>NW_027362769.1:286849008-296849008 GCF_046119375.1 Phyllobates terribilis
GAGGAAGGAGCAGTGCGTGTAATATATACACAGAGGAGGAGCAGTGGTGTAATATATACACAGAGGAGGAGCAGTGCGTGTAATATATACACAGAGGAGGAGCAGCGTGTAATATATACACAGAGGAGGAGCAGCGTGTAATATATACACAGAGGAGGAGCAGTGTGTAATATATACACAGAGGAGGAGCAGTGTGTAATATATACACAGAGGAGGAGCAGTGCGTGTAATATATACACAGAGGAGGAGCAGTGTGTAATATATACACAGAGGAGGAGCAGTGCGTGTAATATATACACAGAGGAGGAGCAGTGTGTAATATATACACAGAGGAGGAGCAGTGTGTAATATATACACAGAGGAGGAGCAGTGCGTGTAATATATACACAGAGGAGGAGCAGTGTGTAATATATACACAGAGGAGGAGCAGCGTGTAATATATAAACAGAGGAGGAGCAGTGTGTTATATATACACAGAGGAGGAGCAGTGTGTAATATATACACAGAGGAGCAGCGCGTGTAATATATACACAGAGGAGGAGCAGTGTGTAATATATACACAGAGGAGGAGCAGCGCGTGTAATATATACACAGAGGAGGAGCAGCGTGTAATATATACACAGAGGAGGAGCAGTGTGTAATATATACACAGAGGATGAGCAGTGTGTAATATATACACAGAGGAGGAGCAGCGCGTGTAATATATACACAGAGGAGGAGCAGTGCGTGTAATATATACACAGAGGAGGAGCAGCGTGTAATATATACACAGAGGAGCAGCGCGTGTAATATATACACAGAGGAGGAGCAGTGTGTAATATATACACAGAGGAGGAGCAGTGTGTAATATATACACAGAGGAGGAGCAGCGCGTGTAATATATACACAGAGGAGGAGCAGCGTGTAATATATACACAGAGGAGGAGCAGTGCGTGTAATATATACACAGAGGAGGAGCAGTGTGTAATATATACACAGAGGAGGAGCAGTGCGTGTAATATATACACAGAGGAGGAGCAGCGTGTAATATATACACAGAGGAGGAGCAGTGTGTAATATATACACAGAGGAGGAGCAGTGTGTAATATATACACAGAGGAGGAGCAGCGCGTGTAATATATACACAGAGGAGGAGCAGTGCGTGTAATATATACACAGAGGAGGAGCAGCGTGTAATATATACACAGAGGAGGAGCAGCGTGTAATATATACACAGAGGAGGAGCAGCGTGTAATATATACACAGAGGAGGAGCAGCGTGTAATATATACACAGAGGAGGAGCAGTGTGTAATATATACACAGAGGAGGAGCAGTGTGTAATATATACACAGAGGAGGAGCAGCGCGTGTAATATATACACAGAGGAGGAGCAGTGCGTGTAATATATACACAGAGGAGGAGCAGTGCGTGTAATATATACACAGAGGAGGAGCAGTGCGTGTAATATATACACAGAGGAGGAGCAGTGTGTAATATATACACAGAGGAGGAGCAGTGTGTAATATATACACAGAGGAGGAGCAGTGTGTAATATATACACAGAGGAGGAGCAGTGTGTAATATATACACAGAGGAGGAGCAGTGCGTGTAATATATACACAGAGGAGGAGCAGTGCGTGTAATATATACACAGAGGAGCAGCAGCGCGTGTAATATATACACAGAGGAGGAGCAGTGTGTAATATATACACAGAGGAGGAGCAGTGTGTAATATATTCACAGAGGAGGAGCAGCGCGTGTAACATATACACAGAGGAGGAGCAGCGTGTAATATATACACAGAGGAGGAGCAGCGCGTGTAATATATACACAGAGGAGGAGCAGTGTGTAATATATACACAGAGGAGGAGCAGTGTGTAATATATACACAGAGGAGGAGCAGTGTGTAATATATACACAGAGGAGGAGCAGTGTGTAATATATACACAGAGGAGGAGCAGCGCGTGTAATATATACACAGAGGAGGAGCAGCGTGTAATATATACACAGAGGAGGAGCAGTGTGTAATATATACACAGAGGAGGAGCAGCGCGTGTAATATATACACAGAGGAGGAGCAGTGTGTAATATATACACAGAGGAGGAGCAGTGTGTAATATATACACAGAGGAGGAGCAGTGTGTAATATATACACAGAGGAGGAGCAGCGCGTGTAATATATACACAGAGGAGGAGCAGCGTGTAATATAGACACAGAGGAGGAGCAGTGTGTAATATATACACAGAGGAGGAGCAGCGCGTGTAATATATACACAGAGGAGGAGCAGTGTGTAATATATACACAGAGGATGAGCAGTGTGTAATATATACACAGAGGAGGAGCAGCGCGTGTAATATATACACAGAGGAGGAGCAGCGTGTAATATATACACAGAGGAGGAGCAGTGCGTGTAATATATACACAGAGGAGGAGCAGCGTGTAATATATACACAGAGGAGGAGCAGTGTGTAATATATACACAGAGGAGGAGCAGTGTGTAATATATACACAGAGGAGGAGCAGCGCGTGTAATATATACACAGAGGAGGAGTAGTGCGTGTAATATATACACAGAGGAGGAGCAGCGTGTAATATATACACAGAGGAGGAGCAGTGCGTGTAATATATACACAGAGGAGGAGCAGTGTGTAATATATACACAGAGGAGGAGCAGTGTGTAATATATACACAGAGGAGGAGCAGTGTGTAATATATACACAGAGGAGGAGCAGCGCGTGTAATATATACACAGAGGAGGAGCAGTGTGTAATATATACACAGAGGAGGAGCAGTGTGTAATATATACACAGAGGAGGAGCAGCGCGTGTAATATATACACAGAGGAGGAGCAGTGTGTAATATATACACAGAGGAGGAGCAGCGTGTAATATATACACAGAGGAGGAGCAGTGCGTGTAATATATACACAGAGGAGGAGCAGCGTGTAATATATACACAGAGGAGGAGCAGTGTGTAATATATACACAGAGGAGGAGCAGCGTGTAATATATACACAGAGGAGGAGCAGCGCGTGTAATATATACACAGAGGAGGAGCAGTGCGTGTAATATATACACAGAGGAGGAGCAGCGTGTAATATATACACAGAGGAGGAGCAGCGTGTAATATATACACAGAGGAGGAGCAGTGTGTAATATATACACAGAGGAGGAGCAGTGTGTAATATATACACAGAGGAGGAGCAGCGCGTGTAATATATACACAGAGGAGGAGCAGCGCGTGTAATATATACACAGAGGAGGAGCAGTGTGTAATATATACACAGAGGAGGAGCAGCGTGTAATATATACACAGAGGAGGAGCAGTGCGTGTAATATATACACAGAGGAGGAGCAGCGTGTAATATATACACAGAGGAGGAGCAGTGTGTAATATATACACAGAGGAGGAGCAGTGTGTAATATATACACAGAGGAGGAGCAGCGCGTGTAATATATACAGAGGAGGAGCAGCGTGTAATATATACACAGAGTTGGAGCAGTGCGTGTAATATATACACAGAGGAGGAGCAGCGTGTAATATATACACAGAGGAGGAGCAGTGTGTAATATATACACAGAGGAGGAGCAGTGTGTAATATATACACAGAGGAGGAGCAGCGCGTGTAATATATACACAGAGGAGGAGCAGCGTGTAATATATACACAGAGGAGGAGCAGTGCGTGTAATATATACACAGAGGAGGAGCAGCGTGTAATATATACACAGAGGAGGAGCAGTGCGTGTAATATATACACAGAGGAGGAGCAGTGTGTAATATATACACAGAGGAGGAGCAGTGCGTGTAATATATACACAGAGGAGGAGCAGTGCGTGTAATATATACACAGAGGAGGAGCAGTGTGTAATATATACACAGAGGAGGAGCAGCGCGTGTAACATATACACAGAGGAGGAGCAGCGCGTGTAATATATACACAGAGGAGGAGCAGTGTGTAATATATACACAGAGGAGGAGCAGCGTGTGTAATATATACACAGAGGAGGAGCAGTGTGTAATATATACACAGAGGAGGAGCAGTGTGTAACATATACACAGAGGAGGAGCAGTGTGTAACATATACACAGAGGAGGAGCAGCGCGTGTAATATATACACAGAGGAGGAGCAGTGTGTAATATATACACAGAGGAGGAGCAGCGTGTAATATATACACAGAGGAGGAGCAGTGTGTAATATATACACAGAGGAGGAGCAGCGCGTGTAATATATACACAGAGGAGGAGCAGTGTGTAATATATACACAGAGGAGGAGCAGCGTGTAATATATACACAGAGGAGGAGCAGTGCGTGTAATATATACACAGAGGAGGAGCAGTGCGTGTAATATATACACAGAGGAGGAGCAGCGCGTGTAATATATACACAGAGGAGGAGCAGTGTGTAATATATACACAGAGGAGGAGCAGCGTGTAATATATACACAGAGGAGGAGCAGTGCGTGTAATATATACACAGAGGAGGAGCAGTGCGTGTAATATATACACAGAGGAGGAGCAGCGTGTAATATATACACAGAGGAGGAGCAGTGTGTTATATATACACAGAGGAGGAGCAGTGTGTAATATATACACAGAGGAGCAGCGCGTGTAATATATACACAGAGGAGGAGCAGTGTGTAATATATACACAGAGGAGGAGCAGCGTGTAATATATACACAGAGGAGGAGCAGTGTGTAATATATACACAGAGGATGAGCAGTGTGTAATATATACACAGAGGAGGAGCAGCGCGTGTAATATATACACAGAGGAGGAGCAGTGCGTGTAATATATACACAGAGGAGGAGCAGCGTGTAATATATACACAGAGGAGGAGCAGCGCGTGTAATATATACACAGAGGAGGAGCAGTGTGTAATATATACACAGAGGAGGAGCAGTGTGTAATATATACACAGAGGAGGAGCAGCGCGTGTAATATATACACGGAGGAGGAGCAGTGTGTAATATATACACAGAGTAGGAGCAGCGTGTAATATATACACAGAGGAGGAGCAGTGCGTGTAATATATACACAGAGGAGGAGCAGTGCGTGTAATATATACACAGAGGAGGAGCAGCGTGTAATATATACACAGAGGAGGAGCAGTGTGTTATATATACACAGAGGAGGAGCAGTGTGTAATATATACACAGAGGAGCAGCGCGTGTAATATATACACAGAGGAGGAGCAGTGTGTAATATATACACAGAGGAGGAGCAGCGCGTGTAATATATACACAGAGGAGGAGCAGCGTGTAATATATACACAGAGGAGGAGCAGTGTGTAATATATACACAGAGGATGAGCAGTGTGTAATATATACACAGAGGAGGAGCAGCGCGTGTAATATATACACAGAGGAGGAGCAGTGCGTGTAATATATACACAGAGGAGGAGCAGCGTGTAATATATACACAGAGGAGGAGCAGCGCGTGTAATATATACACAGAGGAGGAGCAGTGTGTAATATATACACAGAGGAGGAGCAGTGTGTAATATATACACAGAGGAGGAGCAGCGCGTGTAATATATACACAGAGGAGGAGCAGCGTGTAATATATACACAGAGGAGGAGCAGTGCGTGTAATATATACACAGAGGAGGAGCAGTGTGTAATATATACACAGAGGAGGAGCAGTGCGTGTAATATATACACAGAGGAGGAGCAGCGTGTAATATATACACAGAGGAGGAGCAGTGTGTAATATATACACAGAGGAGGAGCAGTGTGTAATATATACACAGAGGAGGAGCAGCGCGTGTAATATATACACAGAGGAGGAGCAGTGCGTGTAATATATACACAGAGGAGGAGCAGCGTGTAATATATACACAGAGGAGGAGCAGCGTGTAATATATACACAGAGGAGGAGCAGTGTGTAATATATACACAGAGGAGGAGCAGTGTGTAATATATACACAGAGGAGGAGCAGCGCGTGTAATATATACACAGAGGAGGAGCAGTGTGTAATATATACACAGAGGAGGAGCAGTGCGTGTAATATATACACAGAGGAGGAGCAGTGTGTAATATATACACAGAGGAGGAGCAGTGTGTAATATATACACAGGAGGAGCAGTGCGTGTAATATATACACAGAGGAGGAGCAGTGTGTAATATATACACAGAGGAGGAGCAGCGTGTAATATATACACAGAGGAGGAGCAGTGTGTTATATATACACAGAGGAGGAGCAGTGTGTAATATATACACAGAGGAGCAGCGCGTGTAATATATACACAGAGGAGGAGCAGTGTGTAATATATACACAGAGGAGGAGCAGTGTGTAATATATACACAGAGGAGGAGCAGCGCGTGTAATATATACACAGAGGAGGAGCAGCGTGTAATATATACACAGAGGAGGAGCAGTGCGTGTAATATATACACAGAGGAGGAGCAGTGTGTAATATATACACAGAGGAGGAGCAGTGCGTGTAATATATACACAGAGGAGGAGCAGCGTGTAATATATACACAGAGGAGGAGCAGTGTGTAATATATACACAGAGGAGGAGCAGTGTGTAATATATACACAGAGGAGGAGCAGCGCGTGTAATATATACACAGAGGAGGAGCAGTGCGTGTAATATATACACAGAGGAGGAGCAGCGTGTAATATATACACAGAGGAGGAGCAGCGTGTAATATATACACAGAGGAGGAGCAGCGTGTAATATATACACAGAGGAGGAGCAGTGTGTAATATATACACAGAGGAGGAGCAGTGTGTAATATATACACAGAGGAGGAGCAGCGCGTGTAATATATACACAGAGGAGGAGCAGTGCGTGTAATATATACACAGAGGAGGAGCAGTGCGTGTAATATATACACAGAGGAGGAGCAGTGCGTGTAATATATACACAGAGGAGGAGCAGTGTGTAATATATACACAGAGGAGGAGCAGTGTGTAATATATACACAGAGGAGGAGCAGTGTGTAATATATACACAGAGGAGGAGCAGTGTGTAATATATACACAGAGGAGGAGCAGTGTGTAATATATACACAGAGGAGGAGCAGTGCGTGTAATATATACACAGAGGAGGAGCAGTGCGTGTAATATATACACAGAGGAGCAGCAGCGCGTGTAATATATACACAGAGGAGGAGCAGTGTGTAATATATACACAGAGGAGGAGCAGTGTGTAATATATTCACAGAGGAGGAGCAGCGCGTGTAACATATACACAGAGGAGGAGCAGTGCGTGTAATATATACACAGAGGGAGCAGCGCGTGTAATATATACACAGAGGAGGAGCAGTGTGTAATATATACACAGAGGAGGAGCAGTGTGTAATATATACACAGAGGAGGAGCAGTGTGTAATATATACACAGAGGAGGAGCAGTGTGTAATATATACACAGAGGAGGAGCAGCGCGTGTAATATATACACAGAGGAGGAGCAGCGTGTAATATATACACAGAGGAGGAGCAGTGTGTAATATATACACAGAGGAGGAGCAGCGCGTGTAATATATACACAGAGGAGGAGCAGTGTGTAATATATACACAGAGGAGGAGCAGTGTGTAATATATACACAGAGGAGGAGCAGTGTGTAATATATACACAGAGGAGGAGCAGCGCGTGTAATATATACACAGAGGGAGCAGCGTGTTAATATAGACCACAGAGGGAGATCAGTGTGTAATTTTTTTTTTTTTTTATATACACAGAGGAGGAGCGCGTGTAATATATACACAGAGGAGGAGCAGTGTGTAATATATACACAGAGGATGAGCAGGTGTGAATATATACACAGAGGAGGAGGCTGAATATATACAAAGGAGGAGTAGTCGTGTAATATATACACAGAGGAGGAGCAGCGTGTAATATATACACAGAGGAGGAGCAGTGCGTGTAATATATACACAGAGGAGGAGCAGTGTGTAATATATACACAGAGGAGGAGCAGTGTGTAATATATACACAGAGGAGGAGCAGTGTGTAATATATACACAGAGGAGGAGCAGCGCGTGTAATATATACACAGAGGAGGAGCAGTGTGTAATATATACACAGAGGAGGAGCAGTGTGTAATATATACACAGAGGAGGAGCAGCGCGTGTAATATATACACAGAGGAGGAGCAGTGTGTAATATATACACAGAGGAGGAGCAGCGTGTAATATATACACAGAGGAGGAGCAGTGCGTGTAATATATACACAGAGGAGGAGCAGCGTGTAATATATACACAGAGGAGGAGCAGTGTGTAATATATACACAGAGGAGGCAGCGTGTAATATATACACAGAGGAGGAGCAGCGCGTGTAATATATACACAGAGGAGGAGCAGTGCGTGTAATATATACACAGAGGAGGAGCAGCGTGTAATATATACACAGAGGAGGAGCAGCGTGTAATATATACACAGAGGAGGAGCAGTGTGTAATATATACACAGAGGAGGAGCAGTGTGTAATATATACACAGAGGAGGAGCAGTGCGTGTAATATATACACAGAGGAGGAGCAGCGCGTGTAATATATACACAGAGGAGGAGCAGTGTGTAATATATACACAGAGGAGGAGCAGCGTGTAATATATACACAGAGGAGGAGCAGTGCGTGTAATATATACACAGAGGAGGAGCAGCGTGTAATATATACACAGAGGAGGAGCAGTGTGTAATATATACACAGAGGAGGAGCAGTGTGTAATATATACACAGAGGAGGAGCAGCGCGTGTAATATATACAGAGGAGGAGCAGCGTGTAATATATACACAGAGTTGGAGCAGTGCGTGTAATATATACACAGAGGAGGAGCAGCGTGTAATATATACACAGAGGAGGAGCAGTGTGTAATATATACACAGAGGAGGAGCAGTGTGTAATATATACACAGAGGAGGAGCAGCGCGTGTAATATATACACAGAGGAGGAGCAGTGCGTGTAATATATACACAGAGGAGGAGCAGCGTGTAATATATACACAGAGGAGGAGCAGTGCGTGTAATATATACACAGAGGAGGAGCAGTGTGTAATATATACACAGAGGAGGAGCAGTGTGTAATATATACACAGAGGAGGAGCAGCGCATGTAATATATACACAGAGGAGGAGCAGCGTGTAATATATACACAGAGGAGGAGCAGTGCGTGTAATATATACACAGAGGAGGAGCAGCGTGTAATATATACACAGAGGAGGAGCAGTGCGTGTAATATATACACAGAGGAGGAGCAGTGTGTAATATATACACAGAGGAGGAGCAGTGCGTGTAATATATACACAGAGGAGGAGCAGTGCGTGTAATATATACACAGAGGAGGAGCAGTGTGTAATATATACACAGAGGAGGAGCAGCGCGTGTAACATATACACAGAGGAGGAGCAGCGCGTGTAATATATACACAGAGGAGGAGCAGTGTGTAATATATACACAGAGGAGGAGCAGCGTGTGTAATATATACACAGAGGAGGAGCAGTGTGTAATATATACACAGAGGAGGAGCAGTGTGTAACATATACACAGAGGAGGAGCAGTGTGTAACATATACACAGAGGAGGAGCAGCGCGTGTAATATATACACAGAGGAGGAGCAGTGTGTAATATATACACAGAGGAGGAGCAGCGTGTAATATATACACAGAGGAGGAGCAGTGTGTAATATATACACAGAGGAGGAGCAGCGCGTGTAATATATACACAGAGGAGGAGCAGTGTGTAATATATACACAGAGGAGGAGCAGCGTGTAATATATACACAGAGGAGGAGCAGTGCGTGTAATATATACACAGAGGAGGAGCAGTGCGTGTAATATATACACAGAGGAGGAGCAGTGCGTGTAATATATACACAGAGGAGGAGCAGTGTGTAATATATACACAGAGGAGGAGCAGCGTGTAATATATACACAGAGGAGGAGCAGTGCGTGTAATATATACACAGAGGAGGAGCAGTGTGTAATATATACACAGAGGAGGAGCAGTGTGTAATATATACACAGAGGAGGAGCAGCGCGTGTAATATATACACAGAGGAGGAGCAGTGCGTGTAATATATACACAGAGGAGGAGCAGCGTGTAATATATACACAGAGGAGGAGCAGCGTGTAATATATACACAGAGGAGGAGCAGTGTGTAATATATACACAGAGGAGGAGCAGTGTGTAATATATACACAGAGGAGGAGCAGCGCGTGTAATATATACACAGAGGAGGAGCAGTGCGTGTAATATATACACAGAGGAGGAGCAGTGTGTAATATATACACAGAGGAGGAGCAGTGCGTGTAATATATACACAGAGGAGGAGCAGTGTGTAATATATACACAGAGGAGGAGCAGTGTGTAATATATACACAGAGGAGGAGCAGTGCGTGTAATATATACACAGAGGAGGAGCAGTGTGTAATATATACACAGAGGAGGAGCAGCGTGTAATATATACACAGAGGAGGAGCAGTGTGTTATATATACACAGAGGAGGAGCAGTGTGTAATATATACACAGAGGAGCAGCGCGTGTAATATATACACAGAGGAGGAGCAGTGTGTAATATATACACAGAGGAGGAGCAGCGCGTGTAATATATACACAGAGGAGGAGCAGCGTGTAATATATACACAGAGGAGGAGCAGTGTGTAATATATACACAGAGGATGAGCAGTGTGTAATATATACACAGAGGAGGAGCAGCGCGTGTAATATATACACAGAGGAGGAGCAGTGCGTGTAATATATACACAGAGGAGGAGCAGCGTGTAATATATACACAGAGGAGCAGCGCGTGTAATATATACACAGAGGAGGAGCAGTGTGTAATATATACACAGAGGAGGAGCAGTGTGTAATATATACACAGAGGAGGAGCAGCGCGTGTAATATATACACAGAGGAGGAGCAGCGTGTAATATATACACAGAGGAGGAGCAGTGCGTGTAATATATACACAGAGGAGGAGCAGTGTGTAATATATACACAGAGGAGGAGCAGTGCGTGTAATATATACACAGAGGAGGAGCAGCGTGTAATATATACACAGAGGAGGAGCAGCGTGTAATATATACACAGAGGAGGAGCAGTGTGTAATATATACACAGAGGAGGAGCAGTGTGTAATATATACACAGAGGAGGAGCAGCGCGTGTAATATATACACAGAGGAGGAGCAGTGCGTGTAATATATACACAGAGGAGGAGCAGCGTGTAATATATACACAGAGGAGGAGCAGCGTGTAATATATACACAGAGGAGGAGCAGCGTGTAATATATACACAGAGGAGGAGCAGTGTGTAATATATACACAGAGGAGGAGCAGTGTGTAATATATACACAGAGGAGGAGCAGCGCGTGTAACATATACACAGAGGAGGAGCAGCGCGTGTAATATATACACAGAGGAGGAGCAGTGTGTAATATATACACAGAGGAGGAGCAGCGTGTGTAATATATACACAGAGGAGGAGCAGTGTGTAATATATACACAGAGGAGGAGCAGTGTGTAACATATACACAGAGGAGGAGCAGTGTGTAACATATACACAGAGGAGGAGCAGCGCGTGTAATATATACACAGAGGAGGAGCAGTGTGTAATATATACACAGAGGAGGAGCAGCGTGTAATATATACACAGAGGAGGAGCAGTGTGTAATATATACACAGAGGAGGAGCAGCGCGTGTAATATATACACAGAGGAGGAGCAGTGTGTAATATATACACAGAGGAGGAGCAGCGTGTAATATATACACAGAGGAGGAGCAGTGCGTGTAATATATACACAGAGGAGGAGCAGTGCGTGTAATATATACACAGAGGAGGAGCAGCGCGTGTAATATATACACAGAGGAGGAGCAGTGTGTAATATATACACAGAGGAGGAGCAGCGTGTAATATATACACAGAGGAGGAGCAGTGCGTGTAATATATACACAGAGGAGGAGCAGTGCGTGTAATATATACACAGAGGAGGAGCAGCGTGTAATATATACACAGAGGAGGAGCAGTGTGTTATATATACACAGAGGAGGAGCAGTGTGTAATATATACACAGAGGAGGAGCAGTGTGTAATATATACACAGAGGAGGAGCAGCGTGTAATATATACACAGAGGAGGAGCAGTGTGTAATATATACACAGAGGATGAGCAGTGTGTAATATATACACAGAGGAGGAGCAGCGCGTGTAATATATACACAGAGGAGGAGCAGTGCGTGTAATATATACACAGAGGAGGAGCAGCGTGTAATATATACACAGAGGAGGAGCAGCGCGTGTAATATATACACAGAGGAGGAGCAGTGTGTAATATATACACAGAGGAGGAGCAGTGTGTAATATATACACAGAGGAGGAGCAGTGCGTGTAATATATACACAGAGGAGGAGCAGTGCGTGTAATATATACACAGAGGAGCAGCAGCGCGTGTAATATATACACAGAGGAGGAGCAGTGTGTAATATATACACAGAGGAGGAGCAGTGTGTAATATATACACAGAGGAGGAGCAGCGCGTGTAACATATACACAGAGGAGGAGCAGCGTGTAATATATACACAGAGGAGGAGCAGTGCGTGTAATATATACACAGAGGAGGAGCAGTGTGTAATATATACACAGAGGAGGAGCAGTGCGTGTAATATATACACAGAGGAGGAGCAGCGTGTAATATATACACAGAGGAGGAGCAGTGTGTAATATATACACAGAGGAGGAGCAGTGTGTAATATATACACAGAGGAGGAGCAGCGCGTGTAATATATACACAGAGGAGGAGCAGTGCGTGTAATATATACACAGAGGAGGAGCAGCGTGTAATATATACACAGAGGAGGAGCAGCGTGTAATATATACAGAGGAGGAGCAGTGTGTAATATATACACAGAGGAGGAGCAGTGTGTAATATATACACAGAGGAGGAGCAGCGCGTGTAATATATACACAGAGGAGGAGCAGTGCGTGTAATATATACACAGAGGAGGAGCAGTGTGTAATATATACACAGAGGAGGAGCAGTGCGTGTAATATATACACAGAGGAGGAGCAGTGTGTAATATATACACAGAGGAGGAGCAGTGTGTAATATATACACAGAGGAGGAGCAGTGCGTGTAATATATACACAGAGGAGGAGCAGTGTGTAATATATACACAGAGGAGGAGCAGCGTGTAATATATACACAGAGGAGGAGCAGTGTGTTATATATACACAGAGGAGGAGCAGTGTGTAATATATACACAGAGGAGCAGCGCGTGTAATATATACACAGAGGAGGAGCAGTGTGTAATATATACACAGAGGAGGAGCAGCGCGTGTAATATATACACAGAGGAGGAGCAGCGTGTAATATATACACAGAGGAGGAGCAGTGTGTAATATATACACAGAGGATGAGCAGTGTGTAATATATACACAGAGGAGGAGCAGCGCGTGTAATATATACACAGAGGAGGAGCAGTGCGTGTAATATATACACAGAGGAGGAGCAGCGTGTAATATATACACAGAGGAGCAGCGCGTGTAATATATACACAGAGGAGGAGCAGTGTGTAATATATACACAGAGGAGGAGCAGTGTGTAATATATACACAGAGGAGGAGCAGCGCGTGTAATATATACACAGAGGAGGAGCAGCGTGTAATATATACACAGAGGAGGAGCAGTGCGTGTAATATATACACAGAGGAGGAGCAGTGTGTAATATATACACAGAGGAGGAGCAGTGCGTGTAATATATACACAGAGGAGGAGCAGCGTGTAATATATACACAGAGGAGGAGCAGTGTGTAATATATACACAGAGGAGGAGCAGTGTGTAATATATACACAGAGGAGGAGCAGCGCGTGTAATATATACACAGAGGAGGAGCAGTGCGTGTAATATATACACAGAGGAGGAGCAGCGTGTAATATATACACAGAGGAGGAGCAGCGTGTAATATATACACAGAGGAGGAGCAGCGTGTAATATATACACAGAGGAGGAGCAGTGTGTAATATATACACAGAGGAGGAGCAGTGTGTAATATATACACAGAGGAGGAGCAGCGCGTGTAATATATACACAGAGGAGGAGCAGTGCGTGTAATATATACACAGAGGAGGAGCAGTGCGTGTAATATATACACAGAGGAGGAGCAGTGTGTAATATATACACAGAGGAGGAGCAGTGTGTAATATATACACAGAGGAGGAGCAGTGTGTAATATATACACAGAGGAGGAGCAGTGTGTAATATATACACAGAGGAGGAGCAGTGCGTGTAATATATACACAGAGGAGGAGCAGTGCGTGTAATATATACACAGAGGAGCAGCAGCGCGTGTAATATATACACAGAGGAGGAGCAGTGTGTAATATATACACAGAGGAGGAGCAGTGTGTAATATATACACAGAGGAGGAGCAGCGCGTGTAACATATACACAGAGGAGGAGCAGCGTGTAATATATACACAGAGGAGGAGCAGCGCGTGTAATATATACACAGAGGAGGAGCAGTGTGTAATATATACACAGAGGAGGAGCAGTGTGTAATATATACACAGAGGAGGAGCAGTGTGTAATATATACACAGAGGAGGAGCAGTGTGTAATATATACACAGAGGAGGAGCAGCGCGTGTAATATATACACAGAGGAGGAGCAGCGTGTAAT
This sequence comes from Phyllobates terribilis, assembly GCF_046119375.1. Taxonomy (NCBI): domain Eukaryota; kingdom Metazoa; phylum Chordata; class Amphibia; order Anura; family Dendrobatidae; genus Phyllobates; species Phyllobates terribilis. The sequence continues at coordinate 286,863,609 of NW_027362769.1, forward strand.
ATATACACAGAGGAGGAGCAGTGTGTAATATATACACAGAGGAGGAGCAGCGCGTGTAATATATACACAGAGGAGGAGCAGTGTGTAATATATACACAGAGGAGGAGCAGTGTGTAATATATACACAGAGGAGGAGCAGTGTGTAATATATACACAGAGGAGGAGCAGCGCGTGTAATATATACACAGAGGAGGAGCAGCGTGTAATATAGACACAGAGGAGGAGCAGTGTGTAATATATACACAGAGGAGGAGCAGCGCGTGTAATATATACACAGAGGAGGAGCAGTGTGTAATATATACACAGAGGAGGAGCAGTGTGTAATATATACACAGAGGAGGAGCAGTGTGTAATATATACACAGAGGAGGAGCAGCGCGTGTAATATATACACAGAGGAGGAGCAGCGTGTAATATATACACAGAGGAGGAGCAGTGTGTAACATATACACAGAGGAGGAGCAGCGCGTGTAATATATACACAGAGGAGGAGCAGTGTGTAATATATACACAGAGGAGGAGCAGCGTGTAATATATACACAGAGGAGGAGCAGTGTGTAATATATACACAGAGGAGGAGCAGCGCGTGTAATATATACACAGAGGAGGAGCAGTGTGTAATATATACACAGAGGAGGAGCAGCGTGTAATATATACACAGAGGAGGAGCAGTGCGTGTAATATATACACAGAGGAGGAGCAGTGCGTGTAATATATACACAGAGGAGGAGCAGCGCGTGTAATATATACACAGAGGAGGAGCAGTGTGTAATATATACACAGAGGAGGAGCAGCGTGTAATATATACACAGAGGAGGAGCAGTGCGTGTAATATATACACAGAGGAGGAGCAGTGCGTGTAATATATACACAGAGGAGGAGCAGCGTGTAATATATACACAGAGGAGGAGCAGTGTGTTATATATACACAGAGGAGGAGCAGTGTGTAATATATACACAGAGGAGGAGCAGTGTGTAATATATACACAGAGGAGGAGCAGCGTGTAATATATACACAGAGGAGGAGCAGTGTGTAATATATACACAGAGGATGAGCAGTGTGTAATATATACACAGAGGAGGAGCAGCGCGTGTAATATATACACAGAGGAGGAGCAGTGCGTGTAATATATACACAGAGGAGGAGCAGCGTGTAATATATACACAGAGGAGGAGCAGCGCGTGTAATATATACACAGAGGAGGAGCAGTGTGTAATATATACACAGAGGAGGAGCAGTGTGTAATATATACACAGAGGAGGAGCAGTGCGTGTAATATATACACAGAGGAGGAGCAGTGCGTGTAATATATACACAGAGGAGCAGCAGCGCGTGTAATATATACACAGAGGAGGAGCAGTGTGTAATATATACACAGAGGAGGAGCAGTGTGTAATATATACACAGAGGAGGAGCAGCGCGTGTAACATATACACAGAGGAGGAGCAGCGTGTAATATATACACAGAGGAGGAGCAGTGCGTGTAATATATACACAGAGGAGGAGCAGTGTGTAATATATACACAGAGGAGGAGCAGTGCGTGTAATATATACACAGAGGAGGAGCAGCGTGTAATATATACACAGAGGAGGAGCAGTGTGTAATATATACACAGAGGAGGAGCAGTGTGTAATATATACACAGAGGAGGAGCAGCGCGTGTAATATATACACAGAGGAGGAGCAGTGCGTGTAATATATACACAGAGGAGGAGCAGCGTGTAATATATACACAGAGGAGGAGCAGCGTGTAATATATACAGAGGAGGAGCAGTGTGTAATATATACACAGAGGAGGAGCAGTGTGTAATATATACACAGAGGAGGAGCAGCGCGTGTAATATATACACAGAGGAGGAGCAGTGCGTGTAATATATACACAGAGGAGGAGCAGTGTGTAATATATACACAGAGGAGGAGCAGTGCGTGTAATATATACACAGAGGAGGAGCAGTGTGTAATATATACACAGAGGAGGAGCAGTGTGTAATATATACACAGAGGAGGAGCAGTGCGTAATATATACACAGAGGAGCAGCGTGTAATATATACACAGAGGAGGAGCAGTGTGTAATATATACACAGAGGAGGAGCAGCGTGTAATATATACACAGAGGAGGAGCAGTGTGTTATATATACACAGAGGAGGAGCAGTGTGTAATATATACACAGAGGAGCAGCGCGTGTAATATATACACAGAGGAGGAGCAGTGTGTAATATATACACAGAGGAGGAGCAGCGCGTGTAATATATACACAGAGGAGGAGCAGCGTGTAATATATACACAGAGGAGGAGCAGTGTGTAATATATACACAGAGGATGAGCAGTGTGTAATATATACACAGAGGAGGAGCAGCGCGTGTAATATATACACAGAGGAGGAGCAGTGCGTGTAATATATACACAGAGGAGGAGCAGCGTGTAATATATACACAGAGGAGCAGCGCGTGTAATATATACACAGAGGAGGAGCAGTGTGTAATATATACACAGAGGAGGAGCAGTGTGTAATATATACACAGAGGAGGAGCAGCGCGTGTAATATATACACAGAGGAGGAGCAGCGTGTAATATATACACAGAGGAGGAGCAGTGCGTGTAATATATACACAGAGGAGGAGCAGTGTGTAATATATACACAGAGGAGGAGCAGTGCGTGTAATATATACACAGAGGAGGAGCAGCGTGTAATATATACACAGAGGAGGAGCAGTGTGTAATATATACACAGAGGAGGAGCAGTGTGTAATATATACACAGAGGAGGAGCAGCGCGTGTAATATATACACAGAGGAGGAGCAGTGCGTGTAATATATACACAGAGGAGGAGCAGCGTGTAATATATACACAGAGGAGGAGCAGCGTGTAATATATACACAGAGGAGGAGCAGCGTGTAATATATACACAGAGGAGGAGCAGTGTGTAATATATACACAGAGGAGGAGCAGTGTGTAATATATACACAGAGGAGGAGCAGCGCGTGTAATATATACACAGAGGAGGAGCAGTGCGTGTAATATATACACAGAGGAGGAGCAGTGCGTGTAATATATACACAGAGGAGGAGCAGTGTGTAATATATACACAGAGGAGGAGCAGTGTGTAATATATACACAGAGGAGGAGCAGTGTGTAATATATACACAGAGGAGGAGCAGTGTGTAATATATACACAGAGGAGGAGCAGTGCGTGTAATATATACACAGAGGAGGAGCAGCGTGTAATATAGACACAGAGGAGGAGCAGTGTGTAATATATACACAGAGGAGGAGCAGCGCGTGTAATATATACACAGAGGAGGAGCAGTGTGTAATATATACACAGAGGAGGAGCAGTGTGTAATATATACACAGAGGAGGAGCAGTGTGTAATATATACACAGAGGAGGAGCAGCGCGTGTAATATATACACAGAGGAGGAGCAGCGTGTAATATATACACAGAGGAGGAGCAGTGTGTAACATATACACAGAGGAGGAGCAGTGTGTAATATAGACACAGAGGAGGAGCAGTGTGTAATATATACACAGAGGAGGAGCAGCGTGTAATATAGACACAGAGGAGGAGCAGTGTGTAACATATACACAGAGGAGGAGCAGCGCGTGTAATATATACACAGACGAGCAGCGCGTGTAATATATACACAGAGGAGGAGCAGCGTGTAATATATACACAGAGGAGGAGCAGTGTGTAATATATACACAGAGGAGGAGCAGTGTGTAATATATACACAGAGGAGGAGCAGTGTGTAATATATACACAGAGGAGGAGCAGCGGGTGTAATATATACACAGAGGAGGAGCAGTGTGTAATATATACACAGAGGAGGAGCAGTGTGTAATATATACACAGAGGAGGAGCAGCGCGTGTAATATATACACAGAGGAGGAGCAGTGTGTAATATATACACAGAGGAGGAGCAGCGTGTAATATATACACAGAGGAGGAGCAGCGTGTAATATATACACAGAGGAGCCAGAGCTGTGTGTATAGTGTACAGAGTCCTGTATCCCCTGGGTGTCTTGCCCCGGTGAGAGCGTAGTGGTAGACCCCGGAGATGACCGCTATGAGACCGTCCACCACGAAGAATTGACGATTTCGGCTCTCATACTTCGTGCACGCTACAATGCGCCTCAGCCAATGGCAGCTGCTGAGACGTCAGCCAATGCAGAAGAGGGTGCCAGCGGCCAATCACATCGCTCCTTACATGGTCCTGCGCGAGCAGCAGTTGACAGTGCACATAATCCCTCGTCACCCAGCGGTCAGGATACGGCGGATCCCGGGGGCGCAGGGATCGGGGCAGATCCGTCCTTCTACCTGAATCGCCTTTGTGTTTGGCTGTGAGGAGGAGCCGCCTGGTCCGGGCACATCTGCCCAGCGCTGAGCCATGGACGTGCTCGCTGTACAGCGCTAGGTATGTGGCCAGCAGCGCAGCCCAGGCATTGCATGCATTATTTATCAGCACGCGTCTTATTCCCCAGGCATATCCTTATCCTGTGCCCATATACAGGGCGGCTGTACGGGCAGGGCATGGTGCCCACATTGTGGATGGGGTGTTATTGTTTATTTGCAATCCTGCTTCTGCACATGTAGAAATCTGGAGCTGATTAGTGAGAAGTCTCAGCCCTGATGGTTTCCATCTTCATCCTGCAGAAGGCTTTAAAATATGCGACAGTGATTCCCACCATCTGGTCCTCCCTCACCAGTAATGGATGGAGCGCTGCAGAATATGTGGGGAGACTTGTGGCAGTGGGCAGGCAATGGTTAATTGGCATTGTGTGGGGAATACCCCAGTGACATGGCACTCAGACACCATGGTAATAAGCTGCTGATGCAGGAGTGGGGGAGGTGGGAGGGCTTTTCCCATCAGTGTCTCCTGACAAGACGTGGCCGCACCAAGCTCATTCACTACTCACTCTCCTCATTGGAGATCTGGCCCGTCCTCAGGTGGCACAGCTCCACGGGATGGAGAGACCTTCTCCACGGGCCCGTCCATGGGATGGAGAGCCCTCCTCCACGGGATGGAGAGCCCTCCTCCACGGGCCCGTCCACGGGATGGAGAGCCCTCCTCCACGGGCCCGTCCACGGGATGGAGAGCCCTCCTCCACGGGCCCGTCCACGGGATGGAGAGCCCTCCTCCACTGGCCCGTCCACGGGATGGAGAGCCCTCCTCCACGGGCCCGTCCACGGGATGGAGAGCCCTCCTCCACGGGCCCGTCCACGGGATGGAGAGCCCTCCTCCACGGGCCCGTCCACGGGATGGAGAGCCCTCCTCCACGGGCCCGTCCACGGAATGGAGAGCCCTCCTCCACGGGCCCGTCCACGGGATGGAGAGCCCTCCTCCACGGGCCCGTCCACGGGATGGAGAGCCCTCCTCCACGGGCCCGTCCACGGGATGGAGAGCCCTCCTCCACGGGCCCGTCCACGGGATGGAGAGCACTCCTACTTCATGTGCAGAATATCATTGCTCATATGTCATGCAGTGGTATATTCTCCAATATTGGCAGAACGATATGCCAGCAATTTGAACTTGGACCCGGCGTCCTGGGTTTCAGTTGCCACCAAGGACACCGTTTACATAAAGTTATTCTGTTCTCCGTGTATTTTCATAGGTGTCGTCTGGGTTCTCTGGTTTCCTTTAACACTCAATGACTGATTTTTTTTGTGGGAGGACTTTTCTAGAAAACCAAACAAAAACCAACACTTAGAAACTTTGTTCTATGGACTTACTGGGGTAGAAACATTAAAGGGGTTGTCCAGCCACAAGAAGCAATTTACTGGTGGCACAGATGTGTTAAAGATAACAGAAGAGGTGTACTCTCCTGCTGTCTCCACAGTGGGTCCAGAGTGGGCTGCTCCGGGATCCAAAGTGACGACTTCTCTGCTTCGGTTACATGACTGCAGAGGTCTGCGATTGGCTACAAGTGCCTTGCCCGGGGTGTCCTTGGATGTTCTGATATCACAATCTGATGTTCTTTCTAGACACTTTTCTAAACTCTAATGTGTGGAGCTAAAGGAGCATAAAACACATCATTCATCTGATACAAGGCATGTACACCATTTTTTTGGCACAAATTGAGTTAACATTTTAGGTTATGCTCATGCTGCGTCTTTTCTCACAGGTTTTCAAGCGGGTCTGCTAAAAAAAAATAGCAGAGAAATCTCCCCAAAAAATCAGAAGCATGTTCCTGTTAATGTGTATGGGAAAACAATTTCCTATTCATATGTTTAGGCTTTCAAATTGTCTCTTCAGAGAGGAAGAGGACTATACCTCTAGTGCTACCTACAGGAAGTAGCATTTCTAAAAGTCAATAGCGACCCTTTAAGGAGCCTTATCACATGACTTAGGATAAAAGGCAATACCAGAAACTCAATTTGCAGACACTGTGTTTCGTTAAAGGGTCACTATTGACTTTTAGGATTGCTTCTTCCTGTAGGTGGTACTAGAGGTATAGTCCTCTTCCTCTCTGAAGATACAATTTACATTGTGGCTTTAAAAGTCTCCTCACCTGACGTGCTTAACACATCACTCTCAAGGAGAAATATTACCCCTAGATACTAGGCTTTCAAAGACGCGGCTAAGAGAAATACGTTTCCACTAGGAAGATGCTTAAAGGAAACCTGTCAGCAAGTTTTTGCTATGTAATCTGAAGACAGCAAGAGATAGAGGCTGAAACACAGATTTCAGGGATGTGTCACTTATCAAACTCCATGTTTTTGTTTGTTTTAGCACCAGTAGCTCATCATTGCTGTGTCTAACTGGTCCTGGTCCAGCAACGCCCCCTCCTGTGACAGACCCCTCACTGTCTATGGACATTGTATATACAGAGCCTGGTGTGGACGGGGTTAGCTTTCTCGGCTGTGCTTCATGCTAAATCTAAAAGCTCTGATTGTGTGAGAATGGCTGCCCCCAGTAATCTGAATGATACATTGTTGGATTCAAGGTCCCTTTACCTACATCAGAAAGATTCCCTTCAATACTTCACAATAGAAGAAATGGGAAGGTTAAAAGAACGCCCAGGCATATTTTTGAGTGTCAGTGTTTCCTTCATTATTTAGTGCATTTAAAACAAATCCTGCAAACGTCAGTAAAAAGAGCCAAAAAAGGCTAAAAAAACCACAACCCAGCAATGGTGGAAAAGAAGTTGAGAAAGCGCTCAGGAAGCCACCAAAAAATGCTAAAGACATTTAGGTTTACAAAACTGAGAAAAAGGAGCAATTCCCGAAAAGTCTGCTTTAAAAATGGACAATATAAACCAATGAAAAAGGACACAGATTGAACACACCCTTTAAAGGGATTTTCCAGTCCTTTAAAATTGCTGGCTGATCAGGTGTTTTGGGTGCAGGATGTGATTAGTTGCAGTGCTGCACAGCACCATCACCTGCATGGTGGCTGTGGCGGGGTGCTGCACATACACCCCTGTCTGAATGACTAGGTGTGGATCCGCAGTACCTGGCCACTCTGCAGTTGCAGCCTTGAAGCTGATCATATTCTTCCGCTGCTGGCATTGGGAGCAGCTGATCAGCGGGAATGCCGGTCGTCGCACCCACACCAATCTGGTATCGCCCTATCTTAAAGAGAAGCCATCAATATTATCTTACTAGAAAACCCAATTTAAAGGGGTTTTTCCACTTTTAGAAAAAATAGTGACCCCCAAGAGATTCCTGTAAGGTAAAATAATAAACGACAGATACTAGTCATCCTCCTGCTCCCTGCCGCTGCTGTCTGACTCAGCAGGGATGTCACAGCGACAGCGCACATCATCGCTGCAAACAATCACTGAGCTCAGCAGCGGATCAGGCGCTGAGGCGGGGGAGGGTGAGTACTGCCTGTCTTTGTTACCTTACAGGAATCATTTGGAGTTCACTTTTCTAAAAGTGGAAACCCCCTTTAAGTGACTCAGCCTTGTCTAAGCAGAAATGCTAGCAGAAATCATCATCACAAAAAAAACGACCCCCCACCCCCCCAACCTCTCCCTTCCTTAGATGCCAGTGTCTGGTGTATGCTTTGCTTCTTCCCTGGGATATGCTATATCTTGATAGTTGGACTCTTATCCATCATAGAGTGCTATTTTGTAGAAGTGTAAAGATTTCAGACGCTGTAGTATACATTAGACATGGCTTGATTCTTTTGTAGTTTGCGCAGATTTGATGGACCCAAATTCTGCCAGTTCGGAGATAGGACAGTATTTACGTGTAGTGCAGACCAATTTAGGACATGGCACAGCTACTAAACTAGGCCAGGTAGTCCTCTGTGTGCAGCATATGATACTTTATCCATTTACATTCCTGCATTTTCAGGGCTTTAATAGCCTGTTCAGATACAATCATGGTTGATGGTAGGGCTGTATAGTAGACACTTCTATCATGCATCGTTCACATGTGCCGCTCACACATGATTTTGGTAGGTTTTAGCCTTTGTGCGTACAAAATGAAAGTAGCACTCACATAAAAAAATGCCATTCCCTTATCAGGAAGTTTTATAGGGATTCCTGCTCAGCAGAAGGCCGCGTTCACACAGGTACCGGATTCTTATGACTTTGTAAAAGTCCTTACACTTAAAAAACAAGAACTTAAATGTTTGTTCTATGGATGTAGTGGAGCAGAGTCATTAAAGGGGTTGTCCAGCCCCTATAAACAATTTACTGGTGGCACAAATGTGTTAAAAATAACACAAGACATTTACTCGTCTGCTGTCTCTCCAGTGGATCCAGAGTGGGATGTCTATTTCCACAGCTGGCGCAGCACTGAAAACAAAACCATAAACATAAATCCCCAGCCTTGTCTAACTAAACAGGACAGACCCTGGCTACTCCTACACGGCTGAGCTAGCACCAGTCCGGCCAAACAAAACAGCTATCATCCTTAGCAACCAGTGATACTTGCAGTTTAGTGCACACGGCCTGTGCAGTCTCCTCTCAGAGAGACTCTGGCTTCTCTCTCCCTGGCTCCAACACAATTGCTCTGCTCTGCTCCCCCAACTGACTGAGAGAGACCAAGCTGAACACATGTCCTGGTTCTTAGTCAAAGCTAGTCAGGTGCATCTAATCAAGACCTGCAGTGCTAAGATTAAAACGAGTCCTACCTAGTTTTCCTACAGTATGTAAAGTAATGTCGATGTGTTTACTTATCGATCAACATCTTCTTTGTTTCCCAGCGGCATTCCGATTCTGTTCTGAATCACATGTTTGTAGTTCAGCAAGGACCAACTGGTCCTTGATGAAAACCCTCATACATGTGGCTATATCCTTGGTGTCTTCTGGTGTCCTTCGACAGCTCTTTGGTCTTCACCAGTGTTGAGCGAATTTGTTCGGCATTTCAAAATCGGGTTCGTATTAGGGGTTCCGGCTTGTTCGCGCCCAAAAAATCGGCTCTGTCCATGAACATCCCTGATTTAACACGCTGTCACGCAGATAATTGCCAAATCAGGGATGTTCATGGGAGGAGCAGATTTTTTGGGCGCGAACAAGCCGGAACCCCGAACACAAACCCGATTTTGAAATGCCAAACAAATTCGCTCAACACTAGTCTTCACCGTAGTGGAGTTTGGTGTGTGACTGTTTAAGGTTGAGGACATGTGTCTTTTATACTGACAACAAGTTCAAACAGGTTCCAGTACTACCGGTAATGAGCGGAGGACAGAGGAGCCTCTTAAAGAAGAAGTTACAGATCTGTGAGAGCCAGAAATATTGCTTGTTTGTAGGTGACCAAATACTTATTTTCCACCAAAATTAGAAAATTTTTTATTTCGAAATCAGGCAGACAATGTGATTTTCAGGATTTGTTTTCTCATTTTGTCTCTCATGGTTGAGGTCTACCTATGATGTCAATTACAGGCCGACCTCATCTTGAGCTTGCACAATTGGTGGCTGACTAAATACTTTTTTCCCACTGTATAATAGAAACAAGTCACAAATTCTGCATTTATCACACACTCCTTGTTTTGGCTCCACTCCTGAGAAAAAATACTGATGGTGGGGCCGTGGCCTTAGGCCGAATTCACATACCCGTTTTTTTTTTCTGGTATGGAAAAAAAGTTTCCATCAGTGTGCTGAAGCCGATCTTCATCATTTTGTGGTCCAAGTATCTGGTTTAGCTAAGTGTTTCATTCGTTTTTCTAGTATGAGAAAGACCAAAATGGATGTAAGTTTTCCAAGCTTCTCTTATCATTAGTCCGTGATCATCAGACAGCACACGGATGCAGCATGGATGGAATATTATGTTTTATTCTCGGGCTCATTCGTTTGAATGGGTGAATTCAAACCAATTGGACCAAACTCGAGTCAGTATCATAAATCAGTCCACAAAAAATACACACATGTCAAAAAGCCTATAGACTAACTCAAACAACTCAAAAAAAACAACAAAACATAGACATGAAAGTCAGAAGTGTGAATGGGGCCTTAAACACATACCGTATTTTTCGGACTATAAGACGCACCTAGGTTTTAGAAGAGGAAAATAGAAAAAAAAATTAAAGGGGTTTTCCCACGAACTAAACTTAATTTTAATCAATAGATCTTTTAATAATAATAAGTTCCACAATTGGATGTGTTTATCTCAGCACAGAAAGATTTTATTTAATCTTATAAATGTGCCCCTGTGTAATAGCTGTGTTTCAAACATGGTCTGATCATACCACAGCTCCTGCCTGTTTTTCAACTATGTTTTATTTCAAAGAAAGAATCAGCTGTGATCCCCTGCTGTAATGTCTGTATACTCTCTTTTGCTTCCTCCCCTGCCCAGGAGCTGTGGTATGATCAGACCATGTTCCTGTACTGTGAGACACAGACATTACACAGTACACAGCAGGGGCACATTTATAAGATTATCCCAACACAGGAACATTTTATTTAAATACATCCAATTGTAGAACTTACCATTTCAAGATCTATTGATAAAATTAACTTTTGTTCTTGGGGAAACCCCTTTAAGCAAAAAATGTGGTCATGATGCCCTGTTAAGGGGGAGGGGATCTGGTGCTGACAATCGTATAGGGGTAATATCCCCCATCCTGGTATATATGGCCCCTCCTTCCTGTTATACGTGGCCCCCATCCTTATATACATGTCACCCCTTATCCCCATCCTGGTATGCATGGCCCCCCTCATCCTGGTATGTATGGCATCCCTCATCCCTCTTCCTGGTATGTATATGGCCCCCTCATCCCTCTTCCTGATATGGTTGGCACCCCCTGATCCCCATCATGCTGCACAAAAAAAAATAAACAATTAGACTCCCCTCCTGTCTGCAGTCCTGCTCTGCTGCCGACAGGGATCTCACTGTGTGAGCGGCGCATGGCGTAACTGCCATGCGCCCTCACACTGTGAGATGCTGTACCGGAATAGTCACTGATTGGTGTGGGGAGCACTGAATATTCATTTTCTTTAGCAGCGGGCACAATGTAGGATGCAGCAGCAGGCTACTGCCTCCTGTGCCCCACTCCTCCGCCGCTGCAGCTCCCCTCACAACCTCCCACCACCCACAGCCACAGTATGTGTGTGTGTGTGTATATGTACAGTACAGACCAAAAGTTTGGACACACCTTCTCATTTAAAGATTTTTCTGTATTTTCATCACTTTGAAAATTGTACATTCACACTGAAGGCATCAAAACTATGAATTAACACATGTGGAATTATATACTTAACAAAAAAGCGTGAAACAACTGAAAATATGTCTTATATTCTAGATTCTTCAAAGTAGCCACCTTTTGCTTTGATGACTGCTTTGCACACTCTTGGCATTCTCTTGATGAGCTTGAAGAGGTAGTCACCGGAAATGGTCTTCCAACAATCTTGAAGGAGTTCCCAGAGATGCTTAGCACTTGTTGGCCCTTTTGCCTTCACTCTGCGGTCCAGCTCACCCCAAACCATCTTGATTGGGTTCAGGTCTGGTGACTGTGGAGGCCAGGTCATCTGGATTAGCACCCCATCACTCTCCTTCTTGGTCAAATAGCCCTTACACAGCCTGGAGGTGTGTTTGGGGTCATTGTCCTGTTGAGATGTGTCTGCTGCTAGAACTCTGTGTGGCATTGACCTAGTCTCTAATCTGAGCTGCTGTTAACCTGCGATTTCTGAGGCTGGTGACTCGGATAAACTTATCCTCAGAAGCAGAGGTGACTCTTGGTCTTCCTTTCCTGGGGCGGTCCTCATGTGAGCCAGTTTCTTTGTAGCTCTTCATGGTTTTTGCAACTGCACTTGGGGACACTTTCAAAGTTTGCCCAATTTTTTGGACTGACTGACCTTCATTTCTTAAAGTAATGATGGCCACTCGTTTTTCTTTACTTAGCTACTTTTTTCTTGCCATAATACAAATTCTAACAGTCTATTCAGTAGGACTATCAGCTATGTATCCACCTGACTTCTGCACAACACAACTGATGGTCCCAACCCCATTTATAAGGCAAGAAATCCCACTTATTAAACCTGACAGGGCACACCTGTGAAGTGAAAACCATTTCCGGTGACTACCTCTTGAAGCTCATCAAGAGAATGCCAAGAGTGTGCAAAGCAGTCATCAAAGCAAAAGGTGGCTACTTTGAAGAACCTAGAATATAAGACATATTTTCAGTTGTTTCACACTTTTTTGTTAAGCATATCATTCCACATGTGTTAATTCATCGTTTTGATGCCTTCAGTGTGACTGTACAATTTTCAAAGTCATGAAAATGCAGAAAAATCTTTAAATGAGAAGGTGTGTCCAAACTTTTGGTCTGTACTGTATATACTTCTCAAAAAAATAAAGGGAACACTCAACAACACTAAACAGAATATAACTCTAAGTAAACCACTTAGGAAGCAACACTGATTGGCAATCAATTTCACATGCTGTTGTGCAAATGGAATAGACAATAGATGCAAATTATTGGCAATTATCAAGACACATTCAATGAAGGAGTGGTTCTGCAGGTGGGGACCACAGACCACATCTCCGTGCCAATGGCTTCTGGCTGATGTTTTGGTCACTTTTGAATGTCGGTTGTTCTTTTACACTCGTGGTAGCATGAGATGGACTCTACAACCCACAGAAGTTGCTCAGGTAGTGCAGCTCATCCAGGATGGTACATCAATGCGAGTTGTGGCAAGAAGGTTTGCTGTGTCTGTCAGCGTAGTGTCCAGAGGCTGGAGGTGCTACCAGGAGACTTAGAGGGGGCCGTAGGAGGGCAACAACCCAGCAGCAGGACCACTGCCTCCGCCTTCGTGCAAGGAGGAACAGGAGGAGCACTGCCAGAGCCCTGCAAAATGACCTCCTGCATGCCCCGACTCCATGAGGGCCCGACGTCCACAGATGGGGGTTGTGCTCACAGCCCAACACCGTGCAGGACGCTTGGCATTTGCCACAGAACACCAGGATTGGCAAAGTCGCCACTGGCGTCTTGTGCTCTTCACAGATGAAAGCAGGTTCACACTGAGCACATGTGACAGACGTGACAGAGTCTGGAGACGCCGTGGAGAGAGATCTGCTGCCCGCAACATCCTTCAGCATGACCGGTTTGGCAATGGGTCAGTAATGGTGTGGGGTGGCATTTCCTTGGAGGGCCGCACAGCCCTCCATGTGCTCGCCAGAGGTAGCTTGCCATTAGGTACCGACATGAGATCCTCAGACCCCTTGTGAGACCGTATGCTGGTGCGGTTGGCCCTGGGTTCCTGATAATGCAGGACAATGCCAGACCTCATGTGGCTGGAGTGTGTCAGGAGTTCCTGCAAGGTGAAGGCATTGAAGCTATGGACTGGCCTGCCCGTTCCCCAGACCTGAATCCGATTGAGCACATCTGGGACATCATGTCTCGCTCCATCCACCAACCACAGACTGTCCAGGAGTTGGCAGATGCTTTAGTCCAGGTCTGGGAGGAGATCCCACAGGAGACCATCCAAAACCTCATCATGAGCATGCCCAGGTGTTGCAGGGAGGTCATACAGGCACGTGGAGGCCACACACAATACTGAGCCTCATTTTGACTTGTTTTAAGGACATTACATCAAAGTTGGATCAGCCTGTAGTGTGTTTTTCCACTTTAATTTTGGGGGTGACTCCAAATCCAGGCCTCCATTGGTTAATAAATTTGATTTCCATTGATGATTTTTGTGCGATTTTGCTGTCAGTACATTCAACTTTGTACAGAGCAAAGTATTCAATGAGAATATTTCATTCATTCAGATCTAGGATGTGTTATTTGAGTGTTCCCTTTATTTTTTTGAGCAGTGTATATTGTACACATAAATAAATATTATGAAAAAAAAAACAATAAAAGTACACACATTTGGTATCGCCGCGTCCGGAACGACCTGACCTATAAAACTGTCCCACTAGTTTACCCCTTTAGTGGACATGGTAAAAAAAAAGATGATAAAGCAACGTTTTTTGCTTAGTTTATCATACCGCCGAACAAAAAGTGGAATAAAACGCGTCATCTTGTCTCGCAAAAAAACAAGCCGCCTTACAGCTTTATGGCTCTTTTTTTTCCCTTTTTTCTATAAAATAGTTTATTGTGTAAAAGCGCCAAAAAATAATATAAATGTAGTATCGCTGTAAATGTACTGACCCGAAGAATAAAGCTGCCTTATCAATTTTACCACACGTGGAACAGCATAAAAAAAAAAAAAATCCTGAATTGTTGGTTTTTGTTTATTCTGCCTCCCAAAAATCGGAATAGAAAGCGATCAAAAGATGTCACATGCCCGAAAATGGTACCAATAAAATCGTCAACTTGTCCCACAAAAGACAAGCCCTTGCATGACTCTGTTGGCCGAAATATGGCAAAATTATAGCTCTCAAAATCTGGCGATGCAAAAACTAGTGTTTTTTTTTTAAAAAAAGAAGCATCTTTTAGTGTGTGACAGCTGGCAAACATAGAAACCTGATATAAATCTGGTATCGCTGTAATTGCACCGACCCGAAGAATAAAGTCATCTAATCACTTATACCACATGAGGAACGGTGTAAAAAATAAATAAAACCAATTCTTCACATGCTGCTGATTTGTTCATTCTGCCTCCCAAAGATCGTGGTATGGCTCGACTCGCATGT
This sequence comes from Phyllobates terribilis, assembly GCF_046119375.1. Taxonomy (NCBI): domain Eukaryota; kingdom Metazoa; phylum Chordata; class Amphibia; order Anura; family Dendrobatidae; genus Phyllobates; species Phyllobates terribilis. The sequence goes on from NW_027362769.1 coordinate 286,878,641, forward strand.
ATCCTGCAGGGCTGTGGAGTCTGAGTCGGTGTCCATTTTGATGCAGTCGGAGTCTGTATAAAATGGACCGACTCCTAAAATATATAATAAATTGGGTACAGTAGTTAAATGCAGTTTGTCGGGAATATTTTTTTCATTAGAATTTGGGAAAGTTATTTAATGTCCGATAAATGTCTGTCCTATTCCTGATCTAATGGTCTAGACTTTTAGCTGAGATGAATCTGTGCTGCAGTACATTTATCACTTAAACATGAGCCATGTATCAGGGAGTCAGAGTTGGTGTCATGGATATTGAGGAGTTGGAGTCTGAGTCGGAGGTTTGGCTTACTCTTATGACAGCTCACTGATCGTTCACTGACCTGCCTCCTATTTTACCTAGCCCTGCACTACTAGATGCATTATGTAACATAGGAGGCAGGTCAGTGAAGGAACAGTGAGCTGTCATAAGAGCATACAGATGAATATGTAAGCAGAGCACCAGATAGAGCGCCCCCCACAGGCCGCCCCCCCCCCCCCCACATACACATACACACACACACACACACACACACACACACACACACACACACACACACACACACACACACACACACACACACACACACACACACACACACACACAGTCCCGCCCCAAACCATGAGTACGTGATATGCACACTCCCGGCTAGAATTCGACTAGACTGTTTCTGGGGTACTCAATGCAAGTGTATTGCACGAGGTCAGAAACAGTGCAGTCAGATTCTGGACCGGAGCATGCATGTTGCATACTTTGGTCACGTGATTGCTGATACCGGAGAATCCTCACAGCACACAGTGCGAGCAATGTGAGGATTCACAAGTCCTGCGCTCTGCTCTGAGCGCTTACACCGAGGTTTCCGTGTAAATCTCTGAAATATGTGATTCAGATGAAACCCCCGGCAAAAGATTCCCTGTAATGAGGCAGATGGAAGCACAATGGATGCAGTCTGGCCTGTGATCCTTTAGGCCTGCATAAAAGTGCCGTCGGCCACAGTTTTGTGAACCTCAGAAAAAAAAGACACAGATCAACGGGCCAGACGGAGTCCAGAGTAACTCTGCTGCCTCACTATAGTGAATGGATCCCTCAGGATAGGGTTAGGGTTGTTTTAAGATTAAGATTCGGGTTACAGTTAGGGTTAGGGTTGGAGTTAGGTTTGTGTTAGAGTTAGGGTTGTGTTGGGGTTGGGATTTTTTCAAAGCTAAAGAAAAAAAAAAAGATGATATGGCGACCAGTGTTGAGCACAAGTGCTCGTTACTTGAGTTTGCATCGTGTGCTTGAGTATGCACCGAGTATTGTGGGTGCTCGAATGACATGCTTGAGTCCATGCACGAGCAATCCCCGCATGTTTTTTTTTGGGTGTCTATCAACCGTGAAACATGTGGGGCGGGGACTCGAGCATGTCATTCGAGCACCCGCGATACTTGGTGCATACTCGAATACCCGATGCAAATTCAAGTAGCGAGCACTTGCGCTCAAGACTAATGACAACATATTCAGTATGATGACCTAATGTTATCAAATTCTATGTTGTACCTCTGGGTTCAATATGTTCATTATACCCCTTGATAAAATCTTTGAGGGGTGTAGTTTCCAAAATGGGGTCACTTGTGGGGGTTTCCACTGTTTAGGCACATCAGGGGCTCCTCAAACGCGACATGGCGTCCGCTAATCATTCCAGTAAATTTTACATTCAAAAAGTCAAATGGCGCTCCTTCCCTTCCGAGCCTTGCTGTGCGCCCAAACAGTGGTTTTCTCCCACATATGGGGTATCGGCGTGCTCAGGAGAAATTGAAGAACAAATTTTAGTGTCCATTTTTTCCTGTTACGCTTGCGAAAATAAAAAAAATTTGGTTCTAAAGTAACATTTTTGTGAAAAAAAAGTTCAATGTTCATTGTTTTCTTCCACATTCTAAAAATTGCAGTGAAGCACCTGAATGTGGTTTTGAGCACCTTGAGGGGTGCAGTTTTTAGAATAATGGTTTTGCAAATTTTGTTGGAAAAATTAGAAATTGCTGGTCAACTTTTAACCCTTATAACTTACTAACAAAAAAACATTTGGTTCCAAAATTGTGCTGAAGTAAAGTAGACATGTGGGAAATGTTATTTATTAACTATTTTGTGTGACATATCTCTCTGATTTAAGGGCATGAAAATTCATTTGCGTTTTTTTTTTTTTTCCCCCACAAATAAACGCAAGTCATATTGGATAAATGTTACCAATATAACGAAGTACAATATGTCACGAAAAAACATTCTCAGAATCAGGGGGATCCGTTGAAGTGTTCCAGAGTAATTACCTCATAAAGTGACAGTGGTCAGAATTGTAAAAAAAATGGCCTGGTAATTAACGTGCAAACAGCCTTCGGGGGTGAACGTGAGTACAGAGGGGCTTGCAGCATATAGACGGGGAAAAACGCTAGAAGACGCTCACATATCGTATGCTACACTATAGACCCATTTTGTATGTCAAGTGAGGGGTAATTCTGTACTGTGTCGCTAAAACTGAATGCTTTATTGTGATTGAAGAATTAGAAGGGGGTTCTGCAGTGCTTACGTTTAGTTTAGGTCATGGGGTTCTTTTTTTATTGTGATTTTCATCAGGTAAAGGCTCAGAATACCATGGTCCCTAACAGGCTAATGCCCTAGTGGTTTCACAATCTATCTATCTATCTATATGAAAAGCTGAGCAGAATGGAGATTACCCTTGGAGCTCTCTCATACACCTACTCCGCTGTGTTAATAGGTGCAGTGCCGGCTGAAATAGCAGGTTGCTTTTTGCTGAGTGTTGGTTGTAAAGTCACATGTGTTTGACAGTAAATGTGAGGTTATATTAGGCCACAGGAATAAAGGGCAAATAATCATTTCTATGTAGAAATGTGCAGCCTCACTAATAGTAAAGATGGAATTACTAGGATTGTTATTTTTTTCTGGCTTTAAAATATTCAAATTTGAAAGCAAAAAATGATTAAAAATGAACATAATAATAATATATAGAATCATGTTAGAGTGATGGCCGTCTGGTTGTACGAATTATTGGTGTATGGATTTGCAGTACCTGTTCTAAACATTTTTGGAATCAAGAATTATGGAAATCTTAATGTGCACCTGTCAGCAGGATTGTGCCCAGTAAACTACATACACTGTCAGGTGGGCGACGTTACACTGATTAATATGATACCTTGGTTGATGAAATCCATCCTGTGGTTCTTGTGTAATCTTTACTTTCAGTTTGGAGATAATGATATGCTCATGCTTCGGGGCGGCCTGTGGGGGGCGCTCTATCTGGTGCTCTGCTTACATATTCACCTGTATGCTCTTATGACAGCTCACTGATCGTTCACTGACCTGCCTCCTATTTTACCTAGCCCTGCACTACTAGATGCATTATGTAACATAGGAGGCAGGTCAGTGAAGGAACAGTGAGATGTCATAAGAGCATACAGATGAATATGTAAGCAGAGCCCCAGATAGAGCGCCCCCCCCCCCCCCCACACACACACACACACACACACACACACACACACACACACACACACACACACACACACACACACACACACACACACACACACACACACACACACACACACACACACACACAGTCCCGCCCCAAACCATGAGTACGTGATATGCACACTCCCGGCTAGAATTCGACTAGACTGTTTCTGGGGTAATCAATGCAAGTGTATTGCACGAGGTCAGAAACAGTGCAGTCAGATTCTGGACCGGAGCATGCATGTTGCATACTTTGGTCACGTGATTGCTGATACCGGAGAATCCTCACAGCACACAGTGCGAGCAATGTGAGGATTCACAAGTCTGCAGTCACATAGAGTAACTACAGACTTGTAGTTTAAGACCAGACAACCCCTTTTAATATACATTCATTGAGCCGCACCAGAAGTGGAACAATCAGAGGAAAAGTATAATAGAAACACGTCACCGCTTCTGCATTTATCACCCACTCCTGGTTTTGGCTTCCAAATACTGATGTAAAGACTCACCAAACACTCATGTGCGGAAATGCACCATAAAGGAATGTTAGTTTTTTACCTGCGTATTTTTTTCATCTAATACAAGCCTATGGGGAAAATCTGTACAGATAAGTCAGCATAACCGCAAGATAAATTGACTTGTTGCGGATTTTAAACATGCAGCACAGCTCAGTTTACATTGAGTAATAAAAGCCCAGTGGGCAGGAGATCTCTATACATCCCATCTACTGTGCTGGGACTGTAAGATGCTGCGTTTATGACACCGCAAAAATACACAGTGTCAAAAACACACCAAAAGATCATGGTGGGAATGTAGCCTAAATAGACTTTTCAAATGTATCATGTCTATTACCCCTTGGGAACTGGACTCATTTTGACCTTGAGGACATTAAAGGAGTTGTTCACTACTAGGCCAACCCTTTCTCAATCTGAATGCTGGCCCCCGTTAAAATAAAAACACTCATACTCAACACCTGTGCAGGCGCCATTCCAGCGGTGTTGGCACTTGCATTCTTGGGTCTCAGTGATGTTATGTCACGTAATCCCTGTGCCCAATCAGCGCTGGTGTCACTGTTCCTGCCTTTAGACAAATAGGTAATCAAGAGGAAGTCAGGGTTGTGGCTGCTCTCACCCCATGTTAATTACTTACAGTGGGTACGGAAAGTATTCAGACCCCTTTAAATTTTTCACTCTTTGTTTCATTGCAGCCATTTGGGAAATTCCTTATTAAAGTACACTCTGCACCCCATCTTGACTGAAAAAAAAACAGAAATGTAGAAATTTTTGCAAATTTATTATAAAAGAAAAACTGAAATATCTCATGGTCATAAGTATTCAGACCCTTTGCTCAGTATTGAGTAGAAGCACCCTTTTGAGCTAGTACAGCCATGAGTCTTCTTGGGAATGATGCAACAAGTTTTTCACACCTGGATTTGGGGATCCTCTGCCATTCTTCCTTGCAAATCCTCTCCAGTTCCGTCAGGTTGGGTGGTGAACGTTGGTGGACAGCCATTTTCAGGTCTCTCCAGAGATGCTCAGTTAGGTTTAGGTCAGGGCTCTGGCTGGGCCAGTCAAGAATGGTCACAGAGTTGTTCTAAAGCCACTCATTTTGTTATTTTAGCTGTGTGCTTATTGTCATTGTCTTGTTGGAAGGTGAATCTTCGGCCAGTCTGAGGTCCAGAGCACTCTGGAAGAGGTTTTCATCCAGGATATCTCTGTACTTGGCCGCATTCATATTTCCTTCAATTGCAACCAGTCGTCCTGTTCCTGCAGCTGAAAAACACCCCCATAGCATGATGCTGCCACCACCATGTTTCACTGTTGGGATTGTATTGGGCAGGTGATGAGCAGTGCCTGGTTTCCTCTGCACATACTGCTTAGAATTATCACCAAAAAGTTCTATCTTTGTCTCATCAGACTAGACAATCTTATTTCTCATAGTCTGGGAGTCCTTCATGTGTTTTTGAGCAAACTCTATGCGGGCTTTCATATGTCTTGCACTGAGGAGAGGCTTCCATCTGGCCACTCTGCCATAAAGGCCGAACTAGTGGAGGGCTGCAGTGATAGTTAACTTCATGGAACTTTCACCCATTTTCCTACTGTTTCTCTGGAGTCCAGCCACAGTGATCTTGGGGTTCTTCTTTACCTCTCTCACCAAGGCTCTACTCCCACGATTGCTCAGGTTTGCTGGACGGCCTGGTCTAGGAAGACTTCTGTTGGTCCCAAACTTCTTCCATTTAAGGTTTATGGAGGCCACTGTGCTCTTAGGAACCTTGAGTAATGCAGAAATTCTTTTGTAACCTTGGCCAGATCTGTGCCTTGCCACAATTCTGTCTCTGAGCTCCTTGGACAGTTCCTTTGAGCTCATGATTCTCATTTGGTCCAACATGCACTGTGAGCTGTGAGGTCTTATATAGACAGGTGTGTGCCTTTCTAAATCAAGTCCTATCAGTTTAATTAAACACAGCTGGACTCCAATGAAGAAGTAGAACCATCTCAAGGAGGATCACAAGGAAATGGATAGCATGTGACTTAAATATGAGCGTCTGAGCAAAGGGTCTGAATACTTATGACCATGTGATATTTCAGTTTTTCTTTTTTAATAAATTTGCAAAAATTTCTACATTTGTTTTTTTCAGTCAAGATGGGGTGCAGAGTGTACTTTAATGTGAAAAAAAAAATGAACTTTTTAGAATTTACCAAATGGCTGCAATGAAACAAAGAGTGAAAATTTTAAAGGGGTCTGAATACTTTCTACTTTCCGTACCCACTATATACGTCCGAAGTCAGGGACAGTGACGCCGGAGCTGATTGGGCACAGGGCTCACGTGACATAACAACATCATGTGAGACCCGGGAACGTGAGTGCTGACACCGCTGGAACGACACCAGCAACAGAGGTGAGTGGAAGTGTTTTTAATTTAATGGGGGAAAACATTCAGATTGAGAAAAGGTTGTTCTAGTAGTGGACAACCCCTGTAATGTTTTGACTTGACCTCTTTGCACTCTGGTGGCTGTAACTTTTTTTTATTGTTAGATGCAGCTGTATGAGGCTTTGTTATTTTCGGCAGGATGAGTTGCACAGTGCCATGTTTTATTCTCATACATTTATATACTCATCCACGGGGCACCAACTGGATCAGGAGTATTAAATTAAATACACACTTTAACCGCTTCCCGACCGCCCACTGTAGATAAACGTCCGCGCTGCCTGGGCTCTGTGCAGCGCGGACGTTTAAAAACGGTGGGTGGTCCCGCAGCGCTCAGGACCTCCAGGGTCTTGCAAGCGCTGCAGGAGCGGTGCAGAGCGATAGCTCTGACAGGGAACATCATCGGGACCTGATTGGATCAGGTCCCAGTGATGTTAACCCTTTGCTGTCTTCTATATGCCGCGATCTATAGTGATCGCGGCATATAGAAGACAGCAGGAGGAGAGGGGGTCGTCCACTTACCGATCCGACGACCCCTGATACCTTCCAGGACCTTGGGTTGCTATGGCAGCTGGAGGTCACATGACCGCCTCCAGCTCTGCCATATATGGTGTCCTGCCTGGCTCAGCCTGCAGCTGATGCCTGGCAGGAGACTCTGACTGTGAAAGTCAGTGAAGATCTCATGTAATGTAATGTAATATATGTCTATTACATTACATGAGATCAGGGATCAGAAAAATAAAAATTAATGTCCCATACAGGGACTAAGTAAAAATGTAAAAAAAAATGCTTTGAAACTGTTAAAAAAAAAAAAAAATGCAAAATTAATTAAAATAAATAAATAAAATATTAAACTGATAAATCCGTATATTTATGCAAAAATAAAAAAGTACACATATTTGGTATTGCCGCCTCCGAAACAACCCGAGCTATAAAACTGTCACACTAATTAACTCCTTCTGTGCACACCGTAATAAAAATAAATAAAAAACGGAGCAAAAAACTATGTTTTTCCTCATATCGCCAAACAAAAAGTGGAAAAAAATGCGATCAAAAAGCAAAATGGAAATAAAAATGGTACCGCTGAAAACGTAATCTTGTTCCGCAGAAAAAGAGGCCATACAGCTCCATCAGCCGAAAAATAAAAAAGTTATAGCGCTCAGAATAAAGCAAAGCAAAAAAAATATTTTTTCTATAAAATTGTTTTATTGTGTAAAAGCGCCAAAACATAAAAAAAATATACAGTAAGTGTAGTATCGCTGTAAACGTACTGACCCGAAGAATAACGCTGCCTGATCACTTTTACCACACGCAGATCGGCATAAAAAAAAACCTCAAAAAACAATTCCTGAATTGTTGGTTTTTGTTAATTTTACCTCCCAAAAAACGGAATAGAAAGCGATCAAAAAATGTCCCGTACCCAAAAATGGTACCAATAAAAATGTCAACTCGTCCCGCAAAAAACAAGCCGTCACATAACTCTGTCGGCCGAAATATGGAAAAATTATAGCTCTCAAAATATGGCGATGCAAAAACTAGATTTTGCAAAAAAAAAAGCGTCTTAGTGTGTGACAGCTGTCAGTCATAAAAACCCGATATAAATCTGGTATCTCTGTAATCGCACCGACCCGAAGAATAAAGTAATCTAATCAGTTATATCACACTAGGAACGGCGTAAAAAAATAAATAAAACCAATTCTTCACCTGCTACTGATTTGTTTATTATGTCTCCCAAAGATCGCAGTATGGCTCGGCACACATTTATCCTGCACTCTGCGCTGAGCACTTACGCCAGAGTTTCCGTGTAAATCTCTGAAATATGTGATTCAGCCGGAACCCATGACGGAAGATTCCCTGTAATGAGGCAGATATAGGCCACTGTGGATGCCTTCTGGCCTGTGATCCCACGGTGTCATTTGTTTTAGGCGTGCATAAAAGTGCGGTTGGCCACAGTTTTGTGCACTTCTGAAAAAAAGGACACCACTAAACAGAGGCCAGACGGAGTCCAGAGTAACTCTGCTGCCTCATTACAGTAAATGGATCCGGCATGGGTTTCATCTGAATTACATCACTTGGAAATTTAGATGGAAACCCCGATGTAAGTGCTCAGCCTAGAGCGCCGGATAAATGTTACTTAAAATGTTCCCAATAAAAGCTTCAACTCAGTCCTCAAAAAAAGCTAGTCCCCACTCAGGTCCATCATCTGTTAAAAATATAAGGGACTTCCAAGTTACTGGTAGCAGAAAGGCTCTGGAAAAGCAAAATGGCCCTTGTCCCCCAAAAGAAATTCAGAAAATTTTGTGCTCCCAAATCCAAATGCCTATTCTACAATAATTTGTTCTCCAATTGTCAAATAGCGCTCCGTCCCCCCCAGATCTCGCCGTATGGCTGAGCGGTACGATACAGCCACATATGGGGTATTGCCACTTTTAGAAGAAATTGTGTGACACATTTCGGCACCATTTTTACCCATTGCCCTGTGTGAAAATGTAAAATCTGAGTGTAAAACATTTTTTTGTGGTAAAAATATAATTATGCTTTTTTCACTGCCCAATGGTATAAATTTAAAAATTCAAAAATACTCACTACTTCCCTAGATGAATTCCTTGAGAGGTGTAGTTTACAAAATGGGGTCACTTGTGGGGGTTTCTGCTGTTTCGGCATGTCAGCGACTCTTCAAATGTGACATGGTGTCTGCTGCCTATCCCAGCCAACATAGCGCTCCTTTCTCTTCCGAACCCTGCCGTACACCAAAGCAGTGGTTTTCCCCCACATATGGGGTATCTGCGTACTCAGGAGAAATTGTACAACAAATTTCATGGTGCAATTTATCCTGTTACCCTTATGATAATACAAAATTAGGGAATGAAAAACATTTTTTGTGGGAAAACTGTGAAAATTTTATTTTTATGGCTCAATATTATAAACTTCTGTGAAGCAGCTGGGGGTGCAAGGTGCTCACCACACATCTAGATAAGTTCCCTAAAGGGTCTAGTTTCCAAAATGGTGTCACTTGTGGGGGGTTTCCACTGTTTAGGCACATCAGGGGCTCCCCAAATGCAACATGGCGTCCGCTAATTATTCAAACAAATTTTACATTCAAAAAGTCAAATGGCGCTCCTTCCCTTTCAAACCCTGCTGTGCGCCCAAACAGTGGTTTTCCCCAACATATGGGGTATCAGCGCGCCCAAGAGAAATTGCACAAAAAATGTTGGGGTCCATTTTTACCTGTTACTCCTGTGAAAATAAAAAAAATTGGGTCTAAAGTAACATTTTTGTGAAAAAAGTTAAATGTTCATTTTTTTCTTCCACATTCCAAAAATTCCTGTGAAGCACCTGAAGAGTTAATAAAGTTCTTGAATGTGGTTTTGAGCACCTTGAGGGGTGCAGTTTTTAGAATGGTGTCACTTTTGGGTATTTTCTGTCATAAAGACCCCTCAAAGTGACTTCAAATATGATGTGGTCCCTAAAAAAATGTTTTTGTAAATTTTGTTGGAAAAATGAGAATTCGCTGGTCAACTTTTAACCCTTATAACTCCCTAACAAAAAAAAATTTTGGTTCCAAAATTGTGCTGATGTAAAGTAGACATGTGGGAAATGTTATTTATTAACTATTTTGTGTGACATATCTCTCTGATTTAAGGGAATGAAAATTCAAAGTTTGAAAATTGCAAAATTTTCAAAATTTTTGCCAAATTTCCGTTTTTTTCACAAACGCAAGTGATATCAAAGAAATTTTACCACAATCATGAAGTACAATATGTCATGAAAAAACAGTCTCAGAATCAGGGGAATCTGTTGAAGCGTTCCAGAGTAATTACTTCATAAAGTGACAGTGGTCAAAATTGAAAAAATTGGCCCGGTCACAAAGGCGAAAACAGGCTCTGGTGCGAAGTGGTTAAGGAAATGGCAGGACTTTGTCCTCCTTTTTATTTTCTTTCAATATCCAGTGCTTCCAGAACTGCTGTGCCATACACCCCCTTCTTCATGTGTGGAGATGCGGGCACATCATGTCATCAAGCATTAGGAATTTAACTTAGTTAATTTATTTTACTATAATGTCCTGGCATATATCTGCGTTCCACTACAGTACATTAAAGACCTTTTACTGAATTTTTCCTGTTGAACTGGATACTGGACCTAATAATGACGACTACAACCTTTTTTTTTACTTTGCTAATTTCTCCACTAGGGAGAGGCAATCAAAGTATTTGGCACCAAATGAGTAAACTTTTTATAAGTCCAATTGGGTGTTATCAGACCGTTTTCACTGGGGGTGTGGACTCCACCCCTCCCACCCTACCCTACCTGTATAATGCTGACCAATCATAAGCAGGCAGAAACACTCAAAGGAAAGTAGAAAACACCCCCACTATAGCCTTGAGCAGGTTTCTCAGTGTGTGAGATATAATGATACAGCCCTGATCTCCTGGTCTAACCTCCTGCATGAGTCAGTGTGGGGGGAGGAGCAGTGCAGCTGATATTTGCTGTGTTATATTACAAATCCTCTCATCAGTTCTCCTCCTCTCCTCACACAGTCAGCTCTTCTATGCTGCTACTCGCCCCCAAACTGTCTTATATCTGTTCACGCACCTGGTAATCACTCTACAGTGAGATCAGGGCTGTTGTTTCACAGGAGTAACCTGTCTGTTGTGGGCTACTCCTGTGTGAGATGTAAGGACACCCTGCTCTGTCTTCCTGCAGACACAAGTGTCATTATATACCAGAAAATTATCTTTTGATTAAATCAGGTGGTTCTTGTGTTTAAATGTTTTTTTTTTTAAATTAGTGCATATATTGCAATTTTTAAATACAGTACAGACCAAAAGTTTGGACACACCTCATTTAAAGATTTTTCTGTATCTTCCTGACTATGAAAATTGTACATTCATACTGAAGGCATCAAAACTATGAATTAACACATGTGGAATTATATACTTAACAAAAAAAGTGTAAAACAACTGAAAATATGTCTTATATTCTAGGTTCTTCAAAGTAGCCACCTTTTGCTTTGATGACTGCTTTGCACACTCTTGGCATTCTCTTGATGAGCTTCAAGAGGTAGTCACCGGAAATGGTCTTCCAACAATCTTGAAGGAGTTCACAGAGATGCTTAGCACTTGTTGGCCCTTTTGCCTTCACTCTGCGGTCCAGCTCACCCCAAACCATCTTGATTGGGTTCAGGTTTGGTGACTGTGGAGGCCAGTTCATCTAGCGTAGCACCCCATCACTCTCCCTCTTGGTCAAATAGCCCTTACACAGCCTGGAGGTGTGTTTGGGGTCATTGTCCTGTTGAAAAATAAATGATGGTCCAACTAAACGCAAACCGGATGGAATAGCATGCCGCTGCAAGATGCTGTGGTAGCCATGCTGGTTCAGTATGCCTTCAATTTTGAATAAATCCCCAACAGTGTCACCAGCAAAGCACCCCAACACCATCACACCTCCTCCTCCATGCTTCACGGTGGGAACCAGGCATGTAGAGTCCATCCGTTCACCTTTTCTGCTTCGCACAAAGACACGGTGGTTGAAACCAAAGATCTCAAATTTGGACTCCTCAGACCAAAGCACAGATTTCCACTGGTCTAATGTCCATTCCTTGTGTTCCTTAGCCCAAACAAGTCTCTTCTGCTTGTTACCTGTCCTTAGCACTGGTTTCCTAGCAGCTATTTTACCATGAAGGCCTGCTGCACAAAGTCTCCTCTTAACAGTTGTTGTAGAGATGTGTCTGCTGCTAGAACTCTGTGTGGCATTGACCTGGTCTCTAATCTGAGCTGCTGTTAACCTGCGATTTCTCAGGCTGGTGACTCGGATAAACTTATCCTCAGAAGCAGAGGTGACTCTTGGTCTTCCTTTCCTGGGGCGGTCCTCATGTAAGCCAGTTTCTTTGTAACGCTTGATGGTTTTTGCAACTGCACTTGGGGACACTTTCAAAGTTTTCCCAATTTTTCGGACTGACTGACCTTCATTTCTTAAAGTAATGATGGCCACTCGTTTTTCTTTACTTAGCTGCTTTTTTCTTGCCATAATACAAATTCTAACAGTCTATTCTGTAGGACTATCAGCTGTGTATCCACCAAACTTCTGCACAACACAACTGATGGTCCCAACCCCATTTATAAGGCAAGAAATCCCACTTATTAAACCTGACAGGGCACAACTGTGAAGTGAAAACCATTTCCGGGGACTACCTCTTGAAGCTCATCAAGAGAATGCCAAGAGTGTGCAAAGCAGTCATCAAAGCAAAAGGTGGCTACTTTGAAGAACCTAGAATATAAGACATATTTTCAGTTGTTTCACACTTTTTTGTTAAGTATATAATTCCACATGTGTTAATTCATAGTTTTGATGCCTTCAGTGTGAATGTACAATATTTATAGTCATGAAAATGCAGAAAAATCTTTAAATGAGAAGGTGCGTTCAAACTTTTGGTCTGTGCTGTACATGTAATGAAAAAATCTTGGTCCCCATAAAATAATAAAGCCTACACTCACCTCCCGTTCTGGCTCCGTTCCAGCACTCGCGTTCCTGAGGCTGCTATACTGTTGTGACATGTAACGCTGGCGCCCAATCAGGGTGTCGGCACTGTCACCCCCTCCTGTCAAATTCAACATGAGGAGGAAGTCAGAGAGCAGGCACAGCCCGAACGTCCTCTTCATGTTCAATTCGTATGAAGGTGGGGACAGTGCCGATACCCTGATTGGGCGCCAGCGTTACATGTCACAACAGCACGACAGTCCCGGGACCACAAGTGCCGACACCGCTGGAACTGAGCCAGCACGGGAGGGGAGTATAGGCTTTATTTCATGGGGGGCAAACATTTTGATCAAGAAATGGTTGTCCTAGTAGTAGACAATCCCTTTAAAGCGAAAGAGAAAACTATACTTGACTTTAATTTTCAGACCCATAGAACAGGCTGCTCGAGTCTTGTGACAGGTTCCCAATAAAGCGCATTCCCATCTCAAAGATCCTATCCCATATGTAGTGGGTATAATAATAATTAATTAATTAATAATATTGTTAGCAAATACCTCCAAGTTGAAATGTAATATAGTTTTTCTGATTTGCTATGTCTCTTTCCTCATGTGCGGCCATTGCAGGACCTTAGGTATCCATGGTTATGACCACTGATATATTGACAGTTAGTTAGTTAGCTAGTTTCTAGTGGTCGTAACCATGGATATGTGAGCTCCTGCAATGCCTGCACATGAGGAAAGAGACATAGTGAATCAGAAAAACTGTACTACATTTCTAATTGGAGGTTTTTGCTAATATTATTATTACATCTACTACATATTGGGATAGGATCTTGGAGATGGGAATACCCCTTTAAGTAAATGTTGGTGAGTTTTTGATGTTGCAGATTTTCTGCACTTATTAGGTAAATTAGATTACTTGAGTTTTTTACATTGCGCTTGTTTTACATGCTTTTTAGCGCATTGACGCTGCGGTTTTTATGTTTTACATAAAGCTACTTTGTTTCTGATACTTCCTGATATTTGGCTTTGACAAAACTTTATTGATACAGTTATGCACAGTTTATAGGGAAAATCCACACGTAAAACTCAGCGTACCCTCAGGAGTAATTGCCATGTTGTGGATGTGGAACACGCACCGCAGGTCAGGTTCCGCAGAATAAAAAGAAGCCCAGTGGGCAGGAGATCTCTATATATCCCATCCACTGTGCTGGGACTGTAAGACGCTGGGTGTTTTGTATAGTGAAAATACGCAGCATCAAAAAATCATGGTGGGAACTGAACCTTAGAGAAAATGTCTAAATCACATTTTCTTTGCATATTTCTAGAGATCCTCCAATAACTTGTAACATAGTTTCATGTATGAAATCAGTGAGGTTGTGTCAGGTGAATATAAATAAAAGAATCCGGCCAATAGACTTCTTGGTACCACATCCGCCTATAAGAAATGTAAGTGTTGCCAGTGAATCACTGGGGATATGAAACAGCAGATCATCCCCAACCTGGAAGAAGATGATTCATTGGCGTGGTCTGACAGTCATTTCTGAAGTGGTTTCAGCTATATAACATATTTCTGAATTTAAATAAGCTTCTGCTGGACTTACACAATGCTCATTTTAATATCAGGTGGGAAAACTTTAAAAGAGTAGATAGCCATTCTGACATGGATTTTTTTTTTTTAAATAAGTACACCAGCCTCCTCAAGTCAAAGAGATTTATTTAGTTACCTATACAGTTTGTTTTATGAAATCTGTTAAAATATGTTAACAGATCCCCTTAACTATGCAGACATTAGCAGACATTAGACCTCATGCACATGGTCTCATTACAGCTTCCAGTGTTTAGGCCCTTTCTCTACCTCCATATGACTCTGATTCCATTAGCAAGCAATTCTCCATGCTAGTCCAACAGGAAATAATTGTGGCATACTTCATCTGATCCTCTATATACAGCAGCACATGGAGGCAGTGCACTTCTCTGTACTTGGAAGCCTGTGCATGGGAGAATTGGCTCTGTGCACACACAGGTGCATCTCACTAAATTAGAATATCATCAAAAAGTTAATTTATTTCAGTTCTTCAATACAAAAAGTGAAACTCACATATTATATAGAGTCATTACAGAGTGATCTGTTTCAAGTGTCTATGTCTGTTAATGTTGATGATTATGGCTTACAGCCAATGAAAACACAAAAGTCATTATCTCAGTAAATTAGAATACTTTATAACAACAGCTTGAAAAATGATTTTAAAATCCAAAATGTTGGCCTACTGAAATGTATGTTCAGTAAATGCACTCAATACATGGTCGGGGCTCCTTTTGCATCAATTACTGCATCAATGCGGCGTGGCATGGAGGCGATCAGCCTGTGGCACTGCTGAGGTGTTATGGAAGCCCAGGTTGCTTTGATAGCAGCCTGCAGCTCATCTTCATTGTTGGGTCTGGTATCTCTCATCTTCCTCTTGACAATACCCCATAGATTCTCTATGGGGTTGCGGTCAGGCGAGTTTGCTGGCCAATCAAGCACAGTGATACTGTTGTTTATGAACCAGGTATTGGTACTTTTGGCAGTGTGGACAGGTGCCAAGTCCTACTGGAAAATGAAATTTCCATCTCCAAAAAGCTTGTCGGCAGAGGGAAGCATGAAGTGCTCTAAAATTTCTTGGTAGACGGCTGCGCTGACTTTGGTCTTGATAAAACACAGTGGACCTACACCAGCAGATGACATGGCTCCCCAAACCATCACTGATTGTGGAAACTTCACACTAGACCTCAAGCGGCTTGGATTGTGCCTCTCCACTCTTCCTCCAGACTCTGGGACCTTGATTTCCAAATGAAAATTGGAACTCTGGGACCTTGTGGAGTATGTCAATGACTGCCTTCTGGACATCTGTCAAGTCAGCAGTCTTCCCCGTGATTGTGGAGCCTACTGAAACAGACTAAGGGACCTTTTTAATCGCTTAGGAAGCCTTTGCAGGTGATTTTTGTTAATTATTGTAATTTACTGAAATAATGATTTTTGTGTTTTTATTGGCTGTAAGCCATAATCATCAACATTAACAGAAATAAACACTTGAAATAGATCTCTCTGTTTGTAATGACTCTATATAATATGAGTTTCACTTTTTGTATTAAAGAACTGAAATAAATTAACTTTTTGATGATATTCTAAATTTTGTGAGATGCACCTGTAGCTCTGCAGTTTCCCGAAGGCAGGGGTGTGGAACCTTTTTTCTGTCATTTCGATATTTATACCATCATTCGCAGGCCGTACAAAATTATCAACTTAAAAATGATCCTGCTATATTTTGTCAAACAATTAATTCACCCCTAATGTGCTGGATGGAGCTGCTTCTCTTAGGTGAGGTGTGTGGTGTTAGGTGATATTGATGTTGCTATTCTCAACTGCTTTTCCAGGTTTGCGTCAGTTTGGAGCACAGTTGACTCTTTGCAATAGTTTTGTATTGAACTGATCGCTACAGAAAGTTGTTCTGAACACAGATGTATATTACGCTGCATGTCTACTCCTGGTGGGGAATTCATCACTGCTAGCATAATGTTTATAGAACTCAAGCAGTGGGAGGTCAGCAGTATACATCATATAGGAGACATTGTGACAGCTGTATACATCATATAGGAGACACCTGAACTAGTGCATATACATTACATAGGAGACACTGGGATTAGTGCATATTCATCACATATGAGACAGTGGGGCTTGTGCATACATGAAATAGGAGACAATGAAGCTTGTGCATATGCATCACATAGAAGACACTGGGGCTGGTGTATATGCATCACATAGGAGACACTGGGACTGATAAGTGTACACATAGGAGACAGTGGGGTTGGTGCATACAACACATTGGAGACTGTGGGGCTGAAGCATACATTACAAAGTAGACAGTAAGGCTGGTGTATATACAATACATAGGATACAGTAGGGCTGGTGTGTGTGTGTATGTGTATATATATATATATATAATATATATATTACATAAGAGACAGTGGGATCAGTGCATATACATTACATAGAAGACAGTCGGTGTCATGGGGATACCGCGACAGAGAGGGGCTGGAAGGTCGCAGCGCTGCGTTTCTCACCTCTGGCACTTAGGAATTGCCAGTGTTAGTTCTTACTGCCTGGTTAGGAGTTGGATGTGTAGTTCGTGATGGGAGTTGGCGCTCATAGATTTGTTCAGGAGATTGTTGCTTGGAGTTTTGTTTGTGTGCTCATCCTCTGCTATTTGGTTTCTCCTTCCTTTAATTCTCCTGTGTTCCACTCTGTTTGGTGAGTGTATTTTGTATGATAATTATTTTCATTTATCCCTGTCCGTCTTGCCTTGTTTGTCTGGTTAGTGTTATCTTATACACTTCGGCTTCCCACCTCCCTGGGTGGGGGAGGAGACAGATAAGGGTTGTTATAGGAGCATAGCAAGGCACGTGAACCCAGCATCTCCACCTTCAGGAGTAATCTGGGGACAGGGATAGACGAGAGCGCCCCTAGTTCTAGGAACCTGGTTAGTGCCCACAATGCCAAGGCACTTTGTGACATTTACACTGACCATACCTTTTTTTTTATCCATCATGAATCTGGAAGTTGCTGTGGCATTACAATTGCAGTAACTCAGCCTGGTGGTGGCAGACTTGCGCACAGTTGTTTTGCAGCGCCCAAACACTTGAGGTTTAGGGCCCGCGGCTCTCGGTCATCCCTGATGTAGCCCAAGATTTCTCTACCGGATAGGTTCTCAGGGGGTCGGGATAAGTTTGTTGCTTTCAGTGAGGCCTATAAACTCTTTTAAATTACGTCCTCACTCCTCAGGTACTGAGGAGCAACGGGTGGGGATCGTAATTTCTCTCTTCGAGGGTGACCCCCTCCCCCCCCCCCCAAGCCTGGGCAATTTTTCTCCTGTCTGACTCTTGCCGCTTTGGACGGTTGCGGAATTTTTTCTGGCTCTGGATCATATATACGACGACCCCATCCGCGTCTTTCTAAACTACTTCGGCTTCAGCAGGGAGACCGGTCAGCGGAGGCTTAGTGCTCCGAGTTCCTTAGGTGGTCCATGGAAACTGAGTGGAATGACCCTGTGTCCCGTAGTCCGTTCTGTTAGGGGCTTTCTGTGAGGGTAAAGGATGCCTTTGCCCTGTGTGAGACTCTGGTTTCCCTGGAGGCAGCCATGTCTCTTGCTATCCGTGTGGACCGTTGTCTTCGCCAAAGACATAATGAGACACCCCAATTTTCGGGGGGGGGGGCTCGGGGTCAAGGGAACCTAGGGCTGAGTCAACCGAGAAACCCATGCAATTAAGGGGACGACTCGTTTTATTGGTCCTCCTACAGTTCAGTGTCAGCGTAAAGGAGGAGTGTTTTTCTTTGGTGGGAAGGGTCATTACTGACAGCTCAGCCGCCCAATTTTCTACAGGGGTGTGCTGGAGCTGTCAATACTGTGATTGACAGCTCGTCCATCCAATCTGGTACAAGGATGTGCAATAGCTGTCAGTGTGGTGATTGATAGCTCGGCTGTCCAATCTGAGCCTGGGAGGCATTGGCTATCTTCAGGTGTTCATTATGCCAGTTGAATGCCTGGCTGCTTAACTGAGCTGTTTCCCCCAGATCTCTGCCAGACGTACATTCAGCTAGTGTGTAGTTTGTTCTCTGTGCCTTGAGTTCTGTTTACTGATTTTTTGTTGCCTGACCTTGGACCTTGTTCTAACCATCTGTCTGTTTAACCCCTTATGCTCTGATCTGCTTTCCTCCTGGTATTCTGATCTACGGAACGTTACCTGACTACGCCTTTGCGTTTTTCCTCTGTCTATGACGTACCTTCCTGGCTTTGACTTCGGACTCCTTGACTTTTCCGTCTCACGGCCTGGCCGTGAAAAGTGACTCAGCGTCACATTGCGTCTGGCCCATACGTTTGTCTTTTTTGCCTGTATGGAAACTGTTCACACGCTCTGTGACCAGATGGCGAATTTGAAGCTAAGGAATGCCAGAGTCTGGAGTCATCACAATGTCAGCTGCAGGGTCAGATAACTAAAATAATGAAAACCTCTGATAGCCCTTCACTGCCGGCAGTCGCTGTGACGTCAGTACCCACTGATGTACAGTTGGTCTCTCCAGAACCTGTAATAGACCTCCCTGATAAATATTCTGGAGAGAGAGACCAGTTTTGGGTCTTCAGGGAGAGCTGTAGGTTATTCTTTACTCTGTGCCCCCGATCGTCATGGGAGGAGTTCCAGCGGGTGAGAATAATCATGTCCCTACTGCGAGGGGGTCCTCAGACCTGGGCATATTCCTTATCCCCCCCTAGCCCCAGAACGTTTTTTTTGTTGATCCCTTCTTTGACAGTTTAGGACTGATACATGACGAACCCGACAGGGTCCAGGTCGCTGAGACTAAGTTCACGAACCTGGCACAAGGGGGTCGCAGAGCTGAGGACTACTGTACTGAGTTCCGGCAGTGGTCCACTGCAGTTCTGTGAAACGATGCAGCTCTCAGGTGTCTGTTCAGCAAAGGCCTTTCTGAAACCCTTAAGGACTCCCTGGTCCTCCATGACGCTCCTTGTTCTCTGGCGGAGGCCATGACCCAGGCCATATGAATGGATGTAGAATCCATGAGAGACGTGATGAACAGCAGGCTGCCCGTTATATTTCCCTGGAGCAAGGCCATTTACTGGAGGTGGAACAATTGGAGATCAGAGTTGCCAGTCTTGGTGTTGTGGAGAGAAGACGCAGACAAGATCTCGGACTCTGTCTGTACTGTGGTCTCTCTGGACATTTTCTCAAGGATTTCCCTACTCGTCCTCAGGCTACCAAACCACCAGGAGAACGTCTGAGTCTAGGTGACGGCCGAGGAGGTCACCCAGACGCCCAGGTACCTTTTTCTTCTTCCTCTAAGGTACTGATTAATACTGTGCTATCCTTCGAGAACCAGGTGTTCTCAACATTGGCATTCATCGACTGTGGTCTGCTGCTAACTTTATTGATTCAGGACTGGTTCTGAAGTTAGGGTTAGTGACAGTTAGTTTAGAAAGACCCTTGCAAATCTTCGCCCTTGACAAAACACCATTATCTAGGAATTTGGTCAAGAAGGTTAC
Organism: Phyllobates terribilis; assembly: GCF_046119375.1. Taxonomy (NCBI): domain Eukaryota; kingdom Metazoa; phylum Chordata; class Amphibia; order Anura; family Dendrobatidae; genus Phyllobates; species Phyllobates terribilis. Next base: position 286,898,654 of record NW_027362769.1, read on the forward strand.
AACGCATTTCACGCTTCAAGTAGGAGTTCTCCACTCTGAATCCCTCTCATGTTTTGTGTTGGATAATTTACCTGCTGGGTTGGTACTGGGGCTTCCATGGTTGCAGATTCACAATCCTGTCATTGATTGGTGTCAGAGGGAGATTGTTAAATGGGGCCCTAATTGTTGCAAGAAATGTCTAAAAACTGTACAAATATTCTCCACTAGTCTGAAGGGTCTGCCGGGGCACCTGAAGGACTTCAGAGATGTGTTCTCTGAAAAAGAGGCGGAGATACTACCTCCCCATTGTCCTTATGATTGTGCTTTTGAGCTTATTCCTTGTGCCAAACTGCCTAAAGCTCGCCTTTTACAATTTGTCCGGGCCTGAACGGGCCGTCATGAAAGAATATGTTAATGAAAGTTTAAAGAAGGGTCATATCCGTCCTTCCTCCTCTCCGGTAGCTGCTGTTTTTTTTCTTCATAAAAAAAAAAGATGGGGGTCTCCATCCTTGCCTCTATTTCCGGGAACTAAACAAAAAATACGTACCCACTTTCACTCATCCCCAACCTATATAATGAGCTTCTGGAGGCCAGGGTATTCTCTAAACTTCATCTTAGAGGGGCTTACAATTTGATACACATCCGGGAGGGTGATGAGTGGAAAACTGCATTTTTAACATCTGAAGGTCTGTTTGAAAACCTTGTCATGCCTTTTGGGTTATCCTTTGCACCTGCTGTGTTCCAAAATTTTAAGAATGATATTTTCTCTGATTGCATTGGAAGATATGTTGTAATTTATCTGGATGATATTCTGATTTTCTTGCCTGATTTGGACTCTCACCAGGAACATGTCTGGGTTGTGTTACAAAGGTTAAGGGAGAACTCTTTGTTTGCTAAATTGGAGAAATGTGTTTTTTCTGTTCAGGAAATTTCGTTCTTGGGGTTCATCTTGTCTGCGGAAGGATTTTAGATGGACCTTGGGAAGGTACATGCCATAATTGACTGAGTTCAGCCTCGTGATCTTAAGGCTTTACTGCGTTTTCTGGGATTCGCCAACTATGTTAGGAAATTTATCAAGGGGTTTTCTCAGATTGCTAAACCGCTTACTGACCTTACACGTAAGGGGGCAAATCTCAAGATATGTCTGCCCCCCTTCTGATCCAACCGGATCTCCAAGAACCATTCATTGAAGAGGTGGATTCTTCGGAGGTCGGCGTAAGGGCATTTTTGTCACAGGGGCCCAAAACTCCGACTAACTTGCATCCGTGTGCTTTTTTGTCTAAGAAATTTTCGCTGGCGGAAGGAAAGAAATTATGATGTTGGGAATCGTGAGTTACTTGCTGTAAAATTAGCCTTTGAGGAATGGAGGCATTTTTTTGGGGGGAGGGGCGGTTCATCCAGTTACTTTGGTCACTGATCACAAGAATCTAGCCTATATTGAGTAAGCTAAAAGGTTAACTCCTAGACAAGCCAGATGGTCCTTGTTTTTCTCAAGGTTTAATTTTTCAATTACATTCAGACCGGGGTCTAAGAATGTGAAAGCTGACGCATTGTCTCGTAGTCTCGATCCAGTTTCTCCTCCAGAACCTCCATCCTCCATTATTCCTCAGGGTATTGTGGTTTCTATGGTAACCTCAAAATTGGAGGAGGAGATCCGCAGTGCCCAGTCATTGGCTCCAGGGTCGAAATTATTTGTGCCTGTGTACCTAAGATTGCGTGTGTTACAGAAATTTCATGATTCCGTCTTGAGTGGTCATCCTGGGGTTACTGCTCCACGGGAAGCCATTGCCAGACTTTTTTGGTGGCCATCCATGCTTAATGTTATCAAAGATTTTGTATCTGCTTGTGAAGTTTGCGCATGTGCTAAAGTCAGTCATAGCCAGCCGGCCGGGGAATTGGCTCCATTGCCAATTGAGTTCTGTTTATTGATCTTCTGTTGCCTGACCTCGGACCTTGTTCTGACCATCCATCTGTTTAACCCCTTCTGCTCTGATCTGCTTTCCTACTTGTATTCTGATCTACGGAATGTTACCTGACTACGCCTTTGCCTCTTCCCTCTGTTTATGACGTACCCTTCTGGCTTTGACTTCGGACTCCTTGACTATCCCGTTCATGGCCTCTCCGTGAAAAGTGACTCTGCGTCGGTTTTTCGACTTCCCGTAGTGGACTGGCAGACTCGGGAGGTGGTAAGGTGGAGCAAGTACTGTCAAGGACACTGCTTGGGCACCCGGTTAGCCAGGGTGGACATCTGGTCTCTGTCGAAATACCTGTCTGACTTCGGGGATGTGTTTTCAGAACAGGGGTGTTAAAAACTCCCTCCACATGGTCCTTATGATTGCGCCATTAATCCTTTTGCTGGGGCCAAGCTGTCTAAGAGCAGGTTATATAATATTTCTAGTCCAGAAAGACAGGCCATAAAGGACTATATCAGACCTCCTTCATCTCCCGTTGCAGCGTTTTGTTTTTTTTGTCAAGAAAAAAGATGGGGGAGTTTCGCCCCAGCCTAGATTACTGCAAACTTATTTGGATCATGGTCCAGGATCCATATCCTCTCGCTCTCATTCCGGAGCTCTTTAACCAGATCGTCGGGGCAAAGTGGTTTTCTAAACTGGATCTCGGGGGGGCATATAATCTCATTTGAATTAAGGAACGGCATGAGTGGAAGACAGCCTTTAATATATCTGAGGGACATTATGAAAACCTTGTGATGCCATTTGGGTTGACTAATGCTCTTGCCATCTTTCAACACTTTGTAAATTATATTTTTTGTCACCTGGCAGGTAGATTTGTGGTGATCTGTGTTGATGATATATTGATTTATTCACCACACCTCAAGTCACATCAGGTACATGTCAGGAGGCAGGTCTTACAGATACTCAGAGACCATAAATTATTTGTCAAACCAGAGAAATGTATGTTCTTGGTTCAGGAGATCCTTTTTCTGGGTTATTACTTATCATCCATTGGTTTTCGCATGGATGCGGCGAAAGTCCGAGCGGTACTGGAATGCGATCGTCCTGAAGACTTAAAAGCTTTACAGAGGTTTTTACGTTTCGCCAATTACTACCATAAGTTCTTCAACAACTTTTCGGTAGCGGCCAAACCTCTGACAGATATGACCAGAAAAGTGACGCACTTTGCCAAATGTTCTAGTCCGGCTAGTGAGGCATTTGATTCTTTAAAGAAATGTTTACTGTGCCAATTCTTATACAGCCTGACGTCACTCAGTCATTCATTGTAGAGGTTGACACGTCTGAAGTGGGCGTGGGGGGCTATATTGTCGCAGGGCGCATCTCCAAGTAAATGGTGTCCGTGTGCATACTTTTCAAAGAAACTGTCGTCCGCTGAGCGACACTATGGCAGTGGTAATAGGGAACTCTTGCCAATAAAGTGGGCTTTTGAAGAGTGATGACTTTTTTGGAGGGGGCAGTACATGCGGTCATGGTAATCGGGCAGTATATGGGTCTTGGTAATCACTGATCATAAAAATCTTTTATATTTGGAGTCTGCAAAGCGTCTGTAACCTAGACAGGCAAGAAGGTCATTGTTCTTCAGCAGATTCATCTTTTTTGTGTCGTATAGGCCGTGGGGGGGGGGGGGGGGGTAAGAACATTAAGGCGGATGCCTTATCTTGTTGGTTTAGTGGGGGAGGAGATGATTGCGAACTGGTTTAAATATTATAGAACGGGGTAGTTATTGCAACTATATGTTCTGATCTGGAAAAGGAGGTTGTAGAGGCTCAGGGGGGTGCCTGTCCTTCAGGTAAACTGAAGTAAAAAAAAAAGTGAACATCATGATTCGGTCTTGGCTGGACATCCTGGTAGTAAAGCCACTACAGATCTTCTTACTCATAGTTTTTGGTGGTATGGAGTGCACCAGGATGTTCAGGAGTATGTAGCTGCCTGTAGTATTTTTGCGCATTTCAAGACCCCACATATTCGTCCGTCTGGGGCTCTTCAACCTTTGGCGATTCCCTGTAAAAGTTGGACTCATATGTCAGTAGATTTCATCCCTGATCAACCTATAAGGGTTAAAAGTTGACCAGCGATTTCTCATTTTTACAACAAAATTTACAAAACCACCCGGTCACTTGTATTCAGGTACTCTGATTGGAGCTATCGATGTCATCATCGATCGCTCCAATCAGAACAGTCTGGGGGCTTTCATCACATTGCAGCGGGTCATGGGGCGGTGACAGACAGGTCACAAGCTGGTCACCGCCCCATTACCGCCCTGTCACCGCGCGGTCACGCTATGATCGGTGCGATCAATGTGATCGGCGATCGCACCGATAATAGCGCTTTGGAGTCAGGGCTGGGGTCTCCTAGCAACAGGCTAGGATCAGTGCTCTTAGCAGCACCAATCCTAGGCTGCACATCACTGTTTCTGGCAATCTGATTGCCGGAAACAGTGAGAATGCTGTGATTGGCTGTTCAGAATTGAACAGCCAATCACTGCGATCGTGGGTGCGGGGAGGCTGCGACACCTCAGTGGATGCCGGCGCCATCTACCATGAGGTGAGGTGGCGCCGGAAATATAATACGATCACCGCGACCTTAGTCGCGGGACCGCATTAAAGACCATGACCTAATAGCACGTCATTGGTCCAATCGGACCAGGTCACAATGACGTTCTATTTAGGTCACACGTCAGAAAGGGGTTAAAGGGAACCTGTCACCAGTTTTGTCCTATATCAGCTTAAACTATCACTTTATGCAGTGTCTGTGCTGCATTCCATAAATGCTAATATAACCCCCTGACTCCCACTGTATAACCCCCAAAAATCCTTTTAAGTTGTCCTGCGCTGTATAGAAATCAAGTCGGTCCGGTCCAATGGGCATGGTTTCAGGCCTCTCCACCCCCCCCCCCCCCTGGCTGCTGCTCGCTGTCCTTTTTCTCTAATTGACGTGGAGGACGCCTCGTGTCATCCATACTTCCAAGGGAAATCTTGCACCTGCGCACAGAAATCGCTGCAGAAACGCTTAAAAAAACGCATGGTAGAAGGCCTGCCATGTTCCCCAATGATAATCTGCATGTGCTGTGCACATGCTGCGGACATTTCCGCTGCGGATTATCATTGCGGAAAAAAACGCAGCACTAGCAATTATTTTGCATAAGTGCTGCGTTTTCGCCACCATTGACTTGCATTAGAACGCGCCAATTCCGCAAGACTGCATCTGTACTTGCGTAATTGGCGCGTTCTAATGTGCGGATGATACCCGGGTGTAGAGGAGAGGAGAGTCTCATCCACACCCAGGAAAAAAGCTGTAAAAAAGCTGTAAAAAAAGAATAAAATAAAAAATAAATATATACTTACCTTCCAGCGGCCCGCGGTGCGCTCCTCCTTGCTTCCCGGCACTTCGCGATGGAATGAAGAACCTGCGCTGACGTCGGTGTCATGTGACGGGTCACGCGACGCTGACGTCGGCAGGTCCTTCACTCTACCGCTGCCGGGACGGAGGGAATCAAGACAGCGCGGGCCATCGGAGGGTAAGTATACATTTATTTTTTTATTTTTTAACATTCTTTCGGTCACACTATATAAATCCATGCGTGTAAAATCCGCAAGCATTTTTACTGCCAAGAACATGCAGAAACGCTGCAGAAATTTTCTGCTTCAATTCTGCATCGTGGGCACATAGCCTAAGGGTAATTTTTTTCAGACCAAGGAGAGGGAAAAAATTACGGAATCACCCTGTAAATTTTCATTTCCAAAACTAACACCTGCATCAAATTAGATCTGCTCGTTAGTCTGCATCTAAAAAGGAGTAATCACACCTTGGAGAGCTGTTGCACCAAGTGGACTGACATGAATCATGGCTCCAACACGAGAGACGTCAATTGAAACAAAGGAGAGGATTATCAAACTCTTAAAAGAAGGTAAATCATCACGCAATGTTGCAAAAGATGTTGGTTGTTCAGTCAGCTGTGTCTAAAATCTGAACCAAATACCAAAAACATGGGAGGTTGTTAAAGGCAAACATACTGGTAGACCAAGGAAGCCATCAAAGCGTCAAGACCGGAAACTTAAAGCAATATGTCTCCAAAACAGGAAATGCACAGCAAGACAAATAAGGAACGAATGTGAGGAAACTGGAGTCAATGTCTGTGACCGAACTGTAAGAAACCGCCTAAAGGAAATGGGATTTACATACAGAAAAGCTAAAGATAAGCCATCATTAACACCTAAACAGAAAAAAATGGGCTAAGGAAAAGCAATCGTGGACTGTGAATGACTGGATGAAAGTCATATTCAGTGATGAATCGCGAATCTGCATTGGGCAAGGTGATGATGCTGGAACTTTTGTTTGGTGCCGTTCCAATGAGATTTATAAAGATGACTGCATGAAGAGAACATGCAAATTTCCACAGTCATTGATGATATGGGGCTGCATGTCAAGTAAAGGCACTGGGGAGATGGCTGTCATTACATCTTCAATAAATGCCCAAGTTTACATTGATATTTTGGACAGTTTTCTTATCCCATCAATTGAAAGGATGTTTGGGGATGATGACATAATTTTTCAAGATGATAATGCATCCTGCCATAGAGCAAAAAATGTGAAAACATTCCTTGAATGAAGACACATAAGATCAATGTCATGGCCTGCAAATAGTCCGGATCTCAATCCAATTGAAAATCTTTGGTGGAAGTTGAAGGAAATCATCTATGACCAGGCTCCAACCTACAAAGCTGATCTGGTAACAGCAATCAGAGAAAATTGGAGCCAGATTGATGAAGAGTACTGTTTGTCACTCATTAAGTCCATGCCTCAGAGACTGCAAGCTGTTATTAAAGCCAGAGGTGGTGCAACAAAATACTAGTGATGTATTGGAGTGTTCTTTTGTTTGTGTTTTTCATGATTCCATAATTTTTTCCTCAGAATTGAGTGATTCCATATTTTTTTCCCTCTGCTTGGTCTGAAAAAAATTACCCTTACTGAGTACCACATTTTTAATCGATTTCTTTTAGTGTTTCTTAAAGCCCTAAAGTTGCCATTTGAAATGACTTTAGTTTTGTGCCATGTCTGTGATCTGCTTTTTTCAACAACATTAAACAACTGAATGAACATCCTCCGAGCCCGGTGATTCCATAATTTTGCCAGGGGTTGTAGTAATGAAGAAGGACCAAGCCTGGTCCCACTTCCACAGAGAGGTAAAAATGACCTGACAGTATGATTCTCCTCATCAGTACGATTACTGCAATACCAAATTTGACCCAGAACTTTTTCATTTTCTGATCAATAGAGCTGTATGAGGGGTCATTCTTTATGGGGTGAGACAAGATTTTTAATTTATACTATTTTGAGATTTGACATTTGATCACTTCTTATAGCATTCTTTGCGGTATTGCAGAGACCAAAAAATGCAATTTTGGCGGCTTGAATTTTTTTTCTGTTCATGCTGTTTACCAGTTGGGTTAATTATTTTTTACATTTTGATAGATCAGACTTTTATATACGTGGTGATAAAACACATGCATTTTTTTTTTATTTTTTTTTATTATCTTTATTTTTAGTGGGGGAGAATGAGGGTGATTTGAACTTTTTATGGATTTTTTTTTTTATATATTTTTTTTAAAACTTCTTACTATATTTATTAGTCCCTTTAGGAGACTGGAACCTGCTATTGTCTGATCGCTTGTACTATACATAGCATTGTTGCATATATTAAAAATCACAGTCTTCTTTGAAGCCCAGCCACAGGCAAGGTTTCAAGGGAGCTCCATAACGACAGGCATGGATGTCTTCAACAGATCCTCAGCTGTCATAGCAATCCATCGGCTCCCTGCAATCATGTCACGGGATTGCTGATGGGCACATAGAATGACGCACCCCCATATTGCTGTTAATGCTGCTGTCAGAATTTGACAACGGCATTTAACAGTTGCGGTTGGAGCGGAGCTGTTAGGGCAGAGACAGACTGTGAGCCCACTCCACACACCTGCTACCAATTTTCCCCATACATGTATGGCTGATGTTGGTAATGGGTTAAAGTGTACCTACACTTTCACAAGAAAATGATTACAGTGCCAGACACTGCAGCAAATTCACTTTTCTAAATCCCTCTACTTGTGATTTTTGCTGATAACGTACAGTATGGACCCATCGAAGTGTGTGCTGCCGGTTACACTAAATTTAAGCCAAATAATTTTGTAGCTAGACTATGTTCTTTAGTGCGGTAGCAGGTGCTGTAAAATCTTATGATGTTCCCTCCTGCACTGAAGACGGTAGAATAGCTGCAGAAGGCTGCTGCTTAGGTTAGTGTAACCTCATCCCCGGAAGAAGCTAATGCGAAACGCGCGTTGGGGTTTGTACCTCATTCTCAAGGCTGTCCCAACTCCTCCTTCATTTTTGGTATCTATTTTGTCTCCTTTTTGCAACACCTAGGTCTTTGCACCTTAGCTTGTGACATTATTACTTGATGTGTTTTTTTTAGGGTGCATCCTTTGTATGGTCGCCACTGTTTGGCATTATTATATACAGTAGTTTGTTGTAAATTGTGATTTATTTATATTAATGTTCTGGAGGTGTGTACTTACATTCTTTATTATTGAGTTGGCCTCTGTGTGAGTGGGGCTCTTTGTCCCACACTCCCATAATCTTTTGATTTTATTGTTTTTGAAATATTTCAATAAAGGTTATCATTATCATGATTTTGCTTTTTGTTTTTTGTTTTTTTGCTCTATTTTTTGGACTTGTTTAGTGTAACCTGCATCACAGAATTTGGGGCATCCATACTGTGGGTTATTAGCAAAAATAGCTAGCAGAGTGATTTAGAAACATGATTGTAGCGTAGTCTGGCACTCACCAATAACCTTTTTCTTGTGAAATCGTAGGTACGCTTTAAGCAAAAATGCTGACTAAACGCTCAAAAAGACGCCTGGGCTTCTTTTTATCTTTCCCATTGGCTTCTTGGGTAAAGTAATGAGCGTCTTCCAAGAAGAAAACTCCAGAAGAATGTACTTGTCACCGTTATTTAACTCAAGACATCGATGAAAAGATGCTCAAAAGCCTGGATGAATGAACAAGTCTTTCTTACATGGAAACGAATAGGTCCATTCTTTCTAGCGTTTTGTCCTAGTTTTTTTTATCGTTTTCCACAAAAACAATGTTGGAAAAAACACAGTGCAAATGTACCCTTAAAGAGAGTAACGCTACTGTTTAACCCCAGATGAAGTCATATCCTACAACTGATTTCAATAATTTGTAGATTTGCCACCGTGTAGCGTAAAGTCTGTTTTTTGTGCGTTTAATAGTTCAAGCAAAGTTGATGTGATTTCATGAAACCTCATGCCCATTGTGTGTGTACACTGCATTTCTTGGTGCAGGTCTTCCCTTTAGGCTTCTATGGTAAGTATAAACAAACAAATGTAGAATGTGAAAGTGATTTTGAAGGGCAGAATCCCAGTGTTTCTGCACTAAATAAAATCATTAAAGAAGGTCTGATTTTTCACACACGGGTACATGGCCACAGGGGGGTTTCCTAGATGGTAGCACAATGGGAAATTTTGCTAGAGAGCTGAAATGTTGCCAACCATTGTTCTGTACTAAAGGTAAATTGTAACTCAGACTTCCACTTTGTAAGAGATGTGGGAAAAGATGACGTGTACGGTCCTGTAGGCTTTGGAGATTCCTTTTATTCATTTTCTTAGGATCAGATAAGTAGACCTCACAAGCTGTGCAAAACTAATGAGAAGTAGCATCTAGACTTGTAACTAGATGTCTCAGTTGTATATATTGGTAAAAATATTTTTAGTGTATATTATTGATTTAAAGGGAAATACTAATCTCTTCAGAATCGTCTTGAGATTCCATTGTTTTTTTTCATTTAGTGACATGAAACACTAGTACATAAAGAATATTTTTAATGCATCTTCATATGGAGATTTGATTTATCATTTGAAATCAGATACTTTGTACTTAAAAAGTCTATTGTGCATTGGAATGCCAGTGTCGAGGTTTTTGTGTCTACCTAGGGCATTCTGTCCCATGATAGGTTGTAGAGCATGTCAAATGACTGGTGGTCAGGACGTCATCTCTTCCCGTGGGATGACGTCCTGTCCATTAGTCACAGGATCCTGCAGCCAGTCAGTGACCTCATTGGTCGGGTAACCGTACTGATGGGACGACATCATTTGTGGTTCTAGTGGAGAAGCAGGAGTTCTCTTGGTAAGTATCAGGTATTTCTTCATTTTATTACAAACCCTTCCCACTGACGGGTTTCGAGAATAGTCCTGGAAACCCCTGTAAATAACAGCATCATTTTAGGATGTAACGCAGTTGTTCGGTACAGTGCCAAGCTGTGAGTGGTGCTTTGCTGAGAAAAAATAAAGACTCCACATCTCCTAAAAAAAGACTCTACTTATGAATAAAAATGTTGAATGACCTTAAAAGGAATGAAGAGGAACATTTATTGCAGTAATGTGTCCTAGTAATCTAACATTTAACATTCCTTTTTCCTGCGTAAGTATCACGCTCTTGTCAGTGGCACAATCCTGTAACTACTGATCTTGAGTTGTGCTGACAACATGCCATACAGTTCCTGGTGCTAGTGATACAGTACATACATTGTGTGCACAGTTATTAGACAAGTGACTGCTTTAACCATATCAACATGTTATGCAGATTTTCCAACTCTGCGCTGTATGAACTTGAATGCTTATTGGATGAAGCAGATCAGGTGATGTGTATTTGTGTAATGAGGGGGATGAGGCCTTAGGATAGAACACCCTTTAGGTGTGCATAAGTATTAGGCTGCTTGTTTTCCTCATGCAAAATGGGCCAAAAAGGAGTTTTAACTGACTCTCAAAAGTAAAAAATTGTTCCAAGTCTTACAGAGGGATGCAGCACTCTGAAATTGCTAAGATATTGGGGTGTGATCACAGAACCATCAACATTTTTGTTGCAAATAGTCAACATGGTCACAAAAACATGTGAGAAAAAAGGACGCACATGAACTACCAAAGATTTGAGAAGAATCAAACGTGAAGTGACCAGGAGGCCATTATCCTCAAGTATTGTCATATTCCAGAACTGCAACCTCTCTGGAGGCCCAGAAGTACAAGGTGCTCCGTGTTCAGAGACATGGCCAAGATAAGGAGGCTGAGACCCGATCACCACTGAACTAGACACATAAGATGAAACATCAAGAATGGGCCAAGAAATATCCGAAGACAGATTTTTCAGAGGTTTTATGGACTGATGAGATGAGAGTGAATCTTGATGGACCAGATGGACGGACCCGTGGTGGGATCAGTAATGGACACAAACCTCCATTTTGACACAGATGCCAGCAAGGTGGGAATGAAGTACTGCTGTGGGCTGGTATTATTAAAGGTTATTTAGTTGGACCTTTTGGGTTGAAAATAAACTCAGAATCAACTCCCAAACCTATTGCCAGTTTTTAGAAGGCACTTTCTTCAAGTAGTGGTACAGGAAAAAGTCTACATCTTTCAAAAACTATGATTTTTAAGGAGGACAATGCTCCATCACATGCATCGAAGTTCTCCACTGTTTGGCTAGCCAGTAACAGCCTTGAAGGGGTTTTCCCACAAAAAAATTAACTTTAACATTTTAATCAATAGATATTTGAAGAATAATAAGTTCCACAAATGGATGTGTTTAACTAAATGTCCCTGTGCTGAGATAATCTTATACATGTGCCCCTGCTGTGTACTGTGTAATGGCTGTGTCTGACAATACGGGAACGTGGTCTGATCATACCACATCTCCTGGGCAGGGGAGGAAGCAAAAGAGTATACAGACATTACAGCAGGGGATCACAACTGATTCTTTCTCTGAGGTAAAACATTGCTTAAAAACCAGCAGGGAACTGTTTTACCTCACAGAAAGAATTATCTGTGATCCCCTGCTTAAATATCTGTATACTCTTTTTCCTCCCCCCCCCTGCCCAGGAGCTGTGGTATGATCAGACCATGTCCCTGTACGGTCAGACACAGCCATTACACAGTACACAGCAGGGGCTCATTTATAAGATTATCTCAGCACAGGAACATTTTATTTAAACACATCCAATTGTGGAACTTATTTCTAATCCAAGATCTATTAATTAAAATGTACCATATTTTGTGGACTATAAGACGCACCAGACCATAAGACAGTGAGGGGAGGAAAATACGTTTTTTTTTTTTTTGTTTTTTTTTATAAAATGGTGGTGCGTCTTTTAGTCCGCTTTTATGGTAGCTTACCGGGGGAGGGTGGCTGTTGAAGAGTGGGGTCCCAGGAGGCTGGGTCGCCGTGGCAAAAGTGCGGCGATGCTGCAGGCCTAGGGTTGGGTTGGAGGGGGTGTTCAGCGGTGCAAGGCTGTGGCGGCCGCTGGGCTTTCAGAAAATGCTGGGAGACCCCACACTTGCCATCCTTGAACTTTGGGAAAATGCCGACGGAGGCGGCACATGGGCCGATTGAGATCTTGGGAGACAAGAGCTTTGTGTGTCTGTCGTAGCAGAGGTTTGTGCGTGTAGATCTGTCACTGCACAGTAATCATAGGCAGAGTAGCAGATCGAGTTATGAGGAGGGAGAACAAACTCCTGCACAATAGACTGGAGAATTCAAATTGGATGAAAGGATCGGATGGAATAGAAATGAATATAGTAAGCATTATTTTACCATTTTGCAGATGAAGCAATGTAGGCAAGTGAGAGGTAGAGTCCGCAAAAATATGAGAAACCAGGAAGCAACAGGGAGGGAAGATCTGGGTGTGGCATGGCTGGAGGTGCACCCTTCCAGGCTACTGATACACCTATCCCTGCTGCGTCAGGATGTAAACAAGCAGAGCTGCAAGTTAAAAGGGGCTACATGGAAATGAGAAAAAAAATCAGTTTATGGTATTTAGGCACCAAGCAACATGGCTAATAGTATTTTTTAATTTCCTTTAAAGTGTATTTGCTGGCTTACAAAGCACTTTCAAGCTTTCATTACGGAATGTAAAGAGAAGTAGTATGAGAGTGCTAGTCTTTCTGAGACTCTCTCATAAGCTTGTACCCAAAATAGACTATTTCATTGAGAATATCAATAGTTCTAGAATATATACAGTTGTTGCTAAGTGTTTGTAGCAATACAGAATTATAAATGAGGATAAAATATAGCATACAGAACTGAACTATTCCACGTTTTTCACTGTAACTGGCTAATAAAATGCATCAGAGCATGTTTAATTAAAATCATTAATATCGACTGATCAGCATAAATTATATTCAGGTCATAATAGAGAACGTTGCAGGGAGTTTTCTTTTTTTTCAGATTTTTGACAATAATCCTATAAATGACATTCAGCAACCACCCACCTTTCAATTTACTTTCTCGTCTAAACATGGAATTCGTTATCATAAGCAAACTGGGTTCAATTAATAAAAGTAATAGAAATATGACTTGATTTCTTATTTTAAAACTTGCTACTAGTAAGCTTGTGTGCAATTGTATTAACACTCAAATATCGATAAAAGGTCAAATTTTATTTAAACAAGTATTTAAAAACCATGCATACAGACAAATACCGATCCACAGACATAAAAGATTAAAATTTTGATGGGTGAGCTAATCTGGGAAACCGCCCCACATATATACACATGTGTATAATGTAAAAATAGCAATACAATAATGACATCTAAAATTAAGTTATATTAAGATATACACATGTACAAAATAATTTAGAAGGTATGAGGATTTTTCAATTCATTACATGGCAAACCGGAATGGTATGGTTAAATACACCCCTGACGAAGCATTGGTGAAACACGCGTCGGGTATTTGGTGGATGAGATTATTATCTTATTGTATATGGGTATTTTAACCCTTGATATTTACTTTCATTGTTACCTGATGGGAAATTCTTACTTCTTTTGATCTATTGGTGTATGGAAAGAGGTCAAGTCATCTCTGCAGCCAAATAAACAAAGGCCATTTAGAACTGGCACTCAGGCAGCAGGGATTTTACCATTAGGCTGGAATAAAAAATTGGTCTGATGTTGATCCAGAAAAGTAGGACAAGTGTCATGTGACTACAATGCAATTTTTCTCACATAGCAGAAATAACTTTTGTGTTTTCATTGGCTGTAAGCCATAATCATCAACATTAACAGAAATAAACACTTGAAATAGATCACTCTGTTTGTAATGACTCTATATAATATGAGTTTCACTTTTTGTATTGAAGAAATAAATTAAATTAACTTTTTGATGATATTCTAATTTATTAAGATGCACCTGTAGATAAATATATCTATCTATTCTATGTCCTGTAGATATTTAATGTCACAAGCCCTCTACATATAATAAACTAGCACCCTTTTAGTACCTTTCATGTAGCACTAAAGGGTGTTTAGCCTTATTTAACCTATTAAATAATAAAAAAAATTGGCGTGGGGTCCTCCTTTTTTTAATGACCAGCTAAGGGAAAGCAGAAGGGTGTGAGCTGCTGTTATTATTCTGGGAAGGGGTCAATATCCATGGAGCTTCCCAGCCTATTAATATCTGCTCCCAGCTGTCCGCGTAGCCTTTACTAGTTATTAAAAAGGGGGTACCCAAAAAATATATGACGTGGGGTCCCCCCTTTTTTTTAATAACCAGCAAAGGGTAAGCAGTCAGCTACGGGTTGATATTAATAGACTAGGAAGGAGCCATGGATATTGGCCTCTTCCCAGATTAATAATACCTGCCCTCAGCCACCCGAGAAATAGTGAATACATTAGATGTCAGCTGTGTAATGTCTGCTGACATCAAGCCCACGGGTTAGTAATGGAGAGGTGTCTGTCAGACTCCCCCATTTCTAACCCCATAGTCAAAAGAAATAAACACACACACAGAAATGTCCTTTAATTGTAAAAAGCATTCCCCGGCAATTACCCTCTTTTATCCTCTTTTATCCATTTATTAGCAAAAAAAATAATTCACAGGGTCTGCCGTAAATCCATAATTTGGACGTCCCGCGACGATCCCCGACTCTGCTACATCCGGAGGCTGTGATGAGTCGTGATATCCGTAACATGACTGGTCACCACGAGCGCCAGAACTCTGAGAACCAGCGGCAGTGACATCATTAAAGTTACCACAGGTCACAGCCGGCCGTTCTCACTGTAACTTCTGTGTGAGCTATCAGCTGGTAATCCCACGTCATATTTTTTTTTTTTAGTGCAAGCGGTGACGTCCGTAAATTCTTCAGTTCATTGGCTAGGAACTGCGAGAAGTTTACCGATGTCAGTGCTCGTTACAGTAGCTGGATTCACACGCTACTGTCATTGTGTTCCGGCTGCTGTACTGGGCGGTCACATTACTGATGTCACCGCTCAGAGGCAGCACATCCAGATGTACCGAAGGCGGTGCATGTGCAGATTGAGATCTCGGGAGACTTTCTCCGAGATCTAAATCTGCGCATATGCCGCCTCCAATGACCATTTTCCTGAAGCCCACCGCATGGAACTGAATGGGAAAGGGGACTCCGCTCAACAGCGCCGCGGCATCTAATGAGCTCCCAGGCACTGCAGCATCGCCTGGGAATGCCGGGTGGTGACGTCGGCCCTAATGTGAATGTACCCTCTAATGATGGTGGGGCCTCTAAATCACTTATGTATGACATTGGAGCAATATCAAAAGAGCTGTCCCTTGTATCCCGCCATACACTTTTTATGGAAATTTCTCTGCCAACTATAAGGCCATAACTTTTTATGAAGGGCCTTATTTTGTTAGTAGTGTCAGAAGAAAACTTTTAGTCATTCAGGGATGATACAGGGAGAGGGGAGTTCAGTCAGGGGTGATACGGGGGAGAGGTTACAGTTAGGGGTGATATAGGAGGAAGGGGCTCAGTTGGATGCTACGGGGGAGGGAATGCAGAAAGTCAGGGGTGATAGGGAGAAATGAGGGAATGGGGCCCTCATTCATACCTAAGTGACTTAGCCCCCTCTATCATCCCTGACTAAAAGCCCCCCCATTTGTGCTTACTGTTAGGCTGGCAGGGGGGCCCTCCTTTAGTTATTGCAGCTGTATCAGGGAGTCGTCTATCTCCCTCTGATGCTTACACTCTGGGGAGGGGAGTGTGCGTTATGTATGCCAGCACAGCTCATTATTTGAGTTGTGCTGTACAGCCAGGGAGAAGAGGACACAAGCAAAACGAACGCTGATTGGCTGTTCTGCGGCCAGTCAGTGTTAGCCTTATTAACAGCTGCACCGCTCTCCCTACTTGTCCAACGCAGGGAAGAGCAGTAACATAAAAAGACATCAGGGTGCAACAGCGCTCTGTTAATTACAAATAGTGAACCGCAGTTTGCAGCAGGCAAACATGTCATCAGTGTCATTAGTGATGCGTTGACTGCTCTCCCGGGTTGTCTAACTATGGGAAGAGCCGCGAGGAGGTATGACATACATGCTGAGAGGAGTCGTGATGTACTGCTCGCAGCTCTTCCCAGAGGTCGACAACTCGGGAGAGCAGTGCACACG
The DNA here is from genome assembly GCF_046119375.1 of Phyllobates terribilis. Classification (NCBI taxonomy): domain Eukaryota; kingdom Metazoa; phylum Chordata; class Amphibia; order Anura; family Dendrobatidae; genus Phyllobates; species Phyllobates terribilis. The sequence continues at coordinate 286,915,084 of NW_027362769.1, forward strand.
TCACTAATGACATTGATGACATGCTCGCCTGCAGCAGACTGCGGTTCACTATTTGTACGTAACAAAGCGCTGTTGCACCCTGATGGCTTTTTAGGTCACCGCTCCTCCCAGTTTGACAACCGGGGAGAGCGGTCAGTATGCGCATCACTGGCACATGTGTCTTATGTTCACTGTGTTAGCAGATGTCAGTACTTGGGCCCACCAGAGAATCCTTCGCTGGGCCAGCTCAACCCTGCATGTAACACAGATATCTTATATATATGGTGTGAGGTGACTGTACAAAAAATTCAGGGGAAGTTTTTTCCACATAAATTAGATGTTGGGTGTACACAATAATAATAATAATAATATTATTAATTATTATACCTTTATAAATGATCCCTAATCATGTGTCAGGAGCCTTTATGTACAAATTGTTGGTCGAACCCACAATATCGTCAGTGACTGGAGTAAAACTGGTGGCGAGATGCTCCACTCCACCCGCAACTGTTAAAGGCACATGATGATTGATTAAATCAGCCATGATCTTCTGGGAAAGACGCGGGCTCTGCGTACGAGCCCACATCAGTCACCTAAATGTGAAGTCATATGTCGTGAAGGGGTTAAAGAATCGGACGCCTCACACTCCACCACTCCCCTTCATCAGAACTGCAGTGAATAACACTGCTCTTGATGAATCAGGGCCTTGGTGTCTGGTCATTAGTGTGAATGGTGATGATATAAATGGATATGCTTGAAAATTGAGATCTATCTATCTAATTATATTGTAATATATAAATATTAGATATTTCTCCTTCCTGTCGGTTTCCTTAGGCTTCCACAGAATAATAGCGCTGTGCATGGTTATGAAGCTCTTTAATGTTTCTCTTTGGTCTGAATATCTAATCTTGATATTCATTTATAAATGATTCAGTGCAGGCAGTAGAAATACATGCATGATTTAAAAGAGGAAATGGGACAGAGACTCTAACACTTGGCTTAACCTTGTTCTTAGAATGAATAATTGCTGTATGTCATATTTTTTTCACATTTTTGGATGTGAACTGTGTTGTAGGTGTTTATACTATACTAACTTTACCTTGATCCTCTGCGCTCCTTAGAATAATCCTGTACTTTAAATATTGTTTCATTAACCTCCTATGTGTCATATTTAAAAAACAAAACAAAAAGCAATTCTGAAAGGAGAAAGCCGCTGCCAGACACGACTGGTAAATATCTCCAGACAGTATATTCTTATGTTTTTTTTTTTTTTTTAAGTTGAACATTTTGTTCATATTTTCTTTAATATTCAAGCCCTTCACACTGGGAGGGATTTTTGTGTTGTCTGGAAAGCGGCAACAAAGCTGCAAAACGAAGCTAAAATAAGAAACTCGCTGTTTATCTAAGGGAAGGCTCCTTAATTTCAGCCGTCTGCCATATGCTGTAACTAAGAAGCTCTCTCATTAAAGGGGTATTCCGATAACAAGAAGTTGTCATCTATCCGCTGGATAGGTAATGACTTGTGGATAGGTGTTAAGTTAACTTCTAGATTGCTGAGGCTCCGACTGCTGAGACCCCACCAATTGCCATAACGGGGCACTTCTGTCCCCCTTTTTAATGGAACAGCAGTATGCATTCATTCTCTATGGGAATGCTAGAGAAAGTAGTACAGGAGGAGTTATTTTGGCCTGTGACTGGCAGGGAACTGCGCCACTGCAGCCGGTCAGCCGCTCCTCACATTTTGAGAAGTGCTGAACTAAAGAAAATCAAGGTTGTCCAGTGTGGGAATTTCCATACCAAGGGAATAGTTAACACTAAGTAATCAGATTTTAGCTCCCACCTGGTTATGGCCATTTCCTTTTTTCAGGAAGGATTGCAATGGCCAACTCCAGGGCTTGTGGATGGCGCATGCAACATGTTAAGAGTATTCCCATCTCAGACATTTATGGCATTCCCGCAGGTTCTAGTGAGAATAATCTAGTTGACTTTGGGTATGGAAATCGTGATCACCCACTCACAATGCAAATAAGTCTTCCTTCAGACGTCCATATAAATGATACTGGTGCCTTCAGTGTGACTTCTGTGTGTCAGTTTTTACCATCAGTGTGGTCATCGGTGTTTTTCCGGTATGGAGAAAGAATGAAATAAATTACAAAGCTTCTCCTATACTTTGCAGTGTTAAACATGTGCACCACTTGGATGCCATCCGTGTGCTGTGCGTGTTCTTCACCGACCCATTGACTTGTCATCTGTGCTGCCAGAAAAACTAACATGGCTCTGTGTGCTTTGCATGGAAACATGATCCGTGTAAAAACACGGACATGTGAACAGCACCATAGATTATAATGGGTGCTTGTGATATCCATGAAAAAATCGGATACCGCACGTACTGGAAACACGGACATGTGAAGGAGGCCTGAAGCAGAAGAGTGATAGTGGGCATAGCATACAGACTTTTAGACCTTATTAAAGAGTTGAAATAGGTATCACAAATGTCAAATATAAGCAAAATGATCAGCTCATCTATACAGCGGGTGCAAAGGTTCTCAAGTCCACGGCAAAGACAATCCAAAGTTAGTTATTTGTATCCAGCTAAAATCATATGACAAGGAATAGCATAATCAATCTGAGGAAAAAAGTAAATCAAGGTTAAGTGTTTTGCCATTTTTTTGTCAGTTTGGCCTTTAGCCATGAATTCTAGATTCTTTTTGCAGGTTTGTGGTGCTAGACATTGGGCTAGCCGCTGATTGTGCTGGATCGGCCCCTTGTCTTGCTCTTTGGACCTATTTTAGTTCCCCATCTGTTAGGCACCAGCTCCTTTCCTGTTGCCCAGCAGTAACCTGTAACCTTTCAGTTTATTTGTCCATTTTAGTCCTGTGGCTTCATTGTTTCCTCCTGTGGCTTTGTCGCTCTGCCTCCTGCAGACTCTTTTCCATCCTGTGGATTATTGTTTCCCATTTTTAAGTTGCGCTCGGCATCACTGCGGATCCCATTAAGCTTGACATTTTCAGTATTGCTATCAAGGTAAATGTGATGTTACAGTTGTATAACAGGTTAGGAGCATTAAGGTATTAATTAATATGTTTTATTTTTATGTTTTTTACTTAATCACTTGGGGATAAAACCACAAAGGTGAACTGGCGTTAATACATTGAGAATCTGTGTGGTGCTTTACTTCTGCAGCAATGATCTTTCTATCATACATAATGTATATGGCCAGTGTGCCCACCTCACCACACTGAGTATTATGTGAATATTTCCCAGGCTGCAAGCTTGTTGTTTGTCTCCATAGACAGGAAATGCGGAAGTCATAGTGTTCCCCACCCATAGTTTTTCCCACAGCATTTGTGATGATTTAAAGAAAATATTCCATGAAGACACATTAAAGGGGTTTTCCCACAAACACAGTACATTGTAATTAATAGATCTTGGAATAATAATAATTTCCACAATTGGATGTGTTTAAAAAATGTTCCTGTGCTGAGATAATCTTATAAATGTGCCCCTGCTGTGTACTGTGTAATGGCTGTGTCTGACCGTACAGGGACATGGTCTGATCATACCACAGCTCCTGGGCAGTGGAGGAAGCAAAAGACTATACAGATATTACAGCAGGAGATCACAGCTGATTCTTTCAGTGAGGTAAAACAGTTCACTGCCTGTTTTTAAGCAATGTTTTACCTCACTGAAAGAATCACCTGTGATCTCCTGCTGTAATGTCTATATACTCTTTTGCTTCCTCCCCTGCCCAGGAGATGTGGTATGATCAGACCATGTCCCTGTACGGTCAGACACAGCTATTACACAGTACACAGCAGGGGCACATTTATAAGATTATCTCCGCACAGGAACATTTTTATGAACACATTCAATTGTGGAAATTATTATTATTACAATCAGTTTGCTGAGCAGCTGTGCTCGCGCACACAGAAAGCCCCCTTCAGAGCCGCTGAGCGTAGTGTTTAGCTGTCACTTTCTCGGTGTGACCTCCAGTGCAGCATCCAGTACCAGACATATGGGCAGCAGAAAAACTAAGTGCTCGACCAGGGACAGAGATTTTCTGAAAGGGGACTACTCCTTTAAGAGCGAAAAATGGTTTGGCTTTATCCTGGTGAAATGTCATTCTATCCTCAACAGCAGTAGAGACAGATGTATGCTTTGCCTTAAAAAAACAAACAAAAAAAAAAAAACTGTGATGGTCATCTTATGGACTATCAATTTTTTACCAATAATACATTGAAACTAAGATACTGGTGCATCTCACTAAATTAGAATATCATCAAAAAATTTATTTCAGTTCTTCAATACAAAAAGTGGAACTCATATTATAGAGACTCATTACAAACAGAGTGATCTATTTCAAGTGTTTATTTCTGTTAATGTTGATGATTATGGCTTACAGCCAATGAAAACACTAAAGTCATTATCTCCGTAAATTAAAATAATTAACAAAAGACACCGGCAAAGGCTTTCTAAGCTTTTAAAATAGTCCCTTAGTCTGTTTCAGTAGGCTCCACAATCATGGGGAAGACTGCTGACTTGACAGATGTCCAGAAGGCAATCATTGACACGCTCCACAAGGTACCAAAGTTCCAATTTTGATTTGGAAATCAAGGTCCCAGAGTCTGGAGGAAGAGTGGAGAGGCCACAATCCAAGCTGCTTGAGGTCTAGTGTGAAGTTTCCACAATCAGTAATGGTTTGGGGAGCTATGTCATCTGATGGTGTAGGTCCACTGTGTTTTATCAAGACCAAAGTCAGCGCAGCCGTCTACCATGAAATTTTAGTACACTTCATGCTTCCCTCTGCCGACAAGGTTTTTGGAGATGGAAATTTCATTTTCCAGTAGGACTTGGCACCTGTCCACACTGCCAAAAGTACCAATACCTGGTTTACAAACAACAGTATCACTGTGCTTGATTGGCCAGCAAACTCGCCTGACCTTAACCCCATAGAGAATCTATGGGGTATTGTCAAGAGGAAGATGAGAGACACCAGACCCAACAATGCAGATGAGCTGAAGGCTGCTATCAAAGCAACCTGGGCTTCCATAACACCTCAGCAGTGCCACAGGCTGCTCGCCCACATGCCATGCCGCATTGATGCAGTAATTGATGTAAAAGGAGCCCCGACCATGTATTGAGTGCATTTACTGAACATACATTTCAGTAGGCCAACATTTCGGATTTTAAAATCATTTTTCAAGCTGGTGTTATAAAGTATTCTAATTTACTGAGATAATGACTTTTGTGTTTTCATTGGCTGTAAGCCATAATCATCAACATTAACAGAAATAAACACTTGAAATAGATCACTCTGTTTGTAATGACTCTATATAATATGAGTTTCACTTTTTGTATTGAAGAACTGAAATAAATTAACTTTTTGATGATATTTTAATTTTGTTAGAAGCACCTGTATCCTTCCATCTTTGATTATTTTGTCTATTTCCATAGGTGAGTGTCATTATGAATTCTCAAAATCTTTTCAGTCCTAACCTTAATTGCTACACGTTGTCATAACCTAGTGCACCTCAACAAAGGAGGAGTGCTATAAATCATTACATTATTTAATTTGTCTTTAATAAAGATAATATAAAGTTACGGTAAATGTAATAAAGTATACTTACATAATTAATGACATCCAAGAATGTGTCACCGCACCAGACCAGAGCATTTCTCCCTGCTTCATCAGGGAGCATTAGTTAAGTATTTTTATTGGTTACGATAATTTACATTCCAGTGTGCACTTTACTGACAATTTTGATCATTTTCAACCCTACGGTGATTACAGGGTACACTGTACTGCAGTGTATGAGACCAGTGATCAAAATAAAAATTATACATGTCCCACTGTGGGACTTGGTGAAAAAGTAAAAAAAAGGGAAATAAAGTATGTTAAAAAAAAAAAACACAAAAAAATAGTGCAGACAAATCACCAAAATCCGTTTCGCTACACAAAACTCAGCATTTGTGTCAAAACGAAAATATACTAAAAAAGTACACATAATTGGTATTGCTGCGTCCGGAACGACCTGCTCTGTAAAACTGGCATATTGTTTATTCTGTATGTTGAACAGCGTAGAAAAAATAATAAAAAACACACCAGAAATTCCGCTTTTTCATCATACTGACTCACAAAAAAGTGAATAAAAAGTGATCAAAAAGTCGTATGTAAAAAAAATTGTGCAAATGAAAACGCAAAAAACAAGCTCTAATATGGCTTATTCGGCAAAAATATATAAAAGCTACAGCTCTCAGAATAGGACGATGCAAAAACAAATTCATTTTTATAAAATACTGTTTTTAGTCTGTAAAAATAGCAAAGCATGAAAAAAAATATATAAATCTGGTATTGCTGTAATCGTACCGACCCGACAAACAAATCGATCTTATCACTTTTACCACATGGTGAACGGCGCAAAAAATAAAAAAAATAACTGAATTTCTGGTTTTTCTTCAGTCTGTGTCTGAAAAACATGAATAAAAAGCGATCAAAAATTACTATGTGCCCCAAGATGGTACCAAATAACTCATCCCGCAAACAATAAGCCATCATAAAGCTTATAAAAATAAAAAAGTTACACCTCTCAGAATATTTAGACGAAAAAAACCTTTTTATAAAAAATAATTTTTACTGTGTGATAGCAACAAAACCTAAAAAAAAAAACTATTTAAATCTGGTATCGCTGTAATCGCACCGACCTGAGGAATAAATCCGCCTTATCACTTATACCGTACGGTGAACCGAGCAAAATTAAAATAAGGAATATTCTTGTACTAGTGTCTATTTGTTCATTATACCTCCCAAAAATCGGAATAAGGCTCGGCTCACATTTATCCTGCGCTCTCTGCTGAGCGCTTACGTTGTGGTTTCCGTGTAACTTCTCCAAAACTACAATTCAGACAAATCCCCAACAAAACCATTCGCTTATGAGCAGATGGAGTCACTTTGGACTGGTCTCTGTTCCGGCGGCGTCCCATCATGTTGGGCGTCTTTTTAGCGCACAAGTGTGGGCGACCACAGATCTGTGCACGCCTAAAAAGATGGATATCACCGGAGCAGAAACCAAAGGGACTTCAAAGGGTCTCCATCTGCCTCATTATGGTGGGTGGTTCAGTCGGGGGTTTCGGCTGAATTGCATTTTAGTGGGATTTACATGGAAACCCTGATGTAAGTGCTCAGCATAGAACACAAGAAGGCGATCCCAGCCTTATTCTGGAAGTGATCTAAAAATATTATGTTCCCTAAAATGTTATAATAAAAACGCTAATTAATCCCGCACAAAACCAGCCCCAACTCAGGTCCGTCATCGGTCACTGGAACTAAAGGGTGTTCCCACGTTACTGGTAGAACAAATACTCTGGAAAAGCCATATGGCTCCTGCCCCCTCAAATAAAATCCAGTGAATTCTGCGCTACGAAATCCAAATGCCCTGTCCTTGAGCTCCACTGTGCCTAAACCGCAGTAAGCGGTCACGTTTGGCATTATTGTAGTGGGGAGTGCGCACTCAACAATTTACGGCATGCTTGTGTCCAGAATCACAAGCTGGGCACAATGTGTGGGGCTGCTACAATATATGGGGGGGGGGGGGGCACTAAACCAGCATATTTACAATTCTCCAGCAAAAAAAGCATATCATGGATGTTACAAAATAGTCACTGCAGCCGTAGATGAATTTTTTGAGAGGTATAATTTTGTACAGTGGGGTCACTTTTTTGTTTTTTTCTGCTGTTCCGACACCTTTGGGGCTCCACAAATGTCGCCCGCAATCTATTCTACCAAAATTTGTGCTGGAAAAGCCAAATAGCGCTCCTTCCTTCTCAGCCCTGACATGTGGCCTAACAGTAATTTCTGACAACATATTCGGAGAAATTGCGCAATAAATTATGGGGTCAAGTTTCACCTATTAACCCTTGCGTACCTGACAAGTTTGCAGCAAATACAAAAATGTTCCAAGATAGATGGAGAAGGCAGATTTGTAGGCATCCACTGTAAAATATTCACAAAAGAAATTCGACTTGTGGCAGTCTAGGTTCCTCCTCCATATAACAGCATTGCTTTGAAAAATATTTATTCACTAATGAATAAGATACCGGGAGTTCAAAGTTTGGAGAAATACTATCATTAGTGGACATATGGCATCTCAAATAGCCTAATACTAGACAATTTTCTTGTTATTTTAAGAAGACCTAAAACATTATCGTGTTTTGGTAATGTATTGGGCACACAACAAATTTCCCCCTTGATAAGAACAGTCAAATATTTGCCTAGATTGCTATCAGATCATTCACCCATGCTGACTACTCTTTATTTTTTACCCAGGCTGCTAGATTCTCTATGTGGGCCATGAATCCCTTCTGGCTTCAAATTATAGATATTACACTGATCACATCTACCTTAGAACATTATTTTAAGGAAAATGACAAACGAGTGTCGCAAAACACATTGTGGGATGCCATGAAAGCTTGCTTACGAGGAGTCTTAATACAGGCCATTAACAGATCCAAAACACAAAACAGTTCAGGGAGTTTTTACAGGATAAAGTTAGATCTACAGAAGAGAAATTTGTACTAACCGGTGTACAAGAGGACCTGATGGAGTGGGGAGAGGCCCAAGAAGCGTACACCACACATTTCAAGGGAAAAGCTAAAAACAAACTCATGTTTGCCCAAACACACTTCTTCGAGGAGGGGGAGAAGGCGGGACACTTACTGGCCATGATAGCAAGAGCCCAGATGGGGAGTTCTTTTATTGGTGCTTTGAAGGACAGGGAAGGAGTGGTAGTAGACGGGCTTCCCACAGAAATATACAGGAAATTTGGAAATATTCTACTTCCCCACTTACTGGCTACTTTGTAGGAAGCGGTGAGGTGGGGAACCCAATCCCATTCAATGCAAGAGGCGGTGATAGTAGTCATACCTAAGCCAGGTAAAGACCCTTTAATCCCTGATTCATACAAACCCATCTTTATACTGTCAATTGATGTTAAAATCATTGCAAAGGTTCTGGCGTCGAGATTGAATACAGTAATTTCTACAGTTATCCTTACTGATCAGTCAGGCTTCATGCCTGCTAGATCCACAGCTGTCAATATTCGGAGATTGTTTCTTAATCTTCAATTACCGGTGGATGGTGTTGGGGATAGAGCTGTATGTTCTATGGACCCCGCTCATTCGATTCTGTTGAGTGGGAATATTTATGGGCGGTGTTGGAAATGTTTGGTATAGGGACTAGTTTTATTTCATGGGTTTAATTGCTGTATGGTAGGCCGATGGCTAGAATACGGGTAAATGGACACTTCTCCCTGGCTTTTGGACTGAGTAGAGGTACGAGGCGGGAGTGCTCGGTATCCCCCCCCCCCTGCTCTTTGCACTGGCCATTGAGCCCCTGGCATCAGTGATCAGGGAGCATCCAGGAATAGTTGGGTTTCGTAGAGGGAATAGTGAAGAGAAGGTCGCGTTATACGCTGATGACACTTTATTATTTTTGGCTAAAACTTCTGAGTCCCTTCCTATAGCAATGGAAACGATAGAAACATTTGGGAAATACTCTGGTCTGAAGATAAATTGGAGCAAATCAGTTAAACTTCCATTGGATAATACATATGAGAATGCTTCCCACTACATTAATTCGGATTTACAAGTGGTATCGGAGTTTAAATATTTAGGCATCAATATATCTTCAAAAATAAATGATTATGAGAAGTTGAATCTTGATATACAGTCTTAATTAAATTGAGAGGTAAACTAGACACCTGGTCTAAGTTACCGTTGTGAGTGGTAGGCCGTGCTAACCTTGTCAAAATGATCTGGATGCCACAATTGCTGTATGTTCTACACAACTGCCCAGTATGGATAAATCGGAGGTTTTTCTTTAAAGTCAGTCAGGAGTTTAGAAAATGAATATGGGGCAAACTGGAAACATTGCAAAGAAATAAAAGAAGGGGGGGCTTGCGGTTCCTAACCCATGGGTATATTATGTGGCATCTCAGCTTCAACATATTCGGGGATGGAACGATCCTGGGGGAGAGGGAGCTCAGCGTATGTTGCTGCTGCATTATTTCCAATCGGATATAAACTCTATGAGGTATTGGAGACGCATAAGTTTGGGACACTTGGAGGAAAAATACCGGCTATGCTGTTATGTCACAAACTTTGGGGGACAGTGAAAAAATTACAAGGACTAGAAGGTGTTTCGCAATTTACTTCATTATGGAACACTCCATGGCTTCCAAATCTATATCAACTGGTGGGATTTGGCTCCTGGAGCGCCAAAGGGTGTAAACAGACTTAATCAAGTGCTGATAGGTGATGTGATTAAGGAATTCTCACAGCTGCAAAATGAATATCGGTTACCTCACTCTGAATTCTATAGATATTTACAATTTAGGCACGCATATCGGGCGGAAGGCATTGTTGTGGAAAGCGGGGTACCCCAAAACTCAATAATACAGAGAATAGCTAATCTACACAGTTCTCGTGGACTGATCGCATTACTTTATAACATTCTCTGAGACATTATATTGACAAACCAGCAGATGCAATCAAAAGAGAAATGGGAGAGTGTAATGGGACCCATAGAGGAAAATCACTGGGCAGATCTACTAAATAACTTATGTTTAATGCTTTTTAAGGTTGGGGGGTGGAGAATTCTGTTTTTCTCCAATGTTTGTCTGGTTGTTTTTTTTTTTACTTTTGTGAAAATCTTTATAAAAATTAATAAAAAACATTAGATTTAAAAAAAAAAAATACAAAAATGTTATTTTTACCACAAAAATATCATATTTCCACGTCTCAATGTTGTAAAATTCTGTGAGGCACCTATGGGTTCAAAATGCTCACTACACCCCTAGATGAATTCCTTAGGCAGTGAGGTTTCCAATATGGGGTCACCAGGGGGGAATTTCTTCTGTTCTGGCACCTCAGGGGCTCGGCTAATGGATCCCACAATCTATTCAAACTAAATCTATGTTGTAAAAGCCAAGTAGTGCTCCTTCCCATCTGACCACTGCTGTATGCTCAAACAGTAGTGTACAACCACATATGGGGTATCACTGTGTTCAGTAAAAATTGCATAACAAATTATGGAGTCCATTTTCTCCTATTATCCCTCGTGTAAATGATAAATTTGGTCGTTTTAGTGGAAAAAACATTTTTTTTTGTTTTCACATCTAGACGTTATGAAGTTTTGTGAGTCACCTGTAGGTTAAAAATGCTCAGTACCGCTGTAGATTAATTCCTTGAGGGGACTAGTTTCCAAAATGGGGTCACTTATGGGGGGTTTCTACTGTTTTTGCATGTCAGGGGCTCTCCAAATGTGACATGGCATTCACAATCTATTCCAGACAAATAGCGCTCTTTCCTTTTCTAGCTCTGCCATGTGCCCAAACAGAAGTTTTGGATCACATATGGGGCATCATCGTGTTCAGGAGAAATTGCATAACAAATTTATAAGGTCTGTTTTCTCCTATTATCCATTGTGAAAATTACAAATTTGGGGCTAAAACTTCATTTTCTTAAAATGGCGTGGAAGCTATGTTCACACATCATGTTTTTTTTCAATGTTCTTTTGATGCGTTTTTTTTATGAAAAATTTCAGCTGCGTTTTGCAGTACCAGCAAAGTCTATGAGATTCCAGAAATCTCATGCACACATCATGTTTTTTTTTGGTTCAGGATTTTGTGCTTTGCATGTTTTTTTTTGCAAAATAGAGCATGTCACGTCTTTCAGCATTTTTTCACCCATTGGAAGTAATGAGTGGTGAAAAAAACGCTGAAAAAACGCACCAAAAAGGCAGGTGTCAAGTTCTCAGCATTTTTCAGCTTTTTTTACAGGGCTGTGGAGTCTGTAAGCCAAACCTCCGACTCCACGACTCCCTCATACATGGCTCATGTTTAAGTGATGAATTTACTGCAGCACAGATTCATCTCAGCTAAAAGTCTAGACCCTTAGATCAGGAATAGCACAGACATTTATAGGACATTTCATAACTTTCCCTTATGAAAAAATATTCCCCACAAACTGCATTGAACTACTGTACCCAATTTATTATATATTTTAGGAGTTGGAGTCGGTCCATTTTATACCGACTCTGATTCCGACTCAACCAAAATGGACACCGACTCTGACTCCACAGCCCTGTTTTTTTGTGCCTAAACCAGAATGAGATTTTTTTTTCCACTGAACTTTATGTACATGCATAACAGAGACAAAAGGACAGTGAAAAAAACGCACAAAAAAAAAGCAAAACAAGTAAACAGCAACAAAAATCCTGAACAACCTCCTGGCAAGAGATCAGGTTTTGCTGCAGAAAATGAATGTTGAAAAAACCATGATGTGTGAACATAGCCTAATGAGCTATATAGAACTGCTTCTCCTGTGTTGTTGTATACTTAGTAGTTTTTAAGTCTATATTAAATACTAGCTAATTAATTTTGGGCCTTTTTCTGACATTAAAGTTGGCACACATTATTGTGACCATTAAAACTCTGAAATAATAGAGCGCCTCCATTTTTTCTCACACCTTCTCCCTGGTATTTTTAGTTGTTGAAGATCACTACATTGATGGTATCGTTAAATTATGATTTAAAGAAAAAAAAATTTGGCTCAGAAGCCACTGGAGACCCACCTGTCCATTTAGGCTTTAAAATATGTGTTGTCTTTGAAACGCTGTAGTGTTTCAGTGTCAAAAATACCTGGCTGAGATGATACAGAGGAAGAATAACAATCAATATACAATAATAAGAATAAAGTCTAGATCTGCTATTGCTAGATATAAGGAGGTTCCAGTAATAGAAAACTCCATGTACAGAAATGAGGTTGACATAGCAGACGCAAAGGCCAAGATCAATGTATTTGTCGCCTATTTACAAGGTCCTCTGAAATGTACAAAATGTATTCATCCTCATAGAACATACTTTACAGTAAAGGTCCCCGAGAACAATAGTTACCTGTCCGTGGGAATCAGAAATCAATATGATAAATTGGACGCTATGGCAGAATGGGGGGCCTGCAACCATTTTACCCAAATTATGTGGAATTTTCCAGGGTGATGGTACAACCATTTTTATGGGGTAACATAGCATTAATGAGCAAAATCCATTCAGTTATGCTTGGGGATTGAGCCGCTGGCCATTTCCTCATCACCACTACCGTCTTGCATAGTATAGAGATTGTGTTAGAAAGGTATCTTGGCTCACATGCTTCCAAATCAATACAGTTAGGTCCATATATATTTGGATAGAGACAGCATTTTTCTAATTTTGGTTCTAGACATTGGGAGTTTCAGCTCCTTAACATGTGCCACCCTGTTTTTAAAGGGACCAGAAGTAATCGGACAATTGACTCCAAGGCTATTTCATGGACAGGTGTGGGCAATCCCTTCGTTATGTCATTCTCAATTAAGCAGATAAAAGGCCTGGAGTTGATTTGAGGTGTGGTGCTTGCATTTGGAAGGTTTTGCTGTGAAGTAAACATGCGGTCAAAGGAGCTCTCCATGCAGGTGAAACAAGCCATCCTTAAGCTGCAAAAACAGAAAAAACCCATCCGAGAAATTGCTACAATATTAGGAGTGGCAAAATCTACAGTTTGCTACATCCTGAGAAAGAAAGAAAGCGCTGGTGAACTCATCAATGCAAAAAGACCTGGGCGCCCACGGAAGACAACAGTGGTGGATGATGGCAGAATAATCTCCATGGTTCAGAGAAACCCCTTCACAACAGCCAACCAAGTGAACAACACTCTCCAGGAGGTAGGTGTATCAATATCCAAATCTACCATAAAGAGAAGACTGCATGAAAGTGAATACAGAGGGTTCACTGCACGGTGCAAGCCACTCATAAGCATCAAGAATAAAAAGGCTAGAATGGACTTTGCTAAAAAACATCTAAAAAAGCCAGCACAGTTCTGGAAGAACATACTTTGGACAGATGAAACCAAGATCAACCTCTACCAGAATGATGGAACGAGAAAAGTATGGCGAAGGCGTGGTACAGCTCATGATCCAAAGCATACCACATCATCTGTAAAACATGGCAGAGGCAGAGTGATGACTTGGGCATGCATGGCTGCCAGTGGCACTGGTCACTAGTGTTTATTGATGATGTGACACAGGACAGAAGCAGCCGAATGAATTCTGATGTATTCATAGCCATACTGTGTGCTCAGATCCAGCCAAATGCAGCCAAACTGATTTGGTCGTCGTTTCATACTACAGATGGACAATGACCCAAAACATAAAGCCAAAGCTACCCAGGAGTTTATTAAAGGAAAGAAGTGGGATATTCTTGAATGGCCAAGTCAGTCACCTGATCTCAACCCAATTGAGCATGCATTTCACTTGTTAAAGACTAAACTTCAGACAGAAAGGCCCACAAGCAAACAGCAACTGAAAACCACCGCAGTGAAGGCCTGGCAGAGCATCAAAAAGGAGGAAACACAGCGTCTGGTGATGTCCATGAGTTCAAGACTTCAGGCAGTCATTGCCAACAAAGGGTTTTTAACCAAGTACTAGAAATGAACATTTTATTTACAATTATTTAATCTGTCCAATTACTTTTGGTCCCTTTAAAAACAGGGTGGCACATGTTAAGGAGCTGAAACTCCTAAATCCTTCTTCCAATTTTAATGTGGATACCCTCGAATGAAAGTTGAAAGTCTGAACTTCAACTGCATCTGAATTGTTTTGTTTAAAATTCATTGTGGTAATGTCTAGAACCAAAATTAGAAAAATGTTGTCTCTGTCCAAATATATATGGACCTAACTGTATATAGTAAACATTTTTTTGGTCATAGAGGGACTGGGGATCCCATTATGTCATTTAAGAATCAAATCACCTCCCAAAAACCCAGTATCCATGAATAGCTCCAAATGAGGTGGAAGAAAGTACTTGGAGCTCTAATATTTGGGACATTGATTTAGGTAATCAAGTCTAAACCTAGCTAGTCGTGAAATAGTGTAATACGCCCTATGTAGGATGTTTAATTGTATGAGACTAACTTTGTGCTTCCAAGAGAGTAATTTGGGTGTGGTTATTGCCCCCTCTTCTGTTAATTGTCCCACATCTGCCTCCTACTTCATCCTTAAAGGAACAAGGAAAAATTCTGTAGACTTATTAAGAAGCATTGAATAAAAGGTGAATGTCTACTGGGAGATGTGAGGGTAAAACTCCAGCTCCAACACGGGAAAGGTGGGCAAGTTGCGTGGTCTTGCGCCCATCCGTGCACTCATTACGGGTTTGAAATATAGGCAAAAAGGGGGGATACGTGGTACTCCTTAAACTTATGGGTGCTCAGATATGATTCCACTCCAATTTATGAAAAGTAAGAATCTGGCACTCCCAATTTCAGTGAAACGATTTAAAAAACAATTTTTTATTATCATGATTCATTAGAGTTAACGTTTCGGCCTCATTGTACCTTCATCAGAACCAGGATCTGCCCAGTGGATACAAGGGGAGTCAACCAGTGGCAGGGTTATATGGAAGAGAAAAATATCGATGCTCAGCAAAGCGCTTGGGGAAAAGCACTACCGTGCTGTATGTGATGCGCATCACATATAGCACGGTAGTGCTTTTCCCCAAGCGCTTTGCTGAGCATCGATATTTTTCTCTTCCATATAACCCTGCCACTGGTTGACTCCCCTTGTATCCACTGGGCAGATCCGGGTTTGAAATATAGGTAATTAAAAATCGGGGCATGTGACAGATCATAGCTGGTCTACAAAACGGGAAACTCCATCATCCATGATTCTACACATACCTGGGATATAAGCTACACCCCTCATTTCTCCAATCCCAGTTCCCAGAGCGGGAAAGCAGTTGTGGGACTCTCATTGTGCCAGAGCGGAGTATGTACATGAATCCCAACTATCTTGAAAGGTCCTTCTATCACCCTCTATAAGCCGACCATACCAGAATGCCTGACTAAGGACTGGGTGGGCTTCCAAAGATGGCCCTCTGCCTACTAAACTATAAAACAAAAGATGGAATGGATGCGAATATACCTGGATCAAGGGATGTATGAGAAGTGTTTGTACCCTTAACGCTTCTGATGTCTGTCACTTAGTGAGATGTGCTAATTGACTCGCCCAATAATACAATATTGCTGCTGTTGATAATCGGACTTTACTTCAACCTTTCATTTTAGACTGTAGGTGGGACAAAAGCGGCGTTACATTTAGCTGCGTGTATTCGGTCACAGATCTGGAGACCATGACCCCCAAGTACATGATGGTTGATTCCCCTAATAATGGTACCTGTGCACCCTGTGAGGTTCTCTGTGTCTCTGCATACACTGGGCTTTAGAATTAAAAAGTGTTTTTTACAAAAACATTCCCTGTAGCTCTCCATTTGTAAATTATCGTAGAATTGTATTAATATTTGCTTTATTCATTCACATTTTCCAATGACTTTCTAAAACAACATGGCTAATATAATACTTTTCTATGTATTTTTAGCGTTCATCTGAAGACTAGAAGACTATTGGGCCAGTATAAACATCTGTTCTTCAGTCAATAATACAGCAAGGAGAAAGAGAAAAGGCACCCCCATGTCTTTGGAAGGTACTGGAAAGTATTATAACATTAAAGTGAATGTCCACTTTTGAAAAACATTTTTTTTTCAAATGGGTAACAAATTATTTGTTGATTTATTTTATGATCTATTTTTATGTCTAAATGTATAGCAGACAGTGTTCTGCAAAGCTCCACATAGACATTTAGTTTATTGATAAAATTCTGTCTGTTTGCAGTCACCACTAGAGGGAGCTTACTTCATACTGTTTAGACATTTAACTAACTAAGCTCCCTCTAGTGACAGTTGACAGTAAGCAGAATTTTACTTGTCACATCTTTTTTAGCACCATTGGTCATCTAAAGTAAATAAAACATAGTACTTTCCCTTAAATCCTACTGTTTAAGCAGGCTCAATATCTTAAATAATCATTTTTAAACTTTTGCTGCATTGTATGTATAATGAAGCTCAAAGTAGCCTAGCAGCTCTTAATAAGGCTTCCACTGTCAGGCTTGGCACAGGCCACTCCATTTAGCAGGCCCCAGGGAAACCTTCACCCTTTAGCCCAGGGGTCTCAAACTCGGCTGGGTATATGGGCCGCACATGGAAAAAATTTGAATTTGGGGGGCCGCATTCTTTGTTCAATGTGACATTTTTAGTGATACCATTTTTTTTTGTATACACCTTTTGAACATTTTTTCCGTGTTTATTTTTTTATGGCTTGGGTCGTTATGGATGTGGCGATAATAAACGTGCACTTTTTTGTGTTTACTTTAGTTTACATATAAAACAGCATTTTTAGTGCACAATATTTTTTCATGCTTTATTTTTATTTTTTTGATTTTTACAATTTTGTTTCCCCCAATTGGCCACATTCAGTAATATTGTCTTACAATTAGCATCATATAGTAATAATGGCAAACATCTTGTAGTAATGTTCCCCATCCAGGTCCCCATCCTGTGGCTATGTGCCCCATCCAGGTCCCCATCTTGTGGCTATGTGCCCCATCCAGGTCCCCATCTTGTGGCTATGTGCCCCATCCAGGTCCCCATCCTGTGGCTATGTGCCCCATCCAGGTCCCCTCTTGTGGCTATGTGCCCCATCCAGGTCCCCTCTTGTGGCTATGTGCCCCATCCAGGTCCCCATCCTGTGGCTATGTGCCCCATCCAGGTCCCCTCTTGTGGCTATGTGCCCCCTGTGCTGTTCTTCACACACATAAAAAAAAAAAAAAAGATGATTCTCACCTGTCCTCCGTTCCCTCGGCGTCCTTCCTGCAGATGTGGCCCGCAGGCACCACAGAGTCCGACCCCTTGACGATCCCGACCTGGTCCAGGAGGAGCCGCTGACAGCAGCGCTGCATTGCCGCACAGAGACTGTCTCCCAGCACAGCAGTTTCAATGTCAGCCGTCGGCCAATCAGAGGCCAGCAGCTGACATCTGCATATGGCAATGACGTCATACTCGCTGCGCCGATACGCAGATATCAGCTGCTGGCCTCTGATTGGCCGGCGGCTGGCATTGGAAATGCAGTGCTGGGAGACAGTCTCTGTGTGGCAATGCAGCGCTGCTGTCGGCGGCTCCTCCTGGACCTGGTCGGGATCATCAAGGGGTCTGTGCCTGCGGGCCGCATAAAGCAGCCTCAGGGGCCGCATGCGGCCCGTGGGCCGCGTGTTTGAGACCCCTGCTTTAGCCCCTGTAGACTTGTGCAGGGCTCCCTGGCTTGTGTCCATGGAGTGGCTGCTGGCTGTAGAACGAGCTGGCAGACAAAAGGGTTGTAAAGTTGGATTGTTACCAGGAGATCAAAGTCACAGACAAAATCGAGAAACAGACAGGTGGTCAAAATACAAGCCGAGGTCAAGAAGTAAATCCTATAAAATACAGGATAGCAGGACTGAAAGCATCAGACTAGGATAGTTACAAACTACAACTGGCAGCTAACAGTGGCTGTTGGGGGTTTAAATACGGAGTCGCCCCACCTAAATCTCACAGCAGAGAGCTGATTACAACAGATGATCAGGCATACTGCAGCATGATATAGACTCCTTGTCTGGGCAACACCACAGGTCCTAGCCAGAGCAATTTCAAAAAGAACTGCGCCCATTCCCCAACTTTGACAGTGCAAGCGCAACACCTCCTGGAGGCAGAGGTTGTAATACAGGGCGCAGATGTGGCTGTAACAGGATGTGAATCAACACTAAACAGTCTACTGGGTATTGCAGGAATGTCTAAATTAGTCATCATTTCAGCCAGCTGCTCCTACAACTAGATGACTGACCCCATTTGCGGGATCGGTAGGGGTCCCAGAGGTCAAATCGCCAGTCAGTAACTTATCCCCTATTCTATGAATGTGAGAACTTCAAATCTTGGTACAAACCCTTAAATATCATGATCCCAGGAGGAATTAAAAGAAAAATCTTCAATGTTAAGCTGATGACCTTATTGTTGCTGGTTACTTTGATCAACCAGGTCCCTCAGATGTGCTTGCCCCATCTGGAGCGAGGCAGTGGCTCCGAGTCAGTGGCAGCATGCAGCCATATTACACCCTAATATTGGAGCCATGTAAACCTTGGAATGCCTGAATAAAGCAAGTGAAGGGAAGTTTTTAGCGTTTGTGTGAAAAGCTTTAACGTTTGAAAATCTGGCAAGGTGTTGATCATATAACATTATGAAATGTCCTCCAGAAAATGGTTATACCTTAAAATCCCTTTGTTTTTTTTATGATGAAGTTTAACCCCTTCCTGACATAGGACAAACCAGTATGTCCAATTTGGAAGGGTGTAACTGCAAATGGATGGACATGTTAGTGTCTGTCTTTTTAGGCATGCACAGAAGCACAATGGACAACACTTTTGTACACCCTTAAAAAGACGAGCACTGCTGGGACAAAATTCTCCCCGTACTGTATAAAATGTGGACATGGGCTTAGTGGTAATCATGGACTCTGCATTTGTAAATGTTTTATGTTAATCAGGTGTGGTGTATTTAATTTCCTATTTGGGTCACACTATTAGCCACTACTATTAATTTTTAGGCTTTTTACTTACAAAAAAATTCACTTTGACACAAAATTGCTTGAATGTATAAAGTGCTGAGTGGCATTTTCAGAAAATACAGGCAGTCCCATACTTACGATCATGTGATTCATGTACAACCCCTAGTTACGAATGTCTGATGTTCAAAAATAAAATAATACCTCACTGCTCACATCTCTGGCTGCCCAGCTTCTCGCCGACCACAGTCTGTTCTTCTGTCCACTGCCGTCGAGTGCCGCATCTCCGGCCTCTTTACTATAGGCCAAGATGTCCAGTCGCATCTCCTTCACTGTAGGTCAGAACTATGGTGGAGGAGAGTAGAGGACTGGGCAGTGAGCTGGAGAGGTCAGTGATGAGGTATTAGTTTTTTTATTTTTGCAATTTAGATTAGATTTTATTTGTACCAGTCAAAAACTGTCCTGGCTATCAGAGACGTAAAATGTTGAAATTCCCCCGGAAGACAAAAAGAGCCATCTCTGCTATGATGGTCAGGATATCTCACTTATGACCGTCAGGATATCACATGTACGGTTGCTACGGAATGAGGGAGTAAAAAATCCAGATCAGCAGATTTTTGTGTCAGCTTCTCAGAAATCACTAGTGAGTGTGGCCAGGGCTGTGGAGTCAGTAAGCCAAACCTCCGACTCCTCAATTTCCATGACTCCGACTCCCTCATACATGGCTCATGTTTAAGTGATAAATTTACTGTAGAGCAGATTCATCTCAGCTAAAAGTCTAGACCCTTAGATCAGGAATAGGACAGACATTTATAGGACATTTCAGAACTTTCCCAAATTCTTATGAAAACATATTCCCCACAAACTGCTTTGAACTACTGTACCCTATTTATTATATATTTTAGGAGTCTGAGTTGGTCCATTTTATACTGATTCCACCAAAATGGGCTCCGACTCCACCGCCCTGAGTGTGGCACAGTCACTTCAAAATTGTATAAAGATCTAGTTAGATTACCGTCATGGCTTCTGTTACCAATGAAGGTTTGATCTAATTTTTTTCAAGTAGATGACATCAAATTTTTATATGGTCTCCTCAGGGCTGTGGAGTCTGAGTCTATGCTCATTTTGGTGGAGTCGGAGTCAGTATAAAATGGACCGACTCCTACTCCTAAAATATATAATAAATTGGGTACAGTAGTTCAATGCAGAATGTGCTGAATATTTTTTCATTGGAATTTGTGAAAGTTATGAAATGTCCTATAAATGGCTGTTCTATTCCTGATCTAAGGCTACATGCACACACAGCGTTTTTGCTGCGTTTTTTGAGGATACGTTTTTCAGCTGCAAAAGCAGATCAGCTTTTCAAAAAACCGCATCACCTGAAAGGTTTTTGAGCTCATAGATAATGTTTTCAATAGCAAAAGCAGATTAGAAAAACGCCGCACAAACTGACATGCTCATTCTTTGTGAGGATCCGTATTTGAGCCCAAAAACGGATCCTCACAAAACGATGTGTCTGAATGTCATATCTTGAAACCCATTGACTTTGCTGGGATGTCCAGAGTCACTGCATTTTACTGCAAAAAATGGATCCGCAAAAACGCTGTGTGTGAATTATGGCCGTAGCCAACTAGGGGCAGTTGGGGCAGCTGCCCCCCCCCCCCCTAGAAGCTGGGGCACGCACCTATCAAAACTCACCTGTATGCTGCAGTGCTCCCGTCCTGCACTGGCTCCAGACTGCCGGGGGCAATCTCCCCTCCTCTGTCCTGTCTTCTGCTGTCTTCACCAGAGAGAGGAGGGGGAGGGGTGCCTGCCCTGCACAGGATCCGATTCCTGGGCCCCGAGCTGGAGAAAGTGAGAAAGTGAAAGTACTACTGCTCATCTCTGTCACAGGAAGGTAACTAATGCTAATATTGTAGGTGATTATTATGTGCTCTCTGTACAATGTGTGAACAAATATGTGCGATATGTGCAATGTAGTATTTGCTGTCTGTAGCTGTCATCTGTCTACCACACTCTATCTATCCCTCCATGTATTCATCTATCTATCCATCCCTCTTATCCATCCATCTGTCTATCCCTCCATCTATCCGTTCATCTATCCTTTCATTTATCCCTCTATCTATCTAGCTTTATATCTATCCATCCTTTCATCTATCCCTCCAGCTATCCATCCATATGGCTATCTATCATCTATCTATCCATATATTTATCCATCCATCCATCCCTCTATCTATCTATCTATCTATCTATCCCTCTATTAATCTATCTATTCCTCCATCTATCCCACTATCTATCTATCCATCCCTCCATCTATCTATCTATCTATCCATCCCTCCATCTATCTATCTATCTATCCATCCCTCCATCTATCTATCTATCCATCCCTCCATCTATCTATCTATCCATCCCTCCATCTATCTATCCATCCCTCCATCTATCTATCTATCCCTCTATGACTTTATCTATCTATTTAAATATAAGCAATATATGTCGGAGTTGGTGTAAGGGAAATTGAGGAGTCGGAGTCGCAGGTTTGGCTTACCGACTCCACAGCCCTGGCATTGATATATATTGGGTGCATCAGGTACCCATCGAGGTACCTTTTTTTCATTGCAAAAGAAAAAAATGTGGATACAATGCAATTTTACAGCACAAAAGGACTGGAAATAATATAGAATAAAAGTCAGCCTGAGATTAATGCTTGTTTAGAAAGGAGATAGACAAGATTGCTTGCTGCCTTTCTATTTTATTCCACATGCATGCTGAACAGATGAGAGAATCTAGGATTTAGGAATAGTAGAGAAATAATCATTGATATTTTGATGACATAATATGCATATCTGATGATAAAGGAAAACAAAGTAATGGAATTGAGTGAAAATATAGGAAACAAGTGGTATGATGACATGAAAGAACTATGGTGAGATGACAAAGAAATCTTATACAGGTTTTGTCTTTTTTGATCAATTATTAACAAAGACTTTAGCAGTCAGCATTCAGAGTGTAAGCAAGACTGGCAATTTTTATGTTGAATTTTGAAATTTAAGACTACAAATATATCACATTGTTGGCGTAGTTTTCAGTGTAAAGAATACTAGAGTTTGGTGCGCCCTGTTTAGTTCCACAGAATTCTAAATTTAAAGGGTACGTAACTAATTTTTTGCTGCAGATACGTGTAGCCCCTGCAGATAGGTGGGTTTTCTGGTCCTAAGACTCAAACAGACCCCAGCATGAGCAGAGCAGTGTACGGGCTCATAGAAAGTCTATGAGCAGAGCGCTCCTGATTCCCAAGCTGCATACATGTCACAAGGGATTTAAGTGATAGGTTGGGGTCTCAGGATCTGGACCCACACTTCTCTGCAGGGCATTTTATGTCCTGTCACATATTAGAAAGAAAAAAGAAACTATTTAAAAGAAGTTCTGGATATGTATTAGGATTTTAACACGGTTGGGCAAGTTTCTTTTTTTTTTTTTTTATTTGGACTATGTGACATTTTTCTTTTATAACTTAAGTTGATTTCAAATTTATCTTTAGTAAAATAATGGTCCCTTTATTATATCGCCTATCACCCCTTGCTAGACATTTCAGCTGTTTTATTCCGTAATCCATCCCATTCTGTCCATATACGTGTGTCTATGACATATAGCCGATTCATCCATTGTCACCCTATTCCTGCCCTGTCTCAATCATGGGGTTTTGTTGGGTTGCCGTGGCTTCTGGGGGCGTAAATAATACTGCCAAATCTACCATACTTGCATACTTGCTCCCCTACGAAGCTGTCACGGATTTACGGCGACAGAGAGGAGCCAGAAGACTGCAACGTCTGATTCCTCCCACTCCTGCACTCATTAGAAGCCTTTCACCTTCATATTAAATGGTGCAGGTTTCTTTTAGCAGTGCAGGGGTTAATCTGCTGCTGAGAGCTTTTGGAAGCTTCACAGGGTGATGCTCTCAGCTGTTCACTGTTAGCCACTCCCCTCTTCTATTATGCTGGGCTCGGATTAGCAGTTTTTGCCAGAGCTAGCTTCATTGCTGCATGGTTAGGAGTTTTGTGGTTTGTTGTTTGAGAAGCCGTTTGGTGGATTTAGCGACGACTATTGCGTGATTTTGATTGTGTGTTAATCCTTTTCTTCTCCTACTTTGGTTTTTCCCCATCCTCCACTCTTCGGTGTTAACGTCTGTTGTTTGTATGATTGGTATTCTCCTTTAACCCTGTTTGTATTACCTTGTTAGTCTGTTTGGTGTACTGCCATACACTACTACTCCCCTCTTCCCTGGGTGGGGGGAGGGAACAGACTGGGGGGCGGATTGAGGAGCTCAGACAAGGTACGTGGTCCCGGCATCCCCTCTTCCCTGGGTGGGGGGAGGGAACAGACTGGGGGGCGGATTGAGGAGCTCAGACAAGGTACGTGGTCCCGGCATCTTCACCTTCAGAAGTAACACTGCAGTACAGAAGTGATCTTATGTTCATGTTAGGAAACTTAAAAATGTACAAAATAGTACAAAAAAAGTAGAAGAAAGTAATTAACAAAAGGTCTCTAAAGCTTTACCCCCTTAAGGAACAGGATATTTTTCATTTTTGCTCTTTCAATTTTTTTCTTCTGTTGACATAACCATATGAGGGCTTGTTGCTGTTTTTTTTTTATTATTATTTGCAAGAAAAGGTGTCTTTATAAGCAACGACATTAATTTTACTATGTAATGTACTGAGACACTGGAAAAAAAAGTAGTAAGTGGGATGAAATGTAGAAAAAAAAATCAATTACACCATTGTTTTTCGCAGGGCTGTGGAGTCCAAGCCCATTTTGGTGGAGTTGGTATAAAATGGACCAACTCTGACTCCTAAAAATATATAATAAATTGGGTACAGTAGTTCAAAGCAGTTTGTGGGGAATATTTTTCATAAGAATTTGGGAAAGTTATGAAATGTCCTATAAATGTCTGTCCTATTCCTGATCTAAGGGTCTAGACTTTTAGCTGAGATGAATCTGTGCTACAGTAAATTTATCCTTTAAACATGAGCCATGAATGAGGGAGTTGGAGTCGGTGTCATGGAAATTGAGGAGTTGGAGTCGGAGGTTTGGCTTACCCACTCCACAGCCCTGGTTTTTCGGGTTTTATTTTTACGGCTTTCACTGTGTGGTAAAAATGACCTGGCGATGCAGATTCCCTAGATCAATAATATTATGGAAATTCTAAACATATACACTTTTTTTTTTTATATACCGTATATATTTTAGGGGGTTAAAAAAATTAAGAGATTTGTAAATATAATGTGGTTTATTACCATTTTCTAATATCTGTAACTTTCAAAGTTTTCTGTTGATTGACCTGTGCAAGGGCTTATTCTTTGTGCACAAAGTTGACATTTTTACTGATAGCATTTTAGGGTTCTGTAGGAAAGCAGGTGGTAAAGTCTTGGATAGGAGGTATGTGTCACCAAGGTGGCTAGCCGGGGTGATGTAAATTCCTGAAATGAAAAGTTTCAGCAATAATAGGTTTCTGAGAAGTTTTTAATGGGACCAGATTTTGGGATTTAGGAGCGGCCAGAAGAGCTTGGTGGGAATGGTCGCTTCAATAGCTCCAGTCCAGACTTTGCAGGTCCTATTGAAAGCAGCTGAGCTGTCACAGAGATGGTCTGTGTGAGGGAGGAGCGAAAAAGACCTGTGAATGTTGGTTAATCTCTGTCAGAGATTCAGAGTTGGACTTTTGGCTGTTTATCGGATGAGCCCACACTGACATATATGTGCCTGCTACCTGAACTATTCATTTTCTGTTAGACCTTTATGCCCAGAAGAGGCTGTTTTGTTTTGAACCCATGGTTCAATAGCAATAAAACTTCACGTGTTTGGACCTGTCCTTATTGCTTGTGTGAACACTAACTGCTGCCAAAGAGCATGAAATCTATACAGTACTTATGACATTTTGATCCTTTTTACTGCATTTTTGGGGGAAATGCTGCTTGTGAAAAACGTCAGTTCTGATGTTTAGATTTGTTTTTGTTTCATCGTATGTGATAATTACTTTTATTTTATTAGTCTGGGCAATTACACACTCTGCAATGTCAAATATGTAAAAAAAATATATATATATTCTTTACATGCTATTTACATTTGCAAAACGGGAGGTGATTTAAACTTTTTGTACTTTATTTTTATATATTTTTTAAATGTTTTTTTTAACATTCTTTATTGGTTTTATTGTAAAATTACTGGTTCCCTATGAAGACGAAGCTCAGCCACAGACTATGAAGCTCAGCCAAGAAATAATACCATGGCATACAACAGAAGCCTTCAGAAGGCAACTTATCGGCTCCCTGTGATTGTGGAGACCTCCTAAATGCCAATATCATGCTTAAGAGGTTAAGCTGTTACGATCTTCTGAACTGATTATATTTATTTTGGGGGGTATAGGATGCTTTAGGAAATGATGACATCGATCACTCCAATCAGAGTGCCTGACCATAGATGACCGGGCAGTCACGGGGCGTCGACAGGCCTGTAACCTGCCTGTCACCGCCTTGTGACCCCCTGCACTGTCAGTCAAGGCCCCAGCAGGCACTGATTGGAGCTATCGATGATGACATCGATCGCACCAATCAGTGTGCCTGTCTGAGCGGTGACCGGCCTGTGACCTGGCTGTCACCGCCCTATCACCCCCCTGTGACCACCCTGCAGCTTCCCACAGTTGGTGAGGATCTCTACAGGGTGGTCATACATCTGATCTCTCTGTGCTGGGCCTTTTAGTGCCACAGAAGCCTATATGACACCACCCACAAGACCTTTCTCCTACCTGCTCCGTTCTTCGGTCTCCTGGGTCTCCTGCTCCGGTCTGCTCGGGTCTTCGGTCTCCTGCTGAGGTCTGCTCCTTTCTGCAGCGGCCGAGCGCTGATCAGTGACCATAGATCACTGATCCGCACTAGTGCTCGCTGTTTTACACTTTCTCCCCTCCTTTGCACCACATTTGTGCACACATCCACTAGCTGCCAAGCATTGATTAGTGACGTAGTTCACCGATCCGCACTCGTGCTCGCTGTTTGCACTACCTACGGTTGTTCCTTTTTTTTTCCTGAAAATAAAAAGTTTACACCAAGCACACTGAAACACACACACACACTCTAAATAAAGTACTGACACACACTTACCATATACATAACAAAAAAATGTCCCCCTCATCTCAAACTCGCTATTCAGCGGAGGAGGCATAAGTTTTCCTTGCCTCTAACACTGACAGCGAGGGCGAGGATCCCTCCTTTCTTTATTTTTCTGACTCGTCGTCGTCTTCCTCCTCAGGTGCTGCTGAACCGTCACGCAATCGTCCCAAGAGAGAAAATGAACCAGCGCTCCCCACTACTGACCCAGTATGGACCTCGCCCCAAAAAAATTATGAGCTACTGATTCCTGATTTCGTGGCGGAATCAGGAATCAAGTTTGACACCACCGGCCTCACAGAACTAGACTTGTTCAAAGTCTTTTTCTCTGAGGATTTTGTAAACCTCATGGTGGGCCAAACTGATTTGTACGCTCATCAATTTTTGGAACAAAACCCCTCTTCATCATTTTTTAACTGATCTCCTGTAGATGCAGTAGAAATAATGAAGTTTGGGGGCCTGGTCCTTCATATGGGGATCCTGAAGAAGCCAGAAATTCGGCAATGCTGGGTTGTTGACGTTTTGTATAACACAAATATGTTCCAAATGGTCATGACCCGGACACGTTTTGAGGCCATCCACAAGTTCTTGCATTACAACAAGGTGTACTGCACGCGATGACCCGAACTTTGATAGTCTTTTCAAAGTTCTGCCGATCATCGAGCACTTCAACAACAAGTTTGCTGAAGTGTACATGCCCCAAAGGGACATCTGAGTGGATGAGTACCTAGTTCATTTTAAGGGGCGGCTTGGATTCAGGCATTACCTGCCCAGTAACAGGACCAGGTACGGGATCAAGCTGTATAAACTTTGTCAGAGTACCTCAGGGTACACTCACAAGTTTAGAGTTTACGAAGGGAAGGACTCCTGGATTGAACCCCCTAAATGCCCCCCTGTTCTGGGAGTGAGTGGAAAAATTGTGTGAGATTTGGTGCACCCACTGATGGATAAAGGTTATCATCTCTACGTGGATAACTTTTATACCAGTGTCCCTCTCTTCAAGTCCCTCTCTGCGCGAGGTACCGCAGCCTGCCTTACTGTCTGCAAAAATCCGAGAGGGCCTCCTGAAGACGCTAATTGGGCAGATGCTCAGAAGGGGTGAGAGCAGAGCCCAATGTAGCGATCACCTGCTGGGGGTCAAGTACAAGGACAAGAGGGATGTCCTTTTCTTGACCACCATACATGGTGATGACAGCACCCTCAGCACTGTACGAGGTTCCTCTACACAGGTCGTCAGACCAGACTGTGTAGTGGGGTACAACAAGTACATGGGGACAGTTGATCTCTCTGATTAAGTCCTCCAGCCGTACAGTGCTTTGAGAAAGGCCAAGGTGTGGTACAAGAAGCTGGCCGTGCACATCATACAGATGGCAATGCACAACGCTTTCCTTCTATCATGATTTGCAGGTCAGGCTTATACGTCGTACCTTCAGTTCCAGGAGGTAGTGATCAATGCCCTGATATTTGGCAGTGGTGACGGAGTGGGCCCCAGTACTTCCGGAACTGAAGGACCTCGAATTGTACCAGGCCAGCATTTCCCGAGGGAGGTCTCTCAAACAGGAAAAAAAGGTAAGTCACAAAAGAGTGTGTTCCAAAAGGGGAATATGCAAAAACACCAATTATCAATGTGATACCTGGCCTGGGCATGAAAGATTGCTTCAGAAGGTGCCATACTTCCATGGACTACTAAATAAATTTCTGACGTATGACAACTTGACGAACACTACACAACTGAAGTAGTGTTCGTCAGGTTGCCCTACACAACTGCGTATGACACTACATTATAAGATTCACAAATCAGGTATCAGTTCCAAAAAGAGGGCACTTGTTGGGCATTTCCACTCTTTAGGCACATCAGGGGCTCTGAAAATGTGACATGACGCCCACAGACCATTACATCACTCTTTCCCTTCTGAGCTCTGCTGTGCGCCCAATCAATGGCTTTCCACCACATATGGGGTATCAGTGTACTCAGGAGAAATTGCGCAGCTACTTTTGCCTTCCAATTTCTCCTGTTACCCGCGTGAAAATAAAAAAAATTGCAGCTAAAAGATCATTTTTGTTGAAAAAAAAGATGTTTTTTTTTTCACGGCTCAATTTTATAAATTTTTATGAAACACTTGGGGGTTGAAACTACTCACCACACATCTAAATAAGTTCCTTAAGGGGTCTAGTTTCCAAAATGGGGTCACTTTTGGGGGGTTTCTGCTATTTAGGAACATCAGGGGCTCTCCAAACGCGACTTGGCATCTGCTGTCAATTCCTACGAGTTTTGTGCTGAAAACGTCAAAAGGGTGCTCCTTCCCTTCCGAGCACTGCCGCGCGCCCAAACAATGACTTTCCCCCACATATGGGGTATCAGCGTACTCAGGTGAAATTACACAACAACTTTTGGGGTCCAATTTCTCCAGGTACTGTTGTGAAAATGAAAAACTTGGGGTCTAAAGAAAAATTTTAGTGAAATAAAGTTAAATGTTCATGTTTTCCTTTCTCGTTCAGTTAATTGCTGTGAAGCAACTGAAGGGTTAATAAACTTCTTGAATGTGGTTTTGAGCACCTTGAGGGGTGCAGTTTTTAGAATGGTGTCACTTTTAGATATTTTCTGTCATAAAAGCCCCTCAAAGTGACTTCAAATGTGATGTGGACCCTAAAAAAATGGTTTTGTAAATTTTGTTGGAAAAATGAGAAATCGCTGGTCAATTTTTAACCCTTATAGCTTCCTAACAAAAAAAAAAAAATGTTGTTCCAAAATTGTGCTGAAGTAAAGTAGACATGTGGGAAGTGTTGTTATTTATTAACTATTTTGTGTGACATATCTATTTAAGAGCATGAACATTCAAATTTAGAAAATTGCCAAATTTTCTCCAAATTTCAGTTTTTTTCACAAATAAACGCAAGTGATATCGAAGAAATTTTACCACTATCATGAAGTGCAATATGTCATGAAAAAACAATCTCAGAATCAGTGGGATCATTTGGAGTGTTCCAGAGTAATTACCTCATAAAGTGACAGTGGTCAGAATTGTAAAAATTGGCCTGGTCATTAATGTGCAAACCACCCTCAGGCTATGTGCCCACGTTGCGGAAATGAAGCAGAAAATTTCTGCTTCATTTCCGCATGTCCTCTCCCGGAAAAACGCATGCGGAATTCCGCAAGCGTTTATCGCGCTTTTTTCACGCGTTTTCGACATGCCTTGCTTTTTTTCATGCATTAGATAAGGCAATTCCGCATGCGGAAACGCAAAATTAATGAACATGCTGCGGATTTTTGAGCGCAGCATAAACGCTGCGGAAAAATACGCAGCATGGGCATAGAACTTGCGGATTCTCATTGGGGACCATGGGGTGCGGCTTACCAAGCGTTTTACAAGCGTTTCCGCTGCGGAAATTCCGCATCAAAAACGCTTGTAATCCGCAACGTTGGCAGGCAGCCTTAGCGGTAAAGGGGTTTAAACTTTTTTAAAAAATATTTTTTAAAACATTTTTTTTTACTTTTTGCATGCTTCAATAGTCTCCATAGAAGCTGCAATTGTCTGCTCACTTTCTATGAGCACCAACCGCTGGGCAGTGCTCAGCAATCTGGCAATGACAACCACAGGGGTCTCCTGCAGAAACCAGGTTGTGATGGCGACCTGCGGTCATGTGACACGGGCGCCGATGGGCGGGACCAGTGATGCGCTTCCTGTAAGCGCAAGTTAAATGCCGTGGTCAGAGATTGATAGTGTTAGAACTCTCCTGTTAGGTTTTTTCTATTATGCTGGTCACATGACCGTTTTTGCCTATTTAATCCTGCTCCGCCCTTCTGGCTTTGCTGGACTTCATTGTAAATTCTACTCTTAAGCTAGCCAGGTGCTTTGTTACCTTTCTCAGTCAGTTTAGCTAGGTCTTTTGACCTCTATGCTCTATGTTGTTTGTTTGTCTTTTTACTGCTACAATTTCTGCTAGGAGGTGTCCATCTTTCTCCCAGTCCCTAGTTCTTGTAGGGATCCCTCCCTCACATCTATAGGTCTTCTTTCAGACTAGCTGAGGACTTTAGCGGGTCTGATCGCAGGATCAGGTTCCCCGTTACATCGTAGGGATCTAGCTTAGTTCTATTGTAGGGACAGATCTCTTGTCTTTCCTTAGTGCTTGTAGCAGATCATAACAGTAAGTCCAGCCCAAAAAATTTCTCTAAGGAAAGACCTCCAGTTTCCATCATGGTGTCGGTTCAGGACTTGGCTCAACGCCTGCAGGGACTCTCTCTGGAGGTGGCCGAGCTCCAACAACACGTGAGTAGCTGTTCTGGAGCGCATTTTGTGGAGCCAAAGGTACAATTGCCTGATTTATTTTTTGGTGAACAACAAGATTTTTTTTCCTTTAAAAATGCTTGTTTATTGTATTTTCGTTTGAGACCCAGATCCTCTGGTGATGAATCACAGCGCATAGGGTTCATAATGTCACTTTTGCGCAAAGAACCTCAGGGATGGGTCTTTTCTCTCCAACCTAGTGATCCGTGCTTTAGATGAGTGGATAGTTTTTTTTCTGCTTTGGGGTTGTTGTATGATGATCCTGATCGTGTCTCATCAGCTGAGACGGAATTGAGACATTTGAGGCAGGGATCAGGTAATGTGGAAAATTATTGTACTCACTTCCGTCGGTGGTCTGCTCAGGTGGGGTGGAACGATTCGGCTCTGAAAAGTTTGTTTCTTGCTGGGCTAGCTGAAAGGGTTAAGGATCTGCTGATTGCTTATCCTACACCTGGAAACTTGCAGGAGGCAATGCAGTTAGCTATACGGGTGGACAGGAGACTGCGTGCAAGGGTTAATGAGAGTAAATCCTCTGCCATGTCAGCTCCGAGTCTTGAGAGGGTCTGTACTGACACTGGAGAGCCGATGGAGATTGGGGCGATGTCACCCCGTTCTCAGGAAAAAGACCGCAGGTTTTCTGAAGGTTTGTGCTTTTATTGCGGCAAATCTGACCATTTCATTAAGAACTGTGTGTGCTAGATCTAAGTCTTCACATACTCCTGCTGCGGGGTTGCTTTGCCCTCTGGAGGTTCCTAGTGCACCTTGGACACATCTGGCTATGGACTTTATTACTGACCTCCCCCCCCCTCTGAGGGTTTCACGGTCATCTGGGTGGTCGTGGACCGTTTTAGCAAGATGTGTCACTTGGTTCCCTTCATCAAACTGCCCTGCGCTAAGACACTCGCTAAGGCCTTTATCAAGGAGATTGTCAGACTCCATGGTGTTCCTACTGACATTGTTTCTGATAGGGGACCTCAGTTCGTGGCTCGTTTTTGGCATGCCTTTTGTGACAGGTTGAGAGTTCATTTGTCATTTTCATCTGGATATCATCCGGAGTCTAATGGCCAGACAGAAAGGAAGAACCAGGATGTTGAGCAGTTCTTGCGTTGTTTTGTGGCAGACAATCAAGAGGGGTGGTCTGAGTTTCTGCCGCTTGCTGAATTTGCTCTTAACAACCATACATCCTCTTCTGCTGGGTGTTCGCCTTTTTTTTGTTGTTCTGTGAGACATCCGTCTTTTGGGTCATTCTCCAAATTGGTATTGGCTGTGCCTGAGGAGGAGAGTTTTTCCGGTGATTTGGAAAGAGTTTGGACGGATGTGCGTGGTAATCTTCAGGAGGCTAACAAAAAATCTAAGAGGTACTTTGACAGGAAACGTCAAGAGGTTTTGTTTACGGTTGGTGACATGGTTTGGTTGTCCTCTAAGAATCTGCAGTTGAGGATTCCTTCTAAAAAATTGGGTCCCAAGTTTGTAGGGCCCTTTAAGGTGCTTCAAGTAGTTAACCAATCTGTTGTTAGGTTGGAGGTTCCTACCTCCTGGAAGATTAATCTGGTGTTTCATGTTTCTCTGTTGAAAAAAGCTTATGTATCAGATAGAGACGCCACTGCCACTGTTCCTCCGGTGGTGGAGGACGGGGAATATGAAATTTCCCGCATCTTTAATTCTAGACGGTATAGAGGGAGTTTGCAGTATCTCGTCACTTGGAAGGGTTTCGGTCCCGAGGATAACTCATGGGTGAGGGCAGATCATGTTTCTGCTTCCAGACTTGTCAGAGCGTTTCACAAGAGGTTTCCTGATAAGCCTGGGCCTAGGGGATCCGGAGGATCCTCATAGAAGAGGGGGTACTGTTAGAACTCTCCTGTTAGAAAAAACCTATTATGCTGGTCACATGACCGTTTTTGCCTATTTAATCCTGCTCCGCCCTTCTGGCCATGCTGGACTTCATTGTAAATTCTACTCTTAAGCTAGCCAGGTGCTTTGTTACCTTTCTCAGTCAGTTTAGCTAGGTCTTTTGACCTCTATGCTCTATGTTGTTTGTTTTTTTACTGCTACAATTTCTGCTAGGAGGTGTCCATCTTTCTCCCAGTCCCTAGTTCTTGTAGGGATCCCTCCCTCACATCTATAGGTCTTCGTTCAGACTAGCTGAGGACTTTAGCGGGTCTGATCGCAGGATCAGGTTCCCTGTTACATCGTAGGGATCTAGCTTAGTTCTATTGTAGGGACAGATTTCCTGTCTTTCCTTAGTGCTTGTAGCAGATCATAACAGATAGCGGCAGTTAACTAGATAACAGCCGCGGGTGGATCGCGATTAGCTGTCATGTCCCCGGAAAGATGCAGGCTCAGCGCCGGAGCCCGCACCAAATGTGTCGTAGAGTACGGCACATGTCGGAAAGGGGTTAAAATAAATAATATAAACACATAAATAAGTAAATTAAAGGGGTTTTCCAGGTTCGGTGCTGTTTCAACTTCCAGTGTCTGTTACTGGTCATTGTCTGCAGCGCTGACATCATGTTGACAGTCCTGCATACTTTAAAACAAATTTCAGCCGGAGGAGAGGGGTTTTCCAAAACTAGAAACCCCCCTTAATTTACTATGCTGAAGTGTCACACACATTTTATTTCCATTTAGCTATGACCTTTTGTAATTCTGGGTGGGACCAATCCCAGAGACAGGTAGCCAGCTTGTCT
The DNA here is from genome assembly GCF_046119375.1 of Phyllobates terribilis. Taxonomy (NCBI): domain Eukaryota; kingdom Metazoa; phylum Chordata; class Amphibia; order Anura; family Dendrobatidae; genus Phyllobates; species Phyllobates terribilis. Next base: position 286,948,690 of record NW_027362769.1, read on the forward strand.
AGAAGTGACTCACTGGTGCTGCTACTTGCAGGACCACTATAATGTCACTCTGGCTCCGGGTTTATTTTTAACTGACTCCTGATTTACAATGTTAACTTGTGTAGAGATTTGTATAACATAGCGATCACTGGGGCAGAATTTATTCCAGGCTTTCTGCCAGAATTAAAAAAGACTACGTGCAGCCTCTGCCCATCCCTAAGTGGCTGCTTTCTGCTAAAATTAGATTAGATGGACTTTGGGTTTAGCATCCACTTAAACTCATATTCCATGGTAAGCAGCGGGACCACTTCTACAAGTGTACCACAGCAGAATATAAAACCGCCGGACGAGAACAGGGCCTGCTCACCCTGGGTCATGTCTTCTATCTGACGCCTCAAAAAACGGGACGTCCATCTGTTCAGATGGGTATAAAAACAAGGAGCACAGTTGCACCACAAAGATTCATATTTTTGGACTCCTACAAAACCTCTAAAACTTGATGATAATTTTTATTTAAATATTATTAAAAATACTCCAAAACCCATGTGCTCAGAGAATAAAAATAACGTCGCTCAGTGGTGATCGTTCTCTTAAACCAGTGTCCCTATGGGACTTCATATAATCAGAACAAAGGATAATAAGGGCATGAGTACCAGCATATTATAGGATAGACTCCTTAACTTACCCTATCTGTAGCCTGTACTGATGCTGCCTAGCGTGGGGGTTGGCACCCTATATAATGAATTTGGTTCCCCCGTTCCTCGGCGGCTGTCCCTCACTCTCCGTGTGTTGTAGAGTGAGCTATATAGAGAGAAACGAGTGACTACCTCCTCTAATGCATTGTAACACTGTGCTAGTGTATGTATAGATAAATATGCATACCCTGATAACATAACTTATCTCGTATTCTGGAAGCCGCCTCATCGCGTTTCCCCGTCCTGTCGCTTCATCAGGAGGCCAGGTATAAAAAAGTCCAGAGAGATGTCAGCGCAGATACATGGTGGATAAAGGCAGGCCTGCCTTTATTAAGCTTTAGAGGTTTTGTATGTTTACACGAAGGTTTGGTAACCTCTAGGTAAGATTTTTTTTTTTGGCACTTTTTACATTTACGTTATTCAATTTAATGGATTTGTCAAACTCAAATGAAAGCCCCATACAAAGACATGAATACACTGCAAAACCAAGCGAGGATTTCCTCTGGGTTCTCTAGTTTCCGCCCACATTCCAGAGACATTCTGATAGGGAATCTAGATTGTGAGCCCCAATGGGGACAGTGCCAATATTGTCTGTAAAGCGCTGTGGAATTAATGGCGCTATATAAGTGATTAAAATAAATTAATAAGTAAAACTATGAACAGACCTCTTAGACTAAAGGTGAATTCACAGTGACAGACTAGTGTGAAACAAGCATTAACAGCTTCCAGACCGCCCATAGATTTTACACCTCTCCTACTCAGCAGAGACGTTCTGAAACGTGATCATGTAGCTGCAGGAGTGGGGGGCAGCTGTCTGTCCCCATAGAGAAGATGCATTCAGTATATTACTGTCTGTACTACTCGATCGCTGTATATACAGCACAAGCTGTGTGTATGGAGTAATATGAAGTGCTGGCGGTCATGTGATCGCTGTATATGCAGCACAAGCTGTGTGTATGGAGTAATATGAAGCGCTGGCGGTCATGTGATCGCTGTATATACTGCACAAGCTGTGTGTATGGAGTAATATGAAGTGCTGGGGGTCATGTGATCGCTGTATATACAACACAAGCTGTGTGTATGGAGTAATATGAAGCGCTGGCGGTCATGTGATCGCTGTATATACAGCACAAGCTGTGTGTATGGAGTAATATGAAGTGCTGGCGGTCATGTGATCGCTGTATATACAGCACAAGCTGTGTGTATGGAGTAATATGAAGCGCTGGCGGTCATGTGATTGCTGTATATACAGCACAAGCTGTGTGTATGGAGTAATATGAAGTGCTGGCGGTCATGTGCTCGCTGTATATACAGCACAAGCTGTGTGTATGGAGTAATATGAAGCGCTGGCGGTCATGTGCTCGCTGTATATACTGCACAAGCTGTGTGTATGGAGTAATATGAAGTGCTGGCGGTCATGTGATCGCTGTATATACAGCACAAGCTGTGTGTATGGAGTAATATGAAGTGCTGGGGGTCATGTGATCGCTGTATGTACAGCACAAGCTGTGTGTATGGAGTAATATGAAGTGCTGGCGGTCATGTGATCGCTGTATATACAGCACAAGCTGTGTGTATGGAGTAATATGAAGCGCTGGCGGTCATGTGCTCGCTGTATATACAGCACAAGCTGTGTGTATGGAGTAATATGAAGTGCTGGCGGTCATGTGATCGCTGTATATACTGCACAAGCTGTGTGTATGGAGTAATATGAAGAGCTGGCGGTCATGTGATCGCTGTATATACAGCACAAGCTGTGTGTATGGAGTAATATGAAGTGCTGGCGGCCATGTGATCGCTGTATATACAGCACAAGCTGTGTGTATGGAGTAATATGAAGTGCTGGCGGTCATGTGATCGCTGTATATACTGCACAAGCTGTGTGTATGGAGTAATATGAAGTGCTGGCGGTCATGTGATCGCTGTATATACAGCACAAGCTGTGTGTATGGAGTAATATGAAGCACTGGCGGTCATGTGATCGCTGTATATACAGCACAAGCTGTGTGTATGGTGTAATATGAAGCGCTGGCGGTCATGTGATCGCTGTATATACAGCACAAGCTGTGTGTATGGAGTGATATGAAGTGCTGGCGGCCATTTGATCGCTGTATGTACAGCACAAGCTGTGTGTATGGAGTAATATGAAGTGCTGGCGGTCATGTGATCGCTGTATATACTGCACAAGCTGTGTGTATGGAGTAATATGAAGCGCTGGCGGTCATGTGATCGCTGTATATACAGCACAAGCTGTGTGTATGGAGTAATATGAAGCGCTGGCGGTCATGTGATCGCTGTATATACGGCACAAGCTGTGTGTATGGAATAATATGAAGCGCTGGCGGTCATGTGATCGCTGTATGTACGGCACAAGCTGTGTGTATGGAGTAATATGAAGTGCTGGCGGTCATGTGATCGCTGTATGTACAGCACAAGCTGTGTGTATGGAGTAATATGAAGTGCTGGCGGTCATGTGATCGCTGTATGTACGGCACAAGCTGTGTGTATGGAGTAATATGAAGTGCTGGCGGTCATGTGATCGCTGTATGTACAGCACAAGCTGTGTGTATGGAGTAATATGAAGTGCTGGCGGTCATGTGATCGCTGTATGTACAGCACAAGCTGTGTGTATGGAGTAATATGAAGTGCTGGCGGTCATGTGATCGCTGTATATACAGCACAAGCTGTGTGTATGGAGTAATATGAAGCACTGGCGGTCATGTGCTCGCTGTATATACAGCACAAGCTGTGGGTATGGAGTAATATGAAGCGCTGGCGGTCATGTGATCGCTGTATATACAGCACAAGCTGTGTGTATGGAGTAATATGAAGTGCTGGCGGTCATGTGATCGCTGTATGTACAGCACAAGCTGTGTGTATGGAGTAATATGAAGTGCTGGCGGTCATGTGATCGCTGTATATACAGCACAAGCTGTGTGTATGGAGTAATATGAAGTGCTGGCGGTCATGTGCTCGCTGTATATACAGCACAAGCTGTGTGTATGGAGTAATATGAAGTGCTGGCGGTCATGTGCTCGCTGTATATACAGCACAAGCTGTGTGTATGGAGTAATATGAAGCGCTGGGGGTCATGTGATCGCTGTATATACAGCACAAGCTGTGTGTATGGAGTAATATGAAGCGCTGGCGGTCATGTGCTCTCTGTATATACAGCACAAGCTGTGTGTATGGAGTAATATGAAGTGCTGGCGGTCATGTGATCGCTGTATATACAGCACAAGCTGTGTGTATGGAGTAATATGAAGTGCTGGCGGTCATGTACTCTCTGTATATACAGCACAAGCTGTGTGTATGGAGTAATATGAAGCGCTGGCGGTCATGTGATCGCTGTATATACAGCACAAGCTGTGTGTATGGAGTAATATGAAGAGCTGGCGGTCATGTGCTCGCTGTATGTACAGCACAAGCTGTGTGTATGGAGTAATATGAAGTGCTGGCTGTCATGTGATCGCTGTATATACAGCACAAGCTGTGTGTATGGAGTAATATGAAGTGCTGGGGGTCATGTGCTCGCTGTATATACAGCACAAGCTGTGTGTATGGAGTAATATGAAGCGCTGGCGGTCATGTGATCGCTGTATATACTGCACAAGCTGTGTGTATGGAGTAATATGAAGCGCTGGCGGTCATGTGCTCGCTGTATATACAGCACAAGCTGTGTGTATGGAGTAATATGAAGTGCTGGCGGTCATGTGATCGCTGTTTATACTGCACAAGCTGTGTGTATGGAGTAATATGAAGCGCTGGCGGTCATGTGATCGCTGTATATACAGCACAAGCTGTGTGTATGGAGTAATATGAAGCGCTGGCGGTCATGTGCTCGCTGTATATACAGCACAAGCTGTGTGTATGGAGTAATATGAAGCGCTGGCGGTCATGTGATCGCTGTATATACAGCACAAGCTGTGTGTATGGAGTAATATGAAGCGCTGGCGGTCATGTGCTCGCTGTATATACAGCACAAGCTGTGTGTATGGAGTAATATGAAGCGCTGGCGGTCATGTGATCGCTGTATATGCAGCACAAGCTGTGTGTATGGAGTAATATGAAGCGCTGGCGGTCATGTGATCGCTGTATATACAGCACAAGCTGTGTGTATGGAGTAATATGAAGTGCTGGCGGTCATGTGCTCGCTGTATATACAGCACAAGCTGTGTGTATGGAGTAATATGGAGTGCTGGCGGTCATGTGCTCGCTGTATATACAGCACAAGCTGTGTGTATGGAGTAATATGAAGAGCTGGCGGTCATGGGATCGCTGTATATACAGCACAAGCTGTGTGTATGGAATAATATGAAGCGCTGGCTGTCATGTGATCGCTGTATATACAGCACAAGCTGTGTGTATGGAGTAATATGAAGCGCTGGCGGTCATGTGCTCGCTGTATATACAGCACAAGCTGTGTGTATGGAGTAATATGAAGCGCTGGCGGTCATGTGCTCGCTGTATATAAAGCACAAGCTGTGTGTATGGAGTAATATGAAGTGCTGGCGGTCATGTGATCGCTGTATGTACAGCATAAGCTGTGTGTATGGAGTAATATGAAGTGCTGGAGGTCATGTGATCGCTGTATATACAGCACAAGCTGTGTGTATGGAGTAATATGAAGCGCTGGCGGTCATGTGATCGCTGTATATACAGCACAAGCTGTGTGTATGGAGTAATATGAAGAGCTGGCGGTCATGTGATCGCTGTATGTACAGCACAAGCTGTGTGTATGGAGTAATATGAAGCGCTGGCGGTCATGTGATTGCTGTATATACTGCACAAGCTGTGTGTATGGAGTAATATGAAGTGCTGGGGGTCATGTGATCGCTGTATATACAGCACAAGCTGTGTGTATGGAGTAATATGAAGTGCTGGCGGTCATGTGATCGCTGTATATACAGCACAAGCTGTGTGTATGGAGTAATATGAAGAGCTGGCGGTCATGTGATCGCTGTATATACAGCACAAGCTGTGTGTATGGAGTAATATGAAGCGCTGGCGGTCATGTGATCGCTGTATATACTGCACAAGCTGTGTGTATGGAGTAATATGAAGTGCTGGCGGTCATGTGATCGCTGTATATACTGCACAAGCTGTGTGTATGGAGTAATATAAAGTTCTGGCGGTCATGTGATCACTGTATATACAGCACAAGCTGTGTGTATGGAATAATATGAAGCGCTGGCGGTCATGTAATCGCTGTATGTACAGCACAAGCTGTGTGTATGGAGTAATATGAAGCGCTGGCGGTCATGTGATCGCTGTATATACAGCACAAGCTGTGTGTATGGAGTAATATGAAGAGCTGGTGGTCATGTGATCGCTGTATATACAGCACAAGCTGTGTGTATGGAGTAATATGAAGTGCTGGCGGTCATGTGATCGCTGTATATACAGCACAAGCTGTGTGTATGGAGTAATATGAAGTGCTGGCGGTCATGTGATCGCTGTATATACTGCACAAGCTGTGTGTATGGAGTAATATGAAGTGCTGGCGGTCATGTGCTCGCTGTATATACAGCAGAAGCTGTGTGTATGGAGTAATATGAAGCGCTGGCGGTCATGTGATCGCTGTATATACAGCACAAGCTGTGTGTATGGAGTAATATGAAGCGCTGGGGGTCATGTGCTCGCTGTATATACAGCACAAGCTGTGTGTATGGAGTAATATGAAGCGCTGGCGGTCATGTGATCGCTGTATATGCAGCACAAGCTGTGGGTATGGAGTAATATGAAGAGCTGGCGGTCATGTGATCGCTGTATATACAGCACAAGCTTTGTGTATGGAGTAATATGAAGTGCTGGCGGTCATGTGCTCGCTGTATATACAGCACAAGCTATGTGTATGGAGTAATATGAAGCGCTGGCGGTCATGTGATCGCTGTATATACAGCACAAGCTGTGATCGCTGTATATACAGCACAAGCTGTGTGTATGGAGTAATATGAAGCGCTGGGGGTCATGTGATCGCTGTATATACAGCACAAGCTGTGTGTATGGAGTAATATGAAGCGCTGGCGGTCATGTGCTCGCTGTATATACAGCACAAGCTGTGTGTATGGAGTAATATGAAGCGCTGGCGGTCATGTGCTCGCTGTATATACAGCACAAGCTGTGTGTATGGAGTAATATGAAGCTCTGGCGGTCACGTGCTCGCTGTATATACAGCACAAGCTGTGTGTATGGAGTAATATGAAGCGCTGGGGGTCATGTGATCGCTGTATATACAGCACAAGCTGTGTGTATGGAGTAATATGAAGTGCTGGGGGTCATGTGCTTGCTGTACATACAGCACAAGCTGTGTGTATGGAGTAATATGAAGAGCTGGCGGTCATGTGCTCGCTGTATATACAGCACAAGCTGTGTGTATGGAGTAATATGAAGAGCTGGCGGTCATGTGATCGCTGTATATACAGCACAAGCTGTGAGTATGGAGTAATATGAAGCGCTGGCGGTAATGTGATCGCTGTATGTACAGCACAAGCTGTGTGTATGGAGTAATATGAAGTGCTGGCGGTCATGTGATCGCTGTATATTCAGCACAAGCTGTGTGTATGGAGTAATATGAAGTGCTGGCGGTCATGTGCTCTCTGTATATAGAGCACAAGCTGTGTGTATGGAGTAATATGAAGCGCTGGCGGTCATGTGATCGCTGTATATACTGCACAAGCTGTGTGTATGGAGTAATATGAAGCACTGGCGGTCATGTGCTCGCTGTATATACAGCACAAGCTGTGTGTATGGAGTAATATGAAGTGCTGGCGGTCATGTGATCGCTGTATATACAGCACAAGCTGTGTGTATGGAGTAATATGAAGCGCTGGGGGTCATGTGCTCGCTGTATATACAGCACAAGCTGTGTGTATGGAGTAATATGAAGCACTGGCGGTCATGTGCTCGCTGTATATACAGCACAAGCTGTGTGTATGGAGTAATATGAAGTGCTGGCGGTCATGTGATCGCTGTATGTACAGCACAAGCTGTGTGTATGGAGTAATATGAAGTGCTGGGGGTCATGTGCTCGCTGTATATACAGCACAAGCTGTGTGTATGGAGTAATATGAAGCGCTGGCGGTCATGTGATCGCTGTATATACAGCACAAGCTGTGTGTATGGAGTAATATGAAGCGCTGGCGGTCATGTGATCGCTGTATATACAGCACAAGCTGTGTGTATGGAGTAATATGAAGCACTGGCGGTCATGTGATCGCTGTATATACAGCACAAGCTGTGTGTATGGAGTAATATGAAGAGCTGGCGGTCATGTGCTCGCTGTATATACAGCACATGCTGTGTGTATGGAGTAATATGAAGTGCTGGCGGTCATGTGATCGCTGTATATACAGCACAAGCTGTGTGTATGGAGTAATATGAAGAGCTGGCGGTCATGTGATCGCTGTATGTACAGCACAAGCTGTGTGTATGGAGTAATATGAAGTGCTGGGGGTCATGTGCTCGCTGTATGTACAGCACAAGCTGTGTGTATGGAGTAATATGAAGTGCTGGGGGTCATGTGCTCGCTGTATGTACAGCACAAGCTGTGTGTTTGGAGTAATATGAAGCGCTGGCGGTCATGTGATCGCTGTATGTACAGCACAAGCTGTGTGTATGGAGTAATATGAAGCGCTGGGGGTCATGTGATCGCTGTATGTACAGCACAAGCTGTGTGTATGGAGTAATATGAAGCGCTGGCGGTCATGTGATCGCTGTATATGCAGCACAAGCTGTGTGTATGGAGTAATATGAAGCGCTGGCGGTCATGTGATCGCTGTATATACAGCACAAGCTGTGTGTATGGAGTAATATGAAGTGCTGGCTGTCATGTGATCGCTGTATATACAGCACAAGCTGTGTGTATGGAGTAATATGAAGAGCTGGCGGTCATGTGATCGCTGTATATACAGCACAAGCTGTGTGTATGGAGTAATATGAAGCGCTGGCGGTCATGTGATCGCTGTATATACAGCACAAGCTGTGTGTATGGAGTAATATGAAGCGCTGGGGGTCATGTGCTCGCTGTATATACAGCACAAGCTGTGTGTATGGAGTAATATGAAGCGCTGGCGGTCATGTGATCGCTGTATATGCAGCACAAGCTGTGGGTATGGAGTAATATGAAGAGCTGGCGGTCATGTGATCGCTGTATATACAGCACAAGCTTTGTGTATGGAGTAATATGAAGTGCTGGCGGTCATGTGCTCGCTGTATATACAGCACAAGCTATGTGTATGGAGTAATATGAAGCGCTGGCGGTCATGTGATCGCTGTATATACAGCACAAGCTGTGATCGCTGTATATACAGCACAAGCTGTGTGTATGGAGTAATATGAAGCGCTGGGGGTCATGTGATCGCTGTATATACAGCACAAGCTGTGTGTATGGAGTAATATGAAGCGCTGGCGGTCATGTGCTCGCTGTATATACAGCACAAGCTGTGTGTATGGAGTAATATGAAGCGCTGGCGGTCACGTGCTCGCTGTATATACAGCACAAGCTGTGTGTATGGAGTAATATGAAGCGCTGGGGGTCATGTGATCGCTGTATATACAGCACAAGCTGTGTGTATGGAGTAATATGAAGTGCTGGGGGTCATGTGCTTGCTGTACATACAGCACAAGCTGTGTGTATGGAGTAATATGAAGAGCTGGCGGTCATGTGCTCGCTGTATATACAGCACAAGCTGTGTGTATGGAGTAATATGAAGCGCTGGCGGTCATGTGATCGCTGTATATACAGCACAAGCTGTGAGTATGGAGTAATATGAAGTGCTGGCGGTCATGTGATCGCTGTATATACTGCACAAGCTGTGTGTATGGAGTAATATGAAGTGCTGGCGGTCATGTGATCGCTGTATATACAGCACAAGCTGTGTGTATGGAGTAATATGAAGCACTGGCGGTCATGTGATCGCTGTATATACAGCACAAGCTGTGTGTATGGTGTAATATGAAGCGCTGGCGGTCATGTGATCGCTGTATATACAGCACAAGCTGTGTGTATGGAGTGATATGAAGTGCTGGCGGCCATTTGATCGCTGTATGTACAGCACAAGCTGTGTGTATGGAGTAATATGAAGTGCTGGCGGTCATGTGATCGCTGTATATACTGCACAAGCTGTGTGTATGGAGTAATATGAAGCGCTGGCGGTCATGTGATCGCTGTATATACAGCACAAGCTGTGTGTATGGAGTAATATGAAGCGCTGGCGGTCATGTGATCGCTGTATATACGGCACAAGCTGTGTGTATGGAATAATATGAAGCGCTGGCGGTCATGTGATCGCTGTATGTACGGCACAAGCTGTGTGTATGGAGTAATATGAAGTGCTGGCGGTCATGTGATCGCTGTATGTACAGCACAAGCTGTGTGTATGGAGTAATATGAAGTGCTGGCGGTCATGTGATCGCTGTATGTACGGCACAAGCTGTGTGTATGGAGTAATATGAAGTGCTGGCGGTCATGTGATCGCTGTATGTACAGCACAAGCTGTGTGTATGGAGTAATATGAAGTGCTGGCGGTCATGTGATCGCTGTATGTACAGCACAAGCTGTGTGTATGGAGTAATATGAAGTGCTGGCGGTCATGTGATCGCTGTATATACAGCACAAGCTGTGTGTATGGAGTAATATGAAGCACTGGCGGTCATGTGCTCGCTGTATATACAGCACAAGCTGTGGGTATGGAGTAATATGAAGCGCTGGCGGTCATGTGATCGCTGTATATACAGCACAAGCTGTGTGTATGGAGTAATATGAAGTGCTGGCGGTCATGTGATCGCTGTATGTACAGCACAAGCTGTGTGTATGGAGTAATATGAAGTGCTGGCGGTCATGTGATCGCTGTATATACAGCACAAGCTGTGTGTATGGAGTAATATGAAGTGCTGGCGGTCATGTGCTCGCTGTATATACAGCACAAGCTGTGTGTATGGAGTAATATGAAGTGCTGGCGGTCATGTGCTCGCTGTATATACAGCACAAGCTGTGTGTATGGAGTAATATGAAGCGCTGGGGGTCATGTGATCGCTGTATATACAGCACAAGCTGTGTGTATGGAGTAATATGAAGCGCTGGCGGTCATGTGCTCTCTGTATATACAGCACAAGCTGTGTGTATGGAGTAATATGAAGTGCTGGCGGTCATGTGATCGCTGTATATACAGCACAAGCTGTGTGTATGGAGTAATATGAAGTGCTGGCGGTCATGTACTCTCTGTATATACAGCACAAGCTGTGTGTATGGAGTAATATGAAGCGCTGGCGGTCATGTGATCGCTGTATATACAGCACAAGCTGTGTGTATGGAGTAATATGAAGAGCTGGCGGTCATGTGCTCGCTGTATGTACAGCACAAGCTGTGTGTATGGAGTAATATGAAGTGCTGGCTGTCATGTGATCGCTGTATATACAGCACAAGCTGTGTGTATGGAGTAATATGAAGTGCTGGGGGTCATGTGCTCGCTGTATATACAGCACAAGCTGTGTGTATGGAGTAATATGAAGCGCTGGCGGTCATGTGATCGCTGTATATACTGCACAAGCTGTGTGTATGGAGTAATATGAAGCGCTGGCGGTCATGTGCTCGCTGTATATACAGCACAAGCTGTGTGTATGGAGTAATATGAAGTGCTGGCGGTCATGTGATCGCTGTTTATACTGCACAAGCTGTGTGTATGGAGTAATATGAAGCGCTGGCGGTCATGTGATCGCTGTATATACAGCACAAGCTGTGTGTATGGAGTAATATGAAGCGCTGGCGGTCATGTGCTCGCTGTATATACAGCACAAGCTGTGTGTATGGAGTAATATGAAGCGCTGGCGGTCATGTGATCGCTGTATATACAGCACAAGCTGTGTGTATGGAGTAATATGAAGCGCTGGCGGTCATGTGCTCGCTGTATATACAGCACAAGCTGTGTGTATGGAGTAATATGAAGCGCTGGCGGTCATGTGATCGCTGTATATGCAGCACAAGCTGTGTGTATGGAGTAATATGAAGCGCTGGCGGTCATGTGATCGCTGTATATACAGCACAAGCTGTGTGTATGGAGTAATATGAAGTGCTGGCGGTCATGTGCTCGCTGTATATACAGCACAAGCTGTGTGTATGGAGTAATATGGAGTGCTGGCGGTCATGTGCTCGCTGTATATACAGCACAAGCTGTGTGTATGGAGTAATATGAAGAGCTGGCGGTCATGGGATCGCTGTATATACAGCACAAGCTGTGTGTATGGAATAATATGAAGCGCTGGCTGTCATGTGATCGCTGTATATACAGCACAAGCTGTGTGTATGGAGTAATATGAAGCGCTGGCGGTCATGTGCTCGCTGTATATACAGCACAAGCTGTGTGTATGGAGTAATATGAAGCGCTGGCGGTCATGTGCTCGCTGTATATAAAGCACAAGCTGTGTGTATGGAGTAATATGAAGTGCTGGCGGTCATGTGATCGCTGTATGTACAGCATAAGCTGTGTGTATGGAGTAATATGAAGTGCTGGAGGTCATGTGATCGCTGTATATACAGCACAAGCTGTGTGTATGGAGTAATATGAAGCGCTGGCGGTCATGTGATCGCTGTATATACAGCACAAGCTGTGTGTATGGAGTAATATGAAGAGCTGGCGGTCATGTGATCGCTGTATGTACAGCACAAGCTGTGTGTATGGAGTAATATGAAGCGCTGGCGGTCATGTGATTGCTGTATATACTGCACAAGCTGTGTGTATGGAGTAATATGAAGTGCTGGGGGTCATGTGATCGCTGTATATACAGCACAAGCTGTGTGTATGGAGTAATATGAAGTGCTGGCGGTCATGTGATCGCTGTATATACAGCACAAGCTGTGTGTATGGAGTAATATGAAGAGCTGGCGGTCATGTGATCGCTGTATATACAGCACAAGCTGTGTGTATGGAGTAATATGAAGCGCTGGCGGTCATGTGATCGCTGTATATACTGCACAAGCTGTGTGTATGGAGTAATATGAAGTGCTGGCGGTCATGTGATCGCTGTATATACTGCACAAGCTGTGTGTATGGAGTAATATAAATTCTGGCGGTCATGTGATCACTGTATATACAGCACAAGCTGTGTGTATGGAATAATATGAAGCGCTGGCGGTCATGTAATCGCTGTATGTACAGCACAAGCTGTGTGTATGGAGTAATATGAAGCGCTGGCGGTCATGTGATCGCTGTATATACAGCACAAGCTGTGTGTATGGAGTAATATGAAGAGCTGGTGGTCATGTGATCGCTGTATATACAGCACAAGCTGTGTGTATGGAGTAATATGAAGTGCTGGCGGTCATGTGATCGCTGTATATACAGCACAAGCTGTGTGTATGGAGTAATATGAAGTGCTGGCGGTCATGTGATCGCTGTATATACTGCACAAGCTGTGTGTATGGAGTAATATGAAGTGCTGGCGGTCATGTGCTCGCTGTATATACAGCAGAAGCTGTGTGTATGGAGTAATATGAAGCGCTGGCGGTCATGTGATCGCTGTATATACAGCACAAGCTGTGTGTATGGAGTAATATGAAGCGCTGGGGGTCATGTGCTCGCTGTATATACAGCACAAGCTGTGTGTATGGAGTAATATGAAGCGCTGGCGGTCATGTGATCGCTGTATATGCAGCACAAGCTGTGGGTATGGAGTAATATGAAGAGCTGGCGGTCATGTGATCGCTGTATATACAGCACAAGCTTTGTGTATGGAGTAATATGAAGTGCTGGCGGTCATGTGCTCGCTGTATATACAGCACAAGCTATGTGTATGGAGTAATATGAAGCGCTGGCGGTCATGTGATCGCTGTATATACAGCACAAGCTGTGATCGCTGTATATACAGCACAAGCTGTGTGTATGGAGTAATATGAAGCGCTGGGGGTCATGTGATCGCTGTATATACAGCACAAGCTGTGTGTATGGAGTAATATGAAGCGCTGGCGGTCATGTGCTCGCTGTATATACAGCACAAGCTGTGTGTATGGAGTAATATGAAGCGCTGGCGGTCATGTGCTCGCTGTATATACAGCACAAGCTGTGTGTATGGAGTAATATGAAGCTCTGGCGGTCACGTGCTCGCTGTATATACAGCACAAGCTGTGTGTATGGAGTAATATGAAGCGCTGGGGGTCATGTGATCGCTGTATATACAGCACAAGCTGTGTGTATGGAGTAATATGAAGTGCTGGGGGTCATGTGCTTGCTGTACATACAGCACAAGCTGTGTGTATGGAGTAATATGAAGAGCTGGCGGTCATGTGCTCGCTGTATATACAGCACAAGCTGTGTGTATGGAGTAATATGAAGAGCTGGCGGTCATGTGATCGCTGTATATACAGCACAAGCTGTGAGTATGGAGTAATATGAAGCGCTGGCGGTAATGTGATCGCTGTATGTACAGCACAAGCTGTGTGTATGGAGTAATATGAAGTGCTGGCGGTCATGTGATCGCTGTATATTCAGCACAAGCTGTGTGTATGGAGTAATATGAAGTGCTGGCGGTCATGTGCTCTCTGTATATAGAGCACAAGCTGTGTGTATGGAGTAATATGAAGCGCTGGCGGTCATGTGATCGCTGTATATACTGCACAAGCTGTGTGTATGGAGTAATATGAAGCACTGGCGGTCATGTGCTCGCTGTATATACAGCACAAGCTGTGTGTATGGAGTAATATGAAGTGCTGGCGGTCATGTGATCGCTGTATATACAGCACAAGCTGTGTGTATGGAGTAATATGAAGCGCTGGGGGTCATGTGCTCGCTGTATATACAGCACAAGCTGTGTGTATGGAGTAATATGAAGCACTGGCGGTCATGTGCTCGCTGTATATACAGCACAAGCTGTGTGTATGGAGTAATATGAAGTGCTGGCGGTCATGTGATCGCTGTATGTACAGCACAAGCTGTGTGTATGGAGTAATATGAAGTGCTGGGGGTCATGTGCTCGCTGTATATACAGCACAAGCTGTGTGTATGGAGTAATATGAAGCGCTGGCGGTCATGTGATCGCTGTATATACAGCACAAGCTGTGTGTATGGAGTAATATGAAGCGCTGGCGGTCATGTGATCGCTGTATATACAGCACAAGCTGTGTGTATGGAGTAATATGAAGCACTGGCGGTCATGTGATCGCTGTATATACAGCACAAGCTGTGTGTATGGAGTAATATGAAGAGCTGGCGGTCATGTGCTCGCTGTATATACAGCACATGCTGTGTGTATGGAGTAATATGAAGTGCTGGCGGTCATGTGATCGCTGTATATACAGCACAAGCTGTGTGTATGGAGTAATATGAAGAGCTGGCGGTCATGTGATCGCTGTATGTACAGCACAAGCTGTGTGTATGGAGTAATATGAAGTGCTGGGGGTCATGTGCTCGCTGTATGTACAGCACAAGCTGTGTGTATGGAGTAATATGAAGTGCTGGGGGTCATGTGCTCGCTGTATGTACAGCACAAGCTGTGTGTTTGGAGTAATATGAAGCGCTGGCGGTCATGTGATCGCTGTATGTACAGCACAAGCTGTGTGTATGGAGTAATATGAAGCGCTGGGGGTCATGTGATCGCTGTATGTACAGCACAAGCTGTGTGTATGGAGTAATATGAAGCGCTGGCGGTCATGTGATCGCTGTATATGCAGCACAAGCTGTGTGTATGGAGTAATATGAAGCGCTGGCGGTCATGTGATCGCTGTATATACAGCACAAGCTGTGTGTATGGAGTAATATGAAGTGCTGGCTGTCATGTGATCGCTGTATATACAGCACAAGCTGTGTGTATGGAGTAATATGAAGAGCTGGCGGTCATGTGATCGCTGTATATACAGCACAAGCTGTGTGTATGGAGTAATATGAAGCGCTGGCGGTCATGTGATCGCTGTATATACAGCACAAGCTGTGTGTATGGAGTAATATGAAGCGCTGGGGGTCATGTGCTCGCTGTATATACAGCACAAGCTGTGTGTATGGAGTAATATGAAGCGCTGGCGGTCATGTGATCGCTGTATATGCAGCACAAGCTGTGGGTATGGAGTAATATGAAGAGCTGGCGGTCATGTGATCGCTGTATATACAGCACAAGCTTTGTGTATGGAGTAATATGAAGTGCTGGCGGTCATGTGCTCGCTGTATATACAGCACAAGCTATGTGTATGGAGTAATATGAAGCGCTGGCGGTCATGTGATCGCTGTATATACAGCACAAGCTGTGATCGCTGTATATACAGCACAAGCTGTGTGTATGGAGTAATATGAAGCGCTGGGGGTCATGTGATCGCTGTATATACAGCACAAGCTGTGTGTATGGAGTAATATGAAGCGCTGGCGGTCATGTGCTCGCTGTATATACAGCACAAGCTGTGTGTATGGAGTAATACGAAGCGCTGGCGGTCACGTGCTCGCTGTATATACAGCACAAGCTGTGTGTATGGAGTAATATGAAGCGCTGGGGGTCATGTGATCGCTGTATATACAGCACAAGCTGTGTGTATGGAGTAATATGAAGTGCTGGGGGTCATGTGCTTGCTGTACATACAGCACAAGCTGTGTGTATGGAGTAATATGAAGAGCTGGCGGTCATGTGCTCGCTGTATATACAGCACAAGCTGTGTGTATGGAGTAATATGAAGCGCTGGCGGTCATGTGATCGCTGTATATACAGCACAAGCTGTGAGTATGGAGTAATATGAAGCGCTGGCGGTCATGTGATCGCTGTATGTACAGCACAAGCTGTGTGTATGGAGTAATATGAAGTGCTGGCGGTCATGTGATCGCTGTATATACAGCACAAGCTGTGTGTATGGAGTAATATGAAGTTCTGGCGGTCATGTGATCGCTGTATACACAGCACAAGCTGTGTGTATGGAGTAATATGAAGTGCTGGCGGTCATGTGCTCGCTGTATATACAGCACAAGCTGTGTGTATGGAGTAATATGAAGAGCTGGCGGTCATGTGATCGCTGTATATACAGCACAAGCTGTGTGCATGGAGTAATATGAAGTGCTGGAGGTCATGTGCTCGCTGTATATACAGCACAAGCTGTGTGTATGGAGTAATATGAAGCGCTGGCGGTCATGTGATCGCTGTATATACAGCACAAGCTGTGTGTATGGAGTAATATGAAGTGCTGGGGGTCATGTGCTCGCTATATATACAGCACAAGCTGTGTGTATGGAGTAATATGAAGTGCTGGCGGTCATGTGATCGCTGTATATACAGCACAAGCTGTGTGTATGGAGTAATATGAAGTGCTGGCGGTCATGTGATCGCTGTATATACAGCACAAGCTGTGTGTATGGAGTAATATGAAGTGCTGGGGGTCATGTGATCGCTGTATATACAGCACAAGCTGTGTGTATGGAGTAATATGAAGCGCTGGCGGTCATGTGATCGCTGTATATACAGCACAAGCTGTGTGTATGGAGTAATATGAAGCGCTGGCGGTCATGTGATCGCTGTATATACAGCACAAGCTGTGTGTATGGAGTAATATGAAGTGCTGGGGGTCATGTGATCGCTGTATATACTGCACAAGCTGTGTGTATGGAGTAATATGAAGTGCTGGGGGTCATGTGCTCGCTGTATATACAGCACAAGCTGTGTGTATGGAGTAATATGAAGTGCTGGCGGTCATGTGATCGCTGTATATACAGCACAAGCTGTGTGTATGGAGTAATATGAAGCGCTGGCGGTCATGTGATCGCTGTATATACTGCACAAGCTGTGTGTATGGAGTAATATGAAGTGCTGGGGGTCATGTGATCGCTGTATATACAGCACAAGCTGTGTGTATGGAGTAATATGAAGCGCTGGGGGTCATGCGATCGCTGTATATAAAGCACAAGCTGTGTGTATGGAGTAATATGAAGCGCTGGCGGTCATGTGATCGCTGTATATACAGCACAAGCTGTGTGTATGGAGTAATATGAAGCGCTGCCGTTCATGTGCTCTCTGTATATACAGCACAAGCTGTGTGTATGGAGTAATATGAAGCGCTGGCGGTCATGTGATCGCTGTATTTACAGCACAAGCTGTGTGTATGGAGTAATATGAAGCGCTGGCGGTCATGTGCTCGCTGTATATACAGCACAAGCTGTGTGTATGGAGTAATATGAAGCGCTGGGGGTCATGTGCTCGCTGTATATACAGCACAAGCTGTGTGTATGGAGTAATATGAAGTGCTGGCGGTCATGTGATCACTGTATGTACAGCACAAGCTGTGTGTATGGAATAATATGAAGTGCTGGCGGTCATGTGATCGCTGTATATACAGCACAAGCTGTGGGTATGGAGTAATATGAAGAGCTGGCGGTCATGTGCTCGCTGTATATACAGCACAAGCTGTGTTTATGGAGTAATATGAAGTGCTGGCGGTCATGTGATCGCTGTATATACAGCACAAGCTGTGTGTATGGAGTAATATGAATCCGCTGGCGGTCATGTGATCGCTGTATATACAGCACAAGCTGTGTGTATGGAGTAATATGAAGAGCTGGCGGTCATGTGATCGCTGTATATACAGCACAAGCTGTGTGTATGGAGTAATATGAAGTGCTGGCGGTCATGTGATCGCTGTATATACAGCACAATCTGTGTGTATGGAGTAATATGAAGTGCTGGGGGTCATGTGATCGCTGTATATAAAGCACAAGCTGTGTGTATGGAGTAATATGAAGTGCTGGCGGTCATGTGATCGCTGTATGTACAGCACAAGCTGTGTGTATGGAGTAATATGAAGTGCTGGCGGTCATGTGATCGCTGTATATACAGCACAAGCTGTGTGTATGGAGTAATATGAAGTGCTGGCGGTCATGTGATCGCTGTGTGTATGGAGTAATATGAAGCGCTGGAGGTCATGTGATCGCTGTATGTACAGCACAAGCTGTGTGTATGGAGTAATATGAAGCGCTGACGGTCATGTGATCGCTGTATATACAGCACAAGCTGTGTGTATGGAGTAATATGAAGTGCTGGCGGTCATGTGATCGCTGTATGTACAGCACAAGCTGTGTGTATGGAGTAATATGAAGTGCTGGCGGTCATGTGATCGCTGTATATACAGCACAAGCTGTGTGTATGGAGTAATATGAAGCGCTGGCGGTCATGTGATCGCTGTATATACAGCACAAGCTGTGTGTATGGAGTAATATGAAGAGCTGGCGGTCATGTGATCGCTGTATATACAGCACAAGCTGTGTGTATGGAGTAATATGAAGTGCTGGCGGTCATGTGATCGCTGTATGTACAGCACAAGCTGTGTGTATGGAGTAATATGAAGTGCTGGCGGTCATGTGATCGCTGTATATACAGCACAAGCTGTGGGTATGGAGTAATATGAAGAGCTGGCGGTCATGTGCTCGCTGTATATACAGCACAAGCTGTGTGTATGGAGTAATATGAAGTGCTGGCGGTCATGTGATCGCTGTATATACAGCACAAGCTGTGTGTATGGAGTAATATGAAGTGCTGGGGGTCATGTGATCGCTGTATATACAGCACAAGCTGTGTGTATGGAGTAATATGAAGCGCTGGCGGTCATGTGATCGCTGTATATACAGCACAAGCTGTGTGTATGGAGTAATATGAAGCGCTGGCGGTCATGTGATCGCTGTATATACAGCACAAGCTGTGTGTATGGAGTAATATGAAGTGCTGGGGGTCATGTGATCGCTGTATATACTGCACAAGCTGTGTGTATGGAGTAATATGAAGTGCTGGGGGTCATGTGCTCGCTGTATATACAGCACAAGCTGTGTGTATGGAGTAATATGAAGCGCTGGCGGTCATGTACTCTCTGTATATACAGCACAAGCTGTGTGTATGGAGTAATATGAAGAGCTGGCGGTCATGTGATCGCTGTATATACAGCACAAGCTGTGTGTATGGAGTAATATGAAGTGCTGGGGGTCATGTGCTCGCTGTATATACAGCACAAGCTGTGTGTATGGAGTAATATGAAGTGCTGGCGGTCATGTGATCACTGTATGTACAGCACAAGCTGTGTGTATGGAATAATATGAAGTGCTGGCGGTCATGTGATCGCTGTATATACAGCACAAGCTGTGGGTATGGAGTAATATGAAGAGCTGGCGGTCATGTGCTCGCTGTATATACAGCACAAGCTGTGTTTATGGAGTAATATGAAGTGCTGGCGGTCATGTGATCGCTGTATATACAGCACAAGCTGTGTGTATGGAGTAATATGAATCCGCTGGCGGTCATGTGATCGCTGTATATACAGCACAAGCTGTGTGTATGGAGTAATATGAAGAGCTGGCGGTCATGTGATCGCTGTATATACAGCACAAGCTGTGTGTATGGAGTAATATGAAGTGCTGGCGGTCATGTGATCGCTGTATATACAGCACAATCTGTGTGTATGGAGTAATATGAAGTGCTGGGGGTCATGTGATCGCTGTATATAAAGCACAAGCTGTGTGTATGGAGTAATATGAAGTGCTGGCGGTCATGTGATCGCTGTATGTACAGCACAAGCTGTGTGTATGGAGTAATATGAAGTGCTGGCGGTCATGTGATCGCTGTATATACAGCACAAGCTGTGTGTATGGAGTAATATGAAGTGCTGGCGGTCATGTGATCGCTGTGTGTATGGAGTAATATGAAGCGCTGGAGGTCATGTGATCGCTGTATGTACAGCACAAGCTGTGTGTATGGAGTAATATGAAGCGCTGACGGTCATGTGATCGCTGTATATACAGCACAAGCTGTGTGTATGGAGTAATATGAAGTGCTGGCGGTCATGTGATCGCTGTATGTACAGCACAAGCTGTGTGTATGGAGTAATATGAAGTGCTGGCGGTCATGTGATCGCTGTATATACAGCACAAGCTGTGTGTATGGAGTAATATGAAGCGCTGGCGGTCATGTGATCGCTGTATATACAGCACAAGCTGTGTGTATGGAGTAATATGAAGAGCTGGCGGTCATGTGATCGCTGTATATACAGCACAAGCTGTGTGTATGGAGTAATATGAAGTGCTGGCGGTCATGTGATCGCTGTATGTACAGCACAAGCTGTGTGTATGGAGTAATATGAAGTGCTGGCGGTCATGTGATCGCTGTATATACAGCACAAGCTGTGGGTATGGAGTAATATGAAGAGCTGGCGGTCATGTGCTCGCTGTATATACAGCACAAGCTGTGTGTATGGAGTAATATGAAGTGCTGGCGGTCATGTGATCGCTGTATGTACAGCACAAGCTGTGTGTATGGAGTAATATGAATCCGCTGGCGGTCATGTGATCGCTGTATATACAGCACAAGCTGTGTGTATGGAGTAATATGAAGAGCTGGCGGTCATGTGATCGCTGTATATACAGCACAAGCTGTGTGTATGGAGTAATATGAAGTGCTGGCGGTCATGTGATCGCTGTATGTACAGCACAAGCTGTGTGTATGGAGTAATATGAAGTGCTGGCGGTCATGTGATAGCTGTATATACAGCACAAGCTGTGTGTATGGAGTAATATGAAGTGCTGGCGGTCATGTGATCGCTGTATGTATGGAGTAATATGAAGCGCTGGCGGTCATGTGATCGCTGTATGTACAGCACAAGCTGTGTGTATGGAGTAATATGAAGCGCTGACGGTCATGTGATCGCTGTATATACAGCACAAGCTGTGTGTATGGAGTAATATGAAGTGCTGGCGGTCATGTGATCGCTGTATGTACAGCACAAGCTGTGTGTATGGAGTAATATGAAGTGCTGGCGGTCATGTGATCGCTGTATATGCAGCACAAGCTGTGTGTATGGAGTAATATGAAGCGCTGGCGGTCATGTGATCGCTGTATATACAGCACAAGCTGTGTGTATGGAGTAATATGAAGAGCTGGCGGTCATGTGATCGCTGTATATACAGCACAAGCTGTGTGTATGGAGTAATATGAAGAGCTGGCGGTCATGTGATCGCTGTATATACAGCACAAGCTGTGTGTATGGAGTAATATGAAGTGCTGGCGGTCATGTGCTCGCTGTATATACAGCACAAGCTGTGTGTATGGAGTAATATGAAGCGCTGGCGGTCATGTGATCGCTGTATGTACAGCACAAGCTGTGTGTATGGAGTAATATGAAGCGCTGGCGGTCATGTGCTCGCTGTATATACAGCACAAGCTGTGTGTATGGAGTAATATGAAGTGCTGGCGGTCATGTGATCGCTGTATGTACAGCACAAGCTGTGTGTATGGAGTAATATGAAGTGCTGGCTGTCATGTGATCGCTG
Organism: Phyllobates terribilis; assembly: GCF_046119375.1. Lineage (NCBI taxonomy): Eukaryota > Metazoa > Chordata > Amphibia > Anura > Dendrobatidae > Phyllobates > Phyllobates terribilis. Next base: position 286,970,627 of record NW_027362769.1, read on the forward strand.
TATGTACAGCACAAGCTGTGTGTATGGAGTAATATGAAGTGCTGGCGGTCATGTGATCACTGTATATACAGCACAAGCTGTGTGTATGGAGTAATATGAAGAGCTGGCGGTCATGTGATCGCTGTATATACAGCACAAGCTGTGTGTATGGAGTAATATGAAGTGCTGGCGGTCATGTGATCGCTGTATATACAGCACAAGCTGTGTGTATGGAGTAATATGAAGTGCTGGCGGTCATCGCTGTATATACAGCACAAGCTGTGTGTATGGAGTAATATGAAGCGCTGGCGGTCATCGCTGTATATACAGCACAAGCTGTGTGTATGGAGTAATATGAAGCGCTGGCGGTCATCGCTGTATATACAGCGCAAGCTGTGTGTATGGAGTAATATGAAGTGCTGGCGGTCATGTGATCTCTGTATATACAGCACAAGCTGTGTGTATGGAGTAATATGAAGTGCTGGCGGTCATGTGCTCGCTGTATATACAGCACAAGCTGTGTGTATGGAGTAATATGAAGCGCTGGCGGTCATGTGCTCTCTGTATATACAGCACAAGCTGTGTGTATGGAGTAATATGAAGCGCTGGCGGTCATGTGATCGCTGTATATACAGCACAAGCTGTGTGTATGGAGTAATATGAAGCGCTGGCGGTCATGTGCTCGCTGTATATACAGCACAAGCTGTGTGTATGGAGTAATATGAAGAGCTGGCGGTCATGTGATCGCTGTATATACAGCACAAGCTGTGTGTATGGAGTAATATGAAGTGCTGGCTGTCATGTGATCGCTGTATATACAGCACAAGCTGTGTGTATGGAGTAATATGAAGTGCTGGCTGTCATGTGATCGCTGTATATACAGCACAAGCTGTGTGTATGGAGTAATATGAAGTGCTGGCGGTCATGTGATTGCTGTATATACAGCACAATCTGTGTGTATGGAGTAATATGAAGTGCTGGGGGTCATGTGATCGCTGTATATAAAGCACAAGCTGTGTGTATGGAGTAATATGAAGTGCTGGCGGTCATGTGATCGCTGTATGTACAGCACAAGCTGTGTGTATGGAGTAATATGAAGTGCTGGCGGTCATGTGATCGCTGTATATGCAGCACAAGCTGTGTGTATGGAGTAATATGAAGTGCTGGCGGTCATGTGATCGCTGTATATACAGCACAAGCTGTGTGTATGGAGTAATATGAAGCGCTGGAGGTCATGTGATCGCTGTATGTACAGCACAAGCTGTGTGTATGGAGTAATATGAAGCGCTGACGGTCATGTGATCGCTGTATATACAGCACAAGCTGTGTGTATGGAGTAATATGAAGTGCTGGCGGTCATGTGATCGCTGTATGTACAGCACAAGCTGTGTGTATGGAGTAATATGAAGTGCTGGCGGTCATGTGATCGCTGTATATACAGCACAAGCTGTGTGTATGGAGTAATATGAAGCGCTGGCGGTCATGTGATCGCTGTATATACAGCACAAGCTGTGTGTATGGAGTAATATGAAGAGCTGGCGGTCATGTGATCGCTGTATATACAGCACAAGCTGTGTGTATGGAGTAATATGAAGTGCTGGCGGTCATGTGATCGCTGTATGTACAGCACAAGCTGTGTGTATGGAGTAATATGAAGTGCTGGCGGTCATGTGATCGCTGTATATACAGCACAAGCTGTGGGTATGGAGTAATATGAAGAGCTGGCGGTCATGTGCTCGCTGTATATACAGCACAAGCTGTGTGTATGGAGTAATATGAAGTGCTGGCGGTCATGTGATCGCTGTATGTACAGCACAAGCTGTGTGTATGGAGTAATATGAATCCGCTGGCGGTCATGTGATCGCTGTATATACAGCACAAGCTGTGTGTATGGAGTAATATGAAGTGCTGGCGGTCATGTGATAGCTGTATATACAGCACAAGCTGTGTGTATGGAGTAATATGAAGTGCTGGCGGTCATGTGATCGCTGTGTGTATGGAGTAATATGAAGCGCTGGCGGTCATGTGATCGCTGTATGTACAGCACAAGCTGTGTGTATGGAGTAATATGAAGCGCTGACGGTCATGTGATCGCTGTATATACAGCACAAGCTGTGTGTATGGAGTAATATGAAGTGCTGGCGGTCATGTGATCGCTGTATGTACAGCACAAGCTGTGTGTATGGAGTAATATGAAGTGCTGGCGGTCATGTGATCGCTGTATATGCAGCACAAGCTGTGTGTATGGAGTAATATGAAGCGCTGGCGGTCATGTGATCGCTGTATATACAGCACAAGCTGTGTGTATGGAGTAATATGAAGAGCTGGCGGTCATGTGATCGCTGTATATACAGCACAAGCTGTGTGTATGGAGTAATATGAAGTGCTGGCGGTCATGTGCTCGCTGTATATACAGCACAAGCTGTGTGTATGGAGTAATATGAAGCGCTGGCGGTCATGTGATCGCTGTATGTACAGCACAAGCTGTGTGTATGGAGTAATATGAAGCGCTGGCGGTCATGTGCTCGCTGTATATACAGCACAAGCTGTGTGTATGGAGTAATATGAAGTGCTGGCGGTCATGTGATCGCTGTATGTACAGCACAAGCTGTGTGTATGGAGTAATATGAAGTGCTGGCTGTCATGTGATCGCTGTATGTACAGCACAAGCTGTGTGTATGGAGTAATATGAAGTGCTGGCGGTCATGTGATCGCTGTATATACAGCACAAGCTGTGTGTATGGAGTAATATGAAGAGCTGGCGGTCATGTGATCGCTGTATATACAGCACAAGCTGTGTGTATGGAGTAATATGAAGTGCTGGCGGTCATGTGATCGCTGTATATACAGCACAAGCTGTGTGTATGGAGTAATATGAAGTGCTGGCGGTCATCGCTGTATATACAGCACAAGCTGTGTGTATGGAGTAATATGAAGTGCTGGCGGTCATGTGATCGCTGTATATACAGCACAAGCTGTGTGTATGGAGTAATATGAAGCGCTGGCGGTCATGTGATCGCTGTATATACAGCACAAGCTGTGTGTATGGAGTAATATGAAGTGCTGGCGGTCATGTGATCTCTGTATATACAGCACAAGCTGTGTGTATGGAGTAATATGAAGTGCTGGCGGTCATGTGCTCGCTGTATATACAGCACAAGCTGTGTGTATGGAGTAATATGAAGCGCTGGCGGTCATGTGCTCTCTGTATATACAGCACAAGCTGTGTGTATGGAGTAATATGAAGCGCTGGCGGTCATGTGATCGCTGTATATACAGCACAAGCTGTGTGTATGGAGTAATATGAAGCGCTGGCGGTCATGTGCTCGCTGTATATACAGCACAAGCTGTGTGTATGGAGTAATATGAAGTGCTGGCGGTCATGTGATCGCTGTATATACAGCACAAGCTGTGTGTATGGAGTAATATGAAGGGCTGGCGGTCATGTGATCGCTGTATATACAGCACAAGCTGTGTGTATGGAGTAATATGAAGCGCTGGCGGTCATGTGATCGCTGTATATACAGCACAAGCTGTGTGTATGGAGTAATATGAAGTGCTGGCGGTCATGTGCTCGCTGTATATACTGCACAAGCTGTGTGTATGGAGTAATATGAAGCGCTGGCGGTCATGTGATCGCTGTATGTACAGCACAAGCTGTGTGTATGGAGTAATATGAAGTGCTGGCGGTCATGTGATCGCTGTATATACAGCACAAGCTGTGTGTATGGAGTAATATGAAGCGCTGGCGGTCATGTGCTCGCTGTATATACAGCACAAGCTGTGTGTATGGAGTAATATGAAGCGCTGGCGGTCATATGATCGCTGTATATACAGCACAAGCTGTGTGTATGGAGTAATATGAAGAGCTGGCGGTCATGTGATCGCTGTATATACTGCACAAGCTGTGTGTATGGAATAATATGAAGAGCTGGCGGTCATGTGATCGCTGCATATACAGCACAAGCTGTGTGTATGGAGTAATATGAAGCGCTGGCGGTCATGTGATCGCTGTATATACAGCACAAGCTGTGTGTATGGAGTAATATGAAGTGCTGGCGGTCATGTGATCGCTGTATATACAGCACAAGCTGTGTGTATTGAGTAATATGAAGCGCTGGCGGTCATGTGCTCGCTGTATATACAGCACAAGCTGTGTGTATGGAGTAATATGAAGCGCTGGCGGTCATGTGATCGCTGTATATACAGCACAAGCTGTGTGTATGGAGTAATATGAAGCGCTGGCGGTCATGTGATCGCTGTATATACAGCACAAGCTGTGTGTATGGAGTAATATGAAGTGCTGGCGGTCATGTGATCGCTGTATGTACAGCACAAGCTGTGTGTATGGAGTAATATGAAGTGCTGGGGGTCATGTGCTCGCTGTATATACAGCACAAGCTGTGTGTATGGAGTAATATGAAGTGCTGGCGGTCGTGTGATCGCTGTATATACAGCACAAGCTGTGTGTATGGAGTAATATGAAGTGCTGGCGGTCATGTGATCACTGTATATACAGCACAAGCTGTGTGTATGGAGTAATATGAAGAGCTGGCGGTCATGTGATCGCTGTATATACTGCACAAGCTGTGTGTATGGAGTAATATGAAGTGCTGGCGGTCATGTGATCGCTGTATATACAGCACAAGCTGTGTGTATGGAGTAATATGAAGTGCTGGGGGTCATGTGATCGCTGTATGTACAGCACAAGCTGTGTGTATGGAGTAATATGAAGTGCTGGCGGTCATGTGATCGCTGTATATACAGCACAAGCTGTGTGTATGGAGTAATATGAAGCGCTGGCGGTCATGTGATCGCTGTATATACAGCACAAGCTGTGTGTATGGAGTAATATGAAGTGCTGGGGGTCATGTGATCGCTGTATATACTGCACAAGCTGTGTGTATGGAGTAATATGAAGTTCTGGGGGTCATGTGCTCGCTGTATATACAGCACAAGCTGTGTGTATGGAGTAATATGAAGCGCTGGGGGTCATGTGCTCGCTGTATATACAGCACAAGCTGTGTGTATGGAGTAATATGAAGTGCTGGCGGTCATGTGATCACTGTATGTACAGCACAAGCTGTGTGTATGGAATAATATGAAGTGCTGGCGGTCATGTGATCGCTGTATATACAGCACAAGCTGTGGGTATGGAGTAATATGAAGAGCTGGCGGTCATGCGCTCGCTGTATATACAGCACAAGCTGTGTTTATGGAGTAATATGAAGTGCTGGCGGTCATGTGATCGCTGTATATACAGCACAAGCTGTGTGTATGGAGTAATATGAATCCGCTGGCGGTCATGTGATCGCTGTATATACAGCACAAGCTGTGTGTATGGAGTAATATGAAGAGCTGGCGGTCATGTGATCGCTGTATATACAGCACAAGCTGTGTGTATGGAGTAATATGAAGTGCTGGCGGTCATGTGATCGCTGTATATACAGCACAATCTGTGTGTATGGAGTAATATGAAGTGCTGGGGGTCATGTGATCACTGTATATAAAGCACAAGCTGTGTGTATGGAGTAATATGAAGTGCTGGCGGTCATGTGATCGCTGTATGTACAGCACAAGCTGTGTGTATGGAGTAATATGAAGTGCTGGCGGTCATGTGATCGCTGTATATACAGCACAAGCTGTGTGTATGGAGTAATATGAAGTGCTGGCGGTCATGTGATCGCTGTGTGTATGGAGTAATATGAAGCGCTGGAGGTCATGTGATCGCTGTATGTACAGCACAAGCTGTGTGTATGGAGTAATATGAAGCGCTGACGGTCATGTGATCGCTGTATATACAGCACAAGCTGTGTGTATGGAGTAATATGAAGTGCTGGCGGTCATGTGATCGCTGTATGTACAGCACAAGCTGTGTGTATGGAGTAATATGAAGTGCTGGCGGTCATGTGATCGCTGTATATACAGCACAAGCTGTGTGTATGGAGTAATATGAAGCGCTGGCGGTCATGTGATCGCTGTATATACAGCACAAGCTGTGTGTATGGAGTAATATGAAGAGCTGGCGGTCATGTGATCGCTGTATATACAGCACAAGCTGTGTGTATGGAGTAATATGAAGTGCTGGCGGTCATGTGATCGCTGTATGTACAGCACAAGCTGTGTGTATGGAGTAATATGAAGTGCTGGCGGTCATGTGATCGCTGTATATACAGCACAAGCTGTGGGTATGGAGTAATATGAAGAGCTGGCGGTCATGTGCTCGCTGTATATACAGCACAAGCTGTGTGTATGGAGTAATATGAAGTGCTGGCGGTCATGTGATCGCTGTATGTACAGCACAAGCTGTGTGTATGGAGTAATATGAATCCGCTGGCGGTCATGTGATCGCTGTATATACAGCACAAGCTGTGTGTATGGAGTAATATGAAGAGCTGGCGGTCATGTGATCGCTGTATATACAGCACAAGCTGTGTGTATGGAGTAATATGAAGTGCTGGCGGTCATGTGATCGCTGTATGTACAGCACAAGCTGTGTGTATGGAGTAATATGAAGTGCTGGCGGTCATGTGATAGCTGTATATACAGCACAAGCTGTGTGTATGGAGTAATATGAAGTGCTGGCGGTCATGTGATCGCTGTGTGTATGGAGTAATATGAAGCGCTGGCGGTCATGTGATCGCTGTATGTACAGCACAAGCTGTGTGTATGGAGTAATATGAAGCGCTGACGGTCATGTGATCGCTGTATATACAGCACAAGCTGTGTGTATGGAGTAATATGAAGTGCTGGCGGTCATGTGATCGCTGTATGTACAGCACAAGCTGTGTGTATGGAGTAATATGAAGTGCTGGCGGTCATGTGATCGCTGTATATGCAGCACAAGCTGTGTGTATGGAGTAATATGAAGCGCTGGCGGTCATGTGATCGCTGTATATACAGCACAAGCTGTGTGTATGGAGTAATATGAAGAGCTGGCGGTCATGTGATCGCTGTATATACAGCACAAGCTGTGTGTATGGAGTAATATGAAGAGCTGGCGGTCATGTGATCGCTGTATATACAGCACAAGCTGTGTGTATGGAGTAATATGAAGTGCTGGCGGTCATGTGCTCGCTGTATATACAGCACAAGCTGTGTGTATGGAGTAATATGAAGCGCTGGCGGTCATGTGATCGCTGTATGTACAGCACAAGCTGTGTGTATGGAGTAATATGAAGCGCTGGCGGTCATGTGCTCGCTGTATATACAGCACAAGCTGTGTGTATGGAGTAATATGAAGTGCTGGCGGTCATGTGATCGCTGTATGTACAGCACAAGCTGTGTGTATGGAGTAATATGAAGTGCTGGCTGTCATGTGATCGCTGTATGTACAGCACAAGCTGTGTGTATGGAGTAATATGAAGTGCTGGCGGTCATGTGATCGCTGTATATACAGCACAAGCTGTGTGTATGGAGTAATATGAAGAGCTGGCGGTCATGTGATCGCTGTATATACAGCACAAGCTGTGTGTATGGAGTAATATGAAGTGCTGGCGGTCATGTGATCGCTGTATATACAGCACAAGCTGTGTGTATGGAGTAATATGAAGTGCTGGCGGTCATCGCTGTATATACAGCACAAGCTGTGTGTATGGAGTAATATGAAGCGCTGGCGGTCATCGCTGTATATACAGCACAAGCTGTGTGTATGGAGTAATATGAAGCGCTGGCGGTCATCGCTGTATATACAGCGCAAGCTGTGTGTATGGAGTAATATGAAGTGCTGGCGGTCATGTGATCTCTGTATATACAGCACAAGCTGTGTGTATGGAGTAATATGAAGTGCTGGCGGTCATGTGCTCGCTGTATATACAGCACAAGCTGTGTGTATGGAGTAATATGAAGCGCTGGCGGTCATGTGCTCTCTGTATATACAGCACAAGCTGTGTGTATGGAGTAATATGAAGCGCTGGCGGTCATGTGATCGCTGTATATACAGCACAAGCTGTGTGTATGGAGTAATATGAAGCGCTGGCGGTCATGTGCTCGCTGTATATACAGCACAAGCTGTGTGTATGGAGTAATATGAAGAGCTGGCGGTCATGTGATCGCTGTATATACAGCACAAGCTGTGTGTATGGAGTAATATGAAGTGCTGGCTGTCATGTGATCGCTGTATATACAGCACAAGCTGTGTGTATGGAGTAATATGAAGTGCTGGCTGTCATGTGATCGCTGTATATACAGCACAAGCTGTGTGTATGGAGTAATATGAAGTGCTGGCGGTCATGTGATTGCTGTATATACAGCACAATCTGTGTGTATGGAGTAATATGAAGTGCTGGGGGTCATGTGATCGCTGTATATAAAGCACAAGCTGTGTGTATGGAGTAATATGAAGTGCTGGCGGTCATGTGATCGCTGTATGTACAGCACAAGCTGTGTGTATGGAGTAATATGAAGTGCTGGCGGTCATGTGATCGCTGTATATGCAGCACAAGCTGTGTGTATGGAGTAATATGAAGTGCTGGCGGTCATGTGATCGCTGTATATACAGCACAAGCTGTGTGTATGGAGTAATATGAAGCGCTGGAGGTCATGTGATCGCTGTATGTACAGCACAAGCTGTGTGTATGGAGTAATATGAAGCGCTGACGGTCATGTGATCGCTGTATATACAGCACAAGCTGTGTGTATGGAGTAATATGAAGTGCTGGCGGTCATGTGATCGCTGTATGTACAGCACAAGCTGTGTGTATGGAGTAATATGAAGTGCTGGCGGTCATGTGATCGCTGTATATACAGCACAAGCTGTGTGTATGGAGTAATATGAAGCGCTGGCGGTCATGTGATCGCTGTATATACAGCACAAGCTGTGTGTATGGAGTAATATGAAGAGCTGGCGGTCATGTGATCGCTGTATATACAGCACAAGCTGTGTGTATGGAGTAATATGAAGTGCTGGCGGTCATGTGATCGCTGTATGTACAGCACAAGCTGTGTGTATGGAGTAATATGAAGTGCTGGCGGTCATGTGATCGCTGTATATACAGCACAAGCTGTGGGTATGGAGTAATATGAAGAGCTGGCGGTCATGTGCTCGCTGTATATACAGCACAAGCTGTGTGTATGGAGTAATATGAAGTGCTGGCGGTCATGTGATCGCTGTATGTACAGCACAAGCTGTGTGTATGGAGTAATATGAATCCGCTGGCGGTCATGTGATCGCTGTATATACAGCACAAGCTGTGTGTATGGAGTAATATGAAGTGCTGGCGGTCATGTGATAGCTGTATATACAGCACAAGCTGTGTGTATGGAGTAATATGAAGTGCTGGCGGTCATGTGATCGCTGTGTGTATGGAGTAATATGAAGCGCTGGCGGTCATGTGATCGCTGTATGTACAGCACAAGCTGTGTGTATGGAGTAATATGAAGCGCTGACGGTCATGTGATCGCTGTATATACAGCACAAGCTGTGTGTATGGAGTAATATGAAGTGCTGGCGGTCATGTGATCGCTGTATGTACAGCACAAGCTGTGTGTATGGAGTAATATGAAGTGCTGGCGGTCATGTGATCGCTGTATATGCAGCACAAGCTGTGTGTATGGAGTAATATGAAGCGCTGGCGGTCATGTGATCGCTGTGTATACAGCACAAGCTGTGTGTATGGAGTAATATGAAGAGCTGGCGGTCATGTGATCGCTGTATATACAGCACAAGCTGTGTGTATGGAGTAATATGAAGTGCTGGCGGTCATGTGCTCGCTGTATATACAGCACAAGCTGTGTGTATGGAGTAATATGAAGCGCTGGCGGTCATGTGATCGCTGTATGTACAGCACAAGCTGTGTGTATGGAGTAATATGAAGCGCTGGCGGTCATGTGCTCGCTGTATATACAGCACAAGCTGTGTGTATGGAGTAATATGAAGTGCTGGCGGTCATGTGATCGCTGTATGTACAGCACAAGCTGTGTGTATGGAGTAATATGAAGTGCTGGCTGTCATGTGATCGCTGTATGTACAGCACAAGCTGTGTGTATGGAGTAATATGAAGTGCTGGCGGTCATGTGATCGCTGTATATACAGCACAAGCTGTGTGTATGGAGTAATATGAAGAGCTGGCGGTCATGTGATCGCTGTATATACAGCACAAGCTGTGTGTATGGAGTAATATGAAGTGCTGGCGGTCATGTGATCGCTGTATATACAGCACAAGCTGTGTGTATGGAGTAATATGAAGTGCTGGCGGTCATCGCTGTATATACAGCACAAGCTGTGTGTATGGAGTAATATGAAGTGCTGGCGGTCATGTGATCGCTGTATATACAGCACAAGCTGTGTGTATGGAGTAATATGAAGCGCTGGCGGTCATCGCTGTATATACAGCGCAAGCTGTGTGTATGGAGTAATATGAAGTGCTGGCGGTCATGTGATCTCTGTATATACAGCACAAGCTGTGTGTATGGAGTAATATGAAGTGCTGGCGGTCATGTGCTCGCTGTATATACAGCACAAGCTGTGTGTATGGAGTAATATGAAGCGCTGGCGGTCATGTGCTCTCTGTATATACAGCACAAGCTGTGTGTATGGAGTAATATGAAGCGCTGGCGGTCATGTGATCGCTGTATATACAGCACAAGCTGTGTGTATGGAGTAATATGAAGCGCTGGCGGTCATGTGCTCGCTGTATATACAGCACAAGCTGTGTGTATGGAGTAATATGAAGTGCTGGCGGTCATGTGATCGCTGTATATACAGCACAAGCTGTGTGTATGGAGTAATATGAAGGGCTGGCGGTCATGTGATCGCTGTATATACAGCACAAGCTGTGTGTATGGAGTAATATGAAGCGCTGGCGGTCATGTGATCGCTGTATATACAGCACAAGCTGTGTGTATGGAGTAATATGAAGTGCTGGCGGTCATGTGCTCGCTGTATATACTGCACAAGCTGTGTGTATGGAGTAATATGAAGCGCTGGCGGTCATGTGATCGCTGTATGTACAGCACAAGCTGTGTGTATGGAGTAATATGAAGTGCTGGCGGTCATGTGATCGCTGTATATACAGCACAAGCTGTGTGTATGGAGTAATATGAAGCGCTGGCGGTCATGTGCTCGCTGTATATACAGCACAAGCTGTGTGTATGGAGTAATATGAAGCGCTGGCGGTCATATGATCGCTGTATATACAGCACAAGCTGTGTGTTTGGAGTAATATGAAGAGCTGGCGGTCATGTGATCGCTGTATATACTGCACAAGCTGTGTGTATGGAATAATATGAAGAGCTGGCGGTCATGTGATCGCTGCATATACAGCACAAGCTGTGTGTATGGAGTAATATGAAGCGCTGGCGGTCATGTGATCGCTGTATATACAGCACAAGCTGTCTGTATGGAGTAATATGAAGTGCTGGCGGTCATGTGATCGCTGTATATACAGCACAAGCTGTGTGTATTGAGTAATATGAAGCGCTGGCGGTCATGTGCTCGCTGTATATACAGCACAAGCTGTGTGTATGGAGTAATATGAAGCGCTGGCGGTCATGTGATCGCTGTATATACAGCACAAGCTGTGTGTATGGAGTAATATGAAGCGCTGGCGGTCATGTGATCGCTGTATATACAGCACAAGCTGTGTGTATGGAGTAATATGAAGTGCTGGCGGTCATGTGATCGCTGTATGTACAGCACAAGCTGTGTGTATGGAGTAATATGAAGTGCTGGGGGTCATGTGCTCGCTGTATATACAGCACAAGCTGTGTGTATGGAGTAATATGAAGTGCTGGCGGTCGTGTGATCGCTGTATATACAGCACAAGCTGTGTGTATGGAGTAATATGAAGTGCTGGCGGTCATGTGATCACTGTATATACAGCACAAGCTGTGTGTATGGAGTAATATGAAGAGCTGGCGGTCATGTGATCGCTGTATATACTGCACAAGCTGTGTGTATGGAGTAATATGAAGTGCTGGCGGTCATGTGATCGCTGTATATACAGCACAAGCTGTGTGTATGGAGTAATATGAAGTGCTGGGGGTCATGTGATCGCTGTATGTACAGCACAAGCTGTGTGTATGGAGTAATATGAAGTGCTGGCGGTCATGTGATCGCTGTATATACAGCACAAGCTGTGTGTATGGAGTAATATGAAGCGCTGGCGGTCATGTGATCGCTGTATATACAGCACAAGCTGTGTGTATGGAGTAATATGAAGTGCTGGGGGTCATGTGATCGCTGTATGTACAGCACAAGCTGTGTGTATGGAGTAATATGAAGTGCTGGCGGTCATGTGCTCGCTGTATGTACAGCACAAGCTGTGTGTATGGAGTAATATGAAGTGCTGGCGGTCATGTGATCGCTGTATATACAGCACAAGCTGTGTGTATGGAGTAATATGAAGTGCTGGCGGTCATGTGATCGCTGTATATACCGCACAAGCTGTGTGTATGGAGTAATATGAAGTGCTGGCGGTCATGTGATCGCTGTATATACAGCACAAGCTGTGTGTATGGAGTAATATGAAGCGCTGGCGGTCATGTGATCGCTGTATATACAGCACAAGCTGTGTGTATGGAGTAATATGAAGCGCTGGCGGTCATGTGATCGCTGTATATACTGCACAAGCTGTGTGTATGGAGTAATATGAAGCGCTGGCGGTCATGTGATCGCTGTATGTACAGCACAAGCTGTGTGTATGGAGTAATATGAAGCGCTGGCGGTCATGTGATCGCTGTATATACTGCACAAGCTGTGTGTATGGAGTAATATGAAGTGCTGGGGGTCATGTGATCGCTGTATGTACAGCACAAGCTGTGTGTATGGAGTAATATGAAGCGCTGGCGGTCATGTGCTCGCTGTATATACCGCACAAGCTGTGTGTATGGAGTAATATGAAGTGCTGGCGGTCATGTGATCGCTGTATATACAGCACAAGCTGTGTGTATGGAGTAATATGAAGTGCTGGCGGTCATGTGATCGCTGTATATACAGCACAAGCTGTGTGTATGGAGTAATATGAAGCGCTGGCGGTCATGTGATCGCTGTATATACAGCACAAGCTGTGTGTATGGAGTAATATGAAGTGCTGGGGGTCATGTTATCGCTGTATATACTGCACAAGCTGTGTGTATGGAGTAATATGAAGTGCTGGCGGTCATGTGATCGCTGTATATACAGCACAAGCTGTGTGTATGGAGTAATATGAAGTGCTGGGGGTCATGTGATCGCTGTATGTACAGCACAAGCTGTGTGTATGGAGTAATATGAAGTGCTGGCGGTCATGTGATCGCTGTATATACCGCACAAGCTGTGTGTATGGAGTAATATGAAGTGCTGGCGGTCATGTGATCGCTGTATATACAGCACAAGCTGTGTGTATGGAGTAATATGAAGCGCTGGCGGTCATGTGATCGCTGTATATACAGCACAAGCTGTGTGTATGGAGTAATATGAAGCGCTGGCGGTCATGTGATCGCTGTATATACTGCACAAGCTGTGTGTATGGAGTAATATGAAGCGCTGGCGGTCATGTGATCGCTGTATGTACAGCACAAGCTGTGTGTATGGAGTAATATGAAGCGCTGGCGGTCATGTGATCGCTGTATATACTGCACAAGCTGTGTGTATGGAGTAATATGAAGTGCTGGGGGTCATGTGATCGCTGTATGTACAGCACAAGCTGTGTGTATGGAGTAATATGAAGCGCTGGCGGTCATGTGCTCGCTGTATATACAGCACAAGCTGTGTGTATGGAGTAATATGAAGTGCTGGCGGTCATGTGATCGCTGTATATACAGCACAAGCTGTGTGTATGGAGTAATATGAAGTGCTGGCGGTCATGTGATCGCTGTATATACAGCACAAGCTGTGTGTATGGAGTAATATGAAGAGCTGGCGGTCATGTGATCGCTGTATATACTGCACAAGCTGTGTGTATGGAGTAATATGAAGTGCTGGCGGTCATGTGATCGCTGTATATACAGCACAAGCTGTGTGTATGGAGTAATATGAAGTGCTGGGGGTCATGTGATCGCTGTATGTACAGCACAAGCTGTGTGTATGGAGTAATATGAAGTGCTGGCGGTCATGTGATCGCTGTATATACAGCACAAGCTGTGTGTATGGAGTAATATGAAGCGCTGGCGGTCATGTGATCGCTGTATATACAGCACAAGCTGTGTGTATGGAGTAATATGAAGTGCTGGGGGTCATGTGATCGCTGTATGTACAGCACAAGCTGTGTGTATGGAGTAATATGAAGTGCTGGCGGTCATGTGCTCGCTGTATATACAGCACAAGCTGTGTGTATGGAGTAATATGAAGTGCTGGCGGTCATGTGATCGCTGTATATACAGCACAAGCTGTGTGTATGGAGTAATATGAAGTGCTGGCGGTCATGTGATCGCTGTATATACCGCACAAGCTGTGTGTATGGAGTAATATGAAGTGCTGGCGGTCATGTGCTCGCTGTATATACAGCACAAGCTGTGTGTATGGAGTAATATGAAGCGCTGGCGGTCATGTGATCGCTGTATATACAGCACAAGCTGTGTGTATGGAGTAATATGAAGCACTGGCGGTCATGTGATCGCTGTATATACTGCACAAGCTGTGTGTATGGAGTAATATGAAGCGCTGGCGGTCATGTGATCGCTGTATGTACAGCACAAGCTGTGTGTATGGAGTAATATGAAGCGCTGGCGGTCATGTGATCGCTGTATATACAGCACAAGCTGTGTGTATGGAGTAATATGAAGTGCTGGCGGTCATGTGATCGCTGTATATACAGCACAAGCTGTGTGTATGGAGTAATATGAAGTGCTGGCGGTCATGTGATCGCTGTATATACAGCACAAGCTGTGTGTATGGAGTAATATGAAGTGCTGGCGGTCATGTGATCGCTGTATATAATGGGAGAGCTGGAGACCAATACAGCTCTGCTATTCCGCCAAGAGGTTTCATTTTCCTTGTACCTGGGGCTACTACACCAGAGAAAAAAAAATAAATTTAGGATTGAATTGTCCCCTTACCCCTAAATGTCTTTTATGACCTTGGGACGGGGGGTGCACAATGTGTACAATTTGGCTGTGTGTCCACTATGCTATTTTTAAGCGTTTCCACAGTGGCAATTCCGCTGCTGAAACTCTGAATCGCTTGGTAGAAGGCCTGCCATGTTACCCAATGATAATCCGCATGTGCTTTGCACATGCTGCGGAAATTTCCGCTGCGGATTATCATTGCGGAAAAAAACACAGCACTACCAATTATTTTGCGGAAGCGCAGCGTTTTCGCCACCATTGACTTGCATTGGAGCGCATGTCATCCGCATCACTGCATCTGTACATGCGGATTCCATGCGTTTCAATGTGCGGATGGTACCCGGGTTTGGAGAAGAGGAGACTCCCCTCCAGACCCGGGTACCATAGGACCTCTAAAAAAAACAAAGAATAAAATATAAGATAAATATTATACTTACCTTCTGATGGCCCCCGGAGTCCTTGTCTCTGCTCGCCGGCAGATCGCGGTAGACTAAAGGACCTGTGGTGACATCATTTAGTCATGTGACGGGTCACGCGACCGCTGACGTCTGCTGGTCCTTAATTTACCGTGAGCTGCCGGCAAGCAGAGACAAGCACACCGGGGTAAGTATAATATTTATTTTTTTATTTTTTACCATTCTTTTACTATAACTTGGTCACACTATATAAATCCATGCCGTTTGCATGGATTTATATAGTGTGACCAAGTTGTCAAGCACTTTCCAAGTGATGCTAAAATCGCCTGGAAAGTGCTTGTCAACCCGCATGCGGAAATGCAAGTGAACGCTTCACATCCTCATGTCCCTGGCAGGAAAAAAGCATGTACAATTCACATGTACAATCCGCATGCGTTTTTTTCTGCCAGGGAGATGCAAAAACCCTCAGGAAAAAATCCGGAGCATTTCTTCATCGTGGGCACATAGTCTAAATGAAAAATAAAATGAATAAATAAAAAGTAGGTAAAAAATAAAGAAAAATGCTACTGTCAATCCAAATTGCTGTTACTTGCCTTGTATAAATAAATATGTCTGCCATCTAATCTATATAATCGTCTTATCCCGTCTGTCTGTCCAGGAAATCCCGCGTCGCTGATTGGTCCGGCCGCGGCCAATCAGCGACCTGGGATTTCAGAAAAAGATGGCAGCCGTTAGCGGCTCATCTGCCGGATGGAGGTCAGCGGCGATGCAGCCAGGACATGAGCGGCGCTAGCCGCTGATCTCCCGGCTGCTGGCAGCACAAGTACCCCGACTGCCGGCGCCGCTGACCTCCATGCGACTACCGTCGGGAGATCAGCGGTTCGCTGATTGGTCGTGGCCGCAACCAATAAGCGACATTGGCGCCAAATTTAAACACCACTCTGCTGATTGGTCGTGGCCCCCGGCCGCGACCAATCAGCGATTTTGGCGCCAAATGTAAACACCGCTCTGCTGATTGCCCCCGGTCGGCCGCATACATGTTCTAGAACAGAGGTCCCCAACCGCCGGTCCGCGGACCAGGACCGGGCCGTTGGGGTTTTTCAGCCGGTCCGCGGGGAGAGGGGGCCCCTCCAGCCTCCAGCAGGGCCGCCATCAGGGCATGACTGCCCTGACTCCAGTATGGGGCCCGGCCGGTAGGAGCCCCCTCGGAGCCCCCCTCTTGTGCGTCTCTCTCCTCATGGGGCCCCCGGCCGCATGCTAAGCGCCGGGTCCGGGACATCTTAGCGCTGCGCTGCTGCGGCAGCACCTTCATGATTCCCCTGACTTCCGGTCATGTGACGGCGCCGTCACATGGCCGGAAGTCAGGAGAACCTGGTGTCAGCGATTTGGACGAGCGCCAGGATTCTGCAGGGATCGCATGGGGTTAAGTATAACAAGTTTTATTTTTTTTTAAATACAATTAACTAGGAGTGGGGGGAATGGGAGATGCACATGGGGGGAGGGGAGAGATGAGAGATGCACATGGGGGAGGGGAGAGATGAGAGATCCACATGGGGGGGAGGGGAGAGATGAGAGATGCACATGGGGGAGGGGAGAGATGAGAGATGCACATGGGGGGAGGGGAGAGATGAGAGATGCACATGGGAGGGAGGGGAGAGATGAGAGATGTACGGGGGGGATGAGAGATGCACGGGGGGTGGATGAGAGATGCACGGGGGGGATGAGAGATGCACGGAGGGGGATGAGAGATGCACGGGGGTGAGCTGCACATGGGGGGGTGAGAGATGCACATGGGGGGGTTATGTTTACATAACTTTGTTGCCTTATGAAGGGCGGGGGGGGGCCCCCAAAAATTTCTTGCACAGGGGCCCACTACAGTCTGTGTCCGCCCCTGGGATGAAGTAAATGCAGCTGAACAGCAGCTGTCAGGACAGCTGCCCTGTCCTGCTGCAGGGCGTGATGGGGCCTCAGTGATGCGGCTCCTGGCACAGCACATTATGTGGGGCTCCTGGCGGGGACCTGGTCTACACTATATGATAAGTATGCACTAAACTCCAAATCCCTCCATTACCCCGCCCCCATATGACCAAAGCCCCGCCCACCCCACCCCCTCCTTGCTGGGCCATGGAAAAATGATCTTGCTTCAAGCCGGTCCCTGGTGCAAAAAAGGTTGGGGACCACTGTTCTAGAATACCCAATGCGTTAGAATCGGACCACCATCTAGTATATAAATAATTATTTAGTAATCCTTTTGTGGTCATAAAAAAAAATTGGAAAACCAGACACTTATTTCCCTTAGTAGCAAAAAATAGAGCGAGAGAAAGAGCATATGATTTTGAAATCAAAATGATGCCCCATCTTTTACAGAAAACACGTAAAAATTGCTCAAATATCTGAATGAGAAATTTTTGACCGCATTTTAAACCACAGGTACAAAAAGAACCAAGAATGTGCCTGGCAAGGAACAGGGTTAAATGGCCCGGCCTTGAACTGGTTAAGAAAACTGCTCTTTTATCAGGTAAAATTACCTTTTGGGTGCATTGAGTTAAACTATTCCTGAACAATTCACCCCCCCCTCTGTTATGTCAAAACCAGAATGAGATTTTTTTTTTTCACTGAACTTTATGTACATAAAAGAGACAAAGCATGAACAAGAGACACAATTCTGGAAAAAAAACATAAGAAAAAACGCACCAAAAGACGTAGCAAAACCATGCGTTTTTGAGGCAGCTTCTTTCCTGCCAGAGATCAGGTTTTGCTGCAGAATTGTGACTCAAAAAAACCATGATGTGTGAACATAGCCTTAGAGTGGGATTACATTACATTCTCCCCCGCTTAGCACTCCTTCTTTCCTTCTTGGGATTCTGTCTAATATGGTATAGTGCCACACTACTGGGTCTGCAATCCTTTCTAGCAGTGATCATTCTTTAGCCAAAATGTAGTAATTCAGATTCCATTTGCCTCATTGGACTCAATGGCTACATCTGGGGAATGTCTGCATACCCGATAATCCAGAATTCTCTGCTGAAGCCATTGACTTCAATGAGGCAAACGGAATCTAGAATATGAAACTCCTTTCCAGCAGTGTCCTTCTACACTATTAGGTTATATTCACATGTTGCAGAGTTGTTTTGAATGGATTTAAAGTATTGCAAAAAACACTGAAAGAATTGACCTGCTGCAAAAAAACACAAGGACCAGGGTTCAAAATACAGTGTGTGTGTGATTCCAGAAATCTCATTGATTCTGCTGGTACCGTAAAATATTGCCTATTTTACGCACCAAATAAGCTACATAAAATATGTAGCAAAATTTCTGCAAAAACGACAGGTGTGAATATACCCTTAGACTGAAACCCCCAACGTAGAGCTAAGTGGGAAAGAGAACCCAGCCTTAATGGGGTTTTTTGTCTTTGGGAAATTATTTTTTATTTAACTTGGATTTCAATAAAAAAAGTTGCACCATTTGGCTTTTATAGGCTTTTCTCTTTGTTTCCTATACATTCAACTTTGTTGTGGTCTGTGATCATAAATCAACTGAGAGGAGCTTGGAAAAAGACAAGTAAGAGTTTTAAATTCTCCTGTAGGGCCGTCAGAATGAGCTCAATGACAAATTCTCAGTTTACTCATTCTGTAGCCATCAACACAGAAGCTATAGAAGCCAAATTGTGCAAAGTTATTAATGAAAAGTAATTGCAAAAATGATTTTTAGCCCCAAATACATGCATTTAAATAAAAAAAATGCCCAAAAGGTGGACAAAGCCCTGTGAGTAGAAATAAGTGCACACCAGGGACAGGTTTTTATTTCAAATGTTGTAGATAAATATAATCAGTTATTACATTTTGATGTATATTGCTGAGAAACACTTAATAGCACTAAGCTGCTTACATGGAATTAGTCTTAAATTTGGCTTTGCTTCAAGATGAAAATGAGAAATTAAGCCTGTACACGTTCATCAGAATGTAATTAATACCTTGTTTTTGGAGCCATTTACAGTAATGTAACTCAAGAATATTGAGGTCCTGCAAATAAACTTGTTTTCAAATTGTTCACTCCAAAATCCCTGGCACAATATAATGAAATACATTCTAAAATAGGCAGGAGAGAAATAACACAATACTCCGCAACTGTAAGCTAGAAGGCTGGAGCTGACGCATTACAGAACCATTTGTGTTGTTGAAATACATCTAAAATAAAAAAAATGAAGCAACTTTGCAAATAGTCTTGGTTGAAATAACCTGCTGTCGTGTGTATAGTCCTATGCTGACCTAAAATGCGTGGCACTCATTGCAACCTGTGTATTGTTTGCCCTGTCTTCAGGGCCATATTTCCGCCTCACGCTGGCCCAGGCACTAAGTCGGCATACACCCCATTAAAGTGACATTTGAAAAGATCAACATGAAAACTCAATTACAACTGTTGATCATGAGTTATGATGTTGTAAGAAAAATGGTTATTGGTGGATCTATGCACTAGGGATATATTTATCTTTATAGGTTTTCCACAATTTTTTTGTATACCATATTTTTCACTTTATAAGACGCACTTCCCCCACCCCCCTAGATTTGGGGGGAAAATAGGGGTGCGTCTTACAAAGCGAAATCACCTTACTGGCTGCAGTGGAGTCGGGTCCCAGAGATGCTGCGGGGTCCCAGAGATGCTGCGGAAGCAGGACAGGGTATTCAGAGGCGGAAGGCGGCTGCGGGCTCCATGGTGTCTGCGAAGTTCTGCTGGAGGTGTTAAGTGGTGCGGTGGCTGCACCGAAATTTCGTGGTAGCTCCGCACCTTCCATACTGTCCTATGTGGTGGACTCCGGGACCACCAGCAGAACTTGGCAGACAGCGTGGGGCCCGCAGCCGCCTCCGAACACTCCGTCCTGCCTCCGCAGCATCTCCGGGACCCCGCAGCATCTCCTGCCTCAGCCAGCGGCAACCCTGGGACCCCGCTCTACCAAAGCTGCCCCCCCAGGTAAGCTGATTATAATACTCACCGGTTCATTAAAAAAAATTTTTTTTCCTTATTTCCTCCCCAAAATTTGGGGTGCGTCTTATAAACCGGTGCGTCTTAAAATCCGCAAAATGCGGTATGTTTGTATATAAATATGTGTGTTTGTGTGTGTGTGTATATAGTATTCAGCATAATTTAGTACCCTTTCTAAGGAAAGTAAGATTTTAATCACTATCTCACTGTTTGATACCTTTTCCAAACTTTTGAAAGACTGAGTTTTATAGAACATTTGTTTAACCCAAGAGATGAAAAAAGGGTTAATAATATAAATTTCATTATAAAATCTTCAGTTTTACTCAAATTCATTGATGCTAAATGAATACACCCCAATGCAAAAACTACTACATCTAGTATTTTGTATGACCTCCATGATTTTTAAGGACAGCACCAAGTCTTCTAGGCATTGCATAAACAATTTGGCGATATATTGCAACATTTATCTTTTTCCATTCTTCAAGAACAAATGCTTTTATTTCCTGGATGCTGGATGGAGAGTGATGGACAACTTGTCTCTTCAGAATTCCCCATAGGTGTTTTGGTTGGGTTCAGATCAGGAGACACTTGGCCACTGAATCACTTTCACCCTGTTCTTCAGAAATGCCACAGTGTCCTTAGATGTGTGTTTTGGATCATTGTCAAGTTGGAAAAGTGCACGTCTACCAAGGGCATGGAGTGATGGTAGCATCTTCTCTTTTAATATAGGGCAGTACATCTGAGAATTCATGATAACATCTCTGAAATGTAGCTCCCTGACACCAGCAGCAGTCATGCCGCCACAGATAAGGACACTGCCACCACCATGTTTCACTGTAGGCACCATGCATTTTTTTCTATGAATGTCCGCAGTTGGCTGCTGCCTCCCTTAAAGGGGTTATCTGGGACTTTTATCATTTTGCTATGGGGCTAAGAACTAACGGGGAGGTAGTTGCTAACTATCTGCCTGTTCTGCCGCCTTGTGTCAATTTCTGTTGATTTAGAGCGATCACGAACCTCTCTTGTTGGTGAGTCTGCGGCTTCCACTGATGCCATGTCGACAGAGCAGCGTCTTCTCTTTGCTCGGTTGAAGGGGCATCTCTTGCGATGTCATGCTGATTGCTAGCCCGCAGCCTAGCTGCCAATCAGCATGACGTCTGCAGTCACGCCTCATCGACAAGCAGACCAGAGGAGGAAGTGCTGCTCAGGAGCAAGACTGGAGAATTGAAGCAGCAGATCGCTGGGTGAGCTGGCAGAGATCACGCCAATGCAGAACAGGCACGTAGTTAGCAACCACCTGCCTATTAGCTCTTAGCCCCATTCACAAAAATAATAAACCATGGATAACCCCTTTAACTGAATCACAAAGCAGGAGAGGTGGTAGGGACAGATAGTTTTTTTTTTTATGCTTGAGGACTGTACTGTTCCAAACAACTAGAACAATCAGTGCTCCTTCCTACCAACTAAATGAGAGCTGATTGACAGACAGGCTATCATCCAATCAACACTCATAGTCAGAAAAAGCAGCTCAAAGTGGGAGGGGTCTGTTCTCCAAGACGGACAGCATGAAGCTGCTGGAAATGTCACTAATACACTGGATTAGGTCATCAATATGATATTGGTCAGGATCCGCTACCCCCACCAATCAGCAGATATCTGATCCTGCAGCAGCTGGATGTAAGCAATGTACGGGCGGAGCACAGCAGCCCCATACATCGCTTAGTGGCCACTGCCTAGTACTGCGCTTTTTCACATTCAAGTGAATGGGAGATGAACCACAGCACTTGGCAGCTGGGACTAAATAAAGTGCGGGGCTGCTGTGTTCCACCACGTACACCGCCTACATCCATCCACTTGAAAACTTTTTTTTAGGGGAGTTAAAAATAACTATATAGACAAAAGTATTGTGACACCTACACATTACTGCTACAGGAGCTTTTATATCATCCCATTCTGAATCCATAGGCCTAATATTCATGCTGTTAGAACCTGCTCGGTTATTCCAGGCATGTGTGTTATTTGTCTGATACACAAAGAAAGAATTCTTTTAAAATCCTGTTTGTAATGGGAGCTGCATGTCAGTGCGGAGAGCGGGGTGGGAGAAGCCTCTTGGATGACCTGTCTCAGTCGCATGGTCTGCGGCTGCCTATTAAATGTTCATCTCTGAATAACTGCAGCATTTCACAATAAAATACACGTGGCTGCAATAAAGGAACCAGACTCGGACCCATTCTGCCTCTTCTTGTAACATAAATCCGGTTCCCTGTAATATGGAGTTGGTCCCCCGTCTGCAGCTATAACAGCTTCCACTCGTCTTGGACGGCTTGCTGCAAGATCTTGGAGGTGTCTGTGAAAATCTTTTCTCATTCATTCTAAAGTGAATTTGTGAGGTCAGAGACTGATGTTTGACAAGAGGGCCGAGCTCACAATGTCCATTCTAGTTTATCCCAAAAGGGTCCTATGGGGTTGAGGACAAGCTCTGGGCCAGTTCTTCCACCCAAATTGACCCAACCATGCTTTTATGGACCTTGCTTTGTGCACAGGAGCGCAGTCATGCTGGAATGGTTTTGATAAAGTTGGAAGCATATAATGGTCTATAATGCCGTGTAATGCTGAAGCATTTTGTTTTGGCTACACTGGAGCTAAGGGGAACTAAGTCTAAGTGGAACTAAGCTCAGGCCATTCCTTGAAACACAGCCCCACAACATTGTGCAAACGTTACAGTTTGCAGTCAGGCTGGTAACATTCTGCTGGCATTCTACAAACCCAGACTTGTTCATCAGACTATCAGAGTGTGAGCCATCAGTCCACTAGCGGCTGCTTTACACCATCCCATTCCACACTTGGCATTGTGCTTGGTGATGTACGGTTTGCATGCAGCTGCCATGAAGCTCCTGGCACCTAGTTTTGTGCTGATAGACATTAGCTACTTTTAGTATTGTACGCTTTAGCACTCCGGGAGCCGCTCTGTAGCTTTTTTTTTTTAAACCTTGTTTTTGAAAATAAAGTTTTCATACATTAATGCGAATATAACTTGAAATCTACATGACTAGGTTGTTATAAGGTGGTAAATACCCTCTGTAGCTTTACGTGGTCTGCCACTTTGTGGTTGAGTTGCCGTGGTTCCTAAATGCGTCCACTTTTCAATAATAATCCCAGTAATCATGGAGTGTTTAGAAGGGCAGACATTTCCCGGACTGACTTGTTACATCCTATTACAGGCCTAGGCTGAAACGCTGTGATTTCTTTAGAACGACCACTCTTTCACAGGTGTTTTGTAAAGCAGACTGCATGGCGTGGAGCTGGATTTTATGAAAAACCTGCATTAATTACTGGTTAAAGCGTACCTCGAGTTTCACAGGAAAATGATTGTGGTACAGGACTGTGCAGTATAATCATTTCTCTAAATCGCTCTATTAGCGATTTATGCTGATAACCTGTACAGACCGCCTGAAGTCTGTGCTGCCAGCTACACTAAACTGCGCAGCGTCCTTCTGCTGCTTGGCTACAGGCTTCAGTACAGGAGCAAGCGTCATAGGGTTTTACAGCACTGCATCCCGCACTGAATACAGCAGCTAAGAGCCACATGGGTATTACCCCCTTCCCAGGCTATAAACATCAGCTGTCCGCTTTCCCTCAGCTGGTTATTAAAATTTCAGGGCATGACACACTATTTTTTCCTTTAATTTATTTATTAAGTAAATACATGTACAATAAGCTACAGATGCAAAGCACTGCTTATATATCTCACTCACAGATTTCTATGTTTAGAAGAATATTTCCTTAGAGGAATTCTCTATGTCAATGATAGTTTTCTATGTAAAAGCTAATGTTAAAAATGCACTGTATACGGATTGCATTCGCATGTCATTTGGATGCTAGGTGTGAAAAATTGCATTGTATTTGCATGAAAAACACATGACACTCGTCCAACTTTTCAGGAACAATATCGGACCGTTTTTTTTTTTTTAATGGTGATTGTGAAGGATCCCCACCGCACTTCCCGCCTGATGTCGCTATTACGTCAGACGGATTATGTGATACGGATCCGCAATTTGCACCAGCGTGACTTTCTGCACCCTTTCAGGGAAACGTAAGGTTAGATTGGTACAGTTCTACACAGGCACTCCCTGTCTTCACGGGTCCAGGAAGGTACCGGGAGTGAAAAGAGGTGGCCCACTCAGTGACTGACATGGCACCACACTCGATCACACCCCTGACAGGCTGAGAGGCCCCTCTCAATGACCCCAGAGCCTTATCAGCCCAGTAGAGCTGCACCAGTTCCTATTAGACATAAGCCCCCGTCCGTAACGGGAATTATATCAGACCAGGAACCAGCCCCGGTAGCATGCGAGTTGAACCGAACAACAGACATGTGGATTCGTGGATCTAGACAAAAGAACAACCAAAGGTTAAATTATATATTTAATCGCATATGCACACTAGACAATATACTATATAATAAGGGTTATACATACATAATGGTCAGAGATGCAAACATAATAGTAGTGGTACAAAAGTATGCAGATATTAAGAGTCAGTTACCAGTCAGATGGAAGGCTTGACTTGCAGGGGAGGGCTGCCACATGGGAGGCTTGTGGTTCCCTCTGTTGCGTGACTTCTTCCACACGATGTGTCGTTGCAACCTCCCAGAGAAAAAGCATTAGGCCAAGAGCTGCAGGAGCTTTTAAGCCCTCTGGGTCAGCCACCCTCCTGCCCCCTGGGCTGGACCTAAATCTCCACCCCTGACCTCTAGCAGCTAGAAACTCCAGAAACTAAGATGGGTCTTAACTCCTTAATGGATGGTCTTGGGGAGCTGGTTTTGGTGTCATCAGATCCAGCCGAGCCCCTGCTACATGTGGAGACTAAACATAGCGGTTTTATGGATTTCTGAATGGCTGCGCTGTGTATCTCCCTATGTGCTAGACTGGGTCGAGACCTAGGTGGACATTCACCATGTCCTCGGGATTTCAGAAATCTATTTGATGTATGGCTAGGACGTAGTATTTCCATAACTCGATATGGAATTCCTATCTGCCTAACTAAAGGAAAAACACATGGCACCAGGCCCTTTGTTCCCAGTGAGCTGACTAGAGGTGTGATATTCATCACTCACAGTCTCTTGACCCCCCTCCTGCAGCTGTTAGGTGTCCTGTTACAACTGCACTCTGAAGGGGGCTTTATAATCTCCTGCCACATAGGATACAATGATTGACATGGAATTATATCTCCAATATTCTTCACAGTGATGGGTATGAGCCCTTAGTAGAAGTGTGGTGGCCTATTTGAGTCACCACACTTATTATTATTCCCTGATAGAAATGCTGGTCAAAACCATGTAGTGCACAGAAAGAGGAAGCTTAAAGGGGTTGTCCATACTACTGATAAAAGTCTGCAGTCACTCGATTTGACTGCAGACTTATAAATTCCGACTGTGCGGTGTGCATGATTCTCTGGTGTTGCCAGTGAGAACTAGCAGTCACATGACCACATGTAAGTGATTTGCATACTTACTGTCACATTCCGACTAGATGTGCTCGGCCTCTTAATGCAAGTGAATTGACAGAGGCTGAGCACGTCTAGTCGGCACATGATCACATGTATGCAAATCACATACTTGCAGTCACATGGCCACTTGCTCTAACCAGCAATACCAGTAAATCCTGACAGTGTGAGCACAGAACACTGTCAGGATTCAGAAGTCCGTGACTGCAGACATAAAATCAAAGACTGGACAACACCTTTAAGACACTAAAAGTAGATATTTGGTTGGGGCCTTAACATACTTACATTGTGTATTTTGCTTTGTGCTTGAGAAAACAATTTCAATCAGTGCTTTCAAACGCTGCTTTTCTAGAAATGTCTCATCAGATACTTCCCACAACTGAAGGTGCTCTAGGCATATGGGTTATACATGCTTTTCTCCATTCAGAACAATAAAGAAAGGATTATTCCCAGCATATGAGTGCACCGCTCCCTGGAAGATGCCAGGCAAGCATCTCTGGAAGAAGATTGGCAGCATTGAGTAGTAAAGTATATAGAATAAATGTTTAATAGAAAGTGCCTAGACAGATGAGAGGCCGCCTGTATACCACGAGGCTCTACACAAAGCAGTGGTGACATCGGCCGCCTCTGCTCCCAGGGCTTGTTGTCTTTTATTCCATCATGTCTTTTCCCTGCTTTTCTGATATTTTTCCCCCAATCTCTTATTTAACTCTTAATGGCCTGCCTATTTTGAGCCTTATGCCACGGACCCACTATCAGTATTTGGTCAGTATTCGGTCAGTATTTTTTCTCAGGAGTGGGAGCCAAAATCAGAGAAAAGGTATAGTAGAAACAAGTGCACCAATTCTGGACCAACTGGATCAGGGGGTTCTGTGCAACCCCCCCACTGATTACTAGATTAGGGGTCCTGATCCTGAAGCTCGGACTTTAAAGGGAACCTGTCAAGTCCCAAAATGCTATTAACCTGCAGATGTGGGGTTAATTTGCAGGATAATTGTTTTCCAAAGCTGCCCGGCTGCTGCACTGAAAGCCGGCTACCTGGAGGAAAAGAACTTTATTCGTCCTGGCAGGCTCAGGCTTTCAGTCATAGAGGCGTAGCGTCAGTCACGGCTTAGTAATAATCTTTATTTTTATATAGCGCTAACATATTCCGCAGCGCTTTACATACATTATTGTCGCTGTCCCCATAGGGGCTCACAATCTAGATTCCCTATCAGTATGTTTTTGGAGTGTGGGAGGAAACTGGAGAACCCGGAGGAAACCCACGCAAACAATGGGAGAACATACAAACTCCTTGCAGATGTTGTCCTTGGTGGGATGTGAACCCAGGACCCCAGCACTGCAAGGTTGTAGTGCTAACCACTGCGCCACCGTGCCACCCATATATAGTATATAGTGAGCTGTGGCTGTAACTACACCCTGACACTGACTGACACCTGGCTCAGCAGTGCATCAATGCCGGGGAATGGTAAAACAGTGACTTTATAAAACCTGCAGCAAGTGGCTCAATAAATGACATTGTGAGAAACAGGGTCTCTGCCCCTACATCATGCTGATCTCAGATATTGGTAGCAAAAATCGAGTGATAGCGTCAGTTTAAAAGGGTTGTCCATGGAGAGACGTGTTTGACCAACGTAATCCGGTGTTGGTGACAAAATACCGATGTCTAAGGGCCTTTACTCCAAAATTTGGCTGATAAGGTCACTTTTACCTTCTATAAAAAGACAAGGACTTAATAGTAGTTCTGTGCTAATGCTTGAAAGAATGCGGGAAAGTGAAGATCATGGCTGACGTCATCTGGATGAAATAACAAGCTCCTACTTGGGTTTCAAAAGACATGAATATAGTTGGTTATCTGGGACCTCACTGTTTTGGAAAGAGCAGGGTTACAACAAAGCGATGGAAGAGCTTCCGAGAAAGCCCGGGGTCACGGATCCTTGACAGCTCCTGTTCTGATCACTAAAAATAATCATTACTTATCCCCCATTAACATCAGATGGCACTCACGAGTAGTAAAGGCTAATGTGTGATGTGCGGCGCAGTGCGCATGGGACGGACACCAATCTAATCTGCATTCTCCTACTTATATTCTTTATTACTTGTTTGTGCAGTAAATTTGTTTCATTTTTGTTTCTTTTAATGTATCCAGTTCTTTCACTGTAACCTGCAGATATGTGGGGCCCGTCAAGAGACTACATCTGTAGTGCTCCGTTATATTTGGAGCCTATGCACAGTGTAATATGGCCCTACTCATGAGCCCTAAGGGGAGAAGAAAATGAAACAAGTTGTGCCACTTACTTTAAATGGCTACCTTGTAAGTCAGTATTTGACCCATTAACAAACTCTGCTAATTACTGAGGGTTTTATCCAAAGCAAACTCCTGTCTACATCATCTGCTTCTGGGAACTCGTCCTTCATCGCTGCAGAGCAGCGTGTGACTGGTTGAGTGATGTAGCTATCTTCACTAGGTGGCAGTAGTGAGATAGTTTTCTGTTTTTCCCATGGAGCGTAGACATCACCCTCATTGGATCTCCTTAACCCCGTACATCTTGATGAGATATTGGTAGCTGGGGAGTTCTGCGGGTGCCATCCACTGCAGGAGCTGGCTGTAATAAACAGCTACATGTGCTGGGACTGGAAAGCTCCAATTTATTTCCGACACAAACCAACTTTTTTTCTACAAATTTTGGATTTTTTTTCTACCACTAAAATAAAAAAACTAAAAACACCTGTGATTTTTGTAATCCTACTATCTTGAAGAATTATATTGCTAGATTTTTTTTAAGACAATGGAGGAATTGGGTTTTTTATTTTCTTTGCAATTTCACTGCACTTAAAAGTTTTCTTCAATTTTTCAGTATAGTATAAGGTAAAATGAATGGTGTCATTCACAACTGACAAGATCATATAGAGGTCTGTGTACATAAAAATAAAAAGTTATTGATATCAGAAGATGGCCACCCAAAAATAGTTTCTATTGGTTTTTGAAGTTTTTTTTGTGCAAAAGTAGTAAAACATATCTAAAACTACATCAATTTGATATCAGAATCTTGTTGACCCACATAATAAAGAATAAAGATAATAAGTCAATTATAAAAAAAATGGTGAATGGTGTTTAGAGGAATAAATAATCTAGACTTGCTATTTTTTGTTGTGGGATTTTTTTTACAATTTTTCTCTCCCAAAAAGTGTAATAAAAAGTGATCAAAAAGCCACATGCACCACAAAGTGATACCACTAAATAGAACAACTTGTCATGCAAGAAATAAGCCCTCACAGCTCTGATGACGGAAAACTGCTAAAGATATAAGTCTCTAGTATGGAGACACAGAAACAAATCCAAGTGCTGTGAAATTGTGAAAAAAACTATTCGGTGATTGTTTTTTTTTTAATTGGTTTTACGTTATACATTGTGTGGTAAAATAACCTTGAGATATATATAGTTCCCCTCATCAGTACAATTATGGTGATATTAAAGTTGCCCAGTTTTTTGTATTATTTTAGTGGCGAAAAAAATAATTGGAAATTTATAAAATAAAAAAAAAAAAATTGTGTCGCCATTTTCCGTAATATCTTCAATTTTTGGTTGATAGGGCTGAATAAATTATTATTTTTTGCAGGGCACGGCTACATTTTTATTGATACTATTTTGGGATAGATATGACATTTTGATCGTTTCTTTCTGCACTTCTTTACACTGTAATTTTGTTGTTTTGCTTTTTCTTTGATTTTGGTTCTTACAGATCAGGTTAACTAGTTTTATATTTTGATCAAACTTTTCTGGACGTGGCGATACCATACATGTGTATTTTTTAATGTCTTTAATTGTAGGGTAAAGGGGGATGATTCAGAATTTTGTCAGAATTTTTTATTTTTTTTTTACTTTGTACTGTATTTGTTAGTGCCTTAAACCAGTGATCGTCTGATTGCTTGTACTATACACAGCAATACCACAGTATTGCATGTAGTAAAAATCACTGACTCCTTTGAAGCCACAGGCTGGGTTTTAGCGGAGCTCCATGATGAATCCCGCCGAGGTCTTCAACAGACCCCCTGGCTGACATAACCCATCATTGACACCGTAACATGATCGCTCGCTTTAGAATAATGCGCCCCCATGCCGGCGTGCTGTTAATGCCGCTGTCACAGATTGACAGCAGCACTTAGAAAGTAAGCATGGCAGGCAGAGCTCCACTCTGACCTTCTGCTGGTAGAGGCAGACCTTGGCATGCAGCCATTATTGGCCAGGTATAAGCGGGCTGAGTCTGTAAGCCTGCTCCATACACCTACTCCCGACTTGGGCTATATATGTACTCCAGATGTTGGGATGGAGTTAATACTCTATACATTCATTTGCAAAAAATTATGGCTCCAGGAACGCAACAATACAGACCACAACTAGTTTGGAGGGAAGGAGTTAAGAAGAGAGAGTGTCCTACCCCCGCCTCCTAAGCCTGCGACACTCTCTTATAAACAGTTTATGTGACTGCTATTCGCACTTGCTGGGTCACACTGCGCTCTACGCCTGAGCCGGAAGTCTCGTTTACATACAGTGGGTACGAAAAGTATTCAGACCCCTTTACATTTTTCACTCTTTGTTTCATTGAAGCCATTTGGTAAATTCTGGAAAAAAAAAGAAATGTAGAAATTTTTGCAAATTTCTTAAAGAAAAACTGAAATATCACATGGTCATAAGTATTCAGACCCTTTCCTCAGTATTGAGTAGAAGCACCCTTTTGAGCTAGTACAGCCATGAGTCTTCACTATTGTGTATATATTGTTATTTTTGGTTTGCTGTGGTGTGAATGAGGTGCAGTAAGGGTGTGACTGTAAGGTAAGGCAGTGGGACCTGTAGGTTAGTATTAGTTTCCGATTGTAGATACGTTGTGTGTTAATTATATTTAGGCTTAGTGTTTTGTGTTTATAGCGGTTTTATTGTATATAATCTTGTATATAGGACGGCGTGTTTTATATGTATATAGGACAGTGTGAACGTTGTGTGGGATTGTATATAGTAGTATGAATGAAGCTGGGCCGATGGTTTTATGGGTTTTTATAATATTAATTTATTGTTTATAAAAAAAAAAGTATATGTATATATTCCTGTGGTGATGGTTATTTTGTTTCTTTAATTTTCAATTTTTTTTTTTTGTTCCCTCAGTAGGTCGAATCTTCTCCCCTTTCTGTTTGATTTATTTTGCTTCTATTTTCTGTGATTTGTCGGGTTTTTGTCGTCTTGTTTTGTTCTGCAGTTTTGTTCTCGTGTTTTGTGTCCTGTAGTGTATTCTTCTATAAATAAAAAAAGACCTACAGCCATTAGTCTTTTTGGGAATGCTGCAACAAGTTTTTCACACCTGGATTTGGGGATCCTCTGCCATTTTTCCTTGCAGATCCTCTCCAGTTCCGTCAGGTTGGATGGTGAACGTTGGTGGGCAGCCATTTTCAGGCCTCGCCAGAGATGCTCAATTGGGTTTAGGTCAGGTTTCTGGCTGGGTCAGTCAAGAATGGTCACAGAATTGTTCTGAAGCCACTCCTTTGTTATTTTAGCTTTGTGCTTAGGGTCATTGTCTTGTTGGAAGGTGAACCTTCGCATTTATGTTTCCTTCAATTGCAACCAGTCGTCCTGTCCCTGCAGCTGAAAAACACCCCCATATCATGATGGTTCCACCACCATGTTTCACTGTTGGGATTGTATTGGGCAGGTGATGAGCAGTGCCTGGTTTCCTCTGCACATACTGCTTATAATTATCACCAAAAAGTTCTATCTTCGTCTCATCAGACCAGAGAATCTTATTTCTCATAGTCTGCGAGTCCTTCATGTGTTTTTGAGCAAACTCTATGCGGGCTTTCATGTCTTGCACTGAGGAGAGGCTTCTGTCGGGCCACTCTGCCATAAAGGCCCGACTGGTGGAGGGCTACACTGATAGTTGACTTTGTGGAACTTTCTCCCATCTTCCTACTGCATCTCTGGAGTCCAGCCACAGTGATCTTGGGGTTCTTCTTTACCTCTCTCACCAAGGCTCTTCTCCCACGATTGCTCAGTTTGGATGGACGGCCAGGACTAGGAAGACTTCTGGTGGTCCCAAACGTCTTCCATTTAAAGATTATGGAGGCCACTGTGCTCTTAGGAACCCTGAGTAATGCAGAAATTCTTTTGTAACCTTGGCCAGATCTGTGCCTTGCCACAATTCTGTCTCTGAGCTCCTTGGGCAGTTCCCTTGAGCTCATGATTCTCATTTGGTCTGACATGCACTGTGATCTGTGAGGTCTTATATAGACAGGTGTGTGCCTTTCTAAATCAAGTCCTATCAGTTTAATTAAACACAGCTGGACTCCAATGAAGGAGTAGAACCATCTCAAGGAGGATCACAAGGAAATGGACAGCATGTGGCTTAAATATGAGTGTCTGAGCAAAGGGTCTGAATACTTATGACCATGTGATATTTCAGTTTTTCTATTTTAATAAATTTGCAAAAATTTCTACATTTCTGTTTTTTCAGTCAAGATGGGGTGCAGAGTGTACTTTAATGAGAAAAAAATGAACTTTTTAGAATTTACCAAATGGCTGCAATGAAACAAAGAGTGAAAGATTTAAAGGGGTCTGAATACTTTCCGTTCCCACTGTATAAGTCTATGTAGCCTTGTTCTGACGCTCCATAGACCTACATTGTACAAGCCACTCCCCAGTGCGAGCCGGCAATTCGGAATAGCCGTCACGTGAGTGAAAAGATGACCGGAGCGGCACTGGATGCCGGGGAAGACTTCAGTTGGTAAGAATATTAATGCACTTGCACTATATTGCATACACATTTACACAGGTTTAGCTAATAACAATGTTAATGTGCATGTTCCTTTAAATCCTGTTGTTACAAAATTAAAATAAAAAATGTATTGTTTCCTCCTTTATACAACCAATGATTACTATTTCACGTGGCAATATAGAGTTATCTTGTTCATTTCTCTATATCGGCTAATATTGTGACTGTAATGACTAAAATGCTGATTATTTTGGTTGTTTTGTTTGGACATTTCAGACCTTTGAGACTTCGTTCTGTATGATGGCCAGCTCTGCTCGGGATCATCTACTTTTTGTTCGAAGGCGCACCCCTCAGCTACGATATACTTTAAGCCCAGAAAATCTTCAAAGTTTTGCATCTCAAAGCACAATGACAGAGAACTTGAACTTTCAGCGGGCCAACAGTGACACTGACCTGGTGACTTCTGACAGCCGGTCCAGTCTGACAGCCAGCATGTATGAATACGTCTTGGGGCACTCGCAGCCCCTTATCATCTTTTGGGATATAAAAGAAGAAGTGGATCCCACAGACTGGATTGGCCTTTATCACATTGGTAAGTGTAAAGGTGTATTTCATTTTTTTTACAGTGTTGAAAATTACAAAAATTAAAAACCTTGATCTGCGGAATATGTTGGCTCTATATAAATAAAGTAATTATTATTAAAATTATTATATAGAGCTTTTATTTAGAATCACCAAGAGCAATGATAGAGAACAACATTTGAAAAGTTGCATTTTAGAAGTGATTTTTTTTTATTTCTAATCATGGCACTGCCCTGAGGATGCAAAGTCACAGTATCATTCCACCATTGGCTGGTGTGGACATATGACACGGCGTCTAAAGCAGACATTACATTAATACCTGAAAGTAGCTTGGGGCTGTTGAAACTGTAAAATGTTTTATATTCCTATATTTTTCCATTCTTAAAGGGAATCTGTCAGTAGCATCACCCCTCCTAGGCCGTCTATATGGGCATGCAGGTTACAGGAAGCTGAATACAATGATACCTTGATATCTGTGATCTGATGTCTTATTCCAGAGAAATCCACATTTTTCTTATATGTAAATGAGCTGTTCTGGACTATGGGCCGGACGACACTGATCTGCATGAGAATCTGCCTCTATAGATTATTTTACGTGAAAGGGGGGAAGATACCAGTGTGAGACATGTAATGACTGAAACTTTGCTCTCAAAATCACACACAGCTCTCCAATAAAATCAGAGCTGTACAGTTAAGTAGAGCTGACACAGTACAGCAGAAGTGAAGTTTGTCTCATTACAAACATTTGCAGTTGTCCTCTCACAGTACTTCAGTTTCCATCTCTGAGGCAGCCAGTGTGGGGGAAGGCCAGTACAGCACAGCTAACAGCGCTGTGAGAAGACAACTACAAATGTGTTTGTTGTGTTGGTAATGAAGGTTCAACACTGATGTACTGTATTGCTTATAATCAAGCACAACTCTGCAGCATGGCTCACAGCACTATGAGAAAACAAATGCTGCTGCAAATATTTGTAATGAGACGAGGTAGAACTCTGCTGTACTGTGTTAGTTCTGATCTCCCTGCAGAGCTGTGTGTGATTATGATTGCAAAGTGTCAGTCATTACATGTCTCACACTGGTAACGCTCCCTTTTAGTTATCTCTGGAGGCAGATTCTCAGGGAGATCAGTGTCCGGCCCACAGTCATGAACAGCTCATTTACATATAAGAAAAACGTGGATCTCTCTGGAATAAGGCATAAGATCGCAGATATCAAGGTATCATTTTGTTCAACTTTCTAAGACCTGCATAGCCATATAGACGACTTAAAAGGATTGATTTAATTTATAGATGCTCTTAAATTCACCACTGAAGCTCCTCATATTCTTGTTTTAAAGGGAAGCTGTCAGCTGCTTTTTGCTATTTAATATGAGAGTTGAAAGGGCAAGGCCCTAGAACCTGATTCCAGGAATGTGTTACTTGCTCAGCAGCTTATTGTAGTTTCAATATGATAAGTGTTTTATTAGTAGGAGATTATCAATATAGGACTAGGTGTCACATGCAAGTCAGTCCAGCTAATCTGTGTAACCCCGCCACTGATTGGCAGCTTGCTGACAATGCACAGTGTACACAGGAAGCTGCCAGTTGGGTGTGGGTGGGGTTATACAGAGCTCAGCATTCTGACCACTGCTACATCTACAGCAGAGAAAATGGATTCTATGAAAACTACACCAAGCAGCCCTGTAAGTGATGCATTGCTGGAATCAGGGTCTCTGCCCCTACATCATGCAGCTCTCAGATTGCATAGCAAAAAGCTGCTGACAGATTCCCTTTAAAGGGAATTTGTCACGTGAATAAATGCTATTAACCTGCAGATTTAGGCTTAATCTTCAGGTTAATAGTGTTCTGAACCTGTACGGCGCCTGCACTTAGGGTTTCAGTCCTAGGGGCGACGCCGGTTCAGTCACTGCTCTGTGTATAGAGAGCAGCAGCTATAACCGCACCCCCAGCCCTGACTGACAGCAGCCTCTAATGTTGAGCTGCTGTCAGTCAGTGCTGAAGGTACGATTACAGCTCTATACGCAGAGCCGTGACTGAACCTGTGCTGCCGCCACCCCTATGACTGAAACCGGACTGCTATAGGGAGGAATAAAGTTCATTTCCTCCCTGCAGCGGCGGACAAAGTGCCGGCACCAGGCGGCTTCAAAACGCTATTAACCTGCAGATTAACCCCACAGTTTCAGGTTAATAGCGTTTTTTTCATGTGACAGGTTCCCTTTAACACAGAATCGTAAAGTTTGGTTTATTGTAGTCACTTTTTTTCCTCGTGGCCACATCACTATTCTGATGCTACTAGTAGAACCATGCAAGTTTATTAACCGGACATCATTGTTCAATGGATCTTCTTCTATCTCTGGAGAATTCTTATTTCGCTGTGTTCAGTCTCCTCCTCCTTGGACATACTGTGTCGCTATCTACTAAGAATTGTGTATATGTTTCACTCAATGGGTGAGTCCTGAATCCGTTCTCCGAAATCCATTTATCGATGCATATAAGAAGGATGTGTATATCACCCATGTGCTGTATATTACAAGACGTTATTCAAAGAGCAAAGGAAACTGGGGTAACGTAACTAATAAAGGCCTCCAATCTGCAAAGTGCTCAGTGGATAATTGGTATATACTGTATTAAGGAGCTGCTGTGCACACGCCGGGCCCAATTCATTAAAGCTTTCACAGCAGTTTTCTGGCGCAAATGGCTTTAAAAAGTTGCATAATTTTGGTGCAATGCGAGGCTGCGCTAAAATGTTGTGACTTTTGGCATTCTCACGACATTTTGAACCAGCTCTGGCAAAGTGTGCGTAGCTGGGGCGGGAGGGGTGCGTAGCGACCACAGCTCATCAAATTCGTGACGAGCGGCGGCATTCGCTACTCCACAAATCTTACTCCTGCGGAGACTGGAGTGGGATTAGTCATGAGGTGCACGGCACTCGTTGCATACGCCTCTTCATGAATCAGGAGCGTCAGACCCCAGCACACCTCCACATCTAGAGTGGTGTGAACAACGCCGGCCTTGATGAATCAGGCCCCATATTCATATGTAAAGTAATATAGTAATCTACAAAATGCAAGTCATTTCTCTATTACTTTATCAGACCCTATTGTTTCACCTTGGGGATCAGAATGCACAGTGATCCCAGAACAATGTCACATACTAGATAAATATGCATACATTTTATTTTATTTCTGCTTATTCATACATTTTATTTTATTGGCATAAAAGAAAAGGAATCCAAAAACATATCCAAGGTCTAAGGGGCTTTCTTTCAGCATCCATTGGGCTGGTTTTTGTCAGTGTGCTGCAAAAATTGGTATGGAAAAAACTTGTATTAGACCATAATATTCCAAGGAACAGAATCCAGTAATAAAAATGTATTCTGCGCTGTATACATATTCTTTACAATGGGACCCCATAGGTGCATTTGGGTTATTAGGTCCTCCATTTAATATACAGGTGAGAAGTTTTTCTTAAGCCCCCATACACATTAGACTAATGTCGGCCAAATCTGCCAAAATCGATGGGTTCAGGCAACAGTCTAATATTGTCAATGGACCATTATATTTTTTCTAATAAATGAGCTAGGAGGTCCAGTTGCTCAGTGCCAAAGGCATTTGTCACTCAGTTTGCTGACATCTTGAGTGTGGATATTTTAATCTATTTATTTCTAGTGATTAGAGGATAAGATATCTACAGTACATCTTAGTACATGATGGCATAAGTGGCAGGTAGGAAATATGCACTTTCTTTTTTTTTTTGACAGAAAAATAATGTTTGGTTATTTTTTGTGTTTTTAACAATACTTGATTGAAAATTACATGAGAGTACTGGGATTTATAAAGGGATCAGTCACCTGGTTTTTACTGCGCCATAAATGGGTAGCATTGTAGAACACCTTTCACCAAATTTTTCATATTGAAAAGTATTTGGCATCTAATTAGTTAATTTTTGTTAAGTCAAAGTGAGTGTTATCACACAGTTTTCACTGGAGTCCTGTACTTCTTCCCCTTCATGATACTGACTAATCATAAGCCGGCTGAAACGTACAGGGGGATGAAGAACACGCCTCAGTGTGTGAGTTGTAATTATACAGCTCTGATCTCCTGGTCTAACCTGCTGCAAGCGTTGGTGAGGTGGGGAGTGGGGCAGTGCAGCTGAGGTTAGCTGTTCCACATTACAGCTCTCCTCCTTTCATAGCATTGACACTTCTGCTATACTGCCCCTCCCCCACAGAGATTTTTCTCTCACATTACCTCATCTGTGGGGGAAATTTGGGAGGCCCCCATACTCATTAAATTGTCAACCGATCCCTCCAATTGGCAGGTCCAGTCTATGTTAGTCTAATAGGCATAGGAGCCTTAATGAGTTCCTGCTATGTAGTCCTCCATATTCATAAGCTCTGGCTATCATCGACATGGACTATTGATATGCTGCTTTCTGGCTATGCACAGTATACACAGAAAGCTGCCCATCAGTGGTTTGGGTGGGGTTATACAGAGCTCAGTCTTTAGAGAACTGGTAGATCTGCAGCAGAGAAAACATTGATTTTATCAAAACTACAGCAAGCAGCTTAGTAAATGATGCATTGCTAGAAACGGTGTCTCAGACCCTACATCATTCTGCTCTCAAACTTGGAAGCATAAACCTGATGATAGATTCCCTTTAAATTGTAACAGGAGTATACTTTCAGAAAGTATATGGGTATAGAGGTTAAAAAAGCACCCCCATCAAACTTTTTATCCTCTTAATATCATGCATTCATCATATTATATAACACTGTGTACTGACAATTGCTCATTTTTCCTTTCTACCCAGTTAATTCTTCTCTTTTCTCTGCTCTGTCAAAACAGGAAGTTGCTTGTCCCTGCATGACCCTATTCCCCTCTTCAGCTCTTGACCCAGCTGCTCCCTCCTCCCCCTACCAGGGACTTTTGCAGTGACTTATGACTTGTGCAGAGAAAATTGACCTTATTTTTCTACATAGAGCTTAGAAGGATTCAGCTAGTCAGTTTTTAATCATGTGCTGTAATAGAGCTAATGGAAAAGAGAAGAATTAGCTGGGTAGAAGGAAAAATGAGCAATTGTAAGTACACGGTGCTATATAATATGATGACTGCAATACAGTAAGAGGATAAAAACTTTGATGGGAGGAGAAGGAGTGCTTCTTTAAGAATTGTCTTAGCTGGTAAATGGTTGAAACTGGTTTAAAGAACACTTGATATAGGGATGCTTTCACACTGATCAGGAAATCGGGAAGCAATCCCAGAACAAAAAAAGAAGGGAACATCCTAAAAAAATGGTCACCAGTGTGCCTTATTACATGTAATGTTGCAACTGTTCTAAATAATTCTCCTATTTTCACATAATGTTATATGTATTTGCTATACCTGAGGCAATGCTATTATTTATTTAGCAGTAATAAAATCCATTAAGCAGGAGGACGACTTATTCTTAAGACGCACACATTTTACTGCAACCTTTGAAGTAATGTATTTGACATATAGCATAAAACATCTTTGTAAAAATGTTGCCTAGAGATACTCAGTTAATGCATAAAGCATCTTTATTACTAAATCTCCTCTATGCTGCCCGCCGCAAGTCTGTCGCTCCATTAATGCTTTAATAAGAGCTGCTCCATCCCCTAACTCATTTATGGTATACAGTTCACTAAACCCTTATAGACTGTACCTGTATTTAGTGCTGGATGATATACCTGTTTGTCTTCTATACTTCTGGTGTATAATTATACATGCACAGCTGCCAGAATAAATTAATCAGCCCGTATTATATCCATGAGGCTGTAAGCTTCTAATCCCACTTCTACTATTTATGTGCCACTGGCATATATTACATTTTATACAGTAGACAAACGCTCTGTTATTATCTTCTCATCAAACCCTCATAAGGTAACCTAAGGGCAGTGTCTGGTTTATAGAAATGATCACCTATACAATGGACCCACACCGATCAGCAGAACGGGGACTTTTCCAAAATACCATGGCATTGCGCATGCCCGATCGGCGCCTCATTTATCCTCTGTGTCTTGCAGAAAAAAAGAGCGCAGCACTCAGCAGCCCCATAGGGAATGAATGGAGCAGTGGTTGATCAGGCGCACTGCCACTCCATTCTAAGGCTGTGTTCACATGTGCAGTAATGATCCCTTAGAACAGATGCAGCAGTAATCCATTGGCAAAAAAAAATAGTGCAGACACAACTTTTTAGTCCATTTTTAAAAAACTGATCTCTGCTGGATCTATGGAAAAAGGATACGTTAATTAGCCAACCACTTTCTTCCATTTGTAATGGATCCAGTAATCAAAAAATGGATCCTTTACAAATAAAAGAAAAACGGATGGCTAATTAATGGGTCCGTTTTCCAAAGACTTCAGTGTCCAAAAAACAGATCAAGAGATCAGTTTTTTAAAAACAGACTAAAAAGTTGTGTCTGCATAACTTTTTTGCCAATGGATTACTGCTGCAGTTCTAATGGATGATGACTACTGGACATTTGAGCTTAGCCTAACAGGGAAAACAGTTCCCTGTTCTGCTGATCAGTGCAGGTCCCAGCAGTTGAACCCTCACCAATAAACACTTTATCACCTATCTTTGAATAAGTGATAACTTGTCTTTACCGGACAATCCCTTTAAAACCTAAGGCTGTGTGCCCACGATGCGGATTTAATGTGTTTCCGCGGCAGCATTTCCACCGCGAAAACGCATTAAAAATGCTTGTTAAGTTGTCCACCATGTTTCCCAATGATAATCCACATGTGCTGTGCACATGCTGCGGAAATTTCCGCAGCGGATTATCATTGCGGAAAAATCCGCAGCACAACCATTTATTGTGCGTAATCGCCGCCATTGACTTTCATTGAACCTCATAACATCCGCATGTATACATGTATGTATGCGGATGTTATGCGGTTCAATGCGCGGATGGTACCCAGGTCTGGAGAAGAGGAGATTCTCCTCCAGACCCGGGTACCATTAGTAAAAAAAAGAATTAAAATGTAAAATATTACAAAAAAACCATTATACTTACCTCTCCGGCAGCCCCTGGTCTCCTCTCCGGTCACGTGCTCTGTCCTCGGCGTCCCGAAAGGACCTGCAGTGACGTCATTTAGTCATGTGATGGTCACGCGACCACTTACGTCAGCGGTCGCTTGACCTGTCAGCTGACTAAATGACTTCACCGCAGGTCCTTTCTGAACACCGCGGGACGCCGAGGACAAAGGACGCCACCGGAGAGGTAAGTATAATGTTTTTATTTTTTTATTTTTTACGTTTTAATTCTTTTTTTTACTATTGATGTTGCATTTAAAGCAGCATAAGTTGGTTGCACAATATAAATCCATGCCAATTGCATGGATTTATATTGTGTGACCAACTTGTCAAGCACTTTTCCAAGTGATGCTCATAATTGCTTGGAAAAGCGTTTGAAAAAACGAATGCGAAAATGCATGCAAAAACGCTTAAAAAACGCTTCTCCCTGGCAGGAAAAATGCATGTAAAATCCTTTCGTTTTTTCTGCAAGGGAGAGGCAGAAGCGCTCAGGAAAAATCCGCATGAATTCAGCATTGTGGGCACATAGCCTTAATGTTAGGGTATGTGCACACGTTCAGGATTTGAAGCCCACATTTCCTGAGTGTTTTTGCCGCTCCCTGGCAGAAAAAAAACACATGCTGATTTACATGCTTTTTTTGAGCATCAATGAATGCTTTTTGGAGCTAAATTAAGTTATTTGGTGGGACATTGTTTAAGCTCTTGGATTACCATAAGAATTGGGGTGAGTATGTTATTTCATTTAAATTATTAAATAATAGGTCTGTTGTATTTCAAATAAAGTGTTTACACTGTGTCTGTTTGTTTCTTTACTTAGTTTGGTCATGAAAAGGTCTGATTGACACCTTGACATCACCAAACAAAAGAGCTGGGTGTCAGCTAACATGGTCCCTGGCCATTAAATGACATCTCACAGCTGGTTCGTTAGCCGCTACGTCCCCACGAACAACACAGCAGCGCTTTGGACACAACATGTTTATGTTGCCTCCAAAACGCAGTGTTCTAATGCCGCACTTTTGTTGTCGGTACTTGTGAATCCACCTCGGAAGTGCACCAAAAACGCTAGGTAATCCACCTGCCAGCTAATGAAATAACAATCCTGATGTGCTGTGCACATGATGCAGAATTTTCCGCTCAGGATTGTCATTGCGTTTAAATACGCAGCATGTCCATTCTTTGTAGCTGTTCAGCAGCGCAAAAACGCTCAAAGAATGGTACTCGGGCCGGGGAAGAAGACTACTTTTCCCATCAGTCGACCGCAGCTCCCACTGATAACAGCGAGATCGGCGCGGCTGAGGGGAGAAGTAGTCTCCTCAGCCGAGCTGGGGCTGTGCGCAGTGGAAAAAAAAAAAAAAAGCAAAAATCTATTTAAAATAAAAAACACCTTTTATCCTCACCTCTCTGGCGTCCCCCAGTGTTCCGTCGTCTTCCTGATGTCCCCCGGCGATGCGATCATCCCGGTGGCCGGCCGTACACAGATGGGAGCACGCTGCTGGATGAGATCACGGGAGTTCATCAGATGAAGATCAGCTGAGAACTCTGGGACCTCACTTTACGGCTCAGTACTGATACTGTATGAGGTCACCAGAGCTGATCTTCAGCTGATGAACTCACCTGACCTCAGCCTGCAGCAGAGCAATGTACACTGACAGGAATGACTTTACACTCCTGTCAGTGTACAGTGCTGTCTTCTACAGCAGTCATTCAGTGATTGATGTGACTGCTGTAGAAGTGACCCGGATCGCCGAGGGACAATCTGGATTGCATCATGTTTGCGGACAGGTGAGGGATATTGTTGTTTTTTATTTATTTTATTTTTTTTCAGGAGACGAGCGTCAGGGATTGAGAGAACAATAAAAAAAAAAAAAATTAAAACCTTGTGTAATTTTATTTCAATAAAATACTTTATTCTGGCCGTGTCTTTTTTGAAAAAGCGTTGAAAACTTAACTACAGGGTTAGTAATGGGGTCGTCTTATAGCCTCCTCTCCATTACTAACCTGGGCTTCATGTCAGCTGCCAATACAAGGCTGACATGAACCCCAACCCCATTACCTCACTCGTCACTCCTACACGACAGTGGGAAGAGTGGAGGCTTATGGATGCGCCATTTCTGGGACTGCTAAGAGGAGATCTTATTAGCGGAGGGGGCTAGAATCCATGACCCCTTCCCTGGCTATTAATATCAGCCCGCAGCTGTCTGTTTAGCCTTTT
This sequence comes from Phyllobates terribilis, assembly GCF_046119375.1. NCBI lineage: Eukaryota > Metazoa > Chordata > Amphibia > Anura > Dendrobatidae > Phyllobates > Phyllobates terribilis. The sequence goes on from NW_027362769.1 coordinate 287,013,102, forward strand.
CTGGTTAGATTTTATAGGGGGACCCTACATCAATGTTTTTCTGGGGTCCCCCTGTAATCTGGCCAGTAAAGGCTAAGCAAATAGCTGCCAGCTGTCATTAATAGCCAGGGAACATTTTTGGCTAATGGTCCCTTCCCCGGCTACTAATATCAGCCCCCAGTGGTCGGCTTTCCCTCTGCTGGTTATGAAAATGATACAGGAGCCATGCCATTTTTTTTTTTTTTAAATTTGGCTACGTGCTCATGATCCGGACGTAGCAGTGCTTTGGATGCAGCATATTTTTGCTGCGTCCGAAATGCTACGTTCTATTGAACGCAGGTAAATCCACATGTGTTCACTGAACTATGCGTATTTACCGCATTCAGTACATTCTAGTGGTCAAATTTCTGTTGCGGAGACTAGCGACTCCGCAAGAGAAATTGACGTCCTGAAAGACTTGCGGCATGTCAGTGTCCATGGGTGATCCGCAGCCTCAGATGCATGTATAGTGGACATGGAATTTCTAGAGATTCCATCCACTATGCTGTAACATCTGGATGCTTTGGGTTTGAGGCTGCATAAACACTCAGCTTCAAACCTGCAACAGCTCCTGATCGTGGCCACGTACCCAAACTCACCCGCAGTATGTCAATTTCTGTAGCGGACACACTAGTCTCCGCTGCAGATTTTGACCAATTGAAATGTCATTCTATGTGGTGGATCTACATGTATTGACAACAAAAGTGAGGCATTAGAACACAGCGTTTTGGACGCAGCGAAAATACGCTGCACCCAAAGTGCTGCTTGTTGCTGTTCGTGAGGACGTAGCGGCTAATGAAACAGCTGTGAGCTGTTATTAATAGCCAGGGAACATGTTTGCCTCATGACACCTTCCTAGGCTAAAAATAGCAGCTCTCAGCTGCCCCAGAAATTACTTGAATGGAAATGCTAATGAGATTGGGTTTATGGGATTAGCTGACACCTAGCCCTTTTGTTTTGTGATGACAAGGTGTCAATCAAACCCTTTCATTACTAAAAGCTAATTAAAGTAAAGAGTTAAATAAATACACAGACACAGTGTAAACACTTTAAGGAATGTGTCTGTTGTATTTCAAATAATCATTTCAATTAACCAATATACTCACCCCAGGTCTGACGGTAATCCAAGGGTTGAAGCAATGTCCCACATTTCTTTTCTTTTTTTGTCTGACAGGCAATCTCTGCATGTGTAACAGCTGTCAAATAATCGTGACACTTGCTGGCGCAGCGACATTAAAGCTAAGTGCCCACGATGCAGAAATGCTCTGGATTTTTCCTGAGTGTTTCTGCATCATTTTAGCAACACTTGGAAAGTGCTTGACTACTTGGTCACACTATATAAATCAATGCAACTGGCATCGATTTTATATAGTGTGACCAAGTTAGTTAAAAAAAAAAAGAATAAAAATGGTAAAAAAAAAACAACATATGCTCACCTTCCAATGGCCCCTGGTCTCCTTATCCGATGTGTCTGGTCTTCCCGGTGTCTCGCGGTTGTGTAAAAGGACCTTCCATGACGTCATTTAGTCATGTGACAGGTCACGCGACCGCTGACATCGGCGGTTGCGTGACCTGTCACATGACTAAATTACGTCATGGCCGGTCCTTTTACACAACCGCAAGACACCAGGAAGACCGGACGCATCACTATGGAGACCAGGGGCCATCAAAAGATGAGTATAATGTATATTTTTTATTTTAATTCATTTTTTTTTACAGGTACCCTGGTACCCGGGTCTGGACGAGAGTCTCCTCTTCTCCAGACCCGAGTACCATCCGCACATTGAATCGCTTAATATCCGCATGTGCACATGTAGTCATGCGGATTTTAAGCGATTCAATGCAAGTCAATGGCGGCAAAAATGCCGCTATTACTCAAAATAATTGGTAGTGCTGCGGATTTTTCCGCAATGATAATCCGCCACGGAAATTTCCGCAGCATGTGCACAGCACATGCGGATTATCATTGGGGAACATTGGAGACCTTCTACCAAGCGTTTTTTAAGCGTTTCTGCAGCGTAATTGCCGCTGCGGAAACGCTTAAAAAACGCATAGTGGGCACACAGCCTAAAAGAAATGCCAAGCACATTAAAATACTCAGTGAGCACCCGAGCGTGCTCGCCGAAAGGGTTATTAGAACACTCGCTCATCGCTATACTAGGCCCCTCAAAGAATCTATCTAGATGTGTGGTGAGCACCATGAACCGCTAGGTGCTTCACAGAAGTTTATAACGTAGAGCCGTGAAAATAAGAAATCAAATTTTTTTCACAAAAATGTACTCTTAGCCCCAATTTTTAATTTTCACAAGGGTTATGGGAGAAAATGGACCCCAAAATGTGTTGTGCAATTTCTCCTAAGTACGCTGATACCCCATGTGTGGGGTAAAACTACTGTTTGGGCGCTCGGAAGGGAAGGAGCACTGTTTGACTTTTTGAATTAAAAAATGGCTGGAATTGAGAGCAGACGTCATGTTGCGTTTGGAGAGCCCCTGATGTGCCTAAACAGTGGAAACCCCCCACAAGTGACCCCATTTTGGAAGCTAAACCCCTCAGTGAATTTATCTAGATGTGTGGTGAGCACCTTGAACCGCCAGGTGCTTCACAGAAGTTTATGACGTAGAGCCGTGAAATTAAGAAATCTAATTTTTTTTCCACAAAAATGTACTTTTAGCCCCATTTTTTTATTTTCACAACTGTAACTGGAGAAATTGGACCCCAAAATTTGTTGTACAATTTCTCCTGAGTACGGACATACCTCATATGTAGGGGAAAACTATTGTTTGAGCACACGGCAGGGTTTCGAATGCAGACTTTGATGGAATGGGCTGCGGGTGTCATGTCGCATTTGGAGAGCTCTGATGTGCCTAAACCGTGGAAAACCCCAACAAGTTACCCAATTTTGGAACTACATCCCTCAAGGATTTTATCAAGGGGTAATTTGGGCATTTTGAACCCACAGGTACTACACAGAATTTGATAACATTAGGTTGATATATTGAAAATTTTCATTTTTTTTCACGAAAATGTAGTTTTAACCCCAAATTTTTAATTTTTACAATGGATAATAGGAGAAAACGGACCCCATAATATGTTATGCTATTTTTCCCAAACGCGATGATGCCCCAAATGTAACTGAGAAGGAAGGAACACTGTTAGGCTTTTGGATCATAGATTTCGGTAGAATAGTTTGTTGGTGACATTTGTGGAGCCCCAAAGGTGTCAGAACAGCAGAAAAACCCCAAAGTGACCCCATTGTAGAAATTACACATCTCAATGAACTCATCTACTGCTGCAGTGACTATTATGTAACATCCACGCCAGGCTTTATTCTGGAGAATTGCATATATGCCAGTTTAGTGCCCATAAAGTGTAGCGCCCTCATACTTTTCTTTTGGTGACACACACCCCGTAAATTGTTAAGTGCTCTCCCCGCTATAATAATGCCAAACATGTGTCTGCTTACGGCGGTTTAGGCACAGTGGGGCATTTGGATTTGGGAATGCAGAATTCACTGAATTTTATTTGAAGGGGCGGGAGCTGTCGCTTTTCCAGAGTCTTTGTTCTACCAGTAATGTGGGACCCCCTATAGTTTCAGTGACGGATGATGGACCTGAGAGGGGGCTAGTTTTGTGTGGGATAAGTTAGGGATTTTATTGGTAACATTTTCTGGTACATAATCTTTCGATTGCTTCCAGAATAAGACTGGATCACCAGTCTACGCTGAGCACTTACGTCTGAGTTTCCATGTAATTCCCACAAAAATGCGATTCAGACAAAACCCCCAACGGAACCACCCACCGTAATGAGGCAGATGGAGACACTGTGGAGACTGTTTGACGTCTGCTCCGGTGTTCTCCATCTTTTTAGGTGTGCACAGATTTGTGATCGGCCCCGCTTGTGCGCTAAAAAAAAAGCCTAAAATGATGGTTCGCGGCCGGAACATAGACTAGTCCAAAGGGACTCCATCAGCCTCATAAGTGAGTGGATCCATCTGTTTTTTTGTCTGAATTGCGATTTTGGTGAATTTACACGGAAACAGAATGAAGAAATAGACAGCAGTACCAGAATAGTTCTTATTATTATTTTTGCGCAGTTCACTGTGCGGTGTAAGTGATAAGGCGGATTTATTCTCCAGGTCTGTTCGATTACAGTGATGCCAGATTTATATGTTTTTTTTTAGGTTTTGCTGCCATCACATAGTAAAAATTCCTTTTTTTTTTTTTAACAAAAAGTAGTTATTTTCGTTGCCATATTCTGAGAACTGTAACTTTTTTTATTTTTTGGTGAACAGAGCTGTATGATGGCTTATTTTTTGCGGGACGAGTTGCAGATTTTTTTGGTACCATTTTGGGGCACATAGTAATTTTTGATCGCTTTTTATTCCAATTTTTCAGACACAGAATGAACAAAAACCAGCAATTCAGTTGGGCTGTGTGCCCACGATGCTGAAATGCTCAGGATTTTTTCCTGAGCGTTTCTGCATCTCCCTGTGAGGAAAAACGTATGCGAATTGTACATGCGTTTTCCTGCCAGGGACATGCGGGTGTGAAGCGTTCTTCACTTGCATTTCCGCATGCGGGTTGACAAGCGCTTTCCAAGCAATTTTAGCATCACTTGGAAAGTGCTTGTCAACTTGGTCACACTATATAAATCCATGCTAACAGCATGGATTTATATAATGTGACCCCAGAGAATGTCAAAAAATAAAAAAGAAATCTATACTTACCTTCCGATGGCCCCCGGTGTCTTGTTTCCCTCTGTCCCGGCTGCCGGCAGCGCTACACTGAAGGACCTGCCGACGTCAGCGTCGCGTGACCCGTCACATGACTCTGACGTCAGCGCAGGTCCTTCAGTACATCGCGAACTGTCGGCATGCGAGGAGGAGCGCATCGGGGGCCGCCAGAAGGTAAGTATATATTTATTTTTTATTTTATTCTTTTTTTTTTTTACAGTTTTCTATGGTACCCAGGTCCGGAGGAGAGGCTCCTCTTCTCTAGATCTGGGTACCATCCGTACATTAGAACGCATGGAATGCGCATCTACATATACAGTGATGCGGAATTGGCGCGTTCTAATGCAAGTCAATGGCGGCGAAAACTCAGCACTTCCGCAAAATAATTGGTAGTGCTGCTTTTTTTTTCCACAATGATAATCCGCAGCGGAAATCTCCGCAGCATGTGCACAGCACATGCAGATTATCATTGGGGAACATGGCAGGCCTTCTACCATGCGTTTTTTAAGCGTTTCTGCAGCGTTCTTGCCGCTGCGGAAACGATTAAAAAACGCATCGTGGGCACACAGCCTTATTGTTTTTATTTTTTGCACCTTTCACCTTGCGGTAAAAGTGATGAGATCAATTTGTTTGTCGAGTCGGTACGATTACAGCGATACTAGATTTATAGATATTTTTTTTATGATTTGCTATTTTTATACACTAAAAACAGTATTATACAAAAAAGAATTTGATCATCACATTCTGAGAGCTGTAGTTTTTTAAAAAAAAATTTTGCCAAATGAGCCATATTATGGCTTGTCTTTTGCGGGACGGTTTGCCGTTTTTAGTTATTTTTTTTTTTTTACATGCAACTTTTTCAGCGCTTTTTATTCACTTTTTTTGTGAGTCAGCAAGATGAAAAAGCCTCATTTTTGGCGTGTTTTTTATTTTAGTTTTTTACGGCATTCGCCAAACGGAATAAATACCATGACAGTTTTATAGATCGGGTCGTTCTGGACGCAGTGATACCAATTATATATGTTTTTTTTGTCCCACTGTGAGAAATGTGTGATTTTCACTTTCATCGCTTGTCTCATACACTGCAGTACTCCTGCTGGATCTTACTGCTTGATCTCACAGGCCACCATACCCTGGGATCATCACATGATCTCGGGGTACCATGGTAACCATCGGGACCCACGATTCTCATTGTGGGGGTCCGATGGTTACTAAGGGGGGCCGCAAGACCCCCTTGTAACAACTTAAATAGCGCTGTCACAATTGACAGGGGTTTTTAATGGATTAATCGTCCCTGATCCGGCGTCAAAACCGGTCGGGGCCGATACTGCAGGGTGTCAGCTGTCATATACAGCTAACACCTGTGGGAATCGCTGCCGCCGGGTGGCGCTATTCACTTATACCTCAGCGACGCATTTTCACAGCGTTGACGCATAAGTACCCTTAATGACCACCGTAAAAATGCGCTACGGCGGTCATTAAGGGATTAATGGTGTTGCAGCCTCTGTGGCCTTTCAGAAAAAGTGTGTATATACTAACAAACCATGTGACACTTAGATTGCACACAGGTGGACTTCCTTTCACTAAGCATGTGACTTATGAAGGTAATTGCTTGCACCAGAAATTTTTAGGGGCTTAATAGTAAAAGGGGTGAATACATAAGCACATGCCAATTTTTAGTTATTTTATCCCATAAATTTTATTTATGCCTTTATTTTTCTCACTTCACTTCACCAACTTAGATTATTGAGTGCTGATGCATCACTACAAAAATATTCAAACACAGGTTGTAATGTAGCAAAATAGATAAAAAGCCAAGGGGGTGAATTATTTCGCGAGTCACTGCATTTATCCTTTAACACCTTCATTTTTCTCTGATACGCTGTTTACCAATCAGATTCATTTATTTTACATTTTGATAGATTGGACATTTCTGAACTCGGTGATACCAAATTTGTGTATTTTTCTTTTTTTTAACCCCTTTACCCGCCGAAGGTGGTTTGCACGTTAATGACCAAGCCAATTTTTACAATTCTGACCAGTGTCATTTTCTGAGGAAATAACTGTGGAACGCTTCAACGGATCCCCCTGATTCTGAGATTTTTTTCGTGACATATTGTACTTCATGATAGTGGTAAAATTTATTTCATATCACTTGAATTTATTTGTTTGAAAATAGAAAATTTGGCGAAAATGTTGAAAATTTTGCTATTTTCAAACTTTGAATTTTCATGCCCTTAAATCAGAGAGATATGTCACACAAAATAGTTAATAAATAACATTTCCCACATGTCTACTTTACATCAGCACAACTTTGGAACCAACATCTTTTTTTGTTAGGAAGTTAAAAGTTGATCAGCGATTTCTAATTTTTCCAACAAAATTTACAAAACCATTTTTTTTAGGGACCACATTACATTTGAAGTGACTTTGAGGGGCCTTTATGACAGAAAATACCCAAAAGTGACACCATTCTAAAAACTGCACCCCTCAAGGTGCTCAAAACCACATTCAAGAAGTTTATTAACCCTTCAGGTGCTTCACAGGAATTTTTGGAATGGGGAATAAAACAATAAACATTTAACATTTTTTGACAAAACTTTTACTTTAGACCCAATTTTTTTTATTTTTGCAAGGGCAACAGGTAAAAATGAACCCCAAAATTTGTTGTGCAATTTCTCCTGAGCACGCTGATGTCCCATATGTGCTCGCTACTTGAGTTTGCATCTCGTACTCGGGTATGCACCAGGTATCGCGTGTACTCGAGTGACATGCTCGAGTCCCCGTCCCACATATTTCACGATTGTTAGATACCCAAAAAAAACATGCGGGGATTGCTCGTGTATGGCAGGAAATCCATGCGTTTTTTTTGCTGTATAACAGCCGCAAAACATGCAGGGCTGAGACTCGAGCATGTCACTCGAGCACCCCCGATACTCGGTGCATACCCGAGCACCCGATGCAAACTCAAGTAGCGAGCACTTGCGCTCAACACTAGTCACCATATCGTCATCATTTTTTTTTCTTTACTCTTGAAAAAAATCACCTAATCCTAGCCCTAACACAACCCTAACTCTAATCCTATTACAACCCTAACCCTAACACAACCCTAACCCTATCCCGAAGGATCTATTCACTATAGTGAGGCAGCAGTGTTACTCTGTACACCGTCTGGCCTCTGTTTAGCGGTGTCCTTTTTTTCAGAGGTTCACAAAACTGGCCGATGGCACTTTTATGCATGACTAATAAAAAGACACCATGGGATCACAGGCCAGACGGCGTCCACAATGCCTCCATCTGCCTCATTACAGGGAGTCTTCCACTGGGGGTTCTGTCTGAATCACATATTTCAGAGATTTACACGGAAACCCCGGTTTAAGCACTCAGCACAGAATACATGTGAGCAGAGCCATACTGCGATCTTTGGGAGGAAAAATGAACAAATCAGCAGCAAGTGAAAAATTGGTTTTATTTACTTTTTATGCCGTTCCTCGTGCAGTATAAGTGATTAGATGACTTTATTCTTTGGGTTGGTGCAATTACAGCGATACCAGATTTATATTGGGTTTTTATTATTGACAGCTGTCATACACTAAAAACCCCTTTTTTTGCAAAGACTAGTTTTTATATCGCCATATTTTGAGAGCTATAATTTTCCATATTTTGGCCGACAGAGTCATGTAAGGGCTTGTTTTTTGCGTGACAACTTGACGTTTTTATTGGTACCGTTTTCGGGCACATGACATTTTTTGATCGCTTTCTATTATGATTTTTGGAGGCAGAATAAACAAAAACCAACAATTCAGAATTTTTTTTTTTTTAATGCCGTTCAATGTGTGGTAAAATTGATAAGGCAGCGTTATTCTTTGGGTCAGTACGTTTACCGCGGTAACACATTTATATATTTTTTTATGTTTTGGTGCTTTTACACAATAAAAACTTTTTTAGAAAAAATCGCTTTATTCTGAGAGCTATGACTCTTATTTTTCGGCTGATGGAGCTGTATAGCTGCTTGTTTTTTTGCGGGACAAGATGACGTTTTCAGTGGTTTCAGTCATTTGTATTTATATTCATCTTTTTGATCGCGTTTTATTTCACTTTTTGTTCGGCTGTATGATGATAAAGCACAGTTTTTTGCTTCGTTTTTTATTTTTTACCGTGTTCACTAAAGGTGTTAACCCTAGAACGCATACCTGGGGCCTCGCAGGCCCGCCCTGTTAATTGTTTTCTATTTTCTGCAAGATTACTTTAGTTAGAATTTTGAAACTCTAGGTATTCCTCAGGTATATATTTGTTTGTCATTTTTGTTTGAGTTATTCCATGTTATTTGCACGCGGGCCTAAAAGGCCCCAGGTATGTGAAAAAGTAGATTTTTATGGTCATGCGTTCTAGGGTTAACTAGTGTGACAGTTTTATAGGTCAGGCTGTTCTGGACGCGGCAACACCAAACGTGTGTACTTTTATTGGTTATTTTTATTTTATTGTTTTTTTTTTTTTGTGTCAGCCCTGCAAACACAAGTTACTTTGATCATGCACTGCAGATGATCAAAGTAACTTGCAGGTGTCTGGTTACCCATGACGACATCGGGTCACTATGGCAACGATAGGGACCCTGCGCTGACAGCATGGGGTCTCCGATCCAAGGTAAGAGGGCTGTTTTTCGTTTCTCTGCTCCCGAAATGCTGTGATCGAGTTTGATCACAGCATTTTGGGGGTTAATGTGCAGGGAGCGGTGCGGGGGTGCAGGACCGCTGACACCCGGCGGCGATCGCGCCCACACAGCTTGTGTGCGGGCCCGATCGCCGGTCATTAATAGTTCGTCCCTGGTCAATAAGGCTCAGGGCACAGGGACGCACTATTACTGACTATGTCAGTAAGGGGTTAATTGTTTTATTTGTAATTGGACAAAAGGGGGTATTTTGAACTTGTGTTTTTTATTTTTTCATATTTTTAAAAACTTTTGTTTTAAACTTTTTACTGTATTTAATAGTCTCCTTAGGAGACTTGAAGCTGCGATCTTCTGATCGCTTGGACTATACACAGCAATGCTTTAGCTGAAATCACGATCTCCTATGAATGCCAGCCATGTGCCAGCTTTCACAGGAGGATCATAATGACAGGCATGGGGGTCATCAGCAGACTTAATGACTGGTGAATAACCATAAAATAAATTGTAAAACTGTGCTTGTGATATGCAAATTAGTATGTAACTAATGTGGGACAGGGGGAATGGTTCCCAGAGACTAATCCTCTCTTTCATTATGTTGTCACACCCCCGTGGGTGTGAGTGACATGATTTGCAAGAGTGATGTCACCACTGGCTCTTTGCAAGTATCACGCTTGTGTGCAATATTCTGCTTCCCTGGGAATGCAGTGATGCAGGAATCGGCCATGGAGGTCTTAAAGCCCCCATATACCACTAATGAAGCACACAATCCATCAGTTGGTTGTTGTCACGGTTTCATCATTGTGGCCTAGGGACGCTGTGAATGACAGGTCAGCCGCCCTATGGGATCTGGAGTGTACTGGACTGTCAGTATTGTGAGTGACAGTCCAGTCATCCAATCTGATCCTGGGGCGTGCTGGGCTGTCATCACTTTAACAGCCCTGTTGCTCAATCTGGTCTAGCCTGAGGGTGTTTCTCCAGATGCTTCCTGTATTTAGTGATTTGCTGGCTATTTAGCTGGCTAGCTGTGAGCAGTCCAGTGTCAGCTGTAGCTTAGATTTGTTTGATGTGTGTGCTTAGCATTGTGTCTGTTTCTCTGTCTTGTTGCCGGACCTAGAATTTGTTGTGACTATTTGTGTGGAATCCCCCTTCTGCTTTTGATGCTTTTTGAATTCAGGTACCTGACCCCGGACTTGACCTCTGACTACCCCTTTTGTCTCACTCCCTTGTCTCGATGTTCCCTTCTGGCATTTGAACCCAGATTGTTACCTGACCATGCCTTTGTCTTATCCTTCTGTACTAGGAGCCCTCCTGGTATCTGATCTCTGACCTCCTGACTCCTGTCTCATGCCTTATTGGTGAGTAGTGAGTCAGAATCACATTTTTGTGTTGCTTGGCTAGTATATGGGGGCTGTAAGTTCTGCATATCTGCTGCCTTATTAGGAAGGCAGGGAGCGTATGCCCAACCTCACTGCACATTCTTAAGAGGCAGAAAGTTGTGCACATATACAATATTTGCAAAGAACCGGTGGTGATGTTGCTCTGGTAAATCATTGCACTCCCGCCCACATGGGCATGATAACATGACGAAGGGGAGAATTACCGTAGTCCAGGAAAATCAATGTCTCCACCCTACACCCACACCACCCTCCTTATATCAGGAGCTCAGTTTAAAAATAGATTTCATGGTCATTTACCAATCACTGACACACAAAAGGGGGCTTGTTAGAAAGTCGATATATGGTGTAATAAAGACATGGTGGCAAGTTTTGGGAGCTAGGGCAGTGGACAGGTTCAAATTAAATTGAAATCTGTGAATAGCTGACAAATAGAGATGAGCATTTTGAACTGCTTGGCCCTATACTGGTGTCATTCCGGTCCTCCATGATGGCCTCCTTGGCACCACTAGTGCTTACTAGGCCCTACATTATACTAGTGTCCAAGTCTCGAGCAATGTCATTATGTCGTGGGTCTAGTACACCCTATGGGTGCAGTAGTGAAGGCCAGCTGCCACAGAGAACCCAACTGGACGCCGAACCGGTTCAGTAAGAATTGAATTGCCTATCAATATTGACACGATTTCAAAACAACCATTTGTAATTTGAAATTCTCCCTACAAACTTTTGATCACCCACTCGCCTAACCCCAGTGATCCCATTACTGATTTATTTTTGTAATGAACCTTTAAAGGGGTTGAAAACCTGAAAGAGAAAATCTAAGATTTATGTTGGATGTAGGAGTTTTGTACAGACATAATGTTGTGGGTATGTCTGTTATGGCTGTACAAGAATGTAACTCATGTGCTTATACATTATTTAGTAGGACCATCTGGGAACGTGCCTTTTTAAATCATTAACACAACACTAAAGCAAGTCTTGTTTTCTTTTACTAGTACTCATGGTTTGTGCTGTTTGTTGATGTTTTTTTTCTTTTAAACTATTAAGTTTTATATGTATTTGTAACTGAACAAAGTGAACTAACATTTCCCTCTAACATGATTACATACAGCTCGTGAAATTGCTCTTCTACAATAGGTAAAGCCCCTTTTGGTTAAACCCATGGCTCACTTGAGAATTTTAACATTAGAGAACAACTGGTTATGACTCACTTCCTAATGTCCTAAGTGCTGTGTTCATCTGAAAGATACAGACACTTAAGGAAATGAGCCAAAACATCCTGGAATTTCATATAGGACACTAAAGAAATCTCCAGACACACTTGTACTGTAATTTACCCTAACAGTTGTGATCTCAGACAAAATAATCCGTCTCAAAGCAACATAATTAACAGATCACATTATGACAAAAGTACAAGCAGTAAACCTGGTTGTATAAAAGACTCATCAGTACTCATAAAGAGTGAAATAAGTATTGAACATGTCACCAATTTACTATATTTATCAAGGTGCTATTGACATGATATTCTCACTAGAAGTCAGTAACAGCCCATCTAATCCACACTGGCAAAGCAATCAAGCCAGAGATGACCATTCATTAAGTTACCTCTAATAATGAGAAATAAACAGAGACGTATTGAACACCCCTACTGAAAATTGAGGGGTCTCCACATATTGCTCTTGGGTCCATTTTCTGTCATGGAGGGCAAATAGAAAATCTAAGTATGTCATGTGTTTAGGTAAAAAAGCTTTACTTATACACCATGTTCCAAATTATTATGTAAACGCTATTTTTCTCTGATTTTCCTAAATGGTCTATGCAAATGAGTCAGTATAATTTTCAAAGCATCAAACATTAAAGTAAACATCAATATTTTTGGACAAACCTCCCAATGTTAATAATATTTTTTTCAAAAGTAAAAAAACTCAAAGCGCACTGTTCCAGATTATTACTCACAACGGAGTTTCCAAACATTTTATAGGTTGTAAAGAACTGGAAAATCAAAAGCTTTTTCAATCAAAAACATCTTAAAAGGTCTAGTTACATGTTAACACTGGACCCCTTCTTTCATATCACTGTTACAATTGTTCCATCCATTGAACTTGTGAGTTTTTGGATCGTTTCTGCTTCTGTTTCTTTGCAGGATGTCAGAATAGCCTCTCAGAGCTGCTGTTTTGATGTGAACAATATATATTTATATATATTATATCATAGATATTTTGCTTGAGGATACTCCAAACGTTCTAAATAGGGTTGAGGTCAGGGCAGGATGGTGGACACACCATGAGTTTCTGTGCTTTTATGCCCATAGCAGCCAATGACTCAGAGGTACTCTTTGCAGCATGAGATGGTGCATTGTCATGCATGAAGATGATTTTGCTGCGGATGGCATGGTCCTTCTTTTTGTACCAAGAAGAAAGTGGTCAGTCAGGCACTCTGTATACTTTGCCAAGGTCATTTTCACACGTTCATTAACCCTAAAGTGGCCTACCAGCTCTCTAACCTTGATTCTGGCCCAAAACATAACCCCACCACCTCATTGCTGACATTGCAGGCTTGTTGGGACATGGAGACCATCCACCAACCATGCACTACTACATCCATCTGAACCATACAGGGTTGCACAGCACTCATCAGTAAAGAAAACTGTTTTATAACTAGTTGTCATGTATATTTGGGCCCACAGTTTCTGCTTATGAGCACTGTTTAGGGATGGCTGACTAGTAGATTTATACACAACTGCAAGCCCCTGGAGGATCCTACACCTTGAGGTTCGCAAGACTCCAGAGACACCAGCAGCTTCAAATACCTGTTTGCGGTTTTGTGATGGTATTTTAGCAGCTGTTCTCTCAATCCGATGAATTTGTCTGGCAGGAACCTTCCTCATTATGCCTTTATTTACACAAACCCGTCTGTGCTCTGTATCAGCCACAAATCTCTTCACAGTACGATGATCACATTTAAGTTTTCGTGAAATATATTTAATGTTTACATACCTTGTATCACGCAAGGTGTGGGAAAGACTTAGTGCAACACAAAGGGAAGAGGGAAAGGAAGCCCAGACTCTAGGGAAAGGGGGGAGTGGAGACCTCCCTGTCTCCCCTAACGTCCCTATATTGACTCTTCACCAATCGCCGCACGCGTTCCTTGCCCTGTCTTTCCCTGGCGTTTGGCTAAGGCTAGGGAAATGAGGAGATGATCACTAGACGATCCCCACTGACACTAAAGACAACAAGGGGGGGGACAAACAAAGGGGAATTGCTTAGCTTTAGACGACTCCAGACAACTTTGCACACATCCTCAACACCAGAAGAAGTACTGCTCTTGCTCAAGCCTTCACAAGGAGTAATGAATATTGCAGGCACCTTCCTCTGGAACACAGCAGGTGTTTATACACCCAGGCCAGGGTGTTAATTAGCCAGAGGATGGTAGCTGCTGGGTCCTAGAGACAGCCTCTAAGAAGATGTCTGCATTGCCAAACGTAGAGATCTCCTGCAACCCACTGCTGGGCAACAGTCTGGCACTTCTGACACACCCGTAACTCCTTGTCCAAGGAATTGCATTTTCTGACCCTTTTTGGCAGCAGAGAGATTATTTTTCTTTCCCCTATTGCTTGAAACCTGCGGCCTGCTTAATAACGTAGAATGTCCTTCTTGAATAGTTTTCATTTAAATGGGCTCACCTGGCAAACTAATTATAATTAGCACAGGTATTTGAGATTGATTTTAGTGATCCAAAGAGCCCTGAGACACCATATCATCCATGAGTTTATTTGAAAAACAAAAAGTTACATCTTAATGACACTTGCATCCAATTTGCTTAATAATTTGGAACACAGTATATAGATCACAGAAACCCCCATTAAACTGTAGAAATTTTCTTGCTGTTTCTAAATTTTATGAAACATTAGCATCCATATATAAAGTATGCTCTTAATCAGAAAGTGTTACTCATATGTGTTGAAGATAATGGATGATAGTTTTATGATTAAAGAGGACCTTTCACCAGTCTAAGCTTGTTAAACTGGCCACTTCATGGAATAGTAAGGCTGAGTTCACACGATGCGTATTTAATGCGTTTCCGCTGCGTTTTTGCAGTTGCGTAAACGCCGCGGAAACGCATGAAAAACGCATGGTAGAAGGGCAGCAATGTTCCCCAATTGAAATCCGCATGTGCTGTGCCCATGATGCGGATTTTTCCGCAGCGTAAACGTTGCGCTCAAAAATCCGCAGCATGTCAATTAATTTTGCGTAAACGCGGCGTTTTCGCCGCCATTGACTTGCATTAGAACGCGCCAATTCCGCAAGACTGCATCTGTACTTGCGTTATTGGCGCATTCTAATGTGCGGATGGTACCCGGGTGTGGAGAAGAGGACAGTCTCATCCACAACCAGGTACCATTAAAAAAGCTGTAAAACAAGAATAAAATAAAAAATATATATATATATATACTTACCATCTGTCGCCCCGCGCAGCGCCCCTGCTTGGTTCCCGGCACTTGAAGTGAGTTGAAGGACCTGCGCTGACGTCAGAGTCATGTGACGGGTCACGTGACGCTGACGTCGGCAGGTCTTTCAATTCAAAGTTGCCGGGAGAACGGAGTGTAAAGCAGGACAGCGCGGGCCATCGGAGGTAAGTATATACACTCTCTCGGGTCACACTATATAAATCCATGCTGTTTGCATGGATTTATATAGTGTGACCTAGTTGTCAAGCACTTTCCAGGTGATGCTAAAATCGCCTGGAAAGCTCTTGTCAATCTGCATGCGTAAACGCATGTGAATCCGCATGTGGATCCGCATGTATTCTGCAGGAAAAACGCATGCACAATCTGCATGCGTTTTTTCTGCCAGGGAGATGCAGAAATGATGCAGAAATTTTCTGCTTCATTTCTGCATCGTGTGCACATACCCTAATAAAAGTTTTTTATTTCTCATTTCCATTGTGGAGATATTAGTTTGAAAGATTAGATTGCTATCTATGCTAAGCCCAAGGGGACATTACTAGAGATCTGTCTTTGAAGGCATGTACTTTTTCCCTACATGTCGTTGACCAATCATAAGCGGGAGACTTCATGCAGGGGAAAAAGAACACACCCCAGAAAAAGGAAACCCAGCTTTTCCTGTGTGAGACATGTAATGACACACATCCCTGCTCTCCTCCATGATTTCTGCATCACTTGTATAAAGTACAGAAAATCTGTGTATCTTCACAAACACCTCTATCAGCTCTTATTTCACTGCAGTCGGTATGGGAGGAATGGACTTACAGCAGAGCTGACATTGCTCTAAGATGAAAGCTGCTAGAGGTGTTTGTAATGACACATAGCTCTTCTGTACTCTGTACAGTAGGTGCAGAGATCATGGAGGAGAGTAGGGCTATGTCTTATATCTCAAGAGAAAGCTGGGCCATGTTATTTTTTTCCACCACTGCATAACCTCCTGCTTATGATTGGTCAATGTCATGCGGGAAAAACATGAATGGGAAAAAATCCAGCTCAACGAACATCGACGCGTTTCAGGTGACTGCACACCCTTAATCCGGGTGTGCAGTCACCTGAAACGCGTCAATGTCGCATAGCATGTAACCATTGCTGACTCTGTTTATCCTCTACTGAGCACTTTTTGGTGAATAAAGAAAGAAGTTTGTTCACAAGTTCGTTCAGGTGGATTTTTCCTGTTTATGTGATTGCCCTACGCTCTGATGCAGTGTTTTTCTGTGCTCTGAACACTAAAGGATGTCTATTACGGCGAGCTGGACTTATATTTGTTTCAGGGGAAAACATACATGACCTCAGAGACAAATGTCTTGGATTTAGCATAAATTATAATCAAAGCTTTACCAGTGAGTACAAAATATACTTTACTAATCTCTGCAGCCACTTCTCCATGATGTGGCCAGCTTAGCATGCTAAACTGGTGAAAAGTTCTCTTTATATGCACAGAAATAGCAAACGTCAGTCTCTGTGATATAACCATCCTAAAAGTAACTATAAAGTGTTTACTATAGGGCAGTTTATGCAGTCACCGACCTATTCGATTCACATTACAAATAGTCTGCATGTTCCCATGGCAGAGGAAGGAAACTTTGGGAGGACGGGCTATTACATCCTGTACCAGTGACCTGGGATGAATTTGAGTCCGTGAATGCTTTATCTAAGGAAATGACATAGACTAGGTGATACGAGCGCTATTCTGTAGTGTATACAGCTGATTACATATTTATTATAGGGCTTTTTCAAACATGCCCTTTATGATCCCAAACCAGCAGAAGAGCCAGGAGCATAGAGTCGGCTATGAAGTGGCTAGTCATCTGTTATTATACAGTCCTGGAGCGGGTCAGAGGCATAGACAAGCATGACCATGGGAATCAATGGAGGAAATCGGAGAAAACTGCAGAAGACCGTTTTGATACTGAAAACGAAATGCTCAGGATGTTAAGAGACCTGTAATGCTTTTAGCAGGTCATATCTATTAATTTGTGGGAATGGCGCGCACAGAGAAAAACCCTTCTGCAAATATTTGGTAAGTGCAAAGAAATTGAAAAAAATCAGCTCCCTCTTTCTCTCCGTAGAGAGAGAGGTCATTCTAATGGTAAAGGGGTTTTCCAAAAGCATTGCCCCACAGCAACTAAAGGCTCGCTCACCTGAGCGTATAACATGGCCGAGTGATATACGGTGTTTTATCGGATAGCCCTCAACCCAAACTTATACTGTGGGGCCGAGCAGATCTGTGATTATTGCCTCATGCTGATTCGGCATGTGATAATCTGCTCACGCGCACCCATACAAATCTATAGGCGCCTGTGAAACATCGGACGTCATCTGATGTACGCGCACAGAGACAATGGAGAAGATGGACAAATGAAGCTCTCCGTCTTCTCCTCACCTGTCTCTCACACTCATATAACACTGGGATCACACTCTGATAGAATGTCATTAGCATAATCGGCACGATTCTCTCGCATGAGAGAACATATGGGAACATATGGCCGTCTGACCCCTGCCTAGCAGTGATGAAGTGACTAAAATATGTATACTTACATAATGAACCCACTCCATTCCAGCGCCACATCTCTGGTCCTCTCAGGGTTCCCTGCCTGTCATCTGCAGCAACAACCATCTGTATACCCCACGTGACCCCTAAAGCTAATCGCCGGCACCAGCGGTCCCATAATGCTACATTCCCACAATGAGTTATTGATGTTGTAGATTTTTGCTCCTGTTATGTAAATTAGGTCACTGCGTTTTTACATGGGTTTTGATCTTGTTTTTGACGCTGCGGTTCTCGTCCCTTGTTGCTGTGTCATGTTTTAAATGAAGCTGCTTTGTTTTTAGTACTTCGTGGTATTTGGCTTTGACAAAACGTTATTGATACAGCCATGTGCGGATTATAGGAGGTTTTTACCTGCAGGTTATCCGCACCTAATACAATTGTATGGGATAACTCTGCACATAACACTCTGCGTACCTGCCAGAGAAATTGACATGTTGTGCTTTTCAAACATACAGCGCAGTTCAGTTTACATCACATTCCACATGAGATCTCTATACATCCCATTCACTTTGCTGTAAAATCTCACCAAAATTCATCATGGGAACTTACCCTAACGTGGAAAACCTCTTTGATGCTGGAGGTGACAGTCCTTGGGATACGGTGATGATTATGTGAACATGGCTGACAGTGTGGTTGCCATGGAAATACTACCTATTAATTACAGTGTCAGGATTTGGGCCTATTATCTGACTTGCAGGTTTCAGTTCTAGGAAGAATTGATATGCAGGCAGAAAAACGACTGGCAGATTTTGTGAATTTTAAAGGGGTTTTCTGCTTTTAGGAAAGTGGTCTCCTGATGTTGGCATGCATGAAAATAACAGCCTGACAGTTCTTACCCTCCCCCAGTGCCCGCTCCCTGCTGACGCTTCATTCTATGTGTCCTGGCTTCAGCGATGACATGTAGCCTATCACTGCTGATCTCAGTGATTGGCTGCAGCGGTGATGCATGCTGTAGTCATGATGTCACCACTTTAGCCAAAGCACAAAGACTAGAGCAGCCGCAGGGAGCCGTCATTGTTCTGGGAGAGGGTGCCTATACTCCGGCTTTATCTTACAAATATAGCAAATATTTGGAGACCCTTTAAACTATTCACCTAACATTTGGGAGGGCACCACCCTTAGGGATTGTATCTGTACAGGAATCATTCACATGCAGCCATAAAAAATGTGAGGTTTCATATATATATATGTAACAAAGCATTCATATATCATATAAAATATATGAATGCTTAGTTACAATAATTCATGTTATATACCAAGCCAACGGCACAATGTGTAATATACAGGAGTAAGGTGATCAGACCGATACGGGGGGAATTATGGGGAATCATGGAACGAGAGTGTTAAGCAGCCAATCATTCTGGAGATTTTTCTTGTATACTAAACAGCCCAAATCCCAGTCATGGCCTTATCCTTTATCATTGGTATTTGAGTGTATCGTGATTTCTGGAGTGTGCTTTTTAATAGATTGTAAGGCGTTATGTGACGTGACACTGGGTTTTAAGGACGGGGCTGATCGAGATCATCTGCAGGCTGTGACTAATGATCTTTTTATTCAGCCCAACCAGAGAAATATGTGCACAGAACAATTGTTAACACAATTAAGATGCTATTAGCGGCATACCTTCTGTTTACATAGGACGATGTATTGCCGATAATCAGGATATTTAAAGAGACTGTCTAGTACCATACTGACACTTGTCTGAAAGGATCTGGTCTGTGTGTGGTCAGCAGGTAATTGACAGTTATGTATCAGAAGAGAAGAAGCCATAAAGCTATAATATAAAATTACATATGAGCTGTAGCATTCACTGCATGTCTTTTTTTTATTTCCCAAAGTGATCATTTGCAACAGGGATTCGATATCTTAAAAAAGCTGGAAGCAATTTCTTTTAAGATTTCCCCAAATTACACAATTGCACTTTGATGTCTTTTTAGAACAGTAAAGCAAGATGCTAACTGGTATATATGCATTATTGATAGGGAGCTTACAGCTGAAAACAGGGATCCCATTCAAATGTATGAAATGGATGAATCATATGATTGATATGCCCTAAAATGCTGCCATATCTAGTACCTACAGACCGTTTATTATCCATACATACAGTGCATGTAGAACATATATGGCTGCTAGATAAGTGAACTTTTGCCACATAACATATTAGGATGTAAGAAGAAACCTTGTCGCTAATTGCATGCATTTCCTTAACTCTGTCAGGATCTTCTCACGACTTGGAATCAGTAGATGATCAGTGACCGGATGTGGCTCCTAAAGGCTCTGCTTGTAAACACACATTTTACTTGGAATCTGCTACTAGAAGGATACAGCCTAACAAAGCGTAGTGAGCCCTACTTGTGTTACACATTCAGACTAATTTCATATGGATTAGTTTTCTTGGTATTAAAACCTTTTAAAGTAATGATTGTTTCCAAGGCCCAAAATATGAACATCTAAAAATAAGAAAAAATGGAGATTCACATTCAAGAAGCTTAACATCTTTCTCGCCTCACAAGAAAGATCACGAACAAGTGATCAAAATGTCTGTACCCCAAAGTAAAGTCCAATGAAAACTGCAGCTTGTTACACAAAAAAGCCACATCACACATCTCCATTGTGCAGTGAACATCGTTAAGAATATAGATTTACTTTTTATTGTTGTATTGAAACAAGAAATGCCTCAAAGTGCTTCTTTTTATGACTGCATATTAATTAATGGATGCATTATAAAATATATACATGATTGTGGAATACTGTCTTATTACTGTCTTATTTTTAATCCCTCACCCCACACCTAATATATTGAAAAATGTTACTTTTTCATGTACCCCATAATAGTGTGTTTAAAAGATACAAAGTATCCACACAAAAAAGAGGCCCTTATATTGTTACATTGGGAGGAAGCTTAAAGAAGCACTCCTCCTCTCATCAAAATTTTTATCCTCTTTATATATTGCAATTATCATATTATACACTGTGTGCAGAATTATTAGGCAAGTTGTATTTTAGAGGATTATTTTTATTATTGATCAACACTATGTTCTCAATCAACCCAAAAGACTCATAAATATCCAAACTTAATATTTTTGGAAGTTGGAGTGTTTTTTTTTTTAGATTTGGCTATATTGGAGGATATCTGTTTGTGCAGGTAACTATTACTGTGCAGAATTATTAGGCAACTTAATAAAAAACTAATATAATCCCATCTCACTTGTTTATTTTCACCAGGTAAACCAATATCAGTGCACAAAACGTAGAAATAAACATTTCTGACATGCAAAAACAAAGACCAAAAAAATTAGTGATCAATATAGCCACCTTTCTTTATGACACTCAACAGTCTTCCATCCATAGATTCTGTTAGTTGCTTGATCTGTTTTCGATCAACATTGCGTGCAGCAGCCACCACAGCCTCCCAGACACTGTTCCGAGAGGTGTACTGTTTTCCCTCCCTGTAGATCTCACATTTTATGATGGACCACAGGTTCTCTATGGGGTTCAGATCAGGTGAACAAGGGGGCCATGTCATTATTTTTTCTTCTTTTAGACCTTTACTGGCCAGCCACGCTGTGGAGTAGTTGGATGCATGTGATGGAGCATTGTCCTGCATGAAAATCATGTTTTTCTTGAACGATACCGACTTCTTCCTATACCACTGCTTGAAGAAGTTGTCTTCCAGAAACTGGCAGTAGGTCTGGGAGTTGAGCTTCACTCCATCCTCAATCCGAAAAGGTCCCACAAGTTCATCTTTGATGATACCAGCCCATACCAGTACCCCACCTCCACCTTGCTGGTGTCTGAGTCGGAGTGGAGCTCTCTGCCCTTTACTGATCCAGCCTCTGGCCCATCCATCTGGCCCATCTAGAGTCACTCTCATTTCATCAGTCCATAAAACCTTTGAAAAATCAGTTTTAAGATATTTCTTGGCCCATTCTTAACGTTTTATCTTATGTTTCTTGTTCAAAGGTGTTCGTTTTTCAGCCTTCCTTACCTTGGCCATGTCCCTGAGTATCGCACACCTTGTGCTTTTTGATACTCTAGTAACGTTGCAGCTCTGAAATATGGCAAAACTGTTGGCGAATGGCATCTTGGCAGCTTCACTCTTGATTTTCCTCAATTCATGGGCAGTTATTTTGTGCCTTTTTTGGCCAACACGCTTCTTGTGACCCTGTTGGCTATTTGCCATGAAACGCTTGATTGTTCGGTGATCACACTTCAAAAGTTTGGAAATTTCAAGACTGCTGCATCCCTCTGCAAGACATCTCACAATTTTGGATTTTTCAGAACCCGTCAAATCTCTCTTCTGACCCATTTTGCCAAAGGAAAGGACGTTTAATAATTAAGCACACCTTATATAGGGTGTTGATGTCATTAGTCAACACCCCTCCTCATTACAGAGATGCACATCACCAGATTTACTTAATTGGTAGTTGGCTCTCAAGCCTATGCAGCTTGGAGTAGGACAACATGTATAAAAAGTATCATGTGATCAAAATACTCATTTGCCAATAATTCTGCACACAGTGTATAGCACTGTGTACTTACAATTGCTCATTTTGCCTTTCTACCCAGGTAATTCTTCTGTTTTCCACGAGGTCTATGACATCACATGATTAAAAACTGCTTAGCTGAATCCTTCTAAGCTTTATGTAGAAACAAGAGGTCAATTTTCCCTGTATGAGTCATGAGTGTCTGCAAAAGTCCCTCACAGGGGGTAGGAGGGAGCAGCTGGGTCAGGATTTGAAGAGAGGATGATAAATGCAGGGCCAGGAGAACTCCTGTTTCTACATAGAGCCAAGTGAAGAATTAGCTGGGCCCTTGTGCGGCCTCACAGGTTGCACCAATGATATGTCTGTCACGCACTTGCTGCCATAATAGAAACCTTTCAGCGCAACATGACAACTCGTCTCTTCAAGATAGACCTGCAATAACTCTGCTGCTACCTCACTGCACCGGAGGTGCTCCAGCTACCCGACCAACTGGCTCTTTCCCTATTTCCCTATAGCTTGTAATCCCGTGAGGGCAGTGTTCTCTCCCCTTTATAACAGTCTTTCACTGTTACTTTGTCCATTGTAATTTATATATAAATTTTGTACATATATGGGTGCTTAAAAAATAATAATTTGCTCACTTTAATATATCATTATTGTTGTGAACTTTCTATTTATCAGGTTTAGCCACTGTCAAGCAACACGGTGACTCAGTGGTTAGCACTGTAGCCTTGCTGCTCTGGAGTCTTGGGTTCAAATTCCTCCAAGTACAACATTTGCAAGGAGTGTGTATGTTCTCCCCATGTTTGCATGGGTTTCCTCCGGGATGTAGAATTATTGGCGCTGTATCAATGAGTAAAATAAATAAACATTCAAAATCAGAAAATATTTCAATTTCAAGATGTCCAAATCCTATTTTCTTTAATTGTTGGCAAAACCATTTTTTCTATCTTTAATTTTGCTAATGTTGTAAAGCTATGTGCATAATATATACACTGGGGTACATTAGTATTGAACATGTCACCAATCTAAGTAAATATATTTCTAAAGGTGCTATTAACCTGAAATTCTCACCAAATGTCGGTAACAGCCCATCCAATCCACACAGGCAAAGAAATCAAGCCGTAGATGTCCATAAATTAAGTTATGAGTAATAATGAGAAATGACAGAAGGAAAAAGTATTGAACACATGAAGAAAGAGAGGTGCAAAAGGTCATGGAAAGTCATGACACTAGATGAAATCAGAAAGCTATCCTGCCACTTAGTGAAAAATAATATCCGCTGGTTCAACCAATGGCCTATAAAAAGGTGTCTCATTATCAAGGTGCCACACAACATTTCATGATGGGTAAAACCAATGTGCTGTCTCAAGACCGTTGCAACCTTATTGTTCCAAACATACTGATGGCATTGGTTACAGAAGAATTTCTAAACTACTGAAGGTTCCAGTGAGCACTGTTGGAGCCATAATCCAGAAGTGCAAAGAACATAATTTCACCATAAATTGGCCATGATCAGGTGCTCTGAGGCGTGAAAAGAATTCTCAGAAGAGTTATCCAAGATTCAAGGGCCACCTGTGCAGAGCTACAGAAAGACCTGGAATCAGCAAGTACAATTGTTTCAAAGAAAACTAATAAGTATTGGACTTAATCTCCATGGCCTGTTTGCACGCTCATTATGCAAAACTTCATTGCTGAGCTAAAATGATGTTCAATAACATTTAAATTTTGCTCAACAACATTTATACAAGCCTGTGAAATACTGGGAGAATATAGTCTGGTCAGATGAGACCAAAATTAAACTCTTTGGATTACATAATACACACCATGTTTGGAGAACAAAATGCAAATTGTCTCTTCAGAGAGGAAGAAGACCAGAACTCTAGTTCCACCTACAGGAAGTAGCAATTCTAAAAGTTAATAGTGACCCTTTAACGAGCCTTATCACATGACTTGGGATATAAGCCAGAACCAGAAACTCAGTTTGCAGACACTGTGTTTCGGAGTACTGCCCCTCAGTGCAAAGTGTGAGTTCTGGTTTGGCTGGGTGAGAGGCATCAGACCGGTATCTAAGGGGTAACATTTCTCCTTGTGGAGAGCGACATGTTAAGCATGTCATGGTGAGGAGACTTTTAAAGCCGCAGTGCTCCTCTGGGAAATATGCAAATTGTCTCTTCAGAGAGGACGAGGACCAGAACTCTAGTGCCACCTACAGGAAGTAGCAATCCTAAAAGTCAATAGTGACCCTTTAACGAGCCTTATCACAGAGTTCTGGTCCTCTTCCTCTCTGAAAAGACAATTTGCATATTTTCCAGAGGAGCATTGTGGTTTTAAAAGTCTCCTCACCGTGACATGCTTAACATGTTGCTCTCCACAAGGAGAAATGTTACTCCTTAAATACTGGAGAACAAAAGGCACTGCATATCACCCAAAAACACCATACCAGCAGTGAAGTTTGGAGGAGGGAACATCATGGTGTGGGGCTGTTTTTCAGCATACGGCACGGACAAACTTCATGTAATTGAAGGAAAGATGAATGGACAAATGTACAGAGACATTCTTGATAAAAATCTGCCGCCATCTACAAGGATGATGAACATGAAACAAGGGAGGACATTTCAGCAAGACATTGATCCCAAACACACAGCCTATGAAGCTCTCAATTTGTTTCATAGAAATACAATAAAGCTGCTAGAATGGCCCAGCCAATCACCTGACCTGAATCCAATAGAAAATTTATGGAAGGAACTAAAGCTCAGAGTTCATAGGAGCTCACGGGACCTTCAGAATCTGAAGAGTGTTTGTGTGGAAGAATGGGAAAAAATCACACCTGAGCAATTCATGCGACTGGTTTCTCCATAGAGGATGCATCTTGAGGCTGTTATCACCAACAAAGGCTTTTGTACGAAGTATTAAATACATTTCAGTAAACATCTTCAGTATTCTTTTCTTGTGTCATTTCTCATTATTACATATAACTTAATTTATGGACATCTATGGTTTGATTTCTTTGCCTATGTGGATTGGGTGCGTAGTTACTGACATCTGGTGAGAATTTCATGTCAATAGCACCTTTATAAATGTATTTGCTTAGAAAATTGGTAACGTGTTCAATACTTATATTACCTGCTGTATGCTGTGTAAGGCAGCGCTATTCATCACGCTGGGGGACACTCGCTTCACCCGGTCAATTAAAGCACACATGCAACGTCTTTCCGGTATTTCACAATCCAGCAGTTTATTACACTTCATAACTGCTTATAACATAGTCCATCTCAGTGGCTCACCGACATATTACACATATAATGTCCAAGAGCCTTTCCAGTGACAGATATGTCCACTTGGCTCCAGATACAGCCTTCAGCAAGGTAACAATATAAATGTCCACATAACGCACCGCTTTTACATTTTGCCGGGTCTAGCGGTTTCCATCAGATTTGTTCTGCCACAGCTGTGGCTTTACGGCTTCCCAGATGGGGGTCTCCAGCCCTCGTACCTTCCAAGGCTACTGGCATCTCTTACACACAAGGATCCAGCCTCTGCCTTTCAGGCTTCACCAGGCCTCTCTAGGCCTCACTAAGCCTCTCCAGGCTAATGGTGTCCCACACACGGGGAACAGGCCTCACGCCTTCCACCCCCTGTCTCAAAAGCACCAAGATTTATATATCCTTCAGTGCATATAGGACCTGTGCTGATGTTTCAGTCATGTGATCAGACCTTCTGTGTGCACAGGACCTGTGCTGATGTCACAGTCCTGTGATCAGTCATCTGAGGGAGAGGTACATGGTCAGCCAGAACACACCCTGGACCATTACAGTAATGCCGCAAGCCGCTGCATTACAGTTGGCATAGTTTAATTTACATTTTTAAGAGTGATGTATATGCAGAGAACCAAAATAATACAGATCATCAGTAATATCCATTACCCGATTCATTGTTTACTTAGTAAATATATAACAATCGTAGGATGTAAATATTTTGTTTGATTTATATATTATCCTTTAATAGTGTTATCATATTTTATGGCGCTTTACAGACCTCATCATCACTGTTTCCATTGGGGCTCACAATGTACGTTCCCTATCAGTATGTCTTTGGAGTGTGGGAGGAAACCGGAGGAATCCCACACAAACACAGGGAGAACATACAAACTCTTTGCAAATTCTTCATTTCTATGAGTTTACCTCTCTATTGGTCCGGAATTTGTGGCTTATCCTGTGTACTTTCAATAAATGTATCTGGTGTTAAAACTGATATTATTTTAATTTTTCTAAATCTCCTGTGAGATCTTTCTTATGCTACCATAGTACTGTAGTTGTCCAGAAGGAAAGTATACAGTGAGCATATACAGTAGATGCAGCAAAAATAATATACAGGTGCTTCTCACTAAATTAGAATATCATCAAAAAGTTAATTTATTTCAGTTCTTCAATACAAAAAGTGAAACTCATATATTATATAGAGTCATTACAGACAGAGTGATCTATTTCAAGTGTTTATTTCTGTTAATGTTGATGATTATGGCTTACAGCCAATGAAAACACTAAAGTCATTATCTCAGTAAATTAGAATACTTTATAACACCAGCTTGAAAAATGTTTTTAAAATCCGAAATGTTGGCCTACTGAAATGTATGTTCAGTAAATGCACTCAATACTTGGTCGGGGCTCCTTTTGCATCAATTACTGCATCAATGCGGCGTGGCATGGAGACGATCAGCCTGTGGCACTGCTGAGATGTTACGGAAGCCCAGGTTGCTTTGATAGCAGCCTTCAGCTCATCTGCATTGTTGGGTCTGGTGTCTCTCATCTTCCTCTTGACAATGCCCCATAGATTCTCTATGGGGTTAAGGTCAGGCAAGTTTGCTGGTCAATCAAGCACAGTGATACTGTTGTTTGTAAACCAGGTATTGGTACTTTTGGCAGTGTGGACAGGTGCCAAGTCCTGCTGGAGAATGAAATTTCCATCTCCAAAAAGCTTGTCGGCAGAGGGAAGCCTGAAGTGCTCTAACATTTCCTGGTAGATGGCTGCGCTGACTTTGGTCTTGATAAAACACAGTGAACCTACACCAGCAGATGACATGGCTCCCCAAACCATCACTGATTGTGGAAACTTCACACTAGACCTCAAGCAGCTTGGATTGTGGCCTCTCCACTCTTCCTCCAGACTCTGGGACCTTGATTTCCAAATAAAATGCAAAATTTACTTTCATCTGAAAACAACACCTTAGACCACTGAGCAACAGTCCAGGTCTTTTTCTCCTTGGCCCAGGTAAGACGTTTCTGGCGTTGTCTATTGGTCATTAGTGGTTTGACACAAGGAATGCGACACTTGTAGCCCGTGTCCTGGATACGTCTGTGTGTGATGGCTCTTGACGCAATGACTCCAGCAGCAGTCCACTCCTTGTGAATCTACCCCACATTTTTGAATGGCCTTTTCTTAACAATCCTTTAAAGGCTGAGGTTATCCCAGTTGCTTGTGCATCTTTTTCTACCACACTTTTTCCTTCCCCTCAACCTTCCATTAATATGCTTGGATACAGCACTCTGTGAACAGCCAGCTTCTTTAGCAATGACCTTTTGTGGCTTACCCTCCTTCTGGAGTGTGCCAATGACTGCCTTCTGGACATCTGTCAAGTCAGCAGTCTTCCCCATGATTGTGGAGCCTACTGAAACAGACTAAGGGACCTTTTTAAATGACTTTTGTGTTTTCTTTGGCTGTGAGCCATAATCATCAACATTAACAGAAATAAGCACTTGAAATAGATCACTCTGTTTGTAATGACTGTATATGAGTTTCACTTTTTGTATTGAAGAACTGAAATAAATTCACTTTTTGATGATATTCTAATTTAGTGAGAAGCACTTGTAGATGCAGCAAAAAGAATCCCAAATTGTTGTGGAATTTGCTGAAGCTGCTCCTGACCTCTTTTAAAGCGCACCTGTCAGCAGGATTGTGCTCAGGAAACTACATACACTGTCAGGTGGACGACATTACAGATTAATATGATACCTTGGTTGATGAAATCTGTCCTGTGGTTCTTGTGTAATCTTTACTTTCAGTTTGGAGATAATGATATGCTCGTGCTCTGGGGTAGCCTGTGGGGGGCGCTCTATCTGGTGCTCTGCTTACATATTCATCTGTATGCTCTTATGCCAGCTCACTGTGCCTTCACTGACCTGTCTCCTATTTTACCTAGCCCCCCGCACTACTAGATGCATTATGTAAAATAGTAGGCAGGTCAGTGAAGGAACAGTGAGATGTCATAAGAGCATACAGATGAATATGTAAGCAGAGCCCCAGATAGAGCGCCCCCCACAGGCCACCCGAAGCACGAGCATATCATTATCTCCAAACTGAAAGTAAAGATTACACAAGAACCACAGGATGGATTTCATCAACCAAGGTATCATATTAATCAGTGTAATGTCGCCCACCTGACAGTGTATGTGGTTTACTGAGCAGAATCCTGCTGACAGGTGCGCTTTAATATAATTAAATAAAGCAATTACTGATCTTTAAAAGGGAGTCTGTCACAGTTTTTTTCTATGTAATCTGACAGCACCATGATGTAGGGGAAGAGACCCTGATTCCAGCTATGTATTAATTATATTACTGTGTGCAGCAGTTATGATAGCCACTGTTTTATCTGCTGCAGATCTAGCAGAGCTCCGTTTTTGAGTTGTGTATAACCCCGCTGATACCACAGCTTTCTGTGTACATTGTATAGTGACAGGGAGCTGTAAATTAGTGCTGCTTCGAGGTTGGACTAGGATGCATGAGGCTAGTTGTCCTCTAATGATGATCTCCTGCTGATAAAACATTGATTATATTGAAACTGCATAGCACAGCTCAGTAAGTGACACATTTCTGTAATCAGGGTCTCTGCTCCTACATTATGTTGCTTGCAGATTGCATAGCAAAAACATGGCAACAGATTCTCTTTAATATAAGTGAGTGTTGACATCTTAATAATTGTTATCAAAGTTATTGTTTTGTTTTTATGTTATGTTTTAATATTGACAATATTTATATTTATTTTCAGATGAAAATTCTCCTGCAAATTTTTGGGACTCCAAGAATAGAGGTGTAACTGGAACTCAAAAGGGGCAGATTGTCTGGAGAATTGAGTCGGGTCCATATTTTATGGAACGTAAGTTTGAATAAAAGTCATGACCAATGGGGAGAGAAGTCCACAAACTCAATCCTGAACATGGAGGCAACTGTTAATTTACAACTTCTAGACCCCCTACCAGTGCAACATGAAAACAGCTATTCTGTAAAAAAAAAGTTATGCCCCCCATACACATGTGGTCTCCTTCAGATGTCCGTGATTTTTCTCTTAGGTAAAAACACGGACCATTAGCTTTGTATCAGATTTTCATCCATGTTTGATGCATGTGTCAGTTTGTACCATCAGTTTTTCATCAGTAATTTTCTCTTGTGTATATATAAAAAAATGACATATCTTCTCTTATCCATTACAGTGCTGGTCTCGGACAGCACCCAGATTGTACACTGATGCCTTCCATGTGATGTCCATGATATTTACTGAGCCATAGACTTGTATGGATAATTGGATAATTCTGATCTGTGATTAAAAACGGATATGACTCCTTGATTTTTTTGGGCAGATACACAGTCCACAAAAAACACATATGTGTGACTGGCTCTCTATAATATAATGGATTCCTAGTCATGGTTTCTGTCCCTCAAGGCACCAAGAAATATTTGAATAGAGAAATCCAGCTGCTGATCAATCCCTATGGCTTATTCCCTTTTCCTATGTTGTAGGGTGTATCATGGTAGTTAACACCACTGTGGGAATAATTTTATGTTGCTTTGGAATTTGGATGGTGCCACTAGGGAATTATGCTGCGTTCCCCTGCTGCCTATTGGTATCTGTCTGGCACCATTTTCAATGTATTTTCCACTGCACTGTGAATTTGTTATTTGTTATACTCCATTATGGAATTTGATGCCTCTAGTTAGGTGTTTGGCAGGATGGTGTCTTGTCGTAATTATCATACTTTGTTATTGCAGTATATTGTAGTGTTTTATTGTATGATGTGAACATTTGTAAGGGTACATAAAATTGCATGTATACGTTGTAGAGATTCACGCTCTTAGGTAGGCATTAGGTACAGTTCACACAGACACTGTGGATTCTTGGGTCAAAACAATGTGACATTTATTTCCACTGGTTGCATAGTACCAAAACAAAACCATATACATAAATTCCTAGCCTTGTCCAGGCGTTAACTGAACAAAATAGACCCTGGCTACTTACACACGGCGGAGCTAGCCCCAGCTTGTACAAACACAACAGCTATTGTCCATAACTCTGTTGAGCAATCAAAGGAACGCACACTGATTTTGTGCCAGTGATTAGCTGCAATAATCATATTATATGATGTCACCATATAATAGTAGGAGTTAACTTCGGCACAAACAATTGTTCAGAAGTGTATCTTGTGATAGGTGACGTTCTGTAAATTAAGATCCGACAGTGTATACAGATATATAACCAGCGTTTCGAGTACCCAGTAATATAAATGGCCATTCCACTGGTTCCACAACCAAATCAATGTAATGCTAAGCGGTCAGGGTATGTGCCCACGATGCGTACCAGCCTGCGACCCCGACGCTCCGGAATAGCCGCCGACAGCTTCCTCTTTATGCAAATGAGCGGCGCCATTTTTTTTTTCACTTTCGGACTTTCCTCATAGAGGTTAGGTCTATTGGGAAATCCCGCTTGCGGACCCGCTAGAGAAGTTGACATGTTGCAGTCTATAAAGACGGGCCGCATGTCAGGTTCCGTGGGTGATCCGCAGGTGCACAGAAACGTATAGTGGACATGGGATTTCTACAAATCCATCCACTATTCTGTAACATCTGGCCGCTGTGGGTATGATGCTGAATAAGCACGCAGCGTCAAACCCGCAGCGGCTCCGGATCGCGTGCACATACTTAGTGTACCTGGAATGGAGACTGAAGGTGTCTGTTTACCATAGATTATATCACTCCACACCCTAATCCCGGGAGTTGAACCAGTGTGGTGTTCTCTCGTGAACGCCTCTTCATTGACTTTTCGCTCCTTCTCTTATCATTGTGCAGAGCATGACCTCAGTTGAGGCTGGAAAGGAAGTCTAAACTGTTCAGCGATTAGTCCCACTTTTGTTTTGGATACAGTGATAGCCAGAGATTGGTCTGGAGACTATGTGGGCAATGCATCAAAAGTCTTTAATGAGAGAACGTCACATCTTTTCTCTTCCTGGGATTATTGTGTGGGGAGCTTAATGTATGGTAGCTGGACCCCTCTAGAATTCATTCCAGGTTCAGTTGCAGTTTGTTACATTGAATTGATCATGGAAGTAGTGGTAGTGCCTTTTCTTCAAAGTGTCCTAGGAGCTGTTTTTGAACATGATAATGCCAGGCTGCAAGCTGCTCGTGCTACTTTGAGCAGATTTGCTAGCCTAAAGGCAACTAAAAACAGCTGCTATCAGTGGATCTTGATGATTTGTTGCCCGAGTGCCTTCAGCGTGGCAGAACATTCCTCAGAGAACCAGAAGGCTGAGTTCACACGATGTCGTTTTAATGCCTTTCCGCGGTGGAAAAAAAACATTAAAACCACTTGGTAATAGGTCTGCCATGTAGAGCAATGATAATCCTCATGTGCTGTGCACATGATCCGGAAATTTCCGCTGCGGATTATCATTACGGCACAAACCGCAGCACAAACAATTAAGGTGAGATTTTGCGGCGAAATTGCGCCCATTGACTTGCATTGAATCGCAGCAAACCCACATGTATAATATCCATACATGCGGATTTGCTGCATTTCAATGTAAATTAATAGGCACAAAATCGCGCCGCGGCTGGTAACCGGGTCGGGAGAGGAGGCTGCTACTCCTCTCACCCGACCGCTGCTCTAACTGATAACAGCAAGAGCAGCGTGAATGGGAGAAGCAGCAGCCTGCTCCTCCCAGCCCACGTGCCAGCGGCAGTTAAAAACAAAGAATAAAAAACTAAAAATTAAAAAAAACTTTATACTCACCTCTTTGGTGGCCCCCGGTGTCCTCCTCGGCGATGCTTCCTCTTCGGCGGCTCGCAGTACACTGCAGAGTAAGGGCTTTTGCCCTGCAGTGTACTTCCAGGACCTGCGGTGACGTTACTGATCACCTGATGGTCACGCAACCATCAGCTGATCAGTGCCGGCAGCAAATAGCTGATAATCGCGTGACCATCAGCTGATTGTTGAAGCCGGTAATCAGCTGATCGTTCTCATGACCGATCAGCTGATGCTTACAGTGGGAACCTTCTTGTGAAGGTTCCCACGGTCTCTAACTCACCGGGGCTCATCAGCTGATGAACCCCAGTGACCCTCTCCAGCACTCTATACTGACAGGGGGTGATTTTACACCCCTGTCAGTTTACAGTGCTGTATTCTACAGCTGTGACATCAGTGATGGCTGATGTCACAGCTGTAGAAATGATCCGGATTGTCGTGGGACAGTCGTGATCGTGGACTACGTAGTTGACTGCAGACAGGTGAGGGATATTGTTGTTTGTTTTTTAATGTCTTTTTCAGTAGATCGAAGGCTTCGTGGAGTCGTGTAATAAAAAAAAAATGTAGAACCGTGTGTTTTTTTATTTCATTAAAATACTTTATTCTGGCCGTGTCTTTTATTGAAAAAGCGGCAACCATTTAACCACGCGGTTAGTAATGGGGAGACGCCCCTCCATTACTAACCTGGACTTCATGTCAGCCGCCAGTTCAAGGCTGACGTGAACCCCAACCCCATTACCCCCTGCCACTGCTACAGGGCAGTGTGGAAGAGCAAGGCTAAGTGCCAGATTTGGTGCATCTTATGGATGTGCCATTTCTGGGACTGCTGAGGGGTGATATTAATAGCCGTGGAAGGAACTAGTATTCATGGCCCCTTTCCTGGCTATTAATATCAGCCCCCAGCTGTCTAGTTTAGCCCTTGCTGGCTCGATTTTATAGGGGGACCCCAAGTCAATTTTTTTCTGGGGTCCCCCTGTAATCTAGCCAGTAAAGGCTAAACAAACAGCTTTGGGCTGATATTAATAGCCATGGAACATTGTTGGCTAATAGCCCTTTCCGCGGCTACTAATATCAACCCCCAGTGGTTTCCTCTGCTGGTTATAAAAATGACGCTGTAGTCCACGCCATTTTTTTTTTTTAAATTTTAGGCTTTGTGCCCATAATTCAGACGTAGCACTGCTTTGGACGCAAATTTTTGCTGCGTCCAAAACGTTGCATTCTATTGAACTCAGGTAAATCCACATGTGTTCACTGAACCATGCGGATTTACCGCATTGTATACATTCTAGTGGTCAAATTTATTTTGCGGAGACTAGCAACTCCACAAGAGAATTACACATGCTGCGGTCTTGAAAGACTTTCCGCATGTCAGTTTCCACGGGTGGTTCACAGCCTCAGATGCACGCATAGCAGACATGGGATTTCTAGAGATCTCATCCACTATGCTGTAACATCTGGACACTGCGGGTTTGACGCTGTATAAACACACAGCGTCAAACCTGCAGCGGCTCCTGAATTAGGTCACGTACCCAAACTCACCCGCAGCATGTCAATTTCTGTAGAGGACACGCTAGTCTCCACTGCAGATTTTGACCGATTGAAGTGTCATTATATGCGGTGGATTCACATGTACCGACAACAAAAGTACGGCATTATAACTCCGCGTTTTGGACGCAACATAAATACGTTGTGTCCAAAGCGCTGCTGAGTGCTGATCGGGGGGAAGTAGGGGCTAACGAACCAACTGTGAGATGTTAATTATGGCGAGGGAAAATGTTTGCCTATTGGCACATTCCCAGGCTAAAAAAAAAAACAGCTCACAGCAGACGCATAAATTACATGAATAGAAATGCTAATGAAGATTGGGTGAATGGGACTAGCTGACACCCAGCTCTTTTGTTTGGTGATGTCAAGGTGTCAATCAGACCTTTTCATGACCAAACTAAGTAAAGAAACAGACACAGTGTAAACACTTTATTTGAAATACAACAGACCCATTCTTTAATCATTTAAATGAACCAATATACTCACCCCAGTTCTTATGGTAATCTAAGGTCTTAAGCAATGTTCCACCAACTTTATTTAGCTCCAAAAATCATTCATTGATGCGCAAAACGCTTCAAAACGCATGTAAAAACACGTCAAAACCGCGTGTAAATCCGCATGCGTTTTTTTTCTGCCAGGGAAAGGCAAAAACGCTCTGGAAATTTCAGCTTCAATTCCTGAACGTGTGCACATACCCTTAATAATCTGACTGGTAGCATGTTGAGGCGTGTAAGTGCATATATTCCTGAGCGTGGTGCTCATTCTTGATTATGAATAAATCAAGAGTTTTTGAACATTTTCTTTACATTTCTAATTATTTTCATGTCAATGAAATGTGGTCTTTCAATTTCAATGTTGAGGAGCGTAGCTGACCACTTTTTAAAATGGGCTTTTATAAGTAGGCAATCAATGTTATTCACTTGATCTATGGAAGTAATCACACAAATTCATCATAAAGTGAAAGACCATTAAATAGGTGAAAATGAAAGAGAAGATATTGCACTTTCCTATTGGAGTTAATGCTAATTAGGCATAAATAGGACCCGCACCGATCCAGTGGATAGGTGATAATTTATGTAGTCGGCAATACCCCATTAAGTGTTACCCTTTCTAGGGTAAGAGGCAAAGTATGGAGGTCTGCACTGTGTAGACTTAATCACTTGGCTACCAAAATTTACTTGGTACCCATCACCTGTCAGTGGATTATTATTGTGACTGGTAGGTGTGAATATATTATATATTGCCCTGATTATTATTGTTTCTGTTAATTCTTATAACTCTACTGATCCAAAACTGTTCTTACTTTTCAGCTGAAATAAAAATTTGTTTTAAGTATTATCATGGTATCAGTGGATCTTTGAGAGCAACGACACCTTGTATCACTGTGAAGAATCCTACTGTAATGGTAAGTCTAACAAGCTTATGCTGAACCGTGGCACAGGTGACAGCTCCTTAGACTCAATGGTCCAAGTACCGATAATCCCTGAATGGTTCTGTGCAATAATCTGAATTAAATACTTTTTTTTATATACTTAGATTGGAAAAATATAATTACATCACAGTTGCACAAAAATTATTCTTTTTTTTATTTTGATGTAGTGCGGCCAGTTTTGTGTCCATCTGGATAATTTAAAGCCCCAGCAATCAGCTGATCGCTATGGGTCTGGCTGCTTAAGTCCCAGGATAGCAGCTGTTACAGCCCTGTGTAGACACTCATATTCTTGCTTTGGACACTGCTGGAGAAATGTAGTGCAGCGTGCAGTACATTTCTATCAATAAAGTACATGCCAGCAGCCCATAAAGCATGAGTGTGGCAGTCAGGCTTTCAACCTGCCACATCATTTTGTAACGGATAAAAAATCCTGATGTGCCAATCAATATGGGTCCTAGTGGTGGTCGGACACCCATTGATCCCCAAATTATTACCTATACTCTGGATAGATGATAACTTGTTTTAACCAGACAACCCCTTTAAGTAGTATGTGCACCAGTCCATCTCAGTGAACGACCCGTCCTGCATCACAGGTCACATAAAGTAACCAACATCCCTTTATAACAGCAGAGTCATTTGTTAAAAGCGTTCTTCTTGTATACTGACGGACTGATATCAAGTTTGCTAATTAGTCAATGAATTGAATCAATAGATGTATGACTTTAAAGTAAGTAATGATGCCTTACATTATCCCCAGCTCATCCATTCCTAACCTTCACCTGGCCGGAGAATGGTGACCACTGTTGGCGACTCACCATGGAGGGGTGGCTGCACTTTCCCTACATTGCTAGTGCATCATATCTGTGCTTCCTTTCATTGCAGATGGGTGCAGATGGTATGGATGGATTTTCCGCTTCTCAGCAATCTCGAAAGCTTGCTAGCTTTACTTTATCAGGTAATGGCTAATTTTACATTAATAGCTTCTACAGCGTAGAGGTGTTTTCTATGAGCTCAGTTTTAACCCCATCATTTTGCTCTACATAAAAATAATAAAATCAGTAATGCTAATCAATCCCTGCTCCAGTGCCAGCTCTCTGCCACTGCCCCGCTTCTTGTTCACAAGCGGCATAGGTGACATCATGACTAAACTGCATGAAACCACTGCTGCCAATCACTGGGCTCAGTGGTGAGGCTGATGTACAGCAGGAGCTGCTGAGCCCAGTGATTGGCTGCATCGGTCACATGCTCTGTAGTCATCTCACCTCTACAGCCTGCCAACAAAGACCAGTAGTGATGGCAAAGAGTCTTTGATTATAGCTAATTTTAAGATGTTTATGTATGTAGAGCAAGTTCAGGAGGTTAAAAACTGTATTCATAGAAAACCCCTTTAAAATTGTTGGTTAATTTTAAAACTTTTCTGTCAGGAAAAAAAAAGTGTTAAGTGCAGTAATTTAAGTTAAAGGCTTTACTCCCCAAATAACAAGTTATCCCCTATACTCAGGATAGGCGTCAACTTGACTGTGAACCCTCGCGGGCCGGGTCCTCTCTGCTGTTCAAGTCGGTGACTTATATTGCTCATGATTATTGTACTTGCTTTTTTATGTATAACCCTTTTCACATGTAAAGCACCATGGAATAAATGGCGCTATAATAATTATTTGCTAATTGCTGAGGGACCACCAACGGGACCTCCATTGAGTCCAAGAGAAGGGACCTAGAACTTAGAGAACAGGGGCTCTGCAGCCCAGTTTGAATAGAGTTGAGGTGGAGCATGATCCTCGTTCTTGGGATTGCTGAGGATCCAACAGCTAGGACCCCAGTAATAGCCAAATTATGCCGTATCCTATTCCTTTGGTTTAGAGTTAATTTGTCTGGATATAACTCTTTAATAAAAATTGCTTATACTTAGGTGCAGTTTGGCAAATAAAAACTATAACATATCTTCACATGCATATGAAAATTTGGATGATAAAATTGTATATTTACTAACTTACAAGCACTTTTGTAAGAATGGCTCATTCTAAAGAGCTCCCTGATACCCGCACAGTCGTGTAATAGGACGTGATCATTGTAACAAGTCTGCTTGTGAAACTTCTTCTCTCCTAAATATTCCATGATCAACTGTGAGTATTTCGCAACCACAGCAAAGTAGCGGATGATGTACAGCAGGGTTACCATGAGGCTGTGCTCCAATACACAAAGCAAGGTCCAAATGGCATGGTTGGATGAGATTGGTGTGGAATAATTTGACTGACCTAGAGTCCTGACCTCAACCCTATCCTACACCTTTAGGATGAAGTAGAATGGAGATTGTAAGCCGGGCCCTCTTGTTCCACATCAGAGTCTGACCTCACAAAACTCCCACAGACACACTCCAAAATCTTGTAGTAAGTCTTCCCAGAAGAGAGGACGCTGTTATAGGTGCAAAGATGGAAATGGATTTTGCATGGGGCATCATAAAAGCTCCTGTAGGTGTAATGTGTAGGAAACCCAATACGTTTCTTCTTCTTTTTTCCTTCGTATAGTTCATATACTGTACACCCATGAAAGGGCTGCACACCACATTCAGCCAGCGACCAAGAACTATTTTTTTTACCCATCTGCTTTAGTGACTGGTATTTTAATGTTTAAAAGAGGTTTTGAGTAAGAAAAGAAATGTCGCTCCATAGCACAGCATATATGTTTTGGCAAAAAAGAAACATGAAAAGAATGCAAACCACTGAAAACATATAAGGATACAGGCATGTGTGACGTGATGGAGCTTCATTACCAGGTTGTTTAGTGGTCTCTGGGTCCCATTGTCAACCAACAAAATGTTTTTTGATGTTCGCAGTATTCTACTAAATTTCACTAATCTGAAAATCGTCACCATTTTCACCTAATCAACAGCATCTAACAGAATTCTGCCAGATTTAAGATATAGTGGTTAGTTGTTAGTGTCACTTGTGACCCTGGCAGACAGGTATGGTGCGGGGTGAAGCTTCAGAAACATGAGTGCTCCAGAAGCCCTGTGCGCACAGAGCCTGATAGAAGCCTCATCTTCATCCGAGCACTGGAGCCTTACAGAATAATACTTTATTCTGGGCTGCATTTAATCCCTCACATCTGCTTGTCCTTGGAGCAGCTGTCTCCGCTGGCTTCTCTTTGGCCTGACCTTGTTTACAGGATATGTATGTTAGATTCCTTGGCAATGCTGGATTACTTCAGCTGAAATGATCATATGGATGATGTACCACCTGCACACCATGGCAAGGAACATCCCCATTGCTTGGCTTTTCTTTTAACATCATTTACAGCAGTATAAATTTAGACTGAAAATACTGGATTTATTTTGCCTTATGCCTCAGGGATCAATAAAGTGGATCTCCGATCATTTTTATATCTTCTAATCTATAGAGTTGTTTATCGGCTTGTTTTTTTGCAGGGCGATTCTGTCATTTTGATTTTTTCTCTGTTCTGGTATTCTGTGTGTAATAAATATTTTTGTATTTTTGAGTTCAGACAATGCTGCATGCAGTGATCTATAATATGTTAATTTTATGTATTTATTTCAATTTCACTGTTTGCATTATGAGAATCCAATTTACATTTTTAGATTTTTTTTAAATATTTTCTTTATTTGTATTCTTTATATTTTCATGGACCTTCGATCGCCTGATTGCTTATTGTCTATACAACCACTGCAATGCTGTAATATGGAACCCAGCCACAAGCCACAGGCTAGACTTTATAGGTATACTAAGATGGCCGGCACAGGGGCTTTCAGTAGGCCTTTGGCTGTCATGACTACTCATTAGTACCCTACAATCACTTCAGCTGGATGGAATTGGGTCTTTTGCTCATTTTTCATTCCAGCTAAAGGACATTCACTCTTCCCAGAACATTGCATAATAACATTTATGCCATAAAATAGGACACTTTAGTGGCAAAAATATGTCATAGCAACAGGTTCATTGCTTCATGACCCATAGTATCCATAAACACTTCAACCTTCTCTACAGGTTGAATGCTACACTGGCAGAAAAATAAGGTTATGGTTTTCAAAATGTAGCAATACAAAAAACGTTGTTTTTCCATAAAATGTGTTTTTATTGTGCAAAAGTACTGAAAATATAATAAAATAGAAAAAGTACTGATATAGAGTTCATACAGGCAATGCAGGTCCAAAAAAGTTCAGTTTTTATTGCTTTCCACCGGTTACACAGCGCCAAAAACAAACTCATAAACATAAATCCCTAGCCTTGTCCAGGCGCTAACTACACAGAACAGACCCTGGCTACCCATACACGGCTGAGCTAGCCCCAACTCGGTCAATAAAACTGCTCGTTCAACCACTGATACTTGCGGTTCTCTGTGCATGTAATAATTATCACATATGTCAGTGTGGGCTCACCCAAACCGATTACAGTACATTCTCCCGGAGCAGACTTCATACACAGAAGAGGCCCGATCCCGCCAGTCACGATATCCTCTGCAGCCCGAGCTCCAGCAGCTTCCCAGAAAAAAATAATAAAAAGTCATTTACAAAATTGTATGTACTCGAAAATAGTTCTATTAAACAAACAGCTTCTCCCTCAAACATAACGGCCTAATGTAGCCTAATTAACAGAAAAAATATGCAAGTTATGGATATTACAGTGCCAGCAAGAAGCTGGAAAATTGCTTTGTCATTATGGTATTACATTGACTTTTGTTTAAAGTGGACCATAATAATAATAATAATTGTTATTTTTATAGCTCCATCATATTCCGCAGCACTTTACATTTTAGAGGGGACTTGTACAGACAATAAAAGACATTACAGAATAACAATAATCACATAAATCAACAGATACCAGGAGGAGTGAGGACCCTGCTCACAAGCTTACAATCTATGAGGAAATGGGGGAGACACGAAAGGTGGATGGTAACAATTGCTTGTATTGTACGGTCAAGCATCAATGTAATAAAAAGGGTAATGACTTAAAGGGTTATTCCCATCTCCAAGATCCAATCCCAATATATAGTAGATGTAATAATAATAATATTAGCAAATACCTCCAATTAGAAATGTAGTATAGTTTTTTGTGATTCACTATATCTCTTTCCTCATGTGCAGGCATTGCAGGACCTTAGATTCCCATGGTTACGACCACTGATATAGTGACAGCTAGTTAGCTAGTTGCTAGTGGTCGTAACCATGGATGCCTAAGGTCCTGCAGAGGAAAGAGACATAGCAAATCAGAAAAACTATACTAAATTTATAATTGGGGGAATTTGCTAATATTATTATTATTACACCTACTACATATTGGGATAGGATCTTCGAGATGGGAACATCCCTTTAATGCTAAATGAGCCAGTCACCAACCAGTATGTGAACAAGTACAGACACTGAAGTCTATTAAGTACATGGGAGTGTGTGAACAGATGATACGTGGGTCCTGATTTGGAAGGAAGTGTTGTATGGAAAATGTATGGTTTGTGCATGTTAGACTGGCCACATCATGGAATAGTGGCTGCAGAGCTAAATAAAACATATTTTTATTTTATAATTTCTCCGCTCCATTGCAGAGATATGAGCTAATAAAGTTTAGATTGTTAGTTATCCTAAGACAAAGGGGGCGTTAAATAATATACATCTGAGATGTGTGTTTATTCGCCTGCATGTCGCCTCCTGCTTACGATTGGTCAAGGTCATGCAGATAAAAAGAACAGTCTCCTAACACTGGCTTCTTCTGCCTGAGACATTACACACAGCCCTGTTCTCCTCTTTGATCTCTGCACCCACTTTGTAGAGTACAGCAGAGCTACTGTATGTGTCATAACAAACACTTCTTGCAGCTTCCATCTCAGGGCACTGTCAGCTTTGCTCAACTCCCACTTCCCCCACACTGACTGCCCTGAGCTGAAAGCTGTTAGAGGTGTTTGTGATGACAAATAGCTCTGCTAGTCTCCTCCTGCAGCCCACACTGACTGCAGAGATCACAGAATAGAGCAGTGCTAAACATGCTAAAACTGGTGAAAGGTCCTCTTTAAAGGCTTTGTCCAATATAAACAAGTTATTTCATATCCATAGACTAGGTGAGACCTTGTTGATCAGTGATGGTCCAGCCTTTAGGACCTGCACTAATCAGCGGCACCGGGAACTTTTATCCCGTTAGAATGGAGCGCACAGGCACATACTGAACTATTGCTTTATTCATTCTCTATGGGGCTGGCGTGTGCTGTGCTCAGAGCGCAGCAGCAGTTGGCCGTTTGACCTGCTACTCCAGTTTATAATGGGGATAAAAGTTCCCCGTTGGGGGTAAAAATTCCCCATTCTGCCAATCGGTGCGGATCCCAGCAGTCAGACACCCACTGATCAGTGAAACTACCTGTCGATAGTTGATAACTTCTTTTTATTGGACAACCCCTTTAAAGGTGCAATTGTATTGAAAGTGAAGCTGACTGTGCAGTTCAGTACAAGGGAATCTTGTAAAAGATATTCTGGCTATATAGTAAAAAGAAAACATACTTCAAAGCACTAATCCTTTTTGCAATAGAGCGTCTATGGCTGAAATCTACAATTCTATAGGGTTATAGTTTAGTGATTTCCAAATGTGAACAGAGGCTTATCTGGATAATTTCTATTGAATGGGTTGTCCGGTCTAAAACAAGTTGTCCAGTTATCTAGTCTAAAATTCTATGTGACCGTAGACTTGTGAATACTGTGCGCTGTGAGGGTCCTCCGATGTCAGTGCTGGGAACGGCAGTCATGTGACCCAAGTATGCGATATGCTTACTCCCGGCCACAGTCCGACTAGATGGGCGCGGCCTCGCCCAATGCAAAAGTATTGAGCAAGGCCAGACATAGTCTAGTTGGATTTATGGCCAGGAGTATGCATATCACACACTTGTGGTCATGTGACCGCCGTTACCTCTTTGACTTGAACTTATTAGAATCCTATACACTTTACAGTTTGGCTAGTTGATAAGTTACTGTGATAAGTCTGGCAATAAGAGACTTTTAATTACTGGTTACATTTGCTCCAATTAGTATTCAGGCTGTATTTCTATATTTAAGGGGTTCCCCTCTTTTAGAAAACTGTATGCCACATGCTACAATAGCTCTGAAAACCAAGCTGAGTATTACTTTTCCTCCCCAGACCTAGCACCTGCTGTCAGTCACTGCCCAGGTCTCTATAATTTGGCTACAGTGATCTCATGTTGACTGCGCTGCAGCCAGTCACTGAGCACAGTGCCTCTGCCACTGTAAATGGCACAAACCTCTGAGCTAAGTGATTGGCTGCAGGCGCTGACATATTTTCCTGCAGTAGTCAGGACTGTAGTCTGGACCAGACTAGCGCATTCTGCTATTTTTGCTACCCAACCTGTAATTAGTGTGAAAAATTGCCAGTGTGCACCAGCACATAGCCTGACATTCATCTATGTGCTGTCTATCTGTGGTTCTTTTTTCACATGAAATTACCCAAAAAAATGTCTGTGAACTTAACTGATGGGCCAATTCATAGAAGCATTATCTCTTGCCCATGTGCTGTCTGTTTGCAGATTGGCCAATGAAAGTCGAAGTGCGAGTGCACAGGAATGAGAAATAGTTCCTACACCATCCGCAATGCAGAAGAGCGCAGGGAGCTGTACACGGAGCCAGTTATGCCGGCAATCCATTTCATTTTGACTTAAAAAGATATCAAAGAAATAAAAATGCTCAATAATAAACTCCTAACTCGGCGTATAACCTGTAAATAACAGGAATTCTACAGATAGTTTGCTAAACCTAAAAATAAAATATATACAGAACATACTTTTAATCTAATACACATGGGTTTTTGAAGTTACATCTTGGTTTCTTATGTTCACACATCTACATGTGAAAGGAAGTCTGTATTCATGTAATTCCAAGTGATATTAAAGGGAATCTAACAGCAGGGTTTTGCTATGTAATCTGAGAGCTGCATGATGTAGGGGCCATGATATATCACTTACTGGGCTGCTTGCTGCAGTTTTGATACAATCCCTGTTTTATCTGATGCAGATATAGCAGTTCTCTGAATGCTGAGCTGTTTATAACCCTGTCCACACCACTGATTTGCAGCTTTCTGTGTATACTGTGCATAGGCAGCAAACTGCCAGCCAGTGATGAGACGGGGTTATACATTGCTTATGAATATGGAGGACTACATGGCAACAGGTTTAGTAGTCCTCTAGTGATCATCTCCTGCTGATTAAAACAATGATTTTATCAATTCTACAGCAAGCAGCCCAGTAAGTAACATATCGCTCTAATCAGGGTCTGCCTTTTCATTATCCTTCTGTCAGATAAGGTAGCAAAAACATTATGAAATTCTATTTGCCAACAGCTGCCACTAGGGGGAACTGTTTACAATTGATACCTTCAGCTCAGTAATAAGGCATAGTAAGCCATGTCTATACAAGAGATTTAGAACAATGGATCAATAACGTGATGATATTATTGAATTCTCAATGTTGGACCATCATAAAAGTGTTAGACAGAGTTAAAACCAGACATTCACAAAAAGCATAAAGCCCCTTACTGGTCCTCACCGACATATAGAAAAATACACCCATCATAATCGGGCACTAGAGGACAGGAAAGAAAAGTGCTTTGGAGGTGCTGGTATTGTGAATCAATAAATACCACCAGTCTTTATACAGGTCTTTAAATACCACCAGTCTTCATACAGGTCTTTAAATACCACCAGTCTTCATACAGGTCTTTAAATACCACCAGTCTTCATACAGGTCTTTAAATACCACCAGTCTTCATACAGGTCTTTAAATACCACCAGTCTTCATACAGGTCTTTAAATACCACCAGTCTTCATACAGGTCTTTAAATACCACCAGTCTTCATACAGGTCTTTAAATACCACCAGTCTTCATACAGGTCTTTAAATACCACCAGTCTTCATACAGGTCTTTAAATACCACCAGTCTTCGGCTCCACATTGTTCTCTGTTAATCAGCCACTTGTAAACACTCTTGTTGTTTTCTTTGGAAGAAACCCAGGAAGAGATATTAATTAGGGAACATAATGGACTCCTTAGTAAATAATGTGTGACCAGCATTTCTCACCATGTTAGCAATGGTTATTAGCAACATTGGGACATTTCTCAGTGTCTGTGAGAAATGGAAATATAAAGGATGCTGTGTGAAAAGACTGTTACCGACCTGACGAAGGAGTCATTATCACATCAAAATGAGTAGTAAAATAAAAGTAAAAACACTCTCTAACCAGTGATGTATTTCATGGGGCTGTCAGGGATTTCGACCCTGGGACTGTTCCCTCCTCCTATCTACATAGAATCTTATCAGTAGCAGCCGCCATCTCCTATCTGAGTGATGGGAAAGTCTGTCTTCACTGAATACAGATTTTACCTCAGAACTGAGAATTTTGATAATGACTGATCAATTCTGGCAGAGAAAGAAGCAAATCTCTCTGATAAGATAT
The DNA here is from genome assembly GCF_046119375.1 of Phyllobates terribilis. Classification (NCBI taxonomy): domain Eukaryota; kingdom Metazoa; phylum Chordata; class Amphibia; order Anura; family Dendrobatidae; genus Phyllobates; species Phyllobates terribilis. Next base: position 287,057,955 of record NW_027362769.1, read on the forward strand.
GTTGCATAGTTTCTTATTTTCATGTGTACAATTGATTTATGAAATAAAAATTAAAACGACGGTTACTCTTTAAGGCAGTGTTCACATCACGTTTTTTGCCACATATCGGAGTTTTTGTCTGAAGCAGATCCCCTGAGTTGAACAAAGTACACAGTCATTTTCTGCTGTTTGATCTCCTTTTCGACATTGTCCACTTTTTGAAGCCGGCACAAAAGCGAAGTTGACCACACTGGACAGCAGCTAAGACTGGGCTGGTAATCTACAGGGCAATTGTCTGTTCAGGAACGACTGTACAAATAAGCGAGGGGGGGAGGGTTGATTATATGTAAAATTGTCCTTAAAACCCATTCAGTGTGATAATTATGTGAGGCCAATGACAATATAAAGTCTCTGTGGGTGAAGATAAAGGGAAGGAGAAATAATAATAAAATGCTGATAAGGGTATTCTCCTATTATATCCTTCTAAAGAAAATAGATGAATCAGGGTGAAGTCATTATTTTGGGGGACTTCAACTGTCCTGATATAAATTGTGGATCAGAAACCCGCAAGTCATGCAAAGGAGACAGTTTTTTGACCATAATAAAAGACAATTATATTTCACAACTGCTGCAGGACCCAACAAGGTGCTAGACCTATATGATCCAGTACGCCAGACAGAATATAAAATATACAGATTAAGTTTCACTTTGATAATAGTGATCACAAAATGGTCAGTTTTTACATAACTTTTAATAAAATGTATAATAGAGCGGCTACAGGGACACTAAACTTCAGAAAGGCCGATTTCCTACAATTCGAAGATGATCGTAGTGACATAAAAAATAGCCTCAAAAGTAAAAGCCCACAAAGGATATGGGAAACATTTATAAGCACCACGAATAGGTCCTGTGCACAATACACTGTGTGCTCAATTACAAGAGAAGGATTTTGACAATTTCATAATTTTTATGCAGATTTCCCAACTCTGCGCTGTATAAACTTGAATGCTTATTGGATGAATCATATCAGATGATGTGTATTTAGTGCGGTGGGGGGTGAGGCCTAAGGATACAACACCCTATATCAAGGTGTGGAGAATTATTAGGCAGCTTGTTTTCCTCAAGTAAAATGGCCCAAAAAAGAGTTTTAACTGACTCTGAAAAGTCAAAAATTGTTCCAAGTCTTACAGAGGGATGCAGCGCTCTGAAATTACTAAGATATTGGGGCGTGATCACAGAACCATCAACATTTTTGTTGCAAATAGTCAACATGGTCACAAAAACATGTGAGAAAAAAGGACGCACATGAACTACCAAAGATTTGAGAAGAATCAAACGTGAAGTGACCAGGAGGCCATTATCCTCCAGTGCTGTCATATTCCAGAACTGCAACCTCTCTGGAGGCCCAGAAGTACAAGGTGCTCCGTGTTCAGAGACATGGCCAAGATAAGGAGGCTGAGACCCGATCACCACTGAACTAGGAACAGAAGTTGAAACATCAAGACTGGGCCAAGAAATATCTGAAGACAGATTTAATGGACTGATGAGATGAGTGATTCTTGACAGACCAGATAGATGGGTCCATGGCTTAATTAGTAACGGACTCAGACCTCCACTTCAACTGAGACACCAGCAAGGTGGAGGTGAGGTACTGCTGCGGGCAGGTATTTTTAAAGATTAACTAGTTGGACTTTTTCAGGTTAAAGATGGACTTAAAATCAGCTCCAAAACCTGCTGATAGTTTTTAGCAAACACTTTTTTCAAGGAGTGGTATAGGAAAAAGTCTGCATCTTTCAAAGGAAACCTTGATATTTGTATGCAGAACAGTGCTCCATCACATGCACAGAAGTTCTTCAATGTTTGGCTGCCAGTGAAGGCCTTAAAGATGAAAGAATAATGACATGGCCCCTTCCTCACCTGACCTAAACCCTATTGAGAACTTGTGGGCCCTTCCTAAATGGGAAATTTATGGCAAAGGAAAAAAATACACCTGTCTGAGCAGTGTCTGGGAGGCTGTGGTTGGTGCTGCCCAAAAAGTTGATAGTCCATAGATTAAGAAACTTACAGACTCCATGGATGGAGCTTATGGCTATTAGTAAAAGAAGTGTGGCTATATTAGTCACTGATATTTTTTTTAAATGTCAGAAATGTATTTTTGTACATTTTGAGTTGTTTGGTAATTATTCTCACTTTAATAGATAAAAATAAACAATTGAGATGGGGAAATTTACATTTTCATTTAGTTGCATAATAATTCTGTACAATAATAGTTGCCCAATAATTCTGCACATAGAGATTTTTCTCCTAAGAAAGATAAAATCTCACTTTTAATTTCTTAAATATTAAGGTGTATTAACCTTTTGGATTTACTGACAGCACTGTAGTTGTTCAATACTAAAATTAATCATGAAAAATACGAATTGCCTAATAATTGTGCACACAGTGTGCATACCCCATGGGAATACGCAAGATAGAAATATGAGAAAACCACTATGGCTAAATAGAGTTATAAGGGGTGCAATGAATGACAAAAAAAGAAAGCATTTAGGGAATTAAAGCCAGAGGGTAGTGACGAGGCATTAAAAAACGATAGGGAGAAAAAAATGCGTGAAAAAAACAAATCAAGGTAGCAAAGATTGAAACAGAGAGGCTGTTTGCGAAAATAAGTAAAAATAATTAAAAAATATTCTTCATCTATATAAACAGTAAGAAACTCAAAATTAATTGCATTGGCCCCTCAAAAATAATCTGAGTGACGTGTTGGAAGATGAGGCCAATCTACTAAACAATTTATAGCATTTAGATAAGAAAATCCCATGACAGTTGACATGTTCAGGGATACTATAAATTCTCCATGAATTGTTACCTGCTTAACCTAGCGAGAAATATGGTGGTATTTCGAACTTCAAGATTTTATCCACCGGATGACAGTGCCGACTTTCCTAAATTTGCTCATGTGTCTTGTTGTGCTCCATCTTGGGACCTGGCACTTTCCAGATACTAGGATCTCGGCTTTGAATTCTTTGAATTTCGGCAAGCGTGGTGAGCTTCCATAATTTTCTACGAGATTTAATTTAATGTATTTAAATGTTAGGTCACGCATTTGAACCAAATAAGCAAAATGTATAATTATATGCTAAATGGTAAAACACTGGAGAAAATGGCACTGAAAAAGGCTTAGATTCATTGGTAGACAGCAAACTTAACTTTAGTGACCAATGCTAGGCAGCTGCTTCCAAGGCAAATAAAATCATGGGATGCATTAAAAGAAGCATACAAGCTCATGACAAGAACATAGTTTTACCTCTATACAATCCAATAATAGAAGTGTGGCCACACTTAGAATACCGTGTACAATTTTGGGCTTCCGGTAATAAGAAGGACATACTGTAGCCGAACTAGAGCGAGTGCAGAGTAGAGCAACCAAGGTTATTAAGGAAATGAGTGGACTGCAATACCAAGACAAATTAACTTGGGGTTATTCAGTTTGTAAAAACGAAGGCTTAAGGTTGATCTTATTACCATGTACAAATATATGAAGGGACAGAACAGAGATCTTTCTAATGATTTTTTTACACTTACGCCTGCAATGATGGCAATGAGCACACCCTCTATGACTAGTAGAAAGAATGTTTCATCATTGTCATAGATGCAGAGTCGTTGTTGTAAGAGCAGTGAGATTATGGAACGCTCTGCCACCTGATGTTGTAATTGTCGATTCACTAAAAAGTACAAGGAGGGCCTGGATGCCTTTCTTGAAAAATAATGTAGCTTATGGGTACTACATTTTGGAGATGGGACATTGATCCAGGGAATTAGTCTGATTGCCATATGTGGAGTCTGGAAGGAATTTTGCCCCTAATATGAGGCAATTGGCATTTGCCTAATGTGGTTTTTGCCTTCATTTGGATCAAAAATTTAGATTATAGGTTGAACTTGATGGACTTTTGTCTTCTTTCAACCTCAGAACTTTGAAACTATGAAACGCAGATCTAGCACATCACAAAAATTGTCCATAGGACATTTTTTTTTTTACAAATCGAGCTTTGTGTTTGTATGTTTTTGCATTATTTTTTTAATATTGTGAGATATTTCTTTTATCACTTTATTTGATCTTTTAGATATTAGAGCTGTGGGGCTAAAGAAAGGGATGTTTTTTCATCCGGACCCTTATCTAAAGATGTCTATTCGACCTGGGAAAAAGAGTACTTTTCCAACCTTTGCCCATCATGGTCAAGAAAGGAGATCAACAATTATTGCAAATACTACAAATCCAATATGGCATGGAGAGGTAATAAAAATATTATGTATTTGATATGTGTTGATGATCTGCAACATTAACATTGCAAATATAAAATTACTTGATGGACTTCATATCATATCATTTATGTTATATTTTGTATATGACCTAGTAGGAAAGCAAAGAAAATATTAAAATCAGATAATAAAATCTTATTGTCATAAAAGCCACAACAAAACTGTTAGATTATTAATAACAATGAATAATATTAATGACAACTTACTAGAAATGTTAAAATGACTTGCACATGTCAGTGCAAGGAGCACATGCAACATTTCTACACCACAATGCAAATTCTACAAAAGGGTAAGTTATAGACATCGAGAAAATGACACCAATAGAAAAAATAGCGATCTGCAAGCTACATATTTGCTGAAAAGACATACGACGTACTTCTGTGGTCTGCATTAAAGGGAGTCTGTCACCCCCCAAAATTCAAATTAAACCACTTATACGTTGATACTGGGACTTAGCCCCGATAGAAATCATACTTGTGGTACAGATTCCACTCCTTTAGTTTTATATTAAAAACATTTTATTACATATGTAAATGAGGGTTCCTCGATGTAAAATTGGGATGACCAATGGCTCAATTTCTCCTTTCAATCAATAGCATCCTTTACACCCTGTCACTTATATTGATTGACCGCACTCGATTTGGGGCTCTCACTTTGCCTAAATTGAAATCCCAGACCTGCACGCACATACACTGCAGTAGTTGAGAGCACACACAGTGTCAGTGTGTGCAGGTGCGTTCCCACCTCACTCCTCGATCTTCAACAGCTGCTCTCTGCAAGCAGGATTACACAGTAGTGGGTGGCTGATGCTGTCAGGAGAGGGGTAAGCGTGCGCTCTCACATTGCACGTGTTTGCTCCTGCATTGTAAGTATGAATGCTCTCTAACATTGCACCTGTGTGCTCCTGCATTGTCGGTGTGAGAGCGCTCTGACATTGCGAGTGTGTGCTCCTGCATTGTCAGTGTGAGTGCGCTCTGACATTGCGCGTGTGTGCTCCTGCATTGTAAGTATGAGTGCGTTCTGACATTGCGCGTGTGCTCCTGCATTGTAAGTATGAGTGCGCTCTGACATGGCGCGTGAGTGCGCTCTGACATTGCGCGTGAGTGCTCCTGCATTGTCAGTGTGAGTGCGCTCTGACATTGCACGTGTGTGCTCCTGCATTGTCAGTGTGAGTGCGCTCTGACATTGCACTTGTGTGCTTCTGCATTGTCAGTGTGAGTGCGCTCTGACATTGTGCGTGTGTGCTCCTGCGTTGTCAGTATGAGTGCGCTCTGACATTGCGCGTGTGTGCTCCTGCATTATAAGTATGAGTGCGCTCTAACATTGCACGTGTGTGCTCCTGCATTGTAAGTATGAGTGTGTTCTGACATTGCACGTGTGTGCTCCTGCATTGTCAGTATGAGTGCGCTCTGACATTGCGCGTGTGTGCTCCTGCATTATAAGTATGAGTGCGCTCTAACATTGCACGTGTGTGCTCCTGCATTGTAAGTATGAGTGCGTTCTGACATTGCACGTGTGTGCTCCTGCATTATAAATATGAGTGCGCTCTAACATTGTTCGTGTGTGCTCCTGCATTGTCGGTGTGAGAGCGCTCTGACAGTGCGCGTGTATGCTCCTGCATTGTCGGTGTGAGAGCGCTCTGACATTGCGCGTGTGCTCCTGCATTGTAAGTATGAGTGCGTTCTGACATTGCGCGTGTGTGCTCCTGCATTGTAAGTATGAGTGCGCTCTGACATTGCGCGTGTGTGCTCCTGCATTGTAAGTATGAGTGTGTTCTGACATTGCGAGTGTGTGCTCCTGCATTGTAAGTATGAGTGCGATCTGACATTGTGCGTGTGTGCTCCTGCATTGTAAGTATGAGTGCGCTCTGACATTGCGCGTGTGTGCCCCTGCATTGCAAGTATGATTGCGTTCTGACATTGCACGTGTGTGCTCCTGCATTATAAATATGAGTGCGCTCTGACATTGCGCGTGTGTGCTCCTGCATTGTCAGTGTGAGTGCCCTCTGACATTGCACGTGTGTGTGCTCCTGCATTGTCAGTGTGAATGCGTTCTGACATTGTGCGTGTGTGCTCCTGCATTATAAGTATGAGTGCGCTCTAACATTGCACGTATGTGCTCCTGCATTATAAGTATGAGTGCGTTCTGACATTGCGCGTGTGTGCTCCTGCATTGTAAGTATGAGTGCGCTCTGACATTGCGCGTGTGTGCTCCTGCATTGTAAGTATGAGTGCGCTCTGACATTGCGCGTGTGTGCTCCTGCATTGTAAGTATGAGTGCGCTCTGACATTGCGCGTGTGTGCTCCTGCATTGTAAGTATGAGTGTGTTCTGACATTGCGCGTGTGTGCTCCTGCATTATAAGTATGAGTGCGTTCTGAGATTGCACGTGTGTGCTTCTGCATTATAAGTATGAGTGCGCTCTAACATGCACGTGTGTGCTTCTGCATTATAAGTATGAGTGCGCTCTAACATGCACGTGTGTGCTTCTGCATTATAAGTATGAGTGCGCTCTAACATTGCACGTGTGTGCTCCTGCATTGTCAGTGTGAGTGCCCTCTGACATTGCGTGTGTGTGCTCCTGCATTGTCAGTGTGAGTGCGTTCTGACATTGCACGTGTGTGCTCCTGCATTATAAATATGAGTGCGCTCTAACATTGCACGTGTGTGCTCCTGCATTGTAAGTATGAGTACGCTCTGACATTGCGCATGAGTGCTCCTGCATTGTCGGTGTGAGTGCGCTCTGACATTGCGCGTGTGTGCTCCCGCATTGTAAGTATGAGTGCGCTCTGACATTGCGCGTGAGTGCTCCTGCATTGTCGGTGTGAGTGCGCTCTGACATTGCGCGTGTGTGCTCCTGCATTGTAAGTATGAGTGTGTTCTGACATTGCGAGTGTGTGCTCCTGCATTGTCAGTGTGAGTGCGCTCTGACATTGCGCGTGTGTGCTCCTGCATTGTCAGTGTGAGTGCGCTCTGACATTGCACGTGTGTGCTCCTGCATTGTCAGTGTGAGAGCGCTCTGACATTGCGCGTGTCTGCTCCTGCATTGTCAGTGTGAGTGCGCTCTGACATTGCGCGTGTGTGCTCCTGCATTGTCAGTGTGAGTGCGCTCTGACATTGCGCGTGTGTGCTCCTGCATTGTCAGTGTGAGAGCGCTCTGACATTGCGCGTGTCTGCTCCTGCATTGCCAGTGTGAGTGCGCTCTGACATTGCGCGTGTGTGCTCCTGCATTGTCAGTGTGAGTGCGCTCTGACATTGCGCATGTGTGCTCCTGCATTGTCAGTGTGAGTGCGTTCTGACATTGCGCGTGTGTGCTCCTGCATTGTAAGTATGAGTGCGCTCTAACATTGCACGTGTGTGCTCCTGCATTGTCAGTGTGAGTGCGCTCTGACATTGCGCGTGTGTGCTCCTGCATTGTCGGTGTGAGAGCGCTCTGACATTGCGCGTGTGTGCTCCTGCATTGTCGGTGTGAGAGCGCTCTGACATTGCGCGTGTGTGCTCCTGCATTGTCAGTGTGAGAGCGCTCTGACATTGCGCGTGTGTGCTCCTGCATTGCCAGTGTGAGTGCGCTCTGACATTGCGCGTGTGTGCTCCTGCATTGTCAGTGTGAGTGCGCTCTGACATTGAGCGTGAGTGCTCCTGCATTATAAGTATAAGTGCGCTCTAACATTGCACATGTGTGCTCCTGCATTGTCAGTGTGAGTGCGCTCTGACATTGCGCATGTGTGCTCCATCATTGTAAGTATGAGTGCGCTCTGACATTGCGCGTGTGTGCTCCTGCATTGTCAGTGTGAGTGTTCTCTGACATTGCACGTGTGTGCTCCTGCATTGTCAGTGTGAGTGCTCTCTGACATTGCACGTGTGTGCTCCTGCATTGTCAGTGTGAGTGCTCTCTGACATTGCACGTGTGTGCTCCTGCATTGTCAGTGTGAGTGCGCTCTGACATTGCACGTGTGTGCTCCTGCATTGTAAGTATGAGTGCGCTCTGACATTGCGCGTGTGTGCTCCTGCATTGTCAGTGTGAGTGCTCTCTGACATTGCACGTGTGTGCTCCTGCATTGTCAGTGTGAGTGCGCTCTGACATTGCACGTGTGTGCTCCTGCATTATAAGTATGAGTGCGCTCTAACATTGCACGTGTGTGCTCCTGCATTGTAAGTATGAGTGCGCTCTGACATTGCGCATGTGTGCTCCATCATTGTAAGTATGAGTGCGCTCTGACATTGCGCGTGTGTGCTCCTGCATTGTCAGTGTGAGTGCGCTCTCATGCCGCTCTCCTGTCTGCCGGCCACTACTTTGCAATCTTTGCGCAGCCACTGTAGACAGGACAGTGTGATGACAGCACTCCGGCATTGAGAATGTGTGCTTTAATTTGAGTTTTCAAGAAGGAAAGAATTGTGCGGTGTTAGGGAAGCGCTAGAACAACTAGACAGGGAATTGAGGTTATAAAACACAAACCTTTAATTGTTTAGTACGCTCTCTAACGCCAAGACGCGTTTCGATAGCAGAAGCTATCTTCCTCAGGTAGATTTATTGAGTTTTGGAAGTGACAGACTCCTTTTAAATGAATAGAGCTGTAAGATCATGCAGAATTACTCATTATCTGGTCCCATTGAGGTGAGATTAATTGATTTATATTGTTATAAGCAAATATACTAATAGTAGACTGTTTGCAACTCTAACTTAGTTCATTTATATTTAGAAATATTCCTTTGTGGCTCTTCTGACTGATGTTTTGGAAGTTGAACTGAAAGATAAATTTGCCAAAAGCCGTCCTATCATCAAAAGATTTCTTGGAAAATTGACAATTCCAGTACAGAGGCTATTGGAAAGACATGCAATCGGGTAAATATTTCTCATTTCTTAAGCTAATATATTGATAATTTAAATGGGAACTGTACTTTCAACAAACTTTAGATAAACTAATAGTGCAGGCAAACGTAAGAAACTTAATAACATTTCTCATCTTTGAACTCTACTTTTTCTATACTTATGAGCCACTTCTTCCCCTCTCCTCTGCCTCCAGAACTTATCATCCATTCTGAAAAAAAAAATTACTCAAATCCACCTTGCTCACAACAGACTGACAGCACAGTGAGGTGTCAGGTTACACCTCCTTTTAAACTTTATCAATAGAGAAGAGTGGAGGAGGAGAAAACAAGCAGAGGGAGATAAAAAAGAGAGATTGTGCTGAGCTGGATTCACATGTACATTGCTCAATACTGCTTTAGAACTTCCTCTATGGTGCTACTGTTTCTATCTTTGTGCTAAGGAATGAAGAGCAAGAATCCTCTCGGTATGCTGTGTTGTGTATAGGAGACATCATAACAGCTAATCTCCTCCAACCAGCTAAAAATCAATTGCAAATTAAGAGATAATACTTGAAAAATGGAAAACTGATGACAACGCAAGTCATAGCATGGGCTGAAATTGTGTTATTCCTCATGTACTTATGACGGTTTATTCTGAAAAGTCCCTTTTGATACCCTTTAACTCTTCCTTTACTTTATAGTTATAATAAATATTTTGTTTTTAGATTTTTTGGAAGATGTTGGAATGTAATTCAATTAAAGAATTCCACATTTAGAACATTAAACCAACAGTTAAATTTGGTGGTGGTGTTATAATGATGAGGAAGGGATGCTTTGCTGTCTCCCGGCTTTGACAATTTGCTATTATTGACGGGAATGTAACAGTTTTATTGTCCCAGAAAATTCGTTTTCTGTAAGGCTATGTTCACATCACATTTTATAGTGCTTGATACTGCAAAAAACATACACTGCAGATACAGCTCGCTGCTCATACATTCCTTTTTTTTCAATTTCGTTTTTTGCTCTCCCTATGCTCAGGGCCATAACCTTTTTATTTTTCCATCAATATAGCCGATTGAGGGCTTGTTTTTTTGTGGGACAAGTTGTACTTTTGAATGACACCATTCATTCTACTACATAGTGCAATAAAAAATGGGAAAAAAATTCCAAGTGCGGTGAAATTATTTGTTTTTTTTATTTACCATGTTCACTGTGTGGTAAAACTGACCTGGAAATAAGATTCGCCACGTCAGTAGGAGAATGCAGATACCAAACTTATAGTTTGTTTTTTTCTATTTAAGTGGTGAAAATAATTAGCAAATTCGTAAGAAAAATGTTTTTTGCTTTTATTTTCCAAGACCCATGATGTTTTCATTGTTTGGGATATGAGGCTGTGTGAGGGATTATTTTTTGCTCCCAGAGATGACGTTTTAATTGATACCATTTTGGCTTAGATAAGATGTTTTGATCGCCTCTTATTGCATTGTATTGCAATGTTGTTGTGGCCCAAAAAAATGCAATTCTGATGTTTTGAATTTTTTTCATGGCGCCATTTACCAATTGGATATACTTATTTTATATTTTGATAGTTCTGACATTTCTGAAGGCATCAATACCAAATATGTGTATTTTTTATTTTTTTTAACGGTTTTCTTTTCAATGGGGCGAAAGCGGGGTGATTTGAACTTTGTGTTTTTCTTTTTTTTTCATATTTTTAAAACCTTTTATTTTTTTTCTTACTTTTCACTGTATTTAATAGTCCCCTTAGGAAACTATTGATCTTCCTTAATGGTGGAGAAGCTGGTTTTGGAGGAGGAGGATTGAGTAGGTGTGAGGAGGGGCTGTGGGGACTTTAGGCAAAAGCTTTGTCTGATGTTATCAATCATTTGCTTGAACAATGTGGCAAAGTCTTCAGTTGAGATGAGAGGAGAGGGAGGAGGCGCTGGGGGACAGAGGAGAGAATTGAAAGTTTTAAATAGCTGTTTAGGGTTGTGAGACGGAGGATATGAGAGATGAGAAGTATGTTTGTTTTGCTGCAGTAAGTGTGGACTTGAAGGTAGTGAGGGACTGTTTGAATGTGATGAAGTGCTCGTTGGAGTAGGACCTTTTCCATTTCTGCTCAGCAACCCTGGAGGCCCTTCGCAGTTCTTAAGTCAGGTTGGTGTGCCAGGGTGGTCGGTTGAGTGGGCTAACTGTGGTATGTGTGAGGGGGGCGACCGAATTGAGAGCTGCAGCTGTTGTGGTGTTATATAAAGTGGCAGCAGCATTTGCATCGTGTAATGAACTTATGCATGTGAGAGGGAGAAGGGATTCAGAGAGTGAGTGTAGGTCAAGGTGTTTGAGATTTCTGTGAAGGTGTGCAAGTTTGTGGAGTGGGGCTTGAGCACCTGGAGAGGAGAGGGTAGAGAATGTGAGTAGGTTGTGGTCAGAAAGAGGGAGAGGTGAGCTATAGAGGTTAGATAGGGAACAGAGGCGGGTAAAGATGAGGTCCAGTGTGTGGCCATCTTTGTGAGTGGGGGCGGAAGACCATTTAGCAAGGCCAAAGGAAGAAGAGATGATAGAAGCTTGGAGACAGATGAGTGGGAAGTGTCAATGGGGATGTTGAAGTAGTCAGAGAAGGTGGTGGCTAGTCCGAGGGGATGGTAAACGACGACCAGTTGGAGGGGGAGTAGATGCACACACAGTGCACTTCAAAAGAGGGGAGAGTAATGGAGGTTGGCAGTGGGATATGGGTGAAGGAGCATTTGCCTGACAGGAGAAAACCTACTCCTCCACCATGCTTGCCATTGGAGCGAGGGGTGTGAGAAAGATGAAATCCACCGTACGAAAGTGCAGCTGGGGAGGCAGTGTCAGAGGGGGTGAGCCAGGTTTCGGTGATGCCGAGGAAAGAGAGTTTGTTAGTAATGAAAAGATAATGGATGTAGGAAAGTTTGTTGCACACGGAGTGAGCATTCCATAGAGCTCCTGTTAGTGGGGCTGGAGAGGCGGGGGCTGGACGGATGGGAATAAGGTTAGAAGGGTTTCGAGAGTTTGTGACAGATCGTGGATAGGAGGTGGAAGTGACTGTGGGGATGTGGTGAGGAGGACCAGGATTTGGAGAGATATCGCCAGCAGTCAGAAGGAGTAGGGAAAATGTTATCAGGTGGGAGCAGGAGAGGGCATGAGGTGGCTGTCTGTGTTTGGAGACACAGGAGTGAATATTGAGGAATAGTTCTGAGGAGGAGGTGAGATGAGTGTGGAGGATGGAGGGAGAAATGTAGAGTTCCTTACTAGGTGTAGGTATTAGGGAAAAAATAATTATTATATTGGAGAAAAAGCATTGAGAGTTGTGCCACTGTGTTCAGTGTCTGGCAGAAGGCATATGCTTTCTAACTACTTTAGTAATATATAAATTCCAAAAGAAAGCGTGAAGGCTTGGGAACCGCTGGCCTAAGGAGAAAGATGACAATGCTATGGCCCTGATTCATCATTATTGTTTCTCCTTTAATATTTGCGCCCTATTCTCTATACGTCTTGCACCACTTTTTAAGTTGTTTTTTTTCAACAATTTTTCTTTTCGAAATGTTTTAAACAGACTCATAGAATGCAGCTTTTACCAAATATCACAATTTTTTTGGTGCATCTCACTAAAGTCCTTCCTTAGAGTAAGGATTCTGCCCTTTGGCATCTTTTTAAAGTCACAAAAACTTGGTAAAGTCAAAAGGAAAGCCCTTTTTTTTTTATTTTGCGCCAAATTCATGAAGTGTGTGCGCCCTTTTGATGCATTTAGTGGAAAAAACAATAGCACAAGACAAAATAAGAATGTCTTTTATGACAAGTTTGAAATTTTTCCTTTGACTGATTTTTGATATTTGACTGATTTAGATCTATCTACACTGTTCTTCGTTAAATAAGACTTTACCACTTTTTCAAAGTGTTTCAAACATAAAATAAGCGTTTTTGATGAATTTCTATAATAAAGGGTATCCAGGGTTGTGGAGTTGGTAAGCCAAACCTCCAACTCCTCAATTTCCATGACACCGACTCCGATTCCACGACTCCCTCATACATGGCTCATGTTTAAAGGATAAATTTACTGATGCACAGATTCATCTAAGCTAAAAGTCTAGACCCTTAGATCTGGAATCGGACAGACATTTATAGGACATTTCATAACTTTCCCAAATTCTTATGAAAAAATATTCCCCACAAACTGCATTGAACTACTGTACCCAATTTATTATATGTTTTAGGAGTCTGAGTTGGTCCATTTTATACTGACTCCGACTCCACCAAAATGGACACAGACTCCGACTCCACAGCTTGAGGGTAACAAGATAATATTTGCTGCAGATTCTTTTTCTGTAGCGGTAAATGTTTTCTTTTCGTTATTAGCTTGCACATACAGGATTTATTGTAAATACTGCATAGAAAAGAATACAGAATTCTACATGAGGCAGAGAAATGTTATCAGCAGAAGATGTGACACACAGTGGAAAATGTAATATCTTCTCCAGAACTTTCCTAAAAGCAGTTTAATTGCATGTCATAGTGATGTGAGTAAAATTGCTGCCGCCCTGGCGTCCTCACTCGCCTCTAATGTGAATAGTGCCATCTTAGTTTATGTTTAGAGGAGATAAGAAATCTTTCCAGTCAGGTCCAACTTCTTGCCACAGTCCTTGGAATGTTTGGTGGGATGTAGCTAGAATTAATGGTGCTCGAAGGTGGTTTATAGTAATATTAACCCCTTATTACAGGCCATTTTTTCCCCTTAATTTTTGCGTTTTTGTTTTTTTTACTCCCCTTCTTCCAAGAGGCATAACTTTTGATGACCATTTTTCTGTCGACATATGAGAGCTCTTTTTTTGCAGTCAAAATTCAGGAGTTTGTAAAAACAAAATAAAATTAGTTTCTGTTGCCATTTTTCAAAGACCCATAACATTTTTATTTTTCTGTTGATGGAGCTGTGTAAGGGCTTTATTTTGCATGGCGAGTTGACTGTTTTATTGATACCATTTTGGAATACATGTGACATTTTGATAGCTACTTATTGTGTTTTTTTAGCGGTATGTAGTGCCCGGAAAGCCACAAAGCATTTTATTTCTGTGTTTACAGTTTTTATTGTACAAGTTGATTAATTTTAGATTTTGATAGACCAGACTTTTACATCACCGGCAATAAAAATGTTGTATTTTTGAAATGTCTTTATTTTTAACAGAGAAAAAAATGAAGGGTTGATCCAAATTATTATTTGTATGTATGTGTGTATATACAGTATATATATATATGTGTGCGTGTATGTATATATATATATATATATATATACATACACAGTACAGACCAAAAGTTTGGACACACCTTCTCATTTACAGATTTTTCTGTATTTTCAGGACTATGAAAATTGTACATTCACACTGAAGGCATCAAAACTATGAATTAACACATGTGGAATTATATACTTAACAAAAAAGTGTGAAACAACTGAAAATATGTCTTATATTCTAGGTTCTTCAAAGTAGCCACCTTTTGCTTTGATGACTGCTTTGCACACTCTTGGCATTCTCTTGATGAGCTTCAAGAGGTAGTCACCGGAAATGGTCTTCCAACAATCTTGAAGGAGTTCCCAGAGATGCTTAGCACTTGTTGGCCCTTTTGCCTTCATTCTGCGGTCCAGCTCACCCCAAAACATCTTGATTGGGTTCAGGTCTGGTGACTGTGGAGGTCAGGTCATCTGGCGTAGCACCCCATCACTCTCCTTCTTGGTCAAATAGCCCTTACACAGTCTGGAGGTGTGTTTGGGGTCATTGTCCTGTTGAAAAATAAATGATGGTCCAACTAAACGCAAATCGGATGGAATAGCATGCCGCTGCAAGATGCTGTGGTAGCCATGCTGGTTCAGTTTGCCTTCAATTTTGAATAAATCCCCAACAGTGTCACCAGCAAAGCACCCCCACACCATCACACCTCCTCCTCCATGCTTCACGGTGGGAACCAGGCATGTAGAGTCCATCCGTTCACCTTTTCTGCGTTGCACAAAGACACGGTGGTTGGAACCAAAGATCTCAAATTTGGACTCATCAGACCAAAGCACAGATTTCCACTGGTCTAATGTCCATTCCTTGTGTTCTTTAGCCCAAACAAGTCTCTTCTGCTTGTTGCCTGTCCTTAGCAGTGGTTTCCTAGCAGCTATTTTACCATAAAGGCCTGATGCACAAAGTCTCCTCTTAACAGTTGTTGAAGAGATGTGTCTGCTGCTAGAACTCTGTGTGGCATTGACCTGGTCTCTAATCTGAGCTGCTGTTGACCTGCGATTTCTGAGGCTGGTGACTCGGATAAACTTATCCTCAGAAGCATAGGTGACTCTTGGTCTTCCTTTCCTGGGGCGGTCCTCATGTGAGCCAGTTTCTTTGTAGCGCTTGATGGTTTTTGCAACTGCACTTGGGGACCCTTTCAAAGTTTTCCCAATTTTTCGGACTGACTGACCTTCATTTCTTAAAGTAATGATGGCCACTCGTTTTTTTTTACTTAGCTGCTTTTTTCTTGCCATTATACAAATTTTAACAGTCTATTCAGTAGGACTATCAGCTGTGTATCCACCAGACTTCTGCACAACACAACTGATGGTCCCAACCCCATTTATAAGGCAAGAAATCCCACTTATTGAACCTGACAGGGCACACCTGTGAAGTGAAAACCATTTCCGGTGACTACCTCTTGAAGCTCATCAAGAGAATGCCAAGAGTGTGCGAAGCAGTCATCAAAGCAAAAGGTGGCTACTTTGAAGAACCTAGAATATAAGACATATTTTCAGTTGTTTCACACTTTTTTGTTAAGTATATAATTCCACATGTGTTAATTCATAGTTTTGATGCCTTCAGTGTGAATGTACACTTTTCATAGTCATGAAAATACGGAAAAATCTTTAAATGAGATGTGTCCAAACTTTTGGTCTGTACTGTATATATATATATATATATATATATATATATATATATATATAATATTTCTACATAAGGAGGGCAGAGAAAACAGGTTATAGATAAGGAAATCACATGAAAAGGAAAGAAGTACAATATTAAAGCTGTTCTGATACATGGAAGCGAGTGGTGGACAGCAGCACTGTAGATACACACAGATTTCACATCCAGCATCCATTACCGGGAGAAACACTTCGACACCCACAAAAGTACATCTGAAACTTGGATTATGTTGTAAACTGCATGTCAGAAAGTCTGAAAATGATTAAAGTAATGTAGATTGCAGACTGAAACTTATAACCTTGAACTTGATGGACTTGTCTTTTTTTCAACTGTATTAACTATATAACTAAATGTAACCACTAACATATGTTAAAAAAGCAATGTTTCCATAACAAAGGTGTCCATAGCCTTTAAGTCCCATAAACTGTACTTTCCTATTCAGAACAATGCAATAGCTTTCTAGTGTAGTCTAGTATTAGTTAATTTGTATGGATCCCTTACAGACTTAACAAGGGCATTATGTACCTTCAAGACAGAACAAAGAATAAAAGTATATGCAGATTCCATCTGTACATTTTTATTGCTCACATAGTTGTAAATGGTTGTTAAGATCACAGATGTAGGAGACATTACCTTTTCTCTACTTTCAGTGACCAGGTCCTAAATTATAATCTGGGTAGAAGACTCCCCACTGATCATGTCAGCGGATATTTACAGTTTAAAGTTGAAATGACCTCATCAGTTCATGATGGTAAGGAAATGTGACGTACGCCTGAATGTTATTTCATAATCTTTAAGTATTGCTTATATATTACACACTTCAATTCCAAGTTAGATTTACAATTTATTAGATTCTAAGACACTGACACCGTCTCGGGAAAATTAATTACCAAAGTAAATTTTCCATAAACTCCTACAAACTACATAACGGTGATGTTGGGATTATCGTCTTTTCATATTTGCTTGCAAGAAATTATGTGCCATGTAAATGGGAACTCCAGGGAGATAAAATAATATTGATATGGAAATACCTTTATAAATTATAAAGCTGACACCAATTGCGCTATTTCCAATCGTTATAGTATCTTCTAATTAGTTTGACGCTGCTTTTGCTCCTTAGTTCCCCCCCTCATTCTGGGCAGCACGGTGGCTCAGTGGTTAGCACTACAACCTTGCAACGCTGGGATCCTGGGTTCAAATCCCACCAAGGACAACATCTGCAAGGAGTTTGTATGTTCTCCCCGTGTTTGTGAGGGTTTCCTCCGGGTTCTCCGGTTTCCTCCCACACTCCAAAGACATACTGATAGGGAATCTAGATTGTGAACCTCGATGGGGACAGCGACGATAATGTGTGTAAAGCGCTGTGGAATATGCTGGCGCTATATAAAAATAAATATTATTATTATTTTTGGGTCATTAGTCACAGATCAGAGGACATGGACTTCTCCTGGCTTCTATTAACAGCCACCCCCCTGATAACATCTCATTCCATTCAGTCTAAAGGCCCCGTCACACTAAGCGATGCAGCAGCGATCCCGACAACGATACGACCTGTCAGGGATCGTTGCTGCATCGCTAATACATCGCTGGTGAGATGTCAAACAGGCAGGCTCACCAGCGATGAGGGGAGCAGCGATATCGTGGAAAGAATCGTTCCATGATGTCCTGCTCCCGTTCCCAGCCTGCTGCTTAAGCAGGAGCAGGCTGGTAACTATGGTAAATATCGGGTTACTAAGTGCGCGTGTGCCCCTAGTAACCCGCTGTTTACCATGGATACCACTCTGCTACGGTGCGCTGGAGCCTCCGCTCACCGTAGCAGAGTGGTATCTATGGTAAACAGCGGGTTACTAAGTGCGCGCGTGCCCCTAGTAACCCGATATTTACCATGGTTACCAGCCAGATCGTTGGTCCCGCTGGTCACACACAGCGATGTGTGCTGGCCAGCGGGAGGCCAACGACCAAAAAATGGTCCAGGACACTTTGCAACGATCAGCGACCTCACAGCAGGGGCCTGATCGTTGCAAAGTGTCACACACAGCGACATCGCTGGTGAGGTCGCTGGTGAGTCACCAAAACCGTGACACAGCAGCGATCTCGCTAGCGATATCGCTTAGTGTGACGGGGCCTTTAGATCAGGGGCCAGCCCATGCCAAGCTACAGGTCCCATGTATTCTGGCTTTGTTTTGTGTGCCTGGACCCCCTTCCACTTGGGATCTATGATTGCTTATTCACACCTTTTCTGTGGCAGTTCTAGTGTTCCTCCATGCCTCTCAAAGAAGGTGTGCACTTACAGGCTTGACTGCTGTACAGTGTATAAAGAATGTGTACTGTCATGTTTCAAGCATGCAGAGGGGAAGGGGGTATGGGCTTAGGAAGGCCGCACAAGGTTGGAATACACAGGTCATGTGGCTTGGTAGGAGCTGGCCGTGCCCCCTAATCTCAGACTGAATGGAAGGAGGTGATATCTGGGGGCTGGCTTGTACTGGGAGCTGTCCATGCTCCCTGATCTGTGACATACCATCCCTGATGAGAGGGGCTGCAGCTCCAGCGTCAGTGTATAGCAGATACTATGATGATTAGAAACAGCACTATGGATGTCACCTCTATAGTTTAAGAAGGTATGTCCATATGAATCCTTTTTCATCTCCCTTGAGTGCCCCTTTAATAATAATAAAAACCATGAAGCATGTGGTGACAGGAATGAGCTTATTTCATATGATATACTTGTAGTACTTAATTTTCCATATTTATTCATAGATGCTTCTCCTGAGGCAGTCGGCACTCTGTTCGCAGCCAACAATATTAACGGAGATCTTGGTACACCTTCTGATGATGAAGATAGCCCTGCAGGTCATGATTCACCCTCCTCTTATTCCAATGGGCCTCTCCATGCAGATTCTTTACTAGATGGGGTAAGATCAGGCATCACTATTGAGATGAACTGTAATGAGACAGCTAGCACTTCTTCACGGACATCACCTATTCGAAGTCGTCAGGACTCTCTAAATGATTACCTTGATGCACTTGAACAGAATAACAATAATGCTAAACTTTGTGCCACTGCCTCTGTCCCGTGCGATCGTCCGCTTGGAGCTTCACCAAAGCTTAGGAGCAGTTTTCCCACTGATACAAGACTCAATGCAATGCTTCACATTGATTCAGATGAAGAGGATCATGAATTTCTGCAAGATGTC
The DNA here is from genome assembly GCF_046119375.1 of Phyllobates terribilis. Taxonomy (NCBI): domain Eukaryota; kingdom Metazoa; phylum Chordata; class Amphibia; order Anura; family Dendrobatidae; genus Phyllobates; species Phyllobates terribilis. The sequence continues at coordinate 287,077,211 of NW_027362769.1, forward strand.
ATGTGTCATTCGCCATTACTAGAAGAAGGTGGGCTTGTATTTAACTGTAGTGCTAATGCAAACAATGACAATTGTGTTAATACTTCAAGTCAAGAAGAGCCGAGCAATTCTGAAAATGCACAAGGGAATTCACAAACCTCTACCATCTCAGGAGGTAACACTCAGACTTCACATAGGGAGCATCCAATGGTGGGAGCGGTTGGACCGGAGATGGAGAGTGTCAGCGCTGAGGAGGACACAGACACTGCATTGTGCATTTGTGAGGGAACACAGGAATTGTCACATTTAAATGGTGAGGTGCCTGAAACGACTGAAGCCAGGACAAGTGACACAGATGTGTCTGAACCCATGTTATGTACACCTTCTCAGGTAGAGTCTGAAATAGGAGCACATGGCTCAAACAATATACAAACTGCCTGTGAAGCTAGTGGTGTGGTTGAAGGAAGGACAAATAATGAGGGGAGAGGTGTTATTTTTGATTTTAATGTTTCTTCTGGTAGTTTTACACAAAGTACATGTTCTTCATCAATAGACAGTTCAGAAAGCCCTGCACTTTACACAAATTTTGAGGGATGTGGGGCATCTGTATTCTATTCTGGGCCTTCCAATGATTTAGAGGTGCCGGTTTCCCTATGCAACCCTTGTTCCCTTCCAACTGTGAGCATCAGCAGAAACAAAGATGGAGATCAAAGTGGGGCTGAAATGTCATGTGAAGGAGATGGAGCAGAGGAAATTTGGCAGAGAAGGAACATACAAGCCGCTGCTTCCAGTAGGCAACACACTCAGGATGAGGACTCTGCTGGAGCACAGGCAGCATCAAGGGATATTTTACAGAGTTCTTTGCAAAGTGAAGGTGCCACAGCAGGTAAGGCATTTGAAAATGACATATTGCAATTAATAATAATGTGAAGTAATGTCAACTATCCATCAAAGTGTGCCCATGCCATTCTCACAGGAGCCGACAGTTATACACAACTAATCTCTTGTTGTGTGTTGCGTGTATTGTGCACTTGAAGCACTTTAACCCCTTAAATGTCGCTGTCAATAGTGACCGCAGCATGTGAGGAGTTTGACAGAGGGAGATCGCTCCCTCTGTCAGACTATCGGCACCCCTAGAAAGCGATTACAGGGTGCCAATGGGACGCCATGGCAACAAGAAGGCCTAAAAATGGCCTCCGTGTCTGCCAGAAATTTAAACCAATCAGATCTCAAGAGAGGCGGGGCCAGATAGGCTGTGAGTAAAACACGGACAAGTTACATAACACATAGATTTCACAGTCTGTTATCAATGCGATCAAAGAATCACAAGTCTCCTTGTGGAACACGTAAATATTGTAAAAAAAACACTTAATTTTTATTTAGTGTATAAAAAATATATAAATGTGAAAAACATATAAATGCCAGTTTAATAAAAAAACACAAAAACAACACGTGTGTTCATAATGACCGCTACTGTAAACTATATTATCACTAATTGTACATTGTGAATGCCATAACAAAAAATGTGAAAACTTGCAGAATTGCTGTTTCTGTTCATCTCGCCTCATAACAAATAAATAAACTGATAGAAAATTCAATGATATCACAAATGACAAAAGGAATATATTTGTAAAGTGATTTTCCTGTGCAAAAGTAGTAAAACATAAAAAACTATAAATTGGGCCCCATTGTAATCATATCGACTTGCAGAATAAAGTTAACATGTCAATTATACTGCACGGTGAACTCCATAAAAATAAAATTAAAAGCTATGTTACATTTACCTTTTTTTTTGTTCATACCTCCTACCAAAAAAAGAAATGAATAAGTGATCAAAAAGTCATGTGTACCCAAAAACGGTACCAATAAAAACTACAATTTATCCAACAAAAACCAAGCCCTCACCCAACTTCATCTACAGAGAAATAGAAAAACAGTTATGGGTATCAGAATATGCTGACCACAATAAAAACAATCTGTTTTAAATAAAGAAAAGTCTTTTTTTTCCCCATAAAAGTAGCAAAACGCAAAAAAAATGTATATAAATTTTCTATTGTCATTACTGTATTGCCCTGCAGAATAGACATAGTGTCAATAAAGTATCAACTATACCTAAGGGTGAATGGTGTTTTAAAATTAATAAAATAAATTTAGACTTGATGTTTTTTTGTTGATTTTTGCCTCCAAAGAATGTAATAAAATGTGATCAAAAAGTCACGTTTGAAAAAATGTTATCAATGAAAACTACAGTTTGTCTCTCAAAAAATAAGTCCTCTTATAGCTTTGCTGCCGAAAAATTATAAAACGTATTACTCTCAAAATATGGCGGCCCAAAAACAAGTGATCCCCCCCAAGTGGGTAATTTATTGTACAAGATGATAAAATATAAACAAGATTATATGAAATTCGTATCCCAATATTCATTGTGACCTACAGAATAAAGTTACAGGGAATCTATTACCAGGATTTTACTATTACATCTGAGAGAAGTATAATGTAGTGGGAGAGACCCTGATTCTGGTGATGTGTTACTTACTGAGCTGCCTTGCTGTCGTTTTGATAAAATCACTGTTTTCTCTGCTGCAGATCTAGCAGTTGTGTGATGGTGTGCTCTGTATAACTTGCCCACACCACTGATTTGCAGCCTTCTGGGATTACACAGGCTCATGAATATGGAGGACTACCTGGCAGCAGGTTTACTAGTCCTCTAGTGGTAACCTCCTGCTGATTAAACAATGATTTTATCAAAATTACAGCAAGCAGCCCAGTAAGTGATACATTGCTGGAATCAGAGTCTCTGTCTCTACGTTATGCTGCTTTCAGATTAGGTGGTAAAACCTGGTGACAGTTTCCCTTACATACTATATATGTGCAGCATGACACATAACTAACTGAATTTAAAGCTTAAAAGAAAGCAACAGCAGAATTGCTGTTTTGGTTTTATTTTATCGCTATAGAGTTAATAAAAGTGTGATAATAAGTTATATGAGCAACAAAATGATTCCATTGACAAATACAACTCACCCTAAAAAAGCAAGCCCTCATGTGACTGTTGCTGCAAAAATAAAAAGTTATGGCTCCTAGGACACAACAATAAAAAAGGAATAAAGAAATGTTCTATTGTAAAGGTCAATTAAAAGTAGACCCAGCACTTCTGGTAGGTGGTGCACACCTAGGATCTCATATGCAGATCTAGAAAGCGCTTTCTCCTGCATAGCGGTGGACACCGCGTAGCTCTGCCTTGCGCTGCTTAAGTAGTTTTTCATATTCCAGCCGACTGATGAAGGTCAAGTTGTAGGCCAAAATATCTCGTTATTGCCTGAAAAATACTGCAAATAAGAATTCGTCTTAATTAATCACAAATCGAGTGCCATGTTTTTCATATCTTGTAAAGGTCAAAACTGACTGTAACGCCAAGGGGTTAATGTTTTGAGCAGGGCTATGGAGTCGTGGAGTCGGTGCTCATTTTGGTGGAGTTGGAGTCGGTTTAAAATGGACTGACTCCGACTCCTAAAATATATAATAAATTGGGTACAGTAGTTCAATGCAGAATGTGCTGAATATTTTTTCATAGGAATTTGGGAAAGTTATGAAATGTCCTATAAATGGCTGTTCTATTCCTGATCTAAGGCTACATTCACACACAGCATTTTTGCTGTGTTTTTTGAGGATACGTTTTTCAGCTGCAAAAGCAGATCAGCTTTTTAAAAAACCGCATCACCTGAAAGGTTTTTGAGCTCATAGATAATGTTTTCAATAGCAAAACCAGATTAGGAAAACACCGCACAAACTGACATGCTCATTCTTTGTGAGGATCCGTTTTTGAGTCACTGCATTTTACTGCAAAAAAACGGATCCGCAAAAACGCTGTGTGTGAATCATGGCCATAGCCAGCGAGGGGCAGGGGGGGCAGCTGCCCCCCCCTAGAGGCAGGGGCACGCACCTATCAAAACTCACTTGTATGCTGCAGTGCTCCCATCCTGCACCGGCTCCAGACTGCAGGGGGCTATCTCCCCTCCTCTGTCCTGTCTTCTGCTGTCTTCACCAGAGAGAGGAGGGGGAGGGGTGCCTGCCCTGCACAGGATCCGATTCCTGGGGCCCAAACTGGAGAAAGTGAGAAAGTGAAAGTACTACTGCTCATCTCTGTCACAAGAAGGTAACTAATGCTAATATTGTAGGCGATTATTATGTGAACTATATGTGAGATATATGCAATGTACTATTTGCTGTCTGTAGCTGTCATCTGTCTATCACTCTCTATCTATCCCTCCATGTATTCATCTATCCATCCCTCTATCTATCCATCTATCTATCCCTCCATCTATCCGTTCATCTATCCTTTCATTTATCCCTCTATCTATCCATCCTTCCCTTTATCTATCTATCCATCTATCCATCCTTCCAGCTATCCCTCCAGCTATCCATTCATATGGCTATGTATCATCTATCTATCCATATATTTATCCATCCATCCCTGTATCTATCTATCTATCTATCTATCTATCTATCTATCTATCTATCTATCTATCTATCTATCTATCTCTCCATCTATCTATCTATCTCTCCATCTATCTATCTATCTCTCCATCTATCTATCTATCTCTCCATCTATCTATCTATCTCTCCATCTATCCATCCCTCTATTAATCTATCTATTCCTCCATCTATCCCACTATCTATCTATCCATCCCTCCATCTATCTATCTATGACTTTTTCTATCTTATCTATCTTATCTATCTATCTATCCATCCTTTCATCTATCCCTCCATATGGCGATCTATCATCTATCTATTCATATACAGTTATATGAAAAAGTTTGGGCACCCCTATTAATCTTAAGCTTATTGTTTTATAAAAATTGGTGTTTTTGCAACAGCTATTTCAGTTTGATATATGTAATAACTGTTGGACACAGTAATGTTTCTGCCTTGAAATGAGGTTTATTGTACTAACAGAAAATGTGCAATCTGCATTCAAACAAAATTTGACAGGTGCATAAGTATGGGCACCTCACCAGAAAAGTGACATTAATATTTAGTAGATCCTCCTTTTGCAAAATAACAGCCTCTAGTCGCTATCTTTAGCTTTTAATGAGTTCCTGGATCCTGGATGAAGGTATTTTTGACCATTCCTCTTTACAAAACAATTCCAGTTCAGTTGTTTGATGGTCGCCGAGCATGGACAGCCCTCTTCAAATGATCCCACAGATGTTCAATGATATTCAGGTCTGGGGACTGGGATGGCCATTCCAGAACATTGTAATTGTTCCTCTGCATGAATGCCTGAGTAGATTTGGAGCGGTGTTTTGGATCATTGTCTTGCTGAAAGATCCATCCCCTGCGTAAATTCAACTTTATCACTGATTCTTGAACATTATTGTCAAGAATCTGCTGATACTGAGTGGAATCCATGCGTCCCTCAACTTTAACAACATTCACGGTGCCGGCATTGGCCACACAGCCCCAAAGCATGATGGTATCAAAAAGGAATAGTCGGCACTCCGTATAGCTAGAGTGGTGCACGTGGAAAACAATGTCTGTAGGAAAAGAAAATCCCGGCACTCACGTGTTGATAATCAGTTGATTTATTCCACAACTCACACAAGACGTTTCAGCCTGTCCAAGGCTTTTTTCAATTGTGGTTAAATACATTCAGTCAAGATATTTATAAACAAATCCCCGGAAATGACATAATTCTCATGAACAAAAAAAAGAGTGGACCAATAAAAAAATTATATATAACAGAATTTACAACAACATACAAAAAATTAAGCAATAATAAATTCAAGTTGCATAATGAAAAAGAACAAGTGAATTCATATATTTAAATAATCCCCAATTACACATAAGACCATATACATCGCAGATTGTAAAATTTATTGCATGCATATACCACATTACATCTTTATTTCTCCATATTCTGTTAGCTAAAAATATGTAACATTTCATAGTTTTTCCAGAAAAAATCCTTAATGTTTTTAAGATTTTTTAATATTTCCCATGGAATCAAATATATCAATGACAAGTAAATTCATATATATAAATAAATCTAAAAATATCAAGAAGTTTTTTTCCAGAAAAATGATATAATGTTGAATGTGTTTAATAAAAAGAACATTGAGAAATTTAGATGGGAATATCTTTGATACATTTATGAAATGGAATCCATGTTTTAGGATTTATATTCTCATATTTGGTTGGAGATTATTTATATATATGAATTTACTTGTCATTGATATATTTGATTCCATGGGAAATATTAAAAAATCTTAAAAACATTAAGGATTTTTTCTGGAAAAACTATGAAATGTTACATATTTTTAGCTAAAAGAATATGGAGAAATAAAGATGTAATGTGGTATATGCATGCAATAAATTTTACAATCTGCGATGTATATGGTCTTATGTGTAATCGAGGATTATTTAAATATATGAATTCACTTGTTCTTTTTCATTATGCAACTTGAATTTATTATTGCTTAATTTTTTGTATGTTGTTGTAAATTCTGTTATATATAATTTTTTTATTGGTCTACTCTTTTTTTTGTTCATAAGAATTATGTCATTCCCGGGGATTTGTTTATAAATATCTTGACTGAATGTATTTAACCACAATTGAAAAAAGCCTTGGACAGGCTGAAACGTCTTGTGTGAGTTGTGGAATAAATAAACTGATTATCAACACGTGAGTGCCGGGATTTTCTTTTCCCAAAGCATGATGGAACCTCCACCAAATTTTACTGTGGGTAGCAAGTGTTTTTCTTGGAATGCTGTGTTTTTTTTGCCGCCATGCATAACGCCTTTTTGTATGACCAAACAACTCAATCTTGGTTTCATCAGTCCACAGGACCTTCTTCCAAAAGAAATTGGCTTCTCCAAATGTGCTTTTGCATACCTCAGCCGACTCTGTTTGTGGTTTGCTTGCAGAAACTGCTTCTTTCGCATCACTCTCCCATACAGCTTCTCCTTGTGCAAAGTGCGTTGTATAGTTGACCGATGCACAGTGACACCATCTGCAGCAAGTTGATGCTGCAGCTCTCTGGAGGTGGTCTGAGGATTGTCCTCGACTGATCTCACCATTCTTCTTCTCTGCCTTTCTGATGTTTTTCTTGGCCTGCCACTTCTGGCCTTAACAAGAACTGTCCCTGTGTTCTTCCATTTCCTTACTATGTTCCTCACAGTGGAAACTGACAGGTTAAATCTCTGAGACAGCTTTTTGTATCCTTCCCCTGAACAACTATGTTGAATAATCTTTGTTTTCAGATCATTTGACAGTTGTTTTGAGGAGCCCATGATGCCACTCTTCAGAGGAGATTCAAACAGGAGAACAACTTGCAAGTGGCCACTTTAAGTAGCTTTCCTCATGATTGCATACACCTGGCTATGAAGTTCAAAGCTCAATGAGGTTACAAAACCAAAAAAAGTGCTTTAGTAAGTCAGTAAAAAGTAGGTAGGAGTATTTAAAACAAGAAAATGATAAGGGTGCCCATACTTATGCACCTGTCAAATTTTGTTTGAATGCAGATTGCACATTTTCTGTTAGTACAATAAACCTCATTTCAAGGCAGAAACATTACTGTGGCCAACAGTTATTACATATATCAAACTGAAATAGCTGTTGCAAAAACACAAATTTTTATAAAACATGTATCTATCTATCTCTCCTTCTATCCATTCTTCTAATTACCTATCCATCCCTCTATTAATCTATCTAGTCCTCCATCTATCCCACTATCTATCTATCCATCCCTCCATCTATCTATCCCTCTATGACTATCTATCTATCTATCCATCAATGTATCCACATCTGTCTATCCATATCTTATCTGTACCAAAAAGAATGAAGCTCTGACTGAGGTAGCAGTTAGGATGAGTGGCCTAAAGGAGGACTGCCAGGCGCAAGAGGACTTGGGTCCTGACAGTGCTACTGCTGCCATATCTTCATCCTCATCAGATGAGTAGTTTGACAAGTATTTGGATAACATGTGCAGGCAAAGCGTTCCCGCAAGGAAAAAGATTTCACTCCGTCTCCTATAGCAAGCAGATTGACCATATTTCAGCAAAATGTTTCACTTGCTCTCAAAGAAATAGAAAAATTCAACCGTTCACCAAAACTGACTGTGCATGAGGCAATTCCTTTATACCTGGAAATTGTTAGAGATGTTACCCATGTGGTTATGGCTTTGCCTCCAACCCAAGTTAGTGTAGAGGTTGTTCTCTAGCCTTAAAATTATTAGGTCAGATTTGAGGTCATCTATGAAGGAGGATCTGATGGAGGCGATACTATTTCTTAGAACAAATTCATAGACTGCGCAAATGTTATTTAGTATGTTTTTGTTGAAAACTGTTTTTTGACACTTACATAGGTTATTACATAGTGTTATATACTGTGTATATATACATACTGTGTGTGTGTATGTATATATATATATATATATATATATATATATATATATATATATATATATATATATATATATAGTACAGACCAAAAGTTTGGTCACACCTTCTCATTTAAAGATTTTTCTGTATTTTCTTGACTAGTTTTGATGCCTTCAGCGTGAATGTACAATTTTCATAGTCATGAAAATACAGGAAAATCTGTAAATTAGAAGGTGTGTCCAAACTTTTGGTCTGTACTGTGTGTGTATATATACATATATATATATATAATCGATACTACATTACATATTTACAACTTATTACAGTTTTTTGTGTTCTAAAGTTGTATTCCAATAAATATATATTATTTTCTATCTAAATATCTTGATTATTGTATCATAAAAATGATTAAATGGCTGATGTTCATATTGTACTACAATACATTTTTCACTTAAATAAAAGCAATATATGTGGGAGTGGGTGTAAGGGAAATTGAGGAGTCAGAGTCGCAGGTTTGGCTTACCGACTCCACAGCCCTGGTTTTGAGTATATTTTATTTTTATGTGAATATGCATAAAAAACCTTGAAATATTCCAGGTGTCATACTGACCAGCCATTCAGCCCTTGAGACTGGGACAGGGTTAGTAGAAGGCACAGGGTTAGCCTTGTACTGTGAGACCTTGATGAGACAGGACAGCAACACTATACCTACTGATTAGGCCATATACAGGTGCATCTCACTAAATTAGAATACGATCAAAAAGATAATTTATTTCAGTTCTTCAATACAAAAAATGAAACTCATATACAGTGCCTACAAGTAGTATTCAACCCCCTGCAGATTTAGCTGGTTGACACATGCAGAATTAACTTGGCATTGTGACATTTGTACTGTAGATCAGCCTGGAAGTGGGAAATGCACTGCAGCAAATATTTTTTTTTTTTTTTTTTTTAAAAAAACGTTAATTCAGAGTGTCAGTTATTATTCAACTCCTCAAACCACAAGAATTCTGTTTGGTCCCCCAAAAGTATTAAGAAGTAGTTCAGGCACCAAGAATAATGAGCTTCACATGTGTGGATTAAAGATCTCTTTTGCCAGCCTTTTCTGACTATTTAAGACCCTCCCCAAACTTGTGAACAGCACTCAGACATGATCAACATGGGAAAGACAAAGGAGCATTCCAAGACCATCAGAGACAAGATCGTGGAGGGTCACAAGGCTGGCAAGGGGTAAAAAACCCTTTCCTAGGAGTTGGGCCTACCTGTCTCCACTGTTGGGAGCATCATCCGTAAGTGGAAGGCTTATGGAACTACTGTTAGCCTTCCACGGCCAGGACAGCCTTTGAAAGTGTCCTCCCGTGCCGAGAGCCAGGCTTGTCCGAAGAGTCAAGGCTAACCCAAGGACAACAAGGAAGGAGCTCCGGGAAGATCTCATGGCAGTGGAGACATTGGTTTCAGTCAATACCATAAGTAACGTACTCCACCGCAATGGTCTCCGTTCCAGACGAGCCCATAAGGTACCTTTACTTTCAAAGCGTCATGTCAAGGCTCGTCTACAGTTTGCTCATGATCACTTGGAGGACTCTGAGACAGACTGGTTCAAGGTTCTATGGTCTGATGAGACCAAGATCGAGATCTTTGGTGCCAACCACACACGTGACGTTTGGAGACTGGATGGCACTGCATACGACCCCAAGAATACCATCCCTACAGTCAAGCATGGTGGTGGCAGCATCATGCTGTGGGGCTGTTTCTCTGCCAAGGGGCCTGGCCATCTGGTCCGCATCCATGGGAAGATGGATAGCACGGCCTACCTGGAGATTTTGGCCAAGAACCTCCGCTCCTCCATCAAGGATCTTAAGATGGGTCGTAATTTCATCTTCCAACAAGACAACGACCCAAAGCACACAGCCAAGAAAACCAAGGCCTGGTTCAAGAGGGAAAAAGTCAAGGTGTTGGAGTGGCCTAGTCAGTCTCCTGACCTTAACCCTATTGAAAACTTGTGGAAGGAGCTCAAGAATAAAGTCCACATGAGACACCCAAAGAACCTAGATAACTTGGAGAAGATCTGCATGGAGGAGTTGGCCAAGATAACTCCACAGACCTGTGCCGGCCTGATCAGGTCTTATAAAAGACGATTATTAGCTGTAATTGCAAACCAGGGTTATTCCACAAAATATTAAACATAGGGGTTGTATAATAATTGACCCACACTTTTATGTTTAAAATGTAATAAAATTCAACTGAGCAACATAACTTTTTGGTTTGGAAGATTTATGCTTCTGTACATAAAACCTACTCTCGTTATTACAAACAGAGTGATCTATTTCAAGTGTTTATTTCTGTTAATGTTGATGATTATGGTTTACAGCCAATGAAAACACTAAAGTCATTATCTTAGTAACTTGGAATAATTAATAAAAAAAGACATCTGCAAAGGCTTCCTAAGCGTTTAAAGAGGTTCCTTAGTCTGTTTCAGTAGGCTCCACAATCATGGGGAAAACTGCTGACTTAACAGATGTCCAGAAGGCAGTCATTGACACACTAAGTAAATGCTAAGTACATTTTGCATTTCATTTGGAAATCAAGGTCCCAGAGTCTGGAGGAAGAGTGGAGAGGCCACAATCCAAGCTGCTTGAGGTCTAGTGTGAAGTTTCCACAATCAGTGATGGTTTGGGGAGCCATGTCATCTGCTGGTGTAGGTCCACTGTGTTTTATCAAGACCAAAGTCAGCGCAGCCGTCTACCAAGAAATTTTAGAGCACTTCATGATTCCCTCTGCCGACAAACTTTTTGGAGATGGAAATTTCATTTTCCAGTAGGACTTGGCACCTGTCCACACTGCCAAAAGTACCAATACCTGGTTTATAAACAACAGTATCACTGTGCTTGATTGGCCAGCAAACTCGCCTGACCTTAACCCCATTGAATCTATGGGGTATTGTCAAGAGGAAGATGAGAGACACCAGACCCCACAATGCAGATGAGCTGCAGGCTGCTATCAAAGCAACCTGGGCTTCCATAACATCTCAGCAGTGCCACAGCCTCATCGCCTCCATGCCATGCCGCATTGATGCAGTAATTGATGCAAAAGGAGCCCGACCAAGTATTGAGTGCATTTACTGAACATACATTTCAGTAGACCAACATTTCAGATTTTAAAAACATTTTTCAAGCTGGTGTTATAAAGTATTCTAATTTACTGAGATAATGACTTTTGTGTTTTCATTGGCTGTAAGCCATAATCATCAACATTAACAGAAATAAACCCTTGAAATAGATCACTCTGTTTGTAATGACTCTATATAATATATGAGGTTCACTTTTTGTATTGAAAAACTGAAATAAATTAACTTTTTAATATTCTAATTTAGTGATATGCACCTGTACATCTCCCCAGCCGTTCAGTGGTGTCTATTCACATAAGAATAAGTATTTAAATATATTCTCCTGGTGCTAACCTACAAAAGCAAGAGCAGACTTGGGGACAGCGGTTTTATGGGGTTTTTATCGGCTTTTTTTTTATTGAATAGATACCAGCCAATTTCCCTCACCTCTCCCAGTTCTTCTTCTTCAGCACATTCACCTCTCTTGTATTGAGACTGGGTAGAAGGTAATTAGAAAATTGATTACGGAGGGGTCTAAAGGCTTTAGTCAAATTTTAGAGCGTTAAGCCATTCATACACATTAGATGAGTGTTGGCAGAACAAATGGATCAGCTGATCGTTCACTGACAGCCATCTTGGCCGGCCCTCCCATGCTTTGGGCCGAATGCTCCTGTGCTCTCAATGATTGACACATGTCTGGCTGCAGCTTATCTCCAGGAGACCATATGGTCTGCAGTCCAAAATCTGTCATTGCAGATCAATATTTTCCATACTCATTAGACTGAGAGCCGAACCTGTGGATATCTGCGCGTTCGTACGACATTAGTCTAATGCATATGCATGGCTTTAGTAAATGTGGCAACGGAACTGTCATGTTTTTATAGCTATTTAGCAGTGAATATGGGAAAAGTCCGCCATTTGCATGATGCTTTTCCTCTGCACTGGATAAATACAGATCACTTAAAGGTGAATCAATAAGAACTTCAGCTCACTACTGAAAAAGCAATCCCTCGTACAGTTGTAATGATGGAAAAGTATAAACATTATATGTAACACACAAACAAAATGTTTTTTTTGTTTTTTTTACAAAACATTTTTATCACAAGTTTGGTATCGATGCATTTGTATTGACCTGGAGACTCATACTGCGCAATCAAAACCATAACAATAAAAAAACAATGGTGAAAAGTAATTTATTTTATTTGGAAGAGGGTGAGGAAAAAACAAAAATTGAATCCAAAATGACTTGAGTGAAGAGTTAGGCCTGGGCTACACTGCAACTGTTTGTAGCGCTACTCCTTGATTTTAATTATTTAGCTACAGCATTACATTGAGTTGTATGCAATTGGATGGACTGCAGCTGCCACTAAATAGTTAAAATCAATCAATAGCACTAAAAAAAAGTTTCAGTGTAGCCAGGGCCTTAGGTAGACTAGACTATCAATGTCAAATTGCCATAAAGCAACTAGACTTATTTCATGTAGAAGAGTCACAAGCTCGCTCACAATGAAAAATAAATGTAAAAATGTAGGTACAGAACCTTCACTGTTTTATTATAGAATTATGTTAGTGTCCAATGTGCCTATATGGTAGAGTTCCTCAAACTACTAAACATTATGCCTTAGGGTAATTTGCCATTAATAAAATGAAAAATTGCAAATGACCTGAAGGTGTTACATATCTCCCCTCAATTCACTTTTTTCTAGTCTGGGACCGTTCTGGATCAACATGGCAGTCTGCCAGACGGCAAAGACCATCGCTTTCTTGATTATGGAATTCCTCCTCATTAACATACAGAATTTAATGCTTGTCTTCTTCACTTTCTGTTTTTCCTCCTGAATTGTTTTGTTCAGTAATTAGACAGTATAAGGCTGTGTGCCCACGTAGCGTTTTTCAAGCGTTTACGCTGCGGAATTTCCGCAGCGTAAACGCTAGGTAATCCGCTCCCCATGGTCCCCAAGGGGATTCCGCAAGTTCTATGCCCACGCTGTGGATTTTTCCGCAGCGTTTATGCTGCGTTCAAAAATCCGCAGCATGTTCATTAATTTTGCGTTTCCGCAAGCGGAATTGCCTTGTGCAATGCATTAAAAACGCAAGGCAATTCCGCATGTGGAAAACGCGTGATAAACGCGTGCAGAATTCCGCATGCGTTTTTCCGGGAGAGAACATGCGGAAATGAAGCAGAAATTTTCTACTTCATTTCCGCAACGTGGGCACATAGCCATACTAATAGTGTTAAAGAGATCATTCTATAGTCTACATTATATGGCACTTAGCAAAGCTTTAGGGCACATGCCCAGGTAATGTTCTTCTATGTTGCACATAATACGTGATAAGAATTGAGTATTAGCATTTTTTTAACCCAATAAAATTAGAGACTTTTTACTTGCTAGTGGGAAATCCTTTTCAATATTCTGTTATGCCACAGGTTCCCAAGTGAATGACCATCAAGCATTGCGGTCACTCCCTTCAGTCCGACAAGATGTCAGCAGATACCAGAGAATAGACGAAGCTTTACCACCTAGTGAGATATTATTTTGTTAAATTTCTTTTCATTTATTTTTTTTAACTTTGTTACTATTGTTAGCACTATAAAGAAATTACATAAAATGACTCCTCCAGTATTTTATTACAAGATGTATTTTTTCCTGTCATTCACTTCTTGTTGTTCTAGTTGCTTGAGGATAATATTTCAAGATCCCCTATCCACCTGCTAAAAAAACCCATTACAGTCTTATCACTGAGTTATCACCGGAAAGCTGTGCTAGCTCTGATATTGTCAATTTTATCAGTATACAATATAGGACCCACGATATGCGAGTCTGACAAAAGTAATCCCTGTGTAATGTCAGCCATATTGACAGCCACTCGGCTTTCTCAGAAACTAAGAAATGACTGACAGAAAAATTGATAGTGGAATGCAGACTTAAAGACGACATGTCATTTGCCCAAAAAAGCTGAGGTAAGCACTTTGTAAAAATCCCTGATTTCCCTGATTCCGAGGCTTTTTGCTGTATTGGTCCATTGCAAAGATATCGAGATTTGTTGAATTTGGAGCGCAGTATGTGAAGTCTCTGCTTGTAGTGCAACTGAGTGTTTCTTCAGTCTTCTGTGTGGGCATGCACTTTCACACCTCCCTTCTACATGCTGCCAATCACAGCCTGAGACTGCCAGATCAGCTTCTGATCTGTGATTGCCAACATTTGGGAAGGAGAGATGAAAGCACACTCCCCCAGAAGACTCTGAAGAAATGGCCATTTGGTCGGCAGGCAGAGATTTCACATACTGCACTCGAGGAGAAACAAATGTGAATGCAGTGGAGCGAGGCAGTGCAGATCAGGAAAAAAAATGCTACATTTGAGGAATTTTTACTTAGTACTTTTAAAAGGTGATTTTTGAACAAGAGACAGGTCCTCTTTAAAAAACAGACAGATGTCTTACATGTAAAGGTGTTGTCCAGGGTTAAAAACATTGCCACATCTGTCTATGGAACATGTCTGATATTACAGTTCAGATTCATTCTCATAAAGGGGTATTCTCATATCCATGAGCTATGAAAATGCAAATCCCACCTCTAGGACTTGCACCTACTTTGAGAGCCTTGTGCTGCCGGGAATGGAGATGTGGCCGCACATGCACAGCTCCCTCTCTCTATAGTTCTGCTGGAGTTGTGAAATCTGCCGAACACACTGGTGGATATACCATAAATGTCTGACATCAGAAATCCTCTTTAATTGGGAAGGATCCTCAATACCTGAGCAGAAGTATGGCCAATTAAGAACTTGATCCCAAGTTCTCCAAGGTCAAAGGTCTGACAAAAAAGCCAAACCTTTTTCCTGTAATCCTGGACAAGCCCTTCATATACTGAGAATGTCCATAATTGTGTTCTTGCTTTAATGACTTTTGCTCATTATTCTACATCTAACATGCAATAAAAATACATTTATGGGTTTTACTTCAAAACTGCTTTCACATGTAATTGGTATAATTCCATTTCAGATTGGGAAGCGAGAATCGACAGTCATGGTAGAATATTTTATGTGGATCATGTAAATCGTACAACCACATGGCAGCGTCCTACAGCTCCTCCAGCCCCACAGATTTTACAGAGATCAAACTCTATTCAACAAATGGAGCAGCTCAATAGACGGTGAGATGGTGCTGTGCAGTGTATCCAAATAACCATTTGCTTTTGTTGGGTTTTAGGGCTTTACTCTATATCTACATTTTCCATATAGTTTAAGGGAACATTAGAGAATTTCATGCCTCATCTCCTGGTTCACAAGCGGTCAGACTATGAATAAGTATTGAAGCCCAGACACTCCGAGATTGATGAGACATAGTAACAATCAATATGTGGATATCTCCGAATGCAATTTCAAACTAATTGCTTACTCAGCTGGGCTTCTTTACCCCAAGTACCTTCCTCTTTGGTCCCAGGAGACTAGTATGAAGGGAAGCAAGTTTATGGCTGCCAATGCCTTTATGAAGATGTACAGCAGAGGATAAAGTCAGAAACTCATACGAGTGACATCAAAGCAGAGCTTAAATATAGTTTTACACTTGCAAAGCCAAGCTGATCCAGTGAAAGACAAAAACCACTGAATGATGTCAGCCTATTTGCTATAATGTTAAAGAATTAACTTCCATATCCACACTGACAATCGGATAGATCCATGGATCAACATTTTACATTAAAAGGATTTTCCACTACTTAGATGTTGATGTTTTTTTTTAGGATGGGTCGTCAATCGCAGATCAGTGAGGAATGACACCACAAACGATCAGCTGTTTACACAACCAGCAGCGTACAGATGTAACCTGTGTATGGAGCTGGAACAGCACAGCTTTGTGGTTCAGTTATCTTTAAAAGACACATTAAAAGGTTTAATTATGTTTAAAAGACACATACTAGAGATATAAACAGTACATAAACCAACAAGCCAAGCAGAATGACTAACAATGTACTGGTATTTTTATAAAATAATTATTAATAAAGAAGAAGAAAAAGGAATTGAGACGAAAGGAAGAACAAAAAAATGGAAAAAAAAGGGGTAAAAAGGAAAGAAAGTCTTGGTCCATACTTGCAAGTCTTGAATTGGTTTGGTTATCTAGCCAAAATAGGAATTCTTCACAATCCTTAAACAGTAACCAATGAATCCATGTCCTGATGAAGTGATCAGTTCTGTAGTGGTCCCAGATGATGAGCGCCTCCATGCTAGAGATGTCCAGTTAGGTATCTAACCCCTCAATCCACAAGAGAGGGTACCTTCCAGTGGTGTGGGATAACCAAACGAGCTGCTTGTATGAAGAAACACACGAGACCTTTGTTCAAAGAGCATTAAGCTGGAATAATGGATAACCGATCCATCGATGGGTACAAGTGGACTAAATCTGAAGAAACTTTATTATATAGATCAATAGGTGATCAGAAGGGAATGATTTTTCTTAACTCCACCATGTGTATGAGTATCCTTCTCTTTTCCACATCTCCAACAGAGATCAGAACACTAGGGGTAACAGGAGTGAAGCAGGGACCGGGGATCTGTACTACCTGGAGAGAATTGTGTAATTTTTCTCCTGTAGCTTGCAAGATATAGAGGATCTGTGAGAAAGGGTGAAAGCTTTACACCAATCTTCTGGGGAGAATGACTATTGTAATTCAGTTTCCAAAGCAGTTGTAAAAGGAAAGGAAGTTTCAGTCCCCCTATCTCCTAGGATCACCCCGTAGAGTAGTGACACTAAATGGGAAGAAGGAGATAGTTGTGGACATAGCTTCAAATAACGTGAGGTCTCTCGAAGGGATAACCATTGGATTGTGTAGTGAGGAAGTTAGAGAGGTGACAATTTAGGAGCCAAGACGCCTTGGCCTGTCCACACGGGAAAGCGTCAAGTGGCATCACCTTACCTCCCTGCATGACATTTTGGACTTTGGGAGCTTCTAATTCAAATTTTCACAGAATGTGTGACTGTCTCAACCCTTTAGAGAAAGCTAAAAACTGGAATCAAAGAGCTTGGGTTAGAAGTTATACCTAAAAGGGCTGACTTCCTGTCCCAGAACTTCAGAACTGACGAGGTAATATGGGGAGAAGATAGTTTAGGAGGCCGCTGTAAAGGGGTTAATCAAAGTAGGGGGGTCTGGCTAACCTGTAAGGCTTCTTTTTCATGGGTCACCCATTTCTTATCTATTTCATGATGAAACCAGTTATTTATTTTTCGAGCACCATTGATTCCATGGAGCTGTACATGAGAAGGGGTTACATACACGATACAAATATAAAATACAGTGAGCAAGCTAATAGTGACAGACTGGTACAGAGGAGGGAGGGCTCTGCCAGTAGGGATGGCTTGTAGTAGATTATAATGTCCGGTTCAATCCTTAGATCTAATTAAGCATTTATAAGCAAGCCTAGATATAGAGCCTGCCCAAACAGAGCTGTAGGAAGAAAAGCCTGGTACGTGGCTAGGAAGGGCTTACAGCACAGTTCATACCTGGATGCCCTTGTAGCGTGGCTCCCATTCCTTCAATATGCAGTGAACAGAGTTGTGCAGCTCCAGCTCCATTAGTCTCCAAACAGCTGATGAAATTGGGCATGCTGGGCATCATACCCACCAATCTGATAATGATGAACTACTGTGAGGATAGGTCATCTATATGTAAGTAGTGGCTGGCCCCTATACAATCAATTTGCATGTGTAGTATTTGATGGAAGATATTTAACCCTTTATGTAAATGTCTCTACATTTTCAGCCTGTAACAAACCTGTGGCACCGTGTTACATAATTGTTCAGTTTGGACAATGAAGTATGGGTTTTTCTTAATAGGAACATTATCACCATCTCTTCTTACTGTAGTAGAAGTCCTTTTCTTCTGCAGTACATTACCCGTATGGAAATTATTATTTTTAAAATTATAACTGTAGAAGTGTGAAGAGGACCTGCCTGTCATGTTTTCCATTGTCAAAAAACTCCTGTCCCCAGGCCACTCAATAGTGCTTTATGCACCCTCCCTGAGTCCAGCATAGAGTCTCTGCCATTGCTGCTAGTGTCCGTTATTGTCTGCAGCGTCGACATCATGTCGACAGCGCTGCAGCCAATCAGTGAGCCCAGCAGCTTGTGCCATCAACTTGGGTGAGTAAACAATACATTTTTAGTTGTTGTTTTTTATTAACTGCGCCTGAGGACAAGGGTTTTCTGAAAGTTGAAAACTCCTTTAATATATTTTAATTATTATTATTTCATTGTAGCTAACTTATAGTTCTGAAATGAAAATGTAAAAGTATGTGCAGCTAAATAATTTTTTCTTAACTTTGTTTTTACAATACCAGGTATCAAAGCATCCGACGAACAATGACTAATGATCAACCAGAGGAAGTGCCACATCCAGTTGAGGGGGCAGTAGCAGGGGAGGATGTTGATTATCATCATTCAAATGCAGGTCTGTAAGAGAATTGTTAAAAAATATTACTATTAAATCTTACAAACTCAGAGAGCACAGTGTAATCTCATACAAATGAAGATTAAAAGGGTTGTCCACTACTAGGACAACCCCTCCTTGATATAAATGTTTGGCTCTGATAAAATTAAAAAGCTTATACTCCCTTCCCGTGCCGGCGCCGTTCCAGCGGTGTCAGCACTCGCGTTCCCGGGGCTCCCGTGTGGTTGCTGTGACACATGACGCCGGTGCCCAGTCAGTGTTGGCATCACTGTCCCCACCTTCTGTTGAATTGAGCATGAAGAGGAAGCCAAGGCTGCCGCTGCTCTCTACTTCCTCTTGATGTTCAATTTGTCCGAAGGCGGGGACAGTGACGCCAGCGCTGATTGGGCCACAGCAACCACACGGGAGCCCCAGAAACACGAGTGCCGACACCGCTGGAACGGCATGGGAGGCGAGTTTAAGCTTTTTTTATTTTATCGGGGCCAAGCATGGGGTATGACAAGGAGTTGTCCAAGTAGTTGGCAACTTCTTTAAGTCAACCAAAAAGGGGAAGGATAAAATATTCAATTTATTTCATAAATATAATAAAAACAGGTAAGGGAAATAGGGTAGAGTGTCCAACAATAGGGGAGCATAGGGGATACAGATACTGTATAAAGTATAATGCACAGCCCATAGTTCTCCATATAGTATAATGGACAGCCTATAGTCCTCCATAGAATATAATGCACAGCCCATAGTCATCCATATAATATAATGCACCCCATAGTCCTTCATATTCCTCCATATATCCTTCATATAATATAATACACGGCCCATGGTAATTCATATAGTATAATGCACTTCCATATATAATGCACAGTCATTCATGTAGTATAATAGTATAATACACAGCACATAGTCCTTCATATAGTAAAATACACAGCCCATAGTCATCAATATAGTATAATGCACAGCCCATAGTCATCCATGTAGTAATATGCACAGCCCATAGTCATCCATGTAGTATAATGCATAGCCTGTAGTCATCCATTGTCACGCCAGATGTGGGAAAGACTTAGTGCAACACAGAGGGAAGAGGGAAAGGGAGCCCAGACACTAGGGAAAGGGGGGAGTGGAGACCTCCTAGACTGGTCTTTTGTCACCCTGTCTCAGCTACCGTTCCTATATTGGGTCTTCACCAATTACCGCACGCGTGCCTCACCATGACTTTCCCTGGCGTACGGCTAAGTCTAGGGAAGGAAGGAGATTAACAATAGTCGATCTCCACTAAACTCTATAGACAACAAGGGTAGACAAACAGGGGGGAATTGCTTAGCTTTAGACGACTCCAGCCAAATGCGCACACGGACTCAAACTCCAGAGAGGACGAAGCACTGCTCTTGCTAAAGCCTCACAACTAGTAATGAATATCGCCGTCACCTCCCTCTCACCCTCTGACACACCAGGTATTTATACACTCAGGCCAGGGTGCTAATTAGCCAGAGGGAGGTATCCACTGGGCCCTAGAGACAGCCAGAGTCTAAGAGGATGTCTGTAATGCCAAACGTAGAGATCTCCTGCAACCAACTGCAGGGCAATTGTCGGTCACCTCTGACAGCCCATAGTCATCCATGTAGTATAATGCACAGCCCATAGTCATCCATTTAGTATGATGCACAGCCCCTAGTCACCCATACAATATAATTCACAGTCAATAGTCATCCATGTAGTATAATGCACAGCCCATAGTCATCCATTTAGTATGATGCACAGCCCATAGTCACCCATACAATATAATTCACAGTCAATAGTCATCCATGTAGTAGTATGGCCACCTTGTACTCACTAATTAAAAAAATAAAATAAAAACCTCCCATCCACTCCCCCGCAGCTCAGCGTCCTCTTCTGAAACCGGCAACTGACTTCAGCGTGCAAGCCACTGGAGTGCATGACGTCACTGCCATGCGCATCTGGTCACGTGCACTCCGGCATCAGCTGCTGGCCTCTGATTGGCTGGCACCGTGTACTGCCGCGCATGACCCTGATCGGTCTGTGCACTGCAATACACTTCAGCTGGATGTGTGTCCTTGGACGCACATCCAGCTGAAGTATTTGCTGGCATCAGCAGGCCCCTCAGCCTCCAGGCCCGGGTGGCAGCTTCGGCAACTGCTGCGATCACGGTAGTTAAGCCCCTGCCGATGGCGAGTGGGCCCTCCTGTTTGTCCAGGGCCCCGGCACTTTCCCGGGTGCGCCAAGTGGTGACACCGACCCTGCAGATAAGGTTCTAATTTCCAAAATGGCATCACTTTTGGGAGTTTTCTGCTGTTTTGGCATCACAAACTATTCCAGCAAAATCTATTCTCCAAAAGCCAAATAGCCCTTCTTCCTGCTAAATCCTGCTGTGTGGCCTGCCAGGAGTGTACAGCCACATATGTGGGGTTCTTTTTCACCTATTATCTTTTTTTGAAACTGAAATATTTGCAGCTGGTATAACATTTTATTGATAAAAATACATTTTTTTGTTTCCACAGCCCAATGTTATAGAATTCTGTGAAGTACGTGTGAGTTCAAAATACTCACACGTCTCCACGATGAATTCCTTGAAGGGTGTAGTTTCCAATATGGGCCAATTTTTGTGGGTTTTTGGGATTATTACACCTTAGGGCCTGTGCACATGGCCCACACAATCTATTCCAACAAAATCTGAGCTCCAAAAGCCAAATAGTGCTCCTGCCCCCCGTGTCCCCAAACAATAATGTCCAATCACAGATGGGATATTACTGCATTTGATAGAAATTGTATATCAAATTGAGACGTCTGCCTTTTCGTAGTACACTTTATGAAAATTAATAATTTTAGGCTAAAGCACAATTTTAGTGATTTTTTTTTGTTTTTTGCATCCCAATCTTATAAAATTCTGCAAAGCACCTGTGGGTTATAAATTCCTAGATGAATTCCTTGAGGGGTTTCCTAGTAGTGGACAATCCCTTTAATTCCAGTACTCAGCAGATCCAGCAGAATACATTCTAATGGTCTTAAAGGGGCTGTAAAGAATTTAATATTTCCCCAAACTGGCAGTAACTTGCTTATCACTGGGAAATCTTAAAGGCATTGTCCTGTGAAAACAACTTATCACCTATCCAAAGGATTGTTGGGGGTCTGACCGCTGGTATCCGCACTGATTAGCAGTATTGGGAACTTTCATCCCCGTTGCAAAATGGATCTGCAGGTCTAATGCCCAACCACCGCTCCATTCACTCTCCGTGGGGCTGCTGGAGAAACAGGGCAGCCCCATAGGTAATGAATGGAGCAGCGGTCGAGCATGAGCATTGCTGCTCCAATTTAATGGGGATAAAAGTGCTCCCTTCTGATTGGTTCTGGTCCCAGCAGATGGCACCTACCAATTGGACTCCTTT
Organism: Phyllobates terribilis; assembly: GCF_046119375.1. NCBI lineage: Eukaryota > Metazoa > Chordata > Amphibia > Anura > Dendrobatidae > Phyllobates > Phyllobates terribilis. The sequence continues at coordinate 287,099,514 of NW_027362769.1, forward strand.
AAGGTCATGTTTATACCTAACTCTGACGGGGCATAGTGAATGGTGGGACAGGAGGAGAACTTTAAAATTATTTTTTTGTCACTTTAAGCAAATTTGCAGCTTTTTCACGTTGATGAGAAAAGCCTTTTATATAATATGTTAAATGGCATTTTCTAATTATGTATGTCAAATTTTATTATAAAAAACTTGTGAAATAGATAAAAACATTTGAAAGTGAAAAAAATGCTTTAAATAAATGTTTTTAGAGGTAAATGTCTGAAGAGCAGCGCTGCTGATGGCACAAATATCATTACTAATGTGACATCTGTGAATTATAGCTCCCCCTGGTGGGACGCACTGACCTATGCACAGGGGTGGATTACACATGTATAATGGATAAATCACAACTACCCTACTATCTGGCTGCTAAATTAGAAAATTCTTTTCATGCTGTGTTTTTCAGATTTTCGCAGAGAGAATGCCCTTCCTCATTCTACCTCAAGGTCCCGGCTTAGTTTGTTGCTTAATTCCCCTCCTGTGAAATTTCTTACTAGTCCAGAGTTCTTTACAGTTTTGCATTCAAACCCTGTAAGTAGATACAATTGTTTTTATACTTGTTTGATGATGCACTGGTGTAAATAATATTACAGAATCTATCACCGTCAGTGTATAGGGTTTTTTTAATTTTGACTTTTCAGTTACAGAACTTTGTGTAATTTGCTAATTTATAATGTTTGCAAACTTCCTAAATCCTAATTTTTTTGCCTCAATGCATCTAAAATAAAAAATAGAAACAAGTTGGCTAAATGTGTTGTTTGAAAATATCCCACCGTTTTGTGTCTTCAGCTCCTATGCAGACATATGTGTCTCAATGGTCACAGACTACAAAGGGATCAGACTTTATGGCATGTGCACATAACATTTTTTTTCAGGTGAATTCTGACTGAAGCCCACCTGAAAAAGTGTTAAAAATACATAAACATAATGAACATACAGTCCTGCTCATCGTTATTGACACCCATGAAGTTTAAGTACATTATGTAGAATATCTCCTGAAAAAAATGAATCAAGTGAAACAGTTTTCTGTATAGAGCACTCGTGTTAAATACAAAAGAGCAAATGATAAACAATAATTTAAAACAAAAAACAATGGGAGGGAAAAATAGAGAATCCTAACGCTTGCTGTGACACTGGTATTGACACCCTTTACATTAATTTAGTATGGGAACATATTTTGGCTCGCCTGTGGTAAATCACAAAAGAGATTCATCTGTGATTGTCGGTTCCCATGTGACATGAATTAGCCAATGAATGATGACTTCAATGTTTTAAAAAGCCACATGGTAGGCCCTGTTCTTTTGTCACAATGGTGAAGACAAATGAGCTGTCTGAGGACATCAAAACTGCTATTATTAGCAAACACAAGATTTCCAAAGGGTATAAGGCCATCTCCAAAGACCTTGGTATACCATTTGCAACAGTGCACAATGTTATTAAGTAGTTTGCCAAGCAACCATCAAGAACCTCCCTGGACGTGAGGGGGATGAGAGGAAAATTGACTAAATTGTCTTCAGAGGTTGGTGCGAATGGTGGAAAAAACACCAAATCAAACATCCAAAGACCTGAAGGCCAACCTGGAACAGTCTGGGGTCATGATTTCAACAGGTACCATACGCCCCACACAATAAACCAAACAGAGCTTTATGTGTGAAGGCCAAGAAAGAAACAATTGCTGAAGAAAAGACATAAAAAGGAACAACTGATCTTTGCCAAAGAGTACCTTGACAACCACAATCTTTCTGGGAAAATGTTCTGTGGACAAATGAAACAAAAATAGAGCTTTTTGGCAATGCAAAGCCACAGTTTGTTTACAGACTGCGCAATGAAGCTTATAAGGAAAAGAACACCTTACCAACAGTTAAATATGGTGGAGGATCCATAATGCTGTGGGGTTGCTTTGCTGCGTCTGGTACTAGAGGCCTTGACCGTATCACAGGAATCATGAAATCGGAGAATTATCAAGAGATTTCAGAGGGAAATGCCCTACCCAGTGTAAGAATACTTGGTTTGAGTCAAAGATTATGGGTCCTCCAGCAAGACATTGACCCAAAGCACACATCCAAAAGTACACAGGAATGATTGAAAAAGAAAAAATAGACTGTTTTAAAATGGCCAGCAATAAGTCCTGACCTCAATCCTATTGAAAATCTTTGGGGTGATCTGAAATCTGCCATTGGGAAAAAGAACCCTGCAAACATTCAAGAGCTTGAACAAAAACTGCAAAGGAAGAGTGGGAGAAAATTCCAGCTGAGAAGTGCAAGAAACTTACAGATGGCTACAAGAAATGTTTGGAGGCTGTCATCAATGCCAAAGGGTCTGCAACCAGGTATTAATTAGGGGTGCCTTTATTATTGCACATGCTGTTTATTCTGTTTTTTCTTTGAAACATGGAAGATGAAAAACAATATTTTTATTGTTATATTACTTTAAATCACTAATTAAAAAATTCCAAGGATATAGCTTTGGTACATTTCCATTTATTTCTGAAGATATTGTACAGTCTATGAAAAAAATGAAGGGGTGCGAATAATGGTGAGCAGCAGTGTATACAATGCAGTGTCAAAACCACTTTCTGTGCATGTGTTCAGTCTTTTCTCACTTCTTTTAACTGTTTCAAGACACCGGTCCATTCCTCAGTCGCAACAATTTTATATGTAAAATAGAAAAAAAAGCAGCCACAAAAGCAATTAAAAAGAAGAAAAAGAAAATAAGCTTCTTCGGTAAAAACTCATTTTTTATACCTTAAGCTATCTCAGGATTGACTAGTGTGAATTACGTGTCCAGTAAAGATACTGGATGAATGACCTGCCACCACTAGAACAATGACAGATGCATTCTGAATGATTGCCAATGGCAATGGAACAGCTGGTGGCCGATGCTGATATGAGGGCTTCTGCATCGTCAGATCGGGCTAAGTGCACACAGTGTCAGTGTGTGTGTGCTCTCATCTCCCTCACTGGTCACCATCGACCATCAGTTACTGTGTGATTCTGTGTAACAAGTGGCCACTACAGACAGTACTGGGGATCAGAGTGTGCCCCCCACACTGACCTTGTGAAAGCTCCTGCAGTGTCAGTGTCAGTGTGTGCACGTCTTCCAAGGGGAGAGGCAGATGATGGTAATTGAGGGGGTGAAACGGTGCACAAACCCCCCTCATTTACATATGTAATAAAACCATTTTTACATAAAACAAAATAAGTAACATTTTTACCACCAGTGTGACTCTCTTAGGTCCCCTATATGAGTGTAAATAATGTCAGTTTTGGGGTGACAGACAGGCGTCCTGTAGTGGTACTGTTGTCTTGTGACTATCTCACCTGTATCTCTTGCAGAGTGCCTACCGCATGTTTACAAATAACTCTTGTCTGAAGCATATGATCACCAAAGTTCGGAGAGACACTCACCATTTTGAGCGTTATCAACATAATCGGGATCTTGTGGGATTTTTAAACTTATTTGCCAATAAACAACTGGAGTTACCGAGAGGCTGGGAAATGAAACATGATCAACAAAGCAAGGTACTAGGTGTTACTGTCACCAAATGAGAAAGCCATTTATGAGGGTATCCAATCTGGACATTTATGGCCCCTGCCTGACAACATGTTTCTGAAATAGATGTGGATCCCAGCAGGTTTTGACGATATGCCAAAAATGTCCCAGATGGGAATGCTCTTATAAAGATATTGTCCCATTAAAACACATATCACCTATATACACAATAGATGTATGAACGGGGGTCCAACCGCTCAGACTCACAGGGATAATGAGAATGGGGGTTCCAAAGTCCCCTGTGTGAATGGAATAGGAATGCCCCATGGGAATAGAATGACACTGAGCATGTGCGACCCCCTTCTCCTATAGACAGTGAATAGAGTAATGGTCGCACATGCTCGGTGTCATTCCATTCCCATGGGGCACTTCGGGCAGCCATTCTCAGGATCGGTCTAATGTGTCCAGGTCAGTCTGACTGTCTTTTGATGCCTAGTATAGGTGGTCATCAGGTATTCAGCCTGTTGGATTTTTATCTATACAGTCTTTTCTTTCTCTGGGAGAGAAGTGCTACCAGAGCTATCTAGCAGTGGCTCTGACTTTCCTTGGCTATCTTATGTCTTAAAGGGGTATTCTCATCTCCAAGATCCTATCCCAATATGTAAGGCTGTGTGCCCACTATGCGTTTTCCAAGCGTTTATGCTGCGGAATTTCCGCAGCATAAACGCTTGGGAAACGCTTGGTAATCCCCCCCCCCCATGGTCCCCAATGACAAGCCGCAATGTCAATGCCCATGCTTCGGATTTTTCTGCAGCGTTTATGCTGCGCTCAAAAATCCGCAGCATGTCCATTAATTTTGCGGACACGCAGCGTAATCGCCGCCATTGACTTGCATTGAAATGCATAATATCCGTGTCAGTACATTTGTACACACGGATATTATGCGTTTCTATGTGCGGATGGTACCCAGGTCCGGAGGAGAGGAGACTCTCATCCAGACCCATGATGATGGCTAGCACCAGCAAACAATAGGCTTACTGGCCCCTCGGCCTTCAATGCCAATGTATACATTGCCTATGCCTTTAGTATTTGTACCTTTACGATCTTGATAATTATCTTCCTGCTTTAAGTGTTTCATTGTAGTTTTCCTTTTTTTCCAGCCTTTTTTTGTTGATCATAATTCTAGAAGCACTACTTTTATTGACCCACGTCTTCCATTACAAAGCAGCAGACCAACCAGTGCATTGCTTCATCGGCAGCATTTAACCCGGCAGCGCAGCCATAGTGCTGGGGAGGTTAGTCCTCTATGCCTCTTACAAATGTCCCCTTATGTCAGAAGGGCTCAGACAAACAAGCTGGTCCCTGCTGGGACCCCAAGTGTACCGCTGGAACCTGCAGAGATCCTGCAAGCCAGATTCCTTCTAGAACCAGCTCTAATGAATTAGGTTTAAGAGAACATGGCAGCACGGGAGACCTTTGTAACCATTTAGCTACTACTAATCATCTTTTTATTGTACTTGATGCAGGAATATATAAGTATCAGTAGTTGCACAGCCCAAAGATATATTATTAGGGTGCTACATCAGTACAGCATCTAATGACTAAAAGGAGGAGAAAATAATACAATATTGAAGTGCACTCCTGTATGTAATATGAAATATCTTTTATTAAAAAACAAAAATCAATAATCCATAAAAACTATTAAAATCCTAAGAGAGATCCACAACACTGACATTATGCATGTATAGAATATAGATAAATAATAATAGATAGATCCCATCTACAGAATGTGTAGTAGCTAAATGGTGTGGAGGAAAGCTGAACACCGGCTTCCAGGCTCTCCTGCAGATTACAGCTGAACGCTTGGGGTCTCCGTAGTGGAGCCAACTTGTCTCCTATTATACACAGGTGTGCACATCAATATTGTATTGCTTTCTTCTCCTTTTGGTAGTCAGTGCAGGTTGACTGAATCATCTTCTTTTGACAATGCTGCATTCATTTTCCTGTAATCCAGCAGGAGCAGTTAGGACGCCGACTGTTTCTGAACCATTTGGGATGAGAGAAGCAGTTTCAGCCCACATCTGCTATGCCAGTGCTACTATTGGCATTACAAGATGCCATCACCTAGATCAGACGTCACCATATGCCAGTGCTACTATTGGCATTACAAGATGCCATCACCCAGATCAGCTCTGCCACTGGCTCATGTCATGGCTGGTGGCTGATTTCTCCTGTACCTAGGGATAAATTAAATACTCCAGTTAGAAAGAATACCTGCAGAATAAAATGACAATTAATAATGATTTTTAAATGGCTGGGGTTAGTCCTACAGATAGTCCTGAGAAAGTCCGAACAAACCGAAGTTGAGTGCATCCTCATCCATCTGCGTTTGGCTACAGAAAAATCCCTGATACTCAGACCAGGCCAGGATCTGGTGTGTGCAGACGTGATGAAGGTTTTCATACTGTCCATACCCAACTTACATCTCAGCTGAGCCCGAGACCTTCTTACATAATGCAGACTATATTGGTGGCAGACCTGGCTACCGCAAAATGTATTTTGGAATCGGACATATATCACTGGTTAATTTGATATCGAACAGTCTCTCTAGGCTGAGTGATTATCTAAAAAGATCTAGGTGGTTAGAGAATTAAAAGGTTTCACAAAAGAGAAGTGAAGGAGTTAGATTTATACATAGTCAAATCAAGATATTAGATTAGGAAATGTTATCTTTACTTATTTTCTGACTTGTAAATGAAACATAATTGAATATAACAATGGATTGTATTTCTGTTTTTTTTTTTAAATCCTCCATACGGGTCCAGAGATATGAGACTTTCTATTTTATGCTGTTTTTTACCAATGGGGCGTGTCTCACTGATTCTCTGGGGGGTTGTCTCACTGATTCTCTGGGGGCGTGTCTCACTGATTCTCTGGGGGCTTGTCTCACTGATTCTCTGGGGGCTTGTCTCACTGATTCTCTGGGGGCTTGTCTCACTGATTCTCTGGGGGCTTGTCTCACCGATTCTCTGGGGGCTTGTCTCACCGATTCTCTGGGGGCGTGTCTCACCGATTCTCTGGGGGCGTGTCTCACCGATTCTCTGGGGGCGTGTCTCACTGATTCTCTGGGGGCGTGTCTCACTGATTCTCTGGGGGCGTGTCTCACTGATTCTCTGGGGGCGTGTCTCACTGATTCTCTGGGGGCGTGTCTCACTGATTCTCTGGGGGCGTGTCTCACTGATTCTCTGGGGGCGTGTCTCACTGATTCTCTGGGGGCTTGTCTCACTGATTCTCTGGGGGCTTGTCTCACTGATTCTCTGGGGGCTTGTCTCACTGATTCTCTGGGGGCTTGTCTCACTGATTCTCTGGGGGCTTGTCTCACCGATTCTCTGGGGGCGTGTCTCACCGATTCTCTGGGGGCGTGTCTCACCGATTCTCTGGGGGCTTGTCTCACCGATTCTCTGGGGGCTTGTCTCACCGATTCTCTGGGGGCGTGTCTCACTGATTCTCTGGGGGCGTGTCTCACTGATTCTCTGGGGGCGTGTCTCACTGATTCTCTGGGGGCGTGTCTCACTGATTCTCTGGGGGCGTGTCTCACTGATTCTCTGGGGGCGTGTCTCACGGATTCTCTGGGGGCGTGTCTCACGGATTCTCTGGGGGCGTGTCTCACGGATTCTCTGGGGGCGTGTCTCACTGATTCTCTGGGGGCTTGTCTCACTGATTCTCTGGGGGCTTGTCTCACTGATTCTCTGGGGGCTTGTCTCACTGATTCTCTGGGGGCTTGTCTCACTGATTCTCTGGGGGCGTGTCTCACTGATTCTCTGGGGGCGTGTCTCACCGATTCTCTGGGGGCTTGTCTCACCGATTCTCTGGGGGCGTGTCTCACCGATTCTCTGGGGGCGTGTCTCACCGATTCTCTGGGGGCGTGTCTCACCGATTTTCTGGGGGCGTGTCTCACCGATTTTCTGGGGGCGTGTCTCACCGATTTTCTGGGGGCGTGTCTCACCGATTCTCTGGGGGCGTGTCTCACTGATTCTCTGGGGGCGTGTCTCACTGATTCTCTGGGGGCGTGTCTCACTGATTCTCTGGGGGCGTGTCTCACTGATTCTCTGGGGGCGTGTCTCACTGATTCTCTGGGGGCGTGTCTCACCGATTCTCTGGGGGCGTGTCTCACCGATTCTCTGGGGGCGTGTCTCACCGATTCTCTGGGGGCGTGGCTCACCGATTCTCTGGGGGCGTGTCTCACCGATTCTCTGGGGGCGTGGCTCACCGATTCTCTGGGGGCGTGGCTCACCGATTCTCTGGGGGCGTGGCTCACTGATTCTCTGGGGGCGTGGCTCACCGATTCTCTGGGGGCGTGGCTCACCGATTCTCTGGGGGCGTGTCTTTAGACTGCATTGCATTATTACCCCATAAGCGCTACCCCCTTAGAAAAGATCATAGCTCTAAATAAAAAGGCCCATATTTGTAGAAACGTTTGGCGGATTTAAAGTGAACCTGACAGCTGATACATGCCCCCAATCCATGTGCAGCATGTATCAGACACTGTCTGTATGATCTCAGGCAGGTGTGTATGACTCTGAAATGCTGCGGCGTTTCAGAGTAAAACATACATGCTGCCCAATCACCAGCGGCTATTAAAGTATCAGTTGATGGGTTCACTTAAAAAATAAAAAAAAAAGCAATACTCATCATTTGAACTGCTAACAGATCCTCTTTGAATTAGACTTTTAAACATTTTTCTCTTTATATTTTCTCATTCATTATCTTTTTTTCACTTTTTTGCACACTAATAGGTTGGAGAAGATGCCCGTCATTCAGGTCCTCCAGTTTTACCAAGGCCATCTAGCACTTTTAACACAGTCACTAGAAGTCACTATCAAGATATGATGCCTGTTGGTAAGTCATGTGTTAAGATTTATTAAAATTAATAAATCACTGATGATGATTAAATGTTTATTTGCAGAATAAAAATGTATTCCCTTGTCATATTCATTGTCTATGGCAAAGCTGGAGAAAGCCAAGTACAGCGCTCTGCTATGTCCTACAGCCCCGTAGACCATGAGTGGAGCTGAGGTCCATTATGTGCTCTCCTGCTCTTTGTAACACAGGGCACCGCAGAGCCGGGTCCCCCAGACTCAGATCCCTGCTCCCAGGATCGCTGGAGCGCCGACAGCTGGCCAGTACTTTGTGCATCTAACTTTTTTGATCAATGATATTCTTATGTTAGTTGCATTTCCTTTATTGGTTTCAATCATTTATAGTTTATGGAAAAAAAAGAGACTAAAAGTACACAACATTAATAGTACTGCCTTGTACCTCCATGCAATGCTCTGCCTCCTATCACTGCTATATATTTCTCACTCCTCTACGTTGTTTAATCCATGATACTTTAAGGTCATCACACTTACTTTAAGAGTTTATGATTCATGTTGAGTTGCCAGTCTGTTTTTTTTTCTGCAGTTTTATTGTCTCCTGTTTGTCTTAAGCTAGTTGATTGATTGCTAACGAGTTAAATCTGTGTAGATCTAAGCAGATGCGTCCCTATATATTGAGACATAGTCAAGGGGCAGTATTTATGCGGGGGCATTTATGCATATAGCATTTATGCATACTTTATCGAAGTGCCGCGGCAGTTAGAAAATGGCAGTTGGACAGGGCAGGAGACAGGTAAGACAATTAAACAAACTTGCTTCCAGTTCATCTTTTTGGCAAACAGAATTCACCATTTGTATCTGTGCCATTTATATTCTGGCTGCTACAATCATCCACATTCACCGTTCTCCCACAAATTCGGCACACTTCATCCATATTAACCCCTCTCTCCTCTCTTCTCCTATGTACAGTTGTCATGCTCTCTTCACAATGTTATACCACGCAGATCCATCCATTCATTCCCACCATACAACACAGGAAACGCTCTCACAAATTACTCAACCATCTGCTCACTCTCTGTATCTTCCTACTATTAGTCGCAGGTGATATTTCTCCCAACCCAGGACCTTCCAGTAATAATAACACTAACTCTTTCCCTGTTACATTCAGAAACCCTGCTAATCTCATTGATATTCCCTGCATATCTTCTGTCTCATTCAACTGTGCCCTTTGGAATGCGCGCTCAGCTTGTAATAAACTCTCTTACATCCATGACTTTTTCCTCTCTAATTCCCTCAACCTTCTGGCTCTCACTGAAACCTGGATCCAGCAGTCGGACACCACCGCCGCTGCTGCTCTCTCCTATGGTGGCCTACATTTCTCTCATACCCCGCGACCTGACAACAGATCAGGGGGAGGTGTTGGTCTGCTTCTTTCAACAAAATTTACTTTTCAGGTTATCCCCCCTGTACCCTCCCTTATCTTCCCGTCTTTTGAGGCCCACACAGTCAGACTCTACTGGCCCTTCTCCCTGCGAGTGGCGGTTGTCTATAGCCCTCCAGGTCCCCCCCCCCCCCGTCAATTCCTGGATCACTTTGCTGCCTGGCTTCCAAATTTTCTATCCTGCGACATCCCCACGATAATCATGGGAGATTTTAACATCCCAATTGGCGATTCTGTTTCCCCATCTGCCACGCATCTTTTATCACTAATCTCCCGGCTTTGCTCAGTACATGACTTTACTAACTCTCCGCTTCCACTCTCTGACCATAATCTTCTTTCATTCTCTGTCAAGAACTGTGACTCTACTCAAGACACTCCCACCGTCCACACTTATAGAAATTTACGCGCCATTAACACCCAGAAATTTATAAAAAGGTTGCAATCATCATTGGCCCCAATCTCATCCCTCTCATGTCCCGACTCTGCATTGAAGCATTATAACAAAATAATGCTATGCGCCCTGGATGAAGCCGCACCTCCTACACAAAAAAAATTCAGCATAGACGGCGACAACCCTGGCACACGCCTCAAACATGTCTTCTCCAGAGGTATTCCAGGTGCGCTGAACGGCTGTGGAGAAAATCAAATCTGCCCGAAGATTTCCTCCATTATAAATTTATGCTGAAAACATATAACTCTGCCCTTCACCTCTCCAAACAAACCTACTTTAACAACCTCATCATCTCACTTTCCAATAATCCTAAACGACTCTTTGACACATTTCATTCTCTCCTCAATCAAACAACACAGGCCCCGAACCACCGACCTCAGCGCTGACGATCTGGCCAATTATTTCAAAGAAAAAATTGACCATATCCGACAGGAAATTTTCTCCCAATCCCCAAATGTTATGCATGCTCTCCCCCGCCACCTTGTATCTTGCTCACTTTCTGAATTCAAACCAGTCACGGAAGATGAAGTGATCAGGCTCCTTGCATCTTCTCGCCCTACCACCTGCACCAGTGACCCTATTCCCTCACATCTCCTTCAGTCTCTTGCTCCAGCTGTCACCACTCACCTAACTAAAATTTTCAACCGTTCCCTCTCATCTGGTATCTTTCCCTCTTCTTTTAAACACGCCAGCATACAACCATTACTTAAAAAACCATCCCTTGACCAGAACTGCACGGCCAACTACAGACCTGTTTCCAATCTTCCCTTTATCTCTAAACTCTTGGAACGCCTGGTCCACTCCCGTCTCATCCGCTATCTCTCAGACAACTCTCTTGTTGACCCTTTACAATCTGGTTTCCGCTCTTTACATTCTACTGAAACTGCCCTCACTAAAGTCTCTAATCATTTACTAACAGCTAAATCTAATGGTCACTACTCCCTGCTGATTCTCCTGGATCTCTCTGCAGCATTTGACACTGTGGATCACCAGCTCCTCCTCACTATGCTCCGCACTATTGGCCTCAAGGACACTGTTCTCTCCTGGTTCTCCTCCTATCTCTCTAACCGCTCCTTCTCTGTGTCTTTTGCCGGCTCCTCCTCCTCCCTACTTCCCCTTACTGTCGGGGTTCCTCAAGGATCAGTCCTAGGCCCCCTTCTTTTCTCCTTATACACCGCTCCTATTGGACAAACAATCGGCAGATTCGGTTTTCAGTTCCAACTCTATGCTGATGACACCCAATTATACACCTCTGCTCCGGACATCACCCCTGCATTACTACAAAAGACCAGTGATTGTCTTTCTGCTGTGTCTAACATTATATCCTCCCTCTACCTAAAACTGAATCTGTCAAAAACTGAACTACTCGTCTTTCCTCCCTCCACTAACCTACCTGTGCCCGATATTGCCATTTCCGTTTGTGGCTCAACCATTACTCCCCAGCAACAAGCCCGCTGTCTTGGGGTCATTTTTGATTCTGATCTTTCTTTCACTCCTCACATCAAATCACTCGCTCGTTCATGTCATCTACACCTCAAAAACATCTCAAGAATCAGGACTTTTCTCACCTTTGACTCGGCAAAAACTCTTACTGTAGCTCTTATTCATTCTCGTCTTGACTATTGCAACTCTCTACTAATCGGTCTCCCTCTTACTAAACTCTCCCCTCTCTAATCCGTCCTTAACGCAACAGCAGGATCATATTTCTCGCCAACCGCTACACCGATGCCTCTTCCCTGTGCCAGTCATTGCATTGGTTGCCCATCCAATATAGAGTTCAATTTAAACTTATCACGCTTACCCACAAAGCGCTCCATGCTTCAGTACCCCCCTACATCTCCTCTCTTGTCTCAGTCTACCACCGTACACGTGCCCTCCGTTCTGCAAATGACTTAAAACTAAAATCCTCCATAATCCGAACTTCCCACTCCCGTCTCCAAGATTTCTCGCATGCTGCGCCAATTCTTTGGAATGCACTACCCAGGACAGTTCGATTAATTCCCAATACCCACAGTTTCAAGCGAACCCTAAAAACACATTTCTTTAGACTGGCGTATCGCCTAAACAAACTCTGTCCGTCCCAGTTTTCCCCCATATTAAAATCTTCAACTTCAGGTTCATACCAACCATGCACTTAATAGCCTCGGTCAGGACTGTACACATACTGGCAGGCGACCAGTCCATGTATTATTTATCCTATTTAGTATATCAAGGCTGCATTATACAGTATATGTACTTTTTACCTTTTGTGTCTCCCCCATTTCCTCATAGACTGTAAGCTCGCGAGCAGGGCCCTCACTCCTTTCGATATCAGATATGCTTATTCTGTATTGTCTGTATATGTACCCCCTAAAATTTGTAAAGTGCTGCAGAATATGTTGGCGCTATAAAAATAAAAACTATTATTATTATAGTAATAATGATAGTAATTATAAATACTAGTAAAATAAATGCTTTTTTTCTAAAAAAAAAAAAAAAAAAAATCATCTATAATCATGAGGCAGCAATCTTTAAGGTTGCTTTATCTGCTTAAACAGACCGACAAGTTGACAAAATGTGTGTGTAAGTATATATATTTATAAATGCATGTATGTATGTGTGTGTGTGTATATATATCTCTATCTATCTATATATATATATATATATATATACATATATATATATATATATATATATATATATATATATACAGTGCTGGCCGAAAGTATTGGCACCCCTGCAATTCTGTCAGATAATACTCAGTTTCTTCCTGAATATGATTGCAATCACAAATTCTTTGGTATTATTCTCTTCATTTAATTTGCTTGTAAGGAAAAAACACAAAAGAGAATGAAGCAACAATCAAATCATTGATCATTTCACACAAAACTCCAAAAATGGGCCAGACAAAAGTATTGGCACCCTCAGCCTAATACTTGGTTGCACAACTTTTAGCCAAAATAACTGCGAACTACCTCTTCCAGTAACAATCAATGAGTTTCTTACAATGCTCTGCTGGAATTGTAGACCATTCTTCTTTGGCAAACTGCTCCAGGTCCCTGATATTTGAAGGGTGCCTTCTGCAAACTGCCATTTTGAGATCTCTCCACAGGTGTTCTATGGGATTCAGGTCTGGACTCATTGCTGGCCACCTTAGAAGTCTCCAGTGCTTTCTCTCAAACCATTTTATAGTGCTTTTGGAAGTGTGTTTTGGGTCATTTTCCTGCTGGAAGACCCATGACCTCTGAGGGAGACCCAGCTTTCTCACACTGGGCCCTACATTATGCTGCAAAATTTGTTGGTAGTCTTCAGACTTCATAATGCGATGCACACTGTCAAGCAGTCCAGTGCCAGAGGCAGCAAAGCAACCCCAAAACATCAGGGAACCTCCGCCATGTTTGACTGTAGGGACCGTGTTCTTTTCTTTGAATGCCTCTTTTTTTTCCTGTACACTCTATGTTGATGCTTTTTCCCAAAAAGCTCTACTTTTGTCTCATCTGACAAGAGAACATTCTTCCAAAACGTTTTAGGCTTTCTCAGGTAAGTTTTGGCTTTTTTATGTCTCGGGGTAAGAAGTGGGGTCTTCCTGGGTATCCTACCATACAGACCCTTTTCATTCAGACGCCGACGGATAGTACGGGTTGAAACTTTTGTACCCTCGTGTAGCGCCGGCGTCCCTGCCCTCTGCTAGGCAGGGACGCTGTTCCCCTCACCTCTCTGCTCCGTGCCTGGCGTCCTCCTCCCGCTCTGCTGGCAGCGCGCGCTCCTTCCCGGCCTGTGCTTAGGGCGCGCGCGCTCTCCCTCCCTCTTAAAGGGGCCACGCGCGCCGTCCTAAGGAGTCCCCGGCCAATGGCCGGAGGACTTCACCATATATAAGGCACCTCCTCCAAAATGGAGGTGCCCGAGCAATGTTGTTGCACTGTTCACTACTCTGCTTCAGCCCTCAGGTCCCGTTGCCAGTTACCTGCCAGATACTTGCCAGATTCCTGCCAGCTTGCTGTCTTATTCCTGCCTGATATTCTGCTATCTGCCTGCTAGCCTGAGGTCCGACGGTCTGCCTTACTACTCCTGTCAGTCTGTCTAAGGACCAGCTTGCCCGCTCACCTGGGAGCGCACATCAACTACCTGCCTGCTTGCCTGAGGTCCGACGGTCTGCCTTCCAACTCTTGTCAGTCTGTCTATGGACCAGCTTGCCCGCTCACCTGGGAGCGCACATCTGCTACCTGCCTGCTAGCCTACCTGGAGGCTCTGCCGTCACGTGCTGTGACCACCTGCCTGTCCAGTGACTCCTGCCCGCTCACCTGGGAGCGCTCATCTGCTGCCTGTCTGCTAGCCTACCTGGAGGCTCTGCCGTCACGTGCTGTGACCACCCGCCTGTCCAGAGACTTCTGCCCTCTCACCTGGGAGCGCTCATCTGCCGCCTGTCTGTTGGTCTTCCTGGAGGCTCCGCCGTCACATGCTGTGACCACCCGTTTATCCAGAGACTCTCGCCTGCTCACCTGGGAGCTCACGTCTACCATCAGCCGCCACAGGTCGTACCAACCCTTTACCCAGAGACTGCCCCGGTCACTTGCCGTGACCATCTGCCCGTTCACCCAGAGACTGCCCCGGTCACTTGCCGTGACCATCTGCCCGTTCATCCAGAGACTGCCCCGGTCACTTGCCGTGACCTCCTGCCCGTTCTTCTAGAGACTGTCCCGGTCACCTGCTGTGACTGCCTGCCTGGTCGCCACCCGCTCCCTTACAAGGACCGCCCCCTTGTATAGTAGCTCAGAGGTTCCGCCTCCCAGACCCGTTACACCTCGAACTGCAGGGCAGCTTGAACTTGTTTGGATGTTAGTCAAGGTTCTTTATCCACCATCCGCACAATCTTGCTTTGAAATCTCTCGTCAATTTTTCTTTTCCGTCCATATCTAGGGAGGTTAGCCACAGTGCCATGGGCTTTAAACTTCTTGATGACACTGCGCACGGAAGACACAGGAACATTCAGGTCTTTGGAGATGGACTTGTAGCCTTGAGATTGCTCATGCTTCCTCACAATTTGGTTTCTCAAGTCCTCAGACAGCTCTTTGGTCTTCTGTCTTTTCTCCATGCTCAATGTGGTACACACAAGAACACAGGACAGAGGTTGAGTCAACTTTAATCCATGTTAACTGGCTGCAAGTGTGATTTAGTTATTGCCAACACCTGTTAGGTGCCACAGGTAAGTTACAGGTGCTGTTAATTACACCAATTAGAGAAGCATCACAAGATTTTTCAAAGGGTGCCAATACTTTTGTCCACCCCCTTTTTTAGGTTTGGTGTGGAATTGTATCCAATTTGGTTTTAGGACAATTCTTTTTGTGTTTTTTTCATTGAAGACAAATTCAATAAAGATAATAATACCAAAGAATTTGTGATTGCAATAATTTTCAGGAAGAAACTGAGTATTATCTGACAGAATTGCAGGTGTGCCAATACTTTTGGCCAGCACTGTATACATATATTACTTTTTTTTTTTTTAACAATCATCATATGCGAAAGTCCTTAAAAGTCTCCAGAAACACAATGATACCTAAATCAAATGTTACAAGAAATAGCATAAATTTATGCTGTACCCAGTAAACTAAGCTTTTTTTCATGGAATGAAGTGAAATGTAGTTTCAGATCACACTAGTCAGTTTACCATGTAATGTACAGAAAGGAAAAAAAATCCAATTGCTGTAAAATGGTGGAAAAAAAACAGCTCTGCCATTGTTTTTTTGGGGTGGGGGTTTTGGGGTTGTTTTTACAGCATTCATTATGTTGCAGAAAATAACCTGGCAGTATGATTCTGCAGGTCAGTACGAGAACATTGATACCAAATCATAAGGTTTATCATATACATTTATTTTAGTGGTCCAAAAAAATTCAGAACTTTGTGAAAAAAAAAGAGCCCCATAACTTTTTTATTTTTCTTGTCAGTGGAGCTGAATGGGGGCTTGTTTATTGTGCATTAAGTTACATTTTGATTAAAGGGAACCTGTCACCAGAAAAAAATAACAACCTGCAGATATGGGGTTAATCTGCAGGTTAATAGTGTTACTAACCTGCCCGGCTCCCACATGTAGCTGAACGCTGCAGGGAGAAAACTAACTTTATTCCCCCTGCAGTGTTCCGCTTTCAGCCACTGCTCTGAGAATAGAGAGCGGCAGCAGTAACTGCGCCGCCGCACTGACTGACAGCAGTGTCTGTGCTGGTTGATGTGAAGATGATCAGAGACACAAGATAAATGTGAGCTGAAATCAGTGATTGCTGACATAACCAGAAAATCACTTGACTTCTAAAGTTTCTTAAGTTTACTTGTATTTCTAAAGTATGTAAGCAGTTTGGCTGCTGTAGTCACTGTATCCGCACTCTCATTGGTGATTTCTCTATAGCGGTTAGTTTTATATATTACATTACATTACATTTTATATATTACATTATATTAGTGGCTGCACTGCATGTGCTAACAGCATGAAATCCTCTGTGACGATCAGCAAACTTCATATATTTTCTAATTTAATACATATGGTCCTTATATTATTAAAAGGAATCTGTCACCAGGTTTTCTGCTACCCCATCTGAGAGCAGCAAACTCTAGGGGCAGAGACCCTGATTCCACTGATGAATCACAATATTGGTTGCTGCAGTTTTGAATAAAGACTGACTTCTCTGCTGCAGATCTAGCAGTGCGCTGAGTGCTGAGCTGTGTATTAACCCGCCCACAGCACTGATTGGCAGCTTCCAGTGTACACTGTGCATAGGCAGAAAGCTGTCAATTAGTAATCGGGGTGTGGTTGGACCACATAGCAGCAGGTTTACTAGTCCTCTTGTGATAATCTCCTGCTGATAAAACTGTGATTTCATCAAAGGTATAGCAAGCAGCCCAGTAAGTAACACATCGCTGGAATCAGGATCTCTACATTATGCTTCTCTCAGATTAGGTGGCAAAAATCTGGTGACAGATTCCCTTTAACTAAATCATTATAACCACCCTCCTTTTCTCTTGAATTTTTGTCTTATATATAGGATACAATGAGAAAATTGTTGCATTTTTGCGTCAACCAAACATCTTTGAAATTCTACAGGAGCGTCAGCATGAGCTCTGCAGGAATCACGCACTCAGGTAATAAATTGGTTTGTCTTTTTAATAACAACTACCGTTAAAGAGGGACTGTTTTAGGCTTTACGGCATATCTATTTCACAGCAGCTGCTGACAACACAACCATTCTGCCGCTATAAGGGGCACAGCAGGCTGTATAGCCAGACCGTTGTCATAGGCTAAAGCCCTAATTTCTGCATATGACCTTCTTAAAGCTGGGGCAAGACGACGTGTTTTAAGCAATAGTAGTTGTCAGTCAAGCTGTGTAAGTTGTCTGCAGTTATTTCAGAGCTGTGATTTTTCTATATTAAACAGCCACATCGCAGACGAGTTGCATTTGACTTGCCTTGAAGTGTACGGCAAGTGAGTCTGGTGCAACTAGTGACCAGAGATAGAACACATTTGGAAATAATTGTGAATCTATGTCTCAGTTATGCTAGGTTGCAGATCACAATGAAACGCCATACAAAGTCATTTAAATGCAATGTCGCAATGCGATACCTCAGTTTTTATGTCGCGCTACACATGTAGCCCTAGCCTAAATCTTACTTCTGTGTTTATTCACTTCTGCATTTTTCTGCAAAACCTGCATATAGCTTCTTTGTAGAAGACCCTTTAACAAGCCTTGCAACATGACTTGGCATAAGAAGCCAAATCAGAAACGCCATTTGCATGCACGTGTTTCAGGGTGTTTGCCCCCCATCAGTGCAAAGCAAGAGAACTGGTTTGGCTGAATGAGAGGCTGCTGACATGGGGCCTAAGAGAAAAAGTTTCTCCTTGTGGAGAGTGCCAAGTAGACAAAATGTGATTCCTTTATTTAGCAGTAAACCACACACTTCATGCCCTTGGCTACATGTGCCTTCTGAATTGTAAAAATAGAATATTTGGTGCTATATAAATTAAAGATTGTTTTATTATTAAAATATGATGCTACAACATATTGATGTGAAGTCTACTTTTAATATAGGGAAAAGATACAGTTTATTCGAGCAGAAGGGCCCTCAGGATTAGTCCGTCTCTCCGGTGATGCGGATCTTGTTATTCTGCTAAGGTATAGTTTCCATTTTATAATGATTTTTTTAGTTATTTAGGCATTCTGCGACATAAGTTATTTCAATCATTCTATAGTTAACATATTTCCGATTGTGCCATTACTTCTAATGTCAAATCTAAATGCTATTTTGGCTTTATGTAAAATATTGCCAGGAAGCGCAATGTCCTACAGAGAGCAACAAATTTGAATTGCATTAGGAATAATATATCTTTGTACCATGTTAGCCAGGAGATAGAAAAATATTACAATTTGAGAGTCCTCAGTGGTTGATACCTTTTAATGGCTAACTGAAAAGATGGTGATAAATAGCAAGCTATCGAGACTACTCAGGTCGATTCTGAATGCGGCGATACCAAACGTGTATTTTTGATTGATTTTTAATTGTTTTATTTTGGATGGGGCGAAAGTGGGATGATTTGAACTTTTTTATATTCTTTTAATTTTTTTTAATATTTTTAAAAACATTTTTTTTACTTCACACTTGCTTCAATAGTCTCCATGAGAGACTAGAAGCTGCTATCTTCCGATCGCTTGTGTTACAGCTACAGTTAGGTCCATATATCTTTGGACAGAGACAACATTTTTCTAATTCTGGTTCTAGACATTACCACAATGAATTTTAAACAAAACAATTCAGATGCAGTTGAAGTTCAGACTTTCAGCTTTCATTTGAGGGTATCCACATTAAAATTGGATGAAGGGTTTAGGAGTTTCAGCTCCTTAACATGTGCCACCCTGTTTTTAAAGGGACCAAAAGTAATTGGACAATTGACTCCAAGGCTATTTCATGGACAGGTGTGGGCAATCCCTTCGTTATGTCATTCTCAATTAAGCAGATAAAAGGTCTGGAGTTGATTTGAGGTGTGGTGCTTGCATTTGGAAGGTTTTGCTGTGAAGTAAACATGCGGTCAAAGGAGATCTCCATTCAGGTGAAACAAGCCATCCTTAAGCTGCAAAAACAGAAAAAACCCATCCGAGAAATTGCTACAATATTAGGATGGGCAAAATCTACAGTTTGGTACATCCTGAGAAAGAAAGCACTGGTGAACTCATCAATGCAAAAAGACCTGGGCGCCCACTTAAGACAACAATGGTGGATGATCGCAGAATAATCTCCATGGTGAAGAGAAACCCCTTCACAACAGCCAACCAAGTGAACAACACTCTCCAGGAGGTAGGCGTATCAATATCCAAATCTACCATAAAGAGAAGACTGCATGAAAGTAAATACAGAGGGTTCACTGCACGGTGCAAGCCACTCATAAGCATCAAGAATAAAAAAGGCTAGACTGGACTTTGCTAAAAAACATCTAAAAAAGCCAGCACAGTTCTGGAAGAACATTCTTTGGACAGATGAAACCAAGATCAACCTCTACCAGAATGATGGAAAGAGAAAAGTATGGCGAAGGCGTGGTACAGCTCATGATCCAATGCATACCACATCATCTGTAAAACACGGCGGAGGCAGTGTGATGGCTTGGGCATGCACGGCTGCCAGTGGCACTGGGTCACTAGTGTTTATTGATGATGTGACACAGGACAGAAGCAGCCGAATGAATTCTGATGTATTCAGAGCCATATTGTGTGCTCAGATCCAGCCAAATGCAGCCAAACTGATTGGTCGTCGTTTCATACTACAGATGGACAATGACCCAAAACATAAAGCCAAAGCAACCCAGGAGTTTATTAAAGCAAACACGTGGAATATTCTTGAATGGCCAAGTCAGTCACCTGATCTCAACCCAATTGAGCATGCATTTCACTTGTTAAAGACTAAACTTCAGACAGAAAGGCCCACAAACAAACAGCAACTGAAAACCACCGCAGTGAAGGCCTGGCAGAGCATCAAAAAGGAGGAAACACAGAGTCTGGTGATGTCCATGAGTTAAAGAATTCAGGCAGTCATTGCCAACAAAGGGTTTTCAACCAAGTACTAGAAATGAACATTTTATTTACAAATATTTAATCTGTCCAATTACTTTTGGTCCCTTTAAAAACAGGGTGGCACATGTTAAGGAGCTGAAACTCCTAAACCCTTCATCCAATTTTAATGTGGATACCCTCAAATGAAAGCTGAAAGTCTGAACTTCAACTGCATCTGAATTGTTTTGTTTAAAATTCATTGTGGTAATGTCTAGAACCAAAATTAGAAAAATGTTGTTTCTGTCCAAATATATATGGACCTAACTATATGTATAACAAAAGTGCTCATCTGCTATGAGTGCCAACCACTGGATTGCGCTCATAGCAGATCGACCATGACAACTACAGTAGTCTTCTGCAGACCCCGGGTTGTCATGCCTACCCATCGGCAACCCACGATCATGTGACGGGCGCGCCAATGGGTGAGTCTTATGATGCGCTTCCGGCATGGCCATTGTAAATGCCGCTGTCAGAGTTTAACAGCGGCGTTTAACATGTTAACAGCTGCAAGTGAATCGGCTGCCATGTCCCTGGAAAGGTGCGGGCTCGCCTCTGGAGCCCGCGTCAAAGAGGGGTATGCGACCTTGGACGTACTCATACGTCCAAGGTCGTAAAGGAGTTAATGAAAGATTACATTTTTCATTATGTCCCATATTCATCTAATAAGTTTGTATGTGTTTTTATATTCATTAGTGTGTTAGTTATACAAACAATATCATAGGGGTTTTCTGGGTAAACAGATTATTAAAGCATAATAATCATTTTCCTGCTGTTGAAATTGTGCTCAATTTCTGAGCTATCACATGTGATGATGTGACCTCCAGCGTCTTACTTTCTGCTTCAGTACTTACAGTCTGTGGTTGTAACAACTCAGCCAGCAGCACTGCAGTGAGATCTGAACAGTGGTGTCATAAAGGGAGTGACCTGTGTTCCTGGGCAAGTTTATAGTGACTGGGAATGTGCACAGGGACAGAGGGCACATTGCAGGCTTAACGCAGAACAGGTACCGTATTTTGCGGACTATAAGACCCACTGGACCACAAGACACACCCCAAATTTTGGGGAGGAAAATAGGAAAAAATGTTTTTAATAAAATGGTGGTGCGTTTTATAGTTCAAATTTATGGTAGCTTACCGGGGGTGGTGGTGGAGCGGGGTCATAGGAAGCAGGGTCACTGCTGCAGGAAGCTGGCAGCGGCGGCAGGAGTGGGGTGATGCTGTGGACCCTGGGCTGGGAGGAGGATGTGTCCTGGCTGTGCGAAGCTGTGGGCCCTGGGCTTTCAGAAAATGTTGGTTGTGAGGGGAGTCCTCGCACTTTCCCATTGATTTCCCTATGGTGGGCTTCGAGAAAGTGGCCGCTGAAGTCTGCTTATGCACAGATTGAGATCTCGAGAGCCGAGAAAAAAAAAATGCATTTTATAATCTGAAAAATGCAGTAATCTGCTCAACTTGTCACTTTATCCAGAGGAGATAAAGATGACTAAATGGTGGTTTTAATATCTTCGCGTTTCAAAGTCATCTAACTTCTTCCTTCTGATACAACCACAAGTGGGAGGAATGTTAGGAAGGGGAAACTATGTGTGCAAACATTTATCCATTCTGGTAACAGGAGTTTGAGGAATCAATACAATTAGAGCCATATTTTTTGTGTGTCCACACCCAAAAAGTGCTGTCCACAAGGGGTTGCACTTCTTCTTAGTTTGCTGTTCAATGCCTGTTGTTAGCCAAAGTCCATCTCTAGTAACAGAGACACCAAGACAGACTGCAGGAAGTAGGGTTGTGTCTCTCAGAAGCTGAAGCACACTCCCATATCCAGCTGTCATTCAAGGTGAGGGAAAGAATAAGTGTCAACGCGAAGGTAAGAGGGGGAGGAAGCCCAAACACTAGGGAAAGGTGGAGTGGAGAACCCTAGGCAGCTCTAATATCACCCTGCTTACCCTATCATCCCTATATATGTTCCGTACCCATCGCCGAGCAGGAACCTAAGCCCTGAATGACCCTAGAGCTTGGCCCTATATAGGGAGGGGACAGGGTGAGCACTAGTCAAGCCCCAGTACAAACTAAGGACACCAAGGTGGACAAACAAAGGGGATACATTTAGCTTGAGCAGACACCAGAGAGATAACGCCAACTGTCCTCCAAGGGCACCAGAGAAGAAACTAGCTGACTGCTAGTGCTCCAAGCCTATGCAGAGATACATAGAACTATCACCGGCAACTTTCTGGAGAAACTGAGACTATTTAACTACCCAGCAAGGGTGTGTCAATCAGCAGCGGAAGGTGGAAGTCGCTGCTGGGTCATGAAGAAGGATAAAACTATACTACAGAGATGAGGGAATCAAGAAGGCGTCTGCTATGTGCCAAGCGCAGTGATCTTCTACAGCCGGCTCATGTGAACCGCACGATAGGGGGGCAAAGAACCGCTAAAACATCTTAAATTGTGCTCCCCTTATAATAGAAATAATTTTTTTGTATTGGACATTTATTTCGATGGGATGGAGCTAGAAAAAAGCAAACTAGTTTTTTTTTTTGCTCTTTTTTTTTTTTTTTTTTTTTTTCGTTTACTTTGCAAAGTTTGCCCCTATAAGGTCTTATAAGAAATTGGCGGGGGGGGGGGGGGGGGGGGTTTGAGCATAATAATACATTTGTTTTATTGCAGATGACAATCTAGTATATTAGTCCCAGTTACAGGTGAAGTTTATTAGTACTAACTGGGTTCCCTAGGGCACAGCTTCTGCTCTCCTTACACCCAGAGATGAATGGGTCCAGATGAGGAAGCATGGTCAGTGCTTCCTAATCTGTATGCACAGTGCTTTTTCAGTTTTTATATACAGCAATGGGGAAGGTAAACATGATAATAAATCATAAATATTACCTACAATCCACCAAAAGCAGCTAAAAAATAAACTGTAGCATAAGGCAGCAACATACAGTGACTAACAAAAGGATTACAATGTTTTGAACTTTTGACTTTCAGGCTCCATATCTCATCATCCACTACTGCTTCCAACGTGAGACTACTGTCATTTTATAGACAATTATCTTGGCTATCGCATACATAAATTTGACTTGCAACTATTTTTGCATATGATTAGTTATGCAGATTCTTGTCATGTCACTGTATTGTTACTGTTTTGCTCTTGGTGGTGAAAAAATCATTTTTCCTGTATACTACAAATTACAACCTGTTCTCACATTCTCTAATAGCTCAGTGTGTTATTAGGTTGATTCCCAAGCAAAAGGTCACTGGTTTGAATTGAGAAGCAGCCATGAAGACGATTTCCCAAGAAAAGTGAAACAGCATCATTGATAGCGGTTGGGGTTGAGCGAGTATGTTCTGTCCGAGTATGCTCGGGCCGAGCTCCGAGTATTTACAGCTGCTCGGTGATGAGGTTGAATCGCTCCCGTGTGCATGATTTGCAACTGTTTGGCAGCTTTATTACATGTGAGGAATGTGTAACAAATAGACATTCCTCACATGTAATAAAGCTGTCAAACAGTTGCAAATCATGCACACGGGAGAGATTCAACCATATCACCGAGCAGCTATAAATACTCGGAGCTCGGCCCGAGCATACTC
Organism: Phyllobates terribilis; assembly: GCF_046119375.1. NCBI lineage: Eukaryota > Metazoa > Chordata > Amphibia > Anura > Dendrobatidae > Phyllobates > Phyllobates terribilis. Next base: position 287,123,451 of record NW_027362769.1, read on the forward strand.
GGCGAAAGGGTTAATAGAACATACTCGCTCAACACTAATAGCGGTCTCTCGGCCAAGAAAATTGCCAAACTGCTACATGTGAGTGCCATGACAGTTGGAAGAATACAAAATGAAGTCTGTCCATCCATTCAGAAGCCACGAGGTGGACGTCCAGGCAAAATAGCAGAGCCAACAAGTCGGCTCATCACAAGGTCTATCAGTTCTGGTGTGACAAACACAGCAGTGGAGGTGGCTGGTATGATTCGTAATATTAAGATCACAGTTGTCCATGCAAGCACTGTGCAACGCAGGTTAGACAAGTCTGGAATGGTGGCCCAAAAAAAGGTGAGGACTTCAATATCGTCATAAGAACCGTCGGCTTGAGTTTGCAAAAAAGTACGAAAAGTGAGCAGTAGAAGATTGGAAACAGATGATTTGGAGCGATGAGACGAAATGCAATAGACTAGGCTCTGGGTGCAAATGGGTCTGGAAGAAACGAGGGAAAAGGGGCTAACGGATGGAGAAATTAAAGGAACAGTCAAGTTTGGTGGAAGAAGCCTGATGATATGGGGTTGTTTCACAGCCAAAGGAGCTGGATACTTGACCAGGATCGATGGTGGTCTCAGTGCTGAGCTATATGTGAGTATCCTACAAGATGAGTTACTTCGTACACTTGAGTACTATAGGTATGAAAAGGACGACATAGTGTTCCAGCAGGACAATGACCAGAAGCATGCGTCAAGATTGGGGAAGAAATGGTTCAATGACAATAAAGTAGAGGTGCTGGATTGCCACCCAAAGTCCCCAGACCTCAACCCAATCGAACAGTTGTGGGTAGAGATGAAGAAAAAATGTATAGATACCCAAGAGAGTATCCAGTATGCACCAACTTTAGGTAAATGTGTAGGAGAGACCTGGATCAGATTTTGGTCGAGACATGCTTGAATCTGATCGAGAGCATGCCCAGATGGATTCAGGCTGTGTTGAAAGACAAAGATGGATTTACAAAATAATAACAAAATAATAAAAATTTAAATTTTGATTTTTAGGACCGAAACACTAACAATGCAGTGACATGACAAGAATCTGCATAACTAATCATATGCTAAATAGTTGCAAGTCAAATTTATGTAAGAGATAGCCAAGATGATTGTCTATAAAATGATGGTAGTCTCACCTTCGAAGCAGTACTGGATGATGAGATATGGAGCCTGAAAGTCAAAAAGTCAAAACATTGTTGCCCTTTTGTTCGTCAGTGTATTATGTAGTCAAAAGCTCTAAACTAGATTAAAAACTATGCTAGAAAATATTTACTCAAAGTACATTTAATCCAGACATATGCAAAATATGTTACAAAGCCACGTTCCATACATAGAGGTGACCCATCAAGACAGTACATTAAAATAATTTCCTAAAAAAAATCTCTATAAATAATACCTGCTTATATAACATCATTTAGCCCACCATGGGGACTAGAGGTACAGATTATGTTAATAATCTACACCTATACTTTCCAAACAAGTAAAATATCAATAAATATTATGAACACTTCTGAACATAATTAGGCAGATATCAGGAGATAACATGGGCAAACACCTCGACACTCCTTTCACTTCTTCGTCAGGAGATCTATCTATCTATATAATGTCATTCTGTAATATATTTTGTATATATTTATGTTCCAATTATGAAGTGTTTTGGGTTAAATTTACTTTGATGAAATATTTTCTGGTATAGTTTTTAAGCTAATTTAGAGGTTATGGCCATAAATAATATCTGCCTCCTCTCCCATAGCCTCACAATGTCATGCAGCTGCTCTACAATGCAGTTGTAGAGCGTCACTGCAGAGTAGAGCAGGGACCGCCTCGGCATTGGTTTCAGAACCCCAGATGTACATGGCAGACAAAAGTCAGCACATATTTCAAGGCTTGCTGTGAGTTTATGCTGCAGAAAGGTGGCAGATTTTACCCCTTGTTATTACAAATCTATGGTCAAATCCACATTAATGTCTTTGTAAATATGGTGTAGATTTTTTGTGTAGATCTTATTGCACATTTCTCTATTAAAAAAAACTTGCCCTGTGTGAACATAGTTTATTAGCTTCTAATAGTTCTGTGTTTTTCTTTTTCATGAACCAGCCTTTTTGAAGAAGAAATAATGTCCTATGTTCCACCACATGCCTTACTTCATCCCAGCTATTGCCAGTCTCCCCGTGGATCCCCAGTGTCTTCTCCACAGAATTCACCTGGTACAGTATCTTCTATTAATACCATGTAGTGTTATACAATAAGGAAAGAGGTAAATTTGTTGTCCTGCAGTTCTATATATTAATATTCCTAAAATAGAAATGTGGAATTATTTAGGAAGAAGCAGTTCTTTTAGTTGAGATAAGTTGAATAATTATCTCCTTGTACACAACAGATTGTAGATCTTCTGGAGGTTGTGTCTTTTTTACCCACCTAGGTTATTGCTCAGTTGGGCTAACATTGATTTTCCGAGTGAGCAGCTGAATGCATCATGTGAGGGTGAGGTATTGTGTAGGTACAAGAACTGATATGATACCTAGAGAAGTGACATTTTGCCGCCTCGCAAGAGCTGTCACTAAGTGACTAGGACATTCTCCGCCAGCTGCCACCATGGTGATGATGGAAATGTCTTATCCAAAATCAGGATTTAAGATAAAAAGCATGTAATCCTTCTGTTGAAAAGAAAAATCATTGTGCTGAATTTCCCTTTATAAGGTGACAGTAGATTCAAGGGTTTTTTGTCTCCTAAAGTAATGGTTGATTGGTATCTCCAGGGTAAGCCACCAATTTATGACTATTGGAAGTCAACTTCTGGGAGCCCTACCAATCCTGAGAATGAAGGTGACAGCATTGTTGTAGTGCTGCCACCCCTTCATTGTTTTACCTCTTTAAATTGGCCATTTGCCATACAGAGGATGAAATTAGTGGGACCATCTGCCATTCATTGCACATCCAGGTGACCAGGAGCACCCACAGTGCTGGGAAAAATTAGAAAAGAATGTAGCGCAGCAACATTGCTGCCATCACCTCATTCTTAGGATTGGTAGGCATTCCTGGGATGGGACATCTTACAATCATTAAGTTATGGCAGATCCTGAAAACTTCCCTTACTATAATAGTACAGACTTCGGAAGCAGGAAAGCCCACAGAGCAGTCAAAGTTTGCTGCTACTTTGGCTTCACCCTCCTGCATCTGTAGGATAGGTCACTTCACCTTAGCTTAAAGGGTCAAGCTTTTATCACCAAATTACAATGTTTTTTCCCTAACATATGTTTTTGAGTTGATGTACATTTTTTCTTCTGTTACTCTTTGAGAATTAACAATAAGCGATAAGTTCTCTGTAAGTAACAGAATATGTTGCTTATGGATAAAGTAAAATGTTGTGATTCCAGGTACCCAGCGTGCCAATGCCAGAGCACCAGCACCTTATAAAAGAGACTTTGAAGCAAAGTTACGAAATTTCTATCGCAAGCTAGAAACTAAAGGATATGGTCAAGGTCCTGGAAAATTAAAGTGAGATTTTTGTATTTTCTTATTATAAATAACATAACAGGGACACTAAATAATACTCATTTTTAGTATATGCGAAATCTACAGAAATATAGATTGTGAAGAGGTATTTTATGTGTATTTTCTTAGTTTAATTTGTCTTGATTTGTTAATATAATCTGCTTTGAATAGATAATAATTTGTAAAAACAGTGCTCAGATATTCATTTTCTGGTAACTAGTTCTGCAAACTTCATTATACTTGTGGGGTAAACAGGTTCTGATACTAATGCCACAGCCCCACTATCAGTATTTGTTCAGTATTCGGTCAGTATTTTTCTCAGGAGTGGGAGTCAAAACCAGGTGAGGAACAATCTGAGAAAAGGTATAATAGAAACAAGTCACCAATTCTGTATTTATCACCCACTCCTGGTTTTGGCTCCCACTCCTGAGAAAAAATACTGACCGAATACTGATAGTGGGGCCGTGGCCTTATACGGATTCTTCTCCAGAACAGTTATAGCTAATTAGACAAAGTTCCCTTACATTACACTCAGATTTAGAACAGGTCACGGTCCACTGTAGAAGACGGACAAACGAACAATCATCTTCTGACCAGTTTCTGACCTGTGGACATATATTCGGAAAATTACTTACTCAATATCACTTTTGATGACAAACATATTTTTATTATAAAATTGGTATCTATCTTTCATATCACTATGTATCATTAGAAAAAAAAAGTAATAAAATATTACAGTATTTACTCTAGTCACTGAGCCTCACAAAAGGCTAAAGCCTCCTGTTCTGTAGAAATCATTTTTCACTAGTCATCATATCAGCATGGGAAAGTTTACTATGAAATGTAACTCCTCTATTGTGAAGTAGAGACACAGCTGCCACAGGAAGGTCAAAGTATACACTAGATGAAACCCAAAGTGGTGAGATTTTTTTTTAAATGGTTGTTAATGCCCATGTGGTTTTGCAGGTAAACTGCTGTTTTTCTTGCATAACCACAAATGTCAGTAAAGCTACATGTGGTGCGTTTTTTGACTGGAACGTGGCCACCTCGTGTGTATCTCGCAAAAGTGTTGATTCACACCAGATACAGTTTTGTTCCCTGGAGCTGTTACATGATGTGATAAAGCAGGGTTCCCCAACTCCAGTCCTCAAGGCCCCCCAACAGGTCATGTTTTCAGGATTTCCTTAGTATTTCACAGGTGATGGAATTATTGCCTGTGCAGGTGATGGAATTATCCCATGTGCAATACTAAGGAGATACTGAAAACATGACCTGTTGGTGGGCTTTGAGGACTGGAGTTGGGGAACCCTGTGTTAGAGCACCATTACCAACTATTACATAAATGTTTATTTTGGGGTTTTGTGTCAGTCTACATTAGGTTTGTTTTCTATAATTTTGCAGATTAATAATACGAAGAGATCACTTATTAGAAGACGCCTTCAACCAAATCATGGGGTATTCAAGAAAAGATCTTCAACGAAATAAGCTTTATGTTACTTTTGTGGGGGAAGAGGGGTAAGTGCTACAAGCCAAGTAAATGTATATGTCCATGTACATGACCGTATTATATATCTGCAATATGGTGCATATGATTCGCCCCCTGGGCCGTGGGGTACTCGGAGCCGGGCAACAGGAGACGATGGGGGTAGTGGTGGCAACCTGGTTCCGTGGCTCAGGGTGGTCAGACCAATGGTGGTCTGCTATGTGCTGTTCATGTTGTCCGACTATGCCACCCGTGGATTGCGGTTATTATGAACCGCCGCTGCAAGGTATTTCCCTGAGGCTGATGGTGTACGCAGCTGAGGTTGTTTAACTCCCCACGGGAAGTGTGTAGCCCCAGGGTTGTGCAATGGATGATGGGAGTGATGGTGCAGGGAGTCCCAGTACCGGTAGTGCTGGAGAAGCGAGAAAGTACACAGACAGCGTACTGCAATCCAATGTCTTTTACTCACAGTTCATGTGCTCCGGGTCACTTCTGTACAGGTAGTGGCCGCCCGAGCCGTGCTGCGTCCACCAGGTGTGGGGCTCAGTCAACTCCCAGGCAGTTCAGAAGTCTGGCTCAGGACCCCCTTTTGTCCTTTCTCTGGCCTGCCTCACCAGTGACCCACTTTTGTCCAGCTGCCGCTTATCTGCGCGGGTAAACGTGGGCCCCATTCCCCGCTGTCCTTTATGGTGCCTTCCTAGCAGGTTTGATGAGGTGTCGCACCAATAAATGATCACGACCTCCGGTCTGTGGCTGAGGGTAGTTTCTCCTCCACCAACTTGGGATCCGGTACCCTTAATCTGCCTGACCCTTCACCCGGTATTCTCATGGGTTCTTAGGGTCCCTTCCACCTTCTTGTTCCTGAGCCCTTCTGTTTCTCTATCTCTCCTCCTCCTTTTCTGTTCCTTCTTTTTTTCAGGCCCCGGCCTTTTCTCTAGGCCTGCCTCTGAGCAGAGCTCCTACAGAGCCTCTGCTCCCTGTCTTCTCCTCTGACTGAACAGACTCTGCTCGAACTGACTGACTGACCTAAGATGGTGCCCACCTTTTATACCTCCCTCTAGAACATGAGCCCAGGTGACCAGCAACCAATGGGCTCCTATCTACGCTCAGGAACCATCCCCTCCTGCTCCTACATCACTGGGTTTTTCTCCCCCCTCCCCACTCCAGCCGGGCCATGGTCTGCCGTGCCTGCATTTCTGTCTAATGGGAGCACCGTTGAACTGTCCCTCGGAAATGGGGTGAGTGTGCTGTATGCAGCTAACTGAGCCCTGGTCCATACTCCATCCTTACCTGGGAGTGGAATACCACCCCTGTAGCAGCCGAAGTCTTCAGACCCGTCCGGGTCCTCTTGGCTCTCCTCATAGCCGTAGTGCTGCCGTTCCTCCTCGGTAAGCCGATGGACATGAAGGGCGTACGGTCCTTTTGCGCCCTCGTGTCGGGTAAAGGTGACCACATCACCAGGGTAGAGGTCACGTCCACGGTGTCCCTCGGGTAGATGGCTTTCGACGTCCCTGCGGGTTACAAAGACGTCGCCGACGGTCTCCGGATCTCTTATAAAGCCCCAGCCATTCTCCATGTGGAACTTTATCACGGTCCCAGTGGCTCGGGGACCGCGGGCGGCCCGGGGATCTTGACGGGCCCTGCGCTTCTGCTCGGCACTCTGGGCCTGGAGCCGCTCCTCTCTGACGCGCCTCTCTCGCCGTTCCCGCTCAAAGGTCACCAGCTGCTGTTGGCAAGCCTCTAGACGACGGACCGCGTCCGCCCAGGTCTCCTGAGTGAACCTCATTAAGTTCTCACCGGCGGGGTCCCACTCAAATTGGGCGTCCTCTAGTGGGGGCGGGGTGACCTTTACGGGCTCCGGAGCAGGTATCAGGGGCTCGCGCGGGGGCTGGGTCTTCCATGGTTGGCCGCTGACCAGCTCGGCTGGCCACACTAACGGCAGTCCATCCGGACCGGTGTGTTGGGCAAACAGGTCCGCGCCCAGCGGTGGTATAGCGGAGGACCCCGATCTGGGAGCAGCGCCCGGGGGCACTCGGCCTTGCGACCAGGCCAGGGGTCTTTTGGTTGTGTCCGGTGGCGGCCCAGTCCGGGAAGGGGGCGCTGGTTGGGTAACGACGCCCGGGTTAACTAGGCCTTGCGACCGGGCCGGTGACGCTTCCCTCTTTACGGCGCCCGGGGTCAAGGGGCGTGGGGCAGGGCGTGGCCGCGGCGCTCGCCGCTTGAGGCCTAGCTGGGATCAGTGGCGGCACGGCAACAGGTGCGGTGAGTGGGGCTTCGGGTTCTGCGACGGGAGGCTGAGGCAGGCTTGCAGCTGCTGGGCCTGGGGTGGTAACGTCCCCTGTACTTGCCTCGGTCCTCGTGGCTCCCTCTGCGACGCCGTCTCCGGCCTTCACTCCTCCTGCACCGTCCTCAGAGGCAGGCGGACTCCGGGGTGCGGGTGATGCCTGCCGGGCCAGTTCTTCTTTCCACTCGGTGAGTGCACCCCGCTGCGCCCGGACCATCCTCCGATCCAGGTCCTCCAGCGCAGCTTGCACACGCTCCGGATCTCTAGGGAGCTGCGCTAGGATCTCTGCCAGGTTGCATGGCGGTTCAGCCTGCAGCAGACTCCTGGCCAAGAGGTTGGTGTTGCTGAACGCTTCTTCCATTCCCGGGTGCGGTCCGTCCAGACTGATCCAGACCGCGCCCTGCCCCACAGTTTTCTTCTCTTCCCACCCCCATTGGGGGTGGTCCTGGGGCAACTTGGTGGCAATCACTTTCAGGGGCAGCCCCCCCACATTGATGGACATCTCCACAGCCACACTCATGGCTGTTGGGGGTGGGCTCCTTCTTTGGCGCCATTCTGGAACCCGGCCCACGTTGGGAGGTGGCTTCCTGTGGTCTTTTGGCGCGCACATTATGGCGCTCGTTCTTCTGGGGCGAGCGCCATCTTTAACACAGTGAAACAGTCTCTTTTCAGGCGCGCAATACCCGCTTGTGGCGGGTTGGTAACAATCCTGCCGACTACGCCAAAGCTGACTCGCCCCCTGGGCTGTGGGGTACTTGGAGCCGGGCAACAGGAGACGATGGGGGTAGTGGTGGCAACCCGGTTCCGTGGCTCAGGGTGGTCTGCTATGTGCTGTTCATGTTGTCCTACTACGCCACCCGTGGATTGCGGTTATTATGAACCGCCGCTGCAAGGTAATCCCCTGAGGCTGATGGTGTACGCAGCTGAGGTTGTTTAACTCACCACGGGAAGAGTGTAGCCCCAGGGTTGTGCAATGGATGATGGGGGTGATGGTGCAAGGAGTCCCAGTACCGGTAGTGCTGGAGAAGCGAGAAAGTACACAGACAACGTACTGCAATCCAATGTCTTTTACTCACAGTTCATGTGCTCCGGGTCACTTCTGTACAGGTAGTGACCGCCCTAGCCGTGCTGCGTCCACCAGGTGTGGGGCTCAGTCAACTCCCAGGCAGTTCAGAAGTCTGGCTCAGGACCCCCTTTTGTCCTTTCTCTGGCCTGCCTCACCAGTGACCCACTTTTGTCCAGCTGCCACGGATCTGCGCGGGTAAACGTGGGCCCCGTTCTTGCTGTCCTATATGGTGCCTTCCTAGCAGGTTTGATGAGGTGTCGCACCAATAAATGATCACGACCTCCGGTCTTTGGCTGAGGGTAGTTTCTCCTCCACCAACTTGGGATCCAGTACCCTTAATCTGCCTGACCCTTCACCCGGTATTCTCATGGGTTCTTAGGGTCCCTTCCACCTTCTTGTTCCTGAGCCCTTCTGTTTCTCTATCTCTCCTCCTCCTTTTCTGTTCCTTCTTTTTTCAGGCCCCGGCCTTTTCTCTAGGCCTGCCTCTGAGCAGAGCTCCTACAGAGCCTCTGCTCCCTGTCTTCTCCTCTGACTGAACAGACTCCGCTTGAACTGACTGACTGACCTAAGATGGTGCCCACCTTTTATACCTCCTTCTAGAACATGAGCCCAGGTGACCAGCAACCAATGGGCTCCTATCTACGCTCAGGAACCGTCCCCTCCTGCTCCTACATCACTGGATTTTCCTCCCCCTCCCCACTCCAGCCAGGGACATGGTCTGTCGTGCCTGCATTTCTGTCTAATGGGAGCACCGTTGAACTGTCCCTCGGAAATGGGGTGAGTGTGCTGTATGCAGCTAACTGAGCCCTGGTCCATACTCCATCCTTAGCTGGGAGTGGAATACCACACCTCTGGCAGAGGTGCAATACCCCTGTAGCGGCCGAACCCTCGAGGCGCTACACATATAGCTTGCTAATGGCCATTCTGTCCCACAGTATACTTTTATATGTAAGCACACTAAGGTTTTATTTTCATAAAATCTGCAAATAATATCATGGCTTGCTCCATCTAATTTTTTATTGTACAAGCGCAGAGCCACATCATACCAAAGTGGGATGAACTTTTAGCATTTACAGCAAGGACTAGTATGTATATAAGGTCACTTTCAGGTGAGCACAATACATACTATAGGCTTCTGTGATGATCCATAGCTAGTACTAATACAGTGTGGGAGGTTTGGCTGTGGTGTCTTAATATGGGTGCAAAACATTAGTTGTGTTATCCTCATCTGAATGTGGCCTCTGTCTAAGAACTTTGAGATTTATTAACCTACAAATTCATAGAATCATAGAATGGTAGAGTTGGAAGGGACCTCCTGGGTCATCTGGTCCAACCCCCTGCTCAAAGCAGGATTCACTAAATCATCTCAGACAGATGTCTGTCCAGCCTCTGTTTGAAGACGTCCATTGAAGGGGAACTCACCACCTCTCGTGGCAGCCTGTTCCACTCATTAATCACCCTAACTGTCAAAAAGTTTTTTCTAATATCTAATCTGTGTCTCCTCCCATTTAGTTTCATCCCATTGCTTCTAGTCTTTCCTTGTGCAAATGAGAATAAAGATGTTCCTTCTACAATGTGACAGCCCTTGACATATTTGTAGACAGCTATTAAGTCTCCTCTCAGTCTTCTTTTTTGCAAGCTAAACATTCCCAAATCCTGCAACCGTTCCTCATAGGACATGGTTTGCAGACCAGTCACCATTCTGGTCGCTCTTCTCTGAACTTGCTCCAGTTTGTCTATGTCTTTTTTAAAATGTGGTGCCCAAAACTGTACACAGTATTCCAGATGAGGTCTGACCAAAGAGGAGTAAAGACCGATAATGACTTCACGTGATCTAGACTGTATGCTTCTGTTAATACATCCCAGAATTGTATTTGCCTTTTTTGCTGCTGCATCACACTGTTGACACATGTTCAGTCTATGATCTATTAGTATACCTAAGTCTTTTTCACATGTACTGTTGCTTAGCTCTATTCCTCCCATTCTGTATATGCTTTTTTCATTTTTATTGCCCAGATGTAGTACTTTGCATTTTTCCCTGTTAAAAACCATTCTGTTGGTTGCTGCCCACTGCTCCAGTTTATTTAGGTCTTTTTGAATCCTCTCTCTCTCTTCTCTAGTATTAGCTATCCCTCCTAGCTTTGTGTCATCAGCAAATTTAATCAGTTTACCCTCAATTCCTTCATCTAAATCATTGATAAAGATGTTGAACAATACAGGTCCCAGGACGGAGCCCTGCGGTACCCCACTTGAGACATTCATCCAGCTGGATGTGAAACCATTAACAACCACCCTTTGAGTCCGATCACTAAGCCAGTTATGAATCCACCTAACAGTTGCCTGGTCCATTGCATACTTGGTCATTTTTTCAATAAGGATGGTGTGAGATACTTTGTCAAATGCTTTGCTGAAGTCAAGATATACTATATCTACAGCATTTCCCTGATCCACCCAGTCAGTGATTCTGTCATAGAAGGAAATTAAGTTAGTCTGACATGACTTGTTAGTTACAAACCCATGCTGACTCTGGTTAATCACTTCATTCTTATCCATGTACTTACATACATGTTGTTTAATAATTTGTTCAAAGATCTTTCCTGGTATAGAAGTCAGACTCACCGGCCTATAGTTCCCTGGGTCCACCTTCTTCCCCTTTTTGAAGATAGGAACAACATTTGGTCTTCTCCAGTCTTCTGGGACTTCTCCTGTTCTCCAAGAATTTTCAAAGATTATGGAGAGTGGTTCTAAAATTTCTTCTACGATCTCCTTCAGTACTCTGGGGTGTAATTCATCTGGACCTGGAGACTTGAGCTCATTTATGTTAGCTAAATATTCCCTCACAATCTTTCTGTTAACAGATAACTTGGATTCCTCTATTCCTTTAAAAGGACAGTGAAGATCAGTTGATGTTACATTTTTTTTCTGAGAGAAAACAGATGCAAAATAGGAATTAAAAAGTTCGGCCTTCTCGACATCCTCTCTTACCATTTCTCCATTTTCATCCTGTAAAAATCCTATAGCATCTTTGACTTTTCTTTTACTTTTGACATACCCCCAAAATCCTTTTTTATTGCTTTTGACATCTCTTGCAAGCCTTAATTCATTGTCAGCTTTAGCTATCCTGATACGTGCCCTGCAGGATCTGCAGACTGCATTATAATCTTCTTTAGATATGCCTCCCTCTTTCCATTTAATAAACATTTCTTTCTTTCTTTTTAGCATGTGTTTAAGTTCTGTGTTCATCCATCCTGGTTTCCTTAAATGCTTCCCATTCTTCCTACTTTTCGGGATTGTTAACGATCGTGCTTTGAGAATCTCATTTTTAAAAATTTCCCATCCTTCCTGGACATTTTTGTCCTTAAGGACATTCAGCCATTGGATCCCTCCTATTCTCTTTCTGAGTCTCTTAAAATCTGCCTTTCTAAAATCTAACCTTGAAGTTTGAGTCTTCACTTGTCTTCCTCCTCTAGTTATCCAAAATTCTATAATAGCATGATCGCTGCCTCCTAGGGTCCCAGCCACCTTTACCTCCTCAACCATTTCCTCCCTGTTTATAAGGATTAGATCCAAAGTAGCAGATCCCCTTGTTTTCTCCCCTACCTTTTGGAAGATAAAGTTGTCAGCAAGAGAGGATAAGAATTTGCTTGACCTGTTAGTTTTACTTGAGAGAGATTCCCAACAAATGTCTGGATAGTTGAAATCTCCCATGACCACTACGTCATATTTTTTGGAGAACTTGGTCATTTGATACATAAAGAGTTCATCCATATCTTCAGCTTGCCCAGGTGGCCTGTAGTAAATGCCTACTGTAACGGGTCTGGGAGGCGGAACCTCTGAGCTACTATACAAGGGGGCGGTCCTTGTAAGGGAGCGGGTGGCGACCAGGCAGGCAGTCACAGCAGGTGACCGGGACAGTCTCTGGGTGAACGGGCAGTTGGTCACGGCAAGTGACCGGGACAGTCTCTGGAAGAACGGGCAGGAGATCACGGCAAGTGACTGGGGCAGTCTCTGGGTGAACGGGCAGATGATCACGGCAAGTGACCGGGACAGTCTCTGGGTGAACGGGCAGATGGTCACGGCAAGTGACCGGGGCAGTCTCTGGGTAAAGGGTTGGTACGACCTGTGGCGGCTGATGGTAGACTTGAGCTCCCAGGTGAGCAGGCGAGAGTCTCTGGATAAACGGGTGGTCACAGCATGTGACGGCGGAGCCTCCAGGAAGACCAACAGACAGGCGGCAGATGAGCGCTCCCAGATGAGCGGGCGAGAGTCTCTGGATAAGCGGGTGGTCACAGCACGTGACGGCAGAGCCTCCAGGTAGGCTAACGGACAGGCAGCAGATGAGCGCTCCCAGGTGAGCGGACAGGAGTCACTGAACAGGCAGGTGGTCACAGCACGTGACGGCGGAGCCTCCAGGTAGGCTAGCAGGCAGGTAGCAGATGTGCGCTCCCAGGTGAGCGGGCAAGCTGGTCCATAGACAGACTGACAGGAGTTGGAAGGCAGACCGTCGGACCTCAGGCAAGCAGGCAGGTAGCTGAAGTGCGCTCCCAGGTGAGCGGGCAAGCAGGTCCTTAGACAGACTGACAGGAGTTGGAAGGCAGACCGTCGGACCTCAGGCTAGCAGGCAGGTAGCGGAATATCAGGCAGGAAAAGACAGCAGGCTGGCAGGAATCTGGCAGGTATCTGGCAGGTAACTGGCAACGGGACCTGAGGGCTGAAGCAGAGTAGTGAACAGTGCAACAACATTGCTCGGGCACCTCCATTTTGGAGGAGGTGCCTTATATATGGTGAAGTCCTCCGGCCATTGGCCGGGGACTCCTTAGAACGGCGCGCGCGGCCCCTTTAAGAGGGAGGGAGAGCGCGCGCGCCCTAAGCACAGTGGCCGGGAAGGAGCGCGCGCTGCCAGCAGAGCGGGAGGAGGACGCCGGGCACGGAGCAGGGAGGTGAGGGGAACAGCGTCCCTGCCTAGCAGAGGGCAGGGACGCCGGCGCTACAGTACCCCCCCCTTTAGGCCCCCCTTTTTTAGGCCAGACAGAAATTTAGCTAGGATGAGAGGGGCATGGATGTTCTCCCGGGGCTCCCACGTTCTCTCCTCAGGACCAAACCCCTTCCAATCTACTAGAAAAAAGGTCTTTCCTCTTACCCTTTTGGTGGCAAGAATGTTCTCTACCTCAAACTCGTCCTCAGCAGAAACCGGAGCAGGAGGCGTACCTGTAGACTTGGAAAAAGAGTTAAGTACCACAGGTTTGAGGAGAGATACATGGAAGGAGTTAGGGATCCGTAAATTGGCCGGGAGTTTCAATTTATAGGCCACCGGGTTGATCTGACTGATGACCTCCAGGGGACCGATGAACCGAGGCCCTAACTTGTAAGAAGGTATCTTGAGTCGGACATATTTAGATGAGAGCCAGACTTTATCTCCGGGACGAAATTGTGGAGGATCCAGGCGTTTTTTGTCAGCGTGTCTTTTCATCCGTTCGGACGACTGAAGGAGTGCGGATCGGGTACTCTCCCAAATGGAGGAAAATTTGCTAACGAGAGATTCCGCAGCCGGGTTGTCCACAGAGGTGGAGACAGGAAAAGGAATCCGAGGATGCTGACCGAAGACTACAAAAAACGGGGATTTGGAGGAGGATTCGCTCTCGTGATTATTATAAGAGAACTCGGCCCATGGTAGGAGATCCACCCAGTCAGAATGATGGGCATTAACGAAGTGTCGGAGGTAACTGGTCAGGCTCTGATTGATCCGCTCCACTTGACCATTGGACTGTGGGTGGTAAGCGGAAGAGAAGTCCAGGGTGACATCTAGCAGTTTACAAGTGGCTCTCCAGAAGCGTGAGGTGAACTGTACCCCACGATCCGACACGATGTGGAGGGGCAGGCCATGAAGACGAAAGATGTGATGAATAAAGTCTTTAGCTAGCTCGGGTGCAGACAGGAGGCCTGGCAGGGGAACGAAATGAGCCATCTTGGAGAAGCGGTCAGCGACCACCCAAATGACCGTACAACCGGCAGAGACTGGGAGGTCTGTTATAAAGTCCATTGCTATATGCTGCCAGGGGGCAGCAGGTACTGGGAACGGAAGGAGGCGACCGGCTGGCAGATGTCTCGGAACCTTGTTGCGGGCGCAGGACACACAGGCAGAAACAAAGTCTATTACGTCCTTGTGCAGGGTAGGCCACCAGTAGTGCCGGGTAATAAGCTGGAGGGTCTTTTTCTGACCGGCATGGCCAGCTAGTTTAGACGAGTGACCCCAGTGAAGGATCTTCTCCCGATCAGGTACTGATACGAACGTCTTTCCGGGAGGGAGACGATTTAGACTCACGGGAGCCACCTGCATTACTCTGGCGGGATCGATGATGTGTTTCGGATCTTCCTCGAGATCAGACACCAGAAAGGATCGAGACAAGGCGTCCGCCTTGACGTTTTTGTCAGCCGGGCGAAAATGAAGAACAAAATCAAAGCGAGCAAAAAACAAGGACCACCGGGCTTGGCGCGGGTTAAGTCTCTGGGCATGCTGGAGGTAAGCCAAGTTCTTGTGGTCAGTGTAAATTATTACCGGGTGAAGAGCCCCCTCGAGCAGGTAACGCCACTCCTCCAATGCCAGTTTGATGGCCAATAACTCTCGGTCTCCTATGGAATAATTGCGTTCAGAGGAGGAGAAGAGTTTAGAGAAGAAGCCGCAAGTTACCATCCTCCCGGAAGATGATTTTTGAGTAAGTACCGCTCCGGCTCCAGAGGAGGAGGCGTCAACTTCCAGGAAGAACTGCTTGTTGCCGTCCGGGCGATGCAGCACCGGGGCGGAAGAGAAGGCCTGTTTTAAGGAAAGAAAGGCCTCCTCTGCTTCGGGCGGCCACTCTTTGGGATTAGTACCCTTACGGGTGAGCGCGGAAATTGGGGCAGTCCGGGAAGAGAAGTGTGGTATGAAGAGGCGGTAGTAGTTGGCGAAGCCCAGGAACCGCTGAATGGCCTTCAACCCCTCCGGTCGAGGCCATTTCTCGATGGCAGACAATTTCTCTGGATCCATTCGTAGGCCGGTCTGAGAAATAATGTAGCCCAAAAACGGAAGCGAGGTCTGCTCAAAGAGGCACTTCTCGTATTTAGCGAAGAGGTGATTCTGCCTGAGCCTGAGCAGGACCTGACGAACGTCCCTCCGGTGAGTCTGGAGATCCGGAGAGAAGACCAAGATGTCGTCCAGGTACACCACTACGCAGGAGTAGAGAAGGTCCCGGAAGATGTCATTGACCAACTCTTGAAAGACGGCAGGAGCGTTACAGAGACCAAAGGGCATTACCAGATATTCATAGTGGCCGTCCCGGGTGTTGAATGCCGTCTTCCATTCATCCCCCTGACGGATACGAACCAGGTTGTACGCCCCACGGAGGTCCAGTTTGGTGAAGATTCTAGCCCCTCTCAGACGATCAAATAACTCCGGAATGAGCGGAAGGGGGTACTTATTCTTCACCGTGATCTGGTTAAGACCTCTATAGTCTATACAGGGACGGAGAGAGCCGTCTTTCTTTTTTACGAAGAAGAAGCCTGCTCCCGCCGGGGAGGTAGATTTCCGGATGAATCCCCTGGCCAGATTCTCCTCAATATATTCGGACATCGACCGGGTCTCAGCAGCGGATAATGGATAAATACGCCCACGGGGAGGAGTAGTA
The DNA here is from genome assembly GCF_046119375.1 of Phyllobates terribilis. Classification (NCBI taxonomy): domain Eukaryota; kingdom Metazoa; phylum Chordata; class Amphibia; order Anura; family Dendrobatidae; genus Phyllobates; species Phyllobates terribilis. Next base: position 287,139,460 of record NW_027362769.1, read on the forward strand.
CCGGGTAACAAGTCGATAGGGCAGTCGTATGGTCTATGTGGGGGTAGTGTCTCTGCTTCCTTTTTATTAAAGACATCAGCATAAGACCAATAAGGAATCGGAAGTCCAGGTAGATTAGCTGGGGTAGGAGAAGGACGGACGGGATGGACGGGAACCAGACAGGTCTTATGGCAGTCCTGTCCCCAGCGAAGGACTTCTCCGGTCTGCCAGTCAAGCACGGGTGCATGTCTCTGGAGCCAAGGTAGACCTAGCAGGAGGGCGTGAGAGAGTCCAGGCAGAACATGAAAGGAGATACTCTCAGAATGCAGCATTCCCACCTGCAGAGTAATGGATTCGGTGATGAGTTGGATGAGACGTGGTAAGAGACCCCCATCCACGGCAGCAACAGACAAGGGTACAGCCAGAGGTTTGGTGGGGATGCGGTATCTCTCTACCAGGGACTGTGAAATAAGATTCCCGGCTGCTCCAGAGTCCAGTTGGGCTAGTTCGAAATAACGGTTCTCCCCGCAGACGATTGAAACTGACAGCAGCAGAGATGGAGAGGATTTATTCTTGTCTAGGTCGACCTCTCTGAGCGAACCTAGACACAGGCGTTTCCCGACCTCTCTGGGCAGGCACGGATCCGGTGCTCCTTACTGCCACAGTAGAAGCAGCTCCCCTCGGCACGGCGTAAGTCCTGACGGGTTTTGACCATCTTGGTCTGGTCGACCTGCATAGGCTCAGGAGAGTGTACCTGGGGAGAGACGGAGGGAGTGACGGGTTTCTGAAAAGTAGGAGCTAGACGTGGAAACCTCCTCTCACGGGTGACCTCTTTGGCACGCTCCTGGAACCGTAGGTCAATCCGGGTGGCAAGAGTTATTAAATCATCGAAAGTGGTAGGAACGTCCCGACCGGCAAGTTCATCTTTAATACGGCCGGACAGACCCTCCCAGAAGACGGATACCAGAGCGTCGTTATCCCAGGCCAGCTCCGAGGCAAGGGTACGGAACCGTATGGCATATTGGCCCACGGTGAGACTTCCCTGACGGAGGCGTAGCAGAGATGATGCGGATGAGGTCTTCCGTCCGGGTTCGTCGAAGACTTTCCGGAAAGCCGTGAGGAAGGCAGGCAAGTCGGACACCAGGGGGTCTCCTCTCTCCCAAAGAGGATTTAGCCAGCCAGGGCCTCCCCGGTGAGATGGGACATGATGAAGGCAATTTTGGCCCGGTCGGAGTTAAACTGGTGGGACAATAGTTCAAAGTGCAGGGTGCACTGATTAATGAAGCCCCGAGCCTGGGCGGAGTCGCCTCCGAAGCGAGGAGGTGCAGAAAGCCGGGGTCCGGGGTAGGATACCATGATATTGGTGGGCAGCGGAGCTGCCGGGTTGCGAGTCATGGCACTGGCGGTGGTTGCTGGTGGAGCAGTCAGAGTGTCCAGGCGAGAATTGACATTCCGCAGGTGACCCAGGATGGACTCCTGTTGGGACCTCTGACGGGACAGTTCATGACAGAGGTCCGAGAGCGAGGGAGCTTGGGTGCCACCGGGTTCCCTGGCCCGAGCAAACTGTAACGGGTCTGGGAGGCGGAACCTCTGAGCTACTATACAAGGGGGCGGTCCTTGTAAGGGAGCGGGTGGCGACCATGCAGGCAGTCACAGCAGGTGACCGGGACAGTCTCTGGGTGAACGGGCAGATGGTCACGGCAAGTGACCGGGACAGTCTCTGGAAGAACGGGCAGGAGATCACGGCAAGTGACTGGGGCAGTCTCTGGGTGAACGGGCAGATGATCACGGCAAGTGACCGGGACAGTCTCTGGGTGAACGGGCAGATGGTCACGGCAAGTGACCGGGGCAGTCTCTGGGTAAAGGGTTGGTACGACCTGTGGCGGCTGATGGTAGACTTGAGCTCCCAGGTGAGCAGGCGAGAGTCTCTGGATAAACGGGTGGTCACAGCATGTGACGGCGGAGCCTCCAGGAAGACCAACAGACAGGCGGCAGATGAGCGCTCCCAGATGAGCGGGCGAGAGTCTCTGGATAAGCGGGTGGTCACAGCACGTGACGGCAGAGCCTCCAGGTAGGCTAACGGACAGGCAGCAGATGAGCGCTCCCAGGTGAGCGGACAGGAGTCACTGGACAGGCAGGTGGTCACAGCACGTGACGGCGGAGCCTCCAGGTAGGCTAGCAGGCAGGTAGCAGATGTGCGCTCCCAGGTGAGCGGGCAAGCAGGTCCTTAGACAGACTGACAGGAGTTGGAAGGCAGACCGTCGGACCTCAGGTAAGCAGGCAGGTAGCTGAAGTGCGCTCCCAGGTGAGCGGGCAAGCAGGTCCTTAGACAGACTGACAGGAGTTGGAAGGCAGACCGTCGGACCTCAGGCTAGCAGGCAGGTAGCGGAATATCAGGCAGGAAAAGACAGCAGGCTGGCAGGAATCTGGCAGGTATCTGGCAGGTAACTGGCAACGGGACCTGAGGGCTGAAGCAGAGTAGTGAACAGTGCAACAACATTGCTCGGGCACCTCCATTTTGGAGGAGGTGCCTTATATATGGTGAAGTCCTCCGGCCATTGGCCGGGGACTCCTTAGGACGGCGCGCGCGGCCCCTTTAAGAGGGAGGGAGAGCGCGCGCGCCCTAAGCACAGTGGCCGGGAAGGAGCGCGCGCTGCCAGCAGAGCGGGAGGAGGACGCCGGGCACGGAGCAGGGAGGTGAGGGGAACAGCGTCCCTGCCTAGCAGAGGGCAGGGACGCCGGCGCTACACCTACAATGGTGTCCTTTCCGTTGTTCTCTCCTTGTATTCTTACCCAAACAGTTTCCACAGAACTCCCAGTCTCTGAAGCTTCAATCTCTGTGCAGATATACGCTTTTCTAACATACAATGCGACACCTCCTCCTCGTTTATCAAGTCTGTTTCTTGCAAATAAGTTGTATCCTTTTAGCCTTTTATTCCAATCATGTGTATCGTCCCACCAAGTTTCAGTGATTCCAATGACATCATATTCCTTTTCCTGCATTAGTAGTTCCAATTCTCCTTGTTTGTTGCCCATGCTTTGTGCATTTGTATAAAAACATTTTAGTTTGTGATTGGTTTCTCTTCCTCCCATATTTTTATTATTTAAATTGTTTTGTCTTTGTTCTTCCTTTCCACTTCCAGTAGCAGAGATCTCAATAGTATTTGTCAGCTGTATGGCTTTTTCTGGCCTTTTGCTTCCCTTCCCACATTGTTCTAGTTTAAAGCCCTTCTGATGAGTGTAGCAAGGCGACTTCCAAATACATGTTTTCCAGTCTTCGTAAGGTGCACCCCATCTCTAGCAAGTAGTCCATCGTATAGGTAATTCATTCCGTGATCCAGAAATCCAAATCCTTGTTGACGGCACCATCGACGTAGCCAGTTGTTCACCTGTAGAATCTTATTCCACCTCATTGTTCCATGGCCATCCACTGGGAGGATGGATGAGAAGACCACCTGCGCTCCCAATTCTTTCACTTTCTTGCCTAAGTCTTCAAAGTCACTGCAGATGGTTTCCAGGTCCTTTCTTGCGGTGTCATTTGTCCCCACATGTATTAGCAGGAATGGGTAGTGATCTGTAGGTCTGAAGAGTCTTGATATCCTGTCAGACACATCTTTAATTTTTGCTCCTGGAAGACAGCACATTTCTCTTGAGGTTATGTCTGGTCTGCAGATAGCGGCCTCTGTTCCTCTTAACAGTGAATCCCCCATGACCACCACTCTCCGTTTTTTCTTCACAACATTCTTCTTTCTCCATCCAGGAGGATTCTGAGGGCTTACAAGGTTATTCATTGCTGGCAAAGTCTTATTTTGCTGTATTTCTTCATGGTTCTCCTGCGTGAAAGCCTGGTACTGGTTCCTGAGCAGTATGGGTGCTGACTGCCTCTCGATCCTCCTGCTTCTGTGGGTCACATGCTTCCATTCCTCTGTTTCGTCAGGTGCAGTTCGAATTTCTTCTCTTTCTGAATCATGAAGAGATAATTCTGCTCTGTCTAAGAACTCTTCACCTTCCTTAATGATTTTCAAGGTAGTTAACCTCTCTTCTAGATTTCGCAACTTTTCCTCCAACAGGGACACAAGCTTGCATTTCTGGCATGTGAAGTTTGGTTTTTCCACTGGCAAGTCTGTGAACATGTAGCAGGATATGCAGCTCACCAAATGGCTCCTGGACTCTTCTATGTTCTTACTGTTAATGTTCTGAAAACAGTGAAAAAAGTTTAAAAAAAAAGCCTCAAAGCCTCCCCTGGTTTACCGATGTCCTCTTTTCAGCTCCAACAGCCAAAATCCAGTGTTCTTTGAGCTCGCGGAGACTCTTCACTTACCCCAAAATGCAGTGGGAATATGCAAATTATCTCCTCAGGACTCCTCCCCTGGTTTACCGATGTCCTCTTTTCAGCTCCAACAGCCAAAATCCAGTGTTCTTTGAGCTCGCGGAGACTCTTCACTTACCCCAAAATGCAGTGGGAATATGCAAATTATCTCCTCAGGACTCCTTCCCTGGTTTACCGATGTCCTCTTTTCAGCTCCAACAGCCAAAATCCAGTGTTCTTTGAGCTCACGGAGACTCTTCACTTACCCCAAAATGCAGTGGGAATATGCAAATTATCTCCTCAGGACTCCTCTCCTGGTTTACCGATGTCCTCTTTTCAGCTCCAACAGCCAAAATCCAGTGTTCTTTGAGCTCGCGGAGACTCTTCACTTACCCCAAAATGCAGTGGGAATATGCAAATTATCTCCTCAGGACTCCTCCCCTGGTTTACCGATGTCCTCTTTTCAGCTCCAACAGCCAAAATCCAGTGTTCTTTGAGCTCGCGGAGACTCTTCACTTACCCCAAAATGCAGTGGGAATATGCAAATTATCTCCTCAGGACTCCTCCCCTGGTTTACCGATGTCCTCTTTTCAGCTCCAACAGCCAAAATCCAGTGTTCTTTGAGCTCACGGAGACTCTTCACTTACCCCAAAATGCAGTGGGAATATGCAAATTATCTCCTCAGGACTCCTCCCCTGGTTTATTTTTATTTTTCTTAATTAAAGGGGTTTTCTCAAGTTGCCTCCTGAGCTGCTCACAGTTCTGCAGTCTCCTTATTTCCTGGTTTCTGAGGGGGCGGGAACTTCTTGAGTAACAGTTCTGGTCAGTAGAAGAACTGTAGTGTTAGCAGAATTTGTGCTGAGTTTTATAGTTCTACTGTAACACATTCAGCTGTCAATGTTTTTTTCTGAAGTGTACAATGCTATCACTAAATTTACCTATAGAGATAACAGGGCATTTGAACAAGCACACAGCTCCGGACAGTTAGAGCCCTTATTAGGAAAACTGTTCTGGAAGTAGCTGATGGTGGATGGTGGTGATTTTGCAAGATTTGTAACAGCAGCTTGTCAGGAGATGAACTGGAGGGGCAAGGAGTTGAGAAGCTAACTGCTGTATAAAAATCAATGAGCTGGATAGAGGTGGCTGTAATCCTAGGAGTTAACTACCCTCCTGTAATGTAACTACTCCTCACACTCAGCCAGGCTCTGGTGGTTGAGATTCATGGAAAAAAGCTGTACACTTTGTAAGACAAAAGGTCTAATAGCAGGAGAATGACAGCAGATAGAAAAAAGCAAGTCAATTACTAAATTGCTTATTTTCATGTTTTTCTAACTAAAGTAACTTAATAACATGAGACTACCCCTTTAAGTGTAATAGCATAGTTGTTTCAGAAACTGAAGATAAGTTATGAAGGCCCACTGCTTGAATAGTCTTCAAGCTCCTCTCCCACTGGTTACACACTGATCACACTCATATGTAGCATACACAACAAGGACATCTTACATCCAGTCTTCACAAGCTGTTGCCGTCCTTATTAGTAGAGACATTTTACTGGGTTTCTTGAAAACTTAGTCTGTATATTATAAAAAAGACAAAACAAATATATAAATGTGTTTTCTTTTTCCAATAAAGGTTGGATTATAGTGGACCATCCAGGGAATTTTTCTTCCTTGTGTCTAGAGAGCTATTTAATCCATATTACGGATTATTTGAGTATTCTGCTAATGACACATACACAGTGCAAATAAGTCCAATGTCTGCATTTGTCGACAATCATCACGAATGGTAAGTTTTCTTATTGTTTCCTGCAATCTGAAAACCATTGAGTTTTCTTAGTATGTCGTAGAATGCATGAATTTACCAAATTGTGCATCAAACCTATCAATAGAGTAACTGGTGCCGTATGGATGCTAAGCATGTTAGACACGTTATGCCTTCTGACTGCTGGTGTAAAAATACACTGGCGCACATCTTTAATAAATGTATCTGGCTCATCAACACAGCAATAGCTTCTATGCCTATCACTAAAATATATTATCACATCCTAAAGGTGGGAATTAGGTTACATTCACACATCTATGAAAATGTCTGGGTGCTATCGGATTTTTTATAGGACATCACACGGAACCATAGAGTGCTATTCACACATATATGAAACACATGGACCCCAGAGTGACAAGTGACACTCCAGTTGCTTTCATTTTGTTTTCACGTCTCATGGATCTGTTACTTAATGATATGCTTGGATAAAAACACGTGACCTTTTAGGCCACACTGTCAGTATTTGGCCAGTATTTTATATCAGTATTTGTAAGCCAAAACCAGGAGTGGGTGATAAATACAGAAGTGGTGACGGGTCTCTATTATATTTTTCCTCTGACTGCCCCACTGGAACGAACTCTATATTAATGCCTATGGGTTCAGAATGTGAGGTCAAAAAAGCTTCACTAGGTGTCCATGTAATGTACTTCATAACTATGTACTCATATTTCATATTGAATTATTGACTAACTAGCTTTTTTGACCTCACATTCTGAACCCATAGGCATTAATATAGAGTTCGTTCCTGCTTTGCAGCTAAAGATTTTGGAGGTGTCTGTGTGAACTCTTGTCCATTCGTCCAGTAGAGCATTTGGGAGGTCAGGCAGTGATGTTAGATGAGCGAGCCGGGCTCACAATCTTTATTCTAGTTCACCCCGTAGGTGTTTGATAGGGTTGAGGTCGGGGCTCCGTGCATCCAGTAAAGTTCTTCCACACCAAACTCGCCTAGAAATAGATATGTGCACTGGGGCACAGCCATTCTGGAACAGAAGTGGGCCTCCCCCAAACTGTTCCCACAAAGCTGTAAGTGTATAATTGTCCAAAATATCCAAAATAATGCAGAAGCATTAAGAGTCGTAGACTGACCTCTGAAAAACAGCATACGTCGCCCAAAAAACTTGACTGTTGGCCCAGTGCAGACAGGCAGGTAATGTTCACATGCATTCACCAAACCCAGACTCGGCAATCAGACTGCCAGATACAGAAGTGAGATTAATCACACCACAGAACAGGTTTCCATCCCATGCTATGAAACTCGCTCTGTAGTTTTGTGCTGATGGCAATGCCAGATGAGTTCTCAAACTCTGCACTTGCTGAGTCAACAGAGCGTTGGCGTCTTCAATGCGCTATGTACCTCCGTCCCTGAAGTTGTCCACTTTGCAATATTCCCACTCACGGTTGATTGTGGAATATTTAAGAAAGTAGACATTTCACAAAATGACTTGTTCCAATGATGACATCCTATATAATACCCTTGAGTTGCATGATCTCTTTAAAAGGGTAGTCCAGTCCAAAATGATAAGTCTGCAGCCACTCTGTGTGACCGCAGACTTATTCATCCCCCAGCACAGGCACTGTGCGCTGTGGGGATCCACCGGTTTCTGAGATTGCCAAAGCCCGCCTAGTGGGCGCCCCCTCTCACTCAATGCAAGAGTATGGAGCGAGGCCACACCCAGTAGTGGGATTCTGCCTGGGATTATGTATAACGCATACATCACTGCCGTTCCCGGCTCAGACACCGGTGAATCCCCGTAGCGCACAGTGCCTGCGCTCGGGGAGTCGTAAGTCTGCAGTCACACAGAGTGACTGCAGACTTATCATTTTGGAGCGGAATAACCACGTTAACAACCCATTATTCCACAAATCTTTGTAATGGCAGACTTCATAGCTAGGGGCTTGATGTTATAGTGTATACCTCTTGGATTGGGACTGAATAAAACACCTGAATTCAATGAGTAAGAGGTGTGCACCAATACTTCTGCCATATAGTGTAAGACATGTTTTGATGGCATAGTATATTGATAGCTACATAACAACCTTATCTTGGAATTTCAGTTTGTGTTTTTATTTTTATTACTAATTTATTACTATAATAAGTCATTATAAAACTGACATTTCATACAATAAGGATGGCTTTACATTTACCAATATCTGACCAATTTCTCTCAAGTATCACCAATATCATTCTAAAATCTCATTCTAAACTTGCGTGTAAATGTTGAATTGATTGGATTTAAAGAGCAACAGTCTCCACATTTCATAACACAAACTCATACATTGTTTAAAAGATTGCTCTAGCCTGAAGAGGCTAGTGTACTCACTTTTAAAATACCTTCCAGAATGGCTATATAATAATGAAACAAAAACAAGCATTTTATGTGTCCACTTATGAAATGTTCATTTTAAGTCAACCCTATTTCCAAAAAAGAAGGGACACTGTAAAATGTAAGGAAAACAGGACTTCTTCAATGATTTGGAAACCTGTTACAGCCATATTATACTCACAGCAGAACACAGATCAGATGATGAAAGGTAGATATATTTCAATTTCATTTGAAAGAGATCATTCATTTAGAAATTGATGGAGGCAACACCTCTCAAAAAAGTTAGGACAGGGCCATGTCTACCATTGTGTAGCATTCCCTTTTCTTTTTACAACAGTCTGTAAATGTCTGGGAAGTGAGGAGAACAATTGCTGGCGGTTTGGGAGAGGATGTTGTCCCATTCCTGTCTAATGTAGGATTCCAACTGCTCAATAATGCTGGATCTTTGCTGGACTTTTTGTTTCATAATGCGCCAAATGATTCCTATTGGTAAAAGGTCTGGACTGCGAGCAGCAGATTCATCACCTGAACTCTTCTCCTGTGAAGTGATGGAGGCACTATGTGGGTAGCATTGTCTTGCTGAAACATGCAAGGCTTTCCCTGAAATAGACATTGTCTGGATGGGAGCATATGATGTTGTAAAATCTGTGCTCAGCATTGATAGTGCCTCTCAATGTGTAACCCGTCCATTCCATAGGCAGTAATGCAGCCCCATACCATCAAAGATGCAGGATTTTGATCTGTCTGCTGATAACAAGCTGGATGGACTTTATCCTCTTGAGTCCGCCGGACTCGGAGTCTGTGGTTTCCATAAAGAAGATCACATTTTGATTCATCTTACCATAGAACAGTTTCCATTTTGCCTCACTCCATTGTAATGAGCTTTTTCCCAGAGAAGATGCCAGCGTTTGTGGATTGTGCTGATACATGGCTTCTTCTTTACATGATAGAACTTTAACTTGCATTTATGGATTACACGGCTGTGTTCTCAGACATTGATTTCTGGAAGCATTTCTGAGCCCATGCAGTGATTTACACACCTAATCATGCCTGCTTTTAATGCTGTGCCACCTGAGGGCCTGCAGATCACGAGAATCTAATATTGAGGAAACAAAACTGGAAACAAATAGGTTAACCTTCGCTGCCATCAAAGAAGGATGGGAAAAACGGAATCCAAATGTATGCGGTTTATTCATCAACGCGTTTCCAAGTTTACAACCTCTTCATCAGGACAAACCACGGTGATCACTTGTTTCCCATTTTGTTTTCTTGATTTCTCCTTGTTGGTTTACACCAGCCTAGGCCTTATCAGTGCTTGTGTGCACACAACCCAACCCGGTGAGCACCATTGTGCATGTCCTTTAATAATTTTATACCCAGATAAGACCCTATTTGCACTTTTGACCTTTTCAATTTTTCTCCTCGCTGAGCATCTAATATTGACTGTGAGCCAATAAGGTCCCTTGTGCAGATGGATTTCTCCAGAACCCCTGAATCTTTTATAATGGCATGTAATGTAGATTGTGGGATATTCAAAGTCTTTACAATTTCACATTGAGGAACATTTTTTTTTAAATTGTTCCACAATTTTTAGATGCAGTCTTTCACAAATTAGTGACCTCTGACCATCTTTGCTTCTGTGAGACTCTGCCTCTCTAACATCATTTTTTTATACACCATCATGTGACTTAGTTGAAAATTGACCCTTCAGCTGTTATTCTTTAATGTCACTTACTATTCCAGTGTTTTGTTAAACCTGCCACAACTTTTTTGAGATGTGTTGCTGCCGTCAGTTTCTGAATAAGTTAAGTTTTTCTAATGAAATAGAAAAATGTCTAACTTTGAACTTCTAACATATGGCCTATGTTATGTTATGAATAAAATACAGCCAGAAGAGATTTCCAAATCATTGCATCCTTGTAATCTTTACATTTTACACAGCGTCCCAACTTTTTGGGAACTTGGGTTGTAACTTTCAGCTATTCGTGTATCTTCAAAATAAGTACACCAGCCTTATATGGTCTAAGATATATTCAGTAATGTATGTAGTTTGCATTGTGAAATCTGGTGAAGGATCCGCCCAGCATTAGAAATGTTTTTTTGCTCTTTTTCATGAAGCGGTTTGGTTGCACACTATTCTCTGATGTAATGAACACTAAATGTGTTTTTGTTCCAGGTTTAGATTCAGTGGTCGTATCCTGGGTCTCGCTCTTATACATCAGTACTTATTAGATGCCTTCTTTACGCGTCCATTTTATAAAGCCCTTCTTCGAATGTAAGTTTACTGTGTAAATGACTGTAATTACTTCTTTGTTTTACTGTGTACAAATAGGAATATTTGGATAATAACGTTAGTGCAATGTTAGTAATTTGTATGATATTTGTAATGATTAAATGAAAGCAATGTGTGCGGCGCCATTTCCACCATTAAAAAAAATAGAAAAAAGGAGAAGAAAAATCTTTAGAAGCGCTGCTGGTCTGAATAACATCAGATATAAATTTTGAGGAGGTTGTAAATCCAAAGAAAAACTTTATCGGTAGACTTCTTTGGATCTACAACTTACTTTAGAAGCAGCAGCGTTTCTTAGGCTGTGTACCCACTATGCGTTTTTCAAGCGTTTTTGCTGCAGAATTTCCGCAGCGAAAATGCTTAAAAAAACTCTTGGTAAAAATGCTACTGAAATTTCCGCTGCGGATTATCATTGCGGAAAAATCTGCAGCATGTCCATTATTTTTGCGGACACGCAGTGTAATTGCCGCCATTGACTTGCATTGAATCGCATAATATCCACATGACTACATGTGCACATGCAGATATTAAGTGATTCAATGTGCGGATGGTACCCAGGTCTGGAGAAGAGGAGACTCTCATCCAGACCTGGGTACCATTGTACCTGTAAAAAAAAATTATTTAAAATAAAAAATATACATTATACTCACCTTCTGATGGCCACCGGTCTCCTGTACAGTGCGTCCTGGCTCCCCGGCGGCTCGCGATGGTGTAAAAGGACCTTCCATGACGTCATTTAGTCATGTGACAGGTCACGCGACTGCTGACGTCGGCCGTCGCGTGAGCTGTCACGTGACTCAATGACGTCATCGAAGGTCCTTTTACACCACCGCGAGCTGCCCAAGACACCAGACGCACCGGAGAGAAGACCGGCGGCCTTCACAAGGTGAGTATAATGGGTTTTTTTTATTTTTTTTAACCATTTTTATTCTTTTTTTAACTATTACCTTGGTCACACTATATAAATCCATGCTGGTTGCATGGATTTATATAGTGTGAACAAGTTGTCAAGCACTTTCCAAGTGATGCTAAAATTGCTTGGAAAGCGCTTGTCAACCCGCATGCGGAAATGCAAGTGAAGAAAGCTTCACATCCGCATGTCCCTGGCAGGAAAAACGCAGGTAAAATCCGCATGCATTTTTCCTGCCAGGGAGATGCAGAAAAAATCCAGAGCATTTCTGCTTCGTGGGCACATAGCCTAAAGTTTTTTTCCTATTTTTAATCTATAATTAAATCTTGAATATCTTTTATCACTTTTTTTTTTACATCTCTTCATGTCTTTTTCCTGTATATGTAAATTCAGAGATGTTTTATCAAAAGCCAAGAAAGTAATGATTAAATTAAGTATCAAAATATTAAGATTCTTTAACCCCTTTCATTCCATTAAAGGGGACCTTTCACCAGATGTAACAATGGCTGCAGAGCAGAATAAAAAGTTGTTTTTTGTTTTTTTAATTTCCTAACAGCTGGAGTGTGCAGTCTAAATAAGCACTGAATATACCTTTTTTTCGGACTATAAGACACACTGGACCATAAGACGCACCTAGGTTTTAGAGGAGGAAAATAGAAAAAAAAATTGAAGTAAAAAAATGTGATCACGATGCACTGTTAAGGGGGAGCGGGTCAGCTGCTGACACTGGAATAGGGGTAATGTCCCTCAATTCTGTTAATATCCCCTATCCTGGTATATATGCTCCCCCTTCCTATTATACATGGCCCCCATCCCATCCTGGCATGCATGGCACCCCTCATCCCCATCCTGGCATGCATGGCACACCTTATCCCCATCCTGGTATACATGGTACCCCTCATCCCCATCCTGGTATGCATGGCACCCCTCATCTTCATCCTGGTATGCGTTACACCCCTGATCCCCATCACTCATAATCATGGTACCCCTCATCCTGGCATGCATGGCACCCCTCATCCCCATCCTGGCATGCATGGCACCCCTGATCCCCATCCCTCATATGCATGGTACCCCTCATGCTGGTATACATGGCACCCCTCATTCTGGTATACATGGCACCCCTCATCCTGGTATGCATGGCACCCCTCCATCCTGGTATACATGGCAGCCCTCATCCTGGTATGCATGGCACCCCTCATCCTTATCATGGGCGTGGAGAGGGGTGAATATTCATGCCCTTCAATAGCCGGCACACGCGATCGCCCGGCCGCAGCAAGAGCCGCGCTGCGGCTACACTGTTTGCTGGCTATTAAGGAGAATGAATATTCAGTGCTCCCCTCGCCCATGGGTGTGGGGAGCACTGAATATTTATTTTCTTTAGCAGCGGGGACAGTGTAGGCTGCAGCAGGCGGATGCTGCCACCTGTGCCCCACTCCTCTGCCTCTACCACTCTCCCCCACACCTCCCACAGTATGTATGTATATACAGTTAGGTCCATATATATTTGGACTGAGACAACAGTTTTCTAATTTTGGTTCTAGACATTACCATAATGAATTTTAAACAAAACAATTCAGATGCAGTTGAAGTTCAGACTTTCAGCTTTCATTTGAGGGTATCCACATTAAAATTGGATGAAGGATTTAGGAGTTTCAGCTCCTTAACATGTGCCACCCTGTTTTTAAAGGGACCAAAAGTAATTGGACAGATTAAATAATTGTAAATAAAATGTTCATTTCTAGTACTTGGTTGAAAACCCTTTGTTGGCAATGACTGCCTGAAGTCTTAAACTCATGGACATCACCAGGCGCTGTGTTTCCTCCTTTTTGATGCTCTGCCAGTCCGTCACTGCGGTGGTTTTCAGTTGCTGTTTGTTTGTGGGCCTTTCTGTCTGAAGTTTAGTCTTTAACAAGTGAAATGCATGCTCAACTGGGTTGAGATCAGGTGACTGACTTGGCCATTCAAGAATATCCCACTTCTTTGCTTTAATAAACTCCTGGGTTGCTTTGGCTTTATGTTTTGGGTCATTGTCCATCTGTAGTTTGAAACGACGACCAATCAGTTTGGCTGCATTTGGCTGGATCTGAGCACACAGTATGGCTCAGAATTTATTCGGCTGCTTCTGTCCTGTGTAATATCATCAATAAACACTAGTGACCCAGTGCTACTGGCAGCCATGCATGCCCAAGCCATCACACTGGCTCCGCCGTGTTTTACAGATGATGTGGTATGCTTTGGATCTTGAGCTGTACCACGCCTTCGCCATACTTTTCTCTTTCCATCATTCTGGTAGAGGTTGATCTTGGTTTCATCTGTCCAAAGAATGTTCTTCCAGAACTGTGCTGGCTTTTTTAGATGTTTTTTAGCAAAGTCCAGTCTAGCCTTTTTATTCTTGATGCTTATGAGTGGCTTGCACCGTGCAGTGAACCCTCTGTATTTACTTTCATGCAGTCTTCTCTTTATGGTAGATTTGGATATTGATACGCCTACCTCCTGGAGAGTGTTGTTCACTTGGTTGGTTGTTGTGAAGGGGTTTCTCTTCACCATGGAGATTATTCTGCGATCATCCACCACTGTTGTCTTCCGTGGGCGCCAAGGTCTTTTTGCATTGATGAGTTCACCAGTGCTTTCTTTCTTTCTCAGGATGTACCAAACTGTAGATTTTGCCCCTCCTAATATTGTAGCAATTTCTCGGATGGTTTTTTTCTGTTTTTGCAGCTTAAGGATGGCTTGTTTCACCTGCATGGAGAGCTCCTTTGACCGCATGTTTACTTCACGGCAAAACCTTCCAAATGCAAGCACCACACCTCAAATCAACTCCAGACCTTTTATCTGCTTAATTGAGAATGACATAACGAAGGGATTGCCCACACCTGTCCATGACATAGCCTTGGAGTCAATTGTCCAATTACTTTTCCCTTTAAAAACAGGGTGGCACATGTTAAGGAGCTGAAACTCCTAAACCCTTCGTCCAATTTTAATGTGGATACCCTCAAATGAAAGCTGAAAGTCTGAACTTCAACTGCATCTGAATTGTTTTGTTTAAAATTCATTGTGGTAATGTCTAGAACCAAAATTAGAAAAATGTTGTCTCTGTCCAAATATATATGGCCCTAACTGTGTGTATGTGTATATATATATATATATATATATATATATATATATATATATATATATATACACACACACACACACACACACACACACACACACACACACACACATATATATATACTACACCCCCCCCCCCCTCACATGGACTATAAGACGCACCTCCCCACTTTCTTCCAAAATTTTGGAGGAAAAAAGTGCGTCTTTTATCTGAAAAATAATCCATATTTCCTAACTTCTGTGAGGCATCTACATTTATTCCTCTATTTGTTTTGTTTGCATGGACACCAAATATGCAGACGTGTACTGTTTTTTTTACTAGTATATCATCTAAGTCCATTGATGTATTTTATGTTTAAGAGGGAACTTCTCTTTAGGAATATTGGATTTGACCTGACATTACTATGTAGACCATAGCATAAATGTTGAAGCATATATCTTTTGTAAAGCAATTCTTTTAATTACTACACTCCCCAATGTACACACATATGGGTATAGTTTACCTGTTAGTATAAAAAAGAATAAAAAACCTATATAAAACTTTTTCTCTGTAGTCTGACATGAAATAAATTTAACTACAGTCAAAAATTGCCCTAAGGCAAAAAATAAACTTTAAATGCTCAGGCTGTGATCAAACTTAGTGAGTATTTGACTCTCTTATAAGAAAATGACTTAATGTGCAACAATGCAATACATACAAATGTGATTTTAAAAACACAGGGTCCTATGGGAAATGAATTGTGTGTTCATTAGACAATTTTGAGCAATTCTTACTCAGGCTGACTGGCCAGTGTATACAGATGTCGGTGTGTCTGATCGTCCATTATTCATACCAGCAGTATGCTGCAGTGATACAAACACACCAGGCTACACAACAAGTTATCAACTCTGCAGAACGGCTGCAGTCCATTCCTATACAGCATGGCTGTGTAAATTATTGCTTCGTTCTCCCATAGCATTGCTAAAAAAGTGCCTCCCCATATGTTCCACATTGTCAGACGTTGGGAAGGCTGACTGGTGCTCAGAATTGCCTATTGAATACTCAGCTCATCTCTCTCAGGCAGTCGTGTTTTTAAAATCACATTTGTACATATGGGTTCACTGCTGTATATTAAGTAATTTTCAAATAAAATCTATGTCTTATTACAGTGTCTGCATTTAGAGACTATTTTTTGCTTTAAGACAGTTTGTGATTGTAGTTTACCCTTTGGCCCTGTAGTTTAGTTTTGTTTTGTTTTTTTGTGGAAATCTGACATAAAATATAAAAAAATTAAAACATTAAACATATACATGGGCTTACGAAAGTATTCTCCCCTCTTGGCATTTTTCGTGTTTTGCTAACTCACAACCTGGAATTTCACTGCTTGTTTGTTTTTTGACAGTTTGTCTACGTTCATGTAAAGAACATGCCTACAACTGTGAACATTTGGTTTTATTTTTATTGTGAAGCAAACAACAAATAGGACAAAATAACTGAAAACTTCAATGTGTATAACTATTCACCCACCTAAAGTCTGTACTTTTGTAGAGTCTCCTTTTGCAGCAATTACAACTGCAAGTCGCTTTGGATAAGTCTTTATGAGCTTTCTGCGTCTTGCACTGGGATTTTTGCCCCTTCATCAAGGCAAAACTGCTCCAGCTGCTTCAATTTAGATGGTTTCCTCTGGTGAACAGCAATCTTCAAGTCTGACCAAAGATTCACAATTGGATTAAGGTCTAGGCTTTGACTAGGCCACTCCAAAACATTTAGATGTTTCTCCTTAAACCACTCAAGTGTTGCTTTAGCAGTATGCTTGTGGTCATTATCTTGTTGGAAGGTGAACCTCAGTCCCAGTCTCAAATTACTTTCAGACTTAAACAGGTTTCTCAAGAATATCCCTGTATTTCGCACCATCAATCTTCCCTTCGACTCGGACCATTTTCCCCGTCCCTGGTGCCGAAAAACAGCATGATGCTTCCACCACCATGTTTCACTGTGGGGATGGTGTTTTTCAGGTGATGAGCTGTGTTGCTTTGGCGCCAGACATAGCATTTTCCTTAGTGGCCAAAGAGTTCAATTTTGGTCTCATCTGACCACAGCACCTACCTCCATACATTTGGGGAGTCTCCCACCTGTCTTTTGGTAAACTCAAAATGAGCCTTAAAATTTTTGTGCATAAGTAAAGGCTTTTTTTCTGCCCCCTCTTCCATAAAGGCCACCTCTATGGAGTGGACAGCTTATTGTGGTCGCATGGACAGATATTCCATTCTCTGCTTGGGAACTCTGCAGCTCCTTCAGGGTTACCTTTGGTCTCTGTGCTGCCTCTGCGTTTAATGCCCGCCTTGCCTGGGCTGAGAGTTTTGGTGTGCGGCCCTCTCTTGGCCGGATTGTTGTGGTACCTTGTTCTTTCCCTTTGGTGATATTGGATTTGATGGTGCTCTGTGGGATTTTTAGGGACTTCATAGCAAAAGGGGTGAATACATATGCACATGCCAATTTTTAGTTATTTCATCCCATAAATGTAATTGATGCCTATACTTTTCTAACTTCACTTCACCAATTTAGACTATTTAGTGCTGATGCATCACACACAAATCGGATTATAAAAATAATGTAACAAAATAAAAACATAAAAAAGCCAAGGGGGTGAATACTTTTGCAAGCCACTGTATAAATATTATTATAATACATATAATATATTTTGTATTACATTTTTTGCACTTTTTATTGTAACCTTTTATTAACCTAGACTTATCCGTACTAGAGATGATAGAATATATTAGAGTGGCATTATTTATACTAGAATTTTGCACAAATCCGCATCCGCTGCCGTGTGGATTCAGCAAAATGGTTGGCCGCCATTTTCTGAATCATGGAGCGTTATCAAAAGGATAAAAAAAATACTTATACTCACCTTACTGCACACCTCTCCGGTCCCTCTGCTCCACACCGTCACCCGTCTGGTCCTTGTCGCATCTTCTGAATGCTGCCGCTAGCACGGAAATCTTCAGGCCATCGGGCTCTGATGAGGCGTGGGACGGTTCTGCTTATGCACACGCAAGGTTATGGGACACGTCTTGCATCATGACCTTTCGCGCTTCTGCACAGAACCCTCTTGGGCCTTATAAGAGCCTGAAGTCCCTGCCTAGTCGCAGGGATTTAAGCACTTACAGCAGCGATCAGACAATGCTGCGAGGACCAGACGGTTGGAATGAAGGGACCAGAGAGGTGAGCAGTAAGATTTTTTGTAACATTTTTTACATCTTATATTTATTATGCTCTGGAGACTTCAAAGACCCCAAAGCATAATAATGTACATTAAATACAGAGAATTTCTACGAATCAAATTCACCAGGAAAATCCATGAGAACAGGTGAATTTGAATTCTGACTGATCTTATCTCTAATCCCTTCCCATAAAGTTAGAAACACAATGTAAAAATGTAAATTTATTGTAATATACAGTACTTTGCAAATGTTTTAGACAGGTGTGGAAAAATTCCTAAAAAGGAAGAACACTTTCAAAAATAGATGCATCAATGTTTCTTTTATCCATTAACAAAATGCAAAGTGAATGAACAAAAAATAAATATAAACCAAATCAATATTTGATGTGACCTCTCTATGCCTTCAAATCAGCATCAGTTCTTCGAGGTACAATTGTACACATTGTTTGAGGGAACTCAGCAGGAAGGTTGTTCCAAATATCTTGGAGAACTAACAACAGATCTTGTATGGATGCAGGCTTGCCACTTCATGTAATTTCAGGCAGACTCGATGATGCTGAGATCAGTGCTCTGTGGGGACATATACTGTATTTTGCAGATTATAAGACGCACTTTTTTCCTCCCAAATTTGGGAGGAAAAACGGGGTATATCTTATAATGCAAACTAACCGTATTTTACCTGGGGGGCGGCATCGGATCGGGATCCCAGATACAGGAGGTTGGTGGCGGCGGTAGCGGGGCAGTGCTGTGGCCCCATCCTCAGAAGTCAGCAGTGAGCGGAGGCGAGGTTCCCTATCCCATACATTGCCCTGCTCTGTGCTTCGGCAAAATGGCTGCCGGAGCATGTGCAGATTGAGATCTCGAGAGACGAGATATCATCGCTCGAGATCTCGATCTGCGCATGCTCTGATTGCCATTTTGCCGTAGCACATTGCAGGGCTATGTACGGGATAGGGAACCTCGCCTCTGCTCACCGCCGACTTCTGAAGACGGGGCCGCAGCATCGCCCCGCTACCACCACCACCGACTTGAATCAGCAACACTTCTTCTGAGGACAGGGCCTGCAGCATCGCCCGACTCCTTCCGCCCTCCGCTGCCAATCTCCGGTATGTTTGACCCCCGCTCCACCACCGCTGCCCCCAGGTAAAAAGTATTATAAGGCGCACCATTTTATTTAAAAAAAATAAATAAATTCCTATTTTGCACCCCAAAATTTGGGGTGCGTCTTATAATCCGGTGCGTTTTATAATCCGCAAAATACGGTAATCTTTTCCAAGACTCCTTGTTCTTTTTTATGCTGAAGATAGTTCTTAATTACATTGGCTGTATATTTGGGGTTGTTGTCCTACTGTACAATAAATTTGGAGCCTCCCTGATGTTATTGCATGATAGAAAAGTATCTGTCTGTGGATTTGTTTGTTTTGACAAGGGAACACTTTTTTACTTTGGGCACAGCTCCCTCAGCAGGTGAGAGAAGAGGTTGCGGGAGACCACAGCTCAGCTTCTTCATATAAGCCTATTTCAGGAGCGCACCATCCTCTGCAAGCAGGAAGCCGAGAAGCAGGGGAGCGATGTGCTCCTGAAAACACATCATGAGGAAAAATGTTTCCTCTTTCCAGAGGTTTAGGTAATTTCCTTCAAAGACTCAAAGTAAGGACAATTTTCTGGGGCGCTCCTGATCTGTAGTGGTGAGACAACCTCTTTAACTGTCTGTGAACCTGTAGAGTGGTGATGTTTGGGAGGGTGACATGATCAGGGTATTGTTTGCTCTTCTTTGTGTATATATAGTATTTGTGAAAAACAGCAGCAGTTTTTTCTTTTTTGTATTTTATAATGCTTATGTAAATGTCCTAAATTGTGCTGTAAGACTATATAAATGAGTAATCGCGTATACTCTGATACGCTCTCGACAGAACACCTGACTGACGGTGAGTGGGTGCTGAATCCCTCTTACCTTATGTTTTCAGAGGTCTGACATTCTATTTATTGTCAGTATTCGATGTCTGCCGTGTTAGTCACTCCATTTATATGACTGTCCTTATATATTGCAGACTCTGTGATTTGAGTGACTTAGAATATCTTGATGAAGAATTCCATCAGAGTCTACAGTGGATGAAGGATAATGACATCCATGATATTCTAGACCTTACTTTCACTGTCAATGAAGAAGTATTTGGCCAGGTAAGAAAAAAGTCTTCTAATCTGCTCAGTATTGTAGAGTGTAAAAAATAGATAGATCGATAACACACACTAACAACTGCGTGTGGAAATCAATAAAATGGCTACCATTAATGGACCCCATAATGGAAACCTCATGGTCTCCATTAAAGTCAGGGGGGTTCGGCTGGCGTAGTTTTGTCTGCCTTGTGACCGATCTGCTTAACATTCGTTTTTGTTTTTCTGCATAAAAATATCTGATAAAACTATTACTTTCTCAAGATTACAGAACGCGAGCTCAAACCCGGGGGTGCTAACATAGCTGTGACTGAGAAGAATAAAAAGGAATACATTGAAAAAATGGTAAAATGGAGAATAGAAAGAGGAGTTGTACAGCAGACAGAAAGCCTTGTGCGTGGCTTTTATGAGGTAAATTAATTATTTGTAATATTTTAGCCAAAGTACTTCCAATAGTATAGACAAAAGTAGAGTCTATATCCCTCAACCAACATTCATCATATAAATGTCTGATCGCTGTGGTCCCCACTAATCCCTAAAATAGGTGTCATCTTCACTGCATGTCCATGGCTGGAGTATTCTGTATGGAGCGATGATCGAGTGTGCCTTCCCTTCCATTCAGGACTTAGGAAACAGCAGAGTACCAGAATTTCCACCAACCTTCACGTTTGTAAGTTATCCCTTATCCTGAAGATAGGGTATAATGTCCTGATCGCTGGGGGTCCGACTGCAGGACGCCAAAAAGAGTGCTTTGTATATGGAGCGATGTTTGAGTATACACACTTCTGTTACATTCATTCTCAATGGTACCTCCAGAGATAGCAGAGTGCTGCGCTCCACTTGTCTTTACATCTCCCATAAGAATGAATGGAATGGCAGTACACATGATGAACCTCCGCTACAATCACATAGGGCACAGGTTCTCTGGATCGATGTCCGTCCCAGCAGTCGGACTCCCAGTAATCAGGAAGTTACCCTCTATTCCATTGGTAAGGTAGAACTTCCAAACTTGAGAACAACCCTTTAATTGCCCTTCTTTTAACCTGCCCTTCTATGTACATTTTTGGGGAATGGAGTACACAGAATCCGAAATCTAGTGATTGTGTGGTCCCAGCATTCAGATATTTATCACCTATACTGTATAAGTGATAAGTGTCATTTGTGGTGTGTGTTGTTGTTATTTATATTGATTATCATTAACCTGTTAATGACATACAGTGACGGAAATAATTATTTGATCCCTTGCTGTTTTTGTAAGTTTGCCCACTGACAAAGACATGAACAGTCTATAATTTTAAGGGTAGGTTAATTTTAACATTGAGAGATAAAATATCCAAAAAGAAATCAAGAAAATCACATTATATAAATTGGATACATTTTTTGAATTTTGCAGTGAGAAATAAGTATTTGATTTCTCTGGAAAACAACACTTAATACTTGGTGGCAAAACCCTTGTTGGCAATCACAGCAGTCAGACATTTTTTGTAGTTGATGATGAGGGTTGCGCACATGTCAGGAGGATTTTTGGTCCACTCCTCTTTGCAGATCATCTCTAAATCATTCAGATTTTGAGGCTGTCTCTTGCTAACTCGGAGCTTCAACTCCCTCCATACGTTTTCTTTGGGATTAAGGTCTAGAGACTGGCTAGGCCACTCCATGACCTTACTGTGCTTCTTTTTGAGCCACTCTTTGTTGCCTTGGCTGTATGTTTTGGGTCATTGCCTTGCTGGAAGACCCAGCCCATTTTTAAAGTCCTGGTGGAGGGAAAGAGGTTGTCACTCAGGATTTTACGGTACATGGCTCCATCCATTCTCTCATTGATGCGGTGAAGTAGTCCTGTGCCCTTAGCTGAGAAACAACCCCAAAATATAATGTTTCCACCTCCATGATTGACAGTGGGGACGGTGTTCTTTGGGTCATAGGCAGCATTTCTCTTCCTCCAAACACGGTGAGTTGAGTTAATGCCAAAGAGCTCATTTTTTGTCTCATCTGACCACAGCACCTTCTCCCAATAACTCACAGAAGCTTCCAGGCGATCATTGGCAAACTTCAGACGGGCCTGCACATGTGCCTTCTTGAGCAGGGGGACCTTGCTGGCACTGCAGGATTTTAAACCTTTAAGGCGTAATGTGTTACCAATGGTTTTCTTGGTGACTGTGGTCCCAGCTTCCTTGAAATCATTAACAAGTTCCCCCCGTGTAGTTTTAGGCTGATCTCTCACCTTCCTCATGATCTAGGATACCCCACGAGGTGAGATTTTGCATGGTGCCCCAGATCGATGTCGACTGACAGTCATTTTGTATTTCTTCCATTTTCTTACTGTTGCACCAACAGTTGCCTCCTTCTCACCCAGCGTCTTACTTATGGTTTTGTAGCCATTCCAGCTTTGTGCAGGTCTATGATCTTGTCCCTGACATCCTTAGAAAGCTCTTTGGTCTTGCCCATGTTGTAGAGGTTAGAGTCTGACTGATTAATTGAGTCTGTGGACAGGAGTCTTTTATACAGGAGACTATGTAAGACAGCTGTCTTTAATGCAGGTAACGAGTTGATTAGGAGCGTCTAACTGGTCTGTAGGAGCCAGAACTCATAATGGTTTGTAGGGGATCAAATACTTATTTCTCACTACAAAATGTAAAAAAAAAAATCTAATTTATATAATGTGATTTTCTTGTTTTTTTGGGGGATATTCTGTCTGTGTTAAAATTAACCTACCCTTAAAATTATAGACTGTTCATGTTTTTGTCAGTGGGAAAACTTACAAAAACAGCAAGGGATCAAATAATTATTTCCTTCACTGTATGTCGTACATTTTCATCATAGGTTGATAAGGAATGTGTGTAGCAGTCTTCATACGCAGCAGATGCTGGCTGTGTCACATTGCCGGCATCTGCCAGTAACCATTTAAAATGTTGCTGTCAATCTTTGACAACAGCATTTATTGTCAGTGCACAGACTCCCATCGGGTCCCCATGACACAATCTCAGGAAACCAATGGGTTACCATGACAGCCGGAGCCCTGCTGAACGCCCCCATAACTGCCATCCTGGACCTCCTGTGAAGCTCAGCCACAGGCAGAGCTTCATAAGAAAACTGCAGTGTGACTACATACTGCAATACTGTGGTAAGGTATAGTATATGCAATAAAACCATCACAGGTTCAAGTCTCCTAAGGCCACTAAAATATAAAGTAAAAATATAAAAAAAAAAAATAAAAACCATAACAATTTTAGTTATCCCTCTTTCCTTGCCATAAAACACATAATAAATATGGTGCAAGCCATGAAAGACAGTTTGTTGGCACAAATTACGCCAGATTTCTGGCGCATTTAGCTCTAAAAATCTCACCCATTAACTTTACTTTAGTGTTCATTACACGTATAGCAGTTTATATAATTGTTTTAATATTTTTGCCCAATAATATCAATTAAAAATAAATTAATTTGATCTTTTTCGCCATAACCTCTGAATATTATGTAATTCTGGTAGAATTGTTTGGTTAATAATACAATGTACTAATGGCAAAAAATAAGCTTCACTCTCAAGAACAAAATGAAGCTTCTGTAAGTAGATAAGATCACAACAGACATAGGCTCCGATTCATCAAGACCGGTATTGTTCGTGTCATGAGTTTGCAGAGCGGCCATCGCAACACCCTGTCCCGCCCCTGTTCTGCCCATTTTAGTGGAGCTGGCTGAAATTAGCATGGAAACGCCAAATGTCACTACATTTTTGTGACTTTTCAGAGCGTTTATGCCAGATTCACTTTGATGAATCGGGGCCAGTTTCTTTAGTCCATTGCATACTATTGTTGGAAAGCTTCTATAGCTAAATACTGGGATATGAGCGAATGTTTACTTTGTAATCCATATTGTAAAGTATCTATCCAGAGGTTGTACTAATATACACGGTCCATGGTAAAGTGTTCTGTAAGGTCTCTGACTGTGTTCCTGTCGTTGCCTCTTGCAGGTGGTAGACGCTCGCCTGGTATCGGTGTTTGATGCAAGGGAACTTGAGCTCGTTATAGCGGGAACAGCAGAGATTGATTTGGGGGATTGGAGGAATAACACAGAGTACAGAGGAGGTAAAGAGCTGTTCTGTGGTTGAAATCCAGTTATGTTAGAGCTACATGTTCACATTCAATGTGGAGCTTTGGCTTACAGTTATGCCGAAGATTGTGTTAGGACATTATTACTGTTAGATTCCCTTCTGAAAATGTATTAGAATTAAGTCTATTAATATGTTTCCATTAATATGAAGTTTAAATCTTTTGGCCAACAGATAGTCTTCCTATGCCCCCATACATAGGCACCATCAGTTGGGTATTTCCAATGGTGATTGGGAAGTAAGCTGCTGTCAGACATTCCTGCAGAAGCCAAGGGGCTGAATGGTGAATTACAGCATGCCCGATCCTACTCTTCTCCAGTATCATGTTTGAGGGAAGAGTCAGAATCTCTCATACACATTACAATGACGGGTTTAGACCAGGGCTTTTAGGCTCCGTTCACTTTTTGTCATACTATGTATAAAAATAGGATGTTGATTTATGTCTGCCCTGATGCCATTGACTTCCATTAAAAAAATTATCTGGATCCTGCCTCTTGATAAAACAGAAAATTGTGACTTGCTTTATTTTTCTATTCTGTCCATAAAGAGATTTTTGTTGCGGTCCTTTTTCAAAAATCTGTAAACTGGAAAAAAAAAACGATATTCATCATTCATCATCTTTCATTTCATCATGGACAGAACCATGTTGGCTAAGTCTAACTGCAGTTGTATCTTGTCTGAGAGATTGTTAAAGGAAACCTGTCCGGACCCCATATACCCCTTCATCCCAAACCATTAATATGATTGTGTAGCCCTTTTAAAGGATAAACCAGTTGATC
Organism: Phyllobates terribilis; assembly: GCF_046119375.1. Classification (NCBI taxonomy): domain Eukaryota; kingdom Metazoa; phylum Chordata; class Amphibia; order Anura; family Dendrobatidae; genus Phyllobates; species Phyllobates terribilis. The sequence continues at coordinate 287,164,468 of NW_027362769.1, forward strand.
CCTTTATGACCCCAAAGTGCTTCTCTAGTATCCAGAAATTGCATTTGGAAGTGGTGTCTAGAAGTGCACTGCAGTGTGACGATGCACTTACAGCTTCTCAGCCTCATGCTGTATGTCCTACCTAGCAGCACCCTTTATCCTCCACCGGGTGATTGACAGGTCATTTGCACTGGTACACAGCCAATGACCTGTCAATCACCCGGTGGAGGATAAAGGGTGCTGCTAGGTAGGACATACAGCATGAGGCTGAGAAGCTGTAAGTGCATCGTCACACTGCAGTGCACTTCCAGACACACATTCCAAATGCAATTTCTGGATACTTGAGCAGCACTTTGGGGGTCATAAAGGGATCAACTGCCTTATATTTTAAAGGGCTACACAATCATATTAATGAAAGGACAAAAGAAGAAAAAACTTCGAAACACATCCCACTTTAGAAATAGTTCAAAAATAGCTTTTTATTAGAAAAATCCAAGAAAATAACAAGAAATACATATGGATCACACTTAATTTTTGTAAAAATAGGAAAGCTCTCTGTTTAAATATATATACAAAAATGTTCCTGCTCACCCAAACAGGTGGCGTGCTCCTCAGTTGCTGTAAGTGAGAGACCTTTATGGATTATTATGTCCATTAAATGCCATACAATTCTTTTATTTTTACTCCATGCAGCGACTGGGTAATGTGATGATTTGACTTAGGTGTCACAATGATGCATTCCTATGGGCACATATGAGTGAATTTTTTTGTATATATATTTAAGCAGAGAGCATTTATATTAACTGGCATTCCTTGTACATACACAATGTCAATTTAGATTTATTTGAATGCTAACATGGAATTGCCGTCTATTTGGTATAATATTTACTGATGTCTCTGCATTCGATTCTTGATCAATTGTAGTCATCTTTCGCCATATATGAGCCTCTTTTATATTTAAACTTTATCCACTTGTACGCCATCTTTGCTTCCGTGCTCTTTCCTATTTTTACAAAAATTAAGTGTGATCCATATGTATTTCTTGTTATTTTCTTGGATTTTTCTAATAAAAAGCTATTTTTGAACTATTTCTAAAGTGGGATGTGTTTCGAAGTTTTTTCTTCTTTTGTCCTTTCCTTAACATTGTTATACTTCGATTATCCCGACATTCTAACAATATAAGTGCCATGATATGGTGTGTTACCGATTCTCAATATTAGATCCCCCCACATGTTCCATATTGTTAATTATTGCAATCATATTAATGGATTGGGGAGGAATTATGATTTCTGACAGGTTCAATGTAAATGATTTAAGTACTAGCAGTCTAACTTCATGACATCACCTAACTTCCAGTTGGGGTAGTTTGTTAGCAATCATAAAGTTTGGTTTTTTTAATGTATATAATCATAAGCCCCACATTTCTGTATGTATCCATCTTAAAAAAGATTCTTACTGTAAGTGCAGTTGATAATGTTGACTTGTTAACTATTTATTACCCATAGGTTATCATGACAATCATATTGTTATAAGGTGGTTCTGGGCAGCAGTTGAAAGGTTTAATAATGAGCAGCGCCTACGTTTGCTACAGGTAAGTGTTATATTTCCAAACTTTATTACTAAATGAAGAGTTGAGTAGTTGTAGCAGAGAGAGGTCATTATTAGGGACATCACATAGAGGGAACCTGTCAGCAGGGTTTAACCACCAATCTGTCATTCAGGACGGTAACGTGTTCATAATGATGATCTTCTGGCAGATTTGGCAATAATAACTTTGGTTGATGTGTTCATTCTGAAGTATGACGGTGGAGCCACTGTCCTGTGCAATCAGGCTGTCCAGTCCCCCGGCCACTTATGTCATCACAAGCAGATTAAGGCTTGGCTGCCTGCCTCCTCTCACTGCGCATGCGCCACACATTGTACCAGGAGGGGACTGAACAGCTTGACTGTTCAAGAGAGCCGCTCCACCCCCATGACTCCCTACTGCAGCTAGAATACAGTGATCAAATGAGCAGTTATATTTCCCCTAGTCTGCTAATTAGTCTTTTCTCAATACAAACTCAGAAAATATTATTCTAATTAAAAAATACTATATAGTAATAACCTTCAGGCTTCAGTACATGTTGTCATGTTGTTGCTGCCATGTTTCTTATGCAGTTGTGCACAAATGTAGACTTAAAATATATATTTATATATTTATTTTCCTCCTTCCCCCATGACGGCACCACGGAGAGAGGGGATCTGCCCTTCAAGGACAGGAAACCGACAGATAAAAAGGGCGGCACCTCTCTCCCGCATCAGTTGGTTTCCTGTCCTTGACTGGGACCTACAGAAAGAAGAAGGAAAGAAAGAAAGGAAATAGAAAGAAAGATAGAAGATGGACTTACCAGGCCCGGCCAGACCGGTTCAGGCAGCGGGGGTTCCCTGCCTCGGCTGGTGCGGTGTCCTGTAGCACCACCGTTGGGGTCAGTGGGCATCTAGGGTGGCAGGGAGACGCAGCGCATGAGAAGACCGGAGCCGCCGCGTTCTCCAGTGGTGTCGGGGCCCAGGTGGTGAGTATGCCTGGGCTTCCGGGGCCCGGGTCGGTGTGCATACCTGGGCTTCCGGGGGCCATTACGGAAGCATGCGCGCCGAACGCCTCCCCGGTGTGTGGGGAGTCGGCGTGTCTGGGCGCTCGCGCTCGCTGACTCCTTCCCTCTGACGCGAGCCGCAGTGCACCACAGGGTGTCGGCGGCCTGGGCGCACGCGCGCACCGGAAGTGATGCGCATCGCGGTGCCCTCTGGGAGCGACGCGTTTGAACGCGCGCGTGGGAACCGGGATACCCAGCAAAAGAAAGCGTTGGGAGGGATGGACCCCCTGTGGGGGTGGGGCGTCCCCCATGCTGGAAGGTGCACAGGTGGACATGCCAGGTGAGGGGGGCGGAGCCCTATAGGGGTTAAATTGCCGAGAATGCACAAGGGAAGTGCTTCCTGGCAAACTCTGGCACCTTTTTGGCTATGAGCGAGCAGGAGCTACAGGAGGTGCAGTCCCTGCACCCCCACTCACCACCACCTCCACAACATGGGAAACATATGAAAGGACCCCCCAGTGACCGCCAACACAGCCAAGATGACTGTGGAAGTGGGCGGTCTGGCAGGTCTTCGCAACGCGACAAGGACTCCAGCGTGGCGTCAACCTCGAGGAAAGACCCAGCTACTGGAACGGGTTCCTGTTCAAATCCGGTATTCCCTCTTACAACGGGACGGTAAGTGATCATCGTGAAAGCTCACTTGTAACTTGGGACCCCTCTCTTTTCTTCTCTCATCAGGGAAAGAAGAGTACGGGCAAGTCCAAGACAGGAGCTGCGCTCTTTGCGCAGAGGATATGCCCACTTCATGGCAAAAAAGACTATGCAACTCGTGCATTGAACAAACAATCTGCGAGGAGACCCCTAAGTTCGCCTCAGAGCTCAGATCCCTGATTAAATCCCAGGTTGAGGATACCTTCAAGTCCCTGCAGAAGGTGGGGAAGAAACGAGAAAAAAAACAGGAACCTATCTCCTGTATCAGGATCTAGCAGTTTGGACGGGGAGGTGGTAGACTCAGATTCGTCCTGCTTATCTTCGTCCTCGTCATCTTCTGAGGGTGGGGGTTGTAGCTGTTTCCCTATAGAGGGTACGGATAATTTAATTAAGGCAGTTAGGTCTACTATGGGGTTGGTAGATCCTCACCCTAAGAAATCAGTCCAGGATATGATGTTTAGTGGCCTGGAACAAAAGAAAAGGAGATCTTTCCCTCTTAATGATAAATTCCACTCCCTTCTTAAGAGGGAATGGTAAAAGCCGGAAAGGAAGGGCTTGTTGTCACCTAAGAGAAAATACCCCTTCGAAGACCGGGTATGCTCCTTCTGGGGGAAGGCGCCAAAGTTAGACGTAGCAATAGCTAAAGCCTCTAAAAATTTTTCCCTGCCATTTGAAGACATGGGGGTGCTAAAAGACCCAATGGACAAAAAAGCGGATTCCTTCCTGAAAGGAGCTTGGGAGGCGGCAGGAGGAGGGTTAAAGCCCGCAGTGGCAGCCACATGCACAGCCAGATCTTTAATGGTCTGGCTAGATCAGCTAGAAGCGCAACTTAAAAACAAAACGTCAAGGGATAACATACCTGGCTCCATCCCAGTAATGAAGGGCACAGTTGCTTTTTTGGCTGATTCATCAGCCGATTCCGTCAGGCTGGCAGCCAGGGCTGCGAGTTTTTCTAACGCAGCCAGGAGGGCCCTCTGGCTTAAATGCTGGCTGGGTGACCACCAAACAAAATCTAGGCTGTGTTCCATTCCTTGCGAGGGTGAGTTCCTATTCGGATCTACTCTGGATGATATCCTTGACAAAGCCGGGGATAACAAGAAACGCTTCCCGGTCCTCTCCAGTACTTCATACAGGAAGTCCTTTCGGAGCAGTAAATTTATGCGCAGAAAACCCCCCAAATACCAGGATAGGTGGGAGGATAGGAGGAAAAAGGCCAAAGGGTTTATGTTTAACAAGCCCCCCAGCGACAACAGGAAACCCGCCCAATTAGAGTCAGCCCCAGGTGGGGGGGAGACTTCTTCATTTCCTCCCAGCCTGGGAAAAAATATCGAACAGTTCTTGGATTTTAGACCTGATAAAAATAGGACTAAAATTCCAGTTTCACTCCATTCCCCGTCCGAAATTCGTCATAACCCCCATGAGGTCATCAGGGGTAGAACAACTAGCACTAGAACAAGAGATTCTAGGCCTAATAGGGAAAGCAGAAGAGGAAGGATAAGGATTCTACTCCCCTCTGTTCCTCAGGAAAAAAACAGACGGGACATTCAGGACAATTGTAAACCTGAAAAAATTGAACAAATTTCTAAAGGTGCAATCCTTCAAGATGGAGTCAATAAAATCATCAGTGAAATTGTTGTTCCCAGACTGTTTTATGGCTGTCCTGGATCTCAAGGACGCCTATTACCACGTCCCCATACACAGAGACTACCAGAAATTTCTGAGAGTAGCGATATCGCAAAAAGGTATAGTCAAACACTACCAATATACGGCCCTTCCCTTCAGTCTAGCGATAGCCCCAAGGGTTTTCACAAAAATAGTGGCAGAGGTAATGGCCCATCTGAGGGAGCAAAACATCCTGATCACCCCGTACCTGGACGATCTGCTAATAATAGGCAACTTGTTCAACCATTGCAAGGACCATCTAGCAAGGGTCATGGGTTCCTTGACAAATTTAGGCTGGCTTCTGAACCTAAAAAAGTCCAGGTTGGAGCTGGATCAAATTCAAGAGTATCTAGGTATCCTATTAGATTCGAGGAATCAGGAATGCCGTCTCCCGGCAGGGAAAATCCAGAATATGATAGCCCGGATATCTCATGTGAAAGACCATCCCTCTATGACTCTGCGGGGAGCAATGTCCCTTCTAGGTTCCATGACTGCCTGCATCCCGGGGGTCCTCTGGGCTCAGTTGCACACCAGGGACATGTAATGGGAAATCTTGGAGGCAGAAAAGTCACTAAAACGGAAATCTTGGGGGCAGAAAAGTCACTAAAAGGGCTCTTAGAAGGTCGGCTAATTTTGTCATCAAAAACCTTGCTTTCCCTAACATGGTGGACAGAGGTGGACAATTTAACCAGAGGCGTTCCATGGACAATCTCAGTGTCACAGGTTCTAACTACAGATGCAAGCCCCAGGGGGTGGGGGGCTCACCTAAATGACCAAATAGCTCAGGGGGTCTGGTCAGAGGATTTGGAAGGGGTATCTTCCAACATGAAGGAACTTCTGGCAGTAAAATTCGCTCTCTCAAAATTCCTAAACACCATACGGGGACACCATGTAAGAGTTTTTCAGACAACAAGGTAGTAGTGGCATACTTAAATCGCCAGGGGGGGACCCGGTCCCATTCTCTACTACAGGTGTCAAAATCCATCTTCCAGGTAGCAGAGAACAATCTAGAGTCCCTGTCTGCACTCCACATAAAAGGAACAGAAAATATCACAGCAGACTTTCTGAGCAGTACCCAGCTGAGACAGGACGAATGGGAGCTGAATCAGTTGGTGTTCAACCAAAACACGGAGTTTTGGGGGAACCCTTCCATAGACCTATTCGCCAACTGGCAGAACAAAAAAGTGGACATATTCTGCTCAATCAACCCCAAGGGGAACCCAGTGGCATTAGATGCCTTCTCAATTCCATAAATCCACCAGCTAGCCTATACCTTTCCTCCGATCGCTCTGATTCCGGCGGTTCTGAGGAAAGTCAGGGAAGACAAGGGAAACATAATTCTGATAGCCCCCTACTGGCTAAAGACGCCCTGGTTTTCCTGGCTGAGGATAATGTCCACTTCCAACCCCTGGGTTCTTCCGGAGATTCCGGACCTCCTTTTCCAGGGACCAGTCCTCCTCCCTCAGGTAGCAAATCTACACTTGATAGCCTGGATTTTGAGAGGGCGTTCTTAAGGGATAGAGGGTTTTCCCCGAATTTAATCTCCACTCTACTACAGAGTAGGAAACCCGTAACCACCAGACTTTACAGTAAAACCTGGAAAAAATTCCTCTCATTTGCAGGTTCGAAAGTGCTAGGGCAGGCCCCCATTACATCCATCTTAGAGTTCCTGCGAAAGGGGTTGGAGCATGGTCTGGCCACAAGCACTCTAAAGGTTCAGGTTGCGGCACTAGAAGCCCTATACAACTGCGACCTGGCCAGAAATAGGTGGATTTCTAGGTTCATCAAGGCATCACACAGGTCTAGGCCCATCCCCTCCTGGAATACTCCTCCTTGGGACTTAAATTTAGTTCTTTCAGCCCTAACCAAACATCCCTTTGAACCTTTAGCGAATGCATCTCTAAAAGTCATATCTCTTAAGACGTCTCTCCTAGTAGCACTCACATCGGCACATAGAGTTAGCGACATACAAGCCTTATCAGCAGGGCCCACCTTTACGCAAATTCTAGAGGACAGGGTGACTCTTAGGACTGACCCAGCATACCTTCCTAAGGTGGGATCACACTTCCACAGATCGCAGGAGGTCACCCTCCCTTCCTTTTGCTCAAATCCTAAAAACAGGGGGGGAAGAAGACCTACACACCTTAGACGTCAGAAGGTGCATTATCCAGTACTTAGAGGCCACACGGGAGTATAGGAAGGACAGGTCTCTCTTTGTGTGCTTCCAGGGACCTCGGAATGGACAGAAAGCTTCCAAGGGCACACTGGCAAGGTGGATAAGGGACGCCATCTCCCGGGCATACTCATCAAGCGGGGAGACCGCCCCGGAGGATTTAAAGGCTCATTCAACTAGGGCAGTGGCAGCCTCCTGGGCGGAGAAAGCCGGTGCTTTAATTGAACAGATATGTAGAGCTGCAACCTGGTCATCCCCCTTCTACGTTCTTTAAGCACTACCGGCTGGATCTAACCTCTTCTTCGGACCTTACCTTTGGTAGAAGGGTTCTGGAAGCGGTGGTCCCTCCCTAAACGACACTTCTCTGCAATTCTCTCTGTGGTGCCGTCATGGGGGAAGGAGAAAGACGTAGTTACTTACCGGTAACGGGATTTCTCAGAGCCCATGACGGCACCCGTACATTCCCTCCCTTCACTCATGGGTGTGCACATTTATTTATTATGTTTAGTCACAGGGTGTGTCTGGTAAGCTCCTTAAAAATGTTAAAATTTGTGTTACTAACCTGGGGGTCCTCTCTGTGCTCTGTAAACAACTGATGCGGGAGAGAGGTACCGCCCTTTTTATCTGTAGGTTTCCTGTCCTTGAAGGGCGGATCCCCTCTCTCCGTGGTGCCGTCATGGGCTCTGAGAAATCCCGTTACCGGTAAGTAACTACGTCTTTTTAAATAGAATTATATACATATATATATCTCCAAATAGAATACATTAATGCCCTGTCCATAGTATATGTCATATACAGTGGGGAAAAAAAGTATTTGACCTCTGTCATTGCGATATATAACAAAGTATTGAGATGAACTTTTGTAGGTGACCAAATACTTATTTTCCACCAAAATTTGAAAACAATTTCTTTCCAAATCAGACAATGTGATATTCAGGATTTGTTTTCTCATTTTGTCTCTCATAGTTGAGGTCTACCTATGATGTCAATTACAGGCCTCCCATCTTTTTAAGTGGGAGAACTTGCACAATTGGTGGCGGACTAAATACTTTTTTTCCCCACTGTATATCAGATTGTTTAGGATCCGACACTCCCATTGAGCTGTTACAAGATGTGGTGGATTCTGGATGTAAACATATGAAACAGAGCTGGACTCCTTAGCTACATACAATGTGTAGTAGCTGCTCCTGGGGACTGCAGAACAGCTCCTATTTGATGCACCACTCCGGCGTTTTTTTTTACTATTTCACCTCTGGGTTGGTGGTGCTTCTAATGTAAGGTCCCTGACTCTAGTCTTATACTTATCACCTGCCGATGTCTTCACCTTTTATCACCACCGCTCCTGTCTGTCTTCAGCAGTTTTTGACCTGCTCCAGCAAACACTGGAGTGAGCGGGAGATCACTTTTCAGTGTAAGTCTATGAGAGCCTTGGTCTGGCTTCCAGATTTACACTGAGAGCTTGTGACCGTTACCTTTGACTTTTGGTCAGTCAGAAGTTTTGGTCACAAGATTACGGTGTGAGACTGGAGCTGATAAAAGGTGAAGACTGTGGTGGGAAAGTATATATTTAGGGTCCGGGACCTTAGATTAGTAGCACCACTCCAGTGCTGAAATAAAAAAAAATTCTGGAGTGGTGCTGTAAAAGAAAAGACAGGTTAGTTTGGCAGTGAAAGCATATATAGGTACAACTGCTGGGAATAAGTATCAGCTTAGCAGTAACACCAGTTCTGTTACTGACCAATGTGCCGCTGTGATATCCTTATGTAAAGCGCCATGGAATAAATGGCGCTATAATAATAAATAATAATAATAATATCCATCTTTACGCTGTAATATTGGCATCCAGTAACTTATGACAACTATGATATTTGTGTAACACCGCAAAAAAAGTCTGATATCCGGTTGTTGCCTCTAATTTGCTCTTAGATATACTGTAATAGATTACTCATATATGATGATGATATTGGTTTTATTTTTCTGGTAGATGTTGTATTATAGATCTTTAATTCCTTCCATTTTGGCAGTTTGTTACTGGTACTTCCAGTATCCCATATGAAGGCTTTGCATCTCTCAGAGGCAGCAATGGGCCACGGCGATTCTGTGTGGAAAAATGGGGGAAAATCACAGCTCTTCCCAGGTAAATAATGTAGATTGTTCTCTTCAGAACTTCCCGGGCGTTTAGTAGAATGGCAGCCATAGATAAGAAATGAATAGTAAATATAATATTAACATAAACTGTATAAATCAGTATGTATATATACACTTCTCTACATTGAAATTGCGACACCAAGAAGGAAAAGTCATGGAGTTATGTAAATCACAAGATCGATAGACATGTTAATGTCATGCAAATAAAAAAAAAATCTAAATATCTCAGTCTATGAGCGTCATAAACAGAAATACACCTGCGTGTAAGTGCGGGGATTTCTCCGCATGGCGCTCATACTCAATACTGAATAAATGCGAGATGTTTGGAAGATTTTGTTTGCATTTTTTCATAATTTGCATATCATTAGCATGTCTATGGATCCTGTGATCTTCATAACTTCATGACTTTTTCTTCTTGGTGTTACAATTTCTATGTTGAGGAGTGTGGTGTAGTTACCCATAATGTACATGTGAGAGTCAGCCTGTGATCATCATTGGTAAAATAGCTCGGATATCAGTATCCAAATGCTAATCACTAGACTGAAGGTGGAGATGTCAGACATCTCTTTCCACTCCAAGCCTCTAGCACTTGGAGAAGAGGTGCACCAGTGAAAAATGTAAACTCTACAATTAAGATTCTATTTTTTAATGTTTCAATGTACCACAAGGTTCTGTTATAATAAATTACATTCCCTCTGCAAAGATATGAGGAGCTAGAATAATCCCTTATGTTCTTAAAGGGGTTGTCCAAGACGATCAATAACCAATCTTTATCAATATCAAAATTGTGGGAATCCGACATCTTCCCATCTTTCCCATCCTCTCCGATCAGCTGTTTGCAGATCCCAGTGTTGCTGGATGTATATAATATACATTGACAAGCAGCACGGCTTTGTACACTGTGTAGTGGCCAGGGCCGGCGTTAGCACCTGAGCAAGTGCCGGGGCCCTGGACCATCGGGGGGCCACTCGGCGTCGGGGCCCGGGCCGCTCCCCCAGCAGCTGTGCAAGACCGCTGGCTCTTTTTGATTGCCGTCACTTTACCAGACATGGCCGCGCGGAGTGTGTTGTGCGGCTGTGTCTGCTAGTAATGATGTGGCAGGGTCGGCACTGCACCTTTAATTTTGCTTATGTGTCGCCCCTGCCGCGTCATTACTAGCAGACACAGCCACACAGCGCACTGCGCGCGGCCATGTCTCGTAAAGTGACGGCAATCAAACAGCGCTAGCGGCCCTGCACAGATGCTGTGGGGCAGGTGAGTGAGGCTTTTTGCCGGCTTCCCCAATCCCCATATTAAAAATATTTCTTATGTGTCTGTGTGTGTGTGTGTGTGTGTGTGTGTGTGTGTGTGTGTGCATGTATGATGTGAATATCTGTGTATGTCAGTGTGTATATATTTGTCTGTTTTATATGTGTTTTTAAGAATTTGTGTTCAAATATGTATGTATGCATGTATGTGTACATATCTGTGTACGTTTGTGTATATGCTTATCTGCGTATTGTATGTGTACATATCTTTGTACCATGTGCATGTGTGCCCATGTCTGCATACAGTATGTGTGTGCATGTCTGCGTACCGTGTGTGTGTGCATGTCTGCTTACCGTTTGTGTGCGTGTGCATGTCTGTGTACCGCGTGCATGTCTGCGTACCGTGTGTGTGCGTGTGTGTGCATGTGTGACACCCCAGGGGTCTGGTTGCCACAGTAACGTAATGTTATGTCTGAGAGCAGGTGGGAGGTCCTTTAGTCAGGGATCCTGTGCATGCCACACCTCCTGCCCAGTCTTGGGAGGGGAAGAACTTCCCCTATATAAACCTGGGGCTGAGGCAGGGTGAGTGAGTAGAAGAAGAGAAGAAGTAGAGACAGCATAGGAAGAAACAGCAGTTACAACGAGTCAGGGGCTGGCAGCTGCAGAGTTCGCCCTGACTAAGAAGACTTTTTACCGGACCCGGAGTCCGAGGCTGTGGGAACTAATTCCTGCCCAGCAGCAGAATCCGTCAGGCAGGGGATTTCAGGTCCTCTGGCCCAGAAGCCCGAAGGCACGGTCACACGCGTGGGACCAGCACCGCCATCGTGGAGCGGAAGCCATTAGAAGGCCCCGAGTCACCGGCCATACGGGTGAGCACCACACGGTACACTCAGGGACGTGGGCTACTTATACCCGCCTCTAGCAAGGTAGCCAGAAGAGTACAGTCAGTTTGGGAGGCCTACAACTACGCCTGGCCAGGGGAGATCCCATCTGCTCAAGGACTGACCAGGCCCCATCCGCTAGCAAGTACTCCGGGAGGGTCTTTTGTTGTTACCAGTAAAGACCCTGAACTACACCGTACCGTCTCTGAGTGGTTCCTGCTACCCCCATCATCCACGTCGGCTGCCCTGAGGCCATACCCCTCCCGTTGGGGGTTATACTATCACGCTGCACAATCCCACCATCGGCCTCAGCGGCCTGCCCTGCAGCAGCAGCCCCCTGGCTGCACTCAACGGGTGGCGTAGTCATCAACCATTTACTACTAATGGACTGCCGTCTAGTTTGACTCCCTGGGCACGGACCGGGTCACCGCCACGAGACTACAACCCTCCACAGATCCGGCTCCGGGTAAGCTCCCGCATGCGCAGCGCAGCGCGACACAGGCCCAGGGGCGTGTCAACTTTGGCGTAGTCGGCAGGATTTCGTGCCCGCAACCACCGGGTACTGCGTGCCTGAAAAGCAAAGACTGTTCAAACTTACCAGTGGTGAAGATTCCCGCTATCCGTGGAGGTTTCCCGCCATCCGGCGCCATCTTCTACCTTCTTCTCGCCATCCGCGAAGTTTTCCCGCCATCCGGCGCCATCTTCGACCTTCTTCCCGCCATCCGTGGAGTTTTCCCGCCATTGGACGCCATCTTGAGGACGCCGCGCGGGAAGAAGAGGGGCGTGGACTCCGAAAGCGCGCGAGAACTGAAGCCCCGCCTCACGTCCGGACGTTGCGTAAGGTCCTGGAAGGAGCCCAGCAGACGCCGACGTCACAGGAGCGCGACGGAAGGTCCTCAACCCTGACGATCCACTGCGGAGCCGCGGCCTACGGAAGAGGATCATCGCAAGGTAGGCCACGGTCCACTAGGGGGGAGGAAGATGTCGGATACGGAGGAGAGCTTCACTGCCTCAACCCCCGCCAGCGCTACCGCTGCTGCAGTTATGCCCTTCACCATGCCCTATATCCCGGGAGCAGCTTGGCTACCCCAGTACTCAGGGGAGTCACATACCCTGCATGACTTTAGAGAAAAGCTGGATAGCCTCTTCCAGGTGTACCCCCTCACAGAAGAGCAAAAAGTGAGCATCCTGGTGGCCCAACTAACCGGGGCAGCCAAAAGAGAAGTAAAATCTTGGCCACCTGGGAGGAGGACTGTCGCAGAGATAATAACCCGGCTGAGGGACACCTTCGATACCCGCACCTCAGCCGAGATCAAGCTTAGATTCTACGGGTGCAAGCAGCGAGCGCATGAGAGTATAAGGGACTATGCACTAAACCTACAAGAGGCCCTGAGGGCCATAAAGCAGACCGACCCTGATGGGGTGGGAAACGAGGACAGGCTGTTGACTGAACAATTTATAGAGGGTTTATATTGCAATGCCCACCGAACCCAGTTGCGGGCAATGGCCTTACAGGATCCCCATCTGGACTTTGCACAGTTCAAGGATAGAGCTATCCGGGTGCTCCGAGAACCAGCACCGGGTGGCGTTGTGACCCACAGGCGCCCAGCTATCACTTACCACCAGGAGGCGGCGCCCTTGTCGACAGGGCCTGTGGGAGCTCATGCGCAGGCTTTGGACAATGACCCGGCTCCAGACCTACACCATCAGGTCCAAGAGCTAGTTAAGAGCGTTGCTGCGCTAACCCGAACTGTGCAGTCTTTACAGGTTTCCACCCCAGGGAAGATCCAGCTGGCATCCGGACCGGAGGACATCCCGTGGCGTCGACCAAGGAGGACCCCACCGGCCAGAGGAAGACCCAGTGACCGATACAGCGAGGACGGACGACCCATCTGCCGCCGCTGCAATCAACCCGGACATATGGAAAGGTACTGTTCTTTAAACGGGCACAACCTGGGGTAGAGGGCCAACCCCCAGGAAAAAGATCACCAGGCCCATCGAACTGGCGCGACAGATATGTGGGAGGACGTCCAGTCTTGCCTGTGGTACTGGATGGCATTCCCATGAGTGCCCTACTGGATACCGGGTCACAGGTCACCACCATCCCGTACGTGCTCTTCAAGCAGTACTGGAATGACTCGGATATTACCCGCTACCCTGACGACGACTTGAGTATCATCGCCAGCAATGGCCAGCCCGTGCCACAGATCGGATTTAAAGAGGTGACCCTCAAAATCGGTAGAGTCGAACTGGCCGCACAGGGACTGATCATTGTAGATATTGATAAACATGAGAGTCACCCAAAAATAACTCTAGGAACTAACGTAATTGAAAATTGTCTTGCAGAGGTGATTTTCCTTTTACAGCAGGTTGCCAAGAACGCCAGCTCCGGCGAGCAGCGGGTGCTCCAGAAAGAGATCCGGGCACTGATGCAACGGCAACAAGTGGAACTCTCCGGCGGTGAGATTGGTAGCGTAAGAATGTGTGACCCTTTTCCTATTGCCATGCCCCCAAAAAGTGAAATGATGATTTGGTGCCGGGCAGCTATTGGTCTGAGAGGTAGAGATTACCAGGCAATGGTAGAACCAGTTTACTCAGACAGTAGGCCCACCATTTTGACAGCACGGGGGGTGGTCAATGTACGCCATGGGAGGGTGCCCGTTCGCATAATAAATATCGGGGAGAGGGAAGTGTACCTGCCCCGGTATGCCACGCTAGCCAAATTATATACCACTAATCAAAATTCTATACAATCTGTGGAACCCTTGCCTCCATCTCACCCGGAGGAAGGTAACGGCTCTAAGAAAGACATGGAGGACTGGTGTCAGCAACTACATCTGGGTACTGACTCCACTCCCTCACATCAGAAACAAGGAGTCTATCGGGTGGTTCAAGAGTATGAGAGAGTGTTTAGTAAACACCCGTTAGACTTCGGGCGAGTCAAGGGGGTAGAACACCGCATCCCCACGGGAGATCATCCTCCCATAAAAGAGAGGTATCGACCCGTACCCCCTGCACATTACCAACACGCCAAGGGGATGCTTAGAGACATGAAGGAGGCTGGGGTAATCCGGGATAGCTGTAGCCCCTGGGCAGCCCCACTAGTTTTAGTCAAAAAGAAAGACAACACCATGAGGATGTGTGTAGATTACCGGAAAATCAACCGTATCACACACAAGGATGCGTACCCCTTACCAAGGATAGAGGAGTCATTGGCTGCTTTAAGATCTGCTAACTTCTTCTCTACCTTGGATCTCACTAGCGGGTACTGGCAGGTTCCTGTAGCAGAGGCGGACCGGGAGAAGACCGCATTCACCACCCCGATGGGACTTAGCGAGTTCACCTGCATGCCGTTCGGACTCTGCAACGCCCCAGGAACCTTCCAACGATTAATGGAGTGCTGTCTGGGCCACAGAAACTTCGAGACGGTCCTGTTGTACCTGGACGATGTCATCGTATACTCCAAAACTTATGAGGACCACCTGAAACACCTGGCGGAGGTGTTCGAAGCTCTGGCGAGTTACGGCCTAAAGGTGAAACCCTCCAAGTGTCACCTCCTGAAACCAAAGGTGCAATACCTGGGACACGTGGTGAGCGCTGACGGAGTGGCTCCCGACCCCGATAAGATCACCGCAATTAAGGGATGGCCAAGCCCCTCCAGCGTAAAAGAAGTGCGGCAGTTCCTAGGGTTGGTAGGCTACTACCGAAGGTTTATTCCCGGTTTCACCAAAAAGGCAGCACCTATGCAGGACCTCCTGATAGGCCAGTCCCGGAAGGCCAAGAACCAGAAGCCGCCCTTCAAATGGGAAAAGCTAGAAGAAGAGTCCTTCCGCCAGCTGAAGATGGCCCTCACGGGGGATGAAATCTTGGCGTACCCGGACTATAGCCAGCCCTTCATCCTCTACACCGACGCCAGTAACATCGGGCTAGGAGCCGTACTGTCCCAGATTCAGCAGGGGAGAGAACGAGTAATCTCCTATGCCAGCCGAAAACTGCGACCCACCGAAAGGAACCCCGAAAATTACAGCTCATTTAAGCTAGAGTTCCTGGCCGTGGTATGGGCAGTCACCGAGCGCTTTAGGCATTACCTCGCTTCTTCCCGGTTCACCGTATACACGGATAACAACCCGTTGACACACCTGGACACGGCAAGACTCGGTGCCCTGGAGCAGAGGTGGATGGCCCGTCTGTCCAACTACGAGTTCACAATCAAATACCGGGCAGGACGCTCCAATACTAACGCGGACGCCCTGTCCAGGATGCCCAACCTGCCGGACGAAGGAGAAGATCCGGAGGGACTGGAAGAAGTTGAACTCCCTGCGTTCCACCGTCATGGGACTATCCAGTATTCCCACCGGGTAAGGGGTAAGCAGGCTGCTACGTTGAACCCCTTACCCCACTACAACTGGGCGGAAACGCAAGACAGCGACCCTGCCGTCCGACTGGTGAAGGAGATGCTGACTCGGCCGGAGGCTCGCCTTGAACCAGACGCTCCGGAGGAAGCCAAACAACTATGGGCGGAGAAGAGTCGACTATTCCTTTACAAGGGGAAGTTGTGCCGCAGAATGGTCAACTCCCGGACGCATGAACTACTCTGGCAAGTAGTGGTGCCCCGAAGAGACGCAGCCATGGTGATGGAGGCATACCACGACGGAGCTGGACACTTCGGGTGGAAAAAGCTGGAGTTCCTGCTGCGCGAGCGGTTCCACTGGGTAGGCATGAGGGGAACCATCGAGAAGTGGTGCAGAGACTGTGGCCCGTGCAATCTGAGAAGGAAGGACCGGGCCAGCCAGAAGACTCCCCTGCAGTCCATCGTCACCCGGCAACCGTTGGAACTGGTAGCCTTGGATCATGTAAAACTGACCCCAAGCAGAAGTGGCTACGTCTACGCGTTAACCATCGTGGATCATTACTCCCGGTTCTTGGTTGTCGTCCCCGTCAAGGACTTAACGGCTCAAACAGCAGCTAGGGCCTTCCAGCAGCACTTCTGCCGTCCACACGGGTACCCGGACCAAGTGCTGACGGACCAGGGACCTGCCTTTGAAGCGGAGGTCTTCCAGGAATTCTGCAATCTGTATGGCTGCCGGAAGATAAGGACGACACCCTACCATCCGCAAACTAATGGACTTTGTGAAAAAATGAACCAGGTGGTAATGGATCTTCTAAAAACATTGCCCCTGGAAGAACGCAGTCTGTGGCCTGAGAAGTTGCCCGATCTGGTGGACCTATACAACCACATCCCGGTAGGTTCCACCAACTGTACCCCGGCTTACCTAATGAGGGCGAGACCTGGTAAGTTACCTGTTGACCTGGAAATGGGAGTCCTGACACCTGAGGACACTTCACCAGAAACAGACTGGGACACAGAGAGGCAGCAGCAGTACCGGAGAGTACAGGAGAGCGTGGAGCGAAGTCTCTGTCAGGCTAGGGAAAGACAAGAGAAGACTTACAACCAGTATGCTCCCGCTGTTCCCCTGGTACCCGGAGAGCAGGTCTTGAAGAGGAAAAGACGGCTCCACAAGTTGGATGACCAGTGGGAGAAGGACCCGTACACCGTACTGCCCTCAAGCCACGAGAACCCGAAGGTCTGTACCATCAGTAAAGACGGAGGGGAAACCACAGCCATTGTATCCCGGGACCACCTGAAGAAGTGTCCCGAACAACTGAGGAACCCTGAAGAGGAACAAGAAGACCATCGACCCGTGGGAGAAAGGGAAGATATGGTTAGTACCGTGCTCGGGGACTTCCCTCGGTCTTGGACTCAAGTCAATGGTGCAGTTGTGGTACCCGTACTCACCTTCCTCCAACCATCATCCCAAGAACCTACGGAGCAACGGGTAGAGCTGGAAGAACAGCCGGTCCAGGAGGCAGAAGACTCCACACAAGTAGAACAGGAGAATCAACCCTCTGCTTATAGTGAGCCTGCCGTACCCCTAGTGAGACAAAGAGCCGGTAGACAGCTGCCCAGTTTACCCTTGACAGCTCCTACACCCTGTAGTTCAGGGCCAGACAGTCAGCTCCGTAGGTCCACTAGGGCCACTAGAGGCCAGTTACCCGCACGTTGGAGGATCTAAATGTTTAAGCTATTTTATAATGTTTACCTGTCTATAGTTGCTTGTGTGTAATTTTGTATTTCTAGTTGTTTTTAGGAATCCTTGGTGGATTTACCGGGAATCCTTGTATATAGTTGGAGCGTAACCCAGGATGGACTAAAGACTGTCAAGGACTCGGGGTAGAACAGACCCCTACCTGGTTACGTCTCCCTGTGTTGGTGAAATGGACACCTTGCTTTCTTCAGAGACTGCACCCGGTTGCGGACACGCCGTAACCATCTTTATGTGTTTTCTTATTGTATTATTAATGTTTTGCCTTGTTATGTTTTCTAAATGTGTTTAGTCCCGGAGTACTAAATTTTACTAGGGGGGAATGTGACACCCCAGGGGTCTGGTTGCCACAGTAACGTAATGTTATGTCTGAGAGCAGGTGGGAGGTCCTTTAGTCAGGGATCCTGTGCATGCCACACCTCCTGCCCAGTCTTGGGAGGGGAAGAACTTCCCCTATATAAACCTGGGGCTGAGGCAGGGTGAGTGAGTAGAAGAAGAGAAGAAGTAGAGACAGCATAGGAAGAAACAGCAGTTACAAGGAGTCAGGGGCTGGCAGCTGCAGAGTTCGCCCTGACTAAGAAGACTTTTTACCGGACCCGGAGTCCGAGGCTGTGGGAACTAATTCCTGCCCAGCAGCAGAATCCGTCAGGCAGGGGATTTCAGGTCCTCTGGCCCAGAAGCCCGAAGGCACGGTCACACGCGTGGGACCAGCACCGCCATCGTGGAGCGGAAGCCATTAGAAGGCCCCGAGTCACCGGCCATACGGGTGAGCACCACACGGTACACTCAGGGACGTGGGCTACTTATACCCGCCTCTAGCAAGGTAGCCAGAAGAGTACAGTCAGTTTGGGAGGCCTACAACTACGCCTGGCCAGGGGAGATCCCATCTGCTCAAGGACTGACCAGGCCCCATCCGCTAGCAAGTACTCCGGGAGGGTCTTTTGTTGTTACCAGTAAAGACCCTGAACTACACCGTACCGTCTCTGAGTGGTTCCTGCTACCCCCATCATCCACGTCGGCTGCCCTGAGGCCATACCCCTCCCGTTGGGGGTTATACTATCACGCTGCACAATCCCACCATCGGCCTCAGCGGCCTGCCCTGCAGCAGCAGCCCCCTGGCTGCACTCAACGGGTGGCGTAGTCATCAACCATTTACTACTAATGGACTGCCGTCTAGTTTGACTCCCTGGGCACGGACCGGGTCACCGCCACGAGACTACAACCCTCCACAGATCCGGCTCCGGGTAAGCTCCCGCATGCGCAGCGCAGCGCGACACAGGCCCAGGGGCGTGTCACATGTCTGCGTACTGTGCATGTGTATGTCTGTGTACTATGTGCGTGTGCATGTCTGCATTTGGGAAGGATGAGGGGACAGGCTGGGCCGTGTGTTGTATAACTATATTTCTCTGCCGCATTTGTGCATCATGAATCGTGGTATGTGTTAAAAGGGCCCATTGAGACTCTTTTGCCCGGGGCCCACAAAAACCTGGAGCCGGCCCTGGTAGTGGCCATTCTCTGATACTGTAAATCGGTTCCTATTAATTTCGATAGGAGCTAAGTTGTTGTAGGCAATCAGAAATTGGGGCAGCGACATCAAAGTGATTGCACAGCTGTGATTGCTGTTGAGTCCCCTCCATACATGTGCACACAACATTCACTGTACGTGCCCGGTGGATGTCAGAAAGTGGTTAAAGTTGTGTGCACCTTGCTATCTATTAGTTTTTGCACTAGTGAATTTTACCTTAAAAATTAAATTACTAAACTTTTTTTCAATTAATTATCTTCCAGGCTTTGTAAATGTTTCATTCTTTAATATTATACTTGCATTATTTTGATTCCTCCTCTATAGTGTGGTGCAGTTGCAGTGCCCTGTTCAGGCTCCTTTAGAAACTCCTTTCAGCTGCTGCTCAGCAAGA
Source organism: Phyllobates terribilis (assembly GCF_046119375.1). Taxonomy (NCBI): domain Eukaryota; kingdom Metazoa; phylum Chordata; class Amphibia; order Anura; family Dendrobatidae; genus Phyllobates; species Phyllobates terribilis. The sequence continues at coordinate 287,183,859 of NW_027362769.1, forward strand.
TCTGAAAACAATAGTTAGTATGTCTACAAGACTTTCACTCTCCGTGCTTTTCTTTCTCATACTCTGTTTATTTGAATGTATTGTATGGATCTTGTCCAGCAGCAGTTGAAAAGAGCTTCAAAGGAGCATAAGCTGGGAATTGAAACCTCACTGCTGCACAGGATATGGGAGAGAATGAAGAAAATGATGTAATGAAGTATATTACAAAAATTAATGTCTGGAGGACAATTAAATAAAAAAAGTTTTGTTACTCTTTATAACAATTGTTTGAAAATTTTGTATATTTATGTACACAGTAAACTTGTGTTGGTTAAGTAAAAAATGCTTTTATGCACTGGAGACTAGTGTTGAGCAAGCATGTATCATTATTATAGTGTTGAGCGAGTATGTTCTGTCCGAGTATGCTCGGGCCGAGCTCCGAGTATTTATAGCTGCTCGGTGATATGGTTGAATCGCTCCCGTGTGCATGATTTGCAACTGTTTGACAGCTTTATTACATGTGAGGAATGTCTATTTCTTACACATTCCTCCCATGTAATAAAGCTGTCAAACAGTTGCAAATCATGCACACGGGAGCGATTCAACCATATCACCGAGCAGCTGTAAATACTCGGAGCTCGGCCCGAGCATACTCAGTGAAAGGGTTAATAGAGCATACTCGGACAGAACATACTCGCTCAACACTAATCATTAACTGTTCGACAAGCAATCTCTGCATGCGTCACAGCTGTCTAACAGCCGTGACATTTGCAGGCGCGGCGACAGTGAATGAAACGCCGAGCTCGCCGAAAGAGTTAATGATACTTACTCGCTCAACAGTACTGGACACGTTATATATAGCTTATATACTGTAACAATCGAATGTTTGGACACATCTGTTCATTCAAATGTTTTTCTTGTTCTTGCAAGGATGTGCACATTGTAGATTAACACTGAAGTAAGCAAAACTACAAAGGTACACATATGGAAATAAGGAATAAAGAAACATATATGAAGCAAAACAGAACATTTCTTAAACCTTAGATTCATCAAAGTATCCCACTTTTACTGTGATGACATCTTTACACATCCTTTGGCATTCTCAAGCAGCTTAATCAGGTAGTCACTATGAATGGCTTTCACTGAACAGTTATGCCTAATCAAGAACTCCTTTGTGGAAACACCCGCCTTCAGAAAGTGTTTGCAACCATTAGGTGTGTTTTGCAGAGGTAGTGTTGGTACATGGTTCCATGCAATCAATTCTGAGCCCTATTCCAGAATTATTCTAATCCAGAATAAGGCAAAAATAACTCCACTAAGCAAAGAGAAATTACTGTCCATCATTACCTTTAGACATGAAGGTCAGATAATCTAGAAAATCGCTAGAACCTTGAAGGTAACCTCAAATACAATCATGAAAACCAGCAACCACTATAATGAAACTGGCTTTCAGGAGGACCACCCCATGAAAGGAAGCCAAGAAATTACCTCTACAGCAGAAGATAAGTTCATCAGTTAACGGCCTCAAAAACATCAAATTGACAGCAACTCTGATAACAACCCTCATAAATGATTCGCAGCGATCAAGTAGCAGACACCGCTCAACATCAGCTGCCCAGAGGAGACTGCAAGAAGCAGGCATTTATGATCAAATTTCACAAAAAAGCAATTACGTAGGACAACAGACAAGAAGAAAAGACTTGTTTGGGCCACTCAACACAAGGACTTGACACTAGATCTGTTGAAATCTGTACTACAGTCTGAGGAGTCAAAACATGAGATTTTAGTACACTTCTAGTTGCACCTATCAGTTGCTACCACAGTGTTCTGCAATGACATTACATCCCATCTGGTTTGCGCTTAGTGTGACCATCTGTTGTGTTACCACAGGCCAATCACCCAAAACACAAATCTAGTCTATGTAAGGGCTATGTGGCCAAGAGGGAGGACAATCATGGAGCTGCATCAGGGTGGGAGCTGCATCAGATGATATGGTCTTCACAATTGCCCAATCTCAACCCAGTTGAGATTGTGTGGGATGAGTTGGACTGAAGAGTTAAGACAAAGCAACCAACAAGTGCTCAGCACCTGTGGGAACTTCTTCAAGACTGTTGTCAAACAATTCCAGGTGACTACCTGATGAAGCTGTTTGAGAAAATGCCAAAGGGGTATGAAGCCGTCATCAGAATAAAAGGGGAATTTGGAGAAATCTAAAGTTTATTACATATTATTGTTTGTTTTACGCCCATTCTTTTCTCCTGGTTTCCATATGTGTCCCTTTTGTGGTTTTTACCAAAACAGAATAAAAACGCGTTTAAAAATTGGCTGTTCTGCTGGAAAGAAGTCTCTTGCTGCGATATTCATTAAAAGGTTTATTTTTGTGGCTTTGCTGTTTTCAGTCTGAATCTACAATTTGCACATTTTCAATAAGAACAAGGAAAACCATTGCATGAACAGTTGTGGCCATAATTTTGACCTAGACTGTATATTCACCTGTAGATAACATATATTTGCATATATTTTTCTACGGCTTTATATTTAACATTATTCCAGAAATGTTTCAATCCCTTTTCCATGCTCTGCGTGACTTGCATACATTGCTTTACTTCAGCTGATCCTGAGTCACGGCCTCCAGCATTCTTTATTTTGCTGGAGGCCACTGAAATCATTCCAGATGTGGTTGACCGATACAGCCAGAAAAACTTGTATATCATATCACAGCAATAAAGGTTATATATATATATTTGTTTTTGTTTTCGCAGAGCTCATACCTGTTTTAATCGCCTTGATCTTCCGCCGTATCCTTCTTTTTCTATGCTGTACGAGAAACTTTTAACAGCTGTTGAAGAAACCAGTACGTTCGGCCTTGAGTAGTCCTATAGATGTTCAGAGTTGCCCTAAACATTGAAATGACTGTCATTTTATAACAAGGAGCTCATTAAATAGGTTAAATCCATGAACTTATATGGACATTACCAGAGATGTATCAAGAATCTACCAGAAGAAGACGTCAATGACCAAGACTAATTTACAGGAAAGAAAATGGCATCAGGAATAATGTGATTACAGTGTAAATTAGTAATGTCCTTCTAGTCCTGCACACTGGAATCACTGGACATGAGACGTAACGTACACTTATATAATGCATTCCAGTTTCTACAGGAAATGTTTAGGTGCTTGCATGGTACGCATCCTATTTTTGTTATACTAGCCCAGCTCCGTCTTTAAGGGACAGACTAACTTACTATGTGTCAAAACCTATGCATGTTTATATCTACAAACTCTTTTAGTGAAATTATCAGATTTACCTGATTTTACACTTGCAAAAAAAAAGGCCTGCACATTCTGTAGATCAATGTATAGTTCTTGGAAAAGTTCCCATAGATGTTATTGCTTTCTACACCTATGTCTGTTAATACTGTTTTTAACTTATACACTCACATGCCAGCACTATCAATAATGAAATGTATTGTAAATTTTTTTATTTATTCTTTGCATCTATGCGCGATGCTGTCCTTTATGTCTTTTAATATATTGATTGGTATGACCATTATTTGTAATTGTTATTAAATTATTATAACACTCGAGATTACATAAGAAAGCAGGAATCTGTGACGTAGTATTATTGTAGCCTTAATCCAGATCTTCAGGTCGAGAATAAAACATAATGGGGAATTTTTGATTTTCTGTAATTTTGTAGCATGAAAGAGTCCCACATTTTGGCACATGGCATGTCTGCACTAAAACGGGTGACTTTTTTTCTTAATGTCCGGTTATAAAGGTGGCATGAAGAGTGGGCCGGTTAACACAGAGGGGCCATAGCTAGCTACATTCTGATTGTCCATTAATAAGAATGGAAAACTGCACATTATAGGGCAAATCTTCATTCGCTCACAGCCGGTGTACATTTCATTCCCAGCCTTTGGTATAGCCGGAGAGGCACCATTTGCAATAAATTTGGTGCGGTTTACTCCATTGACTGTTCTCCGAAATCTCCTGAAATGATTTCAAAATATTGTAAGTGAAATACTGTCATGTTTGGCCAAAGCAACGAGGCGAAGCCTAGCTATGGGAAGCTGCCCTGTTATGGCTCGCAGCAAGCAATAATGCCACTTTTGGTTTCTTAGCCTGTTCTGATAAAGGAGGCGACTACTTAAGATTAGGTCTGGTATTTTATTTCAGCCATAATCGTGTTCTAACTACAGAAAAACAAGGCTATCATGACCTAGAATTGCTGATTTAACCCCACTGTTCATAAAGGAAAGGCTTAGGCCTCGCTCACACGAGGGGTATATATCGGATGAGTGCTATCTGATGTTTTATAGGGTAGCACTCTGACCCATGTTATTCAATAAGTCAGTGCTGATGACAAGTTTGTTTCACTGACAGAATCCTTCAGTGAAAAAATTCACAGCATACTCCGATTTCACTTTGAAATCAAATGCCACTCACCTATTCAAGTCTATGGGTGCATGGAAAACATCAGACTGCACTCGGTGGACATCTGAGTGCAGTCCGATTTCCACGGACTCACAGAATGGAGACAATGGAGAAGCTTTGTCCTCCATCCTCTCCTCATGGTGTGCTCTGTTTCTCTCATCTAAGAGAATCAAATCACACTAAGCTGAGATTCAGATCATAGTTTCATCGGTTTCATTAGCATAATTGGCCCGATTCTCTCGGATGAGACAATCTCCGGTTGCGTGAGCGAGCCCTCAATCTGAAACCACCCGCTTAGACTCTGGTGACAGGCAGGGCGTTGAGTGGATGCACAGACTGCTTTCATGTTAATTATCAATAATCTGCTGCCTAGTAAAGATTGACAATAAGGCTGCGTTCCCACGATGAGTATGTGATGCTGCAGATTTTCTACAGCATTTCTGCACCTATTATGTAAATGGGGTCAGTTGTGTTTTTTTCAATGGATTTTTTTGTGCATTTTTTCCATATGCGTTTTTAGCGGCTTTTTCTCTCTTTTTGGTATGCTTTGTTTTGATACATCCTGGAATTTAGCTTTGGCAAAAAATTATTGATACAATGATGTCCAGATCACATTCACTTTAGTGCATTTCTATAATTCTGTGGGGTAAATCTGCACGTAAAACGCAGCGTACCCGCAAGAGAAGTTGACATGTGCAGATTTGAAGCGCGCAGCTCAGTGGTGTCGAAGAAGCACAATGGCAGCAGATTTCTATCAATCCCATCCACTGCACAATGGCAGCAGATTTCTATCAATCCCATCCACTGCACAATGGCAGCAGATTTCTATCAATCCCATCCACTGCACAATGGCAGCAGATTTCTATCAATCCCATCCACTGCACAATGGCAGCAGATTTCTATCAATCCCATCCACTGCACAATGGCAGCAGATTTCTATCAATCCCATCCACTGCACAATGGCAGCAGATTTCTATCAATCCCATCCACTGCACAATGGCAGCAGATTTCTATCAATCCCATCCACTGCACAATGGCAGCAGATTTCTATCAATCCCATCCACTGCACAATGGCAGCAGATTTCTATCAATCCCATCCACTGCACAATGGCAGCAGATTTCTATCAATCCCATCCACTGCACAATGGCAGCAGATTTCTATCAATCCCATCCACTTTGCTGGAACTGTCAGAATCTGCATTTTTTTGTGGCACAGTGAAAATTCTCATCGTCAAAAACTCACAAAATACTCATCGTGGGAACTAAACCTAAGTCGGGGAAATCTGGTGCTTCATTTATGCTTTTGTGCTAATATTGCTCTCCGTGACATATGAGACTGGAGATCCGCTTTAAGGCTGTAATGATATATGGACTGTGTCTGCCGTCCATTCATGACGCACCGTATGCTTTTATTTACTTCATATATTTTGGAATTAGTATAAAACATTCTACATTTTTAGTTTATTTTCAAAATTGGTATGGAAAATGGAGGAGAATCTCTCACCCCACTGTACTCTTCATTTAGCAGGTTTGTGAGGCATTTTATTCTCGGAGTATGGAAAGGATCTGGGGTCCACATATCTCATTGTAAGATATCATTACTGATGAATGTTTCATAAGCTTTGTACATTGTACGGATGTAAATGAATGCCATTTTCTGGTGGGCAGCCGGTCTCCTACTGTGAAAATATATTGTGAGCAGTACGAAGCCGACTTTGCTAACCCGATCCCCCCACTTCTACTATCACTAAATAACCGAATGTTTTGTTCGTGGGTCATTCTGGGTTTGATAAGATTTACCAACAGGAGGAGAAGTGCCATGGGAAAAAACAAAGATCCGCTAGGGAGGAGTTTTCAAACCACTGCTTTTGTTTCTTTGGTAGATGAGCAAGAGGAGTGCTGATTATCTCCACTTATTTTTCTAAAATATATTTTGTAGCAGTTGTGCCGGTTTTCTCTCATTAACGTTAATGGGACTGATCTACAGTACCAGGCAGAGTTGCTACAAAATGTATGGAGTTGTTCCTCGCAAACAATGCAGCGGGTTTGGCACTTGCTGGAACGCCCCAGTACCTTCAAACAGCTGATGGGCAGGAGTGACCTGAAATCTTAGGTGAATAACGGCCGAACACATAGATTTCGGTGGGAACGGCCGACCATTTAATGCGTATAAGGATATCCAAACAGTGGGGGCAGAGGCTTAAAGGGAACCTGATACCCGATTCATGCTGCCCAAACCGTAGGCTGCATGAACCAAAGCCTGCAACGCTTCAGTGCTTTGGAGAAAATATACTTTAAAGTGACCAGCCAGTGACCATAACTGGAGACCAGATTGGTCCGGCACCACACCCAGCTGGCTATTCCCAGCGCTGCTCCAGCTGATTGACTGATCTCTTCTATAGTGAAAAACCTGTCAATCCCTCTAGCAATGCTAGAAGAAGCCAGCCATGGGGCAATACCAAACTAGAAAGGTCTTCGACTGTGGTCCCATGTCAGATCTTTAAAGCGTATTTTCTCTGAAACACTGGAGTGTTTCAGAACAAGATATATCTGGCTTCAATCGTGCAGCCAGGTTACATTTCATGCTGCCCACTGTTTCGGCTGCACAAATCAGGTGACAGGTTCCCTTTAAAGAATATTTCTGGGACTATTTTATTTTTTTACTATGAGCCTAAGAGCTAACTGGCTGGTCGTTGCTAACTATCTGCCTATTCTAGGCGGCACTGGCTCAGAGCGTTCACGGCTCTGCCTCTTCATGTCAACAGAGCAGTTCTTCCTCTTCCGGGCAGCTCTGTTGTCTGGCGTCATGCAGATTGGGCAGCTCTGTTGACGGGACATGACTGCGCGTCATGCTGATTGAGCAGCAGGGTGCTGCCTGTTAAGCAGCAGGGTGCTGCCTGTTAAGCAGCGCGGCATCGGCAGTCATGCCCCGTCAACAGAGCGATAGAGAAGCAATTTCTCTGTCGATGTGACATCAGTACAAGACGCAAAACCACCGTCAGGAGCGGTCTGTGACCGCTCTAATCCAGCAGAAATCAGTGGCTGGCAGAACATTCAGATAGTCAGCAGCTTACATGCCTGTTACTTCTTATTTCCACCATAAAAAATGTCCCGGATAACTCCTTTGACGCTCTTTCCCTATTGAATCGCATGCATGTGTATGAAAGAGGGGGGACGCTAGGGAGGAATAGCTGTGGGCTAAACGAGTCCGACAGCTATCCAAGGTGTCTTGCCCCTTTAAAGAACTATATAGCTAGGACCAAAAGACAATGAGTTAGGATTGTGGTTTGTCAGGTTCGGCACTTTAATATTTAGCATGGACCTTGTTTTTGTATGACTTGAACCATGTTGCATATCATCTGGATTTAGTATTGAATTGTAATCATCCCACCAAGCACTAAAACGGTATCATTTCCAAACCTTTTATAAAAACCTTTGAATGTCAGTTTAGTGAGGATGAGACCTGCTTTCATGTGTAATGGTGTCATTATCACAACATAGACCTTATACAGTACACTATTACTTTGACAACTAATGCATTGCCATACACAAGAAAATACATTTGGTTATTTTTATACGCTACTGTACAATTTACAAGGAAATATTTTAAATGTTGATGAACATTTAGGAACAAGCTTCATTTCTATAACAGCATACATGTGCTTGTATGTATTATTTAGCACCTTCAATAATAAAAAAAAGTTTTTTATCTGAATTTCTTCCTTGTAACATTGTTTGATTTTCACTTAATGATCATTAGACAGTATCTACAAGCACAGTTTAGATGAGATATACTGCTCTTATTGAGGGAGATTTCTCATACAATCTGCCTTTCCCTCCCTTCCCAGTGTGCATTACATCCCCCAGTGTCCAGTAGCTTCCTGTCCTGAACTGAACGCCCACTTCTGTGTTACACCCGTATGTAGCGGGACAGACAGGAGAGCAGGAAGACAAAGACTTTCTCCCTCTCTCTGTAATCTGCCTCCAGGTCTCTGAAGCCGAGGATGGATTATACTTCCCAACAAGCAGTAGACAGGAAATGAGGCAGAAACAAGGCTCTTAGTGGGCTGCACTTTGGAATGTTTTTTTAGATTAAAATAATTCAGATCAGATTTTTGAAATATAAATGTTAACCCCTTCCTGACATGGCTATTTTCCGTTTTTGCACTTTTGATATTTTCCTCTCCTTCCAAGAGCCATACATTTTTTATTTATCCGTCGACTTAGCCATACGAGGGCTTGTTTTTTGAGGGACAAGTTGTACTTTTGAATGACACCATTCACTTTATCACATGATGGAAATGGGCGCTCCAATCGGCGTGGTTTGTGACTCGCTTCCGGCGCGGCCATATTAAATGGCACTGACAGAGTTTGACAGCGGCCTTTAACATGTTAACAGCTGTGGGTGGATTGTGATTCCACCCGCGGCTGTTAGGGGCACATGTCAGCTGATCAGATCAGCTGTCACGTGCCCAGAAAGGTGCAGGCTCGTCGCCGGAGCCTGCGCCAAAGAGGGAGACATGCCATGCTCCATACAAACGGCGCATGCCGTGAACAGGTTAAAGTCTATAACATAGAGAGGAACCCATCCAGCAAGAGGAGATTTCTAAAATCACATATTTCCACCCCAGTGCTTTACAGGGCCCAATCCTCATATGGAAGCGGCCCTATAGGACCATGACAGCAGGTTGGACGGCGTATTCTATCTATTCTATACTGCACTGCAGAGTGATTAGTGTTGTAATTCATACAAGCAACTGTAATGATATTTTATCAAACAATGCAGAATAAATTGTTTGTTTTTTTACACTTGTGAATATGACATTGAAATAAGATAGATACTTGGATTAACAGCCCCAGCACAGTTTTGAGTAGTTAAAGACTATTGTGGGGTGGTGGGGTCCTCCTCAAAACTGTTGGAATGCCTCTTAATAAAGTTGATGCATTTTTAGGCCGAATCCAGATGTCACTGAAACACGTTCTGTGTACAGGTTGTGGCAACAGGCCTGACCCAAACTCAACACCCTCATTTATGCCTATGAGGCTGTCAAGTTTGGGCCTGGAGACCCGCAGCCAGCCTGTGCAACATGGTTTATATTTAGACCATATTTCACAAAGGTCTGAATTAGTCTGTAAGGTGAATTCACACAAAGTTTTTTTATGTGGATTTTGAAGCAGATTCTGCTCCAGATTCCACATCTGAAAATCACAAATCACTTTGAATAAAAAAAATGCTTCAAATACTCTTTAAAAACACTCCTCAACATTCAAAGTGCAATACTAAGAAGTAAAAGTCGTGGAGTTATGGAAATTTTTAGGATCGATAGACATGTTAAGGATATTGAAAAAAAAAAATGTAAACCAATTTTTCAAAACATCTTGATTTGTTCAGTATGGCGTATGAGCGCTACATGCAGAAATATCCACACTTACACGCCTTGGCTGCTATCAATGAGGTTTTTAATGGTTGTTATCTAAGGAATGTCCTGTCACATTGAATGGATTTGGGCAAAATTCTTTTTTTTCTGATTGATGAAACTTACATTTTTATTGTCGCTTTATATAATATAAAAGATTCCCCTTATCGCTGATTGCTCAGTTTTGCCAGAATGTGACTCTTCCCATTTGTCTACAGCAGCACCGACATTGTGAAGAGTGTGCGGAGCTCCGCGGGGAGAGGCGTAAAAGAGCGCCCCCAACAGCCACCAAAATGTACAACGCAGAAGTGACAAATTATTACAGGAATGTCTAATGGCACCGGAGAACACTGCTGTTATCATTTACGCCACTTTTGTGATGTCAGTTATGATGATTCTGTCGGCTGCTCCGTTACTGTCACCACCCTCCCCTCAAATCTCGACCCAATCTTAGTTTGAAGTTGATTTTTTGAGGACCTCACTCCAGCAACTTTATTCTAGTCACCTTGGTACTGAACCGTCTAGAGTGCAGGCTACGGCCAGGTCCTCAAAAAATCACCTGCGCTCTACTCATCTCACTAGTGAGCCGCCTACAGTGGAGGCTGTAATGCACACGCCCGGGCTGAGTGGCGTGTGCGTGTGTATGTAGTGATTCCACTGAACCGTGCCGGAGAGTGAATACCTGGAGGGGCGTAACTAAGTATCCACCCGATCCGACCAGGGTCGCACGACGGCATACGACGCCAGTGCACCAAGGAGGAACCGAGCAGAGGGACCAGGTGCTACTCCAGGACAGACCCCGGACACGGCTGTTGACCCACACATGGGGAATACAGGAACAGGCAGGTTAGGCTGGCACACAGACTGCTGGGTATAGGCAGACACAGCTGGTATGCAGACTGGCGGATGCTGGTAAGCACGACTGGTATGCAGGCAGGGAGGTACTGGCAGGTACGACAGGTTGGAGCACCGAGTGGATAGGACCCAGTACAGACTGGGACTCAGGAACAGAACCGCAGATGCGGTGGACAAACAGCAGAGTGAGGCCGCCCAGAGCGGCGAGCAAGAGCAGAACAAGACGAGACCGCCTGGAGCGGTGAGCGAGAGAAGAGCAGGACAAGGCCGCCTGGAGCGGTGAGCGAGAGAGGAACAGGACGAGACTGCCGAAGCAGCGAGCAAAGGGTCAGAGCAGAGTGAGACTGCCGGAGCAGCGAGCAAAGGGTCAGAGCTGAGCGAGACTGCCGGAGCAGCGAGCAAAGGGTCAGAGCAGAGCAAGAACCGCTGGAGCGGTGAACAAGGCAGAGCAGAGGGGACAGGGCTCTGTTCACACGGAACAGACTGGAAGGGAAAGGCAGAACCAGGTACACACAGGATACTTGCAATGAAGTAGCAAGTGGACTCTAAACTCACAAACGGGAGTACAGGGACAACGAGTAGGAGTTAGGTACGGGATCAGATTCTGCAGGAAAAGGGAAGGTACGGACATAGAGAAAAACAGGTAACAGGCTAGGAGAGTATTCAGACAAGAGCAGACACAGCAGCAAGATACAGGAACGGGTCTAGGTATGCGGCCCCTAGAAGGCGGACAGAACAAGCTAGGAGCGTGTTCACACTGGCCTGGAAATACAGCCTCCAGGATAGGCAGAAGACAACAGACTAGAAGATAGTTCAGACAGGACACAGTTCAGACACGGGAACTGATACCGCAAGGCAGGAAGCATAGACAGGACCTGGCACATCAGTGACAGGAAGCCAACTGACAGAACACAATGCTCAGACATGGATTCCAGGGAGGAGCTGGGTTAAATACCAGGTGACAGACAGCAATAGGCTGAGGACGCACCAGGGGTGTGCCTGCAGCAGCTACAAGAAGCAGGAAGTGATCAGGCGCCGCCCTTAAGCAGCAGAAACAGAGGCAAGCAGACAGCATGGAGGGAAGCCAGGCTAGCAGACTGGACTGGAGATCAAGTGCGCGCTCTTACACAGTGGGAGATGGACCACTATGCAAGGACGCCGCCAGGTATGTTGCAGTACCCCCCCCCTTACGCCCCCTCTTCAGGCCTGCCAGAATGTTCCGCAGGGAATTCGAGGGCCAATCCTTCACTTCAAGGAGATCCCTTCCACTGTCCACAGGAAAAATTGGTCTCATCTGAGTAGCTAGGATGCTACCTCCTATCCAGCCATCCTCAGCAACAGACGAAACGGGTGGAGTACCAGGAACAGCACACAAGGAAGTCTCTCCACTTATTATCAGGTGGCACCCCAGAGGGTTCAGGAGACAACTGGAAGTCCTCCGCCGGGTTGGAGGGGTGCAGAGACTCGGGGGTAACCTCTGCTTCGGGATACATCTTGTCAAGCTCACAGGATGAAATGGGCGAGGTATGAGGTACAAGGTGTAGAAAAGTCACTGTCTCTTTGTTATCTGGTGGTACCCCGGAGGATTCAGGAAACAATTGGGGGTCCTCCGTCGGGTCGGAAGAGTGCAGAGACTCGGGGGTAACCTCTGCTTCGGAGTACACTAGGTCGGACTCGCTGGAAGAAGCGGGCGAGGTATCAGGTACCGAGTATAGGAGAGTCTCTGTCCATTCGCTATCAGGTAGCACCCCGAAGGGTTCAGGAGACAACTGGAGGTCCTCTACCTGGTCGGAGGGGGTGTAGAGACTCGGGGATAACCTCTGCTTCGGAGTACACTAGGTCGGACTCACTGGACGAAGCGGGCGAGGTATCGGGTACAGAGTATAGGGAAGACTCTGTCCATTCGCTACCAGGTAGCACCCCGAAGGGTTCTGGAGACAACTGGAGGTCCTCCGCCTGGTCGGAGGGGTGTAGAGACTCGGGGTTAACTACCGCTTTGAGGTACCCATTGTCAGGCTCACAGGACGGAGCGGACAAAGTATCGGGTACCGGGTGTAGGGAAGTCTCTCTCCATTTGTCATCAGGTGGTATCCCGGAGGATTCAGGAGGCAACAGGGGGTCCTCCGCCAGGTAGTAAAGATGCACAGACTCGGAGGTAATCACTGCTTCGGAGTACCCTTGGACAGGCTCACCGGTTAAAGTGGGTGAAGCATCAGATACCGGGTGCAGGAAGTCCTCCTGTGTGGATTCTAGGTGGGCAGAAGTCTCTTCGGGCAGGAGAACTGGTGCGCTACCCACGCACATTACCCGACGGGGCTGCTCCGGGATACAGGGAAGTGAAGCTTCAGCAGGGACTTCAAGGTTGGGGTCAGGAGGTCTTTGGGAGGACAGACCCTGGCGTGACGGCTTGCCTCTACGCCTAGCACGTCTGGACTGCCTCTTGAGGTTGGGAGAAGTATTCCGGAGAGCGTGGTCATCCTGTGTGGATTCTGGGTGGGCAGTAGTCTCTTCGGGCAGGAAGACTAGTGCGCTACCCACACACATTACCCAACGGGGCTGCTCCGGGTTATTGGGAAGTGAAGCTTCAGCAGGAGCCTCCGGTTTAGGGTCATCGAAGACCATTAGAAAGGCCACCAGGAAGGCCATTATGTCCAGGACGATAGGATCCTGTGCGTCCCATTGGGGGGTGATCCATTTCAAGGCATCACCCGCTAGGTAAGACATCATGAATCCCACCTTAGCCCGATCGGTGGGAAAACAAAGAGGGTAGAACTTGAAGTGTAGCATGCATTGCTCCACAAATGCACGACTCTGTCTTGGATCCCCATAGTACCGTGGCGGATCCGCAGGAACGGGTGCAGAAAGCTCCATCTGGACGGGTGCGAAATTCGCCTGGAACTCAGCTAGTAGCAAAAAAAATAAAAATAAATTTCTTCTAGATGCACATATTCGCTGGAAAAGGTCTCAGAGAGCGAAGGCCATGGGGCTCAACGGGAACCATGGCCTGAGCATGCTGTAATGCACACGCCCGGGCTGAGTGTTTTGTGCGTGTGTATGTAGTGATTCCACTGGACCGTGCCGGAGAGTGAATACCTGGAGGGGCGTAACTAAGTATCCACCCGATCCGACCAGGGTCGCACAACGGCATACGACGCCAGTGCACCAAGGAGGAACCGAGCAGAGGGACCAGGTGCTACTCCAGGACAGACCCCGGACACGGCTGTTGACCCACACATGGGGAATACAGGAACAGGCAGGTTAGGCTGGCACACAGACTGCTGGGTATAGGCAGACACGGCTGGTATGCAGACTGGCGGATGCTGGTAAGCACGACTGGTATGCAGGCAGGGACGTACTGGCATGTACGACAGGTTGGAGCACCGAGTGGATAGGACCCAGTACAGACTGGGACTCAGGAACAGAACCGCAGATGCGGTGGACAAACAGCAGAGTGAGGCCGCCCAGAGCGGCGAGCAAGAGCAGAACAAGACGAGACCGCCTGGAGCGGTGAGCGAGAGAAGAGCAGGACAAGGCCGCCTGGAGCGGTGAGCGAGAGAGGAGCAGGACGAGACTGCCGAAGCAGCGAGCAAAGGGTCAGATCAGAGCAAGAACCGCTGGAGCGGTGAGCAAGGCAGAGCAGAGGGGTCAGGGCTCTGTTCACATGGAACAGACTGGAAGGGAAAGGCAGAACCAGGTACACACAGGATACTTGCAATGAAGTAGCGAGTAGACTCTAAACTCACAAACGGGAGTACAGGGACAACGAGTAGGAGTTAGGTACGGGATCAGATTCTGCAGGAAAAGGGAAGGTACGGACATAGAGAAAAACAGGTAACAGGCTAGGAGAGTATTCAGACAAGAACAGACACAGCAGCAAGATACAGGAGCGAGTCTAGGTATGCGGCCCCTAGAAGGCGGAACGAACAGGCTAGGAGCGTGTTCAGACAGGAACAGGCAAGATACAGGAACGGGTCTAGGTATGCGGCCCCTAGAAGGTGGAAAGAACAGGCTAGGAGCGTGTTCACAACGGCCTGGAAATACAGCCTCCAGGATAGGCAGAAGACAACAGACTAGAAGATAGTTCAGACAGGACACAGTTCAGACACGGGAACTGATACCACAAGACAGGAAACATAGACAGGACCTGGCACGTCAGTGACTGGAAGCCAACTGACAGAACACAATGCTCAGGCAGGGTTTCTTGGGAGGAGCTGGGTTAAATACCAGGTGACAGACAGCAATAGGCTGAGGACGCGTCAGGGGTGTGTCTGCAGCAGGTACAAGAAACAGGAAGTGATCGGGCGCCGCCCTTAAGCAGCAGAAACAGAGGCAAGCAGACAGCATGGAGGGAAGCCAGGCTAGCAGACTGGACTGGAGATCAAGTGCGCGCTCTTGCACAGTGGGAGATGGACCACAATGCAAGGACGCCGCCAGGTATGTTGCAGTACCCCACCCCCCTTACGCCCCCTCTTCTTCAGGCCTGCCAGAATGTTCCGCAGGGAATTCGAGGGCCAATCCTTCACTTCAAGGAGATCCCTTCCACTGTCCACAGGAAAAACTGGTCTCATCTGAGTAGCTAGGATGCTACCTCCTATCCAGCCATCCTCAGCAACAGACGAAACGGGTGAAGTACCAGGAACAGCACACAAGGAAGTCTCTCTCCACTTATTATCAGGTAGCACCCCAGAGGTTTCAGGAGACAACTGGGGGTCCTCCGCCGGGTTGGAGGGGTGCAGAGACTCGGGGGTAACCTCTGCTTCGGGATACATCTTGTCAAGCTCACAGGATGAAATGGGCGAGGTATCAGGTACAAGGTGTAGAAAAGTCACTGTCTCTTTGTTATCTGGTGGTACCCCGGAGGATTCAGGAAACAACTGGGGGTCCTCCGCCGGGTCGGAAGAGTGCAGAGACTCGGGGGTAACCTCTGCTTCGGAGTACACTAGGTCGGACTCGCTGGAAGAAGCGGGCGAGGTATCAGGTACCGAGTATAGGAGAGTCTCTGTCCATTCGCTATCAGGCAGCACCCCGAAGGGATCAGGAGACAACTGGAGGTCCTCCTCCTGGTCGGAAGAGTGCAGAGTCTCGGGGATAACCTCTGCTTCGGAGTACACTAGGTCGGACTCACTGGACGAAGCGGGCGAGGTATCAGGTACAGAGTATAGGGAAGACTCTGTCCATTCGCTACCAGGTAGCACCCCAAAGGGTTCTGGAGACAACTGGAGGTTCTCCACCTGGTCGGAGGGGTGTAGAGACTCGGGGTTAACTACCGCTTTGAGGTACCCATTGTCAGGCTCACAGGATGGAGCGGACGAAGTATCGGGTACCGGGTGTAGGGAAGTCTCTCTCCATTTGTCATCAGGTGGTATCCCGGAGGATTCAGGAGGCAACAGGGGGTCCTCCGCCAGGTAGTAGAGATGCACAGACTCGGAGGTAATCACTGCTTCGGAGTACCCTTGGACAGGCTCACCAGTTAAAGTGGGTGAAGCATCAGATACCGGGTGCAGGAAGTCCTCCTGTGTGGATTCTAGGTGGGCAGAAGTCTCTTCGGGCAGGAGAACTGGTGCGCTACCCACGCACATTACCCGTCGGGGCTGCTCCGGGATACAGGGAAGTGAAGCTTCAGCAGGGACTTCAAGGTTGGGGTCAGGAGGTCTTTGGGAGGACAGACCCTGGCGTGATGGCTTGCCTCTACGACTAGCACGTCTGAACTGCCTCTTGAGGTTGGGAGAAGTATTCCGTAGAGCGTTGTCATCCTGTGTGGATTCTGGGTGGGCAGTAGTCTCTTCGGGCAGGAGGACTAGTGCGCTACCCACACACATTACCCAACGGGACTGCTCCGGTTTAGGGTCATCAAAGACCATTAGAAAGGCCACCAGGAAGGCCATTATGTCCAGGACGATAGGATCCTGTGCGTCCCATAGGGGGGTGATCCATTTCAAGGCATCACCCGCTAGGTAAGACATCATGAATCCCACCTTAGCCCGATCGGTGGGAAAACAAAGAGGGTAGAACTTGAAGTGTAGCATGCATTGCTCCACAAATGCACGACTCTGTCTTGGATCCCCATAGTACCGTGGCGGATCCGCAGGAACGGGTGCAGAAAGCTCCATCTGGACGGGTGCGAAATTCGCCTGGAACTCAGCTAGTAGCAAAAAAATAAATAAATACATTTCTTCTAGATGCACGTATTCGCTGGAAAAGGTCTCAGAGAGCGAAGGCCATGGGGCTCAACGGGAACCATGGCCTGAGCATGCTGTAATGCACACGCCCGGGCTGAGTGGCGTGTGCGTGTGTATGTAGTGATTCCACTGGACCGTGCCGGAGAATGAATACCTGGAGGGGCGTAACTAAGTATCCACCCGATCTGACC
Source organism: Phyllobates terribilis (assembly GCF_046119375.1). Lineage (NCBI taxonomy): Eukaryota > Metazoa > Chordata > Amphibia > Anura > Dendrobatidae > Phyllobates > Phyllobates terribilis. The sequence continues at coordinate 287,200,920 of NW_027362769.1, forward strand.
AGGGTGGCACGACGGCATACGACGCCAGTGCACCAAGGAGGAACCGAGCAGAGGGACCAGGTGCTACTCCAGGACAGACCCCGGACACGGCTGTTGACCCACACAGGGGAATACAGGAACAGGCAGGTTAGGCTGGCACACAGACTGCTGGGTATAGGCAGACACGGCTGGTATGCAGGCAGGGAGGTACTGGCAGGTACGACAGGTTGGAGCACCGAGTGGATAGGACCCAGTACAGACTGGGACTCGGGAACAGAACTGCAGATGCGGTGGACAAACAGCAGAGTGAGGCCGCCCAGAGCGGCGAGCAAGAGCAGAACAAGACGAGACCGCCTGGAGCGGTGAGCGAGAGAAGAGCAGGACAAGGCCACCTGGAGCGGTGAGCGAGAGGAGCAGGACGAGACTGCCGAAGCAGCGAGCAAAGGGTCAGAGCAGAGTGAGACTGCCGGAGCAGCGAGCAAAGGGTCAGAGCTGAGCGAGACTGCCGGAGCAGCGAGCAAAGGGTCAGAGCAGAGCGAGACTGCCGGAGCAGCGAGCAAAGGGTCAGAGCAGAGCGAGACTGCCGGAGCAGCGAGCAAAGGGTCAGAGCAGAGCGAGACTGCCGGAGCAGCGAGCAAAGGGTCAGAGCAGAGCGAGACTGCCGGAGCAGCGAGCAAAGGGTCAGAGCAGAGCGAGACTGCCGGAGCAGCGAGCAAAGGGTCAGAGCAGAGCGAGACTGCCTGAGCAGCGAGCAAAGGGTCAGAGCAGAGCGAGACTGCCGGAGCAGCGAGCAAAGGGTCAGAGCAGAGCGAGACTGCCGGAGCAGCGAGCAAAGGGTCAGAGCAGAGCGAGACTTCCGGAGCAGCGAGCAAAGGGTCAGAGCAGAGCGAGACTGCCGGAGCAGCGAGCAAAGGGTCAGAGCAGAGCGAGACTGCCGGAGCAGCGAGCAAAGGGTCAGAGCAGAGCGAGACTGCCGGAGCAGCGAGCAAAGGGTCAGAGCAGAGCGAGACTGCCGGAGCAGCGAGCAAAGGGTCAGAGCAGAGCGAGACTGCCGGAGCAGCGAGCAAAGGGTCAGAGCAGAGCGAGACTGCCGGAGCAGCGAGCAAAGGGTCAGAGCACAGCGAGACTGCCGGAGCAGCGAGCAAAGGGTCAGAGCAGAGTGAGACTGCCGGAGCAGCGAGCAAAGGGTCAGAGCAGAGCGAGACTGCCGGAGCAGCGAGCAAAGGGTCAGAGCAGAGCGAGACTGCCGGAGCAGCGAGCAAAGGGTCAGAGCAGAGCAAGAATCGCCGGAGCGGTGAGCAAGGCAGAGCAGAGGGAACAGGGCTCTGTTCACACAGAACAGACTGGAAGGGAAAGGCAGAACCAGGTACACACAGGATACTTGCAATGAAGTAGCGAGTGGACTCTAAACTCACAAACGAGAGTACAGGGACAACGAGTAGGAGTTAGGTACGGGATCAGATTCTGCAGGAAAAGGGAAGGTACGAACATAGAGAAAAACAGGTAACAGGCTAGGAGAAGATTCAGACAAGAACAGACACAGCAGCAAGATACAGGAGCGGGTCTAGGTATGCGGCCCCTAGAAGGCGGAACGAAAAGGCTAGGAGCGTGTTCAGACAGGAACAGGCAAGATACAGGAATGGGTCTAGGTATGCGGCCCCTAGAAGGCGGAAAGAACAAGCTAGGAGCGTGTTCACACTGGCCTGGAAATACAGCCTCCAGGATAGGCAGAAGACAACAGACTAGAAGATAGTTCAGACAGGACACAGTTCAGACACAGGAACTGATACCGCAAGGCAGGAAGCATAGACAGGACCTGGCACATCAGTGACAGGAAGCCAACTGACAGAACACAATGCTCAGGCATGGATTCCAGGGAGGAGCTGGGTTAAATACCAGGTGACAGACAGCAATAGGCTGAGGACGCACAAGGGGTGTGCCTGCAGCAGCTACAAGAAGCAGGAAGTGACCGGGCGCCGCCCTTAAGCAGCAGAAACAGAGGCAAGCAGACAGCATGGAGGGAAGCCAGGCTAGCAGACTGGACTGGAGATCAAGTGCGCGCTCTTGCACAGTGGGAGATGCACCACTATGCAAGGACGCCGCCAGGTATGTTACAGAGGCTAAAATGAGGTCCTCAAATAATCACCTCCAACCTAGACGGCTCCTTATAGAAGTGGCTAGAATGCAGTTACTGCAGTGCGGAAATGTAACGAGGCCCCGGAAAAAATGAGATTACAGGTGGGGTTCGTTTTCTTGAACAGTAATTACGTTTTATATATACAGTACAGACCAAAAGTTTGGACACACCTCATTTAAAGATTTTTCTGTATTTTCATGACTATAAAAATTGTACATTCACACTGAAGGCATCAAAACTATGAATTAACACATGTGGAATTATATACTTAACAAAAAAGTGTGAAACAACTGAAAATCTGTCTTATATTCTAGGTTCTTCAAAGTAGCCACCTTTTGCTTTGATGACTGCTTTGCACACTCTTGGCATTCTCTTGATGAGCTTCAAGAGGTAGTCACCGGAAATGGTCTTCCAACAATCTTGAAGGAGTTCCCAGAGATGCTTAGCACTTGTAGGCCCTTTTGCCTTCACTCTGAGGTCCAACTCACCCCAAACCAACTCGTTTGGGTTCAGGTCTGGTGACTGTGGAGGCCAGGTCATCTGGCGTAGCACCCCATCACTCACCTTCTTGGTCAAATAGCCCTTACACAGCCTGGAGGTGTGTTTGGGGTCATTTTCCTGTTGAAAAATAAATGATGGTCCAACTAAACGCAAACAGGATGGAATAGCATGCCGCTGCAAGATGCTGTTGTAGCCATGCTAGTTCAGTATGCCTTCAATTTTGAATAAATCCCCAACAGTGTCACCAGCAAAGGAACCCCACACCATCACACCTTCTCCTCCATGCTTCATGGTGGGAACCAGGCATGTAGAGTCCATCTGTTCACCTTTTCTGCGTCACACAAAGACATGGTGGTTGGAACCAAAGATCTCAAATTTGGACTCATCAGACCAAAGCACAGATTTCCACTGGTCTAATGTCCATTCCTTGTGTTCTTTAGCCCAAACAAGTCTCTTCTGCTTGTTGCCTGTCCTTAGCAGTGGTTTATAGCAGTTATTTTACCATGAAGGCCTGCTGCACAAAGTCTCCTCTTAACAGTTGTAGAGATGTGTCTGCTGCTAGAACTCTGTGTGGCATTGACCTGGTCTCTAATCTGAGCTGCTGTTAACCTGCGGTTTCTGAGGCTGGTGACTCGGATAAACTTATCCTCAGAAGCAGAGGTGACTCTTGGTCTTCCTTTCCTGGGGCGGTCCTCATGTCAGGCAGTTTCTTTGTAGCGCTTGATGGTTTTTGCAACTGCACTTGGGGACACTTTCAAAGTTTTCCCAAATTTTCAGACTGACTGACCTTCATTTCTTAAAGTAATGATGGCCACTCATTTTTCTTTACTTAGCTGCTTTTTTATTGCCATAATATAAATTCTAACATTCCATTCAGTAGGACTATCAGCTGTGTATCCACCAGACTTCTGCACAACACAACTGATGGTCCCAACCCCATTTATAAGGCAAGAAATCCCACTTATTAAATCTGACAGGGCACACCTGTGAAGTGAAAACCATTTCCGGTGACTACCTCTTGAAGCTCATCAAGAGAATGCCAAGAGTGTGCAAAGCAGTCATCAAAGCAAAAGGTGGCTACTTTGAAGAACCTAGAATATAAGACAAATTTTCAGTTGTTTCACACTTTTTTGTTAAGTATATAACTCCACCTGTGTTAATTCATAGTTTTGATGCCTACAGTGTGAATGTACAATTTTCATAGTCATGAAAATACAGAAAAATCTTTAAATGAGAAGGTGTGTCCAAACTTTTGGTCTGTACTGTATATTATAAATTAGCACTGGAGAACTGTTATAATTTATGCCACTTTTGTGCTGTACATTCTGATGATTCTGTTGGCTGCTCCGTCAATGGCTGAGACATACAGGAAAATTTTAATTCTATCAAAACTGAAAAATCAGAGTTATGTGTAATTTTTTATATTACAGAAAGCGATAATAAAAAAAACTCACTTTATTAATTAAAAAAATTCACAAAGTGGCCGAGCTTTCTCCCTCTCACCCTTCATTAAAGGGGATATCCGTTCCGGTTGTTCAGCTGCCTGTGCTGACGTCATCTCGACAAAGCGGAGGCTTCTCTTCCGCTCCACTGTGTAGACAGGGCGAGACTGACAATGTCATTCTGATTGACAACTGGATTCCCACTGTCTAACTGGGGGAGAAGGCTGTGAATCAGAATGAGTCGGACATCACGCACTGCCCCGTCAGCAGAGGCAGCTGAATCCCCGACAGGAACGGTCTGTGACTGCTCTGTGCTGTGGGACAACGCCGCCGGGCGCAACAGGCAGGTAAGTAGCAATGACCTGCCTGTTAGTGCTTAGGCACATTTTTTGTTTTTCATAAAGTCCTGGATATCCCCTTTAATGAAGGGTTAGTGGGAGAAAGCTCGGCCACTTTGGGAATTTTTTTTTAATTAATAAAGTGAGGTTTTTTTATTATCGCTTTCTGTAATATAAAAAGTTACACATAGCTCTGATTCTTCAATTTTGATAGAATTCAAATTTTCCTGTATGTCCACAAGTCTCAGCCAGTGACGGAGCTGTCGGTGCTGCGGACAGGACTGTGGACAAATGGGAAGAGTCACATTCTGGCAAAACAGAACAATCAGCGATAAAGAGAATTTTTTATATTACATAAAGCGACAATAAAAATGTAAGTTTCATTTATCAGGAAAAAAAAGAATTTTGCCCAAATCCATAAAATATATAACAGTGTAAAAATTCATAAATTATATAACAGTGTAAAAAAATCATTTTTGACTTGTGATGTTTGCTCCATTAAAAACATGAGCAATTGTATAAAAAAAGCATGAGAAAAACAATAAAAAGCCAGTGGAGGCGACTAGACAGCCGTGAGTATGAGGATCCTGGAATCAACTCCGATCTAGTGGTGTCAGTGCTGGACTGTCTACATCAGAGGGGATTTTTTGGGGGCCTCACTCCAGCAACTCCGATCTAGTCTCCTCAGCAGTGAAGCGTCTAGATCGGAGTGGCTAAACTGAGGAGCACAAAAAATCAACTCCGATCTAGACACTTCACTGCTGAGGAGACCAGATCAGAGTTACTGGAGTGAGGGCCTCAAAAAATCAACTCCGATCTAGACGCAACCTTGTCGGGAGCAGTATTCAAATATATGGACGCACGGTCGGACTGGGGTGTCTGGGGCCCACAGGGAGAACTGACTCTAGGGGCCCACCTACAGCCATATGCAAATATCTGTTATCCGCTATCCCTGTTATAGTGGAGCATTGACTGGCGGCTCCTGCACATCTACTGTGCACCACTATAACTGGGATGTACAATTACGGTAGTTTGCATTAAAGGGCTTCTTTGGTTAAAACAAGTTATCACCGATCCATGGGATCCACAGGATCGGTGATCACTTATTGATCGTTTGGGTCCGAACATTGGAAAACGCGCCTATCAGAAGAATGGGGAAGTTTCATCCCTGACAGGACACTTATCCCCATTTTAAAATGCAGCTTCCAAAAAAGAGCAGCGCTCACAGTCACTGAGGGAATGACTGGATGAGTGGTCGCATCTCACATGCCGCTCCAGTCTAATGGGGAGAAAAGCTCCACATTCTGCCGATTGTGTCCCAGCAGTCAGACCCCCACCAATCAATATCATCACTGATCCTGTGGAGAGGTGATTACTTGTTTTCACCAGAGAACCCCTGTAAGTGCATCTCTGCCGCTCTGGTCCAAGTATTTAATCTCTAAGGCTGCGGCCCCACTATCAGTATTTGGTCAGTATTTTTTCTCAGGAGTGGGAGCCAAAACCAGGTGAGGAACAATCAGAGAAAAGGTATAATAGAAACAAGTCACCAATTCTGTATTTATCACCCACTCCTGGTTTTGGCAGCTACTCCTGAGAAAAAATACTGACCGAATACTGATGGTGGGGCTGTGGCCTAATGGAAAAAAATCTTTTCCTAGTTAATATCAGCAAGAACAAAATGACTGCCATACACAACACAGTCCACTATATCAACACCAATAATACCACATACAAAAGAGACAAATATCGCCACACCATGACTAGATCACATATTATCACCACATAGTGACCGAATAATACTACATACAAGGAACAAATACGGCCACACCATGACCAGACCACATATTACCACCCCAAAGTGACCAAATACTACAATACTGATCATGAATACAAACCACAATACTAACAACACTGTTATTACCACCAGTGACATTATACACAGGAGCTCTGTATATAGTGTCAGTGTACAGGTAATACAGGGATCACCAGTGACATTATACACAGGAGCTCTGTATATAGTGTCAGTGTACAGGTAATACAGGGATCACCAGTGACATTATACACAGGAGCTCTGTATATAGTGTACAGTGTACAGGTAATACAGTGACCACCAGTGACATTATACACTGGAGCTCAGTATATAGTGTCAGTGTACAGGTAATACAGGGTTCACCAGTGACATTATACACAGGAGCTCTGTATAGAGTGTCAGTGTACAGGTAATACAGTGATCACCAGTGACATTATACACTGGAGCTCTGTATTTAGTGTACAGGTATTACAGTGGTCACCAGTGACATTATACACAGGAGCTCTGTATATAGTGTACAGGTAATACAGTGGTCACCAGTGACATTATACACAGGAGCTCTGTACATAGTGTATAGTGCACAGGTAATACAGTGGTCACCAGTGACATTATACACAGGAGCTCTGTATATAGTGTACAGATAATACAGTGGTCACCAGTGACATTATACACAGGAGCTCTGTATATAGTGTACAGGTAATACAGTGGTCACCAGTGACATTATACACAGGAGCTCTGTATATATTGCACAGGTAATACAGTGGTCACCAGTGACATTATACACAGGAGCTCTGTATATAGTGTACAGATAATACAGTGGTCACCAGTGACATTATACACAGGAGCTCTGTATATAGTGTACAGGTAATACAGTGGTCACCAGTGACATTATACACAGGAGCTCTGTATATAGTGTATAGTGTACAGGTAATACAGGGATCACCAGTGACATTATACACAGGAGCTCTGTATATAGTGTCAGTGTACAGGTAATACAGTGATCACCAGTGACATTATACACTGGAGCTCTGTATATAGTGCACAGGTAATACAGTGGTCACAAGTGACATTATACACAGAAGCTCTGTATATAGTGTATACATAATATAGTGATCACCAGTGACATACACAGGAGTTCTGTATATACTATATACACACGTGGTCAGAATTGTTGGTACCCCTCGTTTAATGAAAGAAAAACCCACAATGGTCACAGAAATAACTTGAATCTGACAAAAGTAATAATAAATTAAAAATCTATGAAAATGAACAAATGAAAGTCAGACATTGCTTTTCTGCTTCCACTGAATTTAAAAAAAAAATTAAACTCATGAAATCGGCCTGGACAGAAATGATGGTACCCCTGAAAATAATGTGACAAAAGGGACATGTTAAATAAAGTTGTGTCCACTAATTAGCATCACAGGTGTCTACAATCTTGTAATCAGTCAGTGGGCCTGTATATAGGGCTACAGATACTCACTGTGCTATATATAGGGCTGCAGATACTCACTGTGCCTGTATATAGGGCTACAGATACTCACTGTGCCTGTATATAGGGTTACAGATACTCACTGTGCCTGTATATAGAGTTACAGATACTCACTGTGCCTGTATATAGGGTTACAGATATTCACTGTGCCTGTATATAGGGTTACAGATACTCACTGTGCTTGTATATAGGGCTACAGATACTCACTGTGCTTGTATATAGGGCTACAGATACTCACTGTGCTTGTATATAGGGCTACAGATACTCACTGTGTTGTTTGGTGACATGGTGTGTACCACACTCAACATGGACCAGAAGAAGCAAAGGAAAGAGCTGTCTCAGGAGATTAGAAAGAAAATTATAGAAAAGCATGTTAAAAGGTAAAGGTTATAAGACCATCTCCAAGCAGCTTGATGTTTCTGTGACTACAGGTGCACATATTATTCAGAAATTTAAGATCCATGGGACTGTAGCCAACCTCCCTGGACGTGGGTGCAGGAGGAAAATTGATGACAAAACAAAGAGACGGATAATATGAATGGTAACAAAAGAGCCCAGAATAACTTCTAAAGAGATTAAAGGTGAACTTCAAGCTCAAGGAACATCAGTGTCAGATCGTACTATCCACCGTTGTTTGATCCAAAGTGAACTTCATGTAAGACGACCAAGGAGAACACCATTGTTGAAAAAAAAAATAGTAAAAAAGCCAGACTGGAATTTGCCAAACTACATGTTGACAAGCCACAAAGCTTCTGGGAGAATGTACTATGGACAGATGAGACAAAAATTGAAGTTTTTGGCAAAGCACATCAGCTCTATGTTCACAGATGGAAAAATGAAGCATATCAAGAAAAGAACACTGTCCCTACTGTGAAACATGGTGGAGGCTCTGTTATGTTCTGGGGCTGCTTTGCTGCACCTGGCACAGGGTGTCTTGAATCTGTGCAGGGTACAATGAAATCTCAAGACTATCAAGGGATTCTAGAGAGAAATGTGCTGCCCAGTGTCAGAAAGCTTGGTCTCAGTCGCAGGTCTAGCAACAGGATAATGACCCAAAACACACAGCTAAAAACACCCAAGAATGGCTAAGAGGAAAACATTGGACTATTCTGAAGTGGCTTCTATGAGCCCTGACCTAAATCCTATGGAGCATCTTTGGAAAGAGCTGAAACATTCTGGAAAAGGCAACCTTCAAACACGAGACAACTGGAGCAGTTTGCTCATGAGGAGTCGGCCAAAATACCTGTCGAGAGGCGCAGAAGTCTCATTGACAGTTACAGGAATCGTTTGATTGCAGTGATTGCCTCAAAAGGTTCAACAAAATATTAAGTTAAGAAGAAGAACCATCATTTCTGTCCAGGCCGATTTCATGAGGTTAATTTTTTTTTAAATTCTGTCGAAGCAGAAAATCAATGTCTGACCTTCATCTCTTCATTTTCAAAAATTTGTAATTTATCAGATTGAAGTTATTTCTGTGACCATTGTGGGTTTTTCTTTCATTAAACGAGGAGTACCAACAATTTTGACCACGTGTGTAGTGTAAGTGTACATGTAATACACTGACTCACCAGTGATGTCTCTAGGTGAAGTCCTTCATCTTCGCTTTTCTTCTTCATCTGGCACAGACAGCCATCACTTCTTCCAGCCAGGAATCATCTCTGCAGAAAATAACACACAGTTATTAATAACTGATCTCTTCTAGAGAATATTCCCACTTTCCCCCCCCGACCTCTACACTACACCAGTTGAAGAAAAAAAGCAACATAGTGCCGTCCTGCACAGTAACAGGACCTCTCTTTTGTCCCATCCCATGGAAAACAATTTCCTAAAAAGTAAATTATATTACAGAAGTAATAATGTAATAATAATTGGAATCTAAAGTAATAATGTTCCCCACTGGTCACCATAAACTAATAAAGTATGTTCCTCAATCTGGCTCCCAAACAGTAATTATGTCCCTTGTCTAGCCAGGCACCCCCATATGTCCCTTCTGGCCACCATTTGTCTAGTGTGACCCCTCCATATATTTATCCTAGCACATGTGTATCGAGCCTGCCCCCTCCCATATACCCATCCTAGCCCCCCCATGTGCCAGTCTGCCCCCCCACATATCCATCCTTGCCTCCATGTTTCCAGCCTGCGCCCCCATATGTCCCCCCCATATATCCTCCATGTGTCCAGCCTGCCCTCTACATATTCATCCTGGCCTCCATGTGTCCAGCCTCTCCCCTCATATATCCATACTGCCCTTACCCCCTGCATATATCCATCCTGACACCCCCCATATATCCAGCGTGCCCCTCCATATATTTATGCTAGCCCATGTGTATCGAGCCCGCCCCCCCCCCACATATTCATCCTAGCCCCCCCCATATATCCATCCTGGCCTCCATGTGTTCAGCCTGCCCCCCCCCATATATCCATCCTGGCCTCCATAAGTCCAGCTTGCCCCCCCCATATATCCATCCTGGCCTCCATATATCCATCTTGCCCCCCCATATATCCATCCTGCCCCCCCCATATATCCATCCTGCCCCCCATATATCCATCCTGGCCTCCATGTGTCCAGCCTGCCCCCCATATACCCATCCTGCCCACCCCCCTTTGCCTGGGTCCACCTTGGTTCCCCCTTGTGTGTCCTGCCAGGGCTCCCCTTTGTGTGTCCAGCCAGGGCTCCCCTCCCTTGCGTGTCCAGCCAGGGCTCTCCCCTTGCGTGTCCAGCCAAGGCTCCCCCCCTTGCGTGTCCAGCCAGGGCCCCCCACCTTGCGTGTCCAGCCAGGGTTCCCCCCTCGTGTGTCCAGCTTGGCCCCCCCTCGTGTGTCCAGCTTGGCCCCCCCTCGTGTGTCCAGCTTGGCCCCCCCTCGTGTGTCCAGCTGGGCCCCCCCTCGTGTGTCCGTCCAGCTGGGCCCCCCCTCGTGTGTCCGTCCAGCTGGCCCCCCCCTCGTGTGTCCGTCCAGCTGGGCCCCCCCTCGTGTGTCCGTCCAGCTGGGCCCCCCCTCGTGTGTCCGTCCAGCTGGGCCCCCCCTTGTGTGTCCATCCAGCTGGGCCCCCCTTGTCTGTCCATCCAGCTGGGCCCCCCTTGTGTGTCTGTCCAGCTGGGCCCCCCTTGTGTGTCCGTCCAGCTGGGCCCCCCTTGTGTGTCTGTCCAGCTGGGCCCCCCCTTGTGTGTCTGTCCAGCTGGGCCCCCCCTTGTGTGTCTGTCCAGCTGGGCCCCCCCTTGTGTGTCTGTCCAGCTGGGCCCCCCCTTGTGTGTCTGTCCAGCTGGGCCCCCCCTTGTGTGTCTGTCCAGCTGGGCCCCCCCTTGTGTGTCTGTCCAGCTGGGCCCCCCCCTTGTGTGTCTGTCCAGCTTGGCACCCCCTTGTGTGTCTGTCCAACTGGGCCCCCCCTTGTGTGTCTGTCCAGCTGGGCCCCCCCTTGTGTGTCTGTCCAGCTGGGCCCCCCCCTTGTGTGTCTGTCCAACTTGGCCCCCCCTTGTGTGTCTGTCCAGCTGGGCCCCCCCTTGTGTGTCTGTCCAGCTGGGCCCCCCCTTGTGTGTCTGTCCAGCTGGGCCCCCCCCTTGTGGGTCTGTCCAGCTGGGCCCCCCCTTGTGTGTCCTGCTGGCCCCCGCCTTGTGTGTCCAGACCATTACACACACACACACACACCTCTTACCTTCCTGCGATCCCGTGCGGTGTCCTCCTTCTCCTGAGTTGCGCGCCTCCTTCACAGCAGGCGCATGACGATGACGTCATACGCCGGCCGGTGAAGGGAGACACGCAGCTTCAGCTGCTTCACTGGGACGTGCGCCGCGGTGGTTCAGGTAATGAACGCTGCGTGCGCGCGTCCCTGCATACACTGTGCCTGCGCTTTTAAAGGGCCCGTGCCCCTTAAAACCGCAGGATTTTTTTTTGTTCTCTTCTCCCCCCTCTACTCTGCAGCAGGGGCGGGGCCCACCGGGAAATTTCCCGGTATCCCGCCAGCCCAGACCGACCCTGTATGGACGGTGCCAGCAGTGACCGAATGGTGCGTCCGCCCATGACTGAATATGAGAATCACACCCCTATGACTGAATGAGCAGGTAGGATCTAAGTATATATAAAGTTATAAAATCATTATATTACCACAGATTTTAATGAAAAAAGCTTGTTAGTGATGCACATTGCATCACTAACAAAGCAATGGGAGCAGTTTACATAGCAGCTAGGATGTGACAGGTTCCCTTTAAGTCTATCTGCACCTTTAAAAACTATGGAACATGCGGCCTAGTGTGACATGCAGAAGTAGTGCTGTTGCAGAATGTGACATGCAGAAGTAGTGCTGTTGCTTTAAAAGCATCCAGCAACTAGAGGGGTTAACACAGTCACATGAGAAGGGGAGTGTTTTAGCAGAGCCCCTGGGGGATTGTGGGGAAGTTGTTTAATATCTGGCTAGAGCCAAAGAGAAAGGTGTCTTATGATCTGTATCTCACAGAAGGCAAGGGAACAGAATTCAGGTCAGGAGGGAAGCTAAACAAAGGCCAGTTAGACTCCCTGAGCTAACAGTGTGGAGTATTATCGGCCAGGAAGATAAAGACTGAAAGGAAGCCTGTCATAGGTATCAACTCCCTCATCAAACCCTCCCCCTGTAAAGGACATATTGATATTCATGCTATGGCAACTCCATTTTGTCTGCTTGCTTCAAAATCATGTTATTATACTCTTTGCATAGCATACATTCTTTCCTTCTTTCCTCTTGATTCACATGCAACTTTCCCATGCAACTTTCCTTTTCTCTCAGGAACATTCTACGAGACACCCCGCTCCTGTTATCTAGGTAGTCTGAGCCAGGATGTACGACCTTGTAACTTTCCACCATGCACCGAACTAACGATAATATGACCATATATGTATTTCCGTAATAATTGTACTAACATTGGTTCAAGCCTGTAGTATGGCTGTAGGTGATTGGCCATTGATAAACTCAAAACAATATAAAATGCTAAGTAGAAATAAACGGGGTTAGAGATTCTTGAATCCCCCCATACAGAGCTTTGCCTCCATCTGGTTTTCTATTGGATTGTGCAATCAACCTTGTAAAATAATTTGACACTCACTTGGTCAACTGTGAAGGGTCATTACTGCCCTCCCTCAACAGCTTGGTACCGTGACTCGGATCCCTAACCAGGGACGCCCCACCACCCCTGGACGTCCACAAAGAGAGACTTGCTTTCGACCTCCCCCACTGGAATTGGGACTGATCATCCCCCACAAAAAGCCACGGTAAGTGCACAAGTTCTTTACTAGTGATACTGACAGTTTGGCGTGGTTTCCACGTGGTGTGTGGTTGTTTGCAGTATCTCTGGACGTCCTGGTTGGATATAGTCAGAGGTGAGATAATAGGGGTGTAGTCCCATTAGGGGTCTGATATTGATAACTTTTGAAACAACACCACCTCGGATTGACAAGTGAATATTGTACGAATCTTCCTTAACTTCTGACAAAGATCCTTAGGAGACTGAACACTGTTAGGTTCAGTCGCGGCAGGTGATCGAAGATTGGGTAGGACACGCACACAGATATAGCTATATCTAGTGTCCGGAGAGCTGCGGACGAGAGCTCTCCTCCTTTCATCTGAGCCGTACGCGTGACTCCCCTGACGGGTGGGGTGAAGTCAGTGGAACAGCAACTGAGGCCGGCCGGACTCGTACTGTGCACAAATCAAGGATCTTTTGTCAGTTGAAAGGCAGTAGTGCAGTGATTAATCAATGTATCCGTGGAGCAGAAAGAGACTGTCTCCCCCGCAGGAGGGAGAGGATGTGATGACTATCATGGTCGGACGAGAGGGGAAAAGGTCATTTAAGAATGCACCAAAAGTGTTTAAGGTGTTAAACTTTCCTGTGGGAGGGAGACTTCAGCCTACATTGTGGGATGAAGGCATCCGGCAGAAAAGAGGTAGATTAGTTGACTGTGGATTGTTGGAAGACGCTGAAAAGTTGAGGAAAGCTGCACATGAGATTTGTAGTGAGGGGTATGTTGAAATAGAGGAGGAGACGAAGCCTGGTTGTTTCAATTATCTTTATGTCAAGAAGGGAGAATTATCTAGCGCTGTAACAAAGATTGGCTGTTTTGTGCTACAAAATGAAGCTGATGTGGAAAAAAAGGCTGCGCTGAGTTTATCGAAAGAAGGGAAAAAGTATGTGCAGAAACTTAAACAGTTAACTAAAATATGCGAGCTACCAGATAAGGGCCGGTTAATTATGAAGAAGAAAAAGGGCAAGCTAGAAGATAAAGGATTGTTACAAACAGCTTTGGCTTGATATAGAACAGCAGAGAATTTGTCAAAGAAGGGTGGATAGAGGAAGAAAATACAGACAATAAGGGAAAGACGCCATGTTATGTATATTACAAAGGTACTGCTCTCCAGCCACCGCCCGGTAATGGCGGACGGGGGGGGGGGGATTGACCTGTACTAATTGTGGCCAGCTGAATCCATTGTTAGCAGATTATTGTGTTGCATGTCAAGCAGATTATTGTGTTGCATGTCACGCACCCCGTCCAAGAGGCCCACCCCTCGCTACTACCCAAGCCACTCCTAGTGCCCCATCCTCATCTTGCAGCGGCCATGTTACTACACCCATTGCATCACCTCCGGCCTCTGACCAGATGTCAGTGGGTGTGCTCCTTCCCAGTGGAACGCACCCTTCCTGTAGTGTGCTTCCTTCTGGTGGCGGCCATCTTGGCACATCCGGAATACAGGCCGCAATACACACTACACCCAGAATGTGTATGAGGAAGATCATCATGATCAGTGTGTGACAGAGCATTAGACGCCAATACGTATGAGAGTGGGGTTGACTTCTGTCAAGCCCTTAAAATATGGGCTCAGGATAAGCTGGCTGATCAATCCACCACCCTCACAGATGTCACTCAAGAGAAGGGAGAGTCGGTTGAGAAGTTTTATTGGCGCCTTTTGCAGGTCTATAAGGACCTTGGGTTCTCCTTACATACTAAAACTCATTGCCAGCTGTTAGTGTCCGCCTTTATCCAGGGTTTACGTGCTAAATGCAAGCGACAGTCTTAGAAACTCCTGTGGTGCCTAACCCACATACACTTCTCTCACAAATACCATCTACAGCAGTCTGGTTTACAGTAATTGATTTAGCAAATGCCTTTTTCAGCATTCCACTACAAAAAGACTGTCAGTTTCTGTTTGCATTTACATATCAGGGCAGGCAATTCACTTGGACGGTGATGCCGCAGGGTGCGTAGAATAGCCCTAATCAGTTTGCAAAGAACATGTCTAGCTGTCTGCTGCCGTGGCAGCTGGACAACTCTGAGGTAGTACTATTACAATACGTGGATGATCTTCTCTTGTGTGCCCCCACGGAGCAAATGTCCATCAGGGCTCATGTTAGCCTCATCAAGCATCTAGCAAAACTGAATTGTCGAGTCTCAGCCTCGAAACTTCAGTTTTGCCTCGGTCAAGTGGTTTTCTTAGAAGAAAGAAAGACGGCCATCTACCTGCTACCATTCCCAAAAGATCCCATAGAGCTGCAACGGTTCATTGGACTATGCACATACTGCAGACAATGGATCCCAGACACTTCTGATGCAACCCCTATATGATGCTTTAAAAGAAGACACTCTGGTTGATGTAAACAACAAGGACCACCAAGAACAGCTGCAACAAGCCTTTGAGCAACTAAAATCAAGGATGACAGCCCCTGCCCTTGGAAGCCTGGACTATGCTCAACCTTTCCATTTGTATGTCTCTGAGACGGGAGGGCATGCAGCTGGGGTACTCACGCAGAGACACTGTACAAAGCAGCGCCCAGTCGGTTATTACTCAGCGCATCTGGACCCAGTAGACAGGGCCTCCCCCAGCTGTCTACGAGCGGTTCACGCCACACAGCAGTTTCTTGAGAAGACGGCGGACATCATCCTTGGACATGAGACTCACATTTATGCTCCACACGATATTGCGGCTGTTTTGGCTTTACAGAAACCTAAACATCTGTCCACACAGAGACACCTGCGGCTGCAGTGTTCGTTGATTTTGCCAGAAAATGTGAAGTTACACCGGTGCACCACCATCAACCCGGCCACCCTGCTACCAGCACCTGAAGGAGAGGGGAAAGAAGCTCCACCGCATGATTGTCTGGAACAAATTTCTGCGGAGTCAACTCCACTTGTTTTAGTGGGGGAAGTACCCTTGGATGATCCAGAACTTACGTTATATACGGATGGATACAGATATGTTGACACCTCTGGCAGGTTTCATACTGGATATGTTGTCACAACTGAAGATACATTGGTAGAGGCTGCAACCTTACCACTGACAAGAAGCTGGTCTCTGAAGTTTGCCGGTATGGAGTCCCAGAAGTTATCGAAAGTGATCAAGGACCAGCCTTTTCCTCATGTATATATCAAGAAATACTTACCATGATCGGATCAACAGTGGCGTTACACACTTCTTACCATCCACAGTCAAGTGGCAAGGTAGAGAGATTGAATGGCACACTGAAAAGGCAATTGACCAAAATGATACAGGAGACTATGGCCCAGTGGCCTGAGCTCCTTCCCATTGCACTATATCACATATGCACCACCCCCATAGGGAAACAAAAACTGTCACCCTATGAGATACTATTTGGGTCACAACCAGCTATAGCTAGATTTACCCCACAACAATTATCAGAAGAAACAGATCATGTTGTGCAATATGTGATTCAACTTGCCAAAGACTTAACTAACACCCATGCGTTAGTATCATCTTCTATTCCAGATCCAGCTGATGCAGAAGGTTGTCATACCCTCAAACCTGGAGATTATGTGTATGTGAAGAAGCATGTTCGGAAACACGGACTAGAACCACTGTATGACGGACCATGCCAAGTGCTCCTGACAACCCCAACAGCAGTAAAACATGAATTTTCTGAATATAAGCCTAGTGATCCAACAAGTGGCAATCCGGATGTTGGATATTCTAGTCCCCTGGGACAAATGCCTTCGTAGTGTATGTTATCAAATAACACCGTTTTTATCGATTTGGTACATAAATTAGTATTACAGTACTCTGCTTTATGGGATCTGCCATCAGCCACATATTGGGTCTGTGGGAATAATGCGTACAAATGGCTCCCAGTCGGAGTAGGGGGGACTTGTACGTTGGCCCGGCTAACTCCAGCCACTTATCTTATTCCCCATAGTAAAGTAGATTTGAGAGCCTTCCCTCTCCATACCATCTATAAACGTGCTAAGGACAACACCCCATGCCCATCAGGAAGACCTCATTTAGTACAAATTAGTATACCCAATAAGATAGTCAGTACTGTCTTCCTCTAACCTATGGTTACACAAATGTGGGACAAATTAGTGGAAGTCACTGATTACTTAGATGACCAGATTTGGAGTGTATTGGAAGTAATTAATACTACCGTTGCGGTGCAGAATCAACTTATTATAGTAGCTAATCAACGTACTTTAGTGCTGGACTATTTGACAGCAGCTCAAGGAGGGATGTGTCAGGTTATAGGCCCAGCCTGTTGTCACTATATTGACCCCGACTCTACCATAAGGTTAAAGACTAAAATGGAAGACATTAGGAAACTCAGGGAAGAATATAACAAATAGTGTTGAGCGAGCACTAAAATGCTCGGGTGCTCGAAGCTCAGGCCGAGCTCACCATGATACTCGGGTGCTCAACCCGAGCAACGAGCCCAATGTTAGTCCATGGAAGACCCGAGCATTTTTGCGGCGGCACCCCCGGCAGTCTGTAGAAAGCCTAAAAAGTGCCCAAAACGATAGTTACAGTGCTCAAAAGACATGGGGACAGCATGGGCATCGCCCCAGGAAGCATTTCTGACCCCAAGGTCACTGCTGTCAACAACGTAGTCAGAGGTATTAAGCCACTTTTACGGGCTCACAATAAAACGTTCAAAAACTAAACTGAAACGGTTTTCTTGTGAAATATGTTAAGGAACTTACTTTCCAGGTTGTGTATAAGGTAAAATAAATGACCAAAAACAAAAATACTCCTCCACACCTTGGGCTATGTTCACAAGTAGCATTTTTTATGCGTTTTTGCACTTTTGTATTGCTTTCAACTGTGACAAATGCATTCACCGGGAAATGTCATTTTAACATTTTACAATCTTATCTGGCCATGTGCTGTGTGACACATGCATACAGTGCTGAAAAGACATGGGAACAGCATGGGGAAGACCCCTGGAAGCATCTCTGACACCCAGGTCACTGCCTAAAAGTGTGCCCATCAGAAGTGATCCTTGCCGCATCAGAAGATGCAGACTTGCAACTATCCCAGTGCAAGTCCTTGTCCCAGGGCAGTGTTCAATTGTACCTCCCCCATTCCTTGCAATGTAAGCGCAAGTATGCAGCCTGCCACCCACCCACCCCCAGGCTGCAATACCATACTGCTAGCTTGCTTGCACTTGAAATTGTGCCTTTTAGGCATGTGGAGGCAGACGCCGGCCACCATGTCATGACTGCGTTGACGGTCTGGAATCCATACTCAGTCCCCAGCCGCCCGGCGGCTGGGTGTCCACGCTCGGTCCCCAGCCGCCAGGGTGCGGCCAGGTGTCCATACTCGGTCCCCAGCTGCCCCGCGGCCGGGTGCCCACACACGATCCCCAGCCACCTGGGGGCGGCGCGGTGTCCATAAACGGTCCCCAGCCAACCCTATTTCTCCTGGGAACTCCCCCCACACTTTTCTTAGCCTGGCCTGCTTTATGGCAGCATTGAATGAGCCCACCAGAGAACCAGACTCCTCCGGTGGGCCCTGGCTTCTCCATCAGGGGAGTTGAGAGTGCCAAGGGGAGGAGCATGATGATGATGATGATGATAGAAGTTAGTATCTGCTTTGTTTTCTTGGAATGCAAGTGTGGCGCCCCTGAGGGTTCGGTCACCACCGAGGTGTTGCATCTCAGCCAGAGATGTGGCATCTCACTCTCAGGTAAGGAAGGAGTACAGCTCAGGACCCTAACACCTGCATCCAACACGTCCACTTCAGCAGGGCAGGGCGAGATTGCTCCTAAGAGAGAGCACAGTCCCTGGTTCCTGGCTGGAGTGGGGGGAACCCAGAGAGGGGGGAACCACGTAGTGGGTGTGTGTGGAGGAAGTACCTTAGGGGAGCACATGAGAGGAAGGTATAAATTGGGAAGCCATCTTAGAAAGACAGTTCAGTCAGAGGAGGAAAGTGAGGGGAGCAGAGGCTCTGCAGGAGCTCTGCTCCAGAGGCGGGCCTAGCCAGTGAGGCCCAAGTCTGAAGAAAAGGAGAGAATAGAGAAGAGGGAGCAGGAGAAAGGCTCCAGGAATCAGGAAAGGACCCCAGGGGTACGGGTTGTGCAGAAGGCCACCAGTACGCCCGCATCTGCCAGGTGGTGGAAGGGTCAGGCCACACAAAGGGAACCGGTCCCTCAACTAGCAGAGGACTTTATGCCCAACTAGAAACGGGAGGCTGCAGTACTTTATGTCCTGTAGCCACAAGTCCACGCCAGTCTCACCGAGAAGGTAGCCATATAGGACCTAGGGGACGGAACAGACGTCGCCTGCCAAGGCCCACGGGTACCGGATTGAAGGTACTAGGTGTGAGGTGCAGGAAGAAGGCCAGAGAGTGAGGACACACAGAAGGGGGTCCTGCCAAGTACTCCGGAGTTCCCTGGGGGTAGACCGAACCCGTCCCTGAGTAAACACAGGACGACGAGGGTAGTTACATGGATCCCTGTAATCTGGACTGTAACAACTGTGAGTAAAGACCCTAAGGACTGCACTTCCTTGTCTCTGTGTTTCTTGCTGCGCCATCGACCCCTGCACTGCAACACCCAGCATAACCTTCAACACCTACACTGCTTTGGAGCTATCTCTTCCTGTGGAGAGCCACACCATCCCTGCTGCAGTAACATCAGCTTCAGAGGACTGCTCCGCAGCGGCGACTCCCTTTAGCCGCATTCCACAGGTGGCGTCACGAACTTTATAAACTATAATCCCCTGTAAATATTCCCCTATTGAATGACCACCCTGGGTCACGGACCAGGTCACCGCCACTGTGACATCCCCCAGCATTTACCGGCCCGGCACCGAGTACCCCATACGCGTCATATTTGGCGTCACAAACAGGATATGTAACCCACCCATTATCACCGGGTATTGTGCGCCTAGAGACTGTGTTTAAATACTGAATGTGGCGCCCGCCCCAGAAGAACGGGCGCCATTATGTGCGAGCCAAACAACAACAAGAGATCACCTCCCATCGTGGGCCGGGTCCCATAATGACGCCAAAAGCGCGGCTCACCCACTGCAACTGTGGCCATAACCCTGGACCTGTCCATCGGTCTGGAGGAGACGCCCCCAGGTGTGACCGACAGCAAGCAGACATGGGACCGCCCCAGAAAGGGGGGAGGGAAGAATAAAACTGAGAGACGGGGTGTGGTCTGGGCCCATCTAGACAGATCACACCCGGCATGGAACATGGAAGGAGGAGAGACTGGAATCCCTGCCAGCGGCCTGGTACAACCGGAGGCGCCCCTCTCCCTGGAGGGGTTAGTTGCCAGGCTGTCCCGGGAGAATTCAGAGTTCCTCTACGCCGGGATGGAAGACCTGAACCGGAGGATGGAGAGGGCCCAGCAAGATGCTATTTCAAGCTGGAAGAAGGAAATGGTGGAAAGGTTGGCAAGCCGGCAGCAAACACCGCTACCAAGTACAGGCAGCGCCCCAGCCTTGGCGGATCCGGACCAGCGCCAGGAAGCAGAGTGCAGCGCAAGAGCGGCTGCGGGAGCAGGTAAGAGAAGTCTCCCTGTCCCGGGCACTAGAGCCGCTGACCTGCTCCTGGGCCCCCTGGTGGAACCGCCGATCCCGGGCGCTACTGACACTGGCCCACTCTTGACACCCCAGCAAGGCCCTCTGCCCCCGGGCATGGAAGACGCGGATCCATTCCAGACCCTCCTCCCAGGACAACTGTCCCCGGGCACCCGCTCTAGACGTCCTTCAGGCCCCGGACCCGTCACCTCCGGGCACCAGCAACACCGGCCCGCTCCTGGGCCCCTTGCAGGAACCGCCTCCTCCAACACTCGAATGGGTGTGCAGACGCCATCCCTGGTATTGGTCCGCGGAGGTGGAGGACCAGCAGCTCCCACTCCTGCCAGCGCCCCTGCCGTCTCCCGAGGTGAGGAGGATCAATTTGAGTGGGATAACCCTGGCGGAGACCTCATGGGGTTTCCCCAAGAAATGAGAGCAGAGGCGGCCCGCAGAAAAGAGCACTGCAGGAGGGAGCTGGAGCAGCTCGAGAGGGAGCGACACATCTGGTGGGTGCGTTGGGAGAAGCTGGAGGCCCGCAACATGGAGGAGAAGGCTGGGCCCGCAAAGACAAGAGAGCAGCCTACGGTCTCCGTGCCGAAGGGACCGTAGTGAAGTTCAACCTGGAAGGAGGTTGGGGCTTCATCCGGGACCCGCAGTCCGAGACAGATCTTTTTGTAAACCGGAGGGACGTGGAGTGCCACCTAAAAGAAGGTAACCCGGACCGGAACCTGTACCCGGGTGATTATGTCACCTACACCAGACACAGAGGTGAAAGGGGTTGGTATGCCCTGAATGTCCACCGGGTGAGGAAAGGGAGCAGTTCCTCACCCTACAGCGCTGAAGACCCGGCTGGGCCAGCCTACAGTGGACAAGAGCTTCCCCGGAGGGAGCACCACTACTAAGCATAGTAGCTGGAACTTTGAAATGTACATAGTTACCTGAAAGGGTACAGCAGAGACACTGCAAGTTTAACAGATTTATGTGTGTGTTTATTTGATTACCCGGTAAGGGTACCAGAACTTGTAGGCTGAAGACTGTGAGCAGCCAAAAACTCTCCATTGTAAATAATTGCACTTCTTAAAGTGCCCCTTATTGGTTTTATATCTGTACAACGATGACCTCAGAATAAAAACCCGTTTGGCGTGGCCGAAGACGTGGTCCAACGACCGGATCACCTATGCCCTGTAGCCACACCCAGGGCCTACGTTGAGGGTTTTCAGGCGAGTCCCTCATACTCAAGTTTGCTAGTTTGTGTAACGGGTCTGGGAGGCGGAACCTCTGCGCTACTATACAAGGGGGCGGCCCTTGTAAGGGAGCGGGTGGCGACCAGGAAAGACGGGCTGGAAGTCACAGCAAGTGACCGAGGCAGTCTCTGGATGAACGGGCTGGTGGTCACGGCAGGTGAACGGGTCAGTCTCTGAGTGAACGGGCTGGAGGTCACGGTAAGTGACCAAGGCAGTCTCTGGATGAACGGGCTGGTGGTCACGGCAAGTGACCGGGACAGTCTCTAGGTAAAGGGTTGGTACGACCTGTGGCGGCTGAAGATAGACGTGAGCTCCCAGGTGAGCAGGCGAGAGTCTCTGGATGAACGGGTGGTCACAGCATGTGACGGCGGAGCCTCCAGGAAGACCAACAGACAGGCGGCAGATGAGCGCTCCCAGGTGAGCGGACAGAAGTCTCTGGACAGGCGGGTGGTCACAGCACGTGACGGCGGAGCCTCCAGGTAGGCTAGCAGACAGGTAGCAGATGAGCGCTCCCAGGTGAGCGGGCAGGAGTCACTGGACAGGCAGGTGGTCACAGCACGTGACGGCGGAGCCTCCAGGTAGGCTAGCAGGCAGGTAGCAGATGTGCGCTCCCAGGTGAGCGGGCAAGCTGGTCCATAGACAGACTGACAGGAGTTTGGAAGGCAGACCGTCGGACCTCAGGCAAGCAGGCAGGTAGCTGATGTGCGCTCCCAGGTGAGCGGGCAGGCTGGTCCTTAGACAGACTGACAGGAATGGTAAGGCAGACCGTCGGACCTCAGACTAGCAGGCAGGTAACAAGTAATCAGGCAGGAATCTGGCAGGTAACTGGCAGGTATCTGGCAACGGGACCTGAGGGCTGAAGCACAGGTGAGACACTGGTGCAAACAACATTGCTCGGGCACCTCCATTTTGGAGGAGGTGCCTTATATATGGTGAAGTCCTCCGGCCATTGGCCGGGGACTCCTTAGGACGGCGCGCGCGGCCCCTTTAAGAGGGAGGGAGAGCGCGCGCCCTAAGCACAGTGGCCGGGAAGGAGCGCGCGCTGCCAGCAGAGCGGGAGAGGGACGCCGGGCACGGAGCAGAGCGGTGAGGGGAACAGCGTCCCTGCCTAGCAGAGGGCAGGGACGCCGGCGCTACATTACCCCCCCCTTTAGGCCCCCCCTTTTTTAGGCCAGACAGAAATTTAGCTAAGATGAGAGGGGCATGGATGTTCTCCCAGGGCTCCCACGTTCTCTCCTCAGGACCAAACCCCTTCCAATCTACTAGAAAAAAGGTCTTTCCTCTTACCCTTTTGGTGGCAAGAATGTTCTCTACCTCAAACTTGTCCTCAGCAGAAACCGGAGCAGGAGGCGTACCTGTAGACTTGGAAAAAGAGTTAAGTACCACAGGTTTGAGGAGAGATACATGGAAAGAGTTAGGGATCCGTAAGTTGGCCGGGAGTTTCAATTTATAGGCCACCGGGTTGATCTGGCTGATGACCTCCAGAGGACCGATGAACCGAGGCCCTAACTTGTAAGAAGGTATCTTGAGTCGGACATATTTAGATGAGAGCCAGACTTTATCTCCAGGACGAAATTGTGGAGGATCCAGGCGTTTTTTGTCAGCGTGTCTTTTCATCCGTTCGGACGACTGAAGGAGTGCGGATCGGGTACTCTCCCAAATGGAGGAAAATTTGCTAACGAGAGATTCCGCAGCCGGGTTGTCCACAGAGGTGGAGACAGGAAAAGGAATCCGAGGATGTTGACCGAAGACTACAAAAAACAGGGATTTGGAGGAGGATTCGCTCTGGTGGTTATTATAAGAGAACTCGGCCCATGGTAGGAGATCCACCCAGTCTGAATGATGGGCATTAACGAAGTGCCGGAGGTAACTGGTCAGGTTCTGATTGATCCGCTCCACTTGACCATTGGACTGTGGGTGGTAAGCGGAAGAGAAGTCCAGGGTGACGTCTAGCAGTTTACAGGTGGCTCTCCAGAAACGTGAGGTGAACTGTACCCCACGATCCGACACGATGTGGAGGGGCAGGCCATGAAGACTGAAGATGTGGCGGATAAAGTCTTTAGCCAGCTCGGGTGCAGACGGGAGGCCTGGCAGAGGAATAAAGTGAGCCATCTTGGAAAAGCGGTCAGCGACCACCCAAATGACCGTACAACCGGCAGAGACTGGGAGATCAGTTATGAAGTCCATAGCAATATGCTGCCAGGGGGCAGCAGGCACAGGAAGCGGAAGGAGGCGACCGGCTGGCAGGTGTCTCGGGACTTTGTTGCGGGCGCAGGACACACAGGCAGAAACGAAGTCTATTACGTCCTTGTGCAGGGTAGGCCACCAGTAGTGCCGGGCAATAAGCTGGAGGGTCTTTTTCTGACCGGCGTGGCCAGCTAGTTTAGACGAATGGCCCCAGTGTAGGATCTTCTCCCGATCAGGTACTGAAACAAACGTCTTACCGGGAGGGAGACGATTTAGACTCACGGGAGCCACCTGCATTACTCTGGCGGGATCGATGATATGTTTAGGTTCATCCTCGAGATCTGACACTAGAAAGGATCGGGACAAGGCGTCTGCTTTGACGTTTTTGTCAGCCGGGCGAAAATGAAGAACAAAATCAAAGCGAGCAGAAAACAAGGACCACCGGGCTTGGCGCGGGTTAAGTCTCTGGGCATGCTGGAGGTAAGCCAAGTTCTTGTGGTCAGTGTAAATTATTACCGGGTGAAGAGCCCCCTCGAGCAGGTAACGCCACTCCTCCAATGCCAGTTTGATGGCCAATAACTCTCGGTCTCCTATGGAATAATTGCGCTCTGAGGAGGAGAAGAGTTTTGAGAAGAAGCCACAAGTTACCATCCTCCCGGAAGATGATTTTTGAGTAAGTACCGCTCCGGCTCCAGAGGAGGAGGCGTCAACTTCCAGGAAGAACTGCTTGTTGCCATCTGGGCGATGCAGCACCGGGGCGGAAGAGAAGGCCTGTTTTAGGGAAAGAAAGGCCTCCTCTGCTTCGGGTGGCCACTCTTTGGGATTAGTACCTTTACGGGTGAGCGCGGAAATTGGGGCCGTCCGGGAAGAGAAGTGTGGTATGAAGAGGCGGTAGTAGTTGGCGAAGCCCAGGAATCGCTGAATGGCCTTCAACCCCTCCGGTCGGGGCCATTTCTCGATGGCAGACAGTTTCTCAGGATCCATTTGTAGGCCGGTCTGAGAGATAATGTAGCCCAGAAACGGAAGCGAGGTCTGCTCAAAGAGGCACTTCTCAAATTTAGCGTAGAGGTGGTTCTGCCTGAGCCTGAGCAGGACCTGACGAACGTCCCTCCGGTGAGTCTGGAGATCCGGAGAGAAGACCAAGATGTCGTCCAGGTACACCACTACGCAGGAGTAGAGAAGGTCCCGGAAGATGTCATTGACCAACTCTTGAAAGACGGCAGGAGCGTTACAGAGGCCAAAGGGCATTACCAGATATTCATAGTGGCCGTCCCGGGTGTTGAATGCCGTCTTCCATTCATCCCCCTGACGGATACGAACCAGGTTGTACGCCCCACGGAGGTCCAGTTTGGTGAAAATTCTAGCCCCCCTCAGACGATCGAATAACTCCGGAATGAGCGGAAGGGGGTACTTATTCTTCACCGTGATCTGGTTAAGGCCTCTATAGTCTATACAGGGACGGAGGGAGCCGTCCTTCTTTTTGACGAAAAAGAAGCCTGCTCCCGCCGGGGAGGTAGATTTCCGGATGAATCCCCTGGCCAGATTCTCCTCAATATATTCGGACATCGAGCGGGTCTCAGCAGCGGATAATGGATAAATACGCCCACGGGGAGGAGAAGTACCAGGTAACAGGTCGATAGGGCAGTCGTATGGTCTATGAGGGGGTAGTGTCTCTGCTTCCTTTTTATTAAAGACATCAGCATAAGACCAATACGGGATCGGAAGTCCAGGTAGATTAGCTGGGGTAGGAGAAGGACGGACGGGATGAACGGGAACCAGACAGGTCTTATGGCAGCCCTGTCCCCAGCGAAGGACCTCTCCGGTCTGCCAGTCAAGAACGGGTGCATATCTCTGGAGCCAAGGTAGACCTAGCAAGAGGGCGTGAGAGAGTCCAGGCAGAACATGGAAGGAGATACTTTCAGAATGCAGCATTCCCACCTGCAGAGTAATGGATTCGGTGATGAGTTGGATGGGGCGTGGTAAGAGCCCCCCATCCACGGCAGCAACGGACAAGGGTACAGCCAGAGGTTTGGTGGGGATGCGGTATTTCTCTACCAGGGACTGTGAAATAAGATTCCCGGCTGCTCCAGAGTCAAGTTGGGCTAGTTCGAAATAACGGTTCTCCCCGTAGACGATTGAAACTGACAACAGCAGGGATGGAGAGGATTTATTCTTGTCTAGGTGGACCTCTCTGAGCGAACCTAGACACAGGCGTTTCCCGACCTCTCCGGGCAGGCACGGATGCGGTGCTCCTTACTGCCGCAGTAGAAGCAGGTCCCCTCGGCACGGCGTAAGTCCTGACGGGTCTTGACCATCTTGGTCTGGTCGACCTGCATAGGCTCAGGAGAGTGTACCTGGTAAGAGACAGAAGGAGTGACGGGTTTCTGAAAAGTAGGAGCTAGACGGGGTAATCTCCTCTCACGGGTGACCTCTCTGGCACGCTCCTGGAACCGTAGGTCAATCCGGGTGGCAAGAGTTATTAAGTCATCGAGAGTGGTAGGAATGTCCCGGCCGGCAAGCTCATCTTTAATACGGCCGGACAGACCCTCCCAGAAGACGGATACCAGAGCGTCGTTATCCCAGGCCAGCTCCGAGGCAAGGGTACGGAACCGTATGGCATATTGGCCCACGGTGAGACTTTCCTGACGGAGGCGTAGCAGAGATGATGCGGATGAGGTCTTCCGTCCGGGTTCGTCGAAGACTTTCCGGAAAGCCGTGAGAAAAGCAGGCAAGTTGGATACCAGGGGGTCTCCTCTCTCCCATAGAGGATTTAGCCAGGCCAGGGCCTCCCCGGTGAGATGGGACATGATGAATGCAATTTTGGCCCGGTCGGAGTTAAACTGGTGAGATAATAGTTCAAAGTGCAGGGTGCACTGATTTATGAAGCCCCGAGCCTGGGCGGAGTCGCCTCCGAAGCGAGGAGGTGCAGAAAGCCGGGGTCCGGGGTAAGGTACCATGGTATTGGTGGGCAGCGGGGCTGCCGGGTTGCGAGTCATGGCACTGGCGGAGGTTGCTGGTGGAGCAGTCAGAGTATCCAGGCGAGTATTGACATTCCGCAGGTGACCCAGGATGGACTCCTGTTGGGACCTTTGACGGGACAGTTCATGACACAAGTCCGAGAGCGAGGGAGCTTGGGTGCCACCGGGTTCCATGGCCCGAGCAAACTGTAACGGGTCTGGGAGGCGGAACCTCTGAGCTACTATACAAGGGGGCGGCCCTTGTAAGGGAGCGGGTGGCGACCAGGAAAGATGGGCTGGAAGTCACAGCAAGTGACCGAGGCAGTCTCTGGATGAACGGGCTGGTGGTCACGGCAGGTGAACGGGACAGTCTCTGAGTGAACGGGCTGGAGGTCACGGTAAGTGACCGAGGCAGTCTCTGGATGAACGGGCTGGTGGTCACGGCAAGTGACCGGGACAGTCTCTAGGTAAAGGGTTGGTACGACCTGTGGCGGCTGAAGATAGACGTGAGCTCCCAGGTGAGCAGGCGAGAGTCTCTGGATGAACGGGTGGTCACAGCATGTGACGGCGGAGCCTCCAGGAAGACCAACAGACAGGCGGCAGATGAGCGCTCCCAGGTGAGCGGACAGAAGTCTCTGGACAGGCGGGTGGTCACAGCATGTGACGGCGGAGCCTCCAGGTAGGCTAGCAGACAGGTAGCAGATGAGCGCTCCCAGGTGAGCGGGCAGGAGTCACTGGACAGGCAGGTGGTCACAGCACGTGACGGCGGAGCCTCCAGGTAGGCTAGCAGGCAGGTAGCAGATGTGCGCTCCCAGGTGAGCGGGCAAGCTGGTCCATAGACAGACTGACAGGAGTTTGGAAGGCAGACCGTCGGACCTCAGGCAAGCAGGCAGGTAGCTGATGTGCGCTCCCAGGTGAGCGGGCAGGCTGGTCCTTAGACAGACTGACAGGAATGGTAAGGCAGACCGTCGGACCTCAGACTAGCAGGCAGGTAACAAGTAATCAGGCAGGAATCTGGCAGGTAACTGGCAGGTATCTGGCAACGGGACCTGAGGGCTGAAGCACAGGTGAGACACTGGTGCAAACAACATTGCTCGGGCACCTCCATTTTGGAGGAGGTGCCTTATATATGGTGAAGTCCTCCGGCCATTGGCCGGGGACTCCTTAGGACGGCGCGCGCGGCCCCTTTAAGAGGGAGGGAGAGCGCACGCGCGCGCCCTAAGCACAGTGGCCGGGAAGGAGCGCGCGCTGCCAGCAGAGCGGGAGAGGGACGCCGGGCACGGAGCAGAGCGGTGAGGGGAACAGCGTCCCTGCCTAGCAGAGGGCAGGGACGCCGGCGCTACAGTTTGCACCTTACTAAAGAAAATGGACACCTGGTTGCAGATCATGCTGTAACCTGTTAAGGAATAGTTTATATGACAAATGCTTTGTCTGGATAATGTTTTATAAGTGAAGGAAAAATGTTATGTAACAAGTTTTATAATGTTTTGATATAGTAAAATAACCATATATTCATAAGGTACATTGTGAAAAACCACTCTACCCAAAGTGAGGTCCCAAAAATTGGAAAAGTGGAAGTTTATGCCACTCCATAAAACTAATTTGTAGACAAATATTTTATTAAACACTTAAAGACATAGGACATACAACAAGGAACAACCCGGCAGAAAAAGTAGGGCTGCATATATAAATATATTAAGATTAAGCAGTCATAAGGAGTAGAAATAACAATGGAGAAAAATGCCACAGTATTTAATCCCTAGTGGGATAGTTGTCTAAGTGCTGCATACAATAAAAGTCCATAAATACATACATTGTTTATACAGAAAAATATATAATGGTCGTGTCAGCACATAAACCCCTAAAGACATTGATCAAATCATAGTATTGCACTCTTACCCATTGCTAAGTAGCAGCCCCACAAGAGAAAATCCCCAACGCACGTTTCGCTTGGTGTATTAAACCGCTTCCTCGGGGGGAATGCAGAAAAGGACCTTCCATGCTGGTTTAAATATGTTCAGGACCTGCGGTCACATGGTCGCGATGGACCAATCGCGTCATGGTATGTCGGCGCATGCGCACTGCGTCGTACGCGTCAACCGCACCGCCCACAGCCATCAAGGCAGACCGCGCATGTCAGGAAGACCAGGGTAGGTTACCATGGCTCCCATACAACAAGCAGGCTCCATAAAGATGCCGGGGGTGGAGCAGGGACAACAGACAGCGCAGCACGCACGCGCACACCATTTAGCAAAAGTTTATAACAGCAACCCATACATATATTTATAAATAGCACCAAATGACAATATTAAATCCAATCCAGATGGTATGAATTCATAAATTGAAAGGTGATGCTAGTTCATGCCACAAGATCATTAGTCTAGCTATGGAAGAGAAAAGAAAAAATATATATAAACAGGACAAGAAACATTAAAGAGAATAAAAAATGTGATTAAAATTGAATTAAAAAATACCAAAGGGTTAGGCTGCGTGCCCACGTAGCGTTTTTCAAGCGTTTACGCTGCGGAATTTCCGCAGCGTAAACGCTTGTTAAACGCTAGGTAATCCGCTCCCCATGGTCCCCAAGGGAATTCCGCAAGTTCTATGCCCGCGCTGCGGATTTTTCCACAGCGTTTATACTGCGTTCAAAAATCCGCAGCATGTTCATTAATTTTGCGTTTCCGCAAGCGGAATTGCCTTGTGCAATGCATTAAAAACGCAAGGCAATTCCGCATGTGGTAAACGCGCGATAAACGCGCAATAAACGCGTGCGGAATTCCGTATGCGTTTTTCCGGGAGAGGACATGCGGAAATGAAGCAGAAATTTTCTGCTTCATTTCCGCAACGTGGGCACATAGCCTTACTATGTGTTCACAAAAACGGGGCGAAACTTAACATTTCGTTGAGGCCATTGGGAATCACAGTTCCCAGTTCTACTATCCATTTAGCCTCTCTTTGGGCTAGAAGTTTTTTTATCTTGCCTCCTCGGACACCACCATGGATGACTTCAATTCCCCTGTACCATGAAGGTTTTGCGGTTACTGTCATGGTATTGCCTAAAATGGCGTGGGATAGTTTTTAGTGAAGAAATGTCTGCCACTGTCCTTGCTGCACCAATGTCTCTCACATGCTCCCTAATCCTCACCCGCAATTCTCTAGATGTCAATCCGATATATATTTTTCCACACCCACAAGTTGCATAATATACAACATTTGAAGTCCCACATGAAATATATTCATTGATTTTATAGTGGCGACTTCCAGAGGAATTAGAGAACTCAGTGCTGCGAGAGACATTGGTGCATGCCAGACAGTGACCC
The DNA here is from genome assembly GCF_046119375.1 of Phyllobates terribilis. Lineage (NCBI taxonomy): Eukaryota > Metazoa > Chordata > Amphibia > Anura > Dendrobatidae > Phyllobates > Phyllobates terribilis. The sequence goes on from NW_027362769.1 coordinate 287,231,097, forward strand.
CATGAGACGCACCCCTTTCTTGGTCCCCTTGACCCAAATGGATTAGGCTTTGGCGTAATATAGTGACTTTTAACCAAAATATCTTTAATATTTCTGCATCTTCTGGAGGTCATAAGAGGGGATGCCGAAATATGGGGAGCCACGGAAGGTCAATAAAACCGACCAATGCCGTTGCAAAATTGTTCTCATAAGCGACCAGTCTTGGTTATAAGTGGAAATGAATCTAGGTGGTCCAAAGTTTTCCTTTGATTTTGTTGTAGAGCTCAACAGCTTATTGCGTGGGGTGGCCCTCGCTCTCCTATACCCCTGTTTTACACATCGCTTGCTATAGCCCCTCTCCGCAAAACGTCGGGTAAGATCCATGGACTGATCCTCAAATCTCGCCTCAGAAGAGCATATCCGCTTCATCCTGAGGAATTGTCCAACTGGGACAGCCCTGTCCGTGGAGGCGTTATGTGCTGAATCAGCATGTAATAGTGCATTCAATGATGTAGACTTACAATAAACATCAGTTTGAATATATCCCCGTTCATCTACCTCAAGGGAGATATCTAAAAAATCTATTTTTTTCGCACTGTATTGAAAGGTCAGTTTAATATTGAAAGGGTTGTCATTGAGTTGGTCCATGAATTGCTCAAGCTCACAGGCAGTACCTTGCCAAATAATGAAAAGATCATCAATATATCGCAGCCAACACTGCACATGGTCGGCAGCCCATGCCCCCGCATCACCAAACAAACACCTCTCCCAGAAACCCAGGAAAAGGTTTGCATACGCGGGCGCGCAGGCCGCCCCCATGGCAGTGCCGCGTCTTTGCAAATAGAATATATCTTTGAAAACAAAAAAGTTATGTGTTAATATGAACCGGAGCAATTCGAGGACCAAATCACCCAATTGGCTGTCCCAGTTTGAACACCCCAGGAAGAAGTGGACAGCTCTGATACCGTCTTCATGGTCAATGCAAGTATAAAGGGATTCAATATCCGCAGTAACCAGCAACATATCTGGTTCCACAAAGATCCCGTCCACCCTCCTTAGCACGTCCGTTGTATCCTTAACAAATGATGGTAAAGTTTCCACCATAGATTTCAAATAGTAATCTATGAACTTACACACTGGTTCACATAAGCCATCTATTCCTGACACAATCGGACGGCTAGGAGGGTCGACGGAATCCTTGCGGATTTTTGGAAGAAGGTAAAAAGTTGGGACTTTTGGATATTTTACCATTAGTCCCTCAAAAATTTGTTTTGTGATTATACCTTGATCTAAGGCTCCACAAAGTATATAGAGTGCAGCTGAGCCGAGAAGGAAGCAAGGGGTGAGAAAGGTAGTTTTTCATAGGTATTTCTATCTCTCAATTGTCTGTGAGCCTCTTTTTCATATTTATTTATTGGCCAGATGACAATGTTTCCCCCCTTGTCCGTGCCTTGAAAACTACATCATCAAGTGCCTGCAGCTCTTTCAAGGCTTGTCTTTGTCTATAACTAAGATTACTATGTCTTGTTTGTGTAGAGATTTTCTTGAAATCATCCAAAACTAATTTAGTAAAAATCTCAACGGCTGGACATAAGGACAAGGGGGGAAACCTCGTCGATCTGGGTACCACATCCTGAGGAAACATACCTTGTTTCTCAATGCTCTGCTCTTGTAATAGTTCCTCCAAAATGGAGAGAGCTTCCCGCTCAGCTGCACTATCCAGGCCAAAATCCAATGTACCACGATTATGTAGTTTTTTCATGATAAGTTTGCGAGAAAGACATAAAGATCTTTCATGGCTGTAAACAGATGGAATGGATTAGTTGGTGCAAAAGACAAACCTCTACTCAATACTTCACATTGGGCTGGAGTGAGATTATGAGATGATAAATTAATTACCTGTAGACTTGTCTTAGTTTTTTTATCCTGTTGATTACTTGTCAAATTCTTGCGTTTGGCAGCCAATCTAGTTTTATTATATCTAAAAACAGGGGTTTGGCCATCATTTCCCTCCATATTTGTCTTAGTTTGAGCTTCATCCCCAGATGTAAGGGATACACCCGATCCTGATCTGGAGCGAGATCTGGGTCTAGTATGATATATGGTACGTGAGCGATTAGTATTCATCTTCCACTTATAAACCCGACCGGTCGCTTTATCATTGAAGTCACTCTGAAACTTCTTTGTTTTAGTAGATACAATTTCTTTCTCCCATATTTGGAGATCATGGTCCAGTTCCTCACTGATTTTCCTCAATGTGTCAACTGGTAATTTCCTTTTTAAGATGTCCTGTAATTCCTCTATCTCATTTTCAAGATTATTCAATGTAGTTTGATTAAAGTTACATAGTAATTCCATAAACCCTTTTGCACATGAGTCCGCCAAATCCTCCCATTTGGCCTTGAAAATGTCATCTTCCAGGGGGAAGGATGGGAACACCTGTACCCTCAATCCACGGGGAATCAATGCTCTTTGAATGTACTTCTCAAGGAATGCGCGGTTCCACCATGTTTTGATCCTTTTGTTTAAAAGGCTCTTAAGTCTCACCACCGTTTCCTGTAATCCCTTGTCACTGGTATCAATCATAGAGCCAGAGTCATCCTTCAACACTTCATTTAATTTTAGAAGACACGACTCATCGCGGGCCCTAAAGTCCATATTACCCTTTGAATCTGCTGTGAATGACACAGAAAAATAGATAAATAACCATATATTCATAAGGTACATTGTGAAAAACCACTCTACCCAAAGTGAGGTCACAAAAATTGGAAAAGTGGAAGTTTATGCCACTCCATAAAACTAATATGCATGCTACCACGAAACACAGGAGTTTTTTTGGCAATAATTTGTAGACAAATATTTTATTAAACACTTAAAGACATAGGACATACAACAAGGAACAACCCGGCAAAAAAAAGTAGGGCTGCATATATAAATATATTAAGATTAAGCAGTCATAAGGAGTAGAAATAACAATGGAGAAAAATGCCACAGTATTTAATCCCTAGTGGGATAGTTGTCTAAGTGCTGCATACAATAAAAGTCCATAAATACATACATTGTTTATACAGAAAAATTTATAATGGTCATGTCAGTACATAAACTTTGATATAGTAACCTGAAATGTACACGAAAATGTGCCTCCCATAAAGGGAAGAAAAGGTGTTATGTTTATAATCTTCTATGTGATGCATCTAAAATTTTGCATGTCTTTAAAATTGTTTTTACTCTGTTCCAGCCCACGGACGTGCTGTGTTTTACCAGAAGGGTATGTGGCGCCCCTGAGGGTTCGGTCGCCACAGAGGTGTTGCATCTCAGCCAGACCCTAACACCAGCATCCAACACGTCCACTTCAGCAGGGCAGGGCGAGATTGCTCCTAAGGGAGAGCACAGTCCCTGGTTCCTGGCTGGAGTGGTGGGAACCCAGAGAGGGGGGGAACCACGTAGTGGGTGTGTGTGGAGGAAGTAGCTTAGGGGAGCACATGAGAGGAAGGTATAAATTAGGAATCCATCTTAGAAAGACAGTTCAGTCAGAGGAGGTAAGTGAGGGGAGCAGAGGCTCTGCAGGAGCTCTGCTCCAGAGGCGGGCCTAGCCAGTGAGGCCCAAGTCTGAAGAGAAGGAGAGAAGAGAGGAGAGAGAGCAGGAGAAAGGCTCCAGGAATCAGGAAAGGACCCCAGGGGTATGGGCCGTGCAGAAGGCCACCAGTATGCCCGCATCTGCCAGGCGGTAGAGGTGTCAGGCCACACAAAGGGAACCGGTCCCTCAACTAGCAGAGGACTTTATGCCCAACTAGAAACCGGAGGCTTCAGTACTTTATGTCCTGTAGCCACAAGTCCACGCCAGTCTCACTGAGAAGGTAGCCATATAGGACCCAGGGGACGGAACAGACGTCACCCGCCAAGGCCAGCAGGTACCGGATTGGAGATACTAGGTGTGAGGTGCAGGAAGAAGGCCAGAGAGTGAGGACATGTAATAGTGGGGAAGGGCGTAGCCTTCCCTTGGCGCTGAGATAGTTAAAAGAAGTGTTCCTGTAGTCAGACCTCTCTGAACTGTTGGTAGGCCAAGCTAAGAGGTTAGCTTCAGTGGTCCAGTCAGCAGAGTAAAGGGGGAACTTAGTGCCCTGATCAAGCCTTGAGTGATATAGAGCTTGTTCCTGGCATAATTCCTTGTGGGCTGCAGTACCTGTAAACAGCCACAAGATGCCACTGTCCTGGGTGCAGATGTCAAGTTGAGTCTGCTAGCAGTGTTACAGACAGTGATGGGTTAATACTGAGTGATGACAGCTCACAGAGGGTGGGCACCTTAAGAAAATCCCGGCTTAGTTTCCTGAGGCAGGAAGAGATGCTCAGTAAGAGATAGGACAGTGAACCATACGGGCAGCTTGAATATATATTGGCTGCTAGGGTAGACGGGAGCTCCATACCCTCAGACAGTGGGATCACCAGTGTGAAAGTCTCCTTACGCAAGAGCAAGAGTCCTGTTAGCCGGCCGGAGAAACTCATCAAAGGTAGTGAGGACCCAGGGAACTTCTAGTCTGCAGGAAGCAGAGGAAGATAAATAGGACTCCAGACTAAGACGTGGGGGAGAGATATCGGATCCAGATCACTGTTGGTATTGCAGAAGAGTCTCTTGGGCTAGAGATTAGAGTCACAGAGATGCTTCACTTAAAGAGGGAACCAGGGCTGAAGAAGTTGCCAGCGCCTGTGAGAGAGATAATAACCTGTCGGGCCGTATCCATTATATCTCCCTGTAAATATTGTACATATTCCTCTTCCCCAAGTAAAGTTCAAGTTCTGGTTAAGAACCTCGTGTCGTCTGAATTTATTGCTGCCCTGGTCCCAGAAGAGAAATGCCTGGAGACAGCCGCGATCGGATGGTTTGAAGTAAGTCGAGAGCCCCACATACACAGCCACACACCAGAGGGAGGACACGTATTGTCTGTAGGGTGCCAGAGGAGAGGGGGCTACAGCTCGCCCACGACTACCTCGCTGGGGCACCTTACATTTGATGTAGTCGGCAGGATGCAAGCTCCTCGCATGAAGAAAGCAGGGAAGAGCCGACGCAGAACACTGAGGAGAAAGTGTTGGAAGGCATGCGGCCCAAGATGGCGGCCTGAAGCATAGATTCCAAGATGGTGACAGTGGCGGTAAAGTCTAGGAGAAGTACCGCCTATCATGGGAGTGGACGGCGCCGGAGCGTGCGAAAAGATGTCCAGCCCCTACGAGTTCCGGCCCAAAGAAGAATGGGCCCAGCAGTGAAGATGCGTCCCAGGATGGGTCGTCCAGTGAGGAAGAGGACACGGCGCAAAGTGAAGTCCGGCCCAGTGAGTATCAGCACGCACAGAGAAGGGGCGCGGCTGAAGGCGGAGCTGCCGAGAGTGATGAGTGACGCGGCGGTCGCGTTAGAAGGCCGGCCCAGGAAGAGGAGGAGTTGGACGCGCAGGACGCGCGTCACTGGTAAGCGACCAGCGCCATTTTCTGTCCAGCACACGAGAGGAAGGAGCTGCTGCAGTGGACGCCCTAAGAAGATGGCAGCCGGAGGATCGGATGACCTGTCCAAGATGAGCGGCAAGGAGGAAATCCAACAGTTGACCACCCCTAGGGGCTGCAGTCGGAAGTCACTCACCCGTGGACGCTGCCCATGAGTCTTTGCCTTTGCCCCAGTGACCGTCCAGTGGTCCACTAGGCCTGACCCGGAGATGGGTCTGCTCATCCATGAACTGCGTGTGTGGAGTTGGAGCCGGATGCCGGATGATGCTTCCTCCTCGGCGGAGGGCGGAGGACATCCCGGTGGGGCCGAAGCAGCTGCCACAGCACGGCTGGAAGAAGGTGAGCGTCCCATACCCTGGTGGCTTGTCCCGCTTGCGGAGCCGCTAACGACAACTTCCGGGACAGCGGTGGAGGTTCCTAGGCCTGAAGGAGCTGCTGCGGAAGCGAGGCCTCCTAGAAGGAGGGCCGCACAGGAAAATTTCTGGCAGTTGGCACTAGAGGTCCTAATCGCCCCCTCGGCAAAGCGTTACGCTGAGCTCGGTAGTCTGAAGTGGACTACCCGCAACCCCCCGATGACACCACGGGAATAGCGGCGATGGACCGATACCTTCCTGAGAGGCTGGCTGGAAGGGTCCAACGCGGCACGGAGGGAGTCGGTGGAGGCTTCCCAGACTCGGGGACGAGTAATTGAGTTCCACATCCGTGAGTGGTACGGATTCCTGGAGGAAGAGTGGACCGGGCACGAGGTGTTCGTTACTCGTGAGGTAATTAAGCGAGATTATCTGCCTGATCGTTTTCACAATCTGCATGTGGGAGACATAGTGCACTTCGTTAAGTGCGAGTGTTCCAGAGGGTGGTACGCGGCTGCGCTCACCCGACCGTATGAATAGAAGGATATCCTTGAGAGGGATGAAGAGGTCTTTCGGCGAAGGGCCAAGAGAGAGGCCCTGCAGCGCTGGGCTAGAGGAGCCCCTAAAGGATTCTTGCCCCCTCCCAAGGCCGGTGTCCTGCAGGAGGACGAATCCAGGAAACAGCAGTGGGGAGACATTGTGAGTGAAGAGGAGGAAGACTTCACGAGCTGCAGTAGAGCCGACTCTCCCAGTGGGACGCCTGATGCAGATTCAGCAATTAAATACCCTGGAGGGGCTGAGGCAGTTGAGCAGGGAGCTGCTGGAAGATTTCAGGCTGGCGCCAGTAATATGGTGCACAATTTCACAGTTACCAGCTACGGCCCTACCAGGTTGGCTGTTGCAGTGCCACATCCTCGGATGAGGACCCGGGGCCCAGCCGGTACCCTGACCAGCCTTGGAAGTGGAAGAAACCACCTTCGTCCACAGCATGGGCCGCCATCATGAAGGAGCGGAGGGAGGCCCGGAAGAAGTGAGCTAGCTGGCTAAAAGGTCCGTTGACCTTTCACCTCTTCCTTCGCTAGGACCCACCAGCAGTGGTCCTGTTTCTGGGATTGTTTCCCAATGGGGGCAGAGTGCCCCGTGTTTAATTGAGTTAAAGAGAGAATGGAGGACTGTTCCCCTACCTCCCAGGCCAGGAAGGCCTCAAGCAGCACTGAAAGTTGTGTGCCCAAGGGAGCTGCTATTTTTGTTTTTACTTCTATTTTTATTTTTGTTGCGCTTGTTGCGCCTTTTTCTGCTGGAATTTAAAACGCTGAGGCACACCTTGAGGATGGATATCCTCCAAACCTAAGAGACTTGCGGCCTAGCGGGAAGAACCGGTGACCCCCGCTAGGGCCAAGAAGAAAGAGAATCACGGGGTGTTACCTGTGACTGTGTGCCTCAGAATGCAGCCCTTGAAGGAGATTGGGGGCTATTGAAGTGTTGGCCTGTCTTAAAATTATGGACTTGGACACTGTGTTTCTAGGGTCCTTACCAAGAAGGACCGGTACCTCTGAGAAGTTTTGAAAAGTTGATAATGAACTGTCCTGAGCTGCTGTTCCGGGGCCCTTAACTGAGAAGGGCCGGTCTCCCATCCAAGAAGACGTTTTCAGGACCAGTCGTGTACTAAAATGTTTTAGTAAATATAGTAATATGATATAATGTCATAGCTGCTGATCTGTGTTGATTGTTTAGTGTGGTCGGGGACGACCAACATTAAAGTGTCGGGGAATGTAATAGTGGGGAAGGGCGTAGCCTTCCCTTGGCGCTGAGATAGTTAAAAGAAGTGTTCCTGTAGTCAGACCTCTCTGAACTGTTGGTAGGCCAAGCTAAGGGGTTAGCTTCAGTGGTCCAGTCAGCAGAGTAAAGGGGGAACTTAGTGCCCTGATCAAGCCTTGAGTGATATAGAGCTTGTTCCTGGCATAATTCCTTGTGGGCTGCAGTACCTGTAAACAGCCACAAGATGCCACTGTCCTGGGTGCAGATGTCAGGTTGAGTCTACTAGCAGTGTTACAGACAGTGATGGGTTAATACTGAGTGATGACAGCTCACAGAGAGTGGGCACCTTAAGAAAATCCCGGCTTAGTTTCCTGAGGCAGGAAGAGATGCTCAGTAAGAGATAGGACAGTGAACCATACAGGCAGCCTGAATATATATTGGCTGCTAGGGTAGACGGGAGCTCCATACCCTCAGACAGTGGGATCACCAGTGTGAAAGTCTCCCTACGTAAGAGCAAGAGTCCTGTTAGCCGGCCGGAGAAACTCATCAAAGGTAGTGAGGACCCGGGGCACTTCTAGTCTGCAGGAAGCAGAGGAAGATAAATAGGACTCCAGGCTAAGACGTGGGGGAGAGATATCGGATCCAGACCACTGTTGGTATTGCAGAAGAGTCTCTTGGGCTAGAGATTAGAGTCACAGAGATGCTTCACTTAAAGAGGGAACCAGGGCTGAAGAAGTTGCCAGCGCCTGTGAGAGAGATAATAACCTGTCGGCCCTTATCCATTATATCTGCCTGTAAATATTGTACATATTCCTCTTCCCCAAGTAAAGTTCAATTTCTCGTTAAGAACCTCGTGTCCTCTGAATTTATTGCTGCCCTGGTCCCAGAAGAGAAATGCCTGGAGACAGCCGCGATCGGATGGTTTGAAGTAAGTGGAGAGCCCCACATACACAGCCACACATCAGAGGGAGGACACGTATTGTCTGTAGGGTGCCAGAGCGAGAGGGGGCTACAGCTCGCCCACGACTACCTCGCTGGGGCACCTTACAGACACATAGAAGGGGGTCCTGCCAAGTACTCCAGAGTTACCTGGGGGTAGACTGAACCCCTCCCTGAGTAAACACAGGACGACGAGGGCAGTTACATGGATCCCTGTGTTATGCACACGCCCGGGCTAAGCGGCGTGTGCGTGTGATTGGTAGTGATTCCACTGGACCGTGCCGGAGAGTGAATGCCTGGAGGGGCGTGACTAAGTATTCACCCGATCCGACCAGGGTCGCACGACGGCATACGACGCCAGTGCACCAAGGAGGAACCGAGCAGAGGGACCAGGTGCTACTCCAGGACAGACCCCGGACACGGCTGTTGACCCACACAGGGGAATACAGGAACAGGCTGGTAGGCTGGCACACAGACTGGTGGGTATAGGCAGGCACGACTGGTATGCAGGCAGGCGGGTATACAGGCAGGGGGGTAAGGCAAGCACAGCTAGAGTGCAGACAGGGAGGCACTAGCAGGTAGGAACACAGGCGGGATAGGACCCAGTACACACCGGGACTCAGGAACAATACAGGCAGAGGGTTACAGGCAAGCACAGCTAGAGTGCAGACAAGGCTGAGCAGGGCAGGACAGGACTGCCGGAGCAGCGGGCAGAAGCAGGGCAGGACAGGACTGCCGGAGCAGCGGGCAGAAGCAGGGCAGGACAGGACTGCCAGAGCAGCGGGCAGAAGCAGGGCAGGACAGGACTGCCAGAGCAGCGGGCAGAAGCAGGGCAGGACAGGACTCTGTTCACACGGAACAGACAGGAAGGGAAAGACAGAGCCAGACACCCACAGGGTACTTGCAGTGAAGTAGCGAGTGGACCACAAACTCACAAACGGGAGTACAGAGACAACAGGCAGGAGTTAGGTACGAGTTCAGACTCTGCAGAAAAAGGAAGGGAACGGACATAGAGGCAAAACAGGTAAAGGATAGGAGAGAGTTCAGACTGGAACTGAGTGTACGGAGGAGACCGACACTGCAGCGGGATACAGGAGCAGGTCTGGGAATACTGCCCCCAGAGAGGCGGGACGAACAGGCAAGGAGCGTGTTCAGACAGGACAGACAAGATACAGGAGCGGGTCTAGGTAATCGGCCCCTAGAAGGCGGGAGGAACAGGCTAGGAGCGTGTTCAGACAGGACAGACAAGATACAGGAACAGGTCTAGGTAATCGGCCCCTAGAAGGCGGGAGGAACAGGCTAGGAGCGTGTTCAGACAGGACAGACAAGAGAACACAGAAAGGACTCAGTCCAGACACGGGAACTAATACCGCAAAGCAGGAGACATACAGGACTCAGTTCAGACACGGGAGCTGATACCGCAAAGCAGGAGAAATACAGGACTCAGTACAGACACGGAAACTGATACAAAAAGCAGGAGACATACAGGACTCAGTTCAGACACGGGAACTAATACAAAAAGCAGGAGACATACAGGACTCAGTTCAGACACGGGAACTAATACCGAAAAGCAGGAGACATACAGGACTTAGTTCAGACACGGGAACTAATACCGCAAAGCAGGAGACATACAGGACTAAGTTCAGACAGGCCTGGAAATACAGCCTCCAGGAAAGGCAGACAAGGAAACAAAGACGGGACCTGGCACCTTCAGAGTGCAAGCACACACTGAAGGAAAACACTATGCTCAGGCAGGGATAGAAGGGAGCTGCTGAGCTATATACCAAGTGTCAGACAGCAATAGGCTGAGGACGCACAAGGGGTGTGACCCACAGCAGGTACAAAAAGCAGGAAGTGATCGGGCGCCGCCCTTAAGCAGCAGAGACAGACACAAACAGACAGCATGGAGGGAAGCCAGAGAGACACTCTGGACAGGAGATCAAGTGCGCTCTCTTGCACAGTGGGAGATGGACCACCATGCAAGGACGCCGCCAGGTATGTTACAGTACCTCCCCCCTTACGCCCCCTCTTCTTCAGGCCTGCCAGAATCTTCCGCAGGGAATTCGAGGACCAGTCGTTCACTGGGTTGGAGGGGGACAGAGACTTGAGGGTAATCTCTGCTTCGAGGTACATCTTGTCAAGCTCACAGGAAAAAATAGACGGGTTATCAGGTACATAATGAGGAAAAGTCACTGTCTCTTTGTTATCTGGTGGTACCCCGGAGGATTCAGGAAACAACTGGAGGTCCTCCGCCGGGTCAGAAGAGTGCAGAGGCTCAGAGAAAACAACTGCTTCAGAGTACACTAGGTCGGACTCACTGGAGGAAGCAGGCGAGGTATCGGGTACCGAGTATAGGAAAGTCTCTGTCCATTCACCACCAGGTGGCACCCCGAAGGGTTCTGAACACAACTGGAGGTCCTCCGCCTGGTCGGAGGGGTGTAGAGACTCGGGAGTAACCTCTGCTTCGGAGTACACTAGGTTGGACTCACTGGACGAAGCGAGCGAGGTATCAGGTACAGGATATACGAAAGTCTCTGTCCATTCACCACCAGGTGGCACCCCGAAGGATTCTGAACACAACTGGAGGTCCTCCGCCTGGTCGGAGGGGTGTAGAGACTCAGGAGTAACCTCTGCTTCGGAGTACACTAGGTTGGACTCACTGGACGAAGCGAGCGAGGTATCAGGTACAGAGTATAGGAGAGTCTCTGTCCTTTCGCTACCAGGTAGCACCCCGAAGGGTTCAGGAGACAACTGGAGATCCTCCGCCTGGTCGGAGGGGTGTAGAGACTCGGAGGTAACTACCACTTTGGGGTACCCATTGTCAGGCTCACAGGACGAAGCGGACAAAGTATTGAGTACCGGGTGTAGAGAAGTCTCTCTCCATTTGTCATAGAGTGGTATCCCGGAGGATTCAGGAGGCAACAGGGGATCCTCCGCCAGGTAGTAGAGGTGCACAGACTCAGAGGTAACCACAGCTTTGGAGCATCCTTGGACATGCACACCGGTTAAAGAGAGAGAAGCATCTGATGCCGGGTGCAGGAAGTTCTCCTGTGTGGAGTCTGGATGGGCAGAAGTCTCTTCGGGCAGGAGAACTGGTGCACTACCCACGCACACTACCCATTGGGGTTTCTCCGGGATACAGGGAGATGAAGCTTCAGTAGGGACTTCAAGGTTGGGGTCAGGAGGTCTCAGGGAGGACAGGCCCTGGCGTGACGGCTTGCCTCTAAGTCTAGCACGTCTGGACTGCCTCTTGAGGTTGAGAGAAGTATTCCGGAAAGCGTAGTCACCCTGAGAGGATTCTGGGTGGGCAGTAGTCTCATTGGGCTGGAGGACTATTGCGCTACCCACACACATTACCCATTGGGGCTGCTCCGGGATATTGGGAAGTGAAGCTTCAGCAGGAGCCTCCGGGTTAGGATCATCGAAGACCATTAGAAAGGCCACCAGGAAGGCCATTAGGTCCCGGAGGATCGGATCCTGTGTTTCATATAGGGGGTTGATCCATTCCAAGGCATCACCCGCCAGGTAAGACATCATAAAGGCCACTTTAGCCCAATCGGAAGGAAAATAAAGAGGGTAGGCCTTAAAGTGTAGCATGCATTGCTCCACAAATGCACGACACTGTCTTGGATCCCCATAGTAACGTGGCGGATCCGCAGGAACGAGAGCTGATAGATCCATCTGGACGGTGCGTAATTCGCCTGGAACTCAGCTAAGGGAAAAAAATTTATTTATTTATTTTAATGCATATATTCGCTGGAAAACTTCTCAGAGGGCGAAGGCCGTGGGGCTCAACGGGAACCATGGCCTGAGCATGCTGTTATGCACACGCCCGGGCTAAGCGGCGTGTGCGTGTGATTGGTAGTGATTCCACTGGACCGTGCCGGAGAGTGAATGCCTGGAGGGGCGTGACTAAGTATTCACCCGATCCGACCAGGGTCGCACGACGGCATACGACGCCAGTGCACCAAGGAGGAACCGAGCAGAGGGACCAGGTGCTACTCCAGGACAGACCCCGGACACGGCTGTTGACCCACACAGGGGAATACAGGAACAGGCTGGTAGGCTGGCACACAGACTGGTGGGTATAGGCAGGCACGACTGGTATGCAGGCAGGCGGGTATACAGGCAGGGGGGTAAGGCAAGCACAGCTAGAGTGCAGACAGGGAGGCACTAGCAGGTAGGAACACAGGCGGGATAGGACCCAGTACACACCGGGACTCAGGAACAATACAGGCAGAGGGTTACAGGCAAGCACAGCTAGAGTGCAGACAAGGCTGAGCAGGGCAGGACAGGACTGCCGGAGCAGCGGGCAGAAGCAGGGCAGGACAGGACTGCCGGAGCAGCGGGCAGAAGCAGGGCAGGACAGGACTGCCAGAGCAGCGGGCAGAAGCAGGGCAGGACAGGACTGCCAGAGCAGCGGGCAGAAGCAGGGCAGGACAGGACTCTGTTCACACGGAACAGACAGGAAGGGAAAGACAGAGCCAGACACCCACAGGGTACTTGCAGTGAAGTAGCGAGTGGACCACAAACTCACAAACGGGAGTACAGAGACAACAGGCAGGAGTTAGGTACGAGTTCAGACTCTGCAGAAAAAGGAAGGGAACGGACATAGAGGCAAAACAGGTAAAGGATAGGAGAGAGTTCAGACTGGAACTGAGTGTACGGAGGAGACCGACACTGCAGCGGGATACAGGAGCAGGTCTGGGAATACTGCCCCCAGAGAGGCGGGACGAACAGGCAAGGAGCGTGTTCAGACAGGACAGACAAGATACAGGAGCGGGTCTAGGTAATCGGCCCCTAGAAGGCGGGAGGAACAGGCTAGGAGCGTGTTCAGACAGGACAGACAAGATACAGGAACAGGTCTAGGTAATCGGCCCCTAGAAGGCGGGAGGAACAGGCTAGGAGCGTGTTCAGACAGGACAGACAAGAGAACACAGAAAGGACTCAGTCCAGACACGGGAACTAATACCGCAAAGCAGGAGACATACAGGACTCAGTTCAGACACGGGAGCTGATACCGCAAAGCAGGAGAAATACAGGACTCAGTACAGACACGGAAACTGATACAAAAAGCAGGAGACATACAGGACTCAGTTCAGACACGGGAACTAATACAAAAAGCAGGAGACATACAGGACTCAGTTCAGACACGGGAACTAATACCGAAAAGCAGGAGACATACAGGACTTAGTTCAGACACGGGAACTAATACCGCAAAGCAGGAGACATACAGGACTAAGTTCAGACAGGCCTGGAAATACAGCCTCCAGGAAAGGCAGACAAGGAAACAAAGACGGGACCTGGCACCTTCAGAGTGCAAGCACACACTGAAGGAAAACACTATGCTCAGGCAGGGATAGAAGGGAGCTGCTGAGCTATATACCAAGTGTCAGACAGCAATAGGCTGAGGACGCACAAGGGGTGTGACCCACAGCAGGTACAAAAAGCAGGAAGTGATCGGGCGCCGCCCTTAAGCAGCAGAGACAGACACAAACAGACAGCATGGAGGGAAGCCAGAGAGACACTCTGGACAGGAGATCAAGTGCGCTCTCTTGCACAGTGGGAGATGGACCACCATGCAAGGACGCCGCCAGGTATGTTACACCCTGTAATCTGGACTGCAACAAGTGTGAGTAAAGACCCTGAGGACTGCACTTCCTTGTCTCTGTGTTTCTTGCTGCGCCATCGACCCCTGCACTATAACGCCCAGCATAACCTTCAACACCTACACTGCCCTGGAGCTAGCTCTTCCTGTGGAGAGCCACACCATCCCTGCTGCAGTAACATCAGCTTCAGAGGACTGCTCCGCAGCGGCGGCTCTCTTTAGCCGCATTCCACAGGTGGCGTCACGAACTTTATAAACTATAATCCCCTGTAAATATTCCCCCATTGAATGACTGCCCTGGGTCACGGACCGGGTCACCGCCACTGTGACATCCCCCAGCATTTACCGGCCCTGCACTGAGTACCCCACGACCCAGGGGGCGTGTCACAAGCGTAAGTGTGCAACCTGCCACCCACCCACCCCCAGGCTGCAATACCATACTGCTAGCTTGCTTGCACTTGAAATTGGGCCTTTTAGGCATGTGGTGGCAGACGCCGGCCACCATGTCATGGCTGGGTCGGCGGCCTGGTATCCATACTCAGTCCCCAGCCACCCGGCGGCCGGGTGTCCACGCTCGGTCCCCAGCTGCCCCTTTTTGAAGGACAGCCTAACCACAAACACGTGGACAAGTGAAAGTGGCCAGGGATGGTACATCTCACTGATGCCTTCACACTGGGTTAATATTGTGGAAGCCGGGACACAGTTGGACACTGGGATGCAACACGTCCACCAGACATAGAGGATTGCGGGTCCTGGGTCAATCAGGCTTCAACACAAAGTTCAGAAGGTAGACAGCAGCAGTGGTCAGCCTCCTACACAACGAGTAAATTATTCATGATAATGAGGCCATCCATCTCCTTAGCTTTCTGTTCCTTGGAATGCAAGCACATGTATGTAGTAGCGGCTATGCTTGAGGTGGTCAGCGTTTTGGCGCATATGCTACCTCCTCCGAGGATTGCTGGATGTTTTCCTGCTACTATCCCAGTTCTATGACTCCCATTAAAACAAAGCTTCAGGTGATGAATGATGGATGAGGTGGTGGCAAAGGAGAAAGAGCAGGAGGAACAGGGACCATTCACATCAATATCAGGCCAGTCAACCACACATGACTTGTAGGATATATTTTTGTACCAAAAGGAGCGGTTCGGCTACACAGTTATAGGGCATACAGTGAGTGCAATGCCTACCAAAAATTTCGAGGCACTCCAATGCCCCTTGGAAGTGACATGGAGGTCAGAGGGCCTTAACTAAATCGTTTTTTCCATTTATAGCAACTGGGTCTCCTGTACACTGTTGGCCTAAGCAGTGAATGAAAGGCTTTCCAAAAATTATGAGGAATTGAAATGCCCATTGAAACAGACATGGATTACAGCATACTAAAAACCTTCTACCCATTATTGGGGAGTGGGTCTCAAAAAGCTGACTAAAATTAGGAGGAAATGCAATGCCCGTTGGAAGAGTCGTGAAGGTTAGAGGTAATTAAAAACAAGATTTCCATGCCCCTTGGAAGAGCTATGGAGTTCAGAGTGGTTTAACAAGACTGTTTTAATGCCCCTTGGAAGAGACGTGGAGGTCACAGTAGCTTAACAAGACGGTTTTAATGCCCCTTGGAAGAGTGATGGAGGTTACAGTGGAATAAAGACAATATCACTGCCCCTTGGAAGGGTGGTGGAGGTCGCAGTAGCTTAAAAAGACGGTTTTAATGCCCCTTGGAAAAGTGGTGGAGGTCGCAGTAGCTTAACAAGACGGTTTTAATGCCCCTTGGAAGAGACGTGAAGGTCACAGTAGCTTAACAAGACAGTTTTAATGCCCCTTGGAAGAATAGTGGAGGTCGCAGTGGAATAAAAAGACAATATCAATGCTCCTTGGAAGAGTGGTGGAGGCCACAGTAGCTTAACAAGACAGTTTTAATTCCCCTTGGAAGAGTGGTGTAATTCACAGTAGCTTAACAAGATGGTTTTAATGCGCCTTGGAAAAGACGTGAAGGTCACAGTAGGTTAACAAGACAGTTTTAATGCCCATTGGAAGAGTGGTGGAGGTCGCAGTGGCATAAAAAGACAATATCAATGCCCCTTGGAAGAGTGGTGGTGGTCACAATAGCTTAACAAGACGGTTTTAATGCCCCTTGGAACAGTGGTGGAGGTCACAGTAGCTTTATAAGAGGGTTTTAATGCCCCTTGGAAGAGGTGTGGAGTTCAGAGTGGTTTAACAAGACGGTTTTAATGCCCCTTGGAAGAGTGGTGGAGGTCGCAGTAGCTTAACGAGATGGTTTTAATGCCCCTTGGAAGAGTGGTGGAGGTCGCAGTAGCTTAACAAGACGGTTTTAATACCCCTTGGAAGAGACGTGGAGGTCACAGTGGAATAAAAAGACAATATCAATGCCCCTTGGAAGAGTGGTGGAGGTCGCAGTGGAATAAAAAGACAATATCAATGCCCCTTGGAAGAGTGATGGAGATCGCAGTAGCTTAACAAGACGGTTTTAATGCCCCTTGGAAGAGACGTGGAGGTCGCAGTAGCTTAACAAGACGGTTTTAATGCCCCTTGGAAGAGACGTGGAGGTCGCAGTAGCTTAACAAGACGGTTTTAATGCCCCTTGGAAGAGACGTGGAGGTCGCAGTAGCTTAACAAGACGGTTTTAATGCCCCTTGGAAGAGTGGTGGAGGTTACAGTAGCTTAACAAGACGGTTTAAATGCCCCTTGGAAGAGACGTGGAGGTCACAGTGGAACAAAAAGACAATACCAATGCCCCTTGGAAGAGTGGTGGAGGTCGCAGTGGAATAAAAAGACAATATCAATGCCCCTTGGAAGAGTGGTGGAGGTCGCAGTAGCTTAACAAGACGGTTTTAATGCCCCTTGGAAAAGTGGTGGAGGTCGCAGTAGCTTAACAAGATGGTTTTAATGCCCCTTGGAAGAGACGCGGAGGTCACAATGGAATAAAAAGACAATATCAATGCCCCTTGGAAGAGTGGTGGAGGTCGCAGTAGCTTAACAAGACTATTTTAATGCCCCTTACAAGAGCCATGCAGTACAGCATATTCAAAACATTATTCCCATTATTGGGGAGTGGATCTCCCATAGTCTTTGCCTATGTCTTCCAAGCAAAAGCTGCCAAAAATTAGGATGGAGGAACTTGCAATGCTGGCAAACAAGAGCCATGCAGTACAGCATATGCAAAACATTATTCCTATTATTGGGGAGTGGGTCTCCCATAGTCTTTGCCTATGCCTTCCAAGCAAAAGCTGCCAAAAATTAGGACGGAGGAACTTGCAATGCTGGCAACACGGACCACGGTCACCCTGGTGGTATAGTGGTGGTGGAGGCTGAGGATAAGGAGAAGAGCAAAATACAGCTGAAATGAGGAAGCGTATACCCATGTATGGGTGTGAAGCGGTGCATGGGAATACACCTCCCGAAATAACACAGTGGATTTGACTTTATGTTACTCTGCTGTCATTTGGTGGTGATGAGAAGTCTGGCCCAATCCAGCCCTTGTTCATTTTGATAAGGGTCAGCTTGTCAGCATTGTCAGTTGACAGGCGAGTGCGCTTATCAGTTATAATTCCCCCAGCGGCACTAAAAACACGCTCCGATAACACGCTAGCGGCAGGGCAGGCCAGGACCTCCAAGGTGTACTGAGCGAGTTCATTCCAAGTGTCCAGCTTGGATACCCAATAATTAAAAGGCACAGAGGAATTACGGAGGACGCAAGGTACTCCCTCACCATCTTTTGAAACTTTCCACTCCTTGTGAGAGTACCCCGCGCCTCAGGGCCTGTAAGCTGGGCGGGTCTCAGAAAACTGTCCCAGAACATTGACAGTGTTCCACTGCCTCTGCTGGATTGGAGTTGCGTCTCTCTCACCTGTACGCCTTGGTTGGGCAATGAACTGTGACCTCTGCCGCTAGCGTGTTCAGATGGGAATTTTTTTAACAGTTCTGCAGCAAGGGCCTTCTGGTACTGCCACATTTTTGTAGACCTCTCCACCTCAGGAATAAGAGAGTGAAAGTTCTCCTTGTAGCGGGGGTCTAAAAGTGTCACCAACCAGTAATGACTGTCACCCAACATTTTGACAACGCGAGGGTCACGGTTAAGGCAGCGTAACATAAAGTCAGCAATGTGTGCCAGACTGGTAACGGGCAAGACTTCCGTGTCCGTGTCCTCACCAAGATGACGACTGACCATGCTCTCCTCCTCCTCCTACTCCTCCTCCTCCCCCCTGTCCTCAGGCCACCCACGCTGAACCGACGGTATGACAGTTGTACAGGTACTACCGTCTACAGCGCATGATACCAGCTCCTGTTCTTCCTCCTCCTCCTCCTCCTCTCCCTCATTGTCCCCCAATGCACGTTGGGATGAGATGAGGCTGCGCTGTGTGTAATCGCCCACTACGGCTTCTTGATCCATATCATCATACTCTGGCTGCAATGCCTCCTCTTTAATTCTCTGCAGAGAGCGTTGCAAAAGACAGACAAGTGGGATGCTGACGCTAATGATGGCGTCATCACCACTCACCATCTTGGTGGACTCCTCAAAGTTTGTCAGGATGGTACATATGTCAGACATCCAGGTCCACTCCTGAGGTCTTATGTGTGGAGTCTGACCTGAATACCGACGGCCTTGTTGCAGCTGGTACTCCACAACTGCTCTCTTCTGCTCACAAATCCTTTGCAACATGTGGAGGGTAGAGTTCCAACGTGTGGAGACATCACATACCAGTCGGTGTGCCGGAAGCTGCAAACGTTGCTGCAACACAGCAAGGGCGGTGGAAGCTGTAGCCGACTTGCGAAAAAGAGCTGACAGGCGGCGTACTTTGACGAGCAGATCTGGCAACTCGGGGTACGATTTAAGAAACCGCTGAACCACGAGGTTAAGCACATGAGCCAGGCATGGTACGTGTGTGATCTCGCCTCGCCTCAGAGCCGCCACCAGGTTACGGCCATTATCTCACACGACCATGCCTGGATGTAGGTTCAGCGGTCTCAGCCACAGATCTGCCTGCTCTTTCACAGCTGTCCTCAACTCACAAGCAGTGTGAGGTTTATCACCTAAGCTTATGAGTTTCAGCACAGCCTGTTGCCGCTTGGCGGAGGCAGTACTGCAGTGCTTCCAGCTTGTAACTGATGTGGTGATATCTGAGATGGAGGCTGAACATGAGGAGGAGGAGGAGGATGATGCGCAGGAGCTGTACACTGTTGGGGCAACTCTGACTGACATAGGGCCCTCAATCCTCGGTGTGGGGAGGATGTGTTCCGTCCCAAGGTCCGACTGGGTCCCGGCTTCCACTATGTTTACCCAGTGTGCCGTCAGGGAGATGTACCGTCCCTGGCCACAAGCACTTGTCCACGTGTCCGTTGTCAGGTGGACTCTCCCAGTAACTGCGTTGTTGAGGGCACGGCAGATGTTTTGGGACACGTGCTTGTGTAGTGCGGGGATGGCACACTGGGTAAAATAGTGTCGGCTGGGGACCGAGTACCGAGGGACGGCCACCACCATAAGGTTCCGGAAGGATTCCGTCTCCACCAGCCTAAAAGGCAGCATTTCCAATGCAAGCAGTCGTGAAATGAGCGAATTTAGGACTGTGGCCTGTGGGCTGCGAATTTGCGCTTTCGTTCAAAGTTCTGAGATATGGACAATTGACCGCTGTGGTGGGATGTGGACGAGAACGTTGATGCAGTTTCTTGAGAAACTGCCATAACAAGTGAAGACTGAGAGGAGGGGGCATCTTTGCATGCAGTATGGACAGGGGATTGCCTTGCACGCACAACAGGGGGTTCTCTTACACGCACAACAGCGGAAGAAGCAGTGGTGACACCCGCTGACACTGGTCTTGGACCCTGGGGTTCGCCCCACAAAGTCGGGTGCTTTGCTGACATGAGCCTGGTCAGGCTGGTAGCTTTGTCACCCCTGCTAATGCTTGCATGGCAGGTGGTACAAATGGCCTTTTTGGGGTTATCAGCAGAGTCTTTAAAAAAATTCCAGACTCTGGAAGACCTACCGGTTGTACTGGCAACGTCCCTCGTGTTGGTGTTACGGGGAACTGTTGCCCGCCTTCTGTGTGCGGCCACCACACTGCTTCTTCCTGCCTGTTGGGGTACTCTGCCTCCCTCCCCCGTGTGCTGCTGGCCTCGCTCTGCGTGTCCTCCTGCCACGTTGGTTCAGTTACTAGATCGTCCACCACCTCCTCCTCTTCAACTTGCGCACCACGATCCTCCTCTTCACTTCGTGGCAATTGTGTCTCGTCATCGTCCACCTCTTGTGACAAATTGCCAGCGTCGACTTGATCTGGCCGTGACTGTTCAAATATTTGAATTGCAAAAAGAACTTCGGCACTCCATACATGAATATATAAGAAATATTGTATCTAGACTAATGTCACTTTGAAAAATGAAGGTTTTTGCGCATAATTTGGCCAATTTATGTCTGCCCATCAACCAAGACAAGGTCACCTTCGTATGATGGGAAACTACGCTACGCTACCACTGGATATGCCACTCTTGGGCTGTAAGCCTGCATGGACAATATGTCTCTGCTTGGGCTTTTAACCTACAATGTATGGGCTGGTAAAGCTAGTTAAAACCACCTGTGACTGAATGGGAGGGACACATGGTCAGAAAAAAGGCTGTCAAACTTCTAATAGTGTGAACACGTACCTGCTGCAATGCTCCAGGAGCGGGATCCCAAAAATGATTAATAGAAAAAAGAGAGCGGTCGCTCACTGGTCTATTCGGGTGCTCTGAAGAAAAGAGTAATCTCAATTGCAAAAAGAACTTCGGCACTCCATACATGAATATATATGAAATATTGTATCTAGACTAATGTCACTTTGAAAAGTGAAGGTTTTTGCGCATAATTTGGCCAATTTATGTGTGCCCATCAACCACGACAAAGTCACCTTCGTATGATGGGAAACTACGCTACGCTACCACTGGATATGCCACTCTTGGGCTGTAAGCCTGTATGGACAATATGTCTCTGCTTGGGCTTTTAACCTACAATGTATGGGCTGGTAGAGCTAGTTAAAACCACCTGTGACTGAATGGGAGGGACACATGGTCAGAAAAAAGGCTGTCAAACTTCTAATAGTGTGAACACGTACCTGCTGCAATGCTCCAGGAGCGGGATCCCAAAAATGATTAATAGAAAAAAGAGAGGGGTCGCTCACTGGTCTATTCGGGTGCTCTGAAGAAAAGAGTAATCTCAATTGCAAAAAGAACTTCGGCACTCCATACATGAATACATAAGAAATATTGTATCTAGACTAATGTCACTTTGAAAAATTAAGGTTTTTGCGCATAATTTGGACAATTTATGTGTGCCCATCAACCATGACAAGGTCACCTTCGTATGATGGGAAACTACGCTACACTACCACTCGATATGCCACTCTTGGGCTGTAAGCCTGTATGGACAATATGTCTCTGCTTGGACTTTTAACCTACAATGTATGGGCTGGTAGAGCTAGTTAAAACCACCTGTGACTGAATGGGAGGGACACATGGTCAGAAAAAAGGCTGTCAAACTTCTAATAGTGTGAACACGTACCTGCTGCAATGCTCCAGGAGTTGGATCCCAAAAATGATTAATAGAAAAAAGAGAGGGGTCGCTCACTGGTCTATTCGGGTGCTCTGAAGAAAAGAGTAATCTCAATTTCAAAAAGAACTTCTGCACTCCATACATGAATATATAAGAAATATTGTATCTAGTCTAATGTCACTTTGAAAAATGAAGGTTTTTGCGCATAATTTGGCCAATTTATGTGTGCCCATCAACCACGACAAGGTCACCTTCGTATGATGGGAAACTACGCTACGCTACCACTGGATATGCCACTCTTGGGCTGTAAGCCTGTATGGACAATATGTCTCTGCTTGGGCTTTTAACCTACAATGTATGGGCTGGTAGAGCTAGTTAAAACCACCTGTGACTGAATGGGAGGGACACATGGTCAGAAAAAAGGCTGTCAAACTTCTAATAGTGTGAACACGTACCTGCTGCAATGCTCCAGGAGTTCTTTTTGCAATTGAGATTACTCTTTTCTTCAGAGCACCCGAATAGACCAGTGAGCGACCCCTCTCTTTTTTCTGTTCAAATATTTGGGCATCGCTACATGGGATCTCCTCTTCCACCACTTGAAACGGAGCAGGCGAGGGGCACAAATATGGAAATGGACCAGTGAACAGCTCTTCAGAGTGTCCAAGTGTGGGTTCAGTTGCTGTCTGACGACACTCGGCATGGTGGGAGGAAGGAGCATCAGGGTGTGGAGGAGTATGCGGTTGAGACTCACAGCTACTAAAACTTGACCGTGTGGAAGACAGACCGGAGGTGGTGGTGCCCAGGTAACTGGAAGTATTATCTGCTATCCAATTAATAACCTGTTCACACTGATCAGTTTGCAATACTGGTGTTGCAGTGTGCTTCCCTAGTAATTTGGTCAAGAAGTGGGAGCGAGAAGATGTGGCTGTTGGTTGTGGCACATTTTCACCTTGGCCACGGCCCCGTCCTCTACACGCACCATCACCAGAACGTCCAGTTCCACGTCCCTTGCCACGCGACTTGCCCATTGTAAATGAAGTAAAATATCTTACACTCGCACTATCAATGGAAAAAGGGTAATAGAAAGGAGATTAGAACCGTGGAAGAGGAAAACCACAGTTCTATTTCTCTCGCCTACACCAGAATCTTTTAAACAGATATATTTGTGTCTGAACAGTCAGGGAGACACTATTACTGTTTTTTTTTACGGTAAAATGCCAAAAGCAGGATAATACAGATATTTCACCCGTGGAACTGCAAAACCACAGTTCTAGTTTTCTGGCCTACACCAAACTCTTTTAAACAGATATATTGGTGTCTGAACAGTCAGGGAGACACTATTACTGTTTTTTTTTTACAGAAAAAATGCCAAAAGCAGGATAATACAGAGATTTGACCCGTGGAACTGCAAAACCACAGTTCTAGTTATCTGGCCTACACCAGACTCTTTTAAACAGATATATTGGTGCCTGAACAGTCAGGGAGACACTATTACTGTTTTTTTTATGGTAAAAATGCCAGAAGAAGGATATTACAGAGATTTGAACCGTGGAACTGCAAAACCACAGTTCTAGTTATCTGGCCTACACCAGACTCTTTTAAACAGATATATTTGTGTCTGAACAGTCAGGGAGACACTATTACTGTTTTTTTTTACGGAAAAAATGCGAAAAGCAGGATACTACAGATATTTGACCCGTGGAACTGCAAAACCACAGTTCTAATTATCTGGCCTACACAAGACTCTTTTAAACAGATATATTGGTGTCTGAACAGTCAGGGAGACACTATTACTGTTTTTTTTTTACAGAAAAAATGCCAAAAGCAGGATAATACAGAGATTTGACCCGTGGAACTGCAAAACCACAGTTCTAGTTATCTGGCCTACACAAGACTCTTTTAAACAGATATATTTGTGTCTGATCAGTTAGGGAGACACTATTACTGTTTTTTTTTACGGAAAAAATGCTAAAAGCAGGATAATACAGAGATTTGACCCGTTGAACTGCAAAACCACAGTTCTAGTTATCTGGCCTACACCAGACTCTTTTAAACAGATATATTGGTGTCTGAACAGTCAGGGAGACACTATTACTGTTTTTTTTACGGTAAAAATGCCATAAACAGGATAATACAGAGATTTGACCCGTGGAACTGCAAAACCACAGTTCTAATTATCTGGTCTACACCAGACTCTTTTAAACAGATATATTGGTGTCTGAACAGTCAGGGAGACACTATTACTGTTTTTTTATGGTAAAAATGCCAGAAGCAGGATATTACAGTGATTTGAACCGTGGAACTGCAAAACCACAGTTCTAGTTATCTGGCCTACACCAGACTCTTTTAAACAGATATATTGGTGTCTGAACAGTCAGGGAGACACTATTACTGTTTTTTTTTTTTACAGAAAAAATGCCAAAAGCAGGATAATACAGAGATTTGACCCGTGGAACTGCAAAACCACAGTTCTAGTTATCTGGCCTACACCAGATTCTTTTAAACAGATATATTGGTGCCTGAACAGTCAGGGAGACACTATTACTGGTTTTTTTTTATGGTAAAAATGCCAAAAGCAGGATAACACAGAGATTTGACCCGTGGAACTGCAAAACCACAGTTCTAATTATCTGGCCTACACCAGACTCTTTTAAACAGATATATTTGTGTCTGAACAGTCAGGGAGACACTATTACTGTTTTTTTTTACGGAAAAAATACCAAAAGCAGGATAATACAGAGATATGACCCGTGGAACTGCAAAACCACAGTTCTAGTTATCTGGCCTACACCAGACTCTTTTAAACAGATATATTGGTGTCTGAACAGTCAGGGAGACACTATTACTGTTTTTTTTACGGTAAAAATGCCAAAAGCAGGATAATACAGAGATTTGAACCGTGGAACTGCAAAACCACAGTTCTAGTTATCTGGCCTACACCAGACTCTTTTAAACAGATATATTGGTGTCTGAACAGTCAGGGAGACACTATTACTGTTTTTTTTTTACGGAAAAAATGCCAAAAGCAGGATAATACAGAGATTTGAACCATGGAACTTCAAAACCAAAGTTCTAGTTATCTGGCCTACACCAGACTCTTTTAAACAGATATATTGGTGTCTGAACAGTCATGGAGACACTATTACTGTTTGTTTTACGGAAAAAAATGCCAAAAGCAGGATAATACAGATATTTGACCCGTGGAACTGCAAAACCACAGTTCTAGTTATCTCGCCTACATCAGACTCTTTTAAACAGATATATTGGTGTCTGAACAGTCAGGGAGATACTATTACTGCTTTTTTTACGGTAATAATGCCAAAAGCAGGATAATACAGAGATTTGAACCATGGAACTGAAAAACCAAAGTTCTAGTTATCTGGCCTACACCAGACTCTTTTAAACAGATATATTGGTGTCTGAACAGTCACAGACACACTCAATTTTTTTTTTTTTGGGGGGGGGAGTACCAAAGTACCAAAAGGTTAATAAGACGCGTATTTGTACAGTCTGACTAAGGGAAAAAAAAATACAGTATTTAGATGGAAAAAAAAAAAGGATTTTTCCTGGCCCCTGAGAACGGGGGATAAGTCTAGCAATTTGACCAGCAGGAGCACACAGGACTGTAATGCAGCGTTTGCTGGTATAACCACTGCGTCTCCTCTACAGCCTGCCTGCCTGATATCTGGGATGGATATTAGTCCTGAGAAGGACTGTTTGTTTGATTTTGCAGGCTTTAGAGACCCTACACTACCTATTTCGCACTATATATCTCTCCCTAACTCAGCAGCACTCTGCCTACACTGTCTGATCCGGAGCGACTGTGTCCAAGATGGCGACGCCCGGTTTTAAATACTCGAGGTGACGCTGTGCGGCCAGCAAATCACTGTAATGCCCACAAACAACATGGCTGCGGCATTACAGTCACTGGCTGGCATTCCCTGCATGTTCATTGGCTCTGTAAAGAGCTCCAAACGTGCAGGGCGGAGACCCGAGCTCCCGCCCGAGTAACCCGGAAATGCTCGGTGTTCGCCGAACATCCCGAGTAGCGAGATGCTCGGGCGAGTACCGAGCACTGTCGAGCATGCTCGCTCAACACTAATAACAAACATAATGAATTGACCAAAGACAGTTGGTGGTCTGATACGTTTTCCTTTTTCAATCCTGCTAATTGGTTTAAAGGGATTAGTGGATGGATTTCTGGAATATTACAAGGAGTGTTGCATATTGCTGCTTGCATCTTGTTAATATATGTTTTACTAAAACTAGTCTTTTATTGTATCCCAATTTGCATGAGGAAAACTTGCCAATCATCAGAGAGCAAGGAGGACGCTGTCAACCAACATCCAGTGCTACTATACACGGACCTCCCAGATGTAACCAGCATTGAGGACTTGGACGACAAGGGAATGATGACCTTTACCGGCTTGCCCCGACCAACCTCACGTCTGAATATCAGAGCTTTATGATTATATCAACAAACAAGGGGGGATGGACATGCCGCGACGTCCTCAATTGGTAACAAGGGCACTAATTTAGTGAAGACCAATGTCCCTCAGGCTCAAACCATGACCCTGGGAAAACACCTCTATTGTTGATAATAACATAATTTTTAGGGGGGAAATGTAAAGGACATATTGATATTCATGCTATGGCAACTCCATTTTGTCTGCTTGCTTCAAAATCATGTTATTATACTCTTTGTGTAGCGTCGGCGTCCCTGCCTCCTGCTAGGCAGGGACGCTGTTCCCCTCACCTCTCTGCTCCGTGCCCGGCGGCTTCCTCTCGCTCTGCCTGCAGCGCCCGCTCTCCCCCGGTCACTGTGCTTAGGGCGCGCGCGCGCTCCCCCTCTCTCAAAGGGGCCGCGCGCGTCGCCCTAAGGAGTCCCCGGCCAATGGCCGGAGGATCCCTCCATATATAAGGCACCTCCTCCAAAATGGAGGTGCCCGAGCAATGTTGTTGCACTGTTCACTACTCTGCTTCAGCCCTCAGGTCCCGTTGCCTGTTACCTGCCTGTTACCTGCCTGTTACCTGCCAGTTGCCTGCCAGTTTCCTGCCAGTTTGCTGCCTGATTCCTGCCTGTCATCCGCTTTCCTGCTTGCTAGCCTGAGGTACGACGGTCTGCCTTCCGACACCTGTCAGTCTGTCTATGGACCAGCTTGCCCGCTCACCTGGGAGCGCTCACCTGCTACCTGTCTGCTAGCCTACCTGGAGGCTCCGCCGTCACGTGCTGTGACCACCTGCCAGTCCAGAGACTCTTGCCTGCTCACCTGGGAGCGCTCATCTGTTACCTGCCTGTTAGCCTACCTGGAGGCTCCGCCGTCACGTGCTGTGACCACCTGCCAGTCCAGAGACTCTTGCCCGCTCACCTGGGAGCGCTCATCTGCTACCTGCCTGTTAGCCTACCTGGAGGCTCCGCCGTCACGTGCCGTGACCACCTGCCAGTCCAGAGACTCTTGCCCGCTCACCTGGGAGCGCTCATCTGCTACCTGCCTGTTAGCCTACCTGGAGGCTCCGCTGTCACATGCTGTGACCACCTGCTTAGCCTGAGACTCTCGCCTGCTCACCTGGGAGCACTCATCTGCCATCTGCCTGCTAGCCTACCTGGAGGCTCAGCCGTCACAGGTCGTACCTGCCCGTTTACCCAGAGACTGTCCCGGTCACTTGCTGTGACCTCCTGCCCGTTTACCCAGAGACTGTCCCGGTCACTTGCTGTGACCTCCTGCCCGTTTACCCAGAGACTGCCCCGGTCACTTGCCGTGACCTCCTGCCCGTTTACCCAGAGACTGTCCCGGTCACTTGCTGTGACCTCCTGCCCGTTTACCCAGAGACTGTCCCGGTCACTTGCCGTGACCTCCTGCCCGTTTACCCAGAGACTGTCCCGGTCACCTGCTGTGACTGCCTGCCTGTCTTCCCTGGTCGCCACCCGCTTCCTTACAAGGACCACCCCCTTGTATAAGTTGCTCAGAGGTTCCGCCTCCCAGCCCCGTTACAGTTTGCTCGGGCCATGGAACCCGGTGGCACCCAAGCTCCCTCGCTCTCGGACCTTTGTCATGAACTGTCCCGACAGAGGTCCCAACAGGAGTCCATCCTGGGTCACCTGCGGAATGTCAATACTCGCCTGGACACTTTGACTGCCCCACCAGCAACCACCGCTAGTGTCATGACTCGCAGCCCGGCTGCTCCACTGCCCACCAATACCATAGTATCCTGCTCTGGAATCCGGCTTTCTGCACCTCCTCGCTTCGGAGGCGACTCCGCTCAAGCTCGGGGCTTCATTAACCAGTGCACCCTGCACTTTGAACACCAGTCCCACCAGTTTAATTCCGACCGGGCCAAAGTAGCCTTCATCAAGTCCCATCTCACGGGAGAGGCACTGGCTTGGCTAAATCCTCTATGGGAGAGAGGAGACCCTCTGGTGTCCGACCTGCCAGCCTTTCTCACGGCTTTCCGGAAGGTCTTCGACGAACCCGGACGGAAGACCTCATCCGCCTCATCTCTGCTACGCCTCCGTCAAGGGAGTCTCACCGTGGGCCAATATGCCATACGGTTCCGTACCCTTGCTTCGGAGCTGGCCTGGGATAACGACGCCCTGGTGTCCGTCTTCTGGGAGGGTCTGTCCGACCGTATTAAGGATGAACTCGCCGGTCGGGACATTCCTACCACTCTCGACGACTTGATTACACTTGCCACCCGGATTGACATCCGGTTCCAGGAGCGCGCTAGGGAGGTCACCCGTGAGAGGAGGATTCCACTTCTAGTCCCTACCTTCCAGAGACCCGTCACTCCCTCTGTTACTCCCCAGGCACACTCACTTGAGCCTATGCAGGTCGACCAGACCAAGATGGTCAAGACCCGTCAAGACTTACGTCGTGCCGAGGGGAGCTGTTTCTACTGTGGCAGTAAGGAGCACCGGATCCGTTCCTGCCCTGAGAGGTCGGGAAACGCCTGTGTCTAGGATCGCTCAGAGAGGTCGCCCTAGACAAAAGTAAACCCTCTCCATCCCTGATGCTGTCTGTTTCTATCCTCTGCGGAGAGAACCGCTATTTTGAACTGGCTCAACTTGACTCTGGAGCTGCTGGAAATCTCATCTCTCAATCCCTGGTAGAAAAATACCACATTCCCACCAAACCTCTGGCCGTACCTATATCTGTCGCCGCCGTGGATGGGGGTCTCTTACCACATCCCATCCAACTCATCACTGAATCTCTGACTCTACAGGTGGGAATGCTGCATTCTGAGAGCATCTCCTTTCATGTTCTGCCTGGACTCTCTCACGCACTATTGCTTGGCCTGCCTTGGCTCCAGAAACATGCACCCGTGCTTGACTGGCAGACCGGAGAGGTCCTTCGCTGGGGACAGGACTGCCATAAGACTTGTCTAGTTCCCGTTCATCCTGCCCGTCCTTCTCCTACCCCAGCCAATCTGCCCGGTCTTCCGGTTCCCTATTGGTCTTATGCGGATGTCTTCAATAAAAAAGAGGCAGAGACTTTACCTCCTCATAGACCATACGACTGCCCAATCGACCTGATGCCCGGCTCTACTCCTCCCCGTGGGCGAATCTACCCTTTGTCCGCTGCTGAAACCCGGTCCATGTCTGAATATATTGAGGAGAACCTGGCCCGGGGATTTATCCAGAAATCTACCTCCCCGGCGGGAGCAGGCTTCTTCTTTGTCAAAAAGAAGGACGGCTCACTCCGTCCATGTATAGACTATAGAGGCCTAAACCAGATTACTGTGAAGAATAAATACCCCCTTCCGCTTATTCCTGAATTATTTGACCGTCTGAGGGGGGCTAGAATCTTCACCAAACTGGATCTCCGTGGGGCGTATAACCTGGTCCGTATCCGTCAGGGGGATGACTGGAAGACGGCATTCAATACCCGGGACGGCCACTATGAGTACCTTGTGATGCCCTTCGGTCTCTGTAACGCTCCTGCCGTCTTTCAAGAGTTGGTCAATGACATCTTCCGTGATCTTCTCTACTCCTGCGTGGTGGTGTACCTGGACGATATCTTGGTCTTCTCTCCGGATCTTCCTACTCACCGGAGGGACGTTCGTCAGGTCCTGCTCAGGCTCAGGCAGAACCACCTCTACGCTAAATATGAGAAGTGCATCTTTGAGCAGACCTCGCTTCCATTTCTGGGCTACATAATAACTCAGACTGGTCTACAAATGGATCCTGAGAAACTGTCTGCCATCCAGAAGTGGCCCCGACCTGAGGGGTTGAAGGCTATTCAGCGGTTCCTGGGCTTCGCCAGCTATTACCGCCTGTTCATACCGCACTTCTCTTCCCGGACCGCCCCTATCTCTGCTCTCACCCGTAAAGGTACGAACCCCAGAGAATGGCCGCCCGAAGCAGAGGAGGCATTTCTTTCCTTAAAACAGGCCTTCCTCTCCGCCTCGGTGCTGCATCGTCCGGACGGCAACAAACAATTCTTCCTAGAAGTTGACGCCTCCTCCTCCGGAGCTGGGGCGGTACTTACCCAAAAATCTTCTTCCGGAAGAAAGGTAACCTGCGGCTTTTTCTCCAAACTTTTCTCCTCTTCTGAGCGCAATTATTCTATAGGAGACCGAGAATTGTTGGCCATTAAGATGGCACTGGAGGAGTGGCGTTACCTGCTCGAGGGGGCTCTCCACCCGGTAATAATTTACACTGACCACAAGAACTTGGCATATCTCCAGAGCGCCCAGAGACTTAACCCGCGCCAAGCCCGGTGGTCTTTGTTTTTTGCCCGCTTTGATTTCATTCTTCATTTTCGTCCGGCTGACAAAAACATCAAAGCTGACGCCCTGTCCCGATCCTTTCTGGTGTCTGATCTTGAGGAGGAGCCTAAACACATCATCGATCCCGCCAGAGTAATGCAGGTAGCCCCCGTGGGCCTAAATCGTCTCCCTCCCGGTAAGACGTTCGTAACGGAGTCCAATCGGGAGAAGATTCTACACTGGGGTCACTCGTCTAAGCTAGCTGGGCATGCCGGTCAGAAAAAGACCCTCCAGCTTATTACTCGGCACTACTGGTGGCCTACCCTGCACAAGGATGTAATTGACTTTGTTTCTGCCTGTGTGTCCTGCGCCCGCAACAAAGTTCCGAGACACCTGCCTGCCGGCTGCTTTCTTCCTCTGCCTGTGCCTGCTGCCCCGTGGCAACATATAGCTATGGACTTCATAACAGATCTCCCCGTCTCTGCCGGTTGTACGGTCATTTGGGTAGTCGCTGACCGCTTTTCCAAAATGGCTCATTTTATTCCCCTGCCAGGCCTCCCGTCTGCTCCCGAGCTAGCTAAGGACTTTATCCGCCACATCTTCCGTCTCCATGGTCTGCCTCTCCACATCGTGTCGGATCGTGGGGTTCAGTTCACCTCACGCTTCTGGAGAGCCACATGTAAACTGCTCGACGTCACCCTGGACTTCTCCTCCGCTTATCACCCACAGTCCAATGGTCAAGTGGAGCGGATCAATCAGAATTTGACCAGTTACCTCCGGCACTTCGTTAATGCCCACCATTCAGACTGGGTGGATCTCCTACCATGGGCCAAGTTCTCTTACAACAATCACGAGAGCGAATCTTCTTCTAAATCCCCGTTTTTTGTAGTCTTCGGTCAGCATCCTCGGATCCCTTTTCCTGTCTCCAACTCTGTGGACAACCCGGCCGCGGAATCTCTCGTTAGCAAATTTTCCTCCATTTGGGAGAGTACCCGATCCGCACTCCTTCAGTCGTCCGAGCGGATGAAGAGACACGCCGACAAAAAACGCCTGGATTCCCCACAATTTCGTCCCGGAGATAAAGTCTGGCTCTCATCCAAATATGTCCGGCTCAAGATTCCTTCCTATAAGTTAGGGCCTCGGTTCATCGGCCCACTGGAGGTTATCAAACAGATCAACCCGGTGGCCTATAAATTGAAACTCCCGGCCAACTTACGGATCCCTAACTCCTTCCATGTATCTCTTCTCAAACCCGTGGTACTTAACTCCTTTTCCAAGTCTACAGGTACGCCTCCTGCTCCGGTTTCTGCTGAAGACGAGTTTCTGGCCACCAAAAGGGTAAGAGGAAAGACCTTTTTTCTAGTGGATTGGAAGGGGTTTGGTCCTGAGGAGAGAACATGGGAGCCCCGGGAGAACATCCATGCCCCTCTCATCCTTGCTAAATTTCTGTCTGGCCTAAAAAAGGGGGGGCCTAAAGGGGGGGGTACTGTAGCGTCGGCGTCCCTGCCTCCTGCTAGGCAGGGACGCTGTTTCCCTCACCTCTCTGCTCCGTGCCAGGCGGCTTCCTCCCGCTCTGCCTGCAGCGCCCGCTCTCACCCGGTCACTGTGCTTAGGGCGCGCTCTCCCCCTCTCTTAAAGGGGCCGCGCGCGTCGCCCTAAGGAGTCCCCGGCCAATGGCCGGAGGATCCCTCCATATATAAGGCACCTCCTCCAAAATGGAGGTGCCCGAGCAATGTTGTTGCACTGTTCACTACTCTGCTTCAGCCCTCAGGTCCCGTTGCCTGTTACCTGCCTGTTACCTGCCTTTTACCTGCCTGTTACCTGCCAGTTGCCTGCCAGTTGCCTGCCAGTTGCCTGCCAGTTTACTGCCTGATTCCTGCCTGTCATCCGCTTTCCTGCTTGCTAGCCTGAGGTCCGACGGTCTGCCTTCCGACACCTGTCAGTCTGTCTATGAACCAGCTTGCCTGCTCACCTGGGAGCGCTCACCTGCTACCTGTCTGCTAGCCTACCTGGAGGCTTCGCCGTCACGTGCTGTGACCACCTGCCAGTCCAGAGACTCTTGCCTGCTCACCTGGGAGCGCTCATCTGTTACCTGCCTGTTAGCCTACCTGGAGGCTCCGCCGTCACGTGCTGTGACCACCTGCCAGTCCAGAGACTCTTGCCCGCTCACCTGGGAGCGCTCATCTGCTACCTGCCTGTTAGCCTACCTGGAGGCTCCGCCGTCACGTGCCGTGACCACCTGCCAGTCCAGAGACTCTTGCCCGCTCACCTGGGAGCGCTCATCTGCTACCTGCCTGTTAGCCTACCTGGAGGCTCCGCCGTCACATGCTGTGACCACCTGCTTATCCTGAGACTCTTGCCTGCTCACCTGGGAGCACTCATCTGCCATCTGCCTGCTAGCCTACCTGGAGGCTCAGCCGTCACAGGTCGTACCTGCCCGTTTACCCAGAGACTGTCCCGGTCACTTGCTGTGACCTCCTGCCCGTTTACCCAGAGACTGTCCCGGTCACTTGCTGTGACCTCCTGCCCGTTTACCCAGAGACTGCCCCGGTCACTTGCCATGACCTCCTGCCCGTTTACCCAGAGACTGTCCCGGTCACTTGCTGTGACCTCCTGCCCGTTTACCCAGAGACTGTCCCGGTCACTTGCCGTGACCTCCTGCCCGTTTACCCAGAGACTGTCCCGGTCACCTGCTGTGACTGCCTGCCTGTCTTCCCTGGTCGCCATCCGCTTCCTTACAAGGACCACCCCCTTGTATAAGTTGCTCAGAGGTTCCGCCTCCCAGCCCCGTTACACTTTGCATAACATACATTCTTTCCTTCTTTCCTCTTGATTCACATGCAACTTTCCCACTCTAACCTTTTCTCTCAGGAACATTCTATGAGACACCCCGCTCCTGTTATCTAGCTAGTCTGAGCCGGGATGTACGACCTTGTAACTTTCCACAGTGCACCGAACTAACGATAATATGACCATATGTGTATTTCCGTAATAATTGTACTAACATTGGTTCAAGCCTGTAGTATGGCTGTAGGTGATTGGCCATTGATAAACTCAAAACAATATAAAATGCTAAGTAGAAATAAACGGGGTTAGAGATTCTTGAATCCCCCCATTCAGAGCTTTGCCTCCATCTGGTTTTCTATTGGATTGTGCAATCAACCTTGTAAAATAATTTAACACTGATTTGGTCAACTGTGAAGGGTCATTACTGCCCTCCCTCAACACCCCCCTCCATCTCCGTGCAGGATAAAGAATGCTGTGTACAATTGAGTCCTTGTGAAGGAAAAGCCTGTGGTTGTGTATGCATTAAAACTGTGATTTACTGTGCTACCTGATAATAGACTGTGTACTGCTGTACTGCAAAGGAGACTGTACTGTTATTACTGGAGCCTATTGCTCAAAGAGACATTTGAATTGCACTGGCCATGCCTCATTAAATGTTACTGTTCTATCATTTATGAAGACTCTTGTCAGATGTGTCTGGTCAGCAACTGAATCTATCGTGTGCCTGAGAGAAGCTGCAGCCTATCGTCGCCCTAAGTAACGGTTCCCCCAGGATTCCAACGAATTCATTTAACCGGTCTCGCCCCTATCTGAACTTAGGCGGCGTGCATGTAACATTGGGGGCCCATACGGGGAGTCCTGAGCGGGAATTAGCGTGTAGAGGGAGAAGAGGAAAAGTGTCTGGAAAAACACAGCAACACAGCACCTCAACTCCACTCTGCTATACCAGTTAAAGGGGACCAGCCCTAAAGAAAAACTCACTAGTGGCAATGGATGTGGAAATACAATTGGACAGAATTAGTGAGCTGCTTCTTCAGTTAACCTGTGAAAAATTGAGAATGGTAGCAAAATAGATGCTGAGAGAAGTGTCATGCGTTCTC
Source organism: Phyllobates terribilis (assembly GCF_046119375.1). NCBI lineage: Eukaryota > Metazoa > Chordata > Amphibia > Anura > Dendrobatidae > Phyllobates > Phyllobates terribilis. Next base: position 287,265,345 of record NW_027362769.1, read on the forward strand.
CAAAGATGACTCTGATATAGGCTGTATCCCGTTGTTACATTTGAAAATCAATTTGAAAGACACGACCCCAGTAACCAGAAGTTACATGTCTGTGTCAAAACCATTACATCATGAAGTGAAAGAATATTGACAAGATCTTATCAACAGAGATTGGGTCCAAAAGTCGAAGTCGTCTTATTCCTCTCCTATTGTCTGTGTTAGGAAAAAGGATGGTACGTTGAGACTCTGTTGTGATTACCGGGAACTAAACCGAAAGTCTGTACCTAATCAACACCCGATACCAAAGATCCAAGATAATGCTGGATAGCCTATCAGGTAGCACCTGGTTCTCTGTCCTCGATCATGGTAAGGCATACCATCAAGGGTTTGTTGAAGAGTTCAGTAGCCCTTGACAGCATCCATCACACTGTGGGGATTATATGATTGGATCTGTATACCGTTTTGGCTCAGTTCAGCTCCAGCAGAATTTCAGAGGAGCATGGAGATATGTTTAGAAGGATTGAGGGACAATATCTGCCATGCGTACTTGGATGACAATGTGGTACATAGCAAAACCTTCTGGGAGCATGATGAACACGTGAGGATCGTATTACAATGGTATCAACAACACAGAGTTAAGTTGACCCCAAAGAAGTGTGAACTGTTCAAAAGACAAGTCAGATTTCTAGGGAAAATTGTGTCCAGAGAATGATATACCATGGACCCAGCAGAAATCGCTCCGGTACTGGCCTTAAAAGACAAGCGGCCCTCTACCGTCGGGGGGGTTGAGGCAGATATTAGGATTACTCTCCTACTATCGTACTTATGTTCGGAACTTCTCCAGTATTGCCCCCCCACTATACCTCCTCTTGGGGACGACGACAAAGACAACAACACCCATAGAGAAAAAGAATAATGCGGGTAGGACTGGGCTTAAAAGAAACAACGCTGTTTCGTCCCAACAGCCCATTCTCTGGACAGCAGACCACCAGGAAGTATTGGAAGAGCTAGTAGACTACCTGGTAAAACCACCCATCTTGGGATATCCTGATTTCAATTTACCATTTGTTCTTCATTGTAACGCTTCTCAAGTTGGACTGGGAGCTGCCCTGTATCAGCATCAAGTTGGAAAAATGAGAGTCATTGGTTACGGTTCTAGAACGTTGACAGACGCCTAGAAGAATTACCATCTACATTCCGGAAAATTGGAGTTCCTGGCATTGAAATGGGCTATCTGTGAACGATTTAGAGATTTTCTCTACTGCAGCAAAGAGTTTGTGGTATACACTGACAACAACCCTTTGACCTATGTCCTTACTACAGCCACACTGAATGCAACGGGTCAGAGATGGGTCGCTGAACTAGCTGACTTCAATTTCAGCATCAAGCCAGGAAAATGCAATGCAGATGTTGACGGATTGTCAAGAATGCCACTAGAGAGTGGAAAGGACAACAAATTTGATCCGTGAACGTTTCTTCTGGCCGTACATGCAGAGAGATATTGAGAGGTATGTGACCAGGGAGTGTGGGTGTCTGAAAGATAAACGTCCCAACTCATCAACCCGGGCACGTATGGGCAACATCCAAACTACGTATCCGTTTCAGATGGTCAATAGACTTTATACATCTCAAGACGTGCAAGGGTGGTTACGAATACATCTTGGTGGTGATGGACCATTTCACTCGATTTGCTCAAGCATATGCCACCCCCAATAAATTGGGTCAAACAGCGGCAGAGAAGATCTTCAATGATTTTGCTTTGAGGTTTGGGTTCCCTACGAGGTTACACCATGACCAAGGAAGAGAATTTGAGAACCAGCTCTTTGCCAAGCTAGGAAAGTACTGTAGAATTCAGAGATCCCACACAACGCCCTATCACCCAGAGGGTAATGGACAAGTGAAACGTTTTAACCGGACATTATTGTCGATGTTGCACACTTTAACAGCTGATGAGAAGAAAGACTGGAAGAGTTCTCTGTCAAAAGTGGTACATGCCTATAACTGTACAAAGAGCAATGCAACAGGTTACTCGCCCTTTTTACTATTGTATTGACGATCGCCAAGACTGCCAACCGACATCATGTTTGATACTCCGGTGTCAGAGACTTACAGAACGTATACGGAGTACGTTCGGAAATGGAAGGAACGGATGGCAGAGGCATATAACATAGCGTCCAAAGTGGTTACGCAAGGATAGAGCAAGAGTAAGGAGTACTATGATTGAAATTGCTATGGAGCAGAATTGGCACCGGGAAGCTGAGTGGTAGTCAACAATGTACATGAGAAAGGAGGTCCAGGAAAACTTCATTCGTACTGGGAAGACAAGGTGTATGTGGTTGTAAGGAGGAAAGCTGATGACAGCCCAGTGTATGAAATCCGATTGGAAACGGGAGACAAGAAAACCAGAATAGTCCATCGGAATTTACTACTACCCTGTGATTATCTCCCACCACAACAAGACTTCCCAGAAGTAGACAGACATCGTCCGAGATCGACTAAGGGACCACCACAGACTGAAGCTCCGGAGGTGGATCGTGACCTTGAAAGTTCCGATGGAGAAGAACACACTGTTGTATTTCTCGGACCGGCAAGGAAAGGGATGTACCATCCTCAGGAGAGTGAACTAAGTCCTGAGGCTCCAGAGTTCGTACCAAGGTGTACAGATGAAGTCCAATTCAGATCTGATGATTGAACACCAGCTTCTGAAGAGACCGATCGACTCAGGAGGAGCGGAATTACCAGACCGTGCGGAAACAAGCGACTCAGGAGAAGTACAGGAACTTCCAGAGGCAGCTCCAAAAGCATCTGAGGAAGCACAGGAAATGAGTGCGGCGGAAGAAACTTCTGTGACTGAAGAACCCGTGGTCTCTGAGGAACAACCCACCAGAAGGATGTCGTCTCGAGAAGTGAGGAGGCCCGTGATGCTGATGTATGAGACACTTGGTGAACTGAGTCAAGTGCCAAGGACTGTCGACTGGAAACAGGTATCTCTGCCTGCGGGCCAGGTAAGCTCACTTGAGTGGTATTCACCACCAAGAGGCAGTATGGAAGATGTTGCTTGGTGGAAAGACTTGTTTTCATGCTTTGATTTTCCTTAAAAGACTTTGTAGAAGCAAAGAACTGTTAAAGTATAGAGAGAGAGAGCTGGTTGAAGACGTATGAAAAGCTCCAGCAGAAGAGATGCTAATTGTTTTAATTGTGTTAATTGTTTATTTCTTACAGGCATCCTACAAGAAAAAGGTCGTAAGATTAGGTTGTTATCAATGTTTATGAACGTTATACCAATTTCACAATGTCAGTTTGTATATAAAGTTATTCAACTTTCACCACTGTCTCAGAATTGGTCAGATTGAACAATTAAGATGAATGTCGAGGACGACATTCAAAAAGGAGGGAAGAGTGTGACATGCAAAAGTAGTGCTGTTGCAGAGTGTGACATTCAGAAGTAGTGCTGTTGCTTTAAAAGCATCCAGCAACTAGAGGGGTTAACGCAGTCACAGGAGAAGGGGAGTGTTTTAGCAGAGCCCCAGGGGGATTGTGGGGAAGTGGTTTACTGTCTGGCCAGCGCTGAAGAGAAAGGTGGCTTATGATCTGCATCCCACAGAAGGCAAGGGAACAGAATTCAGGTCAGGAGGGAAGCTAAACAAAGGTCAGTTAGACTCCCTGAGTCCCCCTGAGTAACGGTTCCCCCAGGATTCCAACGAATTCATGTAACCGGTCTCGCCCCTATCTGAACTTAGGTGGCATGTAACACTAGCATTGTTTTGTTGAAAAACGGCTCCTAGGACACTTTGGTTATGGAACCAGTGGTACAGCCATTTCTCCAAACAAGCTGATAGTGTACCTGGAATAAAGACCAGAGGGGTCCAACTACCATAGATTATGCCACCCCACATCATAAGTGAGTAGGGCAAGTGTGATGTTCCCTCATCAAGGCTTCTTCATGGCATTGTTTATGTGGTCTCCAGCCTCTGTTGTCATCCTGTTTTGCACCAAGATAGCTTTTGAGAGCGTGGCGTGAGGTCAAAGAAACACCTATTGCTGGACATCTGGCTCATAGCCCAATGTCATGCAAATGCCTTCTGATGATTTGTGTAGACACAGTTTGATGCTTTAGCCTTGTTATGTGATGTCCAATTTCACTTGCAGTACAAAAATGGATTAATCGTGGAACCAGTAATATGGCCATCTTTCCAAAGTGTTCCAGGAGCCGTTTTTCAATATGACAATTTCAGACCACATGTTGCTTGTGCTTCTGTGGGCAGCCTGCTTGGCTGAAAGTGATAATATGGCCTGCAGTGTCTCCAGACTTATATCCCATTGAGCACATTTGAAACATCATTGATCAGCAGTTGCAAAGGGAGCAACTGCAGTGGATCTTGGTGATTTGCATGCCCAAGTGCATTCAGCATGGCAGAACATTCCTCAGACATGTAGCTGGACATTTGACTCATTATTGTTCAAAATCCTTTTGATGGTTTGTGTAGACACTGAATGCTTAGGCTAGGTTTATGATATACAATTTCACTTGCATTACAAAAGGGTTCATTATACACCTTTCTTCTAAGCTGATGATAGTCATGTAGAGTTTTGCCTCTATGTACCTCTTGCTGTCATTCTAGTTGATCTCTCTTCTCTCAACTACTGAGACAATACTGAACAGTGCTGACCTCTCAGCCTATGCGCATAGTGATCTGCCGGAGTGATGAACCAAGGTCTCCAAGTTCAAGGATTTTGTCCTTCTTAGTTTGTGACTAGTGATGAGCGAATGTATTCGTTACTATTCGCTATTCGCATGGATAATACGGTATTCGGGTTACTCGTTATATTGCGAGTATTTGTGTACTCGCCTCGCTATATTCAGGTGTCCCGCCCTTCAGTTTTGGCGCCTCATTTGCAGCCACTAAACATGCTGGGCTTCGTAGCCAATCACACTAATGCCGCAGACATCTTGGTTGTGGCATTACTGTGATTGTCTGGCCGCCCAGCGTCATAGAGTCTATTTAATCCCTGACGCCGCCCTTTTGTGCACATTGCGTCCGGAGCCTGCGCTCTACAAGCATAGGGAGAGATCGCTGAGCTGCTTGGGAGAGTGTTTAGGCCTCTTGATAAAACAAAAGCTTTTTCAAGGGCTACCTGCAGTGTATACTAGTTCAGTGTAGAGTAGGGAGGGAGAGATACTCGAGCAGGGACAGTTTAAAGGAGCCGCTCACTAGCTCCATAATACCACCAAAAAATAGCTCTTTTCAGAGCTGAAGACACACAACAAAGTCAGAGTACAGGGAGGGAGAGATTGTGTATTAGGTAGGGAGAGGTTAAAGTGTTCTTCCATTGTCCATCTTAAAACAGCTCTTGTCAGAGGCAAAGCAGTGTTTTTCCAGCACGCAGAGTAGTAGCATTTTGTGCTGCCTTTTTTTTTAAAAGCACCTATTTTCTTGACTGTTTTAGGGGTCAGAGCCTGGCTTCTGCTGTCCCCATTAGTCCACTTAAAAAGGCGGTTAGTGCCCAACGCAAAGCAGTAGTCCAAACATTTCCTACTGCCTGCTACCAAGCACGCACCAGGCCATTTTCCCCGCCGTTTTGGGGGTGACAGCCTGCCTTCTCTCCACATTAGTCCACTTAAAAGGGTGTTTAGTGCCCTATGCAAAGCAGTAGTCCAAACATTTCCTACTGCCTGCTACAAAGCATGCACCAGACCATTTTCCCCACCGTTTTTGGAGTGACAGCCTGCCTTCTGTCCACATTAGTCCACTTAAAAAGGCGTTTAGTACTCTACGCAAAGTAGTAGTCCAAACATTTCCTACTGCCTGCTACAAAGCACGCACCAGGCCATTTGCCCCGCTGTTTTGGGGGTGACTATCTGCCTTCTGTCCACATTAGTCCACTTAAAAAGGCGTTTAGTGCCCTACGCAAAGCAGTAGTCCAAACATTTCTTACTGCCTGCTACCAAGCACGCACCAGGCCATTTTACCCACTATTTTGGAAGCCACCATCCCAAGGGCCACCAATCACAAATAGTAGTTAGGCTGGAGTAGGAATACTGTCCTGATTTGTCCACTGCACAATGTGCATAGGGTTTGTAAAAATTAGCCCTATGGGCTGAGTCATGGTTGACGCAGGAAGCCACCATCCCAAGGGCCTCCAATCACAAATAGTAGTTAGGCTAGAGTAGGAATTCTGTCCCGGTTTGTCCACTGTTTGTAAAAATTAGCTTTATGGGCTGAGTCATGGTTGATGAAGGAAGGAAACTGTTTTTTATGGGAAGGGGGTGACGTTAACAGCAGTAGCATGAATCTGCATTTTTGTTGAATTTAGGTTGGCTTGCTGTCATCTGGAGGGATTACAAACTGTGGAGATATCCAGTCCTTGTTTATTTTAATCAGAGTAAGTCTGTCTGCATTTTCCGTGGGGAGGCGTGTGCGCCTATCAGTGATGATCGCGCCTCCGTCTCCAAGACTTCTCTCGTGCTGCACCAGTTCTCTGGAATGCTCTACCCCAGATGATCCGACTGATGCCTAGCCACCACGGCTTCAAGCTCGCTTTAAAAACCCATCTCTTTAAGCAAGCCTACCACGTGAACTACTCAGTAAACTAACTTTCCCCTGTTCCCTCCTTCTAAATATTATTCAGAATCTCCTACTCTACTATTCATCTGTCTCCACACCCTTCATGCACACGATAACTGCACTCAATACTTGATTATTGCACTTAAGCATACTCGCTGATGACCAGATTATGCAGCTTTATATGAAAATCCCTACTTATTATAATTGCCAGACCTGAAATAACAATCACTTTTCACCTATTCTGTCCACCCATTTCCTTGTAGAATGTAAGCTTGCGAGCAGGGACCTCACTCCTAATGTAACTGTTTAAACTGTCTTATCTTGTATTGAATTTATTGTATGTACATGTCCCCGCTTAATTGTAAAGTGCTGCGGAATATGTTGGCGCTATATAAATAAAAATTATTATTATTGTTGGATAAAGTGTGTATCACGCGAGGGTCGTGCCACAGACACTTACACATGAGCTGTGCCATGTGGGCCAAGCTGCAGAAAAGCAAATGTTCTGTGTCCCCAACAGTAGAAACAGTACCTATCCTCTCCTCATGCTGACTCACCTCCTCCTCCAACTCCACCTCCTCCTCTCCATCCCATCCAGGCTGGACAGACATGAAGCTTGGGTTGGGTTTCCCCTCTGTAGCATTACAAGTCCCCTCGGTAGCACAGAAAAATAAGTCCTCTCCTCATCCTCCTAATCACCCAATGTTGACTCAGAATATTGGCTGGGCTGGGTAGTATCACCCATTGGGAAATCTAGCTCCATACCAACATGCTGGGCAGTCAAAGCTTCCTCTTTGAATGCAGTGATTGTTTTAAGAGACACTGATAATAGCCTGATCACTGCTCACAAGGTTGGTGCAGTACTCAATGTTCTCAAGATCCTCACAAATGTCAGCAATCCACACCCACTCAACAGTTGTTATGTGTGGTGGCTGACTCTCAGTCTGACGGGCATGTTGAAGCTGGTATTCAGCTACTGCTGTTATGATCTGCAACAAGTACTAAGTAAAGATAGGGGAAAGCTGTCCCTACAGTAAGACTAAGCTGAATCCCTACAATGTAGTGGGCTGCCTGTTCCTAGCGAACAGATCTGCCTTAGTCCTCGGCTAGTCTGAACGAAGACCTATAGCATAAGGGGAGGGGTCCCTAAAAGAACTAAGGACTGGGACAAAAATGGGACACCTCCTAAACAGAGAAGTTGTTGCAGAACACAAAAAGACACACAGAAAAAAAGGTACTAGAGGTCCCAGAAGGCCCAAACGAACTGACAGAGAAAGGCACAGAAGCACCTGGCTAGAGAAACAGTCAAACACTGAAGTCCAGCACAGCCAGGAGGGTGGAGCTGGAATATAAAGGCCGGTGGTCACGTGACTGCAAAACACAAGATGGAAAAACAAACAGGAGGGTTCTAAGAACTGCCCTCTGCTGCTCACTAATCCTCACCAACATATAATAGGTTGAGTTCCACCGCGTGGGCAGGTCACAAATGAGTCGGTGACTTCGCAAATTCAAGTGCTTTTGCAGCGCTGTAAGAGCAGCAAAAGCGGTAGAGAAATGGCGGAAATGTTCCAGTTCGCGCCTTTGTCCCACCCTCCACCAGGTTCACCCAGTGTATTGTCCCTGTCCACAACAACTTTTCCAGGTGTCTGTTGTTAGGTGGACCTTCCCGGTTACAGCGTTGGTGAGAGCACGGTTCAGATTGTTTAACACATGCTTGTGTAACGCAGGGACGGCACACCGGGCAAAATTATGGTGGCTGGGAACACTGTATCGTGGGGCAGCCACAGCCAAGAGATCACTGAAAGACTGTGTTCCCACAAGCCTAAACGGCAACTTCTCCACACCTAGCAATTTGGCAATGTGCGAGTTTAGTATTTGTGCCTGTGGGTGTGTGGCTGGGTATTTACGCTTTCTTTCCAAGCTCTCAGGCACAAACAATTGGATGCTTCACTGGGACAAGGAGGTGGATGTGGTTGATGTTTGTTGTGTGTGAGCAACGCAGCTTGTGGGCAGGAGGTATGTACGCCTGCTTCCTGAAAAGCATATTCTGAAGGACATAGCCCAGGCGACATGGCATTGGTTTGACCCACAGATGCAGATTTGGTACCCTGGTGATCCGCCCACCTACTGGGGTGCTTGGCTGCCATGTGGTTTCGCATACTGGTGGTGCTCAGGTTGCCTTTGCCCTAGCCTCTGCTCAACTTGGTATGGCAGATGCTACAGTCTACAATGTTTTTCTCTGAAGGCTTTTCAGAAAAAAAATTCCACACGGCAGCTGAACACCCCCTTGCCCTGACTTGGCGCACAGTGGGGGTGCTCTTGGGAACAGTTGACTCAGTTCTTACTCTGGGCAAACCACGACCCCTTGGTGCCTGTGTTGGTGCTACATATCCATCTTCCTCTGTGTTGCTGTCATGGAAATGCGTGCCAATGGTCCAGGTCGGATCAGTGGACTCCTCATCGACCACCTCATCTTCCATCTCATCCTCCTTCCCAGTTGACATTGTAGGCTGACCTGATGGCAACTGTGTCTCATCATCATCAGCCTCCACCTCTGGAGACAGTAAATGACGTTCCTCCAAGTGGCTTTCTTCTGGCCGTAGGTCCTCAAATACTTGAGCATCAACGCACGCCACCTCCTCTTGTCCCTCTTCAATGCTGCACGGTGATAGGCCAGAGCCAACCAAAGGATGCATGCCAAACAGATCCTCGGAGTGGCCAAGCTTCGGGTCATATGTCTCCTGTGACTGATAATGGCGGGAGGAAGGAGAACCAGCTTCAGGATTGGATGGGCCAGCCTTCTGTGTATCCACAGTAGACTGTGTGGTCATGGAAGATTTGTTGCTGCTTGACAAATGCGTAGAGGCCTTGTCTGCTATCCAAGACAGAATCTGCTCTCGCTCTTCTAGCTTCCACGCACGTTTATGTTCCAGACCGGGAAATTTTTCCAGGAACATAGTGGATGCATCAAGATTCTTCTGACCTGACACAGACTGAGTGCCTTCTCGCGCAGCACTGACAACACCAAGTCCTTTAACAACAGGCTTTTTTGGCATTTTGGGTTTTGTTGACAGATTTTCAGATGTTGATGGCACAAGCCAAGCTAGTTGTCACAGCCAAAATAGTGAGTCAACCATGACTCAGCCCATAGGGCTAATTTTTACAAACCCTATGCACATTGTGCAGTGAACAAACCAGGACAGTATTCCTACTCCAGCCTAACTACTATTTGTGATTGGAGGCCGTTGGGATGGTGGCTTCCTGCATCAACCATGACTCAGCCCATAGGGCTAATTTTTACAAACCCTATGCACATTGTGCAGTGGACAAATCTGGAATGTACAGTGGTCCTACCAAACTAATATTTGTCATTGGAGGCCCTTGTCACAGGTTGTGCCACATTGTGACTGAGATAGGGGATACATATTCAATAGAAATGTACTGTCAGTCACCCTATTTGGCAAAAAATCATGCCACGTTTGTGCCACATTGTGACTGAGATAGGGGATACATATTCAATAGAAATTTACACTGACTGTTGATGACCGACTGATGGCCCTCTGAAAACTTGAATTGAGGGCCACAACTACAACAGTACGCCATCGTAGATAATGTTTGTCAAGCGAGGCTCTTGTCATGGAATCTTCCTGCACCTATGACACAGCCCCCGGGAGTAATTTTTGGAACTACGATGCACATTCTGCACTGGACCAAGTAGTACAGTATAAAGAAGTCTTCTTTTGCTATATAATCTGGGGAATATTGAAAATCAAAATCTCTGAGCCATTTGGAGAAGCTTCTCAAACCCATCCTGGAGGGGGGGCACCATATATCCTTTGTCCATTGACTTGCACAAGTGATATATTTGAGCTCGTCATCCAGTTGACTAGTGCAGCTTTATTTTTCCGGTTCACAGAGTTCAGCCATACCTGAGGATCGCAGACTGCACTCACTTCTACCTTCTAGTACTCCATGTCTCTTGGCCTTTTTCTCTGTAGTCTCTGCCCTTAAATGAGTTAAATAATAGAGTGAGGGTCCTACAATATGAATAAGTGAGGGCACTCTCAAATGTACACAAGAGAGACCTCCAAAATTTCTAGAGGAGGGCACTTCAAAATGTATGTTACAGGGCCACACGAGGGCTCTCACAAAACTCAGCTTTCCTGCCTACTGCAGGCCCTCTGAACATTCAAATTTAGGGCCGCAGTATCACATGGTGGTGGAGGAAGAGGAGGGTAAAGCCCAACGCTACAATGGGCACATTGTAAACTGCTATGGAATATGTATTCCACTATCTGAGTGTCAATGATGGAGGGACCGTTCAAATGTCTAAGTAACAGCTGTCCCTCCAAAACGCATGTTACAGAGCCACCTGAGGCCTCTCAGGTCAAAGATCAACATACCTACTGGTGCGTTCTAGCTGTGCTTGTAAAGTGCTGGGGAATAGGGAACTAAAAATGATGTATGACAGAGGGACTTACAAAATGTATAAGTCAGGGCCCTCCCAATTGTAAAAGGTGAAAAAAAGCCACAACAGTATGTGTGAACAAACGCTAAAAGGGATATTTTTTTGGTTTCTCAGGTTTATTTAGCCTTATATACTAGTGATTATGCAGGAAATCTGTTTCTTAACCTTTTTCGGCCTGTTAAATGCAATTTAGGTTACGTTTGGTAGTTGTTCTTGTGTGTCTGTAAAAGTGGCATAATACTGCAACAAGCTTATTCCCAGAAACCATATGTGAGTCAGAAATGCATGCAGGCATATTCTCCAGGCTCTGCCCATTCTGTTTCATCACTTTCCCATCCATTTCAGCCTTTTCCTCAGGCCCCCAGACCCCTTTGTAGGGTCCAGGAGAAAATTACTCGCATTTCCCATTGACTTACATTGTACTCGCTATTCGGAACGAATACGCGATTATTACAAAATACTCATTACGAGTATAGCGATTACGAATGTTACGGTACTCGCTCATCACTAATTGTGACATGTGGCGATGACTGGCATATCAACGAACAGAAGGCACAACACAATAATCCCACAAATCTTGATCCAAATTTTGAGTTTTAATGTGTCTAGAAAAAATAGCTTTCATAGAATGCTTTTCTTTTCTCGGGAATACTTCCAGTCCTCAGAAATGATTAGAGCAGAATTATGGACTGTAGATATGTATCACTTACAGTCATAATGATTTATTATGATTTTTCAATGTGTCCATAAAAATTTTTTTTGCCTGATTTTTGATAAGCTGTCCAGAAAAAAAATAAAAAGTCAAGTTGGCAACCCTACCGGCGTCCCAAGATATAGTGGAGGAGGCAACCCTGCTGGCGTGAATATATTGGAGGAGAATAGAGCCACTGGCTTCTCCCACTATTCAACGCAAGCAAAAGTGACAGCAGATGCGATGATGTCATTGCATCACGTCTGCTGTGCAGAACGTGAGTGCACGCAGGAAAGACATATGCAGAGCGCCGGGAGAATGGGAGCCAGGTGAGTATTTTTTTGTGTATGTGTGGAGTCTCATCGGTATATAGGGAGGGGGGCCGTGTATGGGGGGCTCATAATGTATATAGGGAGCTATGTGTGTGGAGGCTCATACTATATAGGTGGGCTGTGGTGACCATACTATCTGGGGTGTTGTGAGGGATCATACCGTGTATAAGGGCCTGTGAAAACCAATATATCATGTGTGGGGCGCTGTGTGGACAGTCATACCATGTGAGGCTGGCTGTAAGGACCGTCTTGTGAGTGGGGAGGGCTGTGAGGACCATCATTACTGTTTGTGGGAGGATATGGGTGCCATCTCTGTTTAGGAAGCTGTGATGAGCATCTGACGCGCCCCCTGGGCCTGTGCTGTGCAGGGGGATACCCGGAGCCGGGCCTTCTGTAAGATGCTGGGGGTTGTAGTCTCCGTGTGGCGGCGACCCGGTCCGTGCCCAGGGCGGTCAAACCAGTGGCAGTCTTTGGTAATAACAATGTCTGACTACGCCACCTGTGGATTGCGGTCAGTGGGGACCGCCGCTGCGCTGCAGACCGCTGAGGCTGATGTTGTTTGCGCAGCCGAGTATGGGATAACTCCCCACGGGAGAAGTATTGCCTCAGGGCAGCTAGTGTGGATGATGGGAGTGATGGTGTGAGCGTCCCAGGACTGATGGTGCTGGTTCGGCGATGAAACACAGAGACGTGTGGTGCAGTTTAAGGGTCTTTACTGATGGTATAACGCAGACCCTCCCGGGAGTACTGGTTAGCAGTAGGGGCCTGGTCAGTCTGTGAGCAAGCAGGATCTCCCCTGGCCAGGTGGAGTTGTAGGCCTCCCCGACTATCTGCACTCTTTCCTGGCTACCTTGCTCTATGCGGGTAGAAGTAGCCCACGTCCCTGAGTATACCGTGTGGTGCTCACCCGTATGGCCGGTGACTTGGGGCCTTCCGTTAGCCTCCACTTCACGATGGCGGTGCTGGTCCCTTGCTTGTGACCGTGCCTCCGGGCTTCTAAGGCCAGAGGACATGGAATCCCCTGCCGGTTGGATTCTGCTGCTGGACCTGGATGTCCCCACAGCCTCGGACTCCGTGTCCGGGTTTAGTGTCTTCAGCCAAGGCGAGCTTTCTAGCTTCCAGCCTCTGGCACTCGCTCCTGCTCCTACAGAGCTCCTGTTGTAACTCTCCCTGTGTCTGGAACTTCACTCCCTAATCCCGCCCCAGACCCAGTTTATAAGGGCAGATTCCTCCCCTCCCAGGTCTGGGTGGGCCGTGTTGCATGCTTAGGGCTCCTGACCAGAGAAACCTCCCACTTGCTCTCAGACATAATATTTCTATTACTGTTGGAAACCAGCCCCCTGGGGTGCCACATTCCCCCCTAGTAAATTTTAGTACTCCGGGACTAAACACATTTTTTTAAAGAAACATAAATACAAGGGTATAAACAACAATACAATAACATATTTACAAGAAGCTTTAGTCTGTAGAGGTCACGGCGTGTCCGTAACCGGGTGTCCATATCACCCAAGGTGAAGCTTTAAGCGAAGTAGGGGACCTGTCCAAAGCAAACCCCTTGCGTTGGCCTTGGGCGTGGCTGCAAGGCTGGAGCTAGCTACTTTGGGCCGCAAGTAGGCCACGCCAGACAGGTTTTCTCTTCCGCGGCCGTCTTCGCAAGAGGCACCAAGGTGCAACTATCTACAAGAATTGTTCCGGTTATCCAGTGTCCATAACCTGTTAGTCCATAGAAATCTGCAGGGTAACTGAGAAACATAATTAATAACAGGCAACTACAAAAACCATAAACATTTTCAAGAAACAGGTAAATTCACAGTGCATTAGTTTAGATTTTCCAGCGAGCGGGCATCTGACCTCTAGTGACTCTAGTGGACCTACGGAGCTCACTAACTGGTCCTGCACTACAGGGTGTAGGAGGTGTTATGGGTAAGCTGGGCAGCTGTCTGCACACTCTTTAGCTCACTAGGGGCACGGCAGGCTCACTACTAGCAGAGGGTTGATTCTCCTGGGCTGCTGGTGTGGATTCTTCTGCCTCCTGGGCCGGCTGCTCTTCCAGCTCTACCTGGTCTTCTGTAGGCACTTGAGGGGCTGGCTGGAGAAAGGTGAGGACGGGCACCACGATAGCGTTGTTTACTTGTGTCCAGGACCGGGGAAAGTCTCCGAGTACGGTGGTGATCATTTCCTCCTTTTCGTCTACGGGTTGAGGGTCTTCCTGATCTTCATCCGTGCTTTGCAACTTCTCGGGGCACTTTTTCAGGTGGTCTCTGGAGACAGTGGCTGTGGTCTCTCCTCCATCCTTGCTGATGACGTACACCTTTGGATTATTGTGGCTTGAGGGCAGTACGGTGTACGGGTCCTTCTCCCACTGGTCGTCCAACTTATGGAGCCGCCTTTTTCTTTTCAAGACCTGCTCTCCAGGTACCAGGGGAACAGCGGGAGCATGTTGGTTATAAGTCCTCTCCTGCCTTTCTCTTGATTGACAGAGACTTCGCTCGATGCTCTCCTGTACTTTCCGGTACTGTTGCTGCCGTTCTGTATCCCAGTCTGCCTCTGGAGAGGTGTCCTCAGGTGTCAGGACTCCCATATCGAGGTCAACAGGCAGCTTACCAGGTCTTGCTCGCATTAGGTAAGCCGGGGTACAGTTGGTGGAACCTACTGGGATGTGGTTATACAGGTCCACCAGATCGCGCAGTTTCTCAGGCCACAGTCTGCGTTCTTCCAGGGGCAATGTTTTTAGCAGATCTATCACCACCTGGTTCATCTTCTCGCAGAGTCCATTGGTTTGGGGGTGATAGGGCGTTGTTCTTATCTTCTTGCAGCCATACAGGTTGCAGAACTCCTGGAAGACCTCCGCTTCGAAGGCTGGTCCTTGGTCCGTCAGCACTTGGTCCGGGTACCCGTGTGGGCGGCAGAAGTGCAGCTGGAAAGCTCTGGCTGCAGTCTGAGCCGTCAGGTCTTTGACAGGGACCACCACCAGGAACCGGGAGTAGTGATCCACGATGGTTAGGGCGTAGACATACCCACTTCTGCTTGGAGCCAGTTTAACATGGTCCAGAGCGACCAGTTCCAGCGGCTGCCTGGTGATGATGGGCTGCAGGGGAGTCCTCTGGCTGGCACGGTCCCTTCTTCTTAGATTGCACGAGCCACAGTCTCTACACCACCTCTCAATGGCTCCTCTCATGCCTATCCAGTAGAACCGTTCACGCAGCAGGAACTCCAGCTTCTTCCATCCGAAGTGCCCTGCCCCATTGTGGTAGGCCTCCAGCACCATAGCTGCGTCCTGTCTCGGTACCACAACCTGCTAGATCAGTTCATGTGTCCGGGAATTGACCATTCTGCGGCACAACTTCTCCTTGTAGAGAAACAGTCTGCTCTTCTCCGTCCACAGTTGCTTGGTCTCTTCCGGAGCGTCTGGATCCAGGCGGGCGTCAGCCTGGGTCAGCATCTCCTTCACCAGATGGACTGCGGGGTCACTGTCTTGCGTCTCCGCCCAGTTGTAGTGGGGTAAGGGGTTGAACGTAGCGGATCGCTGGCCCCTCACACGGTGGGAATACTGGGTAATCCCATGACGGTGAAACGCAAGGAGTTCGATCTCTTCCAATTCTTCTGGATCTTCCCCTCCGTCCGGTAGGTTTGGCATCCTGGACAGGGCGTCCGCGTTGGTATTGGAGCGTCCTGCCCGGTATTTGATCGTGAACTCAAAATTGGACAGGCGGGCCATCCATCTCTGCTCCAGGGCACCCAGTCTTGCAGTGTCCAGGTGTGTCAACGGGTTGTTGTCCGTGTACACAATGAACCTGGAAGAGGCAAGGTAATGCTTGAAACGTTCGGTTACTGCCCACACCACTGCCAGGAACTCTAGCTTGATCGAGCTGTAATTCTCAGGGTTTCTTTCCGTGGGTCGCAGTTTTCGGCTGGCGTAAGCAATTACCCGTTCTCTCCCCTGCTGGATCTGGGACAGTATGGCTCCTAGCCCGATGTTGCTTGCGTCCGTGTGGAGGATAAAGGGCTGGCTTTAATCAGGGTACGCCAGGATTTCATCCCCCGTGAGGGCCATCTTCAGCTGGCGGAAGGACTCCTCTTCCAGCTTTTCCCATTTGAAGGGTGGCTTCTGGTTTTTGGCCTTCCTGGACTGGCCTATCAGGAGGTCCTGCATAGGAGCTGCCTTCTTGGTAAAACCGGGAATGAATCTTCGGTAGTAGCCTACCAACCCGAGGAACTGCCGCACTTCCTTTATGCTGGATGGTCTTGGCCAGTCCTTGATCACGGTGATCTTGTCAGGGTCGGGAGCCACTCCGTCAGCACTCACCACGGGTCCCAGGTATTGTACCTTTGGCTTCAGTAGATGACACTTTGAGGGTTTTACCTTTAGGCCATAGTTCGCCAGGGCTTCAAACACTTCTGCCAGGTGTTCCAGATGGTCCTCATAGGTCTTGGAATAGACGATGACATCGTCCAGGTATAATAGGACCGTCTCGAAGTTCCGGTGTCCCAGACAGCATTCCATCAACCGTTGGAAGGTTCCTGGTGCGTTGCAGAGCCCGAACGGCATACAGTTAAATTCGCTGAGTCCCATCGGGGTGGTGAATGCGGTCTTCTCCCGGTCCGCCTCTGCTACAGGAACCTGCCAGTACCCGCTAGTGAGATCCAAAGTAGAGAAGAAGTTAGTAGATTTTAATGCAGCTAAGGACTCTTCTATCCTTGGTAGCGGGTACGCATCTTTGTGTGTGATACGGTTGACCTTCCTGCAGTCTACACACATTCTCATGGTGTTGTCTTTCTTTTTCACTAAGACTAGTGGAGCTGCCCAGGGGCTACAGCTGTCCCTAATTACCCCAGCCTTCTTCATGTCTTTTAACATCCCCTTGGCGTGTTGATAGTGTGCAGGGGGTACAGGTCGGTATCTCTCCTTTATGGGAGGATGGTCTCCCGTAGGGATGTGATGTTCTACCCCCTTTACTCGCCCGAAGTCCAGCGGGTGTTTACTAAACACTCTCTCGTACTCTTGAACCACCCGGTAGACTCCCTGTTTTTGGTGTGAGGGAGTGGAGTCAGTACCCAAATGCAGTTGCTGACACCAGTCCTCCATTGGTTTCTTAGAGCCGTTACCTTCCTCTGGTTGAGATGGAGGCAAGGGTTCCACGGCCTGTACAGAGTTCTGGTTGATGGTGAACAATTTGGCTAGCGTGGCATACCGGGGCAGGTATACTTCTCTCTCCCCGATATTTATGATGCGGACTGGTACCCTCCCGTGGCGTACATCGACCACCCCCCGTGCTGTCAAAATGGTGGGCCTACTGTCTGAGTAGATGGGTTCTACCATTGCTTGGTAGTCTCTACCTCTTAGACCAATAGCAGCCCGGCACCAAAGCATCATCTCACTTTTTGGGGGCATGGCAATAGGGAACGGGTCACACATTCTCACGCTACCTATCTCACCACCAGATAGTTCCACCTGTTGCCGTTTCATCAGTGCCCGGATCTCTTTTTGGAGGACACGCTGCTGGCTTGAACTGGCGTTCTTGGCAACCTGTTACAAAATAAGAATCACCTCTGCAAGACAGTTTTCAATTACGTTAATACCTAGGGTTATTTTTGGGTGACTCTCTCGACGGTCAATGTCCACAATGATAAGTCCTTGTGCCGGCAGTTCAACTTTACCGACCTTGATGGTCACCTCTTTAAATCCTATCTGGGGCACGGGCTGACCATTGCTGGCTATAATGCTCAGGTCGTCATCTGGGTAGCGGGTTATGTCCGAGTCATTCCAGTACCGCTTGAAGAGCACGTACGGGATGGTGGTGACCTGTGACCCGGTGTCTAGTAGGGCACTCATAGGAATGCCATCCAGTACCACAGGCAAGACCGGACGTCCCCCTACGTATTTGTCACGCCAGTTTGATGGGCCTGATGATCTTAAGCCTGGGGGTTGGCCCTCTACCCCAGGTTGTGCCCGTTTAAATGACAGTACCTTGCCATATGTCCGGGTTGATTGCAGCGGCGGCAGATGGGTCGTCCGTCCTCGTTGTATCTGTCGCTGGGTCTTCCTCTGGCCGGTGGGGTCCTCCTCAGTCGGCGCCACGGGACGTCCTCCGGTCCGGATGCCAGCTGGATCTTTCCTGGAGAAGAGACCTGTAAAGACTGCACAGTTCTGGTTAGCGCGGCAACGCTCTTAGTCAGCTCTTGGACCTGATGGTGCAGGTCTGTTGCCGGGTCATTGTTCAAAGCCTGCGCATCAGCTCCCACAGGCCCTGCAGACAAGGGCGCCGTCTCCTGGTAGTAAGTGATAGCAGGGCGCCTGTGGGTCACAGCGCCACCTGGTGCCGGTTCTTGGAGCACCCCGATGGCTCTGTCCTTGAACTGTGCAAAGTCCAGGTCAGGGTCCTGTAAGGCCATTGCCCGCAACTGGGTTCGGTGGGCATTGCACAGTAGACCCTCAATAAATAGTTCGGTCAACAGCTTGTCTTCATTTCCCACGCTGTCAGGGTCTGCCTGTTTAATGGCTCTCAGGACCTCTTGTAGGTTTAGGGCATAGTCTCTTATACTTTCATGTGCCCGCTGTTTGCACCCGTAAAATCTGAGTTTTATTTCGGCTGAGGTGCGGGTGTCAAATGTGTCTTTCAGCCGGGCTAGTATTTCTCTGACAGTCCTCTTCTTCCCAGGTGACCAGGACTTTACCTCCCTTTGGGCTGCCCCGATTAACTGGGCCACCAGAATGCTCACTTTTTGCTCTTCTGTGAGGGAGTATACCTGGAAGAGGCAATCCAGTTTTTCCCTAAAGTCACTCAGGGTATGTCACTCCCCTGAGTACTGGGGTAGCCAGGTTGCCCCCGGGATATAGGGCATGGTGAATGGCATGACCGCTGCAGCGGTTGCGCTTGCGGCCGGTGTGGCGGTGGAGCTCCCCCCGGTGTCCGACATCCTCCTTCCCCCCTAGTGGACCGTGGCCTACCTTGCGATGTTCTTCTTCCGTAGGCCGCGGCTCCGCAGTCAATCGTCGGGGTAGAGGACCTGGCGTCGCGCTCCGATGACGTCAGCGTCGCTCTTCCTCCCTTCCAGGACCTTACGCAGCGTCGGAGCGTGGGGCGGAGCTTCGGATCTCGCGCGCTTTCGGCGTCCACGCCCCTCTTCTTCCCGTGCGGCGTCCCGAAGATGGCGTCCGTAGGCGGGAAGCTGCTGCGGATGGCGGGAAGACGGCAGAAGATGGCGGGAAACGGTCCAAGATGGCGTCCGATGGCGGGAAACGACTCCGGATGGCGGGAAACTTCGCCACAGGTAAGTTCAAAAGTCTTTTTCAGGCACGCAGTACTCGGTGGTTGCGGGCACGAAATCCTGCCGACTACGCCAAAGTTGACGCGCCCCCTGGGCTTGTGCTGTGCAGGGGGATACCCGGAGCCGGGCCTTCTGTAAGATGCTGGGGGTTGTAGTCTCCGTGTGGCGGCGATCCAGTCCGTGCCCAGGGCGGTCAAACCAGTGGCAGTCTTTGGTAATAACAATGTCTGACTACGCCACCCGTGGATTGCGGTCAGTGGGGACCGCCGCTGCGCTGCAGACCGCTGAGGCTGCTGTTTGCGCAGCCGAGTATGGGATAACTCCCCACGGGAGAAGTATTGCCTCAGGGCAGCTAGTGTGGATGATGGGAGTGATGGTGTGAGCGTCCCAGGACTGATGGTGCTGGTGCGGCGATGAAACACAGAGACGTGTGGTGCAGTTCAGGGTCTTTACTGATGGTATAACGCAGACCCTCCCGGGAGTACTGGTTAGCAGTAGGGGCCTGGTCAGTCTGTGAGCAAGCAGGATCCCCCCTGGCCAGGTGGAGTTGTAGGCCTCCCCGACTATCTGCACTCTTTCCTGGCTACCTTGCTCTATGCGGGTAGAAGTAGCCCACGTCCCTGA
This sequence comes from Phyllobates terribilis, assembly GCF_046119375.1. Classification (NCBI taxonomy): domain Eukaryota; kingdom Metazoa; phylum Chordata; class Amphibia; order Anura; family Dendrobatidae; genus Phyllobates; species Phyllobates terribilis. The sequence continues at coordinate 287,285,274 of NW_027362769.1, forward strand.
GTATACCGTGTGGTGCTCACCCGTATGGCCGGTGACTTGGGGCCTTCCGTTAGCCTCCGCTTCACAATGGCGGTGCTGGTCCCTTGCTTGTGACCGTGCCTCCGAGCTTCTAAGGCCAGAGGACATGGAATCCCCTGCCGGTTGGATTCTGCTGCTGGACCTGGATGTCCCCACAGCCTCGGACTCCGTGTCCGGGTTTAGTGTCTTCAGCCAAGGCGAGCTTTCTAGCTTCCAGCCTCTGGCACTCGCTCCTGCTCCTACAGAGCTCCTGTTGTAACTCTCCCTGTGTCTGGAACTTCACTCCCTAATCCCGCCCCAGACCCAGTTTATAAGGGCAGATTCCTCCCCTCCCAGGGTCTGGGTGGGCCGTGTTGCATGCTTAGGGCTCCTGACCAGAGAAACCTCCCACTTGCTCTCAGACATAATATTTCTATTACTGTGGCAACCAGACCCCTGGGGTGTCACATTCCCCCCTAGAAATTTTAGTACTCCGGGACTAAACACATTTTTTAAAGAAACATAAATACAAGGTATAACAATAATACAATAACATATTCACAAGAAACTTTAGTCTGTAGAGGTCACGGCGTTTCCGTGACCGGGTGTCCATATCACCCAAGGTGAAGTTTATGAAAACAAAGGGGGTGTCCATGTCACCCAACAAGGCGAAGTCTTGGCACAGAATAGGGGACCTGTCCAAAGCAAACCCCTTGCGTTGTCCTTGGGCGTGGCTGCAAGGGTAGACTAACTACTTTGGGCCGTAAGGAGGCCACGCCAGACAGGTTTTCTCTTCCGCGGCCGTCTTCGCAAGAGGCACCAAGGTGCAACTATCTACAAAACTGTTCCGGTTATTGTTAATTCATTCTGATGATTCCACATGTTGAATATGAAAGACAGAACACTAAAGAAACTGAAATCCCATATAAAGTCTGCATGACTCCTATCTGAAGGAACTATGTGAGTGCAGACTGGCAGACATTGTTTTGCAGAAGCCCAGTAGGTAATGTAATAATGAAGTTTACTAAAAAAGTGGTTAATTTATAAGGTTTTGGGTTCTGCAAGACTCATGTCATGCCGGTCTGCACATTGACATTTGAAAATGTAATAAGCAGATTGAGGAACGTTTTATAGAGATTCTCTGTGTGTTCTCCTTTAAGATCTGATTCTCTGGCACTCGGCCTCAAAACAGACTCTATAGGGTTAACCTTTGTTTACAGTGCTCTCTCTCTCCTGTTCCTGATTAGGTGCGCCTGCCTTGCGCCCCCCTCCCTCTCCACAGTCCATCGCTGTCAGTATCCATGCTGGACGCAGGTGACTTAATCCTGATGTCCAGATACCCGTGGTTGAGGAGCGAGGGACGGTGGGGGGAGGGTAGGAGGGGCTGAATGCATGCGCCGCCTTCTAGTCGGCATTGGACAGATTGAAGCACGTGATCTCTTAGCCCGACATAAAAGAGTGATTGGCTGAGCCTGTAGCCACTCCCCCTTGAGGAAGCTAGTGCGAAATGCGCATTGGGGCCAGGGGTCACGTGGTAAGTGGGTCCTAACAGCCTTCCTGACTGGTAATAGCATGATTCAACACTGCTAACACCACAAAATGAGATATTCTTGCTTGATTCAGTGAGGTGACACTAACTGGGGTCTGAGATTTCAGCACAGGGTAACTGTGTACTGGGCACATGAGCATTGATAGTCTGCAGCCTGTATTTATGATTGCACCTGAGGCATAGACTGAGCTATATATATATATAATGGTGTGCTGTTAAACTGTGACTTGTGTTTTCTCTGCTCTGTTTGCCACCTCCCGTGGAGAGGGGAAGATAAAGCCCTTCTGATTACTAAAAAGACTGGTGTTAAACTGTTTACTGCAATGTGATTTAACTGATGTTAATACCACTCAGGATATATATTTGTAAACCTGCAAACCACCCCAATTGATCGGTTCATTATTTACTATGGCTCACTGTCTGCTAAATAATTGTTTTTAATTGTTTGTCAGCATATATGTAAAATAAATGGATTTATTCTTTTTCATAAAAATTGCTGCATGTGTAATTACTCTGTCTCTCTAAGTAAAATGCTTAATAATGGAGTTAGCATGATTTATATCAAAGTCTGGTTCTTTTTTTTGGTACATTATAACTTTTTCTGTGTTTTTCACAGCAACCAGCATTCCTAATATGGATTATAAGGCACGTGAAGTGACATGGCTATCTAAAGTCAATGGAATCATCTGTGATGAACCGACATTGGTTTTAAATAAAGGCAATAAAGACACACAGGAAATGATTGAGAGATTAAAGGGGTTGCTGCTGAAGCGGACACGTATCTGGTGGAATAGAGCGTTTTTGGGTAAATACCGGGAGAAAAATCTAATTCCAAGAGGACTCAGAGTCCAGGTGTTCCCATCTTTTGAAATACGAGATGAATGCTTTAGGCAAAAATGGGAGGAAGCAGCTACATCTTGCTCCTTGACCTTCTTAGGCTTACTATCTCAGCTCAACTCAGAGTGTATTACAGAGATGGATGGGGAAATTGAGGAACTACAGAAAAATCTGCAGGAAACTCTTGATAAGGAAGCCTTAAGCAAGCTAAATCAAGAATTGGAGACTAGTTTCACAAAATGGGAGACAGAAATCTATGAGAGTAAGACCAACAAATTTCAGAGGGACATCAGGGATCTCAGCCAGAATAACATATATAGGTGGCGAAGAAGATCTCGAGGTGGCAAAAAAACTAAATACTCTGATCTAAAACCCAGGTCAAATTCTATAATATCACAGACCTCAGGGGAAGACCAAACAGAAGATGAAGGCGAAACATCAGGTCAGAGGGTACTAAGATCTGCAGTAAAAGTACCAAAAGGAAAGAATAACCCCTCCCAATCGAGCAACAAAAATAAAAGTAGGATGGAGGTAATAAACCTGTCTACCCATGTTCTCTCCCCGGCACAAATTCAGGTGTTGGAGAAGGGACTGACGTTCTCACCCACTAATACTTTTGATTTATTTTCAGTTGTAAAAGATCTAAATTTGTTTGCGAGAAAATTGGTTCTTCACAAAGTACATAATCGAGGGATGGATAGTAACAATCTGGAAGACAGGACCCCCAACCAAATAGAAGATGATGCCCTGATGTCTTTAGAAAGGCTGAGTGAAGAACAAACAGAGGTAGGACCAAGTAAGTTCCCTAAAAATATTATGCCTAGATCCGCAGCATTTCCCCCCTTGTCCGCCTGTCCGGCAGTGGAGATCTTTGTGAACTTGGTCACCAATGATTTCCAAAAGATCACCACAAGAAAACGATTAGACAACCTGTCCAGAGCAGAACGTCAAGCTCTGGACGATTTAAAATCATATGATGACATTGTGATCAAACCGGCGGACAAGGGGGGAAATGTGGTACTGTGGCCAAAAGAAAAGTATGAAAGAGAAACATATAAACAACTAAAAGACAGGGATACATATTTAAAAGTTCAAAATAACCCACTCCCTAGTTTCTCAGCGGAACTGGAAATGATCCTCTATGAAGCCTTTTCACAAGGTATAATACCGAAGAAAGTATATGAGGGATTATTGGTGAAATTTCCCAAAATCCCTACAATATACTTCGTTCCAAAAGTACATAAGAACCCTCTGGAGCCCCCAGGACGCCCTATTGTGTCGGGCCTGGAGGGTCTTTGTCAACCCATTTGTATCTTCATAGATTACTATTTAAAACCTTTAGCTCAGACCTTACCCTCATATGTGAGGGACTCAACTGAGGTCCTCACCCGGATTAATAACATTACCCTAGAAACAGATATGATACTTGTAACCTCAGATGTAGAGGCTCTTTACACCTGTATAGATCATGGGCAGGGAATAGAAGCGGTCCGCTTTTTTCTCGGAATGAGCAACTGGGATGGTCGAACATGCGAGTTGGTGGTCGAGCTGCTGGAGTACATCCTCACACATAATTTTTTTGTTTTTAAAGATCAGTTCTATGTGCAGAAGCGAGGCACAGCAATGGGGGCGGCCTGCGCGCCCTCGTACGCAAACCTTTTTATGGGTTATTGGGAAAGAACAATTTTTGGCGACGAGGACGCGCAGATGATGTCATCCGTCCCCATGTGGCTTCGTTATATAGACGACATTTTGTTTATTTGGCAGGGTGATGGGGATGTTCTCCGGCAGTTCATGACCTCTCTCAACATGAATGAATTCAACATTAAACTGACCTATAAATGCAGCTGGGAGAAGATCTAATTCTTGGACATTTTGATAGAAGTGGATGAGAAATTACAAATACAAACAGATGTCTATAGAAAAGAGACTGCGGTCAACTCCCTGCTGCATGCAGGGTCAGGTCACCAATATTCAACAGTTAAAGCCATCCCAGTTGGTCAATTTCTGAGAATTAAGCGGATCTGCTCAACTAAAGAGGGATTTGAGAGGCAGGCTGAGGATCTGAGGGTGAGATTCTCAGAACGTGGGTATAGTAAAAGAACAGTAAAACACGGCTATAATAGAGCAAAAGGGGTGTCACGTGATGCGTTGTTGCGGCCGACCCAAGTAGGCGCCGGTAGGGGAGGCACCATAAGATTTATTTCAACGTATAACTCAGAATGGCAGACCATGAGATCTGTTCTGGAAAAACATTGGCCAGTTCTACAGACTGAACCATCTTTTTCCGGAGTGTTGTCTAAAAATCCACAGATGACCTCCAGGAGGAGTAAAAATTTGAGAGATATCCTGGTAAAGAGTCACTATACTCCGGCAAAATGCAGTCTGTTTAACTTAGGACCACCGAGTAATGGCTGTTACCCATGCGGCGCCTGCGTGGCCTGTTGCAACATCGTAAGAACAAAGGCTTTCTCAACATCTGATGGTAGTAGGGAATTTTTTATTAGACAGAGGATAACCTGCAATACGTCACAAGTGATATACTACGCCACCTGTAACTGCAACAAAATTTATATAGGCTTAACAACACGCCAACTTAAAATCAGAACCCGTGAACACGTGCTTGATATAATAGCCTCCAAGACACAGGATAACATTGAGAGGATGATGGGAGTGATGCTTCACGCAAGATTACGATGTAAGACACAGATGAAGTAATTCTTTCCTTATCTGGACATTTGGACTGACGCCCGGAAACTAGATTGTAACCTGTTTTTAGCTGTCTCAGTAACCTTCTACTGCTATGAATTAACACTTTTTATGAAACTTTCTTATTAACATTCCACTGTAATGAATCATTATTTCGCTGCTTGTAGAACAAAGGCATTTTACTGCGCATGTCTGACAATAAATTATGATTATTAGTATAAATAAAGGGACAGCTCCAATAGAGGCAGACGCGCTCAGGGGCTTCCCAGTACTTGATTATACACTACGTGTCTGTGTATTTCTTGTTACGGGGATACCCCGACTCCAACAAGGACCCTCCATGGCTGAATGATCCTAACATTTCCTGGCGCCCGAAACAGGGACCCGAGGTCTGCGTATTCCTTCAAGTTCATCGACCGGCACGAGTAACCGCTGAGATTGGGACATCGGAACAGCAGATGACAAACCTGGCCAGGTAAGAGACACTGTTAGTTCTCTTACATCTGCTCTGCGATAGTCCGTAAATTTCATGCATATCTTGTGTTGGGATTGAGGAACTAGTAGAGAAGGATACCTATAGCTCGGGTCATTCATGTATATACTGTAGGATCTGCCGAAGGAGAGGTCAGAGAAGGTTATGAAACGGATGGTATGAAAGAGATGTGGATGTCGGGAATAGCCTCATAAGCCGCACTAAGGTAGATGACATAAGTATTACGGAGATTGCCTAACTGAGTCATAAGGTTGTGTCCTTTCGGGGAAACCTTCGCTCACGCTTAACTCCCGAACCTTTGTCCTCCTTTTTGACGGATAAGAGATTGACAGAATGAGCCCATGGAAGTAATGATAATACTCCAGGGACACGATATATAATGGAGACTGTATGGTTCATTTTATGTATTGTTGGTCTTGCCCTTGTTGCCATATATATGTGTGTTAGAATTACTCTACACTTCAGACAAAACGGTCCAGATAAACCGTTTCAGATACTGGCTCCTTAGGACAGAATAGGTAACGAGGAAAGGTAGAATATAGAATATATTTTATCTAACCCAAAAAGCCTCCTAAGGTAGGAATAGTCAGGAAAAATGGGCAACAAACAGACTAAGACCATAAACCGTTTCAGATACTGGCTCCTTAGGACAGAATAGGTAACGAGGAAAGGTAAAATATAGAATATATTTTATCTAACCCAAAAAGCCTCCTAAGGTAAGAATAGTCAGGAAAAATGGGCAACAAACAGACTAAGACCACAAATGATGAACAAGATGTCTATACAATCGTGAAAGAAAGGTGTGGTGTAGAAGCAACTAAGAATTTAGGGAAAGTTTGCAAAACTTTTCAGGTAGCAAGGCATGACAGGTTTAACAGAAAACTATGGGAGGACATTCGGGCTAGAAAAGCAGGAGTGATAAGAGACAAAGGATGGTAGAGTCCAAATTTTGGTGCCTGATGACCAAGAGTCTCTAGAAAACATTGTAAAAGTCCAAGCCTTAGAGGATGAGAAAGATCCTGCCCCTACCCAAATTATTTTAGATCTTTCTGAGGTACCAGAAAAATTATGGGCACAACATGACACCGATGTAGGACTAATGCCAATAGCTCCTGTAAAAGTCACTCCTGTTCCAGGTGTGACACTACCCCAATTGAGACAGTATCCTATTAGTGCCCAACAAGAACACGCCATAGGAGAACAGATAAAAGATTATCTAAAAACTGGAGTACTGATAGAAGTAAAGTCACCAGCCAATACACCGTTGTACCCCGTAAAAAAGAAATCTACTGAGGGGTCAGCTGCTAGGTACCGGATGGTACATGATTTAAGAGAGATAAATAAAATTTTGGAACCTATTACTCCTGTTGTGCCAAATCCACACACGTTGCTATCACAGATCCCAGCAACAGCACGAGTATTTTCTGTCATAGACTTATCAAATGCATTTTTTTCAGTACCATTACACCCAGACTGTTACAAACTGTTTGCATTTACATTTAAGAATAGACAATTAGCATGGACAAGATTACCACAGGGTATGATACATTCACCTACCTTGTACTCAGAAGCTATGAGATCAGTTCTTCAAAATTTCAAACCTACGGATGAGGTTGTAATTCTCCAATATGTTGATGACCTATTGTTATGTGCCCCTGCTCAAGAGTCCGCAAACAGCAACACAATAAGGTTGTTAATATTTCTAGCAGACATGGGCTGTAAAGTTAACAAGAAAAAAGTACAACTTTGTATGACTACGGTAGTATTTCTAGGACACTGCATTTCACAAGGTATTCGGCACCTCACCGCCGACAGACTAAAAATCATTAGAGATCTTGTTCCTCCCAAGAACTACAAAACATTAAGAGCATTTTTGGGAATAGTATCACACTGCAGACAATGGGTTATACATGCTAGTCAGCTTATGCAACCTCTATATGATTGTTTAAAAATCGAGCCTTTCCAGTTAACTGAATCAGCGCTCATAGCCTTTCAAGACCTCAAGAAAGGTCTCATGTCAGCCCCGGCCTTGGGAATCCCAGACTACGCCAAACCATTCCAATTAATGGCTGCGGAAATGTCTAATCATGCTACAGGAGTACTAACACAGAAACATGAAAATAAACAAAGACCTGTCGCATACTATTCTGCTCAATTAGATAATGTTACCAAAGCTGCACCATCATGTGTCAGAGTAGTAGCAGCTGTCTCTCTTTTGGTAGAAAAAGCCTCAGAAATAGTACTAGACCATGCCTTAATAGTACAAACTACACATGATGTACATGGCATACTGAATCAGGTATTGCCAAAACACATTTCAATGGCTAGACATCTTAGATTACAATGCTCCTTACTAATGCCACCAAACCTCACTTTTCGCCGCATATTGTCTCTAAATTTAGCCACTCTGTTACCACTAGAGACAAAGGGGGGAGTGGAAGGAGGTCAGGAAGAGGAAGATGAAAATTTTTTACAATACCACGAACAAGACAATATAATACATGATTGCTTACAGTGTATAGAACAAGAAACACAAGGGCTACCTAATGTACAGGACACCCCTCTTGACAATCCAGACCTACATATGTATATAGATGGTAGTAGGTATGCAGATGAAACTGGTAACTTTCACACAGGTTATGCCATTGTATCAGATCATGATGTTATTGAAGCTGAGCCAATGCAGGCCAGCTGTTCAGCCCAGGAAGCTGAACTATTAGCTCTAATACGAGCATTACAGTTAGCAAAAGAAAAAAAACGCTAATATTTTTACTGATTCTAGATACGCATATGGTATTGTACATGATTTTGGATGTATATGGAGAGCTAGAGGTTACATGACAGCTTCAGGTCAACCAGTAAAACATGGACAAATGATTAGACAAATCCTAGAATCAGCTGCCTCAACCAAACAAGTAGCAGTAATAAAAGTACCTGCACATGTAAGACTTGACACCGAGATAGCTAGGGGTAATGACCGAGCCGACAAGGCTGCTAAGCGAGCTGCAGTAAAACCTCTGACAACTGACCACACTATTAGTGCAGTATCAGAATTTGACTTAATTACACGGCTCAAAGAAGCCCACCAACAGGTGAGTAGAGAAGAAAAAGAAGAGTGGCAGAAACAGGGGGCAGAAGAAAAAGAAGGACTATGGAAAAAAGGAGATGAGCTTTGTCTCCCCCGAGCATGGTACCCTGTTGTGGTCAGTGAAGCCCACGGACCTACACATGTGTCTGCAAACGGTATGATACAGAGGGTCAGACAGAAGTGGTTAGCCCCAGGGTTCGGCCAGGTAGCTCGAGCAAAATGTGGTTCTTGTGAAATCTGTTTAGCCCACAATCCAGGACAGACTGTTAAGACCCCCCAGAAGCACCATGTAAGACCACTATATCCGTTCCAGAGACTTCAGATCGATTACATCCAGATGCCTAAGCATGGACACTATAAGTATGTACTGGTATGTGTGGACATGTTTTCGGGGTGGCCAGAGGCTTATCCAGTTCATACAGCCACGGCTAAAGTCACTGCAGTAAAAATAGCACATGAACTGGTACCCCGTTATGGTATCCCAGAAGTGATCGAGTCAGATAGAGGTACACATTTTACTGGAGAGATCTTTCAGAATGTAATGAAAATGTTGTGTATAAAAAGTGAACTACACACCCCTTACCACCCACAGAGTTCTGGTAAGGTTGAGAGAATGAATGGAACACTTAAGTTAAAAATACAGAAAGCCATGGCAGAAACACAGAAACCATGGACTGAGTGTCTCCCAATAGCATTGTATTCAGTCAGAAACACCCCCCAGGGAAAGAGCAAACTCACCCCCCATGAAATATTGTTTGGTAGAGTTGCCAATACAGGATTGTATTTCCCACAGACTTTAATGTTAGAAACTGAAAGCTTAACTGCTTATGTGCAAAATTTATGTAAGCATGTGTCTAAAATACACTCTTTAGTGTTCTCTTCCATTCCAGATCCAGATTCCATTGAGGGAACGCACAAGCTGCAACCAGGAGACGAAGTCTACGTAAAAAGACATAACAGAAGAACGCTAGAACCCAGATTTGAGGGTCCATATCAGGTGTTATTGACAACTCCAACTGCAGTAAAATTGGAAGGAAAATCAGCATGGGTACATGCAAGCCATTGCAAAAAGAAATAGTGGTGATTGTACTTGTGTTAGCTATAACGATAGATCAGGGAGACCTGTGGGATAAACTAAGTTCCCCAAAACCTACAGATAATAAATTTATAAAACATCATGAGACATTGGTAAACGGGCTGCTCGATGGCGGACAGAAAATAGCAGACTGTTGGATTTGTACGCATTCTCCAATATCAGCCACGAGCATACCCTTCCTGGCCGTACCCATGACCCCTGAGGAAGTGTTTACATGGACTAATTGCTCAGACAAATTAGCAAATAACCAAACCGTTAATTCTAGATTATGGAACACCACTGTTGCCATCCCAGTTGTGGGGTGGGTGGGATTTCCCTGGTGGCAAGGTAATATGACCGGAAAAATAAACAACTTACAATATTTAGCGTTTAAAGGAGGTGTATGGGTTCCTAGAAATAAGACGGGACTAACAGACTTAGGGTTAATTCCTACAGAAAATATACAACTCAGTTTTAGTAGCACAATATCTTCTTCTCAACCTTTTAAACCTGATATAGTAGAAAAATACATACACAATAATGGTTGGAAATATTCACAATTATTCCCCGATGGAAACAATGATACATGTTCAAAAATACCAGGTAATATATTATGTAATGAGTCAAGTGCATATGACCCAGGTACACCGACTTGTGAAAATCCAGATGCAGGATACTGTAGTCCATTAGGTCAAAAAACCCCTTGGTGTATACTTCAGAATGTATCTAAATTTTTAGATTTGGTACATAGGTTGGTGCTCCAACACTCTGCAATATGGGATCTGCCTGAAGGAACCTTCTGGATTTGTGGAAATGGAGCATACAAATGGCTCCCAGTAGGAATAAAAGGTACATGTACTCTAGGACGCTTAACACCGGCCACATTTATAGTTCAGAATCAGCAGGTAGACATGCAAGCAGTACCTAAACACACACTATACAAAAGAGCAGCCGACAACTCACCTAGACTTTCAGGTAGGCCACATGTGGTCCAAATGGGAATTCCTAATAAAATATTCAGCACTTTCTTTGTGTATCCAATGTTGATGCAGATGTGGGATGAATATGACAGACACAATGACCAAAATAAAGATAGCTGGTGGTCAGACACCTTCTCCTTTCTCAACCCAAAGAACTGGTTTAAGGGTATTGGAGGTTGGGTGGCTGGAATTCTGCAAGGTATATTACAGATTGTGCTAATTATAGTAGTCATATATGTAGTGTTTAAAATAGGATTAAAAATTATTTTAATATGCATAAATAAGCTTTGTAACACGGACTCAAGAATATGAAAGAAAAGAAATCCCGGACCAGGTCTTCTACCAAAAGTCCATAAGGAAGAATCAAAGGGGGGACTGAGAGGATGATGGGAGTGATGCTTCACGCAAGATTACGATGTAAGACACAGATGAAGTAATTCTTTCCTTATCTGGACATTTGGACTGACGCCCGGAAACTAGATTGTAACCTGTTTTTAGCTGTCTCAGTAACCTTCTACTGCTATGAATTAACACTTTTTATGAAACTTTCTTATTAACATTCCACTGTAATGAATCATTATTTCGCTGCTTGTAGAACAAAGGCATTTTACTGCGCATGTCTGACAATAAATTATGATTATTAGTATAAATAAAGGGACAGCTCCAATAGAGGCAGACGCGCTCAGGGGCTTCCCAGTACTTGATTATACACTACGTGTCTGTGTATTTCTTGTTACGGGGATACCCCGACTCCAACAAGGACCCTCCATGGCTGAATGATCCTAACAACATTGAAGAATTAAAAACTATCCCACGACACTTCAAACTGGAACATGGGAGTAATCCCAAAAGTTTGAAAGTAAGAGGTATAGAACATGTCCAGTTGGGTATTAGAGGGGGCGATATTAGAAAAATCTTAGCACAACGGGAATGTAAATGGATCTACGTTCTGGGAACTAGAGCCCCCATGGGTTTGAATGAAGCTTTTAGCTTTTCTCCCTTTCTATAATAGTTTCCTCTAGGGCCCATGTTCTACTAAAATACTCCACATCAGCAGCACCCTTTGGTCAATTGAAATTTATGAAAATTGCCTTGGTTTTTAACAAAACCATTTTATTTTAAAAAAATATTTTTTAACCTGTTTGTCTTTTCTGAGCACATTCTCTCATTTTATGTATATTCGGGCTCTAATCAAATTGCCCTTATTATTTTCAGGCCGAATGTCAATTCATTCTGATGATTCCACATGTTGAATATGAAAGACAGAACACTAAAGAAACTGAAATCCCATATAAAGTCTGCATGACTCCTATCTGAAGGAACTATGTGAGTGCAGACTGGCAGACAGTGTTTTGCAGAAGCCCAGTAGGTAATGGAATAATGAAGTTTACTAAAAAAGTGGTTAATTTATAAGGTTTTGGGTTCTGCAAGACTCATGTCATGCCGGTCTGCACATTGACATTTGAAAATGTAATAAGCAGATTGAGGAATGTTTTATAGAGATTCTCTGTGTGTTCTCCTTTAAGATCTGATTCTCTGGCACTCGGCCTCAAAACAGACTCTATAGGGTTAACCTTTGTTTACAGTGCTCTCTCTCTCCTGTTCCTGATTAGGTGCGCTGCCTTGCGCCCCCCACCCTCTCCACAGTCCATCGCTGTCAGTATCCATGCTGGACGCAGGTGACTTAATCCTGATGTCCAGATACGCGTGGTTGAGGAGCGAGGGACGGTGGGGGGAGGGTAGGAGGGGCTGAATGCATGCGCCGCCTTCTAGTCGGCATTGGACAGATTGAAGCACGTGATCTCTTAGCCCGACATAAAAGAGTGATTGGCTGAGCCTGTAGCCACGCCCCCTTGAGGAAGCTAGTGCGAAATGCGCATTGGGGCCAGGGGTCACGTGGTAAGTGGGTCCTAACAGCCTTCCTGACTGGTAATAGCATGATTCAACACTGCTAACACCACAAAATGAGATATTCTTGCTTGATTCAGTGAGGTGACACTAACTGGGGTCTGAGATTTCAGCACAGGGTAACTGTGTACTGGGCACATGAGCATTGATAGTCTGCAGCCTGTATTTATGATTGCACCTGAGGCATAGACTGAGCTATATATATATATATAATGGTGTGCTGTTAAACTGTGACTTGTGTTTTCTCTGCTCTGTTTGCCACCTCCCGTGGAGAGGGGAAGATAAAGCCCTTCTGATTACTAAAAAGACTGGTGTTAAACTGTTTACTGCAATGTGATTTAACTGATGTTAATACCACTCAGGATATATATTTGTAAACCTGCAAACCACCCCAATTGATCGGTTCATTATTTACTATGGCTCACTGTCTGCTAAATAATTGTTTTTAATTGTTTGTCAGCATATATGTAAAATAAATGGATTTATTCTTTTTCATAAAAATTGCTGCATGTGTAATTACTCTGTCTCTCTAAGTAAAATGCTTAATAATGGAGTTAGCATGATTTATATCAAAGTCTGGTTCTTTTTTTGGTACATTAAAACTGTTCCGGTTATCCAGTGTCCATAACCTGTTAGTCCATAAAAATCTGCAGGGTAACTGAGAAACATAATTAATAACAGGCAACAAACATAAGCCATAAACAGTTAAACAGATAAATTCACAGTGCATTAGTTTAGATTTTCCAGCGAGCGGGCATCTGACCTCTAGTGACTCTAGTGGACCTACGGAGCTCACTAACTGGTCCTGCACTACAGGGTGTAGGAGGTGTTATGGGTAAGCTGGGCAGCTGTCTGCGCACTCTTTGGCTCACTAGGGGCACGGCAGGCTCACTACTAGCAGAGGGTTGATCCTCCTGTACTGCTGGTGTGGACTCTTCTGCCTCTTGGGCCGGCTGCTCTTCCAGCTCTACCGGTTCCTCTGTAGGCACTTGCGGGGCTGGCTGGAGAAAGGTGAGGACGGGTACCACGACAGCGCCGTTTACTTGTGTCCAAGACCGGGGGAAGTCTCCAAGTACGGTACTGATCATTTCTTCCCTTTCCTCTGCGGGTTGAGGATTTTCTTGATCTTCTTCAGGGCTTTTCAGCTGCTCGGGACACTTCTTCAGGTGGTCTCTGGAGACAATGGCTGTGGTTTCTCCTCCATCCTTACTGATTACGCAGATTTTTGGGTTCTCATGGCTTGATGGCAGTACGGTGTACGGGTCCTTCTCCCACTGGTCGTCCAACTTGTGGAGCCGCCTCTTCCTCTTCAAGACCTGCTCTCCAGGTACCAGGGGAACAGCGGGAGCATACTGGTTATAAGCCTTCTCTTGCCTTTCTCTAGCTTGAGACAGACTTCGCTCGACGCTCTCCTGTACTTTCCGATACTGCTGCTGCCGTTCTGTATCCCAGTCTGCCTCTGGCGAGGTGTCCTCAGGCGTCAGGACTCCCATATCCAGGTCAATAGGCAGCTTACCAGGTCTTGCTCTCATTAGGTAAGCCGGGGTACAGTTGGTGGAACCTACAGGGATGTGGTTATACAGGTCCACCAGATCGGGCAGATTCTCAGGCCACAGACTGCGTTCTTCCAGGGGCAGTGTTTTTAGCAGATCTATCACCACCTGGTTCATCTTCTCGCAGAGTCCATTGGTTTGAGGGTGATAGGGCGTTGTTCTTATCTTCTTGCAGCCATACAGGTTGCAGAACTCCTGGAAGACCTCCGCTTCGAAGGCTGGTCCTTGGTCTGTCAGCACTTGGTCCGGGTACCCGTGTGGACGGCAGAAGTGCTGCTGGAAGGCTCTAGCCGCTGTTTGAGCCGTTAAGTCCTTAACCGGGACCACCACCAGGAACCGGGAGTAATGATCCACGATTGTGAGGGCGTAGACATACCCAGATCTGCTTGGAGCCAGTTTCACATGGTCCAGGGCTAGCAGTTCCAGTGGCTGTCTGGTGATGATGGGCTGCAGGGGAGTCTTCTGGCTGGCACGGTCTTTTTTTCTCAGGTGGCACGGGCCACAGTCTCTGCACCACCTCTCGATGGCTCCTCTCATGCCTACCCAGTAGAACTGTTCACGCAACAAGAACTCCAGCTTCTTCCATCCGAAATGCCCTGCTCCGTTGTGGTATGCCTCCAGAACCATAGCCGTGTCTCGTCTTGGGACCACTACCTGCCAGGTCAACTCATGTGTTCGAGAGTTAACCATTCTCCGGCACAGCTTCTCCCTGTAGAGGAACAGCTTACTTTTCTCCTTCCACAGTTGCTTGGTCTCCTCCGGAGCATCTTGGTCAAGACGGGCATCGGCCTGGGTCAGCATTTCCTTCACCAAATGGACTGCGGGATCACTGTCTTGCGTCTCCGCCCAGTTGTAGTGGGGCAAGGGATTGAACGTCACGGAGCGCCTGTCCTTCACACGGTGGGAATACAGGGTAATCCCATGACGGTGGAACGCAGGGAGCTCAACTTCTTCCAGATCTTCTGCATCTTCCCCTACGTCCGGTAAGTTCGGCATTCTAGACAGGGCATCCGCGTTGGCATTTGAGCGTCCTGCCCGGTATTTGATGGTGAATTCAAATTTGGACAGGCGGGCCATCCATCTCTGTTCCAGGGCACCGAGCCTTGCAGTGTCCAGGTGTGTCAACGGGTTGTCATCCGTGTACACGGTGAATTTGGAGGAGGCAAGGTAATGCTTGAAACGTTCGGTCACTGCCCATACTACTGCCAGGAACTCCAGCTTGAATGAGCTATAATTCTCAGGGTTCCTCTCCGTGGGCCGTAGCTTTCGTCTGGCGTAAGCGATTACCCGTTCTTTCCCTTGCTGGATCTGGGACAGTACGGCTCCTAGCCCGATGTTGCTTGCGTCCGTGTGGAGGATAAAGGGCTGGCTGTAGTCTGGATATGCCAGGATTTCATCCCCCATGAGGGCCATCTTCAGCTGGCAGAAGGACTCCTCTTCCAGCTTTTCCCACCTAAAGGGCGGTTTCTGTTTTTTGGCTTTCCGAGATTGACCTATCAGGAGGTCCTGCATAGGGGCTGCCATTTTGGTGAAACCGGGAATGAATCTTCGGTAGTAGCCTACCAACCCGAGGAACTGCCGCACTTCCTTTATGCTGGAGGGTCTTGGCCAGTCCTTAATCACGGTGATCTTATCAGGGTCAGGAGCCACTCCGTCAGCACTCACCACGTGTCCCAGGTATTGCACCTTTGGTTTCAGGAGGTGACACTTGGAGCGTTTCACCTTTAGGCCGTAGTTTGCCAGAGCTTCGAACACTTCTGCCAGGTGTTTCAGGTGGTCCTCGTAGGTCTTGGAATAGATGATGACATCATCCAGATATAACAGGACCGTCTCGAAGTTCCGGTGTCCCAGACAGCATTCCATCAACCGCTGGAAGGTTCCTGGTGCGTTGCAGAGCCCGAACGGCATACAGTTAAATTCGCTGAGACCCATCGGGGTGGTGAATGTGGTCTTCTCCCGGTCCGCCTCTGCTACAGGAACCTGCCAGTACCCGCTAGTGAGATCCAAAGTAGAGAAGAAGTTAGCAGATTTTAATGCAGCTAAGGACTCTTCTATCCTTGGTAACGGGTACGCATCTTTGTGTGTGATACGGTTGACCTTCTTGTAGTCTACACACATTCTCATGGTGTTGTCTTTCTTTTTCACTAAGACTAGTGGAGCTGCCCAGGGGCTACAGCTGTCCCTGATTACCCCAGCCTCCTTCATGTCTCTAAGCATCCCCTTGGCGTGTTGGTAGTGTGCCGGGGGTACGGGTCGGTATCTCTCCTTTATGGGAGGATGGTCTCCCGTGGGGATGTGGTGTTCTACCCCCTTTACTCGCCCGAAGTCTAGCGGGTGTTTACTAAACATTCTCTCGTACTCTCGAACCACCCGATAGACTCCCTGTTTCTGGTGTGAGGGAGTGGAGTCAGTACCCAAATGCAGTTGCTGACACCAGTCCTCCATTGGTTTCTTAGAGCCGTTACCTTCCTCTGGTTGAGATGGAGGCAAGGGTTCCACGGCCTGTACAGAGTTCTGGTTGATGGTGAACAATTTGGCTAGCATGGCATACCGGGGCAGGTGTACTTCTCTCTCCCCGATATTTATGATGCGAACGGGCACCCTCCCTTGGCGTACATCGACCACCCCCCGTGCTGTCAAAATGGTGGGCCTACTGTCTGAGTAGACGGGTTCTACCATTGCTTGGTAGTCTCTACCTCTTAGACCAATAGCCGCCCGACACCAATTCATCATCTCACTTTTTGGGGGCATGGCAATAGGTAACGGGTCACACATTCTCACGCTACCTATCTCACCACCAGATAGTTCCACCTGTTGCCGTTTCATCAGTGCCCGGATCTCTTTTTGGAGGACACGCTGCTGGCTGGAACTGGCGTTCTTGGCAACCTGTTGCAAAATAAGAATCACCTCTGCAAGACAGTTTTCAATTACGTTAGTACCTAGGGTTATTTTTGGGTGACTCTCTCGACGGTCAATGTCCACAATGATAAGTCCTTGTGCCGGCAGTTCAACTTTACCGATCTTAATGGTCACCTCTTTGAATCCCACCTGCGGCACGGGCTGACCATTGCTGGCGATGATACTCAGGTCGTCATCTGGGTAGCGGGTTATGTCCGAGTCATTCCAGTACTGCTTGAAGAGCACGTATGGGATGGTGGTGACCTGTGACCCGGTGTCTAGTAGGGCACTCATAGGAATGCCATCCAGTACCACAGGCAAGATTGGACGTCCCCCTACGTATTTATCACGCCAGTTTGATGGGCCTGATGGTCTTATGCCTGGGGGTTGGCCCTCTACCCCAGGTTGTGCCCGTTTAAATGACAGTACCTTGCCACATGTCCGGGTTGATTGCAGCGGCAGCAGATGGGTCGTCCGTCCTCGTTGTATCTGTCGCTGGGTCTTCCTCTGGCCGATGGGGTCCTCCTCAGTCGGCGCCACGGGACGTCCTCCGGTCCGGATGCCAGCTGGATCTTTCCTGGAGAAGAGACCTGTAAAGACTGCACAGTTCTGGTTAGCGCGGCAACGCTCTTAGTCAGCTCTTGGACCTGATGGTGCAGGTCTGTAGCCAGGTCACTGTTTAAAGCCTGCGCATCAGCTCCCACAGGCCCTGCAGACAAGGGCGCCGTCTCCTGGTAGTAAGTGATAGCAGGGCGCCTGTGGGTCACAGCGCCACCTGGTGCCGGTTCTCGGAGCACCCGGATGGCTCTGTCCTTGAACTGTGCAAAGTCCAGGTCAGGGTCCTGTAAGGCCATTGCCCGCAACTGGGTTCGATGGGCATTGCACAGTAGACCCTCAATAAATTGTTCAGTCAACAGCTTATCTTCATTTCCCACGCTGTCAGGGTCTGCCTGCTTAATGGCTCTCAGGGCCTCTTGTAGGTTTAGCGCATAGTCTCTTATACTCTCATGTGCCCATTGTTTGCACCCATAAAATCTTAGTTTTATTTCGGCTGAGGTGCGGGTGTCAAATGTGTCTTTCAGCCGGGTTAGTATGTCTCTGACAGTCCTCTTCCTCCCAGGTGGCCAGGACTTTACCTCCCTTTGGGCTGCCCCGATTAATTGGGCCACCAGGATGCTCACTTTTTGCTCTTCTGTGAGGGGGTACACCTGGAAGAGGCTATCCAGTCTTTCTCTAAAGTCATTTAGAGTATGTGACTCCCCTGAGTACTGGGGTAGCCAGGTTGCCCCCGGGATATAGGGCATGGTGAATGGAATGACTGCTGCAGCGGTTGCGCTGGCGGTGGCTGTGGCAGTGGAGCTCCCCTCGGTATCCGGCATCCTGCTCCCCCCTAGTGGACCGTGGCCTACCTTGCGATGCTCTTCTTCCGTAGGCCGCGGCTCCGCAGTCGATCGTCGGGGTTGAGGACCTGGCGTCGCGCTCCGATGACGTCAGCGTCGCTCTTCCTCCCTTCCAGGACCTTGCGCAGCGTCAGAGCGTGGGGCGGAGCTTCGGATCTCGAGCGCTTTCGGCGTCCACGCCCCTCTTCTTCCCGTGCGGCGTCCCGAAGATGGCGTCCGAAGGCGGGAAGCAGCTGCGGATGGCGGGAAGAAGGCAGAAGACGGCGGGAAACGGTCCAAGATGGCGTCTGATGGCGGGAATCGGCTCCGGACGGCGGGAAACTTCACCACAGGTAAGTATAAAAGTCTCTTTTTCAGGCACGCAGTACCCGGTGGTTGCGGGCACGAAATCCTGCCGACTACGCCAAAGTTGACGCGCCCCCTGGGCCTGTGTTGTGCAGGGGAACCCGGAACCGGGCCTGTTGTAGAATGCTGGGGGTTGTAGTCTCCGTGTGGTGGTGACTCGGTCCGTGCCCAGGGTGGTCAAACCAGTGGCAGTCTATTTGTATTGTAATAAGTGTCCGACTACGCCACCCGTGGATTGCGGTCAGTGGGGACCGCCGCTGCGCTGCAGACCGCTGAGGCTGATGTTGTTTGCGCAGCCGAGTATGGGATGACCCCCCACGGGAGAAGTATTGCCTCAGGGCAGCTAATGTGGAAGATGATGGGAGTGATGGTGTGAGGGTCCCAGTGCTAATGGTGCTGGTGCGGCAAGGAATCACAGAGACGTGAGGTGCAGTTCAGGGTCTTTACTGATGGTACAAGGCAGACCCTCCCGGGAGTACTGGCTATATAAGGGGCCTGGTCAGTCTGCGAGCAAGCAGGAGTTCCCCTGGCCAGGTGGAGTTGTAGGCCTCCCCGTTTATCTGCACTCTTCCTGGCTACCTTGCTGTCAGCGGTTACAAGTAGCCCACGTCCCTGAGTATACCGTGTGGTGCTCACCCGTATGGCTGGTGACTTGGGGCCTTCTGTTAGCCTCCGCTCCTGGATGGCGGCGCTGGTCCCTTCTTTGTGACTGAGCCTCCGGGCTTCTATGGCCAGAGGACCTGGAATCCCCTGCCGGCTGATTTCTGCTGCTGGGTGAATATCAGTCACCACAGCCTCGGACTCCTGTGTCCGGTTTTAGTGTCTTCGTCCAGGGCGAGCTCTGCTCAGCTCCAGCCCCTGGACTTCAGCTACTGCTCCTCCAGAGCTCCTGATCTCACTTTCCCTCTCCAGACTCTGACTGACTTAATCCCGCTCCAGACCCAGTTTATAAGGGCAGATTCCTCCCCTCCCAGGTCTGGGCGGGCAGTGTTGCATGTTTAGGGCTCCTGACCAGAGAAACCTCCCACTTGCTCTCAGACATAATATCTCTATTACTGTGGCAACCAGACCCCTGGGGTGTCACACATGCATATATTTGTATAATTGGTATTGGTTTGTGTACTGCCATACACTACTACTCCCCTCTTCTTGGGGGAGGGAAGGGAACAGACTGAGGAGAACAGGGCCGGCTAGGACGCCCCTAGCATTAGGGACAGGGTATGAGCCCCTGGCCACGGGATACCCAACAACAGAGTCGTGACACTATTGTAACGTGTATCAGCGAGTTAATTAATTCAGCTCAGTATTAAGTGGTACAAATAATATAAAATAGAAATAATTATATTAATATTGAGCAGAATTAATTTCGGCCCTCTACAACAGTCACAGTCTCTCATGTGGCCCCTCTGGAAAAATAAATTGGCCACCCCGGTCGGTATACATAATACTAAAATCTCACTATTTATGAGGTAAAACTGTATCTTAGAACGATGCTTCCATGCATGAATAGCGAGATCTTGTTTTCATCATACAACCCTTTTATCACCTATCCAAGGTGATCGGTGGTGTTCAACAGCTGGGACCTGCACTGATCGGCAGAATGGGGCACTTTTATCTTTGTAAGACCTCGCTTACACTAGCATATAACTCAAATAAGTGCAATTCGAAAAAAATTGGATTGCACTCAAACCAATGTTTTAATGAGGTCGTACAGATCTGCATATGTTTTTCTCAGCTGTATTCGGCATGAGAAAAAAATTGCAGCATGCTACGATTTCTATCTGAAATATGATGGGTGTGAGAAAAAAAACAGATGCCGTACGGACCATCAGTGGCATCAGATTTTTATGGATATATTACAATTCTGTAAGATGGGAAACTCTAACTGGTCCTGTAAAAGACTAATAGCTGCTGAGTAATAAAAAAATTGCACATGGATGACAAGTGAGAAACAACCGTCCCACTCTCCTGGATGAGAATGGGACCGATTATTTATATATGCTAGTGTGAGTGAGCCCTTAGCATTGAGCAGCAAAGCACATGCTCAATATGAGATCCATTATTGTCTTCTGGGGCTGCAGAGCGCTCAGCTCTTTCCAGCAGCTCCATTGAGAATGAACAGAGTAGTGGTCGGGCATCCAACCAACCACTCTAGTTTGTAACGGGGATAGAAAGTCTCAGTTTTGCCAATCGGTGCAGGTCCCAGTGGTCACACACACTCACTGATCAGAAAGTTATCACCTATCCCATAGTTAGGTGATAACTTATTTTTACTGCACAACCCCTTTACCCCCAAGGGTGGTTTGCACATTAATGACCAGGCCAATTTTTACAATTCTGACCACTGTCACTTTATGAGGTAATAACTCTGGAACACCTGAACGGATCCCACTGATTCTGAGACTGTTTTTTGTGACATATTGTACTTTATGATAGTGGTAAAATTTCTTCGATATGACTTGCGTTTATTTGTGAAAAAATTGGAAATTTGGTGAAAATGTAGAAAATTTTGCAATTTTCAAACTTTGAATTTTAATGCCCTTAAATCAGAGATATATGTCACACAAAATAGTTAATAAAAAACATTTCCCACATGTCTCCTTTACATCAACTCAATTTTGGAACCAAAATTTTATTTTTTTAGGAAGCTATAAGGGTTAAAAGTTGACCAGCGGGGTACAAGGTAAATACGACAAAGACTGAAGCTCTCCCAATTAACTTGCCATGCACAATTATGGACACTCTGAGATCAAAGTTTAAATTTGCATGGAAAGACCAAAATTAAATATTTGGGCGTTTACCTGACTGTCTCTTACGACTCCCTTTACAGACATAACTTTCCGGCCTTCTTTCAAGAGATTAATGGGCTCCTATCTAGATGGTCTAAACTTCCTCTTTCAATTTTTGGTAGAGCAAAGTCAGTAAAGATGACCATTATACCTAAGTTCTTATACATGGTGGAAGTTTTACCGATTCCGATCCCACGGGTGGTGTTGAGGAGGTTTCAGACCGTCCTTCTAAACTTTTGCTGGGATCAGGGATGACATTAAATAGCAAAATCGGTTTTCACATCTCCGAAAACGCAGGGGGGTATAGCTTTTCCAGATGTCTTGAGGTATTATTTAGCTATACATCTTAGAAGGATACCAGCTTGGGCCTCTTTTCAGGCTTACAGCAAATGGGTAGAGATCGAGAAACTTTGGATGGCTCCTGCCCATCCCAATTCATTGTTATGGAGAGATGGGAGTTCATGCCCCTCGGTGCCTCTGCTGGGCTCTATGTCATTTACATTGAAAATTTGGAGGATGGGCAGCAGGGCTTTCCCATTGATCTCTCCCAGGTCCCCTATGAGCTCCTTCCTTTTTACACCCTCCATAACTGATAGTCTTACTGCAGCTATGACGGAACCATGGCTTCAAGCACAACAATTTTATTATACGGACATTGTTGACCCCTTTAACAGGAATATTCTTCCTTTCCAGACTCTTAGAGAACGGTTCAAACTTCCACTTAAGACCTACTTCTCATACTTACAAATCTGTCACCTAGCCCTGACTTTATATAAAAACACAACGTTCTCCATCCCCACTGCCTTTGAACGACTCTGTAAGGGGAATCCATCTACAAAGGGATTGATCACAGACATCTATAACATACTGTTCACTACGCCATCAGTTCCCCCTCCAAAACATACTTATATGACTAAGTGGGAGAGATTTTTGGGGAGGGAGCTCCCGCCTCCTATCTGGCAGGTTATATGGTCCAAGGCAGCTAAATCATCTACATGTGTAATACAAAAGCAAAATCAATAGAAGATACTGATGCATTGGTATCATACTCCGGAGATTTTGCATAATATATACCCTACCATGTCAGATAGATGCTGGAGATGTCTGGGAGCTGTGGGCTCATTGCCACATATATTCTGGGATTGCCCGTTCTGGAACAGAATACAAGGGTTGATTTCTCAGGTGTTAGATGTGGAGATACCTCTGGCTCCTGTGACTTATTTGCTTAATGTTCTCCCCGTCTCTATGAGAAAGGGCCCTGCCAGGCTGCTACTCCATATCTTAACATCGGCAAAATGTTTAAAAGCCTCGTACTGGAAGAAAAGATCAGCTCCCTCCATTAAAAAAACTCAGGATGAAGATTAAAGAAACGAGAATCTTATGGCCTGTATTAATAATCAACTTGAGCTGTTCAATCGCATCTGGGCTCCATGGGATGACTATGTAACCAAGCTAACCAACTAATGATACGTGCCTTCTTTCTTTCTCTCTCTCTGTCGTTTCCCCTCCCTGACTTTTTTCCTATATCCTCCCCGTACCCTACCCATCCTTAGATGATATATAGGATGTCTGACCTAATTCTAGGAAGCATAGCAGTGTTGAGCACTGCGCCACTAGAAGAAGCATCTAAAATGTTTTGCTTAATTTTGTTATAACTATTCATGTGACAATGTTGTTATACTGTATATATGAGAAAAAGGAAAATCCTTCAAAATAAACAGTTTAAAAAAAAAGTTGACCAGCGGTTTCTTATTTTTCCAACAAAATTTACAAAATAATTTTTTTAGGGACCACATCACATTTGAAGTGACTTTGAGGGGCCTTTATGACAGAAAATACCCAAAAGTGACACCATTCTAAAAACTGCACCCCTCAAGGTGCTCAAAACCACATTCAAGAAGTTTATTAACCCTTCAGGTGTTTCACAGGAATTTTTGGAATGTTGAAGAAAAAAATGAACATTTAACTTTTTTCACAAAAATGTTACTTTAGACCCATTTTTTTTTTTTTTTTCGCAATGGTAACAGGAAAAAATGGACCCCAAAATTTGTTGCGCAATTCCTTCTGAGCACGCCGATACCCCATATGTGGGGAAAAAACACTGTTTGGGCGCACGACAGGGTTCGGAAGGGAAGGAGTGCCATTTGACTTTTTGAATGTAAAATTTGCTTGAATTAGCGGACGCCATGTTGCGTTTGGGGGAGCCCCTCATATGCCTAAACACTGGAAACACCATTTTGGAAACTAGACCCCTCAGGGAACTTATCTAGGTGTGTGGTGAGCACCTTGAACCCCCAGGTGCGTCACAGAAGTTTATAACATTAAGCCGTAAAAATAAAAAAATCAAACTTTTTCCACAAAAATTATCTTTTAGCCCCACATTTTTTATTTTCACAAGGGTAAGAGGAGAAAATAGACCCCAAAAACTGTTCTGCAATTTCTCCTGAGTACGTCGATACTCCATATGTGGGGAAAATACACTCTTTGGGCGCACGGCAGGGTCCAGAAGGGAATGAGTACTGTGTGACTTTTTGAATGCAAAATTGGCTGGAATCGAGAGCGGACACCATGTCATGTTTGGAGAGCCCCTGATGCACCTAAATAGTGGAAACCTCCCACAAGTGACCCCATTTTGGAAACTACACCCCTCAAGGATTTTATCAAGGGGTATAGTGAAAATTTTGAACCCAGAGGTACAACATTGAATTTGATAACATTAGGTCATCATATTGAATAAGTTGTCATTAGTCTTGAGCGCAAGTGCTCACTACTTGAGTTTGCATCGGGTACTCGGTTATGCACCATGTATCGCCGGTGCTCGAGTGACATGCTCGAGTCCCTGCCCCACATGTTTCACGGTTGTTAGACACCCAAAACAAAACATGCGGGGATTGCTCATGCATGGCAGGCAATCCATGTGAGTTTTTTTGACCGCAAAGCATATGGGGCGGAGACTAGAGCATGTCACTCGAGCACTCACGATACTCGGTGCATACCCGAGCACCCGATGCACACTCAAGTAGCGAGCACTTGCGCTCAACACTAGTCACCATATCATCATCATTTTTCTTTTTCTTTACTTTTGAAAGATCCCAACCTCAACACAACCCTAACCCCAACACAACCCTATCCCTAACACAACCCTAAGCCTAGCACAACCCTAACCCTATAGTTTATTTTTTACGCCGTTCCTCGTGCGGTTTAAGTGATTAGACGACTTTATTCTTCGGGTCGGTGCGATTACAGCGATGCTAGATTCATATCGGGTTTTTATGATTGACAGCTGTCACACACTAAAAGACGCTTTTTTTTGCAAAGACTAGTTTTTGCATCGCCATATTTTGAGAGATATAATTTTTCCATATTTCAGCAGACAGTCATGTGACGACTTGTTTTTTGCGAGACGAGTTGACGTTTATATTAGTATCATTTTCGGGCACGTGACATTTTTTGATAACTTTATATTCTGATTTTTGGGAAGCAGAATAAGCAAAAAACAACAATTCAGGAATTGTTTTTTTTTTTTTTTTTTTTTTTTTTTTTTAATGCCGTTCCGCGTGTGGTAAAATTGATAAGGCAGCTTTATTCTTAGGGTCAGTACGTTTACAGCGGGACCACATTTATATAGTTTTTTATGTTTTGGCGCTTTTACACAATAAAATAGGCATTAGACCTACCGGTAATAGGGTTTCCAGGAGTCCCTCATGACAGCACCATCAGGAGGTTGTCCTTCATATCCTTGATGGGGACAGGAAACACACAAGAGGTTAAAAGGCCCCTTCCTCCACCCCAACGCCAGTGATTTTTCAAGTACCACACCAGGATGGATGCAACTCTATTTTATTTGCCTTTCTACAATCTATGTTAACTTCACATAGCCGTTTAGGAATATTTAGGGAGGGAATATAATGGGTGCTGTCATGAGGGACTCCTGGAAACCCTATTATCGGTAGGTCTAATGCCTACTTTCATGGACGTCCCTTCTGACAGCACCATCAGGAGAAAACCAGAGTATACATTTTAGGGTGGGACTGTGGCACCCCAGGTCTGTTCGCCACAGTGACAGCAATGTCATGTCTGAGAGCAGGTGGGAGGTTCCCTGGTTGGGGACAATTAGCATGCAGCACCTCCTACCTCAGTCCAGGGAGGGGAGAAACCTGCACTTTATAAACTGGATCTGGGGCGGGGTTAGAGAGTCCAGCCAGAGAGAAGTTCTAGACAAGTCGCAGATAGGGACAGGTCAGCAGCAGGCTGAGGAGTCCCTGTAGGCAGAGGAGGAACACGAGGCCAGGAGGGGAACTAGCAGAGTTTGTCCTGGCCAGAGACTTGTAAAGCCGGACACTGGAGTACGAGGCTGTGAGGGTTATAAGCCCAGCAGCAGAAAACCACCATGCAGGGGACTTCAAGTCCTCTGGCCCAAGGAAGCCCGGAGGCTCAGCCACATGAGAGGGACCACTATTGCCCCGGAGGGGTGAGAAGCACGCAAGACCTGAGTCGCCAGTCATACGGGTGAGAACAACACGGTACACTCAGAGACATGGGCTACCATCACACTACAGCGGGATAGCCAAGAAAGAGTGAAGTCAGCACGGTAGGCCTACAAACTCCCCCTGACCAGCGGGATTTCCCAGTTGCTCTCAGACTGACCAGGCCTCCATTGTTAACCTGTATTCCGGACGGGTCCCTTAATACCACCAACAGTAAAGACCCTGAATCGCATGACAGACTCCGTGTGGTTACTGCTTCTCCCACGCACCATCACCACCAACATCCCTAATTACTGTCCTGAGGCTATACTCCTCCCGTGGGGAGTTATACTGCCCTCTGCTGCACCCACAACACCAGCCTCAGCGGTCAGCCCTGCAGCGGCGGTCCACTCTGACCGCAATCCACGGGTGGCGTAGTCGGACATTCAGCATATAGACTGCCATTTAGTCAGACCACCCTGAGCCACAGGACCGGGTCACCGCCACGGTGACTACAAACCCCAGCATCTACAAAAAGGCCCGGTTCCGGGTTCCCCACACGGCCCAGGGGGCGCGTCAACTTTGGTGTAGTCGGCAGGATCTCATGCCCGCCACCAACGGGTACTGCGTGCCTGAGGAAAGACTGTAAAACTTACTTTGGTGGAGTTTCCGCCATCCGCAGACGTTTCCCGCCATCTGTGGCCATTTTCCCGCCATCGGGCGCCATCTTTGGGAAGCCGCGCGGGAAGAAGAGGGGCGTGGACGACGAAAGCGTGCGAGAACTGGAGCCCCGCCTTACGCACGGACGCTGCGCAAGGTCCTGAAAGGAGCCGAGCGGACGCTGACGTCACCAGGATGCGACGCAAGGTCCTCAACCCCGACGATCGCCTGCGGAGCCGCGGCCTACAGAAGAAAAGCAACGAAAGGTAGGCCACGGTTAACTAGGGGGGAAGAGGATGACGGAAGCAGATGGAACTTTCACCGCCAGCGCGGCTGCTGCCGCAGTAATGCCGTTCACAATGCCTTATATCCCCGGAGCGGCTTGGTTGCCCCAGTACTCAGGGGAGTCGCATACCCTGGGCGACTTTAAAGAGAGACTATATAGCCTATTCAAGGTGTACCCCCTGACGGAGGAACAAAAAGTAACCATACTGATAGGCCAGTTAACCGGCGCGGCCCAACGAGAAGTAAAGTCCTGGTCAGTCAGGGACAAGGGAACCGTGAAGGAGATTTTATCCCGACTAAAGGACACTTTTGATACCCGCACCTCAGCAGAGATCAAAATGAGATTTTATGGGTGCATGCAGCAGGCCCAAGACAGTATAAGAGACTATGCTTTGAATTTGCAAGAGGCCCTGAGAGCCATTAAGCAGGCAGACCCTGACAGTGTGCGGAATGCAGATGAACTGCTGACTGAACAATTCATTGAGGGTCTGCTGTCTAACGCCCACCGAACCCAGTTACGACTGATGGCCCTGCAAAACCCTGAGTTAGACTTTGCACAGTTTAAGGACAGAGCCATCCGGGTACTCAGAGAACCCGCACCCGGTGGCGTTGCGGCCTCCAGGCGCCCTGCTATCACTTATCACCAGGAGGCGGCGCCCCAGTCAATAGAACCTGCAGAAGCCAATGCACAGGCCATGAATGGTACCCCGCCTACAGACCTGCACCATCAGGTCCAAGAACTGACCAAAAGTGTTGCTGCACTAACCAGGCTTGTGCAGTCGTTACAGGTATCCTCTCCAGGAAAGATCCAGCTGGCTACCAGTCCGGAGGACGTCCCGTGGCGCCAACAGAAGAGGATCCCACCGTTCAGAGGGAAGCCAACGGACTGCTACGACCAGGATGGACAACCCATCTGCCACCACTGCAGCCAGCCAGGACATATTGCGAGGTACTGTAATTTAAACGGGCCCAACCTGGGGCAGAGGGCCAACCCCCAGGCGTAAGATCATCAGGCCCGTCAAACTGGTGTGACAAGTATGTGGGGGGATGACCGGTCTTGCCTGTGGTACTGGATGGCATTCCCATGAGTGCACTGTTGGACACCGGGTCACAGGTAACCACCATCCCCTATGTACTTTTCAAGCGGTACTGGAATGACACGGATATTACCCGCTACCCAGATAATGACTTGAGTATCATCGCCAGCAATGGTCAGCTCGTGCCGCAGGTGGGGTTCAAGGAGGTGACCATCAAAATTGGTAAAGTTGAACTGCCGGCGCAAGGACTGATTATTGTGGACATTGACCGTCGTGAAAGTCCCCCTTCAATAACCTTGGGTACTAACGTTATTGAAAATTGTCTTTCAGAGATAATTGTTATATTACAGCAGGTTGCAATGAATGCCAGCTCCAGCCAGCAGCGTGTCTTACAAAAAGAGATCAGAGCCCTGATGAAGCGGCAACAGGTAGAACTGTCTGGTGGTGAGATTGGTAGCGTAAGGATGAGCGACCCGTTCCCTATCGCCATGTCCCCAAAAAGCGAAATGATTATCTGGTGCCGGACTGCAATCTGGTTAAGAGGTAGAGACTACCAAGCTATGGTAGAACCCGCTTGCTCAGACAGTAGGCCCACCATTTTGACAGCATGGGGGGTGGTTGATGTCCGCCATGGGAGGGTACCAGTCCGCATCCTAAATATTGGGGAAAGAGAAGTACACTTGCCCCGGTATGCTACTCTAGCCAAATTGTTCACCATTAACCAGAACTCTGTAAAGGCCGTGGAACCCTTGCCTTCATCTCAATCAGAGGAGGGTAACGGTTCCAAGAAACAAATGGAGGACTGGTGTCAGAAACTGCATGTGGGCACCGACTCCACTCCCTCACACCAGGGAGTCTACTGGGAGGTTCAGGAGTACGAAAGGGTCTTTAGCAAACACCCACTAGACTTTGGGCAAGTAAAGGGGGTAGAACACCAAATCCCCAAAGGAGACCATCCACCCATAAAGGAGAGATACCGGCCTGTACCCTCTGCACACTATCAGAATGCCAAGGGTATGTTGCGAGAAATGAAGGAGGCTGGGGTGATCAGGGATAGCTGTAGCCCCTGGGCAGCTCCTCTAGTTCTGGTAAAAAAGAAAGATGGCACGATGAGGATGTGTGTAGACTATAGAAAGGTCAACAGAATAACACAGAAGGATGCGTACCCGTTACCTAGGATAGAGGAGTCTTTGGCTGCATTAAAATCTGCTAACTTCTTCTCTACTTTGCATCTCACTAGCGGGTACTGGCAGGTTCCTGTAGCAGAGTCAGACAAGGAGAAGACCGCCTTCACCACTCCGATGGGTCTCAGTGAATTCAGCTGTATGCCGTTCGGGCTCTGCAACGCACCAGGGACCTTCCAGAGGCTGATGGAGTGCTGCAGGGGGCACAGAAATTTCGAGACGATCCTACTCTACCTGGACAATGTCATTGTGTATTCCAAGACCTATGAGGACCATCTAAAGCACCTGGCAGAGGTGTTCGATGCCCTGGCAGGCTTCGGCCTAAAGGTGAAACCCTCCAAGTGTCATCTACTGAAGCCAAAAGTACAGTACCTGGGACACGTGGTGAGTGCTGACAGAGTAGCCCCAGACCCTGACAAGGTCACGGTGATTAAGGACTGGCCAAGACCCTCCAGCATAAAGGAAGTGCGGCAGTTCCTCGGGTTGGTAGGCTACTACCGAAGATTCATCTCCGGGTTCACCAAAATGGCAGCCCCTATGAAGGACCTCCTGTTAGGTCAGTCAAAGACTAAAAGTCAGAAGCCGCCCTTTAAGTGGGACAAGCTGGAGGAGGAGTCTTTCCACCAGCTGAAGATGGCCCTCACGGGGGATGAGATCCTGGCCTACCCTGATTACGGCCAGCCTTTTATCCTCCACACCGACGCCAGTAACGTGGGGCTAGGAGCCGTACTGTCCCAGATCTAGCAGGGCAGAGAACGGGTAATTGCTTATGCTAGCAGAAAGCTGAGACCCACAGAGAAAAACCCTGAGAATTATAGCTCCTTCAAGCTAGAGTTCCTGGCAGTGGTGTGGGCAGTCACCGAACGCTTCAAGTATTACTTGGCTTCTTCTAAGTTCACTGTGTACACGGACAACAACCCATTGACACACCTGGACCCTGCAAGACTTGGTGCCCTAGAGCAGGGATGGATGGCCCGGCTGTCCAATTTTGAATTTTCCATCAAATACCGGACAGGGCATGCAAATGCCAACGCAGATGCATTGTCCAGAATGCCTCACTTGCAGGACGGGGGAGAGGATCCAGAAGAACTGAAAGAAATTGAACTCCCTGCATTCCACCATCATGGGGTCACCCAGTGTTCCCACTGCATAAAGGAGAAGTGCTCTGCCACCGCTACGTTCAATCCCTTACCCCACCACGGCTGGGCAGAGACACAAGATAGTGACCCCGCAGTCCACCTGGTGAAAGAAATGCTGACCCAGGCTGATGCCCACCTTGATCCGGATGCTCCAGAAGAGACCAAACAGCTGTGGAAGGAGAGGAGCAAGCTGTTTCTCTACGAGGGGAGGCTGTACCGCAGGACCGTCAACTCTCGAACACACGAGCTGATCTGGCAGGTAGTGGTCCCAAGGCGGGATGCGGCTATGGTCCTAGAAGCATACCATGACGGAGCAGGGCACTTTGGATGGAAGAAGCTGGAGTTCCTGTTGCGGGAGCGGTTCTTCTGGGTAGGCATGAGAGGGGCTATACACTGTGTTCCAAATTATTATGCAAATAATATTTTCTCAGATTTTCCCAAATTACCTACAGTACAGACCAAAAGTTTGAACACACCTTCTCATTTAAAGATTTTTCTGTATTTTCATGACTATGAAAATTGTACATTCACACTGAAGGCATCAAAACTATGAATTAACAAATGTGGAATTATATACTTAACAAAAAAGTGTGAAACTACTGAAAATATGTATTATATTCTAGGTTCTTCAAAGTAGCCACCTTTTGCTTTGATTACTGCTTTGCATACTCTTGGCATTCTCTTGATGAGCTTCAAGAGGTAGTCACCGGAAATGGTCTTCCAACAATCTTGAAAGAGTTCCCAGAGATGCTTAGCACTTGTTGGCCCTTTTTCCTTCACTCTGCGGTCTAGCTCACCCCAAACCATCTCGATTGGGTTCAGGTCTGGTGATTGTGGAGACCAGGTCAACTGGTGTAGCACCCCATCACTCTCCTTCTTGGTCAAATAGCCGTTTCACAGCCTGGAGGTGTGTTTGGGGTCATTGTCCTGTTGAAAAATAAATGATGGTCCAACTAAACGCAAACCGGATGGAATAGCATGCCGCTGCAAGATGCTGTGATAGCCATGCTGGTTCAGTATGCTTTCAATTTTGAATAAATCCCCAACAGTGTCACCAGCAAAGCACCCCCACACCATCACACCTCCTCCTCCATGCTTCACGGTGGGAACTAGGCATGTAGAGTCCATCCGTTCAGCTTTTCTGCGTCGCACAAAGACACGGTGGTTGGAACCAAAGATCTCAAATTTGGACTCATCAGACCAAAACACAGATTTCCACTGGTCTAATGTCCATTCCTTGTGTTCTTTAGCCCAAACGTGTCTCTCCTGCTTGTTGCCTGTCCTTATCAGTAGTTTCCTAGCAGCTATTTTACCATGAAGGCCTGCTACACAAAGTCTACTCTTAACAGTTGTTGTAGAGATGTGTCTGCTGCTAGAACTCTGTGTGGCATTGACTTGGTCTCTAATCTGAGTTGCTGTGAACCTGCGATTTCTGAGTCTGGTGACTCGGATAAACTTATCCTCAGAAGCAGAGGTGACTCTTGGTCTTCCTTTCCTGGGGCAGTCCTCATGTGAGCCAGTTTCTTTGTAGCGCTTGATGGTTTTTGCAACTGCACTTGGGGACACTTTCAAATTTGCCCAATTTTTCAGACTGACTGACCTTCATTTCTAAAAGTAATGATGGCCACTCGTTTTTCTTTACTTAGCTGCTTTTTTCTTGCCATAATACAAATTCTAACAGTCTATTCAGTAGGACTATCAGCTGTGTATCCACCAGACTTCTGCACAACACAACTGATGGTCCCAACCCCATTTATAAGGCAAGAAATCCAACTTATTAAACCTGACAGGGCACACCTGTGAAGTGAAATCCATTTCCGGTGACTACCTCTTGAAGCTCATCAAGAGAATGCCAAGAGTGTGCAAAGCAGTCATCAAAGCAAAAGGTGGCTACTTTGAAGAACCTAGAAAATAAGACATATTTTCAGTAGTTCCACACTTTGCTGTTAAGTATATAATTCCACATGTGTTAATTCATACTTTTGATGCCTTAAGTGTGAATGTACAATTTTCATAGTCATGAAAATACAGAAAAATCTTTAAATGAGAAGGTGTGTCCAAACTTTTGGTCTGTACTGTATATGAATTGCAGTCATTGTAATTTTCCAGTCAAATAACTATTAGAGTACAATTGAAAGGTTTTTGTACAAACTGCCTATGATAACAGTATATTTTTAAAAAGATAAAACACTCAAACTGCACTCAAAATGCATGTTCCAAATTATTATGCTCAGCAGAGTTTTCAACCTTTTCATTTTAATAGAGAACAAAAAAATAGTCATTTTTGAAATTATAAGCATTAGCAGGTTATTACAAACTGAAATCAAACAGTTTTCAACTCAAAACTTTATTCTAGGTGATGTAACATTTGCACATAGGACCCCTTGTTCGAAAGGAGCTTCTGAACTCTCTCATTCATTGAATTTGTCAGGTTTCGGATGGTTTCTGCTTCAATTGTTTTGCATGAGGACAGAATACCCTCCCAGAGCTGTTGCTTAGATGTGAACTGCCTCCCGCCATCATAGACACTCCTTTTGATGATGCTCCAGAGGTTCTCAATGGGGTTGAGATCAGGGGAGCATGGGGGCCACACCATAAGTTTGTCCCCTTTTATGCCCACAGCAGCCAGAGATGCAGATGTATTATGTGAAGCATGAGACTGGGCATTATCATGCATGAAATGATCTCGATGGTCCAGATGGATGGAGTGGAGGATGGCTGGTTGATGGACACCCCATGCAAACACGGCTACGGCGCCAACAAGGAGGAGGTGGAGTAATGTTTTGGGCTGGAATCATGGGGAGAGAGATTGTCGGCCCTTTTAGGATCCCTGAAGGGGTAAAGATGAACTCCATAATGTATGTTGAGTTTCTCAAACAGCACTTCCTGCCATGGTTCAAGAAGAAGAACTGTGCATTCCGCAGCAAGATCATTTTCATGCATGATAATGCCCAGTCTCATGCTGCACATAACACATCTGCATCTCTGGCTGCTGTGGGCATAAAAGGGGACAAACTTATGGTGTGGCCCCCATGCTCCCCTGACATCAACCCCATTGAGAACCTCTGGAGCATCATCAAAAGGAATGTCTATGATGGCGGGAGGCAGTTCACATCTAAGCAACAGCTCTGGGAGGGTATTCTGTCCTCATGCAAAACAATTGAAGCAGAAACCATCCAAAACCTGACAAATTCAATGAATGAGAGAGTTCAGAAGCTCCTTTCGAACAAGGGGTCCTATGTGCAAATGTTACATCACCTAGAATAAAGTTTTGAGTTGAAAACTGTTTGATTTCAGTTTGTAATAACCTGCTAATGCTTATAATTTCAAAAATGACCATTTTTTTGTTCTTTATTAAAATGAAAAGGTTGAAAACTCTGCTGTGCATAATAATTTGGAACATGCATTTTGAGTGCAGTTTGAGTATTTTATTTTTTTTAAAATATACTGTTATCATAGGCAGTTTGTACAAAAACCTTTCAATTGTACTCTAATAGTTATTTGACTGGAAAATTACAATGACAGCAATTCATATGGGTAATTTGGGAAAATCTGAGAAAATATTATTTGCAGAATAATTTGGAACACAGTGTAGAGAGATGGTGCAGAGACTGTGGCCTGTGCAACCTAAGGAGGAAGGACCGCGCCAGCCAGAAGACTCCCCTGCAGCCCATCGTCACAAAGCAGCCCCTTGAGCTGGTGGCCCTGGACCACGTAAAGCTGGCTCCAAGCAGATCGGGATACGTCTATGCCCTCACAATCATAGATCACTACTCCCGGTTCCTAGTGGTGGTCCCTGTCAAAGACTTAACAGCTCAGAAGGCCGCCAGAGCCTTTCAGCAGCATTTCTGCCGTCCACACGGGTATCCAGAGCAAGTGTTGACTGATCAAGGTCCAGCGTTCGAGGCTGAAGTCTTCCAGGAATTCTGCAACCTGTATGGCTGCAAGAAGATAAGGACAACACCTTACCACCCCCAAACCAAGGGGATGTGTGAGAAAATGAATCAGGTAGTAATAGACCTGCTCAAGACGTTGCCCCTGGAGGAACGCAGCATGTGGCCTAAGAAACTGCCGGATCTTGTGGACTTGTATAATCATATCCCAGTGGGTTCTGCCAACTGCACCCCAGCTTACCTAATGAGAGCAAGACCTGGTAAGCTGCTAATTGACCTGGAGATGGGAGTCCTGACACCCGAGGACACCTCACCAGAAGCAGACTGGGACACAGAACGACAGCAGCAGTACCGGAAAGTACAGGAGAGTGTGGAGCGAAGTCTGTCTCAAGCAAGGGAGAGGCAAGAGAGGAACTACAACCAGCATGCTCCTGCTGCTCCCCTGGCACCTGGAGAGCAGGTCTTGAAGAGGAAGAGATGGCTCCACAAGTTGGACGATCAGTGGGAGGAAGACCTGTACACCGTACTGCCCTCAAGCCATGAAAATCCAAAGGTATGTGTCATCAGTAAGGATGGAGGAGAGACCTCAGCCACTGTCTCCAGAGTTCACCTGAAGAAGTGTCCCGAGCAGCTGCAAAGTGCTAATGAAGACTAAGATAGCCCTCAACCCACAGAGGATAGGGAAGAAATGGTCAGTACAGTGCTCGGAGAATTTCCCCGGTCCTGGACACAAATCAACAATGCTATAGTGGTACCCGTCCTTACCTTTCTCCAGCTAGCCCCTCAATGACCTGCAGAAGAGCAAGTAGAGTTGGGAGAGCAACCAGCCCCGGAGGCAGAAGAGTCCATACCAGCAGCCCAGGAGAATCAACCCTCTGCTAGTAGTGAGCCTGCCGTGCCCATAGTGAGCCAAAGAGTACGCAGAAAGCTGCCCAACCTACCCGTAACATCTGCAAACACCTCTAGTGCAGACACGAGCACACCCAGTACACAGGGGGTGGAAACAGGGGACCCGAGTAGAGTACTACCAGACAGTGGGTTACATAGGTCCACCAGGAGCACTAAAGGTCAAATGCCCACTCGCTGAAGAATCTAAATGCAAAGTATATATCTACCTGTATATTGCAAATGTTTTATGTTTGTTGCCTGGTTACTAATTATGTTTTTCTAGTTACCCGACAGGGTTCATGGACTAACAGGTTATGGACAATGAATAACCGGAACTGTACCTTGTACATAGTTGCACCTGGCAAGGTGCCCTCTTTTGAAGACGACCACAGAACACAAAACCCGTGGAGGTGGCTGAAGACGTGGTCCAGCTCGGGATCATCAAAGCCCTGTAGCCACCCCAGGGCCTACGTGGAGGGTTTGGGACGGGTCCCTCAAAGTGCATCTTGGGTGACAAGGACACCTGGTCACGGAAGTGCCGTGACCTCTAAAGACTAAACTTCTTGTACATATGTTGTTGTATTATTGTTTATACCCTGTTATGTTGTGTTTTTGCAAAATGTGTTTAGTCCCGGAGTACTAAATATCACTAGGGGGGAATGTGGCACCCCAGGTCTGGTCGCCACAGTGACAGCAATGTCATGTCTGAGAGCAGGTGGGAGGTTCCCTGGTTGGGGACAATTAGCATGCAGCACCTCCTGCCTCAGTCCAGGGAGGGGAGAAACCTGCCCTTTATAAACTGGATCTGGGGCAGGGTTAGAGAGTCCAGCCAGAGAGAAGTTCCCGACAAGTCGCAGATAGGGACAGGTCAGCAGCAGGCTGAGGAGTCCCTGTAGGCAGAGGAGGAACACGAGGCCAGGAGGGGAACTAGCAGAGTTCGTCCTGGCCAGAGACTTGTAAAGCCGGACACTGGAGTCCGAGGCTGTGAGGGTTATAAGCCCAGCAGCAGAAAACCACAACGCAGGGGACTTCAAGTCCTCTGGCCCAAGGAAGCCCGGAGGCTCAGCCACATGAGAGGGACCACTATTGCCCCGGAGGGGTGAGAAGCACGGAAGGCCCGAGTCGCCAGTCATACGGGTGAGAACAACACGGTACACTCAGAGACGTGGGCTACCATCACACTACAGCGGGATAGCCAAGAAAGAGTGAAGTCAGCACGGTAGGCCTACAAACTCCCCCTGACCAGCGGGACATCCCAGTTGCTCTCAGACTGACCAGGCCTCCATTGTTAACCTGTATTCCGGACGGGTCCCTTAATACCACCAACAGTAAAGACCCTGAATCGCATGACAGACTCCGTGTGGTTACTGCTGCTCCCGCGCACCATCACCACCAACATCCCTAATTACTGCCCTGAGGCTATACTCCTCCCGTGGGAAGTTATTCTGCCCTCTGCTGCACCCACAACACCAGCCTCAGCGGTCTGCCCTGCAGCAGCGGTCCACTCTGACCGCAATCCACGGGTGGCGTAGTCGGACATTCAGCATATAGACTGCCATTTAGTCTGACCACCCTGAGCCACGGAACCGGGTCACCGCCACGGTGACTACAACCCCCAGCATCTACAAAAAGGCCCGGTTCCGGGTTCCCCACGCGGCCCAGGCGGCGCGTCAACTTCACTGCCCGTAGGACCTCCCTTCCGAGGGCCATTTTTTGACCTGATAGAATGTCCAATTTATGTTTGCAGAAGGTACTCAGATTTGTCCAAGTTGCCGCTTTACAAATTTGGTCCACCGACGCTCCTGCTCTTTCTGCCCATGATGTGGACATAGCCCTGGTAGAATGGGCTCTAATATTTTCTGGAGGGGATCTCCCTTCAGATGGATAGGCCAGACTTATTACTGATGTGACCCATCTTGCCAATGTTGATTTTGTTGCTTTATTCCTTTTATTTTTTCCCCCAAACTGTACGAACAGGTTGGAACCTATACGCCAGGCCTTTGTCACTTCTAAGTACTGTAGAACCACCCTCCTAACATCTAGTGAGTGGAAGGTTAATTCTTGATCATTCTTATTGCCCTGACAAAAAGAGGGTAAGACCACCACCTGATTCATATGGAAAGGGGTTACCACTTTTGGTAAAAAGGCTGGGTCTAACCTGAGGATAATACAGTCATCTAGGCATATCAAGTATGGGTCTTTGATTGAGAATGCTTGAATCTCCCCTATCCGTCTCGCTGTGGTTATAGCGACTAGAAACACTGTCTTAAGTGATAGAAATTTTATGCTTGATTCTTTGAGAGGCTCGAAGGGCTCGTTTCATAGATTCCCCGGGACCATGTTTAAGTCCCATGGTGGGATGTAGGATTTAATTGTCGGTCTTAACCTTGTTGTAGCCTTAATGAATCTCTCCATCCATGGATGGTGGGCTAGTGGATAATCCATGAAAGCACTCAATGTTGCAATCTGTACTTTCAATGTGCTGGGCCTTAAGCCTTTTTCAAACCCTGTCTGCAAGAATTCTAGTATTTTGGGAAAGTTTGGAATAGAACTCTCTGATGTTGGCTGATACTGCGAACAGAATTTCTTCCAGATTTTTGTATAGATGGCCGATGTCACTGGTTTCCTACTATTTTGCATGGTTGAGATTACAGCATCTGACAGGCCTTTAGATCTCAGGATCTGCCTTTCAGGGTCCAGGCCGAAAGGTGGAGAAATTTCACATCGGGATGGTATATCGGACCCTGGAACAGCAAGTTCTATCTCTCTGGGAGGATCCTCCAGGGACATCTTCTTCAGTAAAGAGAACAAACTTCTCTTGGGCCAGAAAGGTAGGATTATTATTACTCTGGTCTGGTCCTCCTGAATCTTTCTTAGTACTGACGGTATTAAGAGGGAATGAGTATGCTAGGTTCATGTTCCACTTTTAGAATAAGGCGTCTATCCCTGCTGGTCTGTCCCCTGGATTGAGGGAGAAGAATTTTTCCGTCTTTGCATTCTTTCGTGTAGCGAACAGATCCCATTGGGCATTGGGGAACGCCCCATCGATGTGTTATGTGATGAAACACCTCCCATTTTAACTCCCATTCAGACTGTAGAACTGTTTCTCGACTGAGGAAATCTGCTACTGTATTGTGGGAACCCTTTAGGTGTATTGCTGTTATTGAAAGGACTGATTTTTCTGCCCACTGGAAAAAAAATTCTGCCAAGGATTGTAGAAGGTGGTGACATGGACCTCCCTGATGTTTGAGGAAGGCCACTGTCGTCATGTTGTCTGACAACATTCTGACATGTTGACCTTTTAGTTGTTTTTGACATCTTTTTAATGCCTCCCAGATGGCCTGAAGCTCTCTCAGATTTGATGATCTGGGGAGATCCTGCTTCTGCCAGGTACCTTGTAGGTATTGATCGTTTACGTGAGCCCCCCAACCACAGCTGCTCACATCGGTAGTGAGAGTGAAGAATGGAGCTAATTTCCACATAACTCCTTCCTGTAGGTTGGCTTTGGAGGTTCACCATTTTAATGATCTCTTGGTTACCTTCGACAAGGATATCCTCTTGTCCAGACCGACAATCTTCCGATTCCAGGTTGATAGAATCTGTTGCTGCAGCTGTCTTGAATGGAATTGGCTCCACCTGACTCCCGGTATGGAAGCAGTCATGAGACCCAGTATTTTCATACATTCTCTGATGGAAACGTCTTCCTCCCGAATTTCTTGATGCTGACCTTAAGCTCCGTTTGTTTCTTTTCCAGTAGAAATTACATTTGCTGTTCCGAGTCTAGGAGGATTCCCAAAAAGGTCTTTCTTCTTTTGGGAATAAGGTGTGATTTTTCCCAGCTTATAATCCATCCTAAATTTCTTATGGTCAGAATGGTTGATGTTAGGTTGACCTTTGGCTGTTGTGGAGATTCTGCCAACACAAGGAAGTTGTCTAGATACTGAATTATTAATATTCCTTGCTCTCTGAGAAAAACCATAGCTTCGGCCTTAAGTTTGGTAAAGATACATGGGGCCGAAGAAAGACCAAACAGAAGACAAGTGAATTGGTAATGTAGTATGGTGTCTCCTTGCTTTAGTGCAAACCGTAAAAACTATTGACTGTAATGGTGAATTGGTACATGATAATATGCCTCCTTGACATCTATTGTTCACATCACCATGTTGTGTCTGATTAGGGTAATTGTTGACCTGATTGATTCAATTTTAAATTTTTTGTAAACTACTGACTTGTTTAGAGATTTTAGATTTATAATCGTGCGATAATCACCCCCGGGTTTTTTATTGAAAAAAGACTTGAGTAGTAACTCAGGAACCGTTCCGCCTCTGGTACTGGCATCACTGCTCCTGAGTTTATCAGTTTTTTCACGTCCGTTAGCAGTCTTTTGGAGATCTGAGCGGACTGAGTCATTGTCAGGTGGAATCTTCCCTGCGGGATCTGTTCGCATTCTATTTTGTAGCCGTGAACAATGGATTGGAGAATCCATGGACAGTTGGTAACCTCCATCCATGCTCTGTGGAAATGCTGGAATCTTCCTCCTACTTTCCTGGCGTCATTTTCTACATGTGCTAACACTTATAGCGGGAAGGGGATTCCTCGAACTACCTCCCTTCTGGTAGCTCCACCTACCAGACTTCCTTTTCTCGGAATATTCTGACCTCTGCTGGTAACGTGGCTTCCGAAAGGATGACACCTTCTTAGGTTTCTCCTCTGGGAATCCCTTTTTTTCATCTGAAGCTTTCTCCAGTATTTCATCCAATACTGGACCAAATACCCGGAGGCCTGAAAAGGGAATGGCACATAATTTGCTTTTAGAATGGCTATCCCCTGACCAGGTCTTTAGCCATATTACCCTTCTGGATGCAGTAGAAAGAGCTCCGTTCCTAGCAGCAAAGCTAATTGATTCTGCTGAAGCATCGGCAACAAATCCTTTTGCCATTTTAAGTAGCGGAATTGAGCCGAGGATCTCCTCTATGGATGTCTTCCTCTTTAGATGGTCTTCCAGTTGCTCCAGCCATATGCTCATGGACCTTGCAACCGAAGTGGATGCGATATTGGCTTTTATTATTGCCGCAGAGGTTTCCCAGTTTTTTTTTAGGAGCCTTCCTGTCCCTCGCATCCTTTAAACATGACGAGTCCTCAAATGGGATAATGTCTTTCTCGCTACCCTGGCTATTGGGATATCAATTTTGGGGGTCTCTTCCCATAATTTTATATCTTCTGGTTCGAATGGTAGGCGAGTTTTGAAGCTTCTGGGAATGACTAGCTTCTTCTCTACGCCCTCCCACTCTTCCAGAATCATTGCCTTAATGTGAATATTAACGGGGAATACCTTATTCCTGTGGGTTATCAACCCCCCAAACATCTTGTATAGATGAGGTTTGGTAAGTGTCTTCTATCTGCATAGTGTTCCTCAATGCAGATAACAGTGTATCGGTATCTTCCCAGGAGAAGAGATATTTTTTCTTTTCTTCTGGGGGGTTTGATAGATCCTTCCCTGTCCTGATCGGGGTCAGAGAAATCCGACAACTCCTCCTCCCCAGAACTGGACTCCAACGTGGCCTTTTCTGAGGGGGCGCACCCTGAGGAGCTTGCGGAGAGACTAGGTCTGTGACTGTGCTCTGCACTTCTTCTCTTACTATGTCCCTTAAATCTGACATGAAGGAGGAATGTTCTTGACGCGCCCCCTGGGCCGCGCGTGTGTGTGGGGATACCTGGAACTGGACCCGTTGTGGATGCTGGGGGTTGTAGTCCTCGTGTGGCGGGGGACCCGGTTCCGTGGCTCAAGGTGGTCAACTAAAATGGCAGTCTATTTGTGATGTTAAAATGTCCGACTATGCCACCCGTGGATTGCGGTCAGGATGAACCGCCGCTGCAGAGCAGACCGCTGAGGCTGGTGTTATGGGAGCAGTAGAGTGTAGTACGACTCTGACTCGCCCCCTGGGCCGTGGGGCACTCGAGACCGGACTTCAGGGCAATGCTGGGAGTAGTAGTGGCGACCCGGTCCTGTGGCTCAGGGTGGTCAGACCAGTGGCAGTCTTTTATATGTTTTAGGTAATGTCCGACTCCGCCACCCGTGGATTGCGGTCAGGGAGGACCGCCGCTGCAAGGCAGACCGCTGAGGCTGGTGTTGGGGATGCAGCGGGGAATAGTACAACTCCCCACGGGAGGAGTGTAGCCTCAGGGCAGGTAATAGGATGCTGGGGGTGATGGTGCAGGCGCAGCAGTAACCACACAGAGTCCAATAATGCAGTCCAGGGTCTTTTACTGATCTTATCACAGACCCACTAGGAGTACAGGGTAGGAATGGACCTGGGTGTCTGAGGGCATTCGGGTGAGCTCTGCTGCTCAGGGTGAGTGGGTAGGCCTACTGTTCTCTCTCTC
Organism: Phyllobates terribilis; assembly: GCF_046119375.1. Taxonomy (NCBI): domain Eukaryota; kingdom Metazoa; phylum Chordata; class Amphibia; order Anura; family Dendrobatidae; genus Phyllobates; species Phyllobates terribilis. The sequence goes on from NW_027362769.1 coordinate 287,326,831, forward strand.
TGCCCTTGCTGACTATCTCCCCCTTTAGTGGTATGATAGCCCACGTCCCTGAGCATGCCGTGTACTACGCCTGTATGGCTTGCGACTCGGGCCTTATGTACCTGTAACTTCTCTGTGCTGTACCGGACCCTCTGTGTGGCGGAGCCTCCAGGCTTCTTGGCCAAGGGACCTGAAATCCCTTGGGGGTTGGTTATCTGCTGCAGGGCTTGCAACCCTGACAGCCTCGGACCCCAGTGTCCGGTTGTGTAGTCTCTCTCTGCCAGGACCGGCTCTCGTCGCCTCTGTCCCTGGCTTTCTGTTCCTCCTTTGCCTCCTGGACTCCTCAGCTGCGGCTGACCTGTCCCTCTCTTCTGGGAACCCTTCTGGATACTTCAGAAGTGGGTCCTGGTCTCTCTAACCCTGCCCTCAGTACCAGTTTTTATAGGGGTAGCCTGCTCCCCCTACTGGCCTGGGACAGGAGGTGCTGCATGCAAATGGTCCATGACCAGAGAACCTCCCTCCTGCTCTCAGACACAGCCTTACAAGTTTGTGGCATCCAGGCCTGGGGTGACACATTCCCCCCTAGGAAAGCTTAGTACTCCGGGACTAAACGAGAAACACGATACAGGGTAAAAATTATAACATAAACATAACAGAGAAGAAAACAACAAACAACACCACATATTGAGTTCTTTAGGTCACAGTATGGCCTGTGACCGGGTGTCCATTTCACCCAATAAGGCGAAGTCTCAACCGGTGCGGGGACCTGTCCAAAGCAAACCCCAAACGTTGGCCCTGGGCGTGGCTGCAAGGCGAAGCAAACTACTTTGGACCACTCGGGACCACGCCAGACAGGTTTTTCTTCCGTGGCCGTCTTCAAAAGAGAGCACCCAAGCTGGTGCAACTATCTACAAGACAGTTCCGGTTATCCAAAGTTCATAACCTGTCAGTCCATATATCTAGAAAAACTGGAGAAAACACTATTAGTTACAGGTAACAAACATATTAAATATATACATGGTACATTTAGATCTTGTACCTATATCCTCCAGCGAGCTGGTGTTTGACCCCTAGTGCTCCTGGTTGACCTCCTTAACCCACTGTCTGGTGGTGGACCAACCTGGCTTTCCCCACTATCATTGAGGGTACAGCTACTAGCTGGGTGTACAGGCAGGGCAGGCAGCTGTCTGCGGGTCCTTTGGCTTACCGCAGGCATGGCAGGCTCACTGTCAGCAGAGGGTTGACTCTCCTGGCCTGCTGGCGTGGGTTCTTCCGCCTCTGGGGCCGCTTGCTCTTCTTTTTCTTCCTGTCCTCCTGTAGGCTCCTGCTGGGTAGGCTGAAGGAAGTGTAGGACGGGTATCACTATTGCGCCATTTATCTGAGTCCAGGTCCGGGGGAACTCTCCGAGAATTGTGCTGATCATCTCTTCCTTGTCCTCTGCGGGTTCAAGGTCATCTTGATCTTTATTTGGACTCTGTAGTTGCTTGGGGCACCGTTTTAGGTGGTCTCTGGAGACGGTGCTAGTGGTTTCTCCTCCATCCTTGGTAATCACACATACCTTCAGGTTGTCTTGGTCGGACTGCAGTACTGTGTACGGGTCTCTCTCCCACTGGTCATCCAGCTTGTGTAACCTCCTCTTCCACTTCAGGACCTGCTCACCAGGTTCCAGGGGACCAGCAGGGGCATGTTGGTTGAAGAGCCTCTCTTGCTTTTCCCTCGCTTGAGCCAGACTCCTCTCCACACTCTCCTGTACCTTCTTGTACTGTAGCCGCCGTTCCGCATCCCAGTCTGCATCTGGGGAGGTGTCCTCAGGTGTCAGGACTCCCATTTCCAGGTCGATCGGCAGCTTACCTGGTCTTGCTCGCATCAGGTAAGCCGGGGTGCAATTTGTAGCATTCACCAGGATATGGTTGTACAAGTCAATCAGGTCTGGCAGCTTCTCCGGCCACAGGCTGCGTTCTTCCAGGGGTAACGTCTTAAGGAGATCAATGACGATATTGTTCATCTTCTCACACAGCCCGTTGGTTTGCGGGTGGTTAGGCGTTGTCCGAATCTTCCTACAGCCGTAGAGGTTGACGAACTCCTGGAATACTTCAGCCTCAAACGCTGGACCTTGATCTGTCAAGACCTGTTCCGGATACCCATGTGGACGGCAGAAGTGGTTGCTGGAAGGCTCTGGCCGCTGTCTGGGCTGTCAGGTCTTTAACAGGAACCACTACCAGGAACCGGGAGTAATGGTCCACAATCGTCAGGGCATAGACGTAGCCCGACCGGCTTGGAGCCAATTTCACATGGTCCAGAGCTACCAGCTCAAGAGGCTGCCTGGTGACGATGGGCCTCAAGGGTGTCTGCTGGCTGGTACGGTCCTTCCTTCTGAGGTGACATGGGCCGCAGTCCCTGCTCCACTTCTTGATGGCCCTTCTCATGCCGACCTAGTAGAACCGCTCTCTCAGTAGGAACTCCAGTTTCTTCCACCCGAAATGTCCCGCTCTGTCATGGTAGGCCTCCAGGACCATTGCTGCATCTCGCCTTGGGACCACTCTCTGCCAGGTCAGCTCGTGCGTCCGGTGGTTGACAAGCCTTCTGCACAGCTTACACTCGTAGAGGAATAGCCTGCTTTTCTCCTTCCATATCTGCTTGGCTTCCTCTGGAGCGTCCGGGCCAGGGCTAGCGTCTTCCTGGGTTAACATGTCTTTCACCAGGCGTATTGCAGGGTCGCTATCTTGCGTTTCAGCCCAGCCGTGGTGGGGTAAGGGGTTGAACATGACGGTGGTTAAGTCCTTGTCCCTTACCCGGTGAGAATGCTGAGTGACCCCATACCGGTGGAACGCAGGGAGCTCTATTTCCTCCAGCTCTTCCAAGTCGTCTTCTCCTTCAGGTAGGTGGGGCATTCTTGATAGGGCATCTGCGTTGGCGTTGGTTCTGCCTACCCGGTATTTGATTGTGAAGTCATAATTGGATAGCCAGGCCATCCACCGCTGTTCTAGGGCACCTAGTCTTGCATTGTCCAGATGTGTCAACGGGTTGTTGTCCGTGTACACGGTGAACTTTGCGGAGGCCAGGTAATGCTTAAACCGTTCCGTGACGGCCCACACCACTGCCAAGAATTCTAGCTTGAAGGAGCTGTAATTCTCCGGGTTTCTTTCAGTGGGCCTCAGCTTCCGGCTGGCATACGCGATCACCCTTTCTCTGCCCTGTTGGTTCTATGACGGTACGACTCCCAGCCCCACATTACTGGCATCTGTGTGCAGGATAAAAGGCCCCCGTGAGGGCCATCTTCAACTGGCGGAAGGACTCCTCTTCCGGCTTGTCCCACTTGAAGGGTGGCTTGTGACTTCTGGATTTAGATTGCCCTATCAGGAGGTCCTGCATAGGGGCTGCCATCTTAGTGAACCCGGAGATGAGCCTTCGGTAGTAGCCTACCAACCCGAGCAATTGCCTCACTTCCTTGATGTTAGAGGGGCTTGGCCAGCTCTTGATGGCTGTAACTTTGTCGGGGTCGGGGGCTACTCCCCCTGCACTCACCATGTGTCCTAGGTATTGGACCTTCGGTTTTGACAGGTGGCACTTTGAAGGCTTCACTTTCAGGCCGTAGCCTGCCAGGGCTTCGAACATCTCGGCCAGGTGCTTTAGATGGTCCTTGTAAGTCTTCGAATAGACGATCACGTCGTCCAGGTAAAGGAGGACCGTCTCGAAGTTTCGGTGCCCTAGACAGCATTCCATCAGCCTCTGGAAGGTCCCTGGTGCGTTGCAGAGCCCGAAGGGCATACAGTTGAACTCACTCAGTCCCATCGGGGTGGTGAAGGCGGTCTTCTCCTTGTCAGCCTCTGCCACAGGAACCTGCCAGTACCCGCTAGTAAGGTCCAAAGTAGAGAAGAAATTAGCTGATTTTAGAGCTGCTAAAGACTCCTCTATCCTAGGTAGCGGATACGCATCTTTATGGGTGATACGATTGATTTGTCTATAGTCCACGCACATTCTCATGGTACCGTCTTTCTTTTTCACCAAAACTAAGGGAGCTGCCCAGGGGCTACAGCTATCTCTAATGACCCCAGCTTCTTTCATGTCTCTCAGCATACCCTTGGCGTTCTGATAATGTGCAGGGGGTACAGGCCTGTGTCTCTCTTTTATTGGTGGGTGGCTCCCCGTGGGGATATGGTGTTCTATCCCTTTTACTCTGCCGAAGTCTAGCGGGTGCTTACTAAAAATTCTCTCGTACTCCTGAACCACCTGGTAGACTCCTTGTTTTTGGTGCAGGGGAGTGGAGTCAGCACCCACATGGAGTTTCTGGCACCAGTCCTCCTTTTGTTCCTGGGAGCCATTACCCTCCGCCTGTGGAGATGGAGGCAACGGTTCCACGGCCCTGATAGCTTTGTGCTCAACAGCAAACAGTTTGGCAAGTGTAGCGTACCTGGGTAGGTGTACCTCCCTCTCCCCAATGTTGAGAATGCGAACGGGCACCCTCCCATGACAGACATCAACCACCCCCCGGGCTGTCAAAATGGTGGGCCTGCTGTCTGAGTACACGGGTTCTACCATGGCTTAGTAGTCTCTGCCTCTCAACCTGATTGCAGTCCGACACCAGATCATCATTTCACTTTTGGGAGGCATAGAAATGGGGAATGAGTCACTCATTCTTACGCTACCGATCTCACCACCAGACAGTTCTACCTGCTGCCGTCTCATTAGGGCTCTTATCTCTTTCTGGAGGACCCTCTGTTGGCTGGAGCTCGCATTCATCGCCACCTGCTGTAAAATCACAATTACTTCTGAAAGACAGTTTTCAATTACATTAGTACCCACAGTTATTTTAGGGTGACTTTCACGACGGTCAATGTCCACAATGATCACTCCCTTTGCCGGCAGTTCCACCTTACCAATCTTGATGGTCATCTCTCTGAACCCCACCTGCGGCACGGGTTGGCCATTGCTGGCAATGATGCTTAAGTCATCGTCTGGGTAGCGGGTTATGTCAGCGTCACTCCAGTACCGCTTGAAAAATACGTAGGGGATGGTAGTCACTTGAGACCCGGTGTCCAGTAGTGCACTCATGGGGATACCGTCCAGTACTATGGGTAAGACCGGGCGTCCTCCCACGTACTTATCACGCCAATTAGACGGGCCTGATGACCTTATGCCTGGGGGTTGGCCCTCTGCCCCAGGTCGGACCCATTTAAAGTACAGTACCTTGCTATGTGTCCTGGCTGACTGCAACGGCGGCAAATCGGCTGTCCATCCTCAGTGTAGCGGTCGGCGGGCCTCCCTCTGAACGGCGGGATCCTCCTCTGTCGACGCCACGGGACATCCTCCGGACTGGAAGCTAGCTCGATTGGTCTTGACGGTTCCACCTCCAACGACTGTACGGTCCTGGTTAATGCAGCCACACTCTTTGTTAGCTCCTGGACCTGATGGTGCAGGTATGCAGGCTGGGATGGATTTAGGGCCTGTGCATCAGCCCCCACAAGGTCTGCGGGGTAGGGCGCTGCCCCCTGGTGGTAAGTGATGGCAGGGCGCCGGGAAGCTACAGCGCCACCTGGTGCGGGTTCTCTGAGCACCCGGATGGCCCTATCCTTGAACTGCGCAAAAGTCAAATCGGGGTTCTGTAGGGCCATGAGGCACAGCTGGGTTCTGTGGGCGCTGGACAGCAGACCTTCTATGAACTGGTCAGTCAACAGTTTATCAGAGTAACATAGTAACATAGTTTGTAAAGCCGAATAAAGACTTGCGTCCATCAAGTTCGACCTGTTAGTTCTGTAATTGCTAAAGTTGATCCAGAGGAGGGCAAAAACCCCAAATGATTTAGCCAATCTTCACCTGAGGAAAAATTCCCTCCCGACTCTGAAACCAGCAGTCAGAATAAATCCCTGTATCAACCTACTATTTTATTTTATTTTTAAGTATATGCTGAAATCTGCCTGGTATCTAGAAATGCATCCAGTCCCCGCTTGAACTGGTGTAGTGAATCTGACATTACCGTCTCCTCACTCAGTGAATTCCATATTCTCACTGCTCTTACCGTAAAGAACCCCTTCCTATGCTGGTGCTGAAACCTTTTCTCTTCCAGTCTTAGTGAATGCCCTCTTGTTACCGTAATATCCCTCCTTTTGAACAAATCCCGGGCAAGATCTCTATACTGTCCCCTAACATATTTGTACACATTTATTATGTCCCCCCTCAACCTTCTCTTTTCCAGGCTGAATAGTCCTAGTTTTGCCAACCTCTCTGGGTATTGCAGTCCCTCCATTCCCTTTATTAATTTTGTTGCCCTCCTTTGTACCTTTTCAAGCTCATTTATATCCTTTCTATATATTGGGGCCCATAACTGAGCACAGTATTCCAAGTGTGGTCTGACCAGTGCTTTGTACAGTGGAAGAACAATGTTCTCATCCTTTGCAGCTATACCTCTTCTGATACATCCCATTACCCTGTTTGCCCTTACAGCAGCGGCCTGACTTTGGGCACTCCAATTTAGTTTGCTATCAATCAAGATGCCCAAGTCCTTCTCCCTCTCTGAATTCCCCAATGATTTCCCATTCAGTGAGTACTGGTGACTTCCATTTTTCCTTCCCATATGTATGACCTTACATTTCTCCTCGTTAAACCTCATTTGCCATGTAATGCTCCACCTACCCAGCTTATCCAAATCCTTCTGTAGGTCTGCACTGTCCTCTTTTGTATTAATTGTTTTACATAACTTTGTGTCATCTGCAAATATTGATATTTTACTATTTATCCGGTTGACTATGTCGTTAATAAAGATGTTAAATAACATTGGGCCTAGTACAGACCCCTGTGGTACCCCACTAGTGACGCTTACCCAATCTGAGTATATTCCATTTATAACCACCCTCTGCCTTCTATCCTTTAGCCAGTTAGCTACCCACTTGCAGACATTTTCCCCCAGCCCCATCATTCTCATTTTGTATACCAACCTATTATGTGGCACGCTATCGAACGCTTTTGAGAAGTCGAGATACACGACATCCACTGGTTCCCCCTGATCTACTCGAGAGCTAACCTCCTCGTAGAAGTCAATCAGGTTTGTTTGGCAGGAGCGATTCCTCATGAATCCATGTTGGTTCGGGATTAAAAGATTATTAGCATCAAGATGCTCCGTAATTGCCTCTTTAATGAAGCTTTCAAAAATTTTGCCCACAACGGACGTCAGACTCACCGGTCGATAGTTTCCGGCGTCACTTTTCGCTCCCTTTTTGAATATTGGCACTACATTCGCCTGTCGCCAATCAAGTGGCACAGACCCAGTCTCAACAGAGTCCTTAAATATAAGATATAACGGTCTGTCTATCACATTACTTAGTTCCCTTAGTACCCGTGGGTGTATGCCATCAGGTCCTGGTGATTTGTTTATTTTAATGTTACTGAGGCGTTTCTGTACCTCAACTTGGGTTAGATTTGTCATACTTAGTGGAGGATTAAGCTTGTCACTTCTCATTTCTTCTGTTAGTTCTATTTCCTTTGTGAAAGTTGTCGAAAAAAAATTATTTAATAGATTAGCTTTATCCTCATCTTTCTCTATGATTTTGCCTTCCTCACTTTTTATCGGTCCAATATTATCCGATTTAATCCTTTTACTATTTATATACGTAAAGAACAGTTTGGGATTTGATCTACTTTCCCTAGCAATACGTTTCTCTGTTTCCTCCTTCGCTATTTTTATTTGTCTTTTACAGGTTCTCGTTTTTTCCTTGTAACACATTAGTGCCTCCTTACTGTTTTCCTGTTTTAATCTCTTGAATGCCTCTTTTTTGCTATTTAACGCCCCTTTTGCGTTCTTGTTCAACCATATTGGTTTCCTCTTATTTCTGGCCCTTTTATTCCCATACGGTATATACCTCTCGCACTGAGTATTCCGAATTCTTTTGAAGGTTTCCCATTTACTATTCGTATTCCATTGATTAAGTACTTTGTCCCAGTCAATAAGTTGAAGGTTTTCTATCAGCTGATCAAACTTCACCCTCCTAAAGTTTAATGTTTTTGTTGTTCCCTTATTGATAACCCTACTGAAGGGCATTTTGAAGTCGATAATATTATGATCGCTATTACCTAGGTGCCCCCCTATCTGTACCTCAGTTATTCTATCAGGCCTATTAGTCAATATTAAGTCCAACACGGCCTTCCCTCTCGTTGGTTCCTGCACTAGTTGGGAGAGATAATTATCCTTAATATTTGTCAAGAACCTTTTTCCTTTCTGAGATCTACAGGTTTCTGTTTCCCAGTCAATATCCGGGTAGTTGAAATCCCCCATTACAATCACTTCATTATGTTTTGCTACTTTGTCTATTTGTCCTAATAGCAGATTCTCGTTCTCCTCTGTTATATTTGGTGGCTTATAGCAGACCCCCAGTAATATTTTATTATTATTTTTTGCCCCCTCTATCTCTACCCACATGGACTCGACCCCCTCTTCTCCCTCTCCTATATCTTCCCTTAGTCTGGGTTTTAGACATGACTTTACATATAAGCAGACTCCTCCGCCTTTCCCCTGTTTCCGGTCCCTTCTAAATAAACTATAATCTAATAAATTTAGCGCCCAGTCGTAGCTATCATCTAGCCAAGTCTCTGTTATACCTACGATGTCATACCTCTCCTCCGATATAAGCGCCTGCAGCTCATCCGCCTTATTGGTCAGGCTTCTTGCGTTGGTCAGCATGCAAGATAAAACTTTGGGGTTATTTAGCATCCTATTCTTCTCTAACGATCCAACTGTACTATCCCCACCCCCCTCTCCACCCTCATTATATTCACTTCTCCCCTTCCCCCTTGCTTGCCTCACATCCCACCTATTTCCTTGGTCCCCCCCCCCGTCTCTAGTTTAAAAACTCCTCCAACCTATTAGCCATCTTCTTCCCCAGCACCGCTGCACCCTCCCCATTGAGGTGCAGCCCGTCCCTACGGTAGAGCCTGTAGCCGACCGCGAAGTCGGCCCAGTTCTCCATGAACCCAAACCCTTCTGCCTTGCACCAACTCTTTAGCCACTTATTCACCTCCCTAACTTCCCGTTGGCGCTCCTGTGTGGCTCGCGGGATTGGTAGTATTTCTGAGAAAACTACCTTGGAGGTCCTTGCCCTAAGCTTCCTACCTAGGTCCCTGAAATCATTTTTAAGGACCCTCCATCTACCACTCACTTTGTCATTGGTGCCGATGTGGACCATGACCGCTGGGTCTTCGCCAGCCCCACCCAGTAACCTGTCAACCCGATCCGCGATGTGCCGGACTCGAGCGCCAGGGAGGCAGCACACCGTTCGGCGATCCCGGTCTTTGTGACAGATTGCCCTGTCTGTCCCCCTAATAATAGAGTCACCCACTACCAGAACCTGTCTTGCCTGCCCTACACTTCCCCCCTCCCCCTCATTACTGGAGCATACACTCCTCCGGCGGTCAGAGGATCTGTCGTGCTCCAATAATGCCGGTTCTGAACCAGCCTTCCTATACTTCTTCCCTCTATCCCTCCTAACTGTTATCCAGCTCCCTGCCTGTTCAGCCTGCACTTCCCCTCTATGCTCCACCCCCAGTATTGACCCATTGAGTGTCTGCTCGGTGAGCAGCAAACTCCGTTCCATGTTGTCGATGCTCCTCAGTACCGCTATCTGAGCACTTAGATCCAGAATTTGGGCTTCCAAGTGCACGATATGCTCACATCTCTCGCAGCAGTATGGATCCTCGAGCGGTTGCTCACGGAATGCATACATTGCGCAAGATGTACACTGCACGGCTCCGGCCAACATGGACGTCATTCTAAATATGGGGATACAGTCAGTATATATATACAAGTAAAAAACACAATTATTTATATATAGGTGTATGGACGGGGATCAATTAGGGATGTGCAAGTGTATCAATTAGATATCGACGGGGGATCAGTTAAGTATGGACGGGGGATCAATTAAGTATCAAGTATGGACGGGGGAATCAGATAAGTAGGTCAGGTGGATTAATTAAGTAACAAGTAAAGTAAAGAAAGAATGAAATACAGTCAGCAATTCAGTCCTAAGTCCTCCCTTCCAAACTCCCTGAATCCAAAGTCACTGAAAAACAAGTCACACACTTACTTTCGTTTGCACTTACGCTCCGGACACACGCAGCTCGTTCACACTCGCAAACTAAGAGATTTAAAGAGTTTTTTTTTTTTTTCTTCCTTTTCCAGCAATGTACCCTTCACCTTAATGCACTTCCATAGGACTTGATGCCCAACCAGCTGCCCCTTATAAAGCCTTAATTATGACCCCTTCCCCTTAATTAACCCCTTGTGAGTAAATCTACACCTCAGGATTTTAGTGCAATGTAGTTAACCCTTAAATACACAGGTAGTAAACTAAGAAACTAAAACTGTAGTGAGAAAATAGGTTTTAACCCCTTAATAACATCTGACGTACTAATACGCGTCTGTGCCCTGGGACTTAAGAGCCAGACCCGTATTAGTACGTCATCGCGATCGCGCGCGCACACAGGCTGTGCGGGCGCGATCGCCGCCGGGTGTCAGCTGATTGTCACAGCTGACAACCGGTACTATGTGCAGGGAGCGGTCCTGCACCGCTACCAGCACATTAACCCCCGCGATGCTGCGATCGAAGTCGATCGCGGCATTGCGGGGGCAAGGGGAGGTAATCGGCGATACTCACCTCCTCTTCCGGCTTCCAGCGCAGTCTGCAAAGGCTTCCCGGGTGTTGCCATGACGACCCGATGTCGTCATGACAACATCCGGGTCACCAGAGAGCAGGAAGATTGCTTGGACATGCGCAGTGCATCTCCAAGCAATCTTCACACTGTGCACTTCTGACAGCCTTCATGGCATAGGGATGGTGCAAAGTGGGACAAAGTAATAAAGTGTATAAACTGTGTGAAAGTGGAAAAAAAAAAAAAAAATGTGCAAAAATATTATAAAAAAATAAAAAATATAATACACCAAAAATAAAAATATAATGTACCCATCAATAAATATTATTATAAAAAAAATAAAAAAAAAACAATAAAAGTACACATATTTGGTATCGCCGCGTCCGGAACAACCTGACCTATAAAACTGTCCCACTAGTTAACCCCTTCAGTGAACACGGTAAAAAAAAAAAAAAAAAAAAACGAAGCAAAAAACAATGCTTTATCACCATACCGCCAAACAAAAAGTGGAATAACACGCGATCAAAAAGACGCATATAAATAAAAATGATACCGCTGAAAACGTCATCTCGTCCCGCAAAAAACAAGCTGCCATACAGCTCCATCAGCCGAAAAATAAAAAAGTTATAGCTCTCAGAATAAAGCGATACTAAAAAATATTTTTTTCTATAAAATAGCTTTTATTGTGTATAAGCGCCAAAACATAGAAAAATGATACAAATGTGGTACCGCTGTAAACGTACTGACCCGAAGAATAAAGCTACCTCATCAATTTTACCACACGCGGAACAGAATAAAAAAAAAAAAAAAAAAAACAATTCCTGAATTGTTGGTTTTTGTTTATTCTGCCTCCCAAAAATCGGAATAGAAAGCGATCAAAAAATGTCACGTGCCTGAAAATGGCACCAATAACAACGTCAAGTCATCCCGCAAAAAACGAGCCAACACATGACTGTCTGCCAAAATCTGGAAAAATTATAGCTCTCAAAATATGGCGATGCAAAAACTAGATTTTACAAAAAATGCGTCTTTTAGTGTGTGACAGCTGTCAGTCATAAAAACCCCATATGATTCTGGCATTGCTGTAATCACACCGACCCGAAGAATAAAGTCGTCTAATCACTTATACCGCACAAGGAACGGCGTCAAAAATAAACTCTTGGGTTAGGATTGGGCTAGGGTTAGGGTTGTGCTGGGGCTAGGGTTGTGCTGGGGCTAGGGTTGGGATTTTTTTCAAAAGTAAGAAAAAAAGATGACGATATGGCGACTAGTGTTGAGAGCAAGTGCTCGCTATTTGAGTTTGCATCGGGTGCTCTGGTATGCATTGAGTATCGTGGGTACTTGAGTGACATGCTCGAGTCTCTGCCCCATATGCTTCGCGGCCAAAAAAACTTTACGGGGATTGCCTGCCATGCACGAGCGATCCCCGCATGTTTTTTTTTGAGTGTCTAATAACTGTGAAACATGCGGAGCAGGGACTCGAGCATGTCACTCGAGCACACGCTGTACATGGTGCATACCTGAGTACCCGATGCAAACTCAAGTAGCGAGCACTTGCGCTCAAGAATAATGACAACTTATTCAATATGATGACCTAATGTAAACAAATTCTGTGCCGTACCTCTGGGTTCAAAATGTTCACTATACACCTTAATAAAATCCTTGAGGGGTATAGTTTCCAAAATGGGGACACTTGTGGGGGAGCTCCACTGTTTAGGCACATCACGGGCTCTCCAAACGCGACATGGTGTCCGCTAACAAATTGAATGGAAAATCGGCTCAAATTGTTAGCGGACGCCATGTTGCGTTTGGAGAGCCCCTGTGTGCCCAAACATTGGAGCTCCCCCACAAGTGACCCCATTTTGGAAACTAGACCCCCCCCAAGGCACCTATCTAGATGCATAGTGAGCACTTGGAACCCCCAGGTGCTTCACAAATTGATTCGTAAAAATTAAAAAGTGAAAAAAAAAACACTTTTTCATTTTTATGAATCAATTTGTGAAGCACCAGGGGTTCCAAGTGCTCACTATGAATCTAGATAGGTGCCTTGGAGGGTCTAGTTTCCAAAATGGGGTCACTTGTGGGGGAGCTCCAATGTTTGGGCACACAGGGACTCTCTAAATGCAACATGGTATCCGCTAACAAATTGAATGGAAAATCGGCTCAAATTGTTAGCTTACACCACATTGCGTTTGGAGAGCCCCTCTGTGCCCAAACTTTGGAGCTCCCCCACAAGTGACCCCATTTTGGAAACTAGACCCCCCAAGGCACCTTTCTAGATGCATAGTGAGCACTTGGAACCCCCAGGTGCTTCACAAATTGATTCGTAATAATGAAAAAGTGAAAAAAAAAACACTTTTTCATTTTTATGAATCAATTTGTGAAGCACCTGGGGTTCCAAGTGCTCACTATGAATCTAGATAGGTGCCTTGGGGGGTCTAGTTTCCAAAATGGGGTCACTTGTGGGGGAGCTCCAATGTTTGGGCACACAGGGGCTCTCTAAACGCAACATGGTGTCCGCTAATTATTCAAGCAAATTTTACAATCAAAAAGTCAAATGGCGCTCCTTCCCTTCCGAGCCCTACAGTGCGCCCAAACAGTGTTTTTTCCCCAAATATTGGGTATCTGCGTGCCCAGGGGAAATTGCACAACAAATTTTGCGGTCCATTTTTTCTTGTTACCCCTGTGAAAATAAAAAAAATTGGGTCTAAAGTAACATTTTTGTGAAAAAAGTTAAATGTTCATTTTTTTCTTCCACATTCAAAAAATTCCTATGAAGCACCTGAAGGGTTAATAAAGTTCTTAAATGTGGTTTTGAGCACCTTGAGGGGTGCAGTTTTTAGAATGGTGTCACTTTTGGGTATTTTCTGTCATAAAGACCTCTCAAAGTGACTTCAAATGTGATGTGGTCCCTAAAAAAATGGTTTTGTAAATTTTGGTGGAAAAATGAGAAATCGCTGGTCAACTTTTAACCCTTATAGCTCCCTAACAAAAAAAAATTTTGGTTCCAAAATTGTGCTGATGTAAAGTAGACATGTGGGAAATGTTATTTATTAACTCTTTTGTGTGACATATCGCTCTAATTTCAGGGCTTAAAAATTCAAATTTTGAAAATTGCAAAATTTTCAAAATTTTCGCCACATTTCCGTTTTTTTCACAAATAAACGCAAGTGATATCGAAGAAATTTTTCCACAATCATGAAGTACAATATGTTACGAAAAAACAATCTCAGAATCAGGGGGATCCGTTGAAGCGTTCCAGAGTAATTACCTCATAAAGTGACAGTGGTCAGAATTGTAAAAATTGGCCCGGTCATTAACGTGCAAACCACCCGCGGGGCTTAAGGGGTTAAAAAGCCCAATAAATCTAAACAGGTAGAAAAGCACTCAGCAGGTCACAATGCAGCACTCACCGCAATTCACACAGGTATTTTCTGCAGGATTCCCAAATACCTCTTCACTGAAAAACAAGTCACACACTTACTTTCGTTCGCACTTACGCTCCGGACACACGCAGCTCGTTCACACTCGCAAACTAAGAGATTTAAAGAGTTTTTTTTTTTTTTCTTCCTTTTCCAGCAATGTACCCTTCACCTTAATGCACTTCCATAGGACTTGATGCCCAACCAGCTGCCCCTTATAAAGCCTTAATTATGACCCCTTCCCCTTAATTAACCCCTTGTGAGTAAATCTACACCTCAGGATTTTAGTGCAATGTAGTTAACCCTTAAATACACAGGTAGGAAACTAAGAAACTAAAACTGTAGTGAGAAAATAGGTTTTAAAAAGCCCAATAAATCTAAACAGGTAGAAAAGCACTCAGCAGGTCACAATGCAGCACTCACCGCAATTCACACAGGTATTTTCTGCAGGATTCCCAAATACCTCTTCACTGAAAAACAAGTCACACACTTACTTTTGTTCGCACTTACGCTCCGGACACACGCAGCTCGTTCACACTTGCAAACTAAGAGATTTAAAGAGTTTTTTTTTTTTTTCTTCCTTTTCCAGCAATGTACCCTTCACCTCAATGCACTTCCAAAGGGAGTCCTGCACACTACCAGGGTCAGCTAGTTTGATAGCTCTCAGGGCTTCTTGCAGGTTCAAGGCATAGTCTCTGATACTATCCTGGGCCCGCTTCTTACAGCCATAGAACCGCATTTTGATTTCTGCTGAGGTACGGGTATCAAAGGTACTCCGTAGCCGGGTCAGAATGTCCTTTACTGTCCTTTTCTCTTCATCTGACCATGATTTCACTTCCCGCTGGGCTGCACCGGTGAGCTGCCCCGTCAGAATGCTCACTTTCTGTTCTTCTGTCAGGGGATAAACTTTGAATAAACTGTGCTGTCTTTCCCTAAAGTCAGTTAAGGTATGGGGGTCCCCTGAGTATTGGGGTAGCCAGGCTGCTCCGGGGATGTAGGGCATAGAGAACGGCATCACCGCTGCTGCAGCCCCGCTGGTTGTAGAAGGCCCCTCCGTGTCCGTCATCTTCCTCCCCCCTAGTTAAGCGTGGCCTACCTTCCGATGATCCTCTTCTGTAGGCCGCGGCTCCGCTGGTGCTGCTCCGGACGAGGACCTTGCGTCGCGTCCTGGTGACGTCAGCGTCGCTCTCTCTCCCTTCCAGGACCTTGCGCAGCGTCGGTGCGTAGGGCGGGGCTTCAAGTCTAGCGCGCTTTGGACGTCCACGCCCCTCTTCTTTCCGCGCGGCGTCCTGAAGATGGCGTCCGATGGCGGGAAAACAACTGAAGATGGCGGGAAACTACTGTAGATGGCGGGAGACGGCTGAAAACGGCGGGAAACGGCTCCAGATGGCGGGAAACTTCTTTTTAAGGTACGTGTACAGTCTTTTTCAGGCACGCCATACCCGTTTGTGGCGAGTTGGTCACAATCCTGCCGACTACGCCAAAGCTGACTCGCCCCCTGGGCCGTGGGGCACTAGAGACCGGACTTCAGGGCAATGCTGGGAGTAGTAGTGGTGACCCGGTCCCGTGGCTCAGGGTGGTCAGACCAGTGGCAGTCTTTTATATGTTTTAGGTAATGTCCGACTACGCCACCCGTGGATTGCGGTCAGGGAGGACCGCCGCTGCAAGGCAGACCGCTGAGGCTGGTGTTGGGGATGCAGCGGGGAATAGTACAACTCCCCACGGGAGGAGTGTAGCCTCAGGGCAGGTAATAGGATGCTGGGGGTGATGGTGCAGGTGCAGCAGTAACCACACAGAGTCCAATAATGCAGTCCAGGGTCTTTTACTGATCTTATCACAGACCCACCAGGAGTACAGGGTAGGAATGGACCTGGGTGTCTGAGGGCATTCGGGTGAGCTCCGCTGGTCAGGGTGAGTGGGTAGGCCTACCGTTCTCTCTCTCTCTACCCTTGATGACTATCTCCCCCTTTATTGGTATGATAGCCCACGTCCCTGAGCTTGCCGTGTACTACGCCTGTATGGCTTGCGACTCGGGCCTTAGGTACCTGCAACTTCTCCGTGCTGTACCAGACCCTCTGTGTGGCGGAGCCTCCAGGCTTCTTGGCCAAGGGACCTGAAATCCCTTGCGGGTTGGTTATCTGCTGCAGGGCTTGCAACCCTGACAGCCTCGGACCCCAGTGTCCGGTTGTGTAGTCTCTCTCTGCCAGAACCGACTCTCGTCGCCTCTGTCCCTGGCTTTCTGTTCCTCCTTTGCCTCCTGGACTCCTCAGCTGCGGCTGACCTGTCCCTCTCTTCTGGGAACCCTTCTGGATACTTTAGAAGTGGGTCCTGGTCTCTCTAACCCTGCCCTCAGTACCAGTTTTTATAGGAGCAGCCAGCTCCCCCTACTGGCCTGGGACAGGAGGTGCTGCATGCAAATGGTCCATGACCAGAGAACCTCCCTCCTGCTCTCAGACACAGCCTTACAAGTTTGTGGCATCCAGGCCTGGGGTGACACAACTCACCACGGGAGGAGTGTAGCCTCAGGGCAGTGTATGCAGAGGATGGGGGTGATGGTGCAGGAGTAGCAGTGACGACACAGAGTCAGTGATGCAGTCCAGGGTCTTTACTCACAGTTCTTATTATCCAGACCACTTCTGCAGGTAACGGCTGCCCACGTCGTACTGTGCTCACCAGGTGAGGGGCTCGGCCTACTCCCAGATAACTTTGGAGCGCTTCACAGGACCCCCTTTGTGTGTCCTTTCTCTGGCCTGTCGTACCCCGCCAGTGACCTTGCTTCTGTCCGGCAGCCTCGGGCCTTCTCTTGGTGAACTTGGCGCCAGTTTCCCTGACCCTATGTGGTGCCTTCCTAGCTGGTATAGCGAGGGGCTGTGCCACGTGAAATATCGCAGCCTCCGGTTTCTAGTTGAGGGTAGTTCCCCGCCTCCACTAGTTTCGGGGACCGGTCTCCCCCTTTGGCCTGACCCTTCTACGCAGGTAGATTCGGGCGTGAGGTGGCGACTCACTTGTCCTCACCCCTGGGGTCCCTTCATTCCTTGTTCCTGGAGCCTCCTCTGCTCCTCTTCCTTCCTTCTCCTTCCTTCTCCTTCCTTCTGCTTCCTCCAGGCTCCGGCCTCTCTCCTAGGCCTGCCTGCGGAGCAGAGCCCATGCAGAGGCTCTGCTCCCTGTCTTCTCCTCTCACTCTGAGCTGACTGGCTTCTCTTCTCCTTCAGTGCTGGCTGGGCCTCACAGGCTAGGACCGCCTCCGGAGCAGAGCTCCACAGTGGCCCTGCTCTGTCACATCTTCCCTCTGACTGAACTGAACACTGATCTAAGATGGTGCCCACCTTTTATACCTCCCTCTAGGTGCACCCAGGAACTGCTTCCTCCCTGCTCCTGCACTACAGGGTTCCCCCTTCCTCGGTGTTCCCTCCCCCCACTCCAGCCAGGGACAGGGACGTGCTCTACTTGGAGCATATCGGTCACCCTGCTCCCCGGAAATGTGGTGTAATGCATGCAGGTGTCGGGGTCTTGATCCACACTCCATCCTTACCTGAAAGTGAGACATCACACCTCTGGGTGAGGTGCAATACCTCTGTAGCAACCGAGCCCTCAGGGTGCTACATTCTTCTTTAACAACTTTTGCAATACAGGTAGAGCATAACTGTTTCCCGTTTGTGTCTGGTAGTTTCTTGTTACAGATGGCGCATCTCCTTTTCTTAGTGTTATTGTGTCTTTTTTAGGCGTCTGCTTGTCCTATAATGAAAAGGAGCACAAGACATTTATTACCGCAGACAGATGGAAACAGGTGATAAGAGGGAATCATTCAGCAAACTTACTTGGACTGGAGGTTCAGCCAGAGTATCCGAGCGACCAGTGGTTAGCTCTGACATTACTGGAGATCTGATTGACTGATAACCTTAGTCCCATCCCCCTCTTTAAATAGCACTACTCACCTGTCTTCCATCTGCATCGTCAGAAAAATGGTGTTTCTGCTTTAATTTTCAGTGTGGCGCCATTTTTTTTCAAATAAACTGGAAGTGCGTTCCAGCGTGGAACACACGCCGGTTACTAGAGGTTCACGTATCACTCCCTCTGTAACTGGAAGTGCTGCATTCGCCATCTTGTGGCACACGCTGGAGCTGTACGCAGGGCTGCAGCCGCTGGAACCCAGAGCCCCCTTTGCGGGGGAGACGGTTCTTCCTTGGAAGTCTCCGCTCCTATCGGACAAAGGCTGAGGGACCCCTGGTTTCAGCGGGGTGACGGCCTCCGGACCATGGCAGAAGGGAGGGGAGGAATGCGAGGATACCGTCCTGATCCTCCTGCGTCCGGCTTCAGGAACTCCAGCTCCTGGTACACGTGAGTGTTCCTCTTCTGTGTCCGTCCCTGATAGGGACAGGAAAAACACTGGAGTTGGGATGGAGGAAGGGGCCTTTTAACCTCTTGTGTGATTCCTGTCCCTGTCAAGGATATGAAGGACGACCTCCTGATGGTGCTGTCAGGTGGGACTCCTGGAAACCCTAATACCGGTAGGTCTAATGCCTACTTTATTGTGTAAAAGCGCCAAAACATAAAAAAACGTAATAAATGTAGAACCGCTGTAAACGTTTATAGAAAAGATATTTTTTTTGTCTCGCTTTATTCTGAGAGCTATAACTTTTTTATTTTTCGGCTGATGGAGCTGTATGGTGGCTTGTTGTTTGCAGGACAAGATGACGTTTTGAGCGGTACCATTTTTATTTACATTCGTCTTTTTGACCGCGTTTTATTTCATTTTTTGTTTATCTTTATGATAATAAAGCATGATAAATTGTTTTTTGCTTTGTTTTTTTTTACTGTGTTCACTAAAAGTGTTAACTAGTGGAACAGTTTTATAGGTCAGGCCGTTCCGGACGCAGTGATAGCAAATATATGTACTTTTATTGTTTTTTTTTCATAATAATATTTATTTATGGGTACAGTATAGTTTTATTTTTTGGGGATTTTTTTTTTAGTTTTTTTTATATTTTTACAATTTGTTTTTTTCACTTTCTGACACTTTATTAACTTTAACACTTTGTCCCATTATGGGACTTTCACTTTTTGCAGTCTGATCGCCTGCATAGATAGCATAGAGATGCAGAATATTTGGTCAGTATTTTACATCAGTATTTGTAAGCCAAAAACAGAAGTGGATGAAAAATGCACATAGTTAGGTCCATATATATTTGGACAGAGACAACATTTTTCTAATTTTGGTTGTAGATATTACCACAATGAATTTTAAACAAAACAATTCAGATGTAGTTAAAGTTCAGACTTTCAGCTTTCATTTCAGGGTATCCACATTAAAATTGGATGAAGGGTTTCAGAGTTTCAGCTCCTTAACGTGTGCCACCCTGTTTTTAAAGGGACCAAAAGTAATTGGACAGATGAAATAATTGTAAATAAAATGTTCATTTCTAGTACTTGGTTGAAAACCCTTTGTTGGCAATGACTGCCTGAAGTCTTGAACTCATGGACATCACCAGACGCTGTGTTTCCTCCTTTTTGATGCTCTGCCAGGCCTTCACTGCAGTGGTTTTCAGTTGCTATTTGTTTGTGGGCCTTTCTGTCTGAAGTTTAGTCTTTAACCAGTGAAATGCATGCTCAATTGGGTTGAGATCAGGTGACTGACTTGGCCATTCAAGAATATTCTGCTTCTTTGCTTTAATAAACTCCTGGGTTGCTTTGGCTTTATGTTTTGGGTCATTATCCATCTGTAGTATGAAACGACAACCAATCAGCTTGGCTGCATTTGGCTGGATCGGAGCACACAGTATGGCTCTGAATACATCAGAATTCATTCGGCTGCTTCTGTCCTGTGTCACATCATCAATAAACACTAGTGACCCAGTGCCACTGGCAGCCATGCATGCCCAAGCCATCACACTGCCTCTGCCGTGTTTTACAGATGATGTGGTATGCTTTGGATCATGAGCTGTACCACGCCTTCACCATACTTTTCTCTTTCCATCATTCTGGTAGAGGTTGATCTTGGTTTCATCTGTCCAAAGAATGTTCTTCCAGAACTGTGCTGGCTTTTTTAGATGTTTTTTTAGCAAAGTCAAGTCTAGCCTTTTTATTCTTGATGCTTATGAGTGGCTTGCACCGTGCAGTGAACCCTCTGTATTTACTTTCATGCAGTCTTCTCTTTATGGTAAATTTGGATATTGATACGCCTACCTCCTGGAGAGTGTTGTTCACTTGGTTGGCTGTTGTGAAGGGGTTTCTCTTCACCATGGAGATTATTCTGCGATCATCCATCACTGTTGTCTTCCGTGGGCGCCCAGGTCTTTTTGCATTGATGAGTTCACCAGTGCTTTCTTTCTTTCTCAGGATGTACCAAACTGTAGATTTTGCCACTCCTAATATTGTAGCAATTTCTCGGATGGGTTTTTTCTGTTTTTGCAGCTTAAGGATGGCTTGTTTCACCTGCATGGAGAGCTCCTTTGACCGCATGTTTACTTCACTGCAAAACCTTCCAAATGCAAGCACCACACCTCAAATCAACTCCAGGCCTTTTATCTGCTTAATTGAGAATGACATAACGAAGGGATTGCCCACACCTGTCCATGAAATAGCCTTGGAGTCAATTGTCCAATTACTTTTGGTCCCTTTAAAAACAGGGTGGCACATGTTAAGGAGCTGAAACTCCTAAACCCTTCATCCAATTTTAATGTGGATACCCTCAAATGAAAGCTGAAAGTCTGAACTTCAACTGCATCTGAAAATTAGAAAAATGTTGTCTCTGTCCAAATATATATGGACCTAACTGTAGGTGTCAGCTTTACTCCTGGCTATCACATAACACTGGAGCATTTTCTTGTGCTCGCTATTAGCAGATGTCAGGCTCCTCTGGAGGTGACTGACCTTCAGAGAGAACTAGATGATCAGCCATTGGAATTCCAATACGCAGGATCCTTCCTTTTCCTCACATAAGGCACGGAAGGAAAGTGGAGAGGCCCCCATACACATCAGTGTTAGAACTCTCCTGTTAGTTTTTTTTTAGTTTGCTGGTCACATGACCATTTTTGCCTATTTAATCCGGCTCCGCCCTCCTGGTCTTGCTGGACTTCATTGTATTTACTACTCTTGAGCTAGCTTGGTGCTCTGTTAGTTTTGCTAGGTCTTCTGACCTCTATGCTTTTTGTTGTGTGTTTGTCTTTGACTGCTACTATTTCTGCTAGGAGGTGTCCAACTTATCCCAGTCCCTAGTTCTTGTAGGGATCCCTCCCTCACATCTATAGGTGAAGACTAGCCGAGGACTTTAGCGGGTCTGATCGCAGGATCAGGTTCCCCGTTACATCGTAGGGATCTAGTTTAGTTCTATTGTAGGGACAGTTCTCCTGTCTTTCCTTAGTGCTTGTAGCAGATCATAACAGTAAGTCCAGCCCTAAAAAAAAAAAAAAAAATTTCTCTAAGGAAAGACCTCCAGCTTTCCATCATGGTCTCGGTTCAAGATTTGGCTCAACGCTTGCAGGGACTCTCTCTGGAGGTGGCCGAGGTCCAACAACACGTGAGTAGCTGTTCTGGAGCGCATTTTGTGGAACCAAAGGTACGTCTGCCTGATCTATTTTTTGGCGAACAACAAGATTTTTTTTCTTTTAAAAATGCTTGTTTATTGTATTTTCGTTTGAGACCCGGATCCTCTGGTGATGAACCACAGCGCATAGGGTTCATAATGTCACTTTTGCGTAAAGATCCTCAGGGATGGGCCTTCTCTCTCCAACCTAGTGATCCGTGCTTTAGATCAGTGGATAGTTTTTTTTCTGCTTTGGGTTTGTTGTATGATGATCCTGATCGTGTCTCATCTGCTGAGTCTAAATTGAGACGTTTGAGGCAGGGATCAGGTAATGTGGAAAAATATTGTTCTCACTTCCGTCGGTGGTCTGCCCAGGTGGGGTGGAACGATTCAGCTTTGAAAAGCTTGTTTCTTGCAGGGCTAGGTGAAAGGGTTAAGGATTTACTGATTGCTTATCCCACACCTGGAAACTTGCAGGAGGCAATGCAATTAGCTATACGGGTGGACAGGAGACTGCGTGCAAGGGTTAATGAGAGCAAATCCTCTGCTATGTCAGCTCCGAGTCCTGAGAGGGTCTGTGCTGACAATGGAGAGCCGATGGAGATTGGGGCGATGACACCCCGCTCTCAGGAAAAAGACCGCAGGCTTTCTGAAGGCTTGTGCTTCTATTGCGGAAATTCTGGTCATTTTATTAAGAACTGTGTGCTTCGTATGAAGAAAGAAAAAAAAATGGTCAGTTATGCCCGTATTGCCTGTTTAAATTCTATGGGAGTATTCCTATCTGCCACTACTGCTGCTCAGGATGAATTAATTGAATTTCGGGTATTTGTGGATTGTGGTTCTACTCTGAATGTGATTGATGGGGGATTCTTGGAAAAACTTAGATTAGAACCTAAAACTTTGTCATCCCCTATTGCTGTGGTTTCTGTCGATGTCTCTCCCTTGAAGAGTGTTACTCATAAGGTCTGTGAATTTCCCCTCACTATTAATGGTATTCACCAAGAAAATTTGGATTTGGTGGTATTGGATAATTTGCCTTCTCCAGTAATATTGGGGTTACTCTGGTTAAAATTGCACAATCCTGTACTGGATTGGTCTACCAATGAAATTAAGTCCTGGAGCCCTAAGTGTTATGACAAGTGTTGTAATGGACGTATTGCTGCTGTGGATAAAGGGGAATTGCCTGTACCTATTCAGGATTTTTGGAGAGTTTTTTCTGAGGAGGAGTCACAAATTTTGCCTCCCCATAGAGACTATGATTGTACCATTGAATTTGTTCCTGGAGCGACTCTTCCTAAAAGTCGTTTATTTAATCTTACTATTCCTGAGAGAAAGGCTTTGGAGGAATACATACAGACAAGCTTGGCCGCCGGTCACATTAGGCCTTCCAAGTCTCCTGTGGCTGTTGGATTTTTTTTTGTAAAAAAAAAAAGATGGCGGTTGTAGCGTCGGCGTCCCTGCCTCCTGCTAGGCAGGGACGCTGTTCCCCTCACCTCTCTGCTCCATGCCCGGCGGCTTCCTCCCGCTCTGCTTGCAGCGCCCGCTCTCCCCCGGTCACTGTGCTTAGGGCGCGCGCGCGCTCCCCCTCTCTTAAAGGGGCCGCGCGCGTCGCCCTAAGGAGTCCCCGGGGAATGGCCGGAGGATCCCTCCATATATAAGGCACCTCCTCCTAAATGGAGGTGCCCGAGCAATGTTGTTGCACTGTTCACTACTCTGCTTCAGCCCTCAGGTCCCGTTGCCTGTTACCTGCCAGTTGCCTGCCAGTTGCCTGCCAGTTGCCTGCCAGTTTCCTGCCAGTTTGCTGCCTGATTCCTGCCTGTCATCCGCTTTCCTGCTTGCTAGCCTGAGGTCCGACGGTCTGCCTTCCGACACCTGTCAGTCTGTCTATGGACCAGCTTGCCCGCTCACCTGGGAGCGCTCACCTGCTACCTGTCTGCTAGCCTACCTGGAGGCTCCGCCGTCACGTGCTGTGACCACCTGCCAGTCCAGAGACTCTTGCCCGCTCACCTGGGAGCGCTCATCTGCTACCTGCCTGTTAGCCTACCTGGAGGCTCCGCCGTCACGTGCTGTGACCACCTGCCA
The DNA here is from genome assembly GCF_046119375.1 of Phyllobates terribilis. Lineage (NCBI taxonomy): Eukaryota > Metazoa > Chordata > Amphibia > Anura > Dendrobatidae > Phyllobates > Phyllobates terribilis. Next base: position 287,350,471 of record NW_027362769.1, read on the forward strand.
GTCCAGAGACTCTTGCCCGCTCACCTGGGAGCGCTCATCTGCTACCTGCCTGTTAGCCTACCTGGAGGCTCCGCCGTCACGTGCCGTGACCACCTGCCAGTCCAGAGACTCTTGCCCGCTCACCTGGGAGCGCTCATCTGCCACCTGCCTGTTAGCCTACCTGGAGGCTCCGCCGTCACATGCTGTGACCACCTGCTTATCCTGAGACTCTCGCCTGCTCACCTGGGAGCACTCATCTGCCATCTGCCTGCTAGCCTACCTGGAGGCTCAGCCGTCACAGGTCGTACCTGCCCGTTTACCCAGAGACTGCCCCGGTCACTTGCCGTGACCTCCTGCCCGTTTACCCAGAGACTGTCCCGGTCACTTGCTGTGACCTCCTGCCCGTTTACCCAGAGACTGTCCTGGTCACTTGCCGTGACCTCCTGCCCGTTTACCCAGAGACTGTCCCGGTCACCTGCTGTGACTGCCTGCCTGTCTTCCCTGGTCGCCACCCGCTTCCTTACAAGGACCACCCCCTTGTATAAGTTGCTCAGAGGTTCCGCCTCCCAGACCCGTTACAGTTTGCTCGGGCCATGGAACCCGGTGGCACCCAAGCTCCCTCGCTCTCGGACCTTTGTCATGAACTGTCCCGACAGAGGTCCCAACACGAGTCCATCCTGGGTCACCTGCGGAATGTCAATACTCGCCTGGACACTTTGACTGCCCCACCAGCAACCACCGCTAGTGTCATGACTCGCAGCCCGGCTGCTCCGCTGCCCACCAATACCATAGTATCCTGCTCTGGAATCCGGCTTTCTGCACCTCCTCGCTTCGGAGGCGACTCCGCTCAAGCTCGGGGCTTCATTAACCAGTGCACCCTGCACTTTGAACACCAGTCCCACCAGTTTAATTCCGACCGGGCCAAAGTAGCCTTCATCATGTCCCATCTCACGGGAGAGGCACTGGCTTGGCTAAATCCTCTATGGGAGAGAGGAGACCCTCTGGTGTCCGACCTGCCAGCCTTTCTCACGGCTTTCCGGAAGGTCTTCGACGAACCCGGACGGAAGACCTCATCCGCCTCATCTCTGCTACGCCTCCGTCAAGGGAGTCTCACCGTGGGCCAATATGCCATACGGTTCTGTACCCTTGCTTCGGAGCTGGCCTGGGATACCGACGCCCTGGTGTCCGTCTTCTGGGAGGGTCTGTCCAGCCGTATTAAAGATGAACTCGCCGGTGGGGACATTCCTACCACTCTCGACGACTTGATTACACTTGCCACCCGGATTGACATCCGGTTCCAGGAGCGCGCTAGGGAGGTCACCCGTGAGAGGAGGATTCCACGTCTAGTCCCTACCTTCCAGAGACCCGTCACTCCCTCTGTTACTCCCCAGGCACACTCACCTGAGCCTATGCAGGTCGACCAGACCAAGATGGTCAAGACCCGTCAAGACTTACGTCGTGCCGAGGGGAGCTGTTTCTACTGTGGCAGTAAGGAGCACCGGATCCGTTCCTGCCCTGAGAGGTCGGGAAACGCCTGTGTCTAGGATCGCTCAGAGAGGTCGCCCTAGACAAAAGTAAACCCTCTCCATCCCTGATGCTGTCTGTTTCTATCTTCTGCGGAGAGAACCGCTATTTTGAACTGGCTCAACTTGACTCTGGAGCTGCTGGAAATCTCATCTCTCAATCCCTGGTAGAAAAATACCACATTCCCACCAAACCTCTGGCCGTACCTTTATCTGTCGCCGCCATGGATGGGGGTCTCTTACCACATCCCATCCAACTCATCACCGAATCTCTGACTCTACAGGTGGGAATGCTGCATTCTGAGAGCATCTCCTTTCATGTTCTGCCTGGACTCTCTCACGCACTATTGCTTGGCCTGCCTTGGCTCCAGAAACATGCACCCGTGCTTGACTGGCAGACCGGAGAGGTCCTTCGCTGGGGACAGGACTGCCATAAGACTTGTCTAGTTCCCATTCGTCCTGCCCGTCCTTCTCCTACCCCAGCCAATCTGCTCGGTCTTCCGGTTCCCTATTGGTCTTATGCGGATGTCTTCAATAAAAAAGAGGCAGAGACTTTACCTCCTCATAGACCATACGACTGCCCAATCGACCTGATGCCCGGCTCTACTCCTCCCCGTGGGAGAATCTACCCTTTGTCCGCTGCTGAAACCCGGTCCATGTCTGAATATATTGAGGAGAACCTGGCCCGGGGATTTATCCGGAAATCTACCTCCCCGGCGGGAGCAGGCTTCTTCTTTGTCAAAAAGAAGGACGGCTCACTCCGTCCATGTATAGACTATAGAGGCCTAAACCAGATTACTGTGAAGAATAAATACCCCCTTCCGCTTATTCCTGAATTATTTGACCGTCTGAGGGGGGCTAGAATCTTCACCAAACTGGATCTCCGTGGGGCGTATAACCTGGTCCGTATCCGTCAGGGGGATGAGTGGAAGACGGCATTCAATACCCGGGACGGCCACTATGAGTACCTTGTAATGCCCTTCGGTCTCTGTAACGCTCCTGCCGTCTTTCAAGAGTTGGTCAATGACATCTTCCGTGATCTTCTCTACTCCTGCGTGGTGGTGTACCTGGACGATATCTTGGTCTTCTCTCCGGATCTTCCTACTCACCGGTGGGACGTTCGTCAGGTCCTGCTCAGGCTCAGGCAGAACCACCTCTATGCTAAATATGATAAGTGCATCTTTGAGCAGACCTCTCTTCCATTTCTGGGCTACATAATCTCTCAGACTGGTCTACAAATGGATCCTGAGAAACTGTCTGCCATCCAGAAGTGGCCCCGACCTGAGGGGTTGAAGGCTATTCAGCGGTTCCTGGGCTTCGCCAACTATTACCGCCTGTTCATACCGCACTTCTCTTCCCGGACCGCCCCTATCTCTGCTCTCACCCGTAAAGGTACGAACCCCAGAGAATGGCCGCCCGAAGCAGAGGAGGCATTTCTTTCCTTAAAACAGGCCTTCCTCTCCGCCTCGGTGCTGCATCGTCCGGACGGCAACAAACAATTCTTCCTAGAAGTTGACGCCTCCTCCTCCGGAGCTGGGGCGGTACTTACCCAAAAATCTTCTTCCGGAAGAAAGGTAACCTGCGGCTTTTTCTCCAAACTTTTCTCCTCTTCTGAGCGCAATTATTCTATAGGAGACCGAGAATTGTTGGCCATTAAGATGGCACTGGAGGAGTGGCGTTACCTGCTCGAGGGGGCTCTCCACCCGGTAATAATTTACACTGACCACAAGAACTTGGCATATCTCCAGAGCGCCCAGAGACTTAACCCGCGCCAAGCCCGGTGGTCTTTGTTTTTTGCCCGCTTTGATTTCATTCTTCATTTTCGTCCGGCTGACAAAAACATCAAAGCTGACGCCCTGTCCCGATCCTTTCTGGTGTCTGATCTTGAGGAGGAGCCTAAACACATCATCGATCCCGCCAGAGTAATGCAGGTAGCCCCCGTGGGCCTAAATCGTCTCCCTCTCGGTAAGACGTTCGTAACGGAGTCCGATCGGGAGAAGATTCTACACTGGGGTCACTCGTCTAAGCTAGCTGGGCACGCCGGTCAGAAAAAGACCCTCCAGCTTATTACCCGGCACTACTGGTGGCCTACCCTGCACAAGGATGTAATTGACTTTGTTTCTGCCTGTGCCTGCTGCCCCGTGGCAACATATAGCTATGGACTTCATAACAGATCTCCCCGTCTCTGCCGGTTGTAAGGTCATTTGGGTGGTCGCTGACCGCTTTTCCAAAATGGCTCATTTTATTCCCCTGCCAGGCCTCCCGTCTGCTCCCGAGCTAGCTAAAGACTTTATCCGCCACATCTTCCGTCTCCATGGTCTGCCTCTCCACATCGTGTCGGATCGTGGGGTTCAGTTCACCTCACGCTTCTGGAGAGCCACATGTAAACTGCTCGACGTCACCCTGGACTTCTCCTCCGCTTACCACCCACAGTCCAATGGTCAAGTGGAGCGGATCAATCAGAATTTGACCAGTTACCTCCGGCACTTCGTTAATGCCCACCATTCAGACTGGGTGGATCTCCTACCATGGGCCGAGTTCTCTTACAATAATCACGAGAGCGAATCTTCTTCTAAATCCCCGTTTTTTGTAGTCTTCGGTCAGCATCCTCGGATCCCTTTTCCTGTCTCCAACTCTGTGGACAACCCGGCCGCGGAATCTCTCGTTAGCAAATTTTCCTCCATTTGGGAGAGTACACGATCCGCACTCCTTCAGTCGTCCGAGCGGATGAAGAGACACGCCGACAAAAAACGCCTGGATTCCCCACAATTTCGTCCCGAAGATAAAGTCTGGCTCTCATCCAAATATGTCCGGCTCAAGATTCCTTCCTATATGTTAGGGCCTCGGTTCATCGGCCCACTGGAGGTTATCAAACAGATCAACCCGGTGGCCTATAAATTGAAACTCCCGGCCAACTTACGGATCCCTAACTCCTTCCATGTATCTCTTCTCAAACCCGTGGTACTTAACTCCTTTTCCAAGTCTACAGGTACGCCTCCTGCTCCGGTTTCTGCTGAAGACGAGTTTGAGGTAGAGAACATTCTGGCCACCAAAAGGGTAAGAGGAAAGACCTTTTTTCTAGTGGATTGGAAGGGGTTTGGTCCTGAGGAGAGAACATGGGAGCCCCGGGAGAACATCCATGCCCCTCTCATCCTTGCTAAATTTCTGTCTGGCCTAAAAAAGGGGGGGCCTAAAGGGGGGGGTACTGTAGCGTCGGCGTCCCTGCCTCCTGCTAGGCAGGGACGCTGTTCCCCTCACCTCTCTGCTCCGTGCCCGGCGGCTTCCTCCCGCTCTGCTTGCAGCGCCCGCTCTCCCCCGGTCACTGTGCTTAGGGCGCGCGCGCTCCCCCTCTCTTAAAGGGGCCGCGCGCGTTGCCCTAAGGAGTCCCCGGCCAATGGCCGGAGGATCCCTCCATATATAAGGCACCTCCTCCTAAATGGAGGTGCCCGAGCAATGTTGTTGCACTGTTCACTACTCTGCTTCAGCCCTCAGGTCCCGTTGCCTGTTACCTGCCTGTTACCTGCCTGTTACCTGCCAGTTGCCTGCCAGTTGCCTGCCAGTTTCCTGCCAGTTTGCTACCTGATTCCTGCCTGTCATCCGCTTTCCTGCTTGCTAGCCTGAGGTCCGACGGTCTGCCTTCCGACACCTGTTAGTCTGTCTATGGACCAGCTTGCCCGCTCACCTGGGAGCGCTCACCTGCTACCTGTCTGCTAGCCTACCTGGAGGCTCCGCCGTCATGTGCTGTGACCACCTGCCAGTCCAGAGACTCTTGCCTGCTCACCTGGGAGCGCTCATCTGCTACCTGCCTGTTAACCTACCTGGAGGCTCCACCGTCACGTGCTGTGACCACCTGCCAGTCCAGAGACTCTTGCCCGCTCACCTGGGAGCGCTCATCTGCTACCTGCCTGTTAGCCTACCTGGAGGCTCCGCCGTCACGTGCCGTGACCACCTGCCAGTCCAGAGACTCTTGCCCGCTCACCTGGGAGCGCTCATCTGCCACCTGCCTGTTAGCCTACCTGGAGGCTCCGCCGTCACATGCTGTGACCACCTGCTTATCCTGAGACTCTCGCCTGCTCACCTGGGAGCACTCATCTGCCATCTGCCTGCTAGCCTACCTGGAGGCTCAGCCGTCACAGGTCGTACCTGCCCATTTACCCAGAGACTGCCCCGGTCACTTGCCGTGACCTTCTGCCCGTTTACCCAGAGACTGTCCCGGTCACTTGCTGTGACCTCCTGCCCGTTTACCCAGAGACTGTCCCGGTCACTTGCCGTGACCTCCTGCCCGTTTACCCAGAGACTGTCCCGGTCACCTGCTGTGACTGCCTGCCTGTCTTCCCTGGTCGCCACCCGCTTCCTTACAAGGACCACCCCCTTGTATAAGTTGCTCAGAGGTTCCGCCTCCCAGACCCGTTACAGCGGTTTACGTCCTTGTCTGGACTTTCGTGAGATTAATAAAATTACTGTACGCAATCCTTACCCACTGCCATTGATTCCTGATTTATTTAACCAGTTAGTGGGGGCCAAGTGGTTCTCTAAAATTGATCTCCGGGGGGCATACAATTTGTTGCGAATGAATTAGGGTGATGAATGGAAGACTGCTTTTAACACTCCTGTGGGTCATTTTGAGAATCTGGTTATGCCTTTTGGTCTTACCAATGCTCCAGCATTTTTTCAGAATCTTATTAATGACATCCTTAGACCTTTAATCGGCAAAAATGTGGTTGTGTATTTGGATGACATTCTGATTTATTCGCCTGATCTGGAGTCTCATTGGCGGAGCGTACGTGAGGTATTACAGTTATTAATGGACAATTCGCTTTTTGCTAAGCTGGAGAAATGTGAGTTCGCTGTACAGAGAATTAGTTTTTTGGGCTACATTATCTCCAGTGAAGGTTTTGAGATGGACCCGGTTAAAGTTCAAGCTGTGCTGGAATGGCCTAGGCCTATTGGTTTGAAATCGATACAGAGGTTTTTGGGTTTCGCCAGTTATTACAGAAAATTCATAAAAATTTTTTCTATTATTGTCAAACTGCTGACCGATCTCACCAGGAAAGGTGCTAATGCGGTTCAGTGGACTTCTGAGGCCATTGAAGCTTTTGTGTTTCTAAAGGAGAGGTTTACCTCTGCTCCCATCCTTATGCAGCCTGATGTGACCAAGCCGTTTTTGGTTGAGGTTGATGCTTCTTCGGTGGGGGTCGGTGCGGTGTTGTCTCAGGACAACAAGGATGGAGTACATCCCTGTGCCTTTTTTTCAAAAAAATTTTCTGAGACTGAACTTAATTACAATATTGGTAATCGGGAATTGCTGGCGATTAAACTCGCATTTGAACACTGGCGTCACCTCTTGGAAGGTGCTGAATTTCCCATTCAGGTTTTCACTGATCATAAAAATCTGATCTATCTTGATGCTGCCAAGCGCTTGAATGCCCGTCAGCCTAGGTGGGCACTTTTTTTCTCGCCGTTTAATTTTTCCGTTACTTACATCCCGGGTACCAAGAATGTTAAAGCGGATGCTTTGTCTCGCAGCTTTTCTCCCATGGTCGGTGTTGGGGAGGAAGAGGAGAGCATTTTACAAGAAGGTGTTGTGATTGCTGCTTTGGACTCTATTTTGGAGGATGAGATTCTTAAAGCTCAGGAGAATGCCCCATCTAACACTCCCCATGGGAGGTTGTTTGTGCCTAGGACCTTTAGGAGAGATTTGTTTGTTGAGTGTCATGAGTCTCGGTTGGCAGGTCATCCAGGAATTTCTGAGACCAAGAGACTTGTGGGTCGCAGTTTTTGGTGGCCTGGATGGCAGAAGGAAGTCATTAAGTGGGTGCGTCAATGTACTGTGTGTGCTAGATCCAAGTCTTCGCATGCTCCTGCAGCGGGGTTGCTTTGCCCTCTGGAGGTTCCTAGTGCACCTTGGACACATCTGGCTATGGACTTTATTACTGACCTTCCCCCCTCTGAAGGTTTCACGGTCATCTGGTTGTTCGTGGATCGTTTTAGCAAGATGTGTCACTTGGTTCCCTTTATCAAACTGCCTTGCGCTAAGACACTCGCTAAGGCCTTTGTCAAGGAAATTGTCAGACTACATGGTGTTCCTACTGACATTGTTTCTGATAGGGGACCTCAGTTCTTGGCTCGTTTTTGGCGTGCCTTTTGTGACAGGTTGGGAGTTCATTTGTCTTTTTCATCTGAATATTATCCTGAGTCTAATGGCCAGACAGAAAGGAAGAACCAGGATGTTGAGCAGTTCTTGCGTTGTTTTGTGGCAGACAATCAAGAGGGGTGGTCTGAGTTTCTGCCACTTGCTGAATTTGCTCTTAACAACCATACATCCTCTTTTGCTGGGTGTTCGCCTTTTTTTTGTTGTTCTGGGAGACATCCGTCTTTTGGGTCATTCTCCAAATTGGTTTCGGCTGTGCCTGAGGAGGAGAGTTTTTCCGGTGATTTGGAGAGAGTTTGGACGGATGTGCGTGGTAATCTTCAGGAGGCTAACAAAAAATCTAAGAGGTACTTTGATAGGAAACGGCAAGAGGTTTTGTTTGCTGTTGGTGACATGGTTTGGTTGTCCTCTAAGAATCTGCGATTGAGGATTCCTTCTAAAAAATTGGGTCCCAGGTTCGTAGGGCCCGTTAAGGTGCTTCAGATAGTTAACCAATCTGCTGTTAGGTTGGAGGTTCCTACGTCCTGGAAGATTAACCCGGTGTTTCATGTTTCTCTGTTGAAAAAAGCTGATGTGTCGGATGGTGACGCCTCTGCCACTGTTCCTCCGGTGGTGGAGGACGGGGAATATGAAATTTCCCGCATCCTAAATTCTAGACGGTATAGAGGGAGTTTGCAGTATCTCGTCGCTTGGAAGGGTTTCGGACCTGAGGATAACTCATGGGTGAGGGCGGATGATGTTTCTGCTTCCAGACTTATCAGAGCATTTCACAGGAGGTTTCCTGGTAAGCCTGGGCCTAGGGGATCCGGAGGATCCTCTTAGAAGAGGGGGTACTGTTAGAACTCTCCTGTTAGGTTTTTTTTAGTTTGCTGGTCACATGACCATTTTTGCCTATTTAATCCGGCTCCGCCCTCCTGGTCTTGCTGGACTTCATTGTATTTACTACTCTTGAGCTAGCTTGATGCTCTGTTGCCGTTCTCTGTTAGTTTTGCTAGGTCTTCTGACCTCTATGCTTTTTGTTGTGTGTTTGTCTTTGACTGCTACTATTTCTGCTAGGAGGTGTCCAACTTATCCCAGTCCCTAGTTCTTGTAGGGATCCCTTCCTCACATCTATAGGTCTTCGTACAGACTAGCCGAGGACTTTAGCGGGTCTGATCGCAGGATCAGGTTCCCCGTTACATCGTAGGGATCTAGTTTAGTTCTATTGTAGGGACAGTTCTCCTGTCTTTCCTTAGTGCTTGTAGCAGATCATAACAATCAGATTGTTGGCTGAACCTGCCGACTATAGCTTTACGTGCATGGAAGCCTTTGTGTAAGGCCACAGCCCCACTACCAGTATTTGGTCAGTATTTTTTCTCAGGAGTGGGAGCCAAAACCAGGAGTGGGTGATAAATGCAGAATTGGTGACTTGTTTCTATTATACCTTTTCTCTGATTGTTCCTCATCTGGTTTTGGCTCCCACTCCTGAGAAAAATACTGATCAAATACTGATAGTGGGGCCGTGGCCTAACCTGTAAAATAGTACTGTGTGTACAGAAATCATGAACCTTTGTGCAGTAGCTCCGATCTAGTTATCTCTGTAGCGAGACAGCTAGAATGGAGTTGCTGTACAGAGGAGATGTTGTACATAGGATGTTCTTCTAGACAGTATTAAGTGCACAGAAATCATGAACCTTTGTGCAGTAGCTCCGATCTAGTTATCTCTGTAGCGAGACAGCTAGAATGGAGTTGCTGTACAGAGGAGATGTTGTACATAGGATGTCCTTCTAGAGAGTATTAAGTGCACAGAAATCATGAACCTCTGTGCAGTAACTCTGATCTAGTTATCTCTGTAGCGAGACAGCTAGAATGGAGTTGCTGTACAGAGGAGATGTTATACATAGGATGTCCTTCTAGAGAGTATTAAGTGCACAGAAATCATGAACCTCTGTGCAGTAACTCCGATCTAGTTATCTCTGTAGCGAGACAGCTAGAATGGAGTTGCTGTACAGAGGAGTTGTTGCACATAGGATGTCCTTCTAGAGAGTATTAAGTGCACAGAAATCATGAACCTCTGTGCAGTAACTCCGATCTAGTTATCTCTGTAGCGAGACAGCTAGAATGGAGTTGCCGTATAGAGGAGTTGTTGCACATAGGATGTCCTTCTAGACAGTATTAAGTGCACAGAAATCATGAACCTCAGTGTAATAACTCCGATCTACTCATCTCTGTAGCGAGACGACTAGAATGCAGTTGCTGCCGGGAGTTTCATTATTTCTTGGCAGACATTTACACAAGATTACAGCCCCAATTCACGAAGAACAGAATTTTGCATGCCACTCTAAAAGGTTATATCCAGGACTTTATGGAACAAAAAATGTGCCTAAGCACCAACAGGCAGGTAGTTGCTACTTGTCAAGAAGGAGGAAAAGCTAAGGAGCAATACGGTAAAAAATAAAAATCTTTATTAAATACTTTTAGTACAATAAATAGTTTGGACACAGCACAGACAAACAGAGACACCCAGGATCAGGAGAATCCAGCACCAAGCAGCTTACAACCTAATATGCACAGCTGATAAATACACAGTGGGTTGGGGGAGCCTAAATAAAAGTGAAAATGTGAATAAACATCACCTTAGGGCAAGTACCAATATATATTTGTAAGACTGCTGTCAGTTACCACATTAAGATGTGCCCATGGATAGTATATGCACATAGAACACCTTACCAGGAGGTGGAAAAGGGTGCTGCAGGTGCTGGACAAAGTAACCCGTGGCAAGGAGGCACCTCGACGCGCGTTTTGCCTACAATTCAATTAGCTTTCTCAAGAGGCTTATTTCCTGATCGCTGCAAGGACCTTTAAGTATGCCCCTAATGCGGTCATGTGCGCGCCACATGACCGCATGAGATAAAACCTACGCTATAGGTGGCGCATGCGGCGCAGGTATCACATCGTCTGCGCACGCACCCAGGCCATCACGCTCCCCGCTCATGCGTGGTGACGGACTGGACAGAGGGCGGAAGATAGCCGGGCACGTGCCAGACAAGGGGAACCCACGGAACGCATGCGCACAGCGTAACCAGCTAGATTTAAGGCAGAAGTATGCAAAAGCAGGTCAACATAGGCTCCTAAACATGGGAACCTATACATTGTATTACTTCATGTCTCCCAGAGCAGACATAATCATCAATCCATTAAATATATAGTAAAACATAGAAAATTCATTTTTATATATATAAATACGCAGGATTACATATGAACATATAATTATAATATAGTCCACAAGACAGGCACAATAGAAATACAAGCATACAGTGAAGTCTTCATCCCCTAGTTTAAAGGTGGAATGCTTGAATGGAGAGGAGCAATAGGCTCGTATCCACTAAAGGTCCGTGCGGAGATGTATGACAGGTCATCAACAGGGTATACTAGGTGAAAAACATATATGTTAAAAACAAATAACAAAACAGACAAAAATAAGAATTAAAAACAATGCCACGGAACTATAATACAGAGTCAGCAGGAGAATAGAATCTTAACCGTATTTATAAAAACGGAGAAAAACTTAAAGCTTCATTAAGCCCCCTCGTGCTAATCGTGTCCAAATTCACCATCCATCTTGCTTCACTTTGAGCTAAAAGCTGTTTTATGTTACCGCCCCGAGAGCCAAGACACACTACTTCAATACCACGCACTTGTAACGTTTTTGGATCACAACCATGAGATGTTTTAAAATGGCGTGGTAGGGTCTTGAGCTCACGGGGATCAGTCACTGTCCTGGCTGCGCCAATGTCCCGCACGTGCTCGCGTATCCTCACACGGAGCTCCCTAGATGTCAACCCTATATATATCAAATTACATCCACAAGTGGCATAATATATCACATTACTAGTACCACAAGAGATGTAATGAGAGATTTTATATTCACGGGAGCCATCCGAAGATGTGAAGACGCCGCTGTGCAGGACATTGGCGCAGGCAAGAAAGTGACCACAAGGAAAGCATTCCACTGTTGGTCCGCGGGACCCAAATGGGTTGGGTATGTGGGGAACATAGTGACTGGACACTAATAGATCCTTCAAATTTCTAGCACGACGAGCTGTCATCAGTGGAAATTTTTCCAGGTGATCACGTAACGCCGGTTCTGTGCCCAAAATTGCCTAATGGCAAGCTAGAATCTGTCGCATCACGTCCCACTCATGGTTAAATGACGAGATGTAATGGATGTTGTCCTGCATCTCTTTCTTCTGTTTAACCTGACTGGGATATAAGAGACTATTACGGGGAGTACCTCGTGCCCTCTCATAGCCACGCCTGATGCTACGATTGCTATATCCACGTTATTTAAAACGCATGGTTAAGTCTGCGGCCTGGGCCTCAAATTTGGAATTGGTGGAGCAGATCCGCCTCATCCTCAGGAACTGACCAACCGGGACGGCCCGGATCACAGGTGAGTAGTGTGCCGAATCAGCATGGATCAAGGCATTAACCGACGTAGACTTTGCTACTTACCTGCCTGTTGTGCCCAGCACCATTCTTCCCTGGTACAGAGCGGTCGCATACATCTCAAGCCGGGGATTCACCTGCCTCTGCTGACGCGACTTCCGACTCATTCTGATTGACAGTCGGCTCCCGTAGTTAGGCAGTGGGATATCAATCAGAATGAAGTCGGCAGTCCTGCCCTGTTAACAGAGTGGAGAGGAAAAGAAGCCTCTGCTCTGTCGACATCATGTCCGCAATGGCTTCAGAATCCCTGACAGGAGCAGCCCGTGCCTGCTCTGTGCCAGAGAAGAACGTCATCGGCCACAACAGGCAGGTAAGCAGGAACTACCTGCCTGTTAGTGCTTAGGCACATTTTTTTCCGAAAGTCCTGGATATCCCCTTTAATGAAGGGTGAGAGGGAGAAAGCTCGGCCACTTTATGCATTTTTTTTTTTAATTCATAAAATTAGTTTTTTTATTATCGCTTTTCGTAATATAATAAATTACACATACAGTAGCTCTGATTATTCAGTTTTGATAGAATTCAACTTTTCCTGTATGTCCATAAGTCTCAGCCAGTGACGGAGCAGCCAACAGAATTATCATCATTTACATCACTAAAGTGGCATAAATTACAACAGAAATGTTCTCCAGTGACCCCGGACACTTCTGTAATAATTTGTCACTTCTGTGTTGTACATTATGGTGGCTGTCGGGGGCGCTCTTTTACACCTCTCCCCGCGGAGCTCCGCCCACTCTTCAGGATGTCGGTGCTGCGGACAGGACTGGTGGACACACGGGAAAGGTCATATTCTGCCAAAACTGAACAATCAGCGCTGAGTGTAATTTATTATATTACAAAAAGCAACAATAAAGATGCAAGTTTTATTAATCAGGAAAAAATAATAATTTTGCCCAAATACATAAAATATGAGTGTAAAAAAAATAATTTATGACTTATGATGTTTGCTCCTTTAAAACCTCGAGCAAATTCCCCAAAATGCATTAAAAAGCCATGAAATCAATATAATTGTAAAGCTGGTATGTGTTTGTGTGTATATATATATATATATATATATATATATATATATATATATATATATATATATAATTAATCTCTATTCATGAGCACAAGCCACCCGTAATCTCATTTATTCCGGGGTCCTCGTTATCCCCGCACTGCAGTAACTGCATCCTAGCCGCTTCTGTAATGAGCCGTCTAGATTGGAGGTGATTGTTTGAGGATCTCGCCATAGCCTCCACTCTAGACGGCTCAGTGCTGGACAGCCAGGGGGGGAGGCTATGGTCAGTCCTTAAAAAATCACCTCTGATCTAGACGCAACTTCCCCATTTTTTACTGTGATGTTTTTTTTTATTTTTGTCCTTTTCTGTGCGCAGCTCCCGTCCTCGGCCGGTTACCCCTAGCAGCTCCCTGCCCTTTACCCCGAGCAGCTCCTAGCCCCCACCCCTTACCCCGAGTAGCTTCCAAGCCCTGATCCGTTACCCCTAGCAGCTCCCTGCCCCTGCCCGTTACCCCGAGCAGCTCCTGGCCTCGGCCCGTTACCCCTAGCAGCTCCCAGCCCCCCTACCATCCGTTAGCCCCTAGCAGCTCCCAGCCCCCCTACCACCCGTTAGCCCCTAGCAGCTCCCAGCCCCGGCACGTTACCCCAAGCTGCTCCAGGCCTCGGCCCGTTATCCTGAGCAGCTCCCTGCCCCCACCCGTTACCCCGAGCAGCTCCCGGCCTGTTACCCCTAGCAGCTCCCAGGCCCTGACTCGTTACCCCGAGCAGCTCCCAGCTCCCGCCCGTTACCCCGAGCAGCTCCCGGCCTCGGCCCGTTACCCCTGAGCAGCTCCCAACTCCCCCCCCGTTACCCCAAGCTGCTCCAGGCCTCGGCCCGTTATCCTGAGCAGCTCCCTGCCCCCACCCGTTAACCCGAGCAGCTCCCACCTCCGCCGGTTACCCCGAGCAGCTCCCTGCCTGGCCCGTTGCCCCTAGCAGCTCCCTGCCCGTTGCCCCTATCAGCTCCCTGCCCGTTGCCCCTAGCAGCTTCCCTGCCCGTTGCCCCTAGCAGCTACCTGCCCCTGCCCGTTGCCCCTAGCAGCTCCCTGCCCGTTGCCCCTAGCAGCTCCCTGCCCCTGCCCGTTGCCCCTAGCAGCTCCTTGCCCCTGCCCCTAGCAGCTCCCTGCTACGGCCCGTTGCCCCTAGCAGCTCCCAGCCCGTTGCCCCAAGCAGCTTCCCTGCCCGTTGCCCCAGCAGCTCCCTCCCCCTGCCCGTTGCCCCTAGCAGCTCCCTGCCCCTGCCCGTTGCCCCTAGCAGCTCCCTGCCTGTTGCCCCTAGCAGCTCCCTGCCCGTTGCCCCCAGCAGCTCCCTGCCCGTTGCCCCCAGCAGCTCCCTGCCCGTTGCCCCTAGCAGCTCCCTGCCCGTTGCCCCTAGCAGCTGCCTGCCCATTGCCCCTAGCAGCTCCTTGCCCCTGCCCCTAGCAGCTCCTGTCCGTTGCCCCTAGCAGCTCCCTGCCCCAGCCCGTTGCCCCTAGCACCTCCCTGCCCCCGTCTGTTGCCCCTAGCAGCTCCTTTCCCCTGCCCGTTGCCCCTAGCAGCTCCCTGCCCATTGCCCCTAGCAGCTCCCTGCCCGTTGCCCCCAGCAGCTCCCTGCCCGTTGCCCCTATCAGCTCCCTGTCCGTTGCCCCTAGCAGCTGCCTGCCAGTTGCCCCTAGCAGCTCCTTGCCCCTGCCCCTAGCAGCTCCCTGTCCGTTGCCCATAGCAGCTCCCTGCCCCAGCCCGTTGCCCCTAGCACCTCTCTGCCCCCGCCTGTTGCCCCTAGCAGCTCCTTGCCCCCACCCGTTGCCCCTAGCAGCTCCCTGCCCCAGCAGCTCCTTGCCCCTAGCAGCTCCCTCCCCCTGCTCGTTGCCCCCAGCAGCTCCCTGCCCGTTGCCCCCAGCAGCTCCCTGCCCGTTGCCCCCAGCAGCTCCCTGTCTGTTGCCCCTAGCAGCTCCCTGCCCGTTGCCCCTAGCAGCTCCTTGCCCCTGCCCCTAGCAGCTCCCTGCCCATTGCCCCAGCAGCTCCCTGCCCCCGCCCGTTGCCCCTAGCACCTCCCTGCCCCCGCCTGTTGCCCCTAGCAGCTCCCTGCCCCCGCCTGTTGCCCCTAGCAGCTCCTTTCCCCCGCCCGTTGCCCCTAGCAGCTCCCTGCCCCTAGCAGCTCCCTCCCCCTGCCCGTTGCCCCTAGCAGCTCCCTGCCCGTTGCCCCCAGCAGCTCCCTGCCCGTTGCCCCCAGCAGCTCCCTGTCCGTTGCCCCCAGCAGCTCCCTGCCCGTTGCCCCCAGCAGCTCCCTGCCCGTTGCCCCCAGCAGCTACCTGTCCGTTGCCCCCAGCAGCTCCCTGCCCGTTGCCCCCAGCAGCTCCCTGCCCGTTGCCCCCAGCAGCTCCCTGCCCATTGCCCCCAGCAGCTCCCAGCCCGTTGCCCCCAGCAGCTCCCTGCCCGTTGCCCCCAGCAGCTCCCTGCCCGTTGCCCCCAGCAGCTCCCTGCCCGTTGCCCCCAGCAGCTACCTGTCCGTTGCCCCAGCAGCTCCCTGTCCGTTGCCGCCAGCAGCTCCCTGTCCGTTGCCCCAGCAGCTCCCTGCCCCCGCCCGTTGCCCCTAGCAGCTCCCTGTCCCCGCCCATTGCCCCTAGCAGCTCCTTGCCCCAGCCTGTTGCCCCTAGCACCTCCCTGCCCCCGCCCGTTGCCCCTAGCACCTCCCTGCCCCCGCCCGTTGCCCCTAGCACCTCCCTGCCCCCGCCTGTTGCCCCTAGCAGCTCCCTGTCCCCGCCCATTGCCCCTAGCAGCTCCTTGCCCCAGCCTGTTGCCCCTAGCACCTCCCTGCCCCCGCCTGTTGCCCCTAGCACCTCCCTGCCCCCGCCCGTTGCCCCTAGCACCTCCCTGCCCCCGCCTGTTGCCCCTAGCAGCTCCCTGTCCCCGCCCATTGCCCCTAGCAGCTCCTTGCCCCAGCCTGTTGCCCCTAGCACCTCCCTGCCCCCGCCTGTTGCCCCTAGCACCTCCCTGCCCCCGCCCATTGCCCCTAGCACTTCCCTGCCCCCGCCTGTTGCCCCTAGCACCTCCCTGTCCCCGCCCATTGCCCCTAGCAGCTCCTTGCCCCAGCCTGTTGCCCCTAGCACCTCCCTGCCCCAGCCTGTTGCCCCTAGCACCTCCCTGCCCCCGCCTGTTGCCCCTAGCACCTCCCTGCCCCCGCCTGTTGCCCCTAGCAGCTCCCTGCCCCAGCCCGTTGCCCGTAGCAGCATGTACACAACCGTAGCCCCTCCCCGCAGCAGTGATTGCGGCTTCCATGGTAACCAGTAGACGCAGCACAGACTAGAGCAGACGCGTCCGGTGCAGGCGCTGCGGTCACAGGTGGTTTTCTAAGCGGCAGCTGTAACCGTGTGTTCTGGAGAAGGAACCGCGGAATAGCGGGCGGTGCTGGCGCGGTATTAGGGGCAGCCCGGGGTCTGCGCTTATCTGCACTGAGCGCTGCCGCGTGAACTGATAGCGCGGTCACCTAGCAACGGAGAGCACCAGAGCAGCGCTGTCCTGCGGGTCAGATCTCCATGGAGCAGGTAAGCCGGGTGCAGGGAGCGCGCTGCTGCTGAGGAGCCCGGCTGTGGCGGCCATTGTGGTCAGGATACCCCGCACCTGTCTGCAGTCACAGCAGCTCCCGAGTACGAGGCCGGTCTCACTCCTCTGTGTTTGGCGGTCCGTACGAGGCCGGTCTCACTCCTCTGTGTTTGGCGGTCCGTACGAGGCCGGTCTCACTCCTCCGTGTTTGGCGGTCCGTACGAGGCCGGTCTCACACCCCCGTGTTTGGCGGTCCGTACGAGGCCGGTCTCACACCCCCGTGTTTGGCGGTCCGTACGAGGCCGGTCTCACTCCCCCGTGTTTGGCGGTCCGTACGAGGCCGGTCTCACTCCTCTGTGTTTGGCGGTCCGTACGAGGCCGGTCTCACACCCCCGTGTTTGGCGGTCCGTACGAGGCCGGTCTCACACCCCCGTGTTTGGCGGTCCGTACGAGGCCGGTCTCACACCCCCGTGTTTGGCGGTCCGTACGAGGCCGGTCTCACACCCCCGTGTTTGGCGGTCCGTACGAGGCCGGTCTCACACCCCCGTGTTTGGCGGTCCGTACGAGGCCGGTCTCACACCCCCGTGTTTGGCGGTCCATACGAGGCCGGTCTCACACCCCCGTGTGTGGCGGTCCGTACGAGGCCGGTCTCACACCCCCGTGTGTGGCGGTCCGTACGAGGCCGGTCTCACACCCCCGTGTGTGGCGGTCCGTACGAGGCCAACCTCACACCCCCGTGTTTGGCGGTCCGTACGAGGCCGACCTCACACCCCCGTGTTTGGCGGTCCGTACGAGGCCGGTTTCACTCCTCTGTGTTTGGCGGTTCGTACGAGGCCGGTCTCACTCCTCCGTGTTTGGCGGTCCGTACGAGGCCGGTCTCACTCCTCCGTGTTTGGCGGTCCGTACGAGGCCGGTCTCACTCCTCCGTGTTTGGCGGTCCGTACGAGGCCGGTCTCACTCCTCCGTGTTTGGCGGTCCGTACGAGGCCGGTCTCACTCCCCCGTGTTTGGCGGTCCGTACGAGGCCGGTCTCACACCCCCGTGTTTGGCGGTCCGTACGAGGCCGGTCTCACTCCTCTGTGTTTGGCGGTCCGTACGAGGCCGGTCTCACTCCTCTGTGTTTGGCGGTCCGTACGAGGCCGGTCTCACTCCTCTGTGTTTGGCGGTCCGTACGAGGCCGGTCTCACTCCTCTGTGTTTGGCGGTCCGTACGAGGCCGGTCTCACACCCCCGTGTTTGGCGGTCCGTACGAGGCCGGTCTCACTCCTCTGTGTTTGGCGGTCCGTACGAGGCCGGTCTCACTCCTCTGTGTTTGGCGGTCCGTACGAGGCCGGTCTCACACCCCCGTGTTTGGCGGTCCGTACGAGGCCGGTCTCACTCCCCCGTGTTTGGCGGTCCGTACGAGGCCGGTCTCACACCCCCGTGTTTGGCGGTCCGTACGAGGCCGGTCTCACACCCCCGTGTTTGGCGGTCCGTACGAGGCCGGTCTCACACCCCCGTGTTTGGCGGTCCGTACGAGGCCGGTCTCACACCCCCGTGTTTGGCGGTCCGTACGAGGCCGGTCTCACACCCCCGTGTTTGGCGGTCCGTACGAGGCCGGTCTCACACCCCCGTGTTTGGCGGTCCGTACGAGGCCGGTCTCACACCCCCGTGTGTGGCGGTCCGTACGAGGCCGGTCTCACACCCCCGTGTGTGGCGGTCCGTACGAGGCCGGTCTCACACCCCCGTGTGTGGCGGTCCGTACGAGGCCGGTCTCACACCCCCGTGTGTGGCGGTCCGTACGAGGCCGGTCTCACACCCCCGTGTGTGGCGGTCCGTACGAGGCCGACCTCACACCCCCGTGTTTGGCGGTCCGTACGAGGCCGACCTCACACCCCCGTGTTTGGCGGTCCGTACGAGGCCGGTCTCACTCCTCTGTGTTTGGCGGTTCGTACGAGGCCGGTCTCACTCCTCCGTGTTTGGCGGTCCGTACGAGGCCGGTCTCACTCCTCCGTGTTTGGCGGTCCGTACGAGGCCGGTCTCACTCCTCCGTGTTTGGCGGTCCGTACGAGGCCGGTCTCACTCCTCCGTGTTTGGCGGTCCGTACGAGGCCGGTCTCACTCCCCCGTGTTTGGCGGTCCGTACGAGGCCGGTCTCACACCCCCGTGTTTGGCGGTCCGTACGAGGCCGGTCTCACTCCTCTGTGTTTGGCGGTCCGTACGAGGCCGGTCTCACTCCTCTGTGTTTGGCGGTCCGTACGAGGCCGGTCTCACTCCTCTGTGTTTGGCGGTCCGTACGAGGCCGGTCTCACTCCTCTGTGTTTGGCGGTCCGTACGAGGCCGGTCTCACACCCCCGTGTTTGGCGGTCCGTACGAGGCCGGTCTCACTCCTCTGTGTTTGGCGGTCCGTACGAGGCCGGTCTCACTCCTCTGTGTTTGGCGGTCCGTACGAGGCCGGTCTCACACCCCCGTGTTTGGCGGTCCGTACGAGGCCGGTCTCACTCCTCTGTGTTTGGCGGTCCGTACGAGGCCGGTCTCACTCCTCTGTGTTTGGCGGTCCGTACGAGGCCGGTCTCACACCCCCGTGTTTGGCGGTCCGTACGAGGCCGGTCTCACTCCTCTGTGTTTGGCGGTCCGTACGAGGCCGGTCTCACTCCTCTGTGTTTGGCGGTCCGTACGAGGCCGGTCTCACACCCCCGTGTTTGGCGGTCCGTACGAGGCCGGTCTCACACCCCCGTGTTTGGCGGTCCGTACGAGGCCGGTCTCACTCCTCTGTGTTTGGCGGTCCGTACGAGGCCGGTCTCACTCCTCTGTGTTTGGCGGTCCGTACGAGGCCGGTCTCACTCCTCTGTGTTTGGCGGTCCGTACGAGGCCGGTCTCACTCCTCTGTGTTTGGCGGTCCGTACGAGGCCAGTCTCACTCCTCTGTGTTTGGCGGTCCGTACGAGGCCGGTCTCACACCCCCGTGTTTGGCGGTCCGTACGAGGCCGGTCTCACTCCTCTGTGTTTGGCGGTCCGTACGAGGCCGGTCTCACTCCTCTGTGTTTGGCGGTCCGTACGAGGCCGGTCTCACTCCTCTGTGTTTGGCGGTCCGTACGAGGCCGGTCTCACTCCTCTGTGTTTGGCGGTCCGTACGAGGCCGGTCTCACTCCCCCGTGTTTGGCGGTCCGTACGAGGCCGGTCTCACACCCCCGTGTTTGGCGGTCCGTACGAGGCCGGTCTCACTCCTCTGTGTTTGGCGGTCCGTACGAGGCCGGTCTCACTCCTCTGTGTTTGGCGGTCCGTACGAGGCCGGTCTCACTCCTCTGTGTTTGGCGGTCCGTACGAGGCCGGTCTCACTCCTCTGTGTTTGGCGGTCCGTACGAGGCCGGTCTCACTCCTCTGTGTTTGGCGGTCCGTACGAGGCCGGTCTCACTCCTCTGTGTTTGGCGGTCCGTACGAGGCCGGTCTCACTCCTCTGTGTTTGGCGGTCCGTACGAGGCCGGTCTCACACCCCCGTGTTTGGCGGTCCGTACGAGGCCGGTCTCACTCCTCTGTGTTTGGCGGTCCGTACGAGGCCGGTCTCACTCCTCTGTGTTTGGCGGTCCGTACGAGGCCGGTCTCACTCCTCTGTGTTTGGCGGTCCGTACGAGGCCGGTCTCACTCCTCTGTGTTTGGCGGTCCGTACGAGGCCGGTCTCACTCCTCTGTGTTTGGCGGTCCGTACGAGGCCGGTCTCACTCCTCTGTGTTTGGCGGTCCGTACGAGGCCGGTCTCACACCCCCGTGTTTGGCGGTCCGTACGAGGCCGGTCTCGCACCCCCGTGTTTGGCGGTCCGTACGAGGCCGGTCTCACTCCTCTGTGTTTGGCGGTCCGTACGAGGCCGGTCTCACACCCCCGTGTTTGGCGGTCCGTACGAGGCCGGTCTCACACCCCCGTGTTTGGCGGTCCGTACGAGGCCGGTCTCACTCCTCCGTGTTTGGGGGTCCGTACGAGGCCGGTCTCACTCCCCCGTGTTTGGCGGTCCGTACGAGGCCGGTCTCACTCCTCCGTGTTTGGGGGTCCGTACGAGGCCGGTCTCACTCCCCCGTGTTTGGCGGTCCGTACGAGGCCGGTCTCACTCCCCCGTGTTTGGCGGTCCGTACGAGTCCGGTCTCACTCCCCCGTGTTTGGCGGTCCGTACGAGGCCGGTCTCACTCCCCCGTGTTTGGCGGTCCGTACGAGGCCGGTCTCACTCCCCCGTGTTTGGCGGTCCGTACGAGGCCGGTCTCACTCCCCCGTGTTTGGCGGACATTCAGCTGCCATGCTGCGGTCCAATGCTGCATTAGTCCTGCGACGTTGTGGCATTTTCACTGCTCCATTGCACAACAGCTTCATTTTTATATAAAAAAAAAACAGCCGTTTCACCGATAAGGCCGATCATTATGTTTTTTAAAGGGGTTGTCCCATTTTAGTACATTTTTCCCAGCAGACACAATTGGCTTTAAAAAAAAATATAAAGTGCTGGTATCTGTTGTTTGGCTACAGCGGTGATATAACATTGACAGCGCTACAGCCAATCACTGAGCTCAGTTTGTTATGTTGTCTACTAGAGCAGAGCCGCTGAACTCAGTGATTGGTTGCTAGATTTTCCATGTGCCATCACCGCTGCTGCCAAACAGACACTTGCGCAGCGTCAAAGATACAATGCTAGACCCAGGAAAGGTGAATAAAGTGTCGTTTGTTTTTAAAGGGAAAATGTGACCCAAGATTTTCCCCCATCTGAAAGCAGCATGATATAGGGGCAGAGACCCTGGTTCCAGCAATGGGTCACTTACTGGGCTGCTTGCTGTCAATTTGATGAAATCCCTGTTTTTTCTGCTGCAGAACTACAAGTGCTCCGAATGCTGAGCTCTGTATAACCCCACCCACATCACTGATTGACAGCTTTCTTTGTATACTGTGCATAGGCAGAAAGCTTCCAATCAGTGATGGGGCGGGGTTACACAGACCTCATGAATATGGAGGACAACATGGCGGCAAGCAACTCAGTAAGTGACACATCGCTGGAATCATGGTCTCTGTCTCTACATCATGCTGCTCTCAGATTAAGTGGCAAAAGCCTGGTGACAGATTCCCTGTAACCCCTTCACGACATGCGCTGTATATGTACGGCGCTTGTTGTGTCTCCCTTTTTGGCTCCGGCGCTGAGCTTGCATCTTTCCGAGCACATGACAGCTGATCTGTACAGCTGTCATGTGCCCCTAACAGCCGCTGTCAACAAGCCACCCGCCGCTGTTAACATGTTAAATGACGCTGTCAATCTCCGACAACGGCACTTTACATGATCACGCCGGAAGCGTGTCATTAGCTCTGCCCAACGGCGACCTTGTCATATGATCGCAGGTCATCTATGGGTTGGCATGACCACCCAGGGTCTGCAGGAGACCCCTGTGGTTGTCGATCTGCTGTGAGTGCAGCCCAGCGGTCGGCGTTCATTGCAGATGAGCACTTTTGTTACACCTAGCAGGGCTGAAGCTCGTATGTGTAACACAGGTGATTGGACGAAAAGTAGAAAAAAAGTTTTTAAAAATATAAAAAAAAAAACTAAAAAAATATAAAAGTTTAAATCACCCCCCTTTCGCCCCATTCAAAATAATACAATTAAAAAAGAAATCATACATATACATATTTGTTATCGCCGCATTCAGAATCGCCCGATCTATCAATATAAAAAAAGAATTAATCCGATCGGTAAACGGCGTAACGAGAAAAAAAATGTAAACGCCAGAATTACTTTATTTGGTCGCTCAAACATTGCAATAAAATGCAATAACGGGCGATCAAAACATCGGATCTACCCCAAAATGGTTTCAATAAAAATGTCAGCCCGTCGAGCAAAAAATAAGCCCTCACCCGGCCCCAGATCCCGAAAAGTGGAGACGCTACTGTGTATTTTTTTTTTTCACTACTCAAATAAAAATGAACCTATACATCTATGAACTATCAATGGGCCTGGCTGTATTTTCACTGCTCCCCTGCATTTACCGTAAGTGCAGGGGAGCAGTGAAAATACATCCAGGCCCAGGTCTGCAGTGGTCTTTCAGGGTGTAAAACGCAGTCTAAAAGCTAGTGACCGGAGCGGTAGATTATAATTACCAATCAAATTACTTTTTTTTTATTTTCCAACTTGCACTTTAAAAATCAAAGCCAAGATCCTAATTGGTTCCTTTGGCTACTGCATCAATATTTGCCGATTTTTACAATACAAGCTGAACACATTACTAAACAGATCTCTTAGACCTAATGAGGCTGATATACAGGTGCATCTCACTAAATTAGAATATCATCAAAAAGTTAATTTATTTCAGTTCTTCAATACAAAAAGTGAACCTCGTATATTATATAGAGTCATTACAAACAGAGTGATCTATTTCAAGTGTTTATTTCTGTTAATGCTGATGATTATGCCTTACAGCCAATGAAAACGCAAAAGTCATTATCTCAGTAAACTAGAGTAATTAACAAAAAACACCTGCAAAGGCTTCCTAAGCGTTTAAAAAGGTCCCTTAGTCTGTTTCAGTAGGCTCAACAATCATGGGGAAGACTGCTGACTTGACAGATGTCCAGAAGGTAGTCATTGATACACTCCACAAGGTCCCAGAGTTCCAATTTTCATTTGGAAATCAGAGTCCCAGAGTCTGGAGGAAGAGTGGAGAGGCGCACAATCCAAGCTGCTTGAGGTCTAGTGTGAAGTTTCCACAATCAGTGATGGTTTGGGGAGCCATGTCATCTGCTGGTGTAGGTCCACTGTGTTTTATCAAGACCAAAGTCAGCCCAGCCGTCTACCAGGAAATTTCCACACTGCCAAAAGTACCAATACCTTGTTTACAAACAACAGTATCACTGTGCTTGATTGGCCAGCAAACTCGCCTGACGTTAACCCCAATTCTCTATGGGGTATTGTCAAGAGGAAGATGAGAGACACCAGACCCAACAATGCAGACGAGCTGAAGGCGGCTATCAAAGCAACCTGGACTTCCATAACACCTCAGCAGTGCCACAGGCTGATCGCCTCCATGCCACGCCGCATTGATGCAGTAATTGATGTAAAAGGAGCCCCGACCATGTATTGAGTGCATTTACTGACCATACATTTCAGTAGGCCAACATTTCGGATTTTAAAAACATTTTTCAAGCTGTTGTTATAAAGTATTCTAATTTACTGAGATAATGACTTTTGTGTTTTCATTGTCTGTAAGCCATAATCATCAACATTAACAGAAATAAACACTTGAAATAGATCACTCTGTAATAACTCTATATAATATGAGTTTCACTTTTTGTATTGAAGAACTGAAATAAATTAACTTTTTGATGATATTCTAATTTAGTGAGATGCACCTGTAATTACTTTTTAAAATCCATGCCAGAGAGGTGTTGTAATGCTTTTTGAAATTTTCGCCCAGTCTCCACCAACCTACCTGGATGGACAGCTTGCCAGTGTCCCTCCTCCCTGCTGCTGAGAGCTCACTCTGGTCAGTACAAGCTGCAGCTGTCTAGCTGGTTGGGTGGACACTGAACACACTTGGACTCGTGAGTTTTCTATCTCTACAGCTGGATTCATAAAATGATCATTTTAGGATTATACAAGTGTTATGCACACGCCCGGACTGACTGGCGTGTGCGGGTGTTTTGGTTCCACTGGACCATGGACCGGAGAGTGCCTGGAGGGGCGTGACTAAGTATCTGGCCGATCCGACCAAGGTGGCACGACGGCATACGACGCCAGTGCACCAGGGAGAAACCGGGCAGAGGGACCAGGTGCTACTCCAGGTCAAACTCCGGACACGGGGGTTGACCCACACTGGGATTACTGGAACAGGCAGGTTAGGCTGGCACAGACTGGTGGATGTAAGCAAACACGGCAGGTATGCAGATGGGTGGATACAGGCGAGTATGCAGGCAGGGAGGTACTGGCCGAAAGGACGGGCTGGAGCACAGAGAGGTTAAGACCCAGTACAGACTGGGTCACAGAACCGCAGATGCGGTAGACAACCACAGCAGAGAGGGAACGCCCGAAGCGGTGGGCAAGAACAGAGCAGGACGGGGCTGCAGGAGCAGCGAGCACAAGCAGGGCAGGACAGGACTGCCGGAGCAGCGGGCAGAAGCAGGGCAGGGCGGAAACCGCAGAAGCAGTAAGCAAGATAAGAGCAGAGCAGAAACCGCAGGAGCGGCAAGCAAGGCAGGAGCAGAGCGGACACCGCAGAGCGGTAAACAAGGCAGGAGCAGAGCAGAAACCGCAAGAGCGGCAAGCTAAGCAGGAGCAGAGCGGACACCGCAGAGCGGTAAACAAGGCAGGAGCAGAGCAGAAACCGCAAGAGCGGCAAGCTAAGCAGGAGCAGAGCGGACACCGCAGAGCGGTAAACAAGGCAGGAGCAGAGCAGAAACCGCAAGAGCGGCAAGCTAAGCAGGAGCAGAGCGGACACCGCAGAGCGGTAAACAAGGCAGGAGCAGAGCAGAAACCGCAAGAGCGGCAAGCTAAGCAGGAGCAGAGCGGACACCGCAGAGCGGTAAACAAGGCAGGAGCAGAGCTGAAACCGCAAGAGCGGCAAGCTAAGCAGGAGCAGAGCGGACACCGCAGAGCGGTAAACAAGGCAGGAGCAGAGCAGAAACCGCAAGAACGGCAAGCTAAGCAGGAGCAGAGCGGACACCGCAGAGCGGTAAACAAGGCAGGAGCAGAGCAGAAACCGCAAGAGCGGCAAGCTAAGCAGGAGCAGAGCGGACACCGCAGAGCGGTAAACAAGGCAAGGGGATAGGACTCTGTTCACAAAGAACAGACGGAAAAG
The DNA here is from genome assembly GCF_046119375.1 of Phyllobates terribilis. NCBI lineage: Eukaryota > Metazoa > Chordata > Amphibia > Anura > Dendrobatidae > Phyllobates > Phyllobates terribilis. The sequence continues at coordinate 287,375,950 of NW_027362769.1, forward strand.
GAAAGGCAGAACCAGAAGCACGCACAGTACTTACATAGAAGTAGCGAGCGTACACTAAATTCACAACAGAGGTACAGAGACGACGAGAAGGAATTTAGGAGCGGGTTCAGACTCTGCAGAAACACGCAGAAAACAGACATAGAGGGAAAAGGGAGACAAGGTTAAAGTAGAAACGAGGCACAGACAACAGGGAACAGAGGAACGGGAACAGAGACAGCAAGGCAGGAACACAAACAGGACTCTGTTCAGACGGGAACAGATACCGCAAGGCAGGAACACAAACAGGACTCTGTTCAGACGGGAACAGATACCGCAAGGCAGGGACACAAACAGGACTCTGTTCAGACGGGAACAGATACTGCAAGGCAGGGACACAAACAGGACTCTGTTCAGACGGGAACAGATACCGCAAGGCAGAGACACAAACAGGACTCTGTTCAGACGGGAACAGATACCGCAAGGCACAGACAGGCAGATCTAGGAAGACGGCCCCTAGAAGGCGAAAGAACAGGCAAGAAGCGTGTTCACAAGAACAGACCACAGTTCAGACACAGAACTGGAAAACAGGCAGGAAAACAGGATAGGACCTGGCATGTCAGAGACAAAAAGCCAACTGACAAGAAACAATGCTCAGGCGCCATCTTGAGGAAGAAGGTGGTATAAATACCCAAAGATGGACAGCAATAGGCTGAAGGTGCAACAGGGGCGTGTCCGCAGCAGGTACAAGAAACAGGAAGTTCAGCGGGCGTCGCCCTATGCAGCCAAAGTGGAGCAGAGCAGAGCACAAGGAAAGAAGCCAGACCAGGAAGCTGGGCGGGAGATGAAGTTTGCGATCTTGCATGATGAGAGATGGAACACCATGCAAGAACGCCGCCAGGTATGCTACAACAAGTATTAGTCATTTTGATGTGTATTTTCGAAGTAAATACACTGACCTCAACAGGTCTAAGATATATATTTAACACAGGAAGTCCCCTGGTTGCAAAGTATATAGGTGCAGTAGGTGCAGCCTGCTCTCTGGTCCTCTTCTTTCTGCCGTTGTGTGCCGCATTTCCGGCCTCTTCACGAAAGGTCGGGACTTCCAGAAGTGTAAAGGCCTCAGAGTTCATTGTGTGTTGTAAGGTTGCGACATCGTGATATCAAGACATGAGCCATGACTTTATGATGCGCAGTGACCTCCGAGGCCTGGACGTTGCCGGAAGCCCTGACCTATAGTGAGGAGGTCAGAGATGTTGCACACGACGACGGAAAGAAAAGTTTCACCGTCCTGAAACGTGTTGTCATCAGGGGGCGGCGCTGGTGTCACTCACACTGCTTCTATCTCTGTCCCCTGATGGCGTCCTCTTTCGGAGAAACAACTTGTGGGCAGAGACAGAAGAAGTGTGGCGGTGCTGCGCTCACTTTTCCCACAGTTTCTACGACTGTAATTGACGCAAATGTCATCAGAGGGCGGCGATGAAAGAAACTGTGGTAAGTGCTGCCCACTGATGTTTTCCTGTTCCAGGAGGGGTGATAGAAGGGAGAAGTGACTGAAGGCCCGTCCTCCTGATGACTTCTCATTTGAGACTTCCCGCAAAGAAATGTTACAGGAAGTAACGTAAAAAAGCACATACAGTATAATGATTGTTTAGTGAGCTGAGTAGGTTATTTTATTATAAACCAAAGTACTAAAATGGTTAGAGATGAAATATAGATATTTATAAAAGGCATTTTAGGTATAAGACAACACCTTTAATATTTTCCTATTAACTTAAATGGGTTGTCTATAACTTTTATATTGATGGCTTAGCTTTAGGATAGAACATCAATGTCAGATCAGTGGGGGTTCGACACCCAGCCCAATTAGCTGTTCCTGGTGGTGGTTGGATGCGATCAGTTGTAGAGCACAGGTCCGTCAGTTGTATAGCGGGGGCATTAGGGCACTGCAGATCCACCACTATTCATGTGCAGTACCCGGCCGCAACTATTATACAGCTGGTCAGCTGATCGACGGGAGTGTCGGCCATCATTATATAAGTACTGAACAACCCCTTTAAAATTTATATCTAACCAGACACCGCATTTTTCTTCAATAGATTTTTTTATTGATTTTGTAAAAAACATAATCGCAAAGTGGAAGTTAAATAGTAGCAATGAAGCGCACGAAAAATGTAGCGCGAAATGACTCCTAATGATCAGAAAGAAAAAATATGCAATAGAAGGGAAGAAAGGTAAAAAAAGGAAAGAGGGGAAATTAGGAGAGGAGGGCAGTGATATATGGCCTTATAAAACTGAAAGCTTTGGATGCAAGTTGTGGATGGACATATGTGATCCATGGCAGGCAGATTTGGTGAATTTACCCTGTTTGTTAAGATACTTGTTCAATTTTCGTTAATTAAATCCTTCCAATCTGGATTTCACTTCATGAAATGAAAAGGGTTACTTCCTCGCTTTTGCGATCGTTTGCTCTGTGGCTGGGAAAACAAAGGATAAAAGTTTGCACTGGAAAAACACAGCATTTTTCTAGAAACCCAATATTGTTCAGTTATTTATCCAAAGCTACAACATTTTTACTCTTTGTCAGAGATTCACAGCTACGACACCGGGGAGATCACACAATATTCCACCGCTGCCACCAATTTGTCAGGGATTCACAGGTACATGATCCCGGTTACTCACTACGTAGCTATCAGTAAGCAAACAGAGAGCGTATGGCATACACACCACTGGATTCCAACGCATGGAATAGGTGTATACACGCCAGTACGGTCACTGCCAGCTTCACGGTAGCCCAATTATGATTATTCGCTGCCACTATCGACCAATTTTTAAATATAATTCAGGCATGATCGGACGCCTGCTTTCTGGTAGCGTATATGGGTTCGGGGGAGGAATGATTACAGAACAAAAGAAACAGGACTATTAAATTTTATATTTAATCCAAAAGGGAGGCAGTGTTTATAAAAAATATACAAAAGGTTTTACAAAAAGAGACAAACCAATACATATGCAGTTACACAAAATAAAAAGGATTAATAGACTTACTATAAAGATCGCAGAGACGATTCAGTATAGCTGGAGGGGAGGCTCTCCTCTTGATCGTTATCGAACGGGACTCCTTGCTTATAGAATATATACCTCCCTGCAATGAGTACTGACCCACCTTCGGCTGGGTCTTTTATGTCGAAGGGGGGGAACCTGCCCACACACCCTCTGTGATGTTCTCACGTGGGTGGTCTCCGCCCTTTATGGTTTTAATAAAATATCTGGCTTCTGCAATAACTTCTCGCTGGTTGATCGCAGAAGCCCAAAAGTAATACCATGTTTTCCATTATGAATTTACCTTTCTTTAGAGACTACACATGACATAGCTGTGGTCTATTATTTTGTACTTTTGCATTACCGCTCACCGGAGGGGAATGCAGCTACGGAAAATTATGCATATTGTTCCTTAGCTGACCCTGCCGCTAAAAATACGTGTCCCATTATTATCGGAAGTATAAAACCAGATATTCCATATTTCATGGCGGTGCCTGCCATACTGTAGATTTCTGTTAAGCCAAAGGGGGACACACTGGGGGTGAGAGAGAATTCTTTTGAAGCCAGGAACTGTGTCCTTCTCACCTTGGCGTATATTTCACAAGCCTATGCCACTGGAAAATACACTGGTATGTTAATTGGGTTAGCAGTTCCCTTTGCTCCGTAGATTGCTACTCTGGCAAACAGTATATAGGAGGTGGAGTGAGGGATTTCAGGGGGAGAGACAAATCCTTAATATTTTCTTAATATTTTTATGACACTCTTTAACCCTTATCATATTATACTTTACACTGAGTTGGTGTTGCATTACGACCTCCTTTTCTGTAGTATGGCGTGTCAGACCACCTTATCTTACCTTCCCCATCCTCTTTGGACCGCACTGCTGAGATCTGGCTTCTGTCTAGATTCAGATTATCTGTTGTGTTACTCTTGACTATTTGGCATGAAAAAAAAAATATTACACATGTTGCAGAACTGTCATTGTAATAACTGTACAGTGATTTTGTTGTAAATGTGGGTGCTGAGATCCTCCCAGAAAAGAATTGTTGATATTGTTTAGGTGTTACTATTGACCTTAACGGGTGATATCTGAGTGCAGTCCGATTACGCAAACTCACAGTATGGAGAAGATTGAGAAATTGAGTTTTCCATCTTCTCCTCACCTATGCTACGGTTCTCTCATCCGAGAGAATCAGATCATATTTTGCTGCCACTCAGATCAAACTCTGGTATCATTTGCATAATCATCCCAATTCTCGCAAATGAGAGAATCTACGGCAGTCTGACTGTAGCCTAAAAACTGTCATTATTTTGTATATGTAGAGAGAAACTCACCGCACACTATAATTTCAATGATACAAGGATTTTATTCCACGTGCAGACATGTAGTGGATATGCAATCGGACATTTAAAGGTGCAAGGACGTATGTGACATAAATCATAAATTAACGTTTTGACTCAGCCCAGGTCTTTTCCCTTGCCTAAAGGAGAGATGTCAAACTCAAACACACACAGGGCCAAATGAAAAACTTGGACAAAGTCGTGGGCCAACCAGTATACAGAATAATGGGCCCCACATAGTCCCCCATACAGAATAATGGGCCCACATAGGGGTGGTGGTTTTGGTGTTGTGGGCCAATAAAACCACCCTGCGGGCCAGGTTTGACCCACGTGCCAGAGTTTGACATGTATGGCCTAAAGCATGAATGTCTGGTGGGCATCTCTCCTTAGAGACTCTATGATAAAGACCAAGGCTGAGTCGAAACGTTGATTTATGATTTATGTCGCATACATCCCTGCACCTTGTAGGGTTTGGTACTCACTCATCTGCTTTAGAGGTAGTCACAGGAGTCAGTTTCTTTAAAAATGTCTAAGGCAGGTTTATTCAAACTTCATGAACTGCACTTTAAAAATAAACAAAACACAGCCTTGTCCGGCACAAAGTAACAAAGCAGAAAAATAAACAGTCCATACAGTACTGTGGCTTCGCCTGCTCACAGTCAGTGTCCTTTAGCACAGACATGCTGGAGGTCTCCACACCTCTAGTCACAGACACTGAATGAGACACTCAATCTCCATTTTATTTACAGGCCCTGGGGTGGGGATATGTGAGCAGCCATCCCTCCCAACTCTTATTACTGCTCTTAAAAACCTGCCCTGATATGCCCTATTAACCCTCTCAGCACTATGTGTGCTGGAGCATGCTTCCCGGGTTTACATCACTGAAGCTACTAACCTCGGTGACACGTATCTCCCCTCAAGGACCTGTCCGGCAGCCATCTTACAACCTTTAAAAGTCTGATTGCATGTCCACTACATGCCTGCATGTGGAATAAAACTCCTGCACCATTGAAATAAGAGGGTGCAATTAATTTCTCCATCATTTATGAAAGTATAAGTGGTGCTTTATTGTTAGTGGCCTCTATTTTGTCACTGCTTGTAACATTTTTCATAAAAGGTTCTTTCAAGCTGAATAATGGTCCCCACACCGCTGCGCATGCCGATATAGTTAAGGGTAGCTGTAGCTCAGGGTGGGCCCCTCTGAGTGTGGGGCCCAGGGTGGCCACACCCTCTGCAACTCAGATAGGTACTAAATTAGGGTTAAAAAATGTTCCCCAGGAATCTTTGATAATCCATCTGAGAACAAATTCTATAAAATATATAGTGTATACATAAAAAAATGTTCAAAAAAATCCAATTTTTTTTCCCTTCATTCATTTTAATAAACAATAAGAGGAAAAACAAAAACCTACACATATTAGATATCTACACAACCGTAATATCCTGGATAATTCACTCAATAGGTTATTTGGTACCAAACATGAACGTATGTAAACACAAAATAACTAAACCGAAGATGGCTTTTTTTAAAATAAATTACACAGTAATTTATATGACACTCCAAAGCATTGCAAAAAATAATACAATGTGTTGTGCATATAACAAAACAGAACAGAATAAAACAAGTGTGAACAGGTACGAGCTGCTATGACTACATAATACACAAAGAAAAGCATACAGCAGCCTCTGTAAGCTCTAATACATATGTAAACATTGAGATATGAAATTTATAATGTATTACTGCTATATAGAATATACTTATGAAATGAAAGTAGTTGACCAATTCATGAGAGCACATCAGCTGTGACAAGGCAACCTATCTGTAATACTACAATATTGATTATGAATAAAAAACACAATACTAATACAAATATTACCACTGGCGACATACACAGGAGCTCTGTATATAGTATCAGTGTACAGGTAATGGTGATCACCAGTGACATTACACTATGTACAGAGCTCCTGTATATACGGTCAGTGCTGATCCCTGTATTACCTGTACGCGACTCTTCATATACAGAGCTCCTGTGTATAATATCACTGGTGATCACTGTATTACCTGTTCAATGACAATATGCACAGAGCTCACATGTATATACACTGCTCAAAAAAATAAAGGGAACACTCAAATAACACATCCTAGATCTGAATGAATGAAATATCATTGAATACTTTGTTCTGTACAAAGTTGAATGTGCTGACAACAAAATCACACAAAAATCATCAATGGAAATCAAGTTTATTAACCCTAGAACGCATGACCATAAAAATCTACTTTTTCACATACCTGGGGCCTTTTAGTCCCGTGTGCAAATAACATGGAATAACTCAAACAAAAATGACAAACAACTATATACCTGAGGAATACCTAGAGTTTCAAAATTCTAACTAAAGTAATCTTGCAGAAAATAGAAAACAATTAACAGGGCGGGCCTGCGAGGCCCCAGGTATGCGTTCTAGGGTTAACCAATGGAGGCCTGGATTTGGCGTCACCCCCAAAATTAAAGTGCAAAAACACACTACAGGCTGATCCAACTTTGATGTAATGTCCTTAAAACAAGTCAAAATGAGGCTCAGTATTATGTGTGGCCTCCACGTGCCTGTATGACCTCCCTACAACACCTGGGCATGCTCCTGATGAGGTTGCGGATGGTCTCCTGTGGGATCTCCTCCCAGACCAGGACTAAAGCATCCACCAACTCCTGGACAGTCTGTGGTGCAACATGACGTTGGTGGATGGAGCGAGACATGATGTCCCAGATGTGCTCAATCGGATTCAGGTCTGGGGAATGGGCGGGCCAGTCCATAGCTTCAATGCCTTCATCTTGCAGGAATTGCTGACACACTCCAGCCACATGAGGTCTGGCATTGTCCTGCATTAGGAGGAACCCAGGGCCAACCGCACCAGCATGTGGTCTCACAAGGGGTCTGAGGATCTCATCTCGGTGCTTAATGGCAGTCAGGCTACCTCTGGCGAGCACATGGAGGGCTGTGCGGCCCTCCAAAGAAATGCCACCCTACACCATTACTGACCCACTGCCAAACCGGTCATGCTGAAGGATGTTGCAGGCAGCATATCGCTCTCCACGGCGTCTCCAGACTCTGTCACGTCTGTCACATGTGCTCAGTGTGAACCTGCTTTCATCTGTGAAGAGCACAGGGCGCCAGTGGCGACTTTGCCTATCCTGGTGTTCTGTGGCAAATGCCAAGCGTCCTGCACGGTGTTGGGCTGTGAGCACAACCCCCATCTGTGGACGTCGGGCCCTCATACCACCCTCATGGAGTCGGTTTCTAACCGTTTGTGCAGACACATGCACATTTGTGGCCTGCTGGAAGTCATTTTGCAGGGCTCTGGCAGTGCTCCTCCTGTTCCTCCTTGCACAAAGGCGGAGGTAGCGGTCCTGCTGCTGGGTTGTTGCCCTCCTACAGCTCCCTCCAAGTCTCCTGGTGTACTGGCCTGTCTCCTGGTAGCGCCTCCAGCCTCTGGACACTACGCTCACAGACACAGCAAACCTTCTTGCCACAGCTCGCATTGATGTGCCATCCTGGATGAGCTGCACTACCTGAGCAACTTCTGTGGGTTGTAGAGTTCATCTCAAGCTACCACGAGTGTGAAAGCACAACCAACATTCAAAAGTGACCAAAACATCAGCCAGAAAGCATTGGTACTGAGATGTGGTCTGTGGTCCCCACCTGCAGAACCACTCCTTTATTGAGTGTGTCTTGATAATTGCCAATAATTTCCATCTAATGTCTATTCCATTTGCACAACAGCATGTGAAATTGATTGTCAATCAGTGCTGCATCGCTTAGTGTGACGGGGCCTTTAGTGGACAGTTTGATTTCACAGAAGTTTGATTTACTTGGAGTTAAACAACAGAATATAAGTGTTCCCTTTATTCTTTTGAGCAGTGTATTATACAGGTAATACAGTGATCACAGTGAGGAGCTCTGTATATAGTGTCAGTGTACAGGTAATACAGTGATCACAGTGAGGAGCTCTGTATATAGTGTCAGTGTACAGGTAATACTGGGATCATCAGTGACATTATACGCAGGAGCTCTGTATATCCTATGTAGTGTATAGTATAAATGTACAGGTAACACACTGACTCACCAGTGACATCTCCGCTTTTCCTCTTCATCTGGCACAGACCGCCATCTCTTCTTCCATCCAAGACTCGTCTCTGCAGAAAATAACACACAGTTATCTATAGCTGATCGCTTCTAGAGCACAATCCCCACTTTTTCCTCGATTTCTACATTATGGCAGATGAAGAAAAAAGTGACAGTGCCATTGTAACAGGGCCTCCTTTTTGTTCCTTAATGGAAACAGTATCCTCAGTAAATTATAATACAGCGATAATGTCCCCTAATTGGCCCCTACAGTAATTATGTCCCCACTTGTCACCATAAACTAATAATGTAGGTTCCTCATTCTGGCCCACATACAATAATTGTCACTCATCCTGGCCCCCTTTATTTAATAATATCCCCCATCCTGGGCCCCTATGTATCCCACCTATCCTGGGCCCCTATCTATGTATGCCCCAACTGTGACCAACACAGGTCTCCTCCATACAGTATAATGGCCCTCCATGCAGTGTATTAGCCCCCACACCCCTCCACAAAGTATATACCTATATATGGAATTCCCTTAGGGAAAAAACGAGAGAAAGTAGAGCTTTCTGAGTGCAGTAAATTAAATTTTATTGAAACCAAATGAAGAGGTAATTCTCACTTGACAAAGCTGTGCTAGAGGCACAACTCCAAATTGCACTATTGTAAGATCCAATGGGTGCAGCCAAAGTGGTATGCTGTAGAAATGTCATCTATGGGGAGTTCCAGCAGAGCTAGAACTAGATTAGGTAGAAAAACTAAATAAAAGGTGCCACTTCTTTCCTCTTAGGACCATCCAAAGAAATGAAAAAACCTGTTTAGCTTTTTTTTGGGGATGGTCCTAAGAGGAAAGAAGCAGTGCCTAGAAATTCTGCAATTTGGGATCCAGATTTGGAGCACATTTTATCTGTTTTTTTTTTCTACCTCATCAACCCTCCACACAGTATTATGGCCCCCACTAGCCCTCAAAACAGTATAATGACCCCCACATAGCCCTCAAAATAGCATAATGGCCCACACAAACCTCCACACTGTATAATGGCCCCCCACTAGCCCTCCAAACAGTATAATAGCCCAGACATAGCCCTCCAAACAGTATAATGGCCACTACATAGCCTTGCAAACCGAATAATGGCCCCCATATAGCCCTTCATGTAGTATAACGGGTCCCACATAGCCTTCCATATAATATAATTGAGCTATATAGTTTTTATAATGGGTCCCACAATGTACTCAATTATTATTAAAAAAATTAAAATAAAATCACTCTCTTCGCTCCCCTGCTGCTTCGGTCTCCTCAGCATGTCTTATGAAGCTCTGCACTGTGCTGTCACCGCACCCGCTGTGCTGAAACCTCAGAGAACAGATGCAGAGGGAGAATAATGGAGGAGGGAGCGGATGGCTCTCTTTCATCTAGAATGCTGATACAGTTGAAAGTGCAATGCTGGACAGGGGGGCCCATAGCAGCCGCGTGGTCTGTCACTATTGGTGGTGCCCTACTGGCAATAGGTTGAACTATATGGACTTGTGTCTACTTTCAGTCTTACAAAACAGGAAACTATGAAACTGTGCAGCTAGACCAGTGATAAAGTAGAACATTTATGGCTGCTGAAAAAGAAAAAAATAATGCCCTTTCATGCCTTGACATTAGGGGGTTAATAATAGATGCATGGACTGGAGCAATAAAAGATTAATATCTTCTGTATCGTTACAAAGTGTTTTGTGTAAAAGCAGCATTCTAATAATATGATTATTTCCACAGTCTTCAACCTCCAATAAAGGAAAGTTCCCAAAGACTTCTCTGAGATTTTTACCACAGTTACCAGAGGTAATATTGCAATTTTGTCATCACTGCCTGTTTTGTCCTATATTGTTCTATTTTTTATTTGCATTGTTTCCTTGTGACTTGAAAACAAATGTGTTTTTTTTAAATTTTTTATAATTTGTTAAAGCGCACCTTTCAGCAGGATTGTGCCCAGTAAACTACATACACTGTCAGGTGGACGACATTACAGATTAATATGATACCTTGGTTGATGAAATCCGTCCCGTGGTTCTTGTGTAATCTTTACTTTCAGTTTGGAGATAATGATATACTCGTGCTTCGTGTCGGCCTGTGGGGGGCGCTCTATCTGGTGCTCTGCTTACATATTCATCTGTATGCTCTTATGACAGCTCACTGTGCCTTCACTGACCTGCCTCCTATTTTACCTAGCCCCGCACTACTAGATGCATTATGTAACATAGGAGGCAGGTCAGTGAAGGCATAGTGAGCTGTCATAAGAGCATACAGATGAATATGTAAGCAGAGCACCAGATAGAGCGCCCCCCACAGGCAGCCCCAGAGCACGAGCATATCATTATCTCCAAACTGAAAGTAAAGATTACACAAGAACCACAGGACAGATTTCATCAACCAACGTATCATTTTAATCAGTGTAACGGCGCCAACCTGACAGTGTATGTAGTTTACTGAGCACAATCTTGCTGACAGGCGCTTTAAAATTCTTTATATATTTTAGGTTAGTTCCAAGCCAGAGTGGAGAAAGGCTCCGCCATCTTTTCTTCTGAGAGATGAAAAGGAAGATGAATCAGAGGATGTCCGTGATCTTTATAACTTGTCACAAAGTAAGTTGGGAATATTTTGTTCCAGTACGTGTCACTGTGTTCTGATTTCTCCTGCTATCTAAAATAATGTTGTGAATCATTAGGGAAAAAGGTTTTTGGCGTCTTTGTGGTCACATTATTTTCAATCTTTTCATGGGGTACCATAAGTTTTGTCCAGGCGATTTTCATTAGCTTGTTTTATTTTTGACCTGGGAAATCGTATTGCCGGGTCGGTTTTACCGGCTAGTGAACATGGTAAATAAAAACCTCAAAAATCCATTGTTGAATTGCACTTTTTTTGCAACGCACTTAGAATTTTTTCCCGTTTTCCAGTACACCATGTGGTAGAATGAATGGTGCCACTCAAAAGTACAAAAAAAAGCCCTCTTACAGCTATATTGATGGAAAAGTATAAAAGTTATGGCTCTTGTAAGAAGGGGAAGAAAAAACAAAAAGGAAAAAAATGGAAAATCGCTCAGGGTGAAGGGGTTACAATCCTAGTAAGATCCACACAATAGCAATATGAGCGCTCCCTGCAGACTTCTTTCTTTGGATGTTCATGATGGGTTTACTATCAAGCTAAAAAAATAGACATATCTATAAAGGGTACCACCTTAATTGCTAAATGTGCAGACAGTTATCAGGCAGACCTTACAAGGCATTAAAGGGGTTGTCCACTACTTTATATGATCCCCCAGGGCCCAAAAGTGTTTCTCTAAATACCTTGTGGTGCCTTTTGTGCCTGTGAGCGGCGCTATCACTTTCCCGCTCACAGGCAGCACGTGACCCCCGGCTGCAGCCAGCTCTGACATCCGCTGACATCACGACAAGTCCAGGCTGCAGCCGAGGGTCCCTCTTCCGCGTTCCACCGGTGGCTGCTGGGTTGTGGGTGGGGTTACCCCGCGCGTCATACCCAGCATCCACCGCGCGCTCTCCCTCTCCTCATTCACTGGGAAAACGCACGGTGGATGCTGGGTCTGACGCACGGGGTAACCCCGCCCACAGCCCAGCATCCACCGTGGGGAGCGCGTCACTGATGTCACGCCTCACTTGACGTGACATCAGTAATAGGAAACGTGATGCCTCTGATCGGACAGCGATAGCGCCACTCAGAGGCAGAAAAGATACCGCAAGGTATTTACAAAAACACTTCTCGGCCCTGGGGGAATACATTGGGGGGTTCATATAAAGTAGTGGACAACTTCTTTAAGTTCAACATTTCCAGTAAGGAGCACCCTCATGACTCCATAACAACACAAGACAGGAATTGCTGTCATAGGGATTTTGGAACACCAGGATGGTGCTTAAAGGGAATCTGTCACCCCATGACACTTATCTGACCTCTAATATGGGCATACAGGTAATAGAAATGTGAATCTATACTTACTTGTATGCCTCATATTAGAAGTCTTGTTGCAGTGAAATGTCTTTTTATTCTTTCAAGTTTCTGACGTGTGCAGGCCAAGGGACAAGAAGAAATCCCCGCCTTCTGTTTGAATTATAATTTTTCCCCCCTCCCCTGCATGTCACAGTGCCCTGTAATGTGCAGTTTTATAGCCAAATCCCTTGCCTGCGCAATTTACCTTGTACGCAAGGCGCACTTTATCCTCCCGTTTATGTTCAGGTATGTTGTGTGCAGGTGCCAGCGAGTCACCGTGACTTCCGCTCCAGTGACCTCCGGCATGCTCAACACTAAGGTTCGCTCCCCAGTTCCTCACGGCATCGTCATTGTTAGGAACCATATTGTATATATGTATACATGTGGAGATTTGTGTGCTCAGATAACTTTGACCAAGGTTTCAGACCTTAACCCCTTTCTGACGTTATACGTAATAATACGTCCGTGTGCCCTGGGGCTTATGGACCAGGTTTGTATTATTACGATCTGACGATCGCGCCCGCACATAGGCTGTGCGGACGCAATCGCCGCTGGGTGTCAGCTGATTCTGACAACAGGCACTCAGTGCCAGGAGCACGGCTCCCGGCACTTTAACCCCCTAAATGTGCGATCGCAGCATTTAACAAGCAAGCAGAGGGACAGAAGCCCCCCTGCTCTTGAATCGGAGACCCCATGCCGTCAGCGCGGGGTCACGATTGTTGCCATGTTGACCCGATGTTGTCATGACGACATCCGGATCACCAGGCTCCAGCAAGTTTCTTTGATCATGCGCAGTGCATGATCAAAGTAACTTGTGTCTGCAGCACTGACTGGTTATAATGTATAGCAGTGATCCTGCACTGCTATACATTATAACTGCGATCAGACTGCAGAAAATGAAAGTCCCATAGTGGGACTAAGTAAAAAAAAAAGTGTAAAAATATTTTTTAAATAATTAAAAAAATAATAATAATAAAAATATATTATACCCATAAATAAATATTATTATGGGAAAAAAATAAACAATAAAAGTACACATATTTGGTACTGCCGCGTCCGGAATGACCTGACCTATAAAACTGTCCCACTAGCCGAAAAATAAAAGTTATAGCTCTCAGAACAAAGGGATGCAAAAAAAAATATTTTTTCTATAAAATAGTTTTTGTGTAAAAGCGCCAAAACATAAAAAAATGATTTAAATGTAGTATCGCTGTAAGCGTACTGACCCGAAGAATAAAGCTGCTTTATGAATTTTACCGCGCGCGGAATGGCATAAAAGAACAAACAAAAAAAACAGTTCATGAATTGTTGATTTTTGTTTATTCTGCTTCCCAAAAATGGGAATAGAAAGCGATCAAAAAATGTCCCGTGCCCGAAAATGGTACCAATAAAAACGTCAGCTTGTCCCGCAAAAAACAAGCCCTTACATGACTCTGTCGGAATATGGAAAAATTATAGCTCTCAAAATATATCAGTGCAAAAACTAGTCTTTGCAAAAAAGAGTTTTTTAGTGTGTGACAACTACCAAACATATAAATCTGGTATCGCTGTAATCGCACGCACCCGAAGAAAAAAGTTGTCTAATCACTTATACCGCACGAGAAACGGCGTAAAATAATAAATAAAACCAATTCTTAACCTGCTGCTGATTTGTTCATTCTGCCTCCCAAAGATCGCAGTAAGGCTCAGCTCATTCCCTGTAATGAGGCAGATGGAGGCACCGTAGACGCCGTCTGACCTGTGATCCCACGGTGTTTGTCTTTTTATTAGGCGTGCATAAAAGTGCAGTTGGCCACAGTTTTATGAACCTCTGAAAAAAGGACACCGCCAAACAGAGGCCAGATGTTGTCCAGAGTAACTCTGCTGCCTCATTATAGTGAGTGGATCCCTCGGGATAAGGTTAGGGTTGTGTTAGGGTTAGGGTTGTGTTAGGGTTAGGGTTGTGTTAGGGTTAGGGTTGTGTTAGGGTTAGGGTTGTGTTAGGGTTAGGGTTGTGTTAGGGTTAGGGTTGGGTTAGGGTTAGGGTTGGGTTAGGGTTAGGGTTGGGTTAGGGTTAGGGTTGGGTTAGGGTTAGTGTTGGGTTAGGGTTAGCGTTGGGTAGGGTTAGCGTTGGGTTAGGGTTAGCGTTGGGTTAGGGTTAAGGTTGTGTTGTGGTTATGGTTTGGATTAGGGTTGTGTTGGGGTTAGGGTTGTGTTGGGGTTAGGGTTGTGTTGGGGTTAGGATTAGGGTTGTTTTGGGGTTAGGGTTAGGATTAGGGTTGTGTTGGGGTTAGGGTTAGGATTAGGGTTGTGTTGGGGTTAGGGTTGTGTTCGATTAGGGTTGTGTTAGGATTCGGGTTAGGTTTGTGGTGGGATTAGGTTAGGATTAGGGTTAGGGTTGTGTTGGGGTTAGTGTTGTGTTACGGTTATGGTTGTGTTAGGGTTGGAGTTGGGATCTTTTCAAATGTAAAGAAAAAAAAGATGATGATATGGCGACTAAGTGTTGAGCGCAAGTGCTCGCTACTCGAGTTTGCATCGGGTGCTCAGGTATGCACCGAGTATCGCGGGTGCTCGAGTGACATGCTCGATTACCCGCCTGTGTGTTTCGTGGCTGTTATACAGCCAAAAAAACATTTGGGGATTGCCTGCCATACCCGAGCAATCCCCGCGTGTTTTTTTTTGGATCTCTAAAAACTGTGATGGGGACTTGAGCATGTCACTCGAGCACTCGCGATACTTGGTGCATACCCAAATACCCGATGCAAACTCAAGTAGCGAGCACTTGTGCTCAAGACTAATGACAACCTGTTCAATATGATGACGTAATATTTTCAAATTCTGTGTCGTACCTCTGGATTCAAAATATTCACTATACCGCTTGATAAAATCTTTGAGGAGTGTAGTTTCCAAAATGGGGTCACTTGTGTTTTTTTTTCACTGTTTAGGTATATCAGGGACTCTCCAAACGAGACATGGCGTTTTCTCTCTATTCCAGCCAATTTTGCGTTTAAAAAGTCACACAGTGCTCCTTCCCTTCTGAACCCTGCCGTGCACCCAAACAGTGTATTTTCCACACATATGGGGTATCGGCTTACTCAGGAGATATTGCACAATTTTTGGGGTCCATTTTCTCCTCTTACCCTTTTGTGGAAAAAGTTAGATTTTTTTTATTTTCACTGCTCTACGTTCTAAACTTCTGTGAAGCACATGGGGGATCAAGGTGCTCACCACACATCTAGAAAAGTTCTTTGAGGCGTCTAGTTTCCAAAATGGTGTCACTTGTGAGGGATTTCTACGGTTTAGGCACATCAGGGGCTCCCCAAACGCGACATAGCGCCTACTAATTATTCAAGCAAATTTTACATTCAAAAAGTCAAATGACGCTCCTTCCCTTCCGAGCCCTGCCGTGCGCCCAAACAGAGGTTTTCCCCCACATATGGGGTGTCGGCATGCTCTGAAGGAATTGCACAACAAATTTTGGGGTTAATTTTTTCCTGTTACCCTTGCAAAAATAAAAAAAAATTTGGGTCTAAAGTAAAATTTTTGTAGAAAAAAGTTAAATGTTTATTGTTTTCTTCCACATTCCAAAAATACCTGTGAAGCACCTGAAGGGTTAATAAAGTTCATGAATGTGGTTTTGAGTACCTTGAGGGGTTCAGTTTTTAGAATGGTGTCACTTTTGGGTATTTTCTGTCATAACGGCCCCTCAAAGTCACTTCATATGTAATGTGGTCTCTAAAAAATGGTTTTGTAAATTTTGTTGGAAAAGTGAGAAATCGCTGGTCAACTTTTAACCCTTATAGCTTAATAAAAAAATAATGTTGGTTCCAAAATTGTGCTGATGTAAAATAGACATGTGGGAAATGTTATTTATTAACTATTTTGTGAGGCATATCTCTCTGATTTTAGGGCATGAAAATTCACAGTTTAAAAATTGCAAAAGTTTCAACATTTTCGCCAAATTTCCCATTTTTACACAAATAAACGCAAGTCATTTCAAACAAATGTTACCACTATCATGAAGTACAATATATCACGAAAAAACAGTCTCAGAATTAGTGGGATCTAATTTCCCTGAAGGTTCCCAAGGTGAGGTCACGTGACCGATCAGCTGATTGCCCACGTCACCGAAGGGCCTGGCAGCTCAGTACACTGCTGGGAGCGAGCGCGCTCCCGCAGTGTACCGCCGGGAGTAGCGCATCGCCGCCGGGTACCAGGAGGACACCGAGGGTCGCTGGACAGGTGAGTATAGAGGTTTTATTTTTTATTTTTACTTTTTTTTTTTCACAGCGGGCACACGGGCTGGGCAGAGCAGACTACTGCTCCTCCCAGCCACGCCGCTCCCGCTGATAACAGCGAGTAGTACTCCTCTCCCAACCTGGGTACCACCCTCAGCGCGTTTCCTGTGCGAATTCGCGGCGGAGACGCCCGAACAATGGTCATGCTGCTTTTTTTTCCGCAATGGTAATCCGGAGCGGAAATTGCAGCATCATGTGCACAGCACATCCGGATTACCATTGCTATACCTGGCCGTCCTATTAACAAGCGTTTTCGCAGCGTTTCTGCGGTGGGAAAACCGCCGCGAAAACGCATCAAAAACGCTTTGTGTGCACATAGCCTAATAGTTGTCTTGTGAACAGATTCTCCCACCTGAGCTGTGAATCTTTGCAGCTCCTCCAGATTGACCATGGGGTTCTTGGCTGCTTCTCTAATTAATTAATTAGTGATTAGTTGCTTTGGATGTCCGTTTATATGGACGGCCATGTCTTGGCAATTTTGCCATACTCCTTCCATTTTTGGGTGATGGATTTAACAGTGCTGCATGAGATGTTCAGAGCTTGGGCTATTTTTTTATTGCCTAAACCTGCTCTACTCCTCTCCAAAACATTATCCTTTACCTATCTTGTGTGTTCCTTTGTTTTCATGATGTCACTTGATCACTAATGTTCTCAAACAAACCTCTGAGGCCTTCACAGAACAGCTGTAGTTATACTGAGAATAACTTACACACAGTTGGACTCAATTTACCAATTGTGACTTCTGGAGGTAATTGGTCACTCAGGACTTTATTTAGGGGTATAAGACTACAGGGGGGCTGAATACAAATGTATGTCACAATTTTCAGATTTATATTTTTTAAATATTTAGAAAAGCCTGTATCATTATTTTACACTTCACAAATACTTGCTAATTTGTGTTGGTATATCACATACAATTCAAATGAAAAATGTTTAAGTTTGGGGGTATAACATGAAAAAAATGTGGAAAAGTTCACAGGGTATGAATACTTTTTTAAGGTGCTGGTTGTATATTTATTGATGGTAAAAAAGAGTGACAAAGTGATATTGATATTTGCTTTGGTTTGGGAGGAAAAATTTAGATTGGCGGTCGTCAAAAGAATTTAAGAGTCTGGTTCTTTAGTCAAGTAAATCTGCGAAAACATGCAAACCCAGCTGAAAACATGATTTAGGGAAGGTAAGACTTTCTGGAAATTGTGGGTGGAAAATAAATGAGGTAATTTGAGAGTGTAAAAAAAAAAAAAAAAAAGCTTCACTGAAATGGCAAATTCTAATATCTCAAATATTATACCTTCACTGAAAAAAAATATAATTCCCATAAAACTTAACATTAAATTCTAAAATGCTTAAATAACCTACATAAAGTGCACTATATTGTAATTGTGTACTCTCGTATAGGATAAAACTATGGTTGAAAAAGTATCCTCAGACAAAACAGCATAAACTCTCCCAACGCGCTGCATCACCCCATATGTCAGCGACTCGTCAGGAGACAAATATTTTTCCATAAAGACACTGGTTATATACATATCTATTGTTCTGTCTATCCTAATATAGTGTACAAATATCTCCTACTATATTGTATTGCACATGATTTATATTGCACAGATCAGCAATCCCAGGAGATTAACCTTATATATCTAAAATATTGCATAAGACATACTAGAAAAAAAAGCAGAAAAAAGCAGCCATATTTATCAACACAAGTCAGAAAACTAATGCACTTACAGGATGCAGCAGCCCCCTTGGTAAAGGCAAAGGCGACATAGGTGGTAGATACTGAGGAAACAAAAACTCACGCCAACCAAGTGATTGGGAGGTGGGGGGGCAGTATTATGATTGCACACGCATAAGGCTTATATAAGGTGCCAGTCACACAGATGTAGGTGCCCATACTATTAGATAAGGCAGGCTGCCCAGCACTATGAAAGTGCCCCCCTCCTAGACAGGCATCCTAGTTTACAAGACCAACAATGATGGGCCTGGCTGCACCCTGCATACAAATGAATAATGTGCAGTAAAATATGAATAGTATGCTTGAGGTATTAGTAAATAGGAACGTTATCCAGGTGCATTATGATGTAGATAGTCAATACTGCACAATCAGCAAGAGATGAAACTCACTAGCCAGCCAGGCTGCAATTAGACATAAAATGATATGCACTTCTTGTTTCTACCCAGTGTCACACTATAAGGCTATGTTCACACATGTTGGGTTTTTCAGGGTCACAAATCTGCAGCAAAACTTAATCTCTGGCAGGAAATCAGCTGCGTCAAAAACGCAGGTTTTGCTGCTTTTTTTTTTTTTTTTTTCAGTGTTTTTTTCAGCCTTTTTTTTTCACTGTCCTGCTGTCTCTATGCATGCACGTAAAGTTTTGTGGAAAAAAAAGATCCCCATTCTATTTTTCCATCAAAAACGCTGAAAAAACGCTGATGCTAATTTTGGTGCCTTTTTTATGTGTTTTTTTTCACCACCCATTACTAGTCCCATATACAGAAGTCGATTTCACATATTCTCAGTATGTCAGTGTAGCCAGTGTAACACCTACTAACTGTTCAGAGTGCTCAGGATCATTTGTATCTGTGGAGCAAGTGTGACACATCAGTGTTCAGGGGTGCTGAGAACCCTTTACAATGCGCTATCTCAGTATATAGCTGTCATTGCTAATCAGGGACAGGGAATTACAATACACTAGCTCATTGTATCCACATGATGTTTCACTATTTTATTTAACTGGTTGTGCGATTGTTACATGGAGTCAGTGTGATACAACAGATCATATTTGCCTGGCTCTATTTTCATATGTTCCCTCACTACAGCAGTGACGTAGGACTTATACCCCTCTGCTTAAATGAAATTAGCAGCTCTCCTATCACAGTCCTATATACCAGATCCTGCTATTCATTTCCTAACATGTTGTTTGCCAGGAAGGAATAAGTGGGTCCTCTGCGCTGCTGTGCCCCGTAGATAGGAGATGGGAAGAAGACCTGTGTCTCGTGATGTTGACTGGACCCTATTGCGCTTTTTGTTCCAGAGTTTCTTCAATTTTTAACATAGCGTACCAGTGCTGCATGCACACTGCACAGAACACATAGGTGACTGTAAAGAAGCAAATTTGGTGGGGTGTTGATCCAGGGAGCTTGTCTGATGTATGTGGAGTCAGGAAGGGATTTTTCCCCTAATATGGAGCAATTAGGATCTGCCCCATGGGGTTTTTGCCTTCCACTGGATCAACATGTTAGGCTACAGGTTGAACTCTGTGGACATACCTTCACCCTTAAAAACTACGACACTAAAAATTTAAATTGATGGGAACCCACTTTGGGTGATCTCTTGTCCCCTTGTGTCTATTTGAAAGAAGATCGTTCTAATCTTACTACCTGGCTACACACAAGCGGTTTCTACAAGTGTGGACATTCTATTTGTATCTGCTGCACCCATGTAATGAATACCAACACCTTTACATCTTTCTCTACTAATCTAAAATATAATATAAAAAATTTCATTAATTGTAATTCTACCTACGTTCTATATATTATTTCATGCAATATGTGCTGTCTCCAATATGTAGGATGCACTTGCACTCCCCTAAAAAAACGCATCAGACGACATTTGTCAGATGCTCACAATAAACTGACTACTTAATGCTCTGCGGCATCCAGACATTTTTCTATGTGCCATAACGGGGATACTACAGCCTTCAAAGTAACCAGTATAGAGAAAGTTATAAAACCATATAGGGGGGGCGATCATAGGAGAAAGCTCCTTAATAGAGAAAGCTGGTGGATTTACACACTGAACACACGTGTACCGGCCGGCATGAACATCAGGCATGACCTGATGTATCATTATGAATGAGATCTCTGGAGTTTTTTATATAATAATTTATTTGATATCTATTTACTGTTTTATGATATGTAACTCTTTCTTTGCTGGTATATCATATTGATTTAATCATTTTATCATGTTATACGCTTTTAATTTGTTATGTCTGTCTAATCTTGATTGGTTTAGCTTGAACATGTGATCAGCAGGATATGACACATAATGCCACTTCCTTGCGGTTTTTCATCATGCAATGATTAAGAACATATAGTTCGAAACGCGTTTGCTATTCTCTTCCCAAGGTGGACTTTTTAAATATTTTTTCATGACCTAATGAAACAATTGGTTTTAGAAGATTTGTTCAGCTGGATTTTCCTGGTTCCTAATTGAAAAGTTGAGATAAGCTGATGCCACTTATTAATGTTAGGGATGGAGATATGGAAATTAGTAAGAGATGGCAGCACATCATCTGCAAAAAAAGAGATAACTTAGAGGTCGGCCACCTTGTCTTGTTAGTGCAGCTTTCCTCACTTCTGGCCATACAATGGCTGTGCACGGAGGAACATGTGACCAGACCAGTAAAACACCTGGGAATATTTCTTTTCCACTGGGGGAGGCTGATGGTCTGATCACATGCTCCTCCACTAGCAGCCAGTTTGTGAGGAAATCTGCGCTAATCAGAGAAAGTGGCCACCCCTGTCAATGGGTGGGAATAAAATTCTGTCATAGTCGCCAGGAAAGCGCCTTCCATACCAAGGCATTAAACATAACCGGACAACCTACAGTAGGTGATCCTCCGCTTTTTTGACATCCAGGCTTATAGGAGGTTTTTTTGCAATTTCAGTAAGCTATTGTCACCGGTCCCAATTCAGTGTAGAAAAGCAAACAAATTTTTCTTTACTTACCCTCCTCAGGTCCAGAAATATGTCTCCACCGCTGCCCAGTCTGTGTTCTGTGGTTGCAACAGCGACGTCACTATAACGGCATTGCAGCCAATCTTTACGCTCCACGGCTCATGGCGTCTACATCGGCAGAGCCGCTATGCTCAGTAATTGGTTGCAACGCTATTGACGCGACCTCAGCACTGCAGAAATACAACACAGACTGGGGCAGCAGTGGAGACAGCGCTGGAACTGGAGACGGGATGTAAAGCACAGCTTGTTTTTTTTACACTGACCTGCTCCTGGGGACAATAGTTTACTAAAAGCGGAAAATCGTTTGAAGTAGAGAGAGGTTTCTCCTGCCCTAACTGTGATATCTATAAGATCGATCACCTTTCTTGTGTTATCAAACACATCTCAGCTATTGCCTTGGGATTGTAAATTAGTTATCTATCACAGTGTCTAAGAGCATGTGGAGTTTGTTACTCTTTTCATAGTATTTCTGATGCATATGTAAAGGGAGAATGCCTAATTAATAAAGAGCCTATTCCTTGAGAATAGCTCTAGAATAAATTAGATGTTTGAGAATAGTTGAGGATGGATTACTGGTACTTGTCATTGAAGACTCCAGAAGCTGCAACTTAGGTGTCAACTTATTCAATTTTACAGGGGTTGTCTACTGATTTGACAACACATTCTTAAATGAAACAGGGCTCCATTGTAAATAAAAGCAGCTTATACTCTCCTCCGGGCTGAGCTGTTCGAACGATGTCGGCGCCATGTCTGCCGGCACTGACGTGACATTATGTCATGTAAGTGGCCGCTAATAGGCTGCTTCACTCGCACTTCCCTTGGATGAAACCAAGACATCTGGGGAAGGTATGAGCACAACAGCCCTCATCATATTCCATTGCCCATTAAATGTAGAATTAAACCGTAGTTTATCCTTTGTGCTCCTCTTCTTAGCTGATGACTGAAGTAACAGATTACATGAAATCCTTTTGGCTTGGTTATATTTATTTTTGATACACCTATCTATATAATCTCTGGTCTGAAATCTTTCTTTCAAATCACTCACCTGTATCTCACATTTAGATGAGCAGATCTACATCTTCCTGAGAAACTGACCAACTTGAATGGCTTTAATTGCTGCATGATGGTCACTTGATGTGGCGTACAAAAGAGGGTTTACAGCTGTGGGTTTTCTGTAGATATCAGTCTATAATTGGTATCAGTAGAGTAATTGGTAGTCTGCTTCAATAAAAATGTCCAGATATTCCACATTTCTCACCTTATATGAAAATGTTGGTTAATATTAAACCTATTTTTCTTGAGTTGGCCAATGAACTAATACAATTCACACTCAGTAACCTGCCAGATAATGAACAAGTCATAAATGTAACAGAGCCAACACTGCACATAGTCTGCAGCATGGGAACCCCATCACCAAACACCTCCTTCTCCAAGTAACCCAAGAAGAGATTGGCATATGGAGGTGCACAGGCTGCACCCATGGCAGTGCCACACCTCTGCCCATAAAAGACATCCTTAAACATGAAAAGATTGGGGAGTATGATTCGCAGCAGCTCAAGGACCAACTTGCATATTTTGCCATTCCAGTTGTTGGTTTTCAGGAAGAAGCTGGCCTCTTTTAGTCCATCAGAATGTCGAATGCAGGTGTCAAAAATTCAATGTTAGCTGGTGCAAGATACATATCTTTGTCTTAGTTGATACCTTCAATTTGCGCCAGAATGTCTGTTGTGTCATGTACATAGGATGATAGTGACTTGACCCAGGGTTTAAGTTTATCACCTTTTTACACCCTGTAATTTGTAGATCCAAGAGTTTATCCTGAATATTTTTTTTACTTTATCTGACTATCTATCAGAGGTATGCAGACTGATTTACCATTCATTGGGTTCTTCTCTTTTATAATAAACTGAGAAGCAGGGGCGGACATATCATCGATGCAACCTGTGCAGCCGCACAGGCGCCCAAGAGGTAAGGGGGCCCACTTCTACCTCCAAAGCAGGTGCAATTGTGCATTATGATGAGCTATTGGGCTGCAAAGTTCCCATATATTGTTCTTGCTGAGAAGTGTCAAACGTTTATTACTTTTTACACTACATTATTACATTTCTACATTGCTTTTTAGGTTTTCTTGTCAGCCCAAAACTCAAAAGAAACAAACTTGTGTACTCTACCTTTCCTAAGCATAGACCTGCAAAGTATGAGGATTCATCATCTGGACCTTCTTTAAATATGAGAAGCAGTTATTCCCACCCAAAGAGAGATCGTGAGCAATTCAGAAGTGCCCTTGTGGACATAATAATGTAGGTTATTATTTCAAAATAAAAAATAAATAAATTAATAATGAATGCATTACAAGAAAGAATTATCGTGTAAATACTTTAGATGTTATTTCTGCTGTCGCGTTGACTGATGGTAGTTGTGTCTTAGACACAAGTATGTTATGCAAAAAAGTGGTGCATGTCTTTTAGAATCGTGGCACATTTTATTTTTACCTTCAGATGTATAATAATAAAAAACCTTAGTGACTATTTTGTAGTTATTTGTGTTGTGACGTTTACCTGTTTCAGGAAAAATGGTGCCACAGTGCAGCCTTTTGATCAAGCTAGCTCATCTTCTGATACATCTCCATTAGATAAAGAGGTTTTGGTAAGTAGAAAATTTTGCACTAGAATAAGCATTTACTATAAACATTTGCTATAAAAATGCGACACACTAATTTTCCAAAAGTATGTGGGCGCTCCTCCTAATTTCAGTTCAGATGTTTCAGATGTATCCATTGCAAACACAAGCATTCAATCAAGCACACAGCCATGCAGTCTCCATAGAAAAACATTGCTTGCATTGTTGGATGTAACTCGCATGGGAAAGAACCCAGAAAACACTCAAAGGAATGAATTTAAGCATTGCTACATAAATGACTTGCCCTTCTTATATTCAGTTGCTTGAGTGTCTTTTAATCACTTCAGGTTTCCAAAATCGCCAAAAGGGTAAAAAAAAACGTGAGCAGACTATTTTTCAAGTGTTTTCCACTCTGAAGATGCTCTATACTTTACAATGCAAGTCAGTGGGAAGGCTCAAAAGATGCCTGGGTGTCTTTTTGAGTGTTTTTTGCTAGATTTTTTTGCTTGAAAAGTCACTAGCAATTTATTCATTATTGCATGGAGTAAAAAGAAAAAGGTTCAGGAAATAGTAAAAATGACGCCACAAAAACACTAAGATAAAAACCTGCTAGCAATCAAAATTCGGAAAAGAAACGCTGCAGGCAAAAAATGCAGACATTTCCTATAGTGTCCTCCCCTTGAAAAACTCGGTGGGCTTGCCCACCATAGAAAGACGTCTTGTGCACATTCCCTAAAGTTGCAGCCAATTTTAGTTTTTGCATTTTCATTTTTTCCTTATCTTCTGTCTGTAGCCTTTGTATAATTGTCATTGAAATTGCAGTATAAGGGCTTGTTTTTTGCACTTTTAAATTACAACATTCACTGTACCATATAATGTGCTGAAGGAAAACCCAAGTGGGTTCTGTTTTTACGGCGTTCATTGTGGTAAATATGACTTAGCAACATGATTCTCCAGGTCAGTACAATTATGGCGATTTAAACGTGTATCTTTTTTTTAATTTTAGTGGCTTCAAAAAATTTCTGAAATTTGTAAAAAAGAAATAAAAATAAAAATGTTTTATGTTGCCATTTTCCTAGACCCATAACTTTTTTATTTTTTCGATGTAGGCTCGTTTTTGTCTGCTGAGCTGCAGTTTGTAATGCTGCCATTGTCTTTTACTGCATTTTTTGTGGCTAGGGCAGTATTCAAAAATTGGCCAGGATCACAGGCCTCAGTGACTGACCGTGATGATAAGAGGTTGACAACAGCAATAGGAGTTAACACCAATCACTACTTTTAGTGGCATATGCTCGCTGTGTTATACAGCCGGCACCTGCCCTCTGTGCAACTTACACAGCTCCTCATAAAGCTATGTGTCCTTTTAATCAGGGCTGTGGAGTCGGTAAGCCAAATCTCCGACTCCTCAATTTCCATTACACCGACTCCCTCATACATGGCTCTTGTTTGAGAGATAAATTTACTGCAGCACAGATTCATCTCCGCTAAAAGTCTAGACCCTTAGATCAGGAATAGGACAGACATTTATAGGACATTTCATAACTTTCCCAAATTCTTATGAAAAATATTCCCTACAAACTGCATTGAATTACTGTACCCAATTTATTATATATTTTAGGAGTTTGAGTCTGTCCATTTTATACCGACTCCAACTCCACCAAAATGGGCGCCGACTCTGACTCCATGACTCCGACTCCACAGCCCTGCTTTTAATATCATAGTATGTTCACACTGTGTCTTTTTCCAATGTTTTTTGAGCAGCTCCAGTTCTAAAAACGCTGGAAAAAGCCTTCAGAAAATGCTCAAAAGATTCTTCCTATTAATTTCTATGGAAAAACAACTAATTCAAATGTTCAGGCTTTTGTGCATCTTTTAAACACTTCAAGCTTTAATGTCTGGTTGGGTTGGAGAGAAAAAGTACATGCTACTTCTTTGAAACTGCTTCTGATGGAAAATGCTTCAAACTAGGGACTGTCCAATCAAAAGGCTGCCTCAACCGCCTACATGAAAAATACTCTAAACCCCCCCCCCCACCCCCCAAAACTCTTTCAAACTGCTGCAGAAAATTCTTTACTTCCAAAGCTCCCCCAAAAAAGGACAATTTGCTGAAGAGGTCTTCACTGCTAAACTCATAATTTTTGGCTGCACAATGTGGACTTACCCTCTTACTGTAACAAATTTCATCAAATAAAAGGAATTTAGGGTTCCTAATTAAGAAATTCCCTATCTGAAAACCAAGATTGTAGTAACACGTGTTAAAACCATACAGTATTTTTTCATGTCCATCATTATCTTTTTTTCTCACATTAGAGGTACAATTACTACATAAGTCATGGGATTGACACGGAACATGTAGCATCAATGGAAGACTCATGGCTACAAAATGTCTTACGTTTGGTTCCGGAATCCTTAAAGGTTTACACTGACAGTATTAACATGTTGTCAGATGAAATGAAAGAAGATTATCTTCTCAGTGTAAAGAAGGCAATTGGTGAGTCTCTATTCATTGCAAACTCTTTTTGATCTTGTAGCTAATTTGTAATCCATAAGTCATTTTATATAATGTGTGACAACTCAGGCAAATCATCTCATGGGGTCACCATCTCCTGGGAAGGATACTTGGCACAGGAAGAACCTTCAATTAAACACAGTAGATTAGGTTCAAAACTGACCTTAACTACCTTTATTATCTTCACACACAGCACTAACTAAACACTTTACAGCACCCCAGTTGTCCAGTCTCTGAGCCTTTTACCCAGAACCTGAAAAGTAACATAGTCCATACCTTTCCTCATGTGCCTGCTGTTCAGGCTTTAAGGCAAGAATACACACTTTAACACCTTCCCAACATACTGTGGGACATAATAGTACATCATGTGTTTATGTGTGGGTGTATGGAGAAGGCTTAGGAGCTGAGCCTCCACTATAATGGTGGCCATGGGCTGTATAACTGATCTGCCTGTAACAGCAGTGACTAGAGCTAGATATTGTTTCACCATTTAGGTCTGCTATCAATCACTGACAGCTGCATTTAAAGGGGCTAATTGGGCGTGCAGACCTTTGTTGTGTGCGTGTGTATGGAGACCGTCCAGGAGCTGAGCCCGCACTATATTGGTGGTTGTTGGCTGTATTACAGATCTGCATGGAAGAGCAGGAACCAAAACTTGAGCCATGTAGAAATGCTGTCAATCATTGACAGCTGTATTTAAATAGGCTGGTTGGGCATGAACACAGGCATTGGCACGCAAGCTTGTCCCCCAACCTGCCAATAGATCGAGTGATCCCCATGGGTTGCCATTGGAGCTGGGGGTTTAGTGAATCCTTCTGTTCAAGAAATAGATAAAAAAATAAACTTGCTTGGTATCAGTGTCTGTAAGAGTCCGATCTGCCAAAGTATAAAATGATTAAAGCTATAAGTTATACACTTCATTTACTCAAAAATTCAATAAACAAAGGATAAAAATGTCATGTACCCCAAAATAGCATCAATAAAAAGATCAACCTGGTACACGAAAACAAGCTCTCACACAGGTCCAAGCACCCAATATAAAAAGTTATTCTCAAAAACTGGAGACACAAGCCAAAAATTACTATCAGAGTCTAAAAAATTCTTTGCAAGTTTGGTGTCACACAATAAACATACAATTATACTGTAAGACTATGTGCCCACGATGCAGAAATGCTGCATATTTTTGACGCTTCTCCCTGGCAGGAAAAACGCATGTGTTTTTTACATGCGTTTTTCCCGCCAGGTAGAAGCGTTTGTCAAGCGTTTTTGCATGCATTTCCGCATGCGGGTTATCAAGCGCTTTTCCAAGCGATTTTAGCATCACTTGGAAAAGTGCTTGACAACTTGTTCACACTATATAAATCCATGCAACCGGTATGGATTTATAGTAGTGTGACCAAGTTAGTTAAAAAATCAGAATAAGAATGGTAAAAAATAAAAAAAAAGATTATACTCACCTTCCGGTGTCCTCCCAGTGTTATCTCTGCCGCGTCCGGTGTCTTGCACTGCTCGCGGTGGTGTGAAGGACCTGCGGTGACGTCATTCAGTCATGTGTCAGGTCACATGACTCAATGACGTCATGGCAGGTCCTTCACAACAACGCGACCCATACAGCAGACCAGACGGAGGGGAGAAAACACTGGGAGGACATCAGAAGGTGATTATAAGCTTTATATTTTATTTTAAATTCTTTTTTTTACAGTTTCTATGGTACCCAGGTCTGGATGAGAGTCTCCTCTCCTCCAGACCTGGGTACCATCCGCACATTGAACCGTGTGATATCCGCTTATCCACATGTAGTGATGTGGATGTCACGCGGTCCAATGCAAGTCAATGGCGGCGATTACGCTGCGTGTCCGCAAAATTAATGGACATGCTGCGGATTTTTGAGCGCAACATAAATGCTGCGGAAAAATCTGCAGCATGGGCATTGACATTGCGGCTTGTCATTGGGGACCATAGGGGGCGGATTACCAAGCGTTTCCCAAGCGTTTGTGCTGCGTAAATTCCGCAGCATAAACGCTTGGAAAATGCTTCGTGGGCACACAGCCTAAAAATAATCCCTAAAAGACAATTATAAAATTGCTTTTTATTTCCGCAATTCACCCCACTTGAATCTTTTTCTGCTTTTCAGTATATATGGTAAATTGAATGATCTTTCAAAACTACAACTCATCCACAAAATAACTAGCATTTATAGGGCTACGTTGATGGAAATATCAGTCTTTTTCTCTAGGAGGAAAGATGGGAAGAAACAAAAGTGCAAAAAAGGAATATCACTCGGCTATGAAGGGGTCAATGATCCCCCACAGCTGGCTTCTAATGATGAACATTAGGTAGCCCACACCCTGAGCTGTTCTGGATGGATTGGAAGTAGAGTGTTGGTTTCCGCTCTAGCACCTAACCCCTCTTGAGGTTCTTAACCACTTCCTGGCTGAGAATTTCCTATTTTTTTTTTCCCCAAGAGTCATAACTTTTTTCTTTTTCCATTGACAAAGCCATATTAGGGATTATTTGTAGTTGGATGAGTTGTAGTTTTGAGGGACACCATTTATTTTACCATTCGTCGTAGTGAAAAAGGGGGAAAAAAACATTTCAGTTTTTGTGCTGTTAAATTGCACAAAAAACCTTACAGGGTTCATTGTGCTGTAAAATTGACCTGGCAATATGATATTCCAGGTGAGTGCGACTATGACGATTTTAAATTTGAATAAAATAATTATTAATAATAATAATTTTATTTATATAGCACCAACACCTTCCACAGCACTTTACAATTGTATGTTTTTTTCTTATTTAACCCCTTTACCCCCAAAGGCTGTTTGCACCTTAAAGGGAACCTGTAACGTCCTAGTTTCTATGTACACTGCCCCCATTGCTTTGTTAGTGATGCAATGTGCATCACTGACAAGAGAGAATGCCAAGAGTGTGCAAAGCAGTCATCAAAGCAAAAGGTGGCTACTTTAAAGAACCTGGAATATAAGACATATTTTCAGTTGTTTCACACTTTTTTGTTAAGTATATAATTCCACGTGTGTTAATTCATAGTTTTGTTGCCTTCAGTGTGAATGTACAATTTTCATAGTCATGAAAATACAGAAAAATCTTTAAATGAGAAGGTGTGTCCAAACTTTTGGTCTGTACTGTATGTTACACAAAATAATTAATAAATAACATTTTCCACATGTCTACTTTACATCAGCACAATTTTGGAGCCAAAATTTTTTTTATTAGGGAGCTATAAGGGTTAAAAAAAAAAAGAAGAAAAAAAAAAAGCGATTTTTCATTTTTACAAAACCGTTTTTTTAGAGACCACATCACATTTGACTTGACTTTGAGGGGCCTTTATGACAGAAAATACCCAAAAGTGACACCATTCTAAAAACTGCACCCCTCAAGGTGCTCAAAGAAAGTTTATTAACCCTTCAGGTGCTTCACAGGAATTTTTGGAATGTGGAAGAAAAAAATTAACATTTAACTTTTTTTTTACAAAAATGTTACTTTAGACCCAATTGTTTTTTTATTTTCACAGGGTTAACAGGAAAAAATGGACCCCAAAATTTGTTGTGCAATTTTCCCTGAGCGCGCAGATTCCCCATATGTGGGGAAAAAACACTGTTTGGGCGCACGGCCGGGTTCGGAAGGGAAGGAGCGCCATTTGACTTTTTGAATGTAAAATTTGCTTGAATAATTAGCGGACGCCATGTCACCTTTGGGGAGCCCCTGATGTGCCTAAATAGTGGAAACCCCCCACAAGTGACACCATTTTGGAAACTAGACCCCCTCAGGGAACTTATGTAGGTGTGTGGTGAGCACCTTGAACCCCCAGCTGCTTCACAGAAGTTTATATCACTGAGCAGTAAAAATACAATTTTCACATTTTTCCCACAAAAATGTTTTTCAGCCCCCAATTTGCATTTTTATAAGGGTAACAGGAGAAATTGCGCCATACCATTTGTTGTGCCATTTCTCCTGAGCATGCCAATACCCCATATGTGGCAAAAATATCCTAGTTACTTACCGGTAACGGGATTTTACAGAGCCCATGACAGCACCACCTGAGAGAGGGTATCCGCCCACCAAGGACAGGAACCTACTGAATAAAAAGGTGGTACCTCTCTTCGGCATCAGTTTTTGTTTCAGAGTATGAGAGGGCCTCCGAAAAATAGGTTAGCACATAACTACCGCCTAAACATTTCTTAATAAAACACCCTAAGAAGTGCACACCATAAGTGATAAAGGGGAGGGAATTAATAGAGTGCTGTCATGCGCTCTGTAAAATCCCGTTACCGGTAAGTAACTAGGATCTTTTCCCCTTCTCCCATGACAGCACCACCTGAGAGATTTAGAGAGGTCAGACACCAGAGGGAGGGATCACCGCTTGCAACACCTTCCTCCCAAAGGACAGATCAGTAGAAGAGGAAAGGTCAAGACTGTAATGCTTGTAAAATGTAGCGGGGGATGACCAAGTTGCCGCCTTACATATGATGTGGATGGGCACATCTGCCTTCTCCTCCCAGGAAGCAGCTACAGCCCTGGTGGAGTGGACCTTCAGGTTCTCTGGAACTGGCAGATTGCTAGAAGAGTATGCTAAGCCAATGGTGTCCCTTACCCACCTAGATATGGTCCCCCTTGTAACCTTAAGCCCTTTCCTAACCCCCTGAAATGAGATGAATAAGGCGTCACTCTTTCTCCAGGCCTTCGTTACCTCCAAATACTAGACTAATACCCTCTTAACATCTAAAGTGTGAAGTTTTTGCTCCTTTGAATCTCTAGGGTCAGGATAGAAGGAAGGGAGAGTAATTACTTGGGTCCTATGGAATTTGGAGGCCACTTTTGGAAGATAGGCCAGATCTGGTCTTAAGATTACTCTATCCATACACACCTGAGTGAATGGATGGTTAACTGACAGCGCGTGCAGATCAATAACCCTACAAGCTGACGTTAGATCTACCAGCATGGCTGTTTTTAAGGTGAGAATGAGAATTTTCTCCGAAGCTTCCTCTAAGGGCTCAAAGGGGGGCTTGGTTAATGCTTCTAGAACCAGATTAAGGTCCCAAGGAGGCATCCTTGGAGTAGGAATAGGTCTAGATCTACTGCAAGCTTTAATGAATCTGATGATCCACCTATTCGCTGCCAAGTCGCAATTATATAGTGCCCCCAGAGCCGATACTTGTACCTTAAGAGTACTGGTGGCTAACCCCCTGCTTAAGCCTTTCTGAAGAAATTCCAGGATGGCCCCAATAGGAACCCTCCCTTTGGCGGACTGACCCGAGGTAGACAGAAACTTAGCCCGGGTTCTGCCATAGATCCTAGTCGTCACCGGCTTCCTACTCGCCAGTAGAGTAGTAACTAGACCTGGAGAGAATCCCTCCTGCGTTAGTAGTGACCTTTCAAAATCCAGGCCGTCAAATGCAGGCTCGATCTTTGGGGATGGAAGACTGGGCCCTGCCTGACGAGATCTGGGGTGTCTGGAAGAACCCATGGATCTGCTTGGGACATTCTCTTCATCTAAGTGAACCATGGTCTCTTGGGCCCAAATGGGGCGATCAATATAACCCTTGCCTGTTCTTCTCGGATCTTCCTCAGGATAGTAGGGATCAGCATTAGAGGGGGAAAGGCATAGGTCAGGGTAAAGTCCCAAGGATTTTGCAGCGTGTCCACCGCAAACGGCATCTCCTTTGGATTCAGGGAGCAAAAGATTTTGGTCTTCCGATTGTGTTTGTTCGCAAACAGATCTATCTGAGGCTGTCCCCATCGACCGACAATCTGCTGGAATACTGCTGGATTCAATTCCCATTTTCCTTGTTTCAAGATGTGTCGACTTAGAAAATCGTCTTTTACATTCTCCTCTTATATGCAGCGCCGAGAGCGTAAATAGATGACTCTCCGCAAAGCGAAGGATCTGGTCCGCTACTAACATCAGAGGAAGGGATCTGGTACCCCCCTGACGATTGATGTAGGCGACTGTCGTTTGGTTGTCCGACATTATCCGGATGTGATGACCCTGAAGAAGAGAACTGAACTCTACTAGCGCATTTCTGACTGCCAACAGTTCCCTCATGTTGGAGGAGAGACCCGTCTCGCTGTCCGACCAGAGGCCTTGTATTGAATGATCTCTCAGGTAAGCTCCCCAGCCTTCTGCGCTTGCATCTGTCGTAATCGTATCCGACACCTGGAAAGACCAAGGAACCCCCAGAGATAGATTCACCGGATTCATCCACCACTCCAGCGAGTTGATTACTAAACTTGAAAGGGATATTTTTCCATCCAGGCGACCTGTGAGCCGTTTGTCTGCTGTCAGGATCCTCCTGCTGAAGACGTCTGGAATGGAATTCGGCCCACTGAACTGCCGGGATACAAGATGTCATCGTACCCAATAGAGACATTGCATTCCTCATTGTCATGGATGGATTGTTGATGACGCGTGACATGAGGGAACTGATCTTCAGTTTCTTGTCCTCTGGCAGAAAACAAGTCTGGTTTTCCGAGTCCAAAATGAGACCCAGGAATGACTGAACCTTTTTTGGTTCTAGTCTCAATTTTTCTAAGTTTAACATCCACCCCAGGCCATGACTTCTGCCAGAGCCAGTGCGCAGAGCTGTTTTGATCTGCCCACCACTAAAAAATCGTCCAGGTAAGGGATGACTAGGATATCTTTCTCCATTAGATGTGCTGTGACTTCTAGGATAATCTTTGTGAAAACCCTTGGAGCCATGGAGATGCCAAAAGGAAGAGCTGCAAACTGAAAATGCCTTATGTGCTTGCCGAACCGTACAGCCACCCTCAGAAACTGTGCGGGAAAGATTGGGACGTGTTAGTAGGCGTCCTTCAAATCGAGGACGCATGTATAGCACTCTGGAAACAACATTTTTATGGCCGATTTTATTGATTCCATTCTGAATGTCCTGTAAATCAAATGGTCTTTCAGCTTCTTCAAGTTGACAGTGGTTCTGAAGGAGCCATCCGGCTTCTTTATTAGGAAGAGAGTTGAGTAAAACCCTCTCCCCTGCTCGGGTACAGGTGTTTATAATAGAACCCCCTTCACAACCAGAGTGAGCACTTCCTGTTGCAGGGCCATTTGCTCCCTAAGGCCTCTGGTGGCTGAAATCCTGACGGTGTTGCTGGGAATGTTTTTGAACTCAGCCCCCTCCTGATTATCCCTAAAATCCAAGCACTGGACGATATTTCTTCCCAGGTGGGAAGGAAGTGGGACAACCTTCCTCCCACCTGGGGAGGTCCGTCACTTAGGGGCTTTCTTACTCTCGGAGGATGGACCCCCGAAATTGAAGCCTCTGTTATTCGGCTTCCTGTCTCTCCAACCACTTTGGTCTCTGGGAAACTTGCTCCGATTGTATTTCCTCTTCCGAAAGGAGCTCTTATATCGGGGAACAGACACAGTAGGAAACCCATGTTTCTTGTCCGCTGCCTTATCCAGTATGTCATCTAAGGCTTTCCCGAAAAGAAATTCCCCTTCGCAAGGGATTGAGCAGAGTTTAGATTTTGACTGCACATCCCCTGGCCAGCTCTTGAGCCATAATGCCCTACGGGCTGCATTAGAAAGATTTGCTGACCTGGCAGCCAGCCTAACTGAATCTGCCGATGCATCTGCCAGGAATGCAGCCGCCCCCTGCAAAAGAGGAAGACCTGACAGAATTTTCTCTCTAGAGACATTCCCTTTGATCTGGTCCTCTAACTGTTGGAGCCAGATCATCATAGACCTGGCGGTGCAGGTGGCTGCCACTGCCGGTTTCAGAGCCCCTGCTGAGGACTCCCAGGCCTGTTTTAAAAAAGACTCCGCCTTTTTATCAAGCGGATCTTTTAGGGTCCCCAAATCCTCAAAGGGCAGTGTGGATCTTTTTGAGGTGTTCGCGATGGCCACATCAATTTTAGGGGTCTTGTCCCACTTAGCTGCATCCTCCTCTTTAAAAGGGTATCTCCGCTTAGAAGAAGAAGGCAGCTGGCCTTTTCCCTTTTTTTTTTTTCCATTCCCTATCTATAAGAGTCTTGATCCTCTCGTTAACTGGGAATGTGCGTCTCTTCTGATCTAAGCCCCCGAACATGACGTCCTGAACTGTTCTGGGAGTTTTGGCATCGGCAATACCCATAGTCACTCTAATAGCCTTGACCAATTTCTCAGTATTGTCCACCGAAAAACAAGGCCTACCCCCTCCGTCATCATCCGAAGACTCTGAGGAAGACGATGAAGAGAAGTCAGAGGGGGAAGGATATTCCTTTGTGAAACGGGACTCTACTGATTCCTCTGAGTCCGAGGAAACCCGTTTCTACTTCTTCCTCTTACGAGAGGTCAAGCTCTTTAAGGAATCCCTGACATCCCTCTAGATTAAGGTTTTTAAATCCATAGAAAAACTAGGGGACTCCTCTGCTATAGTTTTCTGGATACAATCAGAGCAAAGGTTCTTAGCGTAGGAGCTGGGAAGGCTAACTTTACATAATGCACACTCCTTATTCTTATTTTTGGAACTACTCTTTTTTGGTTCCTAACAACCAGAAATAAACAAAAGGAAAGAAAAGAGAAAAAACAGAGAAGAGCACATTACTAAGGTCAACTTTCACGAAGATCACTCGCCACACTGCCGTTCAGACTAGGGTACCGGAGGCGGTGGTTGCCGTTCACATGAATGCTCCCATCTGGCGGAGGTAGATTCACGAGATTTCTTCTGACCGGTTCTGCCGGCACTCGTACGACCCCCACTGCTGTGGCTCTGATGATGGGAAGACTCCCGTTGCTCCGGTTGTCTCACATTTTGCTTGAGCTGTTTACGATGTTTAGGTGCTTGTGGCTGCTGCTGTTCCTCCTGCGACGGTCACAGCTGCTGCCCAGGTGACTGCGGGTCCTCACTCATGATGACGGGGATGCAGACACCGCCATCTTGACTGCTTCCCATCCTTTTAAAGCATAAGGGGCTCCACCTCCTTGGCCCCTCCCCTTCCGGCAGCAGTGTGCTCTCTCTTTTCCATTTAACTCTTATTTTCTTATATATATATATATATATTTTTTTTTCCTTTATATTTTACATTAAAATACCTATATATTCTTTTTTTTTTTTCTTCTTTTTCTCTCTGCCAGCTGGCGCGCTACGCCGCAGGATCTCTCCTGCGCGTGCACAGACCCAGCGGCTCCCGGCGAGCTTGCAGATGGGGATGACCCAGAAATTGTACCCCGCGCAAGCGCAGACCCAGGCTTCCGGTGCACTTGTGCTAGGGCACGACACGACCCCGCGCGTGCGCAGCCGAGAAGGCCTGCCGGCGCGCCCAGCCACGGCCACTGCGTGCGCAGACCCGGCTGCAGGACCCAGCGCACGCGGGAGAGGACCCCGGAAGGCGCTCCGCACGCAGACCCAGGTACAGCCAGATGGGGCTGGGAACAGAGGGCCATCTGCTGTCTCTTCTCGGCCTCCAGGCTGCATCGATCCCGGGATCCACTCCAGATCCCACGAACAGGTAGGCGAGGCACCACCTAGAGAGGCTCCCATCAAGGACAGGAACCAAAACTGATGCGGAAGAGAGGTACCGCCTTTTTATTCAGTAGGTTCCTGTCCTTGGTGGGCGGATACCCTCTTTCAGGTGGTGCTGTCATGGGAGAAGGGGAAAATACAGTATTTGGTCGCATGGCAGGGTTCAGAAGGGAAGAAGCACTGTGTGACTTTTTGAACGCAAAATTGGCTGGAATTGAGAGCGTACGCCGTGTCGCGTTTGGAGAGCCCCTGATGCTCCTAAATAGTGGAAACCCCCCATAAGTCGCCTCATTTTGGAAACTACACCCCTCAAGGATTTTATCAAGGGGTATAGGGACCATTTTGAACCCAGAGGTGCGACACAGAAATTGATAACATTAGGTCATCATATTGAATAAGTTGTCATTAGTCTTGAGTGTAAGTGCTCGCTACTTGAGTTTGCATCACGTATTGCGGGTGCTCGAGTGACATGCTCGAGGCCCCGCCCGCATGTTTCACGGATATTAGACACCCAAAAAAAAACATGCGGGGATCGTTCGTGCATGGCAGGCAATCCCTGTGAGGTTTTTTTGGCCACGATGCTTATAAGGCGGAGACTTGAGCATGTCAATCAAGCACCCGCGATACTCAGTGCATACCCAAGTACCTAATGCAAACTCAAGTAGCGAGCACTTGCGCTCAACATTAGTCGCCAAAATCCCAACCCTAGCACAGCCCTAACCCTAGCACAACGCTAACCCTAGAGTTTATTTTTTACGCCGTTTCTCGTGCAGTATAAGTGATTAGGTGACTTTATTCTTCGGGTCGGTACGATTACGACTATACCAGATTCATATCGGGTTTTTATGATTGACAGCTGTCACACACTGAAAGACGCATTTTTTTGCAAAGACTAATTTTTGCATCGCCATATTTTGAGAGCTATAATTTTTCCATATTTTGGCTGACCGAGTCATGTGACGGCTTGTTTTTTGCGGGACAAGTTGACATTTTTATTGGTACCATTTTCAGGCATGTGACATTTTTTGATCGATTTCTATTCTGATTTTTGGGAGGCAGAATAAACAAAAACCAACAATTCAGGGATTGTTTTTTTTTTTTTTTTTATGCCGTTCCGTGTGTGGTGAAATTGATAAGGCAGCGTTATTCTTTGGGTCAGTACGTTTACAACGGTACCACATTTATATAGTTTTTTTATGTTTTGGCGCTTTTACACAATAAAAACTATTTTCTAGAAAAAAATTTTTTTGCATCGCTTTATTCTGAGAGCTATAACTTTATTTTTCAGCTGATGGAGCTGTATGGTGGCTTGTTTATTTGCGGGACAAGATGACGTTTTCAGCGGTACCATTTTTATTTACTTTCATTTTTTTGATCGCGTTTTATTCCATTTTTTGTTTGGCTGTATGATGATAAAGCATTATTTTTTGCTTCGTTTTTTATTAATTTGTTTTACCGTGTTCACTAAAGGGGTTAACTAGTGAGACAGCTTAATAGGTCAGGTCATTCCGGACACGGCGATACCAAATATATGTACTTTTTATTATTTATTTATTTTTTTTTCATAATAATATTTATTGATGCGTATATTATATTTTTATTTTTTGGGGATTATTTTTTTAATTTTTTTTTTTTTTATATATTTTTTTTTAATTTTTTTTTTCACTTTCTGACCTTTTACTTAGTTTTACACTATGTCCCAGTATGGAACTTTCACTTTTTGCAGCCTGATCGGCTGTATAACATAGAGAGCAGCATCTCCCTATGTTATACAGCCTGTCAGCGCTGCACACAGGGAGGTTACTTTGGTCATGCACTGCGCATGACCAAAGTAACTTCCTGCCTCCTGATGAAGCGGATGTTGTCATGACGACATCGGGTCATCATGACGACATCAGGTCGTCATGACAACATCCGGGACCGGACTCGGACGCCGCTGGACGCCGGGAGAGGAGGTAAGTATTGCGCTCACCTCTCCTTGTCCCCGCAGCGTTGCGTGGGTTAATGTGCCAGGAGCGGTGCGGGACCGCTCTTGGCACATAGCATCGGGTGTCAGCTGTAACAATCAGCTGACAACCGGCGCCGATCGCCCGGCACCGCTTGTGTGCGGGCGCGATCATAGCACGCGTAATAGTACATCCCTGGTCCAATAGGTACAGGGCACAGGGACGTACTATTACTACAAATGTCATAAAGGGGTTAAAATCGGTGGTAGTATAATGATTTTATAACTTAATATATACTTTGTCCTACCTGCTCATTCAGTCATAGGGGTGTGATTCTCATATTCAGTCATGGGTGGGCGCAGCATTTACTCATTGCTGACGCCGCCCATGTATTTGAATACTGCTCCTGGCAAGGTTGCGTCTAGATCGGAGTTGATTTTTTGAGGCCCTCACTCCAGAAACTCCGATCTAGTCTCCTCAGCAGTGAAGTGTCTAGATCGGAGTTGATTTTTCATGCTCCTCATTTTAGCTACTCCGATCTAGACTCTTCACTGCTGAGGATACTAGATCGTAGTCGCTGGAGTGAGGGCCTCTGTAATCCCCTCCGATGTAGACAGTTCAGCACTGACACCACTAGATCGGAGTTGATTCCAGGATCCTCATACACACTGCTGTCTAGTCGCCTCTTCTGGCTTTTTATTGTTTTTCTTATGCTTTTTTTATGCAATTGCTCTTGTTTTTAATGGAGCAAACATCACAAGTCAAAAATGATTTTTTCTCCTTCCCCCATGATGGCACCACAGAGAGAGGGGATCCGCCCTTCAAGGACAGGAAACCTACAGATAAAAGGGCGGTACCTCTCTCCTGCATCAGTTGGTTTCCTGTCCTTGACGGGATCCTACAGCTCCTAAAAGAGGCATACCTTCGGGGTGCCAGAAGATGGACCTTGTGGGATGCCAGGCCCAGCCAGTCCGATTCAGGTAGCGGGGGTTCCCTGCCTCAGGTGGTGCGGTGCGCTGAAGCGCCACTGCTGGGGTCAGAGGCCTTTAGGGTGTGCGGGGGGGGTGTCCAGATGAAGAGGACAGGGCCTCTCGGGGCACACCGAGGCTTGATGCGCTGGACCCCCCTGGTTGCAGCAGGTGGTATCGCTCATGCGTGAGCGCGCCTGGCGCCTCCTGATGACGTGGCGCTGCATAACTGGGAAACCAGTCTGCGCAGGCGCGAGCGTCCCCCCGCAGGTGCGGGGGAGGAGGGGTGCACCAGATCACTGCAGGCACTATGGGAGGGACTCCCAGTGCCTTAAAAGACTGCTGGGGTGCCAGTAAATGCTTCTCTGAAGTCTGGCATGCTGTCTGGGGAAATGAGTGACCAGGAGCTACTTGAGTGGCAAGAGCTGCATCCTCAGTCGCCACCGCCGCCGCCAACTCGGCGCAAGAAGAAACCGGAAGAGACGGGACACCAGGATCGTAATAGTGGAAGCGGGCGCTCCAGCAGATCGTCGCAGCACAGCAAAGACTCCACTTCAGCATCTTCCAGGAGGACCCCGTCTACAAAGATGGCTCCGCCTCCTGAACCGGTGCCCTCTCTTCCGTCTGGTTGCACCAGATCACCGCAGGCAATATGGGAGGGACTCCCAGTGCCTTAAAAGACAGCTGGGGGCACTAGTAAATGCTTCACTGAAGCTCTGGCATGCTGTCTGGGGAAATGAGTGACTAGGAGCTACTTGAGGGACAAGAGCTGCATCCTCCGTCGCCGCTGCCAACTCAGCGCAAGAAGAAACCGGAAGAGACGGGACACCAGGATCGTAACAGTGGAAGCGGATGCTCCGGCAGATCGTCGCAGCTCAGCAAAGACTCCACTTCAGCATCTTTCAGGAGGACCCCGTCTACAAAGATGGCTCCGCCTCCTGAACCGGTACCCTCTCTTCCGTCTGGTTGGTAAGTGTCCCCTTTGTAACTAGGGCCCCCCCTCTCTCTTCTTTTCTCTTATTAGGGAAGAAAGAGTACAGGAAAAACTAAGAATAGGACCTGTGCACAGAAGTCTTACCCGCTACTTGTGATAAGAGACTGCAACTCCTGTATTGAGCAGACCATATGCCTCAGAACTTAGATACCTGATAAAGTTGCAGGTTGAAGATACCATTAAGTCCCTTCGGGTGGGTAAAGAACTTAAAAAAAACTAAAAACATATCCCCCGAGTCCGGGTCTAGCAGCTCTGAGAACGGCGGAGATTCGGACACGTCCGTTTCTTCATCATCCTCTTCCTCGTCTACAGATAGGGGAGGACGGAGCTGTTTCCCTATCGAGGAACCAGATAGCCTCATTAAGGCCGTCAGGTCCACAATGGGGTTAGCAGATCCCCGGCCCAAGAGATCTATCCAGGACGTAATGTTCAGCGGTTTAGAACAAAAAAGGAGGAGATCTTTTCCACTTAATGAGCAAGTTCACTCTTTAATTAAAAAGAGTGGAAAAGACTGGAGAGGAAGGGCCTCCTTTCCCCAAAAAGAAAGTACCCGTTCGATGACCCTGCGCGTTCCTTTTGGGAGAAAGCACTAAAACTGGACGTCGTGATTGCCAAAGCCTCAAAGAAGTTCTCCCTCCCATTTGAGGACATGGGCATCTTAAAAGACCCCTTGGATAAAAAAGCAGACACCTTCCTAAAGGGTTTATGGGAAGCCGCTGGGGGGGGGTTAAAACCTGCGGTAGCTGCCACATGTACGGCCAGGTCATTAATGGTCTGTGTAACATACCTGGCGGCGTCCTTGCATGGTGGTCCATCTCCCACTGTGCAAGAGAGCGCACTTGATCTCCTGTCCAGAGTGTCTCTCTGGCTTCCCTCCATGCTGTCTGTTTGTGTCTGTCTCTGCTGCTTAAGGGCGGCGCCCGATCACTTCCTGCTTTTTGTACCTGCTGTGGGTCACACCCCTTGTGCGTCCTCAGCCTATTGCTGTCTGACACTTGGTATATAGCTCAGCAGCTCCCTTCTATCCCTGCCTGAGCATAAGTGTTTCCTTCAGTGTGTGCTTGCACTCTGAAGGTGCCAGGTCCCGTCCTTTGTTTCCTTGTCTGCCTTTCCTGGAGGCTGTAGTTCCAGGCCTGTCTGAACTGTGTCCTGTATGTCTCCTGCTTTGCGGTATTAGTTCCCGTGTCTGAACTGAGCCCTGTATGTCTCCTGCTTTGCGGTATTAGTTCCCGTGTCTGAACTGAGTCCTTTCTGTGTCTCTTGTCAGTCCTGTCTGAACACGCTCCTAGCCTGTTCCTCCTGCCTTCTAGGGGCCGATTACCTAGACCCGTTCCTGTATCTTGTCTGACCTGTCTGAACTCGCTCCTAGCCTGTTCCTCTCGCCTTCTAGTGGCCGTTTTCCTAGACCCGCTCCTGTGTCTGGTCTGTCCTGTCTGAACACGCTCCTTGCCTGTTCGTTCCGCCTCTCTGGGGGCCGTATTCCCAGACCCGCTCCTGTATCCCTCTGCAGTGTCGGTCTCCTCCGTACACTCAGTTCCAGTCTGAACTCTCTCCTGTCCTTTACCTGTTTTGCCTCTATGTCCGTTCCCTTCCTTTTTCTGCAGAGACTGAACTCGTACCTAACTCCTGCTTGTTGTCTCTGCAAGTACTGTGTGAGTATCTGGCTCTGTCTTTCCCTTCCTGTCTGTTCCGTGTGAACAGAGCCCTGTCCTCCCTGCTCAGCCTTGTCGGCACTCTAGCTGTGCTTGCCTGTAACCCTCTGCCTGTATTGTTCCTGAGTCCCGGTGTGTACTGGGTCCTATCCCGCCTGTGTTCCTACCTGCTAGTGCCTCCCTGTCTGCACTCTAGCTGTGCTTGCCTTTACCCCCCTGCCTGCATACCCGCCTGCCTGCATACCAGTCGTGCCTGCCTATACCCTCCAGTCTGTGTGCCAGCCTACCAGCCTGTTCCTGTATTCCCCTGTGTGGGTCAACAGCCGTGTCCGGGGTCTGTCCTGGAGTAGCACCTGGTCCCTCTGCTCGGTTCCTCCTTGGTGCACTGGCGTCGTATGCCGTCGTGCGACCCTGGTCGGATCGGGTGAATACTTAGTCACGCCCCTCCAGGCATTCACTCTCCGGCACGGTCCAGTGGAATCACTACCAATCCCAATCCCACGCACACGCCGCTTAGCCCGGGCGTGTGCATAACAGTCTGGTTAGACCAGCTTGAAATGCAACTGCGACAGAAAACATCTAGAGACACAATACTAGAAACCATCCCGGTAATGAAAGGAGCAGCGTCCTACCTTGCTGACGCCTCGGCGGACTCCGCCAGATTAGAAGCTAGGGTGACAGGGCTCACTAACGCGGCCAGACGAGCCTTCTGGCTTAAATGTTGGCCCGGGGATCTACAAACAAAATCGAGATTGTGTTCCATCCCCTGTGAGGGCAAATTTCTATTTGGGCCCACCCTTGATGACATCTTAGAGAAAGCGGGGGACAATAAAAAGCGGTTCCCTATCCTGTCTTACACTGCTTACAGGAAGCCTTTTCGGAGCAAAAGATTTATCCGCAGAAAGCCCCCTAAAGAGCAGGATAAGTGGCAGGACAAGAGAAGGAAAACCAAAGGGTTTCTATTTAACAAGCCCCCCAATGATAGCAGAAAGCCCTCCCAATGAGAATTTGCCCCGGGTGGGGGGAAGGCTATCAGATTTTCTCCCAGCCTGGGAAACAATATCCAACAGCTCATGGATTCTGAGCCTAATACAATCAGGCCTGAAATTCCAGTTCCTCTCATTTCCACAGCCAAACTTTGTTTTAACCCCCAAAAGGTCCTCAAACGAGGAGCAGCTGGCCTTAGAGCAAGAAATCCGGGGACTGGTAGAGAAAGCGGTCCTTTAAGAGGTCCCGAAGGGGGAGGAAGGCAAAGGCTTCTACTCTCCCCTATTCCTAAGGAAAAAAACAGATGGGACTTACAGGATGATTATAAATTTAAAAAAGCTGAACAGGCTTTTGAAGGTGGAAGCCTTCAAAATGGAGACAATAAAATAATCAGTAAAAATGCTGTTTCCAGATTGTTTCATGGCCGTTCTGGATTTAAAAGACGCCTATTATCACGTCCCAATACACAAAGATTACCAGAAGTTCCTCAGAGTAGCAGTTCCCATACGTGGAGTGGTCAAACACTATCAATATACGGCCCTCCCATTCAGCATCACCATAGCCCCAAGGGTATTCACCAAAGTTATTGCAGAGGTGATGGCACATCTAAGGGAACAGAACACCCTAGTCGTTCCATACCTGGACGACTTTCTGGTAATAGGCAGTTCCTTCCTATACTGCAAAACCCATCTGGGAAAGGTCATGGATTCCTTGACACACTTAGGATGGCTTTTGAATCTGAAAAAATCCAAAACAGAACCATGCCAGATACAGGAATACCTAGGCATCGTGTTGGATTCAAAAAGACAAGAGTGTCGTCTCCCCACAGGGAAAATTCACAAAATCATAGACCAAATATCGCGGGCAAGGACCCACCCGTCTATGTCCCTATGGAAAGCCATGTCCCTTCTAGGCTCCCTGACGGCATGTTTCCCGGCCGTCCAATGGGCCCAAATACACACCAGGGCCCTGCAGTGGGAAATCCTAAAGGCAGAAAAATCCCTAAAAGGGCATTTAGAAGGGCAGCTAACGCTATCTGCAGAAACCACACTTTCCCTAGAGTGGTGGGGGGAAGATAGACAATCTAACCCGGGGTATTCCATGGACAATTCTTACACCTCAAATCCTGACCACAGACGCAAGCCCCGGGGACTGGGGGGCTCACCTCAACAATCGTGTAGCTCAAGGGGTCTGGACAGAACATCTGAAGCCAGTTTCCTCAAACATGAAGAAGCTTATAGCAGTAGAGTTGGCACTCCGGGAATTCATACACACACTACAAGGCTACCACGTGAGGGTGTTCTTGGACAACCGTGTAGTAGTAGCGTACCTGAACCACCAGGGGGGTACCCGATCCCATTCTCTGATGCAGGCGATAGAGGTCATCTTTCATTTAGCCAAGGAAAACTTGCAATCCCTATCAGACCTACACATAAAAGGATAGAAAATCGCACGGCAGACTTCCTGAGTTGGACATCTAAAGCAGGGCGAATGGGAGTTAAATCAGTCAGTTTTACATCAGATTGTACAAATGTGGGGAGGTCCTTCCGTAGACCTGTTCGCCAACAGTCGGAACAAGAAAACACACTCTTTCTGCTCTCTAGACCCCAAAGGGACTCCATAGCTTTAGATGCCTTTATGATCCCATAGAGTCACCCTCTAGCTTACACGTTTCCTCCGACCTCCCTGATTCCAGCTGTTCTGAGGAAAATCAAGGCATCAAACTTACACTTGACAGCCT
The DNA here is from genome assembly GCF_046119375.1 of Phyllobates terribilis. Classification (NCBI taxonomy): domain Eukaryota; kingdom Metazoa; phylum Chordata; class Amphibia; order Anura; family Dendrobatidae; genus Phyllobates; species Phyllobates terribilis. The sequence continues at coordinate 287,420,328 of NW_027362769.1, forward strand.
GGAATTTCAGAGGGCTCTTCTGAAGGACAAAGGTTTTTCCCCAAATCTCATCACCACACTACTTCAAAGTAGGAAACCCATGACCACCAAACTTTACGGGAACACTTGGAGGAAGTTCCTTTCAGTTTCAGGTTCCAGGCTAGGAGGGGAGGTTCCATTAACAGCTGTCCTAGAATTCTGACAGAGGGGTTTGGAACAGGACCTGGCCACAAGTACCTTAAAAGTCCAAGTTGCGGCGCTGGAAGCCCTTTACAACTTCGATCTGGCCAGGGATAGATGGGTATCTAGGTTCATTAAAGCATCATCCAGATCCCGACCCATCCACTCTCGGAATACTGCCCCTTGGGATTTAATCTTGGTCCTTTCAGCTTTAACAAAGGCCCTTTTGAACCTCGGTCAGGAGCATCCCTAAAAATTCTATCCCTCAAGACAGCGCTTCTAGTAGCTCTCACATCTGCACGTAGGGTTAGTGATATTCAGGCCCTATCTGCAGGCCCTCCCTTCATACAAATCTTGGAGGATAGGGTTGCTCTGAGAACTGACCCTGTCTTCCTGCCAAAAGTGGCATCAAGATTCCACAGGTCTCAGGAAATCACCCTCCCTTCTTTTCGCCCCAATCCTAGGAACAAGAAAGAGAGAGACTTGCATATGCTAGACGTCAGGAGGTGCCTAATTCGTTACCTAGAGGCAACACAAGTGTGTAGGGAGGATAGTTCTCTTTTTGTTTGCTTTCAGGGTCCTCGTAAAGGGAAAAAAGCTTCTAAAAGCACGCTGGCCAGATGGATAAGGGAAGCCATCACACTATCGTACTCCTCACGCGGGGAAGCTGCCCCGGAGAAACTGAAGGTCCACTCAACAACAGTGGTAGCAGCCTCCTGGGCGGAGAAGGCCGGTGCCACAATAGAGCTGATCTGTAGAGCGTCAACATGGTCTTCCCCCTTCTACCTTCTTCAATCACTACCGGCTAGACTTAACCTCTTCTTCAGACCTTACTTTCGGGAGAAGGGTTCTGGAAGCTGTGGTCCCCCTAATAAGTCACTTCTCTGTAATTCTCTCCGTGGTCCTGTCATGGGGGAAGGAGAAAGACGTAGTTACTTCCGGTAACGGGATTTCTCAGAGCCCATGACGGCACCTGTACATTCCCTCCCTTCACGTGTTTCTGATAAGTTCTTAAAATGTTAAATTTTGTGTTACTAACCTGGTGGTTCTCTCATGCTCTGTAAACAACTGATGTGGGAGAGAGGTACCGCCCTTTTATCTGTAGGTTTCCTGTCCTTGAAGGGCGGATCCCCTCTCTCCGTGGTGCCGTCATGGGCTCTGAGAAATCCTGTTACCGGTAAGTAACTACGTCTTTTTACACTGTCATATAATTTATGTATTTTTACACTGTTATATATTTTATGGATTTGGGCAAAATTCTTTTTTTTTTTCTGATTAATGAAACTTACATTTTTATTGTCGCTTTATGTAATATAAAAAATTCCTCTTATCGCTGATTGTTTAGTTTTGCCAGAATGTGACTCTTGCCATTTGTCCACAGTCCTGTCCGCAGCACCGCCATTGTGAAGAGTGGGCGGAGCTCCGCGGGGAGAGGCGTAAAAGAGCGCCCCCGACAGTCGCAATAATGTACAACACAGAAGTGACAAATTATTACAGGAATGTCTAAGGTCACTGGAGAACACTGCTGTTATAAGTTACGCCACTTTTGTGATGTCAATTATGATGATTCTGTCGGCCGCTCCATTACTGTCACCACCATCCCCGCAAATCTCCGCCCAATCTTAGTTTGTAGTTGATTTTTTGAGAACCTCACTCCAGCAACTCCATTCTAGTCACCTTGGTACTGAACCGTCTAGAGTGGAGGCTACGGCCAGATTCTCAAAAAATCACCTCCGTTCTACTCATCTCACTAGTGAGCCGCCTACAGTGGAGGCTAAAATGAGGTCCTCAAATAATCATCTCCAATCTAGACGGCTCCTTATAGAAGTCGCTAGAATGCAGTTACTTGAGTGCGGGGATGTAACGAGGCCCCGGAATAAATGAGATTACAGGTGGGGTTTGTTTTCTTGAATCGTAATTACATATATATATATATATATATATATATATTTATATAACCCCACCCACAACCCAGCAGCCACCCCGGGGACCCCAGCGCTGAGTCACGTGATGCCTGTGAGCGGCCACCGATAGCGCCGCTCACATGCATTTTCATCAACAGAGAAGGTATTTACAAAATGTCTTAGGGACTTGGAGGGAGACTACATGGGGGGTAATCTAAAGTACCGCACAAACCCTTTAATAAATAACATTTCCCACATGTCTACTTTACACGAGCACAATTTTTGAAGCCATTTTTTTTTGTTAGGAAGTTAAGGGTTAAAAGTTGACCAGCGATTTCTAATTTTCCTGACAAAATTTGCAAAACAATTTTTTTAGGGGCCACATCACATTTGAAGTGACTTCGAGGGGCACCATGTTGCGTTTGGAGAGCCCCTGATGTGCCTAACTAGACCCCTCAGGGAACTTATCTAGATGTGTGGTGAGCACCTTGAACCCCCAGGTGCTTGATGGAAGTTTATAACATTTGAAGCTTTCCTGCCTCTATTTTTTCCCCCAAACTGTGTAAAAAGATTAGAATCTAATCTCCAGTTCCGAGTGGCTTCCAAATAGGCCAACACTGCTCTGCGGACATCAAGCTGGTGGAACTCTTCCTCCCTCTGATTCCTAGGATTTTCGCAGAATGATGGAAGAACCACTTCTTGGTTTAAGGTCATCGATGACACCACCTTCAGGGAGAAACTTGGATCCAGTTTGAGAATGATGCAATCATCCCGAATCTGCATACATAGCTCGACAACCGATAGAGCCTGGATTTCACCCAACCTTTTAGCCGTGGTGATTGCCACCAAGAAGACTGTTTTCAGAGTTAAGTTATTTATTTCTAATTCATTAACCGGGCCGAAGGCAGGTTTGCAAAGGACTCTCAGGACAAGATTCAGATCCCACGGAGGGGAAGAAATTCTCTGTGTAGGCCTAAGTCTCTGGATTGCCTTGACAAACCTGATTATCCAGGGATGCGAGGACAATGATGTGTTGAAGAAAGCACCTAGTGCCGCAATCTGCACCTTCAAGGTACTTGGTCTAAGACCTGCGTCAAATCCCGCCTGCAAGAAATCAAGGATCGCAGGGATGTCTGGCTGAGAGGTATCTACCGTCCTGTGGAAATGACAAAAGGTCCTCCAGACTTTTTTATATATGGCCTGGGTTACAGGTTTTCTACTAGCCTGCATAGTCTGGATCACTCTGGCGGATAAGCCCCTGTTCTTCAGGATCTCCCCTTCAGAAGCCAAGCTGAGAGCTGGAGCTGTTGAAGATTCTGATGCAACAGTGGACCTTGCGTCAGAAGATCTTCCTGAAATGGTAAAATGATTGGGTCTTCCAATGGTAGAAGGGAGAACCAACTTCTCCTTGGCCAGAACGGGACAATTGCTATGACTGTCGCCCGATCTTCCTGAATTTTCCGCAGCATTCTCGGAATTAGAGGAGCAGGTGGGAAGGCATATGTTAGGCCCTCTCCCCAATATTGTGGGAGTGCCTCCACTGCCAGAGGATGATCTCCTGGGTCGAGAGAGAAGAAAGATGTCATCTTTGCATTTGTTCTGGATGCAAAAAGGTCTAGGTGCGGCTGACCCCATCTGCGAGTTAATTGCTGGAACACCTCTTCCTTCAGTTCCCATTCTGAAGCCTTCATCTGACACCTGCTGAGGTAATCTGCCTCCTGATTGTCGGATCCCCGAAGGTGAACTGCTGAAATAGAGCTCACTATCTTCTCTATACCTAAGAATATCCTGTTGGCCAGGGACTGGAGAAGTGGATGTCTTGGTCCGCCCTGATGTCTGATGAAGGAGACTGGCGTGATGTTGTCTGACAAAATTTTTACATGTCTGTCTTTTAAGTCCGCCCGGCTTCTCTGTAGGGCTTCCCAAATTGCCTGTAGTTCCCGAAAATTCGATGATCGGCTCTGAATCTCTGTGGACCATGTTCCTTGGAGATAAGAATCTCCCACTCGAGCTCCCCATCTTGAGAGACTTGCGTCCGTGGTCACTAAAAGACAAGGTTCCAGAATCCACTGCACTCACTTCTGTAGAGTCTTCTGGTCGAGCCACCAGTGTAGAGTCCTGGGTGTCTCTGGACAAAGACATCTTCCTGTCTAGGTAATTCTGATGTCCGTCTGTCACTTCCAGGATGCATTTCTGTAGAGGCCTGGAATGGAATTGGCTCCATCTGACGCAGGTAATGCATGACATCATGATTCCCAAAATACTCATAACCTTCCAGATTCAAGGTTCCTTCTCTCTTGCAAAAGAACGAATCCTTTGTGGAATTGAGAGCATCTTGTCTTCCGGGAGACAAGACATTCGTATTCGGGAGTCGAGATGGACTCCCAGGAAGATGTGTAATGTACTTGGGGCAAGATTGGATTTTTCTTTGTTCACAATCAAACCCAGGCTGGTTAATGTCCGTAGGACAAATTCCAGATGTTGCGTCATACCTAGAGGAGATCCTGCCACTAGCAGGAAGTCATCCAAGTATGGAATGATGGTAATATCCCTGAATCGGGTATAGGCCACCAGCTCCGCCATGATCTTTGTAAAGATTCTGGGAGCAGATGACAGGCCAAAGGGAAGACATCAGAACTGGTAGTGTAGAATCTGACTGCCTGATGGTAGCGCAAACCTCAGATATTGCTGACTTGAGGAATGTATTAGCAGGTGGTAGTATGCATCCCTGAGGTCCAGGGTGCACATTTTTTTTAAATCAGATACATTTTTATTCATTTAAAGAAAAAAAATTAAATACAACTTCAGCATAACAATTTTCCATTTTCTTATTAGCAACAAAAACCCCACCCTCAACCCCCCTCCCCTTTAACGGACAGCAATAATCCCTCATCGTTATATAAGATATGATCCAATATCACACAAAACATCCTATAACCATTTCAATGTATTTTGTAGTGTATTCACCGGAATCTTCCCTCCAATAGCATTAATCACACCTTCCATGGTGCCCATAGGTTGTCACGGAGTTTGGCATTTTTCCTTTTGAAATAGATTTTTATCCTCCATCCGTACCACATAATCCACCTGCCTTATATACTCTTGTCTAGAGGGAGGTTCTATTCGCACCCAATACCTAGCTATTACCTTTCTAGCTGCGTATAAGAGTCTGGCAATTGGCAATTTTGCAACATCATTCCCCACAAGTTCCTCCACATATCCCAACAAGCAAACTATTGGATTTCTAGGAATTATACAGTGATAACGCCCTTCAATTAGGGCAGCTACTTCAGACCAATGGCTTGCAAGTTTTGGGCAACTCCACATAACATGTAGTATACCGGCAGCTTCTGACCCACATCTCAGGCAATCCGAGGTCTCTTGTACCCCTATTCTGAACAAAAAATCGGGCGACCTATACGCTCTGTGAATAAGAAGTAGTTGGGACATTCTGGCAGGTTCACTTAGAGACAACTTGGGGATATATTCTAATATGGATTCCCCTTTGTCATCCTCAATGGTACCAACATCTGCTTCCCACTTTCCCTTAGCCAAAACAGGATAATTCAGTAGAAAGGTGTGAAGCTGATCAGCATACACCGTAGATATGACTCCTGTTGTACATCCCCCCATACAAATATAATCAATGACGATATCCCTTTGAACAGATAGGTTCCTCATTTTCCGTTGTTTGATAAACGCATGTTTAACCTGTGTATACTGATAGCTGTGTCCGTCCGATAAGTGAAATTCCTCTTTCAGCGTCTCTAGGGTTTTGATGTTTTGATTATCCATCAGTTGGTAGATGTATTGTATACCCTTTGCCACCCAGCTTCTCAGCTCTCTTATTTTGTAAAATTCGCATAGGTTTTCATTATCCCAAATAGGAGTATACATTGTCAGCCCCACTATGCCTCTAATCTTCTTCACCCTCGTCCACAATTTATGGACTAGGCCACAGGTCGGGTATGACTTACCCATCTTCCCAAAAAATCCCGTTTCTAGACCCACTACCAACGGACTCTTTTTAAGATGAAGTTCCAGAACCGCCTGAATAGTCCCCTTCACTGCCCTCTGCGCCCACCCTCTAATATGTTGGGACTGTGCTGCCAAAAAGTATACCCATGGGTTTGGTAGGGCGAGACCCCCCTCCTGTTTCAGCCTCTGGAGAATCTCCAGCTTAATCCTAGGCTGCCCTCCACCCCAGACCAGATCTCTAAATATTGCATTAATGCGCTGGAACACCGGCTGAGGAATCCACACAGGGGAGTTATGTAAAACGTACAACAATTTGGGCATCAGCACCATTTTAAGAAGATTGGTGCGTCCCACCACCGAGAGGCGCATTTTGCTCCATGTAGATGCTTTATCCTTTAATTTCCCCAGTATCGGGTATACATTCAACTGAAGGTACTCCTTTACTGGTAATGTTATTATAATTCCAAGATACTTAAATTCTCGTACCAATTTGAGTTGCGTACGCTCCACCTGTTTAACATCTAAACTATCCAGGGTATCTATTTCCATAATATAAGATTTATCGCAGTTAATTTGTAACCCAGATAATAAACCAAATCTATTGATAATAGCTATTGCTCCATGTAATGACATCTGAGGGTCCTGTAAGAATAATAAAATATCATCTGCGTACAACGCTATCTTCTCCTCCGCCACACCATACCGGAATCCCCTCACCACGCCTGACTGTCTCAGTACAGCAGCCAACGGCTCTATGGCCAGGGCAAATAACAGCGGGGAGAGGGGGCAGCCCTGTCTGGTTCCTCTAGTCATATCAAATTTATCTGACCGCTCCCCATTTACTCTCAACCTGGCCACTGGGCGTGTATATAATAATTTTATCCACGCCAAAAAAAACGGACCAATTCCCATCAACTGGAGAACACGCCAGAGATAACTCCACTCCACACTATCAAAGGCTTTCTGTGTGTCTAATGAGACCACCACTCTATGCCCAGCATTATCAGCGGCCAATTGCATATTAAAGAATAGTCGCCTCAAGTTAATGGCCGTCGATCTATCCGGCATAAATCCAGGGTGCACATTTTTCTATTAGAGGGATGGCTGATCTTACTGATTCCATGAGGATTTTTTTGTAGCGGACCCATCGGTTTAGGGGTTTCAGGTTGTACGAAACTCCCCTGTCGGTTTCTTTATTGAAAACAGAGAGGACTAATGGCCCCGATGTTGTTCGTGTTCTGGAACTGGTACAATAACCCTCTGATGTAGCAGCTTCTCTATGTCTGCCCGCAGACGGGAAAGAGAGGTAGAGGAACATCTCGTCAGGTGGAATTTTTGAAGGGGATTTTGAGAAAATTCTAGCCTGTAACCCTGCGCTATAGTTGTTAGTATCCAGGGATTTTGATTTATCCGATGCCAACTGTTTCTGAAAAACTTTAATCGCCCTCATACTCTGACATAGTCATTGTCGTTTTGGACGGGAGCTAGTACTGGGCTGGAATTTTTTATCTTTGTTCCCCTTATTAAAACACCAGCTTGTGGACCCCCCTTTTTTCTGCGTGTTATATTTACGGGAGGGAAAAGGTTTACGAAAGGGCTGTTCCTTCTTTTTTTCCTCAGGGAAGCCCTTCTTTTTATCAGACGCTTTTTCTAGAATGTCATCTAGTACAGGTCCGAATACTCTGAGCCCTGAAAATGGAATGGAGCACAGGTTGTTCTTAGAAGCTGTATCTCCAGACCATGTTTTTAACCAAACAGCTCTACAGGCTGAGTTGGAAAGCGCATTATTTCTGGCCGCAAATCTGACCGATTCCGCTGAAGCGTCGGCCATAAAATTTGTTGCCATTTTTAATAGGGGCAATGATTGAAGGAGAGATTCCCTCGGAGTGCCATCCCGCAGGTTACTCTCTAGCTCTTCTAGCCAGACTCTCATGGATCTGGCAATATATGTAGCAGTGACATTAGATTTAATAATTGCCACGGAAGCTTCCCAGGCTTTTTTCAAAAGTCCATCCTCCTTCCTATCCATAGGATCTTTAAGTCCTGACGAGTCTTCAAAGGGGACAGAAGTTTTCTTGACCACCTTAGCCACCGGGACGTCAATTTTAGGAATAGTGTCCCACACATTGGTTTCCTCTGGGTCAAAAGATAGTCGGGCGCGGAAGTCTCGTGGTATAGAGAGTCTCTTCTCCGCATCCTCCCATTCCTCTAGTATCATGTCCTTCACATGAGCATTAACAGGAAAAACCATGGATCTCTGGGTTCTAAGACCACCAAACATCTCATCCTGAATGTTACTGCTCTTCTCCGTTTCTTCTACCTGCACCGTGTTTCGGACTGCTCGTAGAAGAATATCCATACCATCTGAGTGGAACATATATCTTTTCCGTTCCCCGCCCTGAGGTGGACTAATAGTCTCACTGACAGAGTCGCCAGATGGGTTTATTTCACCCTCAGAAAATGGTGCTATGTCTTCTCTGGGTCTTTTGGGTTCCTGGACATCCTGGACTCCTGAACCTGGGAGCTGCAGAGACATAATAGAAGCCTGAACTTCTTCTTTGATTATACTACGCATCTCGTTTAAAAAAGCCCCGTGCTCCTCCTTTAGCATGGAGCCTCTACATTAAGCACATAGACACTTTGTATATGAGTCGGGAAGTCTGATGTTACAATCCAGGCACCTCTTAGATTTTACTGTGGCCTTTTTCCCTGTATCCTTCTTTTTCTCAGAAGGAGGTGGTAATTGCCCAGATATATCCTATAAAAAATATAGAGGGCCTGGTAAGAGTAAGCTCCATTAACCATATAAAAAAGGTAATGGTACACTTACATGACTGTGGCGCGATCTAGGGAGGGTATCAGGGTGAGACATTTCTGCCATTTTGCTGTCAGGGTTGCCCAAGCTGTAAGCCTGCCTTTGATGCTCCCCAGCCCCCCTTCTTATACCTTACCTGGTCGTCCTGTCATTCTTTTCCCTGCTCCCTGGCGTCTGGTTGAACCGCGGTTTGAATTTCCCGCGCGACCGCCACCGGAAGTCGTCATCCCGAACTTCTGGTTTCGACGCTGGGTGGTCCTGGAGCCAGGAGAAGCCGGACCCACCCAGAGCAGGACGCCGAGAGCCCCGGCGATGGGGAAGCGGCACCCGGAGGCTTCAGCGCACCGGAGGGCTGAGGGACTCCCGACAGGGAGTGTCGGCCCAGGACCCACTTGACGGCGGGAAAGAGAGAGCCGCGACCCCCCCCCTATCCCCTTCGCACCAGTGCTCCTGCACCAGCGCTCCTCCTGTACTCCCTGTCCTGTGTAAGGACAGGAAAAACACTGAGGGGGTTGGGGTGGGAGGGCTTTTAACCTCTTTTGCTTCCTGTCCCTACACAGGATATGGGATTACTCCTCCTTTGGTGCTGTCATGGGGACGTACTGGAAAACAAAATTTGTTGTGAAAGTTTTCCTGAGCACGCAGATACCCCATATGTGGGGAAAAACTACTGTTTGGGCATGCGGTAAAGAAAGAATAATTACATTTTTACTACCAAAGTTTTGTTTTAGCCCCAGATTTTACATTTTCAAACTGGGAAATGGGTAAAAATGGCACCAAAATTTGTCACACAATTTCTGCTAAATGTAGAAATACCCCATATGTGGCTATGCAGTACTGCTTAGCCACACGGAGAGACTCCGGAGAGAATGAGCGCTATTTGCCTCCTGGAGCGCAGATTTTCCTAAAATAGTTTGCGGACTCCATATATAGAGACTCTAAGTATTAGAAGAGCAGAATCCCCCCTCAAGTGACCCCACTTTGGAAATTATACCCCTTTGGGAATTTATCTACTGGTGTGATGAGGATTTTTCCAGAAACAAGCAGCTGCGGATGTTGCTGAGTGAAAATTGCAAACTGCCATTGTAGTGACCAGTACGTTGTAGTGACCAGTACGTTATGTCTACGTGCGGGAGGCCGCACGTAGACATCTATACACAGCGGGAGGCCGCACGTAGACATCTATACACAGCGGGAGGCCGCACGTTGCCATCTATACACAGCAGGAGGCCGCACGTAGCGATCTATATACAGCGGGAGGCCGCACTTAGCCATCTATACACAGCGGGAGGTCCAGCCCCCTGCTGTATATAGATGGCTACGTCCGGCCCCCTGCTGTGTATAGATGGCTACGTCTGGCCCCCTGCACTGTATAGATGGCACCTTGCGACCTCCCGCTATGTATAGATGGCTACGTGCGGCTTTCCGCTGTGTATAGATGGCTATGTGTGGCCTCCCGCTGTGTATAGATCGCTACGTGCGGCCTCCCGCTGTATATAGATGGCTACGAGCGGCCTCCTGCTGTGTATAGATGGCTACGTGCGGCCTCCTGCTGTGTTTAGGAGGATTGTGGCAACTCATATTGTATGTAGGCTCTCATACTGTATATAGGGGATGTCAGCATACTTAATTGTGCTCAATATAAAGTCATACAATTAATGAAAAAAAAAATATTATAATTAATATATTAATATTGTGCCAAATTAATTTCACGTGAACTATCACATGATCTATCAAAGGGGATCATGTGACATGTCACGTTATACATCAGGTGTGTGTGCGTGTGGCTACGTCTGGCCCCCTGCCTTCCAAACTGCGCCTTCCAAACTGCCCGGGGCCCTTGCTACTCTTAATCCACCCCTGCTCACAGGCATCACGTGACCCCCGCGCTGCAGCTGGCTCTGACATCCGCTGACGTCACGACAAGTGCTGGCAGCTGCCAGGGGTCTCTGTCTTCTGCGTTCCACCAGTGGCTGCTGGGTTGTGGGCCGGGTTACCCCCCCGCGTCACACCCGGCATCCACCACGCGCTCTGCCTCTCTCCATTCATTGGGAAAGCGCGCGGTGGATGCCGGGTTTGACGCGGAGGGTAATCCCACCCACAACCCAGCAGCCACCGCGGGGACCCCAGCGCTGAGTCACGCCTCAGTAGACGGGACGTCAGCGTGGGGTCACTTGATGCCTGTGAGCAGCCAAAGATAGCGCCGCTCACAGGCAGTATCTGCAACATAAGCTAATTACAAAAATCCTTAGGGGCCCCCAGGGGATACATTGGGGGGTAATATAAAATACTGGACAACTTCTTTAACTATTGTAAAGCAATATACTCTATCTGAGAGGCATCTGATAGATGGTTATCCCCAGGTTTTATAGAAATTGATTTCTGTGTTGAATATATGTTGTATTATTGTGAAAACATCTGTTTTACCATTTTTTTCAAATTATTAGTGTGGTGTTGTGAACGGCAACAGCTGATTAGAATGAGTAATGTGATCCCAGCTTGGGGAAGTAGCCTACCTCCCTTCAGCAACATTTGAGTATAAAAAGTTTGAGAGATACACTCTTTATGCACCTGTTGAAGGCTTTTTTAAGCAGAAATGCGTTGTGCGACTTGTATATTAAGTTATCCTGTGTATGTGATATATTTATCATGATATCGTGTTCTTAATTATTATTTTTTAAGAAAATAAAAACATTTTAATATTTTAAAGAAAAAGTGGGTTACAAGGTTGTTCCTTTTAAAATCACGAGGATCCACATAACATCCACGGGTGCGCCAGCAGGATTATTTTTTACAAGTTAGTTTGACCATGCACTGCGCATGATCTAACTAACTTACTAGTGCCTGGTGAACCGAATGTCATCATGATGAGATCGGGTCACTATAGCAAAGATTGGGCCCCCAGCCATGTCGTCGCGGGGCCTCTGATCCAACAGCGGAGGGGCTTCTGTCCCTCTCCTCGCTCACTAAATGCTGCAGTCGCAGCGATCACAGCATTTAGGGGGTTAAAACACCGGGAGCGGTGCGGGCACCACTCCTGGCACTGAGTGCCGGGTGTCAGCTGTCAGAATCAGCTGACACCTGACGGCGATCGCACGCGCACAGCCTCTGTGCACTCGAAATCGCCTGGAAGTATCCATATGTCCCTGGTCAATAAGTACCAGGCCACAGGTACATATGGATAAGCCCCATGTCAAAAAAGGGTTAAAGAGAATATGTCGCCAGATCCAATCAGAGAGCTGCATTATGTAGGGGCAGACACTGATTCCAGCGATGTATCAATTTTTGGGCTGGTGCTGCAGTTTTGTTAAAATTAGTGTTTTATCTGCTGCAGATCTAGCAGTTCTCTGAATGCTGAGCTCTGTATAACTCTGCCCACACCCCTGTGACAGCTTTCAATGTACACTGTGCATAGGCAGAAAGCTGCCAATCAGTGCTGGGGGCAGTGTTATACAGAGCTCATGAATATGGACGACTACATAATAGCAGGCCAAGTAGTCATGTAATAATCTCCTGCTGATAAAATAGTGATTTTATCAAAACTACAGCAAGCAGCACAGTATGTGATACATCGCTGTAATCAGGGTTCCTGTCTCTATGTTATGCTGCTTGCAGATTAAGTGGCAAAAACTGGTGACAGATTCCATTTAAGTGGTAAAAAAAAAAATTGTACATTTTTTAATAATTTATTGTTTTTTTGCTGCTATTTTTTGAGACCCATATTGTTTTCATATTTACATCAATGGCTTGCTTGCTTGCTTTTCGAGTGTTGAGCTGACATTTTTATTGGTGCCTATTTGAGCTACATATGACATTTTGATAGTTTATTACATTTTTTGGCAGACTTGCCCAAAACCAAATTTGGGTGTTTCAATTTTTTTCTCTTTACAGTGTTTATTGATCTGGTTAATTAATTTTATGTTTTGATAGCGGACTTTTACAGACGCAGTGATACCAATTATCTTTTTTTTTAATTTTTAATGGGGGAAAAGAGGAAGTGATTCAAACTTTTCTATATTTTTATTTATATTAAAAACTTTTTTTTACATTTTTTACTGTATCTTTTTGTCCCCTTTGCGGACTTCAACCTTTGACCCTTTAGTCGCTTTAATCCTTGGATCGCTTATATTATATACTGCAGTACATTGCAGTATATAGAGAAATTGTGGTTCTTCTATGGATATCCAATATGGCAATTACAGGAGGGCCTTCAGCAGCACTAGGACTACTATGGTGACACATTGGTTCCCTGTGATTGTGTTGCTGGGAGCGAGAGGATGCTGGTGTGCTCCGTGTGTCATAGATTGACAGTGGCATTTAGGTGGTTAAACCACAGCAATCGGAGCTACAGTGGTGGCCAAAAGTATTGGCACCTCTGCAATTCTGTCAGATAATACTCAGTTTCTTCCTGAAAATGATTGCAATCACAAATTCTTTGGTATTATTATCTTCATTTAATTTGTCTTCAATGAAAAAACACAAAAAGAATTGTCCTAAAGCCAAATTGGATACAATTCCACACCAAACCTAAAAAAGGGGGTGGACAAAAGTATTGGCACTGTTTGAAAAATCATGTGATGCTTCTCTAATTCGTGTAATTAACAGCATCTGTAACTTACCTGTGGCACCTAACAGGTGTTGGCAATAACTAAATCACACTTGCAGCCAGTTAACATGGATTAAAGTTGACTCAACCTCTGTCCTGTGTCCTTTTGTGCACCACATTGAGCATGGAGAAAAGAAAGAAGACCAAAGAACTGTCTGAGGACTTGAGAAACCAAATTGTGAGGAAGCATGAGCAATCTCAAGGCTACAAGTCCATCTCCAAAGACCTGAATGTTCCTGTGTCTTCCGTGCGCAGTGTCATCAAGAAGTTTAAAGCCCATGGCACTGTGGCTAACCTCCCTAGATGTGGACGGAAAATAAAAATTGAGAGATTTCAATGCAAGATTGTGCGGATGGTGGATAAAGAACCTTGACTAACATCCAAACAAGTTCAAGCTGCCCTGCAGTCCGAGGGTACAACAGTGTCAACCCGTACTATCCGTCGGCGTCTGAATGAAAAGGGACTGTATGGTAGGATACCCAGGAAGACCCCACTTCTTACCCCAAGACATAAAATAGCCAGGCTGGAGTTTGCCAAAACTTACCTGAGAAAGCCTAAAATGTTTTGGAAGAATGTTCTTTGGTCAGATGAGACAAAAGTAGAGCTTTTTGGGAAAAAGAATCAACATAGAGTGTACAGGAAAAAAAAAGAGGCATTCAAAGAAAAGAACACGGTCCCTACAATCAAACATGGCGGAGGTTCCCTGATGTTTTGGGGTTGCTTTGCTGCCTCTGGCACTGGACTGCTTGACCGTGTGCATGGCATTATGAAGTCTGAAGACTACCAACAAATTTTGCAGCATAATGTAGGGCCCAGTGTGATAAAGCTGGGTCTCCCTCAGAGGTCATGGGTCTTCCAGCTGGACAATGACCCAAAACACACTTCCAAAAGCACTATAAAATGGTTTGAGAGAAAGCACTAGAGACTTCTAAGGTGGCCAGCAATGAGTCCAGACCTGAATCCCATAGAATACCTGTGGAGAGATCTCAAAATGGCAATTTGGAGAAGGCACCCTTCAAATATCAGGGACCTGGAGCAGTTTGCCAAAGAAGAATGGTCTACAATTCCAGCAGAGCATTGTAAGAAACTCATTGATGGTTACCGGAAGCGGTTGTTCGCAGTTATTTTGGCTAAAGGTTGTGCAACCAAGTATTAGGCTGAGGGTGCCAATACTTTTGTCTGGCCCTTTTTTGGAGTTTTGTGTGAAATGATCAATGATGTGATTTTTGCTTCATTCTCTTTTGTGTTTTTTCCTTGCAAGCAAATTAAATGAAGAGAATAATACCAAAGAATTTGTGATTGCAATCATTTTCAGGAAGAAACTGAGTATTATCTGACAGAATTGCAGGGGTGCCAATACTTTTGGCCACCACTGTAGCTCCAGTCACTGTTTTTACAGGCAGATGCCGACTATGTAACACTACCAGCATCATCTGCCTTGTATGCTGAGAGCTCAGCTCCATACACGGGCACCTGATAGAGGACATGCTAGTATATCCTATATAAAAGAAGGGTATTGGGATTATGAAACTGCTGGAGCGTTGGGGCATTTAAAGGGTAAAAATATGCCTATACTTATCTTTGCCTTTGTGCTGTTTTAATCTATTTTACAAAAGTTTGAAAATCCCATTTAATAGAACTATTAATATTATTTTACATGTAAAACATACATTTTAAATAACTGACAATCTCATGCCCTTCATACTTATATATTCTGTGTTTCTTTTAGTTGATTTTGTTTTGAAAGATCCAAGAGAGAAAAATGAGATTAAAGAACAAGTTTTGGAACCTCATCGTGTTGAGTAAGTCATTTTTCAAGACTTTTACAATTCCCGCTGGCAGCTGAATATCAGGTTCTGGGTTATATCCTGGCTGATGACAGCCCATTTTTGTCTAATCAGTGCTTGGCGTCTATCACAATTTCCGTGTTTTTTTTGTCCATCAGCTATTTGGTTCTCAATGGGATTGAGATCTGGGGATTTCCTGGACATAGACCCAAAATTTCAATATTTTGTTTACCAAGACACTTAGTTGTGACTTTTATATGGTGACATGGTCTCCATCATACTGGAAAAAGCATTGTCCATTATCAAACTGCTCATGGATCGTTGGGAGAAGTTGCGCTTTGACGATGTTTAGTTACCATTATTTATTCATATCAGTGTTATTAGTCAGAATTGCCACTTGATTTTGCCCGGAAACTGCTGTTTCATCCACAACATTTTGTTGAATGTAGTGGCTATTCAGTTTTATGAGTAAAAGAGCTGTTCAGTTCAAGAGCCGTTCTCTTGCTGCATTTATTTTTGCCCAAGTTGCAGCCACACCACCGCTGCTTTGTCTGGTTAGACTATTATAATTTAAATAAAAACATACACCCCTAATAAAACACTATCTATTGTGCAAATGACAATATTTAAAAAAAATATATATATGTATGTACAGTACAGACCAAAAGTTTGGACACACCTTCTCATTTAAAGATTTTTCTGTATTTTCATGACTTTGAATATTGTACATTCACACTGAAGACATCAAAACTATGAATCAACACCTGTCGAAATCTAAAAAGTATGAAACAACTGAAAATATGTCATATTCTAGGTTCTTCAAAGTAGCCACCTTTTGCTTTGATGACTGCTTTGCACACTCTTGGCATTCTCTTGATGAGCTTTAAGAGGAAGTCACCGGAAATGGTTTTCACTTCACAGGTGTTCCTTGTCAGGTTTAATAAGTGGGATTTCTTGACTTATAAATGGGGTTGGGACCATCAGTTGTGTTGTGCAGAAGTCAGGTGGATACACAGCTAATAGTCCTACGGAATAGACTGTTATAATTTGTATTATGGCAAGAAAAAAGCAGCTAAGTAAAGAAAAACGAGTGGCCATCATTACTTTAAGAAATGAAGGTCAGTCAGTCCGAAAAATTGGGAAAACTTTGAATGTGTCCCCAAGTGCAGTTGCAAAAACCATCAAGCGCTACAAAGAAACTGGCTCACATGAGGACCGCCCCAGGAAAGGAAGACCAAGAGTCACCTCTGCTTCTGAAAATAAGTTTATCTGAGTCACCAGCCTCAGAAATCGCAGTTTAACAGCAGCTCAGATTAGAGACCAGGTCAATGCCACACAGAGTTCTAGCAGCAGACACGTCTCTACAACAACTGTTAAGAGGAGACTTTGTGCAGCAGGCCTTCATGGTAAAATAACTGCTAGGAAACCACTGCTAAGGACAGGCAACAAGCAGAAGAGACTTGTATGGGCTAAAGAACACAAGTAATGGACATTAGACCAATGGAAATCTGTGCTTTGGTCTGATGAGTCCAAATTTGAGATCTTTGGCTCCAACCACCATGTCTTTGTGCGATGCAGAAAAGGTGAACGGATGGACTCTACATGCCTGGTTTCCACCATGAAGCATGGAGGAGGAGGTGTGATAGTGTGGGGGTGCTTTTCTGGTGACACTGTTGGGGATTTATTCAAAATTGAAGGCATACTGAACCAGCATGGCTACCACAGCATCTTGCAGCGGCATGCTATTCCATCCGGTTTGCGTTTAGTTGGACCATCATTTATTTTTCAATAGGACAATGAACCCAAACACACCTCCAGGTTGTGTAAGGGCTATTTGACCAAGAAGGAGAGTGATGGGGTGCTACGCCAGATGACCTGGCCTCCACAGTCACCGGACCTGAACCCAATCGAGATGGTTTGGGGTGAGCTGGACCGCAGAGTGAAGGCCAAAGGGCCAACAAGTGCTAAGCATCTCTGGGAACTCCTTCAAGATTGTTGGAAGAGCATTTCCGGAGACTACCTCTTGAAGCTCATCAAGAGAATGCCAAGAGTGTGCAAAGCAGTCATTAAAGCAAAAGGTGGCTACTTTGAAGAACCTAGAATATAAGACATATTTTCAGTTGTTTCACACTTTTTTGTTAAGTATATAATTCCACATGTGTTAATTCATAGTTTTGATGCCTTCAGTGTGAACGTACAATTTTCATAGTCAAGAAAATACAGAAAAATCTTTAAATGAGAAGGTGTGTCCAAACTTTTGGTCTGTACTGTATATGCAAAAGTTTTAGGCAGGTGTAGAAGATATCATACAAAGTATGAATGTTTTGTTTTCAAAAATAGAAATGTAAATTTTTTTTAATCAATTATAAAAATGCAAAGAGAATTAACAAAAGAGGAATCCAATTAATATTTAGTGTTACCGCCCTTTGCCTTCAAAACCGTATCAGTTCTTCTAGGTACACTTGTGCACAGTTTTTGAAGAAACTCGGCAGGGAGGTTTTTCCAGATTTCTTGGAGGACTATCGACAGATTTTTTTTCTGGATGTAGGCTTGCGCAAATCTTCCTGTCTTTTCGTGTAATCCAAAGCGGACTCACTATTGTGATCAGGGCTCTGTGTAGGGCCATATCTACACTTCCAAGACTTTTTGTTCTTCTTTCATGTCTCAGGTCAAACACAGTGTGAAGACTGATCATAGTTACCAGAAATAAGATAGTTAAACTTATTGAGGAAGGTCTCTTCCAGGCAAGGATTTCAAAGCAGACTAGATATTCAAGATGTCCTGTTCAAGATCTTTTGAAGCAACATTAAAAAATGGGCAACATTGAGGACCAAAGACACAGTGGTTGGCCAAAGAAACAGTGCAGCGGATAAAAGACATATTATGCTCACTTACTTTTGAAATCAGAAGATGACCAGCAGTGCCATAAGCTCAGAACTGGCAACAACCAGTGGGACCATTTAATAAATTGGAGAAGCCTGGCCAGAAGAGGTTTGCATGGAAAAATTGTGGCTCAAAATCCATACCTTCAACATGGAAACTAGGCCAAAGCGACTCAATTATGCATGAAGACATAGAACTTGAGTGCAGAAAAATGTCATCAGGTGCTGTGGACTGATGAGTCAAAATGTGAAATATTTGGCTGTAACAGAAGGCAGATTGTTCACCGTAGTGCTGGAGAGCTGCATAATAATGAGTGTCTGCAGACAACAGTGAAGCATGGTGCAGGTTTCTTGTAAGTTTGTGGCTGTATTTTAGCAAATGGAGTTGGGGATTTGGTCAGGATTAATGGTCTCAGCAATGCTGAAAAATACAGTGAGATACTTATCCATTAAGCCAGGGGTCTCAAACTCGGCTGGGTATATGGGCCGCACATAGAAAAAATGTGAGTTTCACGGGCCGCATTCTTTGCAGGATGAGATGACATTTTCAGTGATAGAATTTTTTTCCCATACATTTTTTGATCATTTTTGGCGTTTTATTTTTTTTTATGCCATTCATCGTATGGGTTATGAATACTATATTAGCAATGTCCCCATCCTGGTCATCTTCATGTAGCGATGTCCCCATCCTGGACACCTTCATGTAGCAATGTCCCCATTCTGGTCACCTTCATGTAGCAATTGTTCCTATCCTTGTTACCAGCCTCTGATTGGCCGGTGGCTGGTATTGGTATTATGGTACAGAGAGCTGGTCTCTGAGCCGCAAAACATTTCTATTGAATGTGACTCCAAGGACGCACATTCAGCTTTAACGAATCAATGGCATCGGTGGCCCCTGGGCCGGACCGCGATTGCCACGGGGAGCTTAGGTGCCTACAGGCCACTTGAAGCAGCCTCAGGGGCCTGCATGCGGCCCACGTGATTGAGACCTCTGCATTAAGCAGTGCCATCAGTGAGGCATCTGATTGGCTCCAAATTTATTCTGCAGCAGGACAATGACCCAAAACAAGCAGCAAATTAAGAACTATATTCAGCGTAAAGAAGAACAAGGAGCCCTGGGAGTAATGATAAGGTCCCACAGAATGAACCGAAAAAAATGAACTGGAGTATAAGTTGATAAGCATGCAAAATATAGGAGCATGTTCACACAGGCCATTAAACAGACAAAACTTAAAACAGAGACAAAATTAACATATACCCTATTGTAAGTAAATACCGTATTTTTCGGACTATAAGACGCACCGGACCATAAGATGCACCTAGGTTTTAACCCCTTTAAAACCCATGACGTATTAATACGTGTCTGCCCTGGGCTTTAAGAGCCTGACCCGTATTAATACGTCATGGCGATCGCGCGCACACAGGCTGTGCGGACGCGATCGTCGCCGGGTGTCAGCTGATTGTCACAGCTGGCACCCGGTACTATGTGCAGGGAGCGATCCCGCACCGCTCCCGGCACATTAACCCCCGCAATGCTGCGATTGGCTAAGGGGAGGTGATCGCAATACTCACCTCCTCTTCCGTCCTCCAGCGCTGTCTGCCGCGGCTTCCCGGATGTTGCCATGATGACCCAATGTCGTCATGACAACATCCGGGTCACCAGACAGCAGGAAGATTTTTTGGTCATACGCTTCTCACTGTGCAGTGCTGACAGCCTGCATGGCACAGGGATGGTGCTCCATTCCTGTGCTATGCAGGCGATCAGAGTAAAAAAAGTGAAAGTCCCATAGTGGGACAAAGTATAAAAATAAAAAAACAGTCAGAAAGTGAAAAAAAAAATTGTAAAAAAACAAAAAAAATAATCCACCAAAAATAAAAATATAATGTACCCATCAATAAATATTATTATGAAAAAAAACAAAAACAAACAATAAAAGTACACATATTTGGTATTGCCGCGTCCGGAACAACCTGACCTATAAAATTGTCCCACTAGTTAACCCCTTCAGTGAACACTGTAAAAAAAAAAAAAAAAAAACGAAGCAAAAAACAATGCTTTATTATCATACTACCAAGCAAAAAATGGAATAACACGCGATCAAAAAGACGAATATAAATAAAAATGGTACCGCTGAAAACATCATCTTGTCCCGCAAAAAACAAACCGCCATACAGCTCCATCATCCGAAAAATCAAAAAGTTATAGCTCTCAGAATAAAGCAATGCAAAAAAATAATTTTTTTTATAAAATAGCTTTTATTGTGTAAAAGCGCCAAAACATAGAAAGACGATATAAATGTGGTACCGCTGTAAACGCACTGACCCGAAGAATAAAGCTGCCTTATCAATTTTACCACACCCGGAGCAGAATAAAAAAATGTAAAAAAACACAATTCCTGAATTGTTGGTTTTTGTTTATTCTGCCTTCCAAAAATCAGAATAGAAAGCGATCAAAAAATGTCACGTGCCTGAAAATGGCACCAATAAAAACGTTAACTCATCCCGCAAAAAACAAGCCATCACAAGACTCTGTCGGCCAAAATATGGAAAAATTATACCTCTCAAAATATGGCGATGCAAAAACTAGATTTTACAAAAAAATGTGTCTTTTAGGCTGTGTGCCCACGTAGCATTTTTCAAGCGTTTTTGATGCGGAATTTCCGCAGCGGAAACGCTTGTAAAACGCTTGGTAACACGCACCCCATGGTCCCCAATGGGATTCCGCAAGTTCTATGCACATGCTGCGGATTTTTCCGCAGCGTTTATGCTGCGTTCAAAAATCCGCAGCATGTCATTTAATTTTGCGTTTCCGCAAGCAGAATTGCCTTTGTTCAATGCATAAAAAACGCAAGGCAATTCCGCATGTGGAAAACGCGTGATAAACGCGCGAAAAAAGCGCGATAAACGCGTGCGGAATTCCGCATGCGTTTTTCCGGGAGAGGACTTGCATTTATGCAGCAGAAATTTTCTGCTTCATAAATGCAACGTGGGCACATAGCCTAAGGCTATGTGCCCACGATGCAGAAATGAAGCAGAAAATTTCTGCAGCATTTCTGCATCTCCCTGGCAGAAAAAACGCATGCGGATTGTACATGCGTTTTTCCTGCCTAATACATGCGGATTCACATGCGTTTCCGCATGCGGATTGACAAGGTCTTTCAAAGCGATTTTAGCATCACTTTGAAAGTGCTTGACAACTAGGTCACACTATTTAAATCCATTCAAACAGCATGGATTTATATAGTGTGACCTTCAGAATGGTTAAAAATAAAAAAAATAAACCTTGATACTTACCTTCCGATGGCCCGGGGTGTGCTGCTGCGCTCTTTCCTGGCTGCCGGGATATCGCGATGCTCTGTACTGAAGGATCTACCGTCACATGACTGTGACGTCACTGCAGGTCCTACAGTCCAACACGATGTGCCGGCAAAGGAGAAGGAGCGCAGCGCAGGCCGCCAGAAGGTGAATATAATCTTTATTTTTTATTTTATTCTTTTTTTTACAGTTTCTATGGTACCTGGGTGTGGAGGAGAGTCTTCTCTTCTCCACACTCGGGTACCATCCACACATTAGAACGCGCCAATTACGCAAGTACAGATGCAGTCTTGCGGAATTAGCGCGTTCTAATGCAAGTCAATGGCGGCGAAAACGCAGCGCTTCCGCAAAATTAATGGACATGCTGCGGATTTTTGAGCGCAGCATAAACGCTGCGGAAAAATCCGTAGCATGGGCATTGAAAGTGCGGAATTGCATAGGGGACCATGGCAGAAGGCTTACCATGCGTTTATCATGCGTTTACGCTGCGGAAAATTCCGCAGCAAAAACGCTTGAAAAACGCATCGTGGGCACACAGCCTTAGTGTGTGACAGCTGTCAATCATAAAAACCCGATATGATTCTGGTATCTCTGTAGTCGCACTGACCCAAAGAATAAAGTCGTCTAATCACTTATACCGCACTAGGAACGGCGTAAAAAATAAACGCTAGGGCTGGGGTTGGGGTTAGGGTTGTGCTAGGGTTAGGGTTGTTTTTTTTTTTCAAAAGTAAAAAAAAAAAAAGATGACGATATGGCAACTAGTGTTGAGCGCAAGTGCTCGTTATTTGAGTTTGCATCGGGTGCTTGGGTATGCATTGAGTATCGTGGGTGCTCGAGTAACATGCTCGAGTCTCCACCCCATATGCTTCACGGCCAAAAAAACCTCGCGGGGATTGCCTGCCATGCACGAGCGATCCCCGCATGTTTTTTTTGGGTGTCTAATAACCGTGAAACATGCCGGTGGGAACTCGAGCATGTCACTCGAGCACGTGCGATACATGGTGCATACCTGAGTACCCGCTGCAAACTCAAGTATCGAGCACTTGCGCTCAAGACTAATGACAATTTATTCAATATGATGATCTAATGTTATCAAATTCTGTGTCGTACCTCTGGGTTCAAAATGTTCACTATACCCCTTGATAAAATCCTGGAGGGGTGTAGCTTCCAAAATGGGGTCACTTGTGGGGGGTTTCCACTATTTAGGCACATCAGGGGCTCTCCAAACGCGACATGGCGTCCGCTCTCGATTCCAGACGATTTTGCGTTCAAAAAGTCACACAGTGCTCCTTCCCTTCTGAACTCTGTCGTGCGCCCAAACACTGTATTTTCCCCACATATGGGGTATTGGCGTATTCAGGAGAAATTGCACACAAGTTTTTGGGGTCCATTTTCTCCTCTTACCCTTATGAAAATAAAAAATTGGGACTAAAACATCATTGTTGTGGAAAAAGTTAGATTTTTTTATTTTCACGGCTCCATGTTATAAACTTCTGTAAAGGACTTGGGGGTTCAAGGTGCTCACCACACATCTAGATAAGTTCCCTGAGGGGTCTAGTTTCCAAAATGGTGTCACTTGTGGGGGGTTTCCACTGTTTAGGCACATCAGGGGCACATCCGCTAATTATTCAAGCAAATTTTACAATCAAAAAGTCAAATTCCGAGCCCTGCCGTGCGCCCAAACAGTGGTTTCCCCCACATATGGGGTATCTGCTTACTCAGGAGAAATTGCACAACAAACTGCATGGCGCAATTTCTCCTGTTACCCTTATGAAAATGCAAAAGTGGGGGCTGAAAAACATTTTTGTGGGAAAAATGTGAAAATTTTATTTTTACGGCTCAATGTTATAAAGTTCTGTGAAGCACTTGGGGGTTTAAGGTGCTCACCACACATCTAGATAAGTTCCCTGAGGGGTCTAGTTTCCAAAATGGTGACACTTGTGGGGGGTTTCCACTGTTTAGGCACATCAGGGGCTCCCCAAATGCAACATGGCGTCCGCTAATTATTCAAGCAAATTTTACATTCAAAAAGTCAAAAGGCGTTCCTTCCCTTCCGAACCCTGCCGTGCACCCAAACAGTGGTTTTTCCCCAGATATGGGGTATCTGCGTGCCCAGGGGAAATTGCACAACAAGTTTTGGGGTCCATTTTTTCCTGTTACCCCTGCGAAAATAAAAAAAAATTGGGTCTAAAGTAACATTTTTGTGAAAAAGTTTAAATGTTCATTTTTTTCTTCCACATTCCAAAAATTCCTGTGAAGCACCTGAAGGGTTAATAAAGTTCTTGGATGTGGTTTTGAGCACCTTGAGGGGTGCAGTTTTTAGAATGGTGTCACTTTTGAGTATTTTCTGTCATCATGTGCTGATGTAAAGTAGACATGTGGGAAATGTTATTTATTAACTATTTTGTGTGACATATCTCTCTGATTTAAGGGCATAAAAATTAAAATTTTGAAAATTGCAAAATTTTCAAAATTTTTGCCAAATTTCCATTTTTTTCACAAATAAACGCAAGTGATATCGAAGAAATTTTACCACAATCATGAGGTACAATATGTCACGAAAAAACAATCTCAGAATCAGAGGGATCCGTTGAAGCGTTCCAGAGTAATTACCTCATAAAGTGACAGTGGTCAGAATTGTAAAAATTGGCCTGGTCATTAATGTGCAAACCACCTTGGGTTGTAAAGGGGTTAAAGGAGGAAAATAGGAAAAATATGTAAGCAAAAAATGTGGTCATGATGCCCTGTTATGGGGGAGGGGGTCTGCTGCTGACACTGGTATTGGAGTAATGTCCCCCAATTCTGTTAATATCCTCCATCCTGGTATGTATGGCTCCTCCTTCCTGGTATAAGGGGCCCCCATCCCATCCTGGTATACCTGGCCCTCATCCCCATCCTGGTATGCATAGTACCCCTTGAGCCCCCATCCTGGTATGCATGGCACCCCTTGAGCCCCCATCCTGGTATGCATTGCACCCCTTGAGCCCCCATCCTGGTATGCATGGCACCCCTTGAGCCCCCATCCTGGTATGCATGGCACCCCAGAGCCCCCATCCTGGTATGTATGGCACCCCTTGATACCCCATCCTGGTATGTATGCCACCCCTTGAGCCCCCATCCTGGTATGCATGGCACCCCTTGAGCCCCCCATCCTCGTATGCATGGCACCCCTTGAGCCCCCATCCTGATATGCATGGCACCCTCTGAGCCCCCATCTTGGTATGCATGAAACCCTTTGAGCCCCCATCCTGGTATGCATGGCACCCTCTGAGCCCCCATCCTGGTATGCATGGCACCCCTTGAGCCCCCATCCTGGTATGCATGGCACCCCTTGAGCCCCCATCCTGGTATGCATGGCACCCCTTGAACCGCTATCCTGGTATGCATTGCACCCCTTGAGCCCCCATCCTGGTATGCATGGCACCCTCTGAGCCCCCATCCTGGTATGCATGGCACCCTCTGAGCCCCCATCCTGGTATGCATGGCACCCTCTGAGCCCCCATCCTGGTATGCATGGCACCCTCTAAGCCCCCATGTTGGTATGCATGGCAACCCTTGAGCCCCCATCCTGGTATGCATGGCACCCTCTGAGCCCCCATCCTGGTATGCATGGCACCCTCTGAGCCCCCATCTTGGTATGCATGAAACCCTTTGAGCCCCCATCCTGGTATGCATGGCACCCTCTGAGCCCCCATCCTGGTATGCATGGCACCCCTTGAGCCCCCATCCTGGTATGCATGGCACCCCTTGAGCCCCCATCCTGGTATGCATGGCACCCTCTGAGCCCCCATCACGCTGCCTACGAAAAAAAAAAATAAACAATCATACTCACCTCCTCTCTCCTCCAGCGCTGTCCCGCTCTCCTGCCGACACTCTCTCACTGTGTGAGCCGATCATGGCAGGGCGCGCATGGCGTCCCTGCCATGCTCCCTTACACAGTGTGAGACGCTGTGCTGGAATAGTCACTGCTCCCCACGCCGGGACTCTGTGCGTGGGGAGCAGTGACCATTCAGTCTGTTCAATAGCCGGCACCCTGGAGCCGCAGCGCTGCTCCTGCTGCCGCTCTGCGGTCAGTGTGCCTGCTATTAAAGACTATGGATATTCACTACAACCCATGGGAGTGGGTTATAGGGAATATTCATGAGCTTTAATAGCGGGCACACAGACCACAGAGTGGCAGCAGGAGTCGCACTGCGGCTCCAGGGTGCCGGCTATTAAGAAAAATGAATATTCATTGCTATCCACACCCATGGGCGTGGGGAGCAGGGAATATTCATTTTCTTTAGTAGCGGGCATAGCGTAGGCTGCAGCAGGTGGCTGCTGCCTCCGGTGCCACGCTGATCCCCCGCTGCTGCCTCCTGTGCCACCATGCTCAGCCATGTATATAGTATTCGAACTATAAGACGCACCCCCCACTTTCCTCCAAAATTTTAGAGGAAAAAAGTGCGTCTTATAGTCCGAAAAATATGGTAAGTAAAAGCAATAGTGCGTATAAATAACATAGGGTACTTGGTAAACACCGTTTTTGATAAAAAAAAGTGCATAAAAGCCATTCCACCAGCGTCAAGGTGTACACAA
Organism: Phyllobates terribilis; assembly: GCF_046119375.1. Classification (NCBI taxonomy): domain Eukaryota; kingdom Metazoa; phylum Chordata; class Amphibia; order Anura; family Dendrobatidae; genus Phyllobates; species Phyllobates terribilis. The sequence continues at coordinate 287,446,352 of NW_027362769.1, forward strand.
ATCGGGATGGTCTTAACCTCTAGTGTTAGAACCTTACCATGTGACATCAATGTGAATAAGGGCCGAGCAGGACTGGGTCCCAAATATGGATACCCAGCAAATGGGAAGCTATATAAACATAGTGTCCAGCCTAACCCCTTAGTGACCGAGCTAATCTTGACCTTAACCCCTTCACGAACTATGATGTATAGGTAGGTCATAGGTCATGTATCCCCCTTTGATGCGGGCTCCGGCGTGGAGCCCACATCTTTACCGGCACATGACAGCTGATTTGATTGTGATCCACCCACGGCTGTTAACATCTTAAATGCCACTGTCAAACTCTGACAGCGGCATTTAACATGATCGCGCCGGAAGCGCGTCACAAACCCTACCCATCAGCGCCCCTGTCACATGATCGCGCGGGTCAGATCGTTTGGCATGACAATCGGGGGTCTGCCAAAGACCAACTTTGCTTATCATTGCTGATCTGCTATGAACGCTGGCCCATGACCGGCGTTCATAACAAATGATTTTTGCCACAGAAAGCAGAGCTGCAGCCTTGCTATGTGTAGCACAAGCGATCAGAAGGTTGCAGCTTCAAGTCTCCTGAGCAGACTATTGAAGCAACTAAAAAGTAGAAAAAAAAAGTTTTTAAAAATATTTAAAACATGAAAAAAATATAAAAGTTCAAAACACCTCCCTTTTGACCCATTTAAAATAAAACAATAAAAAAAAACCAGATACTTGGTATCGCTGCATTCAGAAACGCCCAATCTATCAAAATATAAAAAGAATTAATCCGATCTGTCAATGGTGTAACGAGAAAAAAAATAAAAATGGCTGCAGTTTTTTGGTCGCCGCAACATTGCAATAAAATGCAATAACAAGTGATCAAAAAATAGGATCTACCCCAAAATGGTATCAATAAAAACGTCAACTTGTCGCGCAAAAAAATAACTCTTCACCCAGCCCCAGATCTCAAAAATTGGAGACGGAAAATGGCACCATTTTTTTTTTTTTACAAACTTTGGATTTTTTTTTCACCACATAAGTAATAATGAACCTATACATGTTTGGTATCTACGAACTTGTAATAACCTGGCGAATAATGGCAGGTCAGTTTTATGATATAGTGGACATGGTAGGAAAAAAAACAATTGTGGAATTGCACTTTTTTTTGCAATTTCACCGCACTTGGAATTTTTTCCCCATTTTCCAGTACACGATATGGTAAAACCAATGGTGTATTTAAAAAGTACAACTCGCCCTTCAAAAACAAGCCCTCATATGGCCATATTGACAGAAAAGTAAAAAAGTTATGGCTCTGGGAAGAAGCGGAGCAAAAACCGAAAACCCCAAAATGGAAAATCCCAAAGTCGTGAAGGGGTTAATGACCTGGCCAAATTTTACGAATCTCACTAGTGTTACTTTTTGTGGTAATAACTCTGGAATGCTTCAACGGATCCCACTGATTCTGAGAGTATTTTTTCCTGACACATTTTACTTCACGATAGTGGTAAAAGTATTACAATTTTGACAAAAATGTTTAAAAAAATAATTGCAATTTTCAGACTTTCAATCTTTATATCCTTAAACCAGTTAGTCATGCTGTACAAAATAATTAACTAATAACATTTCCCATATTTCTACTTTATATCTGTATCAATTTTTTAAACATCATTTTATGTTGTTAGGATGTTATAGGGGTTAAAAGTTTAGCAGCAATTTCTCATTTTTTCAACAAATTTACAGGGAGCTATTCAGATTTCAATGGACTTTGAGGGAACTATATGTAGGAAACTCCCCAAAAGTGATACCATTTTAAAAACCGCACCCCTCAAATACTTCAAAACTGCTGGCAGGTTTTTTTTTAACCCTTCAGGTGCTACACAGGAATTAATGCAAGGTGTAATGAAAAAAATTTTTTTTTACCTCAAATGTTCCTTTAGCCTCAATTTTTTTCACTTTTGCAACAGTGGACTTTTCCAAAAAGTGGACCCCACAGTTTGTTACCCACTTTCTCACAAGCACAGAGATACCCCACATGTAGTCAAAAAGTTCTGTTTGGACACACGGCAAGGCTAGGAACGGAAGAAGCAATATTTTAATTTTGGAACACAAATTTGTCTGACACAGATAGCGGGCACAATGTTGCATTTGCAGTGCCCCTAAGGTGCCTAAACAGCAGAAATCCCTCACAACTGACCCCATTTTGAAAACTACACCCCTCAAGGATTTTATCCAGGGGTATAGTGAACATTTTGAACCCACAGGTAAGACATAGAATTTGATAACATTAGGTCGTCCTATTGAATGTCGTCATATTGTCATTTTTTTTTCCGTAACTTTTGAAAAAAACATAACTCTAAGCCTAACCCTAAACCTAACCCTAACCTTAAGACAAACCATAAGCCTAATCCTATTGCCAAAGAATGAAAGAAATAAAAATGATAAAATAAAAAAAATAAAAAAATGTGATCTGATGGGGATGACATGAGGGGGATGATCAAGGGGGTGCACAGCGAGGCACAACCCAAGTATTGTCCTTTTTACTAATTATTGGGCTTTTGATCACTGTGATAGGGTCTATCATAGTGATCAAAAGTCAGGAACCAATAGGAAAAATTCCTGCGGAAGATCTCGGCGGGCACACTGTGCATGCGCCCACCATTTTGCTTCTTGAGGAGGGCCAGGGGATGGCGGATCTGGTACTAAGGTACCGTGGTGGTTTGGGGACACTATTTCTCTCTCCTCTGACATATTATATGATGTCAGAAGAGAAAGTAATGATTTTTACACCGGATTTCCCTTTTTTTTTTATGTGATCGCCGTTATTTATTGAAAAATGTCAATCACGTGATCGGGGATCGGAAAAACCAGCCCTGATCATGTTCTTCAGGGTCTCAGCTAAAACGGGGATATGGGAATAAGGCCCCATAGCGGCCGCTGTTTTAATTCGTATCGGCGGTCATTAAAGGGTTAAAGAAAGAAAGGCCACACGCTTACCTGCACTAAGTGCAGAAACCTTAAACTTAACTGAAAAAAAAATTAACTAAAGTATAAGTTGGTATGCATGCAAATAATGGAAGTGATGATATGGCCCCACAAAGCCGTGATCTCCAGATCATCGATTCTGTCTGGGATTTCATGGAGAGACAGAAGAATTTGTGCAAACCTACATCCACAGAAGACCTACTATTCCTCTCACCTCTCTAATGGTTATCTGCCACCTGTCAGTCATGATTTAAGCTGCTGCTATTCCATTGCATCATCTCATTGTGTGACCACAGTAGCCATTACTGGCCACATAAGTGAACTGTCAATTTCAGTAATGTCAAGATGCATGTCATCGCTGCAGCACGCAGCAACATAAAGGAAGGCTGAGAGGGAACCACTGGTGTTCATTTTTAAGGTGAGAACATTATTTTTGCCAATTTAACCTTGTAGGGACCCAGTGCTGATGTTTTGCCCTTGGCTTTAACTCTGCACTGTTGTAAATTTGCGGCATGGAGTTAAAGCTTCTGCTCCTCAAATCTGATGCCTGGCTGTCCGACATATCTGGGAACTCTATGGAGAAAGCAGAGGTGGTTTATTACTGCTTCTGTATTCTTATGTTCACTACATAGTACACAATGAGTGTTATGTACTGTACATAAGCATCAATAATTCTGTAGGATTTTGTGATCACATCGCCGGGTGTCTGCCAGTGTAGCAGAACTGCTGGATCTTAGCAGGCCCAGATCAGCCCCATCAGTGACTTATTTCAATGTAGTGGCTGTTTTTTTGCTTTAACTGGGGTTGTAATGGATGCCTCAGTTACAGTGGAACAAAAATCTAAACATATAATGTATCTACACAAACCTAATCGCCTGGAGAGTTCATTCAATAGGCTATTTGGAGTGGAACATGAACATGTTCAGCTTTTTCTGATATTTGCGTCTCAAAATATGTATATAAATTGTCTTGGTAGCCCCTCCAAGAAGAGCTAATTTTGGATTGAGATACAAATTATCTCCAAATCTGCTATTTTTGGTTCAAATTGGGTAAATGAAATAAATACGATGCATTGGAGAAAGAAAATAACACACAGCCAGTGTCTGAGTGTACAATTCTTGTCTGCCCTCAGATCCCAAGCAACAAGTATTTATTACACCCCCAGAAGAAAGGGGATGGCTAACATTACCTAACAGAGAAAGTATTTTAATTGAAAATAACAGTCGTCCTTGAAAGCTAGCTCTGTCCAATTAACTATACAATACTTTAAAAAAAAAACAGAGGAAAGCATAACAGAAACACAGCTCTATACCTTGTGTTATCGCTTTTATGAATAACACTTAGATTTAATTGTCTAAAGTAATAATCAAAGCAAAGTATGAATATTTACCATAACAAAAGTATACAATAATTTATAGGTACCCCAAATCTGTGCTAAAAAATTATATAATTTGTTGCACATATAACGTCATGAGGCTTTGTTTTATCAGTGAAAAAATAAAATTATATCTACATAAAAGTGTAGAGGCTAAAACAACAATTTTTTTTTTACTAAGACCCTTTCAGGCCCAGACATTAATAGGTTAAGTCATATTTAATACTTCGGTATATTGGATATCATTAAACTCATAAGTATATCGTAGTGTTGAACCGTATTGGAATGGTGTATAGGTGTATTGTCCCTAGGGACCCACTGACATGTATATTAGGGTACATTGAGGAAATAAAAACAGGCAACATGACCAAAATAGCAATTGCGAGATTATTGTTTATTGCCAGAAAATTGATGGCAAAATATTGGATTAGAGAGGAGCCCCCGTCCAGACGCGAATTCATTGCCCAAACGAACTATATAATTCAACCTGAAAAAAGTATTTACACCAAGAGGAATAAGCAGGAATACTTCCATAAATTATGGCAGCCATGGTTGGATAGGATCAATTAGAGTACACCTATATATACTACTGTAGAGTAAAACTCTTGGTAAACTGCATGGCGGAGTGGAGAGGGAAGAAGGAAAGAAGAAAAGGGGAAGAGAAGGAAAGGGAGTAGGGGAAGGAAAGAAAAGGAGTAAAGTAGGGAAGAAACGGAAAGGAAAGAAGGGGGGAATAAAATAAAATAAAAATAAATAAATAAAAGAGAAAGAAAGGTCTCCATGAGGGGGGGGGACTTACTGTAATATTGTAAAACGAGTATTGTCATGTAATATCTGTTCCAAGTTTTGTTATGTTTAATAAAAATTTATCTGATTTAAAAAAAAAAAAAAGAACCTCATAAGTATAAAAGTATATCTAAAATTAACAGAAGGCAATGGATCAGATTTCTCAAAAATATCAATTAATTATCTGTAATTGGATTTTATTTATTTTGTCAAGAATGTAACATCAAGAAACCACATCAAACACCTTGATCTCTTATATCATAACTTCAGTAGTATACTATTTTTAACTGTACTTAAAAACTTTTTTAAATGCTTTTTACCTTATAGATTGGAAATAGTGCCAAAACCTTGGAAGAAGTCTTTTTTGACAAATTACAACTTCATCAAGGAAAATTTGAACTCAATGAACCCAACAATGGCTGCTGTTTTGGATTTATGGCATTCTTCATTCATGTAAGTAATTACAATACATCTCTGCCTTGGTTATCTTTTCTTTTTTGATGTCTTGTAAAGTGCGCATTAAAGGGGTATTCCCATCTCCAAGATCCTATCCCAATATGTAGTAGGCGTAGTAGTAGTAGTAATAATAATAATATTAACATTATCAAATACCTCCAATTAGAAATGTAGTATAGTTTTTCTGATTCGCTATGTCCCTTTCCTCACGTGCAAGCATTGCAGGACATTAGGTATCCATGGTTACGACCACTAGCAACTAGCTAACTAACTGTCACTAACTATATCAGTGTTCGTAACCATGGATACCTAAGGTCCTGTATTGCCTGCGCATGAGGAAAGAGACATAGCAAATCAGCAAAACTATACTACATTTCTAATTGGAGGTATTTGATGATATTATTATTATTACACCTACTACAAATTGGGATAGGGTCTCAGAGATAGGAATACCCCTTTTATTTATAGGGCTTCAATTTTGGCTAAAAGGGGTGTACAAAACTACATCAAAACCGCACTGTCTGTACAGCCATTGCCAGTAAGGTGCAGTTGTTGGTGCTTTTCTTTATTTTTAATGTACATTTTTAACTTTGTTCTTTTTAATTTCCAAAGGCAATTACGTCTTGTTGATACTGATGAATTTCACAACCGCCAGGAGTCAATGGAGCTATCCATTTTCCAAAATCTTGTTATGAGACATATTGATTCTGCCAAGGAAAAATTACTTAAGAAGTAAGGAATATAAATGTTACTGGATAATTTGTTCGCCTATTAGTCCACTTAACTTGCCAGGGTCATACTTTTCCAATACAGTTAGAAGAGGGGTACATAAGTATGTGAATAGACTGATACTCTACAGTAAATAGGAAAGCTCTCTTTTCTTTTTAATCTATTGAGAATTTTAGCTTTCATTGTACAGTATGTATATATATAAATGTATATGAATGTGTCTGTGTGTGTATATATATATATGTGTATGTATATATATATATATATATATATATATATATATATATATATATATATATATATATATATATATATATATATATATATAATATATATATATATATGTGTATATATATATATATATATATATATATATATATATATATGTAGCACCCCGAGGGCTCGGCTGCTACAGGGGTATTGCACCTCAAACCAGAGGTGTGATATTCCACTCCCGGGTAAGGATGGAGTGTGGACCAGGACTCAGTAAGCTGCATGCACCACACACACCCCATTTCCGAGGGACAGCTCAACGGTGCTCCCACTAGACAGAAGTGCAGGCACGACAGCATCTGTCCCTGGCTGGAGTGGGGCGGGGGGAGGAATACCCAGTGGTGTAGGAGCAGATAGGGGTGGGTTTCTGGGCATAGGTAGGAGCCCATTGGTTGCAAGTCACCTGGGCTCGGGTGTTAGAAGGAGGTATAAAAGGTGGGCACCATCTTAGAACAAGTTCAGTTCAGAGAGGAGGAGAAGAAGACAGGAGTTCAGCCAGAGAGGGCTGACTAGGAGCTGTGGCTCAGTCTGGGCCCAGCTCCAGAGGCAGGCCTGGAGTGGAGGCCTGAAACAGCAGAAAGAGAGAGGAGAAGGAACGGAAAGGAAAGTAAGAAAGGAACTGGAACAGAGAAGAAAGGAAGCAAGGAACACAGAGAAAGGCCCAGAGACACGAGGACAGAAGGAACCCCATATGCCCAGGAGATACAGGGTGAAGGGTTGGCAGAACAGGGTACCGGAACCCAAATTGGTGGAGGCAACAGATTCCTCAGCCAAAGACCGGAGGTTGTTACCACATCTTGGTGCGACCCCTCACTACATCCACCAGAAAGGCATACCGTATAGGGTCAGGGAAACCGGGAGAGGTTTCGCCAACAGAAGGCCCGAGGAAGCTGGACAAAGGTGGGTCACTGGTGGGGACGGCCAGAGAAGGGTAGAGAAGGGAGCCCTGTGCCACGCTCTGGAATTACCTGGGAGTTGACCGAGTCCCTTGCCTGGTGGACGCAGCACGGCTCGGGCAGTCATCGCCTGCAGCATTGACATGAACAACAACTGTGAGTAAAGCATTGAAAACTGCAACCGCACGTCTCTGTGGTTCCTCGCACCATTAGCGCTGGGACGCTCACACCATCACTCCCATCATCTCTCACATTAGCTGCCCTGAGGCAATACTTCTCCCGTGGGGAGTTATCCCATACTCGGCTGCGCAAACAACATCAGCCTCAGCGGTCGGCAGCGCAGCGGCGGTCCCCACTGACCGCAATCCACGGGTGGCGTAGTCGGACATTTGCTATACATTAAGACTGCCACTGGTTTGACCACCCTGGGCACGGACCGGGTCACCGCCACACGGAGACTACAACTCCCAGCATTCTACAACAGGCCCGGTTCCGGGTTCCCCTGCACAACACAGGCCCAGGGGGTGCGTCATATACATAACAGTACAGACCAAACGTTTGGACACACCTTCTCATTTAAAGATTTTTCTGTATTTTCATGACTTTGAAAATTGTGCATTCACACTATATATTTCATTCAGTGATATCTAGAATGTGGTATTTCAGTGCTACCTTTATTTTTTTGAGCAGTGTATATGTGTGTGTGTGTATATATATATATATATATATATATATATATATATATATATATATATATATATATATATATATATATATATATATATATATATATATATATATATATATATATATATATATATATATATATATATATACACATTTTATATAATTATTAGTGTTGAGCGAATATGTTCTATTAACCTTTTCACCGAGTATGCTCGGGCCGAGTTCCGAGTATTTACAGCTGCTCGGTGATAAGGTTAAATCGCTCCCTGTGCATGATTTGCAACTGTTAGACATTCCTCCCATGTAATAAAGCTGTCAGTTGCAAATCATGCACACGGGAGCGATTTAACCTTATCACCGAGCAGCTGTAAATACTCGGAGCTCGGCTCAAGCATACTCGTACAGAACATACTCGCTCAACCCTAATAATTATCTATGTATACTTTGGGGGAAATACGTATTTGATCCCTTGCTGTTTTTGTAAGTTTGCCCACTGACAAAGACATGAATAGTCTATAATTTTAAGGGTAGGTTAATTTTAAAATTGAGAGATAGAATATCCCCAAAAAATCAAGAAAATCACATATAAATTAGATTTTTTTTTGCATTGAGAAATAAGTATTTGATCCCTCTGGCAAACAACACTTAATACTTGGTGACAAAACCCTTGTTGGCAAGCACAGCAGTCAGTTGTTTTTTGTAGTTGATGATGAGGTTTGCTCACTTTTCAAGAGGATTTTTGGTCCACTCCTCTTTGCAGATCATCTCTAAATCATTAAGATTTTGAGGCTGTCGCTTGGCAACTCGGAGCTTTAACTCCCTCCATAAGTTTTCTATGGGATTAAGGTCTGGAGACTGGCTAGGCCACTCCATGACCTTACTGTGCATCTTTTTTAGCCACTCCTTTGTTGCCTTGGCTTTATGTTTTGGGTCATTGTCTTGCTGGAAGACCCAGCCACGACCCATCTTCAATGCTCTTACTAAGGGAAGGAGGTTGTTGGCCAAAATCTCGTGATACATGACCCCATCCATCTTCCCTTCAGTACGGTGAAGTCTTCATGTCCCCTTTGCAGAAAAGCACCCCCAAAGTATAATGTTTCCCCCACAATGCTTCACGGTTGGGACTATGTTCTTAGGGTTGTACTCATCTTTCTTCTTCCTCCAAACACGGCCAGTTGAGTTAATGACGAAGAGCTCAATTTTTGTCTCATCTGACTACAGCACCTTCTCCCAATAACTCACAGAATCATCCAGGTGTTCATTGACAAACTTCAGACGGGCCTGCACATGTGCCTTCTTGAGCAGGGGGACTTTGCTTGCACTGCAGGATTTTAAACCTTTAAGGCGTAATGTGTTACCAATGGTTTTCTTGGTGACTGTGGTCCCAGCTGCCTTGAGATCATTAACAAGTTTCCCCCGTGGAGTTTTAGGCTGATTTCTCACCTTCCTCATGATCAAGGATACCCCACGAAGTGAGATTTCGCGTGGAGACCCATATCGATGTCGATTGACGGTCATTTTGTATTTCTTCCATTTTCTTACTATTGCACCAACCGTTGTCTCCTTGTCACCCAGCGTCTAACTTATGGTTTTGTAGCCCATTCCATCTTTGTGCAGGTCTATGATCTTGTCCCTGACATCCTTAGAAAGCTCTTTGGTCTTGCCCATGTTGTAGAGGTTAGAGTCTGACTGACTAATTGAGTCTGTGGACAGGAGTCTTTTATACAGGTGACTATGTAAGACAGCTGTCTTTAATGCAGGTAATGAGTTGATTAGGAGCATCTGACTGGTCTTTAGGAGCCAGAACTCATAATGGTTTGTTGGGGATCAAATACTTATTTCTCACTGCAAAATGCAAATAAATGTATCAAATTTATACAATGTGATTTTCTTCATTTTTTTTTTGATATTCTATCTCTCAATGTTAAAATTAACCTACCCTTACAATTATAGACTGTTCATGTCTTTGTCAGTGAGCAAAATTACAAAAACAGCAAGGGATCAAATAATTATTTCCTTCACTGTTTATATTTATATGTCGAACATATTGTATATATAGTTCCTACAAATTGATCTATGCATATAGAACACATGCTAAATATGTATTACTTTGATCAGAACCATGTTTGTATTATGCAGTATTGGAAAACAAATAAGCATTTCTAACATTTTCTTAGGAAAGTTTTCACTTTTGCTAAGAAAAGTTTTATTTTGTCCTATAGTCTATTCCTATTTTTCATTAAGATACCATGCAGGAGAGTGTATTTCCCAAATGTTGTGTTAGGTTGAATTTAAACACAATGTTTCAATGCATTTTCGGTAACATGGCATTTTTTTCTTTTGCAAAGACTTCTCTATGGTGCTTCAGAAACACCTAAAAAATCTATGAAGAAAGTGTAAACAGATAAAAATACCATCAAAGACGCTTGTATTACATATGTCTTAAAATAGTAAAGGTGAAAAAAGTTGCAGAACACGCACTTTGGTGCCCATCAAAGTAGTTTCGCCAGAATTTTTCAAACTAGGATAAAAATCACGTTTATAGCGAACCTTTCATCAGGATCAGGCATGTTAAACTAAAGATATCGACAGAGTGGTGGTTCTTTAATTATCTTTAGAAGTTTGTGTGCAATAAGCTGTTCGTTCATCGGGGGGGGGGGTCCTGGAGCGGGACTGTAGATAAGGTCTTTGGCTCTGCTTTGGCCCCTCAGCTGCTTCTGGTGTCTGTATCTTGTTATTGTTTTTAATTTTGCATCGGCGCCGCAAGAGGCGCCTGCGTACATTGACCTCGCAGTGGGCTTTAGGAAAATGGCGCTGGTGTTGGCGCATGCGGAAATTTAGATCTCGGCTCCATGACGACTCGAGATCTGAATCTGCGAATGTGCCGCCTCCGGCGCTATTTTACCGAAGACCGCCAAGAGATCAATGTGCGCATGCGCTACCACAGCGGCATTCTGATGAAGCCCACTGCGAGGTCAATATGCGCAAGTGCCACCCTCCCCTGTTAAGACCGCGCCGGCACAAAATTTAAGACCGTAACAAGATACTGGGACCAGAGGCAGCTGAGGGTCCGGAGCAGAGCCGAAGACCTTGCCTACAGTCCCGCTTTTGGCCCAATCCGATGAACGAACAGCTTATTGCACACAAACGTCTAAAGATACTTATAGAGCAACCAGGCAGCTGATTTCCACAGTTAAAGTACCTATTAAGCCAGTAGGACAGCTCCTTTATACCCATACATACGTTTAACATGCCTGATCCTGATGACAGGTTCTCTTTAACATCTGCTGAGCTGCTGAAAAAGAAGTCTCTTGCTGTGATATTCCTTGAAGGTTCTTTACTAACCACTCCACGTTTCAACATTAAAACACTTTGAAAAGTCACAAAATTATGACTTTTTGTGCTTTCACACCACTTTCAACCATCTCTACCAAAGTTGATGTAGCCGGGGAGAAGCCTGACTGGAGTAACATTTATGGCAAGACACCTGGAGTAGCATGCCACTGATGAGATGCGCAAAATTAATTGACGCGTGCCTCTTAATGAAATTGAGGCATCTTATTCCTGCACACCCATCATTAAAATTGGTGTACGAAGACCAGTCTAAATGAATCAAGGCCAAAGTCTTTATAATGCACCCCCCCAGTTTAGTGCAATAGCTGCCTACACTCAAACACATTAGAAAAGGAGAAAACATTGTGACTGTTCTTGCAAACATTCTGCCCATCTATTGTATATATTTTACAAACACGCACTCTCCACTTAAATACACTACTCAAACTATGATATAATATCATCACAACACAGTCTGCTCACCTGCATATTGTCACACGCACTGCACACTTGTACACACATACAGTTCAGTCATGCACATAGGCACTTACACACACTCCAGTCACACTCATAGAATCATAGAATCATAGAATGGTAGAGTTGGAAGGGACCTCCTGGGTCATCTGGTCCAACCCCCTGCTCAAAGCAGGATTCACTAGATCATCTCAGACAGATGTCTGTCCAGCCTCTGTTTGAAGACGTCCATTGAAGGGGAACTCACCACCTCTCGTGGCAGCCTGTTCCACTCATTAATCACCCTAACTGTCAAAAAGTTTTTTCTAATATCTAATCTGTGTCTCCTCCCATTTAGTTTCATCCCATTGCTTCTAGTCTTTCCTTGTGCAAATGAGAATAAAGATGATCCTTCTACAATGTGACAGCCCTTGACATATTTGTAGACAGCTATTAAGTCTCCTCTCAGTCTTCTTTTTTGCAAGCTAAACATTCCCAAATCCTGCAACCGTTCCTCATAGGACATGGTTTGCAGACCAGTCACCATTCTGGTCGCTCTTCTCTGAACTTGCTCCAGTTTGTCTATGTCTTTTTTAAAATGTGGTGCCCAAAACTGTACACAGTATTCCAGATGAGGTCTGACCAAAGAGGAGTAAAGACCGATAATGACTTCACGTGATCTAGACTGTATGCTTCTGTTAATACATCCCAGAATTGTATTTGCCTTTTTTGCTGCTGCATCACACTGTTGACTCATGTTCAGTCTATGATCTATTAGTATACCTAAGTCTTTTTCACATGTACTGTTGCTTAGCTCTATTCCTCCCATTCTGTATATGCTTTTTTCATTTTTATTGCCCAGATGTAGTACTTTGCATTTTTCCCTGTTAAAAACCATTCTGTTGGTTGCTGCCCACTGCTCCAGTTTATTTAGGTCTTTTTGAATCCTCTCTCTCTCTTCTCTAGTATTAGCTATCCCTGCTAGCTTTGTGTCATCAGCAAATTTAATCAGTTTACCCTCAATTCCTTCATCTAAATCATTGATAAAGATGTTGAACAATACAGGTCCCAGGACGGAGCCCTGCGGTACCCCACTTGAGACATTCATCCAGCTGGATGTGAAACCATTTACAACCACCCTTTGAGTCCGATCACTAAGCCAGTTATGAATCCACCTAACAGTTGCCTGGTCCATTGCATACTTGGTCATTTTTTCAATAAGGATGATGTGAGATACTTTGTCAAATGCTTTGCTGAAGTCAAGATATACTATATCTACAGCATTTCCCTGATCCACCCAGTCAGTGATTCTGTCATAGAAGGAAATTAAGTTAGTCTGACATGACTTGTTAGTTACAAACCCATGCTGACTCTGGTTAATCACTTCATTCTTATCCATGTACTTACATACATGTTGTTTAATAATTTGTTCAAAGATCTTTCCTGGTATAGAAGTCAGACTCACCGGCCTATAGTTCCCTGGGTCCACCTTCTTCCCCTTTTTGAAGATAGGAACAACATTTGCTCTTCTCCAGTCTTCTGGGACTTCTCCTGTATGAGTGTACACTCATACACTCATACACTCTGATCACATACACACACGCACCCCAGTCAGACACATACAGCTTAATCACACACATACACACACTACACTTACACACATATACACATACTCCAGTTACACACACACCCCAGTCAATCACTTATTATACACACACACATCTTGTATACACTTCAGTCACACATTGTACACCTGCACACACTCACGCACAATGCTCACACACACAGTTAAACACAGACATCAAACATCTGTACATACTCTAGTCACAAGCACTGTACAACTGCACACACTACTGTAATGCACACATACACTTCAGTCACACACGCACACTCCGTTCACACCCGTATAGTTCGGTCACACACGCATGCACACACTACAGTTACAGACATATACACAAACTTCAATTACACACACACACCCAGAGTCCAGTTGCGCACACTCCAGTCAAACACACAGACAAAACACATTTTACACCTGTACACACTCTACTGACACACTGTGTACCTACACACACTCCTGTAATATATACATATGCTTCAGTCACACCTATATACTTTGGTCTCACACACACACACACACACACACACACACACACTACAGTTGTTACACACATACTCCAATTACACAGATTCCCCAGTCACACACACACTGCGCGCACACACACACACTCCAGTGGCACACACAGGTACACACAGTCCAGTCACACAAACACTCCAGTTACACACACTACACACAGTCCAGTCACACAAACACTCCAGTTACACACTCTACACACACTTCAATCACACAAACTATAGTCACACACACACTTCAGTCACACACACACTGCACACACCGACATCTGCTGCTCAGGTACAAGCTCACACTCATCACTCGTGTATCAACTGCAGACAGCGCACATAGTTATGCATTATGATCGAAAGAGTTCTGAAATAATCTGCAGAAAGTATGATGGAGGGGCAGCTGTAGGGCGCAAACAAGGCAGAGTGAGGCCAGATTCACGTATCTGTGGTTTGCGGTCCGAGTTTGGGCTATAACTGTGACTTTGGCACATATGAGGCTGGCAAGTTCAGGTCAAGAGACCCACGGCCCATCTGTGAATCGCAATCCATACTTGGCGCATGAAAGACGCATTTGTAAATCCGGCCTTATACTCAAAAGAATGAACATTTATTGGGGGTATGGAATACTGATTGCAGCAAACGCTTCTAGGAGGCAGCAGTAATGACAGCAGTAATGACTGAGCGGTGCTCTTCATCGGCACGCTCTCAGTATTCCCTGCACGGAGCTGGTAATATTTCATGTCATTGTGTTACACAAGCTTCTATGCGTGCAAATACCCAGTGTACACCTCCATATTGTAGCACCTCCTTGATGAGCTTAGCCCCCTCTGCATGCTCCTTCAGTTGCCGGCTGAGCACCTTCTATGGCACTACAGTTTAGCTTCTGATTAGCTGAAGCATGTGTCGGTCACAGGTTACAGGCTACTACTGTGTGACTGAGCCATCAACAACCAATGAACTCTTCTCTATACAGAACCGCTGATCAGTCTACACTATATATCCAGCGGCTGTGACATGGCTGGAATATACATATAAACTGATTTTTTTCTTGAATAAATTGTTCTCCCTTACAGTAGAAGCTGAATAGTGCCTTAGGCAAGTGCCTATTTTCACCTCTAACCCTGACCCTGGGTGATGGGAGTGGAAAATTGTATGTGTATGTGTGTGTATTTGTGTGTGTGTATTTGTATGTGTGTGTGTGTGTGTGTGTGTGTGTGTATTTGTATGTGTGTGTGTGTGTATTTGTATGTGTGTGTGTGTGTATTTGTATGTGTGTGTGTGTGTATTTGTATGTGTGTGTGTGTGTATGTGTATGTGTGTGTGTGTGTGTGTGTTGGGCAAGTCACTTTCTTTGTAATATTTCCAGGCCTGCATATTACATAATTATTTTTGAGTGATGATAGAGATGATAATATTACAATTCGTCTATTTTCATAGATGGTTTCCAGAAATTCAGAACATCTATTACCAAGGAAACAAGAGAAAGCAAATTCCCAGCAACAGCAACTATAAGAAACTTGAGTCATTCTTTAATTGTGCTGCTACACTGATGACAGAACAGCTGCAGAGCCTTGCTCTAACATCCATGCAGGATTATACGGATCTGATAGTACAACCACCAGTGAGTATGGTCATTACATAAGTAATCTGCTAATGTGCTGCACATTTTATTAACACATTCTTTTTATCAGTCACTTCAGTACTACCAAATGACTGCTTAGATTCACATGAACACTTTTAATTGGAATATTGGCACACCTCCAGTAAACCCTGTCCTCTTCATGTGCTGCTCACACAGGTCCATGGCTGATTTCATGGTGTCAGGCTCTAGTTGTGCCTACAGAATTAGAGGAAGGCAGGTTGCCACGTGTGAATTTTGTTACCTGGAAAAAAGTGTGTGGCTCATAGAAGTGACTTATTAGTGACACCACTTGTAAGGTTAAAACAGAATTTGGAAGTAAACCTCTCCGATATACACACAATAGACACACACCGTTGCAAAATGTTTGGCCATAGAATCCTGTCCAATCCTGTCCAAAATATATTTTCACATGCCCATGTTATACCTCTTTTTGCCTACAATTTTTTTATGGAGGAATTTAGAGGGTATTTATTAATTTTATATTTCTTTTAGGAATCAGAATTGATTGACAGTTCCCCCCAATGTGGGTATAGGGAGATACCTTTTATATGGAACTGTATTATCAACAAACGCTGCATAAATGAATACTGCAGATGAATATAAGAATCTTTGTAATGTATCTTATCAGAGAATTCAGCTTCATTCCCTATACTGATCACACACTTCTTTCCCTCCCACCTACCTCCTGAACTTGTCATCCACTCTTGAAGAACCAGCTGAAATCTATATTGCTCAGACAAGACAAACTGCAGGTGTCGCAGCCCATTACATTCCATGGAGAGGGGAGTTGGGAGGAGAATTGAGGAAATGGGAGAGAAAATAGACAGAGGGAGACAAAACATCATGCAGATCTATCTAACAAGTGCTTTACCTTACATCAGAACTTGATTCAGATAAAGACTCCGCTCTACTGCAAAATTCCTTCTGTGCTGCTGTTGCTTGTCTGTGTGCTGAGCAGGTATCCCCCTCTTTGTGCTGAGCAGGTATCCCCCTCTGTGTGCTGAGCAGGTATCCCCCTCTGTGTGCTGAGCAGGTATCCCCCTCTGTGTGCTGAGCAGGTATCCCCCTCTGTGTGCTGAGCAGGTATCCCCCTCTTTGTGCTGAGCAAGTATCCCTCTCTGTGTGCTGAGCAGGTATCCCCCTCTGTGTGCTGAGCAGGTATCCCCCCCTCTGTGTGCTGAGCAGGTATCCCCCCTTCTGTGTGCTGAGCAGGTATCATCCCCTCTGTGTGCTGAGCAGGTATCATCCCCTCTGTGTGCTGAGCAGGTATCATCCCCTCTGTGTGCTGAGCAGGTATCATCCCCTCTGTGTGCTGAGCAGGTATCCCCCTCTGTGTGCTGAGCAGGTATCCCCCTCTTTGTGCTGAGCAGGTATCCCTCTCTGTGTGCTGAGCAGGTATCCCCCTCTGAGTGCTGAGCAGGTATCCCCCTCTGTGTGCTGAGCAGGTATCCCCGGCTCTGTGTGCTGAGCAGGTATCCCCCCCTCTGTGTGCTGAGCAGGTATCCCCCCTCTGTGTGCTGAGCAGGTATCATCCCCTCTGTATGCTGAGCAGGTATCCCCCCTCTGTGTGCTGAGCAGGTATCCCCCCTCTGTGTGCTGAGCAGGTATCATCCCCTCTGTGTGCTGAGCAGGTATCATCCCCTCTGTGTGCTGAGCAGGTATCATCCCCTCTGTGTGCTGAGCAGGTATCCCCCCCTCTGTGTGCTGAGCAGGTATCCCCCCCCCTCTGTGTGCTGAGCAGGTATCCCCCCCTCTGTGCTGAGCAGGTATCCCCCCCCTCTGTGTGCTGAGCTGGTATCCCCCCTCTGTGTGCTGAGCAGGTATCCCCCCTCTGTGTGCTGAGCAGGTATCCCCCCCCCTCTGTGTGCTGAGCAGGTATCCCCCCCCCTCTGTGTGCTGAGCAGGTATCCCCCCCCCTCTGTGTGCTGAGCAGGTATCCCCCCTCTGTGTGCTGAGCAGGTATCCCCCTCTGTGTGCTGAGCAGGTATCCCCCTCTGTGTGCTGAGCAGGTATCCCCCTCTGTGTGCTGAGCAGGTATCCCCCCCTCTGTGTGCTGAGCAGGTATCCCCCTCTGTGTGCTGAGCAGGTATCCCCCTCTGTGTGCTGAGCAGGTATCCCCCTCTGTGTGCTGAGCAGGTATCCCCCTCTGTGTGCTGTGCTATGTATGAGAGAGATCACCGCAGCTTGTCACCTCCACCAGCTCAGAGTGCTGCAAATTAGACATGAAGTCGGCAAAGGAAGAAACTGGTGACAGTGCAGGATATAAGTCATATAATTGTCAGCATTAGTGTTATTCCTTATATACACACAAAGTATAGCTTAAACTACATTTACCCTTTCAGTCTAGCTGAGAGAAGCGGGGAAAAGTTGGTATGACATACCTCCTCGACTAGTCATCCTAGTCACCTTGTCCCCAACCCCCATTTTCAGTTCTATTGGTAATGTCTGGATTGGAGTGATAATAAATGGCCTAATTAGGCGCAGAGGATGATTAGTTAAGCTTCTGCTCCTCTTCTGACTCCTTCTTCTGGGGAAAAGAAGACCCCCATATGTGACAATCAGTGCGCAAGTAGGCTCTTTGAAAAGCAGATAATAACTTTAGAAAGTAGGAACAGGGAAAAATTAGATTAGTTAAGTGAGGTGATAGGCCCGTCTAACGATATGTGTTCTTAAAGCACACTTACAGTGCCTACAAGTAGTATTCAACCCCCTGCAGATTTAGCTGGTTTGATAAGATGCAAATAAGTTAGAGCCTTCAAACTGCAAACGAGAGTAGGTTTTATGAACAGAAGCATAAATCTTACAAACCAAAAAGTTATGTTGCTCAGTTGAATTTTATTAAATTTTAAACATAAAAGTGTGGGTCAATTATTATTCAACCCCTATGTTTAATATTTTGTGGAATAACCCTTGTTTGCAATTACAGCTAATAATCGTCTTTTATAAGACCTGATCAGGCCGGCACAGGTCTGTGGAGTTATCTTGGCCCACTCCTCCATGCAGATCTTCTCCAAGTTATCTAGGTTCTTTGGGTGTCTCATGTGGACTTTATTCTTGAGCTCCTTCCACAAGTTTTCAATTGGGTTAAGGTCAGGAGACTGACTAGGCCACTCCAACACCTTGACTTTTTCCCTCTTGAACCAGGCCTTGGTTTTCTTGGCTGTGTGCTTTGGGTCGTTGTCTTGTTGGAAGATGAAATTACGACCCATCTTAAGATCCTTGATGGAGGAGCGGAGGTTCTTGGCCAAAATCTTCAGGTAGGCCGTGCTATCCATCTTCCCATGGATGCGGACCAGATGGCCAGGCCCCTTGGCAGAGAAACAGCCCCACAGCATGATGCTGCCACCACCATGCTTGACTGTAGGGATGGTATTCTTGGGGTCGTATGCAGTGCCATCCAGTCTCCAAACGTCACGTGTGTGGTTGGCACCAAAGATCTCGATCTTGGTCTCATCAGACCATAGAACCTTGAACCAGTCTGTCTCAGAGTCCTCCAAGTGATCATGAGCAAACTGTAGACGAGCCTTGACATGACGCTTTGAAAGTAAAGGTACCTTATACGGGCTCGTCTGGAACGGAGACCATTGCGGTGGAGTACGTTACTTATGGTATTGACTGAAACCAATGTCCCCACTGCCATGAGATCTTCCCGGAGCTCCTTCCTTGTTGTCCTTGGGTTAGCCTTGACTCTTCGGACAAGCCTGGCCTCGGCACGGGAGGACACTTTCAAAGGCTGTCCTGGCCGTGGAAGGCTAACAGTAGTTCCATAAGCCTTCCACTTACGGATGATGCTCCCAACAGTGGAGACAGGTAGGCCCAACTCCTTGGAAAGGGTTTTGTACCCCTTGCCAGCCTTGTGACCCTCCACGATCTTGTCTCTGATGGCCTTGGAATGCTCCTTTGTCTTTCCCATGTTGATCATGTGCTGTTCACAAGTTTGGGGAGAGTCTTAAATAGTCAGAAAAGGCTGGCAAAAGAGATCTTTAATCCACACATGTGAAGCTCATTATTCTTGGTGCCTGAACTACTTCTTAATACTTTAGGGGGATCAAACAGAATTCTTGTGGTTTGAGGGGTTGAATAATAAATGACACTCTGAATTAACTTTTAACGTTTTTTAAAAAAAAAAAAAAAAAAAAAATTTGCTGCAGTGCATTTCCCACTTCCAGGCTGATCTACAGTACAAATGTCACAATGCCAAGTTAATTCCGCATGTGTCAACCAGCTAAATCTGCTTGTATACTTGAATACTACTTGTAGGCACTGTATATGTATTAATCGGTTTGTGCAAGATTGTGCATTCCAGAAAACTGGCGCCGCACGAGAGAAGTGTTGAAGATAAAAATGGGGGGTTCGAATTATGAAGGATGTTAGTCTCAGATCAGTTGCAGAACAGAGAGCACGGATAGGCTGATAGACAAAGATGTGGGAGAAGATATTTGGTTTGCAGAACTGTGGAGAAATTTATTTGATGAGAATGATAAATTTATATTTTACTCTGTAGCGGATGGGTAACCAGTACAACATCTGGCACAAGGGGAAGGTATTGTGGCTGGACAGGATTATGATCCTTGCTGCTGCATTCAGGATGGATTGGAAAGGGGACAGTTTAGTAAGAGGGAGACCAATTAGTGGAGAGTTGCAATAGTCCAGACGAGAATGAATATGAGCAACAGTAAGAGTTTTTGCAGTTTCAAAGGTGAGAAAATGTTGCATTCTGGAGATATTTTTAAGATACAGGGAATAAAGTCAAGTTCTGTGTCAAATATGACCCCATGACAGTGAGCGTGCTGCTTGGAAGTTATGGTTGAACCATCCAAGAAAAATGCAATATCGGGTATAGGTAGGTTATTAAAGTGAGGAAACACGAGAAGTTCAGTTTTGGAGAGATTAAGTTTCAGATGGAGGGAGGACATGATGTTAGAGACAGCAGACAGACAGCGGGCAGACAGACACAGGTGGGAATGATGTCAGGAGAAGATGTGTATTATTGGGTGTTAGCAGCATATATAGGTGCATCTCACTAAATTAGAATATCATCAAAAAGTTAATGTATTTCAGTTCTTCAATACGAAAAGTGAAACTCCTATATTATATAGATTCATTACAGAGTGATCTATTTCAAGTGTTTATTTCTGTTAATGTTGATGATTATGGCTTACAGCCAATGAAAACACAAAAGTCATTAACACAGTAAATTAGAATAATTAACAAAAATCACCTGCAAAGGCTTCTGAAGCATTTAAAAAGGTCCCTTAGTCTGTTTCAGTAGGCTCCACAATCATGGGGAAAACTGCTGACTTGACAGATGTCCAGAAGCCGGTCATTGACACTAAGTAAATGCAAAGTAAATTTTGCATTTCATTTGGAAATCAGGGTCCCAGAGTCTGGAGGAAGAGTTGAGAGGCACACAATCCAAGCTGCTTGAGGTCCAGTGTGAGGTTTCCACAATCAGTGATGGTTTGGGGAGCCATGTCATCTGCTGGTGTAGGTCCACTGTGTTTTATCAAGACTAAAGTCAGCGCAGCCGTCTACCAGAATCTATGGGGTATTGTCAAGAGGAAGATGAGAGTCACCAGACCCAACAATGCAGACCAGCTGAAGGCTGTTATCAAAGCAACCTGGGCTTCCATAACACCTCAGCAGTGCCACAGGCTGATCGCCTCCATGCCACGCCGCATTGATGCAGTAATTGATGCAAAAGGAGCCCCGACCAAGTATTGAGTGCATTTACTGAACATACATTTCAGTAGGCCAACATTTCGGATTTTAAAAACATTTTTCAAGCTGTTATAAAGTATTCTAATTTAATGAGATAATGACTTTTGTGTTTTCATTGGCTGTAAGCCATAATCATCAACATTAACAGAAATAAACACTTGAAATAGATCATTCTGTTTGTAATGACTCTATATAATATATGAGTTTCACTTTTTGCATTGAAGAACTGAAATAAATTAACTTTTTGATGATATTCTAATTTAGTGAGTGTTATGCACACGCCCGGACTGACTGGCGTGTGCGGGTGTTGTGGTTCCACTGGACCATGGACCGGAGAGTGCCTGGAGGGGCGTGACTAAGTATCTGGCCGATCCGACCAAGGTGGCACGACGGCATACGACGCCAGTGCACCAGGGAGAAACCGGGCAGAGGGACCAGGTGCTACTCCAGGTCAAACTCCGGACACGGGGGTTGACCCACACTGGGATTACTGGAACAGGCAGGTTAGGCTGGCACAGACTGGTGGATGTAAGCAAACACGGCAGGTATGCAGATGGGTGGATACAGGCGAGTATGCAGGCAGGGAGGTACTGGCCGAAAGGACGGGCTGGAGCACAGAGAGGTTAAGACCCAGTACAGACTGGGTCACAGAACCGCAGATGCGGTAGACAACCACAGCAGAGAGGGAACACCCAAAGCGGAGGGCAAGAACAGAGCAGGACGGGGCTGCAGGAGCAGCGAGCACAAGCAGGGCAGGACAGGACTGCCGGAGCAGCGGGCAGAAGCAGGGCAGGACAGGACTGCTGGAGCAGCGGGCAGAAGCAGGGCAGGACAGGACTGCCGGAGCAGCGGGCAGAAGCAGGGCAGGACAGGACTGCCGGAGCAGCGGGCAGAAGCAGGGCAGGACAGGACTGCCGGAGCAGCGGGCAGAAGCAGGGCAGGACAGGACTGCCGGAGCAGCGGGCAGAAGGGTCAGAGCGGAGCAAGGCTGCCGGAGCAGTGAGCAAAAGGGTCAGAGCGGAGCAAGGCTGCGGAGCAGTGAGCAAGGAGTCAGAGCAGGCTAGAACCGCCGGAGCGGTAAGCAAAGGAGTCAGAGCAGACTAGAACCGCCGGAGCGGTGAGCAAAGGAGTCAGAGCAGGCTAGAACCGCCGGAGCGGTGAGCAAAGGAGTCAGAGCAGGCTAGAACCGCCGGAGCGGTAAGCAAAGGAGTCAGAGCAGGCTAGAACCGCCGGAGCGGTGAGCAAAGGAGTCAGAGCAGGCTAGAACCGCCGGAGCGGTGAGCAAAGGAGTCAGAGCAGGCTAGAACCGCCGGAGCGGTGAGCAAAGGAGTCAGAGCAGGCTAGAACCGCCGGAGCGGTGAGCAAAGGAGTCAGAGCAGGCTAGAACCGCCGGAGCGGTGAGCAAAGGAGTCAGAGCAGGCAAGGCTGAGTAGGGGGGGACAGGGCTCTGTTCACACGGAACAGACAGGAAGGGAAAGACAGAGCCAGACACCCACAGGGTACTTGCAGAGAAGTAGCGAGTGGACCACAAACTCACAAACGGGAGTACAGAGACAACAAGCAGGAGTTAGGTACGAGTTCAGACTCTGCAGAAAAAGGAAGGGAACGGACATAGAGGCAAAACAGGTAAAGGATAGGAGAGAGTTCAGACTGGAACTGAGTGTACGGAGGAGACCGACACTGCAGCGGAATACAGGAGCGGGTCTGGGAATACGGCCCCCAGAGAGGCCTGACGAACAGGCAAGGAGCGTGTTCAGACAGGACAGACAAGATACAGGAGCGGGTCTAGGTAATCGGCCCCTAGAAGGCGGGAGGAACAGGCTAGGAGCGTGTTCAGACAGGTCAGACAAGATACAGGAACGGGTCTAGGTAATCGGCCCCTAGAAGGCAGGAGGAACAGGCTAGGAGCGTGTTCAGACAGGCCTGGAAATACAGCCTCCAGGATAGGCAGACAAGAGAACACAGAACGGGACCTGGCACCTTCAGAGTGCATGCACACACTGAATGAAACACTATGCTCAGGCAGGAATAGATGGGAGCAGCTGAGCTATATACCAGGTGACAGACAGCAATAGGCTGAGGACGCACAAGGGGTGTGACCCACAGCAGGTACAAAAAGCAGGAAGTGATCGGGCGCCGCCCTTAAGCAGCAGAAACAGACTCAAACAGACAGCATGGAGGGAAGCCAGAGAGACATTCTGGACTGGAGATCAAGTGCGCGCTCTTGCACAGTGGGAGATGGACCACCATGCAAGGACGCCGCCAGGTATGTTACAGTGAGATGCACCTGTAGATGGTACTGGAAACCAAATCTGCTGATAGTTTGTCCAATAGGTGCAGTGTATAGAGAGAAGAGGAGGGGGCCTAGAAGTGAACTTTGAAGAACCCCCACAATAGGGGGAAGAGGAGATTAACAGGCCGAAAATTATACAGTGAAGGTGTTGTCAGAGAGGAGAACCAAGAGAAAGCAGTTTCTTTGAGACGGAGAGAGCAGAGCATAGTGAGGAGGAGCTGGTGATCCATAGTGTCAAATACAACCAAGAGATCCAGGAGAATAAACAGGGAGTAGTGGCCATTATATTTAGCTGTTAATTGTTTGAGATTTTAGTAAGGGCAATTTCAGTAGACCATAAACGATGGAAACCTGATTGTAAAGGGTCAAGAAGAGAGTTATCTGAGAGATAGCGGACTAGACGAGAGTGTACCAAGCGTTCCAAGAGTTTAGAGATGAATGGGAGATTAGAG
The DNA here is from genome assembly GCF_046119375.1 of Phyllobates terribilis. Classification (NCBI taxonomy): domain Eukaryota; kingdom Metazoa; phylum Chordata; class Amphibia; order Anura; family Dendrobatidae; genus Phyllobates; species Phyllobates terribilis. Next base: position 287,470,548 of record NW_027362769.1, read on the forward strand.
ACAGGTCTGTAGTTAGCAGCGCAGTTCTGGTCTAGGGATTTTTTTCTATTAAAGGGTTTATAACTGTGTGTCTGAATAAGGAGAGAAAGATACCGGAAAAAAGAGAGAGATTAAATATTTTAGTTACGTGGGCAGTTACAGCCGGGGAGAGGGACTGATGGAGATGAGAGGAAATAGAGTCATTGGTGCAGGTTGTAGGGTGAGAATAAGTGAGGGGCCTGGTAACTTCTTCTTCTGGGAAGGGTTCGAAGAATCTAACAGTATGGACCTCAAAAGCAGGAAGCATCAGTGAGGGTACTGGAGGGATAACCTGGAAAACATATTGTGATGAAAGGAGCAGACCAACACATCTACCTTGTCTGTTCTCAGGTTTGGGGGTATGTGAAAAATGCAGCCCACCATATGAGACAGCAGCAGTGGAGGTGGTGTCCAACTGGTAGATCCAGGTTTCATTGAGAGTCCGAAGATTAAGGGAATTAGAAAGGAAGAAGCTGTGGATGTAGGGGAGGGGAGACCGGAGAAGGCATGCACTGAATTTTGATAAGATTAGCAAAATTTCTATGTGCCGCAGGAAGGAGGGCCAGGGACAGGGAAAATGTCACTAGCAACTAAGAGAAGGAGAATAAAGAGAATGAGAAGGTGGTTCAGTGATTTGTGCTAACATTGTGTGCGCTGTATGGTGGTAGTGGATGGTTTAGAGTGTTTGAGAAATGTGAGTAGAGCATGAGAGCTGTACATGGGAGAGGGGAGGAGAGCGGGATTAATGTAAAAAGATTGTGCAAAATGTGTTAAAATTTGGTAGATGTGAAAGAAAGCAGCAGTAAGGGCATTGATGAAGCAAAAAGATATGAAAAATATAAAAATTAAATAAAAAACTGGCACTTCCCCTGATTCTCTAGAGCTGGGATGGCTAGTTCATTTTCCAGACAGGCAACATGAGAGACCGTGACTGTTGTGGAGGGCTGAACCAATAGGCTGAAATTAACTCTGCTCAATATTAATATTAACATATTAATTATAATTGCTTTATATTAATTGTATCACTTAATATTGAGCAGAATTAAGTATGCAGACATCCCCCTATATACCGTTTTAGCACACACACAGCCCCCTATATACCGTAAGAGCCTCCACACAGCCTCCCCATGTCCAGCAGAAGACCACTATAGCCTCCCCATGTCCCGCAGAAGACCATTATAGCCTCCCCATGTCCAGCAGGAGACCCATCTAGCCTCCCCAATGTCCAGCAGGAGACCCATCTAGCCTGCCAATGTCCAGCAGAAGACCTCCATAGCCTCCCCATGTCCAGCAGGAGACCCCCATAGCCTCCCCATGTCCACCAGGAGATCCCCATAGCCTCCCCATGTCCAGCAGGAGACCCCCATAGCCTCCTCATGTTCAGCAGGAGACCCCCATAGCCTCCCCATGTCCAGCAGGAGACCCCCATAGCCTCCTCATGTCCAGCAGGAGACCCCCATAGCCTCCTCATGTCCAGCAGGAGACCCGCATAGCCTCCCCATGTCCAGCAGGAGACCCCCATAGCCTCCCCATGTCCAGCAGGAGACCCCCATAGCCTCACCATGTCCAGCAGGAGGCCCCCATAGCCTCCCAGTGTCCAGCAACTGACCACCATAGCCTCCCCATGTCCAGCAACTGACCCCCATAGCCATAAAAAAAACACCACACTCGTCTCGCTCCTGTTGCCGTTGCCTGGCGCTGTGCCTCTGTTCCTGTCTCCGGTGCGCAGATCAGCTGAGCTGACGCGATGACATGACGTCATCGCGTCAGCTGTCTCACTCGCTGATTGGTGGAAGAAGTTGTGGAAACTTACTGATACTTCCGGTATATGCATAATTGCTACAAGGTGTGTGTGTGTGTGTAATCTAAAAATAAAAAAAACAGAAAATCACATTGTATTATTTTTAAATAATTAAATTTCATTTTATTGTATAAAATAAGTATTTGATCACCTACCAACCAACAAGAATTCTGGCTCTCACAGACCTGTTAGCTTTCCTTTAAGAAGCCCTCCTACTCTGCACTTATTACCTGTATTAATTGCACCTATTTGAACTTGTTACCTGTATAAAAGACACCTGTCCACACACTCAATCACCCTTCAACCTCTCCACCATGGCCAAGACCAAAGAGATGTCTAAGGACACCAGGGACAAAATTGTAGACATGTACAAGGCTGGCATGGGCTACAGGATAATAGACAAGCAGCTTGGTGAGAAGGCAACAACGTTGGCACAATTATTAGAAAATGGAAGAAACACAATCTTCCTCAGTCTGGAGCTCCATGCAAGATTTCACCTCATGGGGTAAGGATGATTCTGAGAAAAGTCAGAAATCAGCCCAGAACTACACGGGAGGACCTGGTCAATGACCTGAAGAGAGCTGGGATCACAGTCTCAAACATTACCGTTAGTAACACACTACGCTGTCATGGATTAAAATCTTGCAGGGCGCGCAAGGTCCTCCTTCTCATGCCAGCATATGTCCAGGCCCGTTTGAAGTTCACCAGTGACCCGTCTGGATGATCCAGAGTGTAGCGCCGGCGTCCCTGCCCTCTGCTAGGCAGGGACGCTGTTCCCCTCACCTCCCTGCTCCGTGCCCGGCGTCCTCCTCCCGCTCTGCTGGCAGCGCGCGCTCCTTCCCGGCCACTGTGCTTAGGGCGCGCGCGCGCGCTCTCCCTCCCTCTTAAAGGGGCCGCACGCGCCGTCCTAAGGAGTCCCCGGCCAATGGCCGGAGGACTTCACCATATATAAGGCACCTCCTCCAAAATGGAGGTGCCCGAGCAATGTTGTTGCACTATTCACTACTCTGCTTCAGCCCTCAGGTCACGTTGCCAGTTACCTGCCAGATACCTGCCAGATTCCTGCCAGCTTGCTGTCTTATTCCTGCCTGATATTCCGCTACCTGCCTGCTAGCCTGAGGTCCGACGGTCTGCCTTCCAACTCCTGTCAGTCTGTCTATGGACCAGCTTGCCCGCTCACCTGGGAGCGCACATCTGATACCTGTCTGCTAGCCTACCTGGAGGCTCCGCCGTCACGTGCTGTGACCACCTGCCTGTCCAGTGACTCCTGTCCGCTCACCTGGGAGCGCTCATCTGCTGCCTGTCCGTTAGCCTACCTGGAGGCTCTGCTGTCACGTGCTGTGACCACCCGCTTATCCAGAGACTCTCGCCCGCTCATCTGGGAGCGCTCTTCTGCCGCCTGTCTGTTGGTCTTCCTGGAGGCTCCGCCGTCACATGCTGTGACCACCCGTTTATCCAGAGACTCTCGCCTGCTCACCTGGGAGCTCAAGTCTACCATCAGCCGCCACAGGTCGTACCAACCCTTTACCCAGAGACTGCCCCGGTCACTTGCCGTGACCATCTGCCCGTTCTTCCAGAGACTGTCCCGCTCACTTGCCGTGACCATCTGCCCGTTCACCCAGAGACTGCCCCAGTCACTTGCCGTGATCTCCTGCCCGTTCTTCCAGAGACTGTCCCGGTCACTTGCCGTGACCATCTGCCCGTTCACCCAGAGACTGCCCCAGTCACTTGTCGTGATCTCCTGCCCGTTCTTCCAGAGACTGTCCCGGTCACCTGCTGTGACTGCCTGCCTGGTCGCCACCCGCTCCCTTACAAGGACCGCCCCCTTGTATAGTAGCTCAGAGGTTCCGCCTCCCAGACCCGTTACAGTTTGCTCGGGCCATGGAACCCGGTGGCACCCAAGCTCCCTCGCTCTCGGACCTCTGTCATGAACTGTCCCGTCAGAGGTCCCAACAGGAGTCCATCCTGGGTCACCTGCGGAATGTCAATTCTCGCCTGGACACTCTGACTGCTCCACCAGCAACCACCGCCAGTGCCATGACTCGCAACCCGGCAGCTCCGCTGCCCACCAATACCATGATATCTTACCCCGGACCCCGGCTTTCTGCACCTCCTCGCTTCGGAGGCGACTCCGCCCAGGCTCGGGGCTTCATTAATCAGTGCACCCTGCACTTTGAACTATTGTCCCACCAGTTTAACTCCGACCGGGCCAAAATTGCCTTCATCATGTCCCATCTCACCGGGGAGGCCCTGGCCTGGCTAAATCCTCTATGGGAGAGAGGAGACCCCCTGGTGTCCGACTTGCCTGCCTTCCTCACGGCTTTCCGGAAAGTCTTCGACGAACCCGGACGGAAGACCTCATCCGCATCATCTCTGCTACGCCTCCGTCAGGGAAGTCTCACCGTGGGCCAATATGCCATACGGTTCCGTACCCTTGCCTCGGAGCTGGCCTGGGATAACGACGCTCTGGTATCCGTCTTCTGGGAGGGTCTGTCCGGCCGTATTAAAGATGAACTTGCCGGTCGGGACGTTCCTACCACTCTCGATGACCTAATATCTCTTGCCACCCGGATTGACCTACGGTTCCAGGAGCGTGCCAAAGAGGTCACCCGTGAGAGGAGGTTTCCACGTCTAGCTCCTACTTTTCAGAAACCCGTCACTCCCTCCGTCTCTCCCCAGGTACACTCTCCTGAGCCTATGCAGGTCGACCAGACCAAGATGGTCAAAACCCGTCAGGACTTACGCCGTGCCGAGGGGAGCTGCTTCTACTGTGGCAGTAAGGAGCACCGGATCCGTGCCTGCCCAGAGAGGTCGGGAAACGCCTGTGTCTAGGTTCGCTCAGAGAGGTCGACCTAGACAAGAATAAATCCTCTCCATCTCTGCTGCTGTCAGTTTCAATCGTCTGCGGGGAGAACCGTTATTTTGAACTAGCCCAACTGGACTCTGGAGCAGCCGGGAATCTTATTTCACAGTCCCTGGTAGAGAAATACCGCATCCCCACCAAACCTCTGGCTGTACCCTTGTCTGTTGCTGCCGTGGATGGGGGCCTCTTACCACGCCCCATCCAACTCATCACCGAATCCATTACTCTGCAGGTGGGAATGCTGCATTCTGAGAGTATCTCCTTTCATGTTCTGCCTGGACTCTCTCATGCCCTCTTGCTAGGTCTACCTTGGCTCCAGAGACATGCACCCGTGCTTGACTGGCAGACCGGAGAAGTCCTTCGCTGGGGACAGGACTGCCATAAGACCTGTCTGGTTCCCGTCCATCCCGTCCGTCCTTCTCCTACCCCAGCTAATCTACCTGGACTTCCGATTCCTTATTGGTCTTATGCTGATGTCTTTAATAAAAAGGAAGCAGAGACACTACCCCCTCATAGACCATACGACTGCCCTATCGACTTGTTACCCGGTACTACTCCTCCCCGTGGGCGTATTTATCCATTATCTGCTGCTGAGACCCGGTCGATGTCCGAATATATTGAGGAGAATCTGGCCAGGGGATTCATCCGGAAATCTACCTCCCCGGCGGGAGCAGGCTTCTTCTTCGTAAAAAAGAAGGACGGCTCTCTCCGTCCCTGTATAGACTATAGAGGCCTTAACCAGATCACGGTGAAGAATAAGTACCCCCTTCCGCTCATTCCGGAGTTATTTGATCGTCTGAGAGGGGCTAGAATCTTCACCAAACTGGACCTCCGTGGGGCGTACAACCTGGTTCGTATCCGTCAGGGGGATGAATGGAAGACGGCATTCAACACCCGGGACGGCCACTCTGAATATCTGGTAATGCCCTTTGGTCTCTGTAACGCTCCTGCTGTCTTTCAAGAGTTGGTCAATGACATCTTCCGGGACCTTCTCTACTCCTGCGTAGTGGTGTACCTGGACGACATCTTGGTCTTCTCTCCGGATCTCCAGACTCACCGGAGGGACGTTCGTCAGGTCCTGCTCAGGCTCAGGCAGAATCTCCTCTTCGCTAAATACGAGAAGTGCCTCTTTGAGCAGACCTCGCTTCCGTTTTTGGGCTACATTATTTCTCAGACCGGCCTACGAATGGATCCAGAGAAACTGTCTGCCATCGAGAAATGGCCTCGACCGGAGGGGTTGAAGGCCATTCAGCGGTTCCTGGGCTTCGCCAACTACTACCGCCTCTTCATACCACACTTCTCTTCCCGGACTGCCCCAATTTCCGCGCTCACCCGTAAAGGTACTAATCCCAAAGAGTGGCCGCCCGAAGCAGAGGAGGCCTTTCTTTCCTTAAAACAGGCCTTCTCTTCCGCCCCGGTGCTGCATCGCCCGGACGGCAACAAGCAGTTCTTCCTGGAAGTTGACGCCTCCTCCTCTGGAGCCGGAGCGGTACTTACTCAAAAATCATCTTCCGGGAGAATGGTAACTTGCGGCTTCTTCTCTAAACTCTTCTCCTCCTCAGAGCGCAATTATTCCATAGGAGACCGAGAGTTATTGGCCATCAAACTGGCATTGGAGGAGTGGCGTTACCTGCTCGAGGGGGCTCTTCACCCGGTAATAATTTACACTGACCACAAGAACTTGGCTTACCTCCAGCATGCCCAGAGACTTAACCCGCGCCAAGCCCGGTGGTCCTTGCTTTTTGCTCGCTATGATTTTGTTCTTCATTTTCGCCCGGCTGACAAAAACGTCAAGGCGGACGCCCTGTCTCGATCCTTTCTGGTGTCTGATCTCGAGGAAGATCCGAAACACATCATCGATCCCGCCAGAGTAATGCAGGTGGCTCCCGTGAGTCTAAATCGTCTCCCTCCCGGAAAGACTTTCGTATCAGTACCTGATCGGGAGAAGATCCTTCACTGGGGTCACTCGTCTAAACTGGCTGGCCATGCCGGTCAGAAAAAGACCCTCCAACTTATTACCCGGCACTACTGGTGGCCTACCCTGCACAAGGACGTAATAGACTTTGTTTCTGCCTGTGTGTCCTGCGCCCGCAACAAGGTTCCGAGACATCTGCCAGCCGGTCGCCTCCTTCCGCTCCCAGTACCTGCTGCCCCCTGGCAGCATATAGCAATGGACTTTATAACTGACCTCCCAGTCTCTGCCGGTTGTACGGCCATTTGGGTGGTCGCTGACCGCTTCTCCAAGATGGCTCATTTCGTTCCCCTGCCAGGCCTCCCGTCTGCACCCGAGCTAGCTAAAGACTTTATTCATCACATCTTTCGTCTTCATGGCCTGCCCCTCCACATCGTGTCGGATCGTGGGGTACAGTTCACCTCACGCTTCTGGAGAGCCACTTGTAAACTGCTAGATGTCACCCTGGACTTCTCTTCCGCTTACCACCCACAGTCCAATGGTCAAGTGGAGCGGATCAATCAGAACCTGACCAGTTACCTCCGGCACTTCGTTAATGCCCATCATTCAGACTGGGTGGATCTCCTACCATGGGCCGAGTTCTCTTATAACAATCACGAGAGCGAATCCTCCTCCAAATCCCCGTTTTTTGTAGTCTTCGGTCAGCATCCTCGGATTCCTTTTCCTGTCTCCACCTCTGTGGACAACCCGGCTGCGGAATCTCTCGTTAGCAAATTTTCCTCCATTTGGGAGAGTACCCGATCCGCACTCCTTCAGTCGTCCGAACGGATGAAAAGACACGCTGACAAAAAACGCCTGGATCCTCCACAATTTCGTCCTGGAGATAAAGTCTGGCTCTCATCTAAATATGTCCGACTCAAGATACCTTCTTAGAAGTTAGGGCCTCGGTTCATCGGCCCCCTGGAGGTCATCAGTCAGATCAACCCGGTGGCCTATAAATTGAAACTCCCGGCCAACTTACGGATCCCTAACTCCTTCCATGTATCTCTCCTCAAACCTGTGGTACTTAACTCTTTTTCCAAGTCTACAGGTACGCCTCCTGCTCCGGTTTCTGCTGAGGACGAGTTTGAGGTAGAGAACATTCTTGCCACCAAAAGGGTAAGAGGAAAGACCTTTTTTCTAGTAGATTGGAAGGGGTTTGGTCCTGAGGAGAGAACGTGGGAGCCCCGGGAGAACATCCATGCCCCTCTTATCCTAGCTAAATTTCTGTCTGGCCTAAAAAAGGGGGGGCCTAAAGGGGGGGGTACTGTAGCGCCGGCGTCCCTGCCCTCTGCTAGGCAGGGACGCTGTTCCCCTCACCTCCCTGCTCCGTGCCCGGCGTCCTCCTCCCGCTCTGCTGGCAGCGCGCGTTCCTTCCCGGCCACTGTGCTTAGGGCGCGCGCTCTCCCTCCCTCTTAAAGGGGCCGCGCGCGCCGTCCTAAGGAGTCCCCGGCCAATGGCCGGAGGACTTCACCATATATAAGGCACCTCCTCCAAAATGGAGGTGCCCGAGCAATGTTGTTGCACTGTTCACTACTCTGCTTCAGCCCTCAGGTCCCGTTGCCAGTTACCTGCCAGTTACCTGCCAGATTCCTGCCAGCTTGCTGTCTTATTCCTGCCTGATATTCCGCTACCTGCCTGCTAGCCTGAGGTCCGACGGTCTGCCTTCCAACTCCTGTCAGTCTGTCTATGGACCAGCTTGCCCGCTCACCTGGGAGCGCACATCTGCTACCTGTCTGCTAGCCTACCTGGAGGCTCCGCCGTCACGTGCTGTGACCACCTGCCTGTCCAGTGACTCCTGTCCGCTCACCTGGGAGCGCTCATCTGCTGCCTGTCCGTTAGCCTACCTGGAGGCTCTGCTGTCACGTGCTGTGACCACCCGCTTATCCAGAGACTCTCGCCCGCTCATCTGGGAGCGCTCTTCTGCCGCCTGTCTGTTGGTCTTCCTGGAGGCTCCGCCGTCACATGCTGTGACCACCCGTTTATCCAGAGACTCTCGCCTGCTCACCTGGGAGCTCAAGTCTACCATCAGCCGCCACAGGTCGTACCAACCCTTTACCCAGAGACTGCCCCGGTCACTTGCCGTGACCATCTGCCCGTTCTTCCAGAGACTGTCCCGGTCACTTGCCGTGACCATCTGCCCATTCACCCAGAGACTGCCCCGGTCACTTGGCGTGACCATCTGCCCGTTCACCCAGAGACTGCCCCAGTCACTTGCCGTGATCTCCTGCCCGTTCTTCCAGAGACTGTCCCGGTCACTTGCCGTGACCATCTGCCCGTTCACCCAGAGACTGCCCCAGTCACTTGTCGTGATCTCCTGCCCGTTCTTCCAGAGACTGTCCCGGTCACCTGCTGTGACTGCCTGCCTGGTCGCCACCCGCTCCCTTACAAGGACCGCCCCCTTGTATAGTAGCTCAGAGGTTCCGCCTCCCAGACCCGTTACACAGAGGAGGCATGGGAGAAGGTCATGTGGTCAGATGAGACCAAAATAGAACTTTTGGTATCAACTCCACTCGCCATATTTGGAGGAAGGACAAGGATGAGTACAAACCCAAGAACACCGTTCCAATTGTGAAGCATGGTGGGGGAAACATAATACTTTTCGGGTGCTTTTCTGCAAAGTATTTAAGGGAGGATGGATAGGGTCATGCAGAGACTATGGTGGGCCGAATTAACGGCCCTTCTTCATCAGGGTATGGCTGTGGCACATAGGGGTCTCCTTATATAACCATAGTGATGTGTCATGATAGGCATTATAAATGTTCCAGATAGCACTGTAGAGATATGAAAAATAAATTATGCAGCACAATTGAGCAAGAAGCGTGTTTGTTTGGATATCTTGCATGGCTTACCTGTCTCCTGCCTTGTCCAACCGCCATATTTAACTGTGCATACACTTCAGCGATATTGCACACCTTGGCAGGGAAAGGGTTACATGCTGTAATGCACACGCCCGGGCTGAGCGGCGAGTGCGTGTATATGTAGTGATTCCACTGTACCGTGCCGGAGAGTGAATGCTTGGAGGGGCGTAACTAAGTATTCACCCGATCCGACCAGGGTCGCACGACGGCATACGACGCCAGTGCACCAATGAGGAACCGAGCAGAGTGACCAGGTGCTACTCCAGGACAGACCCCGGACACGGCTGTTGACCCACACCAGGGAACACAGGAACAGACAGGCTAGGCTGGCACACAGATTGGTGGGTATAGGCAGGCACGACTGGTATGCAGGCAGGCGGGTATGCAGGCAGGGGGGTACAGGCAAGCACGGCTAGAGTGCAGACAGGGAGGCACTAGCAGGTTGGAACACAGGCGGGATAGGACCCAGTACACACTGGGACTCAGGAACAGAACCACAGATGTGGCGGACAAACACAGCAGAGTGAGGCCGCCCAGAGTGGTGAGCGAGAGCAGGGCAAGAAGAGACCGCCTAGAGCGGTGAGCGAGAGAAGAGAGGACGAGACCACCTGGAGCGGTGAGCGAGAGAAGAGCAGGACAAGGCCGCCTGGAGCGGTGCGCGAGAGAGGAGCAGAGCGAGACTGCCAGAGCAGCGAGCAAAGGGTCAGAGCAGAGCGAGACTGCCGGAGCAGCGAGCAAAGGGTCAGAGCAGAGCGAGACTGCCGGAGCAGCGAGCAAAGGGTCAGAGAAGAGCGAGACTGCCGGAGCAGCGAGCAAAGGGTCAGAGCAGAGCGAGACTGTCGGAGCAGCGAGCAAAGGGTCAGAGCAGAGCGAGACTGCCGGAGCAGCGAGCAAAGGGTCAGAGTAGAGCGAGACTGCCGGAGCAGCGAGCAAAGGGTCAGAGCAGAGCGAGACTGCCGGAGCAGCGAGCAAAGGGTCAGAGCAGAGCGAGACTGCCGGAGCAGCGAGCAAAGGGTCAGAGCAGAGCGAGACTGCCGGAGCAGCGAGCAAAGGGTCAGAGCAGAGCGAGACTGCCGGAGCAGCGAGCAAAGGGTCAGGTCAGAGCAGAGCGAGACTGCCGGAGCAGCGAGCAAAGGGTCAGAGCAGAGCGAGACTGCCGGAGCAGCGAGCAAAGGGTCAGAGCAGAGCGAGACTGCCGGAGCAGCGAGCAAAGGGTCAGAGCAGAGCGAGACTGCCGGAGCAGCGAGCAAAGGGTCAGAGCAGAGCGAGACTGCCGGAGCAGCGAGCAAAGGGTCAGAGCAGAGCGAGACTGCCGGAGCAGCGAGCAAAGGGTCAGAGCAGAGGGGACAGGGCTCTGTTCACACGGAACAGACTGGAAGGGAAAGGCAGAACCAAGTACACACAGGATACTTGCAATGAAGTAGCGAGTGGGCCACAAACTCACAAACGGGAGTACAGGGACAACGAGTAGGAGTTGGGTACGGGATCAGATTCTGCAGGAAAAGGGAAGGTATGGACATAGAGAAAAACAGGTAACAGGCTAGGAGAGTATTCAGACAAGAACAGACACAGCAGCAAGATACAGGAGCGGGTCTAGGTATGCGGCCCCTAGAAGGCAGAACGAACAGGCTAGGAGCGTGTTCAGACAGGAACAGGCAAGATACAGGAACGGGTCTAGGTATGCGGCCCCTAGAAGGCGGAAAGAACAGGCTTGGAGCGTGTTCACACTGACCTGGAAATACAGCCTCCAGGATAGGCAGAAGACAACAGACTAGAAGATAGTTCAGACAGGACACAGTTCAGACACGGGAACTGATACCGCAAGACAGGAAACATAGACAGGACCTGGCACGTCAGTGACAGAAGCCAACTGACAGAACACAATGCTCAGGCAGGGTTTCTTGGGAGGAGCTGGGTTAAATACCAGGTGACAGACCGCAATAGGCTGAGGACGCATCAGGAGTGTGTCTGCAGCAGGTACAAGAAACAGGAAGTGATCGGGCGCCGCCCTTAAGCAGCAGAAACAGAGGCAAGCAGACAGCATGGAGGGAAGCCAGGCTAGCAGACTGGACTGGAGATCAAGTGCGCGCTCTTGCACAGTGGGAGATGGACCACTATGCAAGGACGCCGCCAGGTATGTTACAGTACCCCCCCATTACGCCCCCTCTTCTTCAGGCCTGCCAGAATGTTCCGCATGGAATTCGAGTGCCAATCCTTCACTTCAAGGAGATCACTTCCACTGTCCACAGGAAAAACTGGTCTCTTCTGGTTAGCTAGGATGCTACCATCCTCAGCAACAGACGAAACGGGTGGAGTACCAGGAACAGCAGACAAGGAAGTCTCTCTCCACTTATTATCAGGTAGCACCCCAGAGGGTTCAGGAGACAACTGGAAGTCCTCCGCCGGGTTGGAGGGGTGCAGAGACTCGGGGGTAACCTCTGCTTCGGAGTACACTAGGTCGGACTCACTGGAAGAAGCGGCCGAGGTAACAGGTACAGAGTATAGGGAAGACTCTGTCCATTCACTACCAGGTAGCAACCCGAAGGGTTCTGGAGACAACTGGAGGTCCTCCGCCTGGTCGGAGGGGTGTAGAGACTCGGGGTTAACTACTGCTTTGAGGTACCCATTGTCAGGCTCACAGGACGGAGCGGACTAAGTATCGGGTACCGGGTGTAGGGAAGTCTCTCTCCATTTGTCATCAGGTGGTATCCCGGAGGATTCAGGAGGCAACAGGGGGTCCTCCGCCAGGTAGTAGAGATGCACAGACTCGGAGGTAATCACTGCTTCGGAGTACCCTTGGACAGGCTCACCAGTTAAAGTGGGTGAAGCATCAGATACCGGGTGCAGGAAGTCCTCCTGTGTGGATTCTAGGTGGGCAGAAGTCTCTTCAGGCAGGAGAACTGGTGCGCTACCCACGCACATTACCCGTCGGGGCTGCTCCGGGATACAGGGAAGTGAAGCTTCAGCAAGGACTTCCAGGTTGGGGTCAGGAGGTCTTTGGGAGGACAGACCCTGGCGTGACGGCTTGCCTCTATGCCTAGCACGTCTGGACTGCCTCTTGAGGTTGGTAGGAGTATTCTGGAGAGTGTAGTCATCCTGTGTGGATTCTGGGTGGGCAGTAGTCTCTTCGGGCAGGAGGACTAGTGCGCTACCCACACACATTACCCAACGGGGCTGCTCCGGGTTATTCGGAAGTGAAGCTTCAGCAGGAGCCTCTGGATTAGGGTCATCAAAGACCATTAGAAAGGCCACCAGGAAGGCCATTATGTCCAGGACGATAGGATCCTGTGCGTCCCATAGGGGGGTAATCCATTTCAAGGCATCACCCGCTAGGTAAGACATCATGAATCCCACCTTAACCCGATCGGTGGGAAAACAAAGAGGGTAGAACTTGAAGTGTAGCAAGCATTGCTCCACAAATGCACGACTCTGTCTTGGATCCCCATAGTACCGTGGCGGATCCGCAGGAATGAGTGCAGAAAGTTCCATCTGGGCGGGTGCGTAATTCGCCTGGAACTCAGCTAAAGAAAAATTTATTTATTTTTTTAAATTTATTTTTAATGCACATATTCTCTGGAAAAAGTCTCAGAGAGCGAAGGCCTTGGGGCTCAACGGGAACCATGGCCTGAGCATGCTGTAATGCACACGCCCGGGCTGAGCGGCGTGTGCGTGTATATGTAGTGATTCCACTGGACCGTGCCGGAGAGTGAATGCCTGGAGGGGCGTAACTAAGTATTCACCCGATCCGAGCAGGGTCGCACGACCGCATACGACGCCAGTGCACGAAGGAGGAACCGAGCAGAGGGACCAGGTGCTACTCCAGGACAGACCCCGGACACGGCTGTTGACCCACACCGGGGAACACAGGAACAGACAGGCTAGGCTGGCACACAGATTGGTGGGTATAGGCAGGCACGACTGGTATGCAGGCAGGCGGGTATGCCGGCAGGGGGGTACAGGCAAGCACGGCTAGAGTGCACACAGGGAGGCACTAGCAGGTTGGAACACAGGCGGAATAGGACCCAGTACACACTGGGACTCAGGAACAGAACCGCAGATGTGGCAGACAAACACAGCAGAGTGAGGCCGCCCAGAGTGGTGAGCGAGAGCAGGGCAAGACGAGACCGCCTAGAGCGGTGAGCGAGAGAAGAGAGGACGAGACCGCCTGGAGCGGTGAGCGAGAGAAGAGCAGGACAAGGCCGCCTGGAGCGGTGCGCGAGAGAGGAGCAGGACGAGACTGCCGAAGCAGCGAGCAAAGGGTCAGAGCAGAGCGAGACTGCCGGAGCAGCGAGCAAAGGGTCAGAACAGAGCGTGACTGCTGGAGCAGCGAGCAAAGGGTCAGAGCAGAGAGAGACTGCCGGAGCAGCGAGCAAAGGGTCAGAGCAGAGCGAGACTGCCGGAGCAGCGAGCAAAGGGTCAGAGCAGAGCGAGACTGCCGGAGCAGCGAGCAAAGGGTCAGAGCAGAGCGAGACTGCCGGAGCAACGAGCAAAGGGTCAGAGCAGAGCGAGACTGCCGGAGCAGCGAGCAAAGGGTCAGAGAAGAGCGAGACTGCCGGAGCAGCGAGCAAAGGGTCAGAGCAGAGCGAGACTGCCGGAGCAGCGAGCAAAGGGTCAGAGCAGAGCGAGACTGCCGGAGCAGCGAGCAAAGGGTCAGAGCAGAGCGAGACTGCCGGAGCAGCGAGCAAAGGGTCAGAGCAGAGCGAGACTGCCGGAGCAGCGAGCAAAGGGTCAGAGCAGAGCGAGACTGCCGGAGCAGCGAGCAGAGGGTCAAAGCAGAGCGAGACTGCCAGAGCAGCGAGCAAAGGGTCAGAGCAGAGCGAGAGTGCCGGAGCAGCGAGCCAAGGGTCAGAGCAAAGGGAGAGCAGAGGGGACAGGGCTCTGTTCACACGGAACAGACTGGAAGGGAAAGGCAGAACCAGGTACACACAGAATACTTGCAATGAAGTAGCGAGTGGGCCACAAACTCACAAACGGGAGTACAGGGACAACGAGTAGGAGTTAGGTACGGGATCAGATTCTGCAGGAAAAGGGAAGGTACGGACATAGAGAAAAACAGGTAACAGGCTAGGAGAGTATTCAGACAAGAACAGACACAGCAGCAAGATACAGGAGCGGGTCTAGGTATGCGGCCCCTAGAAGACGGAACGAACAGGCTAGGAGCGTGTTCAGACAGGAACAGGCAAGATACAGGAACGGGTCTAGGTATGCGGCCCCTAGAAGGCGGAAAGAACAGGCTAGGAGCGTGTTCACAACGGCCTGGAAATACAGCCTCCAGGATAGGCAGAAGACAACAGACTAGAAGATAGTTCAGACAGGACACAGTTCAGACACGGGAACTGATACCGCAAGACAGGAAACATAGACAGGACCTGGCACGTCAGTGACTGGAAGCCAACTTACAGAACACAATGCTCAGGCAGGGTTTCTTGGGAGGAGCTGGGTTAAATACCAGGTGACAGACAGCAATAGGCTGAGGACGCATCAGGGGTGTGTCTGCAGCAGGTACACGAAACAGGAAGTGATCGGGCGCCGCCCTTAAGCAGCAGAAACAGAGGCAAGCAGACAGCATGGAGGGAAGCCAGGCTAGCAGACTGGACTGGAGATCAAGTGCGCGCTCTTGCACAGTGGGAGATGGACCACTATGCAAGGACGCCGCCAGGTATGTTACACATATCTTGAAGTGATGAAGTGTAACAATAAGGAAAAAAACTGAAAAAATCATGGTTAACACTATTTGACTACACTAAACATATTTTCCACCCATTTCAAAGAACGCTTTTTCTCTATATTTCTCCTACAGTAACTAGGAATATTAGGTCAGATATAAAAACTGTTTAATCTGTGTAACTTGAGCTCTGTTTTGTGACTTCTGGCTTAAGCTACAAATGTCATTCTCTAAAAGTGCAGTAGTTAAATGAAATGTATTCCAATTAAAATTATTAAGAGATTCTATTTCTAAATGACTATTCATTTTCTATCTAATGTTTTTCAGGGTTCAGTTCGTATCTATGAACATCCAGGCTTTATAATAAGACCTATCCTTGACAATGTCTCAATAAAATTTGAACCTGACTTCAATGATTATGAAATTGTATTGCTAAATGTTTTTGATGTGATGGTTAAAGCGGTCAGTTTGGTTCCAAGAATTGAATCCAAGCTGTATTCTGATTGGGTGAGTGTTTTAAAATGTTATCTCCTCCCAACCTGGTGCACACATTTGTATTTATATACCATCAATTTCATGCACTGTTTACACCTTCCTACATTATGATATTCATGTAGGTTGTTACCTAAAAGTAATTCCTATGAAAGTTGAGTTTGTAAGTAAGCACGGGGATCCCAAACACGTAACACAACTGAAGATATGTACAGAATGGTGCAAAAGTTTTAGGCAGGTATGGAAAAATTTAAAGTAAGAATGCTTTCAGAAATATATATCTTAATAGTTGATTTGCGCAAAATTTTGCAACTTTTGGTGTTTTTATGCCTATTTTGCCCAGCTCCACCAAAATGGGCAGAGGTGGGGCGGGACAGGGGCATGACCTCACAAATCTTACTCCAATCACTGACTACAGTAAGATCTATGGCGAGGCACAAAGAGGTGCATGCCACTTGTCAGAAGCTCCTGGGCTTTTGTCTCTTAATAAAGCAGGCGCCGCTGAATCCAAATTGCTCCTTCAGCATCTGGCCCAGACCTCTATGAGGACTTCTCCTGATGACTGCAGAGTCTAGTACCAAGACATATTTTGGCTCCTTTCCTCTGCAGTCCTTCCCTGCTCTCTAGAGCAAAAGATATGGGTTTGAAGAGATAGTGTATATAATGTGTATAGCCTTTCTTACTGTTGTGGTCTTTTACATTTTTATATTGTTGTAGGACTCTGTTTACATTTCTTTTAGCAGGAGAATGTATTTTAATTATAAATTTCTGTTGAGAATGTGCTGGAAATGCATATAAGAGTAATACCGTATATTTGTCTATCCATAAATGCAGGATAATCAGTCAAATTTGAATTTAAAGCCAATAATTCTTGAAGAGATTTTGGAAGAACACAAAAGAAAAGTCAAGGAGTTTGTAGCTCAGGAAAGCCTTTTGCCTAAGGAACATTTGAAAGTGTATGATAAGTACAGCTTCATAATAACCAAACAGGCAGAGCTGGATGTTCAACAGTTTTTAGCCGAGACACACACATTTGAAGAAATTATGAGAGAGGTCATGAAATATGAAAAACTCACAGAAGAAATACAGTATAATTCAAGAAAGGTAATGATTTTTATTGCTGTATAAAAGTTGTATAAAAGTCTTTTAGAAATGGCCAGGTACTGACTACTATGCTTTTATACTATGCCTTATAGAAATGGGGAGACATAAATGATTAAAAGTCCTGTATACCAATATTATTTGTGAGTTTCTGGTGGATAAACTCTGCACTTTCTAAAGCACGCACGCTTGTTTTAATGTATGCAGTTTGATAAAGTATGGCTTTTCATAATGTGGCATGTCAGAGGACACGACAACATTGGATTATCTGAATTTTACTGTAGATACTATGTTGCTAAAAGAGAACGTGCACTTTTAAACACCTTTTATATGTTAAAATTCCAAATTTTGTGCTTTCCCTGTTTTCTTTTACACAACTATAATGCTAAATGAGATTTTCCTATAAGTACAATCCATGCCCATGTGGTCTATTAAGACATACAGGTATCATAGAGGGGGATGTTTAATAACCTGAGCGGAGATCAATTGCAAAGAGCCACTCTAACTCTTGAGGACTCATCTCAACCATTTATTAAAAGGCCAACCTTTTCATACATAGCAATATATTGCAGGGTTTTACAGCAACTGCGATCATTTGATTCCCAGGGACAACACCTGTAAAGGACCCTTGTCAGTTCATTAGATTCATGCTGCCAGAACTACAGCAGCAGAAAACAGGAATGGGCCACCTTCCTCCAATAAGCTGCAGCATTGAGGTGAAAGCATTACAAGAAAAGACAAGTGAGCTGTTCATTACTGGTTTCGTCCTGACCGGCTGCTTGACCGTAAGCTCATTATAGACAAATAGGGAGCTAGAACAGCAGAAACCTGATTCCTTCAACCACCCCAGTAGCTGGTGAAAGTGACCAAAATTGTGTTAACTAAATACAAAGTCCAACGTCACTTTCTCAATCATGATATCAGAAGATGTGCAAAAGTGAACTTTCAGTTTATTTTCATGACCATGTAGAGGGAAGCAACAGGAGCAGTTTAGTACCTAGATCCATTTCTCAATGGGTCTGCCTTTCTTTTAGAAATGGCACTGACCTGTGCTAAAAGGGAATCTGTTACCAGAATTTCACCTGCCAATTTATTTCAAAGACCAGTCCAGAAATACCTTTATATGGCCAGTCCGTTCCTTTGTTACTCAGAGTTTGAATTGATATGGAAATGAGGCTATCGCTCTGAACCCTCTGTCACTCCAGCTCTATTCCCTGCCCAGGGCCACCTCTTCCTGGTTGACTCCTTTGCCTGAATGTCACACAGCATAGAGGCTGTCAGTCAAGCAAGAGGCAGGGGCGCTGGGCAAGGAATAGAGCTGGAGTGACAAAGGCTTCTGATCTACAGCCTCATTTGCAGCTCAATTTAAACACTGATTTCTCAGGAACGGAGGATCGGACTGGCCATGTAAAGGTATTGCTGGACTTGTCTTTGAAAGAGCTACAAGCACATACAGTACTACAGTAAGCAGTTTGGGAGGTTAAATCATGCTGACAGATTCCCTTTAAGTTATTTAGCCTCAATTATTATCTACTATATAATTGTTTTATCCCGTCTGTCTGTCTGTCTGTCCAGGAAATCCCTCGTCGCTCATTGGTCCGGCAGCAGCCAATCAGCGCCGCGGGATTTCAGAAAAAAGATGGCGGCCGTTAGCGGCTCATCTGCGGGACGGAGCTCAGCGGCGTTGCAGCCGGGAGATGAGCGCCGCGAGGTGCTCATCTCCCGGCCGGTACCAGCAGAAGGACCCCGACCGCCGGACCCATCTGCGGGACGGAGATGCAGCCGGGAGATGAGCGGCGCGAGGCGCTCATGTCCCGGCCGGTAGCAGCGGAAGGACCGCCGGCGTCGCTGACATCCATGCGAAAGGGAGGACCGGGGAGCGGCGCTGCGGGTCGGGATACTTCTGCTGCGAGCGCCCGCTCATGTCCCGGGTTCTCGCAGCGGAAGTAGCCGCACAGGCAGAGCCGCTCCCCGGTCCTCACCGAGACGATTCGATGATTGGTCGCGGTCTTCGGACCCGACCAATCACTGATCTTAGCGCAAAAGTTAAATACCGCTGTGCTGATTGGTCGCGGACGCTGCCCGCGACCAATCACCGATTTGTGCGCCAAATTTAAATATCGTCCGCGACCAATCAGCACAGCAGTGGTTAACTTTAGCCGCAAGATCAGTGATTGGTCGCGGGCTAAGACCGCGACCAATCACCGATTTGTGCTGCACATTTAAATAGCGGCCGCGACCAATTGGATGTCAGCGCCGCTCCCCGGTCCTCCCTTCACACCCTTGCCGCATGGATGTCAGCTTCGCTGCCTGTGCGGATACTTCCGCTGCGAGAACCCGGGACATGAGCGGGCGCTCGCAGCAGAAGTATCCCGACCCGCAGCGCCGCTCCCCGGTTCTCCCTTCACACCCTAGCCGCTGATGTCCCCACAGTATCCGCATGGTGTTACAAAGGTCCGGACATTTGTGTTAAAAATCGCTGATTGGTCGCTGGCGGTGCCCGCGACAATCACCGATTTGGGCGCCAAATTTAAACAACGCTCTGCTGATTGGTCGCGGCCGTCAGACGCGACTAATCAGCGACTTTGGGGCCAAATTTAAACCCCGCTCTGCATTGCTCTGAGGTTTAAATTTGGCCCCAAAGTCGCTGATTAGTCGCGTCTGACGGCCGCGACCAATCAGCAGAGCGTTGTTTAAATTTTGCGCCAAAACCGCTGATTGGTTGCGGCCAGCGGCCTCGACCAATCAGCGATTTTGGCGCCAAATTTAAACACCGCTCTGCTGATTGGTCGCGGCCGGCGACCAATCAGCGATTTTGGTGCCAAATTTAAACCCCGCTCTGTATCGCTCTGCTGATTGGTCGCGGTCGGCAGCCGCGACCAATCAGCAGTATTGGCGCCAAATTTAAACACCGCTCTGCTGATTGGTCGCGACTAATCAGCGATTTTGGTGCCAAATTTAAACACGCTCTCCAGTCCTCACTAACACGGTTCGCAGATTGGTCGCGCCCGCCGCCCGCGACCAATCACCGATATTGCCGCCAAATTTAAACACCGCTTTGCTGATTGGTCGCGGTTGCCTAACGCGACCAATCAGCGATTTGGGCGCCAAATTTAAACGCCGCTCTGCTAATTGCGTCCCGTCGGCCGCATACCTATTCTAGAATACCCGATGCATTCGAATCGGGCCACCATCTAGTTTATTCATAAACACTTTACAATACAGGGATCAGGCGTTAGTGGAAATATTTTTTTTATGAATTCTTAAAGGTATATATACTTTTTATTTAAAGAGAAGATGATTAAATGCTTACGCATGACTTTTTCTTTTCTTTTCTATATTTGCATTGATTTCAAATTATTATTATTTTTTTTAATATATATATTTTGCCACATTTGGACTTATCGTTTTTTGTATTAGCAGCGGTGGGGGGGGGGGGCGGTAATGGCGCGCAGTGGAAGACGAGAGGCTCAGCTTCTGTCGTTTGTGGGTTTTTTTTTCTTTCCTTCTCTTCCTCATATGCATGACTTTTCTTCTTATTTGTGTAAGCTTGTAAATCATACTATAATGCTTTTTCAGATCATCCGTTTAGGAATGTTTGAACTCCACTGTGATGAATTAATCAGAGCCCTGACCAAGAGAACAGAGGCTATTTGTGGAAAACTGGTAGGGAAAATGTTTAAAGATCACCAGGAGAGCAACAGAAGGTAAGCTGTTTACTACAATTAGCACGATTGTTGGCCATGACGAACATTATTGAGCATCTATTACATAAATTTGCTACATTATTCTAGCTTTTAGAGCAGTTTTATATATTTTCATAATGATGTAATGATTTAGGGGTGGTCTGAAATACAAATTAATTTTCTTCCTAAATCCTTATCTATTTAATTCCATAATCTAAATAAAGTGATGTCACTTGTGGCGGTAGCGGCGCTGGTCTCTGCACTCCAGGTATGCTGATAATGCACACTGACAGTGCTCTGTTGCTGGCTCATTACTGCTGATCTGAGCCTCCAAGAGAGCGCACTGTCATTATGCATATCGCACTGTGACAGAGCAGGGACTAGCCCAGCCCCTGAAACAAATGAAACAAAGATAACTGATGACACTTCATTTTAGGGAGGGGGCAGAGACTGTGGCAGTAACAGTAAGTTCATCAAAAAAGAAGCAGAAAAAAAGGATAAGCAGTTAGATAGTGTACTTAGGGAAGGGTAGGGAATTTTTTATTTCTAGTATATTAGAAAATAGTTTAGATTATGGCATTAAATAGGGATTTAGGATGAAAATGAATTAGTATTTTGGGCCACCCCTTTATGCAGGAGTGTCTTTGTCCTATAGTCATATAGTTAAGCTGGGTCAAAAAAGCGAATCTCTCGCCACATTTCAAAGTACAAAGTGTATACGTTATTGAAAAGATATAAAAATTAATGTCAGAATGGTTGTATAATCCTGAAAGCTGATCTTCAGCTGGACTCATAAAATGCATATCCTAATATCAGGAGGGCACAACCATTCTGATATGATTTTTTTTAAAGTACACTAGTCTTATCAGATCTAAGTGATCTTTTTAATAACGTATGCATTTACATTGTGAGATCAGATGACAGATCCCTTTGAAATAAAAATTTACATTTTAACCCGTTTCCGACATTGACCGCACATGTATGACACCTTGGGCAAAGAGCTACTGCACAGTGCTATACATGTATGGTGCCTTTATGGAGCCGGCTCATTAGCAGAGCTGGGGCCATCAACAGCAGATGTCAGCTGTATAATATAGATGACCCCCTGGTGCAATGGCTGCAATCGGTGCTAGTACCAATTGCTGTCATTTAACTTTCACAAGTCACGTGCACCTCAAAAAATTCTTTAGAATTCGACCGTATTCTTACCTATGACTCTGCAAAACTCTCTACTAACGGTCTCACTCTTACTAAACTCTCCCTTCTCCAATCTATCATGTATGCAGCAGCCAGGACCATATTTATGTGCAATCGCTACACTGTTGTCGCTACCACGTGCTAGTATTTTCACTGGTTGCCCATCTGCTACAGAAAGCTCTCCCAAGTTCTAGACTGCCCTACATCTCCTCTCTCATCTCTGTCTACCACCTTACTCGTCCTCTTTATTCTGCTAATGACCTAAGACTAGGATCCTCTGTAGTGATGAGCGAGTATGTTCTATTAACCCTTTCGCCGAGTATGCTCGGCCGAGCACCGAGTAGTTACAGCTGCTCTGTGATATGTTTGAATCACTCTGGTGTGCATGATTTGCGACCGTTTGACAGCTTTATTACATGTGACGAATGTGTAAGAAATAGACATTCTTCACATGTATTAAAGCTGTCAAAAAGTCGCAAATCATGCACACGGGAGTGATTCAAACATATCACCGAGCAGCTGTAACTACTCGGTGCTCGGCCGAGCATACTCGGCGAAAAGGTTAACAGAACATACTCGCTCATCACTAATCCTATGTAATCAAAACTTCCCAATCCCGTCTCCAGGACTTCTCTTTTGCTGCACCAGCTTTCTGAAATGCATTGCCACACACAATCTGGTTAATTCCCAGTATCCTCAGTCCGCTATGCTAGAAATCTCACTCCAGTCCAGCCAAGTTTGTGCTCTAAAAGAGAAATACAGTAAAGCTTCCTCCCTTATGCACCAAGCATTGTATCCAAACAATAGTTTTTGACCACATATTGGGTATTGCTGCGTTCTAGATAACTTGCTTTACAAATTTTGGGATCCATTTTCTCTTTTTACCCCTTGCGAAAATGAAACATTTGGTGCTACAGCAGCATTTTAGTGGAAAAACAAAATTTTTCATTTTCATGGCTAAATGTTATAAAATTCTGTGAAGCCATTGTGTCTTTTTACAACCCTCAATCCCCAAACAAATGAATAAAAGCTTTTCATCACATTACATTTACTTCAAAGCTGTATCTACAAATACTACTGGTTCCACAAAAAACAAGCCTTCGTTCATCGACGCTACATGGCCATCACTACATAACCTCATATGCGACAAACTAAATCTTTGATATCCTTATTTATCCACCAATCTTCTGCCAGTTTTGCTCCCAATGCATTCTACATCAGTGGAGTGCATGCTAACGCTACCACCTGCATGCTACTGAGTACGTGGAAGAGAGAACAGGGAAGAGTTACAGCGGGGCAAAAAAGGATTTAGTCCGCTATCAATTGTGCAAGTTCTCTCACTTAAAAAAATGAGAGAGGCCTGTAATTGACATCATAGGTAGACCTCAACTATGAGAGACAAAATGAGAAAACAAATCCTGAATATCACATTGTCTGATTTGGAAAGAAATTTTTTTCAAATTTTGGTGGAAAATAAGTATTTGGTCAACTACAAAAGTTCATCTCAATGCTTTGTTATATATCCTTTGTTGGCAATGACAGAGGTCAAACATTTTCTGTAAATCTTCACATGTCTTTTGCCCTGCAAAAGACACAGAAACCAGATTTTATTTATTTAAATTTTTTTTAATTTTTTGTTTTTTTTCTCACCACTTAAATACAGAAAAAAATACCCAAGTTTGGTATAATAATGCTGCCTGTGTTTACAGGTCGTTTTACCCCACAATGAATGGCTTAAAACCAAAGCCCAAAAATACAATGTTAGAATTGCTTTTTTTCTACATTTTCCTGGATTCTGATTATTTTTCCTGTTTTCCGGTACACAGTATTGTAGAATGAATGGTGCGCAAAACTACAACTTATCCTGCAAAAAGATAGTTAGGAAAAAGCTCCATCTGATGTCTCTCTGGCCCATATTTATATTTGTAGTTGCTCCTTTAGTATTTTCATCAGAAAGAAGTTGGAATTGTTTGCAAAGCTCCTGAAAGCTCTGTGTTAGACGATGCTCGCAACCCCAAACTGCGGGCAGCATGAATCGCAGACTGTTTTCACAACTGCTTCCAAGTATATTACTTTCTGTAATTCTCCGGCACTGCCCCTGGCTGGCTCTTCCAAATGCTGTTAAAGGTGATTGACAAGTCGTTCTATGTATACGCGAGGGTGAGACCTATTAGTCACCTAGAACGACGCTGGGAAGAGCCAACTAGGGGCAGAGCTGGATTTTCTTTTTACTTTAAATATCTTTATTGGGTTTTAATATCATTGATATGAAAACAGAACATTCCAATTAAGTTCAATAATAACAAATTAGAAAGTTGACGGTTGTTAATATTAAGTTATCAATAAACATTAGAATATATGTATAACCAGCTTCATGAGATATTAATATAAGCTCTTATATGAACCAAATAATTATGGGTGTGCTAAACAGGGCCGCATTAGGTAGTTAATGGGCATTTGCCCAGGGCCCCCACACCCTTGGGGGCCCCCAATCTCTACACCAGGAGCTACACTAATAATATACATGAAAAAAACTCAAAAGAAAGGATTTATACAAGAGTAGAAAATGTATTAATTATCAAAAGTTGGTGTTGGGAAAATTCCCTACTACCACCACATGTGTACCCAAGACTGGTTAAAGACTCATCGAACTCCTTTTGTCGGCTTTTCTTTTGAATTTCTACTAATAATATACAGTAATTTGAAGCGCACCTGTCAGCAGGATTGTGCTCAGTAAACTACATACACTGTCAGGTGGGCGACATTACACTGATTAATATGATACCTTGGCTGATGAAATCCGTCCTGTGGTTCTTGTGTAATCTTTACTTTCAGTTTGGAGATAATGATATGCTCGTGCTTCGGGGCGGCCTGGGGGGGGCGCTCTATCTGGTGCTCTGCTTACATATTCATCTGTATGCTCTTATGACAGCTCACTGTGCCTTCACTGACCTGCCTCCTATGTTACATAATGCATCTAGTAGTGCGGAGCTAGGTAAAATAGGAGGCAGGTCAGTGAAGGCTCAGTGAGCTGTCATAAGAGCATACAGATGAATATGTAAGCAGAGCACCAGATAGAGCGCCCCCACAGGCCGCCCCGAAGCACGAGCATATCATTATCTCCAGACTGAAAGTAAAGATTACACAAGAACCACAGGATGTATTTCATCAACCAAGGTATCATATTAATCAGTGTAATGTCGCCCACCTGACAATGTCTGTAGCTTACTGAACACAATCCTGCTGACAGGTGCACTTTAAACCAATTAAAAAAAATAAAAAATACACATATTTGGTATCGATGCGTTCATAAAAGTCTCATCTATCAAAATATAAAGTAAATAAATGTAATTGGTAAACGGCTTAATGAGAAAAAAATATCAAAACGCCAGAATTTAGTTTTTTGGCCTCTGCAACATTGCAATAAAATGTATTAAGATGAGATTGTATCTGCCCAAAATGGTATCAGTAAAAATGTCAGCTCAGGACGCAAAAAAAAGCTCTCACACAACCCAAAATTCCGAAAAATGAAAACATTATGAGTCTCGTTAAATGTAGACAAAAGCAAAATATTGTTTTAAAAATTTCAGAATTTATTTTCACCTCTAAATGAGAAAAACTATACATGTTTAACTATAAAAGTTTGGTATCTGCATACTCATACTGACCCTGAGAATCATGTTGCCAGGTCAGTTTTACCATACAGTGAACATGGTAAATTAAAAAAAAAACTCAAAAGACAAATGCACTGTTTTTGCAATTTCAACTCACTTTGAATTTTTTTCCCATTTTCTAGTACACTGTGGTAGAATGAATGGTGCCATTCAAAAGTACAACTTGTCTCACAAAAAACAAGTCCTTATACGATTATGTGGTCAGAAAAATAAAAAAGTTATGGTTCTTGTAGGAAGGGGAGGAAAAAGCGGAAAATCGCCCTATGGTGAAAGGTTTAAAATCCCTGTAATAGTCATATAGTAGCAGCTTGAGAGCTCCCTGAAGCTTCTTTCATTGGATGTTCATGATGGGTTTGCTAACAAACTAAAAAAAATAATCGTATCCATAAAATGTAGTAAGGGTAAGGGTACCTCCTTAATTCCTAAATATGTAGACCGTTATCAGGCAGAACTTACAAAGCGTGAAGTTCAACATTTCCACTAGTGAGCACCCAAGTGACTCCATAACGCCAGAAGACAGAACGTGTTTTCATAGGGATTTTGGAACACCAGGATGGTACTTAATAATTCAAATTTAACTTAATTTAAGTAGATGATCCTATGGAAACGTTCTCCTTACTGACTCTCTAGTTTTAAAGCCTATTTTATTAAACATTTTTAGGTAATTTTTAATGAATATAAGGAATCCTGTGTTCAGAATTCTCATCTCTTGGTTAGAGTATAAGTGATTACAAACAGTGTCTCTCTGGAGAATCTGACCTGCATTACACAGACAACCCGATGATGTTAATTGGACGTGTGTGAGTGTGTCTGTCTGTGTGTCTCTTTGATGTGGTTTAGTCTAGAATGTATGGACTCTTGGTGATATATACATGTATGAAGACATATATGTGTATGCATGTGCTCTGTATACATGTGTGTATGTGCTCTGTGCATACATACATATACAGTATGTGTGTATGTGCTCTGTGTATACATGTGTATGTACTATGTGTGTGTATATATATATATATATATATATATATATATATATATATGTGTGTTATGTGTGTGTATACATATCTATGTTTGTATGTGCTCGGTGCATTCATGCATGTGTGTATACATATGTGTATTGTGGTAGATCGGCTCACTCGGCTGCTTAACAAGGTATTCAGAGGAGTGCTTTTCATTTAAATCTTCAACTGGTTTATTAGATCATGCACGATAAACCAGTCCAATACAAAATGGCCATATTCAGTCTTGTTGGCATAAACAAACAACACTCATTACAGTCTGTATAACTGCTGGGTCTGCCTGCTCAGAAAACAGGGTTCAGCACTTTTTTTGCAAGAGCACAGCTCTAGAGGTCAGCTCACCTTTTGAACACACAGACCCTGAGTGAGTCCAGAGGCCAAACTTTTACCTGGTGGACCACACCACAGGGTGGAGACATGGTGAACAGTCATTCCGCCCAACTCTTTAGCTGTTCCCAACAAACCGGGCCTTGTCATGGCCAGTTAACCCCTCTCAGCACATAACATGCTGGAGCAACTTCGAGGTTCATATCACTGAAGCTAATAACCTCAGTGAAATATATCTCCCCTCCAGTACTTTATCAGTGACCCTCTTACAGTGTCTAACATACAGTGTGTGTGCTACAAGCTGTGTGTATGTGACATCCACATTTATAAACATCGGCAGTGCAGAGGAGGGTTCATAAGTGTAAACATGTCATCAAACGCCCAATGAACAAGCAAAATGCTGCTCATTCATCAAAAAATTTGATTGTTTATTGTGGAACAAAAATCATTGTTCTCAGTAGCACATCGCCCAGTGTAAACTGCAAAAGTGCTGCTGATAAAATGATACTTTATGGAGACAGATTGATCTACTAGTGATCGTTCTGTGACCATCATTCTTCGTACACCTGTGTAAAGAGGCTGGGAAACGAGCACAGAACGACTTCAATATTGTCAATTGCGTTCATTTAACAGCCTGAAATCAGCGCATGTAAATTCATGTTTGAATGTTATGGTGCTAATTTAAAATTTTGCCCAGGATCCCATTTTGTCTAAAACTGGCCCTGGTGCTAGAGGAATGTAAAGAAGAAAGGAGGGTGGAAAGAGAAAGAATGGGAAAAAATGAGGTGTGGGGGGTGTGATTTCCCGCAGAATCCCACTGCAGCCACCACTTGTGATGAATGGCAGCAGAGAGATCCTGCAGAATCCCACCACTGCCACCACTTGTGACGAATGGCACCAGAGATATCCCGCAGAATCCCACTGGTGTCACCACTTGTGACGGATCCTCACCTCGTCACCCGCCTGATGTCACAATTATGTCAGACGGAACACATGATACAGATCTGCCCTTTGCACCAACATGACGTTCCGCACCCCCTCGGGGACGCGTAAGGTCAGATTGGTACAGTTCTACACATACACCCCCCTGTCCACACGGGTACAGGAAGGCACCGGGAGTGAGAAGAGGTGGTCCACTCAGTCACTGACGTGGCACCACACTCGCTCACACCCCTGACAGGCTGAGAGGCCCCTTCACTAGCTACAGTGAAGCAAAACTTTGTCACCCTGGTACAGCTGCCACCAGTTTCTATTAGATATAAGTTCCCAGTCCGTTAACGGGAATTATATTGGGCCAGAAAACCGCGCCGGTAGCATGAGGATAAAGCCGAACAACGGACGTGAGGGTTCGTGGATCGAGATAAAAGAGCAACCCAAGGTTTAATTATATATTTAATCGCCTTAAGGGCACACTAGACAGTACACTATATATATATATATATATATATATATATATATATATATATACAGTTATATGAAAAAGTTTGGGCACCCCTATTAATCTTAAGCTTAATGTTTTATAAAAATTGGTGTTTTTGCACCAGCTATTTCGGTTTGATATATGTAATAACTGTTGGACACAGTAATGTTTCTGCCTTGAAATGAGGTTTATTGTACTAACAGAAAATGTGCAATCTGCATTCAAACAAAATTTGACAGGTGCATAAGTATGGGCACCTCACCAGAAAAGTGACATTAATATTTAGTAGATCCTCCTTTTGCAAAAATAACAGCCTCTAGTCACTTCCTGTAGCTTTTAATGAGTTCCTGGATCCTGGATGAAGGTATTTTTGACCATTCCTCTTTACAAAACAATTCCAGTTCAGTTAAGTTTGATGGTCGCCGAGCATGGACAGCCCTCTTCAAATGATCCCACAGATGTTCAATGATATTCAGGTCTGGGGACTGGGATGGCCATTCCAGAACATTGTAATTGTTCCTCTGCATGAATGCCTGAGTAGATTTGGAGCGGTGTTTTGGATCATTGTCTTTCTGAAAGATCCATCCCCTGCGTAACTTCAACTTCATCACTGATTCTTGAACATTATTGTCAAGAATCTGCTGATACTGAGTGGAATCCATGCGTCCCTCAACTTTAACAAGATTCCCGGTGCCGGCATTGGCCACACAGCCCCAAACCATGATGGAACCGCCACCAAATTTTACTGTGGGTAGCAAGTGTTTTTCTTGGAATGCTGTGTGTTTTTGCTGCCATGCATAACGCCTTTTTGTATGACCAAACAACTCAATCTTGGTTTCATCAGTCCACAGGACCTTCTTCCAAAAACAAATTGGCTTCTCCAAATGTGCTTTTGCATACCTCAGCCGACTCTGTTTGTGGCGTGCTTGCAGAAACGGCTTCTTTCGCATCACTCTCCCATACAGCTTCTCCTTGTGCAAAGTGCGTTGTATAGTTGACCGATGCACAGTGATGCCATCTGCAGCAAGTTGATGCTGCAGCTCTCTGGAGGTGGTCTGAGGATTGTCCTTGGCTGATCTCACCATTCTTCTTCTCTGCCTTTCTGATGTTTTTCTTGGCCTGCCACTTCTGGACTTAACAAGAACTGTCCCTGTGTTCTTCCATTTCCTTACTATGTTCCTCACAGTGGAAACTGACAGGTTAAATCTCTGAGACAGCTTTTTGTATCCTTCCCCTGAACAACTATGTTGAATAATCTTTGTTTTCAGATCATTTGACAGTTGTTTTGAGGAGCCCATGATGCCACTCTTCAGAGGAGATTCAAACAGGAGAACAACTTGCAAGTGGCCACTTTAAGCAGCTTTTCTCATGATTGCATACACCTGGCTATGAAGTTCAAAGCTCAATGAGGTTACAAAACCAAAAAAAGTGCTTTAGTAAGTCAGTAAAAAGTAGGTAGGAGTATTTAAAACAAGAAAATGATAAGGGTGCCCATACTTATGCACCTGTCAAATTTTGTTTGAATGCAGATTGCACATTTTCTGTTAGTACAATAAACCTCATTTCAAGGCAGAAACATTACTGTGTCCAACAGTTATTACATATATCAAACTGAAATAGCTGTTGCAAAAACACCAATTTTTATAAAACAATAAGCTTAAGATTAATAGGGGTGCCCAAACTTTTTCATATAACTGTATGTATGTGTATATATATATATATATATATATATATATATATATATATATATATATATATATATATATATGGGTTATACATACATAATGGTCAGAGATGCAAACACAATAGTAGTGGTACAAAAGATGTAAGCAGTAATTAAAAGTCAGTTACCAGTCAGATGGAAGGCCTGGCTTGCGGGGGAGGGGCTGCTACATGGGAGACTGTAGTCCCCTTTGTTGCAGGACTTCTCCCATACGACGTGTCGTCACGACCTCCCAGGGAAAAAGACACTGAGCTAGGGCTGCTGGAGCTCTTAACCCCTCAGGGTCACTCCCCCTCCTGCCACCTCCTAAAAATGGAAATAAATGGGGTTATCTCATAAAATCTATCATTGAATCCATCTGGCCCAGGGCTCTTTCCGATAGGGAATGATTTAATGGCCTCTCTCATCTCTTGTTCAGTGAAAGGTTTGTCTAGTACCTCCTGCTCAGGCGTCTGTAAGGAAGAAGGGCAGTCTCCATAATATATTTGTCAATTTTTATTTAAAAAATATTAAATGTCATGTCGTGATATTGTCCATGAATATTATATAGCGAGCTATAATAGCAATGAAATGCTTCAGCTATGTCAGTGGGGTTTCGAATTTCTGGCCTGGGTGCCCCTTTTAACTTGGATACATATGTCCTTTGCATGCATGGATGTAACCTCCTTTGCCAGTGAGCGACCACATTTATCTACGAATTCGTACAAGTACTTTTGCATACGATTTGAAGCACTGGCGTCCCTGCATGCTTTCCATCCTCCTCTCCCCCAGACTGGACGCCGACTTACTCACCACCCCGACCCTTGGCGCGCACGTCCTCTTCCTGCTCCTGCTTCCCGGGGTCTGCCCATGCCTGGCAGATCCCAGGGCACTGTGCCTAGCCATACCTGCCTGAACCTGTCATGCCAGTCTGTGTACCACCCGTACCTCTCTACACCTGCCTTGTCTTCCAGTATTCCTGCCGTGCTTGCCTGTACTTGTCAAAGTTCACCCATTCCTGGCCATTCCAACTAACTGCCCCTTTTGGGGGTCAGCTGCCGTGTGTCCAATGTCTGTCCTGGAGTAGCACCTCGCGTCATCTGGAGCCAAGTCTAACCCCACCATCAGGGGCTCTAGTGAAGAGTCAGTTATTCGCCTAGTCACACCCCTTCAGGCTCTCCTCGGTCCACCGCACAGTGGTTTCACCACTATTCCCGTTACTGATTGCTCAGGCCATCCACTGGCTTTCAATCTTGCTCTATCTCCGACCTGTACCAGGAAGTCTCCCGCTAGAAAGACCAGCTGAACAAAATGTTCTCCTGTCTGCGATCTTTCATCATGTCCCATCTTACTGGCGAAGCTCTTGTGTGTCTCAATCCCCTATGGGATGGATCGGACCCTTTTGTTTCCAATCTCCAGATGTTTCTTGAAGCCTTCCGCAGGGTATTTAATGAGCCTGGCCGCATTTCCTCAGCAGCATCCTTCCTCCTTAGATTTTGACAGGGAAACCTCACAGTGGGCCGGTATGCCGTCGTACCCTGTCCTCCGAGCTTGCCTGGAACAATGAGACACTGGTGGCCACCTTCTGGGAAGGCCTTTCTGGGAGAATTAAGGACGAGCTGGCTGGTCATGATATTATCACCTCGCTGGATGACCTGGTGTCCCTGGCTACTGGGATCAATATCCGGTTTCAAGAGCACTCCAAGGAGGTGACCTTCGTGAGAAGATCTGTGCGCTTGGCTCCTACCTTTCAGTGGCCGATCATGCCGCAGTCCTCAGCTTCGAAACCTTCCTTTGAATCCATTCAAATCTACCGGGTGAAGCTGGCCAAGCATAGTCAGGAGGTCTTTTGTGCCAAGGGGAGGTGCTTCAATTGTGGCAGTTGCGAACATTTAATCCGCTCTTGCCCTGAAAAACTCAAAAGGAAAGGGCCTGTTGGAGAGGCTACCATGGGCGAGGACTACTCCTCTCCTCCACTGACTCTTCTAGTATCCGTTTTCTGTGGCAACATCCGTTTTGTTCAATCGACCTATCTGTACTCTGGTTTTGCAGGAAATTTAATTCAATAAGCCATTGTGGAGTGGTATCAGATCCTCATCCAGCGTCTTTAGAATCCTTTGGTGGTATCATCCGTGGATGGAAAACCTCTATCCAAGGCCGTTCTTTTAGTTTCCAAGCCTATGAGACTTTGGATAGGAATGTTGTACTCAGAGAATATCCCTTTTTACTATCAGGTCGGTCCCATCCCCTGCTCCTGGGCCTGCCATGGCTACGAAAACATGAGCCTGTCTTGGATTGGAGATCCAGAGAAGTACTCCATTGGGACCAGGCCTGTCACTAGAGATGTATTGTTCCCATTCATCCTGCTCAACCTTTGGCTACTCCGTCAAATTTATCTGGCTTGCCTCCCACTTATTGGACTTTCGCGGATGTCTTCGGAGGGTGTATAACCTGAATTGAATACACCAGGGGGATGAGTCGAAGACTGCCTTTAACAGCCAGAATGGTCATTATGAGTATCACTTAATGCTGTTTAGACTCTGTAGTGCCCAGCAGTTTTCTAAGAACTGGTGAACGATATCTTCCGGGACCTTCTCTACTCTTATATGGTGGTTTACCTGGATGACATATTGGTGTTCTCTCCAGATCTGTCCACACACAGGAGGGATGTCCTCCAGGTTCTGCCAAGTTTGAAAAATACGTCTTCTAGCAAACCTCTCTTCAATTCCTAGGGTACATCATCTCTGAGACTGGACTGAGGATGGATCCCAAGAAGGTGTCCACCGTTGTGAAGTCACCTCATCCTGACGGTCTGAAAGAAATCAATAGTTTTTTTGGATTCGTTAATTACTACTGCCAGTTCATTCTGCATTTCTCCTCTCAGACCGCCCCAATCTCTGCCCTGATCCACAAGGGAGCTAACCCTAGGGTGTGTATTCCAAAGACTGAAAGCATCTTTATCTCCTTAAAACAGGCCTTCTCCTCCGCTCCAGTGCTGCACTGACCTGACAACAATAAACAATTATTTTTGGAGGTGAATGCTTCTTCCTCTGTGGCCGGAGCCATCCCCACCCGGAAGTCTCCTTCCTGCTGTATGGTGACCTGTGGTTTCTTCTCCAAAGTCTTCTCGGCTCCAGAACGCAACTACTCAATAGGTGATCAAGAACTGTTGTCGATTAAACTGGCTCTGGAGGAGTGACACTGTTAACTTGAAGGAGCAATGCATCCAGTAATTATTTACACTGATCACAAGAACTTAACCTATTTGCAGTCAGCACAGCGGCTAAATCCACATCTAGCCAGGTGGTCTCTGTTCTTTGATCATTTCGATTTTATTCTTAATTTCCAGCCAGCCGGCAAGAATGTCAAGGTGGATGCTCTTTCTAGGTCCTTTCTGTCTTCTAATAAGGAGGAAGAGCCTCAACACATCATTGAGTCCTCCAAAATGGTCACTGTCGCTCTGGTGGATCTGTCCCCTTTGACTTTGAACCAGACAGGAAGTGGGTCCTTCAGTGGGGTCACTCATCTAAATTGGCTCGTCATGACAGAAAAACAGCTCTTCTCATTTCACGACATTATTGGTGGCCTTCCCTGCGCAAAGATATTGCGGATTTCGTTTCATCCTGTGCCTAGAATAAGACTCCGAAACTGCTTCCGACCAATCGGTTATTTCCTCTCCCTGTACCATCAGTTCCTTGACAGCACATCGTGATGGACTTCATTACCTATCTCCCTGTATCGGCCGGAAGTACCGTCATTTGGATCGCTTCTCTAAGATGGCCCATCTTACTCCGCTGTCTGGTTTCCCGTCTGCTCCTGTGCTTGCCGAGAAGTTCATCCAACATATCTTGAGACGTCCAGTTAACATCTTGCTTCTGGAGGGCTACCTGTAAACTACTTAATGCCGTTTTGGACTTCTATTCAGCCTACTATCCATAATCCAATGGCCAAGTAGAACAGGTTAATCAGATCCTAACCAACTTCCTACAGAATTTCGTCAATACTCATCCCCGGTGACTGTGTCAGTCTCCTGCCTTGGGCCGAATTCTCATATAACAACCATGTGAGTGAATCCTCAGCTAAAACTCCATTTTTCGTTGTGTATGGTCAACACCCCAATATTCCGTTCCCTGTGTCTACTACCACCAACATTCCTGCTGCTGAAACTATCATCAAGGGCTTCTCTAAAATCTGGGAGGACACGAAGACCACATTAATGAAATCTTCCGAATGAATGAAGAGACACGCGGACAAGAGATGTCTGGACCCGCCTCTGTTTCATCCTGGGGATAAGGTTTGGCTTTCTTCTAAGTTTGTCCGTCTCAAGCTACCTCCGTATAAGTTGTTTCCTTGCTTCATCGGTCCATTTGAGGTTCTCAAACAGATTAATGCCGTAGCTTAAAAGCTTCTGGCCACTTTACGCATCCCCAATTAATTTTACGTGTCTCTCCTCAAACCTGTCATCTTCAGCTCCTTCTTCAAGGACCCAGGCACCACTCGTGCTCCAGTCAGTCCTGAAGATGTTTTCAAGGTAGAGTATATTCTGGCCATAAAAAGGGTAAGAGGAAAACCCCTTTTTTTCTCGTGGAGTGGAAGGGGTTTGGTCCTGAGGAGAGGTCGTGGGAGCCCAAGGAGGACATCCACGCCCCTCTCCTGGAGAGATTTATTGTGGGTTTGAAGAAGAGGGGGGATACTGTAGCACTGGCATCCCTGCATGCTTCCAATCCTCCTCTCCCCCGGCAGGGATGCCAACTTACTCACTGCCCCTGCCCTCAGCGTAAACATCCTCTTCCTGCTTCTGCTTCTTGGGGTCTGTGCACACCTGCAGATCCCCAGGCACTGTGCTTAAGGTGTGCCCGCTCTCTGTCTCTTAAAGAGAGAGCGTGCCATCCTAAAGTGTCCCCAGCCAATGGCTGGGAGACACTTATTATTTAAGGCACCTCTACCTGTTGGAAGGTGTCTGAGCAACGTGTTTAGTCAGTTAGTCTGCACGCTTGCTAGTTTTCAGGTCCCCTGTCTGTTTATACCTACCAATTTCCGCTAGTTCCCGCTAGTACCTGCCAGTACCCACTCGTTCCTGCCTGTCCCTGCCTTTGCCTTTCAGCATCTGCCTACCTGTATATCAGCCGTACCTTCCTGCACCTGCCGTGCCAGTCTGTATACCAGCCGTAACTGCCAGCACCTGACGTGCCAGGCAGTATACCAGCCGTACCTGTCTACACCTGCCTGGTCTTCCTGTATTCCTGCCGTGCCTGCCTATACTTGTCAAAGTCCACCCATTCCTGGCCGTTCCAACTAACTGCCCTTTTTGGGAGTCAGCTGCCATGTGTCCGAGGTCTGTCCTGCAGTAGCACCTGGCATCCATCTGGAGCCAAGTCTAACCCCACCATCAGGGGCTATAGCGAAGAATCAGTTATTCGCCTAGTCACGCCCCTTCAGGCTCTCCTCGTTCCACGGTACAGTGGTTCTACCGCTATTCCCATTACAGCAATCTTGGTATTTTGTACAAGTTTGATCTATGAAAGACCTTAGCTCCTTTCTAGTGTTAAGTCTGCGTATACCTTGTAACATTGGTGGGTGTGGATCCACTGTGCTACGTGCCGGGCTTACCCTGGAGGAGCATGATCAAGTGTCTACCTGGTCTTCACTAGGGCCTCTGATAATGAGGATAGACTGGGCTGCCGGTAGACACCAGGTACCACTCCCGGGCTGTCCCTGGGACTGCAGCAGCTGGTTAGAGGCATGGGTATGAGGTACAGGACGGTGAAACAGAGGTGTAGTCAGACAGTCCGAGGTCGGGGCAGGCAGCATGCGTTCAAAGTACAAAGTTGGAGTCAGGTATGGAAAAGTTGAACAGAGCGGGTAAACAGGCCGGGTCGATAACGGGGGACAGAAAACGGAGACATGCATAAACAAGGCACCCTGCTGGCACGGTATAGGCGAGGGAACCTAATCTTTGCCGGACACACCAGGGTTAAATTCCGGCAGAGACTAGCCCCGCCTCCTAAAGCCAAATGGAAACCAGTTGCAGATGCAGCAGTGCTGGGGAGTGCTGCAAAAGGCAAACTTAGCGAGATGGTCTGACACGATGGGAAGCGACGCAGTGACCACGGTGAGTAGGGCGGCGCTGAGGAGGCATGTGAGTTGCCCTGACATACCTGGAAGGAAGCAGATAGTTTACATTGCTTGCCAAGGAGATCAATCCACTCAAGCAAATGGGAGACTTTAGCTGCTCTCTCTTTTTTTTTAGCCTGGACCCATGTTTTAGCCTGGAATGAATATTTTTGAAGGAGTATATATATTGTAAGGCAGCGCTAGTCATCATACTGGGGGATACTCGCTGCACCGGGTCAATTAATGCACACCAGCAATGTCTTTTCAGTATTTCACAATGCAGCAGTTTATTATTTTACTATAAACCGCAGTTCACACATATAATGTCCACGAGCCCCAAGTGGCAGACAGGACCACTTGGCTGCAGGTACAGCCTTCAGCAAGGTAGTAATATAGCAATGTCCATATAACGCAGTGTATTACCTTTGCCGGGTTTTAGCTGCTTCAGTCCATTTGGTTTGCCGCCACTGTGGCTTTGCGGCTTCCCAGATGGGGGTCTCTAGCCGTCGCTCCCTCTAAGGCTACTGGTATGCTTACACCGCCAACATCCAGCCTGCGCCTTTCAGGACTCTTCACCAAGCCGGCTTTTCCTGCAAGGCCACTAGCATCCACACACAGGATCCAGGCTCGACCTTTCAGGCTGTCAGGCTTCACTTGGCCTCACTTGGCCTCACACGAATGGTGTCCCACACACGGGGAACAGGCCTCACGCCTATCACCCTGTCTCAAGACTACCAGGGTTTATATATCCTGTAGCACACACACACATACACAGACAGGACCTTAGCTGATGTCACAGTCATGTGTTCAGACCTTCTGTGTGCAAAAGGACCCGTGTGATGTCACAGTCATGTGACCAGTCAGCTGAGGGGGAGGTACCTGGTTGGCCAAAACATACCCTCGACCATACAGTAATGCCAAGCAAGGCGCTGCATTACAATATATATATATATATATATATATATATATATATATATATATATATATATATATATATATATATATATATATATATATACAGTACAGACCAAAAGTTTGGACACACCTTCTCCTTTAAAGATTTTTCTGTATTTTCATGACTTTGAAAATTGTACATTCACACTGAAGGCATCAAAACTATGAATTAACACATGTGGAATTATATACTTCACAAAAAAGTGTGAAACAACTGAAAATATGTCTTATATTCTAGGTTCTTCAAAGTAGCCACCTTTTGCTTTGATGACTGCATTGCACAATCTTGGCATTCTCTTGATGAGCTTCAAGAGGTAGTCGCCGGAAATGGTCTTCCAACAATCTTGAAGGAGTTCCCAGAGATGCTTAGCACTTGTTGGCACCTTTTGCCTTCACTCTGCAGTCCAGCTCCACCCCAAACCATCTCGATTGGGTTCAGGTCTGGTGACTGTGGAGGCCAGGTCATCTGGCGTAGCACCCCATCACTCTCCATCTTGGTCAAATAGCCCTTACACAGCCTGGAGGTGTGTTTGGGGTCATTGTCCTGTTAAAAAATAAATGATGGTCCAACTAAACGCAAACCGGATGGAATAGCATGGTGCTGCAAGATGCTGTGGTAGCCATGCTGGTTCAGTATGCCTTCAATTTTGAATAAATCCCCAACAGTGTCACCAGCAAAGCACCCCCACACCATCACACCTCCTCCATGCTTCACGGTGGGAACCAGGCATGTAGAGTCCATCTGTTCACCTTTTCTGCATCGCACAAAGACACTGTGGTTGGAACCAAAAATCTCAAATTTGGACTCATCAGACCAAAGCACAGATTTCCACTGGTCTAATGTCCATTCCTTGTGTTCTTTAGCCCAAACAAGTCTCTTCTGCTTGTTGCCTGTCCTTAGCAGTGGTTTCCTAGCAGCTATTTTACCATGAAGGCCTGCTGCACAAAGTCTCCTCTTAACAGTTGTTGTAGAGATGTGTCTGCTGCTAGAACTCTGTGTGGCATTGACCTGGTCTCTAATCTGAGCTGCTGTTAACCTGCGATTTCTCAGGATGGTGACTCAAATAAACTTATCCTCAGAAGCAGAGGTGACTCTTGGTCTTCCTTTCCTGGGGCGGTCCTCATGTGAGCCAGTTTCTTTGTAGTGCTTGATGGTTTTTGCAACTTCACTTGGGGACACTTACAAAGTTTGCCCAATTTTTCGGACTGACTGACCTTCATTTCTTAAAGTAATGATGGCCACTCGTTTTTCTTTACTTAGCTGCTTTTTTCTTGCCATAATACAAATTCTAACAGTCTATTCAGTAGGACTATCAGCTGTGTATCCACCTAACTTCTGCACAACACAACTGATGGTCCCAACCCCATTTATAAAGCAAGAAATCCCACTTATTAAATCTGACAGGGCACACCTGTGAAGTGAAAACCATTTCCGGTGACTACCTCTTGAAGCTCATCAAGAGAATGCCAAGAGTGTGCAAAGCAGTCATCAAAGCAAAAGGTGGCTACTTTGAAGAACCTAGAATATAAGACATATTTTCAGTTGTTTCACACTTTTTTGTTAAGTATATAATTCCACATGTGTTAATTCATAGTCTTGATGCCTTCAGTGTGAATGTACAATTTTCATAGTCATGAAAATACAGAAAAATCTTTAAATGAGAAGGTGTGTCCAAACTCTTGGTCTGTACTGTATATATATATATAGATATAGATATAGATATATAATATATAGAATCTATAGAGTCTATAGTTTCACGAAGGTTTGAGACACTGAATGAGTCTTTAAGCTGATTATTATTTAACTTCCAACATGTGAAGCCTTTTTGGAAGTCAGGTATAGTCAGATTAATATACTGGAGCATGATGTTACCATATAGCAGTTCCTGTCTCAGATGTAGGTTGCCATGTAAGCAAGTGATGGCTAATTAGAAAAAAGTCTATGTGGCTATGCGTATTGTGTAAAGGAGAATAATATGTATAATCCTTTACGTCTGGATGTAGTATCCTCCATACATCAACCAGTTGGAGAGGCTGGAGCACTTTCGCAAAGCTTTTGTTTGTAATTTAGATTGGTGATTCCTTCCCAGGGATGCATCTACAGTCATGGCCAAAAGTTTTGAGAATGACACCAAAATTATATTTTCACATGATCTGCTGGCCTCTGGTTTTTATTAGTGTTTGTCTGATGTTTATATCACATACAGAAATATAAATGCAATCATATTTTGTGTAACAATAGGTTATATTGACAGTTAGAATGAGTTAATGCAGCATGTCAATATTTGCAGTGTTGCCCCTTCTTCAAGACCTCTGTAATTCTCCCTGGCATGCTCTCAATCAACTTTTGGACCAAATCCTGACTGATAGCAGTCCATTCTTGCATAATCAATGCTTGCATTTTGCCAGAATTTGTTGGTTTTTGTTTGTCCACCCGTCTCTTGATGATTGACCACAAGTTCTCAATGGGATTAAGATCTGGCGAGTTTCCAGGCCATGGACCCAAAATCTCTGTTTTGTTCCATGAGCCATTTAGTTATCACTTTTGCTTTATGGCAAGGTGCTCCATCATGCTGGAAAAGGCATTGTTGGGCGCCAAACTGCTCTTGGACGGTTGGGAGAAGTTGCTCTTGGAGGACATTCTGGTACCATTCTTTATTCATGGCTGTGTTTTTAGGCAAGACTGTGAGTGAGCCGATTCCCTTGGCTGAGAAGCAACCCCACACATGAATGGTTTCAGGATGCTTTACAGTTGGCATGAGACAAGACTGGTGGTAGCGCTCACCTCTTCTTCTCCGAATAAGCTGTTTTCCAGATGTCCCAAACAATCGAAAAGGGGATCTATCAGAGAAAATGACTTTGCCCCAGTCCTCAGCAGTCCACTCCCTGTACCTTTTGCAGAATATCAGTCAGTCCCTGATGTTTTTTCTGGAGAGAAGTGGCTTCTTTGCTGCCCTCCTTGAAACCAGCCCTTGCTCAAAGAGTCTCCGCCTCACAGTGCGTGCAGAAGCACTCACACCAGCCTGCTGCCATTCCTGAGCAAGCTCGGCACTGCTGGTAGTCCGATCCTACAGCTGAAACAGTTTTAAGATACGGTCCTGGCGCTTGCTGGTCTTTCTTGGGCGCCCTGGAGTCTTTTTGACAAAAATGGAAGCTCTCTCCTTGAAGTTCTTGATGATGCGATAGATTGTTGACTGAGGTGCAATCTTTGTAGCTGCGATACTCTGCCCTGTTAGGCCATTTTTGTGCAGTGCAATGATGGCTGCACGTGTTTCTTTAGAGATAACCATGGTTAACTGAAGAGAAACAATGATACCAAGAACCAGCCTCCTTTTAAAGTGTCCAGTGATGTCATTCTTACTTAATCATGACTGATTGATCGCCAGCCCTGTCCTCATCAACACCCACACCTGTGTTAATGGATCAATCACTAAAACGATGTTAGCTGCTCCTTTTAAGGCAGGACTGCAATGATGATGAATTGTGTTTTGGGGGTTAAAGTTCATTTTCTGGGCAAATATTGACTTTGCAAGTACAGTAATTGCTGTTAAGCTGATCACTCTTTGACATTCAGGAGTATATGCAAATTGCCATTACAAAAAATGAATCAGTAAACTTTGGAAAAATTATTATTTGTCTCATTCTCAATACTTTTGGCCATGACTGTACAGAAGGATCCAAGGCAAAATAAAAGTCACCTCCAATGGTCATATAATTTTTTTTAGTTTGTTTAAGTATTGACGGCATGTCTTAATTCCGTCACAATTAGGGAGATAGAAGTTTACCAAAGTCAAAATTTTGGAGTAGATAGAGATCTTAACAAACAAATACCTCCCCTCTGTGTCAGACAGTGTTTCTAAAATAGTATGCGGCAGTGACTTATCTATGCCTATACTCCCCCTCCTTAAGGCCCCGTCACACTTAGCGACACTGCAACGATCCCGACAACGATACGACCTGTCAGGGATCGTTGCTGCGTCGCTATGTGGTCGCTGGTGAGCTGTCAAACAGGCCGGCTCACCAACGATCAGGGGAGCAGCAACATTGTGGAAAGAATCTTTCCACGATGTCCTGCTCCTGGTTACTAGCCTGCTGAAGCCGGAGCAGGCTGGTAACCATGATAAACATTGGGTTACTAGGGGCACACGTGCCCCTAGTAACCCGTTGTTTATCATGGTTACCACTCTGCTACGGTGAGCGGGAGGTTACCGCTCACTTTAGCAGGCTCGCAACCATGATAAACAGTGGGTTATTAAGTGCGCGTGTGCCCCTAGTAACCCGATGTTTATCATGGTTACCAGCTTGATCGCTGCTCCCGCTGGTCACACACAGCGATGTGTGCTGACCAGCGGGAGGGCAACGACCAAA
Organism: Phyllobates terribilis; assembly: GCF_046119375.1. NCBI lineage: Eukaryota > Metazoa > Chordata > Amphibia > Anura > Dendrobatidae > Phyllobates > Phyllobates terribilis. The sequence continues at coordinate 287,511,758 of NW_027362769.1, forward strand.
AAATGGTCCAGGACACTTTGCAGCGATCAGCGACCTCACAGCAGGGGCCTGATCGCTGCAAAGTGTCACACACAGCGACATCGCTGGTGAGGTCGCTGTTGCGTCACCAAAACCGTGAAACAGCAGCGATCTCGCTAGCGATCTCGCTATGTGAGACGGGGGCTTTAGACTCTGAAACCGCATTGGAAAGTGGCACCAAGATGAATAATATCGGTTAGTAAACTGAGGTATCTGATTGTCTCTAAAGTGGGTTTCTTGAATAAAGAGAAATGTACATGTTGTTTATGCATATGATAAAGCACTTGAGCTGTTTTCTCTGGAACATTAAATCCTCTGACATTCAATGAGCAAGTTTTGAGTTGGGCCATATTACATGTATAAACAGTATATAGGGAAAATAAGTATTTGATACACTGCAGATTTTGCAAGTTTTCCCACCTACAAAAAATTGAGAGGTCTGTAATTTTTATCGTAGGCACACTTCAACTGTGAGAGACAATCTAAAAATAAAAAACAGAAAATCACATTGTATGATTTTTAAATAATGAAATTGCATTTTATTGCATGAAATAAGTATTTGATCACCTACCAACCAGCAAGAATTCTGGCTCTCACAGACCTGTTAGTTTTTCTTTAAGAAGCCCTCCTACTCTGCACTCACTACCTGTTTTAATTCCACCTGTTTGAACTTGTTACCTGTATAAAAGACACCTGTCCACACACTCAATCAATCACACTCCAACTTCTCCGCGATGGGCAAGGCCAAAGAGCTGTCTAAGGACACCGTGGACAAAATTGTAGCAGTGTACAAGGGGAGAAAGCAACAACTGTTGGCACAATTATTGGAAAATGGAAGAAACAGAAGATGACTGTCAATCTTTCTCGGTCTTGGACTCCATGCAAGATCTCGCTTCGTCTGGTCAGGATGATTCTGAGAAAGATCAGGAATCAGCCCAGAACTACACGAGAAGCTGGTCAATGACTTGAAGAGAGCTGGGACCACCGTCACAAACATTACCGTTAGTAACACACTACGCGGTCATGGATTAAAATCCTGCAGGGCACACAAGGTCCCCCTGTTCATGCCAGCACATGTCCAGGCCTGTTTGAAGTTTACCAATGATCATCAGGATGATCCAGAGGAGGCATGGGAGAAGGTCATGTGGTCAGATGAGACCAAAATAAAACTTTTGGTTTCAACTCCACTCGCTGTGTTTAAAGGAAGAAGAAGGATGAGTACAACCCCAAGAACACCGTCCCAGCCGTGAAGCATGGTGGGGGAAACATCATACTTTGAGGATTCTTTTCTGCAAAGTGGAGAGGACGACTGTACCGTATTCAAGGGAGGATGGAAGGGGTCATGTGTCGTGAGATTTTGGCCAACAACTTCCTTCCCTTGGTAAGAGCATTGAAGGTGGGTCGTGCCTTGGTCTTCCAGCTTGACAATGACCCAAAACACACAGCCAGGGCAGCTAATGAGTGGTTTCGTAAGAAGCATTTCAAGGTCCTGGAGTGGCGTAGCCAGTCTCCAAACCTGAACCCAGTAGAAAATCTTTGGATCTTTGGAGGGAGCGGAAACTCAATGTTGCCCAGCAACAGCCCCTTATCCTGAAAGATGTGGAGAAGATCTGTAGGAGGAGTCGGCCAAAATCCCTGCTGCAGTGTGTGCAAACTTGGTCAAGAACTACAGGAAACGTCTGAGCTCTGTAATTGCAAACAAAGGTTTCTGTACCAAATATTAAGTTCTGTTTTTCTATTGTATAAAATGCTTATTTCATGTAATAAAACGCAAATTAATTATGTAGTAACCATACAATGTGATTTTCTGGATTTTTTTTAAGCTTCTGTCTCTCACAGTTGAAGTGTACCTACCATAAAAATTACAAATCTCTTTGTAGGTGGGAAAACTTGCAAAATCAAGTTGTATCAAGTGTATCAAATTCTTATTTTCCCCACTATATATATGAAAAAAGGGGGAAAGGAAAATAGATTTGAAAGATTAAAAGCAAGGAGGAAATATAGGCTTTAGATAGTAATGTCTACCTCTCATAGTCTGATCTAAGAGGTATAGATTATGAATAAATTGAACACTAGGAAACTGCGACACCAGCAGATCCCAATGCAAGTCCCTAACTGGCGGTTGTCTTTACAGGTTTGAGTCATACTTTCAGACATAGGGTTCCTATTAGGGGGAACCATGGAATACACTGTGTAGCGAGCAAAGTAATACAGCCTAATATTATTATAATATAATATGAACTCAATTTAAATGCCGTTCTTAGACACTGTATGAACTTAGACATGCTATATAGTGGAAGAGTGGCACTTAAAATTCCATTTAGCTATATCTAATTACATTCTTTAAGAAAACTAAACATCTTCAAATTGTTTCTCTCATCAGGGAAGACCAGATTAATTTCAGGAGCTCATATGATTGGCAGGTTCCTTTCCCGTCTAGGTGCATCACCCTCAAGTTCCTGATCTACTGGCTTGCAGGAACGCTCTGTGGCAATGATAGATCAGGTGGCCAGTCAGATATATGGATTCTGGGATTGTCCAGGGCATCACAGAATGGTCTCATGTCGGTTGGATACAAGTATACAATGTTCTTTTTTATACAAACTTCTTTTTTCTGGACCTTCATCTTTAATGAGTACCCCCAGGAGTACATTTTCCCGGAGGGCATCAAGTAGTGGTTTCAATATCCTTCTTTTAGCAAGTGTCTTTCGGGATAGATCTGTGAGCAATTGTATTATTATTATTTATTATTATAGCGCCATTTATTCCATGCCGCTTTACATGTGAAACGGGTATACATAGCACAAACAGTTACAATAATCTGAACAAAACAAGTCAGTGACTGGTACAGGGGGAGAGAAGATCCTGTCCATGAGGCTCACAATCTACAAGGGATGGGTGAGGATACAGTAGGTGACGGTAAAGCTGGCCGTGCAGCAGTATGGTGTAGCGGTGGTTACTGCAGGTTGTAGGCTTGTCGGAAGAGGTGGGTCTTCAGGTTCCTTTTGAAGGTGTCCACGGTAGGTGTGAGTCTGATATGTTGGGGTAGAGAGTTCCAGAGTAGGGTGAATGCACGGGAGAAATCTTGTATGCGATTGTGGGAAGAGGAGATAAGAGGGGAGTAGAGAAGGAGATCTTGTGAGGATCGGAGGTTGCGTGCAGGTATGTACCAGGAGACTAGCTCACAGATGTATGGAGGAGACCGGTTGTGAATGGCTTTGTATTCCATGGTTAGGGTTTTGAACTGGAGTCTCTGGGTAATGGGGAGCCATTAGTCAGGCAGCAGAGTTTAGGATAGATTGGAGGGGTTCAAGAGTGTTGGAAGGGAGGCCACAGAGCAGGAGGTTGCAGTAGTCGAGGCGAAAGATGATGAAGGGCGTGCACTAGTGTTTTTGCAGATTCGTGGTTGAGGAATGTGCGGATCTGGGAGATATTTTTGAGTTGGAGTCGGCAGGAAGTGGAAAGGGCTTGGATATGTGGTTTGAAGGAGAGATCAGAGTCCAGGGTTACCCTGAGGCAGCGAGCTTGCTGGACTGGGGAGAGTGAGCAGCCATTGACTATGATATAGGTCAGATGGGGGAATTGAGTGAGACAGTGGAAAGATGATGAATTCAGTTTTATCCATGTTAAGTTTTAGAAACCTGTCAGAGAAGAAGGATGAAATAGTGGACATGCATTGTGGGATTGTGGTTAGTAAGGAGGTGATATCCGGTCCAGAGAGGTAGATCTGTTTGTCATCAGCATAGAGTTGATATTGAAAGTCATGGGGCTCTATGAGCTGTCCCAGGCCAAAGGTGTAGATGGAGAAGAGTAGGGGCCCTAGGACTGAACCTTGGGGGGACACCGACAGATAGGGGGCGAGATGAGTTGGTGGTGTGTGAATGGGAGACACTGAATGTCCGGTCTATTAGGTATGAAGAGATCCAAGATAGGGCCAAGTCTGTGATGATGCGAGAGATGAGAGAGTCTGTAGTAAGAGGGAATGGTCCACTGTGTCAAAGGCAGATGACAGGTCCAGGAGGAGTAGAACAGAGTATTGTCACTTAGATTTGGCGATTAGTAGGTCGTTTGGTGACTTTAGTCAGGGCAGTTTCAGTGGAGTGATGCGTTTGAAAGCCAGATTGCAAGCGGTCAAAGAGGGAGCAGGAGGAAAGGTGGGAGGACAGTTCAGAATGGACGTGTTGTTCGAGTAGTTTTGAGGAATAGGGGAGAAGTGATATGGGGCGATAGCTAGTCAGAAAGGTTGGGTCAAGGGAGTGCTTTTTGAGGATGGGTGTGATCGAGAGAATTCAAAGTGTTGAATAGCTGTTTAGTGTTGTGAGACGGAGGATATGAGAGAAGAGAAGTAGGTTTGTTTTGCTGCAGTAAGTGTGGATTTGAAAGAAGTGAGGGAGTGTTTGAATGCGATGAAGTGCTCGTTGGAGTGGGACCTTTTCTATCTCTGCTCAACAACCCTGGAGGCCCTTTGCAGTTCTTTAGTCAGGTTGGTGTGCCAGGGTTGCCTGTTTACTGTGCTAGCTGTGGTATGTGTGAGGGGGGCGACCGAATTGAGAGCTGCAGCTGTTGTGGTGTTATATAAAGCGGGAGCAGCATCTGCACCGTGTAAGGAGCTTATGTCTGTAAGAGGGAGGAGGGGTTCAGATGAGTGTAGGTCAAGGTGTTTGAGAGTTCTGCGAGGGTGTGCAAGTTTGTGGAGTGGGGATTGTGCACCTGGAGAGGAGAGGGAAGAGAATGTGAGTATGTTGTGATCAGACAGGGGGAGAGGAGAGTTAGAGAAGTTAGATGGGAAACAGATGAGGGTAAAGATGAGTTCCAGTGTATCGCCATCTTTGTGAGTAGGGGCAGAAGACTGTCGTCACTGCATTCTGGGTCTTCTATCCTTGGATTACGATATCGGAGAGAATGAGACACAGGACAGGATGTATGTGTCAACAAGCTCTAAACTTTATTACAAACACAGGGTTAATATACACCCTGAAGGCAGGAAACGGATTTACCATATATGGTTCGATTATACAATTTAGCTGCGCAAGCAAAAAAACTAGTTTCTGTATGCTTTGAAACATTTAATTAGACGTATCTGGCTAGCAAAGCCACGTCATCTTCTAGCAAAGACACATTATTGATACAAGGAAGGAACATTCAGCCGCTATTGTTGTTTTGACCTAAAGTAACTTTCAGACTTATATAGCATAGATGGGGTCTTTGAACTTGAGGGGCCTCATCTTCTGCTATAACATTCCATCCTTTTGTTCCTTCATTTATCAATATGAATCTCTATATTTTCTTTTTAGTACAACACTGAATACACATTAGAAAAAGCTTAAAAACCAAATAAACTGCAAGGCATATTAGCAAAACCTGAAAAATAGCTTGCACTATACCAGCCAACCACCCACCGATACCTTTGAACCAATTTGCGGGATTTAGAAAGGAAAAGGTGTTTGCCCACCAGGAATCCTGATTCTTGAAGTTTGCCTCCTCATAAAGTCTCCTTAATTTTACCACGTCTTCTAACTTATGCTTCAGCGTCAATACACTAGAATTGTCTATATAGTGGCAACATGCGGGCCCTATTATCTGAACAGTTCACCCAAAAGTTTATCTCTTCCCATGAGACTGGAACAGCGAGAAAGGGTATGCTAGTGGATGTCACAGGGGCATGTGTACATATCCAACAATTAGCAATGGTCTGGTTTTGCTCCTTTAGTCCATCGATTAGAGCAAGATGGTGTTTAATGAATCTATTGTCGTCTCCATCTGTGGTGCTCAACCTAGTCCATGCACCTGTGGTTGTAAGTATGCAGGTAAGTATAAACAATGTCATCATTCTTTGTCCGCTGGTTCTCCTAGTATCTTTTTGCAATGGGACGCGTGGATCCAGGTCTCTTTTCCCTCTAGCTTAACGGCTGTACTTGTGGTCAGCAGAACTTGAAAGGGTCTGTCAAACCGTGGATCTAGGCTTTTCCTCACGTGTCTTTTTATAACCACCCAGTCTCCAGGTTGCAGCGTATGGCTGCTAGAGTCTTGATCTGGATCTGGAAGAGAACTGAAGACATTATCATTTACTTGCTTAATCTTTTTGTGTAAAGCCCTCACGTAGGAACTTAGCACATGGTTGTTCATTTCTAATGCTTGCGGATAGAAACACCCTAGGCTGGGTACGTTGCCAAACAATATCTCATATGGAGAGAGTCCAGTCTTTTTATTAGGCGTGTATCTTACTGAAAACAGAGCAAGCGGTAAACAGTCCGGCCATGGTTTTCCTGTCTCAGCCATGGCTTTCTGAATTTTTAATTTCAATGTCCCATTCAGTCTTTCCACTTTACCACTACTTTGCGGGTGATATGGGGTGTGGAATGCTTGTTGAATTCCTAGAGCTGACATGACTTCATTCATTATTTCACCTGTGAAGTGTGTACCTCTGTCACTCTCAATTACCTCTGGTACCCCAAACCTGCAGACCACCTCCGCAAGCAGTTTCTTTGCGGTTACCGCAGCCGTGGCTTTGGCAATCGGGAAAGCCTCTGGCCATCCTGAGAACAAATCAATACAGACCAACACATATTCCCATGATCCTGACTTTGGCAGCTGAATATAATCAATTTGCAGTCTCTGGAATGGATAGAGGGGCCGGGGGTGTGTTTGGGTGGTGTTTTAACTACTCTACCCTGATTATGTGTAGCACATATCATGCACCCTTGTATCAGGCTTTCTATACAGGTGGAGAATCCTGGTGCCACCCAATGTTTCTGCATCACACTCATCACAGCCGTTTTAGATTGGTGTGTCGGCCCATGTAGCATCTGGGCAGTTGCTGGGTACAGTGCCCTTGGAAGGCATCGTCGTGTCCCTTTCCCCCATACCCCATTTGGTTCATTCAGGCATGCACCTTCCTTTAACCACTTATCAACCTCCTCCTTTTGAGCCTGAGCCTGCATTTGGGATAAGATGTCCTCCGACACAAAGGGGTTTTAAGGGGCACTTAACTGACGTACTGTTGGCCCTTGTTGCGGCTTACAGGCTGCTGTTTTTGCCCCTGCATCTGCCATCGCGTTTCCTCTACTCACCTGCTCGGTGCATCTGGTATGTGCTCTTACCTTTATGACGGCTACTTTTTTGGGTAGTTGTAGTGCATCAATTAACTGCTGGACCGCATCAGCATTCTTAATGGGGTGTCCTGCTGCCGTCAGGAAACCTCTTGACTTCCATATGGGACCAAAATCATGGGCTATACCGAATGCGTACCTAGAATCTGTGTAAATGTTAACCATACTACCTTCTGCTAGTTTACAGGCCTCGGTTAGGGCCCTAAGTTCAGCCTCTTGAGCCGATTGGTGTGGGAGCATTGTTTTTGCCTTGATTACTGCATTGAGGGAGACAACTGCATATCCAGTATGGAAAGTACCTGAATCGTCCTGATGACGGGATCCATCTACAAAAAATTCAAAATCAGCATTTTCTAATTCATGTTCAAATACAGTAGGTAAACCTGCCATTTCTTGTGCCATCATTTGTACACAGTCATGAGGAACTTTCTCTCTTGGATCTTCCTTAAAAAGCACAGTACCTGACCCCTCCTTTAGATCTGAGAGAGGTAACAAAGTTGCTGGATTCAGGGTAGTACACCTCTGTAAAGAAACATTGGGAGGCATTAACAGTGCACATTGTAACCTAAGATGACGTGCTACTGAGAGGTGAGCGGGTTGCACTTGATTCAATATAGTGTAGTCATCATGAGGTGTTAGAACGGTGAGCGGGTGGTCAAGAACAATGTCTGCGGATTTATGGAGTAATAGTCCAACAGCATGCAAAGCACGTACGCAGGATGGCGCACCTCTGGCTACCGCGTCTAATCTGCCACTAAAGTAGGCAACAGGTCTCTGATTATCACCGTGTGTTTAAGTTAAAACTCCTGCTGCATGTCCAGCTTGTTCATGAAGGTACAGAGTAAATGGGAGCTCATAGTTAGGGGTACCCAAAGCTGGAGCGGCCAAAATACGTTTTTTGAGTGAATAAAAACAGTCTATTGTTAGTACAAAAGGTGTTGGGGTAAGACAGTCATAGAGGGGCTGCATCAAAATAGAGACGGCATTAATCCACTGTCTGCAATAGGAGACCAGTCCAAGAAAAGTTCTGAGGACTGCAACATTAATGGGGACGGTGAATGCCTGTACTGCTTGTTTGCGTGCATTTGTTAAATGACGAGCTCCTGGTGTAATGCAATGTCCCAAAAAGGTGACTGAAGATTTACAAAACTGAAGCTTATCTTTCGATGCCTTGCAGCCAGCGTGATAGAGAAACAACATAAGCGATATAGTTGCACTATTACATTGTTTCCTGGAGGGGGCACAAATGAGCAGGTCATCGACATATTGCAGAACAACGATATGTGGTTCAGACCATCCCTCCAGTATTTCCTGCAGACTTGCAGTGTACATTGTGGGTGAATTCTGGGCACCCTGTGGCAGCACTGTCCATGTATATTGACTACCCTGGAATGTGAAAGCAAACAAGTACTGGCAGTCAGGATGTAATGGTACACTGAAAAATGCATTTGCCAAATCGATCACTGAAAAACAAAGAGAGTTAGAAGGTATCTGTGACAGAAGAGTATGTGGGTTGGGCACAACTGGTGTTAGAAGTTCTGTGGCTTTGTTAACCAACCGGAGGTCATGGACCATTCTATATGCGGCTGGTTGTCCTGGCACACTCTTTTTCTTTACTGGGAACAGGGGAGTGTTGCAAGGGGACTGGGTTTTGACTAGGACTCCCCTGTGTAGTAATTTTTGGACTTGCTGGGCTATGGCATTCTCCTGAGCCGAGCTAAGGGGATACTGCCTCTGTTGAGGCAAGATTGCTCCTGGTTTTAATTTTACCATTACTGGTTGAACTCTTAACCTACCAACATCTGTTTTGTCTGAGGCCCAAAAGTCATGTGACACAGCATGCTCCAATATCGGGGGAAACTCATTTTTCTCTTCTATGCTGGCAATATCTAGTGACATAATTTTGCAAAGGGTACTTGGTTTTAAACCTGGGGTCATGGTGACAGTGCCATCGGGATGATATTCAATATGTGCTTGTAATTGGGACAACACATCATTTCCCAAAAGATTACATTGGCCTCGGGGCGATACCATGAGCTGGCTATGTACTGTAGCTCCTTGAATTTGCAGGGGAATTCTCTTAGTGACAGGGAGCAGGATAGACGGGGAATTGAAGGGGGTGGCAATGACATGATGTGAAAAATCAGTGTCAGTGTATGGCCAATCACCTTGTGTAATTACTGAATTGTCGGCCCCCGTATCTACTTGGAAATCGATTTCATGTCCCCCTGGTAGGTTCACCTGCACTATACTGGGAGTTGGGGGTAAGGAGATGAGGGGGTTCATGTGCAAGCTACCCTCATCCTATGGGGGCGTTGTTTGGTCAGCTGGAGGACCCGTACTCTGAGCATTTGGATACGGGTTGGTCCTACAGTCCTTTCTAAAATGTCCTGGCTTTTTACATCCGTAACACAGTTTCTGTCCTCCTCCTTCATTCCGTCCCCGGCCTCTGTTATTCCTAAAACCAGTCCCCATTTCGTGTACTTTTACGGCTCTTTTTGCCTGTGCTATATCATGCTGTGCCCCTTGAGCTATTCTAGCTAAATCTTCTGCCTTCACTGATCTCCAGTCTGGTCTACTTGCTTTTACCTTCTCAGCTACTTCCTTTTCCAATCCGTTCATAAAAGCACGTGCTAGGACCCTCTCACTAGTCTTATTTCCTTCATTAAAACGCATCTCACTCCATGCTTTCTTCAGAGCCCAAAAATAGTCCTTGGGGTCCTCCTCTTTTCCCTGGGTTCTGTCCTCTAACGTGACCGCTTTGTCACCCTGTCTCTCTTTGCATGCCTTAATCAAGGCAGCAGCAAATGAAACACCGGCCGCTGCATTATTATCTTACGCATCTTCCGGCCCTGTTCTATTTGGGTATTGCTTGTACGTTTCGTCAGTCAGTCTGTCATATCGTGCCTCATCTGCCAATTTTCCTTTTATTATTCCCTGTAAATCCAACCTAGTTGCATTATACGTATCCTGTATGGTTCTTACCCTTCTGGCAAAACCCATAGGGGACTGGGACCGATCTGGCAGCTGGGAGATCAGTGCCAATTGCTCTGAGGGACTCCACGGTCTATATATTAACACCGTGCGGGGTTCTTGTCCTGGGACTTGCTGGTCCGCTCCCGGTGCACCTGGGGCTCTCGGTATTACTATTGTTCTCATTGGAAAAAGACTAGCTGGGTGGGGTCTCGGTCCTCCACATGCCACACAGATGTCTACTGTCAAGGGATTCTGCTGTCCACATCTGGGGCAAACCCAACAATTGGGTTCCTGGGAATTCTGGTACTGGGGTGGGGGTGACGTCAGGGGTGGACAGGGAGGAAAATCTGTCATTCCGGTTTTTGTCAGTCTGTAACATCCGTCTCCTAGTTCTTCAATCTTTCCTTCAAAATAAGCGCATGCATTCATCCATACATCCACTGTCTTCAACAGACCCTTATCTTTCAGCCATCCATGATAGGAGTTAAAGAAGGATTTCCATTTCTCTCCGTTCATCTCTCCATTCTCATTCATTCCCGCTTTACACAATATTTTGTCAATTCCAATCAGTGCCTGTTTCCCTTCTCTGCGTACTACTAAGTCTTTGGCTGTAATGCCTTCTTTGGCATTTTGGTTCCCCATTCTTTTGGTTCTCCTCACTTAGAGTAGACTCCTCAGTCACTTAGACAATGGTCACTTAGACAATGGGCCACAAAGGTTTCTGAACCACACCACTACTAGCCTTCCAGGACTTATATGCCAGCCAGAAAAACAGACCAAAAACACCGATCCCAAGACACACCCACAACACAATCATCGGATCCATACTGTCATTCTTAAGTTTTTCCAAAGGATAGAATGGCAGGACTATCAATTTATCTGAGGGAATTCTACTGGTTCAAAGGGACCTGAGCCAGACAACAATCTGTGAATTACCTGGGAGCCGACCGCTCGGGGGTGAGGGAGTCTCTTCTATGTAGTGATATAATTAGGTAGAATATAACAGTTATTCTTACCTCAGCACTGTATATATCACCAACAGAGAGCTTCACTCGTCCCACGTCTCGGACCGGTCGAGCACCCCTGGGTAGATTAACTCAAGGTCCCTGTTCAGGCGCCAGCTGTCGTCACTGCATTCTGGGTCTTCTATCCTTGGATTACGATATCGGAGAGAATGAGACACAGGACAGGATGTATGTGTCAACAAGCTCTAAACTTTATTACAAACACAGGGTTAATATACACCCTGAAGGCAGGAAACGGATTTACCATATATGGTTCGATTATACAATTTAGCTGCGCAAGCAAAAAAACTAGTTTCTGTATGCTTTGAAACATTTAATTAGACGTATCTGGCTAGCAAGGCCACATTATCTTCTAGCAAAGACACATTATTGATACAAGGAAGGAACATTCAGCCGCTGTTGTTGTTTTGACCTAAAGTAACTTTCAGACTTATATAGCATAGATGGGGTCTTTGAACTTGAGGGGCCTCATCTTCTGCTATAACAAGACCATTGAGCAAGGCTGAAGGAGTAAGTGAGGGATAGAAGCTTAGAGACAGATGTGTGGGACGTGTCAATGGGGATGTTGAAGTTACCCATGATGATAGTGGGGATGTCAGCGGAAAGGAAATGAAGCAGCCAGGTGGTGAAGTGGTCGAAAAAAGTGGTGGCTGGTCCTGGGGGCGGTAAATGACGGCCAGTTGGAGGGGGAATAGATGCACACATAATGCACCTCAAAAGAGGGGAGAGCAATGGAGGGTTGTAGTGGGATATGGGTAAAGAGCAGTTATCTGACAGAAGAAAAGCTTCTCCTCCACCATGCTTGCCATTGGAGCGGGGTATGTGAGAAAGATGGAATCCACCATACGAAAGTGTAGCTGGAGAGGCTGTGTCAGGGGGGCTGAGCAAGGTTTCAGTGATGGCGAGGAAGGAAAGTTTGTTAGTAATGAAAAGACCATGGATGTAGGAAAGTTTGTTGCAGACGGAGCGAGTGTTCCATAGAGCTCCTGTTAGTGGATGCGTTTTCCATTGAAATCAACAGGGCCCAACTCCCTTGCTTCACTTATAATGGCCTTTTTTTGCATTGAAAAAATGTATGCGACAGATAATGTCCCTTGGACGCTCAGGATCTGAGCCACAAGGGCCTAGTGTACAGTGCGCTCTGTCAATCTCCAGCTCCTTATCAATAGGATTAGCAAGAATATTATTGAATAATGTCTGTAGTGTTGGCATAATCACTTGTGCATTGATGCTTTCAGGTATACCCTTATCCGGATATTATTGCCACGATTGCGATTTTCTTGGTCCTCAGCTATATTAAACAGACTGTTTATTTGCTGGCTGTGAAGATCCGGTGTTTGTTTATGAGCATTATGATGACCACAACTTTTATGACAGTCCTCTCATCTCTGAACTTTGTCATTAAACTGTAACAGGCTAGAAGTGGAGGAATGCATTTCAGTTTTGTATGTGGTCTCCAGCCTCGGTATATATTGCTCCATGTCTTGTTTAGTTGTTTAGTAGGGATAAATGCAATATGATGTTTCAAATCAATTATGGCGTTCCCCATAACAGAATCCCCTGTGGCTGGGGGAGGGGGGGTAAAGTCCCCTGTGAAGCCAACGCTGCTGAGTATGTGGGCTTCGGTGAAAGTACAGGAAGACATGTGGAGCTGTTATCTTGTGAGGCCCACGTTAAGAGAGGAGTAGTTGGTGCAGGAGTTACAGACTTCAGTGGTTTGAGGGTTAGGACTGCTTCTTGTTCCACACTGAGATGAGACAGTAATGGTTCCGGCTAATGTCCGAGAAGAGGAGCCCTCTGATAAGAAACGCTGCATACCTGATGTGCTGACATGTATGCAGGACCTCAGATTATACTATGGTCTGTTGTCTTTCCCATAATGTATGGCATGTGGGAGGCTGTAAATTTCTTGTAATTCCCCTTGGAACAGGGTCTGAGGAAAGCGCTCTCAGTGTGCGTCGGTCTGAGGAGAGAGCTCTCAGTGTGTGCTTCCTCTGTGTCATGTCCAGGCCATGCCACCAGAGCTGGATTTTCAAAGTATATTCTCTGAGTAACATGCGGCCTGGCATGGGCTTGGGAGAAATGGCCATACTACTGGTTCCAGGACCAAATCAATGTAACATTGAGCTCTTAGTGTACCTGGAATGATGACTAGAGGGGTTCAGCTACGGTAAATGATGCCACTTTACACCATAGTCTTGGGAAAAAGACTTGTATGACGTTTCCTCATGAAGGCCTCTTCATTGACCTCACACCAGATCCTCCAAAAGGTATCATGGTGCAGAGCTAGATGGCAATGGAGACTGGAATAGAGGTTTATCCTCCTCAGCAATGAGTCCTGCTATTTTATTGGATGCAATTATCTGGAAGCCACACAGTCAACATCATGAAGAGGCCTTCACAAGGGAACGTCACACTGGTGTGGAGTGGAATGATGTACAGTAGCTGGACCCCTATAGTCTTCATTCTAGGTAAACTAACAGCTGAGGGTTACATTGATACATTGATTTGGTCATGGAACCAGTGGTATCATGATTTCTCCAAGTCTTCCAGGAGACATTTTTTAACATGAAAACGCCAGGCCACATGTTGCTTGTGCTACTGTAAGCAGCCTGTGTGGCCTAAACATGCTATCATGGTCTGCAAGTTCTCTGGACATGTCTCCCATAGAGCACATCCGTGACGTCATTGGTCGGCAAAGGAGTTTCTGTTCCCAAGTGCATTCAGCATGGCGGAACATTCCTCAGACAACCATTAATAATCTCATTGACAGCAGCCAAGAGTTGTAAGTGCGTTATTTCTGTGTTTGGCACTCATACTTGATAATGAATAAATCGAGATGTTTTGAAAGTTTTGTTTCCATTTTTCCATGATTTTCGTATCATTAACATGTCTATCCATCGTGTGATTTCCATAATTCCTTTACTTTTCCTTCTTGGTGCTGCAATTTCAATGGTGAGGAGTGTAATATGAAATTGAGTATCTTATAAGTAGAATAAATTATGTGTAGCAGTGGCAATGGTTTATGCGAGTTTTAGGGTATGTGCCCACGTAGCGTTTTACAAGCGTATATGCTGTGGAATTTCCGCAGCGTAAACGCTTGGGAAACGCCTGGCAATCCGCCCCCCATGGTCCCCAATGACAAGCCGCAATGTCAATGCCCATGCTGCGGATTTTTCCGCAGCGTTTATGCTGCGCTCAAAAATCCGCAGCATGTCCATTAATTTTGCGGACACGCAGCGTAATCGCCGCCTTTGACTTGCATTGATATGCATAATATCCGTGTCAGTACATTTGTACACACGGATATTATGTTTTTCTATGTGCGGATGGTACCCAAGTCTGGAGAAGAGGAGACTCTCATCCAGACCTGGGTACCATAGAAACTGTAGAAAAGGAATTTAAAATAAAAAATAAAGTTTATACTCACCTTTTGATGTCCTCCCGGTGTTTTGTCTGCTCCGTCCGGTCTATTGCAATGCTCCCGCTGTTGTGAAGGACCTGCCATGACATCACTGAGTCATGTGACCCATTACATGGCTCAAAGACGTCACCGCAGGTCCTTCACACCACCGCGAGCCGCCCAACACACCGGACGTGGCAGAGAGAACACCGGGAGGACACCGGAAGGTGAGTATAAACTTTATTTTTTACCATTTTCTTCTTTTTTTTTAACTAACTTTGTCACACTACTATAAATCCATGCCGGTTGCATTGATTTATATAGTGTGAACAAGTTGTCAAGCACTTTTCCAACTGATGCTAAAATCGCTTGGAAAAGCGTTTGATAACCCACATGCAGAAATGCATGCAAAGACACTTCACAAACGCTACTACCTGGCGGGAAAAACGCATGTAAAAAATGCATGCGTTTTTCCTGCCAGGGAGAAGCGTAAAAAATATGCAGCACTTCTGCATCGTGGGCACATAGCCTTACAACTTTTAATAAGTAAACAATATTATATATTTTACAGGCTCTGTGATGAATTTGAAAAAATTGCAGAAAAGGCTCTCAGCACTCCCCCAAATACTCAAGAACTCATGGAATTAAAGGTATGTCTGGCTAAACTTTTTTCCAGTGAAGAAGAATGAAAATCTGAATACCTTTCTTGAAATTTGGAACATACGTAAAAATTCAGCAATTTGGATTACCCAAAAAATACAGATTTGGTTCTTTACCACGGTTTAGCTCTGTAGTGTGGATACTCCAGAAAACACTTATTCTGGGTGTGCTGAGCATCCTTTATGTATAGGAAAGGTGAGCAGCGACAGGTACAGTGCACGAGTGGCAGGTATCCATGACCCGTGCTATTCATTAGATTAGGACAGGTGTATGATACCTGCCGCTTGGCTACAGCGACCTCTCAGATCTTTAGAAATGTGATGATACCGGACCTGCTGATGGAAAAGTGATACTTTAATACCCCTCAATTTGCAGCTATAGATTATCTAGACATCAGACTGTATTCATATGAAATTCCAGTATTGTTCTTATTTTTTAAGAGCACTGATATTTCGGGAATTATTGGCTATCTTGTGAATCCCACACAAGTAGAAAATTATAATGATTTTGAGTAATTAAATAATGTAAATTGTTTTCTTTTGTTTCTTCCCCAGGAATACATAAAGAAGGTGGAAGCTCAGGATATGATGTTTATGGAGCAGAAACTTGTAGAATCCAAAAATCGCCTTTTGTTCCTTGTGGATTATGTAACTTTGTCTCCTTCCGATATTCGTTTGAACAATAGTACCTTTCAGTGGCACGGCCGAATGGGAGACGTTTTTGAGGAGCACAGAAAGATAATTAAGGACAAGACTGAACAGTATCAAGAAGGACTGAAGGTCAGCAATATATACATTTAGTTACACATATATTGCTGAGATTACACATTATCTGACGTCACTTGTTTTATATAATGAAGTAATGAAATGGATTTGTTTCCTGAGTGTTTTATAAATTATATAGACATTTATTACACTGCGATAACAGCAATTTGCGTCACACAGAATGTGCTTTGTAGCTTTCATTCTTCTGTGTACAAAATATGTACAATATTTTTTTTAAAGTTGTGAACTTGTTTTTTTTTTTCAATGAAACTTTGATTATTGTACAGTTGCGTTGTGAGAGGTTTATTGAAGAATTAGAGAGCTATGGAAAGCAAGTTAAAGAACTTGAAGCGTATGGTGATATCCAGGAGGTGAACAGATACCTGAAAAAAGCACAGTCGCTAAATTCCAAGTTGGAACAAGCCATTGAAAAGGTTAGTGTTTGTGTTTACTGTGTGTTACTGTATAATATTCATTTTTTTCTCACCTAAAATGTTAGGGCATGTGTCCACGTACCGAATACACGCTCGATTTTCCGCCATAAATTTGTTGGAGGATAATTCGCAGCGTATTACTATAGTTGCATTTTGAATGAGATTTTGCCAAAACTCATCCATATGGTACATGAATAAATCAATTTTCAGCTTAAAATCACCTTTAGTGCCAGTTTTAAATCCACTGCAGATCAATTTAAGCTGCTGATTTACACTATGGATTACACCCAGTGCATCATTTGCAGCTTATGTTCAATGATATTAGTCACAACTACTTGGTGAAGATTTTGTAGTTGGGAATTTTACTGTAGAAATTTAGCATTTTAAATATTTGTCACAAGGCGTGCTAACACAAATCTATTTTTACAAGGATTGTGCTTCAAAATCCTTATTATAAAGCACAATAGTAAAAAGAAAAAAAGAAAATACTGGCACTGCTTAGCACACCCACTATCAAAGAAATCCCATGGATCAAAATACTTGGAGTATATGCTTAGACCCCGTGGTGCTTAGCTTAAAAAATATCCAACTTGAAACTTCAAAAAACAGAATAGGAAGACATGGAAAGTGACACTCACCACTGGCAATTAAATCAGAAAGCAAAGTTATTCGGTCATGGGATGGTTATCAGAGACACACAAAGTGAATGAGCAACAGCCGTTTCGCATATGTACACGCTTCTTCTGGTTCTGTTGGATGAAGCCTGAAGAAGCATGTATTTACGCAAAACAGTTGTTGCTCATTCACTTTGTGTGTCTTTGTCCTGTTTTTTGTAATTGCTTCAGGCTTCAAAAGCCGTGAAGCATCTAAAAAGAAATGAACGGAACATTCTTTAGGTGGCTTCTGCTTGGAAGCCGCCACCATTTTATATATGAAATAATACAAAAAAGATGTTGACTGCAACGTGTTTTCTTTCAGCTTCTCTTGGTTCAAAAATTATGCTGGTACACTGGCATCTAAAAGACACCATATGCACATACCCAAATACTATTTGAATAAGCTTCCTGTTGATTTAAATGGGAAAATATGCAACAAACAACATGTGTGTTCTTGAAATCCCTCACACAATCTCCACCTTTTTCCATTGAATCAATAGAAACAGAGACATTTACCTATAAAAAAGCGTAGCAGCACTCCACTATGGCCAAGATGCGCTTTTTTTTATTTGTACTATGTAATTCATGCAGCTGGCACCAGTTCACACTTAGAAGGTGCTGGTCAGGTTTTTTTTACTATTTAAACCCAAAACTCTAAATTTTTTTTGGGGCACTTTGGGCCCAATTCATTCAACAGACTGAATGATGCACCAAATTAAGGAGTCTGGTGCATCTTACTCTAGCAGACTCTTTGGAGGTCTTTATCTTTGTGGCCTTTATTTTGACATAGTGTTTTACTGTATTTCTTGTTTACACAGTTATGTTATACTTGATGGAAATGATTATTCTCTGAAATGACTTTTATTTTATATTTGCATATGTTGGTTATTTCTAATGAACCTGATTTCCCTGTAGATCTATATGCATATGCCGTCCACAGATCTATTATATAATAATTTATTGTTTACCACCGCTGTGTCTTTTATAATTACAGTGTGCTGCCAGGCTGTTGTTGTTTTTCCTTGTACTTTGTACAAGCAGTTCTTATACAATGAGCACAAACACCATACAGTGGAAAAATATTCCACTTTCTTCTGACAATAATAAACAGAATAGGCACAAACACAGATATAAATGTAATGTGCACACACTGAAATGGGCAAGGTCATCATCAAATACAGTGTAACAGCATGGACAGTATGCCACACTATGTATGTGTAGAGGTCTAAAACACCACAGACTTGTAGTGACCACCAACAGGTAAAAAAGATCCGCAGTAATAGGAATACAAGGGAGACCTCACCAAATGAGTAAGCAAGCCTAAAAGTATCCACACCGGAGAGAATGGTGCTCATCTACCCCAAACTTTTGTAGAAATAACTTTGCATAAATCAACAAGAACAACATTAATAACCCATGAACTTGGAGGAATTATACATACAATACTGGTGAATTTGATGCATACACTGACGAGCAAAAGGGTAACAATGTGTTGAACTTTTGACTTTCAGGCTCCATATCTCACCATCCACTACTGCTTTGAGAAAAACACTAACAATGCACTGACAGGACAAGAATCTGCATAACTATTCATATGCTAAATAATTGCAAGTCAAATTTATGTATGAGATAGCCAAGATGATTGTCTATAAAATGATGATAGTCTCACGTTCGAAGCAGTAGTGTATAGTGAGATGTGGAGCCTGAAAGTCAAAAGATCAAGACATTGTTACCCTTTTGCTTATCAGTGTATGTATGAATATCTTTTTATTTCAAACTTTTTCAAAACTGCTTTGGTAGAAATATTGAATCCCAATGACTAAGATGTAATTTCAAATGTACACCCCTGTGCGCCAATGTATATTTTTCTGACCAGTTTTACATTTGCTTCAATTTTTTTGCTGGTGTTTAAAGAGGTTGTCCACTACTTTTACATTGATGACCTCTCCCTAGGATAGGTCATCAATGTCTGATCGGCCAGAGTCTGACACCCGGCACCCCCGTCTATCAGCTGTTACTGGTGTCGGAGTACTCACTTGCGGAGCTGGCTGACTTCTGATAGTGGCCGCTGGAGGGTACTGCACATCTGCCTTTTATTGATTTGAATAGGAGGTGGATGTGTACTACCAAGCCTCGGCCACTACCAGAAGATGGCCAGCTCCACAAGTGAGTTTTTCCGACCGCCGATACCAATAACAGCTGATCAGCGGGGGTGCCGGGTGTCGGACCCCGGCCGATCAGACACTGATAACCTGTCTTGAGGATAGGTAATCAATGAAAAAGTAGTGGACAACCTCAACCTCTTTAACATGTTTACCTGCAAAAACATGTGGATTTCATGCCACACATCTTGAAATATTTTGAGATAAGAGAAAAGGTAAGGAAGAACACATCTATATTACAGGATGTTGAGATGTGACTTCCACCTATTGGCCTAGGGGTAACGTGATTCTTACGTGAGTTATTTGTGTCCACCTGTAATGCAACTAGCCTGCCCATGAGGGTAGGAAAAAGACGGACATAGATTTTCTCATCCGAGAGAATTAGGTTGATTATGCAAATGACAACAAGAAATATGCTCCTCTGTACCTGCCCTTACTATAAAAGTTTTTAACTCTATTATGCTAGAAAGTTGCTGTGGAGACACGGGGTCTCCTGTGGACGTAATACTACTCGGATAACACAGGATGAGGGTAAAACAGTGTGGCAATACTTTATTGAACCACCAAACAGATAATAACGTATAGAACAGTCCCAGCAAATACACAAGATGTTGCAAGTTACAAAGCCTCACCCTTCCATTGGTCCGCTGGGAATAGGGCAGTGAGGTATGTAGGCATGTGACCTGATTGTCCCACCCTGGGTTTCCTCATAACGTCTGTGAGAGTTCAGTGATATGGAGTAGATCTGTATTCCTCCTGATGGAGCCATGTCTCCTGGTTACTATGCTGAAGAGTCTCTCTTGGCTATCTCTTTGTAAAATCTCCTTGATACAGAGGCATATGCCCCGTAAATAGTTCACAATTGTCTTTTCAAGCACACATCCACAGGTAAAGGGTGAGGGCTCATGATATTAATTCACAGTGCTGGAGTATCCACAGCTCATCCCTCAATGTTGACTGGAAACACCCTACAGTGGTATTTATCATATCTAGCAAACATCCATTGTTCAAAGATCCTGAGTCGCTGTATTGAAAAACTAGCAGACGATACATTGTAGGAGCTGATATAAGATGTAAATAACAGCCATTCATCAATTACCAAATATCAACTCAAGTAATAAACATTCAGATTTTACAAACAATAGTCAGTGTTGATCAACCAAAGAAGAACACAAATTCAAAGGTCAACATAAAAATAAAGGTGTATGGCTCCTGGCCTACTGATTTATACGTTTGGATAATTAAGAAGAAATGCTGTGTTGTCACAGCATTTCTTAGGTGTATTTTGTCATTAAAAGTTTGATATTTACTGAGCTATTTAAAATTTCAGGTTGATCAGCTTAACTTGGAGGAGGAAGCATACGGCTGGGCAGCGTCACAATATCCACAAAGGAAAAAGATTCAAGACTCTCTTAATCCATATCTCAAACTCTATGAGATTGTAGTGGAGTTTAACATGAAGTATAAAAATTGGATGGAAGGTTCTTATACCACAGTGAACCCTGATCTTGTAGAGCAAGATGTGGAAAATTACTGGAGATTACTGTACAAGCTGGAGAGAACATTTACCAGCTCTCCTAATGCTCATTCTCTAACGCTGAACATCAAACAGAAGGTAGAAGAATTCAAGCTAATCATCCCCCTGATCCAGGTGGTCTGTAATCCAGGATTACGCGACAGGCACTGGGAGGCGATTTCTGCTGTGGTTGGTTACCCTATTAAACCCCAAGCGGACACTAGTGTTAATAAGTTTTTGGACATGAATCTCCAGCCATATTTGGACAGATTTGAAGGCATTAGTGAGTGTGCAAGCAAGGAATACTCATTGGAGAAAGCAATGGAGAAAATGATTTCTGAGTGGGACCCAATGGAGTTCACTTTACTTTCATATCGTGAAACTGGGACCTATATTTTATCAGCTGTGGATGATATCCAGATGCTGCTGGATGATCACATTGTGAAGACACAAACCATGAGAGGGTCTCCATTTATTAAGGCGTTTGAAAATGAAATAAGGTAATGGATAGTTAGGAGTCTAAGGTGGTCACCTTGTATTATAAACATTCATTTGGAAATTAAATACATTTTCTGAAATTAAATGTTGCTACTGCTAACTGATATATGGAAATATATACTGGAAGTAACGATAGTCACAGCTTCAGAAAATGTATCTGTGACTCCTATACAGATACGGAAACCGTATAGTACAACCCATTCATCTGTTTCTATAATCTCTGGCTGCCACATATAGATAGGCAGGCTTGGACTGGCCCTCAGGGGAACAAGTGAATCACCTAGTGGGCCCCAACATGAGCAATAGTTGGCCCAGTACTCAATATAGTACAGACAAAACACCTTGTCATCGTTCATTTAACAAACTGCCTATTTATTATTATTATTATTATTATTATTATTATATAGAAGCATAGGCGAATTTGTGAAAGAAGGTAATGTAATATTTGCTTGTATCTGAAAGTGGGCTCACATAGTCAATGTTACTGGCAGGCCCTTGGCACCCCAGTTGGACGCTGTACAGGTATTTCCATTTCATCTCTAAACACCCCTTAAATTTAGAATCACTTTTTTTCTATTACTACAATTATTATTACATATTAAAGTTGACCAAAAATCCCTGCACGAACTCCGAGGCAAATAATGGTACATCAGTGTCCCATAGAATTCTATGGGTGCCATAAATCTGCTCAGTATAATATACATACAGTGCTGGCCAAAAGTATTGGCACCCCTGCAATTCTGTCAGATAATACTCAGTTTCTTTCTGAAAATTATTGAAATCACAAATTCTTTGGTATTATTCTCTTCATTTAATTTGCTTGCAAGGAAAAAACACAAAAGAGAATGAAGCAAAAATCAAATCATTGATCATTTCGCACAAAACTCCAAAAAAGGGCCGGACAAAAGTATTGGCACCCTCAGCCTAATACTTGGTTGCACAAACTTTAGCCAAAATAACTGCGAACAACCGCTTCCGGTAACCATCAATGAGTTTCTTACAATGCTCTGCTGGAATTGTAGACCATTTTTCTTTGGCAAACTGCTCCAGGTCCCTGATATTTGAAGGGTGCCTTCTCCAAACTGCCATTTTGAGATCTCTCCACAGGTGTTCTATGGGATTCAGGTCTGGACTCATTGCTGGCCTCCTTAGAAGTCTCCAGTGCTTTCTCTAAAACCATTTTATAGTGCTTTTGGAAGTGTGTTTTGGGTCATTGTCCTGCTGGAAGACCCATGACCTCTGAGGGAGACCCAGCTTTCTCACACTGGGCCCTACATTATGCTGCAAAATTTGTTGGTAGTCTTCAGACTTCATAATGCCATGCACACGGTCAAGCAGTCCAGTGCCAGAGGCAGCAAAGCAACCCCAAAACATCAGGGAACCTCCGCCATGTTTGACTGTAGGGACCGTGTTCTTTTCTTTAAATGCCTCTTTTTTTTTTCCTGTACACTCTATGTTGATGCTTTTTCCCAAAAAGCTCTACTTTTGTCTCATCTGACCAGAGAAAATTCTTCCAAAACGTTTTAGGCTTTCTCAGGTAAGTTTTGGCAAACTCCAGCCTGGCTTTTTTAGGTCTCGGGGTAAGAAGTGGGGTCTTCCTGGGTATCCTACCATACAGTCCCTTTTCATTCAGACATCGACGGATAGTACGGGTTGACACTGTTGTACCCTCGGACTGCAGGGCAGCTTGAACTTGTTTGGATGTTAGTCGAGGTTCTTTATCCACCATCCGCACAATCTTGCGTTGAAATCTCTCGTCAATTTTTCTTTTCCGTCCACATCTAGGGAGGTTAGCCACAGTGCCATGGGCTTTAAACTTCTTGATGACACTGCGCACGGAAGACACAGGAACATTCAGGTCTTTGGAGATGGACTTGTAGCCTTGAGATTGCTCATGCTTCCTCACAATTTGGTTTCTCAAGTCCTCAGACATTTCTTTGGTCTTCTTTCTTTTCTGCATGCTCAATGTGGTACACACAAGGACACAGGACAGAGGTTGAGTCAACTTTAATCCATGTTAACTGGCTGCAAGTGTGATTTAGTTATTGCCAACACCTGTTAGGTGCCACAGGTAAGTTACAGGTGCTGTTAATTACACGAATTAGAGAAGCATCACATGATTTTTCAAAGGGTGCCAATACTTTTGTCCACCCCCTTTTTTAGGTTTGGTGTGGAATTATATCCAATTTGGCTTTAGGACAATTCTTTTTGTGTTTTTTTCATTGAAGGCAAATTAAATGAAGATAATAATACCAAAGAATTTGTGATTGCAATCATTTTCAGGAAGAAACTGAGTATTATCTGACAGAATTGCAGGGGTGCCAATACTTTTGGCCAGCACTGTATGTACAGTGGCATAACTGGAGTACAATGGGGCCCAGTGCAAAATTTGGACCTGTCCCCTCCCTTCCCACGCACCCAACCCACACCACCATCCGCCCCCTCATGTTGGTCAGATGTATGGGCACATGTAGCGTTCTAAATCTTATAAGGACATACGTGTTGCCCCCCCCCATTATGTAGTAATGTATCCCATCCTGGGCTTCTTCCTGGTATATGTGCCCCCCATCCTAGGCCCATCATATTATGTATCCCTCATCTTGGTCCTATCCTAGGGTGTGTATGTATATACATTTATTTATATAATACATTTATATATATATCCTCCATCATGGTATATATGTTCCCCATCCTGGTATATATGACCTCCATCCTGTTATATATGTTCCCCATCCTAGTATATATGGCTCGTCCTGGGCCCCATCCTGGTATAAATGTCTTGAATCCTGAGCCCCTTCCTGGTATGTATATCTCCCATCCTGGTATAAGTTCCCCATTCTGCCGCTGTTCTTTAATGCATAGAAAAAATAATAATTCTACTCACCTTCCTTCCGCTCCCCTGCCACGGGGTGTCCTCTTCTGATGCCGGCAGCTGACTTCAGCGTGGAAGCGATGGGAGAACATGACGTCACTGCAATGCGCCCCCAGTCATGTGCACGCTGACGTCAGCTGCTGGCCTCTGATTGGCCGGCAGCATGTTTTGCAACCCACGGACCCCTGCACTGCAATACACTTCAGCTGAATGTGTATCCAAGGACACACATCCAGTTGAAATTTGCGTTGACATCAGCAGGAACCTCACCCGCACAGGTCTAGTCGCAGTCACGACCTCTGCGACCGCGATCGTTGCGCCCCTGCCTGTGTATATGAGCCCTACAATGTATATCCTACCTCATACAATTAAACTTGCAGTTTAAGACTTGTGTTTCCTTTACAGAGAATGGGAAGGAAAATTATTGCTGTTACAAGAGATCCTAGATGAGTGGCTAAAAGTTCAGGCTACTTGGTTGTACTTGGAGCCCATATTCAGTTCCCCAGATATAATGGCCCAGATGCCAGAAGAGGGAAGGAGATTCTCATCTGTAGATAAGACCTGGAGAGACCTAATGAAACTTGTCTTATTGGTAAGTGGCTGTAGTGATCATTTCTTATTAGACAACATATTCCATATGGACAGAAGTATTGGGACAACTCTAAATCATTGAATTCACGTGTTTCATTCAGTCCCATTGCCACAAGTGTATACTATCCAGCCCCTTGCCATGCAGTCTGCTGCTACAAACGTTTCTGATAAGGATGACTTACAGCCGGCTCAGCATTAGGGCTCAGTATTAGGGGCGGCTGTCAGTCAGTGCGGTTGGCGCAGTTACAGCCGCCGCTCTATATACACAGTGGTGAATGAAACCATGGCAGAACCAACCCTATGACTGAAAGAGCGAAGTTGCCAGGGGGAATAAAGTTCATTTCTTCCCGGTAGAGGGGCTCTCAGGGCAGTGGCCACACAGTGTCAGATTGCTATTAACCTGCAGATTAACCCCATACCTGCTGGTCAATATTGTTATTTTACATGACGGGTTTCCTTGAATTCTTCACCAGGCCAACGCATTTTTGGCAATGACATGCTTCTAACTATGTGGGAACAGTTTGGGGAAGGCTCTTTTGTGTTGCAGAATGACTTTGTCCTGGGGCCCAACTAAGGTTTTTAAAGAAATAGTGTGATGGAAAGAATGTGACTATCCCACACATAGCCGTGACATAAAAGCCCATCGACATCAATGTTTGACCTCACAAATGCTCTTTGCACTGACACACTCCACAATCTTGTAGAAAGTCTTTCTAGGAAGGTGGAAGCTATTTTACCTGCAATGAATGGGACCAATTCCTTTTTAATATCTTCGGATCTAGATAGGGATATAATAAAAGCTCCTGTAAGTGTAAAGTGTAGGTGTCCTAATACAGTAATACTATATGCAGAAGCAGCATAGGGGTGGATAGGGAAGGAGATGGATCTCCAGAAACAGATGTTATTTGCCTAAGGAGCCTTCATATACTGAGAACTAGGTCACAAGAAATAGATAAATTGATGCAAACTGTGATAAAGAGGACAGGCAAGCACATGTATATTGAACCAGTAGTGATGAAGAAAATGGTTTTCTGAGCTATTAAATGGTCATAATATTACAGTACATAATGGTGTATGAGTAATTCACTTAATCGGTTGTACATGTAATGCTTTTTTTTTCATTTGTAATAAAAACTCATCCGTGGGTTGATATTTCCACTCATGTACTGTACCTAGTACTAACCAATGTAATTTAATGTAACCTCCACAAGATGGCACTCTAATTCAGCCGAAACATTAATTTGTTAAAGAAAAAAGTATCTTTGCATCAAAACAGACATTCCCTCCCTACTGAGCAACAGAAATAAACTTGCTCTATCTTCTATTTTCATGATAATGTGGGCTAGCTCTTAGCATTTTGGGATGAAAGGTAATGCAAATGTGATCTTTCAAGCGTCTAACCTGTCAGGGTAATTATGAATAATTGCTACTTAAAAATGTGTATTTCCTGTTTGCTAAAATATAGGAAAAGAAAACCTTTCTTGGGTAATGACATAGGATTTTAAAGGTGACTGCATAAAACAGTCTGTATAGAGAACATTTCTTGGAGTAAACCAGTGTAAAGCTTGTAAACCGATAAAACCGTTTCTACAAATAAATAATTTTTCAGTTTTGAATTTAACGCTGGCAATTTATTTAGTTTCTTATTCTATATATGCAAAGGCATAGCTCGGGGTTCAGCCAAGGGGGTCAAACTGCCATTTAATGGGCCCCCAATCCAGCTGTGCAGAGCTGTTGTGGCGCAACTTAAAGGGAATCTGTCACCCCCTGGCGCTTATCTGACCTCTAATATGGGCATACAGAAATGTGAATCTATACTTACCTGTATGGCCCATAGTAGAGGTCTTGTGGCTGTGAAATTTCTTTTTATTTATTGTGGGGTACACTGTGTTCCCGTCCGGGGGACGGGAAGAAATTCCGCCTACTTGTTTAAACCCTTTCTGACGTATGTGGTAGTAGTACGTCATTGTGCCCTGGGCCTATTGGGCCAATGACGTACTATTACTTCATGCGCAGTGCACGATCAAAGTATCTTCTCCCTCTGCAGCTCTGACAGCCTGTATAGCACAGGGATGCTGCTGCATCCCTATGCTATACAGGCGATCAGAGTGAAAAAAGTGAAAGTCCCATAGTGAGACAATGTGTAAACGTTCCAAAAGTGTCAGAGAGTGAAAAAAAAAAATTGTAAAAATATTTTGAAAAAAAATAATCCAAAAGAATAAAAATATACTGTACCCATAAATAAATATTATTATGAAAAAAAAAAACAATAAAAGTACACATATGTGGTATTGCCGCATCCGGAACGACCTGACCTATAAAACTGTCCCACTAATTAACCCCTTTAGTGAACACGGTAAAAAAATAAATAAATAAAGCATTGTTTTTGCTTCTTTTTTTTTATCATCATACCGCCAAACAAAAAATGCAATAAAACGCGATTAAAAAGACGAATGCAAATAAAAATTGTACCGCTGAAAACATCATCCTGTCCCGCAAAAAACAAGCCGCCATACATCTCCATCATCCGAAAAATAAAAAAGTTATAGCTCTCAGAATAAAGCAATACAAAAAAATATTTTGTAAAATATTGTGTAAAAGCGTCAAAACATAAAAAAAGATATAAATATCATATCGCTGTAAACATACTGACCCGAAGACTAAAGCTGCCATTCTCAGAATCAGTGGGATCCATTGAAGCGTTCCAGAGTCATTACCTCATAAATTGACAGTGGTCAGAATTGTAAAAATTGGCCCGGTCATTAACGTGCAAGCCATCTTCGGGGGTGAAGGGGTTAATTAAAATATTTCTCCCCTCTCCAGCACGTCACAGTGCCCTGTGACATGCATTCTTGTTGTCAGGATCCCGTGCCTGCGCACTCCACCTGTTTTTGCAGGGCGCATTTCCTTGCCGTCTGTGTACAAGTGTAGAGCAGGGATCTAGTGCGCAGGCGCCGGGAAGTCAGAGTGACTCGCCGACGCCTGCGCACAAGTTCCCTGCTCTTTAAGGATACACAGATGCCAGGGAAATGCGCCTTGTGGAAGAACGTGAAGTGCGCAGGCGCAGGATCCGGCAACGGGAACTGCACGTCACAGGGCACTGTGACATGCATGGGAGGGGAGAAATATTTTAATTAAATAAGTAGGCGGGATTTCTTCCCGTCCCCCGGACCGGAACACAGCGCAACCCACAATAAATAAAAAGCAATTACACAGCCACAAGACGTCTAATATGGGACATACAGGTAAGTATAGATTCACATTTCTACCACCTGTATGCGTATACTAGAAGTCTGAAAAGTCCCAGGGGGGTGACTGATTCCCTTTAACTATAGTGGCTTTAACCACCCCAGTGGGCACCTCAATGGATAACTATGCAGTCCAATGAGCAAGAGTATATGATGTAACATCAGTATATTACTTAAAGGGTTGTCTGATCACAAATATTGATCACCTATCCATTGGTTAGGTCATCAGTATCAGATCGGTGGGTGTCTGACACCCAGCGCCCTCACTAATATTGATGACCTAACCTATGGATAGGTGATCAGTATTTGTGATCAGACATCCCTTTAAACATAATAAGCTGTATCTCTAAGGGAAATGTTGAGGTTGTGGGGCTATGTGATAGCTTATAGTCCATTTGGACAAGATACAACTTTCCCCTTAAAGAATAGGTAACTCTCATTGCTACGCCATTGATTATCTTTCACTTTTTTCTCTTTCGCAGAGCGCAGCATTCAAGATGACTTTGTCTCTGGCTGCTACAATTTGCACATTTAATTTCAATGTGCAGCATTCAATGACCAGTGACAAAGTCAGCTTGACTGCTGTGCAGAGCGCAGCAGCCAGTGGTGGATTGTCAGTAGCTTAAATGGGTTGTCCACTACTATTAATAATTGGCCAATCTATTTTTCTGGTGAAAATAAGTATCTTTGTAATTACCTTCCTCTGCTGTTCTTGCCTGTGAGTGGTGCTATCCCTGGCCGCTCACAGGCATCATGTGACCCCCGACTTCTGCCGGGCGTGACATCAGTGATGTGGTCCCCGCGGTGGACGCTGGGCTGTGGGCGGGGTTACCCCGCGTGTCACACCCAGCATCTGTAAGGGGGTGACAGGGGCAGTCATGTGCCTCTCCCTTACTAAACAGTTTTTGTTGTTTGTGGTTCTCTTGTCTTCTTGTGACAGTAATGAAATGTATAATGTTATTTATATATAGTATATAGGGAAAGCATAGCACATTGCCTAGTGTTTTATTTAGGAATATTGGGGCTGGCAGGCTGTGGTGGCCTATTAGTACATAGAAGATAAGGCAGAGTTTAGAGTATAGGAAGTTCAGTGTGCGTTATTAGTGGGTGAATACGGCAGTTCATTGGTGAAGGGAGAAGTTTGCCCAGCGACCAGCGGAGACGGTTGCTGATTGGTCAAGTTCAAAAAGGGGAGGAGTTTAGGCCAGAGGGTAGCAACGGTTATTCCTGTCAGGAATCAGTTCAGTCAGAGCTGTAGTTGCTGTTTGTTATGTTTAAGTCTGTGCTGGAAGAAGACTGAGGAGAAGTTCAGGGCCCTGGGGGCTGAAGGTCCATAGAGATACAGATGGATGATAGAAAGAGTTAGGCAGCTTGGGGAATGATAAAGCGGACAACTCTGAGGAAAATTCCCTAAACGTCCGAGGCCTGTAGAAGGACTGATGGAGCCAGCCTTCACTACTCCCAAGGCGGGGAGAACAGACGGCAACATACCTGAGGAGAGTAGGACCATGTTCTGGAAAGCTGTGGTACCGGGAAATCTAACTCTGAGGATAGGACAGGAAGGGACAGTAGAGGAAGCTGAAACTGTAACGGTGATGTCCCAAAAGAATGTATTAACCCTAGAACGCATACCTGGGGCCTCGCAGGCCCGCCCTGTTAATTGTTTTCTATTTTCTGCAAGATTACTTTAGTTAGAATTTTGAACTCTAGGTATTCCTCAGGTATATAGTTGTTTGTCATTTTTGTATGAGTTATTCCATGTTATTTGCACACAGGCCTAAAAGGCCCCAGGTATGTGAAAAAGTAGATTTTTATGGTCATGCGTTCTAGAGTTAATGACCATAACTGAACTGAAGAAAAAGTTAAGTAAAGTTGCTTTTTATAAAAGAGACTGTGTGTGACAGTGATTGCTTGCCTTCAACGGCTGGACTCCTAAAGAAGACGGAGGGACAAGGGATTGTGAGTATTGTGCACTACATGCAAATCACAATACAACACGGACATTATCTTTTATTTGTGGGCGGTCAGGGTGAGCATATACCACCACAGCAGTACTTCGCCACTACTACCACCCTGCACCCCTCACAAAATTGGCGTACTCGGTAGGATCGGACACAGTGGGTACGTACATTGGAGAAGGAGCTACTGGGTGCACAACTTCTTCCCTGGGTGGTAGCCCAGCAACCTCTGGATGCAGTGTAGATGCTGGGACCGAAACCACCCACCACTCCTCCTCCACTGGAGGTTCTGTCGTTCTCAAGGTAGGAGCAGATGCCTCCTTCGCAGCCATAGGCTCCTCAAAAGTGCAGCGCCGCAACATGTTACGGTGTAGATTCTGCGAGGGCCCCCTGTCCCTACTAGCTCTACCTCATATACTGGAATGGTTGGGTCTACTCTACTTTTCATTGTATATGGCACCGCCTCCCACCGCCAGTCTAACTTCCCGGATGGCCACTAGACCCTGACCATCACTTAGTCGCCCGGAGCATACTCATCCTTCTGCACAGGTCCTGGGTTAGGATGCACCACTTGTCTGAGGCGCTCCCCCACAACCTTGTGCACTGCTCTCAGCCAGCGGCGGTGCTCTTGCGCCCATGCAGTGGTATCTCTCGGCGGTGGTCCCATTGGATCGGGCATGTAGAGATCCTCAGTCTCCCGGCCTGCTCTCCCGAACATGAGCATATGTGGGGAGCAACAGGTGGTTCTGTGTACCCTGTTGTTATAGGCCCACATCAGTTCGAGTAAGTATTCCAGCCACCGAGCCTTTTGACTATCCTCCAGAGTCCACAGCATCTGAAGCAGAGTGCGGTTAAACTGCTCACATGCCCTGTTCCCTTGGGGGTGATATGGGTTCGTGCGGGAACACTCAGTGCCATAAAGCTAATACAGCTCGGCCACCAGAGTGCCCTGGAAGCATGCCCCCTGATCCAAATGAATTCTTTGCAGACAACCGAACATTTGTATAAAGTGTTTGCAGACCGCCTCAGCGGCTGACTCTGCTGTCTGATCCCTGGTGGGTACAGTCACCGCATATTTTGTGAAATGTTCTGTCATGACCAGACAGTATGAGTGTCCCGAGACCGAATACCCAATTTGTACATAATCAATCATCAGGATCTCTAGGGGCGCAAACGTTCGAATGGTCTGGACAGGGGCGTTGTTCGGAATTCTTAGTCAGTCCGCAAGGCCGACACCTGAAACATGCCTTAGTCACCATGTCTTTCAAATCCGGGGCAATATACCAGACGCTTGAGCCACCTATATGTCTTATCGCTCTTAAAATGGGCACCCCTCTCGTGGGTCTCCCGGACAGCCACCGGCCCCAAAGACATGGGAATAACCATCTGCTGTTGGTATTGCAACTCTCATTGTAAGTAAGCAGCTCAACACAACAGCCCCTGGGTAACAATCAACTTATCCCATTGCCTCAGCAGCTTCTGGCCTTTGGGAGATAGGCGGGCTTGCTCTTCCGCCTGTAGCCAGACTTTGATCCGGACCCACTCTTTCACTCTCTGTAGGTCCGGACTGTCATCCTAAATTCTTCCCCAATCAGCCAAATTATTCCCTAACACCATCGACATCCCGGAATCCACCCCACTTGAATGTGCCAAGTTATGGAATTTAGGTAACCGGCAGAAATTCGGGGTTTCAGTGTCCTCCAGCTCTTTATCGGCATCCTGGATCGTCAATCCTACTGGGACTCGAGAGAGTGCATCAGCAATACCTCTCTCTCTTCCTCATCAGAACCGGATGCGATATTCGTACTGGAAAGGCGAGCCAAACACCTTTGTTCAAGAGCCCCCAATTTAGCATTTTCCAGATGCGCTAATGGATTATTTTCCGTCATTGCAGTCACTTCGGCACTTGTCAGATACTCTTCAAATTTTTCGGTCATGGCCCACACTAGGGGCAAAAGCTCCATTTTAAAGGAGCTATAGTTGTCAGGATTGCGCTCTGACTCTCTCAGAGATCGGCTGCCATAAGCAATCACCCTCTCACGTCCGTCTTGGACTTGAGATACCACAGCTCCCAGTCCATGTAGACTCCCGTCAGTGTACAACATGAATGGAGTATCAAACCTTGCATGCGCCAGGACTGAAGGGCTGGTCAGGGCCTTCTTCAACGCTTCAAAGACCTCATGCTGCTGTGGTCCCCACTTGATGGTTGGTAGCTGGCTGCTCCCCCTCTGAGGTGATCACATGCCCCAAGTACTGTATCCGATGTTGAAACAGTTGGCACTTCCGGGATTTGATCTTGAGGCCATGATCTTGCAACCGACCCAGGACTTGTCGCAGCTTCTGCGACACACCACCACATCATCCAAATACGTCAATACTGACTCGAAGTTGAGGTCACCCAAACAATGTTCTATCAACTGTTGGAATGTCCCTGGGGCATTTGACACGCCAAACGGCATCATGTTAAACTCATACAGTCCCATGGGTAAGATGAAGGCCGTCTTTGCCTTGTCCTTCTTGGCCATCGGTACCTGCCAGTACCCACTGGCCAGGTCAAGAGTTGAGAAGAACTTCGCACTACTCAGGGCGGAAAATGACTTTTCGATCCGCAGAAGAGGATAAGCATCTCGGACAATCTGGGCATTCAATTTTCGGTAATTTACACGTAACCGGAGGGACCCGTCTTTCTTCCACAACAAGGCCACTGGAGCAGCCCAAGGACTTTGACTCTCCTGGATCACTTAGGGTTGCAGGGTGGTAGTAGTGGCGAAGGACTGCTGTTGTGGTATATGTTTACCCTGACCGCCCACAAATAAAAGATAATGTCCGTGTTGCATTGTGATTTTCATGTAGTGCACAACACTCACAATCCCTTGTTGTCCCTCCGTCTTCTTTAGGAGTCCAGTAATTGAAGGCAAGCCATTACTGTCACACACAGTCTCTTTTACAAAAAACAACTTTACTTAACTTTTTCTTCAGTTCAGTTATGGTCATTAATACATTCTTTTGGGACATCACCGTTACAGTTTCAGCTTCCTCTACTGTCCCTTCCTGTCCTATCCTCAGAGTTAGTTTTCCCAATTCCCCAGCTTTCCAGAACATGGTCCTACTCTCCTCAGGTATGTTGCCGTCTGTTCTCCCCGTCTTGGGAGTAGTGAAGGCTGGCTCCATCAGTCCTTCTACAGGCCTCGGACGTTTAGGGAATTTTCCTCAAGTGTTGTTCGCTTTATCATTCCCCAAGCTGCCTAACTCTTTCTATCATCCATCTGTATCTCTATTGACCTTCAGCCCCCAGGGCCCTGAACTTCTCCTCAGTCTTCTTCCAGCACAGACTTAAACATAACAAACAGCAACTACAGCTCTGACTGAACTGATTCCTGACAGGAATAACTGTTGCTCCCCTCTGGCCCAAATTCCTCCCCCTTTTTGAACTTGACCAATCAGCAACTGTCTCCGCTGGTCGCTGGGCAAACTTCTCCCTTCACCAATGAACTGCCGTATTCACCCTCTAATAACATACAGGACAGACCAAAAGTTTGGACACACCTCATTTAAAGATTTTTCTGTATTTTTATGACTTTGAAAATTGTACATTCACACTGAAGGCATCAAAACTATGCATTAACACATGTGGAATTATATACGTAACAAAAAAGTGTGAAACAACTGAAAATATGTCTTATATTCTAGGTTCTTCAAAGTAGCCACCTTTTGCATTGATGACTACTTTGCACACTCTTGGCATTCTCTTGATGAGCTTCAAGAGGTAGTCACCGGAAATGGTCTTTCAACAATCTTGAAGGAGTTCCCAGAGATGCTTAGTACTTGTTGGCCCTTTTGCCTTCACTCTGCGGTCCAGCTCACCCCAAACCATCTCGATTGGGTTCAGGTCTGGTGACTGTGGAGGCCAGGTCATCTGTCGTAGCACCCCATCACTCTCCTTCTTGGTCAAATAGCCCTTACACAGCCTGGAGGTGTGTTTGGGGTCATTGTCCTGTTGAAAAATAAATGATGGTCCAACTAAACGCAAACCGGATCGAATAGCATGCCACTGCAAGATGCTGTGGTAGCCATGCCTTCAATTTTGAATAAATCCCCAACAGTGTCACCAGCAAAGCACCGCCACACCATCACACCTCCTCCTCCATGCTTCATGGTGGGAACCAGGCATGTAGAGTCCATCCGTTCACCTTTTCTGCGTCGCACAAAGACACAGTGGTTGGAACGAAAGATCTCAAACTTGGACTCATCAGGCCAAAGCACAGATTTCCACTGGTCTAATGTCCATTCCTTGTGTTCTTTAGCCCAAACAAGTCTCTTCTGCTTGTTGCCTGTCCTTAGCAGTGTTTCCTAGCAGCTATTTTACCATGAAGGCCTGCTGCACAAAGTCTCCTCTTAACAGTTGTTGTAGAGATGTGTCTGCTGCTAGAACTCTGTGTGGCATTGACCTGGTCTCTAATCTGAGCTGCTGGTGACTCGGATAAACTTACCCTCAGAAGTAGAGGTGACTCTTGGTCTTCCTTTCCTGGGGCGGTCCTCATGTGAGCCAGTTTCTTTGTAGCGCTTGATGGTTTTTTCAACTGCACTTGGGGACACTTTCAAAGTTTGCCCAATTTTTCAGACTGACTGACCTTCATTTCTCAAAGTAATGATTGCCACTCGTTTTTCTTTGCTTAGCTGCTTTTTTCTTGCCATAATACAAATTCTAACAGTCTATTCAGTAGGACTGTCAGCTGTGTATCCACCTGACTTCTGCACAACACAACTGATGGTCCCAACCCCATTTATAAGACAAGACATCCCACTTATTAAACCTGACAGGGCACACCTGTGAAGTGAAAACCATTTCCGGTGACTACCTCTTAAAGCTCATCAAGAGAATGCCAAGAGTGTGCAAAACAGTCATCAAAGCAAAAGGTGGCTACTTTGAAGAACCTAGAATATAAGACATATTTACAGTTGTTTCACACTTTTTTGTGCAGTATATAATTCCACATGTGTTAATTCATAGTTTTGATGCCTTCAGTGTGAATGTACAATTTTTAAAGTCATGAAAATACAGAAAAATCTTTAAATGAGAAGGTGTGTCCAAACGTTTGGTCTGTACTGTACACTAAACTTCCTATACTCTAAACCAGGGGTCCTCAAACTTTTTAAACAGGGGGCCAGTTCACTGTCCCTCAGACCATTGGAGGGCCGGAATATATTTAAAAAAAAAACTATGAACAAATTCCTATGCACACTGCACATATCTTATTTTGAAGTAAAAAACAAAACAGGAACAAATACAATATTTAAAATGAAGACCAAGTAAAGTTAAATCAACAAACGTACCAGTATTTCAATAGGCAGCATAGGTTCCTAATAGGCAGGTAAATGTCCCCAATAGGCAGCATAGGTTCCTAATAGGCAGGTAAATGTCCCCAATAGGCAGCATAGGTTCCTAATAGGCAGGTAAATGTCCCCAATAGGCAGCATAGGTTCCTAATAGGCAGGTAAATGTCCCCAATAGGCAGCATAGGTTCCTAATAGGTAGGTAAATGTCCCCAATAGGCAGCATAGGTTCCTAATAGGCAGGCAAATGTCCCCAACAGGCAGGTAAATGTCACCAATAGGCAGCATAGGTCCCCAATATGCATGATAGACCGAACCCAGCGTTAAAAATCAAAAAAATACCTGTACTCACCTATGTACCCCACTCCTCTGAATAGGCGCCCGCTCGATTCAGTCTACTTCTGGCACAGGCGCGTGACGCCATCACGTCGTCTGTGCTGTATACGGAGGGCCGCAAGTCTTCCGGAGTGGCAGAGCATTGCCTTTATTTGCCGCCTCTTCGTTCCGCCCACGATTACAGGGCCCACCGGCGTTGAACTGTCATCTGCTAAGCAGGACAGGCAGCGGCGGCAAAAACACTCGGCGGGCCAGATAAAAATCCTCGGCGAGCCGCATGTGGTCCGCGGGCCATAGTTTGAGGACCCCTACTCTAAACTATGCCTTATCTTCTATATACTAATAGGCCACCACAGCCTGCCAGCACCAATATTCCTAACTAAACACTAGGCAATGTGCTATGCTTTCCCTATATACTATATATAAATAACATTATACATTTCATTACATTACTGTCACAAGAAGACAAGAGACCAGCTATAGCGCCACTCACAGGCAAGAACAGCAGCGCAAGGTATTTACAAAGATACTTCTTTTCAACATAAAAATAGATTGGCCAATTATTAATAGTAGTGGACAACTCATTTAATGACTGGATAATGCAGATAATTAATGACAGTGGAGTGGGCCCCAGTCAGCTGCCTCCACCATCCCTGTTAGCCGTACCTCCCAGCTTTCCAAAAAGGAAAAGAGGGACAGATCATATGTCACAACCAAAAACCCATAGCAAAATTTTAGGCCCCATTCTTAAGTATACCCCCTACTCACACCCATTTACCATTTCATCCTCCGCTGGCCACATAAAGAATATGTTGAATGAATACTGTAAAAACATCAAATACTGTAGAAACAACCCCCTCCCTCCCTAACACATGGCAGAATTGCATTTTATTCAGCATTATTTCAGAATTTTTTTTCTAACTTTTCAGTACATTCTATGGAAAAATGGATGGTGTCATTCAAAACTTCACCTCATCTGGCAACAAATGAGCCCTCATATGGCAAAGTTATGGCTCTTGGAAGAAAGGGGAGTGGGTTGCAAAATCTAAAAATTAAAATTGGCTGTGGAGGCGATGGCTTAAAGGGAATCTGTCAGCAGGTTTTTAGTAACTCATTTGATAGCAGCGTAATGTAGGAAAAGAGACCTTGAATGCAACGATGTATCACTTAGTTTACTGGGTGCAGCAGTTGTGACACAATCAGAGTTCTTAGATGTAGCAGTGCTAGGAAAGCTAACCCTGCACACACCACAACTTTCTGTGTATATCGTATAGTGACCGTAAACTGCTAATCAGTGGTGGGGGCATGGTTTGTCTAGCAGACATGCAAGACCTAGTCTGAGCAGTGATAATCTCCTGCTGATAAATCACTTATTGTTTAGAAACAACAGCACACAGCCTAATAAGTGACACATCGCTGAAATCAGGGTCTCAGCTTCTACCTCATGCTGCCTTAATATTACATAGCAAAAACCTGCTGACAGATTGCAGTCACTTTCCATACCAGGAAATCATGACTGCATGCGCACTGCACACTATCTGATTCAGCAGCCTACAACCACATAGAGCACCTGCAGACTTTTGTCCAAATCCTGGACAACCTCTTTAATAAATAATAATGTGCATTTCCAAGAAACAAAATACAACAGATGCTGCCCCTCTCCATGAGCGATCACAGCAGCATGCACGGCATGAGACATTCTCAAGTCAGAACATAGCCCCGACCTCCAGCGACATCGGGACTGTCCCATTGGATCGGGGACGGTTGGGGGGTTTCTGTATATAAGTTGTGTGTGATAATTGTAGAATTATTAATGTCTTAGCATAAAAGGATGTACCTGAGTGTTTGTGCCAGGGTGCACATGCATGGAGGGGGTTGAGCCGGTGCTAGCTGTATTATGCAGACGGCATCTGCCTGTAACAGTAGCAACCAGAAACTACTAGAAACTCTGCACCAAAATGAACCAAATACTTATTCTGGGAACTTAGCCTTGTACTTATAACCCCCGGATCCTGTACAAGCCGGGCAGATGTTTTCATTCATGTCATTTTCTGCTTAAGGTTCTGCGGTTTTCTGGCCAACTATAAAAAAGAAAAAGCGTAAAACAATATTTATTACTGCTGCATTGACATAAGTACAATCTTTCAAAACATATAAATATATTACACGTCGGGTCAATGCTGTAAAGAGAATTAAAGTGCCATGGTTGTGGTTTTTGGGTCACTCTGCTTCCCTCCCAAAAATGCAATCAGAAACTTGTAACTACTGATCTCTCCAGAAGAAAAAGCCGACAACATCCATCAATGGAATCATTTTAAAAAATTAGGTCTTCGCAAGATGAAAATCGTGTAACAAACCACTTTTTTTTAAAATGTTCATAAAAAAAACCCAAACAAAGAAAAAAAATAACCTTACTTTGATTTTTTTCCCCATTTTTCAATACTTTATGTGCTAAATTGAATGTTGTCTTTCCAAACAACAACTAGTCCCACAAAACACAAGCCCTCAGTCTATGTTAATGAAAAAACAAAGTTATATTTTTGGGGAAAAAGGGGAGGAAAAAAAACAAAAAATTGGTCTTGTCAGAATAATGTAATTGCTATATATATATTTTTAAAATTGAATAATTTTACCCAAAAATTGTGATCTCTTATAATATTATCATTTTTCATGTGAGATTAAGCATTAGTCTGTAAATAAATCCAAACATCTGGAAAATGTAAAACAATATATCTATGATTCTCTTTTGCCAGGATAAGCACGTCCTCTCTGTGGTTATGATTGAGAAAATGCTTGAAAGATTCAAAAAGTCAAATGAGTTTTTGGAGCTTATTTTAAAGGGCCTTAATGACTACCTGGAAAAGAAACGACTCTTTTTTCCTCGATTTTTCTTTTTGTCTAATGATGAGCTCCTTGAAATTTTATCAGAAACAAAGGATCCAACCAGGTAAGTTCTAATTATCCCATCTGATAAAATGATCAACTTCATTTCCATGGTATTGTTATGTGGAAGAGATGTGACCTGCAGCATTTCGATCCTGAACTTCACTATGTATAGATGTAGCAAAGCTTAATTTGACAATTAACACACCGCATGGATAAATTGTCTCAGAAGGTTAGCTCTCATAAGAGAATTAAGATTACTTATAGTGTAACTAAACTTACATTTTTTTTTCAGAATTGTGAAAATTATGGCACTTTGCAAAGCACTTCATTAGTTTCTTTGGCGTCATATCCATAAAATGATCATATTAAAGTGGCCTCCAGACCCTGCTTTTCCCCAGTGCAGGAGCGTTGCTAGGGTCCTAAGAGATCAGGAACCCAAGCCCCAAAGTACATGTTTCCCCATATAACCTCCCTGCCACTTAAAAGAGGATCTATATATATATAATTACAGTATACCACTGTTGCTAATCTAAAATACACTATACGAAGACCAATGTTACCAAAATGACTACTATACAAGGCCAAAATGATCCTGCTACACAATGTCCTCTACCATCACCACCACACAGTGAGTACATATATGAAAGAAAACCCCGCAGGGTAAAAGACGATGAAAGGAGTCCTGGGAGTATAAAATATATAATATTTATTCAGCAATAGAAAAATATGATGATGGGGGAAGGGACACAACACATATGTGATTGTTAGACATGTAAGCGAAAAAAAGCAAGGCACGCAAGGAAGGGGCCATTCCAGGTATAATGGCTGTCTATAGTATCATCATGGGTATACTAAAATATCCCAAAATAGACACCGCATATATTCCACTGGGGGCAACAGTCATCATATGCAGGTGCATCTCACTAAATTAGAATATCATCAAAAAGTTAATTTATTTGAGTTCTTCAATACAAAAAGTGAAACTCATATATTATATAGAGTCATTACAGACAGAGTGATCTATTTCAAGTGTTTATTTCTGTTAATGTTGACGATTATGGCTTACAGCCAATGAAAACACAAAAGTCATTATCTCAGTAAATTAGAATAATTAACAAAAAACACCTGCAACGGCTTTCTAAGTGTTTAAAAATGTCCCATAGTCTGTTTCAGTAGGCTCCACAATCATGGGGAAGACTGCTGACTTGACAAATGCCAAGAAGGCAGTCATTGACACACTACACAAGGTCCCAGAGTTCCAATTTTCCTTTGGAAATCAAGGTCCCAGAGTCTGGAGGAAGAGTGAAGAGGCACAGAATCCAAGCTGCTTGAGGTCTAGTGTGAAGTTTCCACAATCAGTGATGGTTTGGGGAGCCATGTCATCTGCTGGTGTAGGTCCACTGTGTTTTATAAAGACCAAAGTCAGCGCAGCCGTCTACCAGGAAATGTTAGAGCACTTCATGCTTCCCTCTGCCGACAAGCTTTTTCGAGATGGAAATTTCATTCTCCAGCAGAACTTGGCACCTGTCCACACTGCCAAAAGTACCAATACCTGGTTTAAAAACAACTGTATCGCTGTGCTTAATTGGTCAGCAAACTCACATGACCTTAACCCCATAGAGAATCTATGGGGTATTGTCAAGAGGTAGATAAGAGACACCAAACCCAACAATTCAGACGAACTGAAGGCTGCTATCAAAGCAACCTGGGCTTCCATAACACCTCAGCAGTGCCACAGGCTGATCGCCTCCATGCAACGCCGCATTGATGCAGTAATTGATGCAAAAGGAGCCCCGACCAAGTATTGAATGCATTTACTGAAAATACATTTTAGTAGGCCAACATTTCGGATTTTAAAAACATTTTTCAAGCTGATGTTATAAAATATTTTAATTTACTGAGATAATGACTTTTGTGATTTCATTGGCTGTAAGCCAAAATCAGTGGCTTACCGCCAATGGTGGCAGGCCACACCACTGCTATGGGGCCTGTCAACCTCGGGGGAGCGAGGAGGATAAGTGAGTATTGGGGGGGTGGGAGGTTGCGGCGGCGGAGGAGCGGGCACACGCAGTAGCGGCTGCTGTAGCTACCACGTGTGCCCGCTGCTAAAGGGATATGAATATTCCCTCTTCTCCACTTCCATGGGCGTGGAGAAGAGGGAATATTCATTCTCTTTAGTAGCGGGCACGGAGGAGCGCTGAGTCGCAGCTCCTGCTGACAGTGCCCGCTACTAAAGAGAATGCATATTCACGCTTGTCAACGCTCATAGTCCCGGCGTGGAGAGGAGTGAATATGCCGGCAGCAGCAGCTCACCTCGGCAACTGAGAGAGCGCTCTGCTCAGATACCAACATGAGCTGCTGGCAGACAGAACACAGCAGCTCTGGAGCAGAGGTGAGGAAGGAAGGTGAGTGGAAGTGTTTATTTTTTTGTGTGTACAGTGATGGGGCCACACATACCAGGATTGGGGGGTGAGGAGGCCATACATACCAGGATTGGGATATGAGGGGGCCATGCATACCAGGATTGGGGGATGAGGGGGCCACACATACCAGGATTTGGGGATGAGAAGGCCACACATACCATTCCTGACCCCATTTCTGGCGATTGGATATTTCCCTGGATCTCTTATATCCTGCTGCATATTGCTGTATATAACATAGGCTTACGTTATGTGAACAATGGCCAAATAGATGTTGGCTGAGAACTCGTCCTAAAAGATAAAATATGCGATGGAGGTTCCTAATACGGCTTCCAACGAAGATGTGAAATCATTCAAATGTGTATAAGAACTAGTGAGTGATAAAGGAGACAATGGCTGGTAGGTAATAAGTCATTACCTGTCTGCCAATATCTTGTTCTGGAAGACTTCAAGATATCATGTATTACATATTACATATTATTTTGAAAGAGCACCATGTAATACCACATGTGTCCTGGAGAGGCCACTACGTCCAGCAAAAAACAGCTGATTGCTGAGGGTGTTCACTGCCAGACCCGCGACTATCAACTGATCGCCTGCAAGTCCTCATTTGGGGACAGGAGTTGTTCACACTTGGCATATTTTGTGATTCATGAGGGGAGGACAGTAGCCGGATATAGACTTTTTCTATAAAGTCAGATTAAAGGGGTTTTCAGGAATGTTTTTTTTTTATATATAGGAGGTTACCATTGGTAGAGAAAACACACAGAGCTTTCCTTTCTCCCTGCTGCTCCAGCTCTGGATCTTCAGCGCTTCCTGTGGTCTATTTTGACAGGCTGCAGGGGTGATGGCTCAACTTCAGCACACAGCTTAGAAGCCCTGTCGGCGTGGCCCACTGAGCCAAGTGATTGGCTGCAGAGCTGCAATCATGATGTCACCCTTGAAGCCAGTGACTAAAGATCAGCGGCAGCAGTGAAGTGCTGGAACTGGAGCAGGAGGTAGTAAAGCTTCATCTGTTCTACTTAAGTGATGATTTATATGATTTATATTTAAGTGACGAAAAAAAAATTCAGAAATTTGTAAAAAAAAATTGCTTGTGTCGCCACTTTCCGAGATCCGAAAGCCGTGGCGTTTTCATTTTTCGGGAATGGGGCTGCGTGAGGGCTACTTTTTTGCACTACAAACTGATGGTTATATTGATATCCTTTTGGGATATATACAATGTTTTGATTGCCTGTTATTATTATATATTTTTTTCTTGTTGCAACAAATGAAAATCTGTAATTCTGGCATTTTATTTAATTTTCTAGTTACGCCGTTTACTAA
Organism: Phyllobates terribilis; assembly: GCF_046119375.1. Taxonomy (NCBI): domain Eukaryota; kingdom Metazoa; phylum Chordata; class Amphibia; order Anura; family Dendrobatidae; genus Phyllobates; species Phyllobates terribilis. The sequence continues at coordinate 287,553,950 of NW_027362769.1, forward strand.
ATGGATTAATTTATTTTATATTTTGATGGATCTGACTTTTACAAACGCAGCGATACCAAATATGTGTATTTTTTAAATGTTTTATATTTCTTAATTTTTAATGGGGGGAAAACTGGGATGATTTGAACTTTTATACTTTTTTCATTTTTTTTTTACTTTTCACTGTATTTGTTAGTCTCTTTAGGGGGCTTGAACGCATCTGATTGCTTGTGCTATATACAGCATTGCTATACATAGCAGAAATCACGATCTCCTATGAACACTAGCAACAGGCTGGCTGTCACAGGAATACAGTGATGACAGACAGTGTGCAGTGATGGGGCCACACATACCAGGATTGGGGGATAAGAAGGCCACACATACCAGGATTGGGGGATGAGGAGGCCACACATACCAAGATTGGGGGATGAGGAGGCCATACATACCAGGATTGGAGGATGAGGAGGCCATAAATACCAGGATTGGAGGATGAGGAGGCCACACATACCAGGATTTGGGGATGAGGGGGAGCACGCATGCCAGGATTGGGGGATGAGGGGTGCCATGCATACCAGGATTGGGGATGGGGGGGGCATATATACCAGGAATGGGGGATGAAGAGGCCATGAATGCCAGGATTGGGGGATGAAGAGGCCATACATACCAGGATTGGAGGATGAGGAGACCATTCATATTAGGATTGGGGGATGAGGAGACCATGTATACCAGGATTGGGGGATGAGGGGGGGCCATGCATGCCAGGATGGGAGGATGAGGGGTGCTATGCATACCAGGATTGGTGGATGAGGGGTGGCCATGCATACCAGGATTGGGGGATGAGGGGGGGACATGCATACCAGGATTGGGGGATAAGGGGTGCCATATGTACCAGGATTGGGGATTATCGGTGCCATACATACCAGGATTCGTGATGAGGGAGCCATACATACCAGGATGGTGAAATTTTCCAGTAGCTGCTGCATTTCCCACCCTAGGCTTATACTCAACTCAATACGTTTTCCCAGTTTTTTTGTGGTAAAATTAGGGGCCTCGGCTTATACTCGGGTCGTCTTATTTAAAACATACGGTATTTTAAAATCAGTAAGTACGTGGTGCCCATAATACTGCAGGACTGTGTGGTTCATTATACTATATGGGGGCTGCATTTTACCCTTTGGGGTGTGAAATATACTGTATGGAGGACTATGGGGAGTGCATTATAGTCTATCGAGGACCATGGGAAGTTCATTATACTATATGGAGGATTATGGGGGGTGCATTATACTATATGGAGGATTTTGGAGGGTGCATTATACTTTATGAAGGATTATGGGTGGCATATTATACTATATTGAAGTCTATGTGGGGCCATTATGGTATTTTGAGGGCTATGTGGGGGTCCGTTATACTTTATGAAAGCAATTATACGGTGTGAAGGTTTGTGTGGGGTCCATCATACTGTTTGGAGGGCTGTGTGGGGCCATTATACTGTTTGGAGGGCTAGTGTGGGCCATTATACTGTATGTAGGCCCATTATACTGTATGGAGGGCTGTGTGGGAATCACAGTTGGGGGAATCATACTGTGTTAGGGTCACCATACTTTGCCTTGGGAGTTGAAGTGGGGTACAATAAGGTCATTATACTGTTCATGTAGAGGCTAATGTGGAGGAATGCACCATGGGGGTATCATACTGTGTTTGGGGGGCACTTTTATTGGCATCATACTTCATGGGGGCAATGAAAGGGGGGATCTAGAACTTCAGTAGGAGGAAAATTAGAAAAACGAAGTAAAGGCTGGAAAGTTGTGAGATCGGCTCTTCTGTGACACAGACAAATATTTATTTATTTTTTTGGTGGGGGGGGGGTCCAATTAGAGCTTCTGCTATGGGGCCTCATGATTTCTATGTGCGCCCCTGGTCATAATCATCAACATTAACAGAAATAAACACTTGAAATAGATCACTTTGATTGTAATGACTTTATATAATATATGAGTTTCATTTTCAGCATTGAAGAACTAAAATAAATAAACTTTTTAATGATATTATAATTTAGTGAGATGCACCTGTATATATAAGGGGTGTGGGTGCCATCATACTATAAGGGGCTATGGGAGTCATCATGCTATATATAAGGGGCAGTGGGGCCATCATATTATATAAAATGGGGAGTGGGTGCCAGAATACAGTTTATAAGGGGCTGTGGGGCCATCATACAGTATAAAGGGAGCTGTAGGGGCCATAATATAGTGTACAAGTGGGTGTGGGGGCCATCATACAGTATATATTGGGCTGCGGGGGCCATCATACAGTACTGTATATATGGGCCTGTGTTGGCCATTATACAGGATATAAGGAGTTGTAGGGACCATCATGCCAGTTATAAGGAGTTGTAGAGACCATCATACAGTGCATAGTGAGCTGTGGGGACCATCAGACAATGCATAGGGAGCTGTGGAGACCATCATACAGTGCATAGGGAGCTGTGGGGACCATTATACAGTGCATAGGGAGCTGTGGGGACCATTATGCAGTGCATAGGGAGCTGTGGGGACCATTTTGCAGTGCATAGGGAGATGTGGGGACCATCATACAGGGCATAGGGAGCTGTGGGGACCATTATGCAGTGCGTAGGGAGCTGTGGGGACCATTATGCAGTGCATAGGGAGCTGTGGGGACCATTATGCAGTGCATAGCGAGTTGTGGGGACCATCATACAGAGCTTAGGGAGCTGTGGGGACTATCATACAGTACATAAGGAGCTGTGGGGACCATCATACAGTGTATAAGGAGCCGTGGGGACCATCATACAGTGCATAAGGAGCTGCGGGGACCATCATACAGTGCGTAGAGAGCTGTGGGGACCATCAGACAATGCATAGGGAGATGTGGGGACCATCATACAGGGCATAGGGAGCTGTGGGGACCATTATGCAGTGCATAGGGAGCTGTGGGGACCATCATACTGAGCGTAGAGAGCTGCGGGGACCATCATACAGTACATAAGGAGCCGTGGGGACCATCATACAGTGTGTAAGGAGCCGTGGGGACCATCATTCAGTGCATAAGGAGCTGCGGGGACCATCATACATCGTAGAGAGCTATGAGGACCATCATACAATGCATAGGGAGCTGTGGGGACCATCATACAGAGCGTAGGGAGCTGTGGGGATCATCATACAGAGCATAGGGAGCTGTGGGGACCATTATGCAGTGCATAGGGAGCTGTGGGGACCATCATACTGAGCGTAGAGAGCTGCGGGGACCATCATACTGAGCGTAGAGAGCTGCGGGGACCATCATACTGAGCGTAGAGAGCTGTGGGGACCATCATACAGTGCATAGGGAGCTGTGGGTTCCATCATACAGAGCGTAGATAGCTGTGGGGACCATCCTACAGTGCATAAGGAGCTGTGGGTTCCATCATACAGGGCATAGAGAGCTGTGGGGACCATCATACAGAGCATAGATAGCTGTGGAGACCATTATGCAATGCATAGGGAGCTGTGGGGACCATCATACAGTGCATGGGGGAGCTGTGGGGATCATCATACAGTGTCTAGGGAGCTGTGGGGACCCTCATACAGTATCTAAGGAGCTGTGGGGACAATCATACAGTGCATGGGGGAGCTGTGGGGATCATCATACAGTGTCTAGGGAGCTGTGGGGACCCTCATACAGTATCTAAGGAGCTGTGGGGACCATCATACAGTGTGTAGGGAGCTGTGGGGACCATCATACAGTGTATAGGGAGCAGTGGGGACCATCATACAGAGCGTAGGGAGCTGTGGGGACCATGATACCAGTGCATATGGAGCTGTGGGTACCATCATACAGTGCATAGGGAGCTGTGGGGACCATCATACAATGCATAGGGAGCTGTGGGGACCATCATACAATGCATAGGGAGCTGTGGGGACCATCAAACAGAGCGTAGGGAGCTGTGGGGACCATGATACAGTGCATATAGAACTGTGGGTGCCATCATAGAGGGCATAGGGAGCTGTGGGGACCATTATGCAGTGCATACGGAGCTGTGGGGACCATCATACAGGGTATATGGAGCTATGGGGATCATCATACAGTGCGTAGGGAGCTGTGGGGATCATCATACAGTGCGTAGGAAGCTGTGGGGACCATCATACAGTGTCTAGGGAGCTGTGGGGACCATCATGCAGTGTATAGGGATCTGTGGGGACCATCATACAGTGCATAGGGAGCTGTGGGGACTATCATACAGTGTGTAGTGAGCTGTGGGACTATCATACAATATACAGGGCGCTATGGGGGCACTCAGGACATTATTTCTTTTAAATGGGTGCATCATCAGAAATTTCTTCTTTCACCACCCCGAAATCATCGTCCATAGACTTGAAGAAGAACTTTGTAGTTGGGTGTAGTTTGATTGTGGCTTTAAGGGGGCATTATTACTTAAAGGGGATACTCAACGGTATTTGTTGCTTGGAGGGAACACTTCAGATATTGAAACTTTCATAAGAGCATATCTGGCATTATTACTTGCTAGGTAGCACAGTGGGGTCTTTACTACTTTCTATGGGACGCTATTATTTTTATAGGTCCCCTCTATCTGGCACACAGTCTTTGTAGCATTAATTGGTGGAGGGTAATCATAGTAATGACATAAGTTTTGAATAATTGAGGTTCCTATTCCACGTCGGAAGAGCAGGCAGCATGGGGAGGTTGTGCAGGGTGGGAATAGATGGGGACGGTGCTGGAAATGTGAGAAGTCAGATGGTCTTTGTACAGTGTGTTTTTTTATGTAGAGGCAATGGTCATATCATAATAATACTATGTACTCACTGTGTAGTGTTGATGGTAGAGGGCATTGTGTAGCGGGATTATTATTGCCTTATATAGAAGTAATTTTGGGAATATTGGTCTTTCAGTTGTGTATTTTAGGTTAGCAACAATGGTGTACTGTAATTATATATGATTAGGTCCTCTTTTAAGTGGCGGGGAGGTTGTATGGGGAAACACCTACTTTGGGGCTTTGGCCCCTGATCTTTTAGGACCCTAGCAACGTCCCGGCATACAAGGGATATTGGGCACAAAGTGTTATGGACGTTTCCTTTACAGTATGAAGCATTTTCCACACAGTATTCTTCCTTTGTAATATACTCCAGGACAAGTGAGGCACACTGTCTCTCCCTATTTCGGCCTCAGCACTGCAGTGCTGATCAGCAGGTCTGCTTACTTGTTCTTCGGTTTCGCGTACTATGTCTTCCACTACTGGCGCTCTTGAACCCTTGCACTCGTGACTCCCACTAGTACATCATATTCAGTGCTGCTTTGGGGTCCGTAACTCGGCGTCCAATACAAGGACCCTTCTCTGTAAAGCCACTCTGTCTCATTGGTCTAAAAAAGTCGGGCGCACTTCATGGGCTCCTCATATAGAATGAATGGAGCAGCATTTTAGCATGCGTACCACCGTTCCAATCTAAAGGGGATGAAGGTTCCTGTAGATTGGAGCTTGTTTTCATTGGACAACCCCTTTAATTTTTCACACACTGTTTCTGCATTTAAGTCTATTTTTTGGTAAATATTCGATGACCTGGTGTAATTTGTGATGTGTTGTTGTTCACCTGAGGTTGTATTGACCTCATTTTATAACTTCTAAGGACCAGACTTTTTTTTAATATATCCTGAATAGAACACAATAGAATTGTATGGAAAACATTATTGTGTTCTTCACAATTCAAGGCAACGTGTCCTTTATGAGATCTTTTTCTTGAAGGTATATGACCCTCAGGTTCTTTATCACCATGCAATCTGAAGAGCCAACTTAGACTAAGAGTGGCCACCACTGGGCATACACCATGGTGCAGCAAGGGCTAGCAATTTGTCCCTCCAATTGTGTGGGTGCTTATTGCTTAGGGAATGTCAGTCCAATTCTTCTTTTTAAGAGGGTTCACTGTATGTGCATCTCTGTGCCCGAAGAATATTAACCTGGTGTTACTGTATTACTGCTGTTCCAAGTGGCAAGCACATGGTTCTCTTAGAGACAGGACCCTTGTTTAAACCCAAGTAGACTTGAATTGGAAAGGCCACTGGTCTGGACCAGGACTCTGGTTGTGTCCGGTGATGGCGGCATGCACGGTTTCTATGTACGTGTCTGTGTGTAGTCAGAAAAAAATTTCAGTGGTGGCCTAATAACTGCAAGGACCGACGGAGGTGTTGGACAAAGGTAAACGAGTGGCTGCAGAACGGTTGGTAAATGTGGGCCACTTCATGCTAATAGTGGCCACTGATGACTGAGGCCTCCCTCCTGGTTTGGTCCTGGAGCCCCCTGGCCACTTGTTGATCATCTTTCCTGTTTTTTACTGTTACATAAGACCCTGTGTCTCCTGTATTCTGCAGCTGCGTCCCGTTCTTCAGTCTTCTTTCTGTAGCATGGTGTGTAGGACATCCTGTATACAATGTTAGTGCTCCATCACAGACTGAACCCCAGAACAATTGTCATGTAATTTGGTACCAGAGTTGATATTATGACATCTTCTCTCAGTGTATGGAGCCCCCATATTTTGTGATTTCTCTTATCATTCTCACTGAGTAAGCTGAAATCCAGGAACAAAAACACACACAAAACAATATATATATAAAATTATTTTTTTTATTGAAATAGCAATAAGCAACATTGTAATGAAAATATTACTGGTCCTTTAAGAAATTAAACTATGGTCACAGTCACTCTCAGATTGGCCCCGGTGGAGACCACAAAACGAGCTGCAGTCATTGGGGACCACCTGAGAGTCATTGGGACCCAAAGATCCAGAAGAAGGCAAAGAAACCCCCCCAAAAGAATTCTGATTCAGGGGGGAAAAAAATTCCTTCCTGACCCCATTTTTGGCGATTGGATATTTCCCTGGATCTCGTGTATCCTGCTGCATATTGCTGTATATAACATAGGCTTACGTCATGTGAACAATGGCCAAATAGCTGTTGGCTGAGAACTCGTCCTGTATGATAAAATATGCGATGGAGGTTCCTAATACGGTTTCCAACGAAGATGTGAAATCATATGTATAAGAACTAGCGAGTGATAAAGGAGACAATGGCTGGTATTATTATTTTGAAAGATCACCATGTAATACCACATGTGTCCTGGAGAGGCCACTATGTCCAGCAAAAAACAGCTGATTGCTGAGGGTGTTCACTGCCAGACCCGCGACTATCAACCGATCGCCTGCAAGTCCTCATTTGGGGACAGGCGTTGTTCACACTTGGCATATTTTGTGATTCATGAGGGGAGGACAGTAGCCGGATATAGACTTTTTCTATAAAGTCAGATTAAAGGGGTTTTCAGGAATGTTTTTTTTTAATATATAGGAGGTTACCATTGGTAGAGAAAACACACAGAGCTTTCCTTTCTCCCTGCTGCTCCAGCTCTGGATCTTCAGCGCTTCCTGTGGTCTATTTTGACAGGCTGCAGGGGTGATGGCTCAACTTCAGCACACATCATTGCTGCAGCCAATCACTGTCGGCGTGGCCCACTGAGCCAAGTGATTGGCTGCAGAACTGCAGTCATGATGTCACCCTTGAAGCCAGTGACTAAAGATCAGCGGCAGCAGTGAAGTGCTGGAACTGGAGCAGGAGGTAGTAAAGCTTCATCTGTTCTACTTAAGTGATGATTTATATGATTTATATTTAAGTGATGAAAAAAAAAATTCAGAAATTTGTAAAAAAAATAATAAAAATAATTTGCTTGTGTCGCCACTTTCCGAGAACCATGGCGTTTTCATTTTTCGGGAATGGGGCTGCGTGAGGGCTAGTTTTTTGCACCACAAACTGATGGTTATATTGATATCATTTTGGGATATATACAATGTTTTGATTGCCTGTTATTATATATTTTTTTCTTGTTGCAACAAATGAAAATCTGTAATTCTGGCATTTTATTTAATTTTCTAGTTACGCCGTTTACTAAATGGATTAATTTATTTTATATTTTGATGGATCTGACTTTTACGAACGCAGCGATACCAAATATGTGTATTTTTTAAATGTTTTATATTTCTTGATTTTTAATGGGGGGAAAACTGGGATAATTTGAACTTTTATACTTTTTTCATTTTTTTTTTTACTTTTCACTGTATTTGTTAGTCTCTTTAGGCGGCTTGAACCTGCAATCATTTGATTGCTTGTGCTATATACAGCATTGCTATATATAGCAGAAATCACGATCTCCTATGAACACTAGCAACAGGCTGGCTGTCACAGGAATACAGTGATGACAGACACAGGGATCTTCAGTGATCAAGTCACGGGTGCGCCAATGAAGAGATGGAATGGTGCACCCCCCTGCTGGCGCACATTAAATGCCGCTGTCACAGACTGATAGCAAGATTTAATAGGCTAACTGTCGTAGGCAGAGCTCCGCTCAACCTGTGACTGTTAGAGGCATATGATTGCTGAATAACACAGCCATCATCTGTCGAGAAAGATGCAGACTCAGCGTGTGAGCCTGCAAGAAATGCGGGGAGCAGAATTATGACGGATATAGTCCTTCATAAGTTAAGATGCATTTCTTAGTTAAAGCGTGACCGTCATTAACTGTATTTTCTAGACTATATAACGCACTTTTTAACAACAAAAAATCTTGCTCAGTATTGTGTGCGTCCTATAGACCAGAAGCAGCGTCCTATCAAGTATTCTTATTATGTGTCTGGCAACTGCCGGAGCAGATTTCAGCTGATCGTGGGGGTGCCAGGTGTCAGACCCCCCGATCTCTTACTGATGAGCTATCTTACAGATAGGTCATCAATTCTTAAGTCTCAAATAACCCTTTAAGGGGACTGGGAATGAAATCACCACCAAGGCACCAACAGAATAATAAATATGTCCTTGTATAAACTATTGGTTCATTATAAGCTCATTTTCTGCACAATGCAGAAATGAATGATTTATACAGGGGCATCTTTATAAACTCATTACACAGTGGTATTTCACAATGGTGGTGGTTTAGGGGCCTGAAATGAAGTGATGGGTTACCTTTAATACATACATGAACATTCACACAAATACACACTCACCTCAACAAACACATACATACACACACACAAACACACAGACACAAATACACACTCACAACAACACACACATACATACACACACACAAACACAAATACACTCTCACCTCTATATACACACATTAAACACACGTGCACACACCCCTTCAGTGCTGCAGTGCTCGGTACACAAACACACAGACCGTTAGTCCAGGGACACACAAATCATCACAGAGCCACCCCTTTATTGATGGGGTCACAGATACACACCCCTTCAGTGCTGGGGTCACAGACACACATCTCTTTGGTGCTGGGATCACACAAACACACACACACACACACCTTCAGGGCTGGAGCCACACACACAGCCCTTCAGTGCTGTATTTCAGGGGACATGTACAAGTGTGCCAAATACACGTGCACATACCCCTTCAGTGCTGCAATGTTGAGGAAACAAGCACACACCCCATTAGTGCAGGGATACGCAAACCATCACACAGCCACCCCATTATTGATGGGGCCATATAGACGCAACCCCTTCAATGCAGGGGTCACAGACACATCCCTTTGATGCTGACGTGACACAAACAGACACAGACACACAAGTTCAGTGCTGGGGCCACACACACAGCCCTTTAGTACTGCATTTCAGGGGACATGTACACGTGTGGCAAACACACATGAACACACCCCTTCAGTGCTGCAGTGTTGAGGAAACAAGCACACACCCCATTAGTGCAGGGACACGCAAACCATCACACAGCCACCCCTTTATTGATGGGGCCATAGAGACGCACATCTTCATTGCTGTGGTCACAGACACACATCCCTTTGGTGCTGAGGTCTCACAAACAGACACAGACACACACCTTCAGTGCTGGGGCCACCCACACAGCCCTTCAGTGCTGCATTTCAGGGGACATGTACATGTGTGCCAAACACATGTGCACACACCCCTTCAGTGCTGCAGTGTTGAGGAAACAAGCACACACCCCATTAGTGCAGGGACACGCAAACCATCACACAGCCACCCCTTTATTGATGGGGCCATAGAGACACACATCTTCATTGTTGGGGTCACAGACACACATCCCTTTGGTGCTGAGGTCACACAAACACACAGACACACACACACACCTTCAGTGCTGGGGCCACACACACAGCCCTTCATTGCTGCATTTCAGGGGACATGTACTCGTGTGCCAAACACACGTACACACACCCCTTCAGTGCTGCAGTGTTGAGGAAACAAACACACACTCCATTAGTGCAGGGACACACAAACCATCACACAGACACCCCTTTATTGATGGGGCCATAGATACACAACCCCTTCATTGCTGGGGTCACAGACACTCATCCCTTTGGTGCTGAGGTCACACAAACTGACACAGACACACACCTTCAGTGCTGGGGCCACACACACAGCCCTTCAGTGCTGCATTTCAGGGGACATGTACACGTGTGCCAAACACACGTGCACACACCCCTTCAGTGCTGCAGTGTTGAGGACACAAACACACACCCCATTAGTGCAGGGACACGCAAACCATCACACAGCCACCCCTTCATTGCTGGGGTCACAGACACACATCCCTTTGGTGCTGAGGTCACACAAACAGACACAGACTCACACCTTCAGTGCTGGGGTCACAGACACACATCCCTTTGATGCTGAGGTCACACAAACAGACACAGACACACAAGTTCAGTGCTGGGGCCACACACACAGCCCTTTAGTACTGCATTTCAGGGGACATGTACACGTGTGGCAAACACACGTGAACACACCCCTTCAGTGCTGCAGTGTTGAGGAAACAAGCACACACTGCATTAGTGCAGGGACACGCAAACCATCACCCAGCCACCCCTTTATTGATGGGGCCATAGAGACACACATCTTCATTGTTGGGGTCACAGACACACATCCCTTTGGTGCTGAGGTCACACAAACACACACAGCCCTTCAGTGCTGCATTTCAAGGGACATGTACACGTGTGCCAAACACACGTACACACACCCCTTCAGTGCTGCAGTGTTGAGGAAACAAACACACACCCCATTAGTGCAGGGACACACAAACCATCACAGAGACACCCCTTTATTGATGGGGCCATAGAGACACAACCCCTTCATTGCTGGGGTCACAGACACACATCCCTTTGGTGCTGAGGTCACACAAACACACAGACACACACAAACAGACACAGACACACACGTTCAGTGCTGGGGCCACACACACAGCCCTTCAGTGCTGCATTTCAGGGGACATGTACACGTGTGCCAAACACACGTGCACACACCCCTTCAGTGCTGCAGTGTTGAGGAAACAAACACACACCCCATTAGTGCAGGGACACACAAACCATCACACAACCATCTCTTTATTGATGGGGCCATAGAGAGACACCCCTTCATTGCTGTGGTCACAGACACACATCCCTTTGGTGCTGAGGTCACACAAACAGACACAGACACATCTTCAGTGCTGGGGCCACACACACAGTCCTTCAGTGCTGCATTTCAGGGGACATGTACACGTGTGCCAAACACACGTGCACACACCCCTTCAGTGCTGCAGTGTTGAGGAAACAAACACACACCCCATTAGTGCAGGGACACGCAAACCATCACATGGCCACCCCTTATTGATGGGTCTATAGAGACACAACCCCTCCAATGCTGGGGTCACAGACACACATCCCTTTGTTGCTGAGGTCACACAAACAGACACAGACACCACAGAACCTATTCACACTTGGTCGCAGACCAATACCACACTACAAGGCCAATGCCTAAAACCGTGGTCATCAGACGTGATCCCATATCACTGCCGTAAAAATCCTGAAATTTTTGGGAGCTGTCAAATATTATACTCCATTTAACCCCTTTAAAGCATGGGGCGTAATAGTACGCACTAGGCTATCACCCCCGGTTCAGTGAGGGCTCCGGTGCTGAGCCCGCACTGAACCGGGCACATGTCAGCTGATTTATACAGCTGACATGTGCCCCCAACAGCCGCGGGTGGAATCGCGATCCACCCGCGGCTGTTAACATGTTAAATGCCGCTGTCAATCTCTGACAGCGGCATTTAACAGCGCCGCGCCGGTTGCGCTTCACTTACCCCGCCCATCGGTGACCCCGTCACGTAATCGCGGTTCACTGATGGGTGGGCATGACAACCCTGGGTCTGCAGCAGACCCCAGTGATTGTCATGTACTGACGCTATGAGCGCCACCTAGTGGTCGGCGCTCATAGCACAAGAGCATTTCTGCTACATAGAGCTGATCTGCTCATCACCTCTATGTAGCAGAGGTGATTGGACAGTTGCTGCTTCTAGCCTCCTAATGAGACTATAGAAGCAAGCAAAAAGTGTAAAAAAAAAAAAAATGTTTTTAAAAATATATAAAAGTTTAAATCACCCCCCTTTCGCCCCATTCAAAATAAAATTCTAAAAATACCACCTACATGCACATATTTGGTATCGCCGTGTTCAGAATTGCCCGATCTATCAATATAAAAAAAGAATTAATCCGATCGGTAAACGGCGTAACGAGAAATAAATTATAAACGCCAGAATTAAGTTTTTTGGTTACCCCAACATTGCAATAAAATGTAATAACGGGTGATCAAAACATCGGATCTACCCCAAAATGGTATCAATAAAAACTTCAGCTCGGCGTGCAAAAAATAAACCCGGCCCCAGATCCTGAAAAATGGAGACGCTACGTGTCTTGTAAAATGGCTCCATTTTATTTATTTTTTTTAGCAAACTTTTAGATTTTTATTCACCACTTAAATAAAAAAGAACCTATACATGTTTGGTATCTACAACCTCGTAATGACCTGGAGAATAATAATGGTAGGTCAGTTTTAGCATTCAGTGAATGTGGTTTAAAAAAAAAAAAACATCTGTGGTATTGCACTTTTTTTGCAATTTCACCGTACTTGGAATTTTTTTCCCTTTTTCCGTACACGATATGGTAAAACCAGTAATGTTGTTCAAAAGTACAACTCATCCCGCAAAAAATAAGCCCTCACACGGCCATATTGACCAAAAAATAAAAACGCTATGGCTCTGGGAACAAGGGGAGCAAAACATGAAAATGCAAAAACGGAAAATCCCAGGGTCCTTAAGGGGTTAAAGTCTGGCAGCTATGTGTTGTTCCAAACTGGCTGGGTGTAATTGCCTTCCTCCTCTTGTATTGATTCAGGATCTGTACTACATATGTACTTGGAGTATGGATTATGGCTTGCAGAGGGGGCTGCACTTTAGGAGTGGGTTTGCTTCTCAGCTAGGTCCTTTTCCCTGGAGGTGGTATCAACTTTGGAGTCGCTACGCCAAACTTCCCGCTCTGACTCCAGTTCTGAATCCATCTCTGACCGTCATGTAACTAATCCGGCTACGTAGACAGAACATAAAACATAATTATCGGAATACAATTTCTGACTAACTGTACAGTATGTTGAAACGTTCCAAAGTTATCACCTCATAAAGTGATACTGGTCAGAATTATACAATTTGGCCTTTTCAGGAAGGTGAAAACAGGCTGGGGGTGAAGGGCTTCATTGGTTAGTCACCAGAAAGTTTGTAATGAATGTCCTCATCAAAGTGCTGTTTAACATCCAGTGATTTGGATGTAGCCAAGAATTAATAAGGATTAATAATTATTGAATAGCGTTATTTTACAATGTATTTCTAAGTTATTATTTTGGACTTATTAATTATACATATTTGTGTGTATTTACATTGTTCCAGAGTACAACCTCATCTGAAGAAATGCTTTGAAGGAATAGCAAAAGTAGAATTTACAGACGTTTTAGATATCACCCATATGAACAGTAGTGAAGGGGAGGTTGTGCAACTAGTCAACACAATTTCCACATCAAAAGCCAGAGGCCAAGTTGAAAAGTGGCTTGTGGAGCTGGAGTCTGCAATGATTCAGTCTGTCCATAAGGTATGTGCCATTTACCATATAGGAAAACTCCAGCTCACCCTCATTAAATCGTCATAAAGTCCAGAGCAGGTAAAGCATCAATGCCAGGTTCCCACCTGAAACGCCTAGATCTATAAGATGTCTCTGTTCTAATTTTCCGTCCCATGGATTTTAGCTGTATCTGGAATTAGGCTTTTAAACTTTTTTCACTGGTTTGCTATTTTGCACAAATATAACATACTACAGTCAGTGAAGCTGCATCTTCCTTTCTTCGACTGAATGTGTTATTTACACCTGACCTCCCATGATCATGGATATCTGGCCCTCGTCAGTGGTCTGTGGACATGGTGACCATAACCAGATCCAGTAATGGGCAAAGTCTACAATCATCAAATGCAATGAATCCATTGATGTATTTTCTGGCTGTAGTTGGCTGCTTTTAATGTTTTCTCCACCATATTAAGACTGTTTTGAGAATCCTTCTAGCCATTAATTGACTCTAGATTTCCACACTGACATTATTGACTCCTTTCGAATGTAATAACACATGTGCAACATTTGAAGTGTCACCGCACCTTTCATTTTAAGACATGTTATGCCCTCAGGCACATCATCAAGCCCGATATTTCCAGAACATCATTCCTTTGTAGTTTTGCAGCGCATTCTTTACTCCAGAAGGTTTGCAGCTCATTATGTATCTTTTCCCATGATGTAACGGTACATCCCTCTCCTCCATCTTCAGCACATCATTCCCCCCATGCTTATAGACAAAGAGTATTCCATGTAGATTTACACCCTATCTCATACCACAGAGTTGCATTCACAATTGTGCAGGCTTCAGAGATTAATTTTCACTGTCTGCACAGAACTTGTTCTGGAAATTTGCTTTCTAGTATGTGTATTTTTTAGTATATTTTCTAGTATGTGTAATCTTCAGACCTTTTTAGGAATCTGATGTAGGCAAAAATAACTGTCTTGCCTCATTCCAGGTGCTGAATTGTTAGGGCTTGTTCAGGGTAAAAACACTGCACTTTACAGCACCAGCAAAATGAATGAGATTTCTGAAATCTCGTGCACATGCTGCTCAGTTCTTCCTTAGTGATTTGAACCTTCAACGCGTTTTTTTCAAGTCTGCAGATTGTCAATTTTTTCAGCATTTTTGCAGCTTTTTTCACCTATTGAAATGGAGACAAAAATCCAAGTAAAAACGCATAAAAAATGTATGGAAAAACACGTCAAAATGCATATATTTTACACATACCATTTATCGTTCTGGTTTTTGATGCAGAAAAATCTGCTGCAAATACTCAACCTGTGCACATAGCCTTATGCTGGATTTACACCAGCCGACAGCAGCCATTAAACGACTACCGATTGGCCACATGCATGCAAGCTGGCAACCAGTCATTTAATGGTCTGTTTAAGAAGCCATCCACACTGCCTTCCGCACAGAACGATTGGTAGTATGATTGTTCTGTGTTGATAGAGTATCATTGCTTTCAGCCACACATACTTTGTTTATATAGGACTATGTGCTGCCAAGAACGATGATGACACCAGGCGACAAGCTGGTTTGTCTTGTGTTTGGCAGCCTGTTTACACTAGGCGATAATTGGGAAATGAGTTCTCCTATGAACGCTCGTTCCTTTATCGGCCAATGTAGGTGGCCCCTTAGTGTTCTGTTTATTGGTTAGTTTGTTCTCTCTTTCCAAATGTGGCCAGAAAAATTGTGAACATAGGATTAATATACAGAGTGTGACTAAGGATCAGTACAAGATAAGCAATGCAGTGTATTACCAAAAGAGACAAAAGTAGGTTTCCCTATGAGTTTTAGGGAAGCCAATATTAGAACTTGAGTATTGTATGTCCGTGATTGAAGGAATACATCTGTTTTTCAGGTGATTGGTGAAGCTATCGAAGCCTACCCTAACGCAACACGTATAGACTGGGTCAGGGAATGGCCAGGACAGACTGTATTGTGTGTATCCCAGTGTTTCTGGACAAATGACGTTCAGCTGTCTATCAGGCAAGGCCAGAAGGTATGTATGGCAGAGATGGTTCACCACTGCACACGGTTGTCACGATGTGCCATGGATAAATCTGCATGTTGTCATTTATGTTATTAGGCCCTTGAAGATTACCTGGAACAAAACAATAAACAGATTGACGACATTGTGGCCCTGGTGCGTGGAACATTATCAAAGCAGAACCGGGTGACTCTCGGGGCACTTGTGGTCCTGGATGTCCATGCAAGGGATGTTCTTGCAGCGCTAGTTAGAAAACAAGTTAGTGATGAAAATGACTTTGAATGGTTAAGCCAACTGCGATACTACTGGGAGGTAAGACGAAGATTTTCATCTGCCTTCTTTATTATAATTCCAGTTAAATAATACTTGTGATGCTTGCAGTGTGTAATGATCCTTTTACAATCACAAAATGCTGAATATCAAGTACTGAAAAAAAAGCTAGCGCTTGATCACTGGAATGATTATATTCCAGAACTGAAAATACAGTTTTACTTTAGATTACAGAGGAAACCAATTAAAAAAATAATTAAGCTAAATTACCTTCAAATGGCACTTTGTTTCTCTTGTCACAATTCTTTATTATGTGCAGATATGGCGTGATATTTATTTGCAAAGTCATTTTGCTTGACTGCAAAGCTCATCTGCAATCTCTTCTTAATTTGAGTGCAGTGTTTAAATATAGATGATGAAAGATTAAAAAAAATCATGTGCAGAAAACACATTTTCTGTTATGTACGCAGCCCAACATTCAGTCATTAATGAAGACACACTTCATTTAAAATAATTGTTTCTTCTTTTTCATAACTTCTATCAAACATTGTTTTTGTAAGTGAATACGTTTATTTTTGTTAACAATGAAACACATAATGTGAACTTGTGCCCATTTAGAAAAGCCACTTGAGCTTTAATTGTAAAATTTTAAATAAAATTCTTGGTATTAAAAGGGTGGTTTAAAAAATTCAAAGACTCACCCTCCCCATGTCCAGCACCAAGTCGCCCAGTGACTGGTGCAGTGCTGATGTCACATTAATAGCGCTGCAGCCAATAACTGAGCTCAGTGGTTCTGATCTTTCTCTTTGGCTGCAGCGCTGTTAATGTGACATAAGTACTGCAGACAAAACCAGATACCAGGAGCAGCAGGTGGAGACCTAGGCCTATGAGTAAAACACATTTTGTTTTTGTAAAACAAGCTGTAATCATGTAATATGGGTTTTCCAAAACCAGAAAACCACTTTTTATGTTGTAAATTAAAACATAGACTAAGTTAATACAAATCTGTCTGGTATTGTTTTAATAAATTGTCTATAGCTTTTACATTTTGTTTCCCACTTTAGTTTAACACTACTGGGTCAACTCTGTTGCACCTTTGTGTGACAAGTATATGTTCTATAGTAAAAAAATAAATAAAATCAAAATGTAAGTATTACAATAAAACGACTATATTCTAACTACATAGCTATTCCATGGGAAACTGACATAGTTGTCAGGATTTCAGAGTAAAACATCAGTTTGTTAATATGGGCTTTATTAAATGCTCCATGTTTCCGCTATAGACGGATAAGACACAATTTCCTTGACTTGATCTACGAGCATCCTGTAAATGTAATAGGAAATCAAGTTTTGTTAGTAGATCTCAGGTTGTCTTGTATACGAAATTCTCCAAGTATAGAATAAGGAGCAATCAGCTGTTGGTACCTGCCATACTCAAATCTGAAAAACTATGGTTCAATTGAAGGAACAAGGTTTTACAAAGCTTGATGTAGATCTATGTTGAGTTGAGGGCATACTGTAGATCAGGGCTTCTCAAACTTTTCCTACTGTGGCCTCAACAGGGTCGGTCTCTGCCATGAATTATTCTATTGTATCCCTAATATGGAACAGAATAACGAAACTTATAATGCTGAGATGAACTCAACCTTCTATGGCGAAACTTCCTGCTGTCACTATTGTAAAAATAGCTTCCAAAACCAAGTGAAAAATAACAGTAGTAACTTCTATTTTAGTAGCACACGACCCATTTCATGTATTTTTTGTAGAAATCCTCTATTGAGATTGTGAGACCACTATAAAGTGGGACTGCTGCATAAATATCTACTTGATAAAGCTCAATAACATGTGAGAGAGTCCATCACGACTGGCTGTAATGTGAGAAAAGGTCTTTTTTGTTTCATTGGTGCAACAGGCTTAAAAGCATATTTACCTCTGTCCCCACCAACAACGTCTTTGAATAGAAAAATCCGAAGTTCCAACTTATATACAGTGGGTACGGAAATGTAACCTTGCAAATGCTAAAACACTGGAATGGACACCGCATGGGGAGAAAAAAGCACTAGACACACCTTGTATGCAAAAACCTGTAGAATATATAGATTTTACATTCATTAAAAACTAATCATCTTGGGAGACAAAATTCTCAACTTTATATTTCTGTACTGCTTCTGAAGATATTCTATGTACATAATATACAGTGCAATCATATATTTGAGGATGAGGAGGATTAGCTTTCAGTGCTTTTTAAGGTCTATATACGCTACATGTTTTTGCATACGAGGTATGTATAGTGTTTTTTTCTCCCCATATGGTGTCCAGCCAAGTGGTTTTGCATTTGCAGGATCTTGGTTTCTGACTGGAGAAGTATTTAACTTGTCATCAGGATGTTATACCAAAAACTAATGACATGTATGTAAAGGCACTTTAATGTTGAGTAAATCCTTACCTTATAGAAATCTGTTTTGCTGTTGTAGAGAAATCCATAATTAAAAATGTATGCTAATGAGCTGCAAGTACAGTGGGCGGGCACTTCACTTAGGGCCCTTTCACACTGCATTCTTTCCCTCATTCAGTGGCCCCATCGGGGCTCACGTCCAAACCCACCACAAAGTGGGTTTCAGGCATATGTGCTGACGAGGCCATTGACTATAATGCTCCAGAAGGGACACCATGTGCTCTGTTGTGCATCATTTTCAGCCGTATACGTCTATTGTAGGCGGATAGCTAGCTGTAATAGATTACATCTTGGTGTCCGCCTCCAGTAGGTGTATGCGGCCGAAAACGATGCACGACAGAGTACATGGTGTCCCTTCTGGAGCATTATAGTCAATGGCCTCGTCAGCACATATGCCTGAAACTTATTTTGCTGGAGATTCTGATGTAAGCCCCATCGGGGCCCAGAACGGGGGAAAGAACACAATGTAAAAGCACCCTTATAGCTCTGCTGCTTCTCTGCCTTCCTTACCTGTCTACTGTCTCTGTCTGACAAGTCACTGACACAGGAGTGATTAGGCAGAGGCAGGAGGCAAGCAGCAGGCAGTGAATTGGGAGAGAGGAAGCAGAGCTGAAGGTGCAGGCCCCGCCCACTGCACTTGCAGCTCATTAGCATACAATTTCTAATATGGATTTCTCTGAAGCGGTAAAACGGATTTCTACCGGAAAGGTAAGGAATTACTCAGCATTACAGTGCCTTTATGTTCATACCATTAGATTGGGGAATAAGATCCTGATGACAGGTTCTCTTTAAGGTGGCACTTCCTGTCTACAAGAGCTTGATAAAGCACAATCTGAAACACATTGCTGTTTGGGACTCAATGATATGTTTTTAAACATGTTGCGCCTATGAAATAAAGGAAGACCTTTCCTCACATTGTACCTGGTTGAGTTGGACTTTCTTGTATGTTGTTGTTGCCAAGTTGTGCACATAGGGGAATAGGAGATATGGACCTGCGGAGCTGGCTTTTATCTCTATTTATTGGCAATAAGTCAGTAGAATTGGTAACTGTCGTATGCAGTAACCTCAACGTCTGAGATCTTCACATTTACCAAGGCAAACTATGCATATTGCACACAACTGAGTGGTAAGAAAATAATTGCTGCACAGTAAAGCATCCATTTCTGACATAAACATCTAAATATAGATATATTTTGGAAAAGCTGGTAATGGATTATGTCAGGCCCTTAATAACCACCATCAGATTGGCTTTATGGCAGCTGGGATGGCTGTGCAGTATGATTATAATGAAAGTATTTTACAGCTGTCAGAGTATTGCATCGGCTGTAGCTAGCTGTGCGGCCACTCATTATGACTGAATACAGCCAGCCTAGCGGGGGTCGTCAGCTCTTATTTAGGTTTAATGCATCTGAAGGAAATGTATTCAATAAGGAGATTTATATATTAGTGTAATAAGCGGAGTATATGCCAATGCAGCAAGGTTTATAAACAGGCTGGCCTCATTTTAATAAGGATTTATAAATTAAAGAACATATTGGATGTAGGAATATAAGAAATAACTTTTAGGATCAGTGCCACAATTTATTTTCTGTCAGATGCCATAAAAAGGAAAGCGTACAGAGGTACAGTGGTGGTGATGTCAGGCGCAACAATATGAGCCCTGCACCCACACTATACAAAATAGTCATAATACAGTCATATCCATGAGCCAAAGTGTTATTTTTTTATTCATTTTTAGATATACAGTGCCTTGAAAAAGTACACTGCTCAAAAAAATAAAGGGAACACTTAAACAACACAATGTAACTCCAAGTCAGTAACACTTCTGTGAAATCTACCTGTCCAGTTATGAAGCAACACTGTGAATCAATTTCTCCTGCTGTTGTGCAAATGGTACAGACAACTGGTAGAAATGATAGGCAATTAGCAAGATACCCCCTATAAAGGAGTGGTTCTGCAGGTGGTGACCGCAGACCATTTCTCTGGTCTCATCCTTTTTGGCTGTTGTTTTGGTCACTTTTTAATTTTGCCATTGCTCTCACCCCTAGAGGTACAGTAGCATGAGGCGATGTCTATAGTACAACCCACAGAAGTTGCTCAGGTAGTGCAGTTCATCCCAGATGGCACATCAGTGCGAGCTGTGGCAAGAAGGGTAGCTGTGTCTGTCAGCACAGTGTCCAGAGCATGGAGCAGATACCAGGAGATGTTAAGGGAGCCATAGGAGGGCAACAACCCAGCAGCAGGACCGTTACCTCCTCCTTTGTGCAAGGAGGAACAGGAGGAGCACTGCCAGAGCCCTGCAAAATGACCTCCAGCAGGCCACAAATGTGCATGTGTCTGCACAAACGGTTAGAAACTGACTCCATGAGGGTGGTATGACGGCCCGACGTCCACAGATGGGGGTTGTGCTCACAGCCCAACACCGTGCTGGACGCTTGGCATTTGTCACAGAACACCAGGATTGGCAAAGTCGCCACTGGCGCCCTGTGCTCTTCACAGATGAAAGCAGGTTCACACTGAGCACATGTGACAGGCGTGACAGAGTCTGGAGACGCCGTGGAGAGCGATATGCTGCCTGCAGCATCCTTCAGCATGACCGGTTTGGCAGTGGGTCAGTAATGGTGTGGGGTGGCATTTCTTTGGAGGGCCGCACAGCCCTCCGTGTGCTCGCCAGAGGTAGTCTGACTGCCATTAGGTACCGAGATGAGATCCTCAGACCCCTTGTGAGCCCATATGCTCGTGCGGTTGGCCCTGGGTTCCTCCTAATGCAGGACAATGCCAGACCTCATGTGGCTGGAGTGTGTCAGCAGTTCCTGCAAGATGAAGGCATTGAAGCTTATGGACTGGCCCGCCCGTTCCCCAGACCTGAATCCGATTGAGCACATCTGGGACATCATGTCTCGCTCCATTCACCAACGTCACGTTGCACCACAGACTGTCCAGGAGTTGGCGGACGCTTTAGTCCAGGTCTGGGAGGAGATCCCACAGGAGACCATCCGCAACCTCATCAGGAGCATGCCCAAGCGTTCTATGGAGGTCATACAGGCACGTGGAGGCCACACACAATACTGAACCTCATTTTGACTTGTTTTAAGGATATTACATCAAAGTTGGATCAGCCTGTAGTGTGTTTTTCCACTTTAATTTTAGGGGTGACGCCAAATCCAGGCCTCCATTGGTTAATAAATTTGATTTCCATTGATGATTTTTGTGTGACTTTGTTGTCAGTACATTCAACTTTGTACAGAACAAAGTATTCAATGAGAATATTTCATTCATTCTGATCAAGGATGTGTTATTTGAGTGTTCCCTTCATTTTTTTGAGCAGTGTATTTATACCCCATTAACTTTTTAACGTTACACCACAAACTTAAATGTATATTATTGGGATTTTATGTGCTATACCAGCACAAAGTAGCAAGTATTTGTGAAATGTAAAGGATATTATACATGAAATTCTAATTATTTTAAAAATGTAAATATAAAAATCTTGACATGCATTTGTATTCAGCTCCCTGTTTTCTGATACCCCTAAATAAAATCTCCAATTCTCAGTATTACTACAGCTGTTCTGTGAAGGCCTCAAAGGTTTGTTTGAGAACATTAGGGATCAAACAGCATTATGAAAAGTAACACGCCAGATAGCTCAGGGATAAAGTTTTGGAGAAGTGTAAAGCAGGGTTAGGTTATAAAAAAAAAATACAATAAACAGCAAATACATACAAATCTCAAAAAAAGGCCATCTGGCCACAAAAGATCCGCCAACAAGAATCGGACATATACAGCAAAAAATGGCAGAATTAAAATATAACTTTTAATGGGATAATTAAAATCTAAATAGTATCTAGATACACACAAACAAACATAAATAGGGATGTTATTCACCCAGTGGGGTAGACTAGTTCAGAAAATACAACAGGAGATATATGTTCCTTAATTTACTACAATAATGTTTACTCCTTAATAGTAGAGAGAGACTATCATATGCAAACAGTGGAAATTCATAAGTAGAAAGAAAAGGAACAATCTCACCGGTCCTGCAGCACGAATTTCTCCACAGAATAGCACAGGGTTAATCCAGCGGTCATCCACCTCTGACCCTATAATGCCCTGTTCTCATATGCTGTCCCTAGGACCCCAAAGCTCCCGCCCTGACAAGGGCAGTCCACAGCTGACCCTAAAGATCTGATCAGCCCTACATAGACCCTACAGAAGTTTCCCAACGCGTTTCCTCACCATCAAGTGATTCATCAGGGGAGTAACAGAAAAATTATTATCATTGGTCTAGGGTATGGTAACCCTCCATGCAGGTATATAGAAAAGGCAGTGGCCACTGATGAATCACTTGATGGTGAGGAAACGCGTTGGGAAACTTCTGTAGGGTCTATGTAGGGCTGATCAGATCTTTAGGGTCAGCTGTGGACTGCCCTTGTCAGGGCGGGAGCTATATTATTATTATTACATGTGATAGGGATATACATAGCAAAAACATTTACGTAATCTTAACAAAACGAGTCAGCGACTGGTACAGGAGGAGCGAGGACCCTGCCCGCGAGGGCTCACAGTCTACAAGGGATGGGTGAGGATACAGTAGGTGAGGGTAGAGGAGGTCATGCAGTAATGTGGTGGAGCGGTGGTTACTGCAGGTTGTAGGCTTGTCGGAAGAGGTAGGTCTTCAGGTTTCTTTTGAAGGCTTCCATGGTAGGTGTGAGTCTGATATGTTGGGGTAGAGAGTTCCAGAGTAGGGGCGATGCACGGGAGAAATCTTGTATGCGATTGTGGGAAGAGGAGATAAGAGGGGAGTGGAGAAGGAGATCTTGTGAGGATCGGAGGTTGCGTGCAGGTAAGTACCGGGAGACTAGGTCACAGATGTATGGAGGAGACAGGTTGTGGATGGCGTTGTATGCCGTGGTTAGGGTTTTGAACTGAATTCTATGGGCAATGGTGAGCCAGTGAAGGGATTGACAGAGGGGGGAGGCCGGGGAATAGCGGGGGGACAGGTGGATTAGTCGAGCAGCAGAGTTTAGGATAGGTTGGAGGGGCGCAAGAGTGTTGGAAGGGAGGCCACAGAGCAGGAGTATATCACATAAATTCCGAATAAAATACATTTAGGTTGTGAGTGTATGGTGGAAAAATGTGGGAAAGCTCACGAGTATGAATACTTTTTAAAGGCACTGTGTCTTTTATTATTTTGCAGTTCTGTTCAGCAATAGAAAACAAAAAAATCAAGTAAACTTTTAAATATTCCCTACCTATGATGCTCTGTAATAACTTTTATTAATTAATATTCTTTTCTTATGCAGGAAGGACATTTGCAAACAAAAATGATCAATGCTGAATTGCAATATGGATATGAGTATCTTGGCAATACACCTCGATTGGTTATCACTCCACTAACAGATAGATGCTACAGGTATTGTAAACCGAGTGTCTAAAAGGATTGTTTGGTCC
The DNA here is from genome assembly GCF_046119375.1 of Phyllobates terribilis. Lineage (NCBI taxonomy): Eukaryota > Metazoa > Chordata > Amphibia > Anura > Dendrobatidae > Phyllobates > Phyllobates terribilis. The sequence continues at coordinate 287,578,096 of NW_027362769.1, forward strand.
ATACATGATGCCTGCCACCTCCTATCACCCTGCAGACTGAGAATCCACACAGACAAAGAATACTAAGAATGATAGCCAGAGGTTCTCCTATGCCACAGTTTATCTTTGCCGGAGACAGGAACTGGAACCCCCATCAATCTGATTCTCATGACCTATTATAAGTTTTGGTCATTATACTTAACCCCTTCACTCAAATGGGGGAAACTGTACTTCCCCAGTGGGGGGGGGGCTGCTGTGGAGGAGACTCAGGAGCATAGCCCCCTCCATCTGATGCTGTAAGATGTCTCTGCTGCTGGAGCTGAGTTCTGGGCGCAGCTATTAATCATTTAGATGCTGCTGTTAGTCTCTGACAGAGGCATTTGAATGATGTGCGCGTGCCGGCTCCCGTCGTTGGGATTGCTGGGCGCCAATGGGTTACTAGGATAGCTGAAGACCCCCATCGCTGCCAACTTGGTCCTCCTCTGAAGCTCACGTATATCTGGTATTGTAGTGTATAGTATAAACAATCCTGTGATCTACATTTCAAGTAAAAAAATAAAATGTAAAGTAAAAAAAATGATGTTTTTAAAAAGACATTTTTTTTCTTTAATATGAAAAATTGAATCGCCCCTTTTTCGCCTATTAAAAATAAAGGATTTAAAACAATAAGAAAATAAACCTTTTTAGTATTGTTACATCCGTAAAAGTCCAATCTATCAAAGGAAAAAAAATGTAATAAAAAGTGATCAAGACGTCACCAATGAAAATGTCAGTTCACCATAAAAAAAAACGAAGCCCACAGCTTCATTACTGGAAAATGCGACTAAAACCAACATTTCTTTTTGAAAACTTCTGAATTTTACCATTCAAATAAAAGTAAAATGCTAGTTGTAGTGTCGGCGTCCCTGCCTCCTGCTAGGCAGAGACGCCGTTCCTCTCACCTCCCTGCTCCATCCTCGGCGTCTTCTTCCCGCACTTCTGGCAGCGCTCGCCACTTCCCGGGCACTGTGCTTAGGGCGCGCACGCTCCCTCTCTCTTAAAGGGACCGCGCGCGCCGTCCTAAGGAGTCCCCGGCCAATTGCCGGTGGAGCTCCCATATATAAGGCACCTCCTCCAAAATGGAGGTGCCCGAGCAAAGTTGTTGCAAAGCCTTTCACCTCTGCTTCAGTCCTCAGGTCCCGTTGCCAGTCTGTTTTCCAGTTCTATCTACCTGCTTGCATTCCCTGTGGTCCGACAGTCTGTCTACCAGCATCCGCCGGTCTGTCTATGGACCAGTCCGCCTGCGGATCAGGAAGCACCCGCCTGATACCTGCCTGATACCTGCCTGAGACCACCTGCCAGCCAGCCGAGAGACTCTTATCCGCTCACCTGGGAGCGTTCACCTGCTACCCGCCAGCTAGCCTACCTGGAGGCTCTGCCGTCACTAGCCGTGACCACCTGCCAGCCAGCCGAGAGACCCTTATCCGCTTACCTGCTACCCGCCAGCTAGCCTACCTGGAGGCTCTGCCGTCACTTGCCGTGACCACCTGTCAGCCAGCCGAGAGACTCTTACCCTGCTGTCACTTGCCGTGACCACCTGCCTGTCTAGAGACTCCTACCCCGCTGTCACTTGCTGTGACCACCTGCCTGTCAAGAGTCTGTTCCCGTCACTTGCCGTGACCTCCTGCCCTTCTATCCAGAGACTGTCCCTGTCACTTGCCGTAACTACCTGCCCGCCTTCCCTGGGAGCCACCCGCTTCCGTACAAGGACTGCCCCTTTGTATAGTAGCTCAGAGGTTCCACCTCCCAGACCCGTTACAGTTTGCTCGGGCCATGGAACCCAGTGGCACCCAAGCTCCCTCGCTCTCGGACCTATGTCATGAACTTTCCCGTCAGAGGTCCCAACAGGACTCCATCTTGGGCCACCTGCGTAGTGTTCACTCCCACCTGGACACACTGACTACCTCGTCGGGAGCGGCTTCCACTCGCACAACTACTACCCCGGCAGCGCCGCTGCCCATCAATACCATGGCATCCTTTCCCGGTCCCCGCCTTTCCGCTCCCCCTCGTTTTGGTGGAGATCCCGGTCAGGCACGGGCTTCATTAACCAGTGCACCCTGCACTTCGAACTTTTGGCACAACAGTTTTCCACCGACCGAGCCAAAGTGGCCTTCATCATGTCCCATCTCACTGGGGAGGCGCTGGCCTGGCTAAATCCTCTATGGGAGAGAGGAGACCCCCTGGTGTCCAACCTGCCAGCCTTTCTCACGGCCTTCCGGAAAGTCTTCGACGAACCAGGACGAAAGACCTCATCCGCCTCATCTCTGCTACGCCTCCGTCAAGGGAGTCTCACCGTGGGCCAATATGCCATACGGTTCCATACCCTTGCTTCTGAGCTTGCCTGGGATAACGACGCCCTGGTGTCCGTCTTCTGGGAAGGTCTATCCGGCCGGATTAAAGATGAACTTGCCGGTCGGGACATTCCTACCACTCTCGACGACTTAATAACTCTTGCCACCCGGATTGACATCCGGTTCCAGGAGCGCACCAAAGAGGTCACCCGTGAGAGGAGGTTTCCTCGCCTTGCTCCTACCTTCCAGAATCCCGTCACTTCCTCTGTTACTCCCCAGGCGCACTCACCCGAGCCTATGCAGGTCGACCAGACCAAGATGGTCAAAACCCGTCAAGAGTCACGCCGTGCCGAGGGGAGCTGCTTCTACTGTGGCAGTAAGGAGCACCGGATCCGTTCCTGTCCGGAGAGGTCGGGAAACGCCTGTGTCTAGGATCGCTCAGAGAGGTCGTCCTAGACAAGAGTAAACCCTCTCCATCTCTGATGCTGTCGGTCTCTATCGTCTGCGGGGAGAACCGTTACTTTGAACTAGCTCAACTTGATTCTGGAGCTGCCGGAAATGTCGGGGTCTCTTACCGCACATCCCATCCAACTTATCACCGAACCCATAACTCTGCAGGTGGGAATGCTGCACTCTGAGAGCATCTTCTTTCATGTTCTACCTGGACTCTCTCATGCCCTTTTGCTTGGCATACCTTGGCTCCAGAAACATGCACCTGTGCTTGATTGGCAGACCGGAGAAGTTCTTCGCTGGGGACAGGACTGCCATAAGACTTGTCTAGTTCCCTTTCGTCCTGCCCGTCCTTCTCCTCCCCCAGCCAATCTACCCGGCCTGCCGGTACCCTATTGGTCTTATGCTGATTTCTTTAATAAAAAGGAAGCAGAGACATTACCTCCTCATAGACCATACGATTGCCCCATCGACTTGGTACCTGGCGCTACTCCGCCCGAGGGCGTATCTACCCTTTGTCCGCTGCTGAGACCCGGTCCATGTCTGAATATATCGAGGAGAACCTGGCCCGGGGATTTATCCGGAAATCTACCTCCCCGGCGGGAGCAGGCTTCTTCTTCGTTAAAAAGAAGGACGGCTCACTCCGTCCCTGCATAGACTATAGAGGCCTTAACCAGATCACGGTGAAGAATAAATACCCCCTTCCGCTCATTCCCGAATTATTTGACCGTCTGAGGGGTGCTAGAATCTTCACCTAGCTGGATCTCCGTGGGGCCTATAACCTGGTTCGTATCCGTCAGGGGGATTAATGGAAGACGGCATTCAACACCCGGGACGGCCACTATGAATACCTCGTAATGCCCTTCGGTCTCTGTAATGCTCCCACCGTCTTTCAAGAGTTGGTCAATGATATCTTCCGTGACCTTCTCTACTCCTGCGTGGTGGTATACCTGGACGACATCTTGGTCTTCTCTCCGGATCTCCCCACACACCGGAGGGACGTTCGTCAGGTCCTGCTCAGGCTCAGGCAAAACCACCTCTACGCAAAATTTGAGAAGTGCCTCTCTGAGCAGACCTCGCTTCCATTTCTGGGCTACATCATCTCTCAGACCGGTCTACGAATGGATCCTGAGAAACTGTCTGCCATCCAGAAGTGGCCCCGACCAGAGGGGTTAAAGGCTATCCAGCGGTTCCTGGGCTTCGCCAACTACTACCGCCTCTTCATTCCGCACTTCTCTTCCCGGACTGCCCATATCTCTGCGCTCACCCGTAAGGGCGCTAATCCCAAAGAATGGCCGCCCGAGGCAGAGGAGGCCTTCCTGTCTTTGAAACAAGCTTTCTCCTCCGCTCCTGTGCTGCACCGTCCGGACAGCCACAAACAATTCTTCTTAGAAGTAGTTTCTTCCTCCTCCGGAGCCGGAGCAGTGCTCACCCAAAAGTCGTCTTCCGGAAGAATGTTAACCTGCGGCTTCTTCTCCAAACTCTGCTCCTCATCTGAGCGCAATTATTCTATAGGAGACCGAGAATTGTTAGCCATTAAGTTGGCACTGGAGGAGTGGCGTTACCTGCTCGAGGGGCTCTTCACCCGGTAATAATCTACACGGATCACAAAAACTTGGCTTATCTCCAGAGTGCCCAAAGACTTAACCTGCGCCAAGCCCGGTGGTCCTTGTTCTTCGCCCGCTTTGATTTCATTCTTCATTTTCGCCCTGCAGACAAAAATATCAAAGCTGATGCCTTGTCCCGATCCTTTTTGTTCTCCGATCTAGAGGAGGAGCCAAAGCACATCATCGACCCCGCCAAGGTAATGCTGGTGGCTCCCGTGGATCTTAATCGTCTTCCACCCGGTAAGACGTTCGTAACAGTACCTGATCATGAGAAAGTCCTACACTGGGGACATTTGTCTAAGCTAGCTGGCCATGCTGGCCAGAAAAAGACCCTCCTGCTTATTACCCGGCATTACTGGTGGCCTACCCTGCACAAGGATGTAATAGACTTTGTCTCAGCCTGTGCGTCCTGCGCCCGCAACAAGGTTCCTAGACATCTGCCAGCCGGCCGCCTTCTGCCTCTTCCCATACCTGCTGCCCCATGGCAGCATATAGCCATGGACTTTATGACAGATCTTCCTGTCTCTGCTGGTTGTACGGTCATCTGGGTGGTCGCTGACCGCTTCTCTAAGATTGCTCACTTCATTCCCCTGCCGGGCCTTCCGTCTGCATCTGAATTGGCTAAAGACTTTATCCATCATATTTTCCGTCTTCATGGTCTCCCTCTCCACATCGTATCCGACCGAGGAGTTCAGTTCACCTCTCTCTTCTGGAGAGCCATGTATAAACTGCTGGGGGTCACCTTGGACTTCTCATCTGCTTATCACTCACAGTCCAATGGTCAAGTAGAGCGGATCAACCAAAGTTTAACCAGTTACCTCCGGCACTTTGTTAATGCCCACCATTCCGACTGGGTGGATCTTTTACTGTGGGCCGAATTTTCCTATAACAATCACGAGAGCGAGTCTTCCTCCAAATCCCCGTTTTTTTATTGTCTACGGTCAACATCCTCGGATCCCGTTTCCCGTCTCCGCCGCTGTGGATAATCCGGCCGCGGAATCTCTTGTTAGCGAATTCTCCTCCATTTGGGAGAGTACCAGATCCGCACTTCTTCAGTCCTCCGAGTGGATGAAGAAAAAGGCTGACAAGAGACGTCTGGATCCGCCCCAATTCCATCCTGGAGATAAAGTCTGGCTCTCGTCCAAGTATGTCCGGCTCAAGATTCCTTCCTACAAGTTAGGGCCTCGGTTCATCGGCCCACTGGAAGTTATCAAACAAATCAACCCGGTGGCCTATAAATTGAAACTCCCGGCCAACTTGCGGATCCCTAACTCCTTCCATGTATCTCTCCTCAAACCTGTGGTACTTAACTCTTTTTCCAAGTCTACAGGTATGCCTCATGCTCCGGTTTCCGCTGAAGACTAGTTTGAGGTAGAGAGCATTCTGGCCACCAAAAGGGTAAGAGGAAAGACCTTTTTTCTAGTGGATTGGAAGGGGTTTGGTCCTGAGGAGAGAACGTGGGAGCCCCAGGAGAACATCCATGCCCCGCTCATCCTTGATAAATTTCTCTCCGGCCTAAAAAAGGGGGGGCCTAAAGGAGGGGGGGGTACTGTAGCGTCGGCGTCCCTGCCTCCTGCTAGGCAGAGACGCCATTCCTCTCACCTCCCTGCTCCGTCCTCGGCGTCTTCTTCCCGCCGCTTCCCGGGCACTATGCTTAGGGCGCGCGCTACCTCTCTCTTAAAGGGGCCGCGCGCGCCGTTCTAAGGAGTCCCCGGCCAATTGCCGGTGGAGCTCCCATATATAAGGCATCTCCTCCAAAATGGAGGTGCCCGAGCAAAGTTGTTGCAAAGCCTTTCACCTCTGCTTCAGCCCTCAGGTCCCGTTGCCAGTCTGTTTTCCAGTTCTGTCTACCTGCTTGCATTCCCTGCGGTCCGACAGTCTGTCTACCAGCATCCGCCAGTCTGTCTATGGACCAGTCCGCCTGCAGATCAGGAAGCACCCGCCTGATACCTGCCTGATACCTGCCTGAGACCACCTGCCAGCCAGCTGAGAGACTCTTATCCGCTCACCTGGGAGCACTCACCTGCTACCCGCCAGCTAGCCTACCTGGAGGCTCTGCCGTCACTAGCCGTGACCACCTGACAGCCAGCCGAGAGACCCTTATCCGCTCACCTGGCAGCGCTCACCTGCTACCCGCCAGCTAGCCTACCTGGAGGCTCTGCCGTCACTTGCCGTGACCACCTGCCAGCCAGCCGAGAGACTCTTACCCTCCTGTCACTTGCCGTGACCACCTGCCTGTCTAGAGACTCCTACCCTGCTGTCACTTGCCGTGACCACCTGCCTGTCAAGAGTCTGTTCCCGTCACTTGCCGTGACCTCCTGCCCTTCTATCCAGAGACTGTCCCTGTCACTTGCCGTGACTACCTGCCCGCCTTCCCTGGGAGCCACCCGCTTCCGTACAAGGACTGCCCCTTTGTATAGTAGCTCAGGTTCCACCTCCCAGACCCGTTACACAAGTTTTGTATCGCTGTAATTGGGCTGAACTGGAGAATCAGGCTATCCAGGTCATTTTTAACCACATGAATGCCGTAAAAATAAAATCCAAAGAACAATGTTAGAATTGCATATTTTTCACCATTTCACCGCAATTGGATTTTTTCCCCATTATTCTGTACTATAAGGTAAAATGAATGGTGTCATTCAAACGAACTTGACGAAGATCCAGTTGCTGGATTGAAAACGCATTCATTCAGTCATTCTTAATCTAATTTTAATGTTTTTAAACTACTGTCTGTTTTAGTTTTATATGACCAGAAGTAAACCCAGTGGATTTAACCTTATTACAGACCGTGCCAGAGTCTCCAACTCTTCTACTTGATATGTATTCAAAAATACAACTTGTCCAGCAAAAAATAAACCCCAATGCTATGTCAACAGAAAAATAAAAAAGTTATCTATTTTGGTGAAAGGAGAGGGAAAATGTAAATGCAAAAGCAAAAAATTGCCCAATCCTGAAGGGGTTAAAGGGAATCTGTCTCAATATTTTTTATCCCATCTTAGAGCAGCATGATATAGGGGCAGAGACTGTGATTCCATCATTGTATCACTTATTGGGCTGTATGCTGCAGTTGTGATAAAATCAGTGTTTTGTCTGCTGCAGGTCTCTGAATAACCCCACCCACACCACTGATTGGCAGCTTTCTGTGTATACTGTGCATATGGAGAAAGCTGTGAATCAGTAGTGACGACAGAGTTATTGAGAGCTCATGAATATGGAGGACTACATGGCAGCAGGTTTACTAGCCATCTACTGATATTCTGCTGATAAAGCAGATTTTATCAAATCTGCAGCAAGCAGCCAAGTAAGTGATACATCGCTGGAATCAGGGTCTCTGATTCTATATTATGCTGCTCTCAGCTAAGGTAGCAAAAACCTGGTGACAGATTCCTTTTAAAAAGTACTTTTCAGCAGTTTGAGCATGTTAAACTGACCACATCATGGAATAGTGGCCGCAGAGCTGACTAAAACATGATTTTTATTTTTTAATTTCTCCTCTCTGTTGCAGAGTTATTAGCTTGTAAAGTTTATGTTATAACTTATGTCATAGTTCAGCTGGGCGTTATCAGACATTTGTCACTGGGGGTGTGTACTTTTCCCCTTGCATGTAGTTAACCAATCATAAGCACCCAGTAACATTCAGGGAATAGGAAAACACGTTCTTCTCTCCTCACTGATCTCTTCAGTTATTATGTAGGTATACGACAGAGCTGAATTACATCTCATTACATACTCTTTCAGGTCTCATCAGATGGCAGTCAGTGTGTGGTGAGGATGAGAGCTGACAGCAGTCTGAGATGAAGTCTGTAAGTGTGGTGAATTATACAAACTCTGCAGCTACTCTGTAGATATAATGCAGAGCAAATACTTTCAGATCTCACCGTGCTGTCAGCTCTGACCCTCGCCCCACACTGACTGTCGTGAGATGAGATCTGGAAAGGTTTGTAATAATACATAGCTCGACTCTGTTGTTTCTTTACCCGGTAGCTGCAGAAATCAGTGAGCAGAGGAGGGCGGTGTGTTATTTTCTCTACTGCATGAAGCTGGCTTCTTCTGATTGGTAAACTTCATGCAGAAGAATAAGTACACAGCAACAAAGACAAATCCCTGTTCATGTCCAGTTGAACTCTAACATAAATTATAACCTACATTTTACAAGCTAATATTTCCACAATGGAGAGGAGAAATTAAAAAATAAAAACTCGGCCACTATTTCATCATGTGACCAGATTAACATACTCAAACTGATGAACGGTCTTCTTTAAAGTCCTGGAAAATCTGAAGAATATTTTAAAATACAAACTGTATAATATTGATCTCTAAGAAGTGATGAGGCTGATGTACTAATTTAAGAATAAGGCTGTGTTCACACGATGCGTATTTCATGCGTTTCCGCGGCGTTTTTGCAGTTGCGTAAACGCCGCGGAAACGCATGAAAAACGCATGGTAGAAGGGAAGCAATGTTCCCCAATGGAAATCCGCATGTGCTGTGCCCATGATGCGGATTTTTCCGCAGCGTTAACGCTGCGGTCAAAAATCCGCAGCATGTCAATTAATTTTGCGGAAACGCGGCGATTTCGCCGCCATTGACTTGCATTAGAACGCGCCAATTCCGCAAGACAGCATTTGTACTTGCGTAATTGGTGCGTTCTAATGTGCGGATGGTACCCGGGTGTGGAGGAGAGGAGAGTCTCATCCACACCCAGGTACCATTAAAAAAGCTGTAAAAACAAGAAAAAAATAAAAAATAAATGTATTCTTACCATCTGTCGGCCCGCGCAGCGCTCCCGCTTGGTTCCCGGCACTTGCAGTGAGTTGTAGGACCTGCGGTGACGTCAGAGTCATGTGACGGGTCACGTGACGCTGACGTCGGCAGGTCTTTCAATTCAAAGTTGCCGGCGAGGGAGAACAGATTGAGCAGGACAGCGCGGGCCATCGGAGGTAAGTATATACACTCTCTCGGGTCACACTATATAAATCCATGCTGTTTGCATGGATTTATATAGTGTGACCTAGTTATCAAGCACTTTCCAGGTGATGCTAACATCGCCTGGAAAGCGCTTGTCAATCTGCATGCGGAAACGCATGTGAATCTACATGTGGATCCGCATGTATTCTGCAGGAAAAACGCATGCACAATCTGCATGCGTTTTTTCTGCCAGGGAGATGCAGAAATGATGCAGAAATTTTCTGCTTCATTTCTGCATCGTGTGCACATACCCTAAATGTCAGAATGGCTATATAATCCTGAAAAACAGGTTTAAACTTAATCTGCCCCCACCTAGCCTGATTGACAAGTCATCAGCATATCTCCTGCTCCTTGATGCTAAAACTTCAGCCTTTTCAGTACAAACCCCAGCTGTCAGGATGGATCGGTGGAGATTAAATACGCTTGGACTAATAGGCTGGACTCATAAAGTGCTAATTTTAATATCCAAACTATACAGCCATCATGACATTGATTTTCAAAGTAAGCACACAAGATACATCAGGTCTATTAGTTCTATTTGAAGATTATTCCGTTTGTGTTGTGAAATCTCATAATAGATCTGCTTTGAGTGACCAGAGTAGCAGCTCAGGCACGATGACTGCACTCAATAATTGTGTACAAAAGCTGAAGAAAAAAGGTAGTGAAGTGGTCAATAGAGCTGCAGGGGAACAGCAACGCTTCAATTACTGTCTCATTTACTCCACTTGAAAATCACCAGTCTTGATAAATTGGGGGCTTTGGTTATGGAGTTATTTTATAATTACCGCACAGCATTGTGTATTAACATTTGTATTTCTTTATTTTTGATGAATAAACAGTTATTAGGTATAACTTTTTAATCTTTATCGTTGCAACAGAACTTTATTTGGTGCTCTCAATCTTCACTTGGGTGGCGCTCCAGAAGGACCTGCCGGCACAGGCAAAACAGAAACTACCAAGGATTTGGCAAAAGCTGTAGCTAAACAATGTGTTGTTTTCAATTGTTCTGATGGATTAGACTACCTTGCATTAGGAAAGTTTTTTAAGGTACGCCATATCTATTTATAGGTTCCAATGTATTATACAGTGTCCACCAACACGGACCCAAATATACACTGCTCAAATCAATAAAGGGAACACTTAAACAACACAATGTATCTCCAAGTCAATAACACTTCTGTGAAATCTACCTGTCCAGTTATGAAGCAACACTGTGAATCAATTTCTCCTGCTGTTGTGCAAATGGAACAGACAACTGGTAGAAATGATCGGCAATTAGCAAGATACCCCCCTATAAAAGAGTGGTTCTGCAGGTGGTGACCACAGACCATTTCTCTGTTCTCATCCTTTTTGGCTGTTGTTTTGGTCACTTTTTAAATTTGCCATTGCTCCCACCCCTAGAGGTACAGTAGCATGAGGCGGTGTCTACAGTACAACCCACAGAAGTTACTCAGGTAGTGCAGTTCATCCAGAATGGCACATCAGTGCGAGCTGTGGCAAGAAGGGTAGCTGTGTCTGTCAGCACAGTGTCCAGAGCATGGAGCAGATATCAGGAGACGTGGAGAGGGCTGTAGGAGGGCAACAACCCAGCGGCATGGGTGTGCAAGGAGGAACAGGAGGAGCACTGCCAGAGCCCTGCAAAATGACCTCCAGCGGGCCACAAATGTACATGTGTCTGCATAAACAGTTAGAAACTGACTCCATGAGGGTGGTATGAGGGCCCGACGTCCACAGAAGGGAGTTGAGCTCACAGCCCAACATTGTGCTGGACGCTTGGCATTTGCCACAGAACACCAGGATTGGCAAAGTCGCCACTGGCGCCCTGTGCTCTTCACAGATGAAAGCAGGTTCACACTGAGCACATGTGACAGGCGTGACAGAGTCTGGAGACGCCGTGGAGAGCTGCTGCCTGCAACATCCTTCAGCATGACCGGTTTGGCAGTGGGTCAGTAATGGTGTTGGGTGGCATTTCTTTGGAGGGCCGCACAGCCCTCCACGTGCTCGCCAGAGGTAGCCTGACTGCCATTAGGTACCAAGATGAGATCCTCAGACCCCTTGTGAGACAATATGCTGGTGCGGTTGTCCCTGGGTTCCTCCTAATGCAGGACAATGCCAGACCTCATGTGGCTGGAGTGTGTCAGCAGTTCCTGCAAATGAAGGCATTGAAGCTATGGACTGGCCCGCCCATTCCCCAGACCTGAATCTGATTGAGCACATCTGGGACATCATGTCTCGCTCCATCCACCAACGTCGCGTTGCACCACAGACTGTCCAGGAGTTGGTGGATGCTTTAGTCCAGGTCTGGGAGGAGATCCCACAGGAGACCATCCGAAACCTCATGAGGGGCATGCCCAGGCTTATGGAGGAAATACAGGCACGTGGAGGCCACACACAATACTGAGCCTCATTTTGACTTGTTTTAAGGACATTACATCAAAGTTGGATCAGCCTGTAGTGTGTTTTTCCACTTTAATTTTGGGGGTGACTCCAAATCCAGGCCTCCATTGGTTAATAAATTTGATTTCCATTGATTTTTGTGTGATTTTGTTGTCGGCACATTTGTACAGAACAAAGTATTCAATGAGAATATTTCATTCATTCATATCTAGGATGTGTTATTTGAATGTTCCCTTTATTTTTTTCGAGCAGTGTATAACAGATGACGTCCAATCATGTCAATACCATGTATCAGTTGAGTGAACGGATTATCACTGACATGCCAAAGCTGGATCTCATAATTGACTTATTCCAAATAACCGATCATGTTTAAGCCTTGATTTTATTTCTATTTATTCTTATTTCATCTGAGGTGCAATGTCCAATGTTTGATGTCAAAGGCAAAAAATAACATAGCAAAACAGGTTTATACGGCCTTGTAAATGTAGAAAATGAATGTATTGTCTTACTGTGCTAAAAATTATAGCTTGAAGTTACACACCCAAGCTATGAGGCTTTGAAAACATTTCCCGTTCTGAATTTTTTTGTTCATGTTTTTTAACGCCAAAATGTACGGTGGAAGTTTTATAATATTTTTCTAAAATCAATGTAGGAAAAAAAGCTATCTTTTCTCCTCCTGTTCATGTTTCTCACTACATAAATTGTTGAATTAATTCTTGAGGTTATTCAGGTTGTATGAATAAGCAATATGTATAGGTTTACTGTTTCCATGTAGTGTGCAGTATGTGCAACAAAAATACATTTTAATAAATGATTCCTTTTTACCAGGAAGACTTTTTGTTTTACATTTTTTTGTCACTTTTTCACACAATGATCATCTTGGACAGTGCATAGTGTAAATTCAGACTGCAGGCAGCAAAACCACAAAGGAACATATGGAAAAGGGAGAAAATAAAAGTGTTAAACAAACCAAAATTTGAGTTAAACGTTTTTACTCTGATGACAGTATTACACACCCTTGGCACTCTCTCAAACATCTCCATAAGGTAGTCACCTGGAATGGCATTGCAACAGTCTTGAAGGAGTTCCCAGAAGTACTTAGCACTTTTTTGCAGCTTTGCCTTTACTCTGCAGTCCAACTCATCCCAAACCATCTCAATTGGGTTAAGCTTGGGTGATTGTAAAGGCCATGTCATCTGACACAGCACTTCATCCATCTCTTTCGTGGTCACATAGCCCTTGCATAGGCTAGTGGCTTGTTGTGGTTCATTGTCCTGTTGCCGCACAAATTATAATCCCACTATGTGCAAACGAGATAGCATGGCATGTCATTACAGAATACTGGGGTAACCATGCTGGTAAGTGTGCCTTGAATTTGGAATAACTTGGAATAGCAGCAAAGAACACACACCATCAACGCCTTCCCTTCCATACTTCATTGTTTACACTACACATCTGGAAACCATCCACTCACTTTTTCTGCTTCTCGCAAAGACATGGCAGTATGTACCGAAAATCTCAAATTTTGATTCATCAAACCGCAGAACAGATTTCCACTCATCAAATGTACGGTGTTTGTGTTGTTCAGCCCAGCAAATGTCTTCTTGTTGTTTGCACTCCTCAGTAGTGTCTTCTTTGCAACAATTTTACCATAAAGCCCTGGATCTTGTAATCTACTCTGAATAGTTGATGTTGAGATGTGTCTGCGACATGATGTCAGTGCATCATTTATGAGCGCTGTGGCTTGAAGTGCTGTCAATTTGGAGTTTTTGAGGCTGGTAATTTTGAGGAACTTATCCTCTACAGCAGAGGTAATTCTTGGTCTTCCTTTCCCAGTGCAGTCCTCACGAGAGACAGTTTTATCATAGCAGTTGGTTTCCATGACTGCACTTCAGGATACCCACAAAGCTCTAGTAATTTTCCGCATTGACTGACCTTCATGTCTTCAAGTATTGATGTATTGTCATTTCTTTTTATTTTGTTAAATGAGTCTTGCCATATTCTGACTTAGCACAGTTATGGAATAGGGCTTAGTACTGTGTATCAACACTGCCAGAAGGCGTTTGATTCCACAAATGAACATTTGACGAAACATACTTGTTCATTGAAAACCATTCCAGGTGACTACCTGATGAAACTGCTTAATAGAATGCCAAGGAGGTGTAAAGATGTCATCAAATTAAATGTTGAGAACTTTAAAGAATCTAAGGTTTAACCTATATTCTGGTTTGTTTCTTGCGTGTTGACAACAGTGAAACTGTTGGTGATTTATTTCAAATTCAAGATATACTTGAAGACATCATTCTTGTTTGCACTTAGTGGGACCTTTATTTGGGTTGCAATAGGACAAGGACTCAGAACACACCTCAACGCTATATAAGATTTACACTTAGTAGGATCTTCATTTGTGTTGCAATAGGACAAGGACTCAAAACACACCTCAACGTTATGTAAGGTTTACACTTAGTAGGATCTTCATTTGTGTTGCAATAGGACAAGGACTCAAAACACACCTCAACGTTATGTAAGGTTTACACTTAGTAGGATCTTCATGTGTGTTGCAACAGGACAAGGACTCAGAACATACCTCAACGCTATGTAAGCTTTGCACTTAATGGGACCTTCATTTGTGTTGCAACAAAGGTCTGCACTTAGTGGGACCTTCATTGGTGTTGCAACAGGACAATGATCCAGAACACACCTCCACTCTATGTAAGGGCTATGTGACTAAGAAGGAGAGTGATGGAGTGTTGCGTAAGATGAAATGGTCTCCAAAATCACCTGAACTTAACTTATTGATATTGTTTGGGAAGAATTAGACCACAGAGTGAAGGCAAAGCAGCCCACATGCCAACACACCTTTGGGAGACCATTTAAGACTGTTGTAAAGTCATTCTAGGTGATTACCTGATGAAGCTGAGAATAACTAAGGTGAGTAAAGCTGTAATCAGAGTAAAAGGGGAAGAGTAGACACGTTGCACACATATTTCTTTACTCTTTATTTTCATGTGTTCCCTCATGGTTTTGCTGCCATCAGTCTGAATCTACATGGTTTTGGCTACATCCATCTCAATCTGAAAAACAAATATTTTTATAATTAAATTTGTAAAACAAATATTTTTATAATTAAATTTGTTAAGCCATATAGGTTGAAAATGATCATTTAGGCACACATTTTCTTGTGGATCAGTCAGTACAGTACACATAGATTTAGCATATTCATTATTCACCTTTGATTTCAGGGTTTACTGTCCTGTGGCGCATGGGCTTGCTTTGATGAATTTAACAGGATAGATTTAGAAGTGCTGTCGGTGGTTGCTCAGCAGATCCTTACAATTCAAAGAGGTACGTATTCTTCTATTATGTCATGGGGTATCCATGCAAAAGAGTTTTACAACGATTATCAAATCTTTTAATGATTTGTTTATTTTCAGGCATCAATACAGGATCAGATCTATTGATATTTGAGGGTACAGAGCTAAAGCTGAACCCCACATGTGCAGTCTTTATTACTATGAATCCTGGCTATGCTGGGCGATCAGAGCTGCCAGACAACCTTAAGGTATCACCCATATTTTGTTACAGTTACATATTACTGTTACATTTTTTTATATTATTACTGTTGTATAAGTTATGTTTTTTGTGAAAAGTAACATATGTGCAAATATTTTGTAATTCCAATTCGCTAGTTTGCCACAATATTTAAAAACAAAAACGTGATTAGTGGTGAAACACAAGTACTCCAATTGCCTGGAAAATACATGGATAAGTCTCTGAGGTCTCTTATATCTGTGTCCAAACCATTTCTAGCTCTTTAATGCAAACACAGCCTACTAATATCAAAGTTACCTCAACATGCATGGGTATGGATATACAGTCAGTAACTGATTATCATAGCTGTGCTTTCACACAATATCTGTAATGTTTCAGTGTTTTATTGCTTTCAATCCCTTTCTCTATTATTAAGATGTGAGTAGTGATATCCTCTCATGATCCAGGATCACCACACAGTGGCTGCTGCATTCCCTGCCTCTGCTTTTATACTGGCCATGATAGTCCCTCTTGATTGGCTGAGCTTAACCATGTGAAGTGATAGCCACAAGACATTATAGAGAAACCTGACCGGCTTTTGTCTGCTAAGTTACGACAGTATTGGTTCTTATTTATTTCTATACTCAACTAATTTTAAGAAGAGAAGCAATATTGATGTTTTTTTTAACAGATATCAAATGTTTTTGTTTTTATTTTTTTTGCATATTTTACAAACAGGCTCTTTTCAGGACTGTTGCCATGATGGTACCTGATTATGCCATGATTGCCGAAATAGTCTTATACTCTTGCGGCTTTGTCACAGCCCGACCTTTATCAGTGAAAATTGTGGCAACATATCGCTTATGTTCCGAGCAACTGTCTTCCCAGCATCATTATGACTATGGCATGAGAGCTGTTAAATCAGTCTTGACGGCAGCAGGAAACCTAAAGGTACTGATAAGTGTGAATGAAAGCGTTTCGTATGTTTCAAATACTTGATAATGTGAAATGTAAATGTTATATGATACCTTTTCTTGAAAAACTTTAAATATAAATAGACACTTTTGCACTTGATGAAAATGTATAAAATAAGCAGCTCCTTTTCCAGTTCCAAGAACAGGACTCAGTACCAACAGGCCAATAATATGTTAGTATATCTCCTATACCAAAGATATTCCTCTCAATGTTTAGTAAAAATAGAAGAGGACAATATAAATACTCTCCTCAGCATGAAATTGTAATCTTGCAGTCTTTAAAAGCAATATTAACTATAATGTACAATATGATGCAGTATGGGGTGAGTGCTTTATTTACCCCCTTTTTCTGTGATTTTTTTTCTCATTTTTTGTATGTA
Source organism: Phyllobates terribilis (assembly GCF_046119375.1). Lineage (NCBI taxonomy): Eukaryota > Metazoa > Chordata > Amphibia > Anura > Dendrobatidae > Phyllobates > Phyllobates terribilis. Next base: position 287,594,710 of record NW_027362769.1, read on the forward strand.
GTAAAATAAAACTTCATAACATTCTGGACATAAAATAGAATAAGGACAATAGTTTTTAAATAAAATCTAGTACATTCCAAACTTTCAATGGGGCTGGGGTATGATGTAACTCCCCATAATATTTGCCCCTGTTATACACAAAAGTGGAGTATAGATAATTTTCTATTTATTTGGAGCAGGGGTGCACAACCTATGGACTGGTTTCCACATGTCTCCCGCAATGCCATCTGTGGGGTCCCCAACCAAATGGACAGAAAAATGCTTGACTGAGAGGTAAAAGGGGTTCTCCGAGAAATGTGTTAAAAGAAATACAAGAAATAATACACATTTAAATATTAAGCATTTTTCTAAATACCTTCATTTAGCGAAAAGGTATGCTTTATCTACTGCACTCTGCCAGGATTCAAAGATGGCAGCTGCCATCAGTCACAACCCGTCGTAGATTACAGTTAGGCTCCATTCCTCCATGTCCTGTCAGGTTCTCTGAACAGAGGAATGCACGTTCACATCAGAAGAACGGGTTTTGTCACCCTTTTGACACTCCAGAAAGAAGTATGTGAATTGGACAGATGGTCTTCCATGTCTGTGGCTCCACTGTAGTTTATGGAAATTCTGAAACATTAGGCAGTAAGCACAAAAACTAGATCTATTGTAGAGTGCCATGTGCATGACCTCTTTCTCTTTAGGGCCTAGTCACGCTTTAACAAGGATTTAGAAGCAGATTTTACTGCAAATCCTATTAGTTTTACTGGGAAATGTTCAAAATAATGTGAAAAAAAACATTCCTGTGTACACTACAAGAGCGTTTCTCATTCAGATCAGTAGGAAACTTATTCAAAGAGTATTTGACGCAGTTTTTGATGTGGATTTAGGAGCAGAATCTATTTCTAAATCCTCTTAAAAAAAAATTAGTGTGAACATACCATGAGGCTACCTTCCCACGATGAGTATTTGGTGACCGGCAATGCTCACGAGGTGACAGTGCTCTTAATGAATCAGGTGCCTTTGACTCCACTACATATCTATCCATTTATCTATCTATCCATCTAATATACAGTTGTGCCCAAAAGTTTACATACCCCGGCAGAATTTTCCCTTTCTTGGCCTTGTTTCAGAGAATATGAATGATATCAAAAAAATTTTTTCTCCACTCATGGTTATTGGTTGGGTGAAGCCATTTATTGTCAAACTACTGTGTTTTCTCTTTTTAAATCGTAATGACAACCAAAAACATCCAAATGATCCTGATCAAAATACCATGTATTGCCCCCTCTAACATCAATGACAGCTTGAAGTCTTTTGTGGTAATTGTGGATGAGGTTCTTTAATTTCTCAGATGGCAAAGCTGCCTGTAACGGGTCTGGGAGGCGGAACCTCTGAGCTACTATACAAGGGGGCGGCCCTTGTAAGGGAGCGGGTGGCAGTCTCTGGATGAACGGACAGGGAGATACGGCAAGTGATCAGGGCAGTCTCTGGGTAAAGGGTAGGTACGACCTGTGATGGCAGAGCCTCCGGGTAGGCTAGCAGGCAGATGGTAGATGTGTGCTCCCAGGTGAGCAAGCGAGAGTCTCTGGAATAGCAGGTGGTCACGGCACGTGACGGCGGAACCTCCGGGCTGGCAAGCAGGCAGGTAACGGAGAAGCGCTCCCAGGTGAGCGGACAAGAGTCTGAAGTAGCTGATGGTCACAGCACGTGACAACGGAGCCTCCGGGCTGGCAAGCAGGCAGGTAACGGAGAAGCGCTCCCAGGTGAGCGGGCAAGCTGGTCCATAGACAGACTGACCGGAGTTGTAAGGCAGACCGTCGGACCTCAGGAAAGCAGGCAGGTAGCTGATGTGCGCTCCCAGGTGAGCGGGCAGGCTGGTCCTTTAGACAGACTGACAGGAGTAGTAAGGCAGACCGTCGGACCTCAGACTGGCAGACAGGTAACAAGTATTCAGGCAGGAATCAGGCAGGTAACTGGCAGGAAACTGGCAGGTAACTGGCAGCGGGACCTGAGGGCTGAAGCACAGGTGAGACACAGGTGCAAACAACATTGCTCGGGCACCTCCATTTTGGAGGAGGTGCCTTATATATGATGAAGTCCTCCGGCCATTGGCCGGGGACTCCTTAGGACGGCGCGCGCGGCCCCTTTAAGAGGAGGGGAGCGCGCGCGCGCCCTAAGCACAGGGGCCGGGAAGGAGCGCGCGCTGAGAGCAGAGCAGGAGGAGGACGCCGGGAAGGAGCGCGCGCTGACAGCAGAGCGGGGAGAGGACGCCGGGCACGGAGCAGAGCGGTGAGGGGAGCAGCGTCCCTGCCTAGCAGAGGGCAGGGACGCCAGCGCTACACTGCCCATTCTTCTTGGCAAAAAGCCTCCAGTTCCTGTAAATTCCTGGGCTGTCTAGCATGAACTGCGCGCTTGAAATCTCCCCAGAGTGGCTCAATGATATTGAGGTCAGGAGACTGAGATGGCCACTCCAAAACCTTCCCTTTGTTCTGCTGTAGTCAATGACAGGTCGACTTGGCCTTGTGTTTTGGATCATTGTCATGTTGGAACATCCAAGTGCGTCCCATGCGCAGCTTCCGGGCTGATGAGTGCAAATTTGCCTCCAGTAGTTGCTGATAATGTGCTGCATTCATCTTTCCTTCAACTTTTACCAAGTGTCCTGTGCCTTTGTAGCTCACACATCCCTAAAACATCAGCGATCCACCTCTATGCTTTACTGTAGGAATGGTGTTCCTTTCATCATAGGCCTTGTTGACCTTTCTCCAAATGTAATGTTTATGGTTGTGGCCAAAAAGTTCAATTTTGGTCTCATTACTCCAAATTACCTTGTTCCAGAAGTTTTGAGGCTTGTCTCTGTTTGGTGTATTGTAGGTGAGATACTTTGTGGCATTTGCACAGTAATGGCTTTCTTCTGGCGATTCGACCATGCAGCCCATTTTTCTTCAAGTGCCTCCTTATTGTGCATCTTGAAACAGCCTCACCGCTAGTTTTCAGAGAGTCCTGAACTTCAGCTGATGTTATTTGTGGGGTTTTCTTTGCATCCCGAACAATTTTCCTGGCAGTTGTGGCCGAAATTTTTGTTGGTCTACCTGACCGTTTGGTTTTTACAGAGCCCCTGATTTTCCATTTGTTAATCACAGTCTGAACGCTGCTGACTGGCATTATCAATTCCTTGGATATTTTTTTGTATCCCTTTCCTGTGTTATACAGTTCAACTACCTTTTCCCGTAGATCCGTTGACAATTCTTTTGCTTTCCCCATGACTCAGTATCCAGAAACTTCAGTGGCTGGATGAAAGATGCAAGAGTCTGTCTGGATCCCAGAAACTCAAATAATATATTGATTGTATCTGTATCATGTTTAAAACATGTATGTCACATTAATTACTGCTAATCAATGTGTGTGATTAAGCAGGCTTAAATACTTTGCACATTGTGACTCGCCCAGGGGGATGGGGACAACTCGGTACCCGGGCCTTTGCCTGGCCTTGAGGATGTCGCTTTGGTCGGCTCCCGGGCCCGTACTCTGGGGTCAGCTTTTAAAAGGGGATTGTTTGTTAATTTTATGGAAGTTCGTGACGCCACCTGTGGTTTCTGGTGAGAATCACCAGCGCTGCGGCAGTCCACTGAGGCCGGTGGTAAGGCAGCTCGATGGTATAGCTCCCCACAGGTGGAGCTAGGTCTCAGGGCAGCGTACGGAGAGGGGGATGCAGGACAGGCGAGACCCAGCCGGGTCAGAGCAAGAACGGGTACGGACACAGTAGACACTTCAGTACCTTTTACTGGTGGTAGTTCAGACACATCCCGGAGCACTGTAGGATGGAGGGTGCATATCAGGATCCTCCCCAATGCGCGGGTGTAGGGCCTCCATTTTCTTGCCTCTGCGTAGTAAGTGTAACATACCTGGCGGCGTCCTTGCATGGTGGTCCATCTCCCACTGTGCAAGAGCGCGCACTTGATCTCCAGTCCAGAATGTCTCTCTGGCTTCCCTCCATGCTGTCTGTTTGTGTCTGTTTCTGCTGCTTAAGGGCGGTGCCCGATCACTTCCTGCTTTTTGTACCTGCTGTGGGTCACACCCCTTGTGCGTCCTCAGCCTATTGCTATCTGTCACCTGGTATATAGCTCAGCTGCTCCCATCTATCCCTGCCTGAGCATAGTGTTTCATTCAGTGTGTGCTTTCACTCTGAAGGTGCCAGGTCCCGTTCTTTGTCTCCTGTCTTGCGGTATCAGTTCCCGTGTCTGAACTGAGTCCTGTCTATGTCTCCTGCCTTGTGGTATCAGTTCCCGTGTCTGAACTGAGTCCTGTCTATGTCTCCTGCCTTGCGGTATCAGTTCCCGTGTCTGAGCTGAGTCCTGTCTTTGTCTCCTGCCTTGCGGTATCAGTTCCCGTGTCTGAACTGAGTCCTGTCTGTGTACTCTTGCCTGCTGCCTTTCCTGGAGGCTGTATTTCCAGGCCTGTCTGAACACGCTCCTAGCCTGTTCCTCCCGCCTTCTAGGGGCCGATTACCTAGATCCGTTCCTGTATCTTGTCTGTCCTGTCTGAACACGCTCCTTGCCTGTTCGTCCCGCCTCTCTGGGGGCCGATTACCCAGACCTGCTCCTGTATCTTGTCTGTCCTGTCTGAACACGCTCCTTGCCTGTTCGTCCCGCCTCTCTGGGGGCCGTATTCCCAGACCCGCTCCTGTGTCGGTCTCCTCCGTACACTCAGTTCCAGTCTGTACTCTCTCCTATCTTTCATCTGTCTTTTCTCTATGTCCGTTCCTTTCCTTTTTCTGCAGAGTCTGAACTCGTACCTAACTCCTGCCTGTTGTCTCTGTACTCCCGTTTGTGAGTTTGTGGTCCACTCGCTACTTCACTGCAAGTACCCTGTGGGTGTCTGGCTCTGCCTTTCCCTTCCTGTCTGTTCCGTGTGAACAGAGCCCTGTCCCCCCTACTCAGCCTTGCCTGCTCTGACTCCTTTGCTCACTGCTCCGGCGGTTCTAGCCTGCTCTGACTCCTTTGCTCACCGCTCCGGTGGTTCTAGCCTGCTCTGACTCCTTTGCTCACCGCTCCGGCGGTTCTAGTCTGCTCTGACTCCTTTGCTTACCGCTCCGGCGGTTCTAGCCTGCTCTGACTCCTTTGCTCGCTGCTCCGGCAGCCTTGCTCCGCTCTGACCCTTTTGCTCGCTGCTCCGGCAGTCTCGCTCCACTCTTGCTCACCGCTCCAGGCGGCCTCGTCCTGCTTTACTCTTGCTCACTGCTCCAGCAGTCTCGCTCAGCTCTGATCCTTTGTTCACCGCTCCTGGCGGCCTTGTCCTGCTCTACTCTTGCTCACCGCTCCAGGTGGCCTTGTCCTGCCCTGTTCTCGCTCACCTCTCTGGGCGGCCTCACTCTGCTGTGTTTGTCCGCCACATCTGTGGTTCTGTTCCTGAGTCCCAGTGTGTACTGGGTCCTATCCCGCCAGTGTCCCTACCTGCTAGTGCCTCCCTGTCTGCACTCTAGCTGTGCTTGCCTGTACCCCTCTGCCTGTATTGTTCCTGAGTCCCAGTGTGTACTGGGTCCTATCCCGCCTGTGTTCCTACCTGCTAGTGCCTCCCTGTCTGCACTCTAGCTGTGCTTGCCTGTACCCCCCTGCCTGCATACCCGCCTGCCTGCATACCAGTCGTGCCTGCCTATACCCACCAGTCTGTGTGCCAGCCTACCAGTCTGTTCCTGTATTCCCCTGTGTGGGTCAACAGCCGTGTCCGGGGTCTGTCCTGGAGTAGCACCTGGTCCCTCTGCTCGGTTCCTCCTTGGTGCACTGGCGTCGTATGCCGTCGTGCGACCCTGGTCGGATCGGGTGAATACCTAGTTAAGCCCCTCCAGGCATTCACTCTCCGGCACGGTCCAGTGGAATTACTACAATCACACGCACACGCCGCTCAGCCCGGGCGTGTGCATAACAGTAAGTTTCTGACCTGCCTGAAGCTAGGCCTAACTTTATCTCTGTCCTGCTGACCGGCTGACGTTGTGGTAGGGCCTTCTCTTGGAGTGCACGCTCCCAGTTTACGGGGCCTATGTGTCTCCTGGCTCTGTTACGTATCAGCTCTCTGGTGAACCTGGGATCTGTAGTTCTCCAGGGACTCCGGTTATGCCTTACTGGGTCGTAGAGATCCCAGTAAGCTCGGACCCGGTGTCCGGTATCTGTTTCGGGGTGAGCTGGGTAAGCTCCTCTGCCCCCACTGCTACTCACTTTCCACTCGCCTTTGGCCACGCTCGGGCCCTAACTAGGCTACTCACACTAACGGCAGCTTGCCGCTCTTCACCGCTCTTACAGGCGTCTTCACACCTTGGGCTCACTTACTTGAGCTCCTGAGTCTAGACTGGGCTTCAGGACCGCTGGAGGCCTAGCTTGCCTACACAGCAACCCACATGCTTCTCCGCACACACAGCTTTTCACTCTCTGTGCACTCCAGACTAACTAACTGCCTAGCTCCACCTTCCCTATTTATATCCCTAACGGGCTCCCTCTGCTGGTCTGAGGTGGAAGGTGGAGATGTGTGAATGTTTATGGGGGCCTCTTGTGGAGGATTCCATTAATGCACCCTTCTAGGATCTGTGGTACCAAGCGCAGCTGGGCGCCACAATTGCACTTTCACATTGCTTGAAAAAGGTACATATCTTGGGACCGAAACGTTGCTACAGCCACATGGTCTATTAAAAGACAATTTTTTCATCATCACTTTGAGTGCTGCCTCCATTCTTTTTCTTGTATGTATATATATATATATATATATATATATATATATATATATATATACACTGCTCAAAAAAATAAAGGGAACACTCAAATAATACATCCTAGATCTGAATGAATGAAATATTCCCATTGAATACTTTGTTCTGTACAAAGTTGAATGTGCTGACGACAAAATCACACAAAAATCATCAATGGAAATCAAATTTATTAACCAATGGAGGCCTGGATTTGGAGTCACCCCCAAAATTAAAGTGGAAAAACACACTACAGGCTGATCCAACTTTGATGTAATGTCCTTAAAACAAGTGAAAATGAGGCTCAGTATTGTGTGTGGCCTCCACGTGCTTTTATGACCTCCCTACAACGCCTGGGCATGCTCCTGATGAGGTTGCGGATGGTCTCCTGTGGGATCTCCTCCCAGACCTGGACTAAAGCATCCGCCAACTCCTGGACAGTCTGTGGTGCAACGTGACGTTGGTGGATGAAGCGAGACATGATGTCCCAGATGTGCTAAATCAGATTCAGGTCTGGCGAACGGGCGGGCCAATCCATAGCTTCAATGCCATCATCTTGCAGGAACTGCTGACACACTCCAGCCACATGAGGTCTGGCATTGTCCTGCATTAGGAGGAGCCCAAGGCCAACCGCACCAGCATATGGTCTCACAAGGGGTCTGAGGATCTCATCTTGGTACCTAATGGCAGTCAGGCTACCTCTGGCGAGCACAGGGAGGGCTGTGCGGCCCTCCAAAGAAATGCCACCCCACACCATTACTGACCCACTGCCAAACCGGTCATGCTGAAGGATGTTGCAGGCAGCAGATCGCTCTCCATGGCGTCTCCAGACTCTGTCACGTCTGTCACATGTGCTCAGTGTGAACCTGCTTTCATCTGTGAAGAGCACAGGGCGCCAGTGGTGACTTTGCCAATCCTGGTGTTCTGTGGCAAATGCCAAGCGTCTTGCACTGTGTTGGGCTGTGAGCACAACACCCATCTGTGGACATCGGGCCCTCATACCACCCTCATGGAGTCTGTTTCTAACCGTTTGTGCAGACACATGCACATTTGTGGCCTGCTAAAGGTCATTTTGCAGGGCTCTGGCAGTGCTCCTCTTGTTCCTCCTTGCACAAAGGTGGAGGTAGCAGTCCTGCTGCTGGGTTGTTGCCCTCCTACGGCCCCCTCCACATCTCCTGGTATCTGCTCCATGCTCTGGACACTGTGCTGACAGACACAGCTACCCTTCTTGCCACAGCTCGCACTGATGTGCCATCCTGGATGAACTGCACTACCTGAGCAACTTCTGTGGGTTGTACTGTAGACACCGCCTCATGCTACTGTACCTCTAGGGGTGAGAGCAATGGCAAAATGAAAAAGTGACAAAAACAACAGCCAGAAAGGATGAGAACAGAGAAATGGTCTGTGGTCACCACCTGCAGAACCACTCATTTATAGGGGGTATCTTGCTAATTGCCTGTCATTTCTACCAGCTATCTGTTCCATTTGCACAACAGCAGGAGACATTGATTCACAATCAGTGTTGCTTCATAACTGGACAGGTAGATTTCACAGAAGTATTATTGACTTGGAGTTACATTGTGTTGTTTAAGTGTTCCCTTTATTTTTTTGAGCAGTATATATATATATTTATATATATATATATATATATATATATATATATATATATATATATATATATAGTGACAGTGTCACTGGTTTTATATGTGAGGGGAGGTATGTGTCACTCAGGATGCTCTACTGTGTGAACTAAGACCTACATTATTTTTCTGCCAGCATGTTATATGCTGGTAGATTTACTCTGTTAAAGGGTGTGCGGTTTTATGGGAATGGCAAAGAGGGCGGGACGCCATTCCCCCTACCTCCCCTCAGGGTGTGGCTGAGCAATGTGTAAAAGCTCAGTCCTGTTTTTTTTCCTGTGAAGTGTGGTCTGGAGAGGGAAGTCTCCAGACAGTATTGTGGAAGCTGCAGAGCTTGTTACCTGTGCAGTTTATGCTGCCGAGAGCGGGCGGAACCCGCTCAACTATGGACTGAGCTATACTTTGTTTTGTTTTTCCGTTTAACCCAGAGGGGTCTTGTTTATTTTTTCTGCGAAACCCTGCACGAGTTTATGCCAGACAATAAACCAGCAGAAAGGTAACCTGAGAACGTGTGTCCTGAGTCTGCCTCCTGGAGAGCCGAGCGAGTCGTCTTGCCACAATAAATATATATATATATATATATATATATATATATATATATATATATATATATATATATATATATATATATACACAGTACAGACCAAAAGTTTGAACACATCTGCTCATTTAAAGATTTTTCTGTATTTTCATGACTTTGAAAATTGTACATTCACACTGAAGGCATCAAAACTATGAATTAACACATGTGGAATTATATACTTCACAAAAAAGTGTGAAACAACTGAAAATATGTCTTATATTCTAGGTTCTTCAAAGTAGCCACCTTTTGCTTTGATGACTGCTTTGCACACTCTTGGCATTCTCTTGATGAGCTTCAAGAGGTAGTCACCGGAAATGGTTTTCACTTCACAGGTGTGCCCTGTCAGGTTTAATAAGTGGGATTTCTTGCCTTATAAATGGGGTTGGGACCATCAGTTGTGTTGTGCAAAATCTGGTGGATGCACAGCTGATAGTCCTACTGAATAGACTGTTAGAATTTATATTATGGCAAGAAGAAAGCTGCTAAGTAAAGACAAACGAGTGGCCATCATTACTTTAAGAAATGAAGGTCAGTCAGTCCGAAAAATTGGGAAAACTTTGAAAGTGTCCCCAAGTGCAGTTGCAAAAACCATCAAGCGCTACAAAGAAACTGGCTCACATGAGGACCGCCCCAGGAAAGGAAGACCAAGAGTCACCTCTGCTTCTGAGGATAAGTTTATCCGAGTCACCAGCCTCAGAAATTGCAGGTTAACAGCAGCTCAGATTAGAGACCAGGTCAATACCACACAGAGTTCTAGCAGCAGACACATCTCTTCAGCAACTGTTAGGAGGAGACTTTGTGCAGCAGGCCTTCATGGTAAAATAGCTGCTAGGAAACCACTGCTAAGGACAGGCAACAAGCAGAAGAGACTTGTTTGAGCTAAAGAACACAAGGAATGGACATTAGACCTGTGGAAATCTGTGAGATCTTTGGTTCCAACCACCGGGTCTTTGTGCGACGCAGAAAAGGTAAACGGATGGACTCTACATGCCTGGTTCCCACCGTGAAGCATGGAGAAGGAGGTGTGATGGTGTGGGGGTGCTTTGCTGGTGACACTGTTGGGGATTTATTCAAAATTGAAGGCATACTGTACCAGCATGGCTATCACAGCATCTTGTAGCGGCATTCTATTCCATCCGATTTGCGTTTAGTTGGACCATCATTTATTTTTCAACAGGACAATGACCCCAAACACACCTCCAGGTTGTGTAAGGGCTATTTGACCAAGAAGGAGAGTGATGGGGTGCTACGCCAGATGACCTGACCTCCACAGTCACCAGACCTGAACCCAATCGAGATGGTTTGAGGTCAGCTGGACCGCAGAGTGAAGGCAAAAGGGCCAACAAGTGCTAAGTATCTCTGGGAACTCCTTCAAGATTGTTGGAAGACCATTTCCAGTGACTACCTCTTGAAGCTCATCAAGAGAATGCCAGGAGTGTGCAAAGCAGTCATCAAAGCAAAAGGTGGCTACTTTGAAGAACCTAGAATATAAGACATATTTTCAGTTGTTTCACACTTTTTTGTTAAGTATATAACTCCACATGTGTTAATTCACAGTTTTGATGCGTTCAGTGTGAATGTACAATTTTCAAAGTCATGAAAATACAGAAAAATCTTTAAATGAGAAGGTGTGTCCAAACCTTTGGTCTGTACTGTGTATGTATATATATATATATATATATATATGTGTGTATATATATATATATATATATATATATATATATATATATATATATATATATATATATATATATATATATATATATATATATACATATCTCTATATATATATACATACATATCTATATATATATACATATACATACATATCTATATATATATATGTACAGTGGGTACGGAAAGTATTCATACCCCTTTAAATTTTTCACTCTTTGTTTCATTGCAGCCATTTGGGAATTTCTAAAAAGTTAATTTTTTTCTCATTAAAGTACACTCTGACCAAAACTCAGGTTATCTACCCTTCAAAGGCCTAAAGATATGGGAGGAGCAGCTCTGCCTGACTTCCATCTATATTATTTAGCAGGTCAAATAAAAGCGATCCATAGTTGGATGCCTGACTCCCAATTACCGAATTTTGAGAACCACTTGGCACACATTTTAGGCACAGGTTGTTTGTTGGGTTTTCTGGAATTAAATAAATCGACTCCCATTAAGTTGCTACCCCTGCACAGATTAGCGAGAACAATATGGAAACAGGCAAAGAAAAGAACCGACTTTACACATGTTATAGCTGAAATGCCTATATGGGGGAATCCATATTTTGAGACATTAATGGAACATCCATCTGCCCCGTTTTGGATAGCTAGTGGGGTCTATTTGTTAAAAGATATTTATGAAAGGTCTATACTGATGTCATTTGAACAGGTGCAAAATAAATTCAAGGTTCCAAGATCTCAATTCTTCAGGTACCTCCAACTTAGAAATGGGCTTAGATCTCACTTACAAAACTGTGAAATAAATCAAACGATTTCCTCATTTCCCTTAATAGGAATACTTAAATCTCAAGGCCCATGAGGTCTTTTATCTAGCTTGTATACATATTTGCTATCAACAGGCTTAGATCGTAACCCTTTGCCAGCAAAAAATAAATGGAGGCTCCTAATTCCGAATATGGGGGAGGAGGAGTGGGATGAAATTTTGGAGTCCCCGTCATTTGTCTCTCCCTCTGTTAATAATAAGATGATTCAGCTTTATATTATTCATCAATCATATCTCACACCCCACAGACTATATCAAATGGGGCGCTCCTCTAATTCGGAATGTTTACATTGTCATACCATAGATGCTGACTTTGTTAATTTAATTTGGGACTGTTCCTTTATTAGGTCCTTCTGGCAGGAAGTTACCTCCCTATTATCCTCTTTAATATCCATTCCAATCCCATGTGATCCACTGATTTGCCTTTTTGGGGTAATGGAGGATGATGTCTGGGATCACTATATTAACATTTTTTTGAGAGAAACCTTATTTTTGTCCAGGAAATTATTGGCTTTGAGATGGATGGGCAATACACAGCCAACATTGTGTTCCTGGATCGCTCTGGTTAACTCAATAATTCCATTTGAAAAGATAGTATATCAAAATAGAGGTTGTCCATTAAAATTTTCCAAAATATGGGATTATTGGAATTCTTCATGTCTTCCAATCTCTACTTAGGCAAAAGGTTTGAGCTAGAAAGTAAATATGTAAGAGATATGTGTACAAATAGTAAATCACGTGTTATAGGTGACAAATGTTACTTATGGAAGCAGGCATCTAGATTCATATACATTACGATGTGAGTTAATTTGAGCATGGAAAATACAGCACAAGTTTGATAAATTATGGTTGAGAGTTCCAAGTTTGGATTGTATCCTAATTAGGAAAATACCCTATTTCTCCATCTTTTTCTTTACATATAATTTCAGAAGATGTGACGTTCACAAGGCAAAGAAATTATTTATAAATATGTGGTAACCTATCTGACCTGTTTACTTTAATATGTCCTTTTTGATGTACATCTATGTTGATGTGATATCTCTGGATGTTTTTCAATACCAAATGCAATGTACAGTATAATTGTTTATAAAATTGTTTAATAAACAAATCAAGTTTAAAAAAAAAAGTACACTCTACACCCCATCTTGACTGAAAAGAACCAGAAATGTTGAAATTTTTGCAAATTTATTAAAAAGAAAGTCTGAAATATCACATGGTCATAAGTATTTAGACACTTTGCTCAGACACTCATATTTAAGTCACATGCTGTCCATTTCCTTGTGATCCTTCTTGACATGGTTCTACTTCTTCATTGGAGTCCAGCTGTGTTTAATTAAACTGATAGGACTTGATTTGGAAAGGCACACACCTGTCTATATAACACTTCACAGCACACAGTGCATGTCAGACCAAATGAGAATCATGAGCTCAAAGGAACTGCTCAACTTTGGCAAGGCACAGATCTGGCCAAAGTTACAAAAGAATTTCTGCATTACTCAAGGTTCCTAAGTGAACAGTGGCCTCCATAATCCTTAAATGGAAGACGTTTGGGACCACCAGAAGTCTTCCTAGACCTGGCCGTCCAACCAAACTCAGCAATCGCGGGAGATGAGCCTTGGTGAGAGAGGTAAAGAAGACCCCCAAGATCACTGTGGCTCTTAGCTCCAGAGATGGAGTAGGGAGATAGGAGAAAGTTCCACAGAGTCAACTATCACTGCAACCCTCCTCCAGTCGGGCCTTTATGGCAGAGTGGCCCGACGGAAGCCTCTCCTCAGTGCAAGACATATGAAAGCCCGCATAGAGTTTGCTCAAAAACACATGAATGACTCCCAGACTATGAGAAATAAGATTCTTTTATCTGATGAGACGAAGATAGAACTTTTTGGTGATAATTATAAGCGGTATGTGTGGAGAAAACCAGGCACTGCTCATCACCTGCCCAATACAACCCCAACAGTGAAACATTGTGGTGGCAGCATCATGCTATGGGGATGTTTTTCAGCTGCAGGGACAGGATGACTGGTTGCAATTGAAGGAAACATGAATGTGGCCAAGTACAGAGATATCCTGGATGAAAACCTCTTCCAGAGTGCTCTGGACCTCAGACTTGGTTGAAGGTTCACCTTCGAACAAGACAATGACCCTAAGCACACAGCTAAAATAACAAAGGAGTGGCTTCAGACCAACTCTGTGACCATTCTTGACTGGCCCAGCCAGAGCCCTGGCCTAAACCCAATTGAGCATCTCAGGAGCGACCTGAAAATGGCTGTCCACCAACATTCACCATCCAACCTGACAGAACTGGAGAGGATCTGCAAGGAAGAATGGCAGAGGATCCCCAAATCCAGGTGTGAAAAACGTGTTGCATCATTCCCAAGAAGATTCATGGCTGTACTAACTGAAAAGGGTGCTTCTACTCAATACTGAGCAAAGGGTCTGAATACTTATGACCATGTGATATTTCAGTTTTTCTTTTTTAATAAATTTGCAAAAATTTCTACATTTCTGTTTTTTTTCAGTCAGAGTGTACTTTAATGAGAAAAAAAATGAACGTTTTAGAATTTCCCAAATGGCTGCAATGAAACAAAGTGAAAAATTTATAGGGGTCTGAATACTTTCCATACCCACTGTATACATTACATGCTTCTCAATACTGAAATTGCAACGCCAGAAAGAAAATGTTGTGGAACTATGCGAATCACAGGACTGATAGACATGTATGATTTGCCCTTGATGAAATAATGAAATTATGGTATAATGGTAACTACATTTTTTAAACATCTGTGTTTATTCAGTAATGGGTATGAGCACCACACACAGAACTACACCCACTTACAACCCTTGGCTGCTATCAATGAGGTTTTTAATGGTTGTCTGAGGAATGTTCTGCTACACTGAATGCTCTTGGGTGCGCAAATCATCAAGATCCTCTCCATGAATCAGGAGCGTCTGACTCCAGCAAAACCCTGTATCAAGACCAGTGTGAACAACACTGGTCTTAATGTATTGGAGTCATGGTCTTGTGACTAAGTCACGTGGCCGCTCTGTTCAGAACCTTCCTTAGAGAACATGGAATGAAGGGATGTATTGTTTTATGAGCACATCTGTTTCTTACACAATTTCAATTTATTGTCCATGGTCATTAGCAATATAAAGTGTAGATAGATTTCTGTTTGCAGATGTACCTAAATTGTTGTCATAGGTCCTAAGCATTAAATATGTAATGTTTACATTGATTAATTTATATTTTACAGCTTAAATACCCAAATGAAAATGAAGAGATTTTGCTTCTTAGATCTATAATTGATGTAAATCTGCCAAAATTTCTTTCCCATGATCTGCCTCTTTTTGAGGTAAGTCTTAAATTTCTTAATATAGTTTTTCAAAAACCAAAAGCATGTTAATTAGGGAAAATAAAGAAAAAAAACTACAGTAGGAAGTCTTAATGAAGACTTCATGTAGGTATATTTAAGAGAAGGAAAAAGATAATTTAGGTCTTAATTTGTGCTGAACTACTTCAATGTCTCAGTGATTACTTCTCATCCAGGGAGAAATTTTGCTTCTTACCTAGTCTTCTAACTAGGTTTAAGTAGTACTATATTTCATTCAAGTACTCTATAGGTAGGGCTGTATTCATAGATTATGGATTCTGTCAGGAATTAAGGCAACGAGTGTGTGCAGAATTCTTACCCAATCTACTAACATTCCGTTCCAAAGGATGTGAATAGGGTAAGTTATGCGTCATTCACATGCTCTGTTCAGAGTAATGAACATGGCGTGGGTTATAAAACCCACATTATGATCATTATTCATGTGGATTCTGTACTGAAAAGTCACAGATTAGCTCCATTGAACTAAAGTAGAGCTAACCCTTGTGTGAATTTGCATGCCAGAATATGTTTCAGCTCCATGTTTTTCCCATGGATTAACTTTAAAGGGGTACTCCGGGGAGATAAAGTATTCTAATGGACATGCCGTCCTAAACTATAAAGATAAATACCATAGAGTTGTTTCAAATCCTGACAGTACCTGCTGTTGAATGTGACGGCAATGTTGCTGGTCAGTGCTCCCCCTCCCTTGTGGGACTTAGGTCACAGATCAGGGGACGTGGTCTGCTCCTGGAAACAGCCCCCTGATAACATCTCCTCCATGCAATCTGAGACCCGGAGGCGTGGCCGGTCCCTACCAAGCCACGCCCACTGATCTGTGATGTAATGTCCAGAAGCGAGGAGGAGCATTGAGGAACAGAGCTTGTCTATTCACGATAATGGTATTTTTATGGTAACATGTAAGCAATCATTTTAATTATTTGTCTTAGGATCTTGGAAAAGGTGTTTGAAAAATAAATAAGGTTTTGAAGATAGTGGCCCCGATTTGTTTTTTTGTCTAGTTTTGTGTGTTTTGCGCCTTTTTATGTTTGCAACTGATTCATTAGACTATTCGCGCCTTTTTTTCAATCTATTTTATATGTGCTCGCTTGTTTCTGTTTTTTTGTTTTCCCGTTTGTGGGCGAAGTTTAATGATTCCAGATATTATCAACTGATTCAACAATTGCAACTTTTTATAAAGTCACAAAATTTGTCGCTACTCTACTCCAGGTGTAATTTTATACGTTTTTCAAAAAGTTGCGTTTTTTGCGACATTTTGAAAAAGATGCAACTTTTTGCTAAAAAAAAGTGCCAGTAATGGTCAATGACCAGAAAGAAATCATTTGTTTTGACTTTGCACCAAATTCATCATCTGCGTTCACCATTTTGATGAATTTGGCGTAATAATCGTAAGCGAATACCACAAGACAATAAAAGAAAAGTGATTAAAAAAGCAAAACAAATGATGAATCAGGGCTTATACGTTCTGTGCTTCCTTTTAGGGCATTACGTCTGATCTGTTTCCTGGGGTGAAACTTCCTAAAGCGGATTATCAGATCTTCATGGAGGCAATAAAAGAAAATTGTGATCGAATGAATTTGCAGATGACCAGCTTCTTTGCAGAAAAAATTCTGCAGATATATGAAATGATGATTGTGCGCCATGGCTTTATGATTGTTGGAGAGCCTTTTGGTGGCAAGACTTCAGCCTACCGAGTCTTGGCTGCAGCACTGAATGACATTTGTGAAAAGGTATTGCCAAAATATTAGTATTGTTCCTAGCCTGACTGGGATATTTCTATGTGATCCATCTTGGCAATGTCTTATAGGGTGCATTACTGACTTAAAAAAGTTACTATTTTGTCTACCTAGTGGCTACTTAATTAGGTAATATGTAGTAGTATTTGAGAAAATCAAACAATATGTAGATATTCTTTTGAATTAATCATTTGGCCTGATCCAAAGGAAAAGGATACAATTGTATTTCCTGCTCAAGTCTTTAGTATTATTTTTCATTTGCATCAATCGGCAAATTCCTTTATTTGTGCGATTGTTGCTAAATGATCAGCATACAGTCAACAACCTCATTTTGACAACTCTGCATGAACCATATTGGAAGGGACATAGGGACTAGAACTGTAAACGGTATTGAAAAAAAGCTAACAATAACCGTGTTATAAATTAATTGATATGCCTGCATTTACGCACATATGGAAACTGACACCTTTCAAACGAGGTGGGAAGCAGAGATATTTATATTTAGTCATTTGAATCCTGAAAGAATCTCAATGACAGCACTAACCAGATAGAAACCAAAAGGGGACATATTGTTGTTAGAATCTACATGTTATAGGCATTCATGTGCTGCGGAGAACTAGAGTTCAGGTCAATATTTTATAATAGACTACTAGATATAAAATGTCTTTTTTTTTTCAGGGCCTTTTAGATGAAAATAAGGTGCAAATTACGGTGCTGAACCCAAAATCTATAACTATGGGGCAACTTTATGGACAGTTTGATCCAGTGTCCCATGAGTGGTCAGATGGAATATTGGCTGTTAGTTTCAGGGCATTTGCTTCTTCAATGGTAAGTCATCATGTCGATAATGATATTCCATGGAATTGCCCTCTTAATTCTAAATATATATATATATATATATATATATATATATATACAGTGCTAAAACCCCTTTTGAAAAGTAAAATTTTAATCAATATCTCATTGAACACAAGAACAATTTAAAACATTTTGACAAGACTGAGTTTCATGGAACATTTTTTTTAACCCATAGCATGAAACTTAAGTTTAATAATTTAACTTTTATTAAAAAATCTTCAGTTTTACTCAAATTAATTGATTCAAAAATGAGTACACCCCACATGAAACAATTGCTATGGTTAGTATTTTGTATGATCTAAATGCAAGGGCGTGCATAGAAATCATGGAGCTCCATAGCAGAAGTTCTAATTGGCCCTCCCACGCCCAAAAGAAAAAAATTAAATAATTGTAGGGGTCACAGAAGAGCATATCTCACAACTTTCCAGCCTTTACATAGTAATTTTCCTCCTGCTGAAGTCCTGGATTCCTCTTTCATGGCCCCCATAAAGTATGAAGCCAACAAAAGTGCCCCCCCCAAACACTATGATACCCTCATGGTGAATTCCTCCACGTTAGCCTCCAAATGCACAGTATAATGACCCTACTGTGCCCCATCTCAACTCCCAAGTCAAAGTATGGTGACCCCATGATCCTCCATAGAATATAATGCACTCCCCATAGTCCTCCATAGAATCTAATGCTCTCCCCATGGTCCACTATACAATATAATGCACTCCCCATGGTCCTCCATAGAATATAATGCACTCCCCATGGTCTTCCATAGAATATAATGCACTCCCCATGGTCTTCCATAGAATATAATGCTCTCCCCATGGTCCTCCTTACAATATAATGAACTCCCCATGGTTCTCCATATTATAAAATGCTCTACCCATGGTCCTCCATAGAATATAATGCATCCCCCATGGTCCTCTATACAATATTATGGCCACCAGTCACTGATTTAAAATAAATGAATACAGTACTCACCTCTTCTCGTTCCACCTGATGCTCCAGTCTCCTGAGCGTGTGGTGTGCAGCGCTGCACATCTCAGTACAGCTGGCACGCTGTAATGAAGTCATCGCACCCACTGCTCTCACACATCAGACGCTGAGGCAGAATGATTGGGGTGAAAACGACAGCTGACACTCCCTCCTCCTTCATCATTGCTCAAACTGGCGGCCGAAGAGGGGGGCCCGGTGCGGTTACTGACAGGTGGAGTGCGAACGCTGACTGGCAGAGGGAGGGGGGCCTGGTGCAGGCGCTGACACCGGGGCTCACGGGACGCGTAGCAATCGCGTGGCCTGCCGCCATTGGCGTTGCACCACTGCCTTCATAATTTTTAAAGACAGCACGAAGTCTGTTAGGCATGGAATGAGCAAGTTGGCAACATATTGCAACATTTACCTTTTTCCATTCTTCTTTAACGACCTCTTTTTAGAGCCTGGATGCTAGATGGAGAATGATGCTCAACTTGTCTCCAGAATTCCCAATAGGTGTTTTGGTTGGGTTCAGATCAGGAGACATACTTGGCCACTGAATCACTTTCACCCTGTTCTTTAAAAATGCAACAGTGTCCTTAGATGTGTGTTTTAGAACATTGTCATGTTGGAAAAATGCACATCTACCAAGGGCACGGAGTGATGATAGCATCTTCTCATGTAATATAGAGCAGTATCTGTTAATTCAGGATACCGTCAATGAAATGTAGCTCCCTGACACCAGCAGCAGTCATGCAGCCCAACATAAAGACACTGCCACCACCATGATTCACTGTAGGCACCATTAATTTTTCTTTGTACTCCTCACCTTTGCGATGCCATACATTTTTGAAGCAATCAGTTTCAAAAACATTTATCTTGGTCTCATCTCTCCAGAGTATAGAGTCTCAATAGTTTTCATATTTTTCAGCATGAACCCTGGAAAATTATAGTTGGGCTTTTTTGTGCATAAACTTTCAGAGAGGCTTCTTTCATAGATAACACCTATTCCTCTGTAGTGTACGCCATACTGTGTCCCAGGAAACACTCACCCCGGTTTGACTTTCTACTTCCTTAGCTAACTACAGTGAACTTGCATGTTGATTTTCTTCAAACCTTCTCACTACCTGATGCTCCTGTTTACTTGTTACTTGTTACTTTCCATGATAAGCCTGGAGAGATGGCTGCAGTCCTATCTTCCCACCTTTTTTACATTTTTGTATCACTTTTGCTGTAGTATTCTGACTTATAAGTAAATGTTTGCTGATCTTCATGTAGCCTTCACCTTTCTTGTGTAAATAAATTATTTCTTTCTCAGGTCTTGTGACACTACTCTTCCATGTGGTGCCATTGCTGACAGCATAAAATGGGAAGGGGTTTACTTTGTTAAATATTGCCCTTTTATAGTCTAACTATAATTAACTTTTCATCTGGTAAGGGTAGGACTACCTTCATTTTGCTATACAAATGGAGTTTTATAAAAGTAGTAATGTTTATATGTTTTTAGACTCCAGATAGAAAATGGCTTATTTTTGATGGACCAGTTGATGCTGTGTGGATTGAAAACATGAATACGGTGTTAGATGACAACAAAAAGTTGTGTTTGATGAGTGGAGAGATTATTCAGATGTCTCCTCAAATGAGCCTGATATTTGAGCCTATGGATTTAGAAGTAGCGTCTCCTGCCACGGTAAGTATCCACAGCTATTCTGGTGGGGGAATGTTTAAACTATTTAATAATCTGAAGATGTGGAATTTCGAGAGGGTCCTAACATTCTGTCATTTGTGAGATACACTCGCTTAAATTTTACTTTATAGGTTTGTCTTATGAAGCTGTCTAGAATTAGTTAAAGATGGCTGTTTGCCTCAAAAATTGTGCAGCAACAATTCACAGGTGAATATAGTATTAAAGGGAAACTGTCACCTAGGATAATGATGTTTACCTGCAGGCATAGGGATAATCTGCAGGTAAATAGCATTACAATGCTGTCCGGCTGCCTTCCTGAAAGTGCGGCTATCTGAAGAAAATGAACTTCATTCCTCTCGGTAGCCCCTGGCTTTAGGTCATAGAGGCGGTGACCAAAGTGCTTCAATCACAGCTTAAAGCACTGTGAGCAATGGTTATAAGCACTCTCTATGACTTGAATGACAGCCAGCTCTGCACTGATGCGCTGCAGAGACAGCTGCCACAGTTTAGTGAGTAGTGACTGTAGCCGCTCTGCAGGTTTTAAGTAAGGGGGATGTGCACAGAGTCACCACTCACTATACTGTAAGTGGAGGCTATAATCATACATAGCACTTTGATTGACAGCTGGCTCTGCAGTGTATCTGTACCACCAGAAGGAATAAAGTTAATTTTTCACTATAGCTATTTACCTGTGGATTGACTCTTTATCTGCAGGTAAATAGAAGGGACCAGTTTCCTTTACTTTCACTTCAGTTTAGCTGAGTTTCCATACCAGACACAACTCATGGAGATGCATTGTCCTATTTTCTGTGTCAGACCACCATAACATTCTTTTCAATTTGAACTTTTAAAAAGTAATCCAGTGTCTAGATATTTTTGTCACATATGTGTTATGATAACACCTGGTCTCTCGGTTTCTTCTCAGTTTGTATATCTAATTAATGTATTAAAAGGAACGTGTCAGACACTTTTCCCCACCTAAACCATTATATGATTGCGTAGCACTTGAAAATAAAAGCCATTCAATCCCTTTATGAACAAAAAATGCTGCATCAACAGCGAGAAATTGTGATTTGCAATTCAGCCTGGAAGTGCATTGGGGCTTGACGATGCACTTACAGCTCCTCAGCCTCCGCTGCATTCCTAAACTAGCAGCCGCCTCCCCTAGCTGATTGGCAGCTCATTTGCTCTGGTACACTGGCCACTGACCTGTCAATCATCCAGTGGTGGACGCTGCTAATTCAAGAATATAGTGCAGGCTAAGGAACTGTAAGTTCATCATCACGCCCCAATGTACTTCCACACTGAACTTCAAAATGCAATTTCTTCCTGCTGAAGCAGTACTTTGGGATCATAAAAGGATCTACTGGCTTATTTTTAAGGGACTACACCATCATATTTTTGGTTTTGATTTCTGACAGGTTCATAAGTACTTGTATAAACACATTCCCAGTAGTTCAATCCAACCACTTGGATCCTCTTTAGATGGGTTTCAGAGAAAATCTTGCAATTGTGAGGAATATAGCCAGTGGAAATTGGCACCCTAGAATCAGATTCACTGCTGTGTCTTGTAGGTTTCTGAATAATAAATAGAGATGACCGTTGTTCGACTCGAACTGTTCGCCAATCTCAAATTCGAGCTGTTTTGGGCGGTGTTCGAGCCGTTCGGCGAACACGAACGATTTGAGAAAAATTCGGCTGTTCGAGGTTATGTTCGATAACTGTTCGTGCACCAAAATCATAACTGGATTTTTTCTCAGTAATGATGAAAATTAATGTTAATACGCAGTTTGAGTGTAAAGCGGGGCGGGGGGAGGGGCAGGGGATGGATCTCTGCAGGAATAATGAATATCTCCATTTTTTATTTCTCTTTCCTGCATTTACAGGGGGAGGTGCAATCTGTAAGCCTATCAGCAGCGCACACACGCAGCAAAGTGCTTTTTTTTACACAAGCAAGGGCATGTGTCATTGGCAGTGTATGTCACATGTCCTTGCCCTATAAGACCCAGCCATTTTCCCCGTCGCCACCATTTTCTCACTGCTGCAGCTGCGTGTTAGACGGCACCGTTGTTGCTGTGTGCGCTATACCTTGTTAATTTCAAGCCAATTTTCGCACAAATCTACAGATAGCTTGGGAGTAGGGAATAGTTGTGATTGCAGTCCTTTTAAGGACTAGGTTACAGCATTTCCTACGACTTTTATCAGGCAGGTCTATACTCTTAAATAGATAGGTTGTGGGAGTAAAGACTAATTGTAATTGCAGTCCTTTTCAGGACTAAGTTACATCAGTTCCTATCAGTTTTTGCCAGGCAGGTCTGTGCCAGTGCTGTGCAAGTTTTTTTCACAGCATTTGGCTGAATCTAGCAAAGCTAATCCTTTTTGGCCTATTGCAGAGTGTGTTCGTCAGTGGAGTAGCCTATCTGTGTTGCAAGATATACTACCTGTGTATAGAATACCAATTTTTTTACTGCACCTAGTGAAGTAAAATCTTTTGGGCATAGCATCATTCTATTAGTCCATCTATACTGACCTCCATCAGGTTGCAAATTGAATATAATTTTTTTCTGCATCTAGCTCTGAAAAAATATTTGTCCTTCTAGCAGTGTGTGGGACTTTCTCTATTAGTCCATCTATACTGACCTCCATCAGGTTGCAAATTGAATATAATTTTTTTCTGCATCTACCTCTGAAAAAATATTTGGGCTTCTAGCTGTGTGTGGGACTTGTTCTATTAGTCCGTCTATACTGACCTCCATCAGGTTGCAAACTGAATATAATTTTTTTCTGCATCTACCTCTGAAAAAATATTTGGGCTTCTAGCTGTGTGTGGGACTTGTTCTATTAGTCCATTTATACTGACCTCCATCAGGTTGCAAACTGAATATAATTTTTTTCTGCATCTAGCTCTGAAAAAATATTTGTGCTTCTAGCAGTGTGTGGGACTTTCTCTATTAGTCCATCTATACTGACCTCCATCAGGTTGCAAATTGAATATAATTTTTTTCTGCATCTAGCTCTGAAAAAATATTTGGGCTTCTAGCAGTGTGTGGGACTTGTTCTATTAGTCCATCTATACTGACCTCCATCAGGTTGCAAACTGAATATAATTTTTTTCTGCATCTAGCTCTGAAAAAATATTTGGCCTTCTAGCAGTATGTGGGACTTGTTCTATTAGTCCATCTATACTGACCTCCATCAGGTTGCAAATTGAATATAATTTTTTTCTGCATCTAGCTCTGAAAAAATATTTGGCCTTCTAGCAGTGTGTGGGACTTTCTCTATTAGTCCATCTATACTGACCTCCATCACGTTGCAAATTTAAAATAATTTTTATCTGCATCTAGCTCTGAAAAAATATTTGGCCTTCTAGCAGTGTGTGGGACTTTCTCTATTAGTCCATCTATACTGATGTGATGTTGTTACTACATCTGTGATTGGTTGGCTGTTATCCTTGTTTCAGTTTCTGCCTAGTAACGATGATGTAATGGGGAGGAGGGGACAAGGCAGGAGAAGGGAACGGAAGGAGGATAATAAAAGTATGGCTGTTTAAACCTACCATCCAGCATCTCTGTGTGGCCTTCTGGAGTTCCTTTCGTCTGCATAACAACACCACAACTGGCGACGAGGATGGGATGAGGGGATTGTGGTTTGGATCTACACACTTTTGCAAAATGGTTTTGTTTTCCACAATTATGGCAGGTCCCCCCTTTTGTGCTATACAAGATGGTGCTTACAAGGCTGCATCTCCTCTAAATTACGAAAAACAAGCTAAACTCATAGAGAACATTGAGATACGAGGCAGGAGCTGGTAATCCGGCAGACTACTTCTCGAGACACCCAACACCACAAACTACCAAGGACGACATCCCAGCAACTATCCTTGCAGAGGAACATATCAATTTTATTGTTGCACATTCTGTGCCAAAAGCCATGACTATGGAGGAAATACAACAAACGGTGGATTCCGATCACCAACTTCAGTTAGTTATAGAGACTGTTCGATCTAAAAATTGGAGCAATTTTCTTGCTGAAGCCCGCCTCCAAACACCAGATCAAACAACCTACTTGACAGCTTTCTTTAATGCACGACATGCTCTCTCCGTGTCTGATTCAAATCTACTGTTGCGTAACAATCGGCTGGTGATACCCCAGAAGCTTCAAAGCTAAGTACTGGATCTGGCCCACGAGGCTCATCAAGGGGTGGTGAAAACAAAGCAATTACTGAGAGAGAAAGTCTGGTTTCCAGGACTAGACAAAAAAGTAGAAGCACTTATTGAAACTTGCATACCTTGCCAAGCAACTACAATTGACCATAGATGCGCACCCTTACAAATGACACCCCTGCCAGAGGGCCCGTGGACTGCTGTTAGTGTTGACTTCTGTGTTTTACCGGATCACTCCTATCTGCTGGTTGTCATGGATGACTATTCGAGGTTCCCAGTCATTGAACATGTTTCGACAACCTCTGCCAGGGCTGTTATACCAAAATTAGACAAGATCTTCTCGGCATATGGCATACCGGAAACAGTGAAATCCGACAATGGACCACCTTTTAATAGCACAGACTTTCGATCATTCGCAACCTATCTGGGTTTCACTCACAGGAAAATAACTCCTTACTGGCCTCAGGTCAATGGTGAAGTGGAACTGTTCATGCAATCAATCAACAAAACTTTGAGGATCGCTACCATGGAGCACAAGGATTTACAGCAAGAGCTACACAGATTTTTAAGACAGTATAGAGCTACACCCCATTCTACTACCGGGGTACCACCCGCCACTGCGCTGTTCAACAGGCCTATGCGTGTCAAACTCCCGAGCGTTCTGCTGAGTCCTGTTCAAACACCAATTGCTACTAAGGATGCCATATCCAAACAGAAGATGAAGAGGTATGCAGATAAGAGCAGTCATCGTTGCAAGCCGCCGGAAGTTTTGGTGGGAGATTGGGTCCTTGTAAAAAGACTAAGACCTAGTGACAAGTTTGCATCACGATACTATCCTGAACCCTTTCAGGTCACACAAGTCAAAGGCACCATGGTCACTGCTCAAGATCACGGTCGCCAGGTCACAAGGAACGTGTCACATTTTAAAAAACTTTGTGACTATATCCCAGAAACAGACGAGGCAGATGGCGATGACGTCCTGCCGGGTCCCCAGAGCTCAGCAGTTCCAAGGGAGGATACCTCAGAGGACTCGGAAAGTTCATCTGGGACTGAGATGTCTCACCGCTATCCAGCGAGGGCAAATCGAAGACCGCCAGCCCACCTCTTGAACTATGTTCTGCAGTAAAAAGAAAAAAAAAAAAAAAAAAAAAAAAAACCCTTTGTACTAATGTGAATTTTTGAACCGTTATCCAGTTCTATTGTTGTTTTGTTTTGTGAGAAGAGGAGAGATGTGATGTTGTTACTACATCTGTGATTGGTTGGCTGTTATCCTTGTTTCAGTTTCTGCCTAGTAACGATGATGTAATGGGGAGGAGGGGACAAGGCAGGAGAAGGGAACGGAAGGAGGAGAATAAAAGTATGGCTGTTTAAACCTACCATCCAGCATCTCTGTGTGGCCTTCTGGAGTTCCTTTCGTCTGCATAACAACACCACAACTGACCTCCATCAGGTTGCAAATTAAAAATAATTTTTATCTGCATCTAGCTCTGAAAAAATATTTGGGCTTCTAGCAGTGTGTGGGACTTTCTCTATTAGTCCATCTATACTGACCTCCATCAGGTTGCAAACTGAATACAATTTTTTTCTGCATCTACCTCTGAAAAAATATTTGGGCTTCTAGCTGTGTGTGAGACTTTCTCTATTAGTCCATCTATACTGACCTCCATCAGGTTGCAAATTGAATATAATTTTTTTCTGCATCTAACCCAGCCAATAGTTTTGGCCTAATACCACAGTTTGGCCACTCAGCTCTGCTCGGTTCCCATCCATTGTTTTTTTGTGCAAACAACTCCAGAGTTGTGAATTAGTTAACCACCAAAATGAGAGGAAAAAGGCCTGCTGCTGGTGGAAAGGGGAATAGGCGTGTTGGGAAGGGGAAAAAAGGTTGTGTCCGTGGGGTAGGTGTTAAAGCAACAGTAACATCTGCAGAAGAAAGACCATCTTCCAGCCAAACTAAAATGTCTACTTCTTTTAGTGGACAATGTGATAAGATCCCTTTCTTACGGCCACTCCAATCGCTACAAATTCCAGATGAGGCACAAAAACAGCAGGTGCTTCAACGGATATCAAGTGTTCCTTTAAGTGGGCTCTCCTCCACATCAACTTCAACATCACAAATACTCCAGTCCTCAAAGGTGTCACCCCAATCGCACTTGCTTCCTCACAGCTCCCAAATCTCCAGCTGCCCGTCTGAGTATGAGGTAGAACAGATGGTTGAGTCTGCAGAGCTGTTTACTCATACTATAGCCTGGGAATCAGAGGTCGACTCCAGCGCTTCTGTGAATCCAGAAGAGGAAATGATCTGCACTGATGCCCAGAATCTTTATGAGTCGGATCCAGGACCAGACGCAGAAGGTTCTGACCATAATGTAGACCCTCATTCCCAAACTGTAACTCCTGTTGGTGGAGACAATGAGGAAGACGATGATGAGACTCAAATACCTGATTGGAGCGACAACTTTAGTTTTTTGTCAGGGCAGGAACAGGTTGGCTCTGAGGACCACCGGTGTGATAACGGTGATGATGATGAGGTTGGAGATCCCACTTACTCTCAACGCACAGTCAGCCAAGAGATGAGGTCAGCAGAGGAGGTGGAGGAGGATGCTAGTGACGACGAGGTCAGGTTGCGCCTTCCTGGACAGAGACGTAGTACTGGAAGCACGTCAACAACTGCATCCTCAAACACAACTCTGCCTCTCACCACAAGTCGTGATGGCTCTTCAGGTCGCATGGGTGCTAAGCCTTGCATAGCCTGGGCATTTTTTCAGATCGATAAAGATGACCCAACTCGTGTTATCTGTAACATTTGTCGGCAAAAGCTAAGTAGAGGCCAAAAAATACATAGTTTGAGTACTTCATGCATGAACCGGCACATGGACATGAAGCATAAGTTGCAGTGGGAAGCTCACTGTGCTACAATGCGGCCTAGCCGGCCGGGCCAACCACCGTCTGCCATATCTTGTGCATCCGCGGCCTCTTCATCCTCTGTGACTGGGGGGACAGCAGTCACACCTGTTTTGGGGCGCAGACCTGCCACCTCTTTACCCGCAACAGCCAGCGTGATTGGCAGGTCATCATTTTCTTTGGAGGTGGTAACACCAGCTGGTGTTGAGCGCTGTCCGACATCGATAGCTCCACCTTTGGATCAAGGCAACCTAACATGTCTGCCTGCATCTTCCTCACAGACCGGCAGTTTGCCGGGGACACCCTTATCAACCCCGTCAAAGCACAATAGCCAGCCCTCGGTCCCTCAGATGTGGACAAGTAAAAGACCATTTCCTCCTAGCCATGAGAAAGCTAAGAGGTTGAATTTCACCATCTACAAGCTCTTGGCTACAGAAATGCTGCCTTTCCGCCTGGTGGACACAGAGGATTTTCGAGACCTTATGTCCGTCGCAGTGCCCCAGTACCAGATGCCCAGTCGGCACTACTTCTCAAAGAAAGGTGTGCCTGCGCTCCACCAGCATGTCGCACACAACATCACCGCTTCTTTGAGAAACTCTGTGTGTGACAGGGTGCATTTCACCACAGACACTTGGACAAGTAAGCATGGACAGGGGCGTTACATGTCGCTGACTGGGCACTGGGTAACTATGGTGACAGCAGGACAAGGGGCTGCTGTCCAAGTCTTGCTGTCCCCACGAGTTGTGCGTCAATCCTCTTTATCTCAAAGTTCCTCCACTGCTTCTGCCTCCTCAACCTCCTCTCGGTCCTCCACCTGCACCCAAAGCCTGTCTGGTCATGCCACAAGCTTTCTAACTGCGCAGAAGGGATCCTGCACACCTCCTTACTATGCTGGCAGTAGGGCTCAACGTCATCAGGCGGTTTTTACTTTGAAATGTCTGGGAAATGTGAGTCACACAGCTGAGGAGTTGTGGTCAGCTCTGGAGAACCAATTTCATGAATGGTTGTCTCCACTGGACCTGAAACCAGGGAAGGCCGTGTGCGACAATGCTGCAAACCTGGATGCGGCCCTTCGCCGGGGCAATGTGACACACGTGCCTTGTATGGCTCACGTGTTGAACCTGGTTGTCCAGCAATTTTTAGCCCACTATCCCAGACTAGATGGCCTTCTGCAGAGGGCACGGTCACTGTGTGCTCACTTCCGCCGTTCGCATCCCGCAGCTCAGCGACTTACATCTCTACAGAAGTCGTTGGGCCTGCCACTTCACCGGCTAAAATGCGATGTGCCTACCCGGTGGAATTCAACTCTGCACATGTTGCAGCGACTGTGGCAGCACCGACAAACCCTGGTGCAATACGTTCTGACGTATAGCCTGGGCCAATGAGATCCAGAGGTGGGGCAAATCACGCTGGTGGAGTGGTCTCAGATCAGGGACCTATGCACCCTTCTGCACAGTTTTGAAATGGCGACGAAGATGTTTAGTGCTGACGATGCCATTATCAGCATGACTATTCCGGTGATTTACATGCTGGAGCACATGTTAAACAGAATTCGGAGTCAGGTGGTGGCACAAGAGGAGGTGGAGGAAGTAGAGGAGGAGGAGTTGTATGCGGAAGGGCTAACATCTGCAAGGTCCAGAGGGTTGGCAGCACCAAGGCGGCAGGCATGTGAGGGTGGGGGAGATGGCTTTACCAGGGCGCATGGTAGCAGCCAAACTAGTGAGGAAGGTGCAGGAGCCAAGGAAGAAGTGGAGGACGAACTGATGGAAGACTCATCAGATGAGGGAGACCTTGATCACATTTCTGTTGTGCGAGGTTGGGGGGAGAGGACAGAGGAAGGAAGCATGATTGTTACCTCGCCACCAACACAACAGGGACTTGGTGCTCCTGGATGCGCAACACACATGAGTGCCTTCTTGCTGCACTACCTGCAACATGACCCTCGAATTGTGAGAATTAGAAATAATCCTGACTACTGGGTTGCCACACTGTTAGATCCCCGGTACAAAAGTAAATTTGCAGAAATTATTCCTGCCATAGAAAGGGATGCATGCATGCAGGAGTATCAGCAGAGACTGTTGCAGAATCTTACATGTGCTTTTCCACAAAACACCAGTGGTGCACGTAGTGAATCTCACAGTTCCAACTTGCCAACCGTGGGACCGTCGAGTGTTCAGCACTCAAACCATAACAGAACCACAGTATCTGCTGGTAACATCAATTTTGCGGAATCATTTCACCACTTTTTTAGCCCATCCTTTGCAAGGCCACAGGAGACAAGAAGTCTGACACATAGTCAACGCCTAGAGACGATGGTACAGGAGTATCTCCAAGTAAACATTGAAGCCATGACTGTGTCACTGGACCCTTGCTCTTTTTGGGCTTCCAATCTGGATAAATGGCCGGAGCTAGCCACTTACTCCTTGGAGATCTTGTCATGCCCCGCAGCCAGCGTTCTGTCTGAACGTGTGTTCAGTGCTGCTGGTGTTGTGCTGACAGATAAGCGCACGCGGCTCTCCACTGATAATGTAGACAGACTCACATTCATAAAGATGAACAAATCATGGATCCGAAACGACTTTTCTACCCCTGTGTCATCCTGGGGAGAGTAAAAGCTTGATGATTGGTTAAAATCACCTCACCAACTGTTTTAAGCTTTCAAATTACTAATCATGTTTATCTGTATCTTGGCTGGAAAATAATTTGGGCTTTGTAGCAGTGTGCAGCACTGATTCTATTAGGCCATCTATAATAAGCTCCACCAGATTTAAAATTACTAATCATGTTTATCTGTACCTTGGCTGGAAAATAATTTGGGCTTTGTAGCAGTGTGCAGCACTGATTCTATTAGGCCATCTATACTAAGCTCCACCAGATTTAAAATTAATAATAATTTTTAGCTGCATCTAGCCCGGAAAATAATTTTGGGGTCTCCGAGATGCGCAAGACACATAAGTGCCTTCTTGCTGCACTACCTGCAACATGACCCTCATATTGTCAGAATTCGAATTAATCCTGACTACTGGGTTGCCACACTCTTAGATCCCCCAAACTTTTCGATCAACCTTTTCATTTTAATAAAGACCAAAAAAATGGTCATTTTTGAAATTATAAGCATTAGCAGGTTATTAGAAACTGAAATCAAACAGTTTTCAACTCAAAACTTTATTCTAGGTGATGTTACATTTTCACATAGTACCCCTTGTTCGAAAGGAGCTTCTGAACTCTCTCGTCCATTGAATTTGTCAGGTTTTGGATGGTTTCTGCTTCAATTGTTTTGCATGAGGACAGAATACCCTCCCAGAGCTGTTGCTTAGATGTGAACTGCCTCCCGCCATCATAGACACTCCTTTTGATGATGCTCCAGAGGTTCTGAATGGGGTAGAGGTCAGGGGAGCATGGGGGTCACACCATAAGTTTGTCCCCTTTTATGCCCATATCAGCCAGAGATGCAGATGTTTTATGTGCAGCATGAGATGGTGCATTATCATGCATAAAAATGATCTTGCTGTGGAATACACGGTTCTTCTTCTTGAACCATGGCAGGAAGTGCTGTTTGAGAAACTCCACATACATTATGGAGTTCATCTTTACCCCTTCAGGGATCCTAAAGGGGCCGACAATCTCTCTCCCCATGATTCCAGCCCAAAACATTACTCCACCTCCTCCTTGTTGGCGCTGTAGCCGTGTTTGCGTGGGGTGTCCATCAACCAGCCATCCTCCACTCCATCCATCTGGACCATCGAGCGTTGCACGGCACTCATCCGTGAACAAAACAGTTTGGAAATCAGTCTTCATGTAATGTTTGGCCCACTGGAGCCTTTTCTGCTTGTGTGAAGTGGATAGCGGAGGTCGACAGGATGGCGTATGCACAGCTGCAAACCTCTGAAGGACCCTGCATCTTGTTGTTCGGGGGACGTTGGAGGCACCAGCAGCTTCAAAAACTTGTCTGCTGCTATGACAAGGCTTTTTTGCCGCTGCTCTTTTAACCTGACGTAATTGCCTGTAGGAAAGAGTCCTCAATTTGCCCTTATCAGCACGAACACGTGTGTACTGTGAATCAGCTACATACTTCTTGATTGCCAAGACACTTCATCCTGATCATCGCACAATGTTGATTGTAGTCATGCCTTGACCTAAACACTCCACAATTTGTTGCTTCTCAGCATCCGACACATCCTTTTTCTTTCCCATTTTTGCAGAAAATGTAGGCTGCTTAATAATGTGGGACAGCCTTCTTAAGTAGTCTTGCCTTTCATTGGACACATCTGCCAAACTAATTAGCACAGGTGTCTGCAATTGCTTACAGTGATATAAAGAGCCCTGACACACATCACCATCAATGAGTTTAACTGACAAACAAACAAATTCTTCCCTTATCACTCCTAAACACTTTTTGCATAATAATTTGGAACACAGTGTACATGTGCTTTTCCACAAAACACCAGTGGTTCACGTAGTGAATCTTACAGTTCTAACTTGCCAACCGTGGTCTGTATGGAGTTGCTCAATAAAGGGCCCAAAATTAAGATAACATAGATGGGAGAGGTCTCTATGAATAGGAATTCCTAAGTATTTGATACCCTGTGAGGGCCAGGCAAAGGGAAAGTTGGACTGGATGGAATCCTGTATGGATTTGGGGAGGGAGACATCGAGGGCCTCAGACTTCGCTGCATTGATTTTAAAATTTGACCATGTAACAAAGTGATCTATTTCAGCCATAACAGCATGGATGGATATATGTGATTGAGTGATATATACTAGGACATCATCAGCAAATAGAGAGCACTTGTACTCGGTGCCTCCCACCTCAATCCACCTAATATTGGGGTTATGGCGAATTGATGAGAGCAGGTGCTCCGTCACTAGGATGTATAAGAGAGGGGACAGAGGACATCCCTGCCTTGTCCCATTGGTGATTGTGAAAGGTGATGAAAATGTTCTGATGCACCCCCTGGGCCTTGGGACATCCGGAGCCGGACCCTTTTTGGTGGATGCTGGTGGTTGTAGTCTCCGTGGCGGCGACCCGGTTCCATGGCTCAGGGCGGTCAAACCAGTGGCGGAACTATTTATGTGGTTTTGATGTTTAAATGTCCGACTACGCCACCCGTGGATTGCGGTCAGAGTGAACCGCCGCTGCAGGGCAGACCGCTGAGGCTGGTGTTGTGGGTGCAGCAGAGCGTAGCATAACTCCCCACGGGAGGAGTATAGCCTCAGGGCAGTGTATGCGGAGGATGGGGGTGATGGTGCAGGGCAGCAGCAGTAACGACACGGAGTCAGTGATGCAGTCCAGGGCCTTTACTCACAGTTCTTATTATCCAGACCACGTCTGCAGGTAACGGCTGCCCACGTCGTACTGTGCTCACCAGGTGAGGGGCTCAGACAACTCCCAGATAACTTTGGAGCGCTTCACAGGACCCCCTTTGTGTGTCCTTTGTCTGGCCTTTCTTACCAACCCTTCTATCCGGCTGCCTCGGGCCACCTCTTGGTAAACTTGGCGCCAGTTTCCCTGACCCTATGTGGTGCCTTCCTACCGGGTGTAGCGAGGGGCTGCGCCACATAAAATGTCACAGCCTCCGGTTTCTAGCTGAGGGTCGTTTCCTGCCTCCACTAGTTTCGGGGACCGGTCTCCCCCTTTGGCCTGACCCCTCCACGCAGGTGGATTCGGGCGTGCGGTGGCGACTCGCCCGTCCGCACCCCTGGGATCCCTTCGTTCCTCGTTCCTGGAGCCTTCTCCGCTCCTCTTCCTTCCTTCTCCCTCTTCCAGGCCTGGGCCTCTGTTACTAGGCCCGCCTCCGGAGCAGAGCTCATGCAGAGCCCCTGCTCCCTGTCACTTCTGCTCAGACTTCTCTGCACTGAACTAAGATGGTGCCCACCTTTTATACTCCCTTCTCAATGCACCCAGGAACTGCTTCCTCCCTGCTCCTGCACTACAGGGTTCCCCTTCCTCAGTGTTCCCTCCCCCCACTCCAGCCAGGGACAGGGACTGTCGTGCCCATCTCAGGGGCATATTGGTCGCCCTGCCCCACGGCAATGTGGTGTAATGCATGCAGGTGTCGGGTCCTGATCCACACTCCATCCTTACCTGAGAGTGAGATATCACACCTCTGGGTGAGGTGCAATACCTCTGTAGCAACCGAGCCCTCAGGTTGCTACAGTTCCATTTATCTTCAGCCTATGTGACGTATTGTGATACAGGGCCGTGATTTTGGCTATAAAAGGGTCCCCTAGACCCCTACCCCAAGCTTTTTAAGAGAATCATATATGGCGTGCCAGGAGACTCTATGGAATGCTTTCTCAGCATCCAACGAGAGTATCTAATTACAAATTTTTAACTGCATCTAGCCCAGGAAATACTTTGTGCCTAGTAGCAGTGTCTGCTAGTCAGCGGATTATCCCGGCTGTTAAGCAAGCTACACCACCTGTAGTTTGGACACTTAATTTTTTCAAAGTAAATGCTTCGGGACCACGGGATACTCAGTGAAAAGCATCAGGAGGCACCCCAAGGCATAGGGGCTGGGACTGGCAGTAGGATGCCTTGCGGTGGACAGCCGAGCTCGATCCTTATAAAAGCTTTTTAACTGCAGCAGCTTTAGTGGACGCTACTGGAGCTGGAATTACGCGGCTGCTGGCATGAGACTTGCCCTCCAATAGATCCTTGTAAATGGATTTAAAGTGTATTCATTCAAATTAGGGAGACAATTTAAATTAAAAAGCTTAGAGCTGCCTCCACCACAGGGGGGCTCGCTCGACCCACCAGCGGACAGGCACCAGTATTGGGAGAGGGGGGCTGGCCGTCAGGGTTCACCGCGGCTCTGGCACAAACCCGGCGACACAGAGGTGGCACGGGCAGGAGCGGACTGGCCGTGTCGGCTTCTCACTTTTTGGATTTTAGAAGGGCATGACATGCCTATATCTGTGTCTCCCCCCTCCTTTTACTCCTCCACCTCTTTTCTTTTCGCATGACTATATGTACTTGTCACTTTTCCATGTATTAGTTATGTCTTCTGAGCAGTTTGTCAGCTTTTGGACACCTTTGAAGGTGTTTTCTATGTGTTTCTATGTGTTTTTGTTTGCCTGCCATTGGTTTTAACGGTGTTCGAAGGTGTTCGACGAACAGTTCGACGAACACACGGGTGTTCGACGAACCGAACCGAACTCGAACACTACGGGGGTGGCTCAACACTAATAATAAAGTATCGAGCAGAATCCTTTACTGCTCTGTGTGAATGCGGGTATACTTTTATCTCGTGTATTCTCCTGTTTCTAAATCTCTAAGAGGTTACTTTCTCTTTCCAACCATTTTTCTTAGCATTGGTTTGGGTTAGCACACTGAGTTTGATGTACGTGTTGTGCTTTTTCCTGTTTTTACTTCTTCATGAATTGGGAAACATCTTTGTTAGTTGAGGATCCAAGGGCACTAAAAAAAGTATTTTTTTTATTGTAAATGTAAAACTATACTTTCAAGTCACATGGCAAGTTATTTGCCGTTATTATCGGTGATTCTAAAACAAATTATGGTCATCGCATGATAGTGTTGTACATTTTAGATGCCTGTTAGATGATTTATTCCCACAGAGTGTAAGTAAATTGATGGGAGAGAGTATAATCATATCTAATTTTTCATTTTTACAGGTATCAAGATGTGGAATGATTTACATGGAACCAACTATGCTTGGTTGGAGACCAGTTATGGTTTCCTGGCTCAACATTTTACCTACTGGACTCAGCAAAATGCATAAAAGTTTTATCGAAGGGTTGTTTCATAGAATGGTTCCCCCGTGCCTTCAAATGATTCGAAAATGTGCCAAGGTAATTAAAAACGTAACTAACGATACATTTCTGAACATATATGTACATGACAATACAAATATTCATTATGGACCCCTAGTCATTACGAGGAAATTTCCACATCTAAATATGTTGTGCAAATAGAATATGTGTATTTTCCATTGTTTTATGGTGTGTCTCTTGATATTTAGGAATTGTCACCAACTTCTGATACTAATTTAGTCCGATCTCTTATGAATCTGATGGATTGTATGTTGGATGAGTTTTCAGATGAATCTGTAATTCATCGCATGAATGAGAGGGACATTTGCTCATGGCTAGAGGTATGTAGATCTGTTCAACAGCATTCAGAAGCTTAATGAACTGAGGTGTCATACTTCATCAATCCACATCAGGATAAAATGTCCACTGGATGTTTGAAGCCCATAACAGCTGAATAAGACATGCAGTTTTAATCCTGAGTACTTTTCCTCTTCAAGGGCATTTTTTTGTTTTCTCTGGTTTGGTCCATTGGAGGAAGCTGTAAGGAAGACGATCATGTGAAGTTTGACAAACTCCTGAGGGAAATTATTGAAGGACCACTTAGTGAAGAAACAAGGACTCGATTTAAAATCTTACATCCTGTTGATCCACCTGAAAAACCTTTTACCGTTCCCATTCCCAAAGAAAACACTGTTTATGACTATCGATTTGTAAAAGAGGTACATCTTTCATGCATTCCGTAACAATTTGAATGAATAAAAGTAGTTTCGAAAGCACATT
Source organism: Phyllobates terribilis (assembly GCF_046119375.1). NCBI lineage: Eukaryota > Metazoa > Chordata > Amphibia > Anura > Dendrobatidae > Phyllobates > Phyllobates terribilis. Next base: position 287,630,400 of record NW_027362769.1, read on the forward strand.
TTATTGCTCACAAACTTTACTTCCAGATGATACAATCAATGTTATATTCTGGATCATATACGTTGTTTTCGTAGTGACAAGTACAGTAAGCAGTCCCTGCTGCACCAGTATTTATTATGGCCATTTTGTGTTAATAATCTACCTTAGTTAAAGGGGCTGTCCGGTGTTAAGCTACAAGTCTGCAGTCACTTTATGTGGCTGGGAGTATGCAAATTGCATACTTGGGGTCAGTCGCTGGCACTGGAGAACCCCCACAGCGCGAAGTGCATGCAGTGTGAGGATTCACAAGTCTGCAGTCACATAGAATGACTGCAGACTTGTAGCTTAAGACCAGACAACCCCTTTAATCATTGTGGTGCAAACATTACCCTTTAGTAATTCCTGCAAACATCTTACAGTAGATGTAAAATGCTCAGGAAAAGAAATTAAAACTTTATTGTTAAAGGAACATGGTTTTAAACAAGTCCCCGATTTTACAATTATAGACTATTCTACCATATAATATAGTTTAAAAATTAAAAAGGAGGTGACATAAGCACTGCTGAGTATGACAGACAGGCAGGTAATATCTACATAAGATTTCAATAAATGAATAATACAGCAATACACATTTCAGCATCGGACAGATATCTTCCTGAGGCCAGGCATTTTTCCCTTTATAGGTTCAGATTATTCTACTATGACATTGTATAAAATTCTTTATGTACACCTAAAAGAGCCTCTGTGCTCTGACAGCTTGAAACTATATTTTTTCTTCTGGTTAGCCAATAAAGATATCAGTTTCAGAATAGTTTTGTCTTTTTTGGGCATAAAAGTATAGATTTTTTTGGGCCAGCACAGTACCACAATATAATTTTGATTGCACATCACCATGACATTGTAAAACTCTGAATCTCTTTCATGTTAAGGGGTCTAAGTGAAATTACAAATACAAGTAGCATCTTCAGAGAGGATGAGGACTCGAACTCTAGCGCAACATATACCTATTGGATGTAAGAATCCTAAAAATCAATATCAACTTTTTAACAAGCTTTGCCACATAACTTAGGATAAAAAGCTAAACCAGACATTCATTAAAAGGTTGATATTGCCATTTATGATTGCTTCATCCAATAGGTAGCACTAGATTTTAAACTCTCCTCCTTAGACCCCCAGTCAGAGGTCTCTCAACTAGCCAAATCAGAGCTCCTATTTGCACTGATGAGGGGGAAAAAACACCCTAAAACGTGTCTGCAAATCGAGTGCCTGGTTTGGCTTCATATCCTAAGTAAGGCTCATTAAAGGGTCGATATTGACTTTAAGGATTTATGCATCCAATAGGTGGTGCTAAAGTTCAAGTCCTCTTCTTTGAAAGGGATATCTGTGTCTTCTATGTTCTGCACTCCAGATAGCATTTTTCTGTCATATTAGGGAATATAAGTTCTTTGAATAATATGACTGTTGAGTCTCCGTAGAATATCTTGATAGCAAAAACATATTCTGTATGTAATATCTCAAGGTGCTAAGGAAACTTAAAATGTCCTGTCAATTCCTTACAAAATATCATTTGAATTGAAAGACAGAATACTCGCCAATTCTCATACTGTCTTCCATTCCATTCAGAATTGCGATCTCCACTCTCTACATCACCAACATCCGGTGGTGGGTGGTGGAAGGTGGGTGTGGGTACATATGACCGCTGCAGGCAATAAGTGGCCGCTGATCAGCTGCATCCATCTCATTCCATCTAAACCATTTCTTCCTGTTTAGACAGACAGTGAAGGTTACACATTATTTTATTAAACCACCCTATTCCTAATTGCAACTTTAAAAGTGTAGGAAAAACCCTTTCATGGGTAGATTGTTATTTATGTGTCTGACGATGGGAAAAACTATGGGACTAGCTACACTAGCCACAGGGTTTTAACCACCCATCCATTAAATTGTGTCAGCTATGTAACAGTAACAAAGAAAATGACGGCACTTCCACTACAAGAAATAGATGTGAACAGGTGCTTACTAAGAGGAGCTACCTCCATATACAATGAACAAATAATGTAGCACACTGTAACACTGAGTATATAAATATGAAATATGAAATCTGAATAGCATAACTGCTGTAAAAAATAGAAATAAATGAGAAATTTTAGCACATGCAAATATGAAGTATGAAATATGAATAGCATTGCTGCTGTAGAATATAGAAATAAATTAGAAATCTTAGCGCATAAATTGGCCAATTCATGTGTACCTGACAGCCGCGGTAAGGCGTTTCTCGATGTCAGTACCTAAAAATGTGAATACCTCTCTAAGAGACCTCCGTCTGCTTATGTGTGGGAAAGTAAGATCCTGATGCATTTAAAACCACCTGCGGCATGGGGGTGGGGGTGGAGTGCTCAGTCAACGCTAAATCTAGTAACAAAGAAAATGACGGCACTTCCACTACAAGAAATAGGTGTGAACAGGTGCTTACTAAGAGGAGCTACCTCCATACACAATGAACAAATAATGTAGCACACTGTAACACTGAGTATATAAATATGAAATATGAATAGCATAACTGCTGTAAAAAATAGAAAAAAATGAGAAATTTGAGCGCAGGTGGTTTTAAATGCCTTACCTCGGCTGTCAGGTACACATGAATTGGCCAATTTATGCGCTAAGATTTCTCATTTATTTCTATATTCTACAGCAGCAATGCTATTCATATTTCATACTTCATATTTACATGCGCTAAAATTTCTCATTTATTTCTATTTTTTACAGCAGTTATGCTATTCATATTTCATATTTATATACTCAGTGTTACAGTGTGCTACATTATTTGTTCATAGCTATGTAACAGTGTCTTTCCTACAGCTCACGCTGTAGTGTAATGGTTGTGTCCAGCACACACATTAATCCCCTCTTCCGGGCTACTAGGTGCTCTGTTCCTACTTCCTCATGCATTTTTTCCATCTTTTTCTTCCTCTCTAGCCATCAGCCCTGCTTTCTTCACTCCCATGCTTGCTTTCTCTTCACTTCTCTCCTGCTCCACCTTTCCTGTCTTTCTATTTTCCATTTCCCTCATCTGGCTGCTAAAAGGAGATTCTAAGCTAAGCACATCCTTCTCTCCCATTGGTACAGCTTGGGCGCAGCTAAAAAGGGGTGTTTGTGGGGTACTCAAAATGGGCAGAGCTACATGGAGCATCTGTCCTCCACTCACCAGCCACCAGCAGTGCTTGAGGGACAGGCGATTCCTCACTTGTGATCCTGGAAGGAGGCAGAGTATTCCCTCCAGGATTGCACTGCACTGGAAATAAAAGCTGTGCATATTGTTCCATGGGCCTGCCGCTCCTTCAGAGAAACAGAAGACTGCCGCCTGAGGTCATGTGGCCCGAGTCTCAGCTTGCACCTACACATAGAGCCTATAATGTAAAAATAGCGCAGAATAACTACTGAATAATAAGTGACACTAATATGTTCAATATTTGTAGGGTGTTGGAAGATGGGAACTATGGACAGAAGACTTGAGCTCAGTGCCACCGATACCACACGATATGATGTTTAATGAAATAATTGTACCCACTTTGGACACAATTAGGTACACAGCATTGATGAAGTTGCTAACAACCCACCAGAAACCTTCTGTGTTTGTGGGTCCAACTGGTACTGGAAAAAGTACCTATATTATAGTAAGTATTCATCCTATTAGTTTTATGTTGAGTTTTATTATTGATCATACGATTATTGTGTTTCATTTTGCTGTGCTAAAGGGGATTTTCTTTAGAAATTAGCCATGAGGGCTTCTGTAATCATTATATAAAACAATACGTTTCAATGTAACCTTTTGTAGGCCAAATTTACATCACAGTTTTACATATTTTTAGCTGTGTATATCTGTTGTCTGATGCAAAATAAATATTTACAGATACTCCTTTTAGGTATACTAGCCTATCATCATCGACGTTATTGTCTCTAGCAATGTTCTACCTCCGATAATTGACCAGTGTAAACAGGCTGCCAAAAAATGAGCAAACACTTGTTCGTCGGGTGAAATGACTTATACAAAGCAAAATTCTTGGCAGCACATTGTCCTGTGCAAACAGAACATGCACTGCTGAGACCAATGACAGTCTAAGCACACAGATCGATCTAATCAGGTAATCACAATATTGCAATAAAATGGTCACTGTTTTGTTACACTCAAGTAGAAAAAGCCACCGCAAGCTTAGGCTGTGTGCCCAAGATGCAAATTTAATGCATTTCCGTGGCTGTATTGCACATTTTCTGTTAGTACAATAAACCTCATTTCAAGGCAGAAACATTACTGTGTCCAACAGTTATTACATATATCAAACTGAAATAGCTGTTGCGAATACACCAATTTTTATAAAACATTAAGCTTAAGATTAATAGGGGTGCCCAAACTTTTTCATATAACTGTACATAATTTACATTAATACTATATACAAAATATTCACAAAGTTCCATATGATATTCAGGACAATACATATTTCACCCAATACATCAGATTCAAAAGCAAAATATGGTACTAATCTTCTAGAAATGTTAATAAAGCGTAAAAAGGACTGTATATTAATGTTGGGAGGGTTAGAATGTAATGAAACCATAATTGCAGATATATATGTTTTGACACAAAAAAAAGGCAAGCATTAATTACATCAACAAGAAAGTATGAAAATACTCAATGAAATATCTTTTATTATAATAAAAAATTATATTGGCGCAGTAACTGGAACAAAGGACGGTGTTCAGCAGGTGTCAGAATAATGTAGAATAATGGTGGCAGCGTGAATAATTATGAATATAGAGAAGTAAAACTAAATCATGAAAGAGAGCTATAGTAAATAGAATAAAACATAGATTTAAAGTAAAATAATAATGATAAGTGGAAGTAATGTACCTGAATTCAGACGCCAAGGTAGGAAGTAATGTGATTTTTTAATTTACGGTATTTTAGAATTTTTCTTATTGACTTTCTTTTTCTCTCTCTCTCCCATCCTTCTTTCCTTCCCTCCTTCTCTCCCTCCTAAAGAACCCCTTTAAATTCTATTTGTTTCAACATTACTGGAAACATTCTAACAATTGAGGGAGTGGTTATTGTTAGGTACTAAGTATGAAGGACTCAAAGAGAATCTGTCATCACTTTTTAACCTGCAGTGAAAAAAATCCGATTCTAGTTTAATTGACCTTAGAAGTTTTGGTGTAACAGCCTCTTCGTGCATCAGGGCAGGACTGTTGGTAGGGTGTTCGGCTCTGCCGTGGCCCCTCCTCATTTGTATGAGCCTTCTCTTTTAAATTTCACGCTAGTGCCACCCTTGCCACAGGCGGTGCTTACATACGTTCATGTCCTGGCGGTCTCCAGTAAAATGCCGCTGGTGGCAGCTCGAGCGCAGATTGGGATCTCGGCTCAATGACGAGCTGAGATCTTGATCTGCGCATGCACTGCCAGCAGCTCCATTTTGCTGGAGACCGCCGGAGGTTAATCTGAGCATGCCCCACCACTGGAGCCATTTTGCTAAAGAACTCCTGGGCATGAATGTGCACAAGTGCCGCCCGCAGCAGGGGCGGCGCTAGTGCAAAATTTAAAAAAGGAGTCTCATACAAACGTGGAGGGGCCACGGCAGAGCTGAAGACCATACCCACAGTCCCGCCCCAATGTACAAAGAGGTTATTACACCAGAACTTCTAAGGTGAACTAAACAAGAACAAGGCTATGGATTTTTTCACTACAGGTCTCCATTAAATCAGTATAACTAACAGGTCCATTATGACCATGCCTTTACTTTATCAGGTTAAATCGTGATGACAGGTTCTCTTTAAAAGATACAAGTGAGTACATTAACACGTGTAACAGTGGATGGAAGGTGATATAGAATATGCACATGGAAATGGTACATTATTTGTTTTACATCCCTACTACTTATAAAGATGAATGAGTTATCTTGTCTCAGTTGTGTGTTAAATCGTATTATCTTTCCATTTCTTTTTTATTATGGCTCCATATTCTTTATGATATCAAACCATTTAAGGAAAAGACTGTTCTCTAGATTCATCAATGGGACTTCAGCTCATTCATCTTTCAAGCAGCATCTAGCAATGAAATGTTTGTTTGAGCAATAACGCCCCAATGATCTCCCTCACAATCATCTAACTAGTCCCTGGTGCCTCATGTCATTGTAAATGCTCATCTTTTTCTGTTTTAATTAGAGTAGTTCTAAAAATGCAATCAATCACATTGTTATTGTTAGACATATAACATCCCTTGTGTGGGTTTTTATGTTTCTATCCTAAATAAGTTTACTGCTACAGGGAATTTCCTCTACCAGACCAACAGTTACACTGACATGATTAGATGTGATTTCTTCCAGTAGCACTAATAATTTGTGGAACAGTACTGTAAAGATTGACTTAGGATTTTGTGTTTAGAACGTGTAAATGAACAGATTTTAGAAACAAGCCTTTCTATAGGATTCTATTCTCAGTAAAGTGTTATACCGTAAGCCTATGCATTGCGGAGAACTGTTATTGCTCAAGCCATGATTTACCGCCATTTCACCTGCGATGTGCCCAATCTTTATTTGTTGTTTTTGGTTATGATTAAACTCTTTCCTTGTACAAGCCAAGGCCGAATAATGTGCTGCTCCGTCACTAAGAGTGGACTTCTCGGTATTTCCCTTACTACAGAAAATAAATCTTTGTACAGAAGCAAACATTAAAGTAAAAAATGTACAACTAGTCTTCAGAGTGTTTCTATGTATTTCTTACATTTATATGCCAAACAGCTGGTGCTTCTCAGTTAATACTAAATTTTCTATATTTTACTATGTAGTGGCTGTTATTCCCATGACACTAGTCATCTTACTTAGCATCATTGCTCTGGAAACTTTTTTATTTGTGCAGCAATTTTGTGAATTTTGATGTTTTTATGCAAGTGTGGTTCAGCTCTGCCCACTAACTTGGAAGGGATGTGACCAAGGGCTGGTGCACTTACCTTGGAATCCTTGTCAAAAGAGCTTTATATCCTTGTTAAGGTTTTGCTGCCTGGACTATAAAGCGTTAAAGCATTCCAGCTTTACCTACAAAATATTCTTCAAAATATCAGCCCTGAAAAATATTCTAAAGCAATTTTGACGTGGATTTTCAAAATAAGTACATGAGCCTCATCTGGTCTTAGAGACCTGTTTAAACATTGACTCAGTGTGGAATTGTGAAATATAGTGACAGATCTGCTTTAGTGGAAACTTAGGGTTTATTTACTACAGCAGCCAAACATAAATGAAAGTTTTCCTGTGCTCGATTGCTGTGGACAATAGGAACAGTTTTCTGTTAGTTTTCATGCAAGACACCATTTCTGGCTACAATTGGGTAAGAGCAGACAAGTGTAAATATATTGTACAGTATGCAGCACATTAACTTTAGTACAAAAGGAGAGAATAAATTATTATTATATGTAGAAATGTAATTTATTACTTAACCCAAAAGTCAAGGACCCATAATAGAATAGTAGTCTTGTGGACCAACGAACTAATCAAAATTAGAAAACAAGAGGAACAAACTTCGCACCAAAGTCCAAAGAATCAGTTAAAAAAAATATATATTTTTTTATTTGTTGTTATGAGAAAAAAAGATAAATAACAGACACAGGGGTGGCTAAAAACATAACTGTAGAGGGGCACCAAGAAAAGAGTGTGGTAAGTAGTAATGATCAACCAATAATGAAGAAATATACATACAACATCAGAGATTTACAAATGCCAGCTGTCATACAATAATTATATCAAATGATTTACTATATACAGATGAATATCCAGAGAGAGCAGGTCCACCTGACACTATACTGTACCCAACTCTATAATATTGCCAATGGCTAAATCACATAGAATAATTGTGAATTCAGATGGACTATGCAGTTCATGGATAGTATATAGGATAAGCAATTATAATGGCATCATAAGATTAAGTAATCCTGTCATGAATGACATGTAACAAAAGAAAAGCCAAGGTAGCAGCCGAGACATAGATATATGTAGCAGCTATTATATACTTACATCCACTGTGGATTACACCACACTCTTCAATGGCGCGCACCCCGATGCGCGTTTCGGCACTGCTCCCTTCATCATGGGGTGGCGCCATTGAAGATAGGAAGGGTTTAAAAAGGCCTGACTGATCAATGGGTGTAGGAGGTGTGTGACCGCTGCACCAATGAATGCAGGATGAGCATGCTGGGACACATGGTTGTCGGTGCCCATCCGCCCCACCCACGGCAACTGCGTCATGGGGCTGATGACGCCCGAAGCACGTGAGCAATCACGTGATCGGACGTCACAGGACCCATAGAGACACAGCCGGCAAGAACGCCACGGGAAGCAAAAAAGCCATGCGTACTGATCATCACATTGGCGTGTGCAGTATTAGAAGAATCAGTATATTCATACAAAAAGCATATGGCATTATGTACACAAAAGCATTTTTACAATATATAATGCATATAGAAGGGAAAAGTCAGGAACATAAACTAACCAATAATGTGTATAGTATAACATATGACAGTATAAAAAGATAAAATGAAATAAAAAAATAACAATAAGAAAAATTGAAATGTAAAAAATATACAAAAAATACCAAAGATACACAAAATATATATATGTAGCATATACAGTGCCTACAAGTAGTATTCAACCCCCTGCAGATTTAGCTGGTTGACACATGCGGAATTAACTTGGCATTGTGACATTTGTACTGTAGATCAGCCTGGAAGTGGGAAATGCACTGCAGCAATTTTTTTTTTTTTTAAAAACGTTAAAAGTTAATTCAGAGTGTCATTTATTATTCAACCCCTCAAACCACAAGAATTCTGTTTGGTCCCCCTAAAGTATTAAGAAGTAGTTCAGGCACCAAGAATAATGAGCTTCACATGTGTGGATTAAAGATCTCTTTTGCCAGCCTTTTCTGACTATTTAAGACCCTCCCCAAACTTGTGAACAGCACTCAGACATGGTCAACATGGGAAAGACAAAGGAGCATTCCAAGGCCATCAGAGACAAGATCGTGGAGGGTCACAAGGCTGGCAAGGGGTACAAAACCTTTTCCAAGGAGTTGGGCCTACCTGTCTCCACTGTTGGGAGCATCATCCGTAAGTGGAAGGCTTATGGAACTACTGTTAGCCTTCCACGGCCTGGACAGCCTTTGAAAGTGTCCTCCCGTGCCGAGGCCAGGCTTGTCCGAAGAGTCAAGGCTAACCCAAGGACAACAAGGAAGGAGCTCCGGGAAGATCTCATGGCAGTGGGGACATTGGTTTCAGTCAATACCATAAGTAACGTACTCCACCGCAATGGTCTCCGTTCCAGACGAGCCTGTATGGTACCTTTACTTTCAAAGCGTCATGTCAAGGCTCGTCTACAGTTTGCTCATGATCACTTGGAGGACTCTGAGACAGACTGGTTCAAGGTTCTATGGTCTGATGAGACCAAGATCGATATCTTTGGTGCCAACCACACACGTGACGTTTGGAGACTGGATGGCACTGCATACGACCCCAAGAATACCATCCCTACAGTCAAGCATGGTGGTGGCAGCATCATGCTGTGGGGCTGTTTCTCAGCCAAGGGGCCTGGCCATCTGGTCCGCATCCATGGGAAGATGGATAGCACGGCCTACCTGGAGATTTTGGCCAAGAACCTCCGCTCCTCCATCAAGGATCTTAAGATGGGTCGTAATTTCATCTTCCAACAAGACAACGACCCAAAGAACACAGCCAAGAAAACCAAGGCCTGGTTCAAGAGGGAAAAAGTCAAGGTGTTGGAGTGGCCTAGTCAGTCTCCTGACCTTAACCCAATTGAAAACTTGTGGAAGGAGCTCAAGAATAAAGTCCACATGAGACACCCAAAGAACCTAGATAACTTGGAGAAGATCTGCATGGAGGAGTGGGCCAAGATAACTCCACAGACCTGTACCGGCCTGATCAGGTCTTATAAAAGACGATTATTAGCTGTAATTGCAAACAAGGGTTATTCCACAAAATATTAAACATAGGGGTTGTATAATAATTGACCCACACTTTTATGTTTAAAATTTAATAAAATTCAACTGAGCAACATAACTTTTTGGTTTGTAAGATTTATGCTTCTGTTCATAAAACCTACTCTTGTTTGCAGTTTGAAGGCTCTAACTTATTTGCATCTTATCAAACCAGCTAAATCTGCAGGGGGTTGAATACTACTTGTAGGCACTGTATAACAAAGCATAAACCCATCAAATTAATAATTAAATATAAATACAATTGTAATTGAAAAATACGTGTGTTGGGTATAAAGTGCATAATGTGTATGACATGTATGATGTGAAGTGATGATATATATCAAATGTAAAATATAAATATAAATATGACCATGTATAATTACAATAAATATGGTGAAATAAGTTAATAAATAGTTAAAAATACAAAGTGACAGTGCATGTGAATAAGGTGGGTAAGTACAGGGTGGTCCAAAAGTAGGTGGCCAGAAAATAATAACATTTATTTTGATTTATATATAAAATTATATTTACTAACACAAGCATAACATTGACAATTAAATTTTATTCTGAACAATAATACAAAAGCCCTTAAATTTTATCAACGCAGGTGCTCAAACTGTTTTGCATTACAATTTGCACAGCTTTGAAGTCTGCCTCTTACGCGTCGACCAACTTTTTTGCACAAGTGTCTTTGGGTATTAATTTCTTGAAATGCATCTCTTATGTAATTTTTCAAATCACTGACACTTTTTGGTTTTCGACTATAAACTTTGTCCTTGAGTACTCCCCAAAAGAAAAAATCCATTGGGGTCAAGTCTGGTGAACGTGCCGGCCAATCAAGTGGGCCTCTTCGGCCAATCCATTTATTAGGAAATGTTTCATCAAGATGCTTGCGGACTACTCTTGAATAATGTGGAGGGGCCCCATCTTGTTGGAAATAAAGGTCATTTAAATTAGACTGTTGCTGTAACAGGGGAACAACTTGATTCATTAGAATTTCGAGATACTTATCTCCTGTGACTGTTCCATCAAAAAATATTGGTCTTAAAACACCAAAACTTGAAATACCACCCCAAACATTGATACCAGGCTCATTTAGTTGTTGCTCTAATGTTAAATGCATGTTCACATTATACCAGTAAATACAATTATGTCTGTTAATATGGCCAGATAATTTGAAAGAAGCTTCATCACTCCACATATTGTTATCTAAAATTACTGGATTCTCTTTCATTTCGTTAAGCATAATCTCACTAAATTGCAGCCGCCCGTCTGGATCATCCTCCAATAAACCATGAATTAGACGTGGACGATAAGCTTTCCACCCAATAGATTTCAGGATTCGAATAATAGAAGCTCGTGAAATTCCCAATTCCAAAGAGGCTCTTCTGTTGGACTTTTTTTGACTCTGAACAAATGTTTCAGCAACGAGTTGTTTATTATCTTCTGTACAGACTGTTTTGGGTCGACCAGTTTTTGGAGCATTAAGGATTGAGCCAGTGGCATTGAATTTGTCACGAATGCGGTAAATGGTTTGTCTCTTTGGGGCTCGAGTACCAAATGTTTCAACCCAATTTGCTCTAACGGTTTCAGCATTTTGAGATTTCCAATACTCTGTTAAAATCCATTTTCTTTGATCTGTATTTAAATTATTTGCCATTATGTGTTATCTGAATTATCTGAAAAGAAAACAGATTTGGGGGAGATCTATCTGTGAAAACTAGATCTGTGAAACTGGCTCAGTTGCCCTTAGCAACCAATCAGATTCCACCTTTCATTTTCCAAAGAGTCTGTGAGGAATGAAAAGTGGAATCTGATTGGTTGCTAAGGGCAACTGAGCCAGTTTCACTTTACACCATGTTTGATAAATCTCCCCCTTCATAACCTTATTACACTTTCTGTCCACCTACTTTTGGACCACCCTGTATTAATATAATAGATAGTGATGAATGAAATACATATAAATATATTAAAATATAGATAATCCGCCTCTATTGTTGGACTAATAATGAATAAATAGTAATAAAATATTAAGCAGTGTGCATATAAACATACAAGCATCTAAACAACTATGTTCTGCTCTTAAAGTGTTAGAATGTTGGAACCACTGGTTCCATCTATTACCTAAAATTCATAAGGATAGTACTCGATCACCAGGAAGACCAATTCTATCTGGTTATGGCAATTACCTTGAGAACGCTGGGAGATATATTGATGCCAGATTACAACCCCTTGTGGAATGTCTTCCGTCTTATATTAAGGATACTGATGACTTCCTCAGAAAAATTGATGGTTTACATGTTGGGAGTGACACTCTGTTAGTAACTTGTGACATTGAGTCACTTTATACTAACATACTAACAAAACTACGACATAGTTTTTTTCTACATACATCTAACTCTTCGACTGACCTGATCTCATTCATTGTCCAGTTATTGGAATTCACGCTCTGTCACAATTTTTTTGTTTTTAAGGGGTCCTTCTTCCTGCAGCTCCAGGGAACAGCGATGGGTGCACCTTTTGCCCCATCTTACGCCAGCCTGTTCCTGGGGTTGTGGGAGAGGGAACTCTTCCTGTCTGATCGGATGTCATCGATGGACCCCGTCCTCTTCTGGGAGTGGTACATCGACAACATCTTTTTGATCTGGCAGGGTACTCCTGATTCCTTAATTCATTTTATGATGGAACTCAACAATAATGATTTCAATATTCGGTTGACATATCAGGCTGACCCACATAGTATTGAGTTCCTGGATGTCAGAATTACCAGAGATGACACCAACACATTACAAAGCACAGTTCACCGTAAACCCTCGGCGGGGAACTCGCTATTGCATGCGTCATCAGGACATCCTTCACATATGATTAAAGCCATCCTTACTGGTCAGTTCTTTAGACTGAGGTGGTTATGTTCTACTTAAATGGATTTCCTCACGCAAGCTCAAGATCTTATGGCTAGGTTTATAGAGAGAGGATACAGTCATCGCTCTATTAAAAAAGCTTTCCATAGAGCGAAATATACTACCCGCCATCAGTCACTATATATTGCCAAATCAGTTAAGGATCTTAACACTTTGCGCTTTATTACTGACTTTCATTCACAAGCATCCGCTGTTCGTGAATGTTTAAATAAATCCCAACACACGTATTTTTCAATTACAATTGTATTTATATCTAATTATTAATTTGATGGGTTAATGCTATGTTATATATGCTACATATATATATATATATATATATATATATATATATATATATTTTGTGTATCTTTGGTATTTTTTGTATATTTTTTACCTTTCAATTTTTCTTATTTTTATTTTTTTTATTTCATTTTATTTTTTTTTATACTGTCATATGTTATACTATACACATTGGTTAGTTTATGTTCCTGACTTTTCCCTTCTATATGCATTATATATTGTAAAACGCTTTTGTGTACATAATGCCATATGCTTTTTGTATACCGCATACGCCTAATACCGCACACTCCGGTGTGATGATCAGTACGCATGGCTTTGTTGCTTCCCGCGGCGTTGTCGCAGGCTGTGTCTCTATGGGTCCTGTGACATCCGATCACGTGTTTGCTCACGTGCTTCGGGCGTCATCGGCCCCATGACCCGGTTGCCGTGGGTGGGGCGGATGGGCGTCGACAGCCATGCGTCGCAGCATGCTCATCCCACATTCATTGGTGCAGCGGTCACACACCTCCTACACCCATTGATCAGTCAGGCCTTTTTAAACCCTGTCTATCTTCAATGACGCCACCCCCTGACGAAGGCAGCTGTGCCGAAACGCACGTTGGGGTGTGCGCCATTGAAGAGTGTGGTGTAATCCACAGTGGATGAAAGTATATACTAGGTGCTACATATAGCTATGTCTCGGCTGCTACCTTGGCTTTTCTTTTGTTACATGTCATTTATGACAGGATTACTTAATCTTATGATGCCATTATAATTGCTTATCCTATATACTATCCATGAACTGCATAGTCCATATGAATTCACAGTTATTCTATGTGATTTAGCCATTCGCAATATTATAGAGTTGGGTACATTATAGTGTCAGGTGGACCTGCTCTCCCTGGATATTCATTTTTATATAGTAAATCATTTGATATAATTATTGTATGATGGCTGACATTTCTAGATAGCTGATGTTGTATATATATTTTCCACTTCTCCCATGACAGCGCCACCTGAGAGAGGGTATCCACCCACCAAGGACAGGAACCTACTGAATAAAAAGGCGGTACCTCTCTTCCGCATCAGTTTTGGTTCCTGTCCTTGATGGGAGCCTCTCTAGGTGGTACCTTGTACCTGTCGTGGGGTCTGGAGTGGATCCCGGGATCGATGCGGCCTGGAGGCCGTGAAGAGACAGCAGATGGTCTTCTGTTCCCAGCCCCATCTTGCTGTGCCTGGGTCTGCGTGCGGGGGGGGCGTCTTCCGGGGTCCTCTCCCGCGTGCGCCGGGTCCTGCAGCCGGGTCTGCGCACACGCAATGGCCGTGGCTGGGCGTGCCGGCAGGCAAGCCTTCCGGGCTGCGCATGTGCGGGGTCACGTCGCGCCGCGTGCCGTAGCGTGCCGGAAGTCCGGGCTGCGTACACGCAGGGTCGTGTCGCGCCCTAGCGCGAGTGCCGGAAGCCCGGGTCTGCGGGTACGATTTCCGGGTCATCCCCGTGCAAGCGCGCCGGGAGCCGCTGGGCTGCGCACACGCAGGAGGGATCCTGCGGCATAGCGCGCCAGCCGGCAAAGAAAAAAGAAAAAAAAAAAGGAATAATATATATGTATTTTATTATAAATTAAATAAATAAATAAAATAATTAGAGTTAATGGAAAAGAGAGCACACTGCTGCCGGAAGGGGAGGAGCCTAAAGGAGGTGGAGCCCCTTATGCTTTTAAAGAATGGGAAGCTGTCAAGATGGCGGTGTCTGCATCCCCGTCATCATGAGTGAGGAGCCGCAGTCACCTGGGCAGCAGCTGTCACCACCGCAGGAGGAACAGCAGCAGCCACAAGCACCTAAACAGCATAAGCAGGTCAAGCAAAATGTGAGACAACCAGAGCAACGGGAGTCTTCCCATCATCAGAGCCACAGCAATGGGGGTCGTACGAGTGCCAGCAGAACCGGTCAGAAGAATTCTCGTCAATCTACCTCCGCCAGATGGGAGCGTTCATGTGAACGGCAACCACCGCCTCCGGTACCCTAGTCTGAAAGGCAGTGTGGTGAGTGATCTTCGTGAAAGTTCACCTTCGTAATGTGCTCTACTGTTTTTTCTCTTTTCTCTCCTTTCATTTCCTTCTGGTTGTTAGGAACCAAAAAAGAGTAGTTCCAAAAATAAGAATAAGGAGTGTGCATTATGTAAAGATAGCCTTCCCAGCTCCTACGCTAAGAACCTTTGCTCTGATTGTATACAGAAAACTATAGCGGAGGAGTCCCTACTTTTTCTATGGACTTATAGGGAAAATATATATTCTTGTACCGTGTTAGCCAGGAGATAGAAAAATATTTAGATTTGAGAGTCCTCAGTGGTTGATACCTTTTAATGGCTAACTGAAAAGATGGTAACAAATTACAAGCTTTCGAGACTACTCAGGTCTCTTCATCAGGCATAGTATACCACAAAATCTGAAGAGTCACATATTTATACACAATAAGACGCACAAGGAAAAAAAAATGCAATAGGTAAGACAGGTGATGAAAAGCAGAGTTATTATGGAAGAGATAAACAGTTCTGGCTATAAATATTTTAGCAGTTAATAGATAAGAAGTGTGAAGGTTTTATTGTCCTGTGACCAGGTCCAGTGTTGTGATGACCTTACAGGTCTGAGAGTCTGAGGAGCACATTCCTTAGTTGATGTAGAATGACATAAATCCATGCAACACATTCATTCCTGCTCTGAAAGTGTTAAAGGTCATCATCAGTTTATATTCTGAGACTCTTCTTTCTCTTTGACATTTGAAGTTACCTTTTAATACTAGTAATTTCATATATTTTATGCTGTGATAAGGGGAACAAAAATGCTTGGCTACAGGCAGATCTATTCTTTTTTCTTTTATTGTGTGGCGATGATGATTCATCCTTGTTCTAAGTTTTTGCCCTGTCTCCCCTACATAAACACCCCCAGCTGGACATTTGGTACATATAATTAAGTACACTACATTAGATGTGATACAGCTGAACATACCTGGGATCTTAGAGTCCTGATGGGAATTGGGAATCTTTATCTTGTCTGTGGTCGTTATAAGCGGACAGGTTTTACATTTTTTCTGGTTGCAAGGAAAGGTACCTGTAGCTGGTGGAGATGACAGGGAGCTTCTGACCATGATGCTTCTTAGATTTGGGGGCTGCCTGAAACACAGAAGTGGGGGGTCTGGAAATATGGATTGTAATCGGGCATCTTTTTGTAGTAAGAGTTGTAGTTTCCGTGCATCTCTTCTTAGCGCCTCCAGATTTGGATTGTAGGTGACTACTAGAGGCACCCGGTTGTTTTCTTGTTTGGTTTTGTAATGTAGGAGATGATGTTTCAAAAAGGTCTTTCTGAGGCCATCAAGGTGTTTGTCTCTATCCATCTGGTTGGAACATATCCGATTGTATCTGATGGCTTGGCTGTAAACAATAGAGTTTTTTATGTGTTTTGGATGGAAACTGTCCCATTTAAGGTGTGTAGGATGGTCGATTGGTTTCCGGTACAAGGATGTCTCTACTTCATTGTTCTGTAGCTTGATGATGGTGTCCAAAAAGTTAATTTCAGTACAGGAGTAGTTGAGTGTTAGGTTGATGGTGGGATGAAATCGATTAAAGTGTTGATGCAACGTCTTCAGCTGTTGCTCAGACTCTGTCCAGATGATTAAAATATCGTCAGTGAAACGATAGTAGGCCAGAGGCCTGATGGGACATGAGGACAAAAAGTCACTTTCAAGCTTGGCCATGAAAAGATTTGCGTACTGTGGAGCCATTTTACTTCCCATCGCTGTACCAGTTTCCTGTAGATATATGTTGTTATCAAATTCAAAGTAATTGTGGGTGAGTATGAATTCTGTAAGTTTGACCACAGAATCTGCAACAATTCCTGTATTTTCTATGAAGGTTTTGCAGGCATTTAATCCATCCTTGTGTGGGATATTAGAATACAAAGATTCCACATCCATGGTGGCCAGGATGGTTCCTTCTGGTAGAGGACGTACTGCTGCTAGTTTATTCAGTAGGTCTGTCGTGTCCTGAATGTAGCTGGGTGTACTCTTTACCAGTGGTTTAAGAACACACTCTACCCATCCAGAAACTTGCTCAGTAAGGGTGCCCACACATGAAATAATTGGTCTTCCTGGATTTCCAGGAATGAATGTGTCGCATGGATTTATGTCATTCTACATCAACTAAGGAATGTGCTCGTCAGACTCTCAGACCTATGAGGTCATCATAGAATCATAGAATGGTAGAGTTGGAAGGGACCTCCTGGGTCATCTGGTCCAACCCCCTGCTCAAAGCAGGATTCACTAGATCATCTCAGACAGATGTCTGTCCAGCCTCTGTTTGAAGACGTCCATTGAAGGGGAACTCACCACCTCTCGTGGCAGCCTGTTCCACTCATTAATCACCCTAACTGTCAAAAAGTTTTTTCTAATATCTAATCTGTGTCTCCTCCCATTTAGTTTCATCCCATTGCTTCTAGTCTTTCCTTGTGCAAATGAGAATAAAGATGATCCTTCTACAATGTGACAGCCCTTGACATATTTGTAGACAGCTATTAAGTCTCCTCTCAGTCTTCTTTTTTGCAAGCTAAACATTCCCAAATCCTGCAACCGTTCCTCATAGGACATGGTTTGCAGACCAGTCACCATTCTGGTCGCTCTTCTCTGAACTTGCTCCAGTTTGTCTATGTCTTTTTTAAAATGTGGTGCCCAAAACTGTACACAGTATTCCAGATGAGGTCTGACCAAAGAGGAGTAAAGACCGATAATGACTTCACGTGATCTAGACTGTATGCTTCTGTTAATACATCCTAGAATTGTATTTGCCTTTTTTGCTGCTGCATCACACTGTTGACACATGTTCAGTCTATGATCTATTAGTATACCTAAGTCTTTTTCACATGTACTGTTGCTTAGCTCTATTCCTCCCATTCTGTATATGCTTTTTTCATTTTTATTGCCCAGATGTAGTACTTTGCATTTTTCCCTGTTAAAAACCATTCTGTTGGTTGCTGCCCACTGCTCCAGTTTATTTAGGTCTTTTTGAATCCTCTCTCTCTCTTCTCTAGTATTAGCTATCCCTCCTAGCTTTGTGTCATCAGCAAATTTAATCAGTTTACCCTCAATTCCTTCATCTAAATCATTGATAAAGATGTTGAACAATACAGGTCCCAGGACGGAGCCCTGCGGTACCCCACTTGAGACATTCATCCAGCTGGATGTGAAGCCATTTACAACCACCCTTTGAGTCCGATCACTAAGCCAGTTATGAATCCACCTAACAGTTCCCTGGTCCATTGCATACTTGGTCATTTTTTCAATAAGGATGGTGTGAGATACTTTGTCAAATGCTTTGCTGAAGTCAAGATATACTATATCTACAGCATTTCCCTGATCCACCCAGTCAGTGATTCTGTCATAGAAGGAAATTAAGTTAGTCTGACATGACTTGTTAGTTACAAACCCATGCTGACTCTGGTTAATCACTTCATTCTTATCCATGTACTTACATACATGTTGTTTAATAATTTGTTCAAAGATCTTTCCTGGTATAGAAGTCAGACTCACCGGCCTATAGTTCCCTGGGTCCACCTTCTTCCCCTTTTTGAAGATAGGAACAACATTTGCTCTTCTCCAGTCTTCTGGGACTTCTCCTGTTCTCCAAGAATTTTCAAAGATTATGGAGAGTGGTTCTAAAATTTCTTCTACGATCTCCTTCAGTACTCTGGGGTGTAATTCATCTGGACCTGGAGACTTGAACTCATTTATGTTAGCTAAATATTCCCTCGCAATCTTTCTGTTTACAGATAACTTGGATTCCTCTATTCCTTTAAAAGGACAGTGAAGATCAGTTGATGTTACATTTTCTTTCTGAGAGAAAACAGATGCAAAATAGGAATTAAAAAGTTCGGCCTGCTCAACATCCTCTCTTACCATTTCTCCATTTTCATCCTGTAAAAATCCTATAGCATCTTTGACTTTTCTTTTACTTTTGACATACCCCCAAAATCCTTTTTTATTGCTTTTGACATCTCTTGCAAGCCTTAATTCATTGTCAGCTTTAGCTAACCTGATACATGCCCTACAGGATCTGCAGACTGCATTATAATCTTCTTTAGATATGCCTCCCTCTTTCCATTTAATAAACATTTCTTTCTTTCTTTTTAGCATGTGTTTAAGTTCTGTGTTCATCCATCCTGGTTTCCTTAAATGCTTCCCATTCTTCCTACTTTTCGGGATTGTTAACGATTGTGCTTTGAGAATCTCATTTTTAAAAATTTCCCATCCTTCCTGGACATTTTTGTCCTTAAGGACATCCAGCCATTGGATCCCTCCTATTCTCTTTCTGAGTCTCTTAAAATCTGCCTTTCTAAAATCTAACCTTGAAGTTTGAGTCTTCACATGTCTTCCTCCTCTAGTTATCCAAAATTCTATAATAGCATGATCGCTGCCTCCTAGGGTCCCAGCCACCTTTACCTCCTCAACCATTTCCTCCCTGTTTATAAGGATTAGATCCAAAGTAGCAGATCCCCTTGTTTTCTCCCCTACCTTTTGGAAGATAAAGTTGTCAGCAAGAGAGGATAAGAATTTGCTTGACCTGTTAGTTTTACTTGAGAGAGATTCCCAACAAATGTCTGGATAGTTGAAATCTCCCATGACCACTACGTCATATTTTTTGGAGAACTTGGTCATTTGATACATAAAGAGTTCATCCATATCTTCAGCTTGCCCAGGTGGCCTGTAGTAAATGCCTACAATGGTGTCCTTTCCGTTGTTCTCTCCTTGTATTCTTACCCAAACAGTTTCCACAGAACTCCCAGTCTCTGAAGCTTCAATCTCTGTGCAGATATACGCTTTTCTAACATACAATGCAACACCTCCTCCTCGTTTATCAAGTCTGTTTCTTGCAAATAAGTTGTATCCTTTTAGCCTTTTATTCCAATCATGTGTATCGTCCCACCAAGTTTCAGTGATTCCAATGACATCATATTCCTTTTCCTGCATTAGTAGTTCCAATTCTCCTTGTTTGTTGCCCATGCTTTGTGCATTTGTATAAAAACATTTTATAAAAACAGGTCATCACCACACTGGACCTGGTCACAGGACAATAAAACCTTCACACTTCTTATCTATTAACTGCTAAAATATTTATAGCCAGAACTGTTTATCGCTTCCATAATAACTCTGCTTTGTATCACCTGTCTTACCTATTGCATTTTTTTTTCTTGTGTGTCTTATTGTGTATAAATATGTGACTCTTCAGATTTTGTGGTATACTATGCCTGATGAAGAGACCTGAGTAGTCTCGAAAGCTTGCAATTTGTTACCATCTTTTCAGTTAGCCATTAAAAGGTATCAACCACTGAGGACTCTCAAATCTAAATATTTTTCTATGGACTTAAAAACTTTAATCCAGACAGAGGTCAGGGATTCCTTAAAGAACTTAACCTCTCGTAAGAGAAAGAAGCAGAAATGGGTTTCCTCGGACTCAGAGGAATCAGTAGAGTCCCGTTTCACGAGGAAATATCCTTCCCCCTCTGACCTCTCTTCATCGGAGTCTTCGGATGATGATGGAGGGGGTAGGCCTTGTTTTTCGGTGGACAATACTGAGAAATTGGTCAAGGCTATCAGAGTGACTATGGGTATTGCCGATGCCAAAACTCCCAGAACAGTTCAGGACGTCATGTTTGGAGGCTTAGATCAGAAGAGGAGACGCACATTCCCAGTTAACAAGAGGATCAAGACTCTTATAGATAGGCAATGGAAAAAACAGAGAGTAAAGGCCAGCTGCCTTCTTCTTCTAAGCGGATATACACCTTTGAAGATGAGGATGCGGCTACGTGGGACAAAACCCCTAAAATTGATGTGGCCATCGCGAAGTCCTCAAAAAGATCCACACTACCCTTTGAGGATTTGGGGGCCCTAAAAGATCCGTTTGATAAAAAGGCGGAGTCTTTTTTAAAACTGGCCTGGGAGTCCTCAGCAGGGGCTCTGAAACCGGCAGTAGTAGCCACCTGCACCGCCAGTTCTATGATGATCTAGCTTCAACAGTTAGAGGACCAGATGAAAGGGAATGTCTCTAGAGAGAAAATTTTGTCGGGTCTGCCTCTTTTGCAGGGAACGGCTGCATTCCTTGCAGATGCATCGGCAGATTCAGTTAGGCTGGCTGCCAGGTCAGCAAATATTTCTAATGCAGTCCGCAGGTCATTATGGCTCAAGAGCTGGCCAGGGGATGTGCAGTCAAAATCTAAACTCTGCTCAGTCCCTTGCGAAGGGGACTTTCTTTTTGGGAAAGCCTTAGATGACATCCTGGATAAGGCAGTGGACAAGAAACATGGGTTTCCTTCTGTGTCTGCTCCCCGATATAAGAGCTCCTTTCGGAAGAGGAAATACAATCGGAGCAAGTTTCCTAGAGACCAAAGTGGTTGGGGAGACAGGAATCCGAATAACAGAGGCTTCATGTTCGGGAGTCAATCCTCCGAGAGTAAGAAAACCCCTAAGTGATGGACCTCCCTAGGTGGGAGGAAGGTTGTCCCACTTCCTTCCCGCCTGGGAAAAAATATCGTCCAGTGCTTGGATTTTTAGGGATAATCAGGAGGGGGCTGAAGTTGGAGTTCAAGAACATTCCCAGGAACACCTTCAGGATTTCAGCCCCCAGAGGCCTAAGGGACCAGATGGCCCTGCAACAGGAAGTACTCACTTTGGTTGTGAAGGGGGTTCTAGTAGAAACACCTGTACCCGAGCAGGGGAGAGAGTTTTACTCAACTCTCTTCCTAATAAAGAAACCGGATGGCTCCTTCAGAACCATTGTCAACTTGAAGAAGCTGAACGAATATTTGATTTACAGTCCATTCAAAATGGAATCAATAAAATCAGCCATAAAAATGTTGTTTCCAGAATGCTGTATGGGCGTCCTCGATTTGAAGGACGCCTACTACCACGTCCCAATCTTTCCTGCACACCAACAGTTTCTGAGGGTAGCTGTACGGTTCGGCAAGCACATAAGGCATTTTCAGTTTGCAGCTCTTCCCTTTGGGATCTCCATGGCTCCAAGGGTTTTCACAAAGATTATCCTGGAAGTCACAGCGCATCTAAGGGAGAAAGATATCCTAGTCATCCCTTACCTGGACGATTTTTTAGTGGTGGGCAGATCAAAACAGCTCTGCGCACTGGCTCTGGCTGAAGTCATGGTAGGTCTAAATGGCCTGGGGTGGATGTTAAACTTAGAAAAATCGAGACTAGAACCAAAAAAGGTTCAGTCATTCCTGGGTCTCGTTTTGGACTCTGAAAACCAGACCTGTTTTCTGCCAGAGGACAAGAAACTGAAGATCAGCTCCCTCATATCACGCGTAATCAACAATCCATCCATGACATTGTCTCTATTGGGTACAATGACATCTTGTATCCCAGCAGTTCAGTGGACCCAGTTCCATACCAGACAGGAGATCCTGACAGCAGACAGACGGCTCAGAGGTCGCCTGGATGTAAGAATATCCCTTTCGAGTTTAGTAATCAACTCGCTGGAGTGGTGGATGAATCCGGAAGATCTATCTCTGGGGGTACCTTGGTCTTTCCAGGTGTTGGATACGATTATGACAGACGCAAGCGCAGAAGGCTGGAGAGCTCACCTGAGAGATCATTCAATACAAGGCCTCTGGTCGGACAGCGAGACGGGTCTCTCCTCTAACATGAGGGAGCTGTTGGCAGTCAGAAATGCGCTAGTAGAGTTCAGTTCTCTTCTTCAGGGTCATCACATCCTGATAATGTCGGACAACAGAACGACAGTCGCCTACCCTAATCGTCAGGGGGGGTACCAGATCCCTCCCTCTGATGTTAGTAGCGGACCAGATCCTTCGCTTTGCTTAGAGTCATCTATTTACGCTCTCGGCGCTGCATACAAGAAGAGAGGAGAACGTAAAGGCCGATTTTCTAAGTCGGCACATCTTGAGATAAGGAGAATGGGAATTGAATCCAGCGGTATTCCAGCAGATTATCGGCAGATGGGGACAACCTCAGATAGATCTGTTTGCGAACCAACACAATCGGAAGACCAAAATCTTTTGCTCCCTGAATCCAAAGAAGATGCCGTTTGCGGTAGACGCGCTGCAAATTCCTTGGGACTTTACCCTGGCCTATACCTTTCCCCCTCTAATGCTGATCCCTACTATCCTGAGGAAGATCCGAGAAGAACAGGCAAGGGTTATATTGATCGCCCCGTTTTGGCCCAAGAGACCATGGTTCACTTGGATGATGAGAATGTCCCAGGCGGATCCATGGGTTCTTCCGGACACCCCAGATCTCCTCAGGCAGGGCCCAGTCTTCCATCCCCAAAGATCGGGCCTGCATTTGATGGCCTGGATTTTGAAAGGTCACTACTAACACCGGAGGGGTTCTCTCCAGGTCTAGTTACTACTCTACTGGCGAGTAGGAAGCCGGTGACTACTAGGATCTATGGCAGAACCTGGGCTAAGTTTCTGTCTACCTCGGGTCAGTTCGCCAAAGGGAGGGTTCCTATTGGGGCCATGTTGGAATTCCTTCAGAAAGGCTTAAGCATGGGGTTAGCCACCAGTACCCTTAAGGTACAAGTATCAGCTCTGGGGGCACTATATAATTATGACTTAGCAGCGAATAGGTGGATCATCAGATTCATTAAAGCTTGCAGTAGATCTAGACCTATTCCTACTCCAAGGATGCCTCCTTGGGACCTTGATCTGGTTCTAGAAGCACTATCCAAGCCCCCCTTTGAGCCCTTAGAAGAAGCTTCGGAGAAAATTCTTACCTTAAAAACAGCCATGCTGGTAGCTCTAACTTCAGCTCGTAGGGTTAGTGATCTACACTCGCTGTCAGTGGGTCAGGGACACCATTGGCTTAGCATACTGTTCTAGCAATCTGCCAGTTCCAGAGAACCTGAAGGCCAATCCACCAGAGCTGTAGCTGCTTCCTGGGAAGAGAAAGCGGATGTGCCCATCGACACCATATGTAAGGCGGCAACTTGGTCATTCCCCGCTACATTTTACAAGAATTACCGTCTTGACCTTTCCTCTTCTATTGATCTGTCCTTTGGGAGGAAGGTGTTGCCAGCGGTGATCCCTCCCTCTTGTGTCTGATCTCTCTAAATCTCTCAGGTGGTGCTGTCATGGGAGAAGGGGAAAAGATCCTAGTTACTTACCAGTAACGGGATTTTACAGAGCCCATGACTCTACCCTATTAATTCACTCTCCTTTATCACTTATGGTGTGCACTTCTTGGGGTGTTTTATTAAGAAATGTTTAGGTGGCAGTTATGTACTAACCTATTTTTCGGAGGCCCTCTCATGCTCTGAAACAAAAACTGATGCGGAAGAGAGGTACCGCCTTTTTATTCAGTAGGTTCCTGTCCTTGGTGGGCGGATACCCTCTCTAAGGTGGTGCTTTCATGGGCTCTGTAAAATGCCGTTACCGGTAAGTAACTAGGATCTTTCTTCATTATTGGTTGATCATTACTACTTACCACACTCCTTTCTTGGTGCCCCTCTACCGTTATGTTTTTAGCCACCCCTGTGTCTGTTATTTATCTTTTTTTCTCATAACAACTAATAAAAAAATCTGATTCTTTGGACTTTGGTGCGGAGTTTGTTCCTCTTGTTTTCTAGCACATTAACAAGAAAGGAAAAAGTGATGCTACATAGTTAATGTATCAGTTTAATTAGTAGGACATTTATTAATGTAATTTTTAATTGTTTGTTATGCTTTGTTCATGATATCTACATAGGAAAGTACAGATACAGAGATTATTTATAGTTGCCGTAGCAAACAAGGTGTGCTATCAATAAAACATGGCTCATCACCTTTAAGTTGCCAGTAATTATCCAGTTACAGGAGGAGATGTTGAAGGTTATTGTGTCACAAAGCAACATATTATGCGACGTGCAGTTATGATCGCTGCAGTCCTCCCAGTCAATTTCTGTTTCTTCTAACTTATCTATTAATGTTGCTTCTATAGAATGACATTATCAGACTAGATTTTATTTCGATTGATGTCATGTGGAGACTAGCCACAAATCTTATGGAAAAATGTCTCTATGGTGCCAATTTTATGCAAATGAAAACTTACATCCACATCCCGATGATTGCATAACTTGCACATTATTAGTCTCCACTTCTTCTGCATTTCTAGAGTGGAATGCAAATACAGATTTTCTTCTAATAAAACAAGAGGACTGCTTTTCCAAATACTGCAATCACTGTTGCATTTCAGTTTTTAAAGATTATTAGATTTACTCTCCGAAGAAAGTAAGATACGTTCTTTATTTGCCAAAGAGACAATATTACTTAAAGTGGAATCACAGAACTGGGATTTTATTTACTTCACCAAGTCCTCTCACCAACTATTGTTTGCACTACTAAACATTATTGAAAGCATGGGGCAGAAATGCTCTGCTTGTGCATAATCATGCCTACTACGTTGTATATAGATTTTCTACTGAACCAATAGACAACTTTGCATGTGCTAATACATAGGTTGAGTGCTTCTGCCTCTTGGTTTCAGCAATTAGTGGGAATCTAGGTCTTAAGGCGACATTCACATGTTATTAAAATCGCATTAAAATAGGCATGTTGACATTTTACTTGCTTTGTCTATCCATTGTCTTTCTCCTACAATGAGAACTTTTATCTTACATAATGTACAGCTTGTTTCCATGGATCTTGGCCACTACTTCTTGGCCCAGAGTGTACAGTAGTTGCATTCAGGGAGAGGAGTTAACTAGTAATATCCCAGCCGCCTCTCTCCATTTCATTGATTTCTCTACAGCAGTTGTTCATTCCCTCCCCTTCCCTCTCAGCTCCTGACAAGTTGCTATTACAAATCTTGCAAAATCACCAGCCCCCACTTTCAGGAATCATGCAGATGTCCTGGCTGGTACCAAAATGTCAGGAAGTGCACCAATGTCAGGGAACAGCACTCCGCTTCCTCCTATCATCAGGACAATTATGCAATTGGCTGATGTGTGATGGAAGAAGCAGCGGCAGGTTTCACTACTAGGCCAGTTATTGGGAGACTTGCAGTGAGCGTATAGTGTAGCGTTGGCTTCCCTGCCTCCTGCTAGGCAGGGACGCTGTTCCCCTCACCTCTCCGCTCTGTGCCCGGCGTCTTCCTCCCGCTCTGCTGGCAGCGCGCGCTGCTTCTCGGCCACGGTGCTTAGGGCGCGCGCGCGCTCCCCCTCTCTTAAAGGGGCCGCGCGCGCCGTCCTAAGGAGTCCCCGGCCAATGGCCGGAGGACTTCACCATATATAAGGCACCTCCTCCAAAATGGAGGTGCCCGAGCAATGTTGTTGCAAAGCCTTCACTCTGCTTCAGCCCTCAGGTCCTGTTTGCAGTTACCTGCCAGTCACCTGCCAGATTCCTGCCTGTTACCTACCAGTCACCTGCCAGATTCCTGCCTGTTACCTGCCAGTCACCTGCCAGATTCCTGCTTGATACCTGCCAGATATCCGTTTACCTGCTTGCAAGCCTGCGGTCCGACGGTCTGCCTTCCGACACCTGTCAGTCTGTCTATGGACCAGCCTGCCCGCTCACCTGGGAGCGCTCGTCTGCTACCTGCCTGCTAGCCTACCTGGATGCTCCGCCTTCACTTGCCGTGACCACCTGCCTGTCCAGAGACTCCTGTCTGCTCACCTGGGAGTGCTCATCTGCTACCTGCCTGCTAGCCTACCTGGAGGCTCCGCCGTCACTTGCCGTGACCACCTGCCTGTCCAGAGACTCCTGTCTGCTCACCTGGGAGCGCTCATCTGCTACCTGCCTGCTAGCTTACCTGGAGGCTCCGCCGTCACTTGCCGTGACCACCTGCCTGTCCAGAGACTCTCGCCTGCTCACCTAGGAGCGCTCACCTGCTACCTGCCTGCTAGCCTACCTGGAGGCTCTGCCGTCACTATCCGTGACCACCTGCCTGTCCAGAGACTGTCCCTGTCACTTGCCGTGAGTACCCGTCCTTCTACCCAGAGACTGTCCCTGTCACTTGCCGTGACTACCTGCCCTTCTACCCAGAGACTGTCCCTGTCACTTGCCGTGACTACCTGCCCTTCTACCCAGAGACTGTCCCTGTCACTTGCCGTGATTACCTGCCCGTCTTCCCTGGGAGCCTCCCGCTTCCTTACAAGGACCGCCCCCTTGTATAGTTGCTCAGAGGTTCCGCCTCCCAGTCCCGTTACAGTTTGCTCGGGCCATGGAATCCGGTGGCACCCAAGCTCCCTCGCTCTCGGACCTATGTCATGAACTGTCCCGTCAGAGGTCCCAACAGGAGTCCATCCTGAGTCACCTGCGGAGTGTCAACTCTCGCCTGGACACTCTGTCTGCTCCACCTGCAACCACCGCTAGTGTCATGACTCGCAACCCGGCAGCGCCGCTGCCCACCAATACCATGGTATCCTGTCCCGGACCCCGGTTTTCTGCACCTCCTCGTTTCGGAGGTGACTCCGCTCAAGCTCGGGGCTTCATAAACCAGTGCACCCTGCACTTTGAACTCTTGTCCCACCAGTTTATCTCCGACCGGTCCAAAGTAGCCTTTATCATGTCCCACCTCACGGGGGAGGCTCTGGCTTGGCTAAATCCTCTGTGGGAGAGAGGAGATCCCCCGGTGTCCGACCTGCCAGCCTTTCTCACGGCTTTCCGGAAAGTCTTCGACGAACCCGGACGGAAGACCTCATCCGCATCGTCTCTGCTACGCCTCCGTCAAGGAGATCTCACCGTGGGCCAATATGCCATACGGTTCCGTACCCTTGCTTCGGAGCTGGCCTGGGATAACGACGCTCTGGTGTCTGTCTTCTGGGAGGGTCTGTCCGGCCGTATTAAAGATGAACTCGCCGGTCGGGACATTCCTACCACTCTCGACGACTTAATAACACTTGCCACCCGGATTGACATCCGATTCCAGGAGCGCGCCAAAGAGGTTACCCGTGAGAGGAGGTTTCCACGTCTAGCCCCCACCTTCCAGAAACCCGTCACTCCCTCCGTTACTCCCCAGGCACACTCACCTGAGCCTATGCAGGTCGACCAGACCAATATGGTCAAAACCCGTCAAGACTTACGCCGTGCCGAGGGGAGCTGCTTCTACTGTGGCAGTAAGGAGCACCGGATCCGTTCCTGCCCAGAGAGGTCGGGAAACGCCTGTGTCTAGGATCGCTCAGAGAGGTCGCCCTAGACAAAAGTAAACCCTCTCCATCTCTGATGCTGTCAGTCTCTATCACCTGCGGAGAGAACCGCTATTTCGAACTGGCTCACCTTGACTCAGGAGCTGCTGGAAATCTCATTTCTCAGTCTCTGGTAGAGAAATACCGCATTCCCACCAAACCTCTGGCCGTACCTTTATCTGTCGCCGCCGTGGATGGGGGCCTCTTACCACATCCCATCCAACTCATCACCGAATCCATAACTCTGCAGGTGGGAATGCTGCATTCTGAGAGCATCTCCTTTCATGTTCTGCCTGGACTCTCTCACGCTCTCTTGTTAGGCCTACCTTGGCTCCAGAAACATGCACCCATGCTTGACTGGCAGACCGGAGAAGTCCTTCGCTGGGGACAGGACTGCCATAGGACTTGTCTAGTTCCCGTTCATCCTGCTCGTCCTTCTCCTACCCCAGTCAGTCTACCCGGTCTACCGGTTCCCTATTGGTCTTATGCGGATGTCTTCAATAAAAAAGAAGCAGAGACATTACCCCCTCATAGACCATACGATTGTCCAATCGACCTGATTCCCGGCTCTACTCCTCCCCGTGGGCGTATCTACCCTTTGTCCGCAGCGGAGACCCGGTCCATGTCAGAATATATTGAGGAGAATCTGGCCCGGGGATTTATCCGGAAATCTACCTCCCCGGCGGGAGCAGGCTTCTTCTTCGTCAAAAAGGACGGCTCACTCCGTCCATGTATAGATTCTAGAGGCCTTAACCAGATTACAGTGAAGAATAAATGCCCCCTCCCGCTCATTCCTGAATTATTTGACCGTCTGAGCGGGGCTAGAATCTTCACCAAACTGGATCTCCGTGGGGCGTATAACCTGGTCCGTATCCGTCAGGGGGATGAGTGGAAGACGGCATTCAACACCCGGGACGGCCACTGTGAGTACCTTGTAATGCCCTTCGGTCTCTGTAACGCTCCTGCCATCTTTCAAGAGTTGGTCAATGACATCTTCCGTGATCTTCTCTACTCCTGTGTGGTGGTGTACCTGGACGACATCTTGGTCTTCTCTCCGGACCTTCCTACTCACCGGAGGGATGTTCGTCAGGTCCTGTTCAGGCTCAGGCAGAACCACCTCTACGCTAAATATGAGAAGTGCATCTTTGAGCAGACCTCTCTTCCATTTCTGGGCTACATAATCTCTCAGACCGGCCTACAAATGGATCCTGAGAAACTGTCTGCCATCCAGAAGTGGCCCCGACCAGAGGGGTTGAAGGCTATTCAGCGGTTCCTGGGCTTCGCCAACTATTACCGCCTCTTCATACCGCACTTCTCTTCCCGGACTGCCCCTATCTCTGCGCTCACCCGTAAGGGTACTAATCCCAGAAGATGGCCGCCCGAAGCTGAGGAGGCCTTTCTTTCCTTAAAACAGGCCTTCTCCTCCGCCCCGGTGCTGCATCATCCGGACGGCAACAAACAGTTCTTCCTAGAAGTTGACGCTTCCTCCTCCGGAGCCGGGGCGGTACTTACCCAAAAGTCATCTTCCGGGAGAATGGTAACCTGCGTTTTTTTCTCCAAACTCTTCTCCTCTTCTGAGCGCAACTATTCTATTGGAGACCGTGAATTGTTAGCCATTAAGCTGGCACTGGAGGAGTGGCGTTACCTGCTCGAGGGGGCTCTTTACCCGGTAATAATTTACACGGACCACAAGAACTTGGCTTACCTTCAGAGCGCCCAGAGACTTAACCTGCGCCAAGCCCGGTGATCCTTGTTTTTTGCCCGCTTTGATTTTGTTCTTCATTTTCGCCCGGCAGACAAAAACATCAAAGCTGACACCTTGTCCCGATCCTTCCTGGTGTCTGATCTAGAGGAGGAACCTAAGCACATCATTGATCCCGCCAGAGTAATGCAAGTGGCTCCCGTGAATCTAAATCGTCTCCCTCCCGGTAAGACGTTTGTAACTGTACCTGATCGGAAGAAGGTCCTACACTGGGGTCATTCGTCTAAGCTAGCTGGCCACGCCGGTCAGAAAAAGACCCTCCAGCTCATTACCCGGCATTACTGGTGGCCTACCCTGCACAAGGATGTAATAGACTTTGTTTCTGCCTGTGTGTCCTGCGCCCGCAACAATTTTCCGAGACACCTGCCAGCCGGTCGCCTTCTTCCTCTTCCAGTACCTGCTGCCCCGTGGCAGCATATTGCTGTGGACTTTATAACGGATCTTCCTGTCTCTGCCGGTTGTACGGTCATTTGGGTGGTCGCTGATCGCTTCTCCAAGATGGCGCACTTCATTCCCCTGCCGGGTCTCCCGTCTGCACCCGAACTGGCTAAAGACTTTATCCGCCACATCTTCCGTCTCCATGGCCTGCCCCTCCACATCGTGTCAGATCGTGGGGTTCAGTTCACCTCACGCTTCTGGAGAGCCACATGTAAGTTGCTTGACGTCACTCTGGACTTCTCCTACGCTTACCATCCACAGTCCAATGGTCAAGTGGAGCGGATCAATCAGAACCTGACCAGTTACCTCCGGCACTTCGTTAATGCCCACCATTCGGACTGGGTGGATCTCCTACCATGGGCCGAGTTCTCTTACAATAATCACGAGAGCGAATCTTCCTCCAAATCCCCATTTTTTGTAGTCTTCGGTCAGCATCCTCGGATCCCATTTCCCGTCTCCACCTCGGTGGACAATCCGGCTGCGGAATCTCTCGTTCGCAAATTCTCCTCCATTTGGGAGAGTACCCGATCCGCACTCCTTCAGTCGTCCGAACGGATGAAAAATCACGCTGACAAGAAACGCCTGGATCCTCCACAATTCCGTCCTGGAGATAAAGTCTGGCTCTCGTCCAAATATGTCCGGCTCAAGATTCCCTCCTACAAGTTAGGGCCTCGGTTCATCGGCCCACTGGAAGTTATCAAACAGATCAACCCGGTGGCCTATAAATTAAAACTCCCGGCCAACTTACGGATCCCTAACTCCTTCCATGTATCTCTCCTCAAACCCGTGGTACTTAACTCTTTTTCCAAGTCTACAGGTACGCCTCATGCTCCGGTTTCCGCTGAGAACGAGTTTGAGGTAGAGCACATTCTGGCCACCAAAAGGGTAAGAGGAAAAACCTTTTTTCTGGTAGATTGGAAGGGGTTTGGTTCTGAGGAGAGAATGTGGGAGCCCCGGGAGAACATCCATGCCCCTCTCATCCTTGATAAATTTCTCTCTGGCCTAAAAAAGGGGGGGCCTAAAGGGGGGGTACTGTAGCGTCGGCGTCCCTGCCTCCTGCTAGGCAGGGACGCTGTTCCCCTCACCTCTCCGCTCTGTGCCCGGCGTCTTCCTCCCGCTCTGCTGGCAGCGCGCGCTGCTTCCCGGCCACGGTGCTTAGGGCGCGCGCTCCCCCTCTCTTAAAGGGGCCGCGCGCGCCGTCCTAAGGAGTCCCCGGCCAATGGCCGGAGGACTTCACCATATATAAGGCACCTCCTCCAAAATGGAGGTGCCCGAGCAATGTTGTTGCAAAGCCTTCACTCTGCTTCAGCCCTCAGGTCCTGTTTCCAGTTACCTGCCAGTCACCTGCCAGATTCCTGCCTGTTACCTGCCAGTCACCTGCCAGATTCCTGCCTGTTACCTGCCAGTCACCTGCCAGATTCCTGCTTAATACCTGCCAGATATCCGTTTACCTGCTTGCAAGCCTGCGGTCCGACGGTCTGCCTTCTGACACCTGTCAGTCTGTCTATGGACCAGCCTGCCCGCTCACCTGGGAGCGCTCGTCTGCTACCTGCCTGCTAGCCTACCTGGATGCTCCGCCGTCACTTGCCGTGACCACCTGCCTGTCCAGAGACTCCTGTCTGCTCACCTGGGAGCGCTCATCTGCTACCTGCCTGCTAGCCTACCTGGAGGCTCCGCCGTCACTTGCCGTGACCACCTGCCTGTCCAGAGACTCCTGTCTGCTCACCTGGGAGCGCTCATCTGCTACCTGCCTGCTAGCCTACCTGGAGGCTCCGCCGTCACTTGCCGTGACCACCTGCCTGTCCAGAGACTCTCGCCTGCTCACCTAGGAGCGCTCACCTGCTGCCTACCTGCTAGCCTACCTGGAGGCTCTGCCGTCACTAGCCGTGACCACCTGCCTGTCCAGAGACTGTCCCTGTCACTTGCCGTGAGTACCCGTCCTTCTACCCAGAGACTGTCCCTGTCACTTGCCGTGACTACCTGCCCTTCTACCCAGAGACTGTCCCTGTCACTTGCCATGACTACCTGCCCTTCTACCCAGAGACTGTCCCTGTCACTTGCCGTGATTACCTGCCCGTCTTCCCTGGGAGCCACCCGCTTCCTTACAAGGACCGCCCCCTTGTATAGTTGCTCAGAGGTTCCGCCTCCCAGTCCCGTTACATATAGTATATAAATATCCGATTCCAATGCATGGAATATATATATGTATATATATATATATATATATACAGTATAGACCAAAAGTTTGGACACACCTTCACATTTAAAGATTTTTCTATATTTTCATGACTATGAAAATTGTACATTCACACTGAAGGCATCAAAACTATGAATTAACACATGTGGAATTATGTACTTAACAAAAAAGTGTGAAACAACTGAAAATATGTCTTATATTCTAGGTTATTCAAAGTAGCCACCTATTGCTTTGATGACTGCTTTGCACACTCTTGGCATTCTCTTGATGAGCTTCAAGAAGTAGTCACCGGAAATGGTCTTCCAACAATCTTGAAGGAGTTCCCAGAGATGCTTAGCACTTGTTGGCCCTTTTGCCTTCACTCTGCGGTCCAGCTCACCCCAAACCATCTCGTTTGGGTTCAGGTCTGGTGACTGTGGAGGCCAGGTCATCTGGCGTAGCACCCCATCACTCTCCTTCTTGGTCAAATAGCCCTTACACAGCCTGGAGGTGTGTTTGGGGTCATTGTCCTGTTGAAAAATAAATGATGGTCCAGCTAAACGCAAACCGGATGGAATAGCATGCCGCTGTAAGATGCTGTGGTAGCCATGCTGGTTCAGTATGCCTTCAATTTTGAATAAATCCCCAACAGTGTCACCAGCAAAGCACCACCACACCATCACACCTCCTCCTCCATGCTTCACGGCGGGAACCAGGCATGTAGAGTCCATCCGTTCACCTTTTCTGCGTCGCACAAAGACACGGTGGTTGGAACCAAAGATCTCAAATTTGGACTCATCAGACCAAAGCACAGATTTCCACTGGTCTTATGTCCATTCCTTGTGTTCTTTAGCCCAAACAAGTATTTTCTGCTTGTTGCCTGTTCTTAGCAGTGGTTTCCTAGCAGCTATTTTACCATGAAGGCCTGCTGCACAAAGTCTCCTCTTAACAGTTGTTGTAGAGATGTGTCTGCTGCTAGAACTCTGTGTGGCATTGACCTGGTCTCTAATCTGAGCTGCTGTTAACCTGCGATTTCTGAGGCTGGTGACTCGGATAAACTTATCCTCAGAAGCAGAGGTGACTCTTGGTCTTCCTCTTCTGGGCCGGTCCTCATGTGAGACAGTTTCTTTGTAGCCCTTGATGGTTTTTGCAACTGCACTTGGGGACACTTTCAAAGTTTTCCCAATTTTTCGGACTGACTGACCTTCATTTCTTAAAGTAATGATGGCCACTCGTTTTTCTTTACTTAGCTGCTTTTTTCTTGCTATGATACAAATTCTAACAGTCTATTCAGTAGGACTATCAGCTGTGTATCCACCAGACTTCTGCACAACACAACTGATGGTCCCAACCCCATTTATAAGGCAAAAAATCCCACTTATTAAACCTGACAGGGCACACCTGTGAAGTGAAAACCATTTCCGGTGACTACCTCTTGAAGCTCATCAAGAGAATGCCAAGAGTGTGCAAAGCAGTCATCAAAGCAAAAGGTGGCTACTTTGAAGAACCTAGAATATAAGACATATTTTCAGTAGTTTCACACTTTTTTGTTAAGTATATAATTCCACATGTGTTAATTCATAGTTTTGATGCTTTCAGTGTGAATGTACAATTTTCATAGTCATGAAAATACAGAAAAATCTTTAAATAAAAAGGTGTGTCCAAACTTTTGGTCTGTACTGTATATATATATATATATATATATATATATATGTATATGTACCCCAGTATGGTCACTGCCAACTCCACAATAACAAAAGAAACTAGCTGCCACCATCAATCGTTTGTACAGGCCTATTGGACACACCTGTTACAGATAGCCTATTCCTTCCGTTGTGCGGTTTATAGAGCAAGAGGAACGAAGCTATTAAATTTGATAGATTTAATCCAAAAAATAGGCAGTGTTTATAAAAATATACAAAGATATTGCAAAAAAAGGACAAAACAATACTGTATATACAGCTACATAAAATTAAAAGGATAAACAGAAGAAATGTACTAATCCTGATGTCACAGGGTTGGCTCCGACTTTTATGGAATGGAGCTCTTCGTTTTTGGAAACGGAGAGAACTACAGTGAACTGTATCTCCCAGGATTGACAAAGATTGTAGTTTGGTATTTGCTTTTATTAACACACATTACCCTCACATACCTCCCCTCCGGTGACTTTATAACAGGGCTGGTCTTCAGACAATTATGGGATGTGGCTGGTCCTTAGAAAATTGTTGGATCCCCAACTTCCACGATATCTTCGCCTTTGGAGTTTCCAGTCTGGAGATATTACTGTCATGTTTCCAATCATGATTTTATCTATCCCTAGAGAGGAAACAAGGCGTACCTATTGTCATGCATCTGCCCAATATTAATTTGGAAGTGTTACCGTAACCGCCCAGTGACGTTATGTTTGCCACTTCATCACAACTCTGAAAATATGACTTTCATAATGGTAGGACCCTTGCTGTTCATAAAAAAAAAATATTCATAATTTGGAAAGGGAACAAAGCAGTCTATTTGCAGTTATCTATAAATAGGGAGGCTAGGGCCATAGGGCATCTCCACAGGCCATAAATCTGTTTCCTTCCTCATTCTTCTGCAAGTTGAGGATGGAATTCCTGTCTGTTATCTATCAGATCCCAACTTTAATTACCTGTTTGCAGAGGGGGGTCTGAGGATCTCAGCCGCATTTAAGGGTCATATAAAGGTTAACAGAGTGCTAGCCTTACTTCAGTATTCACTATTATGACTATGAGATGGCTCATTATTTCTATGACACCCACTATCAGCTGCTTCCAGAGCAGTTCTCCTAATCATGCTCTCGCTGTCCAGAGCTGTGTTCTTCTTCAAGTGCCCTGTTATCCCTATATGTAAGCACAGGAATATCAGTGTAGACTCCGAACTAACCACTGATATCTGAATGTGTTACAGCAGAACCCGTGCTGAGCTTTATATAGTTATACAGAGGGGAAAAAAGTATTTAGTCAGCCACCAATTGTGCAAGTTCTCCCACTTAAAAAGAAGAGAGAGGCCTGTAATTGACATCATAGGTAGACTTCAACTATGAGAGACAAAATGAGAAAACAAATCCTGAAAATCACATTGTCTGATTTGGAATTAATTTTTTTTCAAATTTTGGTGGAAAATAAGTATTTGGTCACCTACAAAAGTTCATCTCAATACTTTGTTATATATCATTTATATATCCTTTGTTGGCAATGACAGAGGTCAAACTTTTTTTTGTAATTCTTCACAAGGTTGGCACACACTGTTGCTGGTATGTTGGCCCATTCCTCCATGCAGATCTCCTCTAGAGCAGTGTTGTTTTGGGGCTGTCGCTGGGCAACACGGACTTTCAACTCCCTCCAAAGGTTTTCTATAGGGTTTAGATCTGGAGACTGGCTAGGCCATTCCAGGACCTTGAAATGCTTCTTACGAAGCCACTCCTTTGTTGCCCTGGCGGTGAGCTTGGTATCATTGTCATGCTGAATGACCCAGCCACGTTTCATCTTCAATGCCCTTGCTGATGGAAGGAGATTTGCACTCAAAATCTCACGATAAATGGCCCCATTCATTCTTTCATGTACACGGAACAGTCGTCCTGGTGCCTTGGCAGATAAACAGCCCCAAAGCATGATGTTGCCCCGCCATGCTTCACAGTAGGTATGGTGTTCTTTGGATGCAATTCAACATTCTTTGTCCTCCAAACACGATGAGTTGTGTTTCTACCAAACAGTTCTACTTTGGTTTTATCTGACCATATGACATTCTCCCAATACTCTTCTGGATCATCCAAATTCTCTCCAGAAAACTTCAGACTTGCCCGGACATGTAATGACTTAAGCAGGGGGACACGTCTGGCACTGCAGGATCTGAGTCCCTGGCGGCATAGTGTGTTACTGATGGCAGCCTGTGTAACGTTGGTCTCAGCTCTCTGCAGGTCATTCACTAGGTCCCCCCTGTGTTGTTCTGGGAGTTTTGCTCACCGTTCTTGAGATCATTTTGACCACACGGGGTGAGATCTTGTGTGGAGCCCCAGATCGAGGGAGATTATCAGTGGTCTTGTATGTCTTCCATTTTCTAATTATTGCTCCCACAGTTGATTTCTTCACACCAAACTGCTTGCCTTTTGCAGATTCTGTCTTCCCAGCCTGGTGCAGGGCTACAATTTTGTTTCTGGTGTCCTTCGACAGCTCTTTGGTCTTCACTATAGTGGAGTTTGGTGTGTGACTGTTTGAGGTTGCGGACAGGTGTCTTTTATACTGATAACAAGTTCAAATAGGTGCCCGTACTACAGGTAATGAGCGGAGGACAGAGGAGCCTCTTAAAGAAGAAGTTACAGGTCTGTGAGAGCCAGAAATATTGCTTGTTTGTAGGTGACCAAATACTTATTTTCCACCAAAATTTGAAAAAAAATTCTTTCCAAATCAGACAATGTGATTTTCAGGATTTGTTTTCTCATTTTGTCTCTTATAGTTGAGGTCTACCTATGATGTCAATTACAGGCCTCTCTCATCTTTTTAAGTGGGAGAACTTGCACAATTGGTGGCGGACTAAATACTTTTTTTCCCCACTGTAGTTCCACTTAATACTGTAGCTCTGCCACTTACCAGCTATTTAACAGTAGTCTCCATAGTGGTTTATGTGCTTCTTATAATACAGCAGAAGATATTCTAATCGACTAATTTGCCTTGTCAAAAATCTGCAGGGAATTTATATAATGTAATCCAACTGATATATAAGTAAAATAAGTACATCCCATGTCCAGAACAGTTTGAATGGATACTATATACTTAATCAGTATGCTAGACATACAGAGTTCTTCTCTGATCCCACAGCAGTGACCAAATCTATTTCTTTGCATATACAAATCCTACACATGGAAATAAAAAGACACAGAAAACTGCTTTAAAATGTGTGCTGTGTGAATCTGGACTAAATTTGATATATGTGTGTTTGCAGGTTATTTGTTCAACAGAAGGATAGATTATTAAATTTTTGGACAATCCCTTTAGGACAAGTTCTCCTAAAATCAACTTTCAGAATCAAAAAAAGTGTTTGTCTCTATCTTCCAGTATTTAGAAACAAACACAACGGTTTACAGTATAAATATTGCTTTTTAGGATTTCTTGTTAAATAACCTGGATAAAGAGACATACAAACCATTGCTGATCAACTTCTCAGCTCAGACGACGGCAGCTCAAACTCAGAACATTATCATGTCCAAGCTTGACAAAAGAAGGAAGGGACTCTATGGTCCTCCGCTCGGAAAGAAAACAGTAAGTATTACGCTATTCACATTTTATATTTTCTTTAGATCTGACCTCAAGCAAATTTTGTTTTTTCAGTGTATCACACTGTAACGTAATAGGGCAGTGTAGGTTTCTTGCCTTTAAAAGTAGAAGTACATCCCCCTTTGCATCACTTTCCCACAGAAATGATAGAATCTATACATATAACGTGTTCAGATCTAATTCTGTTGTGTTATGTTTAGATGTTTTGTTGGTTGTACCCTTTTGTAATGTTTAGAAAAGCGAAGTATATTGTACTGTATTTTTTAAGTAGGGAGCTAATAAGAAACATAGGCATGTAAACCATGGAGTACTTTCAATGCATGTGTCAGATGAAAGACTCAGGCGACATGTATGCAGCGCCTAATGTAATTGTTAATACTTCCTATTTCATGTGCGGTTCCATAATTCCTGTAAAACATTACCTTACATCGGTGCATGTCCCCATGTGACTATTCTGTCACTTGCTCAGCACAGTGGTAACCTGGAAGGCTATTCACTTATTGGCCAGTTATGTCACCACTGTTAAAGGGAACCTGACAGGTCCCCAATAGCCGACAAATCACCAGCAGTCTCTATTCTTTTATAGACACCCTGCCTAACAAGCCTGTTATAGTGTTCGACATATTAGCAGATCTTTAAAAAAAGTATTACTTAAGTCCATTTCCAATATGCAAATTATTCCTTTGACTGGTTGATGGGGCATGTGTTTCCCCAGACTAGTCATTCCTCTCTGCATGTTATCACACACATGGGAGGGTAATAACATGATTTGCATGTGTCGGCGTCATCACCATCTCCCTGCAAAACTCACACATGCAGGCGACTTTCTTTCCCACAGGTCTTTGCGCCTCTGATGTCGGGTGTATGCTCCCTGACTTCAGCGGTGCACTGTGCCTGTCCAGAAGTAAAGAAGAAGCTTAACGTCAACTGAGGATCTGAAGATCAAGCTTCTTCTTTGCTTCTGGACATGCACAATGTGCCTCTGAAGTCAGGGAACGTACACCCGGCATCAGAGATGCAAAGACCTGTGGGAAAGACAGTCGCGTGCATGTATGAGATTTGCAGAGAGCTAGCGTTGACGCCGACACATGCAAATCACATGTTATCACTCCCACTGGGGTGTAATAACATGATGAGAGGAATAACTAGTCTGGGGAAACAAAACGCCCCACTGACTTGTCAAAAGATTAATTTGTATATTAAAAATGGACTGTAAAAATCCTTTTTTTTTAAAGATCTGTTAATACGTCACACACTAAGGGCTTTTTAGGCAGGGGGTTTATAAAGGAACAGAGAAATGCTGGTGGTTTGGAGGGCATGGGGGACCAGTCAGGTTCCCTTTAATACCCCTTTATACAGAATTAGATTTCAGGCTCAGACGACAGCGTGTGAACACTGTCTGATCTGCACAAAGTATTCCACCATCTCTGACCACCACAATGATCAGACAACCTTGATCATTCATGATGCCCTATGCTGCCTATCTCAGGATTACTTGTTTGTATTTCATCTTGTAAAGTGAATATGTATCTTATCTTGTGCAATGATGATCATTGTTTAATAGAGATGATAGATTGATATGTAACTCCCTTGCACAGTGGCCACTCCTATAGTTGGAAGCCCTGTGAACTGCCTCCTACCTGCCAGCATCCCCAGCGCCTCTTCTGATCAGTAAGTTCTGCACGACGTCATATGTGTGTTACTTCACGATGAAGATGTTGCGTCTGGCCTCTTAGAGAAGTGCTGAGGATTCCTGCAGGTGGGAGGCGATTCACGGGGCTCCTGTCTGGCGACCACAGACTGCCGACATGACCACTGGACCAGGCTCTTGTGAATTAACTCATCTCTATCACTGCACCTGCTGTCAATCTGATTGTAGCCCTCACTTTGTCCTTCAAATGCCTCCCAGCAACAAAATGGCCCCTTCTTGGTATATATAGAATTCTATATTCTGTTCTGGTCTGATGAAAGGTTATTGCCACGCCAAACGTGTTACCAGTGTATAGATACTACTTCATTTATTTTACTTTATTTAATAAAAAAGGAATGAATCATTAATACTAAATCTTTTAGCTTGATGTCCTTGTTATCATATGGTGAATGTGCCCTTATTGTGTTTCTTGTAGTACATACCTAGTGTCAATGTTACTCCACATCTTAAAAAGGTCTCACATTTTTTAGTATTTGATTGGCAGTGCTTTATTCATTGGAGTTGTCCTGGTACCAGAGTGGTATAGCTAACCTGTCCTATCACTGTCTGGTGGGGATACTTGCAGCCAGAAAACCTAGAAACTTTCTACTCCTCTTCCTGATAATAAATATGCTGTGTGTGTCATATTCAACATTCACATAACCGGGTTTGTCTCTAGGTGGTTTTTGTAGATGATGTGAACATGCCGGCCAGAGAAGTCTACGGTGCACAACCTCCTGTAGAATTGCTTCGCCAGTGGTTGGATCATTGGAACTGGTATGATCTGAAAGATTGCTCCATGATCAAGTTAATTGATATACAAATCGTATGCGCTATGGGACCAGCAGGTAAAGTTCTACTGAAACCATAACTTTACACTTTATGCTACATGAGCAAATAGATTAGGTACAGAATGAATAACTTTATAATTAAGTATAGAAAGAGCAGGGAATGGCTTGTGAAGTGCCAGGGAACAGCACAGATCACATGCCCCACACGTCATACCAGAAAAACAAGAATATGTTCAGCTTTGTACTGTAAATGTTACTATTAAATATTCACGATTATACAGATGTTTGGGTTTTTTATGCTCTTATCAAAACAAATTTTTGTT
This sequence comes from Phyllobates terribilis, assembly GCF_046119375.1. NCBI lineage: Eukaryota > Metazoa > Chordata > Amphibia > Anura > Dendrobatidae > Phyllobates > Phyllobates terribilis. The sequence goes on from NW_027362769.1 coordinate 287,671,225, forward strand.
TAATACATTTCTGGCATTAGGGTACAAGTCTGCAGTTCCTCTATGTGACTGCAGACTTGTGAATCCTCACATCGCACACTGCGCGGATCCTCTGGTGCTGGGAACGAGCCTTTTAATAACCGCAGGAACGCAATTTGCATATATTCGGCCACATTCCGACTAGATGTGTCGCTCACTTGCATTGAGTGAGGCCGTGTACATCCAGTCGGCACATGACCGCATTTCTACTAATTGCATACTTGCGATCACGCACCCGTCACTCCCACCACCAGAGAATCCTCACAGCACACAGTATGCATGTAATTGCCTAACGCCGGACAACCCCTTTAACATTCCTTCCAGTTTTTGTTGTCATTGGAGAAGACACTCTTCTGGCAAAGCTTTATCTACTCTCCCCAATGAGATCAGCATCCATATTCAGCAGTGCGGGCATGTTTATGGGGATATTGGAGGAAAACACATGTAGTCTTTTGTTACAATGACAAAAGTATCACGATGTAAAAAAAATTGTAACTCGACACCTGACTACAAATTCCATGGCTTTTGTAGTGTTAAGGGTTGAGTTAAAGAGGGTCCGTCACCGGGTCATAAATGGCCAGTTTTATCCTGATGCTCCCCTGGGTAACGCTTTTTTTTAAATCCGCCTTACCATCCCAGAGACGTAGGCCTTTTTATTTGCTGCTAATTGTTATGGACTTTTACAAGAAGGTGTGGCACCTTGGGTAATAATGCAGAGCAGCCTAAAGACACGCCCCCAGAGAATCCCGTGAGCCACACCCCCTTGTAAAGATTATCAAAATTAGCAATAAATGAAAAGGCCCATATTTCTGTAACTGTATGACAGATTTAAAGAACAGAATACTCAGGAGAGCCGCAGTAATAAGTCCAAAAACTGGAGATTTTGACAAGGTGACGGGTCCTCCTAAACTTTCTGCATTGTGATATCTTTCTTGTGTGTGAGTTTAATAAAGGCTACATCTGTAACTATCAGCTGAAGAAGCATTCAGGCAGTAGCTATCTGAGGTGTATTAAAAGTCCACAAAGATTAACATCATTGTATTTATGGCAGTCTGGTTATACTTAATCCATACCAGTTAGACATTGGTTAATTCAACCAAACTATCTATTATATAGTATGTAGGACCTGTCTTTTTGACACAATGGGCCTGATTCATTGTGTCTGGCATTGTGCATGCCAGTTTTAAAGGGAATTTTGTCAACAGATTTTTGCTATGTAATCTGAGGGCAGCATCAGGTAGGGGTTAAAATACAGAATTCAACGATGAGTTACACTGAAGGTTTTATCACTAGGACATTATCATTGCTGTGACTAGCTGGCGCCCTCTTGCAAGGGTGACTCCGCCCCCTCCTATCATAAGCAGCTCACTGTCTTTAGACTATGTACATAGAGATATGAAAGAGAGGAGTGCACAACAGTAATTTGTTTCATAAAGTTCAAATATTTATTAAGTATAATGAGACAAATTGTGGAACAAACAGACAAAGAGGTGGTGCAGAATGGAACGGTGCACCTAGGTACGGTAAGTAGATTGCCGCCTGTCAGGAGTCCCACGGATAGACTCGTAAGAATAGAATTGCACGATGCCCTGTGGCCAAAAGTGTATATATATAGTGTTATAGTAGATATAAATGCCAGAGAAATGTGTATAAATAGGCTATTGCGATAATAAATCACGTGTCAGTCCAGGGACTGAAGGAATGTACACAGAGTGCTCAAAAGATCAAAGCAAAACTCATCCACTGTAGAAACGTGTAACTGCCAGAATGAATCTAAAAGTCCCCATGGATAAAAGTAGCAGCGTCAACACATGGACACTAAAGTGCATACAGGTCCATACATAGTGCAATGGGAGACAGAAACCTACCTAAAGTGCACAGCAGGAGTCAGGGGGAGAGGTGGAGGATAGTGTCTACGGTGGCCCGACATACGTTTTGCGGCGTCTCCGGCTGCTTTCTCAAGGGCAGGAAGTATATGTACATAGAGAGCCTGGTGTGGACGGGGGCAGCTTTCTCGCCTCTGCTACATCCTACATCTAAAATCTCTGATTGTGTCACAACTGCTGCATCCCGTAAGTGAGGCATCGTTGGATTCCGGGTCTCTTTAATGATTCCCTTTAATGAAAGCACTGATGGAGTAAGATGCTCCTAATTCATTCAAAGGCCATGCGCCTCCGCCAGAAAATGTTACTCCATTTAGGTACCGGAGTACAATTCTGGTGCAATTTATGCTACTAAATTGGTGTAAGTTTTGTTGGATTTGCCAGGCGGACATCACCACATTGCGTCCCATCCAAGCTTTGTCCATTTGGTGGGGAATCGTGTAAAAGCACCAAAAATCCCGAAATTTTTGCACAACTTCAAGTTGCATAAATATTTTGTCATTTTAACGTGTTTTTTTAATGACAAATAACTGTTAACTCCTTGATGAATCGGACCCTGTGCTTATTTTCACATGGAAATTTGTTTTGCTTTACGTGTTGCATACATATTCTTATTGCATGTACTCATATACATATTGCAAACATATTCTGTTTCCGTATTCAGGCATGATGACAATGCAACGTCTATTATTACAGAGTTGATAGTGAAATATTGTAGATAATGATGGCTATTGTGATATTTATCTGCGACTGTGAGTTGTAAAGTATTGCTTCACATGCTATTACAAGCCAGTTTACGACTTGACTAATAAATTAGCAAATTGGTGAATATCGCTGCATTATATAAAATTCGAAAGATATAGAAATTGCCATGACATTTTGAGTCCATTGTCAGTTACATTTTTGTCATCTTATATTTAGCAAGTTAATTGGTTTAATGCTTTAGCCCACCGAAATGTTCTTATTATAAATTACCATATTTTCTTGCTGATTAGGTGGTGGAAGAAATGTCATAACCCCGAGATTCCTCAGGCATTTCAACACTATAACAATAAATGAATTTGATGACAACTCCATGTATACTATATTCTCCAGGATACTAGAATGGCATCTTTCCATAAGGTAAATAGCCAAATAATTCAACAACAAAAGGAATGTATTTCAGATTAATGTATTTTTATAAAATAAGACTGCGAGGTCTTATTCTCCCTAACAACAGCTTTGGTTGGCCCAGTTCACATTTTGCACTTTTTATACGTTGTTTTTAATGCTAATGTAGAAATTAATTCATTTTAAAAAAGAGCATATGTATAGTGCCATTAATTATACTTATCCTTCTCTTCCCAGTGGCTTCTATGTCTACTTTTGACTAAGAAAAAAAGACAATTTTAACTGGACAAATAAATCGCACCACACTACAAAACGCATCTCAATGCTCAATATAGCTGATAGAGCACATCTCAGTCATCAGTGTCCATACAATATAAAAATGCAACAGTCGCCATATTCACCATAGTGACCTAATTCACCACAGTGACCTAATTCACCACAGTGGCCTAATTCACCACAGTGGCCTAATTCACCACAGTGACCTAATTCACCACAGTGACCTAATTCACCACAGTGGCCGAATTCACCACAGTGGCCAAATTCACCATAGTGACCTAATTCACCATAGTGGCCTAATTCACCATAGTGGCCTAATTCACCATAGTGGCCTAATTCACCATAGTGACCTAATTCACCACAGTAGCCTAATTCACCACAGTGGCCTAATTCACCATAGTGACCTAATTCACCACAGTAGCCTAATTCACCACAGTGGCCTAATTCACCACAGTGGCCTAATTCACCACAGTAGCCTAATTCACCACAGTGGCCTAATTCACCACAGTGGCCTAATTCACCACAGTGACCTAATTCACCATAGTGGCCTAATTCACCATAGTGACCTAATTCACCATAGTGGCCTAATTCACCACAGTGACCTAATTCACCACAGTGACCTAATTCACCACAGTGACCTAATTCACCACAGTGGCCTAATTCACCACAGTGACCTAATTCACCACAGTGGCCTAATTCACCACAGTGGCCTAATTCACCACAGTGACATAATTCACCACAGTGGCCTAATTCACCATAGTGGCCTAATTCACCATAGTGGCCTAATTCACCACAGTGGCCTAATTCACCACAGTGGCCTAATTCACCACAGTGGCCTAATTCACCACAGTGGCCTAATTCACCATAGTGACCTAATTCACCACAGTGACCTAATTCACCATAGTGACCTAATTCACCACAGTGGCCTAATTCACCACAGTGGCCTAATTCACCACAGTGGCCTAATTCACCACAGTGACATAATTCACCACAGTGGCCTAATTCACCACAGTGACCTAATTCACCACAGTGACCTAATTCACCACAGTGGCCTAATTCACCACAGTGGCCTAATTCACCACAGTGGCCTAATTCACCACAGTGACTTAATTCACCACAGTGGCCGAATTCACCACAGTGGCCGAATTCACCACAGTGGCCGAATTCACCACAGTGGCCTAATTCACCATAGTGGCCTAATTCACCATAGTGGCCTAATTCACCATAGTGGCCTAATTCACCACAGTGACCTAATTCACCACAGTGGCCTAATTCACCACAGTGGCCTAATTCACCATAGTGACCTAATTCACCACAGTAGCCTAATTCACCACAGTAGCCTAATTCACCACAGTGGCCTAATTCACCACAGTGACCTAATTCACCACAGTAGCCTAATTCACCACAGTAGCCTAATTCACCACAGTGGCCTAATTCACCACAGTGGCCTAATTCACCACAGTGACCTAATTCACCATAGTGGCCTAATTCACCATAGTGGCCTAATTCACCACAGTGGCCTAATTCACCACAGTGGCCTAATTCACCACAGTGACCTAATTCACCACAGTGGCCTAATTCACCACAGTGACCTAATTCACCACAGTGGCCTAATTCACCACAGTGGCCTAATTCACCACAGTGACTTAATTCACCACAGTGGCCGAATTCACCACAGTGGCCGAATTCACCACAGTGGCCTAATTCACCACAGTGGCCTAATTCACCATAGTGGCCTAATTCACCATAGTGGCCTAATTCACCATAGTGGCCTAATTCACCACAGTGACCTAATTCACCACAGTGGCCTAATTCACCACAGTGGCCTAATTCACCATAGTGACCTAATTCACCACAGTAGCCTAATTCACCACAGTAGCCTAATTCACCACAGTGGCCTAATTCACCACAGTGACCTAATTCACCACAGTAGCCTAATTCACCACAGTAGCCTAATTCACCACAGTGGCCTAATTCACCACAGTGGCCTAATTCACCATAGTGACCTAATTCACCATAGTGGCCTAATTCACCATAGTGGCCTAATTCACCACAGTGGCCTAATTCACCACAGTGGCCTAATTCACCACAGTGACCTAATTCACCACAGTGGCCTAATTCACCACAGTGACCTAATTCACCACAGTGACCTAATTCACCACAGTGGCCTAATTCACCACAGTGGCCTAATTCACCACAGTGGCCTAATTCACCACAGTGGCCTAATTCACCACAGTAGCCTAATTCACCACAGTGGCCTAATTCACCACAGTGGCCTAATTCACCATAGTGGCCTAATTCACCATAGTGGCCTAATTCACCATAGTGGCCTAATTCACCATAGTGACCTAATTCACCATAGTGGCCTAATTCACCACAGTGGCCTAATTCACCACAGTGGCCTAATTCACCACAGTGGCCTAATTCACCACAGTGGCCTAATTCACCACAGTGGCCTAATTCACCACAGTGACCTAATTCACCATAGTGACCTAATTCACCACAGTGGCCTAATTCACCACAGTGGCCTAATTCACCACAGTGACCTAATTCACCACAGTGGCCTAATTCACCACAGTGACCTAATGCACCATAGTGACCTAATTCACCACAGTGGCCTAATTCACCACAGTGGCCTAATTCACCACAGTGGCCTAATTCACCACAGTGGCCTAGTTCACCACAGTGGCCTAGTTCACCACAGTGGCCTAATTCACCACAGTGGCCTAATTCACCATAGTGGCCTAATTCACCACAGTGGCCTAATTCACCACAGTGGCCTAATTCACCACAGTGACCTAATTCACCACAGTGGCCTAATTCACCATAGTGGCCTAATTCACCACAGTGACATAATTCACCACAGTGGCCTAATTCACCACAGTGGCCTAATTCACCATAGTGACCTAATTCACCATAGTGGCCTAATTCACCATAGTGGCCTAATTCACCACAGTGGCCTAATTCACCACAGTGGCCTAATTCACCACAGTGGCCTAATTCACCACAGTGGTCTAATTTACCATAGTGGGCTGACACAGAGTTTGAGATATTCCTAAAAGTTCTGTTTACAGTGCCATGTGTAGAAACACCATAGATGAAAAAGTGGCGTCCACAACTGCTTCACATTTCATGGGTCCTCCCGTTTTACGTGGGAGCAAGTGATCAGGAGTATATAAAGAAAAGTCTGATTCAACTTTATTGAAGTTAGAACTGTTATCACAGCTTTGATGTGTTTTGTTTTGTGTTAGACAAAACCTGTATTAAATTGAGAAAAATAGTTTTGCTTTTAATTTTATATTTATCAGGATCCACTCTTGTTTTTGTCTCAAATAAAATGTCTTAAAACTGCACTGTGTGACCATGTCATTACCATATTGTGCACTGTATAGTCTTGTATTTTGACCACCTAATGTTGAGGTTTCCTTATTTGTAGATATTGTGTGCTAAGCAGTTCTGAACCAGGGCATTGTTCCTTCTGAACCAGATGATCAAAAACAGCATCAAATAACTATAGAGCGAAATACTTACACTTAATTGGTTTGGGTAGCTTTTGGGCTTATGGTAACATTTCTGGGTCTATGGTAGTGTATAGCTTAAAGAGAACCTGTCACGTCCTAGTTGCTATGTACACCGCACCCATAGCGTTGTTAGTGATGCAATGTGCATCACTAACCAGCTGTTTTCATGAAAATAGGTGCAGCTATAATGATTTTATAACGTTTAACATACTTAGATTCTACCGGCGTTTTCAGTCATAGGGGCGTGCTTGTCATATTCAGTCATGGGCGGTCGCAGCATTTACTCACTGCTGGCACCGCCCATGTATTTGAATCCTGCTCCCAGCAAGCGCTGATATTGTGGGCCGCATGCTCACTTGTAGATGTCTGGCCGCCTGCGCAGTGAGGCTGTGTGATTACCAGCTTCACTGCGCATGCGCCGGGAACATACCATCATAGCGCATGTGCAGTGAAGCTGGTAATCACACAGCCGCACTGTGCATGCGCGGGGAATAGAGCGTCATAGTGCATGCACAGTGCAGCTGCGAACTACACAGCTTCACTGTGCATGCGCTATGACCCTCTATGTTCCCGGCGCATGCGCAGTGAATCTGGTAATCACACAGCCTCACTGCGCAGGCGGCCGGACATATACAAGTGCACCTGCGCCCCACAATATCAGCGCTTGCTGGGAGCAGGATTCAAATACATGGGCGGCGCCAGCAGTGAGTAAATGCTGCGACCGCCCATGACTGAATATGACAAGCACGCCCCTATGACTGAAAAGGCAGGTAGGATCTAAGTATATTAAACGTTATAAAATCATTATATTACCACCAATTTTCATGAAAATAGCTTTTAGTGATGCACATGGCATCACTAACAACGCAATGGGGGCAGTCTAGAGGGCAGCTAGGACGTGACCCTTTAATGTTTGCAGTCCTGGAGATCTAAGGTAATCATAGGGTTAAAGTCAGTGACCCCTATTCATCAAAGCTTTTACACCAGAATACTGGCATAAAAAGCTTTGAAAAGTGATGAGTTGTCCAGGATTGGGAATCAAATGTGCAGTCACTTAATGTGACTGCAGACTTGTAAATCCTCACAGCACTCAATATGCATGCCATCAAGATTCTCTGGTGCCGGGAACAGAAGGGCTCATGACTGCACATATGTTATTTTCATACATGGTGTCACATGTCGACTAGACATGTGCAGCCTCACTCAATATAAGTGTATTGAGCAAGGGCGGACACGTCTAGTTGTAAAGTGGCCGAAATCATGCGAATCGCATACTTTTGGTCACATGACCGCCCGCTCGAGGCGCCGCCACTGGAGAATCCTGACAGCACCCACTGTGATGATTCACGAGTCTGCAGTCACATAGAGTGCTGACTTGAGCCCCAAGCCTGGACAACCCCTTTAAGAGGCATGCATCTTGCACTTCACCTTGCCTCGTCATCAAGACCAATGTGAAAAATGCTGGTGAATACTTGATGAATAGGGGCCTGTATTCCTAGCAGTGAAATGGCTCCTGCCAGGATCTCTGGTATTAAAGTGTAGTGCAGTAAAGGGGACCTAAAAAGTGTAAAGTTGAAATCCTTAATGGGCTATAGGATAGAAAAAGGGTTAATACCACTATTCTTAGTCATCTAGGGAAGTGTCCAGGGCAAGGAGGGTTTAGAGTGGACAGTGCTAGGAGGAATGTGTCCAAGGCAAGGAGGGTTTATAGTGGACAGTGCAAGGAGAAAAGTGTCCAGGGCAAGGAGAGTTTAGAGTGTACAGTGCAAGGAGGGAAATATCCATGGCAAGGAGGCTATAGAGTGCACTGTGCAAGGAGGGAAGTGTCCAGGGCAAGGAGGGTTTAGAGTGGACTGTGCAAGGAGGGAAATGTCCAGGGCAAGAAGGGTTTAGAGTGGACTGTGCAAGGAGGAAAGTGTCCAGGGCAAGGAGGGTTTAGATTGGACTGTGCAAGGAGGGAAATGTCCAGGGCAAGGAGGCTATAGAGTGCACTGTGCAAGGAGGGAAATGTCCAGGGCAAGAAGGGTTTAGAGTGGACTGTGCAAGGAGGAAAGTGTCCAGGGCAAGGAGGGTATAGCGTTCACTGCGCAAGGAGGGTTTAGAGTGGACTGTGCAAGGAGGGAATTGTCCAGGGCAAGGAGGCTATAGAGTGCACTGTGCAAGGAGGGAAGTGTCCAGGGCAAGGAGGGTATAGAGTTCACTGCGCAAGGAGGGTTTAGAGTGGACTATGCAAGGAGGGAAGTGTCCAGGGCAAGGAGGGTATAGAGTGGGCTGTGCAGCTGTAATTGGCAGATCAGGCAGAGTTTCATGAATGCTCTACCCAATCTATAAGGGTAGAGCTCATAGAGTCTGTGTGGCAGCAGACTTTTCCTTTATTTTAAGTAGAACAGTGCTCATATTACATAATTAATCAAAATGTTCAATGATTCCCTACTCTGAGTAGAAAGTACACCCGTGTGTATATTTTAGTTTACAAATTATTTTTTCCACGTTTTATTTCCAAATAAGTTTAACATTCAGATTATTTAGCATCATTAATTGAGTATATTTTCTTGATATAGGTTTTGATTTTTCTCTTTTCTTTCATGAGAGTATATTTTTTTAATCAGTGTAATCAGTGTCTTCATTACTTTTAACAACCTGGTTGTAATATTTTGAAATTGCTTAATGAATGTAAATGTCAAGTGGAATATTTACATGTCTCAGTAGCTGCTATAAATACGCGTTGGATACCTAAATGATGAGCAAGCTTGTTTTTCCTAATAAATTAAAAATAGCATGTTTTAGAGAAAGCATAAGTTACAGTAAAAATAAAATCTAAGGCTGCGTTCACGTGTCATTTGTGCAACACGTCCGAAGCTCCATCGGGTCTTTCATCTGAAGCCCTGAGCAATGGGATTCAGGCGTATTGAGTCTGATGAAGCAGATGGAGTCACTTTGTGCTCTGTCTGACCTAATGTTTAGCTGTGCCCGTCTTTTTTGAGGTGGGCACAAAAACGTGGTCAGCTGCATTTTTGTGCCCACCTCAAAAAGGTAAATACTGCAGATCACAAAGTATCTTTATCTGCTTCATTAAAGTTAGTGGCCCCGTCGACATATACCCTTGAATCCCATTGTTCATGGCTGCAGATGGAAGCCCCGATAGAGCCTCTGACGTGTGGCAACAACGTGATTTGAACATAGCTTAGCAGACTGTTTATAACTATTAAGTGGGTATTGCCATCTAAGCCTCTCACCATCTTTCTTCCCTGTTCAGCTTTACATCGGGGGCTTCAGTCTGAATATCCAAAAACGGTTATCAGATGTGCTCCTAACGTATTCATCAACTTTAGTGAGGAAGATGGAATCTAAAATATAAAACTTTTTATTTATTTGACTTTCTTTTCATGCTGTAATTCAGAAAAAAACCTCTGATGGGTGTGAATTCTGTCCAAGGGCATAACTAGGTTAAAGCAGGAGAAGCAGTCAGCAGTGGGCACCAAAGACTGGGTTATAACAATCTCGGCTGCAGTCAGGGTGACTGCAACCAGACCAGTGGGGGAGGGGGCGCATTGGTACCAGCACTATTTTGCAGAGGGGCCACTTAGAGGGACATTATTAATTTATGGAGGACACACTTTGGGAAATTATATTATTACTATATGCGGGTTAGATAGGCGACATTGTTACTATATGGGGGCCAAATCGTACATGAGTGGTCACATGACGACCACTTGAACTGGCAAGCAGAGCTGAATCCTGACATTGCGTATTTTACACACTGTTAGGATTTGGCATGCCACAGTGCTTGACGAAAAATTTGCTTTAGCCTGGTAAACCCCTATGAAGATTTGTCCCCTTTCCAAAAACGTTTACCCGCAGGCTCAGTTACCTTTAAGAAAAACAAACTGACAAATCCTCAACAGTGCTACAGCCAAACTGAGCTCAGTGGCTCGTCCCATCTATATTGGCAGAGTTGTTGAGCTGTGGATGTGACGTGACCGCTGCAGCCAAATAACAGAGACCAGGAGAGCAGCAATGACCCATCACTGGACGCGGGTAGAGTGAGTGAATCTCTGTTTGTTATTTTACACCTAAATGAGCATGCGGACAGATGTTCTTTTCAACACCATTTCAACCTTCAGTTAGCATACTGTGCACTCACAGATCCAAAGGCCCTGGATCATTAGGACCAGTGTTGTCCATGCCAGTCTTGATGAAGAGGCGTGATGGAATCAGCGGTACGCGATTCATTAATCAGGCTCCTCTGAAAAGTTGCGTGCACCTTCGTGTGACTTGCCACAGATCAGTCAGTGATGTTACGACCCTATCCCACCATAGCTCCCTCCATTTTGGCAGAGCTGGGCGAAACAGGATTGAAAAAGCCAAAATTTGCATATTTTTTTGACAACCTGTGGCAAAAACACTTTGATGAATTGGGGCCATAATAGAAATATTGTTACCTGTTAACCTTTTCTTCAAAAAGTTTGTAAGTATAAAATTACAAAATCAATTTGTATTTTAATGACATGAATTCACTTTAACAAATTGCTTCTTGCATTACTCATAAATGTATGTCTTTCTTTGTTTCTACGTTAGGTATAACTTTCCAAGTGAATATACAGTATTGACACCACAAATAATACACAGCACGATGGCAGTGTACAAAGAAGCAATGAAGAATCTATTGCCAACCCCAACAAAATCTCACTACCTATTCAATCTACGTGATTTCTCTCGTGTAATTCAAGGCATCTGTTTATCACGTCCTGAGACATCGGATTCACCTTTACTAATTAAGCGCCTATGGGTTCATGAGGTACAGACTTTTTCTCAAATAGACAAATGATTCTTTTTCTTGTCTTGTCTTTTGGATCTACTTTTTCTGAAGAAAATAAGAACAGGGACCTTAAACTATTCAGACAATTCAGGTTTTCCACCACTCCTGGCCACATCTGATTCTTTATAAAAGATGGAAACCTGTGGCCAGGCGTCTGTTCTGTATTACATGGTGGTTATTTAAATGTAATACATGGATAGATTGAGTATTCCAGAGTAGCTCTATGTTCTGGATGTTGATTTACAAAAGCAGTTTGGCAGGGATGTGTTTCAGTATACACACGTGGCACATTTGTTATGGCAGATGTAAAAATAGCAAGTAATTCGGTATCAGGCAGAATAACTCCCACATGGTACTTGGACAGTGTGGATGCACGTTCACGTAAAGTCGACCACTACCTATCCAGAGATCAGTATATGCAAAAGTAGATAGAACAGCAGTCCATACACATGTAAGCCTCCAAAAGTTAAGCTTTATATAGCTAGATACAAATAAAACATCGCTTGTGCAACAAGCTTATTTCTTGTTATCAATGTTTCAGGTCAAAGATCCTTCATCAGGCTTGTTCTAAAGTAGTTCTCAAGGTTGTAGGGCTTTTGGTAAGAAGGCGTAAAAAGAGTGATCTCAACTGAGTCTTGGATCTGTAGGGATTCACGCTAAGCAGTAGGCACTTACTTAGCACAGGTCTTGGTGTAAAACAAGGTAAGGTTTATTGCATTTTTCTGCAATCCAAATAAAAACTCTTTCTCCAGCATAAGAAAATCAAAATGTCACAGCTTTTCTTCAGCCCAGTATGTATAATAAACCACACACTCCCTTTGTCAGGGTAGGCACAGTACATTAATACGATTGTGCTCACACCACACCACGGGCATTAGTTGTCACAGGCAACACTGGCTTCTCTTCAACTCCACTACCACAGAGAAGTGTTCACCTCCATGACAGGTCACATTTGACAGGTCTCTAGCTCCAATACACAGACTGCTCAGCTCCCCCAGCTGACTGACTCAAAATGAACACAGGGTTTGGCTATAGACATAGCTAGCCAGGTGCACATAATCAGGACCTCCAGTGCTAGATTTTAACCCTGCCCTAGGACACCCTGACTGAGTAGGACTTTCTGATATGAGATCCGAGACACAGGGGACACCACTCTTTTTATGTCTTCTTACTAAGACCCAGACAGTCTTCTCAATTGCTTTAGATGATGCCTGAAGAAGATTCCTTGATACAAAATGTGAGATTATAAGAAGTGAATATGTTTCAGAACTGGTGTTCTCTTTGAATCTGGAAAAATAAAGTATAACTTTTGGAGGAATGTGTATGGAGTGCTGTTCTATCTACTTTTCTATACACTTGTACAAATTCCATGCATGTGCTGCACAAGCAACCACATTTAAACACATGGAATGAATTTATGCCATAAACATTGTCCATAATGAGTCTAGAATGTGTGAACACATCCTAATAAGCCACTGCCTGATTGACTAAAGCTATGTTCACTCTATGCTTGCAGTGTCTGTGTGTTTTATATTTGTGTTCTCTTTTTGGTAACGTACTAGTTGCAAATAGTAAATGATTTACTTACTTATTAAAACAAGATAAAAATGAGGTAAGAAAACAGCAATGTTCATACATTTACTGTGTTATGGGATGTTTGTTTGTTTCTTTTTAATCAGGTTCTTCGAGTTTACTATGACCGCCTTGTGGATAATGCTGATCAGTCTTGGCTTGTCAGCTATATTGAAGAGGTTGTGAAGAGTCACATGAGAGAAGACTTTCATCTACTTTTTCAACACCTTGACTTCAACAGTGACGGCAAAGTGGAGGAGGATGACTTGCGTAGTTTAATGTTTTGTGATTTTCATGATCCTAAGAGGGAAGACACCAACTATAAAGAAATAACCGATGTTGACAAGTTGCGTTTAGTTGTAGAAAGTCATTTAGAAGAATTCAACAACATTAGTAAAAAACCAATGAATTTGGTTTTGTTTAGATTTGCAATTGAACACATCTGCAGAATCTCTCGCATTTTGAAACAACCTCGTAGCCATGCCCTCCTTGTGGGTGTTGGTGGCAGCGGCCGTCAGTCTGTTACTCGATTAGCTGTTCACATGGCTGACCAGAGACTCTTTCAAGTTGAAATTTCAAAAAGTTATGGGACTTCAGAATGGCGCGAGGACTTGAAACAAATTCTACGACGGTCTACGGAGGGTGATATGCAAGGTGTCTTTCTTTTTACAGATACCCAGATTAAGAAGGAATCCTTCCTAGAAGACATTAACAATTTACTCAATGCAGGGGAGGTTCCAAATCTTTTTGCACCAGACGAAAAACAGGAAATATGTGAAAGAATGCGACAAATCGACAGACAGCGGGATAAAACTAAACAGACTGATGGCAGCCCCCTTTCTCTATTTAACTTGTTTATTGACCGTTGTCGAGATCAGCTTCATATTGTGCTTGCTATGAGTCCTATTGGAGATGCATTCCGGAACCGGCTTCGAAAATTTCCAGCGCTTGTTAATTGCTGTACAATTGACTGGTTCCAGGTAATATTTATTATATCTAAATACAGGGTTTTCGATTCTTCTCATTGAGCATGCAATGCTTACTATAATGCAAAGCGAATAAATTAGTATCAAATTAGTCTTTCCCTAACTGTGACTAGTAAGTTACGCAATCACTCCAACAAATTTTCTTGCAGACGCACTGTTTACACTCCATCCGTATTCTCACTGTTTAATTTATTTTTCCCCACTTGAGCTACATCTATACAGATCATTTCCCCACTTCATTTGGGTCATGTGATCTCCAGTCGGACAACCAGTCCTGTACTAGCACTAATGCTCAGACTGGAAGTCTCTGACTACCTATGAGCTACAGGATGACATCATCAGCTATCAAATCCCTCCCACCCAGCACCCCCCTCCATGTAACTCTGTATGTCCTGCCATGCAGCTAAAGTTGTAGGTGAAGAAATATCATGTTGTCCTAATTTTACAGTTTACAGTGAATACAGCTGATGTCTACATATCAGAATTATGGGCTGTAGACATGGATCACATAATCTTATTGGTTTATTATGGTTTTTCCATAAAATATATGACCTGTCCTTGATTTTTGGTAAGCTATCCAATTAATAAAAAAAAAAAGCAAAGTTGGCGACCCTGACCTCTCCACCGATATGCTGTAATCAGCTGCAGTCGTGGCTGGATGTAAACAGAGTACGGAGTGGGACACCACAGCTCAGTGCACCATTTAGTGGCCGCTACCAGGTACTGCAGAACAGCGAGTCTTCATGTGAATAGTGGTGCTCTGCTCCACACACTGTTTACATCTGTCCACTGCTGGAACTGGGAACAGCTGATCGGTGGAGGTGTAGGTGTCAGACCCATATCAATCAGATATTGATGACCTATCCCAAGGAGAGGTCATCAATATCATAGCATTATTAATAAATAGGTAATAGAATTTGACTCACCTGCATATAAATATTTATCTTTGAAATGTAATCTATTGTACATGACCTCAATGTGCTTAACTGGGCAGAAGCTTTGTGTTCCTTCATTTCCTCCATTTTTAACATTTCCACTAGTCCTGGCCAGAAGATGCGCTTCAAGCTGTTGCAACACGATTTTTAGAAGATATTGAAATGTCAGAAGAAATTAGAAATGGATGTATTGACATGTGTAAAAGTTTCCACACATCAACTATTACCTTGTCTGAGAGGTTTCGTGCAGAGCTACAAAGATATAATTATGTAACACCTACATCATATTTGGAGCTCATCTCTACTTTTAAAACTTTACTGAAGAAGAAACGGTCGTAAGTACTTATTATCATAATTGTTTAATACTGAACAATGTAATATAAATGCCAAAAAAATGCTGTTTCTAATGATATATAATCATAAATGTATCTGTTTCTACGCTTTACTAAGCAGTTCAGTTAAACTCTTTCTCCTGACACACCACATTTCTATTCATGGCATTTTCAGGATTGTTTAACCAGTTCCGGTCTTGCACTGCCTTTTCCCTTCTTATAAAATGTGCCAGTTTCTATGAGGATGTGAAAAGGTGGTGCTTCCTCTAACAGTGCTCGCTTCCCGCTGCTAGCACATGTGCTGCAGTGGGAAGTGAGCTGTCTGCATCCGCTGTCACTCCATTGGCCCCCTGCAATGCTACCGTGGGGAGCCAATATCTGCAATTGCAACAGGAGGCCTAACACTGACATCCGGGTCTGCCGTAGAACAAAAGACAGAGGCACGATCTATTAGGTTGCCTGTCAGTATAAGGCTAGGGCTAAACAGTGAATTAGGCTACAACACAGGTCACTATGTGTCACAGCTACATTGCAGCACAATAAAAAAAAATTATTTCTTTGAGACCCGTAACTTTTTTATTTTCCTTTTGTTTGACCTGTGTTAGGGCTTGTATTTGTGTGGCATGCTGATTATTTTACTAATATCATTTTGTGCTAGATATAACGTTTTGATAACTTTACACTGCATATTTTAAGGAAGGTGTTGCAACCAAAAAAAAGCAATTCTGTTTTTTCATTAATTTTATATTCTCATAGATTTTATGATTGTGGTGATCCCTAATACTGTATGTGTCAGAACTCAAACCTGGCAACTCCTGTGCACCAGGCAGAAGCTCTTCCACTTGAGCAATTCAGCTCTCTGGACAGTTCCCTGCTAATCCAGATACTGTGTTTACTGTGAGATACCTGTGTTTTTCATGAGTGGCTTCACTCCGTTGTTGCCTATTAGCTTCATGCTGTGATTTTCTGATTGAGCACCTGGCCTGGCACCTCCTTCCTTGGGAGATTATTGAGCTCCCAGCCTCTAGTGTAGCTCTCTCACCTGCTGCTCCCTCATACCATACTGCTGTCTCTTGTGTAATCCTCCAATACTGTACTTCCACAGTTGTGTTCCGACCTCTGGCTTCCCTATTGACTACGCTACCTGCTAATTCTCCTATACCATACTGCCACTTTTGTGTGCCAACCTCTGGCTTCCTTTGACTATGCTACCAGCCTCTGCTTTCCCTAGTTGTTGTAGTAGTAAAACCTCCAATCCAGTCCATATGATTTGTATTCATTTTCATTTGTATTTCTTTATTTTTAAAGGTTTTAAAGGGGGAAAAAGGGATGATCTAAATTTTTATATTTGCTTTTTTTTATTTTTTTTTACTTTACTTTTTAGTCCTCTGACAGGATTTGATCATACAATTGTTTCATCACTTCTACTACACAATAATACCACTGCAATATGTATTTAAATTACATTTTCTTATGAAGCCCAGCCTGAGCTTCACAGGAGGACTAAAATGGCAGCCATAGGGGCCTTCAGTAGTCCTCCACTTGTCATGATGACTCCTCGGCTACCCATAATAACTGCACATTGCCGATGCGGCAATCGCACTCTTTTAATGCCGCTGTCAGGGATTGAAAGCTGCATTTAAATGGTTAAACAACAGCAATCAGAGTAAGCTCTGATCACTGCTGTTACAGAAAGAATTTGGCTGTGTATCACAGCCAGCATCTCCTGGCTATAATGCGAATTCGGCTTGTGCTGTATACACTGGCACCCGACAAGTAATGTACTATTATGTTACACATTGAAAAGGGGTTAAAGTGTCCCAGGAGCCATTTTTAACACAACAGTGCCAGGCTGCATGTTGCTCGTGCTACTTTGAGCAGTCTGCGTGGCCTTCAGTATCCCTGGCCTCATCTCCCATTGAACACATCTGGGATGTCATTGGGTGGTAATAATAACCTCATTGATAGCAGCCATGGTGTGTAAGTGGGGGATTTCTGCATGTGGCACTCATACTCGCTACTGAATAAATCAGGATGTTTTGAAAGTTTTCTTAACATTTTTTAACATTTGCATATCATTAACATGTATATCGTTTGCATATCATTAACATATCTATCAATCTAGTGATTTCCATAATTCCCTGACTTGTCATTGTTGTTGGAGTTTCAGTGTTCAGTAGTGTATACATATACAGACATGCACAAAATTGTTGGTGCCCTTCTTTTACAGTACAACCCACAATGGTGACTGAAATACATTTTCAATTTAAATTTGCTGAATATCAACTAATGAAAATCAAACATTGCTTTTGAGTTGTGTTTCAACTGAAAAAATTTATAAAAACAAACTAATGAAAATGGCCTGGACAAAAATGATGGTTCTGCTAGAAAAGATGTAAAATAATTTAACCATAGCGATATATTAAACTAAGGTGTGTCCTGTAATTAGCATCCAGGTGTCTACAAACTTGTAATCAGTCTGCCTATTTAAATGGTGAAAAGTGGTCACTGTGCTGTTTGGTATCATGGTGTGTACCACACTGAACATGGATCTAAGAAAGCTAAAGAGAGAGTTGTCATAGGAAAATAGAAAGAAAATTATAGACAAACATTTTAAGAGTACAAGCTTTAAGACTGTCTCCAAACAGCTTGATGTTTCTGTTACTACAGTTGCACATAATATTCAGAAAATTAAAGGGGTTGTCCACTACTAGGACAACGCCTTCTCGATCTGAATGGCCCCGTTATAATAAAAAAGCTTATACTCACCTCCTGTACCGACGCCATCCCAGCGGTGTCGGCATTCACTTTCACGGGGCTCACGTGATGTTGTTAAGACACGTGAGCCCTGGCATCACTGTCTTCGTCTTCGGACAAATCGAACATCAAGAGCAAGTGAGAGAGCAGCCGCAGCCCTAACTTCCTCTTGATATTTGCTTTGTCCGGAGGCGGAGACAGTGACGCGAGCACTGATTGGGTGCCGGGCTCAGGTGTCATAA
The DNA here is from genome assembly GCF_046119375.1 of Phyllobates terribilis. Lineage (NCBI taxonomy): Eukaryota > Metazoa > Chordata > Amphibia > Anura > Dendrobatidae > Phyllobates > Phyllobates terribilis. The sequence goes on from NW_027362769.1 coordinate 287,689,676, forward strand.
CAACCACACGAGAGCCCGGGAACGTGAGTGCCGACTCCTCTTGAATGGTGCGGTACTGGAGGTGAGTATAAGCTTTATAATTTTATCAAACGTGAAGTATGAGAAGGGGTTGTCCAAGTAGTGGACAACTTCTTTAATGTCTAAGGGACTGCAGCCAACCTCCTTGGGTGTAGTCATGATAGGAAAATTGATGACAAATTTAAGAGGCGGATCATACAAATGGTAGCCAAAGAGCCCAGAACAACTTCCAAAGATTAGAAGTGAACTCCAAGGTCAAGGTACATCAGGGATAGATCCCGCAATCCATTGCTGTCTTTGCCAAAGTGTACTTCATGGAAGATGACTGAGAAGAAAACCACTGTTGAAAGCAAATCTTTAAAAGCGAGACTGGTATTGGACAAAATGCGTATTGACAAGTCACAAAGCATCTATGAGAATATCCTTTGGACACATGAGATGAAATTGGAATTTTTGGCAAGTCACATCACCTCTTTCGTCACAGACACAAAAATGAAGCATGGAAAGAAAAGAACATTGTACCTACTGTGAAACATGGAGGAGACTTGGTTATGATTTTGGGCAGCTTTACTGCATCTGGCACAGGGTGTCTTGAATTTATGCTGGAGACAATAAAATCTCAATACTATCAAGACATTCTGGAGTGAAATGTGCTACCCAGTGACAGAAAGCTTGGGCTGAGTTGCATGTCATAGGTCCTCCAACAGGATAATGACCCAAAACACAGATAATAACTTTGAAGAATGGCTAAAAGCAAAGCATTAGACTATTCTGAAGTGGCTACCATGAGCCCTAATCTAAATCCTATTGAGCATCTGTGGAAGGAGCTGAAACATGCAGTCCGGAGAAGCCACCATTCACGCCTGAGACACAAGGAGCAGTTAACTCATGAGGCATGGGCCAAAATACCTGTGGACATGTGCAGTCTCATTGAGAGTTTGAGAAATCATTTGTTTGCACTGATTTCCACAAAAGGTTGTGCAACAAAATATTAAGTTAAGTACCATCATTTTTGTCCAGAACATTTTCATTAGTTTGTTTTTAATGTTTCTTTTGAACCACAATTTAAAATGTGTGATTCTTATTAGTTGATATTCAGTAAATTTAAATTGAAAATTACTTTTGTCAGTTTTAAATTAATTCAGTGACCGTTGTGGGTTTTTCTTACTTTAACAGAATAGTGTCCATGTGTGTATATACTAACCTTTCCCACAATGTATGGATATACAGATTACATTACATTTTTCTTTAACAGAGAAGTTATGAACATGAAAAGAAGATATGAAGTCGGTCTAGAGAAACTAGAATCCGCATCGTCACAAGTTGCAACCATGCAAATTGAACTAGAGGCTCTTCAGCCCCAGTTGAAGGTTGCAAGCAGAGAGGTGGATGAGATGATGGTCATCATTGAAAGAGAGTCAATGGAGGTGGCCAAGACTGAAAAAATAGTTAAAGCTGATGAAGCTGTGGCAAACGAACAAGCAATGGCTGCTAAAGCAATTAAAGATGAATGTGATAGTGATCTGGCCCAAGCTTTACCCATATTGGAGTCGGCTTTGGCAGCATTGGACACTCTTACTGCCCAGGTATATTTGTTCTTCTTGGTTACAGTTCCTCAGTATGGAAAAACATATATAAAAGGATGGAAAAACATACTTCACACACAGCACACAAATTGTGCTTGTGGGGATAAAGGTGACAGATAAAACACAGCTTTTCTACTTGCGTCTTACTTACCTGACCTACTATTCATGCCGAGGCCTCACTATACCCCATCACAAATCTTTTCAAAACAATGTATAATAATATATTTCTTCTGGACTCAGTAGATCATATAAAAATATACAAAATAAATCACAAACGTAGGAGCACCATATTATTATAATCTATCCTCATCTTCAAGAGAAAATTTTCAGTCTGAGGGTAGGTTCACAGAAGTGTATAAAAAATCGTTCAGACTTTCATCCAGAAAACTCTGACAATTTTTTTCCCACTTGTCATCCATATACAGTCCGTTTTTTACAGCAGCAGCTATTAGCCATTTACAGTTTTCTATGCTACAGAATTGCAATGTATCACTAAAAATCAGATGCTACTGTGGCTCCGCATGGCCTCCGATTTTTTTTCTGCACACTTATAGACTTGAATAGGTGAGGCTCATCCGATTTACTGAAGAAATTAGTGTATGCTTTTTTTCACACACAGATACGGTAAGTGAAAAAAATCCACTCATCTATACTGCCCCTTTAAATAATATTGTTATGAGTGCTGTTTTTTTTACAGACAGCAACTTGGCCTGAAAATACCGTTAAGTCGTGTGAATGAGCCCTAATGATAACAACATAACCATCAGGGAAGGGGCACATTATCTATTTATTTATTTTATTTATTTTACTCACTTCTATAGCGCCATTAATTTCACAACGCTTTACAGACATTATCATCACTGTCCCCATTGGGGCTCACAATCTAGATTCCCTATCAGTATGTCTGGAGTGTGGGAGGAAACCGGAGAACCCGGAGGAAACCCACACAAACACGGGGAGAACATACAAACTCCTTGCAGAGGTTGTCCTTGGTGGGATTTGAACCCAGGACCCCAACACTGCAAGGCTACAGTGCTAACCACTGTTTTGGCTATATTTATATTTGTGCCTTTTCTGATGATTTTTTAATGAAATGTATATGTTAATATAACAGGATATTACAGTGGTAAAGTCTATGAAAAGTCCCCCTGCTGGAGTAAAGCTTGTCATGGAGGCTATTTGTATTTTAAAAGGAGTCAAATCTGATAAAATTCCTGACCCATCGGGTTCTGGACGAAAGATTGAAGATTTCTGGGGACCAGCAAAAAGAGTGCTCGGTGATATGAAATTTCTACAGTCTCTACATGAGTATGATAAGGATAATATCCCACCTGCTTACATGAACATCATAAGGAAGCAATATATTACCAATGCAGAGTTTGTTCCAGACAAAGTTCGCAATGCATCTACCGCTGCAGAGGGGCTGTGCAAATGGGTGATTGCCATGGATTCCTATGATAAGTAAGAAAATCTATCTATCTGTTTATCTATCCATCTACCTATTATCTATCTATCCATCTATTTATCTATCTATCTATTTATCTATCCATCCCATATCTATCTATATCTATCTCAATATCTATCCATCTATCCAAAAATATGGAGGCAGCACACATTTAAAGTGAAACTAGATGTTGTTGTTTAATATGCCTTTATATTTTTCATATATTCATATATATTAAGGACTGATATGTACCTGGGGGGCTTAGCACCTAAATTTTTGCTGGTGCTGTTTTTTTTCTTGTTTTTTTTATCTATCTATCTATCTATCTATCTATCTATCTATCTATCTATCTATCTATCTTTCTCATTATTTATGTACAGCACATTGATGTCAATTGAACACATTTGGGAAGGCTGATGTGATTTCATAAGAACGCAGTATTTTTCAACAGATTTTACTATGTCCAAACATTTATAATTAAATGAGGTATAATTGTTGAAGTATAATATTTCTAATTCTTCTTCTGTATGTTATAACAGCTGTTGTACATTATTTTGCACGTTCATATTCAGGCAATATTTCTGTGAATTAAAAGTTTGTTACAGTATGTATTATACAATATATTATCAAAGTATATAGTATCAAAACAAGATTGTTAATCCATGGGGTTAGAATCTATTATTATCGTTGGACATTTTGTGGTGCATGATTAACAACATATACTGTGGGTATATAGATATATATATATAGATATATATATATAGATATATATAATATAATATATATATATAATATAATATATATATGTATATATACATATAGTAGTGCGGCGGTGTTCACACTGTGCGGTAATGAGGCAGTGACCCAGTAAAGTTCAACATAAATGTCTTTATTTTCCAAAAAACTCACAAAGTAAAGGTAAACGGTGTCCTACGGATCGCAGTCGGGTCGTAACAAAGTCTGTCTCCAAACCCGTTACCGTGGGCGACTGCACCGCCATGTCGCGCTGAGGTGCGCCAGGAGTTTTGCTCTGTGTTTGCTTCATACCGGCCTGTGTTGCAGAGCCACCTGCTCTGCAGCTTGCAGACAAAACACTGACACACCTAGACCTTTGCTGCAGTTTTTTTTAAATGGAATCCGTGGCCATGAGCCACTTGTAAGACCTGGCTGGAGGGAGTGAACCACCCCACTGCCACCTGTAGTTCACTCCCAAAATAAAAGCCCATGCTGGGTTTTCTTAAATACAACTTAGCCAAATAGCTTGACCAAGTTCAAACTTTACTTTTATTCTGCACTACAACCACAGCTGTGTCCTTGATAGCAGTGCACTCCAGCGGGTTCAATATGCCTCTATGCACATTCTAGGAGGTACAGGTGCATCTCAGTAAATTAGAATATCATCAAAAAATTAATTTATTTCAGTTCTTCAATACAAAAGGTGAAACTCATATATTATATAGAGTCATTACAAACAGAGTGATCTAGATCAAGTGTTTATTTCTGTTAATGTTGATGATACAGCCAATGAAAACACAAAATTCATTATCTCAGTAAATTAGAATAATTAACAAGAAACACCTGCAAAGGCTTCCTAAGCATTTAAAAAGGTCCCTTAGTCTGTTTCAGTAGGCTCCAAAATCATGGGGAAGACTGCTGACTTGACAGATGTCTAGAAGGCAGTCATTGACACACTCCACAAGGTCCCAGAGTTTCAATTTTCATTTGGAAATCAGAGTCCCAGAGTCTGGAGGAAGAGTGGAGAGGCCACAATCCAAGCTGCTTGAGGTCTAGTGTGAAGTTTCCACAATCAGTGATGGTTTGGGGAGCCATGTCATCTGCTGGTGTAGGTCCACTGTGTTTTATCAAGATCAAAGTCAGCGCAGCCGTCTAGCAGGAAATTTTAGAGCACTTCAGGCTTCCCTCATCAACATAAACACTTGAAATAGATCAGTTTGTAATGACTATATAATATGAGTTTCACTTTTTGTATTGAAGCACTGAAATAAATTAACTTTTTGATGATATTCTAATTCAGTGAGATGCACCTGTACATACCGTCCCTCGCACATGATCCCTCTCACTGTCTCACACTATACATATATATATATATATATATATATATATATATATATGTGTATATATATATATATATATATATATATATAAATATATATGTATAATGTGTGTGTTATTACTATTTTTTAACTTATAAAATCCATAGCTCATATCAAAAAATGTAAACCATTCATAGGCTATGTAACATTTATCTTTATTTCAGTTACTTCTCAATATCTTATGTAAAGTCAGCCTGATAGCTGATTCTTGCTGCCAAAACTACATGCAGCATAGAGGCTCGGTCTCTTCAGCCAGGTTTGTGTTATTATGAAACGCTGCGGCATGTCAGAGTAAAGCATGCCTTTTATAGCCGGTTGGGGACCATGTCGCTCAGGTCACTAGTCCAAAAGAGTTGTGATTGACAGTTTCACCCCACCATGCTCCTCATGCATGGCATGACAAGCAAGTGGGGCAAGGAGAAGCCAACAGGGACCATCCTTTTGATCCAGTCATGGAAGCATCATGGTCCCCAGCCGTTTCTTAAATGTATATTTTCTCAGAAACACTGCAGCATTTCATAGTGAATCATACCAGCTGTAATGGCAGAGGCAGTGTCTGATTCATGCTATCCATGGTTTGGGCAGCGAGAATCAGCTGTCAGGTTAATTTTAGCATACTACAAAACATTATTATTATTATTTATTCATTACTATTTATTGTTTTAATAAGTTAATTATAAAAGTAATAACAGTAAGTAAAATATTGTATATTGTTTCTTTCCCTATAATCAGATGTGTGCAGAGGGGTACAATTACACGTGCACTATGCTCCCGAATAACTGTAATCAATCATAGTTTGCTCTTCGCTGATGGAAAAGCCTATCTGCCAGCGACAAGTATTGAGATATATGGAGGAATGAGTCATTGTGAGATTAGAATTCTCAAAATTTTTATTTTAATTTTCTTTCTAAACCAAATTCCCCTCCAGTAACAGTATGCACGATTTCATAAGATGCACATGTCTATGATTATATGGTTCACAAAAAAGCAGAATGCTATTATGTAATTATATATGTGTTCCTGCAAAAACTATTGGTGTGTGAATTCTCTCTTATGGCACATATAAGTCTGATTGTTGTGAAATTAGAAAAATACTTTCTCCACAGCGTTTCTTATGTATGAAATATTCTAATTTGTGTAGAGTGGCAAAGGTTGTGGCTCCTAAAAAAGTGAAGCTGAACCAAGCAGAAAGTGAACTGAAGATTGCTATGGACAGTTTGAGGAAGAAGCAAGCAGCTTTGAAGGAGGTGCAAGATAAATTGGCCAAACTTGAGGAGAAACTTGAAGAGAACAAACAAAGAAAAGCTGATCTGGAGAACCAGGTTTGTATTATTAATGTCATATACCTCTCTTTTTTAGACCTGCAAAGTGCTTAATTACATGTGCTTGATTATGCAATATGGCTGAGAAAATCATACACACGAAATAGCTGTTGGCTAAATGGAGAAGCTTTTAGCAACTACTCTATGAACATACTACCCAAAGGCCATCTCTCAACACTGGACAGGACAGCACTCCACAATAATGCAAAGCATAAAGATCATATGGCAATTAAGTCATATAGGGATCAAGAAGTGTATTAAACAGACATTATCAATGAAAACAAATGCTTTATTAGATATACATATAAAACCATACAGAAAATCTAAAAAAGGTACCTCAAACTAAACCAAAAAAGGAAGTGTAAAGCATGGTTGACCCAATACATACATGGAGGCAGTGCTTACAGGAATTAATAAATACTTATTTTTTATATAATAATTAAAAGGTGTACTATGTAGGCTTATGGGTGCCGTAAGTACAATATATGCGATACCAAAAGGGATATTAAATGGTTAATTAATTTTTATTTTAGAACTGCATCATCAGAAATTGATCATTTATTAAGCTAGTATGCAAAATTACTTGATTGGTATAGTTTATGTATAACCTTAATTAATAATTAGTTGCTAAACTTACATCAATCAAAATAATGAATCATTGAATATCTGCAGATGCCTGCCAAACAATCCATATCCTAAAACAGTACAAGACTCTTCTCTCCCAAATAAATATGCACTTAGATGTAACAACCACCACTGCCAAGTATTCCCCACATAGCCAGTTGCCCAATAATAATTTAGTGTAAAATTAATATATATATATATATCACCTATTCATGCAAAGGGGCTGGCAATATACGAGGTAACTCCACGCTGCTTCCTCCTCACCCTGACACGCGTTTGCAATGCTTCTTCCTGGGGGCGTGTCTAGGTGGGGAACACCACTACTATTTAAATACCAGCCAGCCAATCAGAACCCTTAAAGTATCCCCAAAATGTGTCCATCGTGTTAGCAAAGCAAGCAGCTTTGAAGGAGGTTCAAGATAAATTGGCCAAACTTGATGAGAAACTTGAAGAGAACAAGCAAAGAAAAGCTGATCTGGAGAACCAGGTTTGTATTATTAATATCTTATACTACCCCACCTCTCTTTAGACCTGCAAAGTGCTTAAGTACATGTGCTTGATTATGCAATATGGCTGAGACAATTATACACATGAAATAGCTGTTGGCTAAATGAGAGGCTTTTTAGCAACTACTCTATAAACACGTAGGAAAAATGAAATAAAGAAGCTCACCATGCCAATATTGTTCAGGATACACTGGAAAGTTGATGAATGGTTGTCATTTCCTGCTGATGAAGCTCATCTATTGTAGAACCGAAAAAGAAAAAAGGATTTTCCTGCACTTCCACACAGCCATTATGGGTGGATGTGCCGGAAAATCCTTTTTTCTTCTTTTGTTCTATAAATATGTAAGCTCAGCCGAGCGTGCGTGTTTATTTCAGGGAGCAGAGTTGTCACCCCTGGCAGCAGCTTATCTCCTGTAGGACTATAGTTTTCAGCATGTTGAAATAGAACATGGTTAGAATGTTTCGAGGTGGTTTGGCATCTTTGGGACATTAATTGGGTACAGAGAGAATAATAATTGATATAGACATAAAGGACAGTTCTCAGAGACTGTGTTGAACTGGATATGTTTTCACCTTTCTCCTCCTCTTCTGTGTCAATGTTATTTGTCCATTTTCAGTTTTATGACGTGGACACTTCAGTGTTGGGTCCACTCACTGTTTATGGTAGTTCTTAAGAGATATTGTTACTGTAAGGTACTGCTTATTCATCACGCTGGGGGCACTCGCTTCACTGGGTCAATTAAAGCACACATGCAACGTTTTCCGGTAATATGTAGTCCAGCAGTTTATTACACCTCATAAACTGTTTATAACATAGTCCATCTCAGTGGCTCTCAGTAATGTTACACATGTATCTTAGATCCTTTTCAGTGGCACCTATGCCCGCTAGGCTTCAAATACAGACTTCAGCAAGGTACAGCACCAATATTCACTTAAAGTGCCGATTTACCTTTGCCGGGTCTCAGCTGCTTCTATCAGCTCGGTTCTGCCACAGCTGTGGCTTTAAGACTCCCAGACGTAGTCTCCACGCCACGTGCCTTCCAAGACTACTGGTATCTCAAACACAGGGATCCTGCCTCTGCCTTCCAGGCTTCACCAGGCCTCTCTCCAGGCCACTCTCTCCCTGTCTCTGTTTCAAAACCACCAGGATTTATATATCCTTCTGTGCACACAGGACCTGTGATGATGTCACAGTCATGTGATCAGTCATCTGAGGGGAGGTACATGGTCAGCCAGAACACACCCCCTTGACATTTTAGCAATGCAGCAAGCCACTGCATTACATTACACATTGAATGGTACTACCTTATGTTCTATTTCTGTATTTTGTATCTTTATATGGAAAATTTCAATAAATATTCAGTTTAAAAAAAAAAAAAGAAATAGAGTATGGTTAAAGGGAAGCAGTCAGGTCCCCCAAGCCTCCCAAACAATAAGCATTACTATTTCGAGCCCTATTCCTACATCCCAATCATGTCTCTGATAGTCCAGTCAGTAGTTCCTATGTGTGCTAGACAGCTCCTATTACTGCCCTCTGCATATACTACCTACCTTTTGAGTAGTTCAGCTGTGTGTCACTTTAACCATAGCAGTCCAGCCTTAGTTGCTGCATTCAATCCCCCAGGGCGTTGTCGTCCTCCTAACTGCACTACAAAAATTAAGTGATCAGCCTGTCACGCCCAGACGAGTGTTATTAACGCCTTACCGACATCCGCAGTACATGTACGGCACAAGTCAGAAGCGGATGTGTGGAGTGGGCTGATGTGGCGAACTTGCCCCATACCCGTCATTTCATAGCTGTGAGTTACAGCCCGGAGCTGCCTCTAACAATCGTGGATAGCAAGAAGTGCCGCCCTCAATTGTTAACCTGTTAAATGCCGCTGTCAAACTCTCACAGCAGCATTAATGAAACAACAGCAGGAGATCGAAGGGCCAGCGATGGGTTTCCATGACAGCCGGGGGTCTGCTGAAGACCCTTGTGCTTGTCATTACAGAGTTCCTTTGAAACCCAGCCTGTGGCCGGGCTCCAAAGAAGACCGTGATTTTCGCTATATGCAGCAATGCTGTGGCAATGCAGTATTTAGCACAAGCGATCAGACGATCGCAGGTTATTGTCCCCCAAGAGGACTAACAAATACAGTGAAAAGTAAAAAAAAATGTTTGTAAAAAAACATAAAAGTTCAAATCACCTCTCTTTTCTTCCATTAAAATAAAGGTAATTAAAATTCAGAAAAGTCCGATCTATCAAAATATAAAAACAATTAACTCGATTTGTAAACAATGTAAACTGAAAAAGTTCAAGTATGGCAAAATTATGTTTTTTTGGTTGCTCCAATACCACAAAAAATACTGTAACAAGTGATCAAAATATCATATCTACCCAAAAACATCATCTTACCCTGCAAAAAATAAGACCTCATACAGCTCCATCAACTGAAAAATGAAAACATTATGGGCAATGAAAACATTATGGGCCTTGAAAAATAGCGACACAACCCAAAAAAATTTTTTTTTCAAATTTCAGATTTTTTTTTCACCACTGAAATAAAAAAAACTTGACATGATTGGTATCACTGTAATCGTACTGATAAGCAGAATAATACTACTAGGTAATTTTTACCACAAAATGTCAGAATTGCATTTTTTTTCTCAATTTCACTGCACTTGGAATTTTTTTTCCATTTTACAGTACATTGTGTGGCAAAATGAATGAAGGTATTCAAAAGTACAACTCATCCCACAAAAAGAAAGTCCTCATTTGTCTATGTGGACAGAAAAATAAAAAAGTTATGGCTCTGGGAAGAAGGGGGGAAAAAAAACAAAAAACGCAAAAACTAAAATTGGCCACGTCAGGAAGGGTTAAAGCTTCTGAGACTGGACTGCTCTGAATGAAGCAACACCCCAGTAGAATACCCACAGAGGAGGTAATTAGCATCAGTGCGGAAATAAAAGTAAAGTAGTACTAGACAGAACCTACTGTCTGCACTCCCAAGAACTTGATAGGGAAACCGTATTATGGCTTTAACACCTTCCTGATGTGGGATGTACCTTTAAAAGCATACAGGACTAATCATTCTAAAACCACATATAGCAGACAAGTATACTATAGGGTATATACAATGAAGAAGGTTTCATGTCATTCAGTAAAAAGGTTTCTCTTTGTTCAGCCAGGAGACAGTACAGACAAAACTATCAAATCCCTAGTTGTCCCTTCGTTTTGTCCCTCCCTGGCAGCGGGGGTTGGCACACTAATTTGTACTGTGTGTCACCCCCGCTCAATGTCGGTATTCCTTATAACCCTAATATATCCTATCCTGATTCATAGACCACATACACATAGAGAGAAAGATAGAAAAAATTACACATATGTGCAGTAGAGACCAAAAGTTTGGACACACCTTCTCATTTAAAGATTTTTCTATATTTTCATTACTATGAAAATTGTACATTCACACTGAAGGCATCAAAACTATGAATTAACACATGTGGAATTATATACTTAACAAAAAAGTGTGAAACAACTGAAAAAATGTCTTATATTCTAGGTTCTTCAAAGTAGCCACCTTTTGCTTTGATGACTGCTTTGCACACTCTTGGCATTCTCTTGATGAGCTTCAAGAGGTAGTCACCGGAAATGGTCTTCCAACAATCTTGAAGGAGTTCCCAGAGATGCTTAGCACTTGTTGACCCTTTTGCCTTCACTCTGTGGTCCAGCTCACCCCAAACTATCTCGATTGGGTTCAGGTCTGGTGACTGTGGAGGCCAGGTCATCTGGCATAGCACCCCATTACTCTCCTTCTTGGTCAAATAGCCCTTACACAGCCTGGAGGTGTGTTTGGGGTCATTGTCCTGTTGAAAAATAAATGATGGTCTAACTAAACGCAAACCGGATGGAATAGCATACCGCTGCAAGATGCTGTGGTAGCCATGCTGGTTCAGTATGCCTTCAATTTTGAATAAATCCCCAACAGTGTCACCAGCTAAGCACCCCCACACCATCACACCTCCTCCTCCATGCTTCTCGGTGGGAACCAGGCATGTAGAGTCCATCCGTTCACCTTTTCTGCGTCACACAAAGACACAGTGGTTGGAACCAAAGATCTCAAATTTGGACTCATCAGACCAAAGCACAGATTTCCACTGGTCTAATGTCCATTCCTTGTGTTCTTTAGCCCAAACAAGTCTCTTCTGCTTGTTGCCTGTCCTTAGCAGTGGTTTCCTAGCAGCTATTTTACCATGAAGGCCTGCTGCACAAAGTCTCCTCTTAACAGTTGTTGAAGAGATGTGTCTGCTGCTAGAACTCTGTGTGGCATTGACATGGTCTCTAATATGAGCTGCTGTTAACCTGCGATTTCTGAGGCTGGTGACTCGGATAAACTTATCCTCAGAAGCAGAGGTGACTCTTGGTCTTCCTTTCCTGGGGCGGTCCTCATGTGAGCCAGTTTCTTTGTAGCGTTTGATGGTTTTTGCAACTGCACTTGGGGACACTTTCAAAGTTTTCCCAATTTTTTGCACTGACTGACCTTCATTTCTTAAAGTAATGATGGCCACTGATTTTTCTTTACTTAGCTGCTTTTTTCTTGCAATAATACAAATTCTAACAGTCTATTCAGTAGGACTATCAGCTGTGTATCCACCAGACTTCTGCACAACACAACTGATGGTCCCAACCCCATTTATAAGGCAAGAAATCCCACTTCTTAAACCTGACAAGGCACACCTGTGAAGTGAAAACCATTTCCGGTGACTACCTCTTGAAGCTCATCAAGAGAATGCCAAGAGTGTGCAAAGCAGCCATCAAACCAAAAGGTGGCTACTTTGAAGAACCTAGAATATAAGACATATTTTCAGTTGTTAAGTATATAATTCCACATGTGCTAATTCATAGTTTTGATGCCTTCAGTGTGAATGTTCAATTTTCATAGTAATGAAAATACAGAAAAATCTTTAAATGAGAAGGTGTGTCCAAACTTTTGGTCTGTACTGTATATCAATGTACCATTACGCATGCTGGACATTAATAGAATATACACCCCACAAGCACCCGTCCTTCCAGTCATTTGTTGACTCCTTGAATTCCAACACTATAGGACTCTTTTTGACCTATGAGATGGGGAGTGATGACATCTCCTTTCTGGACTTGAAGATTTCAAGAAACTCAGATGGCTCTTTGAGAACTTCATTATATTGGAAACCGACGGCCACCAATTGCCTCCTAAAATGGGAGAGCTGTCAGCCGCCCCAACTAAAGAGAGGAATTCCCAAGGGGCAGTTCCTCAGGACCCGGAGGAACTGCTCCATGTGGAAAGCGTTTCAAACTGAATCAGTGAATCTAAAAAAGAGATTTTGGGACAGGGGGTAACCCTGATGGGATTATTGAGGCTGCTTTTCAACACGCCAAAGGGACAGATAGATCATCTTTACTGACCTCAAATACTAAACCCGACTCTGAGCCCATAACAAGACTAATAGGAACATATGACGATCAGTCGCACAGAGTCATGGAGGCCCTTAGAAAATATTGGTGTTAGAACCCTCCTGTTTGTTTTTTCCATCTTGTGTTTTGCGGTCACGTGACCCTCTGCCTTTATATTCCAGCTCCGCCTTTTTGGCTGTGCTGGACTTGAGTGTTGTTTGACTGTTTTGCTAGCCAGGTGCTTCGGTGCCTATATCTCTGTTTGCTTGGTCCTTTGGGACCTATAGTACCTTTTTCTCAGTTTATCTTTTGTTTTCTGCAACAACTTTCTATGTTCAGGAGGTGTCCCATTTTTGTTCCAGTCATTAGTTCTTTTATGGACCCCTTCCCTTTATTTTATAGGTCTTCGTTCAGACTAGCCTAGGACTAAGGCGGGTCTGTTCGCTAGGAACAGGCTGCCCGTTACATCGTAGGGATTCAGCCTAGTCTTACTGTAGGGAAAGCTTTCCCCTTCTTTCCTTAGTTCTTGTTTGCAGATCATAACAATTGGGGGATCCTCAGGGCTTACCCGGATATATCGGACTTGTTCCCACAGAAACCCTGGGTTACATACAGGAGGGGCAGGTCGATTAAGGATCTTGTAGTTCATAGCCACTTCTCCCAAACTAAAAAGGAGGGCATGTGGCTACAGAATAGGTCTCTGGGTACATTCAAGTGTGGTCACTGTTCATTCTGCCAGTACATTGCACCATCAAAAACTTCAGGAGTGATCTAACCAATCGAGTATATACTATGAAAAACTTTGCCAACTGCAGGACTTCAGGGGCGGTCTATTTCTGCACACGTACGTGCCTAGTGTACTATATAGGAAAAACTAAATGTGAACTATGCTTATGCATCAGCGAACACCTTGGGATGAGAGACATGGCAGAGATACACCACTCGTCCGACAAATAAATGCAAAACATGGAGGGGATGCTGCATGCATTTAGTTTCCTGTGATTGAGGTCATCCAACCATCAATCAGAAACGGGACTGGAACAAAAGAATATTACAACGGAAAACCCATTGGATCTACTGGATGGAATCAGTGAGTCCGAAGGGGCTAAACGAGCAGCTGAGCTTCATCTGAGTACATACATTAATGAGAATATTAGAGTCATATAGGATCAGCCTTATTGCATGGTTGGCAGCTACCATCTTTTTGATTTATGTAACCTATTACAGAGACCTTTTATGACTATTGATTTGTTGGACTATTTTTCTATCTTTTCTCCTATTTACTTTCAATATTTTGGGGTGTATAATCTCTAGTATACAAGTATGAGATAGAAGTAGCACAATAGCGTGCTGACACATTTCTTTCTTTGCTGGTGCGGTTTCCTATGATTCCCCCTATAATATGTAACTTTATTGGACTTACTATCTGTTCTTGTAGCAAACAAATGGGTGATATGAAGAAGAGATAATCTGCAAATATTACATACATGCCCCTTCTCAATGGAAGGATGTGTTGCATATGATGCGCCCCTTTGGTTTAAAATAATCCACTTTCCTCTGGGTGTGGCCATGTGAGTACTTCACATACTTTATCCCCACCCTGTGGTAATGGCATGTGAGATGTGGGGTAGACATTATCTCCATTCGCCCTTGACTGGTGCGTTCCACTGACGCCATCCCCGTGCATTCCATTGACCCTACTTCCGGCCGCGGTGGAAAAAAATGGCCGCCGGTGTCACTTCCGGTCACCGGATATGGTAGTGCGGTCCACTATGCGCTCGTCTGACCTCACGTCCGGCCGTGGGGCAAACTTGGCGCGTTCTTTAAATGCATTCAGTGGGCACACTATACTTACGAAAATGAAGAGGGCGTCACAAATATGGGGGTGAGTGACCTCCATCTAGCTCCCACCTGAAAGGGATTTGATTTTAATGTCTATCTGCTATACATGGGTGGTTCTTGAACTCTGCACACAGCATTACCTTGACACATGGAGAGAGATTGATGTCTCCCATCGATCCCCTGATGAACCTTGGATGATGCAGGGGGAAACGTGTCGGGACAACTAATGAGGGGCTACAAATGATAAGTGTCATCTTTCTACTTCAATGATACCATATTGATGGTGTTCCTGCTGTAATTGCATTCAGATGAACAGCTGCTGGGCTCTGAGTAACTGTTGTTGATCAGGGCTGTATACATGTTTATATCTTCTCCTGGTGATTTGACCAGTGAGATTCTGTTCTGTTCTTTTCCATTTTGGATCAGATTAATGAATAGTGACATTCTGGACTTTGGAAAGTACACCCTGTTTATTGTTGAAGGGCAAGTGCTTTTCATTTCCCTTGGTGATTACCTGTGTCTGTGATATTTCCATGTCCCAGACATTTCCTATTTGTGGGGTGTACACTCTTACAAAATTGAGTATTTAAGCAGAATTTGGATATACACTATTAATGTCCAGCATGCATAATGGTACTTTGATAAACATATGTGTAATTTTTTCTATCTTTCTCACTATGTGTATGTGGTCTATGAATCAGGATAGGATATATTATGGTTATAAGGGATACCGACATTGTGCGGGGGCGCCACACAGTGCAAATTAGGTTGCCAACCTCCGCTGCCAGGAAGGGACAGAAAGAAGGGACAACTAGGGAATTGATAGGTTTGTCTGTACTCTCTCCTGGCTGAACGAAGAGAAACCTTTTTACTGAATGAGAAGAAACCTTCTTTATTGTATATACCCTATAGTATACTTGTCTGCTATATGTGTTTTTAGAATGAATACTCCTGTATGCTTTTAAAGGTACTAAGAAAAGTTTATTTTTAGGGGTCTAATACTTTTGTCTTTGGTTGTTAACTTAATCTAGCCCCTATCTACAGTTGTGCTCAAAAGTTTACATACCCAGGCAGAATTTTTCCTTTCTTGGCCTTGTTTCTGAGAATATCAATGATAACGAAAAACTTTTTCTCCACTCATGGTTATTGGTTGGGTGAAGCCATTTATTGTCAAACTACTGTGTTTTCTCTTTTTAAATCTTAATGACAACCAAAAACATCCAAATGACCCTGATACATACCCCAGTTCTTAATACCATGTATTGCCTCCTCTAACATCAATGACAGCTTGAAGTCTTCTGTGGTAGTTGTGGATGAGGTTCTATATTTTCTCAGAAGGTAAAGCTGCCCATTCTTCTTGGCAAAAAGCCTCCAGTTCCTGTAAATTCCTGGGCTGTCTAGCATGAACTGCGCGCTTGAGATCTCCCCAGAGTGGCTCAATGGTATTGAGGTCAGGAGACTGAGATGGCCACTCCGGAACCTTCACTTTGTTCTGCTGTAGCCAATGACAGGTCGACTTGGCCTTGTGTTTTGGATCGTTGTCATGTTGGAACGTCCAAGTATGTCCTATGCGCTGCTTCTGGGCTGATGAGTGCAAATTTGCCTCCAGTATTTGCTGATAACGTGCTGCATTCTTTTAACATGTAAATTATACCAAGAAGGTTTGTAGTTAAGTAAACATATATACCCTCTAAAAACAATACTTTAATTTTATACTATTTAAAACACACCTATGCCCGTGTATATTAAGAAACAGAATATTTCTATAATTGTCAGAGATTTAATAATGGCACATCTCCCTAAGGAGGAAAATTGCTCAAAGATTAGCAAGGACTTATATAACCCTAATATGCCTCTAATCTGATCCTGCCTGATGCAGAGGTTGGCACCCTAATAACGCTTTGGCTCCCCTGCTCATCGGTGGCTGTCCCTACCTGTCCCTGTTACACTCTACGGGGTGAACTAAACATGATATATAGAGGTGACTGCCTAGTCTAATACATAGATATTCCTAGTATACAAGTGGTAAAAACTATACAGATAGATAAAGGTAAATTGATAGACTTATCTTTCATTCAAAGTATGCCTCAACGCATTTCCCCATCATTAGGTTCATCAGGTGGCCGATACCGGGATTCTTTGTCAAGGAATGACGAAGCTGCATGATGTGTATTGCAGGAAGGCTGATGGCTGAACATTCTGCATTCATCTTTCCTTCAACTATTACCAAGTTTCCTGTTCCTTTGTAGCTCACACATCCCCAAAACATCAGCGATCCACCTCCGTGCTTTACTGTAGGAATGGTGTTCCTTTCGTCATAGGCCTTGTTGACCTCTCTCCAAATGTAATGTTTATGGTTGTTGCCAAAAAGTTCAATTTTGTTCTCATCACTCCAAATTACCTTGTTCCAGAAGCTTTGAGGCTTGTCTCTGTGCTGTTTGGCGTATTGTAGGCGAGATACTTTGTGGCATTTGCGCAGTTATGGCTTTCTTCTGGCGACTTGACCATGCAGCCCATTTTTCTTCAAGTGCCTCCTTATTGTGCATCTTGAAACAGCCACACCACTAGTTTTCAGAGTCCTGAATTTCAGCTGATGTTATTTGTGGGTTTTTCTTTGCATCCTGAACAATTTTCCTGGCAGTTGTGGCCAAAATCTTTGTTGGTCTACCTGACCATGGTTTGGTCACAGTTTGAACGCTGCTGACTGGCATTATCAATTCCTTTGATATCTTTTTGTATCCCTTTCCTGTGTTATACAGTTCAACTAACTTTTCCTGTAGATCCGTTGATAATTCCTTTGCTTTCCCCATCACTCAGTATCCAGAAACGTCAGTGGCTGGATGAAAGATGCAAGAGTCTGTCTGTATCCCAGAAACTCACTCAGCTTTTATGCACACACACTGATTACAAGCAAACAGGTCACAGGTGAGGATGTTACCTTTAGTAGCCATTCAAACCCATTTGTGTCAAATTCTGTGCATGATATCAGGCCAAAATCACCAGGGTGTGTGAACTTTTGATCAGGATCATTTGGATGTTTTTGGTTGTCATTAAGATTTAAAAAGAGAAAACACAGTAGTTTGACAATAAATGGCTTCACCCAACCAATAACCATGAGTGGAGAAAAAGTTTTTTTGTTATCATTCATATTCTCTAAAATAAGGCCAAGAAAGGAAATATTCTGCCGGGGTATGTAAACTTTTGAGCACAACTGTATATATCTATGAGTCGGTGTTTATTCTATGATGTGGGATGGAAAAAAAAATGTAAAAGAAATAGAAAAAAATATGTAATTTCGAACCAACCCCCCATCCTTTTCCTAGTTTGGTATCACCACATCTATAAAAGTCCAATCTGACCAATAACAATAAATATTGTAAGGAGAAGAAAAATCACAACTGCAGAAATACAGTTTTCCATCGCCACACCTCTCTAAAAATTACAATAAAAAAGCAATAGCAATAAAAATTACTATTAAAATTATGCAAAAATCAAGCTAAGTTGACAGAAAAATAAATTAATAAAGTTCCAGGTGTCAAATGGAACAAAATGTTGTCAGGTGATTTTTTTTTACTGCACAAAGAACACTGAAAAAAACACAAAAATGGTGGAATTACATTTTTTTTCACCATTTGGCTGCACTTGGATTTTTTTTTACATTTTCCAGTATGCAGTATGATAACATGAATGGTGTCATTCAAAACGACAACTCGCCCCACAAACCACCAACCCTCATGTGCCTTTGCCGATGAAAAAATAAATAAGTTATAGCTCTTGGAGGAAAGGGAGGAAATATGAAAACACAAAAACAAAAAATGGCTGTGGTAAAAGAAGGAGTTAAAAGGAATCTGTCAGCAGGTTTCTCCTATGTAATCTGAAGACAGCAGGAGATGGGGGCTGAAACAGATGTTTACTTACAATGAAGGTTTTATCAGCAGGAGACTATCACGGTCTGGACTTCAGCTCATGCAATCGACCACCTGCTGAACTGACTCCGCCCCTCCTGTGATAAGCAGCTCACTGTTGCTAGACAATGTACATAGAGAGCTGTGGTGTGGGCGGGGTTAGCTGTGGTGTGGGCGAGGGCAGCTTTCTCAGCTCTACTTCATGCTGTATATAAAAGCTCTGATTGTGTCATAAGTGCTGCACCCAGTAATCTAAGTGACACATCATTGGATGCTGGGTCTCTTTTCCTACATTATGCTGCTCTCAGATGAGGTAGCAAAAACCTGCTGACAGATTCCCTTTAAATGGTACTGGAGGTGTTTTTTTGCACGGTTTTCCATAACAACCATGATAACTGTTAATTCTGGGTTAAAAGGGGTTGTTCCCTTTCAGTAAATGAATGTTCAAGGCTGCAGATATTATTAGGAAACAATACGTGCTGCACTCACTTTCCCTGGGATCCCTGGCGAGCTTGGGGCAATGTGTCTACACTTGCTGAGCCACTGAGCTTACTGATTGGCTGCTGCGCTGTCAATGTGATCTCACCTCCGCAGCCAATGCCACACACTGGGAGCCGCATCGGACGCTTGCCCATGGACCTGGGGAAGGTGTGTATGGTGAGGGGGTTGTTTTTTTATAATAATTAGCCCCCGGGACATTCATTTACTGAAAGGGAAGCAACCCATTTAATTCAGGATCATAGGTAACGCAATATGTGTACAAACTGCTGACTGGTGTTCAGAGCTGAACATCGCCTATAAAGATAAGAAAGACAGATACTATCTCATTTTAATTTTTATTCTAATGTAAAGTACACTGTGTGACCTATAATTATTTGATGAAAGCAAATATTATTAGCTGAAAAATGTTGTCCACACACTTTGTTCTTTGCAGAAAAGCTTTTGTGGCTTAAAACTGATAGAATTTGTTTACCAGGGTCACCATGTAATATTTGAGTTTACCTGACATCATTTCAGATTTGTTTTGTAAATCTCTAAAACTGGCAGTAGAAACAAAGTAACGGGCACTGAGATAATGTAAGGTGACTGCTTTCCTTAATATAGTTAGGCTTTCAGATATGAACTGTTCTGGGATGATGATATAATAACTCTGTCTGTTCTAAATCATCATTTCTGGCCTTCGTGTAAAACGTGATTAGCATTTTACATCTCATACTAAGCACAGTATAATGTGTTGACAGCACCACATAAATTATTTTCTGGGGGCTGAAGCTCACAAATTTGTTGGCATCAATTATATGCCTTTGTACAGAAGGATTGATGAGCTGCAATAAAATGGAATATTTATCTGTGTCAGGGGTTTGTGTTTTCCTAACAGCTAGTTTGGATATTTTTGACATTAATGGTATTTTTCTGGTTTGTATTATTTCATACAGGAATATAAATTTATTATATTTTAAACATTTTAATTTGGCTGTAATTCAGATTTTAATATGGTCTTAAAACACATTTTGGGAGCCTCTATCAAACAGTCCTAAGGCTTTGTTAATTAGCAGAAGAAAATGTGTTTATCTACTAATCTGAATTAGATGTTGTTTTTTCCTTTTCTTTTCTTACCTAAACCTGGATGTGTCCTAAAAAGCAGTAAGTCTTATAGTCAGTAATTATGGCCAATGTTTGTGGGACAAGAAACATGGATTCCTTCTTCAATCTCACAGTTGCTATATTTCTGTGACTCCTCAAAACTGCAAGGCGGTGCCAGCTGTATACACGACTATTAAAATTAATTACCACTAATATATAATAATGTGCGGCACTGACCGTAACAATATTTATAATTAACTTTATTAATAACATGATTCATTAAAAAAAATAAAAACCAGACAGACAAAATACTTATTCCACAAAGCCACAGACTCACAAGATAAAGTGCAATACATATAGATCAAATATATTATGGGGGTAAAAATAAAAATATATTTAAAAATGTAAGTACCAAATAGAAGAAGAGTGAAGAAGCCTAAATAGAGCGAGAGTCCTGGGACATATTAGTAATAAAAGTAGCAAATGCCCTAGTAATTAGACATGTTTCACCCACCAAACCCAACAAGTGTTATGGATCCGGGTGGTGGAACCTCTGTGCTGCGGTGCAAGGAGGGACCCAGACGGGCGTAACTAGGTATCAACTCGGACCGACCAAGGTCTTACGGCGGCTCAATCGACTCCGTGACCAGGGAGGGACCGAGCAGAGGGACCAGGTGCTACTCTGGGGACGACCTTGTAAGAGAGCAGGTGACTCCCACAGGTCAGATGGCAAGGACTGACCGGTACAGCAGATGAGCACGGCAAGCAGGCTGACGGGTGGTCCGGACAGACGGACTGGCATACACGGCAGGAACAAGCAGGAGCCTCCAGGTAGGCTGACAGGTAGGCACGGCAGGTAACAGGCGGGAGCCTCTAGGTAGGCTGTCAGGCAGGCAAGGCAAGTAACGAGCAGGAGCCTCTAGGTAGGCTGTCAGGCAGGCAAGGCAAGTTACAAGCAGGAGCCTCTAGGTAGGCTGTCAGGTGGTCACAGCAAGTGACAGGCGGGAGCCTCTAGGTAGGCTGTCAGGCAGGCAAGGCAAGTGACTGGCAGGGGCTTCCCGGTAAGCAGGCGGACAGAGCCCATAGGCAGACTGGCGGACTGGAGAGTAGACAAGCAGACGGAGTTGACTTGAAGTCAGGCTGGCGGGCTGGACTAGTAGTCAGGCTAGCAGAGGGACCTGAGGGCTGATGCAGAGTATCAAACACAAAACTACAACCTTGCACGGGCACCTCCATATTGGAGGAGGTGCCTTTTATAGGGGAAGTCCTCCGGCCATTGGCTGGGGACTTTTTAAGACGGCGCGCGGCCCCTTTAAGAGGGCGGGAGCGCGCGCGTGTCCTATGCACAGGGCCAGGGAAGCTGCGTGCACTAGCAGCAGCTGCAGGGAGGCCAGAAGACGCCGGAGCAGGACCGCGGCGGTAAGGAGGCAGAGACGCCGATGCTACAACAAGTGCTTCACGCATGGCTTCTTCAGGGGTGACTGATCATTGAAGTCAAAAGATAATTATTATATAGGTTTAGACTGATAGGAGAGGTACATGTCACATTATGTCACACAGGTGAACTTACATACGCGAAAATCAAAGCGAGTGTGTACAAACTGTCAGTGCAAGCGCAATGGAGCAGAAGGAAGGCACAGGTGCGTAAGCAATCTAGAGGTGTGTGCATCGGGAATACACATATCATGTGATTACAAAATACATGCAGAATCACGCGAGAGTAAGAGAATAAGCAGACTGTATAAAGGATAAATGTAGACGAGAATGGCAAGTCAGTTCCAACACCATGCTTGGATGTCACATAGCAGCTCTGCCGCTAAGAACAGAACAGAAAACCAGATAAATAATAAACCGAATTAGAGAGCAAGGAATGTGACTGTACTAATGCAGTGTGAATAGGCTGAAATGGATATGTGGTGGGAGTGGTAGAAAAAGTGAAACAAGATTGGATATGTAAATCAGTGTAATTGTAATAATCAATGGTTACATAAAGTAAACAAAATCTATATAAATACAGATATAAAAAAATATAAACAAAATGATAAAAACATAACAAAAAAAGTGGCAATTAAATGCATTTTAATAATGTATATTACTATAGTGAAAGTGAAATGGAATACAGAAAAGAAAAAAAAATAACAAAGCAAAAAATCAAAACAAACATTACGTAGATAGTCCACAAAAAATACATGGACACAAAAGAAAACTAACTGTGAAAGACTCCGCTAATATGCTTCCATATGTGACTTTTTGAGGGCCAAATTTGAAAGGGATATACTGGATGTCATATAAACCGAAAAAGTGACATGTACGCAATAAAGCACAAGACTTACAAGACTAATAATAGTATGAAACTCAGATATACAGTGGTGTGAAAATGTTTGCCCCCTTCCTGATTTCTTCTTATTTTGCATGTCTGTCACACTTAAATGTTTCAGATCACAAAACAAATTTAAATATTAGACAAAGATAACACAAGTAAACACAAAATGCTGTTTTTAAAATGAAGGTCTTTATTATTAAGGGAAAAAGAAATCCAAACCTACAGGGCCTTCTGTGAAAAAGTGATTGCCCTCTAAACCTAATAACTTGTTGGCCCACCCTTAGCAGCAACAACTGTAATCAAGCATTTGCAATAACTGGCAATGAGTCTTTTACAACACACTGGAGGAATTTTGACCTACTCGTCTTTGCAAAATTATTGTAATTCAGCCACATTGGAGGGTTTCCGAGCATGAACCGCCTTTTTAAGGTCGTGCCACAGCATCTCAATCGGATTAAGGTCATGACTTTGAGGAGGCCACTCCAAAGTCTTCATTTTATTTTTCTTAAGCCATTCAGAGGTGGACTTGCTGGTGTGTTTGGATCATTGTCCTGCTGCACAACCCAAGTGTGCTTCAGCTTGAGGTCACAAACAGATGGCCGGGCATTCTCCTTCAGGATTTTTTGTTAGACCACAGAATTCATGTTTTCATTTATCACAGCAAATCTTCCAGGTCCTGAAGCAGCAAAACAGATCCAGACCATCACACTACCACCACCTTATTTTACTGTTGGTATGCTGTTCCTTTTCTGAAATGCTGTGTTACTTCTACACCAGATGAATAATGGGACATACACCTTCCAAAAAGTTCAACTTTTGTCTCGTCAGTCCACAATATTCTCCTAAAAAGCCTTGGCGATCATCATGATGTTTTCTGGCAAAACTGAGACAAGACTTTGTTCTTTTTTTCTCTGCAGTGATTTTCGTCTTGGAACTCAGGCATTCCATTTTTGCCCAGTCTCTTTTTTATGGTGGAGTCATGAACACTGACCTTAACTTGCAAGTGACGCCTGCAATTGTTTGGATGTTGTTGTGGGGTCTTTTGTGACTTTTTAAATGACTAGTCACTGTGCTCTTGGGGTAATTTTAGTCGGCCAGCCACTCCTTGGAAGATTCACCATTGTTCCATGTTTTCGCCATTTGTGGATAATGGCTCTCACTGTGGTTCACTGAAGTCCCAAAGCTTTACAAATGGCTTTATAACCTTTTCCAGACTGATAGATCTCAATTACTTTGTTTCTCATAAGTTCCTGAATTTCTTTGGATTGCAGCATGATGTCTAGCTTTTGAGAATCTTTTGGTCTTCTTCACTTTGTCAGGCAGGTCCTATTTAAGTGATTTCTTGATTGAGTACAGGTCTGGCAGTAATCGGGCATGTATGTGGCTAGGGAAATTGCACTCCGCTTCTCAAAGATGTGATAAAGCACAGTTAATTTATGTTGTGGGGGGGCAATCAGTTTTTCACACAGGGCCCTGTAGGTTTGGATTTCTTTTTCCCTTAATAATAAATACCTTTATTTAAAAACTGCATTTTGTGTTTGCTTGTGTTATCTTTGTCAAATATTAAAATTTATTTTGTGATCTGAAACATTTAAGTGTGACAAACATGCAAAAGAATAAGAAATCAGGAAGGAGGCAAATACTTTTTCTTACTACTGTATACAAAACCTCAAAAGGTACTGCATATCAGTATATATCTCCTCAAATTAATTAAACTCTGAATTAAGATGAAGGAGCCGTTTTTCAATATGACAATGCTAGACTGCATGTTGCTTGTGCTGATATGAACACCCTGTGTGGCCTAAAAGTGGACCATGGCCTGCATCGTTTCCAGACTTGTCTCCTATCTGGGACATCATTGTCGGCAATTGCAAAGGTAGCTGCCAGCAGCGGATCTTGATGATTTGCCGAAGTACACTCAGAGAGGCAGAACATTCCTCAGACAACCATTAATAACCTCATTGATAGAAGCCAACAGTTGTAAGTGCAGGGATTTCTGCACATGACGCTTACACTCATTACCGAATAAATCGAGAAGTTTTGCAAATGTTGTTTCCACTTTTTAATCATTTGCATATCAATATGTCTATCGATCCTGTGGTTTCCATACTTCCATGCCTTTTCCTTATTGGTGTTGGAATTTCCAAGTTGAGGGGTTTCTACGCAGCCACACATCCCCTGACAGCTATGTAGAGTAATTGTAGAGTAAATTGGACCAATGACAACTGTTTGCTGTAAACAATTATAGGGATAGTTTTACAGCTCCGACATTTATGCATTGCACAATTTAATAACATAAAATAGCTGTAAAGGCATTCTTATATGGTAATGATCAACCACCATGTACATTAATTATATCCTGTTATTATCAGGTCGATCTGTGCAGCAAAAAACTGGATCGAGCAGAGCAATTAATTGGAGGATTAGGTGGAGAAAAAACAAGATGGAGTCAAACTGCGATTGAGCTTGGAACGCTTTACATTAACCTCACGGGGGATATCCTCATTTCTTCAGGAATTGTGGCTTATCAAGGAGCCTTCACGTCAAGTTACCGACAGGTACCGCCTTGATGTTTCTTTTTACCTTTCATCTTGGCTTGTCATTCTGAGGCCGCACACCTTTCCCAGTAAGGAATGAGAGGAAGTCATTTGTTCTTTTTCATCATTTGTGTGTGTCCATTCTTCGTGGCTGCCATTATATGTTCTCCCTGCTAATGAGCTGTTGTCATGAAGATGAAAAAGTGCATATTTACTGCAGAATGTCACCAAACGTCTTCCCAGCAGAGACGGACTAGCAGCGGATTCCAATTAAAAGTCCACAAAGTCTTTGTGTAATTTTCAACAAACAGTGTTTAGTCCATTCCAGGATTCGTCAGATGAGCCATCACAGTGGCAGGAGATCCTGGCCAGATTTGATGTTCTGTTGACTTGTGAACACATTCACATAGCAATTATTTATGGTTGCTTTGATATTTACCACTGTGCATTTTCCTATCATGTACATTGTATTAGTTACTATATATAATATCATTTATTATGGTGCAAAACTACAGCTTTCGCTTTACAAAAAGGGATTTATGCTCATACAGTCAAGGAAAAATAAAAAGTTATGCTAAAAGTTAACAGAATTCTTTACTGTTCTTTTTTTTCCTTTTTAATGATGAGCACGTTGGAGAAAGAGGCTGGTTCCATTAGGGCTCATGTTGCATAAGCAGATTACATCTAGGTGCACACTCCAAATTAGAAAGGTCTTTGGGGCAGAACTGTATATATGTATACCTTCAAGTTCACACAGAGGTGGCACTACAAATAGAAACATTGTGGCATTGGATGGTGTAGAGGCTGTGTCCTCCCCTGTATGGGCGCCAGGCCTCTGTGTGCCACTGTGCAGATCCTGTACACATCGCATTGCCATGTGCGTGATGCCTATTGCTCTACCAGGAAGAAGTAATATGCTGTATTGTTATTCTGCTTGTGTGGCTACCACAGCCAGTGTGCTTTCTACTTTTTCTACTCTTAGCCTGACATTTACATTGAATGTATGAAACGTGTTTCTTCGGCAATTTGCTGCCATTTCCTTTAGATGTCACTGTCGGTCCAGGCTAAGGAGCGCATGTTACTCATGGATAGAAATAACTCCACTCTTCTTATTCCAGCTCTTGTTTTGATCTGTGTCTATTTCACTAATCTTCTGTGTACCTCAGCAAAATAAGCCAAAGTGAAGAGATTTATTAGATAAGATCTGGTGTTCAGGAATAGCAAGACTGTTATCTTGTCATAGATATGCAGGCATTGATGTAGATTTGTGTAACTATAAAAAAAAAAACTCCGGGGTTAATTATTTCATTATTTCAGAAAACTTCTGTAGTTAGACTCAATTAAATTGCACATCAGTCACATAGAGTTTACACTTTGTGCATACGGAAATGTGTTTCTACTAATGGAATTTCTTTTCATTGAACGAAGACAATGTTTGCCGGCTTTGTATCATTCCCAGGAATAGACATGTTGCTATATGAAGCATGCATGGGTTCTCTGCTCATCCATTGCTCCTGAAAATGAGCCTCTGTTTAATAAGGGCATCAAATCGGACAGTTTACTTAAAGACTAGATATTTTATATTTTATTGCATTGCAATCACTTTTACTAATACAATTCCACTGAAATTGACACTTAGGCTAGTATTGCGGTAAGTGGTGGGGGATGCTTCAGCTGAATTATCTCAGGAATAGAAATTAAATGTAACCCTTCCTTTTATCCACATCCTCTAAATTATACATGTCAAACTCTGGCCCCTGGGCCAAATCTGGCCTGCAGGGTGATTATATTTGGCCCCTTACACCAGAACCACCACCACTATTTGGGGCCATTATTCTGTATGGAGGACTTTGTGGGGGCCCATTATATTGTATAGAAGGCAATTTGAGGCCCATAATACTATAAGGAGGCCTATGTGGGGCCCAGTATACTGTACGGAAAGCTATGTGGGGCCCGTTATACTGTATACTGATTGACCCTCGACTTTTTCCAAGTTTTTTTATTTTGGTACTCTGTGTGTTTGCGTTTGACATCCCTGCTCTACATGGTATAACATGTGTTGAACACCATATTGTGCCATGTTATGGAACTGTAAGTTCTGTATGTGACTGTTGTTTCCTTTAGGGATCAGAAATAATGCAGTACAATACAGATGTTTCCCAAGAATCAATATACACAGATTATGGGCCCGATTCATTAACACAGGCTATTTTCTCGCCAGTCCTGATTAGGGGACATGGTGAAGTCAGACTCTCCTGATTTATTAAGAGATGCATGCTTTTATATGAATCAGGAGTGTCTAACCCGTGGTGTGCACCTCCGTGCATCACACCAGACATTTTACTCCAGTCACTGATTAGAGTAACTTTTCCAATGTAAGAAACTCAGTCACTCATCATGAATTAGACAAGCTGTGACGTCACATCCTGCCATGACCCTGTTCCACCTTATTTTGACCTAGCTCAGAGAAACTTGCCTGAAAAGCCCCAATATTTTTGCACAACTGAGAGTTGCGCAAATATTTTCCAACTTTTCAAAGCAATTTATGCCAGAATGCTGTTGAAATTACTTTGATGAATCGGGGTCTAAATGTTTCAGTTTTCATTGACTTCTAATAAGAAGAAAAACATTGTTTCAACGGCATCAAAAGAAATCATCCAAATTTTAAAATGTTGGCAGAGCTGCCATAAAAATGGCAAAAAGTGGCAACTTTAATATTTCAGTGAGTGGCAGTTTCGTTATGTTTTCCTATTGTCAGAAACACCTTTCAAAGGTGAGTTTACTTTGATCATACATGGATGGCCAATGATTAGGATAGGTCATCAATATTAAATCATTGGGGGTCTCTAGGGACCCCTACCAATCAGGCTGTTTGAAGTGTGAGCGTGTGACACTGCTGCTTCTTTAATGTTACATCTTGCCATCTACCTCTGCACACTGTCTAAGTAGTAGTAGTAGTAGTTGTAGTAGTAGATGCAGTAGTAGTAGTAGTAGTAGATGCAGTAGTAGTAGTAGTAGATGCAGTAGTAGTAGTAGTAGTAGATGCAGTAGTAGTAGTAGATGCAGTAGTAGTAGTAGTAGATGCAGTAGTAGTAGTAGTAGATGCAGTAGTAGTAGTAGTAGATGCAGTAGTAGTAGTAGTAGATGTAGTAGTAGTAGATGCAGTAGTAGTAGTAGTAGATGTAGTAGTAGTAGATGCAGTAGTAGTAGTAGATGCAGTAGTAGTAGTAGATGTAGATGTAGTAGTAGTAGTAGTAGATGTAGTAGTAGTAGTAGTAGATGTAGTAGTAGTAGTAGATGCAGCAGTAGTAGTAGTAGATGCAGTAGTAGTAGTAGTAGTAGATGCAGTAGTAGTAGTAGATGCAGTAGTAGTAGTAGTAGTAGATGCAGTAGTAGTAGTAGTAGATGCAGTAGTAGTAGTAGATGTAGTAGTAGTAGTAGTAGTAGTAGTAGTAGATGCAGTAGTAGTAGATGCAGTAGTAGTAGTAGATGCAGTAGTAGTAGTAGTAGATGCAGTAGTAGTAGTAGATGCAGTAGTAGTAGTAGATGTAGTAGTAGTAGTAGTAGTAGATGCAGTAGTAGTAGTAGTAGTAGATGTAGTAGTAGTAGTAGATGCAGTAGTAGTAGTAGTAGATGCAGTAGTAGTAGTAGATGCAGTAGTAGTAGTAGTAGTAGATGCAGTAGTAGTAGTAGTAGATGCAGTAGTAGTAGTAGATGCAGTAGTAGTAGTAGATGTAGTAGTAGTAGTAGTAGTAGATGCAGTAGTAGTAGTAGTAGTAGTAGATGCAGTAGTAGTAGTAGTAGTAGTAGATGCAGTAGTAGTAGTAGTAGTAGTAGATGTAGTAGTAGTAGTAGTAGTAGATGTAGTAGTAGTAGTAGTAGTAGATGCAGTAGTAGTAGTAGTAGTAGTAGATGTAGTAGTAGTAGTAGTAGTAGATGCAGTAGTAGTAGTAGTAGTAGATGCAGTAGTAGTAGTAGTAGATGCAGTAGTAGTAGTAGATGCAGTAGTAGTAGTAGATGTAGTAGTAGTAGTAGTAGTAGATGCAGTAGTAGTAGTAGTAGTAGTAGATGCAGTAGTAGTAGTAGTAGTAGTAGATGTAGTAGTAGTAGTAGATGTAGTAGTAGTAGTAGATGCAGTAGTAGTAGATGCAGTAGTAGTAGTAGTAGATGCAGTAGTAGTAGTAGATGCAGTAGTAGTAGTAGATGTAGTAGTAGTAGTAGTAGATGCAGTAGTAGTAGTAGTAGTAGTAGATGTAGTAGTAGTAGTAGTAGATGCAGTAGTAGTAGTAGATGCAGTAGTAGTAGTAGTAGTAGATGCAGTAGTAGTAGTAGATGCAGTAGTAGTAGTAGTAGATGCAGTAGTAGTAGTAGTAGATGCAGTAGTAGTAGTAGTAGATGCAGTAGTAGTAGTAGTAGATGTAGTAGTAGTAGATGCAGTAGTAGTAGTAGATGCAGTAGTAGTAGTAGATGTAGATGTAGTAGTAGTAGTAGTAGATGTAGTAGTAGTAGTAGATGCAGCAGTAGTAGTAGTAGATGCAGTAGTAGTAGTAGTAGTAGATGCAGTAGTAGTAGTAGATGCAGTAGTAGTAGTAGTAGATGCAGTAGTAGTAGTAGTAGATGCAGTAGTAGTAGTAGATGTAGTAGTAGTAGTAGTAGTAGTAGATGCAGTAGTAGTAGATGCAGTAGTAGTAGTAGTAGATGCAGTAGTAGTAGTAGATGCAGTAGTAGTAGTAGTAGATGCAGTAGTAGTAGTAGATGCAGTAGTAGTAGTAGATGTAGTAGTAGTAGTAGTAGATGCAGTAGTAGTAGTAGTAGTAGATGTAGTAGTAGTAGTAGTAGTAGATGCAGTAGTAGTAGTAGTAGATGCAGTAGTAGTAGTAGTAGATGCAGTAGTAGTAGTAGATGCAGTAGTAGTAGTAGTAGTAGATGCAGTAGTAGTAGTAGTAGATGCAGTAGTAGTAGTAGATGCAGTAGTAGTAGTAGATGTAGTAGTAGTAGTAGTAGTAGATGCAGTAGTAGTAGTAGTAGTAGTAGATGTAGTAGTAGTAGTAGTAGTAGATGCAGTAGTAGTAGTAGTAGATGTAGTAGTAGTAGTAGTAGTAGATGCAGTAGTAGTAGTAGTAGTAGTAGATGCAGTAGTAGTAGTAGTAGATGCAGTAGTAGTAGTAGATGCAGTAGTAGTAGTAGATGTAGTAGTAGTAGTAGTAGTAGATGCAGTAGTAGTAGTAGTAGTAGATGCAGTAGTAGTAGTAGTAGTAGTAGATGTAGTAGTAGTAGTAGTAGTAGTAGATGTAGTAGTAGTAGTAGTAGATGCAGTAGTAGTAGATGCAGTAGTAGTAGTAGTAGATGCAGTAGTAGTAGTAGATGCAGTAGTAGTAGTAGATGTAGTAGTAGTAGTAGTAGATGCAGTAGTAGTAGTAGATGCAGTAGTAGTAGTAGATGTAGTAGTAGTAGTAGTAGTAGTAGTAGTAGTAGTAGATGCAGTAGTAGTAGTAGTAGTAGTAGATGTAGTAGTAGTAGTAGTAGATGCAGTAGTAGTAGTAGATGCAGTAGTAGTAGTAGTAGATGCAGTAGTAGTAGTAGTAGATGCAGTAGTAGTAGTAGATGCAGTAGTAGTAGTAGATGTAGTAGTAGTAGTAGTAGATGCAGTAGTAGTAGTAGTAGATGCAGTAGTAGTAGTAGATGCAGTAGTAGTAGTAGATGCAGTAGTAGTAGTAGTAGATGCAGTAGTAGTAGTAGTAGATGTAGTAGTAGATGTAGTAGTAGTAGTAGTAGTAGTAGTAGTAGTAGATGCAGTATTAGTAGTAGTAGATGCAGTAGTAGTAGTAGTAGATGTAGTAGTAGTAGATGCTAGTTAATGCAGTGTTTCCCACTGAAGTAAATTGGACAACTCTGCAATACTCTGCACTGCGGCTAAGAAGTGGACGGCGTGCAGGAAGACTCCACAATGTAACAGAGCCTGCAGTGCTCTCACAAGCTCCGCAGCCCGATAAACAGCTGATCGGCAGGGGTGCTGGGCTTCAAATCCACACCAATCTAATATTAATTAACCCCTTTTAATCATCAAAACTAAGAATTTACAAAGACTGTCACTGAAATGTATTAAATGTGTACAACTTAAAGAAATGGATATAAATCATTTCATTCTGGTAGTTTGATTTATATAATTTTTATTTGGCCATTCCAAATTAAAACCCTTCAATTTTAAAATTAGGTTTGATTTATTTTCTGAAAAAAACAAACAATATTTGCATTAGCCGGGTCAGGTTAGACAGGGTCTTATTACTATTGCATGCTCTGCTTTGTGTTTTTTTGCGTCCGTATGATTGGAATTTTCACATAAGGGACTTAATCAGCTATAATAAAATTCTTGCTGTTATGACTGTGTCAAGTACGCGTATTAATATTCTTTTAGAAACCACACAATGTTTATTTGGTTAAACATTTTCACTCATTCATTCACACAATGTGTGAAAAGAAGCTAGATAAAGGCAAATATTAGGAGGTCGATTCATCAGAGTGTTTACACCAGAAAACCGGTGTAAAACAATTTAAATAGTCACTAAATTTTTGCAACTTTTGGCGTTTTCACACCAGTTTCAAGAGATCCACCAAAATGGGTAGAGCAGGGGAGGGAATGTAATGTGCTGCAGCTTCATCTGTCTGTCAAATTCATGGAAAGTGGCGATGTTCCTGTTTCTTACACCACCATTCCTGGTGAGGCACACAGAGGCCCATGTCTCTGGTAATATACTGCGAATTCATTAACTGCCATGCTCCTCTTAATGAAGCAGTCCCATCAAAGTTTTTATCCTCTTAGTATCTTGCAATCATCATATTATACAGCACTAAACTGAAAAAACTGAAATGGAGTATAAGTTGGAATGCATGCAAAATAGGAGCATGTTCACACCGACCATTAAACAGACAAAACCTAAAATAGAAGCAAAATAAACATATACCCTCTTGTCAGTAAATAAGTAAAAGCATTAGTGCATATAAATAACATTGGGTACTTGGTAAACACTGTTTTTGATCAAAAAAAGTGTAAAAGCCATCCCCCAACGTCGAGGTGAACCTAAATCGGGATGGTCCTAACCTCTAGGGTTAAAACCTTACCATGTGTATACTGATAGGGAATTTAGATTGTGAGCCCCAGTGGGGACAGTGATGATAATGTCTGTAAAGCGCGGAATATGATGTCGCTATATAAGAAATGCATCTATAATTTACTTACCTTGTAATGTCTTCACATCCTGTTCCGTCCAGATGTGTCCGGATCTCAGAATTCCAAGTGGCGGATGTTCGCCGACCGCCATATTGGGACACCCAAGTGATGGGTGTCTCAATATGGAAACCGCTGGTGGTACCAGCCTCTTGCGCGGTACCACCAGCGGATCACCGTCGCGCACACGCCACCGCCGGGATCAGCCGAATTATTCACTGACCGCCGCCATCTTTGTACTGGAGGAGCGCATGCGCAGTTTTAATGTGACCGCCGCTATCCGTCTGCACAAAGATGTCGGTGGTCTGATTTACTGCATGGGGAGACAGCTCAAACGAGCGAACACATGAGGGAAGAAGACAGCACAGGGGTGGAGAGAGAGAACAGACAAGGGGAAGAGCACATGGGGTACACAGGTGAAAGAAGAGATCACATGAGAGAGAAAGAGCACAGGGGAGAGAGAGACAGAGCACAGAGGGGAGACAGCTCAAACGGGACAGCACATGAGGGGAGAGCACAGCACAGGAAGGAGAGAGACAGCAGACAAGGGGGATAGCACATGGGGTAGACAGGTCAAAGAAGAGATCACATGAGAGGAGAAGACAGCAGATGGGGGAGAGAGAAAGCGCACAGGGGAGAGACAGCTCAAATGGGACAGCACATGAGGGGAGAACACAGCACAGGAAGGAGAGAGACAGCAGACAAGGGGGATAGCACATGGGGTAGACAGGTCAAAGAAGTCAGCACATGGGGGAAAGAGAGCGTGGATAGGTGGGTGAGCACATGGGGGGGGGGATTCTCAACGCTGCAAAGCCTGCCCCCATCGTGACATTACTGCCCTCCCGATGCGACAGCATTGGGTCTTCATCTAGTAATAAATAAATTAATCAATAAATAAAAAAGCTCCAATGGTTAAAGAGAGTGATTCTTCTAAGATCATTATAAAAGGGAATTGCTGTTTGTGCTAGGGGCTCAAAATGAGCTTCACCATAGGTTATTCCCAAATAAGCTCCCCTTACCCCTGCAGGAGCACATTGACTGTAGATTGGTTTCAGATTTTGTACTTTTAACTGTAGCCAAATATGCATCATTAGCTGTGTAATACAAGATTTCTTTTGGATAAGACATGGGTAATTAAAAACCAAGAAGAACATAAAGAATAATCAGTTACCTTATAATTAAACATTAAATTAATTTATCCCAGTTGGTGCCATAATCACATTACGTCCATGTCTGTAGTGATTACAGTGTTATCTTTTTTGGATTATGAATATATAAATTACAATTCCCTTGATTTCTCCTTTATAGTCACCTCAAGAGATTGTACCAGTCTTATTATATTATCCTTTAACTGTAAGATCGGTGTTTTACAAGGCATAATTATCTACCCAGAGATAGAGTTACCTGTTTCTTTCTAAAATCATGCTTATGAAAACTTGTGATTACAGCAAACCAGTTTTTAAAGCTTCTCATTATATAGATTGTATGAATTGACTGTATTTTTTTCTGGTTCAATTCTGTTGTTATACTCAATGAAGAAGCATTGATTGTAATGGGGTCAGTATTCAATTTTAATGGCTTCCATCTGGTTAAAGGTGTTGTGCCATCTAGACCGCCCACTTTTAAAATAGATCCACGGAGCTGATCACTGTTCCTCTGACAGCTAATCTCCCTCCTCTCCCTAGTCATCATGATCTGTCCATTTAAGAAGCCCTCCCAAGAAGATTTTTTTTAAGAAATCTGTGTGTGCATAGGTGTATTTAATGTAATGTGTATGTGTTAATATACTCCCCTACCACTGTCCTCTCTGGGATCCTGCGCCTCTCTGCTCCTCTTCTCGGTGACCTCACCGCACTTCAGACTCTCTGGGTCACTCTATGCTCTATGAGCTCTATGTGAGCCGGAAGACTATGTTATAATGTAAGCCTATAGAGCCTTCTTCTGACACTCCATAGACTTACATTGTAAAAGTCACTCTCGGGTCACGCAGAGCACTGTGTTTTCTAGAGAGTCTGAAAAACGGAACAGCACTGAAGAGGAGCGTAACAGTGCTGGATCCCGGAGAAGATGGCGGTATGTGACTTTAATAATACCCTCTTATTACACTAAGTGCACGTATACACAGATTTAGCTTAAAAAAAAATCATGGTAGGGCTTCTTTAAATTACACATGATGCATCTGCCATATTGGGAAACACTCTTTGATGCATCTGCCATATTGGAAAACATTCTTTGCAGAGCTTCTCCACTCGGGCTAAAAGGCGCTTTCTCACTCTTTACCAAGTTGTATAACACATGTTAAACTGACTTCTTAAAAAATCACATTTAAAGCAAAATATGCATGCAGACACTATCAGTTTTATGATATTTTTCCATCTAGTTGCTCAGGCAACATGGATAATTTCATTTCTATAGTGCCTATATCAGACAGGTAAGAGTGAGGGCACAAAACCTTCTGGTAGTGTAAGTGTGAGCCGCACCAGGCACCGGTGTGACCGAGGTTCCCAGATTTCCATTGGTGTGCTTAGCTTGTGGGTATTGCCTTACCTTCAGCTATGAGTGTGATTATCAGATATTGTTGCAGCATGACAAGTGTTTCCTACATTTTATTTATTACTTACATTAATAAACTTGCCGTTGAGATTAACATTTTTTTTTTCTCGCGGTTGACACTTGATCCTGCAGATGCAAACTAAAGAATGGAGCTCATTGTGCAAACAAAGGAATATACCCAGTTCTGAAGATTACTCTCTCACCAGCAGCTTAGGCGAGCCTGTGAAAATCCGAGCTTGGAACATCGCAGGTTTACCTTCGGACAGCTTCTCTGTTGACAATGGAATTATCATTTCGTAAGTTATTTTCTATGCTGTTACCATGTGTTCAA
The DNA here is from genome assembly GCF_046119375.1 of Phyllobates terribilis. NCBI lineage: Eukaryota > Metazoa > Chordata > Amphibia > Anura > Dendrobatidae > Phyllobates > Phyllobates terribilis. The sequence continues at coordinate 287,725,006 of NW_027362769.1, forward strand.
ATAATTGTTAATACATAGATACACAATTTACTGACCCGGAAACACAAGTATAATTATTTAAAGTCTATTCCCTCTAAATACATTTGTAACTTAGGAGAGAAATGTACAGTACAGACCAAAAGTTTGGACACACCTTCTCATTTTAAGATTTTTCTGTATTTTCATGACTATGAAAATTGTACATTCACATTGAAGGCATCAAAACTATGAATTAACACATGTAGAATTATATACTTAACAAAAAAGTGTGAAACAACTGAAAATATGTCTTATATTCTAGGTTCTTCAAAGTAGCCACCTTTTGCTTTGATGACTGCTTTGCACACTCTTGGCATTCTCTTGATGAGCTTCAAGAGGTAGTCACCGGAAATGGTTTTCACTTCACAGGTGTGCCCTGTCAGGTTTAATAAGTGGGATTTCTTGCCTTATAAATGGGATTGGGACCATCAGTTGTGTTGTGCAGAAGTCTGGTAGTCCTACTGAATAGACTGTTAGAATTTGTATTATGGCAAGAAAGAAGCAGCTAAGTAAAGAAAAAAGAGTGGTCGTCCTCACTTTAAGAAATGAAGGTCAGTCAGTATGAAAAATTGGGAAAACTTTGAAAGTGTCCCCAAGTGCAGTTGCAAAAACCATCAAGCACTACAGAGAAACTGGCTCACATGAAGACTGCCCCAGGAAATGAAGACCAAGAGTCACCTCTGCTTCTGAGGATAAGTTTATCCGAGTCACCAGCCTCAGAAATCACAGGTTAACAGCAGCTCAGATTAGAGACCAGGTCAATGCCACACAGAGTTCTAGCAGCAGACACATCTCTACAACAACTGTTAAGAGGAGACTTTGTGCAGCAGGCCTTCATGGTAAAATAGCTGCTAGGAAACCACTGCTAAGGACAGGCAGCAAGCAGAAGAGACTTGTTTGGGCTAAAGAACACAAGGAATGGACATTATACCAGTGGAAATCTGTGCTTTGGTCTGATGAGTCCAAATTTGAGATCTTTGGTTCCAATCACTGTGTCTTTGTGCGACGCAGAAAAGGTGAACGGATGGACTCTACCTGCCTGGTTCCCACCGTGAAGCATGGAGGAGGAGGTGTGATGGTGTGAGGGTGCTTTGCTGGTGACACTGTTGGGTATTTATTCAAAATTGAAGGCATACTGAACCAGCATGGCTACCACAGCATCTTGCAACGGCATGCTATTCCATGCGGTTTGCGTTTAGTTGGACCATCATTTATTTTTCAACAGGACAATGACCCCAAACACACCTCCAGGCTGTGTAAGGGCTATTTGACCAAGAAGGAGAGTGATGAGGTGCTACGCCAGATGACCTGGCCTCCACAGTCACCAGACCTGAACCCAATCAAGATGGTTTGGGGTGAGCTGGACCGCAGAGTGAAGGCAAAAGGGCCAACAAGTGCTAAGCATCTCTGGGTACTCCTTCAAGATTGTTGGAAGACCATTTCCGGTGACTACCTCTTGAAGCTCATCAAGAGAATGCCAAGAGTGTGCAAAGCAGTCATCAAAGCAAAAGGTGGCTACTTTGAAGAACCTAGAATATAAGACATATTTTCAGTTGTTTCACACTTTTTTGTTAAGTATATAATTCCACATGTGTTAATTCATAGTTTTGATGCTTTCAGTGTGAATGTACACTTTTCATAGTCATGAAAATACAGAAAAATCTTTAAATGAGAAGGTGTGTCCAAACTTTTGGTCTGTACTGTATGTGTGTATGCCGATCTTCTGCGCGTGTCGAAGAGCACTTTATTCCCCACTACAGGAACAAGTCACAGCTCCAATCCAAAGGAATACCTTGTGTTGGATGCAATCTTGTGGACTGTTGCTGTTACTCCATAAGTAAAATTATTGGTAGCTCTTCAAAAAGTCTTTGGAGAGTAGTTCAACATGCCTTTAGAACCAATTTATAAAAGGATTTTCCGAATTAGAAAACCCCTCTCTCACACACCATTTTTTTTAAACACGTGTTTAAACATCCTGGATATCTATTATTTTTATTGTGCTTTTTTATAGCAAATTTTTGTGACATTTTTCATTTACAAAGATTTTAAACATGTTTTATTTTCTGTTGTGTTTTTTTAAACTTATTGAGAAGCCTATAGGGAAAAATGCTAAGAAGAACAGCACAGGAGACTGCTGGGGTTGGAAAAATACTCTATTTTACTGAACCAAATGTATTATAAATAGTCTTCTTTTGTAACATTCAAAATGTGAATCTCAGCTAATATCCCATTCTTGGCAGGAAATACATAGGACTGCTAATTTTCATATTAATGCAAATGAGCTTCTTTATAGTACTAATGAGAGAGACTAGCAAATTAATCAAGCAATAAACCCAGATGCAGACACAGACATGTATCAGATCAATCACATATTGAGCAAGGAGGATTTGGCGCTGGCCAGTAGTAATATCCCTGTCACTATTAACCTTCTGGAACGAGTTAATGCTCTTTCTTTTAGTGACCACAGTGACACAAATAGATAATCAAATCATGAAACAAACCGCAATTATCATTTTTCATTTCTTTTGTGATTGCAAAGTTATACTAGTGCTGAGTATGGTTTGTCTACCATACTTCCTTTATATGTTGGCTTTTATTGCATCCTTTAGTGATACGGATGCAAAAAAATAGGAATGAAAGGGAATGTTATAAACTGGTTAGTTGTCGTCATTCATATTGAGGGAGCAGTTTGTGTCTGTGTTGATGACGTCAAACATATGAATACTTCTAGCTTCAGTCATGAGCCAAATATGACTCACTGGACAGATTCTGCACCAAAATGTCACAACATACTAAAGTGTACAACATTGGATGGCGTTTTATAAAATTCCATTCGCATGCTGTAGAAAACAAAATTGCAGCTTTGAGGGAACTTAAAGGGAATCTGACAGTAGGATTTTCCCCCCAAACTATATATATCCACATGTAGCTCTTTCAAAGATAAGTCCAGCAATACCTTGACCCAGACCAGTGATCCCCAACCATTCTGCTCTGAGAAAGGGTTGTGATCCACATCCAGAGCCCCCCCCCCCCAATAGTGATATCCAGCTTCCGCCTCACTCAGAGCCGCCATTATCAGTATAGTCACAGCCAAAACTTCCCCACGGATATCACACCATGGCAGTATACTTGCATCTATGGGTTCCCACCTTACCCTCATTTGGTTTTGTTGCATCAAGCACTCCCAACATGCTATCGCATTCAACATCTACCACCTCCTCTATCTGGTGGTACCATCCTATGTCCAACTTAGCACTTCATTTATCTCTCCAACTGCTAGGGCAGTATATCTGCATCCAGATCTGCTCTTCTGTGTAAGACTGCTCACAAAAGTCACCATATGGAGACCTGCTCTTCACAGCCGTCTGCTAGACCTGGTGCTAATGCACTAAGTTGGCTGACAGTTGCAAGCCACACATCATGGTCCTGTGAGCTACATGTTGCTCCCAATCCACCTAGACAGTTCATTCCTATATTCCTAAGAAATCAGTATTCAAATGGATATGGAAATGACGCTTAAGTGGTTTGACATGTAGAAGCTCTTCTCAAGCCTCTGTCACTTCGGCTCTATTCGCCACCCAGTGCTGCCTTCTGCTTGTCTGACAGATCCTTTGCAAGCGAAGAAGCTGTAGGCACTTCAGCCTCACTTATATATCCATTCAAACGATGATTTCTCTGGGATGGAGCAATGGACTGTCTGGGTAAAGGAATTGCTGGCTGGACTTTTCTTTGAAAGAAGTAGATGTAGATATAAATATTTGGAGGCTGAAAACCTACTTCGATTTAAAAAAATTTCCAAAATTGTAAAATATCCAATTTGTCAGACATTTTACCCTTTGCCATATAAAAGTGAAATACATAGTTAACCTTTCAGCAAATAATCCACATATAACACATGCTGATTTCTATGTGACAGATGTGAAGAAGATTCATCCTGCATCGATCTTCGTGTTCCATCAATACCAGATCTTTACAGGATCTGTCATGTACAATGTGATTTAAAAAAAAAAGGAAGGAAATTGATGCAAACACGTCTGCATGTTGTTTCTTTTGAAATCTGTTTAGATGAGTTTCAGATCAAAAGACATAATGCAAAAAAGTGTGAGCTCAGACTTTCAGCTCAATAACTTTGTGGCATGCTGTTTGTACTGGAGCCTTTGGTTCCATCCTCCTTAGGCATTGTATGCAATGTGATCCATGTAAAAATATCATAATGTTCCATAATCAAATTGAAAAGAAAGGAAATGTCCAGGTAAATATTGCTGGTATATCACCAGTATTATAAGTGATCACTGTAGGCTCCATGCTCACACGTGACGTATGGCTTTGTGTATGTGGCTCTTGGTTAGTGCCATTGGTCAGAATGGATTATATCCGGTTTCCCAATGCAGGCATCAGTCTTTATAGTTCCAAATTATTAGGTAAATGTGTTTTTTTTACTTCGTCATATCTATATATATATATATATATATATGTATATATAGAATATGGTACAGAAAAATATACCAAAGTATAAATGTTTTCCAATTTTGTCATAATTCCCGCAAAATCAAGTTATAAAAGGGCCTGGTTTTTGCAGCATTTGTTTTTTGTATTTTTTTCAATAGAACCATTATCAGGTGCATAATATTATCTGTTTTACTTTTATCACATAATTTAGGTTCTTCAAAGGTTTTTTTCTGAGAATCAATTTTTTTATGATTATTGGGTTTTGCTGGTTGAAAATACCAAACTTAGTAGGTACTCGCTTTCCTTGCTCCAGCAACGCCTCTCTGCCTCTGCTTCAGTCATTGTTGAAAAGCTCACAAGGTCACAATGATAAAGCATGTAACCGCTGCAGCCAGTCATTGGGCTCAGTGGTGATGCTGATGTAAACAACAGGTCGTGACCTCGCTGCTACAGTCTGTCAACAAAGACCGGCAAAGAGACATCGATAGAGCAGGAATAGTGCGTAACATAAAAAACTTATTCCCAGAAATCCCCTTTAAACTACTTTTTAATTTTAATTACATTTTAATTACAAATGTGGCAGCACCAATGAAGTGCCATTGACCTGACAGAGAAAGTCTGCTTTTTCTGTCTAACCTCTAAATCAGGGGTGGAGCATGCGGGCCATAAACAGTATTTTCTTCTGCCACAGGGCAGATTTCCGGGGACCTCAGTGCTTTGGTTGCTGGCCTCGTTTTGCTGGCTGCCGGTCTTTTAATTCCTCTCTACACTACGAGCTCATGCACACAGAGTTCACTACTGAACGCTGCAGCGCATGCAATGAAGGATTATGTCCTGACGCTGATGTTTTTTGTGGGTGGAGTTTTGCCTTCCCTTCCCACTGATGATGAAGCCAGCAGTCGCAGGGTCTCCTTTATAATGCATGCACCAGCCCCACTGTCTCCTGTGTAATGCATGCACCAGCCCCACTGTCTCCTATGTAATGCATGCACCAGCCCCACTGTCTCAAATGTAATGTATGCGCCAGCCCCCCTGTCTCCTATGTGATGTATATGCACCAGTCCCACTGTCTCCTGTGTAATGCATGCGCCAGCCCCACTGTCTCCTATGTGATGATGAGTATACACCAGCCCCACTGTCTCCTATGTGATAATGAATATACACCAGCCCCACTGTCTCCTATGTAATGTATGCATATATACCAGCAACAATGTCTCCTATGTAATGTATATTCACCAGTCCCACTGTCTCCTATGTGATGATGAATATACACCAGCCCCACTGTCTCCTATGTAATGTATGCATATACACCAGCCCCACGGTCTCTTATGTAATATATATAGTTGAGACCAAAAGTTTGGACACACCTTCTCATTTAAAGATTTTTATGTATTTTCATGACTGAAAATTGTACATTCACACTGAAGGCATCAAAACTATGAATTAACACATGTGGAACGATATACTTAACAAAAAAGTGTGAAACAACTGAAAATATGTCTTATATTCTAGGTTCTTCAAAGTAGCCACCTTTTGCTTTGATGACTGCTTTGCACACTCTTGGCATTCTCTTGATGAGCTTCAAGAGGTAGTCACCGGAAATGGTCTTGCAACAATCTTGAAGGAGTTCCCAGAGATGCTTAGCACTTGTTGGTCCTTTTGCCTTCACTCTGCGGCCCAGCTCACCCCAAACCATCTCGATTGGGCTCAGGTCTAGTGACTGTGGAGGCCAGGTCATCTGGCGTAGCACCCCATCACTCTCCTTCTTGGTCAAATAGCCCTTACACAGCCTGGAGGTGTGTTTGGGGTCATTGTCCTGTTGAAAAATAAATGATGGTCCAACTAAACGCAAACCGGATGGAATAGCATGCCGCTGCAAGATGCTGTGGTAGCCATGCTGGTTCAGTATGCCTTCAATTTGAATAAATCCCCAACAGTGTCACCAGCAAAGCACCCTCACACCATCACACCTTCTCCTCCATGCTTCACGGTGGGAACCAGGCATGTAGAGTCCATCCGTTCACCTTTTCTGCGTCACACAAAGACACAGTGATTGGAACCAAAGATCTCAAATTTGGACTCATCAGACCAAAGCACAGATTTCCACTGGTCTAATGTCCATTCCTTGTGTTGTTTAGCCCAAACAAGTCTCTTCTGCTTGTTGCCTGTCCTTAGCCGTGGTTTCCTAGCAGCTATTTTACCATGAAGGCCTGCTGCACAAAGTCTCCTCTTAACAGTTGTTGAAGAGATGTGTCTGCTGCTTGAACTCTGTGTGGCATTGACCTGGTCTCTAATCTGAGTTGCTGTTAACCTGCGATTTCTGAGGCTGGTGACTCGGATAAACTTATCCTCAGAAGCAGAGATGACTCTTGGTCTTCCTTTCCTGGGGCGGTCCTCATGTGAGCCAGTTTCTTTGTAGCCCTTGATGGTTTTTGCAACTGCACTTGGGGACACTTTCAAAGTTTTCCCAATTTTTTTGACTGACTAACCTTCATTTCTTAAAGTAATGATGGCCACTCTTTTTTCTTTACTTAGCTGCTTTTTTCTTGCCATAATACAAATTCTAACAGTCTATTCAGCAGGACTATCAGCTGTGTATCCACCAGACTTCTGCACAACACAACTGATGGTCCCAACCTCATTTATAAGGCAAGAAATCCCACTAATTAAACCTGACAGGGCACACCTGTGAAGTGAAAACCATTTCCGGTGACTACCTCTTGAAGCTCATCAAGAGAATGCCAAGAGTGTGCAAAGCAGTCATCAAAGCAAAAGGTGGCTTCTTTGAAGAACCTAGAATATAAGACATATTTTCAGTTCTTTCACACTTTTTTGTTAAGTATATAATTCCACATGTGTTAATTCATAGTTTTGATGCCTTCAGTGAGAATGTACAATTTTTAAAGTCATGAAAATACAGAAAAATCTTTAAATGAGAAGGTGTGTCCAAACTTTTGGTCTGTGCTGTATACACCAGCCCAAGTGTCTCCTATGGAATGTATATACCAGTCCCAGTGTCTCTTATGTAATGTATATACACCAGCCCCATTGTCTCCTATGTAACATAAACAAGCCCCACTGTCCCCTATGTGATGTATATTCACCAGCCCCAGTGTCTCCTATGTAATGTGTATATACACCAGTCTCAATGTCTCCTCTGTGATGTGTACAGTAGTCTTGTTGTTTCCTATATGATGTATATATTGTTAGAACTCTCCTGTTAGGTTTTTTTTAGTTTGCTGGTCACATGACCATTTTTGCCTATTTAATCCGGCTCCGCCCTCCTGGTCTTGCTGGACTTCATTGTATTTACTACTTTTGAGCTAGCTTGGTGCTCTGTTGCCGTTCTCTGTTAGTTTTGCTAGGTCTTCTGACCTCTATGCTTTTTGTTGTGTGTTTGTCTTTGACTGCTACTATTTCTGCTAGGAGGTGTCCAACTTATCCCAGTCCCTAGTTCTTGTAGGGATCCCTCCCTCACATCTATAGGTCTTTGTACAGACTAGCCGAGGACTTTAGCGGGTCTGATCGCAGGATCAGGTTCCCCGTTACATCGTAGGGATCTAGTTTAGTTCTATTGTAGGGACAGCTCTCCTGTCTTTCCTTAGTCCCTGTAGCAGATCATAACAGTAAGTCCAGCCCTAAAAGAAAAAAAAAAAAATTTTCTCTAAGGAAAGACCTCCAGTTTTCCATCATGGTCTCGGTTCAAGATTTGGCTCAACGCTTGCAGGGACTCTCTCTGGAGGTGGCCGAGCTCCAACAACACGTGAGTAGCTGTTCTGGAGCGCATTTTGTGGAACCAAAGGTACGTCTGCCTGATCTATTTTTTGGCGAACAACAAGATTTTTTTTCTTTTAAAAATGCTTGTTTATTGTATTTTCGTTTGAGACCCGGATCCTCTGGTGATGAATCACAGCGCATAGGGTTCATAATGTCACTTTTGTGCAAAGATCCTCAGGGATGGGCCTTCTCTCTCCAACCTAGTGATCCGTGCTTTAGATCAGTGGATAGTTTTTTTTCTGCTTTGGGTTTGTTGTATGATGATCCTGATCGTGTCTCATCTGCTGAGTCTGAATTGAGACGTTTGAGGCAGGGATCAGGTAATGTGGAAAAATATTGTTCTCACTTCCGTCGGTGGTCTGCCCAGGTGGGGTGGAACGATTCAGCTTTGAAAAGCTTGTTTCTTGCAGGGCTAGGTGAAAGGGTTAAGGATTTACTGATTGCTTATCCCACACCTGGAAACTTGCAGGAGGCAATGCAATTAGCTATACGGGTGGACAGGAGACTGCGTGCAAGGGTTAATGAGAGCAAATCCTCTGCTATGTCAGCTCCGAGTCCTGAGAGGGTCTGTGCTGACAGTGGAGAGCCGATGGAGATTGGGGCGATGACACCCCGCTCTCAGGAAAAAGACCGCAGGCTTTCTGAAGGCTTGTTCTTCTATTGCGGAAATTCTGATCATTTCATTAAGAACTGTGTGCTTCGTATGAAGAAAGAAAAAAAAATGGTCAGTTATGCCCGTATTGCCTGTTTAGATTCTAAGGGAGTATTCCTATCTGCCACTACTGCTGCTCAGGATGAATTAATTGAATTTCGGGTATTTGTGGATTGTGGTTCTACTCTGAATGTGATTGATGGGGGATTCTTGGAAAAACTTAGATTAGAACCTAAAACTTTGTCATCCCCTATTGCTGTGGTTTCTGTTGATGGCTCTCCCTTGAAGAGTGTTACTCATAAGGTCTGTGAATTTCCCCTCACTATTAGTGGTATTCACCAAGAAAATTTGGAATTGGTGGTATTGGATAATTTGCCTTCTCCAGTAATATTGGGGTTACCCTGGTTAAAATTGCACAATCCTGTACTGGATTGGTCTGCCAATGAAATTAAGTCCTGGAGCCCTAAGTGTTATGACAAGTGTTGTAACGGACGTATTGCTGCTGTGGATAAAGGGGAATTGCCTGTACCTATTCAGGATTTTTGGAGAGTTTTTTCTGAGGAGGAGTCACAAATTTTGCCTCCCCATAGAGACTATGATTGTACCATTGAATTTGTCCCTGGAGCGACTCTTCCTAAAAGTCGTTTATTTAATCTTACTATTCCTGAGAGAAAGGCTTTGGAGGAATACATACAGACAAGCTTGGCCGCCGGTCACATTAGGCCTTCCAAGTCTCCTGTGGCTGTTGGATTTTTTTTTGTAAAAAAAAAAGATGGCGGTTTACGTCCTTGTCTGGACTTTCGTGAGATTAATAAAATTACTGTACGCAATCCTTACCCACTGCCATTGATTCCTGATTTATTTAACCAGTTAGTGGGGGCCAAGTGGTTCTCTAAAATTGATCTCCGGGGGGCATACAATTTGTTGCGCATGGAGGAGAGTTTTTCCGGTGATTTGGAGAGAGTTTGGACGGATGTGCGTGGTAATCTTCAGGAGGCTAACAAAAAATCTAAGAGGTACTTTGATTGATAGGAAACGGCAAGAGGTTTTGTTTTCTGTTGGTGACATGGTTTGGTTGTCCTCTAAGAATCTGCGATTGAGGATTCCTTCTAAAAAATTGGGTCCCAAGTTCGTAGGGCCCTTTAAGGTGCTTCAGATAGTTAACCAATCTGCTGTTAGGTTGGAGGTTCCTACGTCCTGGAAGATTAACCCGGTGTTTCATGTTTCTCTGTTGAAAAAAGCTGATGTGTCGGATGGTGACGCCTCTGCCACTGTTCCTCCGGTGGTGGAGGACGGGGAATATGAAATTTCCCGCATCCTAAATTCTAGACGATATAGAGGGAGTTTGCAGTATCTCGTCGCTTGGAAGGGTTTCAGACCTGAGGATAACTCATGGGTGAGGGCGGATGATGTTTCTGCTTCCAGACTTGTCTGAGCATTTCACAGGAGGTTTCCTGGTAAGCCTGGGCCTAGGGGATCCGGAGGATCCTCTTAGAAGAGGGGGTACTGTTAGAACTCTCCTGTTAGTTTTTTTTTAGTTTGCTGGTCACATGACCATTTTTGCCTATTTAATCCTGCTCCGCCCTCCTGGTCTTGCTGGACTTCATTGTATTTACTACTCTTGAGCTAGCTTGGTGCTCTGTTGCCGTTCTCTGTTAGTTTTGCTAGGTCTTCTGACCTCTATGCTTTTTATTGTGTGTTTGTCTTTGACTGCTACTATTTCTGCTAGGAGGTGTCCAACTTATCCCAGTCCCTAGTTCTTGTAGGGATCCCTCCCTCACATCTATAGGTCTTCGTACAGACTAGCCGAGGACTTTAGCGGGTCTGATCGCAGGATCAGGTTCCCCGTTACATCGTAGGGATCTAGTTTAGTTCTATTGTAGGGACAGCTCTCCTGTCTTTCCTTAGTCCCTGTAGCAGATCATAACATATATAGCTATCTCGGTGTGTCCTATGTGAAGTGTACAGTTGTCACAGTGTCTCCTATGTGATGTATACAATAGTCTTATTGTCTCCTATGTGATGTATACAGCAGTCTCCTACTGCTTGAGTTCTATAAACATGTGAGCAGTGATGAATTCCCCACCTTGAGCAGACATGCAGTCAGGGCTGGCTCCAGGTTTTTCTGGGCCCCGGGCGAAAGAGTCTCAGTGGACTCCTTTAACACATGCCACGATTCATAATGCACAGATACCGCAGAGAAATATATATATATATATATATATATATATATATATATATATATATATATATATATATATATGCAAATATTTCACTTCTTACATTACGTGAGTGATATCTATTGTAAATTCTACAATATCTCAGAAATCGGTGAATCGCTTCACACAGTATACTGGCTCCATACAGAATACTGGCCCCCATATAACGCTCCAAACAGAATACTGGCCCCCATAAAACTGTCCGTGCAGGATACTGGCCCCCATAAAATGCTCCATGCAGGCTGTTCCCCCCACATAATGCACTATGCAGGCTGTCCCCCCCCCCCTTATAATGCCCCATGCAGGATGTCACCCACCATATAATGCCTCATGCAGGATGTCACCCCCCATATAATGCCCCATGTAGGATGTCACTCCCCCCCATATAATGCTCTAAGCAGTATATCACTTCTCCCCCCCATATAATGCCCCATGCAGGATGTCCCTTTCCCCCCCATATAATGCCCCATCACTCCATACATTACGAAAAAAAAATAAATCAAATACTCCCCTCACTCCTCCTCACCTTCTGCCGCTGCTCAAGTCCGGCTCCAGTGTCGCCAGCGTCGTCCCGCTCTGCGCTGCCTGTGATGGCTCAGCGGAGGGCGCGGTGTAAAGATGTCACCGCACCCTCTGACCTGAGATGTCACAGGGAGCGCACAGCAGGAAGACAGGGGATCTGCGGAGGCACGGGGAGAGGTAAGTATCCGGCTGCCGGGGCCCTGAGCAAGCGGGGGAGAAGGGCCGGCACTGGCACTGCTCTCCTCCGCCCATAGCCTGGCGGGGTGCCCGACCGCGAGTGGGCCTCCCGCCTGCTTAGGGCCCCGGCACTTGCTCGGGTGCGCCGGGTGCTGACGCCGGCCCTGCATGCAATGTAATATACATCTGTGTTCATAACAACTTAATGTTGTGATTAGTTCATTACAAAACTTATCTAAAGGAGTTAACTGCGCTCCAGACTGACGCAAGCCTTTAAAAGCAGTTGAGAGTAGCAATATCATCAATATCACCTACCACCACACACCTCACCAAAGAGAAGCAGCTCCAACCATCACATTAGGGGTGAATTAATTAATTATTTGACCAAGTATAGCAGGATAATTTTCAAGTTGATAATTTTGCACAACCCACAAATGATGGTATAAATATCCAAATAGCTCTTGGCAGAAAAATGGTTTACCACCCCTGGTCTAGATGCTACAGTCACTTCTGGCTGCAGCTTTTATGGGTGTTAATAGCTCCAGGAGTTCTGCAGGCACCTCCTTTTGACCGCTGCAGTATACTAGGTTAATTATCAATATTTATTGTAGGTTCTTATAACGATACTAAAACACAATACCCAAATAAAAATCAAAGTTCATTTTAGGAATTCATTCTATTTGAGAAGTCTACTGCAACCCATATTAACCCCTTAAGGACTGTGCGATTTTTCATTTTTACATTTTCATTTTTTCCGATTCCATTAAGACTGGCATTGTGCTTGCCAGTCTTACTGAAGGGCTTGCTGGAGTATGATGCGCAGAATACAGTAATAGGCGCACACCACTTAATGAATTTGGTGTATCTTCTCAGTGGTGTTCACCTCCAAGTGCCTTGCCAGAAATGCTTCTCCCGGCAGGAGTTGTAGTAGCATTTCTGGTGTGTAAAACGTGGGCAATTTGCTTAATTTGACGGGTGTACCGCCTTGTCCCACCCCGGCTCCTCCCCAGCACTGCCCATTTTGGCAAAGTTGATTCAGATTGGCTTGAAAATGGGAAAAGTCACTAAATATTTGCTCAGCTATGCATTGTGCACTAATTTTGAGACTTTTCAATGTTTTACCTAAACACTGATGACTTGCCTCCATAGTATTTAGCAAGTTTATCTTCAGCATGCCATCATTATATGATCAGTATAGTCTGCTCTCTATTACCTCCACCAGTTGTGAGCATGAACCGGCCTCAGAGCTGATTCAGTGTCTGTTTAGACAATGGTGCCAGCTGCAGATCCCTGCACAACCATCCAGCTGGGAGCACTGCGGGTCTATCCTCCTTAGGAACATTCAGGTCCAGGCGGTGGGGGCACCCATTGATTATACAGGCACAGCATATTGTAATTTTATGAGATGGTAATATGCTTTTAGAAACATACCCAAATGTCATTTCAGGAATGCAAGACGTTGGCCATTGATGATTGATCCTCAGGGTCAAGCAAATAAATGGGTGAAGAATATGGAGAAGGCCAACAGCTTACATATCATTAAGCTAAGCGATCCAGATTTTGTGCGAACTCTAGAAAACTGCATCCAATTTGGGACCCCGGGTAAGTTAGAACAAAAAACTGTTAATCATGTGCCAGCTTGTAATCATGAAATAAAGAGTTACAAGTGCCGGTTCCCCAGGTTGACTGATGCATTTCTTGCCTTTCATTTTCTACTGATCATTAATCACATTAAAACTGTAATTGCTGTATTAACAGCAGGTGGTAAAATCTGTATGTTGAAAGATTCATTTGTGCAAAATTCTTTTAATTAGCGCCTTTAATTGTGTTGTGAAGATCAGCATATTTATGTATTCATTAAAAACAAGATTTTTCTGAATGCAGTTGTTGGGAGAAAAGACAATATTTTATACAACGGCAGATAGATAAATCTCACCTGCTTGCTTTTCAGGATACTGGCAATATCCATAATTTTTATGAGAGACAACTTTATTTCGCTTCCTTGACCTAATAAATCCAGAATAGAAAACATGTGATGTCTAAGATGTTCTTTCGTGATTGAAAATGAAACCGAACATAGAATTATTACAGTAGCATTATTACAAATAGTTGTAGCTTCAGGCAGTTGTTGAATTTTTGCTTGATTTATTAATGGATCTTCAAGAGGCTGTCTATAGTAAATTAGTTTTTTATCTATAGTGCATGTTCGAGTATACTTTGAGTAAGAACAATACTGGCCACATTAGATGAATGATGGCCAAACCTGCCAGTTTTGACTGGACAGGCCGACCTTATGGTGTGTATGGAGGCATACCAAATCCCAAATGTTGAATTTCAACTTCCCAATCATTTAGTTCCCAGAGGAATTAAACTGCTGCTGGGTATGTCTGGGAGGGTCTTACTCCACATTTACAACATATGCAAGCTCGAGCTGAGAGTGCACTTCAATAGATGGACCCGAAAAGTTAAAGGAGCACTCCCATCAAAGTTTTTCTCCTCTTAATATATTGCAGTCATCATATTATATAGCTATGTGTACTTACAATTACTCAGTTTGCCTTTCTACTTAGCTACTGCTTCTCTTTTCCATTAGATCTATGACATCACTTGATTAAAAACTGACTAGCTGAATCCTTCTAAGCTCTATGTAGAAACAGGAAGTCTCTTTTCCTTGCATGAACCATCATTAGAATTACATTCCTACATCACTGAAAAGTCCCTGGCAGCCCAGCTTCACCTCCCTTTCAACACCTGATCCAGCTTTTCCCACCCCCTTGCTCTTATCTCTCTTCCTTGTTTCCTTTTGTCAGTGATGTAGGATTGTAATTCTAATGATGACTCACGCAGGGAAAAGAGACTTCCTGTTTCTACATAGAGCTTAGAAGGATTCAGCTAGTCTGTTTTTAATCACGTGATGTTATAGACCTAATGGAAAAGGGAAGAATTAACTAGTTAGAAAGGCAAAATGAGCAATTGTATGTACATGGTGCTATATAATATGATGACTGCAATGTATTAAGAGGATAAAAACTTTGAAGGGAGTGCTTCTTAATTGTCAGCAGAATGAATATTTGGCAGTGTAATTACATGCTTATGGTCCTCATGTAACATCAAGGATGAGGTGTATGGAGTGGGGTCAGAAGCTGAGCCTGCCTTAGAGCCCACTTAAATGCCAACTGTGTTATACAGCTGACACTAAATTGCAACTGCGGCTGCATCATCTATACAAGTAGACAGAGGAGAGTCTCCATCTGTCCAACCATTCCTCTCCTGCAAAGTAATTTCGGTGTTCCTTATGGGTTGGCTTGTCAATTAGTGGCCTAATAAAAGCCCTCAAGGCTGTCATCTTAGAGCTCCTTTTAAGCCCCGTCACAGGCAGAGTTACATAGGAGAACTCTTGACAGGACAGAGCTTAGGTTTTTTCTAATAATACACTATTACTCTGTCACTCGATGTGACTGCATACTACCAAATTGTGACCCACAATTCCCTAGTACTGCCGATGTGTGTGGGTGATCATGTAAATGCATGTTTGCGATTTTAATTCTTGCGGTAACATGCCAACTAGACTTATCCTGCTTCTCTCAATTCACTTCTTTTAATAGAAGCCGAACGTGTCTAGTTGGCATGTGTCCGCAAGTATGCAGTTGACATACATGTGTTCACGTGACTTCTCTCTCACACTGGGAATAGAAGGGAATCCGTGACTGTTCAGCTCATCTGCAGTCACATGCCTGCAGACTTTTGCCCACAACCTAGATAGCCCCTCTAATCTGTCCAGTTTATTTTATTGCTTAATTTATTTTAGTATTACTGGAAAATGTTGGAGAAGAATTAGATCCGATTCTGGAGCCACTTCTTCTAAAGCAAACCTTTAAGCAGGGAGGTAGTGTGTGTATTCGTCTTGGGGATTCCACTATCGAATATGCTCCTGATTTCCGGTTCTACATTACAACGAAACTAAGGAATCCTCACTATTTGCCAGAGACGTCTGTCAAGGTCAGTTCAGAATATCCACTCTTTGCTTTAAAAACTATACTTTGCTCTGTGTACAGGTCCCCGTAGTATCTCAATTATGCCAAAAGCTTTTGATGAACAAACCAGTTGTACTGTTTACATAGTTTAATATGATATTCCTGGCAGATTAGCTGTTTGGTAGAAAGCCTGTTTAAGTTATTTTTGTAGAGGTTACCGCTGTAGAAAAATGAGATTTCGGTTGATGTTTTATTAGATATCTCCTTATTTACGGTGTATGTTTGCCTGATGCTTATCTTGCTTTGAAGTTCACATTCAAAGGCTATGCTCTTTTTGAACAAATTAGAAATAACGCTATGGAAAGGTCAAACATTCTGCCTTCTCTCCAAGCAAAGGTTTTATTTTGTTGCTTCATAAAATTGGAAAATAAGTGTGAAATTTACATTCAAGTGTAATTTATATCACGTAGGTCACCTTGCTGAATTTTATGATCACTCCAGAAGGGATGCAGGATCAGTTGTTGGGGATTGTTGTTGCCCGAGAAAGACCAGATCTTGAGGAAGAAAAACAAGCTCTAATTCTCCAGGGAGCCGAAAACAAAAGGTGGCAGCGCTTAATGAATTCTTATATCATATCATGTACATAATCTAAAAATGTATTTGAAATGAAAAGCAGAGGCAAAGCGAGCGTCAGCTTGCCAGCTATAGAGTTATAATGTAACCCATTAAGGACCAAGCAATTTTTGTTTTATTTTTTTCACTCTCACTTTTTTCAGGAACTGTAAATTTTTAATGCATAAGAGCTTGTTTTTGGCACCATTTTTGGGCACATATCCATTATTTTAATTAAAAGCCAACAACTTAGAGATTGTTGTTTTGCATTTTTGCTTTTATGCAATTAAAATTAAAAGGTAACATTTTTCTGCAGGTTGGTAGGAATATGGTGATACCATATTAAAAACATATTTTATGGAAAAAAATAATTGTTATGTAGCTGCATCCCAAGGGTGCATACATACAACCCTTTAAACATATAAATCTTTAATCTAGATATTATTAAAAACAGCAAAAAATACCCTAAAGTGCACAACTGCAAAACTATTATACTAGAAATAGAGGACGAGACTAAGGCTACTAGACCAACCAATTACTCCTGTGTAGGGTGACGAACAGGAATAAGATTGTACAGTCAGCCGATATAGTCCTGTGTACCAACCCACCAACCAATATTAGTTCTATCTCTCTAGCATGAGAACATGGATATATTGATGAACGCCATAATTACATCAAAGTTACACGGTATCAGATAACTACACCGTATCACAATGTATAGTAAGAAAGTATCAACATAGGTTGTGGAATAAATACCATTCCCAGGACAACCACCTATGGCCTGTATGTCCCTGAGATGAAATACTAACTGCCCTGCCTAACAGCGGGGGTTGGCAACCTAGATGACGAGGTTTTGGCATCCCTGCTCCATGTCGGCTGTCCCTCCCTCTCTCTCAATGTCTCTAAGATAGTGGATATGTAGTTGGGAACGTAAACTAGGCATAGACCACCTATCTAGTAAGGGGAGGGGGAGAAAGCATTTAAGCGTATGTTACTTATCATTAGATGTCCAGAGATAGGATATTTCATTAACTCTTCCTCTGCTTCGACGCGTTTCCCCATTAGAGGTTTATCAGGAGGCCACAATTCGTGTTAAATAGAGGTACAGGTATATCGATATTCAGAGACCCATGATGGTATGCCTGGGCCGAGCAAATTGTGCTGTTTACATATGGCTTCCTATGTGGAAACCACCCCCCATGGGATCTTGATTGGTGACTACCCAGTCAGTGTCATATACATCAATCATACCAAGAGGGGGCATGATTGGATCATTACCTCATACTCCCATTCATTGTGGACTTACCAATCAGTGCGTCACCCTTGCCATTCTCCCGCTATCAATATCGAGATGCTGGGATAATACTAGCATGCCATCTCCCAGCCAGAAGTGTCCATCTTCCAGACTGGAGCGCAGGTTGGTGGTCCGCACATGCGCCCGATGGTCAGTGCACTGTGTATCAGCCGCACATCTCTGCGTTCCAGGCTGAGGCGCACGGTGAGGTCAGCACATGCTCCTCAGCATTAAAACCCCAAAACGCAGCATTTCTACCATTGTTTCCTGTGCTTTTACAAATGACTTTTATTTCTAATAAGGGTCATTACAATTGAGTCTGTAACTGAATTTTTTTTTTATAGTAAACGAGTAAAAAAAAATCTTTGTTGCCCCCAAGGGGACTTCAATCAGTTATCATTTAATCACTTCTATATCATTGGGGAACAATTTTGAACATAATTTTTGTTGCGTTCGATTTTTTTCTTATATGAGCCCTTCCCATATCCGGCAGGTGATGGCTGTGTATTACAGCCAGGACCTGCTACTAACAACCAGGGGTGGAGCAGTGCTCTGCCCGCGATTGTTAACTTGTTAAATCTCTGACAGCGGCATTTAACACGCCGACATGCGCACACATCATTTTCTCCGCCCATCGGAGCATCCGTTATGTGATCGCGGGTCACTGATGGATTGTCATGACATCTGGGGGTCAGCAGATGTAGTCTCACTGTGCTCCGAAAAGTCTGATCTATCAAAATATAAAAACAATTAACCCGATCGGTAAACACTGTAAACTGAAAAAATTCAAGAACACCAAAATGAAGGGTTTTTTTGTCGCCACAATTTTAGAATAAAGATTGTAACAAGTGATTAAAAACGTTACATCTATTCTAGAGTGGTACTAATTAAAACTTTGTCTCACCACGCAAAAAGTGTGTCCGACATCTTTTATGCCTTGGCCATTTATCGGCAGCGTCTAATGGGTTAATTACTGGAGACCAACTTTATTGCACAGAAGTGAATAGAGGTATGTTTGGTTCAACCGGTGGATTGGGGTTGACAGGTGGGACTGGGAGAAGTGTAGACATGTTTTCACCTGTAAATATTTAATGTCTGAATATGTCAAATATCTAAGATTAGAAAATCCCTTTTACTACAATAGAGCAGTGAAAGTATTTGGAGCACTAAAACGAAAAAGTGGAGCTACAAAGATATATTCTGAATATAATATTCTGAATATTATGAAAAATCTTAATCATTTTTGTGAGGTGTGTCCTTCATAGGCAGCCCCTAAACTCCAGATGAAGCTTAGCTTCCCTGCCAGAACATTTATTTATAGCATAATTTAAAAAAAATTACATTGTATCATTTTTTATTTTATTTTTTTCTATCGTGTCTTGCCATGTAACACATTTTTTTTAATTTTTCCAGGCAGCTAAAAGAAATTGAAGACAAGATCTTAGAAGTACTTTCAACTTCAGAAGGCAACATATTAGAAGATGAAACTGCCATTAAAATATTGTCTTCCTCCAAGGCTCTAGCAAATGAAATTTCTGAGAAGCAAACAGTTGCTGAGGCAACAGAGAAAAAGATTGATTCAACCAGAATGGGCTACCGGCCCATCTCTATCCATTCTTCAATTCTATTTTTTTCCATTGCTGACTTAGCCAATATTGAGCCCATGTACCAATATTCACTTACATGGTTTATTAATCTTTTTATTATGTCAATAGACAACTCAGAAAAGTCAGAACATTTGCTGACTAGGTAGGTTAATTTCTGGTATTAATAACAATTGGTTAGTTATTGGATTCATTATGCTCAAACTTTTATATTTAGAGAATCCACTATGAAACCTAAGTAATCGGTGAGTTTTCCTGGTACCTACATTCTTATCTATGGACCACGTTCACACGTTCAGTTTGGTCAGTCTTTTACATCAGTAATTGTAAGCCAAAACTAGGCATGGGTGAAAAATACAGAAGAGGTAACGTGTTTCTATTATACTTTTCCTCTGACTGTTCCACTCCTGGTTTTAACTTACAAATACTGATGTAAAATACTGACCAAATACTGAACGTGTAATAATAGTAATATATTTATTCGTTTGTACCATTTTTAAATCTGCCCCGTTGTGCACATATCCCCCTCTAGACTATTACTATTATAGACTATTTACCCTTCAGTTGCCATTGAAACCATAATATAGTAGTTCTGGGGGCCCTAATTGATCATGCTCTGAGCGGCGTCTGTCAGCTGGCTTCCTGCCAGCATAGCTCTGCTCTGGGATGTATCTAGAACAGAGCTTCTACTGTGGGGGAATATGTCACATAATGGGACAGAGACTACTTCATTACAATGCTGAGCTCATACCCCAAAAAGCGGTGGTGTGCCTGTTTTTTTGATAACTAAGATGACCGACGTACTGTAGGAGGGGGGTGTATTTAGGGGGCTGAGAGGAGAGATGTACTTATGTAGTTCAAGAGGGGGTTAAAAGGAGCAACTTACTGCAGTGTGGGGGCTTGGTATAGGGGGATTAGAGCATACACTGCAGGATTGGGCTGGACTATATACAGGAGCTGAAATTAGTTAAGCTGTGTTTTTGTCTGCTACTGAGACACCAGTGATGTGAAACTTCAAATGACCCTCCATTGATGCATATGGTAGAAGATTATCTTATGTCATCTGCATCAACAGAGCAGCATTTACAGATTCACATCACTGATAGCCCCACCCACTGGACCGGAAATCCCAGAAAGAGCAGAGGTATAAATGATGAAATCACAGGTTATACTGAATCTTTTCTGACAAAATCACATATCATTCTGCTCACCTCCTCCTTCTCTATAACATGGAGCCCGCAGATCGCATTGCATTTTCTTGGTGACAGGTTCACTGTCAGGCATTGTACTGTACAGTGGGATAAGATTAATTCTGCGATACAACATATGCATTACAGCTATAAATTCAGCAAATTATGCAATAGATCTACATCTACAAAACAGTTTTTATAGCAACTAATTTTTTGTTATTTTCTTTAAGGTTGCAAATATTGAAAGATCACTTTACATACTCGCTGTACAAAAATGTATGCCGTTCTCTTTTTGAAAAGGACAAGCTTCTCTTTTCTTTCTGCCTAACAGTAAACCTATTAAAGCATGAAAAACAGGTAAACAATATTCAGTGTTGTAATAAAAAATATATAAGTGACCATGTCATTTAATATGAAATGTTAGTAAGGTTGTTGTTAAATCTGATTAAATAGGCTGATCAATTTTTATCCTTTCTGAATGTTGATATGTTGATAATGCGGCTGATGTGATTTATCTGGACTTTGCAAAGGCATTTGATACTGTACCACATAACAGCCTTATACTGAAGCTACAGAAGCAAGGACTTGGGGGAACTATATGTAGAATTGGTTAAATGATAGGAAACAAAGTCGTTGTAATCGGTACATTCTCTAAATGGGATAAAGTCAGCAGTGGGATGCCACAGGGATCTGCGCTAGGACCAAATCTTTTTGTTCTTTTTATTAATGACCATATGGATGGGACTGAGAGTAAGTCTTTACTGATGACACAAACCTTTCTGAGATAATAAAAACTGAGCTTGATAATATAATATTACAGAACGATCTGGCTAAGATGACTGAATGGGCAAACACTTGGCAAATGATGTTTAATGTAGATAAATGTAGAGTAATGCACCTAGGACGGAGTAATCCTATTGCTGCATATACATTAAATGGGAGTATACTCAGGACTACAGAACAGGAGAAGGACTTGGGTATTCTGGTTACAAGTAAGCTGAGCAGCAGTACTCAATGTCAAGCAGCAGCCGCAAAAGCAAACAAGATTTTAGGATGTATAAAAGAGAAATAAAAATCAGTGATCCCAATACTTTAGTACACCTCAATAAATCAATTATAAGGCCACATTTGGAATATAGGATCCAGCTTTAGGATCCACACTTTAAAAAGGATATTCGAAAGTTAGTCCGTTCAAAGGTGGGCAACTAGGTTATTACACAAGATGGAAGCCTCTCCTGTAATGAGAGGTTGGAGTTTGGCTTGTTTAGGAGAAAGATTCCGCAGACTAGATCTCATTTATATGTATAAATACCTGTGTGGCCAGTACCGAGGACTGGAACATGATTTATACCTTCCAGAGACCTACAAAGGACCAGGGGGAATTCAGTACGTTTGGTGAAAAGAAGATTCTGGCAGCTAAGTAGGTAGGGGTTCTTTACAGGTAGAGCAGTCAGACTGTGGAATATCCTACTTACCACAAGAAGTAGTAATGGCCGATATAACAGCATTTAAAAAAGGGCTGGATGCTTTTCTCACAACAAATGTCATTGTGGTTTAAAAATAATCTAGTGCTAGAGAACGTATGTATGTCCGTCATAGTAGTCCAAGAAATCCACCGTAGTCCACAAACGGGAACCTGAAATTCATAAAAGGAGAGCAAAAAAACCAACACAAATGATCCGTGTGCCGTCCGATTTTTTTCTCGAATCCATTGACTTACATTGGCGAGTCTCATCCGATATATACGGCCATACACAGCTTGCTGTGATTTATCCTCAGCCCGATTACAGCTGAGGAAATACTCGCAGATGAACACTACCCTATTGAATGACATTGGTGCGAGTGCAATGCGATTTCTTATTCATTGCACTCGGTGGATTATATACAAGTGGGAGCGAGACCTTACAGACACTGGGAAAAAGTCTCATAATTTTCGGGTTGGATGGCAATCCTGATGTAACAGCCACTGTTAGAATAGTGTATGGACCAGCAGCACTGCTCAGCGGATCTGTAGTTACAGCAACCAGTCAATCCACTGTGCTCATAAAGGCAAAAGTGTGCAAGGAACGCATTCGTCTTATGAAGGCCATTTGACCCTTGCAGTTTGCTAAAAGCTAAAGCCAGGAGTGGATCATAATGGATGGAAAAGTAACATGTTTTTTTTCCACTCCTTACTGGTGAGCGATATTTTTTTTCAAAGCGTTCTAGAGAATAATAGGTGAATGAGGTTTTTGCATTGTATTTTCTTTCAAACCTTGTTTCCCAGGTGATAGAGTGTATAAATGAAAAATATGAATAGAAGATGAGGTGTATGTTACCAGGAACAGTCCTCAATTGTATAATGTATTAAATAATAATCATCATATCTGTTTTAGATTGATGAAGTAGAATG
Organism: Phyllobates terribilis; assembly: GCF_046119375.1. Lineage (NCBI taxonomy): Eukaryota > Metazoa > Chordata > Amphibia > Anura > Dendrobatidae > Phyllobates > Phyllobates terribilis. Next base: position 287,747,886 of record NW_027362769.1, read on the forward strand.
GATGTTCCTGCTGACTGGTGGCCTCGGACTGGACAATCCACACTCCAATCCATGCACATGGTTGCCCCAGAAATCTTGGGATGAAATATGCCGCCTTGATTCTGTTCCTAGATTCAAGGGTATTCGGAAGGATTTTATGAGACTAAAGGACGGGTGGAAATCTGTATATGATAGTTTGGTAAGTTGCCATTTTGGAAGGTGTACAGACATTTAGCATGTAGTCAGTGTAGTTCTAATAGAATATATATCTATTTTATGTAAAAAAAAATGATTGTAAAATCTTTCTGAAACCATAAATCCTGCTATCAAAAAGAGGTTTTTATATTGTGTCCATCACTGCAGAGGCTGTAACACGTGACAGTTTCTTCTCGCTATCCAAGCAGCGGGTGCAACATACCTGTATTAATATTGATGCCATAAAAACAATCACAAAGCATAATTATTCTAGATTATTATATGTACTATATGATTCAGCAGTCTCTCCAAGTGTGCTGCTCCTCTAATGTGCAGATTCGGTGACACTACAAAAGACGCTGAAAGTCTTAACTCCTTCATGACATGCGCCGTACATGTACATGAGCCCGCCACATCCCCGGCAGGTGATGGCTGTGTGTTACAGGCAGGACCTGCCGCTAACAATGGTGCTCCGCCCGTGATTGGTACCCTGTTAACTGTCGCTGTCAAACGGACAGCAGCATTTAACACATGCCGGCATGGGGGCTCGTCATTCCATGTGTCCATCAGTTTGCCCGAGACGTGATCCTGGGTCACGGATGGGTTGCTATCATAGCTGGGGGGGGTCTTTTCCCCCATTAAAAATAAAGATATATATAAAAAAAATAATACATATATATGGTTTCACCACATTCAGAAAAGTCCGATCTATCAAAAATATAAAAATAATGAATCCGATCGGTAAGCACTGTAAGCGAAGAAAAGTCGAGAACGCCAAAATTATGTTTTTTTGGTCACTGCAGTTCCACAAAAAATTCTGTAACAAGTGATCAAAACATTGCATCTATCTCAAAATGATATCAATAAACACGTTGTCTCACCCCACAAAAAATAAGCCATCGACTGAAAAATAAAAACATTACGGGTCTCGGAAAATGGAGTTACAACACCCCCAAATTTTTTTTTTTTGCAAACTTCTGATTTTTTTTTCACCACTACAATAATAAAAGAACCTTACATGTTTAGTATCGCTGTAATCGTACTGATGAGCAGAATCCTAATCCAAGGTCATTTTTTACCATAAAATGTACACCACAAAAACAATTCCCAAAAAACAATGTCAGAATTTCATTTTTTCACAGTTTCTCCCCACTTGGAATATCTTTCTCATTCTCCAGTACACTGTGGTAAAATGAATGGTGTCATTCAAAAGTACAACTTATCCTACAAAAAACAAGCCCTCATTTGTCTATGTGGACAGAAAAATCCAGAAGAAGAAGGGGAGGAAAACCGAAATGGACCATGTGAAGGGGTTAAAGGGAACCTGTCATCTGATATATGCTTCCCACACCACGGACAGCATGAATCAGACACTGGCTATTTTACTGTGAAATGCTGCAGCAAACATACTTTGAAAAGCCGCTGAGGGACCATGCGTCTGATGACTGCTTCGAGGCCGGTCCTGACGACTTCTTCCCACCCCGTTCCCCATCTCTGACACATCACTCCCTGTGTGTATTTAGAGAGACCTGACAGTCATGTGGGGCAAGGTGGGAGACGCTGACTGAGACATGCCCCATACCAGCCATTTGAGGCACATGATCCATGGTCAGGTTTGCAAAATCTGTTTTCTCCAGAATGTCACATAATGCCATTATAAGGGCAGCATCTGTCAGCTAACTAGTTTCTTCTAAAGGCGTTTTCTGGGCACTATGTTGAGTTGGCAAATGGTGCCCGGTATTTTGCCCAGTAAAGCCTGACTTGCATGTGTTGGTTTAAAGTTAAAATGTCTAAATCGTTTCACTAAATCCTATGAAAAACAAGAATATTTTAGGTGAGTGGTTTCCTGACAAACTATAAAAGAAATACTAATCACAGTAGTGTAAACCGGTACTGATGACATGGCAATACTGCGGCTGCACTAGCACTTTCTTCATTTCACAGCTGGAATGTTTTAGTGTCACATATATGGAGTTTTTTGTCATTTTCACCCCGTTTGCTGCATATAAATAAAACAATCATTAGAATAGTAAAAACACCGCATCACACAAATCAAAATGATATATATATATACAGTAGTAAGTTTAATGTATACACTTCTGTGCAAGTCAAAATGTCACTATATGTGTTAGCCGTCTGCATGGCCTGTCTTAGACTCTGTTCACATCATGGTTTAGGCCTCTGTTTAATATATACACCGAGGACATATACATTGGATATATGCATGGTACATGTAATACAGTGGCATCCAGCACCCATTAGTGTAAGGATTAATGTTTTTTATTAGATACCAATGTATGACACAGCGGACACTCTTTTTGTCTCTATTGGACTAATGGTACCCTAAAAACACATCACTAACAGATGTGAACAGAGCCTAACATGTTTTGATGCAATATACGCTTACACCGAGAATCATTTCTAGCTTTTGTTTTCTTTCTGCCTCTGGATGCCGTCATATGTCTCATTGTCCACCAGCAGTAATGAAGGTAAGTGAGTGCAGAATATTACATTCCTCCTGTCTCTGGCGTTACTTGTGTACAAATACCGAACGTATGGTGAAAATTCATTGCAGCTCTCAGTCTGCAGACTTGTGCTTCTCTCCATTGTGAACATTAGGATACTATGACTATTATCTCTTTCTTTAGAGCCGTTTTTCATTTCCCGGCCAGTTTTACAGATAATAGCTTTTTTTTGTTTCTATCATACCAGAATTTATAATTTATGAAGCTCATGAATGATTTTATAATAGAAATTATTTGCTTCTTGTAGGGTGCATGGTACTTTTTATGCAATATATGGTGTATGGCGAAATTTATTTTTCTTTATTTTGACTAAAATCAGTGGATAGACATGCTCTCTCTTTCCTGTATGACTTTTTGTTAGAAGGGGGGTACCCCACTGATAAATTGAGTTGGTTGTACCAGGGCTGGGCTCCCACTCTACTGTCATTTATTCAACTTTTTCACAGCTTAGTGCACTCTTATCATGAAAATAGATGTCTGTGAGATGCAGATGAGGGGTCCTTTGGAGCAGAATATTCTCTTTTTAGCTGTTCTCTGTCTAGGCATTGAATGAATTGGTTATATTCAATAGAGTATTCAATACCAAAACTAGGAAACCCTTTAATTCCCTTCCGGTCCAGAAAGTTTTTTTGTAATAATTTAAACCAAGCACAAAACATATATTTGTGCACGAAAGGACTCTTTAGAAAACCTGAATTTTTCTTGCATGTTAAACAATATATAGCTAGAGGTTTGTGTTGGATCAATCTACCACAATACTGGCGAAAAGTTTGGACACATATGTTCATGCTATGGTTGTCTTATTGGAATATATTGTACATTGTACATTGTATATTGTACATTGAGATTGAAGGCAGAAAAACCACAAAGGTAGACATGTCCTATGAACACATTCATGGAGTAAGGAAATACATGTGAAACAAACCAGAATGTGTGTTTAACCTTAGATTCCTCAAAATCCTCCACTTTTACTTTGATGTTTGATTTACACAGCCTTGGCATTCTTTCAAGCAGCTTCGTCATGTAGTCACCTTTAATGTCTTTCCAACAGACCTGAAGGAGTTCCGAGAGGTTCTGAGTACTTGTTGGCTGCTGTGCCCTAACTGTGTGGTTCAACTCATCCCAAACCACCTCAGTTGGGTTGAGGTCGGGTGATTGTGGAGACCATGTCATCTGACGCAGCCTCCATCCATCTCTACCTTGGTCACATTGGGCTTACATAACCTGGAGTTGTGTTTTGGGTCCTTGTCCTGTTCCAACATAAATAAGTGCAAACAAAATAAAATTCACATGTTGTTGCAGAATGATATTGTATTCATGCTGGGTAAGTGTGCATTGAATTTGGAATAAATCACCAGCAATGTCTCCAAAGCCCCCCTATACCATCACACGTACCCATACATGCTTTATGGTGGGCATCTCATATTTTGAAAACATCCACTCACTTTTTATGCATCTCACAAAGACACAGCGATTTCTAGCAAGATTCTCAAATTTTGACTCCTCAGTCCACAATAGAGATTAGGCTTAGAACAGTTGTGAGATAGGGCTTACCATTGTACAGAGCTGTGTACCAAGACTGCTTCACACCTGATGGTCGCAAACACTTTCAGAAGAATACAATGACTGTGTAAAGCGGTCGTCAAAGTAAAGGGGGGCAACTTGAGAAATCTAAGGTTTAAAGGGAACCTGTTAGTCACTTTATCTGCACAAACCATGGGTAGCACGGATCAGAGCCTGGCTTGATGATTGCAGCAGGTATGTTATTCTTCAGCAGTATCTGGCGTTTCAGAGAATACTTAATTTAAAGATCTGGCCGGGACCATTAGGAGAGATGGGACTAGTCTGGCGCCACCACCAGCCTGCTTCTACCCACACTGTTCTTGTTAATACACTCTCTCTCTGTGTACTGTACATACATGGTATAGACCTATCAATCAACTAGAGCTGTGCGTGGAGAACCTGGCTCGGGAAAACACCGGACCAATCTTTTCTCTTCTTGTGGGTCATGACCTGATGTTTAACGTACATTTTCTTTGAAATGCAGCAGCAATTCAGAGAAAAACATACCTAGCTGCGATGGTGCAGCCAGGCTCTCATTCATACTGCCCGTGGTTTGGTCAGCATGAATTGACTGACTGGTTCCCTTTAACACATTTTCTGGTTTGTTTCATACATGTTTCTTTATTACTTGTTTCTAAATGTGTTCTTTTGCGGTTTTCTGGGGCTGCCATTTTTATTTAAAAAAGTGTACTGTCCAATTTTCATGGAATGTTTGATATGAGAAAAAGAGAAAGAAATTATGAAAATCTGATGGTAAAAATTGACACACTGACCAAACTCTGATCAAAAACTCTGATGAAACTCTGACCTTTTTTCGTTACAAGAAAAATCACGGATATCTGAATGAGTCCTTGTACAATATTCTGAAAGGTGGTAAGATTGCTGTCCATTGTAAAATCTGTATTTGCTATAAATTAACTGATCAATCATTACTTCTAATGATGAATTGTAACACTCGAGTAGTGGTGACATGACCGTACTGAAGCAACAGCAGTATTCCAGACACACTTGGCACAAGCCGTCACGCTTATGCACACCCTTGAGGGCCAGGAATACTCTTCACTCGCTCCCACTAAAGGGAGGGGGACTTTTGCCGAGCCCTTCACAGGTGCCAATAGTGGGGTGGCTGGTGGCTGGGCACACTGGGCACAGTTGGGTCAAACACACTAATAAACTATACCGGTAAGGGAGAGACGAACCTAGCAAACCAAACTTGGAAGGTGAGAGGGAGCATAAACAAGGATGTAGGAACCAGAGGGCACAATACACCAGAGCCAGAGACAAAGCAAAGAAGGACTAACCAAGAACTACCAACCATAACACTGAAGTTCAACTGAATAATCAACCGTGAGCAAGAGGATATGGTGGGTTTAAATATCCCTCTCATGGATCACCTGACACCGCTAAGGTAATGCCCAATCTCCACCCTCTGCCCAGAGAGACAGAGGAAGGGGCGAGGAGGGCGGAGAGAAAGGAATCTCCCCCCACATACCTGAACCAGGAGACATAGCGTCCCCTGAGGCCGGTCCCCTGGAACAGAGTACACGGGTAAGACCCCACACCCCGAAGGCAACACTCCAACCCTTCCCGGCTGCCTGACATGAACATTGTTCTTCACTCTTAACACTAAACTAGCACAAAATTGTTTTTTGCCAAGTTATAATCGGGGCTTGACTGTGTATTGACACATCCTAATAACATAGGGGATGTTACTGCACAGTTCTCAGTTTATTCTTATATTGCCAGTAAGAATCAGAGAAACAACATTCCAGGAAAGATGTTCTAGAATTGGGAATGCAAGTACTTACTAAAAAAAAACATTTCAGGAGAGCTAATGAGTCTATAAAATACTTACAGTGGGTACGGAAAGTATTCAGACCCCGTTAAATTTTTCACTCTTTGTTTCATTGCAGCCATTTGGTAAATTCTAAATTTGGTAAAAAAAATTCTCATTAATGTACACTTTGCACCCCATCTTGACTGAAAAAAAATCAGAAATGTAGATTTTTTTGCAAATTTATTAAAAAATAAAAACTGAAATATCACATGGTCATAAGTATTCAGACCCTTTGCTCAGTATTGAGTAGAAGCACCCTTTTGAGCTAGAACAGCCATGAGTCTTCTTGGGAATGGTGCAACAAGTTTTTCACACCTGGATTTGGGGATCCTCTGCCATTCTTCCTTGCAGATCCTCTCCAGTTCCATCAGGTTGGATGGTGAACGTTAGTGGACAGCCATTTTCAGGTCTCTCCAGAGATGCTCAATTGGGTTTAGGTCAGGGCTCTGGCTGGGCCAGTCAAGAATGGTCACAGAGTTGTTCTGAAGCCACTTCTTTGTTATTTTAGATGTGTGCCTAGGGTCATTGTCTTGTTGGAAGGTGAACCTTCAGCCAAGTCTGAGATCCAGAGCACTCTGGAAGAGGTTTTCATCCAGGATATCTCTGTACTTGGCCGCATTCATGTTTCCTTCAATTGCAACCAGTCGTCCTGTCCCTGCAGCTGAAAAACACCCCCATAGCATGATGCTGCCACCATCATGTTTCATTGTTGGGATTGTATTGGGCAGGTGATGAGCAGTGCCTGGTTTTCTCCACACATACCGCTTAGAATTATCACCAAAAAGTTCTATCTTCGTCTCATTACACCAGAGAATCTTATTTATTATAGTCTGGGAGTCCTCCATGTGTTTTTGAGCAAGCTCTATGCAGGCTTTCATATGTAGAGCGTACTTTAATGAGAAAAAAAAATGAACTTTTTAGAATTTACCAAATGGCTGCAATGAAACAAAGAGCGAAAAACTTAAAATGGTCTGAATACTTTCCGTACCCACTGTATGTAAAGCGGTTTTTACATTCTATTTTCCTTTGTCATTAGTCTTAGTCTACACCAATATCCAATTTAAGGTTGTATGATATCTTTATTGCATAGAATGTTTTCATCTACACAAGCCAGAATTTATAGTACCCTGTTATAATGCAAGGTTGCATATTACCTAGCAAGGAGTGTTATAAATGGATGGAATGAATGACTTTATTACAAAAGCAATCCATTATCAAGGCTCTGCTATAACCTGAATAACCTATGACACAGGATTAGAGAAACGTATTAATTTATGGTAATTACAGTTGTAATATTTCCGTGTTGTATGTCTGTAATAACTGTAAGTTCTCTAGTGATAAGAGTTATATACTGAACATCTGATTTTAGGCCATTTTATATAGTCAAAATGGAGTGTGACAAAGTTAGAGATAATAACAATGAGGAAAAATAATGTAAAACCTTCTTCTTTGGCACAACATATGAGGAAAGCCACAGCAATACTGCCTCATCTCAATGCACGTGTAGTGCGGCATGCTGCTTTTTCACAGCTAAAATTGTAAACTTTGATTTATGTGGAAGAATCTCCTCCAGAATCATTACCTCTATAATATATGGGAAGTAATGGACCATGCTACATGGTTTTCTTTCGTTTTTTTATGGTATCTGAAGTATATACAGGTACAATGAGGCCCATTATACACCTCTGGTGCCCTGTAAGTCCCTGACCATGTGGTGTTGAGCCTAATATCCAGAACTGTAAAATTCTTCTATACTCTCTAGCATAGGCGGATTATAATGAAGGCAATCTGGGCTACCGCCTGAGGCTTCGGGGGGCCTATGGCCAGATTGCCCTCATTATAATGTTTTGTGCGGAGGCTGGGGCAGGTTTGGCAGACGGATCGCACTGTCATAGGCGGATTATAATGAGGGCAATCTGGGCTACCACCCGGGTCCCGAGGCTCCGGGGGGCCCATGGCCAGATTGCCCTCGTTATAATGTTTTGTGCGGAGGCAGGGGCAGGCTTGGCAGAGGGACCGCACTGTACCTGACACTGGCCGGGCGGCCACATCACAGGGAGGCAGACACGCCCCCTGCACGCTGTGTGCTGCGTCTCCAGGACGGACGTTACACAGCAGCGCCTGGAGCTGCATCATCCTGCCAGAGAGGAGCTGGGGCAGCAGACCTCAGTGGATGGTGGTAAATACGAGGTCTTGGGAGGATGTCTGGAGTGAGGAGGGGGCTGCAGAACGCTGCTCCCCTCCTGATGAGTTTGCTTAAGATTCCATAGTGTCAGTTCAGCGGCCGCTTTGATAGGGCTTTGTATAAGTTATTGCAGGACTTTGACCTTTGCTGCCGATCAGGTCACTCTGGGTCATCGGCTCCAGCATCACCAGATCTGCAGGAAAATTCAGAGTCCTGCAATAAATCACACTGAGCCCCAGCTGAGCGTCCACAGACAGGATCCCACACTGACTGATCAACCCTGAACCTACAGGACATCACATACTATACTGCTCCATATATAATATGTGAGGTCCTCTAGGCAGGTCCAGGTCTGATCAGTACATACAGATTAGTGTATGGTATACTGTGGTACAGAAATCAGATGGGATATAACAATGTGTATAGTATATAACGTCTAATGTCTGTATCACAGTATATCATGCTAACTATTGAACCCGTTCTACACCTGGGTCACTAGCATTTTTAGTGGTACATTTCTTGGGCCATTTTTTTTTTCTAAGGCACTGTGTCTGCGAATTCTCATATACAGTGTCTTCAATAAAATGGTGCCTGATAGAGTGGTATGTGCATGCACTGATTCCGGCACCATTTCATTGAAGTATTGTGCTACAAAATTACAGGAATCCTTTCATCAGAAATAACGCTATTAACCTGCAGGTTAAAGGCGTTATTATACTTCCCAGCAGCTGAGTGCAGTGAGGAGAAAATTAGCTTTATTCTCCTCACCAGCATTCGGTTTCAGTCATGGGGCAGTGCCGATTCAGTCACTGCTCTGAGTATACAGAGCGTCCACTGTAACCGAGCCCCCAGCACTTACTGACACTGGCTCTACATTGAGGCCGGCTGTCAGTCAGGGCCAGGTATATGCTCTCTCCCCATCCTGGTACATGCTCTCTCCCCATCCTGGTGCATGCTTTCTCCCCATCTTGGTATATGCTCCACCATCCTAGTTCCCCATTCTGGCTCCCAGTCCCCCCCCATCCTGGGATATGCTCCCCCATCCTGGTCCCCCATCCTGGTATATACTCCCCCATCCCGTTCCCCCATCCTGGTATATGCTCTCCCATCCTGGTATACAGGGCTGTGGAGTCGGTAAGCCAAACCGCTGACTCCAACTTCTCAATTTCCATGACTCCGACTCCACGACTCCTTCATACAAGACTCATGTTTATGTGATAAATTTACTGTAGCACAGATTAATCTCAGCTAAAACTCTAGACCCTTAGATCAGGAATAGGACAGACATTTATAGGACATTTCATAACTTTCCCAAATTCTTATGAAAAAATATTCCCCACAAACTGCATTGAACTACTGTACCCAATTTATTATATATTTTAGGAGTCGGTCCATTTTATACCGACTCCACTAAAATGGGCACCTACTCTCAGACTCCGACTCCACAGCCCTGCTGGTATATACTCCCCCATCCTGGTATATGCTTCCCCATCCTGCCTGCTCTGCTGTTCTTCCATCCATACAAAAAAAAAACACTCCTACTCGTCTTTTCCCCTCTCCCTTGCAGCGTGTCCTTGAATTGGCTGGATGAGTGTGGCGCCGGAGTTCGCACCTGCGCATGCATGAACTACAACGCCACACTTCTTCAACCTCGATCAAGGTATGTGTCCTGATGGCAGTATGCGGTCAACGCTTACGCACCCTGTGATCGCCGGGATCACAATCCTTTATCCTCGTCCTTCTCCCTCTCACATGTAACGTCTGATGTGCTCTTCTGTCTCTGGCCAGACTGTCCAGGCACATTGCGTGCATAGTCTATAGAGGCTTCGAACAGACGGACACATCTCCGATTATATTATAGATAGCAGTCATGTATTCTCATATAGACTGTACAGGGTCGTATCTAGGAGAAGAGGAGGGGCATGTGACCTGGGTACAGCCGTCAGGGGGTGCCTTCGGGCTACCTCATGTGGTGGTCAGAGGTGTCTCACAGGCAGCTGCATTTTGCCACCCCCAGAGTGGGATTCGACCGTTCTCTGAGCTTGCTGTGGACCTGACAGTTGATCAGAGAAGGGAGCTATGTGCGGGCTCATACTGTATATAGGGAGGTATGTGCGGGCTCATATTGTATATAGAGAGCTATGTATGGGCTCATACTGTATATAGGGGGCTATGCGCGGGCTCATGCTGTATATAGGGAGCTATGTGAGGGCTCATACTGTATATAGGGAGGTATGTGCAGGTTCATATTGTGTATAGGGAGCTATGTGCAGGCTCTTATTGTACATAGGCATGTATGAGGGCTAAAACTGATATAGAGAGCTACGTGCTGGCTCATACTGTATATAGGAAGCTATGTTCGGGCTCATATTGTATCTAATGTAGGGGCTCATACTGTATATAGGTGGCAGTGTGTAGACTCATACTGTATGTACAGGGCTATGCGGTAGCTCATACTGTATGTAGGGGGCTATGTGTGGGCTCATATTGTATCTAGGGAGCTATGCCTGACTCATACTGTATATAGGAAGCTATGTGAGGGCTCACACTGTATATTGGAGTCTATATGGGGCTCATACTGTATCTAGGGAGCTATGCAGGGCTCATACTGTATATAGGAGGCTATGTGGGGGCTCATTCTCTATATAGGAGGCTATGTGGGGGCTCATTCTGTATATAGGAGGCTATGTGGGAGCTCATACTGTGCATAGGGAGTTATGTGGGAGCTCATACTGTATATAGAGGGGCTATGTGGGAGCTCATACTGTATCTGGGAGGCTATGTAGGGGCTCATACTGTATCTGGGAGGCTATGTAGGGGCTCATACTATATCTGGGAGACTGTGTGGGGGCTCATACTGTATCTAGGGGCTATGTAGGAGCTCATACTGTATGTAGGTGGCAGTGTGTGGGCTCATACTGTATGTAGGGGGTTGTGTGTGGGCTCATACTGTGTGAACAGTGCTATGCGGGGGCTCATACTGTATCTAGAGAGCTATGCGGGGGCTCATACTTTATCTAGGGAGCTATGTGCAGGCTCATACTGTATATAGAGGGATGTCAGCATACTTCATTCTGATCAATATTAAGTCATACAATTAATATAATTTTTATTTTTATTATTTTGTTAATATTAATATTAAGCAGAATTAATTTCAGCCTATTGATTCGGCCTCCACAACAGTCATGGTCTCTCCTGTGACCCCTCGGGAAAATTAATCTCCCACCCCTGCTCTATTATATATAGCGCTATGTTATGTATAGTGCTGTACATAATGGAAACATTTTTTCGGCATTCTCTGTCTATAGATGTGATCAGAACATCTGTGTGTTGCTCACATGACCTATCACATGATCTATCAAAGGGGATCATGTGACATGTCACGTGATACATTGGGTACCTGGGGGGTCCACACCTTCTAAACTGCCTGGGGCCCTGGCTACTCTTAATCCACCCGTGCTCTCTAGCATTTATGTTATCATTAGCAAATATAACTGTTACTAGTATATGGCAGGGTGTGTGGGGAATTTCATATATATGGAATATTTACACGCTCCAATGTCCTTGGAATCAGACTGTAGTTTTGCTCCACTGACAGCTTTACTTTAGCTTTCAGACATGTGATTGACTAGCTTAAAGGGGTTCTCCACTACTGTGCAAACCCAGTTTAATCAATTCAGGATCATCTGCAGCCAATGAGTGACGGCCGCTGGTTGGCTGCATTTAGCACGTAACAAAAAGTCACTGTCACTCTCCTGGAAAAGCCGGCATTGCTGGAATGACACTATTGCAGGAGGTGAGTATACACTGTTTTAATTTTATATAGTGTCCTGAATTGGTTATCTGAAAGCTAAATTTATATTGCAAATTATTATGGTAAGCCAACTGATGTATGATAAAAATATAGACTAGACAGTCTAAGGTGAACATCAGCCACTGAGATACATTTGGTGTATTTGTAGACTGTATAGTCTACGTTTCCACTGTCTTAAAGCTCCACTCCAGCGTAATTCTTTATTGCAGCGCTGGAATGGTGCTACTAATCTTAAGTTCCCTGACCCTAGAAATATACATACCACCTGCCGTCTTCAGCTCTTCCCAGTGCCGCTCCGGTCCTGCACCGCCATCTTGTGGCCGCAACTTCTGACTGATCAGAAGTCAGAGAACGGTCAGAAGCTCTCAATGTGGGAGCCTCGTTCTGGGCTTGTTCTGGCTCTCATAGACTTATTTGAGTAGTGACCTCTGGATCGCTCCAACGAGCACTGGAGATCTGATGGGTTGCAAACTGCAGAAGATGACCGGAGTGGCGCCAATAAGAGAAGAAGACAGCTGGTGTTAAGTATAATACGAGAGACAGGGAACTTAGATTAGTTGCACCACTCCATCACTGCAATAAAAAAAAATGCTAGAGTGGTGTCTTAACAATTTGACAGAAATTAAGATGTTTTGAAAAATTTGTGTCCATTTTTTCATCATTTGCATATCATTAATACAATGTGATGTGATTTTTCATATCTTCCCTAACAAGATAAGAAAACAATGTGCATTTTGAAAAGTTATGCAACAATTTGCAAGGTATGTATCGGTATATTGCAACTGGAATTGTAGACTGATGCTCAGATATAGTTTTCTTATAGATTGCAGTGGTTCAGTCAGTACACTTTACACCTGCTCTTTAAAGACATCGCAGCTTATTGTTAACCACTTCCTGTAATGTGCATTTAAACGCCGTGCCCATCAGCAGCATGTGACATCTGTGCATTACAGCTGACAACCCACTGCAATGGTTGGGTTCGCAGTTAAGATCGATGCCAGCTGTTTGAGCCCTTGAATGACACCATCAGTATTGAATTTGGTATATATGGGGATTCCTTTCTGCTCATTTGAGGCCTGCCTTTCTTTTTATAAGCCTGTCTTCTGACACTGACCGAACACTGATGGAAATGGGATCTAAAGCACTGATAAAACTCTGTTCGTGATTTTAAATATGAGAAAAATCTCTGACATCTGAATGAGGTCGTAGACCAGTTGTTTTTTTTTTAACTTGCACAGCCTCTTTAAAATTCAAGTTCCTTCATTGCCTTTGGGGTGCTGATCTTTAATGTAAGAGATGGTATAAAGGATTTTCCCTTATAATGGATTTCTATCAGAACACTTTGATTATGATACTGTTGCTTGGCGTTAGCAGATATTTAGATTCCTCAACATTGAATTGCAACATTAAGAAGGAAAAGTCTTTGAATTATGAAAAACACATCACATCAGGTTAATGATATATTAATGACGAAAAAATGGACACAAAATGTTCAAATCATCTTGATTTATTCCGTATTGAGTTTGAATGTCATATGTAGCATTACTTACACGCCTTGGCTCCTATAGCTGAGGCTGTTAATGACTGTCTGAAGAATGTTCTGCCACGCTAAATCATCCAGCTCCGCTGTTGGCAGCTTCCAGACATTTTGGGGAAGTGGCCGTAACATTGTTTCCATTACTAAACCTACGTAACCCTAAGCTATTAATGTTGTTGGGTTGAAGGCTAAAGCGGTCTGGTTTTCGTACATTATGTTCATTCTCTATATAGGAGGCTATGTGGGGGCTCATTCTCTATATAGGAGGCTATGTGGGGGCTCATTCTGTATATAGGAGGCTATGTGGGAGCTCATACTGTGCATAGGGAGTTATGTGGGAGCTCATACTGTATATAGAGGGGCTATGTGGGAGCTCATACTGTATCTGGGAGGCTATGTAGGGGCTCATACTGTATCTGGGAGGCTATGTAGGGGCTCATACTGTATCTGGGAGGCTATGTAGGGGCTCATACTGTATCTGGGAGGCTATGTAGGGGCTCATACTGTATCTGGGAGGCTGTGTGGGGGATCATACTGTATCTAGGGGCTATGTAGGAGCTCATACTGTATGTATGTGGCAGTGTGTGGGCTCATACTGTATGTAGGGAGTTGTGTGTGGGCTCATACTGTGTGAACAGTGCTATGCGGGGGCTCATACTGTATCTAGGGAGCTATGCGGCGGCTTATACTGTATCTAGGGAGCTATGTGCAGGCTCATACTGTATATAGAGGGTTGTCAGCATACTTAATTCTGATCAATATTAAGTCGTACAATTAATATAATTTTTATTTTTATTATTTTGTTAATATTAATATTAAGCAGAATTAATTTCAGCCTATTGATTCACACCATTATCCCGGGAGTAGGGCTGGTGTGATGTTCCCTTTCTTAAGGCCTCTTCATGCATTGCCCATGTGGTTTCCTGATGGAGACCAGAAGATGGAATGGAGCAATGGAGGCTCGAAAGGATGTTTGTATTCTTTTCTGTTTTCTATTCACTGATGAGTCTCTTGTCTTGCATTCAATTAGAGCTAGAGATTAGTTTGGAGACTACGTGGTAGATCTTCATGAGGGAACATCACGCTAATCCTTCTCTTGGGTTTATGGTGGGGACTGGCGTAATGTATGATAGCCAGACCTTTCCCTTTTTCATTCCAGATACACTAGCAGATTGCCGTTACATTGATTTGGTCATGGAACCAGTGGTACGGCCATGTCTCCAAGTGCCGTTTTTCAACACTAGGCCACATGTTGCTCGTGCCACTGTGAGCAGCACTGTGTGTGCTAAACGTGCTACCACGGTCTGGAATTTAACACAACAACCATTAGTAACTTCATTGATCTCATGCATAGCCGTGTAAGTGCAGGGATTGCTGCTCGTGGTGCTCATATTCAATGCTGAATAAATTGAGATATTTTGAAAATGATCATGTCAATCCATCCTGCGATTTTCATAATTCCACCACTTCTTCTTGGTTTTGCGATCTCAGTGTTGAGATGTGTATAGTGGTATGACTTCACACAACTGCTTAAAAAAACGCAATTCTTGAAGCTAGGGAGCCATCTATAAGAGGAAACTAACAGCAGTAGAAAATATTGGCTGGATCTGGTGATTGCACTTTGCATGACAAAGAAGGTTGAGAAAAATGTAGCAAAGAATATTTCCCATTTCTTTATTGTTATTACACATGGACAACTTTCTGTTACAGTTCCTTTGCTTGCTTTATGCTGCTGTCATTTATTTAATAATCTGCATTAATTTTGCTTATATTAGCACATGAACTCATTAAAAAGGGCTAATTTACTAGTTCTCACCACAAATGTCTTGTGCTTTCTGTGCAAAGTTTTAAACTTTACTGCGATAATTGTATTGTATTTACTCTTCCTTCTTTCTCGCTGTCGAATGCTGTAAATGTTCAATTATTTACAAAAGACAAAGTGGAGTTTTACTATTATGTTGGCTTTAATGTTTTGTAGCTGTTATGAAAAGTGACAAATTAAATAAAGTCAACCTACTGTGTCTGCTCTTGCAGGAGCCGCACCATGAGGCTTTTCCTTCTGAATGGCAAGAAAAAGTGGGTCAGTTCCAGAGGATGCTCATCATCCGATGCCTAAGGCCTGACAAAGTAAGTATGGTAGCAATTTAAAAGTCTTATCATACACGGCTTTGATGACTTAGTGCCTTGAAATCAGATAAACAACCAACATTGCATATTGAATGTAATGGAGCATGACGAAAAGCTATAACAGCATACATGCGACACTTGTTTTCCTTATTATTGGAATATATTAGTTGAAGCTCAGCAAAGCTCACAAGTCAGAGCATGAATTTAATACATGGGGTATTTGTTTTCTTACAGAAGCCATAATAATTTAAAGGGGACATTCCAGAAGCAAAATTATTACTATATGTTCTTTACAGTTCAGTATATGTAGGCTGGAAAAGTCAAATTGTTTCTTTTCAGTAGTTTGGGGTTTCTATAGGAGCCTACATTTTTTAAGCTTCGTTTTGGTTTATAAATTATTTTTTCTGATCGCAGAAAATGATATCATACCATTAGGATATCACTTTATCTTTGGTGGGGTCTCAGCAGTTAGTCCTCCATTGGTCAGAATACAATGGCATATGCTATTACTCTTTAATCTGTTTATTAATTTCAAATTGTACACCCCTTTAGCCTTCCATATATCTCTGGTCTTGCTTTACCTTCAGTTCAGTTGAAGGTTTTGTATGACAGTTGATAAATCTACTTTTTCTAAATTAAAAGAACAGTTTCCCTTCCCTACATCTGTTCTGTATTGCACTTCAGCCCCATTCACTTGAATAAGTATTAGCTACTGTATCAGGCAGGAACGATTCTAGCATTTCTGCTACCTAAAGTGAAAATTAAAAATCATTTCCCCATACCATGCTCGACTCTTTCTATCATCCTTTAATAATGTATTGGCGTTCGGGGGGCGCATGCTGTATACTCTATTTGTAGTGTAGAGGGGCTCAAGACCTCACTTCTAGAGACTGGTGCCCTAGCAATAAGACATTTATCACTTACCTTGTGCAGTGGTGACAAATATATTTTCTGCGATAACCCCTCTTTTGTTCTTTAAAGTGAACCTGACAGCTGATATGTACTGCCCAACGCATGAGCAGCATGTATCAGACACTGGCTGTATGAACTCAGCCAGGTACAGGTGCATCTCACTAAATTAGAATATCATCAAAAAGTACATTTATTTCAGTTTTTCAATACAAAAAGTGAAACTCCTATATTATATAGAGTCATTACAAACAGAGTGATCTATTTCAAGTGTTTATTTCTGTTAATGCTGATGATTATGCCTTACAGCCTATGAAAACACAAAAGTCATTATCTCAGTAAATTAGAATACTTTATAACAACAGCTTGAAAAATGTTTTTAAAATCTGAAATGTTGGCCTACTGAAATGTGAAATGCACTCAATACTTGGTCGGGGCTCCTTTTGCATCAATTACCGCATCAATGCGGCGTGGCATGGAGGCGATCAGCCTGTGGCACTGCTGAGGTGTTATAGAAGCCCAGGTTGCTTTGATAGCAGCCTGCAGCTCATCTGCATTGTGGGGTCTGGTGTCTCTCATCTTCCTCTTGACAATACCCCATAGATTCTCTATGGGGTTAAGGTCAGGCGAGTTTGCTGGCCAATCAAGCACAGTCATACTATTGTTTGTAAGCCAGGTATTGGTACTTTTGGCAGTGTGGACAGGTGCCAAGTCCTGCTGGAAAATGAAATTTCCATCTCCAAAAAGCTTGTCGGCAGAGGGAAGTATGAAGTGCTCTAAAATTTCCTGGTAGACGGCTGCGCTGACTTTGGTCTTGATGAAAAACACAGTGGACCTACACCAGCAGATGACATGGCTCCCCAAACCATCACTGATTGTGGAAACTTCACACTAGACCTCAAGCAGCTTGGATTGTGTGCCTCTCCACTCTTCCTCCAGACTCTGGGACCTTGATTCCAAATGAAAATTGGAATTCTGTGACCTTGTGGAGAGTGTCAATGACTGCCTTCTAGACATCTGTCAAGTCAGCAGTCTTCTCCATGATTGTGGAGCCTACTGAAACAGACTAAGGGACCTTTTTAAACACTTAGGAAGCCTTTGCAGGTGTTTTTTGTTAATTATTTTAATTTACTGAGATAATGACTTTTGTGTTTTCATTGGCTGTAAGCCATAATCATCAACATTAACAGAAATAAACAATTGAAATAGATCACTCTGTTTGTAATGACTCTATATAATATATGAGTTTCACTTTTTGTATTGAAGAACTGAAATAAATTAACTTTTTGATGATATTCTATTTTAGTGAGATGCACCTGTATGTATCACTTTGAAACGCTGCAGCATTTTAGAGAAAAACATACTTTAATAGCCACCTGTCCGACCAGTCTACAGTGCGGATTGGTCCCTGGCGGCTTCTTCCCGCCCACTGACCTGGATTAACAGGTTTCTACCTAGGCTATTAAAGTATGTTTTTCTCTGAAATGCTGCAACGTTTCAGAGTCAAACATACCTGTGTTCATACAGCCAGTGTCAGATGCATGCTGCCCATGGATTGGGCAGCACATAGCGGCTGTCAGGTTCACTTTAAGCCTACCTTTGTGGCCGTGGCTTGTATCTTTGTCATACATGAACTGCACTTTTAAAAAACACTAATTGAAGGCTAGGGCTACACAACAATATTGGCCACGACACAGGTTGCACAATGAAAGATCGCTGTATGCTGCTGATACATCGCAGCATAGTGTATGTTTAATGAGTCGCTTTTTGACTTGCAAGTTAGCACAACTGGGTCAAGCCGGTCACAACAAATCACAATAGTGCCAATTTTTGTGAATAGCTTGTTGTGGTTCCAGTGCCTTGTGGGTTGCAACGGGACTCTTTTAACTTGTGTTATGCTGTGTGTTATGATCTGCAACAAGTACTAAGGAAAGATAGGGGAAAGCTGTCCCTACAGTAAGACTAATCTGAATCCCTACGATGTAGCAGGCTGACTGTTCCTAGTGAACAGACCCGCCTTAGTCCTCGGCAAGTCTGAACGAAGACCTATAGCATAAGGGGAGGGGTCCCTAAAATAACTAAGGACTGGGACAAAAATGGGACACCTCCTAAACAGAGAAGTTGTTGCAGAACACAAAAAGACAAACTGACAAAAAGGTACTAAAGGTCCCAGAAGGACCAAGCGAACTGTACTCTCCCTCTATGCCATCTAGAATTCAAGATACGTGAAATTTCATATTCGCCGTCTTCCACCACAGGAGGAACTCTGACAGTGGACAGTGGCGTCCTTATCTGATACATCAGCCTTTTTCAACAAGGAAACATGAAACACAGGATTAATCTTCCAGGAAGTAGGGACATCCAACCTAACAGCAGATGGGTTAATAACCTGAAGCACTTTAAATGGACCCACAAACTTAGGACCCAGTTTTTTAGAGGGAATCCTCAACCCCAGGTTCTTTGAGGACAACCAAACCATGTCACCCACAGTAAAGAAAACCTCCTTACGTTTCCTGTCAAAATACTTCTTGGACTTCTTGTTAGCCTCTTGAAGATTGCAACGTACAGTACAGACCAAAAGTTTGGACACGCCTTCTCATTTAAAGATATTTCTGTATTTTCATGACTATGAAAATTGTACATTCACACTGAAGGCATCAAAACTATGAATTAACACATGTGAAATTATATGCTTAACAAAAAAGTTCAACAACTGTTAAGAGGAGACTTTGTGCAGCAGGCCTTCATGGTAAAATAGCTGCTAGGAAACCACTGCTAAGGACAGGCAACAAGCAGAAGAGACTTGTATGGGCTAAAGAACACAAGGAATGGACATTAGACCAGTGGAAATCTGTGCTTTGGTCTGATGAGTCCAAATTTGAGATCTTTGGTTCCAACCACTGTGTCTTTGTGCGACGCAGAAAAGGTGAACGGATGGACTCTACATGCCTGGTTCCCACCGTGAAGCATGGAGGAGGAGGTGTGATGGTGTGGGGGTGCTTTGCTGGTGACAGGGTTATTTGACCAAGAAGGAGAGTGATGGGGTGCTACGCCAGATGACCTGGCCTCCACAGTCACCAGACCTGAACCCAATCGAGATGGTTTGGGGTGAGCTGGACCGCAGAGTGAAGGCAAAAGGGCCAACAAGTGCTAAGCATCTCTGGGAACTCTTTCAAGATTGTTGGAAGACCATTTCCGGTGACTACCTCTTGAAGGTCATCAAGAGAATGCCAAGAGTGTGCAAAGCAGTCATCAAAGCAAAAGGTGGCTACTTTTTTGTTAAGTATATAATTCCACATGTGTTAATTCATAGTTTTGATGCCTTCAGTGTGAATGTACAATTTTCATAGTCATGAAAATACAGAAAAATCTTTAAATGAGAAGTTGTGTCCAAACTTTTGGTCTGTACTGTACATTAGTCCAAACTCTCTCCAAATCACCGGAAAAATTCTCCTCCTCCGGCACCGCCGACCCCAATTTGGAGAACGAACCAAAAGACGGATGCAGAGAAGGATGTATGATTGTTAAGAGCAAATTCTGCGAGAGGCAGAAACTCAGACCACACCTCTCGATTGTCCGCCACAAAACTATGCAAAAACTGTTCAACATCCTGGTTCTTTCTTTCAGTCTGTCCATTAGACTCAGGATGATAACCAGACGAAAATGACAAATGGACTCCCAACCTGTCACAAAAAGCACGCCAGAAGCGAGCCACAAACTGAGGTCCTCTATCTGAAACAATATCCGTGGGAACGCCATGGAGCTTGACAATCTCCTTAACAAACGCCTTAGCAAGTGTCTTGGCGCAGGGAAACTTAATGAATGGAAC
Source organism: Phyllobates terribilis (assembly GCF_046119375.1). Classification (NCBI taxonomy): domain Eukaryota; kingdom Metazoa; phylum Chordata; class Amphibia; order Anura; family Dendrobatidae; genus Phyllobates; species Phyllobates terribilis. The sequence continues at coordinate 287,768,386 of NW_027362769.1, forward strand.
CAAATGACACATCTTACTAAAACGGTCCACGACCACCCAGATGACAGTAAAACCCTCGGACACAGGAAGATCAGTAATAAAATGCATTGTGAGATGCGTCCAAGGCACACTAGGAACCTCCAGAGGGCAAAGCAACCCCACAGCAGGAGTATGTGAAGCCTTTGACCTAGCACACACAGTACATTGACGCACCCACTTGATGACTTCCTTCTGCAATCCAGGCCACCAAAAACTGCGACTGATAAGTCTCTTAGTCTGCGAAATTCCTGGATGACCTGCCAACCGAGACTCATGACACTCCACAAACAAATCTCTCCTAAAGGCTCTACGCACGAACAACCTCCCATGGGGAGTGTTAGATGGAGCATCATCTTGAGCTTTCAGAATCCCATTCTCCAAAACGGAGTCCAATGCCACCACCACAACTCCTTTCTGTAAAATGCTCTCCTCCTCCTCGGCACCGACCATAGGAGAGAAGCTGCGAGACAAAGCATCGGCCTTAACATTCTTCGTACAAGGGATATAGGTAACAGAAAAATGAAACCGAGAAAAAAAAAGTGCCCACCTAGCTTGACGGGCATTCAAGCGCTTGGCAGCATCCAGATAGATCAAATTCTTATGATCTGTGTAAACCTGAATAGGAAATCTAGCACCTTCCAAAAAATGACGCCAATGTTCAAACGCGAGTTTAATAGCCAGCAACTCCCGATTTCCAACATCATACTTCAGCTCTATTTCCGAAATTTTTTTCGAAAAGAAGGCACAAGGATGTTCTCCATCCTTGTTCTCCTGAGACAAAACTGCTCCGACCCCCACCGATGAAGCATCGACCTCGACCAAAAAAGGCTTGGTCTCTTCAGGCTGCATAAGGATAGGGGCAGAACTGAACCTCTCTTTGAGATACTCAAACGCTTCAATGGCCTCAGTAGTCCACTGGACCGTATTCGCACCTTTCCTGGTGAGATCAGTCAGAGGCTTAACAATTCTAGAAAAATTCCTAATGAATTTCCTGTAATAATTGGCAAAACCCAAAAATCTCTGTATAGATTTCAAACCAATAGGCCTAGGCCATTCCTGCACAGCCTGAACCTTCATCGGGTCCATCTCAAAGCCCTCGCTGGAGACAATGTAGCCCAAAAAACTGATTTTCTGCACAGTGAACTCACATTTCTCCAGCTTAGCAAAGAGTGCATTATCACTCAATAACTGCAAAACTTCACGTACACTCTGCCAATGGGACTCTAGATCTGGTGAATAAATCAAAATGTCATCCAAATACACAACCACATTCTTACCAATCAAAGGTCTCAGGATGTCATTAATAAGGTTCTGAAAAAATGCCGGTGCATTGGTAAGACCAAAAGGCATCACCAGATTCTCAAAATGACCTACCGGAGTGTTAAAAGCAGTTTTCCATTCATCACCCTCCTTCACTCGTAACAAATTGTATGCCCCCCGGAGATCAATTTTAGAGTACCACTTGGCCCCCACCAACTGGTTAAACAAGTCAGGAATTAACGGCAATGGGTAGGAATTGCGTACGGTAATCTTATTAATTTCACGAAAATCCCGACATGGACGTAAACCCCCGTCCTTTTTTTTAACAAAGAAAAATCCAACTGCCACAGGCGACTTAGAAGGTTTAATGTGACCAGCAGCCAGGCTAGTCTGTATGTACTCCTCCAAGGCCTTTCTTTCTGGAATAGTCAGATTAAACAAGCAACTCTTGGGAAGAGTAGCTCCAGGAACAAACTCAATGGCGCAATCATAATCCCTATGAGGAGGTAAAACTTGCGACTCCTCCTCTGAAAAAAAAACTCCAAAAATCTTGAATAGGTACAGGTAATTCCACTTTTTCCACAGCCGCAATGCGACCATTACAACATTTATCACAGCACTTCGGTTGCCAAGACTTAATCACATTAGTAGACCAGTCCAGCAAAGGATTGTGCAGTTTTAACCAAGGCAAACCTAAAACCACCGGAGAGGGTAAATTATCTAATACAACCAAGTCCAAAATTTCTTGGTGAACTCCATTGATAGTGAGGGGAAATGCAGCAACCTTGTGAATAATACATTTCAAGGGAGTGTTATCAATTGCAATCACAGAAATAGGTGCTGACAAAGGTTTAGATTTCAATTTAAGGTTTTCCAAAAACCCTTTATCAATCACATTAAGTGTTGATCCACAATCCACAAATACCTGAAATTCAATCAAATTTTCCTGCAAAGTAGTACTCCCAGGAAGAAATACTCCTGCAGAGCGTAAACAAGCTATACTGGCGAAACTGACTTTTTTTTTTTTCTTTACTTAAACGAAGCTCACAATACTTAATCAAATGGTCATCTTTACCACAATAAAGACACAATCTCACGGCAAACCTCCGGTCTCTTTCCTGAGAGCGGAGTGACATCGCCCCAACCTCCATCAGTTCTCCGCCGTCAGAGCAGATTTTCTGGGGACTAGGACCTGACATTACAGGAGTCTTTACCTCATTCACCCTGGACCTCAGTCTCATTTCCACACGAACAGCTAATTTCATGGCATCCTGCTGTTAGATCTCTCCTGTTAATTTTTTTCTAGTTTGCTGGTCACATGACCTTTTTTGCCTATTTAATCCTGCTCCGCCCTCCTGGCCTTGCTGGACTTCATTGTAATTTCTACTCTTGAGCTAGCTATGTGCTCTGTTACCTTTCTCAGTCAGTTTTGCTAGGTCTTCGGACCTCTATGTTCTATGTTGTTTGTCTTATTTCTGTTACAATTTCTGCTAGGAGGTGTCCATCTTTCTCCCAGTCCCTAGTTCTTGTAGGGATCCCTTCCTCACATCGATAGGTCTTCGTTCAGACTTGCCGAGGACTTTAGCGGGTCTGATCGCAAGATCAGGTTCCCTGTTACATCGTAGGGATCCAGCTTAGTTCTATTGTAGGGACAGATCCCCTGTCTTTCCTTAGTGCTTGTAGCAGATCACAACAGTAAGTCCAGCCCAAAAAAATTCTCTAAGGAAAGACCTCCAGTTTCCATCATGGTCTCGATTCAGGATTTGGCTCAACGCTTGCAGGGACTCTCTCTGGAGGCGGCCGAGCTCCAACAACACGTGAGTAGCTGTTCTGGAGCGCATTTTGTGGAGCCAAAAGTACGTCTGCCTGATCTATTTTTTGGTGAACAACAAGATTTTTTTTCCTTTAAAAATGCTTGTTTGCTGTATTTTCGTTTGAGGCCCAGATCCTCTGGTGATGAATCACAGCGCATAGGGTTCATAATGTCACTTTTGCGCAAAGAACCTCAGGGATGGGCCTTTTCTCTCCAACCTAGTGATCCGTGCTTTAGATCAGTGGATAGTTTTTTTTCTGCTTTGGGGTTGTTGTATGATGATCCTGATCGTGTCTCATCTGCTGAGTCTGAATTAAGACGTTTGAGGCAGGGATCAGGTAATGTGGAAAATTATTGTACTCACTTCTGTCGGTGGTCTGCTCAGGTGGGGTGGAACGATTCAGCTTTGAAAAGTTTGTTTCTTGCGGGGCTAGGTGAAAGGGTTAAGGATCTGCTGATTGCTTATCCTTCACCTGGAAACTTGCAGGAGGCAATGCAATTAGCTATACAGGTGGACAGGAGACTGCGTGCAAGGGTTAATGAGAGTAAATCCTCTGCCATGTCAGCTCTGAGTCTTGAGAGGGTCTGTACTGACATTGGAGAGCCGATGTAGATTGGGGCGATGTCACCCCGCTCTCAGGAAAAAGACCGCAGATTTTCTGAAGGTTTGTGCTTTTATTGCGGTGGATCTGACCATTTCATTAAGAACTGTGTGCTTCATATGAACAAAGAAAAAAAAAGGTCAGTTACACCCGTATAGCCTGTTTAAATACTAAGGGTGTACTTCTTTCTGCTACTACCACTGCTCAGGAAGAATTAATTGAATTTCTGGTATTTGTGGATTGTGGCTCTTCTCTGAATGTGATTGATGGGGGATTCTTGGAAAAACTTAAATTAAAACCCAAACCTTTGTCATCCCCTATTGCCGTGGTTTCTGTCGATGGCTCTCCCTTAAAGAGTGTTACTCACAAGGTCTGTGAATTTCCCCTCACTATTAATGGTATTCACCAAGAGAATTTGGATTTGGTAGTATTAAATAATTTGCCTTCTCCAGTAGTGTTGGGGTTACCCTGGTTAAAATTGCACAATCCTGTACTGGATTGGTCTACCAATGAAATTAAGTCCTGGAGCCCTAAGTGTTATGACAAGTGTTGTAACGGGCGCATTGCTGCTGTGGATAAAGGGGAATTACCTGTACCTATTCAGGATTTTTGGAAATTTTTTTCTGAGAAGGAATCGCAAATTTTGCCTTCCCATAGAGACTATGATTGTACCATTGAATTTGTCCCTGGAGCCACTCTTCCTAAAAGTCGTTTATTTAATTTTACTATTCCTGAGAGAAAGGCTTTGGAGGAATACATACAGACAAGCTTGGCCGCCAGTCACATTAGGCCTTCCAAGTCTCCTGTGGCTGTTGGATTTTTTTTTGTTAAAAGAAAGGACGGCGGTTTACGTCCTTGTCTGGACTTTCGTGAGATTAATAAAATTACTGTACGCAATCCTTACCCACTGCCATTGATTCCTGATTTGTTTAACCAGTTAGTGGGGGCCAAGTGGTTCTCTAAAATTGATCTCCGGGGGGCATACAATTTGTTGCGCATGAAGGAGGGTGATGAATGGAAGACTGCTTTTAACACTCCTGTGGGTCATTTTGAGAATCTGGTTATGCCTTTTGGTCTTACCAATGCTCCAGCATTTTTTCAGAATCTTATTAATGACATCCTTAGACCTTTGATCGGCAAAAATGTGGTTGTGTATTTGGACGACATTTTGATTTATTCGCCGGATCTGGAGTCTAATTGGCGGAGCGTACGTGAGGTATTGCAGTTATTGACTGACAATTCGCTTTTTGCTAAGCTGGAGAAATGTGAGTTCGCTGTTCAGAGAATTAGTTTTTTGGGCTACATTATCTCCAGCGAGGGCTTTGAGATGGACCCGGTGAAAGTTCAAGCTGTGCTGGAATGGCCTAGGCCTATTGGTTTGAAATCGATACAGAGGTTTTTGGGTTTCGCCAATTATTACAGAAAATTCATAAAAAAAAATTCTATTATTGTCAAACCACTGACCGATCTCACCAGGAAAGGTGCTAATACGGTTCAGTGGACTTCTGAGGCTATTGAAGCTTTTGTGTTTCTAAAGGAGAGGTTCACCTCTGCTCCCATCCTTATGCAGCCTGATGTGACTAAGCCGTTTTTGGTTGAGGTTGATGCTTCCTCTGTGGGGGTCGGTGCGGTGTTGTCTCAGGACAACAAGGATGGAGTACATCCCTGTGCCTTTTTTTCAAAAAAAATTTCTGAGACTGAACTTAATTACGATACTGGTAATCGAGAATTGCTGGCTATTAAACTCGCATTTGAACACTGGCGTCATCTCTTGGAAGGTGCTGAATTTCCCATTCAGGTTTTCACTGATCATAAAAATCTGATCTATCTTGATGCTGCCAAGTGCTTGAATGCCCGTCAGGCTAGGTGGGCACTTTTTTTCTCGCGGTTTAATTTTTCCGTTACTTACATCCCGGGTACCAAGAATGTTAAAGCTGATGCTTTGTCTCGCAGCTTTTCTCCCATGGTCGGTGCTGAGGAGGAGGAGAGCATTTTACAAGAAGGTGTTGTGATTGCTGCTTTGGACTCCGTTTTGGAGGATGAGATTCTTAAAGCTCAGGAGAATGCCCCATCTAACACTCCCCATGGGAGGTTGTTTGTGCCTAGGACCTTTAGGAGAGATTTGTTTGTTGAGTGTCATGAGTCTCGGTTGGCAGGTCATCCAGGAATTTCTGAGACCAAGAGACTTGTGGGTCGCAGTTTTTGGTGGCCTGGATGGCAGAAGGAAGTCATTAAGTGGGTGCGTCAATGTACTGTGTGTGCTAGATCTAAGTCTTTGCATGCTCCTGCTGCGGGGTTGCTTTGCCCTCTGGAGGTTCCTAGTGCACCTTGGACACATCTGGCTATGGACTTTAATACTGACCTTCCCCCCTCTGAGGGTTTCACGGTCATCTAGGTGGTCGTGGACCGTTTTAGCAAGATGTGTCACTTGGTTCCCTTCATCAAACTGCCTTGCGCTAAGACACTTGCTAAGGCCTTTGTCAAGGAAATTGTCAGACTACATGGCGTTCCTACTGACATTGTTTCTGATAGGTGACCTAAGTTCGTGGCTCGTTTTTGGCGTGCCTTTTGTGACAGGTTGGGAGTTCATTTGTCGTTTTCATCCGGATATCATCCTGAGTCTAATGGCCAGACAGAAAGAAAGAACCAGGATGTTGAGCAGTTCTTGCGTTGTTTTGTGGCAGACAATCAAGAGGGGTGGTCTGAATTTCTGCCACTTGCTGAATTTGCTCTTAACAACCATACATCCTCTTCTGCTGGGTGTTCGCCTTTTTTTTTTTGTTCTGGGAGACATCCGTCTTTTGGGTCATTCTCCAAATTGGTATCGGCTGTGCCTGAGGAGGAGAGTTTTTCCGGTGATTTGGAGAGAGTTTGGACGGATGTGCATGGTAATCTTCAGGAGGCTAACAAAAAATCTAAGAGGTACTTTGATAGGAAACTGCAAGAGGTTTTGTTTGCTATTGGTGACATGGTTTGGTTGTCCTCTAAGAATCTGCGATTGAGGATTCCTTCTAAAAAATTGGGTCCCAAGTTTGTAGGGCCCTTTAAGGTGCTTCAGATAGTTAACCAATCTGCTGTTAGGTTGGAGGTTCCTACCTCCTGGAAGATTAATCCGGTGTTTCATGTTTCTCTGTTGAAAAGAGCTGATGTGTCGGATGGTGACGCCTCTGCCACTGTTCCTCCGGTGGTGGAGGACGGGGAATATGAAATTTCCCGCATCCTAAATTCTAGATGGTATAGAGGAAGTTTGCAGTATGTCGTCGCTTGGAAGGGTTTCGGACCCGAGGATAACTCATGGGTGAGGGCGGATGATGTTTCTGCTTCCAGACTTGTCAGAGCATTTCACAGGAGGTTTCCTGATAAGCCCGGGCCTAGGGGATCTGGAGGATCCTCTTAGAAGAGGGGGTACTGTAACTCTCCTGTTAGGTTTTTTCTAGTTTGCTGGTCACATGACCTTTTTTGCCTATTTAATCCTGCTCTGCCCTCCTGGCCTTGCTGGACTTCATTGTAATTTCTACTCTTGAGCTAGCTTGGTGCTCTGTTACCTTTCTCAGTCAGTTTTGCTAGGTGTTCGGACCTCTATGTTCTATGTTGTTTGTTTGTCTTATTTCTGCTACAATTTCTGCTAGGAGGTGTCCATCTTTCTCCCAGTCCCTAGTTCTTGTATGGATCCCTTCCTCACATCTATAGGTCTTCGTTCAGACTAGCCGAGGACTTTAGCGGGTCTGATCGCAGGATCAGGTTCCCCGTTACATCATAGGGATCCAGCTTAGTTCTATTGTAGGGACAGATCTCCTGTCTTTCCTTAGTGCTTGTAGCAGATCACAACACCTGCAACGTCTCAGGTGCGGGGAATGCAATTAGCAGATCCTTAACCCTTTCACTCAGACCAGCAAGAAATAAACATTTCAGCACAGGATCATTCCATTTGACTTCTGAAGCCCATCTCCTGAAGTGTGTGCAATAATTTTCAACATCACCTGACCCCTGATTCAAACGCCTGAGTTCTGCCTCAGCAGATGAGATTCTATCAGGATCGTCATATAATAGCCCCATAGCAGAAAAAAATTCTTCTACAGACCTTAAACACGGATCATTAGGTTGGAGAGAAAAGGCCCACCCCTGTGGTTCATTGCGCAAAAGTGACATAATAAAACCAATGCGCTGTGATTCATTCCCAGAGGACCTTGGTCTCAAACGAAAATATAACAAACAAGCATTTTTAAAGAAAAAAAAAAATCTTGCTGTTTGCCATGAAAAACGTCAGGCAGTCCTACCTTGGGTTCCACAAAATGCGCTCCAGGGCAGCTACTCACGTGTTGCTGGAGCTTGGATATCTCCAGAGACAATCCCTGCAAGCTTTGAGCCAAATCCTGGATGGAAACCATACTGATCCCCGAATTTCTTTCCTTTTAGTTTTTTGGGCTGGACTTACTGTTATGATCTGCAACAAGTACTAAGGAAAGATAGGGGAAAGCTGTCCCTACAGTAAGACTAAACTGAATCCCTACGATGTAGCGGGCTGACTGTTCCTAGTGAACAGACCCGCCTTAGTCCTCGGCAAGTCTGAACGAAGACCTATAGCATAAGGGGAGGGGTCCCTAAAATAACTAAGGACTGGGACAAAAATGGGACACGTCCTAAACAGTGAAGTTGTTGCAGAACACAAAAAGACAAACTGACAAAAAGGTACTAGAGGTCCCAGAAGGACCAAGCGAACTGACAGAGAAAGGCACCGAAGCACCTGGCTAGAGAAACAGTCAAACACTGAAGTCCATCACAGCCAAAAGGGCGGAGCTGGAATATAAAGGCAGATGGTCACGTGACCGCAAAACACAAGATGGAAAAGACAAACAGGAGGGTTCTAACACTGTGTTGTACAGTGGTGTGAAAAAGTGTTTGCCCCCTTCCTGATTTCTTATTCTTTTGCATGTTTGTCACACTTAAATGTTTCAGATCACAAAAAAATTTAAATATTAAACAAAGATAACACAAGTAAACACAAAATGCAGTTTTTAAGTGAAAGTCTTTATTATTAAGGGAAAAAGAAATCCAAACATGCATGGCCCTGTGTGAAAATGTGTTTGCCCCCTAAACTTAATAACTGGTTAGACCACCCTTAGCAGCAACAACCGCAATCAAGCATTTGCGATAACTGGCAAGAAATCTTTAACAACGCACTGGAGGAATTTTGACCCACTCATCTTTACAAAATTGTTGTAATTCAGCCACATTGGAGGGTTTCCGAGCATGAACTGCGATTTTAAGGTCATGCCACAGCATCTTAATCAGATTAAGGTCAGGACTTTGACTAGGCCACTCCAAAGTCTTCATTTTATTTTTCTTAAGCCATTCAGAGGTGGAGTTGCTGGTGTATTTTTGATCATTGCCCTCCTGCATTACCTGCTGCGCTTCAGCTGGAGCTCATGAATAGATGGCCGGACATTCTCCTTCAGGATTTTTTGTTAGCAGAATTCATGGTTCAATTTACCACAGGAAGTCTACCAGCTACTGAAGCCGCAAAACAGCCCCAGACCATCACACTACCACCACCATATTTTACTGTTGGTATGATGTTCCTTTTCTGAAATGCTGTGTTACTTCCATGCCAAATGTAATTGGACATACACCCTCAAAAAGTTCAACTTTTCTCTCCTCAATCTACAGAGTATTTTCCCAAAAGTCTTGGCGATCATCAAAATGTTTTCTGGCAAAACTGAGATGAGCCTTTGTTCTTTTTGCTCATGAGTGGTTTTCATCTTGGAACTCTGCCATGCATGCCAAATTTGCCCACTCTTTCTTATGGTCGAGTCATTAACACTGACCTTAACTGAGGCAAGTGAGGCCTGCAATCCTTTGGATGTTGTTGTGGGGTCTTTTGTGACCTCTTGGATGAGTCGTCACTGCGCTCTTGGGGTAGTTTTGGTTGTCCAGTCACTCCTGGGAAGTGTTTTGTGTTTTCACCATTTATGGATAATGGCTCTCACTGTGGTTCGCTGGAGTCCCAAAGCTTTAGAAATAGCTTTATAACCTTTTCCAGGCTGATATATCTCAATTACTTTGTTCGTCATTTGTTCCAGAATTTCTTTGGATTGCAGCATGATGTCTAACTTTTGAGGATCTTTTGGTCTACTTCACTTTGTCAAGTGGGTCCTATTTAATTGATTTCTTGATTGAGAACAGGTGTGACAGTAATTAGGCCTGTGTGTGGCTAGGGAAATTGAACTTGATTTCCCAAAGATATGATAAACCACAGTTAATTTATGTTGGGGGGGGGGCAATCACTTTTTCACACAGAGCCCTGTAGGTTTGGATTTCTTTTTCCCTAAATAATAAAGACCTTAATTTAAAACTGCATTTTGTGTTTACTTGTGTTATCTTTGTCTAATATTTAAATTTATTTTGTGATCTGAAACATTTAAGTGTAACAAACATGCAAAGGAATAAGAAATCATCTAGGGGGCAAACACTTTTTCACACCACTGTAGCAGTGGTATACACGCATGTTTAGCTGTGCAGTCTGTGTTTTGTCCAAAGTCACCGTGTAGTGCCAGCCTAATATAAGAAAGCAGATAATAATGACGTGCTGTAGCGAATGGGCCTTATGAGCACAGACACACAAAGCCCAATCAATTCTGCTGTGAATCTATGTGACTTTCAAATTATTGTAATTGTCTGTAAAATAGCAATGTTACCTGTAAAAACTGCAGAGTTTAATAATCTTTTGAAAACTGTACTATCTGCATAGTACTGCATGTAATGCTGCGTGTTTGTACAGTTTACTGTTGCGTAATGGCCACACCACAGTAACTACGTGTGTCTATACCCTCATGCCTTCATATACAATGCCATTAAAATATGTACAGTTCTAATATGTATATTTTTAAGGTTGAAGGTTGACATAAGTTTTATTTCAAACTATAGCCTAACATGTTGATCCAGAGGAAGGCAAAAACCCTATAAGGCGGATGCTAATTGCCCCATGTTTGGGGAAAAATTCCTTTCCGACTCCACATATGGCAATCAGACCCATTGAGGTGCAGCCCATCCCTAGCTTACAGTCTCTAGCCAACAAAGAAGTTGGGCCAGTTCTCCAGGAACCCAAAACCTTCTTTCTTACACCAATTCCTGAGCCACTTATTCACCTCCCTAATCTCAACACTATGTGAATGCTTCTAGATGATTGGTGTCTTTATCTTTGGTATGCAGCTCATCCAAGGGCCGTGGAGAAATGCTTTTTCTTGCATCAAATCGCTCCATGTGGCGAGTGATAGAAAAAATGAAAATCCGGAGGCGTTTTACATGCTAGCGTAAAGTTTTTTAGAATCATTCTATTTTATTTATTTTTAAAATATATCTATTACAACAGTCTCAATAGTGTGTAAGGTGGCTAATGGTCGCATAGTTGATGGCAGGTATGTGTCACAAAGACATGTGCATGTAGCACTAAGAGGATAGTTTGGTGCACCTGGGAGACGGGTTACGGGTAGTTTAGAGAGATGGCCCGGTCTAGCTACCCACATACCTCACCTCTGGGTGTGGTTAGCAACTTATATAATGGAGGCTGTTGTTTGGCACATGGTCTGTGTTTGGAGGGAGAAGGCCTCCTATGTGTTGTCTCCAGACTGAGCTGTGTGCTGGATGCTTACCAGCCTGTGTGACCACAGGTCCGGTTTACCAGAGACTTGCTTAAAGGACTGTTTTCTTTGTTTTTGCCTGCCCTCTTTGCATTTTGCTTTTGACGGTTTATGAAGCCAATAAACCGCTACGGACATTTAAAGGAACATGCCTCCTGTTTGCCTCTCATCGCACCTGAGTGAGTACAATCCCTACACGTGATACAATCACTACCAATACATTTCCTTTTTTTTTGTACCATTTGTGGTCAGTCAGTCTTGATGGACTGCAGTTTAACCACCCCTTTTAAGTAAATGAATACACTGCCACACCATCCTTGATATTTTGGGATTTTTCAATCGGACAGAAGCGCTTCCGGATTTTCATTTTTTTTTAGGAATTTATAATATAACCAGAAATGTGTCCTTCTGTCCAAAGCCTCTATAGACTGCGCAAGCACACTGCGCCTGCGCAGTGTGGCCGGAGACAGAAGAACACATCCAGACTGGGAGGGGGGCGAGGCTGGAGGAGGAGTGTGGCGCCAGAGATAGCAGTGATCTCCGGCGCCATGAGAACATACTGGAGAGTATGGAGGAGGACAGTGGCGCTGGAGTCAGCGCCTGCGCATAGAGTGATCTCTGGCGCCATTTTGTTGAAGAGAAATTTGCATGGTATGTTCCACAAAATGACACCAGATAGCGCAGTATGCTCACGCACTGACTCCGGCGCCATTTTATTTAAAAACTTAACTCAGGCCACACCATGTCATCCCACTCCCGCTGTCTACATCCACCTGCTGTCTGCATCCGCCCCCACTGTCTGCATTGGTGAAAGAGGGACCTCCAACCCCTTCCTCCACCAATCAGCATGTGAAACAACTGACGCAATAACCTAATTTCATCTCGTCAGCTCTGTACTGTGGAGATTTTGCGCACCAGAGACAGTAGCGGAGGCAGAGCGTCGGAGGAATAGGACCGAGGAGAGTATGTGGTGTTCTTCTTTTTTTTTTTATGTGTATGGGATGTTTGGCTGTGCATGGGGAGTCTATGAGGGTCTCCTGCTGGACGTGGGAAGGCTATGGGGTTCTTCTGCTGGACTTGGGGAGGCTTTGGGAGTCGCCTGCTGGACAAGGGGAGGCTCTGGGGATCTCCTGCTGGACACGGGGAGGCTCTGGGGTCTCCTGCTGGACACAGGGAGGCTCTGGGGGTCTCCTGCTGGAAACGGTCAGGCTATGGGGGTCTCCTGCTGTAAACGGGCAGGCTATGGGGGTCGTCTGCTGGACCTTGGAAGGCTATGGGGGTCTCATGCTGGACACGGGGAGGCTCTGGGGGTCTCCTGCTGGACACAGGGAGGCTATGGGGATCTCCTGCTGGAAACGGGCAGGCTATGGGGTTCTCATGTTGGACATGGGGAGGCTATGGGGCTCTCATCCTGGACACGAGGAGGCTATGGAGCTCTCATCCTGGACACGAGGAGGCTATGGGGCTTTCTTCCTGGACACGGGGAGGCTATGGAGCTCTCATGCTGGACACAAGGAAGCTATGGGGGTCTCCTGCTGTACATAGGGAGGCTATGGGGGGTCTCCTGCTGGACATGGGGAGGCTATGGGGGCATGCGTGAGTGCTATGCAGCTCCATTTTTTTTAAGACCCTATGTCTGCAAATTTGCATATACAGTGTCTTCAATAAAATGGCACTGGATAGCACGGTATGCGCAGACATAGGGTCTTAAAAAAAAAATGACTCCGGAAATGTACCAATAAAAATGCTCGCCACCCGGATGTAGAGCGGGTTCAATAGCTAATTTATTTATAATGACATTTCGTTTACTTATTTTTTTTATTATTCCTGGAGAAATCCTTTAAGTGAACAGAAATTAAACAAATGGGCTTGCAAAATAATCCAATTAATTAATATGCATTTTGAAAATGGATTGGGCTTATAAGAGGTTCTTTATGATAAGGATCCATATTAAGCACTTAAAATGTTTTCTGTAAAATAGAAATTATTGTTTAAAGGCCTCAGACTGCTTAAAAATAAAAGAAATAGCACTCAAACACCCCCCACACCTCCCCGGTCCCCTACTCTGCCTCTAACTGGACCCTGATGGTCTCTGTTTACCCAAAAATGGACAGAAGAGCCCCCTCAAACAGTTGCTGGCTGCAGCAGTGACATTCGCCCCACCAAGTAATTGGCATTGTGAGCATTTTGGGTGTGTCGAGAATAGGACCAACAAGCACAGACTAGCAGGGACTGGATTGGAGCTGCAGGGAATCAGTACAGTCACAGTGCCTAATGCATCTGTCCTGTAATGATAGTAGCAGTAGTAGTAGCAGTAACATTTAGGTTTTGTATTCATGATGCCATCTGTTGTGTGAAGCATTTTTGCTGCATTGCATTCTGTTTTCACAAGAATACACAGCCTGCTTTACCTAGTGTTAGCTAATGTATACTGTCCTGTTATGTTGCAGCCAGATTGGAAGCATATACCGCTTTATTATTAATAATATTGCTATGACACAGTTGTTATAGTTCTACCCTTGCTCAGAAATGATAAAGTACTAGTATATAGTGAAAAATAGCATTATTCGCAGGTAATTTTACTGAATGCATCTCAATAAATATTTCTTTATCTAGGTAATTCCAATGATTCAAGAATTTGTAACAGTGAATCTGGGGCGACAGTTTATTGAACCTCCTCCATTTGATCTGTCAAAAGCATTTGGTGACAGCCACTGCTGTGCTCCTCTGATCTTTGTTCTGTCTCCTGGCGCTGATCCGATGGCCGCATTATTAAAATTTGCTGATGATCAGGTAGTCACCCAAACATTTTTCACCATTAGCACGTGCACCATACTGTTTAGACAAACAATTTGACGACATTAAATTTATTCTGTAACATATGACATTTAATAACAGTCTTCCAGCATCACTTTTATTAGTGCTTTGAATGTGTGACATACAGATGATAGTCATATTCTTCTACTTGTTAACATTTATAAATAACATTATAAGCACTGATGAAGAGGTAAGACTTAGTTGTTTAGCGCTTAATAGGCAAAAAATAAAAAAACAAATCTGACTTTTTTCCATTCATATTTAAGGTGCTGGCTTTTTTGTTCTTTTGTTACATTTTTAAAATATATAGAAAATCTTTACATCTGACATTCAGAAATATCTACATAATATGGAGTACATAAAAAACCTATAAAACATTGAACTGACTTGAAAATGGTGCAGGAATGTCACCATATTTATGAAGCAATTGCTTATTGTTTGCATGTATTCTTAATTTCTGAAGGTTTTTGGTTATGGGATACACTGAAAGGGATTGTCCACATTCAGGAAAGTTGGCCCCAAACTCTGTAAAATACTTAAAATAAGCAAACTTACCGCCACTACTGCAGTCTCTGTATTATGGCTGCAGCATTGCCATAACGGCATCAGTGTGCGTCAATGCCCAACCAGCTTCATTGAGCTCAGCGGCTTGTGCTCTGAGCATCAACAAAAGTGTGTGCTGCCAACCTTGACATAGACAGTGAGTTCAGTGATTAGCTAGAGTGGTGACACATGCTGCTGACTTGACATCACCACTGCAGCCAAAACAGTGAGACTGGAGCAATGTCGGGGATCTAGTGCTGGCATCAGACCCACTTTCCTGACAACCTATTTTAAGGGAACCCTTGAGGCAATTCATGCTGGACAAACTGTGGCAGCATGAATCGCAGCCTGTTAAATTATTCTCTGAAACGCTCTTGATTTTCAAAGGTGTGCCCTGGGACCATTATTAGGAACTTGTACAGCTATGACCCCAGCTGTCTTCTCCCAGATGGCTCCAGGTGATTGAATGGTCTCTTCCTTTGTGCACCCAAGGGAGAGACTTTTCAATCACCTGCAACTGTGCTGGAAAGAGCCAGCCAGGGGTAGAGCTAGACTAGTCACGTTTCTGAAAATGGTCCCAGGCTAGGCCTTTCAATCCCCGCTGCTTACGCTGAAATTCCCAGGCTTCTCACACAGAGTGGGGACTTTCAGCACTTAAGGAATTTCAGCATGAGCTGAGGCTGTCACGCCAGGTGTGGGTGCAACACAGAGAGTCACGCCAGGTGTGAGTGCAACACAGAGGGGAAACGGAAAGGGAGCCCAGACACTAGGGAAAGGGGGAAGAGGTGACCTTCTAATCTGGACTAGTGCCACCCTGTCTTCCCCCAACGTCCATATACAGACTCCGCAGCTGTCGCCGATCACGTGCTTCGTCCTACTATCCCTGACGTAAGGCTATAGCTGGGGGTGGAAGGAGATGAGCACTAGTCAACCTCCGCTAGCACTCTAAAGACAAAAGGGGGGAGACGACACAGGGGAATAATAACTTAGCTTTAGAAGAACTCCAACAGGGCATAGCCTTTCCAGTGCACCAAGTATTGCAGAGAACGACGTTGGAGACGAGAATCTACTATCCTCGAAATCTCGAACTCCAAATTACCATCATCCATTATTGGAGGCGGTGGTAGAGGTGAGGGCTCAAGAGGTTCTACGTACCTTTTGAGTAAGGACCTGTGGAACACATTGTGAACCTTAAGGGCCCGAGGAAGTTCAAGACGAAACGCTGCAGGGTTAATGATGGCGGTAATTTTGTAGGGACCAATAAACCTAGGTCCCAGCTTCCAAGAAGGAACTTTCAATCTTATATTCTTGGTAGACAACCACACAAAGTCATTCACATTCAGGTCCGGATCTGGCAAGCGTTTTCTGTCAGCCATACGTTTATACCTGTCACCCATGGTCTTCAAATTACACAGATCACCCTGCTACACCGAGGAGAGTGACAAAGCAAACCGTTCCTCTTCAGGAACTCCTGAAGCTCCTTCCCCCACTGAAAGTACCAAACTGTGGATGATAACCGTATGCACCGAAAAACGGTGACCTGCCAGTGGATTCTTGACGATGATTATTGATGGCAAATTCTTCCAGCGGTAAGTAGGATGCCCAATCCTCCTGATTTTTGGAGACGAAACACCTGAGGTATGTTCTGATTGACCCACTTGGTCTGACCATTCAACTGAAGGTGGAAGGCAGAGGAAAAGGACAGCTGCACCCCCACTCCAGAACAGAATGCCTTCCAGAACTTGGAAACAAACTGGGTCCCCCAATCAGACACCACATGGGAGGGAACCCCGTGAAGCTTCACAATCTCATTTATGAACACCTGAGCAAGTGTCTTAGCATTGGGAAGTGCAGGTAAAGCGACGAAGTGAACCATTTTACTGAACCTATCTACTACTACCAAAACCACCCTTTTGCCTGCAGAAACCGGTAGGTCAGTAATAAAATCCATGAACAAGTGTGTCCATGGCCTGCTAGGGATAGATAGCAGAAGAAGAGTACCAGACGGACGGGTGTGTGAAGCCTTAGAACACGCGCAAATACTACAAGCAGCTACATGTTGAATTACATCCCGATGCAACCCCAGCCACCAAAAACAACGAGAGAGGAGGTCCGCGGTTGTCTTACCACCTGGATGCCCAGCAAGCACAGAGTTATGATGTTCCTTGATTACTTTACGGTGCAGATCAGGTGGTACAAATAACTTTCCTGAAGGGCAGGAGGCAGGGGCGTCCCCCTGAGCCTCCAGCACCTCACCCTCCAGTTCTGGAACAAGAGCCGAAATAACTACCCCTTTCTGTAATATCTGGGCAGGGTTCTCATGGTTACCACCTCCAGGGAAGCTCCAGGACAAAGCATCAGCCTTGAGGTTTTTGACCCCTGGACGAAAAGTGACAACAAAATTGAAGCTAGTAAAAAACAGGGTCCATCTGGCTTGCCTAGGGTTGAGAAGTTTAGCTGACTGGAGATATGACAGGTTCTTATGGTCAGTAATAGGATGGACAGCACCCTCCAACCAGTGTCGCCATTCCTCGGACGCCAATTTGATCGCCAAAAGTTCCCTATTACCCACGTCATAATTTCTCTCAGCCAGAGACAATTTTTTTAGAAAAGAAGGCGCATGGACGCCAGGTGATGAACCCTGAGACAACACCCACCCCAACCCCGACATCCGAAGCATCGACCTCCACAATAAAGGCTTGAGAAACATCGGGTTGACTGAGAATAGGTGCAGTGGCAAAATGATTCTTTAAGCAAGAAAAAGCCTGGAGGGAAGCCTCCGACCAGTTAGAAACATCAGACCCCTTCTTAGTCATGTCAGTAAGGGGTTTCACTACCACCGAGTAATTTTGGATGAAATTCCTGTAAAAATTAGTAAAGCCCAGAAAACGTTGTAGAGCCTTCAGGTTCTCGGGACAACAAGTACCCAAAAAACTGCACCTCCGGAACAGCGAAAACACATTTTTCTTGTTTGGCATAGAGTTTGTTATCCCTTAATATCTCCAGCACCTGCTTAACATGCCCCCGATGGGTCTCAAAATCAGGTGAATAAACCAAAATATCGTCCCGATAGATCACCACAAACCTCCCCACCAAATGATGAAAAATATAATTTATGAAATGCTGAAATACCGCAGGTGCATTGGTCAAGCCAAAAGGCATAACCAGACTCTCGAAATGACCTTCCTGGGTATTGAACTCTGTCTTCCATTCGTCCCCTTCTCTTTTTCTGACCAGATTGTAGGCTCCCTTTAATTCCAACTTGGAGAATACCTTAGCTCCCACAACTTGACTGAACAAATCAGGAATCAGAGGAAGAGGGTATGGATCACGGATGGTAATTTGATTTAATTCCCGGAAATCTAAACAGGGACGTAGACCGCCATCTTTTTTCTTCACAAAGAAGAACCTTGCCGCCACGGGCGAAGATGAGAGTCTGATATGTCCCTTCTCCAGACTTTCCGCAATGAAATCCTTCATGGCTTGTCTCTCAGGGCCAGAAAGATTATACAGTCTGGACTTGGGTAGTTTAGCTCTGGGGGTCAAGTTAATAGGACAGTCATAAGCACGATGAGGAGGCAAATCCTGACACCCCTTCTCAGAAAAAACGTCTTCAAAACCAGACACAAAAGCAGGCAGTATCTCCGCAGAGACATCAGCAATGGAAACATTCAGACAGTTCTCATGGCAGTAATCTCCCCATTCAATAATCTCCCCGGTTTGCCAATCCACCAATGGATTATGTTTAACAAGCCAGGAGATACCTAATACAATCGGAGTAGGGAGATTCTCCAAAACATAGCAAGGAATGATTTCACAATGAACTGACCCCACCCTCAGTTTCACATTATGTACAATCTGAGTAAATGCTTTCTGTGCAAGTGGCGCCGAGTCAATGGCAAAGATGGACATAGGTTCAGCTAATGCTCAGCAAGCAAGACCATGAGTTTTCACAAACTCAGCATCAACCATGCTGACCCCGGCTCCACTGTCAACAAACGCAGAAATTTTTTCAATTTTGCTCTCTAGCACCACCTCTGCAGTCAGGATAAAGCGGGAACTGCAGTTTGGCCACAAATGCACCCCTTGTTTATCGAACTCCAGACTACCGAGAGTTAACCGAGTCTCTTTTTGTTTAGGAATTGAAGGACAGGTCCCAACAAAGTGTCCCTTTTTCCCACAAAAAAAATACGCCTTTTTTCTTGCGAATCTCTGGGCAGATATATGATGTAGAGACACCCCCTAACTGCATACGTTCCTCCACCTCCCCAAGTACTGGCTCACCCCCAGACCGCTCCCTTGGCATAGGTACACAACCCCGACAAGAAGGCCACGGAGAAGGAGGTCGCACCCGTCTATCCCGAAGGCGCCTATCCAGACGTATGGCCAAAGACATTGCAGCCTCCAAGGACTGAGGGGTATCATATACAGTCAAGGCATCTTTCAACCTTTCCAATAGCCCCTCACAAAATTGACTTTTAAGGGCTGAGTCATTCCATTTTGAATCCGTTACCCATCTACGGAATTCCAAACTGTATGTTTCCACCGACCGAATCCCCTGCTGAAGGCAACATAGCTTAGACTCAGCCATGGCAACTCGGTCAGGGTCATCATAGATGAGGGCAAGAGCTCAAAGAAAAACCTCCACAGATTGGAGACAAACCAAATCCTGCGGTAACGAAAACGCCCACGATTGATCATCTCCCTGCAGTAGAGAGATCACAATGCCAACCCTTTGCTTCTCATTACCGGAGGAGTAGGGATGAAGCTTGAAATACAATTTGCATGCCTCCTTAAACACAAAAACCTGTCCGGGAGGGCAACCTTGGGTTCAGGCTGGACAGGCCTACCTGCAGAGACCCCCACATTGGCGGCCTGTAACCGCTGATACTGCTGCTGAACCTCACAGCAGAGGTCATTCACCTCCAGAGACTGACTGCCTCGCCCTACTATCTCTGGCATAAGGCTATAGCTGGGGGTGGAAGGAGATGAGCACTAGTCAACCTCCCCTAGCACTCTAAAAACAAAAAGGGGAAGACAACACAGGGGAATAATAACTTAGCTTTAGAAGAACTCCAACAGGGCACACGGCCTCAAGACTCCAGAGAGGACGTGATGCTGCTTCAGCCAAGTTGCAAGTAGAAATGAGTATAACCGGCGATTCCCACCTAGACACACCAGGTATATATACACCCAGACTAAAGGGAGGTAGTCGCTGGGTCCTAAACACAGCCTCCTATCTAGGCAGCTGTCCGCTTTGCCAAACGTGGAGACCTCCTGCAAACCACTGCAGTGCACTGCCTGTCACATAATTATATTTTTTTACATCTTTTTTACCGTTTGATGGACACACATGGTTTAGAAATAGCAAAAAGTGGGAATAGAAACACACCAATAGGTAGAAAATACTCTCGCTTAACAATTGATTGAGTAATAACAGCAAATATGAGAGAAACTTAAAACATAACTTTTAATGTAATTACTTCATTATAGGATATACCACCTATAAAAGAGAGGCATGTCCTCCAAACTTAGGTAAAAATAACCCAGTGAAGTAGTCCGTAGGTACAGTCTCTCCAAAAATATCTTGACAAATAAATTTTAAGTCTACCCAACAGTATGGAGACAAAAACTTAAAGGATAGAGTCTCACTCATTCTTCAGATCTTCCAGGGAGGGAGATTTTTGTCCTAAGATTCCAGGACAACAGAGGGGACATAAGCTGACCCTGCAGGTCCCTGAGCAGGCTCAAGCTAATGCTAGCCCCAAAAAAACTCCCACCCTAACAAGAGCAGTCCACAGCTAGCCCTGTATGGAGACCCTGCACTTTCCCTTATTCCATGTCCCTACGCGTTTCGTCCAAGTAACTCTTCAGGGGACTAACTTGTATCCAAACATGGGGTTCTAAAGTGCTAGGTGCATCTCCCTCCCTGAAAGATCTGAAGAATGGGTGAGAGCATTCAATTTTGTTCGTTTAATCATGTATGAACTGTGACCTATTAGTACATATTGAATCTGCACTCAGACTTTTAACATAGTAACATAGTTTTTAAGGTTGAAGGAAGACTAAGTCCATCTAGTTCAACCCATAGCCTATCATGTTGATCCAGAGGAAGGGAAAAAAAAACATGTGGCAAACACTAAGCTCCACATTGGGGGAAAAAATTCCTTCCCGACTCCATACGACAATCAGACTAGTTCCCTGGATCAACGCCCTATCAAGGAATCTAGTATATATAACCTGTAATATTATACTTTTCAAGAAAGGCATCCATGCCCTTCTTACATTTTAATAGTGAATCACTCATTACAACATCATGCGGCAGAGAGTTCCATAGTCTCACTGCTCTTACAGTAAAGAATCCCCATCTGTGATTATGATTAAACCTTCTTTCCTCCAGACATAGTAGATGCCCCCTTGTCCCCGTCTCAGGCCTCAGAGTAAAAAGATCAGTAGACAGGTCTTTGTACTGTGCCCTCATATACTTGTACTTAGTAATAAGATCACCTCTAAGCCTTCTTTTTTCCACAGTAAATAACCCCAAGTGTAATAACCTGTCTTGGTATTGCAGACCCCCCAGTCCTCTAATAACCTTGGTCGCTCTTCTCTGCACCCGCTCTAGTTCAGCTATGTCTTTCTTATACACCGGAGACCAGAACTGTACACAATATTCTAAGTGTGGTCGCACTAGTGACTTGTATAGAGGTAAAATTATGTTCTCCTCATGAGCATCTATGCCTCTTTTAATGCATCCCATTATTTTATTTGCCTTTGCAGCAGCTGCCTGACACTGGCCACTAAACATGAGCTTGTCGTCCACCAATACACCCAGGTCTTTTTCAGTTACAGTTTTGCCCAGTGTTTTACAATTAAGCATATAATTATACATTTTATTTCCTCTGCCCAAATGCATTACCTTACATTTATCCCCATTAAAGCTCATTTACCATTTATCAGCCCAAGCTTTTGTTTACATAGATCCTCCTGTAATATAAAATTGTCCTCCTCTGTATTGATTACCCTGCAGAGTTTAGTGTCATCTGCAAATATTGAAATATTACTCTGTATGCCCCCTACAAGGTCATTAATAAATATGTTAAAAAGAAGGGGGCCCAATACTGACCCCTGTGGTACCCCACTGTTAACTGAGACCCAGTCTGAGTGTGTTCCATTAATAACCACCCTTTGTTTCCTATCACTGAGCCAATTCTTAACCTACATACATATATTTTGTTCTCCTCTTGCCATTATATATTTCTGTTGAGACATACAGAGAAACTGTCTTTGCTTTGTACTGATTTTGGCAATTGGGAATTTGTTATAATGGTTTTAACATTTGTATTTTAAGATTTATATATATATCAGGAGGATGAGGTTACCTTTGACAAGGGTTGGGTACTGTGTCCTGTCAAAGATAGGGCTAAAACTTAGAACAAGGATGAATTCTCATCGCCACACAATAAAAGAAAAAAGAATAGATCTGCCTGTGGCCAAACATTTTTGTATCCCTGATCACAGTATGATGAACATGAAATTACTGGTATTAAAAGGTAACTTCAAATGTCAGAGAGACAGACGAGTCTGGGGAAACAAACTAATGACAATCTTTGACACACTCAGTGCAGCAATGAATGTGTCGCATGGATTTATGTCTTTCTTTATCAACTAAGGAATGTGCTCCTCAGACCATGTGGGGGAATCACAACCATGGACCAGACTTCAATCACAGGACAATAAAACTTTCACACTCCTTATCTATGAATTGCTCCAATATTTAAGGCCGCAACTGTTTATCCCTTTCCCATACTAACAGTTCTGCTTTACCTCACTTGTCTCATCTGTTACAATATTCTTGTGCCCTGTTGTGTATGAATATGTGACTCTTCAGATTTTGTCTTATACTATGCCTGATGATGAGACCTGAGAAGTTTCGAAAGTGTGCAATTTTTTACCATCTTTTCAGTTACCCAATAAAAGGTATCAACCACTGAGGACTCTCAAAAGACCACATATATAAGTGTCTAAGATACACATGCCACTTATTAGGGTATGTCCTGAGGAAGAAGTTATTTATTACTTCAAAATGCGTTGACTTACCAGTAAAAATAAATCTCATTCAAGAATACATTGCGTCCTGGATCTCTATCAGCAGCGCAGATTATATACATTTTATCTGAACATATGCTTTATTTGATTTAGTCACTGATCTGCTCAATACTGTGAAGAAAGTAAAATGAGCAGTAACACTTCTGTATGCTGAAAGCGATCTAATACTGACGAATTCCTGATGCATCTATATTTTAAACAGTCTGCATCGACCTCAATGTAAAATACATGAAATAGGGATTACAAATATGCCCATCTGAAAGATGACTACACTTTACTGTATTTTAATTTACGTATTTTCTTTAGTAATGATAAAATTACTAAACATATCTGCATTACTTTCAGGGTTTCGGAGGTTCAAAGCTAAGCTCCCTATCTCTTGGGCAAGGACAAGGACCGATAGCTCTTCAGATGACTGAAAAGGCTATAAAAGAAGGGAGTTGGGTTGTACTTCAGAACTGCCACCTGGCTACTTCATGGATGTCAATGTTGGAAAAAGTTTGTGAGGTATTTTTTAGGAACCATTTATTCTATTCTGAGCTACTAGATGGTACGTTGTAGGGGAATGCTTGAAGTCTTTAGAGGGAACTTGTTACCAGTTTTTTATATCTAATTTGAGAGCAGCATAATGTAAAAACAAAGACCCTGGTTCACTTACTGGGCTGCTTGATTGTTTTGATAAAATCATTGTTTAATCAGCAGAGATTACCACTAGAGGCCTAGTAAATCTACGGCCATGTAGTCCTCCATATTCATGAGCTCTGTGTAACTCTGCCCCAATCACTGATTGGCAGCTTACTGCCTATGCACAGTATACACTGAAAGCTGGCAATCATAGGTATGGTGGGATTATACAGAGCTCAGCATTCAGAGCACTGGTAGATTGGCAGCGGATAAAATAGTGATTTTGTCAAATCTTCAGCTAGCTGCCCAGTAAGTGATACATTGGTGGAATCAGGGTCTCTGGCCCCTACATCATGCTGCTCTCAGATGGGAACACACACCTGGTGACATATTCCTCTTAACTGTGTAAAGACATAAGTTTGCATAGCAGCTGTAGACACTAGTATGTCATTAAGCTATCTACCTCTGTGTTGAAGATTTCAGACCAAATTACTTTAAGATTGTATTGTTTTGAGACTTTACAGAAGTAAGTAGAGAGTTTGACAACCAATGGATTCCCCGCTTTTGTGCTGCGGTCTCATATAACACCCACATACTATAAGTACATAATTACTTTGTGCAATGTCCAAGTACCCCAACTTTACTGAAGCCAAATCACAGCGAATACAGGAACAAAATAACAGCCAGGAAATATTCAAATCAGATCATTTCCTGATGATAAATTCCAGCAAAATAAATAAATACTGTACATAAGAAATGGCAGTGTTCCTGTGATCAGCATTTCTTTCTTTTATGCATGCATCACCCTGTCACTGAGGAGGGCTGACAGGGCAATATTAGTGGTTAGTATTCAATGCACAGTTAGTAATAATGGAAATATGAATTAATGAATGTAGGCAGCAGTGACAAGTCTTACTTACCAACATGAAAATGGACCTGCAGAACTAAGGTATAGAATCCTGATGCCGCTTCTGTATGTTCAGCTACACATGGCTGGAAATACCCACGTGCTTCTTACAAAGTTAATTTAGACTGCTAAAAAATTATTGGCTTAAAGAATTCTTTTTTAACAAAAAAGCAGAAACATATTAAGAAATTAGAATTATTTTTCTAATCACCCTATCTTTTGCTTCAATTTTGAAACACATACCCAAAAGCCAACTCCAGCTTCTATTTGCATATGTTATTATGCTACTTGTCTGCAGTGAAGGAGTTAATGAAGTCTCACCTTATTTCACACATCTATGTCCTTGAAAACATTCTCATTGATTGGTTTTGAAATAGCTAGTTTTGTGTGAGTCAGGTCTGATAAAATCTAAGCCACATCCAAGGTGAATGGGATTTTCATATTTAATGCGTATTGGAGTAAGCCAAGAAATGGAAAATATATTTATAAAGTCAATTGCATTCATTCTAAAGTAGAAGTATCATTATCTGTAGATTAAAAGTTTTGAACCTGGGAAGATTTTTTGTTCAATTATTTTTCTAGCAAAACATTTCCAGAGGGTGAACAGTTTGTCTACATTAACATGATAAAATATATATGTAATTTGTATGTATATCACGGTACAGTTTTAAACATGAAGCATATATTTCCTCTATATGATAGGTTAGCAATAGTGTTGAGCGAGTATGCTCTATTAACCCTTTCACTGAGTATGCTCGGGCCGAGCTCCGAGTATTTATAGCTGCTCGGTGATATGGTTGAATCGCTCCCGTGTGCATGATTTACAACTGTTTGACAGTTTTATTACATGTGAGGAATGTCTATTTCTTACACATTCCTCACATGTAATAAAGCTGTCAAACAGCTGCAAATCATGCACACGGGAGCGATTTTAACCTCATCACCGAGCAGCTGTAAATACTCGGAGCTCTGCCCGAGCATACTCGGGCAGAACATACTCGCTCAACCCTAGTTAGCAAATAAAAGTGTATTTTTTTAAATAGTCATAAAAATATATAAGTTAAACATTTCAATATTCATGTCAGATAATTTAATGGTAATTTTTCAACAGCATTTCTTACCCCAAGCTATTTATATGTGTACGTAGCTCTTGCAAAGACAAGTCCAGCAGTATCTTTACATGGCCAGTCTGTTCTTTACTTACTGAGAAATCAGTGTTTGAATTTAATTCATGGAATATATGAAAATGAGGCTGAAGAACTATTTGTAGATCTGAAGCCTCTGTCACTCCAGCTCTATTCCTCACCCAGGATCACCTCCTCCTCCTTGACTGACTGCTCCTTTGCGTGAAGTCACTCTGCATAGAGGCTGTCAAACAGGAGGGCAATCATCGTGTCCAGCCCCCTGCTCTATGCAGAATTCACTAAACCATCTCAGACATTTGTCTGTCCAGCCTATGTTTGAAGACTTCCATTGAAGGAGAACTCACCACCTCTTGTGCAAGCCTATTCTACTCATTGATCACCCTCATTGTCAAAAAGTTCTTTCTAATATCTAATCTGTATCTTCTCCCCTTCAGTTTCATTCCATTGCTTCTCCTATTTCCATGTGCAAATGAGAATCAGGATGATCCCTCTACACTGTGACAGCCCTTCAGATATTTGAAGACCGCTATTAAGTCTCCTCTTAGCATTCTTTTTTGCAAGCTAAACATTCCCAGATCCTTTAAGCGTTTCTCTTAGGACATACTTTGCAGCCGCTCACCATCCTGGTAAATCTTCTCTGAATTTGCTCCAGTTTTTCAATGTCTTTTTTTTAAATATAGTGCCCAGAACTGGACACAGTATTCCAGATGAGGCCTTATCAAGGAGGAGTAGAGGGAGACAATTACTTCATGTGATATAAACTCTATGCTTCTTTTAATACATCCCAGAACTGTGTTTGCCATTTTTCCTGCTGCATCACACTGTTGACTCAAGTGCAGTCTGTGATCTATTAGTATACCCAAGTCTTTTTCATACTTGCTGTAGTTCTATACCTCCCATTCTGTAGATGTAATTTTCATTTTTCTTGCCCAGAAGTAGAATCTTGCATTTCTCCCTGTTAAATAGTCACTGCCCATTGTTCAAGCTTATCTAGATCCTTCTGAATCCTTTCTGTCTTCTCTAGTGATAAGGCCCTGTCACACATAACGAGATCGCTAGCGAGATCGTTATTGCGTCACGGTTTTGGGATCGCTGGGGAGATGTCAAACATGGAGAACTTTCCAACGATCTCGGCCGCCCCAGCGATCTAACCAACGATCTCGGTGGTCGTTGGGACGCTTTCACACAGCAGCTATTTCAACGATCCACACCTTGATAGGGACTGTACTGTGTCACAAAGGCGTGCATAAAATTGCTTTTCCTCGCCCCCCTCATCTCCAGTTGGTGGACGCTACTGCATTCAGATTGGGTGGCCTTGGTTTAACACTGCGTCTCCAGTCAGATGGGATCTCTACTGCGTCTCCATTAAAAATGAAAATTCATTTGAGACCCCAAACAATACATACCTCGCTAAAGATGCCTGATTTCTTCAAAGTGGAGTCACAGCCGGAGAACGCTGGTGGGATCTGAAAAAACAAGGACGCAGTAGTGACCACCAATCAGGGACGAGGAGCGCAGAAAAGTCCAATTTATGCACGCCTACATGTCTCAGTTCTGAATCGCTAACGAGGTCGTTGATAAGGTGTCAAATACAGCGATGCACACTGCCCAGCGGGAGTGCAACGACCCAGGAATGGTCCAGGAAGCTTTGTAACGATCAGCGATCTCACAGCAGGGGCCTGATCGTTGCTACCTGTCACACATGACGAGATCGCTAGTGAGATCGCTATTGCGTCACCAAAATCGTGACTCATTAGCGATCTCGTTATGTGTGACGGGGCCTTAAGCTATCCCTTTTAGCTTTGCATCATCTGCAAATTTGATTAGTTTACCTTCAGTTCCCTTAGCTAGATCATTTATAAAAATGTTGAACACCACTGGGGCCAGGACAGAGCCTTGTGGTACGCCACTTGAAACACTATTCCAATTGGATCTGCAATCATTTATTACCACTCTTTGAGTTTTATCACTGAGCCAGTTATGAATTCACCTAACCATAGCCTTGTCAATCACATATTTGGTCATTTTTTCAATAAGGATAGTATGAGATACCTTATCTAATGCTTTGCTGAAGTCGAGATATACTTCTGATCCACCCAGTCAGTGATTCCATCATAGAAGGAAATTAGATTAGTCTGGCATGACTTGTTTGTTACAAACCCATGCTGACTTAAGTTAATTACTGTATTCTTATCCAAGTACTTACATACACGCTGTTTAATAATTTGTTCAAAAACCTTTCCTGGTATAGAAGTAAAGCTCACTGGCGTGTAATTTCCTGGCTCCAATTTCTAACATTTGCCTTCTCCAATCTTCTGGGACTTCTCCTGTTCTCTGGGATTTTTCAAAGATTCTGGCTAGTGGTTCTGCAATTTCCTCTGCTATCTCTCTGGGTACCCTAGGATGTAATTCATCTGGACATATACATTAGCTAAGTGTTCCCTCATCATCTCTCTTTTTATAGTGTGGATTCTTTTATTCCTTCGATAGCACCATGGAGATCAGTTATGTTACAATTGCTTTCTTAGAGAACACAGATGCAAAATAGGAATTTAAAAGTTTGGTCTTCTCAACATCGTTTTTGACCACTTCACCCTTTTCATCCTGTAAAATTCCTATAGCATCTTTGGCTTTTCTTTTGCTTTTGACATACCTCCCAAATCATTTTTTATTGCTTTTGGTCTCACTTGCACGCTTCACTTCATTACTGGCTTGCCCTGCATTCCCTGCAGACAGCATTATATTCTTCTTTAGACATGCCCTCTCTTTCCATTAATATACATTTCTGTTCATCCATCCAGGTTTCTTTTAATATACATTTTTTTTCCTTTTTAACAAGTGTTTAAGTTCTGTGTTCATCCATCCTAGTCTCTTTAAATGCTTCCAATTCTTCCTTTTTTTGGATTGTTACTGATTGTGCAATGAGAATTTCATTTAGCAAAATCTCCCATTCTTCTTGGACATTTCTGTTTTTTGGACCTTTCCTACCCTCTTTCTGAGTCCATTAAAATCTGCCTTTCTGAAGTCCAACTTTAGGCTGTGTGCCCACTATGCTCTTTTTAAGCGTTTCCGCAGCTTCAATTCCGCTGCAGAAACACTTAAAAAACGCTTGGTAGAAGGTCTGCAGTGTTCCCCAATGATAATCCGCATGTGCTGTGCACATGCTGCGGAAATTTCCAATGCGGATTATCATTGCGGAAAAATCCGCAGCACTACCAATTATTTTGCGTAAACGCAGCGTTTTCACCGCCACTTACTTGCATTAAATCGCTTAATATCCGCATGACTATATGTGCACATGCGGATATTAAGCGATTCAATGTGTGGATGGTACCCGGGTCTGGAGAAGAGGAGACTGTCCTCCAGACCCGGGTACCATGGTACCTGTAAAAAAAAAAAAAAAAAAAAAAAGAAAATAAAAAAAATACATTATACTCACCTTCTGATGGCCCCCGGTCTTTTCTCTGCTGCGTCCGGTCTCTTCTACGGCTGACGATGGTCTAAAAGGACCTGCCATGACGTCATTTAGTCATGTGACGGGTCACGCGACCGCTGACCTGTCACATGACTAAACGACGTCATGGCAGGTCCTTTTAGACCACCGCGAGCCATAGAAGAGACCAGACGCAGCGGAGAAAAAATCGGGGGCCATCAGATGGTGAGTATAATGTTTTTTTTGTTTTTTTTTTACCATTTTTAATCTTTTTTTCAACTATTAACTTGGTCACACTATATAAATCCATAACGGTTGCATAGATTTATATAGTGTGACCAAGTTGCCAAGCACTTTCCAAGTGATGCTAAAATTGCTTGGAAAGCGCTTGACAACCCGCATGCGGAAATGCATGTGAAAAAGCCTTCACTTACGCTTGTCCCTGGCAGGAAAAACACATGTAAAATCCGCATGCGTTTTTTCTGCCAGGGAGATGCAGAAACACTCAGGAAAAATCCGGAGCATTTCTGCATCGTGGGCACTTAGCCTTAAAGTCTGAGTCCTCGCTGGTCTTCCTCCTCTTGTAATCCGAAATTCGAGCATAGCATGATCGCTGCCAATAATGATTATTGAAAAAAGCCGGGGATGGGCTGAAACATCTGATGACTTGTATGTTGAAACTACAATAAACGGCTAATTATTTCACACTTGAGTGCCGGGACTCTTCTTGGTTTGACCTTTACTTCCTCAACCATTTCTTCCCTGTTGGTAAGAATCCGGTCCAAGATGGCAGATCCTCTTGTTCTCTCTTCTACCTTTCGAAAAATAAAGTTATCAGTGAGAGAAGATAAGAATTTTCTGGACCCATTACTTTTACCTGACAGAGATTCCCAACAAATATCTGGATACTTAAAATCTCCCATGATCACTATGTCGTACTTTTTTGAGTACAGAGGCATCTGATGTAAAAATAGTTCATCCATATCTTCAGTCTGTCCAGGTGGCCTATAGTAAACACCTACAATCCTTTCTATTCTTCTCTCCTTGTATTCTTACCCAAACAGTTTCTACAGAGCTACCATTCTCTGAAGCTTGGATCTCTGTGGAGATATATACATATATGTTTTCCTAACATACAATGCAATACCTCCTCCCCTCTTGTTAATCCTGTTTCTATTAAATAAGTTGTAGCCCTCAAGGTTTGTATTCCAATCATGTGTTTCATCCCACTAAGTGTCAGTGATGCTTATGACATCATATCTCTCTTCCTGTGTTAGCAGCTCCAATTCTCTTTGTTTCCCATGCTCTGTGCATTTGTATAGACACATTTTAGTTTGTAGTTGGTTTCTCTTGTTCCTCTATTTTCATTCAGAATTTGTTGTTTTCTCCTTCCCCCATGACAGCACCACGGAGAGGGGATCCGCACTTCAAGGACAGGAAACCTACAGTTAAACCACATCAGTTGGTTTCCTGTACTTGTCGGGCAACCTGGAGTTGGCGCACCTGAAAAAAAGAAGAGGCATACCTGAGAGTTGCCGGAAGAGAGAAAACGTGGGATTCCAGGCCTGGTCAGACTGATCCAGGCAGCGGGGGGTCCCTGCCTCGGCTGACACAGTGTCCTGAAGCGCCACCGCTGGGGTCAGTGGGTCTCCTGGGTGTGCGGGGAGGCGCAGCAAAGGACAGAAGACCAGGCGGAGCAGCATCAGAAGACGTTGTAGCGTGGGTGCTGCCTCTCCCTGGAGATCTTCATCAAACACCTGCTTTGTGCACATCCCGGGCCGCCGCTGGTGAGAAGCCGTGCACCCGGAACTTCCGGGTTTCATTGCGCAGGCGTGGGGACACACCGGGGGGCATCCCTATGACACGGTGGCTCAGTGAATGTGGGTAACCTGACTGCGCGTGCCTACATACAGCGCTGGGAGTCCCCACAGTGCATGCACAGGGACGCACCGATGTTGAGAAAAAAAAATGACCTGGAAGTGAAACAGCCGGATGTGATCCGGCAGAAAGAGCGGGGTAGGTTTACCAAGTAGCACTAGAGAATTGCTTCAAATGGTGCTCTGGCGGCCCCCATCAGCTATGAGCGAGCAGGAGCACTTGGAGGTGCAGATTCTGCATCTCCAGCCACAGCAGCAGCAGCGACAGCAACAACAACAGAAGAAGCAGTAGATTATATTAGATTCTAAGAATCAGGAGTGTCGCCTCCAGAGGGAGAAAATGTAGAAAATTGTAGCTCAAATATCTCGGACAATGGACCACCCCTCTATGACAAAAAGCAAAAAGCTATGTCCCTCCTGGGTTCCATGACCGATTATATTACGGCGGTTCAGTGGACCCAGATGCACACCAGGGATTTGCAATGGGAAATTTTAAGAGATGAAATTTCTCTAGAAGGTCAGTTAACCTTGTCACCAGAAGCTGTACTTTCTCTAGGCAGGTGGACGAAAGTAGACAATTTAACCCGAGGTATTCAGTGTGTAATTACAATCTCTCAGATACTGACCATGGATGGACGCAAGCCCCAGAGGTTGGGGGGCTCACCTGAATGACAAAATAGCACAGTGGGTATGGTCAGAGGACCTAAGATTAGTATCCTCGAATATGAAGGAGCTTCTAGCAGTAAGGTTCGCCCTAATAGAATTCCTAGACACTCTTCAGGTTCATCACGTAAGAGTGTTCTCAGACAACCAGGTGGTAGAGGCATGCTTGAATCACCAGGGAGGTACCCTGTCCCGTCCTCTGATGGAGGTAACAGATCTCATCTTCCAGTTAGCTGAGGACAATCTGGGCTCTCTATGAGCACTACACATAAAAGGAACAGCGAATCGCAGAGCAGACTTTTTGAGCTGGACCCAGCTGATACAGGGCGAGTGGGAACTGAAACAGTCCATATTCAATCAGATTGCAGAAATGTGGGGACATCCTGCCATAGATCTATTTGCCAACTGTTCAATAGATCCTAAGGAAAACCCGGTAGCGTTAGATGCCTTCATGATTCCATGGGACCACACTGTAGCCTATGCTTTTCCTCTGATTGCCTTGATTCTGGCGGTTCTGAGAAAAATCAGGAAGGACAAGGCAAGAGTAATCCTAATCGCCCCCTTCTGGCCGAAGAGGACGTGGTTTTCTTGGCTGAGGGTGATGTCCATTTCCGACCCCTGGGTACTCTCGGAAATTCCGGATCTTCTTTCCCAGTGGACGGTTTTTCATTTTCAGGTAACAAACCTACACATGACAGCCTGGAATTTGAAAGGGCTCTTCTAAGGAATAAAGGGTTTTCCCCCAATTTAATTTCCACATTGCTACAGAGTAGGAAAGTCGTTAGCATGAAACTTTATGGGAAAGCCTGGAGAAAGTTCCTTTCAAACTCAAACAGATTTGGGCATTGATGGACACCCCCGGCACCAGACTGACCACATTGACTAACATAGGGCTCATTTGATTTACATTACAGTCATTTTAACAGAAAAGAAGCACACTGGACGAGCATTAATCTTTGGATTAGAACATCAAGCAACTCTACCTTGTTGGAAGGAGGGGTTCCATTAACGGCCATACTAGAGTTCATTCAGGGGAGTTGGATCAGGGTCTAGCTACAAGCACCTTGAAGATCCAGGTGGCAGCATTAGGGGCACTAAACGATTGTGATCTGGCCGGAAATCGGTGGATATCTAGATTCATCAAAGCTTCGGCTAGATCTAGGCCCATCCCTAGTCAGAATCCACCTCCTTGGGATTTATACTTGGTCCTTACGGCTTTGACTAAACCTCCTTTCGAACCCTTAGTCAATATATTTCTAAAAGCCCTATCCCTCAAGACATCTCTTTTGGTGGCACTCGCGTCAGTGCATAGAGTCAGCGACATCCAGGCCTTGCCTGCAGGACCCCTCTTTACTCAGATCTTGCCAAAAGTAGAATCACGATTCCACAGATCCCAGGAGGTCACCCTTCTGTCCTTTTGCCCCAACCCCAAGAATAGGGGGGAAAGAGACCTACACACATTAGATGTCAGCAGATGTCTAATCCAATAACTAGCCGCCACACACAAGTGTAGGAAGGATAAGTCTCTCTTTGTGTGCTTCCAGGGGCTGTGGAAAGGATTAAAATCTTCCAGAGGCACGTTGGCAAGATGGATAAGAGACACCATCTCTCTAGCATGCTCGTCAAGTGTGGAAGCCGCTCCGGAGAGATTGAAAGCTCACTCAACAAGGGCAGTGGCATCCTCCTGGGCGGAAAAAGGGGGTGTCTCTATAGAACAGATATGTAGATCCGCGACATGGTCGTCCCCCTCTACGTTCTTTAAGCGTTATCGGCTGGACCTAGCCTCTTCCTCAGACCTCACTTTTGGTTGAAGGGTTCTGGAAGCGGTGGTCCCTCTCTAATGATTCATTTCTCTGCAATTCTCTCTGTGGTGCTGTCATGGGGGAAGGAGAAAGACGTAGTTACTTACTGGTAACGGAATTTCTCAGAGCCCATGACAGCAGCTGTATATTCCCTCCCTGCACGCGTGGGTGTGCACACTTATTTTTTGTGGTTTATGTGTAGTCACAGGGTGTTTGTGATAAGCGTTATAATGATGATATATTTTTATGTTAATAACCTGGAGGTCCTCTCGTGCTCTGTAAACAACTGATGTGGGAGAGAGGTACCGCCCTTTTATCTGTAGGTTTCCTGTCCTTGAAGGGGCGGATCCCTTCTCTCCATGGTGCTGTCATGGGCTCTGAGAAATCCCGTTACCAGTAAGTAACTACCTCTTTTGTTTTTATTTCCACTTCTAATAGCAGGGTTCTCAAAATAACTCAAATAATTGATGTAGTTTTGGAGATTTGGAGTGTCACAGGTTTCAGATCTAGCATAGCTCTTCGGCCTCATTTGCATATGAATGAAAACTCTGATTTCTCAGTAAAAGACAGAAATGTAATTGTATTGCTGGACTTGTCCTTGAAAGAGCTACAAGCACAATATAGATAACTTGGTGGATGATGTCCCTCTGGCAGATTCTCTTTATATGTGTATTAAATAAATGTGTGTAAATAGGACTTACTAATTTGTAAAAAAAAAAGCATAGTTTTCTAAAAATGCCCGGCGTGGTCTTCATACCATAATGTTGTTGTACCTTGTACAGGTTCCATACATGTCTAAAGTCTTGTGCATGTGCAGGTTATTCCCTGCTGCCTACAAGAATGCAGTCATATGACTGCTCCCTCTGATGCTCTCTGCACAGACACAACTAAGGTTCCCAAACTATTGCTCATCTGTGTAGCACTAGAAAGCAAGGAATCAATTGCCTTATAAAATCATGCAGGGAACTCCTGACTATTCCACCCCTGTAATCCTCCCCATGAAGCCAGGGAGAATACATCATCTACCTCCTCTAGCCAGCCCTTGGATAGTCAGGTTCAATGTACAATAATTACTTAGCATGCCACTGTTTTCACACCATGCAAATAAAGGTATTGGATTATTAACATATTATAAATATAGACCACCAGGGGGCATTCATTACGTGTGGAGGAAAGACGATTCTGGCATCTAAATAGGAAAGGGTTCTTTACAGTTAGAGCAGTCAGACTGTGGAATGCTCGACTGGAAGCGTTAGTATTGACAGAAACTATATCAGGATTTAAAAAAGGGCTGGATGCTTTTCTTACAACAAATACAGTGATAGATAATATATAATTGGTGGAGAAAGATTGAACTTGATGGACCTTCTTCCTTTGTTAACTTATGTAATAATGTACTGTAACTCTAAAAATAAAGAATTAAGGCAAAATGATTCCCATACAACTTGTCAAACAATCGATAGCCCTCTTGCTAACCAGCACACCACAACGGCTCATCTGCTAGATTTAGTACAGATTTGGTAATGTATACTCTTTTGCAAAGGGAAAAAACATTTGTAAAACAATTTTTCTACTACCACTTATATTTTAAGACATTTATCACCACAAGTATGTAATGCTAAAATGTGATTATATATTGTTGATTTAAAAAAGAAAGTACCGTAATACATTTGTATTTATGTACGAGACCAATAACCTAACTACCACTTAGAAGTCTTTTTACAGAGCATACAAAACATTGTATAAAGAAAAATAAAACTTTAGCTATGGAATTATGGATTAGTAGTTGATTATATGTGAATCTTATAGTGGGGTCCATTTTATAGTTAGAAAATTAGAGTTCATCAACTGAAAATAACCAAGCAGCTTTAATTCGCACCATTTTAAATGTGAGTAGCAAGATTGAAATGGAGTCTTTCTCACCAGATTTTTGCTCCCATCTGAGAGCAGCATGATGTAGAGGCAAAGAACCTGATTCCAGCAATGTATCACTTACTGGACTGCTGGGTGTATTTTTGATAGAATCCGTTTTTTCTGCTGTAAATGTAGCAGTGGTCTGGATGCTGAGCTCTGTATAACTCCACACATACCTATGATTAGCAGCTTTCTGTGTACACTGTGCATAGGCAGCAAGCTGCCAATCAGTGGTGGGGGCAGCAATACAAAGATTAGCTGGACTGCCTGGCACGCAAAACCTAAACTGACAGTGATACTCCCCTGCTGATAAAACACTGATTGTATTGAAACTACAGCACTTTAATAGATCAACTGGCAGTGCTGTCACCAATATTTGACCCTACGATCTAGTGATCACCAGGTGCAACCTGGCCTTGCAGACCTGCTGGGTCATAGCAGACCCAGATAAGCCCTCACAGTAACCGATGTAACAGGGGTCTATTTTTCGCTGTTACTAGAACTTCTATGGATGCATAAAAGTGCACTTTTCAACAATGAAAGTGCAATACCAAAAAGGAAAAGTTACGGAATTATGGAAATCACAGGTACCATGACCTGCAATGTCTCCGGATATGTCTTCCATCGAGCTCATCTGGGATGTCATTGGTTGGCAATTGCAAAGGGAGCTGCCATCAGTGGATCTTGATGATTTGCCCAAATGTATTCAGCATAGCAGAACATTCCTCAGACAATCACTAATAACCCACTGATAGCACCTGAGGCATGTAAGTGTGTATTTGAGCACATAGCACCTATATTCACTACTGAATAGACTGAGATGTTTTGAAAATTCTGTTTCCGTTTTTTTGTCATTTGCATATCATGAAGATGTCTATAGATCCTGTGATTTTCAGAATTTTATGACTTTTTTTTTTTTGGCATTGCAATTTTAATTTTCAATGGCTGTAGCGCTGCAGCGGCCATTCGTCCTATAACGTGTTGGGACTGGTGATGAGCGAACGTGCTCGGTTAACCCTTTAACCGAACACGCTCAGGTCCTAACCGAGTATCTTTGGCGTGCTCAAAACCTTTGTTCAAGTCGCCGCGGCTGCATGCCTTGAGACTGTTAGATAGCTGCAACACATGCAGGGATTGCCTAACAAACAGACAATCCCTGCGTGTATCGCAGATGTCTAACAGCCGCAAGACATGCAGCCGCGGTGACTTGACCACAGTTTTCGAGCACGCCAAACATACTCAGTTAGGACCCGAGCGTGCTCGGTTAAAGGGTTAACCGAGCAGGTTCGCTCATCACTAGTTGGAACACCTTCACTGCAGCAAAAGTTTGCGGAGATCCAGTCTGCATCAAAATTGAAAATGGGATAAGCCGTGAAACCAATTCATACAAAAATGTGAACTAAGCTTATTTTACACATGGAGATATTTTTTTTAATTCATTTTTAATAAACCAGTTAGGCAAACTGAGGCTAAGAAGAGAATCATTGTGTAGAGTTTATAACTAGCATTAAATATTCATGACATGTTGAGTTTAGATTGCAGTGTATGTTTATAGTTTAATGTTTTGTCATTTCACAGGAGCTGAATCCTGAGACTACGCATCCAGATTTTCGCCTCTGGCTTACAAGTTATCCATCACCAAATTTCCCTGTCTCAGTACTGCAGAATGGAGTAAAGATGACAAATGAGGCACCCAAAGGCTTGCGCTCCAACATTATCCGCTCATACTTGATGGATCCTATCTCTGATCCTGAGTTTTTCAGTAGCTGCAAAAAGCTTGTTAGTAATATTTATTAGATTTATAGCAATTGGCCACCAGCAGAATTATTTTATTTCCAATGTATGCTATTGTTTAAGAGAGTAGAATGTAGCAGAAATAAATAACATGCCACTTCTTGTGACTACTTGAAATTTAGATCTAATAGTCACTTTTATTAAAAAGAAACTCGGGTGAAAACTGAAGATTCCCATTTTCATAATCTGTTATTCTTTAAGACCAACAAAGACTCATTTTATTACTTTACTGTTTGCTAAGCAAGAATATATTCACACCACAGACTGCAGATCTTATGTCTGATCTTCGCACTTTGCTAAGCTTTATTATGTATGCTTATCTAGATATAGGAAGAGTCTATTCATATCTATATATATTTATTAAATGAAAATTGAAAAAAAACAAATATACTAAGGGTAGCTTCACATGTTATGTCCGAAGAGCAACTACATGGCAGCCAGCACCATGTCGGCATGCTGATCGGAGTGGTGCTACAAAATGATTGCGGCTGAAAAGCTGTTGGATTGCAAATGTTAATGGCCACATGGCTATGAAGCTATAGTGATTGCAGTTTACCATGTAGCCATTAACTAATGAACATTATTCATACTATTTGCACAGTACCCTTTCATACACATAATATTCCTTTATTATGTCAAATCAAGCAAGCTTCCTTCCAATTTTGTGTTTTGTTTTTTCTTTTTCTTAGCCGGAGTTCAAGAAACTGCTTTATGGACTGTGTTTCTTTCATGCTCTCGTTCAAGAAAGAAGAAAATTTGGCCCACTGGGATGGAATATTCCTTATGAATTTAACGAGACAGACATGAGAATTAGCGTTCAACAATTGAATATGTTCCTAAATCAGTATGATGTAAGGAGCTGAAAATGTCTTCATTGTGAAAGCTAATGGCAGTGATTTATGTTGGGATATGTTTATTTAAAAAAACATACATCTGATCATAACTTTGTTGTGAAATTTAAATTAGACTTTGGCTAAAATAATGAATTCTAATTGAGGGATTTTACATGTAAATTTCAAGTAATATTAAAAGGTTAAACTTTGTTTTTAACCCTTCCTGCAAATGGATGTACCATTACTTTCTGTACTTTAGTATAACTAGTGGATAGCATAGGCTCAGGCCTCATTTGCATGCCTGATATGGCATTGCTTTCTAAAGATTGTGTAAGCAATCAAAGAATCCCATTGTACAAATACGGTATTTGTCGAAAATATGTAGACTGTGTAGAATGTTCCTTAACAAGTATTTATTTATTATGAATAATATTTCGTATTACTGCTATCTAAATTTAATTTATAGTATGAATAAAATGATGCAAAAGCTATAATGGTATTTCTGGTTTTAGCATGATTTTAATGTGAAAAAATTAAATAAATTCAAACATTAATATTACTTATAACCCCAAAATAAAAAAACATGCCACTTACCCCACACAAAAAAACAAGCCCGAATTTGGCTACGACTAGGAGTGACTAGGAGTATAAAAAAAGTTATGGGTCTTGGACAGTGGTGACATAAAATTATTATTATTTTGTTTCATAAAATTTTTCTGCAAAAGTACTATATATTCCCCAAAATAAAGGCAATAAAAAGTACAACAAAAACCCACAAGCCCTCATACAGCTTTACCAATGTGCAAATAAAAGCAAGTTGTAATTCTTTGTGTGAGTTTATTGAAAAAAAATATGGAAAAAAATGTTAGGTTTTTGTCATGTAAAAAAAATCATACCAGGAAGAATAATTTCAGATTTTTTTCCAGCTTTAATGTCACCTATAATCTGTACAATTCAATTGAAAAATAACTAAAATTGTTACGGGTGGCAAAACAAAAATAAACTAAAATAATTTGGTTGCATAAATATGCACATCCTTAAACTAATACTTGTTAAAGCACCCTTTGAATTTATAACAGCATTCAGTCTTTTTGGGTAGAAGTGTATCCTCATGGCACATCTCGAAGTGGCAATATTTGCCTACTCTTCGCAGTAGCGCTCTATATCTGTCAGATTGCGAGAGTATCTTCTGTTTACTGTCCTCTTCAGATCACCCATAGATTTTCAATTGGATTCAGGTCTGGGCTCTGGCTGGGCCACTAAAACTAAAGCTTGAGGCAAGCCATTGTTTAGTTGATTTGAAGGGATCCTTAAAGAGGTTTTCCCATAAACAAAGTTAATTTTAATCAATAGATCTTGGAATAATAATAATTTCCACAATTGGATGTGTTTAAAAAAATGTTCCTGTGCTGAGATAATCTTATAAATGTGCCCCTGCTGTGTCTCACCATGGAGGAACATGCTCTGATCATACCACAGCTCCTGGGCTGGGGAGGAAGTAAAAAAGTATACACTCATTACATATACTTCTTTCTTTGAAGTAAAACATTTTTTAAAAACAGGCAGGGAAATGCTTTTTCACACAAAAAGAATTAGCTGTGATCCCATGCTGTGCTATCTGTATACTTTTTTGTTTCCTCCCCTGACCATGAGATATGGTATGATCAGACCATGTCCCTGTATGGTCAGACACAACCATTACACAGTACACAGCAGGGGCACATTTATAAGATTATCTCAGCTCAAGGACATTTTTTTAAACACATACAATTGTGGAAATTATTATTATCCAAGATGTATTGATTAAAATCAATTTTAAAATTAACTTTGTGGGAAACCCCTTTAAGGTTTTTGTTGTGCTGAAAGGTTGAAATTCCTCCTCATCTTCAGCTTTGTAGCAAATGCCTAAAGGTTTTGTTGCAAAATTGACTGATATTTGGAACTGTTCATAATTCCCTCCAACCTCGATTAAAGCCCCAGTTCAAGCTGATGAAAAACAGTCCCAAAGCAAAATGCTGCCTCCACCACGCTTTGCTGTTGGTATAGTATTCTTTTAGTGCTGTGCAGTGTTGGCTTTGCACCAAGCATAACTTTTGGAATAAAGACCAAAAAGTTCAATCTTGGTTTCATCAGACTATGACACATTTTCCCACATGATTGTGGCAGACTTGATGTAGGTTTTGGCAAAGAATAGCCGGTCTTGAATGTTTTTCTTTGTAATAAAAGGATTCAGTTTTGCCACCTCACCCCATATGCCAGACATATGAAGAACATGTGGGATTGTTGTCACATGCCGTACACAGCCAGTACTTGCCAGAAATTCTTGAAGCTCTTTTAATATTGCTGTAGGCCTCTAGGCAGCATCCCAGACCAATTTGCTTCTTCTCTTTATTTATTTATTTTACTTACTTATATAGCGCCATTAATTCCACAGCGCTTCACAAACAATATCGCAATCTAAATTCCCTATCAATATGTCTTCTCTTTTCATCTTTTTATGAGGTTCTAGGTAATGTCACTGTTGTCCCAAGTGTAAGCCACTACTTAATGACGGTGTTCAGTGTGCCATGGTATATATAATGCCTTTGAATTTTTTTGTACCCTTCTCTATTGATAACTTAACAATGACATACCTTTGCTGTGTTGTAAGCTGTTTACAGACAATGGCTTTTGCTATGAAATGTAGCTAAGAAAATGTCAGGAAAATCCTACTAGAACAGCTAAACTTTATATGGGGTTAATTATAATCACTTTAAATTATGGCAGCTGTGTACAGACTACTATTTACCATGAGTTGAAATATAATTAACTAATTGTGAACACAACCACATCATCAATTATGAGAGGGTGTTGACACTTATACATCCATATTATTTTAGTTTTGGTATTTTTTATTTCATCCCTCAAAATGATTTCCGTTTGCTTCTCAATGGATTTATTCAGATAATGCATGACAATAAGGTGGAAAAAGTTCTGAAATTATTCTTCCTGGTATGATTTTTCTTACATGATAACCTGCCATTCAGCAGGTGTGTGTAGACATTATATATCCACTGTAAGTAGTTTTGTTCCTAGTTGCATTCTATAGCAGCTTAATTTGTTGTCAACATTCTGAAATATACATAGTTTGCTATGGGGCCCCATGAGCTCTATATTCGTCACTAATCGGAGGATATCGGAAGGTTTGCATTTTTTAATATTGTTATAACGGATGTCCATGTTGTTACAGGAGGTACCATATGATGCCCTAAGATACATGACAGGAGAGTGTAATTATGGAGGCAGAGTGACTGATGACTGGGACCGTCGGACGCTTCGTAGCATTCTGAATAAATTCTTCACCCCAGAAATAACTAAAAATGAAAATTACAAATTTGACTCAAGCAGCATTTACTATGCCCCTTCAGATGGAGATGTAAGCATAATTATTATGGTGCATCAATGTAAAAATAATATAGTTAACATTTTACTTTTCATTTAACTGTATAAGGACTAATCACATGATAATTGTTTTTGCATTAATTAATACATATATTAATTTAATAGAACCTTTAACTGAAATTATGAACAATGCATTTAAAAACACATGAACATTCGCCTATTTTTTATATTTTAGCAGATTTAATATATTTTATTCTTGATATTCTCCCTTTGTTCTTGTTAAAACATTGTTTAGCATTAAAACTGTTTGCCTTCGGGCTTTTTTAAATTTGTCAAGTTATATAAATGTGCATATTGTCTATTCTCCAATATATTGTATATTGCTTATTGCTGATGTGTTTGGTGGTTAAAATGAGCCTTTAAAGGGAACCTGTCACCTCGGAAAATGCGATGTACCTGCAGATATATAAACTTAATTACAAGGTAAATAGCATTACAAAGCTGACCGGATGCCTTACTGAAAATGCGGCTACCGGAAGAAAATTAACTTATTTCCTCCTGGGAGCTGCCGGCTTTCAGTCATAAAGGTGTGATTGGATTGATTACAGTCACTGCTCACAGCACTGATCACTGTAGTGAACAATAACTGTAAGTACGCTCCGGCACTTTGACTAACGACCAGCTCTGCACAGATTAAGCTGTCAATCACAGTGTCGGGGCGTGCTTAGTGAGCAGTGCTGTGGGCTGTGATTGTAATTCCTCTATGACTGAAAGTCAGCGGCTCTCAGGAGAAATTAAGTTAATTTTCTCTTGGTAATTACATTTTCAGTAAGGTGGCCAGGCCGCATTGTAACGCTATTTACCTGCAGATTAACCCTATATCTGCAGGTAAATAGCATTTTACGAGTGGCAGCTTCCCTTTAAAAAACAGAATATACAGTACAGACCAAAAGTTTGGACACACCTTCTCATTTAAAGATTTTTGTGTATTTTAATCACTATGAAAATTGTACATTCACACTGAAGGCATCAAAACTATGAATTAACACATAATTATATACTTAACAAAAAAGTGTGAAACAACTGAAAATATGTCTTATATTCTAGATTCTTCAAAGTAGCCACCTTTTGCTTTGATGACTGCTTTGCACACTCTTGGCATTCTCTTGATGAGCTTCAAGAGGTAGTCACGGAAATGGTTTTCTCTTCACAGGTGTGCCCTGTCAGGTTTAATAAGTGGGATTTCTTGCCTTATAAATGGGGTTGGGACCATCAGTTGTGTTGTGCAGAAGTCAGGTGGATGCACAGCTGATAGTCCTACTGAATAGACTGTTAGAATTTGTATTATGGTAAGAAAAAAGCAGCTAAATAAAGAAAAACGGGTGGCCATCATTACTTTAAGAAATGAAGGTCAGTCAGTCCGAAAAATTGGGCAAACTTTGAAAGTGTCCCCAAGTGCAGTTGCAAAAACCATCAAGCGCAACAAAGAACAAGCTCACATGAGGACCGCCCCAGGAAAGGAAGACCAAGAGTCACCTCTGCTTCTGAGGATAAGTTTATCCGAGTCACCAGCCTCAGAAATCGCAGGTTAACAGCAGCTAGGATTAGAGACCAGGTCAATGCCACACAGAGTTCTAGCAGCAGACACATCTCTTCAACAACTGTTAAGAGGAGACTTTGTGCAGCAGGCCTTCATGGTAAAATAGCTGCTAGGAAACCACTGCTAAGGATAGGCAACAAGCAGAAGAGACTTGTTTGGGCTAAAGAACACAAGGAATGGACATTAGACCAGTGGAAATCTATGCTTTGGTCTGATGAGTCCAAATTTGAGATCTTTGGTTCCAACCACCGTGTCTTTGTGTGACGCAGAAAAGGTGAATGGATGGACTCTACATGCCTGGTTCCTACCGTGAAGCATGGAGGAGGAGGTGTGATGGTGTGAGGGTGCTTTGCTGGTGACACTGTTGGGAATTTATTCAAAATTGAAGGCATACTGAACCAGCATGGCTACCACAGCATCTTGCAGCGGCATGCTATTCCATCCGGTTTGCGTTTAGTTGGACCATCATTTATTTTTCAACAGGACAATGACCCCAAACACACGTCCAGGCTGTGTAAGGGCTATTTGACCAAGAGGGAGAGTGATGGGGTGCTACGCCAGATGACCTGACCTCCACAGTCACCAGACCTGAACCGAATCGAGATGGTTTGTGGTGAGCTGGACCGCAGAGTGAAGGCAAAAGGGCCAACAAGTGCTAAGCATCTCTGGGAGCTCCTTCAAGATTGTTGGAAGACCATTTCCGGTGACTACCTCTTGAAGCTCATCAAGAGAATGCCAAGAGTGTGCAAAGCAGTCATCAAAGCAAAAGGTGGCTACTTTGAAGAGCCTAGAATATAAGACATATTTTCAGTTGTTTCACACTTTTTTGTTAAGTATATAATTCCACATGTGTTAATTCATAGTTTTGATGCCTTCAGTGTGAATGTACAATTTTCATAGTCATGAAAATACAGAAAAATCTTTAAATGAGAAGGTGTGTCCAAACTTTTGGTCTGTACTGTACATATCAGTAACCAATGCTTGTATTTGGAATAGACGGAGCAGAGAGTTTGTTGCAGTATCTTACAGCCATCACTGTGCCTTTCTTTTATGCCAACAAGTCCATTAAACCCAGAAAATTTTCTCCCATCTGTAGTGATGCTATGGCACATCGATATTAACCATTGTATGCACTGAACCAAAAAGCTTTTAGCTGTACAGAGATAATGAAATTGCAGGCAGATGAAATGCCCTTAGACTGTCAGTGAGTGAAACAGCTATGTTATTTTATGATTTAAAGTCTACAGAAATGATTTACACCCGGTGACTAGATGACATTACCAAATATAGGGACGTGTATTCAATTATTTAGATCAATTACCCACATTCAGAAAAGAGGAGAAAGGAGCCTCCTTCATATTTTAATGCCCATTCTTCATCACTGTGATGCTGATTATGTGTCTTTGCCGTGTCTTGCACTTTTCTTATAGGACACTGCAGATAATGGGAAGATGCTAATGCTTTTAAGGCAGTTTAAGACTCATAAATATAAATTAAAGTTCTGACCCTTATTTAACAGTTCTTTTTTTATTTCTCAGTACAACCATTATGTAGAATATACAAAGACCCTCCCTCTGAATCCGTCCCCTGAGATTTTTGGTATGAATGCTAATGCCGACATCA
Source organism: Phyllobates terribilis (assembly GCF_046119375.1). Lineage (NCBI taxonomy): Eukaryota > Metazoa > Chordata > Amphibia > Anura > Dendrobatidae > Phyllobates > Phyllobates terribilis. The sequence goes on from NW_027362769.1 coordinate 287,812,778, forward strand.
CCAAAGATCAGTCGGAAACACAGCAGTTATTTGATAACATCCTTCTAACACAGGTATGACACTGCTAATTACAGAGCTAATCTCAACATATGATCCACTTTTAAGTGTTTTATTCTTTTTGTTCTTTTTCTCACAAATCCTATAGTTGAATGTTATTGCAAATGAAGTCAGATGTATAATGCCAGTATTTGCCGAATAATAAGATTTACTTGTTGCTCTGCCTGGTGCCCCCAGCAACTGACTACAATGTGCTGGGGGGGCCCGGGAACCAGAAGAGCTGATTACACGGTGAAGATTGAATACAGACTGTGCAATGCACTGACACAATGATACCTCCAGAGTGAGAGACACTTTTTCTACACACTTTCTTTATTGGCTAAATAGAGTGTCTCTGTCTCTGGCTAATAAAAAAATTCCAAAAAAAGGTACTTTCTTCAAGCAACTCAGAATGTCATGTAAGGGTGTGTCACAATGTGTTTTGTTTTTTTTAATCCAATCCTATAAAGATTATTTTCATGGGAAAGATTTCCATTCCTTTATTTAGAAAGTTCAATCTTAGACTAGACTGTCTGAAATTGTACTAATTTTGTGGCTCATGCTTGCGCATCTTTAGCCACTTTTATCTAACTTTTCATTAATGTGTGGCTTTCTTTTTCCCACTTTTTTGCTAAAATTTGTTGCAGCTTAGTGCACCTTGTGGCATTGAAGCCCCTCCCCTTTCTTACCGCCCCTGAGGGGCCACAACTTCTGTTGCAGAAAGGTGCAGTGTTTGTAACCCATAGTAAATAGGTCTAAAACTAGATGAAACCATTTGTGTCAAAGGACGCTTACAGTAGGAAATCTGTCCCATTGTGTGCAGATCCTGTTTCAAACCTCTTTTATGGAAAGGACTGATTTAATGTATCTCTATGTCCAGTGTTTCTTATATTAACTATTAGAGATGAGAAAATTGATTTGGAGGAACTGTTTTCCCACAGTCATGTCAGTAGTATGTGGCTGCTAGATGGGTGACTTCCAAACCACCTACCGTCAGCTGGAATCCCCAGTGTTTTTTTTTCCTTAGAGGCCCCGGCATGTTGTCATCTATATGTCACGCCATAAGGATGACGTAGTGTTGTGCCTACAAATCAGAAGAGGCGCCAAGGACTCTGACAAGTAGGAGGCAGCTTGCAGGGCTCTCGTCTGGCAGGCATGGACTACTGCGAATCGACTGGCTCATATATATTAACTATGTGCACTACCTTTTTTCTCAACCAATCAACATCTCAGTAATTTTCCTTGACATTGGTGATTGGCTGTAATCAGGGAGATGACAATGGTTGCTGTCACACTGCCCAGTCCATCTGACTGTGAAAAAGCAGTTTTCAGCCCATTAAGGTTATAAGTTTGTGCCCGGGGCAAATGCCTGCTTAAAGAGGTTTTCTGTGATTGGCAAAAGTAAGTTAAAGGGAGGAAATGGTATAAATAAAAAAAGAAACCAGTACTTACCCAATAAATGTCTGCAGCTCCAATGCAACCATGTTGCAGTCCCAGACAGTCTTTTTTTTTTTCCTGCAATGTTGACTTGCTGTCAGGGCTGTGGAGTCGGTAAACCAAACTTCCGACTCCGACTCCTCAATTTCCATGACACAGACTCCGACTCCACGACTCCAACTCCCTCATACATGGCTCATGTTCAAGTGATAAATTTACTGTAGCACAGATTCATCTCCGCTAAAAGTCTAGACCCTTAGATCAGGAATAGGACAGACATTTATAGGACATTTCATAACTTTCCCAAATTCTTATGAAAAAATATTCCCCACAAACTGCATTGAACTACTGTACCCAATTTATTATATATTTTAGGAGTCGGAGTCAGTCCATTTTATACCGACTCCGACTCCACAGCCCTGCTTGCTGTCTACCCGCCTGACCACTCCAGCCAAGCACTCCCCTCAGTGGTGATGCTGTTATGTACAGACCACTGAAGCCAGTGATTGGCAGCAAAGGTGCAAGAAAAGGTCATAAGGTGACTAATGTTTCCTTATTTCATTCCATTTTTATCTGCCGTCCTAGTATTTGCCCGTCCTGGAAAACTTAACTGTTTATGTTGGTTTGTTGTTGCATCTGTGTAATGATCAAATATTAAGTATCTGCCACAAGTTTTATTCTTTTTAATTTAACTTTTTTTTCTTTCAGAGTGATAGTGGAGTAAGTAAAATGTATTAATTGTACTTTGGATGTACTTTGTGGGACTTATTTCTATTTCCTTTGTTACTATATGATATCAAGAGGTTGGTAACAATCTATTTAACGTACATCCAGAGGTTTATTGGCAGATTGCAATAGAGAATGTATAACTGGTGGAGAAAGGTTGAACTTGATAGACCCGTGTCTTTTACAACCTATGTAACTATGTAACTCATTGTACGCTGCTCCTGGGGACCTTTGGGTCTATCCTGAAATTAGGGATGAGTCTGAAACTGTTAAAAATCCGGCAGACTCTTAACATGTATTCGGTTTTGGTGATCTACAGTTATAAGCCAATAGTTCAAAGCACTAACTTATTGCTTCAGGTCATATGGTGCAATCCAGTTAGAACTAATTGATTTCTTATACGGGGAAAAAAACATTTAAAAGGCCTGTGTGATTAAAGGGCAATAAATACATGTATGGACACATGCACTCATAGTGCATAGTGACAGCTTTACAACACTATTCACATGGTCAACAATTACATGATATAGGAGTTTAAGGAATTTCATGTTTTTCGGTGACTTTTACAAGAGAGAATGCCAACATGACAGTCACTTTATTAGATGAATTAACTATAACTTGCACGGTAATACCAATCTGCCAAGTTAAACTGGGGCTAAATTTGCATAATATTAAACAGTTGATCTATGGTTACCCTTGATGTAATGATACTGAATTAGAAAGCTATGATTGCACCCTCCTCTTGACATACAGAACCCGTGGGATGTAGCTCTAGTGCTAACTTAGACTTATAGGAGGTGATGGTTTATTTAACACTACTACAACATATGGCTCCTATACACAAGGTGGTGGTTTATTTCACATTACAAATTACTAAAAATATGTACTAGTCTATTCATATACTTGAGATGCGGGAGGTTATTCTCTTTACAAAGTGTTAAGGCTGTTTTTCATTAAATGCAGATGAAGTAAATCTTTTCAGTCTTGAGATAATATAGAATTCTAATAAAAAAGACTTTGTAAAAAAATGATAATTTATGATATGTATTAAAGCTGAATCTGGGAAAGCTTATGCTGAAAATCAATGCATGCTGGGAGTATTATGAAAGAGATCATCTGCTACTCATTTTGGGAAAAGAAATCCGCACCTTACATCTTCCGGTCCTTCCATAGCATCATTGGAATCAGTTTTTATAGGTTTCTTATAATCAGCCTTATATCTCTGTGATAGAATAGCCTCTTTATGAACAGAATGGTTGTAGCTGGGAGGTTACCTGTTTATATGTCATACTGTAGTCATGAGACTGACATTGGACATACAAGCTTTTTATTGAAGTATATACAAGACATTGAGGTAAGTATGTGTTCTATTTGACTATCATTAATATATATTTGATAACTTTTTATTAAAAAACAGACATTAGAATACATGACACTTATGTTACATTCATGGAATGATAATCTTCTTGAATATTATACTATCATAAATATGATTTAAATGGGTTTTCTTGAGTTGTATCTTCAGGAGCCCACTGCTCCCCTGCCTCCTGACTTTGTGGTTGCTGGGGTTTAGAGTGCTCATGAAGATTGTCAGTTCGGAAGCAGTATGGTGCCTCCACTAGTCCAAACTCAGCGCTCTCCCAGGCTGCTTTGCTCCGCGTGATGAGAGAAGGGCAGGGGGACTGAGGATGGCTGGATTCTGCGATCTGGCCAGCATCAGAGCGGCACAAACATGCTGTAGCATAGAGCCTGCTTTTTGTGCATGCTAGTTACCTAAGGAACTAGCCATTATAAAATTAAAAATCTGAAGAGATAAATTGCAAAGTTTCTTGATTTTACAAGCAGTTCTACCAATTTAAGAACTTGAGACAACCTCATTAACTGAAAATAGCATACCTAGATTTCAGTAACATAAAATATTTGGAATATTGTATGGTATAAAGAGCACTAGAATTTGTGAAGTTTCTAAAAATATTTAATTTGAATTGATTCATTGTGCATAGTCGCGGACTTCAGGAGGCAGTGGCAAATCAACAGATGAAACAGTGTATGAAGTCTCTGGTGATATCCTAAGTAAACTGCCCTTGAACTTTGATACCGAAGCTGCACTAAGAAGATACCCAACCACTTACACTCAGAGCATGAATACTGTATTAGTCCAAGAAATGGGTCGATTTAACAAATTGCTTTCCACCATAAGAGATTCTTGTGTCAACATACAGAAAGCAATAAAAGTAAGTCTTTCACTGAAAGGGTATCAAAGATATTTTTTTTGTTGTTCAATTTAATTGGGGAATCATATATATGCTAATTCTACTTATATTTACAAATCATATATATTTTATAATTATATCGGTGCAATAGATAGCTGTCTTTTTTGTGATTTAGTTTTTCCTCCTTCTCCCAAGAGCCATCATTTTTTATTTTTCTGTCTACATAGCTTATGATGTTTTGTTTTGTTTTTCTGGACGAGTTGCAGTTTTGCACTACACCATTCACTTTACCATATAATGTACTGAAAAACAGGAAAAAATTCTAAGTGAAGTATAATGGTGAAGAAAGCGCAATTCTGCCATTGTTTTTTGGGTTTATTGTGCAGCAAAAATGACCCGGTATCATGATTTTCTAGGTCAGGTGATTACGCCATACTAAGCGTGTATAGTTTTTATTTAATTATTTTAGTGGCTTTAAAAAAATTCTGAACTTTGTAAAAGCAATTGTTTTTGTCACCATTTTCTGAGATCCATACATTTTTATTTTTCTGTGTGAGGGTTAGTTTCTTATGTGCTGAATTTTGGATAAACACAATGATTTGATTGTTGTGTATTGCATTTTTGGGAGAGGTGTGGCATTTAGATTTTTTTTCTTTACAACATTTACCTTAATAATTTTATATAAATAAATATATATATATATATATATATATATATATTTATTTATTTATCTTTTAATAGTAAAAGGGAGTTAGGTGAATTTGTATAACTTTTTTTTTTAATATTTAATTTTATTTTATAGTCCCCATAGTGGGGATTTGAACCTGCAACTATTTGTTTGTTTCAACTATGTACTGCAATACGACAATATCACAGTGGATAATCAAAATGACTGTCTCCAATAAAGTACAGATGCTGGCGACAAAGGCCTTGGCAATCGATCAGTATCCCACAGTTGTGTCAACCCCAGAGAAAGCCACTAGTAGAGATAGTGAAATGCAGGGGGATTTCTTGCCTACCCTACTTCAGTAGCTCACATGTTGCATATTGATTACACTCTTTTTTTGCTGAATTTTTTTCTGCAGCCAAAACCTGGTCTCTTCACAGTAAAAAAGCTGCAGTCAAAACACAGGTTTTGCTGCAATTTTGTTGTGTGTTTTGCTAGTTTTCAGCATCCCAAAATTCAGCTTTGCTTCCGCGTTGAAAGCATAAACAATACAAGGTGTTTAAGCACCAATGCAAGACATATGTGAAAACATAAAGCTTTTTTGCAAAAAAGGCTAATTTGATCAAATTATTTTGGGGTAAATGTTTGTTTTATGTTTATTAGACAGGGCATTGTTCTGAGGGAACCTGTCAGCTCATACATGCTGTCCAAACCGTGGGCAGCATGTATAAGCCACTGCCTGTATAATCACAGCTGGGTATGTCTGTCTCTGAAACGCTGCAGTGTTTCAGAGAAAAACATACTTTTAATAGCTGCAGACTGAGCCGCAATGTGCATTAGTTGTACAGGCGGGTGCCTGATGGCTTCTCCCCACTCGATGACATTGACTGGCAAGCCTCTGCCTATGTGCACGTATAGGCCGAGGTTTGTCAGTCACTGTCAGTGGGCGGGGAGAAGTCACCGGGGACCTTCCTGTACGACTAGTCACCCGCGTACCTCAGTCCCCGGCAGCTATTAAAAGTATATTTTTAACAAAAATAAATCACTATGATCGTACAGCCAGTGCCTGATACATACTACCCACAATTTGGGCTGCATGTATCACTTGTGAGGTTCCCTTTCATTTTAACACATATGATTCATTTAATTATCACTATTAGACTATGTTTGGAGTGGGGAGAAACAAAAGAATTGCTTTGAATAAAGTTTTTTTATGTTTTAAAAAATATTGACTATTCTGAACAAAAAAGCTGAATTCATGTATGAAGATCAGCCGGGAAATAAGGTTATATGAGTGAAGCATAAAAAATACACAATTGCAATTTCATAAAAATATCGGGAGCAGTTGAATTGGCCAGGCATTGTTTAATTAACACATTGGTAGGGCATTGAATTGATTGGGCATTGTTTACTTAACACATTGGTAGGGCATTGAATTGGTTGGGCATTGTTTACTTAACACATTGGTAGGGCATTGAATTGGCTGGGCATTGTTTACTTAACACATTGGTAGGGCATTGAATTGGTTGGGCATTGTTTACTTAACACATTGGTAGGGCATTGAATTGGCTGGGCATTGTTTACTTAACACATTGGTAGGGCATTGAATTGGCTGGGCATTGTTTACTTAACACATTGGTAGGGCATTGAATTGGTTGGGCATTGTTTACTTACCACATTGGTAGGGCATGGAATTGGCTGGGCATTGTTTACTTAACACATTGGTAGGGCATTGAATTGGCTGGGCATTGTTTACTTAACACATTGGTAGGGCATTGAATTGGTTGGCATTGTTTACTTAACACATTGGTAGGGCATTGAATTGGTTGGGCATTGTTAACTTTACTACATATCAATAATTTAATTATCGCTAATTTAATTAAGCTATGCTTGGTGCGCTTGGTATGCTGCACCAAGCACAAGCGATCAGACAATTGGAGCTTCAAGTAACAAGTACAGTGAAAAGTAAAAAATAATGTTTTAAAAAATCTGAAAAAAATAATAAAACCTAAAAGTTCAAGTCACCCCCTTTTTGCCCCATTAAAATAAAGATATAAAAAAGTTTTAAAAAATACACATGTAACAAGCGACCAAAATGTCATATCTGTCTCAAAATGGTATCAATAAAAACGTTGTCTTGTCCTGCAAAAAATAAGACATCACACAGCTCCATTGGCCGAAAAATAAAAACGTGCCTGTCTCAGAAAATGGCGACACAACCCCAAACATTTTTGGGGGCAAACTTCTAATTTTTTTTTTAACCACTAAAATGATAAAAGTGCTGGACATTTTGGATATCATGGTAACTGTACTGATGAGCAGAATCATAATCCAAGGTCATTTTTTACCATAAAATGTACACCGTAAAATTCCCAAAAAACAATGTCAGAATTGTGTTTTTCACAATTTCTCCCCACTTGGAATTTTTTTCCCATTTTCCAGTACGCTATGTGGAAAAATGAATGGTGTCATTCAAAAGTACAACTCGCCCAGCAAAAACAAGCCCTCATATGTCTGGACAGAAAAATAAGAGTTATGGCTCTGGGAAGAAGAGGAGGTAAAAACAATAACGCAAAAACGGAAATTGGCCCCGTCGTGAAGGGCTAAGCAGCATGCACATCTTGCCTAACACTGAGAAAACTCTGTATACACTGTTTGCCATGTATGTCTGCATGCGAAAGATTGAAACTTTTTCTTTTTGTTATATAAACAGGGCTTGGTGGTAATGTCTGCCGACCTGGAAGAGGTTGTAATGAGCATCCTGAAAGGAAAGATTCCTGGTATGTGGATGAAGAAGTCTTATCCAAGCCTTAAACCTCTTGGAAGCTATGTTAATGATTTTCTTGCAAGACTGACATTTTTACAGGTAAGTCATTTTACCATAAAATGATACTACGACATTAACCTTGAAGCACTCAGAACTGTGTCATGCTGTCAACTAAAATAGTGGGATGCGCCTATTATATAGCCATATAGATAGATTAAAAGAGTGAAGCAATTTGGGAAAATTCATTATCAACTTATTATCCATACTTCAAAGTTTTATTTGAAACCATTTTCAGATGCACCTTGAGATTTCTACATGTGAAAAACTAAATCTGGAACGCTGAATACCTTTATGTAATGAATTTGTGGGGCAGAAAGTTCAGGGATACATCTGTTGTGTGCAGTTGTTAGTTTGCTGGTGCATGAAAGTATCAGATTTTCCTGCTTGTCACATAGTCTACTAAGATAACAGCTGAAACCGATACACAAGACAGATGGTGATTTGTGTTATTCACACTGATTTCACAAAACACTGCTGAAATGATAAATATTAGCAGTGTTAATAACTTGTGTCACATCTCTTCCACTGTGCTGAACCCAAAACTTAGCAACATGTTGTTTTTCCAAAATTAAGACCCAGACTAAGGAGGATAAATAAGGCGTTTTTACTAAAAGCCCAGTGCACAGGTTTGGTGGACGTTTGTTCAGCTCATTCTTCTTGTAGAACTTGCAAATTAAGATTTTGAAGCAAAAAGGAAAATGAAACATTTACATTTATTTACTATTTTAAAGAAAGCCTGTCATCTGAAGAAACGCCATTTATCTGCAGGCACAGTGGTAATCTGCAGATAAATAGCATTAATCCACCCCTGGCTGCCTTACTGGAGCAGCGGATACAGGGAGAAAAGGAACTTATGTCCTCCCTCATTTCCAGTCCTGGGGGCGGTGCAGGGAACTGTAACACTCACCATTCAATATACTGAGAGCGCGCTGTAATCACTCACCGGCACATCGATTGACAGCCTGCTCTGCAGCGCGTGTGCAGCATGTGTGTATACAGATCTGGCTGTCAATCAATGTGTTGGGGAGTGATTGGAGCACGGTCACTTTATATAGAGCAGTGACTCTAACAGCCCCCTATACCGCACCAATGACTAGAAACAAGCAGCTGCAGGGAGAATATCATTTAATTTCTACGTGTAGCAGCTTGATTAATCACTCCACATGACACGTTACTACTGCTCCAGAGTCCAGTGGCCTGCCATTACATCTGACCCTTGGCATTGTGCTTTGTGATCTAAGGCTTGCAAGCTGGTGCTCAGCAATGGAAAGCCATAATATGAAGCTACATGCCTACAGCTGTGAACATTTGGTTTACTTTTTATTGGGAAGCAAACAACAAATAGGACAAAATAACGGAAAACTTCAGTGTGCATAACTATTTACCCCCCTAAGGCCAGTACTTTGTAAAGCCTCTTTTTGCCGAAATTACATGTTACAAATGTGCCACACTCTGCTGCGATCTGTAGTGAGTCTGGGATTAGAAGACCTCAGTGATTAGCTGAGCACAGGTCCTCTATGAAATCTACACATCCATTCATGCATAAAACAGGTTTTTGGTTTCTTGTCATATGGAAGGGGTTAAGAGTTCCTTGTTGTAACTCTGCTGAATTTTTCTTTTGGCTCTTGTGTCAGCTACTCTGGAGAAGGTGTTCTTGGAGAAACTGTTGTGCTTCTTTGAAGCTTGTGGATTTCCATTTGTTTTGTGTTTTCCAGTCTGTCTCATTCCCTGTGTTTTCTTTACTGTAGTAGTAATACCAGTGTCTTGCTGTCCTGCACACTATCCAGGGCAAAGTGCAGGGTCAGGCAGGGCTTAGGGATGTGATGGCACACGGGCGGGAAGGACCCTTTTAGGGCAATAAGTAGAGCAGGTTTCAGCGTAAGGTGAGTGTTGAGGGGTCACCATCTCCCCCCCCCCCCCGTCTCCTTATCATCAGGGCTTTCCTCTACCAGCTTCCTCAACCCCTCTTTGTGTTGCACACCGGGCATCTCCCTGCCCTGGCGTGACATTACAGCTGCAAGTCGCTTTGGATAAGTCTCGATGAGCTTTCCACATCTTGCCACTGGCATTTATGCCCATTTCTCAAGACAAAACTGCTCCAGCTTCAAGCTAGATGGTTTCCTCTTGTAAACAGAAATCTTCGAGTCTGACCACAGATTCTCAATTGGGTTAAGGCTCGGGCTTTGACTAGGCCACTCCAAAACATTTAAGTTTCATCTTAATCCACTCGAGTGTTGCTTTAGCAGTATGCTTTGGGTCATTGTCTTGTTGGACCGGGTGAACCTCCGTCCCAGTCTCCAGTCACTGACAGACTGAAACAGGTTTTGCATCCCTGTATTTCGCACCATCCAACTTCCCCTCAACTTGGACCATTTTCCCTGTCCCTGCTGCCAAAAAACAACCCCACAGCATGATGCTGCCACCTCCATGTTTAATTGTGGGGATGGTGTTCTTGGGCTAATGAACTGTTGGTTTGGCGCCAGTGTTTACATTGGTGGCCAAAAAGTTCAATTTTGGTCTCTTCTGACCACTGCACCTGCCTCCATACATTTGGGGAATCTCCTACATATCTTTTGGTAAACTCAAAATGAGCCTTACAATTTTTGTGTGCAAGTAAAGGCTTTTTTCTGCCCACTGTTCCATAAAGATCACTTCTATGGAGTGTACGGCTTATTGTGGTCATATGGACAGATACTGCTGTCTCTGCTTGGGTATTCTGTAGCTTCTTCAAGTTTACCTTTGGTCTCTGTGCTGTCTCTTTGATTAATGGTTGCCTTGCCCGGGCTAAGAGTTCTGGTGGACGGCCATTTCTTGGCAGGTTTGTTGTGGTACCATGTTCATTTACATCAAGATAATGGATTTGATGGTGCTACGGGGGATCATTAGAGATTGGGATATTTTTTTATAACCCAACCCTGACTTGTACTTCTCAACAATTTTTTCACTGACTTTTCTGGAGATCTCCTTGGTCTTCATAGTGTTGTTTGATTAGTGGTGCCTCTTGTTTAATGGTGTTGGAGCCACTGTGGCTTTTCAGAAAAGGTCTGTATATGCTGACAGACCATGTGACACTTACAGTGTATTGTGAAAGTATTTGGCCCCCTTGAACTTTTCTACCTTTTGCCACATTTCTGGCTTCAAACATGAAGATATAAAATTCTAATTTTTTTGAGAAGAATCAACAACCAGTGGGACACAATCATGAAGTGGAATGAAATTTATTGGATATTTTAAACTTTTTCAACAAATTAAAAACTGAAAACTGAGGCGTGCAATATTATTCGGCCCCTTTACTTTCAGTGCAGCAAACTCACTCCAGAAGTTCAGTGAGGATCTCTGAATGATCCAATGTTGTCCTAAATGACTGGAAATAATAAATAGAATCCACCTGTGTGCAATCAAGTCTCCGTATAAATGCACCTGCTCTGTGATAGTCTCAGGGTTCTGTTTCAAGCGCAGAGAGCATCATGAAGACCAAGGAACACATCAGGCAGGTCTGAGATACTGTTGTGGTGAAGTTTAAAGCTGGATTTGGATACAAAAGGATTTCCCAAGTTTTAAACATCTCAAGGAGCACTGCGCAAGCGATAATATTGAAATGGAAGGAGTATCAGACCACTGCAAATCTACCAAGACTCGGCCGTCCCTCTAAACTTTCATCTCGAACAAGGAGAAGACTGATCAGAGATGCAGCCAAAAGGCCCATGATGATCACTCTGGATAAACTGCAGAGATCTACAGCTGAAGTGGGAGAGTCTATCGATAGGAGAACAATCAGTCGTACACTGCACAAATCTGGCCTTTATGGAAGATGGCAAGAAGAAAGCCATTTCTCAAAGATATCCATAAAAAGTCTTGTTTGAAGTTTGCCACAAGCCACCTGGGAGACACACCAAACATGTGGAATAAGGTGCTCTGGTCAGATGAAACCAAAATCGAACTTTTTGGCCACAGTGCAGAACGATATGTTTGGCGTAAAATGAACACAGCTCATCACCCTCAAAACACCATCCCCACTGTCAAACATGGTGGTGGCAGCATCATGGTTTGGGCCTGATTTTCTTCAGCAGGGACAGGGAAGATGGTTAAAATTGATGGGAAAATGGACGGAGCCAAATACAGGACCATTCTGGAAGAAAACCTGTTGGAGTCTGCAAAAGACCTGAGACTGGGACGGAGACTTATCTTCCAACAAGACAATGATCCCAAACATAAAGCAAAATCTACAGTGGAATGGTTCAAAAATAAACGTATCCAGGTGTTAGAATGGCCAAGTCAAAGTCCAGACCTGAATCCAATCGAGAATCTGTGGAAAGAGCTGAAAACTGCTGTTCACAAACGCCCTCCATCCAACCTGAATGAGCTTGAGCTGTTTTGCAAGGAAGAATGGGCTAGAATTTCAGCCTCTCGATGTGCAAAACTGATAGAGACATACCCCAAGCGACTTGCAGCTGTAATCGCAGCAAAAGGTGGCGCTACAAAGTATTAACTCAAAGGGGCCAAATAATATTGCACGCCCCACTTTTCAGTATTTAATTTGTTAAAAAAGTTTAAAATATCCAATAAATTTCGTTCCACTTCACGATTGTGTCCCACTTGTTGTTGATTCTTCCCCCCAAAAATAGAATTTTATATCTTTATGTTTGAAGCCAGAAATGTGGCAAAAGGTAGAAAAGTTCAAGGGGGCCAAATACTTTCACAATGCACTGTATATTGCACACAGGTGGACTTCCTTTCACTAAGCATGGGACTTAAGGTAATTGCTTGCACCAGAAATTTTTAGGGGCTTCATAGCAAAAGAGCACATGCCAATTTTTAGTTATTTGATCCCATACATTTAATTTATGCCTATATTTTTCTCACTTCACTTCACTTCACCAACTTAGACTATTTAGTTCTGATGCATCACACACACAAATTGGATGATAAAAATATTTAAACACAGTCAATACTTTTGTAAGCCACTGTATCTTTCCCCAAGTAGTTGTATGCTACTGTTGGTAGCATACAACTGTCCAAAATGTCCTGGTATGCTGAAACTCTAAGATTTCATTTCACTGGAACTAAGAGACCTAGGTCAAACCCTGAAAAAACTACCCCATATCATTATCGCTCCTCCACTAAACTTTACTGTTGGCACGATGCATTCACAAAACCGGATTTGTTCCTCAGACAGCCAGAAAAAAGAAGCATGATTCATCACTCCACAGGACACATTTACACTACTTCACAGTGCTGTGGTGGTGTAATTTATACCACTGCCTTCGACACTGGATATTGTGCTTGGTGATTTAAGGTTTTCATGCAGCTGATTGGCCATTGAAACCCATGCCATAAAGCTCCCGGTGCACAGTTTTTGTGGGGATATTATTGCCATAGGGAGTTTGGAATGCAGCACTCAGAGATTTAGTCCTATAACTGTTTGTGATCTGCCACTTTGTGATTTCTAAATGCTTCTACTTCTCAGTAATACAACTCCAAATTGATTGTGGGATATTTAGAAGGGAAGAAGTTTCACTCGCTGGCTTATTACAATTGTTGCATCATATTACAGTAATACCCTAGAATTCAGCAAGCTTTTTAGAACGAGCTACTCCGTTACAAATATTAGTTGGCAGACTGCATGGTGATGGGTTGGTTTTTAAACATTTATGGCAATGGGACCGAATGGAAAACTGGAATTTAAAGGGAATCTCTCAACAGATTTTTCAGTGTAATCTGTGGGCATCTTGAACTAGGGGCTGAGACCCTGATTTAAGTGACTTATTAGGCTGTGTGCAGTTGTTTCAATACAATCTGTTTTATCAGTAGGAGATTAACACTGCCCAGACTGGTGCTGGTCCAACTCCACACCCAGCACTGATTTATAGCTTACTGTCAATATACAATGTGCACAGAAAGCTGGGGTGTGGGCAGGGTTAGCTTTTGAGCTCTGCTGCATCCTACATCTAAGAAGTCTATGTCATAACTTCTGCACCCAGTAAACTAAGTGATACATTGCTGGAATCAGGGTCTCTTTCCTATATTATGCTGCTCTCAGGTGATGTCAAAAAACCTGGTGAGTGGTGACAGATTCCCCTTAGTGATTAAGAGGTGGGTCCCAATGCTGTTGTCCACATCATGCACTTTATACAGGGCTAACAATAACCAAGGATAATAATAAATTGCCTATCAGATGAGCAGTATGTTCTGGTGACAAATCCTCTAACTATAGCAGACATCTTGAAGCTTTTCATAACTGAGTTATTAGTTGAACCCCGCTATTACCAACACTGAAATAAAATCATCAAAGTGATTTGATAATAACATTCGGTCCAGAGCTGTGACACTCTCATGTCCCACCTGAAGATTTTATGTACCAGCAGGAGAGGCAGACAGCAAGTTGGCAATCCTGTTGCGTTCACCTCCATCACATTTAGACTTCTGGTTTCCTGGCGTGTTACAACCCTGGAGGTAGCCTTGAAATCAGCCATCTCAAAATGATGGCTCTGTAGGCTGCCAGGTGATACCTGTTGGATGAAGTGTTATCTGCTGGTGGGTTGTAGTTAGCATTGGTAGACATTATGCCAATGATTGTGATAGTCATACATGGGAATGGCAGAACAAAATCAATGTCAAGACAGAGGTGAAATAAGTCAGGTCCAGAGAGACTTTGAAGATCAGAATCCAGGCATGAGAGGAGTTGTTTTTTTAAGATATAAACACTGGAGGCCCAATTAATTTCCCCCTTTTTTGTCTTGTTTAGTTTTTGATGTTTTTTTTTTGCCTGTTTTTTTATTTTTGCTTAATTCTTCTTTAAATTTGCACATTTTTTAAAGTCCATTGTATGTGTTTACCTGTTTTTTTATGTATGTCATTGTGAGATTTCAAGATATTTTTGGCTAATTCATCAATTGCGACTTTTTTAAAAAGTAGCTACATTTCTGCACAAACATGCTTCTGTCCTGCCCTGGAGTGATTTTATGTACGCTGGATATTTTGTCACTTTTATGTGGAGAGGAGAAAATCAAAACATAAAAATGTAGAGATGGCAACATATAAACCAAAAAAATTACATTCAAACTACTAAAACATGAAAAAATACACTAAAGTTATAATGGAAAAAAAGACAAACTTAATACCAAAGAGTAAAACAAATCCTATTTTTATATACAGCAGGTGAAGTAAGTATTGAACAAGTCACCAATTTTCTAAGTAAATATATTTCTAAAGGTGCTATTAACATGAAATTCTCACCAGATGTCGATAACAATCCATCCAATCCACACAGGAAAATAACTCAAACCGTAGATGTCCATAAATTAAGTTATGAACTGCAGCTTCTAGTCTCCTATGGAGACTATTGAAGCATGCTGAAAGTGGAAAAAAATGTTTTTAAAAATATAAAAAAAAATATAAAAGTTTAAATCTCCCCCCTTTTGCCCCATTCAAAATAAAACTAAAAAAAACCTCCACATACACATATTTAGTATCACCGCTTTCAGAATCGCCCGATCTATCAATATAAAAAAGAATTAATCCGATTGGTAAACGGCGTAATGAGAAAAAAATTCTAAACGCCAGAATTACTTTTTTATGAAATGAAATGCAATAACGGGTGATCAAAACATCACACCTGCCCTAAAATAATATCACTAAAAACATCAGCTCAATGCGCATAAAAAAAAACCCCTCACCCGGCCCCAGATCCCGAAAAATGGAGACGCTACAGGTCTCGGAAAATGGCGCCATTTTTTTTTTTTTTAGCAACTTTGGATTTTTTTTTTCACCACTTAAATAAAAAAGAACCTATACATATTTGGTGTCTACAAACTTGTAATGGCCTGGAGAATAATAATGCCAGGTCAGTTTTAGCATTCAGTGAACGTGGTAAAAAAATAAAAATAAAAACAACCGTAGAATTGCATTTTTTTTGAAATTTCACGGCACTTGGAATTTTTTTCCTGTTTTCCAGTACACGATATGGTAAAACCAGTGATGGCGTTTAAAAGTATAAAAAAATAAGCCCTAACACGGCCATATTGACCGAAAAATAAAAAGTCTATGGCTCTGGGAACAAGGGAAGCAAAAAACGAAAACACAAAAATGGAAAATGCTCCAGTCATTAAGGGGTTAAAGTAGACAAATCAGGTCCAGTGGTATCTACACCTTGTTCTAAAGGAACACAGTACAGTAAGAAATCATTATGTTTAAAATTTAAAGATGCTATAATGACAGGTCTTTACTTCGGCACCTGGTTATATCAAAAGTGGCATCAATTTGATCAGCTTTTTTGAGCAAGTAAGTTCCAGGCTAGACTCAGATGAATCACTAGATATCATAAATAGTGTTGAGCGATACCTTCCGATATCGGGAAATATCGGATCGGATTGGATCGGACCGATACCGAAAAAGTATCGGATATCGCCGATTCCGATACCGGAAACCAATGCAAGTCAATGGGACATAAATATCGGAATTAAAATAAACCCTTTCTTTCCTTGTAGGTTATTTCTACATGAAGGAAAACAACTAAGAATAATGTAGAATGTATTGGGGGAGGTGGGGGAGACAATAAAGGCATAGAGGTTTAGCCCAGTCAAATGGAATAGCAGGAATTAATATTTTTTTATTATGTTCTGAGTTACGGAAATATTAACTATGTTAAGTATTTTTATATTTTGTCAGATATTTATGTTTCACTACTTCCATGCTCTTCACCTTCTTTTTTACTTCTCCCACACTTTCTCCTTCATCATCCTCAGCATCTTTTTCATCCACTTCTTCTTCACCTTCTTCTTCTTCACCTTCTTCGTATTATTCTTTTTTTTACATTCTTCATATTCTACTTCTTCATCTTCTTCATATTCTTCTTCTTCATCATATTCTTATTTGTGACAGGCATTCCTGTAGTTGTTATCTATAAAAGGTTGGACATTACACCTTTCGTTCTGCCCGTCACAAAAGATTTACAACAGGATTTGTCCGCGTTCAGTTTGGCCTGCAGCAGCAGGTCTTTTCCAGGGGCACCACGAGGAGGAACGGACTCACCCCCATACACTGCTTAGTCATCTTCTGCTTATAATTTAGATATTATCTTTTGCTCTGATTTTTAGTCTTATGCTTAATGTTCTTCCGCTTTTTGTTCTGCAGCTTCTTGTATTTCTGCTTCTTGGTTTTCTGTCTCTTGTTTTTCTGTATCTTGGTGCTTGTCTTCTCTTCTTTGTCTTCTTGGTCAACTTCTTCAGGGTCATCTTCTTGGTCTTCTTCGGGGTGGTCTTCAGGGTCGTCGTCTTCGGGGGTCCTCGTCTTCGGGGTCCTCGTCTTCTTCGGGTTGGTCTTCTGGGTCCTCGTCTTCGGGGTCCTCGTCTTCTTCGGGGTGGTCTTCAGGGTCCTCGTCTTCTTCGGGGTGGTCTTCAGGGTCCTCGTCTTCTTCGGGGTGGTCTTCAGGGTCCTCGTCTTCTTCGGGGTGGTCTTCAGGGTCCTCGTCTTCAGGGTCATTGTCTTCGGGGTCCTCGTCTTCTTAGGGTTGGTCTTCAGGGTCCTCGTCTTCAGGGTCCTCGTCAGGGAGATCCAGAGTGATTACCAAGAACCATTTCAAAAAGCTTGAACTTGGAAATGTAGCAGAAGGTACAAGAAAGCTGAGGAACTACCGAGGACCAGCTGACGGTACTGGAACCCGGATGGATAGCAGAAGGTACAAGAGCCAATGGAACTACCGAGGACCAGCTGATGTTACTGGAACTCGGTTACTAAGCAGGAGGTACCTGTGCCAGAAAGCACTACCAAGGACCAGCAGACGTTGGTGGAACTTGGATACCGAGAAGGAGGCACCTAATCCAAAGGCACTGCCGAGAACCAGCTGACGGTACTGGAACCCGGATGGGTAGCAGAAGGTACAAGAGCCAATGGAACTACCGAGGACCAGCTGATGTTACTGGAACCCGGATGGGTAGCAGAAGGTACAAGAGCCAATGGAACTACCGAGGACCAGCTGATGTTACTGGAACTCGGTTACTAAGCAGGAGGTACCTGTGCCAGAAAGCACTACCAAGGACCAGCAGACGTTGGTGGAACTTGGATACCGAGAAGTAGGCACCTAATCCAAAGGCACTGCCGAGAACCAGCTGACGGTACTGGAACCCGGATGGGTAGCAGAAGGTACCCATGTAAAAAAAAAGTTCAAGGCCGCGAGCCGGCCGCAGTTACCAAAACCCACAGTCCTACAGAGGGTGCTTGTCCTATTGGCACTATGGAACCAGCCTTCATTGCCAGATCCCGCAGCCCACATAGGAGTCACCTAAACTGCAGGCACCATAGAGTCGGCTAACCCGACCGCAACACGACAGGACAACGCATTGGAGGCAAAGTGACGTTGACACTACCCGGAAACAGCTGGCGTGCTGGAACCAGGCTGGGCAGGAGGGAGTACCCGTGCCAAAGACACTGCCGAGAACCAGCTGACGGTACTGGAACCCGGATGGGTAGCAGAAGATACAAGAGCAAATGGAACTACCGAGGACCAGCTGATGTTACTGGAACCCGGATGGGTAGCAGAAGGTACAAGAGCCAATGGAACTACCGAGGACCAGCTGATGTTACTGGAACTCGGTTACTAAGCAGGAGGTACCTGTGCCAGAAAGCACTACCAAGGACCAGCAGACGTTGGTGGAACTTGGATACCGAGAAGGAGGCACCTAATCCAAAGGCACTGCCGAGAACCAGCTGACGGTACTGGAACCCGGATGGGTAGCAGAAGGTACCCATGTAAAAAAAAAGTTCAAGGCCGCGAGCCGGCCGCAGTTACCAAAACCCACAGTCCTACAGAGGGTGCTTGTCCTATTGGCACTATGGAACCAGCCTTCATTGCCAGATCCCGCAGCCCACATAGGAGTCACCTAAACTGCAGGCACCATAGAGTCGGCTAACCCGACCGCAACACGACAGGACAACGCATTGGAGGCAAAGTGACGTTGACACTACCCGGAAACAGCTGGCGTGCTGGAACCAGGCTGGGCAGGAGGGAGTACCCGTGCCAAAGACACTGCCGAGAACCAGCTGACGGTACTGGAACCCGGATGGGTAGCAGAAGATACAAGAGCAAATGGAACTACCGAGGACCAGCTGACGGTACTGGAACCCGGATGGGTAGCAGAAGGTACAAGAGCCAATGGAACTACCGAGGACCAGCTGATGTTACTGGAACTCGGTTACTAAGCAGGAGGTACCTGTGCCAGAAAGCACTACCAAGGACCAGCAGACGTTGGTGGAACTTGGATACCGAGAAGGAGGCACCTAATCCAAAGGCACTGCCGAGAACCAGCTGACGGTACTGGAACCCGGATGGGTAGCAGAAGGTACCCATGTAAAAAAAAAGTTCAAGGCCGCGAGCCGGCCGCAGTTACCAAAACCCACAGTCCTACAGAGGGTGCTTGTCCTATTGGCACTATGGAACCAGCCTTCATTGCCAGATCCCGCAGCCCACATAGGAGTCACCTAAACTGCAGGCACCATAGAGTCGGCTAACCCGACCGCAACACGACAGGACAACGCATTGGAGGCAAAGTGACGTTGACACTACCCGGAAACAGCTGGCGTGCTGGAACCAGGCTGGGCAGGAGGGAGTACCCGTGCCAAAGACACTGCCGAGAACCAGCTGACGGTACTGGAACCCGGATGGGTAGCAGAAGATACAAGAGCAAATGGAACTACCGAGGACCAGCTGATGTTACTGGAACCCGGATGGGTAGCAGAAGGTACAAGAGCCAATGGAACTACCGAGGACCAGCTGATGTTACTGGAACTCGGTTACTAAGCAGGAGGTACCTGTGCCAGAAAGCACTACCAAGGACCAGCAGACGTTGGTGGAACTTGGATACCGAGAAGGAGGCACCTAATCCAAAGGCACTGCCGAGAACCAGCTGACGGTACTGGAACCCGGATGGGTAGCAGAAGGTACCCATGTAAAAAAAAAGTTCAAGGCCGCGAGCCGGCCGCAGTTACCAAAACCCACAGTCCTACAGAGGGTGCTTGTCCTATTGGCACTATGGAACCAGCCTTCATTGCCAGATCCCGCAGCCCACATAGGAGTCACCTAAACTGCAGGCACCATAGAGTCGGCTAACCCGACCGCAACACGACAGGACAACGCATTGGAGGCAAAGTGACGTTGACACTACCCGGAAACAGCTGGCGTGCTGGAACCAGGCTGGGCAGGAGGGAGTACCCATGCCAAAGACACTGCCGAGAACCAGCTGACGGTACTGGAACCCGGATGGGTAGCAGAAGGTACAAGAGCCAATGGAACTGCCGAGAACCAGCTGGCGGTGCTGGAGCCCAGGGTAAATACTAAAAACAGAAGAGCCAGAGGTGTATTTGGAGGAGGTTTTAAATCCGTACTACAGTGGATGTGGACAAAGCAGGAGAATTTGCCGGACACACAGCTGGGGATCAGCTGACGTTACTGAATCCCAATAACACTGGAGCAAGCGTTGACTGTGCAGACGGCACTTCTGAGCAGCAACTAGCGGTATTGGAGCCCAGGGTAAATACTAAAAACGGAGGAGCCAGAGGTGTAATTGGAGCAAGTTTTAAATAAGTAGCACAGTGAATATGGACAGAGCAGGAGAAATTGCCGTGAACACAGCAGGGGAACAGCTGACGTTACCGAACCCCAATAACACCGCAGCAAGTGTTGACTGTGCAGACGGCACTTCCGAGCGCCAACTGGCGGTGCTGGAGCCCAGGGATAAGAATGAAAACAGAGGAGCCAGAGGTGTAATTGGAGCAACTTTAAAATCTGTAGTAGTGAGAATGTGGACAGAGCAGGAGAAATTGCCGTCCGCACAGCAGGGGAACAGCTGACGTTACTGAACCCCAATAACATGGTAGCAAGTGTTGACTGTGCAGACAGCACTTCCGAGCGCCAACTGGCGGTGCTGGAGCCCAGGGATAAGAATGAAAACAGAGGAGCCAGAGGTGTAATTCGAGCAACTTTAAAATGTGTAGTACAGTGGATGTGGACAAAGCAGGAGAAATTGCCGTCCGCACAGCAGGAGAACAGCTGACGTTACTGAACCCCAATAACACGGCAGCAAGTGTTGACTGTGCAGACAGCACTTCCGAGCGCCAACTGGCGGTGTTGGAGCCCAGGGTAAATACTAAAAACGGAGGAGCCAGAGGTGTAATTGGAGCAAGTTTTAAATAAGTAGCACAGTGAATATGGACAGAGCAGGAGAAATTGCCGTGAACACAGCAGGGGAACAGCTGACGTTACCGAACCCCAATAACACCGCAGCAAGTGTTGACTGTGCAGACGGCACTTCCGAGCGCCAACTGGCGGTGCTGGAGCCCAGGGATAAGAATGAAAACAGAGGAGCCAGAGGTGTAATTCGAGCAACTTTAAAATGTGTAGTACAGTGGATGTGGACAAAGCAGGAGAAATTGCCGTCCGCACAGCAGGAGAACAGCTGACGTTACTGAACCCCAATAACACGGCAGCAAGTGTTGACTGTGCAGACGGCACTTCCGAGCGCCAACTGGCGGTGCTGGAGCCCAGGGATAAGAATGAAAACAGAGGAGCCAGAGGTGTAATTCGAGCAACTTTAAAATGTGTAGTACAGTGGATGTGGACAAAGCAGGAGAAATTGCCGTCCGCACAGCAGGAGAACAGCTGACGTTACTGAACCCCAATAACACGGCAGCAAGTGTTGACTGTGCAGACAGCACTTCCGAGCGCCAACTGGCGGTGTTGGAGCCCAGGGTAAATACTAAAAACGGAGGAGCCAGAGGTGTAATTGGAGCAAGTTTTAAATAAGTAGCACAGTGAATATGGACAGAGCAGGAGAAATTGCCGTGAACACAGCAGGGGAACAGCTGACGTTACCGAACCCCAATAACACCGCAGCAAGTGTTGACTGTGCAGACGGCACTTCCGAGCGCCAACTGGCGGTGCTGGAGCCCAGGGATAAGAATGAAAACAGAGGAGCCAGAGGTGTAATTGGAGCAACTTTAAAATCTGTAGTAGTGAGAATGTGGACAGAGCAGGAGAAATTGCCGTCCGCACAGCAGGGGAACAGCTGACGTTACTGAACCCCAATAACATGGTAGCAAGTGTTGACTGTGCAGACAGCACTTCCGAGCGCCAACTGGCGGTGCTGGAGCCCAGGGATAAGAATGAAAACAGAGGAGCCAGAGGAGTAATTGGAGCAACTTTAAAATGTGTAGTACAGTGGATGTGGACAAATCAGGAGAAATTGCCGTCCGCACAGCAGGAGAACAGCTGACGTTACTGAACCCCAATAACACGGCAGCAAGTGTTGACTGTGCAGACGGCACTTCCGAGCGCCAACTGGCGGTGTTGGAGCTCAGGGATTACAGTTCAGGTGGTAGAAACATGAACAGAACAGGAGACCTGGATACTGTTGCCAACCAATTATTTATTCTGGAAGAGGACTGGCAAATTCATGAGAGATCCAGGCCTTGTTCATTTTGAGAAAAGTAAGCCGGTCAACGTTATCGGAGGATAGTCGCATGCGACGGTCTGTTAGTACACCACCTGCGGCACTAAAGACGCGTTCCGATAATACACTAGCAGCAGGGCAAGCTAGCACCTCCAGTGCATACTGACTAAGCTCTGGCCATGTATCCAGCTTACAGACCCAAAACTTGAAGGGAGAAGAGCCGTCTGGGAGTACACTAAGAGGGCAAGACATGTAGTCTGTCACGATCTGACGGAAACGTTGCCTCCTGCTGACTGGAGCTGTCTGTGATGGTGTAGACATTTGTGGCGGCGGGGACACAAAACTTTGCCACATTTCGGCCATACTGGTCTTGCCTTGTGCTGAGGCGCTGCTTCTGCTCCCTCTTTGTGCAGAGCTTCCTCCACTGCCTCGACGCACTGAGCTGCTTTGTAAAGCACTAGCAGCACTGCTCTCGGTTGGAATGGAGAACATGATGGAATGCACCAGTGCGTCTTGGTACTCCCGCATTTTACGCTCCCGGTTCAATGGTGTTATGAGGCTTTGTAAGTTGTCCCGGTAGCGAGGATCTAGGAGGGTGGACACCCAATAATCAGCCGTGTTGAGAATGTGGGCGATGCGGCGGTCGTTTCTGAGGCACTGCAGCATGAAATCAACCATGTGCTGCAGACTGCCAACTGGCCAAGAAACGCTGTCCCCTGCTTGAGGCGTGATCTCTGCCTGCTCTGCATCACCCCACCCTCGCTCTAGATACTGACTACTAGAGCATTGTGTACCTCCCTCCTCTGGACAGATGTCTTCCTCATCCATTGACTCCTCCTCATCCTCCTCACAAAGTGTCCCCTGCCTAGGCCTTTGTGAGGAACCACGTTGCGCAGACTGTAGAGAAGCAGATGGCATTTGTGACTCCTCATCCTCCACCTCTTCCAAAACCTCGTCCCTTAGTGCTTGCAGTGTTTTTTCAAGCAGGCAGATAAGGGGGATAGTCATGCTGACTAGTGCATCATCTGCACTCGCCATCCGCGTGGAATAATCGAAGGCACGCAAAACGTGGCAAATGTCCTTCATAGAGGCCCACTCAGTGGTGGTGAAGTGTGAACGGCGCGCACTGCGACTTGTTTGCGCCTGCTGCAGCTGGTACTCCATTACTGCTGCCTGCTGCTCACACAACCTCTCCAACATATGTAACGTTGAATTCCACCTGGTGGGTAGGTCACATATGATGCGATGTTCCGGAAGACATAATCGGCGCTGCAGAGCTGCAATGCGTGATCTTGCATTGCTGGAACGCCGCAAGTGAGCGCACTCTATGCGGACCTTGTGAAGCAGTGCATCAAGATCCGGATAGTCCCTCAAAAAACTCTGCACGACCAAGTTGAGCACATGTGCCAGACATGGGATGTGAGTGAGGTTGCCTAGGCCCAGAGCTGCCACCAGATTTCGGCCATTGTCACACACTACCATGCCTGGCTGGAGATTCGCTGGCACAAACCACACGTCACTCTGCTGCTTGATGGCATTCCAGAGCTCCTGCGCTGTGTGGCTTCGATTCCCCAAAGAAATTAATTTTAATACGGCCTGTTGACGTTTGGCCACGGCTGTGCTCATATCGGTCATCATAACAGGTAACCGTTCACGGGTCGATGTGGAGGTAGACCGTGACGGCTCCTGCAGCGCTGATTCAGAGGAACTGGAGTATGAGGAGGAGTCAATGTGTACAGACTGGATTCCTGCAATCCTTGGAGTTGGCAGAACACGTACAGCGCCACTCTCAAGATCTGTACCCGGCTCCACAACATTTACCCAATGGGCAGTGAGGGAAAGGTATCGTCCCTGTCCATGCTTACTGGTCCACGCATCAGTGGTCAGGTGGACCTTGCTACTGACGGCGTTTTGTAGCGCATGTTTAATTTTTCCCTCCACATGATGTTGCAGGGCAGGGACGGCTTGCCTGCTGAAATAAAAGCGGCTGGGCACGTTGTATTGTGGGACTGCCAATGCCATAAAGTTACGGAATGTGTCAGTCTCCACCAGCCTGAATGATAGCATTTCAAGGGCCAGTAGTTTAGCAATGCCAGCATTCAGAGCCTGTGCTCGGGGGTGGTTTGCCGAGTATGGGCGCCTTTTCTCCCATGCCTGTGCTAACGATGGCTGTAGACTGGCCTGGGAGTGTGAGGATGACTGGGAAAGTGGTGCTGTGGGTGGAATTACACTGTGTCTCTGTACAACAGTGCCAGAGATTCTTCCATGGCGATCCTGTGAGGAAGCCGAACCAGCTGTGTGTGAGCTGGAGGAAGAGGCTACAACACGAGCTGAAGAGGTGGTAGGTGGCGCTGTAGGTTGGCCTAGGTCTTCAGTGTGTTTGTGTAACTCCACCACGTGCTTGGTCCGCACATGTTTCCACATATTTGTGGTATTGAGGTTGCTGACACTTTTCCCTCTTTTCACCTTCTGATTACACAGCTTGCATTTGACAAAGCAAATGTCATCTGCAACTGTGTCAAAAAAGGACCAGGCACTGCAAGTCTTGGGAGCGCCCGCTTTGGATTTTGGAAGAGCCATGCTCCTAATGGGTGCCGAAGTGGAGGCTACAGGCAACCAAGTCTGCCCCCTCCCTCTCCCTCCTTTTTGGGCCGTTCGGGGAATCTCTTCCTCAGAGCTGCTCCCACCACCTTCCTGTCCCTCACGCCATGATGGGTCAAGGACCTCATCATCTACACCACCCTCTTCAAACAACTGCTTCTCCTGGGTAGTCTCGACAGCACAGTACGCACCAGAAAGTGGCACCTGAGTCTCATCATCAGATGCGTACTGAGGTGTGCTGCTGACCATAGGCACTGGCCCACCCGCCTCTTCAGATTCAGAGAGACAAAACGGTTGCGCATCACTGCATACTACCTCTTCTTCAAATTCTCGAATTCTGCTTGGCTGGCCCCCTCTTTCCAAGCCAAGAGATTCAGAGAACAGAAGTAGAGATGGCTCCTGTCCAGGGCTCTCTGACTGCCTGGGCAATTTGGCAGGTGGTGAAGAGACAGATGGGTGCTCTTCAGTGCTCAGGACCTGAGAGGATCTGGAACTAATTGAAGTCGATGCGTTAGCTGCCATCCATCCGACAACGGCTTCAATTTGGTCCTCGCGCAGCAGTGGGGTACGGCTAGCTCCTACAAAGCTGCGCATAAAGGACTGTTCCCTGGTAAAACTGGGGGATGCTGAGTCACTGGTGCCCGCAGCAGGCACAGAATCCCCACGTCCTCTCCCTGCAGGCACAGAATCCTCACGTCCTCTCCCTGCAGAAACTCCACGCCCACGACCACGACCACATGCCTTACTCCCTGCCTTCTTCATCTTGGTAGACTGATAAAGATAGGCAGAAAAGTACTAAGGGCTTAGTGTGCTTATTCCTGAACAGCTGCTAACAGGTATAAGAAACACTAATTTTATAAAGTGTGGACTAGACTTTAATATGAGCTAATGTGGCCTACACAACTGTAAAGTGGAGTGTTTGGTGAACTTTATTTAGGTTTTTTTTGTCACAAAAAGACACTGGATGTGCCTAAAGATGTAATAACGATAGTATCACAAACTTTTTGTAGCTATTACAATGTAGGAAGGTAACCTACAATGCAATAGATGAGGCTGCAAAAAATAGGCTAATACTAATCTGGCTGGGGCTGCAGGGCCCAAGGCTGCAGAAAGGCTCCTCTATCTACTCCTATATAGTGTGTTTGGAATCAATTTAGCTGAATATGGATGGAACCACCACACTAATAGGAGATATCAGGAAAAATTATGAATTGGCAATAAAGGACAATGTATGAGGCAGTGACACACACTGAGTGCACTACAACCAGACGGGGTTGAAGCACACACTACAGGGTGAGCTGCACTCACACACCAGACCTTGCAGACAGCGGTGAACAGTACAGATGCAGAGCACTGTGCACTAGTGCTGCAAGACGGAAAAAAATTCTCTATCTACTCCTATATAGTGTGTTTGGAACCAATTTAGCTGAATACAGATGGAACCACCACACTAATAGGAGATATCAGGAAAAATTATGAATTGGCAATAAAGGACAATGTATGAGGCAGTGACACACACTGAGTGCACTACAACCAGACGGGGTTGAAGCACACACTACAGGGTGAGCTGCACTCACACACCAGACCTTGCAGACAGCGGTGAACAGTACAGATGCAGAGCACTGTGCACTAGTGCTGCAAGACGGAAAAAAATTTCTCTATCTACTCCTATATAGTGTGTTTGGAACCAATTTAGCTGAATACAGATGGAACCACCACACTAATAGGAGATATCAGGAAAAATTATGAATTGGCAAAAAAGGACAATGTATGAGGCAGTGACACACACTGAGTGCACTACAACCAGACTTGGCTGAAGCACACACTACAGGGTGAGCTGCACTCACACACACAGACCTTGCAGATAGCGGTGAACAGCACAGGGAACTGTGCACTAGCACTGCAAGGCACAGTGATTTAGAAAGTAGCTTGGGTAAAGCAGTATAGAGCAAATAGGTAGCTAAAACTGTCCCTCAGAACAACAGCGTCCTATCCCTAACTGAATTCACAGCAGAGTGAGCTCAAAATGGCGGCGGTGGCTTTTATAGTGCATCATGACATCATTTCAGCAGCCAATCACAGCCATGCCATTAGTTAAGATGCCTACATGCCTAACAGGATGTGCCCACACTTCTTAGGATCCTCATTGGCTGAATAAAATGAAAATGTCTCATTGCATTATGGGAACTTCCGATTCCGGTATACGATATTGCAATAGTATCGGAATTAAGTATCGGAATTCCGATACCGCGAATATCGGCCGATACCCGATATTTCAGTATCTGAATGCTCAACACTAATCATAAATCTTTATTTTTTTCAAAACATGTGATACTATCCCTAATAAAAGGTTGGTTTATAAAAAGAGCATGCTTGGAAAAAGTGCTTAAATGGGGCAGTAATTGGCTCAGTGATAAAAAAGGGTGGTTATTAGGGTTGAGCGAGTATGTTCTGTCCGAGTATGCTCGGGCCGAGCTCCGAGTATTTACAGCTGCTCGGTGATAAGGTTAAATCGCTCCCGTGTGCATGATTTGCAACTGTTTGACAGTTTTATTACATGTGAGGAATGTGTAAGAAATAGAAAGGGTTAACAGAACATACTTGCTCAACACTAGTGATTATTAACTTACATACTCTGTTTGGGTCACTGTTGATAGTGGGGTAACAGAATCCGTAATGGGCCCTATTCATTTTAAAATGTTAATACCGCTACTAAACTGTGCAAAATGATTAGAAGCCAAATCCCGCTCTGGGGGTGGCAAAATGCAGCTGCCAGGGAGACAATTCAGACCCCGCATCAGATTGCCTGACAGTGTCTCCCTGCTGGCTGCATCCGGGGCACATGTCCCACCTTCCCCCTCCAGATACGCCACTGTGTAAAATTTCCTGTATGATGCTGCTGCTGCTGCATAGAGAAACAAAACAGGAAGGAAAAATAGATTCACTAGCTCAGAGACAATAGGAAAAGAGAGACAGAGGATGCAGAGGTGAGAACTGGTGATAAACGCAAGAAATATAGTGGCCAGACGTAGTGTTATTCCTCGTGTACATGACAGGTTATCCTGAAAAGTTACATGATCTACCTGTGCTGACAAGTCCACTTAGAGCTGCATTTCCCCTACGGTGGTTTTCTTGAGGGGGCAGCAACACTAATACCTCACCACTGGCTCAGACCACAGGTCTAAAAAGGGGAGGAGAGGGCCCATGCAAGTGGATGACTTTGAAGAATAGGAGGACAATTGAGTGGAATGGCATAGAAAAGCTTTATTACATAAATGGTTCATTAAAAGTCAATACATCACATCAGTAATTTACCATATAGTTAAGACATGCGGACAAATGGTCCCTTGTTTTGCATATAAAGGGGTCTCTGCAAAGGGTTCGCCCCATGGGTCAGAGAGAAGCACTCATGTTTGAACAGGGAGAGGAACACATGGTCAGAACAATTAGGAATCACTATTGTATGAGTTCTACGGTTCAATCAATCCCAAAAGCAATATAGCACATCACTTATCCTAATACAAAAGGGCCCAAAGCTGCAATAGACCCCAAGGGACCGGATACTGGATGAATTAAGCCTCGACGCGCGTTTCGCCGATAGTAGTTTTGGCTTTCTCAAGAGTCGTATATGGTGATTCCTAATTGTTTTGACCATGTGTTCCTCTTCCCGTTCAAACATGAGTGCTTCTCTTTGACCCATGGGGCGAACCCTTTGCAGAGACCCCTTTATATGCAAAACAAGGGACCATTTGTCCGCATGTCTTAACTATATGGTAAATTACTGATGTGATGTATTGACTTTTAATGAACCATTTATGTAATAAAGCTTTTCTATGCCATTCCACTCAATTGTCCTCCTATTCTTCATATATGGTTCTGAGTGGGCTATGTAGAGACGGGTCGGATTTGTCTGGAGACCCCTTACCCACATGATTTATTATGCGGGTCGCAGTTTGTCTATTAAGTGTATGACTTTGTACACTCAGAGTAGCTGCACACAACATCCTTCAGACATGTGCGAACCCTGCAAGTTTTTCAGGAGGAAGAAGTTTCAGGATGCTCCGGCATCTTTTGTCCTGAAGCATAGTTTTTATGTCTTTTTGCGACATCTTTTGCCACTGGCTTTTTCCCCCTTGTATTAAATAAACTAGTAAGAGGCGTCGAAACCAAAACATCCTCAAAAATGGTCAGATCTCTGCTTTTAGCCGCTTTGCATTTTTCGAAATCTGAACTAGTTAAAAGAAGCTGAAAAGACTGAACATATGAACAGTAAGCCGTTTTTTACATAGCAGTGCACATGTTCATTTTTTCTAGTGTTTATTTGTGCTTTTTTCAGGCGGATTTTGGAGCGTACCTGCCTGGAAAAGACGTCTTAGATACATGCCCTTAAAGAACTGTCATTTTGCCGTATGCTCTAATTATGAGAAGTTTAAAATGAACTGTGAAAAAGTGTCATACTCACGGAGATGAAGTGCGATTATTTTGTGTTATGTAAATCCAGCGTGAATTGTTACTGATTATTTCTAGTCTAATGTATTATTTTTTTGATCATTATCTGGAGCTGCATTTGTGTTACTTACACAGATAGATGTCAATATATATTGAAAAAATGGATGATGGTATTTGGATCTTTGCTTTACTATCTATATATTTTTATATGCAACGCAGGACTGGTATGAAAATGGAACACCTCCAGTTTTTTGGCTTTCTGGCTTTTTTTTCACACAAGCATTCCTGACTGGAGCACAGCAAAATTTTGCTCGCAAGTACACAATTCCCATTGACCTGCTGGGGTTTGACTTTGAGGTTTTAGAAGATAAAGAATACAAACATGCACCTGAAGATGGTAAGGAACAGTCACTGCCAAGTATCATGAATATTGAATGTTCATGGCTAGTCCTGAAAAGCTAGGGTTTCCAAGCCTGCCAAGAAGATTTTGTAAATGTAAACATTTCCTTTTAATTTACAAAGCAGTTGTTATAGAATTAACAAAGAATGTTATTAGACTATAGAGGTATGTCACCACGTCTGGAAAATCATCTGCGTTTGACAGCACCAATGTTGTGCATCAGATTTTAAATAAGATCAAACCTATAATGCGGAGAAAACTCGCTACGTAAATTTTCCAACCCCTTTTTTAACGACAATAACCCCCCTTATAAAATAAAAAAAACATATATTCACTCTCACTTTTCTGTCCGACATTGGTCAGAGGTAAATAATACAAGTGCTTCTAACTAAATTAGAATATCATCAAAAAGTTAATTTATTTCAGTTCTTCAATACAAAAAGTGAAACTCATATATTATATGGAGTCATTACAAACAGAGTGATCTATTTCAAGTGTTTATTTCTGTTAATGTTGATGATTATGGCTTACAGCCAATGAAAACACAAAAGTCAGTAAATTAGAAGAATTAACAAAAAACACCTGTAAAGGCTTCCTAAGCGTT
The DNA here is from genome assembly GCF_046119375.1 of Phyllobates terribilis. Taxonomy (NCBI): domain Eukaryota; kingdom Metazoa; phylum Chordata; class Amphibia; order Anura; family Dendrobatidae; genus Phyllobates; species Phyllobates terribilis. The sequence goes on from NW_027362769.1 coordinate 287,843,179, forward strand.
TAAAAAGGTCCATTAGTCTATTTCAGTAGGCTCCACAATCATGGGGAAGACACTCCACAAGGAGGGTAAGCCACAAAAGGTCATTGCTAAAGAAGCTGGCTGTTCACAGAGTGCTGTATCCAAGCATATTAATGGAAAGTTGAGTGGAAGGAAAAAGTGTGGTAGAAAAAGGTGAACAAGCAACCGGGATAACCGCAGCCTTGAAAGGATTGTTAAGATAAGGCCATTGAAAAATTTGGGGGAGATTCACAAGGAGTGGACTGCTGCTGGAGTCATTGCTTCAAGGGCCACCACACACAGACGTATCCAGGACATGTGCTACAAGTGTCGCATTCCTTGTGTCAAGCCACTCATGACCAATAGACAACGCCTGAAGGCTGCTATCAAAGCAACCTGGGCTTCCATAACACCTCAGCAGTGCCACAGGCTGATCGCCTCCATGCAACGCCGCATTGATGCAGTAATTGATGCAAAAGGAGCCCCGACCAAGTATTGCGTGCATTTACTGAACATACATTTCAGTAGACCAACATTTCGGATTTTAAAATCATTTTTCAAGCTGTTGTTATAAAGTATTCTAATTTACTGAGATAATGACTTTCGTGTTTTCATTGGCTGTAAGCCATAATCATCAACATTAACAGAAATAAACACTTGAAATAGATCACTCTGTTTGGAATGACTCTATATAATATATCAGTTTCACTTTTTGTATTGAAAAACTGAAATAAATTAACTTTTTGATATTCTAATTTTGTGAGAAGCATTTGTAGTATGTTATTTTTTTTTACAAGGAGGACTACTTCTTTCAAAAAAGGATTGTCGAGGAGATGTACAATCCCTTTAATGTATTTTTATAGCTGTTGATACCCTACATAGACAAAATGAATTTCATGAAATAATTTAAAAAAAAATTGACGTGGGCCTATTTTTGTGTCCAGCCAAGTACAGCAGGCTGCCCCCAACCTCCAGCTGCCTATTTGTACCTGGCCGGACACAACAATATAGGGAAGCCCTTTTTTTTAAAAAATTATTTCATGAATTTCATGAAATAATTAAAAAAAAAAAATACATGGGGCTTTGCCCTATTTTTGTGTCCAGCCAGGTACAACTAGGCTGCTGGGGGCTGGAATCTGCAGCGCAGGGAGGCCCAAGCTATCTTGGTACCCCCTGCTGCAAATTGCAGTCCGCAGCTACCCCAGAAAATGGCACGTTCATAGAAGCGCCATCTTCTGATGCTGTACCCAACTCATCCAGGGCCCTGGTGCAGTGGCTCACTGGGTAATAAAGGGGTTATCAGCTGGCCCTAAGCCCGAAATTCATGGAGTCACGCCAATATTAGACATGACTGCCATGAATTTCTAGTAAAGTATTAAAAAAAACCACAAACACCCAGAATAAAGTCCTTTAATTGAAATAAACACACAATTTTTTAATGTTCTAAATTAAACCATACTTACCATCATGCCCATTCCAGCTGAAGCCAATGTCTTCTGCAATAAAAGTAAAATAATAAACCAACATCATCCTTACCTTTCCATCGTTCCCAGGACGGCTCCAGCTCTGCTACATTGACATGACAGGCTGGATCATAGCAGAACGCTGCCATCCAGCTTGCCATGCCGCAGACACTGAGAAGCTCCTCATGGAAGCTCCTCAGTATCTGGCTGTGACGGCATCCAGATGAGCTGAGTTCATGTCCAATGAACTCGGCTCACCTCATGCACGTCACTGACAGCGTGGGAGAATTCTCCTGCGCATGCGGTGAGCGTGAGAGAATTCTCCTGTGCTCACGGCAAGCGCAGGAGAATTTTCCCACGCTGTCAGTGACGTGCATGAGGTGATCTGAGTTCATTGGACATGAACTCGGCTCATCTGGATGCCGTCACAGCCAGACGCTGAAGAGCTTCCATGAGGAGCTTCTCAGTGTCTGCGGCATGGCAAGCTGGATGGCAGCGTTCTGCTACGATCCAGCCTGTCATGTCAATGTAGCAGAGCTGGAGCCGTCCTGGGAACCATGGAAAGGTAAGGATGATGTTGGTTTATTATTTTACTTTTATTGCAGAAGACCTTGGCTTCAGCTGGAATGGGCATGATGGTAAGTATGGTTTAATTTAGAACAATAAAGAATTGTGTGTTTATTTCAATTAAAGGACTTTATTCTGGGTGTTTGTGGTTTTTTTTTAACTTTGACTATGGGGTTAGTAATGGTGGTGTCTTATAGACGCCTCTCCATTACTAACCTGGGCTTGATGTCAGCTGGCATTATAAGCTGACATCAACCCCAGCCCTATTACCCCACTGCCACCGTTACAGGGCAGTGGGAAGAGCGAGGCTAAGTGCCAGAATTGGCGCATCCTATGGATGCGCCATTTCTGGGGCGGCTGACGGCTGGTGTTTCTAGCCTTTGAGGGGGCCAATTTTCATGGCACCCTTCCTGGGCTATTAATATCAGCCCCCAGCTGTCTGCCTAGCTTTTGCTAGCTATTAAAATAGGGGGGACCCCACGTCATTTTTTTGGGGGGTCCCCCATTTTAATAGCTAGTAAAGGCTAGGTATTCAGCTGGGGGCTGATATTAGTAGCCTGGGAAGCTCCGTGGGTATTACCCCCTTCCCAGGCTTCAAAAATCTGCCCAGCCGTCTGCTTAACCTCCGCTAGAGACTAAAATTACGGGGAACCCCACGGCAATTTTTTATTTTAATAAATCCTTTATTTTAACACTAAATGACAAGTACAGTAATCAACACTATCACTGTACTTATTATATATGTGACTGACATGTTTCTATCTATCTAATCTATGTATGATGCTCTATTCTTTCTGTTCTAAATTGTCGGGTACCGATGCTGAATTGCCGGATGGCTTTTTTAAAGAGACGGTGCATGAAAACACTATTATTTTTTTTTAATAAATCCTTTAACACTAAATGACAAGTACAGCAACCAACACTGTCACTGTACTTCTTATATATGTGACTGACATGTTTCTATCTATCTAATCTATGTGTGTAACCACCATGGCTGTGACATTACAGTGAGTGGCAGACAATCCCTGCATGATGTGAAAAAATCCAGTTACGCTTTTGGTGCACGAACAATTATCGAACATAACCTCGAACAGCCGAATTTTTTGCAAATCGTTTGCGTTCGTCGAACGACTCAAACACCGCCCAAAACAGCTCGAATTTGAGATTGGCGAACAGTTCTAGTCGAACACCGCTCATCTCTAATAAGTAGCACCGCTCTCATCCGGGAATTTATGCCCTTATTTTTTTATAGTGGTCGATAGTCATCTCAAACAAGACCTCTAATATGGGCATACAGGTGATAGAAGTGTAAATCTATACCTACCTGTATGGCCCATATTAGAGGTCTTGTTGATGTGAAATGTCTTTTTATTCATTCTGGTTTCTGATGTGTTCCCGTCCCGGGGCCCCCAAGAAATCCCGCCTACTGTTTTAATTATAATGTTTCCCCCCTCCCTTGCATGTCACAGAGCCCTGTGATGTGCAGTCGCTGTGACCAGATCCCACACCTGCGCACTTCACCTTTTACGCAAGGCGCATGTCTTCCTGCCGTCTATGTATCATTGTAGAGCAGGGATCTTGTGCGCAGGCGCCGGGAAGTCAGAGTGACTCGCCTGCGCACAAGTTTCCTGCTCTGCAATGATACATAGACAACAGGAAGAAGTGCGCAGGTGCGGGATCTGGGCACACGTCACAGGGCACTGTGACGCGCAGTGGAGGGGGGAAACATTATAATTAAAACAGTAGGCGGGATTTCTTGGGGGCCCCGGGACAGGAACACATCAGAAACCAGAATGAATAAAAAGACATTGCAGTGGAGGGGGGAAACATTATAATTAAAACAGTAGGCGGGATTTCTTGGGGGCCCCGGGACAGGAACACATCAGAAACCAGAATGAATAAAAAGACATTTCACACCAACAAAACCTCTAATATGAAGCATACAGGTAGGTATAGATTTGCATTTCTTTCACCTGTATACCGATATTAGAGGTCCGATAAGTGTCAGGGGGAGACAGATTCCCTTTAAGCATTATTCATATTTTTAAAAACTGATATAATCTATCATTTATGGCTGTAAGAGAGTGTCTAATGATTACTATCTTCCATAGGTGTATATATTCATGGATTGTTTCTTGATGGAGCTCGGTGGGACAGGAAGACAAAGAAGTTAGGAGAATCTTACCCTAAGATTCTTTATGATTCCGTTCCTGTGGTTAGTATAATGCTTCCCGTTTATGTATGTAAAAACTTTTTTTTATGTCTACAGCTCCTATGCAGGCTTGTGTGTCTCTATGGTAACAGACAACAAACTGTTTAGTTTGAGCATGCGGTCATGTGTTGTTACTCTGTTTACCTCTTCTTGTAAATCTACAGACAATCCTTAGGGCTCATTCAGATGTCGTTTTTTTTCACAGACTAGAAAAACGGACTGAGTTTCAGCAATTACTTTCATCAGACTGTCATCTGAGTTTCGTTAGTTTGGACAAATTTTCAACAGTTTTTCTCATATGTGAAAAAAAACGTTTCTTCACTTTCTCCTAACGGTCTGTGATAATTGGACCGCACTTGCATGTCAGCCAAGCGCTTTCTGTTTTTTTCACTGACCCATAGACTTACTTGCATTGCTGATTTTACTCCAACACTCAGAACAATATTGATATGTCTCCGCTTGGTCCGCAAAAAATCACGGACATGTGAACAACTGCCCCATTCTCTATTATAGGCATGAGTCCTATCCGTGAAAAACACAGATATTACTCGTACCCAAAAAACTGCCTTCTGAATGAGCCCAAAAGCTATGTTACCATGTGCAAAAATTCTGTGCTTTTTCTGCTGATGTTGGCACAAAAATACATAATAGCTATAGCATGTACTCTGATTATCATGTTTTTGCTGTGTTTTTTTAAAGGTTTTTCCTAGTGTTTTTTAAGCGCTTTTGGTGCAGATTTTAAGCAGCGTTTTATGTATTTTTTTTATTCTGAAATGTCTGGATTTTGCAACTGTGTTTTTCAATGCACATTGGGCACGAGTTACATGATTTTACTACCACTTTGCTTGATCTGTTAATGGCAGAAGATTTCTTGAACAAAATAATCCAGAGGAATAAAACCTATGTTTACATTGCATAGGAGCATAGCCTAAGAGGGTCAGAAGGAAAGGTCCGGCGTGCAGAAACCTGGCCATGGAAGCTATGTAGATGAAATGTCTAGCTAAAAAAGGGGAGCCACACCCCTGTTTGTACAAAGTACAAGAAACTACAGCAAAACCAAAAAATGAGTCGGAGCATAAGTTGGTAAACATGCACTGTGTAAAAGCACGTTCACTATGGCCATTTCACAGACAAAACCTAAGATAAAAACAAAATGAGCATATACCTTTAGTAAGTTAGTGAATAAAAAAAGTACATATAAATAACATAACTAAGTAACCTAACACTGTTTTGATCAAAAAAGCGTAAAAGTGGCAAGGTGTATCCATGACAGGATAGAACCGTCCCAATTGGGTACACCTTGTTGCGGTGGGATCCAAACCCAGACTCATCCATCGTACTGCCAGATAGAGAAGCACGATTCATCATTCTCCTGTAGCAGTGTGAGTTACACCACTGTATACACTGTGTGCAGAATTATTAGGCAAGTTGTATTTTAGAGGATTATTTTTATTATTGATCAACAACTATGTTCTCAATCAACCGAAAAGACTCATAAATATCCAAGCTAAATATTTTTGGAAGTTGGAGTGTTTTTTTTTTTAGATTTGGCTATCTTAGGAGGATATCTGTTTGTGTAGGTAACTATTACTGTGCAGAATTATTAGGCAACTTAATAAAAAACAAATATAATCCCATCTCACTTGTTTATTTTCACCAGGTAAACCGATATCAGTGCACAAAATTTAGAAATAAACATTTCTGACATGCAAAAACAAAAACCCCAAAAATTAGTGATCAGTATAGCCACCTTTCTTTATGATGACACTCAACAGCCTTCCATCCATAGATTCTGTCAGTTGCTTGATCTGTTTTCGATCAACATTGCGTGCAGCAGCCACCACAGCCTCCCAGACACTGGTCCGAGAGGTGTACTGTTTTCCCTCCCTGTAGATCTCACATTTTATAATGGACCACAGGTTCTCTATGCGGTTCAGAACAGGTGAACAAGGGCGCCATGTCATTATTTTTTCTTCTTTTAGACCTTTACTGGCCAGCCACACTGTGGAGTAGTTGGATGCATGTGATGGAGCATTGTCCTGCATGAAAATCATGTTTTTCTTGAACGATACCGACTTCTTCCTGTACCACTGCTTGAAGAAGTTGTATTCCAGAAACTGGCAGTAGGTCTGGGAGTTGAGCTTCACTCCATCCTCACCCCAAAAAGGTCCCACAAGTTCATCTTTGATGATACCAGCCCATGCCAGTACCCCACATCCACCTTGCTGGCATCTGAGTCGGAGTGGAGCTCTCTGCCCTTTACTGATCCAGCCTCTGGCCCATCCATCTGGCCCATCAAGAGTCACACTCATTTCATCAGTCCATAAAACCTTTGAAAAATCAGTCTTAAGATATTTCTTGGCCCACTCTTGACGTTTTATCTGATGTTTCTTGTTCAGAGGTGTTCGTTTTTCAGCCTTCCTTACCTTGGCCATGTCCCTGAGTATCGCACACCTTGTGCTTTTTGATACTCCAGTAACGTTGCAGCTCTGAAACATGGCAAAACTGGTGGCGAATGGCATCTTAGCAGCTTCATGCTTGATTTTCCTCAATTCATGGGCAGTTATTTTGCGCCTTTTTTGGCCAACACGCTTCTTGCGACCCTGTTGGCTATTTGCCATGAAACGCTTGATTGTTCGGTGATCACACTTCAAAAGTTTGGAAATTTCAAGACTGCTGCATCCCTCTGCAAGACATCTCACAATTTTGGACATTTCAGAGCCTGTCAAATCTCTCTTCTGACCCATTTTGCCAAAGGAAAGGAAGTTGCCTAATAATTAAGCACACCTTATATAGAGTGTTGATGTCATTAGTCAACACCCCTCCTCATTACAGAGATGCACATCACCAGATTTACTTAATTGGTAGTTAGATCTCAAGCCTATGCAGCTTGGAGTAGGACAACATGTATAAAAAGTATCAAAGTGATCAAAATACCCATTTACCTAATAATTCTGCACGTGGTGTATGATGCTTGCTAATGTGCACTCAGTGATATAGGGCATGCATATAGCTGTCCGACCATGGAAACCCATGCCATGAAGTTCCCAGAATGCAGTTTTTGTGCTGATATTGCCACAGGGGGTTTGGAACTCCACAGAGCATTGACAACTTTTATACATTATGCACTATGCAATTGCGACTGAATTTCTGTTGTTCCCATGTGTTTCAACTTTTCAATAGTATCACTCACTGCTAATCATTAAATATTTAAAGAGGAAGATATTTAAAATCTGACTTGTTGCAACGGTGGCATCCTATTATAGGAACCCACTCAAATTTAGTGAGCTCTTTGGAACAACTTATTCTTTCACAAATCTTTGTAATGGTAGGCTGCATGGCTGGGTGCTTGCTGTTAAACACCTGTGGCAATGGGACTGAATGGAAAAAAAAACTGAATTTGACTCCTTCACGACATATGACGTACATGTTAATTTGATGCGTGCTCACATGCTGAGCCCGCATCTTTCCCAGCAAATGATGGCTGATTTAATTATTCTACACTCCCATTGGCACACCTGTGACGTGATCGTGGGGCGCCGATGGGTTGTCATGACCGCCAGGGGTCTACTGTTGACCCCTATGCCTGTCATTACAATCACCCTGTGAAAGCCGGCCCGCGGCTAGCTTTCATGGGAGATTGTGATTTTCTCTATACATAGCAGCGCTGATGCAGTGCTATGTATAGTACAAGCGATCAGACGATTGCAGCTTCAAGTCCCCTAGGGGGACTAACAAATACTGTAAAAACAAAAGTTTTTAAAAATATGAAAAAAATAAAAAACACAAAAGTTCAAATCACCCCTTTTTTGCCCCATTAAACATAAAATAAAAAATACATATATTTGGTATCATTGTTTTCGTAAAAGTCCAATCTATCAATTCAAAATCTAAAATAAATGAATCCAATGGTGTAACAAGAAAAAAATATCAAAAGACCAAAATTAGGTGTTTTTGGCCGTCGCAGCATTGCAATAAGGGGCGATCAAAACATCTCATCTACTCTAAAATTGTATCAATAAAACACATCAGCTCAGGGTGCAAAAAAAAATAAGCCCTCACATGGCCCATATCCCAAAAAATGAAAAAATGACAGGTCTCAGAAAATGGCGACAAAAACAAAAAAATGTTTAACAAAAAAAACTATACATGTTTGGTATCTAAAAACGTTAAAGAATCTGTTTGGTATCTACATACTTGTACTGATCTGGAGAATCATATTGCCTGGTCAGTTTTACCATATAATAAACTTGGTAGATGAAAATAAAAAAATACAATTGTGAAATTGCACTTTTTTTTGCAATTTAAACACACTGAATTTTTTTTACCGTTTTCCAGTACACTATGTGGTAGAATAAATAGTGTCATTCAAGAGTACAACTACAAAAAAAAGTACCAAAAAAATCAAGCCTTCAAATGTCTATATTGATGGGAAAATAAAAAAGTTATGGCTCTTAGAAGGAGAGGAAAAAACGAAAAAAATGGAAAATCGCCATGTCGTGAAGGGATTAATTAGTAAGAGGTGTGACCCAATATTTTTGTTCATATAGTATATGTTCTATCAGATCCTAGTTAAAGACTGACACTATGACAGATGTAGTAAAAGCTTAGAATAGTAGCCCAACAGAATTATACTAGCGTAGACAATTAAACAGCAGGTGAAAGGTAAAGAGAAAGCATTCATATATTCTTATATATGTATATCATCTTCCCTTTCCCCCAGTGTGTGACTCCTGCTTCTAAAGAGTTGTAAACCATATAACAAATGATCTCTTTCCAGTTTATTGTCTGGTTTGGCACTTTATAAACTTTTTAGTGGATGCAATTTACTTCTAGAATCCTTTTAGGTTATGTCAATGACTAATCTCCTAGATTGCGAAGCTGGCAAGTCTTCCTATAAGATGACCCCAATAGTCTTTACGTAACTTGCTTCAATCATATTTATATTGCTTCCAGTGGCGTTATTGGGTATTGTGTACAATCTGTCTTGCGACAGCTGCAGCCGGTCATACTGTTTTAACATTTAAAGATCTTTCACTGGATTGATTACTTAAAATGGAGTATCTTCTTAACCCCTTACTGACATTGTCAGCAATAGTACGTCCCTGTGCCCTGGGCCCATTGGACCAGGTATGTACTTATGCACAATGTGATTGCGACCACACAGGTTGTGCGGGGCGATCGCCGCCGGGTGTCAGCTGATTCTCACAGCTGACACCCGGTACCATGTGCCAGGAGCGGTCCCACACCGCTCCCGGCACATTAACCCCCGAAATGCTGCGATCGACTTCGATCGCAGCATTTCCGGGGCAGGTAGCGGTAAGAGCGCCCCTCTTACCTTGTATCCGGGGTCCCGCACTGTGTGTTCTGGGTCCCGCACTGTGTTCTGGGTCCCGCACTGTGTGTTCTGGGTCCCGCACTGTGTGTTCTGGGTCCCGCACTGTGTGTTCTGGGTCCCGATCATTGCCATGGTGAAGCAATGTCATAATAACATCCAGGTCACCAGGCATCAGCAAGTTAGGTAGATCGTGCTCCGTGCACATTCTACTTAACTTAAGTCTGCAGGGGCTGACAGCCTGAATAGCATAAAGATGCTGCTGCATCCCAATGCTGTGCAAGCGATCAGCCTGCAAAAAAATGAAAGTCTCATAGTGGGATAAAGTGTAAAAGTAAAAAAAGTGTAAGAAAGTGAAAAATAAAAAAAAAAGAAAACTGTAAAAATATTTTAAAAAAATGAAAAAATAATCCCACAAAAATAAAAATATACTGTACCCATAAATAAATATTATTATTATGAAAAAACAAACAAAAACAAACCAATAAAAGTAGAAATATTTGGTATCGCCGCGTCCGGAATGATCTGACCGATAAAACTGTCCCACTTGGGGGGGTAAAGGGAAGAGTGCCAGGGAGGCAAGCCCTGATCTGGCATACCCCAATAAGTTTGCAAAGTTGGCAGATGAGGCAGGTGTCGGTACAGGGGTAGCACTGCTGCAGCAAGGCATATCCTCTGAAGCCGGAGGAGTGTCAGCTCCAGTAAGGGGGGAAATAGGAGAGCAGGGCAGGCCAGGCAGGTGCTGGTAGTGGGGGACTCAATTATTAGGGGAACAGATAGGGCAATCTGTCACAAAGACAGGTATCGTCGAACAGTGTGCTGCCTACCTGGTGCTCGAGTCCGGCACATCGCTGATCGGGTTGACAGATTACTGGGAGGGGCTGGTGAGGACCCAGCGGTCATGGTGCACATTGGCACAAATGACAAAGTTAGAGGTAGGTGGAAGGTCCTTTTAAAGATGATTTCAGGGAATTAGGCTGCAAGCTTAAAACAAGGACCTCCAAGGTGGTATTCTTTGAAATACTGCCTGTACCACATGCCACGCCAGAGAGGCAATGGGAGATTATGGATATAAATAAGTGGCTCAGGAATTGGTGTAGGAAGGAGGGGTTTTGGTTCCTGGAGAACTGGGCCGACTTCTCAGTTGGCTACAGGTTCTACGCTAGGGACGTGCTGCACCTCAATGGGGAGGGTGCAGCTGTGCTGGGGGAGAAAATGGCTAGAAGGTTGAAGGAGTGTTTAAACTAGGGATTGGGGGGGGAGGGTATTCATTTTATAGGTGGGGAAGATAGTGCAGATAGTGACCTGGGCACAAATAAAGAAATTGGGGGTGGGGTTAGAACAGTCAATATAGTAGGAAAGAATAGAGGCACAGAGAGATACATAAAATGCATGTACACTAATGCCAGAAGCCTCACCGACAAAATGGAGGAATTAGAATTAATTTTGTTGGAAAATAATTATGACATGGTGGGGATATTTGAGACATGGCTGGATGAGAGCCATGACTGGGCAGTTAATTTGCAGGGCTATAGTCTGTTTTGAAATGACCGTACAAACAAGAGAGGGGTGTTTATATGTAAAATCATCCTTAAAACCCATCTTGCATGAGAATATATGTGAATCTAATGAAAATGTAGAGTCCCTGTGGGTGGAGATAAGGGGAGGGGGAAAAAATAATAAATTACTGATAGGGGTTTGTTATAAGTCTCCAAAAATAATGGAAGCAGCAGAGAATATCCTCACAAAGCAAATAGATGCAGCAGCGACTCAAGGAGAAGTCATTATTATGGGGGACTTCAACTACCCTGAAATACAGTGGGGAACAGAAACCTGTAGTTCAAGCAAAGGTAATAGGTTTTTGACAACTATGAGAGACAATTACCTTTCACAACTGGTTCAGGACCCAACAAGAAGGGGGGCACTGCTAGACCTAATATTAATCAACCTGCCAGACCGCATATCAAATATACGAGTTGGGAGTCACTTGGGTAATAGTGATCGCAAAATAATAAGTTTTCATGTATCCTTTAATAAGATGTGTAGTAGAGGGGTTACAAGGACACTAAACTTCAGGAATGCAAATTTCCAACGGTTGAGAGATGATCTTAGTGCAATAAACTGGGACGATATCCTGAAACATAAAACTGCACAAAGCAAATGGGAGACATTTATTAGCATCCTGAATAGGACCTGTGCACAATATATACCCTATGGGAATAAATGCTAGAAATAGGAGGAAACCACTATGGCTAAATAGAGCTGTAAGGGGCGCAATAAGTGACAAAAATAAAGCATTTAGAGAACTAAAGCAAGTAGGCAGTGATGAGGCATTAAATAAATACAGAAAATTAAATAAATTCTGTAAAAAACAAATCAAGGCAGCAAAGATTGAGACCGAGAGACTCATTGCCAGAGAAAGTAAAAATGATCCCAAAATATTCTTTAACTACATAAATAGTAAAAAACTAAAAAATGATAGTGATGGCCCCCTTAAAAATAGTCTGGGTGAAATGGTGGATGAGGATGAGGAAAAAGCCAATATGCTAAATGATTTTTTCTCAACAGTATTTACACAAGAAAATCGCATGACAGAAAACATGATTAGTGATGACAAAAATTCTCCATTAAATGTCATTTGCTCAACCCAGCAGGAAGTACAGCGGCATCTAAAAAATCAATAAAGTTGACAAATCCCCGGGCCCAGATGGGATACACCCGCGAGTACTGCAAGAATTAAGTAACATCATAGATAGATCATTATTTTTAATCTTTAAAGATTCCATAATAACAGGGTCTGTACCACAGGACTGGCGTATAGCAAATGTGGTGTCAATATTCAAAAAGGGGAGAAAAACCGAACTTGGAAATTATAGGCCAGTAAGCTTAACCTCTACTGTGGGTAAAATCCTGGAGGGTTTCCTAAAAGATGCTATACTAGAGTCTCTGAAGAAGAATAACCTTATGACCCAATATCAACATACGAACATACGGTTTACGAGGGGCCATTCCTGTCAGACTAATCTGATCAGCTTTTAGGAAGAGGTAAGTTCTGGACTGGACCAAGGAAATGCAGTGGATGTTGTGTATATGGACTTTTTAAAAGCTTTTGATACGGTTCCACACAAAAGGTTGATACATAAAATGAGAACAATGGGGATAGGGGAAAATATATGTATGTGGGTTAAGAACTGGCTCAGTGATAGGAAACAAAGGGTGGTTATTAATGGAACACACTCCGACTGGGTCTCAGTTAACAGTGGGGTACCACAGGGGTCAGTATTGGGCCCCCTTCTTTTTAACATATTTATTAATGACCTTGTAGGGGGCATACAGAGTAGTATTTCAATATTTGCAGTTGACACTAAACTCTGCAGGGTAATCAATACAGAGGAGGACAATTTTATATGACAGGAGGATCTATGTAAACTAGAAGCTTGGGCTGATAAATGGAAAATGAGCTTTAATGGGGATAAATGTAAGGTAATGCACTTGGGCAGAGGAAGTAAAATGTATAATTATAAGCTTAATTGTAAAACACTGGGCAAAACTGTAACTGAAAAAGACCTGGGTGTATTGGTGGACGACAAGCTCACGTTTGGTGGCAAGTGTCAGGCAACTGCTGCAAAGGCAAATAAAATAATGGGATGCATTAAAAGAGGCATAGATGCTCATGAGGAGAACATAATTTTACCTCTATACAAGTCACTAGTGCGACCACACTTAGAATACTGTGTACAGTTCTGGTCTCCGGTGTATAAGAAAGACATAGCTGAACTAGAGCGGGTGCAGAGAAGAGCGACCAAAGTTATTAGAGGACTGGGGGGTCTGCAATACCAAGACAGGTTATTACACTTGGGGTTATTTAGTTTGGAAAAACGAAGGCTTAGGGGTGATCTTATTACTATGTACAAGTATATGAGGGGACAGTACAAAGACCTTTCTACTGATCTTTTTACTCTGAGGCCTGAGACGGGGACAAGGGGTCATCTTCTACGTCTGGAGGAAAGAAGGTTTAATCATAATCACAGACGGGGATTCTTTACTGTAAGAGCAGTGAGACTATGGAACTCTCTGCTGCATGATGTTGTAATGAGTGATTCACTACTAAAATTTAAGAGGGGCATGGATGCGTTTCTTGAAAAGTATAATATTACAGGTTATATATACTTGATTCCTTGATAGGGTGTTGATCCAGGGAACTAGTCTGATTGTCGTATGGAGTCAGGAAGGAATTTTTTTCCCCAATGTGGAGGTTAGTGCTTGCCACATGTTTTTTTTGCCTTTGGATCAACATGTTAGGCTATGGATTGAACTTGATGGACTTAGTCTTCCTTCAACCTTAAAAACTATGTTACTATGTTACTAGTTAACTCCTTTAGTGAACACGGTAAAAAAAAAATAAGCAAAAAACTACGCTGTATCATCATATTGCCAAACAGAAAATGGAATAAAACGCGATCAAAAAGATGAATGTAAGTAAAAATGGTACCGCTGAAAACATCATCTTGTCCCGCAAAAAACAAGCTGCCATGCAGCTCCATCAGCTGAAAAATAAAAAAGTTATAGCTCTCAGAATAAAGCGATACAAAAAAATTATTTTTTCTATAAAATAGTTTTTATTGTGTAAAAGCTCCAATACATAAAAAAATATAAATGTAGTATCGCTGTAAACGTACTGACCCGAAGAACAAAGCTGCCTTATCAATTTTACCACACACAGAACGGCATAAAAAAAACAAAAAAATTCCTGAATTGTTGTTTTTTGTTTATTCTTCCTCCCAAAAATCGGAATAGAAAGCGATCAAAAAATGTCATTGCCCGAAAATGGTACCAACAAAAACTTCAACTCGTCCCACAAAAAACAAGCCCTTAGATGACTCTGTCAGCTGAAATATGGAAAAATGATTGCAAAAACTAGTCTTTGCAAAAAAAACAGCGTCATATAGTGTGTGACAGCTGCCAAACATAAAAACCCGATAAGAATCTGGTATCGCTGTAATCGCACCGACCCGAAAAATAAAGTCGTCTAATCACTTATACCGCACGAGGAACGGCGTAAAAGATAAACTCCTGGGCTAGGATTGTGATAGGGTTGTGCTAGGGTTAGGGTTGTGCTAGGGTTGGGGTTGTGTTAGGGATGTGGTTGTATTAGGGTTGAGGTTGTATTAGGGTTGAGATTTTTTCAAAAGTAAAGAAAAAAAAATGACGACGATATGGCGACCAATGTTGTGCGCAAGTGCTCGCTACTTGAGTTTGCATCGGGTGCTCGGGTATGCATTGAGTATCGTGGGTGTTCGAGTGACATGCTCGAGTCTCCGCCCCATATGTTTCGCTGTTGTACAGCCAAAAAATCCTCACGGGGATTGCCTGCCATGCATGAGTGATCCCCTCATGGTTTTTTTGGGTGTCTAACAACCGTGAAACATGTGGGGCAGGGACTCGAGCATGTCACTCGAGCACCCACAAAACATGGTGCATACCCAAGTACCCGATGCAAACTCAAGTACCGAGCACTTGCACTCAAGACTAATGACAACTTATTCAATATGATGACCTAATGTTATCAAATTCTGTGTCGTACCTTTGGGTTCAGAATATTCACTATACCCCTTGATAAAATCCTTGAGGGGTCTAGTTTCCAAAAGGGGGTCACTTGTGGGGGGTTTCCACTGTTTAGTCGCATCAGGGGCTATCCAAACATGACATGGCATCCGCTCTTGATACCAGCCAATTTTGTGTTCAAAAAGTCACACAGTGCTCCTTCCCTTCTGAACCCTACCGTGCGCCCAAACAGTGTATTTTCCCCACATATGGGGTATTGGTTTACTTAGGAGAAATTGCACAACAGTTTTTGGAGTCCATTTTCTCCTCTTACCCTTGTGAAAATAAAAAATTTGGGGCTAAAAGATAATTTTTGTGGAAAAAGTTTGATTCATTTATTTTCACGGCTGTACGTTATAAACTTCTGTGAAGCACCTGAGGGTTCAGGGTGATCATCACACATCTAGAAAAGGTCCTTGAGGGGTGTAGTTTCTAAAATTGGGTCAGTTGTGAGCGGTTTCCACTGTTTAGGCACATCAGGGGCTCCCCAAACGCGACATGGTGTCTGCTAATTATTCAAGCAAATTTACATTCAAAAAGTCAAATGGCGCTCCTTCCCTTCCGAACGCTGCCGTGCGCCCAAACAGCAGTTTTCTCCCACATATGTTGATCGGCTTACTCAGGAGATATTGCACAACACATTGCATGGTGCAATTTCTCCTGTTACCCTTATGAAAATGCAAAATTGGGGGCTGAAAAACATTTTTGTGGGAAAAATGTGAAAATTTTATTTTTACGGCTCAATGTTATAAACTTCTGTGACGCACCTGGGGGTTCGAGGTACTCACCACACATCTAGATAAGTTCCCTGAGGGGTCTAGTTTCCAAAATGGTTTCACTTGTAGGAGGATTCCACTGTTTAGGCACATCAGAGGCTCCCCAAACGCAACATGACGTCCGCTAATTATTCAAGCAAATTTTACATTCAAAAAGTCAAATGGCGCTCCTTCCCTTCTGAACCCTGCCGTGCTCCCAAACAGTGGTTTTCCCCCACAGATGGGGTATTGGCTGCTGAGGAGGAATCTAACAACAAATTTTAGGGTCCATTTTTTTCCTGTTACCAATGCGAAAGTAAAAAATTTGGGTCTAAAGTAACATTTTTGTGGAAAAAGTTAAATGGATTTTTTTTCTCTTCCACATGCCAAAAATTCCTGTGAAGCACCTGAAGGGTTAATAAACTTCTTGAATGTGGTTTTGAGCACCTTGAGGGGTGCACTTTTTAGAATGGTGTCACTTTTGGGTATTTTCTGTCATAAAGGCACCTCAAAGTCACTTCAAATGTGATGTGGTCCCTAAAAAATGGTTTTGTAAATTTTGTTGGAAAAGTGAGAAATCGCTGGTGAACTTTTAACCCTTATAACTTCCTAACAAAAGAAAATGTTGGTTCCAAAATTGTGCTGATGTAAAGTAGACATGTGAGAAATGTTATGTATTAACTATTTTTTGTGACATATCACTCTGATTTAAGGGCATGAAAATTCAAATTTTGAAAATTGCGAAATTTTCAAAATTTTAGCTAAATTTCCGATTTTTTTCCACAAATAAACGCAAGTCATATCGAAGAGATTTTACCACTATCATGAAGTACAATTTGTCATGAAAAAACATTCTCAGAATCCGTGGGATCCGTTGAAGCGTTTCCAGAGTTATTACCTCATGAAGTGACAGTGGTTAGAATTGTAAAAATTGGCCTGGTCATTAACGTGCAAACCACCTTCGGGGGCAAAGGGGTTAATTTGACACTGTTCTACTGATTGTAGAATAGTTTTCTTTTTTCTTATGTGCCCTTCCATTCCAATGTTATGCTCCCTGGTAATAGTGAAAATTTTACTTTCAACCAACTGGGTGTATACCACAGAATTTATTTGTCGCTGTGTTTTGATAAAGAAGTTATATTGTATGTATTTGCTTTAAAGGGAACTTTGTACCATTGGTACCGGGAGCATAACTTTGGAACAATAGGGTACATAAGAAATAGGGAAAACTCTTTCAGAATTAGTGGACACCACTTGGTGGAGGTAATCAGTTTAAAGGAAAAAAAATGCCAGTGAAAGGGCTTAATTTTAAGACTGTGTAAGGCCTCCTTCACATGTACGTGTAGCATCTATTTTCACACATACCGGAAATACGTATCTACACCCTATGAGGCTGCTCACATGTCTGCGATTTCACACGGACTGTGAGTCCGTGTGACCCACACGTAGACATGTCTGATTTTTACCGGCAACATGGATGATAAGGGACCATACGAGTCAATGGGTCGGTGTAAATACGTACAGCACACAAATAACATCCATGTGCCATCCATATGACACATACTGGAATGAAATGCATTTAAGAAATTACTGATTTTTATCTGTTTAAAGATGTGCAAAGATGATAAATAAATAGATAAGTAATAGATATCCATCAGATATATAATTTTACAACTTCACAACACATTGTAGACACCTCTCCATTACGAACACCATGGCTTCATGTCAACTGTGTTTTTGGACACTTAACAGCTGAAATCAACCCCGAGCCCCATTATCCTGATTGCCAATGCACCAGGGAAATCGGGAAGAACCAAGGCAAAGCGCAAGAATTGGCGCATCTAATGTGATGCTCCATGTTGAGACACGAGGGTCAGTGGGTGTTCTCATCCGCTGGCCTGGCTGTCTTTAAGAAAGACCCCACGGGCCAGGGCTCATCCCACTAAAGGCATCCAAGGCCAACTACCCCATCCAGTAGCACCCCGCTTTTGGCGGGCACCCACATAGAAGAGGTAGTGGCAACGCTTAGGAATCTGAGAGAGCACAGTGAGGTATGTGGACAGGAGACCGGATTGTCCCAACCTGGGTTCTCCAAACGCCTTTGTGGATTCAGTGATGGGCAGTGGAGCAAATCTGTATTCCACCAGCTGGAGCCATGGTCCCTGGGCTGATGTCCTGTAGAGTCTCTCTGGAAAACCTCCTTTTATATTCCACAGCTCTCATTCAAGTCATTCTCCCACAGGATTGGGGGAAGGTAATCCCTCATTGTTTAATTGTTCAATTAGCCAGCATATAGGTCCTCCAAGTTGTGCAAATTAGTCAACGGCCAGACTCACATGCAACAATGGCTCTTGTCCCTTGACCTACTGAACAAAGGAACAAATATGTCTGACATAATTCAGAATAATTCACTCCCGCACCAGTGGCCAGGGTGATGCTGTGTCGTCACATTCCTCCCCCTTCTTAATTCTCCCCGGAGACTACTGGATCCTGTCGTGGGTTGCTTTTGACGTGTCTGCCAGACATGATATGCTTCCAATCATCCTTCTCCACTTGTCGGGTACAGTTTGTCTGTATATCTTTCAGCACAGACACAGGTGTAAGAGGTTTCAAATTCATGAGAACTAACCTGTGTATCATCCAGTTTCCTCAAAGCATATTCCATGTCTTCCTTGCAAATAAACTCCACAATCCCCATTCCATCCTTGTGTACATCAGCATAGCAGACATCTCCAGCTTCTCTCATATGATCTTTCAGATCCTGCCAACTCCCCAATAGGGGAAGCTCCGAGACTATGTCTATATATTCAATACGCCGGGACGGGAGCCCGTTCCTCCCGCAGATTCCTCTATATCCACCCCCTGATCCTTGGTTTCACCTAGGAAACTCCAGACGTAACAGACAAGAACCAAACTCGTAACTATTGTGTCCAAACACAGTGTCCTCCGCATCCCATGAATCCTCGAAGCTGATGAAGGCGAACAGTGCGGCACTGCTAACCCCACGATTTTTCAGCTCGATGGCACGGATCCGCCCGTACCGACGGAAAAAATCCTCCAACTCCTTCTCTTGTATATCGGCCGATAAATTGCTCACATAAATGCACCCATCCCCAGAGCGCTGACACCTAGCCAGGGAGATGGTCACTTGGCGGCCTGGTAAGTGGAATACTGGGGGGACAATATCTGGGCTGACCAGGGCGATGGAAGACCCAGTGTTCCAAGTCCCTGGATGTCACAGACCTTGACTGGCTGCATATGGGGATGGAGGTTGGCTGGTGTAGGTTGGCCAACTCGCCGTAGAGTGTGGACAGGATAGATCACCCAGGGATAGCGTCCATCAGACTCTGCTGGTTCGTCCTCGCAGACGTTGACCAGCTGGGCCGGCAGAATGGGTCCAGGCATGGGGCCCTGGAAACAATCTTTGGCCTTGTGTGCAAGGCACTCACACATCTAACAGCGCCATGGGTTGGGCAAATCACATGTCCTCTTTGTAAAGCTTTGTCCTGGTGGGGTTTCTGCTGGGTAGCGGGATAATCCTGCTTGAGTGGCTGCTCAAATCTTTGGTTGAGAGGTCTCCCGGGATGAGTGGCTATAGACTTGTTGACCAATTGGGCTGCTTACTTTGGGGTGTCAGGCTTCCAGTTGGCTACCCACTCTCGTATTTCTGGGATCATTTCCTCCATAAGTTGCTTGAGCACGATCACATCCCGGAGGGCAGCAGTGGAATATGCAGCCTAACCATCGATCCAGCGGTTGTAGTTGACTGCCAAATTCTACATAATTGGCAAGACAACACCCGATACTTGGTGCGATATCTCTCAGGGGTGATCGTAAAATGGGCCAACAGCGTGTCCTTAACCGTCCCAAGGCCCAAGCACCCGGACAGCATCTTTAACTCCGCCAGTCAAGCTAGACTACAGGTATTTGGCCCAGTCAGCTGTGGGCACCTGGTGCATCCGCATGAGAGTTTCAAAGCTCTGCAGATGTTCATCAACCTCTACAGTAATGTTCAAAATAATAGCAGTCCAATATGACTAACCAGATTAATCACTGTTTTTAGAACAAATTATATTACCACATGTCAAACAATTTACCAGTTGGTGCAGTAGATTCTAAGAAAACCAACAGACTCCACATTCATGATCTGTATGTTTTTGAGTCTGTGTATTTGAATAATTAATTGAAAAGGGGGTGTGTTCAAAATAATAGCAGTGTGGAGTTCAGTTAGTAAGGTCAATCATTCTGTGAAGAAACAGGTGTGAATCAGGTGGCCCTTATTTAAGGGTGAAGCCAGCACATGTTGTACATGCATTTCTCCTTTAAAGCCTGAGAAATATGGGTCGTTCGAGACATTGTTCAGAAGAACAGCGTAGTTTGATTAACCCCTTTACCTCCAAGGGTGGTTTGCACGTTAATGACCGGGCCAATTTTTATAAATCTGACCAGTCACTTTGAGGTCGCTTCAACGGATCCCGCTGATTCTGAGACTATTTTTTTGTGACATATTGCACTTCATGATAGTGGTAAAATTTATTTGATATCACATCACGTTTATTTGTGAAAAAATCGTAAATTTGGTGAAAATTTTGCAGTTTTCAAAATTTAAATTTTTATGCCCTTAAATCAGAGAGATATGTCACACAAAATAGTTAATAAAAAACATTTCCCACATGTCTACTTTACATCAGCACAATTTTGGAACCAATTTTTTTTTTTTATTAGGGAGCTATAAGGGTTAAAAGTTGACCAGCGATTTCTCATTTTTACAACAAAATTTACAAAACCATTTTTTTAGGGACCGCATCACATTTGAAGTGATTTTGAGGGGCCTTTATGGCAGAAAATGCCCAAAAGTGACATCATTCTAAAAACTGCACACCTCAGGGTGCTCAAAACCACATTCAAGAAGCTTTATTAACCCTTCAGGTGCTTCACAGGAATTTTTGGAATGGGGAAGAAAAAAATGAACATTTAATTTTTTTCACAAAAATATTACTTTAGACCCCTATTCTTTTATTTTTGCAGTGGTAACAGGAAAAAATGGACCACAAAATTTGTACGTGGGGAAAAAACACTGTTTGGGCGCATGGCAGGGCTCAGAAGGGAAGGAGCGCCATTTGACTTTTTGAATGTAAAATTTGCTTGAATAATTAACGGACGCCATGTTGCGTTTGGAGAGCCCCTGATGTGCCTTAACAGTGGAAACCCCACACAACTGACACCATTTTGGAAACTAGACCCCTCAGGGAACTTATCCAGATGTGTGGTGAGCACCTTGAACCCCCAGGTGCTTCACAGAAGTTTATAACATGGAGCCGTGAAAATAAAATTTTCATATTTTTCCCACAAAAATGTTTTTTAGCCCACAGTTTTGCATTTTCATAAGGGTAACAGGAGAAATTACACCATGCAACTTGTTGTGCAATCTCTCCTGAATACGCCGATACCCCATATGTGGGAAAAATACACTGTTTGGGCGCACGGCAGAGTTCAGAAGGGAAGGAGAACTGTGTGACTTTTTGAGCGCAAAATTGTCTGGAATCAAGAGCAGACGCCATGTCGCATTTCGGGAGCCCCTGATGTGCGTAAATAGTGGAAACTCCCCATAATTGACTCCATTTTGGAAACTACACCCCTCAAGGATTTTATCAAGGGGTATAGTGTACATTTTGAACCCAGAGGTACAACAGAATTTGATAACATTAGGTCATCATATTGAATAAGTTGTCATTAGTCGTGAGCGCAAGTGCTCGCCACTTGAGTTTGCATCGGCTACTCAAGTATGCACCATGTATCATGGGTGCTCGAGTGACATGTTAGAGTCCCCGCCCCGCATGTTTCACGGTTGTTAGACACCCAAAAAAAACATGCGGGGATCGATCGTGCATGGCAGGTGATCCCAGCAACGTTTTTTTTGGCCGCGAAGCATATGGGGCAGAGACTCGAGCATGTCACTCGAACACCTGCAATACTCAGTGCATACCCGAGCACCTGATGCAAACTCAAGTAGTGAGCACTTGCGCTCAACACTGGTCGCCATATCGTCATAATTTTTTTTAATTTTGAAATTCCAACCCTAGCCCCAACCCCAACCCTAACCCTAGCTCAACCCTAACCCTAACCCCAATACAAACCTAACCCTAGCACAAGCCTAACCCCAAGAGTTTATTTTTTTACGCCGTTCCTCATGTGGTGTAAGTTATTAGACGACTTTATTCTTCGGTTCGGTGCGATTACAGCGATACTAAAGTCATATCGGGTTTTTATGATTTACAGCTGTCACACACTAAAAGACGCTTTTTTTTTTTTTTTTTTTTTAACAAAGAATAGTTTTTGCATCGCCATATTTTGAGAGCTATAATTTTTCCATATGTTGGCCAACAGTCATGTGACGACTTGGTTTTTGCGGGACAAGTTGACGTTTTTATTGGTAACATTTTCGGGAATGTGACATTTTTTGATCGCTTTGTATTTCGATTTTTGGGAGGTAGAATAAACAAAAACCAGCAATTCTGGAATTGTTTTTTTTTATGCCATTCCGCGCGTGGTAAAATTGATAAGGCAGCTTTATTCTTCGGGTCAGTACGCTTACAGTGATACCGCATTTATATCTTTTTATGTTTTGGCGCTTTTTTTTGCATCGCTTTATTCTGAGAGCTATAACTTTTTTATTTTTCGGATGATGGAGCTGTATGGCGGCTTGTTTTTTGTGGGACAAGATGACGTTTTCAGGGGTACCATTATTATTTACATTCATCTTTTTGATAGTGTGTTATTCCATTTTTTGTTTGGCGGTATGATGATAAAGCATTGTTTTTTGCTTCGTTTTTTATTTTATTTACCGTGTTCACTAAAGGGGTTAACTAGTGGGACAGTTTTATAGGTCAGGTCGTTCCGGACGCGACAATACTAAATATGTGTACTTTTATTGTTTTTTTTTCCTAATAAATAAATATTATGGGAACAATATATTTTTATTTTTTGGGGTTTATTTTTTTCATTTTAAAAAAAATATTTTTACAATATTTTTTTTACTTTCCTACCTTTTTTTTTTTTTTTTTACTTTTACACTATGTCCCACTATGGGACTTTCACTTTTTGCAGCCTGACCGGCTGCATAGCATAGAGAGCAGCAGCTCCCTATGCCCTGCAGCCTGTCAGCGCTGCACACAGGGGAGACATTACTTTGGTCATGCACTGCGCATGACCAAAGTAATTTCCTGCCTCCTAGTGACCCGGATGTTGTCATGACGACATCAGGTCGTCATGACAACATCCGGAAGCCGCCGTAGACATCGCTGTAGGCTGGGAGAGTAGGTATCATGTTTACCTCCCTCCTTGCCCCCGCAATGCTGCGATCCAACTTCGATCGCAGTATTGCGGGGGTTAATGTGCTGAGAACGGCGCTTCCTGCACATAGCACCGGGTGTCAGCTGTGACAGTCAACTGACACCCGGCGGCGAACGCCCCACACCGGTTGTGTGCGGGCGCGATCGCCGCATGCGTAATAGTATGTAGCTGGTCCATAAGTCCAAGGGCGCAGCTACGTACTATTACTGACCTGGTAAGAAAGGGGTTAAAAAGTTGGAGAGGGTAAAACTTACAAAGAAGTGCAGACACTGATAGGCTGTTCAATGCTTTAAAATGAAAAGCAAAACCAGAGCGAAGTGGAAGAAAACGGAAGACTACCATTCAAGTGGATTGAAAAATAGCCAGAATGGCAATGGCTCAGCCAATGATCAGCTCTGGGATGATCAAAGACCGTCTCAAGTTACCTGTGAGTACTATGACAATTAGAAGACACCTGTGTCAAGCTAATCTCTTAACAAGAAGTCCTCGCAAAGTCCCACTGATTAGAGCTTCTGCGACTCCATGGCACCCAGGGCCAACTACCGCTTTTGGCGGGCACCCACGGAAGAGGTAGTGGCAACGCTTAGGAAAGCTGACCGAGCACCGTGAGGTATGTGGCCAGGAGACCTGATTATCCCAACCTGGGTTCTCCAAACGTCTTTGTGGGTTCAGTGATAGGCAGTGGAGCAGATCTGTATTCCACCAGCTGGAGCCATGGTCCTTGGGCTGATGTCCTGTAGAGTCTCTCTGGAAAGCACCTTTTTATATTCCACAACTCTGATTCAAGGCATTTTCCCACAGGATTGGGGGAAGGTGGTGGAAGTAATCCCTCATTGTTTGATTGTTCAATTAGACTGCATATTTGTCCTTCAAGTTGTGAAAACGAGTACACTGCAAGGGACCGATACTATAATCAGCAGGCATTCCACAACTTAACATACTTCAAAGATCAATGGACAGACTCACATGAAACAATGGCTCATGTCTCTTGACATCCTGAACAAAAGAACAGTATGTGGCATAATTAAAAATAATTCACCCCCGCACCAGTGGCCAGTGACGTTGTGTCGTCACACTCCACTTCTGGAGTGGCTGTGGGCTGATATTTTTAGGCTAGGAAGGACCCAATAACCATGGCCCTTCCCAGCCTGATAATATCAGCTCACAGTTGTCTGCTTTAGCTTTGCTGAATACAAGAAATGGTGGGGACCCCACAGTTTTTTTTTCAATAAGTTCCATGTGCAAGGCATAAAGGGTGCAATTTTATATTATGTTGGGGTGTTGTGCAATTATAACTCTGCCGGATACCTATCTATCTTTATCTAATAGCATTCAGTGCTAAAAACGCTTGAAAACGCAGATGAAAAAACACATCAAAAATGTGTGTATTGTATGCTGTATTTTTACTGCCAAGAGATGCAGAAATTTCTGCATTCAGATACTCAACGTGTGCACATACCTTAACGCCACACCACTGCTGGACCTAAAAGGAGATTCACCAATGAGCTTGCAAGACCTCAACATTGAAATTGCAGTCCAAAGAAGGAAAAAATGGAAGCTACATTTTTTTTTACATTGCAGAATTTTCCCCTCACTTACAAGCCTTGGCAGCTATCAATAAGGTTATTAATGGTTGCCTGAGGACTGTTCTGCCATGCTGAATGCACTTCGGGAAGTAAACCATCGATATCTGCTGCTGGAAGCTCCCTTTGCAATTGCTGATCATTGACGTCCCAGCAACGTCAATGTGCGATGAGACAAGACCGGAGATAACACAAGATAGGCCACGCAGACTGCTCACAGTAGCACAACCAATATGCAGTATGGAGTTAACGTGTTGAAAAATTGGTCCTGGAACACTTACAAAATTGATTTGGTACGGCCATTTCGCCAAAGAAGAATGGGGGGGTGGAGATGGATGGAAACCAAGCAGGGTGTATTTAAGTTATTGGCCCCGCTGTGAAGTACCAAGTGAAGGTACTTAGTTTGAGTAGTCGTTCTGTGCTGACAGAGTCCCTTTAAGAACTTACGTAATGTGTATCATGGTGGAAGCAGCAGAATCACTGTGGGGGTGGGGGGTGGTGCTGTAATTTGTCAGTTATAGAAACCACCTACATAGGCCAATATCTCACCTGTCCTCCTTGCTGTAACACGTAACTGAAGTGTCTCCCCACAATCAGTGTCCTATTATGGAAATTGAACAGCTTGCCCCTACAATTACCATACCATATCTCCAGACATTTATCATTTCATACTTTGCATGACACTTGCTACAGTATGAAAACATACTGTGAACATTCAAGTAAAAGGTCATACTTTAAAGGTTTACTCCACTCTGGGGGATTTAACTCACTGATTTTTGGAATAAAAACCTTTTTTTCACCATAAAATACTACCTTCATGTTGCTATATTTCATCTTTATTATAGAAAATATTCAAACATGAATTGATCATATTTACACAAGAAAGGACAAAATTTAACTCAACTCTTCTTGTTTTTCAGATGTGGCTTAAACCCTGTAAGAGGTCAGAAATCCCACAAAGACCAAGTTATCTTGCACCAGTTTACAAGACCAGTGAAAGAAGAGGGACATTATCCACTACTGGTCATTCAACCAATTTTGTTGTTGCAATGACCCTTCTATCGGACAAACCTCAGGAACACTGGATTGGACGAGGGGTTGCATTGCTGTGCCAGCTTAACTCTTAAAATATAGAATTTCAGTAACAATGTTACTTACCGGTTTTAAACTTTGAAACATTAAAATGTTACAGAAACAAAATTATTTAAGACACTTTATTAGACATTTTTGTGCACATGAACAGCATGAATTTTAAGTATACAATTATAAACATTGTGACATTTTCCATGACACAATCCGATTTCCAGAGGTAAATCGCTTTAAATCAGACTTTGAAGACAACAGACTTATTCACAATGAAATGTATTGACCGCATTAGCATTTCTTTAGTGACTTAATTACAGATCGGGTGCAATGTAAGGTACACTTTCCACTTTGTCACACAGTGACAACATTGTATTACAGGCAGCATTAATGACCTCCACATAATTGATGTTTTAACCTTAAGGGGATATTGTAGCATAAATTGCATAATCCACATGTCTATTTATGATGATGATTAAGTAGTAGCTGAGTTCCCAGGAAACTAAGGCAACAGATGAAAATAGAGAAATGTAAGCATTGCAACACAAAAGGACAAATCAATTCAAATTTGTAGGAAAAATATTGCATTTATTTTCAAACAATGGAAACACCCTGTCGAATAAAACGCTGTCGCTGGCCATGTTGGGTGAAAGAGGACATGAAAATAGGAGATTGGCCCACTAGTGCGCAATACCTCAGCGTGCAAGCCGGGAAACATCAATGACTCTGCTTACCTCCCGACCGATATGGAAGTCAGCAGAGCCAGACTACTCGTTTAGAATATTTATTAAAGACTTTGTGGAGGATTTGCATATTAAAATATCAGCCTTTATAGGTGATACTGAACGGTGTAAAGTAACTAACAGACGAGGTCAGTATTAGGCTACAAAACAACACAAAATCTCAGAGATTTACCAACGACAAATGTGAGGCTATGGCGGGTGGGAAGAAAAAGTACAAAGAATCTATTGACAGAGAAACTTAACTGAAGCCTCCAGTGTTTTATTCTTCAACCACCAGTGTCAGGCAGCTGCTGCCAAATAGAAATACACCAAAAAGCGGCATTGATGTACATTACCAGAACCTAGTGCTACCACTTTACCTATCTCGTCAGACTAAACATTTGACATAAATTACACCATATTGAATAACTGAGTCATAACTCCAAAAGTACACACATTAACTCCTCTTACTCCATATATATCAAATGTCACACTATAAGGAGAAATTAGGCACAAATTATGCCAGCACAACTTTTTGAGCATGTTCGTATACTTCTCAATGTCAGATAAGAGTCAGAGACCAATGTACCAAATGCTTTTTTTTTCCCGCAAAATGGCAATTTTTATGTTAATTGGTAAACTCCCTATTGTTAAGATAAGAATGGGTGACCTGGGTGTCAAAGGTCACAATTCAAGTTTTGCACAAATTTTGACTTTTTAGGCATGTTAAGAATATTTGCAACATAAATGTATTTGTTCCTTGTCTGTTTTTAAGATATGCAATTTTTTTGGTGATTTTTTTATGTAGAAATGCATTCAGAAATATGTTGCACTTCACACCAAAAAAAGTTAACCACACCTCCCTTTTCTTGTAATTTGTATATTTTGTCGTGGGTACTAAAATTGGTTTAAGACTTTGCAAGGTTTAACTTGGGCAACAATATTGTAATTTGTACAAATACTGTGCCTTGAAAAAGTATTCATACCCCGTGAACTTTTCCACATTTTACCACGTTACACCTACAAACTTAAATGTATTTTACTAGGATTTTGTGTGAGATACCAATATAAAGTAGCAAGCATTTGTGAATTATAAAGGAAAGGATACATTGTTTTCTAAATATTTTAAAAATATAAATTATGAAATTGTGACATCCATTTTTATTCGGTTCCCAAGGCAATACTTTGTAGGACCACGTATCGCTGCAAGTCTTTTGGAGTATGTCTCCACCAGCTTTGCACATCTAGGAAATGTTGGCCCATTCTTTGCAAACTGGCTCCAGCTCAATGAGATTGGATGGAGGCGTCTGAACAGCAATTTAAGCCTTACCACAAATTTTCAAATGGGATTTAGGTCTGGACTGTGACTGGGCCATTCACACACATTAATTTGCTTTGAATGAAACCCTTCCATTGTAGCTCTGTCAGTATGTTTATTGTTGTTGTCCTGCTGGAAGGTGAACCTACGCCCCAGTCTCAAGTCTTTTGCAGCCTCTAACAGGTTTTCCCTCAGGATTGCCCAGTATTTAGCTCTATTTTCCCATCAACTCTGAACAGCTTCCCTGTCCATGCTGAAAAAAAAATATTCCCACAGCATGATGCTGCCACCACCATGTTTGAAGGTGGGGCGTTTTTTTTTCAGGGTGATGGGTAGGGTTAGTTTTCCGTGCCACCAGGGTTGTGGAGTCGGTAAGCCAAACCTCAGACTCCTCAATTTCCATGACACAGACTCCAACTCCGACTCCCTCATACATGGCTCATGTTTAAGTGATAAATTTACTGTAGAACAGATTCATCTCAGCTAAAAGTCAAGACCCTTAGATCAGGAATAGGACAGACATTTATAGGACATTTCATAACTTTTGCTTAGGATGTCAATTTAGATGGACGATCATGTCTTGGTAGCTTTGCAGTTGTGCGATGCTTCTTCCATTTTTGGTTGATGGATTGAACAGTGTGCTCCGTGAGATATATAGATATCCTGACCCTGCTTTACTCTTCTCGTGTGTTCCGTGGTTTTCATGTTTGATCCCTAATGTTTTCCAACAAGCTTCTAAGGCCGGAGCTGTAGTTATACTGAGAATAAATCACACACTGGTGGACCTAATTTACCAATTAAAGTGACTTCCGAATGCAATTGGTCAATCAGGATTTTATTTAGGAGTCTCAGACTACAGGGGTTAAATACAAATGCCCATCACAATTTTCAGATTTATATTTTTTAAATAGTTAGAAAAACCATGTATCCATTTCCTTTACACTTTTCAAATACTTGCTACTTTGTGTTGGTAAATCACATAAAATCCCTCAAAAATAAATTTAAGTTTGTGGGTGTAACATGGAAAAAAATGTGGAAAAGTTCACAAGGTATAGATACTTTTTCAAGGCACAGTATTTCGCCTGAGACGCAATAAGTGTCCTCCTGTGCAGTTTGCCAGACAACTAAATAAATAAGTGGGATGGCTAGAAAACCGTATCAAGAAAAATCATCAAAATCAGGTTTATTTAGTTTACAACTGAAAGGTGACTTAATTTGTATGTATAACTAAATCAAAAGGGCAATACAGAGAAGGCCTTCATGATCAATTTATGCCCAATAAAATAATAACAAAGCATCCTCTACATCTAAGAAAGATGGTGTCTAAACATAAAAAAAAAAAATTGTCTTTTAAGACCAAGGAGCCTAAGGAACTCTGTATTAGAGGAAACGGTCATAAGTTTTACAGGGGCTGTCCACTACCCCAACCAAATATAATAATTTGACTCGCCTGGCATTTCCCCCATTAAAAATAAATATAAAAAAAAAATTGGTATTTCCACACCCGTTCAGTCTGATCAAAATATAAAAACTAAGTTAACCCAATTGGTAAATGCAATAAGAAAAAAAAAATTAAGTGTCAAAATCATAGTTTTCCAGTCACCACACCTACCTAATCATATACAATAAAAAGCCATCAAAATGTCTGATAGATTCCAAAATGGTATCTAAGAAAATGTCAGCTCACCATGCAAAACAAGCCCTCACCCAGCTACACGGATGGAACAGTTACAACTTTATGGGTATCGGAAAATGCAAACTTCAGATTTACAGCAGGCACATGGACATCAAAAATCCGTAAACTACATTGATATATAGGCGAGTCTTGTGAGGATGTAGTGCACATGGAAGGGAGAAGCTGAGCTGTCCCCATCACATTATTATTTATGGTAGATTGTGTTACTTACTGCCAGCTTTATAGTAGAGGTGTTACCTACGTAATCCTGCCTGGGATGATCGCAGCGTTGTACTCTCTAGAAAGTTTGATGCGATGTTTCGAAGGTATACTTTGTAATTATTCTCCCCATTATACCACTTTACAGGCATAAGTTACTAATATGGTCTTTAAAATTGATGGCCTAAGCAAAGAAACAATCAAGAGATGCACAAACATGACCTCTCCATTCCTGCTGAACCTGTGCTTAATTCTCAGGATCTCCGTCTGTAAAGACCTTCTATCCTGCATGACTAGCTGACGGGGACATGAGAAGAGGCTGAAACTACTGTGTACCTGCCCCGGACAACTCAGATTCACTTTTCTGATTTCCGTCAGGTAGTTTACAGCCCATTACCCTCAAACCTCTGATTAGCAAAAAAAAAATTAATTTGAGTATAAGCTTATGATCAGTAAAACATTTGTTACTTTTGGTTTCATAAGTGTTTTTTTTTTCCTTTCTTAGAATCAGTATCAGCAATGCCTCCAATAATGTGACAATACCAATAAAGCATGAAGGGTTTTTTGTTGTGTTTTAATATACAAACTTAGAAAATGTTAACAAGTATACAAAATTATTCTGGAGTGTAGAAAGTAACATGAGATTTCAGATTTACAATAAAGAGTTAACATCAGATGAGCGCAATCAAAGAAACAAAAGCAAGTACATGTTCCGCTACAAAAGTCAGAGAATCACATTGGTGAGTACTAACCTAAATGTATTAGTGAAGATCATTATTCATCTATGAAAGCAGAAAACCTAAACTACAAACCTACAGAAGAATGCTAGGGGCCTGTTCACAGTGCGGCTCTTAAATCCTCTACAATATGCACAAGAGCTAGAAATCTAGAATGCTTGCAGCAGTAGAATAACCTTTCATGTGCTCACATTAGACAAAGCTGTAGACCCCACTCATCACATGGAAGCTGCTGAACTCTCTGCTCCACATACCCAGAGATACTGGTAGAATTTCCTACAGCATTCATTTAAACCAATTTTCCACATTAGTAAACTTAAATAGCTGTTTCAGTATCACTATCCATAATATGAGAGGCCAATCTTCAGGCTCTAGAAGTTTCTTTGATGCCAGTTCTATATTGTAAGCAGTGGGGGAGGCGACATGAAAAAATGAGTACTCTTTGCTCTTCAGATGTCCATGACAAAGGTAGAATTCAATAATGAAAGGCATTTGCTTTTATAGGAAAACATCAGAGGTCCCTCCACACCTCAGTAAAGACTATCGAAGCACCCTCACACGGCATAAGGAACAGCACAATCCCACAGAATCTGGGAATATAATTGGCCAGTTTTTTTCTTGGCCTGTGACTCATCTTAATATATGCCTAATTATATGACTTAATAACAGCACCATCACTGAACAAAATGTGTTATGTTAATGGAAAACACTAGAAGGCAACACATGAAATAAGTACATTCAGTTAAGGCCAATAAGACCGATTTATTGAAAACTTGGCACTAAAAACTAGAAAATGAATTCGGTCACATGAAATCATTTATCAGGAGCATTTCACCAATCCAACACTATTACATGTTGTACCAGTTAGTCTACGTTCACAGGCAACAGGTTTACTGCAGAAATTTCCGCAAGTGAGAAAGGAGTTGTGTACATTGGAGTTTGGATTTCTGCAAACAACATTCCCGAGGAATTGGACAGGAGCAGAAATTCCTGCAACAAATCTTCTACATAAATCCTTGAAGCGGTTCTCGGTGCAGCCCCTACACATATCCTCCAAATGATCTAGCGCCACAAGAGAGACATGGCGAGTCCTATGTAAACTACAAATGATAGGAGATTCATCAGTTTTTTTTAATGAAAGCTTGATCATATCCCACCATTCCAGCTTTATGCACATCTTAACAGATGTAGAAAAAAAAGTAGTTTATTATCCAATGGAAAGTAAAAGGAACAAAGTTAGGCATATAAAGGTTTAGCAACCAGTGAGATTCAAGTCTATCATGTTCACTTTCCAGCTTCTTTAACTCGGGTTCTCTCCACATCTGTGTCACACACGTAGTTCAGCATTTCTTTTTCATCGCATATTCCTACAAACTTTGAGAAACCGAACAGACCATCATAAGTCAGAGGGGTCATTGGGATCCATCAGGTGCCGATAGTGTTCATTATACAATTGATCTCGCAGCATCTTGTGGCTTCTCTTCAATATTGTTACCATAATCTTAGGCACTGTTGCTCTATCAATAATTCCAGTTGTAGATGCTACATTGGGGGCTTGCTTAACCAACAGCTTTATTAAGTAAGACAGCACACGCTTCTGCTGTGCTCAACATGATGTTATTGCAGCAGTTTCTAGAAGGACTTTCTCATTTCTATTCTGTATTGTTGACTCATCACAAGTTGGTCCAGATCTTCACTTTATTCAATATGATTCACATCTGTAGGGTTCTGAACAAAACATTCATTACCATACACAAATTATAAAAGTTTCAGTCCCAAGTCCTTCATAAAACATAGGTTCAGCTTTGCTAAATGCGTTGGTTGCTTAGGTAGTGTGAGATTGAGTGGCTGTCAGATCTCTGGCTCCGCTAATCTCTGCACAAAACAGGACACTGCATTTCCTCACACAGCGGAAAGTGCTGCTGGCCCGTTGGACGTTAAATGGATTTACTAACATCCCCAAAGTTTGAAAAGGTAATGCATCTGAAAATAGGCTAGAATGTCTGGCTACAAGCCACATTGCAGGCTGTCCCAGTGGTCCCCACCAGCTCAGAAAGTGATAACACCCTGTTCTATGGTCACCTGGCTGCTGCAGGAGGGTGACTGAACATATGCCATTGGATGTGCCAGGACCGGAAATTATTGTGGTCAGTTTTTAAGTTATTTGACCACTGAGGCGTCTGATTGGCAGCAGTGGTTAGGTCACTGGAATGGCAGTTTTCTTAGATCGCTATATCCAATTACAGGCCTAAGAACAGGATGTCATTGCTGCCTTGGTAGAGACCACTGGAGCAACAATTGCTCCTTTATTTTGTAAGCACATGCCATTACAAGGGTTTTTGGAAGCAAACAAATAAGTTTAATGTTTGACACTATGTACGACTATGCCACCAGAATACACAGGTTTGCTGAACCCTGGGGAATCTTGTAGCAGGAGCATGACAGGAAAAGAAATTGTACACTTGTATGTTACCATGCATGATGTGAACAACATACTGAGACACAGCAGCAGGAAAAATACGCCCTTTAGAACTTTAAAAAGAAATCCAATTAGTACATCTTTTATCATGAAATTATAAAATTCTACATTAGCAAGTCATTTATATACTATAGCGCATGGAAACATTAATAGCTGAATGCACTGGGCTGATCCTGCAGTCCAAGTGTGCTGGCAAACAGAGGCACAACTTCCATGGAAGCTGAGGTCTTGGTGTGGTGCCATTATGCAGCAGATTACAAACAATACTTGCAAACATTTATTTTATTTCACTTGAAAATATTTCCAGCATGAAGAAAACAATTCAGCTCCTGAAAAATCACAAGAACATGAAGCTGAAGAACTGGTAGGATGTAAACACGGAACACTATGTACTCGTCAAGTAAATGGTTTCCAGAGATCTCCCGATGTGAGCAGAATACGTCTGAATGGTTTTAGTACTACAAGGACTTGGAATGCAAGCAAGCTGGAAAAAGAAGTCCCTGGACGTCATTCCACCTCTAACTCCAAAGAAAAGTGATGAAACATCTTTCTGGAAAACGCAGAACCTGTGAAAATGTTATTATCCGTGTGTGAACAGACCGTACATTTACCAACACTCAGATACACAGTGTAAGAAGCAGCGAGTTCAAGTGTCACAGAACACGAATCACAGTGATGATGTCCTCATGAATTCTTTGTGGGACTGTAGCGATGGTAAAGCACTTTACAATGCATTTTTGGAATTTCTTTTACAGCTTTTGCTTGCATCATTTATTACATAGAGCGCGAGCGAACAAACACAGACTTTATACCTGGACCACAGAGAGTACCATTAGAAGTGCAAGTCAAATACTATTTTATCTTCAAATAGGGCAATGACCAGCATTATGGCAAAACCAAGAAGAAGTCCTAAATTCTGCAGGATGAATTGTCCTACTGGGCAGTAGCCATGTTCTTCATTCTCACCATCCCCATGTAGCATTTCTGGGAGCTAAGAATTGAACAGATAAAAATATGAATTTAAATTAAGAATGTAAAAGGATATAGATAAAGCCAATGAAAATGCTGAAATTCCACATTTCTGCAAAACAAACAGCCATTGTATATGTTTTTATGAGGTCCAGACATCTTAGAATATCATGGCAGCTAATAGTACAGATAAAAGTCTTGCCCCATAATAGTTTATAATTTACCCACAAGACAGGTGATAAGTGTACTTGTACTCTCCCCAATCCGGAGAACCGCTGCTCCAATCATACAGGGGACCTCAGCAATTATACATTTATCATTAACCCACACTCTGCAGGAGGAAAGTAAACCATCTGTGCAACTTCTAAAAGGGGCATTCTGAGGTTATTACATTGCTTTAATTAACATGAAAATATTCAAGTTTCAATTGACTTGCTTTTTCTATCAGCCGTCATTCACCTGCAATGAGCTTTTATCATACATGGTGTGCAGCTAGTTTCCACCACAATCGCCTGCCCAGACCCTGTGAGAGTGCACTGTAATTACATTCCAAGAGCTGGTCATTTCCCTTCAGCCCATTGATTTCTATACAGCAGCTCTCGGCTCCTAACAAGCTACCGTTATAAATCTTTCAAAAATCACCAGCCGACAGGTTATAAAGCAGGTCTCCTAATAACAGCTCTTATTGTCCGGAACCATGCGCTTATTTAAATGCCCCGTTATCTCTATGTGGCAATACAACAGCAGTGTAGACTCCTAACAAATAAATAGCAGTACCTAAAATATTGCCATATACAGAGCATTTTGAAACTATCAAGCCCACAAAACATGGTCACCCTTTGATGCCTTATTTACTAAAATTCTGGTGGGGTCCTAATGTTTAGACCTATATATTTATTTCATTTATCCCCACCTTACTTCAAATGCTTTCTTCTGACCCACTTACCAGCGCACAGACCAGTTTAGGCTACCAATAAGCATGATTGCACATGAGCATTCCTCTCCTGAGAATTAAGGAGAGTGTGCATCACATGCCTTAGGAACTGGAACAAAGTTTGTACAAGTTCACTCCCAAACATATACACTTAAATGTCATTATTGTCCCTTACCATATCAACAAGTGCCACATATAGAAACATGCCAGCTGTGATGGCAAAAATCCACGAAGTAATATTATCTGCATACTGTCCGACTGCTGTGCCTATCAACATGCCTACATAGGCCATCATTGCAGACAGGAGATTGTACACAATTGCTTGATTGACAGTCATCCCGGCTTTCAGAAGCACAGCAAAGTCCCCTGTAAAAGATCAGAAGTACATTATAGGTCACTTAACTTCAATAATAATTGATGAGGACATGAAGGGCAAATATTTTATCATTTCATTCCCTATAAAAAGACAAAAGATGTCGCATGTAACAAGAGTCAATTTACCCAATTCATGGGGAAGCTCATGGCAGAAAACTGCTACCGATGTGCTAAGGCCACCTGTCACGCCAGTACTGAAGGCTGCACCTAAAAACAAGAATATTGCAAATGATGAAGGCAAAAAGAACTAAATGAAGATGCAA
The DNA here is from genome assembly GCF_046119375.1 of Phyllobates terribilis. NCBI lineage: Eukaryota > Metazoa > Chordata > Amphibia > Anura > Dendrobatidae > Phyllobates > Phyllobates terribilis. The sequence goes on from NW_027362769.1 coordinate 287,878,822, forward strand.
AGTCCTATTGCATAAATCTGAAAGTAATTTCCCTGCGAGTAGAACCCCTTATTACTATTTGGAAACCTCCTCTTTTAGATTCACACCATAAACAAGTCAGCTGCTAATTTGAAGCCACACATTTCAGTATCCACTGAGGTTCTGAGCTGCAGCTATGTTCATTATACTTATAATGGGACTCTCCGGCTACGGGCACACGATCAGGAAGAGCAGCGTTTTGGCCACAGCGTATTTTCACTGGGTCCAAAATGCTGCGTTCTAAATCACAGTTAAATCTGCATGTGTGCCGTGAACTATGGGGATTTACAACATCTAATGAATAGCTACGGGTGACACTACGCAGCGGAGACGCTAATAATTGACATGCTGCGGCTCGTAAACCCACGCTGCCGTTGAGTTTACGCAGCGTCAAATAGAAACACAGCGGGAATGGGATTTCTACAAATCCCATCCGCTGTGCTTGCAATGTAGGACGCAGTGTTTTGGACGCAGTGCAGGTAAGCTGCGTCCAAACCGCTGCTATTCCTGATCATGGGCACATAGCCTTACAATAGAAAGGCTTCAGTAAAATGTACTACACAGGTATGCGCTTCATTTTGTGTGGTATTAACACATAGGTTACTTCACTTTACCAACATTACATTATGCACTAATGAATAGTTCTTCCCCAACACTCTTGAAATATATTTTAAATGCCTAATGCAAAGAAAATAAAACCTCTTACCTATGGCCAGTCCATCACTAAAATTATGCATTCCATCTCCCATTATTACCATCCAAGCTATACTGGCAATCCCAGTATCCTTCATGTCTTTTCCCGAGTGGCAATGGCCGTGTGAATGGTGGGAGTGTTTACTGTGACTGTGTTTCTTTGGCTTCTCTGCTTTTGCATGATTATTATCGAACTGTCCATCATCCACACTATGATCATCATCACAAGAGCCATCCTTCATATGAGGCATGGCGTCCTCAACTGGAACAAAGACCTTCACAGGCGATTGCTGGAGACTATCCACGTACGTCATTTCGGTTTCATTGAGTTGATGGGATTCAGATGCAGCCGGGTCTTCAGTGACAGAAAGAAATGAAATCAGGTTTAATCAGTTCATGACTGGGTCACCCACCACCCCCTCCTTCATTCCTGATCAGGCATATTGTTAGGTTTAATCATACGTGTTATTTTCAATAGCTCTAAAAAAAACAAAACACAAAAAAAAACTGGATTTGATATGAAAATAATTTTAGGGTTTTTTCACAATATATGGGGCTTATTTTGTATGCCATTTTTATTTTTTTTATTTGCTGATATCGGGTGAAAATAACGAAAAACAAAAACTAAAAACACGTTTGTTCACTTTTTTTTATTCTTACAAAGGGCAGCTAAAATCATTCTAAAATTGTGTTCACCTTTATGTATTGAATTTTAATATATTGGACATTATTTGTACTGGTTTATTTGTTCAAGTTTTGTTTTTCTCATTTTACACACTGCCCCCTCCTTAGATGTGTAACACGGTGACGTTTTAGATTAAGTGCACACTGAGCGTTTTTTTTTGCACGCAGAAATGCACCAAAAACGCTAGGTAATCCGTCTGGAGATCAGCTGAAAGCTCCAGGACCTCAGTTTACAGCACCGGTGCTATGTGGGAATATTCTCAGGAATGTTCCCACGCAGTACTGATTGCAGTATGAGGTCACCAGAGCTGATCAGCTGATGAACTCACCTGACCTCAGCCCGCAGCAGAGCAATGTACACTGACAGGAGTGATTTTACACTCCTGTCAGTGTACAGTGCTGTCTTCTATAGCAGTCACATCAGTGATTGATGTGGCTGCTGTAGAAGTGACCCGGATCGCCGAGGGACAATCTGATAGTGGACAGGTGAGGGATAGTGTTTTTTTATTTATTTTTTTCAGGAGACGAGGGTGTCTGGGATTGAGAGAATAAACAAATTATTAAAAATGTGTGTCATTTTATTTCAATAAAATACTTTATTCGGGCTTATAGACGCCTCTCCATTACTAACCTGGGCTTGTTGTCTGCCAATACAAGGTTGACATGAACCCCAACCCCATTACCCCACTCGCCACCGCTACATGGCAGTGGGAAGAGAAGAGGCTCTTTATTATTTATCATTATAGTTATGCACTTTGCGATTTATCCATTTACCTTTTGGATATTGTGCTTTTGTCTTTGTTTTTTTATGGCAGTGGGAAGAGAAGAGGCTAAGCGCCAGCTTTGGCGCATCTTATGGATGGGTCATTTCTGGGACTGCTGAGGGGTGATATTAGCTGCGGAGGGGGGCAGGATTCATGGTATCTGTCCATATGACCACAATAAGCTGCACACTCCAAAGAGGTGGCCCTTAAGGAAGAGTGGACAGAGAAAAGCATTTACTTTCAAAATGAGCCTTACAATTTTTGTGTATTTGCCAAAAGACATGTGGGAGATTCCACAAATGTATGGAGTAAGGTGCTGTGGTCAGATGAGACCAAAATTGAACTTTTTGGTCACCAAAAGGTAAACTCCATGTCTGGCGCCAAGTCAACACAGCTCATCTCCCTAACACCACCATCCCCACAGTGAAACATGGTGGTGGCAGCATCATATTGTGGGGATGTTTTTCGGGAGCAGTGACAGGGAAAATGGTCAGAGTAAAAGTATGTGCAGATGGTCATGAGCTGCCCAACACTGCAGAATAGCCGCGCGGCTTCCGCTCATTATGCCAATGAGTGGCGCCATTTTTTCTCCCTCACATGCAAACTTTCCTCATAGATATTAGTCTATGAGGAAAGACCACATGTAGACCCGAAAGAAAAATTGACATGCTGCGGGTCTGAAAGACCCTCCGCATGTCAGTTTCTGTGGGTGAGCGGCAAGTGCCCAGAGGCGCATAGTGGACACGGGATTTCTAAAAATCCCATCCACTATGCTGTAGCAACTGGCCGCAGCAGGTTTGACGCTGCATAAAACGCAGCGCCAAACCCGCAGCGGCTCCTGTCTGCACATACCTTAAGGGGGAAGATGGATGGTGCAAAATACAGGGATATTCTTGAGCTAAATCTGTTTGTCAGTGATTTGAGACTGGGAAGGAGGTTCACCCAACAAGACTATAACCCAAAGCATACTTCTAAAGCACTCAAGTGGTTTAAGGGGAAACATGTAAATGTTTTGAAGAGGCCTAGTCAAAGCCCAGTCCTTAAACCAAGTGAGAATCTGTGGTCAGACTTTAAGAAGCTGGACCAGTTTTGCTTTGAGGAATGGACAAAAATCCCAGTGGCAAGTAAAGCCGACATCAGCGGTCGCGTGACCTGTCACATGACTAAATGACGTCATGGAAGGTCCTTTTAGACCATCGCGAGCCGTACAAGAGACCGGATGCATCGCTGAGGAGACTGGGGGCCATCGGAAGGCAAGTATAATCTTCATTTTTTATTTTAAATTCTTTTTTTTACAGGTACCATGGTACCTGGGTCTGGAGGAGAGTCTCCTCTTCTCCAGACCCGGGTACCATCCACACATTGAATCGCTTAATATCCGCATGTGCACATGTAGTTATGCGGATATTAAGCGATTCAATGCAAGTCAATGGCAGCAATTATGCTGCGTGTCCGCAAAATTAATGGCCATGCTGCGGATTTTTCCGCAATGATAATCCGCAGCGGAAATTTCCGCAGCATGAGCACAGCACATGCAGATCATCATTGGGGACCATGGGGCAGGTATTACCAAGCGTTTTCGCTGGGAAATTCCGCGGCAAAAACGCATTGCGGGCACGCAGCCTTAGGCTATGTTCACACGTGTTGGGTTTTCTTGTGCAACAAATCTGCAGCAAAACTGATCTCTGGCAGGAAATCAGTTGCATCAAAAACGATTTATATCGGTTTTTATGTTTGGCAGCTGTCACACACTAAAAAATGTTTTGTTTATTTTTTGCAAAGACTAGTTTTTGCGTCGCGATATTTTGAGAGCTATAATTTTTCCATATTTTGGCCGACAGTCATGTGACGGCTTGTTTTTTTGTGGGACAAGTTGACGTTTTTATTGGTATCATTTTCGGGCACGAGACAGTTTTTGATCGCTTTCTATTCAGATTTTTGGGAGGCAGAATAAACAAAAACCAACAATTCAGGAATTGTTTTTTGTTATGCCGTTCTGCGTGTGGTAAAATTGACAAGACAGCGTTATTCTTTAGGTGAGTACGTTTACGGCGATACCACATATATCCTTTGGCGCTTTTACACAAACTATTTTATAGAAAAAAATAATTTTTTTGCATCACTTTATTCTGAGAGCTATAACTTATTTTTTTGGCTGATCGAGCTGTATGGCGGCTTGTTTTTTGCGGGACAAAATGACGTTTTTAGCTGTACCATTTTTATTTACATTTGTCTTTTATTCCACTTTTTGTTCGGCAGTATGAGGATAAAAAAAAATGAAGCAAAAAACTGATTTTATATTTTTTTTACCGTGTTCACTAAAGGTGTTAATTAGTGGGACAGTTTTATAGGTCAGGTTGCTCCGGACGCAGCGATACCAAATATGTGTACTTTTATTGTGTGCTTTTTTTCCCCCACTTACTCCCAGACAATTACTGGCCTCAGTAGTGATGCCTATGTTTACAGCACATATGTAATACACAGGATTTCTGCAGTAAAGTAACCATACTGGCAGTGGAAAATAGAGCAGTAGTACTAGAGCAAAAAAGGGATTGCTCAGGTGAGCGCATATTATATGGGAGAATTAAAAGTAACTTTTTTTAAAAATAAAATCTTAGATAATCATGCCTTTTTAACCCGACATAGGACAAAGTAGTAGGTCCTATGATGGGTGTGGGTGTGTGGAGTGGACACAGAAATTAAGTCTGCTCCCTACCTAGCGTGTGCCAGCTGTGTCATACAGCCGGCATTTACCTTTAATAAGAGTGACCAGTGCTAGCTTTAAAAGCCGCTTTATAACCAATTACAAGCTGCTGCCAATCTTTGACATTTCCACTGCGTGTAAGCCCGTTGCACTCTCCCCACCTAACGAGGAGATTGCAATCTTTCCATCTACACCCTGCAATGACCTATGAAGCCCAGCCTGTGACTGGTCTTCAAATCAGGGGGTCATTTTTGCCAGTAACTACAATACATAGGCATTGCAGTAATGGTACAATCAGAAGATTGCAAGTAGAAATCCTTTAGGACTAAAATCATTAGTTAATAGAAAAAAAAGAAGCTCAAACATGTTTTTTTAAAGAAATATATAAAAAAAAAAAACAACGAAACATTTGGTATCACTGCATCTGTAAAAGTCTGAACTATGAAAATATACTAATCTGTCAGCTCTCGTCTGCCGAAAGATAAAAACACTATCACAAGTGCTGTATGTATCCCAAGATGTCATCAATAAGACAACTCAAAAAAAACAAGCTCACAGCACCATCGGAGAAATAAAAAGGGTTGGAGTTTCAGAAAGTGGAGAGAAAACTATTTTAATAAACAGCAAAAATTTTAACCACAAAAATATAAACATTTTCTAATGCAATAATGAAGAAAACACCAAAGCAAATAAGCAATGGCGGAATCCCATTATTTTTTTACCCAACTTATAATGGGTTTTAAAAAAATATGAAATAATTATATTGTAAGATGTCATTCAAATCTACAACTTGTCCTACAATAAGCAAGTCCTCACACGTCTGTCAATGGAAAAACAAACCATGGCTCTGGGAAACGCAGGAAAAAAATAAAAGCACAAAAAGGAAAAAGGGCCACAGCGGGAAAGATTATACATCAACATTTACTAAGGGTTGTAGGATCCAGAGATGGGGCAAAACTCATTCACTCAATGTGCAACTTGTATGTGGAGTCAATCTGTAAAGAAGATCCACAAACCGAACAAACATCAACATGTAACATCACGAAGCATTATAAGCATTGTATCATCGCGGTGCTTTATGTGTATATATTACTGAGATAACCGTGTCCTTGTGATCAAAAGCTGTGTGCCGACATCCTGAAGTACAAGTGAAAGCTTCATCTTTTCATAACATCTCATGACACTCGCCTGATCGTGTGGAACTACACTGCTCAAAAAAATAAAGGGAACACTTAAACAACAGAATATAACTCCAAGTAAATCAAGCTCCTGTGAAATCAAACTGTCCACTTAGGAAGCAACACTGATTGACAAACAATTTCACATGCTGTTGTGCAAATGGAATAGACAATAGATGGAGATTATTGCCAATTATCAAGACACACTCAATAAAGGAGTGGTTCTGCAGGTGGGGACCACAGACCACATCTCAGTACCAAAGCTTTCTGGCTGATGTTTTGGTCACTTTTGAATGTTGGTTGTGCTTTCACACTCGTGGTAGCATGAGATGGACTCTACAACCCACAGAAGTTGCTCAGGTAGTGCAGCTCATCCAGGGTGGCACATCAATGCGAGCTGTGGCAAGGTGGTTTGCTGGGTCTGTCCGCGTAGTGTCCAGAGGCGCTACCAGGAGACAGGTCAGTACACCAGGAGACGTGGAGGGGGCCGTAGGAGGGCAACAACCCAGCAGCAGGACCGCTACCTCCGCCTTTGTGCAAGGAGGAACAGGAGGAGCACTGCCAGAGCCCTGCAAAATGACCTCCAGCAGGCCACAAATGTGCATGTGTCTGCACAAACAGTTAGAAACCAACTCCATGAGAGTGGTATGAGGGCCCGCCATCCACAGATGGGGGTTGTGCAGGACGCTTGGCATTTGCCACAGAACACCAGGATTGGCAAAGTCGCCACTGGCGCCCTGTGCTCTTCACAGATGAAAGCAGGTTCACACTGAGCACATGTGACAGACGTGACAGAGTCTGGAGACGCCGTGGAGAGCGATCTGCTGCCTGCAACATCCTTCAGTATGACCGGTTTGGCAGTGGGTCAGTAATGGTGTGTGGTGGCATTTCTTTGGAGGGCCGCACAGCCCTCCATGTGCTCGCCAGAGGTAGTCTGACTGCCATTAGGTACCGAGATGAGATCCTCAGACCCCTTGTGAGACCATATGCTGGTGCGGTTGGCCCTGGGTTCTTCCTAATGCAGGACAATGCCAGACCTCATGTGGCTGGAGTGTGTCAGCAGTTCCTGCAAGATGAAGGCATTGAAGCTATGGCCAGGCCCGCCCGTTCCCCAGACCTGAATCTGATTGAGCACATCTGGGACATCATGTCTCGCTCCATCCACTAACGTCACGTTGCATTACAGACTGTCCAGGAGTTGGTGGAGGCTTTAGTCCAGGTCTGGGAGGAGATCCCACAGGAGACCATCTGCAACCTCATCAGGAGCATGCCCAGGAATCGTAGGGAGGTCATACAGGCACGTGGAGGCCACACACAATTCTGAGCCTCATTTTGACTTGTTTTAAGGACATTACATCAAAGTTGGATCAGCGTGTAGTGTGTTTTTCCACTTTAATTTTGGGGGTGACTCCAAATCCAGGCCTCCATTGGTTAATAAATTTAATTTCCATTGATGATTTTTGTGTGATTTTGTTGTCAGCACATTCAACTTTGTACAGAACAAAGTATTCAATGAGAATATTTCATTCATTCAGATCTAGGATGTGTTATTTCAGTGTTCCCTTTATTTTTTTTGAGCAGTGTACATAGCTATAGAAGCATTTTAGACTCAATCATTTTTGCTCTCTAACAAAGCAAAAAGCAAAAAAAAAAAAAAAAAAAAAAACACTACAGCAATCATACCATATTTTTCTGTCTACAAAACATAAAAAAAAAAAGTTATCAAGAGAAAGAACTTACAAAAAAGTAAAAAAGACACCCACACTCCAAAGACATAGGGAATGTAGAGATTGTGAGCTCCAAAGGGGACAGTGCCCATAAAGCGCTGTGGAATTAATGGCGCGATATTAGCAAGTAAATAAAATACTTGACATTTGTTTACATGTACGATGGGCTATGGAAAAGGGCATTTCAAAATATATATAAAATACTACATATACTTTTTAAAGTATCCCCTCCCAGCCTGGGACTTTTTCCATTTATTCCTTCCACCACTTCCAAGAGCCAGAACATTTTTATTTTTCCAGACAGCTTGTTTTTTTGCTGAACAAATTGCATTTTGAATGGCACAATTTAATTTACTGTATGTACTGAAAAAAAAATTCTTTGAGGTGTAAAAAACAAACCAAAAAGGCATTTCTGCCCTTACTGTGTCCTTAATCTTTAATGTTCTACATACAAGTGTTTCCTGGCAATTGCTTGGTGGCATGTGTTCGCACGCAGTTTTCAAACTCTTAAAAAAGTAGTCAAAAACTATTTCCAATACTGATACAATTGAAACTAAACAAATGTTTGTCCCATGAGGAATTTTTTTCTTTTGCATTGGTAGTCTAACATTGTCAGCATAGAGTTGTATATATTGGAGTCATTTTCTAGCCGTTCCATCAAAATCTAGGTTTTCCCTCATCTGCATCATGCCATACTAAATCCCATTTAAGTTTTATGAATGTTTTCTCCAAAAATGTGATACTATGATCCCAGTCACAACTCAAACTGCAGTCATGGGTCAGGACAGGTTGCAGTTGGAAGAAACAAAGCTCAAAATTGTCTCAATGACAGAAGAGCAATATCGCAAACAAACATATCAGTGAGTTGCCAGAGCAGGGCTGTGACATGAGAAGACAAATCTCTTAAAGTGTGTGCAAGGAAGACCGAGGCTGGCGAAAAAAAAAATCCTGTGTAGTCAGCAAGGTGGCGATTTATCTCATGTGACAGCCTTGCTCCATCGCTAACTGAGGTACGCGGCTTGAAGATACAGCTCCTCTGACAGTTGAGACAAGTCTTGGGAGCAGTATTTCTTCAGACTGCAGCCTGTCCTGGCACGTGGCTGGGACAGACTGCCGTTTGAATTAAGTGACGCAGGTCTCATTCTTGGAGAACACCTTTGACTCAGAAATCCAAAATAAATGATTACCTGCCAGAGGTTTTAGTTGTAACCACTCTGCATCTGATCGGCGATTTAGTTTGTGATCAGATAACTTCCTTCCCACAACAGATTCATCCACTTTCTGCTTCCGTTTCGACCTACTTGGCCTTTCCTTAAAATAAAACAGCACAATGAAGAGTGAATATGGGTCAGGATTTAAAGTTGTCAATCACGTGGCTCAACAGCTGTGCTGATGTAGAAGCACAAGCCAATAAGCCCAGTGATTGTTGACAGGCTGTAGTGGTGATGTCACATTAACAGTGCTGCAGCCAAAGACTGGAGGCAGCAATGAAAAGCTGGCACAAGCAAGTAAAGCTTTAGTTATTTTCATTAAGAGGGAAGACTATGAAGTAAAACAAAAAAAAAATAAATAAAATCATTCATGAAAAACTCATTTAAAAAGGGAATCTGTCAGCAGGTTTCTGCTATATAATCAGAGAGCACCCTTGATTTAGGTGCCGAGACCCTGATGCCAGCATTCTGAACACTGCTAGATTGACAGCAGAGAAAACAGTGATTGTATCAAAATGGCAGCATGCAGACCAGGAGGTGACATCACTAGAATCAGGGTCTTGGCCTCTATATCATGCTGCTTTTAAACTACATAGCAAAAACCTGCTGACATATTCCATTTAAAAACAACCCTGGATAGGGGTTTAAAAAAAAAAAAACATGATTTCTGGAAAATCATCATACAAATACCAATATGGAAGAATTGGTACCTACCTTTCTCTCCTTATAATGTTTGAACATCCGCAGGCAATGTTCCACTATAAAGAGCAGATAGATTCCCCCAAGGGCAACGAGACCTTTCATAACAGCATCATATTTCTCCAAAAACTCACTGCCTGAGGCTAGACCCATATCTTTGCCATGGTCATGACCGTGCCCGGATCCTTCTGATGCATGGTCGTGTCCCCCCTGTGACTGCAAATCAGAAAGAAAAGAGGAGTGTTACACCTGTTTATGTGAGGTGAGACAGCCCCCATATGTAAGGAGTACCATTTCCGACAGCAGGGGAGTCCTAGAGCTGGAAACAGGCTGTCCATACAAGCTGAGGAACTACTGACCCTCTAGTAATGGTGGAGAGATGTACACTCACAAAAGCAAACAATTGGCTCTTAGCTTTTGGATGATCACGCTTCTTCAGTTACTCAAACTTGACATAATGGTGTTTAGGGAATCAAAAAGGCATGACCCACTTTCTGAATGATTTGAGGACAAACCATGCTTTTACTACTAAATGGTGCTGGGTAACAGGGATTACCTCGCCTCCCCCAGCACCAAAATATAAATAAAAAAAAAGTCATATGTTCTCCAAAATAGTACTAATAAAGACATCAGCTCAACCCACAAAAACCAAAGTACTCATACAGCAGCAACAAAAGGAGAAAAAAAAAAAAGTTACATGACCAAGAAAAATAAAATATAAAATCTGGCTCGTCTCCATTCAAAGTTCTAATTAAAAATAAATCCAAAAACAATATAAATTTGGCATCACTAATCATGCTGAACTGAAATTACATCAAGTCATTTTTACTGCATAACTAATGCAAACTATATCAGCGTTACTACCATTGTAAATACTGTAACAATGGTGCTGTAATAAAATCCAAAAAACAATCGCAGCTTTTTTCCTCCATTTCTCCCCATTTAGATTTTTTTTTTGCCCAATTTTAAAAATAGTAAAATAAATGGTCTCATCCAAAACTACAATTTGCCCTGTAACAAACCAGCTCTAGCACAACTTTATTGCTGGAAAAATATAAGTGAAAAAATAATGACTCATCCAAGATGGATGAAAATCAAATGGGCAAAAATAAAAAATTGCGAATGCGTTAATAATTACATTGCATCTGCATTTCATACATAATGAACGAGAATTTCAACAACTAGCTGTAATTAAATGAAGTGTTTACGTGGGGTAAGAGATGAAGAAGCGCATCGCCACTCAGGGTTCCCACAGCCAGCGCAACAAGGAAGTTGAGTAGAAACTTGAAGCAGCCTTGGTCAATGATTGGAATCAAAATAACTCCCAGCAGGGACAACAGACTGATGACGGTGATGGAGATGAGGCCATAGATCCAGGCTACAAATGGGAAAGAATTGACAGTTAGGAAAACATTACAGCAACAGAAGATAATAGCATAAAAAAAGTTCTAAGTGTATAATCAGTACAATGATAGCAGCCGACCTCTGGAAAGCTTGCGGGCAGCTACATCAATATGACTGGGAAGGAGCGTCCCGCCACAGATCACACTGCACCAGTGAGCTTTGTCTACAAGTGACTTGCTGTCAAGGCCGTGCTTGACTCAGCGCAGAGCCGTGATACCCGGTGCCAGTAGTCCAGCACGTGGCCACTGATCGGCTGCAGCATTCACATGTTGTCTGCTTGTAGACAGAGCGTCTATGCGGAATCTGCAGGGAAAAGAAGCGCGAGTAGTGGTCCTTTCTGTTCTACAGCCTTAGCCATTGCTTAGATTTAGAAAGCAGAAGCTGTGCAAAAAGGTGGAAAAGAAAATGCTTATCTACAGAGAATACAGACAAGCCACATTTGTTCTGCAGATTAGTTTTCCACCAACTCCCTTTTAAAAGGGTGTACTCATCTGTGAGAAGTGCCTAATTACATATGCCAACAGTAAAGTAGGGCAATGGATTTCACACCACTTCTACTTCTAGAATTGGCAAACACTTTATTTTCGCTCTCTTTCTATTATCTAAACACATTTTGTAGCCGGGTTTGAACATAGTAAATGCAGAGTACAATTTCTGTCTGAAAAACAAATAGAATAAAACGGAAGTTCCACTACTAAACACAAATTAGGAAATTATTATGTGTACCTGAATGCCAAAAGATAGGACACTTATATTCTAGACTGTATCTAAGCAGTGTCTGACAAGGGCCCACAAGTGACAGTGACTCTGGGAGCCCACTTTCAGATACAGGCAAATATTACATTACCCTCATTCACAAACTCACCTAGGCTTCTATATAATAAATGGACAAAACCTAAGATAGAAACAAAATGAACATATACCCGCTGTAAATAAAAAGCAGCAGTGCATATACACATTGGGTACTTAGTAAACACTTTTTGATCAAAAAGTATAAGTCATCTTAACCTCTAGTATTAAAACCTTATGTGTCAAAAGGTAAGGACCATCCCAATTGGGTACACCTTGGCGCTGCTGGGATGGCTTTTACGCTTTGTTTTTGTTTTTTTTTAAATCAAAAATAGTGGTTACCAAGTGCCCAGTGTTATTTATATGCACTATTGCTTTTTACTTACAGTTGGGTATACGTTCACTTTGGGCTCTTAGGGTTTTTTATTTATTTAAAAGCCTCAGTACAATCTGTGTGCATATAGCCATAGGATTCAAGTGCAAACTTTATGTACCTTTGCAAACCAAGGATCACTTACCGGATAATGGTTCTTTAGTTCCTTCAGAAGTCGTTACTTCCATTTCAGTAAAATGCTTGATACAAAACCGACTATCAATCTGATACAACAGTGCAGGACATAGGTACGCAAACTGGTCAGGGGAAATGGGAGAGTAGATATTCAACCCGTAATAGTTGAGAAGCTGAGTAACATTTAAACACTAAAGAAAAAACAAAAAACAAAATAAATAACCAATACAATGAGTTTTAACATGCCCTGATATAGATAATCTACTGTAAGGCCAATTCATACCTTTACTATCTGTATTGTTTGTCAAAAATAGAAAAAGCAGGAGCAGCGCCAGGGCGGGGCGGGAAGCAGAGCCACCCGCCGCAGGAGCAGCGGCAGGGCGTAGCGGGAAGCAGAGCCACCCGCCGCAGGAGCAGCGGCAGGGCGCAGCGGGAAGCAGAGCCGCCCGCCACAGGAGCAGCACCAGGGCGTGGCGGGAAGCAGAGCCGCCCGACACAGGAGCAGCACCAGGGCGTGGCGGGAAGCGGAGCCGCCCGCCACAGGAGAAGCACCAGAGCGTGGCGGGAAGCAGAGCCGCCCGCCGCAGAAGCAGCACCAGGGCGCGGCGGGAAGCAGAGCCGCCCGACACAGGAGCAGCACCAGGGCGTGGCGGGAAGCGGAGCCGCCCGCCACAGGAGAAGCACCAGAGCGTGGCGGGAAGCAGAGCCGCCCGCCGCAGAAGCAGCACCAGGGCGCGGCGGGAAGCAGAGCCGCCCGACACAGGAGCAGCACCAGGGCGTGGCGGGAAGCGGAGCCGCCCGCCGCAGAAGTAGCACCAGGGCGCGGCGGGAAGCAGAGCAGCCCGCCACAGGAGCAGCACCAGGAAGCAGAGCTGCACGCCGCAGAAGCAGCGCCAGGGCGCGGCAGGAAGAGCCGCCCGCAGCAGGAGCAGCGCCAGGAAGCAGAGCCGCCCACCGCAGGAGCAGCGCCAGGGAGCGGCGGGAAGCAAAGTCTCCCTGGCAAAGACCAAACCATCCAGATAAAAAGTATGCCAAAAAAAAATAGTGGCTTATTAGCCCATAGCGGCTGTGGTAATTATTCGGTTCTGGAGGTATGGACCTTTCTCAAGCAGGGATAGGATACAAATTTCATATATTTAAAGGTAAAGTGATTAGGAAGGGGATTATACAATGTTATAAAAAATACATAATAAAGGTGAATATACAATATACAGATATATCAGATATATGACCATGTGCACATACATTAAAATACCTGTAAGTGAAAAGTGCAATAGTGCTTAATTATGCAGGTAAATACCAAGTGGAAAAAAAAAATTACAATAATTAAATATAGCTCTGTATTGTTTGTCAGCTATATTCTTTTGGGGTAAGAAGTAAGAATTAAAGTAAAAGGAAAAACAGACTATATAAAAATAGCAACAATCAGATATTTCCAACTATGATATTTGGCTTTTCCGTTGACATCACAAGTGTACCTCTGCATCAAAAAAAAAAAACAATTAGTGGCCATTAATGGGCTGCAGAGCTCACAACTGCTCACGGACATCAGTCTCATCCGTGGGAGATGTGAATGTTGCAGCACACCTGGCGCTTGTGGTACATTTTGCCACGAGACCCGGCATCACTGGAACGGCAGCGGTGGGGAAGAAGAGTATATTTTTTAGATGTGGGAAGATAGCATTTAAAAAAAGGTTTCCAAATAGTGGACAACCCCTTAAACTGCTACAGTCTTCCAGTAACGTCATAAATTTAGACAAGTATATTTTTTAAAGGACAGACTTTCGAATCCTCACAATGTGCGCATGTAGTCAGGATTGTACGGTGTCGGTGGTGAGAGTGGTGGTCATGTGACCATAAGTATATGCTTTGCATACTTCTGGCCACATTCTGACTAGATGTACTCAGACTCGCTGATGACAAGTGGAATGAGCGAGCACTCGCATATCTAGTCACAGTGTGGACTGAAGCATACAAATCACATACTCGCAGTAACGGGACTGCATGCTTTCACCGCCGGCACCGGAGAACCCTGTTGCTCATGCATCGCATGCAATCTGACTGAACAATCCCTTTAATACAAATATATAGAAATAAAAATAAATAAATAAATAAATAAACACACAAACATACTCCACTGACCTCATCATGTTCATGCACTTCATTGTCATGTTCACCGTGACTTTTCGGAAAGCCTGCATGGCTTTTTACACTAGGCTGGTCATTGGGCGCTTCTCTCTTGCGGGTGTTTCGTTGGAGGTATTCAGGGCCCTGCTTGTGTTCCTCGGATTCCAGATTATCATCGTCCACATTCCCAGGAACAAGCGAAACAGCAAAGTTACGGTCCGGTTTGTAACCACGCTTGCTTTCATCTTGAGCTTGATCAAAATGAAGCTGTGAGCCTACTACAGGCTCTTCGCGGGGTTTTGTTCCATTTGGTCTCTTTTTATGCTTATGAGGTTTCTTTTCTACTTGTTCCTGGGTTGTATTTGTACCAGTCCATGGTTCATTTGTTTGCCCTTCAAGTGACACATGGCTGACAGCAGCACTGTGATTGTGGTGGCTATTGTTATGGGAATGGTATGTGCCATTATGAACATGATGCAAGTGATTTTTGTGGGTAGTTTTACGCTCCATGTGCACAGATGCCTTTTTCTCGTTACACTTGTTAACCTCTTTTGTGGAAACAGTTTTTGATTCATTTTTATCCTTTGCGTGGGGATGGGATTCTATGTGATCAGGTACATGTAAATGCTTTCCTTCTTGAACATCTAAAACATCCAGATGTGAAACCGCATCATGGCCAATGTCCTCATGACCTATTTCAACTACTTTCACCTCACCAAGTCCCAAGCTGGATAAAAGTCTTTCCAGCCCATAATAGGACAATCTTCCATTTTCCCCATATCGATGGAATAGCTTTTCGATAAAATGCTTTTGCTCAAGCTCGGCTTCAGGCAGTAAAGGCTGGCTTGTGGACAGCTCTGCCGCGGCATTCTGGAGGTATGGCTCTTCTGAGATCTGGTAATCGTTGTGATTGTGAGCATGGCTTTCCTCCGAGGTGTGCTCATGTACATAGCCATGGCAATGGTTGCAGTGATTAAAAATAAAAGTAAATAAACAAATAAAGCAAAATTTTGTGTGCACGTGTACCTTCATTTCTATTCCACCTGGCCAAGAAAAAAAAAACACAAAGAGGGATATAAGAATGTTAGTACATAATAATGCCATCTAGCTCAAGTCATGCCTCAAACCTCTAAATTATCAAACAGAGGTATAGAGGTAGAAGCAGCTAAGGCTCTGGTCACTCTAGATCTTGTGATTACCAAAGCAATGAGTCATAAAACAGATGTCGGCTTTCCAAAGGAAACAGATTTAGATTCATGTCAACTAAGTCTAAATGCCTATATACACAGACTAATGTCAGACGACAATCTGATGTGTGTGGGTACCGACCAACTGATCAGAGAAGATGTTGATCGAGCATGTCCGATTTGGATGTTCTCCCAGAGATAAGCAGCCAGCACAAATGTCTGTCAGCGGCTTTCTCATGAAGAACATACGAGTGCTTGGCAGAGCTTGTATAGAAGAGCCGTCGGAAACGCCTTTTGGCAAACGATCGGCTGAATCATCTATGAGTAGGGCTGGATTAATATACACAATTCTACATAAAGATTTTCTGTCAATTCATCAGAGAAGGTACAAGTATTCGATACAATGAGGATCCCTGTTCACGCTTTTGGATTTCCATGATTTCAGACACAACTGGGGCAGCGGATGCCTGGAGCTTTCTGTGCTTGTACCGCTCTGCCTTCCATTACAGGAAATTGGGCTAATAATCATATTACATAGTGCACCAGCCACACTCAACATGAAATTCAACTAGAGTTGCTATAGGAGGTCAATTTTAATTTCAAGTGCAACTAGGCACTCTGAAATTACTCCAAAATCTTGTATAAAAAAAAAAAAAAGTTTGTTGCCCAAAGGCGAAAACAAAAAGATAAAACTGGCATTTTGGTATAAACCATTCTTTGAAAGTAGTATAAATAAGAAGTCGTCCTTTATAACAAAAAGCCTCCAAAATCGAAAACAGTCCTATTTCTCATTATTATAGTCATCAAGGAATACAATAAACCATAAAAGCACACTTTACATATAAGTCAAGCAATATTAACCAGACAGAAAACGCATCATGAGACACAAGTGCTGCTTACCACACTTGTAGACATACCTACAGCAAGAATGGCTACTTATCCTTTTCTCTTCAAGGTTTCACCGCAACAAAAAAAAAAATCCCGCTACTATATCCAGGAGACATTTTATAACACTTCCATACTTGGGGGAAGGGCATATAGATACAATGTCAAGAAAAGCTACACAATGAAGCTATTAAGAAAAAAAAATTACAAAGTTTCCCCACAAACAGTGTATTCTCTGAAAAGTTTCATGTGACAGATACTTAGTGGAGGGCATCCTCAAGGCCAGGAGAACTTTTAGAAATAATAGTAACATTGTATGTATAAAAAGAACTAAATGTCTCCAGTTTATTATTTCTCAGTAACCTATACATGCAAGCTGGGACATAGATCTCTCACACACCACACAATGACTGTTGGACACTGCAACAAATTAACATTTTGGGGTTTTCAAACACTAGTCTAGTCATACGCCTCCTGTGGAAGCAGGACGAAACATGCGTCGGGGTGGAGGGACACTGGACCTGACCTGCACCTGGGTAAAGTCTCACTATAGAGCAATACTATTTATGCAGATGTAGACCAGAAGCACTGTACTTATGTAGACTATAAAAACACTGTACAACCAGCTCACCCCTCCACTTGAGTGCACAGAGGGTGAGCTGGTTGTAAAGGGTTATGAGTATCACTCCGAAATGAGTCAACCATAACAGTTCTCTTGTGGGACGTTTTTTCCCTATGTCTTTGATATGGCCATCATGTGTTTTTAGTGGATAAAAAGAAAAAAAAAAGCCTTTAATGAAATACAAGATTACCTAGCTCTGTGCTTAGCTGTTGATGGCAATCACTGAATTTGGCTACTAATATTTGCTGCTATTGATATTATACTGTTCCCTATATGTCACATATGCCCTCTGAACAGCTCTATTACATGTGTCCTTCGTTCTGGGAGGCACTTTTGCTTTTAACATTTATGTAATATATTTTGTATCATTAAAGGGGTTGTCCACTACTTTTTTCATTAATGCCCTATCCATAGGATAGGGCATCAATGTTTGATCGGCTGGGGTCCGGGGTCCAGCATTAAGCATCCCTGCCGGTCGTCTGTTGCATTATGCCATACTGGAATAATTATGACTCCGCTTCCTTATCCCAACTAAATTCTATACTCCTGTTTGGCACCCCCTTACCACATTGATTTTAATAATCCCTTGTGTTTGTGATTCAGGTCTACATCGGATTTAATTAATAAAGATTAACACTTTCATGACATTATTTGGACTTTGTTTCGAAGTTTCTTTTCGTCCTTTAATATTCTATTTGACGCCGCATAAACTCAACGACAGCACGGCTTTACGAGCCATAGCATGTCCATTTTAACAGAAATTTTCCCCAATTGAATGTATAGGGTGCGGTAAATAAGCATTGTTCAATAAACACATACAGCTTTACCTGCGTGATCACATGCAGCGAAAATACGCTGCGTCCAAATTGTGGGGACGTAGCCTTATTGGGGTGCCCGATCCTGCTTTATCTTGGCCTCCAGCAGAACACTTGAGCCATTGGCTCAGTCAGTCATCTGTTTCAGTCTACCTAGTAAACCTGGAAAGTCAGCTCCAGGAAAAGTCAAAGCAATTGTGTCTTAAAAATTAGTGCAAGCAAGTATTTACAATGGACGACCTCTAAGCAGACTGGTGGTTGTATAAGAATTTTTCGCCAGGCCGACTGCACTTCTGTGTGGGCAGAATGATCGCTAATACTACAGTTTTGTGCGCAATGAAACTCACTGTTCTCTGCAGCGCATGTCCAATATGCACAGGACTATGTGCTGCTGTGATCAATTATTTTTAAGCAAGCTTAAAAATAATTTCACCCAATGAACGAGTGTTTTGCTTATTCATCTGGTGGTTGGCAGCTTGTTTAGACAGGCCGATATTTGGGGACAAGCATTGCTAGGAATGCTTGATCCCGATTAAAGGGGCTCTTGTCAGAACAGAATGACTGTTCAAACCAAGTAGAGGTGCTGGGGGCTCCATGGTGCAGCCAAACATTTATATACACCTTCCCACCTGTTTTCCATCTTTCTCTGGCTCAATCAACTAGAGCTGTCAAAGAAGAGAAGAGGCAAGGTGGAGATAGAAGGAAAACAAGAAGGTGGAAAGGTGTAGATAAAAGATTGGCCCTGTCATAGAGCCCCAAGGAGTGGAGCAAATACTGATAAAACACTGAACATGGCATAAGAAATGCTTTTCATGCACACAGGAGGGTTTTTACCCCAAAGTTTAAAGAAAAAAAAACAAAAAAGCACAATTTTGATAATTTTTGATTATACTATACATTTTCTTTAGAAGTAGTTAATGTGTGCTCAAGACTATTTGCCAGAACTATCCACTATAGTCTATTCACTTTACATAGCAGTTTCCTTATTGTATCCAATACCATGTCACTGCACACTGTTGAGGTGTACATAGACACATAGTTAAGGCAGTCATTTTGTGCAGCAATACATCCACAATGGCAAGATCCTCACCAAAATGGTACATATTTTGCTATGGATTTAGTACAATTCAGAGTAAAACCATGCAGCATATAATTATACACTGTGGATATCTATCCACAGCAGCAATGTACACTGCAGATTTCCCCACAGCATGTGCATGAGGTTTTGTAAGTCGTGCTAATGCTGGTACTGCTGTGTATTACAGCGCTCACTTCCTGGGTCCATAGCCGCCAATTATCCGTAGCAAAATGTGTTGCGTAATTGCTGCGGATCGGCCATGCACTTCACACTACAAAAAGTGGCATATTCGGCAGCATAAGCGGACATGAGCATCGGTCACCAGCGGAGAATCTTCTCCACACCGTGATACACATTGAATAAACCCCAAAAAGTCCCCCGGAAGACATGCAGCACTATGTTACTATGTGCCACAATAAATTTTCATCTGGGTATTAATAAAACTGATTACATAAAACACAGACATTTACAGAAGCAAATACAAAGAATAAACTGATTATGTGATATTACGACACCTTGGGCCACTCACCATGGGAACTGCTGTTTGTTCAGTGTTCCTGCAGCATACATTTTCAGTTCACAGCACTTGTCAGAAAGAAGTCTGAGGCTATGTGCCCACGATGCAGAAATGCTCCGGATTTTTCCTGAGCGTTTCTGCATCTCCCTGGCAGAAAAAACGCATGCGGATTGTACATGCGGATTGTACATGCGTTTTTCCTGCCAGGGACATGTGGATGTTAAGCGTTCTTCACTTGCATTTCCGCATGCGGGTTGACAAGCGCTTTCCAACCGATTTTAGCATCACTTGGAAAGTGCTTGTCAACTTGGTCACACTATATAAATCCATGCAACTGGAATGGATTTATATAGTGTGACCTTAAAGAATGGTTAACAATAAAAAAATAAATCTATACTTACCTTCTGATGGCCTCCAGAGTCTTGCTTCGCTTCGTCCTGGCTTGCCAGCAGCTAGCCGCCGGCAAGTGAAGACAAGCACACCGCGGGCCATCAGAAGGTAAATATTTAATTTTTTTTTTTTCACAGTTTCTATGGTATCCGGGTCCGGAGGAGAGTCTCCTCTTCTTCAAACACGGGTACCAACCGCACATTGAAACACATGGATTCCGCATCTACATATACAGTGATGCGGATTCCATGCGTTCCAATGAAAGTCAATAGTAGCGAAAACGCAGCACTTCCACAAAATAATTGGTAGTGCTGCGTTTTTTTCCACAATGATAATCCGCAGCGGAAATTTCCGCAGCATGTGCAGAGCACATGCGGATTATCATTGGGGGACATGGCAGGCCTTCTAATATGCGTTTAAGCGTTTCGGCAGCGTTTTTTTCCGCTGCGGAAACGCTTAAAAAAAAGCATTGTGGGCACACGGCCTGAAGCAGGTTTTCAGTTGCCCCCGAGTTGAATTGTTACAAGTTCAGGTCATTTCTAACCTTCTGTTAAGAGTCCACATGTTTGGCATTACTGCAGCAGGGGGAGCCACTGAAGTGCTCAGGGTGGGTTTTTTTATTTTATCTTAATCCATCACACAGTTTCAGAGAGACGGGCCTTTTTATATGCGCTCACCACTGATGAAATGCTTGCAAAATTCTGAATGGTAGCTGCTCATTCTTTCCAGGCCATTATCCTCAAGTAAGGCGAGAGAGAAATGGGATCCAGCAACAAGGGATATAATAAAAATTCCAAATTTATTAAAACAAAATCCATTAAACGGTACATAGAATAAAAAGGGAAATCTGAAACGGTCTGATACATTAAGCATTTTGTACTGTAACAAGTTCTTACTCATAGCCGAGTACTTATGAGTAAGGTTTTAAATCTCCTTTTTATCGCATATACCTTTTTAATGGCTTTTGTTATATAAAAAAATGGAATTTTTATTATATTCATCGGTGCTGGCTGAAATTTTTCCTCTAACCTTATGTAGTGTTCATTAGCACTAAACAAGAGGGCCTATATCTCTAGAACCACTAGGTATATAGAGTGTGAGAGTGAGTGAGTGTGTGTTCCTCTTTAACTCCTTCACGACATTTGACGTAAGTTTACATCATGGTTCTGCAGGGGTTCACTCCAAATGACAAACTTACGTCATGACGACCACGTGGGTATAGGAGCAGTGCCTGCATGACCACCAACCTGGGAATTTGCCTTAATTACAGTATGTAATTCACCCATTGATTTAAACCTTGTAAGTAATTATTTTTGTAAATACCTCGTGTTGCCATATGTAACCGCTCAGTTAGTCTCTCCCTTGTTTTTGTTGGCCACAAGCGCAAGCTGGATAATGTAAAATGTTCTCAAATAAAACTGTCCATAAGAAAAGCAAGACCCCGCTCAGGTCCATCATCTGTTAACAGAAATATTGGGGGCACCCACGTTACTTTTAGCAAAGACTCTGGAAAAGCGAAATGGCTCCTCATCCTCCAAAAGAAATCCAGCGAATTTGGCACTTCCAAATGCACCCCCCCCCCCTCCCTTCTGAGCCCCACAATGTGCCTAAGCCAGATTTAGCGTCCACATGTTTGGCATTTCTGTAGCAATGAGACCCTTCCTAAATTACGGGTGTATGTCTCCAGAACCACGAGCTGGCACTCCAATGTACTGGGCACTACAATGTCAGATTTGAAATTTGCTTGTTTCTGAAAAATGCCCATGGAGTCAAATTCATCACTACACCTGTAGGAAAATTCCTAGAGGGGTGTAATCTCCAAAATGGGGTCACTTCACAAACCACAACAGCAAAATCTGACCTCCCATATGGTGCTTCTTCCCTTCTGAGCTTTGCACTGTGCATCAAAAGTAGTTTGACAACATATGGGGATATTGGCGCACAAAGGAGAAATTGCGTAACAAGTTGTACTATTTTCTCCTATTGTCCCGCTTTTGAAAATTAAAAACTTGGAGTCAAAGCAACGTTTTAGTGGGAAAAAAAAAAATATTGGTAACTTTCCATTTACTCAGCTTAATGTTATACAATTCTGTAAATTGTCTGAAGGTTAAAAATGCTGACCACAAGCCTAGATGAATTCCTCGAGGTGTAGTTTCCAAAATGGGGTCACTTGTGGGGGTTTCTGCTGTTTTGGCACATCAGGGGCTCTGTGGATGCCATGTCGTGTTTGCAATCTTCTCCACCAAAATTGCTCTCCACACTTCCGTTGGCTCTCCTTCCTTTCTGAGCGCTGCCGTGCACCCAAACACCACATATGGGTATCTGTGTACTGAGCACAACAAATTATACAGTCCATTTTCCCCTATTACCCTTGTGAAAATGAGAAATTTGAGGCAAAAACAGTGTGCGTGTGTGTGTGTGTGTGTGTGTGTGTGTGTGTGTGTGTGTGTGTGTGTGTGTGTGTGTGTGTGTGTGTGTGTGTGTGTGTGTGTGTGTGTCCAATTCACTGTATGGGAACATGAACTGTGCATTTCAAAACTACAACTCGTCCCACACACACAAAACAGGGCCTAATTCAACTAGGTGGAAGGAAAATAACTATGGCTCTTGGTAGAAGGGGAGGAATAAATGAAAGTGCAGAAAAATAGAAAATTGTCCCTTCGTAAAGGGGTTATCCAGAGCCATTCATTAGGATAGGACGAGTGCAATAGGAGTCATCGGCAGCAGAAATCAGCGACTCTGGATGTCACTGTGTAACATAATCCCATCTGAATTCCAGATTTTCTGTTGCTTTTTTTTTTCCCCTTCTGTGTTTGGTGAATAACTACTTCTTTCCTTCTAAAGATTAACTACCTCTGCATTCTCATTTTTGGATTTTTTTTTTTTTTTTTTTTAAATTGCCTGAAGGTTTTGGTGTGATGACGATGAAGCAAACATTCATTCACTAGGTTGTTATATTACTTAGACAAAGTGGGTCCATTGTGAGTTAAAGACAAATACCTAAAGGGACGTAAGGAAAGGAATTTATGCTTATGTGAATGTGATGCAAATCTGTGATAATCACATGGCTCTGGTCATGGGAATAAGGTCTTCAGAAGGTTGGAAATGACCTGAACTTGTAACAATTCAACTCGAAGGCAACTGAAAACCCGCTTCAGATTTCTTTCTGAAAAGTGTTGTGAAATGAAAATGGAACAAAGATTTTGCTGGATTTTGTTGGGGGTGGTGGGGATGTCACTTTAGAGCCCTTGTGCTACAAGTAAAAAAAAAAACAAAACAAACAATATACACTTCTCAAAAAAATAAAGGGAACACTTAAACAGAATATAACTCCAAGTAAATCAAACTTCTGTGTAATCAAACTGTCCACTTAGGAAGTAACACTGATTGACAATCAATTTCACATGCTGTTGTGCAAATGGAATGGACAATAGATGGAAATTATTGGCAATTATCAAGACACCCTCAATAAAGGAGTGGTTCTGCAGGTGGGGACCACAGACCACATGTCAGTACCAATGCTTTCTGGCTGATGTTTTGGTCACTTTTGAATGTCGGTTGTGCTTTCACACTCGTGGTAGCATGAGACGGACTCTAGAACCCACAGAAGTTGCTCAGGTAGTGCAGCTCATCCAGGATGACACATCAATGCGAGCTGTGGCAAGAAGGTTTGCGGTGTCTGTCAGCGTAGTGTCCAGAGGCTGGAGGTGCTACCAGGAGACAGGCCAGTACACCAAGAGATGAGGAGGGGGCCGTAGGAGGACTGTCCAGGAGTTGGTGGATGCTTTAGTTCAGGTCTGGGAGGAGATCCCACAGGAGACCATCTGCAACCTCATCAGGAGCATGCCCAGGCGTTGGAGGGAGGTCATACAGGCACTTGGAGGTCACACACAATACAGAGCCTCATTTTGACTTGTTTTAAGGACATTACATCAAAGTTGGATCAGCCTGTAGTGTGTTTTTCCACTTTAATTTTGGGGGTGACTCCAAAACCAGGCCTCCATTGGTTAATAAATTTGATTTCCATTGATGATTTTTGTGTGATTTTGTTGTCAGCACATTCAACTTTGCACAGAACAAAGTATTCAATGAGAATATTTCATTCATTCAGATCTAGGATGTGTTATGTGAGTGTTCCCTTTATTTTTTTGAGCAGTGTATTTGCATATATACAGTTGAAAGACCTGAGTGGGGGATTGTTTTACTGTCAGTCGAGTTGAAACTTATTGGTACATAACATTGAGCCACTTGTAAGATTAGGTTCACAATTACATAGGTGGCACATACCCCTCTTCTTGTGGGGAGGGCACAAGCTGACAGTGCTGAGCATGGAGGGAGCTTTGAGTAATAGCTTTAGACCAAAGCAGTGTTTCACCTACCACTATCTATAAGGAGGTTTCTGCTATGTAATCTGAAACACAGAATTCAGGGTTGTGTCACTTGTCAAAGTGTATGCTGTTTATTAACTGTGAAGGATTTATCACTAAGAGGTGAACTTTGCTGGACTAGTCAGGCAGCGCACCCTCCTGTGATGAGCACCTCACTATGTATGGATTTTGTACATACAGGCTGTGGTGTGGGCGGGGTTAGCTGCGGTGTGGGCGGGGTTAGCTGCGGTGTGGGCGGGGTTAGCATTCTTAGTTCTGCTTTTTTCTAAATCTAAAAGCTGATTGTGTCAGAACTATTGGCCCCAGTAAACCAAGTGATACATTGTTGGATTCAGGATCTCTTTACCTGCATTATGCTGCTCTCACATGAGTTCACAAATACCTGCTGACAGATTCCCTTTAAGGCTATGTTCACATGTCCAGTAATGATTCAGCAGAAATCAATTAGGAAAAAAGTTGTGCTAACAACATTTTAGTCTATTATTCACTAACTGATCTCTGCAAGATCCGTTTTCTTGCAGGATCAATTAGAAATAGACGACAACGGATGCTGCATTAATGGATTGCAGATGATGAAAATAAACAGCAGTGCCACCTTCTCCGGCTCCAGCAATGACCGCACACCTACAGAGCATGTATGTGACCACTGCAGCCAATCACTGGGCTCAGTGGCTGTGCCTGTATATACTGCACAAGCTGGCTGCAGTAATGAATATCAAACACTGTTTTTAAACTGAGAAATGGAGATTGATCAAACTTTTATGTTTACAAAAACTTATGTTTTAGTTCCCCTGGGAAACTGATCACATGTTCCGCACACTGCAGCACTGGCATTTCTATGTGAAAAACAGTGCACAAATTCAGTCTTGAGTGTCTTACCCGCGACACGGTTGGAAAGCCCACATGAAGTTTTTTTTTTATGAAAATTCCCATTGTGAATGTGATTTTGATCAATATTTTTATTACATGGTTAAAAAAAAAAAAAAGCCTGTAAATTAGATCTAAGGCTATGTGCACACGATGCGTTTTTAATGTGTTTCCGTGGCAGTTTTCCCGCTGCGGAAACGCTTTAAAATGCTTGTTAATAGGCATTGCTGGTATAGCACATGCTGTGGAAATATCCGCTCCGGATTAGCATTGCGGTAAAAAACGCAGCATTACCATTTATTGCAAGATTCTGCAACAACTTTGTGCCCATTGAATCGCAGCAAACCCACAGGTAAAATATCTATACCTGCGGATTTTCTGTGTTTCAATGAAAGTCAATGGGCGCAAAGTCATGCTGAAAATGCGCTGCAGGTGGTACCCGGGTCGGGAGAGGACTATATCTCCTCTCATCCGACCGCCGTTCCCGCTGATAACAGCGAGAGGCACATGGACGGGTGGAGCAGTAGTCTGCCCTGACCAGCCCGCGGTCAAAAAAAAAATATATATATATATATATATAAAAAAGTAAAAATATATACTGACCTTTCTGGCAGGTCCCCAGCGATGTTCTCTCCCCCACGGCCAGCAGGCTCGCGAGCTGCCAGGACCTGCGGTAACACCAGCGATCAGCTACCTGACCATCAGCTGATCGGTGACGCCAGCGATCAGCTGATCGGTCACGTGACCATCAGCTGATCTCACCCTGGGAACATTGGCAAGAATGCGCCCAGGGTGGTAAGCTCACCGGGGCTTATCAGCAGATGAACCCCAGTGATCTCCTGCAGCATGTATACTGACAGGAGTGATTTTACATTCCCTGTCATTATATAATGCTGTCTTCTACATTCTACAGCAGTGACATCAGTGATTTCTGATGTCACTGCTGTAGAAGTGACCCAGATCGCCATGGGACACTAGGCATAATCGTGGAGTAAGCCGTCGACAGAGGTGAGTAATATGGTTATTTTCCGTTTTGTTTTTTTTTTCCTTCAGGAGATCGAGGGCTCCTGAAAATAATTGTAGAACAGTGTGTTTTTTATTTCATTAAAACACTTTATTCTGTCCGTGTCTTATTGAGAAAGAGGCGACCATTTTACTATGCGGTTAGTAATGGGGGCGTCTTATAGACGCCCTCCATTACTACCCTGGGCTTCACATCAGCCGCCAATACAAGGCAGATGTGAACCCCCAACCCCATTACCCCCTGCCACCGCTACAGAACAGTGGGAAGAGCAGAGACTAAGCGCCAGATTTGGCACATCTTATGGAGTAGCCATTTTCTGGGACTGCTGAGTGGCGATATTAATAGCCGCGGATGGGGCTAGTATCCATGGTCCCTTCCCTGGCTATTAATATCAGCCCGCAGCTGTCTAGTTTAGCCTTTGCTGGTTCAATTTTATAGGGGGGCCCCACGTCAATTTTTTTCTGTGGTCCCCCTGCAATCTAGCCAGTAAAGGCTAAACAATTTAATATTAATAGCCAGGGAACATTGTTGGCTAATGGCCCCTTCCCTGGCTACTAATAGCCCCCAGCGGTCGGCTTTCCCTCTGCTGGTTATAAAAATTACGTGGGAGCCCACGCCATTTTCGTGATCCAGGATGTAGCAGCGCTTTGGACGTATATTTTTTTGCAGCGTCCAAAACATTGCATTCTATTTAACGCAGGTAAATCCACATGTGTTCACTGAACCATGTGTATTTACCGCATTCAATACATTCTACTGGTCTAATTTCTGTTGCGGAGACAAGCGACTCCGCAAGAGAAATTGACGTCCTGAAAGACGCGCCGCATGTCAGTGTCCACGGGTGATCCCATCCACTATGTTGTAACAGCTGGACGCTGCGGGTTTGACGCTTTATAACTAACCACGCTGCGTCAAACCTGCAGCGGCTCCTGACCGTGGCCTCGTACCCAAACTCACCCGCAGCGTGTCAATTTCTGTAGCGGACACACTAGTCTCTGCTGCAGATTTTGACCGATTGAAGTGTCATATGCGGTGGATTCACATGTACCGACAACAAAAGTGCTTAGTATACAGATAAAAAAGGTGCCATTAATAACAGCACTCCTCCATGAAGAAATATATATATATGGCAGAGATGGATAATGTTCCCAGCATTTAATGGAGACTGTAAAAGCTATAAAAGACAGCGTTTCATAGACGTCCCGTCCACTTCTTAAGGTACAGAGCCCATAGCAACTTTCTCATGAGTTGTGCATTTCACAACCCACAAAGGTGAGCAATTACCCTTTTATTTTTACTGTTGTCTATGGGATAACAGCTCTATTTGCGCTCCTTTCTTTACTTATTTCAGACAACAAAAGTGCGGCATTAGAACAGCGTTTTGGACAAAAGTTGTTGCCTGGTCATATAATGCACCCAATCCTAGTTTTCATCCTCACCAGTGCCCAGTAAATATCGGTTAATTAGTGGGTGTGTATAAAAAGAAACCCAGCACCCCAGACCTTCACTTGAACTGTAACTTGTGCTCTGACAACATGCCAAAAATCCACCCTGTGACCAAAGCCTTGATTATCAAGAGGCTGAAGACCAGATCCACTGCAGAGGTGGCTGGCACCTTTAATGTGTCTCAGTGTCAAGTACAAAGAATTAAAAAAAAAAAGATTTGAAGAGACTGGAGATGTGTTTGACAAGCCCAGGTCCAGCAGACCCCGGCATGACAACTGCTCAAGAGGAACGTTTGTTGGTTAGAAAATCTAAAGCAAGCCCCTCTTCCACTGCAGCAGAGCTCCAACAGGCCTGGTCATCTCAAGTCCCTGTGTCAACTAGAACAGTTTGTAGGATTCTGTCTCGAAATGGCCTCCATGGTCGAATCAGTGCCAAGAAGCCAGCACTAAACAAAAAGGCAAATAAAAAACCGTGTGGCATTTGCAAAGTCCCACAGCCTGCTAAACAGATGGACGCTGGAAAAGTGGCAGAAGGTGGATTTCTCTGATGAATCTCAGTTAGAATTACACCACAGCCGCCGCAAATACTGCAGGAGACCTCCTGGAGCCCGTATGGATCCAAAGTACACCCAGAAAACAGGTAAATTTAGTGGAAAGATCATGGTCTGGGGTTACATTCAGTATGGGGGTGTGCGAAACATTTGCAAGGTGGAAGGCAATATCAATAGCCTAAAATATTAAGAAGTATTAGCTACCTCTTACATTCCAAATCATAAAAGGGGTCAAATTCTGCAGCAGGATGGTGCTCCATCTCATACATCCATCTCTACAACAAAGTTCCCCCAGGCAAAAAAGATCAAGGTGCTCAAGGACTGGCCAGCCCAGTCACCAGACATGAACATCATTGAGCATGTTTGGGGTAGGATGAAAGAGGAAGCTTGGAAGACAAAACCAAAGAATCTAGATGAACTCTGGGAGGCATGTAAGACTGCATTCTTTGCTATTCCTGATGACTTCATTAATAAATTGTATGAATCATTGTTGAACCGCATGGATGCAGTCCTTCAAGCTCATGGAAGTCACACAAAATATTAAATATGACTAATAGCACCACAACTTTATTCACCAATGTTATGCAACATATATTTGTATTTTAGGCTGTGTGCCCACTATGCGTTTTTGTAAGCGTTTCCGCAGCGGCAATTCCGCTGCAGAAACGCTTAAAAAAGGCTTGGTAGAAGGCCTGCCATGTTCCCCAATGATAATCCGCATGTGCTGTGCACGTGCTGTACACATGCTGCGGAAATTTCCGCTGCGGATCATCATTGCGGAAAAATACGCAGCACTACCAATTTTGCGGAATTGCGGCGTTTTCGTCGCCATTGACTTGCATTGGAACGCATGGATTATGCATCACTGCATCTGTACATGCGGAATCCATGCGTTTCAATGTACGGATGGTACCCGGGTACCATAGAACCTGTAAAAAAAAAAAAAAAATAAAAAAATAAAAAATATTATACTTCCCTTGCCGGTGGACTCAAGGACCTGCGGTGACGTAAATTAGTCATGTGATGGGTCACGCAACCGCTGACGTCGGCAGGTCCTTAAGTCTACCGCGAGCTGCCGGCATGCAGTGACAGAGGACTCCAGGGGCCATCAGAAGGTAAGTATAATATTTACTAGATGGTGGCCCGATTCGAACGCATCGGGTATTCTAGAATAGGTATGCGGCCGACGGGGCGCAATTAGCCGAGCGGCGCTTAAATTTGGCGCCCAAATCGCTGATTGGTCGCGTTAGGCAACCGCGACCAATCAGCAGAGCGGTGTTTAACTTTAGCGCCAAGATCACTGATTGGTCGCGTGCGGAGAGCGCGACCAATCAGCGAATCGTATTGGTGAGGAGCGGGTAGCGGAATCGTATTAGTGAGGACCGGGAAGCGCCGCTGCCTGTGCGGATACTTCCGCTGCGAGAACCCGGGACATGAGCGACTGCTCGCAGCAGAAGTATCCCGACCCGCAGCGCCGCTCCCCGGTCTTCCCTTCACACCCTAGCCGCTGATCTCCCCACAGTATCCGCATGGTGTTACAAAGGTCCGGACATTTGTGTTAAAAATCGCTGATTGGTCGTTGGCGCTGCCCGCGACCAATCACCGATCTTGGCTCCACATTTAAACACAGCTGTGCTAATTGGTCGCCGACGCTGGGCGCGACCAATCACCGATTTTGGCGCCACATTTAAATAGCGTCCGCGACCAATCAGTACAGCGGTGTTTAAATGTGGAGCCAAGAACGGTGATTGGTCGCGGCCGATATTTAAATTTGGCGCCCAAATCGGTGATTGGTCGCTGGCGCTGCCCGCGACCAATCAGCGATTTTTAACACAAATGTCCGGACCTTTGTAACACCATGCGGATACTGTGGGGACATCAGCGGCTAGGGTGTGAAGGGATGACCGGGGAGCGGCGCTGCGGGTCGGGATACTTCTGCTGCGAGCGCCCGCTCATGTCCCGGGTTCTCGCAGCGGAAGTATCCGCACAGGCAGCGCCGCTGACATCCATGCGGCAAGGGTGTGAAGGGAGGACCGGGGAGCGGCGCTGACATCCAATTGGTCGCGGCCGCTATTTAAATGTGCAGCACAAATCGGTGATGGGCCAAGACCGCGACCAATCACCGATTTGTACACCAAATTTAAATATCGGCCGCGACCAATCACCGATCTTGATTCCACATTTAAACACCGCTGTGCTGATTGGCCGCGGACGATATTTAAATGTGGCGCCCAAATCGGTGATTGGTCACGGGCAGCGTCCACGACCAATCAGCACAGCGGTATTTAACTTTTGCGCTAAGATCAGTGATTGGTCGGGTCCGAAGACCGCGACCAATCATCGAATCGTCTTGGTGAGGACCGGGGAGCGGCTGCCTGTGCGGCTACTTCGGCTGCGAGAACCCGGGACATGAGCGGGCGCTCGCAGCAGAAGTATCCCGACCCGCAGCGCCGCTCCTCCGTTCCGCATGGAGGTTAGCGACGCCGGCGGTCCTTCCGCTGCTACCGGCCAGGAGATGAGCGCCTCGCGCCGCTCATCTCCCGGCTGCATCTCCGTCCCGCAGATGGGTCCGGCGGTCGGGGTCCTTCTGCTGTTACCGGCCGGGAGATGAGCGCCTCGCGGCGCTCATCTCCCGGCTGCATCGCCGCTGAGCTAAGTCCCGCAGATGAGCCGCTAACGGCCGCCATATTTTTTCAGAAATCCCGCGGCGCTGATTGGCGGCTGCCGGACCAATGAGCGACGCGGGATTTCCTGGACAGACAGACAGGATAAGACAATTATATATATAGATTTTTTAACATTCTTTTACTGTCATACTATATAAATCCATGCCGGTTGCATGGATTTATATAGTGTGACCAAGTTGTCAAGCATTTTCCAAGTGATGCTAAAATTGCTTGGAAAGCGCTTGTCAACACGCATGCGGAAATGCAAGTGAAGAAAGCTTCACATCCGCTTGTCCCTGGCAGGAAAACGCATGTAGAATCCGCATGCGTTTTTTCTGCCAGGGAGATGCAGAAACGCTCAGGAAAAATCCGGAGCATTTCTGCATCGTGGGCACATAGCCTTAAGATATTCAAACAAATTATCACATTACTTTCTGTGGGCGGCAAAACTTTTGTCTTGTCAAAATCTGACCATTCTGTGTTCATTAAATGATCAATATTTCAGCATTGATGCCAATTTATTTTCTTAACCGAAACCAAATTTGGGAGGGTTTCAGCTTTCAAAAGAGTAATTTATAAAACCAATGGATGAATTTAACGTCAGGTTATAAGCTTTTATTTACATAACATGGAGAAGCGACATAACTTTGTCAGGGAGTGTAGGGTATATGTACAGTTGAAACCAGACGTTTACATACACTATATAAAAAGACACATATGCATGTTTTTCTCTATATCCGACATGAAATCAGAATAAAGCTCTCCAGCTTTAGGTCAATTAGGATTACCATAATTTTTAACCCCTTAAGGACCTTGGGATTTTCCGCTTTTGCATTTTCGTTTTTTTTTGCTCCCCTTGTTCCCAGAGCCATAGCACTTTTATTTTTTGGTCAATATGGCCGTGTGAGGGCTTATTTTTTGCGGGACAAGTTGTACTTTTGAACGACATTTCTGATTTTACCATATCATATACGGGGAAAAAAAAAAACAACACCACAGTGTTTTTTTTTTTTTTCCCCCCACACACTTTTTGCTTGCTTCTATAATCTCCATAGGAGACTAGAAGCAGCACTTGTCTGATCGCTTCTGCTACATAGAGGTAATGAGCAGGTCACCTCTATGTAGCAGAAATGGCCCTGTGCTATGAGCACCGACAACTAGGTGACACTCATAGCGATCAGTACATGACATCCACTGGGGTCTGCTGCAGACCCAGGGTTTTCATGCCCACCCATCAATGACCCGTGATCACGTGAGAGGGTCAACGATGGGCAGGGCTAATGCTGTGCTTCCGGTGTGAAACTATTAAATGCTGCGGTCAGAGATTGACAGCGGCATTTAACTGGTTAACAGCCGCGGGTGCATTGTGATTCCACCCGCGGCTGTTGCAGGCACATGTCAGCTGACATGTGCCCGGTTCAGAATGGGCTCAGCGCCGGAGCCCTCACTGAACCGAGTGTGATGGACTAGGGCGTGCTAATACGCCCCAGGCTTTAAAGGGGTTAATATTTTCCAAATGCCAGAATAATGAGAGCAAGAGAATGTTTTAAGGCATTTTTATTACTTACTGCCAAGTCAGAAACTTGGAGACCCTTGGTCAAAATTACTGTTATTGTGAACAGTTAAGCAAGTTGAAGATGAAATGATCTCTAAAAAAGGGCTAACGTTAATGACACATTTCCTTTGTATTTTTGGCCCAAAAAAAAATATATATATATATTATATATACACATACATACATATACACACCTCGTTATTTTTTACATTTTAAAAATTACAAAAAGGAAAATGGGCCGATTCGAAGGTTTGGACATCCCACATGCTTAGTACCTAGTAGCACCCGCTTTTGCAAGCATCACAGCTTATAAACGCTTTTTGTGATCAGACAAGAGTCTCATTTCTTGTTTGAGGGATTTTCAAACCAAGCAGTTGAGAAGGAGTATATAAATGATTGGCCCCGCCGTGAAGCACCTGTACTTGGTTTGAACAGTCATTCTGTGCTGACAGAGTCCTGTTAACTGGTAATATTGAGGTATCAGGGTCAAAATCTGCATTGCAGAAGAGAATTTGCTAAAGATCCACATGTTGCAGAGAATGTACAGCATAAACGGTCTGGGGCTACAGAGTTCCAATCAGCAGCATCTCAATTTATGTCTCCTGAGGCAAAGCTTTTTACACCAAAACAAACATTTAGATGAGATGTGATTTTTGAAGGATCCATAAAGAAGCTTACAGGAAAAAAATTAACAGGCAAAGTGTCTTCATAAAATCACATCCACATTGCTTGATCTAGTAAAGGGGTATCCTCAAGTTTGAAAATTATTCTCTATCCATGGGGTAACTTTTTGACCTCTGGGGGACCGACTGCTGGGGCTAGGTTTGAAGAGCCTCAGCTGAAAGGAGTGGAGGTCAACCATGCGTATTGCTGCTCAATTCTTTCTAATGGGGGTGCAGAAGACTACCCTGAGCATAGTGCTTCAGTAATTTAAGCAGAGTGCATGATCAACCTCCGCTCCATTCACATGGGGCTCTCTGGTACTCTGGCTACATGAGGTCCCAGTGGTCGTATCCTGAGTAAATCACAATGTTATCACCTATCTATTAATGGTTAGGGGATAACTTTCAAAGTTGAGAAGATCACTTTAAATAAGGCAGAATTTCTGCAAAAATAAAAATTTGCAGGATTGACGCAAAGCGCGAACATAGCATAAAATCCCCACATGTGCAGAACGATTGCTGACTGCACCCATAGCAATTCATCGGGGAAAAGTCACATGTATATTTTGAAATGGATTTTGTTGCAACTCAAGCAGATTTTGATGAAGAAACATTGAGCAAGATCCCCATCAAACCTGCAACATGTGCATTTCACCCCAGAGGATGTGTCCATACTCTGGTATTATTCATAACTCTGGCTTCACAAACTGCAAAACATTAACCTGAACATTGAATCACATCCGTAGGCCACATTCACACCAGCGTTTGTTTCCGGAAACAAGAGCTCATGCGGAGCCATCCAAAAACACAACGGAACCAAGCTGAACCTGACTGATACAAGTGCATGCAGCGTCAAGAGGGAAGAAGAAAGAAGAAGAGGGAAGAAGAAAGAAGAAGAGGGAAGAAGAAAGAAGAAGAAAGAAGAAGAGGGAAGAAGAAGAGGGAAGAAGAAGAGGGAAGAAGAAAGAAGAAGAGGGAAGAAGAAAGAAGAAGAGGGAAGAAGAAAGAAGAAGAGGGAAGAAGAAAGAAGAAGAGGGAAGAAGAAGCCGCACGCTCCACAACAGCAACAGCAAGAGGCCGCCGCACGCTCCACAACAGCAACAGCAAGAGGCCGCCGCACGCTCCACAACAGCAACAGCAAGAGGCCGCCGCACGCTCCACAACAGCAACAGCAAGAGGCCGCCGCACGCTCCACAACAACAACAGCAAGAGGCCGCCGCACGCTCCACAACAACAACAGCAAGAGGCCGCCGCACGCTCCACAACAACAACAGCAAGAGGCCGCCGCACGCTCCACAACAACAACAGCAAGAGGCCGCCGCACGCTCCACAACAACAACAGCAAGAGGCCGCCGCACGCTCCACAACAACAACAGCAAGAGGCCGCCGCACGCTCCACAACAACAACAGCAAGAGGCCGCCGCACGCTCCACAACAACAACAGCAAGAGGCCGCCGCACGCTCCACAACAACAACAGCAAGAGGCCGCCGCACGCTCCACAACAACAACAGCAAGAGGCCGCCGCACGCTCCACAACAACAACAGCAAGAGGCCGCCGCACGCTCCACAACAACAACAGCAAGAGGCCGCCGCACGCTCCACAACAACAACAGCAAGAGGCCGCCGCACGCTCCACAACAACAACAGCAAGAGGCCGCCGCACGCTCCACAACAACAACAGCAAGAGGCCGCCGCACGCTCCACAACAACAACAGCAAGAGGCCGCCGCACGCTCCACAACAACAACAGCAAGAGGCCGCCGCACGCTCCACAACAACAACAGCAAGAGGCCGCCGCACGCTCCACAACAACAACAGCAAGAGGCCGCCGCACGCTCCACAACAACAACAGCAAGAGGCCGCCGCACGCTCCACAACAACAACAGCAAGAGGCCGCCGCACGCTCCACAACAACAACAGCAAGAGGCCGCCGCACGCTCCACAACAACAACAGCAAGAGGCCGCCGCACGCTCCACAACAACAACAGCAAGAGGCCGCCGCACGCTCCACAACAACAACAGCAAGAGGCCGCCGCACGCTCCACAACAACAACAGCAAGAGGCCGCCGCACGCTCCACAACAACAACAGCAAGAGGCCGCCGCACGCTCCACAACAACAACAACAAGAAGAAGAGGCCGCCGCACGCTCCACAACAACAACAACAAGAAGAAGAGGCCGCCGCACGCTCCACAACAAGAAGAAGAAAAAGAAGAGGCCGCCGCACGCTCCACAAGAAGAAGAAGAAAAAGAAGAGGCCGCCGCACGCTCCACAACAAGAAGAAGAAAAAGAAGAGGCCGCCGCACGCTCCACAAGAAGAAGAAGAAGAAGAAGAGGCCGCCGCACGCTCCACAAGAAGAAGAAGAAGAAGAAGAAGAAGAAGAAGAAGAGGCCGCCGCACGCTCCACAACAACAACAAGAGGCTGCCGCACGCTCCACAACAAGAGGCCGCCGCACGCTCCACAACAACAAGAAGAAGAAGAGGCCGCCGCACGCTCCACAACAACAACAAGAGGCTGCCGCACGCTCCACAACAAGAAGAAGAGGCCGCCGCACGCTCCACAACAACAACAAGAAGAAGAAGAGGCCGCCGCACGCTCCACAACAACAACAACAACAAGAAGAAGAAGAGGCCGCCGCACGCTCCACAACAAGAAGAAGAGGCTGCCGCACGCTCCACAACAACAACAAGAGGCCGCCGCACGCTCCACAAGAAGAAGAGGCTGCCGCACGCTCCACAACAACAACAACAAGAGGCTGCCGCACGCTCCACAACAAGAAGAAGAAGAAGAAGAGGCCGCCGCACGCTCCACCACAACAACAACAACAACAAGAAGAAGAGGCCGCCGCACGCTCCACCACAACAACAACAAGAGGCCGCCGCACGCTCCACAACAAGAGGCCGCCGCACGCTCCACAACAACAAGAAGAAGAAGAGGCCGCCGCACGCTCCACAACAACAACAAGAGGCCGCCGCACGCTCCACAACAAGAAGAAGAGGCCGCCGCACGCTCCACAACAACAAGAAGAAGAAGAAGAGGCCGCCGCACGCTCCACAACAACAACAACAAGAAGAAGAAGAGGCCGCCGCACGCTCCACAACAAGAAGAAGAGGCTGCCGCACGCTCCACAACAACAACAAGAGGCCGCCGCACGCTCCACAAGAAGAAGAAGAGGCTGCCGCACGCTCCACAACAACAACAAGAGGCTGCCGCACGCTCCACAACAAGAAGAAGAAGAAGAGGCCGCCGCACGCTCCACCACAACAACAACAACAACAAGAAGAAGAGGCCGCCGCACGCTCCACCACAACAACAACAACAAGAGGCCGCCGCACGCTCCACCACAACAACAACAACAACAACAAGAGGCCGCCGCACGCTCCACCACAACAACAACAAGAAGAGGCCGCCGCCGCACGCTCCACCACAACAACAACAAGAAGAGGCCGCCGCCGCACGCTCCACCACAACAACAACAAGAAGAAGAGGCCGCCGCCGCACGCTCCACCACAACAACAACAAGAAGAAGAGGCCGCCGCCGCACGCTCCACCACAACAACAACAAGAAGAAGAGGCCGCCGCCGCACGCTCCACCACAACAACAACAACAAGAAGAGGCCGCCGCCGCACGCTCCACCACAACAACAACAAGAAGAAGAGGCCGCCGCCGCACGCTCCACCACAACAACAACAAGAAGAAGAGGCCGCCGCCGCACGCTCCACCACAACAACAAGAAGAAGAAGAGGCCGCCGCCGCACGCTCCACCACAACAACAACAAGAAGAAGAAGAGGCCGCCGCCGCACGCTCCACAACAACAACAACAAGAAGAGGCCGCCGCACGCTCCACAACAACAACAACAACAAGAGGCCGCCGCACGCTCCACCACAACAACAACAACAACAAGAGGCCGCCGCACGCTCCACCACAACAACAACAACAAGAAGAAGAGGCCGCCGCCGCACGCTCCACCACAACAACAACAAGAAGAAGAGGCCGCCGCCGCACGCTCCACAACAACAACAACAAGAAGAAGAGGCCGCCGCCGCACGCTCCACCACAACAACAACAAGAAGAAGAGGCCGCCGCCGCACGCTCCACCACAACAACAACAAGAAGAAGAAGAAGAGGCCGCCGCCGCACGCTCCACAACAACAACAACAACAAGAAGAGGCCGCCGCACGCTCCACAACAACAACAACAACAACAAGAAGAAGAAGAAGAGGCCGCCGCCGCACGCTCAAGAAGAAGAGGCCGCACACTGAAGAAGAGGCCGCACACTGAAGAAGAGGCCGCACGGCGGGGCACG
This sequence comes from Phyllobates terribilis, assembly GCF_046119375.1. NCBI lineage: Eukaryota > Metazoa > Chordata > Amphibia > Anura > Dendrobatidae > Phyllobates > Phyllobates terribilis. The sequence goes on from NW_027362769.1 coordinate 287,916,291, forward strand.
GAGGTGGCAGAGGACAAAGGCTCCGGCACGTCCACTATAGCGCGGCTCTCACGGCCCGGACCCCCCACCACGTGTCCCTCCCCCTCACACACTCAGCGCCCGCAGCAGCCCCCTGACCTTAGTCGTAGATCCCCGTGGTCCCAGAGTGCCGGCCATTAGAGATCGCACACCTCTCCCATAGCCCGCCAAGGCCTACACTTCCCGACTGCCTTAGCGCCTCGGTGCAGAGGTAGAGTCCAGGTCGTGTCTAACGGGAAGCAGCTCATGTGATAATGACGTCACCGGAAGGGGCGGGGCCTCCGGCACCAGGAAGCGGCTCTGTGCTGCTGAGGACGAGCTCCTGGGAGGGCTGAGGCTGCACACTGGCTCTGTGCGGAGATGGGAAGGAGATGATTCTTTTTGTACATAGGATTAGGTTTGAGCGCTTTGAGGATGTATGTTGGGGGCAAAGAAAAGTGGATGATGTTACTATATGGGGGCTGCATGTTGGCGGTTTGCTGTAGTGCAGGTCCCAGCTATTGGACGATCACTGCTAAGAAGTTATTGCCCATCCCATAGGTGATAACTTGTTTTCATTGCACAGGATGACTGATCAAACCCAGCACAGGTGCTCAGTGCACCCTATACATTGCACTGATAGACTTTCTCTTGCGGAGACTAGTGTCTGGAAAGACGGGCCGCATGCCCGTGTCCGCGGGTGATCCGCAGATGCACGGAGACGCACAGTGGGCATGGGATTGTGCACATCCATCCACTATGCTGTAACATCTGGCCGCTGCGGATTGCATGCAGCGCAAGTGCTCTGTGTCCAACCTGCAGCGAATACTGATGGTGTGCACGTACCCTAAGGCGGTTTGCTCACAATGAGTTGTTGACACTGTGTATTTTTGCGGTGTCATAAAAGCAGCGTCTTACTGTCCCAGCACAGTAGATGGGATGTATAGAGATCTCCTGCCCACTGGGCTTTCGTTGCTCCGTGTAACTTGACCTGCGGTGCGTGTTTCACATCCACAACATGGCAATTTCTCTTGTGGGTGCGCTGAGTTTTCGGTGCAGATTTTCCCCATAGACTTGTATTAGATGTTAGTGTATTTTTGTGGTGGAAACGCATCAAAAATGTATGTAATTGCCTGTTCTCTTCTTTGTTTCTTCTAAGTTCCAACTTTGATTTCTTTAGGTTGATGTAACAGTATATTACACTTTATTTTCCTTTTCCCCTATACCGTAAAAATCCCAAAATAAAAAGAATATTATTTTAAAAAAAATGTATGTAATCTCCACATGATTATATCAATAAAGTGTTGTCAAAGCCAAATACCAGGAAGTTTCAAAAACAAAGCCGCTTTATTTAAAATAGACATACATATTGCTCTATTCCTGCTGTCAGATGTGACTGCAATATGGGACAGAGACGAGGTCATTAAAGGGGTACTCCGAGAAATGCAATGAAAATAAATCATTAAAGTACATTTACATATTTCAAATTTTGCTAAATACCTTTAGTGGCAGATCTTAAAGATTCCTTAAAATACTAATTTTATTAGATCTGCATTAAAACCAACCATGTAACACATAAACAGACAAAACTTAAAAATACATTCAGAGAGTGACTATGGGCCCTGTGGCTTAGTGTGCTGTAGCGCCTGGAAGCACCACAGTCCCTGATTATCCCTACACTGATATCCTATATAATATTACTACCTTGCTGTGGATGTTGGCACCCTAAAGGATAAGTGATAAAAGACACCCCCACTCAACGGTGACTGTCCCTAAATCACCCTGATTTATCGGTCGACTATGACAGCACCACAAGAGAGGGGATCCGCCCACCAAGGACAGGAAACCTACAGGCTTAAAAGGGGCGGCACCTCTCTCTCGCCTCAGTTTGGTTTCCTGTCCTTGATGGAGGAAGCTGTGACCCGTCACCATCTCAGCAGCTGCTTGGGAAGCCCCAGGAGAAGCGATGCCTTAGGCTGTGTGCCCATGATGCGTTTTTTTGTTGAAAAAAACGCAGCACTACCAATTATTTTGCAGAAGTGCTGCGTTTTCGCCGCCATTGACTTGCATTGGAACGCATGGATTCCGCTTCACTAAATAAGGATATGCGGATTCCATGCGTTATAATGTGCGGATGTTACCCAGGTCTAGAGGAGAGGAGACTCTCCTCCGGACCTGGGTACCATAGAAAACTGTAAAAAAAAAGAATAAAATAAAAAATAAAGATTATATTTACCTTCTGGCAGCCCCCGGTCTCCTTGTCTGTGCTTTCCGTCAGCTCGCTATGAACTGAAGGACCTGCGCTGATGTCATAGTCATGTGACGGGTCACGCGACGCTGACGTCGGCAGGTCCTTCAGTGTACCACTGCCGGCAGCCGGGACGGTGAAGCAAGACTGCGGGGGCCATCAGTGGGTAAGTATATATTTTTATTTTTTACCATTCTTTCGGTCACAGTGTATAAATCTATGCCGTTTGCATGGATTTATATAGTGTGACCAAGTTGACAAGCACTTTCCAAGTGATGCTAAAATCGCTTGGGAAGCGCTTGTCAGCCCGCATGCTGAAATGCAAGTGAAGAATGCTTGACATCCGCATGTCCCTGGCAGGAAAAACGCATGTACAATCCGCATGTGTTTTTTTCTGCCAGGGAGATGCAGAAACGCTCAGGAAAAAATCCTGAGCATTTCTGCATCGTGGGCACATAGCCTTAGGGTTACTGGAGCCACCAGGACCTCAGAAAGGCGAGGATCTGCAAGCAGGTCCAGTCATCATAGCTCCTCCAGGATGGACAAATCTGCAGCCTCTCAGGGAAGATCCCTCCGGCTGAGAAAGGTCCTTCCTTCAAACCGGTACCAGTCCTTTGAGTCATTTGGGTAAGTGATCTTCGTGAAAGTTCACTTGGTAATAGGGTGTTCCTTCTTCTTGTCTGTTCTTACTAGGGGAAGAAGTGCAACACCACATCTACGCACAAGGAGTGTGCGTTTTGTAAGGCCCTATTAGCAGATTCATACCCAAAAAGGCTGTGCCAGTCCTGTATCAGTCAGACTTTGGCAGATGAGACCCCTAGTTTCGCTTCAGGGTTAAAAACCTTGGTCAAGTCAGAGATTAGCAAGGCCCTCTCTAAAAAAGTAAAGAGAGAGGTGGATAAGAATTATGAGGTCTCCCCAGTCTCTGATGTCTCCCTCCCATCGAACTATGCGGAGGAGTCGGGTGGTTCATCTTCTTCATCCTCAGACAGCGGTACAGCACAGCATTGTTTTCCGCTAAATGAAATTGATGGTCTGGTTAAAGCGGTCCACTGAACTATGGGTATTGTAGGACCAGACCAGAAAAATCAGGACCTGCCATGACGTCATTTAGTCATGACGGGTCACGCGACCGCTGACGTCGGCGGTCGCGTGACCCGTCACATGACTAAATGACGTAATGGCGGGTCCTTTTAGACCATCGCGAGCTGCCAGCAAGCCAGGACGGATCGAATAAGGACACTGGGGGCCATCAGAAGGTGAGTATAATGTATATTTTTTATTTTATTCTTTTTTTTACTGGTACCCGGGTCTTGAGGAGAGCCTCCTCTTCTCCAAAACCGGGTACCATCCACACATTGAACCGCATGATATCCGCATGTGCACATGTAGTGATGCGGATGTCATGCGATCCAATGCAAGTCAATGGCAGTGAAAACGCCGCGATTCTGCAAAATAATTGGTAGTGCTGCAGATTTTTCCGCAATGATAATCCGCAGTGGAAATTTCCGCAGCATGTGCACAGCACATGCGGATTATCGTTGGGGAACATGGCAGATCTTCTACCAAGCGTTTTTTAAGCGTTTCTGAAGCGGAATTGCCGCTGCGGAAACGCTTAAAAAACACATAGTGAGCACACAGCCTTACACAGACTATTGTTTGTATAATCCTGAATGTTGACACGAGTTAAAATGTACTGTAACATATTGTCTGCAAATCTTGCAAGATAGGGCCATGGAGCAATACTGTTTGATAGTATGCTGATTACGTATTATACTATTATACCAGCCCAGGGAGATGTTAATTTGCTGTGCAATGGAGGACAAACTATGCTAGTTGATTAAATGCTCAAACAATGAGTCATGACCCCCTTTCATCTTCATCCCTGACCTTTGACCTGTAAATGATGGCTGCAAGGACATTTGGGAACTATAAAAAGGGGGTCTCTGCCTCTATTCGGTGTCATTCAACAGCATGTAAGCTTAGGGGACTACAGTCCCAGCTTCAGGAATACAGATGGGATTCATTGACCATTGCTGAACCAGAGAGACATTCGGAGAAGCCAGATTAGGACCAACCAGTCATCTGGCCCCATGGAAACTCTCAGAGAGGCCAGGGTGGACACTGGAAGTCTCCTGGCTTTGTACCTCGATGGACTGTCAGCTTCCTAAGCTTGCCGAAACTTCCTCTCTGTGGGGGCCCGCCAAAAGCAGGGGGCCACTGGTTGAGGTAGATGGCCCTGGAAGCCCCAAAGTCGCAGCTGTTCTCTCCCAGGCGGGCCAGCGGAAGGGTCAGACTGTGTAATGTTGCACCATCTTGGGTACTTGCTGTGACTGTTCTATCTGTTTATTGTCCGCTTTGAGGTTCAATATAGTATCGCCACGCTGTTTTATCCTCAACCTGTGTTATTTGAGTAGTGTTACGCCCACGGAAGACCCCAGATCTTCACACGAAGAGAAGGTGTTTTCTGGTTAATGATAGACTCCAGGGACTGATACGCAAGGAGTGAGAAAGACCAGAGAAAAAGGGCGCTCTTCCCCCTTCATTTAAGATGAAATACCCCTTTGAGGACTCCGTGTCATCCTCTTGGGAGAAAGCCCCGAGGCTAGATGTAGCCATAACAAAGGCATCTAGAAAATAATCTCTTCTCTTTGATGGGAGCTCTTAAGGACCCTTTGGACAGAAAAGCAGATAGCTTTCTTAAAGTTACCTGCGAAACAGAAGCCGGAGCCTTAAAGCCGACGGTTGCAGCAACTTGTACGGCAAGGTCCTTGATGATATGGCTGGAACAGCTTGAGTCCCATCTAAAGGATAATACATCCAGGAAGGAGATTTTGTCCAACATCCGGCTCATGCAGCTTTCCTAGCAGATGCCCCTGCGGATCCTGTTAGGTTGGCGGCAAGGTCGGCCGCAATGTCCAATGCGGCCCGCAGAGCCTTATGGCTTAAGTGTTGGCCGGGAGATATCCAGGCTAGAACGAGAGTGTGCTCTATCCCATGTGAGGGGGAACACCTCTTTGGTCCGGTTCTGGATGAGATCTTGGACAAGGCGAGCAATACGAAAAAAGAATTTCCTAACCTATCCATGCCTATGTGCAAACGTTCATTCTGCCAAAGAAGATTTTTACGTAAAAGACCACAGATAGATCAGGATTAGTGTTGAGCGAACATGCTCGACACTGCTCGGTACTCGCCCGAGCATCACGCTACTCGGGATGTTCGGCGAGCACCGAGCATTTCCGGGTTACTCGGGCGGGAGCTCGGGTCTCCGCCCTGCATGTTTGGCGCTCTTTACAGAGCCAATGAACATGCAGGGATTGCCAGCCAGTCACTGTAATGCTGCAGCCATGTTGGTTGTGGGCATTACAGTGATTGGCTGGCCGCACAGCGTCACCTCGAGTATTTAAAACCGGGCGCCGCCATCTTGGACACAGTCGCTCCGGATTAGACAGTGTAGGGACAGCGCTGCTGATTTAGGGAGAGATATAAACTGCGAAATAGTTAGTGTAGGGTCTGTAAAGGCTGCCAGAACAAACAAACAGTCCTTTTCAGGACTAATATCCATACCAGATACCAGGCAGGCAGGCTGTATAGGAGACACAGTGGTTATACCAGCAAACGTTGCATTACAGTCCTGTGTGCTCCTGTTGCTCAAATTGCTGGACTTAGCACCAGGTGTCGGGGGCCAGGAAAAATCCTTTTTTTTCCATCTAAATCCTCCTTTTTTTTTCCTCCTTCACACTGTACAAATACCCGTCTTATTAACCTTTTGGTGTGTCCCCCCTCCCCGCCCCCCCAAAAAACAGCGTGTCTCTGATTTTTCAGACTCAAATATAACTGTTGAAAATAGTCTGGTGTAGGCTAGAGAAACAGAAGTGTTGTTTTGCACTTCCACAGTTCAAACCTCTGTATTATCCATTTTGGGCCATTTGTATCTAAAAAAAAAAACAGTTTGAGTGTGTCGCTCACTGTTCAGCCGCAAATATATCTATTTAAAAAAGTGTGGTATACCCCTGTAAACAATAACTGTGGTTTTGCCATCCCACGGTAAAAAATCTCTATTATTCAGCTTTTGGTAGTTTTTTCCGTAAAGAAAAACAGTAGTGTCTCCTGACTGTTGTGACACAAAAATATATCTGTTGAAAATAGTCTTGTGTAGGCCCGACATCCTAGTGTGGTTTCGCAGTTCCACGGGTCAAATCGCTGTACTATCCAGTTTTGGGCCTTTGGTATCTAAAAAAAAAGCAGTTTGAGTGTGTTGCTCACTGTTCAGCCGCAAATATCTCTATTTAAAAAAGTGTGGTATACCCCAGTAAACAATAACTGTGGTTTTGCCATCCCACGGTAAAAAATCTCTATTATTCAGCTTTTGGTCGTTTTTTCCGTAAAGAAAAGCAGTAGTGTCTCCTGACTGTTGTGACGCAAAAATATATCTGTTGAAAATAGTCTTGTGTAGGCCCGACATCCCAGTGTGGTTTCGCAGTTCCACGGGTCAAATCGCTGTACTATCCAGTTTTGGGCCTTTGGTATCTAAAAAAAAAAGCAGTTTGAGTGTGTCGCTCACTGTTCAGCCGCAAATATCTCTATTTAAAAAAGTGTGGTATACCCCAGTAAACCATAACTGTGGTTTTGCCATCCCACGGTAAAAAATCTCTATTATTCAGCTTTTGGTAGTTTTTTCCGTAAAGAAAAACAGCGTCTCCTGACTGTTGTGACACAAAAATATATCTGTTGAAAATAGTCTTGTGTAGGCCCGACATCCCAGTGTGGTTTCGCAGTTCCACAGGTCAAATCGCTGTACTATCCAGTTTTGGGCCTTTGGTATCTAAAAAAAAAGCAGTTTGAGTGTGTCGCTCACTGTTCAGCCACAAATATCTCTATTTAAAAAAGTGTGGTATACCCCAGTAAACAATAACTGTGGTTTTGCCATCCCACGGTAAAAAATCTCTATTATTCAGCTTTTGGTAGTTTTTTCCGTAAAGAAAAACAGTAGTGTCTCCTGACTGTTGTGACACAAAAATATATCTGTTGAAAATAGTCTTGTGTAGGCCCGACATCCCAGTGTGGTTTCGCAGTTCCACGGGTCAAATCGCTGTACTATACAGTTTTGGGCCTTTGGTATCTAAAAAAAAAGCAGTTTGAGTGTGTCGCTCACTGTTCAGCCGCAAATATCTCTATTTAAAAAAGTGTGGTATACCCCAGTAAACAATAACTGTGGTTTTCCTCTTCCACGGTTCTAATCTACTCTTTATTACCCTTTTTCCATTGATAGTGCAAGTGTAAGCTATTTTACTTCATTTACAATGGGCAAGGCGCGTGGCAAGGGACGTGGAAGTGGACGTTCTGGTGATGGTTCGTGCAGAGGACGGGGCCGTGGCCAAGGTGAAAATGTGCCACAACCAACAGCCACATCTTCTCGCTCCCACTTCTTGACCAAATTACTAGGGAAGCACAGAACAACACCAGTATTGAGAACTGTTCAGTGTGAACAGGTTATTAATTGGATAGCAGACAATACTTCCAGTTACCTGGGCACCACCACCTCCGGTCTGTCTTCCACACGGTCAACTCTTAGTAGCCGTGAGTCTCGACCGCATACTCCTCCTCACCCTGATGCTCCTTCCTCCCACCATGCCGAGTGTCGTCAGACAGCAAGTGATCCCACACTTGGACACTCTGAAGAGCTGTTCACTGGTCCATTTCCATATTTGGGCCCCTCGCCTGATACGCTTGAAGTGGTGGAAGAGGAGATCCCATGTTGCGATGCCCAAATATTTGAACAGCCACGGCCACAGGATGTCGACGTTGGCAATCTGTCACAAGAGGTGGACGATGACGAGACACAATTGCCAGGAAGTGAGGAGGAGGATCGTGGTGCGCAAGTGGAAGAGGAGGAGGTGGTGGATGATCTAGTAATTGACCCAACGTGGAAGGAGGACATGCAGAGTGAGGCCAGCAGCACACAGGGGGAGGGAGGCAGAGTACCCCAACAGGAAGAAGCAGTGTGGTGACCGCAGACAGAAGGCAGGCAAACGTTCCCCGTAACACCAACACGAGGGACGTTGCCAGTACAAGCGGTAGGTCTTCCAGAGTCTGGAATTTTTTTAAAGACTCTGCTGATAACCCCAAAAAGGCCATATGTTCCACCTGCCATGCCAGCATCAGCAGGGGTGACTACCAGCCTGACCACCACCAGCATGATCAGGCACATGGCAGCAAAGCACCCCACTTTGTGGGGCGAAACCCAGGGTCCACGACCAGTGTCAGCGGGTGTCACCACTGCTTCTTCCACTGTTGTGCGTGCAATAGAACCCCCTGTTGTGTGTGCAAGGCAATCCCCTGTCCATACTGCATGTAAAGATGCCCCCTCCTCTCAGTCTTCACTTGTTATGGCAGTTTCTCAAGAAACAGCATCAACGTCCACGTCCCACCGCAGCGTTCAATTGTCCATATCCCAGACCTTTGAACAAAAGCGGAAATTCGCAGCTAACGCCCCACAGGCCACAGTCCTAAATTCGCACATTTCACGACTGCTTGCATTGGAAATGCTGCCTTTTAGGCTGGTGGAGACGGAATCCTTCCGCAATCTTATGGCGGTGGCCGTCCCTCGGTACTCGGTCCCCAGCCGACACTGTTTTGCCCGGTGTGCCATCCCCGCACTACACAAGCACGTGTCCCAAAGCATCTGCCGTGCCCTCAACAACGCAGTTACTGGGAGAGTCCACCTGACAACGGACACGTGGACAAGTGCTTGTGGCCAGGGACGGTACATCTCTCTGACGGCACACTGGGTAAACATAGTGGAAGCCGGGACCTTGGGACGGAACACATCCTCCCCACACCGAGGATTGCGGGCCCTATGTCAGTCAGAGTTGCCCCCACAGTGTACAGCTCCTGCGCATCCTCCTCCTCCTCATGTTCAGCCTCCATCTCAGATATCACCACATCAGTTACAAGCTGGAAGCATTGCAGTACTGCCTCCGCCAAGCGGCAACAGGCTGTGCTGAAACTCATAAGCTTAGGTGATAAACCTCACACTGCTTGTGAGTTGTGGACAGCTGTGAAAGAGCAGGCTGATCTGTGGCTGAGACCGCTGAACCTACATCCCGGCATGGTCGTGTGTGACAATGGCCGTCACCTGGTGGCGGCTCTGAGGCGAGGTGAGATCACACACGTACCATGCCTGGCTCATGTGCTTAACCTCGTGGTTCAGCGGTTTCTTAAATCGTACCCCGAGTTGCCAGATCTGCTCGTGAAAGTACGCTGCCTGTCAGCTCATTTTCGCAAGTCGGCTACAGCTTCCGCCGCCCTTACTGTGTTGCAGCAGCGTTTGCAGCTTCCGGCACACCGACTGGTGTGTGATGTCCCCACACGTTGGAACTCTACCCTCCACATGTTGCAAAGGATTTGTGAGCAGAAGAGAGCAGTTGTGGAGTACCAGCTGCAGCAAGGCCGTCGATATTCAGGTCAGACTCCACACATAAGACCTCAGGAGTGGACCTGGATGTCTGACATATGTACCATCCTGACAAACTTTGAGGAGGCCACCAAGATGGTGAGTGGCGATGATGGCACCATTAGTGTCAGCATCCCACTTGTCTGTCTTTTGCAACGCTCTCTGCAGAGAATTAAAGAGGAGGCATTGCAGCCAGAGTATGATGAGATGGATCAAGAAGCCGTAGCGGGCGATTACACACAGCCCAGCCTCATCTCATCCCAACGTGCATTGGGGGACAATGAGGGAGAGGAGGAGGAGGAGGAAGAACAGGAGCTGCTATCATGCGTTGTAGACGGTAGTACCTGTACAAGTGTCATACCGTCGGTTCAGCGTGGGTGGCCTGAGGACAGAGGGGAGGAGGAAGAGGAGGAGGAGGAGGAGAGCATGGTCAGTCGTCATCTTGGTGAGGACACGGAAATCTTGCCCGTTACCAGTCTGGTACGCAAGGCTGACTTTATGTTACGCTGCCTTAACCGTGACCCTCGCGTTGTCAAAATGTTGGGTGACAGTCATTACTGGTTGGTGACACTTGTAGACCCCCGCTACAAGGAGAACTTTCACTCTCTTATTCCTGAGGTGGAGAGGTCTACAAAAATGGGGCAATACCAGAAGGCCCTTGCTGCAGAACTCTTAAAAAAATTCCCATCTGAACACGCTAGCGGCAGAGGTCACAGTTCGTTGCCCAACCAAGGCGTACAGGCGAGAGAGATGCAACTCCAATCCAGCAGAGGCAGGGGAACACTGTCAACGTTCTGGGACAGTTTTCTGACACCCGCCCAGCTTACAGGCCCTGAGGCGCGGGGTACTCTCACAAGGAGTGGAAAGTTTCAAAAGATGGTGAGGGAGTACCTTGCCGATCGTACCAGCGTCCTCCGTGATTCCTCTGTGCCTTTTAATTATTGGGTATCCAAGCTGGACACTTGGAATGAACTCGCTCTGTACACCTTGGAGGTCCTGGCCTGCCCTGCCGCTAGCGTGTTATCGGAGCGTGTTTTTAGTGCCGCTGGGGGAATTATAACTGATAAGCGCACTCGCCTGTCAACTGACAAGCTGACCCTTATCAAAATGAACAAGGGCTGGATTGGGCCAGACTTCTCATCACCACCAAATGACAGCAGAGTAACATAAAGTCAGATCCACTGTGTTATTTCGGGAGGTGTATTCACATGCACCGCTTCACACCCACACATGGGTATACGCTTCCTCGTTTCGGCTGTTTAATCTTCTTCTCCTTATCCTCAGCCTCCACCACCACTATACCACCAGGGTGACAGCATTGCAAGTTCCTCCGTCCTAATTTTTGGCAGCTTTTGCTTGCAAGGCATAAGCAAATACTATGGGACACCCACTCCCCAATAATGGGACTTATGTTTGTAATATGCTGTACTGCATGGCTCTTGTAAGGGGCATTGCAAGTTGCTCCGTCCTAATTTTTGGCAGCTTTTGCTGGGAAAGCATAAGCAAATACTATGGGAGACCCACTCCCCAATAATGGGACTTATGTTTGTAATATGCTGTACTGCATGGCTCTTGTAAGGGGCATTGCAAGTTGCTCCGTCCTAATTTTTGGCAGCTTTTGCTGGGAAAGCATAAGCAAATACTATGGGAGACCCACTCCCCAATAATGGGACTTATGTTTGTAATATGCTGTACTGCATGGCTCTTGTAAGGGGCATTGCAAGTTGCTCCGTCCTAATTTTTGGCAGCTTTTGCTTGCAAGGCATAAGCAAATACTATGAGACACCCACTTCCCAATAATGGGACTTATGTTTGTAATATGCTGTACTGCATGTGACGCGCCCCCTGGGCCGTGTGTACACGTGTGTGGGATACCCGGTGCCGGGTCTCTGGGGTCTGTAGTCTCCGTGGCGGTGACCCGGTCCCGTGGCTCAGGCTGGTCAAACCAGTGGCAGTCTTTCTTAGGTTTTGAGGTTAATTGTCCGACTGCGCCACCCGTGGATTGCGGTCAGGGAGTACCACCGCTGCGAGGCAGACCGCTGAGGCTGGTGTTGTGTGCGCAGCATAGAATGGGATAACTCCCCTCGGGAGGAGTATAGCCTCAGGGCAGTGAGTGTGGATGATGGGGGTGATGGTGCACGAGCGCAGCAGGAACGACTCAGAGTCTTTGCAGTGCAGTTCAGGGTCTTTACTGATGATTATAAGGTAGACCCTCCCGGGAGTACTGGCTAGCATAAGAGGCCTGGTCAGTCTGTGAGCAAGCAGGAGTTCCCCTGGCCAGGTGGAGTTGTAGGCCTCCCCGTCTGTCTGCACTCTTCCTGACTACCTTGCTGTAAGCGGGTAGAAGTAGCCCACGTCCCTGAGTGTACCGTGTAGTGCTCACCCGTATGGCCTGTGACTTGGGGCCTTCTGTTAGCCTCCGCTCCACGACGGCGGTGCTGGTCCCTTGCTTGTGACTGAGCCTCCGGGCTTCCATGGCCAGAGGACCTGAAATCCTCTGCCGGCTGGTTTCTGCTGCTGGATATATAAGTCCTCACACCTTCGGACTCCTGTGTCCGGTTCCTATTGTCTTCTGCCAGGGCGAGCTCTGCTCAGCTTCCATCCCCTGGTCTTTAGCTCCTAGCTCCTACAGAGCTCCTTGCTGTTACTTTCCCTTGCTGTCACTCTGACTCTGACTGTTCTCTGACTCACTCAACCCCGCCCCAGATCCAGTTTATAAGGGCAGAATTCTCCCCTCCCAGGACTGGGGCAGGAGGATGTTGCATGTTGAAGGGATCCTGACCAGGAAACCTCCCACTTGCTCTCCGACGTAATATCTCTATTACTGTGGTGACCAGATTCCTGGGGTGCCACACATGGCTCTTGTAAGGGGCATTGCAGTTCCTCATAATTTTTGGAAAGCCTTCCATTCACTGCTTAGGCCAACAGTGCACGGGAGACCCAGTTGCTATAAATCGAAAAAAAGGTTTAGTTAACGCCCTCTGACCTCCATGTCATTTCCAAGGGGCATTGGAGTGGCTCGAAATTTTTGGTAGGCATTGCACTCACTGTATGCCCTATAACTGTGTAGCCGAACCGCTCCTTTTGTTACAGAAACATATCCTACAAGACATATCTGGTTGACTGGCCTGATATTGATTTGAATGGTCCCTGTTCCTCCTGCTCTTTCTCCTTTGCCACCACCTCATCCATCATTTATCACCTGAAGCTTTGTTTTAACGGGAGTCATAGAACTGGGATAGTAGCAGGAAAACATCCAGCAATCCTCGGAGGAGGTAGGATATGCGCCAAAACGCGGACCACCTCAGGCCTAGCCGCTACTACATACATGCGCTTGCATTCCAAGAAAACGAAGCAGATGCTAACTTCTATCATCATCATCATGCTCCTCACCTAGGCACTCTCAACTCCCCTGATGGAGAAGCCAGGGCCCACCGGAGGAGTCTGCTTCTCTGGTGGGCTCGTCCAATGCTGCCCTAAAGCAGGCCAGGCTAAGAAAAGTGTGGGGGAAGGTGACAGGAGAAATCAGGGCGGCTGGGGACCGAGTATGGACACCTGGCCGCCACCTGGCGGCTGGGGACCGAGCGTGGACACCCGGCCGCCGGGCGGCTGGGGACAGAGTATGGATACCTCGCTGCCGAAGCGGCCATGAGGTAGTGGCCAGCTTCGGCCTCCTCCAAACTAAAAGGCTCCATTTCAAGTGAAAGCTAGCAGTATGGTATTGCCGCCTGCGGGTGGGTGGGTGGTTGGCTGCATATTTTCGCTTGCATTGCAAGGAATGGCGGAGGTACAATTGAACACTGCCCTGGGACAAGGACTTGCACGGGGATAGTTGCAAGTCTGCATCTTCTGATGCGGCAAGGATCACTTCTGATGGGCACACTTTTAGACAGTGACCTGGGGGTCAGAGATGCTTCCAGGGGTCTTCCCCATGCTGATCCCTTGTCTTTTCAGCACTGTATGCATGTGTCACACAGCACATGGCCAGATAAGGTTGTAAAATGTTAAAATGACATTTCCCGATGAACGCATTTGTCACGGTTGAAAGCAATACAAAAGTGCAAAAACACATGAAAAATGCTACTTGTGAACATAGCCCAAGGTGTGGAGGAGTATTTTTGTTTTTGGTTATTTATTTTACCTTATACACAAGTTTTTACCCTGGAAAGGAAATTCCTTAACATATTTCACAGGAAAACCGTTTCAGTTTCGTTTTTGAACGTTTTATTGTGAGCCCGCAAAAGTGGCTTAATACCTCTGACCACGTTGTTGACAGCAGTGACCTGGGGGTCAGAAATGCTTCCAGGGGTGATCCCCATGCTGCCCCCATGTCTTTTGAGCACTGTCACTATCGTTTTGGGCACTTTTTAGGCTTTCTACAGACTGCCGGGGGTGCTGCCGCAAAAATGCTCGGGTCTCTCATAGACTAACATTGGGCTCGTTGCTCGGGGCGAGCACCCGAGTATCACGGTAAGCTCGGCCCGAGCTTCGAGCACCCGAGCATTTTAGTGATCGCTCAACACTATCAGTCGTCATCTTGGTGAGGACACGTAAGTCTTGCCCGTTACCAGTCTGGCACCCATGGCTGACTTTATGTTACGCTGCCTTAACCGTGACCCTCGCATTGTCAAAATGTTGGGTGACAGTCATTACTGGTTGATGACACTTTTAGACCCCCTCTACAAGGAGAACTATCACTCTCTTATTCCTGAGTTGGAGAGGTCTACAAAAATGGGGCAGTACCAGAAGGCCCTTGCTGCAGAACTATTAAAAAAATTCCCATCTGAACACGGTAACGGCAGAGGTCACAGTTCGCTGCCCAACTAAGGCATACAGGCGAGAGAGACGCAACTCCAATCCAGCAGAGGCAGGGGAACACTGTCAATGTTCTAGGACAGTTTTCTGAGACCTGCCCAGCTTACAGGCCCTGAGGCGCAGGGTACTCTCACAAGGAGTGGAAAGTTTCAATAGATGGTGAGGGAGTACCAGTGTCCTCCGTGATTCCTCTGTGCCTTTTAATTATTGGGTATCCAAGCTGGACACTTGGAATGAACTCACTCTGTATGCCTTGGAGGTCCTGGCCTGCCCTGCCGCTAACGTGTTATCGGAGCATGTTTTTAGTGCCGCTGGGGGAATTATAACTGATAAGCGCACTCGCCTGTCAACTGACAATGCTGACAAGCTGACCCTTATCAAAATGAACAAGGGCTGGATTGGGCCAGACTTCTCATCACCACCAAATGACAGCAGAGTAACATAAAGTCAAATCCACTGTGTTATTTCGGGAGGTGCATTCCCATGCATCGCTTCACACCCACACATGGGTATACGCTTCCTCATTTTGGCTGTTTTTTGCTCTTCTCCTTATCCTCAGCCTCCACGACCACTATACCACCAGGGTGACCGTGGTCCATGTTGCCAGCATTGCAAGTTCCTCTGTCCTAATTTTTGGCAGCTTTTGCTTGGAAGGCATAGGCAAAGACTATGGGAGACCCACTCCCCAATAATGGGAATAATGTTTTTAATATGCTGTACTGCATGGCCCTTGTAAGGGACATTGCAAGTTCCCCCTTCCTAATTTATGGCAGCTTTTGCTTGGAAGGCATAGGCAAAGACTATGGGAGACCCACTCCCCAATAATGGGAATAATGTTTTTAATATGCTGTACTGCATGGCTCTTGTAAGGGGCATTAAAATCATCTTGTTAAGCTACTGTGACCTCCACGTCTCTTCCAAGGGTCGTTAATATTGTCTTTTTATTCCACTGCGACCTCCACCACTCTTCCAAGGGGCATTAAAAGCGTCTTGTTAAGCTACTGTGACCTCCACGTCTCTTCCACAGGGCGTTGATATTGTCTTTTTATTCCACTGTAACCTCCACCACTCTTCCAAGGGGCATTGATATTGTCTTTTTATTCCACTGCGACCTCCACCACTCTTCCAAGGGGCATTAAAACCGTCTTGTTAAGCTACTGTGACCTCCACGTCTCTTCCACGGGGCATTGATATTGTCTTTTTATTCCACTGTAACTTCCACCACTCTTCCAAGGGGCATTAAAACTGTCTTGTTAAACCACTCTGAACTCCACGTCTCTTCCAAGGGGCATTAAAACCATCTTGTTAAGCTACTGTGACCTCCACATCTCTTCCAAGGGGCATTAAAACTGTCTTGTTAAACCACTCTGAACTCCACGTCTCTTCTAAGGGGCATTAAAACCGTCTTGTTAAACCACTCTGAACTCCACAGCTCTTCCAAGGGGCATTGACATGTTGTTTTTAATTACCTCTAACCTCCATGACTCTTGCAACGGGCATTGTATTTCCTCCTAATTTTTGTCAGCTTTTGCTTTTCAATGCATAGGCGAATACTAAGGGAGACCCACTCCCCAATAATGGTAGAAGGTTTTTAATACGCTGTAATCCACGTCTGTTTCAAGGGGCATTGCAGTGCCTAATAATTTTTGGAAAGCCTTCCATTCCCTGCTTAGGCCAACAGTGTACAGGAGACCCAGTTGCTATAAATGGAAAAAACGGTTTAATTAAGGCCCTCTGACCTCCATGTCACTTCCAAGGGGCATTGGAGTGCCTCGAAATTTTTGGTAGGCATTGCATTCACTGTATGCCTTATAACTGTGTAGCTGAACCGCTCCTTTTGGTACAGAAACATATCCTACAAGACATGTGTGGTTGGCTGGCCTGATATTAATGTGAATGGTCCCTGTTCCTCCTGCTCTTTCTCCTTTGCCACCACCTCATCCATCATTCATCACCTGAAGCTTTGTTTTAACGGGAGTCATAGAACTGGGATAGTAGCAGGAAAACATCCAGCAATCCTCGAAGGAGGTAGAATATGCGCCAAAACGCTGACCACCTCAGGCCTAGCTGCTACTACATACATGTGCTTGCATTCCAAGGAACAGAAAGTTAAGGAGGTGGATGGCCTCATGAACATGAATAATTTACTCGTTGTGTAGGAGGCCGACCACTGCTGCTGTCTACCTTCTGAACTTTGTGTTGAAGCCTGATTGACCCAGGACCCGCAATCCTCTATGTCTGGAGGACGTGTTGCATCCCAGTGTCCAACTGTGTCCCGGCTTCCACAATATTAACCCAGTGTGAAGGCGTCAGTGAGATGGACCATTCCTGGCCACATTCACTTGTCCACGTGTTTGTGGTTAGGCTGTCCTTCCCACTAAATGCACTGGGGAGGGCACAGGTAATGTTTTGGTATGCGCGCTTGTGTATAAGGCGCACCAGGACAAATAGGGGCGGCTGGGGACCGTTTATGGACACCCGGCCACCCCCACGTGGCTGGGGACTGTGTGTGGGCACCCGGCTGCGGGGCGGCTGGGGACTGAGTATGGACACCCGGCCGCCCCCTGGCGGCTGGGGACCAAGCGTGGACACCCGGCCGCCGGGCGGCTGGGGACTGAGTATGAATACCAGGCTACCGACGCAGCCATGACGTGGTGGCCAGATTCCACCTCCACATGCCTAAAAGGCCCAATTTCAAGTGCAAGCAAGCTAGCAGTATGGTATTGCAGCCTGGGGGTGGGTGGGTGGCAGGCTGCATACTTGCGCTTGTATTGCAAGTTATGGGGGAGGTACAATTGAACACTGCCCTGGGACAAGGACTTGCACGGGGATAGTTGCAAGACTGCATCTTCTGATGCGGCAAGGATCACTTCTGATGGGCACACTTTTAGGCAGTGACCTGGGTGTCAGAGATGCTTCCAGGGGTCTTCCCCATGCTGTTCCCATGTCTTTTTAGCACTGTATGCATGTGTCACACAGCACATGGCCAGATAAGGTTGTAAAATGTTAAAATGACATTTCCTGGTGAATGCATTTGTCACGGTTGAAAGCAATACAAACGTGCAAAAACGCATAAAAAATGCTACTTGTGAACATAGCCCAAGGTGTGGAGGAGTATTTTTGTTTTTGGTTATTTATTTTACCTTATACACAAGTCTTTACCCTGGAAAGGATGTTCCTTAACCCCTTTCCGACCTGGTCAGTAATAGTACGCACCAGGTCGGGAAGGCCGGTTCAGCGGGGGCTCCGGCGGTGAGCCCGCACTGAAGCGAGCACATGTCAGCTGATTATTGGATTCGCAATCCACCCGCGGCTGTTAACATGTTAAATCTCTGACAGTGGCATTTAACTCGCGCTTCCGGGAGTCCTAAGCCCCGCCCATCAGTGACCCTGTCACGTGATCGCGGGTCACCAATGGGTGGGCATGACAACTCAGGGTCTGCAGCAGACGCCTGTGGTTGTCATGTCTCAATTGCTATGAGCGCCACCTAGTGGTCAGCGCTCATAGCAAGTGAGCATTTCTCCTGCATACAAGCGATCTGCTCATCGCTTGTATGCAGTAGAAGCAATCAGACAACTGCTGCTTTTAGTCTCCTCTGGAGACTATAGAAGCAAGCAGAAAGTGTAAAAAAAAAGTTTTTTAAAAAATAAAAAAAAAATAAAAAATATATAAAAGTTTAAGTCACCCCCCTTTCGCCCCATTCAAAATAAAATATATATATATATAAAAAAAAAAAAAACACATACACATATTTGGTATCGCCGCGTTCAGAATCGCCCGATCTATCAATATAAAAGAAGAATTAATACAATCAGTAAACGGCGTAACGAGAAAAAAATTTTAAACGCCAGAATTAAGTTTTTTTGGTCGCTACAACTTTGCAATAAAATGCAATAACGGGCGATCAAAACATCGGATCTACCCCAAAATGGTATCAATAAAAACGTCAGCCCGGCACGCAAAAAATAAGCCCTCACCTGGCCCCAGATCCCGAAAAATGGAGAAGCTAAGGGTCTCAGAAAATGGAGTCATTTTTTTTGTTTTTTAGCAAGCTTTGGATTTTTTTTTCACCACTTAAATAAAAAAGAACCTATACATGTTTGGTGTCTATGAACTCGTAACGACCTGCAAAATAATGATGGCAGGTCAGTTTTAGCAATCTGTGAATGTGGTAAAAAAAGGACCCAAAAAACAACTGTGGAATTGCATTTTTTTTGCAGTTTCACTGCACTTGGAATTTTTTTCCCATTTTCCAGCACACGATAAAACCAGTGATGGTGTTTAAAATTACAACTCGTCCCGCAAAAATAAGCCCTCACATGGCCATATTGAACGAAAATTAAAAAAGTTCTGGCTCTGGGAAGAAGGGGAGCAAAAAAGGAAAACAGAAAAACAGAAAGACCCATGGTCGTTAAGGGGTTAACATATTTCACAGGAAAGCACTTTCACTTTCGTTTTTGAACGTTTTATTTTGAGCCTGTAAAAGTGGCTTAATACCTCTGACCACGTTGTTGACAGCAGTGACCTGGGGGTCAGAAATGCTTCCAGGGGCGATCCCCATGCTGTCCCCATGTCATTTGAGCACTGTCACTATCGTTTTGGGCACTTTTTAGGCTTTCTACAGACTGCCGGGGGAGCCTCCGCAAAAATGTTCGGGTCTCCCATAGACTAACATTGAGCTCGTTGCTCGGGTCGAGCTCCCGAGTATCACAGTGAGCTCGGCCCGAGCTTCGAGCACCCGAGCATTTTATTGCTCACTCAACACTAATCAGGATAAGTGGGAAATATCGCAGGCCAAAAAGTAGAGGGCTTCTGTTCGGTCCTTCTTCTCAAGGGCCCCAGAAGCCAAGTCAATGACTCGTAGCCCAGGTAGGGGGGAGGCTGTTGGGCTTCTTACCTGTCTGCACAAATATGTCAGCCAGTAACTGGATCCTTGATCTGATAGGTTCAGGTCTGAGGTTCGATTTCCAGGCGATCCCTCACGACAGATTCATCTTGACCCCAGTCCGTTCCTCCGAGTCAGAGCAACTGGCCCTACAAAAGGAGTTGATAAGTTTAGTCCAGAAGGCTGTTCTGAAGGAGGTCCCAGCGTCTGAAAGGGGGTTGGGGTTCTACTCTCCCCTCTTCCTGGTTTCTAAGCCTTCAGATGTATCATTAACCTAAAAGCTCTTAATAGGTTCTTGATTATTCCCACCTTTAAAATGAAGTCTGTTAGTTCTGCAATAAAATTACTATTTTCTGGCTGTTACATGTTGGTAGTATTGGATTTGAAAGACACTTATTACCATGTGCTTATACATGACGAATATGAGAAATACCTGAGGATGGCCATAGTCTTGGATGGGGAGATTAAACATTTCCAGTTCAGGGTTTGGTTTAGCCATAGCCCCTCGGGTGTTTACTAAGTTTATGGCGGAGGTCATGGCTCATAGCCGAGAACATGCTATTTTAATCATCCCTTATCTGGATGATTTCTTAGTCTTTAGGGAATTCTGCCTACCATTGTAGTATACACCTAAAAAGTAATGACCATCCTAAAAGATCTGGGCTGGCTACTGAATTTATAAAAATCCAGATTAGTCCCCTGAAAAGTTCAGCAGTTTTTAGGGATTACGCTTGATTTGGAAACTCAAGCATGTTACCTCCCGGAAACTAAAATTCAAAAGATTAGGAGCCAGGTGGAGAAAGCCATAGGGGGGCAATGTCTCTATTGGGTAACCTGACATCGTGCTTTCCAGGGGTTCTGTGGGCACAATACCACTAAAGTGTTCTACAGTGGGATGTGTTACATAATGAAGCTTCTCTTAAAGAGCACTTAGAAGGGAATATGTCCTTATCACTCCGGTCAGTAGAATCCTTACGGTGGTGTTAGGATGAGACAAATCTATCTCGGGGGGGTTCCCTGGGTACCTAGGATCACTAGAATAATTGCCACAGATGCGAGTCCCAGAGGGTGGGGGTCCTATCTGGGGAATATGGTAGCTCAGGGGACCTGGTCAGATAGTGAAAAGGGCCTCTCCTCCAATGCAAAAGAACTGCTAACAGTAGACAAGGCGGTGAATAATTTCTTAGTATTCCCTCAGGGCCAGATTGTAAAGATATTCTCGGATAATCGAGTAGCTGTAGCCTATGTGAACCTCCAGGGGGTACACGGTCATGATTGCTGATGAGAGTGACAGATCATCTCTTCCAGGTTGCAGAAAGTCATCTCCTTTCCTTGATGGCCCTCCATATAAGGGGAAAAGAAAACACCAGAGCAGATTACCTAAGCCATTATCCTCTGATGCAAGGGGAGTGGGAACTAAATCAAAACGTTTTTACCCAAATATTCCGAAGATGGGGCTCTCCGGTGGTAGACCTGTTTGCCACAAAACTAAATCGGAAGACAAGGTTTTTCTGTTCCCTAGATCCCAGAGAAAATCCCCTAGCTGTGGATGCTCTCTTGGTGCCCTGGGATTTTAGCCTGATGTATGCCTTCCCCCCATTTGTACTACTTCCAATGGTCATAAGGAAGATCAGGGAAGACAAGGCAAGGGTTCTGCTGATCACACCCTTCTGGTCTAGGAGACCCTGGTTTTCATGCCTGAGGAGCATGTCCATCTCCGATCCTTGGGTCCTACCTGAAATTCCGGACCTCCTCTTCCAGGGTCCGATTTTCCATCCTCAAGCAACTGGACTCCACTTGACGGCATGGAACTTGAAAGGACATTGCTAAAACAAAGGTTTTTCCCAAAATATGGTAACCACCCTGATGCATAGCAGAAAACCAGTTACAGCCCAGATATATGCCAGAACCTGGAAACAATTCTTATCCTTCTCAGGATCTAGAGTTGACAAGGGGGCACTGATAGGGAAAATCATGGCGTTTCTACAGAAGGGTCTTGAGCTAGGGTTGTCCACCAGCACCCTTAAAGTTCAGGTATCTGCCCTGAGTGCCCTGTATAGCTGCGATCTACCAGGTAGGTAACTACTGGGTTTCTCGGTTTATCAGGGCAGCTTTTAGGTCCAGACCCATTGTTAAAAACAGTTTGGTCCCTTGGGATCTAAATTTAGTTCTAACTGCCTTGACTAGCTCGCCGTTTGAGCCAATAGAGTCAGCAACTCTTAAAACCCTCTCCCTTAAAACAGCTTTACTAATAGCTTTAACCTCAGCCAGGAGGATTAGTGACATTCAGGCCCTGTCTATGGCCCCGCCATTTACACAAATCCTGGACGACAAAGTGATTTTTAGGCCAGATCCTGCCTATCTCCCTAAAGTAGCCACTCGCTTCCACAGGCTTCAGGAAGTCATCCTACCCTCCTTTTGTCCCAACCTAAGTAATCAGAAGGAAGAGGAATTATATACACTGTGTTCCAAATTATTATTCAAATAATATTTTCTCAGACTTTCCCAAATTACCTATATGAATTGCAGTCATTGTAATTTTCCAGTCAAATAACTATTAGAGTACAATTGAAAGGTTTTTGTACAAACTGCCTATGATAACAGTATATTTTTTAAAAAATAAAACACTCAAACTGCACTCAAAATGCATGTTCCAAATTATTATGCACAGCAGAGTTTTCAACCTTTTCATTCTAATAAAGAACAAAAAATGGTCATTTTTGAAATTATAAGCATTAGCAGGTTATTACAAACTGAAATCAAACAGTTTTCAACTCAAAACTTTATTCTAGGTGATGTTACATTTGCACATAGGACCCCTTGTTAGAAAGGAGCTTCTGAACTCTCTCGTCCATTGAATTTGTCAGGTTTTGGATGGTTTCTGCTTCAATTGTTTTGCATGAGGACAGAAACCCTCCCAGAGCTGTTGCTTAGATGTGAACTGCCTCCCGCCATCATAGACATTCCTTTTGATGATGCTCCAGAGGTTCTCAATGGGGTTGAGGTCAGGGGAGCATGGGGGCCACACCATAAGTTTGTCCCCTTTTATGCCCATAGCAGCCAGAGATGCAGATGTGTTATGTGCAGCATGAGATGGTGCATTATCATGCATGAAAATGATCTTGCTGCGAAATGCACGGTTCTTCTTCTTGAACCATGGCAGGAAGTGCTGTTTGAGAAACTCCACATACATTATGGAGTTCATCTTTACCCCTTCAGGGATCCTAAAGGGGCCGACAATCTCTCTCCCCATGATTCCAGCCCAAAACATTACTCCACCTCCTCCTTGTTGGCGCCGTAGCCGTGTTTGCATGGGGTGTCCATCAACTAGCCATCCTCCACTCCATCCATCTGGACCATCGAGCGTTGCACGGCACTCATCGGTGAACAAAACAGTTTTGAAGTCAGTCTTCATGTATTGTTTGGCCCACTGGAGCCGTTTCTGCTTGTGTGCAGTGGATAGAGGAGGTCGACAGGATGGCTTACGCACAGCTGCAAACCTCAAAAGGACCCTGCATCTTGTTGTTCAGGGGACGTTGGAGGCACCAGCAGCTTCAAAAACTTGTCTGCTGCTATGACAAGGCTTTTTTGCCGCTGCTCTTTTAACCTGACGTAATTGCCTGTAGGAAAGAGTCCTCAATTTGCCCTTATCAGCACGCACACGTGTGTACTGTGAATCAGCTACATACTTCTTGATTGTTCGATGATCACGATGAAGTGTCTTGACAATGTTAATTGTAGTCATGCCTTGACCTAAACACTACACAATTTGTTGCTTCTCAGCAGCCGACACATCCTTTTTCTTTCCCATTTTGGCAGAAAATGTAGGCTGCTTAATAATGTGGGACAGCCTTCTTAAGTAGTCTTGCCTTTCATTGGACACACCTGCCAAACTAATTAGCACAGGTGTCTGCAATTGCTTACAGTGATAAAAAGAGCCCTGACACACATCACCATCAATGAGTTTAACTGACAAACAAAAAAATTCTTACCTTATCACTCCTAAACACTTTTTGCATAATAATTTGGAACACAGTGTACGTTAGATGTGAGGAGATGTGTGGTTAGGTACCTTTCTGTCACCAAAGACTGTAGGAAAGATAGCTCGTTGTTTATATCTTACCAAGAGTCTAGGAAAGAGTCTAAAGTCACAAAGTCCACCATAGCTAGATTGATTAGGGAGGCCATTTCTCTAGCATATACATATAGCGGTGAGGAACTGTCAGAAGGGTTGAAGGCTCATTCCTCCCAGGCTGTGGCGACCTCCTGGGCTGAGAAGACAAATGCCTCGATAGAAGACATATGTAAGGCTGCTACCTAGTCCTCTCCCTCTACTTTCTATAGACGCTATAGAATAGATATGGGTGTTTCGGCTGACCTCACCTTTGGGAGAAGAGTGCTCCAGGCTGTGGTCCCTCCCTAGATTACTTCATCTCTGTAATTCTCTGGTGGTGCTGTCATGGTCGACCGATAAATTCTTACGTTACTTACCGGTAATGGGATTTTTCGGAGACCATGACAGCACCCCTATATTCCCTCCCTTCACGTTTGTGGGAGCACTCCCTTTTATAATCTCACACTTCATAGGTGTCGTGTGGTATGGTAATTTTATAATTGTTTGTTGTGTTTATTAACCTGGCGGTCCTCTCAATGCTCTGTTATCCAAACTGAGCTGCCCCTTTTAAGCCTGTAGGTTTCCTATTCTTGGTGGGCGGATCCCCTCTCTCGTGGTGCTGTCATGGTCTCTGAAAAATCCCGTTACCGGTAAGTAACTTAAGACTTTCCTTTATATGTAATACAGAACCCTGGTGTGGGTCTACTGATATTGTTAGAAAACAGGGAACATACAAGTGAAAGGTGAATATAGCCAGGCTTAAAAAATAATGCACATGCTTCCCAAAGGAATAGGATAAATAATGGTTCCTTGTGGTTCACCATCATGCATTGACTCGTTTCCTCGTGAATCTTCATCAGGAAGACGGATGATAGGTAGAGGAACTGATGAAGTGTCCAGCATAGTATAATTGATCTATTTAAGCGCTAAGTACCTTCATTTTTAACTTATTTTCTACAGCAGTAATGTAATTCCAATTTCATATATCTAATGTTTACATACTATAGTGTTTCAGAGTGTAGCTTTAATTTGTTAGTTACTTATAGAGTGTCTCTCTTAGCTTGCACCTGTTCACCTTTCTCTTTTTCTGTATGGAAGTGACGGTCAGTTTTTTTATATTTGTAGT
Source organism: Phyllobates terribilis (assembly GCF_046119375.1). NCBI lineage: Eukaryota > Metazoa > Chordata > Amphibia > Anura > Dendrobatidae > Phyllobates > Phyllobates terribilis. The sequence continues at coordinate 287,940,933 of NW_027362769.1, forward strand.
ATTCGCCTTCTGAATGAGCACTCCACCCATCAGCCTATGGCAGTTTTAAACAGAGCTTGATCCTACATGCCCATATAATTAAAGGCTTTCAGCCCCCCCGGAGAGGTATCCTGTTAGGATAGGGTCCCAACACAGAGAGTCGCCTTTTCGTTGGCTAGTGGACATACATGAATTGGCGAATTTATGCGCTAAGTACCTTCATTTTTTTAACTTATTTTTTACAGCAGTAATGCAATTTCATATATTCAATGTGTACATATTATAGCGTTACAGAGTGAAAGTTTAATTTGTTAGTTACTTCCTTTTATGTGGGTCATGCCTAATTGTGTAACAGTGGTGTGACAGCAGTGTTGCATACTCATGTAACCCTTTAAAACACTAGTTTCTAATTCAATTCTGTGAAAATTGGCTGCTGTGATGCCCAGAAGTCGTTTGGGCCAGGCTAGAGGGATCTAAATTTAATGAAAGGCATCTGTGTAACGATGGTGGGAGATCAGTTACCCAAAGTAATTTAGCTCTTTTGATAATGCGCTTCGGTGCCCATTTTTGTGCCACTTTTATATATTTTTTGTAGCTGTTTTTTGGTATATTCACGTCTGGGCATCACACTTCATTGCATTTTATTATCGTGATTATTTTTAATTGTTTTTAAACCTGTAAAAAAACAAAAAAGAAAATTTTGCAAATAAGAAACTTGACAAATAAGAAACCAACTTCATCATCATAGCAGTCTGTGAGGGAGGAGGGGGCAGAGGCAGTAGTGTTTTAAACCCCCTCCAGCAAATTATTCCCTAATATGTTTTAAAATTCACTAACGACGCACCGGACCATAAGACGCACCCCAAATTTTGGGGGGGAAAATAGGAAAAAAAATATTTTTTATAAGATGGGGGTCCATCTTATAGTCTGAATAGGTATCTTACCTGGGGGGCTGTGGAACTGGGGTCAGAGGAGGCAGGGTCCTTCAGGAAGCCGGCTCAAGTGGAGGCATGCTGGTACCTGGGGGCCTGGTACATGGGGGGCCTTTTGCACTGGTACCTGGGGTGCTGGTGGCCTGGTACCTGGGGTGCTGGTGGCCTGGTACCTAGGGTGCTGGGGGCCGGGTGCTTGTGGCCTGGTACCTGGGGTGCTTGTGGCCTGGTACCTAGGGAGCTGGGGGCCTGGTACCTGGACTGCTGGTGGTCTGGTGCCCTGTGGCCTGGGGTGCTGGGGGCCTGGTACCTGGGGTGCTGGTGGCCTGGTACCTGGGGTGCTGGGGCCGGTGTCTTGCTGTGAGCGGAGTGGCAGAGCAGAGTGAGCGGCTTCCGGTGGCCTCAGCCATCTTTCTGAAACTGTGATCTACAGGAAAATGGCTGCCGGCACATGTGCTCTGCCGTGCCGGTGGCCGTTTTCCTGTAGATCACAGCTTCAGAAAGATGGTCGCAGCCACCGGAAAGCCACTCACTCTGCTCTGCATCACAACCAGACACTGGCCCCGGTACCCGGCCAGGCCCGGCCCCCTGCCAGATACCGGCCCGCCTCACCTCTTCTTCCACCACTGCCCTGCGATCCCGCTCCACCACCACCACCGGTAAGTTGCGTTCGGACCATAAGACGCACCCCCCATTTTCCTCCCAAATTTGGGGGAAAAAAGTGTGTCTTATGGTCCGAAAAATACGGTAACTAATGTTGACCTCAAATGTAGGCCTATGAATATTCATCTGTGTGAAGCTTCTGCTCATGAATGTTCTATTACGATTTACAGTCGGTGAGAACTTGCAGCCATTGACCTGTCCTCCACTTCCTCTCCCCATTCTAGCAAATCACACAGTTGCCACACCATCACATAGATGCCCTTCCTCTACTACTTGTGAATTCTTGAATATCCCCGATTACAGCTGAAACATAATTTCACTGCCGCACCAACTTGCTGTAATGTTCACGTTGGAGCTCCGTTTCTCCAGCTGGGCTGGGCCAGCATGCTGATTGCAAGTTTCTTTCAATATCAAATCAATATAATTTTTCACCCGTTGCTCAGGGCCTCAAAAAGAAGCAGGGTCCATAGGTCTTATTTTTAATCCGACACTGGACACAGAGAGCAGTGTCTGAGGGAATAGGGATGATAGGCAGGGCCGTATTTGCCACCAGGCATCAGCGGTCTGGTGCCTATGGCAGCATGGGTTTGAAATTGGCATCAAAGAGAGGAAAAAAATGTTTTTATCTCACCTCCTCCAGACCATAAAAAAATGGGATTTTTGTAGACATGAGTGGGGATTTCTGCATTCATTTTCAGTCATGTCTTTAAGACTTGAATACAAATGAAGATGCAAACGCCAACACATTCAGGGTCAGAGAAGCACCAATCAGCTCATGGCCCAAATGTGCGTGGCCACACTTCTGATGTCGCTGCAGCGCAGTGAGGTCACCTATTAAACTGCTGGCAACTTTACAACACTACAGAGATGGCAAAAACATTGTAGCTGGGAAAAAGTAAGTTCTCCGTAGAGCTGAAGATTCATGGAACATTTACAATGGTATGGGATTCAGTATACAAAGTGAATGGAACTGTATGGAGAGAGATCAGCAAGGGAGGGACATTGTGAAGGAGAGGCACAGTATGGCATAGTAACAAAAGTGGTAGTGTTGGGGTGGCAGTATGAAGAGGTGGCACAGTATCAAAAGAGGGCAGCATGGGGGGACAGTGTGAATAGGAGACATAGTATGAAGAAGGGGTAACATTGTGAGGAATTTGCCCAGTATGTCCAAGGGTCAGCTTGGACTGGACTGTGTAGATGGGGTAAAATAGAAAAGGGACAGCTTGAGGTTGAAAGTATGAAGGATGAGGACAGTATAGAGAGGGGACAGAGTGGAGAAGGCACAGTATAGATAGGGGGCAGCATGGTGGGTAGACAGTGGGAAGAATGGACACAGTCTTTAGAAATGGCAGCATGGGGTGGCCTTAGTTCATAAGGATGATGTGTGGTGGATATAATTCATGAGAGGAGAATGAGAACTGTGGTGGGTATAATTAATATGGGGGTGGTGTGGTGGCTGTAGTTCATAATGGGGTAGTATGGATGTAGTTCATAAGGGGGTGGTGTAGAGGTTGTACTTCACAAGAGGGGCAGTGTGGCAGTTGTAGTTTGTAAGGATAACAATGTGGTGGTTATAGTTCAGAAGAGGGTGGTTTAGCCATCATAGTGTATAAGGGGGGATGATGTGAAGGCAATATTTTATTTGAGGGTATAGAGTGTACAGCTCAGGAGTTGAGCGCAAAAACACAGAGTGGAGTACAGATGCAGTAAAAAGTCTTGGGCTTTCTGTGTGCTCCTGTCTTCTCAGAATTCTATAGCTTAATACACATATCACACAAAAGTTAAGGTACTCTTTAAATGTTTAATAGTGCTACTGCCTATGGCTAATCAGTGCTGTGGTTCCTGTTTGGCTCGGAGTCAGATGATGGCTGGTAAAAACTCACATCATCTCCTTCCAATTATTGGAGTTATTGGGAGTGACAGTTTCATGTGATACAATTGCTTACTTTAACGGTACAGTTGATTGCTGTACTATGCTTAGTGTTGTATTCATATACTGATGGTGGTTCAGGTACTGTATTCATATACTGATGGTGGTTCTGGTGAGATATTCTTGTATTGATGATGGTTCTGTTGATATATTCATGTACTAATAGTGGTTTTGGTGCTCTGTTTATGTACTGATGGTGGTTCTTGTGCTGCATTCACGTACTGTTAATGGTTCTGGTGATGTGTATATGTAATGATGGTGGTTCTGATCCTGTAGTGTAATCCTTAATTTATTTGACTTGACAATAGGTCATTGTAATGTCAGTGTGCTGTCCGTTGCGCACATGTTCAACACAAAGACTGAAGATACAGCCATCTGAACGAGGCCATATATTTCAGTTGAGCAAGTGTTTGAGTAAGGCCACCATACACTATAGATAGCTGTCAGCTGATTATTCAGCACTCCTGTTTTCTCTGTGAGAGGGCCACAGCCAGACATCTTTATCAACAGTTTATCTCATAAAGATCAACAGGATCTACAGTCCAAAATTGGAAATGCCTAATCCTTATTTCCCTTGATAATAGTCTGTCATGGGCCCTCATATAAATTAGATTGTTGCCCCAAGCCGTTGATCTTGGTGGGTTCGGCAGACATTAGTCTAATATGTATAGGGGCCTTAACTACTACATTGTGTGCAGAATTATTAGGCAAGTTGTATTTTAGAGGATTATTTTTATTATTGATCAACAACTATGTTCTCAATCAACCCAAAAGACTCATAAATATCCAAGCTTAATATTTTTGGAAGTTGGAGTGTTTTTTTTTTTTAGATTTGGCTATTTTAGGAGGATATTCTGTGCAGAATTATTAGGCAACTTAATAAAAACCAAATATAATCCCATCTCACTTGTTTATTTTCACCAGGTAAACCAATATCAGTGCACAAAATTTAGAAATAAACATTGATGACATCCAAAAACAAAAATCAAAAAAATTAGTGATCAATATAGCCTCCTTTCTTTATGATGACACTCAACAGCCTTCCATCCATAGATTCTGTCAGTTGCTTGATCTGTTTTCGATCAACATTGCGTGCAGCAGCCACCACAGCCTCCCAGACACTGTTCCGAGAGGTGTACTGTTTTCCCTCCCTGTAGATCTCACATTTTATGATGGACCACAGGATCTCTATGGGGTTCAGATCAGGTGAACAAGGGGGCCATGTCATTATTTTTTCTTCTTTTAGACCTTTACTGGCCAGCCATGCTGTGGAATAGCTGGATGCATGTGATGGAGCATTGTCCTGCATGAAAATCATGTTTTTCTTGAACGATACCGACTTCTTCCTGTACCACTGCTTGAAGAAGTTGTCTTCCAGAAACTGGCAGTAGGTCTGGGAGTTGAGCTTCACTCCATCCTCAACCCGAAAAGGTCCCACAAGTTCATCTTTGATGATACCAGCCCATACCAGTACCCCACCTCCACCTTGCTAGAGTCTGAGTCGGAGTGGAGCGCCCTGCCCTTTACTGATCCAGCCTCTGGCCCATCCATCTGGCCCATCAAGAGTCACTCTCATATCATCAGTCCATAAAACCTTTGAAAAATCAGTCTTAAGATATTTCTTGGCCCATTCTTATCTTATGTTTCTTGTTCAAAGGTGGTCGCTTTTCAGCCTTCCTTACCTTGGCCATGTCCCTGAGTATCGCACACCTTGTGCTTTTTGATACTACAGTAACGTTGCACCTCTGAAATATAGCAAAACTGGTGGCAAATGGCATCTTGGCAGCTTCACGCTTGATTTTCCTCAATTCATGGAAAGTTATTTTGCGCCTTTTTTGGCCAACGCGCTTCTTGCGACCCTGTTGGCTATTTGCCATGAAACGCTTGATTGTGATCGGTGATCACGCTTCAAAAGTTTGGAAATTTCAAGACTGCTGCATCCCTCTGCAAGACATCTCACAAATTTGGACTTTTCAGAGCCTGTCAAATCTCTCTTCTGACCCATTTTTCCAAAGGAAAGGAAGTAGCCTAATAATTAAGCACACCTTATATAGGGTGTTGATATCATTAGTCAACACCCCTCCTCATTACAGAGATGCACATCACCAGATTTAGTTAATTGGTAGTTGGCTCTCAAGCCTATGCAGCTTGGAGTAGGGCAACATGTATAAAAAGTATCATGTGATCAAAATACTCATTTGCCTAATAATTCTGCACACAGTGTATTTAAACTGTATGGGTACTTTTAGTTTGACCAGTAGGGGGTGTGACGACTTAATGTGCCTAGGGCAGCTTAAATGCCAAATATGATAGGGAGCGGTGTATGAGCGAGAGATGATTACCAATACAGTGCAAAGATTATTGAAGTTTCAGTAACACTAAGAGCAAACATTGCAGACCTTGACAGCTTTTTTGGAGCTATTCTGTTGGGCGTGTACAATATTAGGAATACATGCAGTTTTATTGTTAAATCATCTCCTGTAAAAAAAAAAAAAGAATAAATATGATCCTATGTACAGTTAGGTCCATATATATTTGGACAGAGACAACATTTTTCTAATTTTGGTTCTAGACATTACCACAATGAATTTTAAACAAAACAATTCAGATGCAGTTGAAGTTCAGACTTTCAGCTTTCATTTGAGGGTATCCACATTAAAATTGGATGAAGGGTTTAGGAGTTTCAGCTCCTTAACATGTGCCACCATGTTTTTAAAGGGACCAAAACTAATTGGACAATTGACTCCAAGGCTATTTCATGGACAGGTGTTGGCAATCCCTTCGTTATGTCATTCTCAATTAAGCAGATAAAAGGCCTGGAGTTGATTTGAGGTGTGGTGCTTGCATTTGGAAGGTTTTGCTGTGAAGTAAACAATCGGTCAAAGGAGCTCTCCATGCAGGTGAAATAAGCCATCCTTAAGCTGCAAAAACAGAAAAAACCCATCCGAGAAATTGCTACAATATTAGGAGTGGCAAAATCTACACTTTGGTACATCCTGAGAAAGAAAGCACTGGTGAACTCATCATTGCAAAAAGACCTGGGCGCCCACGGAAATCAACAGTGGTGGATGATCGCAGAATAATCTCCATGGTGAAGAGAAACCCCTTCACAACAGCCAACCAAGTGAATAACACTCTCCAGGAGGTAGGCGTATCAATATCCAAATCTACCATAAAGAGTGCATGAAGGTAAATACAGAGGGTTCACTGCATGGTGCAAGCCACTCATAAGCATCAAGAATAAAAAGGCTAGACTGGACTTTGCTAAAAATCATCTAAAAAAGCCAGCACAGTTCTGGAAGAACATTCTTTGGACAGATGAAACCAAGATCAACCTCTACCAGAATGATGGAAAGAGAAAAGTATGGCGAAGACGTGGTACAGCTCATGATCCAAAGCATACCACATCATCTGTAAAACATGGTGGAGGCAGTGTGATGGCTTGGGCATGCATGGCTGCCAGTGGCACTGGGTCACTAGTGTTTACTGATGATGTGACACAGGACAGAAGCAGCCGAATGAATTCTGATGTATTCAGAGCCATACTGTGTGCTCAGATCCAGCCAAATGCAGCCAAACTGATTGGTCGTCGTTTCATGCTACAGATGGGCAATGACCCAAAACAAAAAGCCAAGGCAACCCAGGAGTTTATTAAAGAAAAGAAGTGGAATATTCTTGAATGGCCAAGTCAGTCACCTGATCTCAACCCAATTGAGCATGCATTTCACTTGTTAAAGACTAAACTTCAGACAGAAAGGCCCACAAACAAGCAGCAACTGAAAACCACCACGGTGAAGGCCTGGCAGAGCATCAAAAAGGAGGAAACACAGCGTCTGGTGATGTCCATGAGTTCAAGACTTCAGGCAGTCATTGCCAACAAAGGGTTTTCAACCAAGTACTAAATTATTTACACTTATTTAATCTGTCCAATTACTTTTGGTCCCTTTAAAAACAGGGTGGCACATGTTAAGGAGCTGAAACTCCTAAACCCTTCATCCAATTTTAATGTGGATACCCTCAAATGAAAGCTGAAAGTCTGAATTTCAACTGCATCTGAATTGTTTTGTTTAAAATTCATTGTGGTAATGTCTAGAACCAAAATTAGAAAAATGTTGTCTTTGTCCAAATATATATGGACCTAACTGTACTTGAAAATGGTAATGTAACTATTACAGCAACCCCCTCCAAAAAAAAAAACAAGCAATACAAAACCACACATTATATAGCTATGAGAGACAAAATACAAAAAGGTATAAAAAAGTTGCAACAAGTCAGTTTTGTAAAACATTTTCTCGTATATATTCCGCAATCAACTGTAAGTGTTATTATTGAAAAGTGTTAGCGTTTAGAAGCTACAGAAACTCCGTCAAAGACTGGGTAAAGTTACAGAAAGCGGTCTCCGAATAATGAGAAATTTAGTGCTTCGATTACTTCAACGAAATTTGTCAGTTGATTAATGCTGCTAGAACCACAGCCCGCATGTATCAGACCCTGGCTACACAATTGCAGCCAGGGATATTTTTGTCTGAAACACTCCAATGTTTGCCCCCTTGGACAGCTTCTCCTCTTGGTGGTCCAGGTGATTGTCAGGTCTCTTCCATGTTTACACATCCTTAGAATCCTGTCAATCATCTCTATCGACGCAGGGAAAACTCGTCCAAATCTTTAAGTGTTACCTTCCATGAAATGCCAGAGTGTTTCAGAGAAAAATTTCCATAGCTGCAATTGTCCAACCTTAAGGGACACACGAGCTGAGGTGTTCTGTCGCGATCATAGGCACCAATAAAAAGTATTTCCCTGGTTTTGTGGTGTATACCTTCCTAGGCTCCTGGCTCCAGGCCCGCTGCAGCTAATCTCTCTTTTCTCAGTGCTCCACTTTCTAGGACATAAAGAATGTTCTGTCTGTGTCTGGAATCCAAACATCCACTTCTATATTCCACTTACTTTCACTACTTCTAGTTAATTTTTATGCCCTTAAACCGAATAGTTATTTCACACAACATAGATAATAAATAACATTTACCACAAGTCTACCTTACAGTGACACCATTTTAAAAACTGCACCCCTCAAAGTGCTCAAAACCACATTCAAAACATTTATTAACCCTTTAGGTGCTTCACAAAAATTAAAGCAATGTGGATGGAAAAAAATGAAAATTTAACTTTTTCCCACAAAAATGTTGCTTTAGACCCAATTTTTTCATTTTACAAGGGTAACGGGAGAAAATGGACCATACAATTTGTTGTGCAATTTCTCCTGAATGCACGGATACCCTATATGTTGGGGAAAACTACTGTTTGGGCGCACAGCAGGGCTTGAAAGGGAAGGAGCACCATTTGACTTTTGGGGCGCAATTTTGGCTAAAATAGATTGTGGATGCCATGTCGCGTTTGAAGAGCTCTTGACATGCTTAAACAGCAGAAATCCCCACAAATGATGCCATTTTGGAAACTACGGCGCACAGAAAAGGACATGAATTCAAAAAACATCACAGAAATTAAACAGGCATTACCAACACCAGGTCAGAATACCAAAGCACAAGCAGGATGCAGCAGACCTCCATGATAAAGGCAGGGGCAAGCACAGGCGCAGAATACTGATGCGACGGCCACCACCTCCATGAATTGGCAGATACAGTACAGACCAAAAGTTTGGACACACCTCATTTAAAGATTTTTCTGTATTTTCATAACTATGAAAATTGTACATTCATACTGAAGGCATCAAAACTATGAATTAACACATGTGGAATTATATACTTAACAAAAAAGTGTGAAACAACTGAAAATATGTCTTATATTCTAGGTTCTTCAAAGTAGTCACCTTTTGCTTTGATGACTACTTTGCACACTCTTGGCATTCTCTTGATGAGCTTCAAGAGGTAGTCACCGGAAATGGTCTTCCAACAATCTTGAAGGAGTTCCCAGAGATGCTTAGCACTTGTTGGCCCTTTTGCCTTCACTTTGTGGTCCAGCTCACCCCAAACCATCTCGATTGGGTTCAGGTCTGGTGACTGTGGAGGCCAGGTCATCTGGCGTAGTACCCCATCACTCTACTTCTTGGTCAAATAGCCCTTACACAGCCTGGAGGTGTGTTTCGGGTCATTGTCCTGTTGAAAAATAAATGATGGTCCAACTAAACGCAAGCCGGATGGAATAGCATGCCGCTGCAAGATGCTGTGGTAGCCATGCTGGTTCAGTATGCCTTCAATTTTGAATAAATCCCCAACAGTGTCACCAGCAAAGCCCCCCACACCATCACACCTCCTCCTCCATGCTTCACGGTGGGAACCAGGCATGTAGAGTCCATCCGTTCACCTTTTCTGCGTCACACAAAGACACGGTGGTTGGAACCAAAGATCTCAAATTTGGACAACTCAGACCAAAGCACAGATTTCCACTGGTCTAATGTCCATTCCTTGTGCTCTTTAGCAGAAGCAAGTCTCTTCTGCTTGTTGCCTGTCCTTAGCAGTGGTTTCCTAGCAGCTATTTTACCATGAAGCCTGCTGCACAAAGTCTCCTCTTAACAGTTGTTGTAGAGATGGGTCTGCTGCTAGAACTGTGTGTGGCATTGACCTGGTCTCTAATCTGAGCTTCTGTTAACCTGCGATTTCTGAGGCTGGTGACTCGGATAAACTTATCCTCAGAAGCAGAGGTGACTCTTGGTCTTCCTTTCCTGGAGCGGTCCTCATGTGAGCCAGTTTCTTTTCAGCGCTTGATGGTTTTTGCAACTGCACTTGGGGACACTTTCAAAGTTTGCCCAATTTTTCGGACTGACTGACCTTCATTTCTTAAAGTAATGATGGCCACTTGTTTTTCTTTACTTAGCTACTTTTTTCTTGCCATAATACAAATTCTAACAGTCTATTCAGTAGGACTATCAGCTATGTATCCACCAGACTTCTGCACAACACAACTGATGGTCCCAACCCCATTTATAAGGCAAGAAATCCCACTTATTAAACCTGACAGGGCACACCTGTGAAGTGAAAACCATTTCCGGTGACTACCTCTTGAAGCTAATCAAGAGAATGCCAAGAGTGTGCAAAGCAGTCATCAAAGCAAAGGGTGGCTACTTTGAAGAACCTAGAATATAAGACATATTTTCAGTTGTTTCACACTTTTTTGTTAAGTATATAATTCCACATGTGTTAATTCATAGTTTTGATGCCTTCAATGTGAATGTACAATTTTCATAGTCATGAAAATACAGAAAAATCTTTAAATGAGAAGGTATGTCCAAACCTTTGGTCTGTACTGTATGTGAGTGGTTGTATAGTATTAAAAATGCATCTAGATGAAGCTTGCATAGGACGCCAGTCACACAGATAAATGTGATGCTCAGCTTCTGGCTTACAGCCTATTAATGATGCCCATAATTTTAAATCAAGCAGGCTGTCTAGCACTATATACGTGCACCCCACAGGACAGACACCCCAATTCACCCAACCAACACTAAAAGGCTTGGCCGCATCCTGCAAAAAATGAAAAATGTGCAATAAAAGAATGAAAAATAACGTATAGGATAAATACATTACAAGAGGTATTGGTTGACATTTTGGCCAAAATATGCAAGATTGCAACCTGCGTCAACGGTCCTCATACCTGCGTGTCCCTGCTCTAAAATTAAAGACGGCGCACAGAAAAGGACGTGAATTCAGAAAGCATCACATAAAATAAGCAAGCCTTACCAACACCAGGTCAGATTACCAAAGCACAAGCAGGATGCAGCAGACCTCCATGGTAAAGGTGGGGGCAAGCACAGATGCAGAATATTGATGCAACAGCCATCCCCTCCATGAATTGGAAGATATGTCAGTGGCTGTGTAATATTACAAATGCACACAGATAGAGCTTGCATAGGACGCCAGTCACACAGATAGGTGTGATGCACAGTGTCTGGCATACAGCCTATTAATGACGCCCATAATTTTAAATCAAGCGGACTGCTCAGCACTATATACAGTTGAAACCAGAAGTTTACATGCACTATATAAAAAGACACATATAAATGTTTTTCTCAATATCTGACATGAAATCAGAATAAACCTCTCCCGTTTTAGGTCAATTAGAATTACTATAATTTTTAATATTTGCCAAATGCCAGAATAATGAGAGATAATGTTTTAAGGCATTTTTATTACTTACTGCAAAGTCAAAAGTTTACATACATTTCATTAGTATTTGATACCATTGCCCTTAAGCTGAATGATTTGGGTCAAACATTTGGGATATCCTTCCACAAGCTTCTCACAATAGTTGGTCGGAATTTGGGCCCATTCCTCCTGACAAAACTGGTGTGACTGATCCAGGTTTGCAGGTCGTCTTGCTCGCACCTGGTTTTTCAGGTTTACCCATAAATTTTCAATAGAGATGAGATCAGGGCTTTGTGATGGCCACTCCAAACCAACCATTGACTTTATTATCCTTAAGCCACTTTGTTACCATTTTGGCAGTATACTTCGGGTCATTGTCCATTTGGAAGACCCATTTCCGCCCAAGCTTTAACTTCCTGGCTGATGTCTTGAGATGTTGCTTCAGTATTGCCACATCATTTTCTTTTCTCTTGATGCCATTTATTTTGTGAAGTGCACCAGTCCGTACTGCAGCAAAACAACCCTACAACATGATGCTGCCACCCCCATGTTTTACAGTTGGGATGGTGTTCTAAGGCTTTCAAGCTTCTCCCTTTTTCCTCCAAACGTAACGATGGTCATTATGTCCAAAACGTTCAATTTTAGTTTTATCAGACCACAGGACATGTCTCCAAAAATTAAGGTTTTTGTTCCTGTGTGCATTTGCAAACGTTAATCTGGCTTTTTTATGTTTCTTTTGGAGTAATGGCTTCTTCCTGGCAGAGTGACCTTTTAGCCCATGTTACTACAGTACTCGTTTCACTGTGGTTATTGACACAATCTTACCAGCTTCCGCCATCATCTTCACAAGGTCTTTTGCTTTTGTCCTTGGGTTGATATGCACATGTTGGACCAAAGCACGTTTATCTCTGGGACACAGAACCCGTCTCCTTCTTGAGCGATATGATGGCTGGACATTCCCATCTTGTTTGTACTTGCGTATAATTGTTTGTACAGATGAACGAGGCACCTTCAGGTATCTTGAAATTGTACCCAATGATGAGCCAGACTTGTGGAAGTCCACAATTCTCTTCCTAATATCTTGACTAATTTCTTTAGACTTTCCCATGATGCTACACATGACGCAGTGTGTCTCAGGTGTGCATTCAAATGCATCCACCGGTGTGTCTCTAATTAACTTAGATGTTGCCAAAAAATCTATCAGAAGCTTCCAAACACATGACATCATCATATGGGCAGTCCAGAATTGTTTAAAGGCAGAGTAATCTTAGTGTATGTAAACTTTTGACTTTGCAGTAAATAGTAAAAATGCCTTAAAACATTCTCTCTCTCATTATTCTGACATGTGGCAAATATTAAAAATTATGGTAATCCTAATTGACCTAAAACGGGAAAGGTTTATTCTGATTTCATGTCAGATATTGAGAAAACCATGTATATGTGTCTTTTTATATAGTGTGTGTAAACTTCTGGTTTCAACTGTATATGCAATAAGAGAATTCCAAATGCAAAATAGCACTACTATGTTAATGTTAGTAATCCAGCAAAATAAAAGGAAAAAGCAGCACTCACCGTCTCGTAAAATGCATCCTTTATTAGCTTCACATAGAAGACATAAAAACTGGTAGCAGGGGAATGTGGTTAGCTACCCACATTCCCCTGCTACCAGTTTTTATGTCTTCTACATTAAGCTAATAAAGAATGGGTTTTACGGGATGATAAGTGTTTCTCTTTCCTTTTCTTCTGCTGGATTATAGTGTTATGGAACAGAGCACCACGATATCGCCTTGACCCCATAATGTGCTTATGATGACTTTGCAATAGATATCTCAGAGTGGATAGTGCCGCATTGCCCTTTTCAGCTTTTATAAAGAGGTAAGTTCCGGACTGGACCAAGGAAAAGCAGTGGATGTTGTGTATATGGACTTTTCAAAAGCTTTTGATACGGTTCCACACAAAAGGTTGATACATAAAATGAGAACAATGGGGATAGGGGAAAATATATGTATGTGGATTAAGAACTGGCTCAGTGATAGAAAACAAACGGTGGTTATTAATGGAAAACACTCAGACTGGGTCACAGTTAACAGTGGAGTACCACAGGGGTCAGTATTGGGCCCCCTTCTTTTTAACATATTTATTAATGACCTTGTAGGGGGCATACAGAGTAGTATTTCAATATTTGCAGATGACACTAAACTTTGCAGGGTAATCAATACAGAGGAGGACAATTTTATATTACAGGAGGATCTATGTAAACTAGAAGCTTGGGCTGATAAATGGCAAATGAGCTTTAATGGGGATAAATGTAAGGAAATGCACTTGGGCAGAGGAAATTAAATGTATAATTATATGCTTAATTGTAAAACACTGGGCAAAACTGTCACTGAAAAAGACCTGGGTGTATTGGTGAACGACAAGCTTACGTTTGGTGGCCAGTGTCAGGCAGCTGCTGCAAAGGCAAATAAAATAATGGGATGCATTAAAAGAGGCATAGATGCTCATGAGGAGAACATAATTTTACCTCTATACAAGTCACTAGTGCGACCACACTTAGAATACTGTGTACAGTTCTGGTCTCCGGTGTATAAGAAAGACATAGCTGAACTAGAGTGGGTGCAGAGAAGAGCGACCAAGGTTATTAGAAGACTGGGGGGTCTGCAATTCCAAGACAGGTTATTACACTTGGGGTTATTTAGTTTGGAAAAACGAAGGCTTAGGGGTGATCTTATTACTATGTACAAGTATATGAGGGGACAGTACAAAGACCTTTCTACTGATCTTTTTACTCTGAGGCCAGAGACGGGGACAAGGGGGCATCTTCTACGTCTGGAGGAAAGAAGGTTTAATCATAATCACAGACGGGGATTCTTTACTGTAAGAGCAGTGAGAATATGGAACTCTCTGCCGCATGATGTTGTAATGAGTGATTCACTATTAAAATTTAAGAAGGGCATGGATGCCTTTCTTGAAAAGTATAATATTACCGGTTATATATACTAGATTCCTTGATAGGGCGTTGATCCAGGGAACTAGTCTGATTGTCGTATGGAGTCAGGAAGGAATTTTTTTCCCCAATGTGGAGCTTAGTGTTTGCCACATGTTTTTTTTTTTGCCTTCGTCTGGATCAACATGTTAGGCTATGGGTTGAACTAGATGGACTTAGTCTTCCTTCAACCTTAAAAACTATGTTACTATGTATGTTACTATGTTTTTGGATATGTTAATGTTACAACAAGTAGTCTAAATATAGGACTGGGGAGTGTACCTAATTTAGTCCTAACTATGAACTATCCACAGCATTAATCAATAGCATTATGCAGAATATGGCACTTATGAAATAGCAGATGATGTAAAGCAGTATACCTAAACACTATATTTAGAAAAACAATAAACATTGTAAATCACCAAATATTTTCTACAAAAATACATTAAAAATTACAAGATTATTTTAGTGTAACAGGACTCAAAGTACCCAATGTGAAGATCCAGAACACTTCGCATTGAAGAAGTCTAAATTTAACAGAAGCATTGACCTCTTCCAAAATAAGTCCTCAGCAAGACCGGTGTGAACAATAGGTTGTCAACAGCTACACCTTAAAAAGTCACAAAACTTTTGCACAACTCATGGTGCCAAGATTGTGCAAAGCAGTCATCAAAGCAAAAGGTGGCTACTTTGAAGAACCTAGAATATAAGACATATTTTCAGTTGTTTCACACTTTTTTGTTAAGTATATAATTCCACATGTGTTAATTCATAGTTTTGATGCCTTCAGTGTGAATGTACAATTTTCATAGTCATGAAAATACAGAAAAATCTTTAAATGAGAAGGTGTGTCCAAACTTTTGGTCTGTACTGTATGTGGTATTATTTGGTCACTATGTGGTACAAATATGTAATCTGGTGATGGTGTGGTGGTATTTGTTCCTTGTATGTGGTATTATTTGGTCGCTATATGCTGGTAATATGTGATCTTGTCATGGTGTGGTGGTATTTGTCCCTTTTGTATGTGGTATTATTGGTGTTGGTAGGTGTTGTGTATGGCAGTCATTTGTTCTCTCTGATATTAATTAGGAAAAGATTCTTTATTTCCATTAGAGATTAAATATTTGGAACACAACGGCAGAGATGCACTTACAGGGGTTCTCCAGTAAAAAAACGTAATCACCTCTCCACAGGATAAGTGATAACGTATTGATTGGTGGGGGTCTTACTGCTGGGACCCAATTGGCAGAATGTGGAGCTTTTATCCCCATTAGATTGGAGCGGCATGTGCGACTCGACCCATTCATTCCCTCAGTGGCTGCAAGTGCTGTTCTTGTTTTTTTTGGAAGCCCCCAAGAGAATGAATGAGGCTAACGTCAGACATCCCACCTGCCGCTGCATTTTAAAATGGGGATATGTTTTCTGTTAGGGATAAAACTTCCTCATTCTTCTGACCAGTGTAGTTTCCAAAGGGCGGACCTAAGCCCATGGATCAGTGATGACTTGTTTTAACCTAAGAAGCCCTTTAATAAAAACTACCGAAATTGTATATCTCAGTTATAGTGTGTGCACAGTAGATGTGCAGGAGCCGCCTGTGCCTTATAGTCGATGCTCCACTATAACAGGGATAACTGCTTACAGATATTTGCATATAGCTGTAGGGTGGGCCCTAGGGTCAATTCCCCCTGTGGGCCCCAAACACCCTAATCTGACCCTGAATGTAGTCCTTAAACTTTGAGGCTATGTGCCCACGATGCAGAAATGAAGCAGAAAATTTCTGTAGCATTTCTGCATCTCCCTGGCAGAAAAAACGCATGCAGATTGTGCATGCGTTTTTCCTGCAGAATACATGCGGATTCACATGCGGATTCACATGCGTTTCCGCATGCAGATTGACAAGCACTTTCCAGGCGATAGCATCACTTGGAAAGTGCTTGACAACTAGGTCACACTATATAAATCCATGCTAACAGCATGGATTTATATAGTGTGACCGTAAAACAATGCTTAAAATAAAGCTATACTCACCCCCGAGGCCCCGGCGTGGCTGCAGCGCTCGTTCCTGTCTGGTTCCCGGCTGCCGGCATATCGCGAGACACAGCGGTGAATGGCCTGCGGTCACATGACTGTGACGTCACCGAAGGTCCTTCAGCGCTGCCGGCATGCAGAGAGAAACCGTCGGAAAGGTGAATATAAACTTTATTTGTTATTTTATTCTTTTTTTCACAGGTACAATGGTACCCAGATCTGGAAGAGAGTCTCCTCTCCTCCAGACCTGGGTACCATCCGCACATTGAACCGCATATAATCCGCGTGTACAAATGTACAGACACGATTTATATGCGTCTCAATGCAAGTCAATGGCTGCGCTTCCGCAAAATTAATGAACATGCTGCGGACTTATGAGCGCTGCAGAAACGCTGCGGAAAAATCCGCAGCATGTGCATTGACATTGTGGAATGCCATTGGGGACCATGGAGTACAGATTACCAAGCGTTTTTGATGCGTTTCCGCTGTGGAATTTCCGCAGCGGAAACGCATGAAAAACGCATCGTGGGCATGCAGCCTAAAGGTAACATTTCACATGAGATACAGAGGGTAACATTTCACAATTAGACAGGAAAAGGGTAACAAGCAAACATTTGGGAATTAGTGAAGCAGTTGAAAGGAGTTTGAATAAAATAATCTAGTGGGATTGTCCAGTGAGAATGGCATTGTTGTCCCAACACAAAGAGCAGAGTCCTATTGTGGGAAAAACAATAAGTACCAGATGGGTGTTCTTTTTTTTTTATTATTTATTCTTGAAAAATTATTATGCATAACATGAAAGGACATGAGAAGATTTTCAGTTGCCGTGTCTTTTACAATTAAATCACATAAGTTACAAACTCAAGATTTACAGACCTAAGAATAGTCATTAAAAGTTTTAAAGGGATTAGTGCTCATTCATTAAAACTTTAAAGCCAGACATGGATCAGCACAGAGTAAAATAACTGCATTTGTAAATATCTGCTAAGAGACAAAAACTGACAGAAAGTCTGCTGCATTCATTACGCTTCTGTTGTTATCTGTTAAGATGAATAGCCCATTGGTATTGTTTCAATTCTCATAAGGAAAAAATGAGAATGGCGTCAAATCACTATTTGCAAGACATTAGAAAACTAATCAGTTATCAGAGTCACAGAAAATGAGTGGTTTAGTCTAAAAGTAGTGTGCATAATGCATCATTAAGTTTTCCAAAAAGAACTTGCAACGTTTCAACTGAAGCCTGAGGGCCTATTTAGATAGCCCGGCTAGGGCCTTTAAAAGACCGCTGATCGGCTCCATGGAAACTGATTGGCAGTCGTTTGATGGCCTGCTTAGACTTCCATCGTTAATGCGATCATTCTGCTGCATAGAATATGTTCTCAGCAGCGCATGTCTTGTTTTTACAGAATGATGTGCTGCCAACAACAATGATTTTTAAAAAGTGACCTTCATTTTAGTTTTCATTTCATAAAACAACGGTGCCCATGAAAGTAAGCAACTTTGTAATATATCTTATCAAAAAATCCGCTTCTTTTTCCACGAGGACAGATCATGTATTCTCAAAACTCTCAATTCTTTGGTAAAATCTTTATTCAATGAAGACAGATTTTTACATTACTTAGATATAATCGTATCAACAGCAACTGTCATCTCTTATGTAAAGGGGAAGAAGTAGGAGGATTGGGGTGGTAGTGGGGGGTGGGGCTAGAGGCAGAGCGCTTCCCTCCTCCTCCTCCTTCCTTCCTACTACTTAGAATCTTATCAGTAGTAACTGTCACCTCTTATCTCAGTAATGTAACAATCCAATCTGAATACAGATTTTGCCTGAGAATTGAGAATTTTGAGTATTAATGATTAGTCCTGGTGGAGAAAGAAGAAAAAGAAGCAGATTCCTGTAATAAGATGTATTACAAATTTGCTTACTTTCATGTGTACTATTGATTTATGGGAAAAAATAAATTGACAGTTACTCTTTAACCCCTTCAGCCCCGAGCCTGTTATCACCTTCCTCACCAGGCCAAACTTTACAAACCTGAACAGTGTCACTTTATGTGGTAATAACTCTTTAACACTTCAACGTATCCCAATGATTCTGGGATTGTTTTTTCCTGACACATTGTACTTCAGGTTAGTGGTAAAATTTAGTCCGATATATTTTGCGTTTGTGAAAATATTGGAATTTTGGTGAATATTTCACAATTTTCTAACTTTTTATTTTTATGCTCTTAGGCTGTGTGTCCACTATGCGTTTTTTAAGCGTTTCCACTGCGGCAATTCCGCTGCAGAAACGCTTAAAAAACACTTGGTAGAAGGTCTGCAATGTTCCCCAATGATAATCCGCATGTGCTGTGCACATGCTGCGGAAATTTCCGCTGCGGATTATCATTGTGGAAAAATCCGCAGCACTACCAATTATTTTGCGTAATCGTGGTGTTTTTGCCGCCATTGACTTGCATTGAATCACTTAATATCTGCATGACTACATGTGCACATGCGGATATTAAGCGATTCAATGTGTGGATGGTACCCGGGTCTGGAGAAGAGGAGACTCTCCTCCAGACCCAGGCACCATAGTACCTGTAAAAAGAAAGAATTTAAAATAAAAAAAATACATTATACTCACCTTCTGATAGCCCCCGGTCTCCTCAGTGATCTGTCCTGGCTTCCCGGCAGCTCGCGATGGTCTAAAAGGACCTGCCGTGACATCATTTAGTCATGTGACGGGTCACGCGACCGCTGACGTCGGTGGTCGCGTGACCTGTCACATGACTAAATGACGTCATGGAAGGTCCTCTTACACAACCGCGAGACACCGGGGAGACCGGATAAGGAGACTGGGGGCCATTGGAAAGTGAGTATAATGTTTTTTTAGTTTTTTTTTTACCATTTTTATCTTTTTTTTAATTTAACTTGGTCACACTATATAAAATCCATGCCGGTTGCATGGATTTATATAGTGTGACCAAGTTGTCAAGCACTTTTCCAAGTGATGCTAAAATCACATGGAAAGCTCTTGTCAACCCGCATGCTAAATCGCATGTGAAAAACGCTTCACATCCGCATGTCCCTGGCAGGAAAACGCATGTAAAATCCGTGTGCGTTTTTTCTGCCAGGGAGATGCAGAAACGCTCAGGAAAAATCCGGAGCATTTCTGCATCGTGGGCACTTAGCCTTAAACCAGAGAGTTATATAAGTGGTCAAAAATGATGTTGAGAAGGCCGAACTTTTAAATTCCTATTTTTCATCTGTGTTCTCTAAAAAAGCAAATGTAACATCAACTGATCTTCATAGTGCGGATTCATTCATTCCTTTGATAGCATAATCTATAAACAGAGAGATAGTGAGGGAACACTTAGCTAAATAAATGAATTTAAATCTCTTGGTCCAGATGAATTACTTTCTAGGGTACTGAAAGAGATAACAGAGGAAATTGCAGAAACACTAGCCAGAATCTTTGAAAATTCCTAGTGAAAAGGAGAAGTTCAGGAAGATTGGAGAAGGGCAAATGTCCCTATCTTCAAAAAAGGAAAGAAGATGGATCCAGGAAATTACAGGCCAGTGAGCCTTACTTCTTTAACAAGAAAGATCTTTGAATAAATTCAGCATGTATGTAAGTACTTGTATAAGAATACAGTAATTAACCAGAGCCAGCATGGGTTTGTAGCAAACAAGTCATGCCAGACTAATCTAATTTCCTTCTATGATGGAATCACTGGCTGCGTGGATTAGGGAAATACAGTAGATATAGTATATTTCGACCAAGTATGGGATTAACAAGGTTACGGTTAGGTGGATTAATAATTGGCTCAGTAATCGTACTCAAAGAATGGTAATAGATAGTTGCACATTCAATTGAAAGAGGGTTTCAAGTGGGGTACTATAAGGCTCTATCTTGGCCCCAGTGTTGGTCAACATTTTTATAAATGATCTATAAAAGGGAACTGAAGGTAAACTAATCAAATTTTCAGACGATGTAAAGCTAGGAGGGATAGCTAACACTAGAGAAGACAGAGAAAGGATTCAGAAGGATCTAGATAAGCTTGAACAATGGGCAGCGACTAATAGAATGATATTTAACAGAGAAAAATACAAGATTCTATATCTGGGCAAGAAAAACGAAAATTACATCTGCAAAATTGGAGGAATAGAACTAAGGAACAGCTTGTGTGAAAAAGACTATAGCAAAGGGTATACTAATGGATCACAGGCTGCACATGAGTCAACAGCATGATGCAGCAGCAAAAAAAGCAAACAGTTTTGGGATGTATTAAGAGAAACATAGAGTTTAAATCATGTGAAGTAATTATCCCCATCTACTCCTCCTTGGTCAGACCTCATCTGGAATACTGTTGTCACGAGTATGTCAGATGTGACAGATAGTTGCCCTGCAGTTAGTTGCAGAAGATCTCTTAGTTTGGCATTACAGACACCTTCTTAGCTGTTTCACTCTAGGACTCAGTGGTTACCTCCTTCCTGCTAATTAACACCCTGGCCTGGGTGTTTAAATAGTTTCACTTTGCATCTGGAAGGTGACGGTGATGCTCACATGTTTCCTTGTGAATTCTTGGAGCTCTCAGACTGCTATCTTCCTCTGTGGTTCTAGGAGGATGCAGGAAGGAAAAACATGAAACTTTTACTTTTTCCCTCAAAATGGTTGATTTATCCCCAAATTTTTCATTTTCACAAGGGTAACAGGAGAAATTGGACCATACAACTTGTTGTGCAATTTCTCCTGCACGGCAGGGCTTGGAAGGGAAGGAGCGCCGTTTGACTTTTGGAGTGCAAAATTGGCTGTAATAGATAGTGGATGCCATGTCATATTTTCAGAGCCCCTGATGTGCCTAAACAGTATAAACTCCCCACAAGTGACCCCATTTTGGAAAGTACACCCCTCAGGGAACTTATCTAGAGGGGTGGTGAGCACCATAAACCCATAGGTGCTTCACAGAATTTTATAACGTTGAGGTGTGAAAAAGAAAAAATAAATTTTTTCATGCAAAATTTTTTGTTTTGCCCCAAATTTTTCATTTTCACAAGGGTAACAGGAGAAAATTGTGAGTAGAATTTGTTGTTCAATTTCTCCTGAGTACTCCGATACCCCATGATTAGTGGAAAACTACTGTTTGGGCACACTACAGAGCTCGGAAGGGAAGGAGCGCCAACTGAATTCTGGAGCTTTAGGCTAAGTGCCCACAATGCAGAAATGCTGCATATTTTTTCCGCATCTCCCTGGCAAGAAAAACGCATGCAGATTTTACATGCGTTTTTACTGCCAGATAGAAGCGTTTGTCAAGCGTTTTTGCACGCATTTCTGAAAAACTGCTTGACAACTTGGTCACACTGTATAAATACATGCAACCGTCATGGATTTATATAGTGCGACCAAGTTAATAGTTGAAAAAAAGAATAAAAATGGTTAAAAAAAAAACCAACAAAAAAAACCCATTATACTCACCTTCCGATGGTACGGCTCGTGGTGGTGTGAAAGGACCTTTCATGACGTCATTTAGTCATGTGACGTCAGCGGTCGCGTGACCTGTCACACGACTAAATGACGTCATGGAAGGTCCTTTCACACCACCGCGAGCCGTACAAGAGACTGGACGCAGTGGAGAAAAGACCGGGGGACATCGGAAGGTGAGTATATGTTTATTTTTTAGTTTAAATTCCTTTTTTAACAGGTACCATGGTACCTGGGTCTTGAGGAGGATCTCCTCTTCTCCAGACCCGGGTACCATCCGCACATTGAATCGCTTAATATCCGCATGTGCACATGTAGTGATGCAGATATTAAGCGATTCAATGCAAGTCAATGGCGACAATTACGCTGCGTGTCCGCAAAATTAATGGACATGCTGTGCATTTTTACGCAATGATAATCCACAGCGGAAATTTCTGCAGCATGTGCACAGCACATGTGAATTATCATTGGGGACCATGGGGCACATATTACCAAGCGTTTTTTAAGTGTTTTCGCTGTGTAAAATGCTTGAAAAACGCATAGTGGGCACACAGCCTAATTTGGGCTGGAATAGATTGCGAATGCCATGTCACATTTGAAGAGCCCCTGACATGCCAAAACAGCAGAGGAACAATCAGAGAAAAGGTATAATAGAAACAAGTCACCAATTCTGCATTTATCACCCACTCCTGGTTTTGTCTCCCACTCCTGAGAAAAAATACTGACTGAATATTGACCAAATACTGATAGTGGGGCTGTGGACTAAGGGTGTAGTGAGCATTTTTAACCTTCAGGTGATTCACTGAATTATATAACATTAGGCTGAGCAAATCTCTATTTTTTTTCCAGTAAAATGTGCTTTGGCCCCAAGTTTTTAATTTTCAAAAGGGATAATAGGAGAAAATGAACAGTAGAATTTGTTACGCAATTTCTCGTGAGTATGCCAATCCTACTAATATTATAAATGCGAAAGTTTGTGAGTATGCATGTTTGTTACTCTTTCACGAAAAAACTACTGGACGGATTTGCATGAAACATTACAGTAATATAGATTATACATCGGAATAACATATAGACTACAATTTGTAATGATTTTATGTAATTTTGGTCGTAATTAGTGTTGAGCGAGTATGTTCTGTCCGAGTATGCTGGGGCCGAGCTCCGAGTATTTATAGCTTCTCGGTGATATGGTTAAATCGCTCCCGTGTGCATGATTTGCAACTGTTTGGCAGCTTTATTACATGTGAGGAATGTGTAAGAAATAGACATTCCTCCCATGTAATAAAACTGTCAAACAGTTGCAAATCATGCACACGGGAGAGATTCAACCATATCACCGAGCAGCTGTAAATACACGGTGCTCGCCTGAGCATACTCGGCGAAAGGGTTAACAGAACATACTCGCTCAACACTAGTCGTAATATAACGATACATGTCAATTAAGTCGGAAAAAAATCTGGCCTCCGAGAGCTATCTTATATACACACATACACAGGTGATATTTAAATGGCTGATTTACAGCAGTCAGAAGAGATTGATAATACAATAATTTGCCCATAGTGGATCATTGTATAGTGAGGTCACAGTTGCCGCCTGTCCACAGTCAGAATACAGGGGTGATCATATACCGTGGCCAGGTACAAGTGTGGCACAGGGGCTTCACACACGACCCCCAGGGACTGACATTTCCTAGAAACTTTGGCAGCTGTCAGTCATGAGCTCACCCTGATACATTACACTCTGGAAACAGCTGAAGGGAGAAGGATAATTTATGACATTTTCTCAGACTTAAAAAAAAAAAAAAAAAAAAAAACAACAACACAGAAAACAGCCCATATGTCAGGAACAGGTTACTAGGGAACTACACGTCCCAGCACGGCCTGCCCGCGCCCACAGCCCAGCGGGAGTGTGAGGCTTCCTCCTGCAGGTTGCCCGGGGGCACCGGGCCGTCATTGTCCTCACACAGGGGGTCCCCGCCGCCATTGTCCCTCCACATAACACCATATAATAAAACATGCGCTCACCTGCGCCAGCTGCTGCAGCCGGGAAAGTTCCGAGCGCCTCACCTGAGCGGAGGGGAAGTGACTCACACACGGGGAGGGGCAGTAACCTGAGCGCGGCTCCATGGAGGATGCACACACTGCAGCCTGACAGCACCGGCAGCAGCGCTACACAAATGGCGTCCTCCCCTCCTGTGTGCAGCACAGCCCTGTGTGTGTGCAGCGCAGCATGTCACCCACAGCACCAGCAGGCTGCTCTCAGCTCCCACAGAGCACTGGGAATGGTTGCTATGGGTAACCGCGCCACAGCTGCTCCTCATAGACCAGTCATATACAACTGATATCGTCTGTACAGCGATCGTAATATAACTAATTAGATTGTTTTAGTATTTTGTTTGAACTTTACTAAGTACCTATTTTGTAATTAGTACTTATAAAAATGCCGCGAAAGCATAAGTCTAACATTTCGCAAAGCTCTAATAAAGCCCGAGCTATGAAAATAATTAGACGTGATGAGACGTCTCAACAAGCCGAGCAACGAAGGCTTGAGCAGGCGGTGCGTTGTGCGGCACATAGAGCTGCAGAGACTCCAGAACAATCCCAAGCCCGACGTGAACAGCATGCGGAGTATCTGGCGTCTCAACGGGCTGCTGAAACTCCAGAACAGTTCCAAGCCCGACGTCAGCAGCAAGCGACTTACATGGCGTCCCAAAGAGCCACTGAAACTTATGAAATGGCCGAATCTCGCAGACGCACTGTTGCTGAAAGGGCAGCACAGCGACGTCAAACATTTACAAGAAATACATGGATATTGTTTAATAAAGATGCATTTGAGTATGACGAGACTCTTGATTATGAAACTCACAAGCTTATAAAAATAGAAGCAATGACCATAGATTGCAAATATTGCGGAGCTCTTAAGTGGAAAGAGGAAGCAGCAGGTATGCGTTGTTTGGGCGGGAAAGTAGCTCTTCCTTATATAGACGAGCCAGTTCAACCTTTAAAAGAGCTTTTCTCTAATGAAACTGATGAATCTCGCCTTTTTCTAAATAATATAAGAAAATACAACATGTGCTTTCATATGACGTCTTTTGGAGCAGATCAAATTGTCTCAATGCCAGGGTTTTGCCCGACCTTTACAATACAAGGACAAGTATACCACCCTATCGGTTCTTTAATTCCTACGTCCATTTCGCAACCACAATTTTTACAAGTTTATTTCATAGGTGACGAAGAAGAACAAATCAACAGGCGTACTGAGTGCGTGCAAAGCGTAGATAGAAACATGGTTAAAAAATTACAACGAGTACTTCACGACCACAACATTTTGGTGCATGAATTTAAAACGGCTAGAGACAGAATGATCAATGACGATCATTTCAAAGTAGTGATTCACCCAGACCGTGTACCACGTGGTCAACATGAGAGACGATTCAATGCCCCTACTACAAATGAAATAGCTTCTGTAATAGTTAGCAGCGAACAAACTATGTCTCGGGACATCGTTGTGCAGCCGCGCGATGGCATGCTCACTAGGGTTCCCGATACACATAGATTCTATGATGCTCTCGAGTACCCAATAATTTTTTGGAAAGGACAAGAGGGGTACAGCATTGATATTCCTCAGATAAATCCAATTACCAAACAAGCAATGCCAAGCAAAAAGGTGTCCTGCAAAGATTTTTATGCCTTTCACTTGATGGTCTGTCGCAGCGATTTTAATTTGATGCTTAAGTGTAGGCTCCTACTTCATCAGTTTCTGGTCGACATGTATGTAAAGATGGAAAGTGAGCGCTTAAGGTTCATTTCTTTAAATCAAAAAAAACTGCACGCAGAAAATTATATTCACTTGCAAGATGCAATAAGAAATGATGCGGATTTGGATCCAAATAACTTAGGTCAGATGGTGATTCTCCCATCATCATTTGTAAATAGCCTGAGATACCTACACGAATACACACAAGATGCGTTCACATACGTACGTAATTATGGGAGGCCTGATTTATTTATTACAATGACTTGCAACCCCGCTTGACCAGAAATCACCAAAGAGCTTATGGCTGGTCAAAATTCAACGGACAGACATGACTTAACAGCTCGAGTATTTAGAATAAAAGTACAGAAGTTGGTAGCTCTACTTACAAAAGGTAACATATTTGGTGATATGCAATGCTTCATGTACTCGATCGAGTGGCAAAAGCGAGGTTTGCCTCATGTGCACTTACTGCTGTGGTTAAAGGAAAAATTGCATCCGAACCAAATTGACAAAATCATATGTGCTGAGATACCAAACCCAGAAACCGATCAAAAGCTCTATGATACAGTGACAAAGAATATGATTCACGGGCCATGTGGTACATTCAATTCTTCATCGCCATGCATGAAGGAAGGAAAATGTACCAAAAAATATCCGAGGAAGCTTTTAAAAGATACTCAAACCAATGACAAAGGTTATCCTTTGTACAGGCGCAGAGCATCAGAGAATGGTGGACGCACGACGATTATAAAAACCCGTAGAGGAACACAGGAAATATTGGTGGACAATAGCTGGGTGGTCCCATATTCTCCACTCTTATCAAAAATTTTTAATTCTCATTTAAATGTAGAGTTCTGTAATACGGTACAGGCGATAAAATATATTTGTAAATATATTAATAAGGGTAGCGACCAGGCTATTTTTAACATCCGCCAACAAGGGAATGTTAACATTGACCCAAGAGATGAGGTGCAGACCTTTAGAACCGGCCGATATGTTAGTAGTAACGAAGCAGCGTGGCGGATCTTAGGTCTGCCTCTGCATGAGAGACACCCAACCGTCACTCATCTCGCGATTCATTTACCCAATGGCGACAGGGTTTACTTTACGGAAAATAATTTTAGAGAGAGATTAGAAGGGCCACCTAAAACTACACTAACTGCATTTTTCCTGTTGTGCCAAAGTGATACGTTTGCAAAAACATTACTTTACATTGACGTGCCTCGCTACTATACTTGGAATGTGGCACGGAAGCAATGGAAACGTCGTTTACAAGGAACACCTGTCGATGGCTGGCCAGGTGTGAAGGCAGGAGACGCTCTAGGTCGCATTTACACGGCGCAAGTTAGCAATTTTGAATGTTATTGCTTGCGTATGCTGGTGAATGTAATAAGGGGTCCAACCAACTTCTCGGATTTATAAACATTTGAAGTTCAAGAACTTGCAACTTTTCGGCAGGTGTGTGAGAAGATGGGGTTGTTGGAAGATGATAACCACTGGGATACCACCTTAGAAGAGGCCGTGCTATGTCGCTCCCCGGCGCAAATAAGAGAGCTGTTTGCCATATTGATATGCACTTGCGGTTTATCCAATCCTCTACAACTCTGGCACAAGTATAAAACTGCGTTATCAGAGGATATCATGCACAGATTTGAAAGAATGGATCACGTTAACGATGATCTCTGTTTCAATGAGGCGTTGGGGCTTATCGAGGACAAAATATTAATAATTTCTGGAAAGAAATTGTCCGATTTTGGTCTACCCTCACCGCGGCGTAGAGGAGAGCTGTCGAACGAGTTGATAAAAGAGCTAAGCTATGATACCAACCAGTTAGACGCTCACGTTTGCAAAACTGAGCCACGTTTGCTACCTGATCAAAGAGAGATTTATCACAAAATAGTAGGACGAGTTGAGAATGGTGAAGGCGGACTTTTTTTCCTTGATGCCCCGGGTGGTACAGGAAAAACTTTCTTGCTTAATTTACTTTTAGCAAAAATTCGTAGCGGTCATAACGTTGCATTAGCTGTGGCTTCCTCTGGAATTGCTGCAACATTGCTAAGCGGTGGACGGACGGCACATTCAGTCTTTAAATTACCTCTTAATCTGGTGAACGAAGAAACCCCATCGTGTAATATCAGCAAGAGCAGCGCCCGTGGCCTCCTGTTGCAACAGTGCAAACTAATCGTGTGAGACGAGTGCACAATGTCACACAAACGCGGCATCGAAGCTCTTGATCGTTGTCTACAAGACTTACACAGTAAACAAACAATAATGGGTGGTGTGGTTGTTTTATTGGCTGGGGACTTTAGGCAAACTTTGCCTGTCATCGAGCGAGGCACTGCAGCAGACGAAATTAACGCATGTCTGAAATCCTCATATTTATGGACCAAAGTTGAAAAGCTGCACCTCACCACCAACATGCGTGTCCATAGAATCATAGAATGGTAGAGTTGGAGGGGACCTCCTGGGTCATCTGGTCCAACCCCCTGCTCAAAGCAGGATTCACTAAATCATCTCAGACAGATGTCTGTCTAGCCTCTGTTTGAAGACGTCCATTGAAGGGGAACTCACCACCTCTCGTGGCAGCCTGTTCCACTCATTAATCACCCTAACTGTCAAAAAGTTTTTTCTAATATCTAATCTGTGTCTCCTCCCATTTAGTTTCATCCCATTGCTTCTAGTCTTTCCTTGTGCAAATGAGAATAAAGATGATCCTTCTACAATGTGACAGCCCTTGACATATTTGTAGACAGCTATTAAGTCTCCTCTCAGTCTTCTTTTTTGCAAGCTAAACATTCCCAAATCCTGCAACCGTTCCTCATAGGACATGGTTTGCAGACCAGTCACCATTCTGGTTGCTCTTCTCTGAACTTGCTCCAGTTTGTCTATGTCTTTTTTAAAATGTGGTGCCCAAAACTGTACACAGTATTCCAGATGAGGTCTGACCAAAGAGGAGTAAAGACCGATAATGACTTCACGTGATCTAGACTGTATGCTTCTGTTAATACATCCCAGAATTGTATTTGCCTTTTTTGCTGCTGCATCACACTGTTGACACATGTTCAGTCTATGATCTATTAGTATACCTAAGTCTTTTTCACATGTACTGTTGCTTAGCTCTATTCCTCCCATTCTGTATATGCTTTTTTCATTTTTATTGCCCAGATGTAGTACTTTGCATTTTTCCCTGTTAAAAACCATTCTGTTGGTTGCTGCCCACTGCTCCAGTTTATTTAGGTCTTTTTGAATCCTCTCTCTCTCTTCTCTAGTATTAGCTATCCCTCCTAGCTTTGTGTCATCAGCAAATTTAATCAGTTTACCCTCAATTCCTTCATCTAAATCATTGATAAAGATGTTGAACAATACAGGTCCCAGGACGGAGCCCTGTGGTACCCCACTTGAGACATTCATCCAGCTGGATGTGAAGCCATTTACAACCACCCTTTGAGTCCGATCACTAAGCCAGTTATGAATCCACCTAACAGTTGCCTGGTCCATTGCATACTTGGTCATTTTTTCAATAAGGATGGTGTGAGATACTTTGTCAAATGCTTTGCTGAAGTCAAGATATACTATATCTACAGCATTTCCCTGATCCACCCAGTCAGTGATTCTGTCATAGAAGGAAATTAAGTTAGTCTGACATGACTTGTTAGTTACAAACCCATGCTGACTCTGGTTAATCACTTCATTCTTATCCATGTACTTACATACATGTTGTTTAATAATTTGTTTAAAGATCTTTCCTGGTATAGAAGTCAGACTCACCGGCCTATAGTTCCCTGGGTCCACCTTCTTCCCCTTTTTGAAGATAGGAACAACATTTGCTCTTCTCCAGTCTTCTGGGACTTCTCCTGTTCTCCAAGAATTTTCAAAGATTATGGAGAGTGGTTCTAAAATTTCTTCTACGATCTCCTTCAGTACTCTGGGGTGTAATTCATTTGGACCTGGAGACTTGAACTCATTTATGTTAGCTAAATATTCCCTCGCAATCTTTCTGTTTACAGATAACTTGGATTCCTCTATTCCTTTAAAAGGACAGTGAAGATCAGTTGATGTTACATTTTTTTTCTGAGAGAAAACAGATGCAAAATAGGAATTAAAAAGTTCGACCTTCTCAACATCCTCTCTTACCATTTCTCCATTTTCATCCTGTAAAAATCCTATAGCATCTTTGACTTTTCTTTTACTTTTGACATACCCCCAAAATCCTTTTTTATTGCTTTTGACATCTCTTGCAAGCCTTAATTCATTGTCAGCTTTAGATATCCTGATACGTGCCCTGCAGGATCTGCAGACTGCATTATAATCTTCTTTAGATATGCCTCCCTCTTTCCATTTAATAAACATTTCTTTCTTTCTTTTCAGCATGTGTTTAAGTTCTGTGTTCATCCATCCTGGTTTCCTTAAATGCTTCCCATTCTTCCTACTTTTCGGTATTGTTAACGATTGTGCTTTGAGAATCTCATTTTTAAAAATTTCCCATCCTTCCTGGACATTTTTGTCCTTAAGGACATCCAGCCATTGGATCCCTCCTATTCTCTTTCTGAGTCTCTTAAAATCTGCCTTTCTAAAATCTAACCTTGAAGTTTGAGTCTTCACATGTCTTCCTCCTCTAGTTATCCAAAATTCTATAATAGCATGATCGCTGCCTCCTAGGGTCCCAGCCACCTTTACCTCCTCAACCATTTCCTCCCTGTTTATAAGGATTAGATCCAAAGTAGCAGATCCCCTTGTTTTCTCCCCTACCTTTTGGAAGATAAAGTTGTCAGCAAGAGAGGATAAGAATTTGCTTGACCTGTTAGTTTTACTTGAGAGAGATTCCCAACAAATGTCTGGATAGTTGAAATCTCCCATGACCACTACGTCATATTTTTTGGAGAACTTGGTCATTTGATACATAAAGAGTTCATCCATATCTTCAGCTTGCCCAGGTGGCCTGTAGTAAATGCCTACAATGGTGTCCTTTCCGTTGTTCTCTCCTTGTATTCTTACCCAAACAGTTTCCACAGAACTCCCAGTCTCTGAAGCTTCAATCTCTGTGCAGATATACGCTTTTCTAACATACAATGCGACACCTCCTCCTCGTTTATCAAGTCTGTTTCTTGCAAATAAGTTGTATCCTTTTAGCCTTTTATTCCAATCATGTGTATCGTCCCACCAAGTTTCAGTGATTCCAATGACATCATATTTCTTTTCCTGCATTAGTAGTTCCAATTCTCCTTGTTTGTTGCCCATGCTTTGTGCATTTGTATAAAAACATTTTAGTTTGTGATTGGTTTCTCTTCCTCCCATATTTTTATTATTTAAATTGTTTTGTCTTTGTTCTTCCTTTCCACTTCCAGTAGCAGAGATCTCAATAGTATTTGTCAGTTGTATGGCTTTTTCTGGCCTTTTGCTTCCCTTCCCACATTGTTCTAGTTTAAAGCTCTCCTGATGAGTGTAGCAAGGCGACTTCCAAATACATGTTTTCCAGTCTTCGTAAGGTGCACTCCATCTCTAGCAAGTAGTCCATCGTATAGGTAATTCATTCCGTGATCCAGAAATCCAAATCCTTGTTGACAGCACCATCGACGTAGCCAGTTGTTCACCTGTAGAATCTTATTCCACCTCATTGTTCCATGGCCATCCACTGGGAGGATGGATGAGAAGACCACCTGCGCTCCCAATTCTTTCACTTTCTTGCCTAAGTCTTCAAAGTCACTGCAGATGGTTACGAGGTCCTTTCTTGCGGTGTCATTTGTCCCCACATGTATTAGCAGGAATGGGTAGTGATCTGTAGGTCTGAAGAGTCTTGATATCCTGTCAGACACATCTTTAATTTTTGCTCCTGGAAGACAGCACATTTCTCTTGAGGTTATGTCTGGTCTGCAGATAGCGGCCTCTGTTCCTCTTAACAGGGAATCCCCCATGACCACCACTCTCCGTTTTTTCTTCACAACATTCTTCTTTCTCCATCCAGGAGGATTCTGAGGGCTTACAAGGTTATTCATTGCTGGCAAAGTCTTATTTTGCTGTATTTCTTCATGGTTCTCCTGCGTGAGAGCCTGGTACTGGTTCCTGAGCAGTATGGGTGCTGACTGCCTCTCGATCCTCCTGCTTCTGTGGGTCACATGCTTCCATTCTTCTGTTTCGTCAGGTGCAGTTCGAATTTCTTCTCTTTCTGAATCATGAAGAGATAATTCTGCTCTGTCTAAGAACTCTTCACCTTCCTTAATGATTTTCAAGGTAGTTAACCTCTCTTCTAGATTTCGCAACTTTTCCTCCAACAGGGACACAAGCTTGCATTTCTGGCATGTGAAGTTTGGCTTTTCCACTGGCAAGTCTGTGAACATGTAGCAGGATATGCAGCTCACCAAATGGCTCCTGGACTCTTCCATGTTCTTACTGTTAATGTTCTGGAAACAGTGAAAAAAGCTTAAAAAAAAAGCTTCAAAATGTGCGCGCCTGCAGGCGCGCGGTTTACCGATGTCCTCTTTTCAGCTCCAACAGCCAAAATCCAGTGTTCTTTGAGCTCGCGGAGACTCTTCACTTACCCCAAAATGCAGTGGGAATATGCAAATTATCTCCTCAGGACTCCTCCCCTGGTCCAGTTATTCAATGATCTAGAGTCTGGCGCGTATGCTGAGAAACTGCTCGAGATCGGTGAAGGTCGAATCGAAACTGACGAAGAAGGTATGGTTCTATTCACTAACCAATTTTGTCATGCTGTGGATTCGGAAGACGCACTTATTGTTCAAGTTTTTCCAAATTTGCAACAAAACATCCACGATGAAAATTGGCTATGTGAAAGAACTATACTAGCACCAAGAAATGAAACAGTTGCGAAAATCAATAAAATTATCTTGGACCAAGTAACCAGCGATGCAACAACCTACAACTCCATCGACACAGTCATGTCATCTGAAGACTGTACGAGCTACCCCGTGGAGTTTCTTAACTCTTTGGAGCTATCCGGTGTCCCATCTCATAAGCTCGAATTAAAGGTCGGTATACCCGTTTTGTTAATGCGCAACTTGGACGCCCCGAGATTATGTAATGGCACTAGATTGTGAGTCACTGAACTAGGCAGGCACATTGTAAAGGCCACAATTTTAACTGGAGAAGCTAAGGGTGAAAATATTCTTATACCCCGCATCCCAATATTACCCAATAACTTACCCTTTAATTTCAAACATTTGCAGTTCCCACTTAAAGTTGCATTTTCAATGACCATCAATAAATCGCAAGGGCAAACTTTGAAGGTAGTGGGGATACATTTAGGCACGCCCTGTTTTTCCCACGGTCAGCTATACGTAGCTTGCTCACGTGTTTCTAAATCGCAAAATCTACATATTTTCGCTGAACGAAAGAAATCAAATAACATAGTTTACAGGAGTATATTGCAGTAAAAACACATAGATAAATTACCTGCAGATGTCCATTATTCCAATTACATACTAATTCTTTACTAACACGAACAATATTAAACGCAAGTAACTTCAGTCCGTCCTGTTTATTAATCAGTGTTTAGTAATCCGTTTGTGATGAAATTTGATATGGATAATTTCAAGGACATAGGGCTACTTTTTATAAACACACCATACAGGCGAAGATTATATAAAACTGTAAACCTGATTGACTGACACACCTAGCGGTCAACGCACAGCCGAAACCACTGAACTTAGCATCTTGAAATTTGCAGATAGGTTCTATTATAGCTTAAATGAGCACTAAGAAAGGAATTTTGATAATTCCACCCTCAAGAGTTTCCCTCTTCATATTATAGGGGTTCAAAGATTGTATGGAATCCGTCAGTTTTGAAGTTAGACATCTGAAATTTTGGATGTACGAGTAACTAAATAAGATTATTTTTTTTTTACTATTAAGATTATTTTTTTTACTATTAAGATTATTTTTTTTTACTATTAAAATGATCTGTCACGAAACTTAATGTGGCAGACCAAATTCCACGCGAGCGAAGCCGCGGGTAAAAGCTAGTACTCTATATGTGGTAAAAAACTACTTTTGAGGCACAGTGAAAAGCTCAGAAGGGAAGAAGCGCCATATTGGAATTCAGATTTTGCTGGAATGGTTTGAGGGTGCCATGTCATATTGTCAGAGCCCCTGAGGTGTCAGAAGATCAGAACCCTCCCATAAGTAACTCTATTTTACAAACTACACCCTCCAATTAATTAATCTAGGGGTGTAATGAGAATGTTGACACCACATGCACCTCACAGAATTTTATACCATTGGGCGTTGAAGAAAGAATAATTTAATTTTTACCACTAGAATGTTTTTTCAGCCCCAAGTTTTTAGATTTTATAAGGACTAATAGGAAAAAATGGACAGCATAGTTTGTTGTGCAACTTCTCAAGAGTGCACCAATGCCCTACATGTAATTGGGTTCTACTTTTCAGGCACAGTAGAAAGTTGGAAGTCAGAAAGGGAAGGAGCGCCATATTATAGTGGAGATATTGTTATGCTTTGAGGGTGCCATGACCCACTGGAAGAGCCCCTGGGGTGCCAGAACAATAGAACCCCCCATAAATGGCAAACTACACCTATCAATGAATTCATCTAAGGATGCAGTGATCATATTGGCACCATGGGTGTGTCACTGAATTTTAAACCATTGGGCAGTGAAGACAAAATAATGACATTTTTACCACAAAAATTTTGTTCTAGCCCCAAATTTTACAATGTTAGAAAGGGAAATGAGTAAAATTGCACCAAAATTCATCACACAATTTCTGCTGAATGTGACAATATCCCATTTGTGGCTGTTAAGTACTGCTTAGCCACATGGCGAGACTCGGGAGGGAAGGAGTGCTATTTGACTCTTGGAGAACATATTATCGTAGAATAGTTTGCTGACTCCATATACAGAGCCCCTAAGTGCCAGAAAAGCAGAATCCCCTCTGTAATTACCTTATTTTGGAGATCACACAACTCTAGGAATTTATTTACAGGTGCAGTGATGATTTTGAGTCCATGGACAAATCTGCCATTGTAGTGCTCAATACATTGTAGTGCCAATACATTTTGCCCAGCTTGAGTTTTTGGAGACATGCACCAGTAAATTAAGTGAGCTCTCATTGCTATTGAAATGCCAAACATGTGGACACTAAATATGGTTTAGGTTCACTGTGGGGCTCAGAATCGAGAGGGTGATTTGAATTTGAGAGCGCAGAACTCGCTGGATTTCTTTTGGGGGTGAGGAGCCATACCACTTTTCCAAAGCCTTTGTGCTATCAGTAACATGGAAGCCCCCTACATTTCCGTTAACAGATGACGGACCTGAGTGGGGACTTACTTTATTTATGGATTGAGTTAAGGCTTTTATTGGGTACATTTTACATAACATTTGGGATAACGTTTATGCTGTGCTCTAAGCTGAGCACTTACATCGAGGTTTCCATCTAAATCTCCGAATGACGGGATCTATTCACTATAATGAAGCAGCAGAGATACTCTGGACTCCTGTTCAGCGGTGTCCATCTTTTCAGAGGTGCACAAAACTGTGGCTAATGGCACTTTTATGTTTAAAAAGACGGACACTGATGGATCATAGAACAGATGACGTCCACGGTGTCGCCATCTGCCATATTACTGCGATCTTTGGGAGACAGAAAGAACATATCAACAGCTGGTCAAGAATTGGTTCTATTTATTTTTTATGCCATTCCTCTTGCGGTGTAAGTGATAGATGAAAATATTCTTCGGGTCAGTACGATTACAGCAATACAAGATTTATATTAGTTTATATGTTTGGCGGCTATTAACCTGAAAAACACTTTTTTTTTGCAAAATAAAGTTTTTGCATCACCATATTTTGAGAGCTATAATTTTTCTATATTTCTGCCTACAAAGTTATGTGAGGGTTTGTTTTTTGCGGGATGAGTTGACATTTTTATTGGTACCGTTTTTGGGCACATCATTTTTTGATCACTTTCTATTCCGACTTTTAGAAGGCAGAATGAACAAAAACCAACAATTCAGGAATTGTTTTTTTTTTCCTTATGTTGTTCACCGTATGGTAAAAGTGATGACATCTTTATTCTTTGGATCAGTGTGATTACAGCGATACCACATTTATATAATTTTTTTAGGTTTTTCTGCTTTTACACAATAAAAACTATGTTATAGAAAAAATAATTGTTTTTGCATCTATAGATTCTGAGAGCTATAACTTTTTTTTTCTTCACTACCGGAGCTTGTATGGTGGCTTGTTTTTTATGGGACAACCTGACTTTTTTAGCAATACCACTTTTAATTACATTCAACTTTTTGATTGCATTTTATTCCACTTCTTTTGGCGGTATGATGAAAATGCATAGTTTTTTGGCAAAGTTTTTTACAAGTTTACTAAAGTAGTTAAACACTGTGACAGTTTTATAGGTCGGGTCATTCTGGACGCGGCAATACCAAATATGTATATTTTTTTTTAACGTAAATATACCTATTTATTGGTTTAATATTTTTGTCATGAAGGGGTTAGACTTGCTTAAAAATCATCTCACTCAAAGAAGAAGTTCTTTGCTTAAATGCCGGGAGATTATAAAGACAGGGCCATATAATAGGGAAATGATTCATTAATGATTATTGACCTGTCTAAATGGTCCTTTACTGTTTTTGCTGATAAGAATAATACAACTTGTGAGGCGCTGGCCACTGACTAAAGATTTTTGGACCCATAGACATAGAGTGGAATCCGCGGCTCTAAGGGATCCTGACTTATTCCAGCACGGAGCACCAGTTATGTTGATCTTATTGTTGTGTTTTATTAAAGATTTGCTTGCTCATCAATTTAAGGTGCACAAGTCCTCCTGGAATGTGTTCAGCCTCAGGAATCAATGTTTCCATTCAGTGGCAGTAAGCAGAGGTAGATGTGCGTGCTGGATCTTATGTATGCATAAGGCCAGACACGAGATCGGTAAAGGTAAAGAAATCATTCCATTAATCTCATCAGTGTCTCAGTGGCCTCAATTAAACCATTGTTCTCCCAGTCACTAGTCCCATTATGTGGATGCGGGTAGTAGACCCAGTGGAGCGGTCACCACAGGGGGTCTCACATGTAGTCCCAAGTAATGGGGCTCGGCCACAGGAAAATAGCTCCACCGATGCACAATCAGCTATGGGGGTGTGTGTCCCAAAGCCGGACTCAATTCCGGAGGCGGACTTGGGGTATTTAGGACACTGACGAGGCAATGGAGGGGTTGTTGTTGGCTGGAGCTGGATACACGTGCTATGGTCGTGGTATCTCTCGTCTGGATTTGAGGAACTATGCTAAGGCTGTTGTTGTTGGCTGGAGCTGGATACATATGCTACAATAGTGGTATCTGTCGCCAGGATTTGATGAACTTTCCTAAGGACTGTTGTTGCTGGTTGGAGCTGGATACATATGCTGCGGTCATGGTATACAGTTGAATCCAGAAGTTTACATATACTATATAGAAAGACACATATGAATGTTTTAGGTCAATTAGGATTACCATAATTTTTAAAATTTGCCAAATGCAAGAAAAATGAGAGAGAATGTATTAAGGCATTTTTTTACTTACTGCAAAGTCAAAAGTTTACATACATTTCATTAGTATTTGGTACAATTGCCCTTAAATTGAATGACTTGGGTCAAACGTTTGGGATATCCGTCCACAAGCTTCTCACAATAGTTGGTCGGAATTTGGGCCCATTCCTCCTGACAAAACTAGTGTAACTGATCCAGGTTTGTAGGTCGCCTTGCTCGCACCTGCCTTTTCAGCTTTGCCCATAAATTTTCAATAGGATTGAGATCAGGGCTTTGTGATGGCCACTCCAAAACATTGACTTTGTTATCCTTAAGCTACTTTGTTACCATTTTGGCAGTATGCTTCGGGTCATTGTCCATTTAGAAGACCCATTTCCGCCCAATCTTTAACTTCCTGGCTGATGTCTTGAGAAGTTGCTTCAGTATTGCCACATAATCTTCTTTTCTCATGATGGCATCTATTTTGTGAAGTGCACCAGTCCCTCCTGCAGCAAAACAACCCCACAACATGATGCTGCTACCCCCATGTTTCACAGTTTCGATGGTGTTCTTAGGCTTCCAAGCTTCTCCCTTTTTCCTCCAAACGTAACGATGGCCATTATGCCCAAAAATTTTAATTTCAGTTTTATCAGATCACAGGACATGTCTCCAAAGATTAAGGTCTTTGTTCCTGTGCGCATTTGCAAACATTAATCTGGGTTGTTTATGTTTCTTTTTCAGTAATGGCTTCTTCCTGGCAAAGTGACCTTTCAGCCCATGTTGATACTCGTTTCTCTGTGGATATTGACACAAACTTAGCAGCTTCAGCCATCATCTTCACAAGGTCTTTTGCTTTTGTCCTTGGGTTGATATTCACATGTCGGACCAAAACAAGTTCATTTCTGGGACACAGAACCCATCTCCTTCCTGAGCGGTATGAAGGCTGGACATTCCCATCTTATTTGTACTTGTGTATAATTGTTTGTACAGATGAACAAGGCACCTCAAGTATCTTGAAATTGTATCCAAGGATGAGCCAGACTGGTGCAAGTCCACATTTCTCTTTCTGATATCTTGGCTGATTTCTTTAGACTTTCCCATTTTGCTGTAAGTAATAAAAATGCCTTAAAACATTCTCTCTCATTATTCTGGCATTTGACAAATATTAAAAATTATGGTAATCCTAATTGACCTAAAACGGGAAAGGTTTATTCTGATAAACATGCATATGTGTCTTTTTATATAGTGTATGTAAACTTCCGGTTTCAACTGTACGTCGTCTGAGGGAGCATGGGCTGTGACCGCAGATTATACCGGTGGGAGATACAAAAGCTGTGGGCCAACCAAAAGTTGGGAGACAGTGGATATCGCCTGGTACGGGGGCAGTGGAACTACTGGCCTCAGGTTGGGATCTTGTGAACTGAGGTCATTGTATTGTGGCCATCTAAACAGAGTTGCTGTAAGACCATGGACGTAAGGAATAAAAAATAGTTGCATTGTTAACCTGCCTAGGTAATTATTACAACTCACAACCTCAGATCTTCACACAACTGTAACTTTAAACGCAAAGATGACGATGATTTTCACGCTTTTTAAGTGAAACCCAGTCATGGCTATGCCGATTAGTACAATTTTCATTATTCATATCAGGGAGATGTTTTTGTATTCCAAAATTAGGAGTGGAGACTACACAGAGAAAATAGAATGGAAACATTTCTGCCAATTCCATGTCTTGAAGCCACTCCTTGCATCATTTATTAATATGGATTTTGTAATAGAAACAACATATACTGTATGTAAAGTCGGTGCAGAAAATCTGCATTGCCTCACAGGCAATATATCTGGGAAGGGAAAAACAAATATTTATTTGTAGCATGACCTTACATGGCCTTAGCAAGATGGTAAGAAATCTGCATTGGAAACATGAGTTGTGTGAATGAAAACCACATTCACATGTATTGCACTGTACTTTGTCGTGAGGTTTGCAGAATACGCATTAAAATCCACCACAAATCTATCATGTCTGAAAATGGCCTAATTGTAGCAAAAAGATCTATAACTACAGGAGGTTCACAGTGGAAAGATGCATTTGCACAAACCGTAAATGCTTAAGAAGGATGGTTAATGTCTATGGAAAGATTAAATTCTTTGTTAGAAAGGTTTGTTCTAAATTCTTTATTGTTGCAAGCATACATGCTTCTGTGATTGTAAGGGTTTGTGCACACAACCATATTTTGAGTCCGAGTACTGTCCGTTAAAAAAAAATGAATCACACTCGCGCCAATGTTATTCAATGGGGCAGTGCAGATGAAAGATTTGTGTGTGAAAAAAATCCCAGCATGCACTAGTTTCTTTTGCAAATCGGATGAGCCTCACCCATTCAAGTCTATGGTTATGGGAAAAAATCAGATTCCATAAGGAGCCACAGTATAGCATCTGATTTTTATGGTTACATTGCAGTTCTGTAACATAGGAAGCTGTAAACGGTCTTATAAATAATTAATAGTTGCTGCTGTAAAAAAAAAAAAAAAAAGGATTGCACATAGATGACAAGTGAGAAAAAAATCATTCCACTTTTCTGGATGAAACTTTGAATGATTTTTTTTTATACAATCGTGTGAACCTACACTGAGAGTTGGTCATGTTTGTATCTCTTAAAAGGCAGGTAGTCAGCCACCCTTGTAGTAAATAGAGGTCAGAAAATGTTTGTAATATAAAACAATTTAGTTGATCTTTGATTTTAGTCATAAAGTAAATTAGAACATTCCAGCATTTTTTTTTCATTGCCACCTTTGTTACCGAACAGTAATGTGTGTTGTGTATGCAATAAAAAATGTAACGATCGCTGCTTTCTGCCGTTTCCAGCTCAGATCCGGGCCTCTTCTGCATCATGTGACCACAGCTCTTTTTTGCTGGCTTACATGGTTTTCCCAATGAATGGGGAGAGGCAGAGCACGCGGTGGATGCCGGGTGTGATGCGGGGGATAACCCCACCCACAGCCTGGCATCCATCGTGGAACGCAGAAGACAGAGACCCCCGGCTGCTGCCAGCACTTGTCGTGACATCAGCGGATGTCAGAGCCTGCTGCAGCGCGGGGGTCACGTGATGCCTGTGAGAGG
The DNA here is from genome assembly GCF_046119375.1 of Phyllobates terribilis. Lineage (NCBI taxonomy): Eukaryota > Metazoa > Chordata > Amphibia > Anura > Dendrobatidae > Phyllobates > Phyllobates terribilis. The sequence continues at coordinate 287,981,375 of NW_027362769.1, forward strand.
CCAGTGATAGCGCCGCTCACAGGCATTATCTGCAACGTAAGGTAATTACAAAAATCCTTAGGGGCCCCGGGGTGATACATTGGGGGGGTAATATAAAGTACTGGACAACCCCTTTAAGATTCATTAAGACTAGCATTGCAGATGCCAGTCTTAATGAAGGGCTCACTGGAATACTATGCTCCAAATTTATTAAGAGGCACCTGAAACAATGAATATGGCACATCTTCTCAGTGGTGTGCACCTTTGTGTAGCATTTCTGGTCTAAGAAATGTTGCCACTATTGCTGAATTTGATGGGCGGTCATAGCTACACCCTATCCCACCTTGACGCCTCTCCAGTGCCACTCATTTAGACAAAGCTGTCTGAAACTGTCGTGAAAACGCCAAGTCACAAAATTTTCGTAAAATGCCATTTGATGCAAAAATTTTCTTACTTTTCAAAGCGTTGTTTGTCAGTTTTCTGGCGTAAAAGCTTTGAAGAATCGGGCCATAGATTTACATTGAGAAAGCGCCCTCCGGTCCACACAGAAGACTCTATGTAAGCTGGCAGATCATGTCTGCAGTCACATAATGCCAATCTAAGCACTGCTGTAAATAGCAGAAGGGAGCCACTAATCGTAAGGTACTCATTACACACATTTTACTGATTGTTAGGGCTCGTGCAGACCAGAGCTGTGGAGTCGGAGTCGGTGTCCATTTTGATGGAATCGGAGTCGGTATAAAATGGACTGACTCCAACTCCTAAAATATATAATAAATTGGGTACAGTAATTCAATGCAGTTTGTGGGGAATATTTTTTCATAAGAATTTGGGAAAGTTATGAAATGTCCTATAAATGTCTGCCCTATTCCTGATCTAAGGGTCTAGACTTTTAGCTGAGATTAATCTGTTGCACAGTAAATTTATCACTGAAACATGAGCCATGTATGAGGGAGTCGTGGAGTCGGAGTCATGGAAATTGAGGAGTCGGAGTCGGAGGTTTGGCTTACCGACTCCACAGCCCTGTTGCAGACGACTGTATTTTCAGTCTGAGTGTGATCCAACAAAACATCGGATTGCACTCAGACCAATTGTAGTCTATGGGGTCATGCACATGTCCGATTTCTTTCCTCAGGCAAAGTCTGTCCGAGGAAAAAATTGCAGCATGCACAAATTTGATCCAATATTCAGTTCTCATTCGGCCATGCAAGTCAATGAGTCTGTGGAAACCAAGGGTCTGCACTCAGATAACATCTGAGTGCCGTCTGATTTCCACAGACTCAGAAGGGAGAAAGTGGAGATTTTTTTTCTCCATCTTCTTCTCTGGATCACACTATAATCACACTCTAAGCGAACGCTGTTCAGAGTTTGACCAGAGTGTGATTTGCATAATTGGCCCGATTTTCTCAGTTGAGTACACATATGGTCGTATAACTCTATCCTAAATAGAAGAGGCAACAAATAATGCAAAAGTGCTCCTTTAAATAAAAAACTGTCTCCAAAGGTATCCATTTGCTTTAAAGTTCTGAACTAGTGTCCATCTCCATACTATATGAGGCTTATTAAGGTGAAACTGTTTCACAAAAGTCCGCAACTTAACTAAGGACAAAATGATTTTAATATGTGCGGCCAATGCTAATCTATTGTAGTGCAGACATTCTTCTGCTTATTTCAGAATCTGAGCAGAAATTCCATCCACATTGGAGCTTTTCATTCATTTGATGCAGTATAGATTATAAGCTTTAGTGACTTCAAAAGAGGATTTAAGAAGTTAATGCTAATACCCTATAAAGGGAAACAAAGAACTATAATAATTAAGCTTGCAGTTTGACAAATAGTTTAGAATGAATACAAAAATATACTGTATTTTGCATATTGGCAAATTTCAATTAACTGGAGAAATAATCTAATATTGTAGGAAGCATTTTGTACAGAAGTGGTGCATAAAGTAATGATTTTTTACATACACCTTATATAAACAGGACCAGGTTAAAAGTGGGAAGTGGCCAGTTTTTACTTATTTTAATCCCATGCAGGGTCGGTCTGGCCTGGCGGGAAATCGGGAAATTTCCCGGTGGGCCCCGATATGAGAGTGAGAAAATTGGTGGCGGGGGCCCTTTAAAAGCGCGGCTGAATCAAATGTAGTGTCGCGCGCACGGCACATTCATTGGTGACAGCGGGCCTGCAGTGACGTGCATGCAGCATACTTACCACGTGAGTCTCTGACACTGAGAGGACGGATTCTTTCTGGGCGGTGACACGCACCGCGCTCTGCTTTCCCGCTGGCTGGCAGACTGTGGTGTCAGGTGACACTGACGCTGACGCCGCTCTCTTCTGGCCTCTGATACGCCGCGGCCGCGCTCTGCAGTGCTCTCTCTCTGCTCCAGGGCCGGCCTCTGAGACGCCGGCGCCACCGAAGCTGATGTCTCGCTCTGCTCTCCCTGCTCCCGGGCTTCTGATACGTCCTATCCCGGCTCCATATCTGCCCTGGCCTGCTCCCCTGTAGTAATACTGGCTCCCGGGTGGTGGCACCGCCCCCTTCTCTCCTGCTCTGACTCTGTTTTTTTTTATACCGGTTCCGGGGCTGGATATGTGGACGGTGACCTGCAGCACTCTACAGTTCAACTCTCCAACCAGGCCTGGCCTGGAATTGGAAACAAGGCTGCAGGTCTACAGCTCTCACTGCTTCAATTTCATATCAAGAGCACCGTGCCAAATATTCAATAACGTTTTTATGGGTGAGTCATATGCCTGTGTGTGTGTTACTTTGTATATGCCTGCTGGTGCGTGTATATGCCTGCAGTTCATGTGTGTATATGCCTGCGTGTGTGTGTACAGTGTGTGTGAAAATGCCTGTGTGTGTACAGTGTGTGTGTGTGTGTGTGTGTATATACCTGCGATGCATGTGTATATATGCTTGCGTGTGTGTATATGCCTGCCTGTGTGTATATGCATGTGTGTATAGTTTGTGTATATGGCTGTGTGTGTACAGTGTGTGTGTATATGCCTGCATGTGTGTGTGTGTGTGTGTGTATTTGAGTGCCTGCATGTCTACATGTGTATATGTGTCTTCACACGTGTGTGCATGTTTCCCTGCGTGTCTGCATTTTTGTATGTGATTGGTTGAGTGTGTCTGTGCATGACTGTGTGTGCATTTCTGTGAGTGCTTGCCTGCGTGTGTACGTGTCCCCATTTCTGTGAGTATGTGTATCTGCGTGTGTATATTAGGGCTCTTTCACATGTCCTGATATTTACGGGACTGGAGATATCCGTGTCCACCTGTGTGTCATCCGTGTGACACGTACCAGCGCTTGGGAATCAATGTACAGTTAGCGCTGTTCCCAAGAGCTGGGTGCTGCCCTCATTATAGATCCCTGCCTGCTGCGATCAGCAGCAGCAGGGTCAATGATGAGAGTAGTAGTCTACTCCCGCCGTGTCCAACTGTAAAAATAGGAATAAAATAAAAAAATCCTTATACTCACCTCTCCTAAGTGTCACCCGCTGTAATCCGTGCGAGCACTCACGCCGAGGAGAACAACTCCTGCAGCGAGCGGGCCCCAGAGCTGTGCTCAGTGATTGACAGGGCACCCCTTGTTGAGCGCAGCTCCGGGGCCCGCTCGCTGCATGAGTCATTCTCCTCGGCGTGAGCGCTCGCACGGATTACAGCAGGTGACACTTAGGAGAGGTGAGTATAAGGATTTTTATATTTTATTCCTATTTTTACAGTTGGACACGGCGGGAGTAGACTACTACTCTCATCATTGACCCTGCTGTTGCTGATTGCAGCGCCGGCAGGGATCTATGATGAGAGCAGCGTTCAGCACCCGGTGCTTGGGAAGAGTGCTGTCATCAGTGTGTGGGACGTTTTGCAGGAGGTGCAGCTGGTAAAAACATTCATTTGAATGGGTCTGCGTGTACCAATGTCTCTGGTACTTGTGGAAACTGTCATCGCATGTACTGACGTGTGAAAGAGCCCTTAGTATGTGTGTGTGTAAGCACGCTTCTGCATGTCTGTGTGCTCTTCCGAAGATTTATTATATTTGCGGAGAGATGGGAGAGATATTTTAGGAGACAGAATGGGGAGATGTGTGAAATAACTAGGGGAGGTGTGGGAATGGGTGCGGGAACAGAAGGGGGATGTATGAGGAAACAGTACGGAGAGTGGGGGAATAGTGTGAGGAGACAGTATGAAGGGAGAAAAGTGTGAGGTGACACAGTACAGAGACTAGGTAGTGTGGGGGAAGGTATGGAGATGCGGCAGTATGGGGGAAACAGTGTGAGGGCACAGAAAGGGGGGAACAGTATGCTGAGGAGGGGGAGTGTGATGAAGGGGCACAGTATAGAGACTGGGCAGTATAGGGGGGACACAGTGTGAGAGGACAGTGTGAAGAGGGGGCCCAGTATGGTAAGGAGAGGACAGTGTGGAGAGCAGGTACCATAAGAGGGGTAGAGTGTATGTCATGTTTTGTGCAGGGAGCATTGTAAGAGTTAGGTTTATTCAGGGGCTCAGTGTAGATATTTTTATTCAGGGGCATTATAATGACTCTGCTATCTTTAAGGGCATCGTCTGCGGATGTGCTGCAGAAGACCGGAGAAGATGGAAGTCTGCAGAGACGAGCTGTGGATGAGAAAAGTCCTCAAGGGGTCTGGACAAGATGGAGACGAAAAGAAGGAGAACGACTCTAATCAGAGAAGACGTCTCAGGTAAGATACCTGGATGTAAATGTTCATTTGTGATCCTGCCTGTGTCTCGCCAGTACTGTGGTTCCTGTATGGTCCGCAGTCTGATGATGACTGATAACTCCCAGTATCTCTATTGTTAATTACATACTGGGAGTTGTAGGTTTATGCGATACAAAGATATATGGGTCTGACCTGACATTACAAATGATGGTGGTTCAGATGATGTATTCATGTACTCATGTGTTTGTGCGCGTCTGCGTGTTTGTGCACGTCTGCGTGTTTGTGCGTGTCTGCGTGTTTGTATGTGTCTGCGTATCTGGAATAATATGTAATTTTGTAAGATGCGTGTATGTAACTGTGCATTGTGGTGTGTAATGACATTCATATGCTTGAGGCACCTTTACTACATCTATTAGGTCTCTTTCACATGTGTTAGGGAATTCCATTTGTCTTTCCACATTTAGGAACAGACAAGTGAAATTTGCTAACCTTGTCATAACTGTCACCATTGGGATGTGCTTGTATGAAGCGGGTTCAGGAGCTGAGCCTGCTCCATACCGGGCAGATGTCGGCTGTGTTACATAGCCGGCGTCTGCCTGTAACAGCAGTGATCAGAGCTTGCCTTGATTGCTGCTGTTTTGAGTATTTAAGTGCCCTTTTTAATCACTGACAGCGGCATTTAGATAGCAAAATGGCCGGTGCATGCAGCCCCCTGTGACGCAGTTGCAGGTTGCTGTTCGGTTGCCAGTAGTGCTGAGTGAGCGTGGTCGGATAAGAGACATTACAGTCACCGCGAACTACAAAGTGAGCGTGCTGCAATAACTTCCGGCACCTTGATTGTGACACTTCCATGGAGCCCAACCTCAGGCTGAGCTTCATTGAATGACTAACATGGCAGCAGCACCTGGCAACTAGTGCTGAGCGAACGTGGTCGGATAAGGTGTGATCCCAGCTTGCTCGGGTGTTATCCGAGTATCTTGTAGTGCTCTGCTAATATGCTCGAGTCCTCGGGGTAGCATGTTTTGCGGTGATAGACAGAAGCAACACATGCAGGGATTACCTAAGAAACCGGCAATTCCTGTATGTGTTACGTCTGTCTACCTCCGTAAAACATGCTACCCCGAGGACTCGAGCATAGTAGCAGAGCACTACAAGATACTTGGATAACACCCGAGCATGCTGGGATCACACCTTATCCAACCACGTTCGCTCAGCACTAGTTGCCAGGTGCTGCTGCCATGTTAGTCATTCAATGAAGCTCAGCCTGAGGTTGGCCTCCATGGAAGATGTCACAATCAAGGTGCCGGACGTTATTGCAGCACCCTCACCGACCCTATGACAGGAAGCGAGTGGCGGCAGGGAGAATAAAATGTAATTTTCTCCGTGTAGCCAATGCTTTTCCAATAAGCCGTCTAACCAGGCTTTACACCCTATTTACCTGCAGATTACCCCTATATCTGCAGATAAATAGCATTTTTCAAGGTGACAAGTTACCATTAAAGGGACTCTGGCAGTACGGAATGACTGTTCGAAGAAAGTCCTGCCGCTTGGTGCTCCACAGCGCGGCCAAACATGTAATTATAGTACATTATAGAAAAACATAACAAGTAATAAAACCGTTTAGGTGGGCTGTAGTGTGGGCCCCTAGAGTCAGTTCCCCTGGTGGGCCCTAGGCACCCCAGTCCGACCCTGATTCCATGAGTACTATTTTTGTAAAAAAATCCACAATACAGGTCAAACGCTATGGGACCTTTACATTTTGAGCTCATTTTTATGGTCTTTTCAAGGGGGCATTGCTCACAGGGTAATAATGAGGTAATAATGCCTTAATACATGCCCCAAAGAATCTGTGAGCCACGCTCTCTTTGTTGACAGGTTCTTTTTAATATGCATAGCATGTGCTGCATAACATACATTGTAAGGGTATGTACACACATTGTGTAATCTGCACCATTTTTGCATTTCTCAATAGGAAAACACAGCCTCAAAAACGTGTTTTTGCCTGCATTTTTACAGTGCATTCAATCGGTGAAAAACGCAGGCAAAAACACATAGGGAATTGACTTGCTGCAGATTATTTTCTGCACCAAATCTGTAAGTCAAAAATACTCTACATGTGTGTTACGCTCGCGCCCGGACTGACTGACATGAGCGTGATTAGTGATCCCACTGTACCATGAACCGAGGAGTGCCCGCAGGGGCGTAACTAAGTATCAACCCGATCCGACCAAGGTCGCACGGCGGCTTAGTCGACTCCGTGGACCAAGGAGGAACCGAGCAGAGGGACCAGGTGCGACTCCAGGTCAGACCCCGGTCACAGTGGTTGACCCACACCGGGGAATGCAGGAAAAGGCAGGTGAGATTGGCATACAGGCAGGTGGGTATTGGCAAGTACGGCTGGTATGCAAACAGGTGGGTACTGGCAAGTACGGCTGGTATGCAGACAGGCGGGCACTGGCAAGCACAGCTGGTATGGTGACAGGTGGGCACTGGCAAGCACAGCTGGTATGCAGACAGGTGGGTACTGGCAAGTACGGCTGGTGTGCAGACAGGTGGGCACTGGCAAGCACGGCTGGTATGCAGACAGGTGGGCACTGGCAAGCACGACTGGTATGCAGACAGGTGGGCACTGGCAAGCACGGCTGGTATGCAGACAGGTGGGCACTGGCAAGCACGGCTGGTATGCAGACAGGGAAATACTGGCAAGCATGGCTGGTATGTAGACAGGGAGATACTGGCAAGCACGGCTGGAGTGCAGACTGGGAGGTACTAGCAGGTTGGAGCGCAGGCTGGATAGGGTCCAGTACAGACTGGGAGACAGGTACAGAGCCGCAGATGTGGTAGACAAGCAGAGTAAAGCGAAACCGCCGGAGCGGAGGACAAGGCAGAGCAGAGAGGAACTGCTGGTGTGGTGAGCAAGCAGAGTGGAGCGAAAACCGCAGGTGCGGTGGGCAAGGCAGAGCAGAGAGGAACCACCGGAGCGGTGGACAAGGCAGAGCAGAGAAAATCCGCAGGTGCGATGGACAAGGCAGAGCAGAGCGGAACCGCCAGAGCGGTGGGCAAGGCAGAGCAGAGAGAAGCCGCCGGAGCGGTGGCCAAGGCAGAGAAGAGAGAAACCGCTGGTGCGGTGAGCAAGGCAGAGCAGAGAGAAACCGCCGGAGCGGTGGGCAAGGCAGAGCAGAGAGAAGCCGCCGGAGAGGTGGGCAAGTCAGAGCAGAGAGAAACCGCTGGTGCAGTGAGCAAGGCAGAGCAGAGAGAAACCGCCGGAGCGGTCGGTAAGGCAGAGCAGAGGGAAGCCACCGGAGCGGTGGGCAAGTCAGAGCAGAGAGGAGCCGCCGGAGTGGTGGGTAAGGCAGAGCAGAGGGAAGCCTGGCGGAGCGGTGGGCAAGTCAGAGCATAGAGAAACCGCTGGAGCGGTGGGTTAGGCAGAGCAGAGGGAAGCCACCGGAGCGGTGGGCACGTCAGAGCGGAGAGAAATCGCCGGAGCGGTGGGCAGACAGAGCGGAGCGAAACCGCAGGTGCAGTGGACAAGGCAGAGAGGACAGGGCTCTGTTCACATGGAACAGACAGGAAAATGCAGGAAGATGGCTAGAACACAGGAGGAAGATACGGAGGAAGGGAAAAGGGACAAGCAGAACCAGATACACACAAGGTACTTCACATGGAGTAGCGAGTGGACACAAAACTCACAAACAGAAGTACAGAGACAACGAGTTGGAGATAGGTGCAAGTTCAGATACTGCAGGAAAAGGGAAGGTACGGACATAGAGACAAACAGGTAACAGGCTAGGATACAGTTCAGACAGGAACTGCTACTGCAATGAGATACAAGAACGAGCCTGGGTATACAGCCCACAGAGTGGCAGAAACAGACTAGAAGTCACAGGCAACAGGCCTGGGTATACAACCCCCAGAATGGCGGAAACAGACTAGAAACAGGACAGGACCTGGCAATTCAGTAGCAAAGACTGAGTGAAGGTGTTGCTCAGGCACCTCCTAATGGGTGGAGGAGGTTTAAATATCCAGTGACTCACAGCAATAGGCTGGAGACGCATTAGGGGTGCGCCCACAGCAGCTATAAGAATCAGGAAGTAACTGAGCCGCCCTAAACAGTCAGTCAAGAGACATGCACATAGCATGAACTGGAGCAAGGTTTGTAGGCTGGACTGACAGGTAAGATTGCGGTCTTGCATAGTGGCAGGTGGTGCACTATGCAAGCACGCCGCCAGGGATGTTACAATGTGCATGACACTTCAGGTTTCTCATTCACTTTGCTGGCATGAGATTTTGCTAGCAAGTCTGCACCAAATCTGCAAGGCTATGTGCACACGATCAGTATTTGCAGCAGTTTGGATGTAGCTCACCTGCACTTGGTCCAAAACGCTGCGTTCTACTTTACAAGCACAGTGGATGGATTTATAGAAATCCCACACCCACTATGCTTCTGTTTGATTCTACGTAAACTCACGTCACGGGCGGTGCGGGTTTACGAGCCGCAGCACGTCAATTTCTGTTTCGGAGACACTTGCATCTTGGTGCAATGTATTTTACTTGCAATATTTGGGTATTTGTATGTGCAATAAGTAAACAAGAAATATAATTTTCAGACAGCTGTGTGAGCATTTCATTGATATCTTCTATCTGCTCTATCTACTTGGCCACGTTCACATGTTCAGTATTTGGTCAGTATTTTACATCAGTATTTGTAAGCCAATATCAGGAGTGGAACAATCCGAGGAAAAGTATAATAGAAACACGTCACCTCTTCTGTATTTATCACCACTCGGGGTTTTGGCTTTCAAATACTGATGTGAAAGACAGACCAAATACTGCCATGTGAATGTAGCCTATGGCCTTTTCTTTAAAAACTTTTCATCTGAAAGGGAATGTCTAAACAAAATTAAAAAGTTGCCCTTTTGAAAATCACAGACAAGATGTACAGTAGTGTTCAAAATAATAGCAGTCCAATATGACTAACCAGATTAATCACTGTTTTTAATATCTATGATATAATCGGCTAAGCGTGTCTCTATCTGAAGCCTTTATAGACTGCGCATGCGCAACGCGCAGTCTGGCTCCAGGCAGAATCACGCATCCAGCCGTTACAGGTAAGAGGAGTGTATGGCGCCGGAGATCGCGGTATGCGTAGACACTGAACGCATACCACGATCTCCGGCGCCATACTTACCTGACCGGGAGGAGCGTTGCCATGGCGCCTCTCTTCGCCGGACACCTGGGCAGGAGTGAGGCGTCGGATCGGCGCATACGCATAGCGCTATCTGGCGCCATTTTACTGAAGACACATTTGCAGTGTGTCTTCAGCAAAATGGCGCCAGACAGCGCGGTGCTCCGGTGCCACACTCCTCCCCCGGCCTCCGGCAGAACAGGACACAGAAGCGCTGGAGCACAGAGAAGAAAGGTGAGTATAAGTGTTTATTTTTTGTATGTGTGTACGGTGTGAAAGCAATAAGGGGGCCACACATATCAGCATTGTGGGGTGAGGGGACCATGCATACCAGGATTGGGGGATGAGGGGACCACGCATACCAGGATTGGGGGGTGAGGGGACCACGCATACCAGGATTGGGGGGTGAGGGGACCATGCATACCAGGATTGGAGGGTGAGGGGACCATGCATACCAGGATTGGGGGGTGAGGGGACCATTCATACCAGGATTGGGGGGTGAGAGGATCATGCATACTGTAGTGCCGGCGTCCCTGCCCTCTGCTAGGCAGGGACGCTGTTCCCCTCACCGCTCTGCTCTGTGCCCGGCGTCCCTCTCCCGCTCTGCTGGCAGCGCGCGCTCCTTCCCGGCCACTGTGCTTAGGGCGCGCGCGCGCGCTCTCCCTCCCTCTCAAAGGGGCCGCGCGCGCCGTCCTAAGGAGTCCCCGGCCAATGGCCGGAGGACTTTACCATATATAAGGCACCTCCTCCAAAATGGAGGTGCCCGAGCAATGTTGTTTGCACCTGTTGTGTCTCACCTGTGCTTCAGCCCTCAGGTCCCGTTGCCAGTTACCTGCCAGTTACCTGCCAGATTCCTGCCAGTTTGCTGTCCTAATCCTAATCCTGCCTGATTTCCTGTTACTTGCCTGCCTGCCTGAGGTCCGACGGTCTGCCTTACAACTCCGGTCAGTCTGTCTAAGGACCAACTTGCCCGCTCACCTGTGAGCGCACCTCAGCTACCTGTCTGCTTGCCTGAGGTCCGACGGTCTGCCTTACAACTCCGGTTAGTCTGTCTATGGACCAGCTTGCCCGCTCACCTGGGAGCGCTTCTCCGTTACCTGCCTGCTTGCCTGCCCGGAGGCTCCGCTGTCACGTGCTGTGACCACCAGCTACTCCAGACTCTTGCCCGCTCACCTGGGAGCGCTTCTCCGTTACCTGCCTGCTTGCCTGCCCGGAGGCTCCGCTGTCACGTGCTGTGACCACCAGCTATTCCAGACTCTTGCCCGCTCACCTGGGAGCGCTTCTCCGCTACCTGCCTGCTTGCCTGCACGGAGGTTCCGCTGTCACGTGCTGTGACCACCAGCTATTCCTGAAACTCTTACCCGCTCACCTGGGAGCGCTTCTCCGTTACCTGCTGGCTTGCCTACCTGGAGGCTCCGCCGTCACGTGCTGTGACCACCTGCTATTCCAGAGACTCTCGCTTGCTCACCTGGGAGCACCCGTCCTCCATCTGCCTTGCTAGCCTACCTGGAGGTTCAGCCATCACAGGTCGTACCTACCCTTTATCCAGAGACTGCCCCGATCACTTGCCGTGACCTCCTGCCCGTACACCCAGAGACTGTCCTGGTCACCTGCTGTGACTGCCTGCCTGGTCGCCACCCGCTCCCTTACAAGGACCGCCCCCTTGTATAGTAGCCCAGACATTCCGCCTCCCAGACCCGTTACAGTTTGCTCGGGCCATGGAACCCGGTGGCACCCAAGCTCCCTCGCTCTCGGACCTGTGTCATGAACTGTCCCGTCAAAGGTCCCAACAGGAGTCCATCCTGGGTCACCTGCGGAATGTCAATACTCTCCTGGACACTCTGACTGCTCCACCAACAACCTCCGCCAGTGCCATGTCTCGCAACCCGGCAGCTCCGCAGTCCACTAACACCATGATTTCCTACCCCGGACCCCGGCTTTCTTCACCTCCTCGCTTCGGAGGCGACTCCGCCCAGGCTCGGGGCTTCATAAATCAGTGCACCCTGCACTTTGAACTATTGTCCCACCAGTTTAACTCCGACCGAGCCAAAATTGCATTCATCATGTCCCATCTCACCGGGGAGGCCCTGGCCTGGCTAAATCCTCTATGGGAGAGAGGAGACCCCCTGGTGTCCAACTTGCCTGCTTTTCTCACGGCTTTCCGGAAAGTCTTCGACGAACCCGGACGGAAGACTTCATCCGCATCATCATTGCTACGCCTCCGTCAGGAAAGTCTCACCGTGGGCCAATATGCCATACGGTTCCGTACCCTTGCCTCGGAGCTGGCCTGGGATAACGACGCTCTGGTTTCCGTCTTCTGGGAGGGTCTGTCCGGCCGTATTAAAGATGAACTTGCCGGTCGGGACATTCCTACCACTCTCGATGACTTAATAACTCTTGCCACCCGGATTGACCTACGGTTTCAGGAGCGTGCCAGAGAGGTCACCCGTGAGAGGAGGTTACCACGTCTAGCTCCTACTTTTCAGAAACCCGTCACTCCTTCTGTCCCTAACCAGGTACACCCTCCTGAGCCTATGCAGGTCGACCAGACCAAGATGGTCAAGACCCGTCAGGACTTACGCCGTGCCGAGGGGACCTGCTTCTACTGTGGCAGTAAGGAACACCGGATCCGTGCCTGTCCGGAGAGGTCGGGAAACGCCTGTGTCTAGGTTCGCTCAGAGAGGTCCACCTAGACAAGAATAAATCCTCTCCATCCCTGCTGTTGTCAGTTTCTATCGTCCACGGGGAGAACCGTTATTTCGAACTAGCCCAACTGGACTCTGGAGCAGCCGGGAATCTTATTTCACAGTCCCTGGTAGAGAAATACCGCATCCCCACCAAACCTCTGGCTGTACCCTTGTCTGTTGCTGCTGTGGATGGGGGGCTCTTACCACGCCCCATCCAACTCATCACCGAATCCATTACTCTGCAGGTGGGAATGCTGCATTCTGAAAGTATCTCCTTCCATGTTCTGCCTGGACTCTCTCACGCCCTCTTGCTAGGCCTACCTTGGCTCCAGAGACATGCACCCGTGCTTGACTGGCAGACCGGAGAAGTCCTTCGCTGGGGACAGGGCTGCCATAAGACCTGTCTGGTTCCCGTTCATCCCGTCCGTCCTTCTCCTACCCAGCTAATCTACCTGGACTTCCGATTCCTTATTGGACTTATGCTGATGTCTTTAATAAAAAGGAGGCAGAGACACTACCCCCTCATAGACCATACGACTGCCCTATCGACCTGTTACCTGGTACTTCTCCTCCCCGTGGGCGTATTTATCCATTATCTGCTGCTGAAACCCGGTCGATGTCCGAATATATTGAGGAGAATCTGGCCAGGGGATTCATCCGGAAATCTACCTCCCCGGCGGGAGCAGGCTTCTTTTTCGTCAAAAAGAAGGATGGCTCTCTCCGTCCCTGTATAGACTATAGAGGCCTTAACCAGATCACTGTGAAGAATAAGTACCCCCTTCCGCTCATTCCGGAGTTATTTGATCGTCTGAGGGGGGCTAGAATCTTCACCAAACTGGACCTCCGTGGGGCGTACAACCCGGTTCGTATCCGTCAGGGGGATGAATGGAAGACGGCATTCAACACCCGGGACGGCCACTATGAAAATCTGGTAATGCCCTTTGGCCCCTGTAACGCTCCTGCCGTCTTTCAAGAGTTGGTCAATGACATCTTCCGGGACCTTCTCTACTCCTGCGTAGTGGTGTACCTGGACGACATCTTGGTCTTCTCTCCGGATCTCCAGACTCACCGGAGGGACGTTCGTCAGGTCCTGCTCAGGCTCAGGCAGAACCATCTCTACGCTAAATTTGAGAAGTGCCTCTTTGAGCAGACCTCGCTTCCGTTTCTGGGCTACATTATCTCTCAGACCGGCCTACAAATGGATCCTGAGAAACTGTCTGCCATCGAGAAATGGCCCCGACCAGAGGGGTTGAAGGCTATTCAACGGTTCCTGGGCTTCGCAAACTATTACCGCCTCTTCATACCGCACTTCTCTTCCCGGACTGCCCCAATTTCCGCGCTCACCCGTAAGGGTACTAATCCCAAAGAGTGGCCGCCCGAAGCAGAGGAGGCCTTTCTTTCCCTAAAACAGGCCTTCTCTTCCGCCCCGGTGCTGCATCGCCCGGACGGCAACAAGCAGTTCTTCCTTACAAGGACCGCCCCCTTGTATAGTAGCCCAGAGGTTCCGCCTCCCAGACCCGTTACACATACCAGGATTGGGGGGTGAGGGGATCATGCATACCAGGATTGGGGGGTGAGGGGATCATGCATACCAGGATTGGGGGGTGAGGGGACCATACATACCAGGATTGGGGGGTGAGGAGACCATGCATACCAGGATTGGGGGGTGAGGGGTACCATGCATACCTGAATAGGGATGAGGGGTACCATGCATGCCAGAATAGGGATGAGGGGTACCACACATACCAGGATAAGAATGTGGGGTACCATGCATACCAGGATGAGGGAAGGGGTGCCATGCATTCCAGGATGAGGGGTACCGTCATACATACTAGAATAGGGATGAGGGGTACCATACATACCAGGATAGGGATGAGGGGTACCATGTATACCAGGATTGGGGATGAAGGGTACCATGCATACCAGGATTGGGGATGACGGAGACATGCATACCAGGATTGGGGATGAGGAGTACCATGCATACCAGGATTGGGGATGAGGGAGCCATGCATATCAGGATTGGGGATGAGGGGTGCCATGCATACCAGGATTGGGGATGAGGGGCCCATGCATACCAGGATGGGGGTGAGGGGTGCCATGCATACCAGGATTGGGGATGAGGTAGCCATGCATACCAGGATTGGGGATGAGGGGTGCCATGCATACCAGGATTGGGGATGAGGGGTGCCATGCATACCGGGATTGGGGATGAGGGGTGCCATGCATACCGGGATTGGGGATGAGGGGTGCCACGCATACCAGGATGGGGGTGAGTTGTGCCATGCATACCAGGATGTGGGTGAGGGGCCCATGCATACCAGAATGAGGGATACCAAGCATACCAGGATTGGGGGTGAGGGATGCCACGCATACCAGGATTGGGGGTGAGGGGTGCCATGCCTTCCAGGATTGGGGTTGAGGGGTACCATGCATACCAGGATTGGGGGTGAGGGGTGCCATGCATACCAGGATTGGGGGTGAGGGGTGCCATGCATACCAGGATTGGGGGTGAGGGGTGCCATGCATACTAGGATTGGGCATGAGGGGCACCATGCATACCAGGATGGGGCATGAGGGGCGCCATGCATGCCAGGATTGGGCATGAGGGGCGCCATGCATACCAGGATTGGGGATGAGGGGTGCCATGCATACCAGGATTGGGGGTAAGGGGTGCCATGCATACCAGGATTGGGGGTGAGGGGTGCCATGCATACCAGGATGGGGATGAGGGGTGCCATGCATACCAGGATAGGATGGTGGGGACAGGAGGGAGGCAGCACAAATACCAGGATGGGGGCTGCACATATCAGCATGGGAGACCATATACCAAAAAAAATGCTCGCCACCCGGGCATAGAACGGGTTCAATAGCTTGTCTATAATATAACGCTACAAGCGTCCCTGTGTCTGAACCCTCTATAGACTGCGCAAGCGCGACACACCTGCGCAGACTAGCTCCAGACAGAAGAATGCATGGAGCCGTTACAGGTAAGAGGAGTGTATGGCACCGGAGATCACGGTATGCGTAGACACTGAAAGCATAGCGCTATCCGGCTCCATTTTACTGAAGACACAAAAATGGTGCCTCTCTTCTCGCCGGAGACCGAGGCAGGAGTGAAGGCGTCAGAATCGGTGCATGCGCATAGCGCTATCCGGCGTCATTTTGCTGAAGACACAAAAATGGCGCCGGACAGCACGATATGGGCACGAGCGAACTCTAGCGCCGCACTCCTCCCCCGGCCTCCGTCAGAACAGGTCACAGCAGCGCTGGAGCACAGGAAAGAAAGGTGAGTGTAAGTGTTTGTTTTTTTTTTGTATGTGTGCAGCGTGAAAGGGATGAGGGGTGCCATACATACCAGAATTGGGGGGGTGAGGAGGCCACACATGCCAGGATTGGGGGATGAGGCAGCCACACATACCAGGATTGGGGGATGAGGGGTACAATACATACCAGGATTAAGGGGTGAGGGGTACCACGCATATCAGGATTGGGGGGGTGAGGGGACCATGCATACCAGCATTGGGGGTTGAAGGGACCATGCATACCAGGATTGGGGGGTGAAGGGACCATGCATACCAGGATTGGGGGGTGAAGGGACCATACATACCTGGATTGGGGGATAAGGGGTACCATGCATACCAGGATTGGGGGATAAGGGGTACCATGCATACCAGGATTGGGGGATGAGAGATACCATGCATACCAGGATTGGGGGGTGAGGGGACCATGCATACCAGGATTGGGGGGTGAAGGGACCATGCATACCAGGATTGGGGGGTGAAGGGACCATGCATACCAGGATTGGGGGATGACAGGTACCATGCATACCAAGATTGGGGGGGTGAGGGGACCATGCATACCAGGATTGGGGGGTGAAGGGACCATGCATATCAGGATTGGGGGTGAAGGAACCATGCATACCAGGATTGGGGGATAAGGGGTACCATGCATACCAGGATTGGGGTATAAGGGGTACCATGCATACCAGGATTGGGGAATGAGAGGTACCATGCATAACAGGATTGGGGGATGAGGGGTACCATGCATGCCAGGATTGGGGATGAGGGATGCCATACATACCAGGATTGGGGGCTGAGGGGTGCCATGCATACCATCATTGGGGATGAGGGGTGTCATGCATACCAGAATAGGGATGAGGGGTGCCATGAATACCAGGATTGGGGGATGAGGAGGCCATACATACCAGGATTGGGGGATGAGGGGTGCCATACATACCAGAATTGGGATGAGGAGTACCATGCATACCAGGATGATGGATTGGGTGCCATGCATACCAGGATTGGGGGATGAGTGCTGTCATGCATACCAGGATGAGGGATTGGGTACCATACACACCAGGATTGGAGGATGAGGGGTGCCATACATACAAGGATGAGAGATGGGGTGCCATGCAGACCAGGATTGGGATGAGGAGTGCAATGTATACCAGATTTGGAATAAGGGGTGCCATGTATACCAGGATTGGGGGGTGAGGGGTACCATGCATACCAGAATAGGGATGAGGGGTACCATGCATGCCAGAATAGGGATGAGGGGTACCACACATACCAGGATAAGAATGTGGGGTACCATGCATACCAGGATGAGGGATGGGGTGCCATGCATTCCTGGATGAGGGGTACCGTCATACATACTAGAATAGGGATGAGGGGTACCATACATACCAGGATAAGGATGAGGGGTACCATGTATACCAGGTTTGGGGATGAGGGGTACCATGCATACCAGGATTGGGGATGACGGAGACATGCATACTAGGATTGGGGATGAGGGGTACCATGCATACCAGGATTGGGGATGAGGGGTGCCATGCATACCAGGATTGGGGGTAAGGGGTGCCATGCATACCAGGATTGGGGGTGAGGGGTGCCATGCATACCAGGATAGGATGGTGGGGACAGGAGGGGGGCAGCACAAATACCAGGATGGGGGCTGCACATATCAGCATGGGAGACCATATACCAACAAAAATGCTCGCCACCCGGGCATAGAACGGGTTCAATAGCTTGTCTATAATATAACGCTACAAGCGTCCCTGTAGCTGAACCCTCTATAGACTGCGCAAGCGCGACACACCTGCGCAGTCTAGCTCCAGACAGAAGAATGCATGGAGCCGTTACAGGTAAGAGGAGTGTATGGCACCGGAGATCACGGTATGCGTAGACACTGAAAGCATACCGCAATCTCCGGCGCCATACTTACATACTTACCTGACCGGGAGGAGTGTTGCCGCGGCGCCTCTCTTCTCGCCGGAGACCGGGGCAGAAGTGAAGGCGTCAGAATCGGTGCATGCGCATAGCGCTATCCGGCGTCATTTTGCTGAAGACACAAAAATGGCGCCGGACAGCACGATATGGGCATGAGCGAACTCTAGCGCCGCACTCCTCCCCCGGCCTCCGTCAGAACAGGTCACAGCAGCGCTGGAGCACAGGAAAGAAAGGTGAGTGTAAGTGTTTGTTTTTTTTTTGTATGTGTGCAGCGTGAAAGGGATGAGGGGTGCCATACATACCAGAATTGGGGGGGTGAGGAGGCCACACATGCCAGGATTGGGGGATGAGGCAGCCACACATACCAGGATTGGGGGATGAGGGGTACAATACATACCAGGATTAAGGGGTGAGGGGTACCACGCATATCAGGATTGGGGGGGTGAGGGGACCATGCATACCAGCATTGGGGGTTGAAGGGACCATGCATACCAGGATTGGGGGGTGAAGGGACCATGCATACCAGGATTGGGCGGTGAAGGGACCATGCATACCTGGATTGGGGGATAAGGGGTACCATGCATACCAGGATTGGGGGATAAGGGGTACCATGCATACCAGGATTGGGGGATGAGAGATACCATGCATACCAGGATTGGGGGGTGAGGGGACCATGCATACCAGGATTGGGGGGTGAAGGGACCGTGCATACCAGGATTGGGGGGTGAAGGGACCATGCATACCAGGATTGGGGGATGACAGGTACCATGCATACCAAGATTGGGGGGGGTGAGGGGACCATGCATACCAGGATTGGGGGGTGAAGGGACCATGCATATCAGGATTGGGGGTGAAGGAACCATGCATACCAGGATTGGGGGATAAGGGGTACCATGCATACCAGGATTGGGGGATAAGGGGTACCATGCATACCAGGATTGGGGAATGAGAGGTACCATGCATAACAGGATTGGGGGATGAGGGGTACCATGCATGCCAGGATTGGGGGCTGAGGGATGCCATACATACCAGGATTGGGGGCTGAGGGGTGCCATGCATACCATCATTGGGGATGAGGGGTGTCATGCATACCAGCATTGGGGATGAGGGTACCATGCATACCAGAATAGGGATGAGGGGTGCCATGCATACCAGGATTGGGGGATGAGGAGGCCATACATACCAGGATTGGGGGATGAGGGGTGCCATACATACCAGAATTGGGATGAGGAGTACCATGCATACCAGGATGATAGATTGGGTGCCATGCATACCAGGATTGGGGGATGAGTGCTGTCATGCATACCAGGATGAGGGATTGGGTACCATACACACCAGGATTGGAGGATGAGGGGTGCCATACATACAAGGATGAGAGCTGGGGTGCCATGCAGACCAGGATTGGGATGAGGAGTGCAATGTATACCAGATTTGGAATAAGGGGTGCCATGCATACCAGGATTGGGGGGTGAGGGGTGCCATGCATACCAGAATAGGGATGAGGGGTACCATGCATGCCAGAATAGGGATGAGGGGTACCACACATACCAGGATAAGAATGTGGGGTACCATGCATACCAGGATGAGGGATGGGGTGCCATGCATTCCTGGATGAGGGGTACCGTCATACATACTAGAATAGGGATGAGGGGTACCATACATACCAGGATAGGGATGAGGGGTACCATGTATACCAGGTTTGGGGATGAGGGGTACCATGCATACCAGGATTGGGGATGACGGAGACATGCATACTGTTATGTTCTGCTACCAGAGCTAAGGAAAGAGAGGAAATCTGTCCCTACGATAGAACTCAGCTGAATCCCTACGATGTAACAGGGAACCTGATCCTGCGATCAGACCTGCTAAAGTCCTAAGCTAGTCTGTACGGAGACCTATAGATGTGGGGTAGGAATCCCTACAAGTACTAAGGACTGGGAGGAAAATGGGACACCTCCTAACAGAAATAGTAGCAGACAGAAAAACAAACAAAATATATAGAACACTGAGGTCCGTAGACCAAGCAAACTAACAGAGTTAGATACAGAGCACAGGCTAGCTAGAAAGTAGTTATACAATGAAGTCCAGCAAAGCCAGAAGGGCGGAGCAGGATTAAATAGGCCAACGAGGTCATGTGACCAGCAAAGGAAAAAACCTAAGAGCAAGGTTCTAACAGTACCCCCCCTTCTAAGAGGATCCTCCGGATCCCCTAGGACCAGGCTTATCAGGAAATCTCCTGTGAAACGCTCTGATAAGTCTGGACGCGGAAACATCATCTGACCTCTCCCAAGAGTTATCCTCGGGTCCGAAACCTTTCCAGGCCACCAGATACTGCAAACTAGCTCTATACCGTCTAGAGTTAAGGATGCGAGAAATTTCATATTCCCCGTCCTCCACCACCGGAGGAACAGAGGCAGAGGCGTCACCATCCGACACAACAGCTTTTTTTAACAGAGAGACATGAAATACCGGATTAATTCTCCAGGAGGTAGGAACCTCCAACCTAACAGCAGATTGGTTGACAACCTGAAGCACCTTAAAGGGCCCTACAAACTTGGGACCCAATTTCTTAGAAGGAATCCTCAACCGCAGATTCCTAGAGGACAACCAAACCATGTCACCAACAGCGAACAAAACCTCCTGTCGTTTCCTATCAAAGTAGTCTTTAGATTTTCTGTTGGCCTCCTGAAGATTACCACGCACATCCGTCCAAACTCTCTCCAAATCACCGGAAAAATTCTCCTCCTCAGGTACGGCAGATCCCAACTTGGAGAACGACCCAAACGACGGATGTCTCCCAGAACAACAAAAAAAAGGCGAACAACCAGCAGAAGATGTATGATTGTTCAGAGCAAATTCAGCAAGTGGCAGAAACTCAGACCACCCCTCTTGATTGTCTGCCACAAAACAACGCAAGAACTGCTCAACATCCTGGTTTTTCCTTTCTGTCTGGCCATTAGATTCAGGATGATATCCGGACGAGAACGACAAATGAACTCCCAACCTGTCACAAAAGGCACGCCAAAAACGAGCCACGAACTGAGGACCCCTATCAGAAACAATGTCAGTAGGAACGCCATGAAGTCTGACAATTTCCTTGACAAAGGCCTTAGCGAGAGTTTTAGCGCAGGGCAGTTTGAAGAAGGGAACCAAGTGACACATCTTGCTAAAACGGTCCACGACCACCCAGATGACAGTAAAACCCTCAGAGGGGGGAAGGTCAGTTATAAAGTCCATAGCCAAATGTGTCCAAGGAGCACTGGGAACCTCCAAAGGACAAAGCAACCCCGCAGCAGGAGTATGTGAGGACTTAGATCTAGCACATATAGTACATTGACGCACCCACTTAATGACTTCCTTCTGCCATCCAGGCCACCAAAAACTGCGACCCACCAGTCTCTTGGTCTCAGAGATTCCGGGATGACCTGCCAACCGAGATTCGTGACACTCAACAAACAAATCTCTCCTAAAGGTCCCAGGCACAAACAACCTCCCATGAGGAGTGTTAGATGGGGCATTCTCCTGTGCTTTAAGAATCTCATCTTCCAAAACGGAGTCCAAAGCAGCTATCACAACACCTTCTTGTAAAATGTTCTCCTCTTTCTCAGCACCGACTGTAGCGCCGGCGTCCCTGCCCTCTGCTAGGCAGGGACGCTGTTCCCCTCACCTCCCTGCTCCGTGCCCGGCGTCCTCCTCCCGCTCTGCTGGTAGCGCGCGCTCCTTCCCGGCCACTGTGCTTAGGGCGCGCGCGCGCGCTCTCCCTTCCTCTTAAAGGGGCCGCGCGCGCCGTCCTAAGGAGTCCCCGGCCAATGGCCGGAGGACTTCACCATATATAAGACACCTCCTCCAAAATGGAGGTGCCCGAGCAATGTTGTTGCACTGTTCTACTCTGCTTCAGCCCTCAGGTCCCGTTGCCAGTTACCTGCCAGTTACCTGCCTGATTCCTGCCAGAGTCCTGCCAGTTTGCTGTCTGTTTCCTGCCTGTTATTCCTGCTACCTGCTTGCTAGCCTGAGGTCCGACGGTCTGCCTTACAACTCCTGTCAGTCTGTCTAAGGACCAGCTTGCCCGCTCACCTGGGAGCGCACATCAGCTACCTGCCTGCTTGCCTGCCCGGAGGCTCCGCCGTCACGTCCTGTGACCACCAGCTATTCCAGAGACTCTTGCCCGCTCACCTGGGAGCGCTTCTCCGCTACCTGCCTGCTTGCCTACCTGGAGGCTTCGCCGTCACGTGCTGTGACCACCTGCTATTCCAGAGACTCTCGCTTGCTCACCTGGGAGCACACATCCTCCATCTGCCTTGCTAGCCTACCTGGAGGTTCAGCCATCACAGGTCGTACCTACCCTTCACCCAGAGACTGCCCCGGTCACTTGCCGTGACCTCCAGCCCGTTCATCCAGAGACTGTCCCGGTCACTTGCCGTGACCTCCTGCCCGTACACCCAGAGACTGTCCCGGTCACCTGCTGTGACTGCCTGCCTGGTCGCCACCCGCTCCCTTACAAGGACCGCCCCCTTGTATAGTAGCTCAGAGGTTCCGCCTCCCAGACCCGTTACAGTTTGCTCGGGCCATGGAACCCGGTGGCACCCAAGCTCCCTCGCTCTCGGACCTCTGTCATGAACTGTCCCGTCAGAGGTCCCAACAGGAGTCCATCCTGGGTCACCTGCGGAATGTCAATTCTCGCCTGGATACTCTGACTGCTCCACCAGCAACCACCGCCAGTGCCATGACTCGCAACCCGGCAGCTCCGCTGCCCACCAATACCATGGTATCCTACCCCGGACCCCGGCTTTCTGCACCTCCTCGCTTCGGAGGCGACTCCGCCCAGGCTCGGGGCTTCATAAATCAGTGCACCCTGCACTTTGAACTATTGTCCCACCAGTTTAACTCCGACCGGGCCAAAATTGCCTTCATCATGTCCCATCTCACCGGGGAGGCCCTGGCCTGGCTAAATCCTCTATGGGAGAGAGGAGACCCCCTGGTGTCCGACTTGCCTGCCTTCCTCACGGCTTTCCGGAAAGTCTTCGACGAACCCGGACGGAAGACCTCATCCGCATCATCTCTGCTATGCCTCCGTCAGGGAAGTCTCACCGTGGGCCAATATGCCATACGGTTCCGTACCCTTGCCTCAGAGCTGGCCTGGGATAACGACGCTCTGGTATCCGTCTTCTGGGAGGGTCTGTCCGGCCGTATTAAAGATGAACTTGCCGGTCGGGACATTCCTACCACTCTCGATTACCTAATAACTCTTGCCACCCGGATTGACCTACGGTTCCAGGAGCGTGCCAAAGAGGTCACGCGTGAGAGGAGGTTTCCACGTCTAGCTCCTACCTTTCAGAAACCCGTCACTCCCTCCGTCTCTCCCCAGGTACACTCTCCTGAGTCTATGCAGGTCGACCAGACCAAGATGGTCAAAACCCGTCAGGACTTACGCCGTGCCGAGGGGAGCTGCTTCTACTGTGGCAGTAAGGAGCACCGGATCCGTGCCTGCCCAGAGAGGTCGGGAAACGCCTGTGTCTAGGTTCGCTCAGAGAGGTCGACCTAGCCAAGAATAAATCCTCTCCATCTCTGCTGCTGTCAGTTTCAATCGTCTCCGGGGAGAACCGTTATTTCGAACTAGCCCAACTGGACTCTGGAGCAGCCGGGAATCTTATTTCACAGTCCCTGGTAGAGAAATACCGCATCCCCACCAAACCTCTGGCTGTACCCTTGTCTGTTGCTGCCGTGGATGGGGGTCTCTTACCACGCCCCATCCAACTCATCACCGAATCCATTACTCTACAGGTGGGAATGCTGCATTCTGAGAGTATCTCCTTTCATGTTCTGCCTGGACTCTCTCACGCCCTCTTGCTAGGTCTACCTTGGCTCCAGAGACATGCACCCGTGCTTGACTGGCAGACCGGAGAAGTCCTTCGCTGGGGACAGGACTGCCATAAGACCTGTCTGGTTCCCGTCCATCCCGTCCGTCCTTCTCCTACCCCAGCTAATCTACCTGGACTTCCGATTCCTTATTGGTCTTATGCTGATGTCTTTAATAAAAAGGAAGCAGAGACACTACCCCCTCATAGACCATACGATTGCCCTATCGACCTGTTACCCGGTACTACTCCTCCCCGTGGGCGTATTTATCCATTATCCGCTGCTGAGACCCGGTCGATGTCCGAATATATTGAGAAGAATCTGGCCAGGGGATTCATCCGAAAATCTACCTCCCCGGCGCGAGCAGGCTTCTTCTTCGTAAAAAAGAAGGACGGCTCTCTCCGTCCCTGTATAGACTATAGAGGCCTTAACCAAATCACGGTGAAGAATAAGTACCCCCTTCCGCTCATTCCGGAGTTATTTGATCGTCTGAGAGGGGCTAGAATCTTCACCAAACTGGACCTCCGTGGGGCGTACAACCTGGTTCGTATCCGTCAGGGGGATGAATGGAAGACGGCATTCAACACCCGGGACGGCCACTATGAATATCTGGTAATGCCCTTTGGTCTCTGTAACGCTCCTGCCGTCTTTCAAGAGTTGGTCAATGACATCTTCCGGGACCTTCTCTACTCCTGCGTAGTGGTGTACCTGGACGACATCTTGGTCTTCTCTCCGGATCTCCAGACTCACCGGAGGGACGTTCGTCAGGTCCTGCTCAGGCTCAGGCAGAATCACCTCTTCGCTAAATACGAGAAGTGCCTCTTTGAGCAGACCTCGCTTCCGTTTTTGGGCTACATTATTTCTCAGACCGGCCTACGAATGGATCCAGAGAAACTGTCTGCCATCGAGAAATGGCCTCGACCGGAGGGGTTGAAGGCCATTCAGCGGTTCCTGGGCTTCGCCAACTACTACCGCCTCTTCATACCACACTTCTCTTCCCGGACTGCCCCAATTTCCGCGCTCACCCGTAAGGGTACTAATCCCAAAGAGTGGCCGCCCGAAGCAGAGGAGGCCTTTCTTTCCTTAAAACAGGCCTTCTCTTCCGCCCCGGTGCTGCATCGCCCGGACGGCAACAAGCAGTTCTTCCTGGAAGTTGACGCCTCCTCCTCTGGAGCCGGAGCGGTACTTACTCAAAAATCATCTTCCGGGAGGATGGTAACTTGCGGCTTCTTCTCTAAACTCTTCTCCTCCTCAGAGCGCAATTATTCCATAGGAGACCGAGAGTTATTGGCCATCAAACTGGCATTGGAGGAGTGGCGTTACCTGCTCGAGGGGGCTCTTCACCCGGTAATAATTTACACTGACCACAAGAACTTGGCTTATCTCCAGCATGCCCAGAGACTTAACCCGCGCCAAGCCCGGTGGTCCTTGTTTTTTGCTCGCTTTGATTTTGTTCTTCATTTTCGCCCGGCTGACAAAAACGTCAAGGCGGACGCCTTGTCTCGATCCTTTCTGGTGTCTGATCTCGAGGAAGATCCGAAACACATCATCGATCCCGCCAGAGTAATGCAGGTGGCTCCCGTGAGTCTAAATCGTCTCCCTCCCGGAAAGACGTTCGTATCAGTACCTGATCGGGAGAAGATCCTTCACTGGGGTCACTCGTCTAAACTGGCTGGCCATGCCGGTCAGAAAAAGACCCTCCAGCTTATTACCCGGCACTACTGGTGGCCTACCCTGCAAAAGGACGTAATAGACTTTGTTTCTGCCTGTGTGTCCTGCGCCCGCAACAAGGTTCCGAGACAACTGCCAGCCGGTCGCCTCCTTCCGCTCCCAGTACCTGCTGCCCCCTGGCAGCATATAGCAATGGGCTTTATAACAGACCTCCCAGTCTCTGCCGGTTGTACGGTCATTTGGGTGGTCGCTGACCGCTTCTCCAAGATGGCTCATTTCGTTCCCCTGCCAGGCCTCCCGTCTGCACCCGAGCTAGCTAAAGACTTTATTCGTCACATCTTCCGTCTTCATGGCCTGCCCCTCCACATCGTGTCGGATCGTGGGGTACAGTTCACCTCACGCTTCTGGAGAGCCACTTGTAAACTGCTAGACGTCACCCTGGACTTCTCTTCCGCTTACCACCCACAGTCCAATGGTCAAGTGGAGCGGATCAATCAGAACCTGACCAGTTACCTCCGGCACTTCGTTAATGCCCATCATTCAGACTGGGTGGATCTCCTACCATGGGCCGAGTTCTCTTATAACAATCACGAGAGCGAATCCTCCTCCAAATCCCCGTTTTTTGTAGTCTTCAGTCAGCATCCTCGGATTCCTTTTCCTGTCTCCACCTCTGTGGACAACCCGGCTGCGGAATCTCTCGTTGGCAAATTTTCCTCCATTTGGGAGAGTACCCGATCCGCACTCCTTCAGTCGTCCGAACGGATGAAAAGACACGCTGACAAAAAACGCCTGGATCCTCCACAATTTCGTCCCGGAGATAAAGTCTGGCTCTCATCTAAATATGTACGACTCAAGATACCTTCTTACAAGTTAGGGCCTCGGTTCATCGGCCCCCTGGAGGTCATCAGTCAGATCAACCCAGTGGCCTATAAATTGAAACTCCCGGCCAACTTACGGATCCCTGACTCCTTCCATGTATCTCTCCTCAAACCTGTGGTACTTAACTCTTTTTCCAAATCTACAGGTACGCCTCCTGCTCCGGTTTCTGCTGAGGACGAGTTTGAGGTAGAGAACATTCTTGCCACCAAAAGGGTAAGAGGAAAGACCTTTTTTCTAGTAGATTGGAAGGGGTTTGGTCCTGAGGAGAGAACGTGGGAGCCCCGGGAGAACATCCATGCCCCTCTTATCCTTGCTAAATTTCTGTCTGGCCTAAAAAAGGGGGGGCCTAAAGGGGGGGGTACTGTAGCGCCGGCGTCCCTGCCCTCTGCTAGGCAGGGACGCTGTTCCCCTCACCTCCCTGCTCCGTGCCCGGCGTCCTCCTCCCGCTCTGCTGGCAGCGCGCGCTCCTTCCCGGCCACTGTGATTAGGGCGCGCGCTCTCCCTTCCTCTTAAAGGGGCCGCGCGCGCCGTCCTAAGGAGTCCCCGGCCAATGGCCAGAGGACTTCACCATATATAAGGCACCTCCTCCAAAATGGAGGTGCCCGAGCAATGTTGTTGCACTGTTCTACTCTGCTTCAGCCCTCAGGTCCCGTTGCCAGTTACCTGCCAGTTACCTGCCTGATTCCTGCCGGAGTCCTGCCAGTTTGCTGTCTGTTTCCTGCCTGTTATTCCTGCTACCTGCTTGCTAGCCTGAGGTCCGACGGTCTGCCTTACAACTCCTGTCAGTCTGTCTAAGGACCAGCTTGCCCGCTCACCTGGGAGCGCACATCAGCTACCTGCCTGCTTGCCTGCCCGGAGGCTCCGCCGTCACGTCCTGTGACCACCAGCTATTCCAGAGACTCTTGCCCGCTCACCTGGGAGCGCTTCTCCGCTACCTGCCTGCTTGCCTACCTGGAGGCTTCGCCGTCACGTGCTGTGACCACCTGCTATTCCAGAGACTCTCGCTTGCTCACCTGGGAGCACACATCCTCCATCTGCCTTGCTAGCCTACCTGGAGGTTCAGCCATCACAGGTCGTACCTACCCTTCACCCAGAGACTGCCCCGGTCACTTGCCGTGACCTCCAGCCCGTTCATCCAGAGACTGTCCCGGTCACTTGCCGTGACCTCCTGCCCGTACACCCAGAGACTGTCCCGGTCACCTGCTGTGACTGCCTGCCTGGTCGCCACCCGCTCCCTTACAAGGACCGCCCCCTTGTATAGTAGCTCAGAGGTTCCGCCTCCCAGACCCGTTACACCGACTATGGGAGAAAAACTGCGAGACAAGGCATCCGCCTTAACATTCTTAGTACCAGGGATGTAAGTAACGGAGAAATTAAACCGCGAGAAAAACAGTGCCCACCTAGCCTGACGGGCATTCAGGCGCTTGGCAGCATCAAGATATATCAGATTTTTATGATCCGTAAGAACCTGAACGGGAAATTCCGCACCTTCCAAGAAGTGGCGCCAGTGTTCAAATGCGAGTTTAATAGCCAATAATTCCCGATTACCAATATCGTAATTCAGTTCAGTCTCCGAAAATTTTTTTGAAAAAAAGGCACAGGGATGTAATCCATCCCCGTTATCCTGAGACAATACTGCGCCAACCCCCACCGAAGAAGCATCAACCTCAACCAAAAACGGCTTAGTCACATCAGGCTGCATAAGGATGGGAGCAGAGGTGAACCTCTCCTTGAGATACACAAAAGCTTCAATGGCCTCAGAAGACCACTGAACCGCATCAGCACCTTTCCTGCTGAGATCGGTCAGAGGTTTGACAATACTAGAAATTTTTTTTATGAATTTTCTGTAATAATTGGCGAAACCTAAAAACCTCTGTATCGATTTCAAACCAATAGGCCTAGGCCATTCCTGTACAGCTTGAACTTTAACCGGGTCCATCTCAAAACCTTCGCTGGAGATAATGTAACCCAAAAAACTAATTCTCTGTACAGCGAACTCACATTTCTCCAGCTTAGCAAAAAGCGAATTGTCCATTAACAATTGTAATACCTCACGTACGCTCCGCCAATGAGACTCCAGATCCGGCGAATAAATCAAAATGTCATCCAAATACACAACCACATTTTTGCCGATCAAAGGTCTAAGGATGTCATTAATAAGATTCTGAAAAAATGCAGGAGCATTAGTAAGACCAAAAGGCATAACCAGATTCTCAAAATGACCCACAGGAGTGTTAAAAGCAGTCTTCCATTCGTCACCCTCCTTCATGCGCAACAGATTGTATGCCCCTTTAAGGTCAATTTTAGAGAACCACTTGGCCCCCAATAACTGGTTAAACAGATCAGGAATCAATGGCAGTGGGTAAGGATTGCGTACAGTAATTTTGTTAATCTCACGAAAATCCAGACAAGGACGTAAACCGCCGTAGTTTTTTTTTACAAAAAAAAATCCAACCGCCACAGGAGACTTAGAGGGCCTAATGTGACCGGCGGCCAAACTTGTCTGTATGTATTCATACAAAGCCTTCCTCTCAGGAATAGTAAGGTTAAATAAACGACTTTTAGGAAGAGTCGCTCCAGGGACAAATTCAATAGAACAATCATAGTCTCTATGGGGAGGCAAAACCTGCGATTCCTTCTCAGAAAAAACTCTCCAAAAATTCTGAATAGGAACAGGCAATTCTCCCCTATCCAAAGCTGCAATACGCCCGTTACAACACTTGTCATAACATTTATGGCTCCAGGATTTAATTTCATTGGTAGACCAATCCAGTACAGGATTGTGAAATTTTAACCAGGGCAATCCCAATATTACTGGAGAAGGCAAGTTATTCAAAACTACCAAATCCAATTTCTCATGGTGAACACCATTAATAGTGAGAGGAAATTCACAGACCTTGAGAGTAATATTCTTCAAAGGGGAACCATCCACAGAAACCACAGCAATGGGGGATGATAAAGGTTCGGGTTTTAAATTGAGTCTTTCCAAGAATCCCCCATCAATTACATTCAGAGTAGACCCACAATCAACAAACACCCGAAATTCCATAAATTTTTCCTGAGCAATCGTGGAAGCAGCTAAAAATACACCCTTGGAATTTAAACAGGCAATACGGGCATGACTGACCATTTTTTTTTCTTTCTTCATACGAAGCTCACAGCCTTTAATCAAATGACCAGATTTTCCGCAATAGAAACACAAGCCTTCAGAAAATCGACGGTCTTTTTCTTGAGAGCGAGGTGCCACCGATCCAATCTCCATCGATTCACCACTGTTAGTACACACATTCTCATAACCAGAAACTGACATAGCAGAGGATTTGCTCTCATTAACCCTTGCACGCAGTCTCCTATCCACCCGTATAGCTAATTGCATAGCCTGTTGCAAATCTTCAGGTGTAGGATAAGCAATTAGCAGGTCTTTAACCCTTTCATTGAGCCCAGCAAGAAATAGACTTTTCAGAGCAGAATCGTTCCACCCTGTTTGAGTAGACCAACGACGGAAATGAGTACAATATTTTTCCACATTCCCTGATCCCTGTCTCAAACGTCTTAACTCAGTCTCAGCTGATGCGACACGGTCAGGATCATCATATAATAGTCCCAAAGCAGAAAAAAAACTATCCACTGATCTGAAGCATGTATCACTAGGTTGCAAAGAAAAGGCCCACTCCTGAGGCTCTTTGCGCAAAGTGACATTATGAACCCTATGCGCTGGGATTAATCCCCAGAGGACTTGGGTCTCAAACGAAAATACAATAAGCAAGCATTTTTAAATGAAAAAAATTCTCGGTGTTCACCAAAAAATAAATCCGGCAAACATACCTTAGGCTCCAAGAAATGTGCTCCAGGACAGTTACTCACGTGCTGACGGAGCTCGGCCACCTCCAGAGAGAGTCCCTGCAGGCGATGAGCCAAATCCTGAACCGACACCATGATGGAACAGAAAAATCTTTCCTTAGAGAATTTGCAGGCTGGACTTACTGTTATGTTCTGCTACCAGAGCTAAGGAAAGAGAGGAAATCTGTCCCTACGATAGAACTCAGCTGAATCCCTACGATGTAACAGGGAACCTGATCCTGCGATCAGACCTGCTAAAGTCCTAAGCTAGTCTGTACGGAGACCTATAGATGTGGGGAAGGAATCCCTACAAGTACTAAGGACTGGGAGGAAAATGGGACACCTCCTAACAGAAATAGTAGCAGACAGAAAAACAAACAAAATATATAGAACACTGAGGTCCGTAGACCAAGCAAACTAACAGAGTTAGATACAGAGCACAGGCTAGCTAGAAAGTAGTTATACAATGAAGTCCAGCAAAGCCAGAAGGGCGGAGCAGGATTAAATAGGCCAACGAGGTCATGTGACCAGCAAAGGAAAAAACCTAAGAGCAAGGTTCTAACACATACCAGGATTGGGGATGAGGGGTACCATGCATACCAGGATTGGGGATGAGGGGTGCCATGCATACCAGGATTGGGGGTAAGGGGTGCCATGCATACCAGGATTGGGGGTGAGGGGTGCCATGCATAACAGGATGGGGATGAGGGGTGCCATGCATACCAGGATAGGATGGTGGGGACAGGAGGGGGGCAGCACAAATACCAGGATGGGGGCTGCACATATCAGCATGGGAGACCATATACCAACAAAAATGCTCGCCACCCGGGCATAGAACGGGTTCAATAGCTTGTCTATAATATAACGCTACAAGCGTCCCTGTGTCTGAACCCTCTATAGACTGCGCAAGCGCGACACACCTGCGCAGTCTAGCTCCAGACAGAAGAATGCATGGAGCCGTTACAGGTAAGAGGAGTGTATGGCACCGGAGATCACGGTATGCGTAGACACTGAAATCATACCGCGATCTCCGGCGCCATACTTACATACTTACCTGACCGGGAGGAGTGTTGCCGCGGCGCCTCTCTTCTCGCCGGAGACCGGGGCAGGAGTGAAGGCGTCAGAATCGGTGCATGCGCATAGCGCTATCCGGCGTCATTTTGCTGAAGACACAAAAATGGCGCCGGACAGCACGATATGGGCACGAGCGAACTCTAGCGCCGCACTCCTCCCCCGGCCTCCGTCAGAACAGGTCACAGCAGCGCTGGAGCACAGGAAAGAAAGGTGAGTATAAGTGTTTTTTTTTTTTTTGTATGTGTGCAGCGTGAAAGGGATGAGGGGTGCCATACATACCAGAATTGGGGAGGTGAGGAGGCCACACATGCCAGGATTGGGGGATGAGGCAGCCACACATACCAGGATTGGGGGATGAGGGGTACAATACATACCAGGATTGAGGGGTGAGGGGTACCACGCATATCAGGATTGGGGGGGTGAGGGGACCATGCATACCAGCATTGGGGGTTGAAGGGACCATGCATACCAGGATTGGGGGGTGAAGAGATCATGCATACCAGGTTTGGGGGGTGAAGGGACCATGCATACCTGGATTGGGGGATAAGGGGTACCATGCATACCAGGATTTGGGGGATAAGGGGTACCATGCATACCAGGATTGGGGGATGAGAGATACCATGCATACCAGGTTTGGGGGGTGAAGGGACCATGCATACCTGGATTGGGGGATAAGGGGTACCATGCATACCAGGATTGGGGGATGAGAGATACCATGCATACCAGGATTGGGGGGTGAAGGGACCATGCATACCAGGATTGGGGGGTGAAGGGACCATGCATACCAGGATTGGGGGATGACAGGTACCATGCATACCAAGATTGGGGGGGTGAGGGGACCATGCATACCAGGATTGGGGGGTGAAGGGACCATGCATATCAGGATTGGGGGTGAAGGAACCATGCATACCAGGATTGGGGGATAAGGGGTACCATGCATACCAGGATTGGGGGATAAGGGGTACCAAGCATACCAGGATTGGGGAATGAGAGGTACCATGCATAACAGGATTGGGGGATGAGGGGTACCATGCATGCCAGGATTGGGGGGATGAGGGATGCCATACATACCAGGATTGGGGGATGAGGAGGCCATACATACCAGGATTGGGGGATGAGGGGTGCCATACATACCAGAATTGGGATGAGGAGTACCATGCATACCAGGATGATGGATTGGGTGCCATGCATACCAGGATTGGGGGATGAGTGCTGTCATGCATACCAGGATGAGGGATTGGGTACCATACACACCAGGATTGGGGGATGAGGGGTGCCATACATACAAGGATGAGAGATGGGGTGCCATGCAGACCAGGATTGGGATGAGGAGTGCAATGTATACCAGATTTGGAATAAGGGGTGCCATGCATACCAGGATTGGGGGGTGAGGGGTACCATGCATACCAGAATAGGGATGAGGGGTACCATGCATGCCAGAATAGGGATGAGGGGTACCACACATACCAGGATAAGAATGTGGGGTACCATGCATACCAGGATGAGGGATGGGGTCCCATGCATTCCTGGATGAGGGGTACCATCATACATACTAGAATAGGGATGAGGGGTACCATACATACCAGGATAGGGATGAGGGGTACCATGTATACCAGGATTGGGGATGAGGGGTACCATGCACACCAGGATTGGGGATGACGGAGACATGCATACCAGGATTGGGGATGAGGGGTACCATGCATACCAGGATTGGCGATGAGGGAGCCATGCATTTCAGGATTGGGGATGAGGGGTGCCATGCATTCCAGGATTGGGGATGAGGGGCCCATGCATACCAGGATGGGGGTGAGGGGTGCCATGCATACCAGGATTGGGGATGAGGGAGCCATGCATACCAGGATTGGGGATGAGGGGTGCCATGCATACCGGGATTGGGGATGAGGGGTGCCATGCATACCGGGATTGGGGATGAGGGGTGCCATGCATACCGGGATTGGGGATGAGGGGTGCCATGGATACCGGGATTGGGGATGAGGGGTGCCATGGATACCGGGATTGGGGATGAGGGGTGCCATGGATACCGGGATTGGGGATGAGGGGTGCCATGCATACCAGGATTGGGGATGAGGGGTGCCACGCATACCAGGATGGGGGTGAGGGCTGCCATGCATACCAGGATGTGGGTGAGGGGCCCATGCATACCAGAATGAGGGATACCAAGTATACCAGGATTGGGGTGAGGGGTGCCACGCATACCAGGAATGGGGTTGAGGGGTGCCATGCTTTCCAGGATTGGGGTTGAGGGGTGCCATGCATACCAGGATTGGGGGTGAGGGGTGCCATGCATATCATTATTGGGGGTGAGGGGTGCCATGCATTCCAGGATTGGTTGTGAGGGGCGCCATGCATACTAGGATTGGGCATGAGGGGCGCCATGCATACCAGGATGGGTCATGAGGGGCGCCATGCATACCAGGATTGGGCATGAGGGGTGCCATGCATGCCAGGATTGGGGATGAGGGATGCCATGCATACCACGATTGTGGGTAAGGGGTGCCATGCATACCAGGATTGGGGGTGAGGGGTGCCATGCATACCAGGATGGGGATGAGGGGTGCCATGCATACCAGGATAGGATGGTGGGGACAGGAGGGGGGCAGCACAAATACCAGGATGGGGGCTGCACATATCAGCATGGGAGACCATATACCAACAAAAATGCTCGCCACCCGGGCATAGAACGGGTTCAATAGCTTGTCTATAATATAATGCTACAAGAGTCCCTCTGTCTGAACCCTCTATAGACTGCGCAAGCGCGACACACCTGCGCAGTCTGGCGCCAGACAGAAGAACGCATGGAGCCGTTACAGGTAAGAGGAGTGTATGGCGCCGGAGATCACGGTATGCGTAGACACTGAAAGCATACCGCGATCTCTGGCGCCATACTTACATACTTACCTGACCGGGAGGAGTGTTGCCGCGGCGTCTCTCTTCTCGTCGGAGACCGGGGCAGGAGTGAAGGCATTGGAATCGGTGCATTCACATAGCGCTATCCGGCGTCATTTTACTGAAGACACAAAAAAGGCGCCGGACAGCACGATATGGTCACGATCGTACTTTAGCGCCGCACTCCTCCCCCGGCCTCCGTCAGAACAGGTCACAGCAGCGCTGGAGCACAGGAAAGAAATGTGAGTATAAGTGTTTTTTTTTTTTTGTATGTGTGCAGCGTGAAAGGGATGAGGGGTGCCATACATACCAGAATTGGGGGGTGAGCAGGTCGCACATGCCAGGATTGGGGGATGAGGCAGCCACACATACCAGGATTGGGGGATGAGGGGTACAATACATACCAGGATTGAGGGGTGAGGGGTACCACGCATATCATGATTGGGGGGGTGAGAGGACCATGCATACCAGCATTGGGGGTTGAAGGGACCATGCATACCAGGATTGGGGGGTGAAGGGACCATGCATACCAGGATTGGGGAGGTGAAGGGACCATGCATACCAGGATTGGGGGATGAGGGGTACCATGCATACCAAGATTGCGGGGGTGAGGGGACCATGCATACCAGGATTGGGGGGTGAAGGGACCATGCATACCAGGTTTGGGGGATAAGGGGTACCATGCATACCAGGATTGGGGGATAAGGGGTACCATGCATACCAGGATTGGGGGATGAGAGGTACCATGCATAACAGGATTGGGGGATGAGGGGTACCATGCATACCAGGATTGGGGATGAGGGATGCCATACATACCAGGATTGGGGGGTGAGGGGTGTCATGCATACCAGCATTGGGGATGAGGGTACCATGCATACCAGAATAGAGATGAGGGGTGCCATGCATACCAGGATTGGGAGATGAGGAGGCCATACATACCAGGATTGGGGGATGAGGGGTGCCATACATACCAGAATTGGGATGAGGAGTACCATGCATACCAGGATGATGGATGGGGTGCCATGCATACCAGGATTGGGGGATGAGTGCTGCCATGCATACCAGGATGAGGGATTGGGTACCATACACACCAGGATTGGGGGATGAGGGGTGCCATACATACAAGGATGAGAGATGGGGTGCCATGCATACCAGGATTGGGATGAGGAGTGCAATGTGTACCAGATTTGGAATGAGGGGTGCCATGCATACCAGGATTGGGGATGAGGGGTGCCATGCATACCAGGATTGGGGGTGAGGGGTGCCATGCATACCAGGATGGGGGATGAGGGCTGCCTTGCATACCAGGATGGGGGATGAGGAGTGCCATGCATACCAAGATTGGGGATGAGGAGTGCCATGAATACCAGGATTGGGGATGAAGAGTGCCATGAATACCAGGATTGGGGATGAAGAGTGCCATGCATACCAGGATTGGGGATGAGGAGTGCCATGCATACCAGGATTGGGAATAAGGTGTGCCATTCATACCAGGATTGGGGATGAGGGGTGCCATGCATACCAGGATTGGGGATGAGGGGTGCCATGCATACCAGGGTTGGGGATGAGGGGTGCCATGCATACCAGTATTGTGGGTGAGGGGTGCCATGCATATCAGGATTGGGGATGAGGGATACCATGAATACCAGTATAGGGATGTGGGGGTGCCATGCATACTAGGATTGAGGATGAAGGGGGGCCATGCATACCAGGATAGGGATGAGGGGTATCATGCATACCAGGATGAGGGATGGGGTGCCATGCATACCAGGATAGGGATGAGGAGTACCATACATAGCAGGATGAGGGGTACCATACATACCAGGATAGGGATGAGGGATGGGGTACCATGCATACCAGGATGGGGGTGAGGGGCCCATGCATACCAGGATAAGGCTGAGGGGGCCATGCATACCAGGATTGTGGATGAGGGGTGCCATGCATACCAGGATTGTGGATGAGAAGTGCCATGCATACCAGGATTGGGGATGAGGGGTGCCATGAATACCAGGATTGGGGATGAGGGGTGCCACGCATACCAGGATTGGGGATGAGGGGTGCCATGCATACCAGGATTGGAGATGAGGGGTGCCATGCATGCCAGGATTGGGGATGAGGGGTGCCATGCATACCAGGATTGGGGATGAGGGGTGCCATGCAAACTAGGATTGGGGATGAGGGATGCCATGCATACCAGGATTGGGGATGAGGGATGCCATGCATACCAGGATTGTGGATGAGTGGTGCCATGCATACCAGGATTGGGGATGAGGGGTGCCATGAATATCAGTATAGGGATGTGAGGGTGCCATGCATACGAGGATTGGGGATGAAGGGGGGCCATGCATACCAGGATGTAAAGGACATATTAATATTCATGCTATCCAAGTGTAAAGGACATATTGATACTCATGCTAGAGCAACTCCATTTTGTCTACTTGCTTCAACATCATGTTATTATCACTCCTTGCATAACATACATTCTTTCCTTCTTTTCTCATGCAACTTTCCCACACTAACCTTTTCTCACAAGAACATTCTGTGAGACCCTCTGCTCCTGTTATCTAATTCGTCTGAGCCGGGATGTGTATAACCTTGTAAATTTCCACCATGCACCGAACTAACGATAATATGACCATATGTGTATTTCCGTAATAATTGTACTAACATTGGTTCAAGCCTGTAGTATGGCTGTAGGTGATTGGCCATTGATAAACTCAAAACAATATAAAATGCTAAGTAGAAATAAACGGGGTTAGAGATTCTCTGAATCCTCCCATATAGAGCACTGCATCCGTTTGGTTTTCTGTTGGATTGCACAATCAACATAATAATTTGACACTCACTTGGTCAACCGTGAAGGGACGTTGGTGTCCTCCCTCAACAGCTTGGTGCCGTGACTCGGATCCCTAACCAGGGACGCCCCACCACCCCTGGATGTCCACAAAGAGAGACTTGCTTTCAGCCTCCCCTATTGGAATTGGGACTGATCATCCCCCACAAAAAGCCATGGCAAGTGCACAAGTTCTTTGCTAGTGATACTGACTGTTTGGCGTGGTTTCAACGTGGTGTGTGGTTGTTTGCAGTATCTCCGGACGTCTTGGTTGGATATAGTCAAAGGTGAGACTATAAGGGGTGTAGTCCCACTAAGGGTCTGATATTGATAACTTTCAAAGCAGTATCACCTCGGATTGACAAGTGAATATTGTGTGAATCTTCCTCAACTTCTGACAGAGATCCTTAGGAGACTGAACACTGTTAGCTTCAGATCGAAGATTGGGTAGGACACGTACACACACAGATATACATATATCTAGTGTCCGGAGAGCTGCGGATGAGAGTTCTCCTCCTTTCATCTGGCTGTTTGAGAGTGCCCCGATGGGAGTGGTTGAAGTGATGTCAGTGGAATAGCGGATGAGGTCCGGCCGGACTCGTGCTGTGCACAAAATTAAGGATCTTTGTTGGTTGAGAGGTGGCTGTAGTGATTAATCAATGTTTCCGTGGAGCAGAAAGAATTTGTCTCCCCCGCAGGAGGGTGAGGACATGATGAATATCACTGTCGGTCGAGCGGGGAAAAGGTCATTTAAGAATGCACCAAAAGTGTTTAAGGTGTTACATTTTCCCGTGCAGGGCAGACTTAAGCCTGCATTGTGGGACGAAGGAATTCGTCAGAAAAGGGGAAGATTAGTTGACTGTGGATTGTTGGAAGACGCTGAAAAGTGTAGGAAAGTTGCACATGAGATTTGTGATGAAGGGAATGTTGAAATAGAAGGAAGGTAGAGAAAACCAAAAGAGTAATGTCATTGTGTGGGTCGTACCCGGGTGGGTAGATTACAGTACGAGATAGATAAATGGCTTGTTGAAAAGTGAATGCATGTGGGAAAAGGTTGCGCTGAGTTTGTCGACAGAAGGAAAAAAGTATGTGGAGAAACTTAAACAGTTAACTAAAATATGCGAGCTACAAGATAAGGACCGGTTAATTATGAAGAAGAAAAAGGGCAAGTTAGAAGATAAAGGATTGTTACAAATAGCTTTGGCTTGGTATAGAACAGCAGAGAATTTGTCAAAGAAGGGTGGATGGAGGAAGAAAATACAGACAATAAGGGAAAGATGCCATGTTATGTGTATTACAAAGATACTGCTCTCCAGCTACCACCTGATAATGGCGGACGGGGGGGGGGGGGGGGGATGGACCTGTACTAATTGCAGTCAGCAGATTATTGTGTTGCATGTCACGTACCCCGTCCAAGAGGACCACCCCTCGCTACTACCCAAGCCACTCCTAGTGCCCCATCCTCATCTGTCATACATATGTCCGCCCAAAGTTCCAACCGTTCCTGCAGCGGCCATGTTGCTACACCCATTGCATCACCTCCGGCCTCTGACCAGATGTCCCTCTGGTGGCGGCCATCTTGGCACACCCAGAATACAGGCCGCAATACACACTACACCCAGAATGTGTATGAGGAAGATCATCATGATCAGTGTGTGACAGAGCATTAGACGCCAATACGTATGAGAGTGGGGTTGACTTCTGTCAAGCCCTTAAAATATGGGCTCAGGATAAGCTGGCTGATCAATCCACCACCCTCACAGATGTCACTCAAGAGAAGGGAGAGTCGGTTGAGAAGTTTTATGGGCGCCTTTTACAGGTCTATAAGGACCTTGGGTTCTCCTTATATACTAAAACTCATTGCCAGCTGTTAGTGTCCACCTTTATCCAGGGTTTACGTACTAAATGCAGCGACAGTCTTGGAAACTCCTGTGGTGCCTAACCCACATACACTTCTCTCACAAATACCATCTACTGCTGCCTGGTTTACAGTAATTGATTTAGCAAATGCCTTTTTCAGCATTCCACTACATAAAGACTGTCCATTTCTGTTTGCATTTACATATCAGGGCAGGCAATTGACTTGGACGGTGATGCCGCTGGGTGCGCAGAATAGCCCTAATCAGTTTGCAAAGAACATGTCTAGCTGTCTGCTGCCGTGGCAGCTGGACAACTCTGAGCTAGTACTATTACAATACGTGGATGATCTTCTTTTGTGTGCCCCCACGGAGCAAATGTCCATCAGGGCCAGTGTTAGCCTCCTCAAGCATCTAGCAAAACTGAATTGTCGAGTCTCAGCCTCAAAACTTCAGTTTTGCCTCTGTCAAGTGGTCTTCTTAGGCCACTGCTTTACTCAGGGTGCCAGACATCTCACAGAAGAAAGAAAGACGGCCATCTACCTGCTGCCATTCCCAAAAGATCCCATAGAGCTGCAACGGTTTCTTGGACTATGTACATATTGCAGACAATGGATCCCAGACGCCTCACGTCTGATGCAACCCCTATATGATGCATTAAAAGAAGACACTCTGGCTGATGTAAACAACAAGGACCACCAAGAACTGCTGCAACAAGCCTTTGAGCAACTAAAATCAAGGATAATGACAGCCCCTGCCCTTGGAAACCCGGACTGTGCTCAACCTTTCCATTCGTATGTCTCTGAG
Source organism: Phyllobates terribilis (assembly GCF_046119375.1). NCBI lineage: Eukaryota > Metazoa > Chordata > Amphibia > Anura > Dendrobatidae > Phyllobates > Phyllobates terribilis. The sequence goes on from NW_027362769.1 coordinate 288,020,860, forward strand.
ACGGGAGGGCATGCAGCCGGGGTACTCACTCAGAGACACTGTACAAAGCAGCTCCCAGTCGGTTATTACTCAGCGCATCTGGACCCGGTAGCCAGGGCCTCCCCCAGCTGTCTACGAGCGGTTCACGCCACACAGCAGTTACTTGAAAAGACGGCGGATATCATCCTTGGACATGAGACTCATATTTATGCTCCACGCGATATTGCGGCTGTTCTGGCTTTACAGCAACCTAAACATCTGTCCACACAGAGACACCTGCTGCTGCAGTGTTTGTTGATTTAGGTAGAAAATGTGAGATTACACCGGTGCACCACCATCAACCCGGCCACCCTGCTACCGGCACCTGAAGGAGAGGGGAAAGAGGCTCCACCACATGATTGTCTGGAACAAATTACTGCGGAGTCAACTCCACTTGTTCTAGTGGGGGAAGTACCCTTGGATGATCCAGAACTTACGTTATATAAGGATGGATCCAGATATGTTGACACCTCTGGCAGGTTTCATACTGGATATGTTGTCACAGCTGAAGATACATTGATAGAGGCTGCAACCTTACCACTGCCAAGAAGCTGGTCTCTGAAGTTGTTTGCCGGTATGGAGTCCCAGAAGTCATCGAAAGTGATCAAGGACCAGCCTTTTCCTCATGCGTATATCAAAAAATACTTACCATGATCAGATCAACAGTGGCGTTACATACTCCTTACCATCCACAGTCAAGTGGCAAGGTGAAGAGATTGAATGGCACACTGAAAAGGCAATTAACCAAAATGATGCAAGAGACTACGGCCCAGTGGCCTGAACTCCTTCCCATTGCACTATATCACATACGCACCACCCCCATAGGGAAACACAAACTGTCACCCTATGAGATACTATTTGGGTCACAACCAGCCATAGCTAGATTTACCCCACAACAATTATCAGAAGAAACAGATCATGTTGTGCAATATGTGATTCAGCTTGCCAAAGCCTTAACTAACACCCATGCGTTAGTATCATCTTCTATTCCAGATCCAGCTGATGCAGAAGGTTGTCATACCCTCAAGCCTGGAGATTATGTGTATGTGAAGAGGCATGTTCGGAAACACGGACTAGAACCATTGTATGACGGACCATGCCAAGTGCTCCTGACAACCCCAACAGCAGTAAAACATGAATTTTCTGAATATAAGTCTAGTGATCCAACATGTGGCAATCCGGATGTTGGATATTGTAGCCCCCTGGGACAAATGTCTTCGTGGTGTATGTTATCAAATAACACCGTTTTTATCGATTTGGTACATAAATTAGTATTACAGCACTCTGTTTTATGGGATCTGCCATCAGCCACATATTGGGTCTGTGGGAATAATGCGTACAAATGGCTCCCAGTCGGAGTAGGGGACTTGTACGTTGGCCCGGCTAACTCCAGCCACTTATCTTATTCCCCATAGTAAAGTAGATATGAGAGCCATCCCTCTTCATACCATCTATAAACGTGCTAAGGACAACACCCCACGCCCATCAGGAAGACCTCATTTAGTACAAATGAGTATACCCAATAAGATAGCCAGTACTGTCCTCCTCTACCCTATGGTTACACAAATGTGGGACAAATTAGTGGAAGTCACTGACTACTTAGATGACCAGATTTGGAATATTTTGGAAGTAATTAATACTACTGTTGCAGTGCAGGATCAACTTATTATAGTGGCCAATCAACATACTTTAGCGCTGGACTATTTGACAGCAGCTCAAGGAGGGTTGTGTCAGGTTATAGGCCCAGCCTGTTGTCACTATATTGACCCCGACTCTACCATACGGTTAAAGCCTAAAATGGAAGACATTAGCAAACTCAGGGAAGAATATAACAAACACAATGAATTGACCAAAGACAGTTGGTGGTCTGATACGTTCTACTTTTTAAATCCTGCTAATTGGTTTAAAGGGATTGGTGGATGGATTGCTGGAATATTACAAGGAGTGTGGCATATTGCTGTTTGCATCTTGTTAATATATGTTTTACTAAAACTAGACTTTTATTGTATCCCATTTTGCATGAGGAAAACCTGCCAGTCATCAGAGAGCAAGGAGGACTCTGCCAACCGACATCCAGTGCTATTATACACGGACCTCCCAGATGTAACCAGCATTGAGGACCTGGACGGCAAGGGAATGATGACCTTCACCCGCATGCCCCAACCAACCTCACGTCTGAAGATCAGAGCTTTATGATTATGTCAACAAACAAGGGGGGATGGACATGCCACGACGGCCTCAATTGGTAACAAGGGCACTAATTGGGTGAAGACCAATGTCCCTCAGGCTCAAAACATGACCCTGGGAAAGCACCTCTATTGTTGATAATAACATAATTTTTAGGGGGGAATGTAAAGGACATATTAATATTCATGCTATCCAAGTGTAAAGGACATATTGATACTCATGCTAGAGCAACTCCATTTTGTCTACTTGCTTTAAAATCATGTTATTATCACTCCTTGCATAACATACATTCTTTCCTTCTTTTCTCATGCAACTTTCCCACACTAACCTTTTCTCACAAGAACATTCTGTGAGACCCTCTGCTCCTGTTATCTAATTCATCTGAGCCGGGATGTGTATAACCTTGTAAATTTCCACCATGCACCGAACTAACGATAATATGACCATATGTGTATTTCCGTAATAATTGTACTAACATTGGTTCAAGCCTGTAGTATGGCTGTAGGTTATTGGCCATTGATAAACTCAAAACAATATAAAATGCTAAGTAGAAATAAACGGGGTCAGAGATTCTCTGAATCCTCCCATACAGAGCACTGCCTCCGTTTGATTTTCTGTTGGATTGCGCAATCAATATTATAATTTGACACTCACTTGGTCAACCGTGAAGGGACGTTGGTGCCCTCCCTCAACAAGGGATGGGGTGCCATGCATACCAGGATAGGGATGAGGGGTACCATCCATAGCAGGATGAGGGGTACCATACATACCAGGATAGGGATGAGGGATGGGGTACCATGTATACCAGGATGGGGGTGAGGGGCCCATGCATACCAGGATAAGGCTGAGGGGGCCATGCATACCAGGATAGGGTATGAGGGAGCAATGCATACCAGGATAGGGATGAGGGGTGCCATGCATACCAGGATAGGGATGAGGGGTGCCATGCATACCAGGATAGGGATGAGGGGTGCCATGCATACCAGGATAGGATGGGGGGAAAGGATGGGGGCAGCACAAATAGCAGAATGAGTGCAGCACAAATATCAGGATGGGGGGCAGCATATACCAGCATGGGAGACCATATACCAATAAAAATGCTCACCACCCGGGCGTAGAACAGTTTCAATAGCTAGTAAATTATATTACCACAAGTCAAACAGTTGGTGCAGTAGATTCTAAGAAAACCAACAGACTCCTAATTCATGATCTGCATGTTTTTGAGTTTGTGTATTTGAATAATTAATTGCAAGGGGGTGTGTTCAAAATAATAGCAGTGTGGAGTTCAGTTAGTGAGGTCAATCATTCTGTGAAGAAACAGGTGTGAATCAGGTGGTCCTTATTTAATGGTGAAGCCAGCACATGTTGTACATGCATTTCTCCTTGAAAGAGAAATATGGGTCGTTCGAGACATTGTTCATAAGAACAGCGTACTTTGATTAAACAGTTGATTGGAGAGGGTAAAACCTATAAAGAAGTGCAGACAATGATAGGCTGTTCAGCTAAAATGATCTCCAATGCTTTAAAATGGAAAGCAAAACCAGAGAGACGTGTAAGAAAACGGAAGACTACCATTCGAATGGATTGAAGAATAGCCAGAATGGCAAAGGCTCAGCCAATGATCAGCTCCAGGATGATCTTAGACAGTCTCAAGTTACCTGTGAGTACTGTGACAGCTAGAAGGCGCTTGTGTGAAGCTAATCTCTTAGCAAGAAGTTCCCACAAAATCCCACTGTTAAAAAAAAAGACAATTTGCAAAAGAACACATCAACTGGCCTAAAGAGAAATGGAGAAACATTTTGTTGCCTGATGATAGTAAAATTGTTCTTTTTGGGTCCATGGGCTGCAGACAGTTTGTCAGACAATCCCCAAACTCTGCATTCAAGCCACAGTACACTCTGAAGACAGTGAAGCATGGTGGTGCAAGCATCATTATATGGGCATGTTTCTCTTATTATGGTGCCGGACCTATTAACTGCATACCAGGGATCATGGACCAGTTTGTATATATTAAAATACTTGAAGAGGTCATGCTGCCTTACGCTGAAGAGGATATGCCCTCGAAATGGGTGTTTCATCAAGACAATAACCCTAAACACATCAGTAAACGAGCAAAATCTTGGTTCCAGTCAAAAAAAATTGAGGTTGTGGAGTAGCCACCCCAATCCCCGGACCTTAATCCGATAGAACACTCGTGGGGTGACAGCAAAAATGCAGTTTCTGAGGAAAAGCCAACATATGCCAAAACATTGTGGGATGTATTCAAAGCATCCTGGGCTGGAAGAACAGTTGACAGGTGCCAGAAGTTGGTTGACTCTATGCAACATAGATGTGGAGCAGTTCTAAAAAACTGTGGGTATACAACTAAATATTAGGTTAGTGATTCACAAGAATGCTAAATCCTCAAAAAAAAGAGTACATATTGTGAGCTTGCACAGCTATTTTTTTTAGAACAACCCAATGTTCAAGTTTTATTTTCTGTACAGTAGTTAAAAATTATATACATTTCTCTTGTTTTGAATTAGAAAACAGTGTGCAATGTTCCCAATGCATGGAAATAAAAACTAGTATAAAAAAGATTTTGTGCTTAACGCATGTTTTTGATCACACTGCTATTATTTTGAACACTACTGTAGTATGCTTTATACTGTGTTATTTGTTTTGCAAATATGAAAACAAAGTACAACAGGCTAGGCCGGTGTTAGACCCTGGGCAAAAAAATAAAATTAGGATCCTAAATACTTCAATGAAGCTACCTTGACTGCATGGTGTTTCGAAACTATGGACAAATTCATCAAAATAATTACATAAAAATTTGAAAAGTTGCCAAATTTTTCCTTAACATAGAGTTGCACAAAATTGTTGTGACTTTTGATGTATTCGTGTTAGTTTTAGGCAGCTCTGTCAAAATGTATGGAGCTGGGGCAGAATGGGGCCAGGACAGGATGTGAGATTTTTTGATATTTGTATGAATTAGCTCCGATCACTCACCTGTTCTTGTCACCTGCATATTAAAAACATCGCCAATATCTGACCTTTTCTCACCTTTGAAACGGCTAAAAGTCTTACTGTCTCTCTTATTCATTTGCGTTTGGTCTACTGCAACTCTCTTCTGATCAGTCTGCCTCTTGCCAAACTTTCTCCTCTCCAATCCATCCTGAATGCAGCAATCAGGGTTGTATTTCTGTCCATCCGCTTCACCGATACCTCCATCTTGTGCCAGTCATTACACTGGTTACCCATTCACTACAGGGTCCAATATAAACTCATCACTCTCACCCACAAAGCTCTCCACAGTTTTGCACCACTTTATATCTCCTCCCTCATCTCTGTCTATCGCCCTACACATGCCCTCTGTTCTACAAATGACCTAAGTCTAACATCTTCGATAATCTGAACCTCGCATCTGCATCTCCAAGACTTCTCTCGTGATCCACCCGTTTTCTGGAATGCACTACCCCAGACGATCCAACTGATACCTAGCCCCCATGTCTTAAAGTGTGCTTTAAAAATCCATCTCTTTAAACAAGCCTACCTCCTCAACTCACTAACCTAACTTTCCCCTGTTGTAAATATTATTCAGAACTGCTCCCTTCAATCCTTCTGTTTCCACACCCTCCATGCGCACGGTAACTGCACTCAATACTTGATAATTGCACTTAATCATACTGGCTGATGACCGGATCATGCAGCTTTATATGAAAATCTCTATTTATTATAATTGCTAGACCTGAAATAGTAAGCACTTTTCACCTATTGTGTCACCCTATTTCCTTGCAAGCTTGCGAGCAGGACCCTCACTCCTAATGTAACTGTATAAACTGTCTTACCTTGTATTGAATTTATTGTCTGTATATGTATGTCACTGCTTAATTGTAAAGTGCCACTGAATATGTTGGTGCTATATATAAAAAAAAATATTATTATTATCTCTCTGAGCAAGCACACCACCCATCAGTCCGTGGTCGTTTTAATCACAGCAGGATCCTACCTATCCATTTGGCTATCAACCCAGGAGAAGAATCACATTAGGATAGGTTCCCAACAAAGAAGATCGCTTTGTCGTTGCTGCTGGGCATGCATGAATTGGCCAAATTATGTGATAAGTATCTTTGTTTTTTCCTCTTTTCTAGAGAAGTAATGCAATTCCAATTTCATCTATTTCATGTTTAGATGCTATAGCGTGCAGTTTTATTAGTTATGTATGGAGATAGCTACTCTTAGTATGCACCTGTTCACACCAGTTTTCTGTTTGGAAGTGACGGTTAGTCTTTTGATAATTAAAGGGTATCTGTCTCATCTGAGAGCAGCATAATGTAGGAAAAGAGACCCTGAATCCAATGATGTATCACTTAATTTACTCGGTGCAGCAGTTATGACACAATCAGAGTTCTTAGATGTAGCATGAAGCAGAGCTGAGAAAGCTAACACTGTCCACACCACATCTCTCTATGTAAATTGTGTATTGACAGTGCACACTATGCCTCACCTTTAGACAGGCTTGACGATGTTGATCAGACATCCTCCAATACAGGCCGTTGCCGACCCTTATAACGCCACCTGCTGGTCTCCAGTGGTATGATAGAGCAACAATTTACATATAATTTAACAGAATGACACCAGGCAATACATCAAAGCATACATTATTCCACAGACTCCTATGAATGCAGAAATGTTCGTAATGGCCCCTTTTGGGTCATCACATAACTCCTTGAAGAAGAACCAAGCCGCCCCCGGCTTGCCTAAGAGGTCTCGGCTAAATATGATGATGGGGCATTGTACTCTAACCACCCAGATTGTGGTAATGTACACCTGAAGAGAATGCCTTCGTCCTAGCATAGGGTAACTTTTGGAAATTCCAGTTACTAGTGTTCTAGAACTTCACTTGAGTTCACAAGTACTTTTCCTGCTGCATGTAGCTCCCATGTATGTTAAGTGCCACAAACCCAGTTTCCTGACTAGGCTTTGACTAAAGTATATTTTACTTCCTACTAATATTAGTGTCCTATGGCAAAGACTAGTCTAGCAGACTCCTCATGTCTTTGATCTCTTAAGAACACAAAGAGTGTGGGGGCATGGGGGCATGGTTATTCCAACCACTTAACCAGTTGAACCAATCTACCTTTAGAAGGGTGTCATGATACAGTTATCCCTTCAAGCTCATCAAGGCCTGTAATTACTCTGAACACTTCATCACCTTGATAACTTCGAGTGTATATTTGTGCCTGCTTGTTACTTAGTGTGTAAGTCTCACTGATGGCCAACACATATTACCCGAGACACATTAGTAACTGGCTCCAGCTTCATTTAGGGAGATCTCTGGTTAAGAGTATATGCAACTTAAGTGCATTTCCTAGGATTTTAGCTAAACAGTGAAATAAAACCATTACACATCGATCCTCAGAGACCGGGCTTTTCTGTGGGAGTAGCTCTCTGGAACACTTGAGACATTCAGCACTGGAACCATGGTTTCTTCTTATTTAGGACATGCAAAGCCTAGCTATTCTACAAAACTTATAGTTAGCAAAGAGTTCATATTTTTAAAAGTAACGAGTCTGATCTTTCAGTGCAATGAGTCTTTTAGTGAAGTGCAATAGATTTTAAAAACCATCACATTGCGGCTCCCAAACGGCAGAAGGAGTCCACACAATGGCCCCAAGTACTTGAACAGAATAACTGGGGTTAATGTGTAAAACCAGAAAGACTACAAACAGGGTGCTCTCCAGTGAAAAACAGGATCACGGGGAGCTCAAGTATTCATCCTTTCTTGGGCACATGGCTTCAAACGTTACACAACAGTAGTGGGAGGTACTTATTGTTGAAGAGGTGACTCTAGACTTTGGGTCTAGGGTTTGGAGGAAGAGGAACTTTCTTCTGCGCTTGGGACAACTCATAACTGTGCAGATAAGAGGGAAGTTGTCATTTGTTCTCCCTTTGAGACCTTCTTGCAGGTTCAGAGTTTCTAAGCAAAGCAACCGTTTCCCTGGAGAGTCAATATCCTCAATTGAAGGTGGAGAAGGGACAAGAGGCTTCTGCGGAGACCCCACCCGAATGATGGTTGTCGATATAGGTATCCTCACCAGGATCTGCGGCAACAAGGACAATTGAAGCAGGTCAGGTAAAGAAGACATCTCAAAGGGAGACCCCCTTGAAGAAGATATCCCAGTTGGCTCACATTCTCTTGATAGTTGCTGAGGAATGGGCTCTTGCAGTAAATTTTTCAGCCGGTTACGGTGAACTTTTAGTGTACATCAGTCCTCTCGATAAATCAGGTAGACTTCAGGAGAGAGACTGTCCCTAAATACATATGGTTCACGCTCCTATCTGCTATCTAGCTTACTGATTGGGTGATTGTTCTTTACCCACACTTGATCCCCTGACTGCAAGGGCTCAGCACCGGCATGTAGCTCAAAGTTTTGCTTCTGTCTTTGTTGGGCCTTTTCAATTCTAAAGTCCACAATTCCTCTGGTATCTTCCAAGCGTCTCTGCTGCTCTTTGACCCAATCAGACTGAGGAAAGAGAGGCTCTGAGTCTCGTCCACAGATATCCAAAGCAATGTCAGCGGGCAAGTGTCCATGCCTTCTGAACATCAGATGGTAAGGGGTGTATCCGGTGGAGCAGTGCGTGGTATTATTGTAGAGATACATCAATTCCGGCAGAAGTCTTGGCCAGTCCGTTCGCTGGTGTGTGGGAACCACCTTGAGCAAGCTAATTAGGGTTTGGTTTATCTACTCACACAGACCATTTCCATGTGGATGACAGGCTGTAGTTCTCAGCTTCTTGTAATTATATAGTGCACACAGCTCCTGAAACAACTGAGACTTGAAGGCTTACCCATAGGGCGAGATGAAACTTTTCCACAAGGCAGCCGCGGAGGTCTGGGCGGTAAGGTCTCTCACGGGGATGGCCACCACGAACTTTGTGTAGTGGTCAATGACTGTCATAGCATACGTATACCCAGACCGACTAGGCTTCAGTTTGACGTGGTCGATGGCTACCAGCTCCAAGGGGCTCTTGCTCACGATTGGATGAAGAGGAGCACGCTGATTATGCCTTTCACCCCCGGCCACAGCACAGGTGGGGCACTCTCGACACCAAGCCTCGATGTCAGCTCTCATGTTGATCCAATAGAACCGTCGCCTGATAGTGGCCTCTTTCTTTTGGATCCCAAAGTGACCAGATTGGTTATGATACATGTCCAGAACAATTTTCGTGACTCTTCTGGGGGCCACCACTTGGAAAATTATCTCATACGTTATTGGATTCAAGGTTCTTCTATGCAATAGGCCCTGTTGGAGGAAGAGCCATTTTCTCTGCCACCAGAGATGTCCCAGCTCTGCATTACCTCTCTTCCTTCGGATTCTTTCTGGCACCCACCCACTGGAAAAGTAATTCAGTAGTTCTCCAATGACTCTGCTCTCGGCCTGGAGATTCTTCCACAGCTTCTTTTCAACGGGAGTCAGAAGATCGTCTGGCTAGGAAGCACTAGTAGTCCTAGGAATCTGCTGTCTGATCTGCAGGGCTTTCTGCCGGGCGAACCAGGTATAAAAAGCGGGCATCTCCATATCTTCCCACTGATCGTCCGGGGATTTGAGTTCTGTCTGAGCAGGCAGCCTTGACAAGGCATTGGCATTATCGTTGGCCTTTCCGGCCCAGTATCTTATACTAAAACTGAAGTTGGCCAATCGAGAGGCCCATCTATGCTCCAGAGCTCCCAGATGGGCTGATTTCAGATGTGCCAACAGGTTGTTATCTGTGTATACGGTAAAGGGTGACGCACCCAGATAGCCCTTAAATTTTTCAATTACTGGCCAGTCCAGGGCCCGGAATTCCAGCTTGAAGGAGCTATAGTTCAGATCATTTTGCTAAAGTTCTCTAAGTGAATGAGTGGCATAGGAAATAACACTTTCAGTTCCGGCCTGCATCTGAGAAAGCACTGCTTCTAAGCCTTTTTTGCTGGCATCCGTTGTATAGGTTAAAGGGTAAACTGTAACCCGAATACACCAGCATCGGTGGCTCAGACAGCTTCTCTTTCAGTAACTGGAATGCGGCTTCTCTGTCAGCAGTCCAATCCACCAGGAGTCTGGCCTTCTGGCAGCCTTTGGGCTGCCCCTTTAGGAGCCCTTGGAGAGGACCCGCTATCTGGGCAAATTTTGGGATAAATCTCCGATAGTAACTGGCAAATCCCAGTAAACTCTTCAGTTTCTTGACTGTGGTAGAAGCAGGCCAGTGTCTCACTGCAGCTATTTTGTCTGGGTCCGGCTGGACTCCAGCAGCAATCACAATGTGGCTCAAATGCTTCACTTGAGGCTTCAGGAGGAAGCACTTGAAAGTTTTATCTTCAACCCATGTTGAGCCAGGGTCTGAAACACTTTCGCCAGATGTTGCAGATGTTCCTCATACGTCCTGGAGTACACTATTACATCGTCCAGATGTGGAAGAACTGTTTCAAAATTCCAGTGTCCAGGACACCTCTCCATCAGTCTCTGAAGTGTCCCTGGGGCATTACACAGCCCAAACGGCATATAATTGAATTCGAAGGGGATCATTGATGTTGTGAAGGCAGTTTTCCCTTTGTCTTCATGGGCCATAGGAACTTGCCAGTAGCCGCTAATCAGGTCTAAAGTGGAAAAGTAGGCCACAGCCCCTAAATCTGTGAGCGACTCCTCTATCTGAGGCAAGGGATAGGCATCTTTATGCGTGATATTGTTGATTTTGCGATAGTCCATACAGAACCGTATGGTCCCATCCTTCTTCTTCACTAGAACAAGGGGGGTGGCCCACAGACTGTGGCTATCCCTGAACACATTTGCTGTCTTCATGTCCTGGACCATTTTCTTCACCTGCTGGTACATGGCAGGGGGTACCGGCCTGTACCTTTCCTTGATGGGGAGATGGTCGCCTGTCGGGATGGTATACTGGTTTAGACTCGTCTGCTCATAGTCCATGGCGTGTTGACTGAAGGCTTGTTGGTGCTGTTTGGCTGCCTCAAGTACTCCTTGGATCTGTTCATCTGGAGTGGTATCATCGCCAACATTCAATGTGGCCCACCAGGGTGGCGAGGCAGGATCTTCAGCTGCATTCTCTGCTGAGGTTGCTTGTTGTGAAGCCATAAGAGAGGTTTCTACTAGATCATCTGGGTGGAAATTATACAGGCTGGCTTCTTCTTCTTCCACTGGTTGGTCCCCTAGATTGATCACATGAATGGGTACTTGCCCTCTGTACACTGTAGCTAGGCTTCTTGCTGCCAGGACAGGTAGTTCATCCCTCATCAAGAGGCTCTACAAGGGTCTCATAGTCAAGTCCCCGCAGTCCCATGAAAGCTCTACACCACACCAGAGTCTCTGTTCCAGGTTGTAACCGGACAGTTTGGGCATCCTTGATCTCCCTTTTTTTGTTGGTAAACTTCTGTTGAGCTGCCAACACCTGCATTGTCTCATGGATAGCCTTCTGAGAGTCTTTGGGTACATTTGGCAGGGATGGTCGTAGGGCTTGCAGCACTTCGGTATAGCAATTTTGGAGAACACTAGTGCCTAGAATCACAGGAAAGTTGTAATTTTCTGGAACTTGGATCACTACTACCCTTTGCTCTATGAGTTCGGTCTATCCAATCTGAAGCGTGGGTTCCTAGTAGCCGCTTATTTCTACTGACTTTCCATTTGTCGCTATGTTGTGGAGCCAGGCCTTTGGAGGTTGTGTCAGCTGGGCTCCTTTTCGGCACTCTTCAAATGCCGGATAGTGGCCACTTGAGACCCTGTGTCAATCAAGGCAGGGAAACTCACTACATTAATGTTGACTTCAACCATGAGATGAGCGCCCACATACTTTGGCATCCAGGCTGGATCTAGGGGACTTAAGGTCTCTCCTCCTGAGGGGTGTCCCGCTGCCTCAGGGATAATCTTTTAACTGCCAGCAATCCTCTTCTTGTTGCCCACGTCGATGACAATATCCGCATTCTAGTCTTCGGGTACTTTTGTACCAGGTATCTGAAGGCCTCTCTGGGGGTTGGCGTCTGTACTCTCTTGATCCTGAAGGTGCCCGTTCAAGTTCTAATCTTGGAGAACCTTCTCTTTCCTGCCTAATATGGTAATATGGCATGGTCAGAGGCATGATACAGCTGGCTGTCATGGCTGCTGAGGATGGGCTAGCATTCGCTGAGGTACTAGGTAAACTTCTCCATGGCTGCATCACTTGTGTTGCTGATGAGTCCTCCTAGTCCATAGTTTAGCTATCTTCACTGTGAGACATTGCTTTTGATATCCTGCACCAGACCAGATGGATCAATTTGCAGCGAACTCAAAAGTTTGGGAGGCGTTGCTATGGGCAACAGCTGGGAAATACGAGCGTAGCCCCTTTAAGAGTTGCAGTAGCAACTGTTAAGTCGGCTATACCAGTGGACAGAAAGGTTCAGGCAGTCTCTTCCCCCTTTGATTTTCCCAGCAGTACTCACTCAGGCCTCTGTAGCACGATATTCCAAGCTCCAGTGATTCAGGAATCGCAGTGGTGCATAGGAAACTGCAAAATAGTGGATGACCCTGGTGCGTGCTCAAGCACCCATGGCAGCAGAATCTTACCCTATTCTCAGGCAAATAAAGTTCTTTTAAAACAGGACCGGGTCAATTCAGTACAAGGTGAACATAAGTCACAGGAGTAAATAACCTGTTCGTGACGCCAGAAATTTCAGATGTAATGTATGGCACACCCGAGTAGTAGGGCTAGGAGGCACTATTAGGCCCAGATGTAGGTGCCGAATGGTGGTATGACTCTTCTCTGATGTTGTGCAGTTTGGGGTGTCACAGTGCTCCTACCTGGTTCCTGACGCTCCAGACCCGTTCACAGGGTACATCTAGATTATTTAGAGATAGGTAGGAAGAAGGCAGACCAGACTTTGTATGAACAGTTCAAATTGTTTACTGGATCACAAATTAAGGAATCACAGCTTCTCCAGCATTTAGCACTGGTTATCCATACAGGTGCTGGCTGGATGGCAACAAGACTGATACTCTGATATGGGAAAAGGTTTGGCCTTGCTGTGATGGGCTCTAAAAAGATTTTCTGGCAATGTACTTAATCCTAGCAGCCCTTGTACCCTACGCCTCACCTCTAGTCAGGCTTGACTCTCCCCAACCACCAACTGCCAACCCCCCTGGTCACCATAGTGACCAGACTATAGACGATGTTGATCAGACATCCTCCAATACAGTACGTTGCCGACCCTTATAATGCCACTTGCTGGTCTCAAGTGGTATTACAGAGCAACAATTTACATTTAATTTAACAGAATGACACCAGGCAATACATCAAAGCATAAATTATTCTACAGACTCCGATGAATGCAGAAATGTTTGTAATGACCCCTTTTGGGTCATTACAACAGTGAGTTGCTTATCAGAGGAGGGAGTGAAGTCGGGCTAACAGGCGCATGCACTGTGGTCAGGGCAATGATAATCTCCTAGTGATAAAACCTGCATTGTATAGAAGCAATAACATACAGCCTAATAAGTGACACATCCCTGAATCAGTGCCTCAGCTCTTACCTCATGCTGTCCTCAGATTACATAGCAAAAACCTGGTGACAGATTCCCTTCAACTACTTATGTTACGGGTCCGGGTGGTGGAACCTCTGTGCCGCGGTGCAAGGAGGGACCCAGAGGGGCGTAACTAAGTATCAACCGACCCTGGTCGGACGGCGGCAAACGACAGCGTAACCAGGGAGGGACCGAGCAGAGGGACCAGGTGCTACTCTGGGGACAACCTTGTAAGAGAGCAGGTGGCTCCCACAGGTCAGACAGCAGGGACTGACCGGTATAGCGGATGGACACAACAGGTAGGCAGCAGTCTCTGTGTTAACTGACGGGTAGTCACGGTACGTGACGGAAGAAGTCTCTTGGCAAGCGGGTAGGTGGTCACGGCAAGTGACAGCGGGAGCCTCAAGGTAGGCTAGCAGGTGGTCACGGCAAGTGACGGCAAGCAGGCTGTAGTCTCTAGGCTGACAGGCAGGTGGTCACGGCATGTGACGGCAGAGCCTCCAGGTAGGCTAGCAGGTGGTCACGGCAAGTGACGGCAAGCAGGCTGTAGTCTCTAGGCTGACAGGCAGGTGGTCACGGCATGTGACGGCAGAGCCTCCAGGTAGGCTAGCAGGTGGTCACGGCAAGTGACGGCAAGCAGGCTGTAGTCTCTAGGCTGACAGGCAGGTGGTCACGGCATGTGACGGCAGAGCCTCCAGGTAGGCTAGCAGGTGGTCACGGCAAGTGACGGCAAGCAGGCTGTAGTCTCTAGGCTGACAGGCAGGTGGTCACGGCATGTGACGGCAGAGCCTCCAGGTAGGCTAGCAGGTAACAGGCGGGTAGTAGACGTGCGCTCCCAGGTAAGCGGGTTTAGCAGGCACGACAGGTAGCAGGCAGGTAACTGGCAGGTGCTTCCTGGAACGAAGGTGGACTTGCCCATAGACAGACTGGCGGAAGACCAGAGGCAGACTGTTGGGCAGGAGGGAAGAGAAGCTGGCAGACAGGACTGGTAGTCAGGCTGGCAATGGGACCTGAGGGCTGAAGCAGAGGTAAGTATTCTGTGCAACAACTTTGCTCGGGCACCTCCATTTTGGAGGAGGTGCCTTATATATGGGAGGTCCTCCGGCTATTGGCCGGGGACTCCTTAGGACGGCGCGTGGTCCCTTTAAGAGCGGGGGAGCACGCGTGCGCGTGCCCTAAGCACAGTGCTGGGGAAGGAGCGCGCGCCGGCAGCAGCAGCGGGGAGAGGAGCGCTAGAGGACGCCGCGCCAGGAGCGGGAAGGTGAGAGGGACGGCGTCTCTGCCTAGCAGGGGGCAGAGACGCAGATGCAACAACTTACATAAGTTTCTGTTTTATGTTTCCTTATCCTACAACCCCAAACAGTTATTCAGCAGTTTTAACACACTCCTCCGTACCCTACTTCCCCCTCCGACCTCTGTTATTTCTGCTGAGGAGTTTGCCACACACTTCAAAAACAAGATTGACCAAACAAGGCAAGTCTTTACTGTCCGACCACCACAACCTCTTTGTTTTCCAGACAATTGCCCTTCCCCTATAACCTCCATTTTCAACATCACTGAAGGAGCCCTTACTCATCTCCTCTCCAAATCACACCTCACCACTTGTGCACTTGACCTCATTCCATCCCACCTACTCCCCACCCTCACCCCCACACTCATCCCATCCCTAACCCATCTCTTCAACCTATCACTAACTTCAGGTACCTTCGCCTCTGCCTTCAAACATGCCACAATCACGCCCATCCTCAAAAGACATCCCTCGACCCAACCGCCTTGTCCAGTTATCACCCCATATCACTGCTCCCATTTGCCCCCAAACTCTTTGAGGAACACGTTCAGGCTGAACTTTCCTCTCACTTCTCATCTAAGTCTCTCTTCGACAACCAGCAATCTGGTTTCTGCCCCCACCATTCCACCGAAACTGCCCCTACCAAAATTACTAATGACTATTACAATTCTCTATACTCCTCCTTCTTGACCTGTCCTCTGCCTTCGACACAGTTGACCACTGCCTCCTATTACAGATCCTCTCTTCCTATGGCGTCAAAGACCTTGCTATGTCCTGGATCTCCTCATACCTTTCCAACCACACATTTAGAGTCTCCCACTCCCACACTACCTCCTCATCCCGCCCTCTCTCTGTTGGAATCCCCCAAGGCTCTGTCCTAGGACCCCTACTCTTCTCAATCTATACCCTTGGCCTGGGACAGTTCATAAAATCCCATGGCTTTTAGTACCATCTGTACGCTGATGACACCCAGATCTACCTCACTGGCTCAGATGTCACCTCTCTGTTGTCCAGAATTCCAGCATGTCTATCAGCTGTATCCTCCTTCTTCTCTCGCTTCCTCAAGCTCAATGTAGACAAATCTGAACTCATCATTTTTCCCCCATCTCGCGTATCTTCCCCATCTAATATTTCTATCACAATAAATTACATCACGCTTTCCCCTGTACTGGCAATCCGCTGCCTCTGAGTAACCCTTGACTGTGCCCGGTTCTTTAAACCACACATCCAAGCTCTTGCAACCTCCTGTCGCCTCCAGCTCAAAAATAATTCCAGAATCTGTCCTTTACTCAACCCTCAATCTACTAAACTGCTTGTGCATGCCCTCATCATCTCCCACCTCGAATACTGCAACATCCTCCTCTGTGGCCTGACACTCTAGCACCTCTCCAGTCCATCCTTAACTCTGCTGCGCGACTAGTTCATCTCTCACCTCACTACTCCTCTGCTACCCCCCTTTACAAATCCCTTCACTGGCTCCCAATTGCCCAGCGTATCCAGTTCAAACTACTAACACTGACCTACAAAGCCATCCATAACCATTCTCCTCTGTATATCTCTGAACTAATCTCTCGATATATTCCCTCATGTACTCTCCGGTCCTCCCAAGACCACCTCCTCTCCTCCACACTTATTCGTTCCTCACCCAATCGCCTCCAAGACTTCTCCCGAATATCACCCATCCTCTGGAATTCTGTGTCTCAACACATCTGATTATCCGCCACACTTGGATCCTTCAGATGAAACCTGAAAACCCATCTCTTCAAGAAAGCTTACAACCTGAAATGACCACGCTGCCTCCTCACCAACACCGGATCTGCTGCACCCCCCCCACCTACTGTCTCCTTCCCCATTCCTGTAGAATGTAAGCCCGCAAGGGCAGGGCCCTCTTCCCTCTGTACCAGTCTATCATTGTTAGTTTGTTCACTGTAAGTGATATCTGTATTTGGTATGCAACCCCTTCTTATGTACAGCACCATGGAATCAATGGTGCTATATAAATAAATAATAATAATAATAAATAATATTATGTTTGACACATAGACACAAATGCATGTGTGTGTTTAAATTCACAAAAGGTTTTTTTTTTATTCACAAATCATCTGTCTGCAAATTAATGAGTAACAGGCCTGCTGGTTGTAGTGCTGGAAATTTCTGTGGAAATATGCTGTATTTTTTAGGTAGGGCGTGATCACATAACTTACAAGCACCTTCATCATCGCCAGCACTATACATACATTGCACATGTGCGCGGCTTCTTTTCCTCACTGCACTGATCCTCTGAAGCCGGGTTACACGTGCTGGCTTCAGAGAGGCACACTGCGCATGATCGGAAGTCTTCTGTAGTGTGCATATGCGAGGTATGTACAGTGCTGGCGCTTGTAAGTCATGTTATCATGCCCACAGGGGCTAAGTGGGTCAACTAGTCTGGGGACACTAACGCCCCCTCGTCTAGTCAAAGGCTCATTTACATGTCATAAACGGACTTTAGAAATACTTTTTCTAAAGATTTGTTTGTGTGTAAAGTAACACAGGGACTGTTAGGCAGGGTGTTTTATATACAGTACGCAGACCCAACTGGTGGTCGTTCTGGGGGCATAGGGGATCTGACAGGTTCACTTTAAAGTTGAGCTGATCTGCCGGCCGCTGGAGTGGCCACCACACAGTATGTTCCACACCATACACCCTTTACATCTGGCTGCTAGAAGTGATAATAACCGATCAGTGGGTGTCAGACTCCAACAATCTTATATTAACATCTTAAAGATAGGTCATCAGTATGAATGTAGTGGACAACCCCTTTCATTTTAAATTTAAATGTTCCTATTTAATTTTGTTGCATACAATATAATTAAGAGTTTCCCCCTTGGATTTTCAATACACCTGATAGCAAACAATAACATAAGTTCCATTTTTCTTGGTGATGCAAATTCATCTGCATGTTAACTTTAAAAAAGTACATTAAGCATTATACCTACAGCTTCATTGTCATAACTGTCTCCAAGGCAAAATACTCTCTGTTGGAACTCTCACACAGCGTGTGATGCAATCATTAAGCATATGGATTGTCAGTATGCCATATCTTGTGTCAGCATCCCTGCAAAATCTTTTGTATTTGTTGTACACTGTATTTATCAATGTCAGTGTCTAGTATTCCCTGTAATACGGGAGGTAAATATTCAAAATATAATCTAAAACTTTAAAGTGAAATAGCACTAAGTACTCTAATGAGTTTCATCTGCCCCCTAAAAAGCGATTATTTTTGGACCATTTTAACAATTAAAAAAGTCTAAAAAGTTTGTTAGTGATGTGTGTTGTTAAATAGGCTGTGGGTTAGGCCACGGCCCCACTATCAATATTCGGTCAGTATTTTTCTCAGGAGTGGGAGCCAAAACCAGGTGAGGAAAAATCAGGAAAAGGTATAATAGAAATAAGTCACCAATTTCTGCATTTATCACCCACTCCTGGTTTTGTTTCTCACTCCTGAGAAAAAATACTGACCAAATACTGATAGTGGGGCCAGGGCCTTACAAGTGGTTACATTCTATTTATATGGTACTTATAAAGGAGTTTATTGGGATAATAAAGGGATTAAAAGGGTTTAATACTGCCTTAGGAGACCTCAGATTGTTACTTATCTTTTCTGTACAATTAAAGGCTTAGCATTACTAGTGATTCACAGCAAATCGATTTGCTACAAATCAAATTTTAAAAAAATTAGTTGTACTTGGCAAATTTAAATTTAAAAGGATAAGATCATCTCTAGCAAAGACCATTAACCCCTTAATAACATCTGACGTACTAATACGCGTCTGTGCCCTGGGACTTAAGAGCCAGACCCGTATTAGTACGTCATCGCGATCGCGCGCGCACACAGGCTGTGCGGGCGCGATCGCCGCCGGGTGTCAGCTGATTGTCACAGCTGACACCCGGTACTATGTGCAGGGAGCGGTCACGCACCGCTCCCAGCACATTAACCCCCGTGATGCTGCGATCGAAGTCGATCGAAGTCGATCGCGGCATTGCGGGGGCAAGGGGAGGTGATCGGCGATACTCACCTCCTCTTCCGGCTTCCAGCGCAGTCTGCAAAGGCTTCCCGGGTGTTGCCATGACGACCCGATGTCGTCATGACAACATCCGGGTCACCAGAGAGCAGGAAGATTGCTTGGACATGCGCAGTGCATCTCCAAGCAATCTTCACTGTGCACTTCTGACAGCCTTCATGGCATAGGGATGGTGCTCCATTCCTGTGCCATGCAGGCGATCAGAAAAAAAAAAGTGAAAGTCCCAGAGTGGGACAAAGTAATAAAGTGTATAAACTGTGTGAAAGTGGAAAAAAAAAAAAAAAAAATGTGCAAAAATATTATAAAAAAATAAAAAAAATAATACACCAAAAATAAAAATATAATGTACCCATCAATAAATATTATTATAAAAAAAATAAAAAAAAACAATAAAAGTACACATATTTGGTATCGCCGCGTCCGGAACAACCTGACCTATAAAACTGTCCCACTAGTTAACCCCTTCAGCGAACACGGTAAAAAAAAAAAAAACCAAGCAAAAAACAATGCTTTATCACCATACCGCCAAACAAAAAGTGGAATAACACGCGATCAAAAAGACGCATATAAATAAAAATGATACCGCTGAAAACGTCATCTCGTCCCGCAAAAAACAAGCTGCCATATAGCTCCATCAGCCGAAAAATAAAAAAGTTATAGCTCTCAGAATAAAGCGATACTAAAAAATATTTTTTTCTATAAAATAGCTTTTATTGTGTATAAGCGCCAAAACATAGAAAAATGATACAAATGTGGTACCGCTGTAAACGTACTGACCCGAAGAGTAAAGCTGCCTCATCAATTTCACCACACGCGGAACAGAATAAAAAAAAAAAAAAAAAAACAATTCCTGAATTGTTGGTTTTTGTTTATTCTGCCTCCCAAAAATCGGAATAGAAAGCGATCAAAAAATGTCACGTGCCTGAAAATGGCACCAATAACAACGTCAAGTCATCCCGCAAAAAACGAGCCGTCACATGACTGTCTGCCAAAATCTGGAAAAATTATAGCTCTCAAAATATGGCGATGCAAAAACTAGATTTTACAAAAAATGCGTCTTTTAGTGTGTGACAGCTGTCAGTCATAAAAACCCCATATGATTCTGGCATTGCTGTAATCACACCGACCCGAAGAATAAAGTCGTCTAATCACTTATAACGCACAAGGAACGGCGTCAAAAATAAACTCTTGAGTTAGGATTGGGCTAGGGTTAGGGCTGGGTTTGGGGCTAGGGTTGTGCTGGGGCTAGGGTTGTGCTGGGGCTAGGGTTGTGCTGGGGCTAGGGTTGTGCTGGGGCTAGGGTTGTGCTAGGGTTAGGGCTGGGGTTGGGATTTTTTTCAAAAGTAAGAAAAAAAGATGACGATATGGCGACTAGTGTTGAGAGCAAGTGCTCGCTACTTGAGTTTGCATCGGGTGCTCTGGTATGCATTTAGTATCGTGGGTATTTGAGTGACATGCTCGAGTCTCTGCCCCATATGCTTCGCGGCCAAAAAACTTTACGGGGATTGCCTGCCATGCACGAGCGATCCCCGCATGTTTTTTTTTGGGTGTCTAATAACCGTGAAACATGCAGAGCAGGGACTCGAGCATGTCACTCGAGCACACGCTGTACATGGTGCATACCTGAGTACCCGATGCAAACTCAAGTAGCGAGCACTTGCGCTCAAGAATAATGAAAACTTATTCAATATGATGACCTAATGTAAACAAATAATGTGCCGTACCTCTGGGTTCAAAATGTTCACTATACACCTTAATAAAATCTTTGAGGGGTATAGTTTCCAAAATGGGGACACTTGTGGGGGAGCTCCACTGTTTAGGCACATCACGGGCTCTCCAAACGCGACATGGTGTCCGCTAACAAATTGAATGGAAAATCGGCTCAAATTGTTAGCGGACGCCATGTTGCGTTTGGAGAGCCCCTGTGTGCCCAAACATTGGAGCTCCCCCACAAGTGACCCCATTTTGGAAACTAGACCCCCCAAGGCACCTATCTAGATGCATAGTGAGCACTTAGAACCCCCAGGTGCTTCACAAATTGATTCGTAAAAATGAAAAAGTGAAAATAAAACACTTTTTCATTTTTATGAATCAATTTGTGAAGCACCTGGGGTTCCAAGTGCTCACTATGAATCTAGATAGGTGCCTTGGGGGGTCTAGTTTCCAAAATGGGGTCACTTGTGGGGGAGCTCCAATGTTTGGGCACACAGGGACTCTCTAAATGCAACATGGTATCCGCTAACAAATTGAATGGAAAATCGGCTCAAATTGTTAGCGGACACCACATTGCGTTTGGAGAGCCCCTCTGTGCCCAAACTTTGGAGCTCCCCCATAAGTGACCCCATTTTGGAAACTAGACCCCCCAAGGCACCTTTCTAGATGCATAGTGAGCACTTGGAACCCCCAGGTGCTTCACAAATTGATTCGTAAAAATGAAAAAGTGAAAAAAAAAACACTTTTTCATTTTTATGAATCAATTTGTGAAGCACCTGGGGTTCCAAGTGCTCACTATGAATCTAGATAGGTGCCTTGGGGGGTCTAGTTTCCAAAATGGGGTCACTTGTGGAGGAGCTCCAATGTTTGGGCACACAGGGACTCTCCAAATGCAACATGATATCCGCTAACAAATTGTCGGCTCAAATTGTTAGCGGATATCATGTTGCATTTGGAGAGTCCCTGTGTGCCCAAACATTGGAGCTCCTCCACAAGTGACCCCATTTTGGAAACTAGACCCCCCAAGGCACCTATCTAGATGCATAGTGAGCACTTGGAACCCCTAGGTGCTTCACAAATTAATTCGTAAAAATGAAAAAGTGTTTTTTTTTTCACTTTTTCATTATTACGAATCAATTTGTGAAGCACCTGGGGGCTCCAAGTGCTCACTATGCATCTAGATAGGTGCCTTGGGGGGTCTAGTTTCCAAAATGGGGTCACTTGTGGGGGAGCTCCAATGTTTGGGCACACAGGGACTCTCTAAATGCAACATGGTGTCCTCTAACAAATTTAACGGAAAATCGGCTCAAATTGTTAGCGACACCATGTTGCGTTTGGAGAGCCGCTGTGTGCCCAAACATTGGAGCTCCCCCACAAGTGACCCCATTTTGGAAACTAGACCCCCCAAGGCACCTATCTAGATGCATTGTGAGCACTTGGAACCCTCAGGTGCTTCACAAATTGATTCATAAAAATGAAAAAGTGTTTTTTTTTTTCACTTTTTCATTGTTACGAATCAATTTGTGAAGCACCTGGTGGTTCCAAGTGCTCACTATGCATCTAGAAAGGTGCCTTGGGGGGTCTAGTTTCCAAAATGGGGTCACTTGTGGGGGAGCTCCAAAGTTTGGGCACACATGGGCTCTCCAAACACAACATGGCGTCCGCTAATTATTCAAGCAAATTTTACAATCAAAAAGTCAAATGGCGCTCCTTCCCTTCCGAGCCCTGCCGTGCGCCTAAACAGTGTTTTTTCCCCAAATATTGGGTATCTGCGTGCCCAGGGGAAATTGCACAACAAATTTTGGGGTCCATTTTTTCTTGTTACCCCTGTGAAAATAAAAAAAATTGGGTCTAAAGTAACATTTTTGTGAAAAAAGTTAAATGTTCATTTTTTTCTTCCACATTCAAAAAATTCCTGTGAAGCACCTGAAGGGTTAATAAAGTTCTTGAATGTGGTTTTGAGCACCTTGAGGGGTGCAGTTTTTAGAATGGTGTCACTTTTGGGTATTTTCTGTCATAAAGACCTCTCAAAGTGACTTCAAATGTGATGTGGTCCCTAAAAAAATGGTTTTGTAAATTTTGTTGGAAAAATGAGAAATCGCTGGTCAACTTTTAACCCTTATAGCTCCCAAACAAAAAAAAATTTTGGTTCCAAAATTGTGCTGATGTAAAGTAGACATGTGGGAAATGTTATTTATTAACTCTTTTGTGTGACATATCGCTCTGATTTCAGGGCTTAAAAATTCAAATTTTGAAAATTGCAAAATTTTCAAAATTTTCACCAAATTTCCGTTTTTTTCACAAATAAACGCAAGTGATATCGAAGAAATTTTTCCACAATCATGAAGTACAATATGTCACGAAAAAACAATCTCAGAATCAGGGGGATCCGTTGAAGCGTTCGAGAGTAATTACCTCATAAAGTGACAGTGGTCAGAATTGTAAAAATTGGCCCGGTCATTAACGTGCAAACCACCCGCGGGGCTTAAGGGGTTAAAATATTACAGCCCCAAGTCAGACAAGAAAGTCCAACAGTCACCAAGAACAACTTAGTTTTTTCCAGACAATGCTAAGCTTAAATGTGGGAATAAGGCTGTGTTCAGTTGCACAAATATTTCCAAAACAAAAAATAAAATAAATCCAATGTAACTCAACTGTAGCTCCACATTCATAATCCATATGACCAAGGTACGATTGTGGGCTACACTACATCAGTACTACATTGGTGGACTACACTACATTGTTACTACATTGGTGGGCTACACTACATCGATACTACATCCGTGGACTACACTACATCGTTACTACATCAGTGGACTACACTATATCGGTACTACATTGGTGGGCTACACTACATTGGTACTACATCAGTGGGCTACACTACATCGGTGGGCTATACTACATTGGTATTACATTGGTGGGCTACACTACATTGGTACCACGGAAAAATCGCTCAGAAAGAGGCTCACTAATCACTGCTTCAATATAATATCACTATATTCAATTAAAAATTTGTTGCAACGTTTTTTTCAAGTGCATAAAAATATCTTGGGAATCTGAGAATTACCCCGTTGAAAAATGTCCCTACGTATATTTAATATACATATTAACTTCTGAATAAACAAGAGACTTATTAGATTTTTAAAGTGCAGCATTTTTCTAGAATGTCTGAATGAGGCCAAGAATATGCATAAAAATATCCAGACTTTATTTGTTTTAGGTACATCTATTATTTTTGCTTTCATCTGTTTGCTCCTTATAATGTTATAATTGAATCCACACATCTAAGTTGTTAGTGTGGTATGGAACACTGTTGGACGGCTTTATACCATCCTGGTGATCTGTAGGTCTCTACACAGTATTAATAGAAAAATCAAATTGTTTTTGACAGCATTTTAATATTTATGTTTCGGATATGGAAGTTATTCAGTATCTATGAAACCAGTTGTTGGTCACCGATTTGACTTTTTGTTTTTCATTTGCTGAAGATCCATAATATTGTCCATCTCATGTGCTTTAGGATTGTTGATCAAGGTTGCTTTGAGAACTTAGAATACTTTTTTATAACTCTCATCTAGCTTCACCACTACGGTAGGTGCAGATTACCTTGTATTCTCCCATCCGAGAGAATCGGGACGATGATGCAAATGACACTCTGATCAAAGTCTGATAAAAGTATTCTCTCGGATGAGGAGAAGATAGAGAAAAAAATCTCCATATTCTCCAATCTATCAGTGAGTGTAAATTGGACTGCACTCAGATGCACTATGCAGTCCACACACTCAGGCCTGGCGCCAGCACCTGGGCAAGTGCCGGGGCCCTGAGCAGGCAGGGGGGCCCATTCGATGTTGGGCACCCCGCCGAGCTATGGGACCCGTGAGCGGAGGAGAGCAGTGTCAGCGCCCGCTTCCCCCACGCTTGCTCTGGGCTCCGGTAGCCGGCACAATACTTACCTCTTCCGGTGCCTCCGCAGCAGCTTCGGTGTCTTCCGCGTCCTCTGACTGTGACGTCTCAAGTCAGAGGGCGTGGTGACGTCTTTCCACCATGCTCTCTCCTGTGCCGTCACAGCGCAGAGCGAGAAGATGCTGGCGACGCTGGAGTCCAGAGCAGCGGCAGCAGGTGAGGAGAAGTGAGGTGAGTATTTGATTTTTTTTTTTTAATGTATGGAGGCATGGGGCATTATATGAGGGGTGGGGGTGACATCCTGCATGGGGCATTAAAAGGGGGTGGGAAGTGACATCCTGAATGGGGCATTAAAAGGGGGGTGGAGTGACATCCTGCATGGGGCACTAAAAGGGGGGGGAGTGACATCCTGCATGGGGCACTAAAAGGGGGGGAGTGACATCCTGCATGGGGCACTAAAAGGGGGGGAGTGACATCCTGCATGGGGCATTATAAGGGGGGGGACATCTTGCATGGGGCATTATATTGGGAGGGAGTGACATCCTGCATTGGGGATTAAAAGGGGGGGGTGACATCCTGCATGAGGCATTATAAGGGGGGTGACATCCTGCATGGGGCATTATAATTGGGGGGTGACATCCTGCATGGGGCATAATAAGGGGGGGTGACATCCTGCCTGGGGCATAATAAGGGGGGTGACATCCTGCATGGGGCATTAAAAGGGGGGTGACATCCAGCATGGGGCATTAAAAGGGATGTGTCATCCTGCATGGGGCATTATATTGGAGGGTAAGTGACATCCTGCATTGGTGATTATAAGGGGGGTGACATCCTGCATGGGGCATTATAAGGTGCGGTGACATCCTGCATGGGGCATTATAATGGGGGGGTGACAATGCATGGGCATTATAAGGGGGGTGACATAATGCATGGGGCATTATAAGGGGGGGGGTGACATCCTGCATGGGGCATAATAAGGAGGGGTGACATCCTGCATGGGGCATTAAAAGGGGGATGACATCCTGCATGGGGCACTAAAAGGAAGGATGACATCCTGCATGGGGCATTATAAGGGGTGATGACATCCTGCATGGGGCATTATAAGGGGGGAACAGCCTGCATGGGGCATTATAAGGGGGGAACTGCCTGAGTGGGGCATTATGTTGGGGGGAACAGCCTGCATGAGGCATTATAAGGGAGGGCGACATCCTGCATGGGGCATTATAAGGTGGGGTGACATTCTGCATGGGGCATTATAAGGGAGGATGACATCCTGCATGGGGCATTATAAGGGGGGTGACATAATGCATGGGGCATTATAAGGGGGGTGACATCCTGCAAGGGGCATTATAAGGGGGGGCGGTGACATCCTGCGAGGGGCATTATAAGGGGAGAACAGCCTGCGTGGGGCATTATGTGGAGGGGAACAGCCTGCATGGAGCATTATGTGGGGGCACAGCTTGCATGGAGTGTTATATGGGGGCCAGTATCCTGTATGGAGCGTTATAAGGGGGCCAGTATCCTGTATGGAGCATTTTATGGGGGCCAGTATTCTGTATGGAGCGATTCGCCGGTTTCTGAGCTATTGTGGAATTTACAATAGATATCGGTCATGTAATGTAAAAAGTGAAATCTTCGGCTTGTACTATATCTATATTTCTCTGCGGTATCTGTGCATCATGAATCGTGGTATGTGTTAAAGGGGCCCACTGAGACTCTTTTGCCCAGGGCCCACAAAAACCTGGAGCCGGCCCTGCACACACTCATTGACTTGTATGGCCAAGTGCGATCTGAATATTGGATCAAAGTCATGCATGATATGTGCATGACCTCATTGAATAGCTTGGGGACAAGTGATATTCATCAAAATGGTGGATAAAACTTGTCTGATTAATACGGCCGTCTGCATGAGCCCTTACAGTGATGCGTAGTTGCCTTCCTTACTGGATAGTCTTTACACTCCTGCACTCATAATGTGAATTAGTGAAATCAATATGTTATTATTGCAAGTATTGGATCCAGTTGGATGAACAACGTAGGTGGGCTGTGCTGCTAGAGTAAATCAATACTTCAGAAATGATGATGAGAGAAAGTTTTTTTATTCACAATGCATTCCAGTGCCATACCGGTGTCCCTATCAAGTGAAAAAACTTGATAAAGACGCTGGTACGGCTATGAAATGCATTGTGAATAAAAACCTTTTTCTAATCATCATTAGTGTTGAGCATTCCGATACTGAAATATCGGGTATCGACTAGTGTTGAGCGAACATGCTCGACACTGCTCGGTACTCACCCGAGCATCACGCTACTCGGGATGTTCGGCGAGCACCGAGCATTTCCGGGTTACTCGGGCGGGAGCTCGGGTCTCCGCCCTGCATGTTTGGCGCTCTTTACAGAGCCAATGAACATGCAGGGATTGCCAGCCAGTCACTGTAATGCCGCAGCCATGTTGTTTGTGGGCATTACAGTCATTGGCTGGCCGCACAGCGTCACCTCGAGTATTTAAAACCGGGCGCCGCCATCTTGGACACAGTCGCTCCGGATCAGACAGTGTAGGGACAGCGCTGCTGATTTAGGGAGAGATATATCCTGCAAAATAGTTAGTGTAGGGTCTGTAAAGGCTGCCAGATCAAACAAACAGTCCTTCTCAGGACTAATATCCATCCCAGGTATATCAGGCAGGCAGGCAGGCAGGCTGTATAGGAGACGCAGTGGTTATACCAGCAAATGCTGCATTACAGTCCTGTGTGCTGGTCCTGTTGCTGAAATTGCTGGACTTAGCTCCAGGTCCCGGGGGCCAGGAAAAATCCTTTTTTTTTATCTAAATCCTCTTTTTTTTTCCCTCCTTCACAATGTACAAATACCCATCTTATTAACCTTTTGGTGCCCCCCCCCCCCCCCCCAAAAAAAAGTGTGTCTCTGATTTTTCAGACACAAATATATCTGTTGAAAATAGTCTGGTGTAGGCCAGAGAAATAGAAGTGTGGTTTTGCAGTTCTATGGGCCATTTGTATCTTAAAAAAACAGTTTGAGTGTGTCGCTCACTGTTCAGGCGCAAATATATATATATTTTAAAAAGCCTGGTATACACCAGTAAATTATT
Organism: Phyllobates terribilis; assembly: GCF_046119375.1. NCBI lineage: Eukaryota > Metazoa > Chordata > Amphibia > Anura > Dendrobatidae > Phyllobates > Phyllobates terribilis. The sequence continues at coordinate 288,048,666 of NW_027362769.1, forward strand.
ACTGTGGTTTTGATGTTCCACGGTAAAACATCTCTATTATCCTGTTTTTGGCATTTTTTGCTGTATAAAAATAATAATAGTGTCTCCCTGATTTTTCAGACACAAATATATCTGTTGAAAATAGTCTGGTGTAGGCCAGAGAGACAGAAGTGTGCTTTTGCTGTTCCACGGTAAAAAATCTCTATTATCCTGCTTTTTGCATTTTTTGCTGAAAAAAAAAAAAATAGTGTCTCCCTGATTTTTCAGACACAAATATATCTGTTGAAAATAGTCTGGTGTAGGCCCGAGAAATACAAGTGTGGTTTTGCAGTTCCACGGTACAAACCTCTGTATTATCCACTTTTGGGCCATTTGTATCTAAAAAAAAACAGTTTGAGTGTGTCGCTCACTGTTCAGCCGCAAATATATATATATTTTAAAATGCCTGGTATACACCAGTAAATTATTACTGTGGTTTTGATGTTCCACGATAAAACATCTCTATTATCCTGTTTTTGGCATTTTTTGCTGTATAAAAATAATAATAGTGTCTCCCTGATTTTTCAGACACAAATATATCTGTTGAAAATAGTCTGGTGTAGGCCAGAGAGACAGAAGTGTGCTTTTGCTGTTCCACGGTATAAAATCTCTATTATCCTGCTTTTTGCATTTTTTGCTGTAAAAAAAAAAAAATAGTGTCTCCCTGATTTTTCAGACACAAATATATCTGTTGAAAATAGTCTGGTGTAGGCCCGAGAAATACAAATGTGGTTTTGCAGTTCCACGGTACAAACCTCTGTATTATCCACTTTTGGGCCATTTGTATCTAAAAAAAACAGTTTGAGTGTGTCGCTCACTCTTCAGCCGCAAATATATATATATTTTAAAAAGCCTGGTATACACCAGTAAACTATTACTGTGGTTTTGATGTTCCACGGTAAAACATCTCTATTATCCTGTTTTTGGCATTTTTTGCTGTATAAAAATAATAATAGTGTCTCCCTGATTTTTCAGACACAAATATATCTGTTGAAAATAGTCTGGTGTAGGCCCGAGAAATACAAGTGTGGTTTTGCAGTTCCACGGTACAAACCTCTGTATTATCCACTTTTGGGCCATTTGTATCTAAAAAAAACAGTTTGAGTGTGTCGCTCACTCTTCAGCCGCAAATATATATATATTTTAAAAAGCCTGGTATACACCAGTAAATTATTACTGTGGTTTTGATGTTCCACGGTAAAACATCTCTGTAATCCTGTTTTTGGCATTTCTTGCTGTATAAAAATAATAATAGTGTCTCCCTGATTTTTCAGACACAAATATAGCTGTTGAAAATAGTCTGGTGTAGGCCAGAGAGACAGAAGTGTGCTTTTGCTGTTCCACGGTAAAAATCTCTATTATGCTGCTTTTTGCATTTTTTGCTGTAAAAAAAAAAAAAATAGTGTCTCCCTGATTTTTCAGACACAAATATATCTGTTGAAAATAGTCTGGTGTAGGCCCGAGAAATACAAGTGTGGTTTTGCAGTTCCATGGTACAAACCTCTGTATTATCCACTTTTGGGCCATTTGTATCTAAAAAAAACAGTTTGAGTGTGTCGCTCACTGTTCAGCCGCAAATATATATATATTTTAAAAAGCCTGGTATACACCAGTAAATTATTACTGTGGTTTTGCTGTTCCACGGTAAAAAATCTCTATTATTCAGGTTTTGGTAGTTTTTTCCGTAAAGAAAAACAGTAGTGTCTCCTGACTGTTGTGACACAAAAATATATCTGTTGAAAATAGTCTTGTGTAGGCCCGACATCCCAGTGTGGTTTCGCAGTTCCACGGGTCAAATCGCTGTACTATCCAGTTTTGGGCCTTTGGTATCTAAAAAAAAAGCAGTTTGAGTGTGTCACTCACTGTTCAGCCGCAAATATCTCTATTTAAAAAAGTGTGGTATACCCCAGTAAACAATAACTGTGGTTTTCCTCTTCCACGGTTCTAATCTACTCTTTATTACCCTTTTTCCATTGACAGTGCAAGTGTAAGCTATTTTACTTCATTTACAATGGGCAAGGTGATGGTGATGGTTCGTGCAGAGGACGGGGCCGTGGCCAAGGTGAAAATGTGCCACAACAAACAGCCACATCTTCTCGCTCCCACATCTTGACCGAATTACTAGGGAAGCACAGAACAACACCAGTATTGAGAACTGATTAGTGTGAACAGGTTATTAATTGGATAGCAGACAATACTTCCAGTTACCTGGGCACCACCACCTCCGGTCTGTCTTCCACACGGTCAACTCTTAGTAGCCGTGAGTCTCGACCGCATACTCCTCCTCACCCTGATGCTCCTTCCTCCCACCATGCCGAGTGTCGTCAGACAGGAAGTGATCCCACACTTGGACACTCTGAAGAGCTGTTCACTGGTCCATTTCCATATTTGGGCCCCTCGCCTGATACGCTTGAAGTGGTGGAAGAGGAGATCCCATGTTGCGATGCCCAAATATTTGAACAGCCACGGCCACAGGAAGTCGACGTTGGCAATCTGTCACAAGAGGTGGACGATGACGAGACACAATTGCCAGGAAGTGAGGAGGAGGATCGTGGTGCGCAAGTGGAAGAGGAGGAGGTGGTGGATGATCTAGTAACTGACCCAACGTGGAAGGAGGACATGCAGAGTGAGGCCAGCAGCACACAGGGGGAGGGAGGCAGAGTACCCCAACAGGCAGGAAGAAGCAGTGTGGTGGCCGCAGACAGAAGGCAGGCAACCGTTCCCCGTAACACCAACACGAGGGACGTTGCCAGTTCAAGCGGTAGGTCTTCCAGAGTCTGGAATTTTTTTAAAGACTCTGCTGATAACCCCAAAATGGCCATATGTTCCACCTGCCATGCCAGCATCACCAGGGGTGACAAAACTACCAGCCTGACCACCACCAGCATGATCAGGCACATGGCAGCAAAGCACCCGACTTTGTGGGGCGAAACCCAGGGTCCACGACCAGTGTCAGCGGGTGTCACCACTGCTTCTTCCACTGTTGTGCATGCAATAGAACCCCCTGTTGTGTGTGCAAGGCAATCCCCTTTCCATACTGCATGTAAAGATGCCCCCTCCTCTCAGTCTTCACTTGTTATGGCAGTTTCTCAAGAAACAGCATCAATGTCCACGTCCACGTGCCACCGCAGCGTTCAATTGTCCATATCCCAGACCTTTGAACGAAAGCGGAAATTCGCAGCTAACGCCCCACAGGCCACAGTCCTAAATTCGCACATTTCACGACTGCTTGCATTGGAAATACTGCCTTTTAGGCTGGTGGAGACGGAATCCTTCCTCAATCTTATGGCGGTGGCCGTCCCTCGGTACTTGGTCCCCAGCCGACACTATTTTGCCCCGTGTGCCATCCCCGCACTACACAAGCACGTGTCCCAAAGCATCTGCCGTGCCCTTAACAACGCAGTTACTGGGAGAGTCCACCTGACAACGGACACGTGGACAAGTGCTTGTGGCCAGGGACGGTACATCTCTCTGACCGCACACTGGGTAAACATAGTGGAAGCCGGGACCCAGTCGGACCTTGGGACGGAACACATCCTCCCCACACCGAGGATTGCGGGCCCTATGTCAGTCAGAGTTGCCCCCACAGTGTACAGCTCCTGTGCATCCTCCTCCTCCTCCTCCTCATGTTCAGCCTCCATCTCAGATATCACCACATCAGTTACAAGCTGGAAGCATTGCAGTACTGCCTCCGCCAAGCGGCAACAGGCTGTGCTGAAACTCATAAGCTTAGGTGATAAACCTCACACTGCTTGTCAGTTGTGGACAGCTGTGAAAGAGCAGGCAGATCTGTGGCTGAGACCGCTGAACCTACATCCCGGCATGGTCGTGTGTGACAATGGCCGTAAACTGGTGGCGGCTCTGAGGCGAGGTGAGATCACACACGTACCATGCCTGGCTCATGTGCTTAACCTCGTGGTTCAGCGGTTTCTTAAATTGTACCCCGAGTTGCCAGATCTGCTCGTGAAAGTACGCCGCCTGTCAGCTCATTTTCGCAAGTCGGCTACAGCTTCCGCCGCCCTTGCTGTGTTACAGCAGCGTTTGCAGCTTCCGGCACACCGACTGGTGTGTGATGTCCCCACACGTTGGAACTCTACCCTCCACATGTTGCAAAGGATTTGTGAGCAGAAGAGAGCAGTTATGGAGTAGCAGCTGCAACAAGGCCGTCGATATTCAGGTCAGACTCCACACATAAGACCTCAGGAGTGGACCTGGATGTCTGACATATGTACCATCCTGACAAACTTTGAGGAGGCCACCAAGATGGTGAGTGGCGATGACGCCATCATTAGTGTCAGCATCCCACCACTTGTCTGTCTTTTGCAACGCTCTCTGCAGACAATTAAAGAGGAGGCATTGCAGCCAGAGTATGATGAGATGGATCAAGAAGCCGTAGCGGGCGATTACACACAGCCCAGCCTCATCTCATCCCAACGTGCATTGGGGGACAATGAGGGAGAGGAGGAGGAGGAGGAAGAACCGGAGCTGCAATCATGCGTTGTAGACGGTAGTACCTGTACAAGTGTCATACCGTCGGTTCAGCGTGGGTGGCCTGAGGACAGGGGGGAGGAGGAAGAGGAGGAGGAGGAGGAGAGCATGGTCAGTCGTCATCTTGGTGAGGTCACGGAAATCTTGCCCGTTACCAGTCTGGCACGCATGGCTGACTTTATGTTACGCTGCCTTAACCGTGACCCTCGCATTGTCAAAATGTTGGGTGACAGTCATTACTGGTTGATGACACTTTTAGACCCCCGCTACAAGGAGAACTTTCACTCTCTTATTCCTGAGTTGGAGAGGTCTACAAAAATGGGGCAATACCAGAAGGCCCTTGCTGCAGAACTATTAAAAAAATTCCCATCTGAACACGGTAGCGGCAGAGGTCACAGTTCGCTGCCCAACTAAGGCATACAGGCGAGAGAGACGCAACTCCAATCCAGCAGCGGCAGGGGAACACTGTCAATGTTCTAGGACAGTTTTCTGTGACCTGCCCAGCTTACAGGCCCTGAGGCGCAGGGTACTCTCACAAGGAGTGGAAAGTTTCAAAAGATGGTGAGGGAGTACCAGCGTCCTCCGTGATTCCTCTGTGCCTTTTAATTATTGGGTATCCAAGCTGGACACTTGTATGACTTGGAGGTCCTGGCCTGCCCTGCCGCTAGCGTGTTATCGGAGCGTGTTTTTAGTGCCGCTGGGGGAATTATAACTGATAAGCACACTCGCCTGTCAACTGACAATGCTGACAAGCTGACCCTTATCAAAATGAACAAGGGCTGGATTGGGCCAGACTTCTCATCACCACCAAATGACAGCAGAGTAACATAATGTCAAATCCACTGTGTTATTTCGGGAGGTGTATTCCCATGCATCGCTTCACACCCACACATGGGTATACGCTTCCTCATTTCGGCTGTTTTTTGCTCTTCTCCTTATCCTCAGCCTCCACAAACACTATACCACCAGGGTGACCGTGGTCCATGTTGCCAGCATTGCAAGTTCCTCTGTCCAAATTTTTGGCAGCTTTTGCTTTTAAGGCATATGCAAAGACTATGGGAGACCCACTCCCCAATAATGGGAATAATGTTTTTAATATGCTGTACTGCATGGCTCTTGTAAGGGGCATTAAAATCGTCTTGATAAGCTACTGTGACCTCCACGTCTCTTCCAAGGGTCGTTAATATTGTCTTTTTATTCCACTGCAACCTCCACCACTCTTCCAAGGGGCATTAAAATCATCTTGTTAAGCTACTGTGACCTCCACGTCTCTTCCACAGGGCGTTGATATTGTCTTTTTATTCCACTGTAACCTCCACCACTCTTCCAAGGGGCATTGATATTGTCTTTTTATTCCACTGTGACCGCCACCACTCTTCCAAGGGGCATTAAAACCGTCTTGTTAAGCTACTGTGACCTCCACGTCTCTTCCACGGGGCATTGATATTGTCTTTTTATTCCACTGTAACCTCCACCACTCTTCCAAGGGGCATTAAAACTGTCTTGTTAAACCACTCTGAACTCCACGTCTCTTCCAAGGGGCATTAAAACCATTTTGTTAAGCTACTGTGACCTCCACATCTCTTCCAAGGGGCATTAAAACTGTCTTGTTAAACCACTCTGAACTCCACGTCTCTTCTAAGGGGCATTAAAACCGTCTTGTTAAACCACTCTGAACTCCACAGCTCTTCCAAGGGGCATTGACATGTTGTTTTTAATTACCTCTAACCTCCACGACTCTTGCAACGGGCATTGCATTTCCTCCTTATTTTTGTCAGCTTTTGCTTTTCAATGCATAGGCGAACACTAAGGGAGACCCACTCCCCAATAATGGGTAGAAGGTTTTTAATACGCTGTAATCCACGTCTGTTTTAAGGGGCATTGCAGTGCCTAATAATTTTTGGAAAGCCTTCCATTCCCTGCTTAGGCCAACAGTGTACAGGAGACCCAGTTGCTATAAATGGAAAAAACGGCTTAGTTAAGGCCCTCTGACCTCCATGTCACTTCCAAGGGGCATTGGAGTGCCTCGAAATTTTTGTTGGCATTGCATTCACTGTATGCCTTATAACTGTGTAGCTGAACCGCTCCTTTTGGTACAGTAACATATCCTACAAGACATGTGTGGTTGGCTGGCCTGATATTGATGTGAATGGGCCCTGTTCCTCCTGCTCTTTCTCCTTTGCCACCACCTCATCCATCATTCATCACCTGAAGCTTTGTTTTAACGGGAGTCATAGAACTGGGATAGTAGCAGGAAAACATCCAGCAATCCTCGAAGGAGGTAGAATATGCGCCAAAACGCTGACCACCTCAGGCCTAGCTGCTACTACATACATGCGCTTGCATTCCAAGGAACAGAAAGCTAAGGAGGTGGATGGCCTCATGATCATGAATAATTTACTCGTTGTGTAGGAGGCCGACCACTGCTGCTGTCTACCTTCTGAACTTTGTGTTGAAGCCTGATTGACCCAGGACCCGCAATCCTCTATGTCTGGAGGACGTGTTGCATCCCAGTGTCCAACTGTGTCCCGGCTTCCACAATATTAACCCAGTGTGAAGGCGTCAGTGAGATGGACCATTCCTGGCCCCATTCACTTGTCGACGTGTTTGTGGTTAGGCTGTCCTTCCCACTAAATGCACTGGGGATGGCACAGGTAATGTTTTGGTATGCGCGCTTGTGTATAAGGCGCACCGGGACAAATAGGGGCGGCTGGGGACCATTTATGGACACCCGGCCACCCCCACGCGGCTGGGGACTGTGTGTGGGCACCCGGCCGCGGGGCAGCTGGGGACTGAGTATGAATACCAGGCTACCGACACAGCCATGACGTGGTGGCCAGATTCCACCTCCACATGCCTAAAAGGCCCAATTTCAAGTGCAAGCAAGCTAGCAGTATGGTATTGCAGCCTGGGGGTGGGTGGGTGGCAGGCTGCATACTTGCGCTTGTATTGCAAGTTATGGGGGAGGTACAATTGAACACTGTCCTGGGACAAGGACTTGCACGGGGATAGTTGCAAGTCTGCATCTTCTGATGCGGCAAGGATCACTTCTGATGGGCACACTTTTAGGCAGTGACCTGGGTGTCAGAGATGCTTCCAGGGGTCTTCTCCATGCTGTTCCCATGTCTTTTTAGCACTGTATGCATGTGTCACACAGCACATGGCCAGATAAGGTTGTAAAATGTTAAAATGACATTTCCCAGTGAATGCATTTGTCACGGTTGAAAGCAATACAAACATGCAAAAACGCATAAAAAATGCTACTTGTGAACATAGCCCAAGGTGTGGAGGAGTATTTTTGTTTTTGGTTATTTACTTTACCTTATACACAAGTCTTTACCTTGGAAAGGATGTTCCTTAACCCCTTTCCGACCTGGTCAGTAATAATACGCACTAGGTCGGGAAGGCCGGTTCAGCGGGGGCTCCGGCGGTGAGGCCGCACTGAAGCGAGCACATGTCAGCTGATTATTGGAATCGCAATCCACCTGCGGCTGTTAACATGTTAAATCTCTGACAGTGGCATTTAACTCGCGCTTCCGGGAGTCCTAAGCCCCGCCCATCAATGACCCCGTCACGTGATCGCGGTTCACCAATGGGTGGGCATGACAACTCAGGGTCTGCAGCAGACGCCTGTGGTTGTCATGTCTCAATTGCTATGAGCGTCACCTAGCAAGTGAGCATTTCTCCTGCATACAAGCGATCTGCTCATCGCTTGTATGCAGTAGAAGCAATCAGACCGCTGCTGCTTCTAGTCTCCTCTGGAGACTATAGAAGCAAGCAGAAAGTGTAAAAAAAAAGTTTTTTAAAAAATAAAAAATATATAAAGGTTTAAGTCACCCCCCTTTCGCCCCATTCAAAATAAAATATATATATATAAAAAAAAAAACACATACACATATTTGGTATCGCCGCATTCAGAATCGCCCGATCTATCAATATAAAAGAAGAATTAATACAATCAGTAAACGGCGTAACGAGAAAAAAATTTTAAACGCCAGAATTACGTTTTTTTGGTCGCTACAACTTTGCAATAAAATGCAATAACGGGTGATCAAAACATCGCATCTACCCCAAAATGGTATCAATAAAAACGTCAGCCCGGCATGCAAAAAATAAGCCCTCACCTGGCCCCAGATCCCGAAAAATGGAGAAGCTAAGGGTCTCGGAAAATGGCGTCATTTTTTTTGTTTTTTTTAGCAAGCTTTGGATTTTTTTTTCACCACTTAAATAAAAAAGAACCTATACATGTTTGGTGTCTATGAACTTGTAACGACCTGGAAAATAATGATGGCAGGTCAGTTTTAGCAATCTGTGAACGTGGTAAAAAAAGGACCCAAAAAACAACTGTGGAATTGCATTTTTTTTGCAGTTTCACTGCACTTGGAATTTTTTTCCCATTTTCCAGCACACGATATGGTAAAACCAGTGATGATGTTTAAAAGTACAACTCGTCCCGCAAAAAATAAGCCCTCACATGGCCATATTGAACGAAAATTAAAAAAGTTCTGGCTCTGGGAAGAAGGGGAGCAAAAAAGGAAAACACAAAAACAGAAAGACCCATGGTCGTTAAGGGGTTAACATATTTCACAGGAAAGCACTTTCACTTTCGTTTTTGAACGTTTTATTGTGAGCCTGTAAAAGTGGCTTAATACCTCTGACCACGTTGTTGACAGCAGTGACCTGGGGGTCAGAAATGCTTCCAGGGGCGATCCCCATGCTGTCCCCATGTCATTTGAGCACTGTCACTATCGTTTTGGGCACTTTTTAGGCTTTCTACAGACTGCCGGGGGAGCCTCCGCAAAAATGTTCGGGTCTCCCATAGACTAACATTGGGCTCGTTGCTCGGGTCGAGCACCCGAGTATCACAGTGAGCTCGGCCCGAGCTTCGAGCACCCAAGCATTTTAGTGCTCACTCAACACTAGTATCGACCGATATTCGCGGTATCGGAGTTCCGATACTTTTAGAATATCGAATACCGGAATCGGAAGTTCCCATAATGCCTGCGCTCTGCAGTGTCTCTGAAGGATGACAAGCTGGATGGCAGCGCTCGGCTTACTGTGCTTGTCATTTAGTGTTAAAGGATTTATTAAAAAAAATAATAGTGTTTTTCATGCACCATCTCTTTAAAAAAGCCTGCCGGCAATTCAGCATCGGTACCCGACAATTTAGAACAGAAAGAATAGAGCATCACACATAGATTAGATACATAGAAACATGTCAGTCACATATATAAGAAGTACAGTGATAGTGTTGATTACTGTACTTGTCATTTAGTGTTAAAATAAAGGATTTATTAAAAAAAAAATTTGGCATGGGGTACCCCGTAATTTTAGTCTCTAGCGGAGGTTAAGCAGACGGCTGGGGCAGATGTTTGATGCCTGGGAAGGGGGTAATACCCACGGAGCTTCCCAGGCTACTAATATCAGCCCCAAGCTGAATACCTAGCCTTTACTAGCTATTAAAATGGGGGGCCCCCCAAAAAATGACGTGGGCTCCCCCCTATTTTAATAGCTAGCAAAGGCTAGGCAGCCAGCTGGGGGCTGATATTAATAGCCCAGGAAGGGTGCCATGAATATTGGCCCCCTCCCAGGCTAGAAGCACTAGCCGTCAGCTGCTCCAGAAATGGCGCATCCATAGGATGCGCCAATTCTGTCACTTAGCCTCGCTCTTCCCACTGCCCTGTAGCGGTGGCAGTGGGGTAATAGGGCTGGGGTTGAGGTCTGCTTATAATGCCAGCTGACATCAAGCCCAGGTTAGTAATGGAGAGGCGTCTATAAGACACCCCCATTACTAACCCCATAGTCAAAGTTAAAAAAAAAACACAAACACCCAGAATAAAGTCCTTTAATTGAAATAAACACACAATTCTTTATTGCTCTAAATTAAACCATACTTAGCATCACGCCCATTCCAGCTGAAGCCAACGATCTCCTGCAATAAAAGTAAAATAATAAACCAACATCATCCTTACCTTTCCATGTGTAACATACCTGGCGGCGTCCTTGCATAGTGGTCCATCTCCCACTGTGCAAGAGCGCGCACTTGATTTCCAGTCCAGACTATCACTCTGGCTTTCCTCCATGCTGTCTGCTTGCCTCTGTTTCTTCTGCTTAAGGGCGGCGCCCGATCACTTCCTGCTTCTTGTAGCTGCTGCGGGCACACCCCTTGTGCGTCCTCAGCCTATTGCTGTCTGTCACCTGGTATTTAACCCAGCTCTTTCCTGGAATCCTTGCCTGAGCATTGTTTTATGTCAGTTGGCTTCCAGTCACTGATGTGCCAGGTCCTGTCTATGTTTCCTGCCTTGCGGTATCAGTTCCCATGTCTGAACTGTGTCCTGTCTGAACTATCTTCTAGCCTGTTGTCTTCTGCCTATCCTGGAGGCTGTATTTCCAGGCCAGTGTGAACACGCTCCTAGCCTGTTCTTTCCGCCTTCTAGGGGCCGCATACCTAGACCCGTTCCTGTATCTTGCCTGTTCCTGTCTGAACATGCTCCTAGCCTGTTTGTTCCGCCTTCTAGGGGCCGCATACCTAGAACCGCTCCTGTATCTTGCTGCTGTGTCTGTTCTTGTCTGAATACTCTCCTAGCCTGTTACCTGTTTTTCTCTATGTCCGTACCTTCCCTTTTCCTGCAGAATCTGATCCCGTACCTAACTCCTACTCGTTGTCCCTGTACTCCCGTTTGTGAGCTTAGAGTCACTCGCTACTTCATTGCAAGTATCTTGTGTGTACCTGGTTCTGCCTCTCACTTCCAGTCTGTTCCATGTGAACAGAGCCCTGTCCCCTCTGCTCTGCCTTGCTCACCCCTCCGGCGGTTCTTGCCTGCTCTGCCTTGCTCACCGTTCCTGCGGTTTCCTCTCTGCTCTGCCTTGATCACCGCTCCTGCGGTTTCCGCTCTGCTCTGCCTTGCTCACCTCTCCTGCGGTTTCTGCTCTGCTCTGACCCTTTGCTCGCTGCTCCGGCATTCTCGCTCTGCTCTGACCCTTTGCTCGCTGCTCCGGCAGTCTCGCTCTGCTCTGACCCTTTGCTCGCTGCTCCGGCAGTCTCGCTCTGCTCTGACCCTTTGCTCGCTGCTCCGGCAGTCTCGCTCTGCTCTGACCCTTTGCTCGCTGCTCCGGCAGTCTTGCTCTGCTCTGACCCTTTGCTCACTGATCCGGCAGTCTCGCTCTGCTCTGACCCTTTGCTTGCTGCTCCGGCAGTCTCACTCTGCTCTGACCCTTTGCTCGCTGCTCCGGCAGTCTCGCTCTGCTCTGACCCTTTGCTCGCTGCTCCGGCAGTCTCGCTCTGCTCTGACCCTTTTCTCGCTGCTTCGGCAGTCTCGCTCTGCTCTGACCCTTTGCTCGCTGCTTCGGCAGTCTCGTCCTGCTCCTCTCTCACTCACCACTCCAGGCGGCCTTGCCCTGCTCTTTTCTCGCTCACCGCTCCAGGCGGTCTCGTCTTGTTCTGCTCTTGCTCTCCACTCTGGGCGGCCACACTCTGCTGTGTTTGTCCACCGCATCTGCGGTTCTGTTCCTGAGTCCCAGTCTGTACTGGGTCCTATCAACTCGGTGCTCCAACCTGTCGTACCTGCCAGTACCTCCCTGCCTGCATACCAGTCGTGCTTACCAGCATCCGCCAGTCTGCATACCAGCCGTGTCTGTCTATACCCAGCAGTCTGTGTGCCAGCCTAACCTGCCTGTTCCTGTATTCCCCTGTGTGGGTCAACAGCCTTGTCCGGGATCTGTCCTGGAGAAGCACCTGGTCCCTCTGCTCGTTTCCTCCTTGGTGCACTGGCGTCGTATGCCGTCGTGCGACCCTGGTCGTATCGGGTGGATACTTAGTTATGCCCCTCCAGGCATTCACTCTCCAGCACGGTCCAGTGGAATCACTACATATACACGCACACACCACTCAGCCCGGGCGTGTGCATTACACCATGGTTCCCAGGACGGCTCCAGCTCTGCTACATTCACATGACAGGCTGGAGCGCAGCCAAAAGCTGCCATCCAGCTTGCCATGCCGCAGACACTGAGAAGCGCAGGCATGCTTGCGCTTCTCAGAGTCTGGCTGTGACGGTATCCAGATGAGCCGAGGTCATGTCCAATAAACTCAGCTCACCTCATGCACATCACTGACAGCGTGGGAAAATTCTCCTGCGCTTGCAGTGATCGCAGGAGAATTCTCCTTCGCTCACGGCAAGCGCAGGAGAATTTTCCCACGCTGTCAGTGACGTGCATGAGGTGAGCTGAGTTCATTGGACATGACCTCGGCTAATCTATATGCCGTCACAGCCAGACACTGAGGAGCGCAAGCATGCCTGCGCTTCTCAGTGTCTGCGGCATGGCAAGCTGGATGGCAGCTTTCGGCTGCGATCCAGCCTGTCATGTGAATGTAGCAGAGCTGGAGCCGTCCTGGGAACCATGGAGAGGTAAGGATGAGGTTGCTTTATTATTTTACTTTTATTGCAGAAGACATTGGCTTCAGCTGGAATGGACGTGATGGTTAGTATGGTTTAGTTTAGAACATTAAAAAATTGAGTGTTTATTTAAATTAAAGGACTTTATTCTGGATGTTGTGTTTTTTTAAATACTTTACTAGAAATTCATGGCGGTCATGTCTAATATTGGCGTGACCCCATGAATTTGGGGCTTAGGGCCAGCTGATAATGCCAAGCTGGCCCTAACCCCTTTATTACCCAGTGAGCCACTGCACCAGGGCCCTGGATGAGTTGGGTACAGCGCCAGAAGATGGCGCTTCTATGAACGCGCCATTTTCTGGGGTGGCTGTGGACTGAAATTTGCATGGGGGGGGCCCCAGAAAGCTTGGGCCTCCCTGCGCTGTGGATTCCAGCCCCCAGCTGCCTAGTTATACCTGGCTGGACACAAAAATAGGGCGAAGCCCCACGTATTTTTTTTTTAAATTATTTCATGAAATTCATGAAATAATTTAAAAAAAAAGGGCTTCCCTATATTGTTGTGTCCGTCCAGGTACAAATAGGCAGCTGGTGGTTGGGGGCAGCCCATTCCTGCCTGCTGTACCTGGCTGGACACAAAAATAGGGCGAAGCCCCACAGCTATTTTTTTTTAATTATTTCATGAAATTCATGAAATAATTAAAAAAAGGGCTTCCCTGTATTTTTGTTTCCAGCCAGGTACAAATAGGCATCTGGGGGTTGGGGGCAGCCCGTTCCTGCCTGCTGTACCTGGCTGGACACAAAAATATGGTGAAGGCCACGTCAAATTTTTGGTGAAAAATTCAATAAATTAAAAAAAAAAACACATTTAGGGACTGCATCTTTATTAACCCCTCCACGTGAGGGGTTAATAAAGATGCAGTCCCTAAATTATTATTTTTTTTATTATTTTTTAATTAATTTTTCCCAAAAATTTTGACGTGGGCTTCGCTATATTTTTGTATGCCAGCCCGGTACAGCATCCGGGAACGGGCTGCCCCCAAACAACAGATGCCTATTTGTACCTGGCTGGACACAACAATATAGGGAAGCCCTTTTTTTTATTATTATTATTTCATGAATTTCATGAAATAATTAAAAAAAAAATACGTGGGGCTTCGCCCTATTTTTGTGTCCAGCCAGGTACAGCAGGCAGAAACGGGCTGCCCCCAACCACCAGCTGCCTATTTGTACCTGGCCAGACACAACAATATAGGGAAGCCCTTTTTTTTTAAATTATTTCATGAATTTCATAAAATAATTAAAAAAAAAAATACGTGGGGCTTCGCCCTATTTTTGTGTCCAGCCAGGTACAGCAGGCAGGAACGGACTGCCCCCAACCACCAGCTGCCTATTTGTACCGGGCCGGACACAACAATATAGGGAAGCCCTTTTTCTTTTAATTATTTCATGAATTTCATGAAATAATTTAAAAAAAAAATACGTTGGGCTTCGCCCTATTTTTTTGTCCAGCCAGGTACAACTAGGCAGCTGGGGGCTGGAATCCGCAGCGCAGGGAGGCCCAAGCTTTCTGGGCCGCGCCCCGCTGCAAATTGCAGTCCACAGCCACCCCAGAAAATGGCGCGTTCATAGAAGCGCCATCTTCTGGCGCTCTAACCAACTCATCCAGGGACCTGGTGCGGTGGCTCACTGGGTAATAAAGGGGTTAGGGCCAGCTTGGTATTATCAGCTGGCCCTAAGCTCGAAATTCATGGGGTCATGCCAATATTAGACATGACCGCCATGAATTTCTAGTAAAGTATTTAAAAAAAACACAACACCCAGAATAAAGTCCTTTAATTGAAATAAACACTCAATTTTTTAATGTTCTAAATTAAACCATACTTACCATCACGCCCATTCCAGCTGAAGCCAAGGTCTTCTGCAATAAAAGTAAAATAATAAACCAACATCATCCTTACCTTTCCATGGTTCCCAGGATGGCTCCAGCTCTGCTACATTCACATGACAGGCTGGATCGCAGCCGAAAGCTGCCATCCAGCTTGCTATGCCGCAGACACTGAGAAGCGCAGGCATGCTTGCGCTCCTCAGTGTCTAGCTGTGACGGCATATAGATGAGCCGAGGTCATGTCCAATGAACTCAGCTCACCTCATGCACGTCACTGACAGCGTGGGAAAATTCTCCTGCGCTTGCCGTGAGCGAAGGAGAATGACCTCGGCTCATCTATATGCCGTCACAGCCAGACACCGAGGAGCGCAAGCATGCCTGTGCTTCTCAGTGTCTGCGGCATGGCAAGCTGGATGGCAGCTTTCGGCTGCGATCCAGCCTGTCATGTGAATGTAGCAGAGCTGGAGCCGTCCTTGGAACCATGGAAAGGTAAGGATGATGTTGGTTTATTATTTTACTTTTATTGCAGAAGACATAGGCTTCAGCTGGAATGGGCGTGATGGTAAGTATGGTTTAATTTAGAACAATAAAGAATTATGTGTTTATTTCAATTAAAGGACTTTATTCTGGGTGTTTGTGTTTTTTTTTTACTTTGACTATGGGGTTAGTAATGGGGGTGTCTTATAGACGCCTCTCCATTACTAACCTGGGCTTGATGTCAGCTGGCATTATAAGCTGACATCAACCCCAGCCCTATTACCCCACTGCATCGCTACAGGGCAGTGGGAAGAGCGAGGCTAAGTGCCAGAATTGGCGCATCCTATGGATGCGCCATTTCTGGGGTGGCTGACGGCTGGTGTTTCTATCCTGGGAGGGGGCCAATATTCATGGCACCCTTCCTGGGCTATTAATATCAGCCCCCAGCTGTCTGCCTAGCCTTTGCTAGCTATTAAAATAGGGGGGACCCCACATCATTTTTTTGGGGTCCCTCATTTTAATAGCTAGTAAAAGCTAGGTATTCAGCTGGGGGCTGATATTAGTAGCCTGGGAAGCTCCGTGGGTATTACCCCCTTCCCAGGCTTCAAACATCTTCCCCAGCCGTCTGCTTAACCTCCGCTAGAGACTAAAATTACGGCTAACCCCACGCCAATTTTTATTTTTTTTTAAAAATCCTTTATTTTAACACTAAATGACAAGTACAGTATCAACACTATCACTGTACTTCTTATATATGTGACTGACATGTTTCTATGTATCTAATCTATGTGTGATGCTCTATTCTTTCTATTCTAAATTGTCGGGTACCGATGCTGAATTGCCGGCAGGCTTTTTTAAAGAGACCGTGCATGAAAACACTATTATTTTTTTTAATAAATCCTTTAACACTAAATGACAAGTACAGTAAGCAACACTGTCACTGTACTTCTTATATATGTGACTGACATGTTTCTATCTATCCAATCTATGTGTGATGCTCTATTCTTTCTGTTCTAAATTGTCGGGTACCGGTGTATGCCGCTGCTGAATTGCTGGCTTTTCATGTAATGCATTCTACATTATTCTTAGGTGTTTTCCTTCATGTAGAATTAACCTACAAGGAAAGAAAGGGTTTATTTTCATTCCGATATTTGTGTCCCATTGACTTGCATTGGTTTCCGATATCGGAATCGGCGATATCCGATATTATTTGGGTATCGGTCCGATCCAATCCGATCCGATATTTCCCGATATCGGAAGTTATCACTCAACACTAATCATCATTTCTGAAGAATTGATTTACTCCAGTATCGCAGCCCACCTACGGTATTTTTCGGACTATAAGACGCACCCCAAATTTTGGGGTGGAAAATAGGAAAAAACTATTTTTCATAAGATGGGGGTCCATCTTGTAGTCTGAATAGGTATCTTACCTGGGGGGCCAGTGGAGCGGGGGTCACAGAAGGTAGGGTCCTTCAGGAAGCCGGAGGAAGTGGAGGAATGTTGTGGACCCTGGATGCGAGAAGCCGGTGCTCCAGCAGCAGGGAGTTGCGGTGGTAGTGAAGCAGGATCACAGGACCCTCCGTTCCTTCCCTCGGTAACCCGGCGGTTGCAGCAGAAGAGCTGAGATGCTGTGGGGCCAGTGCCTGGCTGGAGTCCGGTGTCTGGCTGTTGGCTGGTGGCCGGGTGCCTGGCTCTGGGGGCTTGGTGCCTGATGCTAGGGGACTGGTACCGGGCTCAATGTCTTATTGTGAGCGGCATGAGCAGCTTTCCAGTGCCCACGGTCATCTTCCTAAAGCTGTGATCTGCAGGAAAATGACCGCCGGCGTGACAGAGCACATGCACCAGCTTCGGCATTCATTTTCCTGTAGATCACAGCTTCAGGTATATAGCTGCAGCCACCGGAAAACCACTCACGCAGCTCTACCTCATAGCCAGACACCGGTCCCGGTACCCTGCCAGGCCCCGGCCTCCAGACAGATACTGACCCGCCTCACCTCTTCTTCTGCTGCTGCCGCTTTCTTGATGGAGGGAGGGAACGGAGGGCCCTGCGATCCCGCTTCACCACCACCGCATCTCTGGTAAGTTACATTTGGACCATAAGACGCACCTCCCATTTTCCTCCCAAATTTGGGTAAAAAAATGTGTGTCTTATGGTCCGAAAAATACGGTACTTATTCATACAGCTGGATCCAATATCCCCTGGTGGATTTATCTACCAGCCATGGGGCAGCAGCAGCTGCTTTTCTTCATGCCTACATAGGAGTTGTGCCTGTCACAACTCCATCAGGTGACTATAACCAGCAATCTCTTACTCTCCCTCCATAGGGTATCACCCTAATGTGCGCTTTGTTTCCCACATCTAGATTTACACATTATTGCAAGTATGCTACTTTCATATAATTTAATACCTAATAAGTTCTGAAATGTTTGCCAGACTATTGTTTAGTGTATTTTTATGACAATCTTGTTTAATGTTTTGACCTGTGATATGCTTTTTTACTTCTATGTCTGTCAATGCAAAAAAATATTATATGCAAGGCTAATGAAGACCCTTGAATCTTAGTTAAAGTGCGTTACTCCTTTCAAATAAAATTGTCACTGCTCTTAAGTATACGGTCAAATTCCTTATTCTTGAAAACAGAAAGAGTCATATCAATGTGGTTTTTATTCAGCACCTTCCCAGCAAGGATCCATTCTATATTTTTAGCCAGGGTGGTTTCCTGTGGTCACATGTATCTGGTTTATTCTTTCCCAATGTGGATTTGTTACTATTGTACAAAGCAGTAGGAATATAGCGATGTTCTAAAATAATTTTTTGAGTTATCCCCACAGCACAATATCATAGGTTGAGGTTGAGTCAATCTTTTGAGTACCTTTTAGGTTGTTCCTTATTATCGGTACTATATCAGGAACCAGGGTTGGACTGACCCACAGGGAAATCGAAGAATCCTCCAGTGGGCCCACCCCCTGCCCAGCACCGCAGCTCCTGTGTGGCGCCCATTGGTGACACAGATCCTAGAGGGGTGCATGGACGGATTCCTCCACAAGAGGCCCTCGTAGCATTCACACACCTCCACCTTCCACCTCAGACCACCAGAGGGAGCCCGTTAGGGATATAAAAGGGAAGGTGGAGCTAGGCAGCAGTGAGTCTGAAGTCTGCAGTCTTGGCTGAAGTCTGAAGTCTGAAGTCTGTAAGGAGTCCAGTTACAGTCAGTCTGGAATCTACAGCCTGGAGTACACAGTCTAAAGTCAGTCCAGCCCAGACTCAGGGAGCTCAGGTTAGTGAGCCTAAGGAGTGCCGACGCCATAAGAGCGGTGAAGAGTATCGTGACCTACTGCCAGTGTGAAGCCTAGTGAGGGCCCTCAGCGTGGCCGAAGGCAAGTGGAGTAAGTGAGCTACATAAGGGGGCAGAGGAGCTTAGCCAGCTCAACCCAAGACCATATACCGGACACCGGGTCCGTGTCTGCAAGGATCTCTAGGACCAGCAGAAACAACCGGAACCCCTGGCGAACTACATGTCCCAGGAACACCAAAAGCTGACTGATATACCAGGGTCAGGAGTCACTGAGGCCCAAGAGACCAGGGAGTGTGATCTCCAACAGAAGGCCCTACCACCAGGTCAGCCGATGCAAGACAGAGACCAAGTTAGGCCTAGCTCCAGGCAGGTCATAAACTTATCAGGAAAAGGCAAGAACCAGGAGGCCCCACACCTGCTCACTGAGGAGAGTCCTGAAATGCACCCTTCACTCTACAGTGCCCTGGATCGTGCCTGAAACACCACCAGTAAAGGTACTAAAGTGAACTGTTGTGAGTGTGCTTATTCTTCTTCTGACCCGGCTGGGACCCCTCTGTCCTGCATCCCTTCTCCTACGCTGCCCTGAGGCCCCGCTCCACCTGTGGGGAGCCGCACCAACTAAGCTGCCTGACCACCGGCCTCAGAGGACTGTAGCAGCGCTGGTGAGTCTCACCAGACACCACAGGTGGCGTCACAAACTTTTCCTATCCCATAGACCTTTCCACCATTCCCTTCCTTTTTAAGAGTGACCCCAGGGTACGGGCCCAGGAGCCGGCCACCGCAGCATCCCCAAAACCAACAACAAGGCCCGGGCGCCGAGTCGTCCCCATCCCCTGGGCGCGTCACCTGCCTTCATCAAATTAGTCTGCTCTGCCCTGTATCCCAATCACTTGCACCGAGCGGTGCGCCCCCTGCGCCTACAGCGGTTGCACTGCTCATCAAGTGACGTTAAGTGAGTGCCTCCTCATCACCTGCTGCTTCTGACTCCTATTCATCTCATAGCGCGCACTGCTCTCTCAGCTGCGATGCGCGTGATGAGATCAATAGAAGCCGTCAGCAGCAGCAGGTGATGAGGAGGCACTCACTTAACGTCACTTGATGAGCAGTGCAGCTGGACCCGCAGGTGCAGGGTATAAACAGCCGGCACAGCCACAGCTGACTGTGTGATTGAATACACACAGCTGACTTTACATCACCTGTGCCCTGGTCTCAGCCAGGCTTTCAGCTCCTCTCCACGGGGTTTTACAGTCCTGGACCGTGGTGGTATAGCCTAACGCTGATTGCCTGCCAGCCAATCTGTGTTAGCTTTATTTGTGTGACCTCACAGCACAGCTCTGGCATGGAGCTATGCTGTGATTAGCCAAGCCAGATTGCCCTCATTATATGTGCGGCGCCGTGGCACATACCGGCAGACTGTGGCGGGGGGGCCCCCGGACCGCTCCCCCAGCAGCGGCGCACGGCCGTTACTTCTTCTTCGGCCGGGCCAGCACTGCAGCTGTTAACTTCCCTGTGCTGGCCCGGCCGCGTCACAGCTAGTAGACACGGCCCTGTGCACGGCCGTGTCTCCTAGCTGTGACATTACGCAGTGCGCGCCCGGCCTGCACTGCTGCACCGGAGAGGAGCAGGAGGACTGGAGCCGGGGGATTGTGAGTATGTGTGAGAGTGTGTGTGTGAGTGTGTGTGTGTGAGAGTGTGTGTGTGTGAGAGTGTGTGTGAGAGTGTGTGTGTGTGAGAGTGTGTGTGCGAGTGTGTGTGAGAGTGTGTGTGTGTGAGAGTTTGTGTGTGTGTGAGAGTGTGTGTGTGAGAGAGTGTGTGTGTGTGTGAGAGTGTGTGTGTGTGAGTGAGTGAGTGATTGAGTGAGTGTGTGTGTGTGCAGGCAGATATCATTGTGTGATGTCTGTTTATATGTATTTTTGTGTTTCAAATGTGTTTATGCGTGTATGTATATGTCTGTATATGTTTGTGTGTGCGTGACTGCGTGCGGCCTCCCGTTGTCTCTGGGGGGGGCTGCGTGCGGCCTCCCGCTGTATATAGATGGCGCCGTGCGGCCTCCTGCTGTGTATAGATGGCTACGTGCAGCCTCCTGCTGTGTATAGATGGCTACGTGCAGCCTCCCGCTGTGTATAGATGGTGGGGTTCGGCCTCCCGCTGTGTATAGATGGCGCCGTGCGGCCTCCCGCTGTGTATAGATGGCTACGTGCGGCCTCCTGCTGTGTATAGATGGCTACATGCGGCCTCCCGCTGTGTATAGATGGCTACGTGCGGCCTCCCGCTGTGTATAGATGGCTACGTGCGGCCTCCCACTGTGTATAGATGGCGCCGTGCAGCTTCCCGCCGTGTAGAGATGGCTACGTGTGCTCAATATTGAGTCATACAATTAATGTAAGGCTAAGTGCCCACGATGCAGAAATGCTCCGGATTTTTTCCTGAGCGTTTCTGCATCTCCCTGGCAGAAAAAACGCATGCGGATTTTACATGCGTTCTTCCTGCCAGGGACAAGCGGAAGTGAAGCGTTCTTCACATGCATTTCCGCATGCGGGTTGACAAGCGCTTTCCAAGCGATTTTAGCATCACTTGGAAAGTGCTTGACAACTTGGTCACACGATATAAATCCATGCAACCAGCATGGATTTATATAGTATGACCGTAAAAGAATGGTAAAAAATAAATAATTACCTTCTGATGGCCTGCCGACGTCAGCGGTCGCATGACCCGTCACATGACTAAATGACGTCACGGCAGGTCCTTTTCAGACCATCGCGAGCTGCCGGCAAGCCAGGACGCATCGGATAAAGACACCGGGGGCCATCAGAAGGTAACTATAATATTTATTTTTTATTTTATTCTTTTTTTACAGGTTCTATGGTACCCGAGTCCGGAGGAGAGTCTCCTCTTCTCCGGACCCGGGTACCATCTGCACATTGAAACGCATGTATTCCGCATGTACAGATGCAGTGATGCGGATTCCATGCATTCCAATGCAAGTCAATGGCGGCGAAAACGCCGCGCTTCCGCAAAATAATTGGTAATGCTGCAGATTTTTCCGCAATGATAATCTGCAGCGGAAATTTCCGCAGCATGTGCGCAGTACATGCGGATTATCATTGGGGAACATGGCAGACCTTCTGCCAAGCGTTTTTTAACAGTTTCTGCAGCGGAATTGCCGCTGCGGAAACGCTTAAAAAACGCATAGTGGGCACACAGCCTAAAAAAAATGATTATAATTAATATTGTGCCAAATTAATTTCACGTGAACTATCACATGATCTATCACAGGGGATCATGTGACATGTGATACATCAGGTGTGTGTGTGTGGGGGAGTGAGGGGGGGGCCCGTGCCTTCTAAACTGCCCGTGGCCCTTGCTACTCTTAATCCACCCCTGCTCAGAATAAAGCGATGCAAACAAATAATTTTTTCTATAAAATAGCTTTTATTGTGTAAAACCGCCAAAACATAGAAAAACTAAATAAATGTGGTACCGCTGTAAACATACTGACCAGAAGAATAAAGCTACCTTATAAATTTTACCACACGCAGAACAGCATAAAAAAATTAAAAAAAGAAAACAATTCCTGATTTGTTGGTTTTTGTTTATTCGGCCTCCCAAAAATCGGAATAGAAAGCAATCAAAAAATATCACGTGCCTGAAAATGGCACCAATAAAAACGTCAACTCATCCCGCAAAAAAAAAGCCATCATATGACTCAGTTGGACAAAATATGGAAAAATTATAGCTCTCAGAATATGGTGGTGCAAAAACTAGATTTTACAAAACAATGCGTCTTTTATTGTTTGACAGCTGTCAATCATAAAAACCCCATATGATTCTGGTATCGCTGTAATCGCACCGACCCGAAGAATAAAGTCGTCTAATCTCTTATACCGCACGAGGGACGGCGTAAAAAATAAACTCTCGGGTTAGGGTTGTGCTAGGGTTAGGGTTGGGGTTAGGGTTAGGGTTGGGATTAGGGTAGGGTTAGGGTTGGGATTAGGGTAGGGTTAGGGTTGGGCTAGGGTAGGGTTAGGGTTGGGTTAGGGTTGGGGTTAGGGATGGGGTTAGGGTTGGGTTAGGGTTGGGGTTAGGGTTAGGGTTGGGGTTAGGGTTAGGGTTGGGGCTAGGGTTAGGGTTGTGATAGGGTTAGGGTTGGGGTTAGGGTTAGGGTTGGGATTAGGGTAGGGTTAGGGTTGGGATTAGGGTAGGGTTAGGGTTGGGCTAGGGTAGGGTTAGGGTTGGGTTAGGGTTGGGGTTAGGGATGGGGTTAGGGATGGGGTTAGGGTTGGGTTAGGGTTAGGGTTAGGGTTGGGATTTTTTTCAAAAGTAAAAAAAAAAAAGATGACGATATGGCGACTAGTGTTAAGCGCAAGTGCTTGCTACTTGAGTTTGTTTGCATCGGGTGCTCGGGTATGCACTGAGTATCTCAGGTGCTCGAGTGACATGCTTGAGTCTCCGCCCCACATGCTTCGCGGCCAAAATAACCTTGCGGGGATTGCCTGCCATGCACGAGCGATCCCCACATGTTTTTTTTTGGGTGTCTAATAACCGTGAAACATGCGGGCGGGGACTCGAGCAGGTCACTCGAGCACCCACGATACATAATGCATACCTGAGTACCTGATGCAAACTCAAGTAGCGAGCACTTGCACTCAAGACTAATGACAACTTATTCAATATGATGACCTAATGTTATCAAATTCTATGTCGTACCTCTGGGTTTAAAATGTTCACTATGCCCCTTAATAAAATTCATGAGGGGTGTAGTTTCCAAAATGGGGTCACTTGTGGGGGGTTTCCACTATTTAGGCACATCAGGGGCTCTCCAAACGCGACATGGCATCCGCTCTCGATTCCAGCCAATTTTGCGTTCAAAAAGTCACAAAGTGCTCCTTCCCTTCTGAACTCTGCCGTGCGCCCAAACACTGTATTTTACCCACATATGGGGTATTGGCGCACTCAGGAGAAATTGCACAAAAGTATTTGGGGTCCATTTTCTCCTCTTACCCTTGTGAAAATAAAAAAATTGGGGCTAAAACATAATTTTTGTGGAAAAAGTTAGATTTTTTTATTTTCACGGCTCCATGTTATAAACTTCTATAAAACACTTGGGGATTCAGGGTGCTCACCACACATCTAGATAAATTCCCTGAGGGGTCTAGTTTCCAAAATGGTGTCACTTGTCAGGGGTTTCCACTGTTTAGGCACATCAGGGGCTCCCCAAACGCAACATGGCCACCACTAATTATTCAAGCAAATTTTACATTTAACAAGTCAAATGGCGCTCCTTCCCTTCCGAACCCTGCCGTGCTCCCAAACAGTGTTTTTTTCCAACATTTGGGGTATCTGCGTGCTCAGGGGAAATTGCACAACAAATTTTGGGGTCCATTTTTTCCTGCTACCCTGCAAAAATAAAAAAAAAATGGGTCTAAAGTAACATATTTGTGAAAAAAGTTAAATGTTCCCTTTTTTTTTCCACATTCCGAAAATTCCCGTGAGGCACCTGAAAGGTTAATAAAGTTCTTGAATGTGGTTTTGAGCACCTTGAGGGGTACAGCTTTTAGAATGGTGTCACTTTTGAGTATTTTCTGTCATAAAGACTCCTCAAAGTGACTTCAAATGTGATGTGGTCTCTAAAAAAATGTTTTTGTAAATTTTGTAAAAATGAGAAATCACTGGTCAACTTTTAACCCTTGTAGCTCCCTAATAAAAAAAAAATTTAGTTCCAAAATTGCGCTGATGTAAAGTAGACATATGGGAAATGTTATTTATTAACTTTTTTGTGTGACATACAGTACAGACCAAAAGTTTGGACACATCTTCTAATTTAAAGATTTTTCTTTATTTTCAGGACTATGAAAATTGTACATTCACACTGAAGGCAAAACTATGAATTATCACATGTGGAATGATATACTTAACAAAAAAGTGTGAATCAACTGAAAATATGTCTTATATTCTAGGTTCTTCAAAGTAGCCACATTTTGCTTTGATGACTGCTTTGCACACTCTTGGCATTCTCTTGATGAGATTCAAGAGGTAGTCACCGGAAATGGTTTTCACTTCACAGGTGTGCCCTGTCAGGTTTAATAAGTGGGATTTCTTGGGTTATAAATGGGGTTGGGACCATCAGTTGTGTTGTGCAGAAGTGTGGTGGATACACAGCTGATAGTGCTACTGAATAGACTGTTAGAATTTGTATTATGGCAAGAAAAAAGCAGCTAAGTAAAGAAAAATGAGTGGCCATCATTACTTTAAGAAATAAAGGTCAGTCAGTCCGAAAAATTGGGAAAACTTTGAATGTGTCCCCAAGTGCAGTTGCAAAAACCATCAAGCGCTACAAAGAAACTGGCTCACATGAGGACCGCCCCAGGAAAGGAAGACCAAGAGTCACCTCTGCTTCTGAGGATACTTTTATCCGAGTCAACAGCCTCAGAAATCGCAGGTTAACAGCAGCTCAGATTAGAGACCAGGTCAATGCCACACAGAGTTCTAGCAGCAGACACATCTCTTCAACAACTGTTAAGAGGAGACTTTGTGCAGCAGGCCTTCATGGTAAAATAGCTGCTAGGAAACCACTGCTAAGGACAGGCAACAAGCAGAAGAGACTTGTTTGGGCTAAAGAACACAAGGAATGGACATTAGACTAGTGGAAATCTGTGTTTTGGTCTGATGAGTCCAAATTTGAGATCTTTGGTTCCAACCACCGTGTCTTTGTGCGACGCAGAAAAGGTGAACGGACGGACTCC
Organism: Phyllobates terribilis; assembly: GCF_046119375.1. NCBI lineage: Eukaryota > Metazoa > Chordata > Amphibia > Anura > Dendrobatidae > Phyllobates > Phyllobates terribilis. The sequence goes on from NW_027362769.1 coordinate 288,073,969, forward strand.
ACATGCCTGGTTCCCACCGTGAAGCATGGAGGAGAAGGTGTGATGGTGTGGGGGTGCTTTGCTGGTGACACTGTTGGGGATTTATTCAAAATTGAAGGCATACTGAACCAGCATGGCTGCCACAGCATCTTGCAGCGGCATGCTATTCCATCCGGTTTGCGTTTAGTTGGACCATCATTTATTTTTCAACAGGACAATGACCCCAAACACACCTCCAGGCTGTGTAAGGGCTATTTGACCAAGAAGGAGAGTGATGGGGTGCAACGCCAGATGACCTGGCATCCACAGTCACCAGACCTGAACCCAATCGAGATGGTTTGGGGTGAGCTGGACCGCAGAGTGAAGGCAAAAGGGCCAACAAGTGCTAAGCATCTCTGGGAACTCCTTCAAGATTTTTGGAAGACCATTTCCGGTGACTACCTCTTGAAGCTCATCAAGAGAATGCCAAGAGTGCTTAAAGCAGTCATCAAAGCAAAAGGTGGCTACTTTGAAGAACCTAGAATATAAGGCATATTTTCAGTTGTTTCACACTTTTTTGTGAAGTATATAATTCCACATGTGTTAATTCATAGTCTTGATGCCTTCAGTGTGAATGTACAATTTTCATAGTCATGAAAATACAGAAAAATCTTTAAATGAGAAGGTGTGTCCAAACTTTTGGTCTCTACTGTATATCTCTTATTTAAGGGCATAAAAATTCAAATTTTGAAAATTGCTAAATTTTGAAAATTTTTGCCAAATTTCCGTTTTTTTCACAAATAAATTCAAGAGATTTCGAAGAAATTTTACCACAATCATGAAGTACAATATGTCATGAAAAAACATTCTCAGAATCAGTGGGATCTGTTGAAGCGTTCCAGAGTAATTACCTCATAAAGTGACAGTGGTCAGAATTGTAAAAATTGGCTTGGTCATTAATGTGCAAACCACCTTGTGTTGTAAAGGGGTTAAAGCTGACACAGGGGGAGGTGTCCTACAGTAGATTTCCCTAACTGTGTCACCTTTACTTTTCTATGGGCCCTTCACACTGGGGAAGGGGGCCCACAGAAAGTTAGAGATGGCACACTGGGGACAGGGGTCACTCAGGTAATAAGAGGTGAAGTGAGTAGACCAGCCTTAACACTGTCTGTAAGTGTATTGTCATTGTGTATGTGTCTAATGTGTGACTGGTGTGTATGTATAATGCGCATAGTGTGTGACTGGTGTGTATGTATCGTGCCTAGTATGTGACTGGCCTGTATGTATCATGTGTCTAGCGTGTGACTGGCTTGTATGTATCATGTGTCTAGCGCGTGACTGGCCTGTATGTATCATGTATCTAGTGTGTGACTGGTCTGTATGTATCATGCGTCTAGCGTGTGACTGGTCTGTATGTATCATGTGTCTAGTGTGTGACTGGTCTGTATGTATCATGTGTCTAGTGTGTGACTGGTCTGTATGCATCATGTGTCTAGTGTGTGACTGGCCTGTATGTATCATCTGTATAGTGTGTGACTGGCCTGTATGTATCATGTGCATAGTATGTGACTGGCATGTATTTATCATGTGTCTAGTAGGTGACTGGCCTGTATGTATCATGTGTCTAGTATGTGACTGGCCTGTATGTATCATGTGTCTAGTGTGTGACTGGCCTGTATGTATCATGTGTCTAGTGTGTGACTGGCCTGTATGTATCACGTGTCTAGTGTGTGACTGGCCTGTATGTATCATGTGTCTAGTGTGTGACTGGTGTGTAAGTGTCATGTGTCTAGTGTGTGACTGGTCTGTATGCATCATGTGTCTAGTGTGTGACTGGCCTGTATGTATCATCTGTATAGTGTGTGACTGGCCTGTATGTATCATGTGCATAGTATGTGACTGGCCTGTATGTACCATGTGCATAGTGTGAGACTGGCATGTATTTATCATGTGTCTAGTATGTGACTGGCCTGTATGTATCATGTGTCTAGTATGTGACTGGCCTGTATGTATCATGTGTCTAGTTTGTGACTGGCCTGTATGTATCATGTGTCTAGTGTGTGACTGGCCTGTATGTATCACGTGTCTAGTGTGTGACGGGCCTGTATGTATCATGTGTCTAGTGTGTGACTGGCCTGTATGTATCATGTGTCTAGTGTGTGACTGGCCTGTATGTATCATGTGTCTAGTGTGTGACTGGCCTGTATGTATCATGTGTCTAGTGTGTGATTGGCCTGTATGTATCATGTGTCTAGTGTGTGACTGGTGTGTAAGTGTCATGTGTCTAGTGTGTGACTGGAGTGTATGTATCATGTGTCTAGTGTGTGACTGGCCTGTATATATCATGTGTTTAGTGTTTGACTGGCCTGTATGTATCATGTGTCTAGTGTGTGACTGGCCTGTATGTATCATGTGTCTAGTGTGTGACTGGCCTGTATGTATCATGTGTCTAGTCTTTGATTGGCCTGTATGTATCATGTGTCTAGTGTGTGACTGGTGTGCAAGTGTCATGTGTCTAGTGTGTGACTGGCCTGTATGTATAATGTGTCTAGTCTTTGATTGGCCTGTATGTATCATGTGTCTAGTGTGTGACTGGAGTGTATGCATCATATGTCTAGTGTGTGACTGGCCTGTATGTATCATGGGTCTAGTGTGTGACTGGCCTGTATGTATCACGTGTCTAGTGTGTGACTGGCGTGTATGTATCATGGGTCTAGTGTGTGACTGGCCTGTATGTATCACGTGTCTAGTGTGTGACTGGCGTGTATGTATCATGTGTCTAGTGTGTGACTGGCCTGTATGTATCATGTGTCTAGTGTGTGACTGGCCTGTATGTATCATGTGTCTAGTGTGTGACTGACTGGCCTGTATGTATCATGTGTCTAGTGTGTGACTGGCCTGTATGTATCATGTGTCTAGTGTGTGACTGGTGTGTATGTATCATGGGTCTAGTGTGTGATTGGCCTGTATGTATCATGTGTCTAGTGTGTGACTGGTGTGTAAGTGTCATGTGTCTAGTGTGTGACTGGAGTGTATGTATCATGTGTCTAGTGTGTGACTGGCCTGTATATATCATGTGTTTAGTGTTTGACTGGCCTGTATGTATCATGTGTCTAGTGTGTGACTGGCCTGTATGTATCATGTGTCTAGTGTGTGACTGGCCTGTATGTATCATGTGTCTAGTCTTTGATTGGCCTGTATGTATCATGTGTCTAGTGTGTGACTGGTGTGCAAGTGTCATGTGTCTAGTGTGTGACTGGCCTGTATGTATAATGTGTCTAGTCTTTGATTGGCCTGTATGTATCATGTGTCTAGTGTGTGACTGGAGTGTATGCATCATATGTCTAGTGTGTGACTGGCCTGTATGTATCATGGGTCTAGTGTGTGACTGGCCTGTATGTATCACGTGTCTAGTGTGTGACTGGCGTGTATGTATCATGGGTCTAGTGTGTGACTGGCCTGTATGTATCACGTGTCTAGTGTGTGACTGGCGTGTATGTATCATGTGTCTAGTGTGTGACTGGCCTGTATGTATCATGTGTCTAGTGTGTGACTGGCCTGTATGTATCATGTGTCTAGTGTGTGACTGACTGGCCTGTATGTATCATGTGTCTAGTGTGTGACTGGCCTGTATGTATCATGTGTCTAGTGTGTGACTGGTGTGTATGTATCATGGGTCTAGTGTGTGACTGGCCTGTATGTATCATGTGTCTAGTGTGTGACTGGAGTGTATGTATCATGTGTCTAGTGTGTGACTGGCCTGTATGTATCATGTGTCTAGTGTGTGACTGGTGTGTATGTATCATGTGTCCAGTGTGTGACTGGCCTGTATGTATCATGTGTTAAGTGTGTAACTGGCCTGTATGTATCATGTGTCTAGTGTGTGACTGGCCTTTATGTATCATGTGTCTAGTGTGTGACTGGCCTGTATGTATCATGTGTCTAGTGTGTGACTGGCCTGTATGTATCATGTGTCTATTGTGTAACTGGCCTGTATGTATCATGTGTCTAGTGTGTGACTGGCCTGTATGTATCATGTGTCTAGTGTGTGACTGGTGTGTATGTATCATGTGTCTAGTGTGTGACTGGCCTGTATGTATCATGTGTCTAGTGTGTGACTGGTGTGTATGTATCATGTGTCTAGTGTGTGACTGGCCTGTATGTATCATGTGTCTAGTGTGTGACTGGTGTGTATGTATCATGTGTCTAGTGTGTGACTGGCCTGTATGTATCATGTGTCTAGTGTGTGACTGGCCTGTATGTATCATGTGTCTAGTGTGTGATTGGCCTGTATGTATCATGTGTCTAGTGTGTGACTGGCCTGTATGTATCATGTGTCTAGTGTGTAACTGGCCTGTATGTATCATGTGTCTATTGTGTGACTGGTCTGTATGTATCATGTGTCTAGTGTGTGACTGGTGTGTATGTATCATTTGTCTAGTGTGTGATTGGCGTGTATGTATCATGTGTCTAGTGTGTGACAGGTGTGTATGTATCATGTGTCTAGTGTATGACTGGTCTGTATCTATCATGTGTCTAGTGTGTGACTGGCCTGTATGTATCATGTGTCTAGTGTGTGACTGGTGTGTAAGTGTCATGTGTCTAGTGTGTGATTGGTGTGTAAGTGTCATGTGTCTATTCTGTGACTCTGCCCTGTGCTGTGCATCATGTGGCTCTGTACAGCAGACACAATCCAGTGATGTAAGTGTGCCTGCTGCACTGAATCTGATGCACAGGCTGAATGGTGAAAGAGAGAGAGAACTGTTCCTTATTCTACAATTATAGTTAACAGTATCTGGACTGCCCAGCAGAAGTATGCGGAGTTGAAACCACTTGGCACCAAGCTTACAGGCCACATTCTGTATGCCCCTGGAAAGCAGAGATGCGGCACTTTCCTATACATTGCACCATCGGCAATATTGCATCAAATATCTACAAACACTATTTTGCACTTATTTTGTGCTGTGACCTAATGTGATAAAACAATATATACTATAAATATATGCAGCAATAATAAAATATATCACCATTTTTTATATATTGGTTCAATGAAAATAAAATACTGGTATGTCCAAATATATTAAAACATGTTAAAAAAAGAGATTTGCTAACTTTTTTCTTTACTGTATAGATTAAACAGTGAATATAAAAAGTCTACATATCCCTGTTAAAATGCCAGATTTTTGTTATGGAAAAAAAATCATACCAAGAAGAATAAGAATAATAATTTTAGAGCTTTTTCTACCTGTTAATGTCACCCATTATCTGTACAATCTTTTTTGGGTGGAAAAATAAAGAACTTAAATAATGTGGTTGCATAAATATGCACACCCTTAAACTAATACTTTGTTGAAGTATCCTTTGAATGTATGACAGCATTCAGCCTTTTTAGCAGGAGCCTATCATCCTGGCACATCTAGAATTGTCAATCTTTGCCCACTCTTTCTTGATGTAGCGCTCAAAATCTGTTAGATTGCATTTGTACACTCCTCTTAAGGTCATCCACACATTTCCTATATGATTCAGGTCTGGTTTCTGGTTGGGCCATTCCAAAACTTTGATCTTCTTTTAGGGAAACCATTATGTTGTTGATCTGGAGGTATGTTTGGGATCATTGCCATGCTGAAAGGTGCAATTTCTCTTCATCTTCAGCTTTTTAGCATAGGCCATTAGGTTTTGTTGCAAAATTGACTGATTTTTGCTATAGCTGACAAAAAACAGCCCTAAAGCATAATGCTACCTCCACCATGCTTTACTGTGGTTATGGTGTTCTTTTAGTGATGCAAAGTATTGGCTTCGTGGCAAATATACCTTTTGGCGTGATGTTACCGTTGTGCCAAATTTAAACCACTTCTTGATGACTGTCTTCACTGTGTTCAATATAATGTATATAATGCCTTAGATTTTTTTATATCCTTCTCCTAACTGATAACTTTCAACAGTGAAATCCCTTTACTGTTCTTAAGCTGTTTACGGAGTAGGGCAGTAGTAAGAGCACCCACCTCTCGTCAACACTCCCACTTCCGGGTTTTGACAGGTGCCACGCCCCTTTTTGACACCTGACCCGCCTCCACTTCTGGTCTAAACTCCTCCCCTCTCCTCCCCATTCTCCACCCACTCTCCGTCCCTATGTGTGTCAATACCTGTTACGTCAGTTCCGTCCCCGCCCCCGGAAGCCAACCCTTACCGCCCCTATGTGTGTCAATATCTGTTACGTCAGTTCCGTCCCCGCCCCGGAAGCAGCCAATGTTCAGCCTCTGTTACGTCCCCCATGACCGCCCACATGCCCTTCACCCAAGGTTGCATGTTAAAACGTAAGCGCCATAGGTAAGAAAAACATGTCAAGACATGTTTTTGTGAGAAAAGGCAGCCCCAGGATCCCTAGGGTTAGCATTCTGTAGTGTTCATAATAATGACGAAATAAAAGTGTTTAAAAAAATATACATTTATTGTAGATTCACTTAGAGGTATACACAAATCAAGAAATGGAAAAAGGTGTAAATAGATTTCAAAATACAACATTATACAAGCAAATCTATAGCTTACAATACATTTCAATGCTAATATTTAAAAAGTTATTCATGCGCTCGGCGACAGCGGCGCGATTCTCTGTTTCGACAGCAAACGTCCTCTAGCGGCTGGCGTTGAGGTAGCGAGTACATGTGATGGTGTTTTGAAGGGATTTGACGCCACACTCAACATCATTTGTAATTCGTTCAGAGCGTCTCTGGTCGTATGGTGACCGATCACGGTCGAAGGTATGTTTAACTTGGCCATAGCCCTCATAAAAACGTCCCATCCTTGTGGAGTGTTCTTTTTGGTTAGTCCGTGACTTTGCAGAGTGCTCCGTACAAGGTCCAACATATGGGTGCCGGGAATGACGGTCCCTTTGTAGACAAATTCACCTTTCTCAGTCCATGTAGCACTGTGTTGCAAGAAACTGTTGAGTAGTATATCTGCATTTTCTCGGAAACGGGGGTTGAGGTGATCTACAAACTGAGGGGAAGAGGGGCGTATCTCTATTTCACCCGCTGGTGATGGTGCTTGTTCACCGTCAGGAGGGATCACAAGGTTTATATGTGTAAGTTCAGAACCTTCGCGCTTAGCATGCAGCAAACTTCTCTGTAGTATTTCGGTGTATCTTTTAATCTTTACGTCGTCAGGCAAATTAGTGCGGCGTAGAATATCGCCGATTTCGTCGTCTAACCTTTGGAGTGTCGTCTGACGCACGGTAGGCACCGGCGGACCGACGTTTTTTAGTCTATTAATCTCATGCGCCGGAACCAAGTACATTTTCTCAGCACGTTCCATCATCTACCGGTTATTAAACTCGTTATTAGCGATATAGCAATAGCTAGAAGCGGCCCTATGAAGCCTCCAGACTGATTCAATAGATACTGTTTTTTGACTCCGTAACTGTTACTGTCATGTCGGACCAGGGTACGCCGGTTAAATTCAGATACGGAAAGTGTATAGTGCGATTACATTTTAGGCCTCGCAGGACTACGCCACGGTAAAAATGATGTCTCAAAGAGTTTACGGCGATCCCGCCTTGTACGCCCGGTACTATGTAGCTCAAGCAGGGCATGGCTTAGAGGGGTTCCGGGTGATGAATACATGTACGGCGCCGGTCTCGGTGGTCTGTTTAGAAGTCTTTTTAGAAGAGCAGTACCGCTTTTCAGAAAAGGCCTAGAACTAGTCAAACCGCATGTAAAAACAGCCGTAAGAAACATTGCTAAAGACGCTATCACGAGTATGTCTACGGCCGTAGTGGAAAGATTGAATCGCACCTCTAAAAACAATCAAGAGGGCGACGGACTAATCTATGTAACCACAAAATTGCGTAAAAGAAAAAGAGAAAGAAACTCTTTACCACGAGCGAAAAGACCCCGCTCATCGTGATTCCCGCCGCGCCTCATGAATAACACCGCTCAACGTAAATCGAGTTCACGTCAGAAGTCCGCAAGACGCCTCACGAGTGACATCTTCTAATAACAGGTCATGGCGTTTATTCACGATAGAGTGCGCTAAAAGCGAACTGGATATCTTTACCGTGCCTCCCACGCAGACTAGCGTTGAAAAATCGTTTTTTGTCAAGGTGCAACCCATCGCCGCTCTGGCCGATAACGCACCCCTGGAATTTTTCATATCGGGAAGCGGAGAATATTATTACGATTTAAATAATACACTCTTGAACGTCCAGTGTCACATCCTGAAACAGGACGGTACGGTTCTCGCTGCCGGCACGCGTGTGGGACTTATTAATTACCCCATAGCCACACTTTTCAATCAGGTGGACATTACTCTGGGGGACCGTTTGATTTCACAATCTGATAACCTTTATAGTTACCGGGCCTACATTGAAACGCTTTTAAACTACAGTACGCAAGCATTGAGATCGCAATTTATAGCGGGGTTATTCTATAAAGACACTGCAGGCCATCACCAGACCACCGTACTCGACGGCGAAAATCAAAATCATGGGTTCGCACGCAGAGCCCACGCAACCCGTCTCTCAAGGCCTGTGGAACTCGTGGGCCCTATCTTCGGTGACATTTTTAATCAACGAAACTCATTTTGAACGGTCTAGATCTTAAGATCAAGTTATCAAGAAATAAGGACTCGTTTTGCCTTATGACTCCCGAACAGGAACAGTTTAAGGTTCAGATTGTGAACGCAGCCCTCTACGTAAAGAGAGTACAAGTCTCTCCAGCCGTCAGGATCGGTCACAGCCAAGCTCTTCTATCAAGCCCCGCTAAATACGCTCTAAACAAAGCCTGTTTGAAAGTCTATAGCATCCCTAGAGGAACGAGAAATAGTAATCATGAAAATCTTTTTCTGGGCCAGATACCAAAAACGGTGATTCTTTGCTTTGTGGACAACGAGGCCTTCAGCGGCAGTTACCAGAAAAACCCACTTTGCTTTCACCATTATAGGATCAACCACGCTGCTCTGTATTTGGACGGACAGCAGATCCCCGCCAAGCCGTTTCACCCTAATTTTGATGCTGAGGGAATATATGGCTCTTGTTCACATCTCTGGAAAACAAAAGGCCAACGCAGGATTAAGCATAGACCGTGATGATTTTATGAACGGCTACACTTTCTTCGCGTTCGATTTGTTGCCGGATCAGGAACCGAGCGCTCACTTTTCGCTCATTAAAACGGGTAACCTACGGGCCGAAATTCATTTTCCGGATGCCACACCACACATGGTGAATATGATCGTTTATGCTGTCAACACGGCTGTACTGGAGATTAACCAATGTCGAGAAGTCCTATACGACTTTAATTAAACTTTTGTGACTCCACAGTGGACTTCGTCTATAATGAATACTATGCAACTGTCATGCATTTTGAGCCGAAATCCCGTTACTCGGAGTATGTTTGGCGGCGTATTTCCCTGCGACCTCTTACCACGCCACATTATCAGGTATAGACCTAGAGTCTATATCGTCAACACAGATTCTTCGGAAGAGCCCGGTACACATTGGCTACTCATTATTCTATGCAGGAACAAATCCTTATTTTTTGACAGTTACGGGTTACAACCTTACGCCACCGTATTTCCGAATACGATTTTACAATTTTTAAGAAGAAACACCACGACATATTGCTATCAGAACCGCCAGCTGCAAGACTCTATGTCGAGTTTTTGTGGACAGTTTTGTATTTACGTGTTGTATAACGTCGCTGCGGGAATAACATTGAAGCGATTACTGAAAAACTTTACAAATGATTTAAAACATAATGATCGTCTAGTAGATGCATTTGTACAAAATCTTTCTAACTCTATCACGATTTTACGTACGCCATTATGTGATTATAATCAGGTTTGCAAACCGCCCAGCGAAACATGATCTTGCTCTATTTCTGCTATAGAACTAATGTGGTTTTATAACAATATTTCCTTTTTGTAATGTGTACTACAAAAGTTTATGTCTTAGTATTTCTTGCTCAATAAATCATTCAATCTATTTTGCTGTGCCTGTTAACATTAACCCTGGGACTGCCTTTTCTCACAAAAAAACATGTCTTGACATGTTTTTTCTTACATAAGGCGCTTACACATTAACCTATTACCTTACAGAGAATCGAGCCGCTGTTAATAGGGAATGTGCCAAGTTTACACATTATCCTACAACCTTACAGAGACGCTGTCGCCGAGCACATGGTTAACTTTGTAAATATTAGCATAGAAATGTATTGTAACCTATAGATTTGCTTGTATAATGTTGTATTTTGAAATCTATTTACACCTTTTTCCATTTCTTGATTTGTGTATACCTCTAAGTGAATCTACAATAAATGTATATTTTTTTAAACACTTTTATTACGTCATTATTATGAACACTACAGAATGCTAACCCTAGGGATCCTGGGGCTGCCTTTTCTCACAAAAACATGTCTTGACATGTTTTTCTTACATATGGCGCTTACATATTAACCTACAACCTTGGGTGAAGGGCATGTGGGCGGTCATGGGGGACGTAACAGAGGCTGAACATGGGCTGCTTCCGGGGCGGGGACGGAACTGACGTAACAGATATTGACACACATAGGGGCGGTATGGGTTGGCTTCCGGGAGCGGGGATGGAACTGACGTAACAGGTATTGACACACATAGGGGCGGAGAGTGGGCGGAGAATGGGGAGGAGAGGGGAGGAGTTTAGACCAGAAGTGGAGGCTGGACAGGTGCCAAAAAGGGACGGGACACCTGTCAAAAATCGGAAGTGGGCGTGTTGACGAGAGGTGGGTGCTCTTACTACTTAGGGCTTTTGCTGTAAAATGCTACTAAGAAAATGTCAGGAAAATCTGACTAGATAAGCTAAATTTTATATGGGGTTAATCAGAATCACATTAAATAATGGCAACTGTGTACTGACTACTATTTAACATGAGTTTAAATGTGATTGGCTATATTATTATATTAATCATAAGAGGGTGTTCACACTTATGCAACCACATTATTTTAGTTTTGTTATTTTTTATTTCCCCCTCAAAATGATTTCAGTTTGTTTCTCAATGTTGATTTGTACAGATTATGGGTAACATTATGGTACATAATTCATTTTCAGGACCTATTATTAAAATATCGCCTTTATTTCCAAAGTTAAAATCCCAATAGACTTCAGACATACTCAAACACCAAAAAAGTAATACACCTCACACCAATAAAAAACAAACAAATTCCTGTCTATCTAAATCTCTAGATATCCCTTAGGTAACAGCTAATTCTGGCCCTGCCTTACAGCGGAGGTTGGCACCCTATGGGGATAACATTCTGGCGCCCCCGCTCCATGATGGCTTGCCCTAAAATGCCCTAGAAGCCCCTATTCTGATAATTCTATCTTTCTATTTGAGGAGCCCTAATGCTAGACAGAGACCACTCCTATGATACTAAGGGTAAGTTCACAGACAGAATATGATAAAACATCAAAAAATGAATGAATACATGGATCAACTGATTGCACACCCCTATTCGCCTAAAATCACTTGCGGCATCCCAATAGATTTATCAGAAAGTGATCCTAAAGTGCTTAGTGCTCATTGATTAGAATAAACCACTCATGTACATATATTATCAATGAATCAGATATTACAGGTATTCTGACCCCTAATAAATACAAGGTCATATGCCATGATTCAGCAAATCAGATAATCCGATCAGCTATTGCAGAGATTTTGACCTCCAACAGGTATAAGGTCATATAACATGATTCAACAGATGAAATAAATGCACAATATAAAATTGATACTCATCGGGGTGTCAGAGTGATGCAGTATAGTGCCTCTACGCGTTTCGCCCTGTCAGCTCTTCAGGAGGCCAAATGGCAGGTAGATATGATTGATGGATGCATATCTGACAGGTTCCATACATGCCTTTAAATATATAGCACACCAACTCCGGTATCCTCCCCTTCATCATTGACCACTTCCTGCAGAGCGGTTCACACACCCCTCCCCATCAGGACAAGAAGGAGTATACGTCCTAGAAAATTTGAGTGCATCAAATAAAAAGAGATTTTATCTGAGGGTCTTTTCCAATTGTAAGAGTTCAGGCGTAATATATATGGTCACGTGCCCATGCCCACTTAATTATGTGGGAAAACTAAGAGAGAACTGAGGAGGCGAGTCAGTGAACATTTGGGCGATATCAGAAATGAGCGTGATACGCCATTAACCAGACATATGAGAACAACACATTGGGGAGAAGCGGATAAAGTCCTATTTATGGTTATTGAGGTGGTTAAACCAAGCCCTAGAGGGGGTGATCATGATAAGTGTCTTTTGAAGCGAGAATGTGAGTGGACCTTTAGAGTGGATTCCCTTACTCCTAAGGGCATCAACGAGCAAATGACTTACGCTTGCTTCTTATAATATGTGAAATGGACTCCTGAATTATGTTTCCTATAACTAGGATAAATGAAGATGGACCTATGAATTAATGGGTGTTTATGGCTTACTTATAATTCCTACTGCTTTGACCTTCAAGGAGCTTTGCACAAATTCTTGTGTGGATATCTCTTCATTGATAACCAGGGCCGGCGTCAGCACCCGGCGCACCCGGGCAAATGCCGGGGCCCTGAGCAGGCAGAGGGGCCCACTGGCGGTCGCGCACCGCGCTGGGCTATGGGCGGAGGAGAGCGGTGCCAGCGCCCGCCCTTCTCCGCCGCTTGCTCAGGGCCCCGGCAGCTGGATACTTACCTCTCCCCGTGCCTCCGCAGATCAGCTGTCTTCCTGGTGCGCGCTCCCTGTGACGTCTCAGGTTGTTAGAACCTTGCTGTTAGGTTTTTTTTCCTTTGCTGGTCACATGACCTTGTTGGCCTATTTAATCCTGCTCCGCCCTTCTGGCTTTGCTGGACTTCATTGTATATCTACTTTCTAGCTAGCCTGTGCTCTGTATCTAACTCTGTTAGTTTGCTTGGTCTACGGACCTCTATGTTCTATCTATTTTGTTTGTTCGTCTGTCTGCTACTATTTCTGTTAGGAGGTGTCCCATATTCCTCCCAGTCCTTAGTACTTGTAGGGATTCCCTCCTCACATCTATAGGTCTCCGTACAGACTAGATTAGGACTTTAGCAGGTCTGATCGCAGGATCAGGTTCCCTGTTACATCGTAGGGATTCAGCTGAGTCTTATAGTAGGGACAGATCTCCTCTCTTTCCTTAGCTTTGGTAGCAGAACATAACAATAAGTCCAGCCTGCAAATTCTCTAAGGAAAGATTTTTTTTTTTTTTTTTTTGTTCCATCATGGTGTCGGTTCAGGATTTGGCTAAACACCTGCAGGGACTCTCTCTGGAAGTGGCCGAGCTCCGTCAGCACGTGAGTAACTGTCCTGGAGCATATTTCTTGGAGCCTAAGGTATGTTTGCCGGATTTATTTTTTGGTGAACATCGAGAATTTTTTTCATTTAAAAATGCTTGCTTATTGTATTTTCGTTTGAGACCCAAGTCCTCTGGGGATGAATCCCAGCGCGTAGGGTTCATAATGTCACTTTTGCGCAAAGAGCCTCAGGAGTGGGCCTTTTCTTTGCAACCTAGTGATACATGCTTCAGATCAGTGGATAGTTTTTTTTCTGCTTTAGGACTATTATATGATGATCCTGACCGTGTGGCATCAGCTGAGACTGAGTTGAGACGTTTAAAACAAGGATCAGGTAATGTCGAAAAATATTGTACTCATTTTCGTCGTTGGTCCACTCAAACAGGGTGGAACGATTCTGCTCTGAAAAGTCTATTTCTTGCTGGGCTCAGTGAAAGGGTTAAAGACCTGCTAATTGCTTATCCTACACCTGAGGATTTGCAACAGGCTATGCAATTAGCTATACGGGTGGATAGAAGACTGCGTGCTAGGGTTAATGAGAGCAAATCCTCTGCTATGTCAGTTTCTGGTTATGATAATGTGTGTACTAACAGTGGTGAACCGATGGAGATTGGATCGGTGGCACCTCGCTCTCAAGAAAAAGACCGTCGTTTTTCAGAAGGCTTGTGTTTCTATTGCGGAAAATCTGGTCATTTGATTAAAGGCTGTGAGCTTCGTATGAAGAAAGAAAAAAAAATGGTCAGTCACGCCCGTATTGCCTGTTTAAATTCCAAGGGTATATTTTTAGCTGCTTCCACGATTGCTCAGGAAAAATTAATGGAATTTCGGGTGTTTGTTGATTGCGGGTCTACACTGAATGTAATTGATGGGGGATTCGTGGAAAAACTCAATTTAAAACCTGAACCTTTATCATCCCCCATTGCTGTGGTTTCTGTGGATGGCTCCCCTTTGAAGAATATTACTCTCAAGGTCAGTGAATTTCCTCTCACTATTAATGGTGTTCACCATGAGAAATTGGATTTGGTAGTGTTGAATAACTTGCCTTCTCCAGTAATATTGGGTTTGCCCTGGTTAAAATTTCACAATCCTGTACTGGATTGGTCTACCAGTGAAATTAAATCCTGGAGCCATAAATGTTATGACAAGTGTTGTAACGGGCGTATTGCAGCTTTGGATAGGGGAGAATTGCCTGTTCCTATTCAGGATTTTTGGAGAGTTTTTTCTGAGAAGGAATCGCAGGTTTTGCCTCCCCATAGAGACTATGATTGTTCTATTGAATTTGTCCCTGGAGCGACTCTTCCTAAAAGTCGTTTATTTAACCTTACCATTCCTGAGAGGAAGGCTTTGGAGGAATACATACAGACAAGTTTGGCCGCCGGTCACATTAGGCCCTCTAAGTCTCCTGTAGCGGTTGGATTTTTTTTTGTAAAAAAAAAGGACGGCGGTTTACGTCCTTGTCTGGATTTTCGTGAGATTAACAAAATTACGGTACGCAATCCTTACCCACTGCCATTGATTCCTGATCTGTTTAACCAGTTATTGGGGGCCAAGTGGTTCTCTAAAATTGACCTTAAGGGGGCATACAATCTGTTGCGCATGAAGGAGGGTGATGAATGGAAGACTGCTTTTAACACTCCTGTGGGTCATTTTGAGAATCTGGTTATGCCTTTTGGTCTTACTAATGCTCCTGCATTTTTTCAGAATCTGATTAATGACATCCTTAGACCTTTGATCGGTAAAAATGTGGTTGTGTATTTGGATGACATTTTGATTTATTCGCCAGATCTGGAGTCTCATTGGCGGAGCGTGCGTGAGGTATTACAGTTATTAATGGACAATTCGCTTTTTGCTAAGCTGGAGAAATGTGAGTTCGCTGTACAGAGAATTAGTTTTTTGGGCTACATTATCTCCAGCAAAGGTTTTGAGATGGATCCGGTTAAGGTTCAGGCTGTGCAGGAATGGCCTAGGCCTATTGGTTTGAAATCGATACAGAGGTTTTTGGGTTTCGCCAATTACTACAGAAAATTCATAAAAAATTTTTCTAGTATTGTCAAACCTCTGACTGATCTCACCAGGAAAGGTGCTGATGCGGTTCAGTGGTCTTCTGAGGCCATTGAAGCTTTTGTGTATCTCAAGGAGAGGTTCACCTCTGCTCCCATCCTTATGCAGCCTGATGTTACTAGGCCGTTTTTGGTTGAGGTTGATGCTTCCTCTGTGGGGGTTGGCGCAGTATTGTCTCAGGATAACGGGGATGGATTACATCCCTGTGCCTTTTTTTCAAAAAAATTTTCGGAGACTGAACTGAATTACGATATTGGTAATCGGGAATTATTGGCTATTAAACTCGCATTTGAACACTGGCGCCACTTCTTGGAAGGTGCGGAATTTCCCGTTCAGGTTCTTACGGATCATAAAAATCTGATATATCTTGATGCTGCCAAGCGCCTGAATGCCCGTCAGGCTAGGTGGGCACTGTTTTTCTCGCGGTTTAATTTCTCCGTTACTTACATCCCTGGTACTAAGAATGTTAAGGCGGATGCCTTGTCTCGCAGTTTTTCTCCCATAGTCGGTGCTGAGAAAGAGGAAAACATTTTACAAGAAGGTGTTGTGATAGCTGCTTTAGACTCCGTTTTGGAAGATGAGATTCTTAAAGCACAGGAGAATGCCCCATCTAACACTCCTCATGGGAGGTTGTTTGTGCCTGGGACCTTTAGGAGAGATTTGTTTGTTGAGTGTCACGAATCTCGGTTGGCAGGTCATCCCGGAATCTCTGAGACCAAGAGACTGGTGGGTCGCAGTTTTTGGTGGCCTGGATGGCAGAAGGAAGTCATTAAGTGGGTGCGCCAATGTACTATATGTGCTAGATCTAAGTCCTCACATACTCCTGCTGCGGGGTTGCTTTGTCCTTTGGAGGTCCCCAGTGCTCCTTGGACACATTTGGCTATGGACTTTATAACTGACCTTCCCTCCTCTGAGGGTTTTACTGTCATCTGGGTGGTCGTGGACCGTTTTAGCAAGATGTGTCACTTGGTTCCCTTCGTCAAACTGCCCTGCGCTAAAACTCTCGCTAAGGCCTTTGTCAAGGAAATTGTCAGACTTCATGGCGTTCCTACTGACATTGTTTCTGATAGGGGTCCTCAGTTCGTGGCTCGTTTTTGGCGTGCCTTTTGTGACAGGTTGGGAATTCATTTGTCGTTTTCGTCCGGATATCATCCTGAATCTAATGGCCAGACAGAAAGGAAAAACCAGGATGTTGAGCAGTTCTTGCGTTGTTTTGTGGCAGACAATCAAGAGGGGTGGTCTGAGTTTCTGCCACTTGCCGAATTTGCTCTGAACAATCATACATCTTCTTCTGCTGGTTGTTCGCCTTTTTTTTTGTTGTTCTGGGAGACATCCGTCGTTTGGGTCGTTCTCCAAGTTGGGATCTGCCGTGCCTGAGGAGGAGAATTTTTCCGGTGATTTGGAAAGAGTTTGGACGGATGTGCGTGGTAATCTTCAGGAGGCCAACAGAAAATCTAAAGACTACTTTGATAGGAAACGACAGGAGGTTTTGTTCGCTGTTGGTGACATGGTTTGGTTGTCCTCTAGGAATCTGCGGTTGAGGATTCCTTCTAAGAAATTGGGTCCCAAGTTTGTAGGGCCCTTTAAGGTGCTTCAGGTTGTCAACCAATCTGCTGTTAGGTTGGAGGTTCCTACCTCCTGGAGAATTAATCCGGTCTTTCATGTCTCTCTGTTAAAAAAAGCTGTTGTGTCGGATGGTGACGCCTCTGCCTCTGTTCCTCCGGTGGTGGAGGACGGGGAATATGAAATTTCTCGCATCCTTGACTCTAGACGGTATAGAGGTAGTTTGCAGTATCTTGTGGCCTGGAAAGGTTTCGGACCCGAAGATAACTCTTGGGTGAGGTCAGATGATGTTTCCGCGTCCAGACTTATCAGAGCGTTTCACAGGAGATTTCCTGATAAGCCTGGTCCTAGGGGATCCGGAGGATCCTCTTAGAAGGGGGGGTACTGTTAGAACCTTGCTGTTAGGTTTTTTTTCCTTTGCTGGTCACATGACCTTGTTGGCCTATTTAATCCTGCTCCGCCCTTCTGGCTTTGCTGGACTTCATTGTATATCTACTTTCTAGCTAGCCTGTGCTCTGTATCTAACTCTGTTAGTTTGCTTGGTCTACGGACCTCTATGTTCTATCTATTTTGTTTGTTCGTCTGTCTGCTACTATTTCTGTTAGGAGGTGTCCCATATTCCTCCCAGTCCTTAGTACTTGTAGGGATTCCCTCCTCACATCTATAGGTCTCCGTACAGACTAGATTAGGACTTTAGCAGGTCTGATCGCAGGATCAGGTTCCCTGTTACATCGTAGGGATTCAGCTGAGTCTTATAGTAGGGACAGATCTCCTCTCTTTCCTTAGCTTTGGTAGCAGAACATAACACAGGTCAGAGGGCGCGGTGACGTCTTTACACCGCGCCCTCCCCTGAGCCGTCACAGGGAGCGCTGAGCGGGAAGACACTGACAACGCTGCAGCAGCGGGCAGCAGGTAGCAGGTGAGGAGAAGGGAGTTGAGTATTTGATTTTTTTTTTTTAATGTATGGAGGCATGGGGCAGTATAAAGAGAAGGGGGGGGCATCCTGCATGGGGCATTATAAAGAGGGGGGGGACATCCTGCATGGGGCATTATATAGAGGGGGGGTGACATCCTGCATGGGGCATTATATAGAGGGGGGGTGACATCCTGCATGGGGCATTATATAGAGGGGGGGTGACATCCTGCATGGGGCATTATATAGAGGGGGGGGTGACATCCTGCATGGGGCATTATATAGAGGGGGGGTGACATCCTGCATGGGGCATTATATAGAGGGGGGGTGACATCCTGCATGGGGCATTATAAGGTGGGGAACAGCCTGCATGGAGCATTATAAGGGGGGCAGCCTGTATGGGGCATTATGTGGGGGGGGTAACAGCCTGCATGGAGCATTAAAAGGGGGGGGCTGTATGGGGCATTATGTGGGGGGGAACAGCCTGCATGGAGCATTATAAGGGGGGGGGGGGCATCCTGCATGGGGCATTATAAAGAGGGGGGGGCATCCTGCATGGGGCATTATAAAGAGGGGGGGGACATCCTGCATGGGGCATTATATAGAGGGGGGGTGACATCCTGCATGGGACATTATAAGGTGGGGAACAGCCTGCATGGAGCATTATAAGGGGGGGCAGCCTGTATGGGGCATTATGTGGGGGGTAACAGCCTGCATGGAGCATTAAAAGGGGGGGGGCCTGTATGGGGCATTATGTGGGGGGGAACAGCCTGCATGGAGCATTATAAGGGGGGGCATCCTGCATGGGGCATTATAAAGAGGGGGGGGCATCCTGCATGGGGCATTATAAAGAGGGGGGGGACATCCTGCATGGGGCATTATATAGAGGGGGGGTGACATCCTGCATGGGGCATTATAAGGTGGGGAACAGCCTGCATGGGGCATTATAAATGGGGGGGCAGCCTGCATAGTGCATTATGTGGGGGGGAACAGCCTGCATTGAGCATTATAAGGGGGGGCAGCCTGTATGGGGCATTATGTGGAGGGTAACAGCCTGCATGGAGCATTAAAAGGGGGGAGCCTGTATGGGGCATTATGTTGGGGGGTAACAGCCTGCATGGAGCATTATAAGGGGGGGACAGCCTGTATGGGGCATTATGTGGGGGGTAACAGCCTGCATGCAGCATTATATGGGGGCCAGTATCCTGTATGGAGAGTTATAAGGGGACCGGTATCCTGTATGGAGCGTTATAAGGGGACCGGTATCCTGTATGGAGCGTTATATGGGGGCCAGTATCCTGTATGGAGCTTTATAAGGGGACCAGTATCCTGTATGGAGCGTTATATGGGGGCCAGTATTCCATATGGAGCCTTATATGGGGGCCAGTATTCCGTATGGAGCCTTATATGGAGGCCAGTATTCCGTATGGAGCTTTATATGGGGGCCAGTATTCCGTATGGGGCATAATATGGGGGCCAGTATTCCGTATGGAGCCTTATATGGGGGCAAGTATTCCGTATGGAGCCTTATATGGGGGCCAGTATTCCGTATGGAGCCTTATATGGGGGCCAGTATTCCGTATGGAGCCTTATATGGGGGCCAGTATTCCGTATGGAGCCTTATATGGGGGGCCAGTATTCCGTATGGAGCCTTATATGGAGGCCAGTATTCCGTATGGGGCTTTATATGGGGGCCAGTATTCCGTATGGGGCCTTATATGGGGGCCAGTATTCCGTATGGAGCCTTACATGGGGGCCAGTATTCCATATGGGGCCTTACATGGGGGCCAGTATTCCGTATGGAGCCTTATATGGGGGCCAGTATTCCGTATGGAGCCTTATATGGGGGCCAGTATTCCGTATGGAGCCTTATATGGGGGCCAGTATTCCGTATGAAGCGTTATATGGGGGCCAGTATTCCGTATGGAGCCTTATATGGGGGCCAGTATTCCGTATGGAGCCTTATATGGGGGCCAGTATTCCGTATGGAGCCTTAAATGGGGGCCAGTATTCCGCATGGGGCCTTATATGGGGGCCAGTATTCTGTGTGGAGCGATTCACCGGTTTCTGAGCTATTGTGGAATTTACAATAGATATCACTCATGTAATGTAAAAAGTGAAATCTTTGCATTGTACTATATATATATATATATATATATATATATATATATATATATTCTCCGCTGTATCTCTGCATCATGAATCGTGGTATGTGTTAAAGGGGCCCACTGAGACTCTTTTGCCCGGGGCCCAGAAAAACCTGGAGCCGGCCCTGTTGATAACTATGATATATATATTATTTAGGTTGAGTTCCATACATGCTTTTGATAGTTCTAGTTGACTACAATAGTAAGCGAACAATATTGTTATCCTCACTCTACTCTCCTTATCTATATACTTCATCAGAAAAGGAATCATGGAAGTGACCTATCCCTCTTCCCTATACTGCGACTTGTTGCTGCTATAATACCTTCCCAGAATGTGGCCCTACTATCCCCTTTCCCTTCTGATTGTTTGGTGGGGCTGAAATATATATATATATCTGAATGGAAGAGTTAAGTTCTTAGGTAGTGATACCTGTGATACTACAATAAGTCATACAATCTATATTTTGCCCTAGTTTCTCAGATATAGCAGCTGTGTGGTTAATATGGGGGTAATATGGATCGGTGGTGCTGCTCTGGGTTATAAGGATTGGGGTGGATATCTTTTATATGCTCCAGTATAGAGTGCTGGTGTGGGCGGTCCAGCTGCACAATTCTCAAGCTTGCACAAAATCATACGTGCCATGCCTGCTAGGGGCGTACCCTGGTTTGGAACGCAGTATGTTACCAAGGATACGGCACTTCCAGAGACGTGATTGCAAGTGAGGGCGGTTCATCTGACGATACCCCACATAACTTACGGTCACGCGCAGGACCAGGTAGGGACAATCCCCGGGTTAGAACGCATTGTGGATGCCTCACTTCCAGGTTGGCGCTATCTCCGATGGTGGATCAGCGCAAAAGATCTGATTATCTAAGTTTTGAATGGTAAACTGACGGACATGTCTCATCATTAAATTTTCTAGGAGGTATAAGAACGTACACTCCTTCTTGTCCTGATGGGGAGGGGTGTCTGAACCGCTCTGCAGGAAGTGGTCAATGATGAAGGGGAGGATACGTGAGTTGGTGTGTTATATATATATATATAAACGCATGTATGGAAACTAGTCAGATATGCATCCATCACCTGCCATTTGGCCTCCTGAAGAGCTGGCAGGGCGAAACGCCTAGAGGCGCTATACTGGATCACTCTGACACCAAGATGAGTGTAGTATTGGCGTCTCTGCCCCCTGACCGGCAGAGACGCTTTCCCTCTTACCGCCGCGCTCCCTTTTTGGCGTCCTCCAGCGCTCCTGCCTCTGCTGCTGCCGCCGCGTGCAGCTTCCCGGGCACTGTGCTTAGGGCGCACGCGCTCCCTCCCGTCCTAAGGAGGCCCCGGCCAATGGCCAGAGGATCTCTCATATAAAAGGCACCTCCTCCAATATGGAGGTGCCCGTGCAAGGTTGTAGCTTTGTGTGTAAAACTTTGCTTTAGCCCTCAGGTCCTGTCCGCCAGCCTGACTACCAGTCCTGTCCGCCAGCCTGACTACCAGTCCTGTCCGCCAGCTTGTCTACTCTCCAGCCCGACAGTCTGTCTACAGTCCAGTCCGCCAGTCTGTCTATGGGCCTTGCCCGCCTGCTTACCTGGAAGCACCTGCTTGTTACCTGCCATGTCTGCCAGCCCGCTCACCGGGAAGCATCTGCCTGTTACCTGCCGTGTCTACCAGCCAGCCTACCTGGAGGCTCCTGCTTGTTACCTGCCGTGCCTATCTGTCAGCCTACCTGGAGGCTCCTGCTTGTTACCTGCCATGTCTGCCAGTCCATCGACCCAGATCACCCGCCAGCCTGCCTGCCGTGCTCATCTGCTGTACCGGACAGTCCCTGCCTTCTGACCCGTGGGAGTCACCTGGTCTCATACAAGGTCGGTCCCAGAGTAGCACCTGGTCCCTCTGCTCGGTCCCTCCCTGGTCACGGAGTCAATTGAGCCGCCGTACAACCTTGGTCAGTCCGAGTTGATACCTAGTTACGCCCCTCCTTGCACCGCAGCACAGAGATTTCACCACCCGGATCCGTAACAGTTTGCACGGGCCATGGAACCCGGTGGCCCCTAGGCCCCCGCGCTCTCTGACCTGCACCAGGAGGTCTCACGTCAGAGAGTCCAACAGAAGACTATCCTGTCTTTTCTACGGACTGTTAACTCACACCTGGACCCGCTGTCCACCCAGTCTGTGTCCGTCTATAGCCGAGCGGCACCTGCTCCGGCGGCACCACAACTCAGTGTCGCTATGGCGCCCGGCTATGGACCCCAGCTCTCGGCACCCCCACGTTTCGCTGGTGACTCTGCCCTAGCTTGGGGCTTCATCAATCAGTGCACCCTACACTTTGAGCTCCTGGCACACCAGTTCATATCTGACCGGGCCAAGGTGGCATTCATCATGTCTCACCTCACCGGAGAAGCACTTGCATGGCTAAACCCCCTGTGGGAGAGAGGGGACCCCCTGATATCTAATCTACCGGCTTTCCTCGTTGCCTTCTGGAAGGTGCTCGATGAACCAGGATGAAAATCTTCTACTGCCTCCGCTCTTCTCCGTCTCTGTCAAGGGAGTCTCACTGTGGGTCAGTATGCCATACGTTTCCGGACCCTGGCATTGGAACTTGCGTGGAACAACGAGTCCCTGGTGTCTGTCTTCTGGGAAGGTCTTTCCGGACGGATTAAGGATGAACTAGCCGGTCGGTACATTCCTTCCACCCTGGACGACCTAGTGTCGTTGGCTACCCGGATCGACATCCGTTTCCAGGAACGTGCCAAGGAGACAACCCGGGAGAGTAGATTTCCACGTCTCGCACCAACCTCTCAAGAGCCAGTACCGCAACCAACTATTCCCAGGGCACGCTTGCCCGAACCCATGCAAGTTGACCAAACCAAGATGGCCAAATCTCGCCTGGAGACACGCCGAGCGGAGGGGAATTGCTTCTATTGCGGCAATAAAGGGCATCAGATCAGTTCATGCTCCTAGAAGTCGAAAAACTCCAGTGTCTAGGACCGCTTGGAGAGGTCATCCTAGACAAGAGTAAAACCTCTCCGTCATTGACTCTATCTGTTTGTATTTCCAGTTGCAAGACACGCTTCTTTGAGACAGCCTACATGGATTCCGGATCCGCCGGGAATCTCATCTCACAGGCGGTAGTGGAGCGGTATCAGATTCCTACTATGCATCTGGCTGAACCATTGGCGGTTGCCTCTGTGGAAGGGGGGCCTCTTCCAGTGAACATCCTTCTCGTCACTGAACCTGTAACCCTTCATTTGGGAATGCTGCACTCGGAGAAGATCTCCTTTCACGTGCTGTCCAGTCTCTCTCACGCTCTCCTGCTTGGTCTACCCTGGCTACAGAGACATGAACCCATTCTGAATTGGCGAACCGGTGAGGTGCTCCGTTGGGGGCAGGATTGCCATGAGACCTGCCTGGTCCCGGTTCACCCGGCTCGACCTCCGTCTACTCCGGCTAATTTACCTGGTCTACCGGCACCTTACTGGTCCTATGCAGATGTCTTCGACAAGAAGGAAGCAGAGACACTGCCACCTCATAGGCCATATGATTTCCCTATCGATCTGGTACCCGGTGCCACTCCACCCCGTGGGCGTATTTACCCGTTGTTGTTGGCCGAAACCCGGGCCATGTCGGAGTACATCAAAGAAAATCTGGCTAGGGGATTCATCCAGAGATCTACCTCCCCGGCTGGAGCCGGATTTTCTTCGTAAAAAAGAAAGACGGTTCACTACGCCCCTGTATCGATTATAGAGGACTCAACCAGATTACTGTCAAAAATAAATACCCCCTGCCACTCATCTCTGAGCTTTTCGACCGCCGTAAAGGCGCGAAGATCTTCACCAAGCTTGATCTTCGTGGAGCGTATAACTTGGTCCGGATCCGCCAAGGAGACGAGTGGAAGACGGCATTCAATACCCGGGACGGCCACTATGAATACCGTGTAATGCCCTTCGGCCTCTGTAATGCTCCTGCCGTCTTCCAAGAACTAGTTAACGACATCTTCTGTGACCTCTTATATTCATGCGTGGTGGTGTACCTGGACGACATCTTGGTCTTCTCTCCAGATCTACCCACACACCGGAGGGATATTCGTCAGGTCCTGCTTAGGCTCAGGCAGAATCACCTATACGCAAAATTTGAGAAATGCCTCTTCGAGTTGACCTCTCCTCCATTCCTGGGCTATATTATCTCTAAGACAGGTCTACGGATGGACCCCGAGAAGGTCTCTGCCGTCTTAAAGTGGCCCCGTCCGGAGGGGTTGTAACGCGATTCAGCGATTCCTGGGCTTCACCAACTATTACCGTCTCCTCATCCCGCATTTCTCTTCACGGACTGCTCCCATCTCTGCACTCACCCGTAAGGGCAAATCCTAAGGAATGGCCGTCCGAAGCGGAGGAGGCCTTCCTCTCCTTAAAACAAGCCTTCTCTTCTGCCACAGTGCTGCACCGTCTGGATTGCAACAAACAGTTCTTTCTGGAGGTTGATGCTTCCTCTTCCAGAGCCGGAGTGGTGCTCACCCAGAAATCTCCGTCCGGGAGAATGGTAACCTGCGGCTTCTTCTCCAAGTTCTTCTCCTTGTCCGAGCGCAACTACTCCATAGGAGACCGAGAACTGCTAGCCATCAAATTGGCGCTGGAGGAGTGGCGTTACCTGCTTGAGGGGGCTCTGCACCCAGTGGTCATCTACACTGACCACAAAAACTTGGCATATCTACAGATTGCCCAAAGACTCAATCCGCGTCAGGCCCGGTGGTCTTTGTTCTTCGCCCATTTCAACTTTACTCTACATTACCGCCCTGCGGACAAGAACGTTAAGGCCAACGCCTTGTCCCGATCCTTCCTGTCTTCCAATCAAGAGGAGGAGCCTATGCATATCATCGATCCCTCCAAAGTGATGAATGTGGCCCCCTTGGACCTGTCTCGTCTCCCACCCGGTAAGACATTTGTAGCGGTTCCGGATCGTAAGAAGGTTCTTCACTGGGGTCATTCATCTAAATTAGCCGGCCATGCTGGCCAGAAGAAGACCTTCCTGCTCATTACACGGAATTACTGGTGGCCTACCCTGCGCAAGGATGTGGTAGACGTCGTCACGGCCTGTTCGTCCTGTGCCCGCAACAAGGTTCCCAGACATCTTCCAGCCAGCCGTCTCCTGCCTCTTCCCGTACCTGCTGCCCCATGGCAACACATTGCTATGGACTTTATTACTGATCTCCCTGTTTCTGCCGGTTGTACTGTCATTTGGGTGGTCGCTGACCGCTTTTCTAAAATGGCCCACTTCATCCCTCTGCCTGTTCTCCCGTCTGCATATGTGCTGGCTAAGGACTTCATCCATCACATCTTTCGTCTCCACGGCCTACCCCTCCACGTTGTGTCTGATCGCGGGGTCCAGTTAATTCGCGTTTCTGGAGAGCTACGTGTATGCTGCTGGATGTCACCCTGGATTTCTCCTCTGCTTACCATCTGCAGTCCAATGGCCAAGTGGAACTTATCAACCAGATCCTTTCCAGCTTCCTCCGGCACTTCATCAACGTTCACCATACCGATTGGGTAGAGCTCCTACCATGGGCCGAGTTCTCCTATAACAACCATGAGAGCGAATCTTCTTCCAAGTCCCCGTTCTTTGTGGTCTACGGTCAACATCCCCGGATTCTGTTTCCCATTTCCGCTTCAGTGGACAACCCTGCCGCGGAGTCTCTGGTCAGCGATTTTTCCACTATTTGGGAGGACACTAGATCCGCACTTCTTCAATCCTCCGAGCGGATGAAGAGACATGCTGATAAGAGACGTCTGGATCCGCCTCAATTTCGTCCGGGAGACAAGGTTTGGCTCTCCTCCAAACATGTTCGTCTCAAAATACCCTCCTATAAGTTGGGTCCACGGTTCATTGGCCCATTTGAAGTCCTCAAGCAAATCAACCCAGTAGCCTACAAGTTAAAACTCCCGGCCACCTTACGGATTCCCAACTCCTTCCATGTATCTCTCCTCAAACCAGTTGTGCTTAATTCTTTTTCCGACAATCCAGGTACCTCCCTAGCTCCGGTCTCCGCTGAGGACATCTATGAGATAGAGAACATTCTGGCCACCAAGAGGGTAAGAGGAAAAACCTTTTTTCTGGTGGATTGGAAGGGGTTTGGCCCAGAGGAGAGAACTTGGGAACCCAGGGAGAACATCCACGCCCCGCTTCTCCTTAAAACATTAATTTCAGGCCTAAAAAAGAGGGGGCGTAAAGGGGGGGGTACTGTAGTATCGGCGTCTCTGCCCCCTGACAGGCAGAGATGCCGTCCCTCTTACCGCCGCGCTCCCCGCCCGGCGTCCTCCGGTGCTCCTGCTTTTGCTTCTTCCGGTGCGCGCAGCCTCCCGGGCACTGTGCTTAGGGCGCGCGCGTGCTCCCTCCGTCTTAAAGGGGCCATGCGCCGCCCTAAGGAGGCCCCAGCCAATGGCCGGAGGACCTCTCATATAAAAGGCACCTCCTCCAATATGGAGGTGTCCGTGCAAGGTTGTAGATTTGTGTGTAAAACTTTGCTTCAGCCCTCAGGTCCTGTCCGCCAGCCTGACTACCAGTCCTGTCCGCCAGCCTGACTACCAGTCCTGTCCGCCAGCTTGTCTACTCTCCAGCCCGACAGTCTGTCTATAGTCCAGTCCGCCAGTCTGTCTATGGGCCTTGCCCACCTGCTTACCTGGAAGCACCTGCCTGTTACCTGTCGTGTCTGCCAGCCCGCTCACCGGGAAACATCTGCCTGTTACCTGCCGTGGCTACCGGCCAGCCTACCTGGAGGCTCCTGCTTGTTACCTGCCGTGCCTATCTGTCAGCCTACCTGGAGGCTCCTGCTTGTTCCCTGCCGTGTCTGCCAGTCCGTCGACCCAGATCATCCGGCAGCCTGCCTGCTGTGCTCATCTGCTGTACCGGACATTCCCTGCCTTCTGACGCGTGGGAGTCACCTGGTCCCATACAAGGTCAGTCCCAGAGTAGCACCTGGTCCCTCTGCTCGGTCCCTCCCTGGTCACGGAGTCGATTGAGCCGCCGTACGACCTTGGTCGGTCCGAGTTGATACCTAGTTACGCCCCTCCGTACCCGGATCCGTAACAATGAGTATCAATTTGATATTGTGCATTTACTTCATCTGTTGAATCATGTTATATGACCTTATACCTTTAGGGGGTCATAATATCTGCAACAGCTGATCTGATTATCTGATTTGCTGAGTCAAGGCATATGACCTTGTATTTATTAGGGGTCAAAATACCTGTAATATCTGATTCATTGATAATATATGTACATGAGTGGTTTATTCTAATCAATGAGCACTAAGCACTTTAGGATCACTTTCTGATAAATCTATTGGGATGCAGCAAGTGATTTTAGGTGAATAGGGGTGTGCAATCAGTTGATCCATGTATTCATTAATTTTTTGATGTTTTATCATATTCTGTGAACTTACCCTTAGTATCATAGGAGTGGTCTCTGTCTAGCATTAGGGTTCCCCAAATAGAAAGATAGAATTATCAAAATAGGGGCTTCTAGGGCATTTTAGGGTAAGCCGTCGTGGAGCGGGGTCGCCAAAATGTTATCCCCATAGGGTGCCAACCTCCGCTGTAAGGCAGGGCCAGAATTAGTTGTTACCTAAAGGATATCTAGAGATTTAGATAGACAGGAATTTGGTTGTTTTTTATTGGTGTGAGGTGTATCACTTTTTTGGTGTTTGTGTATGTATGAAGTCTATTGGGATTTTAACTTTTGAAATAAAGGCGATATTAATAATAGGTCCTTAATATGATTTATGAATTAGTCTGAGACCTTGTTGCAGAGATCTTTATAATTTATTAACATTAAAGGTGGAAAGTTTTGAAATAATTCTTCTTAGAATGATTTTTAACATGATAAAACCTGTCATTTTAGCAGAGATGTATAGACTTTTTAAATCAATTGTATGTGTATGTATTATGATTATTTTTGATTCACTCTCTCTGTATGTATAAATGTACATCTATACAGACATGCATGTATGTTTTTATTTCATTTCTTTATTTATTATCTGTCAAACGCTTAATGAGTTGGTTTGTACCAGCTGCAAATTTTAAATTCAATGTTAGTAAGGTGTTTGAAGTAGTTTAAAGAGTGGATATTTGAATAATCTATGTGTTTAAGATTTGAATAATTTATGCATAGAACAGTGAACAGAAATAATTTTAATTATAATGTTCAGATCAGCAGCAATGAAATTTGTTTGAAGTAAATGACAAATTGTGTTGTATTCTTGTCTTTCATAAACCGAACATTTTAATAATGTCTTTGACGTTAAAGATTCAGTGTTTCTTTCTGCTAAAACTTCCTTTTTATCCTCCCATACTTTTCTTTCTTGCACTAATCCCTACACTGAACTGCTTGCTTTAGCTGATTAAGAAATACAGTGCTGTAATTGTGGGGGTTCTGTTGGGTAAATTTCATCACATTTCATACAAAATATAGCACTGTGTGCAGCTGTATGTTCACTATTAAAACAGCAGTCACTAAGGCCAAGAAACTGTTAGGCTGTGTGCCCACGATGCGTTTTTTAAGCATTTCCGCTGCGGCAATTCCGCTGCAGAAACGTTTTCTTAAAAAATGCATGGTAGAAGGCCTGCCATGTCCCCCAATGATAATCCGCATGTGCTCTGCACATGCTGCGGAAATTTCCGCTGCGGGTTATCATTGCGGAAAAAAATCAGCACTACCAATTATTTTGCGGAAGTGCTGCGTTTTCGCCGCCATTGACTTGCATTGGAACGCATGGAATCCGCATCACTGCATATGTAGATGCGCATTCCATGCGTTTCAATGTGCGGATGGTACCCGGGTCTAGAGGACAGGAGACTCTCCTCCGGACCCGGGTACTGTAGAACATGTAAAAAAAAGAATAAAATAAAAAATAAATATTATATTTACCTTCTGATGGCCCTCGGTGTGCTTGTCTTCCCTTGCCGGCAGATTGCGGTGGACTGAAGGACCTGCGCTGACGTCATAGTCATGTG
Organism: Phyllobates terribilis; assembly: GCF_046119375.1. Lineage (NCBI taxonomy): Eukaryota > Metazoa > Chordata > Amphibia > Anura > Dendrobatidae > Phyllobates > Phyllobates terribilis. Next base: position 288,102,929 of record NW_027362769.1, read on the forward strand.
ACAGCAGGTCCTTCAGTGTAGTGTACCGCGAGCTGCTGGCAAGCCAGGACGGAGCGAAGCAAGACTGCGGGGGGCCATCAGAGGGTAAGTATAGATTTATTTTTTAATTTTTACAATTCTTTAAGGTCACAGTATATACATCCATGCTGTTTGCATGGATTTATATAGTGTGACCAAGTTGTCAAGCACTTTCCAAGTGATGCTAAAATCGCTTAGAAAGCGCTTGTCAACCCGCATGCGGAAATGCATGTGAAGAACGCTTCATATCCGCATGTCCCTGGCAGGAAAACGCATGTACAAGCTGCATACATTTTTTCTGCCAGGAAGATGCAGAAACGCTCAGGTAAAAATCCTGAGCATTTCTGCATCGTGGGCACATAGCCTTAATATCTGACATATGACAGGTCTGGCACTGCCAAAATAAAAAAAACAATGGGAAAATAATAACACTGCTGAAGAAAGGCAGAAGTCCAAGATATCTTCAATCACATTTATCAGGACATAAAATTTGTGTATGGTGCAAAGTGTTTCAACATCAGTTTTCCTGTCTTCCTCAGGCCAAAGTACATTGTTCATAATTCCTTCCATCTTGACTACAACCCCAGTGTTCCACCTACTGAAAAACAGCACCAAAGCATAATGCCTCCACCATGTTTCACTGTGGGTACAGTGTTCGTTTGATGATGTGTAGTGTCGGCTTTGCAACGAACATATCTTTTTTACTTATGGCCAAAAAGTTCAGCCTTGGTTTCATCAGGCTATGACATGTTTGCTCACATGCTTTTGGGAGACTTGATGTAGGTTTTGGCAAAACATAACTGGGCTTGAATGTTTTTCTTTGTAAGAAAAGGATTACCCTACAGGCAGTCATATGAAGAACACAGGAGATTGTTTTCACATGCAGTACACAACCAGTACTTGACATAAATTGTAGTAGCACCTTTAATGTTGTTGTAGGCCTCTTGGCAGCCACCTGCACCAATTTTCTTCTTGTCTCTTCATCAATTTTTGAAAGACGTTCAGTTCTAGGTAATGTCAGTGTTGTGCCAAATTTAAGACACTTCTTGAAGACCGTCTTCACAGTATCCCATGGTATCTATTGCCTTGGAATTTTATTTCTACCCTTCTCCTTACTGATAACTTTTCAATAATGAGATCCCTTTGCTGTATTGTAAGCTGTTTACAGACCATGACTTTTTCCTGTAAGAAAATCCTAACAGCACAGCTAAAGTTTATATAGGTCTAATCAGAATCCCCTTAATTAACTGTGTTTACTTTTATAGTGACATCATATTCCAAAAACAATTTGCAGATATAATCATTGCTATCCCCATCGTGGCTAACAATCTAAATCCCTATCAGTGTGCCAGGAAGCCAGAGGGAGAACATACAAACTTCTTGCAGATGTTGTCCTTGGTGAGATTTGAACCCATGACTCCAGTACTGCAAAGCAACAGTGCTAACTACTGAGCTACTGAGCTACCAAGTGAGCTACCATGCTGCTCAATACTTTAAAACCCCTTCGCAACCCTGGGATTTTGCCGTTTTTGCATTTTCGTTTTGCTCCCCTTGTTCCCAGAGCCATAGTGTTTTTAGTTTTTGGTCAATATGGCCGTGTGAGGGCTTATTTTTTGCGGGATGAGTTGTACTTTTGAACGACATTACTGGTTTTACCATATCATGTACGGGAAAATGGGGAAAAAATTACAAGTGCGGTGAAATTGCAAAAAAAGTGCTATACCACAAATGCTTTTTTTTAAATTGTTTTTACCACGTTCACTAAATACTAAAACTGACCTGCCATTATTATTCTCCAGGTCATTATGAGTTCGTAGATACCAAACATGTATAGGTTCTTTTTTATTTAAGTGGTGAAAAAAAATTCCAAAGTTTGCTAAAAATAAAAATAAAAAAAAAATGGCGCCATTTTTCAAGACCCGTAGTGTCTCCATTTTTTGGGATCTGGGGCCAGGTGAGGGCTTATTTTTTGTGTGCCAAGCTGAAGTTTTTGTTGATACCATTTTGGGGTAGATCCGATGTTTTGATCGCCCGTTATTGCATTTTATTGCAATGTTGCGGTGACCAAAAAACGTAATTCTGGTGTTTAGAATTTTTTTCTAATTGCGCCGTTTACCGATAGGATTAATTCTTTTTTTATATTGATAGATCGGGTGATTCTGAACGCGGCGATACCAAATATGTGTATGTGCTTTTTTTTTTATTATTATTATATTTTGAATGGGACGAAAGGGGGTGATTTAAACTTATTTTTTTTTTATTTTTTAAATATTTTTAAAAACATTTTTTTTTCACTATTTGCATGCTTCTATAGTCTACATAGGAGACTAGAAGCAGCACTTGTCTGATCGCCTCTGCTACATAGAGGTGATGAGCAGATCACCTCTATGTAGCAGAAATGCTACACTAAGTGGCGCTCATAGCGATCAGCACATGACAACCACTGGTGTCTGCTGTAGACCCAGGTTGTCATGCCCACCCATCAGTGACCCGCGATCACGTGACGGGGTCACCGATGGGCGGGATAAGTGACGTGCTTCCGGCACGGCGATGTTAAATGCCGCTGTCAGAGATTGACAGCTGCATTTAACATGTTAACAGCCGCGGGTGGATCGCGATTCCACCCGCGGCTGTTGCGGGCACATGTCAGCTGTAATAATCAGCTGACATGTGCCCGGTTCAGTGTGGGCTCAGCGCCGGAGCCCGCGCTGAACAGGGGGTGACAGCCTGGTGCGTACTAATACGCCACAGGCTGTAAAGTGGTTAAATGATGGCAGCAGTGCACTGACTACTAACTTCAATATGATTGGCTAATTCAGAACACAACTACATCCTGGCTAAATTTCTGTCTCATACTAGTGTCTATGAAAACACATAAAAAAGCAAACAATATGGTGCAGCAGCTTTAAGTTAAAAAAACCCATGAGGTTTGTTCATGAGGATGAAATATCTGATTGGTAGTTGTAACTTGAGCTGTATGAGAAAAATAATTCTAAGTTACAGAAAGAGCTTTACTCTATAAAGAATTTAACCCCTCACACCACGTTAACACGTTCAGTATTTGGTCAGTATTTTATATCAGTATTTGTAATACAGAAGAGGTGACGTGTTTCTATTATACTTTCTCTCTGATTGTTCCACTCCTGGTTTTGGCTTACAAATACTGATGTAAAATACTGACCAAAAATGTTTTCAAGTGTCTTAACTACAAGTGTAAAAAACAAAACAAATTCCCCTTTCATAAAAAAAATCTGGCATCATCACATTTTTAAGAATCTGTGTTATAAAACTATATCATTATTTATCCTGTAAAAAAATATTGAAACCGATGCTAGAATTGTTTTTTTTAGCTAAGCACAAAAAAATGTAAAAAATAAATAAAAATAAAGGTGCTCAAAAATGTATATATACCCCAAAACAATGCTAATAAAAACTAACTCTGTTGTATAATTGATTAAAAATGAAAGAATAGATGGATTCACACACAATGGCTAAATTAAATAATGCAATTAATATAAAAATGATAATGACAAATATGTAAAGACAAAACAAAAACATATGTGAGATGTGTGTCTGCTCACCAGTGTGGTATAAATGTGTATACCTTTGTCCACATCAAAAAAATACGATAGTATCCAGCTCACTCATGATTAAGTAGTTATCCCAAAGCGAAGCAGGTGCTGAAAGCTTGTATCAACCACAAGAAATGAAGCAAATGGTAGAGAAAAAAAAAGTCCAGCATCCAATATGGGAAAATTTTTTTTTTTTTGTAAAAACAACCTTTAATGAAAAATCTTTTTAAAAAACATGAGAGGTTAATAACTGGTCGGGGAATGCAACCGCATGAATGTGTGTGACGACGCGTTTCAAACTGAAACTAGCTCTTTATCATAGTCTAATCATGAGCGCATGGTACCTCATGGAATGAACATTCGCTCTGATTTAATGTATATACACTGAGTTTGTATTATTTTGTATACATTATCATGCAAAAGTTTATAATTAGCCCTATTTCCGTGTTCTTTGCCCCTCCCATTTTTTCTCCTCCCACTATTTCCTTTCTCTATTTAAGCAACCATGAAGTACCATGTGCTCATGCTTAGACTATGATAAAGAACTAGTTTCAGTTCAAAACACGTCGTCGCACACATGCATGCGGTTGCATCCGCGATCAGTTTTTAACCTCTCATGTTTTTTTAAAAAGATTTTTCATTAAAGGTTGTTTGTACAAATTTTTTTTTTCCCCATATTGGATGCTGGACTTTTTTTCTCTCTACCTTTGTCCACGTCAGTATAATACAGTACCTGTTGAAAATAAGTTTTATCATCTGCAGTAATGTCTTTTTTCAGCCACCAGGGGCCACTGTTCGCTAAGTACAATTGAAAGACTGCAATAGATGTATTCTGTGTAAAACACCAGGAGTTTAGAAAAGAAATTCATGTTGATACTGATCGGTCCCATATTAAAGACGATTTCTGGTGATGTCAATAAAATGATGTTTTGGTGTGGCAATGCCTTACTCGGGACAGGGATGGAGCCAGTGTTGGACTGGGGTACCAAGGGCCCACCAGTAACCAACTCCAGGGCCCCACTTTTCAACTATATGCAAATGTGACATTATCCTCAATCACAAATTTATATAACAATGAAGAGGGTAGATTGTTAAATGAATAAGATGCTGCCTTTGTCTGTACATAGTGATTCAAGTATATAATGCCAAGTCCTGCTCATATAAGAGGGTGGTGGCCCACTCTTACGCAGGGGCCCACCGAAGGATTCTCCTGTTCTCCAGTGGGCCAGTCCAAGCCTGGGTGGAGCTATAAGCTGGGGAGGATGTGGTTAACAGGAAGGGGAAGTGCGGCCATCTTGGAAGCAATCTGCTGTTATTAAGGACTGAGAGAGGATGCGCTAGAGAGGGATCCAGGAGCATCCGCTCATGGAAGCATCCCACAGGGACCAGAGCAGCGACAGACCGATGCTGATCGTGTCCGTGACCAGGTCCTGTCCAGATGGGAGAAGATTTCTGCCAGGAATGCTGCTGAGAGACCGAAGAGGCAGGGCCTTAGTGTGAGAGGTGCTGGACGTTGCTGAGGAGTCAAGTCACAATTATCAGCGGTACCGTTCACCTGCTGGAGGGACCCCGCATCCGTCCTCATTCATCGATTGTTTGTCTGGAGCAGACTCGGGTTGTTAAGAAAACTAAGGCCCACTGCGCCGCCGCAGTGAGTAACTGTGTGTAAGAAGACAAGACACTGTCGAACCAGAACAGGGAGGAGTTTGATTAGGACTCTGGGTACAGTGTTGTCAGGGAAACCAACTCAGGAGAAAAACAGCACGTGCACAATTTCTGAGGTGATTCTGGCGCCGAGGAGAGAGATGGGAGGAGCAACAGCAGCGTCCGGAGCTCCTGTCAGGAAGAAAACTGCCGAGCATCCACCCAGCCCAGACATTGACAGTCAAGACCCGAGTGATGCTAGTCAAGATTCCCAGCCCAGTTGTCGACGGTCAAGCCCCAAAGATCCGAGCAACGCCAGCCAAGGTTTCTCACCTGAGTGACCTCAGTAGACAAGATGGAAGCAGGTTGCGGCGGCACAGTTCTCAGACGTGTGTACGAACGGCAGGACGTCACAGAAGCTCCGGAGGTGTCAGATTGGAGATTCACGGTCGGACTGGCGACCAGGAAGGATGCGTGAGACGGTCTGTTACCACTGACAGGAACATATGGCACCGAGCACGGATAGAGGGAAAGACAGTAGTCAGATGGGAACCAGCAGATGCCAGAGCGGCATCGTGAAAGTGACTAGAGAGTGACGGGAGATACTTGCAGCGAGTTGTGGTAAGAACAGAGTATTGCCAAGGCTTTAAAAGGCTGCCTCTTGCCCGGTACAGTTAATGACAATCTAGTTCCCCTTCCCTCCAGTAGATCATTTTAAACTACAAGCCCCTGAATTCTAGTGTATTCTGATACTTTATTCTGTTATGTGATTTCCTGCTAATTTTACTATCAAACAGGGCCCCCATCAAGGCACTACTGCCTTTACTGGTGTATGGGGCCCAGTGATCAGAAGCCAAGAGGGGCCCCAAGTGCAGGGATGGGTTGCAGCGCACATCTAGCTGGCCAAGGGAGGTTTCCTGAAGCTCTACAGCCATCGACAGAATGATAGCTCGGGCAGCACTAAGCTCCCTCCGACTCTTCCGGGATGTACTGGTGATGGCGCCTTGCGTGATGACGTCGTTGGACATCAGAAGTGGAGCTGCAAGGAATTGTATGAGAAATAAGTAGGAAAAACGTTTTTTTTTTTTTTTAATTAAATGAATTAAATCGGTGTGCTGGGAGCAAATGATGATGAATTGAGGGTGGGAGATGGGGGACAGCAAATAATGATGTATTGAGGGTGGGGGATGGGGACATCAAATGAGGGATTGTGGGTGGGTGGATGGAGAACAGCAAATAATGATGGATTGGAGTTGGGAATGGGGGACAACAAATAATGATGGATTGAGGGTGGGGGCGAGCAAATAATGATGGATTGAGGGTTGGGTAGGGTGGGAGAGCAAATAATAAATTGAAAGTGGGGGTGGGGAGAGTAAATTATGATGAACTGAGGGTTGGGGAAAGTAAAGGATTATGCATTAAAGGTGGGGGGAAAGCAAATGATTATGACTTGTGATTGGGGGGTGGGGAACTGCAAATGATGATGACTTGAGGGTTGGGTATGGGAGAAAGCAAATGATGAAGAATTCATGGTGGGAGAGAGCAAATGATCAATTGAGGGGGTGTCCTGTTACTGCGTAGGACAACACTCTCACTTTTTTCTTCATCTGGCATAGTGTAGATATTGGGGAAAAAGTTTGGAATGTGCTCTGGAATCTGTTCTCTAGAGACTGCTATTTTCTGCAGAGATGATTGCTGACTGGAAGAAGTGATGGTGGTCTGTGCTGGCTGAAGAAGAAAAACAAAGATGAAGGACTTCAACTAGAGATGCCAATGGTGAGTCAGTGTGTTATCTGTACACTTACACTATACACTAAATACTATGTACAGAGCTCCGGTGTATAATGTCACTGGTGATCCCTGTATTACCTGTATACTATTGACTATATACAGAGCTCCTGTGTACAATGTCACTGGTGATCACTGTATTATATGTACAATGACACTATATACTGTATACTCTGTACAGATCTCCAATGTATATTGTCACTTATGGTATACCACAATATTACTATTGTGGTTCTTTATTAATGATCAGTATTGTAGTATTTGGTCAATATGTGGAGGTAATATGTGTTCTGGTCATGGTGTGGTGGTATTTGTCCCTTGTATGTTGTATTATTCAGTCACTATTTAGTGGTAATATGTGATCTGGTCACGGTGTGGCGGTGTAACATACCTGGCGGCGTCCTTGCATGGTGGTCCATCTCCCACTGTGCAAGAGGGCGCACTTGATCTCCTGTCCAGAATGTCTCTCTGGCTTCCCTCCATGCTGTCTGTTTGTGTCTGTTTCTGCTGCTTAAGGGCGGCGCCCGATCACTTCCTGCCTTTTGTACCTGCTGTGGGTCACACCCCTTGTGCGTCCTCAGCCTATTGCTGTCTGTCACTTGGTATATAGCTCAGCAGCTCCCTTCTATCCCTGCCTGAGCATAGTGTTTCCTTCAGTGTGTGCTTGCACTCTGAAGGTGCCAGGTCCCGTCTCTTGTCTCCTGCTTTTTGTATCAGTTCCCGTGTCTGAACTGAGTCCTGTATGTCTCCTGCTTTTTGTATCAGTTCCCGTGTCTGAACTGAGTCCTGTATGTCTCCTGCTTTGCGGTATCAGCTCCCGTGTCTGAACTGAGTCCTGTATGTCTCCTGCTTTGCGGTATCAGCTCCCGTGTCTGAACTGAGTCCTTTCTGTGTTCTCTTGTCTGTCCTGTCTGAACACGCTCCTAGCCTGTTCCTCCTGCCTTCTAGGGGCCGATTACCTAGACCCGTTCCTGTATCTTGTCTGACCTGTCTGTACTCGCTCCTAGCCTGTTCCTCTCGCCTTCTAGTGGCCGATTTCCTAGACCCGCTCCTGTGTCTGGTCTGTCCTGTCTGAACACGCTCCTTGCCTGTTCGTTCCGCCTTCTAGTGGCCGATTTCCTAGACCCGCTCCTGTGTCTGGTCTGTCCTGTCTGAACACGCTCCTTGCCTGTTCGTCCCGCCTCTCTGGGGGCCGTATTCCCAGACCCGCTCCTGTATCCCTCTGCAGTGTCGGTCTCCTCCGTACACTCAGTTCCAGTCTGAACTCTCTCCTGTCCTTTACCTGTTTTGCCTCTATGTCCGTTCCCTTCCTTTTTCTGCAGAGTCTGAACTCGTAACTAACTCCTGCTTGTTGTCTCTGCAAGTACTGTGTGAGTATCTGGCTCTGTCTTTCCCTTCCTGTCTGTTCCGTGTGAACAGAGCCCTGTCCTCCCTGCTCAGCCTTGTCTGCACTCTAGCTGTGCTTGCCTGTAACCCTCTGCCTGTATTGTTCCTGAGTCCCGGTGTGTACTGGGTCCTATCCCGCCTGTGTTCCTACCTGCTAGTGCCTCCCTGTCTGCACTCTAGCTGTGCTTGCCTTTACCCCCCTGCCTGCATACCCGCCTGCCTGTATACCAGTCGTGCCTGCCTATACCCTCCAGTCTGTGTGCCAGCCTACCAGCCTGTTCCTGTATTCCCCTGTGTGGGTCAACAGCCGTGTCCGGGGTCTGTCCTGGAGTAGCACCTGGTCCCTCTGCTCGGTTCCTCCTTGGTGCACTGGCGTCGTATGCCGTCGTGCGACCCTGGTCGGATCGGGTGAATACTTAGTCACGCCCCTCCAGGCATTCACTCTCCGGCACGGTCCAGTGGAATCACTACCAATCACACGCACACGCCGCTTAGCCCGGGCGTGTGCATAACAGCATGCTCAGGCCATGGTTCCCGGTGAGCCCCACGGCCTTCGCCCTCTGAGAAGTTTTCCAGCGAATATATGCATTAAAATAAATAAATAAATTTTTTTTCTCTTAGCTGAGTTCCAGGCGAAATTACGCACCGTCCAGATGGATCTATCAGCTCTCGTTCCTGCGGATCCGCCACGTTACTATGGGGATCCAAGACAGTGTCGTGCATTTGTGGAGCAATGCATGCTACACTTTAAGGCCTACCCTCTCTACTTTCCTTCCGATTGGGCTAAAGTGGCCTTTATGATGTCTTACCTGGCGGGTGATGCCTTGGAATGGATCAACCCCCTATATGAAACACAGGATCCGATCCTCCGGGACCTAATGGCCTTCCTGGTGGCCTTTCTAATGGTCTTCGATGATCCTAACCCGGAGGCTCCTGCTGAAGCTTCACCTCCCAATATCCCGGAGCAGCCCCGATGGGTAATGTGTGTGGGTAGCGCAATAGTCCTCCAGCCCAATGAGACTACTGCCCACCCAGAATCCTCACAGGGTGACTACGCTTTCCGGAATACTTCTCTCAACCTCAAGAGGCAGTCCAGACGTGCTAGACGTAGAGGCAAGCCGTCACGCCAGGGTCTGTCCTCCCTGAGACCTCCTGACCCCAACCTTGAAGTCCCTACTGAAGCTTCATCTCCCTGTATCCCGGAGAAACCCCAATGGGTAATGTGCGTGGGTAGTGCACCAGTTCTCCTGCCCGAAGAGACTTCTGCCCATCCAGACTCCACACAGGAGAACTTCCTGCACCCGGCATCAGATGCTTCTCTCTCTTTAACCGGTGTGCATGTCCAAGGATGCTCCAAAGCTGTGGTTACCTCTGAGTCTGTGCACCTCTACTACCTGGCGGAGGATCCCCTGTTGCCTCCTGAATCCTCCGGGATACCACTCGATGACAAATGGAGAGAGACTTCTCTACACCCGGTACTCAATACTTTGTCCGCTTCGTCCTGTGAGCCTGACAATGGGTACCCCAAAGTGGTAGTTACCTCCGAGTCTCTACACCCCTCCGACCAGGTGGAGGATCTCCAGTTGTCTCCTGAACCCTTCGGGGTGCTACCTGGTAACGAAAGGACAGAGACTCTCCTATACTTTGTACCTGATACCTCGCTCGCTTCGTCCAGTGAGTCCAACCTAGTGTACTCCGAAGCAGAAGTTACTCCCGAGTCTCTACACCCCTCCGACCAGGCGGAGGACCTCCAGTTGTGTTCAGAACCCTTCGGGGTGCCACCTGGTGGTGAATGGACAGAGACTTTCCTATATCCTGGATCTGATACCTCGCTTGCTTCGTCCAGTGAGTCCGACCTAGTGTACTCTGAAGCAGAGGTTACCCGTGAGTCTCTACACCCCTCTGACCAGGCGGAGGACCGCCAGCTGTCTCCAGAACCCTTCGGGGTGCCACCTGGTGGTGAATGGACAGAGACTTTCCTATACTCTGTACCTGATACCTCGCTCGCTTCGTCCAGTGAGTCCAACCTAGTGTACTCCGAAGCAGAGGTTACTCCCGAGTCTCTACACCCCTCCGACCAGGCGGAGGACCTCCAGTTGTGTTCAGAACCCTTCGGGGTGCCACCTGGTGGTGAATGGACAGAGACTTTCCTATACTCGGTACCCGATACCTCGCCTGCTTCCTCCAGTGAGTCCGACCTAGTGTACTCTGAAGCAGTTGTTTTCTCTGAGCCTCTGCACTCTTCTGACCCGGCGGAGGACCTCCAGTTGTTTCCTGAATCCTCCGGGGTACCACCAGATAACAAAGAGACAGTGACTTTTCCTCATTATGTACCTGATAACCCGTCTATTTTTTCCTGTGAGCTTGACAAGATGTACCTCGAAGCAGAGATTACCCTCAAGTCTCTGTCCCCCTCCAACCCAGTGAACGACTGGTCCTCGAATTCCCTGCGGAAGATTCTGGCAGGTCTGAAGAAGAGGGGGCGTAAGGGGGGAGGTACTGTAACATACCTGGCGGCGTCCTTGCATGGTGGTCCATCTCCCACTGTGCAAGAGGGCGCACTTGATCTCCTGTCCAGAATGTCTCTCTGGCTTCCCTCCATGCTGTCTGTTTGTGTCTGTTTCTGCTGCTTAAGGGCGGCGCCCGATCACTTCCTGCCTTTTGTACCTGCTGTGGGTCACACCCCTTGTGCGTCCTCAGCCTATTGCTGTCTGTCACTTGGTATATAGCTCAGCAGCTCCCTTCTATCCCTGCCTGAGCATAGTGTTTCCTTCAGTGTGTGCTTGCACTCTGAAGGTGCCAGGTCCCGTCTCTTGTCTCCTGCTTTTTGTATCAGTTCCCGTGTCTGAACTGAGTCCTGTATGTCTCCTGCTTTTTGTATCAGTTCCCGTGTCTGAACTGAGTCCTGTATGTCTCCTGCTTTGCGGTATCAGCTCCCGTGTCTGAACTGAGTCCTGTATGTCTCCTGCTTTGCGGTATCAGCTCCCGTGTCTGAACTGAGTCCTTTCTGTGTTCTCTTGTCTGTCCTGTCTGAACACGCTCCTAGCCTGTTCCTCCTGCCTTCTAGGGGCCGATTACCTAGACCCGTTCCTGTATCTTGTCTGACCTGTCTGTACTCGCTCCTAGCCTGTTCCTCTCGCCTTCTAGTGGCCGATTTCCTAGACCCGCTCCTGTGTCTGGTCTGTCCTGTCTGAACACGCTCCTTGCCTGTTCGTTCCGCCTTTTAGTGGCCGATTTCCTAGACCCGCTCCTGTGTCTGGTCTGTCCTGTCTGAACACGCTCCTTGCCTGTTCGTTCCGCCTTCTAGTGGCCGATTTCCTAGACCCGCTCCTGTGTCTGGTCTGTCCTGTCTGAACACGCTCCTTGCCTGTTCGTCCCGCCTCTCTGGGGGCCGTATTCCCAGACCCGCTCCTGTATCCCTCTGCAGTGTCGGTCTCCTCCGTACACTCAGTTCCAGTCTGAACTCTCTCCTGTCCTTTACCTGTTTTGCCTCTATGTCCGTTCCCTTCCTTTTTCTGCAGAGTCTGAACTCGTACCTAACTCCTGCTTGTTGTCTCTGCAAGTACTGTGTGAGTATCTGGCTCTGTCTTTCCCTTCCTGTCTGTTCCGTGTGAACAGAGCCCTGTCCTCCCTGCTCAGCCTTGTCTGCACTCTAGCTGTGCTTGCCTGTAACCCTCTGCCTGTATTGTTCCTGAGTCCCGGTGTGTACTGGGTCCTATCCCGCCTGTGTTCCTACCTGCTAGTGCCTCCCTGTCTGCACTCTAGCTGTGCTTGCCTTTACCCCCCTGCCTGCATACCCGCCTGCCTGTATACCAGTCGTGCCTGCCTATACCCTCCAGTCTGTGTGCCAGCCTACCAGCCTGTTCCTGTATTCCCCTGTGTGGGTCAACAGCCGTGTCCGGGGTCTGTCCTGGAGTAGCACCTGGTCCCTCTGCTCGGTTCCTCCTTGGTGCACTGGCGTCGTATGCCGTCGTGCGACCCTGGTCGGATCGGGTGAATACTTAGTCACGCCCCTCCAGGCATTCACTCTCCGGCACGGTCCAGTGGAATCACTACCAATCACACGCACACGCCGCTTAGCCCGGGCGTGTGCATAACAGGCGGTGTTTGTCCCTTGTATGTTGTATTATTCAGTCACTATGCGGTGGTAATATATGGTCCGGCTATGGTGTGATGGTATTTGTTCCTTGTACGTGGTATTATTTGATTACTATTAGGTGGTAATATATGGTGTGGTGGTATTTGTCTCTTGTATGTTGTATTATTCAGTCACTATTAGCTGGTAATATGTGATCTGGTCATGGTGTGGCGGTATTTGTCCCTTGTATGTTGTATTATTCAGTAACTACATGGTGGTAATATGTGGTCCGGCCATGGTGTGATGGTATTTGTTCCTTGTATGTGGTATTATTTATCATTTTAAAAAATGTATGTGACTCATGCCCTGAAAGAAAAATAAATAAAAATATACCTAAAAAGAGTATTGGATATTTTAAGAAATGTTTAATAGGTTAGAGTAGAGTAGGGCCCAGCCAAAAGACTACCTTATCATGGTGGCAGGCTGAAAAAATATTTTGGCCAAAACAAAAGCTGATGGCTGTGTATGTGATATGGTGTTCGATGGGAACTATTAATGTGTCATTAGTGAGGATGTGGTGCAGAAGTGGAGTTTTTCCAAGAGTGGGCAGTGGAACAGTGGAAGGCTGAGGGGTGTGTGACACCCCAGGGGTCTGGTTGCCACAGTGATAGAGATATTACGTCTGAGAGCAGGTGGGAGGTCCTTTGGTCAGGGATCCTGTGCATGCCACACCTCCTGCCCAGTCTTGGGAGGGGAAGGACTTCCCCTATATAAACCTGGGGCTGAGGCAGGGTAGGGAGTTCTGAGAGGAGAAGACAGGGAGCAGAGCTGCTCTATGGGCTCTGCTCCACAGGCAGGCCCTGTCCAGGGGCCTGAGCCTGGAGTCAAGGAGAGTAGAGACAAGAAACAGCAGAAGCAATACTACTACGAGTCAGGGGCTGGCAGCTGCAGAGCTCGCCCTGACTGAGAAGCTTTCTTACCGGACCCGGCGTCCGAGGCTGTGGGGACTAACTCTTACCCAGCAGCAGAAGCCGACCGGCAGGGGATTTCAGGTCCTCAGGCCCAGAAACCCGAAGGCACGGTCACACGCGTGGGACCAGCACCGCCATCGTGGAGCGGAAGCCATTAGAAGGCCCCGAGTCACCGGCCATACGGGTGAGCACCACACGGTACACTCAGGGACGTGGGCTACTTATATCCGCTCCTAGCAAGGTAGCCAGAAGAGTACAGTCAGTTTGGGAGGCCTACAACTCCGCCTGGCCAGGGGAGATCCCATCTGCTCAAGGACTGACCAGGCCCCGTTCACTAGCAAGTACTCCGGGAGGGTCTATCGTTGTTACCAGTAAAGACCCTGAATTACACCGCACCGTCTCTGAGTGGTTCCTGCTACCCCCATCATCCACATCTGCTGCCCTGAGGCCATACCCCTCCCGTTGGGGGTTATACCATCTACGCTGCACCATCCATCCACCGGCCTCAGCGGACTGTCTTGCAGCGGCAGCTCCATAGCTGCATTCAACGGGTGGCGTAGTTGTCCTACATCTACCGCTGTTACATCGCCGCTCAGTTTGACTCCCTGGGCACGGACCGGGACACCGCCACGAAACTACAACCCTCAAGAGATCCGGCTCCGGGTAAGCTCCCGCGTGCGCAACGCAGCGCGACACAGGCCCAGGGGCGCGTCAACTTTGGCGTAGTCGGCAGGATCTCGTGCCCGCAACCACTGGGTACTGCGTGCCTGAAAAAGAGACTTTTCAAACTTACCTGTGGTAAAGATTCCCGCCATCCGGCGCCATCTTCAGCCTTCTTCCCGCCATCGGTGAAGTTTCCCGCCATCCGGCGCCATCTTCTGCCTTCTTCCCGCCATCCGTGGAGTTTTCCCGCCATTGGACGCCATCTTGAGGACGCCGCGCGGGAAGAAGAGGGGCGTGGACTCCGAAAGCGCGCGAGAACTGAAGCCCCGCCTCACGTCCGGACGTTGCGTAAGGTCCTGGAAGGAGCCCAGCAGACGCCGACGTCACAGGAGCGCGACGCCAGGTCCTCTACCCCGACGATTGACTGCGGAGCCGCGGCCTACGGAAGAGGATCTCCGGAAGGTAGGCCACGGTCCACTAGGGGGGAGGAGGACACCAGGAACGGACAGCAAGATGGCGGACCAGCAGCAGACTAAGCTGCCCAGCATCGGCAGTGCCCCAGTCGTCGCCGGCCCCGACCAGCGCCGGGAGAAGAGGCGTGACGCAGGAGCGGTCGCGGGAGCAGGTAAGAGGAGTCTCCCTGTCCCGGACGCTGCCAGCGTCAGCCTGCTCCCGGGCCCCCTGGTGGAGCCGCCGATTCCGGGCGCTGCAGACACCGACCTGCTCCAGCCCCCGCAAGAAGCCCTGCGGCCAAGCCCTCCAGCCCTGGGCACTACCACCACCAGCCCGCGCCCAGGCCCAAAGTTGCACCCTCTGACCCCGGGCGTCATCAACGGCGACCCTCTCCACGCCTGGTCGCAAGGCCTGAACTCCCCAGGTGCAAAAGGACTGTACGCCCTCCACGTTAACCAAGGAGGAGCTGCAGTACTACCAATACGAGGAAAGCCAAGAGGACCCGGACGGGTCTGAAGCCTACACACAAGAAGGAGCAGGAGGATGCCGTTACTGAAGTACGGTAAAGTGGAACTGTACATAGTTACCCGTAGGGGTACTTGTGTTGCTAATTAAAATATGGTCCCCGTTGGGACAAGTGTGAACTGTTCCCGTGTGTCCCCTATCCTTAACCAGGCTGAGGACTGTGAGCAGCCATCCCATCTCCCCACAGGCTGAGGACTGTGAGCAGCCAATCCTTATCCCCACTGGCCGAGGACTGAGAGCGGCCATATCTTGTAAATATTATGTGTTTCCAGTTATTTATAGGAGTCCTTGGTGGATTTACCGGGAATCCTTTGTACAGTTAGTGGAGCGTAACCCAGGATGGACTAAAAGACTGTTAAGGACTCGGGGTAGGACAGACCCCTACCTGGTTACGTCTCCCTGTTTTGGTGAAATGGACACCTTGCTTTCTTCAAAGACTGCACCCGGTTACGGACACGCCGTGACCAGCTTTATGCGTTTCCTTATTGTAATGTTATTGTTTATACTTTGTTATGTTACAAAAATATGTTTAGTACCAGAGTACTAAATTTCACTAGGGGGGAATGTGACACCCCAGGGGTCTGGTTGCCACAGTGATAGAGATATTACGTCTGAGAGCAGGTGGGAGGTCCTTTGGTCAGGGATCCTGTGCATGCCACACCTCCTGCCCAGTCTTGGGAGGGGAAGGACTTCCCCTATATAAACCTGGGGCTGAGGCAGGGTAGGGAGTTCTGAGAGGAGAAGACAGGGAGCAGAGCTGCTCTATGGGCTCTGCTCCACAGGCAGGCCCTGTCCAGGGGCCTGAGCCTGGAGTCAAGGAGAGTAGAGACAAGAAACAGCAGAAGCAATACTACTACGAGTCAGGGGCTGGCAGCTGCAGAGCTCGCCCTGACTGAGAAGCTTTCTTACCGGACCCGGCGTCCGAGGCTGTGGGGACTAACTCTTACCCAGCAGCAGAAGCCGACCGGCAGGGGATTTCAGGTCCTCAGGCCCAGAAACCCGAAGGCACGGTCACACGTGTGGGACCAGCACCGCCATCGTGGAGCGGAAGCCATTAGAAGGCCCCGAGTCACCGGCCATACGGGTGAGCACCACACGGTACACTCAGGGACGTGGGCTACTTATATCCGCTCCTAGCAAGGTAGCCAGAAGAGTACAGTCAGTTTGGGAGGCCTACAACTCCGCCTGGCCAGGGGAGATCCCATCTGCTCAAGGACTGACCAGGCCCCGTTCACTAGCAAGTACTCCGGGAGGGTCTATCGTTGTTACCAGTAAAGACCCTGAATTACACCGCACCGTCTCTGAGTGGTTCCTGCTACCCCCATCATCCACATCTGCTGCCCTGAGGCCATACCCCTCCCGTTGGGGGTTATACCATCTACGCTGCACCATCCATCCACCGGCCTCAGCGGACTGTCTTGCAGCGGCAGCTCCATAGCTGCATTCAACAGGTGGCGTAGTTGTCCTACATCTACCGCTGTTACATCGCCGCTCAGTTTGACTCCCTGGGCACGGACCGGGACACCGCCACGAGACTACAACCCTCAAGAGATCCGGCTCCGGGTAAGCTCCCGCGTGCGCAACGCAGCGCGACACAGGCCCAGGGGCGCGTCAGGTGGAGGTGGAGCTGGGGTGGAGCCTGGGTGGAGTCTCAAGGGAGCCAGAAAATTTTGCCAGTATGGAGCCCTGAAATTACTGGTGGCAGCACTGGTCACACACACCACATGCCCAGATATGGTAGTAAAATGTTAAAATTGCATTTACCTGTGTCCACCGGTGATTGCAATTTAATTTCCCCCTCTACTATGTTATCTACTGTAGTTATAGGTGACGGTGAAATATGATGAGAGATGTCACTTTTTAATTTTATGCCTTATATACAAGGCATTATGCAGGAAAGAATGTTTCCTAACATTTTTCCCGTTAAATCCATTTTATCTTCTTATTTCAGTTTTGTATATTTTATTGTCAGTCCATAAAAGTGGAGTAATACTCTGACCACATTGTTCCCAGCAGCGACCTAGGAGTCAGAGATGCTTCCAGGCATCTTCCCCATGCTGTTCCCATTTTATTTGAGCGCTGTTTCCATCCATTTGAGTGATTTTCCTGCCCCAGCCCTCTTGTTAGGTCTTCCGGAAAAATGCTTGAGTTTCCCATTGACTTCCATTATACTCGCCACTCGAGCCAAGCTCGTCTGAGTGTCCGACCTGCTCACTTTGAGTACCAAGCACTAGAGCATTTAATGCGCAATTATCATCACTACTGATCATCATTTTTCTCCTGTGTTTTTCATCTTCTTACGTTTGTTTTTCCTCATTGTCCAGTACAGGCCTGGATTATGTAAGACATGTATCTCCGATTTTCTGTTTGTGTTCATCTCCTATGTTAATATTTCTATGTTATTACAATATTATTATTGCTTGGTTCTACACCTCATTCCAAATTATTATGCAAATTGGATTTAAGTGTCATAAAGATGTAATTTTTTGATTTTCTAATAAACTTTGGAATAGCAAATTAGTTTGCAGGTGAGCCCAATTAAAGGAAAACTACTTAAGAAGGACGTTCCATATTATTAAGCAGGCCACAGGTTTCAAACAATATGGGAAAGAAAAATGATCTCTCTGCTGCCGAAAAGCATCAAATAGTGCAATGCCTTGGACAAGGTATGAAAACATTAGATATTTCACCAAAGTGTGATCATCATACGGTGAAGAGATTTGTGACTGATAGACAGCACAATCGGGTTTCTGCAGATAAAGGCATAATGAGGAAGGTTTCTGCCAGACAAATTAATCAGATTAGGAGAGCACCTGCTAAAATACCATTACAAAGCAGCAAACAGGTATTTGAAGCTGCTGGTGCAAGCCTCAAGGTGTAGGATCCTCCTGAGGCTTGCACTTGTGCATAAATCTACTATTTGGCCACACCTAAGCAGTGCTTACAAGCAGAAACAGTTATGGCCACCATGTCCCAACAAGACTGCAACATCAGCAAGGAGGTGGTGGAGTCATGTTTTGGGTGAGAATCATGGGAAGAGAGCTGGTAGGCCCATTTAGAGTCGCTGAACTTTTGAAAATGACCTTGGCAAAGTATAGAGTTTCTGACTGACTACTTTCTTCCATCATGCAAAAATAAGAACCATGCCATCTGTAGAAAAATCATCTTTATGCATAACAATGCACCATCTCATGCTACAAGGAATACCCTTGAATGATTCACTGCTATGGGCATAAAATGATAGAAACTCATTGTTATGATCCGCAACAAGTACTAAGGAAAGATAGGGGAAAGCTATCCCTACAGTAAGACTAAGCTGAATCCCTATGATGTAGCGGGCTGCCTGTTCCAAGCGAACAGACCCGCCTTAGTCCTTGGATAGTCTGAACGAAGACCTATAGCATAAAGGAAGGGTTCCCTAAAAGAACAAAGGACTGGAACAAAAATGGGACACCTCCTGAACAGAGAAGGTTGTTGCAGAACACAAAAAGATAAACAGACAGAAGCACCTGGCTAGCAAAACAGTCAAACAACACTGAAGTCCAGCACAGCCAAAAGGGCGGAGCTGGAATATATAGGCAGATGGTCATGACGTTGACGCGCCCCTGGGCCTGTGTCGCGCTGCGGTGCGCACGCGGGAGCTTACCCGGAGCCGGATCCGTGGAGGGTTGTAGTCTCGTGGCGGTGACCCGGTCCGTGCCCAGGGAGTCAAACTGGACGGCAGTCTACTAGTAGTAAATAGTTGATGACTACGCCACCCGTTGAGTGCAGCCAAGGAGCTGCTGCTGCGGGGCAGACCGCTGAGGCCGATGGTAGGATTATGCAGCGTGATAGTATAACCCCCAACGGGAGGGGTATGGTCTCAGGGCAGCCGACGTGGATGATGGGGGTAGCAGGAACCACTCAGAGACGGTACAGTGTAGTTCAGGGTCTTTACTGGTAACAACGATAGACCCTCCCGGAGTACTTGCTAGCGAACGGGGCCTGGTCAGTCCTTGAGCAGATGGGATCTCCCCTGGCCAGGCGTAGTTGTAGGCCTCCCAAACTGACTGTACTCTTCTGGCTACCTTGCTAGAAGCTGATGTAAGTAGCCCACGTCCCTGAGTGTACCGTGTGGTGCTCACCCGTATGGCCGGTGACTCGGGGCCTTCTAATGGCTTCCGCTCCACGATGGCGGTGCTGGTCCCACGCGTGTGACCGTGCCTTCGGGCTTCTGGGCCAGAGGACCTGAAATCCCCTGCCTGACGGATTCTGCTGCTGGGTAGGAGTTAGTCCCCACAGCCTCGGACTCCGGGTCCGGAAAGAAGTCTTCTTAGTCAGGGCGAGCTCTGCAGCTGCCAGCCCCTGACTCCTTGTAACTCTGCTGTTTCCTATACTGCTTCTTGTCTCTACTCCACTTGTCTGACTCACCCTGCCTCAGCCCCGGGTTTATACAGGGGAAGTTCTTCCCCTCCCAAGACTGGGCAGGAGGTGTGGCATGCACAGGATCCCTGACCAAAGGACCTCCCACCTGCTCTCAGACATAACATTACATTACTGTGGAAAACCAGACCCCTGGGGTGCCACATTCCCCCCTAGTGAAATTTAGTACTCCGGGACTAAACACATTTAGAAAAACATAACAAGGCAAAAACATTAATAATACAATAAGAAAACATATAAAGATGGTTACGGCGTGTCCGCAACCGGGTGCAGTCTCTGAAGAGAGCAAGGTGTCCATTTCACCAACACAGGGAGACGTAACCAGGTAGGGGTCTGTCCTACCCCGAGTCCTTAACAGTCTCTAGTCCATCCTGGGTTACGCTCCAACTATGTACAAGGATTCCCGGTAAATCCACCAAGGATTCCTAAAAATAACTAGAAACACAAAATTATACACAAGCAACAAGACACAGAAAAACATAAATAAAACAATTTATACACTTTAAATTCTCCAGCGTGCGGGTAACTGGCCTCTAGTGGCCCGAGTGGACCTACGGAGCTGACTGTCTGGCCCTGAACTACAGGGTGTAGGAGCTGTCAAGGGTAAACTGGGCAGCTGTCTACCGGCTCTTTGTCTCACTAGGGGTACGGCAGGCTCACTATAAGCAGAGGGTTGATTCTCCTGTTCTGCTTGTGTGGAGTCTTCTGCCTCCTGGACCGGCTGTTCTTCCAGCTCTACCCATTGCTCCGTAGGTTCTTGGGATGATGGTTGGAGGAAGGTGAGTACGGGTACCACAACTGCACCATTGACTTGAGTCCAAGACTGAGGGAAGTCCCCGAGCACGGTACTAACCATATCTTCCCTTTCTTCCACGGGTCGATGGTCTTCTTGTTCCTCTTCAGGGTTCCTCAGTTGTTCGGGACACTTCTTCAGGTGGTCCCGGGATACAATGGCTGTGGTTTCCCCTCCGTCTTTACTGATGGTACAGACCTTCGGGTTCTCGTGGCTTGAGGGCAGTACGGTGTACGGGTCCTTCTCCCACTGGTCGTCCAACTTGTGGAGCCGTCTCTTCCTCTTCAAGACCTGCTCTCCGGGTATCAGGGGAACAGCGGGAGCATACTGGTTGTAAGTTTTCTCTTGTCTTTCCCTAGCCTGACAGAGACTTCGCTCCACGCTCTCCTGTACTCTCCGGTACTGCTGCTGCCTCTCTGTGTCCCAGTCTGTTTCTGGTGAAGTGTCCTCGGGAGTCAGGACTCCCATTTCCAGGTCAACAGGTAACTTACCAGGTCTTGCCCTCATTAGGTAAGCCGGGGTACAGTTGGTGGAACCTACCGGGATGTGGTTGTATAGGTCCACCAGATCGGGCAACTTTTCAGGCCACAGACTGCGTTCTTCCAGGGGCAACGTTTTTAGAAGATCTATTACCACCTGGTTCATTTTTTCACAAAGTCCATTAGTCTGCGGATGGTAGGGTGTCGTCCTTATCTTCCGGCAGCCATACAGATTGCAGAATTCCTGAAAGACCTCCGCTTCAAAGGCAGGTCCCTGGTCCGTCAGCACTTGGTCCGGGTACCCGTGTGGACGGCAGAAGTGCTGCTGGAAGGCTCTAGCTGCTGTTTGAGCCGTTAAGTCCTTGACGGGGACGACAACCAAGAACCGGGAGTAATGATCCACGATGGTTAACGCGTAGACGTAGCCACTTCTGCTTGGGGTCAGTTTTACATGATCCAAGGCTACCAGTTCCAACGGTTGCCGGGTGACGATGGACTGCAGGGGAGTCTTCTGGCTGGCTCGGTCCTTCCTTCTCAGGTTGCACGGGCCACAATCTCTGCACCACTTCTCGATGGTTCCCCTCATGCCTACCCAGTGGAACCGCTCGCGCAGCAGGAACTCCAGCTTTTTCCACCCAAAGTGTCCAGCTCCGTCGTGGTATGCCTCCATCACCATGGCTGCGTCTCTTCGTGGCACCACTACTTGCCAGAGTAATTCATGCGTCCGGGAGTTAACCATTCTGCGGCACAACTTCCCTTTGTAAAGGAACAGTCGACTCTTCTCTGCCCATAGTTGTTTGGCTTCCTCCGGAGCGTCTGGTTCAAGGCGAGCCTCCGGCCGAGTCAGCATCTCCTTCACCAGTCGGACGGCAGGGTCGCTGTCTTGCGTTTCCGCCCAGTTGTAGTGGGGTAAGGGGTTCAACGTAGCAGCCTGCTTACTCCTTACCCGGTGAGAATACTGAATAGTCCCATGACGGTGGAACGCAGGGAGTTCAACTTCTTCCAGTCCCTCCGGATCTTCTCCTCCGTCCGGCAGGTTGGGCATCCTGGACAGGGCGTCCGCGTTGGTATTGGAGCGTCCTGCCCGGTATTTAATTGTGAACTCGTAGTTGGACAGACGGGCCATCCACCTCTGCTCCAGGGCACCGAGTCTTGCCGTGTCCAGGTGTGTCAGCGGGTTGTTATCCGTGTACACGGTGAACCGGGAAGAAGCGAGGTAATGCTTAAAGCGCTCAGTGATTGCCCATACTACGGCCAGGAACTCTAACTTAAATGAGCTGTAATTCTCGGGGTTCCTTTCGGTGGGTCGCAGTTTTCGGCTGGCGTAGGCGATTACTCGTTCCTTCCCCTGCTGGATCTGGGACAGTACGGCTCCTAGCCCGATGTTACTGGCGTCGGTGTAGAGGATAAAGGGCTGGCTATAATCCGGGTACGCCAGGATTTCGTCCCCCGTGAGGGCCATCTTCAGCTGGCGGAAGGACTCTTCTTCCAGCTCTTCCCATTTGAAGGGCGGCTTCTGGTTCTTGGCCTTCCGGGACTGGCCTATCAGGAGGTCCTGCATAGGTGCTGCCTTTTTGGTGAAACCGGGAATAAACCTTCGGTAGTAGCCTACCAACCCGAGGAACTGCCGCACTTCTTTTACGCTGGAGGGGCTTGGCCATTCCTTAATTGCGGTGATTTTATCAGGGTCGGGAGCCACTCCGTCAGCGCTCACTACGTGTCCCAGGTACTGCACCTTTGGTTTCAGGAGGTGACACTTGGAGGGTTTCACCTTTAGGCCGTAACTCGCCAGAGCCTCGAACACTTCCGCCAGGTGTTTCAGGTGGTCCTCATACGTCTTGGAATATACGATGACATCGTCCAGGTACAACAGGACCGTCTCGAAGTTTCTGTGGCCCAGACAACACTCCATTAGGCGTTGGAAGGTTCCTGGTGCGTTGCAGAGTCCGAACGGCATGCAGGTGAACTCGCTAAGTCCCATCGGGGTGGTGAATGCGGTCTTCTCCCGGTCCGCCTCTGCTACAGGAACCTGCCAGTACCCGCTAGTGAGATCCAAGGTAGAGAAGAAGTTAGCAGATCTTAAAGCAGCCAATGACTCCTCTATCCTTGGTAAGGGGTACGCATCCTTGTGTGTGATACGGTTGATTTTCCGGTAATCTACACACATCCTCATGGTGTTGTCTTTCTTTTTGACTAAAACTAATGGGGCTGCCCAGGGGCTACAACTATCCCGGATTACCCCAGCCTCCTTCATGTCTCTAAGCATCCCCTTGGCGTGTTGGTAATGTGCAGGGGGTACGGGTCGATACCTCTCTTTTATGGGAGGATGATCTCCCGTGGGGATGCGATGTTCTACCCCCTTGACTCGCCCGAAGTCTAACGGGTGTTTACTAAACACTCTCTCATACTCTTGAACCACCCGATAGACTCCTTGTTTCTGATGTGAGGGAGTGGAGTCAGTACCCAGATGTAGTTGCTGACACCAGTCCTCCATGTCTTTCTTAGAGCCGTTACCTTCCTCCGGGTGAGATGGAGGCAAGGGTTCCACAGATTGTATAGAATTTTGATTAGTGATATATAATTTGGCTAGCGTGGCATACCGGGGCAGGTACACTTCCCTCTCCCCGATATTTATTATGCGAACGGGCACCCTCCCATGGCGTACATTGACGACCCCCCGTGCTGTCAAAATGGTGGGCCTACTGTCTGAGTAAACTGGTTCTACCATTGCCTGGTAATCTCTACCTCTCAGACCAATAGCTGCCCGGCACCAAATCATCATTTCACTTTTTGGGGGCATGGCAATAGGAAAAGGGTCACACATTCTTACGCTACCAATCTCACCGCCGGAGAGTTCCACTTGTTGCCGTTGCATCAGTGCCCGGATCTCTTTCTGGAGCACCCGCTGCTCGCCGGAGCTGGCATTCTTGGCAACCTGCTGTAAAAGGAAAATCACCTCTGCAAGACAATTTTCAATTACATTAGTTCCTAGAGTTATTTTTGGGTGACTCTCATGTTTATCAATATCTACAATGATCAGTCCCTGTGCGGCCAGTTCGACTCTACCAATTTTGATGGTCACCTCTTTAAATCCGATCTGTGGCACGGGCTGACCATTGCTGGCGATGATACTCAAGTCGTCGTCGGGGTAGCGGGTAATATCCGAGTCATTCTAGTACTGCTTGAAGAGCACGTACGGGATGGTGGTGACCTGTGACCCGGTGTCCAGTAGGGCACTCATGGGAATGCCATCCAGTACCACAGGCAAGACTGGACGTCCTCCCACATATCTGTCGCGCCAGTTCGATGGGCCTGGTGATCTTTTTCCTGGGGGTTGGCCCTCTACCCCAGGTTGTGCCCGTTTAAAGAACAGTACCTTGCCATATGTCCGGGTTGATTGCAGCGGCGGCAGATGGGTCGTCCGTCCTCACTGTATCGGTCACTGGGTCTTCCTCTGGCCGGTGGGGTCCTCCTTGGTCGACGCCACGGGATGTCCTCCGGTCCGGATGCCAGCTGGATCTTCCCTGGGGTGGAAACCTGTAAAGACTGCACAGTTCGGGTTAGCGCAGCAACGCTCTTAGCTAGCTCTTGGACCTGATGGTGTAGGTCTGGAGCCGGGTCATTGTCCAAAGCCTGCGCATCAGCTCCCACAGGCCCTGCTGACAAGGGCGCCGCCTTCTGGTAGTAAGTGGTAGTGGGGCGTCTGTGGGTCACAACGCCACCTGGTGCCGGTTCTCGGAGCACCCGGATGGCTCTGTCCTTGAACTGTGCAAAGTCCAGATGGGGATCCTGTAAGGCCATTGCCCGCAACTGGGTTCGGTGGGCATTGCAATATAAACCCTCTATAAATTGTTCAGTCAACAGCCTGTCCTCGTTTCCCACCCCATCAGGGTCGGTCTGCTTTATGGCCCTCAGGGCCTCTTGTAGGTTTAGTGCATAGTCCCTCATACTCTCATGCGCTCGCTGCTTGCACCCGTAGAATCTAAGCTTAATCTCGGCTGAGGTGCGGGTATCAAAGGTGTCCTTCAGCCGGGTTAGTATCCCTGCGACAGTCTTCCTCCCAGGTGGCCAGGATTTTACTTCCCTTTTGGCTGCCCCTGTTAGTTGGGCCACCAGGATGCTCACTTTTTGCTCTTCTGTGAGGGGGTACACCTGGAAGAGGCTATCCAGCTTTTCTCTAAAGTCATGCAGGGTATGTGACTCCCCTGAGTACTGGGGTAGCCAAGCTGCTCCCGGGATATAGGGCATGGTGAAGGGCATAACTGCAGCAGCGGTAGCGCTGGCGGGGGTTGAGGCAGTGAAGCTCTCCTCCGTATCCGACATCTTCCTCCCCCCTAGTGGACCGTGGCCTACCTTGCGATGATCCTCTTCCGTAGGCCGCGGCTCCGCAGTGGATCGTCAGGGTTGAGGACCTTCCGTCGCGCTCCTGTGACGTCGGCGTCTGCTGGGCTCCTTCCAGGACCTTACGCAACGTCCGGACGTGAGGCGGGGCTTCAGTTCTCGCGCGCTTTCGGAGTCCACGCCCCTCTTCTTCCCGCGCGGCGTCCTCAAGATGGCGTCCAATGGCGGGAAAACTCCACGGATGGCGGGAAGAAGGTCGAAGATGGCGCCGGATGGCGGGAAAACTTCGCGGATGGCGGGAAGAAGGTAGAAGATGGCGCCGGATGGCGGGAAGCCTCCACGGATAGCGGGAATCTTC
The DNA here is from genome assembly GCF_046119375.1 of Phyllobates terribilis. NCBI lineage: Eukaryota > Metazoa > Chordata > Amphibia > Anura > Dendrobatidae > Phyllobates > Phyllobates terribilis. Next base: position 288,128,420 of record NW_027362769.1, read on the forward strand.
ACCACTGGTAAGTTTGAACAGTCTTTGCTTTTCAGGCACGCAGTACCCGGTGGTTGCGGGCACGAAATCCTGCCGACTACGCCAAAGTTGACGCGCCCCTGGGCCTGTGTCGCGCTGCGGTGCGCACGCGGGAGCTTACCCGGAGCCGGATCCGTGGAGGGTTGTAGTCTCGTGGCGGTGACCCGGTCCGTGCCCAGGGAGTCAAACTGGACGGCAGTCTACTAGTAGTAAATAGTTGATGACTACGCCACCCGTTGAGTGCAGCCAAGGAGCTGCTGCTGCGGGGCAGACCGCTGAGGCCGATGGTAGGATTATGCAGCGTGATAGTATAACCCCCAACGGGAGGGGTATGGTCTCAGGGCAGCCGACGTGGATGATGGGGGTAGCAGGAACCACTCAGAGACGGTACAGTGTAGTTCAGGGTCTTTACTGGTAACAACGATAGACCCTCCCGGAGTACTTGCTAGCGAACGGGGCCTGGTCAGTCCTTGAGCAGATGGGATCTCCCCTGGCCAGGCGTAGTTGTAGGCCTCCCAAACTGACTGTACTCTTCTGGCTACCTTGCTAGAAGCTGATGTAAGTAGCCCACGTCCCTGAGTGTACCGTGTGGTGCTCACCCGTATGGCCGGTGACTCGGGGCCTTCTAATGGCTTCCGCTCCACGATGGCGGTGCTGGTCCCACGCGTGTGACCGTGCCTTCGGGCTTCTGGGCCAGAGGACCTGAAATCCCCTGCCTGACGGATTCTGCTGCTGGGTAGGAGTTAGTCCCCACAGCCTCGGACTCCGGGTCCGGAAAGAAGTCTTCTTAGTCAGGGCGAGCTCTGCAGCTGCCAGCCCCTGACTCCTTGTAACTCTGCTGTTTCCTATACTGCTTCTTGTCTCTACTCCACTTGTCTGACTCACCCTGCCTCAGCCCCGGGTTTATACAGGGGAAGTTCTTCCCCTCCCAAGACTGGGCAGGAGGTGTGGCATGCACAGGATCCCTGACCAAAGGACCTCCCACCTGCTCTCAGACATAACATTACATTACTGTGGAAAACCAGACCCCTGGGGTGCCACAGTCACGTTACCGCAAAACACAAGATGAAAAAACAAACAGGAGGGTTCTAACACTCATGATGTGGTCACCATTCTCTCCTGACCTCAACCTTATTGAGAACCTTAGGAGTATCCTCAAGCAAACGATTTATGAAGGTGGGAAGCAATTCACATCAAAATAGCAGTTCTGGGAGGCTATTCTGTCATCCTGCAAAGAAATGCAAGCAGAAAGTATCCAAAAACTCACAAGTTCAATGGATAGAAGAATTATGAAGCTGATATCAAAGAAGAGGTCCTATGTTAACATTTAACTTGGCCTCTTAAGATGCTTTTGATTTTAGTAAATGTGACATCTTAATTCTATGAATTCAACAAATGACCATTTTCAGTTTTTTGCAACCTATAAAATGTTTGTAAACGCTGTTGTGCATAATAATTTGGAACAGTGCATGCATTTTGAGTTTTGAAAAAAATACTGTTATCATTGAGAGGTTTGTCCAATAAAATTTGATTTATACTCCAACGGTTGATGATTTGAACATTATACTGACTTATTTGCATCGACCATTTAGGAAAATCATAGAAAAATAGCATTTGAAAAATAATTTGAAATGTGTAGTTTTAGCAAGTCTTTGTTTTGAACTAATCTAATTATATTAATGTTTGTACTTTTTTTTATATTAAGACTAATTTTATGTAGGCCAGCTTTGTGATTTAGATACATTAAAGGGGCTGTGTGGCCTTAAGGTACAAGTCTCCAGTCACTGTATGTGATTGCAGACTTGTGAATCCTCACATCACATGCACAGCATGCTGTGAGGATTATCCGGTGCCGGTGGTCATGTGACCACAAGTATGCAATTTGCATACTTCCGGCCATATTCCAACTAGACGTGTGTGGCCTCACTCAGTACAGTTGTATTGAGTGAGGCCGCACACGTCTAGTTGGGACGTGACCACAGTTATTCAAGTCGTATAATTGCGGTCAGGTGCCCACAGCTCCCACCACATTCACAAGTCTGCAGTCACATAGAGTGATTCTAGACTTGTACCCAGGGCCGGACTGGCCATCTGGCAATTCTGGCAAATGCCAGAAGGGCCTGTCTGGTCGTGGGCCTCTCTGTCTGCTACATTGTTATCAGAATCTGCATCCTCAAGATACACATACTGTTAACAGTTGTGATGGAGCACAAAGTCGCTGGCTCCATTACTTACCCCAGCAGGCCGCAGGTGTCCCTTCTGTCCGTGACCTGCCGGAGGCAAACACCAAGCAGGGGACGTCGGCGGTGCAATGATGTCACTGAAAAGCGCAGCCAGCATCCATGGCAAGAATAAATAGAAGAGGAGACGGAGGATGCTGGGTCTGGATTAGGTGAGTATATGTGTTTTTTAATTTTTGGGGTGAGGGGGACCATCACACTATATAGGGCGCTGTGAGTGAACCATCATATAATTATTATTATTTATTATTATAGCACCATTTATTCCATGGCGCTTTACATGTGAAAAGGGGTATACATAATAAAAAAATGGTACAATAATCTTAAACAATACAAGTCACTGACCTCAGCAGGAGGAGAGAGGACTACAAGGGATGGGTGAGGATACAGTAGCTGGTCATGCAGCAGTATGGTGGAGTGGTGGTTACTGCAGGTTGTAGGCTTGTCGGAAGAGGTGGGTCTTCAGTTTCCTTTTGAAGATTTGCACGGTAGGCGACAGTCTGATATGTTGGGGTACAGAGTTCCAGAGTAGGGGGGATGCACGGGAGAAATCTTGTATGCGATTGTGGGAAGAGGAGATAAGAGGGGGAGTAGAGAAGGAGATCTTGTGAGGATCAGAGGTTATGTTCAGGTAAGTAGCGGAAGACCAGGTCACAGATGTATGGAGGATACCAGTTGTAAATGGCTTTGTATGCCAAGCTTAGGGTTTTGAAGTGGAGGGAAGGCCACAGAGCAGGAGGTTGAAGTAGTCAAGGCGGGAGATCAGGGCATGCACTAGTGTTTTTGCAGATTCGTGGCTGATGAATGTGCGTATCTGGGAGATATTTTTGAGTCTGCAGGAAGGGCTTGGATATGTGGTTTAAAGGACAGATCAGAGGGAGGGTTATATATAGGTCAGATGGGGGGGTTGAAGAGATGGAGGTAAGATGAATTCGGTTTTATCCATGTTAAGTTTTAAAATCTAGCAGAGAAGAAGGATGAAATAGCAGACAGACACTGTGGGCTTCTGGTTGTAAGGAGGTGATATCAGGTCCAGAGAGGTAGATCTGTTTGTCATCAGCATAGAGGTGATACTGAAAGCCATGAGACTCTATCAGCTGTCCCAGCTCAATGATGTTGCCCCCAACAGCCCCCCACATAGAATGATGTTTCACCTCATAGCCCCCTATATAATATAATGGTACCATAGTACAGTATACTGTATAAGGGCCTGTGAGCTGAACCACCATACTACAGTTAGGTCCATATATATTTGGACAGAGACAACATTTTTCTAATTTTGGTTCTAGACATTACCACAATCAATTTTAAACAAAACAATTCAGATGCAGTTGAAGTTGAGACGTTCAGCTTTCATTTGAGGGTATCCTCATTAAAATTGGATGAAGGGTTTAGGAGTTTCAGCTCCTTAACATGTGCCACCATGTTTTTAAAGGGACCAAAACTAATTGGACAATTGACTCCAAGGCTATTTCATGGACAGGTGTTGGCAATCCCTTCGTTATGTCATTCTCAATTAAGCAGATAAAAGGCCTGGAGTTGATTTGAGGTGTGGTGCTTGCATTTGGAAGGTTTTGCTGTGAAGTAAACATGCGGTCAAAGGAGCTCTCGATGCAGGTGAAACAAGCCATCCTTAAGCTGCAAAAACAGAAAAAAACCATCCGAGAAATTGCTACAATATTAGGAGTGGCAAAATTTACAGTTTGGTACATCCTGAGAAAGAAAGAAAGCACTGGTGAACTCATCAATGTAAAAAGACCTGGGCGCCCATGGAAGACAACAGTGGTGGATGATCGCAGAATAATCTCCATGGTGAAGAGAAACCCCTTCACAACAGCCAACCAAGTGAACAACACTCTCCAGGAGGTAGGCGTATCAATATCCAAATCTATCATAAAGAGAAGACTGCATGAAAGTAAATACAGAGGGTTCACTGCATGGTGCAAGCCACTCATAAGCATCAAGAATAAAAAGGCTAGACTGGACTTTGCTAAAAAACATCTAAAAAAGCCCACACAGTTCTGGAAGAACATTCTTTGGACAGATGAAACCAAGATCAACCTCTACCAGAATGATGGAAAGAGAAAAGTATGGCGAAGGCGTGGTACAGCTCATGATCCAAAGCATACCACATCATCTATAAAACACGGTGGAGGCAGTGTGATGGCTTGGGCATGCATGGCTGCCAGTGGCACTGGGTCACTAGTGTTTATTGATGATGTGACACAGGACAGAAGCAGCCAAATGAATTCTGATGTATTCAGAGCCATACTGTATGCTCAGATCCAGCCAAATGCAGCCAAACTGATTGGTCATCGTTTCATACTACAGATGGACAATGACCCAAAACATAAAGCCAAAGCAACCCAGGAGTTTATTAAAGCAAGGAAGTGGAATATTCTTAAATGGCCAAGTCAGTCACCTGATCTCAACCCAATTGAGCATGCATTTCACTTGTTAAAGACTAAACTTCAGACAGAAAGGGCCACAAACAAACAGCAACTGAAAACCACCGCAGTGAAGGCCTGGCAGAGCATCAAAAAGGAGGAAACAGAGCGTCTGGTGATGTCCATGAGTTCAAGACTTCAGGCAGTCATTGCCAACAAAGAGTTTTCAACTAAGTACTAGAAATGAACATTTTATTTACAATTATTTAATCTGTCCAATTACTTTTGGTCCCTTTAAAAACAGGGTGGTAGATGTTAAGGAGCTGAAACTCCTAAACCCTTCATCCAATTTTAATGTGGATACCCTCAAATGAAAGCTGAAAGTCTGAACTCTAACTGCATCTGAATTGTTATGCTTAAAATTCATTGTGGTAATGTCTAGAACCAAAATTAGAAAAATGTTGTCTCTGTCAAAATATATATGGACCTAACTGTATATAGTGTACTGTTGGGGGGGGACCATCATATTACATAGGGGTCTGTTGGGAAGTCGTAAACAATATACTGTGTGGAGGTCTATGGGGAACATTATACTATGTTAGGGACTGTGGTGACCATCATACTGTATGGGATAGTTATGGGGGACATTATACTCTATGAGGGCTGTGGGGTCCTCATACTGTATGGCTTTGGTGGACATCACACTTTATATATGGGGCTGTGGGGGGACTGTCATATGGTATTTTCTATAAGGGATCTTCATAATGTATGGGGGATCTATCATACTGTGTGGGGTGGCTATGGGGGACCATATTACTGTGTAGGGTGGTTGTGATGGACATCATACTGTGTGGGTTGGCTGTGGTGGACATCATAGTGTGTGGAGGTCTGTGGAGCCTCTCATACTATATTATGGGGGCTATGGTGGATACCATACTTTATGGGAGGCTATGGTGACAATCTTACTGTGTGAGGTGCTGTGGGACATCATACTTTTTGTAAGATTTGCGGGGCAATCATACTGTGTGGGGTCATCATGCTTTGTAGGGGCATAATACTCCACGGGGGTCATGAAAGGGGTATCATAGTGAGTGAGATCACTTAGAGGCTTCAACAGGGGCAAAAAAACTGTCTAAGTGCGGCAATACATTTCCTTCTCAGTTTCTTAAAATGTTTGGAGATTTGCTCTTCTTTGACTGTGACATGGTAGGATTTTTCTATGGGGCGTCTGTTAATTCGATGTAGGCCACTCAGGAGCATTATTAAAATCAAGAGGCACTGAGGGTCATTATTATAAGGAGGAACAATGGGGGAGATTGTTATAATTTTAGGGGAAGCAAGGAGTCATTATTATTATTATTATTATAAGAAAGCACAGGGGATATTTTTATTATTATAAGGAGGTACAGGGTCATTATTAAAAGAGGTCAAGGGGGAGCATTGTTAAAGGAGGCACAGGAGAATTATTATAACATATCACAAGTTGTGGTTTGAATAAAGGTGGCAGAATGTGAGGAGCATCCTGGAAAATAAGCAGAATGAAGATGTCTGTGTGTTTCATGTTGCAGGGATGAGTTATGGATGGAAGAAGAGGTCATGGTGGTCTGGAAGGAATGCAAAGGAAAAGGGAAAATGAATGACAACAATCAGCGAGAATGTCATTGGTGAGACCCTGCACAGTACATACATATATGGTCTGCATCTATGGTGATAATATCAGTTATAGTAAAGTGTTTTTGGTTGAAGTATTTGTCCAAGCTTGAAGTTAAAGTCTGCAGTGAATGTATATGAATGTGGACTTCTGAATCCTCACAGAGCTAGTTCTCCGGTGCTGTAGCTGGGAGTTGGTGTTCATGTGCAGTGGCGTAACTTGAACAGCAAGGGCCGTAAAGAAAAAGCTCTAATGGGGCCCCCAATTATTGAAAGCCATTAATAGCATTGGTCTTTTCATATAGACCAAAGGGACTTTTGCAGCCCCCAATGGCTCCAGGGCCCGGTTGCGATTGCAACCTTCGCACCTACTGGAGTTATGCCCCTGATCATGTGACCGCAAGTATGAAATTTGCATACATGTGGTCACGTGCTACCTAGATGTGCACAGCCTCGCTCAATGCAAGTGAAATTTGCAACGCCGAGTACAAGGGCGGGGACAGCATGGGCCTGTGTGATTTCAAATGCCAGGGCATAATTTCAGTCCCAGTCCGTCCCTGCTTGTACTCTTAGGCCACACAACTCCTTTAAGTCATATGACATTCAGGAAGAGTACCAAATGTATGAAGCACTTGTGTCACTTTATTTCAACAGATAGAAAGTGTCAGAAAACATGGATGGAGCACATGCAATGTTAAAATATGCAGCATAAAAATAAAGTATCATAAAACAAGTAAAAGTGTGTCACCCCAGGCCTGGATGCCACAAATAATAAAGGCTGTGTCTGAGAGCAGGAGGGAGGTTCCCTGGTTAGGGACAATTAGCATGCAGCACCTCCTGTCCCAGGCCAGTAGGGGGAGCAGGCTGCCCTATAAAAGCTGGAACTGGGGGCAGGGTTAGAGAGACCTGGGAGACCTGAGACCGTGACGGAGTCTAGGCCCAGAGAGTAAGGGTCAGCAGCATGCTGAGGAGGTCGTGAGGCAGTGGAGGAACTGCTAGCCAGGGACGTACGGCGCTGAGAGCCTGTCCTGGCAGAAAGGGAGAACTACCTACTGGACATTGGGGTCCGAGGCTGTAAAGACTCTAAGTCCAGCAGCAGAGAACCAATCTGCAAGGGATTTCATGTCCTTTGGCCTAAAAAGCCCGGAGGCTCCGCCACAACAGAAGGGACCAGCAAAGCCAAGAGAGGCCAGAGGTAAAAGGAGCCCAAGTTGCAAGCCATACGGGTGAGAATACACGGCACGCTCAGGGACGTGGGCTATTTTACCACTAAGAGGGGAATAGTCAGAAAGAGCATAGAGAGCACGGTAGGCCTACACCCTCACCCTGACCCGAGGGGCTTCCCGAGTGTTCTCAGACATCCAGGCCCCCTTCTAGCCGGTACTGTTGTTGGGTCATTACCATCTGTTACAATAAAGACCCTGAACTGTTTAAGCCGACTCTGCATTCTGACTATCGCGGCCGGAACTATCACCCCCAACATCCACCTACACTGCCCTGAGGCTACACTCCTCCCGTGGGGAGTTATACCATTCCTGTGCTGCTCACCAACACCAGCCCCAGCGGTCTGTCCTGCAGCGGCGGTTATCCCTGACCGCAATCCACGGGTGGCGTAGTCGGACTTTCACATGAATATATATATAAAGAGACTGCCACCATTTTAGCTTGACACCCTGAGCACGGGACCGGGTTGCCACTACTACCCCCATCAGCACCGCGCAAACTAGAGACCCGGTCTTGAGTACCCCACGGCCCAGGGGGCGAGTCAAAAGCACATTGTGGACAGTGTTTTATAGGAGAGGACAGTCTGGAGGCCATGTACCATAAGAGGGACAGTGTGAGGATCGTATTTTGTGTGAGGAGCGCAGCAAAGGGCAATTATTATCAGAGGCACAGCATAGGGCAGATATTGTATTCATGGACATTAAAATGAGGAAGGCCAATACATAAGGATGAGCACACCTAATTAAATATAAAATGTATATATCTTTATTAAACACCATTAACATAGACCATAAAAACATTTAGAACCACATGTCAAACATAGTAGACCAAATAAAATAGACCAAAAAAGAAAACCATAGGAAGTGCATAAATAAATATACCAGTGTAAAAGATGGACAATGATGATCCTGGGTATTGTAATAACTCCATATAGGTGCTAACAGAAGTGCAGATGTCAAATAATGCTATACTCTATGGTCATATACCATGCTGCACCCTCACCAGATACTAGTACATAGTGAAACCCTGCAATCATATAAGGCAGTTATAACACCCTCTGATCAGATGTAAACAAAGCGACTGTCTGGTACTGGCAGTAACATATATTTATCTACATTGATAATCCCATATACATTCATGAAGATAAGATATACAAGCAAAATAACCCGAGTGGGAAGCACATGAATTATGTGCCGAAAACCAGAGGGTGCATGGTATAACTATAGGGAAGGAGAGTGGGCACAAACGAGCTAACACATATAGAGCCCACAACGCTGCGTGCAGTTCATGCTCTTAAGTGGTGCTATCCAGCTCAGGGGTAACTCTACTGAATAAACAACATATAATATGTCCATTTCTCCCTATCTCTCACTATATACGTATAAATATACAGAGGTGAATTGTATTTTCCGGCACCCAGGGCAAGAATTCAGTTTGCTCTCCGCCTCAAGCACATATGCGATTTGCACACTTACAGTCGCATGCCCATGGGCTGCTCTCCCTAATTCTCTCAATGTTCAGTGAAAAGCTGAGAGAAGCAGGAAGAGAAGCTCGTTGTCATGTGACAGTAAGTTTGAAAATTGCATATGAGTGGTCATGTTATGACTGCTGGAACCTGCAAGCAGAGCTGAATCCTGACAGTGAGTATATTACACACTGTTAGAATTGGCTGCAGTGCTTCATTTTATAATTAAAGGGCTCGTCCAGGTTTGAGATGAAAGTCTGCAGTCACTCTAAGCGATTGCAGGTTTCTGAGTTCTGACAGAGCATGCATTGCACACCCACCTTTAGGATTCCCCCTTGCCGTTGGCAAGAATGGACAGTCATGTGAGCACAAATATGTGATTTGTATACTTCTGGCAACATTCCGACTAGATGTGTCCTGCCTCACTAAATTTGTTTTCATTGAGTGAGGCCACACGTCTAGTTGGCATGTGACTATGACGCGCCCCCTGGGCCAGTGCTGTTTGGGGGATACCCGGAGCCGGATCAGATGGGGGTTGTAGTCTCCGAGTGGCGGTGACCCGGTCCGTGCCCAGGGTGTCAAGCTCAGTGTGTGGCAGTCCTACAGATGTTACTGGATGTTCTTTAGTGTCGACTACGCCACCCGTTGATTTGCGGTCACTACGGCCGCCGCTGCAGCAGGGTCCGCTGAGGCTGGTGGTGTGTGTGCAGCTTCGGGTAGTATAACCCCCAACGGGAGGGGTATAGCCTCAGGGGGTCAGTTGTAGAGGGTGGTGGTTGTGGTGGTGCAGTGAGAGTGGTAATAAGACTCCGAGTCGGGCTGTGCAGTTCAGGGCTTTACTTACTGCTGTTGTTCTGGTCACTCCGGCCTTGAGTGACCGCCCGAGCCGTGCTGCATCCACCAGGTCCTGGACTCGGCCAACCCCCAGGTGATTCTGGAGCGTGGTCCTGAGCTCCCTTTCTGACTTGTCCTTCTCTCTGGCCTTCCCCACCAGGGATCCACCTAAGTCCGGCTCCCTCGGGCCTCTTGTTGGTAAAACCCTTGTCTCTGGGTTCCCTGACCCTATTCTTGGTTTGCCTTCCGGGTGGATTTAGTGGGTGGTCGTGGCAGATCCTGCCCACGACCTCCGGTCTCTGGCTAAGGATTAGTGCCCTCCACCAGCTTGGGATCCGGTACCCTTGTGCAAACTCTTCACCCTCTGGTCTAATTTTGGGTTCTTGGAGTTCCCTCTTCTCCCCCTCTGGGTCCTTCTTTTCTCCTCTCTCTCACTCTCTTGGCCTTGGAGCTGGCTGAGCTGCTCTGCTTGTCTGACCAAACCTCTACAAAAGACCCTATTCTAAGATGGTTTCCACCTTATATACTCCCTCTATGTGTGAGCTCAGGTGACCAGCACCCAATGAGCTCCTAGCATTACCCAGACTGCTCCCCCTATCTGCCCCTACACTACTGGGATGTTCCACCCCCCTCCCACTCCAGCCAGGGACAGACACTGTCGTACCTGCACATTTCTCTAGTGGGAGTACCATTGGTCTGTCCCCCGGAAATGGGATGTGTGTAGTGCATGCAGCCTACTGAGCTCAGTTCCACACTCCATCCTTACCCGGGAGTGGAATATCACACCTCTGGCTTGAGGTGTAATACCCCTGTAGCAGCCGCATCCTCAGGGTGCTACATTCCCCCCTGGTAAATCACAGCACGTCCTCGGGCTGTAAGAGAATAAACATCCAAAACATACAATTTTTTTTTTTTTTCATGAACATAAACATAGAAAACATTATATATATCAGCATAAACTTTTTCATATAAACATTCTTGTTCCTCCGGCCACGGTGCAACTTGTGACCGGGTAAAGTGCGACAGTCTCCTTCAAGAAAAACAACAGTTTCCTATAAAACTGGTAGAGGGCGCCTTTGAAAGCGCAACTATATACAAGGGGAAAGTGGCCGCTCTCAGTCCTCGGCCAGGTAATGGGAATAGGGACACACGGGTTAACAGTTCACTCTTGTCCCAACGGGGACATATTTAAAGCAGCAACAGTTCACTGTACCCCGATGGGTAACTATTTACAGTCTCTTTACCGTACTTTAACGACGGCGTCCTCCTGCTCCTTCTTTGGATTCAGACCCGTCCGGGTCCTCCTGCTCCTCCTCACACCGCAGCTCCTCCTCCGTCAGGCGATGTACATGGAGGGCGTAGGGTCCTTTGGCACACTTGTGCCGGGTGAAGGTGACCTCGTCCCCTACATACAGGTCACGACCTCTGTGTCCCTCCGGCAGATGGCTTTCTACGTCTCTGCGGGTGACAAAGACGTCGCCGGGGGTATGATGGTCTCTTATGAAGCCCCACCCATGCTGCAGGTTGAATTTAATCACAGTCCCGGTGGTACGGGGACCATGAGCTGCACGGGGATCTCTCCTGGTCCGGCTCTTCTGCTCCGCGCTCCTTATCTGTGCTTGCTGTTCCCGGACCCGCCTCTCTCTCCGCTCCTTCTCGAAGACCTCGAGCTGCTGGCGGCAGCACTCTGCACGCTCCGCTGCGGCCGCCCGAGTCTCCTGAGTGAACCCCGTGAGGTCTCCTCCGGTGGGGTCCCACTCAAACTGTGCCTCTTCTAGCGGGAGCGGGGTTCTCCTGACGGGCTTCGGAACCGGAATCAGGGGCTCATCTAGGGGTCTTTCTTTCCGGAGTCGGGGATGGTGAAACTCCGGTGGCCACACAAAGGGCTGCCCATCCGGGCACGTATGCTGGGCGAACAGGTCCTCACCCAGGTGCGGTACTTTAGGTGTTATGGGCGCTGTGGTGGTAGCGGCGCCCGGGTTGACCAGGCCTTGCGACCAGGCTTGGGGCACGCTAAAGGAAAAGGGCACCGTAAGAACGGCGGCGCCCGTGGTTACTCGGCCCTGCGACCAGGCTGGTGGCTCCGCGGATGTAGGGGGCGCTGTTGGAATGGCGGCGCCCGGGTGTACTAGGCCTTGCGACCAGGCCGATGGTATTTCCTGCTTTGCCGCACTCAGGGTCGAAGCGCGTGACGTCACAGGGGTCACGGCCGCGGTTTCCGGTTGAGGCCTAGTCTGCGGCGGTGACGATGCAGCGACGGGCACGGCAGGGGGAACTTCGGGCTCTGCGACGGGGAGCTAGGGCAGGCACGCGGTTTCCCGGCTCGGGGTAGAGACGTCCCCTTTACCTGCCTCCATTCGTTCAGCTCCCTTCTCGGCGCCGTCTCCGGCCTTGAGTCCTCCTGCACCATCCTCAGAGGCGGTCTGTCTCCTCGTCTCGGGTGGCGTGCTCCGCTGACGGGTTTCGGTCCGCTGGGCCATCTCTCGGCTCCACTCCGCCAACGTCTCTCGCTGCACCCGGGCCATCCTCCGTGCGAGGCCCTCCAGCGCAGTCTGTGCACACTCCCGGTCTCGGGGGAGCTGTGCCAGGATCTCCACTAAGCCTAGTGGGGTTGTTGCTTGCAGCAGGCTCCTGACCACTGGGTCGGTGCTGCCTGACTCTCCCTCCATCTCCGGGTAGGCTTTCTCTGGACTCCTCTCCAGACTTCTTGTCTCCGGGTGCGCTCTCTCCAGACTGCTCCAGGCGACACCCATCTTTGCTCTCTTGTTCTGTCTCCGCCCACATTGAAGGTGGTCCCGGGGCAACTTTGTGATTGTCAGTTCCAGGGGCAGTTCTCTCACGCTGATGGACACTTCCAGCATCACAGTCTCTGTTGGTGGGCGCGGTTTCCGCTTTTGGCGCCATTCTTCGACCTGGCCCACGATGGGAGGTGGCCTCTTGCCACCCTCTGGCATGCCCATAATGGCGTCCGCTCTTCCAAGGCGTGAAATCTTTGGAAATGGCGGGAATCGTCTCCCAGTGGCGGGAAACTCCATGGATGGCGGGAAAAAGCTGCAAATGGCGGACAACCGGCGGGAAACGACCTGTGATGGGGTCCGTTGGCGGGGACCCTCCGGAACCGGCGGGAGACTTCTTTTTAAGGTAACGGTGAACTTCTCTTCAGGCACGCAGTACCCGGTTGTTGCGGGCACGTTATCCTGCCGACTACGCCAAAGTTGACGCGCCCCCTGGGCCAGTGCTGTTTGGGGGATACCCGGAGCCGGATCAGATGGGGGTTGTAGTCTCCGAGTGGCGGTGACCCGGTCCGTGCCCAGGGTGTCAAGCTCAGTGTGTGGCAGTCCTACAGATGTTACTGGATGTTCTTTAGTGTCGACTACGCCACCTGTTGATTTGCGGTCACTACGGCCGCCGCTGCAGCAGGGTCCGCTGAGGCTGGTGGTGTGTGTGCAGCTTCGGGTAGTATAACCCCCAACGGGAGGGGTATAGCCTCAGGGGGTCAGTTGTAGAGGGTGGTGGTTGTGGTGGTGCAGTGAGAGTGGTAATAAGACTCCGAGTCGGGCTGTGCAGTTCAGGGTTTTACTTACTGCTGTTGTTCTGGTCACTCCGGCCTTGAGTGACCGCCCGAGCCGTGCTGCATCCACCAGGTCCTGGACTCGGCCAACCCCCAGGTGATTCTGGAGCGTGGTCCTGAGCTCCCTTTCTGACTTGTCCTTCTCTCTGGCCTTCCCCACCAGGGATCCACCTAAGTCCGGCTCCCTCGGGCCTCTTGTTGGTAAAACCCTTGTCTCTGGGTTCCCTGACCCTATTCTTGGTTTGCCTTCCGGGTGGATTTAGTGGGTGGTCGTGGCAGATCCTGCCCACGACCTCCGGTCTCTGGCTAAGGATTAGTGCCCTCCACCAGCTTGGGATCCGGTACCCTTGTGCCAACTCTTCACCCTCTGGTCTAATTTTGGGTTCTTGGAGTTCCCTCTTCTCCCCCTCTGGGTCCTTCTTTTCTCCTCTCTCTCACTCTCTTGGCCTTGGAGCTGGCTGAGCTGCTCTGCTTGTCTGACCAAACCTCTACAAAAGACCCTATTCTAAGATGGTTCCCACCTTATATACTCCCTCTATGTGTGAGCTCAGGTGACCAGCACCCAATGAGCTCCTAGCATTACCCAGACTGCTCCCCCTATCTGCCCCTACACTACTGGGTTGTTCCACCCCCCTCCCACTCCAGCCAGGGACAGACACTGTCGTACCTGCACATTTCTCTAGTGGGAGTACCATTGGTCTGTCCCCCGGAAATGGGATGTGTGTAGTGCATGCAGCCTACTGAGCTCAGTTCCACACTCCATCCTTACCCGGGAGTGGAATATCACACCTCTGGCTTGAGGTGTAATACCCCTGTAGCAGCCGCATCCTCAGGGTGCTACAACTACATGTATGCAAATCACCGGCACTAAAGAATCCTGACAGCGTGCATCATGCAATCTGAGAATTCAGAAGTCTGCAGTCACATAGAATGACTGCAGACTCATTACAAACTTGGACAACCCCTTTAATGCTTCTAACATAAATAAAAAATATGAGAATTAGTATCACAAAAAAAATTACATCCAGATACCTTTTAGATGACGTCTCTGATTGGAGTCGCTCTTTCTTTTCATCTTCATCTTGTCCACACTCCATGATAACTTTTCTCTTCCACGCCTCATATCTGCAGACTTCTATCTTCTCTGATCTTCTGCAGCACATCCCCAAACGATGCCCTTAAAGATAGCAGTGTCTTTATAATGCTCCTAAATAAAAATATCTACCCTACACTGAGCCCCTGAATAAATAATTGCCCCTCACTATATTCATACACAAAACATGACCCCCACACTTTCCCTCTTATGGTACATGCTCTCCACAATGCACTCTCCTTTCCATACTGGGCCCCCTCTTCACACTGTCCTCTCACACTGTGTCTCCCCTATGGGACCCAAACTCTATACTGTGTCCCCTAATAACACACGCTTTCCTTGGCATACTATCCCCTCCTGGCTGTACTCTTGCACTGTCCCCCCATACTACCCCCACACACTATTCAATCTCTATCTCTGTTCTGTGCCCACTCACACTTTTCTCCCCCTCAATAGTCTCCTCACATATTTCCCCCTCCCTTCTCATATGATCTCCTCTCACATCCCCTTGCTAACCATACTATCTCCTCATATATTTACTCCCTCACTCCCCATGCCGTGTCTGCACACATCCCATCACCCTCGCTCCCCATACTGTGTCTGCACACATCCCATCACCCTCACTCAATATATTGTGTCTGCACACATCCCATCACCCTCGCTCCCCATATTGCATCCACATACATTTTTCCCCTCACTACTCATACTGTGTCCTCACCAATCCCCCACTCACCATACTTTGTCTGCACCCATCCCCCTACTCATTCCACATACTGTGTCTGCATATATTCCCCCATCTCTCCCCATATTGCATTCGCACACATCCTCCACATTCTGTGTCTGCACCAATCCCCCCACTCCCCATGCTGTGTATTCACCCACCCCAACTCACCATATGTGTCTGTACCCGTCTCCCCCACTTACCTTACTGTGTCTGCGCCTTTCCTCTATACTGTTTCCTCATACATGTCCCCCATCTCCCACTTTGCGCCTCATACTATGTCTTCAAATTTCTCTTGCTTCCCATATTGTGTCTGCACCTGTCCCTTCCTTGCTCTCCAAACTTATCCTCAAATCTTCCCCACCCCCGTTACGCTAAATCTCCCCCATCCCTCCCCCCACACTAAATCTTCACCACCTTCCTCCCCAACACTAAATCTCCCCCACGCTAAATCTCCTCCCACTAAATCTCTCCCACCCCCCCACACTAGTTCTCCCCCCATATTAAATCTCCCCCCGTTACACTGAATCTTTGGTGTCTTCAGCTCCACTGGTCTGCAGCACTTACCAACGATGTTCTTCGCGCCTCTTCGCACTGTCGAGTAACATCTCCAGCTTGATCACATGACCTGATCACCCTGTTGATATCGCTCTGACCCGGCGGTTAGAGCTTCAATTGTTCACTGGGAGCAGGCGTGCTGCACCTTCTCTGAGCCAGCTGTCAGCTTGACAGCTGGCACAGACAATAGCCAACTCCCAGTCCAGGGGGCGGCAAAATGCCACCGCCGGGGGAGACACCTCGGACCGCCACATTAGGCGGCCTAATGGTGCCCCCCCTGCTGGCTGCGCCTGGGGCTAATGCTCCGTCTGCCCCCCTAGATACATCTCTGTGTTTATGTATATACTTATATATATATATATATATATATATATATATATATATATATATAGCAGGTGAAATAAGTATTGAATATGTTCCTAAAGGTGCTATCGATATGAAATTCTCATTAGATGTCTCAACAACCCATCCAATCCACACAGGCAAAGAAATCAAGCCAAAGATGTCCATAAATTAAGTTATGTGTAATAATGAGAAATGGCATAGGGAAAAAGTATTGAACACACTTACTGAAATTTATTTAATACTTCGCAAAAGTCTTTGTTGGTGATGATAGCTTCAAGATTCCTCCTGTATGGAAAAACTAGTCGCATGCATTGCTCAGGTGTGATTTTGGCCAATTCTTCCACACAAACGCTCTTAAAAATCCTGAAGGTTCCGTGGGTTCCTTCTATGAATGCTGAGGTTTAATTTCTTCCATAAGTGTTCTCCTCCAGTAGGCGTATATGTCCAAAAATGATGCACGTCAGAGCGCATGTTGCCTCTTATGGGGTCAATAAACGTGGATGATAATGCAATGTTAAAGGAGCCTTAGTGAATATGTGTGTACAAATACATTAGTGAATCAATATGTTTTTGCTACATGCTAATTGGAGTTTTAGAAACTCTGGAAGGCCATAAGTAATGCTATACAATAGTATAATATAGTGAATGTATTCTGTACATGATTATAGACAGTCTTCATGGAGTATAAAGTGATGGCTGAAAGTGTTGGCACCCTTGAAATTGTTCCAGAAAATGAAGTATTTCTCCTAGAAAATTATTGCAATTACACACGTTTTGTTATACACATGTTTAGCTCCTTTGTGTGTATTGGAACAACTAAAAAAAGAGAAAAAAAGCAATTTGGACATCATTTCACACAAAACCCCAAAAATGGACTGGACAAAATTGTTTGCCCCCTCAACTTAATATTTGGTTGCACACAATTTGGAATAAATAACTTCAATCAATCGCTTCCTATAACAATCAACAAGCTTTTTACACCTGTGAACCTGGAACTTTGGAACACTCTACCTTTGCAAACTGCTCCAGGTCTCTTATATTTGAAGGGTGCCTTCTTTCAACAGCAATTTTAAGATCTCTCCTCAGATGTTCAATGGGATTTAGATCCGGACTCATTGCTGGTTACTGCAGAATTCTCCAGTGCTTTGTTTCCATCCATCTTTGGGTGCTTCTTGAAGTATGTTTGGGGTATTGTCCTGCTGGAAGACCCATGACCTAAGACGTAAACCCATCTTTCTGACACTGGGCACTCTATTAAGGCCCAAAATCCCTTGGTAATATTCAGATTTCATGATGACTTGCACAAAACATCTTTGACCCTCCACCATATTTCACTGTAGGTACTGTGTTCTTTTCTTTGTAGGCCTCATTTTTCGTTAAGCAGTAGTATGACATGCTTTACCGAACAGCTCTATCTTGGTCTCATTTGTCCACAAAACTCTTTTCCAAAGGATTTTGGTTTATTCACGTACATTTTGGCAAACTGCAGTCTAGCTTTTTTATGTCTCTGTGTCAGCAGTGGGGTCCTCCTGGGTCTCCTGCCATAGCGCATCATTGAATTCAAATGTCAACGGATAGTTCGCGCTGACACTGATTCACCCTGACCCTGCAAGACTGCTTGAATTTCTCTGGAACTTGATTGGGGCTGCTTATCCACCATCCGGTCTATCCTGTGTTGCAACCTTTCATCTATTTTTCTCTGCCATCCACGTCAATGGAGATTACCTACAGTGCCATGGGTTCTAAACTTTTTGCTTATGTTGCGCACCATGAACAAAGGAACATACAGATCTCTGGAGATGGACTTGTAAACTTGAGATTGTTGATATTTTTTAACAATTTGGGTTCTCAAGTCCTCAGACAGTTCTTTTCTCCTCTTTCTGTTCTCAATGCTTAGTGTGGCACACACAGACACACAATGCAAAGATTGAGTCAACTTCTCCCCTTTTTACCTGGTTTCAGGTGTGATTTTCATATTGCTCACACCTGTTACTTGCCAAAGGTGAGTTTGAATGAGCATCACATGCTTGAAACAAAGTTGTTTACCCACAATTTTAGAAAGGTGCCAACAAATTTGTCTGGCCAATTTTTGAGGTTTTGTGTGAAATTATGTACAATTTGCCTTTTTTCTCTGTTTTTTTGTGTTTTTTCCAATACAAACAAATGAAATAAACATATGTATAACAGAACATGCATAATTGCAACATTTTTCTGGGAGAAATGCTTGATTTCTGGAATAATTTCAAGGCTGCCACCACTTTTTGCCATTTATGATTTGCACTTCACAAAGCATCCTGTATACTTTGCCCTTTGTGTGAGTATCAGGTTTTCTGTGTTTTTAGTCTATTAGTGAATATGTCTGTAAAGCGCTGTGGAATTAATGGCGCTATATAAGTAAGTAAAATAAATAAGTAAATATAGGTGTCATGCTACTGGATTTGATCCCCTGAGTTTGTATACTGTGGTCGGCTTTTCTTTCTGCCGGGCCACAGGAGACACACCTTTCCTCTGGGTGTTTGGGTTCTGCTGTTCTGGCTGCAGTCAATCTAGTTTAACACAGGTGTTTTCATTTCTCTGCCTATCACCTGTTGGGTGCAGCTTTATATTCTGTCCTCCTGCTGGTGATAGATTTATTTGGATGTTCTTACATTCTGTTGATGTTTGGAGCCAGTCTGTGAAATTCCAACTAAGGATTTTCACTTTGCTGTTTTTCTGCTATACTTTGCACCTATATTCTGTTTATCTTTAGGAAATAGGCAGTATATTTGCTAACAGTACTTGCTTTATTCTTTGTTTGGTATATTATTTACTTTACTCTGGGATCTTTCCTTTGCTCAACACACTTCTCTTGTAGTTCATTCACAATCTGCTCTGCCCTCCGGTTCTTTAGGAGGAACGTGAAGCAACTCGTGGGCCTTTTAGTCAGTTTAGGCCAGAGTTGCCATCTCCTAGTCTGTGGTTAGTTTTATCTCTGCACCCGCAGGCTCCACTAGGTACTGCGGAGTCAGGATATCTAGTCTGTAAAGGAACCATCAGGATCAGTTGCAGTTCTTAGTGTATAATCTATTTTCCCTAGTGAGTAGCTATTCTAGGAGCAGTTAGGGGCATTCAGGGTGAGCCGCCATTGAGTGGGGGTGCCATTTCGTTGGCTTAGGGTGGCAACCTCCGCGATCAGGTAGAGACAGATCAGGGACAGAGTAAAGCTTTTACCAGTCTGAACAGGAATCCATCAGGTTCAGGTTTTTGTCCCCCCTGGTTTGTTCGCTACCCATGTGCTTGTGACGCGCCCCTGGGCCTGCTGTGTCGCGCAGCATCTCGCGCACGGGGGCTTACCCGGAACCGGATCAGATGAGGGTTGTAGTCTCCGAGTGGCGGGGACCCGGTCCGTGCCCAGGGAGTCAAACTCAGTGTGTGGCAGTCTTGATAGATGTTATTTGAGTGTCGACTACGCCACCCGTTGATTTGCAGCTATGGAGCTGCCGCTGCAGGGCAGACCGCTGAGGCCGGTGTAGAATTGTGCAGCGTGATAGTATAACCCCCAACGGGAGGGGTATGGCCTCAGGGCAGCCGACGTGGAAGATGGGGGTAGCAGGAACCACTCAGAGACGGTGCGGTGTAATTCAGGGTCTTTACTGGTAACAACGATAGACCCTCCCGGAGTACTTGCTAGCGAATGGGGCCTGGTCAGTCCTTGAGCAGATGGGATCTCCCCTGGCCAGGCAGAGTTGTAGGCCTCCCAAACTGACTGTACTCTTCTGGCTACCTTGCTAGAAGCGGATATAAGTAGCCCACGTCCCTGAGTGTACCGTGTGGTGCTCACCCGTATGGCCGGTGACTCGGGGCCTTCTAATGGCTTCCGCTCCACGATGGCGGTGCTGGTCCCACACGTGTGACCGTGCCTTCGGGTTTCTGAGCCTGAGGACCTGAAATCCCCTGCCGGTCGGCTTCTGCTGCTGGGTAAGAGTTAGTCCCCACAGCCTCGGACGCCGGGTCCGGTAAGAAAGCTTCTCAGTCAGGGCGAGCTCTGCAGCTGCCAGCCCCTGACTCGTAGTAGTATTGCTCCCACTGAGCTTCTGCTGTTTCTTCCTATGACTGTTTCTCGTCTCTACTTCTTCTCTACTCCTCACCCTGCCTCAGCCCCGGGTTTATATAGGGGAAGTTCTTCCCCTCCCAAGACTGGGCAGGAGGTGTGGCATGCACAGGATCCCTGACCAAAGGACCTCCCACCTGCTCTCAGACATAACATTACATTACTGTGGGAAACCAGACCCCTGGGGTGCCACATTCCCCCCTAGTGAAATTTAGTACTCCGGGACTAAACATATCTTAGAAAAACATAACAAGATATAACAACAATAATAGTACAATAAGAAGAAACACATAAAGGTGGTCACGGCATGTCCGTAACCAGGTGTAGTCTTTGAAGAAAAGCAAGGTGTCCATTTCACCAAAACAGGGAGACGTAACCAGGTAGGGGTTTGTCCTGCCCCGAGTCCTTAACAGTCTTTAGTCCGTCCTGGGTTACGCTCCAACTATGTACAAAGGATTCCCGGTAAATCCACCAAGGACTCCTACAAATAACTAGAAACACAAAATTATACACAAGCAACAATACACAGGTAAACATAAATAAAACAATTTATACACTTCAAATCCTCCAACGTGCGGGTAACTGGCCTCTAGTGGCCCTACTGGACCTACGGAGCTGACTGTCTAGCCCTGAACTACAGGGTGTAGGAGCTGTCAAGGGTAAACTGGGCAGCTGTCTACCGGCTCTTTGGCTCACTAGGGATATGGCAGGCTCACTGCAAGCAGAGGGTTGATCCTCCTGGTCTGCGGGTGTGGGGTCTTCTGCCTCCTGGACCGGCTGTTCTTCCAGCTCTACCTGTTGCTCCGTAGGTGCTTGGGATGCTGGTTGGAGGAAGGTGAGTACGGGTACCACAACTGCACCATTGACTTGAGTCCAAGACCGAGGGAAGTCCCCGAGCACAGTACTAACCATATCTTCCCTTTCCTCTACGGGTCGATGGTCTTCTGGTTCCTCTTCAGGGTTCCTCAGTTGTTCGGGACACTTCTTCAGGTGGTTCCGGGATACAATGGCTGTGGTTTCCCCTCCGTCTTTACTGATGGTACAAACCTTCGGGTTCTCGTGGCTTGAGGGCAGTACGGTGTACGGGTCCTTCTCCCACTAGTCGTCCAACTTGTGGAGCCGTCTCTTCCTCTTCAAGACCTGCTCTCCGGGTACCAGGGGAACAGCGGGAGCATACTGGTTGTAAGTTTTCTCTTGTCTTTCCCTAGCCTGACAGAGACTTCGCTCCACGCTCTCCTGTACTCTCCGGTACTGCTGCTGCCTCTCTGTGTCCCAGTCTGCTTCTGGTGAAGTGTCCTCGGGTGTCAGGACTCCCATTTCCAGGTCAACAGGTAACTTACCAGGTCTTGCCCTCATTAGGTAAGCCGGGGTACAGTTGGTGGAACCTACCGGGATGTGGTTGTATAGGTCCACCAGATCGGGCAGCTTCTCAGGCCACAGACTGTGTTCTTCCAGGGGCAACGTTTTCAGAAGATCCATTACCACCTGGTTCATTTTCTCACAAAGTCCATTAGTTTGCGGATGATAGGGTGTCGTCCTTATCTTCCGGCAGCCATACAGAGTGCAGAATTCTTGGAAGACCTCCGCTTCAAAGGCAGGTACCTGGTCTGTCAACACTTGGTCCGGGTACCCGTGTGGACGGCAGAAATGCTGCTGGAAGGCTCTCGCTGCTGTCCGAGCTGTTAAGTCCTTGACGGGGACGACAACCAAGAACCGGGAGTAATGATCCACGATGGTTAACGCGTAGACGTAGCCATTTCTGCTTGGGGTCAGTTTTACATGATCCAAGGCTACCAGTTCCAACGGTTGCCGGGTGACGATGGACTGCAGGGGAGTCTTCTGGCTGGCACGGTCCTTCCTTCTCAGGTTGCACGGGCCACAGTCTCTGCACCACTTCTCAATTGTTCCCCTCATGCCTACCCAGTGGAATCGCTCGCGCAGCAGGAACTCCAGCTTCTTCCACCCGAAGTGTCCAGCTCCGTCGTGGTATGCCTCCATCACCATGGCTGCGTCTCTTCGTGGCACCACTACTTGCCAGAGTAGTTCATGCGTCCGGGAGTTAACCATTCTGCGGCACAACTTCCCCTTGTAAAGGAACAGTCGACTCTTCTCTGCCCATAGTTGTTTGGCTTCCTCCGGAGCGTCTGGTTCAAGGCAAGCCTCCGGGTGAGTCAGCATCTCCTTCACCAGTCGGACGGCAGGGTCGCTGTCTTGCGTTTCCGCCCAGTTGTAGTGAGGTAAGGGGTTCAACGTAGCAGCCTGCTTACTCCTTACCCAGTGGGAATACTGGATAGTCCCATGACGGTGGAACGCAGGGAGTTCAACTTCTTCCAGTCCCTCCGGATCTTCTCCTTCGTCCGGCAGGTTGGGCATCCTGGACAGGGCGTCCGCGTTGGTATTGGAGCGTCCGGCCCGGTATTTGATTGTGAACTCGTAGTTGGACAGACGGGCCATCCACCTCTGCTCCAGGGCACCGAGTCTTGCCATGTCCAGGTGTGTCAACGGGTTGTTATCCGTGTTCACGGTGAACCGGGAAGAAGCGAGGTAATGCTTAAAGCGCTCGGTGACTGCCCATACTACGGCCAGGAACTCCAGCTTAAATGAGCTGTAATTCTCGGGGTTCCTTTCGGTGGGTCGCAGCTTTCGGCTGGCGTAGGCGATTACTCGTTCCTTCCCCTGCTGGATCTGGGACAGTACGGCTCCTAGCCCGATGTTACTGGCGTCGGTGTAGAGGATAAAGGGCTGGCTATAATCCGGGTACGCCAGGATTTCGTCCCCCGTGAGGGCCATCTTCAGCTGGCGGAAGGACTCTTCTTCCAGCTCCTCCCATTTGAAGGGCGGTTTCTGGTTCTTGGCCTTCCGGGACTGGCCTATCAGGAGGTCCTGCATAGGTGCTGCCTTTTTGGTGAAACCAGGAATAAATCTTCGGTAGTAGCCTACCAACCCGAGGAACTGCCGCACTTCTTTTACGCTGGAGGGGCTTGGCCATTCCTTAATTGCGGTGATCTTATCAGGGTCAGGAGCCACTCCGTCAGCGCTCACCACGTGTCCCAGGTACTGCACCTTTGGTTTCAGGAGGTGACACTTGGAGGGTTTCACCTTTAGGCCGTAACTCGCCAGAGCTTCGAACACTTCCGCCAGGTGTTTCAGGTGGTCCTCATACGTCTTGGAATATACGATGACATCGTCCAGGTACAACAGGACCGTCTCGAAGTTTCTGTGGCCCAGACAACACTCCATTAGTCGTTGGAAGGTTCCTGGTGCGTTGCAGAGTCCGAACGGCATGCAGGTGAACTCGCTAAGTCCCATCGGGGTGGTGAATGCAGTCTTCTCCCGGTCCGCCTCTGCTACAGGAACCTGCCAGTACCCGCTAGTGAGATCCAAGGTAGAGAAGAAGTTAGCAGATCTTAAAGCAGCCAATGACTCCTCTATCCTTGGTAAGGGGTACGCATCCTTGTGTGTGATACGGTTGATTTTCCGGTAATCTACACACATCCTCATGGTGTTGTCTTTTTTTCTGACTAAGACTAGTAGAGCTGCCCAGGGGCTACAGCTATCCCTGATCACCCCAGCCTCTTTCATGTCTCTAAGCATCCCCTTGGCGTGTTGGTAGTGTGCAGGGGGTACGGGTCGATACCTCTCTTTTATGGGAGGATGGTCTCCCGTGGGGATGTGGTGTTCTACCCCCTTGACTCGCCCGAAGTCTAGCGGGTGTTTACTAAACACTCTCTCGTACTCTTGAACCACCCGATAGACTCCCTGTTTCTGATGTGAGGGAGTGGAGTCAGTACCCAAATGTAGTTGCTGACACCAGTCCTCCATTGTTTTCTTAGAGCCGTTACCTTCCTCCGGGTGAGATGGAGGCAAGGGTTCTACAGATTGTATAGCATTTTGGTTAATGGTATATAATTTGGCTAGCGTGGCATACCGGGGCAGGTACACTTCCCTCTTCCCGATATTGATTATGCGAACGGGCACCCTCCCATGGCGTACATTAACCACCCCCCGTGCTGTCAAGATGGTGGGCCTACTGTCTGAGTAAACTGGTTCTACCATTGCCTGGTAATCTCTACCTCTCAGACCAATAGCTGCCCGGCACCAAATCATCATTTCACTTTTTGGGGGCATGGCAATAGGAAAAGGGTCACACATTCTTACGCTACCAATCTCACCGCCGGAGAGTTCCACCTGTTGCCGTCGCATCAGTGCCCGGATCTCTTTCTGGAGCACCCGCTGCTCGCTGGAGCTGGCGTTCTTGGCAACCTGTTGTAAAAGGAAAATCACCTCTGCAAGACAATTTTCAATTACATTAGTTCCTAGCGTTATCTTTGGGTGACTCTCGTGTTTGTCAATGTCTACAATAATCAGTCCCTGTGCTGCTAGTTCGACTCTACCAATTTTAATGGTCGCCTCTTTAAATCCGATCTGTGGCATGGGCTGACCATTGCTGGCGATGATACTCAAGTCGTCGTCAGGGTAGCGGGTTATATCCGAGTCATTCCAGTACTGCTTGAAGAGCACGTACGGGATGTTGGTGACCTGTGACCCGGTGTCCAGTAGGGCACTCATAGGGATGCCATCCAGTACCACAGGCAAGACTGGACGTCCTCCGACATATTTGTTGCGCCAGTTCGATGGGCCTGGTGATCTTTTTCCTGGGGGTTGGCCCTCTACCCCCAGGTTGTGCCAGTTTAAAGGACAGTACCTTGCCATATGTCCGGGTTGATTGCAGCGGCGGCAGATGGGTCGTCCGTCCTCGTTGTACCGGTCACTGGGTCTTCCTCTGGCCGGTGGGGTCCTCCTTGGTTGACGCCACGGGATGTTCTCCGGTCCGGATGCCAGCTGGATCTTCCCTGGAGTGGAAGCCTGTAAAGACTGCACAGTTCGGGTTAACGCAGCAACGCTTTTAGCTAGCTCTTGGACCTGATGGTGCAGGTCTGGAGCCGGGTCATTGTTCAAAGCCTGCGCATCAGCCCCTACAGGCCCTGCCGACAAGGGCGCCGCCTCCTGGTGGTAAGTGATAGCTGGGCGCCTGTGGGTCACAACGCCATCCGGTGCCGGTTCTCGGAGCACCCGGATGGCTCTGTCCTTGAACTGTGCAAATCCCAGATGAGGGTCCTGTAGGGCCATTGCCCGCAACTGGGTTCGGTGGGCATTGCAATATAAACCCTCTATAAATTGTTCAGTCAACAGCCTGTCCTCGTCTCCCACGCCGTCAGGGTCGGTCTGCTTAACGGCTCTCAGGGCCTCTTGTAGGTTCAGGGCATAGTCCCTTATACTCTCATGGGCCCGCTGTTTGCACCCGTAGAATCTAAGCTTGATCTCGGCTGAGGTGCGGGTATCAAAGGTGTCCCTCAGCCGGGTTAGTATCCCTGCGACAGTCCTCCCCCCAGGTGGCCAGGACTTTACCTCCCTTCGGGCTGCTCCGGTTAATTGGGCCACCAGGATGCTCACTTTTTGCTCTTCTGTGAGGGGGTACACCTGGAAGAGGCTATCCAGCCTTTCTCTAAAGTCCTGCAGGGTATGTGACTCCCCGGAGTACTGGGGTAGCCAGGCTGCCCCCGGGATATAGGGCATGGTGAAAGGCATGACCGCGACAGCGGTGGCGCTGGCGGGGGTTGAAGCGGTGAAGCTCTCCTCCGTATCCGACATCCTTCTCCCCCCTAGTGGACCGTGGCCTACCTTGCGATGATCCTCTTCCGTAGGCCGCGGCTCCGCAGTGGATCGTCAGGGTTGAGGACCTTCCGTCGCGCTCCGGTGACGTCGGCGTCTGCTGGGCTCCTTCCAGGACCTTACGCAACGTCCGGACGTGAGGCGGGGCTTCAGTTCTCGCGGGCTTTTCGGAGTCCACGCCCCTCTTCTTCCCGCGCGGCGTCCTCAAGATGGCGTCCAACGGCGGGAAAACTCCACGGATGGCGTGAAGAAGGCTGAAGATGGCGCCGGATGGCGGGAATCTTCACCGATGGCGGGAAAACTTCACGGATGGTAAGTTTTAAAAGTCTCTTTTTCAGGCACGCAGTACCCGGTGGTTGCGGGCACGAAATCCTGCCGACTACGCCAAAGTTGACGCGCCCCTGGGCCTGCTGTGTCGCGCAGCGTCTCACGCACGGGGGCTTACCCGGAACCGGATCAGATGAGGGTTGTAGTCTCCGAGTGGCGGGGACCCCGTCCGTGCCCAGGGAGTCAAACTCAGTGTGTGGCAGTCTTGATAGATGTTATTTGAGTGTCGACTACGCCACCCGTTGATTTGCAGCTATGGAGCTGCCGCTGCAGGGCAGACCGCTGAGGCCGGTGTAGAATTGTGCAGCGTGATAGTATAACCCCCAACGGGAGGGGTATGGCCTCAGGGCAGCCGACGTGGAAGATGGGGGTAGCAGGAACCACTCAGAGACGGTGCGGTGTAATTCAGGGTCTTTACTGGTAACAACGATAGACCCTCCCGGAGTACTTGCTAGCGAACGGGGCCTGGTCAGTCCTTGAGCAGATGGGATCTCCCCTGGCCAGGCAGAGTTGTAGGCCTCCCAAACTGACTGTACTCTTCTGGCTACCTTGCTAGAAGCGGATATAAGTAGCCCACGTCCCTGAGTGTACCGTGTGGTGCTCACCCGTATGGCCGGTGACTCGGGGCCTTCTAATGGCTTCCGCTCCACGATGGCGGTGCTGGTCCCACGCGTGTGACCGTGCCTTCGGGTTTCTGGGCCTGAGGACCTGAAATCCCCTGCCGGTCGGCTTCTGCTGCTGGGTAAGAGTTAGTCCCCACAGCCTCGGACGCCGGGTCCGGTAAGAAAGCTTCTCAGTCAGGGCGAGCTCTGCAGCTGCCAGCCCCTGACTCGTAGTAGTATTGCTCCCACTGAGCTTCTGCTGTTTCTTCCTATGACTGTTTCTCGTCTCTACTTCTTCTCTACTCCTCACCCTGCCTCAGCCCCGGGTTTATATAGGGGAAGTTCTTCCCCTCCCAAGACTGGGCAGGAGGTGTGGCATGCACAGGATCCCTGACCAAAGGACCTCCCACCTGCTCTCAGACATAACATTACATTACTGTGGGAAACCAGACCCCTGGGGTGCCACACTTGTACTTGTGCAGTCATAACAATGCGTGTGTAAATATATTAGTAAATCAATGTTTTTTCTACATGTACAGTCTCATAATAGGATTTTTTCCAGCTATGTCCACTCTTCTGCAGGTTCAGCACTGCCTCTCCACTACTACTCTATTCTTTATTGATAGGCTGCATCTATAATTTCAGTCAATCACTGTGCTCATTGGTAATGCCGAGGTTTTCATCCTACAAAGGTAGAAACTAGTAATTTGGTGCAGCGCTTATGTGAGCTGTACTCATGAAGTCAACACTGCCACAAGTCAACAAAGACTGAAGTAGTAATGGTGAGATAGTACTTGACCTGCAGAGGGTGAGTTTTTTTATTTTATATGTTTGCAAAGCTATGGAATAAACAAAATATATCCTTAAAAATTCTCTGCTCATATGAAGTTTGCGAATTCTGTTTAACTTACTAGTCAGGATGTATAGGCTAAAATGGATTTCTAGGCGAGGGCAAATTTTTGACAAGCAATGTAGCATACCAAATCTTAACAGTGCAATATATACTGTACTCACTGTTGGGCTCTGCTTTCCGGTTCCAGCGGTCATCATATGATCACTTACATGTAATTTTTCGTACTTAAACAGAATTAGGAAGAGCAGCTAGTCAGAGACTGTAAAAGTATACAAATCTCATATGAGTGGTTACATGTCGACTACTCAAACTACTTAAGCTGGCTATAGGAGGGGGCGATAAACTGAATTTTTGCCCTGAGTACAGGAAAACCTTGATCCGCCTCTGACACCAACCTTCTGATGAATCTGTCTCACAGTGAGCAAATTTGAGATTCTGGTTCACCATTCACTTGATGTGCCAGTAAGAATATATTTTCTTTTGCTTGATTTTACACAAAAATAATTATTTTACTCTTTAATTAGGATTTTATTCTATTGCAGTGATTTTTTTCAAGAAGTGTTTTAAATTTCTATCTAATTGTCCCATTTTTGTTATCTCAGATACTTTGCAAAGAACACAGACGGGTCTATTACCAGAACATAAAGTTCATTAATACTGCACCATGTGTATTTCCGATATCGCCTCTTTACAGTGCTGTTGTCACTCTCAGCAAAGGTGAAGGTTATTTTATGGCTGCGCAGATGATGACTTCACATTTAGCAGAGTCTGCATTGTCCCTTAGGGTCTTATACTGCTTCTTGAAATATACTTTACAGTGCTCCATGATATCTCTCTGTGTTGTTAGCACTTTACCATATGCTACTTTGATGTGATTTCAGCAGGGAATGTGCCCATGGCAAGACAGCATTGTGACATGGAAGAAAACATGTCCTTAATGCTGTACATTACCAAAACATTTTGTTTTACAGCAGCAATGTTAGCTTTGTACTGAAGATGAATTAATTGATAGATTATACAGTTGAAACTAGAAGACACATATGTATGTTTTTCTAAATTTCTGACATGAAATCAGAATAATTCTTTCCCGTTTTAGGTCAGTTAGGATTACCATAATTTTTAATATTTACCAAATGCCAGAATAATGAGAGAGAGAGAATGGTTTAAGGCATTTTTATTACTTACTGCAAAGTCAAAGTTTTCATACATTTCATTAGTATTTGGTACCATTGCCCTTAAACTGAATGACTTCTGTCAAACGTTTGGGATATCCTTCCACAAGCTTCTCCCAATAGTTGGTCGGACTTTGGGTCCATTCCTCCTGACAAAAGTGGTGTAACTGATCCAGGTTTGTAGGTCGTCTTACTCGCACCTGCCTTTTCAGCTTTGCCCATAAATTTTCAATAGGATTGAGATCAGGGCTTTGTAATGGCCACTCCAAAACATTGACTTTGTTATCCTTAAGCCACATTATCATTTTGGCAGTATGCTTCGGGTCATTGTCCATTTGGAACACCCATTTCTGCACAAGCTTCAACTTCCTGGCTGATGTCTTGAGATGTTGCTTCAGTATTGCCACATAATTTTCTTTTCTCATGATGACATCTATTTTGTGAAGTGCACCAGTCCCTCCTGCAGCAAAACAACCCCACAACATGATACTGCCACCCCCGTGTTTCACAGTTGGGATGGTGTTCTTAGGCTTCCAAGCTTCTCCCTTTTTCCTCCAAACGTAACGATGGTCATTATGCCCAAAAAAGTTAAATTTTAGTTTCATCAGACAACAGGACATATCTCCAAAAATTAAAGTCTTTGTTCCTGTGTGCATTTGCAAACATTAATCTGTCTTTTTTATGTTTCTTTTGGAGTAATGGCTTCTTCTGGGCAAAGTGGCCTTTCTGCTCATGTTGATACAGTACTCGTGTTAGGTGTTGGGCATTTGCTGTGTCTGAAATTGGTTCAGAATCATCAGTAGATTCTGTGGTCTCCCATTCTGGTCCAGCCAGGGCAGATGCTGCTCAGCATCACCGTCAGTCCCAATGCCTAGCTGGTGCACGAGATGTACAAGTTGTCTCTTGGGTCTTTGTTCCTAGTAGTGTTAAGCATAGGTTGCGGAGGGGAACAGGACTACTACAGCCTAAGTCCAGGATGCACTGCACTGAGCATGCCCGTGACATGACGGACTGTGATTCGTGGTTTGGTGTCAGCTGATCCGGTGACCTGGCATCGCCTGATTGGCCGTGGGTGACGTCATCAGTAGTGCGACCAATAATGCGACGGTGGGCGGGGCTTAGTCTTTAAATAGCCCGCCCACAAACATGGCGGTGCGCTCTGATTATTGAGCTAAGGTTGTGTTACTGTGTGGAGGCTTGTCTGTTTTGGCTCCACGTGCTCTCTTGCTGCTCTAGCTTTGGACAGGCAGGTTTAGCTGGGGATAGGCAATCTTAGCTGGAGGGAGGCAGGTAGTTCCGTTTGACAGTCTGACTCTGACAAGGGGTTCGCTATACACCCCGAGCAGACTACGGACTCCGTATTCCTGGCACCGCCTGTTAGCCACGTGGAGAGTTACTCCACAGTCCGGTAGCACACCGGCTGGGAGCACGTATTCGTCGGTGTGAGTCACACACACGTCCTAGCACCTATTGCGTAGCCTCTGTGCAGTTAACAGGGCTACGGCTACATTATTTGTCGCACATCTCTCGTGCAGTTAACGGAGATAGTGCGAATCCCTTTTCCCGTCCCGGTGTGCAGTAACACTGGAGGGATTTATATATTAATTGGTTGTTTTACCTTCTTACCCGGAAGGTGTTCGGCCGCAGTCTTCCAGGCTGCATCGCGGACCCCGGGTTCGGTTGCTTTCCATTATTAATAAAGTTGTTTGCAACCGTCCCCATAACAACTCGTTTCACTGTGGTTATTGACACAATCTTACTCCAGACTGGTGTATCGCCTAAACACACTATCTGTCCATCCCAGTTTTCCCCCATATTAAAATCTTCAATTTCAGGTTCATACCATCCATGCACTTAATAGTCTCGGTCAGGACTGTACACATACTGGCAGGCGACCAGTCAATGTATTATTTATCCTATTTAGTATATCAAGGCTGCATTATACAATATATGTGTAACGGGTCAGGGGGGTGGAACCTCTGAGCTACTATACAAGGGGCAGTCCTTGTAAGGAAGCGGGTGGCTCCCAGGGAAGGCGGGTAGGTAGACACGGCAAGTGACAAGGACAGTCTCCGGGTAGAAGGGCAGGACGGTCACAGCAAGTGACGGGGACAGTCTCTAGACAGGCGGGTGGTCACGGCAAGTGACGGGGACAGTCTCTTGACAGGCGGGTGGGCACGGCAAGTGACAACAGGGTAAGAGTCTCTAGGCAGGCAGGTGGTCACGGCAAGTGACGGCAGAGCCTCCAGGTAGGCTAGCAGGCAGGTAGCAGGTGAGCGCTCCCAGGTGAGCGAGTAAGAGTCTCTGGACAGGCAGGTGGTCAAAGCAAGTGACGGCTGAGCCTCCAGGTAGGCTAGCAGGCAGGTAGCAGGTGAGCGCTCCCAGGTGAGCGAGTAAGAGTCTCTGGACAGGCAGGTGGTCACGGCAAGTGACGGCTAAGCCTCCAGGTAGGCTAGCAGGCAGGTAGCAGGTGAGCACTCCCAGGTGAGCGAGTAAGAGTCTCTGGACAGACAGGTGGTCACGGCAAGTGACGGCTAAGCCTCCAGGTAGGCTAGCAGGCAGGTAGCAGGTGAGCGCTCCCAGGTGAGCGAGTAAGAGTCTCTGGACAGGCAGGTGGTCACGGCAAGTGACGGCTAAGCCTCCAGGTAGGCTAGCAGGCAGATAGCAGGTGAGCGCTCCCAGGTGAGCGAGTAAGAGTCTCTGGACAGGCAGGTGGTCACGGCAAGTGACGGCTAAGCCTCCAGGTAGGCTAGCAGGCAGGTAGCAGGTGAGCGCTCCCAGGTGAGCGAGTAAGAGTCTCTGGACAGGCAGGCAGGTATCTGGCAGGTACTTCCTGGTCCCCAGGCGGACTGATCCATAGACAGACTGGCAGGTGCTGGTAGGCAGACTGTCGGACCACAGGATTGCAAGCAGGTAGGCAGATATCAGGCAGGTATAAAGCAGGAATCTGGCAGGTGACTGGCAGGTAACTGGTAACGGGACCTGAGGGCTGAAGCAGAGTTGAAAGGCTTTGCAACAACATTGCTCGGGCACCTCCATTTTGGAGGAGGTGCCTTATATATGGTGAGATCCTCCGGCCATTGGCTGGGGACTCCTTAGGACGGCGCGCGCGGCCCCTTTAAGAGAGGGGGAGCGCGCGCGCGCCCTAAGCACAGTGGCCGGGAAGCAGCGCGCGCTGCCAGCAGAGAGGGAGGAAGACGCCGGCCACGGAGCGGAGGGGTGAGGGGAACGGCGTCCCTGCCTGGCAGGAGGCAGGGACGCCGACGCTACAGTACCCCCCCTTTAGGCCTCCCCTTTTTTAGGCCAGAGATAAATTTATCAAGGATGAGCGGGGCATGGATGTTCTCCCGGGGCTCCCACGTTCTCTCCTCAGGACCAAACCCCTTCCAATCTACTAGAAAAAAGGTCTTTCCTCTTACCCTTTTGGTGATCAGAACGTTCTCTACCTCAAACTCGTTTTCAGCGGAAACCGGAGCAGGAGGCGTACCTGTAGACTTGGAAAAAGAGTTAAGTACCACGGGTTTGAGTAGAGATACATGGAAGGAGTTAGGAATCCGCAAGTTGGCCGGGAGTTTCAATTTATAGGCCACCGGGTTGATTTGTTTGATAACTTCCAGTGGGCTGATGAACCGAGGCCCTAACTTGTAGGAAGGAATCTTGAGCCGGACATATTTGGACGAGAGCCAGACTTTATCTCCAGGACGGAATTGTGGTGGATCCAGACGTCTTTTGTCAGCCTGTTTTCTCATCCGCTCGGATGACTAAAGAAGTGCGGATCGGGTACTCTCCCAAATGGAGGAAAATTCACTAACGAGAGATTCTGCAGCCGGATTGTCCACCGAGGTGGAGACGGGAAACGGGATCCGAGGATGCTGACCAAAGACTACAAAAAACGGGGATTTGGAGGAAGATTCGCTCTCGTGATTATTGTAGGAAAATTCGGCCCACGGTAAAAGATCCACCCAGTCAGAATGGTGAGCATTAACAAAGTGCCGGAGGAAACTGGTTAAAATTTGGTTGATCCGCTCCACTTGGCCATTGGACTGTGGGTGATAGGCAGAAGACCCCAGCAATTTACACATGGCACGCCAAAAGCGAGAGGTGAATTGAACCCCTCGGTCGGATACAATGTGGAGAGGTAGACCATGAAGACGGAAAACATGATGGATAAAGTCTTTAGCTAACTCAGATGCAGACGGGAGACCCGGCAGGGGAATGAAGTGAGCCATCTTGGAAAAGCGGTCAGCGACCACCCAAATGACCGTACAGCCAGCAGAGACAGGGAGATCCATTACAAAGTTCATAGCTATATGCTGCCACGGGGCAGCAGGTACAGGAAGAGGAAGGAGGCAACCGGCTGGCAGGTGTCTCGGAACCTTGTTGCGGGCGCAGGACACACAGGCTGAAACAAAGTCTATTACGTCCTTGTGCAGGGTAGGCCACCAGTAATGCCGGGAAATAAGCTGGAGGGTCTTTTTCTGACCAGCGTGGCCAGCTAGCTTAGACGAGTGACCCCAGTGTAGGACCTTCTCACGATCAGGTACTGTTACGAACGTCTTACCGGGAGGAAGACGATTTAGATTCACGGGGGCCACCTGCATTACTCTGGCGGGGTCAATGATGTGCTTAGGCTCCTCCTCTAGATCAGAGACCAGAAAGGATCAGGACAAGGCATCAGCTTTGATGTTTTTATCTGCCGGGCGAAAATGAAGAAGGAAATCAAAGCGGGCGAAAAACAAGGACCACCGAGTTTGGCGCGGGTTAAGTCTCTGGGCGCTCTGGAGGTAAGCCAAGTTCTTGTGGTCCGTGTAAATTATTACCGGGTGAAGAGCCCCCTCGAGCAGGTAACGCCACTCCTCCAGTGCCAGCTTAATAGCCAATAATTCTCAGTCTCCTATAGAATAATTGTGCTCAGAAGAGGAGAAAAGTTTGGAGAAGAAGCCACAGATTACCATTTTTCCGGAAGACGACTTTTGGGTAAGTACCGCTCCGGCTCCGGAGGAGGAAGCGTCAACTTCTAGGAAGAATTGTTTGTTGCCGTCCGGACGATGCATCACTGGAGCGGAGGAGAAAGCTTGTTTTAAGGAAAGGAAGGCTTCCTCTGCTTCGGGCGGCCATTCTCTGGGATTACCGCCCTTACGGGTGAGCGCAGAGATAGGGGCAGTCCGGGAAGAGAAGTGCGGTATGAAGAGGCAGCAGTAGTTGGCGAAGCCCAGGAACCGCTGAATAGCCTTCAACCCCTCAGGTCGGGGCCACTTCTGGATGGCAGATAGTTTCTCAGGATCCATTCGTAGGCCGGTCTGAGAGATTATGTAGCCCAGAAATGGAAGTGAGGTCTGCTCAAAGAGGCACTTCTCATATTTAACGTAGAGGTGGTTCTGCCTGAGCCTGAGCAGGACCTGACGAACGTCCCTCCGGTGAGTGGGAAGATCCGGAGAGAAGACCAAGATGTCGTTCAGGTACACCACCATGCAGGAGTAGAGAAGGTCACGGAAGATGTCATTGACCAACTCTTGAAAGACGGCGGGAGCGTTACAGAGACCGAAGGGCATTACAAGGTGTTCATAGTGGCCGTCCCGGGTGTTGAATGCCGTCTTCCACTCATCCCCCTGACGGATGCGGACCAGGTTATACGCCCCACGGAGGTCCAGCTTGGTGAAGATTCTAGCCCCCCTCAGACGGTCAAATAATTCAGGAATGAGCGGAAGGGGGTATTTATTTTTTACTGTGATCTGGTTAAGGCCTCTATAGTCTATTCATGGACGGAGTGAGCCGTCCTTTTTTTTGACGAAGAAGAAGCCTGCTCCCGCCGGGGAGGTAGATTTCCGGATAAATCCCCGGGCCAGATTCTCCTCAATATATTCAGACATGGACCGGGTCTCAGCAGCGGACAAAGGGTAGATACGCCCACGGGGAGGAGTAGCGCCGGGTATCAGGTCGATTGGGCAGTCATATGGTCTATGAGGGGGTAATGTCTCTGCTTCTTTTTTTATTAAAGACGTCCGCATAAGACCAATAGGGAACCGGTAGGCCGGGTAGATTGGCTGGGGTAGGAGAAGGATGGGCAGGATGAACGGGAACTAAACAAGTCTTATGGCAGTCCTGTCCCCAGCGAAGGACCTCTCCGGTCTGCCAATCAAGCACGGGTGCATGTTTCTGAAGCCAAGGTAGGCCTAGCAAGAGGGCGTGAGAGAGTTCAGGCAGAACATGGAAGAAGATGCTCTCAGAGTGCCGCATTCCCACCTGCAGAGTTATGGATTCGGTGATGAGTTGGATGGGATGTGGAAAGAGACCCCATCCACGGCGGCGACAGATAAGGGTACAGCCAGGGGTTTGGTGGGAATGCAGTATTTTTCTACCAGGGACTGAGAAATGAGATTTCCAGCAGCTCCAGAGTCAAGTTGAGCCAGTTCAAAATAACGGTTCTCTCCGCAGATGATAGAGACCGACAGCATCAGGGATGGAGACGGTTTACTTTTGTCTAGGGCGACCTCTCTGAGCGATCCTAGACACAGGCGTTTCCCGACCTCTCTGGGTAGGAACGGATCCGGTGCTCCTTACTGCCACAGTAGAAGCAGCTCCCCTCGGCACGGCGTAATTCTTGACGGGTTTTGACCATCTTGGTCTGGTCAACCTTCATAGG
This sequence comes from Phyllobates terribilis, assembly GCF_046119375.1. Taxonomy (NCBI): domain Eukaryota; kingdom Metazoa; phylum Chordata; class Amphibia; order Anura; family Dendrobatidae; genus Phyllobates; species Phyllobates terribilis. The sequence goes on from NW_027362769.1 coordinate 288,163,886, forward strand.
CTTGGGTGAGTGCACCGGGGGAGTAACGGAGGAAGTGACGGGTCTCTGGAAGGTAGGGGCAAGGCGTGGAAACCTCCTCTCACGGGTGACCTCTTTGGTGCGCTCCTGGAACCGGATGTCAATCCGGGTGGCAAGAGTTATTAAGTCGTCGAGAGTGGTAGGATTGTCCCGACCGGCGAGTTCATCTTTAATATGGCCGGACAGACCCTCCCAGAAGACGGACACCAGGGCGTCGTTATCCCAGGCAAGCTCTGAAGCAAGGGTACGGAACCGTATGGCATATTGGCCCACGGTGAGACCCCCTTGACGGAGGCGTAGCAGAGATGAGGCGGATGAAGTCTTCCATCCTGGTTCGTCGAAGACTTTCCGGAAAGCCGTGAGAAAGGCTGGCAGGTTGGACACCAGGGGGTCTCCTCTCTCCCATAGAGGATTTAGCCAAGCCAGCGCCTCCCCCGTGAGATGGGACATGATGAAGGCTACTTTGGCTCGGTCAGTGGAAAACTGGTGTGCCAACAGTTCGAAATGCAGAGTGCACAGATTAATGAAGCCCCGTGCCTGGACGGGATCTCTGCCAAAATGAGGCGGGGCGGAGAGGCGGGGACCGGGAAGAGATGCCATGGTATTGATGAGCAGCGGCGGTGTTGGGGTAGTAAGTGTGCAAGTGGAGGCAGCTCCCGATGAGGCAGAAAATGTGTCCAGGCGGGAGTTAACACTACGCAAGTGACTCAGGATGGACTCCTGTTGGGACCTCTGACGGGAAAGTTCATGACATAGGTCCGAGAGCGAGGGAGCTTGGTTGCCACCGGGTTCCATGGCCCGAGCAAACTGTAATGGGTCTGGGGGGTGGAACCTCTGAGCTACTATACAAGGGGCAGTCCTTGTAAGGAAGCGGGTGGCTCCCAGAGAAGGCGGGTAGGTAGACATGGCAAGTGACAAGGACAGTCTCAGGGTAGAAGGGCAGGACGGTCACAGCAAGTGACGGGGACAGTCTCTAGACAGGCGGGTGGCCACGGCAAGTGACGGGGACAGTCTCTTGACAGGCGGGTGGTCACGTCAAGTGACAACAGGGTAAGAGTCTCTAGGCAGGCAGGTGGTCACGGCAAGTGACGGCAGAGCCTCCAGGTAGGCTAGCAGGCAGGTAGCAGGTGAGCGAGTAAGAGTCTCTGGACAGGCAGGTGGTCACAGCAAGTGACGGCTGAGCCTCCAGGTAGGCTAGCAGGCAGGTAGCAGGTGAGCGCTCCCAGGTGAGCGAGTAAGAGTCTCTGGACAGGCAGGTGGTCACGGCAAGTGACGGCTAAGCCTCCAGGTAGGCTAGCAGGCAGGTAGCAGGTGAGCGCTCCCAGGTGAGCGAGTAAGAGTCTCTGGACAGGCAGGCAGGTATCAGGCATGTATCTGGCAGGTACTTCCTGGTCCGCAGCAAGACTGATCCATAGACAGACTGGCAGGTGCTGGTAGGCAGACTGTCGGACCACAGGATTGCAAGCAGGTAGGCAGATATCAGGCAGGTATCAAGCAGGAATCTGGCAGGTGACTGGCAGGTAGCTGGTAACGGGACCTGAGGGCTGAAGCAGAGTTGAAAGGCTTTGCAACAACATAGCTCGGGCACCTCCATTTTGGAGGAGGTGCCTTATATATGGTGAGATCCTCCGGCCATTGGCCGGGGACTCCTTAGGACGGCGCGCGCAGCCCCTTTAAGAGAGGGGGAGCGCGCGCGCGCACTCCCTAAGTACAGTGGCCGGGAAGCAGCGCGCGCTGCCAGCAGAGCGGGAGGAAGACGCCGGGCACGGAGTGAAGGGATGAGGGGAACGGCGTCCCTGCCTAGCAGGAGGCAGGGACGCCGACGCTACAATATGTACACTTTACCTTTTGTGTCTTCCCCATTTCCTCATAGACTGTAAGCTTGCGAGCAGGGCCCTCACTCCTATTGATTTGAGATATGCTTATTCTGTATTGTATGTATAAGTCCCCCCTAAAATTGTAAAGTGCTGCGGAATATGTTGGCGCTATAAAAACAAAATTTATTATTATATTATTACTCCATTATCTTCACAAGGTCTTTTGCTTTTGTCCTTGGGTTTATCTGCACATGTCAGGCCAAAGCACGTTCATCTCTGGGACACAGAACCCATCTCCTTCCTGAGTGGTATGATAGCTGGACATTCCCATCTTGTTTGTACTTGCGTATAATTGTTTGTACAGATGAGTGAGGCATCTTCAGGTATCTTGAAATTGTACCCAAGGATGAGCCAGACTTGTGCAAGTCCACAATTGTCTTCTTGATATCTTGGCTGATTTTTTTAGACTTTCCCATGATGCAACACAAAGAAGTAGTGTGTTTCAGGTGTGCATTGAAATACAAATACAATGCATTACAATATCAGAAGCTTCCAAACACATGACATCATCATATGGGCAGTCCAGAATTGTTTAAAGGCATAGTAATCTTAGTGAATGTAAACTTTTGACTTTGCAGTAAGTAATAAAAATGCCTTAAAACATTTTCTCTCTCTCATTATTCTGGCATTTGGAAAATATTAAAAATTGTGATAATCCTAATTAACCTAAAACGGGAAAGGTTTATTCTGATTTCATGTCAGATATTGAGAAAAACATGCATATGTGTCTTTTCATATAGTTCTGTAAACCTCTGGTTTCAACTGTACATAGGAAGTATTGGTATCCTATCAGCACTCTGATAATAATTGTATATTTAGTGCTTTCACTGTTGGTGAGTCTTATTGTTCTCAGCTTTGTTAAGAAATTATTTTGAATTTTAGATCTGTTGAAATCCCTCCTACAAGTAGAACCATTGTAGGAAAACTTGAAAGAGATCAGTGAATGAAATTTGCAAGATGGAGCTGGGAATGAGCTGTTCTCTTTATAGCCCTTTTTAGTTATGTTTGTGGATAGTAGATGTGAGTAGATCTATTTTCATTTTAAAGAATCTGCCAGCAGGTTTTTGCTACCTCATCTATGAGCAGTCTGATGTAGAGAAAGAGACCCTGAATCCAACGATGTATCACTTGGTTTACTGGGTGCAGCAGTTCTGTCACAATCAAAGTTTTTAGATTTAGCAATGCAGCAGACCTGAGAAAGCTAACCCTGCCCACACTGGGCTCTCCATGTACATTGTCTATAGGCAGTGAGGTTCTTATCAGAGGAGGGGGCGGAGTCGGACAGGAGCTTGGTGCCAGCTAGTCACATCAATAATAATTCCCAGGTGATAAAACCTTCAGTCTAAGTAAACAACAGCAATTCAGTCTGTTAACACCTACCTCCTGCTATCCTCAGATTACATAGCAAAAAACTGCTGACAGATTACTTTTAAGTGGAGTTTTTCACACCCAAAATAACACTTTTGTTACCACAGATTACCAAAGAAGTAAGCATTAGTAACTCTATTATCAGGGCCGGCTCCAGGTTTTTGTGGGCCCTGGGTGAAAAGAGTCTCAGTAGGCCCCTTTAACACATACCACGATTCATGATGCTCAGATACCGTAGAGCTGCCGCTGCTCTGGACACCAGCATCGCCAGCGTCTTCCCGCTCTGCGCTGTGACTGCTCTGGAGAAAGCGCGGTGTAAAGACGTCACCGCACCCTCTGACCTGAGACGTCACAGTCCAGCAGCCACGGAAGAGACCGGACCTGCTGCAGAGGCACGAGGGCTGCCGGGGCCCTGAGCAAGCGGGGGGAGGGGGGCTGGTGGGCGCTCGCACCGGCACCGCACCGGCAACGCTCACGGGTCCAATAGCGCGCCGGGGTGCCTGATGTTGAGTGGGCCCCGAAGCCTGCTCAGGACCCTGGCACTTGCCTGGGTGCGCTGGGTGCTGACGCCGGGCCTGTCTATTATCCAAGCTATTTGACACATATTAAAAATCCCTTTGGTCAATGTTCTCCTAATGTGTCAAACTGATATAGGCATATCCATACAGTGCACTCTGCTCACTGACATAGGTGAGTAAAAAATTTAAAATTTAAAGGGGTGAAAATGTATACAATTTTGTTCAGAACTTTACTGAATGTATATCACTTTGCTTTCATTTTGACATTAATCATTCTTTACTTTTGTTTAAAGACATATTTGGTTAATTAAAGTTCTGTCTTTAACCCTTTGGCATTGCAGCTAGCATTGGCCTTTATGACAAACCATTTTTTTTATTGCCACATTCTAGGAACCATAACTTTTTATTTTTTTCACTGACACAGCTATATGAGGGCTTGTTCTTCTCGAAATTAATTGTATTTGTCAGTGGAATCATTTTGGGATACAATTAACTTAATAATAAACTTTTATTAACTCTTTATAGGGAGATTCAGCAAGTGAAATAAATATTGAACATTTCATCAATGTTCTAAGTTAATATATTTCTAAAGGTGCTATTGACATGAAATTCTCACCAGATATCATTAACAACCCATCCAATCCACACAGGCATAGACATCAAACCATAGATGTCCATAAATTAAGTTATGTGTAATAATAAGAAATGACACAGGGAAAAAGTATTGAACACATGAAGAAAGAGTGGTGCAAAAATTATGGAAAGTCGTGACACCAGCTGAAATCTATCAGTAAGTAGAAGGCAATGCCGCCACTTAGTGAAAAATAATATCAGCTGATTCAACTGATGTCCTATAAATAGGTATATTATTACCAAGGTGCCACATAAGAAATATCTGATGATGGGTAAAACCAGTGAGCTGTCTCAAGACCTTTGCAACATTTTTGTTGCAAAATATACTGAGGGCATTGGATATAGAAGAATTTCTAAACTACTGAAGGTTCCAGTGAGCACTGAGGGGGCAAGAATCTAAAAGTGGAAAGACCATGATTTCACGATAAACCGGACACAACCAAGCTCTCTCGGCAAGATTTCAGACAGATGAGTGAAAAGAATTATTCGAAGAGTTGTCCAAGAGTCAAAGACCATCTGTGGAGAGCTATAGAAGACCTAGATTCAGCAGGTACAGTGGTTTAAAAAAAAAAACAATAAGTAATGCATTCAACCTCCATGGCCTGTAGGCACGCTCACCACGCAAGACTCCATTGCTGAACAAAAAGCATATTCAAGCGCGTTTAATGTTTTCTCAACCACATTTAGACAAGCCTGTGAAATACTGGAAGAATATAGTCTGGTCACATGAGACCAATATTGAACTCTTTGGATGCCATAATACACACCATGTTTGGAGGCCAAAAGGTACTGCATACATATCATCCCAAAAACAACATACCAACAGTGAAGTTTGGAGGTGGGAACATCATGGTGTGGGGCTGTTTTTCAGCATACATGAAAAGCAAAGAAAAGTGCTCAATGTGTGTACCGATCAACCAAGTGAATTAGAACAATGTGAGTGGTGCTCAAGTAAAGAGGTTGTGCTCACCATGCACTACACTGGAATGAACGTGCGAGCTCCCCTGGATTGCTGTTGCACCAACCGCAGACACCCACTACTGAAAGCACAGAGCTGGATGAATGCAGAAACGAAAAAAAAGGAAAGCAGCATCTTTTGGTTGTTGCAAGGAGGAGATAAGCCAGGTCCGGGTAGGATAAAACCTTTTATTCCACTATGCATTTTGAGGACGGTCCGTCCTTTTCATCAGGTGTATGAAGGCCACAGATCACCATCAATCTTTATACAAATAGAATGAATAAGCATAGGCACAGCATTAGGAGCAGAGTATTAAACCACAGTTTGTCTACACATTTTTTTCACTGACCACCTGAAAAATCCAGATTGTTTACACCTAATAATACTAGAGCATATACCCAACAAGTACTCTGATCGATTTCAGAGATTAATTAATAGGAAGTCTTTCTAGATCTATAAATTAGCTACAGTCACCCCTAGGGGCCTAAATGAAAATATTGATGTTGATGTTGAAGGCTTCTTCACCTATTTTCAGGGCACCATTCCAGACTTGTGCATCGTGCGTCGCACAGTGCTAGCATGGACATCTGTGATCTCAATTTTATAAAGCAATAGAGTCACCTCCACTGCCGTGTTTGTTGGTCCAGAACTGATAGACCTTGTGATGAGCTGACTTGTTGACTCCGATATTTTGCCTGGACGTTCACCTCTTGGCTTTTGAATGGATGGACAGACTTCATTTCGTATTCTTCCAACTGTCATGGCATTCACATGATGCAGTTTAGCAAAAAAAATTATTATAAAGAAAAAAAAATAAAAAACATTTTTGGAAACAAAAATCTGAAAGAAGAAAAAAAATGTGTAAAAGAGATACAATAAAAGTGGGAAAAATACATAAACAGGGGAATGTTCATATATACATATATATATATATATATATATATATATATATATATATATAGGTACTTTGCTAGTTAGATGTAGGACTTTACATGACAAATATTCATGTATGTATGTATATATATATATTTCTATCTATCTATCTATATAGATCTATATCTATCTACAGTACAGACCAAAAGTTTGGACACACCTTCTCATTTAAAGATTTTTCTGTATTTTCATGACTTTGAAAATTGTACATTCAAATTGAAGGCATCAAAACTATGAATTAACACATGTGGAATTATATACTTAACAAAAAAGTGTGAAACAACTGAAAATATGTCTTATATTCTAGGTTCTTCAAAGTAGCCACCTTTTGCTTTGATGACGGCTTTGGAATAGACAATAGATGGAAATTATTGGCAATTATCAAGACACCCTCAATAAAGAAGCGGCTCTACAGGTGGGGATCACAGACCACATCTCAGTACCAATGCTTTCTGGCTGATGTTTTGGTCACTTTTGAATGTTGGATGTGATTTCACACTCGTGGTAGCATGAGACGGACTCTACAACCCACAGAAGTTGCTCAGGTAGTGCAGCTCATCCAGGATGGCACATCAATGCGAGCTGTGACAAGAAGGTTTCCTGTGTCTGTCAGCGTAGTGTCCAGAGGCTGGAGGCGCTACCAGGAGACCGGCCAGCACACCAGGAGACGTGGAGGGGGCTATAGGAGGGCAACAACCCAGCAGCAGGACCGCTACCTCTGCCTTTGTGCAAGGATGAACAGGAGGAGCACTGCCAGAGCCCTGGAAAATGACCTCCAGCAGGCCACAAATGTGCATGTGTCTGCACCAACGGTTAGAAACCGACTCCATGAGGGTGGTATGAGAGCCCGACGTCCGCAGATGGGGAGATGGGGGTTGTGCTCACAGCCCAACACCGTGCAGGACGCTTGGCATTTGCCACAGAACACCAAGATTGGCAAAGTCGCCACTGGAGCCCTGTGCTCTTCACAGATGAAAGCAGGTTCACACTGAGCACATGCGACAGACGTGACAGAGTCTGGAGGCGCCATGTAGAGCGATCTGCTGCCTGCAACATTCTTCAGCATGACCGGTTTGGCAGTGGGTCAGTAATGGTGTGGGGTGGCATTTCTTTGGAGGGCCGCACAGCCCTCCATGTGCTCGCCAGAGGTAGCTTGACTGCCATTAGGTACCGAGATGAGATCCTCAGACCCCTTGTGAGACCATATGCTGGTGTGGTTGGCCCTGGGTTCCTCCTGATGCAGGACAATGCCAGACCACATGTGGCTGGAGTGTGTTCAAGAAGGCATTGAAGCTATTGACTGGCCCGCCCGTTCCCCAGACATGAATCCGATTGAGCACATTTGGAACATCATGTCTCGCTCCATCCACCAATGTCACGTTGCACCACAGACTGTCCAGGAGTTGGCGGATGCTTTAGTCCAGGTCTGGGAGGAGATCCCACAGGAGACCATCCACAACCTCATCAGGAGCATGCCCAGGCATTGTAGGGAGGTCATACAGGCACGTGGAGGCCACACACAATGCTGAGCCTCATTTTGACTTGTTTTAAGGACATTACATCAAAGTTGGATCAGCCTGTAGTGTGTTTTTCCACTTTAATTTTGGGGGTGACTCCAAATCCAGGCCTCCATTGGTTAATAAATTTGATTTCCATTGATGATTTTTGTGTGGTTTTGTTGTCAGCACATTCAACTTTGCACAGAACAAAGTATTCAATGAGAATATTTCATTCATTCACATCTAGGATGTGTTATTTGAGTGTTCCCTTCATTGTTTTGAACAGTGTATAAAAACAGAGACCCATAATAAAACTTATTTGTTCCAGTTTATCGCTCAGACCATCCAGAAATAAACGTTGCAATGTAAATATCCAAAATTATTCTTTAGCATTCAATATCTTTTTTCTATTTAGTGATTCTATATTGATTTGTTCCAGTAGTGTAACTTTCACTAAATCAAAGTTTTTATTGTGCTTCATCACTAAATGTCTAGATAGACTTTGTTTCAAAAAAATATTTTTTACATTGTCTGTGGCCATTCATGCGTGATCTCAGAGATTGGCAGATATTGGGTTGTATGACCCACATATTGTAAACCACAAACACAGGTTACCACATAAATCACGTGATCGGAATTGCATGTTAGGTTTTGTGAGATCTTATATTTTTCTCCCGTACTAGAACAATTCATTTCTTTAGCTCCATGATTTATTTATAATTCTGCAGCAGCAGCATTTTTTTTTAAAAAGCATTTAGAGACTCCCCCCTCCTCTTTATAAACCGATGGATCAACAAGTACATAACATTTTTAGATGGCTTTCAGTATAAGTATGTGTTCTACACTGAGCGCTTAAGTTGGGGTTTCCATGTAAATTCTACAACAATGCGATTCAGACAAAACCCCCGACAGAACCACTCACTATAATGAGGCAGATACAAATGCTTTGGACTCTGTTTGCTGTCCGGTTTCAGTGGTGTTCATCTTTTTAGGCGTTCACAGAATGATGGTCGACCACACTTGTGCGCTAGAAAGATACCTAAAATGATGAGACACCACTGGCACAGAGAGACCAGTCGAAGTCCAAATTGACTCCATCTGCCTCATTATAGTGAGTGATTTTGTGGGGGGATTTATTTGAATTGTATTTTTTGGGATTAATACGGAAACCCCGACATAAATGCTCAGTGGAGAGCGCAGAATAAATGTAACCCAAGTCTTATTCCAATTTTTGGGAGGCAGAAAGAACAAATAGACAACAGTACAAGAATAGTTCTTATTTTTATTTTTGCACTGTTCACTGTGCGGCATAAGTGATAAGATCTCTTTTTCTTCGGGTCGGTGCAATAACAGATTTATAACTGTTTTTTTATGTTTTGCTGCTATCACACAGTAAAAATGCTTTTTTAATCAAAAATAGTTTTTTTTGTTGCCATATTCTGAGAGTAGTAACTTTTTTATTTTTTGACATTTTTGGCTTGCTTTTTATTTTATTTTTTTACAGTGTTCGCCATATGGATTAAATAACGTGCCAGTTTTATAGATTGAGTTGTTCTGGATGCGGCGACACCAAATTATGTGTTCTTTTTTTATTTTTTTTTGTTAAACACAAACTCTGCATTTTTAGTGGTGAAACGACTTTTCTTGATTTGTGTGTGCTTTTTTGTGTGTTTTTTTTACCATTTTACACATTTTATGTAAATTAATTTGAGTTGTTAAGTTAGTCCCACTGTGGGACCTGAATGTTTTTTACTTTGATCTCTGATCTCATGCATTGCAGTACTCATGTACTGCAGTGCTGAAGATCTGTCAGTGACTCACAGAGTCTTACAAGCCACCATACCCTGGGTTCATCAGATGACCTCAGGGTACCATGGCAACAATAGGCATCCACAAGTATGATCGTGGGGGTCAATCCTACCACAGGGGGTCTTTTAACCACTTATATACTGCTTTCACAATTGTCAGTGGTATTTAAGGGGTTAATTGGTCTCAATCAGTTCCAGAACTGTATGGGAGTGATGCCGAAGGGTGTCAGCTGCTATATACAGTGGTCACCCGAAGGGGGTGACCACAGGGGGCACTATTCACTTATTCCCATCTGCCATTTTAAAACAGCGATCAGGAATAAGACCCCTTAACAGCCACTGTTTTAATGCATATTGGCGGTCGTTAAGGTCAAAATCAGTGCACAGTTTAAAATCCTGCATCTTTGATGGTATGGGGCTGCATTAGTGCCTATGGAATGGGCGGTTTATGAATGCTGAACATTATATAGAGGCTTTAGAACAATGAATGCTGCCATCCAGACAATGTCTATTTCAGGGAAGGTCTTGCATATTTCAGAAAGACAATGTTAAACCACATGCTGCATCCATCATAACAGCATGAATTGACAGGAGAAGAATTCAGGTGATGAATCGGCTGCCTGCAGTCCAGACCTTTCACCAATAGAAAACATTTGCCGCATTATGAAATGAAAAATCTGTCAAAAACGACCCAGGACTATTGAGCAGCTCGAATCCTGCATCAGACAAGAATGGCACATGATTCCTCTCCCAAAACACCAACTGTTCTCCTCACTTCCCAGATGTTTACAGAGTGTTGTAAAAAGGAGAGGGGATACTACACAATAGTAGACATGGCCGTATCGCAAAGTTTTGAGTTGTATTGCCATCAATTTATAAATAATTTTTTTTTTCAACTTCCGATCTATGTTCAGTTGTGAATAAAATCTGTGATTTCCAAATCATTGGACTCTTGCTTCTTTTAGATTTTTATACAGCGTCCCAAACTTTTTCAAATTGGGGTTGTATATTTTGCAGGAGTATTATAAATTTCATACATTTGCTGTTTCCTTGTGAAATGTTTAGTGGCTGCTTATTGCACTGAATTTTGTCTTTTAAGGCAAAGTTTGAGAATATGACTCCTGCAGTTGTAAAATGTTTATGTACCCTCACTTTGCAAGCAAATAGAAATTCCTTATTGCCTTACATTGCCTTTTAGTTTACATCTTTATGCATATATGCAGTCTATAGATGTTCTAATCATTCAAATGATGCAGTTTATGTCTAAAGCGAAGCCATAAAAACAGATGGCAATTTATTCTATGGTTTTTGCACAGTACATTTATGTTTCTATACTAAAGACAAACCTTTTGGCAGGATTACATTTTGGATATGGATAATAGCATCTTTTAAATTGATTCAATTATTTTCATGCTGGGAAACTTAGTGCTTAAAAAGTTCACAATGTTCAATGCCACTGTGATTCTGCCTGTTAAATATGGGTGCAAAAGAGTCCTCATAGGGTAATAGCCAAAAATCCTACAATCAAATAGTGAACAAAAGTTGAGGCAGCACTCCAAAAGGTAAAGGTGAAAATAATGTTAATTTATTCATCGAAGAAAGCAATGCTTCATCTGTCACAAAAAACCTTTATCAAGTATACGGGCATACAGTGTTCTGGGAGTATAGATACACAAGTGGTGCAATTAATTATATGATTAGTGATTAGACCATAATATTGATAGCAATTCATGGTAATACAATAAAAGATAAATATAGTAGAGAATGATATTACCGTTCATACAATATACATAATAATGAAATATTGGTTACGTACATTGAAAAAAACAGTGCATATCTGATAAGTGTCTTGATTATATAATAATGGTCAGATGTTTGTAAATTGATTAAAATCAATGTTAAAGTACTCACCATTAAAGCACATGAAGTTGCGTCCTGCATGAAGTAGGGTGCAGGCGAAATGCAATAATTGCCATACAAGGAACTCACCAGGAAGTATGGAACATGTAACCAGAATGAGGCACCAATAAGAGATAACAATGTTAGAAGACATGTGACCGGGAGGAGTAGATAACTAGTACATGTCCAATGATGTAAAATCTGAGATAGGTGCCCTATAAACAGTACCTATATAAAAGAGTCTCAAAGAAGATAGACTAGTGTGGACACATAGACCAGTGAGAATAGTAAGATATACTATTGTCACGCTCGCTGGTGGTGCACGTGGTTCGTGGACCCACTGTGGCACGGGGCCTGGCTTACCTAGGAGGGGCGTAGCTAAGCAGCTACCTGGTGTTCACTGGAGCTTCTGATGTCGGAGTCAGGCTTGAGCTGCAGGTAGCCTCCAGGTACCACTCCTAGGCAGTCCCCAATACCGCAGCTGCCGATCTCAGGGGTTGGATTCGTTAGACAGGGACACGACAGTGGAGACACAGACAGGAAGGATTCGGAGACTGGCGGACAGTATGGACAATGTGGACTTCGGGGATAGGTTCTTGTTCAGACACACAGGTCTCGGGAGACAGTTCAGGTACCGCCAGAGCGGCTTCATGGTCACGAATAAACTGCACAAGACTACAGGAATGATACTGAATAAGAAAATAACTATATTAGACTAAGGACAGGGGGACCTGACAACATACAGTTGCACACACAGTACCACTAACAAACTATAGGGGTTGCTCAGGCACCTCCCTGTTGGGGAGGGTGCCTTTTATACAAGATGTCTCCCAGCTATGCATAGTATCTTTGCAGGTGCGTGTGCTGCCCCTTTAAGAGCAGGGGAGCACATACGCGCACTAAGAGCGCCGCTGGAAGCCTGTTCGGCATGCACAGGGGAAGGAGTGGGAGGAGCGCAGGGATGCTGCTGCGGCCGGGGCGGTGAGTATGTCGGCATCCCTACATGGAGAGAGCATGGGAACCATGCAGTGGCACCGGCAATGGATGTTACAGCTATATCCAAATTACAGGTCTAGAGATGATTTATATACACTATAAATTGTAAATGTATATCTTAACTAGATTTTGAGAACTAGAATAGGTGCTATAGCATCAAGTCTGAAGCAGGTGTCCATAAAAAGTAAAATATTTACTAAATATATGTAATTTTAAGAAAATTTATACAATAAAGGCTCAACATAAATGAAAAATTATGGTGAGATTGCTGTTCTACATAGTAGATCATTTTTTCTCTCTGAGTAAAAGGGGAAAAAAAGAGTGATTAATAGATAGCATATCTATAAAAACACAACACGTCAATCCATATTCACAAGATACCTGAGGTCACACATAAGGTGACCAGCCAAATACTAATATCCCCATATACATACAAGATATACAAAGAGTATGATAACCAGAAATGCAAAAGCAAACAAGCAATATACTTCACAATTCCACTCAAATATATTCGCTCATCATGCTTTCTACTCAAATATTACAAAAATCGACATCTGCCAAAATGCGTATTTTATATAATTTACTTTTGTGTTGATTTTGCAAAGGCCCATCAAAAAGTGAAAAAAATAAGAAACATACTTATTCTCACCTTACCACTCACCATTCCTCTGCTCGTCACTGTCACCTGTCTGGTGCATATTCTTATCACTGCCACAAATACTGAATCCCCGGGTCTCTTCATGCCAGATGGGGACTTCGTGTCCACTATTAGAAAAAACATATACAGTGTCCATTTTAGGACATGATCAGATATCAAAATCAAACATCAGAATGATGTCAGTTTGAGGCTAAATACTCTGTCTGACAAGTGATCCTGACAAGTTATTCTGACAAGTGATTTTGACACGTGATCCTGACAAGTGATTTATTTCATGGTAAATTACATAGCCAAAGTAAATTGGGAGGCATTAATTTACTACATAATTGGGAGGCACTAATTTACTACAAACCAAAACTATGTGACACAGATTCCTTACCATTAAACTGTAGGTTCATTATTTGTTTATTTAGGTAGTGATGTATAATAATAATTACATAGCAAAAGTAAATTGGGAGTTTGCAGCTAGTTCTTGGGTGGATGGAAAGAAAAATTGACAATAAAGAAATGTTATCATTAGACCCCTTTAAGAAATTATGCAAATGTACAGTCACTTGGAAATAGAGATGTAGTAAATCAGTGCCTCCCAATTTACTTTGGATATGTAATTTACCATGCAAATATACAGCGTGTCTGAAACTCTTAACACGTCAGGATGACAATCAGAATGTCAGATATTAAAAGTAAAACACCCCTGTAGTTTGTGTGCTAAACAGGCATAATTAAAAAAAAAAAATAATAATAATAATATTTATATTGGGATTTGAACTGTGACACTGTAGTTTCAGAGGCTGATGCTTTACCATTGAGCTATGCAGTCAAGTGATAATAGCTGGCAGATTTTCTTGTCTTATGAGATCAACCATGAAAATACTCAGGGTGACTAAAAGTCATTGTGATTCTGATGTTTGAAGAAAGTCACACATCAGACTCACACATCAAAGTCAAACATCATTTGAATTTGGCGTGCTTGCAGTCTGTGCATAAGTCCCAATGAGTTTCAATCAGGTTTGCACTGAAAATCATATAACCAAATAGAACTCTTAGGTTTCTTCAACTGCGTTAATAGCTCAGTGGTTAGTGGTTTCTGGACACAGAATTTTGGCTTCAAGTCGCATCAGCGAACAGTGACTTTTTTTTATTATTATTATTACAGTTGTAAAAGTCACTTATCAAAATCACTTGTCAAAATCACTTGTCAGGATCACTTGTCAGGATCACTTGTTAGAATCACTTGTCAGAATCACTTATCAAGATCACTTGTTAGAAGCACTTGTCAAAATCACTTGTCAGAATCACTTGTCAAGATCATTTGTCAAGATCACTTGTCAGAATCACTTGTCAGAATCACTTGTCAAAATCACTTGTCAGGATCACTTGTCAGGATCACTTGTCAGACAGGGTATTTAGTCTCAAACTGACATCATTCTGATGTTTGATTTTGATATCTGATCATGTCCTAAAATGGACATTGTAAACATGGAACAATAATAGTATTCATGGGAGTTCATCACTGAAGTAAAAAAAATTAAAATTGTGTCCCTTCTTAGTTTACCTGTTACCTGACGTGTTTGCAGATTCAGTCTCATATTTTATGGACAGGTGAGTCAAAATGTAAACTTTTTAGCACAAAAACACAGTGCCATGATTGGAAAAAAAGCATCATGCAATGGGACTGCTTTGAAGTAACAATGAACTAATTGAAGTAACGATGAACTCTAAGATATGACCAAAGTTTTTATATAAAAATGTAAATGCCTCAATCCATAAACCTAAATAAATGAGGTGTTGACTGATGCAACAAGACAATGACCCAATCACACAAATAAATGAACTAAAGAATTGATGAAAAATTTTTTTTTTAGTTTTTTTGAGTCATCACCTTAATCACATTGAGATTCTGTGTCATGGCCTGATGGAAGAGTGTAATACACGCAGGGTCAGTGGCGCAGCGTGTATTTCCAGAGTCCGGAGCAAGGCATGTATTTTGCGCCACCTAATCTGTGTTCGGTTAGCACTCCCTGAGTTCCTTCCACCAGACCAGTATAGGTGCTCACTCTGGCTGGGTCCTAGCCCAATCCCTCCCTCTCTAAAATGCAATCTTGTTCCTTCTACATAATATGCAGAGTGTAGCAGAAGAGCAGCTAAGGTTATCTTGACTGCTGTGGTCTGAAAGTGATTGAATACTTTATTATACTAAACTCAATCTCTGTCATCTCAGTCACTGCCTATGCAGAGCATAACCGAGGACGTGCAGCAACACAAATTTATCATCTGTGTTGCTGCACCTCCTCTGTTATGCTCAGTATAAAGCTCGGTATAATGAAATATTGAAAGTGAAAAGTAGGTACATATGATGACAAGCCATCATGACTACTATGCTCTGCATAAGGCTTGTAGCAGTGACCAAGATGACAAAGCTTTTTTGTAGCATACATTGAGGGATGTGGCACCCTTATCAACTCATTTTTCCCAAACAAGGTTTTAATTGCGAGCTATCCCTGGTATCCTTTCACTTCCCCACTTCATATGAGGCCTTACTTGACACATAGATAGAGATAGGTGAGACACAAGTGATAGGGACCATCCATATAAAAGGTACAATTTGACTTAGTTAACATTTTTTGATCAAAAAGTGCAAAAGCCATCCAACTAAGTACTTTTTTAACTTGTGTAGCAATAGAGGAATTAATGTAATTATTTCTTGCAATGTGTTAATGATAGTGTGTATAGACAAAGCTATTGCTATCTCACTCTATTCCCAGCTGCCAAGGGAGCTAGGTATTCATTGCACCACTGTCACGCAGGGTGTGAGAAAGACTTAATGCAACAGAGAGGGAAGAGGGAAAGGGAGCCCAGACACTAGGGAAAGGGGGGAGTGGAGACCTCCTAGTCTGGTCTAGTGTCACCCTGTCTCAACTACCATCCCTATATTGGCTCTTCACCAGTCGCTGCTCGCGTGCCTCATCCTGACTTTCCCTGGCGTATGGCTAAGGCTAGGGAAGGAAGGAGATGAGCACTAGTCAATCTCCACTAAACTCTATAGACAACAAGGGTAGACAAACAGGGGGGAATTGCTTAGCTTGAGATGACTCCAAACAAATGCGCACACGGCCTCAAGCTCCAGAGAAGACGAAGTACTGCTCTTGCTAAAGCCTCACAAGTAGTAATGAATTTCACCGACACTTTCTTCTCAGACACACCAGGGATTTATACTCCCAGGCCAGGGAGCTAATTAGCCAGAGGGATGTAGCCGATTGGTCCTAGAGACAGCCAGCCTCTAAGAAGATGTCTGTAATGCCAAACGTAGAGATCTCCTGCAACCAACTGCAGGGCAACTGTCTGTCACCTCTGACAGACCCGTGACAACCGCTTGCAGTGGAGGAAAATGTGTGATGCTTTCAGGGCCTGCTCCAGGTTTTTGTGGGCCCTGGGCGAAAGAGTCTCACTGGGCCCCTTTAACACATACCACGATTCATGATGCAAAGATAAGGTAGAGGAATATAGATATAGTACAATGCAAAAGATATCACTTCTTACATTACATGAGTAATATCTATTGTAAATTCTACAATATCTCAGAAACCAGCGAATCCTCGCAGCACACAGTGCAGACCGAACAGTATAGTCCTCCATAAAGTATTATGGGCACCACAAAGTCCTCCATACAGTCTTATGGGCCCCATATAATGCTACATATAAAATAATGGACCCATTATAATGCTAAAATACAAAATAATGGACCCCATATAATGCTCCATACAGATTAATGGACTTCATATAATGCTCCATACAGAATAATGCCCCCCATATAATGCTCCATACAGGATACTGGCCCCCGTATAATGCTCCATGCAGGATACTGGTCCCCATATAATGCTCCATACAGGATACTGGCTCACATATAATGCTCCATACAGGATACTGGCCTCCATATAATGCAGTGGTTTAGTTGCTTTCAGACTGAGAGAGGGAGTTGGAGTGAAGAGGGTTGTGGAATCCTTCTCTGCATTATGGGATCCCACAACCCGAAAGTTTGGATCCAACTTTTTTTTTTTGCTAGAGGTCCTTTAGCCTGCCATTAAGGACACTGCAGCATTTCTGATCAGTGTTATTTAAGACTTCCAGATCGCCCATAAAGAAAACCAGCCAAATCAGCCAAAATCAGCCAGTTTCAGACTCTTGGCTAGTATGGTTCCCACGGCTACTGTAAAGCATATCTTTAATTGCTGTTAACAGAAGCACAGGTAGGATAGCTGCCCCTATACTAATGTACAGAAAATAATAATGATAATAATATTTTTATAGCGCCAACATATTCTACAGCACTTTGCAAATCAGAAAGGACACATACAAACTGTATAAGACATTACACAGAAATACATTATTCCACTATTCAAACAAAAGGAATGAGGACTCTACGCAGACGCTTACAATCTGTAAGGAAATAAGAGGTACACAAAAAGTAAAAAGTGCTTGTATTTTATGGTCCAACCATATTTATAATAAAAAAATAGGGTTAATCAAATAACACTGCATGAACCAGTCATCAGCCAGTATCTGTATAAGCATAGATTCAAAGTGCTGTTGAGTGCATGGAGGGTGTGGGAACACATGATAGATGGGATTAAATTCTGGGGAAAAGATTAGAAGTGAGAACAGGGAATTCTTATATTAATGAGGTGAGGTGATCAACTAATCTGATTAAATGCATATTTAGAGCATGGTTAAAACTGTAGATGTTGGGAATTAACCAAATTGTTGGGGGTTCTGAATTCCATAGATCTGGAAAATCATGAGAGAAATCTTGGAAATGGAAGTGTGAGGTTCGAATTATTGAGGATATTAGTTTTAGATCATTAGCAAAATGGAGAGTACGGGTAAGGTGGTAGACAGGGATGTAGGGTGGTGCAGAACTGTGGAAAGCTTTGTGGATAAGAGTGCTAAGTTTATAATTTACTTTGTAGTGGATGGGCAACCAGAGCAAGGACTGGCACAGGGTTTAAGCATCAGAGTAATGACTGGACAGAAATGTGACCTTTGATGCTGCATTCAGCTGATTGGAGAGTTTGGTAAGAGTGAGACCGATTACTAGACTTACAGTGGCCCAAGTGAGAATGAATCAAAGCAACAGTAAGAGTTTTTGCAGGATTCGCCACAAAGAGTCCCCAAACCTTCCAAACCACCTGTAGCATTGGCGTCTCTGCCCCCTGGCAGGCAGTGATGCCGTCCCCCTTACCGCCGCAGTCCTGCTCCAGCGTCTTCCAGCCTCCCTGCAGCTGCTGCTGGTGCACGCAGCTTCCCTGGCTCTGTGGTTAGGGCGCGCGCGCTCCCTCCCTCTTAATGGGGCCGCGCGCACTGTCCTAAAAAGTCTCTGGCCAATCACCAGAGGGCTTTCCCTATAAGAGGCACCTCCTTCAATATGGAGGTGCCCGTGCAAGGTTGTTGCTTTGTGATTCTTACTTTGCTTCAGACCCCAGGTCCTCTGCAAGTCAGTCCTGTTCGCCAGTCTGATATTCTGCTCAGTCCGCTAGCCTGACTTCTCTTCTGCCCGACAGTCTGTCTACAGTCCAGTCCGCCAGTCTGTCTATGGGCTCTGCCCGCCTGCTTACCTGGAAGTGTAGCGCCCCGAGGGTTCGGCCGCTACAGGGGTATTGCACCTCAGACCAGAGGTGTGATATTCCACTCCCAGGTAAGGATGGAGTATGGACCAGGGCTCAGTTAGCTGCATACAGCACACACACCCCATTTTCGAGGGACAGCTCAACGGTGCTCCCACTAGACATAAGTGCAGGCACGACCGACTATGTCCCTGCCTGGAGTGGGGAGGGGGGTGGAACACCCAGTGCTGTAGGGGCAGATAGGGGTTGGTTCCTGAGCGTAGGAAGGAGCCCATTGGTTGCTGGTCACCTGGGCTCATGGTCAGAGGGAGGTATAAAAGGTGGGCACCATCTTAGTTCTGGGTCAGTTCAGCCAGAGGAGAAGACAGGGAGTAGAGGCTCTGTAGGAGCTCTACTCCAGGAGGGCCTAGTGAGAGGCCGAGGAGGAGGTGAAGGGGAGCTGGGATTTTGGCTCATCTCAGCTCCAAGAGAACGGAACAGAAAGGAACAGAAAGGAACAGAGAGAGAGAAGGAGAGACAGAGAAACAGAAGGGCTCAGGAACAAGAAGGTGGAAGGGACCCTAAGAACCCACGAGAATCCAGGGTGCAGGGTCAGGCAGATTAAGGGTACCGGATCCCAAGTTGGTGGAGGAGAAACAACCCTCAGCCAAAGAGCGGTTGTCGTGATCATCTATTGGTGCGACACCTCATCAAACTTGCTAGGAAGGCACCATATAGGACAGCGGAGGACGGGGCCCACGTTTAACCGCACAAGTCCGCGGCAGCCGGGCAAAAGTGGGTCACTGGTAAGGCAGGCCAGATAAAGGATTAAAGGGGGTCCTGTGCCATGCTCTTGACTGCTTGGGAGTTGACCGAGCCCCACACCTGGTGGACGCAGCACGGCTTGGGCGGTCACTGCCGACGGAAGTGACCCGGGACAAACGAACTGTGAGTAAAGACCCTGGACTGTAACTTGTTGTCCGTGTGCTCCTTTGCTCCTCCGGCACTACCGGTACTGGGACCTTCACCACCATCACTCCCACCATCCACTACACTGCCCTGGGGCCGCACTCTTCCAGTGGGGAGTCACACCATCCCAGCTGCATTCATCATCGGCCCCAGCGGACTGCCTTGCAGCGGCGGTTCCTAATAACCGCAATCCACGGGTGGCGTAGTCGGACATTATCTAAAGCACGTAGCAGACTACCATTGGTCTGACCACCCTGAGCCGCGGGACCGGGCCGCCACTACTACCCCCAACGTCTCCCTATCGCCCGGATCCGCGTGCCCCACGGCCCAGGGGGCGAGTCAGAAGCACCTGCCTGTTACCTGCCGTGCCTGCCTGCCCGCTTACCTGGAAGCACCCGCCTGTTACCTGCCGTGCTTGCCAGCCCGCTTACCTGGAAGCACCTGCCTGTTACCTGCCGTGCATGCCAGCCCTCTTACCTGGAAGCACCTGCCTGTTACCTGCCGTGCCTGCCTGCCCGCTTACCTAGAAGCACCAGTTAGCTACCTGTTATGCCGCCAGCTTGCCTACCCAGAACACTCGCCGCCTGACTATCTGCCTAATCAGCCTGCTTGTCTACCCGGACCACCCGTCAGCCTGCCAGCCGAAGCTCATCTGCTGTACCAGTCAGTTCCTGCCTTCTGACCCGTGGGAGTCACCTGCTCTCATACAAGGTCGGTCCCAGAGTGGCACCTGGTCCCTCTGCTTGGTTCCTCCCTTGTTCACGGAGTCGACTGAGCCGCCGTGCGACCTTGTTTGGACCGAGTTGATACTTAGTCACACCACTCTGGCCCCTCCTTGCACCGCAGCACCCGGATCCGTAACACCACCATTACATTTTATAGTACTACCTAGCAATTCCAACAATGTCCTTGATGTCTCAGTCATGTGTTGATAAGTATACAAAATAATCTTTTTTTTCCTGGTCCCTTGGCCTGTTTTAATGGCTTAGCTCTAGTCTGTCAGGGTGCCACTTCAGCCCAGAACAGTGAAGCTTCAGATGTTTTAATCACTCCTCTCTTGGGTGTGATTGATAGGCTTCTCACTTGCTGATGTCATCATGGCAGTACTTGAAGTGATGAGGCCATCAAGCACATTCAGGAGTGTGTAATTCTGGAGTCTGAGACTGAACTTCTTTTGGGTTGAAGTAACACCCTTCAGGCAAGAGCTAATTCATTAGCATAAGCCAAGTGATCATAAAAACAGTTTTTGCACACTTTTCCACAGTTGACTAGGTCATGAAAGACATTGAAAGACATATTAATAGAGGTTAGGAAAACCTGATAGGATCCCTTTAAATAAAAGAACCAATTTGGTGCCCCAAATCCACAGACAATTATAATTTTCAACTGTATTAGAATACAGACAATTTGCAATATATTGCATGAGAAAAATGTCAGTTTCCCCACATAGCAGTCACTTCTTCATTACTCCTTATCTACTGTAAAGAATTCCACTAAATAACTCAATATTAATGGCATATGATGACCAGATAAAGAGTAATTCCTCATCTACACACACATACATGTGAACTAATTCTGAAAGGTTATCAAAAAGGGCATGTAATGTGTGCCCAAATATCACTAATATGGCCAGTGACATTGTGGCACCATTAGTCTCAACTGTGTGCTCTTTGTTGCTACCAACAAATGCAGTATTGGAGCCGCAGAAGGGGCTGAGCCTGGCTGCATCCAGCTTCAGAGCAGTGATTGTAAGTTTCAACACATGCAAGCACAAGCTCTTTGCCTAGGAAACCAGTGGCGTACCGCCAATGGCGGCAGACCACGCCACAGCTATGGGGCCCGTGACCACGGAGGCCCGTGAGCCGAGGGGCCCCAAGCAGCGGGGGGACCCAAGCAGCGTGGGGACGAGTTGTAAAGGTGAGTATTGGTGGATAGTGGTGGGGGGAGGGAGGTTGGGGCGGTGGAGGAGCGGAGCACACACAGTAGCCGCTGAAGCAGCTATCACGTGTGCCCGCTGCTAAAGGGACATGAATATTCCCTCTTCTCCACTCCCATGGGCATGGAGAAGAGGGAATATTCATTCTCTTTAGTAGTGGGCACGGAGGAGCGCTGAGTCGCAGCTCCTGCTGACAGTGCCCACTACTAAAGAGAATGCATATTCACGCTTGTCCACGCCCATAGTCCTGGCGTGGAGAGGAGTGAATATGCCAGCAGCAGCAGCTCACCTCGGGATCTGAGAATGCGTGTTGCTTAGATGCCGACATGAGCTGCAGCAGACAGGATGCAGCGCTGGAGGAGAGGTGAGGAAGGAAGGTGAGTATTAGTGTTTATTTTTTTGTGTGTGCA
Source organism: Phyllobates terribilis (assembly GCF_046119375.1). NCBI lineage: Eukaryota > Metazoa > Chordata > Amphibia > Anura > Dendrobatidae > Phyllobates > Phyllobates terribilis. The sequence continues at coordinate 288,185,966 of NW_027362769.1, forward strand.
GTCATTGGGGGATGAGGGGGCCATATTTACCAGGATAGCGGGTTTGGGGGGCCACACATACCAAGATTGGGGGATTGAGGGGACCACATATACCAGGATTGGGGGATTGAGGGGGCCACACATATCAGGATTGGGGGATTGAGGAGGCCACGCATACCAGGATTGGGGAATTGAGGAGGCCACGCATACCAGGATTGGGGGATTGAGGAGGCCACGCATACCAGGATTGGGGGATTGAGGAGGTCGTGCATACCAGGATTGGGGGATTGGGGAGACCACACAAACCAGGATTAGGTGATTGAGGAGACCATACATTCCAGTATTGGGGGATTGAGGAGGCCACACATACCAGGATTGGCGGATTGAGTAGGCCACACATACCAGGATTGGGGGATTGAGGAGGCCACACATACCAGGATTGGGGAATTGAGGAGGCCACACATACCAGGATTGGGGGATTGAGGAGGCCACACATACCAGGATTGGAGGATTGAGGAGGCCACACATACCAGGATTGGGGGATTGAGGAGGCCACACATACCAGGATTGGGGGATTGAGGAGGCCACACATACCAGGATTGGGGGATTGAGGAGACCACACATACCAGAATTGGGGGATTAAGGAGGCTACACATACCAGGATTTGGGGATTGAGGAGGCCACACATACCAGGATTGGGGGATTGAGAAGGCCACACATACCAAGATTGGGGGATTGAGGAGGCCACACATACCAGGATTGGGGAATTGAGGAGGCCACACATACCAGGATTGGGGGATTGAGGAGGCCACACATACCAGGATTGGGGGATTGAGGAGGCCACACATACCAGGATTGGGGGATTGAGGAGGCCACACATACCAGGATTGGGGGATTGAGGAGACCACACATACCAGAATTGGGGGATTAAGGAGGCCACACATACCAGGATTTGGGGATTGAGGAGGCCACACATACCAGGATTGGGGGATTGAGGAGGCCACACATACCAAGATTGGGGGATTGAGGAGGCCACACATACCAGGATTGGGGGATTGAGGAGGCCACACATACCAGGATTGGGGGATTGAGAAGGCCACACATACCAGGATTGGGGGATTGAGGAGGCCACACATACCAGGATTGGGGGATTGAGGAGGCCACACATACCAGGATTGCGGTATTGAGGAGGCCACACATACCAGGATTGGGGGATTGAAGAGGCCACACATACCAGGATTGGGGGATTGAAGAGGCCACACATACCAGGATTGGGGGATTGAAGAGGCCACACATACCAGGATTGGGGGATTGAGGAGGCCATACATACCAGGATTGGGAGATGAGGGGTGCCATACGTACCAGGATTGGGGGATGAGGGGTGCCATATGTACCAGGATTGGGGGATTGAGAAGGCCACACATACCAGGATTGGGGGATTGAGGAGGCCACACATACCAGGATTGGGGGATTGAGGAGGCCACACATACCAGGATTGCGGTATTGAGGAGGCCACACATACCAGGATTGGGGGATTGAAGAGGCCACACATACCAGGATTGGGGGATTGAAGAGGCCACACATACCAGGATTGGGGGATTGAAGAGGCCACACATACCAGGATTGGGGGATTGAGGAGGCCATACATACCAGGATTGGGAGATGAGGGGTGCCATACGTACCAGGATTGGGGGATGAGGGGTGCCATATGTACCAGGATTGGGAAATTTACTATTAGCTGCTGCATTTCCCACCCTAGGCTTACACTCGAGTCAATACATTTTTCCAGTTTTTTTGTAGTAAAATTAGGGACCTCGGCTTATACTCGGGTCGGCTTATTTAAAACATACAGTATTTTAAACATCAGTGAGTACGTGGTGCCCATAATACTGCAGGACTGTGGGGTGCATTATACTATATGGGCGCTGCATTTTACCCTATGGGGTGTGTAATATACTGTATGGAGGACTGTGGGGAGTGAATTATATTCTATGGAGGACCATGGGAAGTTCATTATACTATATGGAGGATTATGGGGGGCCGATAATACAATATGTAGGATTATGGGGGCGCATTATACTATATGGAGGATTATCAGTGGCGTATTATACTATATAGAAGTATATTTTTTTGGCATCATACTTTATGGGGAAATGAAAGAGGGATCTAGGACTTTAGCAGGAGGAAAATTACTATGTAAAGGCTGGAAAGTTGTGAGATCTGCCGTTCTGTGACACAGACAAATATTTATTTATTTATTTTTGGGGGGGCAATTAGAGCTTCTGTTATGGGGCCCCATGATTTCTATGTACGCCCCTGTAGGAAACCGATCATTTCGGATAGAATTGTGGTGGCCGGTTACCTAGGCAATGAGAAGTAAACTATAGAATTAAAAATCCCTTGGATTTTCACAACAGAGAGAATTTTTAAAAATAATTAAATTGCAAAGATGTTTTTGTTTTTACAAGCAATTTTATCTATTTTACAAGATTAGAAAATCACTTTAAAGGGAACCTGTCATTAGATTTATACTGCCCAATCCACTAGCCACATGAATCAGAGCCTGGCTGTTCGGTTGAAGAAAAATATGTTTTACTACAAAACACTTTGTTAAATCAGAAAATGTTGTTTGAAAAGGACTATATGGATAGATGTGACTAGTCTGATGAGATTGCAGGCTAGCTTTTTCCCATCCCACAGTAGCAACCAAAATCACACAATGTAATAATTTCTCAGGCAATGTTTGGCACCATACACCCCACAAAAGTTTTGAACAGTGGGTGGAGCAGGCATAAAACTATGAGTTGAACAAAAATTTTGCAAGATTTCAAACACTTGTACATCAGATTACTAGTATAACTGATGAATCTGTGCCTACAATTATTTTGTGGAAAAAATTTGTACCTAAAATGTGACGCATTTGCACCCAAAATTGGGTGCTGCTCCTTTTTTTTGACAATCCACACCCATTTTCAGTGAGGTCACAAGACATTTTCAGACAACTTGTAGAAAGTGTACAGAACACATGGTGAACATCATGAAAAATATTTTTTTGGTGCAAACTACACAAGAATTTTGACGCATTTAGCTTTATAAAGAGGCTCCACTCTGTCCTGGAATTTAAGTGGATGATTTTTTGACATGTACCTCCTCGTCACTACACCTATAGATGAATTCCCAGAGGGTTGTAAATTCCAACAAGGGGTCACTAGAGGTGGGTTTCCACTGTTTAGGCACATAAGGGGCTCTGCAAATACAGTCTGCAAACTATTCTATAAAAAAGTGAACCAGAAAAGTCAAATAGCGCTCATTCCCTCCCGAACTCTGACGTGTAGCAAAACAATACTGTACAGCCTTATATAAGGTATTGCCACGTTCCTAAGAAATTGTGTAACACATTCTGGTACCTTTTATACCCATTTCTCCTTGTGAAAATAAAAAATCTGGGGCTAAAACTGAATTTTTAGTGATAAAAATGAAATGTTTAGGTCTTCACCACAGAATGGTATAAATATTTGTGAAACACTTGTGGTGTCAATATCCTCACTGCATTACTAAATGTATTTACTGAGGGGTGCAGTTTGTAAAATGGGGTTGCTTATAGAGAGCTCTGCTGTTCTAGAACCTCAGGGGCCCTGCCAATGTGACATGATGCCCGCAAATCATTCCAGCAAAATTTGCATTCCAATATGGCGCTCCTTCCCTTCTGTGCATTGCACTGTGCTTGAAAAGTAGTTTCTGACCACATATAGAATATTAGCGAACTCAGGAGAAATTGTGTAACAAATTATGTGGTTCATTCCTCCTAATAGCCCTTTTGAAATGTAAAAACATGAGGCTAAAACAACATTTTAGTGGAAAAAATAAATTTCCACAGCCAAATATTACACAATTCTGTGAATCATCTGTGGGTTTAAAATGCTCACTACACCTCTAGATAAATTCCTTAAGAGGTGTACTTTTCAATATGGGGTCACATGTGGGTGGTTTCTGCTGTTTTGGCACCATAACGGCTCTTCGAATGCGACATGACGCCTGCAGTCTATTCCTACCAAATCTGCGCTTGAAAAGTCAAATGGTGCTCCTTCTCTTCTGAGACTTGCCATTTGCCCAAACAGTAGTTTTCCACTACATATTGGGGTATCGGTGTACTCAGGAGAAATTGCACAACAAATTCTAATGTCCATTTTCTCCTGTTACCTGTGTAAAAATGAACAATTTGGGGCAACATTTTTGAGGGAAAAATGTGATTTTTTATTTTCACGGCTCAACTTAATAAAATTCTGTGAAGCATCTGTTGTTCAATGTGCTCACCACACCTCTAGATAAATTCATTAAAGGGGTTTAGTTTCCAAAATAGGGTCACTTGTGGGAGGTTTCCGCTGTTTAGGCACATCGCGTGCTCTGGAAACACGACATGGTATTCAATATCTATTCCAGCCAATTTTGCGCTCCAAAAGTCAAATAGTTCTCCATACCTTCTGAGCCCTGTCGTTCACCCTAACAGTAGTTTTCCACCACATATGGGGTATTAGTGTACTCAGGAGTATTTGCACAACACATTGTATGTTCCATTTTCTCCTGTTACCCATATAAAAATCCAACATTTGGGGCTAAAACAACATTTCTGTGGGAAAAAGTACAATTTTCATTTTTTCATTACTTCAATTACTGTGAAGCACCTGAAGGATTAATAAACTCATAAAAAATAGACTAAATCCACTCGTGCTCACAATAAATAAAAGGTGAAGCTGCTGGTAGTGAGACAGACTGTATGTAGGACTGTCAGAAAGGATAAATAGAATGATAATAGTAAAGTATACTACCACGCTACTCCAGAAAGCACAATCTAAGAAGAGAGCATAAGACAAGGTGAACTGACCTGAAGTATGTGGATAAATCACCAGTTGTGCACACCATATGATGATATATCCTCAAGACATATGTGGCGCCCCTGCGGGTCCAGTCGCCACAGAGGTACTGCATCTCAGCCAGAGGTGTGGTACCCCACTCTCGGGTAAGGAGGGAGCACTACCCAGGACCCAAACACCCACATCCAACACCACATCACTCCAGTAGGGAAGGTCGAGATTGCTCCTGAGGGAAAGCACAGACCCTGTCCCTGTCTGGAGGATGGGACTAGGTAGAGGAGGTAGGTGGAAGAAGTAGTTTAGGGGAGCATTGAAGGAAGAACTGAAGGCAGAGGGGACCACGTAGAGTGACAGTTGGTGACGTGGGTCACATGACAGGTAGTATAAAAGAAAAGGTAGAAAGATCTAGAAAGTCAGTTAGTCAGTCGGAGCAGTTGGTGACAGGAGTCTGTCACAGGGAGTGAACAGAGAAGACCGGACCAGTGAAAAAGGCTTCAGAGACAGAGAAAGGATCTTAGGGGCACGGGAAGTGCGGAGGTCACCCATGCGCCCGAGTTCACGCCGACCGTGAAGGGATCAGGTCGCAGTAGGGGACCGGCCCCAGACTAGTGGAGGACTGCAAGACTCATCTAGCAAACCGGAGGCTGCGGTATCTCTAAGTGCCGTAGCCAAAAACCATACACATTCGCTGAAAAGGTGGCCATACAGGACCAAGGATACAGAGATGACGTCGCCCGACAAGGCCCGTGGCCACTGGCTCGGGACACTGTGTGTGAGGCGCAGGGCAGGAGGGTGAGAGCCAGCGCAGAGAGACGACCCAGGAAGGTACATAAGAAGGGGGTCCTGATCAAGTGCACCCAAGTTATCTGAGAGTTGGCAGAATCACTTCCCTGGAGGACACAGGACTGGGTGGGCTGTTATTACATGGCTAGCATTTGTAACCTGGAGCACCGTAAAAACTGTGAATAAAAACTTGAAGACTGCACCCCGCTGTGTCCTTAACTTAATTGCTGCATCACCTGCCTTGCACTACACCAACAACATCTAAAATTATCTCTTTAACTGCCCTGGGACCTAGCTCTACCCGTGGAGAGCTGAACTAACTCTGCTGCGTCACCAATGGCCCCAGTGGATCTGAAAAGCAGCGGCGGCCACCTATAGCCGCATACCACGGGTGGCATCACGAAAATTTATCCCCAAAACTTTATTCCCCTCTTTTCTTTATTTGTTGACTGCCCTGGGCCACGGACCGGGTCACGCCACTGTGACTACCCCAAAAGAACCGACCGGCCCGGCTACCAAGTACACCACAGTCCCAGGGGGTGCGTCACATATACAGTAACATGTAAAGATGTTGACCTGCAATCTGGATAATAGCATAATGCTTCCCTGATAAGGGGATAAAAATCCAAAGGGCTGGTTGTAGATGAAGGTTGGGAGCTCACAGTCCCAAAAGTCTGCTGTTGGGATAAAATGTCAGCTTGAAACTTGTCAGTAACACCCTTGCTAAAGGTTGCTGCTGCAGTTGGCTGGTCTGTGGCCCCACCGAAGCTCTGTAGCCTTTCCAAGCGTGACGTCGCGTTAGACACGCACCCCTTCTGTACCCCCAGCAAGCAGCAGCGCTTCTGGCCGGAGCCCCCCACGATTGTTACACCGACCTGCGTACATGGAGAGGAGTATCATCGGGAGGACGCTCCCACAATGAACTTTAGTGAGCAGGACTTTACAGTGTGCTCTACACCTCACGCCAAATTGGGGAAGCACCAGATCACCAACAGTGAGTACCCCAACTGCAGCAGCAACCTTTAGCAAGTGTTTTAGTGTTGCGTTATACTATTTTCCGTATTTCAGGGCAACATCTTTACATGTTATACGTCTTGAGGATATATCATCGTAAGGTGTGCACAACTGGTGATTTATCCACATATTTCAGGTCAGTTCACCTTGTCTTATGCTCTGTTGAGAAATTGTGCTTTGTGGAGTAGCGCGGCACTGTACTTTACTATTCATTCGATGAATAAACTTCTTGAATGTGGTATTGAGGGGTTCAGTTTTTAAAATGGTGTCACTTTTGGGTATTTTCTGACACATTTCAAATGTGATGTGGTCCCTAAAAAAATGGTTTTGTAAATTTTGTGGGAAAAATGAGAAATTGCTGATAAACTTTAAATCCTTCTAACATCCTAACAAAAAAATTATGTTTCATAAATGATGGTAATGTAAAGTAAACATTTGGTAAATGTTATTTATTAACTATTTTGTGTGATATAACTATTTGGTTTAAGGGCATAAAAATGAAAAGTTTGAAAATTGCGAAATTTTCGACACAATTCCAATATTTTGACAAATAAATAGAAAAAAAATCAACCATAATTTACCACTAACATAAGGTACAATTTAACACGAAAAAAACTAACTGAGAATCACTGAGATCTGTTGAAGCGTTCCAGAGTTATTACCTCATCATAAAGTGATAGTGGTCAAAATTGTAAAATTTGGCCTGGTCAGGAAGGTGAAAACAGGCTAGGGGTTAAGAAGTTAAAAAATCTGAAATTTGTAAATATTTTGTTCATAGCATCAATAAATTCTGACCCATAACAAGCCCTCATACAGATAAAAGTTATCTTCTGTTAGGTTGTACTTGTAACATATACCATTTTGTGCTTTATATGATTTTTTGATTGCTTTTAGTGATGAGCGAGCATGCTCGTTACTCGAGATTTACGAGCATGATCGGGTGTTTTCCAGTTATCTTCAGCATGCTTGGGTGTTATGTTTTAGTCACGGAGTGCATATGATTTGCGACTGTTTGATAGCTTTAATAAATGTTAGGAATGCCTGTTTCTTAGGCATTCCTCACATGTATTAAAGCTGTCAAACAGCCGCAAATCATGCGCATGGCGTGACTAAAGCATAACACCCGAGCACCCTGAAGATACTTGGCGAGCACGCAAGCATGCTCACCGAAAGAGTTAACAGAACATACTTGCTCATCACTAATTGCTTTCTATTTGTTTTCTTAGAGGCAAGGTGACCAAAAAAATGCAATTTTGTTGTTTTGCCAATTTCTATCTGTATGGCATTTATCATACATTGTGGTGCAGCGGCATTGCTATAATGATCTAGTATGTCTGTTTATGCTATTTCCTCCCCCTCAGCTGACTGGTCACATGACTGTGACATCACACAGGTCCTTTTGCACAACGGAAGGTCTGGACACGTGACTGTGAGATAAGCACAGGTTCTGTGGCTGTTTCTATAGGATATAAAAACCCTGGTAATTTTGTTCCTGTGTGAGGTGTGAAAGGCATGAGGCCTGTTCCCCGGGTGGGTGGGACACAGTTCGTGTGAAGCCTAGTGAGGCCGAGTGAAGCCTGGCAGCCTGAAAGGCCGAGACTGGATCCTGGGAGTGGATGCTAGTGGCTGGGAAGGTAGAGGCTTGCTGATAACTCCTGGAGGGTGAAGTCTGGGTCCTGTGACTGGACGCCAGTAAGCCTTGGAGGGCCAGAGGCTAGAGACCCCATCTGGGAAGCAGTAAAGCCACAGTGGTGGCGGAACCAAAAGGGACGGAAGCAGCCATAAGCTGGCAAAGGTAAAAACACTACTTATATGGACATTGATATGGACATTGTTATTATTACCTTGCGGGGAGGCTGTAACTAGAGCCAAGTGGGCCGGTCTGCCACTTGAGGCTACTGGACATTATATGTGTGTCGGTGGGCCACGGAGTTAGACCCGGAACTAAGCGGTTTATGAAGTGCAATAAACTGCTGAGTTGAGAAATACCGGAAAAGACTTTGCGTATGTACTTTGATTTACCCGGTGCAGCGAGTGTCCCCCATTATGATAACTAGCGCTGCCTTACAACATGTTAAGTAATATATAATACTTTTTTTTAAAACTTTTGGAATGTGAAAAAGAAATAAATTTGAACTTTTATGCTTATTAATTTTTTCTATTTATTAAACTATTTTAACACAATTTTTTAGTCCCCTTATGAGACTTTGACTTGTGATTCCTTGATCACTAGTAAAATACAGTGCAGTGCTTTGTTATTGAAGTATATTGTCAAAGTACCGATCGTTTATGAAGTTCAGCGACAGACTGGGCTTAATAGTACTGCATACAAAGTATTGAAGACCCTTGACTTCCATGGAAACACCATCAGCACCACAAAATTGTGTCACAGGGAAATGGTGGGATGGTGACAAGTAAATGCACTCGTCCAGTATTAAACCACTCAAATGCAGCTTTCAGCAACTGACAGTGACAGCTAAGGTTTTTAAACATCATTGAGTGGAGTTAGGTCTGTTAGAGGCAGGTCCCTGTTATAAAACAACTGGATCCACTGTGTCAGGAGCAGGCTCAGCTCCTGAGCACGCTTCATACATGCAAACCTGACTTACGCCATACATACATGTTCGTCAAATGTTATTAAGAATTTAATATTATACAAGGTATTATGAAATCATGATAAATAGCTTGTTCCTGTAAACTGATGTAACAGTACGTTGTGGTGCTTGCGGTAGCACTGAAGCCCCGCAGTGACTGACAACAAAACTTCCCAAGTGATGGACAGGGTCAGAGATAACTATGATCCTGGCTGTTTAATTATTTAAATGCCACAGTAAATGCTGATCACTGAAAATGTTTGGAAGTGGGTAGCAAACTGGCTAAGGGATAGAAGGCAGAGGGTGGTTATAAATGGAATATACTCAGATTGGGTAAGCGTCACTAGTGGGGTACCACAGGGGTCTGTACTAGGCCCAATGTTATTTAATATCTTTATTAACGACATAGTCAATGGGATAAATAGTAAAATATCAATATTTGCAGATGACACAAAGTTATGTAAAACAATTAATACAAGAGAGGACAGTGCAGACCTACAGAGGGACTTGGATAAGCTGGGTAGGTGGAGCACTAAATGGCAAATGAGGTTTAATGAGGAGAAATGTAAGGTCATACATATGGGAAGGAAAAATAGAAGTCACCAGTACTCACTGAATGGGAAATCATTTGGGAATTCAGAGATGGAGAAGGACTTGGGCATCTTGATTGATAGCAAACTAAATTGGAGTGCCCAAAGTCAGGCCGCTGCTGTAAGGGCAAACAGGGTAATGGGATGTATCAGAAGAGGTATAGCTGCAAAGGATGAGAACATTGTTCTTCCACTGTACAAAGCACTGGTCAGACCACACTTGGAATACTGTGCTCAGTTATGGGCCCCAATATATAGAAAGGATATAAATGAGCTTGAAAAGGTACAAAGGAGGGCAACAAAATTAATAAAGGGAATGGAGGGACTGCAATACCCAGAGAGGTTGGCAAAACTAGGACTATTCAGCCTGGAAAAGAGAAGGTTGAGGGGGGACATAATAAATGTGTACAAATATGTGAGGGGACAGTATAGAGATCTTGCCCGGGATTTGTTCAAAAGGAGGGATATTACGGTAACAAGAGGGCATTCACTAAGACTGGAAGAGAAAAGGTTTCAGCACCAGCATAGGAAGGGGTTCTTTACGGTAAGAGCAGTGAGAATATGGAATTCACTGAGTGAGGAGACGGTAATGTCGGATTCACTACACCAGTTCAAGCAGGGACTGGATGCATTTCTAGATACCAGGCAGATTTCAGCGTATACTTAAAAATAAAATAAAATAGTAGGTTGATACAAGGATTTATTCTGACTGCTGGTTTCAGAGTCGGGAGGGAATTTTTCCTCAGGTGAAGATTGGCTAAATCATTTGGGGTTTTTGCCCTCCTCTGGATTAACTTTAGCAATTACAGAACTAACAGGTCGAACTTGATGAACGCAAGTCTTTATTCGGCTTTACAAACTATGTTTACAAACTATGTTACTATTGCTGTCACGACACTGTTGTAGGATATTCCGAGGCTAGGCACCATAGCTATACCTGCTCCCCAGATTACTTCTGATGGTGAAGACGACGGGACCACATGCTTTGCTGGGCTCCTAAAACAGCCCTTATTTGTCCCCTCCCCCACATAGGGAGTGGGGAGTAGTAATGTATAATTATACACAAACCAAACTAACAAGGGAAAATGTACAGGGATAAATGAAAATATCAATCATGCAAATATGCACTCACAAAAAATGGAGTGGAACACAGGAAGGTAAAGGAAAGGAAAAACCAAATAGGAGATGATGTGCATATGCACACAGACAAATCACCAAGCAAAAGTGTTTAGAACAACACTCCAAATGCCTCCTCAAACAACCAAACACCTCCAACTCCAGAACCATGCAGTATGAAACTAACACTGGCAACCCCTGATTGCCAAAGGCGAGTATATATTATATAGCAGAGGGGAGTGGCCAACAATGTACAGCTGAGACCATCAAAGCAGGAAAGCTCAGAAACTCTTAACTGAACAGATTAACCCCTGCACTGCTAGCAGGAAAATATACTTTTTTAATATGATAGTGAATTGCTTTTAATCAGTGCAGGGGTATGTGAAATCAGACCCTGCAGTCTTCTGGCCCTCCTCAGTTGTGGTAAAACCGTGACAATTGCCTATCCAACCTAAAGGTTACTATGGCAGCAGAAACCTTCTAGTAAAAGGTCCTAATAAACACATGTCCGGGCTAGGAGCATGCTTTGTAGGTATAATACATTGCAAGTATTTTGAAGATTAATTGAGATAAGAGATTTTTAAACCCCAAAGTAGAACTAACCTAAAATTGGTAAAAAGTTTAAAAAAAATTAAAGATACTGTTTTAACTAATAAAAAAGTGCTTATAATCGGCATCACTGCCGCTGTAGCGACAAGACCTATAAAATGATCATCTTATTTAATCCACACGGTTACAGCAATAAAATGTCTATCAACAAAATAATAAAAAAGTCATGGTTATAAGTTATAGTGACTGGCAGGATAAAGGTAACACATTATTCATGCTGCACAGTAAACAACTAGTGATGAGCCAGCACTAATATGGATCAGGAAGATATTTGCAAGGATCAGGAAGATGTTTGCAAGGCCAAAAGCAGCAGCCTTCTACAGTCGGACCCTGTATGACTGTCTGTCAAACCTGACACACCCGTGACAATAAGAGGGGAGTAGAGAAGGAGATCTTGTGAGGACCTGAGGTTGGTGTAGGTATATACCGGAAGAGAAGGTCACAGATGTATGGAGGAGACAGGTTGTAGATGGCTTTGTGTGCCAAGGTTAGGGTTTTGAACTGGAGTCTCTGGGCAATGGGGAGCCAGTGAATGGATTGACAAAGAGGAGAGGCCGGGAAATAGTGGGGGGACAGGTGGATTAGTCGGGCCACATAGTTTAGGATAGATTGTAGGGGTGTGAGAATGTTAGAATGGAGGCCGCAGAGCAGGAGGTTGCAGTAGTCGAGGCAGGAGATGATGAGGGCAATGCTCTAGTGTTTTTGCAGATTATGGTTTGAGGAATGTGCGGATCAAGGAGATTTTTTTTACTTGGAGTCGGCATATTCCTAACCCTGATCCTCCTTCCTCTCACCATGCTGAGTGCTTGGAGACAACTCATCGCACGCTTGGACACTCTGAAGAGCTGTTCTGTTCATCTTTCCACTTATAGATTCTGGCTTCTGGCTTGGTCCGCTTCAAGCGGGGCAACAGAAGATCGCATGTAGTGATACCCAAATATTTGAGCTGCCATGGTCACCCGAAGGTGACGGTGGAAAAGTGCAATTACTGTCGCAAGAGGTGGATAATGATGAGACACAATGAACAGAAAGTCACGAGGAGGACTAGTGTGCGGAAGCGTAAGATGAGGTGGTGAATGATGAAGTTGATGGGCCAAATGCCAGGGTCCAGAAATAGTGTCTGCAAGTGACACCATTGCCTTTTCCCCTGTTGTATGTGCACTCCAAGCCTCCGTCCATGATGCAGGCGAAGATTCCTCCCACCCTGCACCTGTCGTTGCACACTTGCAACCATCACCGTCAGCAATCACGTCCACGTCCTTGTCTCAGCGCAGCGTTCAGTTGTTCCTTCCCCAGTCCTTGTAACGCAAGCACAAATACGCAGCCACCCAACCACAGGCCACAATATTAAACTGCCACATTTCTCAACTGCTTCCACTAGAAATTTTGCCTTTCAGGCTCGTGGAAGTGGAAGCTTTCTGCAACCTCATGACAGCGGCTCTCCCATGGTGCTCGGTCCCTAGCCACCACTATTTCTCCCGGTGTGGCGTCCCCACCTTACACAAGCACGTGTCCCAGAACATTTCCCATGCCCTCACTAATGCAGTTACTGGGAAGGAGCGCCTAACCACAAACACATGGACAAGTGCTTGTGCCCAGGGACAGTACATCTCACTGACGGCACACTGGGTTAATATTTTGGAAGCCGGGACACAGTCGGACCCTTGGATGGAACATGTCCTCCCGACACAGAGGATTGCAGGTCCTGGGTAAATCAGGGTTGCCCCCACATTCTACAGCTCCTGCACCTCCTCCTCCTCCTCTTCAACCTCCATCTCCATCACTTGATTAATTTTTTTCAGGAGATATTCCGGATTATGTACTTAAACTTCATGGGAGCCAATAACAATGAGCAGGACTGTATGCTTAGGCGACAAACCGCACACTGCTGCAGAGTTGTTGAAAGCTGTAACAGAGAAGGCAGATCCGAGGCTCTCACCGCTGAACCTACAGCCAGGCATGGTCGTGTGTTACAATGGCTGGAACCTGGTGGCAGCTCTGAAGCTAGGAAAGCTTGCACACGTACCATGCCTGGCCCATGTGTTCAACCTAGTGGTTCAGCGGTTTCTCAAAACCTACCCGGATCTGCCTGAGCTACTTGTGTGCCCATTTCTGAAAGTCACCTACAGCTTCCACCGCTCTGGCAGTGCTTCAGCAGTGTTTGCAGCTTTCAGCTCACCGACTGGTGTGCGATGTCACCACACATTGGAAATCAACTTTGCAGATGTTTGGAATGATTTGTGAGCAGCAGAGGGCAGTTATTGAGTACCAGCTTCAACACGCCCGTCGGAATTCAGGTCAGCCTCTGCACATAAAAGCTGATGAGTGGGCATGGATGTTTGACATCTGTTCTGTCCTCCAAAACTTTGAGGACTCCACCAAGATGGTGAGCGGCCATGACGTCATAACTAGTGTCACCATTCCGTTTCACCGTCTACTGGAACGCTCGCTGCTCACAATTAAAGATGAGGCTTTGCAGGCCTAGCACGATGAGATGGACAAGGAACTATACAGGAACTGCACAGCCCAGCCTCATCTCATCTCAACACAGATTTGGTGATAATGAGGAGGAGAAGGAAGAGGAGGAGAGCATGGACAGTCATCCTCTTGGTGAGGACAGGGAAGTCTTGGCTGTTGGCAGTCTGGCACACATGGCTGCCTTTATGTTCCGCTGCCTTTACCGTGACCCTCGCATTGTATACATTTTGGGCATTACAGAAAACTGGTACGGCATGAGAGAAGTCTTGGAGACGGAGGTGTGAGGTTCGGATTAAGGAGGATGTCTGTCTTGGATCAGTTGCTGAACGGAGGGCACGGGAAGGGTGATAGACAGAAAAGAGGGATAAGATATAGGGCAGTGAAGAACTGTGGAGAGCTTTGTGGGAGAGAGAGATGAGTTTGCAATGTATTCTGTAGTGAATGGGTAACCTAACCAGTGCTATGACTGGCACAGGTTAAAGGCGTTGGTGAAGCAGCTTGATAGAAATATGACTCTGGCTGCTGAATTCAGAATGGATTGGAGAGGAGATAGTTTGTTTACAGGGAGACCGATTAGAAGAGAGTTGCAGTAGTGAATAAGAACAACAGTAACAGCTTTTGCAGTATCAAAGGTGAGAAACGGTCGGATTTTGGAGATGTTTTTAAGGTGTAGATGACGTGAGTGAGTGATTTTCCATGGGGAATAAAGGAAAGCTGTGTGTCAAATATGACTTCAAGACAGTAGACGTGCTGAGTGGGAGTTATGGTGGCACCATCTATAGGAAATTGCAAAGTCAGATATAGGTAGGTTAGTAAAAGTCAGATATAGGTAGGTTAGTAAAAGTCAGGTAGAGGTAAGTTAGTAAAAGTCAGATATGGGTAGGTTAGTAGAGGGAGGAAACAGAGTTCATTTTTGAAGATATTCAGTATTCACTATTTCAGGCCCTTGTTGAAAAATTATTAAAGAAATTCCCATCTGACAACGGTGGCGGCAGAGGTCACAGATGGAAATTGGACAACCAAGGAGTACAGGCGAGGGAGACACAATCCAGATGCGGCAGAGGCAGAGGAACCCTGTGAAAGGTCTGGGACAGTTTTCTCAGACCCTCCCAATGCCCAGGTCCTGATATATGGGGTACTTTGAAAAGGAGGGAAAAGTTTTGGAAGATGCTGAAGAACTTCCTTGGCAACCGTACCAGCATCCTCCATGATTCCTCTCTGTGCCTTACAATTGTTGGGTATCCAAGCTGGACACATGGCATGAACTGTCTCTCTACGCCTTGGAGGTCATGGCCGCTAGCGTTTTGTCAGAGATGTTTTTTTGTGCCGCCGGGGGCATTATAACTGATATAACTGATAGGCGCATCCGCCTGTCAACTGAAAATGCTGACAGGCTGACAGCTTATAATCTTAATCAGCCAGATGGTTAGATTTGTTAAGCCAAGAGAAATAGACTATTGTGTTTGTGTTGACTTGTGAATGTATATGTATTTCTGTGGAGGGTCAAGAAGGACTGAGCAGTATTTGGCACTGGCCTTGTAATATGCTATTGGTCATTGACCAAGTGTGTATAGGTTCAACAACACACAGCTGCCATACTTTAAATGGAGTATAATATCTGACACGTTCCCTAAAAATTTCTGGATTAGTACCGCAGAAATATCTGATACGTCTGATGACCACGGTTTTAGGCACTGGCCTTGTAGTATGACATTTGTCAGCGACTAAGTGTGAATAATTTGGAACAACACACAACTGCCAGACTTTAAATGAAGTAGAATATTTGGCTTTCTCCCAACAATGTGACAATTATTACCGCAGTAATATGGGATCACGTGCGATGACCACAGTTTTAGGCAGTGGCCTATTAGTATAATATTGGTCAGCGACCAAGTGTGAATAGGTTGAACAACACACAATTGGAAGACTTTAACTGGAGTGTAATATTTGACACACTCCAAAAAATGTCACGCAGTAATATGGGATCATGTCTGATGATGGACAAGTTTCTCTGCTTCGCACAATACTGCAATGAAAATAAAATAAAAAAAATCTGTCTGTATTCTGCCATTAAACAAATGGAGCAGTAAAATGGTGTACTGTATTGCTTTTAAACAAATAATCAGGATTAAGAGCTATGGATATCTGTAACAGCAGCAGCAGACAAAACGTGCAATGGACCCTATTGTGCTGTATACAGTGCCCACAAACTCTGCCTGCCTAACTCCTGCTATCACCAGTAATATATGCAGCTGGATTAGTCCTTAGAAGGACTGTTAGTTCAGATGGATATATATCTTGCTGTGGAATACCTATACCTAACTATTAAACTGCCAATTCTATCCTTCACTCAGCATCAGCGCTCCATACTCTGCATGTTTCCAGGGTAGACTGTCACGAGCATAGGGTCACCGGGTCTTATATAGACCCGATGACGCAATGCGGCCAGACAATAACTGTAATGCCACAACCAACATGTCTAAGGCATTACAGTGAGTGGCAAGCAATCCCTGCATATTAATTTGCTGTCTAAAGAGCACCAAACATGCGGGGCGGGGGCTCAAGCTCCCGCCCGTGCATCCAGGAAACTCACCGAGTGCCGAGTATCTCAAGCAGTGAGATGCTCGGGTGAGTACTGAGCAGTGACGAGCACGCTCGCTCATCGCTATAAACAACCCAAATTTAGAAAAAATTATGTTTTCTATTTCTTAATCCCTCCATGAACTGGTAGGTTGTGAGTGATTGTCTCATTAGTATTTTGCACCTGTGTTGCCGCCATCTTTATTATATGGATTTGCTGCATCCTGGTAGTGCATTAGTTCTGAGACCTGGGCAGGTAAACACTGTTGCCCTTTTTTGCTGTGTTTTTCTTGAATTTTGGGGGAATTTTATCTCCTTTTTGTGGCTTTGTTTTTAGTTTAGTGTAGGGACTTGCAAGTATGTGGACCCTTGATGTGGGCTGCAAGCTTGCGTTTTTTGGCTAAAATATTGAACAATACCTCATATATTATATATGTGTCTTTTTGCACTTTTTTATTCCAAGGTGCAGCCAGGCCCATCGGCATTGTAAACTAGGGTGTTTGTCCTCATGGGGTGTACTTATATAGTACTTGGCAGCCCGCCTAATCAAATAGTATGGGCATCATGAATAGGCTGTAAGCCAGATGCCGTTCACTACTCATGTGTGAACAGCGCCCTATACAAGTAATTTTAATACTAAGCAATCACTCCCTCCATGAACTGGGTAGGTTGTGAGTGATTGTCTCATCAGTATTTTGCACCTGTGTTCCTGCCATCTTTAATATATGGGTTTGCTGCATCCTGGTAGTGCATTAGTTCTGAGTTCTGAGCAGGTAAACACTGTTGCCCTTTTTTGCTGTATTTTTCTTGAATTTTGGGGGAATTTTAATTCCTTATTGTGGGTTTGCTTTTAGCTTATTCCTTAACCTACCAGAAAGTTAATAAAAATTACTTAAAGAAGCACTCCTATTAAAGTTTTTATCCTCTTAATATATTGCAATCATGATATTATATTGCACTGTTCACTTACGATTACTCATTTTGCCTTTCTACCCAGCTAATTCTTTTGTTTTCCATTAGGTCTATGATATCACATGATTAAAAACTGACTAGCTGTATCCTTCTAAGCTCTATGTAGAAACAGGTGGTAAATTTTCCCTCTATGACTCATCAGTCACTGGAAAAGTCCCTGGCATGGGGAGGAGCGGCGCAGTTGGGTCATCAGTTTAAGAGGAGAGTGAGTCTTGCATGGACAAGAGACTTCCTGTTTCTACATAGAGCAGAGTAAAGAGAATAATTAACTGGGTAGAAAGGTAAAACGAGCAATTGTAAGTACACAATGCTATATAATATGATGACTGCAATATATTAAAGGGATAAAAACTTTGATGGGAGTGCTTCTTTAATAAGTTACATTGATGCTTGAATTTGTGAACCATTGAAACTTTTTGCCTATTTCTACATACATTTGACCTAAAAACTACATCAGATTTTCACACAACTGATACAAGTAGATAAAGAGAACCAAATCAAAGAAAAAATATTAAACTTTGAGGAAAATTATCCACTCTCCCATGTCTGTCAGTGGTAAAAGTGTGTGCACCTTTAGGATTAGCTCATAATTTTAAGGTGAAATTTGGATTTGGTGTTTTTAATCAACAGGATGACAATCACAAATGAGTGTGCAATCTGTTTTATACTGATAAGCAAAAATGTAACAATGTTTTGAACTTTTGATTTCAGGCTCCATATCTCACCATCCACTACTGCTTCGAAGGTGAGACTATCATCATTTTATAGACAATCATCTTGGCTATCTCTTACATAAATTTGACTTGCATCTATTTAGCACATGATTAGTTATGCAGATTCTTGTCATGTCACTGCATTATTAGTGTTTTGGTCCTAAAAATCTAAATTTTAATATTTATTATTTTGTTTGTATTTTGTAAATCCACCTTTGGCTTTCAACACTGCCTGAATCCTAAATGGTATCAATAAATCATCAGTTCAAGGTGCAGAAATAAGCCCTCACACAGCTCCATATCCAGAAAATTGAAAACATTATGGGTCACAACATTATGGCAACACAAGCAAAAATTTTTTTTTTGCAAATTTTTTCACCACTTAAATAAAAAAACTACACATGTTTCGTATCTGTGTAATTGTACTGACCTGGAGATTCATATTGCCAAGTCAGTTTTCCATATACTGAACTTGGTAAAAGCAAAAAACAATTGTGGAATTGCACTTAGTTTTGAAATTTTGACACTCTTGAAATATTTTCCCCACTTTCCAGTGCATCACATGATATGAATGATGTCATTCAAAAGTACAATTCATCCCACAAAAAACAAGCCCTCATACGGCTATGTGGACGGAAAAATTAAAAAGTTATGGCTCCTGGAAGAAGGGGATGGGAAAAGAAACAAAACTGAAAAAATGGAAGTTGGGGTTAAAAGCAGTAAAACCCTTCAAGTAACTTTGATTTTGTCTTTGTCTGCCTTTAGTCTTGTAATATCTGTCTAATTTAGTGCTCATCCTCACTTGTGTATTGCAGATTCAAATTAATAGTTTTTCTCTATTGCAAATTGATAAAAAGCAGAGAATTCCGAACACAATAAGGAAATCTCCCAAGATAATAATCTGTGCATGCGCTGCCTCTGGTTGCCATTTTGCCGACGCCCACAGCAGGGAAATCTATGGGAAAGGTGACTCCCCTCACCGGCGCCAACATTTTATGAGATGCCAGGGTCCGCAGCATCGCCCCACTCCTGCCGCCGCCGGCCTCCTGGAGCAGCGACCTTCCCTTCTGTGACTCTGCTCCACTGCTGCCGCCCCCATGTAAGCTACCGTTAAAACGGACTATAAGACACACCACCATTTTATTCCTATTTTCCATCCCAAAATTTGGGGTTCGTCTTTTGGTCCGGTGCGTCTTATAGTCTGCAAAATACGGTACTTACCACCTGGTAGCTTCCTCTATTCTCATCTTTTACAAGTTGTGACCTGTTGGATTGCTCCATTGTTTTCTAGGTGAGACAGAAGTTACTTCTCAATGTGAGTCTATGAGAGGCAGAATGAGGCGAGTTTCAGGTTCTCATAGACTTACATTGAGTTCTTGTGACTACAACCCCTGGCAAAAATTATGGAATCACCGGGCTCGGAGGATGTTCATTCAGTTCTTTAATGTTGTTGAAAAAAAGCATATCACAGACATGGCACAAAACTAAAGTAATTTCAAATGGCAACTTTAGGGCTTTAAAAAACACTAAAAGAAATCAAGATTAAAAATGTGGTACTTAATAAGGTTAATTTTTTTCAGACCAAGCAGAGGGAAAAAAATTATGGAATCACTCAATTCTGAGAAAAAAATGATGGAATCACCCTGTAAATTTTAATTTCCAAAACTAACACCTGCATCAAATTAGATCTTTTCGTTAGTCTGCATCTTAAAAGGAGTAATCACACCTTGGAGAGCTGTTGCACCAAGTGGACTGACATGAATCATGGCTCCAACAGGAGAGATGTCAATTGAAACAAAAGAGAGGATTATCAAACTCTTAAAAGAAGGTAAATCAACACGCAATGTTGCAATAGATGTTGGCTATTCACAGTCAGCTGTGTCTAAAATCTGGACCAAATACAAACAACATGGGAATGTTGTTAAAGGCAAACATACTGGTAGACCAAGGAAGATATCAAAGCGTCAAGACCGGAAGCTTAAAGCAATATGTCAAAACAGGAAATGCACAACAAAACAAACGAGGAATGAATGGGAGGAAACTGGAGTCAATGTCTGTGACCAAACTGTAAGAAACCGCCTAAAGGAAATGGGATTTACATACAGAAAAGCTAAGCATAAGCCATCATTAACACCTAAACAGAAAAAAACAAGGTTACAATGGGCTAAGGAAAAGCAATCGTGGACTGTGGATGACTGGATGAAAGTCATATTCAGTGATGAATCGCGAATCTGCATTGGGCAAGGTGATGATGCTGGAACTTTTGTTTGGTGCCATTCCAATGAGATTTATAAAGATGACTGCATGAAGAGAACATGCAAATTTCCACAGTCATTGATGATATGGGGCTGCATGTCAGGTAAAGGCACTGGGGAGATGGCTGTCATTACATCTTCAATAAATGCCCAAGTTTACATTGATATTTTGGACAGTTTTCTTATCTCATCAATTGAAAGGATGTTTGGGGATGATGACATCATTTTGAAGATGATAATGCATCCTGCCATAGTGCAAACACTGTGAAAACATTCCTTGAAAGAAGACACATAAGGTCAATGTCATGGCCTGCAAATAGTCCGGATCTCAATCCAATTAAAAATCTTTGGTGGAAGTTGAAGAAAATGGTCCATGACAAGGCTTCAACCTGCAAAGCTGATCTGGCAACAGCAATCAGAGAAAGTTGGAGCCAGACTGATGAAGAGTACTGTTTGTCACTCATTAAGTCCACGCCTCAGAGACTGCAAGCTGTTATTAAAGCCAGAGATGGTGCAACAAAATACTAGTGATGTATTGGAGTGTTCTTTTGTGTGTTTGTTTTTCATGATTCCATAATTTTTTCCTCTGAATTGAGTGATTCCATAATTTTTTCCCTCTGCTTGGTCTGAAAAAAATTACCCTTACTGAGTACCACATTTTTAATCTTGATTTCTTTTAGTGTTTCTTAAAGCCCTAAAGTTGCCATTTGAAATGACTTTAGTTTTGTGCCATGTCTGTGATCTGCTTTTTTTCAACAACATTAAAGAACTGAATGAACATCCTTCGAGCCCGGTGATTCCATAATTTTTGCCAGGGGTTGTATTAGCTATGACTTCCAGTCAGTCAGAAGCTTCGGTCGCAAGGTGGCAGAATGAGACTGGAGCCGCACCATGAAGAGCAGAAGATGACGGCTGGTAAGTAGATGACTAGGGGCAGAGAAACACAGATTAGTGATATCACTCCAGCTGCAAAATAAAAAAATGCTGGAGTGGTGTTTTAACATTTTGGAATTGTGTGGGGAAAATACATTGGTGCACTTAATCCTAACAAAAATGTACAACTTTAGTAACTTGAGATAAACAGCATATATTCATTTACAAAGCCATTGCAAATCATAAATACAATTTAACAGTTAAACTGTTTGATTTCTTGCCATTTTCTTCACTTAGAGCAGGAGTTTTTCACATACGGTCACTGCCTATAAGAATGCCCTAAAATCTTTACGGGAATTTAATTTTATTTTAAACCACAGCTCTTAATTGCCTTTTTACTACTTAAGTACCTTGTAGAATTTAGAGCTGTTTCATCATCACCTT
This sequence comes from Phyllobates terribilis, assembly GCF_046119375.1. Lineage (NCBI taxonomy): Eukaryota > Metazoa > Chordata > Amphibia > Anura > Dendrobatidae > Phyllobates > Phyllobates terribilis. The sequence continues at coordinate 288,207,837 of NW_027362769.1, forward strand.
ATAGTTTCATGGTTTTTAAGATTGAAAGTAGACATAAGTCCATCATCCTATAACCTAACATGTTAATCAAGCGGAAGGCAAAAACAACTTGAGAAAATAGTAAAGCCAGCTCACCTGTGTGGTTCATGAATGGAGAACGGGAGAATGTTCTGATCAAAACGTGATAAATAGCTAAAGAAAATGTGGTATCCAGCTCCAAGTAAAAACATGCATTTAATTAGTTCATGTTAAAAATTACATCCATGAGGAAAGAGTATGGGGGGTAGGTTGACAGTGCTACTCGTTTTGAATGATGTGGCGTTCTTTGTCACAGCATCTGGAACAGTGTGTCGGTGCATCTTAAATTCCATTGATAATTACAAACCGGTGTGCTGATTTAATAACATGGCTAGGCGTGTCCACAGACATCATCACTGAAAAGAAATCAGCATGGATTTAAACGCAATGACAATCCTGAGCGGAAAGTTCCTGATCATGTGCACAGCACATCAGGATTGTCATTGCATTAGCTGGCGGACAGAGTACCTAGCGTTTTTGGTGAATTTTCATGCGGAAAAAAAAGCCGCGAAAAAAGCATCAAAAACGCACAGTGTGCGCATAGCTTAATATTATATTATTCAAGAAAGACATCCAGGCCCTCATTGCACTTTTTTAGTGAATCAACCATTACAACATCATGTGGCAGAGAGTTCCATAATCTCACTGCTCTTATAGTAAAGAATCGTCTTCAGTGATTTATGATTAAACCTTCTTTCCTTCAGATGCAGAGGATGCCCCCTTGTTATATTTGAAGTCCAAAGTGTAAAAATATCATTAGAAATATCTCTACTCTCCCTCCATATATTTGTACATTGTAGATCGCCCCTAAGCCTTTGGTTTTCCAAAATGAATAACCCCAAATTAGATAGCCTGTCTTGGTATTGCAGTACTCCAATTCAATTAATAACCTTGGTAGGTCTTCTTTGCAGTTGTTTCACTGACAGCATGTATCATACACTGGGTGTATGATTTCAGACACATACTATATGTTTAACTCTGAAATGCATAGTTTGAAAGCCTCCCTGTTCTCTGCCAGTAACTGACAGATCTCTCCCTGTGTGCGTGTATAGGGAGAGACCTGTCAGTTTAAGGTAGGGGACGGGGAGAAGGTTGCTGGGGACCTGCCTGTCCAACTAGGCTTTTATGCGATTGGGTCCCTGGCGGCTATTAAATTATGTTTTTCTCTGAAACGCCGCAGTATTTCAGAGTCAAACACACCTGGCTGAAATCACACACTGCGCATGGATCTGGCAGCATGTATCAGTTATAGGTTCCCTTTAAAGGGAATCTGTTACCAGATGTCAGCACATGGTGGACTTACTTTGATAACCCACCTCAGAATGACTGCATAATCTATTTTGAAAATTTTCCTGCCTGATATTAAAATAAGAGTCCCAACTCTTATGCTTATGAACATATGCTCTATCTGCATTAAATATGTTTTATTGATAAGAAAAGATGAAGAATAAGAAGTAAGATATGTAATTGTTTGTTTTCTGACACAACTTCAAGTCCTGTGCATATACATGGATTTACAAGATTGCATTCTGACTGCCACTAGATGGAGTTTATCGCATACTGTGTTATTAACCCCTTTAAAGCCCATGACGTATTAATACGCGTCTGTGCCCTGGGCTTTAAGAGCCTGACCCGTATTAGTACATCATGGCCGCCGGGTGTCAGCTGATTGTCACAGCTGACACCCGGTACTATGTACAGGGAGTGGTCTCGCACCGATCCCGGCACATTAACCCCCGCAATTCTGTGATCGAAGTCGATCGCAGCATTGCGGTGGCTAAGGGGAGGTGATCGGGATACTCACCTCCTCTTCCGGCCTCCAGCGCTGTCTGCCGCGGCTTCCCGGGTGTTGCAATGACGACCCGATGTCGTCATGACAACATCCGGGTCACCAGACAGCAGGAAGATTTTTTGGTCATGCGCAGTGCATGACCAAACAATCTTCTCACTGTGCAGCGCTGACTGCCTGCATGGCACAGGGATGGTGCTCCATCCCTATGCTATGCAGGTGATCAGAATAAAAAAAGTGAAAGTCTCAGAGTGGGACAAAGTAAAAAAAGTAAAAAAACTCTCAGAAAGTGAAATTTTTAAAAAAAAAAAGTTGTAAAAATATTTAAAAAAAAATAAAACAAATAATCCACCAAAAATAAAAATATAATGTATCCATCAATAAATATTATTCTGAAAAAAAACAAAACCAAACAATAAAAGTACACATATTTGGTATCGCCGCATCCATAATGACCTGACATATACAGTTATATGAAAAAGTTTGGGCACCCCTATTAATCTTAAGCTTAATGTTTTATAAAAATTGGTGTTTTTGCAACAGCTATTTCAGTTTGATATATGTAATAACTGTTGGACACAGTAATGTTTATGCCTTGAAATGAGGTTTATTGTACTAACAGAAAATGTGCAATCTGCATTCAAACAAAATTTGACAGGTGCATAAGTATGGGCACCCTTATCATTTTCTTGTTTTAAATACTCCTACCTACTTTTTGCTGACTTACTAAAGCACTTTTTTTGGTTTTGTAACCTCATTGAGCTTTGAACTTCAGAGCCAGGTGTATGCAATCATGAGAAAAGCTACTTAAAGTGGCCACTTGCAAGTTGTTCTCCTGTTTGAATCTCCTCTGAAGAGTGGCATCATGGGCTCCTCAAAACAACTGTCAAATGATCTGAAAACAAAGATTATTCAACATAGTTGTTCAGGGGAAGGATACAAAAAGCTGTCTCAGAGATTTAACCTGTCAGTTTCCACTGTGAGGAACATAGTAAGGAAATGGAAGATCACAGGGACAGTTCTTGTTAAGGCCAGAAGTGGCAGGCCAAGAAAAACATCAGAAAGGCAGAAAAGAAGAATGGTGAGATCAGCCAAGGACAATCCTCAGACCACCTCCAGAGAGCTGCAGCATCAACTTGCTGCAGATGGTGTCACTGTGCATCGGTCAACTATACAACGCACTTTGCACAAGGAGAAGCTGTATGGGAGAGTGATGCGAAAGAAGCCGTTTCTGCAAGCACGCCACAAACAGAGTCGGCTGAGGTATGCAAAAGCACATTTGGAGAAGCCAATTTCTTTTTTGAAGAAGGTCCTGTGGACTGATGAAATCAAGATTGAGTTGTTTGGTCATACAAAAAGGCGTTATGCATGGCGGCAAAAAAACACAGCATTCCAAGAAAAACACTTGCTACCCACAGTGAAATTTGGTGGAGGTTCCATCATGCTTTGGGGCTGTGTGGCCAATGCCGGCACCGGGAATCTTGTTAAAGTTGAGGGACGCATGGATTCCACTCAGTATCAGCAGATTCTTGACAATAATGTTCAAGAATCAGTGTTAAAGTTGAAGTTACGCAGGGGATGGATCTTTCAGCAAGACAATGATCCAAAACACCGCTCCAAATCTACTCAGGCATTCATGCAGAGGAACAATTACAATGTTCTGGAATGGCCATCCCAGTCCCCAGACCTGAATATCATTGAACATCTGTGGGATCATTTGAAGAGGGCTGTCCATGCTCGGCTACCATCAAACTTAACTGAACTGGAATTGTTTTGTAAAGAGGAATGGTCAAAAATACCTTCATCCAGGATCCAGGAACTCATTAAAAGCTACAGAAAGTGACGAGAGGCTGTTATTTTTGCAAAAGGAGGATCACTTTTCAGGTGAGGTGCCCATACTTATGCACCTGTCAAATTTAGCTTGAATGCAGATTGCACATTTTCTGTTAGTACAATAAACCTCATTTCAAGGCAGAAACATTACTGTGTCCAACAGTTATTACATATATCAAGCTGAAATAGCTGTTGCAAAAACACCAATTTTTATAAAACAATAAGCTTAAGATTAATAGGGGTGCCCAAACTTTTTCATATGACTGTAGCTGTCCCACTAGTTAACCCCTTCAGTGAACATGGTAAAAAACAATGCTTTATCATCATACCGCCAAACAAAAAATGGAATAACACACGATAAAAAAGACGAATATAAATAAAAATGGTACCGCTGAAAACGACATCTTGTCCGGCAAAATACGAGCCGCCATACAGCTCCATCATCGGAAAAATCTAAAAGTTATAGCTCTCAGAATAAAGCGATGCAAAAAATATTTTTTTCTATAAAATAGCTTTTATTGTGTAAAAGCGCCAAAACATAGAAAAACGATATAAATGTGGTACTGCTGTAAACTTACTGACCCGAAGAAAAAAGCTACCTTATCAATTTTACCACACGCGGAGTAGAATAAAAAAATAAAACAAAAAACACAATTCCTGAATTGTTGGTTTTTTGTTTATTCTGCCTCCCAAAAGCTGGAATAGAAAGCGATCAAAAAATGTCACGTGCCTGAAAATTGAACCCATAAAAACGTCAACTCATCCTGCAAAAAACAAGCCATCACATGACTCTGTCTGCCAAAATATGGAAAGATTATAGCTCTCAAAATATGGTGATGCAAAAACTAGATTTTACAAAATATGTCTTTTAGTGTGTGACAGCAGTCAATCATAAAAACCCGATATCATTCTGGTATCTTTGTAGTCACACCGACCCGAAGAATAAGGTCGCCTAATCACTTATACCGCACTAGGAACGGCGTAAAAAATAAACGCTAGGGCTGGGGTTGGGGTTAGGGTTGTGCTAATGTTAGGGTTGGGGTTAGGGTTGGGCTAGGGTAGGGTTGAAGTTGTTTTTTTTTTCAAAAGTAAAAAAAAGAAAAAGTGATGACGATATGGCAACTAGTGTTGAACGCAAGTGCTCGCTACTTGAGTTTGCATCGGGTGCTCGGGTATGCATTGAGTATCACGGGTGCTCGAGTCTCCGCCCCATATGCTTCGCGGCCCAAAAAAAATCGCAGGGATTGCCTGCTATGCACGAGCGATCCCTGCATGTTTTTTTTGGGGTGTCTAATAACCGTGAAACATGCGGGCGGAGACTCGAGCATTTCACTTGAGCACCCGTGATACATGGTGCATACCTGAGTACCTGATGCAAATTCAAGTAGCGAGCACTTGCGCTCAAGACTAATGACAACTTATTCATTATGATGACCTAATGTCATCAAATTCTGTGTCGTACCTCTGGGTTCAAAATGTTCAATTTACCCCTTGATAAAATCCTTGAGGGGTGTAGTTTCCAAAATGGGGTCACTTGTGGGCGGGTTTCAACTATTTAGGCACATCAGGGGCTCTCCAAACGCGACATGGGGTCCGCTCTCGATTCCAGCCGATTTTGTGTTCAAAAAGTTACACAGTGCTCCTTCCCTTCTGAACTCTGCCGTGCGCCCAAACACTGTATTTTCCCCACATATGGGGTATTGGCGTACTCAGGAGAAATTGCACAAGAGTTTTTGGGGTCCATTTTCTCCTCTTACCCTTGTGAAAATAAAAAAATTGGGGCTAAAACATCATTTTTGTGGAAAAAGTTTGATTTTTTTATTTTCACGGCTCCATGTTATAAACTTCTGTAAAGGACTTGGGGGTTCAAGGTGCTCACCATACATCTAGATAAGTTCCCTGAGGGGTCTAGTTTCCAAAATGGTGTCACTTGTGGGGGGTTTCCACTGTTTAGGCACATCAGTGGCACATCTGCTAATTATCCAAGCAAATTTTACAATCAAAAAGTCAAATGGCGCTCCTTCCCTTCCGAACCCTGCCGCGCGCCCAAACAGTAGTTTTCCCCCACATATGGGGTATCTGCTAACTCAGAAGAAATTGCACAACAAACTGCATAGTGAAATTTCTTCTGTTACCCTTATGAAAATGCAAAAGTGGGGGCTGAAAAACATTTTTGTGGGAAAAATGTGAAAATTTTATTTTTACGGCTCAATGTTATAAACTTTTGTGAAGCACCTGGGGGTTCAAGGTGCTCACCACACATCTAGATAAGTTCCCTGAGGGGTCTAGTTCCAAAATGGTGTCACTTGTGGGGGATTTCCACTGTTTAGGCACATCCGGGGCTCCCCAAATGCAACATGGCGTCCGCTAATTATTCAAGCAAATTTTACATTCAAAAAGTCAAATGGCGCTCCTTCCCTTCTGAACCCTGCCGTGCGCCCAAACAGTGGTTTTCCCCCACATATGGGGTATCTGCTTACTCAGGAGAAATTGCACAACAAATTTTGGGCTCCATTTTTTCCTGTTACCCTTGCGAAAATAAAAAAAAATTGGGTCTAAATAACATTTTTGCGAAAAAAGTTAAATGTTAATTTTTTTCTTCCACATTCCAAAAATTCCTGTGAAGCACCTGAAGGGTTAATAAAGTTCTTGAATGTGGTTTTGAGCACCTTGAGGGGTGCAGTTTTTAAAATGGTGTCACTTTTGGGTATTTTCTGTCATAATGACCCTCAAAGTGACTTTAAATATGATGTGGTCCCTAAAAAAATGGTTTTGTAAATTTTGTTGGAAAATGAGAAATCGCTGGTCAACTTTTAACCCTTATAGCTCCCCAGTAAAAAAAATGTTGGTTCCAAAATTGTGCTGATGTAAAGTAGACATGTGAGAAATGCTATTTATTAACTATTTTGTGTGACATATCTCTCTGATTTAAGGGCATAAAAATTAAAATTTTGAAAATTGCAAAATTTTCAAAATTTTCAGTTTTTTTCACAAATAAACGCAAGTGATATTGAAGAAATTTTACCACAATCATGAAGTACAATATGTCATGAGAAAACAGTCTCAGAATCAGGGGGATCCGTTGAAGCGTTCCCAAGTAATTACCTCATAAAGTGACAGTGGTCAGAATTGTAAAAATTGGCCTGGTCATTAACGTGCAAACCACCTTGGGTTGTAAAGGGGTTAAACTATTAAATAGCAACAACCTGCTTAAACATACGGCAGAGACCTCAGATTATGCAATACAACAAATATAGCCTTGAGGACACTTTTAAAACATAACTTTTACTTCTTTATGTAAAACTATACTATTCTCCATCAACATGGATCCGATAAGCATGTATCCTCATTAGCAACCAGACACAAGTTATGATCCTACATTAACCACATCAGAAATAAATCTCACTTCTCTTGGTTGTCAATTAACATCATTATTCATAAAAAGTCTCCATCCACGTGGGGCCGCCCGATCATGTGATCGCCTTTCTCCAGTCACCTGATCCACTACGTCACACTTTACTCCCACTTAAGCTCATTATTACAACCACCTATTCACCAATGTTGTGAGCTTTTGCTTGTTCATTCTCATTTCTACACATATAACAAGGATGGCATTTAGCGGTTACTGTATGTCTCTTACTTATATTCAATCTTGCTTCTACACATATATCAGGGATGACATTTAGCAAGGAGGGGACCTCCACGGGGCATTATTATTAATAAGCCAATAGTGTATTTCTCATAAAGCGCATCAGATTGTTATATCATATTCAGGGGGTAATATAATACCTTACACTTTTTATTTTATCCATTTATTATATTAACACATGCTCATCAGACAATTTCCCTTCCTTTTCGGGGACAGTGCAATAGCCATATCTATAGCCTACCAAGGCTCAACAAATTCTTTAAAAACATGATTCCTGACTAGTGTTGAGCGAGCACTAAAATGCTCGGGTGCTCGAAACTCGGGCCGAGCTCACCGTGATACTCGGGTGCTCGACCCGAGCAACGAGCCCAATGTTGGTCTATGGGAGACCCGAGTATTTTTGCGGCGGCACCGCCGGCAGTCTGTAGAAAGCCTAAAAAGTGCCCAAAACGATAGTGACAGTGCTCAAATGACATGGGGACAGCATGAATATCGCCCCTGGAAGCATTCTGACCCCCAGGTCACTGCTGTCAACAACGTGGTCAGAGGTATTAAGCCACTTTTAAGGGCTCACAATAAAACGTTCAAAAACTAAACTGAAACTGATTTCCTGTGAAATATGTTAAGGAACATCCTTTCCAGGGTAAAGACTTGTGTATAATGTAAAATAAATAACCAAAAACAAAAATACTCCTCCACACCTTGGGCTATGTTCACAATTAGCATTTTTTATGCGTTTTTGCACTTTTGTATTGCTTTCAACCGTGACAAATGCATTCACCGGGAAATGTTATTTTAACATTTTACAACCTTATCTGACCATGTGCTGTGTGACACATGCATACAGTGCTGAAAAGACATGGGAACAGCATGGGGAAGACCCCTGGAAGCATCTCTGACACCCATATCACTGCCTAAAAGTGTGCCCATCAGAAGTGATCCTTGCCGCATCAGAAGATGCAGACTTGCAACTATCCCCGTGCAAGTCCTTGTCCCAGGGCAGTGTTCAATTGTACCTCCCCATTCCTTGCAATGCAAGCTCAAGTATGCAGCCTGCCACCCACCCACAACCAGGCTGCAATACCATAATGCTTGCTTGCACTTGAAATTGGGCCTTTTAGGCATGTGGAGGCGGAATCTGGCCACCACGTCATGGCTGCGTCAGCGGCCTGGTATCCATACTCAGTCCCCAGCCGCCCGGCGGCCGGGTGTCCACGCTTGGTCCCCAGCCGCCAGGGGGCAGCGGGGTGTCCATACTCGGTCCCCAGCCGCCCCGCGGCCGGGTGCTCACACACGGTCCCCAGCCGCCTGGGTGTGGCCGGGTGTCCATAAATGGTCCCCAGCCGCCCCTATTTGTCCTGGTGCGCCTTATACACAAGCGTGCATACCAAATCATTACCTGTGCCCTCCCCAGTGCATTTAGTGCGAAGGACAGCCTAACCACAAACACGTGGACAAGTGAATGTGGCCAAGGATGGTCCATCTCACTGATGCCTTCACACTGGGTTAATATTGTGGAAGCCGCGACACAGTTGGACACTGGGATGCAACACGTCCTCCAGACATAGACGATTGCGGGTCCTGGGTCAATCAGGCTTCAACACAAAGTTCAGAAGGTAGACAGCAGCAGTGGTCGGCCTCCTACACAACGAGTAAATTATTCATGATCATGAGGCCATCCATCTCCTTAGCTTTCTGTTCCTTGGAATGCAAGCGCATGTATGTATTTGCGGCTAGGCCTGAGGTGGTCAGCGTTTTGGCACATATCCTACCTCCTCCAAGGATTGCTGGATGTTTTCCTGCTACTATCCCAGTTCTATGACTTCCGTTAAAACAAAGCTTCAGGTGATGAATGATGGATGAGGTGGTAGCAAAGGAGAAAGAGCAGGAGAAACAGAGACCATTCACATCAATATCAGGCCAGTCAACCACACATGTCTTGTAGGATATGTTTCTGTACGAAAAGGAGGGGTTCGGCTACACAGTTATAGGGCATACAGTGAGTGCAATGCCTACCAAAAATTTCGAGGCACTCCAATGCCCCTTGGAAGTGACATGGAGGTCAGAGGGCCTTAACTAAACCGTTTTTTCCATTTATAGCAACTGGGTCTCCTGTACACTGTTGGCCTAAGCAGGGAATGAAAGGCTTTCCAAAAGTTATGAGGAACTGCAATGCCCCTTGAAACAGACGTGGAATACAGCGTACTAAAAACCTTCTACCCATTATTGGGGAGTGGGTCTCCCTTAGTGTTCGCCTATGCATTGAAAAGCAAAAGCTGACTAAAATTAGGAGGAAATGCAATGCCCGTTGGAAGAGTCGTGGAGGTTAGAGGTAATTAAAAACAACATTTCAATGCCCCTTGGAAGAGCTGTGGAGTTCAGAGTGTTTTAACAAGACGGTTTTAATGCCCCTTGGAAGAGACGTGGAGGTCACAGTAGCTTAACAAGACGGTTTTAATGGCCCTTGTAAGAGACGTGGAGGTTACAGTAGCTTAACAAGACGGTTTTAATGCCCCTTGGAAGAGACGTGGAGTTCAGAGTGGTTTAACAAGACGGTTTTAATGCCACTTGGAGGAGACGTGGAGGTACCAGTGGAATAAAAAGACAATATCAATGCCCCTTGGAAGAGTGGTGGAGGTTCCAGTGGAATAAAAAGACAATATCAATGCCCCTTGGAAGAGTGGTGGAGGTCCCAGTGGAATAAAAAAACAATATCAATGCCCCTTGGAAGAGTGGTGGAGGTCCCAGTGGAATAAAAAGACAATATCAATGACTCTTGGAAGAGACGTGGAGGTCACAGTAGCTTAACAAGACGATTTTAATGCCCCTTGGAAGAGGCGTGGAGTTCAGAGTGGTTTAACAAGACGGTTTTAATGCCCATTGTAAGAGACGTGGAGGTCACAGTAGATTAACAATACGGTTTTAATGCCCCTTGGAAGAGGCGTGGAGTTCAGAGTGGTTTAACAAGACGGTTTTAATGCCCCTTGGAAGAGACGTGGAGGTTCCAGTGGAATAAAAAGACAATACCAATGCCCCTTGGCAGAGTGGTGGAGGACCCAGTGGAATAAAAAGACAATATCAATGCCCCTTGGAAGAGTGGTGGAGGTCGCAGTGGAATAAAAAGACAATATCAATGCCCCTTGAAAGAGTGGTGGAGGTCCCAGTGGAATAAAAAGACAATATCAATGACCCTTGGAAGAGACATGGAAGTCACAGTAGCTTAGCAAGATGATTTTAATGCCCCTTGGAAGAGACGTGGAGGTCACAGTGGAATAAAAAGACAATATCAATGCCCCTTGGAAGAGTGGTGGAGGTCCCAGTGGAATAAAAAAACAATATCAATGCCCCTTGGAAGAGTGGTGGAGGTCCCAGTGGAATAAAAAGAAAATATCAATGACCCTTGGAAGAGACGTGGAGGTCACAGTAGCTTAACAAGACGATTTTAATGCCCCTTGGAAGAGGCGTGGAGTTGAGAGTGGTTTAACAAGACGGTTTTAATGCCCCTTGGAAGAGACGTGGAGGTCACAGTAGCTTAACAAGATGGTTTTAATTAGTGTTGAGCCACCCCCGTAGTGTTCGAGTTCGGTTCGGTTTGTCGAACACCCGTGTGTTCGCCGAACTGTTCGTCGAACTGTTCGTCGAACACCTTCGAACACCATTAAAACCAATGGCAGGCAAACAAAAACACATAGAAACACATAGAAAACACCTTCAAAGGTGTCCAAAAGCTGACAAACTGCTCAGAAGACACAACTAACACATGGAAAAGTGACAAGTACATATAGTCATGCGAAAAGAAAAGAGGTGGAGGAGTAAAAGGAGGGGGAGACACAGATATAGGCATGTCATGCCCTTTTAAAATCCAAAAAGTGAGAAGCTGACATGTTCAGTCCGCTCCTGCCCGTGCCACCTCCGTGTCGCCGGGTTTGTGCCAGAGCCGCGGTGAACCCTGACGGCCAGCCCCCCTCTCCCAATACTGGTGCCTGTCCGCTGGTGGGTCGAGCGAGCCCCCCTGTGGTGGAGGCAGCTCTAAGCTTTTTAATTTAAATTGTCTCTCTAATTTGAATGAATACACTTTAAATCCATTTACAAGGATCTATTGGAGGGCAAGTCTCATGCCAGCAGCCGCGTAATTCCAGCTCCAGTAGCGTCCACTAAAGCTGCTGCAGTTAAAAAGCTTTTATAAGGATCGAGCTCGGCTGTCCACCGCAAGGCATCCTACTGCCAGTCCCAGCCCCTATGCCTTGGGGTGCCTCCTGATGCTCTTCACTGAGTATCCCGTGGTCCCGAAGCATTTCCTTTGAAAAAATTAAGTGTCCAAACTACAGGTGGTGTAGCTTGCTTAACAGCCGGGATAATCCGCTGACTAGCAGACACTGCTACTAGGCACAAAGTATTTCCTGGGCTAGATGCAGTTAAAAATTTGTAATTAGATACTCTCGTTGGATGCTGAGAAAGCATTCCATAGAGTCTCCTGGCACGCCATATATGATTCTCTTAAAAAGCTTGGGGTAGGGGTCTAGGGGACCCTTTTATAGCCAAAATCACGGCCCTGTATCACAATACGTCACCTAGGCTGAAGATAAATGGAACTGTAGCACCCTGAGGGCTCGGTTGCTACAGAGGTATTGCACCTCACCCAGAGGTGTGATATCTCACTCTCAGGCAAGGATGGAGTGTGGATCAGGACCCGACACCTGCATGCATTACACCACATTGCCGTGGGGCAGGGCGACCAATATGCCTCTGAGATGGGCACGACAGTCCCTGTCCCTGGCTGGAGTGGGGGGAGGGAACACTGAGGAAGGGGAACCCTGTAGTGCAGGAGCAGGGAGGAAGCAGTTCCTGGGTGCATTGAGAAGGGAGTATAAAAGGTGGGCACCATCTTAGTTCAGTGCAGAGAAGTCTGAGCAGAAGTGGCAGGGAGCAGGGGCTCTGCATGAGCTCTGCTCCGGAGGCGGGCCTAGTAACAGAGGCCCAGGCCTGGAAGAGGGAGAAGGAAGGAAGAGGAGCGGAGAAGGCTCCAGGAATGAGGAATGAAGGGATCCCAGGGGTGCGGACGGGCGAGTCGCCACCGCACGCCCGAATCCACCTGCGTGGAGGGGTCAGGCCAAAGGGGGAGACCGGTCCCCGAAACTAGTGGAGGCAGGAAACGACCCTCAGCTAGAAACCGGAGGCTGTGACATTTTATGTGGCGCAGCCCCTCGCTACACCCGCTAGGAAGGCACCACATAGGGTTAGGGAAACTGGCGCCAAGTTTACCAAGAGGAGGCCCGAGGCAGCCGGACAGAAGGGTTGGTAAGAAAGGCCAGACAAAGGACACAAAAAGGGGGTCCTGTGAAGCGCTCCAAAGTTATCTGGGAGTTGTCTGAGCCCCTCACCTGGTGAGCACAGTACGACGTGGGCAGCCGTTACCTGCAGACGTGGTCTGGATAATAAGAACTGTGAGTAAAGGCCCTGGACTGCATCACTGACTCCGTGTCGTTACTGCTGCTGCCCTGCACCATCACCCCCATCCTCCGCATACACTGCCCTGAGGCTATACTCCTCCCGTGGGGAGTTATGCTACGCTCTGCTGCACCCACAACACCAGCCTCAGCGGTCTGCCCTGCAGCGGCGGTTCACTCTGACCGCAATCCACGGGTGGCGTAGTCGGACATTTAAACATCAAAACCACATAAATAGTTCCGCCACTGGTTTGACCACCCTGAGCCACGGAACCGGGTCGCCGCCACGAAGACTACAACCACCAGCATCCACCAAAAAGGGTCCAGCTCCGGGTGTCCCAAGGCCCAGGGGGTGCATCAGAACATTTTCATCACCTTTCACAATCACCAATGGGACAAGGCAGGGATGTCCTCTGTCCCCTCTCTTATACATCCTAGTGACGGAGCACCTGCTCTCATCAATTCGCCATAACCCCAATATTAGGTGGATTGAGGTGGGAGGCACCGAGTACAAGTGCTCTCTATTTGCTGATGATGTCCTAGTATATATCACTCAATCACATATATCCATCCATGCTGTTATGGCTGAAATAGATCACTTTGTTACATGGTCAAATTTTAAAATCAATGCAGCGAAAGTCTGAGGCCCTCGATGTCTCCCTCCCCAAATCCATATAGGATTCCATCCAGTCCAACTTTCCCTTTGCCTGGCCCTCACAGGGTATCAAATACTTAGGAATTCCTATTCATAGAGACCTCTCCCATCTATGTTATCTTAATTTTGGGCCCTTTATTGAACAACTCCATACAGACCACGGTTGGCAAGTTAGAACTGTAAGATTCACTACGTGAACCACTGGTGTTTTGTGGAAAAGCACATGTACACTGTGTTCCAAATTATTATGCAAAAAGTGTTTAGGAGTGATAAGGGAAGAATTTGTTTGTTTGTCAGTTAAACTCATTGATGGTGATGTGTGTCAGGGCACTTTATATCACTGTAAGCAATTGCAGACACCTGTGCTAATTAGTTTGGCAGGTGTGTCCAATGAAAGGCAAGACTACTTAAGAAGGCTGTCTCACATTATTAAGCAGCCTACATTTTCTGCCAAAATGGGAAAGAAAAAGGATGTGTCGGCTGCTGAGAAGCAACAAATTGTGGAGTGTTTAGGTCAAGGCATGACTACAATCAACATTGTGCGATGATCAGGATGAAGTGTCTTGGCAATCAAGAAGTATGTAGCTGATTCACAGTACACACGTGTGCGTGCTGATAAGGGCAAATTGAGGACTCTTTCCTACAGGCAATTACGTCAGGTTAAAAGAGCAGCGGCAAAAAAGCCTTGTCATAGCAGCAGACAAGTTTTTGAAGCTGCTGGTGCCTCCAACGTCCCCCGAACAACAAGATGCAGGGTCCTTCAGAGGTTTGCAGCTGTGCATATGCCATCCTGTCGACCTCCTCTATCCACTTCACACAAGCAGAAACGGCTCCAGTGGGCTAAACATTACATGAAGACTGATTTCAAAACTGTTTTGTTCACGGATGAGTGCCGTGCAGCGCTCGATGGTCCAGATGGATGGAGTGGAGGATGGCTGGTTGATGGACACCCCACGCAAACACGGCTACAGCGCCAACAAGGAGGAGGTGGAGTAATGTTTTGGGCTGGAATCATGGGGAGAGAGATTGTCGGCCCCTTTAGGATCCCTGAAGGCGCTAAAGATGAACTCCATAATGTATGTGGATTTTCTCAAACAGCACTTCCTGCCATGGTTCAAGAAGAAGAACCGTGTATTTCACAGCAAGATCATTTTTTTGCATGATAATGCACCATCTCATGCTGCACATAAAACATCTGCATCTCTGGCTGATATGGGCATAAAAGGGGACAAACTTATGGTGTGACCCCCATGCTCCCCTGACCTCTACCCCATTCAGAACCTCTGGAGCATCATCAAAAGGAGTGTCTATGATGGCGGGAGGCAGTTCACATCTAAGCAACAGCTCTGGGAGGGTATTCTGTCCTCATGCAAAACAATTGAAGCAGAAACCATCCAAAACCTGACAAATTCAATGGACGAGAGAGTTCAGAAGCTCCTTTCGAACAAGGGGTCCTATGTGAAAATGTAACATCACCTAGAATAAAGTTTTGAGTTGAAAACTGTTTGATTTCAGTTTCTAATAACCTGCTAATGCTTATAATTTCAAAAATGACCATTTTTTTGGTCTTTATTAAAATGAAAAGGTTGATCGAAAAGTTTGGGGGATCTAAGAGTGTGGCAACCCAGTAGTCATGATTACTTCGAATTCTGACAATATGAGGGTCATGCTGCAGGTAGTGCAGCAAGAAGGCACTTATGTGTCTTGCGCATCTCGGAGCCCCAAAATTATTTTCCGGGCTAGATGCAGCTAAAAATTATTATTAATTTTAAATCTGGTGGAGCTTAGTATAGATGGCCTAATAGGATCAGTGCTGTACACTGCTACAGAGCCTAAATTATTTTCCAGCCAAGATACAGATAAACATGATTAGTAATTTTAAATCTAGTGGAGCTTATTATAGATGGCCTAATAGAATCAGTGCTGCACACTGCTACAAAGCCCAAATTATTTTCCAGCCAAGATACAGATAAACATGATTAGTAATTTGAAAGCTTAAAACGGTTGGTAGGGTGATTTTAACCAATCATCAAGCTTTTACTCTCCCCAGGATGACACAGGGGTAGAAAAGTCGTTTTGGATCCATGATTTGTTCATCTTTATGACGTGAGTCTGTCTACATTATCAGTGGAGAGCCGCGTGTGCTTATCTGTCAGCACACCACCAGCAGCGCTGAACACACGTTCAGACAGAACGCTGGCTGCGGGGCATGACAAGATTAGAGATGAGCGTTGTTCTACTCGAACTGTTCGCCAATCTCAAATTCGAGCTGTTTTGGGCGGTGTTCGAGCCGATCGGCGAACACGAACAATTTGAGAAAAATTCGGCTGTTCGAGGTTATGTTCGATAACTGTTCGTGCACCAAAATCATAACTGGATTTTTTCTCAGTAATGATGAAAATTAATGTTAATACGCAGTTTGAGTGTACAGCGGGGCGGGGGGAGGGGCAGGGGATGGATCTCTGCAGGAACAATGAAGATCTCCATTTTTTTTTCTCTTTCCCGCATTTGCAGTGGGGAGGTGCAATCTGTCAGCCTATCAGCAGCGCACACATGGAGCGAAGTGCTTTTTTTCACACAAGCAAGGGCATGTGTGATTGGCAGTGTATGTCACATGTCCTTGCCCTATAAGACCAAGCCATTTTCCCCGTCGCCACCATTTTCTCACTGCTGCAGCTGCGTGTTAGACGGCACCGCTGTTGCTGTGTGCGCTATACCTTGTTAATTTCAAGCCAATTTTCGCACAAATCTACAGATAGCTTGGGAGTAGGGAATAGTTGTGATTGCAGTCCTTTTAAGGACTAGGTTACAGCATTTCCTACGACTTTTATCAGGCAGGTCTGTGCTCTTAAATAGATAGATTGTGGGAGTAAAGACTAATTGTAATTGGAGTCCTTTTCAGGACTAGGTTACATCAGTTCCTATCAGTTTTTGCCAGGCAGGTCTGTGCCAGTGCTGTGCAAGTTTTTTTTCACAGCATTTGGCTGAATCTAGCAAAGCTAATCCTTTTTGGCCTATTGCAGAGTGTGTTAGTCAGTGGAGTAGCCTATCTGTGTTGCAAGATATACCACCTGTGTATAGAATACCAATTTTTTTACTGCACCTAGTGAAGTAAAATCTTTTGGGCATAGCATCATTCTATTAGTCCATCTATACTGACCTCCATCAGGTTGCAAACTGAATATAATTTTTTTCTGCATCTAGCTCTGAAAAAATATTTGGGCTTCTAGCAGTGTGTGGGACTTGGTCTATTAGTCCATCTATACTGACCTCCATCAGGTTGCAAATTAAAAATAATTTTTTTCTTCATTTATCTCTGAAAAAATATTTGGGCTTCTAGCAGTGTGTGGGACTTGTTCTATTAGTCCTTCTATACTGACCTCCAGCAGGTTGCAAATTGAATATAATTTTTTTCTGCATCTAGCTCTGAAAAAATATTTGGGCTTCTAGCGGTGTGTGGGACTTGGTCTATTAGTCCATCTATACTGACCTCCATCAGGTTGCAAATTAAAAATAATTTTTTTCTGCATCTAGCTCTGAAAAAATATTTGGGCTTCTAGCAGTGTGTGGGAATTGGTCTATTAGTCCATCTATACTGACCTCCATCAGGTTGCAAATTAAAAATAATTTTTTTCTTCATTTATCTCTGAAAAAATGTTTGGGCTTCTAGCAGCGTGTGGGACTTGTTCTATTAGTCCATCTATACTGACCTCCATCAGGTTGCAAATTAAAAATAATTTTTTTCTGCATCTAGCTCTGAAAAAATATTTGGGCTTCTAGCAGTGTGTGGGACTTGGTCTATTAGTCCATCTATACTGACCTCCATCAGGTTGCAAATTAAAAATAATTTTTTTCTGCATCTAGCTCTGAAAAAATATTTGGGCTTCTAGCAGTGTGTGGGACTTGGTCTATTAGTCCATCTATACTGACCTCCATCAGGTTGCAAATTGAATAAAAAAATTTTCTGCATCTAGCTCTGAAAAAATATTTGGGCTTCTAGCGGTGTTTGGGACTTGGTCTATTAGTCCATCTATACTGACCTCCATCAGGTTGCAAATTAAAAATAATTTTTTTCTGCATCTAACCCAGCCAATAGTTTTGGCCTAATACCACAGTTTGGCCACTCAGCTCTGCTCGGTTACCATCCATTGTTTTTTTGTGCAAACAACTCCAGAGTTGTGAATTAGTTAACCACCAAAATGAGTGGAAAAAGGCCTGCTGCTGGTGGAAAGGGGAATAGGCGTGTTGGGAAGGGGAAAAAAGGTTGTGTCCGTGGGGTAGGTGCAGAAGAAAGACCATCTTCCAGCCAAACTAAAATGTCTACTTCTTTTAGCGGACAATGTGATAAGATCCCTTTCTTACGGCCACGCCAATCGCTACAAATTCCAGATGAGGCACAAAAACAGCAGGTGCTTCAACGGATATCAAGTGCTCCTTTAAGTGGGCTCTCCTCCACATCAACTTCAACATCACAAATACTCCAGTCCTCAAAGGTGTCACCCAAATCGCACTTGCTTCCTCACAGCTCCCAAATCTCCAGCTGCCCGTCTGAGTATGAGGTAGAACAGATGATTGAGTCTGCAGAGCTGTTTACTCATACTATAGCCTGGGAATCAGAGGTCGACTCCAGCGCTTCTGTGAATCCAGACGAGGAAATGATCTGCACTGATGCCCAGAATCTTTATGAGTCGGATCCAGGACCAGACGCAGAAGGTTCTGACCATAATGTAGACCCTCATTCCCAAACTGTAACTCCTGTTGGTGGAGACAATGAGGAAGACGATGATAAGACTCAAATACCTGATTGGAGCGACAACTTTAGTTTTTTGTCAGGGCAGGAACAGGTTGGCTCTGAGGACGACGGGTGTGATAACGCACAGGGTGATGATGATGAGGTCGGAGATCCCACTTACTGTCAACCCACAGTCAGCCAAGAGATGAGGTCAGCAGAGGAGGTGGAGGAAGATGCTAGTGACGACGAGGTCAGGTTGCGCCTTCCTGGACAGAGACGTAGTACTGGAAGCACGTCAACAACTGCATCCTCAAACACAACTCTGCCTCTCACCACAAGTCGTGGTGGCTCTTCAGGTCGCATGGGTGCTAAGCCTTGCATAGCCTGGGCATTTTTTCAGATCGATAAAGATGACCCAACTCGTGTTATCTGTAACATTTGTCAGCAAAAGCTAAGTAGAGGCCAAAAAATACATAGTTTGAGTACTTCATGCATGAACCGGCACATGGACATGAAGCATAAGTTGCAGTGGGAAGCTCAGTGTGCTACAATGCGGTCTAGCCGGCCGGGCCAACCACCGTCTGCCATATCTTGTGCATCCGCGGCCTCTTCATCCTCTGTGACTGGGGGGACAGCAGTCACACCTGTTTTGGGGCGCAGACCTGCCACCTCTTTACCCGCAACAGCCAGCGTGATTGGCAGGTCATCATTTTCTTTGGAGGTGGTAACACCAGCTGGTCTTGAGCGCTGTCCGACATCGATAGCACCACCTTTGGATCAAGGCAACCTAACATGTCCGCCTGCATCTTCCTCACAGACCGTCAGTTTGCCGGGGACACCCTTATCAACCCCGTCTAAGCACAATAGCCAGCCCTCGGTCCCTCAGATGTGGACAAGTAAAAGACCATTTCCTCCTAGCCATGAGAAAGCTAAGAGGTTGAATTTCACCATCTGCAAGCTCTTGGCTACAGAAATGCTGCCTTTCCGCCTGGTGGACACAGAGGATTTTCGAGACCTTATGTCCGTCGCAGTGCCCCAGTACCAGATGCCCAGTCGCCACTACTTCTCAAAGAAAGGTGTGCCTGCGCTCCACCAGCATGTCGCACACAACATCACCGCTTCTTTGAGAAACTCTGTGTGTGACAGGGTGCATTTCACCACAGACACTTGGACGAGTAGGCATGGACAGGGGCGTTACATGTCGCTGACTGGGCACTGGGTAACTATGGTGACAGCAGGACAAGGGGCTGCTGTCCAAGTCTTGCCGTCCCCACGAGTTGTGCATCAATCCTCTTTATGTCATTTTTCCTCCACTGCTTCTGCCTCCTCAACCTCCTCTCGGTCTTCCACCTGCACCCAAAGCCTGTCTGGTCATGCCACAAGCTTTCTAACTGCTCAGAAGGGATCCTGCACACCTCCTTACTATGCTGGCAGTAGGGCTCAACGTCATCAGGCGGTTTTTACATTGAAATGTTTGGGAAATGTGAGTCACACAGCTGAGGAGTTGTGGTCAGCTCTGGAGAACCAATTTCATGAATGGTTGTCTCCACTGGACCTGAAACCAGGGAAGGCCGTGTGCGACAATGCTGCAAACCTGGGTGCGGCCCTTCGCCGGGGCAATGTCACACACGTGCCTTGTATGGCTCACGTGTTGAACCTGGTTGTCCAGCAATTTTTAGCCCACTATCCCAGACTAGATGGCCTTCTGCAGAGGGCACGGTCGCTGTGTGCTCACTTCCGCCGTTCGCATCCCGCAGCTCAGCGACTTACATCTCTACAGAAGTCGTTGGGCCTGCCACTTCACCGGCTAAAATGCGATGTGCCTACCCGGTGGAATTCAACTCTGCACATGTTGCAGCGACTGTGGCAGCACCGACAAGCCCTGGTGCAATACGTTCTGACGTATAGCCTGGGCCAACGAGATTCAGAGGTGGGGCAAATCACGCTGGAGGAGTGGTCTCAGATCAGGGACCTATGCACCCTTCTGCACAGTTTTGAAATGGCGACGAAGATGTTTAGTGCTGACGATGCCATTATCAGCATGACTATTCCGGTGATTTATATGCTGGAGCACATGTTAAACAGAATTCGGAGTCAGGTGTTGGCACAAGAGGAGGTGGAGGAAGTAGAGGAGGAGGAGTTGTATGCGGAAGGGCTAACATCTGCAAGGTCCAGACGGTCGGCAGCACCAAGGCGGCAGGCATGTGAGGGTGGGGGAGATTATTTTACCAGGGCGCATGGTAGCAGCCAAACTAGTGAGGAAGGTGCAGGAGCCCAGGAAGAAGTGGAGGACGAACTGATGGAAGACTCATCAGATGAGGGAGACCTTGATCACATTTCTGTTGTGCGAGGTTGGGGGGAGAGGACAGAGGAAGGAAGCATGATTGCTACCTCGCCACCAACACAACAGGGACTTGGTGCTCCTGGATGCGCAACACACATGAGTGCCTTCTTGCTGCACTACCTGCAACATGACCCTCGAATTGTGAGAATTAGAAATAATCCTGACTACTGGGTTGCCACACTGTTAGATCCCCGGTACAAAAGTAAATTTGCAGAAATTATTCCTGCCATAGAAAGGGATGCACGCATGCAGGAGTATCAGCAGAGACTGTTGCAGAATCTTACATGTGCTTTTCCACAAAATACCAGTGGTGCACGTAGTGAATCTCACAGTTCCAACTTGCCAACCGTGGGACCGTCAAGTGTTCAGCACTCAAACCGTAACAGAACCACAGTATCTGCTGGTAACATCAATTTTGCGGAATCATTTCACCACTTTTTTAGCCCATCCTTTGCAAGGCCACAGGAGACAAGAAGTCTGACACATAGTCAACGCCTAGAGACGATGGTACAGGAGTATCTCCAAGTAAACATTGAAGCCACGACTGTGTCACTGGACCCTTGCTCTTTTTGGGCTTCCAATCTGGATAAATGGCCGGAGCTAGCCACTTACGCCTTGGAGATCTTGTCATGCCCCGCAGCCAGCGTTCTGTCTGAATGTGTGTTCAGCGCTGCTGGTGGCGTGCTGACAGATAAGCGCACGCGGCTCTCCACTGATAATGTAGACAGACTCACGTTCATAAAGATGAACAAATCATGGATCCGAAACGACTTTTCTACCCCTGTGTCATCCTGGGGAGAGTAAAAGCTTGATGATTGGTTAAAATCACCCTACCAACCGTTTTAAGCTTTCAAATTACTAATCATGTTTATCTGTATCTTGACTGGAAAATAATTTGGGCTTTGTAGCAGTGTGCAGCACTGATCCTATTAGGCCATCTATAATAAGCTTCACCAGATTTAAAATTAAAAATAATTTTTAGCTGCATCTAGCCCGGAAAATAATTTTGGGGCTCCGAGATGCGCAAGACACATAAGTGCCTTCTTGCTGCACTACCTGCAGCATGACCCTCATATTGTCAGAATTCGAAGTAATCATGACTACTGGGTTGCCACACTCTTAGATCCCCCAAACTTTTCGATCAACCTTTTCATTTTAATAAAGACCAAAAAAATGGTCATTTTTGAAATTATAAGCATTAGCAGGTTGTTAGAAACTGAAATCAAACAGTTTTCAACTCAAAACTTTATTCTAGGTGATGTTACATTTTCACATAGGACCCCTTGTTTGAAAGGAGCTTCTGAACTCTCTCGTCCATTGAATTTGTCAGGTTTTGGATGGTTTCTGCTTCAATTGTTTTGCATGAGGACAGAATACCCTCCCAGAGCTGTTGCTTAGATGTGAACTGCCTCCCGCCATCATAGACACTCCTTTTAATGATGCTCCAAAGGTTCTGAATGGGGTAGAGGTCAGGGGAGCATGGGGGTCACACCATAAGTTTGTCCCCTTTTATGCCCATATCAGCCAGAGATGCAGATGTTTTATGTGCAGCATGAGATGGTGCATTATCATGCAGAAAAATGATCTTGCTGTGAAATACACGGTTCTTCTTCTTGAACCATGGCAGGAAGTGCTGTTTGAGAAAATCCACATACATTATGGAGTTCATCTTTAGCGCCTTCAGGGATCCTAAAGGGGCCGACAATCTCTCTCCCCATGATTCCAGCCCAAAACATTACTCCACCTCCTCCTTGTTGGCGCTGTAGCCGTGTTTGCGTGGGGTGTCCATCAACCAGCCATCCTCCACTCCATTCATCTGGACCATCGAGCGCTGCACGGCACTCATCCGTGAACAAAACAGTTTTGAAATCAGTCTTCATGTAATGTTTGGCCCACTGGAGCCGTTTCTGCTTGTGTGAAGTGGATAGAGGAGGTCGACAGGATGGCATATGCACAGCTGCAAACCTCTGAAGGACCCTGCATCTTGTTGTTCAGGGGACGTTGGAGGCACAAGCAGCTTCAAAAACTTGTCTGCTGCTATGACAAGGCTTTTTTGCCGCTGCTGTTTCAACCTGACGTAATTGCCTGTAGGAAAGAGTCCTCAATTTGCCCTTATCAGCACGCACACGTGTGTACTGTGAATCAGCTACATACTTCTTGATTGCCAAGACACTTCATCCTGATCATCGCACAATGTTGATTGTAGTCATGCCTTGACCTAAACACTCCACAATTTGTTGCTTCTCAGCAGCCGACACATCCTTTTTCTTTCCCATTTTGGCAGAAAATGTAGGCTGCTTAATAATGTGAGAGAGCCTTCTTAAGTAGTCTTGCCTTTCATTGGACACACCTGCCAAACTAATTAGCACAGGTGTCTGCAATTGCTTACAGTGATATAAAGAGCCCTGACACACATCACCATCAATGAGTTTAACTGACAAACAAACAAATTCTTCCCTTATCACTCCTAAACACTTTTTGCATAATAATTTGGAACGCGGTGTACATGTGCTTTTCCACAAAACACCAGTGGTTCACGTAGTGAATCTTACAGTTCTAACTTGCCAACCGTGGTCTGTATGGAATTGTTCAATAAAGGGCCCAAAATTAAGATAACATAGATGGGAGAGGTCTCTATGAATAGGAATTCCTAAGTATTTGATACCCTGTGAGGGCCAGGCAAAGGGAAAGTTGGACTGGATGGAATCCTATATGGATTTAGGGAGGGAGACATCGAGGGCCTCAGACTTCGCTGCATTGATTTTAAAATTTTACCATGTAACAAAGTGATCTATTTCAGCCATAACAGCAGGGATGGATATATGTGATTGAGTGATATATACTAGGACATCATCAGCAAATAGAGAGCACTTGTACTCGGTGCCTCCCACCTCAATCCACCTAATATTGGGGTTATGGCGAATTGATGAGAGCAGGTGCTCCGTCACTAGGATGTATAAGAGAGGGGACAGAGGACATCCCTGCCTTGTCCCATTGGTGATTGTGAAAGGTGATGAAAATGTTCTGACGCACCCCTGGGCCTTGGGACACCCGGAGCCGGACCCTTTTTGGTGGATGCTGGTGGTTGTAGTCTTCGTGGCGGCGATCCGGTTCCGTGGCTCAGGGCGGTCAAACCAGTGGCGGAACTATTTATGTGGTTTTGATGTTTAAATTTCTGACTACGCCACCCGTGGATTGCGGTCAGAGTGAACCGCCGCTACAGGGCAGACCGCTAAGGCTGGTGTTGTGGGTGCAGCAGAGCGTAGCATAACTCCCCACGGGAGGAGTATAGCCTCAGGGCAGTGTATGCGGAGGATGGGGGTGATGGTGCAGGGCAGCAGCAGTAACGACACGGAGTCAGTGATGCAGTTCAGGGCCTTTACTCACAGTTCTTATTATCCAGACCACGTCTGCAGGTAACGGCTGCCCACGTCGTACTGTGCTCACCAGGTGAGGGGCTCAGACAACTCCCAGATAACTTTGGAGCGCTTCACAGGACCCCCTTTGTGTGTCCTTTGTCTGGCCTTTCTTACCAACACTTCTGTCCGGCTGCCTCGGGCCTCCTCTTGGTAAACTTGGCTCCAGTTTCCCTGACCCTATGTGGTGCCTTCCTAGCGGGTGGAGCAAGGGGCTGCGCCACATAAAATGTCAGAGCCTCCGGTTTCTAGCTGAGGGTCGTTTCCTGCCTCCACTAGTTCGGGGACTGGTCTCCCCCTTTGGCCTGACCCCTCCACGCAGGTGGATTCGGGCGTGCGGTGGCGACTCGCCCGTCCGCACCCCTGGGATCCCTTCATTCCTCGTTCCTGGAGCCTTCTCCGCTCCTCTTCCTTCCTTCTCCCTCTTGCAGGCCTGGGCCTCTGTTACTAGGCCCGCCTCCGGAGCAGAGCTCATGCAGAGCCCCTGCTCCCTGCCACTTCTGCTCAGACTTCTCTGCACTGAACTAAGATGGTGCCCACCTTTTATACTCCCTTCTCAATGCACCCAGGAACTGCTTCCTCCCTGCTCCTGCACTGCAGGGTTCCCCTTCCTCAGTGTTCCCTCCCCCCACTCCAGCCAGGGACAGGGACTGTCGTGCCCATCTCAGGGGCATATTGGTCGCCCTGCCCCACGGCAATGTGGTGTAATGCATGCAGGTGTCGGGTCCTGATCCACACTCCATCCTTATCTGAGAGTGAGATATCACACCTCTGGGTGAGGTGCAATACGTCTGTAGCAACCGAGCCCTCGGTGCTACAGTTCCATTTATTTTCAGCCTAGGTGACGTATTGTGATACAGGGCCGTGATTTTGGCTACAAAAGGGTCCCCTAGACCCCTACCCCAAGCTTTTTAAGAGAATCATATATGGCGTGCCAGGAGACTCTATGGAATGCTTTCTCAGCATCCAACGAGAGTATCTACTTACAAATTTTTAACTGCATCTAGCCCAGGAAATACTTTGTGCCTAGTAGCAGTGTCTGCTAGTCAGCGGATTATCCCGGCTGTTAAGCAAGCTACACCACCTGTAGTTTGGACACTTAATTTTTTCAAAGGAAATGCTTCGGGACCACGGGATACTTAGTGAAGAGCATCAGGAGGCACCCCAAGGCATAGGGGCTGGGACTGGCACTAGGATGCCTTGCGGTGGACAGCCGAGCTCGATCCTTATAAAAGCTTTTTAACTGCAGCAGCTTTAGTGGACGCTACTGGAGCTGGAATTACGCGGCTGCTGGCATGAGACTTGCCCTCCAATAGATCCTTGTAAATGGATTTAAAATGTATTCATTTAAATTAGAGGGACAATTTAAATTAAAAAGCTTAGAGCTGCCTCCACCACAGGGGGGCTCTCTCGACCCACCAGCGGACAGGCACCAGTATTGGGAGAGGGGGGCTGGCCGTCAGGGTTCACCGCGGCTCTGGCACAAACCCGGCGACACGGAGGTGGCACGGGCAGGAGCGGACTGGCCGTCTCGGCTTCTCACTTTTTGGATTTTAGAAGGGCATGACATGCCTATATCTGTGTCTCCCCCTCCTTTTACTCCTCCACCTCTTTTCTTTTCGCATGACTATATGTACTTGTCACTTTTCCATGTGTTAGTTGTGTCTTCTGAGCAGTTTGTCAGCTTTTGGACACCTTTGAAGGTGTTTTCTATGTGTTTCTATGTGTTTTTGTTTGCCTGCCATTGGTTTTAACGGTGTTCGAAGGTGTTCGACGAACAGTTCGACGAACAGTTCGGCGAACACACGGGTGTTCGACGAACCGAACCGAACTCGAACACTACGGGGGTGGCTCAACACTAGACAAGATCTCCAAGGCGTAAGTGGCTAGCTCCGGCCATTTATCCAGATTGGAAGCCCAAAAAGAGCAAGGGTCCAGTGACACAGTCATGGCTTCAATGTTTACTTGGAGATACTCCTGTACCATCGTCTCTAGGCGTTGACTATGTGTCAGACTTCTTGTCTCCTGTGGCCTTGCAAAGGATGGGCTAAAAAAGTGGTGAAATGATTCCGCAAAATTGATGTTACCAGCAGATACTGTGGTTCTGTTACGGTTTGAGTGCTGAACACTTGACGGTCCCACGGTTGGCAAGTTGGAACTGTGAGATTCACTACGTGCACCACTGGTGTTTTGTGGAAAAGCACCTGTAAGATTCTGCAACAGTCTCTGCTGATACTCCTGCATGCGTGCATCCCTTTCTATGGCAGGAATAATTTCGGCAAATTTACTTTTGTACCGGGGATCTAACAGTGTGGCAACCCAGTAGTCAGGATTATTTCTAATTCTCACAATTCGAGGGTCATGTTGCAGGTAGTGCAGCAAGAAGGCACTCATGTGTGTTGCGCATCCAGGAGCACCAAGTCCCTGTTGTGTTGGTGGCGAGGTAACAATCATGCTTCCTTCCTCTGTCCTCTCCCCCCAACCTCGCACAACAGAAATGTGATCAAGGTCTCCCTCATCTGATGAGTCTTCCATCAGTTCGTCCTCCACTTCTTCCTGGGCTCCTGCACCTTCCTCACTAGTTTGGCTGCTACCATGCGCCCTGGTAAAACCATCTCCCCCACCCTCACATGCTTGCCGCCTTGGTGCTGCCGACCGTCTGGACCTTGCAGATGTTAGCCCTTCCGCATACAACTCCTCCTCCTCTACTTCCTCCACCTCCTCTTGTGCCACCACCTGACTCCGAATTCTGTTTAACATGTGCTCCAGCATGTAAATCACCGGAATAGTCATGCTGATAATGGCATCGTCAGCACTAAACATCTTCGTCGCCATTTCAAAACTGTGCAGAAGGGTGCATAGGTCCCTGATCTGAGACCACTCCTCCAGCGTGATTTGCCCCACCTCTGGATCTCGTTGGCCCAGGCTATACGTCAGAACGTATTGCACCAGGGCTTGTCGGTGCTGCCACAGTCGCTGCAACATGTGCAGAGTTGAATTCCACCGGGTAGGCACATCGCATTTTAGCCGGTGAAGTGGCAGGCCCAACGACTTCTGTAGAGATATAAGTCGCTGAGCTGCGGGATGCGAACGGCGGAAGTGAGCACACAGCGACCGTGCCCTCTGCAGAAGGCCATCTAGTCTGGGATAGTGGGCTAAAAATTGCTGGACAACCAGGTTCAACACGTGAGCCATACAAGGCACGTGTGTGACATTGCCCCGGCGAAGGGCCGCACCCAGGTTTGCAGCATTGTCGCACACGGCCTTCCCTGGTTTCAGGTCCAGTGGAGACAACCATTCATGAAATTGGTTCTCCAGAGCTGACCACAACTCCTCAGCTGTGTGACTCACATTTCCCAGACATTTCAAAGTAAAAACCGCCTGATGACGTTGAGCCCTACTGCCAGCATAGTAAGGAGGTGTGCAGGATCCCTTCTGCGCAGTTAGAAAGCTTGTGGCATGACCAGACAGGCTTTGGGTGCAGGTGGAAGACCGAGAGGAGGTTGAGGAGGCAGAAGCAGTGGAGGAACTTTGTCATAAAGAGGATTGACGCACAACTCGTGGGGACGGCAAGACTTGGACAGCAGCCCCTTGTCCTGCTGTCACCATAGTTACCCAGTGCCCAGTCAGCGACATGTAACGCCCCTGTCCATGCCTACTCGTTCAAGTGTCTGTGGTGAAATGCACCCTGTCACACACAGAGTTTCTCAAAGAAGCGGTGATGTTGTGTGCGACATGCTGGTGGAGCGCAGGCACACCTTTCTTTGAGAAGTAGTGCCGACTGGGCATCTGGTACTGGGGCACTGCGACGGACATAAGGTCTCGAAAATCCTCTGTGTCCACCAGGCGGAAAGGCAGCATTTCTGTAGCCAAGAGCTTGCAGATGGTGAAATGCAACCTCTTAGCTTTCTCATGGCTAGGAGGAAATGGTCTTTTACTTGTCCACATCTGAGGGACCGAGGGCTGGCTATTGTGCTTAGACGGGGTTGATAAGGGTGTCCCCGGCAAACTGCCGGTCTGTGAGGAAGATGCAGGCGGACATGTTAGGTTGCCTTGATCCAAAGGTGGTGCTATCGATGTCGGACAGCGCTCAACACCAGCTGGTGTTACCACCTCCAAAGAAAATGATGACCTGCCAATCACGCTGGCTGTTGCGGGTAAAGAGGTGGCAGGTCTGCGCCCCAAAACAGGTGTGACTGCAGTCCCCCCAGTCACAGAGGATGAAGAGGCCGCGGATGCACAAGATATGGCAGACGGTGGTTGGCCCGGCCGGCTAGGCCGCATTGTAGCACACTGAGCTTCCCACTGCAACTTATGCTTCATGTCCATGTGCCGGTTCATGCATGAAGTACTCAAACTATGTATTTTTTGGCCTCTACTTAGCTTTTGCTGACAAATGTTACAGATAACACGAGTTGGGTCATCTTTATCGATCTGAAAAAATGCCCAGGCTATGCAAGGCTTAGCACCCATGCGACCTGAAGAGCCACCACGACTTGTGGTGAGAGGCAGAGTTGTGTTTGAGGATGCAGTTGTTGACGTGCTTCCAGTACTACGTCTCTGTCCAGGAAGGCGCAACCTGACCTCGTCGTCACTAGCATCTTCCTCCACCTCCTCTGCTGACCTCATCTCTTGGCTGACTGTGGGTTGACAGTAAGTGGGATCTCCAACCTCATCATCATCACCCTGTGCGTTATCACACCCATCGTCCTCAGAGCCAACCTGTTCCTGCCCTGACAAAAAACTAAAGTTGTCGCTCCAATCAGGTATTTGAGTCTCATCATCGTCTTCCTCATTGTCTCCACCAACAGGAGTTACAGTTTGGGAATGAGGGTCTACATTATGGTCAGAACCTTCTGCGTCTGGTCCTGGATCCGACTCATAAAGATTCTGGGCATCAGTGCAGATCATTTCCTCGTCTGGATTCACAGAAGCGCTGGAGTCGACCTCTGATTCCCAGGCTATAGTATGAGTAAACAGCTCTGCAGACTCAACCATCTGTTCTACCTCATACTCAGACGGGCAGCTGGAGATTTGGGAGCTGTGAGGAAGCAAGTGCGATTGGGGTGACACCTTTGAGGACTGGAGTATTTGTGATGTTGAAGTTGATGTGGAGGAGAGCCCACTTAAAGGAGCACTTGATATCCGTTGAAGCACCTGCTGTTTTTGTGCCTCATCTGGAATTTGTAGCGATTGGCGTGGCCGTAAGAAAGGGATCTTATCACATTGTCTGCTAAAAGAAGTAGACATTTTAGTTTGGCTGCAAGATGGTCTTTCTTCTGCAGATGTTACTGTTGCTTTAACACCTACCCCACGGACACAACCTTTTTTCCCCTTCCCAACACGCCTATTCCCCTTTCCACCAGCAGCAGGCCTTTTTCCACTCATTTTGGTGGTTAACTAATTCACAACTCTGGAGTTGTTTGCACAAAAAAACAATGGATGGGAACCGAGCAGAGCTGAGTGGCCAAACTGTGGTATTAGGCCAAAACTATTGGCTGGGTTAGATGCAAAAAAAAATTATATTCGATTTGCAACCTGATGGAGGTCAGTATAGATGGACTAATAGAACAAGTCCCACACACAGCTAGAAGCCCAAATATTTTTTCAGAGGTAGATGCAGAAAAAAAATATATTCAGTTTGCAACCTGATGGAGGTCAGTATAGATGGACTAATAGAGAAAGTCCCACACACTGCTAGAAGGCCAAATATTTTTTCAGAGGTAGATGCAGATAAAAATTATTTTTAATTTGCAACCTGATGGAGGTCAGTATAGATGGACTAATAGAGAAAGTCCCACACACTGCTAGAAGGCCAAATATTTTTTCAGAGCTAGATGTAGAAAAAAATTATATTCAGTTTGCAACCTGATGGAGGTCAGTATAGATGGACTAATAGAACAAGTCCCACACACAGCTAGAAGCCCAAATATTTTTTCAGAGGTAGATGCAGATAAAAATTATTTTTAATTTGCAACCTGATGGAGGTCAGTATAGATGGACTAATAGAGAAAGTCCCACACACTGCTAGAAGGCCAAATATTTTTTCAGAGCTAGATGCAGATAAAAATTATTTTTAATTTGCAACCTGATGGAGGTCAGTATAGATGGACTAATAGAGAAAGTCCCACACACTGCTAGAAGGCCAAATATTTTTTCAGAGCTAGATGCAGAAAAAAATTATATTCAGTTTGCAACCTGATGGAGGTCAGTATAGATGGACTAATAGAACAAGTCCCACACACAGCTAGAAGCCCAAATATTTTTTCAGAGGTAGATGCAGATAAAAATTATTTTTAATTTGCAACCTGATGGAGGTCAGTATAGATGGACTAATAGAGAAAGTCCCACACACTGCTAGAAGGCCAAATATTTTTTCAGAGCTAGATGCAGATAAAAATTATTTTTAATTTGCAACCTGATGGAGGTCAGTATAGATGGACTAATAGAGAAAGTCCCACACACTGCTAGAAGGCCAAATATTTTTTCAGAGCTAGATGCAGAAAAAAATTATATTCAGTTTGCAACCTGATGGAGGTCTGTATAGATGGATTAATAGAACAAGTCCCACACACAACTAGAAGCCCAATATTTTTTCAGAGGTAGATGCAGAAAAAATATATATTCAGTTTGCAACCTGATGGAGGTCTGTATAGATGGATTAAGAGAACAAGTCCCACACACAGCTAGAAGCCCAATATTTTTTCAGAGGTAGATGCAGAAAAAAAATATATTCAGTTTGCAACCTGACGGAGGTCAGTATAGATGGACTAATAGAGAAAGTCCCACACACTGCTAGAAGGCCAAATATTTTTTCAGAGCTAGATGCAGAAAAAAATTATATTCAGTTTGCAACCTGATGGAGGTCAGTATAGATGGACTAATAGAACAAGTCCCACACACAGCTAGAAGCCCAAATATTTTTTCAGAGGTAGATGCAGATAAAAATTATTTTTAATTTGCAACCTGATGGAGGTCAGTATAGATGGACTAATAGAGAAAGTCCCACACACTGCTAGAAGGCCAAATATTTTTTCAGAGCTAGATGCAGATAAAAATTATTTTTAATTTGCAACCTGATGGAGGTCAGTATAGATGGACTAATAGAGAAAGTCCCACACACTGCTAGAAGGCCAAATATTTTTTCAGAGCTAGATGCAGAAAAAAATTATATTCAGTTTGCAACCTGATGGAGGTCAGTATAGATGGACTAATAGAACAAGTCCCACACACTGCTAGAAGCCCAAATATTTTTTCAGAGCTAGATGCAGAAAAAAATTATATTCAATTTGCAACCTGAAGGAGGTCAGTATAGATGGACTAATAGAATGATGCTATGCCCAAAAGATTTTACTTCACTAGGTGCAGTAAAAAAATTGGTATTCTATACACAGGTGGTATATCTTGCCACACAGATAGGCTACTCCACTGACTAACACACTCTGCAATAGGCCAAAAAGGATTAGCTTTGCTAGATTCAGCCAAATGCTGTGAAAAAAACTTGCACAGCACTGGCACAGACCTGCCTGGCAAAAACTGATAGGAACTGATGTAACCTAGTCCTGAAAAGGACTGCAATTACAATTAGTCTTTACTTCCACAATCTATCTATTTAAGAGCACAGACCTGCCTGATAAAAGTCGTAGGAAATGCTGTAACCTAGTCCTTAAAAGGACTGCAATCACAACTATTCCCTACTCCCAAGCTATCTGTAGATTTGTGCGAAAATTGGCTTGAAATTAACAAGGTATAGCGCACACAGCAACAGCGGTGCCGTCTAACACGCAGCTGCAGCAGTGAGAAAATGGTGGCGACGGGGAAAATGGCTTGGTCTTATAGGGCAAGGACATGTGACATAAACTGCCAATGACACATGCCCTTGCTTGTGTGAAAAACAGCAGTTCGCTCCGTGTGTGCGCTGCTGATAGGCTGACAGACTGCACCTCCCCACTGCAAATGCGGGAAAGAGAAAAAAAAATGGAGATCTTCATTATTCCTGCAGAGATCCATCCCCTGCCCCTCCCCCCACCCCGCTGTACACT
The DNA here is from genome assembly GCF_046119375.1 of Phyllobates terribilis. Classification (NCBI taxonomy): domain Eukaryota; kingdom Metazoa; phylum Chordata; class Amphibia; order Anura; family Dendrobatidae; genus Phyllobates; species Phyllobates terribilis. The sequence continues at coordinate 288,239,801 of NW_027362769.1, forward strand.
CAAACTGCGTATTAACATTAATTTTCATCATTACTGAGAAAAAATCCAGTTATGATTTTGGTGCACGAACAGTTATCGAACATAACCTCGAACAGCCGAATTATTCTCAAATCGTTCGTGTTCGCCGAACGGCTCGAACACCGCCCAAAACAGCTCGAATTTGAGATTGGCGAACAGTTCGAGTAGAACAACGCTCATCTCTAGTTTTAATACCCCTTGGAAGAGACGTGGAGGTCCCAGTGGAATAAAAAGACAATACCAATGCCCCTTGGAAGAGTGGTGGAGGACCCAGTGGAATAAAAAGACAATATCAATGCCCCTTGGAAGAGTGGTGGAGGTCGCAGTGGAATAAAAAGACAATATCAATGCCCCTTGAAAGAGTGGTGGAGGTTACAGTGGAATAAAAAGATAATATCAATGCCCCTTGGAAGAGTGGTGGAGGTCCCAGTGGAATAAAAAAACAATATCAATGCCCATTGGAAGAGTGGTGGAGGTCCCAGTGAAATAAAAAGACAATATCAATGTCCCTTGGAAGAGTGGTGGAGGTCCCAGTGGAATAAAAAGAAAATATCAATGACCCTTGGAAGAGACGTGGAGGTCACAGTAGCTTAACAAGACGATTTTAATGCCCCTTGGAAGAGGCGTGGAGTTAAGAGTGGTTTAACAAGACGGTTTTAATGCCCCTTGGAAGAGACGTGGAGGTCACAGAAGCTTAAAAAGATGGTTTTAATGCCCCTTGGAAGAGACGTGGAGTTCAGAGTGGTTTAACAAGACGGTTTTAATGCCCCTTGGAAGAGACGTGGAGGTCCCAGTGGAATAAAAAGACAATACCAATGCCCCTTGGAAGAGTGGTGGAGGACCCAGTGGAATAAAAAGACAATATCAATGCCCCTTGGAAGAATGGTGGAGGTCGCAGTGGAATAAAAAGACAATATCAATGCCCCTTGAAAGAGTGGTGGAGGTTACAGTGGAATAAAAAGACAATATCGATGCCCCTTGGAAGAGTGATGGAGGTCCCAGTGGAATATAAAAACAATATCAATGCCCCTTGGAAGAGTCGTGGAGGTCCCAGTGGAATAAAAAGACAATATCAATGCCCCTTGGAAGAGTGGTGGAGGTTACAGTGGAATAAAAAGACAATATCAATGACCCTTGGAAGAGTGGTGGAGGTCCCAGTGGAATAAAAAGACAATATCAATGACCCTTGGAAGAGACATGGAAGTCACAATAGCTTAACAAGATGATTTTAATGCCCCTTGGAAGAGACGTGGAGGTCACAGTGGAATAGAAAGACAATATCAATGCCCCTTGGAAGAGACGTGGAGGTCCCAGTGGAATAAAAAGACAATATCAATGACCCTTGGAAGAGACGTGGAGGTCACAGTAGCTTAACAAGACGATTTTAATGCCCCTTACAAGAGCCATGCAGTACAGCATATTAAAAACATTATTCCCATTATTTGGGAGTGGGTCTCCCATAGTCTTTGCCTATGCCTTCCAAGCAAAAGCTGCCAAAAATTAGAACGGAGGAACTTGCAATGCCCCTTACAAGAGCCATGCAGTACAGCATATTAAAAACATTATTCCCATTATTGGGGAGTGGGTCTCCCATAGTCTTTGCCTATGTCTTCCAGCTGCCAAAAATTAGGATGGAGGAACTTGCAATGTCCCTTACAAGAGCCATGCAGTACAGCATATTAAAAACATTATTCCCATCATTGGGGAGTGGGTCTCCCATAGTCTTTGCCTATGCCTTCCAAGCAAAAGCTGCCAAACATTAGGGCGGAGGAACTTGCAATGCCCCTTACTAGAGTCATGCAGTACAACATATTAAATACATTATTCCCATTATTGGGGAGTGGGTCTCCCATAGTCTTTGCCTATGCCTTCCAAGCAAAAGCTGCCAAAAATTAGGATGGAGGAACTTGCAATGCCCCTTACAAGAGCCATGCAGTACAGCATATTAAAAACATTATTCCCATTATTGGGGAGTGGGTCTCCCATAGTCTTTGCCTATGCCTTCCAAGCAAAAGCTGCCAAAAATTAGGACGGAGGAACTTGCAGTGCCCCTTACAAGAGCCATGCAGTACAGCATATTAAAAACATTATTCCCATTATTGGGGAGTGGGTCTCCCATAGTCTTTGCCCATGCCTTCCAAGCAAAAGCTGCCAAAAATTAAGACGGAGGAACTTGCAATGCCCCTTACAAGAGCCATGCAGTACAGCATATTAAAAGCATTATTCCCATTATTGGGGAGTGGGTCTCCTATAGTCTTTGCCTATGCCTTCCAAGCAAAAGCTGCCAAAAATTAGGACGGAGGAACTTGCAATGCCCCTTACAAGAGCCATGAAGTATTGCGTAATAAAAACATTATTCCCATTATTGCGGAGTGGGTCTCCCATAGTCTTTGCCCATTCCTTCCAAGCAAAAGATGCCAAAAATTAGGGCGGAGGAACTTTCAATGCTGGCAACATGGACCATGGTCACCCTGGTTGTATAGTGGTGGTGGAGGCTGAGGATAAGGAGAAGAGCAAAAAACAGCCAAAATGAGGAAGCGTATACCCATGTGTGGGTGTGAAGCGGTGCATGGGAATACACCTTCCGAAATAACACAGTGGATTTGACTTTATGTTACTCTGCTGTAATTTGGTGGTGATGAGAAGTCTGGCCCAATCCAGCCCTTGTTCATTTTGATAAGGGTCAGCTTGTCAGCATTGTCAGTTGACAGGCGAGTGCGCTTATCAGTTATAATTCCCCCAGCGGCACTAAAAACACGCTCCGATAACACGCTAGCGGCAGGGCAGTCGAGGACCTCCAAGGCATACCGAGCGAGTTCATTCCAAGTGTCCAGCTTAGATACCCAATAATTAAAAGGCACAGAGGAATCACGGAGGACGCTGGTACGGTCGGCAAGGTACTCCCTCACCATCTTTTGAAACTTTCCACTACTTGTTAGAGTACCCCGCGCCTCAGGGCCTGTAAGCTCTGCAGGTCTCAGAAAACTGTCCTAGAATGTTGACAGTGCTCCCCTGCCTCTGCTGGATTGGAGTTGCATCTCTCTCGCCTGTACGCCTTGGTTGGGCAACGAAATGTGACCTCTGCCGCTAGCGTGTTCAGATGGGAATTTTTTTAACAGTTCTGCAGCAAGGGCCTTCTGGTACTGCCCCATTTTTGTAGACCTCTCCACCTCAGGAATAAGAGAGTGAAAGTTCTCCTTGTAGCGGGGGTCTAAAAGTGTCACCAACCAGTAATGACTATAAGAAATAAACTTCGGCATTCCGGTATGTGTAATATGCAAAAAAGATTTTTTATTAATCACATGTGCCCCTTGTTTCACAAAATGGGGCACAAACCCGTAATATAGACCAAGGTTTCGACCTTTGGATCAGTCTTTTTCAAGGTCGTCACAGTTTGTAAATGCTGCTAAAAGCAGAATTGGCGTTAAGGGGAACTCGTTGCTTCCTGTGCCTGGGGTGGAAGTGAACTGGGCTACACACCACACGCCACCTACACTGAACCAACGGTATGACAGTGGTACAGGTACTACCGTCTACAGCGCATGATACCAGCTCCTGTTCTTCCTCCTCCTCCTCCTCCTCTCCCTCATTGTCCCCCAGTGCACGTTGGGATGAGATGAGGCTGGGCTGTGTGTAATCGCCCGCTACGGCTTCTTGATCCATCTTATCATACTCTGGCTGCAATGCCTCCTTTTTAATTCTCTGCAGAGAGCATTGCAAAAGACAGACAAGTGGGATGCTGATGCTAATGATGGCGTCATCACCACTCACCATCTTGGTGGACTCCTCAAAGCTTGTCAGGATGGTACATATGTCAGACATCCAGGTCCACTCCTGAGGTCTTATGTGTGGAGTCTGACCTGAATATCGACGGCCTTGTTGCAGCTGGTACTCCACAACTGCTCTCTTCTGCTCACAAATCCTTTGCAACATGTGGAGGGTAGAGTTCCAACGTGTGCGGACATCACACAACAGTCGGTGTGCCGGAAGCTGCAAACGCTGCTGCAACACAGCAAAGGCGGCGGCAGCTGTAGCCGACTTGTGAAAATGAGCTGACAGGCGGCGTACTTTGACGAGCAGATCTGGCAACTCGGGGTATGATTTAAGAAACCGCTGAACCACGAGGTTAAGCACATGAGCCAGGCATGGTACGTGTGTGATCTCGCCACTAGGTTATGGCCATTGTCACACACCACCATGCCTGGATGTAGGTTCAGTGGTCTCAGCCACAGATCTGCCTGCTCTTTCACAGCTGTCCACAACTCACAAGGAGTGTGAGATTTATCACCTAAGCTTATGAGTTTCAGCACAGCCTTTTTCCGCTTGGCTGAGGCAGTACTGCAGTGCTTCCAGCTTGTAACTGATGTGGTGATATCTGAAATGGAGACTGAACATGAGGAGGAGGAGGAGGATGATGCGCAGGAGCTGTACACTGTGGGGGCAACTCTGACTGACATAGGGCCCGCAATCCTCGGTGTGGGGAGGATGTGTTCCGTCCCAAGGTCCGACTGGGTCCCGGCTTCCACTATGTTTACCCAGTGTGCCGTCAGGGAGATGTACCACAAGGTGGCCACAAGCACTTGTCCACATGTCCGTTGTCAGGTGGACTCTCCCAGTAACTGCGTTGTTGAGGGCACGGCCGATGTTTTGGGACATGTGATTGTGTAGTGCGGGGATGGCACACCGGGCAAAATAGTGTCAGCTGGGGACCGAGTACCGAGGGACAGCCACCGCCATAAGGTTGCGGAAGGATTCCGTCTCCACAAGCCTAAAAGCCAGCATTTCCAACGCAAGCAGTCGTGAAATGTGCGAATTTAGGACTGTGGCCTGTGGGGAGTTGGCTGCGAATTTGCGCTTTCGTTCAATGATCTGGGATATGGACAATTGAACGCTGCGGTGGGACGTGGACGTTGATGCTGTTTCTTGAGAAACTGCCATAACAAGTGAAGACTGAGAGAAGGGGGCATGCTTGCATGCATATGGACAGGGGATTGCCTTGCACGCACAACAGGGGGTTGTCTTACATGCACAACAGCAGAAGAAGCAGTGGTGCTTTGCTGACATGTGCCTGATCATGCTGGTGGTGGTCAGGCTGGTAGTTTTGTCACCCCTGCTGATGCTGGCCTGGCAGATGGTACAAATGGCCTTTTTGGGGTTATCAGCAGATTTAAAAAAATTCCAGACTTTGGAAGACCTACCGGTTGTACTGGCAACGTCCCTCTTGTTTGCGTTACAGGGAACGGTTGCCCGCCTTCTGTCTGCGGCCACTACACTGCTTCTTCCTGCCTGTTGGGGTACTCTGCCTCCCTCCCCCTGTGTGCTGCTGGCCTTGCTCTGGGTGTCCTCCTGCCACGTTTGGGTCAGTTACTAGATCATCCACCACCTCCACCTCTTCCACTTCCACACCACGGTCCTCCTCCTTACTTCGTGGCAATTGTGTCTCGTCATCGTCCACCTCTTGTGACAAATTGCCAGCGTCGACTTCCTGTGGCCGTGGCTGTTCAAATATTTGGCCATCGCTACATGGGATCTCCTCTTCCACCACTTCAAGCGAGCAGGCGAGGGTCCCAAATATGGAAATGGACCAGTGAACATCTCTTCAGAGTGTCCAACTGTGTGATCAGTTGCTGTCTGACGACACTCGGCATGGTGGGAGGAAGGAGCATCAGGATGAGGAGGAGTATGCGGTCGAGACTCACGGCTACTAAGACCTGACCGTGTGGAAGACAGACCGGAGGTGGTGGTGCCCAGGTGACTGGAAGTATTATCTGCTATCCAATTAATAACCTGTTCACACTGATCAGTTTGCAATAGTGGTGTTGTTGTTTGCTTCCCTAGTAATTCGGTCAAGAACTGGGAGCGAGAAGATGTGGCTGTTGGTTGTGGCACATTTTCACCTTGGCCACGGCCCCATCCTCTGCACGCACCATCACCAGAACGTCCAGTTCCACGTCCCTTGCCACGCGCCCTGCCCATTGTAAATGAAGTAAAATAGCTTACACTCGCACTATCAATGGCAAAAGGGTAATAAAAAGGAAATTAGAACCGTGAAAGATGAAAACCACAGTTCTATTTCTCTGGCCTACACCAGAATCTTTTAAACAGATATATTTGTGTCTGAACAGTCAGCGAGACACTGAAATGTTTTTTTTTTTATGTAAAAAAGGCAAAAAGGTGGATTACACCCAGATTTGAACCGTGGAAGAGGAAAACCACAGTTCTAATTTCCTGGCATTTACCAGACTTTTTTAAATAGATACAGTGGTGGCCAAAAGTATTGGCACCCCTGCAATTCTGTCAGATAATACTCAGTTTCTTCCTGAAAATGATTGCAATCACAAATTCTTTGGTATTATTAGCCTCATTTAATTTGCTTGCAAGGAAAAAACACAAAAGAGAATGAAGCAAAAATCAAATCATTGATCATTTCACACAAAACTCCAAAAATGGGCCAGACAAAAGTATTGGCACCCTCAGCCTAATACTTGGTTGCACAACCTTTAGCCAAAATAACTGCGAACAACCGCTTCCGGTAACCATCAATGAGTTTCTTACAATGCTCTGCTGGAATTGTAGACCATTCTTCTTTGGCAAACTGCTCCAGGTCCCTGATATTTGTAGGGTGCCTTTTCCAAACTGCCATTTTGAGATCTCTCCACAGGTGTTCTATGGGATTCAGGTCTGAACTCATTCCTGGCCACCTTAGAAGTCTCCAGTGCTTTCTCTCAAACCATTTTATAGTGCTTTGGGAAGTATGTTTTGGGTCATTGTCCTGCTGGAAGACCCATGACCTCTGAGGGAGACCCAGCTTTCTCACACTGGGCCCTACATTATGCTGCAAAATTTGTTGGTAGTCTTCAGACTTCATAATGCCATGCACACGGTCAAGCAGTCCAGTGCCAGAGGCAGCAAAGCAACCCCAAAACATCAGGGAATCTCCGCCATGTTTGACTGTAGGGACCGTGTTGCTTTCTTTGAATGCCTCTTTTTTTTTCCTGTACACTCTATGTTGATGCTTTTTGCCAAAAAGCTCTGCTTTTGTCTCATCTGACCAGAGAACATTCTTCCAAAATGTTTTAGGCTTTCTCAGGTAAGTTTTGGCAAACTCCAGCCTGGCTTTTTATGTCTCGGGTAAGAAGTGGGGTCTTCTTGGGTATCCTACCATACAGTCCCTTTTCATTCAGACGCCGATGGATAGTACGGGTTGACACTGTTGTACCCTCGGACTGCAGGGCAGTTTGAACTTGTTTGGATGTTAGTCGAGGTTTTTTATCCACCATCCGCACAATCTTGCGTTGAAATCTCTCGTCAATTTTTCTTTTCCGTCCACATCTAGGGAGGTTAGCCACAGTGCCATGGGCTTTAAACTTCTTGATGACACTGCGCACGGAAGACACAGGAACATTCAGGTCTTTGGAGATGAACTTGTAGCCTTGAGATTGCTCATGCTTCCTCACAATTTGGTTTCTCAAGTCCTCAGACAGTTCTTTGGTCTTCTTTATTTTCTCCATGCTCAGTGTGGTACACACAAGGACTCAGGACAGAGGTTGAGTCAACTTTAATCCATGTTAACTGGCTGCAAGTGTGATTTAGTTATTGCAAACACCTGTTAGGTGCCACAGGTAAGTTACAGGTGCTGTTAATTACACGTATTAGAGAAGCATCACATGATTTTTCAAACAGTGCCAATACTTTTGTCCACACCCTTTTTTAGGTTTGGTGTGGAATTGTATTCAGTTTGGCTTTATGACAATTCTTTTTGTGTTTTTTCATTGAAGACAAATTAAATGAAGATAATAATACCAAATAATTTGTGATTGCAATCATTTTCAGGAAGAAACTGAGTATTATCTGACAGAATCGCAGGGGTGCCAATACTTTTGGCCACCATTGTATATTTGTGTCTGAACAGTCAGCGAGACACTCAAACAGTTTTTTTTATGGAAAAAAGGCAAAAAAGTGGATAATACAGAGATTTGAACCGTGGAACTGCAAAACCACAGTTCTAGTTATCTGGCCGAAACCAGACTCTTTTAAACAGATATATTTGTGTCTGAACACTCACAAACACACTAAAATTTTTTTTTTTGGAGAAAAAATACCAAAAGGTTAATAAGACGGGTATTTGTAGAGTCTGACTGAGGGAAAAAAAAAAAAAAAAGAGTATTTAGATGAAAAAAAAAGGATTTTTCCTGGCCCCTGAGACCTAGGGCTAAGTCTAGCAATTTGAGCAGCAGTAGCACACAGGACTGTAATGCAGTGTTTGTTGGTATAACCACTGCGTCTCCTATACAGCCTGCCTGCCTGATATCTGAGATGGATATTAGTCCTAAGAAGGACTGTTTGTTTGATTTTGCAGGCTTTAGAGACCCTACACTACCTATTTCGCAGTATAAATCTCTCCCTAGCTCAGCACCACTCTCCCTTTTAAATACTCCAGGTGACGCTGTGCGGCCAGCCAATCACTGTAATGCCCACAACCACCATGGCTGCGGCATTACTGTGACTGGCTGGCAATCCCTGCATGTTCATTGGCTCTGTAAAAAGAGCCAAACATGCAGGGCGGAGACCCGAGCTCCTGCCGGAGTTACCCGGAAATGCTCGGTGCTCGCCGAACATCCCGAGTAGTGAGATGCTCGGGCGAGTACCGAGCAGTGTCGAGCATGCTCGCTCAACACTATTCCTGACTGCTTCAAAGAATGGGACTTCCTACATTAACATAACTACTGAGAGAGGGGATCTTGCTTAAATAAAGCAGCTATAGTTAAGTTGTTCATTAAGGCCTTTTGGGGCCATTGTGTCCAACTGAAAAATCCATCTAGCCTCTTTTTGCTACAAAATCTTGTCCATGTCCCCTCCTCTACCATTAGGCTTTATACAATCAATACCAATAAAGTACATCACACTAAGATTTCCTTTATGCTCCAGATTTGCATGTTTTGCAATGGGCGTGTCTCTATTATTCGCAATATCATTTAAATGCTCACCTACTCTTCGTCTCATCTGTCGTATGGTTTTCCCCATCTGAGAGACATTAGGCAGTGATGAAAGGGTAGTTATCCGGCAACTTGTGAAATTGACTTAAAAAATAGCCTTTATTTTGAAAATGATGCTATGAGTAAGAATCTACGTATCCAAAATGCATAACCCTCTGTACGCTTTTATTTGCACTATGGTCTTATGTTTTTAAGTTTTTAAAAATAAAAGCTATATTTTAAGTCAATCTCACGAGTTGCCGGATAACTACCCTTTCATCACTACCCTGTCGTGCCCCAGGTTGTAGCTCCCGCCCTCACAAGCGCAGTACCCAAGTATGCCTTATGCTTTGTCCCATGTAAAACCCTCCCAACGCGTTTCTTTCTCTTTTCAGAGAAATCATCAGGGGAGTCTGTTTGGTAATTGGGAAGGCACATATACTGCAGAGAAAAATAGTGACTCAGTCCTCTTAAAGTGGCAGCAGTGCTAACAAAATGAAAAAAATGTTTCCAAGAAAAAATGTATGGTGAGATAACCACACATTCCGCTTTCCTTACTTAAATAAGTTTCCAAATCCCACCATTTACCGGCGTCCTACCTCATTTCCGGGGTGGAGCCTGCGAGATTTCTGGTATTAGATTATTGATACCACCTTTCTTTAGCGCTCGTTTCAACACCCACCCATCTTAATCTCCTTTTAGGGAACACCACTTGGCCATCAATCCTCATCCCCAGCCCTTTTACCTCTATATAGTCACTCCGCGTTCTGCTCACGTGACATTTAGGTCACGTGATGCCGTCCGATCACCTGATTTCCTGTCATGCGTCTCCTGCACCGAGGCACTTCCTTGTTTATGTTATCTCCATCCACGTGGGGTCGCCCGATCATTGTTATCTCCATCCACGTGGGGTCGCCCGATCATTGTTATCTCCATCCACGTGGGGCAGCCCGATTATGTGACCGCCTTTCTCCAGTCACCTGATCCACTACGTCGCACTTTACTCCCACTTAAGCTCATTTTTACAACCACCTATTCACCAATGTTGTGAGCTTTTGCTTGTTCATTCTCATTTCTACACATATAACAAGGATGGCATTTAGTGGTTACTGTATGTCTCTTACTTATATTCAATCTTGCTTCTACACATATATCAGGGATGACATTTAGCAAGGAGGGGACCTCCACGGGGCATTATTATTAATAAGCCAATAGTGTATTTCTCATAAAGCACATCAGATTGTTATATCATATTCAGGGGGTAATATAATACCTTACACTTTTTATTTTATCCATTTATTAACGCATGCTCATCAGACAATTTACCTTCCTTTTCCGGGACAGTGTAATAGCCATATCTATAGCCTACCAAGGCACAACAAATTCTTTAAAAACATGATTCTTGACTGCTTCAAGGAATGGGACCTCCTACATTAACATAACTACCGAGAGAGGGGATCTTGCTTAAATAAAGCAGCTAGAGTTAAGTTGTTCATTAAGGCCTTTTGGGGCCATTGTGTCCAACCAAAAAATCCATCTAGCCTCTTTTTGCTGCAAAATCTTGTCCATGTCCCCTCCTCTACCATTAGGCTTTATACAATCAACACCAATAAATGACATCACACTAAGATTTCCTTTATACTCCATATTTACATGTTTTGCAATGGGCGTGTCTCTATTATTCGCAATATCATTTAAATGCTCACCTACTCTTTGTCTCATCTCTCATATGGTTTTCCCTATGTATTCTTTCCCACAAATACATGTTGCTTTATAAATCACAAATTTTGTCCTGAAATTAATAAAGTTTCTAATCTCAAAACTTTCCCATGTAATGTTACTTATGGATGTCTTAGTCGTTTTAACGTTAGGGCAGGCTACACATCCACTACAGTGGTAACAGCCATTTGGTCTAACAGGCAACCATGTCCTATCCTTTACTGGCTGCACAAAATGACTTTTTCCCACCCTTTCTCCTATCGTTTTACTTTTACTAAATGCCATCCTTGTTATATGTGTAGAAATGAGAATGAACAAGCAAAAGCTCACAACATTGGTGAATAGGTGGCTGTAAGGATGAGCTAAAGTGGCAGTAAAGCGCGACATAGTGGATCAGGTGACTGGAGAAAGGCGGTCACATGATCGGGCGGCCCCACGTGGATGGAGATAACATAAACAAGGAAGTGACTCGGTGCGGGAGACGCATGACCGGAAATAAGGTGATCGGGCGGCATCACATGACCTAAATGTCACGTGAGTGGAATGGGGAAATAATAATCTAATACCGGAAATCTCGCAGGCTCCACCCTGAAATGAGGTAGGACGCCGGTAAATGGTGGGATTAGGAAACTTATTTAAATAAGGAAAGCGGAATGTGTTGGTTATCTCCCCATACATTTTTTCTGAAGGAAGTGGTGGCAGCATTCTGCACTGCAAATGAAGAACACTCACTACTGTGAGGTTCTTGGAAACATTTTTTTAGTTTTGTTAGCACTGCTGGCACTTTAAGAGCACTGAGTCACTATTTTTCTCTGCAGTATATTTTCCTTCCCAATTACCAAACAGACTCCCCTGATGATTCCTCTGAAAAGAGAAAGAAACGCATTGGGAGGGTTTTACATGGGACAAAGCATAAGGTATACTTGGGCACTGTGCTTGTGAGGGCGGGAGCTACAACCTGGGGCACGACAGGGTAGTTATCCGGCAACTCGTGAAATTGACTTAAAAAATAGCTTTTATTTTTAAAAACTTAAAAACATAAGACCATAGTGCAAATAAAAGAGTACAGAGGGTTACGAGTTTTGGATACGTAGATTCTTACTCATAGCATCATTTTCAAAATAAAGGCTATTTTTTAAGTCAATTTCACGAGTTGCCGGATAACTACCCTTTCATCACTGCCTAATGTCTCCCAGATGGGGAAAACCATACGAGAGATGAGACGAAGAGTAGGTGAGCATTTAAATGATATTGCGAATAATAGAGACACGCCCATTGCAAAACATGCAAATCTGGAGCATAAAGGAAATCTTAGTGTGATGTAATTTATTGGTATTGATTGTATAAAGCCTAATGGTAGAGGAGGGGACATGGACAAGATTTTGTAGCAAAAAGAGGCTAGATGGATTTTTCAGTTGGACACAATGGCTCCAAAAGGCCTTAATGAACGACTTAACTATAGCTGCTTTATTTAAGCAAGATCCCCTCTCTCAGTAGTTATGTTAATGTAGGAAGTCCCTTTCTTTGAAGCAGTCAGGAATAGTGTTGAGCGATCATGCTCGACACTGCTCGGTACTCGCCTGAGCATCTCACTACTCGGGATGTTCGGCGAGCACCGAGCATTTCCGGGTAACTCCGGCAGGAGCTCGGGTCTCCGCCCTGCATGTTTGGCTCTTTTTACAGAGCCAATGAACATGCAGGGATTGGCAGCCAGTCACTGTAATGCCGCAGGCATGTTGGTTGTGGGCATTACAGTGATTGGCTGGCCGCACAGCGTCACCTGGAGTATTTAAAAGGGAGAGTGGTGCTGAGCTAGGGATCTCTACAATCTGAGCACCATGCCTTATGAGAAAGTGTACCGAGCAGGCTGACCCAGGTGAGCTGAAATATTTTTTCTACATTACTTACTACTGGCACGATAGGGTAGTATTAGTCAAAGAAGACAAACACATGGGCGAGAACAACAATCCCTGATGGTGTCTGCCAGCAAAATGGGTGAGATCCACACATGTTTTTCCTTTTAATAATGCACTTAAGCACTTTTTATGAATAATGATGTTAATTGACAACCAAGAGAATTGACATTTATTTCTTATGTGGTTAATATAGGATCATAACTTATGTCTGGTTGCTAATGAGGATACATGCTTATCAGATCCATGTTGATGGAGAATAGTGGAAGCACCTGCCTGTTACCTGCCGTGCCTGCCCGCTTACCTGGAAGTGACTCGCCCCCTGGGCCGTGGTGCACCCGGAACCGGGCTTCTGTGTGATGCTGGGGGTAGTAGTGGCAACCCGATCCCGTGGCTCAGGGTGCTCAGGCCAAATGCTGTGGCAGTCTATTTATCAGTGTTTTGAATGTCCGACTACGCCACCCGTGGATTGCGGTCAGGGATGACCGCCGCTGCAAGGCAGGCCGCTGAGGCTGGTGTTGGTGTGCAGCACAGGGATAGGATAACTCCCCACGGGAAGAGTCTAGCCTCAGGGCAGAGTAGGCGGATGCTGGGGGTGATAGTGCCAGCCGCAATAGTAAAAGGTCGGAGCCCGTTTCAAACAGGCCTGGGTCTTTATTGCAGATGTTATTACTGACCCAACAGGAGTACCGGTTAGGAATAGGCCTGGGTATCTGAGAGCATTCGGGTGAGCCCCACTGGTCAATGGTGAGTGTGTAGGCCTACCGTTCTCTCTCTATGCTCTTGCTGACTATCCCCCTTTTCGTGGTGTAATAGCCCACGTCCCTGGGCTGACCGTGTACTTCGCCTGTATGGCTTGCGACTCGGGCCTTGGGTACCTTTTGCTTCTCCTTGCTGTTCTGGTCCCTCTGTGTGGCGGAGCCTCCAGGCTTCTTAGGCCAAGGGACCTGAAATCCCTCGCAGGTTGGTTCTCTGCTGCTGGGCTTGCAACCCTGACAGCCTCGGACCCCAATGTCCGGTTGTGTGCTTCTCTCAGCCAGGACCGGCTCTCGTCGCCTCTGTCCCTGGCTCTCAGTCTCTCCTCTGCCTCACGGACTCCTCAGCTGCTGCTGACCTGTCCCTCTTCTCTGAGAACCCTTCTGGACACTTCAGAAGTGGGTTCTGGTCTCTCTAACCCTGCCCCAGTTCCAGCTTTTATAGGGGCAGCCTGCTCCCCCTACTGGCCTGGGACAGGAAGAGCTGCATGCTAATGGTCCCTGACCAGGGAACCTCCCTCCTGCTCTCAGACACAGCCTTTAATATTTGTGGCATCCAAGCCTGGGGTGACACATTCCCTCCGGGACCAACAGGAAACACAAATACAGGGTATAAACAATAACATAACATATATACAAGTACATTTTGTCCTTAAGGCCACGGCGCTTCCATGACCGGGTGTCCATATCACCCAACAAGGTGAAGTTTTCCACAGTGTGGGGACCTGTCCCTATAAACCCCAAGTTCCTGGCCTTGGGCGTGGCGGCAAGGTAAAAGCTAACTACTTTGGACCACAAGGAGGCCACGCCGGACAGGTTTTTCTTCTGTGGCCATGTTCACAAGAGGGCACCAAGAGCAACTATCTACAAGACAGTTCCGGCCATTCAGTGTCCATGACTTGTCAGTCCATTGTATCTAGGAAAAACTGGGAAAACAGTATTAATAACCAGGTAACAAGTATAAAACATTCACAATATACAGCATTTAGATCTTCCAGCGAGCTGGTATTTGACCCTTAGTGCTCCGGGTTGACCTGCGTAACCCACTGTCTGGTGGTGGTCTAACCTGGCTTTCCCCACTAGCATTTAGGGTACAACTACTAGCTGGGTTTACAGGCAGGGCAGGCAGCTGTCTGCGGGTCCTTTGGTTTACCACAGGCATGGCAGGCTCACTGTCAGCAGAGGGTTGACTCTCCTGGGCTGCTGGCATGGGTTCTTCTGCCTCCACGGCTGCCTGCTCCTCTTGTTCTTCCTGCTCTCCTGTAGGCTCCTGCTGGGTTGGCTGAAGGAAGTGTAGGACGGGTACCACTATCGCGTCGGTTATCCGAGTCCAGGTCCGGGGGAACTCTCCGAGAACGGTGCTGACCATTTCTTCCTTGTCCACTGCGGGCTCAAGGTCATCTTGATCTTCACTTGGACTCTGCAGTTGCTCGGGGCACCGTTTTAGGTGGTCTCTGGAGACGGTGCTAGTGGTTTCTCCTCCATCCTTGGTAATTACACATACCTTCGGGTTGTTGTGGTCGGACTGCAGTACTGTGTACGGGTCGCTCTCCCACTGGTCATCTAGCTTATGAAGCCTTCTCTTCCGCTTCAGGACCTGCTCACCAGGTTCCAGGGGACCAGCAGGGGCGTGTTGGTTGAAGAGCCTCTCTTGCTTTTCTCTCGCTTGAGCCAGACTCCTCTCCACACTCTCCTGTACCTTCTTGTACTGTAGCCGCCGTTCCGTATCCCAGTCCGCATCTGGGGAGGTGTCCTCGGGTGTCAGGACTCCCATCTCCAGGTCTATAGGCAGCTTACCTGGTCTTGCTCGCATCAGGTAAGCCGGGGTGCAATTTGTAGCATTCACCGGGATATGATTGTATAAGTCTATCAGGTCCGGCAGTTTTTCTGGCCACAGGCCACGTTCCTCCAGGGGCAACGTTTTGAGGAGATCAATGACGATATTGTTCATTTTCTCACACAGCCCGTTGGTTTGCGAGTGGTAAGGCGTTGTCCGAATCTTCCTATAGCGGTAGAGGTTGCAGAACTCCTGGAAGACTTCCGCCTCAAACGCTGGACCTTGATCTGTCAAGACCTGTTCCGGATACCCGTGTGGATGGCAGAAGTGTTGCTGGAAGGCTCTAGCCACTGTTTGGGCTGTCAAGTCTTTAACAGGAACCACCACCAGGAACCGGGAGTAATGGTCCACAATCGTGAGGGCATAGATGTAGCCGGACCAGCTTGGAGCCAACTTCACATGGTCCAGCGCTACCAGCTCAAGAGGCTGCCTGGTGACGATGGGCCTCAAGGGTGTCTTCTGGTTGGTACGGTCCTTCCTTCTGAGGTGACATGGGCCGCAGTCCCTGCACCACTTCTCTATGGCTCCTCTCATACCGATCCAGTAGAACCGCTCTCTCAGCAGGAACTCCAGTTTCTTCCACCTGACGTGTCCCGCTCTGTCATGGTAGGCCTCCAGGACCATTGCTGCATCTCGCCTTGGGACCACTACCTGCCAGGTCAACTCGTGCGTCTGGTGGTTGACAAGCCTTCTGCACAGCTTACCCTCATAGAGGAATAGCCTGCTTTTCTCCTTCCATAACTGCTTGGCTTCCTCTGGAGCGTCCGGGCCAGGGCTAGCGTCTGCCTGGGTTAACATGTCTTTCACCAGGCATATTGCAGGGTCACTATCTTGCGTTTCAGCCCAGCCGTGGTGGGGTAAGGGGTTAAACATGACGGTGGTCAAGTCTTTGTTTCTTACCCGGTGAGAATACTGAGTGGCCCCATACCGGTGGAACGCAGGGAACTCTACTTCCTCCAGCTCTTCCGAGTCTTCTTCTCCTTCAGGTAGGTGGAGCATTCTTGATAGGGCGTCTGCATTGGCGTTGGTTCTGCCTGCCCGATACTTGATTGTGAAGTCATAATTTGATAGCCGGGCCATCCACCGCTGTTCTTGGGCACCTAGTCTTGCATTGTCCAGGTGTGTCAACGGGTTGTTGTCCGTGTACACAGTGAACTTTGCGGAGGCCAGGTAATGCTTAAACCATTCTGTGACGGCCCACACCACTGCCAAGAATTCTAGCTTGAAGGAGCTGTAATTCTCCGGGTTTCTTTCAGTGGGCCTCAGCTTCCGGCTGGCGTACGCAATCACCCTTTCTCTGCCCTGTTGCTTCTGTGACAGTACTGCTCCCAGCCCCACATTGCTGGTGTCTGTGTGGAGGATGAAAGGCTGGCCATAATCGGGGTAGGCCAGGATCTCATCCCCCGTTAGGGCCATCTTCAACAGGCGGAAGGACTCCTCTTCCGGCTTGTCCCACTTGAAGGGTGGCTTGTGACTTCTGGATTTAGACTGGCCTATCAGGAGATCCTGCATTGGAGCCGCCATCTTTGTGAATCCGGGGATGAACCTTCGGTAGTAGCCTACCAACCCGAGGAACTGCCTCACTTCTTTGATGTTTGAGGGGCTTGGCCAGCTCTTGATTACTGTGACCTTGTCGGGGTCGGGGGCTACTCCTTCTGCACTCACCACGTGTCCCAGGTACTGTACCTTCGGCTTTAACAGATGGCACTTGGCGGGTTTCACTTTCATGCCAAAGCCTGCCAGGGCCTCGAACACCTCGGCCAGGTGCTTGAGATGGTCCTCGTAAGTCTTCGAATAGACAATCACGACGTCTAGGTAAAGTAGGACCGTCTCGATGTTTCGGTGCCCTAGACAGCATTCCATCAGCCTCTGGAAGGTCCCGGGTGCGTTGCAGAGTCCGAATGGCATACAGTTGAATTCGCTCAATCCCATCGGGGTGGTGAAGGCGGTCTTCTCCTTGTCAGCCTCTGCCACAGGAACCTGCCAGTACCCGCTACTAAGTAGTGTTGAGCCACCCCCGTAGTGTTCGAGTTCGGTTCGTCGAACACCCGTGTGCTCGCCGAACTGTTCGTCTAACTGTTTGTCGAACACCTTCGAACACCGTTAAAACCAATGGCAGGCAAACAAAAACACATAGAAACACATAGAAAACACCTTCAAAGGTGTCCAAAAGCTGACAAACTGCTCAGAAGACACAACTAACACATGGAAAAGTGACAAGTACATATAGTCATGAGAAAAGAAAAGAGGTGGAGGAGTAAAAGGAGGGGGAGACACAGATATAGGCATGTCATGCCCTTCTAAAATTCAAAAAGTGAGAAGCCGACACGTTCAGTCCGCTCCTGCCCGTGCCACCTCCATGTCGCCGGGTTTGTGCCAGAGCCGCGGTGAACCCTGACGGCCAGCCCCCCTCTCCCAATACTGGTGCCTGTCCGCTGGTGGGTCGAGCGATCCCCCCTGTGGTGGAGGCAGCTCTAAGCTTTTTAATTTAAATTGTCTCTCTAATTTGAATGAATACACTTTAAATCCATTTACAAGGATCTATTGGAGGGCAAGTCTCATGCCAGCAGCCGCGTAATTCCAGCTCCAGTAGCGTCCACTAAAGCTGCTGCAGTTAAAAAGCTTTTATAAGGATCGAGCTCGGCTGTCCACCGCAAGGCATCCTACTGCCAGTCCCAGCCCCTATGCCTTGGGGTGCCTCCTGATGCTCTTCACTGAGTATCCCGTGGTCCCGAAGCATTTCCTTTGAAAAAATTAAGTGTCCAAACTACAGGTGGTGTAGCTTGCTTAACAGCCGGGATAATCCGCTGACTAGCAGACACTGCTACTAGGCACAAAGTATTTCCTGGGCTAGATGCAGTTAAAAATTTGTAATTAGATACTCTCGTTGGATGCTGAGAAAGCATTCCATAGAGTCTCCTGGCACGCCATATATGATTCTCTTAAAAAGCTTGGGGTAGGGGTCTAGGGGACCCTTTTATAGCCAAAATCACGGCCCTGTATCGCAATACGTCACCTAGGCTGAAGATAAATGGAACTGTAGCACCCTGAGGGCTCGGTTGCTACAGAGGTATTGCACCTCACCCAGAGGTGTGATATCTCACTCTCAGGTAAGGATGGAGTGTGGATCAGGACCCGACACCTGCATGCATTACACCACATTGCCGTGGGGCAGGGCGACCAATATGCCCCTGAGATGGGCACGACAGTCCCTGTCCCTGGCTGGAGTGGGGGGAGGGAACACTGAGGAAGGGGAACCCTGTAGTGCAGGAGCAGGGAGGAAGCAGTCCCTGGGTGCATTGAGAAGGGAGTATAAAAGGTGGGCACCATCTTAGTTCAGTGCAGAGAAGTCTGAGCAGAAGTGGCAGGGACCAGGGGCTCTGCATGAGCTCTGCTCCGGAGGCGGGCCTAGTAACAGAGGACCAGACCTGGAAGAGGGAGAAGGAAGGAAGAGGAGCGGAGAAGGCTCCAGGAACGAGGAACGAAGGGATCCCAGGGGTGCGGACGGGCGAGTCGCCACCGCACGCCCGAATCCACCTGCATGGAGGGGTCAGGCCAAAGGGGGAGACCGGTCCCCGAAACTAGTGGAGGCAGGAAATGACCCTCAGCTAGAAACCGGAGGCTGTGACATTTTATGTGGCGCAGCCCCTCGCTACACCTGCTAGGAGGGCAGCACATAGGGTCAGGGAAACTGGCGCCAAGTTTACCAAGAGGAGGCACGAGGCAGCCGGACAGAAGGGTTGGTAAGAAAGGCCAGACAAAGGACACACAAAGGGGGTCCTGTGAAGCGCTCCAAAGTTATCTGGGAGTTGTCTGAGCCCCTCACCTGGTGAGCACAGTACGACGTGGGCAGCCGTTACCTGCAGACGTGGTCTGGATAATAAGAACTGTGAGTAAAGGCCCTGGACTGCATCACTGACTCCGTGTCGTTACTGCTGCTGCCCTGCACCATCACCCCCATCCTCCGCATACACTGCCCTGAGGCTATACTCCTCCCGTGGGGAGTTATGCTACGCTCTGCTGCACCCACAACACCAGCCTCAGCGGTCTGCCCTGCAGCGGTGGTTCACTCTGACCGCAATCCACGGGTGGCGTAGTCGGACATTTAAACATCAAAACCACATAAATAGTTCCGCCACTGGTTTGACCACCCTGAGCCACGGAACCGGGTCGCCGCCACGAAGACTACAACCACCAGCATCCACCAAAAAGGGTCCGGCTCCGGGTGTCCCAAGGCCCAGGGGGTGCATCAGAACATTTTCATCACCTTTCACAATCACCAATGGGACAAGGCAGGGATGTCCTCTGTCCCCTCTCTTATACATCCTAGTGACGGAGCACCTACTCTCATCAATTCGCCATAACCCCATTATTAGGTGGATTGAGGTGGGAGGCACCGAGTACAAGTGCTCTCTATTTGCTGATGATATACTAGTATATATCACTCAATCACATATATCCATCCATGCTGTTATGGCTGAAATAGATCACTTTGTTACATGGTCAAATTTTAAAATCAATGCAGCGAAGTCTGAGGCCCTCGATGTCTCCCTCCCCAAATCCATATAGGATTCCATCCAGTCCAACTTTCCCTTTGCCTGGCCCTCACAGGGTATCAAATACTTAGGAATTCCTATTCATAGAGACCTCTCCCATCTATGTTATCTTAATTTTGGGCCCTTTATTGAACAACTCCATACAGACCACGGTTGGCAAGTTAGAACTGTAAGATTCACTACGTGAACCACTGGTGTTTTGTGGAAAAGCACATGTACACTGTGTTCCAAATTATTATGCAAAAAGTGTTTAGGAGTGATAAGGGAAGAATTTGTTTGTTTGTCAGTTAAACTCATTGATGGTGATGTGTGTCAGGGCTCTTTATATCACTGTAAGCAATTGCAGACACCTGTGCTAATTAGTTTGGCAGGTGTGTCCAATGAAAGGCAAGACTAATTAAGAAGGCTGTCTCACATTATTAAGCAGCCTACATTTTCTGCCAAAATGGGAAAGAAAAAGGATGTGTCGGCTGCTGAGAAGCAACAAATTGTGGAGTGTTTAGGTCAAGGCATGACTACAATCAACATTGTGCGATGATCAGGATGAAGTGTCTTGGCAATCAAGAAGTATGTAGCTGATTCACAGTACACACGTGTGCGTGCTGATAAGGGCAAATTGAGGACTCTTTCCTACAGGCAATTACGTCAGGTTAAAAGAGCAGCGGCAAAAAAGCCTTGTCATAGCAGCAGACAAGTTTTTGAAGCTGCTGGTGCCTCCAACGTCCCCCGAACAACAAGATGCAGGGTCCTTCAGAGGTTTGCAGCTGTGCATATGCCATCCTGTCGACCTCCTCTATCCACTTCACACAAGCAGAAACGGCTCCAGTGGGCCAAACATTACATGAAGACTGATTTCAAAACTGCTTTGTTCACGGATGAGTGCCGTGCAGCGCTCGATGGTCCAGATGGATGGAGTGGAGGATGGCTGGTTGATGGACACCCCACGCAAACACGGCTACAGCGCCAACAAGGAGGAGGTGGAGTAATGTTTTGGGCTGGAATCATGGGGAGAGAGATTGTCGGCCCCTTTAGGATCCCTGAAGGCGCTAAAGATGAACTCCATAATGTATGTGGATTTTCTCAAACAGCACTTCCTGCCATGGTTCAAGAAGAAGAACCGTGTATTTCACAGCAAGATCATTTTTCTGCATGATAATGCACCATCTCATGCTGCACATAAAACATCTGCATCTCTGGCTGATATTGGGCATAAAACGGGACAAACTTATGGTGTGACCCCCATGCTCCCCTGACCTCTACCCCATTCAGAACCTCTGGAGCATCATCAAAAGGAGTGTCTATGATGGCGGGAGGCAGTTCACATCTAAGCAACAGCTCTGGGAGGGTATTCTGTCCTCATGCAAAACAATTGAAGCAGAAACCATCCAAAACCTGACAAATTCAATGGACGAGAGAGTTCAGAAGCTCCTTTCGAACAAGGGGTCCTATGTGAAAATGTAACATCACCTAGAATAAAGTTTTGAGTTGAAAACTGTTTGATTTCAGTTTCTAATAACCTGCTAATGCTTATAATTTCAAAAATGACCATTTTTTTGGTCTTTATTAAAATGAAAAGGTTGATCGAAAAGTTTGGGGGATCTAAGAGTGTGGCAACCCAGTAGTCATGATTACTTCGAATTCTGACAATATGAGGGTCATGTTGCAGGTAGTGCAGCAAGAAGGCACTTATGTGTCTTGCGCATCTCGGAGCCCCAAAATTATTTTCCGGGCTAGATGCTGCTACAAATTATTATTAATTTTAAATCTGGTGGAGCTTAGTATAGATGGGCTAATAGGATCAGTGCTGCACACTGCTACAAAGCCCAAATTATTTTCCAGTCAAGATACAGATAAACATGATTAGTAATTTGAAAGCTTAAAACGGTTGGTAGGGTGATTTTAACCAATCATCAAGCTTTTACTCTCCCCAGGATGACACAGGGGTAGAAAAGTCGTTTCGGATCCATGATTTGTTCATCTTTATGAACGTGAGTCTGTCTACATTATCAGTGGAGAGCCGCGTGCGCTTATCTGTCAGCACACCACCAGCAGCGCTGAACACACGTTCAGACAGAACGCTGGCTACGGGGCATGACAAGATCTCCAAGGTGTAAGTGGCTAGCTCCGGCCATTTATCTAGATTGGAAGCCCAAAAAGAGCAAGGGTCCAGTGACACAGTCATGGCTTCAATGTTTACTTGGAGATACTCCTGTACCATCGTCTCTAGGCGTTGACTATGTGTCAGACTTCTTGTCTCCTGTGGCCTTGCAAAGGATGGGCTAAAAAAGTGGTGAAATGATTCCGCATAATTGATGTTACCAGCAGATACTGTGGTTCTGTTACGGTTTGAGTGCTGAACACTTGACGGTCCCACGGTTGGCAAGTTGGAACTGTGAGATTCACTACGTGCACCACTGGTGTTTTGTGGAAAAGCACATGTAAGATTCTGCAACAGTCTCTGCTGATACTCCTGCATGCGTGCATCCCTTTCTATGGCAGGAATAATTTCTGCAAATTTACTTTTGTACCGGGGATCTAACAGTGTGGCAACCCAGTAGTCAGGATTATTTCTAATTCTCACAATTCGAGGGTCATGTTGCAGGTAGTGCAACAAGAAGGCACTCATGTGTGTTGCGCATCCAGGAGCACCAAGTCCCTGTTGTGTTGGTGGCTCCTGCACCTTCCTCACTAGTTTGGCTGCTACCATGCGCCCTGGTAAAACCATCTCCCCCACCCTCACATGCCTGCCGCCTTGGTGCTGCCGACCGTCTGGACCTTGCAGATGTTAGCCCTTCCGCATACAACTCCTCCTCCTCTACTTCCTCCACCTCCTCTTGTGCCACCACCTGACTCCGAATTCTGTTTAACATGTGCTCCAGCATGTAAATCACTGGAATAGTCATGCTGATAATGGCATCGTCAGCACTAAACATCTTCGTCGCCATTTCAAAACTGTGCAGAAGGGTGCATAGGTCCCTGATCTGAGACCACTCCTCCAGCGTGATTTGCCCCACCTCCGGATCTCGTTGGCCCAGGCTATACGTCAGAACGTATTGCACCAAGGCTTGTCGGTGCTGCCACAGTCGCTGCAACATGTGCAGAGTTGAATTCCACCGGGTAGGCACATCGCAATTTAGCCGGTGACATGGCAGGCCCAACAACTTCTGTAGAGATGTAAGTCGCTGAGCTGCGGGATGCGAACGGCGGAAGTGAGCACACAGCGACCGTGCCCTCTGCAGAAGGCCATCTAGTCTGGGATAGTGGGCTAAAAATTGCTGGACAACCAGGTTCAACACGTGAGCCATACAAGGCACGTGTGTGACATTGCCCCGGCGAAGGGCCGCACCCAGGTTTGCAGCATTGTCGCACACGGCCTTCCCTGGTTTCAGGTCCAGTGGAGACAACCATTCATGAAATTGGTTCTTCAGAGCTGACCACAACTCCTCAGCTGTGTGACTCACATTTCCCAGACATTTCAAAGTAAAAACCGCCTGATGACGTTGAGCCCTACTGCCAGCATAGTAAGGAGTTGCGCAGGATCCCTTCTGCGCAGTTAGAAAGCTTGTGGCATGACCAGACAGGCTTTGGGTGCAGGTGGAAGACCGAGAGGAGGTTGAGGAGGCAGAAGCAGTGGAGGAGGTTTGACATAAAGAGGATTGACGCACAACTCGTGGGGACGGCAAAACTTGGACAGCAGCCCCTTGTCCTGCTGTCACCATAGTTACCCAGTGCCCAGTCAGCGACATGTAACGCCCCTGTCCATGCCTACTCGTCCAAGTGTCTGTGGTGAAATGCACCCTGTCACACACAGAGTTTCTCAAAGAAGCGGTGATGTTGTGTGCGACATGCTGGTGGAGCGCAGGCACACCTTTCTTTGAGAAGTAGTGCCGACTGGGCATCTGGTACTGGGGCACTGCGACGGACATAAGGTCTCGAAAATCCTCTGTGTCCACCAGGCGGAAAGGCAGCATTTCTGTAGCCAAGAGCTTGCAGATGGTGAAATTCAACCTCTTAGCTTTCTCATGGCTAGGAGGAAATGGTCTTTTACTTGTCCACATCTGAGGGACCGAGGGCTGGCTATTGTGCTTAGACGGGGTTGATAAGGGTGTCCCCGGCAAACTGCCGGTCTGTGAGGAAGATGCAGGCGGACATGTTAGGTTGCCTTGATCCAAAGGTGGTGCTATCGATGTCGGACAGCGCTCAACACCAGCTGGTGTTACCACCTCCAAAGAAAATGATGACCTGCCAATCACGCTGGCTGTTGCGGGTAAAGAGGTGGCAGGTCTGCGCCCCTAAACAGGTGTGACTACTGTCCACCCAGTCACAGAGGATGAAGAGGCCGCGGATGCACAAGATATGGCAGACGGTGGTTGGCCCGGCCGGCTAGGCCGCATTGTAGCACACTGAGCTTCCCACTGCAACTTATGCTTCATGTCCATGTGCCGGTTCATGCATGAAGTACTCAAACTATGTATTTTTTGGCCTCTACTTAGCTTTTGCTGACAAATGTTACAGATAACACGAGTTGGGTCATCTTTATCGATCTGAAAAAATGCCCAGGCTATGCAAGGCTTAGCACCCATGCGACCTGAAGAGCCACCACGACTTGTGGTGAGAGGCAGAGTTGTGTTTGAGGATGCAGTTGTTGACGTGCTTCCAGTACTACGTCTCTGTCCAGGAAGGCGCAACCTGACCTCGTCGTCACTAGCATCTTCCTCCACCTCCTCTGCTGACCTCATCTCTTGGCTGACTGTGGGTTGACAGTAAGTGGGATCTCCAACCTCATCATCATCACCCTGTGCGTTATCACACCCATCGTCCTCAGAGCCAACCTGTTCCTGCCCTGACAAAAAACTAAAGTTGTCGCTCCAATCAGGTATTTGAGTCTCATCATCGTCTTCCTCATTGTCTCCACCAACAGGAGTTACAGTTTGGGAATGAGGGTCTACATTATGGTCAGAACCTTCTGCGTCTGGTCCTGGATCCGATTCATAAAGATTCTGGGCATCAGTGCAGATCATTTCCTCGTCTGGATTCACAGAAGCGCTGGAGTCGACCTCTGATTCCCAGGCTATAGTATGAGTAAACAGCTCTGCAGACTCAACCATCTGTTCTACCTCATACTCAGACGGGCAGCTGGAGATTTGGGAGCTGTGAGGAAGCAAGTGCGATTGGGGTGACACCTTTGAGGACTGGAGTATTTGTGATGTTGAAGTTGATGTGGAGGAGAGCCCACTTAAAGGAGCACTTGATATCCGTTGAAGCACCTGCTGTTTTTGTGCCTCATCTGGAATTTGTAGCGATTGGCGTGGCCGTAAGAAAGGGATCTTATCACATTGTCCGCTAAAAGAAGTAGACATTTTAGTTTGGCTGGAAGATGGTCTTTCTTCTGCAGATGTTACTGTTGCTTTAACACCTACCCCACGGACACAACCTTTTTTCCCCTTCCCAACACGCCTATTCCCCTTTCCACCAGCAGCAGGCCTTTTTCCACTCATTTTGGTGGTTAACTAATTCACAACTCTGGAGTTGTTTGCACAAAAAAACAATGGATGGGAACCGAGAAGAGCTGAGTGGCCAAACTGTGGTATTAAGCCAAAACTATTGGCTGGGTTAGATGCAGAAAAAAATTATATTCAATTTGCAACCTGATGGAGGTCAGTATAGATGGACTAATAGAGAAAGTCCCACACACAGCTAGAAGCCCAAATATTTTTTCAGAGGTAGATGCAGAAAAAAAATATATTCAGTTTGCAACCTGATGGAGGTCAGTATAGATGGACTAATAGAGAAAGTCCCACACACTGCTAGAAGGCCAAATATTTTTTCAGAGCTAGATGCAGACAAAAAATTATTTTTAACTTGCAACCTGATGGAGGTCAGTATAGATGGACTAATAGAGAAAGTCCCACACACTGCTAGAAGGCCAAATATTTTTTCAGAGCTGGATGCAGATAAAAATTATTTTTAATTTGCAACCTGATGGAGGTCAGTATAGATGGACTAATAGAGAAAGTCCCACACACTGCTAGAAGGCCAAATATTTTTTCAGAGCTAGATGCAGAAAAAAATTATATTCAGTTTGCAACCTGATGGAGGTCAGTATAGATGGACTAATAGAACAAGTCCCACACACAGCTAGAAGCCCAAATATTTTTTCAGAGGTAGATGCAGATAAAAAATATTTTTAATTTGCAACCTGATGGAGGTCAGTATAGATGGACTAATAGAGAAAATCCCACACACTGCTAGAAGGCCAAATATTTTTTCAGAGCTAGATGCAGACAAAAAATTATTTTCAGTTTGCAACCTGATGGAGGTCAGTATAGATGGACTAATAGAACAAGTCCCACACACAGCTAGAAGCCCAAATATTTTTTCAGAGGTAAATGCAGAATAAAATTATATTCAGTTTGCAACCTGATGGAGGTCTGTATAGATGGATTAATAGAACAAGTCCCACACACTGCTAGAAGCCCAATATTTTTTCAGAGGTAGATGCAGAAAAAAAATATATTCAGTTTGCAACCTGATGGAGGTCAGTATAGATGGACTAATAGAGAAAGTCCCACACACTGTTAGAAGGCCAAATATTTTTTCAGAGCTAGATGCAGACAAAAAAATATTTTTAATTTGCAACCTGATGGAGGTCAGTATAGATGGACTAATAGAGAAAGTCCCACACACTGCTAGAAGGCCAAATATTTTTTCAGAGCTGGATGCAGATAAAAATTATTTTTAATTTGCAACCTGATGGAGGTCAGTATAGATGGACTAATAGAGAAAGTCCCACACACTGCTAGAAGGCCAAATATTTTTTCAGAGCTGGATGCAGATAAAAATTATATTTAATTTGCAACCTGATGGAGGTCAGTATAGATGGACTAATAGAGAAAGTCCCACACACTGCTAGAAGGCCAAATATTTTTTCAGAGCTAGATGCAGAAAAAAATTATATTCAGTTTGCAACCTGATGGAGGTCAGTATAGATGGACTAATAGAACAAGTCCCACACACTGCTAGAAGCCCAAATATTTTTTCAGAGCTAGATGCAGAAAAAAATTATATTAAATTTGCAACCTGATGGAGGTCAGTATAGATGGACTAATAGAATGATGCTATGCCCAAAAGATTTTACTTCACTAGGTGCAGTAAAAAAATTGGTATTCTATACACAGGTGGTATATCTTGCAACACAGATAGGCTACTCCACTGACTAACACACTCTGCAATAGGCCAAAAAGGATTAGCTTTGCTAGATTCAGCCAAATGCTGTGAAAAAAACTTGCACAGCACTGGCACAGACCTGCCTGGCAAAAACTGATAGGAACTGATGTAACCTAGTCCTGAAAAGGACTGCAATTACAATTAGTCTTTACTCCCACAATCTATCTATTTAAGAGCACAGACCTGCCTGATAAAAGTCGTAGGAAATGCTATAACCTAGTCCTTAAAAGGACTGCAATCACAACTATTCCCTACTCCCAAGCTATCTGTAGATTTGTGCGAAAATTGGCTTGAAATTAACAAGGTATAGCGCACACAGCAACAGCGGTGCCGTCTAACACGCAGCTGCAGCAGTGAGAAAATGGTGGCGACGGGGAAAATGGCTTGGTCTTTTAGGGCAAGGACATGTGACATACACTGCCAATGACACATGCCTTTGCTTGTGTGAAAAAAAGCACTTCGCTCCGTGTGTGCGCTGCTGATAGGCTGACAGATTGCACCTCCCCACTGTAAATGCGGGAAAGAGAAAAAAAAATGGAGATCTTCATTATTCCTGCAGAGATCCATCCCCTGCCCCTCCCCCCATCCCGCTGTACACTCAAACTGCGTATTAACATTAATTTTCATCATTACTGAGAAAAAATCCAGTTATGATTTTGGTGCACGAACAGTTATCGAACATAACCTCGAACAGCCGAATTTTTCTCAAATCGTTCGTGTTCGCCGAACGGCTCGAACACCGCCCAAAACAGCTCGAATTTGAGATTGGCGAACAGTTCGAGTAGAAC
Organism: Phyllobates terribilis; assembly: GCF_046119375.1. Lineage (NCBI taxonomy): Eukaryota > Metazoa > Chordata > Amphibia > Anura > Dendrobatidae > Phyllobates > Phyllobates terribilis. The sequence continues at coordinate 288,267,589 of NW_027362769.1, forward strand.
AACGCTCATCTCTACTACTAAGGCCCAAAGTAGAGAAGAAATTAGCTGATTTTAATGCGGCCAAAGACTCCTCTATCCTAGGTAACGGATACGCGTCTTTTTGGGTGATACGATTGTCTTGTCTATAGTCCACGCACATTCTCATGGTACCATCTTTTTTTTTTACCAGAACCAAGGGGGCTGCCCAGGGGCTACAGCTGTCTCTAATGACCCCGGCTTCTTTCATTTCTCTCAGCATGCCCTTTGCGTTCTGATAGTGTGCAGGGGGTACAGGTCGGTATCTCTCTTTTATTGGTGAGTTGCTCCCCGTGGGGATGTGGTGTTCTACCCCTTTCACTCTGCCTAAGTCTAGCGGGTGCTTACTAAAGATTCTCTCGTACTCCTGAACCACCCGGTAGACTCCTTGTTTTTGGTGCGAGGGAGTGGAGTCAGCACCCACGTGGAGTTTCTGGCACCAGTCCTCCTTGGGTTTCTGGGAGCCATTATCCTCCACCGGTGGAGATTGAGGCAAGGGTTCCACGACCCTGAGAGCATTGTGTTCGACGGCAAACAATTTGGCTAGTGTAGTGTACCGGGGCAAGTGTACTTCCCTTTCCCCGATGTTTAAGATCCGGACAGGCTCCCCTCCATGGCGGACATCAACCACCCCCCGGGCTGTCAAAATGGTGGGCCTGCTGTCTGAGTACACGGGTTCTACCATGGCTTGGTAGTCTCTCCCTCTTAACCCGATTGCAGTCCGACACCAGATCATCATTTCGCTTTTGGGAGGCATGGCAATGGGGAACGGGTCGCTCATCCTCACGCTACCGATCTCACCACCAGACAGTTCTACCTGTTGCCGTCTCATCAGGGCTCTTATCTCTTTCTGGATGACCCTCTGTTGGCTGGAGCTCGCATTCATAGCCACCTGCTGCAAAATTACAATTACTTCTGAAAGACAGTTTTCAATCACGTTAGTATCCAAGGTTGTTTTAGGGTGACTTTCTCGACGGTCAATGTTCACAATGATCACTCCCTGTGCCGGCAGTTCAACCTTACCAATCTTAATGGTCATCTCTCTGAACCCCACCTGCGGCAAGGGCTGGCCATTGCTGGCGATGATGCTCAAGTCATTGTCTGGATAGCGGGTTATGTCATTGTCACTCCAATACTGCTTAAAAAGTACATAGGGGATGGTAGTTATTTGTGACCCGGTGTCCAGCAGTGCACTCATGGGGATACCGTCCAGCACTACGGGTAAAACTGGGCATCCCCCCACGTACTTATCACGCCAATTAGACGGGCCTGATGACCTTATGCCTGGGGGTTGGCCCTCTGCCCCAGGTCGGACCCATTTAAAGTACAGTACCTGGCTACGTGTCCCGGCTGGCTGCAACGGCGGCAAATCGGCTGTCCATCCTCAGTGTAACGATCGGCGGGACTCCCTCTGAATGACGGGATCCTCCTCTGTTGACGCCACGGGATATCCTCCGGGCTGGAAGCCAGCTTGATTGGTCCTGACGGTTCCATCTGCAACGACTGTACTGTCCTGGTCAATGCAGCCACACTCTTTGTTAGTTCTTGGACCTGATGGTGCAGAATTGCAGTCTGGGATGGATTTAGGGCCTGCGCATCAGCCCCCACAAGGTCTGCGGGGTAGGGCGCCGCCCCCTGGTGGTAAGTGATGGCAGGGCACCGGGAAGCTACAGCGCCACCTGGTGCGGGTTCTCGGAGCACCCGGATGGCCCTATCTTTGAACTGTGCAAAAGTCAAATCGGGGTTCTGTAGGGCCATGAGGCGCAGCTGGGTTCTGTGGGCGCTGGACAGCAGACCTTCTATGAACTGGTCAGTCAACAGTTTATCGGTGTCCTGCACGCTGCCAGGGTCAGCTTGTTTGATTGCTCCCAGAGCTTCTTGCAGGTTCAAGGCATAGTCTCTGATACTATCTTGGGCTCGCTGCTTACAGCCATAGAACCGCATTTTGATTTCTGCTGAGGTACGGGTGTCAAAGGTGTCCTGCAGACGGGTCAGAACCCCCTTTACAGTCCTTTTCTCCTCAGCTGTCCAAGACTTTACCTCCCGCTGGGCCGCACCAGTCAACTGCCCTATCAGTATGCTTATTTTCTGTTCTTCTGTCAGGGGATAAACTTTGAATAAGCTATACAGTCTTTCTTTAAAGTCGCCCAAGGTATGCGACTCGCCAGCATACTGTGGATGCCAGGCCGCTCCGGGGATGTAGGGCATGGAAAACGGCATCACAGCTGCAGCGGCTACGCTGGTGGTAGAGGGTCCCTCCGCTTCTGACATCTTCCTCCCCCCCTAGTTAACCGTGGCCTACCTTCCGACGATCCTCTTCTGTAGGCCGCGGCTCTGCTCGCGATGCTCTGGGTGAGGACCTTGCGTCGCGGGGTGATGACGTCAGCATCGCTCCCTCTCCTTCCAGGACCTTGCGCAGCGTCTCAGCGTAGGGCGGAGCTTCAGAGCTCGCGCATTTTTGACGTCCACGCCCCTCTTCTTCCCGCGCGGCATCCCGAAGATGGCGTCCGATGGCGGGAAAACGGCTGAAGATGGCGGGAAACGGCTCCGAACGGCGGGAAATCTCTTTTTAAGGTACGTATACAGTCTTTTCAGGCACGCAATACCCATTTGTGGTGGGTTGGTCACAATCCTGCCGACTACGCCAAAAGCTGACTCACCCCCTGGGCCGTGGGGCACCAGGAACCGGGCTTCTGTGCGATGCTGGGGGTAGTAGTGGCAACCCGATCCCGTGGCTCAGGGTGGTCAGGCCAAATGCTGTGGCAGTCTATTTATCAGTGTTTTGAATGTCCGACTACGCCACCCGTGGATTGCGGTCAGGGATGACCGCCGCTGCAAGGCAGGCTGCTGAGGCTGGTGTTGGTATGCAGCACAGGGATAGGATAACTCCCCACAGGAAGAGTGTAGCCTCAGGGCAGAGTAGGCGGATGCTGGGGGTGATAGTGCCGGCCGCAATAGTAAAAGGTCGGAGCCCGTTTCAAACAGTCCTGGGTCTTTATTGCAGATGTTATTACTGACCCAACAGGAGTACCGGTTAGGAATGGGCCTGGGTATCTGAGAGCATTCGGGCGAGCCCCACTGGTCAGGGTGAGTGTGTAGGCCTACCGTTCTCTCTCTATGCTCTTGCTGACTATCCCCCTTTTCGTGGTGTAATAGCCCACGTCCCTGGGCTGACCGTGTACTTCGCCTGTATGGCTTGCGACTCGGGCCTTGGGTACCTTTTGCTTCTCCTTGCTGTTCTGGTCCCTCTGTGTGGCGGAGCCTCCAGGCTTCTTAGGCCAAGGGACCTGAAATCCCTCGCAGGTTGGTTCTCTGCTGCTGGGCTTGCAACCCTGACAGCCTCGGACCCCAATGTCCGGTGGTGATTCTTTCAGCCAGGACCGTCTCTCGTCGCCTCTGTCCCTGGCTCGCAGCTTCTCCACTGCCTCACGGACTCCTTGGCTACAGCTCAACTGTCCCTCCTTCTCTGGGACTAGTCTCAGTCCTGAGCTAGGTCGCCCAGTTCTCTCTAACCCTGCCCTCAGTTCCAGCTTTTATAGGGGCAGCCAGCTCCCCCTACTGGCCTGGGACAGGAGGTGCTGTATGCTAATTGTCCCTGACCAGGGAACCTCCCTCCTGCTCTCAGACACAGCCTTTAATATTTGTGGCATCCAGGCCTGGGGTGACACACTTGCCTGCCCGCTTACCTGTAAGCACCCGCCTGCTACCTGCCGTGCTTGCCAGCCTGCTTACCTGGAAGCACCTGCCTGTTACCTGCCGTGCCTGCCAGCCCTCTTACCTGGAGGCACATTCCTATTACCTGCCGTGCCTGCATGCCCGCTTACCTGGAAGCACCAGCCAGCTACCTGTTGTGCCACCAGCTTGCCTACCCGGAACACTAGTCTGACTATCTGCCTAATCAGCCTGCTTGTCTATCCGGACCACCCGTCAGCCTGCCAGCCAAAGCTCATCCGCTGTACTGGTCAGTTCCTGCCTTCGGACCCGTGGGAGTCACCTGCTCTCATACAAGGTCGGTCCCAGAGTGGCACCTGGTCCCTCTGCTCGGTTCCTCCCTGGTTCACAGAGTCGACTGAGCCGCCGTGCAACCTTGGTCGAACCGAGTTGATACTTAGTCACGCCCCTCTGGCCCCTCCTTGCACCGCAGCACAGAGGTTCCACCACCCGGATCTGTAACAGCTTCTATTATGGTCAGCTTGGGGGCAGGTTAAGCCAAGGCTAATTTTGGTAGTGTAGGCTTAAATCACCTGAGAGCTATGGTCGTGAACTTAGTGGGTGTGGTGGTGATGATTATGTGCTGCAATCTCAGGAGAAGGAATTCTTTTCTTTGTTGCCAGAGAACACATTTATTGCAGTGGCTCTTCATCAGCACAACTAGCATCACTAGCTCACGAGGGAAAAGTGAACTGACCAGTGATGTGAGTGAGACTGTCCTAATTATAGCTGTGTCTCTAGTAGCCATACATGCACAAGTAGTACTTGGTCACTACCATGTTCATCTATTGCTTGTCGTATTATGCCTCCTCTATCTCAGTTGCTTCATTAGTTATCCATATGTGTGGCCAGGAAACATCAATACGCGTAGAGTGTTTATATGTGGAAGCTCAACTGCAAGGTACACTCCATCATTGACACCAACAATTATGACAACTTATAGTATATGTCTTTCATGGCCCACTGAGTGTATGTTATGAACAGCAACAATGCACCACAGCTAATAGGCCAGGTGGTGACAGGTCCACAGTTTGGCACTCAGTCTGCTTAGAACACCAAATGGTATTTGTGCACCTCCTTAATCTCCTCCACTCGCTTTTCAGTCATTCTCAATGGACATCTACTCCTTAACAGCATTATGGCAGAATCTTACATAAGTGACAAAAGCTAAATAGCAAAGGATTTGCTCCTGTGCATTGAACAGCAAATGCCATGCTGGATTGATCCCTACCAACTGCAGTTAGGCAACTTAGTAGCTGACAATGCCAGAAACATCATGGCTGCTATGTGTTTGGTCAAAATAACACATGCTTCTTGCATGGTACATGTTTTTAATTTGCAAAAATTTTAAACAAATATTTCTGCTTGAACATGGTGGTTCTCATGGTTAGAAGACTGAATTTCAATCGTTCATGGACAGCCTTCAGGATTTTCAGTGACAGAGTGGTGTTACTGAGCATTACTTGATTTGCAACACTGTAATGCAATATAATTGAATGCTGCATATGTTGGTATGTCTGCAATAGGCAATGACTGATTATATCTTACAACTGAGAAACTAGACCTTGTGTTACTTCGAAATCCCTCATTGACATGTGAATAGGGATCTGTCACTCACTGAGGCGCGTAAAAAAAAATACAACGTTGTTAGTAGGAACAACTATGGCATCAACAGTGTTATTTCCCTCATAATTATATTGGAAGAATAGCACCATACACACTTTCCTCTTTGCTCATTGTACTTCTCAATGCTTTTTCACAGATCATAAAGGATGAACCTACCCTTGCTGCTTCACATTGTTTTATCAACTTTATTAATACGTTAGTCAGGAGGTGGAAGACAAGAACATTTTAAGATTTTGTTATTTTATTGCTGCACTGCCAAACAAATATGTTTTGTTATGGCGTTGACTGGTGGGAAGTTTCCTGATAGGCCCCTATTCAGGACTGGGTAAGAAAAGGCTTACGGTTTTTAAACACATATCCGTTGCTTACATGATTAATATCTTATTTACCATCATCCTCTTTTTTTTTTGTAAAAGTGAGGATCTTCTGAACATGTAAAATTCCCACAGTAGGCCCGATGCAGGATTTGCCTCCTACGTAAGGCTAATCATAAAATGCTTGCATTTAAAGAGAAAATCCATTGACTGGTATGAAATCTCCAGGTAAGCCCCGGAGAAGTTTGGCCCCTGATCAGGAGTTGGTATAAAAGACTGGTATATAGCATTTCACAGTTGACTTACATCAAATATCTAGAACTACGACAGTGCGACACTGCAACAGGGCAACAACCCATGATCAGAGAGGAAAACTGATCGAATCGAACCTTGATTCTACAATTGCTGTGGTCTTGTCATAGAAAGCAAAATATAACGTTGATAGGGTAGGCAGTGACACATGAATGGATGGACCCCATCAGGGCCCTGCTTTTTGTTTATCATTTATAAAATGCACAGTCAAACCAATTTTGGCTAGGACCACCGGCAATGCCAGGTGAATTCCGCTGGTAGGCCCTAGTGGAGGAAATTTCAGTAGTTTTCCAAGCCTTATAGGCTTGCCATGCTGTAACAGTGATACACGTGGGGTTCCTCCTCACATCCCTACTCTTTTTTGCAACAGTCTACCATAGTCCTTCTTTTAATTCCATGAATATAAGTGAGGTCGTGTCAGGTCCAGATCTATTTGGCAGCTCATTATTTGGAACTCTGTATACTTTTACAGATCCTACATGTTTTTTTATTTATTTATTTGTATGACTTTTTCTCCTTTTTCTCTTGCATTTATACCATGCACCCTCTCTTTTTCCTTAAGATCTGCTAACAATTGTTTTGGGATACCCCACAACTATATGAATCTTGTGCTTACTTACCTGGTTAGCCCAAGCGTTACTTACATAGTTTTCTTATATTCTCTGTAGTGATGAGCAAGCACTAAAATGCTCGGGTCGAGCAAATTGGAATACTCAAGTGCTCGACCCGAGCAACGAGCCCAATGTAAGTCTATGGGAAACTCGAGTATTTTTCAGGTGGCTCGCCCCGGCGGTCTGCTGAGGGCCTAAAAATTGCCCAAATCGATGGGAACAGTGCTCAAATGACATGGGAACAGCATGGGGAAGACCCCTGGAAGCATTTCTGACTTCTATGTCACTGCTGTCAACAACAACAACAACAACAATTACCCCACTTTTACGGACTCACAATAAAACATACCAAAACGAAACCAAAATGGATTTTCCTAGGAAATATGTTAAGGAATATCCTTTCCAGGGTAATGACTTGTATATAAGGCAAAATAAATAACCAAAAACAAAAATACTCCTCCGCACCTTGGGCTATGTTCACACGTAGCGTTTTATGATGCGTTTTTGCACTTTTGAATTGCTTTAAACCAAGACAAATGCATTCGCTGGGAAATGTCATTTTAACATTTTACAACCTTATCTGGCCATGTGGTGTGCAACACATCATCAAACACATGCATACAGTGCTGAAAAGACATGAAAACAGCATGGTGAAGACCTCTGGAAGCATTTCTGACTCCCAGGTCACTGCCTAAAAGTGTGCCCATCATAAGTGATCTTTGGTGCATGCGAAGATGCCTCCCGCCATGCACCTGTCGTTGCAAACTTGCAACAATCACCGTCCACGTCCTTGTCCCAGTGCAACGTTCAGTTGTCCCTACCTCATTCCTTGGAATGCAAACGCCACCCACCCACCCACAGGCTGCAATACTATACTGCCAAATTTTTGACAGCTGCTTGCACTTGAAATGTGGCCTTTTAGGCTCGTGGAGGCGGAAGCTGTCCACAATCTTATGGCGGCGGCGACCGGGTATGCATACTCTGTCCCCAGCCAACACTATTTGTCCTGGTGTTGTCTCCGCCTTCCACAAGCATGGGTCCCACAACATTACCCGTGCCCTCCCCAGTGCACTTACTGGGAAGGACTGCCTAACCACAAACACGTGGTCAAGTGAATGTGGCCAGTTACGGTACGGAGCCAGTCCACAGCTTTTTTTACTGAGTTGTATTTCACAAAAGCCATATTCTTTAGCTTGGTGAAAGGACTTGCGAAACCAAATCTACCCAGCTATCATTTCTCCCAGGAAGTCCTTTAAAGCTGCTTTCACTTGAAATGTGGCCTTTTAGGCTCATGGAGGCAGAAGCTTTTTATAACCTCATGCCGGCGGTGGCCGGGTGTCCACACTCGGTCCCCAGCCGCCACTATTTCTTCCGGTATCGTCTCCGCCTTCCACAAGCACGGGTCCCACAACATTACCCGTGCCCTCCCCAGTTCACTCACTGGGAATGACTGCCTAACCACAAACACATGGACAGGTGAATGTGGCCAGGGACGGTACGGAGCCAGTCCACAGCTTTTTTTGCTGAGAGTTGTATTTCATCACAGCCATATTCTTTAGCTCTTTAGCTTGGTGAAAGGACTTGCGAAACCATATCTACCCAGCTGTCATTTCTCCCAGGAAGTCCTCTAAAGCTGCTTTCACTTGAAATGTGGCCTTTTAGGCTCATGGAGGCAGAAGCTTTTCAAAACCTCATGCCGGCGGCGGCCGGGTGTCCATACTCGGTCCCCAGCCGCCACTATTTCTCCCGGTATCCTATCTGCGTTCCACAAGCACGGGTCCCACAACATTATCTGTGCCCTCCCCAGTGCACTTACTGGGAAGGACCGTCTAACCACAAGCATGTGGACAGTACGGAGCCAGTCCACAGCTTTTTTTGCTGAGTTGTATTTCACCACAGCCATATTCTTTAGCTCGGTGAAAGGACTGGCATAGAGGGAAACCGTGTCTACTCTTGGTGCCATTTCTTCCAGGAAGTCCTCTAATGCAGCTTGTTGCAGAAGCAATGGCAGCCCGTCCAACATCAACTCGCACTTATCGGTGGTGCTTTGACACACAAACATCTTTCTTTGCGCATTTAATTTCATGACTACAGAGTTGGGCAATGGCCTGATCTGCAATGCGGTTTGAGAAATAACATGCATAAGCACGTCCGATCCACATTAAAAAAGCAGCCACAGAGTGTCCGGGAACCTTCCCCCACACGCTTCTTAGCCAGTGCTGCTTCTCGGCAGGGTTGGATGGTCCCACCAGAGAATCCTCTGGTGTGCCCTGGCTTCTGCATCAGGAGAGTTCATGATAGCGCTAACTTTGCAGCTGCTATGGGGCTCTTGAATGGGGGAGAAAGGTGAGCCCTCAGAATCACATCCTCTGGTGGGCACAATGTTTTTCAATCTGAAACAGCTTCTCAGTGGCAGTTGTATTTCACCACAGCCATATTCTTTAGCTTGGTGAAAGGACTAGCAAAAAGGGAAACCGTATCTACTCCGGCTGTCACTTCTCCGTCACCAGGTTCTGCCCATTGTCACACACGACCATGCCTGGCTGTATGTTCTGCGGTGAGAGCCACAGATCAGACTGTTACAGCTTTCAACAACTCTTCAGTGCTGGGTGGTTTGTCACCTAAGCATTAAGCGTGTTATCTTCAGCACAGCCTATAGCCGCTTGACCAAGGCAGTGCTGCTGTGCTTTCAGCTTGTGACTGATGTGGTCATTTCGGAGATTGTCACCCAATCCACGCTGGGATGAGATGAGGCTGGGCTGCGTTCAATCACCCTGTATGCTTCCTTGCTCCATCTCATAGTGCTCTGCCTGCAATGCATCCTCTTTGATTGTGAGCAGAGAGCATTTCAAAAGACAGAGAAGTGGGATGGTGGCAATAATTATGGCATCATCGCTGCTCACCATCTTGGTGGAGTCCTCCAAGTTTTGGAGGATGGTACATATGTCTGACATCCATGTCCACTCCTGAGGTCTTATGTGTGGAGTCTGAACTGAATGCCGACGGCCTTGTTGATGCTCGTACTCATCAACTGCCCTCTTCTGATCACAAATCCTTCCCAATATCTGCAGTGCAGAGTTCCAGCACGTGGGGACATCACATACCAGTCTGTGAGCCGGAAGCTGCAAACGCTGCTGAAACACGGCAAGGGCGGCGGAAGATGTAGGTGACTTTCTAAAATGGGAACATAGGTGGCGTCCTTTAACAAGCAGATCCGACAGCTCTGGGTAGGATTTGAGAAACCACTGAACCACGAGGTTAAGCACATGGGCCAGGCATGGTACGTGTGTGAGCTCGCCTCGCCTCAGAGCCGCCACCAGATTCCGGCCATTGTCACACACGACCATGCCTGGCTGTAGCTTCAGCGGTGTGAGCCACAGATCTGCCTGCTCTTTCAGAGCTGTCCACAACTGTTCAGCATTGTGCGGTTTGTCACCTAAGCATATTAGCTTCAGCACAGCCAGTTGCCGCTTGGCCGAAGCAGTGCTGCAGTGCTTCCAGCTTGTGACTGATGTGGTCATTTCGGAGATGGAGGCTGAAGAGGAGGAGGAGGCTGAGGAGGATGAGGTGCAGGAGCTGTAGACTGTGGGGGCAACCCTGATTGACCTAGGGTCCACAATCCTTGGCGTCGGGAGGACGTTTTCCGTCCCAAGGTCCGACTGGGTCCCATCTTCCACTGTGTTAACCCAGTGTGCCGTCAGCGAGATGTACAGTCCCTGCCCACAAGCACTTGTCCACGTGTCCGTGGTTAGGTGGACTTTCCTGGTAATTGCATTGTTGAGGGCATGGCTAATGTTTTGGGACACAGGCTTGTGTAATGCGGGGATGGCACGCCGGGAGAAATAGTGGCGGCTGGGGACCGAGTACCGAGGAATGGCCGCCGCCATTAGGTTATGGAATGCTTCCGTCTCCACGAGCCTAAAAGGCAACATTTTTAGCGCAAGCAGTTGCGAAATGTGGGAATTTAGTAGTGTTCCCTGTGGGGCGTTGACTGCGTATTTGCGCTTGCGTTCCAAGTACTGGGGTATGGACAACTAAACGCTGCTCTGGGACAAGGACGTGGACGTGCTTCCTGATGCTGCTACTTGAGAATGTGCAACGACAGCTGATGCTGGCCTGGCAGGTGGTGCAAAAGGCCTTTTTGGGGTTATCGTCAGAGTCTTTAAAAAACAACCAGACTCTGGAAGACCTAACAGTTGTACTGGCAACTTCCTTCGTCTTGGTGTTATGGGGAACGGTTGCCTGCCTTCTTTCTGTGGCCACCACACTGCTTCTTCCTGCCTGTTGGGGTGCTCTGCCTCCCTCCCCCTGTGTGCTGCTGTCCTCACTCTGCATGTCCTCCTGCCAGGTTGGGTCAGTTACTATATCATCCACCACCTTGTCTTCCACTTCCGCACTCTGGCCCTCCTCCTGACTTTCTGGCAATTGTGTCTCATTAACGTCCACCTCTTGTGACACTTTCCCACCATCGCCTTCGTGTGACTTTGGCTGCTCAAATATTTGGGCATCGCTTCATGTGATCTCCTCTTGCCCCGCTACAAGTGGACCGAGTGAGAGGCCCGAATCTATAAATGGAAAAGTAAACAGCTCTTTGGAGTGTTTAAGTGTGGGATCAGTTGTCTCTGGGCACTCGGCATGGTGGGAGGAAGGAGGTTCAGGGTGAGGAATATACGGTCCAGACTCACAGCTACTGAGACTTGACCGTGTGGAAGACATGTTGGTGGTGGTGGCTAAGTGACTGCTATCCAACCAATAACCTTTTCACACTTCTCTCTGTTCAATAGTGGTGTTCTGTGGTCCCCTATTAATTGGGACAGGAAGGTCGATCGAGACGATGTGAGTGTTTGTTGTGGCACAATTTCAGCTTGCCCACGGCCTCGGCCTCTGAATGCACCATCATAACCATCACATCCAGTTCCCCGTCCCTTGCCACGTGACTTGCCCATTTTCAATGGAGGACAGTATCTTCCACGCTTACTACAAATTACTGAATTTGGAGCGAACTTATATGTGATCCGTGTGACGGAAAAAACACAGTTTTAAATACCTGGTCTGTAGGTAACTATTTTGAACAGCAAACTGGTGTCAATTGCTTCACTGACACACTGACAAATTTTTTAATGGAGGTCAGAAATGGCAGTATTTTCTGAAAACGTATATATGATCCGTGTGATGGAGAAAACACAGTTTTAAATACCTGGCCTGTAGGTAACTATTTTGAACAGCAAACTCGTGTCAATTGCTTCATTGACACATTGGAATTTTTTTTAATGGAGGCCAGAAATGGCAGTATTTTCAGCGCAATTATATGTGATCTGTGTGATGGACAAACCAGTTTTAAATAGCTGGATTTTAGTGCTGTAATATGGAAAGGTCCTGGCTGTATTCTGCAGTGCCAACAAGCAAATGGCGCAGAAAAACTGTGTTCTCTGGATTGCTTTTTAAGCAAATCATGAGGAGTAAGATCCCCAAAAAATTATTCCTAGCCCCTGAGACCTGGGCCTTTGTATAGAAATATCTAACAGCAGCAGAAGGCAGAATTGGAATGGAGCCTCTTGTGCTATATGCACTGCAGTCTGCTTTATACCCTGCCTGCCTGCCTATATACACTGCCTGCCTGATATCTCTGCAGATGGATTAGTCCTCAGAAGGACTGTTTGTTGAGATGGATATGTGTCTCTAATATAGTCTGGTATACCTACACTAGCTAGAAACAAGCAAATCTCTCCCTAGGTCAGCAGCAGCTCTCCCTACACTGTCTGATTCCGGAGTGACTGTGACGAGCATGGCGGCGCCAGGTCCGATATAGACCTGATGATGCTGTGCGGCCAGCCAATCACTGTAATGCCACAACCAACATGGCTACGGCATTACAGTGAGTGGCAGGCAATCTCTGCATGTTCATTGGCGCTCTAAAGAGCACCAAACATGCAGGGAGGAGACCCGAGCTCCCGCTGAGCAACCCTGGAAATACTCGGCGAATGCCGAGCATCTCGAGCAGTGAGATGCTCGGGCGAGCACCGAGCAGTAGTGAACATGCTCTCTCATCACTAATTATCTGGTCTTTCTCTGGGGATCCTTATTTGTTTTTGGCACATTGCGTCTTATGAGGCTTAGAAGTATTGGCAATAGAGGTGGTGTTTACTCAATGCATTATCGGCTATAGATCACGCATCCTACCAGTGTTGGACTGGGGTGCCAAGTGCCCACCAGTAACATTGACATGGGGGGGGCCACTATTCACCTGCATGCAAATATTATACTACCCTCGTTCACAAATTTACCTATGCCTCTATGTAATAAACTGGGTAGTTTTGTAAATGAATGATGACATGCTGCATTTTTCTGTACCTAGTGAATCAAGTGAATCATGCCAAGTACTGCCCATACAATGGGGTTGGAGGCCCATGTCTGCACAGGGGCCCACCAGGGGATTTCCCTGTTCCCCAATGGGCCAGTCTGAGCCTGTATCCTACAGTTGCCCAGGGGTTTCTAAGTATTGTTGTTCCTTTTGATATGTATTTTTAGATGCTTTTATCATTTACGTTTTGTATATCTCTTGGTGTTCAATAAAGATGTATTTTTATATATAATTAGGTGTGCACATCTCTCATGTATTGGCCTTTTCTTCTTGTTCTTGCATTGTTGATTCCATACTTGATGTAGCATCCTTTTATTTATATTAGTCCCATTTTGGTGCACCCTGCCTGCTACAAATACATTGTATCTTGATTAATGTCTCAGTCTGGTCAACTGTTTCACTATATCACATTTTTACTAAAGGTAACACTGAAAACTTCCCACCAGTGCTGAACACTAATGACTTTATATATACAGTATATATATATATATATATATATATATATATATATATATATATATATATACATATTATATATATATATATATTCTGTGCGATCTGGTTATAAGCTTTATGGCTGGATGCATCATGTGATCTTATAACTAATGTGGCCAGGTGCTCCATTCAGTCTTATTACAATTAGAGTTGCTTGGTGCTTCATACATTCTTCTGCTCTAACCAGTTTGATTTTCTGAAGTCTGGATATTGATGGTTTTACTTAGCAGCCCCTACTGTATGCTGATATGTGAAGGTTGCAGGTCGCTTGCTTAGAGTTTTCATATTTTTTTTAACATTTACTTTTGTAAAAAAACATTATATTTAAAACCAATAAATCAGCTGGACACATTTCAGAAGCATCACACTTCCTTTTTCGACAGTAATAGATCTATAGCATTAATTTACAAATTGTAATAGCCAGGTTTTACATTTCTAGCTTGATTTGCACTTTTTTAAAGATCTAAAGCAAAACAGTTACCAGAACTTGTGATCTCATAAATATCATATAAATTATTTTGCATTGCAGGGACTAGGAAATGCCAATACATTTGAAAGTGCCAACAGAGTTTTATAGTATTGATGACTTCAACAGGATGGATAGGCTTTTAAGTCAGGATTTCTGAATCTTCCTTTTCTCATTAGGAGTGTGAATAATCCCATATGAAAAATAAACATGATTAATTCATAGCATCAGCTGATGTGAGTGTGTGGACATTGCTCAAATACAATATTCACAAGGGCAAACTCTTATATTAAACTGACAGGCAATGCCGATAAGATTTTTTTTTTTTTTATAGATTTTGGTCTTATTATTTATAATGGTCTACCATTAAAAATGAGCCATTACAAACAAACAAGAACATGGGGACAGCTGACACATTGGCTATGTAGCAATGTGTTAAAATGTAGTGTTCCATACATAGTATGTACCTGGAGTACTATAAAAGCTGGGTTGGGCAGGCTTCTTTCTGATGTTGGAAAAATTAAAACAAATATTTCAGCTATCTCAGTAAACCTTACTAAGGTACATGCTGTCTATGTGTCTGCCCTGAAAATACAAGGTATCGAGCGAATAACTAAACCTATTAGGGGAAGTGACTACCAGAGAAACTTATAAATGGGAAATGATATTGGATGCCTGTTCTGAACACCCAGCAAGCAGGGTTATATGTTATATAGATTCTCTGTTATTGATGACATTCAAATGTTGTTTTGAACAATATTATAATGCAATATATGATAATTTATTTACTGATGTACGTTCCTTTTATGTCGGTTAATGGGACAAACTGTATGTGTTGTTTGTAGATCATCTGATAAATAGTAAGTTCCCTATTGGTTGTCTTGCATTTTACTTGCTTTTGTTTGTATTCAACCATTTGCTATGAAAAAGTGTAGTGGCTCATTTTTTGAATGCAAGAAATAAAGTTGAATGATTTCACATTGATGCGAATGTTGTCTCTTTTCCCTTTTCAAGTTACCTTCATGCTCAGAATATTGACATGTAACCAAACTACGTTGCAATAAATGAGGAATACGGTGGTTCAGAGTCCGCGCTGCCCAAAGGTTCAATTACGTAATCACACATGGAAGTGATGCATGAATGTGGTTTATTTTGTCAACGCGTTTCAAGGTTTTCAAACCTCTTCATCAGGACCAAACCAGATTTGAAAACCTTGAAACGCGTTGACAAAATAAATTGAATTTATGCTTCACTTTGTGTGTGATCATATATTTGAACCATTGGGCAGTGCAGTGCAGACTCTGAACCATCGTATTCCTCATTTATTGCAACATATCTCCTTGGTGGTCCTGCTGCAGCCTTTAAATGCCTCTATAGAAGTTGTGACTGTCATAACCCCATCAGATGAGCGTAACTAATAATATTTTATGCCACATGGTTATTAGATAAGACCCTATTTGCGCTTTTTGCATTTCCATTTTTTTCAGTTTGATGTAACCTACACTCAGTTGAGCCATTTCATATATTCTACACTTTTCAGAATAAGCTGTCCTTTGTGTGTACTCGAGGAATAACATTGTGTCTGGTCATTATATGGCTTGTATACTGCATTTTCACCAGTTTTCCCCTCTGCAAGCCCTATCTCATAATTTGCAATGCACCCTGTGCTTATGAGAGAAGACTAGCTGTTCTGATCTCTACTATACACATTACAGCACACAGGGATGGATTCATGCTCTCATTTCTTGGCAGAAAAGAAGCAGCAGTGACATGGAGGGCATTATACAGCGGTAGTGGTCAATGAAGATGTACATCCAGCTCTCTTGTCAGGTAAAAGACTTGTTAAAAATCTCTGCATGATCTTTCCGAGTCTCCCTTTGCCCATTTCCTCAAATGGCTCCTCACTCCTCTTCCCCTTGCCTCCTCCAAAGAGTATAATAGTAAGTATAACCTAACATGCTGCCATCATGTCTTGTTTGAGAGAAAGTTAGCATTGAGTTGTTTATTTCAAATTAGATAATAAGTTTAGGAGGTAGGGCGATGGGATAAAATAGGTCATAAGTGTGGAACAAAGCTGAATTCTCTAAAAATGTTCTTGTTTGTAAACTTTTGATTTATGCAATGTTTATTGACAGTACATTTCCCAATTAAGCATGCTTAAGTATGATTTTTTGTTATGGTCCAAACATAGCTTTCCGGGGAGTTGCGGTGGTGGTGGAGCAGGATCACAGGAAGCAGGGTCCCTCCCTCAGGAGCCCGGCGAAGGTAGCAGAAGAGTGAGATGCTGCGAGGCCGGTGTCGGAAGTGAGGCAGAGCGGCATGCATTGTTTCTCCGGCGGCCACAGCCATCTTCCTGAAGCCGTGATCTACAGGGAAATGGCCGCCCGAGCCAGTGCATTTGCAAACTGGGATCTCGGCGGCCATTTACCTGAGGCCAACGACTTCAGGAAGATGGCCACTGAGATCCCAGCATCTTATCACTTCTGCTGCCGCCACCGGGTTCCTGAGAGAGACCCTGTCATCCCGCTCCACCACCACCGCAACTCCCCCGCTGCTGGGGCACCCCCTTCTCACACCCAGGGTCCACGGCATTGCTCCACTTCTGCCGCCGCCAACTTCCTGAGGGACCCTGCCTCCTTGACCCCCGCTCCACCGTTCCCCAGATAAGATACCTATTCAGACTATAAGATGGACCCCCATCTTATAAAAAAATTTCTACCCCAAAATTTGGGGTGCATCTTATAGTCCAAAAAATACAGTAGTCTGACACTGTCTAATCATGGTTACCAACTTGATATTAGCTAAAAATAATGTGACTCTTCAGATTTTGTGTTATTCCATGCCTTATGAAGAGAGCTGAGTAGTCTCAAAAGCTTGCGATTTGTAAACATTTTTTCAGTTAGCCATTAAAGGTGTCAGCCACTGAGGACTCTGAAATTTTAAGATTTTCTAAAAATAATGGACTGCCAAAAAGATATATTGAAAAAATTAAGAAACTTTACTCAATATGCTATTATGAGGTTTTTTTTTTTTTTTACCAGTATTGACTGTGAGCTGACAAATAATGGTAAATGCAAACAGAATGATCTGTTCAAGTGCTACCAGCTTAATAATACACATTACTGACATATCTAGTTTTTCACAGATTCTAAAAAAGTTTTCTATTTTTGTGGACCATCTTGTAATTTACAGACTGTTAGAAACCATGTGTCAGGGTGGTGACAGGGTCAGATTTGCCCCTTTGACAAGGGAATTTAAAATCACCAGTTGCTAATTTATTCATACATTTCAAAGATTTTCCAGGTTTGCATCAGTCTGGAGTATAATCGACTCTTTGCAATAAGTTTTGCAAAGAACGTCTTGCAACAGTAAGTTGTTCCTAACACAGATGTATATTTCAATGCATGTTTCCTGAAAGTGGGAAACTTATCACTACTCATGTATTGTTTACAGAACTCAAGCAGAGGGAGGTCTGCAATAAACATCACATAGAAGACACCGAGACTGCTGCATAGATATCACATAGGATGCACCGAGACTACTACTGTCACATAGGATACACTGGGACTCTGCTGTATACATCACATAGGAGACACCAAGACTGCTGTAAATACATCACATAGGAGACATCAAGATGGCTCTATACATCACATAGGATACACTGGGACTTTGCTGCATAAATCACATAGGAGACACAGAGACTGATGAATACATCACATAGGAGACACCAAAACTGCTTAACATACATCACATCAAAACTCCTGAATATATCACAAAGGATACACTGGGACTGGTATAAATAAATTAAATAGGATAAACTGAGACTGGTGTATGTACATTACATAGAATACACTGGGACTGGTGCATATATATATCACATAGGATACACTAGGACTGATGTTCATGAATCACATAGGATATATTGAGACTGATGTATATACATCACCACTGCTAAGGACAGGCAACAAGCAGAATAGACTTGTTTGGGCTAAAGAACACAAGGAATGGACATTAGACCAGTGGAAATCTGTGCTTTGGTCTAATGGGTCCAAATTTGAGATCTTTGGTTCCAGCCACCGTGTCTTTGTGCGACGCAGAAAAGGGGAACGGATGGACTCTACATGCCTGGTTCCCACCGTGAAGCATGGAGGAGGAGGTGTGATGGTGTGGGGGTGCTTTCCTGGTGACACTGTTGGGGATTTATTCAAAATTGAAGGCATACTGAACCAGCATGGCTACCACAGCATCTTGCAGCGGCATGCTATTCCATCCGGTTTGCGTTTAGTTGGACCATCATTTATTTTTCAACAGGACAATGACCCCAAACACACCTCCAGACTGTGTAAGGGCTATTTGACCAAGAAGGAGAGTGATGGGGTGCTACTCCAGATGACCTGGCCTCCACAGTGACCAGACTTGAACCAAATCGATATGGTTTGGGGTGAGCTGGACCGCAGAGTGAAGGCAAAAGGGCCAACAAGTGCTAAGCATCTCTGGGAACTCCTTCAAGATTGTTGGAAGACCATTTCCGGTGACTACCTCTTGAAGCTCATCAAGAGAATGCCAAGAGTGTGCAAAGCAGTCGTCGAAGCAAAAGGTGGCTACTTTGAAGAACCTAGAATATAAGACATATTTTCAGTTGTTTCACACTTTTCTGTTAAGTATATAATTCCACATGTGTTAATTCATAGTTTTGATGCCTTCAGTGTGAATGTACAATTTTCAAAGTCATGAAAATACAGAAAAATCTTTAAATGAGAAGGTGTGTCCAAACTTTTGGTCTGTACTGTACATCAAACATCCCATAGGATACACTAGGACTACTGTCTGACTGGTATATATACATTGCTCACAAAAAATAAAGGGAACTCTTATCCAAGTCAATAACACTTCTGTGAAATCTACCTATCCAGTTATGAAGCAACACCGATTGTGAATCAATTTCTCCTGCTGTTGTGCAAATGGAACAGACAATTGGTAGAAATGATAGGCAATTAGCAAAATACCCCCTATAAAGGAGTGGTTCTGCAGGTGGTGACCACAGACCATTTCTCTGTTCTCATCCTTTTGGCTGTTGTTTTGGTCACTTTTTCATTTTGCCATTGCTCTCACCCCTAGAGGTACAATAGCATGAGGCGGTGTCTACAGTACAACCCACAGAAGTTGATCAGGTAGTGCAGTTCATCCAGGATGGCACATCAGTGCGAGCTGTGGCAAGAACGGTAGCTGTGTCTGTCAGCACAGTTTCTAGAGCATGGAGCAGATACCAGGAGATGTGGAGGGAGCCATAGGAGGGCAACAACCCAGCAAGGAGGGCAACAACCCAGCAGCAGGACCGATACCTCCTCCTTTGTGCAAGGAGGAACAGGAGGAGCACTGCCAGAGCCCTGCAAAATGACCTCCAGCAGGCCACAAATGTGCATGTGTCTGCACAAACGGTTAGAAACCGACTCCATGAGGGTGGTATGAGGGCCCGAAGTCCACAGATGGGGGTTGTGCTCGCAGCTCAACACCGTGCAGGATGCTTGGCATTTGCGTGTCTTGGCGCAGGGCAACTTAACGAATGGAACCAAATGACACATCTTACTAAAACGGTCCACGACCACCCAGATGACAGTAAAACCCTCGGACACAGGAAGATCAGTAATAAAATCCATAGTGAGATGCGTCCAAGGCGCACTAGGAACCTCCAGAGGGCAAAGCAACCCCACAGCAGGGGTATGTGAAGCCTTTGACCTAGCTCACACCGTACATTGACGCACCCACTTGATGACTTCCTTTTGCCACCCAGGCCACCAAAAACTGCGACTGATAAGTCTCTTAGTCTCAGAAATTCCTGGATGACCTGCCAACCGAGACTCATGACACTCCACAAACAAATCTCTCCTAAAGTTCCTAGGCACAAACAACCTCCCATGGGGAGTGTTAGACGGGGCATCCTCCTGGGCTTTCAGAATCCCATCTTCCAAAATGGAGTCCAGTGCTGCTATCACAACACCTTCCTGTAAAATGCTCTCCTCCTCCTCGGTACCAACCATGGGAGAAAAGCTGCGAGATAAAGCATCAGCTTTTACATTCTTGATACCCGGGATGTAAGTAACAGAAAAATTAAACCACGAAAAAAAAAGTGTCCACCTAGCCTGACGGGCATTCAAGCACTTGGCAGCATCAAGATAGATCAGATTCTTATGATCAGTGAAAACCTGAATGGGAAATTTAGCACCTTCCAAGAGATGATGCCAATGTTCAAATGCGAGTTTAATAGCCAGCAATTCCCGATTACCAACATCGTAATTAAGTTTGGTCTCAGAAAATTTTTTTGAAAAAAAAGCACAGGGGTGTACTCCATCCTTGTTTTCCTGAGACAAAACAGCACCGACCCCCACCGAAGAGGCATCAACCTCGACCATAAAAGGCTTGGTCTCATCAGGCTGCATAAGGATGGGGGCAGAACTGAACCTCTCCTTGAGATACACAAAAGCTTCAATGGCCTCAGTAGTCCACTGAACCGTATTCGCACCTTTCCTGGTGAGATCGGTCAGCGGCTTAACAATTATAGAAAAATTCTTAATGAATTTTCTGTAATAATTGGGGAAACCCAAAAATCTCTGTATCGATTTCAAACCAATAGGCCTAGGCCATTCCTGCACCGCCTGAACCTTCACCGGGTCCATCTCAAAGCCCTCGCTGGAGATAATGTAGCCCAAAAAACTAATTCTCTGCACAGCGAACTCACATTTCTCCAACTTAGCAAAAAGTGAATTGTCACTAACAACTGCAATACCTCACGTATGCTCTGCCAATGAGACTCCAGGACCGGCGAATAAATCAAAATGTCATCCAAATACACTACCACATTCTTACCGATCAACGGTCTTAGGGTGTCATTAATAAGGTTCTGAAAAAACGCTGGTGCATTGGTAAGACCAAAAGGCATAACCAGATTCTCAAACTGACCCACCGGAGTGTTAAAAGCAGTTTTCCATTCATCACCTTCCTTCATTCGTAACAAATTGTATGCCCCCCGGAGATCAATTTTAGAGAACCACTTGGCCCCCACTAACTGGTTGAACAAGTCAGGAATTAATGGCAGTGGGTAGGAATTGCCTACGGTAATTTTGTTAATTTTGCGAAAGTCCAGACATGGACGTAAACCGCCGTCCTTTTTTTTTACAAAAAAAAATCCAACAGCGACAGGAGACTTAGAAGGTCTAATGTGACCGGCGGCCAAGCTTGTCTGTATGTATTCCTCCAAGGCCTTTCTCTCAGGGATAGTCAGATTAAATAAGCGACTCTTGGCAAGAGTAGCTCCAGGGACAAACTCAATGGTGCAATCATAGTCCCTATGAGGAGGCAAAACTTGCGACTCCTCCTCAGAAAAAAACTTCCAAAAATCCTGAATAGGTACAGGTAATTCCCCTCTTTCCACAGCAGCAATGCGACCGTTACAACATTTATCATAACACTTAGGACTCCAAGACTTAATTTCATGGGTAGACCAGTCCAGTACAGGATTGTGCAATTTTAACCAAGGTAACCCCAAAACCACTGGAGAAGGCAAATTATTTAATACCGCCAAATCCAAATTCTCTTGGTGAATACCATTAATGGTGAGGGGAAATTCAAAAACCTTGTGAGTAATACATTTCAAAGGAGAGCCATCAACAGCAACCACAGAAATAGGAGATGACAAAGGTTTGGATTCTAATTTAAGTTTTTCCAAAAATCCCTTATCAATCACATTGAGTGTAGAACCACAATCCACAAATACCCGAAATTCGATCAACTCCTCCTGAAACGAGGTGCTCCCAGAAAGAAATACTCCCTTTGAGTTTAAACAGGCTATACGGGCATAACTGACCTTTTTTTTTTCTTTGTTCAAACGAAGCACACAGTTCTTAATAAAGTGGTCAGATTTATCGCAATAAAAACATAATCCCTTAGCAAACCTGCGGTCTTTTTCCTGAGAATGGGGTGACATCGCCCCAATCTCCATCGGTTCTCCACCTTCCGAGCAGACCCTCTGAAAACTAGGAGCTGCCATAGCAGTAGATTTCTCTTCATTAATCCTAGCACGCAGTCTCCTGTCCACACATATAGCTAATTGCATTGCCTCCTGCAAGGTTCAAGGTGTTGGGAAGGCACTCAGCAGATCCTTAACCCTTTCACCTAGACCAGCAAGAAACAGACATTTTAATGCCAAGTCATTCCATTCCACTTCGGCCGCCCATCTTCTGAAGTATGTACAATAATTTTCCACATCACCTGATCCCTGCTTCAAACGTCTTAATTCAGTTTCAGCAGATGAAACTCGATGAGGATCGTCATACAACAACCCCATAGCAGAAAAAAAATCTTCCACTGATCTAAAACACGGATCATTAGGTTGGAGAGAAAAGGCCCATCCCTGTGGTTCTTTGCGCAAAAGTGACATTATAAACCCAATGCGCTGTGATTAATTCCCAGAGGATCTGGGTCTTAAACGAAAATATAATAAACAAGCGTTTTAAAGGAAAAAAATCTTGCTGTTTACCATAAAAAAAATCTGGCAGTCCTACCTTCGGTTCCACAAAATGCGCTCCAGGACAGCTACTCACGTGTTGCTGGAGCTCGGCCACCTCCAAAGACAGTCCCTGCAGGCGTTGAGCCAACTCCTGAACCGACACCATGCTGATATCTGGATTTCTTTCCTTAGAGTGTTTTATTTTTGTTTTGGGCTGGACTTACTGTTATGAACTGCTACCGGCACTAAGGAAAGATAGGAAAACTGTAACTACAATAGGACTAAGCTGATTCCCTACGATGCAACGGGGAACCTGTTCCTTGTGAACAGACCCGCCTAAGTCCTCGGCTAGTCTGAACGCAGACCTATAGATAAAAGGAAGGGATCCCTACAAGAACTAAGGACTGGGATATAGATGGACACATCCTAGCAGAAATTGTAGCAGAGCAAAGACAAACTAACAAAAAGTACTAGTGGTCAAAAGACCAAGCAAACTACAGAGTAAGGTACAAGGCACCTGGCTAGCTTAAGAGTAAATGAAACACTGAAGTCCAGCAAGGCCGGAAGGGCGGAGCTGGATTATATAGGCAGAAAGTCATGTGACCAACAAAATAGAAAAAAACTAACAGGAGGGTTCTAACAGGGAGGACCGGGGAGCGGCGCCGCCTAGGCCGCCAGTCGGGGTAGTTCTGCTAGCGCCAGTCATCTCCCCGCTGCATCGCCGCTGACCTCCGTGCGGCAGATGAGCCTCTAACAGCCTCCATCTTGTTCTGAAATCCCGCGTCGCTGGTTGCCCGCGGCCGGACCAATCAGTGACGCGGGATTTCCTGGACGGACAGACAGACGGGATAAGCCGATTATATAGTAGATAATGTAATGATACAGTCAGTCATGCTCTCCGTGCCTATCTTTGTGCATAAATCAGTGTGGTTAGTGGGACAGTGCAGCTGAATTTAGCTGGGTCACATTAAAAACCCTTCTTTAGGTTGTTCTCCTTTCAAAGTATGGCCACCTCTGTTGTTATGCCCCTCCTTCCACACTATTACATCCTGTCTCCAGTTCAAAATGAAAATTTTTATGAAGGGTCCTGTTTAAATTTGGCACAACAGAATTGGTCTCCGAAAAATTTGTCTGAGAAGCTGCCAAGAGGGCTACAGCAACATTAAAGGAGCTGCAGGAATTTCTGTGTACTGGATGTGACAACAATCTATGTGTCACTTGTTGTTTGTGTGGCAAGATCTGAAGTCTTTTCTTACAGAAAAAAAACATCCAAGCACAGTTATGTTTTGCCAAAACCTGCATCAAGTGTGCCAAAAGCATGTGGGACAATATATTATGGTTTGATGAGATGAAGGTTGTATTGGCCATAATTCCAAAAAGTATATTTGACGCAAAGCCAACAACTGCACATTACCAAAAGAACACCATACCCACAGTGAAGCATGGTGGAGGCAACATTATGCTTTGGGGCTGTTTTTTGGCATCCTGAACTGAGCTTTAGTCAAGGTGGAGGGAATTATGAAGAGTTCCAAATATAAATAAATTTTGCACGAAAACCTTTAGACCTCTGTTAAAAAGCTGAAGATACGCTCATAAAAAAAGAATAAATTCTGTCATAAATTCAAAAGGTACTTCAACAAAGTATTTTTTTAAGAATGTTCATATTTATGCAACCACATTATTTTAGTTCTTTATTTTTCTTTTCCACCCAAAAAGATTTCAGTTTATTTTTCAATTGAACTGTACAGATTATGGGTGAAAGTAATGGTGGAAAAAGTTGTGAAATGATTCTTCTTGGTAGGATTTTTTACATGACAAAAACGTGGCATTTAACACAGGTGCGTAGATTTTTTATATCCACTGTATATACACTAACTGTACTATATAAGTAAATAATGATATTGCAAAAGTTTTTTGTGTTTAGAGAGTTATTTCTCTCTTGGCAAGTTATCACCTATCCATTTCTAATTGCTGAGGATTCAGCCACTTGAACCAAAAATAGTGTTCTGAAATAGCCTAATAGAGATTTTTAGTAGTCCCATAGTCAATAGATCGAGCAGTGATATATTGTCACGCCAGGTGTGGGGAAGACTTAGTGCAACACAGAGGGAAAAGGGAAAGGGAGCCCAGACACTAGGGAAAGGGGGGAAGTGAAGATCCCCTAGTCTGGTCTAGCATCACCCTGTCTCAACTATCGTCCCTATATTGCCTCCTTAGCAATCGCCGCACGCATGCCTCACCCTACTCTCCCTGGCATATGGCTACAGCTAGGGATGGAAGGAGATGAGCACTAGTCAACCTCCACTAAACTCTATAGACAACAAGGGTGGACAAAACAGGGGAAATGGCTTAGCTTTAGATGAACTCCAAATAAGCACACGGCCTCAAGCTCCAGAGAGGACGAAGTACTGATCCTGTTAAGCTTCACAAGTAGAAATGGATATAGCCGGCGACTCCCTCTCAGACACACCAGGTATATATACACCCAGGCCAGAGAGCTAATTAGCAAGAGAGAGGTAGCCGCTTGGTCCTAAAGACAGCCTCTTATCTAAGAAATTGTCTGCAGTGACAAACGTAGAGATCTCCTGCAACTCACTGCAGGGTGACTGTCTGTCACCTCTGACACATCCGTGACATATATGCATGTGACTCACCCCCTGGGCCTAGTGTGGACGTGTGTGGGATACCCAGAGCCAGGTCTCTGGGGGTTGTAGAATCCGTGGCGGTGACCCGGTCCCGTGGCTCAGGGTGGTCAGGCCGATGGCGGTATTTTGTGGGGGGTTTAGGTTAATTGTCCGACTACGCCACCCGTGGATTGCGGTCAGCGCGGACCGCCGCTGCAAGGCAGACCGCTGGGGCTGATGGTGTGTGCAGCTGAGGTAGTGTGACTCCCCACGGGAAGAGTGGAGCCCCAGGGCAGTGTAGTTGATGGTGAGGGTGATAGTGCACGGGAGTCCCAGCACTAATAGTGCTGGTGCGGCGATGAAGCAGGAACGACTCAGAGTCTTTGCAGGGCAGTTCAGGGTCTTTACTGGTGATATTAAGGCAGACCCTCCCGGGAGTACTAGCTAACATAAGGGGCCTGGTCAGTCTGCGAGCAAACAGGAGTTCCCCTGGCCAGGTGGAGTTGTAGGCCTCCTTGTCTATCTGTACTCTTTCTGGCTACCTTGCTGTAAGCGGGTAGAAGTAGCCCACGTCCCTGAGTATACCGTGTGGTGCTCACCCGTATGGCTGGTGACTTGGGGCCTTCTGTTAGCCTCCACTCCTGGATGGCGGTGCTGGTCCCTTCCTTGTGACTGAGCCTCCGGGCTTCTATGGCCAGAGGACCTGGAATCCCCTGCCGGCTGGTTTCTGCTGCTGGGTGAATATCAGTCACCACAGCCTCGGACTCCTGTGTCCGGTTCCTAGATTCTTCTGCCAGGGCGAGCCATATCTCTGCTTAGCTTCCAGCCCCTGGTCTTCTGCTCCTAGCTCCTACAGAGCTCCTGCTGTTTCTTTCCCTGTGTCTGGAACTGTCTCCAGGCTCTGACTCAACTGACTAATCCCGCCCCAGACCCAGTTTATAAGGGCAGATTCCTCCCCTCCCAGGTCTGGGCAGGAAGTGTTGCATGCTTAAGGGCTCCTGACAAGAGAAACCTCCCACCTGCTCTCAGACGTAATATTTCTATTACTGTGGCAACCAGACCCCTGGGGTGCCACATTCCCCCCTAGTGAATTTTAGTACTCCGGGACTAAACACATTTTTAAGAAAACACAAATACAGGGTATAAACAATAATACAACAACATATATACAAGAAGCTTTAGTCTTTAGAGGTCACGGCGTGTCCGCAACCGGGTGTCCATATCACCCAACAAGGTGAAGTCTTGGCACAGAGTAGGGGACCTGTCCAAAGCAAACCCCAAGCGTTGGCCCTGGGCGTGGCTGCAAGGCTGAGGCTAGCTACTTTGGGCCACAAGGAGGCCACGCCAGACAGGTTTTGTCTTCCGCGGCCATCTTCGCAAGAGGCACCAAGGTGCAACTATCTACAATGTAGTTCCGGTTACTCAGCGTCCATAACCTGTCAGTCCAAATAAACCTGCAGGGTAACTAGAGAAACATAATTAATAAACAGGCAACAAACATAAACCATTTTCAACATTTGCAGTTTACAGGTATCACAGTTTAGATTCTCCAACAAGCGGGCATCTGTCCTCTAGTACTCCTGGAGGACCTACGTAACCCACTATCTGGTTCTGCACTACAGGGTGTAGAAGGTGTTGTGGGTAGGCCTGGCAGCTTTCTGCATACTCTTTGGCTTACTAGGGGCACAGCAGACTCACTACTAGCAGAGGGTTGATTCTCCTGGGCTGCTGGTATGGATTCTTCTGCCTCCTGGGCCGGCTGCTCTTCTGACACTACCTGTTCTTCTGTAGGGCCTTGAGGGGCTGGCTGGAGAAAGGTGAGGACGGGTACCATGACTGCGTTGTTGATCTGAGTCCAGGACCGGGGAAAGTCTCCGAGTACGGTACTGATCATTTCTTCCCTTTCCTCTGCGGGTTGAGGGTTTTCTTGATCTTCTTCAGGGCTTTGCAGCTGCTCGGGACACTTCTTCAGGTGGTCTCTGGAGACAATGGCTGTGGTCTCTCCTCCGTCTTTACTGATGACACATACTTTTGGGTTCTCATGACTTGAGGGCAGTACGGTGTACGGGTCCTTCTCCCACTGGTCATCCAACTTGTGGAGCCGTCTCTTTCTCTTCAAGACCTGCTCTCCAGGTACCAGGGGAACAGCGGGAGCATACTGGTTATAAGCCTTCTCTTGCCTTTCTCTTGCTTGAGACAGACTCCGCTCGACGCTCTCCTGTACTTTCCGATACTGCTGCTGCCGTCCTGTATCCCAGTCTGCCTCTGGCGAGGTGTCCTCAGGTGTCAGGACTCCCATATCCAGGTCAATAGGCAGCTTACCAGGTCTTGCTCTCATTAGGTAAGCCGGGGTACAGTTGGTGGAACCTACAGGGATGTGATTATATAAGTCCACCAGATCAGGCAGTTTTTCATGTCAGAGACTGCGTTCTACCAGGGGCAACGTTTTTAGCAAGTCTATCACCACCTGGTTCATTTTCTCACATAGTCCGTTAGTCTGAGGGTGATAGGGTGTTGTTCTTATCTTCCTGCAGCCATACAGATTGCAGAACTCTTGGAAGACCTCCGCTTCGAAGGCTGGTCCTTGGTCCGTCAACACTTGCTCCGGATACCCGTGTGGATGGCAGAAGTGCTGCTGGAAGGCTCTAGCTGCTGTTTGAGCCGTTAAGTCCTTGACAGGGACCACCACCAGGAACCGGGAGTAGTGATCTACGATGGTAAGGGCGTAGATGTACCCAGATTTGCTTGGAGCCAGTTTCACATGGTCCAGGGCTACCAGTTCCAGTGGCTGCCTGGTGATGATGGGCTGCAAGGGACTCCTCTGGCTGGCACGGTCCTTTCTTCTTAGGTTGCACGGGTCACAGTCTCTGCACCACCTCTCGATGGCTCCTCTCATGCCTACCCAGTAGAACCGTTCACGCAACAAGAACTCCAGCTTTTTCCATCCGAAGTGTCCTGCTCCGTCATGGTATGCCTCCAGAACCATAGCCGCGTCTCGTCTTGGGACCACTACCTGCCAGGTCAGCTCATGTGTCCTACAGTTGACCATTCTCCGGCACAGCTTCTCCTTGTAAAGAAACAGCCTGCTTTTCTCCTTCCACAGTTGCTTGGTCTCCTCCGGAGTGTCTGGGTCAAGACGGGCATCAGCCTGTGTCAGCATTTCCTTCACCAGACAAACTGCGGGATCACTGTCTTGCGTCTCCGCCCAGCTGTAGTGGGGTAAGGGATTGAACGTGGCAGAGCCCCTGTCCCTTAAACGGTGGGAATGCAGGGTAATCCCATGACTGTGGAACGCAGGGAGTTCGACTTCTTCCAGTTCTTCTGGATCTTCCCCTACGTCTGGTAAGTTTGGCATTCTGGACAGGGCATCCGCGTTGGCATTTGAGCGTCCCGCCTTGTATTTGATGGTGAATTCATAGTTGGACAGGCGGGCCATCCATCTCTGCTCCAGGGCACCAAGTCTTGCAGTGTCCCGGTGAGTCAACGGGTTGTTATCCGTGTACACGGTGAACTTGGAAGAGGCAAGGTAATGCTTGAAACGTTCGGTCACTGCCCACACCACTGCCAGGAACTCTAGCTTGAATGAGCTATAATTCTCAGGGTTTCTCTCTGTGGGCCGTAGTTTTCGGCTGGCGTAAGCGATTACCCGTTCTTTCCCCTGCTGGATCTGGGACAGTACGGCTCCTAGCCCGATGTTGCTCGCGTCCGTGTGGAGGATAAAGGGCTGGCTGTAGTCAGGGTATGCCAGGATTTCATCCCCCGTGAGGGCCATCTTCAGCAGGCGGAAGGACTCCTCTTCCAGCTTTTCCCATCTGAATGGCGGCTTCTGGTTTTTGTCCTTCCTGGATTGGCCTATCAGGAGGTCCTGCATAGGGGCTGCCATTTTGGTGAAACCGGGAATGAATCTTTGGTAGTAGCCTACTAACCCGAGGAACTGCCGCACTTCCTTTATGCTGGAGTGTCTTGGCCAGTCCTTAATCACTGTGATCTTATCGGGGTCGGGAGCCACTCCGTCAGCACTCACCACGTGTCCCAGGTACTGCACCTTTGGTTTCAGGAGGTGACACTTGGAGGGTTTCACCTTTAGGCCGTAGCTTGCCAGGGTGTCAAACACTTCTGCCAGGTGTTTCAGATGGTCCTCGTAGGTTTTGGAATAAACGATGACATCGTCCAGGTATAAAAGGCCGTCTCGAAGTTCTGGTGTCCCTGACAGCATTCCATCAACCGCTGGAAGGTTCCTAGTGCGTTGCAGAGCCCGAACGGCATACAATTGAATTCGCTGAGACCCATCGGGGTGGTGAACGCAGTCTTCTCCTTGTCCGCCTCTGCTACAGGAACCTGCCAGTACCCGCTAGTAATATCCAAAGTGGAGAAGAAGTTAGCAGATTTTAATGCAGCTAAAGATTCTTCTATTCTAGGTAACGGGTACGCATCTTTGTGTGTGATACGGTTGACCTTTCTGTAGTCTACACACATTCTCATTGTGTTGTCCTTTTTCACTAGAACTAGTGGAGCTGCCCAGGGGCTACAGCTGTCCCTGATTACCCCAGCCTCCTTCATGTCCCGCAACATTCCCTTTGCATGCTGATAGTGTGCAGGGGGTACAGGTCGATATCTTTCCTTTATGGGTGGATGGTCTCCTGTTGGGATGTGATGTTCTACCCCCTTTACTCGCCCGAAGTCTAGCGGGTGTTTACTAAAGACTCTTTCGTACTCCTGAACCACCCGGTAGACTCCCTGTTTTTGGTGTGAGGGAGTGGAGTCAGTACCCAAATGCAGTTGCTGACACCAGTCCTCCATTTGTTTCTTAGAGCCGTTACCTTCCTCTGGTTGAGATGGAGGCAAGGGTTCCACGGCTCTTACAGAATTTTGGTTTATGGTGAACAATTTGGCTAGCGTGGCATACCGGGGCAGGTATACTTCTCTCTCCCCGATATTTATGATGCGGACGGGCACCCTCCCATGGCGTACATCGACCACCCCCCGTGCTGTCAAAATGGTGGGCCTACTGTCTGAGTAGACGGGCCCTACCATTGTTTGGTAGTCTCTACCTCTTAGACCAATAGCTGCCCGGCACCAGATCATCATCTCACTTTTCGGGGGCATGGCAATAGGGAACGGGTCACACATTCTCACGCTACCTATCTCACCACCAGATAGTTCCACTTGTTGCCGCTTCATCAGTGCCCGGATCTCTTTTTGGAGCACACGCTGCAGGCTGGAACTGGCGTTCTTGGCAACCTGCTGTAAAATGAGAATCACCTCTGCAAGACAATTTTCAATCACGTTAGTTCCCAAGGTTATTCTAGGGTGGCTCTCATGACGGTCTATGTCCACAATAATCAGTCCTTGTGCCGCCAGTTCGACTTTACCGACTTTAATGGTCACCTCCTTGAATCCCACCTGCGGCACGGGCTGACCATTGCTGGCGATGATACTCAGGTCGTCATCTGGGTAGCGGGTTATGTCCGAGTCATTCCAGTACCGCTTAAAGAGCACGTACGGGATGGTAGTCGCTTGCGACCCAGTGTCCAGTAGGGCACTCATAGGAATGCCATCCAGTACCACAGGCAAGACCGGACCTCCCCCTACGTATTTATCACGCCAGTTCGATGGGCCTGATGATCTTATGCCTGGGGTTGGCCCTCTACCCCAGGTTGTGCCCGTTTAAATGACAGTACCTTGCCATGTGTCCGGGTTGATTGCAGCGGCGGCAGATGGGTTGTCCGTCCTCATTGTATCTGTCGCTGGGTCTTCCTCTGGACGTTGGGATCCTCCTCTGCCGGCGCCACGGGGCGTCTTCCGGTCCGGATGCCAGCTGGATCTTCCCTGGAGGGGGAACCTGTAAAGACTGCACAGTTCTGGTTAGCGTGGCTACGCTTTTAGTTAGCTCTTGGACCTGATGGTGCAGGTCTGTAGCCGGGTTGTTGTCCAAAGCCTGCGCACCAGCTCCTATAGGCTCTGCAGACAAGGGCGCCGCCTCCTGGTGATAGGTAATAGCAGGGCGCCGGTGGGTTACAGCGCTACCCGGTGCCGGTTCTCTGAGCACCCGGATGGCCCTGTCTTTGAACTTTGCAAAGTCCAAACCAGGGTTCTGCAAGGCCATTGCACGTAACTGGGTTCGGTGGGCATTGGACAGCAGACCCTCAATGAATTGCTCAGTTCATAGTTCATCTGCATTCCGGACACTGTCAGGGTCTGCCTGTTTAATGGCTCCCAGGGCCTCTTGCAAGTTGAAAGCATAGTCTCTTATACTGTCTTGGGCCCGCTGCTTGCACCCATAGGATTTCTTTTTGATCTCTGCTGAGGTACGGGTATCAAAATTGTCCCTCAGACGGGTTAAGATTTCTTTTACAGTCTCCTTGTCCCGGACTGACCAGGACTTTACTTCACGTTGGGCTGCCTCGGTTAGCTGGCCTACCAATATGCTCACTTTTTGTCCTTCTGTCAGGGGGTATACCTTAAACAGGCTGTACAGTCTCTCTTTAAAGTCGCTAAGGGTATGCGACTCCCCTGAGTACTGGGGCAGCCAGGCCGCTCCGGGGATATAGGGCATTGTAAATGGCATTACTGCGGCAGCGGCCGCGCTGGTGGTAGAGGGTCCCTCCATATCCGTCATCTTCCTCCCCCCTAGTTAAGTGTGGCCTACCTTCTGTTGCTTCTTCTCCGTAGGCCGCGGCTCCGCAGACGATCGTCAGGGTGGAGGACCTTGCGTCGTGCTCTGGTGACGTCAGCGTCGCTCTCTCTCCCTTCCAGGACCTTGCGCAGCGTCGATGCGTGGGGCGGAGCTTCGGGTCTCGCAAGCTTTCGGCGTCCACGCCCCTCTTCTACCCGCGCGGCATCCCGAAGATGACGTCTGATGGCGGGAAAACGACTGCGGAAGGCGGGTAAGTTTTGAAGATGGCGGGAAACTTTTGAAGATGGCGGGAAACAGCTCTGGATGACGGGGACCTTCACCACGGCAGGTATGACAGTCTTTTGAAGGCGCGCAGTACCCGGTGGTTGCAGTTACGAAATCCTGCCGACTACGCCAAAGGTGACTCGCCCCCTGGGCCTAGTGTGGACGTGTGTGGGATACCCGGAGCCGGGTCTCTGGGGGTTGTAGAATCCGTGGCGGTGACCCGGTCCCGTGGCTCAGGGTGGTCAGGCCGATGGCGGTATTTTGTGGGGGGTTTAGGTTAATTGTCCTACTACGCCACCCGTGGATTGCGGTCAGCGCGGACCGCCGCTGCAAGGCAGACTGCTGGGACTGATGGTGTGTGCAGCTGAGGTAGTGTGACTCCCCACGGGAAGAGTGGAGCCCCAGGGCAGTGTAGTTGATGGTGAGGGTGATAGTGCACGGGAGTCCCAGCACTAGTAGTGCTGGTGCGGCGATGAAGCAGGAACGACTCAGAGTCTTTGCAGGGCAGTTCAGGGTCTTTACTGGTGATATTAAGGCAGACCCTCCCGGGAGTACTGGCTAACATAAGGGGCCTGGTCAGTCTGCGAGCAAACAGGAGTTCCCCTGGCCAGGTGGAGTTGTAGGCCTCCCCGTCTATCTGTACTCTTTCTGGCTACCTTGCTGTAAGCGGGTAGAAGTAGCCCACATCCCTGAGTATACCGTGTGGTGCTCACCCGTATGGCTGGTGACTTGGGGCCTTCTGTTAGCCTCCGCTCCTGGATGGCGGTGCTGGTCCCTTCCTTGTGACTCAGCCTCCGGGCTTCTATGGCCAGAGGACCTGGAATCCCCTGCCGGCTGGTTTCTGCTGCTGGGTGAATATCAGTCACCACAGCCTCGGACTCCTGTGTCCGGTTCCTAGATTCTTCTGCCAGGGCGAGCCATATCTCTGCTTAGCTTCCAGCCCCTGGTCTTCTGCTCCTACCTCCTACAGAGCTCCTGCTGTTTCTTTCCCTGTGTCTGGAACTGTCTCCAGGCTCTGACTCAACTGACTAATCCCGCCCCAGACCCAGTTTATAAGGGCAGATTCCTCCCCTCCCAGGTCTGGGCAGGAAGTGTTGTAGCTTAAGGGCTCCTGACCAGAGAAACCTCCCACCTGCTCTCAGACGTAATATTTCTATTACTGTGGCAACCAGACCCCTGGGATGCCACACATGCACTGACAACGCACATGTCTAATGGGCCATTTCAGAGCTCTATTCTTCAGACGGATGGAGTCCTGTAGATAGGTGACAACTTGTCATGCTCGTTTGGAAAAACTTTTTAAAGGAGTTGCCTGTTCTTAAACTACAAGTCTGAAGTTACTCCATGTGACTGGAGACATGTGAATCCTCACATTGCGCCCACTGCTTGCTGTCATGAGGATTCTCAGTTGCCGGGGTGGGGAACAGCTCTCATGTGACTGAAAATATGCAGTATGCATACTCTGTCCACATTCTAAATAGATGGGTGCAGCCTCACTCATTGTAAATGTATTGTACAAGACCTGAAACTGTATAGTCGGAATGTGGCTGGGAATATGCATATTGCATACTTGTCCTGGTCCCACGATGTGAGGATTCACAAGTCTGCAGTCACATAGAGTGACTGCAGACTTCTAGTTAAATAATGGACAACCCCATTAAGTTTGGCAGTAATAGTTTGCCTTCTATAACAGGTATGCAAATAATAAGCATGCTGTATTAATTTTAGAATGAATAAATTAAAATTCCAGTTTTTGAACTGAAAATGCTTCTATGCTAAAATCAATTTATATATTTAGAAAAGGGTCTTAAAGACACCCTTCACTCACCATATTAAATGTGACTACTACACATTCATAGTGTAAGTCATTATTCCTATTGTCTGACTTCCTGCTGTTGCTGATTCTGTCTGTGAGACTGGTGTCCTATCTGCATCTCTAAAATTGCCACTGCAGAGGTATGAAAATGCTGTGAAAAATCCGAATCAAATCTTCCCTGCCTTGTGATGGACAGAGCACTGTTGTCAATAGCACTGGTCCATCTCAGAACAACCAAAGAAAAATAAGCATGTGTGGCCATCATAAATATAGAACCATATCAAAATCTCCTAAAAATTATCTTTTATTAAATCAATTTAAGATCAGGAATACAAATAACAATAGACGCACACACGTTTCCATGTTAGAAATAAATTCGGGTCATAAACAAGGGAATGGAAGGGAATTGTGGAAGACGAATATATTCCCTATTACCCTGCAGGGACTATATTTGTCCTCCACAATTCCCTTCCTAGCTGCGAAGGTTGGCACCCTAAGTATGAAGCGATATTGTGCCCCTGCTAAATGAAGACTGCCCCTATGTTACCCTACTATAAACTAAGTGATCCGACTGGCCAGAACATATGTAAAAAGTGTCTAAAAAATTGTAGGGAGTGAAAAATAAATACAGAGAGAATATTGTGACAATACATGACTAACCAAAGGTAGATATTACAGTGGACCTGAACTGTCCACATAAAGGCAT
Organism: Phyllobates terribilis; assembly: GCF_046119375.1. Classification (NCBI taxonomy): domain Eukaryota; kingdom Metazoa; phylum Chordata; class Amphibia; order Anura; family Dendrobatidae; genus Phyllobates; species Phyllobates terribilis. The sequence continues at coordinate 288,302,050 of NW_027362769.1, forward strand.
CCCACAGGCATTAGATATTAATTGATATTCAGAAACTTAAATAGACAAGGCCTGGGAAGCCCAAATGAAATAATCTAAAATACTTATATTCTGAAAATTCAGGTATCAAACATCAGTACTGTATCAAGCACCTATTGGAGCATAGATGTGTGGTGGGCCACTGGGGAGGCGCCAGATGTTGCAGAAGGGCCAGCTGGGGTGTGTAGCCTCACTGACAGCAGATAATGATGTCACGGTAGCTGAAGTGGGTCACTGGACCCCTCAATACTTCCCTCGTGTCCACAACAATTTCAAAAGCGGGAGGTGGCACTTGTGGATGGTATAGGACCCCCGGGGGCACTCCTGTAGCGGTGGTGTCTGGGTGCAGGTTTGGAGTGCCCATGATGTTTGTGCAATCTCAAGCAGCCAGACACGCAGGTGAACTTGTAACCATAACAATTTTACTGCATGAGGTAACAGGGTACAGTCTCTCTTACAGGCAAGGTTCACAGTATATTGTGCATACAGAAGCAATGGTTTTCTCCTCATGAGACAAGCATTGTTATTGTCCAGGGCGGCTGGAGCACAGTTCTCTTCACTTGCTAGTAGAGGAAATGCTATGCACAGTCCAGGAAATCTTAAACTGATGCAGGGACCATCATAGATTAGCTCTCTGTGGAAACACACTAAAGTGTGGACGTACTCACAGTTTTAGCCCACCGTTCCCTCTCGCAGGGGGTAGGTTTAAGCAAAGTCAGTGGCGTGGCAGCCATGTGGATCTGGTCCTGGCTAGAAGTGATCAGGATAACCAGAGAGCAGGAGAGTCCATGTACAGCTGCTCTCTCCTGACTAGAAGACACTTCACTCTTTTTGTGAAGGAGATTATGTGAGGAAAAATGTCCCCTCAGTGTAGACTGGCATTGAAAACACTTCTCTGAGAGAATAATGTCTCTCCTCTATCTTCCTGAGGCAGCAGGAACCGCCCACCACTGGTTTGTACCAGGTTCTAGTCAGAGTGAGAGCCCTGAGCTGGGCGACTCCTCCCAGCCGATGCTATGGCCACCACTTGTTGTGAGGAGAATAATCATTACTTCATATACACACATTGGCCAGTAGATGGCAGGAAAGTGCAATTTACAATGCAATGTATTATATCCCCTAATTCAGTGCACAAAATGGAACAAATCTAATACAACACTACAACTGTCTCATTTAGCAGCAGTAGAACGGGTACCGGGATGCCACAGATGGCTTGTTGTGAAGTGATATATAGGTATCCACTTGGGCTGGTAGGAGGATACAGTGGTGTTCCAGGATGGGGATGTTGCCTAAGGTCCCCAGATTCAATTTTGGGGACACTACACAGATGACATCCTAGTCCGTATTTATTTTTCACTCCTTAAAATATTTTAGACATTTGTTCTGGCCAGTTGGATCACTTAGTTAATATTAGGGTCACATAGGGTTAGTCTTTGTTGAGCTTAGGTGCCATTTCACTTCATAATTAGGGTGCCAACCTCTGTGGTTAGGAAGTGAAGTGTGGAGGGCTAATATAGTCACTACCCCCCTCCTTGTTTATGACCCAAATTTATTTCTAACGTGTAAACTTGTGTACATCTATGTGTTGTTTGTATGCTTGATTTTAAATTAATTTTAAAAAAGATAAGTTTTAGGGTTTTTGATATACTGTAGTTCTACACTGGTCCATCTCACACCAATGCAAAGGCAGGGGAGGTTTGGCACAGGCTTTTCACAGTATTCTACATGCAGCTGCACTGGCCACTTTGAATATGAATACAGAGCATCAATCTCAGAAATGGAGTCACCGGCAGCAGAAAAAAAGCCCTTAGGTACAGTGACTGCACGTTAGAAAAGTATAGCTAGCTACGTTTAATATGGATGGTTGATTTAAATAATCTTTGAGCTTTGACTCAGTATTACTGATCTTCACAAAGTTGTCATCAATATTAGGGTATTTTCTTACATTTAAGTTTAGCTGTAAAATATTTGCATTTGAACAGTTTTGTACATGTGAATGGGGTTGTTTCTGTAGCATTTGCTTAGATTTCTGCAAAATCCATTTGAATGAGAAAGTAGGAGACAATTCTTAAACCAATCTGACATGTATTAATATTATCTCAATGATTTGGAAATATTGTCTATCCTTGCATCAGTATAGACTTTAGTAATATTAAAATAAGCTTTTGTTAACAGTACAGTAGAGGGCACTCAGTGGTCAACAAATCTGATAACGTATGAGAAAGGAATGCGGGTTAAGCAGGCTGCAATTTCTGTAATGTCAAAAAAGAAATCCAGATGTATACTGTTGATTTTTTACAATTGAAGTAAATGGCAACAGGATACAGCAGTATATACAGTTCATACAGTGCATGCTACAAAGCAATATAGGCCAACAATTGCAAACCTATATTTATCTTTGAGAACAGAAGAGCCAGGGCTTGTGCATGTAATCATTCACTTCTCCACAGATTTCACTGGTATTGTTTCATCCAACTCAGGACAAGTATGGAACTGAATTACATCCCTTGTTCAACAAATATCCAACAGAAAAACTGAATTCTATGCATTTACTTTACTTGCTTACACAATGCCATTAATTTTACAGACATCTTTAGATATTAATTTTACAGCCGCTTTACTGACATCATCACTGGCCCTATTGGGGCTCACAATCTAAATTCCTCATCAGATACTTTTGAAGTATGGGAAGATATCCATGTCATCACGTACTATCATCAGGGGAAGCTGGCTTAACAAACGATACGTGTGGGGTATATTTACTCCAACATGTCCAGCTGGCACTGCTCCCTGGGTCTGGGATCTGTGCTGTGACCTTGGTATACATGGTTATAAGGCTCTAAGGGTTTATTTAACATATTTTACCATTATTACACTTTTTGGTATACAGCTGGAGAAATAAGTATTGAACATGTCATCGATTTTCTAACTAAATACACACGTGGTCAAAATTGTTGGTACCCCTCGTTCAATGAAAGAAAAACCCACAACGGTCACAGAAATAACTTGAATCTGACAAAAGTAATAATAAATTAAAATCTATGAAAATAAACAAATGAAAGTCTGACATTGCTTTTCAACCCTGCTTCCATAGAATTATAATATTACAGTTTATAGGTACTAGATTCTGTGATGGTACGTTGATCCCGGGAACTAGTCTGATTATACGTGGAGTCGGGGTTAGGAAGGAAATTTTCCGCTAATACGCTATTAGTATCTGACCCATGGGGCTTTTGCTTTCCTCTGGATCAACATGCTAGTTGAATTCGATGGACTTAAGTCTACCTTCAACCTTAAAAACTATAAAACTATGAAACTATGATATAACACAAGAGTAATGAGTAAATAGGCTAAATTACTAACCAGCATCATGTACCACATACCCTCCAAATACTCAATAGATGCACATGGTGGCAGAATGGGGTACATTGTCTAACTGTAGAACAAGAAAAGTGGGAAACGAATATGTAAATATAAACAAATCTGTGAAAACTCAAGTATACTGATACACACTATGCTCTAATGTAGATGTCTCAGCGCAATCCAGTCCCAGTTAACAATGCCAAGGCAGCACAAGAGGATGAGTGGAATGAATGGTAAAGTAGTGGAGGCAAGAATGAGAAAAATAGAATTAATAATAAGAGCAAACATGTCTAAAAACAGAATTAATGGAATAAAAACCAACAATAAAATATCCCGCTGGGATATAATGGTTAGAGAAATGAAACAAAGCAAAATTATTCATTGCAACCCAGTTAGTGCATGCTTTTAAGCATCCATATCTGTCTTACCTAACATTGGGCAAGTTTGTGACTGATGTTACCGCCACGTACAGTACAGACCAAAAGTTTGGACACACCTCATTTAAAGATTTTTCTGTATTTTCATGACTTTGAAAATTGTACATTCACACTGAACGCATCAAAACTATGAAGTAACACATGTGGCATTATATACTTAACAAAAAAGTGTGAAACAACTGAAAATATGTCTTATATTCTAGGTTCTTCAAAGTAGCCACCTTTTTCTTTGATGACTGCTTTGCACACTCTTGGCATTCTCTTGATGAGCTTCTCTTGATGAGTATATAATTCCACATGTGTTAATTCATAGTTTTGATGCCTTCAGTGTGAATGTACAATTTTCAAAGTCACAGACTTGCTAGTGCGATTGCAGCCCCTGCAGCAGGGGTTCAGCTATAATATGCAGCTAAAAAACAGAAATGTGGAAGGGCACAATTCAATAATATTTAATAGGGGTTCTGCTCATACTAATATTCAAAACGCATATAATATTAATCCTGGCTCGAGACATGTCAGTGTCCGTCTCCTCATTCCAAATGTTGAAAGATTAAAAACCTACACATGGATAATCAGTATCCATAAACCATTCGCAAGAACAAGTATAAAATCAACCATATTTTATTGACAAAATATTTTAAAAAACATTTACCATACAATATAAAGAATGACACATGTATGAGGATTGAACAAGGAGGATTATTAAAGAAAAAGTAAAGAAAAAGTAGTGATGATAACCAAGGTAAGATTTAAGACATAATTATAAAGACTGGTTTGCTCTTGACGGTACCAAAAATCACTGCCGACCGAACATTGTATCTATTTTGTCTACAATGGGCTTCTATCAGTCAGGCATAATCAGTTTAAAGCAGAACTACATTCGTTTTTTGCTTACCCTTAATTACATCAGCTTGTAGGGACCACCACAGCCACCCTGACATGCGTTTTGCACTCAATGCTTTCTCAAGGGGAGGGTGTCACATACTTGCTCCTGCCATACTTATATATCAACCACCGAATCACAGGTGCATTCAGCTCTGGCACTCATCTCCGGTGAGTGTCAGGAGAAAAGTGTCTCCATGATGTCATAAACTCATGCCTGCAGTTTACAGAGGCCTTCGCTGATACAGAGATCTCGGGTTAGGTGCGCATGTGCATACTGATGCCATCTTCATGAAGTCAAACAGAAGACACCATATTCCCTGCCCTTTATGCTCAATATAAATCTTCACAGAGCAAGTCAGCCATTTTTTTGAAGTCCATAGGGGGCAGCCATTTTTTTATATATCCTTAAAAAGTATATATTCGAATTATAAAGAAAACAGGGAATTACAAAACAACAGAGGAGGGAGGGGGGAATTTCACTCATTGATACAGATGTCTCTCCCCCAAAAAGGGGAAAAACATCCACAGAGAAGTCATACTCTGCAGAAAAACAATGCAAGGCAGTGACATTAAAAGGTAAGTATATAATCTATACCCATTCACAAAGTGGTCACATTAAGAGAATCATGCAAACAACAGCCTCTAATACCTTTCAGCCTAAAGTGCAAAAATTAGAAAAGTGCAGAAGTGCATATAAAAAATATAGTGGATGATCGCCACAAATATAGTTTGGGACAAAAATACCATCATCAAATACATAGAATTATGCACGATGAAGAGAATATTTTAAGCCAACATAAACTGCCTAGCACTAAATCTGCGGGGATAAATGGCTCTACCAAAATACATTTGATAATATGGCCACATGTGCTGGTTATACAGTGTCTTATTATAGAACATAGAGTACAACTTCAAGATATAGTCCACATAACCATGGCACAATAGGTGAACCCAATCTGTTTAGTCTGGCCCTATAGCCAAAGGCATGTATAGGTAAGGGAAATGGAAAGATGGGAGGGAAAGGGAGAGGGAGAGGAGAGAGGGAGGAAGGATATAATAAAGAAGGGCACAAAAATATACTCAGAAGTCAAAGGGCCCAAAGTATTAACACAATCTATAATACACTTACCTTGTAATGTCTTCACATCCTGTTCCGTCCAGATATGTCCGGATCCCAGAATTCCAAGCGGAGGAAGTTCGTCGACCGGCATATTGGGACACCCAAGTGATGGGTGTCTCAATATGGAAACCGCTGGTGGTACCAGCGTCTTGTGCAGAGTCCCCAGTGGAACACCGTCGCAAACACGCCGTACATGCCACACACGCCGCCGCCGGGATCAGCCAAATGATTCACTGACCGCCGCCATTTTTGTACAGGAGGAGCGCATGCACAGTTTTAATGTGACCGCCGCTATCTGCCTGCACAGGGAGACAGCTCAAACAAGAGAACACATGAGGGAAGATGACAGCACAGGGGTGGAGAGAGAGAACAGACAAGGGGAAGAGCACATGGGGTACACAGGTGAAAGAAGAGATCACATGAGGGGAGAGAGAAAGCGCACAGGGGAGAGAGAGACAGAGCACAGAGGGGAGACAGCTCAAACGGGACAGCACATGAGGGGAGAGCACAGCACAGGAAGGAGAGAGACAGCAGACAAGGGGGATAGCACATGGGGTAGACATGTCAAAGAAGAGAGCACAGACGGGAGAAGTCAGCACATGGGGAAAGAGAGCGTGGATAGGTGGGTGAGCACATGGTGGGGAGAGATTCTCAACGCTGCAAAGCCTGCCCCCATCGTGACATTACTGCCCTCCCAATGCGATAGCATCGGGCTTCCATCTAGTAAACACATAAGGGAGAATATATACAAGAATACCCATATTGCTCCTCTTCCCATATTTTCTCCCCATGTGTCTCGAATTTTTAGTTCTGTTTCTTGTATTATAAATATTGTTACAGATGTTAGTGTCCCTCCTCTGATTTCTCTTCTTGTTCCGCACATATTTGTTTGACTCAGTGAATGGAACATTCTGGACAACACATGGAATTATAAGTAGAAATTCTTTACTGCAATCCAAAGCAAGAAAAAATAAAAAACACACAAACAATAAATATACAAATTTTAAAATAAATGCAGAGCTTACAAAAATGGAGCGAAGCTTATCTTTTCATTTAGTCCACCAGGAGACATTGTTCCCAAATTCACAATCCATCACAACTTGAGTTGTGCCAGGGTCCGTTTTACATCTCCACCTCTAATATCGCAATGGACTTTGTCTATGCCCTTTATTTGAAACCCACGTGGGTCTGAATTATGATGTAACTTAAAATGCTTAGGTATAGTTTTCTATATAGGAAGGTATCCACCTCTCCTGCTGCAATGATGTCCCTTACGTGCTCTCGAGTCCTAATACGCAGTTCCCTTGGTATTAGTCCTATGTATATTTTTGAACAAAGACACATGGCATAGTATATTGCATATTACGTACTGCAGGATATGTAGTTGATGATTGTGAAATGGCGGGCTGCTTCAGCCGAGGAAAAATAATTTGCTCTAATGATGTTATTTGTATTGCATGCTAAGCAATTCCCACAGGGAAAGCACCCCCACCTCTGTTTACTGGTACCAAATAAGTTTTTGGATTTTACCACATCGTGGCTCTTCACTAAATGCTCTTTAAGATTTTAACTTCGCCTAGCCATCACTAGAGGAGTTTCAGAGATCTCTCTACCACTGGATCAGAATACTGGATCAGTCATCAGTACAGGCCAGCATTTATTTAAGATTTTCAGCATAGAATACCACTCACAGTTAAAGGTGGAAATAAATCTCGTTTTATAATCTCCGCCTTTCTTCTTTTTGGAAGAGATGAGAAGCTTTTCCCGTATGATCGCTTCAGCCCTGCTATATCCAATTAATAGCTCTATGACTATATCCTGTATCCATAAATCTATCACTAAGGTCCTTGGCCTATTATTCAAATCTTGCCTCTGTTGAACAGGTACGCTTGGCCCTCAAGAATTGTCCTATAGGGATAGCTTTAATGGTGGATACGTATAGGCTGATGAGGAGTGTAACACCAAATTAACGGAGGTTTCCTTGCTGTGAATGTAAGTCTGGATCAGTCCATCATGTCCAATCGATATGGCAATATCTAAGAAGTCAATCTCTCTTTTACTCCATTTCTGGGTAAGTTTAATATTATAGGAATTGTCATTGAGCCCATGCATAACAGTATTCAATTCACTTTCAGAGCCTTGCCAAATAATCACTAGATCGTCGATATAGCGAAACCAGCACTACACATGGTCAGTGGCACATGCCCCGTCACAACGAAAAATCTGCCTCTCCCAAAAAACGAGAAACAGATTTACGTACAACTGGGCATATGCCACACCCATGGCAGTGCCACGATTTTGTAGATAGAACTGATCTTTAAACATAAAAAAGTTATGTTTTGAAATAAATTTCCAATAAACCAAATATCAGGTTGGTTAGAAGCTTGTTCAGACTGCTCATTTCCAAGAAAAACCTCACCGCCCGCATTCCATCCTCATGTCCTATACATTTGTATAAGGATTTGATGTCTGCGGTCACCAACCAAATATCCGATTCCAAGATAATACCATCAACCCTCCGCAGTACGTCCGAGGAGTTCCTGACATAGGAGGGCAGTGTCTCCACTAAGGGTTGTAAATAGTGGTCAATGAATTTACACGTGGGATCACATAACCCTCCCATTCCATACCACTGGATGCCCCGAGGGGGTCTATCAGATCCTTTTTGGGAGCAGGTATAAAGTTGGAATTTTGGGGAATTTGACAGTAAAGCCATCTAACACTTTTTTTTGGAATTATACCTTGCTCAAAGGCTTTATACAGTACAAGATGTAGTTAATTGGAAAAGGCATGTACTGGGTTATTGAAGAGAGCAGAATAATTATCCTTGTTTTTAAGCTGTTTAAAGCCCTCTTTTTTGTATTTGTCAATGAGCCAGACCACGACATTCCCCTCCTTGTCAGCCGCTTTAATGACCACGTCATCCAATGCTTTTAATTCTTTGAGGGCTTTTATTTGGGAGGGATTAAGATTATCCCCTCTTATCCTATGTGCTATTGTCTTGAAATCCTCCAATTTTACCAATTTTGCAAAAATTTCTACCTATGGGCAGACTGATAAGGGAGGCAAGGTTGTAGATCTGGGCATGACAGAGGTTGGAAAGTCACCCCCCATTGTGAGTCCTTGCTCTATTAACAATTCCTCCAGTACAGTCATGGCCCAAAGTATTGAGAATGAGACAAATAGTAATTTTTCCAAAGTTTACTGCTTCATTTTTTGTAATGGCAATTTGCATATACTCCTGAATGTCAAAGAGTGATCAGCTTAACAGCAATTACTGCACTTGCAAAGTCAATATTTGCCCAGAAAATGAACTTTAACCCCCAAAACACATTTCAACATCATTGCAGTCCTGCCTTAAAAGGAGCAGCTAACATCGTTTTAGTGATTGATCTATTAACACAGGTGTGGGTGTTGATGAGGACAGAGCTGGCGATCAATCAGTCATGATTAAAAGGAGGCTGGTTCTTGGTATCATTGTTTCTCTTCAGTTAACCATGGTTAACTCTAAAGAAACACGTGCAGCCATCATTGCACTGCACAAAAATGGCCTAACAGGGAAGAGTATCGCAGCTACAAAGATTGCACCTCAGTCAACAATCTATCGCATCATTAAGAACTTCAAGGAGAGAGCTTCCATTGTTGTCAAAAAGGCTCCAGGGCGCCCAAGAAAGACCAGCAAGCGCCAGGACCGTATCTTAAAACTGTTTCAGCTGCGGGATCGGACTACCAGCAGTGCCGAGCTTGCTCAGGAATGGCAGCAGGCTGGTGTGAGTGCTTCTGCACGCACTGTGAGGCGGAGACTCTTTGAGCAAGGGCTGGTTTCAAGGAGGGCAGCAAAGAAGCCACTTCTCTCCAGAAAAAACATCAGGGACCGACTGATATTCTGCAAAAGGTACAGGGAGTGGACTGCTGAGGACTGGGGCAAAGTCATTTTCTCTGATGAATCCCCTTTTCGATTGTTTGGGACATCTGGAAAACAGCTTATTCGGAGAAGAAGAGGTGAGCGCTACCACCAGTCTTGTCTCATGCCAACTGTAAAGCATCCTGAAACCATTCATGTGTGGGGTTGCTTCTCAGCCAAGGAAATCGGCTCACTCACAGTCTTGTCTAAAAACAAAGCCATGAATAAAGAATGGTACCAGAATGTCCTCCAAGAGCAACTTCTCCCAACCGTCCAAGAGCAGTTTGGCGCCCAACAATGCCTTTTCCAGCATGATGGAGCACCTTGCCATAAAGCAAAGGTGATAACTAAATGGCTCATGGAACAAAACATAGAGATTTTGGGTCCATGGCCTTGAAACTCCCCAGATCTTAATCACATTGAGAACTTGTGGTCAATCATCAAGAGACAGGTGGACAAACAAAAACCAACAAATTCAGGCAAAATGCAAGCATTGATTATGCAAGAATGGACTGCTATCAGTCAGGATTTGGTCCAAAAGTTGATTGAGAGCATGCCAGGGAGAATTACAGAGGTCTTGAAGAAGACGGGGCAGCACTGCAAATATTGACTTGCTGCATTAACTCATTCTAACTGTCAATATAACCTATTGGTACTCATAATATGATTGCAATTATATTTCTGTCTGTGATATAAACATCAGACAAACACTAATAAAAACCAGAGGCCAGCAGATCATGTGAAAATATAATTTTGGTGTCATTCTCAAAACTTTTGGCCATGACTGTACATTGAGTGCCTCCAATTCAGCCTCGCTGTCAAGGTCCAAATTTTGTCCAGACCGATGATGCAATTCTTTTAGGACCACTTTGTGGCAGAAGAGGTGGAGATCCTTTACAGCTGTGAAATAATTGAAGCCATTAGTGGGGAAGAAGGATAAACCAAATTTTAAAATCTCACATTGCGTATTAGAGAGGTTGTGTGTGGATAGATTTATTACCTCCAAATTGTTAGGCTATGTGCCCACGATGCAGAAATGCTCAGGATTTTTCCTGAGCATTTCTGCATCTCCGTGGCAGAAAAAAAACGCAAGCGGATTGTACATGCGTTTTTCCTGCCAGGGACATGCAGATGTGAAGCGTTCTTCACATGCATTTCCGCATGCGGGTTGACAAGCTCTTTTCAAGCGATTTTAGCATCGCTTGATAACTTGGTCACACTATATAAATCCATGCAAACGGCATGGATTTATATACTGTGAGTGAAAGAATGGTAAAAAATAAAAAATAAATCTATACTTACCTTTAGTCTTGCTTCGCTCGGTCCTGGCTGCCGGCAGATCGCGGTACACTGAAAGACCTGCCGACGTCAGCGTCGCGTGACCCGTCACATGACTATGACGTCAGCGCAGGTCCTCCAGTCCATCGCGATCTGCTGACATGAGAGGACGAGCGCACCGGGGGCCATCAGAAGGTAAGTATAACATTTATTTTTTATTTGATTCTTTTTTTTTAACAGTTTTTTATGGTACCCGGGTCCAGAGGAGAGTCTCCTCTCCTCCACACCTGGGTACCATCCGCACATTGAACGCATGTGTTCCGCATGTGCTTATCTAGTGAAGCGGAATACATGCATTCTAATGCAAGTCAATGGCGGCGAAAACGCAGCGCTTCTGCAAAATAATTGGTAGTGCTGCTTTTTTTTCCGCAATGATAATCCGCAGCGGAAATTTCCGCAGCATGTGCACAGCATATGCGGATTATCATTGGGGAACATGGCAGACCTTCTACCATGTGTTTTTTAAGCATTTCTGCAGCATTTTTTCCGCTGCAGAAATGCTTAAAAAACGCATCGTGGGCACACAGCCTTACTCCTGGTTTTCTTAGTATACTGATAAGGAGGAGAAGTCTTCCTTTTTGAATGAAATTTGGTCCTATTCTTCCTGGGTTCTTTCACATTCCCCAGATTTGTACTACCCTCCAAATGTCAACCACTTGTGGTCGGTCACAGCTCATCCGTGGATGTGTAGGAAGACTGAGCCTGACCGAGATCTGACTATCGGTTAGAGATGAGCGTTGTTCTACTCGAACTGTTCGCCAATCTCAAATTCGAGCTGTTTTGGGCGGTGTTCGAGCCGGTCGGCGAACACGAACAATTTGAGAAAAATTCGGCTGTTCGAGGTTATATTCGATAACTGTTCGTGCACCAAAATCATAACTGGATTTTTTCTCAGTAATGATGAAAATTAATGTTAATACGCAGTTTGAGTGTACAGCGGGGCGGGGGGAGGGGCAGGGGATGGATCTCTGCAGGAACAATGAAGATCTCCATTTTTTTTTCTCTTTCCCGCATTTGCAGTGGGGAGGTGCAATCTGTCAGCCTATCAGCAGCGCACACACGGAGCGAAGTGCTTTTTTTCACACAAGCAAGGGCATGTGTCATTGGCAGTGTATGTCACATGTCCTTGCCCTATAAGACCAAGCCATTTTCCCCGTCGCCACCATTTTCTCACTGCTGCAGCTGCGTGTTAGACGGCACCGCTGTTGCTGTGTGCGCTATACCTTGTTAATTTCAAGCCAATTTTCGCACAAATATACAGATAGCTTGGGAGTAGGGAATAGTTGTGATTGCAGTCCTTTTAAGGACTAGGTTACAGCATTTCCTACGACTTTTATCAGGCAGGTCTGTGCTCTTAAATAGATAGATTGTGGGAGTAAAGACTAATTGTAATTGGAGTCCTTTTCAGGACTAGGTTACATCAGTTCCTATCAGTTTTTGCCAGGCAGGTCTGTGCCAGTGCTGTGCAAGTTTTTTTCACAGCATTTGGCTGAATCTAGCAAAGCTAATCCTTTTTGGCCTATTGCAGAGTGTGTTAGTCAGTGGAGTAGCCTATCTGTGTTGCAAGATATACCACCTGTGTATAGAATACCAATTTTTTTACTGCACCTAGTGAAGTAAAATCTTTTGGGCATAGCATCATTCTATTAGTCCATCTATACTGACCTCCATCAGGTTGCAAACTGAATATAATTTTTTTCTGCATCTAGCTCTGAAAAAATATTTGGGCTTCTAGCGGTGTGTGGGACTTGGTCTATTAGTCCATCTATTCTGACCTCCATCAGGTTGCAAATTAAAAATAATTTTTTTCTGCATCTAGCTCTGAAAAAATATTTGGGCTTCTAGCAGTGTGTGGGACTTGGTCTATTAGTCCATCTATACTGACCTCCATCAGGTTGCAAATTAAAAATAATTTTTTTCTGCATCTAGCTCTGAAAAAATATTTGGGCTTCTAGCAGTGTGTGGGACTTGGTCTATTAGTCCATCTATACTGACCTCCATCAGGTTGCAAATTAAAAATAATTTTTTTCTTCATTTATCTCTGAAAAAATATTTGGGCTTCTAGCAGCGTGTGGGACTTGTTCTATTAGTCCATCTATACTGACCTCCATCAGGTTGCAAATTAAAAATAATTTTTTTCTGCATGTAGCTCTGAAAAAATATTTGGGCTTCTAGCAGTGTGTGGGACTTGGTCTATTAGTCCATCTATACTGACCTCCATCAGGTTGCAAATTAAAAATAATTTTTTTCTGCATCTAGCTCTGAAAAAATATTTGGGCTTCTAGCAGTGTGTGGGACTTGGTCTATTAGTCCATCTATACTGACCTCCATCAGGTTGCAAATTGAATAAAAAAATTTTCTGCATCTAGCTCTGAAAAAATATTTGGGCTTCTAGCAGTGTGTGGGACTTGGTCTATTAGTCCATCTATACTGACCTCCATCAGGTTGCAAATTGAATAAAAAAATTTTCTGCATCTAGCTCTGAAAAAATATTTGGGCTTCTAGCGGTGTGTGGGACTTGGTCTATTAGTCCATCTATACTGACCTCCATCAGGTTGCAAATTAAAAACAATTTTTTTCTGCATCTAGCTCTGAAAAAATATTTGGGCTTCTAGCAGTGTGTGGGACTTGGTCTATTAGTCCATCTATACTGACCTCCATCAGGTTGCAAATTAAAAATAATTTTTTTCTGCAACTAGCTCTGAAAAAATATTTGGGCTTCTAGCAGTGTGTGGGACTTGGTCTATTAGTCCATCTATACTGACCTCCATCAGGTTGCAAATTAAAAATAATTTTTTTCTTCATTTATCTCTGAAAAAATATTTGGGCTTCTAGCAGCGTGTGGGACTTGTTCTATTAGTCCATCTATACTGACCTCCATCAGGTTGCAAATTAAAAATAATTTTTTTCTGCATCTAGCTCTGAAAAAATATTTGGGCTTCTAGCAGTGTGTGGGACTTGGTCTATTAGTCCATCTATACTGACCTCCATCAGGTTGCAAATTAAAAATAATTTTTTTCTGCATCTAGCTCTGAAAAAATATTTGGGCTTCTAGCGGTGTGTGGGACTTGGTCTATTAGTCCATCTATACTGACCTCCATCAGGTTGCAAATTAAAAATAATTTTTTTCTGCATCTAGCTCTGAAAAAATATTTGGGCTTCTAGCAGTGTGTGGGACTTGGTCTATTAGTCCATCTATACTGACCTCCATCAGGTTGCAAATTAAAAATAATTTTTTTCTGCATCTAGCTCTGAAAAAATATTTGGGCTTCTAGCAGTGTGTGGGACTTGGTCTATTAGTCCATCTATACTGACCTCCATCAGGTTGCAAATTAAAAATAATTTTTTTCTTCATTTATCTCTGAAAAAATATTTGGGCTTCTAGCAGCGTGTGGGACTTGTTCTATTAGTCCATCTATACTGACCTCCATCAGGTTGCAAATTAAAAATAATTTTTTTCTGCATCTAGCTCTGAAAAAATATTTGGGCTTCTAGCAGTGTGTGGGACTTGGTCTATTAGTCCATCTATACTGACCTCCATCAGGTTGCAAATTAAAAATAATTTTTTTCTGCATCTAGCTCTGAAAAAATATTTGGGCTTCTAGCGGTGTGTGGGACTTGGTCTATTAGTCCATCTATACTGACCTCCATCAGGTTGCAAATTAAAAATAATTTTTTTCTGCATCTAGCTCTGAAAAAATATTTGGGCTTCTAGCAGTGTGTGGGACTTGGTCTATTAGTCCATCTATACTGACCTCCATCAGGTTGCAAATTAAAAATAATTTTTTTCTGCATCTAGCTCTGAAAAAATATTTGGGCTTCTAGCAGTGTGTGGGACTTGGTCTATTAGTCCATCTATACTGACCTCCATCAGGTTGCAAATTAAAAATAATTTTTTTCTTCATTTATCTCTGAAAAAATATTTGGGCTTCTAGCAGCGTGTGGGACTTGTTCTATTAGTCCATCTATACTGACCTCCATCAGGTTGCAAATTAAAAATAATTTTTTTCTGCATCTAGCCCAGCCAATAGTTTTGGCCTAATACCACAGTTTGGCCACTCAGCTCTGCTCGGTTACCATCCATTGTTTTTTTGTGCAAACAACTCCAGAGTTGTGAATTAGTTAACCACCAAAATGAGTGGAAAAAGGCCTGCTGCTGGTGGAAAGGGGAATAGGCATGTTGGGAAGGGGAAAAAAGGTTGTGTCCGTGGGGTAGGTGCAGAAGAAAGACCATCTTCCAGCCAAACTAAAATGTCTACTTCTTTTAGCGGACAATGTGATAAGATCCCTTTCTTACGGCCACGCCAATCGCTACAAATTCCAGATGAGGCACAAAAACAGCAGGTGCTTCAACGGATATCAAGTGCTCCTTTAAGTGGGCTCTCCTCCACATCAACTTCAACATCACAAATACTCCAGTCCTCAAAGGTGTCAACCAAATCGCACTTGCTTCCTCACAGCTCCCAAATCTCCAGCTGCCCGTCTGAGTATGAGGTAGAACAGATGGTTGAGTCTGCAGAGCTGTTTACTCATACTATAGCCCGGGAATCAGAGGTCGACTCCAGCGCTTCTGTGAATCCAGACGAGGAAATGATCTGCACTGATGCCCAGAATCTTTATGAGTCGGATCCAGGACCAGACGCAGAAGGTTCTGACCATAATGTAGACCCTCATTCCCAAACTGTAACTCCTGTTGGTGGAGACAATGAGGAAGACGATGATAAGACTCAAATACCTGATTGGAGCGACAACTTTAGTTTTTTGTCAGGGCAGGAACAGGTTGGCTCTGAGGACGACGGGTGTGATAACGCACAGGGTGATGATGATGAGGTCGGAGATCCCACTTACTGTCAACCCACAGTCAGCCAAGAGATGAGGTCAGCAGAGGAGGTGGAGGAAGATGCTAGTGACGACGAGGTCAGGTTGCGCCTTCCTGGACAGAGACGTAGTACTGGAAGCACGTCAACAACTGCATCCTCAAACACAACTCTGCCTCTCACCACAAGTCGTGGTGGCTCTTCAGGTCGCATGGGTGCTAAGTAGTGTTGAGCATTCCGATACTGAAATATCGGGTATCGGCCGATATTCACTGTATCGGAATTCCGATACTTAATTCCGATACTTTTATAATATCGAATACCGGAATCGGAAGTTCCCATAATGCCTGCGCTCTGCAGTGTCTCTGAAGGATGACAAGCTGGATGGCAGCGCTCAGCTGCGATCCAGCTTGTCATCAGAATGCCATCCCGGCGTGGGAGAATTCTCCTGATTGTTTAAAAGCCGGCGCGCGGTAAAAAGCCGCCGGCTTTTAAACAATCACGCAGCCCCATACTGCTTCCCCGCAGCCTCCCACCCCGATCCTCCGCTCCCCTCGCCACCTCCCATCCCGATCGTAAATTAGGACCGGGCGGGGAGCGCAGCACCAAGGAGCGAAGGACCCGGGCGGGGAAGCCGGCAGTGAAAAGACTTCACCGCCGGCTTTCCCGTTCTGTGCTGCGCTTTCCCGCCGGTTATTTCAAATGAACAGCTGAGGTATCAGGTGATGCCGATCAGCTGTTCATTTGAAGTAGCCGCGGTGCCCTCAGAGGGTTCATGTGAGTTCATGCTTGACTGCATGAACTCACATCAACTTTCCCACGGCCGCACAGGTCAGCCTCACCTCCCGGACCCGTCATGATTAGTGTGTGCGGGGTGTGTGTGTGTGCGGGGTGTGTGTGTGCGGGGTGTGTGTGCGGGGTGTCTGTGCGATGTGTGCGGGGTGTGTGTGCGGGGTGTCTGTGCGATGTGTGCGGGTGTGTGTGTGTGCGGGTGTGTGTGCGGGTGTGTGTGTGTGCGGGTGTGTGTGTGTGAGGGTGTGTGTGCGGGGTGTCTGTGCGATGTGTGCGGGTGTGTGTGCGGGTGTGTGTGTGTGCGGGTGTGTGTGCGGGGTGTGTGTGCGCGGTGTCTGTGCGATGTGTGCGGGTGTGTGTGCGGGCAGACATAGGCCGATGTGACACTACTACTCCCATCGGCCTATGTCTGTCCCCCGTCCACTCCTGCCAGCAGGATCAGCTCGATGGGAGCAGTAGTTCCCATCAGCCTGATCCTGCTATTTAAATTGCCCTACTGTGTCCCCAATAAATGTTAGATACATGTCATTGGTGGCCAGTGGTTACCTAAAAGAAATTAGTTCATACATTACCTGTCCCCGCCGATCGCCACCTAAAATAAAGTAAAAAATAAAAAACTACACCTATACTCACCAAGACACCTAATTCCCCGAAGCCATCGATCTCCTGTAATAAAATATAAAATAATAAACCACAACCTTATCCTT
Source organism: Phyllobates terribilis (assembly GCF_046119375.1). NCBI lineage: Eukaryota > Metazoa > Chordata > Amphibia > Anura > Dendrobatidae > Phyllobates > Phyllobates terribilis. The sequence goes on from NW_027362769.1 coordinate 288,319,431, forward strand.
ACCCCTCCGTAGCAGTCCACGAGTGTCCCACGAAGATCTCCAGTTCAGAGCAGCCACATAGAATGTGACCGCTCTGAACCGCTGCCGCCGCTAGAATGACGGGGCCGTAAGGGTTCACCGGAGTTCAGGCAGCGCTGCTCCGGTTAGCTCCTTTACGGCACTGCTGTATCGTGAGAAATTCCCACGGTACAGCACTGCCGTAAAGGAGGTCTCCGGAGCTGCGCTGCCTGAATGCACTCCGGTGACCTCAGTCAGTGGCTCCCGCTGCCGGGAGCGGACGTGTTCCCGGCAGCGTGAGCTTACAGCAGCCATGCACAGCTGTCACCATCTCCAGATGTGACAGCTGTGCATGGGAGATCAGCGCAGGAACGTGGACAGGTAACTATTTTTTTTTTAGTAAACTAAGAATTAAATAAAATGGTGTTTTATTTCAAATAAATTATTTTTTTCTGGGTGTAGTGTGTTTTTTCTTTTTAACACTTTGTAGGTTAGTAATGGGGGTGTCATATAGACGGCCATCATTACTAACCTGGGCTTCATGGCAGCTGGCGCTGACATGAACCCCACCACTATTACCCCCTGCCACCGCACCAGGGCAGCGTGGAAGAGCGAGGCTAAGTGCCAGAATTGGCGCATCCTATGGATGCGCCATTTCTGGGGCGGCTGACGGCTGGTGTTTCTAGCCTGGGAGGGGGCCAATATTCATGGCACCCTTCCTGAGCTATTAATATCAGCCCCCAGCTGTCTGCCTAGCCTTTGCTAGCTATTAAAATAGAGGGGACCCCACGTCATTTTTTTTTGGGGGGTCCCCCATTTTAATAGCTAGTAAAGGCTAGGTATTCAGCTGGGGGCTGATATTAGTAGCCTGGGAAGCTCCGTGGGTTTTACCCCCTTCCCAGGCTTCAAACATCTGCCCCAGCCGTCTGCTTAACCTCCGCTAGAGACTAAAATTATGGGGGATCCCACGCCATTTTTTTTTTAAATAAATCCTTTATTTTAACACTAAATGACATTTGAGGACTTAATAAAGATGCAGTCCCTAAATTATTATTTATTTTTTAATAAATTTTTCCCAAAACTTTTGACGTGGGCTTCGCCATATTTTTGTATGCCAGCCAGGTACAGCATCCAGCTTCTATGAACGCGCCATTTTCCGGGGCGGCCGCGGACTGCAATTTTCAGCGGGGGGGGGAGGGCAAAAAGCTTGGGCCTCCCTGCGCTGCAGATTCCATCCCCCAGCTGCCTAGTTGTACCTGGCTGGACACAAAAATAAGGAGAAGCTCCACGTTTTTTTTTTTTTAATTATTTCATGAAATTCATGGAATAATTAAGAAAAAAAGGGCTTCCCTATATTGTTGTGTCCGGCTAGGTACAAATAGGCAGCTGGTGGTTGGGGGCAGCCCATTCCTGCCTGCTGTACCTGGCTGGACACAAATATAGTGTGAAGCCCCACGTCAATTTTTTTTTAATTATTTCAGGAAATTCATGAAATAATTAAAAAAAAATTATGTGGGGCTTCGCCCTATAATTGTGTCCAGCCAGGTACAGCAGGCAGGAACGGGCTGCCCCCAACCACCAGCTGCCTATTTGTACCTAGCCGGACACAACAATATAGGGAAGCCCTTTTTTTCTTAATTATTCCATGAATTTCATGAAATAATTAAAAAAAAAAATGTGTGGCGCTTCGCCCTATTTTTGTGTCCAGCCAGGTACAACTAGGCAGCTGGGGGCTGGAATCTGCAGCGCAGGGAGACCCAAGCTTTCTGGGTCCCACCCGCTGCAAATTGCAGTCCGCAGCCGCCCCGGAAAATGGCGCGTTCATAGAAGCGCCATCTTCTGGCGCTGTACCCAACTCATCCAGGGCCCTGGTGCGGTGGCTCACTGGGTAATAAAGGGGTTAAGGCCAGCTTGGCATTATCAGCTGGCCCTAAGCCCGAAATTCATGGGGTCACGCCAATATTAGACATGACCGCCATGAATTTCTAGTAAAGTATTTAAAAAAAACACAAACACCCAGAAAAAAGTCCTTTAATTGAAATAAAGACACAATTCTTTATTGTTCTAAATTAAACCATACTTACCGCCACACCCATTCCAGCTGAAGCCAACGATCTCCTGCAATAAAAGTAAAATAATAAAGCAACCTCATCCTTACCTTTCCATGGTTCCCAGGACAGCTTCAGCTCTGCTACATCGAGATGACAGGCTGGACCGCAGCAGAACGCTGCCATCCAGCCTGTCATCCCGCGGACACTGAGAAGCGCAGGCATGCTTGCGCTCCTCAGTGTCTTTCTGTGACGTCATCCAGATGAGCCGAGGTCATGTCCAATGAACTCAGCTCACCTCATGCACGTCACTGACAGCGTGGGAAAATTCTCCTGCACTCAGCGCTTCAGCGTGAGAATTCTCCCACGCTGTCAGTGACGTGCATGAGGTGCGCCGAGTTCATGGGACATGACCTCACCTCATGCACGTCACTGACAGCGTGGGAAAATTCTCACGCTGAAGCGCTGAGTGCAGGAGAATTCTCCCACGCTGTCAGTGACGTACATGAGGTGAGCCGAGTTCATTGTCGGCTCATCTGGATGCCGTCACAGCCAGACACTGAGGAGTGGAAGTATGCCTGCGCTTCTCAGTGTCTGCGGGATGACAGGCTGGATGGCAGCGTTCTGCTGCGGTCCAGCCTGTCATCTCGATGTAGCAGAGCTGGAGCCGTCGTGGGAGCCATGGAAAGGTAAGGATGAGGTTGCTTTATTATTTTTCTTTTATTGCAGGAGATCGTTGGCTTCAGCTGGAATGGGCGTGATGGTAAGTATGGTTTAATTTAGAACAATAAAGAATTGTGTGTTTATTTCAATTAAAGGACTTTTTTCTGGGTGTTTGTGTTTTTTTTAAATACTTTACTAGAAATTCATGGTGGTCATGTCTAATATTGGCGTGACCCCATGAATTTCGGGCTTAGGGCCAGCTGATAATGCCAAGCTGGCCTTAACCCCTTTATTACCCAGTGAGCCACCGCATCAGGGCCCTGGATGAGTTGGGTACAGCGCCAGAAGATGGCGCTTCTATGAACGCGCCATTTTCCGGGGCGGCTGCGGACTGCAATTTGCAGCGGGTGGGGCCCAGAAAGCTTGGGCCTCCCTGCGCTGCAGATTCCAGCCCCCAGCTGCCTAGTTGTACCTGGCTGGACACAAAAATAGGGCGAAGCTCCACGTTTTTTTTTTTTTAAATTCATGAAATTCATGGAATAATTCAGAAAAAAAGGGCTTCCCTATATTGTTGTGTCCGGCTAGGTACAAATAGGCTGCTGGTGGTTGGGGGCAGCCCGTTCCTGCCTGCTGTACCTGACTGGACACAAATATAGGGCGAAGCCCCACATCAATTTTTTTAAATTATTTCATGAATTTCCTGAAATGATTTAAAAAATTTGACGTGGGGCTTCGCACTATATTTGTGTCCAGCCAGGTACAGCAGGCAGGAACGGGCTGCCCCCAACCACCAGCTGCCTATTTGTACCTGGTTGGACACAACAATATAGGGAAGCCCTTTTTTTCTTAATTATTTCATGAATTTCATGAAATAATTAAAAAAAAAAAATACGTGAAGCTTCTCCCTATTTTTGTGTCCAGCCAGGTACAACTAGGCAGCTGGGGGATGGAATCTGCAGCGCAGGGAGGCCCAAGCTTTCTGCCCCCCCCCCTCCCCCCGCTGAAAATTGCAGTGCGCAGCCACCCCGGAAAATGGCGCGTTCATAGAAGCTGGATGCTGTACCTGGCTGGCATACAAAAATATGGCGAAGCCCACGTCAAAAGTTTTGGGAAAAATTAATTAAAAAATAAATAATAATTTAGGGACTGCATCTTTATTAACTCCTCAAATGTCATTTAGTGTTAAAATAAAGGACTTATTTTAAAAAAAATTGACGTGGGGCTTCGCCCTATATTTGTGTCCAGCCAGGTACAGCAGGCAGGAACAGGCTGCCCCCAACCACCAGCTGCCTATTTGTACCTGGCCGGACACAACAATATAGGGAAGCCCTTTTTTAAAAAAATTATTTCATGAAATAATTAAAAAAAAATTGACGTGGGGCTTCGCACTATATTTGTGTCCAGCCAGGTACAGCAGGCAGGAATGGGCTGCCCCCAACCACCAGCTGCCTATTTGTACCTGGTTGGACACAACAATATAGGGAAGCCCTTTTTTTCTTAATTATTCCATGAATTTCATGAAATAATTTTAAAAAAAAATGCGTGGGGCTTCGCCCTATTTTTGTGCCCAGCCAGATACAACTAGGCAGCTGGGGGCTGGAATCCGCAGCGCAGGGAGACCCAAGCTTTCTGGGCCACCCCCGCTGCAAATTGCAGTCCGCAGCCGCCCCAGAAAATGGCGCGTTCATAGAAGCGCCATCTTCTGGCGCTGTACCCAACTCATCCAGGGCCCTGGTGCGGTGGCTCACTGGGTAATAAAGGGGTTAAGGCCAGCTTGGCATTATCAGCTGGCCCTAAGCCCAAAATTCATGGGGTCACGCCAATATTAGACATGACCACCATGAATTTCTAGTAAAGTATTTAAAAAAACACAACACCCAGAAAAAAGTCCTTTAATTGAAATAAACACACAATTCTTTATTGTTCTAAATTAAACCATACTTACCATCACGCCCATTCCAGCTGAAGCCAACGATCTCCTGCAATAAAAGTAAAATAATAAAGCAACCTCATCCTTACCTTTCCATGGCTCCCACGACAGCTTCAGCTCTGCTACATCGAGATGACAGGCTGGACCGCAGCAGAACGCTGCCATCCATCCTGTCATCCCGCAGACACTGAGAAGCGCAGGCATACTTCCACTCCTCAGTGTCTGGCTGTGACGGCATCCAGATGAGCCGAGGTCATGTCCAATGAACTCCGCTCACTTCATGTACGTCACTGACAGCGTGGGAAAATTCTCCTGCACTCAGCACTTCAGCGTGAGAATTTTCCCACGCTGTCAGTGACGTGCATGAGGTGAGCTGAGTTCATTGGACATGACCTCACCTCATGTATGTCACTGACAGCGTGGGAGAATTCTCACGCTGAAGCGCTGAGTGCAGGAGAATTTTCCCACGCTGTCAGTGACGTGCATGAGGTGAGCTGAGTTCATTGGACATGAACTCGGCTCATCTGGATGACGTCACAGAGAGACACTGAGGAGCGCAAGCATGCCTGCGCTTCTCAGTGTCTGCGGGATGACAGGCTGGATGGCAGCTTTCTGCTGCGGTCCAGCCTGTCATCTCGATGTAGCAGAGCTGGAGCTGTCCTGGGAACCATCGAAAGGTAAGGATGAGGTTGCTTTATTATTTTTCTTTTATTGCAGGAGATCGTTGGCTTCAGCTGGAATGGGCGTGATGGTAAGTATGGTTTAATTTAGAACAATAAAGAATTGTGTCTTTATTTCAATTAAAGGACTTTATTCTGGGTGTTTGTGTTTTCTTTTAACTTTGACTATGGGGTTAGTAATGGGGGTGTCTTATAGACGCCTCTCCATTACTAACCTGGGCTTGATGTCAGCTGGCATTATAAGCTGACATCAACCCCAACCCTATTACCCCCTGCCACCGCACCAGGGCAGCGTGGAAGAGCGAGGCTAAGTGCCAGAATTGGCGCATCCTATGGATGCGCCATTTCTGGGGCGGCTGACGGCTGGTGTTTCTAGCCTGGGAGGGGGCCAATATTCATGGCACCCTTCCTGGGCTATTAATATCAGCCCCCAGCTGTCTGCCTAGCCTGTGCTAGCTATTAAATTAGGGGGGACCCCACGTCATTTTTTTGGGGGGGTCCCCCATTTTAATAGCTAGTAAAGGCTAGGTATTCAGCTGGGGGCTGATATTAGTAGCCTGGGAAGCTCCGTGGGTATTACCCCCTTCCCAGGCTTCAAACATTTGCCCCAGCTGTCTGCTTAACCTCCGCTAGAGCCTAAAATTAAGGGGAACCCCACGCCAATTTTTTTTTAAATAAATCCTTTATTTTAACACTAAATGACAAGTACAGTAATCAACACTGTCACTGTACTTCATATATATGTGACTGACATGTTTCTATCTATCTAATCTATGTGTGATTCTCTATTCCTTCTATTCTAAATTGTCGGGTACAGATGCTGAATTGCCGGCCGGCTTTCTTAAAGAGACGGTGCATGAAAACACTATTATTTTTTTAAATAAATCCTTTACACTAAATGACAAGTTCTGTAAGCAACACTGTCACTGTACTTCATATATATGTGACTGACATGTTTCTATCTATCTAATCTATGTGTGAAGCTCTATTCTGTCTGTTATAAATTGTCGGGTACAGATGCTGAATTGCCGGCCGGCTTTTTTAAAGAGACGGTGCACGAAAACACTAATATTTTTTTTAATAAATCCTTTACACTAAATGACAAGTACAGTAAGCAACACTGTCACTGTACTTCATATATATGTGACTGACATGTTTCTATCTATCTAATCTATGTGTGATTCTCTATTCCTTCTATTCTAAATTGTCGGGTACAGATGCTGAATTGCCGGCCGGCTTTCTTAAAGAGACGGTGCATGAAAACACTATTATTTTTTTAAATAAATCCTTTACACTAAATGACAAGTTCTGTAAGCAACACTGTCACTGTACTTCTTATATATGTGACTGACATGTTTCTATCTATCTAATCTATGTGTGAAGCTCTATTCTGTCTGTTATAAATTGTCGGGTACAGATGCTGAATTGCCGGCCGGCTTTTTTAAAGAGACGGTGCACGAAAACACTAATATTTTTTTTAATAAATCCTTTACACTAAATGACAAGTACAGTAAGCAACACTGTCACTGTACTTCATATATATGTGACTGACATGTTTCTATCTATCTAATCTATGTGTGAAGCTCTATTCTTTCTGTTGTAAATTGTCGGGTACCGGTGAATGCCGCTGATGAATTGCCGGCTTTTCATGTCATTCTACATTATTCTTAGTTGTTTTACTTCATGTAGAATTAACCTACAAGGAAAGAAAGGGTTTATTTTCATTCCGATATTTGTGTCCCATTGACTTGCATTGGTTTCCGGTATCGGAATCGGCGATATCCGATACTTTTTGGGTATCGGCCCGATCCAATCCGATACGATATTTCCTGATATCGGAAGGTATCGCTCAACACTAGTGCTAAGCCTTGCATAGCCTGGGCATTTTTTCAGATCGATAAAGATGACCCAACTCGTGTTATCTGTAACATTTGTCAGCAAAAGCTAAGTAGAGGCCAAAAAATACATAGTTTGAGTACTTCATGCATGAACCGGCACATGGACATGAAGCATAAGTTGCAGTGGGAAGCTCAGTGTGCTACAATGCGGCCTAGCCGGCCGGGCCAATGACCGTCTGCCATATCTTGTGCATCCGCGGCCTCTTCATCCTCTGTGACTGGGGGGACAGCAGTCACACCTGTTTTGGGGCGCAGACCTGCCACCTCTTTACCCGCAACAGCCAGCGTGATTGGCAGGTCATCATTTTCTTTGGAGGTGGTAACACCAGCTGGTGTTGAGCGCTGTCCGACATCGATAGCACCACCTTTGGATCAAGGCAACCTAACATGTCCGCCTGCATCTTCCTCACAGACCAGAAGTTTGCCGGGGACACCCTTATCAACCCCGTCTAAGCACAATAGCCAGCCCTCGGTCCCTCAGATGTGGACAAGTAAAAGACCATTTCCTCCTAGCCATGAGAAAGCTAAGAGGTTGAATTTCACCATCTGCAAGCTCTTGGCTACAGAAATGCTGCCTTTCCGCCTGGTGGACACAGAGGATTTTCGAGACCTTATGTCCGTCGCAGTGCCCCAGTACCAGATGCCCAGTCGGCACTACTTCTCAAAGAAAGGTGTGCCTGCGCTCCACCAGCATGTCGCACACAACATCACCGCTTCTTTGAGAAACTCTGTGTGTGACAGGGTGCATTTCACCACAGACACTTGGACGAGTAGGCATGGACAGGTGCGTTACATGTCGCTGACTGGGCACTGGGTAACTATGGTGACAGCAGGACAAGGGGCTGCTGTCCAAGTCTTGCCGTCCCCACGAGTTGTGCGTCAATCCTCTTTATGTCAAAGTTCCTCCACTGCTTCTGCCTCCTCAACCTCCTCTCGGTCTTCCACCTGCACCCAAAGCCTGTCTGGTCATGCCACAAGCTTTCTAACTGCGCAGAAGGGATCCTGCACACCTCCTTACTATGCTGGCAGTAGGGCTCAACGTCATCAGGCGGTTTTTACATTGAAATGTCTGGGAAATGTGAGTCACACAGCTGAGGAGTTGTGGTCAGCTCTGGAGAACCAATTTCATGAATGGTTGTCTCCACTGGACCTGAAACCAGGGAAGGCCGTGTGCGACAATGCTGCAAACCTGGGTGCGGCCCTTCGCCGGGGCAATGTCACACACGTGCCTTGTATGGCTCACGTGTTGAACCTGATTGTCCAGCAATTTTTAGCCCACTATCCCAGACTAGATGGCCTTCTGCAGAGGGCACGGTCGCTGTGTGCTCACTTCCGCCGTTCGCATCCCGCAGCTCAGCGACTTACATCTCTACAGAAGTCGTTGGGCCTGCCACTTCACCGGCTAAAATGCGATGTGCCTACCCGGTGGAATTCAACTCTGCACATGTTGCAGCGACTGTGGCAGCACCGACAAGCCCTGGTGCAATACGTTCTGACGTATAGCCTGGGCCAACGAGATTCAGAGGTGGGGCAAATCACGCTGGAGGAGTGGTCTCAGATCAGGAACCTATGCACCCTTTTGCACAGTTTTGAAATGGCGACGAAGATGTTTAGTGCTGACGATGCCATTATCAGCATGACTATTCCGGTGATTTACATGCTGGAGCACATGTTAAACAGAATTCGGAGTCAGGTGGTGGCACAAGAGGAGGTGGAGGAAGTAGAGGAGGAGGAGTTGTATGCGGAAGGGCTAACATCTGCAAGGTCCAGACGGTCGGCAGCACCAAGGCGGCAGGCATGTGAGGGTGGGGGAGATCGTTTTACCAGGGCGCATGGTAGCAGCCAAACTAGTGAGGAAGGTGCAGGAGCCCAGGAAGAAGTGGAGGACGAACTGATGGAAGACTCATCAGATGAGGGAGACCTTGATCACATTTCTGTTGTGCGAGGTTGGGGGGAGAGGACAGAGGAAGGAAGCATGATTGTTACCTCGCCACCAACACAACAGGGACTTGGTGCTCCTGGATGCGCAACACACATGAGTGCCTTCTTGCTGCACTACCTGCAACATGACCCTCGAATTGTGAGAATTAGAAATAATCCTGACTACTGGGTTGCCACACTGTTAGATCCCCGGTACAAAAGTAAATTTGCAGAAATTATTCCTGCCATAGAAAGGGATGCACGCATGCAGGAGTATCAGCAGAGACTGTTGCAGAATCTTACATGTGCTTTTCCACAAAATACCAGTGGTGCACGTAGTGAATCTCACAGTTCCAACTTGCCAACCGTGGGACCGTCAAGTGTTCAGCACTCAAACCGTAACAGAACCACAGTATCTGCTGGTAACATCAATTTTGCGGAATCATTTCACCACTTTTTTTAGCCCATCCTTTGCAAGGCCACAGGAGACAAGAAGTCTGACACATAGTCAACGCCTAGAGACGATGGTACAGGAGTATCTCCAAGTAAACATTGAAGCCACGACTGTGTCACTGGACCCTTGCTCTTTTTGGGCTTCCAATCTGGATAAATGGCCGGAGCTAGCCACTTACGCCTTGGAGATCTTGTCATGCCCCGCAGCCAGCGTTCTGTCTGAACGTGTGTTCAGCGCTGCTGGTGGTGTGCTGACAGATAAGCGCACGCGGCTCTCCACTGATAATGTAGACAGACTCACGTTCATAAAGATGAACAAATCATGGATCCGAAACGACTTTTCTACCCGTGTGTCATCCTGGGGAGAGTAAAAGCTTGATGATTGGTTAAAATCACCCTACCAACCGTTTTAAGCTTTCAAATTACTAATCATGTTTATCTGTATCTTGACTGGAAAATAATTTGGGCTTTGTAGCAGTGTGCAGCACTGATCCTATTAGGCCATCTATAATAAGCTTCACCAGATTTAAAATTAAAAATAATTTTTAGCTGCATCTAGCCCGGAAAATAATTTTGGGGCTCCGAGATGCGCAAGACACATAAGTGCCTTCTTGCTGCACTACCTGCAGCATGACCCTCATATTGTCAGAATTCGAAGTAATCATGACTACTGGGTTGCCACACTCTTAGATCCCCCAAACTTTTCGATCAACCTTTTCATTTTAATAAAGACCAAAAAAATGGTCATTTTTGAAATTATAAGCATTAGCAGGTTGTTAGAAACTGAAATCAAACAGTTTTCAACTCAAAACTTTATTCTAGGTGATGTTACATTTTCACATAGGACCCCTTGTTCGAAAGGAGCTTCTGAACTCTCTCGTCCATTGAATTTGTCAGGTTTTGGATGGTTTCTGCTTCAATTGTTTTGCATGAGGACAGAATACCCTCCCAGAGCTGTTGCTTAGATGTGAACTGCCTCCCGCCATCATAGACACTCCTTTTAATGATGCTCCAAAGGTTCTGAATGGGGTAGAGGTCAGGGGAGCATGGGGGTCACACCATAAGTTTGTCCCCTTTTATGCCCATATCAGCCAGAGATGCAGATGTTTTATGTGCAGCATGAGATGGTGCATTATCATGCAGAAAAATGATCTTGCTGTGAAATACACGGTTCTTCTTCTTGAACCATGGCAGGAAGTGCTGTTTGAGAAAATCCACATACATTATGGAGTTCATCTTTAGCGCCTTCAGGGATCCTAAAGGGGCCGACAATCTCTCTCCCCATGATTCCAGCCCAAAACATTACTCCACCTCCTCCTTGTTGGCGCTGTAGCCGTGTTTGCGTGGGGTGTCCATCAACCAGCCATCCTCCACTCCATTCATCTGGACCATCGAGCGCTGCACGGCACTCATCCGTGAACAAAACAGTTTTGAAATCAGTCTTCATGTAATGTTTGGCCCACTGGAGCCGTTTCTGCTTGTGTGAAGTGGATAGAGGAGGTCGACAGGATGGCATATGCACAGCTGCAAACCTCTGAAGGACCCTGCATCTTGTTGTTCGGGGGACGTTGGAGGCACAAGCAGCTTCAAAAACTTGTCTGCTGCTATGACAAGGCTTTTTTGCCGCTGCTGTTTCAACCTGACGTAATTGCCTGTAGGAAAGAGTCCTCAATTTGCCCTTATCAGCACACACACGTGTGTACTGTGAATCAGCTACATACTTCTTGATTGCCAAGACACTTCATCCTGATCATCGCACAATGTTGATTGTAGTCATGCCTTGACCTAAACACTCCACAATTTGTTGCTTCTCAGCAGCCGACACATCCTTTTTCTTTCCCATTTTGGCAGAAAATGTAGGCTGCTTAATAATGTGAGAGAGCCTTCTTAAGTAGTCTTGCCTTTCATTGGACACACCTGCCAAACTAATTAGCACAGGTGTCTGCAATTGCTTACAGTGATATAAAGAGCCCTGACACACATCACCATCAATGAGTTTAACTGACAAACAAACAAATTCTTCCCTTATCACTCCTAAACACTTTTTGCATAATAATTTGGAACGCGGTGTACATGTGCTTTTCCACAAAACACCAGTGGTTCACGTAGTGAATCTTACAGTTCTAACTTGCCAACCGTGGTCTGTATGGAATTGTTCAATAAAGGGCCCAAAATTAAGATAACATAGATGGGAGAGGTCTCTATGAATAGGAATTCCTAAGTATTTGATACCCTGTGAGGGCCAGGCAAAGGGAAAGTTGGACTGGATGGAATCCTATATGGATTTAGGGAGGGAGACATCGAGGGCCTCAGACTTCGCTGCATTGATTTTAAAATTTTACCATGTAACAAAGTGATCTATTTCAGCCATAACAGCAGGGATGGATATATGTGATTGAGTGATATATACTAGGACATCATCAGCAAATAGAGAGCACTTGTACTCGGTGCCTCCCACCTCAATCCACCTAATATTGGGGTTATGGCGAATTGATGAGAGCAGGTGCTCCGTCACTAGGATGTATAAGAGAGGGGACAGAGGACATCCCTGCCTTGTCCCATTGGTGATTGTGAAAGGTGATGAAAATGTTCTGACGCACCCCCTGGGCCTTGGGACACCCGGAGCCGGACACTTTTTGGTGGATGCTGGTGGTTGTAGTCTTCGTGGCGGCGATCCGGTTCCGTGGCTCAGGGCGGTCAAACCAGTGGCGGAACTATTTATGTGGTTTTGATGTTTAAATGTCCGACTACGCCACCCGTGGATTGCGGTCAAAGTGAACCGCCGCTACAGGGCAGACCGTTAAGGCTGGTGTTGTGGGTGCAGCAGAGCGTAGCATAACTCCCCACGGGAGGAGTATAGCCTCAGGGCAGTGTATGCGGAGGATGGAGGTGATGGTGCAGGGCAGCAGCAGTAACGACACGGAGTCAGTGATGCAGTTCAGGGCCTTTACTCACAGTTCTTATTATCCAGACCACGTCTGCAGGTAACGGCTGCCCACGTCGTACTGTGCTCACCAGGTGAGGGGCTCAGACAACTCCCAGATAACTTTGGAGCGCTTCACAGGACCCCCTTTGTGTGTCCTTTGTCTGGCCTTTCTTACCAACACTTCTGTCCGGCTGCCTCGGGCCTCCTCTTGGTAAACTTGGCGCCAGTTTCCCTGACCCTATGTGGTGCCTTCCTAGCGGGTGGAGCAAGGGGCTGCGCCACATAAAATGTGAGAGCCTCCGGTTTCTAGCTGAGGGTCGTTTCCTGCCTCCACTAGTTCGGGGACCGGTCTCCCCCTTTGGCCTGACCCCTCCACGCAGGTGGATTCGGGCGTGCGGTGGCGACTCGCCCGTCCGCACCCCTGGGATCCCTTCATTCCTCGTTCCTGGAGCCTTCTCCGCTCCTCTTCCTTCCTTCTCCCTCTTGCAGGCCTGGGCCTCTGTTACTAGGCCCGCCTCCGGAGCAGAGCTCATGCAGAGCCCCTGCTCCCTGCCACTTCTGCTCAGACTTCTCTGCACTGAACTAAGATGGTGCCCACCTTTTATACTCCCTTCTCAATGCACCCAGGAACTGCTTCCTCCCTGCTCCTGCACTGCAGGGTTCTCCTTCCTCAGTGTTCCCTCCCCCCACTCCAGCCAGGGACAGGGACTGTCGTGCCCATCTCAGGGGCATATTGGTCGCCCTGCCCCACGGCAATGTGGTGTAATGCATGCAGGTGTCGGGTCCTGATCCACACTCCATCCTTATCTGAGAGTGAGATATCACACCTCTGGGTGAGGTGCAATACGTCTGTAGCAACCGAGCCCTCGGTGCTACAGTTCCATTTATCTTCAGCCTAGGTGACGTATTGTGATACAGGGCCGTGATTTTGGCTATAAAAGGGTCCCCTAGACCCCTACCCCAAGCTTTTTAAGAGAATCATATATGGCGTGCCAGGAGACTCTATGGAATGCTTTCTCAGCATCCAACGAGAGTATCTACTTACAAATTTTTAACTGCATCTAGCCCAGGAAATACTTTGTGCCTAGTAGCAGTGTCTGCTAGTCAGCGGATTATCCCGGCTGTTAAGCAAGCTACACCACCTGTAGTTTGGACACTTAATTTTTTCAAAGGAAATGCTTCGGGACCACGGGATACTTAGTGAAGAGCATCAGGAGGCACCCCAAGGCATAGGGGCTGGGACTGGCACTAGGATGCCTTGCGGTGGACAGCCGAGCTCGATCCTTATAAAAGCTTTTTAACTGCAGCAGCTTTAGTGGACGCTACTGGAGCTGGAATTACGCGGCTGCTGGCATGAGACTTGCCCTCCAATAGATTCTTGTAAATGGATTTAAAGTGTATTCATTCAAATTAGAGGGACAATTTAAATTAAAAAGCTTAGAGCTGCCTCCACCACAGGGGGGCTCTCTCGACCCACCAGCGGACAGGCACCAGTATTGGGAGAGGGGGGCTGGCCGTCAGGGTTCACCGCGGCTCTGCACAAACCCGGCGACACGGAGGTGGCACGGGCAGGAGCGGACTGGCCGTCTCGGCTTCTCACTTTTTGGATTTTAGAAGGGCATGACATGCCTATATATGTGTCTCCCCCTCCTTTTACTCCTCCACCTCTTTTCTTTTCGCATGACTATATGTACTTGTCACTTTTCCATGTGTTAGTTGTGTCTTCTGAGCAGTTTGTCAGCTTTTGGACACCTTTGAAGGTGTTTTCTATGTGTTTCTATGTGTTTTTGTTTGCCTGCCATTGGTTTTAACGGTGTTCGAAGGTGTTCGACGAACAGTTCGACGAACAGTTCGGCGAACACACGGGTGTTCGACGAACCGAACCGAACTCGAACACTACGGGGGTGGCTCAACACTACTATCGGTCCATTTCTGTTCCCCCTATTCCTCCATCTATACGTAGCTTTATTCTATAAATCAAGCGTGTCTTTCTGAAATTTTTTTTATTTCAAATTACAAATTTCATTTTCCCATTTTTGATAACTCTGTTCCAAGACTTTATTCAATTCCTGTAACACCTTATCAGATAATTCTTTTTAAGCCCACATTGAATTTATGCAACCTCCTTTTCATTGTCCTTAAGTATCTTATCATCAAGCTGTATCAATATCTCCATAAAGCCTATGTTTTAAAAGCTTTATGGAGATATTGTTATAGCTTGATGATAAGATACTTTGTCACAATGGTGAAGACAAAGGAGCTGTCTGAGGACATCATAACTGCTATTATTAGCAAACACAAAACTTTCAAAGGGTATAAGGCCATCTCCAAAGACCTTGGTATCCCAGTTGCCAAGTTTGCCAAGCATGGTACAGTCAAGAACCTCCCTAGACATGGGGGAAAGAGGAAAATTGACAAGAGATGTCAAACATCTGAGCACGTCAAACATCTAAAAGACCTGAAGGCCAACCTGGAACAGTCTGAGGTCATGGTTTCAAGAAGTACCAACCAGAGCTTTATGGCAGAAGGCCAAGGAAGAAACCATTGCTGAAAAAAAAGGCATAAAAAGGAACAACTGATTTTGCCAAAGAGTACCTTGACAATCACAGTTTGATTACAGATGGCGCAATGAAGCTTATAAGGAAACAAACACAATACCAACAGTTAAGCATGATGGAAGATAATTAATGTTGTGAGGTTGCTTTTCTGCATCTGGTACTGTAGGTCTTGACCGTATCACAGGAATCAAGAAATCAGAGAATTATAAAAACATTTTAGAGCAAAACTTGGTTTGAGTCAAAGATCATGGGTCCTCCAACAAGACAATGACCCAAAGCACACATCCAAAAGTACACAGGAATGGTTGAAAAAGAAAAAATTGACTGATTTAAAATGGCCAGCAATGGGTCCTGACCTCAATCCCATGGTAAATTTTTGGTGTGAGCCGAAATCTGTCATTGGAAAAAGAACCCTGTAAACATTCAAGAGCTTGAACAAACTGCAAATGAAGGATGGTAGAAAATTCCAGCTGAGGCATGCAAGAAGCTTATAGATGGCTACAAGAAATGCTTGGAAGCTGTCATCAGTGCCAAAGGGTGTGCAACCAAGTATTAATTAGGGGTGGCTTTATTGCTGCACATGCTGTTTATTTTCATTTATTTATGAAGATACTGTACAGTCTATGAAAAAAATGAAGAGGTGCCAATAATTGTGAGCAATACGGTATATATTTATATATGTTCCTTACAGTTTATCTGATTACCTATTGAGGATGCCTGATCAATTATAGTAGTGGTAGGGCTACATAGGGGCAGTCGTCGAGGAGCGGGAGCGCCATAGCGTTTCAAGTTAGGGTGCCAACCTCCGCTGTCAAGAAGGGCATTGTGAAGGGTGAAACTAGTCCCCATCTCCCCTCATTTCTGCTCTTATTTTTAAAAATCACTGTTTTTCTGTGCAAATGTTTGTGCATTTATGTATTTATGTATTGGGTTTTTAAGCTAACTAGATAAAGAGAGTTTTTTAGGGCTTTTTTGGTTATGGTTTACATGTATAAGGGCCTCATAGGTTGATCGCTTTGGTTGTTGATTGTGGGGGCTCATGTTGTATGTAGGGGGCTATGTAGTGGGTCATACTGTATATAGGGTGTAGCGCCGGTGTCCCTGCCCTCTGCTAGGCAGGGACGCTGTTCCCCTCACCTCTCTGCTCCGTGCCCGGCGTCCTCCTCCCGCTCTGCTGGCAGCGCGCGCTCCTTCCCGGCCACTGTGCTTAGGGCGCGCGCGCTCTCCCTCCCTCTTAAAGGGGCCGCGCGCGCCATCCTAAGGAGTCCCCGGCCAATGGCCGGAGGACTTCACCATATATAAGGCACCTCCTCCAAAATGGAGGTGCCCGAGCAATGTTGTTGCACTGTTCACTACTCTGCTTCAGCCCTCAGGTCCCGTTGCCAGTTACCTGCCAGTTACCTGCCAGATACCTGCCAGATTCCTGCCAGCTTGCTGTCTTATTCCTGCCTGATATTCTGCTACCTGCCTGCTAGCCTGAGGTCCGACGGTCTGCCTTACAACTCCTGTCAGTCTGTCTAAGGACCTGCTTGCCCGCTCACCTGGGAGCGCACATCAGCTACCTGCCTGCTTGCCTGAGGTCCGACGGTCTGCCTTCCAACTCCTGTCAGTCTGTCTATGGACCAGCTTGCCCGCTCACCTGGGAGCGCACATCTGCTACCTGCCTGCTAGCCTACCTGGAGGCTCCGCCGTCACGTGCTGTGACCACCTGCCTGTCCAGTGACTCCTGCCCGCTCACCTGGGAGCGCTCATCTGCTGCCTGTCTGCTAGCCTACCTGGAGGCTCTGCCGTCACGTGCTGTGACTACCCGCCTGTCCAGAGACTTCTGCCCGCTCACCTGGGAGCGCTCATCTGCCGCCTGTCTGTTGGTCTTCCTGGAGGCTCCGCCGTCACATGCTGTGACCACCCGTTTATCCAGAGACTCTCGTCTGCTCACCTGGGAGCTCACGTCTACCATCAGCCGCCACAGGTCGTACCAACCCTTTACCCAGAGACTGCCCCGGTCACTTGCCGTGACCATCTGCCCGTTCATCCAGAGACTGCCCCGGTCACTTGCCGTGACCTCCTGCCCGTTCTTCCAGAGACTGTCCCGGTCACCTGCTGTGACTGCCTGCCTGGTCGCCACCCGCTCCCTTACAAGGACCGCCCCCTTGTATAGTAGCTCAGAGGTTCCGCCTTCCAGACCCGTTACATAGGGGATGTTAGCATGCTTAATTCTGCTTAATTTTAAGTCATATAATTATTAGTGTTGAGCGAGTATGTTCTATTAACTCTTTCGCCGAGTATGCTCGGGCCGAGCTCTGAGTATTTATAGCTGCTCGGTGATATGGTTGAATCGCTCCCGTGTGCATGATTTGCAACTGTTTGACAGTTTTATTACATGTGAGGAATGTCTATCTCTTACACATTCCTCACATGTAATAAAACTGTCAAACTGTTGCAAATCATGCACACGGGAGTGATTCAACCATATCACCGAGCAGCTATAAATACTCGGAGCTCGGCCTGAGCGTACTCGGACAGAACATACTCGCTCAACACTAATAATTATTAATAATTTTTTTTAGACTATGTTAATATTGAGCAGAATTAATTTCTGAATATTGGAGCGGCCTCCACAACAGTCACGGTCTCTCATGTAGCACCTTGGGAGAATTAATTTCCCACTCCTGCCCTATTATGTATAGTGCTGTTATGTATGGTGCTGTACATAAGGGAAACATTTGTGTGGCACCCCAGGGGTCTGGTTGCCACAGTAATAGAAATATTATGTCTGAGAGCAAGTGGGAGGTTTCTCTGGTCAGGAGCCCTAAGCATGCAACACTGCCCGCCCAGACCTGGGAGGGGAGGAATCTGCCCTTATAAACTGGGTCTGGGGCGGGATTAGAGAGTCAGAGCTTGTAGAGGGAAAGATACAGCAGGAGCTCTGTAGGAGCAGGAGCGAGAGCCAGAGGCTGGATGCTAGATAGCTCGCCTTGGCTGAAGACACTAAACCCGGACACGGAGTCCGACGCTGTGGGGACATCCTGGTCCAGCAGCAGAATCCAACCAGCAGGGGATTCCAGGTCCTCTGGCCTTAGAAGCCCGGAGGCACGGTCACAAGCAAGGGATCAGCACCGCCATTGTGGAGCGGAGGCTAACAGAAGGCCCCAAGTCACCGGCCATACGGGTGAGCACCACACTGTATACTCAGGGACGTGGGATACTTCTACCTGCATAGAGCAAGGTAGCCAGGAAAGAGTGCAGATAGACGGGGAGGCCTACAACTCCACCTGGCCAGGGGGAGATCCTCCTTGCTCACAGACTGACCAGGCCTCTACTGCTAACCAGTACTCCCGGGAGGGTCTGCTTTATACCATCAGTAAAGACCCTGAACTGCACCACACGTCTCTGTGTTTCATCGCCGTACTGGCACCATTAGTACTGGGACGCTCACACCATCACTCCCATCATACTTCTCCCGTGGGGAGTTATCCCATACTCGGCTGCACAAACAACATCAGCCTCAGCGGTCTGCAGCGCAGCGGCGGTCCCCACTGACCGCAATCCACGGGTGGCGTAGTCAGACATTTGTTATTACACTAAGACTGCCACTGGTTTTACCACCCTGAGCCACGGACCGGGTCGCTGCCACACTGAGACTACCACCCCCAGCATCCCACCAGCGATCCGGCTCCGGGTATCCCCTGCACAACACAAGCCCAGGGGGCGAGTCATTTGCGCAGTGCACTAAGCTATCTCTGTCGTATTCCGTGTATGGATGTACACCAAATCACCTGTGTGTCACTCACATGACCTATCACAGGATCTATCAAACAGGACCATGTGACATGTCATGTGATATTTCCGGTACCTGGGGGGGGGGCCATGCCTTCTAAACTGCCCGGGGCTGCTTTTAATCTGCCCCTGCCTGCAAGCTGTGAAATACAACGGCAATAATAGGATATAAAAATATATAGCAATCAAATGCTACTATACATTACTAGTAAATAAATGTCTCATGTCTTCTCCAAATTTCTATATACAATATTAGTGTAGGAATAGCCACCAAAAATATATAAAACAACTCAAAGTGCAAATGCAATTAAATAGACATACACATAACTCCCAAATGTCCTGGCTGCAAAAGGACAGTCTTGAATTGAGGATGATGTCCCATGAGGTTAGGGTTATGTCACAAATTTAACTCTGCAATAGGATGGAGAGGGGGCGCCAATAGCGCTGTTACCCAGACAAGTAGTGGTATAAAGGAAAAAGGATGCTCACCTTGGTGAGTTGTGAAATGCACAACTCATATGATGGTATAGTGGAGTGCTGCAGGAGACACCAAACCTCAAGGGTCCGCGTAACATAAGTTGTGGATGCAAGAAAGTGCCAATGATTCCGCGCTCCTCCGGGTCAGAAGAAGGGATGCATTACACAGTGCTTGGTTAAGAGCCCATTTATTTATAAGCTTCTAAATAAATGGACTCTTAACCAAGCACTGGGCACTGGGTAATGCATCCCTTCTTTCGACCCGGAGGAGCGCGGAATCATTGGCACTTTCTTGCATCCACAACAAATTTAACTCTGAAATACAGTGATATCCCCTTCATGCAGGCTCAGACACTGATGTGATTATTCATTACTCCTCCCACTCAGGACCTTGGGGGAGGGGTGACATTTGACTGTGTTCTGTACATTCATTGATTAACTCTTTGCTTCTCCAGAAGTAATATATTCACTGGGATTTGTATTTACACTCTCTAACATTGTAGGCAACAGCTACAGGCTGTATTGCCAAGGATAGAAAAAAAACAGCATACTATGGTATATTTATTATACAGTGCCTTGAAAAAGTATTCATACTCTGTGAAGTATTCCACATTTTTTCATGTTACACCCACAAACTTGGATTTTATGTGATATTTCAATACAAAGTAACAAGTATTTGTGAAGTGTAAAGAAATGATACATTGTTTTCAAAATATTTAAAAAATATAAATCTAAAAAATTTTGACGTGCATTTGTATTCAACCCTCCTGACTTGTAGGTCTTTCTAGGGCTTTGCACATCTAGAAGCAGAAATTTTGCCTATTCTTCTTTGCAAACTAGCTCTAGCTCAGTGAGAATGGGTGGAGGCGTCTGAACAGCAATTTTCAAGTCTTGTCACATATTCTCAATGGGATTTAGGTCTGGACTGTGACTGGGCCATTCACACACATTAATTTGCTTTGATCTAAACCATTATATCGTAGCTCCAGCAGTATGCTTTTATGGTAGTTGTTCTGCAGGAAGCTGAACCCACACCGCAGTCTCAACTTTTTTGCAGCCACTTACAGGTTTTCCTCCAGGATTGCCCAGTATGCAGCTCCATCCGTCTTCCCAACAACTTTGACCAGCTTCTCTGTCTCTGCTAAAGAAAAGCATCCCTAATCACCACTATGTTTGACAATGGGGATGTGTTTTTAGAATGATGTGCAGAGTTCGTTTTCCTCCACACATAGCATTTTGCATCTAAACCAAAAAGTTCCTATTTGATCTGATCTTATCAGAGCACCCTCTCTCACATGCTCGCTCTGTCCCCTACATGACCTTTTGCAAACTACAAACGGGTCTTCTTATGGCTTGCATTCAAAAATAGTTTTCTTCTTGCCAGTCTTCCATAAAGGACAGATTTGTGGAGTATACGACTAATAGTTTTCCTGTGGATTGATTCTCCCACCTGAGCTGTGGATCCCTGCGGCTCATCCACAGGGACCATGGGCCTCTTGGCTGCATTTCTAATTAGTGCTCTCCTTGCTTGTCCATTTAAGTGGACAGCCATCTCTTGGTAGGTTTGCAGTTGTGCCATACTTCTTCCATTATTGACTGATGGATTGAACAGTGCTCCATGAGATGTACAGTGCTTGTTTTTTTTTTTATAACCTAACTCTGCTTTACCCTTCTCTACAACTTTATCCTTAACTGATCTGATGTGTTTCTTGGTTTTCATTAGGCTGCTTGATCCCTAATGTTCTCAAACAAACCTCTGAAGCATTCAAAGAACATTTGTAGTTATACTAAATTACACACATGTAGACTCAACTTACTATTTATGTGACTTCTGAAAGCAATTGGTCACTCATGATCATTTCTGATTGGTCACTCGAGCACTTTTACACTTCACAAATAATACTTGCTACTTTGTGTTGTGTGATATATACAGTATATCCCAGGGATATAGTAGCCATACCTGTTCCTTGCTGATTGGAATACAAGTTACAGTAACTTTAAGCGAGAACTGCTGAGAGGAGTGGGGGCTGCATTTTGAGTGTGGGGATTAAGATAAGTACATAATTAAAAACAATTGCATACTTTAACACAAGAGCATAGTTTGTTGTTTTCCATACTAGTTATTGATTATTTTTCTGCTTTTATCTGTACTGTTTATTCCCATTTAATATGTGCCTTGAACAGCTGTTTCAGGGTGAGTATACAGGTGCATCTCACTAAAATATCATCAAAAAGTAAATTTATTTCAGTTCTTCAATACAAAAAGTGAAATTCATTTATTATATAGAGTCATAACAAACGGTGATCTATTTCAAGTGTTTATTTCTGTTAATGTTGATGTTAATGTTGATGTTAATGTTCATTGGCTTACAGCCAATGAAAACACTAAAGTCATTATCTCAGTAAATTAAAATAATTATCAAAAAACAATAGAAATTTCATTCTCCAGCAGGACTTGGCGCCTGTCCACACTGCCAAAAGTACCAATACCTGGTTTAAAAACAACAGTATCACTGTGCTTGATTGGCCAGCAAACTCGCCTGACCTTAACCCCATAGAGAATCTATGGGGTATTGTCAAGAGGAAGATGAGAGACACCAGACCCAACAATGCAGATGAGCTGAAGGCTGCTATCAAAGCAACCTGGGCTTCCGTAACACCTCAGCAGTGCCACAGGCTGATCGCCTCCATGCAACGCCGCATTGATGCAGTAATTGATGCAAAAGGAGCCCCGACCAAGTATTGAGTGAAATTAATGAACATACATGTCAGTAGGCCAACATTTTGGATTTTAAAAACATTTTTCAAGCTGTTGTTATAAAGAATTCTAATTTACTGAGATAATGACTTTTGCGTTTTCATTGGCTGTAAGCCATAATCATGAACTTTAACAGAAATAAACACTTGAAATAGATCTCTCTGTTTGTAATGACTCTATATAATATATGAGTTTCACTCTTTGTATTGAAGAACTGAAATAAATTAACTTTTTGATGATATTCGAATTTAGTGAGATGCACCTGTATATGCGCTCGATGTCAGTGTGCTACATATTTGGAACCCCAGGTACTGGATCTAAATAAGCAGCTTGCAACACTCAGGAGCATTGCAAACCTGGAGAGGAGTTTACAGCTTACTGAGCTTGCGCTGGCTGGGGCCAGTGATATGGAGGCGTTGGAGGTGGGGGAAGATCAGGACCCTGAGGTACGTACCTGGGTAACAGTTAGAAGAAGGGGTAGGGGGAAAAGTGGCAGGGAGCCTAGTCCTGATATGTCACAACCTAGTAAATATGCCTGTTTGGCTGATATTAGTAATACAAGTCCAGGACCAGGAACACTACAGCAGGACGTTACTCCTAGCAACCAGGAAAATGACTGCTGTAGGAAGGAGGAAAATAGGAGTGCAGCATAGGTCAGACATATCTTGGTAGTAGGGGACTCTATAATTAGGCGGACAGATAAGGTTATCTGCCACCAAGACCATGAATGCCGAGCAGTGTGTAGTCTGCCGGGAGCTCCGGCAATTGCTTATTTGTTGTTTAATAAAAATAAAATCAATTTTAAAACTGGGCTTGCGAGATGTTAATTTGTGGGTGACTAGTTGTGGGGGTGTTGATTTACACAGACTCATTTTCCCACTAATCGTGTTACCACGCTGCTGTACATGTGAGTAACATGATATGCAATAGTGGTGCCACTGACGGCTCTTTGCAAGTCTGTGCCTCCATGGCAATGCATTGGTAAGTTGAGAATACACTCCCCGGCTTCATCGGCACACTTAACATGCCCATGGAGGCATCGGTGACATAGGAATCAATCAGTCACTGGAAGAAAGAGTGGGAGATAATGGCTGTCTGAGTTCTCCGTCATTGCTGCCTCCCTTGAAGCAGCTAATTAAAGTGCAATGTATCCCATAATAACAATGGAAACAACAGCCACAAATGAGCACAAGGGGTCCATGCACTATCTAAACAGCTCCTTAGAATACTACCCAGAATAAACAGCAATTACTACAACTAAACGAGAATACAAATGTACTGTATGTTATAGCTGAGGTTCCAATCCCTTTATTTCTATTCATTTTAGATTGTAAAAAAAACACTGACTATCCATTAACCCAACCTGCCCTCACAAGCTAGTTATGATGTCACAAATTGTAGCAAATTCACATAATTGTGCTTTTTATGATGTAAGCATACTTTTCATGCTTTAAAGGTTATACATTCTGTGAAGAATACTTTGAATACCCTGGAGATTAAAGCACTTTAATTCAAAAGCAGATGCTGTTCTTACCACTTCTAAGAGACTTTATTAAGGTTCTGAAAAAAACATCATAGACATCCATGAATAATGCCATTTAATTTTAAAATATCTCAGCCCTGACATAAATGTCTTAAATAGACATGAAGCACATTTGGTTATGTAGCTCTGAATTTCTAGCAATGGAATTGGAGCTGTCACAATTTAAATATTCTTTCCACATATTTTGTGCTGATAGATTGCTCGCACATTTGCATATAATGAATATATGATCACACACTTAAGGTAGGAATGTTAGGCTTTTATTTAAAGCTAACTCATTGCCCAACATTCCTTTTCATTTACTTTGAAGTTTGAAAGATATACAGCTCTACTTAGTACCTTCATATGCTTTTAAATCCTTTTTAACTAGTTAACCAATCATGTGGCAAAAGAAGTTTATTTACAGTGCTGTGCAAAAGACTTATTAAATTGTCTTGTCAATTTTAACTGCACACTTAAATATATAGTTTTAATGCAATCAGCATATTGTGCTAATTTAAATGAACAAAAGTAGGCAACAAGTAGTGAGATGAGTGGTTTCAATGACTGTAATCAAGACTGCTTCAACAAATACAAGAACAGTGCAAAATTACCCATTTTGCCTAGATTACCGCCTTCAGCCCCAAACCTGTTTTCACCTTCCTGACCAGGTCAAATTTTATAATTCTAACCAGTGTCACTTTATGTGGTAATAACTCTGGAATGCTTCAACGTGTCCCAGTGATTCTGGGATTGTTTTCTGTAACATGTTGTAGTTTATGTTAGTGGTAAATTTAGGCTGATATTTTTTGCATTTATTTCAGAAAATATTGGAATTTTGGTTAAAATTTTTAAAATTATACAATTTTGAAACTTTCAATTTTTATATCTATATTTAACCCCTTAAGCCCCGAGGGTGGTTTGCACGTTAATGACCAGGCAAATTTTTACAATTCTGACCACTGTCACTTTATGAGGTAATTACTCTGGAATGCTTCAACGGATCCCACTGATTCTGAGACTGTTTTTTCGTGACATATTGTACTTCATGATTGTGGTAAAATTTCTTTGATATCACTTGCATTTATTTGTGAAAAAAGCGGAAATTTGGCGAAAATTTTGAAAATTTTGCAATTTTCAAAATTTGAATTTTTATGCCCTTAAATCAGAGAGATATGTCACACAAAATAGTTAATAAATAACATTTCCCACATGTCTACTTTACATCAGCACAATTTTGGAACCAAAATTTTTTTTTGTTAGGGAGCTATAAGGGTTAAAAGTTGACCATTTTTCCAACAAAATTTACAAAACCATTTTTTTAGGGACCACATCACATTTGAAGTCACTTTGAGAGGTCTTTATGACAGAAAATACCCAAAAGTGACACCATTCTAAAAACTGCACCCCTCAAGGTGCTCAAAACCATATTCAAGAACTTTATTAACCCTTCAGGTGCTTCACAGGAATTTTTTGAATGTGGAAGAAAAAAATAAACATTTAACTTTTTTCACAAAAATGTTACTTTAGACCCAATTGTTTTTATTTTCACAGGGGTAACAAGAAAAAATAGACCCCAAAATTTGTTGTGCAATTTCCCCTGGGCACGCAGATACCCAATATGTGGGGAAAAAACACTGTTGGGGCGCACGGCAGGGCTCGGAAGGAGCGCCATTTGACTTTTTGATTGTAAAATTTGCTTGAATAATTAGCGGACACCATGTTGTGTTTGGAGAGCCCCTGTGTGCCCAAACATTTGAGCTCCCCCACAAGTGACCCCATTTTGGAAACTAGACCCCCAAAGGCACCTATCTAGATGCATAGAGAGCACTTGAAACCCCCAGGTGCTTCACAAATTGATTCGTAAAAATTAAAAAGTGTTTTTTTTTTCACTTTTTCATTTTTACGAATCAATTTGTGAAGCACCTAGGGGTTCCAAGTGCTCACTATGCATCTAGATAGGTGCCTTGGGGGGTCTAGTTTCCAAAATGGGGTCACTTGTGGGGGAGCTCCAATGTTTGGGCACACAGGGACTCTCCAAATGCAACATGGTATCCGCTAGCAAATTAAATATAAAATCGCCTCAAATTGTTAGCGGACACCATGTTGCGTTTGGAGAGCCCTGTGTGCCCAAACATTGGAGCTCCCCCACAAGTGACCCCATTTTGGAAACTAGACCCCCAAGGCACCTATCTAGATGCATAGTGATCACTTGGAACTCCCAGGTGCTTCACAAATTGATTTGTAAAAATGAAAAAGTGAAAAAAAAAACACTTTTTCATTTTTATGAATCAATTTGTGAAGCACCTGGGGGTTCCAAGTGCTCACTATGCATCTAGATAGGTGCCTTGGGGGGTCTAGTTTCCTAAATGGGGTCACTTGTGGGGAAGCTCCAATGTTTGGGCACACAGGGACTCTCCAAATGCAACATGGTATCCGCTAACAAATTGTCGGCTCAAATTGTTAGCGGACACCATGTTGCGTTTGGAGAGCCCCTGTGTGCCCAAACATTGGAGCTCCCCCACAAGTGACCACATTTTGGAAACTAGACCCCCCAAGGCACCTATCTAGATGCATAGTGAGCACTTGGAACCCCCAGGTGCTTCACAAATTGATTCAGAAAAATGAAAAAGGTTTTTTTTTTCATTTTTTCATTTTTACGAATCAATTTGTGAAGCACCTGGGGGTTCCAAGTGCTCACTATGCATCTAGATAGGTGCCTTGGGGGGTCTAGTTTCCAAAATGGGGTCACTTGTGGGGGAGCTCCAAGGTTTGGGCACACAGGGACTCTCCAAATGCAACATGGTATCCGCTAACAAATCGAATGGAAAATCGGCTCAAATTGTTAGCGGACACCATGTTGCGTTTGGAGAGCCCCTGTGTGCCCAAACTTTGGAGCTCCCCCACAAGTGACCCCATTTTGGAAACTAGACACCCCAAGGCACCTATCTAGATGCATAGTGAGCACTTGGAACCCCCAGGTGCTTCACAAATTGATTCGTAAAAATGAAAAAGTGAAAAAAAAAAAACCTTTTTCATTTTTATGAATCAATTTGTGAAGCACCTGGGGGTTCCAAGTGCTCACTATGCATCTAGATAGGTGCCTTGGGGGGTCTAGTTTCCAAAATGGGGTCACTTGTGGGGGAGCTCCAATGTTTGGGCGCACAGGGACTCTCCAAATGCAACATGGTATCCGCTAACAAATTGTTGGCTCAAATTGTTAGCGGACATCCTGTTGCATTTGGAGAGCCCCTGTGTGCCCAAACATTGGAGCTCCCCCACAAGTGACCCCATTTTGGAAACTAGACCCCCCAAAGGCACCTCTCTAGATGCATAGTGAGCACTTGGAACCCCCAGGTGCTTCACAAATTGATTCGTAAAAATGAAAAAGTGAAAAAAAAAACACTTTTTCATTTTTATGAATCAATTTGTGAAGCACCTGGGGGTTCCAAGTGCTCACTATGCATCTAGATAG
This sequence comes from Phyllobates terribilis, assembly GCF_046119375.1. Taxonomy (NCBI): domain Eukaryota; kingdom Metazoa; phylum Chordata; class Amphibia; order Anura; family Dendrobatidae; genus Phyllobates; species Phyllobates terribilis. Next base: position 288,346,513 of record NW_027362769.1, read on the forward strand.
GTGCCTTGGGGGGTCTAGTTTCCAAAATGCGGTCACTTGTGGGGGAGCTCCAATGTTTGGGCACGCAGTAGCTCTCCAAACGCAACATGGCGTCCGCTAACAATTTGAGCCGATTTTCCATTCAATTTGTTAGCGGACACCATGTCGCGTTTGGAGAGCCCGTGATGTGCCTAAACAGTGGAGCTCCCCCACAAGTGGCCCCATTTTGGAAACTATACCCCTCAAGGATTTTATTAAGGTGTATAGTGAATATTTTGAACCCAGAGGTACGACACAGAATTTGTTTACATTAGGTCATCATATTGAATAAGTTGTCATTAGTCTTGAGCGCAAGTGCTCGCTACTTGAGTTTGCATCGGGTACTCAGGTATGCACCATGTACAGCGTGTGCTCGAGTGACATGCTCAAGTCCCTGCTCTGCATGTTTCACGGTTATTAGACACCCAAAAAAAACCATGCGGGGATCGCTCGTGCATGGCAGGCAATCCCCGTAAAGTTTTTTTGGCTCTGAAGCATATGGGGCAGAGACTCGAGCATGTCACTCAAATACCCACGATACTCAATGCATACCAGAGCGCCCGATGCAAACTCAAGTAGCGAGCACTTGCGCTCAACACTAGTCGCCATATCGTCATCTTTTTTTCTTACTTTTGAAAAAAATCCCAACCCCATCACAACCCTAACCCCAACCCTAACCCCAACCCCAGCCCTAACCCTAGCACAACCCTAACCCTAGCACAACCCTAACCCTAGCACAACTCTAACCCTAGCACAACCCTAATCCTAGCACAACCCTAACCCCAAACCCATCCCTAACCCTAGCCCAATCCTAACCCAAGAGTTTATTTTTGACGCCGTTCCTCGTGCGGTATAAGTGATTAGACGACTTTATTCTTCGGGTCGGTGTGATTACAGCAATACCAGAATCATATGGGGTTTTTATGACTGACAGCTGTCACACACTAAAAGACGCATTTTTTGTAAAATCTAGTTTTTGCATCGCCATATTTTGAGAGCTATAATTTTTCCAGATTTTGGCAGACAGTCATGTGACGGCTCGTTTTTTGCGGGATGAGTTGACGTTGTAATTGGTGCCATTTTCAGGCACGTGACATTTTTTGATCGCTTTCTATTCCGATTTTTGGGAGGCAGAATAAACAAAAACCAACAATCCAGGAATTGTTTTTTTTTATTTTTTTTATTCTGTTCCGCGTGTGGTAAAATTGATAAGGCAGCTTTATTCTTCGGGTCAGTACGTTTACAGTGGTACCACATTTATATCGTTTTTCTATGTTTTGCACTTTTACATAATAAAAGCAATTTTATAGAAAAAAATATTTTTTAGCATAGCTTTATTCTGAGAGCTATAACTTTTTTATTTTTCAGCTGATGGAGCTGTATGTTGGCTTGTTTTTTGCGGGACGAGATGACGTTTCAGCGGTACCATTTTTATTTATATTTGTCTTTTTGATCGCGTGTTATTCCATTTTGATAAAGGATTGTTTTTTGCTTCATTTTTTTTTTTTTTTCTTTTTACCGTGTTCACTGAAGGGGTTAACTAGTGGGACAGTTTTATAGGTCAGGTAGTTCCGGACGCGGCGATACCAAATATGTGTACTTTTATTGTTTTTTTTTTTATAATAACATTTATTGATGGGTACATTATATTTTTATTTTTGGTGGATTATTTTTTTTATTTTATTTTTTATATTTTTGCAATTTTTTTTTTTTTCACTTTCTGAAAGTTTATATACTTTATTACTTTGTCCCACTCTGGGACTTTCACTTTTTTTTCTCTGATCGCCTGCATGGCACAGGAATGCAGCACCATCCCTGTGTCATGCAGGCTATCAGCGCTGGACAGGGAGAAGATTGTTTGGAGATGCACTGCGCATGTCGAAACAATCTTCCTGCTGTCTGGTGACCCGGATGTTGTCATGACGACATCGGGTCGTCATGGCAACACCCGGGAAGCCTTTGCAGACAGCGCTGGAAGCCGGAAGAGGAGGTGAGTATCTGCGATCACCTCCCCTTGCCCCCGCAATGCTGCGATCGACTTCGATCGCAGCATCGCGGGGGTTAATGTGCTGGGAGCGGTCCAGGACCGCTCCCTGCACATAGTATCGGGTGTCAGCTGTGACAATCAGCTGACACCCGGCGGCGATCGCGCCCGCACTGCCTGTGTGCGCGCGCGATCGCCATGACGTACTAATACGGGTCTGGCTCTTAAGTCCCAGGGCACAGACGCGTATTAGTACGTCAGATGTTGTTAAGGGGTTAAGCCAGTAAGTCATGCTGTGCAAAATAATTAATAAATAACATTTTCCATATGTCTACTTTACATCAGCATAATTTTTAAACGCATTTTTATTTTGTTAGGCAGTTAAAAGGGTTAAAAGTTTAATAGATATTTCAAATTTTTCCAAAAAAGTTACAAAACCATTATTCAGGGACCACATCACGTTTGAAGTTACTTCAAGGGGCCTATATGCTAAAAAAAATACCCAAAAGTGATACCATTCAAAAAAACTGCACCCATCAAAGTGCTCAAAACCACATTCAAGAAGTTTATTAACCCTTTAGGCACCTCACAGGAATTAAAGCAATGTAAAAGGAAAAATTACATTTTTTTTTAATTTTTGCCATCAAAATTTTCATTTAGCCCCAAATTTTTAATTTTTACAAGGGTAACAGGAGAAAATAAACAGTTCAATTTGTTGTGCAATTTCTCCTGAATATGCCAATAGCCCAAATATGGAGGAAAACTACTGTTTAGGTGCAGAGCTGGGGCTTTGAAGGGAAGCAAGACATTAAACTTTTGGAGCGCAAAATGGGCTGGGATAGATAGCGGACGCCATGTTGCGTTTGCAGAGCCCCTAATGTGCCAAAACAGTGAAAACCCACAAAGTGGCCCCATTTTGGAAACTACACCCCTCAAGGAATTTATTGAGAGAGATGGTGAGCACCTTGAACCCACAGGTGCTTCACATAATTTTATAATGTTGAGCTGTGAAAATGCAAAAAAATACATTTTTCCCACAAAATGTTGCTTAAGCCCCAAATTTTTCATTTTCACAAAGGTAACATGAGAAAATGGAACATCCAATTTGTTGTACAATTTCTCCTGAGTACACCAATACCCCATATGTGAAAACTACTATTTGGGTGCATGGCAGGGCAAGAAAAGGAAGAAGTGCCCTTTGACTCTTGGAGCGCCAAATTGGCTGGAAAATATAGCGGATGCAATGTCGTGTTTACAGAGTCCCCCATATGCCTAAATAGTGGAAATTCTCCACATGGGACCCCATTTTGGAAACTACACGCCTCAAAAAATTTATCTAGAGGTGTTGGTGAGCACTTTGAAACCCGCAGCTGCTTCAAAGAATTTTATTAAGTTGAGCTGTGAAAAAAAAAAAATTTAATTTTTCCCACAAAAATGTTGCTTTACCTCCAAATTTTTAATTTTCACAAGTTAACAGGAGAAAATGTACTGTACAATTTGTTGTACAATTTCTCCTCTGAGTTCTGCAATATCCTATATGTGGTCAGAAACTACATTTCAGGCACAGTGCAAAGCTTAGAAGGGAAGGAGTGCCATATTGGAGTTCAGATTTAGCTGGAATGATTTGCGATTGCCATGTCACATTGGCAGAGCTCCTGTAGTGCAAGCACAGCAGAAACCCGCATAAGTGACCCCATTTTACAAACTACACCCTTCAGTTAATTCATCTAGGTGTGCAGTGAGCATATTGACACCATAGGTGTGTCACAACATTTTATACTATTGGGCAGTGAAAAAATAATTACATTTTTACCAGTGAAATGTTGTTTTAGCCCCAAGTTTTTGCTTTGCAAAAGGGAAAATAGGAAAGAATGGACCACATGATTTGTTACGTAATTTATCCTGAGTTCATCAATACACCATACGTTGTCAGAAACTACTTTTCAGGCACAGTGCAAAGCTCAGAAGGGAAGAATCACTACATTGAAATGCAGATTTTGCTTGAATAGTGACCCCATTTTACAAACTGCACCCCTCACTGAATACATCTAGTGATGCAGTGAGGATATTGACCCCACAGGTGTGTCACAGAATTTTATATCATTAGGTGTTGAAGAACTAATAATTACATTTTTAACATTGAAATACTGTTTAAGCCCCAGATTTTTGATATTCGCAAGGGGAGATGAATAAAAAAGGCCCCAAAATTTGTTACACAATTTCTTCTGAATGCGGCCATACCCCATATAAGGCTGTACAGTACTGTTTGGCAACATGGTAGGACTTGGGAGGGAAAAAGCGCTATTTGACTTTTGCGGTGCTGATTTTTCTGAAATAGTTTGTAGACTCCATTTGCAGAGTCTCTGATTTGCCTAAACAGTGGAAACCTCCCTCAAGTGACACCTTATTGAAATTTACACCCCTTTAACAATTCATCGATGGTTGTAGCGATGATTTTGACTCTATAGGCGTTTTCCAGGAACAAACACGCGTGGACGTTGCAGAGTGAAAATTGCATAAATGCCATTTTAGTGCCCAATACATTATAGTGCCAATACATTTTACCCTGCTTGTGATTCTGGAGTCACTCATTAATGTCAAACATGTGGACAATAACTGCGGTTTTGGCACATTGTGGGGCTCATTAGGGAGGGAGGCATTTGGATTTGGGAGCACAGATTTTACTGGATTTCCTTTGGTGGGAGCCATGTAGCTTTTTCGAGCCTTTGTGTTACCAGTAACTTGGACACCCCCTATATTTTTGTTAACAGGTGATTGACCTGAGTGGGGACTTTTTTTTGTGGCTTGAGTTGAAGCTTTTACTGTGGCATTTTGGGGTACAGAACATTTTGGTTCAGTTCACATATACCCTGTAATCTACACTGAGCACTTACATCAGGGTTTCCATTTAAATCTCTTAAATATGTCATTAAGTTGAAACTCCTGATGGAGTTATTCACTATAATGAGAAAGCGAAGTTACTCCACTCTCTGTATGGCTTCTGTTCAGTGGTGTCCGGCTGTTCAGAGGTGCACAAAACTGTGTGCTTTTGTGCATGCCTAAAAAGATGCCTAAAAAGACTCACCCCACCAGATCATAGGCCAGACAGATTCCGCAGTGTCTCCATCTGCCTCATTATAATGTATCTTCCGTCCGGGGTTCTGTCTGAATCAAGTATTTCAGAGATTTACATAGAAACCCTAATGTAAGTGCTCAGGGTAGAGCGCAGGATAAATGTGAGCTAAGCCTTAATGAGATGTTTGGGAGGCAGAGTGAACAAATCAACAGCAGGTCAAGAGTTGGTTTAATTTATTTTTTACGCCATTACTCATGCAGTATAAGTGATTAGATGGCTTTATTCTTCGGGTGGGTGTGATTACAGTAATACCAGATTTATATGTTTTTTTTTGTTTGGCTACCACACACTAAGTAATGCTTTTTTTTACAAAAAAAAGTTTTTGCATCGCTATATTTTGAGAGCTATAATTTTTCGATATTTCTGCCAACAGAGTCATGTAATGACTTGTTTTTTGAGGGACGAGTTGACATTTTATTGGTACCATTTTCGGGCACATAACATTTTTTGATCACTTTCTATTCCTATTTTTGGGAGGCAGAATGAACAAAAAATAGCAATTCAGAAAATGTTTTTTTTTTTTTTATTTAATGCTATTCACCGTGTGGTAAAATTGACAAGGCAGCTTTATTCTTCGAGTCAGTACAATAGCACTAATACCACATTGATTTAATTTTTTATGTCTTGCTGCTATTACTCAATAAAAATAAATTAGATAGAAAATATAATTTTTGTCGCTATATTCTGACAGATGTAGTTTTTTATATTTCTGCTGATGGACCTATATGGGGCTTGTTTTTTGCGGGACAAGAAGATGTTTTAAGCGATACCATTTTTCTTTACATTCGTCTTTTTGATCGCGTTTTATTCCACTTTTCTTTGGCTGTTTGATGAAAAAGCATAGTTTTTGCCACTTTTTTTTTACTGTGTTCACTGAAGGGGTTAACTAGTGTGACAGTTTTATAGATGAGGTTGATCCGGATGCGATGATATCACATATGTGTACTTTTTTTGTTTATTTTTGTTTCTACATAAATATACATATTTATTGGTATAATATTTTTTTTTCATTTTTTTTGTTCTTTATTTTGTGACTTTTTAAAAATATCTTTACAAGCTTAAGCCGAGCAATTGTTACAAGCTTAAGTTGAGCTCCTATGCCCGAACAATTTCCTTAATGTACCCGTACGTCAATTTGTGGGAACGCACCCCAAAATATTATGTACCGGTACATTACAGTGGCATGTAAAAGTTTGGGCACCCCTGGTCAAAATTACTGTTACTGTGAACAGTTAAGCAACTTGAACAGGAAGTGATCTCTAAAAGGGCTAACGTAGAAGATGACACATTTACTTTGTATTTTAGGCAAAAAAATAAATATCATATTTTTCGGATTACAAGATGCACTTCCCCCCCAAATTTGAGAGGAAAAAGAGGGTGCATCTTATAATGCAAAGGTATGATATTTTACCTGGGGGGGGTGGCGTCGGTGGAGCGGGGTCACAGATTCAGGAGGTTGGCAGTGGCTGTGGCAAGAGAGGGGCGATGCTGCGGGCCCCATCCTAGCAAAAGAAGTCGACGGTGAGGGGAGGTCCCCTCTCCTGTACATAGCCCTGTGGTGGGCTTTGGGAAAATGGCCACCGGATGTGGCGCAGATTGAGATTTCGGGAGGCGAAATCTCGTCTCTTGGGATCTCGAGCTGCGCATGCACTACCTCCAGTGGCTATTTTTCCAAAGCCCACCACAGGGCTATGTATGTGAGAGGGAACCTCCACTCACCACTGACTTCTTCTGAGGATGGAGCCCACAGCATTTCCCCACTCCCGTCGCCACCACCACTGCCCCAGTCCTCCTGAGTCAGCGACCCTTCTGAGAAGACGAAGCCCGCAGCCGTCGGAGATCTCTTGAAGCAGTGACCCTGGCTCCTGTGACTCTCCACTCCACCACCACCGTTCTCCGGGTAAAACGGGTTATAAGGCGCACCATTTTATTTAAAAAAAACATTTTTTCCTATTTTCCACCCCAAAATTTGGGGTGTGTTTTATAATCCGGTGCATCGTATAATCCGCAAAATACGGTATATATTTTCATCTTTTACATTTTAACAATTACAAAAAGGAAAATGGGCCGATGCAAAAGTTTGGGCACCCGGCATGGATAGCACCTAGTAGCACCCTCTTTTGCAAGTATCACAGCTTGTAAACGCTTTTTGTAGCAATGAAGGGTATAAAAACACCAGTGCTCAGGGCTTAGAAGTGGCAATAGCTAATACTGCTAATAGTGAAGCAGGTCCTGTGTGGTGATCCGTATAATGATAAATAGCACATATGTGTATAATTTTTTCCTAGGTATCCACCTTACCTAATATCATTAATAGTTTCAAGAACAAGGAATCCCCTTTATTTTTCCTTCATTATAACTTTAGCAGCAATCAGGTGGGGGGCGGAATTACTAGCTTTAAAACTCATCCAGCAGCTACAAGCCAGTATACCCTGACGAAGGGGAACTGTGATTTCCCGAAATGCGTAGGTTTTGGACATTGGACATTGCCAGGACTCCATACTTCATCGCAGTGAAAGTCACATGACGCTGACTTATTTAGCCACATGGTTAATAGGGATGCTACCGGCCGGAGCACCCTGGTCTCATCGCTTTCAAGGAAACCTTTCAGCATCACACTGCACTGTCTGGATTTCAACATGCGCCGGAGAGCTGAAGACTTCAACCAACTTCTATCCTTCTGAGGATTCAACCCCTCCATACAGTATGACTTTACTCCTCTTTTTCATATACTAAGTGGGGTTTTTACACAATTTTTTTTTCTTTTGGATAACTAACACTGCTATTCCCCTGTACCAAAGAACAATTGGCTGTATATATATGTCTAGGGACTATTAGTATCATTATCCGACCAATGCATATATATATACAGTACAGTCCAAAAGTTTGGACACACCTTCTCATTTAAAGATTTTTCATTATTTTCATGACTATGAAAATTGTACATTCACACTGAAGGCATCAAACTATGAATTAACACATGTGGAATTATATACTTAACAAAAAAGTGTGAAACAACTGAAAATATGTCTTATATTCTAGGTTCTTCAAAGTAGCCACCTTTTGCTTTGATGACTGCTTTGCACACTCTTGACATTCTCTTGATGAGCTTCAAGAGGTAGTCACCGGAAATGGTCTTCCAACAATCTTGAAGGAGTTCCCAGAGATGCTTAGCACTTGTTGGCCCTTTTGCCTTCACTTTGTGGTCCAGCTCACCCCAAACAATCTCGATTGGGTTCAGATCTGGTGACTGTGGATGCCAGGTCATCTGGCGTAGCACCCCATCACTCTCCTTCTTGGTCAAATAGCCCTTACACAGCCTGGAGGTGTGTTTGGGGTCATTGTCCTGTTGAAAAATAAATGATGGTCCAACTAAACGCAAACCGGATGGAATAGCATGCCGCTGCAAGATGCTGTGGTAGCCATGCTGGTTCAGTATGCCTTCAATTTTGAATAAATCCCCAACAGTGTCACCAGCAAAGCACCCCCGCACCATCACACCTCCTCCTCCATGCTTCACAGTGGGAACCAGGCATGTAGAGTCCCGTTCACCTCTTCTGCGTCGCACAAAGACACGGTGGTTGGAACCAACGATCTCAAATTTGGACTCATCAGACCAAAGCACAGATTTCCACTGGTCTAATGTCCATTCCTTGTGTTCTTTAGCCCAAACAAGTCTCTTCTGCTTGTTGCCTGTCCTTAGCAGTGGTTTCCTAGCAGTTATTTTTACCATGAAGGCCTGCTGCACAAAGTCTCCTCTTAACAGTTGTTGAAGAGATGTGTCTGCTGCTAGAACTCTGTGTGACATTGACCTGATCTCTAATCTGAGCTGCTGTTAACCTGCGATTTCAGGGGCTGGTGACTTGGTAAAACTTATCCTCAGAAGCAGAGGTGACTCTTGGTCTTCCTTTCCTGGGGCGGTCCTCATGTGAGCCCGTTTCTTTGTAGCGCTTGATGGTTTTTGCAACTGCACTTGGGGATACTTTCAAAGTTTGCCCAATTTTTCGGACTGACTGACCTTCATTTCTTAAAGTAATTAGTTACTTAGCTGCTTTTTTCTTGCCATAATACAAATTCTAACAGTCTATTCAGTAGGACTATCAGCTGTGTATCCACCAGACTTCTGCACAACTCAACTGATGGTCCCAACCCCATTTGTAAGGCAAGAAATCCCACTTATTGAACCTGATGGGGCACACCTGTGAAGTGAAAACCATTTCTGGTGACTACCTCTTGAAGCTCATCAAGAGAATGCCAAGAGTGTGCAAAGCAGTCATCAAAGCAAAAGGTGGCTACTTTGAAGAACCTAGAATATAAGACATATTTTCAGTTGTTTCACACTTTTTTGTTATGAATATAATTCCACATGTGTTAATTCATAGTTTTGATGCCTTCAGTGTGAATGTACAATTTTCATAGTCATGAAAATACAGAAAAATCTTTAAATGAGAAGGTGTGTCCAAACTTTTGGTCTGTACTGTATACATATATATATATATATATATATATATATATATATATATATATTTTTTTTTTTAATATATAGTTTTTATTAATATTTTAAAAAGGAAACATAACATACCAAATCAAGGTAATAATCAAATGCCTGTTCGCAGACAGGGTATAAAGTGATAATTCTCACTTGTTTGATTGGTAAAGCAAAATAATATAAACAATATAAAAACGCAATAACATTGTAACTTACATCAGTTTAATCAATATGCAATCCAGTTGATACTCTGAATTATTGAAACCATCTTGTTAGATTAGATCACCTATATTAGTATTATAGACCATTACCACATGATCCCTCCATCCTACTCTCTCTCCCCCTCCCTTAAATTAGGTGGTCCTAGGTTATTTTTATTGTTTCAAGAATGTACCACGCTGTGGACGTGAAGGGTTCCACCACTTTCCTTTTTTAATCTAACGAGCAGCAATTTACAATTAACTGCTTCCATTTCGGAAGAAATTTGCCAGCCTGTGTCTCCTTATTGCTAAGGGCGTCCTGTTGCTCCACTCCCTTAAAATGTTTCATTTGAGCTGTCAGCTCTTCAATGTGGGGGATGTTGGGGTCTAGCCAATATTTAAGCAATTGTTTTTTTGCCAGGATAAGTAGGGTGTGGACCAATTTGGGAGGGTTTCCCCTCTTCCCCTCAGGGCTCTCTGTGTTGTTCCAAAAATGTAACAAGGCTAGATAGGGGGAGAGAGTATACCCCAGACCCCAAATGGTGTTGATCATATCTAGTACTTGTCCCCAATATAAAACTGAGGTCAGGCATGACCATAGGCCGTGCATGAGGTCGGAGAGTGGAAGGTGGCATTTAGGGCAAGCTGTTAGCCTGTTTGAAAGTGGATCTTTTTTAGGTATGTTAAATGCATAGATGGCGCCATGCATGATTTTATAATGCGTTTCTCTCCAAGCTTCATTTGTAATGTGTAGTGTTGAGCCACCCCCGTAGTGTTCGAGTTCGGTTCGGTTCGTCGAACACCCTTGTGTTCGCCGAACTGTTCGTCGAACTGTTCGTCGAACACCTTCGAACACCGTTAAAACCAATGGCAGGCAAACAAAAACACATAGAAACACATAGAAAACACCTTCAAATGTGTCCAAAAGCTGACAAACTGCTCAGAAGACATAACTAACACATGAAAAAGTGACAAGTACATATAGTCATGCGAAAAGAAAAGAGGTGGAGGAGTAAAAGGAGGGGGAGACACAGATATAGGCATGTCATGCCCTTCTAAAATCCAAAAAGTGAGAAGCCGACACGGCCAGTCCGTTCCTGCCTGTGCCACCTCCGTGTCGCCGGGTTTGTGCCAGAGCCGCGGTGGACCCTGACGGCCAGCCCCCCTCTCCCAATACTGGTGCCTGTCCGCTGGTGGGTCGAGCGAGCCCCCCTGTGGTGGAGGCAGCTCTAAGCTTTTTAATTTAAATTGTCTCTCTAATTTGAATGAATACACTTTAAATCCTTTTACAAGGATCTATTGAAGGCAAGTCTCATGCCAGCAGCCGCGTAATTCCAGCTCCAGTAGCGTTCACTAAAGCTGCTGCAGTTAAAAAGCTTTTATAAGGATCGAGCTCGGCTGTCCACCGCAAGGCGTCCTACCGCCAGTCCCAGCCCCTATGCCTTGGGGTGCCTCCTGATGCTCTTCACTGAGTATCCCGTGGTCCCGAAGCATTTCCTTTGAAAAAATTAAGTGTCCAAACTACAGGTGGTGTAGCTTGCTTAACAGCCGGGATAATCCGCTGACTAGCAGACACTGCTACTAGGCACAAAGTATTTCCTGGGCTAAATGCAGTTAAAAATTTGTAATTAGATACTCTCGTTGGATGGTGAGAAAGCATTCCATAGAGTCTCCTGGCACGCCATATATTATTCTCTTGAAAAGCTTGGGGTAGGGGTCTAGGGGACCCTTTTATAGCCAAAATCACGGCCCTGTATCGCAATACGTCACCTAGGCTGAAGATAAATGGAACTGTAGCACCCCGAGGGCTCAGTTGCTACAGAGGTATTGCACCTCACCCAGAGGTGTGATATCTCACTCTCAGGTAAGGATGGAGTGTGGATCAGGACCCGACACCTGCATGCATTACACCACATTGCCGTGGGGCAGGGCGACCAATATGCCCCTGAGATGGGCACGACAGTCCTTTTCCCTGGCTGGAGTGGGGGGAGGGAACACTGAGGAAGGGGAACCCTGTAGTGCAGGAGCAGGGAGGAAGCAGTTCCTGGGTGCATTGAGAAGGGAGTATAAAAGGTGGGCACCATCTTAGTTCAGTGCAGAGAAGTCTGAGCAGAAGTGACAGGGAGCAGGGGCTCTGCATGAGCTCTCCTCCGGAGGCGGGCCTTTAACAGAGGCCCAGGCCTGGAAGAGGGAGAAGGAAGGAAGAGGAGCGGAGAAGGCTCCAGGAACGAGGAACGAAGGGATCCCAGGGGTGCGGACGGGCGAGTCGCCACCGCACGCCCGAATCCACCTGCGTGGAGGGGTCAGGCCAAAGGGGGAGACCGGTCCCCGAAACTAGTGGAGGCGGGAAACGACACTCAGCTAGAAACCGGAGGCTGTGACATTTTATGTGGCGCAGCCCCTCGCTACACCCGCTAGGAGGGCAGCACATAGGGTCAGGGAAACTGGCGCCAAGTTTACCAAGAGGAGGCCCGAGGCAGCCGGACAGAAGGGTTGGTAAGAAAGGCCAGACAAAGGACACACAAAGGGGGTCCTGTGAAGCGCTCCAAAGTTATCTGGGAGTTGTCTGAGCCCCTCACCTGGTGAGCACAGTATGACGTGGGCAGGCGTTACCTGCAGAAGTGGTCTGGATAATAAGAACTGTGAGTAAAGGCCCTGGACTGCATCACTGACTCCGTGTCGTTACTGCTGCTGCCCTGCACCATCACCCCCATCCTCCGCATACACTGCCCTGAGGCTATACTCCTCCTGTGGGGAGTTATGCTACGCTCTGCTGCACCCACAACACCAGCCTCAGCAGTCTGCCCTGCAGCGGCGGTTCACTCTGACCGCAATCCACGGGTGGCGTAGTCGGACATTTAAACATCAAAACCACATAAATATATCCGCCACTGGTTTGACCGCCCTGAGCCACGGAACCGGGTCGCCGCCACGGAGTCTACAACCACCAGCATCAACCAAAAAGGGTCCGGCTCCGGATGTCCCAAGGCCCAGGGGGCTCGTCAGAACATTTTCATCACCTTTCATAATCACCAATGGGACAAGGCAGGGATGTCCTCTGTCCCCTCTCTTATACATCCTAGTGACGGAGCACCTGCTCTCATCAATTCGCCATAACCCCAATATTAGGTGGATTGAGGTGGGAGGCACCGAGTACAAGTGCTCTCTATTTGCTGATGATGTCCTAGTATATATCACTCAATCACATATATCCTTCCCTGCTGTTATGGCTGAAACAGATCACTTTGTTACAAGGTCAAATTTTAAAATCAATACAGCGAAGTCTGAGGCCCTCGATGTCTCCCTCCCAAAATCCATACAGGATTCCATCCAGTCCAACTTTCCCTTTGCCTGGCCCTCACAGGGTATCAAATTCTTAGGAATTCCTATTCATAGAGACCTCTCCCGTCTATGTTATCTTAATTTTGGGCCCTTTATTGAACAACTCCATACAGACCACGGTTGGCAAGTTAGAACTGTAAGATTCACTACGTGAACCACTGGTGTTTTGTGGAAAAGCACATGTACACTGTGTTCCAAATTATTATGCAAAAAGTGTTTAGGAGTGATAAGGGAAGAATTTGTTTGTTTGTCAGTTAAACTCATTGATGGTGATGTGTGTCAGGGCTCTTTACATCACTGTAAGCAATTGCAGACACCTGTGCTAATTAGTTTGGCAGGTGTGTCCAATGAACGGCAAGACTACTTAAGAAGGCTGTCCCACATTATTAAGCAGCCTACATTTTCTGCCAAAATGGGAAAGAAAAAGGATGTGTCGGCTGCTGAGAAGCAACAAATTGTGGAGTGTTTAGGTCAAGGCATGACTACAATCAACATTGTGCGATGATCAGGATGAAGTGTCTTGGCAATCAAGAAGTATGTAGCTGATTCACAGTACACACTTGTGCGTGCTGATAAGGGCAAATTGAGGACTCTTTCCTACAGGCAATTACGTCAGGTTAAAAGAGCAGCGGCAAAAAAGCCTTGTCATAGCAGCAGACAAGTTTTTGAAGCTGCTGGTGCCTCCAACGTCCCCCGAACAACAAGATGCAGGGTCCTTCAGAGGTTTGCAGCTGTGCGCACGGCTTCCTGTCGACCTCCTCTATCCACTGCACACAAGCAGAAACGGCTCCAGTGGGCCAAACAATACATGAAGACAGACTTCAAAACTGTTTTGTTCACGGATGAGTGCCATGCAACGCTCGATGGTCCAGATGGATGGAGTGGAGGATGGCTGGTTGATGGACGCCCCACGCAAACACGCTACAGCGCCAACAAGGAGGAGGTGGAGTAATGTTTTGGGCTGGAATCATGGGGAGAGAGATTGTCGGCCCCTTTAGGATCCCTGAAGGGGTAAAGATGAACTCCATAATGTATGTGGAGTTTCTCAAACAGCACTTCCTGCCATGGTTCAAGAAGAAGAACCGTGTATTCCACAGCAACATCATTTTCATGCATGATAATGCACCGTCTCATGCTGCACATAACACATCTGCATCTCTGGCTGATATGGGCATAAAAGGGGACAAACTTATGGTGTGACCCCCATGCTCCCCTGACCTCTACCCCATTCAGAACCTCTGGAGCATCATCAAAAGGAGTGTCTATGATGGCGGGAGGCAGCTCACATCTAAGCAACAGCTCTGGGAGGGTATTCTGTCCTCATGCAAAACAATTGAAGCAGAAACCATCCAAAACCTGACAAATTCAATGGACGAGAGAGTTCAGAAGCTCCTTTCGAACAAGGGGTCCTATGTGCAAATGTAACATAACCTAGAATAAAGTTTTGAGTTGAAAACTGTTTGATTTCAGTTTCTAATAACCTGCTAATGCTTATAATTTCAAAAATGACCATTTTTTTGGTCTTTATTAAAATGAAAAGGTTGATCGAAGAGTGTGGGGGATCTAAGAGTGTGGCAACCCAGTAGTCAGGATTACTTTGAATACTGACAATCTGAGGGTCATGTTGCAGGTAGTGCAGCAAGAAGGCACTTATGTGTCTTGCGCATCTCGGAGTCCCAAAATTATTTTCCAGGCTAGATGCAGCTAAAAATTATTATTAATTTTAAATCTGGTGGAGCTTAGTATAAATGGCCTAATAGAATCAGTACTGCACACTGCTACAAAGCCCAAATTATTTTCCAGCCAAGATACAGATAAACATGATTAGTAATTTGAAAGCTTAAAACGGTTGGTGAGGTGATTTTAACCAATCATCAAGCTTTTACTCTCCCCAGGATGACACAGGGGTAGAAAAGTCGTTTCGGATCCATGATTTGTTCATCTTTATGAACGTGAGTCTGTCTACATTATCAGTGGAGAGCCGCGTGCGCTTATCTGTCAGCACACCACCAGCAGCGCTGAACACACGTTCAGACAGAACGCTGGCTGCGGGGCATGACAAGATCTCCAAGGCGTAAGTGGCAAGCTCCGGCCATTTATCCAGATTGGAAGCCCAAAAAGAGCAAGGGTCCAGTGACACAGTCATGGCTTCAATGTTTACTTGGAGATACTCCTGTACCATCGTCTCTAGGCGTTGACTATGTGTCAAACTTCTTGTCTTCTGTGGCCTTGCAAAGGATGGGCTAAAAAAGTGGTGAAATGATTCCGCAAAATTGATGTTACCAGCAGATACTGTGTTTCTGTTACGGTTTGAGTGCTGAACACTCGACGGTCCCACGGTTGGCAATTTGGAACTGTGAGATTCACTACGTGCACCACTGGTGTTTTGTGGAAAAGCACATGTAAGATTCTGCAACAGTCTCTGCTGATCCTCCTGCATGCGTGCATCCCTTTCTATTGCAGGAATAATTTCTGCAAATTTACTTTTGTACCGGGGATCTAACAGTGTGGCAACCCAGTAGTCAGGATTATTTCTAATTCTCACAATTCGAGGGTCATGTTGCAGGTAGTGCAGCAAGAAGACACTCATGTGTCTTGCGCATCCAGGAGCACCAAGTCCCTGTTGTGTTGGTGGCGAGGTAACAATCATGCTTCCTTCCTCTGTCCTCTCCCCCCAACCTCGCACAACAGAAATGTGATCAAGGTCTCCCTCATCTGATGAGTCTTCCATCAGTTCGTCCTCCACTTCTTCCTGGGCTCCTGCACCTTCCTCACTAGTTTGGCTGCTACCATGCCTCCTGGTAAAACCATCTCCCCCACCCTCACATGCCTGCCGCCTTGGTGCTGCCGACAGTCTGGACCTTGCAGATGTTAGTCCTTCCACATACAACTCCTACTCCTCTACTTCCTCCACCACCTCTTGTGCCACCACCTGACTCCGAATTCTGTTTAACATGTGCTCCAGCATGTAAATCACCGGAATAGTCATGCTGATAATGGCATCGTCAGCACTAAACATCTTTGTCGCCATTTCAAAACTGTGCAGAAGGGTGCATAGGTCCCTGATCTGAGACCACTCCTCCAGCGTGATTTGCCCCACCTATGGATCTCGTTGGCCCAGGCTATACGTCAGAACGTATTGCACCAGGGCTTGTCGGTGCTGCCACAGTCGCTGCAACATGTGCAGAGTTGAATTCCACCGGGTAGACACATCGCATTTTAGTCGGTGAAGTGGCAGGCCCAACGACTTCTGTAGAGATGTAAGTCGCTGAGCTGCGGGATGCGAACGGCGGAAGTGAGCACACAGCGACCGTGTCCTCTGCAGAAGGCCATCTAGTCCGGGATAGTGGGCTAAAAATTGCTGGACAACCAGGTTCAACACGTGAGCCATACAAGGCACGTGTGTGACAATGCCCCGGCGAAGGGCCGCACCCAGGTTTGCAGCATTGTCGCACACGGCCTTCCCTGGTTTCAGGTCCAGTGGAGACATCCATTCATGAAATTGGTTCTCCAGAGCTGACCACAACTCCTCAGCTGTGTGACTCACATTTCCCAGACATTTCAAAGTAAAAACCGCCTGATGACGTTGAGCCCTACTGCCAGCATAGTGAGGAGGTGTGCAGGATCCCTTCTGCGCAGTTAGAAAGCTTGTGGCATGACCAGACAGGCTTTGGGTGCAGGTGGAGGACCGAGAGGAGGTTGAGGAGGCAGAAGCAGTGGAGGAACTTTGAGATAAAGAGGATTGACGCACAACTCGTGGGGACGGCAAGACTTGGACAGCAGCCCCTTGTCCTGCTGTCACCATAGTTACCCAGTGCCCAGTCAGCGACATGTAACGCCCCTGTCCATGCCTACTCGTCCAAGTGTCTGTGGTGAAATGCACCCTGTCACACACAGAGAAGCGGTGATGTTGTGTGTGACATGCTGGTGGAGCGCAGGCACACCTTTCTTTGAGAAGTAGTGCCGACTGGGCATCTGGTACTGGGGCACTGCGACGGACATAAGGTCTCGAAAATCCTCTGTGTCCACCAGGCGGAAAGGCAGCATTTCTGTAGCCAAGAGCTTGCAGATGGTGAAATTCAACCTCTTAGCTTTCTCATGGCTAGGAGGAAATGGTCTTTTACTTGTCCACATCTGAGGGACCGAGGGCTGGCTGTTGTGCTTAGACGGGGTTGATAAGGGTGTCCCCGGCAAACTGCCAGTCTGTGAGGAAGATGCAGGCGGACATGTTAGGTTGCCTTGATCCAAAGATGGTGCTATCGATGTCGGACAGCGCTCAACACCAGCTGGTGTTACCACCTCCAAAGAAAATGATGACCTGCCAATCACGCTGGCTGTTGCGGGTAAAGAGGTGGCAGGTCTGCATCCCAAAACAGGTGTGACTGCTGCCCCCCCAGTCACAGAGGATGAAGAGGCCGCAGATGCACAAGATGGGGCAGATGGTGGTTGGCCCGGCCGGCTAGGCCGCATTGTAGCACAGTGAGCTTCCCACTGCAACTTATGCTTCATGTCCATGTGCCGGTTCATGCATGAAGTACTCAAACTATGTATTTTTTGGCCTCTACTTAGCTTTTGTTGACAAATGTTACAGATAACACGAGTTGGGTCATCTTTATCGATCTGAAAAAATGCCCAGGCTATGCAAGGCTTAGCACCCATGCGACCTGAAGAGCCACCACGACTTGTGGTCAGAGGCAGAGTTGTGTTTGAGGATGCAGTTGTTGACGTGCTTCCAGCACTACGTCTCTGTCCAGGAAGGCGCAACCTGACCTCGTCGTCACTAGCATCCTACTCCACCTCCTCTGCTGACCTCATCTCTTGACTGACTGTGGGTTGACAGTAAGTGGGATCTCCAACCTCATCATCATCACCCTGTGTGTTATCACACCCTTTGTCCTCACAGCCAACCTGTTCCTGCCCTGACAAAAAACTAAAGTTGTCGCTCCAATCAGGTATTTGAGTCTCATCATCGTCTTCCTCATTGTCTCCACCAACAGAAGTTACAGTTTGGGAATGAGGGTCTACATTATGTTCAGAACCTTCTGCGTCTGGTCCTGGATCCGACTCATAAAGATTCTGGGCATCAGTGCAGATCATTTCCTCGTCTGGATTCACAGAAGCGCTGGAGCCGACCTCTGATTCCCAGGCTATAGTATGAGTAAACAGCTCTGCAGACTCAACCATCTGTTCTACCTCATACTCAGACGGGCAGCTGGAGATTTGGGAGCTGTGAGGAAGCAAGTGCGATTGGGGTGACACCTCTGAGGACTGTAGTATTTGTGATGTTGAAGTTGATGTGGAGGAGAGCCCACTTAAAGGAGCACTTGATATCCGTTGAAGCACCTGCTATTTTTGTGCCTCATCTGGAATTTGTTGCGATTGGCGTGGCCATAAGAAAGGGATCTTATCACATTGTCCGCTAAAAGAAGTAGACATTTTAGCTTGGCTGGAAGATGGTCTTTCTTCTGCAGATGTTACTGTTGCTTTAACACCTACCCCACGGACACAACCTTTTTTCCCCTTCCCAACACGCCTATTCCTCTTTCCACCAGCAGCAGGCCTTTTTCCACTCATTTTGGTGGTTAACTAATTCACAACTCTGGAGTTGTTTGCACAAAAAAACAATGGATGGGAACTGAGCAGAGCAGAGTGGCCAAACTGTGGTATTAGGCCAAAACTATCGTCTGGGTTAGATGCAGAAAAAAATTATATTCAATTTGCAAGCTGATGGAGGTCAGTATAGATGGACTAATAGAACAAGTCCCACACACTGCTAGAAGCCCAAATATGTTTTCAGAGCTAGATGCAGATAAAAATTATTTTTAATTTGCAACCTGATGGAGGTCAGTATAGATGGACTAATAGAACAAGTCCCACACACTGCTAGAAGGCCAAATATTTTTTCAGAGCTAGATGCAGAAAAAAATTATATTCAATTTGCAACCTGATGGAGGTCAGTATAGATGGACTAGTAGACCAAGTCCCACACACTGATAGAAGCCCAAATATTTTTTCAGAGCTAGATGCAGAAAAACATTATATTCAATTTGCAACCTGATGGAGGTCAGCATAGATGGACTAATAGACCAAGTCCCACACACTGCTAGAAGCCCAAATATTTTTTCAGAGCTAGATGCAGAAAAAAATTATATTCAATTTGCAACCTGATGGAGGTCAGTATAGATGGACTAATAGAACAAGTCCCACACACTGCTAGAAGGCCAAATATTTTTTCAGAGCTAGATGCAGAAAAAAATTATATTCAATTTGCAACCTGATGGAGGTCAGTATAGATAGACTAGTAGACCAAGTCCCACACACTGCTAGAAGCCCAAATATTTTTTCAGAGCTAGATGCAGAAAAACATTATATTCAATTTGCAATCTGATGGAGGTCAGTATAGATGGACTAATAGACCAAGTCCCACACACTGCTAGAAGCCCAAATATTTTTTCAGAGCTAGATGCAGAAAAAAATTATATTCAATTTGCAACCTGATGGAGGTCAGTATAGATGGACGAATCGAACAAGTCCCACACACTGCTAGAAGCCCAAATATTTTTTCAGAGCTAGATGCAGAAAAAAATTATATTCAATTTGCAATCTGATGGAGGTCAGTATAGATGGACTAATAGAACAAGTCCCACACACTGCTAGAAGGCCAAATATTTTTTCAGAGCTAGATGCAGACAAAAAATTATTTTGAATTTGCAACCTGATGGAGGTCAGTATAGATGGACTAATAGAACAAGTCCCACACACTGCTAGAAGGCCAAATATTTTTTCAGAGCTAGATGCAGACAAAAAAATATTTTGAATTTGCAACCTGATGGAGGTCAGTATAGATGGACTAATAGAACAAGTCCCACACACTGCTAGAAGGCCAAATATTTTTTCAGAGCTAGATGCAGATAAAAATAATTTTTAATTTGCAACCTGATGGAGGTCAGTATAGATGGACTAATAGAACAAGTCCCACACACTGCTAGAAGGCCAAATATTTTTTCAGAGCTAGATGCAGATAAAAATTATTTTTAATTTGCAACCTGATGGAGGTCAGTATATATGGACTAATAGAACAAGTCCCACACACTGCTAGAAGCCCAAATATTTTTTCAGAGCTAGATGCAGAAAAAAAATATTTTTAATTTGCAACCTGATGGAGGTCAGTATAGATGGACTAATAGAACAAGTGCCACACACTGCTAGAAGGCCAAATATTTTTTCAGAGCTAGATGCAGACAAAAAATTATTTTTAATTTGCAACCTGATGGAGGTCAGTATAGATGGATTAATAGAACAAGTCTCACACACTGCTAGAAGGGCAAATATTTTTTCAGAGCTAGATGAAAAGAAAAAATTATTTTTAATTTGCAACCTGATGGAGGTCAGTATAGATGGGCTAATAGAACAAGTCCCACACACTGCTAGAAGGTCAAATATTTTTTCAGAGCTAGATGCAGATAAAAATTATTTTAATTTGCAACCTGATGGAGGTCAGTATAGATGGACTAATAGAACAAGTCCCACACACTGCTAGAAGGGCAAATATTTTTTCAGAACTAGATGCAGAAAAAAAATATTTTTAATTTGCAACCTGATGGAGGTCAGTATAGATGGACTAATAGAACAAGTCCCACACACTGCTAGAAGGCCAAATATTTTTTCAGAGCTAGATGCAGGCAAAAAATTATTTTTAATTTGCAACCTGATGGAGGTCAGTATAGATGGACTAATAGAACAAGTCCCACACACTGCTAGAAGGGCAAATATTTTTTCAGAGCTAGATGCAGACAAAAAATTATTTTTAATTTGCAACCTGATGGAGGTCAGTACAGATGGACTAATAGAACAAGTCCCACACACTGCTAGAAGGCCAAATATTTTTTTCAGAGCTAGATGCAGATAAAAATTATTTTTAATTTGCAACCTGATGGAGGTCAGTATAGATGGACTAATAGAACAAGTCCCACACACTGCTAGAAGCCCAAATATTTTTTCAGAGCTAGATGCAGAAAAAAATTATATTCAATTTGCAACCTGATGGAGGTCAGTATAGATGGACTAATAGATCAAGTCCCACACACTGCTAGAAGCCCAAATATGTTTTCAGAGCTAGATGCAGATAAAAATTATTTTTAATTTGCAACCTGATGGAGGTCAGTATAGATGGACTAATGGAACAAGTCCCACACACTGCTAGAAGGCCAAATATTTTTTCAGAGCTAGATGCAGAAAAAAATTATATTCAATTTGCAACCTGATGGAGGTCAGTATAGATGGACTAGTAGACCAAGTCCCACACACTGCTAGAAGCCCAAATAGTTTTTCAGAGCTAGATGCAGAAATTTTTTTTATTCAATTTGCAACCTGATGGAGGTCAGTATAGATGGACTAATAGACCAAGTCCCACACACTGCTAGAAACCCAAATATTTTTTCAGAGCTAGATGCAGAAAAAAATTATATTCAATTTGCAACCTGATGGAGGTCAGTATAGATGGACTAATAGAACAAGTCCCACACACTGCTAGAAGCCCAAATATTTTTTCAGAGCTAGATGCAGATAAAAATTATTTTTAATTTGCAACCTGATGGAGGTCAGTATAGATGGACTAATAGAACAAGTCCCACACACTGCTAGAAGGGCAAATCTTTTTTCAGAGCTAGATGCAGATAGAAATTATTTTTAATTTCCAACCTGATGGAGGTCAGTATAGATCGACTAATAGAACAAGTCCCACACACTGCTAGAAGGCCAAATATTTTTTCAGAGCTAGATGCAGACAAAAAAATATTTTGAATTTGCAACCTGATGGAGGTCAGTATAGATGGACTAATAGAACAAGTCCCACACACTGCTAGAAGGCCAAATATTTTTTCAGAGCTAGATGCAGATAAAAATAATTTTTAATTTGCAACCTGATGGAGGTCAGTATAGATGGACTAATAGAACAAGTCCCACACACTGCTAGAAGGCCAAATATTTTTTCAGAGCTAGATGCAGATAAAAATTATTTTTAATTTGCAACCTGATGGAGGTCAGTATATATGGACTAATAGAACAAGTCCCACACACTGCTAGAAGCCCAAATATTTTTTCAGAGCTAGATGCAGAAAAAAAATATTTTTAATTTGCAACCTGATGGAGGTCAGTATAGATGGACTAATAGAACAAGTGCCACACACTGCTAGAAGGCCAAATATTTTTTCAGAGCTAGATGCAGACAAAAAATTATTTTTAATTTGCAACCTGATGGAGGTCAGTATAGATGGATTAATAGAACAAGTCTCACACACTGCTAGAAGGGCAAATATTTTTTCAGAGCTAGATGAAAAGAAAAAATTATTTTTAATTTGCAACCTGATGGAGGTCAGTATAGATGGGCTAATAGAACAAGTCCCACACACTGCTAGAAGGTCAAATATTTTTTCAGAGCTAGATGCAGATAAAAATTATTTTAATTTGCAACCTGATGGAGGTCAGTATAGATGGACTAATAGAACAAGTCCCACACACTGCTAGAAGGGCAAATATTTTTTCAGAACTAGATGCAGAAAAAAAATATTTTTAATTTGCAACCTGATGGAGGTCAGTATAGATGGACTAATAGAACAAGTCCCACACACTGCTAGAAGGCCAAATATTTTTTCAGAGCTAGATGCAGGCAAAAAATTATTTTTAATTTGCAACCTGATGGAGGTCAGTATAGATGGACTAATAGAACAAGTCCCACACACTGCTAGAAGGGCAAATATTTTTTCAGAGCTAGATGCAGACAAAAAATTATTTTTAATTTGCAACCTGATGGAGGTCAGTACAGATGGACTAATAGAACAAGTCCCACACACTGCTAGAAGGCCAAATATTTTTTTCAGAGCTAGATGCAGATAAAAATTATTTTTAATTTGCAACCTGATGGAGGTCAGTATAGATGGACTAATAGAACAAGTCCCACACACTGCTAGAAGCCCAAATATTTTTTCAGAGCTAGATGCAGAAAAAAATTATATTCAATTTGCAACCTGATGGAGGTCAGTATAGATGGACTAATAGATCAAGTCCCACACACTGCTAGAAGCCCAAATATGTTTTCAGAGCTAGATGCAGATAAAAATTATTTTTAATTTGCAACCTGATGGAGGTCAGTATAGATGGACTAATGGAACAAGTCCCACACACTGCTAGAAGGCCAAATATTTTTTCAGAGCTAGATGCAGAAAAAAATTATATTCAATTTGCAACCTGATGGAGGTCAGTATAGATGGACTAGTAGACCAAGTCCCACACACTGCTAGAAGCCCAAATAGTTTTTCAGAGCTAGATGCAGAAATTTTTTTTATTCAATTTGCAACCTGATGGAGGTCAGTATAGATGGACTAATAGACCAAGTCCCACACACTGCTAGAAACCCAAATATTTTTTCAGAGCTAGATGCAGAAAAAAATTATATTCAATTTGCAACCTGATGGAGGTCAGTATAGATGGACTAATAGAACAAGTCCCACACACTGCTAGAAGCCCAAATATTTTTTCAGAGCTAGATGCAGATAAAAATTATTTTTAATTTGCAACCTGATGGAGGTCAGTATAGATGGACTAATAGAACAAGTCCCACACACTGCTAGAAGGGCAAATCTTTTTTCAGAGCTAGATGCAGATAGAAATTATGTTTAATTTCCAACCTGATGGAGGTCAGTATAGATCGACTAATAGAACAAGTCCCACACACTGCTAGAAGGCCAAATATTTTTTCAGAGCTAGATGCAGATAAAAATTATTTTTAATTTGCAACATGATGGAGGTCAGTATAGATGGACTAATAGAACAAGTCCCACACACTGCTAGAAGCCCACATATTTTTTCAGAGCTAGATGCAGAAAAAAAATATATTCAATTTGCAACCTGATGGAGGTCAGTATAGATGGACTAATAGAACAAGTCCCACACACTGCTAGAAGCCAAAATATTTTTTCCGAACTAGATGCAGATAAAAATTATTTTTAATTTGCAACCTGATGGAGGTCAGTATAGATGGACTAATAGAACAAGTAACACACACTGCTAGAAGGCCAAATATTGTTTCAGAGCTAGATGCAGAAAAAAATTATATTCAATTTGCAACCTGATGGAGGTCCGTATAGATGGACTAGTTGATCAAGTCCCACACAATGCTAGAAGCCCAAATATTTTTTCAGAGCTAGATGCAGACAAAAAATTATTTTGAATTTGCAACCTGATGGAGGTCAGTATAGATGGACTAATAGAACAAGTCCCACACACTGCTAGAAGGCCAAATATTTTTTCAGAGCTAGATGCAGATAAAAATTATTTTTAATTTGCAACCTGATGGAGGTCAGTATAGATGGACTAATAGAACAAGTCCCACACACTGCTAGAAGGCCAAATATTTTTTCAGAGCTAGATGCAGATAAAAATTATTTTTAATTTGCAACCTGATGGAGGTCAGTATATATGGACTAATAGAACAAGTCCCACACACTGCTAGAAGCCCAAATATTTTTTCAGAGCTAGATGCAGAAAAAAATATTTTTAATTTGCAACCTGATGGAGGTCAGTATAGATGGACTAATAGAACAAGTCCCACACACTGCTAGAAGGCCAAATATTTTTTCAGAGCTAGATGCAGGCAAAAAATTATTTTTAATTTGCAACCTGATGGAGGTCAGTATAGATGGACTAATAGAACAAGTCCCACACACTGCTAGAAGGGCAAATATTTTTTCAGAGCTAGATGCAGACAAAAAATTATTTTTAATTTGCAACCTGATGGAGGTCAGTACAGATGGACTAATAGAACAAGTCCCACACACTGCTAGAAGCCCAAATATGTTTTCAGAGCTAGATGCAGATAAAAATTATTTTTAATTTGCAACCTGATGGAGGTCAGTATAGATGGACTAATGGAACAAGTCCCACACACTGCTAGAAGGCCAAATATTTTTTCAGAGCTAGATGCAGAAAAAAATTATATTCAATTTGCAACCTGATGGAGGTCAGTATAGATGGACTAGTAGACCAAGTCCCACACACTGCTAGAAGCCCAAATAGTTTTTCAGAGCTAGATGCAGAAATTTTTTTTATTCAATTTGCAACCTGATGGAGGTCAGTATAGATGGACTAATAGACCAAGTCCCACACACTGCTAGAAACCCAAATATTTTTTCAGAGCTAGATGCAGAAAAAAATTATATTCAATTTGCAACCTGATGGAGGTCAGTATCAATGGACTAATAGAACAAGTCCCACACACTGCTAGAAGCCCAAATATTTTTTCAGAGCTAGATGCAGATAAAAATTATTTTTAATTTGCAACCTGATGGAGGTCAGTATAGATGGACTAATAGAACAAGTCCCACACACTGCTAGAAGGGCAAATCTTTTTTCAGAGCTAGATGCAGATAGAAATTATTTTTAATTTCCAACCTGATGGAGGTCAGTGTAGATCGACTAATAGAACAAGTCCCACACACTGCTAGAAGGCCAAATATTTTTTCAGAGCTAGATGCAGATAAAAATTATTTTTAATTTGCAACCTGATGGAGGTCAGTATAGATGGACTAATAGAACAAGTCCCACACACTGCTAGAAGCCCACATATTTTTTCAGAGCTAGATGCAGAAAAAATATATATTCAATTTGCAACCTGATGGAGGTCAGTATAGATGGACTAATAGAACAAGTCCCACACACTGCTAGAAGCCAAAATATTTTTTCCGAGCTAGATGCAGATAAAAATTATTTTTAATTTGCAACCTGATGGAGGTCAGTATAGATGGACTAATAGAACAAGTAACACACACTGCTAGAAGGCCAAATATTGTTTCAGAGCTAGATGCAGAAAAAAATTATATTCAATTTGCAACCTGATGGAGGTCCGTATAGATGGACTAGTTGATCAAGTCCCACACAATGCTAGAAGCCCAAATATTTTTTCAGAGCTAGATGCAGAAAAAAATTATATTCAATTTGCAACCTGATGGAGGTCAGTATAGATGGACTAATAGACCAAGTCCCACACACTGCTAGAAGCCCAAATATTTTTTCAGAGCTAGATGCAGAAAAAAATTATATTCAATTTGCAACCTGATGGAGGTCAGTATAGATGGACTAATAGAACAAGTCCCACACACTGCTAGAAGCCCAAATATTTTTTCAGAGCTAGATGTAGATAAAAATTATTTTTAATTTGCAATCTGATGGAGGTCAGTATAGATGGACTAATAGAACAAGTCCCACACAGTGCTAGAAGGCCAAATATTTTTTTCAGAGCTAGATGCAGAAAAAAATTATATTCAATTTGCAACCTGATGGAGGTCAGTATAGATGGACTAATAGACCAAGTCCCACACACTACTAGAAGCCCAAATATTTTTTCAGAGCTAGATGCAGATAAAAATTATTTTCAATTTGAAACCTGATGGAGGTCAGTATAGATGGACTAATAGACCAAGTCCCACACACTGCTAGAAGCCCCAATATTTATTCAGAGCTAGACGCAGAAAAAAATTATATTCAATTTGCAACCTGATGGAGGTCAGTATAGATGGACTAATAGAACAAGTCTCACACACTGCTAGAAGCCCAAATATTTTTTCAGAGCTAGATGCAGATAAAAATTATTTTGAATTTGCAACCTGATGGAGGTCAGTATAGATGGACTAATAGAACAAGTCCCACACACTGCTAGAAGGCCAAATATTTTTTCAGAGCTAGATGTAGATAAATATTATTTTTAATTTGCAACCTGATGGAGGTCAGTATAGATGGACTAATAGAACAAGTCCCACACACTGCTAGAAGGCCAAATATTTTTTCAGAGCTAGATGCAGACAAAAAATTATATTCAATTTGCAACCTGATGGAGGTCAGTATAGATGGACTAATAGAACAAGTCCCACACACTGCTAGAAGGCCAAATATTTTTTCAGAGCTAGATGCAGATAAATATTATTTTTAATTTGCAACCTGATGGAGATCAGTATAGATGGACTAATAGAACAAGTCCCACACACTGCTAGAAGGGCAAATATTTTTTCAGAGCTAGATGCAGACAAAAAATTATTTTTAATTTGCAACCTGATGGAGGTCAGTATAGATGGACTAATAGAACAAGTCCCACACACTGCTAGAAGGGCAAATATTTTTTCAGAGCTAGATGCAGATAAAAATTATTTTTAATTTGCAACCTGATGGAGGTCAGTATATATGGACTAATAGAACAAGTCCCACACACTGCTAGAAGCCCAAATATTTTTTCAGAGCTAGATGCAGAAAAAAAATATTTTTAATTTGCAACCTGATGGAGGTCAGTATAGATGGACTAATAGAACAAGTGCCACACACTGCTAGAAGGCCAAATATTTTTTCAGAGCTAGATGCAGACAAAAAATTATTTTTAATTTGCAACCTGATGGAGGTCAGTATAGATGGATTAATAGAACAAGTCTCACACACTGCTAGAAGGGCAAATATTTTTTCAGAGCTAGATGAAAAGAAAAAATTATTTTTAATTTGCAACCTGATGGAGGTCAGTATAGATGGGCTAATAGAACAAGTCCCACACACTGCTAGAAGGTCAAATATTTTTTCAGAGCTAGATGCAGATAAAAATTATTTTAATTTGCAACCTGATGGAGGTCAGTATAGATGGACTAATAGAACAAGTCCCACACACTGCTAGAAGGGCAAATATTTTTTCAGAGCTAGATGCAGAAAAAAAATATTTTTAATTTGCAACCTGATGGAGGTCAGTATAGATGGACTAATAGAACAAGTCCCACACACTGCTAGAAGGCCAAATATTTTTTCAGAGCTAGATGCAGGCAAAAAATTATTTTTAATTTGCAACCTGATGGAGGTCAGTATAGATGGACTAATAGAACAAGTCCCACACACTGCTAGAAGGGCAAATATTTTTTCAGAGCTAGATGCAGACAAAAAATTATTTTTAATTTGCAACCTGATGGAGGTCAGTACAGATGGACTAATAGAACAAGTCCCACACACTGCTAGAAGGCCAAATATTTTTTTCAGAGCTAGATGCAGATAAAAATTATTTTTAATTTGCAACCTGATGGAGGTCAGTATAGATGGACTAATAGAACAAGTCCCACACACTGCTAGAAGCCCAAATATTTTTTCAGAGCTAGATGCAGAAAAAAATTATATTCAATTTGCAACCTGATGGAGGTCAGTATAGATGGACTAATAGATCAAGTCCCACACACTGCTAGAAGCCCAAATATGTTTTCAGAGCTAGATGCAGATAAAAATTATTTTTAATTTGCAACCTGATGGAGGTCAGTATAGATGGACTAATGGAACAAGTCCCACACACTGCTAGAAGGCCAAATATTTTTTCAGAGCTAGATGCAGAAAAAAATTATATTCAATTTGCAACCTGATGGAGGTCAGTATAGATGGACTAGTAGACCAAGTCCCACACACTGCTAGAAGCCCAAATAGTTTTTCAGAGCTAGATGCAGAAATTTTTTTTATTCAATTTGCAACCTGATGGAGGTCAGTATAGATGGACTAATAGAACAAGTCCCACACACTGCTAGAAACCCAAATATTTTTTCAGAGCTAGATGCAGAAAAAAATTATATTCAATTTGCAACCTGATGGAGGTCAGTATAGATGGACTAATAGAAAAAGTCCCACACACTGCTAGAAGCCCAAATATTTTTTCAGAGCTAGATGCAGATAAAAATTATTTTTAATTTGCAACCTGATGGAGGTCAGTATAGATGGACTAATAGAACAAGTCCCACACACTGCTAGAAGGTCAAATCTTTTTTCAGAGCTAGATGCAGATAGAAATTATTTTTAATTTCCAACCTGATGGAGGTCAGTATAGATCGACTAATAGAACAAGTCCCACACACTGCTAGAAGGCCAAATATTTTTTCAGAGCTAGATGCAGATAAAAATTATTTTTAATTTGCAACCTGATGGAGGTCAGTATAGATGGACTAATAGAACAAGTCCCACACACTGCTAGAAGCCCACATATTTTTTCAGAGCTAGATGCAGAAAAAAAATATATTCAATTTGCAACCTGATGGAGGTCAGTATAGATGGACTAATAGAACAAGTCCCACACACTGCTAGAAGCCAAAATATTTTTTCCGAGCTAGATGCAGATAAAAATTATTTTTAATTTGCAACCTGATGGAGGTCAGTATAGATGGACTAATAGAACAAGTAACACACACTGCTAGAAGGCCAAATATTGTTTCAGAGCTAGATGCAGAAAAAAATTATATTCAATTTGCAACCTGATGGAGGTCCGTATAGATGGACTAGTTGATCAAGTCCCACACAATGCTAGAAGCCCAAATATTTTTTCAGAGCTAGATGCAGACAAAAAATTATTTTGAATTTGCAACCTGATGGAGGTCAGTATAGATGGACTAATAGAACAAGTCCCACACACTGCTAGAAGGCCAAATATTTTTTCAGAGCTAGATGCAGATAAAAATTATTTTTAATTTGCAACCTGATGGAGGTCAGTATATATGGACTAAAAGAACAAGTCCCACACACTGCTAGAAGCCCAAATATTTTTTCAGAGCTAGATGCAGAAAAAAATATTTTTAATTTGCAACCTGATGGAGGTCAGTATAGATGGACTAATAGAACAAGTCCCACACACTGCTAGAAGGCCAAATATTTTTTCAGAGCTAGATGCAGGCAAAAAATTATTTTTAATTTGCAACCTGATGGAGGTCAGTATAGATGGACTAATAGAACAAGTCCCACACACTGCTAGAAGGGCAAATATTTTTTCAGAGCTAGATGCAGACAAAAAATTATTTTTAATTTGCAACCTGATGGAGGTCAGTACAGATGGACTAATAGAACAAGTCCCACACACTGCTAGAAGGCCAAATATTTTTTTCAGAGCTAGATGCAGATAAAAATTATTTTTAATTTGCAACCTGATGGAGGTCAGTATAGATGGACTAATAGAACAAGTCCCACACACTGCTAGAAGCCCAAATATTTTTTCAGAGCTAGATGCAGAAAAATATTATATTCAATTTGCAACCTGATGGAGGTCAGTATAGATGGACTAATAGATCAAGTCCCACACACTGCTAGAAGCCCAAATATGTTTTCAGAGCTAGATGCAGATAAAAATTATTTTTAATTTGCAACCTGATGGAGGTCAGTATAGATGGACTAATGGAACAAGTCCCACACACTGCTAGAAGGCCAAATATTTTTTCAGAGCTAGATGCAGAAAAAAATTATATTCAATTTGCAACCTGATGGAGGTCAGTATAGATGGACTAGTAGACCAAGTCCCACACACTGCTAGAAGCCCAAATAGTTTTTCAGAGCTAGATGCAGAAATTTTTTTTATTCAATTTGCAACCTGATGGAGGTCAGTATAGATGGACTAATAGACCAAGTCCCACACACTGCTAGAAACCCAAATATTTTTTCAGAGCTAGATGCAGAAAAAAATTATATTCAATTTGCAACCTGATGGAGGTCAGTATAGATGGACTAATAGAACAAGTCCCACACACTGCTAGAAGCCCAAATATTTTTTCAGAGCTAGATGCAGATAAAAATTATTTTTAATTTGCAACCTGATGGAGGTCAGTATAGATGGACTAATAGAACAAGTCCCACACACTGCTAGAAGGGCAAATCTTTTTTCAGAGCTAGATGCAGATAGAAATTATTTTTAATTTCCAACCTGATGGAGGTCAGTGTAGATCGACTAATAGAACAAGTCCCACACACTGCTAGAAGGCCAAATATTTTTTCAGAGCTAGATGCAGATAAAAATTATTTTTAATTTGCAACCTGATGGAGGTCAGTATAGATGGACTAATAGAACAAGTCCCACACACTGCTAGAAGCCCACATATTTTTTCAGAGCTAGATGCAGAAAAAATATATATTCAATTTGCAACCTGATGGAGGTCAGTATAGATGGACTAATAGAACAAGTCCCACACACTGCTAGAAGCCAAAATATTTTTTCCGAGCTAGATGCAGATAAAAATTATTTTTAATTTGCAACCTGATGGAGGTCAGTATAGATGGACTAATAGAACAAGTAACACACACTGCTAGAAGGCCAAATATTGTTTCAGAGCTAGATGCAGAAAAAAATTATATTCAATTTGCAACCTGATGGAGGTCCGTATAGATGGACTAGTTGATCAAGTCCCACACAATGCTAGAAGCCCAAATATTTTTTCAGAGCTAGATGCAGAAAAAAATTATATTCAATTTGCAACCTGATGGAGGTCAGTATAGATGGACTAATAGACCAAGTCCCACACACTGCTAGAAGCCCAAATATTTTTTCAGAGCTAGATGCAGAAAAAAATTATATTCAATTTGCAACCTGATGGAGGTCAGTATAGATGGACTAATAGAACAAGTCCCACACACTGCTAGAAGCCCAAATATTTTTTCAGAGCTAGATGTAGATAAAAATTATTTTTAATTTGCAATCTGATGGAGGTCAGTATAGATGGACTAATAGAACAAGTCCCACACAGTGCTAGAAGGCCAAATATTTTTTTCAGAGCTAGATGCAGAAAAAAATTATATTCAATTTGCAACCTGATGGAGGTCAGTATAGATGGACTAATAGACCAAGTCCCACACACTACTAGAAGCCCAAATATTTTTTCAGAGCTAGATGCAGATAAAAATTATTTTCAATTTGAAACCTGATGGAGGTCAGTATAGATGGACTAATAGACCAAGTCCCACACACTGCTAGAAGCCCCAATATTTATTCAGAGCTAGACGCAGAAAAAAATTATATTCAATTTGCAACCTGATGGAGGTCAGTATAGATGGACTAATAGAACAAGTCTCACACACTGCTAGAAGCCCAAATATTTTTTCAGAGCTAGATGCAGATAAAAATTATTTTGAATTTGCAACCTGATGGAGGTCAGTATAGATGGACTAATAGAACAAGTCCCACACACTGCTAGAAGGCCAAATATTTTTTCAGAGCTAGATGCAGATAAATATTATTTTTAATTTGCAACCTGATGGAGGTCAGTATAGATGGACTAATAGAACAAGTCCCACACACTGCTAGAAGGCCAAATATTTTTTCAGAGCTAGATGCAGACAAAAAATTATATTCAATTTGCAACCTGATGGAGGTCAGTATAGATGGACTAATAGAACAAGTCCCACACACTGCTAGAAGGCCAAATATTTTTTCAGAGCTAGATGCAGATAAATATTATTTTTAATTTGCAACCTGATGGAGATCAGTATAGATGGACTAATAGAACAAGTCCCACACACTGCTAGAAGGGCAAATATTTTTTCAGAGCTAGATGCAGACAAAAAATTATTTTTAATTTGCAACCTGATGGAGGTCAGTATAGATGGACTAATAGAACAAGTCCCACACACTGCTAGAAAGCCAAATATTTTTTTCAGAGCTAGATGCAGATAAAAATAATTTTTAATTTGCAACCTGATGGAGGTCAGTATAGATGGACTAATAGAACAAGTCCCACACACTGATAGAAGCCCACATATTTTTTCAGAGCTAGATGCAGAAAAAAATTATATTCAATTTGCAACCTGATGGAGGTCAGTATAGATGGACTAATAGAACAAGTCCCACACACTGCTAGAAGCCGAAATATTTTTTCAGAGCTAGATGCAGATAAAAATTATTTTTAATTTGCAACCTGATGGAGGTCAGTATAGATGGACTAATAGAACAAGTCCCACACACTGCTAGAAGGCCAAATATTTTTTCAGAGCTAGATGCAGAAAAAAATTATATTCAATTTGCAACCTGATGGAGGTCCGTATAGATGGACTAGTAGACCCAGTCCCACACACTGCTAGAAGGCCAAATATTTTTTCAGAGCTAGATGCAGAAAAAAATTATATTCAATTTGCAACCTGATGGAGGTCAGTATAGATGGACTAATAGACCAAGTCCCACACACTGCTAGAAGCCCAAATATTTTTTCAGAGCTAGATGCAGAAAAAAATTATATTCAATTTGCAACCTGATGGAGGTCAGTATAGATGGACTAATAGAACAAGTCCCACACACTGCTAGAAGCCCAAATATTTTTTCAGAGCTAGATGCAGATAAAAATTATTTTTAATTTGCAACCTGATGGAAGTCAGTATAGATGGACTAATAGAACAAGTCCCACACACTGCTAGAAGGCCAAATATTTTTTTCAGAGCTAGATGCAGAAAAAAATTATATTCAATTTGCAACCTGATGGAGGTCAGTATAGATGGGCTAATAGACCAAGTCCCACACACTGCTAGAAGCCCCAATATTTTTTCAGAGCTAGATGCAGAAAAAAATTATATTCAATTTGCAACCTGATGGAGGTCAGTATTAGAGATGAGCGTTGTTCTACTCGAACTGTTCGCCAATCTCAAATTCGAGCTGTTTTGGGCGGTGTTCGAGCCGGTCGGCGAACACGAACAATTTGAGAAAAATTCGGCTGTTCGAGGTTATGTTCGATAACTGTTCGTGCACCAAAATCATAACTGGATTTTTTCTCAGTAATGATGAAAATTAATGTTAATACGCAGTTTGAGTGTACAGCGGGGCGGGGGGAGGGGCAGGGGATGGATCTCTGCAGGAACAATGAAGATCTCCATTTTTTTTTCTCTTTCCCGCATTTGCAGTGGGGAGGTGCAATCTGTCAGCCTATCAGCAGCGCACACACGGAGCGAAGTGCTTTTTTTCACACAAGCAAGGGCATGTGTGATTGGCAGTGTATGTCACATGTCCTTGCCCTATAAGACCAAGCCATTTTCCCCGTCGCCACCATTTTCTCACTGCTGCAGCTGCGTGTTAGACGGCACCGCTGTTGCTGTGTGCGCTATACCTTGTTAATTTCAAGCCAATTTTCGCACAAATATACAGATAGCTTGGGAGTAGGGAATAGTTGTGATTGCAGTCCTTTTAAGGACTAGGTTACAGCATTTCCTACGACTTTTATCAAGCAGGTCTGTGCTCTTAAATAGATAGATTGTGGGAGTAAAGACTAATTGTAATTGGAGTCCTTTTCAGGACTAGGTTACATCAGTTCCTATCAGTTTTTGCCAGGCAGGTCTGTGCCAGTGCTGTGCAAGTTTTTTTCACAGCATTTGGCTGAATCTAGCAAAGCTAATCCTTTTTGGCCTATTGCAGAGTGTGTTAGTCAGTGCAGTAGCCTATCTGTGTTGCAAGATATACCACCTGTGTATAGAATACCAATTTTTTTACTGCACCTAGTGAAGTAAAATCTTTTGGGCATAGCATCATTCTATTAGTCCATCTATACTGACCTCCATCAGGTTGCAAACTGAATATAATTTTTTTCTGCATCTAGCTCTGAAAAAATATTTGGGCTTCTAGCAGTGTGTGGGACTTGTTCTATTAGTCCTTCTATACTGACCTCCAGCAGGTTGCAAATTGAATATAATTTTTTCTGCATCTAGCTCTGAAAAAATATTTGGGCTTCTAGCGGTGTGTGGGACTTGGTCTATTAGTCCATCTATACTGACCTCCATCAGGTTGCAAATTAAAAATAATTTTTTTCTGCATCTAGCTCTGAAAAAATATTTGGGCTTCTAGCAGTGTGTGGGACTTGGTCTATTAGTCCATCTATACTGACCTCCATCAGGTTGCAAATTGAATAAAAAAATTTTCTGCATCTAGCTCTGAAAAAATATTTGGGCTTCTAGCGGTGTGTGGGACTTGGTCTATTAGTCCATCTATACTGAACTCCATCAGGTTGCAAATTAAAAATAATTTTTTTCTGCATCTAGCTCTGAAAAAATATTTGGGCTTCTAGCAGTGTGTGGGACTTGGTCTATTAGTCCATCTATACTGACCTCCATCAGGTTGCAAATTAAAAATAATTTTTTTCTGCATCTAGCTCTGAAAAAATATTTGGGCTTCTAGCAGTGTGTGGGACTTGGTCTATTAGTCCATCTATACTGACCTCCATCAGGTTGCAAATTGAATAAAAAAATTTTCTGCATCTAGCTCTGAAAAAATATTTGGGCTTCTAGCGGTGTGTGGGACTTGGTCTATTAGTCCATCTATACTGACCTCCATCAGGTTGCAAATTAAAAATAATTTTTTTCTGCATCTAGCTCTGAAAAAATATTTGGGCTTCTAGCAGTGTGTGGTACTTGGTCTATTAGTCCATCTATACTGACCTCCATCAGGTTGCAAATTAAAAATAATTTTTTTCTTCATTTAGCTCTGAAAAAATATTTGGGCTTCTAGCAGTGTGTGGGACTTGTTCTATTAGTCCTTCTATACTGACCTCCAGCAGGTTGCAAATTGAATATAATTTTTTTTTGCATCTAGCTCTGAAAAAATATTTGGGCTTCTAGCGGTGTGTGGGACTTGGTCTATTAGTCCATCTATACTGACCTCCATCAGGTTGCAAATTAAAAATAATTTTTTTCTGCATCTAGCTCTGAAAAAATATTTGGGCTTCTAGCAGTGTGTGGGACTTGGTCTATTAGTCCATCTATACTGACCTCCATCAGGTTGCAAATTAAAAATAATTTTTTTCTTCATTTGTCTCTGAAAAAATATTTGGGCTTCTAGCAGCGTGTGGGACTTGTTCTATTAGTCCATCTATACTGACCTCCATCAGGTTGCAAATTAAAAATAATTTTTTTCTGCATCTAGCTCTGAAAAAATATTTGGGCTTCTAGCAGTGTGTGGGACTTGGTCTATTAGTCCATCTATACTGACCTCCATCAGGTTGCAAATTAAAAATAATTTTTTTCTTCATTTAGCTCTGAAAAAATATTTGGGCTTCTAGCAGTGTGTGGGACTTGTTCTATTAGTCCTTCTATACTGACCTCCATCAGGTTGCAAATTAAAAATAATTTTTTTCTGCATCTAGCTCTGAAAAAAATATTTGGGCTTCTAGCAGTGTGTGGGACTTGTTCTATTAGTCCTTCTATACTGACCTCCAGCAGGTTGCAAATTGAATATAATTTTTTTCTCCATCTAGCTCTGAAAAAATATTTGGGCTTCTAGCGGTGTGTGGGACTTGGTCTATTAGTCCATCTATACTGACCTCCATCAGGTTGCAAATTAAAAATAATTTTTTTCTTCATTTAGCTCTGAAAAAATATTTTGGCTTCTAGCAGTGTGTGGGACTTGTTCTATTAGTCCTTCTATACTGACCTCCAGCAGGTTGCAAATTGAATATAATTTTTTTCTCCATCTAGCTCTGAAAAAATATTTGGGCTTCTAGCGGTGTGTGGGACTTGGTCTATTAGTCCATCTATACTGACCTCCATCAGGTTGCAAATTAAAAATAATTTTTTTCTGCATCTAGCTCTGAAAAAATATTTGGGCTTCTAGCAGTGTGTGGGACTTGGTCTATTAGTCCATCTATACTGACCTCCATCAGGTTGCAAATTAAAAATAATTTTTTTCTGCATCTAGCTCTGAAAAAATATTTGGGCTTCTAGCAGTGTGTGGGACTTGGTCTATTAGTCCATCTATAGTGACCTCCATCAGGTTGCAAATTAAAAATATTTTTTTTCTGCATCTAGCTCTGAAAAAATATTTGGGCTTCTAGCAGTGTGTGGGACTTGGTCTATTAGTCCATCTATACTGACCTCCATCAGGTTGCAAATTGAATAAAAAAAATTTCTGCATCTAGCTCTGAAAAAATATTTGGGCTTCTAGCGGTGTGTGGGACTTGGTCTATTAGTCCATCTATACTGACCTCCATCAGGTTGCAAATTAAAAATAATTTTTTTCTGCATCTAGCTCTGAAAAAATATTTGGGCTTCTAGCAGTGTGTGGGACTTGGTCTATTAGTCCATCTATACTGACCTCCATCAGGTTGCAAATTAAAAATAATTTTTTTCTGCATCTAGCTCTGAAAAAATATTTGGGCTTCTAGCAGTGTGTGGGACTTGGTCTATTAGTCCATCTATACTGACCTCCATCAGGTTGCAAATTGAATAAAAAAATTTTCTGCATCTAGCTCTGAAAAAATATTTGGGCTTCTAGCGGTGTGTGGGACTTGGTCTATTAGTCCATCTATACTGACCTCCATCAGGTTGCAAATTAAAAATAATTTTTTTCTGCATCTAGCTCTGAAAAAATATTTGGGCTTCTAGCAGTGTGTGGTACTTGGTCTATTAGTCCATCTATACTGACCTCCATCAGGTTGCAAATTAAAAATAATTTTTTTCTTCATTTAGCTCTGAAAAAATATTTGGGCTTCTAGCAGTGTGTGGGACTTGTTCTATTAGTCCTTCTATACTGACCTCCAGCAGGTTGCAAATTGAATATAATTTTTTTTTGCATCTAGCTCTGAAAAAATATTTGGGCTTCTAGCGGTGTGTGGGACTTGGTCTATTAGTCCATCTATACTGACCTCTATCAGGTTGCAAATTAAAAATAATTTTTTTCTGCATCTAGCTCTGAAAAAATATTTGGGCTTCTAGCAGTGTGTGGGACTTGGTCTATTAGTCCATCTATACTGACCTCCATCAGGTTGCAAATTAAAAATAATTTTTTTCTTCATTTGTCTCTGAAAAAATATTTGGGCTTCTAGCAGCGTGTGGGACTTGTTCTATTAGTCCATCTATACTGACCTCCATCAGGTTGCAAATTAAAAATATTTTTTTTCTGCATCTAGCTCTGAAAAAAATATTTATGCTTCTAGCAGTGTGTGGGACTTGGTCTATTAGTCCATCTATACTGACCTCCATCAGGTTGCAAATTAAAAATAATTTTTTTCTTCATTTAGCTCTGAAAAAATATTTGGGCTTCTAGCAGTGTGTGGGACTTGTTCTATTAGTCCTTCTATACTGACCTCCATCAGGTTGCAAATTAAAAATAATTTTTTTCTGCATCTAGCTCTGAAAAAAATATTTGGGCTTCTAGCAGTGTGTGGGACTTGTTCTATTAGTCCTTCTATACTGACCTCCAGCAGGTTGCAAATTGAATATAATTTTTTTCTCCATCTAGCTCTGAAAAAATATTTGGGCTTCTAGCGGTGTGTGGGACTTGGTCTATTAGTTCATCTATACTGACCTCCATCAGGTTGCAAATTAAAAATAATTTTTTTCTTCATTTAGCTCTGAAAAAATATTTGGGCTTCTAGCAGTGTGTGGGACTTGTTCTATTAGTCCTTCTATACTGACCTCCAGCAGGTTGCAAATTGAATATAATTTTTTTCTCCATCTAGCTCTGAAAAAATATTTGGGCTTCTAGCGGTGTGTGGGACTTGGTCTATTAGTCCATCTATACTGACCTCCATCAGGTTGCAAATTAAAAATAATTTTTTTCTGCATCTAGCTCTGAAAAAATATTTGGGCTTCTAGCAGTGTGTGGGACTTGGTCTATTAGTCCATCTATACTGACCTCCATCAGGTTGCAAATTAAAAATAATTTTTTTCTTCATTTATCTCTGAAAAAATATTTGGGCTTCTAGCAGCGTGTGGGACTTGTTCTATTAGTCCATCTACACTGACCTCCATCAGGTTGCAAATTAAAAATAATTTTTTTCTGCATCTAGCTCTGAAAAAATATTTGGGCTTCTAGCAGTGTGTGGGACTTGGTCTATTAGTCCATCTATAGTGACCTCCATCAGGTTGCAAATTAAAAATATTTTTTTTCTGCATCTAGCTCTGAAAAAATATTTGGGCTTCTAGCAGTGTGTGGGACTTGGTCTATTAGTCCATCTATACTGACCTCCATCAGGTTGCAAATTGAATAAAAAAAATTTCTGCATCTAGCTCTGAAAAAATATTTGGGCTTCTAGCGGTGTGTGGGACTTGGTCTATTAGTCCATCTATACTGACCTCCATCAGGTTGCAAATTAAAAATAATTTTTTTCTGCATCTAGCTCTGAAAAAATATTTGGGCTTCTAGCAGTGTGTGGGACTTGGTCTATTAGTCCATCTATACTGACCTCCATCAGGTTGCAAATTAAAAATAATTTTTTTCTGCATCTAGCTCTGAAAAAATATTTGGGCTTCTAGCAGTGTGTGGGACTTGGTCTATTAGTCCATCTATACTGACCTCCATCAGGTTGCAAATTGAATAAAAAAATTTTCTGCATCTAGCTCTGAAAAAATATTTGGGCTTCTAGCGGTGTGTGGGACTTGGTCTATTAGTCCATCTATACTGACCTCCATCAGGTTGCAAATTAAAAATAATTTTTTTCTGCATCTAGCTCTGAAAAAATATTTGGGCTTCTAGCAGTGTGTGGTACTTGGTCTATTAGTCCATCTATACTGACCTCCATCAGGTTGCAAATTAAAAATAATTTTTTTCTTCATTTAGCTCTGAAAAAATATTTGGGCTTCTAGCAGTGTGTGGGACTTGTTCTATTAGTTCTTCTATACTGACCTCCAGCAGGTTGCAAATTGAATATAATTTTTTTTTGCATCTAGCTCTGAAAAAATATTTGGGCTTCTAGCGGTGTGTGGGACTTGGTCTATTAGTCCATCTATACTGACCTCCATCAGGTTGCAAATTAAAAATAATTTTTTTCTGCATCTAGCTCTGAAAAAATATTTGGGCTTCTAGCAGTGTGTGGGACTTGGTCTATTAGTCCATCTATACTGACCTCCATCAGGTTGAAAATTAAAAATAATTTTTTTCTTCATTTATCTCTGAAAAAATATTTGGGCTTCTAGCAGCTTGTGGGACTTGTTCTATTAGTCCATCTATACTGACCTCCATCAGGTTGCAAATTAAAAATAATTTTTTTCTGCATCTAGCTCTGAAAAAATATTTGGGCTTCTAGCAGTGTGTGAGACTTGGTCTATTAGTCCATCTATACTGACCTCCATCAGGTTGCAAATTAAAAATAATTTTTTTCTTCATTTAGCTCTGAAAAAATATTTGGGCTTCTAGCAGCGTGTGGGACTTGTTCTATTAGTCCATCTATACTGACCTCCATCAGGTTGCAAATTAAAAATATTTTTTTTCTGCATCTAGCTCTGAAAAAAATATTTATGCTTCTAGCAGTGTGTGGGACTTGGTCTATTAGTCCATCTATACTGACCTCCATCAGGTTGCAAATTAAAAATAATTTTTTTCTTCATTTAGCTCTGAAAAAATATTTGGGCTTCTAGCGGTGTGTGGGACTTGGTCTATTAGTCCATCTATACTGACCTCCATCAGGTTGCAAATTAAAAATAATTTTTTTCTGCATCTAGCTCTGAAAAAATATTTGGGCTTCTAGCAGTGTGTGGTACTTGGTCTATTAGTCCATCTATACTGACCTCCATCAGGTTGGAAATTAAAAATAATTTTTTTCTTCATTTAGCTCTGAAAAAATATTTGGGCTTCTAGCAGTGTGTGGGACTTGTTCTATTAGTCCTTCTATACTGACCTCCAGCAGGTTGCAAATTGAATATAATTTTTTTTTGCATCTAGCTCTGAAAAAATATTTGGGCTTCTAGCGGTGTGTGGGACTTGGTCTATTAGTCCATCTATACTGACCTCCATCAGGTTGCAAATTAAAAATAATTTTTTTCTGCATCTAGCTCTGAAAAAATATTTGGGCTTCTAGCAGTGTGTGGGACTTGGTCTATTAGTCCATCTATACTGACCTCCATCAGGTTGCAAATTAAAAATAATTTTTTTCTTCATTTGTCTCTGAAAAAATATTTGGGCTTCTAGCAGCGTGTGGGACTTGTTCTATTAGTCCATCTATACTGACCTCCATCAGGTTGCAAATTAAAAATATTTTTTTTCTGCATCTAGCTCTGAAAAAAATATTTGGGCTTCTAGCAGTGTGTGGGACTTGGTCTATTAGTCCATCTATACTGACCTCCATCAGGTTGCAAATTAAAAATAATTTTTTTCTTCATTTAGCTCTGAAAAAATATTTGGGCTTCTAGCAGTGTGTGGGACTTGTTCTATTAGTCCTTCTATACTGACCTCCATCAGGTTGCAAATTAAAAATAATTTTTTTCTGCATCTAGCTCTGAAAAAAATATTTGGGCTTCTAGCAGTGTGTGGGACTTGTTCTATTAGTCCTTCTATACTGACCTCCAGCAGGTTGCAAATTGAATATAATTTTTTTCTCCATCTAGCTCTGAAAAAATATTTGGGCTTCTAGCGGT
Organism: Phyllobates terribilis; assembly: GCF_046119375.1. Taxonomy (NCBI): domain Eukaryota; kingdom Metazoa; phylum Chordata; class Amphibia; order Anura; family Dendrobatidae; genus Phyllobates; species Phyllobates terribilis. The sequence continues at coordinate 288,387,810 of NW_027362769.1, forward strand.
GTGTGGGACTTGGTCTATTAGTTCATCTATACTGACCTCCATCAGGTTGCAAATTAAAAATAATTTTTTTCTTCATTTAGCTCTGAAAAAATATTTGGGCTTCTAGCAGTGTGTGGGACTTGTTCTATTAGTCCTTCTATACTGACCTCCAGCAGGTTGCAAATTGAATATAATTTTTTTCTCCATCTAGCTCTGAAAAAATATTTGGGCTTCTAGCGGTGTGTGGGACTTGGTCTATTAGTCCATCTATACTGACCTCCATCAGGTTGCAAATTAAAAATAATTTTTTTCTGCATCTAGCTCTGAAAAAATATTTGGGCTTCTAGCAGTGTGTGGGACTTGGTCTATTAGTCCATCTATACTGACCTCCATCAGGTTGCAAATTAAAAATAATTTTTTTCTTCATTTATCTCTGAAAAAATATTTGGGCTTCTAGCAGCGTGTGGGACTTGTTCTATTAGTCCATCTACACTGACCTCCATCAGGTTGCAAATTAAAAATAATTTTTTTCTGCATCTAGCTCTGAAAAAATATTTGGGCTTCTAGCAGTGTGTGGGACTTGGTCTATTAGTCCATCTATAGTGACCTCCATCAGGTTGCAAATTAAAAATATTTTTTTTCTGCATCTAGCTCTGAAAAAATATTTGGGCTTCTAGCAGTGTGTGGGACTTGGTCTATTAGTCCATCTATACTGACCTCCATCAGGTTGCAAATTGAATAAAAAAAATTTCTGCATCTAGCTCTGAAAAAATATTTGGGCTTCTAGCGGTGTGTGGGACTTGGTCTATTAGTCCATCTATACTGACCTCCATCAGGTTGCAAATTAAAAATAATTTTTTTCTGCATCTAGCTCTGAAAAAATATTTGGGCTTCTAGCAGTGTGTGGGACTTGGTCTATTAGTCCATCTATACTGACCTCCATCAGGTTGCAAATTAAAAATAATTTTTTTCTGCATCTAGCTCTGAAAAAATATTTGGGCTTCTAGCAGTGTGTGGGACTTGGTCTATTAGTCCATCTATACTGACCTCCATCAGGTTGCAAATTGAATAAAAAAATTTTCTGCATCTAGCTCTGAAAAAATATTTGGGCTTCTAGCGGTGTGTGGGACTTGGTCTATTAGTCCATCTATACTGACCTCCATCAGGTTGCAAATTAAAAATAATTTTTTTCTGCATCTAGCTCTGAAAAAATATTTGGGCTTCTAGCAGTGTGTGGTACTTGGTCTATTAGTCCATCTATACTGACCTCCATCAGGTTGCAAATTAAAAATAATTTTTTTCTTCATTTAGCTCTGAAAAAATATTTGGGCTTCTAGCAGTGTGTGGGACTTGTTCTATTAGTTCTTCTATACTGACCTCCAGCAGGTTGCAAATTGAATATAATTTTTTTTTGCATCTAGCTCTGAAAAAATATTTGGGCTTCTAGCGGTGTGTGGGACTTGGTCTATTAGTCCATCTATACTGACCTCCATCAGGTTGCAAATTAAAAATAATTTTTTTCTGCATCTAGCTCTGAAAAAATATTTGGGCTTCTAGCAGTGTGTGGGACTTGGTCTATTAGTCCATCTATACTGACCTCCATCAGGTTGAAAATTAAAAATAATTTTTTTCTTCATTTATCTCTGAAAAAATATTTGGGCTTCTAGCAGCTTGTGGGACTTGTTCTATTAGTCCATCTATACTGACCTCCATCAGGTTGCAAATTAAAAATAATTTTTTTCTGCATCTAGCTCTGAAAAAATATTTGGGCTTCTAGCAGTGTGTGGGACTTGGTCTATTAGTCCATCTATACTGACCTCCATCAGGTTGCAAATTAAAAATAATTTTTTTCTTCATTTAGCTCTGAAAAAATATTTGGGCTTCTAGCAGTGTGTGGGACTTGTTCTATTAGTCCTTCTATACTGACCTCCATCAGGTTGCAAATTAAAAATAATTTTTTTCTGCATCTAGCTCTGAAAAAATATTTGGGCTTCTAGCAGTGTGTGGGACTTGGTCTATTAGTCCATCTATACTGACCTCCATCAGGTTGCAAATTAAAAATAATTTTTTTCTTCATTTAGCTCTGAAAAAATATTTGGGCTTCTAGCAGTGTGTGGGACTTGTTCTATTAGTCCTTCTATACTGACCTCCAGCAGGTTGCAAATTGAATATAATTTTTTTCTGCATCTAGCTCTGAAAAAATATTTGGGCTTCTAGCGGTGTGTGGGACTTGGTCTATTAGTCCATCTATACTGACCTCCATCAGGTTGCAAATTAAAAATAATTTTTTTCTGCATCTAGCTCTGAAAAAATATTTGGGCTTCTAGCAGTGTGTGGGACTTGGTCTATTAGTCCATCTATACTGACCTCCATCAGGTTGCAAATTAAAAATAATTTTTTTCTTCATTTATCTCTGAAAAAATATTTGGGCTTCTAGCAGTGTGTGGGACTTGTTCTATTAGTCCATCTATACTGACCTCCATAAGGTTGCAAATTAAAAATAATTTTTTTCTGCATCTAGCTCTGAAAAAATATTTGGGCTTCTAGCAGTGTGTGGGACTTGGTCTATTAGTCCATATATACTGACCTCCATCAGGTTGCAAATTAAAAATATTTTTTTTCTTCATTTAGCTCTGAAAAAATATTTGGGCTTCTAGCAGTGTGTGGGACTTGTTCTATTAGTCCTTCTATACTGACCTCCAGCAGGTTGCAAATTGAATATAATTTTTTTCTGCATCTAGCTCTGAAAAAATATTTGGGCTTCTAGCGGTGTGTGGGACTTGGTCTATTAGTCCATCTATACTGACCTCCATCAGGTTGCAAATTAAAAATAATTTTTTTCTGCATCTAGCTCTGAAAAAATATTTGGGCTTCTAGCAGTGTGTGGGACTTGGTCTATTAGTCCATCTATACTGACCTCCAGCAGGTTGCAAATTGAATATAATTTTTTTCTGCATCTAGCTCTGAAAAAATATTTGGGCTTCTAGCGGTGTGTGGGACTTGGTCTATTAGTCCATCTATACTGACCTCCATCAGGTTGCAAATTAAAAATAATTTTTTTCTTCATTTATCTCTGAAAAAATATTTGGGCTTCTAGCAGCGTGTGGGACTTGTTCTATTAGTCCATCTATACTGACCTCCATCAGGTTGCAAATTAAAAATAATTTTTTTCTGCATCTAGCTCTGAAAAAATATTTGGGCTTCTAGCAGTGTGTGGGACTTGGTCTATTAGTCCATTTATACTGACCTCCATCAGGTTGCAAATTAAAAATAATTTTTTTCTTCATTTAGCTCTGAAAAAATATTTGGGCTTCTAGCAGTGTGTGGGACTTGTTCTATTAGTCCTTCTATACTGACCTCCAGCAGGTTGCAAATTGAATATAATTTTTTTCTGCATCTAGCTCTGAAAAAATATTTGGGCTTCTAGCAGTGTGTGGGACTTGTTCTATTAGTCCTTCTATACTGACCTCCAGCAGGTTGCAAATTGAATATAATTTTTTTCTCCATCTAGCTCTGAAAAAATATTTGGGCTTCTAGCGGTGTGTGGGACTTGGTCTATTAGTTCATCTATACTGACCTCCATCAGGTTGCAAATTAAAAATAATTTTTTTCTTCATTTAGCTCTGAAAAAATATTTGGGCTTCTAGCAGTGTGTGGGACTTGTTCTATTAGTCCTTCTATACTGACCTCCAGCAGGTTGCAAATTGAATATAATTTTTTTCTCCATCTAGCTCTGAAAAAATATTTGGGCTTCTAGCGGTGTGTGGGACTTGGTCTATTAGTCCATCTATACTGACCTCCATCAGGTTGCAAATTAAAAATAATTTTTTTCTGCATCTAGCTCTGAAAAAATATTTGGGCTTCTAGCAGTGTGTGGGACTTGGTCTATTAGTCCATCTATACTGACCTCCATCAGGTTGCAAATTAAAAATAATTTTTTTCTTCATTTATCTCTGAAAAAATATTTGGGCTTCTAGCAGCGTGTGGGACTTGTTCTATTAGTCCATCTACACTGACCTCCATCAGGTTGCAAATTAAAAATAATTTTTTTCTGCATCTAGCTCTGAAAAAATATTTGGGCTTCTAGCAGTGTGTGGGACTTGGTCTATTAGTCCATCTATAGTGACCTCCATCAGGTTGCAAATTAAAAATATTTTTTTTCTGCATCTAGCTCTGAAAAAATATTTGGGCTTCTAGCAGTGTGTGGGACTTGGTCTATTAGTCCATCTATACTGACCTCCATCAGGTTGCAAATTGAATAAAAAAAATTTCTGCATCTAGCTCTGAAAAAATATTTGGGCTTCTAGCGGTGTGTGGGACTTGGTCTATTAGTCCATCTATACTGACCTCCATCAGGTTGCAAATTAAAAATAATTTTTTTCTGCATCTAGCTCTGAAAAAATATTTGGGCTTCTAGCAGTGTGTGGGACTTGGTCTATTAGTCCATCTATACTGACCTCCATCAGGTTGCAAATTAAAAATAATTTTTTTCTGCATCTAGCTCTGAAAAAATATTTGGGCTTCTAGCAGTGTGTGGGACTTGGTCTATTAGTCCATCTATACTGACCTCCATCAGGTTGCAAATTGAATAAAAAAATTTTCTGCATCTAGCTCTGAAAAAATATTTGGGCTTCTAGCGGTGTGTGGGACTTGGTCTATTAGTCCATCTATACTGACCTCCATCAGGTTGCAAATTAAAAATAATTTTTTTCTGCATCTAGCTCTGAAAAAATATTTGGGCTTCTAGCAGTGTGTGGTACTTGGTCTATTAGTCCATCTATACTGACCTCCATCAGGTTGCAAATTAAAAATAATTTTTTTCTTCATTTAGCTCTGAAAAAATATTTGGGCTTCTAGCAGTGTGTGGGACTTGTTCTATTAGTTCTTCTATACTGACCTCCAGCAGGTTGCAAATTGAATATAATTTTTTTTTGCATCTAGCTCTGAAAAAATATTTGGGCTTCTAGCGGTGTGTGGGACTTGGTCTATTAGTCCATCTATACTGACCTCCATCAGGTTGCAAATTAAAAATAATTTTTTTCTGCATCTAGCTCTGAAAAAATATTTGGGCTTCTAGCAGTGTGTGGGACTTGGTCTATTAGTCCATCTATACTGACCTCCATCAGGTTGAAAATTAAAAATAATTTTTTTCTTCATTTATCTCTGAAAAAATATTTGGGCTTCTAGCAGCTTGTGGGACTTGTTCTATTAGTCCATCTATACTGACCTCCATCAGGTTGCAAATTAAAAATAATTTTTTTCTGCATCTAGCTCTGAAAAAATATTTGGGCTTCTAGCAGTGTGTGGGACTTGGTCTATTAGTCCATCTATACTGACCTCCATCAGGTTGCAAATTAAAAATAATTTTTTTCTTCATTTAGCTCTGAAAAAATATTTGGGCTTCTAGCAGTGTGTGGGACTTGTTCTATTAGTCCTTCTATACTGACCTCCATCAGGTTGCAAATTAAAAATAATTTTTTTCTGCATCTAGCTCTGAAAAAATATTTGGGCTTCTAGCAGTGTGTGGGACTTGGTCTATTAGTCCATCTATACTGACCTCCATCAGGTTGCAAATTAAAAATAATTTTTTTCTTCATTTAGCTCTGAAAAAATATTTGGGCTTCTAGCAGTGTGTGGGACTTGTTCTATTAGTCCTTCTATACTGACCTCCAGCAGGTTGCAAATTGAATATAATTTTTTTCTGCATCTAGCTCTGAAAAAATATTTGGGCTTCTAGCGGTGTGTGGGACTTGGTCTATTAGTCCATCTATACTGACCTCCATCAGGTTGCAAATTAAAAATAATTTTTTTCTGCATCTAGCTCTGAAAAAATATTTGGGCTTCTAGCAGTGTGTGGGACTTGGTCTATTAGTCCATCTATACTGACCTCCATCAGGTTGCAAATTAAAAATAATTTTTTTCTTCATTTATCTCTGAAAAAATATTTGGGCTTCTAGCAGTGTGTGGGACTTGTTCTATTAGTCCATCTATACTGACCTCCATAAGGTTGCAAATTAAAAATAATTTTTTTCTGCATCTAGCTCTGAAAAAATATTTGGGCTTCTAGCAGTGTGTGGGACTTGGTCTATTAGTCCATCTATACTGACCTCCATCAGGTTGCAAATTAAAAATATTTTTTTTCTTCATTTAGCTCTGAAAAAATATTTGGGCTTCTAGCAGTGTGTGGGACTTGTTCTATTAGTCCTTCTATACTGACCTCCAGCAGGTTGCAAATTGAATATAATTTTTTTCTGCATCTAGCTCTGAAAAAATATTTGGGCTTCTAGCGGTGTGTGGGACTTGGTCTATTAGTCCATCTATACTGACCTCCATCAGGTTGCAAATTAAAAATAATTTTTTTCTGCATCTAGCTCTGAAAAAATATTTGGGCTTCTAGCAGTGTGTGGGACTTGGTCTATTAGTCCATCTATACTGACCTCCAGCAGGTTGCAAATTGAATATAATTTTTTTCTGCATCTAGCTCTGAAAAAATATTTGGGCTTCTAGCGGTGTGTGGGACTTGGTCTATTAGTCCATCTATACTGACCTCCATCAGGTTGCAAATTAAAAATAATTTTTTTCTTCATTTATCTCTGAAAAAATATTTGGGCTTCTAGCAGCGTGTGGGACTTGTTCTATTAGTCCATCTATACTGACCTCCATCAGGTTGCAAATTAAAAATAATTTTTTTCTGCATCTAGCTCTGAAAAAATATTTGGGCTTCTAGCAGTGTGTGGGACTTGGTCTATTAGTCCATTTATACTGACCTCCATCAGGTTGCAAATTAAAAATAATTTTTTTCTTCATTTAGCTCTGAAAAAATATTTGGGCTTCTAGCAGTGTGTGGGACTTGTTCTATTAGTCCTTCTATACTGACCTCCAGCAGGTTGCAAATTGAATATAATTTTTTTCTGCATCTAGCTCTGAAAAAATATTTGGGCTTCTAGCGGTGTGTGGGACTTGGTCTATTAGTCCATCTATACTGACCTCCATCAGGTTGCAAATTAAAAATAATTTTTTTCTGCATCTAGCTCTGAAAAAATATTTGGGCTTCTAGCAGTGTGTGGGACTTGGTCTATTAGTCCATTTATACTGACCTCCATCAGGTTGCAAACTGAATAAAAATTTTTTCTGCATCTAGCTCTGAAAAAATATTTGGGCTTCTAGCGGTGTGTGGGACTTGGTCTATTAGTCCATCTATACTGACCTCCATCAGGTTGCAAATTAAAAATAATTTTTTTCTGCATCTAACCCAGCCAATAGTTTTGGCCTAATACCACAGTTTGGCCACTCAGCTCTGCTCGGTTACCATCCATTGTTTTTTTGTGCAAACAACTCCAGAGTTGTGAATTAGTTAACCACCAAAATGAGTGGAAAAAGGCCTGCTGCTGGTGGAAAGGGGAATAGGCGTGTTGGGAAGGGGAAAAAAGGTTGTGTCTGTGGGGTAGGTGCAGAAGAAAGACCATCTTCCAGCCAAACTAAAATGTCTACTTCTTTTAGCGGACAATGTGATAAGATCCCTTTCTTACGGCCACGCCAATCGCTACAAATTGCAGATGAGGCACAAAAACAGCAGGTGCTTCAACGGATATCAAGTGCTCCTTTAAGTGGGCTCTCCTCCACATCAACTTCAACATCACAAATACTCCAGTCCTCAAAGGTGTCACCCAAATCGCACTTGCTTCCTCACAGCTCCCAAATCTCCAGCTGCCCATCTGAGTATGAGGTAGAACAGATGGTTGAGTCTGCAGAGCTGTTTACTCATACTATAGCCTGGGAATCAGAGGTCGACTCCAGCGCTTCTGTGAATCCAGACGAGGAAATGATCTGCACTGATGCCCAGAATCTTTATGAGTCGGATCCAGGACCAGACGCAGAAGGTTCTGACAATAATGTAGACCCTCATTCCCAAACTGTAACTCCTGTTGGTGGAGACAATGAGGAAGACGATGATAAGACTCAAATACCTGATTGGAGCGACAACTTTAGTTTTTTGTCAGGGCAGGAACAGGTTGGCTCTGAGGACGACGGGTGTGATAACGCACAGGGTGATGATGATGAGGTCGGAGATCCCACTTACTGTCAACCCACAGTCAGCCAAGAGATGAGGTCAGCAGAGGAGGTGGAGGAAGATGCTAGTGACGACGAGGTCAGGTTGCGCCTTCCTGGACAGAGACGTAGTACTGGAAGCACGTCAACAACTGCATCCTCAAACACAACTCTGCCTCTCACCACAAGTCGTGGTGGCTCTTCAGGTCGCATGGGTGCTAAGCCTTGCATAGCCTGGGCATTTTTTCAGATCGATAAAGATGACCCAACTCGTGTTATCTGTAACATTTGTCAGCAAAAGCTAAGTAGAGGCCAAAAAATACATAGTTTGAGTACTTCATGCATGAACCGGCACATGGACATGAAGCATAAGTTGCAGTGGGAAGCTCAGTGTGCTACAATGCGGCCTAGCCGGCCGGGCCAACCACCGTCTGCCATATCTTGTGCATCCGCGGCCTCTTCATCCTCTGTGACTGGGGGGACAGCAGTCACACCTGTTTTGGGGTGCAGACCTGCCACCTCTTTACCCGCAACAGCCAGCGTGATTGGCAGGTCATCATTTTCTTTGGAGGTGGTAACACCAGCTGGTCTTGAGCGCTGTCCGACATCGATAGCACCACCTTTGGATCAAGGCAACCTAACATGTCCGCCTGCATCTTCCTCACAGACCGGCAGTTTGCCGGGGACACCCTTATCAACCCCGTCTAAGCACAATAGCCAGCCCTCGGTCCCTCAGATGTGGACAAGTAAAAGACCATTTCCTCCTAGCCATGAGAAAGCTAAGAGGTTGAATTTCACCATCTGCAAGCTCTTGGCTACAGAAATGCTGCCTTTCCGCCTGGTGGACACAGAGGATTTTCGAGACCTTATGTCCGTCGCAGTGCCCCAGTACCAGATGCCCAGTCGGCACTACTTCTCAAAGAAAGGTGTGCCTGCGCTCCACCAGCATGTCGCACACAACATCACCGCTTCTTTGAGAAACTCTGTGTGTGACAGGGTGCATTTCACCACAGACACTTGGACGAGTAGGCATGGACAGGGGCGTTACATGTCGCTGACTGGGCACTGGGTAACTATGGTGACAGCAGGACAAGGGGCTGCTGTCCAAGTCTTGCCGTCCCCACGAGTTGTGCGTCAATCCTCTTTATGTCAAAGTTCCTCCACTGCTTCTGCCTCCTCAACCTCCTCTCGGTCTTCCACCTGCACCCAAAGCCTGTCTGGTCATGCCACAAGCTTTTTAACTGCGCAGAAGGGATCCTGCACACCTCCTTACTATGCTGGCAGTAGGGCTCAACGTCATCAGGCGGTTTTTACATTGAAATGTCTGGGAAATGTGAGTCACACAGCTGAGGAGTTGTGGTCAGCTCTGGAGAACCAATTTCATGAATGGTTGTCTCCACTGGACCTGAAACCAGGGAAGGCCGTGTGCGACAATGCTGCAAACCTGGGTGCGGCCCTTCGCCGGGGCAATGTCACACACGTGCCTTGTATGGCTCACGTGTTGAACCTGGTTGTCCAGCAATTTTTAGCCCACTATCCCAGACTAGATGGCCTTCTGCAGAGGGCACGGTCGCTGTGTGCTCACTTCCGCCGTTCGCATCCCGCAGCTCAGCGACTTACATCTCTACAGAAGTCGTTGGGCCTGCCACTTCACCGGCTAAAATGCGATGTGCCTACCCGGTGGAATTCAACTCTGCACATGTTGCAGCGACTGTGGCAGCACCGACAAGCCCTGGTGCAATACGTTCTGACGTATAGCCTGGGCCAACGAGATTCAGAGGTGGGGCAAATCACGCTGGAGGAGTGGTCTCAGATCAGGGACCTATGCACCCTTCTGCACAGTTTTGAAATGGCGACGAAGATGTTTAGTGCTGACGATGCCATTATCAGCATGACTATTCCGGTGATTTACATGCTGGAGCACATGTTAAACAGAATTCGGAGTCAGGTGGTGGCACAAGAGGAGGTGGAGGAAGTAGAGGAGGAGGAGTTGTATGCGGAAGGGCTAACATCTGCAAGGTCCAGACGGTCGGCAGCACCAAGGCGGCAGGCGTGTGAGGGTGGGGGAGATGATTTTACCAGGGCGCATGGTAGCAGCCAAACTAGTGAGGAAGGTGCAGGAGCCCAGGAAGAAGTGGAGGACGAACTGATGGAAGACTCATCAGATGAGGGAGACCTTGATCACATTTCTGTTGTGCGAGGTTGGGGGGAGAGGACAGAGGAAGGAAGCATGATTGTTACCTCGCCACCAACACAACAGGGACTTGGTGCTCCTGGATGCGCAACACACATGAGTGCCTTCTTGCTGCACTACCTGCAACATGACCCTCGAATTGTGAGAATTAGAAATAATCCTGACTACTGGGTTGCCACACTGTTAGATCCCCGGTACAAAAGTAAATTTGCAGAAATTATTCCTGCCATAGAAAGGGATGCACGCATGCAGGAGTATCAGCAGAGACTGTTGCAGAATCTTACATGTGCTTTTCCACAAAATACCAGTGGTGCACGTAGTGAATCTCACAGTTCCAACTTGCCAACCGTGGGACCGTCAAGTGTTCAGCACTCAAACCGTAACAGAACCACAGTATCTGCTGGTAACATCAATTTTGCGGAATCATTTCACCACTTTTTTAGCCCATCCTTTGCAAGGCCACAGGAGACAAGAAGTCTGACACATAGTCAACGCCTAGAGACGATGGTACAGGAGTATCTCCAAGTAAACATTGAAGCCACGACTGTGTCACTGGACCCTTGCTCTTTTTGGGCTTCCAATCTGGATAAATGGCCGGAGCTAGCCACTTACGCCTTGGAGATCTTGTCATGCCCCGCAGCCAGCGTTCTGTCTGAACGTGTGTTCAGCGCTGCTGGTGGTGTGCTGACAGATAAGCGCACGCGGCTCTCCACTGATAATGTAGACAGACTCACGTTCATAAAGATGAACAAATCATGGATCCGAAACGACTTTTCTACCCCTGTGTCATCCTGGGGAGAGTAAAAGCTTGATGATTGGTTAAAATCACCCTACCAACCGTTTTAAGCTTTCAAATTACTAATCATGTTTATCTGTATCTTGACTGGAAAATAATTTGGGCTTTGTAGCAGTGTGCAGCACTGATCCTATTAGGCCATCTATAATAAGCTTCACCAGATTTAAAATTAAAAATAATTTTTAGCTGCATCTAGCCCGGAAAATAATTTTGGGGCTCCGAGATGCGCAAGACACATAAGTGCCTTCTTGCTGCACTACCTGCAGCATGACCCTCATATTGTCAGAATTCGAAGTAATCATGACTACTGGGTTGCCACACTCTTAGATCCCCCAAACTTTTCGATCAACCTTTTCATTTTAATAAAGACCAAAAAAATGGTCATTTTTGAAATTATAAGCATTAGCAGGTTGTTAGAAACTGAAATCAAACAGTTTTCAACTCAAAACTTTATTCTAGGTGATGTTACATTTTCACATAGGACCCCTTGTTCGAAAGGAGCTTCTGAACTCTCTCGTCCATTGAATTTGTCAGGTTTTGGATGGTTTCTGCTTCAATTGTTTTGCATGAGGACAGAATACCCTCCCAGAGCTGTTGCTTAGATGTGAACTGCCTCCCGCCATCATAGACACTCCTTTTAATGATGCTCCAAAGGTTCTGAATGGGGTAGAGGTCAGGGGAGCATGGGGGTCACACCATAAGTTTGTCCCCTTTTATGCCCATATCAGCCAGAGATGCAGATGTTTTATGTGCAGCATGAGATGGTGCATTATCATGCAGAAAAATGATCTTGCTGTGAAATACACGGTTCTAATTCTTGAACCATGGCAGGAAGTGCTGTTTGAGAAAATCCACATACATTATGGAGTTCATCTTTAGCGCCTTCAGGGATCATAAAGGGGCCGACAATCTCTCTCCCCATGATTCCAGCCGAAAACATTACTCCACCTCCTCCTTGTTGGCGCTGTAGCCGTGTTTGCGTGGGGTGTCCATCAACCAGCCATCCTCCACTCCATTCATCTGGACCATCGAGCGCTGCACGGCACTCATCCGTGAACAAAACAGTTTTGAAATCAGTCTTCATGTAATGTTTGGCCCACTGGAGCCGTTTCTGCTTGTGTGAAGTGGATAGAGGAGGTCGACAGGATGGCGTATGCACAGCTGCAAACCTCTGAAGGACCCTGCATCTTGTTGTTCGGGGGACGTTGGAGGCACAAGCAGCTTCAAAAACTTGTCTGCTGCTATGACAAGGCTTTTTTGCCGCTGCTCTTTCAACCTGACGTAATTGCCTGTAGGAAAGAGTCCTCAATTTGCCCTTATCAGCACGCACACGTGTGTACTGTGAATCAGCTACATACTTCTTGATTGCCAAGACACTTCATCCTGATCATCGCACAATGTTGATTGTAGTCATGCCTTGACCTAAACACTCCACAATTTGTTGCTTCTCAGCAGCCGACACATCCTTTTTCTTTCCCATTTTGGCAGAAAATGTAGGCTGCTTAATAATGTGAGAGAGCCTTCTTAAGTAGTCTTGCCTTTCATTGGACACACCTGCCAAACTAATTAGCACAGGTGTCTGCAATTGCTTACAGTGATATAAAGAGCCCTGACACACATCACCATCAATGAGTTTAACTGACAAACAAACAAATTCTTCCCTTATCACTCCTAAACACTTTTTGCATAATAATTTGGAACGCGGTGTACATGTGCTTTTCCACAAAACACCAGTGGTTCACGTAGTGAATCTTACAGTTCTAACTTGCCAACCGTGGTCTGTATGGAATTGTTCAATAAAGGGCCCAAAATTAAGATAACATAGATGGGAGAGGTCTCTATGAATAGGAATTCCTAAGTATTTGATACCCTGTGAGGGCCAGGCAAAGGGAAAGTTGGACTGGATGGAATCCTATATGGATTTAGGGAGGGAGACATCGAGGGCCTCAGACTTCGCTGCATTGATTTTAAAATTTTACCATGTAACAAAGTGATCTATTTCAGCCATAACAGCAGGGATGGATATATGTGATTGAGTGATATATACTAGGACATCATCAGCAAATAGAGAGCACTTGTACTCGGTGCCTCCCACCTCAATCCACCTAATATTGGGGTTATGGCGAATTGATGAGAGCAGGTGCTCCGTCACTAGGATGTATAAGAGAGGGGACAGAGGACATCCCTGCCTTGTCCCATTGGTGATTGTGAAAGGTGATGAAAATGTTCTGACGCACCCCTGGGCCTTGGGACACCCGGAGCCGGACCCTTTTTGGTGGATGCTGGTGGTTGTAGTCTTCGTGGCGGCGATCCGGTTCCGTGGCTCAGGGCGGTCAAACCAGTGGCGGAACTATTTATGTGGTTTTGATGTTTAAATGTCCGACTACGCCACCCGTGGATTGCGGTCAGAGTGAACCGCCGCTACAGGGCAGACCGCTAAGGCTGGTGTTGTGGGTGCAGCAGAGCGTAGCATAACTCCCCACAGGAGGAGTATAGCCTCAGGGCAGTGTATGCGGAGGATGGGGGTGATGGTGCAGGGCAGCAGCAGTAACGACACGGAGTCAGTGATGCAGTTCAGGGCCTTTACTCATAGTTCTTATTATCCAGACCACGTCTGCAGGTAACGGCTGCCCACGTCGTACTGTGCTCACCAGGTGAGGGGCTCAGACAACTCCCAGATAGCTTTGGAGCGCTTCACAGGACCCCCTTTGTGTGTCCTTTGTCTGGCCTTTCTTACCAACACTTCTGTCCGGCTGCCTCGGGCCTCCTCTTGGTAAACTTGGCGCCAGTTTCCCTGACCCTATGTGGTGCCTTCCTAGCGGGTGGAGCAAGGGGCTGCGCCACATAAAATGTCAGAGCCTCCGGTTTCTAGCTGAGGGTCGTTTCCTGCCTCCACTAGTTCGGGGACCGGTCTCCCCCTTTGGCCTGACCCCTCCACGCAGGTGGATTCGGGCGTGCGGTGGCGACTCGCCCGTCCGCACCCCTGGGATCCCTTCATTCCTCGTTCCTGGAGCCTTCTCCGCTCCTCTTCCTTCCTTCTCCCTCTTGCAGGCCTGGGCCTCTGTTACTAGGCCCGCCTCCGGAGCAGAGCTCATGCAGAGCCCCTGCTCCCTGCCACTTCTGCTCAGACTTCTCTGCACTGAACTAAGATGGTGCCCACCTTTTATACTCCCTTCTCAATGCACCCAGGAACTGCTTCCTCCCTGCTCCTGCACTGCAGGGTTCCCCTTCCTCAGTGTTCCCTCCCCCCACTCCAGCCAGGGACAGGGACTGTCGTGCCCATCTCAGGGGCATATTGGTCGCCCTGCCCCACGGCAATGTGGTGTAATGCATGCAGGTGTCGGGTCCTGATCCACACTCCATCCTTATCTGAGAGTGAGATATCACACCTCTGGGTGAGGTGCAATACGTCTGTAGCAACCGAGCCCTCGGTGCTACAGTTCCATTTATCTTCAGCCTAGGTGACGTATTGTGATACAGGGCCGTGATTTTGGCTATAAAAGGGTCCCCTAGACCCCTACCCCAAGCTTTTTAAGAGAATCATATATGGCGTGCCAGGAGACTCTATGGAATGCTTTCTCAGCATCCAACGAGAGTATCTACTTACAAATTTTTAACTGCATCTAGCCCAGGAAATACTTTGTGCCTAGTAGCAGTGTCTGCTAGTCAGCGGATTATCCCGGCTGTTAAGCAAGCTACACCACCTGTAGTTTGGACACTTAATTTTTTCAAAGGAAATGCTTCGGGACCACGGGATACTCAGTGAAGAGCATCAGGAGGCACCCCAATGCATAGGGGCTGGGACTGGCACTAGGATGCCTTGCGGTGGACAGCCGAGCTCGATCCTTATAAAAGCTTTTTAACTGCAGCAGCTTTAGTGGACGCTACTGGAGCTGGAATTACGCGGCTGCTGGCATGAGACTTGCCCTCCAATAGATCCTTGTAAATGGATTTAAAGTGTATTCATTCAAATTAGAGGGACAATTTAAATTAAAAAGCTTAGAGCTGCCTCCACCACAGGGGGGCTCTCTCGACCCACCAGCGGACAGGCACCAGTATTGGGAGAGGGGGGCTGGCCGTCAGGGTTCACCGCGGCTCTGGCACAAACCCGGCGACACGGGGGTGGCACGGGCAGGAGCGGACTGGCCGTCTCGGCTTCTCACTTTTTGGATTTTAGAAGGGCATGACATGCCTATATCTGTGTCTCCCCCTCCTTTTACTCCTCCACCTCTTTTCTTTTCGCATGACTATATGTACTTGTCACTTTTCCATGTGTTAGTTGTGTCTTCTGAGCAGTTTGTCAGCTTTTGGACACCTTTGAAGGTGTTTTCTATGTGTTTCTATGTGTTTTTGTTTGCCTGCCATTGGTTTTAACGGTGTTCGAAGGTGTTCGACGAACAGTTCGACGAACAGTTCGGCGAACACATGGGTGTTCGACGAACCGAACCGAACTCGAACACTACGGGGGTGGCTCAACACTAGTCAGTATAGATGGACTAATAGAACAAGTCCCACACACTGCTAGAAGCCCAAATATTTTTTCAGAGCTAGATGCAGATAAAAATTATTTTTAATTTGCAACCTGATGGAGGTCAGTATAGGTGGACTAATAGAACAAGTCCCACACACTGCTAGAAGGCCAAATATTTTTTCAGAGTTGGATGCAGAAAAAAATTATATTCAATTTGCAACCTGATGGAGGTCAGTATAGATGGACTAATAGACCAAGTCCCACACACTGCTAGAAGGCCAAATATTTTTTCAGAGCTAGATGCAGAAAAAAATTATATTCAATTTGCAACCTGATGCAGGTCAGTATAGATGGACTAATAGACCAAGTCCCACACACTGCTAGAAGCCAAAATATTTTTTCAGAGCTAGATGCAGAAAAATATTATATTCAATTTGCAAACTGATGGAGGTCAGTATAGATGGACTAATAGAATGATGCTATGCCCAAAAGGTTTTACTTCACTAGGTGCAGTAAAAAAATTGGTATTCTATACACAGGTGGTGTAGCTTGCAACACAGATAAGCTACTCCACTGACTAACACACTCTGCAATAGGCCAAAAAGGATTAGCTTTGCTAGATTTAGCCAAATGCTGTGAAAAAAACTTGCACAGCACTGGCACAGACCTGCCTGAATAGGACTGCAATTACAATTAGTCTTTACTCCCAACCTATCTATTTAAGAGCACAGACCTGCCTGATAAAAGTTGTAGGAAATGCTGTAACCTAGTCCTTAAAATGACTGCAATCACAACTATTCCCTATTCCCAAGCTATCTGTATATTTGTGCGAAAATTGGCTTGAAATTAACAAGGTATAGCGCACACAGCAACAGCGGTGCCGTCTAACACGTAGCTGCAGCAGTGAGAAAATGGTGGCGACGGGGAAAATGGCTGGGTCTTATAGGGCAAGGACATGTGACATACACTGCCAATGACACATGCCCTTGCTTGTGTGAAAAAAAGCAGTTCGCTCCGTGTGTGCTCTGCTGATAGGCTGACAGATTGCACCTCCCCACTGTAAATGCGGGAAAGAGAAAAAAAAAAGTGGAGATCTTCATTATTCCTGCAGAGATCCATCCCCTGCCCCTCCCCCCGCCCCGCTGTACACTCAAACTGCGTATTAACATTAATTTTCAGCATTACTGAGAAAAAATCCAGTTATGATTTTGATGCACGAACAGTTATCGAACATAACCTCGAACAGCCGAATTTTTTTCAAATCGTTCGTGTTCGCCGAACGGCTCGAACACCGCCCAAAACTGCTCGAATTTGAGATTGGCGAACAGTTCGAGTCGAACAACGCTCATCTCTAGTAATGTGTTTTCTTTGTAAATTCCAGCCTGACCTGATCTTATCAGAGATTTCCACATCTTCCATCTGTTGTCTCCAATATTTGAAGAAAGTATCTGGGTGAACTCCCGATAGATTAGATCTCATTACAGAATGGAGGACAGAAATTGAAGGGGTACCCATTGGAGACAATAGAATGACATCCAACTCATTTTGAGAGACCTCAAAGGTTACAGCTTTTAAATTGGCCATAATAGATAGTTTAATTTGTTCATATTGAAAATAGGGTTGGGGAGGTTCATTGTATCTATCCAAACACTCGGTACATGTCATCTATCTCTGCTGAGTTGGATGAAGAAGATGAGATACGTTGTCTACACCTGCCTTCCGCCATTTCAGGAATAGTTTATTTTCATTACCCTGGGGGAATTCTGGGTTTTGCCATATCGGAAGGTATTTTGAATTCCTGAAAGAAAGGCCGTATTTTTTCCTAACTGCCTTCCAAGCGGAAATAGTGACCCTAAGGATTGTTCACTTTTTAACTGCCAAGGGAAGGGAGGTGAATCGAGAGTGAAGGAGGGCAACCTAACCAAGGGGGTATACATAGTCGGCTTCCAATGTGAAGTGAGAATATGTAGGTCTCTTATGAAACAAGTCTATTATATACCGGAAAAGGCAAGCAAGATTGTAATTTCTGATGCTTGGGAAATGAATGCCTCCGTCGTCTTTGGAAGCCATAAGTTTTCTCATACTAATCCTGGGACGTTTTCCCTTCCAAATAAAGGCCCTATTGGTAATTGGTAAATTAAGCAGTGGGGGAGTCTTAATTCCTTATTGGATTACTGTCAAAGCTTTGTGGGACCATTTTTAATACTAAATTGATGAACGAGGGAATGTGGGGAAGTAAAGTATTTTTTTCTGAGTGTGTATTTTTTTAATTAATCAGTTACTAGGTTAGTAATGGGGGTGTCTGATAGACGCCACCACATTACTAACATGTGGGATTGATGTCAGCTGTCAATTCACAGCTGACATCAACCCTATCATATTACCCCATTTTCCACTGCTCCTGGGCAAGTGGGAAGAGCCGGGCAAAGCGCGAGCATTGGCGCATCTAATGGATGCGCTTCTTCTGGGGCGGCTGCGAGCTGCTGTTTTTAGGCTGGGAAGGGCCCAATAACCTTGTGCCATCCTAGCCGGCGAATACCAGCCCCCATCTTTCTGCTTTACCTTGGCTGGTTTTCAAAAATAGGGAGGACCCTACATAATTTTTTTTTGCCCTATCAACTTTTCTTTTTTGATATTACACTTTTTTTTCACAATCCACGTTTGTTTTCAGGGCAATTGTCCTGCTCTTACACACATTTTGCTTTATTTTGCTGCCCCCTAGCGGTTACTAGGAACATTTTACAGCCTGAAGTTCAGGTCTCCATTGATTTATGAATTTCAGGTCCTTGGTCAAGTTCAGGTCAGGTCCAGGTCCCGAACTGAACTTTTTTTTAAAATACGGCTGGACTCAAAATTTTATGGGACTGGCCATCACTACACAACACTCTTTTATAGCTTTATATACTATGCACAACTTACACATATCACCACATTATAAATTCATACCACCAGTAAAACTGAAAGTATTATTATTATAATTATGCCCATAGATAAATTCCTTGAGGGGTGTAGTTTCCAAAATGAGGTCACCTGTGGGGGATTTCCCATGTTTTGGCTCCTCAAGGGCTCTGCAAATGCGACATGGTGTCCGCAAACCATTCCATCAAAGTCTGCTGTCTAATGCATCGCTGCTTCCTTTCAGAGCTCGGCAGTGTGCCCAAACAGTAGTTTTCCATCAGATATGGGGTATTGGTGTACTCAGGAGAAATTGCAAATGTGACATGGTGTCCACTGTTTATTGCAGCCAATTTTGCACTTCAAAAGTCAAATGGTGCTCCTTCCATTCTTAGCCCTGCCGTGCGCTCAAACAGTAGTTTGGAATTGGTGTACTCAGTAGAAATGGCACAACAAATTTTGGGGTCCATTACTATTGTTACTATTGTGAAAATTAAAAGTTTGATGCTAAAAATACATTTTTGTGGAAAAAATCTAAATTTGTCATTTTCACGGTTCCATGTTATATAATTCTGTGAAGGACCTGTGGGTTCAAGGTGCTCACCACACCTCTAGATAAATTCTTCGAGGGATGTAGTTTATAAAATGGGGTCACTTGTAGGGGGTTTCCACTGTTTGGATACATTAGGGGATCAGCAAACACGACTTGACGTCCTTTATCTGTTCCAGCCAATTTTGTGCTCCAAAAGTCAAATGATGCTCCTTACCGTCCAAGCCCTGCAGTGCGCCCAATCCATTTAATCAAAATCTGCGCTCCGAAACATTTCTCTTTCATATCGGAGCTTGGCAGTGTGCCCAAACAGTAGTTTTTCAGTACATATGGGGTATCGTTGTGCTAGGAAGAAATTGCACAGCAAATTTTGTGGTCCATTTTCTCCTGTCACCCTTGTGAAAATAAAAATTTGGGGGCTAAAGCAAATTTTTGTAGTAAAGATCTAATTTTTCATTTTCACGGCTCAACATTATAAAATTTTGTAAATGCCCCTGTGAGCTCAAGGTGATCACCACACCTCTCAATAATTTCCTTGAGGGGTGTACTTTCCAAAATGGGGTCACTTGTGCGGTTCAAATCCAGGCATTCATTTGTAGTGAAGGTGGAAAATATTGTCCTCTATTTAAAGTTTTGCATCAGTGTGTCAGTGAAGCTATTTACACGAGGTCATTGTGAAGAATAGTAAACTACAGGGCGGCTATTTAAAACCGTGGGTGTCCCTCAGACGTATCACATATAACTGCGGTACAAATCCAGCCGTTTGTAGTTAATGTGGAAAATATTGTCCTCCATTTAGAGTTTGTAGCAGTGTGTCAGTGAAGCTATTCACACTAGGTCGCTGCCAAGAATAGTAAACTACAGGGCCGCTATTTAAAACCGTGGGTGTCCGTCAGATGTATTGCATATAACTGCGGTTCAAATCCAGCTATTTTTAGTTAACATGGAAAATATTGTCCTCCATTTAGAGTTTTGCATCAGTGTGTCAGTGAAGCTATTCACACATGGTCGCTGTGAAGAATAGTAAACTACCAGGCCGCTATTTAAAACCGTGGGTGTCCATCAGACGTATCACATATAACTGCGGTTCAAATCCAGCCATTTTTAGTGTACTTTGAAAATATTATCCTCCATTTAAAATGGGCAAGGCACGTGGCAAGGGACAGGTAAGTGGATGTGATGGTGATGGTGATGGTGCATGCAGAGGCCTCGGTGGGCAAGCTGAAAATGTGCCACAGCAAACACCCACATCTTTTCTCTCAACCTTCTTGTCCCAATTGCTAGGGGACTGCAGAACACCACTATTGAACCCAGAGCAGTGTCAAAATGTTGTTTGTTGGATAGCAGATAATGCTTCCAGTCACTTTGCTACGACCACCAACCTGTCTTCCACATGGTCAAGTCTCAGCAGCCATGAGTCTGGACCGCATATTCCTCACCCTGATCCTTCTTCCTCCCACGATGCTGAGTGCCCGGAGACAACTGATCCCACAGTTGGACACTCAGAAGAGCTGTTCACTTTTCTATTTATAGATTCGGGCCTCTCGCCCTGCCAGCTTCATTCGGGGCAGAGGAGAACGCGTGTAGTGATGCCAAAATATTTGAGCAGCCATGGTCACACGAAGGCAACAGTGGGAATGTGCAATTACTGTCGCAAGAGGTGGATGATGATGAGACACAATTGCCAGAAACCAGGAGGACCAGGGTGCGGAAGACGAGGTGGTGGACGATGAAGTCTCTGACCCAACCAGGCAAGGTGACATGCAGAGCAAGGACAGCAGCACATAGGGGGAGGGAGGCGTAGCACCACAACAGGTAGGAAGAAGCAGTGTGGTGGCCGCAGACACAAGGCGGGAACCTTTCCCCGGAACACTAACACGACGGAAGTTATCAGTACAACTGTTAGGTCTTCCCGAGTCTGGTTGTTTTTTAAAGACTTTGCAGATAACCCCAAAAAGGCCATTTGCACCATCTGCCAGGCCAGCATCAGCAAGGAAAGCAAAACTATCAGCCTAACCACCACCAGCATGATCAGACACATGACAGCAAAGCACCCGACTAGGTGGGCCGAATGCCAGGTTCCAGAAATAGTGTCTGCAGATGACACCACTGCTTGTTCCGCTGTTGTGCGTGCACGTCCATGGCGCATGTGAAGATGCCTCCCGCCATGCACCTGTTGTTGCACACTCTCAACTAGCACCATCAGAATCCACGTCCATGTCCTTGTCCCAGCGCAGTGTTCAGTTGTCCCTACCCCAGTCCATGGAAGGCAAGCGCAAATATGCAGCCAAAGCCCCACAGGCCATATTACTAAATTCATACATTTCACGAGCTCGAAATGTTGCCTTTTAGGCTCATGGAGACAGAAGCTTTCCACAACCTGATGGCGGTGGCCATCCCTGGGTACTCGGTCCCCAGCCGCCACTATTTCTCCCGGTGTGCCGTCCCCGCATTACACAAGCACATGTCCCACAACATTAGCCGTGCCCTCAACAATGCAGTTACTGGGAACGTCCACCTAACCACGGACATGTGGACAAATGCTTATGGGTAGGGATGGTAATCTCGCTGACGGCACACTGGGTTAATATAGTGGAAACCAGGACCCAGTTGGACCGGGTCGGAACACGTCCTCCTGACGCAGAGGATTGCCATCCCTGGGTCAATCAGGGTTGCCCCCACAGCTCCTGCACCTCCTCCTCCTCTTCAGCCTCCATCTCCGAAATGACCACATCAGTCACAAGCTGGAAGCACTGCAGCACTGCTTCGGCCAACTGGCAACAGGCTGTGTGAAGCTAATATGCTTAGGTGAAAAACCGCACACCGCTAAAGAGTTGTGGACAGCTCTGAAAGAGCAGGCAGATCTGTGGCTGACACAGCTGAATCTACAGCCAGGCATTGTCGTGCGTGACAATGGCCAGAACCTGGTGACAGCTTTGAAGCGAGGCGAACTCAAACGCGTACCATGCCTGGCCCATGTGCTTAACCTCGTGGTTGAGCGGTTTCTCAAAACCTACCCGGATCTGCCGGATCTGCTTGCCAAAGTACGCCACGTGTGTGCCCTTTTAAGAAAGTCAGCTACAGCTTCCTCTGCCCTTGCCGTGCTTCAGCATCGTTTGCCGCTTCCAGCTCACCGACTGGTGTGTGATGTCCCCACGCATTGGAAGTCAACATTGCAGATGTTGGGAAGGATTTGTGAGCAGCAGAGGGCAGTTATTGACTACCAGCATCAACACGGCTGTTGGTATTCAGGTCAGCCTTCACACATAAGACCTCAGGAGTGGGCATGGATGTCAGATATCTGTGTCATCCTCCAAATCGTTGAGTACTCCACCAAGATGGGGAGCAGCGATGATGCCATAATTAGCATCACCATCCCGCTTCTCTGTTTTCTGAAATACTCGCTGCTCACAATTAAAGAGGAGGCATTGCAGGCAGAGCACGATAAGATGGAGCAAGGATCCATACAGGGTGATTCCATACAGCCCAGTCTCATCTCATCCCAACGTGGATTGGGTGACAATGAGGAAGAGGAGGAGGAGGAGGAAAAACAGGGGCTAGTTTCCTGCGCTATAGACGGTACTACCCGCACAACTGTCATACCGTCTGTTCAGCGTGGATGGCCTGAGGAGAGGGAGGAGGATGATGAGGAGGAGAGCATGGTCAGTCGTCATTCTGGTGAGGACAAGTCTTGCCTGTTAGCAGTCTGGCACACATCGCTGAGTTTATGTTACGCTGCCTTTCCAGTGACCCTCGCATTCTCCAAATTTTGGGTGACAGCCATTATTGGTTGGTGACACTTCTAGACCCAATCTACAAGGAGAACTTTATATCTCTTATTCCCGTGGCGGACAGGTCTGCTAAAATGGGGCAGTACCAGAAGGCCCTTGTTGCGGAATTATTTAAAAAATTTGCATCTGAAAATGCTGGCGGCGGAGGTCACAGTTCTTTGGACAACCAAGGAGTACAGGTGGGACAGACACAAATCCAATCCAGCAGAGGCAGGGGAACACTGTCAAAGTTCTGGGACAGTTTTCTCAGTCCCTACCATCACACAAGCCCTGATGCGTGGGGTAGTCTCACAAAGAGGGAAAAGTTTGGTAAGATGCCGAGAGAGTACCTTGCCGACTGTACCAACGTCCTCTGTGATTCCTCTGTGGCTTATAATTATTGGGTAT
This sequence comes from Phyllobates terribilis, assembly GCF_046119375.1. Lineage (NCBI taxonomy): Eukaryota > Metazoa > Chordata > Amphibia > Anura > Dendrobatidae > Phyllobates > Phyllobates terribilis. The sequence goes on from NW_027362769.1 coordinate 288,410,922, forward strand.
CCAAGCTGGACACATGGCATGAACTGGCTCTCTATGCGTTGGAGGTCTTGGCCTGCACTGCCACTAGTGTTTTGTCAGAACGGGTTTTTGTGCCGCGGGGGGAATTCTAACTGATAGGCGCATCCGCCTGTCAGCTGAAAATTCTGACAGGCTGACTCTTATAAAATTGAACAAGGGCTGGATTGGGCTAGACTTCTCAACACCGTCAAATTGTAGCAGCGTAACATAAACTAAAATCCAGTGTCTTTTTTTGGGAGGTCTATTCCCATGCACCTTTTCACACCCAGACATGGGTATACGCTTCCTGATTTTGTCTATTTGCTTTTGTCCTCCTCCTTCTCCTCATCCTCATCCTCCACCACCATATCACCACCACATCCACCATATCACCATATCTGCATCTCTTGCAGGGGGCATTGGGGCGCCTCCAAATCTTTGGCAGTCCTTGCTTTGACTGCATAGGAAATAACAGTATGGGAGACCCACTTCCTAATAATGGGAATAAGTTTTTCATAAGGCCCTCCTCTACGTCTCTTCCAAGGGGCATTGGACTGCGTCCAAATTTTTGGCAGCCCTTGCATTCACTGCATATGCAATAACAGTATGGGAGACCTGCTCCTTTCAAATGGGAACATGTCGTTACTGAGGCCGACCTCTATGTGTCTTTTAATTGGTATTGGGGTTTTTCCCAAATTTAGGCAGCCATTGTACTCACTGCATATGTGTAACATCCCTGGTGGCATGCTTGCATGGCTTACCATCTCCCACCATGCAAGACCGCAATCTTACCTATCAGGCCAGGCTGCACACTTTGCTCCAGTACCTGCGGTTTGTATGTCTCTTGTCTGCTGGCTTAGGGCGGCGGTGCTGTTGCTTCCTGATTCTTAAAGCTACAGTGTGCTCAGTCCTAATGCATCCCTAGCCTATTGCTGTGAGTCACTGGATACTTAAACCCCCTCCACCCAGTAGGAGGGGCCTGAGCAACACTTTCTTACAGTGTGTTCTGTGCAACTGTGAGTTGCCAGGTCCTGTCCTGACTCTAGTCTGTTTCCGCCACCCTGGGGGCTGAGTACCCAGGGCCGCTACCTGTATCTCTGACTTCTAGTCTGTTTCCGCCACCCTGGGGGCTGAGTACCCAGGGCTGCTACCTGTGTCTCTGACTTCTAGTCTGTTTCCGCCACCCTGGGGGCTGAGTTCCCAGGCTCGCTGCTGTATCTTGTTCCCGGTTCAGTTCCTGTCTGAACAGTATCCTAGCCCGTTACCTGTTTGTCTCTATGTCTGAACCTTCCCTTTTCCTGCAGTGTCTGAACCTGCACCTAACTCCAACTCGTTGTCTCTGTACTTCTGTTTGTGAGTTTTGTGTCCACTCGCTACTTCATTGTAGGTACCTTGTGTGTATCTGGTTCTGCTTGTCCCCTTTACCTTTCTCCGTATCTACCTCCTGTGTTCCAACCATATTCCTGTATTTTCCAGTCTGTTCCATGTGAACAGAGCCCTGTCCTGTCTGCCTGCGCCTTCTGCTCTGTTCTGCTCTGCTTGTTCACTGCACCCCCGGTTCCGCTCTGCTCTGCTCCGGGTGTGAGCTTAACAGTTTGCTCAGGCCATGGTTCCCGTTGAGCCCCACAGCCCTTCGCTCTCAGAGACATTTGAATCCCTGTCTGACGAAAACGTGCACCAAGGAAAAATTCTTTTGCAAGCTGAGGTCCAGGCGATTTACGCTCCAGCCCAAATGGAGCTATCAGCACTTGTTCCCGCGGATCCACCATGGTAGTATGGGGATCCAAAATGAAGCCGTGCATTTGTGGAGCAATGCATGCTGCATTTCAAATTCTATGCTCACTATTTTCCTACCGATCGGGTTAAAGTAGCATTTCTGATGTCCTACCTAGCGGGTGATGCCTTGAAATGCATCACCCCCCTATGGGAAGCATGGGATCCTATCGTTTCTGACCTGCAGGCCTTCCTGGTGGCCTTTCTAATGGTCTTCGATGACCCTAATCCTAAAGCTTCTGCTAAAGTTTCCCTTCCCAATATCCTGGAGCAGCCCCGATGGGTGATGATTGTAGGTAGCCTACCAGTTCTCCAGCCTGAAGAGACTACTGCCCACACAGAATCCACACAGGATGACAAGGCTCCACAGAATACCTCTCTTCCCAACCTCAAGAGGCAGTCCAGACGTGCAAGGCGTAGAGGTAAACCGTCACGCCAGGTTCTGTCCTCCCATAGACCTCCTGTTCCCCAGCCTGTAGAGGCAGCTATCCGCACAGAATCCATGAAGGATGACTATGTTCGTCAGGCAAAGCAGAGGCCAGAACTCAGTCACAAAATCAGATTGCGGTCCCGCTGCGGTTGTTTGGGATCAAAGACAACCATAAGGCAAAAGCCCCCTAAAAAATACCTTTTAATGATAGAATCTAAAAAGGACTGTAAACAATCCATAGACAAACAACAAAGATACTCATGATATTAGGACATCAAAGATAAGGTAATACACCAAAAAAGGTGGGAATACAGATTAATTCTGTCACTGTTTTGCCCCTAATTTCTTTCCCTTCCTAGCAGCGGAGGTTGGCACCCTAATTTGTACTTCGTGGCGCCCAGCTCAATGTTGGTGTCCCTAATTGTTCTACAAAAGCCGTAATTAAATATACCAAAACTACAATAGTGAGAAAGGGTAAGAAAAAAAGTGAACCTATAAATAAAGAAGCCGATAAGCCTTATTCTCCAGTTATAGATGGTCAAATACATATAGTATGGTCAAATAAATATAGTAGGATATATATCAGTGCTCATAAATTTAAGAGCACAATCTATTCCCTGTCACAGCCAAATAATTCAATTTATAGCCAGAACAGTTAATCAATTTGTAAACACATACTAAGCATTGGCTGTCTAGCTAAATATGGTACCATATGTACAAGACCTCACATCTATAACATAATGTCAAAACTACATTTTTCTGACATGGCAATCAAAACATAGATAATCATTGGTAGATATTCATTAGTAAGTAAAAAATGACACTCATTATCAAAAATCCCTGGTCCTTTACAGATAGTTAGAGATGATAATCACAAATAAATATTCATTCATAAATAGAGAGTAACACTTATCGTTCGTAGTCCCTAGTCCCAACGCGTTTCCCCCTAGTTTCCACCAGGGTTCATCAGGGGACCTGGGGAGGACATCAATCCCTCTCCCCAGATTGCCAGTCAATGCTGCATGTATAAGAATTTGACCGTATACCTTCCTTATATCAAAGAGACGTGACCCCACAGATGTTATTAATTAACATAGCACATGTCTTGCTGCCATCGTATACATATCAGGCGTCTACAACCGGATACAGGTCCGTGAACCGCACGTGGAATGCACAGATCCGGAAGTAACAATGCACTAATGACACCCACCGGAAGTTACGTTGCCGGTATGTATACAGACCCGTGGAGCGCACATGAAACGCATGCACCCGGAAGTGACGATGCACTAATGACGCCAACCGGAAATGACGTCACCAAAATAACGCAGCACATATCTAAAGAGCAGAATTGACGCCCATGCACACACACCACCGCTGGTAATTGTCATGATAGCCAGTAAATGTTAACACCAGCCTAAGAAGTCCATCCCACATGAGGATGCATCACACAATACGCGCTGTATGCTAAAAAACAATTTTTTGGGGAAATTATTCAAAGCAAGTGAATTTAGATGCTGCGTATCAAGGAGGTAATGAAGATAATAAGGGGGAATTAAGTATGCGATCATAGTATAACTAAAGTGTTATCCATAGAATTCAGTGTCATTTATCATTCACGGAGCATTCAGAGCTGTTTAGAATAGGGATTAGAAAATCCCCAAGAAAAAACAAATACATAGTTTGCGACAATGGGCATATATGCATGGTGGTCAATAGACCAATACCATAAAAGGCTGGTTCTAATTTGGCCCTTAATATCACATTATGGATTCAGATGAAGCTCGAGAAGCTCAATTGTTCATTGATGCCCCCAGGGGCCATTGATTCCATCCAGAAGATCCACCGGGCTTCCCGTTGGAGTATTTTTTTATTCCAGTCCCCCTGTCTGACTGACTGTGCCACCACTTCCAGGACCCTAAATGACATGCATCCCACGTCACCTCCATGTTTAGATAGTATGTGCCTGGCGAGTGGTGTATCTCTGTTATGTCTCACGTCTCCAAGGTGCTCACCTATCCAAACACGCAGTTCGCGTTTCGTTTTTCCAATATAATCCATTGGACACGTGCATGTGCAGAGGTACACCACTCCTGACGTTCTGCAATTAGCAAAATCTCTCAATTCATATGTACGTTTGGTCACTGCATTCACAAAGTTTTTTGATGGTGTAACAAATTTACAAAAAGAGCAGTGACCACATGTAAACATACCCTTGGACCTATTCCGTAGCCATGTGGTATCCTTCCTCTGCGGAGTGAAGTGGCTGTGGACAACTATATCCTTCACAGATCTCCCCCTCCTAAATGTAACTGAAGGTATATCAGAGACCAAACCTGCCACATCCGGATCTGCTCGGAGGATCCCCAAGTGTTTTTCCAGAATACTCATAACCTTATTTGACTGATCGTCATAGGTCCCTATCAATCGTGTAATAGATTCAGAGCTAGATCTATCTCTAGGGGTGAGGAGGGATGATCTATCTATTATCCTAGCGTGTTGATATGCCTTGTCTATAACTCCTTCAGGGTATCCCCTACTCCGAGGGGATTAATTTCCCTGTAGATATCTCTTCCTCTGATCTCGAGTCCTCACATACTGAAGGGGGAACAAGGCACCTTGATGTCAAGACCAATCAGAGAGGCAGGGGATGAGGGAGGAGGGGCTATCAAAGGAGATGGCAAGGACAAAATTTGGAAGGGGGCAGTCTGGCATCTCCATCTGCATTATCCTCTTCTTCCTCGTCTTTTTTAGAAACAAGGGGTCTCCTTGCCTACAAACTGCGGGAACGCACTGGGCCCCAAACATACAGGTAGTGGGTAGTAGAACCAATGATTCACTAAAAGGTAGTGAGAACCAGATAGTTAATCTATCCTCCTATATTCTGTCTGATTTTGAGAGGTTTGTTCTTCGGAAAGGCCTCACATTTGTTCCAACAACGAGGTTTGACCCTTTCTCTTGGATAAAGGATATTAACCTCTTCACCAGAAAATTAAAATGGAGAAAGTTTTTTCTGAATAATGACAGATTGAAGTGCCAACAATTGGGCATATCTTTGGAGGATCTCCCAGACGTAATAACACTATCAGAATTATCAGAGGAGGGATGGAGGGGTGTTGGTGTTGGACCCTTCTCTGACCTCAAACCTAGGAGCAGTAAGATGCCCCCGGTCGGTGATATAGGGGGCATCGATATATTTTTGAATTTAGTCTCAGAAGAGATCCGTAATATTAACCCAAGATATGAACCAGCACGTTCCAATCTGTCTTTAACTTAGGAAAGGGCTTTGGAATCACTGAGTGTAAATAATGCAATAGTGTTGAAGCCCTCAGATAAGGGCGGTAACATTGTTGTTTTGGATGACACTCAGTATATTGAAATGTTCCAGGGACTCTTATCAGATGTGTCTACATATGAAGTCGTACAGAAAGATCCCACCAAGGAATATATGGTGGGATTATCTAACATTCTGTCGTGTGCATTGGCAATGAATCTACTTTCGAAAAATGAGTATGATTTTCTCCCAAAATGGCCCGTTATAGCTACATTCTATGCACTTCCAAAGATACATAAGGGCACTAACCCCCTTAAGGGAACTCTTGGATTTTGTCCTGCGACACAATTTCTTTCTGTACCATGGGAAATATTACCACCAACTCAGGGGCACAGCGATGGGGAGCCCGTGTGCTCCCACTTACGCTAATTTGCTCCTGGGTTGGTGGGAAGACACTATTGTGTTTAGGGATTAGGATGTTGTCTGGGCCCCACAAATACTTTTCTGGGGTAGATATATTGACGACATTCTCGTCTTATGGGCAGGGGACGAGACATATTTTCGGACTTTTGTAGCACATCTGAATACTAACCTTATTGGACTATCCTTTACATGTGAGGTGGGAGTGGAAGAGATCTCCTTCCTTGATCTAAAGATCTCGAGAAATGGTGATGGTACTTTAAAAACTTCACTTTATCACAAACCTTCTGCGACTAATAGCCTTCTAGATTGGAGGAGTTTCCATCCTCCACCTCTAAAAAGAGGCATCCCTAAGGGACAGTTCCTTAGGGTGCGGAGGAATTGCTCCTCATGGAATGATTTCCAGTCAGAGTTGTGTGATTTGTTTCACAGGTTTCGGAGTAGGGGATACCCTGAAGGAGTTATAGACAAGGCATATCAACACGCTAGGATAATAGATAGATCATCCCTCCTCACCCCTAGAGATAGATCTAGCTCTGAATCTATTACACGATTGATAGGGACCTATGACGATCAGTCAAATAAGGTTATGAGTATTCTGGAAAAACACTTGGGGATCCTCCGAGCAGATCCGGATGTGGCAGGTTTGGTCTCTGATATACCTTCAGTTACACTTAGGAGGGGGAGATCTGTGAAGGATATAGTTATCCACAGCCACTTCACTCCGCAGAGGAAGGCTACCGCATGGCTACGGAATAGGTCCAAGGGTATGTTTACATGTGGTCACTGCTCTTTTTGTAAATTTGTTACACCATCAAAAAAATTTGTGAGTGCAGTGACCAAACGTACATATGAATTGAGAGATTTTGTCAGTTGTAGAACTTCAGGAGTGTTGTACCTCTGCACATGCACGTGTCCAATGGATTATATTGGATAAAACGAAACGCGAACTGCGTGTTCGGATAGGTGAGCACCTTGGAGGCGTGAGACATAACAGAGATACACCACTCGCCAGGCACATACTATCTAAACATGGAGGTGACGTGGGATGCATGTCATTTAGGGTCCTGGAAGTGGTGGCACAGTCAGTCAGACAGGGGGACTGGTATAAAAAATACTCCAACGGCAAGCCCGGTGGATCTTCTGGATGGAATCAATGGCCCCTGGGGGCATCAATGAACAGTTGAGCTTCTCGAGCTTCGTCTGAATCCATAATGTGATATTAAGGGCCAAAGTAGAACCAGCCTTTTATGGTATTGGTCTATTGACCACCATGCATATATGCCCATTGCCGCAAACTATGTATTTGTTTTTTCTTGGGACTTTCTAATCCCTATTCTAAACAGCTCTGAATGCTCCGTGAATGATAAATGACACTGAATTATATGGATAACACTTTACTTATACTATGATCGCATACTTAATTCCCCCTTATTATCTTCATTACCTCCTTGATACACAGCGTCTATATTCACTTGCTTTGAATAATTTCCCCCAAAAATATTTTTTTAGTATACAGCGCATATTGTGTGATGCATCCTGATGTGGGATGGACTTCTTAGGCTGGTGTTAACATTTACTGGCTATCATGACAATTACCAGCGGTGGTGTGTGTGCATGGGCATCAATTCTGCTCTTTCGATATGTGCTGCGTTATTTTGGTGACGTCATTTCCGGTTGGCGTCATTAGTGCATCGCCACTTCCGGGTATGTGCGTTTCATGTGCGCTCCACGGGTCTGTATACATACCGGCAACGTCACTTCCGGTGGGTGTCATTAGTGCATTGTCACTTCCGGATCTGTGCGTTCCAGGTGCTGTTCACGGACATGTATCCGGTTGTAGACGCCGGATATGTATACGATGGCAGCAAGACATGTGCTATGTTAATTAATAACATCTGTGGGGGTCACGTCTCTTTGATATAAGGAGGGTATACGGTCAAATTCTTATACATGCAGCATTGACTGGCAATCTGGGGAGAGGGATTGATGTCCTCCCCAGGTCCCCTGATGAACCCTGGTGGAAACTAGGGGGAAACGCGTTGGGACTAGGGACTACGAACGATAAGTGTTACTCTCTATTTATGAATGAATATTTATTTGTGATTATCATCTCTAACTATCTGTAAGGGACCAGGGATTTTTGATAATGAGTGTCATTTTTTACTTACTAATGAATATCTACCAATGATTATCTATGTTTTGATTGCCATGTCAGAAAAATGTAGTTTTGACATTATGTTATAGATGTGAGGTCTTGTACATATGGTACCATATTTAGCTAGACAGCCAATGGTAAGTATGTGTTTACAAACTGATTAACTGTTCTGGCTACAAATTGATTGATTTGGCTGTAGCAGGGAATAGATTGTGCTCTTAAATTTATGAGCACTGATATATATCCTACTATAAGTATTTGACCATACTATATGTATTTGACCATCTATAACTGGAGAATAATGCTTATCGGCTTCTTTATCTATACGTTCACTTTTTTCTTACCCTTTCTCACCATTGTAGTTTTGGTATATTTAATTAAGGGCTTTTGTAGGGACATTAGGGACACCGACGTTGAGCGGGGCGCCACGAAGTACAAATTAGGGAGCCAACCTCCGCTGAAGGGAATGAAATTAGGGACAAAATAGGGACAGAATTAATCTGTACTCCCACCTTTTTTGGTGTATTACCTTATCTTTGATGTCCTAATATCATGAGTATCTTTGTTGTTTGTCTATGGATTGTTTAAAGTCCTTTTTAGATTCTATCATTAAAAGGTATTTTTTAGGGGGCTTTTGCCTTATGGTTGTCTTTGTCTGTGTGGCCCCTTTTTTGATATTTTGTCTAGGTGTTTAATCAGTTGTTTGGGATCCCCTGACGGTCTTTGTCCAGCGAAGGTTGGAGAATCCCAAGACATTAGGCCTGTAGGAGAGGCTGCCCTTGGCATTAGTGTTTCCTCTCCACAGATGACCATGACTGTCTCCGTGGCAAGTGAAGGCCTCGGATTAACCAGAAGTTTCGGGCTTAAAGCCTTGAAGAGTCGGCGTCTAATTCCTGTCCGACAACTCCAGAAGCCGGTTTGGGCATTGTCAGCGGCAGGACGAGCCCTACTTAGAAACAGTCAAAATATGGGCGGCGCCGCTGTTGCTTCCTGATTCTTAAAGCTACAGTGTGCGCAGTCCTAATGCGTCCCCAGCCTATTGCTGTGAGTCACTGAATACTTAAACCCCCTCCAACCAGTAGGAGGGGCCTGAGCAACACTTTCTTACAGTGTGTTCTGTGCAACTGTGAGTTGTCAGGTCCTGTCCTGACTCTAGTCTGTTTCCGCCACCCTGGGAGCTGAGTACCCAGGGCCACTGCCTGTATCTCTGACTTCTAGTCTGTTTCCGCCACCCTGGGGGCTGAGTTCCCAGGCTCAATCCTGTATCTTGTTCCCGGTTCAGTTCCTGTCTGAACAGTATCCTAACCCGTTACCTGTTTGTCTCTATGTCCGAACCTTCCCTTTTCCTGCAGTGTCTGAACCTGCACCTAACTCCAACTCGTTGTCTCTGTACTTCTGTTTGTGAGTTTTGTGTCCACTCGCTACTTCATTGTAAGTACCTTGTGTGTATCTGGTTCTGCTTGTCCCCTTTCCCTTCCTCCGTATCTACCTCCTGTGTTCTAACCATATTCCTGTATTTTCCAGTCTGTTACATGTGAACAGAGCCCTGTCCTGTCTGCCTGCACCTTCTGCTCTGTTCTGCTCTGCTTGTTCACCGCACCTGCGGTTCCGCTCTGCTCTGCTTGTTCACCGCACCTGCGGTTCCCCTCTGCTTGTTCACCGCACCTGCGGTTCCGCTCTGCTTGTTCACCGCACCTGCGGTTCCGCTCTGCTCTGCTTGTTCACCGCACCGGCGGTTTTGATCCACTCTGCTTGTTCACTGCACCTGCGGTTTTGCTCCGCTCTGCTTGTTCACCGCACCTGCGGTTTTGCTCCTCTCTGCTTGTCCACCGCACCTGTGGTTTTGCTCCGCTCTGCTTGTTCACCGCACCTGCGGTTTTGCTCCGCTCTGCTTGTTCACCGCACCTGTGGTTTTGCTCCGCTTTGCTTGTTCACCTCATCTGCGGTTTCGCCCTGCTCTGTTTGTTCAAAGCTCCGGCGGTTCTGCTCTGCTTGTTCACCGCACTGGCGGTTTCGCTCTGCTCTGCTTGTTCACCGCATCTGCGGTTTCGCTCTCCTCTGCTGTCCACCGCACCTGCCGCTCCATTCCTGTGTCCCAGTCTGTACTGGTCCCTATCCTGCCTGCGTTCCTACCTGCCAGTACCCGCCTGTCTGCATACCAGCCGTGCCTGCCAGTGCCCACCTGTCTGTATGCCAGCCGTGCCTGCCAGTCCCCTCCTGCCTGCATACCAGCCGTGCCTGCCAGTACCCACCTGTCTGTATGCCAGCTTAACCTGCCTGTTCCTGCATTCCTCGGTGTGGGTCAACAACTGTGACCGGGGTTTGACCTGAAGTAGTACCTGGTCCCTCTGCTCGGTTCCTCCCTGGTTCATGGAGTCGACTGAGCCGCTGTGTGACCTTGGTCGGACCGAGTTGATACTTAGTTACGCCCCTCCAGGCACTCCTCCAATGGCATCACTAATCAAGCTCACGCCAGTCAGTCCGGGCGCGAGCGTAACTGTACACAATAATTGCATAGCAGAACCACTCCTTTCTAATGGGAATATTTTGTTACTGAGGCCCACCTCTATGTGTCTTTAAATTGGTATTGAGGTTTTTCCCAAATTTAGGCAGCCGTTGTACTCACTGCATACGCTATAACTGTATAGGAGAATCGCTCCTTTCTAATGGGAACATGTTGTTACTGAGGCCCACCTCTATCTGTCTTTAAATTGGTATTGGGGTTTTTCCCAAATTTAGGCAGCCATTGTGCTCACTGCATATGCTATAACTGTATAGCAGAACCGCTCCTTTCAAATGGGAACATGTCGTTACTGAGGCCCACCACTATGTGTCTTTTAATAGGTAATGGGGTTTTTCCCTAATTTAAGCAGCTGTTGTACTCACTGCATACGCTATAACTGTATAGCAGAACTGCTCCTTTCTAATAGGAACATGTCATTACGGAGGCCCACCTCTATGTGTCTTTAAATTGGTATTGGGGTTTTTCCCAAATTTAGGCAGCCGTTGTACTCACTGCATACGCTATAACTGTATAGGAGAATCGCTCCTTTCTAATGGGAACATGTTGTTACTGAGGCCCACCTCTATCTGTCTTTAAATTGGTATTGGGGTTTTTCCCAAATTTAGGCAGCCATTGTGCTCACTGCATACACAATAACTGTATAGCAAAACCGCTCCTTTCTAATGGTAACATTTTGTTATTGAGGCCCACTTCTGTGTGTCTTTAAATTGGTATTGGGGTTTTTCCCAAATTTAGGCAGCCGTTGTACTCACTGCATACACTATAACTGTATAGCAGAACTGCTCCTTTCTAATGGGAACATGTCATTACTGAGGCCCACCTCTATGTGTGTTTAAATTGGTATTGGGGTATTTCCAAAATTTAGGCAGCCCTTGCAGTCACTGCATGGGCATTACCACTATAGGAAACCCACTTCTTTATAATGGGAATATTTTTTTTACGAGGCCCTCCTCTATGTGTCTTCAAAGGGGTATTGGCAGCCCTTGCAGTCACTGCATACGCAATAACAGTATAGGAGACCCACTCGTTAATAATGGGAACAACAAAGCATAGCCGGCTGATGGCTCTCTAACAATAGAGAGGGCCGACTGTTGGCCCTTTAAGAATAGTAGGGTCCACCTGATAGCCCTATAAAAATAGGCTTTGTGACTTTCAGAGTCCCTCCTTCATAAATGAAGCAGGATGTGTCTGATCATGTCTCACACACCACTTGGCCAGTTAAGGTAGTAAAATGTTAAAATAACATTTACTGGTGAGTGTATTCTCACTATTGAAAACAATGCAAAAAAAGCAAAAACGCATCCAAAACGCTACGTGTGAACATAGCCCAAGGTGTGGAGGAGCATTTTTGTTTTTGGTTATTTATTTTGCCTTACATACAAGTCATTACCCTGGAAAGGATGTTCCTTAACATATTTCCCAGGAAAATCCATTTTGGTTTCATTTTTGTATGTTTTAATCCGTTGTTTTAGTCCGTAAAAGTAGTGTAATACTCTGGCAACTTTGTTGATAGCAGTGACATGGGAGTCAGAGATGCTTCCAGGGGTCTTCCCCATGCTGTTCCCATGTAATTTGAGCACTGTTCCCATCGATTTGGGCAAGTTTTAGACCCTCTGCAGACCTCTGGGGGGAGGGGTGGGCCGGAAAAATGCTCAAGTTTCCCATAGACTTACATTGGGCTCTTTGCTCAGATCGAGCACTCGAGCATTCCAATTTGCTCGACTCAAACAAGAAGTATCCGGGCATTTTAGTGCTCGATCATCACTACTTCCTAACAAAAAAATATATATTTAAAAAATGATGCTGATGTATAGTAGACATGTAGTAAATGTTATTAATTAACTATTTTGTGTGGCATAACTATCTGGTTTAAGGAGATAAGAATTCAAACTTTGAAATATGCAAAATTAATATTTTTTGATCACGTTTTTGATATTTTCATAAATAAACATAAATCATATGTACCTAAATTTACCACTTACAAGAAGTACAATGTGTCACGAACAATCTCAGAATCACTGGGATATGTTGTAGTATTCCTGAGTTATTTCCACATAAAGTGACACTGATCATAATTAAAAAATTTGGCCTTGTCATGAAGGCAAAAACAGACTTCACAGTAAGGGATTAAAACATTTTTTTCTATTTAACTTACACTGTGTTCCAAATTATTATGCAAATAATATTTTCTCAGATTTTCCAAAATTACCTATATGAATTGCAGTCATTGTAATTTTCCAGTCAAATAACTATTAGAGTACAATTGAAAGGTATTTGTACAAACTGCCTATGATAACAGTATATTTTTAAAAAAATAAAAAACTCAAACTGCACTCAAAATGCATGTTCCAAATTATTATACATAGCAGAGTTTTCAACCTTTCCATTTTAATAAAGAACAAAAAAAAGGTCATTTTTGAAATTATAAGCATTAGCAGGTTATAACAAACTGAAATCAAACAGTTTTCAACTCAAAACTTTATTCTAGGTGATGTTACATTTGCACATAGGACCCCTTGTTCGAAAGGAGCTTCTGAACTCTCTCGTCCATTGAATTTGTCAGGTTTTGGATGGTTACTGCTTTAATTGTTTTACATGAGGACAGAATACCCTCCCAGAGCTGTTGCTTAGATGTGAACTGCCTCCCCCCATCATAGACACTCCTTTTGATGATGCTCCAGAGGTTCTCAATGGGGTTGAGGTCAGCGGAGCATGGGTGCCACACCATAAGTTTGTCCCCTTTTATGCCCATAGCAGCCAGAGATGCAGATGTGTTATGTGCAGCATGAGACAGGGCATTATCATGCATGAAATGATCTCAATGGTCCAGATGGATGGAGTGGAGGATGGCTGGTTGATGGACACCCCATGCAAACACGACTACGGCGCTAACAAGGTGGAGGTGGAGTAATGTTTTGGGCTGGAGTCATGGGGAGAGAGATTGTCGGCCCTTTTCGGATCCCTGAAGGGGTAAAGATGAACTTAATAATGTATGTTGAGTTTCTCAAACAGCACTACCTTCCATGGTTCAAGAAGAAGAACCGTGCATTCCGCAGCAAGATCATTTTCATGCATGATAATGCACCGTCTCATGCTGCACATAACACATCTGCATCTCTGGCTGATATGGGCATAAAAGGGACAAACTTATGGTGTGGCACCCATGCTCCCCTGACCTCAACCCCAATGAGAACCTCTGGAGCATCATCAAAAGGAGTGTCTATGATGGCGGGAGGCAGTTCACATCTAAGCAACAGCTCTAGGAGGGTATTCTGTCCTCATGCAAAACAATTAAAGCAGAAACCATCCAAAACCTGACAAATTCAATGGACGAGAGAGTTCAGAAGCTCCTTTCGAACAAGCGGTCCTATGCGCAAATTTAACATCACCTAGAATAAAGTTTTGAGTTGAAAACTGTTTGCTTTCAGTTTATAATAACCTGCTAATGCTTATAATTTCAAAAATGACCATTTTTTTGTTCTTTATTAAAATGAAAAGGTTGAAAGCTCTGCTGTGCATAATAATTTGGAACATGCATTTTGAGTGCAGTTTGAGTTTTTTATTTTTTTAAAAATATACTGTTATCATAGGCAGTTTGTACAAAAACCTTTCAATTGTACTCTAATAGTTATTTGACTGGAAAATTACAATGACTGCAATTCATATAGGTAATTTGGGAAAATCTGAGAAAATATTATTTGCATAATAATTTGGAACACAGTGTATATTAGTACCCCTAGGTCATCTGATCCTATGTTTGTTTATTGCAGTATATAGTGAAATTCTTGTTTTTCTATGAAACTCAGTCAGTAGGAGGACTAAGATGGCAGTTACAGGGGCTTTCTGAAGGCCCCTAACTGTAATAGTAACCCATATGCTCATTGTGATCGCTATTCAGTGATTGCCAGCCACATTTGAAATGCATAAACTGCAGCTCTCGGTACTCGCCCGAGCATCTCACTACTCTGGATGTTCGGCGAGCACTGAACATTTTCGGGTTACTCGGGCGGAAGCTCGGGTCTCCGCCCTGCATGTTTGGTGCTGTTTACAGAGCCAATGAACATGCAGGGATTGCCAGCCAGTCACTGTAATGCTGCAGCCATGTTGGTTGTGGGCATTACAGTGATTGGCTGGCCGCACAGCGTCACGTCGAGTATTTAAAACCAGGCGCCGCCATCTTGGACACAGTCGCTCCGGATCAGACGGTGTAGGGAGAGTGCTGCTGAGCTAGGGAGAGATTTATACTGCGAAATAGGTAGTGTAGGGTCTCTAAAGCCTGCAAAATCAAACAAACAGTCCTTCTCAGGACTAATATCCATCCCAGATATAAGGCAGGCAGGCTGTATAGGAGACGCAGTGGTTATACCAACAAACACTGCATTACAGTCCTGTGTGCTGCTTTTCAAATTGCTAGACTTAGCCCCGGGTCTCAGGGGCCAGGAAAAATCCTTTTTTTTCATCTAAATCCTCTTTTTTTTTTCTCAGTCAGACTATACAAATACACATCTTATTAACCTTTTGGTATCCCCCCCCCCAGAAAAAAAAAATTGAGTGTGTCTGTGACTGTTCAGACACAAATATATCTGTTTAAAATAGTCTGGTTCCAGCCAGATAACTAGAACTGTGGTTTTGCAGTTCCACGGTTCAAATTTCTGTATTATCCACTTTTTTGCCTTTTTTCCATAAAAAAAAACAGTTTGAGTGTGTCGCTGACTGTTCAGACACAAATATATCTGTTTAAAAGATTCTGGTGTAGGCCAGAGAACTAAAACTGTGGTTTACCTCTTCCACAGTTCAAATCTGGGTGTAATCCACCTTTTTGCATAAAAAAAAAAACAAACAAACAGTTTCAGTGTCTCGATGACTATTCAGACACAAATATATCTGTTTAAAAGATTCTGGTGTAGGCCAGAAAACTATAACTGTGGTTTTCCTCTTCCACGGTTCAAATCTGGGTGTAATCGACCTATTTGCATAAAAAAAACAGTTTCAGTGTCTCGATAACTATTCAGACACAAATATATCTGTTTAAAAGATTCTGGTGTAGGCCAGAAAACTATAACTGTGGTTTTCCTCTTCCACGGTTCAAATCTGGGTGTAATCGACCTATTTGCATAAAAAAAACAGTTTCAGTGTCTCGATAACTATTCAGACACAAATATATCTGTTTAAAAGATTCTGGTGTAGGCCAGAGAACTAGAACTGTGGTTTTCCTCTTCCACGGTTCAAATCTGGGTGTAATCCACCTTTTTGCATATAAAAAAACAGTTTGAGTGTCTAGCTGACTGTTCAGACACAGATATATCTGTTTAAAAGATTCTGGTGTAGGCCAGAGAACTAGAACTGTGGTTTTCCTCTTCCACGGTTCAAATCTGGGTGTAATCCACCTTTTTGCATATAAAAAACAGTTTGAGTGTCTAGCTGACTGTTCAGACACAAATATATCTGTTTAAAAGATTCTGGTGTAGGCCAGAGAACTAGAACTGTGGTTTTCCTTTTCCACGGTTCAAATCTGGGTGTAATCCACCTTTTTGCATAAAAAAACAGTTTCAGTGTCTTGCTGACTGTTCAGACACATATATATCTGTTTAAAAGATTCTGGTGTAGGCCAGAGAAATAGAACTGTGGTTTTCCTCTTCCACTGTTCAAATCTCCTTTTTATTACCCTTTTGCCATTCATAGTGTGAGTGTAAGCTATTTTACTTCATTTACAATGGGCAAGGCGCGTGGCAATGGTGATGGTGCATGCAGAGGATGGGGCCGTGGCCAAGGTGAAAATATGCCACAACCAACAGCCACATCTTCTCACTCCCAATACTTGACCGAATTACTAGAGAAGCACACAACAGCACCACTATTGCGAACTGATCAGTGTGAACAGGTTATTAATTGGATAGCAGATAACACTTCCCATCACCTGGGCACCACCACCTCCGGTCTGTCTTCCACACGGTCAAGTGTTTGTAGCCGTGAGTCTCGACCGCATACTCCTCCTCACCCTGATGCTCCTTCCTCCCACCATGCCGAGTGTCGTCAGACAGCAACTGATCCCACAGTTGGACACTCTGAAGAGCTGTTCACTGGTCCATTTCCATATTTGGGCCCCTCGCCTGCTCCGCTTGAAGTGGTGGAAGAGGAGATCCCATGTAGCGATGGCCAAATATTTGAACAGCCACGGCCACAGGAAGGCAACGCTGGCAATTTGTCACAAGAGGTGGACGATGACAAGACACAATTGCCACAAAGTGAGGAGGAGGGCCGTGGTGCAGAAGTGGAAGAGGAGGAGGTGGTGGATGATCTAGTAACTGACCCAACGTGGCAGGAGGACCCGCAGAGCGAGGCCAGCAGCACACAGGGGGAGGGAGGCAGAGTACCGCAAAAGGCAGGAAGAAGCAATGTGTTGGCCACAGACAGAAGGTGGGCAACTGTTCCCCATAACACCAACACGAGGGACGTTGCCAGTACAAGCAGTAGGTCGTCCAGAGTCTGGAATTTTTTTAAAGACTCTGCTGATAACCCCAAAAAGGCCATTTGTACCACCTGCCAGGCCAGCATCAGAAGGGGTGATAAAACTACCAGCCTGACCACCACCAGCATGATCAGGCACATTTCATCAAAGCACCGGACTTTGAGGGGCGAACCCCAGGGTCCACGACCAGTGTCAGTGGGTGTCACCACTGCTTTTTCCGCTGTCGTGCGTGTAACAGAACCCCCTGTTGTGCGTGCAAGGCAATCCCCTGTCCATGCTGCATGCAAAGATGCCCCCTCCTCTCAGTCTTCACATGTTATGGCAGTTTCTCAAGAAACAGCATCAACGTCCACGTCCACGTCCCACCGCCACGTTCAATTGTCCATATCCCAGAGCTTTGAACAAAAGCGCAAATTCGCAGCCAACGGCGCAGAGGCCACAGTCCTAAATTCACACATTTCACGACTGTTTGCATTGGAAATGCTGCCTTTTAGGCTGGTGGAGACGGAATTCTTCCGCAACCTTATGGCGGTGGCTGTCCCTCTGTACTCGGTCCCCAGCCGACACTATTTTGCCCGGTGTGCCATCCCCGCACTACACAAGCACGTGTCCCAAAACATCTGCCGTGCCCTCAACAACGCAGTTACTGGGAGAGTCGACCTGACAACGGACACCTGGACAAGTGCTTGTGGCCAGGGACGGTACATCTCCCTGACAGAACACTGGGTAAACATAGTGGAAGCCGGGACCCATTCGGACCTTGGGACGGAACACATCCTCCCCACACTGAAGATTGCGCGCCCTATGTCAGTCAGAGTTGCCCCACAGTGTACAGCTCCTGCGCATCATCCTCCTACTCCTCCTCATGTTCAGGCTCCATCTCAGATATCACCACATCAGTTGCAAGCTGGAAGTACTGCAGTACTGCCTCAGCCAAGCGGCAACAGGCTGTGCTGAAACTCATAAGCTTAGGTGATAAACCTCACACTGCTTGTGAGTTGTGGACAGCTGTGAAAGAGCAGGCAGATCTGTGGCTGAGACCGCTGAACCTACATCCAGGCATGGTCATATGTGACAATGGCCATAACCTGGTGGCGGCTCTGAAGCGAGGCGAGATCACACACGTACCATGCCTGGCTCATGTGCTTAACCTCGTGGTTCACCGGTTTCTTAAATCGTACCCAGAGTTGCCAGATCTGCTCGTCAAAGTACGCCGCCTGTCAGCTCATTTTCGGAAGTCGGCTACAGCTTCCGCCACCCTTGCTGTGTTGCAGCAGCGTTTGCAGCTTCCGGCACACCGACTGGTGTGTGATGTCCCCACACATTGGAACTCTAACCTCCACATGTTGCAAAGAATTTGTGAGCAGAAGAGAGTAGTTGTGGAATACCAGCTGCAACAAGGCCGTCGATATTCAGGTCAGACTCCACACATAAGACCTCAGGAGTGGACCTGGATGTCTGACATATGTACCATCCTGACAAACTTTGAGGAGTCCACCAAGAAGGAAAGTGGCAATGATGCCATCATTAGCGTCAGCATCCCACTTGTCTGTCTTTTGCAATGCTCTCTGCAGAGAATTATAGAGTAGGTATGATGAGATGGATCAAGAAGCTGTAGCGGGCGATTACACAAAGCCCAGCCTCATCTCATCCCAACGTGCATTGGAGGACAATGAGGGAGAGGAGGAGGAGGAAGAACAGGAGCTGGTATCATGCGCTGTAGATGGTACTACCTGTACAACTGTCATACCGTCGGTTCAGTGTGGGTGGTCTGAGGACAGGGGGAGGAGGAGGAGGAGGAGAGCATGGTCAGTCGTCATCTTGGTGAGGACACGGAAGTCTTGCCCGTTACCAGTCTGGCACACATGGATGACTTTACATTACGCTGCCTTAACCGTGACCCACGCGTTGTCAAAATGTTGGGTGACAGTCATTACTGGTTGGTGACACTTTTAGACCCCCGCTACAAGGAGAACTTTCAATCTCTTATTCCTGAGGTGGAGAGATCTACAAAAATGGGGCAGTACCAGAAGGCCCTTGCTGCAGAACTGTTAAAAAATTCCCATCTGAACACGCTAGCGGCAGAGGTCACAGTTCGTTGCCCAACCAATGCATACAGGCTAGAGAGACGCAACTCCAATCCAGCAGAGGCAAGGGAACACTGTCAACGTTCTGGGACAGTTTTCTGAGACCCGCCCAGCTTACAGGCCCTGAGGCGCGGGGTACTCTCACAAGGAGTGGAAAGTTTCAAAAGATGGTGAGGGAGTACCTTGCCGACCGTATCAGCGTCCTACGTGATTCCTCTGTGCCTTTTAATTATTGGGTATCCAAGCTGGCCACCTGGAATGAACTCGCTCTGTATGCCTTGGAGGTCCTGGCCTGCCCTGCCGCTAGCGTGTTATCGGAGCGTGTTTTTAGTGCCGCTGGGGGAATTATACCTGATAAGTGCACTCTCCTGTCAACTGACAATGCTGACAAGCTGACCCTTATCAAAATGAACAAGGGCTGGATTGGGCCAGACATCTCATCACCACCAAATGACAGCAGAGTAACATAAAGTCAAATCCACTGTGTTATTTCGGGAGGTGTATTCCCATGCACCACATAACACCCACACATAGGTATAAACTTCCTCATTTCGGCTGTTTTTTGCTCTTCTCCTTATCCTCAGCCTCCACCACCACTATACCACCAGGGTGACCGTGGTCCGTGTTGCCAGCATTTCATGTTCCTCCATCCTAATTTTTGGCAGCTTTCACTTGGAAGGCATAGGCAAAGACTATGGGAGACCCACTCCCCAATAATGGGAATAATGTTTTTAATATGCTGTACTGCATGGCTCTTGTAAGGGGCATTAAAACCATCTTGTTAAGCTACTGTGACCTCCACATCTTTTCCAAGGGGCATTTAAACCGTCTTGTTAAACCACTCTGAAATCCACGTCTCTTCCAAGGGGCATTAAAACCGTCTTGTTAAGCTACTGTGACCTCCATGTCTCTTCCAAGGGGCATTAAAACCGTCTTGTTAAACCACTCTGAAATCCACGTCTCTTCCAAGGGGCATTAAAACCGTCTGGTTAAGCTACTGTGACCTCCACGTCTCTTCCAAGGGGCATTAAAATCATCTTGTTAAGCTACTGTGACCTCCACGTCTCTTCCAAGGGTCATTGATATTGTCTTTTTATTCCACTGGGACCTCCACCACTCTTCCAAGGGGCATTGATATTGTCTTTTTATTCCACTGCGACCTCCACCACTCTTTCAAGGGTCATTGATATTGTCTTTTTATTCCACTGGGACCTCCACGTCTCTTCCAAGGGGCATTAAAACCGTCTTGTTAAACCACTCTGAACTCCACGTCTCTTCCAAGGGGCATTAAAAACGTCTTGTTAAGCTACTGTGACCTCCACGTCTCTTCCAAGGGGCATTAAAACCATCTTGTTAAACTACTCTGAAATCCACATCTCTTCCAAGGGGCATTAAAACCGTCTTGTTAAGCTACTGTGACCTCCACGTTTCTTCCAAGGGGCATTAAAACCATCTTGTTAAACCACTCTGAATGCCACGTCTCTTCCAAGGGGCATTAAAATCATCTTGTTAAGCTACTGTGACCTCCACATCTCTTCCAAGTGGCATTGATATTGTCTTTTTATTCCACTGGGACCTCCACGTCTCTTCCAAGGGGCATTAAAACCATCTTGTTATACCACTCTGAACTCCACGTCTCTTCCAAGGGGAATTAAAACCGTCTTGTTAAGCTACTGTGACCTCCACGTCTCTTCCAAGGGGCATTAAAACAGTCTTGATAAACCACTCTGAACTCCACAGCTCTTCCAAGGGGCATTGAAATGTTGTTTTTAATTACCTCTAACCTCCACGACTCTTCCAACGGGCATTGCATTTCCCCCTAATTTTAGTCAGCTTTTGCTTTTCAATGCATAGGCGAACACTAAGGGAGACCCACTCCCCAATAATGGGTAGAAGGTTTTTAGTACCCTGTAATCCACATCTGTTTCAAGGGGTATTGCAGTTCCTCATAATTTTTGGAAAGCCTTCCATTCACTGCTTAGGCCAACAGTGTACAGGAGACCCAGTTGCTATAAATGGAAAAAAACGGTTTAGTTAAGGCCCTCTGACCACTATGTCACTTCCAAGGAGCATTGGAGTGCCTCAAAATTTTTGGTAGGCATTGCTCTCACTGTATGCCCTATAACTGTATAGCCGAACCCGTCCTTTTGGTACAGAAACATATCCTACAAGACATGTGTGGTTGACTGGCCTGATATTGATGTGAATGGTCCCTGTTCCTCCTGCTCTTTCTCCTTTGCCACCACCTCATCCATCATTCATCACCTGAAACTTTGTTTTAACGGGAGTCATAGAACTGGGATAGTAGCAGGAAAACATCCAGAAATCCTCGGAGGAGGTAGGATATGCGCCAAAACGCTGACCACCTCAGGCCTAGCCGCTACTACATACATGCGCTTGCATTCCAAGGAACAGAAAGCTAAGGAGATGGATCGCCTCATGATCATGAATAATTTACTACTTGTGTAGGAGGCCGACCACTGCTGCTGTCTACCTTCTGAACTTTGTGTTGAAGCCTGATTGACCCAGGACCCGCAATCCTCTATGTCTGGAGGACGTGTTGCATCCCAGTGTCCAACTGTGTCCTGGCTTCCACAATATTAACCCAGTGTGAAGGCGTCAGTGAGATGGACCATCTCTGGCCACATTCACTTGTCCAAGTGTTTGTGGTTAGGCTGTCCTTCCCACTAAATGCACTGGGGAGGGCACAGGTAATGTTTTGGTATGAGCGCTTGTGTATAAGGCGCACTCCATTAAAATAAAGAAACAAAAAAGCATATTTGTAATTGTCACATCTGTAAAGTTTCAACCTATCAAAATAAAAAATGAATTAACCTGTACAATAAAATTTGTATAGAGAAAAAATAAAAACCCCAGAATTGCATTTTTCAACCACTATACCTCTCTAAAATATGCAATAAACAGTGATTAATGATGTGAACGCAAATTGGTACTAGAAAAACATGCTATCCATGCAAAAAATACTCTGCTCCATCAACGGGAAAATAAAATGTCATCAGTCTCAAAAAGTGGCAACACAAGTCAATTTTATTTTTTTTACAAATTTCTGACCTGGAATCACTATTTTTATAGCCGTAATCGTGCTGACCTGTAGAAACATTTTGTCAGGTCATTTTTACTGCACAATGAACTCTGTAAAAAATAAAATGAAAAAATGTCTGTCCATTTTTCAGTACATTATTTGGCTAAATGAGTGATTTCACTCAAAACTACATCTTGTCCAGCAAAGAACAAGCCTTTATACAAAGCATAAAAAAAAACCTTTTGACTTTTTTTTTGA
Organism: Phyllobates terribilis; assembly: GCF_046119375.1. Classification (NCBI taxonomy): domain Eukaryota; kingdom Metazoa; phylum Chordata; class Amphibia; order Anura; family Dendrobatidae; genus Phyllobates; species Phyllobates terribilis. Next base: position 288,433,352 of record NW_027362769.1, read on the forward strand.
AAAAAAAAGAAAAAGAAAAATCATCAAAAAGAAAATTGACTTTCAGCAAGAAGGGGTTAAAATTTCTTCCCAACCAATCAGATCTCAAGGCACAGAAATTCTCCATGTGTTGTATTGCTAACATGATTAAGGGAAAACAGATTTACATTTTAAATAATTATGTTATATGCATTTATTTTTACAAAAGAAAGCAGAACAAAATGGATTCTTTAGTCTTATGTTTCCCAAAATAGTACTAATGAAAAATATGATTCCTTCTGCAAAAAAAAACACTTGAACATCAGCATCAGAGAATAAAAAAGGTATGACTTTCAGAAGATGGTAATACAAAAAGAAAAAAATGTTTTAAAGTTATTTTATTGTGTAAAAGTAGTAAAGCATAAAACGTCATTTATAATGGGTATCCAAAACTGTACATGTGAACTACTTGGCAAATTCCAAGATTTGCTAATTTTTTGGCAATTTTGCCTCGCAAAAAAATAAAATATAAAAGTGATCAAAAATTTGTATGTACCCCAAAACACTGTTATTGAAAACTATTATGCTGCTTTTGTATAAAAAAAAAACTGAAAAAAAAGGAAAAAAATAAATAAATAAAAGAAAATAAGACAACACAAAAGCAATTTTTTAATTGTGCATTTGTTGTGCAAAAGTAATAAAACCTAAAATACTATTTATATTTTTATGATGTCCCCTATAATTTTACTGACTCGAGAATAAGAGTAATACTGTATTTTTGCTGTACAAATATAATTAGAATATTATTTTGTGATTGTAAGTATAAATGCATAATTGCTTTAAAACACATCATAAAAACATATCTTTTTGTAATTAACAGTAATGTGCAAAAGTTTTAGGCTGATTAGGAAAAAAAAAACTGCAAAGTAAGAATGTTTTTATTCGTGTGTTAATAATTTAATTCAATAATGTGTTAATAGTTTATTTTTATTAAATAACAAAATGCAAAGGGAATGAACAAAACAGAACTCTAAATCAAATCAATATTTGGTGTGACAATACTTTGCCTTTATAAAAGCATCAATTCTAAAGGTACACTTGCACATTGTTTTTGAAAAAACTTAGTGGGGAAGTTGTTCCAAACATCTTAGAGAACTAACCACACATCTTCTGTGGATGTAGGCTTGTGCAAATCCTTCTTTGATATACCACCAAAAGGACTTGCTGATGTTGAGATCAGGGCTCTGTTGGGCCATGTCATCTTTTCCACAAATACTTGTTCAATCAGAAGTTTCCATGATGGTATTGCATGGTGGATAAGTATGTGTCTGTATTCCTACATTTCTCAGTATTGAGGATGCCATTAATCTTGATCAGATCCCCAACTCAATTTTCCAGAATGCAGCACCAAACTTGCATTCCATTGATTCAAAACACCAGACTCTAATTTCATGTTACAATTATCTACTAACCTTAAAACTTCAGATACTTTTGACACTCATAAACATGAGATATTGTATCAATTTTCTCAAAATCTTGTAAAAGGGTAATATTTTTTAAATTTTTTTATTTCTTTATCTACTATTGCGTGAAAATGCGATGTAGTTTTAGGCCAAATTTATATAGAAATTTGAAAAATTCTGAAGGGTTCACAAACTTGAAAGCACCACTGTGTGTGTGCATCACCAAGGAAGAAAAGTTATGGAATTATGGAAATCACAGGACCAATATGCATGTTAATTATATGCAAATTCAGAAAAAATTTAATCAAATTCTCCAAACATCTGTATTTATTCAGTACCGAGCATAAGCACCACACGCAGAAATAATGAACATGCACTTATATGACTTAGCATGCTTATCCATAAGGTTACTAATGGTTGTCTGTGGAAGTTTTACTATGCTGAATGTACTTGAATATGAAAATCATTGAGTTCCGCTGGCAGCTTCCTTTGTAATTGCCAACCAATGATGTCCCAGATGTGTTCCATGGTTGATAAGCTTGGAGATGCTGCAGGTCTTGGTAGCACATTTAGGCCATGAAAGCTTCTCACAGTACCAAGAGCACCATATGATCTGGTGTTATGTTGAAAACAGGTCTTGTAACGTCAAGCTTTTACTCTACTTGAAATGAAATCAAAATGACTATACAATATGCCAAGCCATATTATCATCCCTGGAGTTGGATCTGTGTGATGCTCCTGACGCGCCCCCTGGGCCTGTGCTGCTGCTGTGCAGGGGGAATACCCGGAGCCGGATCGCTGGAGGTTGTAGTTCTCCGTGGCGGTGACCCGGTCCGTGCCCAGGGTGGTCAAATCAGTGGCAGTCTATTTGTATTGGAATAAGTGTCCGACTACGCCACCCGTGGATTGCGGTCAGTGGGGACCGCCGCTGCGCTGCAGACCGCTGAGGCTGATGTTGTTTGCGCAGCCGAGTATGGGATGACTCCCCACGGGAGAAGTATTGCCTCAGGGCAGCTAATGTGGAAGATGATGGGAGTGATGGTGTGAGCGTCCCAGTGCTAATGGTGCTGGAGCGGCAAGGAATCACAGAGACGTGAGGTGCAGTTCAGGGTCTTTACTGATGGTACAAGGCAGACCCTACCGGGAGTATGGCTAGTATAAGGGGCCTGGTCAGTCTGCGAGCAAGCAGGAGTTCCCCTGGCCAGGTGGAGTTGTAGGCCTCCCCGTTAATCTGCACTCTTCCTGGCTACCTTGCTATCAGCGGTTACAAGTAGCCCACGTCCCTGAGTATACCGTGTGGTGCTCACCCGTATGGCTGGTGACTTGGGGCCTTCTGTTAGCCTCCGCTCCTGGATGGCGGCGCTGGTCCCTTCTTTGTGACTGAGCCTCCGGGCTTATATGGCCAGAGGACCTGGAATCCCCTGCCGGTTGGTTTCTGCTGCTGGGTGTATATCAGTCCCCACAGCCTCGGACTCCTGCGTCCGGTTTTAGTGTCTTCGTCCAGGGCGAGCTCTGCTCAGCTCCAGCCCCTGGACTTCAGCTACTGCTCCTCCAGAGCTCCTGATCTCACTCTCCCTGTGTCTGCAGCTTCACTCACTAATCCCGCCCCAGACCCAGTTTTATAAGGGCAGATTCCTCCCCTCCCAGGTCTGGGTGGGCCGTGTTGCATGTTTAGGGATCCTGACCAGAGAAACCTCCCACTTGCTCTCAGACATAATATCTCTATTACTGTGGCAACCAGACCCCTGGGGTGTCACATTCCCCCCTAGTAAATTTTAGTACTCCGGGACTAAACACATTTTTAAAACATAAATACAGGGTATAACAACAACACAATAACATATTTACGAGGAGCTTTAGTTCTTTAAAGGTCACGGCGTGTCCGCAACCGGGTGTCCATATCACCCAAGGTGAAGTTTTAAGGGAAGTAGGGGACCTGTCCAAAGCAAACCCCTTGCGTTGTCCTTGGGCGTGGCTGCAAGGGTAGACTAACTACTTTGGGCCGCAAGGAGGCCACGCCAGACAGGTTTTCTCTTCCGCGGCCGTCTTCACAAGAGGCACCAAGGTGCAACTATCTACAAAACTGTTCCGGTTATCCAGTGTCCATAACCTGTTAGTCCAAATAAATCTGCAGGGTAACTGAGAAACATAATTAGTAACAGGCAACAAACATAAACCATAAACATTTTTCAATAAACAGTCAACTTTACAGTGCACTGGTTTAGATTCTCCAGCGAGCGGGCATCTGACCTCTAGTGACTCTAGTGGACCTACGGAGCTCACTAACTGGTTCTGCACTACAGGGTGTAGGAGATGTTATGGGCAAGCTGGGCAGCTTTCTGCGCACTCTTTGGCTCACTAGGGGCACGGCAGGCTCACTACTAGCGGAGGGTTGATCCTCCTGTACTGCTGGTGTGGACTCTTCTGCCTCTTGGGCCGGCTGCTCTTCCAGCTCTACCGGTTCCTCTGTAGGCACTTGCGGGGCTGGCTGGAGAAAGGTGAGGACGGGTACCACGACAGCTCCGTTTACTTGTGTCCAAGACCGGGGGAAGTCTCCGAGTACGGTACTGATCATTTCTTCCCTTTCCTCTGCGGGTTGAGGGTTTTCTTGATCTTCTTCAGGGCTTTTCAGCTGCTCGGGACACTTCTTCAGGTGGTCTCTGGAGACAATGGCTGTGGTTTCTCCTCCATCCTTACTGATTACGCAGATTTTTGGGTTCTCATGGCTTGATGGCAGTACGGTGTACGGGTCCTTCTCCCACTGGTCGTCCAACTTGTGGAGCCGCCTCTTCCTCTTCATGACCTGCTCTCCAGGTACCAGGGGAACAGCGGGAGCATACTGGTTATAAGCCTTCTCTTGCCTTTCTCTAGCTTGAGACAGAGTTCGCTCGACGCTCTCCTGTACTTTCCGATACTGCTGCTGCCGTTCTGTATCCCAGTCTGCCTCTGGCGAGGTGTCCTCAGGCATCAGGACTCCCATATCCAGGTCAATAGGCAGCTTACCAGGTCTTGCTCTCATTAGGTAAGCTGGGGTACAATTGGTGGAACCTACAGGGATGTGGTTATACAGGTCCACCAGATCGGGCAGTTTCTCAGGCCACAGACTGCGTTCTTCCAGGGGCAACGTTTTTAGCAGATCTATCACCACCTGGTTCATCTTCTCGCAGAGTCCATTGGTTTGAGGGTGATAGGGCGTTGTTCTTATCTTCTTGCAGCCATACAGGTTGCAGAACTCCTGGAAGACCTCCGCTTCGAAGGCTGGTCCTTGGTCTGTCAACACTTGGTCCGGGTACCCGTGTGGACGGCAGAAGTGCTGCTGGAAGGCTCTAGCTGCTGTTTGAGCCGTTAAGTCCTTGACCGGGACCACCACCAGGAACCGGGAGTAATGATCTACGATTGTGAGGGCGTAGACATACCCAGATCTGCTTGGAGCCAGTTTCACATGGTCCAGGGCTACCAGTTCCAGTGGCTGTCTGGTGATGATGGGCTGCAGGGGAGTCTTCTGGCTGGCTCGGTCTTTTCTTCTCAGGTGGCACGGGCCACAGTCTCTGCACCACCTCTCGATGGCTCCTCTCATGCCTACCCAGTAGAACCGTTCATGCAACAAGAACTCCAGCTTCTTCCATCCGAAATGCCCTGCTCCGTTGTGGTATGCCTCCAGAACCATAGCCGCATCTCGTCTTGGGACCACTACCTGCCAGGTCAACTCATGTGTTCGAGAGTTAACCATTCTCCGGCACAGCTTCTCCCTGTAGAGGAACAGCTTACTTTTCTCCTTCAACAGTTGCTTGGTCTCCTCTGGAGCATCTGGGTCAAGACGGGCATCGGCCTGAGTCAGCATTTCCTTCACCAAATGGACTGCGGGATCAGTGTCTTGCGTCTCCGCCCAGTTGTAGTGGGGCAAGGGATTGAACGTCACGGAGCGCCTGTCCTTCACACGGTGGGAATACAGGGTAATCCCATGACGGTGGAACGCAGAGAGCTCAACTTCTTCCAGATCTTCTGGATCTTCCCCTACGTCCGGTAAGTTCGGCATTCTAGACAGGGCATCCGCGTTGGCATTTGAGCGTCCTGCCCGGTATTTGATGGTGAATTCAAAGTTGGACAGGCGGGCCATCCATCTCTGTTCCAGGGCACCGAGCCTTGCAGTGTCCAGGTGTGTCAACGGGTTGTTATCCGTGTACACGGTGAATTTGGAGGAGGCAAGGTAATGCTTGAAACGTTCGGTCACTGCCCACACTACTGGCAGGAACTCCAGCTTGAATGAGCTATAATTCTCAGGGTTCCTCTCCGTGGGCCGTAGCTTTTGGCTGGCGTAAGCGATTACCCGTTCTTTCCCTTGCTGGATCTGGGACAGTACGGCTCCTAGCCCGATGTTGCTTGCGTCCGTGTGGAGGATAAAGGGCTGGCTGTAGTCTGGATATGCCAGGATTTCATCCCCCGTGAGGGCCATCTTCAGCTGGCAAAAGGACTCCTCTTCCAGCTTTTCCCACCTGAAGGGCGGCTTCTGTTTTTTGGCTTTCCGAGATTGACCTATCAGGAGGTCCTGCAGAGGGGCTGCCATTTTGGTGAAACCGGGAATGAATCTTCGGTAGTAGCCTACCAACCCGAGGAACTGCCGCACTTCCTTTATGCTGGAGGGTCTTGGCCAGTCCTTAATCACAGTGATCTTATCAGGGTCGGGAGCCACTCCGTCAGCACTCACCACGTGTCCCAGGTACTGCACCTTTGGTTTCAGGAGGTGACACTTGGAGGGTTTCACCTTTAGGCCGTAATTCGCCAGAGCTTCGAACACTTCTGCCAGGTTTTCAGGTGGTCCTCATAGGTCTTGGAATAGACGATGACATCGTCCAGGTACAACAGGACCGTCTCGAAGTTCCGGTGTCCCAGACAGAATTCCATCAACCGTTGGAAGGTTCCTGGTGCGTTGCAGAGCCCGAACGGCATACAGTTAAATTCGCTGAGACCCATCGGGGTGGTGAATGCGGTCTTCTCCCGGTCTGCCTCTGTTCCAGGAACCTGCCAGTACCCGCTAGTGAGATCCAAAGTAGAGAAGAAGTTAGCAGATTTTAATGCAGCTAAGGACTCTTCTATCCTTGGTAACGGGTACGCATCTTTATGTGTGATACGGTTGACCTTCCTGTAGTCTACACACATCCTCATGGTGTTGTCTTTCTTTTTCACTAAGACTAGTGGAGCTGCCCAGGGACTACAGCTGTCCCTAATTACCCCAGCCTCCTTCATGTCTTTTAGCATCCCCTTGGCGTGTTGGTAGTGTGCAGGGGGTACGGGTCGGTATCTCTCCTTTATGGGAGGATGGTCTCCCGTGGGGATGTGATGTTCTACCCCCGTTACTCGCCCGAAGTCCAGCGGGTGTTTACTAAACACTCTCTCGTACTCTTGAACCACCCGATAGACTCCCTGTTTCTGGTGTGAGGGAGTGGAGTCAGTACCCAAATGCAGTTGCTGACACCAGTCCTCCATTGGTTTCTTAGAGCCGTTATCTTCCTCTGGTTGAGATGGAGGCAAGGGTTCCACGGCCTGTACAGAATTCTGGTTTATGGTGAACAATTTGGCTAGCGTGGCATACCGGGGCAGGTGTACTTCTATCTCCCCGATATTTATGATGCGAACGGGCACCCTCCCATGGCGTACATCGACCACCCCCCGTGCTGTCAAAATGGTGGGCCTACTGTCTGAGTAGACGGGTTCTACCATTGCTTGGTAGTCTCTACCTCTTAGACCAATAGCTGCCCGGCACCAAATCATCATCTCACTTTTTGGGGGCATGGCAATAGGGAACGGGTCACACATTCTCACGCTACCTATCTCACCACCAGATAGTTCCACCTGTTGCCGCTTCATCAGTGCCCGGATCTCTTTTTGGAGCACACGCTGCTGGCCGGAACTGGCGTTCTTGGCAACCTGCTGTAAAATGAGAATCACCTCTGCAAGACAATTTTCAATCACATTAGTTCCCAAGGTTATTCTAGGGTGACTCTCATGACGGTCTATGTCCACTATAATCAGTCCTTGTGCTGTCAGTTCGACTTTACCGATCTTAATGGTCACCTCTTTGAATCCCACCTGCGGCACGGGCTGACCATTGCTGGCGATGATACTCAGGTCGTCATCTGGGCAGCGGGTTATGTCCGAGTCATTCCAGTACTGCTTAAAGAGCACGTACGGGATGGTGGTCACCTGTGACCCAGTGTCTAGTAGGGCACTCATAGGAATGCCATCCAGTACCACAGGCAAGATTGGACGTCCCCCTACGTATTTATCACGCCAGTTTGATGGGCCTGATGATCTTATGCCTGGGGGTTGGCCCTCTACCCCAGGTTGTGCCCGTTTAAATGACAGTACCTTGCCACATGTCCGGGTTGATTGCAGCGGCGGCAGATGGGTTGTCCGTCCTCGTTGTATCTGTCGCTGGGTCTTCCTCTGGCCGGTGGGGTCCTCCTCAGTCGGCGCCACGGGACGTCCTCGGGTCCGGATGCCAGCTGGATCTTTCCTGGAGAAGAGACCTGTAAAGACTGCACAGTTCTGGTTAGCGCGGCAACGCTCTTAGTCAGCTCTTGGACCTGATGGTGCAGGTCTGTAGCCGGGTCACTGTTTAAAGCCTGCGCATCAGCTCCCACAGGCCCTGCAGACAAGGGCGCTGTCTCCTGGTGGTAAGTGATAGCAGGGCGCCTGTGGGTCACAGCGCCACCTGGTGCCGGTTCTCGGAGCACCCGGATGGCTCTGTCCTTGAACTGTGCAAAGTCCAGGTCAGGGTGCTGTAAGGCCATTGCCCGCAACTGGGTTCGGTGGGCATTGCACAGTAGACCCTCAATAAATTGTTCAGTCAACAGCTTATCTTCATTTCCCACGCTGTCAGGGTCTGCCTGCTTGATGGCTTTCAGGGCCTCTTGTAGGTTTAGAGCATAGTGTAATGCACACGCCCGGGCTGAGCGGCGTGTGCGTGTGATTGTAGTGATTCCACTGGACCGTGCCGTAGAGTGAATGCCTGGAGGGGCGTAACTAGGTATTCACCCGATCCGACCAGGGTCGCACGACGGCATACGACGCCAGTGCACCAAGGAGGAACCGAGCAGAGGGACCAGGTGCTACTCCAGGACAGACCCCGGACACGGCTGTTGACCCACACAGGGGAATACAGGAACAGACTGGTAGGCTGGCACACAGACTGGTGGGTATAGGCAGGCACGACAGGTATGCAGGCAGGCGGGTATGCAGGCAGGGGGGTACAGGCAAGCACAGCTAGAGTGCAGACAGGGAGGCACTAGCAGGTAGGAACACAGGTGGGATAGGACCCAGTACACACTGGGACTCAGGAACAATACAGGCAGAGGGGTACAGGCAAGCACAGCTAGAGTGCAGACAGGGAGGCACTAGCAGGTAGGGACACTGGCGGGATAGAACCCAGTACACACTGGGACTCAGGAACAGAACCACAGATGTGGCGGACAAACACAGCAGAGTGAGGCCGCCCAGAGAGGTGAGCGAGAACAGGGCAGGACAAGGCCGCCTGGAGCGGTGAGCAAGAGTAGAGCAGGACAAGGCCGCCAGGAGCGGTGAGCAAAGGGTCAGAGCTGAGCGAGACTGCCGGAGCAGTGAGCAAGAGTAAAGCAGGACGAGACCGCCTGGAGCGGTGAGCAAGAGTGGAGCAAGACTGCCGGAGCAGTGAGCAAAAGGATAAGAGCGGAGCGAGACTGCCGGAGCAGTGAGCAAAAGGGTCAGAGCGGAGCAAGGCTGCCAGAGCAGCGAGCAAAGGAGTCAGAGCAGGCTAGAACCGCCGGAGCGGTAAGCAAAGGAGTCAGAGCAGGCTAGAACCGCCGGAGCGGTGAGCAAAGGAGTCAGAGCAGGCTAGAACCGCCGGAGCGGTGAGCAAAGGAGTCAGAGCAGGCAAGGCTGAGCAGGAGGGACAGGGCTCTGTTCACACGGAACAGACAGGAAGGGAAAGGCAGAGCCAGATACCCACAGGGTACTTGCAGTGAAGTAGCGAGTGGACCACAAACTCACAAACAGGAGTACAGAGACAACAAGCAGGAGTTAGGTACAAGTTCAGACTCTGCAGAAAAAGGAAGGGAACGGACATAGAGGCAAAACAGGTAAAGGATAGGAGAGAGTTCAGACTGGAACTGAGTGTACGGAGGAGACCGACACTGCAGCGGAATACAGGAGCGGGTCTGGGAATACGGCCCCCAGAGAGGCAGGATGAACAGGCAAGGAGCGTGTTCAGACAGGACAGACAAGATACAGGAGCGGGTCTAGGTAATCGGCCCCTAGAAGGCGGGAGGAACAGGCTAGGAGCGTGTTCAGACAAGATACCGGAGCGGGTCTAGATAATCGGCCCCTAGAAGGCGGGAGGAACAGGCTAGGAGCGTGTTCAGACATGACAGACAAGATACAGGAACGGATCTAGGTAATCGGCCCCTAGAAGGCGGAAGGAACAGTCTAGGAGCGTGTTCAGACAGGCCTGGAAATACAGCCTCCAGGATAGGCAGACAAGAGAACACAGACAGGACTCAGTTCAGACACGGGAACTGATACCGCAAGGCAGGAGACATAGACAGGACTCAGCTCAGACACGGGAACTGATACCGCAAGGCAGGAGACATAGACAGGACTCAGTTCAGACACGGGAACTGATACCGCAAAGCAGGAGACAAAGAACGGGACCTGGCACCTTCAGAGTGCAAGCACACACTGAATGAAACACTATGCTCAGGCAGGGATAGATGGGAGCAGCTGAGCTATATACCAGGTGACAGACAGCAATAGGCTGAGGACGCACAAGGGGTGTGACCCACAGCAGGTACAAAAAGCAGGAAGTGATCGGGCGCTGCCCTTAAGCAGCAGAAACAGACACAAACAGACAGCATGGAGGGAAGCCAGAGAGACATTCTGGACTGGAGATCAAGTGCGCGCTCTTGCACAGTGTGAGATGGACCACCATGCAAGGACGCCGCCAGGTATGTTACAGTACCCCCCCCCTTACGCCCCCTCTTCTTCAGGCCTGCCAGAATCTTCCGCAGGGAATTCGAGGACCAGTCGTTCACTTCAAGGAGATCACTTCCACTGTCCACAGGAAAAACTGATCTCATCTGGTTAGCTAGGATGCTACCTCCTATCCAGCCATCCTCAGCAACAGACGAAACGGGTGGAGTACCAGGAACAGCACACAAGGAAGTCTCTCTCCACATATTTTCAGGTGGCACCCCAGAGGGTACAGGAGACAACTGGAAGTCCTTCACCGGGTTGGAGGGGGACAGAGACTTGGGGGTAATCTCTGCTTCGAGGTACATCTTGTCAAGCTCACAGGAAGAAATAGACGGGTTATCAGGTACATAATGAGGAAAAGTCACTGTCTCTTTGTTATCTGGTGGTACCCCGGAGGATTCAGGAAACAACTGGAGGTCCTCCGCCGGGTCAGAAGAGTGCAGAGGCTCAGAGAAAACATCTGCTTCAGAGTACACTAGGTCGGACTCACTGGACGAAGCAGGCGAGGTATCGGGTACCGAGTATAGGAAAGTCTGTGTCCATTTACCACCAGGTGGCACCCCGAAGGGTTCTGGAGACAACTGGCGGTCCTCCGCCTGGTCAGAGGGGTGTAGAGACTCACGGGTAACCTCTGCTTCAGAGTACACTAGGTCGGACTCACTGGACGAAGCAAGCGAGGTATCAGATCCAGGATATAGGAAGGTCTCTGTCCATTCACCACCAGGTGGCACCCAGAAGGGTTCTGGAGACAACTGGAGGTCCTCCGCCTGGTCGGAGGGGTGTAGAGACTCGGTAGTAACCACAGCTTCGGAGTACACTAGGTTGGACTCAGTGGACGAAGCGAGCGAGGTATCAGGTACAGAGTATAGGAGAGTCTCTGTCCTTTCGCTACCAGGTAGCACCCCGAAGGGTTCTGGAGACAACTGGAGGTCCTCCGCCTGGTCGGAGGGGTGTAGAAACTCGGGGGTAACTACCACTTTGGGGTACCCATTGTCAGGCTCACAGGACGAAGCGGACAAAGTATCGAGTACCGGGTGTAGAGAAGTCTCTCTCCATTTGTCATCGAGTGGTATCCCGGAGGATTCAGGAGGCAACAGGGGGTCCTCCACCAGGTAGTAGAGGTGCACAGACTCTGAGGTAACCACAGCTTTGGAGCATCCTTGGACATGCACACCGGTTAAAGTGGGTGAAGCATCTGATGCCGGGTGCAGGAAGTTCTCCTGTGTGGAGTCTGGATGGGCAGAAGTCTCTTCGGGCAGGAGAACTGGTGCACCCACGCACATTACCCGTTGGGGCTTCTCCGGGATACAGGGAGATGAAGCTTCAGTAGGGACTTCAAGGTTGGGGTCAGGAGGTCTCAGGGAGGACAGACCCTGGCGTGACGGCTTGCCTCTACGTCTAGCACGTCTGGACTGCCTCTTGAGGTTGGGAGAAGTATTCCGGAAAGCGTAGTCACCCTGTGAGGATTCTGGGTGGGCAGTAGTCTCATTGGGCTGGAGGACTATTGCGCTACCCACACACATTACCCGTCGGGGCTGCTCCGGGATATTGGGAAGTGAAGCTTCAGCAGGGGCTTCAGGGTTAGGGTCCTCGAAGACCATATGAAAGGCCACCAGGAAGGCCTGCAGGTCAAGGACGACAGGATCCCATGCTTCCCATAGGGGGGTGACCCATTTCAAGGCATCACCCGCTAGGTAGTCAATCATAAAGGCCACTTTAGCCCAATCGGAAGGAAAATAGAGAGGGTAGGCCTTAAAGTGTAGCATGCATTGCTCCACAAATGCACGACACTGTCTTGGATCCCCATAGTAACGTGGCGGATCCGCAGGAACGAGAGCTGATAGATCCATCTGGACGGTGCGTAATTCGCCCGGAACTCAGCTAAGGAAAAAAAAAAAATTATTTATTTATTTTAATGCATGTATTCGCTGGAAAACTTCTCAGAGAGCGAAGGCCGTGGGGCTCACCGGGAACCATGGCCTGAGCATGCTGTAATGCACACGCCCGGGCTGAGCGGTGTGTGCGTGTGATTGTAGTGATTCCACTGGACCGTGCCGGAGAGTGAATGCCTGGAGGGGCGTAACTAGGTATTCACCCGATCCGACCAGGGTCGCACGACGGCATACGACGCCAGTGCACCAAGGAGGAACCAAGCAGAGGGACCAGGTGCTACTCCAGGAAAGACCCCGGACACGGCTGTTGACCCACACAGGGGAATACAGGAACAGACTGGTAGGCTGGCACACAGACTGGTGGGTATAGGCAGGCACGACTGGTATGCAGGCAGGCGGGTATGCAGGCAGGGGGGTACAGGCAAGCACAGCTAGAGTGCAGACAGGGAGGCACTAGCAGGTAGGAACACAGGCGGGATAGGACCCAGTACACACTGGGACTCAGGAACAATACAGGCAGAGGGGTACAGGCAAGCACAGCTAGAGTGCAGACAGGGAGGCACTAGCAGGTAGGGACACTGGCGGGATAGGACCCAGTACACACTGGGACTCAGGAACAGAACCACAGATGTGGCGGACAAACACAGCAGAGTGAGGCCGCCCAGAGAGGTGAGCGAGAACAGGGCAGGACAAGGCCGCCTGGAGCGGTGAGCAAGAGTAGAGCAGGACAAGGCCGCCAGGAGTGGTGAGCAAAGGGTCAGAGCTGAGCGAGACTGCCGGAGCAGTGAGCAAGAGTAAAGCAGGACGAGACCGCCTGGAGCGGTGAGCAAGAGTGGAGCAAGACTGCCGGAGCAGTGAGCAAAAGGATAAGAGCGGAGCGAGACTGCCGGAGCAGTGAGCAAAAGGGTCAGAGCGGAGCAAGGCTGCCGGAGCAGCGAGCAAAGGAGTCAGAGCAGGCTAGAACCGCCGGAGCGGTAAGCAAAGGAGTCAGAGCAGGCTAGAACCGCCGGAGCGGTGAGCAAAGGAGTCAGAGCAGGCAAGGCTGAGCAGGAGGGACAGGGCTCTGTTCACACGGAACAGACAGGAAGGGAAAGGCAGAGCCAGATACCCACAGGGTACTTGCAGTGAAGTAGCGAGTGGACCACAAACTCACAAACGGGAGTACAGAGACAACAAGCAGGAGTTAGGTACGAGTTCAGACTCTGCAGAAAAAGGAAGGGAACGGACATAGAGGCAAAACAGGTAAAGGATAGGAGAGAGTTCAGACTGGAACTGAGTGTACGGAGGAGACCGACACTGCAGCGGAATACAGGAGCGGGTCTGGGAATACGGGCCCCAGAGAGGCAGGATGAACAGGCAAGGAGCGTGTTCAGACAGGACAGACAAGATACAGGAGCGGGTCTAGGTAATCGGCCCCTAGAAGGCGGGAGGAACAGGCTAGGAGCGTGTTCAGACAAGATACCGGAGCGGGTCTAGATAATCGGCCCCTAGAAGGCGGGAGGAACAGGCTAGGAGCGTGTTCAGACAGGACAGACAAGATACAGGAACGGATCTAGGTAATCGGCCCCTAGAAGGCGGAAGGAACAGGCTAGGAGCGTGTTCAGACAGGCCTGGAAATACAGCCTCCAGGATAGGCAGACAAGAGAACACAGACAGGACTCAGTTCAGACACGGGAACTGATACCGCAAGGCAGGAGACATAGACAGGACTCAGCTCAGACATGGGAACTGATACCGCAAGGCAGGAGACATAGACAGGACTCAGGTGACAGACAGCAATAGGCTGAGGACGCACAAGGGGTGTGACCCACAGCAGGTACAAAAAGCAGGAAGTGATCGGGGGCCGCCCTTAAGCAGCAGAAACAGACACAAACAGACAGCATGGAGGGAAGCCAGAGAGACATTCTGGACTGGAGATCAAGTGCGCGCTCTTGCACAGTGGAAGATGGACCACCATGCAAGGACGCCGCCAGGTATGTTACACATAGTCTCTTATACTTTCATGTGCCCGCTGTTTGCACCCATAAAATCTTAGTTTTATCTCAGCTGAGGTGCGGGTGTCAAACGTGTCTTTCAGCCGGGCTAGTATCTCTCTGACAGTCCTATTCCTCCCAGGTGGCCAGGACTTTACCTCCCTTTGGGCTGCCCCGATTAATTGGGCCACCAGGATGCTCACTTTTTGCTCTTCTGTGAGGGGGTACACCTGGAAGAGGCTATCCAGTCTTTCTCTAAAGTCATTTAGAGTATGTGACTCCCCTGAGTACTGGGGTAGCCAGGTTGCCCCCGGGATATAGGGCATGGTGAATGGCATGACTGCTGCAGCGGTTGCGCTGGCGGTGGCTGTGGCAGTGGAGCTCCCCTCGGTATCCGGCATCCTCCTCCCCCCTAGTGGACCGTGGCCTACCTTGCGATGCTCTTCTTCCGTAGACCGCGGCTCCGCAGTCGATCGTCGGGGTTGAGGACCTGGCGTCGCGCTCCGATGACGTCAGCGTCGCTCTTCCTCCCTTCCAGGACCTTGCGCAGCGTCAGAGCGTGGGGCGGAGCTTCGGATCTCGCGCGCTTTCGGCGTCCACGCCCCTCTTCTTCCCGTGCGGCGTCCCGAAGATGGCGTCCGAAGGCGGGAAGCAGCTGCGGATGGCGGGAAGAAGGCAGAAGACGGCGGGAAACGGTCCAAGATGGCGTCTGATGGCGGGAATCGGCTCCGGATGGCGGGAAACGACTCCGGACAGCGGGAAACTTCACCACAGGCAAGTATAAAAGTCTCTTTTTCAGGCACGCAGTACCCGGTGGTTGCGGGCACGAAATCCTGCCGACTACGCCAAAGTTGACGCGCCCCCTGGGCCTGTGCTGCTGCTGTGCAGGGGGAATACCCGGAGCCGGATCGCTGGGGGTTGTAGTTCTCCGTGGCGGTGACCCGGTCCGTGCCCAGGGTGGTCAAACCAGTGGCAGTCTATTTGTATTGGAATAAGTGTCCGACTACGCCACCCGTGGATTGCGGTCAGTGGGGACCGCTGCTGCGCTGCAGACCGCTGAGGCTGATGTTGTTTGCGCAGCCGAGTATGGGATGACTCCCCATGAGAGAAGTATTGCCTCAGGGCAGCTAATGTGGAAGATGATGGGAGTGATGGTGTGAGCGTCCCAGTGCTAATGGTGCTGGAGCGGCAAGGAATCACAGAGACGTGAGGTGCAGTTCAGGGTCTTTACTGATGGTACAAGGCAGACCCTCCCGGGAGTACTGGCTAGTATAAGGGGCCTGGTCAGTCTGCGAGCAAGCAGGAGTTCCCCTGGCCAGGTGGAGTTGTAGGCCTCCCCGTTAATCTGCACTCTTCCTGGCTACCTTGCTATCAGCTGTTACAAGTAGCCCACGTCCCTGAGTATACCGTGTGGTGCTCACCCGTATGGCTGGTGACTTGGGGCCTTCTGTTAGCCTCCGCTCCTGGATGGCGGCGCTGGTCCCTTCTTTGTGACTGAGCCTCCGGGCTTCTATGGCCAGAGGACCTGGAATCCCCTGCCGGTTGGTTTCTGCTGCTGGGTGTATATCAGTCCCCACAGCCTCGGACTCCTGCGTCCGGTTTTAGTGTCTTCGTCCAGGGCAAGCTCTGCTCAGCTCCAGCCCCTGGACTTCAGCTACTGCTCCTCCAGAGCTCCTGATCTCACTCTCCCTGTGTCTGCAGCTTCACTCACTAATCCCGCCCCAGACCCAGTTTTATAAGGGCAGATTCCTCCCCTCCCAGGTCTGGGTGGGCCGTGTTGCATGTTTAGGGATCCTGACCAGAGAAACCTCCCACTTGCTCTCAGACATAATATCTCTATTACTGTGGCAACCAGACCCCTGGGGTGTCACACTCCCTCATGAAGTCCTCTACTTGGTGTTGCCCATGTGGTATCCAGACAAATCTCTTGCTATTATTGCATCAAAGACAAAAGTGGTTGTTAACACTGAAGAGGATAACCTGTATTCTAGTCACCATTGCCATCTTGCTTTGCACCATTGTAGCCATTGAAAGTGGTGCAGTGAGATCAATGGAACACCTGTAGCAAGGCATCTGGCTCATAGCCCAATGTCATGCAAATTACTTCTGACGGTTGCTGTAGACACTATTTGATGGCTTAGTCATTATATGTGGTGTTCAAATTCACTTGCAGTATAGAATGGATCAATCATAGAAGCAGTGGTATGGCCAGTTGTCCAAAGTGTCCCAAGAGTTGTTTTCAACGCGACAATGCCATGCTTTTTGTTGCCCAGGCTACTGTGAGCAGATTATATGGCCTAAATGTGCTACCATGGCCTGTTGCGTCTCTGGACTTGTCTCCCATCAAGCACATTTGGGATGTAATTTACAGGAAATTTTAAAAGGAGCGGCCAGCAGCAGATTTTGATGATTTGTGTGCCCAAGTGCATTCAGTGTGGTAGAACATTCCTAATACAACCATTATTAATCTCATTGATAGCAGCCAAGACTACTGAGTAAATCAAGATGTTGTGAATTTTTTTTTCTGCATTTGCAAATCAATAAAAAGCCTATCGATCCTGTGATTTCTAGAATTCTATGACGTTTCCTGGACAGTATAAACATATATACAGTATTGTGCAAAAGTTTTATACAGTTATGAAAAAAATACTGCTAAATAAGAATGCTTTTAAAAATACAAATGTTATTTATTTTTAGCAATTAATAAAATGCAAAGTGAATTAACAAAAGAAAATTATAAATCAAATCAATATTTGGTGTGACCACACTTTCAAAACAGCATCAGTTCTTCTAGGTACACTTGCACAAAATCAGGTATTTTATAGGATTATAGTCAGGTGTATGAGTAACCAACTATACCAAAGAGGGGATAACGATCATCATTTTCATATATAGATTGAAACTCTGTCATTAACTGAAAGATAAGCCACTGTATTACAGGATTAAAACAGGTGAAGATCAGACAAACTGCTACAAAGGTGAGATTGTAGAAGACAGCTTCAGGGCATACACCATGGCATGACTGAGCACAGCAAGATGACACAATGTAGTTATACTGTGCTTAGACTGGAGTTTGAAGATGTGCTGTTTAAACTCTTTTAAAGACGCACCAAGAAATAGGCAACCAAGGAAACTTAGTGCAGCAAATGATACACACATGATGCTCACTTCCCTTTGAAATTGGAACATGTCCAGCAGTGCCATCAGCACAGAAGAGTCAGTAACCAGGGTAAAATAGTCCTAGCTACACCTATCTGCTTTTTAGAAGTCTGTCCAGACATGGGCTTCATGGAGGAGTTGTGGCTAAAAATCCATACCTTCTACATCAGGGGTGTTTGGAACCTTTTTTCTGCCAAGGGCCATTTGGATATACTGTATATATCATCATTCACAGGCCGTACAGAATTACCAACTTACAAATGATCCTGCTATATTTGGTCAAACATTTAATTAACTCACCCTTAATGTGATAGCTTAAGCTGCTTCTTTTTGGTGATGTTAGTTGGTTTTCAAGACGTTGCTACTCACAACTGCTATTCCAGGTTTGCATTGGTCTGAAGCGCAGTTCACTCTTTGGAATGATAAGTTTTGTAAAGAACTTGTATCGATTCTGAACACAAATGTATATTACAGTGCAAGTCTCCTCAAAGTGGGGAATTCATCACTGTTCACATAATGTTTATAGAACAAGAGCAGTGGGAGGTCAGCAGAATCCATCACATAGGAGACACAGAGACTGCTGTGTACTTCACATAAGAGACAATGTGACTGCTGTATACATCATAGGATACACTGCGACAGATGTATATAGATCACATAAGCTACCGAGAGGTGCACAAGTGTCATTGACAGTTACAGGAATCATTTGATTGCAGTGATTGCCTCAAAAGGTTGTTCAACAAAATATTTAGTTAAGAAGAGAACCATCATTTCTGTCCAGGCCTATTTCATGAGTTAATTTTTTTTTTTTAATTCTGTGGAAGCAGGGTTGAAAACCAATGTCTGACTTTCATTTGCTCATTTTCATAGATTTTTAATTTATTATTACTTTTGTCAGATTCAAGTTATTTCTGTGACCATTGTGGGTTTTTCTTTCATTAAACGAGGGGTACCAACAATTTTGACCACGTGTGTACATCAAATAGGAGGCATTGGGGCTGATGTATTTACTGCACATGGGAGACACTGAGGCTGGTGTACATACATCCACAGAAGGACAGGAACGCAGAGCGCGCTATCTAGCGCCTTCAAAGAAGGTCCTGTCGCTGGAACATAGTCCTGAACAGCTCATTTACATATAAGAAAAACACTGATCTCTCTGGAATAAGACAATGGATCGAAGACATCATCGAGGGTATTTATTCAGCTTTCCATGGCCTACATGCCCATATAGACGGCTTAGTGAGATTGATCCTAATAGCAGATTCCCTTAAAGAACTATCTTTAGTGCAGAGAAGAACAAGGAGTCCTGAAAGTGATGATATGGCTCCCTCAGAGCCCCGATCTTTACA
The DNA here is from genome assembly GCF_046119375.1 of Phyllobates terribilis. NCBI lineage: Eukaryota > Metazoa > Chordata > Amphibia > Anura > Dendrobatidae > Phyllobates > Phyllobates terribilis. Next base: position 288,452,155 of record NW_027362769.1, read on the forward strand.
TCCTTAAATCTGTCTGGTATTACATGGAGAAACAGAAGCAATTACACAAGCCTACAGTCACGGCCAAAGATTTTGAGCTGGACATAAATTTTGCCTTTCACACAGTTTGTCTGTATTAGTCAGATGTTTCTGTGGTTTCTCATGAACAGTTATAAGCATTTCATTCAGTTTTCATATTTATTGACAAAAACATCACGTTTATGCAAAGAATCAATATTCACAGTGTTAACCCTTATTTTTTAAGACATCTGCAATTTATCCTGGCAGCTAGATATCAGTTTATAAGCCAAAATCCTGGCTGATGGCAACCCAATCTTGCCTAATCAGTGCTTGAAGTTTGCCTCAATTTCTTTGTTTTTGTTTGTCCAACTGCTTAATGAAGAATGACCACAGGGGGCTTCATCAGAGAAAATATCTTCAACACTGTCCTCTACAGCCCAATCCCAGTACTTTCTGCAAACATGTGTACTCTGATGAAGCCCCCTTCAAACTGTTTGGAACATCTGGAAGCATGATTTTCCAGAGAAGAAAAGGTGAGCATAACCTTTATCATGTCAGAAGTAAAGCATCCTCAGACCATTCATGTGTGGGACTGCTTTACATAAAAGGGAGTGGGCTCACTTATAATTTTGCCTAAGAAAACTGCCTTGAATAAAAAATGATAACTAAACACCTACCAATAGCAACCTCTCCCAAAGATCCAGGAGCAATTTGGTAAAGACTATTGGTTATCCAGCATGTTGGAGCACCATTTCGTAACTAAGTGGCTTGGTGAACAAAACACTACAATTTTGGTTTCATGGCTAGGAAACTCAACAGATCTCACTGAGAACCTGTGGTCAGTCCTCAAAAACATATGACAAATACAAATACAGAAATAATGATAAACTCCAAGCACTGATTAGGCAAGAATGGGTTGCCATTAGTCAAGATTTAGCACAGAACCTGATATCCTGCATGAAAAAGGGTCAACACACTATAAATATGGAGTCCTTGCACAAACTTGATGAATTTGTCAATAAAAGGTTACAAACTTATGAAATGCTTATAATGTTTCTTCAATAACCAAAGAAAATCTAAGTAAAACATGTAAAAACTCTGAATCAGCAAACTTTGTGAAAACTAATGGTTGTGTCAGTCTTAAAACTTTTGGCCACGACTGTACATCCACAGAAGATATATGGTTAGTTCTTCAAGATGTTTGGAATGACCTCTCTGCCCATTTCCTTGAAAAACTGTGTGCAAGTTTTTCTAGAAAAATTTATGCTGTTTTGAAGACAAAGGGTGGTCATTTAGGAGGAGTGCAGTGACTCATATAATAGGAACGTACTCTGAAGCATTTGTGGGCAGATGCTGCCATCAAATGATCAGAGACAGTAGATTTAGGAACCTTAAATAATAATAATAATTTCTATTTATATAGCGTCAACATATTCCGCAGCACTTTACAATTAAGTAAGGACATGTACAGACAATATAAACAATACAATCACATTTCACATTTCAACAGTTACAGGAGGAGTGAGGGCCCTGCTCACAAGCTTACAATCTATATGGAAATGGGCGGACATAATGGGTAAAACATGGTCGTCAGCCAGTATCTCTCTAAGTGCAGTTACCGTGTGCTATTTGGTGCATGGAGGATGTGGAGACAGATGAATAGGCAGGAGCAGATTAAGATTAACATTTAGGAGGGGACAGGGGAGAGTTAGGTTGGTGAGTTGAGGTGATAGGTTTGTCTAAACAGATGTGTTTTTAAAGCACGTTTGAAGACATGGGGGCTAGATATTAGTCGGATCGTTTGGGGCAGTGCATTCCAGAAAACTGGCGCTGCACAAGAGAAGTCTTGGAGATGGAGGTGTGAGGTTCGGATTAAGGAGGATGTTAGTCTTAGATCAGTTGCAGAATGGAGGGCACGGGAGGGGTGATAGAAATGAGAGATGAGATATAGGGCGGTGTTGAACTGTGGAGAGCTTTGTGGGTGAGAGAGATAAGAGAAGTGATAAGGGTGAGAGATTTGGTTCTAGAACTTAAACAGTTCTGTAACCAAAGGACAGAAAGCAGGTTGACCGGGGGGAAATCAGAAGTCAAATGCACAGAGGATATGTGATGCAGCTGAAAAATACAAAAGCCACAGGGGTTAGGGCAGGAAGTCAGTCATCCTATGGACTTGTACCAAGTCACCTGTGAGAGCGAGGCCTGCACTGGCTTATAGCCAAGCCCTATGAGAATGTGTCCAGAAACATAATATCAGCATCGGATGTGGATTAAGCAAGGGGTGCAGAGTCCTTACGGAGGATAGGAAATGCTAAGATTATAGATGGCAGAGACCCGATTGGAGAAACAGAAATTAGGTAGTGTGAGGAGAGACCTGATTGGCAGATCGGAAATTAGGGGAGGGTGAGTCATCTCTCAAGGGTTTGAAGGCAACAGGAGAAGGTCTGAGGCAGAAAGAACTGTCTGCAGCCTGCAGCGCTAGATTTGCAGTCCAGCAAGAGTTAGTAGTGTGGGCTCCTGTTGGGGCTTGGGACGGTGACCACCATTGGAAGCTAAAGCAGGCTGATGGAGGCCCATGTGGATTCGACTAGGACACTGTTGGCTGGCAGTACGACGTATCCATAATATTATCAGTTAATGGTCATGTATACAAAAATTCCAGTACCGACATATGGTGCATTAAACTTATGTGAATATTGATGTTACAGTTGTAATTGTGTTCTGCACATGTGTTTTGGTGTGTAGCTTAGTAGGAGTATAAGCGAGCGACACAAGGTCTAATGAGTATAATATGCAGTGGTTACCTGTTTAAGGGATAAGAAGGGAGAGCTAGTCAAAGACTAGGTTATCAGTGTCGCACTTCTCAGTGTGGAAGCGCAGGGTTTGGTATTTTATAGGGCAGTGCTCAGGGTATCAGGGCGAGGATCATGGCCAGGTTATAACCACAAGTTCAAGAGAGAAAGAGCCGGGACAGCGCTACAGTGTCTATACTGTCACTGATTTGCAAATTGTCGTTTCCCTTTATTGCAATCTGTTTTATTAATTTTGCAAATAGTTCATAAACAACGACTTGTTCTATTGTACCACTAAGTCCGTGTTCTCTGTGCTGCGACATCCATCTTTGAGCTTGTTTACAGTCACAGCAAATAATGATTTCACTTAGATTTAATTTGCATTTTGTTAATTGATAACATTAAGCTATTGTTCCACACCTATTAGGCAGTACCTGGCTATGAACAAGATAGGTTCTCTAGATTTGTTCTTCAATTTAATTTTTATATTTGTATGTAAGTTGGAATTTGTACATTTTTTTACCACCCAAACATATGCTAATATATGCATAATATATCAAGTAATGACACAGTAGGTAGAAAAAATACACACATGTGTTATACATAAAATAGCAGTATCAATTTGTAAGATTAAGGAAAGGCCCTAATAAAGTGCATATGGCATAAATCAACAAAAAAGTTACACTGTATATACGGGGTTACGACAGTAATGAGAGTCAACTTCTTGTAATGTACAATACTGTACACTATCAGACCTGTAAGAGGAGGCTGGCACCCCTCATCTTCAGAGGTAATATAGAATGACCAGCTCGTCTTTATTGAGGCTCTTGGCATGGAGAAAGCCACTCCTGCCCAATGTGCCACAGCGAAGATCAAGATAAAGAGTCCTCCAACCGTGTTTCAGATAAAAGAACAAGCTTCACAAGTTTAAAAAGTAGGTATCTTCAATGTATAAAAAATTATATATCCTTTTTCCTGCGCGTTTCAGACTGTAGCTCAGTCCTTATTCATGGAAAATAGTAGTGAAAATCCATTCCTCGTTTAAATAGAGAATCTTAGTCCCATTTAGAGGATGGAGCCCCAATTAATTGATTACTAACATATGTAACACAACAGGTGAAGAATGTGGCTACCTTCATCCAAAGCTGAGCAATGAAAAGAAGAAAACATGAGTTTAAACTGCAACTTGATGATATCCCAATGGGAAAAAACGAAAAAGCAAGAACAAATATTAAAAACAAAAACTAAAAATATACCCATAACAAAAAACTAAATGTATGATTTGTACATATCAGGTCAAATAAAATCTTTAACTGACATAATAAGAAATTAAACACTACTAAATAATATTAAAAGAACTCAAGAGAACATATATATCTTGTGTAATATTCATTATACAATAGGGAATAAAAATGAAAACAAATATGCGGGCTTTGTCAAAAACCAGGTAATAAATAAATAAAGAAATAAGTATATAGATATAATCAAAAATCCGTTTGAGTAGAAATATTATTTTGTTCAAATTCTTGTAAGAACAAGATTGTCAAAACACATGTTCATGAAGGTGACTGGGTATTGAACTATATCAAATATTATGTTTTACTATTTTCATTTATTTATTTTTTATTCATGAATTTTAACAGTAATGCCAGAGAAAAAGTGAATGTCTCATTAAATAAAGATATGGCTTTAGTAACCAATATACTACATAAAAAGGACACATACATGAAAGTGTCATATTTGTACTAAATCATGTTTTAATGAAAAATATACTTAATGTTATAAAGTTTGAAGCTACAACATTACCAGATTGAGCAAAATAATATTTACCATGTGTTTTTGAGACAATGAGACATATGAATAAGAATATGAAAATATGTAAATAGGAGCATAATGAAATATAAGAAAAGCTTTTTACAAAAGAAGGGGTTACCACCTATGACTGAAAAACATTGTTTATAAATAGTAAAACATGACATCTCTTTTGAGGTTCATGCCCATGAGAGACCTAGTTTGTAAGTTCAAAATTCCAATAGTTTCTCTTGTTAAGAGGAGACAATTTTTCTTTACTAAAAGCTTGACAGTGTTTTAAACTTCTTGAATGATGTATTATGAAATGTTTGGCAGCATTAAAAGTTTGACATTCGCTGTGCTTACTATAACATTGATGTGCTCTAGGATTTGTTTTTTCAAAGATCTAATTGTGCATCCTACATACATGATATTGAATGATATTGCATTCTGAGCATTTAATATCATACACTACATAATTTGAATTACAATTAATGTAACTTTGTATGTCAAATGATTATGAACCATTGAAATTCCAAAAGGTTTTCATAGGAACTGCCTTATCTGTACATTTTACATGGAATATTTCCACATTTGAAGACCCATCATCTTCACATCTAACAAGAGTCAACTTCCTGTAATGTATCTACATTACTACATTTACTATAGTAAATATTTAAATCTTCCCCACTGTATTCATAAACTAGGTACTCCTACCTCATTAATATATAGTATTTTTCTCGGTTGCTTATTAGTGTAGTGTTAAATAAGTTTTATTGGATTAGAAATAAAAAGTAGCCTCTCAGAAACAGCAATGCACCTCTTCAAAGTTTGTGTCTGGTATTGCAGCTCAACTCCATTGAAGTAAATTAGTGCAATGAAGCTGAAATTCAATACCACACACAACTTGAGGGCTGGACTTGTTTCTAGAAGAAAACAGAGACATGTTTCACCCTTTCAATGTGGCATCTCAACATCTCCTTTAAAGGTATTGTGTGAGCTGAAAATGACAATTCAAACTAACCACATAACCTTGTCGATTATGAAGCTAAAATATAAAAATGTTAATTTAATTTTGAAATCAGTTTCTCTGTCGCATTCCCCAAATAGAACTTAATTTTAACATTTAAAATGCCAACTGTCTCTAACTGTGTAGCGATTGAAGTGAGCATTTGGGAGAAAGTGATGTTTGCACTTGCTCATGCACAGTGACATTGCACACATTCCACTTCAAACAGCACTGACTTCATACAGCACTGACTGTGTGCAAATCAGCACTGTCAATCAACTTAGAAGAGGGTGGCAGAATGCTAAAGAAGTAGGTGGAATGGTGCATTGAGGTATTTAGCCACACCTGGAGTGCACTGCAAACCCTATTCATTAAAGCTCACCTTGTGAAGTGGAATAACAAAGCCACAGGTCAGGGTTTATACCCTGACCCAGGCTGTTGGCACAACAGACTAGCTGACACATGGAACATGGTATACTGGAAAGCAGACAAATAGGGAAGATACGATACACTTGAAACAACAGAACCAGGAGGGTAAAAGAGGAATACGGTAAGTCTGAAGTAAAACTTAGAAGTAGGTTGTAGAATCGACAGGAGACGGTAGCAAAATCTGAGCAAAATTTAATACGAGTTTGTATTGCTTACCGCAAACAATTGGTTAACCAAGAGGTCTGAAGAGCAGCAGATGCAAGTTGTAGAAACCACAGGAGATTGCAACATACTGTTAGTAGATTTGAGTTACAGTTTACAATACTAATAGCAAACAAATAGGTTTACCATCAGGCCACAGAAGCAGCAGATTGCAATGTAATGTGAACAGACTCTTTATAACATCTTGTAATGCTTAGAGTAAGTGATAGGTTAACCTGCAGGTCTTGAGAAGCAGTAGGAGCAAATTGTAATAATCACAGAAGTCTGAGCCTATAACAGCAACAGAAAATACTGAATTGCGGCAAACTCCCAGCAAACTAAAATACAAAAAGTCTCAATATCCAGACACTGAGTGATGTCACAGTAGGTTGTAAAAGGCCTTGGGAGATTATGTCACTGAGGAAGTCCAGGCCACTTGTAAGACTCAACATGCAGCACAACAAAGACCATAGGATATGGGAGCAGAGCCTGGCACTCAAGATGAGAAACGTGTGTAAGACTAATTTATATATTGCTATAATTTTTTTGGAATGGATTAGAAAATGAAAAGAATATTTTTTAATTATTGCCCCATATCCTACAAGACTATATGGTTAATTTGAATTGAAAATATTTGCTTGCAGTTTGCTTTAAAGTCTGTTTAGTAGATATATATAGTTGATGAAAAAATGTACTCTATAGCTAACACAGGACCCAAGGCTGACAACACTAATGTGGTTTATTGCAGTTGCATCATTTGCAAAATAATTTAAGCTCTGCATATAGCAGATTAGTGGTGAAACAATTCCCATTGAAAATCTGGATTATCACAAATATTTTAATATGTTTAGTTTAAAGAGGAGAGATACCTAATGTAAAATTAGGCTTAATGATGTTAACAGCAAAACTATCTAGCCAGTTTAGCCCCTGAACATTCCGGTGATTTTTCATTTTTGTGCTTCCGTTTTTTTCCTCCTCTTTTTTCAAGAGCTATAATGCTTTTATTTTTCTGTTGACATAGCCACATGAGAGCTTATTTTTTCAAGACGAGTTGTAATTTTGAATGATACCATTCATTTCACCATAAAATATACTGAAAAAAGGGAAAAATCCCCAATGGGAAGAAATGGTAGAAAAAATTGTGGGAACGTAGTCTCACAACCCTTGAAGGTGAGCATATTCTTTGCTTTAGTTTTTGTTTTCAACCCGGATGAGACCATATTGCACTCATTATCTTTCCAATTTTAATCATAATCTTTTTTGAAGCTTAATATGTGGTTGACCTTCATAGGAGTACAAAAGTGTCAGTGACGGGGACTTCAGCAGACATGGTAACTAGTGTTGAGCGAACATGCTCGACACTGCTCGGTACTCCCCCGAGCATCACGCTACTCGGGATGTTCGGCGAGCACCGAACATTTCCGGGTTACTCGGGCGGGAGCTCGGGTCTCCACCTGCATGTTTGGCGCTCTTTACAGAGCCAATGAACATGCAGGGATTGCCAGCCAGTCACTGTAATGCTGCAGCCATGTTGGTTGTGGGCATTACAGTGATTGGCTGGCCGCACAGCGTCACCTCAAGTATTTAAAACGGGGCACCGCCATCTTGGACACAGTCGCTCCGGATTAGACAGTGTAGGGACAGCGCTGCTGATTTAGGGAGACATATAAACTGCGAAATAGTTAGTGTAGGGTCTGTAAAGGCTGCCAGAGCAAACAAACAGTCCTTTTCAGGACTAATATCCATCCCAGATACCAGGTAGGCAGGCTGTATAGGAGACACAGTGGTTATACCAGTAAACGCTGCATTACAGTCCTGTGTGCTCCTGTTGCTGAAATTGCTGGACTTAGCACCAGGTGTCGGGGGCCAGGAAAAATCCTTTTTTTTTCATCTAAATCCTCCTTTTTTTTCCTCCTTCACACTGTACAAATACCCGTCTTATTAACCTTTTGGTGTGTCCCCCCCCCAAAAAAAAGCATGTCTCTGATTTTTCAGACACAAATATAACTGTTGAAAATAGTCTGGTGTAGGCTAGAGAAACAGAAGTGTTGTTTTGCACTTCCACGGTTCAAACCTCTGTATTATCCATTTTGGGCCATTTGCATCTAAAAAAAAAACAGTTTGAGTGTGTTGATCACTGTTCAGCCGCAAATATCTCTATTTAAAAAAGTGTGGTATACCCCAGTAAACAATAGCTGTGGTTTTGCCATCCCACAGTAAAAAATCTCTATTATTCAGGTTTTGGTATTTTTTTACGTAAAGAAAAACAGTAGTGTTTCCTGACTGTTGTGACACAAAAATATATCTGTTGAAAATAGTCTTGTGTAGGCCCGACAACCCAGTGTGGTTTCGCAGCTCCACGGGTCAAATCGCTGTACTATCCAGTTTTGGGCCTTTGGTATCTAAAAAAAAAGCAGCTTGAGTGTGTCGCTCACTGTTCAGCTGCAAATATCTCTATTTAAAAAAGTGTGGTATACCCCAGTAAACAATAACTGTGGTTTTGCCATCCCACGGTAAAAAATCTCTATTATTCAGCTTTTGGTAGTTTTTTCCGTAAAGAAAAACAGTAGTGTCTCCTGACTGTTGTGACACAAAAATATATCTGTTGAAAATAGTCTTGTGTAGGCCCGACATCCCAGTGTGGTTTCGCAGTTCCACAGGTCAAATCGCTGTACTATCCAGTTTTGGGCCTTTGGTATCTAAAAAAAAGCAGTTTGAGTGTGTCGCTCACTGTTCAGCCGCAAATATCTCTATTTAAAAAAGTGTGGTATACCCCAGTAAACAATAACTGTGGTTTTCCTCGTCCACGGTTCTAATCTACTTTTTATTACCCTTTTTCCATTGATAGTGCAAGTGTAAGCTATTTTACTTCATTTACAATGGGCAAGGCACGTGGCAAGGGACGTGGAAGTGGACGTTCTGGTGATGGTTCGTGCAGAGGACAGGGCCGTGGCCAAGGTGAAAATGTGCCACAACCAACAGCCACATCTTCTCGCTCCCACTTCTTGACCGAATTACTAGGGAAGCACAGAACAACACCAGTATTGAGAACTGATCAGTGTGAACAGGTTATTAATTGGATAGCAGATAATACTTCCAGCTACCTGGGCACCACCACCTCCGGTCTGTCTTCCACACGGTCAACTCTTAGTAGCTGTGAGTCTCGACCGCATACTCCTCCTCACCCTGAAGCTCCTTCCTCCCACCATGCCGAGTGTCGTCAGACAGCAAGTGATCCCACACTTGGACACTCTGAAGAGCTGTTCACTGGTCCATTTCCATATTTAGGCCCCTCGCCTGATACGCTTGAAGTGGTGGAAAAGGAGATCCCATGTTGCGATGCCCAAATATTTGAACAGCCACGGCCACAGGAAGTCGACGTTGGCAATCTGTCACAAGAGGTGGACGATGACGAGACACAATTGCCAGGAAGTGAGGAGGAGGATCGTGGTGCGCAAGTGGAAGAGGAGGAGGTGGTGGATGATCTAGTAACTGACCCAACGTGGAAGGAGGACATGCAGAGTGAGGCCAGCAGCACACAGGGGGAGGGAGGCAGAGTATCCCAACAGGCAGGAAGAAGCAGTGTGGTGGCCGCAGACAGAAGGCAGGCAACCGTTCCCCGTAACACCAACACGAGGGACGTTGCCAGTACAAGCGGTAGGTCTTCCAGAGTCTGGAATTTTTTTAAAGACTCTGCTGATAACCCCAAAAAGGCCATATGTTCCACCTGCCATGCCAGCATCAGCAGGGGTGACAAAACTACCAGCCTGACCACCACCAGCATGATCAGGCACATGACAGCAAAGCACCCGACTTTGTGGGGCGAAACCCATGGTCCACGACCAGTGTCAGCGGGTGTCACCACTGCTTCTTCCACTGTTGTGCATGCAATAGAACCCCCTGTTGTGTGTGCAAGGCAATCCCCTGTCCATACTGCATGTAAAGATGCCCCCTCCTCTCAGTCTTCACTTGTTATGGCAGTTTCTCAAGAAACAGCATCAACGTCCACGTCCACGTCCCACCGCAGCGTTCAATTGTCCATATCCCAGACCTTTGAACGAAAGCGGAAATTCGCAGCTAACGCCCCACAGGCCTCAGTCCTAAATTCGCACATTTCACGACTGCTTGCATTGGAAATGCTGCCTTTTAGGCTGGTGGAGACGGAATCCTTCCGCAATCTTATGGCGGTGGCCGTCCCTCGGTACTTGGTCCCCAGCCGACACTATTTTGCCCGGTGTGCCATCCAAGCACTACTCAAGCACGTGTGCCAAAGCATCTGCCGTGCCCTCAACAACGCAGTTACTGGGAGAGTCCACCTGACAACGGACACGTGGACAAGTGCTTGTGGCCAGGGATGGTACATCTCTCTGACGGCACACTGGGTAAACATAGTGGAAGCCGGGACCCAGTCGGACGTTGGGACGGAACACATCCTCCCCACACCGAGGATTGCGGGCCCTATGTCAGTCAGAGTTGGCCCCACAGTGTACAGCTCCTGCGCATCCTCCTCCTCCTCCTCCTCCTCATGTTCAGCCTCCATCTCAGATATCACCACATCAGTTACAAGCTTTAAGCATTGCAGTACTGCCTCCGCCAAGCGGCAACAGCTTGTGCTGAAACTCATAAGCTTAGGTGATAAACCTCACACTGCTTGTGAGTTGTGGACAGCTGTGAAAGAGCAGGCAGATCTGTGGCTGAGACCGCTGAACCTACATCCCGGCATGATCGTGTGTGACAATGGCCGTAAACTGGTGGCGGCTCTGAGGCGAGGTGAGATCACACACGTACCATGCCTGGCTCATGTGCTTAACCTCGTGGTTCAGCGGTTTCTTAAATCATACCCCGAGTTGCCAGATCTGCTGTCAGCTCATTTTCGCAAGTCGGCTACAGCTTCCGCCGCCCTTGCTGTGTTGCAGCAGCGTTTGCAGCTTCCGGCACACCGACTGGTGTGTGATGTCCCCACTCATTGGAACTCTACCCTCCACATGTTGCAAAAGATTTGTGAGCAGAAGAGAGCAGTTGTGGAGTACCAGCTGCAACAAGGCCGTCGATATTAAGGTCAGACTCCACACATAAGACCTCAGGAGTGAACCTGGATGTCTGACATATGTACCATCCTGACAAACTTTGAGGAGGCCACCAAGATGGTGAGTGGCGATGACGCCATCATTAGTGTCAGCATCCCACTTGTCTGTCTTTTGCAACGCTCTCTGCAGAGAATTAAAGAGGAGGCATTGCATCCAGAGTATGATGAGATGGATCAAGAAGCCGTAGAGGGCGATTACACACAGCCCAGGCTCATCTCATCCCAACGTACATTGGGGGACAATGAGGGAGAGGAGGAGGAGGAGGAGGAGGGAGAACAGGAGCTGCTATCATGCGTTGTAGACTGTAGTACCTGTACAAGTGTCATACCGTCGGTTCAGCGTGGGTGGCCTGAGGACAGGGGGGAGGAGGAAGAGGAGGAGGAGGAGAGCATGGTCAGTCGTCATCTTGGTGAGGACACGGAAATCTTGCCCGTTACCAGTCTGGCACGCATGGCTGACTTTATGTTACGCTGCCTTAACCGTGACCCTCGCGTTGTCAAAATGTTAGGTGACAGTCATTACTGGTTGGTGACACTTGTAGACCCCCGCTACAAGGAGAACTTTCACTCTCTTATTCCTGAGGTGGAGAGGTCTACAAAAATGGGGCAATACCAGAAGGCCCTTGCTGCAGAACTCTTAAAAAAATTCCCATCTGAACACGCTATCGGCAGAGGTCACAGTTCGTTGCCCAACCAAGGCGTACAGGCGAGAGAGATGCAACTCCAATCCAGCAGAGGCAGGGGAACACTGTCAATGTTCTGGGACAGTTTTCTGACACCCGCCCAGCTTACAGGCCCTGAAGCGCGGGGTACTCTCACAAGGAGTGGAAAGTTTCAAAAGATGGTGAGGGAGTACCTTGCCGATCGTACCAGTGTCCTCCGTGATTCCTCTGTGCCTTTTAATTATTGGGTATCCAAGCTGGACACTTGGAATGAACTCGCTCTGTATGCCTTGGAGGTCCTGGCCTGCCCTGCCGCTAGCGTGTTATTGGAGCGTGTTTTTAGTGCCGCTGGGGGAATTATAACTGATAAGCGCACTCGCCTGTCAACTGGCAAAGCTGACAAGCTGACCCTTATCAAAATGAACAAGGGCTGGATTGGGCCAGACTTCTCATCACCACCAAATGACAGCAGAGTAACATAAAGTCAAATCCACTGTGCTATTTCGGGAGGTGTATTCACATGCACCGCTTCACACCCACACATGGGTATACGCTTCCTCGTTTCGGCTGTTTAATCTTCTTCTCCTTATCCTCAGCCTCCACCACCACTATACCACCAGGGTGCCAGCATTGCAAGTTCCTCCGTCCTTATTTTTGGCAACTTTTGCTTGCAAGGCATAAGCAAATACTATGGGACACCCACTCCCCAATAATGGGACTTATGTTTGTAATATGCTGTACTGCATGGCTCTTGTAAGGGGCATTGCAAGTTGCTCCATCCTAATTTTTGGCAGCTTTTGCTTGGAAAGCCTAAGCAAATACTATGGGACACCCACTCCCCAATAATGGGACTTATGTTTGTAATATGCTGTACTGCATGGCTCTTGTAAGGGGCATTGCAAGTTGCTCCGTCCTAATTTTTGGCAGCTTTTGCTGGGAAAGCATAAGCAAATACTATGGGACACCCACTCCCCAATAATGGGACTTATGTTTGTAATATGTTGTACTGCATGGCTCTTGTAAGGGGCATTGCAAGTTGCTCCGTCCTAATTTTTGGCAGCTTTTGCTGGGAAAGCATAAGCAAATACTATGGGACACCCACTCCAAAATAATGGGACTTATGTTTGTAATATGCTGTACTGCATGGCTCTTGTAAGGGGCATTGCAAGTTGCTCCGTCCTAATTTTTGGCAGCTTTTGCTGGGAAAGCATAAGCAAATACTATGGGACACCCACTCCAAAATAATGGGACTTATGTTTGTAATATGCTGTACTGCATGGCTCTTGTAAGGGGCATTGCAAGTTGCTCCGTCCTAATTTTTGGCAGCTTTTGCTGGGAAAGCATAAGCAAATACTATGAGACACCCACTCCCCAATAATGTGACTTATGTTTGTAATATGCTGTACTGCATGGCTCTTGTAAGGGGCATTGCAAGTTGCTCCATCCTAATTTTTGGCAGCTTTTGCTTGGAAAGCATAAGCAATTACCATGGGACACCCACTCCCCAATAATGGGACTTATGTTTGTAATATGCTGTACTGCATGACTCTTGTAAGGGGCATTGCAAGTTGCTCCGTCCTAATTTTTGGCAGCTTTTGCTGGGAAAGCATAAGCAAATCCTATGGGACACCCACTCCCCAATAATGGGACTTATGTTTGTAATATGCTGTACTGCATGGCTCTTGTAAGGGGCATTGCAAGTTGCTCCGTCCTAATTTTTGGCAGCTTTTGCTGGGAAAGCATAAGCAAATACTATGGGACACCCACTCCCCAATAATGGGACTTATGTTTGTAATATGCTGTACTGCATGGCTCTTGTAAGGGGCATTGCAAGTTGCTCCGTCCTAATTTTTGGCAGCTTTTGCTGGGAAAGCATAAGCAAATGCTATGGGACACCCACTCCCCAATAATGGGACTTATGTTTGTAATATGCTGTACTGCATGGCTCTTGTAAGGGGCATTGCAAGTTGCTCAGTCCTAATTTTTGGCAGCTTTTGGTGGGAAAGCATAAGCAAATACTATGGGACACCCACTCCACAATAATGGGACTTATGTTTGTAATATGCTGTACTGCATGGCTCTTGTAAGGGGCATTGCAAGTTGCTCCGTCCTAGTTTTTGGCAGCTTTTGCTGGGAAAGCATAAGCAAATACTATGGGACACCCACTCCCCAATAATGGGACTTATGTTTGTAATATGCTGTACTGCATGGCTCTTGTAAGGGGCATTGCAAGTTGCTCCATCCTAATTTTTGGCAGCTTTTGCTGGGAAAGCATAAGCAAATACTATGGGACACCCACTCCCCAATAATGGGACTTATGTTTGTAATATGCTGTACTGCATGGCTCTTGTAAGGGGCATTGCAAGTTGCTCCGTCCTAATATTTGTTAGCTTTTGCTGGGAAAGCATAAGCAAATGCCATGGGACACCCACTCCCCAATAATGGGACTCATGTTTGTAATATGCTGTACTGCATGGCTCTTGTAAGGGGCATTGCAAGTTGCTCCGTCCTAATTTTTGGCAGCTTTTGTTTGGAAAGCATAAGCAGATACCATGGGACACCCACTCCCCAATAATGGGACTTATGTTTGTAATATGCTGTACTGCATGCGACGCTCCCCCTGGGCCGTGTGTACACGTGTGTGGGATACCCAGTGCCGGGTCTCTGGGGTCTGTAGTCTCCGTGGTGGTGACCCGGTCCCGTGGCTCAGGCTGGTCAAACCAGTGGCAGTCTTTCTTAGGTTTTGAGGTTAATTGTCCGACTGTGCCACCCGTGGATTGCGGTCAGGGAGTACCACCGCTGCGAGGCAGACTGCTGAGGCTGGTGTTGTGTGCGCAGCATAGAATGGGATAACTCCCCTCGGGAGGAGTATAGCCTCAGGGCAGTGAGTGTGGATGATGGGGGTGATGGTGCACGAGTGCAGCAGGAATGACTCAGAGTCTTTGCAGTGCAGTTCAGGGTCTTTACTGATGATTATAAAGTAGACCCTCCCGGGAGTACTGGCTAGCATAAGAGGCCTGGTTAGTCTGTGAGCAAGCAGAAGTTCCCCTGGCCAGGTGGAGTTGTAGGCCTTCCCGTCTGTCTGCACTGTTCCTGGCTACCTTGCTGTAAGCGGGTAGAAGTAGCCCACGTCCCTCAGTGTACCGTGTAGTGCTCATCCGTATGGCTGGTGACTTGGGGCCTTCTGTTAGCCTCCGCTCCACGACGGCGGTGCTGGTCCCTTGCTTGTGACTGAGCCTCCGGGCTTCTATGGCTAGAGGACCTGAAATCCCCTGCCGGCTGGTTGCTGCTACTGGATATATAAGTTCTCACAGCTTCGGACTCCTGTGTCCGGTTCCTATTGTCTTCTGCCAGGGCGAGCTCTGCTCAGCTTCCAGCCCCTGGTCTTTAGCTCCTAGCTCCTACAGAGCTCCTTGCTGTTACTTTCCCTTGCTCTCACTCTGACTCTGACTGTTCTCTGACTCACTCAACCCCGCCTCAGATCCAGTTTATAAGGGCAGAATTCTCCCCTCCCAGGATTGGGGCAGGAGGATGTTGCATGTTTAAGGGATCCTGACCAGGAAACCTCCCACTTGCTCTCCGACGTAATATCTCTATTACTGTGGTGACCAGACCCCTGGGGTGCCACACATAGCTCTTGTAAGGGGCATTGCAGTTCCTCATAATTTTTGGAAAGCCTTCCATTCACTGCTTCGGCCAACAGTGCACGGGAGACCCAGTTGCTATAAATGGAAAAAAAGGTTTAGTTAACGCCCTCTGACCTCCATGTCATTTCCAAGGGGCATTGGAGTGGCTCTAAATTTTTGGTAGGCATTGCACTCACTGTATGCCCTATAACTGTGGAGCCGAACCGCTCCTTTTGTTACAGAAACATATCCTACAAGACATATCTGGTTGACTGGCCTGATATTGATGTGAATGGTCCCTGTTCCTCCTGCTCTTTCTCCTTTGCCACTACCTCATCCATCATTTATCACCTGAAGCTTTGTTTTAACGGGAGTCATAGAACTTGGATAGTAGCAGGAAAACATCCAGCAATCCTCGGAGGAGGTAGGATATGCGCCAAAACGTTGACCACCTCAGGCCTAGCCGCTACTACATACATGCGCTTGCATTACAACAAAACAAAGCAGATGCTAACTTCTATCATCCTCATCATGCTCCTCACCTTGGCACTCTCAACTCCCCTGATGGAGAAGCCAGGGCCCACCGGAGGAGTCTGATAGTCCGGTGGGCTCGGCCAATGCTGCCCTAAAGCAGGCCCGGCTAAGAAAAGTGTGGGAAAGGTTACCGGGACAAATAGGGGTGGCTGGGGACCGAGTATGGACACCCAGCCACCCCCTGGAGGCTGGGGAGCAAGCGGGGACACCCGGCCACCGGGCAGCTGGGGACTGAGTATGGATACCAGGCCGCCGACACAGCCATGGCGTGGTGGCCAGATTCCGCCTCCACATGCCTAAAAGGCCCAATTTAAAGTGCAAGCAAGCAGTATGGTATTGCAGCCTGGGGGTGGGTGGGTGGCAGGCTGCACACTTGCGCTTGCATTGCAAGGAATGGGAGAGGTACAATTGAACACTGCCCTGGGACTTGAATGGGGATAGTTGCAAGTCTGCAACGACAGGTGCAAGGTGGGAGGCATCTTCGCATGTACCATGAACAGGGGTTTGGCATGCACACACTACAGCGGAATAGGCTCTCCTTCCCACTAAATGCACTGGGGAGGGCACAGGTAATGTTTTGGTATACGCGCTTAATCTTATGTATAAGGCACACCAGGACAAATATGGGCGGCTGGGGACTGAGTATGGATATCTCGCTGCCGAAGCAGCCATGAGGTAGTGGCCAGCTTCGGCCTCCTCCAAACTAAAAGGCTCCATTTCAAGTGCAAGCTAGCAGTATGGAATTGCAGTCTGGGGGTGGGTGGGTGGCAGGCTGCACACTTACACTTGCATTAAAAGAAAACATAGCAGATGCTAACTTCTGTCATCATCATCATGCTCCTCACCTTGGCACTCTCAACTCCACCGATGGAGAAGCCAGGGCCCACCGGAGGAGTCTGGTTCTCTGGTGGGCTCGTCCAATGCTGCCTAAAGCAGGCCGGGCTAAGAAAAGTGTGTGGGGGGATGTTCCAAGGAGAAATAGGGGCGGCTGGGGACCGTTTATGGACACCCGGCTGCCCCCAGGCGGCTGGGGACCGTGTGTGACGCCCGGCCGCGGGGCGGCTGGGGACCGAGTATGGACACCCGGCCGCTGGGCGGCTGGGGACTGAGTATGGATTCCAGGCCGCCAACACAGCCATGACGTGGTGGCCAGATTCCGCCTCCACATGCCTAAAAGGCCCAATTTCAAGTTCAAGCAAGCAAGCAGTATGGTATTGCAGCCTGGGGGTGGGTGGGTGGCAGGCTGCATACTTGAGCTTGTATTGCAAGGAATGGGGGAGGTACAATTGAACACTGCCCTGGGACTAGAACTTGCATGGGGATAGTTGCAAGTCTGCATCTTCTGATGTGGTAAGGATCACTTATGATGGGCATACTTTTAGACAGTGACCTGGGAGTCAGAAATGCTTCCAGGGGTCTTCCCCATGCTGATCCCTTGTCTTTTCAGCACTTTATGCATGTGTCACACAGCACATGGCCAGATAAGGTTGTAAAATGTTAAAATGACATTTCACGGTGAATGCATTTGTCATAGTTGAAAGCAATACAAAAGTGCCAAAACGCATAAAAAATGCTACTTGTGAACATAGCCGAAGGTGTGGAGGAGTATTTTTGTTTTTGGCCATTTATTTTAACTTATACACAAGTCTTTACCCTGGAAAGGATGTTCCTTAACATATTTCACAGGAAAAAAGTTTCACTTTCGTTTTTGAACGTTTTATTGTGAGCCTGTAAAAGTGGCTTAATACCTCTGACCATGTTGTTGACAGCAGTGACCTGGGGGTCAGAAATGCTTCCTGGGGCGATCACCATGCTGTCCCCATGTCATTTGAGCACTGTCACTATCGTTTTGGGCACTTGTTAGGCTTTTAAAAGACTGCCGGGGGTGCCACTGCAAAAATGCTCGAGTCTCCCATAGACTAACATTGGGCTCGTTGCTTGGGTCGAGCACCTGAGTATCACAGCGAGCTCGGCCCGAGCTTCGAGCACCCGAGCATTTTAGTGCTCGCTCAACACTAATGGTAACCCATCGATTCCCCAATGATGGTGTTGCAGGAGTGAATAAAAGTCTACACATACATTCCATTTAAATGCTGATATCAGAGATTCATAATGGCATCTAAATGGTTAACAGCAGTAGGCTCTGACTTTGGCTATTATACACAGATGTGGTCTAATTAATTTTGCCCACATCTGCTAGTTGTGAAGCAGCCTCGGCTCCTGATCCTGCTCCTCACACACCCCAACTTGCTCCATGATGGATATATCCTTCATTGGGCATAAAGAGGTTAAATATTCCATTTATTATCTCTCATAGTCTTGCTCTCACTAAAGCAGTGGGATAGTTTTATAGGTATTGAATTACTTAAAACGTCTTTAATTTTTAGAGATAATTCAATTATAACAAAATAGAACCATAAAACAGTCACAGAGATACCAGTAGGTAAATTAGAAAAAATGTTACCAATTACATTGACAACATCATCTAAGTGCACGCTTATGAAACTTTAGCATCAATTCCTTTGCAGGTTTCAAGAGGTAATATATTAATTCAAAAATGAAACAATCAAATAAAGATGTGATATGGTCAGTGAGCAAATCAATTTGTAGAGAAACATAAAAGCCCAAGGAAATTCAATATCTGCACTACAGACACATTGTATGCAGTAGTTACTGAAGTAAGGAGGAGATTATGTAGTTACAAACTGTATGTATTTTGGTTAGTCCAAGCATATAAATGCTCTAAATTACCAGAATATAATTATCACTTTTCATGCCATGTTGTTATGTTTTATATTATTATCAAAAATAATGGTAATACTGATATATTTTTTAGTTTAAATATAAAGAAACATTATTCAAATTTTTCTTTGCTGATATGAAACTATGTAAAATAATGAATTCTGTTAGCTTTGGGATCTTTAAGACTCTCTGAAATAGCATAATGTTCAAATTATTTCCCTGAGCCAAGACTGTCACTGTCTCCACAGAGTTGCTTCTTCTAATGAATAGTCCAGTGAACTATATAAAATGTGCTTTTTGTTGGTGCTACCTTCCCAGTTTTCCATCATTGCTGAGGTATTCTGTAAACTTGAAGCCTTACATCATAATAGACATCCTAACAGTGCTTATATCCAGTAACATGACTTCTATAGGTCATTTACATTCTCTGAATGTCACAAAAGTAAGGATTACATTTTATCCACTATACTTCTGCAGGGACAGATATTTTTTATTTAAAATGAATCTTTCTGATCCCTAGATTATGAAAGATGGCTGCAAATATAAAAGCTACAGAATGGCTAATCATAACTTTCTAAATCCATTCTTGTAAAATTTAACTTTTTATCGCGGTTCGTGTTACTGGTTCAACCCAAAACTCTTAGAACCATCCTCCCCAGTCCGTTTCATCATGGTTAACCTCTTAATGACAGAGCCAATTTTGACTTTAATGACCAGGTCCATTTTTTGAATTCTGACCAGTGTCACTTTCAGGTAATAACTCTAGAATGCTTCAGCGGATCCCACTGATTCTGGGACTGTTTTCTCGAGACACATTGCACTTCATGATAGTAGTAAAATTTCTTTGATATGACTAGCGTTTATTTGTGAAAATATCAGAAATTTGGCAAACATTTTGAAAATGTCACAATTTTCAAACTTTTAACTCTAATGCCCTTAAACCAGAGAGTTATGTCACACAAAAGAGTTAATAAATAACATTTCCCACATGTCTACTTTACATCAGCACAATTTTTGAAACATAATATTTTTTTGTTAGGAAGTTATAAAAGTTAAAAGTTGACCAGTAATTTCTAATATTTCCAATAAAATTTACAAAACCATTTTTTAGGGACCACATCACATTTGAAGTGATGTTAGGGGGCATATACGACAGAAAATACACAGAAGTGACACCATTCTAAAAACTGCACCCCCAAAGATCTTTAAACCACATTCAAGAAGTTTTTTTTAACCCTTCAGGTGCTTCACAGGAGCTAAAGCAATGTGTAAGGAAAAAAATTAACATTTTACCTTTCATCACAAAAATTTTACTTTAGCCACAATTTTTTTATTTTCACAAGGGTAACAGGATAAAATGGACACCAAAATTTGTTGTAAAATTTCTCCTGAGTACACCGATACCCCAAATGTGGGGGAAAACTATTGTTTGGGCGCATGGCAGGGCTCGGAAAGGAAGGAGCACCGTTTTGACTTTTTGAATGTATAAATGGCTGGAATTGAGAGCGGAGGCCATGTCGAGTTTGGAGAGCTCCTGATGTGCTTAAACAGTGGAAACCCTGCACAAGTGACCCCATTTTGGAAACCACAATCCTCAAGGATTTTATCCAAGGGTATAGTAACCATTTTTAACCCACAGATACTACACAGAATTTGATAACATTAGGTCGTCATATGGAAAATTTTCATTTTTTTCAAGCAAATGTTGTTTTAGCCCCAAATTTTTAATTTTCACAATGGATAATAGGTGAAAACTAACCCCATAATTTGTTGCACATTCTCCCTAATTTTGTTGCATTTCTCCCAAACATGATGATACCCTATATGTGGTCAAAAACTTCTGTTTGGGCACATGGCAGGGCTAGGAAAGAAAAGAGCGCTATTTGCCTGGAATAAATTGTGAATGCCATGTCACATTTGGAGAGCCCCTGACATGCGAAAACAGCAGAAACTCCCCACAAGTGACCTCATTTTGGGAACTAGACCTCTAAAAGGATTCATGTAGGGGTGTACTAAGCATTTTTAACCTACAGGTGATTCACAAACCTTATAATATTTAGATGTCAGAACAAAAATTTTTTTTTCACTAAAATATTGTTTTAGCGCCAAATTTATGATTTACATGAGGTTTAATGGGAGAAATTGGACCCAACAATTTGTTATGCAATTTCTCCTGAATGTGGCAGCACCCCATATGTGAATGTACATTACTGTTTGAGCACACGGCAGGGATCAGATGGGAAGGAGCGCTACTTGGCTTTTAGAACGCAGATTCTGTTTGAATAGATTATGGGTTCCATTAACTGAGCACCTAAGGTGCCAGAGCAGCAGAAACCCCCCAGTTGACCCCATATTTGAAACTCCACTGCCTACAAAATTCATCTAGGGGTGTAGTGAGTATTTTGAACCCATAGGTGCCTCACAGAATTTTATAACATTGAGACATAGAAATATCACATTTTAGTGGTAAAAATGTAATTCTTGTATTTGCTGTAAATTTTTCATTCAGGTACACAAGGATTAATAGGGGAAACTGGACCACATAATTTATTGCACAATTTCTCCCGAAAGCAGTGATGCCACATATGTCATCAGAAATTACTGTTATGGCACACATCATTTTGCTAGAATAGGTTGCGGGCTACATTTGCCGAGCCCCAAAGTTGCCAAAAAAGCAGAAAAAAAAGACCCTATTGTAGAAATTACACCTCTCAATGAATTAATCTACGGCTGCATTGACTATTTTGTAACATCCACGCCAAGCTTTATTCTGGAGAATTGCAAATAGGCCAGTTTAGTGTCCATACATTGTGCCCCCATACAGTGTAGAGCCCCCATATATTGTAGCGCCCCCATACAATGTGCCCAGCTTTAGCTTCTGGGGTACACATTCTGTAAATTGTAAAGTGCTCTCTCCCTAGTACAATAATGACAAACAGGTGGCCGCTTACTGCGGTTTAGACACGGTGTGGCTCAGAAGGAGGAGGAATTTGGTTTTGGGAGCACAGAATTCACTGGATTTTCTTGGTGGGTGAGAGCCATGTCACTTTTCCAGAGACTTTGCTCTACCAGCAACATATGAACCCCCTATAGTTCCATTGACAGGTGACAGACCTGAGTGGAGTCTGGTTTTGTGTGGAATAAATTAGGGTTTTATTGGTAACATTTTGGGGTACAAAGCATTCTTTTATCGCTTCCAGAATAAGGCTGGGATTGCATTCTTGTGTTCTACACTGAGCGCTTACGTCATGGTTTCCATGTAAATCCCACAAAAATGCAATTACGATAAAACCCCAATGGAACCACCCACCATAATGAGGCAGATGGAGGCACTTCATACTCCATTTAGCATCTTCTCTGGTGGTGTCCATCTTTTTAGGTGTGCACACATCTGTGGTTGCCCACACTTGCGCTATAAAGACGCCTAAAATGATGGGACACAGACCAACCCAAAGTGACTTCATCTGCTTCATAAGTGAGTGGTTCAGTCCAGAGTCTTGTCTGAATCGCAGTTTTGGAGAATTTACAAGGAAACCCCGACGTAAGTGCTCAGTGGAGAGCGCAGGATATATGTGAGCTGAGCCTTATTCCGATTTTTGAGAGGTATACAGAACGAATAGACAGCAGTACAAGAATAGTTCTTATTTTTATTTTTGCTCAGTTCACCGTGCGGTATAAGTGATAAGGCGAATTTATTCTTCAGGTCAGTGCGATTACAGCAATACCAGTTTTATATAATTTTTTTTTAGATTTTTCTGATATCATACAGTAAAATTGCTTGTTTATAAAAAGTAGTTTTTTTTCGTCTCCATGTTCTGAGAGTTGTAGCTTTTCTATTTTTTGGCTGTATTAGGGCTTTTTTTTTTGCGGAACGAGTTGCAGATTTTTTTTGTACCATTTTGAAGCATATACTATTTTTTGATCACTTTTTATTCAAATTTTTCAGACAAAGAATGAGCAAAAACTAGCAACTTAGTTATTGTTTTGATTTTTTGCGCCATTCACTGTTCAGTAAAAGTGATAAGACCGAATTGTTCGTTGGGTCAGTACAATTACAGCGATATCGGATTTATATATTTTTTTTAGGATTTGCTATTTTTACAGACTAAAAACAAAATAAAAAAAAAATGTTTTTTTTTGCATCATGATATTCTGAGAGCTATAACTTATTTATTTGTTTGCTGAATGAGCCATATTAGGGATTGATTTTTTGTGGGACGGTTTGACGTTTTCATTTATACCATTTTTTTACATATGACTTTTTGATCGCTTTTTATTCACTTTTTTGTGATTCAGTAGGATGATAAAAGCGGCATTTTTGCTGTGTTTTTTTTTAACGGCGTTTGCCACACAGAATAAATAGCATGCCAGTTTTATAGAGTGGATCATTCTGGATGCGGCTATACCAATTATGTGTACTTTTTCTGTTTATTTTTGTTTTATCACAAATGCTGCGTTTTGAGTGGTGAAACAGATTTTAATGATTTGTGTGCACTTTCTTTTGTGTTTTTTTTTACATATTTAATTGCACTTTTTTTTACTTTTTCACCAAGTCCTAATGTGGGGCATGTATAATTTTTATTTTAATTGCTGGTCTCATACACTGCAGTATGTTATGCACACGCCCGGACTGACTGGCGTGTGCGGGTGTTGTGGTTCCACTGGACCATGAACCGGAGAGTGCCTGGAGGGGCGTGACTAAGTATCTGGCCGATCCGACCAAGATGGCACGACGGCATACGACGCCAGTGCACCAGGGAGAAACTGGGCAGAGGGACCAGGTGCTACTCCAGGTCAAACTCCGAACACGGGGGTTGACCCACACAGGGATTACTGGATCAGGCTGGTTAGGCTGGCGCACAGACTGGAGGGTATAGGCAGGCACGACTGGTATGCAGGCAGGCGGGTAAAGGCAAGCGCAGCTAGAGTGCAGACAGGGAGGCACTAGCAGGTAGGAACACAGGCGGGATAGGACCCAGTACACACTGGGACTCAGGAACAGGCAGGTTAGGCTGGCACAGACTGGTGGATATAAGCAAACACGGCAGGTATGCAGATGGGTGGATACAGGCGAGTATGCAGGCAGGGAGGTACTGGCCAAAAGGACGGGCTGGAGCACAGAAAGGTTAAGACCCAGTACAGACTGGGTCACAGAACCGCAGATGCGGTAGACAACCACAGCAGAGAGGGAACGCCCGAAGCGGTGGGCAAGAACAGAGCAGGACGGGACTGCAGGAGCAGCGAGCACAAGCAGGGCAGGACAGGACTGCCGGAGCAGCGGGCAGAAGCAGGGCAGGACAGGACTGCCGGAGCAGCGGGCAGAAGCAGGGCAGGACAGGACTGCCGGAGCAGCGGGCAGAAGCAGGGCAGGACAGGACTGCCGGAGCAGCGGGCAGAAGCAGGGCAGGACAGGACTGCCGGAGCAGCGGGCAGAAGCAGGGCAGGACAGGACTGCCGGAGCAGCGGGCAGAAGCAGGGCAGGACAGGACTGCCGGAGCAGCGGGCAGAAGCAGGGCAGGACAGGACTGCCGGAGCAGCGGGCAGAAGCAGGGCAGGACAGGACTGCCGGAGCAGCGGGCAGAAGCAGGGCAGGACAGGACTGCCGGAGCAGTGGGCAGAAGCAGGGCAGGACAGGACTGCCGGAGCAGCGGGCAGAAGCAGGGCAGGACAGGACTGCCGGAGCAGCGGGCAGAAGCAGGGCAGGACAGGACTGCCGGAGCAGTGGGCAGAAGCAGGACAGGACTGCCGGAGCAGTGAGCAAAAGGGACAGAGCGGAGCAAGGCTGCGGAGCAGTGAGCAAGGAGTCAGAGCAGGCTAGAACCGCTGGAGCGGTAAGCAAAGGAGTCAGAGCAAACTAGAACCGCCGGAGCGGTGAGCAAAGGAGTCAGAGCAGGCTAGAACCACCGGAGCGGTGAGCAAAGGAGTCAGAGCAGGCTAGGACCACCGGAGCGGTGAGCAAAGGAGTCAGAGCAGGCTAGGCTGAGTAGGGGGGGCAGGGCTCTGTTCACACGGAACAGACAGGAAGGGAAAGGCAGAGCCAGACACCCACAGGGTACTTGCAGTGAAGTAGCGAGTGGACCACAAACTCACAAACGGGAGTACAGAGACAACAAGCAGGAGTTAGGTACGAGTTCAGACTCTGCAGAAAAAGGAAGGGAACGGACATAGAGGCAAAACAGGTAAAGGATAGGAGAGAGTTCAGACTGGAACTGAGTGTACGGAGGAGACCGACACTGCAGCGGAATACAGGAGCGGGTCTGGGAATACGGCCCCCAGAGAGGCAGGACGAACAGGCAAGGAGCGTGTTCAGACAGGACAGACAAGATACAAGAGCGGGTCTAGGTAATCGGCCCCTAGAAGGCGGGAGGAACAGGCTAGGAGCGTGTTCAGACAGGACAGACAAGATACAGGAGCAGGTCTAGGTAATCGGCCCCTAGAAGGCAGGAGGAACAGGCTAGGAGCGTGTTCAGACAGGCCTGGAAATACAGCCTCCAGGATAGGCAGACAAGAGAACACAGAACGGGACCTGGCACCTTCAGAGTGCAAGCACACACTGAAAGAAACACTATGCTCAGGCGTCATCTTGAGGAAGAAGGTGGTATAAATACCCAAAGATGGACAGCAATAGGCTGAAGGTGCAACAGGGGCGTGTCCGCAGCAGGTACAAGAAACAGGAAGTTCAGCGGGCGTCGCCCTATGCAGTCAAAACAGACAAACAGACAGCAAGGAGGGAAGCCAGAGAGACATTCTGGACAGGAGATCAAGTGCGCGCTCTTGCACAGTGGGAGATGGACCACTATGCAAGGACGCCGCCAGGTATGTTACAGTACCCCCCCCCTTACGCCCCCTCTTCTTCAGGCCTGCCAGAATCTTCCGCAGGGAATTCCAGGGCCAATTCTTCACTTCGAAGAGATCACTTCCACTGTCCACCGGAAAAACTGGTCTCCTCTGGGTAGCTAGGATGCTACCTCCCATCCAGCCACCCTTAGCAACAGACGAAACGGGTGGAGTACCAGGAACAGCACACAAGGAAGTCTCTCTCCACATATTTTCAGGTGGCACCCCAGAGGGTACAGGAGACAACTGGAAGTCCTCCACCGGGTTGGAGGGGGACAGAGACTTGGGGGTAATCTCTGCTTCGAGGTACATCTTGTCAAGCTCACAGGAAGAAATAGACGGGTTATCAGGTACATAATGAGGAAAAGTCACTGTCTCTTTGTTATCTGGTGGTACCCCGGAGGATTCAGGAAACAACTGGAGGTCCTCCGCCGGGTCAGAAGAGTGCCGAGGCTCAGAGAAAACATCTGCTTCAGAGTACACTAGGTCGGACTCACTGGACGAAGCAGGCGAGGTATCGGGTACCGAGTATAGGAAAGTCTCTGTCCATTCACCACCAGGTGGCACCCCGAAGGGTTCTGGAGACAACTGGCGGTCCTCCGCCTGGTCAGAGGGGTGTAGAGACTCACGGGTAACCTCTGCTTCGGAGTACACTAGGTTAGACTCACTGGACGAAGCGAGCGAGGTATCAGGTACAGAGTATAGGAGAGTCTCTGTCCTTTCGCTACCAGGTAGCACCCCGAAGGGTCCAGGAGACAACTGGAGGTCCTCCGCCTGGTCGGAGGGGTGTAGAGACTCGGGGGTAACTACCACTTTGGGGTACCCATTGTCAGGCACACAGGACGAAGCGGACAAAGTATCGAGTACTGGGTGTAGAGAAGTCTCTCTCCATTTGTCATCGAGTGGTATCCCGGAGGATTCAGGAGGCAACAGGGGGTCCTCCGCCAGGTAGTAGAGGTGCACAGACTCTGAGGTAACCACAGCTTTGGAGCATCCTTGGACATGCACACCGGTTAAAGTGGGTGAAGCATCTGATGCCGGGTGCAGGAAGTTCTCCTGTGTGGAGTCTGCATGGGCAGAAGTCTCTTCGGGCAGGAGAACTGGTGCACTACCCACGCACATTACCCGTTGGGGCTTCTCCGGGATACAGGGAGATGAAGCTTCAGTAGGGACTTCAAGGTTGGGGTCAGGAGGTCTCAGGGAGGACAGACCCTGGCGTGACGGCTTGCCTCTACTTCTAGCACGTCTGGACTGCCTCTTGAGGTTGGGAGTAGTATTCCGGAAAGCGTAGTCACCCTGTGAGGATTCTGGGTGGGCAGTAGTCTCATTGGGCTGGAGGACTATTGCGCTACCCACACACATTACCCATTGGGGCTGCTCCGGGATATTGGGAAGTGAAGCTTCAGCAGGAGCCTCCGGGTTAGGATCATCGAAGACCATTAGAAAGGCCACCAGGAAGGCCATTAGGTCCAGGAGGATCGGATCCTGTGTTTCATATAGGGGGTTGATCCATTCCAAGGCATCACCCGCCAGGTAAGACATAATGAATGCCACCTTAACCCGATCGGTGGGAAAACATAGAGGGTAGAACTTGAAGTGTAGCATGCATTGCTCCACAAATGCACGACTTTGTCTTGGATCCCCATAATAACGTAGCGGATCCGCAGGAACGAGAGCAGATAGATCCATCTGGACGGGTGCGTAATTCGCCTGGAACTCAGCTAAAGGAAAAAAAAAAATTTTTATTTATTTATTTTAATGCATGTATTCGCTGGAAAACTTCTCAGAGAGCGAAGGCCGTGGGGCTCAACGGGAACCATGGCCTGAGCATGCTGTTATGCACACGCCCGGACTGACTGGCGTGTGCGGGTGTTGTGGTTCCACTGGACCATGAACCGGAGAGTGCCTGGAGGGGCGTGACTAAGTATCTGGCCGATCCGACCAAGATGGCACGACGGCATACGACGCCAGTGCACCAGGGAGAAACCGGGCAGAGGGACCAGGTGCTACTCCAGGTCAAACTCCGAACACGGGGGTTGACCCACACAGGGATTACTGGATCAGGCTGGTTAGGCTGGCGCACAGACTGGAGGGTATAGGCAGGCACGACTGGTATGCAGGCAGGCGGGTAAAGGCAAGCGCAGCTAGAGTGCAGACAGGGAGGCACTAGCAGGTAGGAACACAGGCGGGATAGGACCCAGTACACACTGGGACTCAGGAACAGGCAGGTTAGGCTGGCACAGACT
The DNA here is from genome assembly GCF_046119375.1 of Phyllobates terribilis. Taxonomy (NCBI): domain Eukaryota; kingdom Metazoa; phylum Chordata; class Amphibia; order Anura; family Dendrobatidae; genus Phyllobates; species Phyllobates terribilis. The sequence goes on from NW_027362769.1 coordinate 288,480,107, forward strand.
GGTGGATATAAGCAAACACGGCAGGTATGCAGATGGGTGGATACAGGCGAGTATGCAGGCAGGGAGGTACTGGCCGAAAGGATGGGCTGGAGCACAGAAAGGTTAAGACCCAGTACAGACTGGGTCACAGAACCGCAGATGCGGTAGACAACCACAGCAGAGAGGGAACGCCCGAAGCGGTGGGCAAGAACAGAGCAGGACGGGACTGCAGGAGCAGCGAGCACAAGCAGGGCAGGACAGGACTGCCGGAGCAGCGGGCAGAAGCAGGGCAGGACAGGACTGCCGGAGCAGCGGGCAGAAGCAGGGCAGGACAGGACTGCCGGAGCAGCGGGCAGAAGCAGGGCAGGACAGGACTGCCGGAGCAGCGGGCAGAAGCAGGGCAGGACAGGACTGCCGGAGCAGCGGGCAGAAGCAGGGCAGGACAGGACTGCCGGAGCAGCGGGCAGAAGCAGGGCAGGACAGGACTGCCGGAGCAGCGGGCAGAAGCAGGGCAGGACAGGACTGCCGGAGCAGCGGGCAGAAGCAGGGCAGGACAGGACTGCCGGAGCAGCGGGCAGAAGCAGGGCAGGACAGGACTGCCGGAGCAGCGGGCAGAAGCAGGGCAGGACAGGACTGCCGGAGCAGCGGGCAGAAGCAGGGCAGGACAGGACTGCCGGAGCAGCGGGCAGAAGCAGGGCAGGACAGGACTGCCGGAGCAGCGGGCAGAAGCAGGGCAGGACAGGACTGCTGGAGCAGTGAGCAAAAGGGACAGAGCGGAGCAAGGCTGCGGAGCAGTGAGCAAGGAGTCAGAGCAGGCTAGAACCGCCGGAGCGGTAAGCAAAGGAGTCAGAGCAAACTAGAACCGCCGGAGCGGTGAGCAAAGGAGTCAGAGCAGGCTAGAACCACCGGAGCGGTGAGCAAAGGAGTCAGAGCAGGCTAGGACCACCGGAGCGGTGAGCAAAGGAGTCAGAGCAGGCTAGGCTGAGTAGGGGGGGCAGGGCTCTGTTCACACGGAACAGACAGGAAGGGAAAGGCAGAGCCAGACACCCACAGGGTACTTGCAGTGAAGTAGCGAGTGGACCACAAACTCACAAACGGGAGTACAGAGACAACAAGCAGGAGTTAGGTACGAGTTCAGACTCTGCAGAAAAAGGAAGGGAACGGACATAGAGGCAAAACAGGTAAAGGATAGGAGAGAGTTCAGACTGGAACTGAGTGTACGGAGGAGACCGACACTGCAGCGGAATACAGGAGCGGGTCTGGGAATGCGGCCCCCAGAGAGGCAGGACGAACAGGCAAGGAGCGTGTTCAGACAGGACAGACAAGATACAAGAGCGGGTCTAGGTAATCGGCCCCTAGAAGGCGGGAGGAACAGGCTAGGAGCGTGTTCAGACAGGACAGACAAGATACAGGAGCGGGTCTAGGTAATCGGCCCCTAGAAGGCAGGAGGAACAGGCTAGGAGCGTGTTCAGACAGGCCTGGAAATACAGCCTCCAGGATAGGCAGACAAGAGAACACAGAACGGGACCTGGCACCTTCAGAGTGCAAGCACACACTGAAAGAAACACTATGCTCAGGCGCCATCTTGAGGAAGAAGGTGGTATAAATACCCAAAGATGGACAGCAATAGGCTGAAGGTGCAACAGGGGCGTGTCCGCAGCAGGTACAAGAAACAGGAAGTTCAGCGGGCGTCGCCCTATGCAGCCAAAACAGACAAACAGACAGCAAGGAGGGAAGCCAGAGAGACATTCTGGACAGGAGATCAAGTGCGCGCTCTTGCACAGTGGGAGATGGACCACTATGCAAGGACGCCGCCAGGTATGTTACACAGTACTTGAGTACTGCGGTGCATGACAGCAGTCAGTGAGTCACTGACTTGGCCCTATTGCTGGATCTCTCAGACCACCGTACCCTGAGATCTTCACATGACCTCAGGGTACCATGGTAACCATCGGGAACGGCGATTCTCATCTCGGGGGTCCAATGATTATTAAGGGGGTGACCCCATTGTAACAACTTAAATGTCGCTGTCGTGATTGACAACGGATTAAGGGGTTAATTGGCCCCGATCTCTAGCAAAACCGGCCAGTGTCGAGACTACAGGGTGTCAGCTGTCACATACAGCTGACGACCATGGGAATTGCTGCCGCAGGGGAGGCGCTATTCCCTTATTCCCGATCATCATTTTAATATGGCAATGAGGATACAAGGTCCCTTAACGACTGCCGTTTTAATGCGTATCGGTGGTCGTTAAGAGGTTAAAGCTATTTCCTTCCTATTCGGAATTTGATTTGGCAAGTTAGGTTCCTGTCTGTTCTTAGTTTACTTTCTTTTAAATACAACTATAAATATGGAAACTTCTGACACTTAGGTGGGCTCTCAAGAAATAAAGACATCAATTAAAGGATGGCTTATTGATGCTGACAGTTTTTAACTATAAATAAACAATAGAGAATGTTTATTAACCACTTAAGGACCTAAAAACTTTTGACTTTAATGACCAACCCGTATTTTTCAAATCTAACATGTGTCATTTTATGAGGTAATAACTCTGGAACACATCAACATATTCCTGTGATTCCAAGATTATTTTTTGTGACGTATTGTACTTCATGATTCTAGTAAATTTAATTTTACATGATTTGCATTTATTTTAAAAAATATCTAAAATTTGACAAAAAGTTAGAAAATTGCAATTTTTGAACTTTTAATTTTTATGCTCTTAAAACATAGTCATACCACACAAAATAGTTAATAAATAACATTTATCATATGTCTACTTTACAACAGCATCATTCTTGAAATAACTTTATATAGCTTGGTAGAAGGGTTAAAAGATTATCTGCAATTTTTCATTTTTTCAATGAAATTTACATATCCTATAATTTTAGGGACCACATCACTTTTGAAGTGAATTTAAACTGTCTGTCTATATGTCAAAAGACCCCATTTTAAAATCTGCACCACTCAAAGTATTCCAAACTGCATTCAAAAAGTTTGTTAATCCTTTAGGTGCTTCTCAGGAATTAAAGCTGCCTAAAATATATCTTGGGCACAACATTTTTTGTTTTTACAAAGGTATAAGGAGAAAATGTACATCACAGTTTGTTATGAAAATTCTTCTGAGGACATGGATACCCTATATGTGGTTAAAAGCTACTATTAGGGCACATGACAGGGCCGGGAAAGGAAGGTGTATGATTTTTGGAGTGTAAATTTGGCTGGAAATAGATTGCGGATGCCATATTGCATATTTAGAGCCATCGAGGTGCTTAAACAGCAGAAATCCCCCACATTCGACCCCAGTTTTGAACCTACACCCCTCACGGACTTCATAGACAATTGTGATGACCATCTTGAACCTAGACGTGCTTCACAGAATTCTATAATACTGGGTTGTGAAAATCAAATACAACTTTTTTCAGTTCCCAAGGTGCCAAAACCTCAGAAACCCCCAGAAGTGACCACATTTTTTAAACTCCCGTGAAGAAGCCACGTGTTACTGGCATAACGTGTGGGGCCTGTACCTTCCCCCTTCTCCTTTTTTATATTTTGGGTAATATTAGATGGTTACACGTCTTGTATATAATTTTTGATTAGTATTATTATCTGTCTGATTGGATTTACTTGCATTTCTGCTTATTATTTTTTACACTTTCCATCAGTACATTCCTTCACAACAGTGTCCTTTTGTCCTTATATATTTCTATGCTGTTAATTTTTTCTAGGAAATAAGTGGCCAGATCCTCACCGCTGAGGTTGGTGATGGGGACCTGTGCTTTAGGGTTCAGGAGGGAGTTTAAGGTTTCAAAAAGTCATTTTGAATTGTTGGATAGTGAAGTGATGAGGGTGGTGAAGTAGGATTGTTTGGCCAGATGAAGGGCCGAGTTATAGGTTTTGAGCATGAATTTATAGTGGATGAAGTCTTCTGCTGAAAGTGATTTTCTCCACTGACGCTCAGCACATATTGAGCAACGCTGAAAAAAACGTGTTTGCATCGTGTGCCAGGGCTACCGTTGTCTGTGACAGGTCTTTCTGCATGTAGAAGGTGCTGCTTCATCTAGGGCACTCTTCAGTGTATTATTGTAGTGTGACAATGTAAGTCTGAACAGGAGGGGGATGAGATGGAAGCTAAAGATGTGTGTAGATTGTCCTTATGCTGCTGGGTATTAATGGTACGTGTATTCCTATATGAGATGCCGAATGAGAAGGTTAGAGAAAGTAGATGAGAGGCAGATTGGGAGAGGGGATCATCCATGGGGATGTTAAAGTCTCCCATGATGAGGATGGGGATATCACAGGATCGAAAGTGAGGAAGCCAGGTGGCAAAGTGATCCAGGAACTGGTGGGAGGAGCCTGGAGGGCGATACACAACCGCCACTCTCAGGGAGAAAGGTTTGAAGAGTCTGACAGTGTGGACTTCAAAGGAAGGAAACATAAGTGAGTGAACCACGGGGAAGATGACCTGGAAAGCACATTGTGGTGAAAGGAGCAAACCAACACCTCCACCCTTTCTGTTCTCAGGTCTGGCGGTATGTGAAAATTTCAGCCCACCAAACAAGAGAGTAGCGGTGGTGTCTGACTGCTGGATCCAGGTTTCTGTAATAGCCATAAGGTTAAGGAAATTAGAGAGGAAAAAAATGTGAATGTAAGTTAGTTTGTTACACACAGACCGTGCGTTCCAGAGAGCACAATGGAAAGTGATAGGAAAGGGCATGCACTAAATGTTAATAAGATTAGCAGGGTTTCTATATGCAGCTTGAGCAGAGTAATGTATGCTAGTGGAGGGAGACCCAGGGTTGAGGGAGATGTCGCCAGTGACTAGGAGGAGAAAAAAGAGAAAGATCAGGTGGTGCAATGATTTGTATGAACGCTTTGCATGCTGTATGGAAGTAGTGGATGGTTTGGAGTGGGTGAGAAATGTCAGTAGAACCTCAGAGTTATGCATGGGAGAGGGGAGAAGGGAGGGATTGATATGAAGAGAATGCACAGAATGTGTTAAAGGGCAGCGAGTTGTGAGAAAGCAGAAGTTAAAACATACAGGTGCATCTCACTAAATTAGAATATCATCAAAAGGTTAATTTATTACAGTTCTTCAATGTTAAAAATGAAACTCATATATTATATAGAGTCAGTGCAAACAGAGTGATCTATTTCAAGTGTTTATTTCTGTTAATGTTGATGATTATGGCTTACAGCCAATGAAAACACAAAAGTCATTATCCCAGTAAATTAGAATACTTTATAACAACAGCTTGAAAAATGATTTTAGAATCCGAAATGTTGGCCTACTGAAATGTATGTTCAGTAAATGCACTCCATACTTGGTCAGGACTCCTTTTGCATCAATTGCTGCATCAATGCAGCAAGGCATGGAGGCGATCAGCCTGTGGCACTGCTGAGGTGTTATGGAAGCCCAGGTTGCTTTGATAGCAGCTTTCAGCTCATCTGCATTGTTGGGTCTGGTGTCTCTCATCTTCCTCTTGACAATACCCCATAGATTCTCTATGGGTTTAAGGTCAGGCAAGTTTGCTGGCCAATCAAGCACAGTGATACTGTTGTTTTTAAACCAGGTATTGATACTTTTGGCAGTGTGGACAGGTGACAAGTCCTGCTGGAGAATTAAATTTCCATCTCCAAAAAGCTTGTTGGCAGAGGGAAGCATAAAGTGCTCTAAAATTTCCTAGTAGATGACTGCACTGACTTTGGCCTTGATAAAACACAGTGGACCTACACCAGCAGATGACATGGCTCCCCAAACCATCACTAATTGTGGAAACTTCACACTAGACTTCAATCAGATTTGATTGTGTGCCTCTCCACTCTTCCTCCAGACTTTGGGACCTTGATTTCCAAATGAAAATTGGAACTCTGGGACCTTGTGGAGTGTGTCAGTGACTGCCTTCTCGACATCTGTCAAGTCAGCAGTCTTCCCCATGATTGTGGAGCCTACTGAGACTAAGGGACCTTTTTCAACGCTTAGGAAGCCTTTGCAGGTGTTCACACTTATCAGATAGCACACAAACGGAAGGCTGAATAAATACCATGTAAAAAATCTTTCTAGATAATATGGGTCTGTTCACACTTGACCAGATAGATATGACCAGGTACAGTAGATCAGTAAAGAAAGGGATCCCTACATATTACATATCACTTACTCAATAAGTTCTAAAACGTAGGGAGACTAGTAGTAAGATGTATCCCTATTAAACCCTAGTTTGTGACCTTGTCTGACTACAAAGGTTGGAACCCCAAATTATACGATATGGCGGCCCAGCTCAATCTGGTCTATCCCTAATTGTTCTTAATGTAGTCCCAAACAAAAATATTGCATTAAATCTCATGATCTCACTGGACTGTATAACACAATAAATCTCCTATCAGTAATGCAATATTGTACATTATATATACACTGCTCAAAAAAATAAAGGGAACACTCAAATAACACATCCTAGATCTGAATGAATGAAATATTCTCATTGAATACTTTGTTCTGTACAAAGTTTAATGTACTGACAACAAAAATCACACAAAAATCATCAATGGAAATCAAATTTATTAACCAATGGAGGCCTGGATTTGGAGTCACCCCCAAAATTAAAGTGGAAAAACCCACTACAGGCTGATCCAACTTTGATGTAGTGTCCTTAAAACAAGTCAAAATGAGGCTCAGTATTGTGTGTGGCCTCCACGTGCCTGTATGACCTCCCTACAACGCCTGGGCATGCTCCTGATGAGGTTGCGGATGGTCTCCTGTGGGATCTCCTCCCAGACCTGGACTAAAGCATCCACCAACTCCTGGAAAGTCTGTGGTGCAACGTGACGTTGGTGGATGGGGCGAGACAAGATGTCCCAGATGTGCTCAATTGGATTCAGGTCTGGGGAACGGGCGGGCCAGTCCATAGCTTTAATGCCTTCATCTTGCAGGAACTGCTGACACACTCCAGCCAAATGAGGTCTGGCATTGTCCCGCATTAGGAGGAATCCAGGGCCAACCGCACCAGCATATGGTCTCACAAGGGGTCTGAGGATCTCATCTCGTTACCTAATGGCAGTCAGGCTACCTCTGGCGAGCACATGGAGGGCTGTGCGGCCCTCTGAAGAAATGCCACCCCACACCATTACTGACCCACTGCCAAACCGGTCATGCTGAAGGATGTTGCAGGCAGCATATCGCTCTCCACGGCGTCTCCAGACTCTGTCACGTCTGTCACATGTGCTCAGTGTGAACCTGCTTTCATCTGTGAAGAGCAGAGGGCCCCAGTGGCGACTTTGCCAATCCTCGTTTTCTGTGGCAAATGCCAAGCGTCCTGCACGGTGTTGGGCTGTGAGCACAACCCCCATCTGTGGACGTTGGGCCCTCATACCACCCTCATGGAGTCTGTTTCTAACCGTTTGTGCAGACACATGCACATTTTTGGCCTGCTGGGGGTCATTTTGCAGGGCTCTGGCAGTGCTCCTCCTGTTCCTCCTTGCACAAAGGAGGAGGTAACAGTCCTGCTGCTGGATTGTTGCCCTCCTATGGCTCCCTCCACATCTCCTGGTATCTGCTCCATGCTCTGGACACTGTGCTGACAGACACAGCTACCCTTCTTGGCACAGCTCGCACTAATGTGCCATCCTGAATGAGCTGCACTACCTGAGCAACTTCTGTGGGTTGTACTGTAGACACCGCATCATGCTACTGTACCTCTAGGGGTGAGAGCAATGGCAAAATGAAAAAGTGACCAAAACAGCAGCCAAAAAGGATGAAAAGAGAGAAAATGGTCTGTGGTCACCACCTGCAGAACCACTCCTTTATAGGGGATATCTTGCTAATTGCCTATCATTTCTACCAGTTGTCTGTTCCATTTGCTCAACAGCAGGAGAAATTGATTCACAATCAGTGTTGCTTCATAACTGGACAGGTAGATTTCACAGAAGTGTTATTGACTTGGAGTTACATTGTGTGGTTTAAGTGTTCCCTTTATGTTTTTGAGCAGTGTAGTATTAGTATAATATTCCTCAATGCAATGATAAGAGTGATTTCCCACAGTCAATAGTATATACAGTAAAAACTGTGCTCCAATACAATGAGAGGTGTGATTTTTAGTGTTCAATATCCCACAATAAGTAGTATATACAACAAAGAAAATAAATAGTTTTCTTTAGAAATATATGGGATTTTCATCATATCTTGATTCACTGTGTCCCAATGGAATATGTCCCAATAAAATGATAGGAATAGCTATTAATGAAACCTATCCCACAGTAAGGAGTATATGCTATATAGAAAATGAATGAAAATACTCATCACATAATCCTAATAAACTGTATCCCCTGGAAATGGAAGGAAGACTCATCACATAATCCTGATAAACTGTGTTCTGTCACGTTTCCACTCAGGCATGCAGAAGTTCATCAGGGGAATAGTTTAGAAATCCACTGCTGGAGTGTTGCCAATGAAAATGAAGTGTATGCTCCAGATGACTGGTAGTGTGGTGGGTAACTGTGGCATGCGTGATATATAGAGACTGACAAGCACATGAGCCTAAATTTTGGTCAATTTCTTTCTCTGTGGATCTCCAGACGCAAATTGTAATATATCTAAATTGGTCTGTATAACATACCTTCCTTCAACTTTCTACTCTAGTAAGACATTCTGAAGGCTCCAAAAATTGTATCCTTTGTGACAGGAGTCCAACTTTTTCATGCAGTGCCCATTTTACCTTACACTTTATAGTAATTGAGGATCAATCCTTGACAGTATGATAAAAGTCAAATGTTTTCTGCCAGGAATTTTTTTTTTTAATAATTAGGGCATATTTAGATGTTTATAAAGAAACAAAGGGATACATCGTTTGGATATAAAGCTTCAACAATTTATTAGTACAGCTTAAAAGGTCCCAGGTACATTAAAAATACTATATCAAGGCAAAAAACAACACTTTTTGGGCACAGAGCTGTTCTTAATGATGGTATTTAGATGTTTGCTGTTGGTGATGGGAAAAAAATCAACTAATCAGTTAAAAATGAATGGTTTCCATGTCTGCCAAAATGGATCAAAAAAGGACATGTGCCGAGTTTAATGAAATGGACACATAGATCCATAAAAAAACTGTGTGTGTCTGAGGGGCAGTGTGTATGTGTTGGGGGAAATTTTGTAGAGGGCAGTGTGTGTGTATTTGGCAGAAGGGCAGTTTAGGTGGATATAATGTGCAGGAAGCACAAAAATTATTTATTCAAGGGTGCAGTATGGGAGATATTTTTATTTATGGCGTAGTATAATGATACTTTTATTTTTAAGGGCATCCTGTTGACATGTGCTGCTGAAGACGGAGAAGACGGAAATCTGAAAGAGGAGCTGTCGGAGTGAAATCTCACCATGGTGCCTTCGCTACATGGAGACAAAAGGGATGGGAACGACTCCAATCATTGAAGATGTTGTCTATAAAATACCTGGGTGTAAATGTTTATTTGTGATACTGACTACATTGCATTAGTGTTGTGGTTCCTTTATGGTCCACAATCTGATGACTGGTAACAACAACTCCCAGTATCTCCTTACCTTTGTTAAGGACATACTGGGAGTTGTAGGTTCATTTGATACAATTGTATATGGGGCTGACCTGACATTACAATTTATCATTATACTAAGTTCAGTCAATGTACTGATGGTCTGGTCTGGCGCTGCATTCATGTACTGACGGTGGGCCTGGCGCTGCATTCATGTACTGATTGTGGGTCTGGCACTGTTTTCATGTACTGATGGTGGTTATGACACTGCATTTATGTACTGACAGTGGTTCTGGACCTGCATTCATGTGCTGATGGTGGTTCTGGCACTGCATTCATGTACTGACAGTGTGTATGGCGCTGCATTCATGTACGACAGTGGTTCCGGTGTTGCATTCATGTGCTGACGGTGATTCTGATATTGTACACATGTAGCAATCCATAATGTGCTTTATGGCTATGTGAAAACTTAAAAATGCTCAAAACTTAAAGTTTTGGAGGAGAATTTGGCAATTTTCTGCTCAGTTTCTGCTCCAAAAACTTAGTTCAAGATCACGTACGTTCACACCTATTTTTTGGAGCAGAAATGAGCAGAATTTCTCCAAGTCCACCCCAAGTACTCAAAACTTGGTTCTGGTGATGTATTAATGTACTGATGGTGGTTCTGGTGATGTTTTGATGTAAGTACCCCTTTGCATGTTTTGCGGCCTTTAGATTGGTTCAGGATGGCAATGCAGCCTTTGGACCAAAAATGTTGTGCACCCCTGGGCTACACTGTGCAGCAGCCGCCGGGTTCGAAGTCTGGAATCTTCAGCAATGTTTTCAGTATTTCCTAGAAAACATAATTATTGTATCCAGCAGGTGGCAGCACCACAGATGCTGCATCAGTCGAGACTGAAGGAGAGGGAATGGGAGGACATGCCAGGTTTTGTGTCTGCAGAGCCTGTGACAGGGAGCTGCAGGATGATCCATAGTACGGTTTTGTGCTGTGTCCTCCATTTCTCACTGACCAGTGACATCCTCACTGCTCATGGCTGCTGCCCTGTGATGTGAAGGCTTCTGCTGCTTCTGGAAACAGCATAGGTAAGTATTAGTGATGAGCGAGTATGTTTTGTTAACCCTTTCGCCGAGTATACTAGGGCGAGCACTGAGTATTTACAGCGTGCTCGGTGATATGTTTGAATCACTCCCGTGGGCATGATTTGCAATGGTTTGACAGCTTTAATACATGTGAGGAATGTCTGCCTTTTACACATTCCTCACATGTATTAAAGCTGTCAAATCGTTGCAAATCATGCACACGGGAGTGATTCAAACATATCACCGAGCACGCTGTAAATACTCGGTGCTCGTCCGAGCATACTCGGCGAAAGAGTTAACAGAACATACTCGCTCATCACTAGTAAGTATCTCTAATAATGTGTATATAGTGTATATGTATGTAGTATATTGTGTATGTATATACTAGTATGTGTAGTATATAATGTAATAGTGTATATACTGGTATATGTAGTATACAGTGTATATGCTGTGTGTGTAGTGTGTAGTATATATACTGGGATATATAGTGTATAAGCTGGTGTATCCAGTATATAGTGTACATCCTAGTGTATCCAGTATATAGTGTACATCCTGGTGTGTGTAATATACTGTATATACTGGGGTGTGTAGTGTATAAGCTGGTATGTCTAGTATATAGTCACCATCTTGGTGTTTGTAGTATATATACTGGGCTGTAGAGTGTATGTTTTGGTTTGTGTAAATAGCCTGTAGTGTATGCAATAGTGTGTATGTAGGATGCAGTGTATGTAATAGTGTATATATTGTATAGTGTGTGTAGGGTATACAGGGTATGTAACATTGCATTTTTAGTAGATGGTGTATGTTGCATTGTCTGCACATTGGATGAAATAATGTCTATGTATAGTATATATTAAGGGCCCAATGCATCAGGATTTACATTGTTCACGCTGTTCTTGTTGAGAGGATGCGCCTCCGTGTGTACTTCGCCACAAGTCCTTCTAGTTCCATGCTGAACTAGGATTTGTGGTGTAGCGCACACCACTGCTCATTGTGAACACCAAGAGTCACAAAATTTTAGCACAGCCGTGAGTTTTGCCAAAATGATGTGACTTTTCAAAGCTTTTTATGCCGCAATACTGGCGTAAAAGCTTTGATGTATTGGTCCCTTTGTATCTATAATATGTTCATGAGTGCATGTGGATTAGCATTGAGCCACCCCCGTAGTGTTCGAGTTCGGTTCGTCGAACACCCATGTGTTCGCCGAACTGTTCGTCGAACACCTTCGAACACCGTTAAAACCAATGGCAGGCAAACAAAAACACATAGAAACACATAGAAAACACCTTCAAAGGTGTCCAAAAGCTGACAAACTGCTCAGAAGACACAACTAACACATGGAAAAGTGACAAGTACATATAGTCATGCGAAAAGAAAAGAGGTGGAGGAGTAAAAGGAGGGGGAGACACAGATATAGGCATGTCATGCCCTTTTAAAATCCAAAAAGTGAGAAGCTGACACGTTCAGTCCGCTCCTGCCCGTGCCACCTCCGTGTCGCCGGGTTTGTGCCAGAGCTGCGGTGAACCCTGACGGCCAGCCCCCCTCTCCCAATACTGGTGCCTGTCCGCTGGTGGGTCGAGCGAGCCCCCCTGTGGTGGAGGCAGCTCTAAGCTTTTTAATTTAAATTGTCTCTCTAATTTGAATGAATACACTTTAAATCCATTTACAAGGATCTATTGGAGGGCAAGTCTCATGCCAGCAGCCGCGTAATTCCAGCTCCAGTAGCGTCCACTAAAGCTGCTGCAGTTAAAAAGCTTTTATAAGGATCGAGCTCGGCTGTCCACCGCAAGGCATCCTACTGCCAGTCCCAGCCCCTATGCCTTGGGGTGCCTCCTGATGCTCTTCACTGAGTATCCCATGGTCCCGAATAGAGATGAGCGTTGTTCTACTCGAACTGTTCGCCAATCTCAAATTCGAGCTGTTTTGGGCGGTGTTCGAGCCGTTCGGCGAACACGAACGATTTGAGAAAAATTCGGCTGTTCGAGGTTATGTTCGATAACTGTTCGTGCACCAAAATCATAACTGGATTTTTTCTCAGTAATGATGAAAATTAATGTTAATACGCAGTTTGAGTGTACAGCGGGGTGGGGGGAGGGGCAGGGGATGGATCTCTGCAGGAATAATGAAGATCTCCATTTTTTTTTCTCTTTCCCGCATTTACAGTGGGGAGGTGCAATCTGTCAGCCTATCAGCAGCGCACACACGGAGCGAAGTGCTTTTTTTCACACAAGCAAGGGCATGTGTCATTGGCAGTGTATGTCACATGTCCTTGCCCTGTAAGACCAAGCCATTTTCCCCGTCGCCACCATTTTCTCACTGCTGCAGCTGCGTGTTAGACGGCACCGCTGTTGCTGTGTGTGCTATACCTTGTTAATTTCAAGCCAATTTTCGCACAAATCTACAGATAGCTTGTGAGTAGGGAATAGTTGTGATTGCAGTCCTTTTAAGGACTAGGTTACAGCATTTCCTACGACTTTTATCAGGCAGGTCTGTGCTCTTAAATAGATAGGTTGTGGGAGTAAAGACTAATTGTAATTGGAGTCCTTTTCAGGACTAGGTTACATCAGTTCCTATCAGTTTTTGCCAGGCAGGTCTGTGCCAGTGCTGTGCAAGTTTTTTTCACAGCATTTGGCTGAATCTAGCAAAGCTAATCCTTTTTGGCCTATTGCAGAGTGTGTTAGTCAGTGGAGTAGCCTATCTGTGTTGCAAGATATACCACCTGTGTATAGAATACCAATTTTTTTACTGCACCTAGTGAAGTAAAATCTTTTGGGCATAGCATCATTCTATTAGTCCATCTATACAGACCTCCATCAGGTTGCAAATTGAATATAATTTTTTTCTGCATCTAGCTCTGAAAAAATATTTGGCCTTCTAGCAGTGTGTGGGACTTTCTCTATTAGTCCATCTATACTGACCTCCATCAGGTTGCAAATTAAAAATAATTTTTATCTGCATCTACCTCTGAAAAAATATTTGGGCTTCTAGTTGTGTGTGGGACTTGTTCTATTAGTCCATCTATACTGACCTCCATCACGCTGCAAATTCAAAATAATTTTTTGTCTGCATCTAGCTCTGAAAAAATATTTGGCCTTCTAGGAGTGTGTGGGACTTTCTCTATTAGTCCATCTATACTGACCTCCATCAGGTTGCAAATTAAAAATAATTTTTATCTGCATCTAGCTCTGAAAAAATATTTGGGCTTCTAGCTGTGTGTGGGACTTGTTCTATTACTCCATCTATACTGACCTCCATCAGGTTGCAAATTGAATATAATTTTTTTCTGCATCTAGCTCTGAAAAAATATTGGGCTTCTAGCTGTGTGTGGGACTTGTTGTATTAGTCCATCTATACTGACCTCCATCAGGTTGCAAACTGAATATATTTTTTTCTGCATCTACCTCTGAAAAAATATTGGGCTTGTAGCTGTGTGTGGGACTTGTTCTATTAATCCATCTATACAGACCTCCATCAGGTTGCAAACTGAATATAATTTTTTTCTGCATCTACCTCTGAAAAAATATTTGGGCTTCTAGCTGTGTGTGGGACTTGTTCTATTACTCCATCTATACTGACCTCCATCAGGTTGCAAATTGAATATAATTTTTTTCTGCATCTAGCTCTGAAAAAATATTGGGCTTCTAGCTGTGTGTGGGACTTGTTGTATTAGTCCATCTATACTGACCTCCATCAGGTTGCAAACTGAATATATTTTTTTCTGCATCTACCTCTGAAAAAATATTGGGCTTCTAGCTGTGTGTGGGACTTGTTCTATTAATACATCTATACAGACCTCTATCAGGTTGCAAACTGAATATAATTTTTTTCTGCATCTAGCTCTGAAAAAATATTTGGCCTTCTAGCAGTGTGTGGGACTTTCTCTATTAGTCCATCTATACTGACCTCCATCAGGTTGCAAATTAAAAATAATTTTTATCTGCATCTAGCTCTGAAAAAATATTTGGGCTTCTAGCTGTGTGTGGGACTTGTTCTATTACTCCATCTATACTGACCTCCATCAGGTTGCAAATTGAATATAATTTTTTTCTGCATCTAGCTCTGAAAAAATATTTGGCCTTCTAGCAGTGTGTGGGACTTTCTCTATTAGTCCATCTATACTGACCTCCATCAGGTTGCAAATTAAAAATAATTTTTATCTGCATCTAGCTCTGAAAAAATATTTGGGCTTCTAGCTGTGTGTGGGACTTGTTCTATTACTCCATCTATACTGACCTCCATCAGGTTGCAAATTAAAAATAATTTTTATCTGCATCTAGCTTTGAAAAAATATTTGGGCTTCTAGCTGTGTGTGGTACTTGTTCTATTACTCCATCTATACTGACCTCCATCAGGTTGCAAATTGAATATAATTTTTTTCTGCATCTAGCTCTGAAAAAATATTGGGCTTCTAGCTGTGTGTGGGACTTGTTGTATTAGTCCATCTATACTGACCTCCATCAGGTTGCAAACTGAATATATTTTTTTCTGCATCTACCTCTGAAAAAATATTGGGCTTCTAGCTGTGTGTGGGACTTGTTCTATTAATCCATCTATACAGACCTCCATCAGGTTGCAAACTGAATATAATTTTTTTCTGCATCTAGCTCTGAAAAAATATTTGGCCTTCTAGCAGTGTGTGGGACTTTCTCTATTAGTCCATCTATACTGACCTCCATCAGGTTGCAAATTAAAAATAATTTTTATCTGCATCTAGCTCTGAAAAAATATTTGGGCTTCTAGCTGTGTGTGGGACTTGTTCTATTACTCCATCTATACTGACCTCCATCAGGTTGCAAATTGAGTATAATTTTTTTCTGCATCTAGCTCTGAAAAAATATTGGGCTTCTGGCTGTGTGTGGGACTTGTTGTATTAGTCCATCTATACTGACCTCCATCAGGTTGCAAACTGAATATATTTTTTTCTGCATCTACCTCTGAAAAAATATTGGGCTTCTAGCTGTGTGTGGGACTTGTTCTATTAATCCATCTATACAGTCCTCCATCAGGTTGCAAAATGAATATAATTTTTTTCTGCATCTAGCTCTGAAAAAATATTGGGCTTCTAGCTGTGTGTGGGACTTGTTCTATTAATCCATCTATACAGACCTCTATCAGGTTGCAAACTGAATATAATTTTTTTCTGCATCTAGCTCTGAAAAAATATTTGGCCTTCTAGCAGTGTGTGGGACTTCCTCTATTAGTCCATCTATACTGACCTCCATCAGGTTGCAAATTAAAAATAATTTTTATCTGCATCTAGCTCTGAAAAAATATTTGGCCTTCTAGCAGTGTGTGGGACTTTCTCTATTAGTCCATCTATACTGACCTCCATCAGGTTGCAAATTAAAAATAATTTTTATCTGCATCTACCTCTGAAAAAATATTTGGGCTTCTAGCTGTGTGTGGGACTTGTTCTATTAGTCGATCTATACTGACCTCCATCACGCTGCAAATTCAAAATAATTTTTTGTCTGCATCTAGCTCTGAAAAAATATTTGGCCTTCTAGCAGTGTGTGGGACTTTCTCTATTAGTCCATCTATACTGACCTCCATCAGGTTGCAAATTAAAAATAATTTTTATCTGCATCTAGCTCTGAAAAAATATTTGGGCTTCTAGCTGTGTGTGGGACTTGTTCTATTACTCCATCTATACTGACCTCCATCAGGTTGCAAATTGAATATAATTTTTTTCTGCATCTAGCTCTGAAAAAATATTGGGCTTCTAGCTGTGTGTGGGACTTGTTGTATTAGTCCATCTATACTGACCTCCATCAGGTTGCAAACTGAATATATTTTTTTCTGCATCTACCTCTGAAAAAATATTGGGCTTCTAGCTGTGTGTGGGACTTGTTCTATTAATCCATCTATACAGACCTCCATCAGGTTGCAAACTGAATATAATTTTTTTCTGCATCTAGCTCTGAAAAAATATTTGGCCTTCTAGCAGTGTGTGGGACTTTCTCTATTAGTCCATCTATACTGACCTCCATCAGGTTGCAAACTGAATATAATTTTTTTCTGCATCTAGCTCTGAAAAAATATTTAGCCTTCTAGCAGTGTGTGGGACTTTCTCTATTAGTCCATCTATATGTGTCACCCTACCTGGATGCCACAAGTGTAATA
This sequence comes from Phyllobates terribilis, assembly GCF_046119375.1. Taxonomy (NCBI): domain Eukaryota; kingdom Metazoa; phylum Chordata; class Amphibia; order Anura; family Dendrobatidae; genus Phyllobates; species Phyllobates terribilis. The sequence continues at coordinate 288,496,784 of NW_027362769.1, forward strand.
AAGCTGTGTCTGAGAGCAAGGGGGAGGTTCTCTGGTTAGGGGAACATTAGCATGCAATGCCTCCTGTCTCAGGCCAGTAGGGGGAGGTGGCTGCCCCTATAAAAAGCTGGTACTGAGGGCAGGGTTAGAGAGAACTGGAAAGCCTGTCTCAGCTTTGAGACGTGTCCCAGAGTGGAGCAGGGACAGAAAGTTGATTGCACCTAAGAGGAAGTGTGGCAGTAGGAGAGAGCCACAAGCCAGACACAAGAGGCGAAGAGAGCCTGTCTTGGCAGATAAAGACTTACTTTACCAGACTTTGGTGTCTGAGGCTGGAAGGATTCCACATCCCCCAGCAGAGAACCAGTCCGCAAGGGACTGTACATTCCTTGGCCTAAGAAGCCTGGAGGCCCTGCCACAACCGAAGGGACCAGTAAAGCCATACAAGGCTCAGAGCAGAAAGGAACCCACGTCGCAGGCCATACAGGCGAGAAAGCACGGAAGCTCGGAAACGTGGGCTGTTACTCTATAAGGAGGGGATAGCCAGAAAGAGCGCAGAAAGCACGGTAGGCCTACACCCTCACCCTGACCAGGGCCAATTTCCCCGTTGCTCTCAGACATCCAGGTCCCCTCCTAGCCGGGACTGTTTGTGGGTCAGTTTACCTGTTTAGTAAAGACCCTGGACTGCAACCTGTTGTCTGTGTGCTCCTTGCTCCTCCAGCAATATTATCACTGGGACTCTCACTACCATCACTCCCACCATCCACTATACTGCCCTGGGGCCGCACTCTTCCCGTGGGGAGTCACACTACCATAGCTGCACATCTCATCAGCCCCAGCGGTCTGCATGCAGCGGCGGTTCCTAATAACCGCAAATCCACGGGTGGCGTAGTCGGACATAAACAACACATAACGGACTACCACTGGCCTGACCACCCTGAGCCACAGAACCGGGTTGCCACTACTACTCCCATCGTTCCCCCTATTGCCTGGATCCGAGTGCCCCACGGCCCAGGGGGCGAGTCAGTTTTGGCGTAGTCGGCAGAATTTCGTGCCCGCAACCACCGGGTACTGCGTGCCTGAAAAAGACTGTTGTAAACTTACCTGTGGAGAAGTTTCCCGCCATCAGACGCCATCTCGGACCGTTTCCCGCCGTCCGGAGTCGTTTACCGCCATCCGGAGCCGATTCCCGCCATCAGACGCCATCTTGGACCGTTTCCCGCCGTCTTCTGCCGTCTTCCCGCCATCGGACGCCATCTTCAGGACGCCGCGCGGGAAGAAGAGGGGCGTGGACGTCAAAACCGCGCGAGATCCGAAGCTCCGCCCCACGCACCGACGCTGTGCAAGGTCCTGGAAGGGAGAGAGAGCGACGCTGACGTCATCGGAGTGCGACGCCAGGTCCTCGTCCAGAGCAGCAGCGAAGCCGCGGCCTACAGAAGAGGATCGTCGGAAGGTAGGCCACACTTCACTAGGGGGGGAGGAAGATGTCGGACACAGAGGCGCCCACTACCACCAACGCAGCTGCAGCAGCGGTGATGCCCTTTTCCTTGCCCTACATCCCTGGAGCGGCCTGGCTGCCCAAATACTCAGGGGAGCCCCATGCCCTAACTGACTTCAAGGAAAGACTGTATAGTTAGTTCCAAGTTTACCCCCTGACAGAGGAACAGAAGGTCAGCATATTGACAGGGCAGTTAACTGGCGCAGCCCAAAGGGAGGTAAAATCATGGCCCATTGAGGAGAAAGGGACTGTGAAGGGTATTCTGGCCCGGCTGCGGGGTACCTTTGATACACGTACCTCCGCTGAAATTAAAATGAGGTTCTATGGATGTAAGCAGCGGGCACAGGACAGCATCAGAGACTATGCCCTAAATCTGCAGGAAGCCTTGAGGGCTATTCAACAAACTGACCCTGGCAGTGTGCAGGAAACCGATAAGCTGCTAACAGAACAATTCATAGAGGGTCTGCTGTCCAGCGCCCACAGGGCCCAGCTGCGCCTCATGTTCTTCCAGAACCCCGACCTGACCTTTGCCCAATTTAAGGACAGGGCCATAAGGGTGCTCCGTGAATCTGCAACCAGTGGCGCTATAAACCCCCGGCGCCCTGCTATCACCTACCACCAGGAGGCGGCGCCCTCCTCTATGGACTCCGTGGAGGCTGATGCACAGGCCCTGAACCAAGCCCCGTCGAAAGGCCTGCACCACCAAGTCCAGGAGCTGACCAGGAGCGTCGCGGCGTTGACCAGGACCGTCCAGGCGTTGCAAGTGGACCCGTCAAGACCCATCAAGCTGGCTTCAAGTCCGGAGGATGTCCCGTGGCGTCGACAGAGGAGGATCCCGTCGTTCCGAGGGAGGCCCACAGACCGCTACGCAGAGGATGGACAGCCCATTTGCCGTCGATGCAACCAGCCCGGACACATTTCCAGGTACTGTAATTTAAACGGGTCCAACCTGGGGCAGAGGGCCGACCCCCAGGCATAAGATCACCAGGCCCTTACAAATGGCGTGATAAGTACGTTGGGGGGTGCCCAGTTTTACCCGTGGTGCTGGACGGTATCCCCATGAGCGCCTTGCTGGATACTGGGTCGCAAGTAACCACAATCCCTTATGTACTTTTTAAGCAGTATTGGACTGATGCTGATATCACACGGTATCCAGACAGTAACTTGAGCATCATCGCCAGTAATGGCTTACCCGTGCCGCAGATGGGGTTCAAGGAGATGACCATTAAAATTGGTAAAGTTGAACTGCCGGCACAGGGAGTGATTATTGTGGACATTGACCGTCATAAAAGTCACCCTAAAATAACTGTGGGTACTAACATAATTGAAAATTGTCTTTCAGAAGTAATTGTAATTCTACAACAGGTGGCGGTGAATGCTAGTTCCAGCCAACAGAGAGTCCTCAACAAGGAGATAAAAGCCCTGATGAGACGGCAGCAGGTAGAACTGTCTGGTGGTGAGATTGGTAGCGTAAGACTCAGTGATCCATTCCCCATTTCCATGCCTCCCAAAAGTGAAATGATGATCTGGTGTCGGACTGCAATCGGGTTGAGAGGTAGAGACTACCAAGCCATGGTAGAACCCGTGTACTCAGACAGCAGGCCCACCATTTTGACAGCCCGGGGGGTGGTTGATGTCCGTCATGGGAGGGTGCCCGTCCGCATCCTCAACATTGGGGAGAGGGAAGTACACTTACCCAGGTACGCTACACTCGCCAAACTGTTTGTCGTCGAACACCAAGCTATCAGGGCCGTGGAACCCTTGCCTCCATCTCCACAGGCGGAGGGTAATGGCTCCCAGAAACAAAAGGAGGACTGGTGCCAGAAACTCCACGTGGGTGCTGACTCCACTCCCCTGCACCAAAAACAAGGAGTCTACCGGGTGGTACGGGAGTACGAGAGAGTCTTTAGTAAGCACCCGCTAGACTTCGGTAGAGTAAAAGGGATAGAACACCACATCCCCACAGGGAGCCACCCACCAATAAAAGAGAGGCACAGACCAGTACCCCCTGCACATTATCAGAACGCCAAGGGTATGCTAAGGGAGATGAAAGAAGCTGGGGTCATTAGAGACAGCTGTAGCCCCTGGGCAGCCCCCTTGGTTCTGGTCAAAAAGAAAGACGGCACCATGAGAATGTGCGTGGACTATAGACAAATTAACCGTATCACCCACAAAGACGCATATCCGCTGCCTAGAATAGAAGAGTCTTTAGCCGCACTAAAATCTGCTAACTTCTTTTCTACTTTGGACCTTACTAGCGGGTACTGGCAGGTTCCTGTGGCAGAGGCTGACAAGGAGAAGACCGCCTTCACCACCCCGATGGGACTGAGCGAATTCAACTGTATGCCTTTCGGGCTCTGCAACGCACCAGGGACCTTCCAGCGGCTGATGGAATGCTGTCTAGGGCACCGAAACTTCGAGACGGTCCTCCTTTACCTGGACGACGTGATCGTCTATTCGAAGACCTACGAGGACCATCTCAAGCACCTGGCTGAGGTGTTCGAAGCCCTGGCAGGCTATGGCCTGAAGGTGAAACCATCGAAGTGCCACCTGCTGAAACCAAAGGTCCAGTACCTAGGGCACGTGGTAAGCGCGGAAGGAGTGGCCCCCGACCCTGACAAGGTCACGGCAATCAAGAGCTGGCCAAGCCCCTCGAACATCAAAGAGGTGAGACAGTTTCTCGGGTTGGTAGGCTACTACCGAAGGTTCATCCCCGGGTTCACTAAGATGGCAGCTCCTATGCAGGACCTCCTGATCGGACAGTCCAAGTCCAGAAGTCAAAAGCCACCCTTCAAGTGGGATAAACCGGAAGAGGAGTCCTTCCGCCAGCTAAAGATGGCCCTCACAGGGGACGAGATCCTGGCCTACCCTGATTATGGCCAGCCTTTCATTCTCCACACAGATGCCAGTAATGTGGGATTGGGAGCCGTACTATCCCAAAACCAACAGGGCAGAGAACGGGTGATCGCATACGCCAGCCGGAAGCTGAGGCCCACCGAGAGGAACCCGGAGAATTACAGCTCCTTCAAGCTAGAATTCTTGGCGGTGGTGTGGGCCGTGACGGAACGCTTCAAGCATTACCTGGCCTCCGCAAAGTTCACCGTGTACACGGACAACAACCCGTTGACACACCTGGACAATGCAAGACTTAGTGCCCTGGAACAGCGGTGGATGGCCCGTCTCTCCAACTATGACTTCGTGATCAAGTACCGGGCAGGCAAAACCAGCGCCAACGCGGACGCCCTATCAAGAATGCCTCACTTACCTGAAGGTGACGAAGACCCAGAAGAGCTGGAAGAGGTAGAACTCCCCGCGTTTCACCGGTATGGAGCCGCTCAACACTCTCACCGCGTGAAGGAGGAGGATCTAACAACTGTGATGATGAATCCCCTACCTCACCACAGCTGGGCCGAAACCCAAGATAGTGACCCTGCTGTCCGCCTGGTGAAAGATCTGCTGACCCGGGAAGACGCCCGCCTAGATCCAGATGCCCCAGAGGAAGCCAAGCAGCTATGGAAGGAGAAGAGCAAGCTGTTCCTCTACGAAGGCAAGTTGTGCAGGAGGATTGTCAACCACCGGACGCACGAGCTGACCTGGCAAGTCGTGGTCCCAAGGCGAGATGCAGCTATGGTCCTGGGAGCTTACCATGACAGAGCGGGACACTTCGGTTGGAAGAAACTGGAGTTCCTACTAAGAGGAAGATTCTTTTGGGTCGGCATGAGAGGAGCAGTAGAAAAGTGGTGCAGAGACTGTGGCCCTTGTCACCTGAGGAGGAAGGACCGCACCAGCCAGAAGACACCCTTGAGGCCCATCGTCACCACGCAGCCTCTTGAGCTGGTAGCTCTGGACCACGTCAAATTGGCTCCAAGCCGGTCCGGATACATCTACGCCCTGACAATCGTGGACCACTATTCCCGTTTTCTAGTGGTGGTCCCGGTAAAGGACTTGACAGCCCAAACAGCGGCCCGAGCCTTCCAGCAATACTTCTGCCGTCCACACGGGTATCCGGAACAGGTCCAGACAGACCAGGGTCCAGCGTTTGAAGCTGAAATCTTCCAGGAGTTCTGCAACCTCTATGGCTGTAAGAAGATTCGGACAACGCCTTACCACCCCCAAACCAACGGGATGTGTGAGAAGATGAACAATATAGTCATTGATCTCCTGAAGACGTTGCCCCTGGAGGAACGCAGCCTGTGGCCAGAAAAACTGCCGGACCTGGTAGACATGTACAACAATATCCCGGTGAACGCTACAAACTGCACCCCGGCTTACCTGATGCGAGCCAGACCGGTTAAGCTGCCCGTAGACCTGGAGATGGGAGTCCTAATACCTGAGGACACCTCCCCGGATGCGGACTGGGATACGGAAAGGCAACTGCAGTACAAGAAGGTACAGGAGAGTGTGGGGAAGAGCCTGGCCCAGGTGAGAGAGAGGCAAGAAAGACTCTTCAATCAACACGCCCCTGCTGGTCCCCTAGAACCTGGTGAGCAAGTCCTAAAGCGAAAAAGAAGGCTACATAAGTTGGATGACCAGTGGGAAAGGGAACCCTACACCGTACTGCAGTCTGACCACGACAACCCAAAGGTGTGCGTAATCACCAAGGACGGAGGAGAAACCACTAGTGTCGTCTCCAGGGACCACCTCAAAAGATGCCCCGAGCAACTCCGTAGTGCAGAAGAGGATCAGAGTGACCTTGAACCCGCAAAGGACAAGGAAGAAATGATCAGCACCGTTCTCGGAGAGTTCCTTCAGTCCTGGACTCGCATAAATGATGCTATAGTGGTACCCGTCCTGCATTTCCTGCAACCGGCCCAGCAACAACCAACACCAGAGCCGGAAGGTGAAGAGGAACGAGCAGTTCCAGAGGCAGAAGAGCCTGTACCAGCAGCCCAGGAGAGTTAACCCTCTGCTGACAGTGAGCCTGCCATGCCTGCGGTAAGCCAAAGGACCCGCAGACAGCTGCCTGCCCTACCTGTACACCCAGCTGGTAGCTGTACCCCTAACGCTAGTGGGGAAAGCCAGGTTGGTCCACCACCAGACAGTGGGCTACGTAGGTCAACCAGGAGCACAAAGGGACAGATACCCGCTCGCTGGAGAATATAGTGTGCAATAAGATTGTAAATAACCCTGTTGCCAAATGTTGAATCGTTTGCAAAGTTACATGCATGTTTGGTAACACTCTGTTTCAGTTTCTTGCAGCTACCGTAAGGACTCACAGGTTATGGACTTTTTATAACCGGGACCTTGTATGGACTGCATTCTGAGCCTAACCCAGGAATGAACTAAGACTGTAAAGGACTTGGGGTAGGACAGACCCCCACCTGGTTAAGGCTCCCCGTTGTTTTGGTGATATGGACACCCGGTCACAGGCCACACTGTGACCTAAAGAACTCAATTTGTGCATCGTCTGTCTATTAATGTTTTATTGTTGTGCATATTGTCTTTGTTTATTGTTTAGTTCCGGAGTACTAAGTTTCACTAGGGGGGAATGTGTCACCCTACCTGGATGCCACAAGTGTAATAAAGCTGTGTCTGAGAGCAAGGGGGAGGTTCTCTGGTTAGGGGAACATTAGCATGCAATGCCTCCTGTCTCAGGCCAGTAGGGGGAGCTGGCTGCCCCTATAAAAAGCTGGTACTGAGGGCAGGGTTAGAGAGAACTGGAAAGCCTGTCTCAGCTTTGAGACGTGTCCCAGAGTGGAGCAGGGACAGAAAGTTGATTGCACCTAAGAGGAAGTGTGGCAGTAGGAGAGAGCCACAAGACAGAGACAAGAGGCGAAGAGAGCCTGTCTTGGCAGATAAAGACTTACTTTACCAGACATTGGTGTCTGAGGTTGGAAGGATTCCACATCCCCCAGCAGAGAACCAGTCCGCAAGGGACTGTACATTCCTTGGCCTAAGAAGCCTGGAGGCCCTGCCACAACCGAAGGGACCAGTAAAGCCGTACAAGGCTCAGAGCAGAAAGGAACCCACGTCGCAGGCCATACAGGCGAGAAAGCACGGAAGCTCGGAAACGTGGGCTGTTACTCTATAAGGAGGGGATAGCCAGAAGGAGCGCAGAAAGCACGGTAGGCCTACACCCTCACCCTGACCAGGGCCAATTTCCCCGTTGCTCTCAGACATCCAGGTCCCCTCCTAGACGGGACTGTTTGTGGGTCAGTTTACCTGTTTAGTAAAGACCCTGGACTGCAACCTGTTGTCTGTGTGCTCCTTGCTCCTCCAGCAATATTATCACTGGGACTCTCACTACCATCACTCCCACCATCCACTATACTGCCCTGGGGCCGCACTCTTCCCGTGGGGAGTCACACTACCATAGCTGCACATCTCATCAGCCCCAGCGGTCTGCATGCAGCGGCGGTTCCTAATAACCGCAAATCCACGGGTGGCGTAGTCGGACATAAACAACACATAACGGACTACCACTGGCCTGACCACCCTGAGCCACGGAACCGGGTTGCCACTACTACTCCCATTGTTCCCCCTATTTCCTGGATCCGAGTGCCCCACGGCCCAGGGGGCGAGTCATATACTGACCTCCATCAGGTTGCAAACTGAATATAATTTTTTTCTGCATCTAGCTGTGAAAAAATATTTGGCCTTCTAGCAGTGTGTGGGACTTGTTCTATTAGTCCACCTATACTGACCTCCATCAGGTTGCAAATTCAAAATAATTTTTTGTCTGCATCTAGCTCTGAAAAAATATTTGGCCTTCTAGCAGTGTGTGGGACTTTCTCTATTAGTCCATCTATACTGACCTCCATCAGGTTGCAAACTGAATATATTTTTTTCTGCATCTACCTCTGAAAAAATATTTGGGCTTCTAGCTGTGTGTGGGACTTGTTCTATTAGTCCATCTATACTGACCTCCATCAGGTTGCAAATTGAATATAATTTTTTTCTGCATCTAACCCAGCCAATAGTTTTGGCCTAATACCACAGTTTGGCCACTCAGCTCTGCTCGGTTCCCATCCATTGTTTTTTTGTGCAAACAACTCCAGAGTTGTGAATTAGTTAACCACCAAAATGAGTGGAAAAAGGCCTGCTGCTGGTGGAAAGGGGAATAGGCGTGTTGGGACGGGGAAAAAAGGTTGTGTCCGTGGGGTAGGTGTTAAAGCAACAGTAACATCTGCAGAAGAAAGACCATCTTCCAGCCAAACTAAAATGTCTACTTCTTTTAGCGGACAATGTGATAAGATCCCTTTCTTACGGCCACGCCAATCGCTACAAATTCCAGATGAGGCACAAAAACAGCAGGTGCTTCAATGGATATCAAGTGCTCCTTTAAGTGGGCTCTCCTCCACATCAACTTCAACATCACAAATACTCCAGTCCTCAAAGGTGTCACCCCAATCGCACTTGCTTCCTCACAGCTCCCAAATCTCCAGCTGCCCGTCTGAGTATGAGGTAGAACAGATGGTTGAGTCTGCAGAGCTGTTTACTCATACTATAGCCTGGGAATCAGAGGTCGACTCCAGCGCTTCTGTGAATCCAGACGAGGAAATGATCTGCACTGATGCCCAGAATCTTTATGAGTCGGATCCAGGACCAGACGCAGAAGGTTCTGACCATAATGTAGACCCTCATTCCCAAACTGTAACTCCTGCTGGTGGAGACAATGAGGAAGACGATGATGAGACTCAAATACCTGATTGGAGCGACAACTTTAGTTTTTTGTCAGGGCAGGAACAGGTTGGCTCTGAGGACGACGGGTGTGATAACGCCACAGGGTGATGATGATGAGGTTGGAGATCCCACTTACTGTCAACCCACAGTCAGCCAAGAGATGAGGTCAGCAGAGGAGGTGGAGGAAGATGCTAGTGACGACGAGGTCAGGTTGCGCCTTCCTGGACAGAGACGTAGTACTGGAAGCACGTCAACAACTGCATCCTCAAACACAACTCTGCCTCTCACCACAAGTCCTGGTGGCTCTTCAGGTCGCACGGGTGCTAAGCCTTGCATAGCCTGGGCATTTTTTCAGATCGATAAAGATGACCCAACTCGTGTTATCTGTAACATTTGTCAGCAAAAGCTAAGTAGAGGCCAAAAAATACATAGTTTGAGTACTTCATGCATGAACCGGCACATGGACATGAAGCATAAGTTGCAGTGGGAAGCTCAGTGTGCTACAATGCGGCCTAGCCGGCCGGGCCAACCACCGTCTGCCATATCTTGTGCATCCGCGGCCTCTTCATCCTCTGTGACTGGGGGGACAGCAGTCACACCTGTTTTGGGGCGCAGACCTGCCACCTCTTTACCCGCAACAGCCAGCGTGATTGGCAGGTCATCATTTTCTTTGGAGGTGGTAACACCAGCTGGTGTTGAGCGCTGTCCGACATCGATAGCACCACCTTTGGATCAAGGCAACCTAACATGTCCGGCTGCATCTTCCTCACAGACCGGCAGTTTGCCGGGGACACCCTTATCAACCCCGTCTAAGCACAATAGCCAGCCCTCGGTCCCTCAGATGTGGACAAGTAAAAGACCATTTCCTCCTAGCCATGAGAAAGCTAAGAGGTTGAATTTCACCATCTGCAAGCTCTTGGCTACAGAAATGCTGCCTTTCCGCCTGGTGGACACAGAGGATTTTCGAGACCTTATGTCCGTCGCAGTGCCCAAGTACCAGATGCCCAGTCGGCACTACTTCTCAAAGAAAGGTGTGCCTGCGCTCCACCAGCATGTCGCACACAACATCACCGCTTCTTTGAGAAACTCTGTGTGTGACAGGGTGCATTTCACCACAGACACTTGGACGAGTAGGCATGGACAGGGGCGTTACATGTCGCTGACTGGGCACTGGGTAACTATGGTGACAGCAGGACAAGGGGCTGCTGTTCAAGTCTTGCCGTCCCCACGAGTTGTGCGTCAATCCTCTTTATGTCAAAGTTCCTCCACTGCTTCTGCCTCCTCAACCTCCTCTCGGTCTTCCACCTGCACCCAAAGCCTGTCTGGTCATGCCACAAGCTTTCTAACTGCACAGAAGGGATCCTGCACACCTCCTTACTATGCTGGCAGTAGGGCTCAACGTCATCAGGCGGTTTTTACTTTGAAATGTCTGGGAAATGTGAGTCACACAGCTGAGGAGTTGTGGTCAGCTCTGGAGAACCAATTTCATGAATGGTTGTCTCCACTGGACCTGAAACCAGGGAAGGCCGTGTGCGACAATGCTGCAAACCTGGGTGCGGCCCTTCGCCGGGGCAATGTCACACACGTGCCTTGTATGGCTCACGTGTTGAACCTGGTTGTCCAGCAATTTTTAGCCCACTATCCCAGACTAGATGGCCTTCTGCAGAGGGCACGGTCGCTGTGTGCTCACTTCCGCCGTTCGCATACCGCAGCTCAGCGACTTACATCTCTACAGAAGTCGTTGGGCCTGCCACTTCACCGGCTAAAATGCGATGTGCCTACCCGGTGGAATTCAACTCTGCACATGTTGCAGCGACTGTGGCAGCACCGACAAGCCCTGGTGCAATACGTTCTGACGTATAGCCTGGGCCAACGAGATCCAGAGGTGGGGCAAATCACGCTGGAGGAGTGGTCTCAGATCAGGGACCTATGCACCCTTCTGCACAGTTTTGAAATGGCGACGAAGATGTTTAGTGCTGACGATGCCATTATCAGCATGACTATTCTGGTGATTTACATGCTGGAGCACATGTTAAACAGAATTCGGAGTCAGGTGGTGGCACAAGAGGAGGTGGAGGAAGTAGAGGAGGAGGAGTTGTGTGCGGAAGGGCTAACATCTGCAAGGTCCAGACGGTCGGCAGCACCAAGGCGGCAGGCATGTGAGGGTGGGGGAGATGCTTTTACCAGGGTGCATGGTAGCAGCCAAACTAGTGAGGAAGGTGCAGGAGCCCAGGAAGAAGTGGAGGACGAACTGATGGAAGACTCATCAGATGAGGGAGACCTTGATCACATTTCTGTTGTGCGAGGTTGGGGGCAGAGGACAGAGGAAGGAAGCATGATTGTTACCTCGCCACCAACACAACAGGGACTTGGTGCTCCTGGATGCGCAACACACATGAATGCCTTCTTGCTGCACTACCTGCAACATGACCCTCGAATTGGGAGAATTAGAAATAATCCTGACTACTGGGTTGCCACACTGTTAGATCCCCGGTACAAAAGTAAATTTGCAGAAATTATTCCTGCCATAGAAAGGGATGCACGCATGCAGGAGTATCAGCAGAGACTGTTGCAGAATCTTACATGTGCTTTTCCACAAAACACCAGTGGTGTACGTAGTGAATCTCACAGTTCCAACTTGCCAACCGTGGGACCGTCAAGTGTTCAGCACTCAAACCATAACAGAACCACAGTATCTGCTGGTAACATCAATTTTGTGCAATCATTTCACCACTTTTTTAGCCCATCCTTTGCAAGGCCACAGGAGACAAGAAGTCTGACACATAGTCAACGCCTAGAGACGATGGTACAGGAGTATCTCCAAGTAAACATTGAAGCCATGACTGTGTCACTGGACCCTTGATCTTTTTTGGGTTTCCAATCTGGATAAATGGCCGGAGCTAGCCACTTACGCCTTGGAGATCTTGTCATGCCCCGCAGCCAGCGTTCTGTCTGAACGTGTGTTCAGCGCTGCTGGTGGTGTGCTGACAGATAAGCAAGCGCACGCGGCTCTCCACTGATAATGTAGACAGACTCACGTTCATAAAGATGAACAAATCATGGATCCGAAACGACTTTTCTACCCCTGTGTCATCCTGGGGAGAGTAAAAGCTTGATGATTGGTTAAAATCACCCTACCAACCGTTTTAAGCTTTCAAATTACTAATCATGTTTATCTGTATCTTGGCTGGAAAATAATTTGGGCTTTGTAGCAGTGTGCAGCACTGATTCTATTAGGCCATCTATAATAAGCTCCACCAGATTTAAAATTACTAATCATGTTTATCTGTATCTTGACTGGAAAATAATTTGGGCTTTGTAGCAGTGTGCAGCACTGATCCTATTAGGCCATCTATACTAAGCTCCACCAGATTTAATATTAATAATAATTTTTAGCTGCATCTAGCCCATAATATAATTTTGGGGCTCCGAGATGCGCAAGACACATAAGTGCCTTCTTGCTGCACTACCTGCAACATGACCCTCATATTGTCAGAATTCGAAGTAATCATGACTACTGGGTTGCCACACTCTTAGATCCCCCAAACTTTTCGATCAACCTTTTCATTTTAATAAAGACCAAAAAAATGGTCATTTTTGAAATTATAAGCATTAGCAGGTTATTAGAAACTGAAATCAAACAGTTTTCAACTCAAAACTTTATTCTAGGTGATGTTACATTTTCACATAGGACCCCTTGTTCGAAAGGAGCTTCTGAACTCTCTCGTCCATTGAATTTGTCAGGTTTTGGATGGTTTTTGCTTCAATTGTTTTGCATGAGGACAGAATACCCTCCCAGAGCTGTTGCTTAGATGTGAACTGCCTCCCGCCATCATAGACACTCCTTTTGATGATGCTCCAGAGGTTCTGAATGGGGTAGAGGTCAGGGGAGCATGGGGGTCACACCATAAGTTTGTCCCCTTTTATGCCCATATCAGCCAGAGATGCAGATGTTTTATGTGCAGCATGAGATGGTGCATTATCATGCAAAAAAATGATCTTGCTGTAAAATACACGGTTCTTCTTCTTGAACCATGGCAGGAAGTGCTGTTTGAGAAAATCCACATACATTATGGAGTTCATCTTTAGCGCCTTCAGGGATCCTAAAGGGGCCGACAATCTCTCTCCCCATGATTCCAGCCCAAAACATTACTCCACCTCCTCCTTGTTGGCGCTGTAGCCGTGTTTGCGTGGGGTGTCCATCAACCAGCCATCCTCCACTCCATCCATCTGGACCATCGAGCGCTGCACGGCACTCATCCGTGAACAAAACAGTTTTGAAATCAGTCTTCATGTAATGTTTGGCCCACTGGAGCCGTTTCTGCTTGTGTGAAGTGGATAGAGGAGGTCGACAGGATGGCGTATGCACAGCTGCAAACCTCTGAAGGACCCTGCATCTTGTTGTTCGGGGGACGTTGGAGGCCCCAGCAGCTTCAAAAACTTGTCTGCTGCTATGACAAGGCTTTTTTTCCGCTGCTCTTTTAACCTGACGTAATTGCCTGTAGGAAAGAGTCCTCAATTTGCCTTTATCAGCACGCACACGTGTGTACTGTGAATCAGCTACATACTTCTTGATTGCCAAGACACTTCATCCTGATCATCGCACAATGTTGATTGTAGTCATGCCTTGACCTAAACACTCCACAATTTGTTGCTCCTCAGCAGCCGACACATCCTTTTTCTTTCCCATTTTGGCAGAAAATGTAGGCTGCTTAATAATGTGAGACAGCCTTCTTAAGTAGTCTTGCCTTTCAATGGACACACCTGCCAAACTAATTAGCACAGGTGTCTGCAATTGCTTACAGTGATATAAAGAGCCCTGACACACATCACCATCAATGAGTTTAACTGACAAACAAACAAATTCTTCCCTTATCACTCCTAAACACTTTTTGCATAATAATTTGGAACACAGTGTACATGTGCTTTTCCACAAAACACCAGTGGTTCACGTAGTGAATCTTACAGTTCTAACTTGCCAACCGTGGTCTGTATGGAGTTGTTCAATAAAGGGCCCAAAATTAAGATAACATAGATGGGAGAGGTCTCTATGAATAGGAATTCCTAAGTATTTGATACCCTGTGAGGGCCAGGCAAAGGGAAAGTTGGACTGGATGGAATCCTATATGGATTTGGGGAGGGAGACATCGAGGGCCTCAGACTTCGCTGCATTGATTTTAAAATTTGACCATGTAACAAAGTGATCTATTTCAGCCATAACAGCATGGATGGATATATGTGATTGAGTGATATATACTAGGACATCATCAGCAAATAGAGAGCACTTGTACTCGGTGCCTCCCACCTCAATCCACCTAATATTGGGGTTATGGCGAATTGATGAGAGAAGGTGCTCCGTCGCTAGGATGTATAAGAGAGGGGACAGAGAACATCCCTGCCTTGTCCCATTGGTGATTGTGAAAGGTGATGAAAATGTTCTGACGCGCCCCCTGGGCCTTGGGACTCCCGGAGCCGGACCCTTTTTGGTGGATGCTGGTGGTTGTAGTCTCCGTGGCGGCGACCCGGTTCCGTGGCTCAGGGCGGTCAAACCAGTGGCGGAACTATTTATGTGGTTTTGATGTTTAAATGTCCGACTATGCCACCCGTGGATTGCGGTCAGAGTGAACCGCCGCTCCAGGGCAGACCGCTGAGGCTGGTGTTGTGGGTGCAGCAGAGCGTAGCATAGCTCCCCACGGGAGGAGTATAGCCTCAGGGCAGTGTATGCGGAGGATGGGGGTGATGGTGCAGGGCAGCAGCAGTAACGACACGGAGTCAGTGATGCAGTCCAGGGCCTTTACTCACAGTTCTTATTATCCAGACCACGTCTGCAGGTAACGGCTGCCCACGTCGTACTGTGCTCACCAGGTGAGGGGCTCAGACAACTCCCAGATAACTTTGGAGCGCTTCACAGGACCCCCTTTGTGTGTCCTTTGTCTGGCCTTTCTTACCAACCCTTCTGTCCGGCTGCCTCGGGCCTCCTCTTGGTAAACTTGGCGCCAGTTTCCCTGACCCTATGTGGTGCCTTCCTAGCGGGTGTAGCGAGGGGCTGCGCCACATAAAATGTCACAGCCTCCGGTTTCTAGCTGAGGGTCATTTCCTGCCTCCACTAGTTTCGGGGACCGGTCTCCCCCTTTGGCCTGACCCCTCCACGCAGGTGGATTCGGGCGTGCGGTGGCGACTCGCCCGTCAGCACCCCTGGGATCCCTTCATTCCTCGTTCCTGGAGCCTTCTCCACTCCTCTTCCTTCCTTCTCCCTCTTCCAGGCCTGGACCTCTGTTACTAGGCCCGCCTCCGGAGCAGAGCTCATGCAGAGCCCCTGCTCCCTGCCACTTCTGCTCAGACTTCTCTGCACTGAACTAAGATGGTGCCCACCTTTTATACTCCCTTCTCAATGCACCCAGAAACTGCTTCCTCCCTGCTCCTGCACTACAGGGTTCCCCTTCCTCAGTGTTCCCTCCCCCCACTCCAGCCAGGGACAGGGACTGTCGTGCCCATCTCAGGGGCATATTGGTCGCCCTGCCCCACGGCAATGTGGTGTAATGCATGCAGGTGTCGGGTCCTGATCCACACTCCATCCTTACCTGAGAGTGAGATATCACACCTCTGGGTGAGGTGCAATACCTCTGTAGCAACCGAGCCCTCAGGGTAATACAGTTCCATTTATCTTCAGCCTAGGTGACGTATTGCGATACAGGGCCGTGATTTTGGCTATAAAAGGGTCCCCTAGACCCCTACCCCAAGCTTTTTAAGAGAATCATATATGGCGTGCCAGGAGACTCTATGGAATGCTTTCTCAGCATCCAACGAGAGTATCTAATTACAAATTTTTAACTGCATCTAGCCCAGGAAATACTTTGTGCCTAGTAGCAGTGTCTGCTAGTCAGCGGATTATCCCAGCTGTTAAGCAAGCTACA
Source organism: Phyllobates terribilis (assembly GCF_046119375.1). NCBI lineage: Eukaryota > Metazoa > Chordata > Amphibia > Anura > Dendrobatidae > Phyllobates > Phyllobates terribilis. The sequence goes on from NW_027362769.1 coordinate 288,512,795, forward strand.
CCACCTGTAGTTTTGACACTTAATTTTTTCAAAAATGGGTTATGCTACGCTCTGCTGCACCCACAACACCAGCCTCAGCGGTCTGCCCTGCAGCGGCGGTTCACTCTGACCGCAATCCACGGGTGGCGTAGTCGGACATTTAAACATCAAAACCACATAAATAGTTCCGCCACTGGTTTGACCACCCTGAGCCACGGAACCGGGTCGCCGCCACGAAGACTACAACCACCAGCATCCACCAAAAAGGGTCCGGCTCCGGGTGTCCCAAGGCCCAGGGGGTGCATCAGAACATTTTCATCACCTTTCACAATCACCAATGGGACAAGGCAGGGATGTCCTCTGTCCCCTCTCTTATACATCCTATTGACGGAGCACTTGCTCTCATCAATTCGCCATAACCCCAATATTAGGTGGATTGAGGTGGGAGGCACCGAGTACAAGTGCTCTCTATTTGCTGATGATGTCCTAGTATATATCACTCAATCACATATATCCATCCATGCTGTTATGGCTGAAATAGATCACTTTGTTACATGGTCAAATTTTAAAATCAATGCAGCGAAGTCTGAGGCCCTCGATGTCTCCCTCCCCAAATCCATATAGGATTCCATCCAGTCCAACTTTCCCTTTGCCTGGCCCTCACAGGGTATCAAATACTTAGGAATTCCTATTCATAGAGACTTCTCCCATCTATGTTATCTTAATTTTGGGCCCTTTATTGAACAACTCCATACAGACCACGGTTGGCAAGTTAGAACTGTAAGATTCACTACGTGAACCACTGGTGTTTTGTGGAAAAGCACATGTACACTGTGTTCCAAATTATTATGCAAAAAGTGTTTAGGAGTGATAAGGGAAGAATTTGTTTGTTTGTCAGTTAAACTCATTGATGGTGATGTGTGTCAGGGCTCTTTATATCACTGTAAGCAATTGCAGACACCTGTGCTAATTAATTTGGCAGGTGTGTCCAATGAAAGGCAAGAATACTTAAGTAGGCTGTCTCACATTATTAAGCAGCCTACATTTTCTGCCAAAATGGGAAAGAAAAAGAATGTGTCGGCTGCTGAGAAGCAACAAATTGTGGAGTGTTTAGGTCAAGGCATGACTACAATCAACATTGTGCGATGATCAGGATGAAGTGTCTTGGCAATCAAGAAGTATGTAGCTGATTCACAGTACACACGTGTGCGTGTTGATAAGGGCAAATTGAGGACTCTTTCCTACAGGCAATTACGTCAGGTTAAAAGAGCAGCGGCAAAAAAGCCTTGTCATAGCAGCAGACAAGTTTTTGAAGCTGCTGGTGCCTCCAACGTCCCCCGAACAACAAGATGCAGGGTCCTTCAGAGGTTTGCAGCTGTGCATACGCCATCCTGTCGACCTCCTCTATCCACTTCACACAAGCAGAAACGGCTCCAGTTGGCCAAACATTACATGAAGACTGATTTCAAAACTGTTTTGTTCACGGATGAGTGCCGTGCAGCGCTCGATGGTCCAGATGGATGGAGTGGAGGATGGCTGGTTGATGGACACCCCACGCAAACACGGCTACAGCGCCAACAAGGAGGAGGTGGAGTAATGTTTTGGGCTGGAATCATGGGGAGAGAGATTGTCGGCCCCTTTAGGATCCCTGAAGGGGTAAAGATGAACTCCATAATGTATGTGGAGTTTCTCAAACAGCACTTCCTGCCATGGTTCAAGAAGAAGAACCGTGTATTCCACAGCAACATCATTTTCATGCATGATAATGCACCGTCTCATGCTGCACATAACACATCTGCATCTCTGGCTGATATGGGCATAAAAGGGGACAAACTTATGGTGTGACCCCCATGCTCCCCTGACTTCTACCCCATTCAGAACTTCTGGAGCATCATCAAAAGGAGTGTCTATGATGGCGGGAGGCAGTTCACATCTAAGCAACAGCTCTGGGAGGGTATTCTGTCCTCATGCAAAACAATTGAAGCAGAAACCATCCAAAACCTGACAAATTCAATGGACGAGAGAGTTCAGAAGCTCCTTTCGAACAAAGGGTACTATGTGAAAATGTAACATCACCTAGAATAAAGTTTTGAGTTGAAAACTGTTTGATTTCAGTTTCTAATAACCTGCTAATGTTTATAATTTCAAAAATGACCATTTTTTTGGTCTTTATTAAAATGAAAAGGTTGATCGAAAAGTTTGGGGGATCTAAGAGTGTGGCAACCCAGTAGTCATGATTACTTCGAATTCTGACAATATGAGGGTCATGTTGCAGGTAGTGCAGCAAGAAGGCACTTATGTGTCTTGCGCATCTCTGAGCCCCAAAATTATTTTACGGGCTAGATGCAGCTAAAAATTATTATTAATTTTAAATCTGGTGGAGCTTAGTATAGATGGCCTAATAGGATCAGTGCTGCACACTGCTACAAAGCCCAAATTATTTTCCAGCCAAGATACAGATAAACATGATTAGTAATTTGAAAGCTTTAAACGGTTGGTAGGGTGATTTTAACCAATCATCAAGCTTTTACTCTCCCCAGGATGACACAGGGGTAGAAAAGTCGTTTCGGATCCATGATTTGTTCATCTTTATGAACGTGAGTCTGTCTACATTATCAGTGGAGAGCCGCGTGCGCTTATCTGTCAGCACACCCCCAGCAGCGCTGAACACACGTTCAGACAGAACGCTGGCTGCGGGGCATGACAAGATCTCCAAGGCGTAAGTGGCTAGCTCCGGCCATTTATCCAGATTGGAAGCCCAAAAAGAGCAAGGGTCCAGTGACACAGTCATGGCTTCAATGTTTACTTGGAGATACTCCTGTACCATCGTCTCTAGGCGTTGACTATGTGTCAGACTTCTTGTCTCCTGTGGCCTTGCAAAGGATGGGCTAAAAAAGTGGTGAAATGATTGCGCAAAATTGATGTTACCAGCAGATACTGTGGTTCTGTTACGGTTTGAGTGCTGAACACTTGACGGTCCCACGGTTGGCAAGTTGGAACTGTGAGATTCACTACGTACACCACTGGTGTTTTGTGGAAAAGCACATGTAAGATTCTGCAACCGTCTCTGCTGATACTCCTGCATGCGTGCATCCCTTTCTATGGCAGGAATAATTTCTGCAAATTTACTTTTGTACCGGGGATCTAACAGTGTGGCAACCCAGTAGTCAGGATTATTTCTAATTCTCCCAATTCGAGGGTCATGTTGCAGGTAGTGCAGCAAGAAGGCACTCATGTGTGTTGCGCATCCAGGAGCACCAAGTCCCTGTTGTGTTGGTGGCGAGGTAACAATCATGCTTCCTTCCTCTGTCCTCTCCCCCCAACCTCGCACAACAGAAATGTGATCAAGGTCTCCCTCATCTGATGAGTCTTCCATCAGTTCGTCCTCCACTTCTTCCTGGGCTCCTGCACCTTCCTCACTAGTTTGGCTGCTACCATGCACCCTGGTAAAACCATCTCCCCCACCCTCACATGCCTGCCGCCTTGGTGCTGCCGACCGTCTGGACCTTGCAGATGTTAGCCCTTCCGCATACAACTCCTCCTCCTCTACTTCCTCCACCTCCTCTTGTGCCACCACCTGACTCCGAATTCTGTTTAACATGTGCTCCAGCATGTAAATCACCGGAATAGTCATGCTGATAATGGCATCATCAGCACTAAACATCTTCGTCGCCATTTCAAAACTGTGCAGAAGGGTGCATAGGTCCCTGATCTGAGACCACTCCTCCAGCGTGATTTGCCCCACCTCTGGATCTCGTTGACCCAGGCTATACGTCAGAACGTATTGCACCAGGGCTTGTCGGTGCTGCCACAGTCGCTGCAACATGTGCAGAGTTGAATTCCACCGGGTAGGCACATCGCATTTTAGCCGGTGAAGTGGCAGGCCCAGCGACTTCTGTAGAGATGTAAGTCGCTGAGCTGCGGGTTGCGAACGGCGGAAGTGAGCACACAGCGACCGTGCCCTCTGCAGAAAGCCATCTAGTCTGGGATAGTGGGCTAAAAATTGCTGGACAACCAGGTTCAACACGTGAGCCATACAAGGCACGTGTGTGACATTGCCCCGGCGAAGGGCCGCACCCAGGTTTGCAGCATTGTCGCACACGGCCTTCCCTGGTTTCTGGTCCAGTGGAGACAACCATTCATGAAATTGGTTCTCCAGAGCTGACCACAACTCCTCAGCTGTGTGACTCACATTTCCCAGACATTTCAAAGTAAAAACTGCCTGATGACGTTGAGCCCTACTGCCAGCATAGTAAGGAGGTGTGCAGGATCCCTTCTGCGCAGTTAGAAAGCTTGTGGCATGACCAGACAGGCTTTGGGTGCAGGTGGAAGACCGAGAGGAGGTTGAGGAGGCAGAAGCAGTGGAGGAACTTTGACATAAAGAGGATTGACGCACAACTCGTGGGGACGGCAAGACTTGGACAGCAGCCCCTTGTCCTGCTGTCACCATAGTTACCCAGTGCTCAGTTAGCGACATGTAACGCCCCTGTCCATGCCTACTCGTCCAAGTGTCTGTGGTGAAATGCACCCTGTCACACACAGAGTTTCTCAAAGAAGCGGTGATGTTGTGTGCGACATGCTGGTGGAGCGCAGGCATACATTTCTTTGAGAAGTAGTGCCGAGTTGGCATCTGGTACTGGGGCACTGCGACTGACATAAGGTCTCGAAAATCCTCTGTGTCCACCAGGCGGAAAGGCAGCATTTCTGTAGTCAAGAGCTTGCAGATGGTGAAATTCAACCTCTTAGCTTTCTCATGGCTAGGAGGAAATGGTCTTTTACTTGTCCACATCTGAGGGACCGAGGGCTGGCTATTGTGCTTAGACGGGGTTGATAAGGGTGTCCCCGGCAAACTGCCGGTCTGTGAGGAAGATGCAGGCGGACATGTTAGGTTGCCTTGATCCAAAGGTGGTGCTATCGATGTCGGACAGCGCTCAACACCAGCTGGTGTTACCACCTCCAAAGAAAATGATGACCTGCCAATCACGCTGGCTGTTGCGGGTAAAGAGGTGGCAGGTCTGCGCCCCAAAACAGGTGTGACTGCTGTCCCCCCAGTCACAGAGGATGAAGAGGCCGCGGATGCACAAGATATGGCAGACGGTGGTTGGCCCGGCCGGCTAGGCCGCATTGTAGCACACTGAGCTTCCCACTGCAACTTATGCTTCATGTCCATGTGCCGGTTCATGCATGAAGTACTCAAACTATGTATTTTTTGGCCTCTACTTAGCTTTTGCTGACAAATGTTACAGATAACACGAGTTGGGTCATCTTTATCGATCTGAAAAAATTCCCAGGCTATGCAAGGCTTAGCACCCATGCGACCTGAAGAGCCACCACGACTTGTGGTGAGAGGCAGAGTTGTGTTTGAGGATGCAGTTGTTGACGTGCTTACAGTACTACGTCTCTGTCCAGGAAGGCGCAACCTGACCTCGTCGTCACTAGCATCTTCCTCCACCTCCTCTGCTGACCTCATCTCTTGGCTGACTGTGGGTTGACAGTAAGTGGGATCTCCAACCTCATCATCATCACCCTGTGCGTTATCACACCCGTCATCCTCAGAGCCAACCTGTTCCTGCCCTGACAAAAAACTAAAGTTGTCGCTCCAATCAGGTATTTGAGTCTCATCATCGTCTTCCTCATTGTCTCCACCAACAGGAGTTACAGTTTGGGAATGAGGGTCTACATTATGGTCAGAACCTTCTGCGTCTGGTCCTGGATCCGACTCATAAAGATTCTGGGCATCAGTGCAGATCATTTCCTCGTCTGGATTCACAGAAGCGCTGGAGTCGACTTCTGATTCCCAGGCTATAGTATGAGTAAACAGCTCTGCAGACTCAACCATCTGTTCTACCTCATACTCAGATGGGCAGCTGGAGATTTGGGAGCTGTGAGGAAGCAAGTGCGATTGGGGTGACACCTTTGAGGACTGGAGTATTTGTGATGTTGAAGTTGATGTGGAGGAGAGCCCACTTAAAGGAGCACTTGATATCCGCTGAAGCACCTGCTGTTTTTGTGCCTCATCTGGAATTTGTAGCGATTGGCGTGGCCGTAAGAAAGGGATCTTATCACATTGTCCGCTAAAAGAAGTAGACATTTTAGTTTGGCTGGAAGATGGTCTTTCTTCTGCAGATGTTACTGTTGCTTTAACACCTACCCCACGGACACAACCTTTTTTCCCCTTCCCAACACGCCTATTCCCCTTTCCACCAGCAGCAGGCCTTTTTCCACTCATTTTGGTGGTTAAATAATTCACAACTCTGGAGTTGTTTGCACAAAAAAACAATGGATGGGAACCGAGCAGAGCTGAGTGGCCAAACTGTGGTATTAGGCCAAAACTATTGGCTGGGTTAGATGCAGAAAAAAATTATATTCAATTTGCAACCTGATGGAGGGCAGTATAGATGGACTAATAGAACAAGTCCCACACACAGCTAGAAGCCCAAATATTTTTTCAGAGGTAGATGCAGAAAAAAATTGTATTCAGTTTGCAACCTGATGGAGGTCAGTATAGATGGACTAATAGAACAAGTCCTACACACAGCTAGAAGCCCAAATATTTTTTCAGAGGTAGATGCAGAAAAAAAATATATTCAGTTTGCAACCTGATGGAGGTCAGTATAGATGGACTAATAGAGAAAGTCCCACACACTGCTAGAAGGCCAAATATTTTTTCAGAGCTAGATGCAGAAAAAAATTATATTCAGTTTGCAACCTGATGGAGGTCAGTATAGATGGATTAATAGAACAAGTCCCACACACAGCTAGAAGCCCAATATTTTTTCAGAGCTAGATGCAAAAAAAAATTATATTCAGTTTACAACCTGATGGAGGTCTGTATAGATGGATTAATAGAACAAGTCCCACACACAGCTAGAAGTACAATATTTTTTCAGAGGTAGATGCAGAAAAAAATATATTCAGTTTGCAACCTGATGGAGGTCAGTATAGATGGACTAATACAACAAGTCCCACACACAGCTAGAAGCCCAATATTTTTTCAGAGCTAGATGCAGAAAAAAACAATGGATGGGAACCGAGCAGAGCTGAGTGGCCAAACTGTGGTATTAGGCCAAAACTATTGGCTGGGTTAGATGCAGAAAAAAATTATATTCAATTTGCAACCTGATGGAGGTCAGTATAGATGGACTAATAGAACAAGTCCCACATACAGCTAGAAGCCCAAATATTTTTTCAGAGGTAGATGCAGAAAAAAATTGTATTCAGTTTGCAACCTGATGGAGGTCAGTATAGATGGACTAATAGAACAAGTCCTACACACAGCTAGAAGCCCAAATATTTTTTCAGAGGTAGATGCAGAAAAAATATATATTCAGTTTGCAACCTGATGGAGGTCAGTATAGATGGACTAATAGAGAAAGTCCCACACACTGCTAGAAGGCCAAATATTTTTTCAGAGCTAGATGCAGACAAAAAATTATTTTTAATTTGCAACCTGATGGAGGTCAGTATAGATGGACTAATATAGAAAGTCCCACACACTGCTAGAAGGCCAAATATTTTTTTCAGAGCTAGATGCAGAAAAAAATTATATTCAGTTTGCAACCTGATGGAGGTCAGTATAGATGGACTAATAGAACAAGTCCCACACACAGCTAGAAGGCCAAATATTTTTTCAGAGGTAGATGCAGATAAAAATTATTTTTAATTTGCAGCCTGATGGAGGTCAGTATAGATGGACTAATAGAGAAAGTCCCACACACTGCTAGAAGGCCAAATATTTTTTCAGAGCTAGATGCAGACAAAAAAATATTTTGAATTTGCAACCTGATGGAGGTCAGTATAGATGGACTAATAGTGAAAGTCACACACACTGCTAGAAGGCCAAATATTTTTTCAGAGCTAGATGCAGATAAAAATTATTTTTTAATTTGCAACCTGATGGAGGTCAGTATAGATGGACTAATAGAGAAAGTCCCACACACTGCTAGAAGGCCAAATATTTTTTCAGAGCTAGATGCAGAAAAAAATTATATTCAGTTTGCAACCTGATGGAGGTTAGTATAGATGGACTAATAGAACAAGTCCCACACACAGCTAGAAGCCCAAATATTTTTTCAGCGGTAGATGCAGATAAAAATTATTTTTAATTTGCAACCTGATGGAGGTCAGTATAGATGGACTAATAGAGAAAGTCCCACACACTGCTAGAAGGCCAAATATTTTTTCAGAGCTAGATGCAGACAAAAAATTATTTTTAATTTGCTACCTGATGGAGGTCAGTATAGATGGACTAATAGAGAAAGTCCCACACACTGCTAGAAGGCCAAATATTTTTTCAGAGCTAGATGCAGATATAAATTATTTTTAATTTGCAACCTGATGGAGGTCAGTATAGATGGACTAATAGAGAAAGTCCCACACACTGCTAGAAGGCCAAATATTTTTTCAGAGCTAGATGCAGAAAAAAATTATATTCAGTTTGCAACCTGATGGAGGTCAGTATAGATGGTCTAATAGAACAAGTCCCACACACAGCTAGAAGCCCAAATATTTTTTCAGAGGTAGATGCAGAAAAAAATTATATTCAGTTTGCAACCTGATGGAGGTCTGCATAGATGGATTAATAGAACATGTCCCACACACAGTTAGAAGCCCAAATATTTTTTCAGAGGTAGATGCAGATAAAAATTATTTTTAATTTGCAACCTGATGGAGGTCAGTATAGATGGACTAACAGAGAAAGTCCCACACACTGCGAGAAGGCCAAATATTTTTTCAGAGCTAGATGCAGACAAAAAATTATTTTGAATTTGCAGCGTGATGGAGGTCAGTATAGATGGACTAATAGAACAAGTCCCACACACTGCTAGAAGGCCAAATATTTTTTCAGAGCTAGATGCAGAAAAAAATTATATTCAGTTTGCAACCTGATGGAGGTCAGTATAGATGGACTAATAGAACAAGTCCCACACACTGCTAGAAGCCCAAATATTTTTTCAGAGCTAGATGCAGAAAAAAATTATTTTCAATTTGCAACCTGATGGAGGTCAGTATAGATGGACTAATAGAATGATGCTATGCCCAAAAGATTTTACTTCACTAGGTGCAGTAAAAAAATTGGTATTCTATACACAGGTGGTATATCTTGCTACACAGATAGGCTACTCCACTGACTAACACACTCTGCAATAGGCCAAAAAGGATTAGCTTTGCTAGATTCAGCCAAATGCTGTGAAAAAAACTTGCACAGCACTGGCACAGACCTGCCTGGCAAAAACTGATAGGAACTGATGTAACCTAGTCCTGAAAAGGACTGCAATTACAATTAGTCTTTACTCCCACAATCTATCTATTTAAGAGCACAGACCTGTCTGATAAAAGTCGTAGGAAATGCTGTAACCTAGTCCTTAAAAGGACTGCAATCACAACTATTCCCTACTCCCAAGCTATCTGTAGATTTGTGCGAAAATTGGCTTGAAATTAACAAGGTATAGCGCACACAGCAACAGCGGTGCCGTCTAACACACAGCTGCAGCAGTGAGAAAATGGTGGCGACGGGGAAAATGGCTTGGTCTTATAGGGCAAGGACATGTGACATACACTGCCAATGACACATGCCCTTGCTTGTGTGAAAAAAAGCACTTCGCTCTGTGTGTGCGCTGCTGATAGGCTGACAGATTGCACCTCCCCACTGTAAATGCGGGAAAGAGAAAAAAAAATGGAGATCTTCATTATTCCTGCAGAGATCCATCCCCTGCCCCTCCCCCCACCCCGCTGTACACTCAAACTGCGTATTAACATTAATTTTCATCATTACTGAGAAAAAATCCAGTTATGATTTTGGTGCACGAACAGTTATCGAACATAACCTCGAACAGCCGAATTTTTCTCAAATCGTTCGTGTTCGCCGAACGGCTCGAACACCGCCCAAAACAGCTCGAATTTGAGATTGGCGAACAGTTCGAGTTGAACAACGCTCATCTCTAATGTGGATATACCGTATGTGATTCTTGTATATGTATGGTTAGACTTGGATTCATGATCTGGCAGATTCCCAGTGGACCACTGCTGTGATTGGCCACCCTCCCCTATTAAAAGTGTTGTTGTCCTTAGGATAGGTCATCAATAGCAGATTGGTTGGGGTGCGACATCTGGCACACCCACCAATCCACTGTTCTCACTGCCAGCCGGATATGATCAGTTGCATACTGAAGCAGCAAAACCTCATTAACTCAAAAGTGGCTGTGGCCGTGTGCTGACAATTCGACTCTAGTTGAATGAATAAGGGTGGATCCGCTTCGACTACTATGCATTTGATAGCGCTGTGCTGTTCCACTAAGTAACTGATCACGTCTGGCTGGCATCGGGAACAGCTGTTTGGCGAGGATGCTCGGTGTCGCACCCCACTGATCTGGTATTGATGACTCATCCTAAGGATATGCCATCAATATTAAAGTACTTGAGAATCCCTTTAAATAATCCTTTCAGAACATTATGCTGAGACGGGAGCTCAGGACCCTCAGAGTGAGAGACCGCGTGCCCTGTACAACACCGCTTGACATGCATTATGGTATTGGGGTCTTACATCTTTCAGAGTGCAGGGTGCTGCTACATGCCATCTGTGGAAGGTGAGATCAGATTGGCCTTGGCTCCAGATAAGTGATCTTACTCTAATGTCAGCCCCATAATGCACATATGTTCAGTACTGATAGCACTCTCTGGATATGTGAACCTGAGTTTTATAAATGTGCATGGTCCACAATGTTCTTCCTCTATCCATAGGTGTTATTTGCACCTTATCATCTGCATATGTGTATGTGAGATGGGCGACATAACCTGCAGTGAGGGTGGTTTAATAAAAAAAAAAAAAGGCTTGTGAAAATATGCATCAGACTTGAGTTGTTTCTATAAGCCACAAATAAAAAACGTTTTGCAAAAGAATCCTAATAAAGGCGCATTCATGATTCAGCAACTCCATTCACATTCATGTTATGTATGGCCATTCTTATAGTGAAGATAATAATTCAAATGAGTATTTGCTACATATACGGTAGGCTTAATGATGAGTCTGCGTTTAGGGTCCACGCTTATTGCTGGTCATGTAGCTTCTATGTGGGTAGTTGACATGTCTTTTTATGTTACCGGTGTCACTTGTAGGTCACAATCATTGTCTTTCCCCATTAAAAAATATCTGTTGTGAACATACTGTAGGTCTAATCAGTTCTTCTTTGACTTGTATGCATCTACTGTCTTGAATTATGGAGGACTCACCATTAGCTGTATTGGGGTGTTATACTTGGGTATGATGGTATTTCTGCACTAACCACTTTGTAGGAACACAAATAAAGTCTCTGTGTAGCCACGGCCTTATTGACAACTGGCTGTCATCATTTCTTGTCTTAACAGATTCAATGGTTGAACTCTGTGTGTAGTGAGTCAGGCTTTTGACACAGGATTGATAACACCCAGTTGTCAATTTATTAAGACTGCTTTTACAAGTTGTTGTCACAATTTGTTTTTTTGCTGCAGTTGTATAAAAAAAATTCACTGACTTGTCACAATTTTCAAAAATTGCAGCAAAAAACACTGTTTTTACCAGTTATAAATTAAAATAAAAAGGCAGGGATACATTTTAAAGTAGTAAAGATAGGTACTCTTTAAAGTGTAAGTATCTTTTCAGGAGAACATTTAGCAGAATGTCTATGTCTGCCTCGAGTTCTTACGTTCTTTTTCCTCTTCCCTGTCCATAAAACTTTATGAACAGTAACTATCTCAGCAATGGGGAAATCTGTCCCCACTGAAGACAATTTTTACCCTTGAATACAGAATATTAAGAAAAAAAGATCAGTCCAGGAGGATACATTTGCATATTTCTCTAAATAGAAAAATTACGAAGTTTCTTATTTTCATGTTCTTTTTATAAAAAAAAAAAGATGGTTACGCTCTAAATTAAATGAATTACAAATTTAATATATACTTTTCAGATATTTGGAGATGAAAATGTTTAACTTTTATCTACAGTCACATGCTGAAATGCCTTGGATATTTTCAGCCTACTCTGATGATTTACCTTTATTGTTTCCAGAAACCAAACGCTTTATAGCATAATGCCACTGAAACTAACCAAGACATATATTAAGTAACACCAACAATTGTAGGTGCTTTTTCTTTTAACTGATGTAGCTTTTACAGTAAATGAGGCTTTTTATCAATCAATACAACTATTGAGTCGGAAATGAGGTATGTTGGGAAGAAGTATTTACTTTATTTATTTGCTATAAAGTGGGGGTACATTACAAATAATTCATATCTAGAGACATAAATCTATTAGAGGAATAAGGAGAAAATATCTGTTCCACCTCCATAGCAAGATATTTTTTCTAACAAATGCAAAATTATCATCAAGCACCGTTTCTTATAAATTGCTTTACAATTTATATAAAAGTTAATAATATGAACTGCTTATAATGAAAATATCAACCATAACCATGGAGCAGTGACACAACAAATACAAACATGTGGACAAGATCAACTCTAGATGTTCAATTCTTGAAAAGACTCAAGAATTTGCAATAAATATAAATTAAGTGCCTTTAAAACTGAATTAAAACTGTAATAATTGAAAGTACTATGGTGATTTAGTATTTTGGAAAAAAATGAATGGCTTCTCATATTCAACCTTTGCTTATGTATATAGAGAATCACTTACATTTAAATAGTACCTTTTTTTCCAGAAAGAGCATATGTGTTTTCCATGAAAAATAATTTTTCTAATTAAATGTTAGCTAAAACAAAAATAGACGTTGGTACTGTAACTTTTGTATTAATGATGGGGACTTAATTTGTTTCATCAAAACTACCAGATCTCAAGATTGCCCACAATTTCTTGCATTCTAACTCCATATACTGCCATGGGTGGTTGTGGGAAACCATTCAGCATGCAATGAATCACCTAATCAGAAAGTTTGTGACTAACTCCATGCATTGAGTTGGGTCATTTAGAAACAGAATTTACACTGCTCAAAAAAATAAAGGGAGCACTCAAATAACTCATCCTAGATCTGAATGAATGAAATATTTTCATTGAATACTTTGTTCTGTACAAAGTTGAATGTGCTGATAACAAAACCACACAGAAATCATCAATGGAAATCAAATTTATTAACCAATGGAGGCCTGAATTTGGAGTCACCCCCAAAATTAAAGTGGAAAAACACACTACAGGCTGATCAAACTTTGATGTAATGTCCTTAAAACAAGTCAAAATGAGGCTCAATATTGTGTGTGGCCTCCGCGTGCCTGTATGACCTCCCTACAATTGCCTGGGCATGCTCCTGATGAGGTTGCGGATGGTCTCCTGTGGGACCTCTTCCCAGACCTGGACTAAATCATCCGCCAACTCCTGGACAGTCTGTGGTGCAATGTGTCGTTGGTGGATGGAGCGAGACATGATGTCCCAGATGTGCTCAATCGGATTCAGGTCTGGGGATCGGGTGGGCCAGTCCATAGCTTCAATGCCTTCATCTTGCAGGAACTGCTGACACACTCCAGCCACATGAAGTCTGGCATTGTCCTGCATTAGGAGGAACCCAGGACCAACCCTTCACCAGCATATGGTCTCACAAAGGGTCTGAGGATCTCATCTCGGTACCTAATGGCAGTCAGGCTACCTCTGGCGAGCGCATGGAGGGCTGTGTGGCCCTCCAAAGAAATGCCACCCCACATCATTACTGACCCACTGCCAAACCGGTCATGCTGAAGGATGTTGCAGGCAGCAGATCGCTCTCCACGGCGTCTCCAGACTCTGTCACGTCTGTCACATGTGCTCAGTGTGAACCTGCTTTCATCTGTGAAGAGCAGAGGGCCCCAGTGGCGACTTTGCCAATCCTGGTGTTCTGTGGCAAATGCCAAGTGTCCTGCATGGTGCTGGGCTGTGAGCATAACCCCCATCTGTGGATGTCAGGCCCTCATACCACCCACATGGAGTCGGTTTCTAACCGTTTGTGCAGACACATGCACATTTGTGGCCTGCTGGAAGTCATTTTGCAGGGCTCTGGCAGTGCTGCTCCTGTTCCTCCTTGCACAAACCGGAGGTAGCGGTCCTGCTGCTGGGTTGTTGCCCTCCTATGGCCCCCTCCACGTCTCCTGGTGTACTGGCCTGTCTCCTGTTAGCGCCTCCAGCCTCTGGACACTACGCTGACAGACACAGCAAACCTTCTTGCCACAGCTCGCACTGATGTGCCATCCCGGATGAGCTGCATTACCTGAGCAACTTCTGTGGGTTGTAGAGTCCGTCTCATGCTACCACGAGTATGAAAGCACAACCAACATTCAAAAGTGACCAAAACATCAGCCAGAAAGCATTGGTACTGCGATGTGGTCTGTGGTCCCCACCTGCAGAACCACTCCTTTATTGAGGGTGTCTTGATAATTGCCAATAATTTCCATCTATTGTCTATTCCATTTGCACAACAGCATGTGAAATTGATTGTCAATCAATGTTGCTTCCTAAGTGGACAGTTTGATTTCACAGAAGTTTGATATACTTTGAGTTATATTCTGTTGTTTAAGTGTTCCCTTTATTTGAGCAGTGTAGATTGTTTCAAGGAAAGCACATATGCTGGTTCTGATGATAACTCCTCCTGAAGATGAATCTATACAAACCTAACTTTGTAAATAGTTCACATAAAGAATCACAGTAGGTCTTATAGTCCACTGCTGCAGGGGCAACTCTGATCAAAACAAGATATAAAAGGTAAGGAAAAGACTAATATTGCAAGAAAAGAGGTAAGAATTGTTTCTATTAAATCTTCAACTGTCCATTAAGAATCGTAACCCTTTCATGACATGTCACGTACATTTAGCCCATATGTCGTGTCCCTGCCTATGATGGTGGCTTGCACAGAGAGCCTGCATTTTTCCTGGCACATAACAGCTAATTTATTCAGCCATTATGTGCCTTTAACAGCCATGGGTGGAGCGTGTTCTGCCCATGGCTGTTTTTCTGTAAATCCCACTGTCAATCTCTGACAACGGGATTTAGCCATTGGCTGGGGACTCTTTAGGATGGCGTGCGGCCCCTTTAAGAGTGAGGGAGCATTCCCTAAGCACAGTGCCCGGGAAGCTGCGCGCGGTGCGCGCCACAGCAGCAGCAGGGGAGCTGGATGACGCCGGTCCGGTACCGCGGCGGTGAGGGGAACGGCGTCTCTTCCCTGCAGGAGGCAGAGACGCCGACGCTACAGTACCCCCCCCTTCCTTTATACCCTGTCTTCTTTAGGCCTGCAAGAAATTTTTCAAGAAGATAAGGGGTATGAATGTTCTCCCTGGGCTCCCATGATCTCTCCTCAGGACCAAACCTCTTCCAATCCACAAGAAAGAAAGTCTTTCCTCTTACCCTCTTGATGGCCAAAATTTTATCTACCTCAAAAACGTCCTCAGCGGAGACTGGAGCTGGAGCGGTACCTGAATCATCAGAGAAAGAATTAAGGACAACAGGTTTGAGGAGAGACACGTGAAAGGAGTTGGGGATCCTTAAGGAGGCCGGGAGTTTCAGCTTGTAAGCCACTGGATTTATTTGGTTCAGAATCTCGAATGGACCTATGAACCGCGGACCCATCTTGTATGATGGTATCTTGAGATGGACATATTTGGAGGAAAGCCAGACCTTGTCTCCCGGACGGAATTGAGGAGGATCCAGACGTCTCTTATCAGCATGCTTCTTCATCCGCTCGGAGGAATGAAGAAGCACAGATCTAGTGTCCTCCCAAATTGCAGAAAATTCACTGATGAGAGACTCCATGACTGGATTGTCCACAGAAATAGAGACGGGAAACGGAATCCGGGGGTGTTGACCGTAGACCACGAAAAACGGAGACTTAGCAGAGGACTCACTCACATGGTTGTTATAGGAACACTCGGCCCAGGGCAAGAGCTAAACCCAATCGCTATGGTGAGCGTTGACAAAGTGCCGAAGAAAGCTGGTAATGATCTGATTGATACGTTCCACTTGACCATTGGACTGAGGATGGTAGGCAGAAGAGAAATCCAAAGAGACATCCAGCAGCTTGCACGTGGCTCTCCAAAAGCGAGATGTGAACTGAACTCCTCGGTCTGAGACAATGTGGAGGGGTAAGCCGTGGAGACGGAAGATGTGATGGATAAAGTCCTTAGCCAGCACAGGTGCAGACGGAAGACCAGGCAGAGGAATGAAGTGAGCCATCTTGGAGAAGCAGTCAGCGACCACCCAAATGACAGTACAACCGGCCGATACAGGAAGATCCGTGATTAAATCCATTGCAATATGTTGCCACGGAGCAGAAGGCACGGGAAGAGGAAGGAGATGACCGGCTGGAAGGTGCCTGGGTATCTTGTTACGGGCACAAGAGGAACAAGCCGCGACAAAATCCGCAACATCCTTGCGCAGGGTGGGCCACCAATAGTGCCGGGTAATGAGCAGAAGTATTTTCCTCTGGCCAGCATGGCCAGCCAGTTTGGATGAATGGCCCCAGAGTAAGACCCTCTTCCGATCCTGAGCCGCTACAAAGGTCTTACCAGGGGGAAGATGAGACAGATCAAAAGGAGCAACAGTCATTATTCTGGAGGGATCAACGATGTGCAGAGGCTCCTCCTCCAGGTCGGAAGACAGAAAAGAGCGGGATAGAGCGTCGGCTTTAATGTTCTTGTCTGCCAGGTGGTAATGGAGGTTGAAGCAGAATCGAGCAAAGAACAAAGACCATCTGGCCTGACGCAGGTTAAGCTTCTTGGTGGTCTGCAAATACGCAAGGTTTTTATGGTCAGTGTAGATGACCACAGGGTGCAGAGCCCCCTCAAGCAAGTAGCGCCACTCCTCCAGCGCTAATTTGATGGCCAGCAGTTCACAATCTCCTATGGAGTAATTATGCTCGGCAGGAGAGAAGAGTTTGGAGAAGAAGCCACAGGTCACCATTCGCCCGGACAAGGATTTCTGTGTGAGCACTGCTCTGGCTCCGGAGGAAGAGGCATCAACCTCCAGGAAGGACTGTTTATTGCCATCAGGACGGTGTAGCACAGGAGTGGAGGAGAATGCTTGTTTAAGAGAGATAAAGGCCTTCTCTGCCTCGGGAGACCACTCCTGGGATTTGTTTCCTTGGGGGTAAGAGCAGAGATGGGAGCTGTCTGGGAGGAGAAGTGAGGAATGAAGAGGTGGTAATAGTTAGCGAATCCCAGAAACCGCTGAATGGCCTTGAACCCCTCAGGTCGGGGCCACTTTAAGACAGCAGACGCCTTCTCAGGATCCATCCGCAGTCCGGTCTCCGAGATGATATACCCCAGAAATGGCAGGAAGGTCTGCTCAAAGAGGCATTTCTCGTACTTAGCATACAGGTGATTTCTCCGGAGCCTAGCAGTACCTGACGAACATCCCTCCAGTGAGAGGGCAGATCAGGGAGAACACCAAGATATCGTCCAGGTACACCACCATGCAGGAATACAGGAGATGTCAAAAGATATAATTTACTAACTCCAGGAAAACGGCTGGAGCATTGCAGAGACCGAAGGGCATCACGCGGTACTCGTAGTGACCATCCCGGGTGTTGAATGCCGTCTTCCATTTGTCTCCCTGGCGGATGCGGACTAGATTGTACGCCCCACACAGGTAGAGCTTAGTGAAGACCTTGGCACCCTTTAGGCGGTCAAACAGCTCTGAGATGAGAGGCAGGGGGTACTTATTCTTGATGGTAATCTGGTTTAGACCCCTATAGTCGATACAAAGACGAAGAGAGCCGTCCTTCTTCTTGACGAAGAAGAATCCTGCTCCAGCTGGAGAGGTGAATTTCTGGATAAATCCCCTAGCAAGATTTTCTTCAATATATTCAGACATGGCACGGGTTTCGGCCAGCAACAAGGGGCAGATTCGCCCGTGAGGAGGTGAAGCACCAGGTATTAGGTCGATGGGGCAATCATACGGCCTATGAGGTGGTAGAGTCTCTGCCTCCTTTTTATCAAAAACGTCCGCATAGGACCAGTAGGGTGCAGGCAGGCCAGGTACTTTAGTTGGAGTACACGGGGGTTGTGCAGGACAAACTGGAACCAGACAGGTCTTATGGCATTCCTGCCCCCAACCGAGCACCTCTCCCGAGCTCCAATTCAGGACGGGCTCATGTCTCTGTAACCAAGGCAGGCCAAGCAAGATGGGATGAGAGAGACCATACAGTACATAAAAAGAGATCCTCTCTGAGTGCAGCATTCCCACCTGAAGAGTTACCGGCTCAGTGACCAAGAAGATGGTTTCAGGGAGAAGGTTTCCATCCACAGAGGAAACTGCTAAAGTATCCGCCAGAAGTATGGTAGGAATCTGAAAATGCTCCACAATGGCCTGTTGAATGAGATTCCCAGCGGCTCTGGAATCCAGATGGGCAATCTCGAAGAAGCGGGTCTCACCACTGGTAACGGAAATGGACAGAGACAAGGGTGGAGAGGAAGAACTCTTGCCTAGGACGACCTCTCCGAGCGGTCCTAGACACTGGAGTTTCCCGGTCTGATGCTCTATATTGCCACAATAGAAGCAACTCCCCTCATCACGACGGGTCTCCTGGTGAGACTTGGCCATCTTGGCTTGGTCAATTTGCATCGGTTCTGGAGAAGACACCCGGGGAAGTGCAGGTTGCGAGACTGGACATTGGAAGACGGGAGCGAGATGCAGAGGTTTCCTCTTCTCATGAGTCATCTTCTTAGCGCGTTCCTGGAAACGGATGTCAATCCGGGTAGCTAAAGACACCAGCTCATCCAGGGAGGGTGGTATGTAACGACTGGCTAGCTCATCCTTGATCCGTCCGGAAAGTCCCAAAAGGTGGACACCAGGGCTTCATTGTTCCAGGCAAGTTCTGATGCGAGGATTCGGAAACGTACGGCATACTGGCCCACAGTGAGACTCCCTTGGCGGAGACGGAGAAGTGAGGAGGCAGTAGAAGATTTTCGTCTGGGCTCATCGAACACCTTCTGGAAGACATCGAGGAAAGCCTGAAGATCGGACACCAGGGTATCCCCTCTCTCCCACAGAGGGTTAAGCCACACCAACGCCTCTCCGGTGAGGTGAGACATGATGAACGCCACCTTGGCCCGGTCGGACATGAACTGGTATGCCAGGAGTTCAAAGTGCAGCGTGCACTGATTTATGAAGCCCCGACATAGAACGGGGTCACCACCAAAATGTGGAGGTGCAGAGAGCCTGAGTCCAAAGCTGGGTGCCACAGCGCCACTGGGTTGAGGTGCCGCCGGAGCGGGTGCCGCTCGGTTAGAGAAAGACACAGTCGGGATGGACAGCGCGTCCAGGTGGGAGTTGACTCCGCAGATAGGACAGGATAGTATCCTGTTGGGATCTCTGGCGAGAGACCTCTTGGTATAAGTCTGAGAGCAAAGGAGCCTGGGAGCCACCAGGTTCCATGGCCTGTGCAAACTGTTATGGGTCCGGGTGGTGGAACCTCTGTGCTCAGATGCAAAGAGGGACCAGAGGGACGTAACTAAGTGCCAACTTGGACCGACCCTGGCCACACGGCGGCTTAATCGACTCCGTGAACCAGGGAGGGACCAGGCAGGTGGACCAGGTGCCACTCTTGGACCAACCTTGTGTGAGAGCAGGCAACTCCCACGGGTCAGATGGCTGAAGCTGACTGGTACAGCGAATGAGCACGGCAGGTAGCTTGATGGGTGGTCCGGGTAGGCAGGCAGGCGAGCTCGGCAGGTATCCAGACAGGTGATCCAGGTAGGCAGCAGGCGGACACGGCAGGTGGCCTGACAGGTGATCCGGGTAGACAGGCAGGCGGACACAGCATGTGGCCTGACAGGTGATCCGGGTAGACAGGCAGGCGGGCACGGCTGACAGACAGACAGACTGGCGGGCACGGCTGACAGACAGGCTGGCAGGTACTGGAACTTGAGGGCTGAGGAGAGTGTTAGCACACAATCAACAACCTTGCACAAGCACCTCCATGTTGAAGGAGGTACTTTATATAGGAGTGGTTCTCCGGCCATTGGCTGGGGACTCTTTACGACGGCGCGCGCGGCCCCTTTAAGAGGGAGGGAGCACACGCACGCGCACCCTAAGCACAGTGCCCGGGAAGCTGCGCACGGTGCGCGCCACAGCAGCAGCAGCAGGGGAGCTGGAGGACACCGGACCGGGACCGCGGAGGTGAGGGGAACGGCATCTCTGCCCGGCAGGAGGCAGAGATGCCGACGTTACAATAACTGATAGGCGCATCCGCCTTTCAACTGAAAATGCTGACAGACTGACGCTTATAAAAATGAACAAGGGCTGGATTGGGCCAGACTTCTCAACACCACCGAATGATAGCAGCGTTACATAAACTCAAATCCAGTGTCTTTTTTTTGGGAGGTCTATTTCCATGAACCTCTTCACACCCAGACATGGGTATACGTTTCCTGATTTTGTCTATTTTCTGTTGTCCTCCGCCTTCTTCTCCTCATCCTCCATCACCAAAATGGACCGTGATGCAACACCCACATAATTTTTTTAAGGGTGTTTATGATGCCGGTTGGGAATTTTTTTAGAGGCCTGCCTTTAATATTTTGTATGATATACAGTATGTTCATGTATACCCCCCAGGAGTAAATGTTTTTCAGGCCATGCACTTAGTGCATGGGCATTACCAGTGTAGGAGAGCCACTCCTTAACAATGGTAACAATTTTTTGAATGAGGACTATCTCTTCAAAGGGGTATTGGAGTGCAGCCAATTTTTTGGTATCCCTTGCATTCACTGCATGGGCATTACCACTATAGGAAACCCACTCCTTTATAATGGGAACATTTTTTTTACTGAGGCCCTCCTCTATGACTCTTCAAAGGGGTATTGGAGTGTGTCCTAATTTTTTCCAGCCCTTGCAGTCACTGCATACACATTAATAGTATAGGAGACCCGCTCCTTTATAATGGGAACATTTTTTCAACTGAGGCCCTCCTCTATGTGTCTTTAAATTGGCATTGGGGTTTTTCCAAAATTTAGGCAGCTGTTGTAATCACTGCATATGCACTAACTGTATAGCAGAACCGCTCTTTTATAATGGGAACATTTTGTTACTGAGGCCCTGCTCTATGTGTCTTCAAAGGGGTATTGGGGTTTTTCCAAAATTTAGGCAGCTGTTGCAGTCACTGCATACGCCATAACTATAGCAGAACCGCTCCTTTATAATGGAAACATTTTGTTTCTGAGGCCCCCCTCTATGTGTCTTTAAATTGGTATTGGGGTTTTTCCAAAATGTAGGCAGCCGTTGCAGTCACTGCATGGGAAATAACTGTGTAGCAGAAACGCTCCTTTATAATGGGAACTGTTACGGGGCCGGGTGGTGGAACCATTGTGCCGTGGAACAAGCAGGGACCGGAGGGGTGTATCTAGGGACCTCACCCAGACCTACCTTGGTTATATGTTGGCTAGTCGACTCCGTGAACCAAGGAAGGACTGGGAAGGTGGACCAGGTGCTACTCCGGGACCGACCATGTGTCTGAGCAGGCGGACACAGCTGGTAGGCAGACAGGCGGACATGGCTGGTATGCAGGCAGGCGGGCACGGATGATAGACAGGGTTGCGGGCACGGCTGAAAGACAGGCTGGCAGGCAAGGCTGATATACAGGCTGGCAGACACGGCTGATAGACAGGCTGGCGGGCAACACTGGGACCTGAGGGCTGACAAGAGTGTTAGCAACAAACTTTCATTACTGTGCAGGCACCTCCATATTGGGGTAGTGTCATTGACCGGGGACATCTTAGGACAGTGAGCACGGCCCCTTAAGAGACAGGGAGCGCGTGAGCTCTACGCACAATGCCCCGGGATCTGCGTGCAGTGCACGCGCTCCAGGCAGACTCAGAGTGGAACGCAGCTGGAGGAGTGGGGCACACCGGCCGGAGGCCGTGGCGGTAAGGGGGTTCGCGACTCTGCCGGGGGAAGGAGGCAAGAAGCAAAGATGCCGGCGCTACAGTACCCTCCCCTTTACGCTCCCTCTTTTTCAAGCCCGCAAGAACATTTTCCAGGACAAGAGGAGCATGGATGTTCTCCCTGGGCTCCCAGGACCTCTCCTCAGGACCAAACCCCTTCCAATCTGCAAGAAAAAAGGTCTTTCCTCTTACTCTTTTGGTAGCCAGAATATTCTCCACCTTAAAAACATCTTGGGCGCAGACTGGAGCAGGAGTGGTACCCAGATCTTCAGAAAAAGGATTGAGGACAACAGGCTTGAGGAGAGACACATGAAAGGAATTGGGGATCCGTAAAGAGGCAGGGAGTTTAAGTTTGTATGTTATCAAATTAATTTGTCTCAGAATCTTTAAAGGACCAATGCAACGAGGGCCCAACTTATAGGTATTTTGAGATGAACATACTTGGATGACAACCAGACCTTATCCCCAGGACGAAATAGAGGCAGATCCAGACATCTCCTGTCTGCATGTTTCTTCATCCGCTCAGAGGATTGCAGCAAAACAGACCTTGTGTCCTCCCAGATCTCAGAAAAGTTCTATACGAGAGATTCAGCAGCAGGATTGTCGACAGAAGTAGAGACAGGGAATGGGATATTAGGATGTTGACCGTATACCACAAAAAATGGAGATTTGGCAGAGGATTCGCTCACATGGTTATTGTAGGAAAATTCGGCCCAAGGCAGGAGTTCCACCCAGTTGGTATGGTGGGCATTGACGAAGTGCTGAAGGAAGTTAGTGAGTATCTGATTGAGACACTCAACCTGGACATTGGACTGCAGATCATAAGCAGATGAGAAATCTAATGCGACATTCAGAAGCTTGCACGTGGGCCTCCAGAAGCATGAAGTAAACTGGACCCCTCTATCCAATACAATATGAAGGTGCAGGTCGTGGAGACAGAAGATGTGAAGAATGAATTTTTCAGCCAGCACTGGCGCAGAGAGAAGACCAGGCAGGGGATTGAAGTGAGTCATCTTAGAGAAGCGGTCCGCTAACACCCAAAAGACGGGACAACAGGCCGATACAAGAAGGTCCGTGATGAAATCCATCACAATATGCCACCATGGGGCGGAAGGCACAGGTAGAGGAAGTAGTTGACCAGTCGGAAGTTGCCTAGGAGTCTTGTTAAGGGCACAGGAGAAGCAGGCAGAGACAAAATCCGCAACATCCTTACGCAGAGTCGGCCACAAATAATGTTGGGAAATAATTAGAACATTTTTCTTTTGTCTGCCATGGCCTGCCAGTTTAGACGAGTGACCCCAGAGTAGGAACCTCCTCCTTTCAGGAGCCACAACAAAAGTCTTACCAGGTGGAAGACGAGACAGATCAAACGGGGAAACCGTAATTATCCTGGAGGGCTCAATGATATGTTGAGGTTCCTCCTCCTGGTCGGATGACAGAAATGATATGATCTGGAGAGTGCATTGGCCTTAATATTTTTATCCGCTGGCCGGAAATGGAGAGTGAAATTGAAGCGGGAAAAGAACAGAGACCATCTGGCCTGTCGAATATTAAGCTGTTGAGTGGACTGCAAGTAGGCAAGATTCATATGGTCCATGTAGATGATCACCGATTACAAAGCCCCCTCTAGTAAGAATCGCCATTCCTTCAGCGCCAGTTTGATTGCCAGAAGCTCGCCATCTCCAATGGAATAATTGCGCTCCTGAGGAAGAAGCATCCACCTCCAGTTAGAACTGCTTGTTACAGTCAAGACGATGCAGCACTAGAGCCGAAGAGAAGGCTGTTTCAAGGGCACAAATGCACTCTCCGCCTCAGGAGTCCATTCCTTGGGATTAACCCCTTTGAGTGCTCCCATTTCTGCCCTGACTTGCAAAGTAAAATGAGCAATGAATAGGCGGCTATAATTAGCAAACCCAAGAAACCGCTGAATAGCCTTCAGCCCCTCCAGATGGAGCCACTTTAGAATGGCAGACACCTTCTCAGGATCCATTTTTAGGCTAGTCTCCGAGATTATGTAACCCAGGAATGGAAGAGAAGTCTGCTCAAAGATGCACTTTTCGAATTTGACATACAGATGATTCTTCCTGAGATTCTGTAATACCTGTTGAACGTTGCTCCGATGTGAGGGCAGATCAGAAGAGAACACCAGGATATCGTCTAGGTACACCACCACACATGTGTGGAGAAGATCCCGGAAGATGTCATTCACCAGTTCTTGAAATCTTGAAAGACTGCTGGAAGGGCATTGTTATGATCTGCAACATAGGCTAAGGAAAGATGGGGAGAGCTGTCCCTACAGTAAGACTAAGCTGAGCCCCTACGTCGTAGCGGGCAACCTGTTCCTTGTGAACAGACCAGCCTTCGTCCTCGGCTAATCTGAACGGAGACCTATAGAGAAAGGGAGGGATCCCTAAAAGAACTAAGGACTGGGACAAGGTGGGACTACTCCTAACAGAAGTTGTTGCAGAGCAAAAAGATAAACTGACTAAAAGTACTAGAGGTCCCGGAGGACCAAGCGAACTAGAGAGAGATAGGCACAAAAGCAACTGGCTAGAGAGACAGTCAAAACAACACTGAAGTCCAGCAAAGCCAGAAGGGTGGAGCTGGAATATATAGGCAGATGGTCATGTGACCGCAAAACACAAGATAGAAACAAAAACAAACAGAAGGGTTCTAACAGTACCCCCTCTTTTATGAGGATCCTCCGGATCCTCCAGGCCCAGGCCTATCCGGAAATCTCCTGTGGAAAGCTCTGACAAGTCTAGGGGCAGAGACATCATCCGCCCTTACCCAGGAGTTATCCTCGGGACCGAAACCTTTCCAAGCGACGAGATACTGCAATCTCCCTCTATGCCCTCTAGAATTCAGGATACGAGAAATTTCATATTCGCCGTCTTCCACTACCGGAGGGACTGTGACAGTGGCATCCCTATCCGATACATCAGCCTTTTTCAACAAGGAAACATGAAACACAGGATTAATCTTCCAGGAGGTGGGGACCTCCAACCTAACGGCAGACTGGTTAACCACCTGAAGCACCTTAAATGGCCCCACAAACTTCGGACCCAATTTTTTAGAGGGAATCCTCAACCGCAGATTCTTTGAGGACAACCAAACCATGTCACCCACAGTAAACAAAACCTCTTTACGTTTCCTGTCAAAATACTTCTTGGACTTCTTGTTAGCCTCTTGCAGGTTACAATGTACATTAGTCCAAACTCTCACCAAATCACTGGAAAAATTCTCCTCCTCCGGCACCGCCGACCCCAATTTGGAGAACGAACCAAAAGAAGGATGTCTCCCAGTACAACAAAAAAAAGGAGAACACCCAGCAGAGGAGGATGTATGGTTGTTAAGAGCAAATTCTGCGAGTGGCAGAAACTCAGACCACCCCTCTTGATTGTGTGCCACAAAACTACACAAAAACTGTTCAACATCCTGGTTCTTTCTTTCAGTCTGTCCATTAGACTCAGGATGATACCCAGACGAAAATGACAAATGGACTCCCAACCTGTCACAAAAACCACGCCAAAAGCGAGCGACAAACTGAGGTCCCCTATCAGAAACAATGTCGGTGGGAACGCCATGGAGCCTCACAATTTCCTTAACAAATGCCTTAGTGAGTGTCTTTGCACAGGGTAGCTTAATGAATGGAACCAAATGACACATCTTGCTAAAACGGTCCATGACCACCCAGATAACAGTGAAACCCTCGGACACAGGAAGGTCAGTAATAAAATCCATAGCAAGATGCGTCAAAGGCGCACTAGGAACCTCCCGAGGGCAAAGCAACCCCGCAGCAGGGGTATGTGAAGCCTTTGACCTAGCACACACCGTACATTGACGCACCCACTTGATGACCTCCTTCTGCCACCCAGGCCACCAAAATCTGCGACTGATAAGTCTCTTAGTCTCAGAAATTCCTGGATGACCTGCCAACCGAGACTCATGACATTCCACAAACAAATCTCTCCTAAAGGTTCTAGGCACAAACAACCTCCCATGGGGAGTGTTAGATGGGGCATCCTCTTGGGCTTTAAGAATCCCCTCTTCCAAAATGGAGTCCAATGCTGCTACCACAACTCCTTTCTGTAAAATGCTCTCCTCCTCCTCAGTACTAACCATGGGAGAAAAGCTGCGAGATAAAGCATCGGCTTTAACATTCTTAGTACCAGAGATATAAGTAACAGAAAAATTAAACCGAGAAAAAAAAAGTGCCCACCTAGCTTGACTGGCATTCAAGCGTTTGGCAGCATCCAGATAGATCAAATTCTTATGCACCTTCCAAGAAATGACGCCAATGTTCAAACGCGAGTTTAATAGCCAGCAATTCCACATTACCAACATCGTAATTAAGTTCGGTTTATGAAAATTTTTTCGAAAAAAAAGCACAGGGATGTACTCCATTCTTGTTCTCCTGAGACAAAACTGCTCCGACCCCCACCGAAGAAGCATCGACCTCGACCAAAAAAAAGCTTGGTCTCATCAGGCTGCATAAGGATAGGGGCAGAACTGAACCTCTCCTTGAGATACACAAAAGCTTCAATGGCCTCAGTAGTCTACTGGACCGTATTCGCACCTTTCCTGGTGAGATCGGTCAGCGGCTTAACAATTATAGAAAAATTCTTAATGAATTTCCTGTAATAATTGGCGAAACCCAAAAATCTCTGTATCGATTTCAAACCAATAGGCCTAGGCCATTCCTGCACAGCCTGAACCTTCACCAGGTCCATCTCAAAGCCCTCGCTGGAAATAATGTAGCCCAAAAAACTAATTCTCTGTACAGCGAACTCACATTTCTCCAGCTTAGCAAAAAGTGAATTATCACTCAATAACTGCAACACTTCATGTACACTCTGCCAACGGGACTCCAGATCTAGTGAATAAATCAGAATGTCATCCAAATACACAACCACATTCTTACCAATCAAAGGTCCCAGGATGTCATTAATAAGGTTCTGAAAAAACGCGGGTGCATTGGTAAGTCCAAAAGGCATCACCAGATTCTCAAAATGACCTACCGGAGTGTTAAAAGCAGTTTTCCATTCATCACCCTCCTTCATTCGTAACAAATTGTATGCCCCCCAGAGATCAATTTTAGAGAACCACTTGGCCCCCACTAACTGGTTAAACAAGTCTGGAATTAACGGCAATAGGTAAGAATTGCGTACGGTAATCTTATTAATTTCACGAAAGTCCAGACATGGACGTAAACCCCCATCCTTTTTTTTAACAAAGAAAAATCCAACGGCCACAGGTGACTTAGAAGGTCTAATGTGACCAGCAGCCAAGCTCGTCTGTATGTATTCCTCCAAGGCCTTTCTCTCAGGGATAGTCAGATTAAATAAGCGACTCTTGGGAAGAGTAGCTCCAGGAACAAACTCAATGGTGCAATCATAGTCCCTATGAGGAGGTAAAACTTGTGACTCCTCCTCTGAAAAAACCTTCCAAAAATCCTGAATAGGTACAGGTAATTCCCCTTTTTCCACAGCCGCAATGCGACCATTACAACACTTATCATAGCACTTAGGACTCCAAGACTTTATCTCATTAGTAGACCAGTCCAGTACAGGATTGTGCAGTTTTAACCAAGGCAAACCTAAAAGGACTGGAGAGGGTAAATTATTTAATACCACCAAGTCCAAAATTTCTTGGTGAATACCATTGATAGTGAGGGGAAATGCCGCAACCTTGTGAGTAATACATTTCAAAGGAGAGTTATCAATTGCAATCACAGAAATATGTGATGACAAAGGTTTGGATTCCAATTTAAGTTTTTTCAAAAACCCCTTATCAGTCACATTAAGTGTTGAACCACAATCCACAAATACCTGAAATTCACTCAAATCTTCCTGCAATGAGGTACTCCCAGAAAGAAATACTCCCTTAGAGCTCAAACAAGCAATACGGGCGTAACTGACCTTTTTTTTTTCTTTACTTAAACGAAGCTCACAGTTCTTAATCAAATGGTCAGTTTTACCACAATAAAAACACAATCCCTTGGAAAACCTGCGGTCTCTTTCCTGAGAGTGGAGTGACATCGCCCCAACCTCCATCGGTTCTCCGCCGTCCGAGCAGACCCTCTGGGGACTAGGAGCTGCCATTGCAGGAATCTTTTCATCATTAACCCTGGCACGCAGTCTCCTGTCCACATGTATAGCTAATTGCATGGCTTCACTTTCACTTAGACGAGCAAGAAAAAAACATTTTAACGCCGAATCATTCCATTTCACTTCTGAGGACCACCTGACCCCTGCTTCAAACGTCTCAGCTCTGTCTCAGCAGATGAGACTTGATCAGGATCGTCATACAATAGCCCCATAGCAGAAAAAAAATCCTCCACTGACCTAAAACACAGATCATTAGGTTGGAGAGAAAAGGCCCACCCCTGTGGTACCTTGCACAAAAGTGACATGATAAACCCAATGCGCTGTGATTCATTCCCAGAGGACCTTGGTCTCAAAAGAAAATATAATAAACAAGCATTTTTAAAGGAAAAAAAATCTTGTTGTTTACCATAAAAAATATCAGGCAGTCCTACCTTGGGTTCCACAAAATGCGCTCCAGAGCAGCTACTCACGTGTTGCCGGAGCTCGGACACCTCCAGAGACAATCCCTGCAGGCGTTGAGCCAAATCTTGAACAGAAACCATACTGATCCCCGGATTTATTTCCTTAAAGTTTTTGTTTGGGCTGGACTTACTGTTATGATCTGCAACATAGGCTAAGGAAAGATGGGGAGAGCTGTCCCTACAGTAAGACTAAGCTGAGCCCCTACGTTGTAGCGGGCAACCTGTTCCTTGTGAAGAGACCCGCCTTCATCCTCAGCTAGTCTGAACGGAGACCTATAGAGAAAGGGAGGGATCCCTAAAAGAACTAAGGACTGGGACAAGGTGGGACACCTCCTAGCAGAAGTTGTTGCAGAGCAAAAAGATAAACTGACAAAAAGTACTAGAGGTCCCGGAGGACCAAGCGAACTAGACAGAGATAGGCACAAAAGCACCTGGCTAAAGAGACAGTCAAAACAACACTGAAGTCCAGCAAAGCCAGAAGGGTGGAGCTGGAATATATAGGCAGATGGTCACGTGACCGCAAAACACAAGATAGAAACTAAAACAAACAGGAGGGTTCTAACAGGCATCACACGTTACTCGTAGTGGTGATCGCGAGTGTTGAACACCGTCTTCCATTTGTCTCCCTGGCGAATTCGGATCAAGTTGTATGCTCCACGAAGATCGAGTTTAGTGAAGGTTTTAGAGCCTTTAAGGTGATCAAACAACTCGGAGATGAGAGGCAGAGGGTACTTATTCTTAATAATTATTTGATTTAGCCCCCTATAGTCGATACAAGGCCGAAGAGAGCCGTGCTTCTTCTTGATAAAGAAGAATCCTGCTCCAGCTGGAGATGTGTATATCTGGATAAATCCCCTAGCAAGATTCTACTCAATATATTCAGACAATGCACAGGTTTTGGCCAGCGACAGGAGGTAGATATGTTCACGGGGAGGTGAAGCTCCGGGGATGAGGTCGATGGGACCGTCATACGGCCTATGAAGAGATAGTTTCTCGGCCCCTTTCTTGTCAAAGACGTCAGCGTATGACCAATAGGATGTCTGCAAGCCAGGTAGATTTGATGGAGTAGACGGAGGTCAAGCGGGACAAACGGAAACCAGGCAGGTTTTGTGACACTCCTGAACCCAGTGGAGTACCTCTCCAGAACTCCAGTTTAAGACCGGCTCGTTTCTCCGTAACCATGGCAGACCTAGAAGCAACGGATGAGAGAGGTCCGAGTACAGCATTCCTACCTGGAGAACCACAGGCACGATGACGAACAACATGGACTCGGAAAGGGGCCTCTCATCCACCGAAGAAACCGCCAACGAAACCGGGAGACGTTGGATCGGAATCTGATACACAATGGCTCCACAATGGCTTGGTGGATAAGATTCCCTGCAGCACCAGAATCCAGATAAGCACCTCTCCAAGCAATCCTAGTCTCTGGAGTTTCCCGGTCAGGAGCGGATTACAAGCTCCGAACTGCCCCAATAAAAGCATCTTCCCTCGGCGCGGCGGACCTCCTGGCGGTTTTTGACCATCGTCACCTGGTTAACTTGCATATACTCAGGGGTGGATGCAGAGGCTTGTTGCGAGACTGGTTTTTGAAAGGTAGGTGCAAGGCATAGAGGTCTTTCTCATGGACCCCTCCTTGAAACGCACCTAGAACCCGATGTCAATCTGCGTGGCCAAAGATACTAGGTCATCCAAAGAAGAGGCTATGTCACGACCGGCCAATTCATCTTTGATCCGCCCAGAAAGGCCCTCCCAAAAGGTAGCCACCAGAGCCTTGTTATTCCAGGCGAGTTCAGACGAGAGGTTGTGGAAACGTACAGCGTACTGGCCCACTATGAGGTTCCCTTGGCGCAGATGGAGGAGAGAGGAGGCTGTCAAGGACGCACGACCAGGCTCAAAACCCTCCGGAATGCCTCAAATGAAGCATGGAGATTAGACACCAGATGGTCCCCCCTCTCTCATAGGGGGTTAAGCCACACCAGCGCTTCTCCTGTGAGACATGATGAAGGCCACTTTGGCCCAGTCAGATGTAAACTGATGAGCCAAGAGCTCGATGTGCAGTGTGCACTGACTTACGAAACACCAACATAGGGCAGGATCACTGCCAAAACGTGAAGGAGCAGACAGTCGGGGTCCAACACCGCCACTGGATTGCGATGCCACCGGAGTTGTTACCGCTTGGGTAGAGGCAGGCACGGGCAGGGTAGTTAGTGCATCCAGGCCTGTGCAAACTGTTACAGGGCTGGGTGGAGGAACCACTGTGTCGTGTAACAAGGAGGGACCGGAGGGGCATAACTAGGGACCTCACCCAGACCGACCTTGGCTATACGGCGGCTATTCAACTCTGTGAACCAAGGAAGGACCGGGAAGGTGGACCAAGTGCTACTCCGGGACCAACCTCATGTGAGAGCAGGCAACTCCCACGGGACTGGTGGCGGGCGCCGACAGGCACGGCAGATAGGCAGGTGGATGAGCACAGCTGGTAGGCAGGCAGGTGAACACGGCTGTTAGGCAGATGGACACGGCTGGTAGGCAGGCAGGTGAGCACGGCTGATAGGCAGGCTGGCGGACTCGGTTGATAGACAGACTGGTGGACACGGCTGATAGACAGGCTGGCGGGCACGGCTGATAGGCTGGCATGCAGCACTGGGACCTGAGGGCTGACAAGAGTGTTAGCAACAAACTTTCATCAAAAAATGCATCAAAAACGCTACGTGTGAACATAGCCTAAGGTATGGAGGAGCATTTTTGTTTTTGGTTATTTATTTTGCCTTATATATAAGTCAATGCCCTGGAAAGGATGTTCCTTAACATATTTCCCAGGAAAATCCATTTTGGTTTCGTTTTTGCATGTTTTATTGTGAGCCTGTAAAAGTGGAGTAATACCCTGACAACATTGTTCACAGCACTGACCTGAAAGTCAGGATGCTTCCAGGGGTCTTCCCCATGCTGTTCCCAAGTCATTTCAGTACTATTCCCTCGATTTGGGCAATTTTTAGGCCCCCTGCAGACCTTCGGGGGGGCGCCAGAAAAATGCTTGCGTTTCCCATAGACTTACAGTACATTGGGCTCGTTGCTCGAGTCGAGCTCCAGAGCATTACAATTTGCTCGACCTGAGCATCGAGTACCCGAGCATTTTAGTGCTCGCTCGTCACTAATGATCACTGAATCTAATCCACAATTACAGAGCAATAAATTATCATCACATGCTCTTATCGACTCTGAAAGATTAGTTTTACAATGGGGACTTACTTTCTCCCAATGCAACCAATTGATAAGTTTATTTTACTAAAGGATCTTTACCCCATCTGCAGGAAAATCATATTGCAAGCTTTACATCACAAACCAGAATTACTTCCTGATCCATCTTCGGTAGTGTTGAGCGAGCATGCTCGACTCTGCTCAGTACTCGCCCGAGCATCACGCTACTCGGGATGTTCGGCGAGCACCGAGCATTTCCGGGTTACTCGGGCGGGAGCTCGGGTCTCCGCCCTGCATGTTTGGCGCTCTTTACAGAGCCAATGAACATGCAGGGATTGCCAGCCCGTCACTGTAATGCTGCAGCCATGTTGGTTGTGGGCATTACAGTGATTGGCTGGCCGCACAGCGTCACCTCGAGTATTTAAAACCGGGCGCCGCCATCTTGGACACAGTCGCTCCGGATCAGACAGTGTAGGGACAGCGCTGCTGATTTAGGGAGAGATATATCCTGCAAAATAGTTAGTGTAGGGTCTGTAAAGGCTGCCAGATCAAACAAACAGTCCTTTTCAGGACTAATATCCATCCCAGATACCAGGCAGGCAGGCTGTATAGGAGACACAGTGGTTATACCAGCAAACGCTGTATTACAGTCCTGTGTGCTCCTGTTGCTGAAATTGCTGGACTTAGCACCAGGTGTCGGGGGCCAGGAAAAATCCTTATTTTCATCTAAATCCTCCTTTTTTTTTCCTCCTTCACACTGTACAAATACCCGTCTTATTAACCTTTTGGTGTCCCCCCCCCCCCAAAAAAAAGCGTGTCTCTGATTTTTCAGACACAAATATAACTGTTGAAAATAGTCTGGTGTAGGCTAGAGAAACAGAAGTGTTGTTTTGCACTTCCACGGTTCAAACCTCTGTGTTATCCATTTTGGGCCATTTGTATCTAAAAAAAAAAACAGTTTGAGTGTGTCGCTCACTGTTCAGCCGCAAATATCTCTGTTTAAAAAAGTGTGGTATACCCCAGTAAGCAATAACTGTGGTTTTGCCATCCCACGGTAAAAAATCTCTATTATTCAGCTTTTGGTATTTTTTTCCGTAAAGAAAAACAGTAGTGTCTCCTGATTGTTGTGACACAAAAATATATCTGTTGAAAATAGTGTTGTGTAGGCCCGACATTCCAGTGTGGTTTCGCAGTTCCACGGGTCAAATCGCTGTACTATCCAGTTTTGGGCCTTTGGTATCTAAAAAAAAGCAGTTTGAGTTTGTCGCTCACTGTTCAGCCGCAAATATCTCTATTTAAAAAAGTGTGGTATACCCCAGCAAACAATAACTGTGGTTTTGCCATCCCACGGTAAAAAATCTCTATTATTCAGCTTTTGGTAGTTTTTCCATAAAGAAAAACAGTAGTGTCTCCTGACTGTTGTGACACAAAAATATATCTGTTGAAAATAGTCTTGTGTAGGCCCGACATCCCAGTGTGGTTTCGCAGTTCCACGGGTAAAATCGCTGTACTATCCAGTTTTGGGCCTTTGGTATCTAAAAAAAAAACAGTTTGAGTGTGTCGCTCACTGTTCAGCCGCAAATATCTCTATTTAAAAAAGTGTGGTATACCCCAGTAAACAATAACTGTGGTTTTGTCATCCCACGGTAAAAATCTCTATTATTCAGCTTTTGGTAGCTTTTTCCGTAAAGAAAAACAGTAGTGTCTCCTGACTGTTGTGACACAAAAATATATCTGTTGAAAATAGTCTTGTGTAGGCCCGACATCCCAGTGTGGTTTCGCAGTTCCACGGGTAAAATCGCTGTACTATCCAGTTTTGGGCCTTTGGTATCTAAAAAAAAAGCAGTTTGAGTGTGTCGCTCACTGTTCAGCCGCAAATATCTCTATTTAAAAAAGTGTGGTATACCCCAGTAAACAATAACTGTGGTTTTGCCATCCCACGGTAAAAAATCTCTATTATTCAGCTTTTGGTAGTTTTTTCCATAAAGAAAAACAGTAGTGTCTCCTGACTGTTGTGACACAAAAATATATCTGTTGAAAATAGTCTTG
Source organism: Phyllobates terribilis (assembly GCF_046119375.1). Classification (NCBI taxonomy): domain Eukaryota; kingdom Metazoa; phylum Chordata; class Amphibia; order Anura; family Dendrobatidae; genus Phyllobates; species Phyllobates terribilis. The sequence continues at coordinate 288,546,474 of NW_027362769.1, forward strand.
TGTAGGCCCGACATCCCAGTGTGGTTTCGCAGTTCCACGGGTCAAATCGCTGTACTATCCAGTTTTGGGCCTTTGGTATCTAAAAAAAAAACAGTTTGAGTGTGTAGCTCACTGTTCAGCCGCAAATATCTCTATTTAAAAAAGTGTGGTATACCCCAGTAAACAATAACTGTGGTTTTCCTCTTCCACGGATCTAATCTACTCTTTATTACCCTTTTTCCATTGATAGTGCAAGTGTAAGCTATTTTACTTCATTTACAATGGGCAAAGCGCGTGGCAAGGGACGTGGAAGTGGACATTCTGGTGATGGCTCGTGCAGAGGACGGGGCCGTGGCCAAGGTGAAAATGTGCCACAACCAACAGCCACATCTTCTCGCTCCCACTTCTTGACCGAATTACTAGTGAAGCACAGAACAACACCAGTATTGAGAACTGATCAGTGTGAACAGGTTATTAATTGGATAGCAGATAATACTTCCAGTTACCTGGGCACCACCATCTCTGGTCTGTCTTCCACATGGTCAACTCTTAGAAGCCATGAGTCTCGACCGCATACTCCTCCTCACCCTGATGCTCCTTCCTCCCACCATGCCGAGTGTCGTCAGACAGCAAGTGATCCCACACTTGGACATTCTGAAGAGCTGTTCACTGGTCCATTTCCATATTTGGGCCTCTCGCCTGATACGCTTGAAGTGGTGGAAGAGGAGATCCCATGTTGCGATGCCCAAATATTTGAACAGCCACGGCCACAGGAAGTCGACGTTGGCAATCTGTCACAAGAGGTGGACGATGACGAGACACAATTGCCAGGAAGTGAGGAGGAGGATCGTGGTGCGCAAGTGGAAGAGGAGGAGGTGGTGGATGATCTAGTAACAGACCCAACGTGGAAGGGGGACATACAGAGTGAGGCCAGCAGCACACAGGGGGAGGGAGGCAGAGTACCCCAACAGGCAGGAAGAAGCAGTGTGGTGGCCGCAGACAGAAGGCAGGCAACCGTTCCCCGTAACACCAACACGAGGGACGTTGCCAGTACAAGCGGTAGGTCTTCCAGAGTCTAGAATTATTTTAAAGACTCTGCTGATAACCCCAAAAAGGCCATATGTTCCACCTGCCATGCCAGCATCAGCAGGGGTGACAAAACTACCAGCCTGACCACCACCAGCATGATCAGGCACATGGCAGCAAAGCACCCGACTTTGTGGGGCGAAACCCAGGGTCCACGACCAGTGTCAGCGGGTGTCACCACTGCTTCTTCCACTGTTGTGCGTGCAATAAAACCCCCTGTTGTGTGTGCAAGGCAATCCCCTGTTTATACTGCATGTAAAGATGCCCCCTCCTCTCAGTCTTCACTTGTTATGGCAGTTTCTCAAGAAACAGCATCAATGTCCACGTCCACGTCCCACCACAGCGTTCAATTGTCCATATCCCAGACCTTTGAACGAAAGCGAAAATTCGCAGGTAATGCCCCACAGGCCACAGTCCTAAATTCGCACATTTCATTACTGCTTGCATTGGAAATGCTGCCTTTTAGGCTGGTGGAGACGGAATCCTTCCGCAATCTTATGGCGATGGCCGTCCCTCGGTACTCGGTCCCCAGCTGACACTATTTTGCCCGGTGTGCCATCCCCGCACTACACAAGTACGTGTCCCAAAGCATCTGCCGTGCCCTCAACAACGCAGTTACTGGGAGAGTCCACCTGACAACGGACACGTGGACAAGTGCTTGTGGCCAGGGACGGTACATCTCTCTGACGGCACACTGGGTAAACATAGTGGAAGCCGGGACCCAGTCGGACGTTGGGACGGAACACATCCTCCCCACACCGAGGATTGCGGGCCCTATGTCAGTCAGAGTTGCCCCCACAGTGTACAGCTCCTGCGCATCCTCCTCCTCCTCATGTTCAGCCTCCATCTCAGATATCACCACATCAGTTACAAGCTGGAAGCATTGCAGTACTGCCTCCGCCAAGCGGCAACAGGCTGTGCTGAAACTCATAAGCTTAGGTGATAAACCTCACACTGCTTGTGAGTTGTGGACAGCTGTGAAAGAGCAGGCAGATCTGTGGCTGAGACCGCTGAACCTACATCCCGCATGGTCGTGTGTGACAATGGCCGTAACCTGGTGGCGGCTCTGAGGCAAGGAGAGATCACACACGTACCATGCCTGGCTCATGTGCTTAACCTCGTGGTTCAGCGGTTTCTTAAATCGTACCCCGAGTTGCCAGATCTGCTCGTGAAAGTACGCCGCCTGTCAGCTCATTTTCGCAAGTCGGCTACAGCTTCCGCCGCCCTTGCTGTGTTGCAGCAGCGTTTGCAGCTTCCGGCACACCGACTGGTGTGTGATGTCCCCACATGTTGGAACTCTACCCTCTACATGTTGCAAAGGATTTGTGAGCAGAAGAGAGCAGTTGTGGAGTACCAGCTGCAACAAGGCCGTCGATATTCAGGTCAGACTCCACACATAAGACCCATAAGCATCCCACTTTTCTGTCTTTTGCAACGCTCTCTGCAGAGAATTAAAGAGGAGGCATTGCAGCCAGAGTATGATGAGATGGATCAAGAAGCCGTAGCGGGCGATTACACACAGCCCAGCCTCATCTCATCCCAATGTGCATTAGGGGACAATGAGGGAGAGGAGGAGGAGGAAGAACAGGAACTGCTATCATGCGTTGTAGACGGTAGTACATGTACAAGTGTCATACCGTCGGTTCAGGGTGGGTGGCCTGAGGACAGGGGGGAGGAGGAAGAGGAGGAGGAGGAGGAGGAGAGCATGGTCAGTCGTCATCTTGGTGAGGACACGGAAATCTTGACCGTTACCAGTCTGGCACGCATGGCTGACTTTATGTTACGCTGCCTTAACCGTGACCCTCGCGTTGTCAAAATGTTGGGTGACAGTCATTTCTGGTTGGTGACACTTGTAGACCCTAGTGTTGAGCCACCCCCGTAGTGTTCGAGTTCGGTTCGGTTCGTCGAACACCCGTGTGTTCGCCGAACTGTTCGTCGAACTGTTCTTCGAACACCTTCGAACACCGTTAAAAACAATGGCAGGCAAACAAAAACACATAGAAACACATAGAAAACACCTTCAAAGGTGTCCAAAAGCTGACAAACTGCTCAGAAGACACAACTAACACATGGAAAAGTGACAAGTACATATAGTCATGCGAAAAGAAAAGAGGTGGAGGAGTAAAAGGAGGGGGAGACACAGATATAGGCATGTCATGCCCTTCTAAAATCCAAAAAGTGAGAAGCCGAGACGGCCAGTCCGCTCCTGCCCGTGCCACCTCCGTGTCGCCGGGTTTGTGCCAGAGCCGCGGTGAACCCTGACGGCCAGCCCCCCTCTCCCAATACTGGTGCCTGTCCGCTGGTGGGTCGAGAGAGCCCCCCTGTGGTGGAGGCAGCTCTAAGCTTTTTAATTTAAATTGTCCCTCTAATTTGAATGAATACACTTTAAATCCATTTACAAGGATCTATTGGAGGGCAAGTCTCATGCCAGCAGCCGCGTAATTCCAGCTCCAGTAGCGTCCACTAAAGCTGCTGCAGTTAAAAAGCTTTTATAAGGATCGAGCTCGGCTGTCCACCGCAAGGCATCCTAGTGCCAGTCCCAGCCCCTATGCCTTGGGGTGCCTCCTGATGCTCTTCACTAAGTATCCCGTGGTCCCGAAGCATTTCCTTTGAAAAAATTAAGTGTCCAAACTACAGGTGGTGTAGCTTGCTTAACAGCCGGGATAATCCGCTGACTAGCAGACACTGCTACTAGGCACAAAGTATTTCCTGGGCTAGATGCAGTTAAAAATTTGTAAGTAGATACTCTCGTTGGATGCTGAGAAAGCATTCCATAGAGTCTCCTGGCACGCCATATATGATTCTCTTAAAAAGCTTGGGGTAGGGGTCTAGGGGACCCTTTTATAGCCAAAATCACGGCCCTGTATCACAATACGTCACCTAGGCTGAAGATAAATGGAACTGTAGCACCGAGGGCTCGGTTGCTACAGACGTATTGCACCTCACCCAGAGGTGTGATATCTCACTCTCAGATAAGGATGGAGTGTGGATCAGGACCCGACACCTGCATGCATTACACCACATTGCCGTGGGGCAGGGCGACCAATATGCCCCTGAGATGGGCACGACAGTCCCTGTCCCTGGCTGGAGTGGGGGGAGGGAACACTGAGGAAGGGGAACCCTGCAGTGCAGGAGCAGGGAGGAAGCAGTTCCTGGGTGCATTGAGAAGGGAGTATAAAAGGTGGGCACCATCTTAGTTCAGTGCAGAGAAGTCTGAGCAGAAGTGGCAGGGAGCAGGGGCTCTGCATGAGCTCTGCTCCGGAGGCGGGCCTAGTAACAGAGGCCCAGGCCTGCAAGAGGGAGAAGGAAGGAAGAGGAGCGGAGAAGGCTCCAGGAACGAGGAATGAAGGGATCCCAGGGGTGCGGACGGGCGAGTCGCCACCGCACGCCCGAATCCACCTGCGTGGAGGGGTCAGGCCAAAGGGGGAGACCGGTCCCCGAACTAGTGGAGGCAGGAAACGACCCTCAGCTAGAAACCGGAGGCTCTGACATTTTATGTGGCGCAGCCCCTTGCTCCACCCGCTAGGAAGGCACCACATAGGGTCAGGGAAACTGGCGCCAAGTTTACCAAGAGGAGGCCCGAGGCAGCCGGACAGAAGTGTTGGTAAGAAAGGCCAGACAAAGGACACACAAAGGGGGTCCTGTGAAGCGCTCCAAAGTTATCTGGGAGTTGTCTGAGCCCCTCACCTGGTGAGCACAGTACGACGTGGGCAGCCGTTACCTGCAGACGTGGTCTGGATAATAAGAACTGTGAGTAAGGGCCCTGAACTGCATCACTGACTCCGTGTCGTTACTGCTGCTGCCCTGCACCATCACCCCCATCCTCCGCATACACTGCCCTGAGGCTATACTCCTCCCGTGGGGAGTTATGCTACGCTCTGCTGCACCCACAACACCAGCCTTAGCGGTCTGCCCTGTAGCGGCGGTTCACTCTGACCGCAATCCACGGGTGGCGTAGTCAGACATTTAAACATCAAAACCACATAAATAGTTCCGCCACTGGTTTGACCGCCCTGAGCCACGGAACCGGATCGCCGCCACGAAGACTACAACCACCAGCATCCACCAAAAAGGGTCCGGCTCCGGGTGTCCCAAGGCCAAGGGGGTGCGTCAGAACATTTTCATCACCTTTCACAATCACCAATGGGACAAGGCAGGGATGTCCTCTGTCCCCTCTCTTATACATCCTAGTGACGGAGCACCTGCTCTCATCAATTCGCCATAACCCCAATATTAGGTGGATTGAGGTGGGAGGCACCGAGTACAAGAGCTCTCTATTTGCTGATGATGTCCTAGTATATATCACTCAATCACATATATCCATCCCTGCTGTTATGGCTGAAATAGATCACTTTGTTACATGGTAAAATTTTAAAATCAATGCAGCGAAGTCTGAGGCCCTCGATGTCTCCCTCCCTAAATCCATATAGGATTCCATCCAGTCCAACTTTCCCTTTGCCTGGCCCTCACAGGGTATCAAATACTTAGGAATTCCTATTCATAGAGACCTCTCCCATCTATGTTATCTTAATTTTGGGCCCTTTATTGAACAATTCCATACAGACCACGGTTGGCAAGTTAGAACTGTAAGATTCACTACGTGAACCACTGGTGTTTTGTGGAAAAGCACATGTACACCGCGTTCCAAATTATTATGCAAAAAGTGTTTAGGAGTGATAAGGGAAGAATTTGTTTGTTTGTCAGTTAAACTCATTGATGGTGATGTGTGTCAGGGCTCTTTATATCACTGTAAGCAATTGCAGACACCTGTGCTAATTAGTTTGGCAGGTGTGTCCAATGAAAGGCAAGACTACTTAAGAAGGCTCTCTCACATTATTAAGCAGCCTACATTTTCTGCCAAAATGGGAAAGAAAAAGGATGTGTCGGCTGCTGAGAAGCAACAAATTGTGGAGTGTTTAGGTCAAGGCATGACTACAATCAACATTGTGCGATGATCAGGATGAAGTGTCTTGGCAATCAAGAAGTATGTAGCTGATTCACAGTACACACGTGTGCGTGCTGATAAGGGCAAATTGAGGACTCTTTCCTACAGGCAATTACGTCAGGTTGAAACAGCAGCGGCAAAAAAGCCTTGTCATAGCAGCAGACAAGTTTTTGAAGCTGCTTGTGCCTCCAACGTCCCCCGAACAACAAGATGCAGGGTCCTTCAGAGGTTTGCAGCTGTGCATATGCCATCCTGTCGACCTCCTCTATCCACTTCACACAAGCAGAAACGGCTCCAGTGGGCCAAACATTACATGAAGACTGATTTCAAAACTGTTTTGTTCACGGATGAGTGCCGTGCAGCGCTCGATGGTCCAGATGAATGGAGTGGAGGATGGCTGGTTGATGGACACCCCACGCAAACACGGCTACAGCGCCAACAAGGAGGAGGTGGAGTAATGTTTTGGGCTGGAATCATGGGGAGAGAGATTGTCGGCCCCTTTAGGATCCCTGAAGGCGCTAAAGATGAACTCCATAATGTATGTGGATTTTCTCAAACAGCACTTCCTGCCATGGTTCAAGAAGAAGAACCGTGTATTTCACAGCAAGATCATTTTTCTGCATGATAATGCACCATCTCATGCTGCACATAAAACATCTGCATCTCTGGCTGATATGGGCATAAAAGGGGACAAACTTATGGTGTGACCCCCATGCTCCCCTGACCTCTACCCCATTCAGAACCTTTGGAGCATCATTAAAAGGAGTGTCTATGATGGCGGGAGGCAGTTCACATCTAAGCAACAGCTCTGGGAGGGTATTCTGTCCTCATGCAAAACAATTGAAGCAGAAACCATCCAAAACCTGACAAATTCAATGGACGAGAGAGTTCAGAAGCTCCTTTCGAACAAGGTGTCCTATGTGAAAATGTAACATCACCTAGAATAAAGTTTTGAGTTGAAAACTGTTTGATTTCAGTTTCTAACAACCTGCTAATGCTTATAATTTCAAAAATGACCATTTTTTTGGTCTTTATTAAAATGAAAAGGTTGATCGAAAAGTTTGGGGGATCTAAGAGTGTGGCAACCCAGTAGTCATGATTACTTCGAATTCTGACAATATGAGGGTCATGCTGCAGGTAGTGCAGCAAGAAGGCACTTATGTGTCTTGCGCATCTCGGAGCCCCAAAATTATTTTCCGGGCTAGATGCAGCTAAAAATTATTTTTAATTTTAAATCTGGTGAAGCTTATTATAGATGGCCTAATAGGATCAGTGCTGCACACTGCTACAAAGCCCAAATTATTTTCCAGTCAAGATACAGATAAACATGATTAGTAATTTGAAAGCTTAAAACGGTTGGTAGGGTGATTTTAACCAATCATCAAGCTTTTACTCTCCCCAGGATGACACAGGGGTAGAAAAGTCGTTTCGGATCCATGATTTGTTCATCTTTATGAACGTGAGTCTGTCTACATTATCAGTGGAGAGCCGCGTGCGCTTATCTGTCAGCACACCACCAGCAGCGCTGAACACACGTTCAGACAGAACGCTGGCTGCGGGGCATGACAAGATCTCCAAGGCGTAAGTGGCTAGCTCCGGCCATTTATCCAGATTGGAAGCCCAAAAAGAGCAAGGGTCCAGTGACACAGTCGTGGCTTCAATGTTTACTTGGAGATACTCCTGTACCATTGTCTCTAGGCGTTGACTATGTGTCAGACTTCTTGTCTCCTGTGGCCTTGCAAAGGATGGGCTAAAAAAGTGGTGAAATGATTGCGCAAAATTGATGTTACCAGCAGATACTGTGGTTCTGTTACGGTTTGAGTGCTGAACACTTGACGGTCCCACGGTTGGCAAGTTGGAACTGTGAGATTCACTACGTGCACCACTGGTATTTTGTGGAAAAGCACATGTAAGATTCTGCAACCGTCTCTGCTGATACTCCTGCATGCGTGCATCCCTTTCTATGGCAGGAATAATTTCTGCAAATTTACTTTTGTACCGGGGATCTAACAGTGTGGCAACCCAGTAGTCAGGATTATTTCTAATTCTCACAATTCGAGGGTCATGTTGCAGGTAGTGCAGCAAGAAGGCACTCGTGTGTTGCGCATCCAGGAGCACCAAGTCCCTGTTGTGTTGGTGGCGAGGTAGCAATCATGCTTCCTTCCTCTGTCCTCTCCCCCCAACCTCGCACAACAGAAATGTGATCAAGGTCTCCCTCATCTGATGAGTCTTCCATCAGTTCGTCCTCCACTTCTTCCTGGGCTCCTGCACCTTCCTCACTAGTTTGGCTGCTACCATGCGCCCTGGTAAAATCATCTCCCCCACCCTCACATGCCTGCCGCCTTGGTGCTGCCAACCGTCTGGACCTTGCAGATGTTAGCCCTTCCGCATACAACTCCTCCTCCTCTACTTCCTCCACCTCCTCCTGTGCCACCACCTGACTCCGAATTCTGTTTAACATGTGCTCCAGCATGTAAATCACCGGAATAGTCATGCTGATAATGGGATCGTCAGCACTAAACATCTTCGTCGCCATTTCAAAACTGTGCAGAAGGGTGCATAGGTCCCTGATCTGAGACCACTCCTCCAGCGTGATTTGCCCCACCTCTGAATCTCGTTGGCCCAGGCTATACGTCAGAACGTATTGCACCAGGGCTTGTCGGTGCTGCCACAGTCGCTGCAACATGTGCAGAGTTGAATTCCACCGGGTAGGCACATCGCATTTTAGCCGGTGAAGTGGCAGGCCCAACGACTTCTGTAGAGATGTAAGTCGCTGAGCTGCGGGATGCGAACGGCGGAAGTGAGCACACAGCGACCGTGCCCTCTGCAGAAGGCCATCTAGTCTGGGATAGTGGGCTAAAAATTGCTGGACAACCAGGTTCAACACGTGAGCCATACAAGGCACGTGTGTGACATTGCCCCGGCGAAGGGCCGCACCCAGGTTTGCAGCATTGTCGCACACGGCCTTCCCTGGTTTCAGGTCCAGTGGAGACAACCATTCATGAAATTGGTTCTCCAGAGCTGACCACAACTCCTCAGCTGTGTGACTCACATTTCCCAGACATTTCAATGTAAAAACCGCCTGATGACGTTGAGCCCTACTGCCAGCATAGTAAGGAGGTGTGCAGGATCCCTTCTGCGCAGTTAGAAAGCTTGTGGCATGACCAGACAGGCTTTGGGTGCAGGTGGAAGACCGAGAGGAGGTTGAGGAGGCAGAAGCAGTGGAGGAAAAATGACATAAAGAGGATTGACGCACAACTCGTGGGGACGGCAAGACTTGGACAGCAGCCCCTTGTCCTGCTGTCACCATAGTTACCCAGTGCCCAGTCAGCGACATGTAACGCCCCTGTCCATGCCTACTCGTCCAAGTGTCTGTGGTGAAATGCACCCTGTCACACACAGAGTTTCTCAAAGAAGCTGTGATGTTGTGTGCGACATGCTCGTGGAGCGCAGGCACACCTTTCTTTGAGAAGTAGTGCCGACTGGGCATCTGGTACTGGGGCACTGCGACGGACATAAGGTCTCGAAAATCCTCTGTGTCCACCAGGCGGAAAGGCAGCATTTCTGTAGCCAAGAGCTTGCAGATGGTGAAATTCAACCTCTTAGCTTTCTCATGGCTAGGAGGAAATGGTCTTTTACTTGTCCACATCTGAGGGACCGAGGGCTGGCTATTGTGCTTAGACGGGGTTGATAAGGGTGTCCCCGGCAAACTGCCGGTCTGTGAGGAAGATGCAGGCGGACATGTTAGGTTGCCTTGATCCAAAGGTGGTGCTATCGATGTCGGACAGCGCTCAAGACCAGCTGGTGTTACCACCTCCAAAGAAAATGATGACCTGCCAATCACGCTGGCTGTTGCGGGTAAAGAGGTGGCAGGTCTGCGCCCCAAAACAGGTGTGACTGCTGTCCCCCCAGTCACAGAGGATGAAGAGGCCGCGGATGCACAAGATATGGCAGACGGTGGTTGGCCCGGCCGGCTAGACCGCATTGTAGCACACTGAGCTTCCCACTGCAACTTATGCTTCATGTCCATGTGCCGGTTCATGCATGAAGTACTCAAACTATGTATTTTTTGGCCTCTACTTAGCTTTTGCTGACAAATGTTACAGATAACACGAGTTGGGTCATCTTTATCGATCTGAAAAAATGCCCAGGCTATGCAAGGCTTAGCACCCATGCGACCTGAAGAGCCACCACGACTTGTGGTGAGAGGCAGAGTTGTGTTTGAGGATGCAGTTGTTGACGTGCTTCCAGTACTACGTCTCTGTCCAGGAAGGCGCAACCTGACCTCGTCGTCACTAGCATCTTCCTCCACCTCCTCTGCTGACCTCATCTCCTGGCTGACTGTGGGTTGACAGTAAGTGGGATCTCCGACCTCATCATCATCACCCTGTGCGTTATCACACCCGTCGTCCTCAGAGCCAACCTGTTCCTGCCCTGACAAAAAACTAAAGTTTTCGCTCCAATCAGGTATTTGAGTCTTATCATCGTCTTCCTCATTGTCTCCACCAACAGGAGTTACAGTTTGGGAATGAGGGTCTACATTATGGTCAGAACCTTCTGCGTCTGGTCCTGGATCCGACTCATAAAGATTCTGGGCATCAGTGCAGATCATTTCCTCGTCTGGATTCACAGAAGCGCTGGAGTCGACCTCTGATTCCCAGGCTATAGTATGAGTAAACAGCTCTGCAGACTCAACCATCTGTTCTACCTCATACTCAGACGGGCAGCTGGAGATTTGGGAGCTGTGAGGAAGCAAGTGCGATTTGGGTGACACCTTTGAGGACTGGAGTATTTGTGATGTTGAAGTTGATGTGGAGGAGAGCCCACTTAAAGGAGCACTTGATATCCATTGAAGCACCTGCTGTTTTTGTGCCTCATCTGGAATTTGTAGCGATTGGCGTGGCCGTAAGAAAGGGATCTTATCACATTGTCCGCTAAAAGAAGTAGACATTTTAGTTTGGCTGGAAGATGGTCTTTCTTCTGCACCTACCCCACGGACACAACCTTTTTTCCCCTTCCCAACACGCCTATTCCCCTTTCCACCAGCAGCAGGCCTTTTTCCACTCATTTTGGTGGTTAACTAATTCACAACTCTGGAGTTGTTTGCACAAAAAAACAATGGATGGTAACCGAGCAGAGCTGAGTGGCCAAACTGTGGTATTAGGCCAAAACTATTGGCTGGGTTAGATGCAGAAAAAAATTATTTTTAATTTGCAACCTGATGGAGGTCAGTATAGATGGACTAATAGACCAAGTCCCACACACCGCTAGAAGCCCAAATATTTTTTCAGAGCTAGATGCAGAATTTTTTTTTATTCAATTTGCAACCTGATGGAGGTCAGTATAGATGGACTAATAGACCAAGTCCCACACACTGCTAGAAGCCCAAATATTTTTTCAGAGCTAGATGCAGAAAAAAATTATTTTTAATTTGCAACCTGATGGAGGTCAGTATAGATGGACTAATAGACCAAGTCCCACACACTGCTAGAAGCCCAAATATTTTTTCAGAGCTAGATGCAGAAAAAAATTATTTTTAATTTGCAACCTGATGGAGGTCAGTATAGATGGACTAATAGACCAAGTCCCACACACCGCTAGAAGCCCAAATATTTTTTCAGAGCTAGATGCAGAAAAAAATTATATTCAATTTGCAACCTGCTGGACGTCAGTATAGAAGGACTAATAGAACAAGTCCCACACACTGCTAGAAGCCCAAATATTTTTTCAGAGCTAAATGAAGAAAAAAATTATTTTTAATTTGCAACCTGATGGAGGTCAGTAGAGATGGACTAATAGACCAAGTCCCACACACTGCTAGAAGCCCAAATATTTTTTCAGAGCTAGATGCAGAAAAAAATTATTTTTAATTTGCAACCTGATGGAGGTCAGTATAGATGGACTAATAGACCAAGTCCCACACACCGCTAGAAGCCCAAATATTTTTTCAGAGCTAGATGCAGAAAATTTTTTTATTCAATTTGCAACCTGATGGAGGTCAGTATAGATGGACTAATAGACCAAGTCCCACACACTGCTAGAAGCCCAAATATTTTTTCAGAGCTAGATGCAGAAAAAAATTATTTTTAATTTGCAACCTGATGGAGGTCAGTATAGATGGACTAATAGACCAAGTCCCACACACCGCTAGAAGCCCAAATATTTTTTCAGAACTAGATGCAGAAAAAAATTATATTCAATTTGCAACCTGCTGGACGTCAGTATAGAAGGACTAATAGAACAAGTCCCACACACTGCTAGAAGCCCAAATATTTTTTCAGAGCTAAATGAAGAAAAAAATTATTTTTAATTTGCAACCTGATGGAGGTCAGTATAGATGGACTAATAGACCAAGTCCCACACACTGCTAGAAGCCCAAATATTTTTTCAGAGCTAGATGCAGAAAAAAATTATTTTTAATTTGCAACCTGATGGAGGTCAGTATAGATGGACTAATAGACCAAGTCCCACACACCGCTAGAAGCCCAAATATTTTTTCAGAGCTAGATGCAGAAATTTTTTTTATTCAATTTGCAACCTGATGGAGGTCAGTATAGATGGACTAATAGACCAAGTCCCACACACCGCTAGAAGCCCAAATATTTTTTCAGAGCTAGATGCAGAAAAAAATTATATTCAATTTGCAACCTGCTGGACGTCAGTATAGAAGGACTAATAGAACAAGTCCCACACACTGCTAGAAGCCCAAATATTTTTTCAGAGCTAAATGAAGAAAAAAATTATTTTTAATTTGCAACCTGATGGAGGTCAGTATAGATGGACTAATAGACCAAGTCCCACACGCTGCTAGAAGCCCAAATATTTTTTCAGAGATAAATGAAGAAAAAAATTATTTTTAATTTGCAACCTGATGGAGGTCAGTATAGATGGACTAATAGACCAAGTCCCACACACTGCTAGAAGCCCAAATATTTTTTCAGAGCTAGATGCAGAAAAAAATTATTTTTAATTTGCAACCTGATGGAGGTCAGTATAGATGGACTAATAGACCAAGTCCCACACACCGCTAGAAGCCCAAATATTTTTTCAGAGCTAGATGCAGAAAAAAATTATATTCAATTTGCAACCTGCTGGAGGTCAGTATAGAAGGACTAATAAAACAAGTCCCACACACTGCTAGAAGCCCAAATATTTTTTTCAGAGCTAAATGAGGAAAAAAATTATTTTTAATTTGCAACCTGATGGAGGTCAGTATAGATGGACTAATAGACCAAGTCCCACACACTGCTAGAAGCCCAAATATTTTTTCAGAGCTAGATGCAGAAAAAAATTATATTCAGTTTGCAACCTGATGGAGGTCAGTATAGATGGACTAATAGAATGATGCTATGCCCAAAAGATTTTACTTCACTAGGTGCAGTAAAAAAATTGGTATTCTATACACAGGTGGTATATCTTGCAACACAGATAGGCTACTCCACTGACTAACACACTCTGCAATAGGCCAAAAAGGATTAGCTTTGCTAGATTCAGCCAAATGCTGTGAAAAAAACTTGCACAGCACTGGCACAGACCTGCCTGGCAAAAACTGATAGGAACTGATGTAACCTAGTCCTGAAAAGGACTCCAATTACAATTAGTCTTTACTCCCACAATCTATCTATTTAAGAGCACAGACCTGCCTGATAAAAGTCGTAGGAAATGCTGTAACCTAGTCCTTAAAAGGACTGCAATCACAACTATTCCCTACTCCCAAGCTATCTGTATATTTGTGCGAAAATTGGCTTGAAATTAACAAGGTATAGAGCACACAGCAACAGCGGTGCCGTCTAACACGCAGCTGCAGCAGTGAGAAAATGGTGGCGACGGGGAAAATGGCTTGGTCTTATAGGGCAAGGACATGTGACATACACTGCCAATCACACATGCCCTTGCTTGTGTGAAAAAAAGCACTTCGCTCCGTGTGTGCGCTGCTGATAGGCTGACAGATTGCACCTCCCCACTGCAAATGCGGGAAAGAGAAAAAAAAATGGAGATCTTCATTGTTCCTGCAGAGATCCATCCCCTGCCCCTCCCCCCGCCCCGCTGTACACTCAAACTGCGTATTAACATTAATTTTCATCATTACTGAGAAAAAATCCAGTTATGATTTTGGTGCACGAACAGTTATCGAACATAACCTCGAACAGCCGAATTTTTCTCAAATTGTTCGTGTTCGCCGATCGGCTCGAACACCGCCCAAAACAGCTCGAATTTGAGATTGGCGAACAGTTCGAGTAGAACAACGCTCATCTCTAGTAGACCCCTGCTACAAGGAGAACTTTCACTCTCTTATTCCTGAGGTGGAGAGGTCTACAAAAATGGGGCAGTACCAGAAGGCCCTTGCTGCAGAACTGTTAAAAAAATTCCCATCTGAACACGCTAGCGGCAGAGGTCACATTTCGTTGCCCAACCAAGGCGTACAGGCGAGAGAGATGCAACTCCAATCCAGCAGAGGCAGGGGAGCACTGTCAACATTCTAGGACTGTTTTCTGAGACCTGCAGAGCTTACAGGCCCTGAGGCGCGGGTTACTCTCACAAGGAGTGGAAAGTTTCAAAAGATGGTGAGGGAGTACCTTGCCGACCGTACCAGCGGCCTCCGTGATTCCTCTGTGCCTTTTAATTATTGGGTATCCAAGCTGGACACTTGGAATGAACTCGCTCTGTACGCCTTGGAGGGCCTGGCCTGCCCTGCCGCTAGCGTGTTATCGGAGCGTGTTTTTAGTGCCGCTGGGGGAATTATAACTGATAAGCGCACTCGCCTGTCAACTGACAATGCTGACAAGCTGACCCTTATCAAAATGAACAAGGGCTGGATTGGGCCAGACTTCTCATCACCACCAAATGACAGCAGAGTAACATAAAGTCAAATCCACTGTGTTATTTCGGGAGGTGTATTCACATGCACCGCTTCACACCCACACATGGGTATACGCTTCCTCGTTTCGGCTGTTTTATCTTCTTCTCCTTATCCTCAGCCTCCACCACCACTATACCACCAGGGTGCTAGCATTGCAAGTTCCTTCATCCTTATTTTTGGCAGCTTTTGCTTGCAAGGCATAAGCAAATACTATGGGAGACCCACTCCCCAATAATGGGACTTATGTTTGTAATATGCTGTACTGCATGGCTCTTGTAAGGGGCATTGCAAGTTGCTCTGTCCTAATTTTTGGCAGCTTTTGCTTGCAAAGCAAAAGCAAATACTATGGGAGACCCACTCCCCAATAATGGGACTTATGTTTGTAATATGCTGTACTGCATGGCTCTTGTAAGGGGCATTGCAAGTTGCTCTGTCCTAATTTTTGGCAGCTTTTGCTTGCAAGGCACAAGCAAATACTATGGGAGACCCACTCCCCAATAATGGGACTTATGTTTGTAATATGCTGTACTGCATGGCTCTTGTAAGGGGCATTGCAAGTTGCTCTGTCCTAATTTTTGGCAGCTTTTGCTTGCAAGGCACAAGCAAATACTATGGGAGACCCACTCCCCAATAATGGGACTTATGTTTGTAATATGCTGTACTGCATGGCTCTTGTAAGGGGCATTGCAAGTTGCTCCATCCTATTTTTTGGCAGCTTTTGCTTGCAAGGCATAAGCAAATACTATGGGCCACCCACTCCCCAATAATGGAACTTATGTTTGTAATATGCTGTACTGCATGACTCTTTTAAGGGGCATTGCAAGTTGCTCCGTCCTAATTTTTGGCAACTTTTGCTTGCAAGGCATAAGCAAATACTATGGTACACCCACTCCCCAATAATGGGACTTATGTTTGTAATATGCTGTACTGCATGGCTCTTGTAGGGGGCATTGCAAGTTGCTCCGTCCTAATTTTTGGCAGCTTTTGCTTGCAAGGCATAAGCAAATACTATGGGAGACCCACTCCCCAATAATGGGACTTATGTTTGTAATATGCTGTACTGCATGGCTCTTGTAAGGGGCATTGCAAGTTGCTCCGTCCTAATTTTTGGAAGCTTTTGCTTACAAGGCATAAGCAAATACTTTGGGACACCCACTCCCCAATAATGGGACTTATGTTTGTAATATGCTGTACTGCATGGCTCTTGTAAGGAGCATTGCAAGTTGCTCCGTCCTAATTTTTGGCAGCTTTTGCTTGCAAGGCATAAGCAAATACTATGGGAGACCCACTCCCCAATAATGGGACTTATGTTTGTAATATGCTGTACTGCATGGCTCTTGTAAGGGGCATTGCAAGTTGCCCTGTCCTAATTTTTGGCAGCTTTTGCTTGCAAGGCATAAGCAAATACTATGGGAGACCCACTCCCCAATAATGGGACTTATGTTTGTAATATGCTGTACTGCATGGCTCTTGTAAGGGGCATTGCAAGTTGCTCCATCCTAATTTTTGGCAGCTTTTGCTTGCAAGGCATAAGCAAATACTATGGGACACCCACTCCCCAATAATGGGACTTATGTTTGTAATATGCTGTACTGCATGGCTCTTGTAAGGGGCATTGCAAGTTGCTCCGTCCTAATTTTTGGCAGCTTTTGCTTGCAAGGCATAAGCAAATACTATGGTACACCCACTCCCCAATAATGGGACTTATGTTTGTAATATGCTGTACTGCATGGCTCTTGTAGGGGTCATTGCAAGTTGCTCCGTCCTAATTTTTGGCAGCTTTTGCTTGCAAGGCATAAGCAAATAATATGGGAGACCCACTCCCCAATAATGGGACTTATGTTTGTAATATGCTGTACTGCATGGCTCTTGTAAGGGGCATTGCAAGTTGTTCCGTCCTAATTTTTGGAAGCTTTTGCTTGCAAGGCATAAGCAAATACTATGGGACACCCACTCCCCAATAATGGGACTTATGTTTGTAATATGCTGTATTGCATGGCTCTTGTAAGGAGCTTTGCAAGTTGCTCCGTCCTAATTTTTGGCAGCTTTTGCTTGCAAGGCATAAGCAAATACTATGGGAGACCCATTCCCCAATAATGGGACTTATGTTTATAATATGCTGTACTGCATGGCTCTTGTAAGAGTTATTGCAAGTTGCCCTGTCCTAATTTTTGGCAGCTTTTGCTTGCAAGGCATAAGCAAATACTATGGGAGACCCACTCCCCAATAATGGGACTTATGTTTGTAATATGCTGTACTGCATGGCTCTTGTAAGGGGCATTGCAAGTTGCTCCGTCCTAATTTTTCGCAGCTTTTGCTTGCAAGGCATAAGCAAATACTATGGGAGACCCACTCCCCAATAATGGGACTTATGTTTGTAATATGCTGTACTGCATAGCTCTTGCAAGGGGCATTGCAAGTTGCTCCGTCCTAAGCTTTTGCTTGCAAGGCAAAAGCAAACACTATGGGAGACCCACTCCCCAATAATGGAACTTATGTTTGTAATATGCTGTACTGCATGGCTCTTGTAAGGGGCATTGCAAGTTGCTCCGTCCTAATTTTTGGCAGCTTTTGCTTGCAAGACATAAGTAAATACTATGGGAGACCCACTCCCCAATAATGGGACTTATGTTTGTAATATGCTGTACTGCATGGCTCTTGTAAGGGGCATTTCAAGTTGCCCTGTCCTAATTTTTGGCAGCTTTTGCTTGCAAGGCATAAGCAAATACTATGGGAGACCCACTCCCCAATAATGGGACTTATGTTTGTAATATGCTGTACTGCATGGCTCTTGTAAGGGGCATTGCAAGTTGCTCCGTCCTAATTTTTCGCAGCTTTTGCTTGCAAGGCATAAGCAAATACTATGGGAGACCCACTCCCCAATAATGGGACTTATGTTTGTAATATGCTGTACTGCATAGCTCTTGCAAGGGGCATTGCAAGTTGCTCCGTCCTAAGCTTTTGCTTGCAAGGCAAAAGCAAACACTATGGGAGACCCACTCCCCAATAATGGAACTTATGTTTGTAATATGCTGTACTGCATGGCTCTTGTAAGGGGCATTGCAAGTTGCTCCGTCCTAATTTTTGGCAGCTTTTGCTTGCAAGACATAAGTAAATACTATGGGAGACCCACTCCCCAATAATGGGACTTATGTTTGTAATATGCTGTACTGCATGGCTCTTGTAAGGGGCATTGCAAGTTGCTCCGTCCTAATTTTTGGAAGCTTTTGCTTACAAGGCATAAGCAAATACTATGAGACACCCACTCTCCAATAATGGGACTTATGTTTGTAATATGCTGTACTGCATGGCTCTTGTAAGGAGCATTGCAAGTTGCTCTGTCCTAATTTTTGGCAGCTTTTGCTTGCAAGGCATAAGCAAATACTATGGGAGACCCACTCCCCAATAATGGGACTTATGTTTGTAATATGCTGTACTGCATGGCTCTTGTAAGGGGCATTTCAAGTTGCCCTGTCCTAATTTTTCGCAGCTTTTGCTTGCAAGGCATAAGCAAATACTATGGGAGACCCACTCCCCAATAATGGGACTTATGTTTGTAATATGCTGCACTGCATGGCTCTTGTAAGGGGCATTGCAAGTTTCTCCGTCCTAATTTTTCGCAGCTTTTGCTTGCAAGGCATAAGCAAATACTATGGGAGACCCACTCCCCAATAATGGGACTTATGTTTGTAATATGCTGTACTGCATAGCTCTTGCAAGGGGCATTGCAAGTTGCTCCGTCCTAAGCTTTTGCTTGCAAGGCATAAGCAAATACTATGGGAGACCCACTCCCCAATAATGGGACTTATGTTTGTAATATGCTGTACTACATGGCTCTTGTAAGGGGCATTGCAGGTTGCTCCGTCCTAATTTTTGGCAGCTTTTGCTTGCAAGGCATAAGTAAATACTATGGGAGACCCACTCCCCAATAATGGGACTTATGTTTGTAATATGCTGTACTGCATGGCTCTTGTAAGGGGCATTGCAAGTTGCGCCATCCTAATTTTTGGCAGCTTTTGCTTGCAAGGCATAAGCAAATACTATGGGAGACCCACTCCCCAATAATGGGACTTATGTTTGTAATGTGCTGTACTGCATGGCTCTTGTAAGGGGCATTGCAAGTTGCTCCGTCCTAATTTTTGGCAGCTTTTGCTTGCAAGGCATAAGCAAATACTATGGGACACCCACTCCCCAATAATGGGACTTATGTTTGTAATATGCTGTACTGCATGGCTCTTGTAAGGGGCATTGCAAGTTGCTCCGTCCTAATTTTTGGCAGCTTTTGCTTGCAAGGCATAAGCAAATACTATGGGACACCCACTCCCCAATAATGGGACTTATGTTTGTAATATGCTGTACTGCATGGCTCTTGTAAGGGGCATTGCAAGTTGCTCCGTCCTAATTTTTGGCAGCTTTTGCTTGCAAGGCATAAGCAAATACTATGGGAGACCCACTCCCCAATAATGGGACTTATGTTTGTAATATGCTGTACTGCATGTGACGCGCCCCCTGGGCCGTGTGTACACGTGTGTGCGATACCCGATGCCGGATCTCTGGGGTCTGTCGTCTCCGTGGCGGTGTCCCGGTCCCGTGGCTCAGGCTGGTCAAACCAGTGGCAGTCTTTCTTAGGTTTTGAGGTTAATTGTCCGACTGCACCACCCGTGGATTGCGGTCAGGGAGTACCACCGCTGCGAGGCAGAACGCTGAGGCTGGTGTTGTGTGCGCAGCAGAGAATGGGATAACTCCCCACGGGAGGAGTATAGCCTCAGAGCAGTGAGTGTGGATGATGGGGGTGATGGTGCACGAGTGCAGCAGGAACGACTCCGAGTCTTTGCAGTGCAGTTCAGGGTCTTTACTGATGATTATAAGGTAGACCCTCCCGGGAGTACTGGCTAGCATAAGAGGCCTGGTCAGTCTGTGAGCAAGCAGAAGTTCCCCTGGCCAGGTGGAGTTGTAGGCCTCCCCGTCTGTCTGCACTCTTCTTGGCTACCTTGCTGTAAGCGGGTAGAAGTAGCCCACGTCCCTGAGTGTACCGTGTAGTGCTCACCCGTATGGCTGGTGACTTGGGGCCTTCTGTTAGCCTCCGCTCCACGACGGCGGTGCTGGTCCCTTGCTTGTGACTGAGCCTCCGGGCTTCTATGGCCAGAGGACCTGAAATCCCCTGCCGGCTGGTTTCTGCTGCTGGATATATAAGTCCTGACAGCCTCGGACTCCTGTGTCCGGTTCCTATTGTCTTCTGCCAGGGAGAGCTCTGCTCAGCTTCCAGCCCCTAGTCTTTAGCTCCTAGCTCCTACAGAGCTCCTTGCTGTTACTTTCCCTTGCTCTCACTCTGACTCTGACTGTTCTCTGTTCTCTGACTCACTCAACCCCGCCCCAGATCCAGTTTATAAGGGCAGAATTCTCCCCTCCCAGGACTGGGGCAGGAGGATGTTGCATGTTTAAGGGATCCTGACCAGGAAACCTCCCACTTGCTCTCTGACGTAATATCTCTATTACTGTGGTGACCAGACCCCTGGGGTGCCACACATGGCTCTTGTAAGGGGCATTACAGTTCCTCATAATTTTTGGAAAGCCTTAAATTCACTGCTTAGGCCAACAGTGCACAGGAGACCCAGTTGCTAAAAATGGAAAAAAAAGGTTTAGTTAACGCCCTCTGACCTCCATGTCATTTCCATGGGGCATTGGAGTGCCTCGAAATTTTTGGTAGGCTTTGCACTCACTGTATGCCCTATAACTGTGTCGCCGAACCGCTCCTTTTGTTACAGAAACATATCCTACAAGATATATCTGGTTGACTGGCCTGATATTGATGTGAATGGTCCCTGTTCCTCTTGCTCTTTCTCCTTTGCCACTACCTCATCCATCATTTATCACCTGAAGCTTTGTTTTAACGGGAGTCATAGAACTTGGATAGTAGCAGGAAAACGTCCAGCAATCCTCGGAGGAGGTAGGATATGCGCCAAAACGCTGACCACCTCAGGCCTAGCCGCTACTACATACATGCGCTTGCATTACAACAAAACAAAGCAGATGCTAACTTCTATCATCCTCATCATGCTCCTCACCTTGGCACTCTCAACTCCCCTGATGGAGAAGCCAGGGCCCACTGGAGGAGTCTGATAGTCCGGTGGGCTCGGCCAATGCTGCCCTAAAGCAGGCCAGGCTAAGAAAAGTGTGGGAAAGGTTACCGGGACAAATAGGGGTGGCTGGGGACCGAGTATGGACACCCGGCCACCAGGCGGCTGGGGACTGAGTATGGATACCAGGCCGCCGACACAGCCATGGCGTGGTGGCCAGATTCCGCCTCCACATGCCTAAAAGGCCCAATTTAAAGTGCAAGCAAGCAAGCAGTATGGTATTGCAGCCTGGGGGTGGGTGGGTGGCAGACTGCATACTTGTGCTTGCATTGCAAGGAATGGGAGAGGTACAATTGAACACTGCCCTGGGACAAGGACTTGAATGGGGATAGTTGCAAGTCTGCAATGACAGGTGCAAGGTGGGAGGCATCTTTGCATGTACCATGAACAGGGGTTTGGCATGCACACACTACAGCGGAATAGGCTCTCCTTCCCACTAAATGCACTGGGGAGGGCACAGGTAATGTTTTGGTATACACGCTTAATCTTATGTATAAGGCACAACAGGACTAATAAGGGCGGCTGGGGATTGAGTATTCATACCTCGCTGCCGAAGCAGCCATGAGGTAGTGGCCAGCTTCGGCCTCCTCCAAATTAAAAGGCCCCATTTCAAGTGCAAGCTAGCAGTATGGAATTGCAGTCTGGGGGTGGGTGGGTGGCAGGCTGCACACTTACACTTGCATTAAAAGAAAACAGCAGATGCTAACTTCTGTCATCATCATCATGCTCCTCACCTTGGCACTCTCAACTCCACCGATGGAGAAGTCAGGGCCCACCGGAGGAGTCTGGTTCTCTGGTGGGCTCGTCCAATGCTGCCTAAAGCAGGCTGGGCTAAGAAAAGTGTGTGGGGGGATGTTCCAAGGAGAAATAGGGGCGGCTGGGGACCGTTTATGGACACCCGGCTGCCCCCAGGCGGCTGGGGACCGTGTGTGGACACCCGGCCGTGGGGCAGCTGGGGACCGAGTATGGACACCCGGCCGCCGGGCGGCTGGGGACTGAGTATGGATTCCAGGCCGCCAACACAGCCATGACATGGTGGCCAGATTCCGCCTCCACATGCCTAAAAGGCCCAATTTCAAGTTCAAGCAAGCAAGCAGTATGGTATTGCAGCCTGGGGGTGGGTGGGTGGCAGGCTGCATGCTTGCACTTGTATTGCAAGGAATGGGGGCGGTACAATTGAACACTGCCCTGGGACTAGAACTTGCATGGGGATAGTTGCAAGTCTGCATCTTCTGATGCGGCAAGGATCACTTATGATGGGCACACTTTTAGACAGTGACCTGGGAGTCAGAGATGCTTCCAGGGGTCTTCCCCATGCTGTTCCCATGTTTTCAGCACTTTATGCATGTGTCACACAGCACATGGCCAGATAAGGTTGTAAAATGTTAAAATGACATTTCCCGGTGAATGCATTTGTCATAGTTGAAAGCAATACAAAAGTGCAAAAACGCATAAAAAATGCTACTTGTGAACATAGCCGAAGGTGTGGAGGAGTATTTTTGTTTTTGGTCATTTATTTTAACTTACACACAAGTCTTTTCCCTGGAAAGGATGTTCCTTAACATATTTCACAGGAAAAAAGTTTCACTTTTGTTTTTGAACGTTTTATTGTGAGCCCGTAAAAGTGGCTTAATACCTCTGACCACGTTGTTGACAGCAGTGACCTGGGGGTCAGAAATGCTTCCTGGGGCGATCCCCATGCTGTCCCCATGTCATTTGAGCACTGTCACTATCGTTTTGGGCACTTGTTAGGCTTTTAAAAGACTGCCGGGGGTGCCTCCGCAAAAATGCTCGAGTCTCCCATAGACTAACATTGGGCTCGTTGCTCGGGTTGAGCACCCGAGTATCACGGCGAGCTCGGCCCGAGCTTCGAGCACCCGAGCATTTTAGTGCTCGCTCAACACTAATCTTCGGCCATTGATAGACAGATCTTTCTGGATCTCCTTGATCTATTGTGTTACAATGAGACACCAACAGGTAGGAAACGTTTCCCACATGAATCTCCATCTTTGAGCACTCCTCCCCTATCTTTGATTACAGAAGTTGAGACTTTTTTTGATGTCATCAAACCCAAAATTCAGAATCTACCTTTAGATCATCTCAGGGATCAGAACCTGACTTTATCTGATAGACAGGCTCTTTATAATTTACAATTCAACAACATGTTTCTTATTAAAGAAGCAGATAAAGGGGGTAACATGGTCATTTGGTGGGTAGATATGTATCTATATGAGGCATTGAAACATTTCAACAATCCAAGAAATTATCTGAAACTACCTTTGGACCCTACTCAGGTATTTAACAACAAGCTTGAATGTTTATTGTATGCAGCACTTGGTCAGGGCATAAATAATAAACAGGAGAAATATTACATTTTTGTGAAAAAACAATCATACCCACCTTTTATTTACTGCCCAAGGTGCACAAAAATCTTGAGTGTCCCTCCGGAAGACCTATAATCTCAGGTATTGGTAGTCTTAGTGAGAAGGCTGTGTATTTATATTGATTTTCTTCTACAGACATTTGTTTTACAATTACCATCTTACTTGAGGGATTCCTCACAACTTATTAAAAAAATACAATCAGTACATATACCTATGGAAGCTTTTTTTAGCTACCATTGACGTTGAGTCTCTTTATACCAATATCACTCATGATCATGGTATTTCAGTTGCTGGGTATTTTTTGGAGCAACAAAACAATAGTGATAGAATGCATGACTCTTTCCTCCTCAATTTACTTAAGTTCATTCTTACTCATAATTATTTCATCTTTCATTTTTGCTTTTACCATCAAGTATCTGGTACAGCGATGGGAGTACGTTGTGCCTCCTCCTTCACTAGCTTCTTCCTGGGGTAGTGGGAGGGGACACGTGTACCCATTAGCATCTTTCAAAACCCATGTTTTGCATTGGTTTCGTATCATTGATGACACTTTTTTTTATTTGGACTGGAACCAGGGAGTATTACAAGGATTTTTATAAAATTGTTTAATACCAATTCCTTAGATATCCATCTTACCTATAATATTTCTTCTTCTTCAGTTGAGTTTTTGGACCTCAAGCTCTCTTGTCAGGGTGATATGATCTGTACTGATTTATTCTGAAAAACCACAGCTACGAACAGCTTATTGGACTACCGGAGCTTTCTTCCATGCCACCTTAAGAATGGTATACCTATTGGTCAGTTCTCTAGACTAAGATGTAACTGTTCCCAACATGATGACTATGAAACTCAGACTTTGGATAACCCCTGGCACGAAAACAGGCAGTAAAATTTTTCACGTATTGTTTCACATATTTATCAGAAAATTGATGCCACATCATATGATACTCTACTGAACCCACCAACATGTCCTCTGGATGACCGATTAAGACTTATTACTACATATAACAACCAGTGGGAACAGATTAAAAAGCTCTTTAATACACATTGGAAAATCCTAAAAAGGATGTTAGGATCTCCAATTTGCTACCTCAGTCAGTACCCTGTGCTTAGTGCCAGCCATGCACCCAATCTCTGTGATCGCTTAATGAAAAGCCATTTTGTGAGACCAACTACTAGAACTCAGTCAGGATTCAGGCTCAGTGGTTGTGACCCATGCAGTGATTGCAATGTCTGTGGCTTTATGGATTGTACTACTGTCTTTTTTTAAATCCTATTGATCAATGTAAACACAAATTGAAGAATTTTATTAATTGCAAAACGCACAATGTCATCTATGGCCTGGTGTGTTCATGCCCTAAAGTCTATGTGGGACAAACGTCCCATGAACTGCGAAAAAGTATGCAACAGCATATATCTAACATCAATTTGGATTTAGATAAATGCAAAACATTATCCTCAGTTGCTGCTCATTTTCTACAGGTACATGCGGGAAAAGATCGGGACTGTCATATTATCTGTTTACAAAAGATCTTGTGTATCCATAGATGCGACCATCAGGGTGAATTACTTAGACTAGAATCTGGATGGATCTATAAACTAACTTCTGTAACCCCTTCAGGGATTAATAAAGAACTTCATTTCACAGGCTTTCTCATGACCTGATGTGGGTCTTCCATGCACCTGAATCCAACAGGGGGAATCCCTTGGCCCTCATGGGCCTTGGCATTCCCTAACTTGCATGGGTTCATTGTGTCCATGTATTAAATTATTTCTTTTTCGCTTCCTTGGTCTGAGGATTGTGGCTTTCTAATTATATTTGCCTTATAGGATTTTAGCCACACATTTATATCTTGTGGGGACCCTTCCACACGTCTTTCCCTGCCTTTTCCTTGCCCCAGGCTCCATTTCCCTTTCCTTTCCCCTTTCTTTCCCCACATCCCCTTCCCTCTTACATTGGTATACCAAGATTGACCTTATCTGCGGGATGTTAACCGCATCCACGACCCCTTTTTCCTAATGGAACATCAATCCTCTTGTGTCTCTGATTACTCACTGATCAGTTCTCCGGCAGTTCAGCTAGCATAGCTCTATACTTCTGGGCAGTGACATGCACCGTGCTTACTTCTGGTTCCTTTGGAACACATAGAACTCTTTTGCGCATGCGCCCTATCCATGGCGGATCCAACATAATGTATGGAGAACGCTGCGCACAGGTGTTGGCATTACGAGTTTCAGAAAATGTCAACAAAAGCAAAAAAATGTTCTTACAAATTTCCAATTTTTTCCCCCACTTAAATAAATAATAAAACATCAAACATCACTGCTCTAGAGGAGATCTGCATGGAGGAATGGGCCAACATACCAGCAACAGTGTGTGCCAACCTTGTGAAGACTTACAGAAAACGTTTGACCTCTGTCATTGCCAACAAAGGATATATAACAAAGTATTAAGATGCACTTTTGTAATTGACCAAATACTTATTTTCCACTAAAATTTGAAAAAAAATTCTTTCCGAATCAGACAATGTGATTTTCAGGATTTGTTTTCTCATTTTGTCTCCCATAGTTGAGGGCTACCTGTCATGTCAAATACAGGCCTCTCTCATCTTTTTAAGTGGGAGAACTTGCACAATTGGTGGCTGACTAAGAATACTTTTTTTTCCCCACTGTATGGATTACTAATTCAATCCAGAAAAAAATTTGAATGCTTTTTTGGAGTGTTATATACCACAGAATTGTACCCCGGAGCACATAATACTCTATGGATGAGTAAGTGAATATAGAAAAAATGTTTAACGCTTTTTTGGAGTGTAATATACCACTGAATTGTACCACAAAGCACGTAATACACTATTGGTGAGTAATTGAATCCAGAAAAAATTTTGAACGCTTTTTTTGAGTTTTACATACCACTGTAAAATAACAATAAGCATGTTAAACTGTATGGATGACCAATTGAATCCAGGAATTTTTTTTTGACATAAATATTTTGAAAGTGTAGTTGAAGCACTTATACATTCATGAAGACTTGCAGAAAGTGAAAAACCAGAAAAAATTATAAGAAGGGTCATTCAGGCATCCACAGACCCCTGAAAGGCAACAATTGGCTGACCTCATTAAAATATTTTTAAAGTGTTGGTGCTATAGTTCTACACTCATAAATGCTTTGCACAAAGTGCAAAGCCAGGAAAATATTCTAAGTAGCGTCACCCATACACCCTTGAAAGCAACAACTGGAGGGCCTCATTCAAATATTAAATATTAAAAACACTGCTGTCATCTGGTGGTGTGGAAAAGTGGGGGCTAATCCAGGCTTTGTTCATTTTTATGAGAGTGAGCCTGCCGCACTAAAAACCTGCTCAGACAAGACACTAGCAGCTGGGCAGCACAACACCTCCAAGGCATAGAGGGACAGCTCATGCCAGGTGTCCAGCTTTGAGACTCAATAGTTGAAAGTCGCAGAGGAATTAGGGAGTACTCTGGTTTAGTCGGCCAGGAATTGCTTGACCATTTTTAAAAACTTTCCCTCCCTGTCAAAAGTACTCGGTCATCAAACCCTGGATGCTGTTGTTATAATATGCAACATGTACTAAAGAAAGATAGGGGAAAGCTGTTCCTACAGTAAGACTAAGCTGAATCCCTACGATGTAGTGGGCTGCCTGTTCCTAGCGAACAGACCCGCCTAAGTCCTCGGCTAGTCTGAACGAAGACCTATAGCATAAGGGGAGGGGTCCCTAAAAGAACTAAGGACTGGAACAAAAATGGAACACCTCCTAAACAGAGAACCTGTTGCAGAACACAAAAAGACAAACTGACAAAAAGGTACTAGAGGTCCCAGAAGGACCAAGCGAACTGACAGAGAAAGGCACCGAAGCACCTGGCCTGAAAGACAGTCAAACAACACTGAAGTCCAGCACAGCCAGAAGGGCGGAACTGGAACATAAAGGCAGGTGGTCACGTGACCGCAAAACACAAGATGGAAAAAACAAACAGGAGGGTTCTAACACCTGTCATGGTGTCATGAAATTGGCCCAGACCTTTGACAGTGTACCCCTGCCTCTTCTGTGAGTCTCCCTCGACTCTCTACCTTGGTTGGGCAAGGAACCTTGCCCCCTGCCACTAGCGTAGCCTGATAGGAATTTTTTTAACATATTTTCCACAATGGCCTTCTGGTATAGCACCATTTTAGAAGACCTCTCCGCCTCAGAAAAAATAGATGCAAAGTTCTCCTTTAAACTTGGGCCTCGCAGGGTGATCAACCAGTACTCTTTTTGGCCAAGATGAATGTAACACGAGGGTCATGGGAAAGGCAACGGTCATAAAGTTGGCCATATGTGCCAAGCTCCCTACAGCCAACACTTCCCTGTTTCCACTATGATGACAACTCTCCATCTCCTCATCCTCCCTCTCTTTCGCCTCGTTCCCATCCTCAGACCATCCACATAGGAGAGACGGGACGAAGGTTGTGTGGGTACTAGCATCTGTTGCACTACCCACTGACTCCTGTTCCTCCTCCTCCTCAACCTCCACCTCTTCATTGTTACCAAATTCGTGCTGAGCAGATGAAATGAGGCTTGACTGGCTACTATCTCCCTGTCTCATGTCTTCCTCCATCTCTACCTGGTCCGCATACATAGCATCATGTTTAATTGTGAGCAACGACTGTTTAAGTAGGCCCAGAAGTGGGATCGTCATGCTGATTATAGTGTCATCGCCACTCACCATCTTTGTGGAGTCCTCAAAGTCTTGGAGAACCGTACAAATGTCAGACATCGATACCCACTGTATAGTTGGTATGTGCAGAGGCTGACCAGAATACAGACAGGCGAGTTGGAGCTAGAACTCAACATCTGACCTCTGCTGCTCACAAAGCCTTGCCAGCATGTGTAGTGTGGAGGTCCAGTGCGTGGGCATGTTGCACACCAGTCAGTGAACTGGTACTTGCATGCGCTGCTGCAGCAGTGCCAGAGTGGTAGCAGCTGTAGCCGACTTACAGAAATGGGCGTTGATGCGGCGTACCTTAACCAGAATCTCTGGCAAATCTGGTTATGTTTTCAGAAAATGCTGAACTACCAAGTTGAGCAAGTGTGCCAAGCATGGTACATGTGTGAGCTTGCCAAGCTTCACAACATCACCAGGTTACACCCATTATCACACATCACCATGCCTGCTTGTAGGTTCAGCAGCATGGTCTGGTCTGTTATTCTTTTAAGAAACTCTGCTGCTGTGTGCAGTTTGTCTTCTAGACAAATTAGCTTCAGCAGAGCCTGTTGCCGCTTTGCTGAGGCAGTGCTGCAGAGCTTCCGGCTGATGTGGATGACGTGCTCTGAGATAAAATATCGGAGATTGAGGATGAGAAGGGGGGGGTGAAGGAAATGGTGTAGGAGGTGGAGGAAACCCTGATAGAAGTAGGGTCAGCAATCCTCAGCTTTGGAAGCACATGTGCCATGTCAGGGTGGAACTCAGCCCCAGCCTCTGCAATGTACAAACAGTGTGGCATCAGGGAAATGTAGCGTCCCGGGCCACAAGCGCTTGTCCACGTGTTGGTTGTTAAGTGGACAATCCCAGTAACCGCGTTGGTAATGGTATACCAGGAGAAAAAGTGGAGTCGGGGACTGAGTACTGAGGGACAGCTGCCGACATGAGTCGGCTGGAATGTAGCCATGTCAGCCGCCATGTCATCAAGCCTAAACGGCAACATTTCCGTGGTAAGCCACCTGGAAATGTGTCCGTTTAGCACTTGGGCTTGTGGGTGGGTGGCTGGAAACTTTATCTTTTGTTCCAAGGCCTGGAACAGCAGAACATAGTGATGGGACAAGGATTTGGAAGTGCCTGATGATGGTGCTGCACCATTGATGCAGGCCTCGCTCTGCATGCCTGCTTCCCAGATCAGGTCGGTGACTTTGTCATCCACCACCTCGTCTTCCACCGCCGCAGCCTGGTCCTCCAGACTTGGTGACGTAACAGCAACCTGACTTATTGGCACCTGTGTCTCATCATCATCTTCTTAGACTAAGTCGCCATTCCCCACCTTCATTTTCTTGTAGCTGTGGCTGCTCTAAGTTTTGTGCATCACTAAACAGCGTGTCCTCCTGTCCCTCTTGAAGCATGCAAGTTGAGAGGTCACAAACAATTAATAATATTGTAACAAGCTCCTCAGAGTGTCCTAGTGTGGGATCACTAGTCTCCTGGGACTCAACATGGTGGGAGAAAGGAGGATCAGGGTGAGGATTAAGTGATCCAGACTGTAGACTGGTGAGAATGGACGGTGTGGAAGACTGGTTGGTGCTGCCAAGCATGCTGAAAGCATTATCTGCTTTCCAATCAACCACCTGTTCACAGTTCTCTGGCTTCAGAAGTGGTGTATCATGCCTCTCAGCAAAGTGGGATAGGAACGCTTTTTGGTGTGTTATATGCCACAGAAATGTACCCCAAAGCATGTAATTCTCTATGGATGAGTAAGTGAATACAGAAAAAAATTTGAAAGCTTTTTTTGGAGTGTTATATGCCACAGAAATGTACCACAAAGCATTTAATACTCTATTGGTGAGTAATTGAATCCAGAAAAATGTTTCAACACATTTTTAGAGTGTTATATAACACCAAAATGTTCCACAGAGCACATAATACTCTATGGTTCACAATACTGTAATTTTTTTCACACAAAAAAAAATTATTTGGTCAACTGCGGCAGCTATAAATATAGCAACAGACTAGAGGCTTTATTCAGCCACTCTCCCTGCTCCTGCAACTCTCTCTCCGTTCCTTGGTTAAATGAAGAATGTATCTGATACAAACAGCAAAACACAAGATTAGCCCTTAAAAGGACTGTTAGTATGATGGTTCAGCGTCAGCACCAGTATCAACACTACAGGACTCTGATTAATTATACTGTGCACACACATGCCTGAAAAAGCACTCTCTCCCTCAAATAAGAACCATCACAGAGCTGTGCAATGACGTCAGTGTGTTGAACCTGGCGGCACCTGTCCTTTTATCACCCCTGATGATGTAATATGGCCAGCCAATCACAGTAATGGCTCTACCAAGAATACTACGGTATTACAATGACTCACAGGCAATCCCCGCATGCTTATTGGCTGAGTAACAGGCGCCATACATGCGGGTCGGGGATTCAAGTTTGAAATCTAGCACAGGCTAATGCACCATGTAAATGCTTTGCACAATTTTTATGTTCTCACTATATCAGCAAATCACTTACAGATGCAAATTCAAACAATGGAAGGACATAATGGTAAATTTTTATCCAAGTGATAAAGTCTACTATTTCGCAATATAATTCCTAGTCTAGTCTAGTCCAACTGGAAATGCTGCTTGATCTGTGTGTGTGTGTTTCAATCTGCAGGACTATGTGAATATTTGTAAGGTCACGTCCCTACCTCAGACATCCGTAGTAAGTGATACACAATTGTTAAATAGTACCATTTAATCACATTTACGACACTTCAGCACTAATAGATTTAGGTTGTGTGCCCACAATGAGTTTTTGGTGCTTTTTTGATGCTGCGTATTTTTGCTGCATCAAAAACACAGCATCTAACAGTTCCAAAGCAAAGTGGATGGAATTTATAGAAATCTCATGTTCACTGTGCTTCTTTTTAACTCAGCGTAAACTCACATGCGGCGCATGCTTCAAATCTGCAATATTTCAATTTCTCATCGGGATACACTGAGTTTTATGTGCAGATTTTCCTCGCAGACTTGCCTTAGATGCGGAGAGTCTATGTACAAAAAATGCACATGCGTTTATTTGCATGTTTCCACTGCGTAAACACTAGTGATGAGCGAGCGTGCTCGTTTAACCCTTTCACCGAGCACGCTTGGGTGCTTGCCGAGTATCTTCGGCGTGCTCATATATTATGTTCCAATCCCTACGTCTGCATGATTTACAGCTGTAAGACAGCCTGAACACATGCAGAAATTGCCTATTTGTTAGGGAATCCTCACAAGGGACAAAAAACACAGTTTCAAAAACGCGATAAAAATGCATGTTAAAAAATGAACTAAAAAACGCAATAAAAAAATGCAAGTTACTTAATTTACCTAATAGGTAAAATAGGTGCCTTAAGCTACATTCCTACGATGGGAATTTTGTGAATTTTTGATGTAGCAAACCTTCTGCACCTATTAAGTAAATTAGGTAAATTGTGTTTTTTCACTGCTTTTTTGAATGCGTTATTTTTAGTTGCATTTCTATCCCATTTTCACGCTGCTTTTTTTGTCTCTTGTTGGTGTGCCATGTTTTAAATAAAGCTGCTTTGTTTTTGATACTTCCTGGTATTTGGCTTTGACAAAACTTTATTGATATAGTCATGTGCGGATTAAAATACCTTTTTGATGTATTTCTTACCTGCGGATTTTCCGTATGTAATGCAAGTCTATGGGAAAAATCTGCCCATAAAATTCAGTGTAACTGCAAGTGAAATTGACATGCTGCGGATTTAGAACACGCACTGCAGGTCTGTTTACGCTGAGTAAAAACAAAGCACAGTAGGCGTGAGAGTACTATAAATCCCATCCATTTTGCTGGAACAATCAGGCGTTGATTTTTGAGTCAGCAAGAATAGGGCAGCGTTAAAAACCCAAAATCAATTAAAACCAAAGGTATCAAACATAAAAAAGAATCAAATGTTGCAGAATACATGCAGAATGACAAGTAAATAAAACACACATGACTTAATTAAATCATTAACTTGTACTAAATATCTTCCATATAGATAGCTACAGTGCCTTGAAAAAGTATTCACACCTTGTGAACTTTTCCACATTTTTTCACCTTACACTTTTTTATGGATTTTATGTGATATACCAAAACAAAGTAGCAAGTATTTGTGAAGTGTAAAGGAAATGATACATGTTTTTATATAAATCTTAAAATTGTGACATGCATTTATATTCAACCCTGCCATAGTCTGATACCCCTAAATAAAATCCTGAGTTACCAATTGTCCCCAGAAGTCACATATTTGAGTCCACCTGAGTGCAAGTTATTCTTAGTATATCTACAGCTGTTCTGTGAAGGCCTCAGAGGTTTGTTTGAGAACATTAAGGATCAAACAGCATCATGAAAACCAGGTGGGAGAATCTGTCTACAGGACAACTATTGGTCATATACTCCTCAAACCAGGCCTTTATGGAAGGGTGGCAGAAATAAAGCTATTTTTGAAAGCAAGCCATAAGAAGTCTCGTTTGCACTCTGCAAAAAGTCATGTAGCGGACACAGCTAACATGTGGAAGAAGGAGCTCTGGTCAGATGAGACCAAAGTAGAATGTTTTGGGCTAAATTTAAAACTTTATGTGTGGCTGAAAATTAACACTGCACAGCACCCTAAAAATACAATTCAGCAGGGACAGGGTAGCTTGACAGAGTTGATGGAAAGATGGATGGAGCTAAATAAAGGGTAATCCTGGAGGAAAACTGTTAGAGACTGCAAAAGACTTGATACTGGGGTGTAGGTTCACCTCCCAGCAGGACGACCCTAAACATACTGCCAGAGCAACAATGGAATGGTTTAGATCAAAGCATATTCATGTGTGTGAATAATCCAGTCACAGTCCAGACCTATATTTCATTCAGAATCTGTGGCAAGACTTGAAAATTCCTGCTCACAGACACTTCCATCTAATCTCACTGAGCTACAGATAATTTTCAAAGAAGAATAGGCAAAAATGTCAGCCTCTAGATGTGCAAAGCTGCTAGAGACCAACCCCAAAAGACTTGCAAGTAGTAATTAAAGCAAAAAGTGGCCCTACAAATTATTGACTTATGGGAGCTGAATTCAAATCCAGGTCACAATTTTCATATTTATATTTTTAAAATACCTCGAAATCCATTGATTGTTTAATTTATAATTCATAAATACTTGGTACTTTATGTTGGTATTTGACATCAAATCCAAATAAAAAACATTTAAGTGTGAATACTTTTTCAACGCACTGTAGTCTTAAATATACAGAAAGAATGATAGTCAAGCACCCCTGAGTCTACAGTGAGCAAGGCCAATGCTATAAATACATTATACAATCAATTGGTAGTATAGAGCTGGGTTGAGTACCTAGAGGGTTGCAGAGAATAAAAACATATCCAAAGACCTAGTAAAACAGGGGCCACTTAATAGTCTAAAAACCTGCCAAGGTGAATGTAATAGTCACCATAATCAAGCTCAAATCTTTAGAGTCAAGGTAACACACAGGCCATTGTCAGGTCAAGAGATAATAGAAAATAAGGAGAAGAAGTGGTGAATGCATGAAGAAAATAAAGGGAGGGGGGAAGCAGTCAAGCCGAAAGATCTTCAGTGCTCCCAAGTTACTGGCTAAATTGTCTCCTTACATGTTATTTAAAAAAGAATTAAAGACACTCTCCCCAAAATCTCAGTGTTCCCAATAAAAAATGATTTAGTCTTGAAAAAATAAATGTGGCTTAAGAATTGACATATTTAGTACTGCCGCTATACCAGTGTATCATTGTGTATCCAAAATGGTGAATACAGAAAAACAAACAAACACCAGAATTGCTGCTTTAGTTTATTTCGCCTTGCAAAAATAACTTTAGTGTAGATATGAGTATGTACAATCATTTAAATAAATGATTGTACATACCCATATCTACACTAAAAAGTGATTTTCATGTGCAAGTAGTAAAATGTAAAAAATTATATCAATTGTATATTATTGTAAATGTACTGCCCCGTACTATAAACTTTAACATTATTTATCCTGTATTTTGCACGGAGAAAGTAAAAAAATACAAAAATAATACCAGAATTGCTATATTTTGCTCATCCGGCTTCACAAAAATTGAAATAAAAAGTTATCAAAAAGCTTTTTGTACTTTAAAAATAGCACCAGGGATAACAACAGTTTGTCCTACAAAAAATAAACCCTTCCACAACTCTGTATGGATATAGTAATATAGTGAACCAGTAGATAAATGTTTTTTTTTAAAGATTTTTTTTTTCTTGTGAGTAGAATGATATAAAAAATTGTACAAATTAGGTATTGTTATTATCGTATTGACCTGTAGAATAAAGCTAATAGGTTAATTAACTGAACAATGAACAATTTAAAATAAATAATAAAATAAATTACAGAAGCGTTTCTTTTGTATATTACACCTCCAAAAAAAGTGTAATTAAATTTTCAGCAGAAAGCCATATGAATCAAAAAATGATTTCTCTGAAAACTAAATCTTGTCCCTTAAAAATACTCATACAGCTCTACTGACATAAAACATAGGGATCATACAAACACAAAAAAAGTGTATTATCATATAAAAGTAATAAAACATAAATAAAACCATAAAAACGTTTGTATTGTCATAATTGTGCTGAACCACAGAATAAAGCTAACTGTTTATTTGTGCAACACGTGAATAGCGGAAAATTTATATAAAAAACCAGAACTCTCCCCCCCCCTATTTCTCCCAATAAAGGGAAGTTTGGTGATAAGTTACATGCACCCCAAAATCCTGTCAGTGACAAATATAACTCATCCTGAAAAAAAACAAGTCCTCATACAGATGTGTCAACAAAAAATTTAAGGAAATACCATGGCTCTTGGAATGAGACAATAAAAAAGGAAAAAAATGTAGCTTTTTCCAAAAAGCCTAAAATGGGAAAATCCTTAAGGGGGTTTTCTCATAAACAAAGTTCATTTTAATCAATTGATCTTGGAATAATAATAAGTTCCACAATTGGATGTGTTTGAAATATATGTTCCAGAACGGAAATAATCTTATAAATGTGCCCTGCTGTGTAGTGTGTAATGGCTGTGTCTCACCATGCAGGAACATGGTCTTATCATGCGATAACTCTTGGGCAGGGGAGGACGCAAAATAGTATACAGACATTACAGCAGGGGATCACAGCTGAATGTGATCTTATGGTTTTGTAGCCCATTCCAGCTTTTTGCAGGTCTATGATCTTGTCCCTGACATCCTTAGAAAGCTCTTTGGTCTTGCCCATGCTGTAGAGGTTAGAGTCTGACTGACTAATTGAGTCTGTAGACAGCAGTCTTTTATACAGGTGACTATGTAAGACAGCTGTCTTTAATGCAGGCACCGAGTTCATTAAGAACGTCAAACTAGTCTGTAGGAGCCAGAACTCATAATGGTTTGTAGGGGATCAAATACTTATTTCTCACTGCAAAATGCAAAAAATTAAATTTATACAATGTGATTTTCTTGATTTTTTGGGGGATATTCTATCTCTCAATTTTTAAATTATCCTACCCTTAAAATTATAGACTGTTCATGTTTTTGTCAGTGAGCAAAATTACAAAAACAGCAAGGGATCAAATACTTATTTTCTTCACTGCATATATATATAGGGCCCTGTGATGTGCCAGGGAGGGGGGTAATATGATAATTAAGCATATAGGCGGGAATTTGGGGGAATAATAAGTACATAGGCAGGGATTGCTTGCCGTTCCCCAAACGCCAAGCGTGTACAAAATAGAATTGATTAAAGCGCTTTTCTCAGCAATCAAACCTCTACAATGGGCAATACAGGTATGTATAGATTTACTTTTCTATACCCTGTATGGCCCTAGTAGAGGTCTGATAACTCCAAAGTGGTGACAGATTCCCTTTAATCATATACAGTGGTGGCCAAAAGTATTGGCACCCCTGCAATTCTTTTCAGATAATACTCAGTTTCTTCCTGAAAATGATTGCAATCACAAATTCTTTGGTATTATTATCTTCATTTAATTTGTTTTCAATGAAAAAACCCAAAAAGAATTGTCCTAAAGCCAAATTGGATATAATTCCACACCAAACCTAAAAAAGGGGGTGGACAAAAGTATTGGCACTGTTTGAAAAATCATGTGATGCTTCTATAATTCTTGTAATTAACAGCACCTGTAACTTACCTGTGGCACCTAACAGGTGTTGGCAATAACTAAATCACACTTGCAGCCAGTTAACATGGATTAAAGTTGACTCAACCTCTGTCCTGTGTCCTTGTGTGTACCACATTGAGCATGGAGAAAAGAAAGAAGACCAAAGAACTGTGTGAGGACTTGAGAAACCAAATTGTGAGGAAGCATGCGCAATCTCAAGGCTACAAGTCCATCTCCAAAGACCTGAATGTTCCTGTGTCTTCCGTGCGCAGTGTCATCAAGAAGTTTAAAGCCCATGGCACTGTGGCTAACCTCCCTAAATGTGGACGGAAAAGAAAAATTGACGAGAGATTTCAACGCAAAATTGTGCGGATGGTGGATAAAGAACCTCGACTAACATCCAAACAAGTTCAAGCTGCCCTGCAGACCGAGGGTACAACAGTGTCAACCCGTACTATCCGTCAGCGTCTGAATGAAAAGGGACTATATGGTAGGATACCCAGGAAGACCCCACTTCTTACCCCGAGACATAAAAAAGCCAGGCTGGAGTTTGCCAAAACTTACCTGAGAAAGCCTAAAATGTTTTGGAAGAATGTTCTCTGGTCAGATGAGACAAAAGTAGAGCTTTTTGGGAAAAAGCATCAACATATAGTGTACAGGAAAAAAAAGAGGCATTCAAAGAAAAGAACACGGTCCCTACAGTCAAACATGGCGGAGGTTCCCTGATGTTTTGGGGTTGCTTTGCTGCCTCTGGCACTGGACTGCTTGACCGTGTGCATGGCATTATGAAGTCTGAAGACTACCAACAAATTTTGCAGCATAATTTAGGGCCCAGTGTGAGAAAGCTGGGTCTCCCTCAGAGGTCATGGGTCTTCCAGCAGGACAATGACCCAAAACACACTTCCAAAAGCACTATAAAATGGTTTGAGAGAAAGCACTGGAGACTTCTAAGGTGGCCAGCAATGAGTCCAGACCTGAATCCCATAGAACACCTGTGGAGCGATCTCAAAATGGCAGTTTGGAGAAGGCACCCTTCAAATATCAGGGACCTGGAGCATTTTTCCAAAGAAGAATGGTCTACAAATCCAGCAGAGCATTGTAAGAAACTCATTGATGGTTACCGGAAGAGGATGGTCGCAGTTATTTTGGCTAAAGGTTGTGCAACCAAGTATTAGGCTGAGGGTGCCAATACTTTTGTCTGGCCCATTTTTGGAGTTTTGTGTGAAATGATCAATGATTTGATTTTTGCTTCATTCTCTTTTGTGTTTTTTCCTTGCAAGCAAATTAATGAAGATAATAATACCAAAGAATTTGTGATTGTAATCATTTTCAGGAAGAAACTGAGTATTATCTGACAGGATTGCAGGGGTACCAATACTTTTGGCCACCACTGTATATACAGTACAGACCAAAAGTTTGAACACACCTTCTCATTTAAAGATTTTTCTGTATTTTCATGACTTTGAAAATTGTACATTCACACTGAAGGCATCAAAACTATGAATTAACACATGTGGAATTATATACTTAACAAAAAAGTGTGAATCAACTGAAAATATGTCTTATATTCTAGGCTCTTTAAAGTAGCCAAATTTTGCTTTGATGACTGCTTTGCACACTCTTGGCATTCTCTTGATGAGCTTCAAGAGGTAGCCACCGGAAATGGTCTTCCAACAATCTTGAAGGAGTTCCCAGAGAAGCTTAGCACTTGTTGGTCCTTTTGCCTTCACTCTGCGGTCCAGCTCACCCCAAACCATCTCGATTGGGTTCAGGTGTTTTGACTGTGGAGGCCAGGTCATCTGGCATAGCACCCCATCACTCTCCTTCTTTGTCAAATAGCCCTTACACAGCCTGGAGGTGTGTTTGGGGTCATTGTCCTGTTGAAAAATAAATGATGGTCCAACTAAACGCAAACCGGATGGAATAGCATGCCACTGCAAGATGCTGTGGTAGCCATGCTGGTTCAATATGCCTTCAATTTTGAATAAATCCCCAACAGTGTCACCAGCAAAGCACCCCCACACCATCACACCTCCTCCTCCATGCTTCACGGTGGGAAGCAGGCATGTAGAGTCCATCTGTTCACCTTTTCTGCGTCGCACAAAGACACAGTGGTTGGAACCAAAGATCTCAAATTTGCACTCATCAGACCAAAGCACAGATTTCCACTGGTCTAATGTCCAGTCTTTGTGTTCTTTAGCCAAAACAAGTCTCTTCTGTTTGCTGCTTGTCCTTAGCAGTGGTTTCCTAGCAGCTATTTTACCATGAAGGCCTGCTACACATAGTCTCCTATTAACAGTTGTTGAAGAGATGCGTCTGCTGCTAGAACTCTGTGTGGCATTGACCTGGTCTCTAATCTGAGCTGCTGTTAACCTGCGATTTCTGAGGCTGGTGACTCGGATAAACTTATCCTCAGAAGCAGAGGTGACTCTTGGTCTTCCTTTCTTGGGGCGGTCCTCATGTGAGCCAGTTTCTTTGTAGCGCTTGATGGTTTTTTCAACTGCACTTGGGGACCCATTCAAAGTTTGCCCAATTTTTCGGACTGACTGACCTTCATTTCTTAAAGTAATGATGGCCACTCGTTTTTCTTTACTTAGCTGCTTTTTTCTTGTCATAATACAAATTCTAACTGTCTATTCAGTAGGACTATCAGCTGTGTATCAACCTG
Source organism: Phyllobates terribilis (assembly GCF_046119375.1). Classification (NCBI taxonomy): domain Eukaryota; kingdom Metazoa; phylum Chordata; class Amphibia; order Anura; family Dendrobatidae; genus Phyllobates; species Phyllobates terribilis. The sequence continues at coordinate 288,585,397 of NW_027362769.1, forward strand.
ACTTCTGCACAACACAACTGATGGTCCCAACCCCATTTATAAGGCAAGAAATCCCACTTATTAAACCTGACAGGGCAGACCTGTGAAGTGAAAAACATTTCCGGTGACTACTTCTTGAAGCTCATCAAGAGAATGCCAAGAGTGTGCAAAGCAGTCATCAAAGCAAAAGGTGGCTACTTTGAAGATCCTAGAATATAAGACATATTTTCAGTTGTTTCACACTTTTTGTTAAGTATATAATTCCACATGTGTTAATTCATAGTTTTGATGCCTTGAGTGTGAATGTACAATTTTCATAGTCATGAAAATACAGAAAAATCTATAAATGAGAAGGAGTGTCCAAACTTTTGGTCTGTACTGTAGGTATTCCACAACATATTTACACTGCTCAAAAAAATAAAGGGAACACTAACAGAATATAGCTCCAAGTAAATCAAACTTCTGTGAAATCAAACTGTCCACTTAGGAAGCAACACTGATTGACAATCAATTTCACATGCTGTTGTGCAAATGGAATAGACAATAGATGGAAATTGTTGGCAATTATCAAGACACACTCAATAAAGGAGTGGTTTTGCAGGTGGGGACCACAGACCACATCTCAGAACCAATGCTTTCTGGCTGATGTTTTCTTTTGAATGTTGGTTGTGCTTTCACACTCGTGGTAGCATGAGACAGAATCTAAAACCCACAGAAGTTGCTCAGGTAGTGCAGCTCATCCAGGATGGCACATCAATGCAAGCTGTGGCAAGAAGGTTTTCTGTGTCTGTCAGCGTAGTATCCAGAGGCTGGAGGTGCCACCAGGAGACGTGAAGGGGCCGTAGGAGGGCAACAACCCAGCAGCAGGCCCGCTACCTCTGTCTTTGTGCAAGGAGGAACAGGAGGAGCACTGCCTGAGCCCTGCAAAATGACCTCCAGTGGGCCACAAACGTGAATGTGTCTTCACAAACAGTTAGAAACTGACTCCATGAGGGTGGTATGAGGGCCCGACATCCACAGATGGAGGTTGTGCTCACAGCCCAACACCGTGCAGGAAGCTTGGCATTTACCATAGAACACCAGGATTGGCAAAGTTGCCACTGGCGCCCTGTGAGCTTCACAGATGAAAGCAGGTTCACACATGTGAACAGACGTGACAGAGTCTGGAGACGCCGTGGAGAGCAATCTGCTGCCTGCAACATCCTTCAGCGTGACCAGTTTGCAGTGGGTGAGTAATGGTGTGGGGTGGCATTTCTTTGGAGGGCTGCACAGCCCTCCATGTGCTCGCCAGAGGTAGCCTGACTGCCATTAGGTACCGAGATGAGATCCTAAGACCCCTTGTGAAACCATATGCTGGTGCTGTTGGCCCTGGGTTCCTCCTAATGCAGGACAATGCCAGATCTCATGTGGCTGGAATGTGTCAGCAGTTCCTGCAAGATGAAGGCATTGAAGCTATGGACTGGCCCGCCCGTTCCACAGACGTGAATCCAATTGAGCACATCTGGGACATCATGTCTCGCTCCATCCACCAATGTCACGTTGCACCACAGACTGTCCAGGACTTGGCGGATGCTTTAGTCCAGGTCTGGGAGGAGATCCGACAGGAGACCATCTGCAACCTCATCAGGAGCATGCCAGGCATTGTAGGGAGGTCATACAGGCACATGGAGGCCACACACAATACTGAGACTCATTTTGACTTGTTTTAAATACATTACATCAAAGTTGGATCAGCCTGTAGTGAGTTTTTCCACTTTAATTTTGGGGGTGATTCCAAATCCAGGCCTCCATTGGTTAATAAATTTGATTTCCATTGATGATTTTTGTGTGATTTTGTTCTCAGCACATTCAACTTTGTACAGAACAAAGTATTCAATAAGAATATTTCATTCATTCAGATCTAGGATGTATTATTTGAGTGTTCCCTTTATTTTTTTTAGCAGTGTATATCTCCATCTGAACTAACAGTCCTTCTGAGGACTAATTCAGCTGCATATATTACTGATGATAGCAGGAGTTAGGCAAGGTTTGTGGCAGTATATACAGCACATTAGGGTCCATTGCACATCCTGTGCATGTTCTGTCTGCTGTTGCTGTTACATATCCATATGCAGTGCATTGTGAAAGTATTTGGCCCCCTTGAACTTTTCTACCTTTTGCCACATTTCTTGCTTCAAACATAAAGATATAAAATTCTATTTATTGGGGGAAGAATCAACAAGTGGGACACAATCGTGAAGTGGAACGAAATTTATTGGATATTTTATACTTTTTTTTAACAAATTAAAAACTGAAAAGTGGGGCGTGCAATATTATTCGACCCCCTTGAGTTAATACTTTGTAGCGCCACCTTTAGCAGCGATTGCAGCTGCAAGTCGCTTGGGGTATGTCTCTATCAGTTTTTCACATCGAGAGGCTGAATTTCTTGCCCATTCTTCCTTGCAAAACAGCTCAAGCTCATTGAGGTTGGATGGAGGGCGTTTGTGAACAGCAGTTTTCAGCTCTTTCCACAGATTCTCGATTGGATTCAGGTCTGGACTTTGACTTGGCCATTCTAACACCTGGATATGTTTATATTTTTATTTTTGAACCATTCCATTGTAGATTTTGCTTTATGTTTGGGATCATTGTCTTGTTGGAAGATAAATCTCCGTCCCAGTCTCAGGTCTTTTGCAGACTCCACCAGGTTTTCTTCCATAATGGTCCTGTATTTGGCTCCATCCATCTTCCCATCAATTTTAACCATCTTCCCTGTCCCTGCTGAAGAAAAGCAGGCCCAAACCATGATGCTGCCACCACCATGTTTGACAGTGGGGATGGTGTTTTGAGGGTGATTACCTGTGTTGCTTTTACGCCAAACATATCATTCTGCATTGTGGCCAAAAAGTTTGATATTGGTTTCATCTGACCAGAGCACCTTATTCCACATGTTTCGTGTGTCTCCCAGGTGGCTTGTGGCAAACTTCAAACGAGGCGTTTTATGGATATCTTTGAGAAATGGCTTTCTTCTTGCCACTCTTCCATAAAGGCCAGATTTGTGCAGTGTACAACTGATTGTTGTCCTATGCACAGACTCTTCCACCTCAGCTGTAGATCTCTGCAGTTCATCCAGAGTGATCATGGGCTTTTTGGCTGCATCTCTGATCAGTCTTCTCCTTGTTCGAGATGAAAGTTCAGAGGGACGGCCGGGTCTTGGTAGATTTGTAGTGGTCTGATACTCCTTCCATTTCAATATGATCACTTGCATAGTGCTCCTTGAGATATTTAAAACTTTAGAAATCTTTTTGTATCCAAATCCGGCTTTAAACTTCGCCACAACAGTATCTCTGACCTGCATGGTGTGTTCCTTGGTCTTCATGATGCTCTCTGCACTTGAAACAGAACCCTGAGACTATCACAGAGCAGGTGCATTTATACGGAGACTTGATTATACACAGGTGGATTCTATTTATTATTACCAGTCATTTAGGACAACATTAGATCATTCAGAGATCCTCACTGAACTTCTGCAGTGAGTTACCTGCACTGAAAGCAAAGGGGCCGAATAATATTGCACGCCCCACTTTTCAGTTTTTAATTTGTTAAAAAAGTTTAAAATATCCAATAAATTTCGTTCCACTTCATGATTGTGTCCTACTTGTTGTTGATTCTTCCCAAAAAAATTTGAATTTTATATCTTTATGTTTGAAGCCAGAAATGTGGCAAAAGGTAGAAAAGTTCAAGGGGGCCAAATACTTTCACAATGCACTGTAGCTTTACATATCAGGGCTATTTTTTTTTGCTCTTAATCCTGATTATTTGCTTAAAAAGCAATACAGTGCTCCATTTTACTGCTCCAGTTGGTTGTTAGCAGAATACAGGCTGATTTTTGTTCATTTTATTCACATTGCTGTACTGTGTAAGCAGAAACTTTTACTTTTTACACGTGATCGCATATTACTGCAGTAATAATCATGACATTTTTTGGAGCGTGCCAAATTTTCCAATCCATTTAAAGTTAGCCATCTGTCTTTTATTGAACTTATTCACACTTGGCTGCTGACCAATACTATACTACAAGACCACAGCCTACAACCGTGGTCGTCACACGTGATTGCATATTACGGTGGTAACAATCGTGACATTTTTTTGAGCGTGCCAAATATTCCACTCCATTTAAAGTTATCCATCTGTGTTTTATTGAACCTATTCACATTTGGTTGCTGACCAATACTATGCTACAAGGCCATAGCCTAAAACTGGGGTCATCACACATGATCGCATATTACTGGGGAAATAATTCAGACATTATGTGGAGTGTCCCAAATATTACACTCCATTTAAAATGGTAAAGGCGCGTGACAAGGGATGGGGAAGTGCACGTGATGGTGCAAGCAGAGGCCGAGGCCGTGGGCAAGATGAAACTGTGCCTGCTGAGGGAGCACAACAAACACCCACATCATGTTGAACTACCTTCCTGTCCCAATTACTAGGGGACTGCGGAACACCACTCTTGAAGCAACAGCAGTGTGAAAAGGTTGTTGATTGGATAGCAGATAATGCTTCAAGTTACTTTTCAATCACCACCCTGTCTTCCACACGGTCAAGTCTCAGTAGCCATGAGTCTGAACCACATATTCCTCACCATGATCCTACTTCCTCCCACTATCCCGAGTGCCCGGAGACAATTGATCCCACACTTGGACACTCCGAATAGCTGTTCACTTTTACATTTATAGATTCGGCCCTCTAACCTGGCCAGCTTCAAGCGGGGCAAGAGGAGATTGCATGTAGCGATGCTCAAATATTTGAGCAGCCATGGTCACATGAAGGTGTCGGTGGAAAAAGCAATTAGAGGTGGATGATGATGAGACACAATTGCCAGAATGTCAGGAAGAGGACCAGGGTGTGGTAGTGGAAGACAAGGTGGCGGACGATGAAGTCACTGACCTAATCTGACAAGGTGACAAGCAGAGTGAGGACAGTAGCATACAGGGAGAGGGAGGCATAGCACCACAACAGGCAGGAACAAGCAGTGTGGTGGCCACATACACAAGGAGGCATGACTGTTCCCAGAAACACCAACACAATGGAAGTTGCCAGTACAACTGTTAGGTCTTCCCGAGTCTGGTTGTTTCTTAAAGACTGCCCAGATAACCCCAAAAAGACCATTTTCAACATCTGCCAGGCCAGCATCAGTAAGGGCAGCAAAAATACCAGCCTGACCACCACCAGCATGCTCAGGGACATGACAGAAAAGCACCCGACTAGGTGGGCCGAACGTCAGGGTACAGAAACAGTGTCTGCAGGTGACACCACTGTTTCTTCTGCTGTTGTGCCAGGATGGTACACGTCCTCCTGACTCTGAGGATGGCGTGCCCTGGGTCATTCAGGGTTTCCCCTATATTCTACAGCTCCTGCACCTCCTCCTCCTCCATTTCCGAAATGACCACAAGTCGGAAGCTGAGAGCACTGCAGCACTGCCTCGGCTAAGCGGCAACAGGCACTGCTGAAGCTAATATGCTTAGGGGACAAACTGCACACCTCTGAAAAGTTGTTGACAGCTGTAACAGAGCAGGCAGATCTGTGACTGTCACTGCTGAACCTACAGCCAGGCATGGTCATGTGTGACAATGCCCGGAACCTGGTGGCGGCTCTGAAGTGAGGCAACCAGACACATGTACCATGCTTGATCCATGTGCTCAACCTCGTGGTTCAGCTGTTTCTCAAAACCTACCCGGATCTGCCTGATCTGCTTGTTAAAGTACTCCGCGTGTGTGCCCATTTCAGAAAGTCACCTACAGCTTCTGCCATCCTCGCCGTGCTTCAGGAGTGTTTGTAGCTTCCAGCTGGTGTGCGATGTCACCACGCGTTGGAACTCAACTTGCAGATGTTGGGAAGGATTTGTGAGCAGCAGAGGGCAGTTGTTGAGTACCAGCTTCAACACGCCTGTCGGCATTCAGGTCAGCCTCCGCTCATAAGAGCTGATGAGTGGGCATGGATGTTTGACATCTGTGTTATCCTCCAAAACTTTGAGGACTCCACCAAGATGGTGAGCGGCGATGATGCCATAATTAACGTCACCATCCCGCATCTCTGTCTTTTGAAATGCTTGCTGCTCACAATTAAAGAGGAGTCATGTTGAGCGAGCACTAAAATGCTCGGGTGCCCGAAGCTCGGGCCGAGCTCACCGTGATACTCGGGTGTTCGACCCGCGCAACGAGCCCAATATTAGTCTGTGGGAGGCCGAAGCATTTTTGCGGCGGCACCCCCGGCAGTCTGTAGAAAGCCTAAAAAGTGCCCAAAACGATAGTGACAGTGTTCAAATGACATGGGGACAGCATGGGGATCGCCCCAGGAAGCATTTCTGACCCCCAGGTCACTGCTGTCAACAACGTGGTCAGAGGTATTAAGCCACTTTTGCGGGCTCACAATAAAACGTTCAAAAACGAAACTGAATCGGTTTTCCTGTGAAATATGTTAAGGAACTTCCATTCCATGGTAAAGACTTGTGTATAAGGTAAAATAAATAACCAAAAACAAAAATACTCCTCCACACCTTGGGCTATGTTCACAAGTAGCATTTTTTATGCGTTTTTGCACTTTTGTATTGCTTTCAACCGTGACAAATGCATTCACCGGGAAATGTCATTTTAACATTTTACAACCTTATCTGGCCATGTGCTGTGTGACACATGCATACAGTGCAGAAAAGACATGGGAACAGCATGGGGAAGACCCCTGGAAGCATCTCTGACACCCAGGTCACTGCCTAAAAGTGTGCACATCAGAAGTGATCCTTGCCGCATCAGAAGATGCAGACTTGCAAGTCCTTGTCCCAGGGAAGTGTTCAATTGTTCCTCCCCCATTCCTGGCAATGCAAGCGCAAGTATGCAGACTGCCACCCACCCACCCCCAGGCTGCAATACCATACTGCTTGCTTGCTTGCACTTGAAATTGGGCCATTTAGGCATGTGGAGGCGGAATCTGGCCACCACGTCATGGCTGCGTCGGCGGCCTGGTATCCATACTCAGTCCCCAGCTGCCCGACGGCCGGGTGTCCACGCTTGGTCCCCAGCCGCCAGGGGGTGACCGGGTGTCCATACTCGGTCCCCAGCCGCCCCGTGGCTGGGTGCCCACACACGGTCCCCGGCCGCCTGGGGGCTGCCGGGTGTCCATAAACGGTCCCCAGCTGCCCCTATTTGAAGGACGGCCTAACCACAAACACGTGAACAAGTGAATGTGGCCAGGGATGGTCCATCTGACTGACGCCTTCACACTAGGTTAATATTGTGGAAGCGGGGACACAGTTGGACACTGGGATGCAACACGTCCTCCAGACATAGAGGATTGCGGGTCCTGGGTCAATCAGGCTTCAACACAAAGTTCAGAAGGTAGACAGCAGCAGTGGTCGGCCTCCTACACAACGAGTAAATTATTCATGATCATGAGGCCATCCATCTCCTTAGCTTTCTGTTCCTTGGAATGCAAGCGCACGAATGTAGTAGCGGCTAGGCCTGAGGTGGTCAGCATTTTGGCGCATATCCTACCTCCTCCGAGGATTGCTGGATGTTTTCCTGCTACTAACCCAGTTCTATGACTCCCGTTAAAACAAAGCTTCAGGTGATGAATAATGGATGAGGTGGTGGCAAAGGAGAAAGAGCAAGAGGAACAGGGACCATTCACATTAATATCAGGCCAGTCAACCAGACATGTCTTGTAGGATATGTTTCTGTACCAAAAGGAGCGGTTCGGCTACACAGTTATAGGGCATACAGTGAGTGCAATGCCTACCAAAAATTTTGAGGCACTCCAATGCCCCTTGGAAGTGACATGGAGGTCAGAGGGCCTTAACTAAACCATTTTTTCCATTTATAGCAACTGGGTCTCCTGTACACTGTTGGAATAAGCAGTGAAAGGAAGACTTTTCAAAAATTATGAGGAACTGCAATGCCCCTTGAAACAGACATGGATTACAGCGTACTAAAAGCCTTCTACCCATTATTGGGGAGTGGGTCTCCCTTAGTGTGTGCCTATCCATTGAAAAGCAAAAGCTTACTAAAATTAGGAGGAAATGCAATGCCCATTATAAGAGTCGTGGAGGTTAGAGGTAATTAAAAACAACATTTCAATGCCCTTTGGAAGTGCTGTGGAGTTCAGAGTGGTTTAACAAGACTGTTTTACTGCCCCTTGGAAGAGACGTGGAGGACACAGTAGCTTAACAAGACAGTTTTAATGCCCCTTGGAATAGTGGTGGAGGTCACAGTAGCTTAACAAGACTGTTTTAACGCCCCTTGGAAGAGACGTGGAGGTCACAGTAGCTTAACAAGACGGTTTTAATGCCCCTTGGAAGAGTGGTGGAGATCGCAGTGGAATAAAAAAACAATATCAATGCCCCTTGGAAGAGTGGTGGAGGTCACAGTAGCTTAACAAGAGGGTTTTAATGCCCCTTGGAAGAGCTGTGGAGTTCAGAGTGGTTTAACAAGACGGTTTTAATGCCCCTTGGAAGACTGGTGGAGCTCACAGTAGCTTAAGAACACAGTTTTAAGGCCCCTTGGAAGAGTGGTGGAGGTCGCAGGGGAATAAAAAGACAATATCAATGCCCCTTGGAAGAGTGGTGGAGGTCACAGTAGCTTAACAAGATGGTTTTAATGCCCCTTGGAAGAGTGGAGGAGGTCACGGTAGCTTAACAAGATGGTTTTAATGCCCCTTGGAAGAGACGTTGAGGTCACAGTAGCGTAACAAGATGGTTTTAATGCCCCTTGGAAGAGACATGGAGGTCACAGTAGCTTAACAAGACTGTTTTAATGCCCCTTGGAAGAGTGGTGGAGGTCGCAGTGGAATAAAAAGACAATATCAATGCCCCTTGGAAGAGTGGTGGTGGTCACAATAGCTTAACAAGACGGTTTTAATGCCCCTTTGAAGAGTGGTGAAGGTCACAGTAGCTTAACAAGACGGTTTTAATGCTCCTTGGAAGAGACGTGGAGGTCACATTAGATTAACAAGACAGTTTTAATGCCCCTTGGAAGAGTGGTGGAGGTCACAGTAGCTTAACAAGACAGTTTTAATGACCTTTGGAAGAGTTGTGGAGTTCAGAGTGGTTTAACAAGACGATTTTAATGCCCTTTGGAAGAGTGGTGGAGGTCACAGTAGCTTAACAAGACGGTTTTACTGCCCCTTTGAAGAGTGGTGGAAGTCACAGTAGCACAACAAGACGGTTTTAATGCCCCTTGGAAGAGACGTGGAGGTCACAGTAGCTTAACAAGACAGTTTTAATGCCCCTTGGAAGAATGGTGGAGGTCGCAGTGGAATAAAAAGGCAATATCAATGCCCCTTGGAAGAGTGGTGGAGGCCATAGTAGCTTAACAAGACAGTTTTAATGCCCCTTGGAAGAGTGGTGTAAGTCACAGTAGCTTAACAAGATGGTTTTAATGCCCCTTGGAAAAGACGTGAAGGTCACAGTAGATTAACAAGACAGTTTTAATTCCCCGTGGAAGAGACGTGGAGGTCACAGTAGCTTAACAAGACAGTTTTAATGCCCCTTGGAAGAGTGGTGGAGGTCGCAGTGGAATAAAAAGACAATATCAATGCCCCTTGGAAGAGTGGTGGAGGTCACAGTAGCTTAACAAGACAGTTTTAATGCCCCTTCGAAGAGTGGTGTAGGTCACAGTAGCTTAACAAGACGGTTTTAATGCCCCTTGGAAGAGATGTGGAGGTCACAGTAGATTAACAAGACAGTTTTAATGCCACTTGCAAGAGTGGTGGAGGTCGCAGCAGAATAAAAAGACAATATCAATGACCCGTTGGAAGAGTGGTGGAGGTCAGTGTAGCTTAACAAGATGATTTTAATGCCCCTTGGAAGAGTGGTGGAGGTCACAGTAGCTTAACAAGAGGGTTTTAATGCCCCTTGGAAGAGCTGTGGAGTTCAGAGTGGTTTAACAAGACGGTTTTAATGCCCCTTGGAAGACTGGTGGAGCTCACAGTAGCTTAAGAACACAGTTTTAAGGCCCCTTGGAAGAGTGGTGGAGGTCGCAGGGGAATAAAAAGACAATATCAATGCCCCTTGGAAGAGTGGTGGAGGTCACAGTAGCTTAACAAGATGGTTTTAATGCCCCTTGGAAGAGTGGAGGAGGTCACGGTAGCTTAACAAGATGGTTTTAATGCCTCTTGGAAGAGACGTTGAGGTCACAGTAGCGTAACAAGATGGTTTTAATGCCCCTTGGAAGAGACATGGAGGTCACAGTAGCTTAACAAGACTGTTTTTATGCCCCTTGGAAGAGTGGTGGAGGTCGCAGTGGAATAAAAAGACAATATCAATGCCCCTTGGAAGAGTGGTGGTGGTCACAATAGCTTAACAAGACAGTTTTAATGCCCCTTTGATGAGTGGTGAAGGTCACAGTAGCTTAACAAGACGGTTTTAATGCCCCTTGGAAGAGACATGGAGGTCACATTAGATTAACAAGACAGTTTTAATGCCCCTTGGAAGAGTGGTGGAGGTCACAGAAGCTTAACAAGACAGTTTTAATGACCTTTGGAAGAGCTGTGGAGTTCAGAGTGGTTTAACAAGACGGTTTTATAGCCCTTTGGAAGAGTGGTGGAGGTCACAGTAGCTTAACAAGACGGTTTTACTGCCCCTTTGAAGAGTGGTGGAAGTCACAGTAGCACAACAAGACGGTTTTAATGCCCCTTGGAAGAGACGTGGAGGTCACAGTAGCTTAACAAGACAGTTTTAATGCCCCTTGGAAGAATGGTGGAGGTTGCAGTGGAATAAAAAGGCAATATCAATGCCCCTTGGAAGAGTGGTGGAGGCCACAGTAGCTTAACAAGACAGTTTTAATGCCCCTTGGAAGAGTGGTGTAAGTCACAGTAGCTTAACAAGATGGTTTTAATGCCCCTTGGAAAAGACGTGAAGGTCACAGTAGATTAACAAGACAGTTTTAATGCCCCTTGGAAGAGTGGTGGAGGTCGCAGCAGAATAAAAAGACAATATCAATGACCCGTTGGAAGAGTGGTGGAGGTCAGTGTAGCTTAACAAGATGATTTTAATGCCCCTTGGAAGAGTGGTGGAGGTCACAGTAGCTTAACAAGAGGGTTTTAATGCCCCTTGGAAGAGCTGTGGAGTTCAGAGTGGTTTAACAAGACGGTTTTAATGCCCCTTGGAAGACTGGTGGAGCTCACAGTAGCTTAAGAACACAGTTTTAAGGCCCCTTGGAAGAGTGGTGGAGGTCGCAGGGGAATAAAAAGACAATATCAATGCCCCTTGGAAGAGTGGTGGAGGTCACAGTAGCTTAACAAGATGGTTTTAATGCCCCTTGGAAGAGTGGAGGAGGTCACGGTAGCTTAACAAGATGGTTTTAATGCCCCTTGGAAGAGACGTTGAGGTCACAGTAGCGTAACAAGATGGTTTTAATGCCCCTTGGAAGAGACATGGAGGTCACAGTAGCTTAACAAGACTGTTTTTATGCCCCTTGGAAGAGTGGTGGAGGTCGCAGTGGAATAAAAAGACAATATCAATGCCCCTTGGAAGAGTGGTGGTGGTCACAATAGCTTAACAAGACGGTTTTAATGCCCCTTTGATGAGTGGTGAAGGTCACAGTAGCTTAACAAGACGGTTTTAATGCCCCTTGGAAGAGACATGGAGGTCACATTAGATTAACAAGACAGTTTTAATGCCCCTTGGAAGAGTGGTGGAGGTCACAGAAGCTTAACAAGACAGTTTTAATGACCTTTGGAAGAGCTGTGGAGTTCAGAGTGGTTTAACAAGACGGTTTTATAGCCCTTTGGAAGAGTGGTGGAGGTCACAGTAGCTTAACAAGACGGTTTTACTGCCCCTTTGAAGAGTGGTGGAAGTCACAGTAGCACAACAAGACGGTTTTAATGCCCCTTGGAAGAGACGTGGAGGTCACAGTAGCTTAACAAGACAGTTTTAATGCCCCTTGGAAGAATGGTGGAGGTTGCAGTGGAATAAAAAGGCAATATCAATGCCCCTTGGAAGAGTGGTGGAGGCCACAGTAGCTTAACAAGACAGTTTTAATGCCCCTTGGAAGAGTGGTGTAAGTCACAGTAGCTTAACAAGATGGTTTTAATGCCCCTTGGAAAAGACGTGAAGGTCACAGTAGATTAACAAGACAGTTTTAATGCCCCTTGGAAGAGTGGTGGAGGTCGCAGCAGAATAAAAAGACAATATCAATGACCCGTTGGAAGAGTGGTGGAGGTCAGTGTAGCTTAACAAGATGATTTTAATGCCCCTTGGAAGAGTGGTGGAGGTCACAGTAGCTTAACAAGAGGGTTTTAATGCCCCTTGGAAGAGCTGTGGAGTTCAGAGTGGTTTAACAAGACGGTTTTAATGCCCCTTGGAAGACTGGTGGAGGTCACAGTAGCTTAAGAACACAGTTTTAATGCCCCTTGGAAGAGTGGTGGAGGTCGCAGTGGAATAAAAAGACAATATCAATGCCCCTTGGAAGAGTGGTGGTGGTCACAATAGCTTAACAAGACGGTTTTAATGCCCCTTTGAAGAGTGGTGAAGGTCACAGTAGCTTAACAAGACGGTTTTAATGCCCCTTGGAAGAGACGTGGAGGTCACATTAGATTAACAAGACAGTTTTAATGCCCCTTGGAAGAGTGGTGGAGGTCACAGTAGCTTAACAAGACAGTTTTAATGACCTTTGGAAGAGCTGTGGAGTTCAGAGTGGTTTAACAAGACGGTTTTAATGCCCTTTGGAAGAGTGGTGGAGGTCACTGTAGCTTAACAAGATGGTTTTACTGCCCCTTTGAAGAGTGGTGGAAGTCACAGTAGCACAACAAGACGGTTTTAATGCCCCTTGGAAGAGACGTGGAGGTCACAGTAGCTTAACAAGACAGTTTTAATGCCCCTTGGAAGAATGGTGGAGGTCGCAGTGGAATAAAAAGACAATATCAATGCCCCTTGGAAGAGTGGTGGAGGCCACAGTAGCTTAACAAGACAGTTTTAATGCCCCTTGGAAGAGTGGTGTAAGTCACAGTAGCTTAACAAGATGGTTTTTATGCCCCTTGGAAAAGACGTGAAGGTCACAGTAGATTAACAAGACAGTTTTAATGCCCCTTGGAAGAGTGGTGGAGGTCGCAGCAGAATAAAAAGACAATATCAATGACCCGTTGGAAGAGTGGTGGAGGTCAGTGTACCTTAACAAGATGATTTTAATGCCCATTGGAAGAGAGGTGGAGGTCACAGTAGCTTAACAAGAGGGTTTTAATGCCCCTTGGAAGAGCTGTGGAGTTCAGAGTGGTTTAACAAGACGGTTTTAATGCCCCTTGGAAGACTGGTGGAGGTCACAGTAGCTTAAGAACACAGTTTTAATGCCCCTTGGAAGAGTGGTGGAGGTCGCAGGGGAATAAAAAGACAATATCAATGCCCCTTGGAAGAGTGGTGGAGGTCAGAGTAGCTTTACAAGATGGTTTTAATGCCCCTTGGAAGAGTGGAGGAGGTCACGGTAGCTTAACAAGATGGTTTTAATGCCCCTTGGAAGAGACGTGGAGGTCACAGTAGCTTAACAAGATGGTTTTAATGCCCCTTGGAAGAGACATGGAGGTCACAGTAGCTTAACAAGACAGTTTTAATGCCCCTTGGAAGAGTGGTGGAGGTCGCAGTGGAATAAAAAGACAATATCAATGCCCCTTGGAAGAGTGGTGGTGGTCACAATAGCTTAACAAGACGGTTTTAATGCCCCTTTGAAGAGTGGTGAAGGTCACAGTAGCTTAACAAGACGGTTTTAATGCCTCTTGGAAGAGACGTGGAGGTCACATTAGATTAACAAGACAGTTTTAATGCCCCTTGGAAGAGTGGTGGAGGTCACAGAAGCTTAACAAGACAGTTTTAATGACCTTTGGAAGAGCTGTGGAGTTCAGAGTGGTTTAACAAGACGGTTTTAATGCCCTTTGGAAGAGTGGTGGAGGTCACAGTAGCTTAACAAGACGGTTTTACTGCCCCTTTGAAGAGTGGTGGAAGTCACAGTAGCACAACAAGACGGTTTTAATGCCCCTTGGAAGAGACGTGGAGGTCACAGTAGCTTAACAAGACAGTTTTAATGCCCCTTGGAAGAATGGTGGAGGTTGCAGTGGAATAAAAAGGCAATATCAATGCCCCTTGGAAGAGTGGTGGAGGCCACAGTAGCTTAACAAGACAGTTTTAATGCCCCTTGGAAGAGTGGTGTAAGTCACAGTAGCTTAACAAGATGGTTTTAATGCCCCTTGGAAAAGACGTGAAGGTCACAGTAGATTAACAAGACAGTTTTAATGCCCCTTGGAAGAGTGGTGGAGGTCGCAGCAGAATAAAAAGACAATATCAATGACCCGTTGGAAGAGTGGTGGAGGTCAGTGTAGCTTAACAACATGATTTTAATGCCCCTTGGAAGAGTGGTGGAGGTCACAGTAGCTTAACAAGAGGGTTTTAATGCCCCTTGGAAGAGCTGTGGAGTTCAGAGTGGTTTAACAAGACGGTTTTAATGCCCCTTGGAAGACTGGTGGAGGTCACAGTAGCTTAAGAACACAGTTTTAATGCCCCTTGGAAGAGTGGTGGAGGTCGCAGTGGAATAAAAAGACAATATCAATGCCCCTTGGAAGAGTGGTGGTGGTCACAATAGCTTAACAAGACGGTTTTAATGCCCCTTTGAAGAGTGGTGAAGGTCACAGTAGCTTAACAAGACGGTTTTAATGCCCCTTGGAAGAGACGTGGAGGTCACATTAGAATAACAAGACAGTTTTAATGCCCCTTGGAAGAGTGGTGGAGGTCACAGTAGCTTAACAAGACAGTTTTAATGACCGTTGGAAGAGCTGTGGAGTTCAGAGTGGTTTAACAAGACGGTTTTAATGCCCTTTGGAAGAGTGGTGGAGGTCACAGTAGCTTAACAAGATGGTTTTACTGCCCCTTTGAAGAGTGGTGGAAGTCACAGTAGCACAACAAGACGGTTTTAATGCCCCTTGGAAGAGACGTGGAGGTCACAGTAGCTTAACAAGACAGTTTTAATGCCCCTTGGAAGAATGGTGGAGGTCGCAGTGGAATAAAAAGACAATATCAATGCCCCTTGGAAGAGTGGTGGAGGCCACAGTAGCTTAACAAGACAGTTTTAATGCCCCTTGGAAGAGTGGTGTAAGTCACAGTAGCTTAACAAGATGGTTTTTATGCCCCTTGGAAAAGACGTGAAGGTCACAGTAGATTAACAAGACAGTTTTAATGCCCCTTGGAAGAGTGGTGGAGGTCGCAGCAGAATAAAAAGACAATATCAATGACCCGTTGGAAGAGTGGTGGAGGTCAGTGTAGCTTAACAAGATGATTTTAATGCCCCTTTGAAGAGAGGTGGAGGTCACAGTAGCTTAACAAGAGGGTTTTAATGCCCCTTGGAAGAGCTGTGGAGTTCAGAGTGGTTTAACAAGACGGTTTTAATGCCCCTTGGAAGACTGGTGGAGGTCACAGTAGCTTAAGAACACAGTTTTAATGCCCCTTGGAAGAGTGGTCGAGGTCAAAGGGGAATAAAAAGACAATATCAATGCCCCTTGGAAGAGTGGTGGAGGTCAGAGTAGCTTAACAAGATGGTTTTAATGCCCCTTGGAAGAGTGGAGGAGGTCACGGTAGCTTAACAAGATGGTTTTAATGCCCCTTGGAAGAGACGTGGAGGTCACAGTAGCTTAACAAGATGGTTTTAATGCCCCTTGGAAGAGACATGGAGGTCACAGTAGCTTAACAAGACAGTTTTAATGCCCCTTGGAAGAGTGGTGGAGGTCGCAGTGGAATAAAAAGACAATATCAATGCCCCTTGGAAGAGTGGTGGTGGTCACAATAGCTTAACAAGACGGTTTTAATGCCCCTTTGAAGAGTGGTGAAGGTCACAGTAGCTTAACAAGACGGTTTTAATGCCCCTTGGAAGAGACGTGGAGGTCACATTATATTAGCAAGACAGTTTTAATGCCCCGTGGAAGAGTGGTGGAAGTCACAGTAGCTTAACAAGACTGTTTTAATGAACTTTGGAAGAGCTGTGGAGTTCAGAGTGGTTTAACAAGACGGTTTTAATGCCCTTTGGAAGAGTGGTGGAGGTCACAGTAGCTTAACAAGACGGTTTTACTGCCCCTTGGAAGAGTGGTGGAAGTCACAGTAGCACAACAAGACGGTTTTAATGCCCCTTGGAAGAGACGTGAAGGTCACAGTAGCTTAACAAGACAGTTTTAATGCCCCTTGGAAGAATAGTGGAGGTCGCAGTGGAATAAAAAGACAATATCAATGCCCCTTGGAAGAGTGGTGGAGGCCACAGTAGCTTAACAAGACAGTTTTAATGCCCCTTGGAAGAGTGGTGTAAGTCACAGTAGCTTAACAAGATGGTTTTAATGCGCCTTGGAAAAGACGTGAAGGTCACAGTAGATTAACAAGACAGTTTTAATGCCCCTTGGAAGAGTGGTGGAGGTCGCAGTGGAATAAAAAGACAATATCTATGCCCCTTCGAAGAGTGGTGGTGGTCACAATAGCTTAACAAGACGGTTTTAATGCCCCTTGGAAGAGTGGTGGAGGTCACAATAGCTTAACAAAACGGTTTTAATGCACCTTGGAAGAGACGTGGAGGTCACATTAGATTAACAAGACAGTTTTAATGCCCCTTGGAGGAGTGGTGGAGGTCACAGTAGCTTAACAAGACAGTTTTAATGCACCTTGGAAGAGCTGTGGAGTTCAGAGTGGTTTAACAAGACGGTTTTAATGCCCCTCGGAAGAGTGGTGGAGGTCACAGTAGCTTAACAAGATGGTTTTAATGCCCCTTGGAAGAGTGGTGGAAGTCACAGTAGCTCAACAAGATGGTTTTAATGCCCCTTGGAAGAGACGTGGAGGTCACAGTAGCTTAACAAGACAGTTTTAATGCCCCTTGGAAGAGTGGTGAAGGTCACAGTGGAATAAAATGACAACATCAATGCCCCTTGGAAAAGTGGTGTAGGTCACAGTAGTCTAACAAGACAGTTTTAATTCCCCTTGGAAGAGTGGTGTAGGTCACAGTAGCTTAACAAGATGGTTTTAATGCCCCTTGGAAAAGACGTCGAGGTCACAGTAGATTAACAAGACAGTTTTAATGCCCCTTGGAAGAGTGGTGGAGGTCGCAGTGGAATAAAAAGACAATATCAATACGCCTTAGAAGAGTGGTGGAAGTCAGTGTAGCTTGACAAGACGATTTTAATGCCCCTTGGAAGAGTGGTGGAGGTAACAGTAGCTTAACAAGACAGTTTTATTGCCCCTTGGAAGAGTGGTGGAGGTTGCAGTGGAATAAAAAGACAATATCAATGCCCCTTGGAAGAGTGGTGGAGGTCACAGTAGCTTAACAAGACGGTTTTAATGCCCCTTGGAAGAGTGGTGGAGGTCACAGTAGCTTAACAAGATGGTTTTAATGCCCATTGGATGAGATGTGGAGGTCAGAGTGGTATAACAAGACAGTTTTAATGCCCCTTAATAGAGTGGTGGAGGTCACAGTAGCTTAACAAGACGGTTTTAATGCCCCTTGGAAGAGTGGTGGAGGACGCAGGGGAATAAAAAGACAATATCAATGCCCCTTGGAAGAGTGGTGGAGGTCACAGTAGCTTAACAAGACGGTTTTAATGCCCCTTGGAAGAGTGGTGGAGGTCACAGTAGCTCAACAAGACGGTTTTAATGCCCCTTGGAAGAGACGTGGAGGTCACAATAGCTTAACAAGACATTTTTAATGCCCCTTGGAAGAGTGGTGGAGGTCGCAGTGGAATAAAAAGACAATATCAATGCCCCTTGGAAGACTGGTGGAGGTCACAGTAGCTTAACAAGACAGTTTTAATGCCCCTTGGAAGAGTGGTGTAGGCCACAGCAGCTTAACAAGAGGGTTTTAATGCCCCTTGGAAGAAACGTGGAGGTCACAGTAGATTAACAAGACAGTTTTAATGCCCCTTGCAAGAGTGGTGGAGGTCGCAGCAGAATAAAAAGACAATATCAGTGACCCGTTGTAAGAGTGGTGGAGGTCAGTGTAACTTAACAAGACGATTTTAATGCCCCTTGGAAGAGTGGTGGAGGTCACAGTTGCTTAACAAGAGGGTTTTAGTGGCCCTTGGAAGAGCTGTGGAGTTCAGAGTGGTTTAACAAATGGTTTTAATGCCCCTTGGAAGACTGGTGGAGGTCACAGTAGCTTAAGAACACAGTTTTAATGCCCCTTGGAAGAGTGGTGGAGGTCGCTGGGGAATAAAAAGACAATATAAATGCCCCTTGGAAGAGTGGTGGAGGTCACAGTAGCTTAACAAGATGGTTTTAATTCCCCTTGGAAGAGGGGAGGAGGTCACAATAGCTCAACAAGACGGATTTAATGCCCCTTGGAAGAGACGTGGAGGACACAGTAGCTTAACAAGACAATTTTAATGCCCCTTGGAAGAGTGGTGGAGGTCACAGTGGAATAAAAAGACAATATCAATGCTACTTGGAAGAGTGGTGGAGGTCACAGTAGCTTAACAAGACAGTTTTAATGCTCCTTGGAAGAGTGGTGTTGGTCACAGTAGCTTAACAAGATGGTTTTAATGCCCCTTGGAAAAGATGTGGAGGTCACAATAGATTAACAAGACAGTTTTAATGCCCCTTGGAAGAATGGTGGAGGTCGCAGTGGAATAAAAAGACAATATCAATGCCCCTTGGAAGAGTGGTGGAGGTCACAGTGGCTTAACAAGACAGTTTTAATGCCCCTTGGAAGAGTGCTGTAGGTCACAGTAGCTTAACAAGATGGTTTTAATGCCCCTTGGAAAAGACGTGAAGGTCACATTAGATTAACAAGACAGTTTTAATGCCCCTTGGAAGAGTGGTGGAGGTCACAGTAGCTTAACAAGACAGTTTTAAAGCCCCTTTGAAGAGCTGTGGAGTTCAGAGTGGTTTAACAAGACGGTTTTTATGCCCCTTGGAAGAGTGGTGGAGGTCACAGTAGCTTAACAAGACGGTTTTAATGCCCCTTGGAAGAGTGGTGGAAGTCACAGTAGCTCAACAAGACGATTTCAATGCCCCTTGGAAGAGACGTGGAGGTCACAGTAGCTTAACAAGACAGTTTTAATGCCCCTTGGAAGAGTGGTGGAGGTCGCAGTGGAAAAACAAGACAATATCTATGCCCCTTGGAAGAGTGGTGGTGGTCACAATAGCTTAACAAGACGGTTTTAATGCCCCTTGGAAGCGTGGTGGAGGTCACAGTAGCTTAACAAGACGGTTTTAATGCCCCTTGGAAGAGACGTGGAGGTCACATTAGATAAACAAGACAGTTTTAATGCCCCTTGGAAGAGTGGTGGAGGTCACAGTAGCTTAACAAGACAGTTTTAATGCCCCTTGGAAGAGCTGTGGAGTTCAGAGGGTTTAACAAGATGGTTTTAATGCCCCTTGGAAGAGTGGTGTAGGTCACAGTAGCTTAACACGACGGTTTTAATGCCCCTTGGAAGAGTGGTGGAAGTCACAGTAGCTCAACAAGTCGGTTTTAATGCCCCTTGGAAGAGACGTGGAGGTCACAGTAGCTTAACAAGACAGTTTTTATGCCCCTTGGAAGAGTGGTGGAGGTCACAGTGGAATAAAAAGACAATATCAATGCCCCTTGGAAAAGTGGTGTAGGTCACAGTAGATTAAAAAGACAGTTTTAATGCCCCTTGGAAGAGTGGTGTAGGTCACAGTAGCTTAACAAGATGGTTTTAATGCCCCTTGGAAAAGACGTCGAGGTCACAGTAGATTAACAAGACAGTTTTAATGCCCCTTGGAAGAGTGGTGGAGGTCGCAGTGGAATAAAAAGACGATATCAATACCCCTTGGAAGAGTGGTGGAGGTCAGTGTAGCTTAACAAGACGATTTTAATGCCCCTTGGAAGAGTGGTGGAGGTCACAGTAGCTTAACAAGATAGTTTTAAAGCCCCTTGGAAGAGTGGTGGAGGTCGCAGTGGAATAAAAAGACAACATCAATGCCCCTTGGAAGAGTGGTGGAGATCACAGTAGCTTAACAAGACAGTTTTAATGCCCCTTGGAAGAGTGGTGGAGGTCACAGTAGCTTAACAAGATGGTTTTAATGCCCCTTGGAAGAGACGTGGAGGTCAGAGTGGTTTAACAAGACGGTGTTAATGCCCCTTAATAGAGTGGTGGAGGTCACAGTAGCTTAAAATGACAGTTTTAATGCCCCTTGGAAGAGTGGTGGAGGTCGCAGGGGAATAAAAAGACAATATCAATGCCCCTTGGAGGAGTGGTGGAGGTCACAGTAGCTTAACAAGACGGTTTTAATGCCCCTTGGAAGAGTGGTAGAGGACACAGCAGCTTAACAAGAGGGTTTTAATGCCCCTTGGAAGAGGTGTGGAGTTCAGAGTGGTTTAACAAGACGGTTTTAATGCACCTTGGAAGACTGGTGGAGGTAACAGTAGCTTAAGAACACAGTTTTAATGCCCCTTGGAAGAGTGGTGGAGGTCGCAGGGGAATAAAAAGACAATATCAATGCCCCTTGGAAGAGTGGTGGAGGTCACAGTAGCTTAACAAGATGGTTTTAATGCCCCTTGGAAGAGTGGAGGAGGTCACAGTAGCTTAAGAAAATGGTTTCAATGCCCCTTGGAAGAGACGTGGAGGTCACAGTAGATTAACAAGATGGTTTTAATGCCACTTGGAAGAGACATGGAGGTCACAGTAGCTTAACAAGACAGTTTTAATGCCCCTTGGAAGAGTGGTGGAGGTCGCAGTGGCATAAAAAGACAATATCAATGCCCCTTGGAAGAGTGGTGGTGGTCACAATAGCTTAACAAGACGGTTTTAATGCCCCTTGGAACAGTGGTGGATGTCACAGTAGCTTAACAAAACGGTTTTAATGCCACTTGGAACAGATGTGGAGGTCACATTCGATTAAGAAGACAGTTTTAATGTCCCTTGGAAGAGTGGTGGAGGTCACAGTAGCTTAACAAGACAGTTTTAATGCCCCTTGGAAGAGCTGTGGAGTTCAGAGTGGTTTAACAAGACGGTTTTAATGCCCCTTGGAAGAGTGGTGGAGGTCACAGTAGCTTAACAAGACGGTTTTAATGCCCCTTGGAAGAGTGGTGGAAGTCACAGTAGCTCAACAAGACGGTTTTAATGCCCCTTGGAAGAGACGTGGAGGTCACAGTAGCTTAACAAGACAGTTTTAATGCCCCTTGGAAGAGTGGTGGAGGTCGCAGTGGAATAAAAAGACAATATCAATGCCCCTTGGAAGAGTGGTGGAGGTCACAGTAGCTTAACAAGACAGCTTTAATGCCCCTAGGAAGAGTGGTGTAGGTCACAGTAGCTTAACAAGATGGTTTTAATGCCCCTTGGAAAAGACGTGGAGGTCACAGTAGATTAACAAGACAATTTTAATGCCCCTTGGAAGAGTGGTGGAGGTCGCAGAGGAATAAAAAGACAATATCAATGCCCCTTGGAAGAGTGGTGGTGGTCACAATAGCTTAACAAGACGGTTTTAATGCCCCTTGGAAGAGTGGTGGAGGCCACAGTAGCTTAACAAGATGGTTTTAATGCCCCTTGGAAAAGACGTGGAGGTCACAGTAGATTAACAAGACAGTTTTAATGCCCCTTGAAAGAGTGGTGGAGGTCGCAGAGGAATAAAAAGACAATATCAATGCCCCTTGGAAGAGTGGTGGTGGTCACAATAGCTTAACAAGACGGTTTTAATTCCCCTTGGAAGAGTGGTGGAGGTCACAGTAGCTTAACAAGATGGTTTTAATGCCCCTTGGAAGAGACGTGGAGGTCACATTAGATTAACAAGACAGTTTTAATGCCCCTTGGAAGAGTGGTGGAGGTCACAGTAGCTTAACAAGACAGTTTTAAAGCCCCTTTGAAGAGCTGTGGAGTTCAGAGTGGTTTAACAAGACGGTTTTAATGCCCCTTGGAAGAGTGGTGGAGGTGACAGTAGCTTAACAAGACGGTTTTAATGCCCCTTGGAAGAGTGGTGGAAGTCACAGTAGCTCAACAAGATGGTTTTAATGCCCCTTGGAAGAGATGTGGAGGTCACAGTAGCTTAACAAGACAGTTTTAATGCCCCTTGGAAGAGTGGTGGAGGTCACGGTGGAATAAAAAGACAATATCAATGCCCCTTGGAATAGTGGTGTAGGTCACAGTAGCTTAACAAGACAGTTCTAATGCCCCTTGGAAGAGTGGTGGAGGTCACAGTAGCTCAACAAGACGGTTTTAATGCCCCTTGGAAGAGACGTGGAGGTCACAGTAGCTTAACAAGACAGTTTTAATGCCCCTTGGAAGAGTGGTGGAGGTCGCAGTGGAATGAAAAGACAATATCAATGCCCCTTGGAAGAGTGGTGGAGGTCACAGTAGCTTAACAAGACAGTTTGAATGCCCCTTGTAAGAGTGGTGTAAGTCACAGTAGCTTAACAAGACGGTTTTAATGACCCTTGGAAGAGACGTGGAGGTCACAGTAGATTAACAAGACAGTTTTAATGCCCCTTGCAAGATTGTTGGAGGTCGCAGCAGAATAAAAAGACAATATCAATGACCCGTTGGAAGAGTGGTGGAGGTCAGTGTAGCTTAACAAGACGATTTTAATGCCCCTTGGAAGAGTGGTGGAGGTCACAGCAGCTTAACAAGAGGGTTTTAATGCCCCTTGGAAGAGGTGTGGAGTTCAGAGTGGTTTAACAAGACGGTTTTAATCCCCCTTGGAAGACTGGTGGAGGTAACAGTAGCTTAAGAACACAGTTTTAATGCCCCTTGGAAGAGTGGTGGAGGTCGCAGGGGAATAAAAAGACAATATCAATGCCCCTTGGAAGAGTGGTGGAGGTCACAGTAGCTTAACAAGATGGTTTTAATGCCCCTTGGAAGAGAGGAGGAGGTCACAGTAGCTTAAGAAGATGGTTTCAATGCCCCTTGGAAGAGACGTGGAGGTCACAGTAGTTTAACAAGATGGTTTTAATGCCCCTTGGAAGAGACATGGAGGTCACAGTAGCTTAACAAGACAGTTTTAATGCCCATTGGAAGAGTGGTGGAGGTCGCAGTGGCATAAAAAGACAATATCAATGCCCCTTGGAAGAGTGGTGGTGGTCACAATAGCTTAACAAGACGGTTTTAATGCCCCTTGGAACAGTGGTGGATGTCACAGTAGCTTAACAAGACGGTTTTAATGCCCCTTGGAACAGATGTGGAGGTCACATTCGATTAAGAAGACAGTTATAATGTCCCTTGGAAGAGTGGTGGAGGTCACAGTAGCTTAACAAGACAGTTTTAATGCCCCTTGGAAGAGCTGTGGAGTTCAGAGTGGTTTAACAAGACGGTTTTAATGCCCCTTGGAAGAGTGGTGGAGGTCACAGTAGCTTAACAAGACGGTTTTAATGCCCCTTGGAAGAGTGGTGGAAGTCACAGTAGCTCAACAAGACGGTTTTAATGCCCCTTGGAAGAGACGTGGAGGTCACAGTAGCTTAACAAGACAGTTTTAATGCCCCTTGGAAGAGTGGTGGAGGTCGCAGTGGAATAAAAAGACAATATCAATGCCCCTTGGAAGAGTGGTGGAGGTCACAGTAGCTTAACAAGTCAGCTTTAATGCCCCTTGGAAGAGTGGTGTAGTTAACAGTAGCTTAACAAGATGGTTTTATTGCCCCTTGGAAAAGACGTGGAGGTCACAGTAGATTAACAAGACAGTTTTAATGCCCCTTGGAAAAGTGGTGGAGGTCGCAGAGGAATAAAAAGACAATATCAATGCCCCTTGGAAGAGTGGTGGAGGTCACAGTAGCTTAACAAGACAGCTTTAATGCCCCTTGGAAGAGTGGTGGAGGTCACAGTAGCTTAACAAGATGGTTTTAATGCCCCTTGGAAGAGACATGGAGGTCACATTAGATTAACAAGACAGTTTTAATGCCCCTTGTAAGAGTGGTGGAGGTCACAGTAGCTTAACAAGACAGTTTTAAAGCCCCTTTGAAGAGCTGTGGAGTTCAGAGTGGTTTAACAAGACGGTTTTAATGCCCCTTGGAAGAGTGGTAGAGGTCACAGTAGCTTAACAAGATGGTTTTAATGCCCCTTGGAAGAGTGGTGGAAGTCACAGTAGCTCAACAAGACGGTTTTAATGCCCCTTGGAAGAGACGTGGAGGTCACAGTAGCTTAACAAGACAGTTTTAATGCCCCTTGGAAGATTGGTGGAGGTCACGGTGGAATAAAAAGACAATATCAATGCCCCTTGGAAGAGTGGTGTAGGTCACAGTAGCTTAACAAGACAGTTCTAATGCCCCTTGGAAGAGTGGTGTAGGTCACAGTAGCTTAACAAGATGGTTTTAATGCCCCTTGGAAAAGACGTCGAGGTCACAGTAGAATAACAAGACAGTTTTAATGCCCCTTGGAAGAGTGGTGGAGGTCGCAGTGGAATAAAAAGACAATATCAATACACCTTGGAAGAGTGGTGGAGGTCAGTGTAGCTTAACAAGACGATTTTAATGCCCCTTGGAAGAGTGGTGGAGGTCACGGTAGCTTAACAAGAGGGTTTTAATGCCCCTTGGAAGAGACGTGGAGGTCACAGTAGCTTAACAAGACCGTTTTAATGCCCCTTGGAAGAGATGTGGGGGTCACAGTAGCTTAACAAGACAGTATAAATGCCCCTTGGAAGAGTGGTGAAGGTCGCAGTGGAATTAAAAGACAATATCAATGCCCCTTGGAAGAGTGGTGGAGGTCACAGTAGCTTAACAAGACGGTTTTCATGACCCTTGGAAGAGTGGGGGAGGTCACAGTAGCTTAACAAGACGGTTTTGATGCCCCTTGGAAGAGCTGTGGAGTTCAGAGTGGTTTACCAAGACGGTTTTAATGCCCTTTGGAAGAGACGTGGAGGTCCCAGTAGATTAACAAGACAGTTTTAATGCCCCTTAGCAGAATGGTGGAGGTCGCAGTGGAATAAAAAGACAATATCAATGCCCCTTGGAAGAGTGGTGGAGGTCACAGTAGCTTAACAAGACAGTTTTAATGCCCCTTGGAAGAGTGGTGTAGGTCACAGTAGCTTAACAAGATTTTATTAATGCCCCTTGGAAAAGACGTGAAGGTCACAGTAGATTAACAAGACAGTTTTAATGCCCCTTGGAAGAGTGGTGGAGGTCCCAGTGGAATAAAAAGACAATATCTATGCCCCTTGGAAGAGTGGTGGTGGTCACAATAGCTTAACAAGACTGTTTTAATGCCCCTTGGAAAAGTGGTGGAGGTCACAGTAGCTAAACAAGACGGTTTTAATGCCCCTTGGAAGAGACGTGAAGGTCACATTAGTTTAACAAGACAGTTTTAATGCCCCTTGGAAGAGTGGTGGAGGTCACAGTAGCTTAACAAGACAGTTTTAATGCCCCTTGGAAGAGTTGTGGAGTTCAGAGTTGTTTAACAAGACGGTTTTAATGCCCCTTGGAAGAGTGGTGGAGGTCACAGTAGCTTAACAAGACGGTTTTAATGCCCCTTGGAAGAGTGGTGGAAGTCACAGTAGCTCAACAAGACGGTTTTAATGCCCGTTGGAAGAGACGTGGAGGTCACAGTAGCTTAACAAGACAGTTTTAATGCCCCTTGGAAGAGTGGTGGAGGTCACAGTGGAATAAAAAGACAATATCAATGCCCCTTGGAAGAGTGGTGGAGGTCACAGTAGTTTAATAAGACAGTTTTATTGCCCCTTGGAAGAGTGGTGTAGGTCACAGTAGCTTAACAAGATGATTTAATGCCCCTTGGAAAAAACGTCGAGGTCACAGTAGGATAACAAAACAGTTTTAATGCTCCTTGGAAGAGTGGTGGAGGTCGCAGTGGAATAAAAAGACAATATCAATACCCCTTGGAAGAGTGGTGGAGGTCAGTGTAGCTTAACAAGACGATTTTTATGCCCCTTGGAAGAGTGGTGGAGGTCACAGTAGCTTAACAAGACAGTTTTAATGCCCCTTGGAAGAGTGGTTGAGGTTGCAGTGGAATAAAAAGACAATATCAATGACCCTTGGAAGAGTGGTGGAGATCACAGTAGCTTAACAAGACGGTTTTAATGCCCCTTGGAAGAGTGGTGGAGGTCACAGTAGCTTAACAAGATGGTTTTAATGCCCCTTGGAAGAGACGTGAAGGTCACAGTAGATTAACAAGACAGTTTTAATGCCCCTTGGAAGAGTGGTGGAGGTCGCAGCAGAATAAAAAGACAATATCAATGACCCGTTGGAAGAGTGGTGGAGGTCAGTGTAGCTTAACAAGATGATTTTAATGCCCCTTGGAAGAGTGGTGGAGGTCACAGTAGCTTAACAAGAGGGTTTTAATGCCCCTTGGAAGAGCTGTGGAGTTCAGAGTGGTTTAACAAGACGGTTTTAATGCCCCTTGGAAGACTGGTGGAGGTCACAGTAGCTTAAGAACACAGTTTTAATGCCCCTTGGAAGAGTGGTGGAGGTCGCAGTGGAATAAAAAGACAATATCAATGCCCCTTGGAAGAGTGGTGGTGGTCACAATAGCTTAACAAGACGGTTTTAATGCCCCTTTGAAGAGTGGTGAAGGTCACAGTAGCTTAACAAGACGGTTTTAATGCCCCTTGGAAGAGACGTGGAGGTCACATTAGATTAACAAGACAGTTTTAATGCCCCTTGGAAGAGTGGTGGAGGTCACAGTAGCTTAACAAGACAGTTTTAATGACCTTTGGAAGAGCTGTGGAGTTCAGAGTGGTTTAACAAGACGGTTTTAATGCCCTTTGGAAGAGTGGTGGAGGTCACAGTAGCTTAACAAGATGGTTTTACTGCCCCTTTGAAGAGTGGTGGAAGTCACAGTAGCACAACAAGACGGTTTTAATGCCCCTTGGAAGAGACGTGGAGGTCACAGTAGCTTAACAAGACAGTTTTAATGCCCCTTGGAAGAATGGTGGAGGTCGCAGTGGAATAAAAAGACAATATCAATGCCCCTTGGAAGAGTGGTGGAGGCCACAGTAGCTTAACAAGACAGTTTTAATGCCCCTTGGAAGAGTGGTGTAAGTCACAGTAGCTTAACAAGATGGTTTTTATGCCCCTTGGAAAAGACGTGAAGGTCACAGTAGATTAACAAGACAATTTTAATGCCCCTTGGAAGAGTGGTGGAGGTCGCAGCAGAATAAAAAGACAATATCAATGACCCGTTGGAAGAGTGGTGGAGGTCAGTGTAGCTTAACAAGATGATTTTAATGCCCCTTGGAAGAGAGGTGGAGGTCACAGTAGCTTAACAAGAGGGTTTTAATGCCCCTTGGAAGAGCTGTGGAGTTCAGAGTGGTTTAACAAGACGGTTTTAATGCCCCTTGGAAGACTGGTGGAGGTCACAGTAGCTTAAGAACACAGTTTTAATGCCCCTTGGAAGAGTGGTGGAGGTCGCAGGGGAATAAAAAGACAATATCAATGCCCCTTGGAAGAGTGGTGGAGGTCAGAGTAGCTTAACAAGATGGTTTTAATGCCCCTTGGAAGAGTGGAGGAGGTCACGGTAGCTTAACAAGATGGTTTTAATGCCCCTTGGAAGAGACGTGGAGGTCACAGTAGCTTAACAAGATGGTTTTAATGCCCCTTGGAAGAGACATGGAGGTCACAGTAGCTTAACAAGACAGTTTTAATGCCCCTTGGAAGAGTGGTGGAGGTCGCAGTGGAATAAAAAGACAATATCAATGCCCCTTGGAAGAGTGGTGGTGGTCACAATAGCTTAACAAGACGGTTTTAATGCCCCTTTGAAGAGTGGTGAAGGTCACAGTAGCTTAACAAGACGGTTTTAATGCCCCTTGGAAGAGACGTGGAGGTCACATTAGATTAACAAGACAGTTTTAATGCCCCTTGGAAGAGTGGTGGAGGTCACAGAAGCTTAACAAGACAGTTTTAATGACCTTTGGAAGAGCTGTGGAGTTCAGAGTGGTTTAACAAGACGGTTTTAATGCCCTTTGGAAGAGTGGTGGAGGTCACAGTAGCTTAACAAGACGGTTTTACTGCCCCTTTGAAGAGTGGTGGAAGTCACAGTAGCACAACAAGACGGTTTTAATGCCCCTTGGAAGAGACGTGGAGGTCACAGTAGCTTAACAAGACAGTTTTAATGCCCCTTGGAAGAATGGTGGAGGTTGCAGTGGAATAAAAAGGCAATATCAATGCCCCTTGGAAGAGTGGTGGAGGCCACAGTAGCTTAACAAGACAGTTTTAATGCCCCTTGGAAGAGTGGTGTAAGTCACAGTAGCTTAACAAGATGGTTTTAATGCCCCTTGGAAAAGACGTGAAGGTCACAGTAGATTAACAAGACAGTTTTAATGCCCCTTAGCAGAATGGTGGAGGTCGCAGTGGAATAAAAAGACAATATCAATACCCCTTGGAAGAGTGGTGGAGGTCAGTGTAGCTTAACAAGACGATTTTAATGCCCCTTGGAAGAGTGGTGGAGGTCACAGTAGCTTAACAAGACAGTTTTAAAGCCCCTTGGAAGAGTGGTGGACGTCGCAGTGGAATAAAAAGACAATATCAATGCCCCTTGGAAGAGTGGTGGAGATCACAGTAGCTTAACAAGACAGTTTTAATGCCCCTTGGAAGAGTGGTGGAGGTCACAGTAGCTTAACAAGACAGTTTTAAAGCCCCTTTGAAGAGCTGTGGAGTTCAGAGTGGTTTAACAAGACGGTTTTTATGCCCCTTGGAAGAGTGGTGGAGGTCACAGTAGCTTAACAAGACGGTTTTAATGCCCCTTGGAAGAGTGGTGGAAGTCACAGTAGCTCAACAAGACGATTTCAATGCCCCTTGGAAGAGACGTGGAGGTCACAGTAGCTTAACAAGACAGTTTTAATGCCCCTTGGAAGAGTGGTGGAGGTCGCAGTGGAAAAACAAGACAATATCTATGCCCCTTGGAAGAGTGGTGGTGGTCACAATAGCTTAACAAGACGGTTTTAATGCCCCTTGGAAGCGTGGTGGAGGTCACAGTAGCTTAACAAGACGGTTTTAATGCCCCTTGGAAGAGAAGTGGAGGTCACATTAGATAAACAAGACAGTTTTAATGCCCCTTGGAAGAGTGGTGGAGGTCACAGTAGCTTAACAAGACAGTTTTAATGCCCCTTGGAAGAGCTGTGGAGTTCAGAGTGGTTTAACAAGATGGTTTTAATGCCCCTTGGAAGAGTGGTGTAGGTCACAGTAGCTTAACACGACGGTTTTAATGCCCCTTGGAAGAGTGGTGGAAGTCACAGTAGCTCAACAAGTCGGTTTTAATGCCCCTTGGAAGAGACGTGGAGGTCACAGTAGCTTAACAAGACAGTTTTTATGCCCCTTGGAAGAGTGGTGGAGGTCACAGTGGAATAAAAAGACAATATCAATGCCCCTTGGAAAAGTGGTGTAGGTCACAGTAGATAAAAAAGACAGTTTTAATGCCCCTTGGAAGAGTGGTGTAGGTCACAGTAGCTTAACAAGATGGTTTTAATGCCCCTTGGAAAAGACGTCGAGGTCACAGTAGATTAACAAGACAGTTTTAATGCCCCTTGGAAGAGTGGTGGAGGTCGCAGTGGAATAAAAAGACAATATCAATACCCCTTGGAAGAGTGGTGGAGGTCAGTGTAGCTTAACAAGACGATTTTAATGCCCCTTGGAAGATTGGTGGAGGTCACAGTAGCTTAACAAGACAGTTTTAAAGCCCCTTGGAAGAGTGGTGGAGGTCGCAGTGGAATAAAAAGACAATATCAATGCCCCTTGGAAGAGTGGTGGAGGTCACAGTAGCTTAACAAGATGGTTTTAATGCCCCTTGGAAGAGACGTGGAGGTCAGAGTGGTTTAACAAGACGGTGTTAATGCCCCTTAATAGAGTGGTGGAGGTCACAGTAGCTTAAAATGACAGTTTTAATGCCCCTTGGAAGAGTGGTGGAGGTCGCAGGGGAATAAAAAGACAATATCAATGCCCCTTGGAGGAGTGGTGGAGGTCACAGTAGCTTAACAAGACGGTTTTAATGCCCCTTGGAAGAGTGGTGGAGGACACAGCAGCTTAACAAGAGGGTTTTAATGCCCCTTGGAAGAGGTGTGGAGTTCAGAGTGGTTTAACAAGACGGTTTTAATGCACCTTGGAAGACTGGTGGAGGTAACAGTAGCTTAAGAACACAGTTTTAATGCCCCTTGGAAGAGTGGTGGAGGTCGCAGGGGAATAAAAAGACAATATCAATGCCCCTTGGAAGAGTGGTGGAGGTCACAGTAGCTTAACAAGACAGCTTTAATGCCCCTTGGAAGAGTGGTGGAGGTCACAGTAGCTTAACAAGATGGTTTTAATGCCCCTTGGAAGAGACATGGAGGTCACATTAGATTAACAAGACAGTTTTAATGCCCCTTGTAAGAGTGGTGGAGGTCACAGTAGCTTAACAAGACAGTTTTAAAGCCCCTTTGAAGAGCTGTGGAGTTCAGAGTGGTTTAACAAGACGGTTTTAATGCCCCTTGGAAGAGTGGTAGAGGTCACAGTAGCTTAACAAGATGGTTTTAATGCCCCTTGGAAGAGTGGTGGAAGTCACAGTAGCTCAACAAGACGGTTTTAATGCCCCTTGGAAGAGACGTGGAGGTCACAGTAGCTTAACAAGACAGTTTTAATGCCCCTTGGAAGATTGGTGGAGGTCACGGTGGAATAAAAAGACAATATCAATGCCCCTTGGAAGAGTGGTGTAGGTCACAGTAGCTTAACAAGACAGTTCTAATGCCCCTTGGAAGAGTGGTGTAGGTCACAGTAGCTTAACAAGATGGTTTTAATGCCCCTTGGAAAAGACGTCGAGGTCACAGTAGAATAACAAGACAGTTTTAATGCCCCTTGGAAGAGTGGTGGAGGTCGCAGTGGAATAAAAAGACAATATCAATACACGTTGGAAGAGTGGTGGAGGTCAGTGTAGCTTAACAAGACGATTTTAATGCCCCTTGGAAGAGTGGTGGAGGTCACGGTAGCTTAACAAGAGGGTTTTAATGCCCCTTGGAAGAGACGTGGAGGTCACAGTAGCTTAACAAGACCGTTTTAATGCCCCTTGGAAGAGATGTGGGGGTCACAGTAGCTTAACAAGACAGTATAAATGCCCCTTGGAAGAGTGGTGAAGGTCGCAGTGGAATTAAAAGACAATATCAATGCCCCTTGGAAGAGTGGTGGAGGTCACAGTAGCTTAACAAGACGGTTTTCATGACCCTTGGAAGAGTGGGGGAGGTCACAGTAGCTTAACAAGACGGTTTTGATGCCCCTTGGAAGAGCTGTGGAGTTCAGAGTGGTTTACCAAGACGGTTTTAATGCCCTTTGGAAGAGACGTGGAGGTCACAGTAGATTAACAAGACAGTTTTAATGCCCCTTAGCAGAATGGTGGAGGTCGCAGTGGAATAAAAAGACAATATCAATGCCCCTTGGAAGAGTGGTGGAGGTCACAGTAGCTTAACAAGACAGTTTTAATGCCCCTTGGAAGAGTGGTGTAGGTCACAGTAGCTTAACAAGATTTTATTAATGCCCCTTGGAAAAGACGTGAAGGTCACAGTAGATTAACAAGACAGTTTTAATGCCCCTTGGAAGAGTGGTGGAGGTCCCAGTGGAATAAAAAGACAATATCTATGCCCCTTGGAAGAGTGGTGGTGGTCACAATAGCTTAACAAGACTGTTTTAATGCCCCTTGGAAAAGTGGTGGAGGTCACAGTAGCTAAACAAGACGGTTTTAATGCCCCTTGGAAGAGACGTGAAGGTCACATTAGTTTAACAAGACAGTTTTAATGCCCCTTGGAAGAGTGGTGGAGGTCACAGTAGCTTAACAAGACAGTTTTAATGCCCCTTGGAAGAGTTGTGGAGTTCAGAGTTGTTTAACAAGACGGTTTTAATGCCCCTTGGAAGAGTGGTGGAGGTCACAGTAGCTTAACAAGACGGTTTTAATGCCCCTTGGAAGAGTGGTGGAAGTCACAGTAGCTCAACAAGACGGTTTTAATGCCCGTTGGAAGAGACGTGGAGGTCACAGTAGCTTAACAAGACAGTTTTAATGCCCCTTGGAAGAGTGGTGGAGGTCACAGTGGAATAAAAAGACAATATCAATGCCCCTTGGAAGAGTGGTGGAGGTCACAGTAGTTTAACAAGACAGTTTTATTGCCCCTTGGAAGAGTGGTGTAGGTCACAGTAGCTTAACAAGATGATTTAATGCCCCTTGGAAAAAACGTCGAGGTCACAGTAGGATAACAAAACAGTTTTAATGCTCCTTGGAAGAGTGGTGGAGGTCGCAGTGGAATAAAAAGACAATATCAATACCCCTTGGAAGAGTGGTGGAGGTCAGTGTAGCTTAACAAGACGATTTTTATGCCCCTTGGAAGAGTGGTGGAGGTCACAGTAGCTTAACAAGACAGTTTTAATGCCCCTTGGAAGAGTGGTTGAGGTTGCAGTGGAATAAAAAGACAATATCAATGACCCTTGGAAGAGTGGTGGAGATCACAGTAGCTTAACAAGACGGTTTTAATGCCCCTTGGAAGAGTGGTGGAGGTCACAGTAGCTTAACAAGATGGTTTTAATGCCCCTTGGAAGAGACGTGAAGGTCACAGTAGATTAACAAGACAGTTTTAATGCCCCTTGGAAGAGTGGTGGAGGTCGCAGCAGAATAAAAAGACAATATCAATGACCCGTTGGAAGAGTGGTGGAGGTCAGTGTAGCTTAACAAGATGATTTTAATGCCCCTTGGAAGAGTGGTGGAGGTCACAGTAGCTTAACAAGAGGGTTTTAATGCCCCTTGGAAGAGCTGTGGAGTTCAGAGTGGTTTAACAAGACGGTTTTAATGCCCCTTGGAAGACTGGTGGAGGTCACAGTAGCTTAAGAACACAGTTTTAATGCCCCTTGGAAGAGTGGTGGAGGTCGCAGTGGAATAAAAAGACAATATCAATGCCCCTTGGAAGAGTGGTGGTGGTCACAATAGCTTAACAAGACGGTTTTAATGCCCCTTTGAAGAGTGGTGAAGGTCACAGTAGCTTAACAAGACGGTTTTAATGCCCCTTGGAAGAGACGTGGAGGTCACATTAGATTAACAAGACAGTTTTAATGCCCCTTGGAAGAGTGGTGGAGGTCACAGTAGCTTAACAAGACAGTTTTAATGACCTTTGGAAGAGCTGTGGAGTTCAGAGTGGTTTAACAAGACGGTTTTAATGCCCTTTGGAAGAGTGGTGGAGGTCACAGTAGCTTAACAAGATGGTTTTACTGCCCCTTTGAAGAGTGGTGGAAGTCACAGTAGCACAACAAGACGGTTTTAATGCCCCTTGGAAGAGACGTGGAGGTCACAGTAGCTTAACAAGACAGTTTTAATGCCCCTTGGAAGAATGGTGGAGGTCGCAGTGGAATAAAAAGACAATATCAATGCCCCTTGGAAGAGTGGTGGAGGCCACAGTAGCTTAACAAGACAGTTTTAATGCCCCTTGGAAGAGTGGTGTAAGTCACAGTAGCTTAACAAGATGGTTTTTATGCCCCTTGGAAAAGACGTGAAGGTCACAGTAGATTAACAAGACAGTTTTAATGCCCCTTGGAAGAGTGGTGGAGGTCGCAGCAGAATAAAAAGACAATATCAATGACCCGTTGGAAGAGTGGTGGAGGTCAGTGTAGCTTAACAAGATGATTTTAATGCCCCTTGGAAGAGAGGTGGAGGTCACAGTAGCTTAACAAGAGGGTTTTAATGCCCCTTGGAAGAGCTGTGGAGTTCAGAGTGGTTTAACAAGACGGTTTTAATGCCCCTTGGAAGACTGGTGGAGGTCACAGTAGCTTAAGAACACAGTTTTAATGCCCCTTGGAAGAGTGGTGGAGGTCGCAGGGGAATAAAAAGACAATATCAATGCCCCTTGGAAGAGTGGTGGAGGTCAGAGTAGCTTAACAAGATGGTTTTAATGCCCCTTGGAAGAGTGGAGGAGGTCACGGTAGCTTAACAAGATGGTTTTAATGCCCCTTGGAAGAGACGTGGAGGTCACAGTAGCTTAACAAGACGGTTTTAATGCCCCTTGGAAGAGACATGGAGGTCACAGTAGCTTAACAAGACAGTTTTAATGCCCATTGGAAGAGTGGTGGAGGTCGCAGTGGAATAAAAAGACAATATCAATGCCCCTTGGAAGAGTGGTGGTGGTCACAATAGCTTAACAAGACGGTTTTAATGCCCCTTTGAAGAGTGGTGAAGGTCACAGTAGCTTAACAAGACGGTTTTAATGCCCCTTGGAAGAGACGTGGAGGTCACATTAGATTAACAAGACAGTTTTAATGCCCCTTGGAAGAGTGGTGGAGGTCACAGAAGCTTAACAAGACAGTTTTAATGACCTTTGGAAGAGCTGTGGAGTTCAGAGTGGTTTAACAAGACGGTTTTAATGCCCTTTGGAAGAGTGGTGGAGGTCACAGTAGCTTAACAAGACGGTTTTACTGCCCCTTTGAAGAGTGGTGGAAGTCACAGTAGCACAACAAGACGGTTTTAATGCCCCTTGGAAGAGACGTGGAGGTCACAGTAGCTTAACAAGACAGTTTTAATGCCCCTTGGAAGAATGGTGGAGGTTGCAGTGGAATAAAAAGGCAATATCAATGCCCCTTGGAAGAGTGGTGGAGGCCACAGTAGCTTAACAAGACAGTTTTAATGCCCCTTGGAAGAGTGGTGTAAGTCACAGTAGCTTAACAAGATGGTTTTAATGCCCCTTGGAAAAGACGTGAAGGTCACAGTAGATTAACAAGACAGTTTTAATGCCCCTTAGCAGAATGGTGGAGGTCGCAGTGGAATAAAAAGACAATATCAACACCCCTTGGAAGAGTGGTGGAGGTCAGTGTAGCTTAACAAGACGATTTTAATGCCCCTTGGAACAGTGGTGGAGGTCACAGTAGCTTAACAAGACAGTTTTAAAGCCCCTTGGAAGAGTGGTGGACGTCGCAGTGGAATAAAAAGACAATATCAATGCCCCTTGGAAGAGTGGTGGAGATCACAGTAGCTTAACAAGACAGTTTTAATGCCCCTTGGAAGAGTGGTGGAGGTCACAGTAGCTTAACAAGACAGTTTTAAAGCCCCTTTGAAGAGCTGTGGAGTTCAGAGTGGTTTAACAAGACGGTTTTTATGCCCCTTGGAAGAGTGGTGGAGGTCACAGTAGCTTAACAAGACGGTTTTAATGCCCCTTGGAAGAGTGGTGGAAGTCACAGTAGCTCAACAAGACGATTTCAATGCCCCTTGGAAGAGACGTGGAGGTCACAGTAGCTTAACAAGACAGTTTTAATGCCCCTTGGAAGAGTGGTGGAGGTCGCAGTGGAAAAACAAGACAATATCTATGCCCCTTGGAAGAGTGGTGGTGGTCACAATAGCTTAACAAGACGGTTTTAATGCCCCTTGGAAGCGTGGTGGAGGTCACAGTAGCTTAACAAGACGGTTTTAATGCCCCTTGGAAGAGAAGTGGAGGTCACATTAGATAAACAAGACAGTTTTAATGCCCCTTGGAAGAGTGGTGGAGGTCACAGTAGCTTAACAAGACAGTTTTAATGCCCCTTGGAAGAGCTGTGGAGTTCAGAGTGGTTTAACAAGATGGTTTTAATGCCCCTTGGAAGAGTGGTGTAGGTCACAGTAGCTTAACACGACGGTTTTAATGCCCCTTGGAAGAGTGGTGGAAGTCACAGTAGCTCAACAAGTCGGTTTTAATGCCCCTTGGAAGAGACGTGGAGGTCACAGTAGCTTAACAAGACAGTTTTTATGCCCCTTGGAAGAGTGGTGGAGGTCACAGTGGAATAAAAAGACAATATCAATGCCCCTTGGAAAAGTGGTGTAGGTCACAGTAGATAAAAAAGACAGTTTTAATGCCCCTTGGAAGAGTGGTGTAGGTCACAGTAGCTTAACAAGATGGTTTTAATGCCCCTTGGAAAAGACGTCGAGGTCACAGTAGATTAACAAGACAGTTTTAATGCCCCTTGGAAGAGTGGTGGAGGTCGCAGTGGAATAAAAAGACAATATCAATACCCCTTGGAAGAGTGGTGGAGGTCAGTGTAGCTTAACAAGACGATTTTAATGCCCCTTGGAAGAGTGGTGGAGGTCACAGTAGCTTAACAAGACAGTTTTAAAGCCCCTTGGAAGAGTGGTGGAGGTCGCAGTGGAATAAAAAGACAATATCAATGCCCCTTGGAAGAGTGGTGGAGGTCACAGTAGCTTAACAAGATGGTTTTAATGCCCCTTGGAAGAGACGTGGAGGTCAGAGTGGTTTAACAAGACGGTGTTAATGCCCCTTAATAGAGTGGTGGAGGTCACAGTAGCTTAAAATGACAGTCTTAATGCCCCTTGGAAGAGTGGTGGAGGTCGCAGGGGAATAAAAAGACAATATCAATGCCCCTTGGAGGAGTGGTGGAGGTCACAGTAGCTTAACAAGACGGTTTTAATGCCCCTTGGAAGAGTGGTGGAGGACACAGCAGCTTAACAAGAGGGTTTTAATGCCCCTTGGAAGAGGTGTGGAGTTCAGAGTGGTTTAACAAGACGGTTTTAATGCACCTTGGAAGACTGGTGGAGGTAACAGTAGCTTAAGAACACAGTTTTAATGCCCCTTGGAAGAGTGGTGGAGGTCGCAGGGGAATAAAAAGACAATATCAATGCCCCTTGGAAGAGTGGTGGAGGTCACAGTAGCTTAACAAGATGGTTTTAATGCCCCTTGGAAGAGTGGAGGAGGTCACAGTAGCTTAAGAAAATGGTTTCAATGCCCCTTGGAAGAGACGTGGAGGTCACAGTAGATTAACAAGATGGTTTTAATGCCCCTTGGAAGAGACATGGAGGTCACAGTAGCTTAACAAGACAGTTTTAATGCCCCTTGGAAGAGTGGTGGAGGTCGCAGTGGCATAAAAAGACAATATCAATGCCCCTTGGAAGAGTGGTTGTGGTCACAATAGCTTAACAAGACGGTTTTAATGCCCCTTGGAACAGTGGTGGATGTCACAGTAGCTTAACAAAATGGTTTTAATGCCACTTGGAACAGATGTGGAGGTCACATTCGATTAAGAAGACAGTTTTAATGTCCCTTGGAAGAGTGGTGGAGGTCACAGTAGCTTAACAAGACAGTTTTAATGCCCCTTGGAAGAGCTGTGGAGTTCAGAGTGGTTTAACAAGACGGTTTTAATGCCCCTTGGAAGAGTGGTGGAGGTCACAGTAGCTTAACAAGACGGTTTTAATGCCCCTTGGAAGAGTGGCGGAAGTCACAGTAGCTCAACAAGACGGTTTTAATGCCCCTTGGAAGAGACGTGGAGGTCACAGTAGCTTAACAAGAAAGTTTTAATGCCCCTTGGAAGAGTGGTGGAGGTCGCAGTGGAATAAAAAGACAATATCAATGCCCCTTGGAAGAGTGGTGGAGGTCACAGTAGCTTAACAAGACAGCTTTAATGCCCCTAGGAAGAGTGGTGTAGGTCACAGTAGCTTAACAAGATGGTTTTAATGCCCCTTGGAAAAGACGTGGAGGTCACAGTAGATTAACAAGACAATTTTAATGCCCCTTGGAAGAGTGGTGGAGGTCGCAGAGGAATAAAAAGACAATATCAATGCCCCTTGGAAGAGTGGTGGTGGTCACAATAGCTTAACAAGACGGTTTTAATGCCCCTTGGAAGAGTGGTGGAGGCCACAGTAGCTTAACAAGATGGTTTTAATGCCCCTTGGAAAAGACGTGGAGGTCACAGTAGATTAACAAGACAGTTTTAATGCCCCTTGGAAGAGTGGTGGAGGTCGCAGAGGAATAAAAAGACAATATCAATGCCCCTTGGAAGAGTGGTGGTGGTCACAATAGCTTAACAAGACGGTTTTAATGCCCCTTGGAAGAGTGGTGGAGGTCACAGTAGCTTAACAAGATGGTTTTAATGCCCCTTGGAAGAGACGTGGAGGTCACATTAGATTAACAAGACAGTTTTAATGCCCCTTGGAAGAGTGGTGGAGGTCACAGTAGCTTAACAAGACAGTTTTAAAGCCCCTTTGAAGAGCTGTGGAGTTCAGAGTGGTTTAACAAGACGGTTTTAATGCCCCTTGGAAGAGTGGTGGAGGTGACAGTAGCTTAACAAGACGGTTTTAATGCCCCTTGGAAGAGTGGTGGAAGTCACAGTAGCTCAACAAGATGGTTTTAATGCCCCTTGGAAGAGATGTGGAGGTCACAGTAGCTTAACAAGACAGTTTTAATGCCCCTTGGAAGAGTGGTGGAGGTCACGGTGGAATAAAAAGACAATATCAATGCCCCTTGGAAGAGTGGTGTAGGTCACAGTAGCTTAACAAGACAGTTCTAATGCCCCTTGGAAGAGTGGTGGAGGTCACAGTAGCTCAACAAGACGGTTTTAATGCCCCTTGGAAGAGACGTGGAGGTCACAGTAGCTTAACAAGACAGTTTTAATGCCCCTTGGAAGAGTGGTGGAGGTCGCAGTGGAATGAAAAGACAATATCAATGCCCCTTGGAAGAGTGGTGGAGGTCACAGTAGCTTAACAAGACAGTTTGAATGCCCCTTGTAAGAGTGGTGTAAGTCACAGTAGCTTAACAAGACGGTTTTAATGACCCTTGGAAGAGACGTGGAGGTCACAGTAGATAAACAAGACAGTTTTAATGCCCCTTGCAAGATTGTTGGAGGTCGCAGCAGAATAAAAAGACAATATCAATGACCCGTTGGAAGAGTGGTGGAGGTCAGTGTAGCTTAACAAGACGATTTTAATGCCCCTTGGAAGAGTGGTGGAGGTCACAGCAGCTTAACAAGAGGGTTTTAATGCCCCTTGGAAGAGGTGTGGAGTTCAGAGTGGTTTAACAAGACGGTTTTAATGCCCCTTGGAAGACTGGTGGAGGTAACAGTAGCTTAAGAACACAGTTTTAATGCCCCTTGGAAGAGTGGTGGAGGTCGCAGGGGAATAAAAAGACAATATCAATGCCCCTTGGAAGAGTGGTGGAGGTCACAGTAGCTTAACAAGATGGTTTTAATGCCCCTTGGAAGAGAGGAGGAGGTCACAGTAGCTTAAGAAGATGGTTTCAATGCCCCTTGGAAGAGACGTGGTGGTCACAGTAGTTTAACAAGATGGTTTTAATGCCCCTTGGAAGAGACATGGAGGTCACAGTAGCTTAACAAGACAGTTTTAATGCCCATTGGAAGAGTGGTGGAGGTCGCAGTGGCATAAAAAGACAATATCAATGCCCCTTGGAAGAGTGGTGGTGGTCACAATAGCTTAACAAGACGGTTTTAATGCCCCTTGGAACAGTGGTGGATGTCACAGTAGCTTAACAAGACGTTTTAATGCCCCTTGGAACAGATGTGGAGGTCACATTCGATTAAGAAGACTGTTATAATGTCCCTTGGAAGAGTGGTGGAGGTCACAGTAGCTTAACAAGACAGTTTTAATGCCCCTTGGAAGAGCTGTGGAGTTCAGAGTGGTTTAACAAGACGGTTTTAATGCCCCTTGGAAGAGTGGTGGAGGTCACAGTAGCTTAACAAGACGGTTTTAATGCCCCTTGGAAGAGTGGTGGAAGTCACAGTAGCTCAACAAGACGGTTTTAATGCCCCTTGGAAGAGACGTGGAGGTCACAGTAGCTTAACAAGAAAGTTTTAATGCCCCTTGGAAGAGTGGTGGAGGTCGCAGTGGAATAAAAAGACAATATCAATGCCCCTTGGAAGAGTGGTGGAGGTCACAGTAGCTTAACAAGTCAGCTTTAATGCCCCTTGGAAGAGTGGTGTAGTTAACAGTAGCTTAACAAGATGGTTTTATTGCCCCTTGGAAAAGACGTGGAGGTCACAATAGATTAACAAGACAGTTTTAATGCCCCTTGGAAAAGTGGTGGAGGTCGCAGGGGAATAAAAAGACAATATCAATGCCCCTTGGAAGAGTGGTGGAGGTCACAGTAGCTTAACAAGACAGCTTTAATGCCCCTTGGAAGAGTGGTGGAGGTCACAGTAGCTTAACAAGATGGTTTTAATGCCCCTTGGAAGAGACGTGGAGGTCACATTAGATTAACAAGACAGTTTTAATGCCCCTTGTAAGAGTGGTGGAGGTCACAGTAGCTTAACAAGACAGTTTTAAAGCCCCTTTGAAGAGCTGTGGAGTTCAGAGTGGTTTAACAAGACGGTTTTAATGCCCCTTGGAAGAGTGGTAGAGGTCACAGTAGCTTAACAAGACGGTTTTAATGCCCCTTGGAAGAGTGGTGGAAGTCACAGTAGCTCAACAAGACGATTTTAATGCCCCTTGGAAGAGACGTGGAGGTCACAGTAGCTTAACAAGACAGTTTTAATGCCCCTTGGAAGATTGGTGGAGGTCACGGTGGAATAAAAAGACAATATCAATGCCCCTTGGAAGAGTGGTGTAGGTCACAGTAGCTTAACAAGACAGTTCTAATGCCCCTTGGAAGAGTGGTGTAGGTCACAGTAGCTTAACAAGATGGTTTTAATGCCCCTTGGAAAAGACGTCGAGGTCACAGTAGAATAACATGACAGTTTTAATGCCCCTTGGAAGAGTGGTGGAGGTCGCAGTGGAATAAAAAGACAATATCAATACACCTTGGAAGAGTGGTGGAGGTCAGTGTAGCTTAACAAGACGATTTTAATGCCCCTTGG
This sequence comes from Phyllobates terribilis, assembly GCF_046119375.1. NCBI lineage: Eukaryota > Metazoa > Chordata > Amphibia > Anura > Dendrobatidae > Phyllobates > Phyllobates terribilis. Next base: position 288,625,797 of record NW_027362769.1, read on the forward strand.
AAGAGTGGTGGAGGTCATGGTAGCTTAACAAGAGGGTTTTAATGCCCCTTGGAAGAGACGTGGAGGTCACAGTAGCTTAACAAGACCGTTTTAATGCCCCTTGGAAGAGATGTGGGGGTCACAGTAGCTTAACAAGACAGTATAAATGCCCCTTGGAAGAGTGGTGAAGGTCGCAGTGGAATTAAAAGACAATATCAATGCCCCTTGGAAGAGTGGTGGAGGTCACAGTAGCTTAACAAGACGGTTTTCATGACCCTTGGAAGAGTGGGGGAGGTCACAGTAGCTTAACAAGACGGTTTTGATGCCCCTTGGAAGAGCTGTGGAGTTCAGAGTGGTTTACCAAGACGGTTTTAATGCCCTTTGGAAGAGACGTGGAGGTCACAGTAGATTAACAAGACAGTTTTAATGCCCCTTAGCAGAATGGTGGAGGTCGCAGTGGAATAAAAAGACAATATCAATGCCCCTTGGAAGAGTGGTGGAGGTCACAGTAGCTTAACAAGACAGTTTTAATGCCCCTTGGAAGAGTGGTGTAGGTCACAGTAGCTTAACAAGATTTTTTTAATGCCCCTTGGAAAAGACGTGAAGGTCACAGTAGATTAACAAGACAGTTTTAATGCCCCTTGGAAGAGTGGTGGAAGTCCCAGTGGAATAAAAAGACAATATCTATGCCCCTTGGAAGAGTGGTGGTGGTCACAATGGCTTAACAAGACGGTTTTAATGCCCCTTGGAAAAGTGGTGGAGGTCACAGTAGCTAAACAAGACGGTTTTAATGCCCCTTGGAAGAGACGTGAAGGTCACATTAGTTTAACAAGACAGTTTTAATGCCCCTTGGAAGAGTGGTGGAGGTCACAGTAGCTTAACAAGACAGTTTTAATGCCCCTTGGAAGAGTTGTGGAGTTCAGAGTTGTTTAACAAGACAGTTTTAATGCCCCTTGGAAGAGTGGTGGAGGTCACAGTAGCTTAACAAGACGGTTTTAATGCCCCTTGGAAGAGTGGTGGAAGTCACAGTAGCTCAACAAGACGGTTTTAATGCCCGTTGGAAGAGACGTGGAGGTCACAGTAGCTTAACAAGACAGTTTTAATGCCCCTTGGAAGAGTGGTGGAGGTCACAGTGGAATAAAAAGACAATATCAATGCCCCTTGGAAGAGTGGTGGAGGTCACAGTAGTTTAACAAGACAGTTTTATTGCCCCTTGGAAGAGTGGTGTAGGTCACAGTAGCTTAACAAGATGATTTAATGCCCCTTGGAAAAAACGTCGAGGTCACAGTAGGATAACAAAACAGTTTTAATGCTCCTTGGAAGAGTGGTGGAGGTCGCAGTGGAATAAAAAGACAATATCAATACCCCTTGGAAGAGTGGTGGAGGTCAGTGTAGCTTAACAAGACGATTTTTATGCCCCTTGGAAGAGTGGTGGAGGTCACAGTAGCTTAACAAGACAGTTTTAATGCCCCTTGGAAGAGTGGTTGAGGTTGCAGTGGAATAAAAAGACAATATCAATGACCCTTGGAAGAGTGGTGGAGATCACAGTAGCTTAACAAGACGGTTTTAATGCCCCTTGGAAGAGTGGTGGAGGTCACAGTAGCTTAACAAGATGGTTTTAATGCCCCTTGGAAGAGACGTGGAGGTCAGAGTGGATTAACAAGACCGTTTTAATGCCCCTTGGAAGAGTGGTGGGGGTCGCGGGGGAATAAAAAGACAATATCAATGCCCCTTAGAAGAGTGGTGGAGGTCACAGTAGCTTAACAAGTCAGTTTTAATGCCCCTTGTAAGAGTTGTGTAGGTCACAGTAGCTTAACAAGACGGTTTTAATGCCCCTTGGAAGAGACGTGGAGGTCACAGTAGATTAACAAGACAGTTTTAAAGCTCCTTGCAAGAGTGGTGGGGGTCGCAGGGGAATAAAAAGACAATATCAATGCCCCTTGGAAGAGTGGTGGAGGTCGCAGTGGAATAAAAAGACAATATCAATGCCCCTTGGAAGAGTGGTGGAGATCACAGTAGCTTAAAAAGACGGTTTTAATGCCCCTTGGAAGAGTGGTGGAGGTCACAGTAGCTTAACAAGACAGTTTTAATGCCCCTTGTAAGAGTGGTGTTGGTCACAGTAGCTTAACAAGACAGTTTTAATGCCCCTTGGAAGAGACGTGGAGGTCACAGTAGATTAACAAGACAGTTTTAATGCCCCTTGGAAGAGACGTGGAAGTCAGAGTGGTTTAACAAGACAATTTTAATGCCCCTTAATGGAGTGGTGGAGGTCACAGTAGCTTAACAAGACAGTTTTAATGCCCCTTGGAAGGGTGGTGGAGGTCGCAGGGGAATAAAAAGACGATATCAATGCCCCTTGGAAGAGTGGTGGAGGTCACAGTAGCTTAACAAGACGGTTTTAATGCCCCTTGGAAGAGTGGTGGAGGTCACAGTAGCTCAACAAGACGGTTTTAATGCCCCTTGGAAGAGACGTGGAGGTCACAGTAGCTTAACAAGACAGTTTTAATGCCCCTTGGAAGAGTGGTGGAGGTCACAGTAGCTTAACAAGACAGTTTTAATGCCCCTTGTAAGAGTGGTGTAGGTCACAGCAGCTTAACAAGACGGTTTTAATGCCCCTTGGAAGAGACGTGGAGGTCACAGTAGGTTAACAAGACAGTTTTAATGCCCCTTGCAAGAGTGGTGGAGGTCGCAGTGGAATAAAAAGACAATATCAATGACCCGTTGGAAGAATGGTGGAGGTCAGTATAGCTTAACAAGACGATTTTAATGCCCCTTGGAAGAGTGGTGGAGGTCACAGTAGCTTCATAAGAGGGTTTTAATGCCCCTTGGAAGAGGTGTGGAGTTCAGAGTGGTTTAACAAGACGGTTTTAATGCCCCTTGGAAGACTGGTGGAGGTGACAGTAGCTTAAGAACACAGTTTTAATGCCCCTTGGAAGAGTGGTGGAGGTCGCAGGGGAATAAAAAGACAATATCAATGCCCCTTGGAAGAGTGGTGGAGGTCACAGTAGCTTAACAAGATGGTTTTAATGCCCCTTGGAAGAGTGGAGGACTTCACAGTAGCTTAAGAAGATGGTTTTAATGCCCCTTGGAAGAGACGTGGAGGTCACAATAGCTTAACAAGACGGTTTTAATGCCCCTTGGAACAGTGGTGGAGGTCACAGTAGCTTAACAAGACGGTTTTAATGCCCCTTGGAAGAGATGTGGAGGTCACATTCGATTAAGAAGACAATTTTAATGCCCTTGGAAGAGTGGTGGAGGTCACAGTAGCTGAACAAGACAGTTTTAATGCCCCTTGGAAGAGCTGTGGAGTTCAGAGTGGTTTAACAAGACGGTTTTAATGCCCCTTGGAAGAGTGGTGGAGGTCACAGTAGCTTATTAAGACGGTTTTAATGCCCCTTGGAAGAGTGGTGGAAGTCACGGTTTTAATGCCCCTTGGAAGAGACGTGGAGGTCACAGTAGCTTAACAAGACAGTTTTAATGCCCCTTGGAAGAGTGGTGGAGGTCGATGTGGAATAAAAAGACAATATCAATGCCCCTTGGAAGAGTGGTGGAGGTCACAGTAGCTTAACAAGACAGCTTTAATGCCCCTTGGAAGAGTGGTGTAGGTCACAGTAGCTTAACAAGATGGTTTTAATGCCCCTTGGAAAAGACGTGGAGGTCACAGTAGATTAATAAGACAGTTTTAATGCCCCTTGGAAGAGTGGTGGAGGTCGCAGAGGAATAAAAAGACAATATTAATGCCCCTTGGAAGAGTGGTCGTGGTCACAATAGCTTAACAAGACGGTTTTAATGCCCCTTGGAAGAGTGGTGGAGGTCACAGTAGCTTAACAAGATGGTTTTAATGCCCCTTGGAAGAGACGTGGAGGTCACATTAGATTAACAAGACAGTTTTAATGCCCCTTGGAAGAGTGGTGGAGGTCACAGTAGCTTAACAAGACAGTTTTAAAGCCCCTTTGAAGAGCTGTGGAGTTCAGAGTGGTTTAACAAGACGGTTTTAATGCCCCTTGGAAGAGTGGTGGAGGTCACAGTAGCTTAACAAGACGGTTTTAATGCCCTTTGGAAGAGTGGTGCAAGCCACAGTAGCTCAACAAGATGGTTTTAATGCCCTTTGGAAGAGACGTGGAGGTCACAGTAGCTTAACAAGACATTTTTAATGCCCCTTGGAAGAGTGGTGGAGGTCACCGTGGAATAAAAAGACAATATCAATGCCCCATGGAAGAGAGGTGGAGGTCACATTAGCTTAACAAGACAGTTTTAATGCCCCTTGGAAGAGTGGTGTAGGTAACAGAAGCTTAACAAGATGGTTTAATGCCCCTTGGAAGAGCCGTGGAGGTCACAGTAGCTTAACAAGACAGTTTTAATGCCCCTTGGAAGAGTGGTGGAGGTCACAGTGGAAAAAAAAGACAATATCAATGCCCCTTGGAAGAGTGTTGGAGGTCACAGTGCTTAACAAGACAGTTTTAATGCCCCTTGGAAGAGTGGTGGAGGTCACAGTGGAATAAAAAGACAATATCAATGCCCCTTGGAAGAGTGTTGGAGGTGACAGTAGCTTAACAAGACAGTTCTAATGCCCCTTGGAAGAGTGGTGTAGGTCACAGTAGCTTAACAAGATGGTTTTAATGCCCCTTGGAAAAGACGTCGAGGTCACAGTAGAATAACAAGACAGTTTTAATGCCCCTTGGAAGAGTGGTGGAGGTCGCAGTGGAATAAAAAGACAATATCAATACCCCTTGGAAGAGTGGTGGAGGTCAGTGTAGCTTAACAAGACGATTTTAATGCCCCTTGGAAGAGTGGTGGAGGTCACAGTAGCTTAACAAGAGGGTTTTAATGCCCCTTGGAAGAGACGTGGAGGTCACAGTAGCTTAACAAGACCATTTTAATGCCCCTTGGAAGAGATGTGGGGGTCACAGTAGCTTAACAAGACAGTCTTAATGCCCCTTGGAAGAGTGGTGACGGTCGCAGTTGAATTAAAAGACAATATCAATGCCCCTTGGAAGAGTGGTGGAGGTCACAGTAGCTTAACAAGACGGTTTTAATGACCCTTGGAAGAGTGGGGGAGGTCACAGTAGCTTAACAAGATGGTTTTGATGCCCCTTGGAAGAGCTGTGGAGTTCAGAGTGGTTTACCAAGACGGTTTTAATGCCCTTTGGAAGAGACGAGGAGGTCACAGTAGATTAACAAGACAGTTTTAATGCCCCTTAGCAGAATGGTGGAGGTCGCAGTGGAATAAAAAGACAATATCAATACCCCTTGGAAGAGTGGTGGAGGTCACAGTAGCTTAACAAGATGGTTTTAATGCCCCTTGGAAGAGACGTGGAGGTCAGAGTGGTTTAACAAGACCGTTTTAATGCCCCTTAGTGGAGTGGTGGACGTCACAGTAGCTTAACAAGACAGTTTTAATGCCCCTTGGAAGAGTGGTGGAGGTCGCAGGGGAATAAAAAGACAATATCAATGCCCCTTGGAAGAGTGGTGGAGGTCACAGTAGTTTAACAAGACGGTTTTAATGCCCCTTGGAAGAGTGGTGGAGGTCACAGTAGCTCAACAAGACGGTTTTAATGCCCCTTGGAAGAGACGTGGAGGTCACATTAGCTTAACAAGACAGTTTTAATGCCCCTTGGAAGAGTGGTGGAGGTCGCAGTGGAATAAAAAGACAATATCAATGCCCCTTGGAAGAGTGGTGGAGGTCACAGTAGCTTAACAAGACAGTTTTAATGCCCCTTGTAAGAGTGGTGTAGGTCACAGTAGCTTAACAAGACGGTTTTCATGCCCCTTGGAAGAGACGTGGAGGTCACAGTAGATTAACAAGACGGCTTTAATGCCCCTTGCAAGAGTGGTGGAGGTCGCAGCAGAATAAAAAGACAATATCAATGACCCGTTGGAAGAGTGCTGGAGGTCAGTATAGCTTAACAAGACGATTTTAATGCCCTTGGAAGAGTGGTGGAGGTCACAGTAGCTTTACAAGAGGGTTTTAATGCCCCTTGGAAGAGGTGTGGAGTTCAGAGTGGTTTAACAAGACTGTTTTAATGCCCCTTGGAAGACTGGTGGAGGTGACAGTAGCTTAAGAACACAGTTTTAATGCCCCTTGGAAGAGTGGTGGAGGTCGCAGGGGAATAAAAAGACAATATCAATGCCCCTTGGAAGAGTGGTGGAGGTCACAGTAGCTTAACAAGATGGTTTTAATGCCCCTTGGAAGAGTGGAGGACGTCACAGTAGCTTAAGAAGATGGTTTTAATGCCCCTTGGAAGAGACGTGGAGGTCACAGTAGCTGAACAAGATGGTTTTAATGCCCCTTGGAAGAGACATGGAGGTCACAGTAGCTTAAAAAGACAGTTGTAATGCCCCTTGGAAGAGTGGTGGAGGTCGCAGTAGCATAAAAAGACAATATCAATGCCCCTTGGAAGAGTGGTGGTGGTCACAATAGCTTAACAAGACGGTTTTAATGCCCCTTGGAACAGTGGTGGAGGTCACAGCAGCTTAACAAGACGGTTTTAATGCCCCTTGGAAGAGATGTGGAGGTCACATTCGATTAAGAAGACAGTTTTAATGCCCCTTGGAAGAGTGGTGGAGGTCACAGTAGCTTAACAAGACAGTTTTAGTGCCCCTTGGAAGAGCTGTGGAGTTCAGAGTGGTTTAACAAGACGGTTTTAATGCCCCTTGGAAGAGTGGTGGAGGTCACAGTAGCTTAACAAGACGGTTTTAATGCCCCTTGGAAGAGTGGTGGAAGTCACAGTAGCTCAACAAGACGGTTTTAATGCCCCTTGGAAGAGACGTGGAGGTCACAGTAGCTTAACAAGACAGTTTTAATGCCCCTTGGAAGAGTGGTGGAGGTCGCAGTGGAATAAAAAGACAATATCAATGCCCCTTGGAAGAGTGGTGGAGGTCACAGTAGCTTAACAAGACAGCTTTAATGCACCTTGGAAGAGTGGTGTAGGTCACAGTAGCTTAACAAGATGGTTTTAATGCCCCTTTCAAAAGACGTCGAGGTCACAGTAGAATAACAAGACAGTTTTAATGCCCCTTGGATGAGTGGTGGAGGTCGCAGTGGAATAAAAAGACAATATCAATACCACTTGGAAGAGTGGTGGAGGTCAGTGTAGCTTAACAAGACGATTTTAATGCCCCTTGGAAGAGTGGTGGAGGTCACAGTTGCTTAACAAGAGGGTTATAATGCCCCTTGGAAGAGACGTGGAGGTCACAGTAGCTTAACAAGACCATTTTAATGCCCCTTGGAAGAGATGTGGGGGTCACAGTAGCTTAACAAGACAGTCTTAATGCCCCTTGGAAGAGTGGTGAAGGTCGCAGTTGAATTAAAAGACAATATCAATGCCCCTTGGAAGAGTGGTGGAGGTCACAGTAGCTTAACAAGACGGTTTTAATGACCCTTGGAAGAGTGGGGGAGGTCACAGTAGCTTAACAAGATGGTTTTGATGCCCCTTGGAAGAGCTGTGGAGTTCAGAGTGGTTTACCAAGACGGTTTTAATGCCCTTTGGAAGAGACGAGGAGGTCACAGTAGATTAACAAGACAGTTTTAATGCCCCTTAGCAGAATGGTGGAGGTCGCAGTGGAATAAAAAGACAATATCAATGCCCCTTGGAAGAGTGGCGGAGGTCACAGTAGCTAAACAAGACAGTTTTAATGCCCCTTGGAAGAGTGGTGTAGGTCACAGTAGCTTAACAAGATGGTTTTAATGCCCCTTGGAAAAGACGTGAAGGTCACAGTAGATTAACAAGACAGTTTTAATGCCCCTTGGAAGAGTGGTGGAGGTCGCAGTGGAATAAAAAGACAATATCTATGCCCCTTGGAAGAGTGGTGGTGGTAACAATAGCTTATCAAGACGGTTTTAATGCCCCTTGGAAGAGTGGTGGAGGTCACAGTAGCTAAACAAGATGGTTTTAATGCCCCTTGGAAGAGACGTGGAGGTCACATTAGTTTAACAAGACAGTTTTAATGCCCCTTGGAAGAGTGGTGGAGGTCACAGTAGCTTAACAAGACAGTTTTAATGCCCCTTGGAAAAGCTGTGGAGTTCAGAGTGGTTTAACAAGACGGTTTTAATGCCCCTTGGAAGAGAGGTGGAGGTCACAGTAGCTTAACAAGACGGTTTTAATGCCCATTGGAAGAGTGGTGGAAGTCACAGTAGCTCAACAAGACGGTTTTAATGCCCCTTGGAAGAGACGTGGAGGTCACAGTAGCTTAACAAGACAGTTTTAATGCCCCTTGGAAGAGTGGTGGAGGTCACAGTGGAATAAAAAGACAATATCAATGCCCCTTGGAAGAGTGGTGGAGGTCACAGTAGCTTAACATGATGGTTTTAATGCCCCTTGGAAGAGACGTGGAGGTCAGAGTGGTTTAACAAGACGGTTTTAATGCCCCTTGTAAGAGTGGTGGGGGTCGCAGGGGAATAAAAAGACAATATCAATGCCCCTTGGAAGAGTGGTGGAGGTCACAGTAGCTTAACAAGACGGTTTTAATGTCCCTTGGAAGAGGGGTGGAAGTTGCAGTGGAATAAAAAGACAATATCAATGCCCCTTGGAAGAGTGGTGGAGATCACAGTAGCTCAACAAGACGGTTTTAATGCCCCTTGGAAGAGAAGTGGAGGTCACAGTAGATTAACAAGACAGTTTTAATGCCCCTTGCAAGAGTGGTGGGGGTCGCAGGGGAATAAAAAGACAATATCAATGCCCCTTGGAAGAGTGGTGGAGGTCGCAGTGGAATAAAAAGACAATATCCATGCCCCTTGGAAGAGTGGTGGAGATCACAGTAGCTTAAAAAGACGGTTTTAATGCCCCTTGGAAGAGTGGTGGAGGTCACAGTAGCTTAACAAGACAGTTTTAATGCCCCTTGTAAGAGTGGTGTAGGTCACAGTAGCTTAACAAGACGGTTTTAATGCGCCTTGGAAGAGACGTGGAGGTCACAGTAGATTAACAAGACAGTTTTAATGCCCCTTGGAAGAGACGTGGAAGTCAGAGTGGTTTAACAAGACGGATTTAATGCCCCTTAGTGGAGTGGTGGACGTCACAGTAGCTTAACAAGACAGTTTTAATGCCCCTTGGAAGAGTGGTGGAGGTCGCAGGGGAATAAAAAGACAATATCAATGCCCCTTGGAAGAGTGGTGGAGGTCACAGTAGCTTAACAAGACGGTTTAAATGCCCCTTGGAAGAGTGGTGGAGGTCACAGTAGCTCAACAAGACGGTTTTAATGCCCCTTGGAAGAGACGTGGAGGTCACAGTAGCTTAACAAGACAATTTTAATGCCCCTTGGAAGAGTGGTGGAGGTCGCAGTGGAATAAAAAGACAATATCAATGCCCCTTGGAAGAGTGGTGGAGGTCACAGTAGCTTAACAAGACAGTTTTAATGCCCCTTGTAAGAGTGGTGTAGGTCACAGTAGCTTAACAAGACGGTTTTCATGCCCCTTGGAAGAGACGTGGAGGTCACAGTAGATTAACAAGACGGTTTTAATGCCCCTTGCAAGAGTGGTGGAGGTCGTAGCAGAATAAAAAGACAATATCAATGACCCGTTGGAAGAGTGGTGGAGGTCAGTATAGCTTAACAAGACGATTTTAATGCCCTTGGAAGAGTGGTGGAGGTAACAGTAGCTTTACAAGAGGGTTTTAATGCCCCTTGGAAGAGGTGTGGAGTTCAGAGTGGTTTAACAAGACGGTTTTAATGCCCCTTGGAAGACTGGTGGAGGTGACAGTAGCTTAAGAACACAGTTTTAATGCCCCTTGGAAGAGTGGTGGAGGTCGCAGGGGAATAAAAAGACAATATCAATGCCCCTTGGAAGAGTGGTGGAGGTCACAGTAGCTTAAAAAGATGGTTTTAATGCCCCTTGGAAGAGTGGAGGACGTCACAGTAGCTTAAGAAGATGGTTTTAATGCCCCTTGGAAGAGACGTGGAGGTCAGAGCAGCTTAACAAGACGGTTTTAATGCCCCTTGGAAGAGATGTGGAGGTCACATTCGATTAAGAAGACAGTTTTAATGCCCTTGGAAGAGTGGTGGAGGTCACAGTAGCTTAACAAGACAGTTTTAATGCCCCTTGGAAGAGCTGTGGAGTTCAGAGTGGTTTAACAAGACGGTTTTAATGCCCCTTGGAAGAGTGGTGGAGGTCACAGTAGCTTAACAAGACGGTTTTAATGCCCCTTGGAAGAGTGGTGGAAGTCACATTAGCTCAACAAGACGGTTTTAATGCCCCTTGGAAGAGACGTGGAGGTCACAGTAGCTTAACAAGACAGTTTTAATGCCCCTTGGAAGAGTGGTGGAGGTCGCAGTGGAATAAAAAGACAATATCAATGCCCCTTGGAAGAGTGGTGGAGGTCACAGTAGCTTAACAAGACAGCTTTAATGCACCTTGGAAGAGTGGTGTAGGTCACAGTAGCTTAACAAGATGGTTTTAATGCCCCTTGGAAAAGACGTGGAGGTCACAGTAGATTAACAAGACAGTTTTAATGCCCCTTGGAAGAGTGGTGGAGGTCGCAGAGGAATAAAAAGACAATATCAATGCCCCTTGGAAGAGTGGTGGTGATCACAATAGCTTAACAAGACGGTTTTAATGCCCCTTGGAAGAGTGGTGGAGGTAACAGTAGCTTAACAAGATGGATTTAATGCCCCCTGGAAGAGACGTGGAGGTCACATTAGATTAACAAGACAGTTTTAATGCCCCTTGGAAGAGTGGTGGAGGTCACAGTAGCTTAACAAGACGGTTTTCATGCCCCTTGGAAGAGACGTGGAGGTCACAGTAGATTAACAAGACGGTTTTAATGCCCCTTGCAAGAGTGGTGGAGGTCGTAGCAGAATAAAAAGACAATATCAATGACCCGTTGGAAGAGTGGTGGAGGTCAGTATAGCTTAACAAGACGATTTTAATGCCCTTGGAAGAGTGGTGGAGGTCACAGTAGCTTTACAAGAGGGTTTTAATGCCCCTTGGAAGAGGTGTGGAGTTCAGAGTGGTTTAACAAGACGGTTTTAATGCCCCTTGGAAGACTGGTGGAGGTGACAGTAGCTTAAGAACACAGTTTTAATGCCCCTTGGAAGAGTGGTGGAGGTCGCAGGGGAATAAAAAGACAATATCAATGCCCCTTGGAAGAGTGGTGGAGGTCACAGTAGCTTAAAAAGATGGTTTTAATACCCCTTGGAAGAGTGGAGGACGTCACAGTAGCTTAAGAAGATGGTTTTAATGCCCCTTGGAAGAGACGTGGAGGTCAGAGCAGCTTAACAAGACGGTTTTAATGCCCCTTGGAAGAGATGTGGAGGTCACATTCGATTAAGAAGACAGTTTTAATGCCCCTTGGAAGAGTGGTGGAGGTCACAGTAGCTTAACAAGACAGTTTTAATGCCCCTTGGAAGAGCTGTGGAGTTCAGAGTGGTTTAACAAGACGGTTTTAATGCCCCTTGGAAGAGTGGTGGAGGTCACAGTAGCTTAACAAGACGGTTTTAATGCCCCTTGGAAGAGTGGTGGAAGTCACAGTAGCTCAACAAGACGGTTTTAATGCCCCTTGGAAGAGACGTGGAGGTCACAGTAGCTTAACAAGACAGTTTTAATGCCCCTTGGAAGAGTGGTGGAGGTCGCAGTGGAATAAAAAGACAATATCAATGCCCCTTGGAAGAGTGGTGGAGGTCACAGTAGCTTAACAAGACAGCTTTAATGCACCTTGGAAGAGTGGTGTAGGTCACAGTAGCTTAACAAGATGGTTTTAATGCCCCTTGGAAAAGACGTGGAGGTCACAGTAGATTAACAAGACAGTTTTAATGCCCCTTGGAAGAGTGGTGGAGGTCGCAGAGGAATAAAAAGACAATATCAATGCCCCTTGGAAGAGTGGTGGTGGTCACAATAGCTTAACAAGACGGTTTTAATGCCCCTTGGAAGAGTGGTGGAGGTCACAGTAGCTTAACAAGATGGATTTAATGCCCCTTGGAAGAGACGTGGAGGTCACATTAGATTAACAAGACAGTTTTAATGCCCCTTGGAAGAGTGGTGGAGGTCACAGTAGCTTAACAAGACAGTTTTAAAGCCCCTTTGAAGAGCTGTGGAGTTCAGAGTGGTTTAACAAGACGGTTTTAATGCCCATTGGAAGAGTGGTGGAGGTCACAGTAGCTTAACAAGACGGTTTTAATGCCTCTTGGAAGAGTGGTGGAAGTCACAATAGCTTAACAAGACGGTTTTAATGCCCCTTGGAAGAGATGTGGAGGTCACATTCGATTAAGAAGACAGTTTTAATGCCCCTTGGAAGAGTGGTGGAGGTCACAGTAGCTTAACAAGACAGTTTTAATGCCCCTTGGAAGAGCTGTGGAGTTCAGAGTGGTTTAACAAGACGGTTTTAATGCCCCTTGGAAGAGTGGTGGAGGTCACAGTAGCTTAACAAGACGGTTTTAATGCCCCTTGGAAGAGTGGTGGAAGTCACAGTAGCTCAACAAGACGGTTTTAATGCCCCTTGGAAGAGACGTGGAGGTCACAGTAGCTTAACAAGACAGTTTTAATGCCCCTTGGAAGAGTGGTGGAGGTCGCAGTGGAATAAAAAGACAATATCAATGCCCCTTGGAAGAGTGGTGGAGGTCACAGTAGCTTAACAAGACAGCTTTAATGCACCTTGGAAGAGTGGTGTAGGTCACAGTAGCTTAACAAGATGGTTTTAATGCCCCTTGGAAAAGACGTGGAGGTCACAGTAGATTAACAAGACAGTTTTAATGCCCCTTGGAAGAGTGGTGGAGGTCGCAGAGGAATAAAAAGACAATATCAATGCCCCTTGGAAGAGTGGTGGTGGTCACAATAGCTTAACAAGACGGTTTTAATGCCCCTTGGAAGAGTGGTGGAGGTCACAGTAGCTTAACAAGATGGATTTAATGCCCCTTGGAAGAGACGTGGAGGTCACATTAGATTAACAAGACAGTTTTAATGCCCCTTGGAAGAGTGGTGGAGGTCACAGTAGCTTAACAAGACAGTTTTAAAGCCCCTTTGAAGAGCTGTGGAGTTCAGAGTGGTTTAACAAGACGGTTTTAATGCCCATTGGAAGAGTGGTGGAGGTCACAGTAGCTTAACAAGACGGTTTTAATGCCTCTTGGAAGAGTGGTGGAAGTCACAATAGCTTAACAAGACGGTTTTAATGCCCCTTGGAAGAGTGGTGGAGGTCACAGTAGCTAAACAAGACGGTTTTAATGCCCCTTGGAAGAGACGTGGAGGTCACATTAGTTTAACAAGACAGTTTTAATGCCCCTTGGAACAGTGGTGGAGGTCACAGTAGCTTAACAAGACAGTTTTAATGCCCCTTGGAAGAGCTGTGGAGTTCAGAGTGGTTTAACAAGACGGTTTTAATGCCCCTTGGAAGAGTGGTGGAGGTCACAGTAGCTTAACAAGACGGTTTTAATGCCCCTTGGAAGAGTGGTGGAAGTCACAGTAGCTCAACAAGACGGTTTTGATGCCCCTTGGAAGAGACGTGGAGGTCACAGTAGCTTAACAAAACAGTTTTAATGCCCCTTGGAAGTGTGGTGGAGGTCGCAGTGGAATAAAAAGACAATATCAATGCCCCTTGGAAGAGTGTTGGAGGTCACAGTAGCTTAACAAGACAGCTTTAATGCACCTTGGAAGAGTGGTGTAGGTCACAGTAGCTTAACAAGATGGTTTTCATGCCCCTTGGAAAAGACGTGGTGGTCACAGTAGATTAACAAGGCAGTTTTAATGCCCCTAGGAAGAGTAATGGAGGTCGCAGAGGAATAAAAAGACAATATCAATGCCCCTTGGAAGAGTGGTGGTGGTCACAATAGCTTAACAAGACGGTTTTAATGCCCCTTGGAAGAGTGGTGGAGGTCACAGTAGCTTAACAAGATGGTTTTAATGCCCCTTGGAAGAGACGTGGAGGTCACATTAAATTAACAAGACAGTTTTAATGCCCCTTGGAAGAGTGGTGGAGGTCACAGTAGCTTAACAAGACAGTTTTAAAGCCCCTTTGAAGAGCTGTGGAGTTCAGAGTGGTTTAACAAGACGGTTTTAATGCCCCTTGGAAGAGTGGTGGAGGTCACAGTAGCTTAACAAGACGGTTTTAATGCCTCTTGGAAGAGTGGTGGAAGTCACAGTAGCTCAACAAGACGGTTTTAATGCCCCTTGGAAGAGACGTGGAGGTCACAGTAGCTTAACAAGACAGTTTTAATGCCCCTTGGAAGAGTGGTGGAGGTCACGGTGGAATAAAAAGACAATATCAATGCCCCTTTTAAGAGTGGTGGAGGTCACAGTAGCTTAACAATACAGTTTTAATGCCCCTTGTAAGAGTGGTGTAGGTCACAGTAGCTTAACAAGATGATTTTAATGCCCCTTGGAAAAAACGTCGAGGTCACAGTAGATTAACAAAACAGTTTTAATGCCCCTTGAAAGAGTGGTGGAGGTCGCAGTGGAATAAAAAGACAATATCAATACCCCTTGGAAGAGTGGTGGAGGTCACAGTAGCTTAACAAGATGGTTTTAATGCCCCTTGGAAGAGACGTGGAGGTCAGAGTGGTTTAACAAGACGGTTTTAATGCCCCTTGTAAGAGTGGTGGGGGTCGCAGGGGAATAAAAAGACAATATCAATGCCCCTTGGAAGAGTGGTGGAGGTCACAGTAGCTTAACAAGACGGTTTTAATGTCCCTTGGAAGAGGGGTGGAAGTTGCAGTGGAATAAAAAGACAATATCAATGCCCCTTGGAAGAGTGGTGGAGATCACAGTAGCTCAACAAGACGGTTTTAATGCCCCTTGGAAGAGACGTGGAGGTCACAGTAGATTAACAAGACAGTTTTAATGCCCCTTGCAAGAGTGGTGGGGGTCGCAGGGGAATAAAAAGACAATATCAATGCCCCTTGGAAGAGTGGTGGAGGTCGCAGTGGAATAAAAAGACAATATCAATGCCCCTTGGAAGAGTGGTGGAGATCACAGTAGCTTAAAAAGACGGTTTTAATGCCCCTTGGAAGAGTGGTGGAGGTCACAGTAGCTTAACAAGACAGTTTTAATGCCCCTTGTAAGAGTGGTGTAGGTCACAGTAGCTTAACAAGACGGTTTTAATACCCCTTGGAAGAGACGTGGAGGTCACAGTAGATTAACAAGACAGTTTTAATGCCCCTTGGAAGAGACGTGGAAGTCAGAGTGGTTTAACAAGACGGTTTAAATGCCCCTTAATGGAGTGGTGGACGTCACAGTAGCTTAACAAGACAGTTTTAATGCCCCTTGGAAGAGTGGTGGAGGTCGCAGGGGAATAAAAAGACAATATCAATGCCCCTTGGAAGAGTGGTGGAGGTCACAGTAGCTTAACAAGACGGTTTTAATGCCCCTTGGAAGAGTGGTGGAGGTCACAGTAGCTCAACAAGATGGTTTTAATGCCCCTTGGAAGAGACGTGGAGGTCACAGTAGCTTAACAAGACAGTTTTAATGCCCCTTGGAAGAGTGGTGGAGGTCGCAGTGGAATAAAAAGACAATATCAATGCCCCTTGGAAGAGTGGTGGAGGTCACAGTAGCTTAACAAGACAGTTTTAATGCCCCTTGTAAGAGTGGTGTAGGTCACAGTAGCTTATCAAGACGGTTTTCATGCCCCTTGGAAGAGACGTGGAGGTCACAGTAGATTAACAAGACGGTTTTAATGCCCCTTGCAAGAGTGGTGGAGGTCGCAGCAGAATAAAAAGACAATATCAATGACCCGTTGGAAGAGTGGTGGAGGTCAGTATAGCTTAACAAGACGATTTTAATGCCCCTTGGAAGAGTGGTGGAGGTCACAGTAGCTTTACAAGAGGGTTTTAAAGTCCCTTGGAAGAGGTGTGGAGTTCAGAGTGGTTTAACAAGACGGTTTTAATGCCCCTTGGAAGACTGGTGTAGGTGACAGTAGCTTAAGAACACAGTTTTAATGCCCCTTGGAAGAGTGGTGGAGGTCGCAGGGGAATAAAAAGACAATATCAATGCCCCTTGGAAGAGTGGTGGAGGTCACAGTAGCTTAACAAGATGGTTTTAATGCCCCTTGGAAGAGTGGAGGACGTCACAGTAGCTTAAGAAGATGGTTTTAATGCCCCTTGGAAGAGACGTGGAGGTCACAGTAGCTGAACAAGATGGTTTTAATGCCTCTTGGAAGAGACATGGAGGTCACAGTAGCTTAACAAGACAGTTGTAATGCCCCTTGGAAGAGTGGTGGAGGTCGCAGTAGCATAAAAAGACAATATCAATGCCCCTTGGAAGAGTGGTGGTGGTCACAATAGCTTAACAAGACAGTTTTAATGCCCCTTGGAACAGTGGTGGAGGTCGCAGTGGAATAAAAAGACAATATCAATGCCCCTTGGAAGAGTCGTGGAGGTCACAGTAGCTTAACAAGACAGCTTTAATGCACCTTGGAAGAGTGGTGTAGGTCACAGTAGCTTAACAAGATGGTTTTAATGCCCCTTGGAAAAGACGTGGAGGTCACAGTAGATTAACAAGACAGTTTTAATGCCCCTTGGAAGAGTGGTGGAGGTCGCAGAGGAATAAAAAGACAATATCAATGCCCCTTGGAAGAGTGGTGGTGGTCACAATAGCTTAACAAGACGGTTTTAATGCCCCTTGGAAGAGTGGTGGAGGTCACAGTAGCTTAACAAGATGGATTTAATGCCCCTTGGAAGAGACGTGGAGGTCACATTAGATTAACAAGACAGTTTTAATGCCCCTTGGAAGAGTGGTGGAGGTCACAGTAGCTTAACAAGACAGTTTTAAAGCCCCTTTGAAGAGCTGTGGAGTTCAGAGTGGTTTAACAAGACGGTTTTAATGCCCATTGGAAGAGTGGTGGAGGTCACAGTAGCTTAACAAGACGGTTTTAATGCCTCTTGGAAGAGTGGTGGAAGTCACAATAGCTTAACAAGACGGTTTTAATGCCCCTTGGAAGAGTGGTGGAGGTCACAGTAGCTAAACAAGACGGTTTTAATGCCCCTTGGAAGAGACGTGGAGGTCACATTAGTTTAACAAGACAGTTTTAATGCCCCTTGGAACAGTGGTGGAGGTCACAGTAGCTTAACAAGACAGTTTTAATGCCCCTTGGAAGAGCTGTGGAGTTCAGAGTGGTTTAACAAGACGGTTTTAATGCCCCTTGGGAGAGTGGTGGAGGTCACAGTAGCTTAACAAGACGGTTTTAATGCCCCTTGGAAGAGTGGTGGAAGTCACAGTAGCTCAACAAGACGGTTTTGATGCCCCTTGGAAGAGACGTGGAGGTCACAGTAGCTTAACAAAACAGTTTTAATGCCCCTTGGAAGAGTGGTGGAGGTCGCAGTGGAATAAAAAGACAATATCAATGCCCCTTGGAAGAGTGTTGGAGGTCACAGTAGCTTAACAAGACAGCTTTAATGCACCTTGGAAGAGTGGTGTAGGTCACAGTAGCTTAACAAGATGGTTTTCATGCCCCTTGGAAAAGACGTGGTGGTCACAGTAGATTAACAAGGCAGTTTTAATGCCCCTAGGAAGAGTAATGGAGGTCGCAGAGGAATAAAAAGACAATATCAATGCCCCTTGGAAGAGTGGTGGTGGTCACAATAGCTTAACAAGACGGTTTTAATGCCCCTTGGAAGAGTGGTGGAGGTCACAGTAGCTTAACAAGATGGTTTTAATGCCCCTTGGAAGAGACGTGGAGGTCACATTAAATTAACAAGACCGTTTTAATGCCCCTTGGAAGAGTGGTGGAGGTCACAGTAGCTTAACAAGACAGTTTTAAAGCCCCTTTGAAGAGCTGTGGAGTTCAGAGTGGTTTAACAAGACGGTTTTAATGCCCCTTGGAAGAGTGGTGGAGGTCACAGTAGCTTAACAAGACGGTTTTAATGCCTCTTGGAAGAGTGGTGGAAGTCACAGTAGCTCAACAAGACGGTTTTAATGCCCCTTGGAAGAGACGTGGAGGTCACAGTAGCTTAACAAGACAGTTTTAATGCCCCTTGGAAGAGTGGTGGAGGTCACGGTGGAATAAAAAGACAATATCAATGCCCCTTTTAAGAGTGGTGGAGGTCACAGTAGCTTAACAAGACAGTTTTAATGCCCCTTGGAAGAGTGGTGTAGGTCACAGTAGCTTAACAAGATGATTTTAATGCCCCTTGGAAAAAACGTCGAGGTCACAGTAGATTAACAAAACAGTTTTAATGCCCCTTGAAAGAGTGGTGGAGGTCGCAGTGGAATAAAAAGACAATATCAATACCCCTTGGAAGAGTGGTGGAGGTCACAGTAGCTTAACAAGATGGTTTTAATGCCCCTTGGAAGAGACGTGGAGGTCAGAGTGGTTTAACAAGACGGTTTTAATGCCCCTTGTAAGAGTGGTGGGGGTCGCAGGGGAATAAAAAGACAATATCAATGCCCCTTGGAAGAGTGGTGGAGGTCACAGTAGCTTAACAAGACGGTTTTAATGTCCCTTGGAAGAGGGGTGGAAGTTGCAGTGGAATAAAAAGACAATATCAATGCCCCTTGGAAGAGTGGTGGAGATCACAGTAGCTCAACAAGACGGTTTTAATGCCCCTTGGAAGAGACGTGGAGGTCACAGTAGATTAACAAGACAGTTTTAATGCCCCTTGCAAGAGTGGTGGGGGTCGCAGGGGAATAAAAAGACAATATCAATGCCCCTTGGAAGAGTGGTGGAGGTCGCAGTGGAATAAAAAGACAATATCAATGCCCCTTGGAAGAGTGGTGGAGATCACAGTAGCTTAAAAAGACGGTTTTAATGCCCCTTGGAAGAGTGGTGGAGGTCACAGTAGCTTAACAAGACAGTTTTAATGCCCCTTGTAAGAGTGGTGTAGGTCACAGTAGCTTAACAAGACGGTTTTAATACCCCTTGGAAGAGACGTGGAGGTCACAGTAGATTAACAAGACAGTTTTAATGCCCCTTGGAAGAGACGTGGAAGTCAGAGTGGTTTAACAAGACGGTTTAAATGCCCCTTAATAGAGTGGTGGACGTCACAGTAGCTTAACAAGACAGTTTTAATGCCCCTTGGAAGAGTGGTGGAGGTCGCAGGGGAATAAAAAGACAATATCAATGCCCCTTGGAAGAGTGGTGGAGGTCACAGTAGCTTAACAAGACGGTTTTAATGCCCCTTGGAAGAGTGGTGGAGGTCACAGTAGCTCAACAAGATGGTTTTAATGCCCCTTGGAAGAGACGTGGAGGTCACAGTAGCTTAACAAGACAGTTTTAATGCCCCTTGGAAGAGTGGTGGAGGTCGCAGTGGAATAAAAAGACAATATCAATGCCCCTTGGAAGAGTGGTGGAGGTCACAGTAGCTTAACAAGACAGTTTTAATGCCCCTTGTAAGAGTGGTGTAGGTCACAGTAGCTTATCAAGACGGTTTTCATGCCCCTTGGAAGAGACGTGGAGGTCACAGTAGATTAACAAGACGGTTTTAATGCACCTTGCAAGAGTGGTGGAGGTCGCAGCAGAATAAAAAGACAATATCAATGACCCGTTGGAAGAGTGGTGGAGGTCAGTATAGCTTAACAAGACGATTTTAATGCCCCTTGGAAGAGTGGTGGAGGTCACAGTAGCTTTACAAGAGGGTTTTAAAGTCCCTTGGAAGAGGTGTGGAGTTCAGAGTGGTTTAACAAGACGGTTTTAATGCCCCTTGGAAGACTGGTGTAGGTGACAGTAGCTTAAGAACACAGTTTTAATGCCCCTTGGAAGAGTGGTGGAGGTCGCAGGGGAATAAAAAGACAATATCAATGCCCCTTGGAAGAGTGGTGGAGATCACAGTAGCTTAAAAAGACGGTTTTAATGCCCCTTGGAAGAGTGGTGGAGGTCACAGTAGCTTAACAAGATGGTTTTAATGCCCCTTGGAAGAGTGGAGGACGTCACAGTAGCTTAAGAAGATGGTTTTAATGCCCCTTGGAAGAGACGTGGAGGTCACAGTAGCTGAACAAGATGGTTTTAATGCCTCTTGGAAGAGACATGGAGGTCACAGTAGCTTAACAAGACAGTTGTAATGCCCCTTGGAAGAGTGGTGGAGGTCGCAGTAGCATAAAAAGACAATATCAATCCCCCTTGGAAGAGTGGTGGTGGTCACAATAGCTTAACAAGACAGTTTTAATGCCCCTTGGAACAGTGGTGGAGGTCACAGCAGCTTAACAAGACGGTTTTAATGCCCCTTGGAAGAGATGTGGAGGTCACATTCGATTAAGAAGACAGTTTTAATGCCCCTTGGAACAGTGGTGGAGGTCACAGTAGCTTAACAAGACAGTTTTAATGCCCCTTGGAAGAGCTGTGGAGTTCAGAGTGGTTTAACAAGACGGTTTTAATGCCCCTTGGAAGAGTGGTGGAGGTCACAGTAGCTTAACAAGACGGTTTTAATGCCTCTTGGAAGAGTGGTGGAAGTAACAGTAGCTCAACAAAACGGTTTTAATGCCCCTTGGAAGAGACGTGGAGGTCACAGTAGCTTAACAAGACAGTTTTAATGCCCCTTGGAAGAGTGGTGGAGGTCACGGTGGAATAAAAAGACAATATCAATGCCCCTTGGAAGAGTGGTGGAGGTCACAGTAGCTTAACAAGACAGTTTTAATGCCCCTTGGAAGAGTGGTGTAGGTCACAGAAGCTTAAAAAGATGGTTTTAATGCCCCTTGGAAGAGCCGTGGAGGTCACAGTAGCTTAACAAGACAGTTTTAATGCCCCTTGGAAGAGTGGTGGAGGTCGCAGTGGAATAAAAAGACAATATCAATGCCCCTTGGAAGAGTGGTGGAGGTCACAGTAGCTTAACAAGACAGCTTTAATGCACCTTGGAAGAGTGGTGTAGGTCACAGTAGCTTAACAAGATGGTTTTCATGCCCCTTGGAAAAGACGTGAAGGTCACAGTAGATTAACAAGACAGTTTTAATGCCCCTAGGAAGAGTGGTGGAGGTCGCAGAGGAATAAAAAGACAATATCAATGCCATTTGGAAGAGTGGTGGTGGTCACAATAGCTTAACAAGACGGTTTTAATGCCCCTTGGAAGAGTGGTGGAGGTCACAGTAGCTTAACAAGATGGTTTTAATGCCCCTTGGAAGAGACGTGGAGGTCACATTAAATTAACAAGACAGTTTTAATGCCCCTTTGAAGAGTGGTGGAGGTCACAGTAGCTTAACAAGACAGTTTTAAAGCCCCTTTGAAGAGCTGTGGAGTTCAGAGTGGTTTAACAAGACGGTTTTAATGCCCCTTGGAAGAGTGGTGGAGGTCACAGTAGCTTAACAAGACGGTTTTAATGCCTCTTGGAAGAGTGGTGGAAGTCACAGTAGCTCAACAAAACGGTTTTAATGCCCCTTGGAAGAGACGTGGAGGTCACAGTAGCTTAACAAGACAGTTTTAATGCCCCTTGGAAGAGTGGTGGAGGTCACGGTGGAATAAAAAGACAATATCAATGCCCCTTGGAAGAGTGGTGGAGGTCACAGTAGCTTAACAAGACAGTTTTAATGCCCCTTGGAAGAGTGGTGTAGGTCACAGAAGCTTAAAAAGATGGTTTTAATGCCCCTTGGAAGAGCCGTGGAGGTCACAGTAGCTTAACAAGACAGTTTTAATGCCCCTTGGAAGAGTGGTGGAGGTCACAGTGGAATAAAAAGACAATATCAATTCCCCTTGGAAGAGTGTTGGAGGTCACAGTAGCTTAACAAGACAGTTTTAATGCCCCTTGGAAGAGTGGTGGAGGTCACAGTGGAATAAAAAGACAATATCAATGCCCCTTGGAAGAGTGTTGGAGGTCACAGTAGCTTAACAAGACAGTTCTAATGCCCCTTGGAAGAGTGGTGTAGGTCACAGTAGCTTAACAAGATGGTTTTAATGCCCCTTGGAAAAGACGTCGAGGTCACAGTAGAATAACAAGACAGTTTTAATGCCCCTTGGAAGAGTGGTGGAGGTCGCAGTGGAATAAAAAGACAATATCAATACCCCTTGGAAGAGTGGTGGAGGTCAGTGTAGCTTAGCAAGACGATTTTAATGCCCCTTGGAAGAGTGGTGGAGGTCACAGTAGCTTAACAAGAGGGTTTTAATGCCCCTTGGAAGAGACGTGGAGGTCACAGTAGCTTAACAAGACCGTTTTAATGCCCCTTGGAAGAGATGTGGGGGTCACAGTAGCTTAACAAGACAGTCTTAATGCCCCTTGGAAGAGTGGTGAAGGTCGCAGTGGAATTAAAAGACAATATCAATGCCCCTTGGAAGAGTGGTGGAGGTCACAGTAGCTTAACAAGACGGTTTTAATGACCCTTGGAAGAGTGGGGGAGGTCACAGTAGCTTAACAAGATGGTTTTGATGCCCCTTGGAAGAGCTGTGGAGTTTAGAGTGGTTTACCGAGACGGTTTTAATGCCCTTTGGAAGAGACGTGGAGGTCACAGTAGATTAACAAGACAGTTTAAATGCCCCTTAGCAGAATGGTGGAGGTCGCAGTGGAATAAAAAGACAATATCAATGCCCCTTGGAAGAGTGGTGGAGGTCACAGTAGCTTAACAAGACAGTTTTAATGCCCCTTGGAAGAGTGGTGTAGGTCATAGTAGCTTAACAAGATGGTTTTAATGCCCCTTGGAAAAGACGTGAAGGTCACAGTAGATTAACAAGACAGTTTTAATGCCCCTTGGAAGAGTGGTGGAGGTCGCAGTGGAATAAAAAGACAATATCAATGCCCCTTGGAAGAGTGTTGGAGGTCACAGTAGCTTAACAAGACAGCTTTAATGCACCTTGGAAGAGTGGTGTAGGTCACAGTAGCTTAACAAGATGGTTTTCATGCCCCTTGGAAAAGACGTGGTGGTCACAGTAGATTAACAAGGCAGTTTTAATGCCCCTAGGAAGAGTAATGGAGGTCGCAGAGGAATAAAAAGACAATATCAATGCCCCTTGGAAGAGTGGTGGTGGTCACAATAGCTTAACAAGACGGTTTTAATGCCCCTTGGAAGAGTGGTGGAGGTCACAGTAGCTTAACAAGATGGTTTTAATGCCCCTTGGAAGAGACGTGGAGGTCACATTAAATTAATAAGACCGTTTTAATGCCCCTTGGAAGAGTGGTGGAGGTCACAGTAGCTTAACAAGACAGTTTTAAAGCCCCTTTGAAGAGCTGTGGAGTTCAGAGTGGTTTAACAAGACGGTTTTAATGCCCCTTGGAAGAGTGGTGGAGGTCACAGTAGCTTAACAAGACGGTTTTAATGCCTCTTGGAAGAGTGGTGGAAGTCACAGTAGCTCAACAAGACGGTTTTAATGCCCCTTGGAAGAGACGTGGAGGTCACAGTAGCTTAACAAGACAGTTTTAATGCCCCTTGGAAGAGTGGTGGAGGTCACGGTGGAATAAAAAGACAATATCAATGCCCCTTTTAAGAGTGGTGGAGGTCACAGTAGCTTAACAAGACAGTTTTAATGCCCCTTGGAAGAGTGGTGTAGGTCACAGTAGCTTAACAAGATGATTTTAATGCCCCTTGGAAAAAACGTCGAGGTCACAGTAGATTAACAAAACAGTTTTAATGCCCCTTGAAAGAGTGGTGGAGGTCGCAGTGGAATAAAAAGACAATATCAATACCCCTTGGAAGAGTGGTGGAGGTCACAGTAGCTTAACAAGATGGTTTTAATGCCCCTTGGAAGAGACGTGGAGGTCAGAGTGGTTTAACAAGACGGTTTTAATGCCCCTTGTAAGAGTGGTGGGGGTCGCAGGGGAATAAAAAGACAATATCAATGCCCCTTGGAAGAGTGGTGGAGGTCACAGTAGCTTAACAAGACGGTTTTAATGTCCCTTGGAAGAGGGGTGGAAGTTGCAGTGGAATAAAAAGACAATATCAATGCCCCTTGGAAGAGTGGTGGAGATCACAGTAGCTCAACAAGACGGTTTTAATGCCCCTTGGAAGAGACGTGGAGGTCACAGTAGATTAACAAGACAGTTTTAATGCCCCTTGCAAGAGTGGTGGGGGTCGCAGGGGAATAAAAAGACAATATCAATGCCCCTTGGAAGAGTGGTGGAGGTCGCAGTGGAATAAAAAGACAATATCAATGCCCCTTGGAAGAGTGGTGGAGATCACAGTAGCTTAAAAAGATGGTTTTAATGCCCCTTGGAAGAGTGGTGGAGGTCACAGTAGCTTAACAAGACAGTTTTAATGCCCCTTGTAAGAGTGGTGTAGGTCACAGTAGCTTAACAAGACGGTTTTAATACCCCTTGGAAGAGACGTGGAGGTCACAGTAGATTAACAAGACAGTTTTAATGCCCCTTGGAAGAGACGTGGAAGTCAGAGTGGTTTAACAAGACGGTTTAAATGCCCCTTAATGGAGTGGTGGACGTCACAGTAGCTTAACAAGACAGTTTTAATGCCCCTTGGAAGAGTGGTGGAGGTCGCAGGGGAATAAAAAGACAATATCAATGCCCCTTGGAAGAGTGGTGGAGGTCACAGTAGCTTAACAAGACGGTTTTAATGCCCCTTGGAAGAGTGGTGGAGGTCACAGTAGCTCAACAAGATGGTTTTAATGCCCCTTGGAAGAGACGTGGAGGTCACAGTAGCTTAACAAGACAGTTTTAATGCCCCTTGGAAGAGTGGTGGAGGTCGCAGTGGAATAAAAAGACAATATCAATGCCCCTTGGAAGAGTGGTGGAGGTCACAGTAGCTTAACAAGACAGTTTTAATGCCCCTTGTAAGAGTGGTGTAGGTCACAGTAGCTTATCAAGACGGTTTTCATGCCCCTTGGAAGAGACGTGGAGGTCACAGTAGATTAACAAGACGGTTTTAATGCCCCTTGCAAGAGTGGTGGAGGTCGCAGCAGAATAAAAAGACAATATCAATGACCCGTTGGAAGAGTGGTGGAGGTCAGTATAGCTTAACAAGACGATTTTAATGCCCCTTGGAAGAGTGGTGGAGGTCACAGTAGCTTTACAAGAGGGTTTTAAAGTCCCTTGGAAGAGGTGTGGAGTTCAGAGTGGTTTAACAAGACGGTTTTAATGCCCCTTGGAAGACTGGTGTAGGTGACAGTAGCTTAAGAACACAGTTTTAATGCCCCTTGGAAGAGTGGTGGAGGTCGCAGGGGAATAAAAAGACAATATCAATGCCCCTTGGAAGAGTGGTGGAGGTCACAGTAGCTTAACAAGATGGTTTTAATGCCCCTTGGAAGAGTGGAGGACGTCACAGTAGCTTAAGAAGATGGTTTTAATGCCCCTTGGAAGAGACGTGGAGGTCACAGTAGCTGAACAAGATGGTTTTAATGCCTCTTGGAAGAGACATGGAGGTCACAGTAGCTTAACAAGACAGTTGTAATGCCCCTTGGAAGAGTGGTGGAGGTCGCAGTAGCATAAAAAGACAATATCAATGCCCCTTGGAAGAGTGGTGGTGGTCACAATAGCTTAACAAGACAGTTTTAATGCCCCTTGGAACAGTGGTGGAGGTCACAGCAGCTTAACAAGACGGTTTTAATGCCCCTTGGAAGAGATGTGGAGGTCACATTCGATTAAGAAGACAGTTTTAATGCCCCTTGGAACAGTGGTGGAGGTCACAGTAGCTTAACAAGACAGTTTTAATGCCCCTTGGAAGAGCTGTGGAGTTCAGAGTGGTTTAACAAGACGGTTTTAATGCCCCTTGGAAGAGTGGTGGAGGTCACAGTAGCTTAACAAGACGGTTTTAATGCCTCTTGGAAGAGTGGTGGAAGTAACAGTAGCTCAACAAAACGGTTTTAATGCCCCTTGGAAGAGACGTGGAGGTCACAGTAGCTTAACAAGACAGTTTTAATGCCCCTTGGAAGAGTGGTGGAGGTCACGGTGGAATAAAAAGACAATATCAATGCCCCTTGGAAGAGTGGTGGAGGTCACAGTAGCTTAACAAGACAGTTTTAATGCCCCTTGGAAGAGTGGTGTAGGTCACAGAAGCTTAAAAAGATGGTTTTAATGCCCCTTGGAAGAGCCGTGGAGGTCACAGTAGCTTAACAAGACAGTTTTAATGCCCCTTGGAAGAGTGGTGGAGGTCGCAGTGGAATAAAAAGACAATATCAATGCCCCTTGGAAGAGTGGTGGAGGTCACAGTAGCTTAACAAGACAGCTTTAATGCACCTTGGAAGAGTGGTGTAGGTCACAGTAGCTTAACAAGATGGTTTTCATGCCCCTTGGAAAAGACGTGAAGGTCACAGTAGATTAACAAGACAGTTTTAATGCCCCTAGGAAGAGTGGTGGAGGTCGCAGAGGAATAAAAAGACAATATCAATGCCATTTGGAAGAGTGGTGGTGGTCACAATAGCTTAACAAGACGGTTTTAATGCCCCTTGGAAGAGTGGTGGAGGTCACAGTAGCTTAACAAGATGGTTTTAATGCCCCTTGGAAGAGACGTGGAGGTCACATTAAATTAACAAGACAGTTTTAATGCCCCTTTGAAGAGTGGTGGAGGTCACAGTAGCTTAACAAGACAGTTTTAAAGCCCCTTTGAAGAGCTGTGGAGTTCAGAGTGGTTTAACAAGACGGTTTTAATGCCCCTTGGAAGAGTGGTGGAGGTCACAGTAGCTTAACAAGACGGTTTTAATGCCTCTTGGAAGAGTGGTGGAAGTCACAGTAGCTCAACAAAACGGTTTTAATGCCCCTTGGAAGAGACGTGGAGGTCACAGTAGCTTAACAAGACAGTTTTAATGCCCCTTGGAAGAGTGGTGGAGGTCACGGTGGAATAAAAAGACAATATCAATGCCCCTTGGAAGAGTGGTGGAGGTCACAGTAGCTTAACAAGACAGTTTTAATGCCCCTTGGAAGAGTGGTGTAGGTCACAGAAGCTTAAAAAGATGGTTTTAATGCCCCTTGGAAGAGCCGTGGAGGTCACAGTAGCTTAACAAGACAGTTTTAATGCCCCTTGGAAGAGTGGTGGAGGTCACAGTGGAATAAAAAGACAATATCAATTCCCCTTGGAAGAGTGTTGGAGGTCACAGTAGCTTAACAAGACAGTTTTAATGCCCCTTGGAAGAGTGGTGGAGGTCACAGTGGAATAAAAAGACAATATCAATGCCCCTTGGAAGAGTGTTGGAGGTCACAGTAGCTTAACAAGACAGTTCTAATGCCCCTTGGAAGAGTGGTGTAGGTCACAGTAGCTTAACAAGATGGTTTTAATGCCCCTTGGAAAAGACGTCGAGGTCACAGTAGAATAACAAGACAGTTTTAATGCCCCTTGGAAGAGTGGTGGAGGTCGCAGTGGAATAAAAAGACAATATCAATACCCCTTGGAAGAGTGGTGGAGGTCAGTGTAGCTTAGCAAGACGATTTTAATGCCCCTTGGAAGAGTGGTGGAGGTCACAGTAGCTTAACAAGAGGGTTTTAATGCCCCTTGGAAGAGACGTGGAGGTCACAGTAGCTTAACAAGACCGTTTTAATGCCCCTTGGAAGAGATGTGGGGGTCACAGTAGCTTAACAAGACAGTCTTAATGCCCCTTGGAAGAGTGGTGAAGGTCGCAGTGGAATTAAAAGACAATATCAATGCCCCTTGGAAGAGTGGTGGAGGTCACAGTAGCTTAACAAGACGGTTTTAATGACCCTTGGAAGAGTGGGGGAGGTCACAGTAGCTTAACAAGATGGTTTTGATGCCCCTTGGAAGAGCTGTGGAGTTTAGAGTGGTTTACCGAGACGGTTTTAATGCCCTTTGGAAGAGACGTGGAGGTCACAGTAGATTAACAAGACAGTTTAAATGCCCCTTAGCAGAATGGTGGAGGTCGCAGTGGAATAAAAAGACAATATCAATGCCCCTTGGAAGAGTGGTGGAGGTCACAGTAGCTTAACAAGACAGTTTTAATGCCCCTTGGAAGAGTGGTGTAGGTCATAGTAGCTTAACAAGATGGTTTTAATGCCCCTTGGAAAAGACGTGAAGGTCACAGTAGATTAACAAGACAGTTTTAATGCCCCTTGGAAGAGTGGTGGAGGTCGCAGTGGAATAAAAAGACAATATCAATGCCCCTTGGAAGAGTGTTGGAGGTCACAGTAGCTTAACAAGACAGCTTTAATGCACCTTGGAAGAGTGGTGTAGGTCACAGTAGCTTAACAAGATGGTTTTCATGCCCCTTGGAAAAGACGTGGTGGTCACAGTAGATTAACAAGGCAGTTTTAATGCCCCTAGGAAGAGTAATGGAGGTCGCAGAGGAATAAAAAGACAATATCAATGCCCCTTGGAAGAGTGGTGGTGGTCACAATAGCTTAACAAGACGGTTTTAATGCCCCTTGGAAGAGTGGTGGAGGTCACAGTAGCTTAACAAGATGGTTTTAATGCCCCTTGGAAGAGACGTGGAGGTCACATTAAATTAATAAGACCGTTTTAATGCCCCTTGGAAGAGTGGTGGAGGTCACAGTAGCTTAACAAGACAGTTTTAAAGCCCCTTTGAAGAGCTGTGGAGTTCAGAGTGGTTTAACAAGACGGTTTTAATGCCCCTTGGAAGAGTGGTGGAGGTCACAGTAGCTTAACAAGACGGTTTTAATGCCTCTTGGAAGAGTGGTGGAAGTCACAGTAGCTCAACAAGACGGTTTTAATGCCCCTTGGAAGAGACGTGGAGGTCACAGTAGCTTAACAAGACAGTTTTAATGCCCCTTGGAAGAGTGGTGGAGGTCACGGTGGAATAAAAAGACAATATCAATGCCCCTTTTAAGAGTGGTGGAGGTCACAGTAGCTTAACAAGACAGTTTTAATGCCCCTTGGAAGAGTGGTGTAGGTCACAGTAGCTTAACAAGATGATTTTAATGCCCCTTGGAAAAAACGTCGAGGTCACAGTAGATTAACAAAACAGTTTTAATGCCCCTTGAAAGAGTGGTGGAGGTCGCAGTGGAATAAAAAGACAATATCAATACCCCTTGGAAGAGTGGTGGAGGTCACAGTAGCTTAACAAGATGGTTTTAATGCCCCTTGGAAGAGACGTGGAGGTCAGAGTGGTTTAACAAGACGGTTTTAATGCCCCTTGTAAGAGTGGTGGGGGTCGCAGGGGAATAAAAAGACAATATCAATGCCCCTTGGAAGAGTGGTGGAGGTCACAGTAGCTTAACAAGACGGTTTTAATGTCCCTTGGAAGAGGGGTGGAAGTTGCAGTGGAATAAAAAGACAATATCAATGCCCCTTGGAAGAGTGGTGGAGATCACAGTAGCTCAACAAGACGGTTTTAATGCCCCTTGGAAGAGACGTGGAGGTCACAGTAGATTAACAAGACAGTTTTAATGCCCCTTGCAAGAGTGGTGGGGGTCGCAGGGGAATAAAAAGACAATATCAATGCCCCTTGGAAGAGTGGTGGAGGTCGCAGTGGAATAAAAAGACAATATCAATGCCCCTTGGAAGAGTGGTGGAGATCACAGTAGCTTAAAAAGACGGTTTTAATGCCCCTTGGAAGAGTGGTGGAGGTCACAGTAGCTTAACAAGACAGTTTTAATGCCCCTTGTAAGAGTGGTGTAGGTCACAGTAGCTTAACAAGACGGTTTTAATACCCCTTGGAAGAGACGTGGAGGTCACAGTAGATTAACAAGACAGTTTTAATGCCCCTTGGAAGAGACGTGGAAGTCAGAGTGGTTTAACAAGACGGTTTAAATGCCCCTTAATGGAGTGGTGGACGTCACAGTAGCTTAACAAGACAGTTTTAATGCCCCTTGGAAGAGTGGTGGAGGTCGCAGGGGAATAAAAAGACAATATCAATGCCCCTTGGAAGAGTGGTGGAGGTCACAGTAGCTTAACAAGACGGTTTTAATGCCCCTTGGAAGAGTGGTGGAGGTCACAGTAGCTCAACAAGATGGTTTTAATGCCCCTTGGAAGAGACGTGGAGGTCACAGTAGCTTAACAAGACAGTTTTAATGCCCCTTGGAAGAGTGGTGGAGGTCGCAGTGGAATAAAAAGACAATATCAATGCCCCTTGGAAGAGTGGTGGAGGTCACAGTAGCTTAACAAGACAGTTTTAATGCCCCTTGTAAGAGTGGTGTAGGTCACAGTAGCTTATCAAGACGGTTTTCATGCCCCTTGGAAGAGACGTGGAGGTCACAGTAGATTAACAAGACGGTTTTAATGCCCCTTGCAAGAGTGGTGGAGGTCGCAGCAGAATAAAAAGACAATATCAATGACCCGTTGGAAGAGTGGTGGAGGTCAGTATAGCTTAACAAGACGATTTTAATGCCCCTTGGAAGAGTGGTGGAGGTCACAGTAGCTTTACAAGAGGGTTTTAAAGTCCCTTGGAAGAGGTGTGGAGTTCAGAGTGGTTTAACAAGACGGTTTTAATGCCCCTTGGAAGACTGGTGTAGGTGACAGTAGCTTAAGAACACAGTTTTAATGCCCCTTGGAAGAGTGGTGGAGGTCGCAGGGGAATAAAAAGACAATATCAATGCCCCTTGGAAGAGTGGTGGAGGTCACAGTAGCTTAACAAGATGGTTTTAATGCCCCTTGGAAGAGTGGAGGACGTCACAGTAGCTTAAGAAGATGGTTTTAATGCCCCTTGGAAGAGACGTGGAGGTCACAGTAGCTGAACAAGATGGTTTTAATGCCTCTTGGAAGAGACATGGAGGTCACAGTAGCTTAACAAGACAGTTGTAATGCCCCTTGGAAGAGTGGTGGAGGTCGCAGTAGCATAAAAAGACAATATCAATGCCCCTTGGAAGAGTGGTGGTGGTCACAATAGCTTAACAAGACAGTTTTAATGCCCCTTGGAACAGTGGTGGAGGTCACAGCAGCTTAACAAGACGGTTTTAATGCCCCTTGGAAGAGATGTGGAGGTCACATTCGATTAAGAAGACAGTTTTAATGCCCCTTGGAACAGTGGTGGAGGTCACAGTAGCTTAACAAGACAGTTTTAATGCCCCTTGGAAGAGCTGTGGAGTTCAGAGTGGTTTAACAAGACGGTTTTAATGCCCCTTGGAAGAGTGGTGGAGGTCACAGTAGCTTAACAAGACGGTTTTAATGCCTCTTGGAAGAGTGGTGGAAGTAACAGTAGCTCAACAAAACGGTTTTAATGCCCCTTGGAAGAGACGTGGAGGTCACAGTAGCTTAACAAGACAGTTTTAATGCCCCTTGGAAGAGTGGTGGAGGTCACGGTGGAATAAAAAGACAATATCAATGCCCCTTGGAAGAGTGGTGGAGGTCACAGTAGCTTAACAAGACAGTTTTAATGCCCCTTGGAAGAGTGGTGTAGGTCACAGAAGCTTAAAAAGATGGTTTTAATGCCCCTTGGAAGAGCCGTGGAAGTCACAGTAGCTTAACAAGACAGTTTTAATGCCCCTTGGAAGAGTGGTGGAGGTCGCAGTGGAATAAAAAGACAATATCAATGCCCCTTGGAAGAGTGGTGGAGGTCACAGTAGCTTAACAAGACAGCTTTAATGCACCTTGGAAGAGTGGTGTAGGTCACAGTAGCTTAACAAGATGGTTTTCATGCCCCTTGGAAAAGACGTGAAGGTCACAGTAGATTAACAAGACAGTTTTAATGCCCCTAGGAAGAGTGGTGGAGGTCGCAGAGGAATAAAAAGACAATATCAATGCCATTTGGAAGAGTGGTGGTGGTCACAATAGCTTAACAAGACGGTTTTAATGCCCCTTGGAAGAGTGGTGGAGGTCACAGTAGCTTAACAAGATGGTTTTAATGACCCTTGGAAGAGACGTGGAGGTCACATTAAATTAACAAGACAGTTTTAATGCCCCTTTGAAGAGTGGTGGAGGTCACAGTAGCTTAACAAGACAGTTTTAAAGCCCCTTTGAAGAGCTGTGGAGTTCAGAGTGGTTTAACAAGACGGTTTTAATGCCCCTTGGAAGAGTGGTGGAGGTCACAGTAGCTTAACAAGACGGTTTTAATGCCTCTTGGAAGAGTGGTGGAAGTCACAGTAGCTCAACAAAACGGTTTTAATGCCCCTTGGAAGAGACGTGGAGGTCACAGTAGCTTAACAAGACAGTTTTAATGCCCCTTGGAAGAGTGGTGGAGGTCACGGTGGAATAAAAAGACAATATCAATGCCCCTTGGAAGAGTGGTGGAGGTCACAGTAGCTTAACAAGACAGTTTTAATGCCCCTTGGAAGAGTGGTGTAGGTCACAGAAGCTTAAAAAGATGGTTTTAATGCCCCTTGGAAGAGCCGTGGAGGTCACAGTAGCTTAACAAGACAGTTTTAATGCCCCTTGGAAGAGTGGTGGAGGTCACAGTGGAATAAAAAGACAATATCAATTCCCCTTGGAAGAGTGTTGGAGGTCACAGTAGCTTAACAAGACAGTTTTAATGCCCCTTGGAAGAGTGGTGGAGGTCACAGTGGAATAAAAAGACAATATCAATGCCCCTTGGAAGAGTGTTGGAGGTCACAGTAGCTTAACAAGACAGTTCTAATGCCCCTTGGAAGAGTGGTGTAGGTCACAGTAGCTTAACAAGATGGTTTTAATGCCCCTTGGAAAAGACGTCGAGGTCACAGTAGAATAACAAGACAGTTTTAATGCCCCTTGGAAGAGTGGTGGAGGTCGCAGTGGAATAAAAAGACAATATCAATACCCCTTGGAAGAGTGGTGGAGGTCAGTGTAGCTTAGCAAGACGATTTTAATGCCCCTTGGAAGAGTGGTGGAGGTCACAGTAGCTTAACAAGAGGGTTTTAATGCCCCTTGGAAGAGACGTGGAGGTCACAGTAGCTTAACAAGACCGTTTTAATGCCCCTTGGAAGAGATGTGGGGGTCACAGTAGCTTAACAAGACAGTCTTAATGCCCCTTGGAAGAGTGGTGAAGGTCGCAGTGGAATTAAAAGACAATATCAATGCCCCTTGGAAGAGTGGTGGAGGTCACAGTAGCTTAACAAGACGGTTTTAATGACCCTTGGAAGAGTGGGGGAGGTCACAGTAGCTTAACAAGATGGTTTTGATGCCCCTTGGAAGAGCTGTGGAGTTTAGAGTGGTTTACCGAGACGGTTTTAATGCCCTTTGGAAGAGACGTGGAGGTCACAGTAGATTAACAAGACAGTTTAAATGCCCCTTAGCAGAATGGTGGAGGTCGCAGTGGAATAAAAAGACAATATCAATGCCCCTTGGAAGAGTGGTGGAGGTCACAGTAGCTTAACAAGACAGTTTTAATGCCCCTTGGAAGAGTGGTGTAGGTCATAGTAGCTTAACAAGATGGTTTTAATGCCCCTTGGAAAAGACGTGAAGGTCACAGTAGATTAACAAGACAGTTTTAATGCCACTTGGAAGAGTGGTGGAGGTCGCAGTGGAATAAAAAGACAATATCTATGCCCCTTGGAAGAGTGGTGGTGGTCACAATAGCTTAACAAGACGGTTTTAATGCCCCTTGGAAGAGTGGTGGAGGTCACAGTAGCTAAACAAGACGGTTTTAATGCCCCTTGGAAGAGACGTGGAGGTCACATTAGTTTAACAAGACAGTTTTAATGCCCCTTGGAAGAGTGGTGGAGGTCACAGTAGCTTAACAAGACAGTTTTAATGCCCCTTGGAAGAGCTGTGGAGTTCAGGGTGGTTTAACAAGATGGTTTTAATGCCCCTTGGAAGAGTGGTGGAGGTCACAGTAGCTCAACAAGACGGTTTTAATGCCCCTTGGAAGAGACGTGGAGGTCACGGTAGCTTAACAAGACAGTTTTAATGCCCCTTGGAAGAGTGGTGGAGGTCACAGTGGAATAAAAAGACAATATCAATGCCCCTTGGAAGAGTGGTGGAGGTCACAGTAGCTTAACAAGACAGTTTTAATGCCCCTTGGAAGAGTGGTGTAGGTCACAGTAGCTTAACAAGATGATTTTAATGCCCCTTGGAAAAAACGTCGAGGTCACAGTAGATTAACAAAACAGTTTTAATGCCCCTTGGAAGAGTGGTGGAGGTCGCAGTGGAATAAAAAGACAATATCAATACCCCTTGGAAGAGTGGTGGAGGTCACAGTAGCTTAACAAGATGGTTTTAATGCCCCTTGGAAGAGACGTGGAGGTCAGAGTGGTTTAACAAGACGGTTTTAATGCCCCTTGGAAGAGTGGTGGGGGTCGCAGGGGAATAAAAAGACAATATCAATGCCCCTTGGAAGAGTGGTGGAGGTCACAGTAGCTTAACAAGACGGTTTTAATGTCCCTTGGAAGAGGGGTGGAGGTTGCAGTGGAATAAAAAGACAATATCAATGCCCCTTGGAAGAGTGGTGGAGATCACAGTAGATCAACAAGACGGTTTTAATAACCCTTGGAAGAGACGTGGAGGTCACAGTAGCTTAACAAGACTGTTTTAATGCCCCTGGGAAGAGTGGTGGAGGTCGCAGTGGAATAAAAAGACAATATCAATGCCCCTTGGAAGAGTGGTGGAGGTCACAGTAGCTTAACAAGACGGTTTTAATGCCCCTTGGAAGAAACGTGGAGGTCACAGTAGATTAACAAGAGAGTTTTAATGCCCCTTGCAAGAGTGGTGGAGGTCGCAGCAGAATAAAAAGACAATATCAATGACCCGTTGTAAGAGTGGTGGAGGTCAGTGTAGCTTAACAAGACGATTTTAATGCCCCTTGGAAGAGTGGTGGATGTCACAGTAGCTTAACAAGAGGGTTTTAATGCACCTTGGAAGAGCTGTGGAGTTCAGAGTGGTTTAACAAGACGGTTATAATGCCCCTTGGAAGACTGGTGGAGGTCACAGTAGCTTAAGAACACAGTTTTAATGCCCCTTAAAAGAGTAGTGGAGGTCGCAGGGAAATAAAAAGACAATATCAATGCCCCTTGGAAGAGTGGTGCAGGTCAGAGTAACTTAACAAGATGGTTTTAATGCCCCTTGGAAGAGACGCGGAGGTCACATTAGATTAACAAGACAGTTTTAATGCCCCTTGGAAGAGTGGTGGAGGTCACAGTAGCTTAATAAGACAGTTTTAAAGCCCCTTTGAAGAGCTGTGGAGTTCAGAGTGGTTTAACAAGACGGTTTTAATGCCCCTTGGAAGAGTGGTGGAGGTCACAGTAGCTTAACAAGACGGTTTTAATGCCCCTTGGAAGAGTGGTGGAAGTCACAGTAGCTCAACAAGACGGTTTTAATGCCCCTTGGAAGAGACGTGGAGGTCACAGTAGCTTAACAAGACAGTTTTAATGCCCCTTGGAAGAGTGGTGGAGGTCACAGTGGAATAAAAAGACAATATCAATGCCCCTTGGAAGAGTGGTGGAGGTCACAGTAGCTTAAAAAGACAGTTTTAATGCCCCTTGGAAGAGTGGTGTAGGTCACAGTAGCTTAACAAGATGGTTTTAGTGCCCCTTGAAAGAGACGTGGAGGTCACAGTAGCTTAACAAGGCAGTATTAATGCCCCTTGGAAGAGTGGTGGAGGTCACAGTGGAATAAAAAGACAATATCAATGCCCCTTGGAAGAGTGTTGGAGGTCACAGTAGCTTAACAAGACAGTTCTAATGCTCCTTGGAAGAGTGGTGTAGGTCACAGTAGCTTAACAAGATGGTTTTAATGCCCCTTGGAAAAGACGTCGAGGTCACAGTAGAGTAACAAGACAGTTTTAATGCCCCTTGGAAGAGTGGTGGTGGTCGCAGTGGAATAAAAAGACAATATCTATGCCCCTTGGAAGAGTGGTGGTGGTCACAATAGCTTAACAAGACGGTTTTAATGCCCCTTGGAAGAGTGGTGGAGGTCACAGTAGCTAAACAAGACGGTTTAAATGCCCTTTGGAAGAGACGTGGAGGTCACATTAGATTAACAAGACAGTTTTAATGCCCCTTGGAAGAGTGGTGGAGGTCACAGTAGCTTAACAAGACAGTTTTAATGCCCCTTGGAAGAGCTGTGGAGTTCAGAGTGGTTTAACCAGACGGTTTTAATGCCCCTTGGAAGGGTGGTGGAGGTCACAGTAGCTTAACAAGACGGTTTTAATGCCCCTTGGAAGAGTGGTGGAAGTCACAGTAGCTCAACAAGACGGTTTTAATGCCCCTTGGAAGAGACGTGGAGGTCACAGAAGCTTAACAAGACAGTTTTAATGCCCCTTGGAAGAGTGGTGGAGGTCACAGTGGAATTAAAAGACAATATTAATGCCCCTTGGAAGAGTGGTGGATGTCACAGTAGCTTAACAAGACAGTTTTAATGCCCCTTGGAAGAGACGTGGAGGTCACAGTAGATTAACAAGAGAGTTTTAATGCCCCTTGCAAGAGTGGTGGAGGTCGCAGCAGAATAAAAAGACAATATCAATGACCCGTTGTAAGAGTGGTGGAGGTCAGTGTAGCTTAACAAGACGATTTTAATGCCCCTTGGAAGAGTGGTGGATGTCACAGTAGCTTAACAAGAGGGTTTTAATGCCCCTTGGAAGAGCTGTGGAGTTCAGAGTGGTTTAACAAGACGGTTATAATGCCCCTTGGAAGACTGGTGGAGGTCACAGTAGCTTAAGAACACAGTTTTAATGCCCCTTAAAAGAGTAGTGGAGGTCGCAGGGAAATAAAAAGACAATATCAATGCCCCTTGGAAGAGTGGTGCAGGTCAGAGTAACTTAACAAGATGGTTTTAATGCCCCTTGGAAGAGACGCGGAGGTCACATTAGATTAACAAGACAGTTTTAATGCCCCTTGGAAGAGTGGTGGAGGTCACAGTAGCTTAATAAGACAGTTTTAAAGCCCCTTTGAAGAGCTGTGGAGTTCAGAGTGGTTTAAGAAGACGGTTTTAATGCCCCTTGGAAGAGTGGTGGAGGTCACAGTAGCTTAACAAGACGGTTTTAATGCCCCTTGGAAGAGTGGTGGAAGTCACAGTAGCTCAACAAGACGGTTTTAATGCCCCTTGGAAGAGACGTGGAGGTCACAGTAGCTTAACAAGACAGTTTTAATGCCCCTTGGAAGAGTGGTGGAGGTCACAGTGGAATAAAAAGACAATATCAATGCCCCTTGGAAGAGTGGTGGAGGTCACAGTAGCTTAAAAAGACAGTTTTAATGCCCCTTGGAAGAGTGGTGTAGGTCACAGTAGCTTAACAAGATGGTTTTAGTGCCCCTTGGAAGAGACGTGGAGGTCACAGTAGCTTAACAAGACAGTATTAATGCCCCTTGGAAGAGTGGTGGAGGTCACAGTGGAATAAAAAGACAATATCAATGCCCCTTGGAAGAGTGTTGGAGGTCACAGTAGCTTAACAAGACAGTTCTAATGCTCCTTGGAAGAGTGGTGTAGGTCACAGTAGCTTAACAAGATGGTTTTAATGCCCCTTGGAAAAGACGTCGAGGTCACAGTAGAATAACAAGACAGTTGTAATGCCCCTTGGAAGAGTGGTGGAGGTCGCAGTAGCATAAAAAGACAATATCAATGCCCCTTGGAAGAGTGGTGGTGGTCACAATAGCTTAACAAGACGGTTTTAATGCCCCTTGGAACAGTGGTGGAGGTCACAGCAGCTTAACAAGACGGTTTTAATGCCCCTTGGAAGAGATGTGGAGGTCACATTCGATTAAGAATACAGTTTTAATGCCCCTTGGAAGAGTGGTGGAGGTCACAGTAGCTTAACAAGACAGTTTTAATGCCCCTTGGAAGAGTGGTGGAAGTCACAGTAGCTCAACAAGACGGTTTTAATGCCCCTTGGAAGAGACGTGGAGGTCACAGTAGCTTAACAAGACAGTTTTAATGCCCCTTGGAAGAGTGGTGGAGGTCGCAGTGGAATAAAAAGACAATATCAATGCCCCTTGGAGGAGTGGTGGAGGTCACAGTAGCTTAACAAGACAGCTTTAATGCACCTTGGAAGAGTGGTGTAGGTCACAGTAGCTTAACAAGATGGTTTTAATGCCCCTTGGAAAAGACGTGGAGGTCACAGTAGATTAACAAGACAGTTTTAATGCCCCTAGGAAGAGTGGTGGAGGTCGCAGAGGAATAAAAAGACAATATCAATGCCCCTTGGAAGAGTGGTGGTGGTCACAATAGCTTAACAAGACGGTTTTAATGCCCCTTGGAAGAGTGGTGGAGGTCACAGTAGCTTAACAAGATGGTTTTAATGCCCCCTGGAAGAGACGTGGAGGTCACATTAGATTAACAATACAGTTTTAATGCCCCTTGGAAGAGTGGTGGAGGTCACAGTAGCTTAACAAGACAGTTTTAAAGCCCCTTTGAAGAGCTGTGGAGTTCAGAGGGGTTTAACAAGACGGTTTTAATGCCCCTTGGAAGAGTGGTGGAGGTCACAGTAGCTTAACAAGACAGTTCTAATGCTCCTTGGAAGAGTGGTGTAGGTCACAGTAGCTTAACAAGATGGTTTTAATGCCCCTTGGAAAAGACGTCGAGGTCACAGTAGAATAACAAGACAGTTTTAATGCCCCTTGGAAGAGTGGTGGTGGTCGCAGTGGAATAAAAAGACAATATCTATGCCCCTTGGAAGAGTGGTGGTGGTCACAATAGCTTAACAAGACGGTTTTAATGCCCCTTGGAAGAGTGGTGGAGGTCACAGTAGCTAAACAAGACGGTTTAAATGCCCCTTGGAAGAGACGTGGAGGTCACATTAGATTAACAAGACAGTTTTAAGGCCCCTTGGAAGAGTGGTGGAGGTCACAGTAGCTTAACAAGACAGTTTTAATGCCCCTTGGAAGAGCTGTGGAGTTCAGAGTGGTTTAACCAGACGGCTTTAATGCCCCTTGCAAGGGTGGTGGAGGTCACAGTAGCTTAACAAGACGGTTTTAATGCCCCTTGGAAGAGTGGTGGAAGTCACAGTAGCTCAACAAGACGGTTTTAATGCCCCTTGGAAGAGACGTGGAGGTCACAGAAGCTTAACAAGACAGTTTTAATGCCCCTTGGAAGAGTGGTGGAGGTCACAGTGGAATAAAAAGACAATATTAATGCCCCTTGGAAGAGTGGTGGATGTCACAGTAGCTTAACAAGACAGTTTTAATGCCCCTTGGAAGAGTGGTGTAGGTCACAGTAGCTTAACAAGATGATTTTAATGCCCCTTGGAAAAAACGTCGAGGTCACAGTAGATTAACAAAACAGTTTTAATGCCCCTTGAAAGAGTGGTGGAGGTCGCAGTGGAATAAAAAGACAATATCAATACCCCTTGGAAGAGTGGTGGAGGTCACAGTAGCTTAACAAGATGGTTTTAATGCCCCTTGGAAGAGACGTGGAGGTCAGAGTGGTTTAACAAGACGGTTTTAATGCCCCTTGTAAGAGTGGTGGGGGTCGCAGGGGAATAAAAAGACAATATCAATGCCCCTTGGAAGAGTGGTGGAGGTCACAGTAGCTTAACAAGACGGTTTTAATGTCCCTTGGAAGAGGGGTGGAAGTTGCAGTGGAATAAAAACACATTATCAATGCCCCTTGGAAGAGTGGTGGAGATCACAGTAGCTCAACAAGACGGTTTTAATGCCCCTTGGAAGAGACGTGGAGGTCACAGTAGATTAACAAGACAGTTTTAATGCCCCTTGCAAGAGTGGTGGGGGTCGCAGGGGAATAAAAAGACAATATCAATGCCCCTTGGAAGAGTGGTGGAGGTCGCAGTGGAATAAAAAGACAATATCAATGCCCCTTGGAAGAGTGGTGGAGATCACAGTAGCTTAAAAAGACGGTTTTAATGCCCCTTGGAAGAGTGGTGGAGGTCACAGTAGCTTAACAAGATGGTTTTAATGCCCCTTGGAAGAGACGTGGAGGTCACAGTAGATTAACAAGACAGTTTTAATGCCCCTTGGAAGAGACGTGGAAGTCAGAGTGGTTTAACAAGACGGTTTTAATGCCCCTTAATGGAGTGGTGGACGTCACAGTAGCTTAACAAGACAGTTTTAATGCCCCTTGGAAGAGTGGTGGATATCGCAGGGGAATAAAAAGACAATATCAATGCCCCTTGGAAGAGTGGTGGAGTTCACAGTAGCTTAACAAGACGGTTTTAATGCCCCTTGGAAGAGTGGTGGAGGTCACAGTAGCTCAACAAGACGGTTTTAATGCCCCTTGGAAGAGACGTGGAGGTCACAGTAGCTTAACAAGACAGTTTTAATGCCCCTTGGAAGAGACGTGGAGGTCACAGTAGCTTAACAAGACAGTTGTAATGCCCCTTGGAAGAGTGGTGGAGGTCGCAGCAGAATAAAAAGACAATATCAATGACCCGTTGGAAGAGTGGTGGAGGTCAGTTTAGCTTAAGAAGACGATTTTAATGCCCCTTGGAAGAGTGGTGGAGGTCACAGTAGCTTTACAAG
Source organism: Phyllobates terribilis (assembly GCF_046119375.1). NCBI lineage: Eukaryota > Metazoa > Chordata > Amphibia > Anura > Dendrobatidae > Phyllobates > Phyllobates terribilis. Next base: position 288,665,700 of record NW_027362769.1, read on the forward strand.
AGGGTTTTAATGCCCCTTGGAAGAGGTGTGGAGTTCAGAGTGGTTTAACAAGACGGTTTTAATGCCCCTTGGAAGACTGGTGGAGGTGACAGTAGCTTAAGAACACAGTTTTAATGCCCCTTGAAAGAGTGGTGGAGGTCGCAGGGGAATAAAAAGACAATATCAATGCCCCTTGGAAGAGTGGTGGAGGTCACAGTAGCTTAACAAGATGGTTTTAATGCCCCTTGGAAGAGTGGAGGACGTCACAGAAGCTTAAGAAGATGGTTTTAATGCCCCTTGGAAGAGACGTGGAGGTCACAGTAGCTGAACAAGATGGTTTTAATGCCCCTTGGAAGAGACATGGAGGTCACAGTAGCTTAACAAGACAGTTGTAATGCCCCTTGGAAGAGTGGTGGAGGTCGCAGTAGCATAAAAAGACAATATCAATGCCCCTTGGAAGAGTGGTGGTGGTCACAATAGCTTAACAAGACGGTTTTAATGCCCCTTGGAACAGTGGTGGAGGTCACAGCAGCTTAACAAGACGGTTTTAATGCCCCTTGGAAGAGATGTGGAGGTCACATTCGATTAAGAATACAGTTTTAATGCCCCTTGGAAGAGTGGTGGAGGTCACAGTAGCTTAACAAGACAGTTTTAATGCCCCTTGGAAGAGTGGTGGAAGTCACAGTAGCTCAACAAGACGGTTTTAATGCCCCTTGGAAGAGACGTGGAGGTCACAGTAGCTTAACAAGACAGTTTTAATGCCCCTTGGAAGAGTGGTGGAGGTCGCAGTGGAATAAAAAGACAATATCAATGCCCCTTGGAGGAGTGGTGGAGGTCACAGTAGCTTAACAAGACAGCTTTAATGCACCTTGGAAGAGTGGTGTAGGTCACAGTAGCTTAACAAGATGGTTTTAATGCCCCTTGGAAAAGACGTGGAGGTCACAGTAGATTAACAAGACAGTTTTAATGCCCCTAGGAAGAGTGGTGGAGGTCGCAGAGGAATAAAAAGACAATATCAATGCCCCTTGGAAGAGTGGTGGTGGTCACAATAGCTTAACAAGACGGTTTTAATGCCCCTTGGAAGAGTGGTGGAGGTCACAGTAGCTTAACAAGATGGTTTTAATGCCCCTTGGAAGAGACGTGGAGGTCACATTAGATTAACAATACAGTTTTAATGCCCCTTGGAAGAGTGGTGGAGGTCACAGTAGCTTAACAAGACAGTTTTAAAGCCCCTTTGAAGAGCTGTGGAGTTCAGAGGGGTTTAACAAGACGGTTATAATGCCCCTTGGAAGACTGGTGGAGGTCACAGTAGCTTAAGAACACAGTTTTAATGCCCCTTAAAAGAGTAGTGGAGGTCGCAGGGAAATAAAAAGACAATATCAATGCCCCTTGGAAGAGTGGTGTAGGTCAGAGTAACTTAACAAGATGGTTTTAATGCCCCTTGGAAGAGACGCGGAGGTCACATTAGATTAACAAGACAGTTTTAATGCCCCTTGGAAGAGTGGTGGAGGTCACAGTAGCTTAATAAGACAGTTTTAAAGCCCCTTTGAAGAGCTGTGGAGTTCAGAGTGGTTTAAGAAGACGGTTTTAATGCCCCTTGGAAGAGTGGTGGAGGTCACAGTAGCTTAACAAGACGGTTTTAATGCCCCTTGGAAGAGTGGTGGAAGTCACAGTAGCTCAACAAGACGGTTTTAATGCCCCTTGGAAGAGACGTGGAGGTCACTGTAGCTTAACAAGACAGTTTTAATGCCCCTTGGAAGAGTGGTGGAGGTCACAGTGGAATAAAAAGACAATATCAATGCCCCTTGGAAGAGTGGTGGAGGTCACAGTAGCTTAAAAAGACAGTTTTAATGCCCCTTGGAAGAGTGGTGTAGGTCACAGTAGCTTAACAAGATGGTTTTAGTGCCCCTTGGAAGAGACGTGGAGGTCACAGTAGCTTAACAAGACAGTATTAATGCCCCTTGGAAGAGTGGTGGAGGTCACAGTGGAATAAAAAGACAATATCAATGCCCCTTGGAAGAGTGTTGGAGGTCACAGTAGCTTAACAAGACAGTTCTAATGCTCCTTGGAAGAGTGGTGTAGGTCACAGTAGCTTAACAAGATGGTTTTAATGCCCCTTGGAAAAGACGTCGAGGTCACAGTAGAATAACAAGACAGTTTTAATGCCCCTTGGAAGAGTGGTGGTGGTCGCAGTGGAATAAAAAGACAATATCTATGCCCCTTGGAAGAGTGGTGGTGGTCACAATAGCTTAACAAGACGGTTTTAATGCCCCTTGGAAGAGTGGTGGAGGTCACATTAGATTAACAAGACAGTTTTAATGCCCCTTGGAAGAGTGGTGGAGGTCACAGTAGCTTAACAAGACAGTTTTAATGCCCCTTGGAAGAGCTGTGGAGTTCAGAGTGGTTTAACCAGACGGTTTTAATGCCCCTTGGAAGAGTGGTGGAGGTCACAGTAGCTTAACAAGACGGTTTTAATGCCCCTTGGAAGAGTGGTGGAAGTCACAGTAGCTCAACAAGACGGTTTTAATGCCCCTTGGAAGAGACGTGGAGGTCACAGAAGCTTAACAAGACAGTTTTAATGCCCCTTGGAAGAGTGGTGGAGGTCACAGTGGAATAAAAAGACAATATTAATGCCCCTTGGAAGAGTGGTGGATGTCACAGTAGCTTAACAAGACAGTTTTAATGCCCCTTGGAAGAGTGGTGTAGGTCACAGTAGCTTAACAAGATGATTTTAATGCCCCTTGGAAAAAACGTCGAGGTCACAGTAGATTAACAAAACAGTTTTAATGCCCCTTGAAAGAGTGGTGGAGGTCGCAGTGGAATAAAAAGACAATATCAATACCCCTTGGAAGAGTGGTGGAGGTCACAGTAGCTTAACAAGATGGTTTTAATGCCACTTGGAAGAGACGTGGAGGTCAGAGTGGTTTAACAAGACGGTTTTAATGCCCCTTGTAAGAGTGGTGGGGGTCGCAGGGGAATAAAAAGACAATATCAATGCCCCTTGGAAGAGTGGTGGAGGTCACAGTAGCTTAACAAGACGGTTTTAATGTCCCTTGGAAGAGGGGTGGAAGTTGCAGTGGAATAAAAACACATTATCAATGCCCCTTGGAAGAGTGGTGGAGATCACAGTAGCTCAACAAGACGGTTTTAATGCCCCTTGGAAGAGACGTGGAGGTCACAGTAGATTAACAAGACAGTTTTAATGCCCCTTGCAAGAGTGGTGGGGGTCGCAGGGGAATAAAAAGACAATATCAATGCCCCTTGGAAGAGTGGTGGAGGTCGCAGTGGAATAAAAAGACAATATCAATGCCCCTTGGAAGAGTGGTGGAGATCACAGTAGCTTAAAAAGACGGTTTTAATGCCCCTTGGAAGAGTGGTGGAGGTCACAGTAGCTTAACAAGACGGTTTTAATGCCCCTTAATGGAGTGGTGGACGTCACAGTAGCTTAACAAGACAGTTTTAATGCCCCTTGGAAGAGTGGTGGATATCGCAGGGGAATAAAAAGACAATATCAATGCCCCTTGGAAGAGTGGTGGAGGTCACAGTAGCTTAACAAGACGGTTTTAATGCCCCTTGGAAGAGTGGTGGAGGTCACAGTAGCTCAACAAGACGGTTTTAATGCCCCTTGGAAGAGACGTGGAGGTCACAGTAGCTTAACAAGACAGTTTTAATGCCCCTTGGAAGAGTGGTGGAGGTCGCAGTGGAATAAAAAGACAATATCAATGCCCCTTGGAAGAGTGGTGGAGGTCACAGTAGCTTAACAAGACAGTTTTAATGCCCCTTGTAAGAGTGGTGTAGGTCACAGTAGCTTAACAAGACGGTTTTCATGCCCCTTGGAAGAGACGTGGAGGTCACAGTAGATTAACAAGACGGTTTTAATGCCCCTTGCAAGAGTGGTGGAGGTCGCAGCAGAATAAAAAGACAATATCAATGACCCGTTGGAAGAGTGGTGGAGGTCAGTATAGCTTAACAAGACGATTTTAATGCCCCTTGGAAGAGTGGTGGAGGTCACAGTAGCTTTACAAGAGGGTTTTAATGCCCCTTGGAAGAGGTGTGGAGTTCAGAGTGGTTTAACAAGACGGTTTTAATGCCCCTTGGAAGACTGGTGGAGGTGACAGTAGCTTAAGAACACAGTTTTAATGCCCCTTGAAAGAGTGGTGGAGGTCGCAGGGGAATAAAAAGACAATATCAATGACCCTTGGAAGAGTGGTGGAGGTCACAGTAGCTTAACAAGATGGTTTTAATGCCCCTTGGAAGAGTGGAGGACGTCACAGAAGCTTAAGAACATGGTTTTAATGCCCCTTGGAAGAGACTTGGAGGTCACAGTAGCTGAACAAGATGGTTTTAATGCCCCTTGGAAGAGACATGGAGGTCACAGTAGCTTAACAAGACAGTTGTAATGCCCCTTGGAAGAGTGGTGGAGGTCGCAGTAGCATAAAAAGACAATATCAATGCCCCTTGGAAGAGTGGTGGGGGTCACAATAGCTTAACAAGACGGTTTTAATGCCCCTTGGAACAGTGGTGGAGGTCACAGCAGCTTAACAAGACGGTTTTAATGCCCCTTGGAAGAGATGTGGAGGTCACATTCGATTAAGAATACAGTTTTAATGCCCCTTGGAAGAGTGGTGGAGGTCACAGTAGCTTAACAAGACAGTTTTAATGCCCCTTGGAAGAGTGGTGGAAGTCACAGTAGCTCAACAAGACGGTTTTAATGCCCCTTGGAAGAGACGTGGAGGTCACAGTAGCTTAACAAGACAGTTTTAATGCCCCTTGGAAGAGTGGTGGAGGTCGCAGTGGAATAAAAAGACAATATCAATGCCCCTTGGAGGAGTGGTGGAGGTCACAGTAGCTTAACAAGACAGCTTTAATGCACCTTGGAAGAGTGGTGTAGGTCACAGTAGCTTAACAAGATGGTTTTAATGCCCCTTGGAAAAGACGTGGAGGTCACAGTAGATTAACAAGACAGTTTTAATGCCCCTAGGAAGAGTGGTGGAGGTCGCAGAGGAATAAAAAGACAATATCAATGCCCCTTGGAAGAGTGGTGGTGGTCACAATAGCTTAACAAGACGGTTTTAATGCCCCTTGGAAGAGTGGTGGAGGTCACAGTAGCTTAACAAGATGGTTTTAATGCCCCTTGGAAGAGACGTGGAGGTCACATTAGATTAACAATACAGTTTTAATGCCCCTTGGAAGAGTGGTGGAGGTCACAGTAGCTTAACAAGACAGTTCTAATGCTCCTTGGAAGAGTGGTGTAGGTCACAGTAGCTTAACAAGATGGTTTTAATGCCCCTTGGAAAAGACGTCGAGGTCACAGTAGAATAACAAGACAGTTTTAATGCCCCTTGGAAGAGTGGTGGTGGTCGCAGTGGAATAAAAAGACAATATCTATGCCCCTTGGAAGAGTGGTGGTGGTCACAATAGCTTAACAAGACGGTTTTAATGCCCCTTGGAAGAGTGGTGGAGGTCACAGTAGCTAAACAAGACGGTTTAAATGCCCCTTGGAAGAGACGTGGAGGTCACATTAGATTAACAAGACAGTTTTAATGCCCCTTGGAAGAGTGGTGGAGGTCACAGTAGCTTAACAAGACAGTTTTAATGCCCCTTGGAAGAGCTGTGGAGTTCAGAGTGGTTTAACCAGACGGTTTTAATGCCCCTTGCAAGGGTGGTGGAGGTCACAGTAGCTTAACAAGACGGTTTTAATGCCCCTTGGAAGAGTGGTGGAAGTCACAGTAGCTCAACAAGACGGTTTTAATGCCCCTTGGAAGAGACGTGGAGGTCACAGAAGCTTAACAAGACAGTTTTAATGCCCCTTGGAAGAGTGGTGGAGGTCACAGTGGAATAAAAAGACAATATTAATGCCCCTTGGAAGAGTGGTGGATGTCACAGTAGCTTAACAAGACAGTTTTAATGCCCCTTGGAAGAGTGGTGTAGGTCACAGTAGCTTAACAAGATGATTTTAATGCCCCTTGGAAAAAACGTCGAGGTCACAGTAGATTAACAAAACAGTTTTAATGCCCCTTGAAAGAGTGGTGGAGGTCGCAGTGGAATAAAAAGACAATATCAATACCCCTTGGAAGAGTGGTGGAGGTCACAGTAGCTTAACAAGATGGTTTTAATGCCCCTTGGAAGAGACGTGGAGGTCAGAGTGGTTTAACAAGACGGTTTTAATGCCCCTTGTAAGAGTGGTGGGGGTCGCAGGGGAATAAAAAGACAATATCAATGCCCCTTGGAAGAGTGGTGGAGGTCACAGTAGCTTAACAAGACGGTTTTAATGTCCCTTGGAAGAGGGGTGGAAGTTGCAGTGGAATAAAAACACATTATCAATGCCCCTTGGAAGAGTGGTGGAGATCACAGTAGCTCAACAAGACGGTTTTAATGCCCCTTGGAAGAGACGTGGAGGTCACAGTAGATTAACAAGACAGTTTTAATGCCCCTTGCAAGAGTGGTGGGGGTCGCAGGGGAATAAAAAGACAATATCAATGCCCCTTGGAAGAGTGGTGGAGGTCGCAGTGGAATAAAAAGACAATATCAATGCCCCTTGGAAGAGTGGTGGAGATCACAGTAGCTTAAAAAGACGGTTTTAATGCCCCTTGGAAGAGTGGTGGAGGTCACAGTAGCTTAACAAGACGGTTTTAATGCCCCTTGGAAGAGACGTGGAGGTCACAGTAGATTAACAAGACAGTTTTAATGCCCCTTGGAAGAGACGTGGAAGTCAGAGTGGTTTAACAAGACGGTTTTAATGCCCCTTAATGGAGTGGTGGACGTCACAGTAGCTTAACAAGACAGTTTTAATGCCCCTTGGAAGAGTGGTGGATATCGCAGGGGAATAAAAAGACAATATCAATGCCCCTTGGAAGAGTGGTGGAGGTCACAGTAGCTTAACAAGACGGTTTTAATGCCCCTTGGAAGAGTGGTGGAGGTCACAGTAGCTCAACAAGACGGTTTTAATGCCCCTTGGAAGAGACGTGGAGGTCACAGTAGCTTAACAAGACAGTTTTAATGCCCCTTGGAAGAGACGTGGAGGTCACAGTAGCTTAACAAGACAGTTTTAATGCCCCTTGGAAGAGTGGTGGAGGTCGCAGTGGAATAAAAAGACAATATCAATGCCCCTTGGAAGAGTGGTGGAGGTCACAGTAGCTTAACAAGACAGTTTTAATGCCCCTTGTAAGAGTGGTGTAGGTCACAGTAGCTTAACAAGACGGTTTTCATGCCCCTTGGAAGAGACGTGGAGGTCACAGTCGATTAACAAGACGGTTTTAATGCCCCTTGCAAGAGTGGTGGAGGTCGCAGCAGAATAAAAAGACAATATCAATGACCCGTTGGAAGAGTGGTGGAGGTCAGTATAGCTTAAGAAGACGATTTTAATGCCCCTTGGAAGAGTGGTGGAGGTCACAGTAGCTTTACAAGAGGGTTTTAATGCCCCTTGGAAGAGGTGTGGAGTTCAGAGTGGTTTAACAAGACGGTTTTAATGCCCCTTGGAAGACTGGTGGAGGTGACAGTAGCTTAAGAACACAGTTTTAATGCCCCTTGAAAGAGTGGTGGAGGTCGCAGGGGAATAAAAAGACAATATCAATGCCCCTTGGAAGAGTGGTGGAGGTCACAGTAGCTTAACAAGATGGTTTTAATGCCCCTTGGAAGAGTGGAGGACGTCACAGAAGCTTAAGAAGATGGTTTTAATGCCCCTTGGAAGAGACGTGGAGGTCACAGTAGCTGAACAAGATGGTTTTAATGCCCCTTGGAAGAGACTTGGAGGTCACAGTAGCTTAACAAGACAGTTGTAATGCCCCTTGGAAGAGTGGTGGAGGTCGCAGTAGCATAAAAAGACAATATCAATGCCCCTTGGAAGAGTGGTGGTGGTCACAATAGCTTAACAAGACGGTTTTAATGCCCCTTGGAACAGTGGTGGAGGTCACAGCAGCTTAACAAGACGGTTTTAATGCCCCTTGGAAGAGATGTGGAGGTCACATTCGATTAAGAATACAGTTTTAATGCCCCTTGGAAGAGTGGTGGAGGTCACAGTAGCTTAACAAGACAGTTTTAATGCCCCTTGGAAGAGTGGTGGAAGTCACAGTAGCTCAACAAGATGGTTTTAATGCCCCTTGGAAGAGACGTGGAGGTCACAGTAGCTTAACAAGACAGTTTTAATGCCCCTTGGAAGAGTGGTGGAGGTCGCAGTGGAATAAAAAGACAATATCAATGCCCCTTGGAGGAGTGGTGGAGGTCACAGTAGCTTAACAAGACAGCTTTAATGCACCTTGGAAGAGTGGTGTAGGTCACAGTAGCTTAACAAGATGGTTTTAATGCCCCTTGGAAAAGACGTGGAGGTCACAGTAGATTAACAAGACAGTTTTAATGCCCCTAGGAAGAGTGGTGGAGGTCGCAGAGGAATAAAAAGACAATATCAATGCCCCTTGGAAGAGTGGTGGTGGTCACAATAGCTTAACAAGACGGTTTTAATGCCCCTTGGAAGAGTGGTGGAGGTCACAGTAGCTTAACAAGATGGTTTTAATGCCCCTTGGAAGAGACGTGGAGGTCACATTAGATTAACAATACAGTTTTAATGCCCCTTGGAAGAGTGGTGGAGGTCACAGTAGCTTAACAAGACAGTTTTAAAGCCCCTTTGAAGAGCTGTGGAGTTCAGAGGGGTTTAACAAGACGGTTTTAATGCCCCTTGGAAGAGTGGTGGAGGTCACAGTAGCATAACAAGACGGTTTTAATGCCTCTTGGAAGAGTGGTGGAAGTCACAGTAGCTCAACAAGACGGTTTTAATGCCCCTTGGAAGAGACGTGGAGGTCACAGTAGCTTAACAAGACAGTTTTAATGCCCCTTGGAAGAGTGGTGGAGGTCACGGTGGAATAAAAAGACAATATCAATGCCCCTTGGAAGAGTAGTGGAGGTCACAGTAGCTTAACAAGACAGATTTAATGCCCCTTGGAAGAGTGGTGTAGGTCACAGAAGCTTAACAAGATGGTTTTAATGCCCCTTGGAAGAGCCGTGGAGGTCACAGTAGCTTAACAAGACAGTTTTAATGCCCCTTGGAAGAGTGGTGTAGGTCACAGAAGCTTAACAAGATGGTTTTAATGCCCCTTGGAAGAGCCGTGGAGGTCACAGTAGCTTAACAAGACGATTCTAATGCCCCTTGGAAGAGTGGTGGAGGTCACAGTAGCTTTACAAGAGGGTTTTAATGCCCCTTGGAAGAGGTGTGGAGTTCAGAGTGGTTTAACAAGACGGTTTTAATGCCCCTTGGTAGACTGGTGGAGGTGACAGTAGCTTAAGAACACAGTTTTAATGCCCCTTGGAAGAGTGGTGGAGGTCGCAGGGGAATAAAAAGACAATATCAATGCCCCTTGGAAGAGTGGTGGAGGTCACAGTAGCTTAACAAGATGGTTTTAATGCCCCTTGGAAGAGACGTGGAGGTCACAGTAGCTGAACAAGATGGTTTTAATGCCCCTTGGAAGAGACATGGAGGTCACAGTAGCTTAACAAGACAGTTGTAATGCCCCTTGGAGAGTGGTGGAGGTCGCAGTAGCATAAAAAGACAATATCAATGCCCCTTGGAAGAGTGGTGGTGGTCACAATAGCTTAACAAGACGGTTTTAATGCCCGTTGGAACAGTGGTGGAGGTCACAGCAGCTTAACAAGACGGTTTTAATGCCCCTTGGAAGAGATGTGGAGGTCACATTCGATTAAGAAGACAGTTTTAATGCCCCTTGGAAGAGTGGTGGAGGTCACAGTAGCTTAACAAGACAGTTTTAATGCCCCTTGGAAGAGCTGTGGAGTTCAGAGTGGTTTAACAAGATGGTTTTAATGCCCCTTGGAAGAGTGGTGGAGGTCACAGTAGCTTAACAAGACGGTTTTAATGCCCCTTGGAAGAGTGGTGGAAGTCACAGTAGCTCAACAAGACGGTTTTAATGCCCCTTGGAAGAGACGTGGAGGTCACAGTAGCTTAACAAGACAGTTTTAATGCCCCTTGGAAGAGTGGTGGAGGTCGCAGTGGAATAAAAAGACAATATCAATGCCCCTTGGAAGAGTGGTGGAGGTCACAGTAGCTTAACAAGACAGCTTTAATGCACCTTGGAAGAGTGGTGTAGGTCACAGTAGCTTAACAAGATGGTTTTAATGCCCCTTGGAAAAGACGTGGAGGTCACAGTAGATTAACAAGACAGTTTTAATGCCCCTAGGAAGAGTGGTGGAGGTCGCAGAGGAATAAAAATACAATATCAATGCCCCTTGGAAGAGTGGTGGTGGTCACAATAGCTTAACAAGACGGTTTTAATGTCCCTTTGAAGAGTGGTGGAGGTCACAGTAGGTTAATAAGATGGTTTTAATGCCCCTTGGAAGAGACGTGGAGGTCACATTAGATTAACAAGACAGTTTTAATGCCCCTTGGAAGAGTGGTGGAGGTCACAGTAGCTTAACAAGACAGTTTTAAAGCCCCTTTGAAGAGCTGTGGAGTTCAGAGTGGTTTAACAAGACGGTTTTTATGCTCCTTGGAAGAGTGGTGGAGGTCACAGTAGCATAACAAGACGGTTTTAATGCCTCTTGGAAGAGTGGTGGAAGTCACAGTAGCTCAACAAGACGGTTTTAATGCCCCTTGGAAGAGACGTGGAGGTCACAGTAGCTTAACAAGACAGTTTTAATGCCCCTTGGAAGAGTGGTGGAGGTCACGGTGGAATAAAAAGACAATATCAATGCCCCTTGGAAGAGTGGTGGAGGTCACAGTAGCTTAACAAGACAGTTTTAATGCCCCTTGGAAGAGTGGTGTAGGTCACAGAAGCTTAACAAGATGGTTTTAATGCCCCTTGGAAGAGCCGTGGAGGTCACAGTAGCTTAACAAGACAGTTTTAATGCCCCTTGGAAGAGTGGTGGAGGTCACAGTGGAATAAAAAGACAATATCAATGCCCCTTGGAAGAGGGTTGGAGGTCACAGTAGCTTAACAAGACAGTTTAAATGCCCCTTGGAAGAGTGGTGGAGGTCACAGTGGAATAAAAAGACAATATCAATGCCCCTTGGAAGAGTGTTGGAGGTCACAGTAGCTTAAAAAGACAGTTCTAATGCCCCTTGGAAGAGTGGTGTAGGTCACAGAAGCTTAACAAGATGGTTTTAATGCCCCTTGGAAAAGACATCGAGGTCACAGTAGAATAACAAGACAGTTTTAATGCCCCTTGGAAGAGTGGTGGAGGTCGCAGTGGAATAAAAAGACAATATCAATACCCCTTGGAAGAGTGGTGGAGGTCAGTGTAGGTTAACAAGACGATTTTAATGCCCCTTGGAAGAGTGGTGGAGGTCACAGTAGCTTAACAAGAGGGTTTTAATGCCCCTTGGAAGAGACGTGGAGGTCACAGTAGCTTAACAAGACCGTTTTAATGCCCCTTGGAAGAGATGTGGGGGTCACAGTAGCTTAACAAGACAGTCTTAATGCCCCTTGGAAGAGTGGTGAAGGTCGCAGTGGAATTAAAAGATAATATCAATGCCCCTTGGAAGAGTGGTGGAGGTCACAGTAGCTTAACAAGACGGTTTTAATGACCCTTGGAAGAGTGGGGGAGGTCACAGTAGCTTAACAAGATGGTTTTGATGCCCCTTGGAAGAGCTGTGGAGTTTAGAGTGGTTTACCAAGACGGTTTTAATGCCCTTTGGAAGAGACGTGGAGGTCACAGTAGATTAACAAGACAGTTTTAATGCCCCTTAGCAGAATGGTGGAGGTCGCAGTGGAATAAAAAGACAATATCAATGCCCCTTGGAAGAGTGGTGGAGGTCACAGTAGCTTAACAAGACAGTTTTAATGCCCCTTGGAAGAGTGGTGTAGGTCACAGTAGCTTAACAAGATGGTTTTAATGCCCCTTGGAAAAGACGTGAAGGTCACAGTAGATTAACAAGACAGTTTTAATGCCCCTTGGAAGAGTGGTGGAGGTCGCAGTGGAATAAAAAGACAATATCTATGCCCCTTGGAAGAGTGGTGGTGGTCACAATAGCTTAACAAGACGGTTTTAATGCCCCTTGGAAGAGTGGTGGAGGTCACAGTAGCTAAACAAGACGGTTTTAATGCCCCTTGGAAGAGACGTGGAGGTCACATTAGTTTAACAAGACAGTTTTAATGCCCCTTGGAAGAGTGGTGGAGGTCACAGTAGCTTAACAAGACAGTTTTAATGCCCCTTGGAAGAGCTGTGGAGTTCAGAGTGGTTTAACAAGACGGTTTTAATGCCCCTTGGAAGAGTGGTGGAGGTCACAGTAGCTTAACAAGACGGTTTTAATGCCCATTGGAAGAGTGGTGGAAGTCACAGTAGCTAAACAAGACGGTTTTAATGCCCCTTGGAAGAGACGTGGAGGTCACAGTAGCTTAACAAGACAGTTGTAATGCCCCTTGGAAGAGTGGTGGAGGTCGCAGTGGGATAAAAAGACAATATCAATGCCCCTTGGAAGAGTGGTGGAGGTCACAGTAGCTTAACAAGACAGTTTTAATGCCCCTTGGAAGAGTGGTGTAGGTCACAGTAGCTTAACAAGATGATTTTAATGCCCCTTGGAAAAAACGTCGAGGTCACAGTAGATTAACAAAACAGTTTTAATGCCCCTTGGAAGAGTGGTGGAGGTCGCAGTGGAATAAAAAGACAATATCAATACCCCTTGGAAGAGTGGTGGAGGTCACAGTAGCTTAGCAAAATGGTTTTAATGCCCCTTGGAAGAGACGTGGAGGTCAGAGTGGTTTAACAAGACGGTTTTAATGCCCCTTGGAAGAGTGGTGGGGGTCGCAGGGGAATAAAAAGACAATATCAATGCCCCTTGGAAGAGTGGTGGAGGTCACAGTAGCTTAACAAGACGGTTTTAATGTCCCTTGGAAGAGGGGTGGAGGTTGCAGTGGAATAAAAAGACAATATCAATGCCCCTTGGAAGAGTGGTGGAGATCACAGTAGATCAACAAGACGGTTTTAATAACCCTTGGAAGAGACGTGGAGGTCACAGTAGCTTAACAAGACAGTTTTAATGCCCCTGGGAAGAGTGGTGGAGGTCGCAGTGGAATAAAAAGACAATATCAATGCCCCTTGCAAGAGTGGTGGAGGTCGCAGCAGAATAAAAAGACAATATCAATGACCCGTTGTAAGAGTGGTGGAGGTCAGTGTAGCTTAACAAGACGATTTTAATGCCCCTTGGAAGAGTGATGGATGTCACAGTAGCTTAACAAGAGGGTTTTAATGCCCCTTGGAAGAGCTGTGGAGTTCAGAGTGGTTTAACAAGACGGTTATAATGCCCCTTGGAAGACTGGTGGAGGTCACAGTAGCTTAAGAACACAGTTTTAATGCCCCTTAAAAGAGTAGTGGAGGTCGCAGGGAAATAAAAAGACAATATCAATGCCCCTTGGAAGAGTGGTGCAGGTCAGAGTAACTTAACAAGATGGTTTTAATGCCCCTTGGAACAGACGTGGAGGTCACATTAGATTAACAAGACAGTTTTAATGCCCCTTGGAAGAGTGGTGGAGGTCACAGTAGCTTAATAAGACAGTTTTAATGCCCCTTTGAAGAGCTGTGGAGTTTAGAGTGGTTTAACAAGACAGTTTTAATGCCCCTTGGAAGAGTGGTGGAGGTCACAGTAGCTTAACAATACGGTTTTAATGCCCCTTGGAATAGTGGTGGAAGTCACAGTAGCTCAACAAGACGGTTTTAATGCTCCTTGGAAGAGACGTGGAGGTCACAGTAGATTAACAAGACAGTTTTAATGCCCCTTGGAAAAGACGGCGAGGTCACAGTAGATTAACAAGACAGTTTTAATGCCCCTTGGAAGAGTGGTGGAGGTCGCAGTGGAATAAAAAGACAATATCAATACCCCTTGGAAGAGTGGTGGAGGTCAGTGTAGCTTAGCAAGACGATTTTAATGCCCATTGGAAGAGTGGTGGAGGTCACAGTAGCTTAACAAGAGGGTTTTAATGCCCCTTGGAAGAGCTGTGGAGTTCAGAGTGGTTTAATAAGACGGTTTTAATGCCCCTTGGAAGACTGGTGGAGGTCACAGTAGCTTAACAAGACAGTTTTAATGCCCCTTGGAAGAGTGGTGGAGGTCGCAGTGGAATAAAAAGACAATATCAATGCCCCTTGGAAGAATGGTGGAGGTCGCAGTAGCTTAACAAGACGGTTTTAATGACCCTTGGAAGAGTGGTGGAGGTCACAGTAGCTTAACAAGACGGTTTTGATGCCCCTTGGAGGAGTGGTGGAGGTCACAGTAGCTTAACAAGACGGTTTTAATGCCCCTTGGAAGAGTGGTGGAGGTCGCAGTGGAATTAAAAGACAATATCAATGCCCCTTGGAAGAATGGTGGAGGTCACAGTAGCTTAACAAAACGGTTTTAATGACCCTTGGAAGAGTGGTGGAGGTCACAGTAGCTTAACAAGACAATTTTGATGCCCCTTGGAAGAGTGGTGGAGGTCACAGTAGCTTAACAAGACAGTTTTAATGCCCCTTGGAAGAGACTTGGAGGTCACAGAAGCTTAACAAGACAGTTTTAATGCCCCTTGGAAGAGTGGTGGAGGTCGCAGTGGAATAAAAAGACAATATCAATGCCCCTTGGAAGAGTGGTGGAGGTCTCAGTAGCTTAACAAGAAGGTTTTAATGCCCCTTGGAAGAGACGTGGGGGTCACAGTAGCTTAACAAGACCATTTTAATGCCCCTTGGAAGAGATGTGGGGGTCACAGTAGCTTAACAAGACAATTTTAATGCCCCTTGGAAGAGTGGTGAAGGTCGCAGTGGAATTAAAAGACAATATCAATGCCCCTTGGAAGAGTGGTGGAGGTCACAGTAGCTTAACAAGACGGATTTAATGACCCTTGGAAGAGTGGGGGAGGTCACAATAGCTTAACAAGACGGTTTTGATGCCCCTTGGAAGAGCTGTGGAGTTCAGAGTGGTTTACCAAGACGGTTTTAATGCCCCTTGGAAGAGACGTGGAGGTCACAGTAGCTTAACAACACAGTTTTAATTCCCCTTGCAAGAGTGGTGGAGGTCGCAGTGGAATAAAAAGACAATATCAATGCGCCTTGGAAGAGTGGTGGAGGTCACAGTAGCTTAACAAGACGGTTTTAATGCCCCTTGGAAGAGTGGTGGAGGTCACAGTAGCTTAATAAGATGGTTTTGATGCCCCTTGGAAGAGACGTGGAGGTCACAGTAGCTTGACAAGACGGTTTTAATGCCCCTTGGAAGAGACGTGGGGGTCACAGTAGCTTAACAAGACAGTTTTATTGCCCCTTGGAAGAGTGGTGGAGGTCGCAGTGGAATTAAAAGACAATATCAATGCCCCTTGGAAGAGTGGTGGAGGTCACAGTAGCTTAACAAGACGGGTTTAATGACCCTTGGAAGAGTGGTGGAGGTCACAGTAGGTTATAAAGAAGGTTTTGATGCCCCTTGGAAGAGTGGTGGAGGTCACAGTAGCTTAACAAGATGGTTTTAATGCCCCTTGGAAGAGACGTGGAGGTCACAGTAGCTTAACAAGACAGTTTTAATGTCCCTTGGAAGAGTGGTGGAGGTCGCAGTGGAATAAAAAGACAATATCAATGCCCCTTGGAAGAGTGGTGGAGGTCACAGTAGCTTAACAAGACGGTTTTAATGCCCCTTGGAAGAGAAGTGGAGGTCACAGTAGCTTAACAAGACGGTTTTCATGCCCTTTACAAGAGCCATGCAGTACAGCATATTCAAAACATTATTCCCATTATTGAGGAGTGGGTCTCCCATAGTCTTTGCCTAGGCCTTCCAAGCAAAAGCTGCCAAAAATTAGGACGGAGGAACTTGCAATGATGGCAAACAAGAACCATGCAGTACAGCACATTAAAAACATCATTCCCATTATTGGGGAGTGGGTCTCCCATAGTCTTTGCCTATGCCTTCCAAGCAAAAGCTGCCAAAAATTAGGATGGAGGAACTTGCATTGCTGGCAAACATGAGCCATGCAGTACAGCATATTAAAAACATTATTCCCATTATTGGAGATTGGGTCTCCCATATTCTTTGCCTTTGCCTTCCAAGCAAAAGCTGCCAAAAATTAGGATGGAGGAACTTGCAATGCTGGCAACATGGACCACGGTCACCCTGGTGGTATAGTGGTGGTGGAGGCTGAGGATAAGGAGAAGAGCAAAATACAGATGAAATGAGGAAGCGTATACCCATGTGTGGGTGTGAAGCGGTGCATGGGAATACACCTCTCGAAATAACACAGTGGATTTGACTTTATGTTACTCTGCTGTCATTTGGTGATGATGAGAAGTCTGGCCCAAGCCAGCCCTTGTTCATTTTGATAAGGGTCAGCTTGTCAGCATTGTCAGTTGACAGGCGAGTGCGCTTATCAGTTATAATTCCCCCAGCGGCACTAAAAACACGCTCCGATAACACGGTAGCGGCAGGGCAGGCCAGGACCTCCAAGGCGTACAGAGCGAGTACATTCCAAGTGTCCAGCTTGGTTACCCAATAATTAAAAGGCACAGAGGAATCACGGAGGACGATGGTACGGTCGGCAAGGTACTCCCTCACCATCTTTTGAAACTTTTCACTCCTTGTGAGAGTACCCCGCGTCTCAGGGCCTGTAAGCTGGGTGGGTCTCAGAAAACTGTCCCAGAATGTTGACAGTGTTCCCCTGCCTCTGCTGGATTGGAGTTGCGTCTATCTCACCTGTACGCTTGGTTGAGCAACGAACTGTGACCTCTGTCGCTAGAGTGTTCAGATGGGAATTTTTTTAACAGTTCTGCAGTAGAGATGAGCGTTGTTCTACTCGAACTGTTCGCCAATCTCTAATTCGAGCTGTTTTGGGCGGTGTTCGAGCCGTTCGGCGAACACGAACAATTTGAGAAAAATTCGGCTGTTCGAGGTTATGTTCGATAACTGTTCGTGCACCAAAATCATAACTGGATTTTTTCTCAGTAATGATGAAAATTAATGTTAATACGCAGTTTGAGTGTACAGCGGGGTGGGGGGAGGGGCAGGGGATGGATCTCTGCAGGAACAATGAAGATCTCCATTTTTTTTTCTCTTTCCTGCATTTACAGTGGGGAGGTGCAATCTGTCAGCCTATCAGCAGCGCACACACGGAGCGAAGTGCTTTTTTTCACACAAGCAAGGGCATGTGTCATTGGCAGTGTATGTCACATGTCCTTGCCCTATAAGACCAAGCCATTTTCCCCGTCGCCACCATTTTCTCACTGCTGCAGCTGCATGTTAGACGGCACCGCTGTTGCTGTGTGCGCTATACCTTGTTAATTTCAAGCCAATTTTCGCACAAATATACAGATAGCTTGGGAGTAGGGAATAGTTGTGATTGCAGTCCTTTTAAGGACTAGGTTACAGCATTTCCTACGACTTTTATCAGGCAGGTCTATGCTCTTAAATAGATAGGTTGTGGGAGTAAAGACTAATTGTAATTGGAGTCCTTTTCAGGACTAGGTTACATCAGTTCCTATCAGTTTTTGCCAGGCAGGTCTGTGCCAGTGCTGTGCAAGTTTTTTTCACAGCATTTGGCTGAATCTAGCAAAGCTAATCCTTTTTGGCCTATTGCAGAGTGTGTTAGTCAGTGGAGTAGCCTATCTGTGTTGCAAGATATACCACCTGTGTATAGAATACCAATTTTTTTACTGCACCTAGTGAAGTAAAATCTTTTGGGCATAGCATCATTCTATTAGTCCATCTATACTGACCTCCATCAGGTTGCAAACTGAATCTAATTTTTTTCTGCATCTAGCTCTGAAAAAATATTGGGCTTCTAGCTGTGTGTGGGTCTTGTTCTATTAATCCATCTATACTGACCTCCATCAGGTTGCAAACTGAATATAATTTTTTTCTGCATCTAGCTCTGAAAAAATATTGGGCTTCTAGCTGTGTGTGGGACTTGTTGTATTAGTCCATCTATACTGACCTCCATCAGGTTGCAAACTGAATATATTTTTTTCTGCATCTACCTCTGAAAAAATATTGGGCTTCTAGCTGTGTGTGGGACTTGTTGTATTAGTCCATCTATACTGACCTCCATCAGGTTGCAAATTGAATATAATTTTTTTCTGCATCTAACCCAGCCAATAGTTTTGGCCTAATACCACAGTTTGGCCACTCAGCTCTGCTCGGTTACCATCCATTGTTTTTTTGTGCAAACAACTCCAGAGTTGTGAATTAGTTAACCACCAAAATGAGTGGAAAAAGGCCTGCTGCTGGTGGAAAGGGGAATAGGCGTGTTGGGAAGGGGAAAAAAGGTTGTGTCCGTGGGGTAGGTGTTAAAGCAACAGTAACATCTGCAGAAGAAAGACCATCTTCCAGCCAAACTAAAATGTCTACTTCTTTTAGCGGACAATGTGATAAGATCCCTTTCTTACGGCCACGCCAATCGCTACAAATTCCAGATGAGGCACAAAAACAGCAGGTGCTTCAACGGATATCAAGTGCTCCTTTAAGTGGGCTCTCCTCCACATCAACTTCAACATCACAAATACTCCAGTCGTCAAAGGTGTCACCCAAATCGCACTTGCTTCCTCACAGCTCCCAAATAACCAGGTGCCCGTCTGAGTATGAGGTAGAACAGATGGTTGAGTCTGCAGAGCTGTTTACTCATACTATAGCCTGGGAATCAGAGGTCGACTCCAGCGCTTCTGTGAATCCAGACGAGGAAATGATCTGCACTGATGCCCAGAATCTTTATGAGTCGGATCCAGGACCAGACGCAGAAGGTTCTGACCATAATGTAGACCCTCATTCCCAAACTGTAACTCCTGTTGGTGGAGACAATGAGGAAGACAATGATAAGACTCAAATACCTGATTGGAGCGACAACTTTAGTTTTTTGTCAGGGCAGGAACAGGTTGGCTCTGAGGACGACGGGTGTGATAACACACAGGGTGATGATGATGAGGTTGGAGATCCCACTTACTGTCAACCCACAGTCAGCCAAGAGATGAGGTCAGCAGAGGAGGTGGAGGAAGATGCTAGTGACGACGAGGTCAGGTTGCGCATTCCTGGACAGAGACGTAGTACTGGAAGCACGTCAACAACTGCATCCTCAAACACAACTCTGCCTCTCACCACAAGTCGTGGTGGCTCTTCAGGTCGCATGGGTGCTAAGCCTTGCATAGCCTGGGCATTTTTTCAGATCGATAAAGATGACCCAAATCGTGTTATCTGTAACATTTGTCAGCAAAAGCTAAGTAGAGGTCAAAAAATACATAGTTTGAGTACTTCATGCATGAACCGGCACATGGACATGAAGCATAAGTTGCAGTGGGAAGCTCAGTGTGCTACAATGCGGCCTAGCCGGCCGGGCCAACCACCGTCTGCCATATCTTGTGCATCCGCGGCCTCTTCATCCTCTGTGACTGGGGGGACAGCAGTCACACCTGTTTTGGGGCGCAGACCTGCCACCTCTTTACCCGCAACAGCCAGCGTGATTGGCAGGTCATCATTTTCTTTGGAGGTGGGAACACCAGCTGGTGTTGAGCGCTGTCCGACATCGATAGCACCACCTTTGGATCAAGGCAACCTAACATGTCCGCCTGCATCTTCCTCACAGACCGGCAGTTTGCCGGGGACACCCTTATCAACCCCGTCTAAGCACAATAGCCAGCCCTCGGTCCCTCAGATGTGGACAAGTAAAAGACCATTTCCTCCTAGCCATGAGAAAGCTAAGAGGTTGAATTTCACCATCTGCAAGCTCTTGGCTACAGAAATGCTGCCTTTCCGCCTGGTGGACACAGAGGATTTTCGAGACCTTATGTCCGTCGCAGTGCCCCAGTACCAGATGCCCAGTCGGCACTACTTCTCAAAGAAAGGTGTGCCTGCGCTCCACCAGCATGTCGCACACAACATCACCGCTTCTTTGAGAAACTCTGTGTGTGACAGG
This sequence comes from Phyllobates terribilis, assembly GCF_046119375.1. NCBI lineage: Eukaryota > Metazoa > Chordata > Amphibia > Anura > Dendrobatidae > Phyllobates > Phyllobates terribilis. The sequence goes on from NW_027362769.1 coordinate 288,685,520, forward strand.
GTGCATTTCACCACAGACACTTGGATGAGTAGGCATGGACAGGGGCGTTACATGTCGCTGACTGGGCACTGGGTAACTATGGTGACAGCAGGACAAGGGGCTGCTGTCCAAGTCTTGCCGTCCCCACGAGTTGTGCGTCAATCCTCTTTATGTCAAAGTTCCTCCACTGCTTCTGCCTCCTCAACCTCCTCTCGGTCTTCCACCTGCACCCAAAGCCTGTCTGGTCATGCCACAAGCTTTCTAACTGCGCAGAAGGGATCCTGCACACCTCCTTACTATGCCGGCAGTAGGGCTCAACGTCATCAGGCGGTTTTTACATTGAAATGTCTGGGAAATGTGAGTCACACAGCTGAGGAGTTGTGGTTAGCTCTGGAGAACCAATTTCATGAATGGTTGTCTCCACTGGACCTGAAACCAGGGAAGGCCGTGTGCGACAATGCTGCAAACCTGGGTGCGGCCATTCGCCGGGGCAATGTCACACACGTGCCTTGTATGGCTCACGTGTTGAACCTGGTTGTCCAGCAATTTTTAGCCCACTATCCCAGACTAGATGGCCTTCTGCAGAGGGCACGGTCGCTGTGTGCTCACTTCCGCCGTTCGCATCCCGCAGCTCAGCGACTTACATCTCTACAGAAGTCGTTGGGCCTGCCACTTCACCGGCTAAAATGCGATGTGCCTACCCGGTGGAATTCAACTCTGCACATGTTGCAGCGACTGTGGCAGCACCGACAAGCCCTGGTGCAATACGTTCTGACGTATAGCCTGGGCCAACGAGATTCAGAGGTGGGGCAAATCACGCTGGAGGAGTGGTCTCAGATCAGGGACCTATGCACCCTTCTGCACAGTTTTGAAATGGCGACGAAGATGTTTAGTGCTGACGATGCCATTATCAGCATGACTATTCCGGTGATTTACATGCTGGAGCACATGTTAAACAGAATTCGGAGTCAGGTGGTGGCACAAGAGGAGGTGGAGGAAGTAGAGGAGGAGGAGTTGTATGCGGAAGGGCTAACATCTGCAAGGTCCAGAAGGTCGGCAGCACCAAGGCGGCAGGCATGTGAGGGTGGGGGAGATGGTTTTACCAGGGCGCATGGTAGCAGCCAAACTAGTGAGGAAGGTGCAGGAGCCCAGGAAGAAGTGGAGGACGAACTGATGGAAGACTCATCAGATGAGGGAGACCTTGATCACATTTCTGTTGTGCGAGGTTGGGGGGAGAGGACAGAGGAAGGAAGCATGATTGTTACCTCGCCACCAACACAACAGGGACTTGGTGCTCCTGGATGCGCAACACACATGAGTGCCTTCTTGCTGCACTACCTGCAACATGACCCTCGAATTGTGAGAATTAGAAATAATCCTGACTACTGGGTTGCCACACTGTTAGATCCCCGGTACAAAAGTAAATTTGCAGAAATTATTCCTGCCATAGAAAGGGATGCACGCATGCAGGAGTATCAGCAGAGACTGTTGCAGAATCTTACATGTGCTTTTCCACAAAATACCAGTGGTGCACGTAGTGAATCTCACAGTTCCAACTTGCCAACCGTGGGACCGTCAAGTGTTCAGCACTCAAACCGTAACAGAACCACAGTATCTGCTGGTAACATCAATTTTGCGGAATCATTTCACCACTTTTTTAGCCCATCCTTTGCAAGGCCACAGGAGACAAGAAGTCTGACACATAGTCAACGCCTAGAGACGATAGTAGAGGAGTATCTCCAAGTAAACATTGAAGCCACGACTGTGTCACTGGACCCTTGCTCTTTTTGGGCTTCCAATCTGGATAAATGGCCGGAGCTAGCCACTTACGCCTTGGAGATCTTGTCATGCCCCGCAGCCAGCGTTCTGTCTGAACGTGTGTTCAGCGCTGCTGGTGGTGTGCTGACAGATAAGCGCACGCGGCTCTCCACTGATAATGTAGACAGACTCACGTTCATAAAGATGAACAAATCATGGATCCGAAACGACTTTTCTACCCCTGTGTCATCCTGGGGAGAGTAAAAGCTTGATGATTGGTTAAAATCACCCTACCAACCGTTTTAAGCTTTCAAATTACTAATCATGTTTATCTGTATCTTGACTGGAAAATAATTTGGGCTTTGTAGCAGTGTGCAGCACTGATCCTATTAGGCCATCTATACTAAAGCTTCACCAGATTTAAAATTAAAAATAATTTTTAGCTGCATCTAGCCCGGAAAATAATTTTGGGGCTCCGAGATGCGCAAGACACATAAGTGCCTTCTTGCTGCACTACCTGCAGCATGACCCTCATATTGTCAGAATTCGAAGTAATCATGACTACTGGGTTGCCACACTCTTAGATCCCCCAAACTTTTCGATCAACCTTTTCATTTTAATAAAGACCAAAAAAATGGTCATTTTTGAAATTATAAGCATTAGCAGGTTGTTAGAAACTGAAATCAAACAGTTTTCAACTCAAAACTTTATTCTAGGTGATGTTACATTTTCACATAGGACCCCTTGTTCGAAAGGAGCTTCTGAACTCTCTCGTCCATTGAATTTGTCAGGTTTTGGATGGTTTCTGCTTCAATTGTTTTGCATGAGGACAGAATACCCTCTCAGAGCTGTTGCTTAGATGTGAACTGCCTCCCGCCATCATAGACACTCCTTTTAATGATGCTCCAAAGGTTCTGAATGGGGTAGAGGTCAGGGGAGCATGGGGGTCACACCATAAGTTTGTCCCCTTTTATGCCCATATCAGCCAGAGATGCAGATGTTTTATGTGCAGCATGAGATGGTGCATTATCATGCAGAAAAATGATCTTGCTGTGAAATACACGGTTCTTCTTCTTGAACCATGGCAGGAAGTGCTGTTTGAGAAAATCCACATACATTATGGAGTTCATCTTTAGCGCCTTCAGGGATCCTAAAGGGACCGACAATCTCTCTCCCCATGATTCCAGCCCAAAACATTACTCCACCTCCTCCTTGTTGGCGCTGTAGCCGTGTTTGCGTGGGGTGTCCATCAACCAGCCATCCTCCACTCCATCCATCTGGACCATCGAGCGCTGCACGGCACTCATCCGTGAACAAAACTGTTTTGAAATCAGTCTTCATGTAATGTTTGTCCCACTGGAGCCGTTTCTGCTTGTGTGAACTGGATAGAGGAGGTCGACAGGATGGCGCATGTGTGGCACCCCAGGGGTCTGGTTTTCCACAGTAACAGCAATGTTATGTCTGAGAGCAGGTGGGAGGTCTCTTGGTCAGGGATCCTATGCATGCCACACCTTCTGCCCAGTCCTGGGAGGGGAAGAACTTCCCCTATATAAACCTAGGGCTGAGGCAGGGTGAGTGAGTAGAGAAGAAGCAGAGAAAAGAAGCAAATATAGGAAGAAACAACAGGAGCTCTGTGGGAGCAGTGTTACAAGGAGTCAGGGGCTGGCAGCTGCAGAGCTCGCCCTGACTGAGAAGTTATCACCGGACCCGGAGTCCGAGGCTGTGGGGACTAACTCCTATCCAGCAGCAGAAACCGACCGGCAGGGGATTGCAGGTCCTCTGGCCCAGAAACCCGAAGGCCCCGAGTCACCGGCCATACGGGTGAGCACCACACGGTACACTCAGGGACGTGGGCTACTTATACCCGCCTCTAGCAAGGTAGCCAGAAGAGTATCGTTAGTTTGGGAGGCCTACAACTCCGCCTGGCTAGGGGAGATCCCATCTGCTCAAGGACTGACCAGGCCCCAATCGCTAGCCAGTACTCCGGGAGGGTCTATCTTTGTCACCAGTAAAGACCCTGAACTACACAGTACCGTCTCCGAGTGGTTCCTGCTACCCCCATCATCCACGTCGGCTGCCCTGAGGCCATACCCCTCCCGTTGGGGGTTATACTATCACGCTGCACAATCCTACCACCGGCCTCAGCGGTCTGCCCTGCAGCAGCAGCTCCCTGGCTGCACTCAACGGGGGGCGTAGTCGTCCAACATCTACCGCTAAAACAGCGCCACTTAGTCTGACTCTCTGGGCACGGACCGGATCACCGCCACGAGACTACAACCCTCAACAGATCCGGCTCCGGGTAAGCTCCCGCGTGCGCAACGCAGCGCGACACAGGCCCAGGGGCGCGTCATATGCACAGCTGCAAACCTCTGAAGGACCCTGCATCTTGTTGTTCGGGGGACGTTGGAGGCACAAGCAGCTTCAAAAACTTGTCTGCTGCTATGACAAGGCTTTTTGGCCGCTGCTCTTTCAACCTGACGTAATTGCCTGTTGGAAAGAGTCCTCAATTTGCCCTTATCAGCACGCACACGTGTGTACTGTGAATCAGCTACATACTTCTTGATTGCCAAGACACTTCATCCTGATCATCGCACAATGTTGATTGTAGTCATGCCTTGACCTAAACACTCCACAATTTGTTGCTTCTCAGCAGCCGACACATCCTTTTTCTTTCCCATTTTGGCAGAAAATGTAGGCTGCTTAATAATGTGAGAGAGCCTTCTTAAGTAGTCTTGCCTTTCATTGGACACACCTGCCAAACTAATTAGCACAGGTGTCTGCAATTGCTTACAGTGATATAAAGAGCCCTGACACACATCACCATCAATAAGTTTAACTGACAAACAAACAAATTCTTCCCTTATCACTCCTAAACACTTTTTGCATAATAATTTGGAACGCAGTGTACATGTGCTTTTCCACAAAACACCAGCGGTTCACGTAGTGAATCTTACAGTTCTAACTTGCCAACTGTGGTCTGTATGGAGTTGTTCAATAAAGGGCCCAAAATTAAGATAACATAGATGGGAGAGGTCTCTATGAATAGGAATTCCTAAGTATTTGATACCCTGTGAGGGACAGGCAAAGGGAAAGTTGGACTGGATGGAATCCTATATGGATTTGGGGAGGGAGACATCGAGGGCCTCAGACTTCGCTGCATTGATTTTAAAATTTGACCATGTAACAAAGTGATCTATTTCAGCCATAACAGCAGGGATGGATATATGTGATTGAGTGATATATACTAGGACATCATCAGCAAATAGAGAGCACTTGTACTCGGTGCCTCCCACCTCAATCCACCTAATATTGGGGTTATGGCGAATTGATGAGAGCAGGTGCTCCGTCACTAGGATGTATAAGAGAGGGGACAGAGAACATCCCTGCCTTGTCCCATTGGTGATTGTGAAAGGTGATGAAAATGTTCTGACGCGCCCCCTGGGCCTTGGGACACCCGGAGCCGGACCCTTTTTGGTGGATGCTGGTGGTTGTAGTCTCCGTGGCGGCAACCCGGTTCCGTGGCTCAGGGCGGTCAAACCAGTGGCGGAACTATTTATGTGGTTTTGATGTTTAAATGTCCGACTACGCCACCCGTGGATTGCGGTCAGCGTGAACCGCCGCTCCAGGGCAGACCGCTGAGGCTGGTGTTGTGGGTGCAGCAGAGCGTAGCATAACTCCCCACGGGAGGAGTATAGCCTCAGGGCAGTGTATGCGGAGGATGGGGGTGATGGTGCAGGGCAGCAGCAGTAACGACACGGAGTCAGTGATGCAGTCCAGGGCCTTTACTCACAGTTCTTATTATCCAGACCACGTCTGCAGGTAACGGCTGCCCACGTCGTACTGTGCTCACCAGGTGAGGGGCTCAGACAACTCCCAGATAACTTTGGAGCACTTCACAGGACCCCCTTTGTGTGTCCTTTGTCTGGCCTTTCTTACCAACACTTCTGTTCGGCTGCCTCGGGCCTCCTCTTGGTTAACTTGGCGCCAGTTTCCCTGACCCTATGTGGTGCCTTCCTAGCGGGTGTAGCGAGGGGCTGCGCCACATAAAATGTCAGAGCCTCCGGTTTCTAGCTGAGGGTCGTTTTCTGCCTCCACTAGTTCGGGGACCGGTCTCCCCCTTTGGCCTGACCCCTCCACGCAGGTGGATTCGGGCGTGCGGTGGCGACTCGCCCGTCCGCACCCCTGGGATCCCTTCATTCCTCGTTCCTGGAGCCTTCTCCGCTCCTCTTCCTTCCTTCTCCCTCTTCCAGGCCTGGGCCTCTGTTACTAGGCCCGCCTCTGGAGCAGAGCTCATGCAGAGCCCCTGCTCCCTGCCACTTCTGCTCAGACTTCTCTGCACTGAACTAAGATGGTGCCCACCTTTTATACTCCCTTCTCAATGCACCCAGGAACTGCTTCCTCCCTGCTCCTGCACTACAGGGTTCCCCTTCCTCAGTGTTCCCTCCCCCCACTCCAGCCAGGGACAGGGACTGTCGTGCCCATCTCAGGGGCATATTGGTCGCCCTGCCCCACGGCAATGTGGTGTAATGCATGCAGGTGTCGGGTCCTGATCCACACTCCATCCTTACCTGAGAGTGAGATATCACACCTCTGGGTGAGGTGCAATACGTCTGTAGCAACCGAGCCCTCAGGGTGCTACAGTTCCATTTATCTTCAGCCTAGGTGACGTATTGCGATACAGGGCCGTGATTTTGGCTATAAAAGGGTCCCCTAGACCCCTACCCCAAGCTTTTTAAGAGAATCATATATGGCGTGCCAGGAGACTCTATGGAATGCTTTCTCAGCATCCAACGAGAGTATCTAATTACAAATTTTTAACTGCATCTAGCCCAGGAAATACTTTGTGCCTAGTAGCAGTGTCTGCTAGTCAGCGGATTATCCCGGCTGTTAAGCAAGCTACACCACCTGTAGTTTAGACACTTAATTTTTTCAAAGGAAATGATTCGGGACCATGGGATACTTAGTGAAGAGCATCAGGAGGCACCCCAAGGCATAGGGGCTGGGACTGGCATTAGGATGCCTTGCGGTGGACAGCCGAGCTCGATCCTTATAAAAGCTTTTTAACTGCAGCAGCTTTAGTGGACGCTACTGGAGCTGGAATTACGCGGCTGCTGGCATGAGACTTGCCCTCCAATAGATCCTTGTAAATGGATTTAAAGTGTATTCATTCAAATTAGAGAGACAATTTAAATTAAAAAGCTTAGAGCTGCCTCCACCACAGGGGGGCTCGCTCGACCCACCAGCGGACAGGCACCAGTATTGGGAGAGGGGGGCTGGCCGTCAGGGTTCACCGCGGCTCTGGCACAAACCCGGCGAGACGGAGGTGGCACGGGCAGGAGCGGACTGGCCGTGTCGGCTTCTCACTTTTTGGATTTTAGAAGGGCATGACATGCCTATATCTGTGTCTCCCCCTCCTTTTACTCCTCCACCTCTTTTATTTTCGCATGACTATATGTACTTGTCACTTTTCCATGTGTTAGTTATGTCTTCTGAGCAGTTTGTCAGCTTTTGGACACCTTTGAAGGTGTTTTCTATGTGTTTCTATGTGTTTTTGTTTGCCTGCCATTGTTTTTAACGGTGTTCGAAGGTGTTCGACGAACAGTTCGACGAACAGTTCGGCGAACACACGGGTGTTCGACGAACCGAACCGAACTCGAACACTACGGGGGTGGCTCAACACTATTCTGCAGCAAGGGCCTTCTGGTACTGCCCCATTTTTGTAGACCTCTCCACCTCAGGAATAAGAGAGTGAAAGTTCTCCTTGAAGCGGGGGTCTAAAAGTGTCACCAACCAGTAATGACTGTCACCCAACATTTTGACAACGCAAGGGTCACGATTAAGGCAGCGTAACATAAAGTCAGCCATGCGTGCCAGACTGGTAATGGGCAAGACTTCAGTGTCCTCACCAAGATGACGTCTGACCATGCTCTCCTCCTCCGCCTCCTCCTCCCCCATGTCCTCAGGCCACCCACGCTGAACCGACGGTATGACAGTTGTACAGGTACTACCGTCTACAGCACATGATACCAGCTCCTGTTCTTCCTCCTCCTCCTCCTCCTCTCCCTCATTGTCCCCCAATGCTCGTTGGGATGAGATGAGGCTGGGCTGTGTGTAATCGCCCTTTACTACTTATTGATCCATCTCATCATACTCTGGCTGCAATGCCTCCTCTTTAATTCTCTGCAGAGAGTGTTGCAAAAGACAGACAAGTGGGATGCTGACGCTAATGATGGTGTCATCGCCATTCACCATCTTGGTGGACTCCTCAAAGTTTGTCAGGATGGTACATATGTCAGACATCCAGGTCCACTCCTGAGGTCTTATGTGTGGAGTCTGACGTGAATATCGACGGCCTTGTTGCAGCTGGTACTCCACAACTGCTCTCTTCTGCTCACAGATCCTTTGCAACATGTGGAGGATAGAGTTCCAACGTGTGGGGACATCACACACCAGTCGGTGTGTCGGAAGCTGCAAACGCTGCTGCAACACAGCAAGGGTGGCAGAAGCTGTTGCCGTCTTCCGAAAATGAGCTGACAGGCGGCGTACTTTGACGAGCAGATCTGGCAACTCGGGGTACGATTTAAGAAACCGCTGAACCACGAGGTTAAGCACATGAGCCAGGCATGGTACATGTGTGATCTCGCCTCGCCTCAGAGCCGCCACCAGGTTACGGCCATTGTCACACATGACCATGCCTGTATGTAGGTTCAGCGGTCTCAGCCACAGATCTGCCTGCTCTTTCACAGCTGTCCACAACTCACAAGCAGTGTGAGGTTTATCACCTAAGCTTATGAGTTTCAGCACAGCCTGTTGCCACTTGGCTGAGGCAGTACTGCAGTGCTTCCAGCTTGTAACTGATGTGGTGATATCTGAGATGGAGGCTGAACATGAGGAGGAGGAGGAGGATGATGCGCAGGAGCTGTACACTGTGGGGGCAACTCTGACTGACTTAGGGCCCGCAATCCTCGGTGTGGGGAGGATGTGTTCCGCCCCAAGGTCCGACTGGGTCCCGGCTTCCACTATGTTTACCCAGTGTGCCGTCAGGGAGATGTACCGTCCCTGGCCACAAGCACTTATCCACGTGTCCATTGTCAGGTGGACTCTCCCAGTAGCTGCGTTGTTGAGGGCACGGCGGATGTTTTGGGACACGTGCTTGTGTAGTGCGGGGATGGCACATCGGGCAAAATAGTGTCAGCTGGGGACTGAGTACCGAGGGACAGCCACCGCCATAAGGTTGCTCAAGGATTCCGTCTCCACCAGCCTAAAAGGCAGCATTTCCAATGCAAGCAGTTGTGAAATGTGCGAATTTAGGAGTGTGGCCTGTGAGGCATTGGCTGCGAATTTGCACTTTCGTTCAAAGGTCTGGGATATGGACAATTGAACACTGCGGTGGGACGTGGACGTTGATGCTGTTTCTTGAGAAACTGCCATAACAAGTGAAGACTGAGAGGAGGGGGCATCTTTGCATGCAGTATGGACAGGGGATTGCCCTGCACGCGCAACAGGGGGTTCTCTTACATGCACAACAGCGGAAGAAGCAGTGGTGACACCCGCTGACACTGGTCGTGGACCCTGGGGTTCGCCCCACAAAGTCGGGTGCTTTGCTGCCATGTGCCTGATCATGCTGGTGGTGGTCAGGCTGGTAGTTTTGTCACTCCTGCTGATGCTGGCATGGCAGGTGGCAAAAATGGCCTTTTTGGGGTTATCAGCAGTGTATTTAAAATATTCCAGACTCTAGAAGACCTACCAGTTGTACTGGCAACGTCCCTCGTGTTGGTGTTACGGGAAACTGTTGCCCTCCTTCTGTGTGCGGCCACCACACTGCTTCTTCCTGCCTGTTGGGGTACTCTGCCTCCCTCCCCCTGTGTGCTGCTGGCCTCGCTCTGCGTGTCCTCCTGCCACGTTGGGTCAGTTACTAGATCATCCACCACCTCCTCCTCTTCAACTTCCGCACCACGATCCTCCTCCTCACTTTCTGGCAATTGTGTCTTGTCATCGTCCACCTCTTGTGACAAATTGCCAGCGTCGACTTCCTGTGGCTGTGGCTGTTCAAATATTTGGGCATCGCTACATGGGATCTCCTCTTCCACCACTTCAAGCGGAGCAGGCGAGGGGCCCAAATATGGAAATGGACCAGTGAACAGCTCTTCAGAGTGTCCAAGTGTGGGATCAGTTGCTGTCTGACGACACTCGGCATGGTGGGAGGAAGAAGCATCAGGGTGAGGAGGAGTATGCGGTCGAGACTCACGGCTACTAAAACTTGACCGTGTGCAAGACAGACCGGAGGTGGTGGTGCCCAGGTAACTGGAAGCATTATCTGCTATCCAATTAATAACCTGTTCACACTGATCAGTTCGCAATACTGGTGTTGTAGTGTGCTTCCCTAGTAATTCGGTCAAGAAGTGGGAGCGAGAAGATGTGGCTGTTGGTTGTGGCACATTTTCATCTTGACCACGGCCCCGTCCTCTACACGCACCATCACCAGAACATCCAGTTCTACGTCCCTTGCCACACGCCTTGCCCATTGTAAATGAAGTAAAATAGCTTACACTCACACTATCAATGGAAAAAGGGTAATAAAAAGGAGATTAGAACCGTGGAACTGCAAAACCACAGTTCTATTTCTCTGGCCTATACCAGAATCTTTTAAACAGATATATTTGTGTCTGAACAGTCAGGGAGACACTATTACTGTTTTTTTTACGGAAAAAAGGCCAAAAGCTGGATAATACAGAGATTTGAACCGTGGAACTGCAAATCCACAGTTATAGTTATGTGGCCTACACCAGAATCTTTTAAACAAATATATTTGAGTCTGAACAGTCAGAGAGACACTATTACTGTTTTTTTTACGGAAAAAGGGCCAAAATCTGGATAATACTGAGATTTGAACCGTGGAACTGTAAAACCACAGTTCTAGTTATCTGGCCTACACCAGAATCTTTTAAACAGATATATTTGTGTCTGAACAGTCAGGGAGACACTATTACTTTTTTTTTTTACGGGAAAAAGGCCAAAAGCTGGATAATACAGAGATTTGAACCGTGGAACTGCAAAACCACAGTTATAGTTATGTGGCCTACACCAGAATCTTTTAAACAGATATATTTGTGTATGAACAGTCAGGGAGACCCTATTACTGTTTTTTTTTACGGGAAAAAGGCCAAAAACTGGATAATACAGAGATTTGAACCGTGGAACTGCAAAACCACAGTTATAGTTATATGGCCCACACCAGAATCTTTTAAACAGATATATTTGTGTCTGAACAGTCAGGGAGACACTATTACTGTTTTTTTTTTACGGAAAAAAGGCCAAAAGCTGGATAATATAGAGATTTGAACCGTGGAACTGCAAAACCACAGTTATAGTTATCTGGCCTACATCAGAATTTTTTAAACAGATATATTTGTGTCTGAACAGTCAGCGAGTCACTATTACTGTTTTTTTTACGGAAAAAGGCCAAAAGCTGGATAATACAGAGATTTGAACCATGGAACTGCAAAACCACAGTTATAGTTATGTGGCCTACACCATAATCTTTTAAACAGATATATTTGTGTCTGAACAGTCAGGGAGACACTATTACTGTTTTTTTTTACGGAAAAAAGGCCAAAAGCTGGATAATACTGAGATTTGAACCGTGGAACTGCAAAACCACAGTTCTAGTTATCTGGCCTACACCAGACTCTTTTAAACAGATATATTTGTGTCTGAACAGTCACAGACACACTCAATTTTTTTTTTCGGGGGGGGGGGGGATACCAAAAGGTTAATAAGATGCGTATTTGTACTGTCTGACTGAGGAAAAAAAATACAGGATTTAGATGAAAAAAAAAGGATTTTTCCTGGCCCCTGAGACCGGGGGATAAGTCTAGCAATTTGACCAGCAGGAGCACACAGGACTGTAATGCAGTGTTTATTGGTATAACCACTGCGTCTCCTATACAGCCTGCCTGCCTGATATCTGGGATGGATATTAGTCCTGAGAAGGACTGTTTGTTAGATTTGGCAAGCTTTAGAGACCCTACACTACCTATTTCACACTATATATCTCTCCCTAACTCAGCAGCACTGACCCTACACTGTCTGATCCCGGGCAACTGTGTCCAAAATGGCGGCGCCCGGTTTTAAATACTCGAGGTGACGCTGTGCGGCCAACCATTCACTGTAATGCCCACAAACAACATGACTGCGGCATTACAGTGACTGGCTGGCAATCCCTGCATGTTCATTGGCTCTGTAAAGAGCGCCAAACATGCAGGGTGGAGATCTGAGCTCTCGCCCGAGTATCCCGGAAATGCTCGTTGCTCGCCGAACATCCTGAGTAGTAAGATGCTCGGGCGAGTACCGAGCAGTGTTGAGCATGCTTGCTCAACACTAAAGAGGAGGCATTGCAGGCGCAGCACGATGAAATGGAGTTTGGAACCATACAGGATGATGCCACACAGCCCAGCCTCATCTGGGGTGCTAATTGGGTGCTAATGGATTGGGTGAATGGGGGGAGGGGAAGGAAGCGGATGAGGAGGAACAGAAGTTAGTTTCCTGCGCTACAGACGGTACTACACACATCACTTTCATATAGTCTGTTCAGCTTGGATGGCCTGAGGAAAGGGAGAATGAGGAGGAGGAGAGCAAGGACAGTTATCCTCTTGTTCAAGTCAGGGAAGACTTGGCTGTTGGCAGTCTGGCACACATGGCTGACTTCATGTTCTGCTGCCTTTCCTGTGACCCTCGCGTTGTATGCATTTTAGCTGTCAGTAATTACTGGTTGGTCACACTTCTAGACCCACCTTACAAAAATAACTTTATATTTCTCATTCCAGTGGTTGAGAGGTCTAGTAAAATGTTGCAGCACCAGAAGGTCCTTGTTGCGGAATTATTTAAAAAATTCCCATCTGAAAATGCTGGTGGCAAAGGTCACAGTTCCTTGGACAACCAAGGAGTACAGGCAAGGGGGACACAAATACGACGCAGCAGAGGCAGGGGAACACTGTCAAAGGCGTGGGACAGTTTTCTCAGACCCTCCCAACGGCCAGTCCCTGATGTGCGGGGTATTCTGACAAGGAGGGAAAAGTTTGTGAAGATGCTGAAGGAGTACCTTGCCGACCATAAAAGCGTCCTCCATGATTCCTCTGTGCCTTATAATTATTGGGTATCCAAGCTGGACACGTGGCAATAACAGGCTCTCTACGTGTTGGAGGTGCTGGCCTGCCTGATATCGTTTTATCATAGCGGTTTTTTAAGGCCGCCGGGGGCATTATAACTGATAGGCGCATCCGCCTGTCAACTGAACATGCTGACAGGCTGACTCTTATAAAAATGAACAAGGGCTGGATTTGGCCAGACTTCTCAACACCACTGGATGATAGCAGTGGAACATAGTCAAATCCAATGGCTTTTTTGGGAGGTCTATTCCAATGCACCTCTGCACACCCAGACTTGGGTATACACATCCTGATTTTGGCTATTTTCTGTTGTCCTCCTCCTTCTCCTCATCCTCCACCACCATATCACCAAGGTGACCGTGATGCAACACCCACATCATTTTTTTTAACTGTGTTTTTGGTGCTCGTAGGAATTGTTTTTAGAGGCCTAGGTCCAAAATTCTACATGTTCCACAGTATGTTCATGTATACCCCCCAGGAGTAAATATTTTTTAGCCCTTCACCGATTAATATGAAGGCGAAAGGCTTCTAATGACTGCAGGAGTGGAAGGAATCGGACGCTGCGGTCTTCTGTCTCCTCTCTGTAAACCTGTGACACCTTGCAAGCTTTAATACAATGTTCACCAGGTAGACAGCAGTGGTGTTTGGTCTCCTAGACAATGAGCTAACTCCTTTATGACGCTAGAGGCCACCATCTCTTTAGCCTGCTGCTGGTACTTTTCTGTGGGAATGAGCTCATCTCCAACCAGCCTGGAATGTTTCCAGTGAATTATGGCACGACACCATGGTATTAGCAGTGCACCCAGTACCAGAAGCCAAGCCATCCACAATTTCCTACTCAGGAATTTTATTTGGTAGACTGAGTGGCTGGCCAAACATTAGTTTCTCATAAAGGACACTTTGTGAAGACACTGAGTGGCAGTAGGTGCAAGTTTCTCCAGCATGTTAGATATCAGAGCTAGGAGAACAGAGAGAGTGGCACAGTAGTTAGTACTGAAGCCTTGCAGCGCTGGAGTCCTGGGTTCAAATCCCACCAAGGACAACATCTGCAAGTAGTTTGTATGTTTTCCCCGTGCTTGCAGTTCTCCGATTTTCTCCTCAGTAAAAAAGCAGCCATACAGGAGTGTTCACAGTTCAAAAAAATAGGGCCTGACACCACAATTTCCATGGCCAACAGATTGGAGATGGTGGATTTCCACCTCTTAGCTTTGTCATGTGTAGGAGGAAACAAACTGTTATGTGACCACAGCTACAGGACCGAGGGCTGGCTGCTGTGCTGAGAGAGGGTGGACTACAGTGAACCGGACAAACAGCTGGACCATGAGGGAAATGCAGCAGAGATGTTACGATGGATTGATAAAGTTGTGGTGTGCTCGATTTCTGAGATCAAGAACAGCAGACATGTCCGTTTCCGTTACAACTGACGAGCTCTTACTCAACATGGAGTGGGTAAAGAACCGGAGGTTCTGCGGTGGGAGACCTGCTTGACAATACTTGGCACGGTAACAGAGGAGGAGGAAGAAGCAGCAGATGTGGTTGATGGGGTGGCTCATGGTTGTTGAGGTCCGAATTTTATCACAGTGAGATTGCCAGGGTAACACATGTATATTGCGCATGTGAAGGTTCATGCATGCAGTAGTCAAATTACTGCACTTTTCCCCTCTACTGAGTCTTTTCTCGCATAGTTTGAAGATAACGTGAGCTGGCTCATCCTTTGAGGTCTCAAAAAAGGCCCAGGCTAGGCAATCCTTGCTGTCCCTGCGAGCTGCAGACCCGCGACCGCCTCTGGCCACAGCCACAGTTGTGACTAAGAATGCAGTGCTCATCAAGTTAACATCACTCCATTGGTGTGCCGTAGGACGCAAAGTAACCCCCTCGTCTTCCTCCTTCTCCACCTCCTCACATGAACCACAACCTCATCATCATCCAATGTGTTATCCCATTCTTCGCCCTGAGAGTCACCCTCCTCCTCTTCTTGCCCTGACAGCACAGTACAGTCGAGGGTCCAGAAGCTGCTCAGACCCAGACTTTTTTTTTCCCCAAATAATTTTAAGCTGAGATGTAGCCTTCTTTATATACCACGGTAGAAAGAAAAACAATTTCTATCTTATCATGTGATCTCCTGTGAGAACAATATCTGCACCAAACAATTAATTTAAATTGAGATAAGTATTATAATGGGGAACGACACCTCTTTCACTACAGCCAATCCAGCAGATGGAAACACAATCAGGAGAATTCACATTTAAAAAAAATAGGGCCTAACACCACCATTTCTGTGTCCAACAGATTTAAGATAGTGGAGTTCAACCTCTTAGCTTTGTCATGTGTAGGATGAAACAAACTTTTACATGACCACAACTGCGGGGCCGAGGGCTGGCTGCAGTGCTGAGAAGGTGGAGTATGGTGAACCATACAAACTGCTAGACCATGAGTGAGGTGCAGGTGGAGATGTTACAGTAGATTGAGAAAGATGTGAAACAAACACAGCAGGTATGTCCGCTTCCATTACAGCTGACGGGCTCTCACTCAGCCTGACTGGAGTGGGTAGAGAACCAGAGGTTCTGCGGTGGGAGACCTGTGCGCCAATACTTGGCACAGTAACAGAGGAGGAGGAAGAAGATACTGTTGATGGGGCAGCTGATGGTTGTTGAGGTCCACTGGTCATTTGGACAGTTGTGACACAGGGGGAAGCCAGGGTAATTAGTGTGCCACTTCTTTGGACTGTACTGTGTGTGATGTTGAGGTGGAGGAAGAAGAGGAGAGGCCACTTGAAGCAGCGCTTGCCATCCACTGGAGCACCTGCTCTTTCTGGCCCTTATCAACAAGGCATATCGTTGTTCGGCTGCTAAACAAAGGGAGTGGAGTAGCTCATCCACTAACAGAAGTTGTTAGTTGTGTTCGGATAGGACATGACGGTGTTGGTTCACTAGTAGTGTTGAGCGAGCATTTCCGGATTACTACGGTGGGAGCTCGGGTCTCCGCCCTGCATGTTTGGCACTCTTTACAGAGCCAATAAACATGCAGGGATTGCAAGCCAGTCACTGTAATGCTGCAGCCATGTTGGTTGTGGGCATTACAGTGATTGGCTGGCCGCACAGCGTCACCTCGAGTATTTAAAACCTGGCGCCGCCATCTTGGACACAGTTGCTCCAAATCAGATGGTGTAGGGAGAGTGCTGCTGAATTAGGGAGAGATTTATACTGCAAAATAGGTAGTGTAGGGTCTCTAATGCCTGCAAAATCAAACAAACAGTCCTTCTTAGGACTAATAGCCATCCCAAATATCAGGCAGGCAGGCAGGCAGGCTGTATAGGAGACCCAGTGGTTATACCAACAAACACTGTATTACAGTCCTGTGTGCTGCTTTTCAAATTGCTAAACTTAGCCCCAGGTCTCAGGGGCCAGGAAAAATCCTTTTTTTTTCATCTAAATCCTCTTTTTTTTTTTTCCTCAGTCAGACTGTACAAATACCCGTCTTATTAACCTTTTGGTTCCCCCCCCCCCAAAAAAAAATTGAGTGTGTCTGTGAGTGTTCAGACACAAATATATCTGTTTAAAAGAGTCTGGTGTAGGCCAGATAACTAGAACTGTGGTTTTGCAGTTCCACGGTTCAAATCTCTGTATTATCCACTTTTTTGCTTTTTTCCATAAAAAAAACTATTTTGAGTGACTCGCTGACTGTTCAGACACAAATATATCTGTTTAAAAGAGTCTGGTGTAGGCCAGATAACTTGAACAGTGGTTTTCCTCTTCCACGGTTCAAATTTTGGTGTAATCCACCTTTTTGCATAAAAAAAACATTTTGAGTGTCTCGTTGACTGTTCAGACACAAATATATCTGTTTAATAGAGTCTGGTGTAGGCCAGATAACTAGAACTGTGGTTTTCCTCTTTCACGGTTCAAATCTCTGTATTATCCACTTTTTTGCCTTTTTTTAATAAAAAAAAACATTTTGAGTGTCTCGCTGACTGTTCAGACACAAATATATCTGTTTAAAGAATCTGATGTAGGCCAGAGAACTGGAACTGTGGTTTTCCTCTTCCATGGTTCAAATCTCCTTTTTATTACCCTTTTGCCCTTGATAGTGTGAGTGTAAGCTATTTTACTTCTTTTACAATGGGCAAGGCACGTGGCAAGGGACGTGGAACTGGACGTTCTGGTGATGGTGCGTGCAGAGGACGGGGCGGTGGCCAAGGTGAAAATGTGCCACAACCAACAGCCACATCTTCTCACTCCTAGTTCTTGACCGAATTACTAGGGAAGCACACAACAGCACCACTATTGCGTACTGATCAGTGTGAACAGGTTATTAATTGGATAGCAGATAATTCTTCCAGTCACCTTGGCACCACCACCTCCGGTTTGTCTTCCACACGGTCAAGTGTTAGTAGCCGTGAGTCTTGACTGCATACTCCTCCTCACTCTGATGCTCCTTCCTCCCACTATGACGAGTGTCGTCAGACAGCAACTGATCCCACACTTGGACACTCTGAAGAGCTGTTCACTGGTCCATTTCCATATTTGGGCCCCTCGCCTGCTCCGCTTGAAGTGGTGGAAGAGGAGAACCCATGTAGCGATGGCCAAATATTTGAACAGCCACGGCCACAGGAAGGCAACGCTGGCAATTTGTTACAAGAGGTGGACGATGACGAGACACAATTGCCACAAAGTGAGGAGGAGGACTGTGGTGCGGAAGTTGAAGAGGAGGAGGTGGTGGATGATCTAGTTACTGACCCAACATGGCAGGAGGACACTCAGAGCGAGGCCAGCAGCACACAGGGGGAGAGAGGCAGAGTACCACAACAGGCAGAAAGAAGCAGTGTGGTGGCCGCAGACAGAAGGCGGGCAACCGTTCCCCGTAACACCAACACGAGGGACGTTGCAAGTACAACCGGTAGGTCTTCCAGAGTCTGGAATTTTTTTAAAGACTCTGCTGATTGTTATGCACACGGCCGGGCAGACTGGTGTGAGCGTGATTAGTGAACCCACTGTACCATGAACCGAGGAGTGCCTGGAGGGGCATAACTAAGTATCAACCTGATCTGACCAAGGTCACACGGCAGCTCAGTCGACTTCTTGAACCAGGGAGGAACCAAGCAGAGGGACCAGATGTTACTCCAGGTCAGACCCCGGTCACAGCTGTTGACCCACACCGGGGAATGCAGGAACAGGCAGGTTAAACTGGCATATTGACTGGTGGGTACTGGCAGGCACGGCTGGTATGCAGACAGGTGGATATTGACAGGCAAAGCTGGTATACAGACAGGTGGGCACTGGGAGGCACGGCTGACATGCAGACAGGCGGGTACTGGCAAGTAGAAACGTAGGCAGGATAGGGACTAGTACAGACTGGGATACAGAAACAGAGCCGCAGGTGCAGTAGACAAGCAGAGCGGAGCAAAACCGCAGATGCGGTGAACAATCAAAGCAGAGCAAAACCCACAGATGCAGTGAACAAGCAAAGCAGAGCAAAACCGCAGATGCGGTAAACAAGCAAAGCAGAGCAAAACTCGCAGATGCGGTGAACAAGCAAAGCAGAGCAAAACCTTAGATGCGGTGAACAAGCAAAGCAGAGCAAAACCCGCAGATGCGGTGAACAAGCAAAGCAGAGCAAAACCGCAGATGCGGTGAACAAGCAAAGCAGAGCAAAACCCGCACATGCGGTGAACACGCAAAGCAGAGAAAAACTGCAGATGTGGTAAACAGGCAAAGCAGAGCAAAACCCGCAGATGCGGTGAACAAGCAAAGCAGAGCAAAACCACAGATGCAGTGAACTAGCAAAGCAGAGCAAAACCCGCAGATGCAATGAACAAGCAAAGCAGAGCAAAACTGCAGATGCGGTGAACTAGCAAAGCAGAGCAAAACCCGCAGATGTGGTGAACAAGCAAAGCAGAGCAAAACCCGCAGATACAGTAAACAAGCTAAGCAGCGAAAAACCGCAGATGCGGTGAACAAGCAAAGCAGAGCAAAACCCGCAGATGCGGTGAACAAGCAAAGCAAAGCACAACCGCAGATGCGGTGAACAAGCAAAGCAGAACAAAACCCACAAATGCGGTGAACAAGCAAAGCAGAGCAAAACCGCAGATGCGGTGAACAAGCAAAACAGAGCAAAACCCGCAGATGTGGTGAACAAGCAAAGCAGAGCAAAACTGCAGGTGCAGTGAGCAAGCAGAGCAAAGCAAAACCCGCAGATGCGGTAGACAGGACAGGGCTATGTTAACATGGAACAGACTTGAAAACACAAGAAGATTGCTGGAACACAGGAGTTAGATACAGAGGGAGGGAAACAGAGCGAGCAGAACCAGATACACACAAGGTACTTACAATAAAGTAGCGAGTGGACACAAGACTCACAAACAGAAGTACAGAGACAACGAGTTGGAGTTAGGTGCAGGTTCAGATACTGCAGGAAAGAGGGAAGATACAGACATAGAGACAAACAAGTAACGGACTAGGACACTGTTCAGACAGGATCTGAACCAGGAACAAGATACAGGAACGAGCCTGGGAACTCAGCCCCCTGGATGGCAGAAACTGACTAGAAGTCACAGGTACAGGTAGAGGCCCTGGGTACTCAGCCCCCAGGGTGGCGGACAGACTAGAGTCAGGACAGGACCTGGCAACTCACAGTTGCACAGAACAGACTGTAAGAAAGTGTTGCTCAGGCCCCTCCTACTGGGTGGAGGGGGTATAAGTATCCAGTGACTCACAGCAATAGGCTGGGGATGCAGTAGGACTGCACACACTATATTTTAGAATCAGAAAGCAACAGCGCCGACGCCCTAAGCCAGCAGGCAAGAGACATACAAACAGCAGGTACTGGAGCAAAAGTGTGCAGCCTGGCCTGAAAGGTAAGATTGCGGTCTTGCATGGTGGGAGATGGTAAGCCATGCAAGTACGCCGCCAGGGATGTTACAGTACCCCCCCTTTACGCCCCCTCTTCTTCAAGCCAGGAAGGATTTCCTGCAGAGAATTTGGAGGCCGATCCTTCTCTTCAAGAAGATTACCTCTTCTGTCCACTAGAGGGAACAAAATTGGTCTCACCATCTTGGTGACTAGGATGTTTCCTCCCATCGAGCCATCCTCAGCAACAGAGGAAGTGGGTGAAGTACCAGGAACAAGACACAGGAAAGTCTCTCTCCACTTGTTAATATCGGGTAGTACCCCAAAGGATTCACGGGACAACTGGAGGTCCTCCTCCTGGTTGGAGGGGTGCAGAGACTCGGGGGTAACCACCGCCTTGACGTACACTCTGCCAAGCTTACTGAATGAAGTGGGCGGAGTACCAGGTACAGGGTGCAGAAAAGTCTCTCTCCATTTGTTATCAGATAGCATCCTGGAAGATTCAGGAGGCAACTGGAGGTCCTCCGCCTCGTTGGAGGGGTGCAGAGACTTGGAGGTAGCCACCGCCTTAATGGAATTATTGCCCGATTTGTTAGAGATGGAGGATTCTTGCTTAGGGACCAACTTCAGTCTGGCCTCTGAGATGACACGTCTGCGAGGCGGGGCGGCGCCTAAAGCCAGATCATTGATACAATCGTCGAGACTGTGTTGGGACAATGCCTCCGCTTCCCTTCCTTTGGAGACCTCAGCGCACAGCGAGCCTGCGACTAGCAGATCTTGTGAAGAAGAAGAAGAAACTGCTGACTGTCCTGAAGATATTGGGACTGGACACCCCTTGCACCTCAGCAGTCCCTCAGGAAACACCATGCAGGATCTCCAGACCTGAGCGGGCACTAGATCTCTTGGCTCTGGACGACCTGTGGGTAAACCAGACAGCACCTGGAATGTGAACTTCTTCATGTGTAATGCTCCAATCTGGAGCTTAATTTGTACAGACATATTTTGACTGTTTCTGAGTAGGGCTCGTCCTTCCGCTGACAATCCCCAAACCGGCTTCTGGAGTTGTCGGACGGGAATCAGACACCGACTCTTCAAGGCTTTAAGCCCGAAACTTCCGGTTAATCCGAGGCCTTCACTTGCCACGGAGACAGTCATGGTCATCTGTGCAGAGGAAACACTAACGCCAAGGGCAGCCTCTCCTACAGGCCTAATGTCTTGGAATTCTCCAACCTTCACTGGACAAAGACCGTCAGGGGGTCCCAAACAACTGCAGAGGGACCGCAATCCGATTTTGTGACTGAGTTCAGGCCTCTGCTTTGCCTGACGAGCATAGTCATCCTTCATGGATTCTGTGCAGATAGCTGCCTCCACAGGCTGGGGAACAGGAGGCCTTTGGGAGGACGGAACCTGGTGTGACGGTTTACCTCTACGCCTTGCACGTCTGGACTGCCTCTTGAGGATGGGAAGAGAAGTATTCTGTGGAGCCTTGTCATCCTGTGTGGATTCTGTGTGGGCAGCAGTCTCTTCAGGCTGGAGAACTGGTAGGCTACCTACACACATCACCCATCGGGGCTGCTCCAGGATATTGGGAAGCTACTGTGACCTCCACGTCTCTTCCAAGGGGCATTAAAACCGTCTTGTTAAACCACTCTGACCTCTTTGTCTCTTCCAAGGGGCATTAAAACCGTCTTGTTAAGCTACTGTGACCTCCACGTCTCTTCCAAGGGGCATTAAAAGCGTCTCGTTAAACCACTCTGAACTCCACGTCTCTTCCAAGGGGCATTAAACCGTCTTGTTAAACCTCTCTGAACTCCACGTCTCTTCCAAGGGACATTAAAATTGTCTTGTTAAGCTACTGTGACCTCTACGTCTCTTCCAAGGGGCATTAAAACCGTCTTGTTAAACCACTCTGAACTCAACGTCTCTTCCAAGGGGCATTAAAACCATCTTGTTAAGCTACTGTGACCTCCACGTCTCTTCCAAGGGGCATTAAAACTGTCTTGTTAAGCTACTGTGACCTCCACATCTCTTCCAAGGGGCATTAAAAACGTCTTGTTAAACCACTCTGACCTCCACGTCTCTTCCAAGGGGCATTAAAACCGTCTTGTTAAACCACTCTGAACTCCACAGCTCTTCCAAGGGGCATTGAAATGTTGTTTTTAATTAACTCTAACCTCCACGACTCTTCCAACGGGCATTGCATTTCCTCCTAATTTTAGTCAGCTTTTGCTTTTCAATGCATAGGCGAACACTAAGGGAGACCCACTCCCCCATAATGGGTAGAAAGGTTTTAGTACGCTGTAATCCATGTCTGTTTCAAGGGACATTGCAGTTCCTCATAATTTTTGGAAAGCCTTCCATTCACTGCTTAGGCCAACAGTATACAGGAGACCCAGTTGCTATAAATGGAAAAAATGGTTTAGTTAAGGCCCTCTGACCTCCATGTCACTTCCAATGGGCATTGGAGTGCATTGAAATTTTTGGTAGGCATTGCACTCACTGTATGCCCTATAACTGTGTAGCCGAACCGCTCCTTTTGGTACAGAAACATATCCTACAAGACATGTCTGGTTGACTGGCCTGATATTGATGTGAATGGTCCCTGTTCCTCCTGCTCTTTCTCCTTTGCCACCACCTCATCCATCATTCATCACCTGAAGCTTTGTTTTAATGGGAGTCATAGAACTGGGATAGTAGCAGAAAAACATCCAGCAATCCTTGGAGGAGGTAGGATATGCGCCAAAACGCTGACCACCTCAGGCCTAGCTGCTACTACATACATGCGCTTGCATTACAAGGAACAGAAAGCTAAGGAGATGGATGGCCTCATGATCATGAATAATTTACTCGTTGGGTAGGAGGCCGACCATTGCTGCTGTCTACCTTCTGAACTTTGTGTTGAAGCCTGATTGACCCAGGACCCGCAATCCTCTATGTCTGGAGGACGTGTTGCATCCCAGTGTCTAACTGTGTCCCGGCTTCCACAATATTAACCCAGTGTGAAGGCGTCAGTGAGAGGGACCATCCCTGGCCACATTCATTGTCCACGTGTTTGTGGTTAGGCTGTCCTTCCCACTAAATGCCTTTGGAAGTGCATTGAGGTGAAGGATGCATTGCTGGAAAAAGGAAAAACAAAACAAAAAAAATCTCTTTAAATCTCTTAATTTGCGAGTGTGAACGAGCTGAGTGTGACCGGAGCGTAAGTGCGAACGAAAGTAAGTGTGTGACTTGTTTTTCAGTGAAGAGGTATTTGGGAATCCTGCAGAAAATACCTGTGTGAATTGTGGTGAGTTGCTGCATTGTGACCTGCTGAGTGCTTTTCTACCTGTTTAGTTTTATTGGGCTTTTTAAAACCTATTTTCTCAGTACAGTTTTAGTTTCTTAGTTTACTACCTGTGTATTTAAGGGTTAACTACATTTCACCAAAATCCTGAGGTGTAGCTTTAGTCACAAGGGGTTAATTAAGGGGAAGGGGTCATAATTAAGGGTTTATAAGGGGCAGCTGGTTGGGCATCCAGTCCTTTGGAAGTGCATTGAGGTGAAGGGTGCATTGCTGGAAAAGGGAAAAAAAAAAGACCTCTTTAAATCTCTTAATTTGCTAGTGTGAACGAGCTGAGTGTGACCCGAGCATACGTGCGAACGAAAGTAAGTGTGTGACTTGTTTTTCAGTGACTTGGATTCAGGGAGTTTGGAAGGGAGGACTTTGGACTGAATTGCTGTCTGTATTTCATTAATTCTTTGCTTTTCTTTTTACTTAACATTCTGTCTATTGCAATCCCCATTAGGAAATGAGCTCCATTATTGACAATGCTATCCAGTGTACATCTTGCCACATGTATGCAATCCTTGAACAGCCGGTCGGGGTTGCTTACTGCTGCACGAGATGTGTGCACGTTGTGCGTTTGGAAGCCCAGATACTGGATCTAAATGAGCAGCTGGCAACACTGAGATCCATTGACAACATGGAAAGGAGTCTGCTGCTCACTGAGCAGCAGCTCACTGGGGTAGATGTGGGGGAGGGTGGTAGTCGGGAGCTGCAGGGCAGTGAGGCCGTTAGTTGGGTGACAGTTAGAAGGGGGGGGGGTAGAGGGAAGAGTGCCAGGGAGGCTAGTCCTGATCTGAAACACCCCAATAAGTTTGCAAAGTTGGCAGATGAGGGGACTGACGGTACAGGGGTAGCACTGCTGCAGCAAGGCATGTCCCCTGAAAGCCAGAGGAGTGTCTGCTCCAGTAAAGAGGGAAATAGGAGAGTAGGGCAGGCTAGGCAGATGCTGGTAGTGGGGGACTCAATTATTAGGGGAACAGATAGGGCAATCTGTCACAAAGACAGGGATCGACGAACAGTGTGCTGCCTACCTGGCGCTCGAGTCCGGCACATTGCTGATCGGGTTGACAGATTACTGGGAGGGGCTGGTGAGGACCCAGCAGTCATGGTGCACATTGGCACAAATGACAAAGTTAAAGGTAGGTGGAAGGTCCTTAAAGATGATTTCAGGGAATTAGGCTGCAAGCTGAAAGCAAGGACCTCCAAGGTGGTATTCTCTGAAATACTACCGGTACCACGTGCCACGCCAGAGAGGCAACGGGAGATTAGGGAGATAAATAAGAGGCTCAAGAACTGTTGTAGGAAGGAGGGATTTGGGTTCCTGGAGAACTGGGCTGACTTCTCAGTTGGCTACAGACTCTACGCTAGGGACCGGCTGCACCTTAATGGGGAGGGTGCAGCTGTGCTGGGGGAGAAAATGGCTAGAAGGTTGGACGAATGTTTAAACTAGGGATTGGGGGGGAGGGTATTCATTTTATAGGTGGGGAAGATAGTGCAGATAGTGACCTGGGCACAAATAAAGAAATTGGGGGTTGGGTTAGTACTGTCAATATAGTAAGAAGGAATAGAGGTACAGAGAGAAACATAAAATGTATGTACACTAATGCCAGAAGCCTCACAAACAAAATGGAGGAATTAGAATTAATTTTGTTGGAAAATAATTATGACATGGTAGGGATATCTGAGACGTGGCTAGACGAGAGCCATGACTGGGCAGTTAATTTACAATGGGGGGGGCAGGTGTGTTTATATGTAAAATCATCCTTAAAACCTGTCTTGCGGGAGGATATATGTGAATCTAATGAAAATGTAGAGTCCCTGTGGGTGGAGATAAGGGGAGGGGGAAAAATAATAAATTACTGATAGGGGTTTGTTATAAGTCTCCAAAAATTATGGAAGTAGCGGAGAATATCCTCGTAGAGCAAATAGATGAAGCAGCGACTCAAGGAGAAGTCATTATTATGGGAGACTTCAACTACCCTGAAATACATTGGGGGACAGAAACATGTAGTTCAAGCAAAGGTAATTGGTTTTTGACAACTATGAGAGACAATTACCTTTCACAACTGGTTCAGGACCCAACAAGAAGGGGGGCACTGCTAGACCTAATATTAACCAATAGGCCAGACCGCATATCAAATATACGAGTTGGGGGTCACTTGGGTAAAAGTGATCACAAAATAATAAGTTTTCATGTAACCTTTAATAAGATGTGTAGTAGAGGGGTTACAAGGACACTAAACTTCAGGAAGGCTAATTTCCAACGGTTGAGAGATGATCTTAGTGCAATAAACTGGGACGATATCCTGAGACATAAAGCTACACAAAGCAAATAGGAGACATTTATTAACATCCTGAATAGTACCTGTGCACAATATATACCCTTTGGGAATAAACATGCCAGAAATAGGAGGAAACCACTATGGCTAAATAGAGCTGTAAGGGGCGCAATAAGTGACAAAAAGAAAGCATTTAGAGAACTAAAGCAAGTAGGTAGTGATGATGCATTAAATAAATATAGAAAATCAAATAAATTATGTTAAAAACAAATCAAGGCAGCAAAGATTGAGGCAGAGAGAATCATTGCCAGAGAAAGTAAAAATAACCCCAAAATATTCTTTAACTACATAAATAGTAAAAAACTAAAAAATTATAGTGTTGGCCCCCTTAAAAATAGTCTGGGTGAAATGGTGGATGAGGATGAGGAAAAAGCCAATATGCTAAATGATTTTTTTTCAACCGTATTTACACAAGAAAATCGCATGACAGAAAACATGATTAGTGATAACAAAAATTCTCCAT
This sequence comes from Phyllobates terribilis, assembly GCF_046119375.1. Lineage (NCBI taxonomy): Eukaryota > Metazoa > Chordata > Amphibia > Anura > Dendrobatidae > Phyllobates > Phyllobates terribilis. The sequence continues at coordinate 288,711,397 of NW_027362769.1, forward strand.
TAAATGTCACTTGCTTTAACCCAGCAGGAAGTACGGCGGCGTCTAAAAATCACTAAAGTTGACAAATCCCCGGGCCCAGATGGGATACACCCGCGAGTACTGCAGGAATTAAGTAATGTCATAGATAGACCATTATTTTTAATCTTTAAAGATTCCATAATAACAGGGTCTGTACCACAGGACTGGCGTATAGCAAATGTGGTGCCAATATTCAAAAAGGGGACAAAAACTGAACTAGGAAATGATAGGCCGGTAAGCTTAACCTCTACTGTGGGTAAAATCCTGGAGGGTTTCCTAAGAGATGCTATAATAGAGTATCCGAAGAAGAATAACCTCATGACCCAATATCCACATGGGTTTACGAGGGACCGTTCCTGTCAAACTAATCTGATCAGTTTTTATGAGGAGGCAAGTTCGGGACTGGACCAAGGAAATGCAGTGGATGTTGTGTATATGGACTTTTCAAAAGCTTTTGATACGGTTCCACACAAAAGGTTGATACATAAAATGAGAACAATGGGGATAGGGGAAAATATATGTATGTGGGTTAAGAATTGGCCCAGTGATAGGAAACAAAGGGTGGTTATTAATGGAAAACAATCAGACTGGGTCTCGGTTAACAGTGGGGTACCACAGGGGTCAGTATTGGGCCCCTTCTTTTTAACATATTTATCAATGACCTTGTAGGGGGCATACAGAGTAATATTTCAATATTTGCAGATGACACTAAACTCTGCAGGGTAATCAATACAGAGGAGGACAATTTTATATTACAGGAGGATCTATGTAAACTAGAAGCTTGGGCTGATAAATGGCAAATGAGCTTTAATGGGGATAAATGTAAGGTAATGCACTTGGGCAGAGGAAATAAAATGTATAATTATATGCTTAATTGTAAAACACTGGGCAAAACTGTAACTGAAAAAGACCTGGGTGTATTGGTGGACGACAAGCTCACATTTAGTGGCCAGTGTCAGGCAGCTGCTGCAAAGGCAAATAAAATAATGGGATGCATTAAAAGAGTCATAGATGCTCATGAGGAGAACATAATTTTACCTCTATACAAGTCATTAGTGCGACCACACTTAGAATACTGTGTACAGTTCTGGTCTCCGGTGTATAAGAAAGACATAGCTGAACTAGAGAGGGTGCAGAGAAGAGCGACCAAGGTTATTAGAGGACTGGGGGGTCTGCAATACCAAGACAGGTTATTACACTTGGGGTTATTTACTGTGGAAAAAAGAAGGCTTAGGGGTGATCTTATTACTATGTACAAGTATATGAGGGGACAGTACAAAGACCTTTCTACTGATCTTTTTACTCTGAGGCCTGAGACGGGGACAAGGGGGCATCTTCTACGTCTGGAGGAAAGAAGGTTTAATCATAATCACAGACGGGGATTCTTTACTGTAAGAGCAGTGAGACTATAGAACTCTCTGCCGCATGATGTTGTAATGAGTGATTCACTGTTAAAATTTAAGAAGGGCATGGATGCCTTTCTTGAATAGTATAATATTACAGGTTATATATACTAGATTCCTTGATAGGGCGTTGATCCAGGGAACTAGTCTGATTGTCGCATGGAGTCGGGAAGGAATTTTTTTCCCCAATGTGGAGCTTTGTGTTTGTCACATGGTTTATTTTTTGCCTTCCTCTGGATCAACATGTTAGGCTATGGGTTGAACTAGATGGACTTAGTCTTCCTTCAACCTTAAAAACTATGTTACTATTAGTGTTGAGCCACCCCCGTAGTGTTCGAGTTCGGTTCGGTGAACACCCGTGTGTTCGCCGAACTGTTCGTCGAACTGTTCGACGAACACCTTCGAACACCGTTAAAACCAATGGCAGGCAAACAAAAACACATAGAAACACATAGAAAACACCTTCAAAGGTGTCCAAAAGCTGACAAACTGCTCAGAAGACATAACTAACACATGGAAAAGTGACAAGTACATATAGTCATGCGAAAATAAAAGAGGTGGAGGAGTAAAAGGAGGGGGAGACACAGATATAGGCATGTCATGCCCTTCTAAAATCCAAAAAGTGAGAAGCCGACACGGCCAGTCCGCTCCTGCCCGTGCCACCTCCGTGTCACCGGGTTTGTGCCAGAGCCGCGGTGAACCCTGACGGCCAGCCCCCCTCTCCCAATACTGGTGCCTGTCCGCTGGTGGGTCGAGCGAGCCCCCCTGTGGTGGAGGCAGCTCTAAGCTTTTTAATTTAAATTGTCTCTCTAATTTGAATGAATACACTTTAAATCCATTTACAAGGATCTATTGGAGGGCAAGTCTCATGCCAGCAGCCGCGGTAATTCCAGCTCCAGTAGCGTCCACTAAAGCTGTTGCAGTTAAAAAGCTTTTATAAGGATCGAGCTCGGCTGTCCACCGCAAGGCATCCTACTGCCAGTCCCAGCCCCTATGCCTTGGGGTGCCTCCTGATGCTCTTCACTAAGTATCCCATGGTCCCGAAGCATTTCCTTTGAAAAAATTAAGTGTCTAAACTACAGGTGGTGCAGCTTGCTTAACAGCCGGGATAATCCGCTCACTAGCAGACACTGCTACTAGGCACAAAGTATTTCCTGGGCTAGATGCAGTTAAAAATTTGTAATTAGATACTCTCGTTGGATGCTGAGAAAGCATTCCATAGAGTCTCCTGGCACGCCATATATGATTCTCTTAAAAAGCTTGGGGTAGGGGTCTAGGGGACCCTTTTATAGCCAAAATCACGGCCCTGTATCGCAATACGTCACCTAGGCTGAAGATAAATGGAACTGTAGCACCCTGAGGGCTCGGTTGCTACAGACGTATTGCACCTCACCCAGAGGTGTGATATCTCACTCTCAGGTAAGGATGGAGTGTGGATCAGGACCCGACACCTGCATGCATTACACCACATTGCCGTGGGGCAGGGCGACCAATATGCCCCTGAGATGGGCACGACAGTCCCTGTCCCTGGCTGGAGTGGGGGGAGGGAACACTGAGGAAGGGGAACCCTGTAGTGCAGGAGCAGGGAGGAAGCAGTTCCTGGGTGCATTGAGAAGGGAGTATAAAAGGTGGGCACCATCTTAGTTCAGTGCAGAGAAGTCTGAGCAGAAGTGGCAGGGAGCAGGGGCTCTGCATGAGCTCTGCTCCGGAGGCGGGCCTAGTAACAGAGGCCCAGGCCTGGAAGAGGGAGAAGGAAGGAAGAGGAGCGGAGAAGGCTCCAGGAACGAGGAATGAAGGGATCCCAGGGGTGCGGACGGGCGAGTCGCCACCGCACGCCCGAATCCACCTGCGTGGAGGGGTCAGGCCAAAGGGGGAGACCGGTCCCCGAACTAGTGGAGGCAGGAAACGACCCTCAGCTAGAAACCGGAGGCTCTGACATTTTATGTGGCGCAGCCCCTCGCTACACCCGCTAGGAAGGCACCACATAGGGTCAGGGAAACTGGCGCCAAGTTTACCAAGAGGAGGCCCGAGGCAGCCGGACAGAAGTGTTGGTAAGAAAGGCCAGACAAAGGACACACAAAGGGGGTCCTGTGAAGTGCTCCAAAGTTATCTGGGAGTTGTCTGAGCCCCTCACCTGGTGAGCACAGTACGACGTGGGCAGCCGTTACCTGCAGACGTGGTCTGGATAATAAGAACTGTGAGTAAAGGCCCTGAACTGCATCACTGACTCCGTGTCGTTACTGCTGCTGCCCTGCACCATCACCCCCATCCTCCGCATACACTGCCCTGAGGCTATACTCCTCCCGTGGGGAGTTATGCTACGCTCTGCTGCACCCACAACACCAGCCTCAGTGGTCTGCCCTGTAGCGGCGGTTCACTCTGACTGCAATCCACGGGTGGCGTAGTCGGACATTTAAACATGAAAACCACATAAATAGTTCCGCCACTGGTTTGACCGCCCTGAGCCACGGAACTGGGTCGCCGCCACGAAGACTACAACCACCAGCATCCACCAAAAAGGGTCCGGCTCCGGGTGTCCCAAGGCCCAGGGGGTGCGTCAGAACATTTTCATCACCTTTCACAATCACCAATGGGACAAGGCAGTGATGTCCTCTGTCCCCTCTCTTATACATCCTAGTGACGGAGCACCTGCTCTCATCAATTCGCCATAACCGCAATATTAGGTGGATTGAGGTGGGAGGCACCGAGTACAAGTGCTCTCTATTTGCTGATGATGTCCTAGTATATATCACTCAATCACATATATCCATCCATGCTGTTATGGCTGAAATAGATCACTTTGTTACATGGTAAAATTTTAAAATCAATGCAGCGAAGTCTGAGGCCCTCGATGTCTCCCTCCCCAAATCCATATAGGATTCCATCCAGTCCAACTTTCCCTTTGCCTGGCCCTCACAGGGTATCAAATACTTTGGAATTCCTATTCATAGAGACCTCTCCCATCTATGTTATCTTAATTTTGGGCCCTTTATTGAACAACTCCATACAGACCACGGTTGGCAATTTAGAACTGTAAGATTCACTACGTGAACCACTGGTGTTTTGTGGAAAAGCACATGTACACTGCGTTCCAAATTATTATACAAAAAGTGTTTAGGAGTGATAAGGGAAGAATTTGTTTATTTGTCAGTTAAACTCATTGATGGTGATGTGTGTCAGGGCTCTTTATATCACTGTAAGCAATTGCAGACACCTGTGCTAATTAGTTTGGCAGGTGTGTCCAATGAAAGGCAAGACTACTTAAGAAGGCTCTCTCACATTATTAAGCAGCCTACATTTTCTGCCAAAATTTGAAAGAAAAAGGATGTGTCGGCTGCTGAGAAGCAACAAATTGTGGAGTGTTTAGGTCAAGGCATGACTACAATCAACATTGTGCGATGATCAGGATGAAGTGTCTTGGCAATCAAGAAGTATGTAGCTGATTCACAGTACACACGTGTGCGTGCTGATAAGGGCAAATTGAGGACTCTTTCCTACAGGCAATTACGTCAGGTTGAAAGAGCAGCGGCAAAAAAGCCTTGTCATAGAAGCAGACAAGTTTTTGAAGCTGCTTGTGCCTCCAATGTCCCCCGAACAACAAGATGCAGGGTCCTTCAGAGGTTTGCAGCTGTGCATGCGCCATCCTGTCGACCTCCTCTATCCACTTCACACAAGCAGAAACGGCTCCAGTGGGCCAAACATTACATGAAGACTGATTTCAAAACTGTTTTGTTCACGGATGAGTGCCGTGCAGCGCTCGATGGTCCAGATGGATGGAGTGGAGGATGGCTGGTTGATGGACACCCCACGCAAACACGGCTACAGCGCCAACAATGAGGAGGTGGAGTAATGTTTTGGGCTGGAATCATGGGGAGAGAGATTGTCAGCCCCTTTAGGATCCCTGAAGGCGCTAAAGATGAACTCCATAATGTATGTGGATTTTCTCAAACAGCACTTCCTGCCATGGTTCAAGAAGAAGAACCGTGTATTTCACAGCAAGATCATTTTTCTGCATGATAATGCACCATCTCATGCTGCACATAAAACATCTGCATCTCTGGCTGATATGGGCATAAAAGGGGACAAACTTATGGTGTGACCCCCATGCTCCCCTGACCTCTACCCCATTCAGAACCTTTGGAGCATCATTAAAAGGAGTGTCTATGATGGCGGGAGGCAGTTCACATCTAAGCAACAGCTCTGGGAGGGTATTCTGTCCTCATGCAAAACAATTGAAGCAGAAACCATCCAAAACCTGACAAATTCAATGGACTAGAGAGTTCAGAAGCTCCTTTCGAACAAGGGGTCCTATGTGAAAATGTAACATCACCTAGAATAAAGTTTTGAGTTGAAAACTGTTTGATTTCAGTTTCTAACAACCTGCTAATGCTTATAATTTCAAAAATGACCATTTTTTTGGTCTTTATTAAAATGAAAAGGTTGATCGAAAAGTTTGGGGGATCTAAGAGTGTGGCAACCCAGTAGTCATGATTACTTCGAATTCTGACAATATGAGGGTCATGCTGCAGGTAGTGCAGCAAGAAGGCACTTATGTGCCTTGCGCATCTCGGAGCCCCAAAATTATTTTCCGGGCTAGATGCAGCTAAAAATTATTTTTAATTTTAAATCTGGTGAAGCTTTAGTATAGATGGCCTAATAGGATCAGTGCTGCACACTGCTACAAAGCCCAAATTATTTTCCAGTCAAGATACAGATAAACATGATTAGTAATTTGAAAGCTTAAAACGGTTGGTAGGGTGATTTTAACCAATCATCAAGCTTTTACTCTCCCCAGGATGACACAGGGGTAGAAAAGTCGTTTCGGATCCATGATTTGTTCATCTTTATGAACGTGACTCTGTCTACATTATCAGTGGAGAGCCGCGTGCGCTTATCTGTCAGCACACCACCAGCAGCGCTGAACACACGTTCAGACAGAACGCTGGCTGCGGGGCATGACAAGATCTCCAAGGCGTAAGTGGCTAGCTCCGGCCATTTATCCAGATTGGAAGCCCAAAAAGAGCAAGGGTCCAGTGACACAGTCGTGGCTTCAATGTTTACTTGGAGATACTCCTGTACCATCGTCTCTAGGCGTTGACTATGTGTCAGACTTCTTGTCTCCTGTGGCCTTGCAAAGGATGGGCTAAAAAAGTGGTGAAATGATTCCGCAAAATTGATGTTACCAGCAGATACTGTGGTTCTGTTACGGTTTGAGTGCTGAACACTTGACGGTCCCACGGTTGGCAAGTTGGAACTGTGAGATTCACTACGTGCACCACTGGTATTTTGTGGAAAAGCACATGTAAGATTCTGCAACAGTCTCTGCTGATACTCCTGCATGCGTGCATCCCTTTCTATGGCAGGAATAATTTCTGCAAATTTACTTTTGTACCGGGGATCTAACAGTGTGGCAACCCAGTAGTCAGGATTATTTCTAATTCTCACAATTCGAGGGTCATGTTGCAGGTAGTGCAGCAAGAAGGCACTCATGTGTGTTGCGCATCCAGGAGCACCAAGTCCCTGTTGTGTTGGTGGCGAGGTAACAAGCATGCTTCCTTCCTCTGTCCTCTCCCCCCAACCTCGCACAACAGAAATGTGATCAAGGTCTCCCTCATCTGATGAGTCTTCCATCAGTTCGTCCTCCACTTCTTCCTGGGCTCCTGCACCTTCCTCACTAGTTTGGCTGCTACCATGCGCCCTGGTAAAACCATCTCCCCCACCCTCACATGCCTGCCGCCTTGGTGCTGCCGATCGTCTGGACCTTGCAGATGTTAGCCCTTCCGCATACAACTCCTCCTCCTCTACTTCCTCCACCTCCTCTTGTGCCACCACCTGACTCCGAATTCTGTTTAACATGTGCTCCAGCATGTAAATCACCGGAATAGTCATGCTGATAATGGCATCGTCAGCACTAAACATCTTCGTCGCCATTTCAAAACTGTGCAGAAGGGTGCATAGGTCCCTGATCTGAGACCACTCCTCCAGCGTGATTTGCCCCACCTCTGAATCTCGTTGGCCCAGGCTATACGTCAGAACGTATTGCACCAGGGCTTGTCGGTGCTGCCACAGTCGCTGCAACATGTGCAGAGTTGAATTCCACCGGGTAGGCACATCGCATTTTAGCCGGTGAAGTGGCAGGCCCAACGACTTCTGTAGAGATGTAAGTCGCTGAGCTGCGGGATGCGAACGGCGGAAGTGAGCACACAGCGACCGTGCCCTCTGCAGAAGGCCATCTAGTCTGGGATAGTGGGCTAAAAATTGCTGGACAACCAGGTTCAACACGTGAGCCATACAAGGCACGTGTGTGACATTGCCCCGGCGAAGGGCCGCACCCAGGTTTGCAGCATTGTCGCACACGGCCTTCCCTGGTTTCAGGTCCAGTGGAGACAACCATTCATGAAATTGGTTCTACAGAGCTGACCACAACTCCTCAGCTGTGTGACTCACATTTCCCAGACATTTCAATGTAAAAACCGCCTGATGACGTTGAGCCCTACTGCCAGCATAGTAAGGAGATGTGCAGGATCCCTTCTGCGCAGTTAGAAAGCTTGTGGCATGACCAGACAGGCTTTGGATGCAGGTGGAAGACCGAGAGGAGGTTGAGGAGGCAGAAGCAGTGGAGGAACTTTGACATAAAGAGGATTGACGCACAACTCGTGGGGACGGCAAGACTTGGACAGCAGCCCCTTGTCCTGCTGTCACCATAGTTACCCAGTGCCCAGTCAGCGACATGTAACGCCCCTGTCCATGCCTACTCGTCCAAGTGTCTGTGGTGAAATGCACCCTGTCACACACAGAGTTTCTCAAAGAAGCGGTGATGTTGTGTGCGACATGCTGGTGGAGCGCAGGCACACCTTTCTTTGAGAAGTAGTGCCGACTGGGCATCTGGTAATGGGGCACTGCGACGGATATAAGGTCTCGAAAATCCTCTGTGTCCACCAGGCGGAAAGGCAGCATTTCTGTAGCCAAGAGCTTGCAGATGGTGAAATTCAACCTCTTAGCTTTCTCATGGCTAGGAGGAAATGGTCTTTTACTTGTCCACATCTGAGGGACCGAGGGCTGGCTATTGTGCTTAGACGGGGTTGATAAGGGTGTCCCCGGCAAACTGCCGGTCTGTGAGGAAGATGCAGGCGGACATGTTAGGTTGCCTTGATCCAAAGGTGGTGCTATCGATGTCGGATAGCGCTCAACACCAGCTGGTGTTACCACCTCCAAAGAAAATGATGACCTGCCAATCACGCTGGCTGTTGCGGGTAAAGAGGTGGCAGGTCTGCGCCCCAAAACAGGTGTGACTGCTGTCCCCCCAGTCACAGAGGATGAAGAGGCCGCGGATGCACAAGATATGGCAGACGGTGATTGGCCCGGCCGGCTAGGCCGCATTGTAGCACACTGAGCTTCCCACTGCAACTTATGCTTCATGTCCATGTGCCGGTTCATGCATGAAGTACTCAAACTATGTATTTTTTGGCCTCTACTTAGCTTTTGCTGACAAATGTTACAGATAACACGAGTTGGGTCATCTTTATCGATCTGAAAAAATGCCCAGGCTATGCAAGGCTTAGCACCCATGCGACCTCAAGAGTCACCACGACTTGTGGTGAGAGGCAGAGTTGTGTTTGAGGATGCAGTTGTTGACGTGCTTCCAGTACTACGTCTCTGTCCAGGAAGGCGCAACCTGACCTCGTCGTCACTAGCATCTTCCTCCACCTCCTCTGCTGACCTCATCTCTTGGCTGACTGTGGGTTGACAGTAAGTGGGATCTCCGACCTCATCATCATCACCCTGTGCGTTATCACACCCGTCGTCCTCAGAGCCAACCTGTTCCTGCCCTGACAAAAAACTAAAGTTGTCGCTCCAATCAGGTATTTGAGTCTTATCATCATCTTCCTCATTGTCTCCACCAACAGGAGTTACAGTTTGGGAATGAGGGTCTACATTATGGTCAGAACCTTCTGCGTCTGGTCCTGGATCCGACTCATAAAGATTCTGGGCATCAGTGCAGATCATTTCCTCGTCTGGATTCACAGAAGCGCTGGAGTCGACCTCTGATTCCCAGGCTATAGTATGAGTAAACAGCTCTGCAGACTCAACCATCTGTTCTACCTCATACTCAGACGGGCAGCTGGAGATTTGGGAGCTGTGAGGAAGCAAGTGCGATTTGGGTGACACCTTTGAGGACTGGAGTATTTGTGATGTTGAAGTTGATGTGGAGGAGAGCCCACTTAAAGGAGCACTTGATATCCGTTGAAGCACCTGCTGTTTTTGTGCCTCATCTGGAATTTGTAGCGATTGGCGTGGCCGTAAGAAAGGGATCTTATCACATTGTCCGCTAAAAGAAGTAGACATTTTAGTTTGGCTGGAAGATGGTCTTTCTTCTGCAGATGTTACTGTTGCTTTAACACCTACCCCACGGACACAACCTTTTTTCCCCTTCCCAACACGCCTATTCCCCTTTCCACCAGCAGCAGGCCTTTTTCCACTCATTTTGGTGGTTAACTAATTCACAACTCTGGAGTTGTTTGCACAAAAAAACAATGGATGGTAACCGAGCAGAGCTGAGTGGCCAAACTGTGGTATTAGGCCAAAACTATTGGCTGGGTTAGATGCAGAAAAAAATTATTTTGAATTTGCAACCTGATGGAGGTCAGTATAGATGGACTAATACAAATAGTCCCACACACTGCTAGAAGCCCAAATATTTTTTCAGAGGTACTGTAGATGCAGATAAAAATTATTTTTAATTTGCAACCTGATGGAGGTCAGTATAGATGGACTAATAGACCAAGTCCCACACACTGCTAGAAGCCCAAATATTTTTTCAGAGCTAGATGCAGAAAAAAATTATTTTTAATTTGCAACCTGATGGAGGTCAGTATAGATGGACTAATAGACCAAGTCCCACACACCGCTAGAAGCCCAACTATTTTTTCAGAGCTAGATGCAGAAAAAAATTATATTCAATTTGCAACCTGCTGGAGGTCAGTATAGAAGGTCTAATAGAACAAGTCCCACACACTGCTAGAAGCCCAAATATTTTTTCAGAGCTAAATGAAGAAAAAAATTATTTTTAATTTGCAACCTGATGGAGGTCAGTATAGATGGACTAATAGACCAAGTCCCACACACTGCTAGAAGCCCAAATATTTTTTCAGAGCTAGATGCAGAAAAAAATTATTTTTAATTTGCAACCTGATGGAGGTCAGTATAGATGGACTAATAGACCAAGTCCCACACACTGCTAGAAGCCCAAATATTTTTTCAGAGCTAGATGCAGAAAAAAATTATTTTTAATTTGCAACCTGATGGAGGTCAGTATAGATGGACTAATAGACCAAGTCCCACACGCTGCTAGAAGCCCAAATATTTTTTCAGAGCTAGATGCAGAAAAAAATTATTTTTAATTTGCAACCTGATGGAGGTCAGTATAGATGGACTAATAGACCAAGTCCCACACACCGCTAGAAGCCCAAATATTTTTTCAGAGCTAGATGCAGAAAAAAATTATTTTTAATTTGCAACCTGATGGAGGTCAGTATAGATGGACTAATAGACCAAGTCCCACACACTGCTAGAAGCCCAAATATTTTTTCAGAGCTAGATGCAGAAAAAAATTATTTTTAATTTGCAACCTGATGGAGGTCAGTATAGATGGACTAATAGACCAAGTCCCACACACCGCTAGAAGCCCAACTATTTTTTCAGAGCTAGATGCAGAAAAAAATTATATTCAATTTGCAACCTGCTGGAGGTCAGTATAGAAGGACTAATAGAACAAGTCCCACACACTGCTAGAAGCCCAAATATTTTTTCAGAGCTAAATGAAGAAAAAAATTATTTTTAATTTGCAACCTGATGGAGGTCAGTATAGATGAACTAATAGACCAAGTCCCACACACTGCTAGAAGACCAAATATTTTTTCAGAGCTAGATGCAGAAAAAAAATATTTTTAATTTGCAACCTGATGGAGGTCAGTATAGATGGACTAATAGACCAAGTCCCACACACTGCTAGAAGCCCAAATATTTTTTCAGAGCTAGATGCAGAAAAAAATTATTTTTAATTTGCAACCTGATGGAGGTCAGTATAGATGGACTAATAGACCAAGTCCCACACACTGCTAGAAGCCCAAATATTTTTTCAGAGCTAGATGCAGAAAAAATTATTTTTAATTTGCAACCTGATGGAGGTCAGTATAGATGGACTAATAGACCAAGTCCCACACACCGCTAGAAGCCCAACTATTTTTTCAGAGCTAGATGCAGAAAAAAATTATATTCAATTTGCAACCTGCTGGAGGTCAGTATAGAAGGACTAATAGAACAAGTCCCACACACTGCTAGAAGCCCAAATATTTTTTCAGAGCTAAATGAAGAAAAAAATTATTTTTAATTTGCAACCTGATGGAGGTCAGTATAAATGGACTAATAGACCAAGTCCCACACACTGCTAGAAGCCCAAATATTTTTTCAGAGCTAGATGCAGAAAAAAATTATATTCAGTTTGCAACCTGATGGAGGTCAGTATAGATGGACTAATAGAATGATGCTATGCCCAAAAGATTTTACTTCACTAGGTGCAGTAAAAAAATAGGTATTCTATACACAGGTGTTATATCTTGCAACACAGATAGGCTACTCCACTGACTAACACACTCTGCAATAGGCCAAAAAGGATTAGCTTTGCTAGATTCAGCCAAATGCTGTGAAAAAAACTTGCACAGCACTGGCACAGACCTGCCTGGCAAAAACTGATAGGAACTCATGTAACCTAGTCCTGAAAAGGACTCCAATTACAATTAGTCTTTACTCCCACAACCTATCTATTTAAGAGCACAGACCTCCCTGATAAAAGTCATAGGAAATGCTGTAACCTAGTCCTTAAAAGGACTGCAATCACAACTATTCCCTACTCCCAAGCTATCTGTATATTTGTGCGAAAATTTGCTTGAAATTAACAAGGTATAGCGCACACAGCAACAGCGGTGCCGTCTAACACGCAGCTGCAGCAGTGAGAAAATGGTGGCGACGGGGAAAATGGCTTGGTCTTATAGGGCAAGGACATGTGACATACACTGCCAATGACACATGCCCTTGCTTGTGTGAAAAAAAGCACTTCGCTCCGTGTGTGCGCTGCTGATAGGCTGACAGATTGCACCTCCCCACTGCAAATGCGGGAAAGAGAAAAAAAAATGGAGATCTTCATTGTTCCTGCAGAGATCCATCCCCTGCCCCTCCCCCCACCCCGCTGTACACTCAAACTGCGTATTAACATTAATTTTCATCATTACTGAGAAAAAATCCAGTTATGATTTTGGTGCACGAACAGTTATCGAACATAACCTCGAACAGCCGAATTTTTCTCAAATTGTTCGTGTTCGCCGAACGGCTCGAACACCGCCCAAAACAGCTCGAATTTGAGATTGGCGAACAGTTCGAGTAGAACAACGCTCATCTCTAGTTACTATGTTACTATGTAAATGCACTGGGGAGGGCACAGGTAATGTTTTGGTATGCGCGCTTGTGTATAAGGCGCACCGGGACAAATAGGGGCGGCTGGGGACTGTTTATGGACACCCGGCCGCCCCCAGGCGGCTGGGGACCGCGTGTGGGCACCCGGCCGCGGGGCGGTTCGGGACCGAGTATGGAAACCAGGCCACCGACGCAGCCATGACGTGGTGGCCAGATCCACCTCCACATGCCTAAAAGGCCCAATTTCAAGTGCAAGCAAGCAAGCAGTATGTTATTGCAGCCTGGGGGTGGGTGGGTGGCAGGCTGCATACTTGCGCTTGCATTGCAGGTACAATTGAACACTGCCCTGGGACAAGGACTTGCACGGGGATAGTTGCAAATCTGCATCTTCTGATGCGGCAAGGATCACTTCTGATGGGCACACTTTTAGGCAGTGACCTGGGTCTCAGAGAAGCTTCCAGGGGTCTTCCCCATGCTGTTCCCATGTCTTTTCAGCACTGCAAGTATGTGTCACACAGCACATGGCCAGATAAGGTTGAAAAATGTTAAAATGACATTTCCCGGTGAATGCATTTGTCACGGTTGAAAGCAATACAAAAGTGCAAAAACGCATAAAAAATGCTACTTGTGAACATAGCCCAAGGTGTGGAGGAGTATTTTTGTTTTTGGTTATTTTTTTACCTTATACACAAGTCTTTACCCTGGAAAGGATGTTCTTTAACATATTTCACAGGAAAGCAGTTTCAGTTTCGTTTTTGAACGTTTTATTGTGAACCCGTAAAAGTGGCTTAATACCTCTGACCACGTTGTTGACAGCAGTGACTTGGGGGTCATAAATTCTTCCTGGGGCGATCCCCATGCTGTCCCCATGTCATTTGAGCACTGTCACTATCGTTTTGGGCACTTTTTAGGCTTTCTACAGACTGCCGGGGGTGCCGCCGCAAAAATGCTCGGGTCTCCCATAGACTAACATTGGGCTCGTTGCTCGGGTCGAGCACCCGAGTATCACGGTAAGCTCGGCACGAGCTTCGAGCACCCGAGCATTTTAGTGCTCTCTGAACACTATTCACTAGTGCTTTCCATTACATTACCACCTACCCCACGAATATCTTGAACACCAAGCCCATTCTCCCTTCCACCGCAACCTCTCTTTTTCACACTGATGTTGCTCAGATAGTTTGGTAGGAGCACGCTATTAGCAAAACAAAATATAATTTTTTCCTCTGCAACAGTTCTGCACACACCTGAATTTCAGCGGCACTAAATGACATGGTAAGATATGGCTTGCTGTATAACGTTACTAACAGAAGAAAGTATATTTTTAGTGTGGAACTGTGGATAAAACCTATATAACATATGAGATATTCTCCAAACTATTTCAAATTGAGATGTCCCCTGCTATATAACGTTACTAACAGAAGAAAGTATTTTTTTTAACTGTGGATGAGGCCAGTATAACATACAAGATATTATCCAAACTATTTCAAACTCAGATCTAGCCTGCTGTAGCACATTAGGAACAGCAAAAAATAGATTTATTTTCTCTGCATAAGCTCTGCATACAGCAGAATTTCACCGCCACTAAAGGACTAGGTGGCTTATAGCAGAGTGCAACACGTTTGCGACAGAAAAAAATATTTTTTGGGCTCTGCTTAGCAAGAGAAAAAATATATGTTTTTACTCTGAAAACAGCTGAACTTCAACGCCACTAAAATAGTAGGTGGCTTTTACCAAAGTGTATCACGTTTGCAACACAAAACAATCTTTGGTGGACTCTGGCTAGCAAGAGAAAAAAAAAACATATTTTTACTGTGCATACAGCTGAGTTTCACCCACCAACAAATGACAAAATGGGCTGATATAGCTTGCACTATCACATTAGCAAATGGAAAAAAAAGGTTTTTGTGCTCTGCACTGAGAAGCTCTGCAGAGTCTGTATACAGCTCAATTTCAACCCCACAAAATCAAAAGGTGGGCTGCAAGGGCTTGCTTTCTTGCTTTATCACGTTAGCAAGAGCAAAAATAGATTGAAGGCATACTCATGCATGGAGCACAATACAACTGGTGCACAACACAGTTCTATGGCATGGGCCCTGCTCTTTCTGTCAGAATCTCAGTAATTGCACAAGAAAAAAAATGTGCTGCAACATCGATTTCACAGGTAAACAGCACAGGACTTATCTACACTATCTGACTTCCACACAAGCGCCCATCTATTTTATCTAAAATCTCTCAGTATACAGGCGCACACTGAGCAGGAGTGTCTGGCAGTAGACAGTGACATGCATAAAATGGAGCTGAGGGAACATGGCCGCTCTTTATATAAAGAGGACATGTGATTTCAGAAACCAATGGCAGAAGCCCTTGTGTCTGGACAGTGGGATGCTTCCTGCACTTTGATTGGCTAGTGGTGCTTTCCTCACTTAAAGTTACAGGTAAAAAAAAATAAAAAATAAAAAAGATTACAAGTGCGCCGCTGCTCTGACCTGTTCTGAGATCTCACCAGCCCCTCAACTCATATAACACGTCCCCCCGCTCATCATAAACAGGCACTATGCTAGCCAAAGTGTTCAAAACGCTGTAGTTGCCCTGCAATCATGTTCCCGCACTTCTTTGCCGAACTGTGCCAATTTTACCAAATTTAAGAAAAAATGCTCGCCTTTCCGATTACGAATCCGAATGTGCCACATTCGTGTCGAACTTAAGTTTGGACATCAGATTTTGAATATATTCGCCAATCACTAGAAGCGACTTGTATTTCATGCTGATTTTTATTTATTATAATATTCTCTGCAATATATCTCTGCAGGTAATCTCTTACAATGAAATCAAAAACTTTTCACATTACTGATGTCAGGCTTACCAAACGGTAGTTACCTGGATCCACCTTCCTACCTTTCTTAAATATCGGTACCATGTGAGCCATCTTACAATTTTGTGCACCACCCCTGTTACAAGGGAGTGTAAGAACATGAGATACATTGGTCTGTCAATTACTGAGCTCAGTTCCCTCAGTATCCAAAGATGAATGCCATCTGTCAATGTTTAATTCGCTCAGACGCAGGCGTACTTCTTTTGCTGTTAAATTAGTTATATCAGGTCGTGAACTTTTGTTTTTGCTTTGTTGAAAGATTCCTGGAACAGACAGTTCATTGGTTAACACAGTTTAATATCTCAGCCTTTTCTTTGTCCTTTATAATTATCTTCTTATCTTTTAAAGGACTGATACCATCTGTTTTTTTCTTTTTGGCATTAATGTATTTTTAAAAATGTTTGGGATTTATTTTAAAGTCGCTGATGATTTGTTTCTCTGTAGATAACTTTGCTAGCTTGATTTCTTTTTACATTTCTTATTTAGATCTTTATGCTACTGAAATGCTGTTTCTGTATTCTCGGCCTTCAAGATTTTAATTCCCTTTGTTTTTGTCTTATTAAACTTTGTACTCTTATTTATCCATAAGGGTTTCTTTTTATTCCTGGACATTTTATTACCAGAGGGTATACGTTTTCTACATGATTCTAGCAGTATTTCATTACTTCTACTCAATGATGCTCTTCCCTTAATTTGTTGACATCAGCTTTCCTAAAGTTCCAGGCTTTTGCATTTCCCCTTTTGAATGTTTGATTGAAAATTACATTGAAACTTACCATATTAGGCTGTGTGCCCACAATGCATTTTTTAAATGTTTCCGCAACGGCAAAAACACTGCAGAAATGCTTAAAAAACGCATGGTAGAAGGCCTGCCATGTTCCCCAATGATAATCCGCATGTGCTGTGCACATGCTGCGGAAATTTCCGCTGCAGATTATCATTGCGGAAAAAAATGCAGCACTACCAATTATTTTGCGGAAGTACTGCGTTTTCGCCGCCATTGACTTGCATTAGAACGCATGGATTACGCATCACTGCATATGTAGATGCGCATTCCACGCGTTCCAATGTGCGGATGGTACCCAGGTCTAGAGGAGAGGAGACTCTACTCCGGACCCGGGTACCATAGAAACTGTAAAAAAAAAGAGTAAAATAAAAAATAAATGTTATACTTACCTTCTGATGGCCCCCGATGCGCTCGTCCTCTCTTGCCGGCAAATCGCGATGAACTGTAGGACCTGCGCTGACGTCATAGTCATGTGACGGGTCATGCGACGCTGACGTCGGCAGGTCCTTCAGTGCAGTGTACCGTGATCTGCCGGCAGTCAGCACCGAGCAAAGCAAGACTGCGGGGGCCATCGGAAGGTAAGTATAGATTTATTTTTTATTTTTTTACATTCTCTCGGGTCACACTATATAAATCCATGCCGGTTGCATGGATTTATATAGTGTGACCAAGTTGACAAGCACTTTCCAAGTGATGCTAAAATCGCTTGGAAAGCGCTTGTCAACCCGCATGCGGAAATGCATGTGAAGATCGCTTCACATCCGCATGTCCCTGGCAGTAAAAACGCATGTACAATCCGCATGCGTTTTTTTCTGCCAAGGAGATGCAGAAATGTTCAGGAAAGATCCGGAGCATTTCTGCATCGTGGGCACATAGCCTTATGATCACTGCATCCCAAATGCTCCCTGACCTGTAGATCTGAAATTGTATCTGGCCTATTTGACAGAACCAGATCAAGCAGATTATCTCCCCTGGTTGGTTCATCTACCAGCTGAGAGAGGTAATTGTCTTGAATTGCGGATAAGAACTTGCAGCTTTTAGCACAAACAGAAGATTCTATGTCCTATTGAATGTCTGTATAGTTAAACTCCCCCATAAGAAAGACTCTAGTATTATATGCTGCCTTTTTAATTTGTTGCAGCATTTCATCTATATTAGGCAGCTTGTAACAAACTCAAATTACCAGCATTCCATTATTGATATCCCCATGTACATTTACCCACACTGACTCTAGATTGTTGCAGTTTCCACCAATGTCGTCATTAAGCAAAGGTTTTAAGTTGGATTTTATGAAAATACACATCCCTCCACTTATTTTGTCCTTTCAAAATGTGGTGTCACCCTCTACGTTTGTCACCCAGTCATGGCTTTCATCCAGTCAGGTTTCTATAATGCCCACCACATCGTATTCTGTGACCGACATAAGAGTCTCCAGTTCATTTATTTTTCTTGCATTTGCCAACATTTAATACTATTAGCGCATTTGTTACTCATTCTCAGCTCCCTACTTTCCATGCTTATCCAAGCCCCACCTAAATCCTCATTAACCCCTTCTGTCTCACTCTCTCTGTGTACTATATCCTCTTAGCACAATCATCCTCCCCCCCTTAATCCTAGATTAAAAGCTCCTCCATCTGTCTGACCATTTTTCCCCAAGCACAGATGCACCCTCCCCATTAAGGTGCAGCCCATCCCTACCATAGAGCCTGTAGCTGACAGAGAAGTTGGCCCAGGTCTCTATGAACCCAAACCCTTTCTTCCTGCACCAATTTCTAAGCCACTTATTTATCTCCCTAAGCTCCCGTTGTCTTTCTAGTGACGTTTGTACCACTGGCAGTATATCTGAAAACACCACCTTGGAGTTCCTGGCGTTCAGGTTCTCTCCTAATTCCCTATAATCATTTTTAAGGACCTTCCATCTCCCTCTAATTTGGTCATTGGTGCCAATGTGTACCATGACCGCTGGGTTTTCCCCAGCCCCAACCAGCAATCTGTCTATCCAATCCGCAATATGTTGAACCCGAGCACCCGGCAGACAACACACTGGTCGACATTCACGGTCTCGGCGGCAGATAACCCTGTTTGTCGTAATTATAGAGTCTCCTACCATCAACATCTGTCTGGCCTTTGCTGCACTCCTATTTCCCTCCTTGCTACAGCAGTAAAACGACTGGTTTCCATAAGCAAGTCCTGCTGTAGTGATCCCAGTCCTGGACTTGCATTCCTAATATGAGCCAAACAGACATATTTACTAGGTTGTGCCAGATCACGGCTGTGTTCCCTGGCACTTTTCCCCTACCCCTTCTAACTGTCACCCAGCTACGTACTTCTGGGTCCTGATCTTCCCCACCTCCAACGCCTCTATATCACTGGCCCCAGCCAGCTCATGCTCCATGAGCTCTAAACTCCTCTCCAGGTTTGCAATGCTCCTCACCTAGCTGCATACATTAGTGTGAAAGTGTTTGCCCCCTTCCTGATTTCTTATTCTTTTGCATGTTTGTCACACTTAAATGTTTCAGATCACAAAACAAATTTAAATATTAGACAAAGATAACACAAGATGCAGTTTTTAAATAAAGGTCTATATTGTTAAGGGAAAAATAAATCGAAACCAACAGGGTCCTGTGTGATTTCCCTCCCCCCTTTAAACATAAATTAACTATGGTTAATCACATCTTTGGAAAGCTGAGTTCTATTTCCCTAGCCACACACAGGCCTGATTACTGCACACCTCAATCAAGAAATCACTTAAATAGGACCAGCCTGACAAAGTGAAGTAAACCAAAAGATCCTCAAGAGCTAGACATCATGCTGTGATCCAAAGAAATTCAGAAACAAAGGAGAAACAAACTATCAGTCTGGAAAATGTTATAAAGCCATCTCTAATGGCTTTAACATCGAATATATGATATATGAGTTTCACTTTATGTATTGAAGAACTGAAATAAATTAATGCGGGCATCATAAACACACTTAATAAAATTAATGGGGGGATTGCATGATGATCACCCTGCTGATATGGTGGTGGAGGAAGAGGAGAGGGAGGAGTATGACATAAAAATGATGAATTCCTGAAGATAATACCATTGTTGAATGGGAAAGGATGCATGGGAATAAACCAGAAAAAAAAAAAAAAAAACCCCACTAGTTTTGAGTTTATGTTCTGCTGCTGTCATTCGGTGGTGTTGAGAAGTCTGGGCCAATCCAGCCCTTGTTCATTTTTATAAGAGTCAGCTTGTCAGCATTTTCAGTTGACAGGCGTATGCGCTTATCAGTTATAATTCCACCAGCGGCACTAAAAACCCGCTCTGATAAAACGTTGGCGGCAGGGCAGGCCAGGACCTCCAAGGCATAGAGAGCCAGTTAATTCCACGTATCCAGCTTGGATACCCAATAATTATAAGGCACAGAGGAATCATGGAGGACGTTGGTACGGTTGGCAAGGTACTCCCTCAGCATCTTCCAAAAGTTTGGACTCCTTGTTAGAGTAACCCACGCCTCAGGGCCTGTGCTATGGGAGGGTCTGAGAAAACTCTCCCAGAACTTTGACAGTGTTTTCCTGCCTCTGCTGGATTGAAGTTATTTCTCTCTCGCCTGTCCTCCTTTGGTGTCCAATGAAGTGTGCCCTCTGCCGCCAGCGTTTTCAGATGGGAATTTTTTTAATAGTTCAGCAACAAGGGCCTTCTGTTTCAGCCCCATTTTTGTAGACCTGTCTGCCTTAGGAATAAGAGATATAAATTTCTTCTTGTAGCGTGACTGTCACCCAAAATTTTGAGAACGCGAGGGTCATGGGAAAGGCAGCGTAAGAAACTCAGCCATGCGTGCCAGACTACTAACAGGCAAGACTTCCGTGTCCTCATCAAGAGGATGACTGACCATGCTCTCCTCCTCCTCCTCTCTATCCTCTGGCCATCCACGCTGAACAGACGGTATGACAGCTGTGCAGGTAGTACCAGCTATAGTGCATGAAACTAGCTCCTGTCCTTCCTCATCCTCCCGTTACTCATTGTCACCCAATCCACATTGGAATGAGATGAGGCTTGGCTGTGTGTAATCACCCTGTATGGTTCCTTGCTCCATCTCATCGTGCTCCGCCTGCAATGCATCCTCTTTGATTGTGAGCAGAGAGCATTTCAGAACACAGAGAAGTGGGATGGTGACGCTAATTATGGCGTCATCGCCGCTCACCATCTTGGTGGAGTCCTCGAAGTTTTGGAGGATGATACATATGTCTGACATCCATGTCCACTCCTGAGGTCTTATGTGTGAAGTCTGAAATGAATACCAACGGCCTTGTTGATGCTGGTAGTCAACAACTGCCCTCTTCTGCTCACAAATCCTTCCCAACATCTGCAGTGTAGAGTTCCAACGCATGGGGACATCACACACCAGTCTGTGAGCCGGAAGCTGCAAACGCTGCTGAAACATGGCAAGGGCGGCGGAAGCTGTAGCTGACGTTTCTAAAATGGGCGCACAGGCGGCGTACTTTAACAAGCAGATCCGGCAGCTCCGGGTAGGATTTGAGAAACTGCTGAACCACGAGGTTAAGGATATGGGCCAGGCATGGTACGTGTGTGAGCTCGCCTCGCCTCAGAGCCGCCACCAGGTTCGGGCTATTGTCACACATGACCATGCCTGGCTGTAGGTTCAGCAGTGTGAGCCACAGATCTGCCTGCTCTTTCAGAGCTGTCCACAACTCTTCAGCATTGTGCGGTTTGTCACCTAAGCATATTATCTTCAGCACAGCCTGTTGCCGCTTGGCCGAGGCAGTGCTGCAATGCTTCCAGCTTGTGACTGATGCGGTCATTTCAGAGATGGAGGCTGAAGAGGAGGAGGAGGCTGAGGAGGATGGGGTGCAGGAGCTGTAGACCGCTGGGGCAACTCTGATTGACCTAGGGCCCGCAATCCTTGGCGTCGTGTTCCGTCCCAAGGTCCGACTGGGTCCCGGCTTCCACTAAGTTAACCCAGTGTGCTGTCAGCGAGATGTACCGTCCCTGCCCACAAGCACTTGTCCACGTGTCCGTGGTTAGGTGGATTTTCCCGGTAACTGCGTTGTTGAGGGCACGGTTAATGTTTTGGGACACGTGCTTGTGTAATGCGGGGATGGCACACCGGGAGAAATAGTGGCGGCTGGGGACCGAGTACCGAGGGATGGCCGCCGCCATCAGATTGCAGAATGCTTCAGTCTACACGAGCCTAAAAGGCAACATTTTGAGTGCAAGCAGTCGTGAAATGTGAGAATTTAGTAGTGTGGCCTGTGGGGCGTTGGCTGCATATTTGTGCTTGCATTCCAAGGACTGGGGTATGGACAACTTAATGCTGCGCCGGGACAAGGACATGGACATGCTTCCTGATGCTGCTACTTGAGAGTGTGCAACGACAGGTGCAGGGCAGGAGGCATCTTCGCATGCACCATGGACAGGGGATTGGCTTCCATGCACAACAGTGGAAGAAGCAATGGTGCCACCTGCAGACACTGTTCCTGGACCCTGGGGTTCAGCCCACAAAGTCGGGTGGTTTGCTGCCATGTGCCTGATCACTCCTGCTGATGCTGGCCTGACAGGTGGTGCAAATAGTCTTGTGGGGTTATCGGCAGAGTCTTTAAAAAACAACCATACTCTGGAAGACCTAACAGTTGTACTGGCAATGTCCTTCGTGTTGGTGTTACGGGGAAAGATTGCCTGCCTTCTGTCTGCTGCCACCACACTGCTTCTTCATGCCTGTTGGGGTGCTCTGTCTCCCTCCCCTGTGTGCTGCTATCCTCACTCTGCATGTCCTCCTGCCAGGTTGGGTCAGTTACTATATCATCCACCACCTCGTCTTCCACTTCCGCATCCTGGTCCTCCTCCTGACTTTCTGGCAATTGTGTCTCATCATCGTCCACCTCTTGTGACACTTTCCCACCGTTGCCTTCGTGTGACTGTGGCTGCTCAAATATTTGGGCATCGCTACATGCAATCTCCTCTTGCCCCGATTCAAGTGGACCGGGTGAGAGGCCTGATTCTATAAATGGAAAAGTGAACAGCTCTTCAGAGTGTCCAAGTGTGGGATCAGTTGTCTCTGGGTACTCGGCATGGTGGGAGGAAGCAGGATCAGGGTGAGGAATATGCGGTCCAGACTCACGGTTACTGAGACTTGACCGTGTGGAAGACAGGGTGGTGGTGGTGGTGGCTAAGTGACTGGAAGCATTATCCGCTATCCAACCAACAACCTTTTGAAACTGCTCTGGGTTCAATAGTGGTGTGCTGCGGTCACCTAGAAATTGGGACAGGAAGGTCAGGCGAGGAGATGTGGGTGTTTGTCGTGGCACAATTTCAGCTTGCCCACGGCCTTGTCCTCGGCCTCTGCATGCACCATTACCATCACGTCCAGTTCCCTGTCCCTTGCCACGTGCCTTGCCCATTTTAAATGGAGGACAGTCTCTTCCACGCTCACTACATATGACTGAGTTGGAGTGAACTTATATGTGATCCGTGTGACGGAGAAAACAGAGTTTCAAATAGCTGGCCTGTAGGTAAGTAGTTTGAACAGCAAACTGGTGTGAATTTCTTCACTGACACACTAAAGGAAATTTTTAATGGAGGCCAGAAATGGCAGTATTTTCTGACAACGTATATGTGATCTGTTTGATAGAGAAAACACAGTTTTAAATAGCTGTATTTCTCGCGCTGTAATATAGAAAGGACCTGGCTGTATTCTGCAGTGCCAACAAGCAAATGGCGCAGAAAAACAGTGTCTCTGGATTGCTTTTTAAGCAAATAATGAGGATTAAGATCCAAAGAAAAGTATTCCTGGCCCCTAAGACCTGGGCCTTTGCATAGAAATATCTAACAGCAGCAGAATGCAAAATTGGAATGGAGCCTCTTGTGCTATATGCACTGCAGTCTGCTATATACCCTGCCTGCCTTTATACTCTGCCTGCCTGATATCTCTGCAGATGGATTAATTAGTTAGTCCTCAAAAGGACTGTTTGTTAAGATGGATATGTGTAATGTACGGTTTTTCTCCCTACGCTACCTAATACACAAGCAAATCTCTCCCTGATGCAGCAGCACCTCTCCCTACACTGTCTGATTCCGGAGTGACTGTGACGAGCATGACGGTGCCAGGTCTGATATAGACCCGATGACGCTATGCGGCCAGCCAATCACTGTAATGCCACAACTAACATGGCTGTGGAATTACAGTGAGTGGCAGACAATCCCTGCATGTTCATTAGCTCTGTAAAGAGCGCCAAACATGCAGGGAGGAGACCCGAGCTCCCGCCGAGCAACCCCGGAAATACTCGGCGAGCGCCGAGCATCTCGAGCAGTGAGATGCTCGGGCGAGTACCGAGCAGTGGCGAACACGCTCGCTCATCACTAATAATGAGCCCTAATAAGGGCTGTTTTTGCAGTTCAAAGAAATAAAAGTGGTGTTGAATCCCTGCCTATACGCAGCTAAAATTATCTCCCTCGTTCAGCACTGGCACTGCTGGACATCTCTCAATTTCAAAGGGAAGTAAGCATGATATGTCTTTCATTCATTGTGGTTTCCTTGGCTGAACATTGCGTCAATTGTCCTCAACGTTGAACAGTTCTTGGTATCTTAAATATTAAAAAATAGTACAACAGATAATTATCCATCATGCAGTACCATCAGGGAAGTATATAATTAGCTTCAAGTTTATTCGGCAGCTGGACAACAATCTGAAGCATAGCGCCAATATCATGAAACATTATCATCAGCTTAAAGAAGAACAAAAAGTCCTGGAAGTGATGATATGACCACAACAGAGCCCTGAACTTAATATCATTGAGTGTGCGGCCTTACATAAAGAGAGGGTTTAAGCAAGCCTACATCCACTGAAGAACTATTTGTGACTAGCTCTCCAAAATCTTTGGAATTACCTTCCTGCTCATTACCTTCAAAAACTGTATGTTTGTGTATCTAGAAGAATTGAGGATTTCATGCTGTTTTATAGGGTGGTTATTAGTGATGAGCGAGCACTAAAATGCTTGGGTACTCGTTGCTCGAGTCGAGCAAATTGGAATGCTCGAGTGCTTGACTCAAGCAACGAGCCCAATGTAAGTCTATGGGGAACTCGAGCATTTTTCCGGCGGCCCCCCCATGGAGGTCTGCAGGGGGCTAAAAATTGCTGAAATGACATTTGAACAGTGCTGAAATTATATGAGAACAGCATGGGGAAGACCCCTGGAAGCATCTCTGACTCCCAGGTCACTGCTGTGAACAATGTTGTCAGAGTATTACGCCACTTTTACGGGCTCACAATAAAAAATACAAAAATGAATCAAAAATGAATTCCTGGGAAAAATGTTAAGTAACATCCTTTCCAGGGTAATGACTTGTATATAAGACAAAATAAATACCCAAAAACAAAAATGATCCTCCACACCTTGGGCTATGTTCACACATAGCATTTTTGATGCATTTTTTCCCTTTTGCATTGCTTTCAATGGTGAAAAATAGATTTACCAGTAAATGTAATTTTAACATTTTACTACCTTATCTGGCCATGTAGTGTGTGAAACATGATCAGACACATTCTGTTTCATTTATGAAGGAGGGACTCTGAAAGTCACAAAGCCTATTTTTATAGGGCCATCAGGCGGCCCTTACTATTCTTAAAGGGCCAGCAGTCGGCCCTTGCTATTGTTAGAGGGCCATCAGCCGGCTAGGCTTTGTTGTTCCCATTATTAATGAGTGGGTCTCCTTTACTGTTATTGCATATGCAGTGACTGCAAGGGCTGCCAAAAATTTGGACGCACCCCAATACCCTTTGAAGAGACATAGAGGAGGGCCTCAGTAAAAAGAAAAAAGTTCACATTATAAAGGAGTGGGTCTCCTATAGTGGTAATGCTCATGCAGTGACTGCAAGGGCTGCCTAAATTTGTGAATTACCCCAATACCAATTTGAAGACACATAGAGTTGGGCCTCAGTAACAACATGTTCCCATTAGAAAGGAGCGGTTCTGCTATACAGTTATTGTGTATGCAGTGACTGCAACTACTGCCTAAATGTAGGAAAAAACCAATACCAATTTAAAGACACATAGAGGAGGGCCTCCGTAACAACATGTTCCCATTATAAAGGAGTTGGTCTCCTATACTGTTCTTGCGTATGCAGTGACTTCAATGCCTGCCAACAATTTGAAGGGACTCCAATGTCCCTTGGAAGAGACGTAGAGGAGGGTCTCATGAAAAAAAAATGTTCCCATCATTAGGAAGTGGGTCTCCCATACTGTTATTGCCTATGCAATGAACGCAAGGGCTGCCAAAAATTTGGACGCATCCCAATACCCCTTTGAAAGGTCATAGAGGAGGGTCTCAGTAAAGACTCATGGCTACTGAGACTTGACCGTGTGGAAGGCAGGGTGGTGGTGGTGGTAGCTAAGTGACTGGAAACATTATCTGCTATCCAACCAATAACCTTTTCACACTGCTCTTTCTTCAATAGTGGTCTTCTGTGGTCCCCTATTAATTGGGACAGGAAGGTCGAGCGAGAAGATGTGGGTGTTTGTTGTGGCACAATTTCAGCTTGCCCACAGCCATGTCCTCGGCCTCAGCATGCACCATCACCATCATGTCCACTTCCCCGTCCCTTGCCATGCACCTTGCCCATTTTTAATGGAGGACAATATTTTCCACGTTCACGAGAAATGGCTGATTTTGGAACACAGTTATATGTGATACATCTGACAGAGAACCACAATTTTAAATAGCAGGTCTGTAATTTACTCATATTATTCTACACAGAAAACTAGTGTGAATTGCTTGACCGACACACTGCAACAGAATGGAAAAGGACAACAAAATAACAATGACAGATAGGACATTGGATGTAATAGGGGGCATACCACTAAACATTCTATAAACCAGAGAGACCATAGGTATTTTCAAAACCCCAAAATAACATAATTAAAACACCATTTGTTGACTAAAAGAGATAAATGCTTTATTTATGTATTTTTAAAAAAATAACACATAGGTATAAATAACATGTGTGAAAAGACATAACATGGGCATGTGAGGCAGAAGGGGGTAGATAGAGACACAGCTGGTATCAAATTCAGATTGGACCTATAATAGGTCACATAGTCCAACCCATACAATCCATTAGTCACAGACAATGTATGCAGAAAAAGTTAAATAACATAGATCAAGTGACCTATAACAAGTCACAGTATAAACAACCATCAGTGGTTTTTCAGCAACACATAAAAAGTACAAACATCACATGGAAAGGGTTAAGTAAGACATACTTAGTGAAAGTAAACAGGTGACCAGCAGTGCCAGGGGAGGCCCCGACACGTGTTTCCGTACTTCCTTGGGTGGCGTGGTGGGGTGTGTGTGGATACAGGGCCTCTTATATACATGTGGGTCCCATGTGAAGCAATTAGTTACTGACCAATAGCGGCGCATGTCGCCGCATAACAGCAGACATTGGTGACAGCGGCGTGGTCTAAGGCGGCGTCCAGGAAAAGGGGAACTCCCCCACTGACGTCACATGTTCCGGGACGCCGTCCACCCGAGACCGCGTCGCGGCCACATGACCGCAGCATCCGGCGCATGTGCACAAGGTCGGACCACAGGAATCGATCATGAGCATATAATGAATAAATATGGAGCAGGACAGACTACTCAACAACAGAGAATGAGATACATCATATCGGTGGAGTGACAAGTGTCACCCCATTCGCCCTGCACCAAATGGTCATGCATATAATACATAACAGATGATGTTGCAATAAATTTCCATACTAAATAGGTATCCATGTCCGTTCCTTATCCTTAAAGGGAAAGAGTTCTATTTAGATTCAACCAATTTGTCATCCAAAAACAATCAGGTTCTCTTCCAATGGTCAGATAGAGCTCCAGATATAGAGAGAGGCCGGGGGAGATAAAAGTGAGCTGAAAATAAAAATAAAAACACACACTTACTAAAAGACAGACTGAAAAAAGAGAGATATATGGGGCAGAAATGCAGAGATAAATCGATAAAATAAAAATAAAGAAATAAATAAAAAATAAATAAATAAATATATATATATTTTTAAATAATATTAAAACAGTATATATAGGGGGTGGGGGGGGGAATTATTTTTACCCCCCTCAAAGTGCACCAGGGGGAGGCATCCAGGTAGGAGGACTTATAAAAATCATGTCAAAAACAGTCACAAGAGGAGTCAAAAAACATACTAAATCTAATGGGTGAATCCCATAGATAAAAAAGTAGCCAAGAAAGCACGGGTCATGCCCAGAGGGCGCCCGCGTACCAAGGAGGAGGAGACACGGAGGGGGCAGACGACCACCAATGGCAAGAGAAAGGGGGAAAAACTCAGTCGTTCGTTTAGGCCTGCTGGTGACATAGTTCCCAGTCTATAGATCCAACGGCATTCTAATTTGGCCAATGACTTCTTTACATCACCTCCTCTTAGGCCCAAATGGACCTGATCAATGCCGCAGATCTGTAGACTCTTAGGGTCACAATGATGATATTGCTTAAAATGTCTTGGCAGGGTCCGAAGTGATGATACATCCTCCACCTCCCCAGCCCCCAAAATATCCAGAACGTGCTCCCTCACGCGTCTCCTCAATTCCCTAGACGTGAGCCCCACGTAGATAAGCCCACATCCACAGGTGGCATGATAAATGACACCAACGCAGCTACAGGAAATATATTGCCTGATGTCAAAAACTCTCGTGCCATCTGCATTGGAAAATGTTTTAGTCCTGAATATGTTTCTGCAGGAGAGGCAAGAGCCACAGGGATAGCAGCCCCATTTATGGTTACCAACATTAAAGGGCAGGGCGCTCTGGCGTACATAATGACTATGCACCAGAGTATCCCTGAGACTCCTGCCCCTCCTTGCCGTCATGAGAGAACGATCCGGCAAAAACTCCCGGAGACTTGGGTCAGTTTTTAAGATCCGCCAGTGTCTATCAAGGATGCCCCTGTTAGCATGCCGCTGATTATTAAATACTGTTTTAATATTATTTAAAAAAATATTTTTTTTTAATTTTTTTTATTTATTTGTTTATTTTTATTTTTTTTATTTTATCGATTTATCTCTGCATTTCTGCCCCATATATCTCTCTTTTTTCAGTCTGTCTTTTAGTAAGTGTGTGTTTTTATTTTTATTTTCAGCTCACTTTTATCTCCCGCGGCCTCTCTCTATATCTGGAGCCCTATCTGACCATTGGAAGAGAACCTGATTGTTTTTGGATGACAAATTGGTTGAATCTAAATAGAACTCTTTCCCTTTAAGGATAAGCAGCGGACATGGATACCTATTTAGTATGGACATTAATTGCAACATCATCTGTTATGTATTATATGCATAACCTTTTGGTGCAGGGCGAATGGGGTGACACTTGTCACTCCACCGATATGATGTATCTCATTCTCTGTTGTTGAGTAGTCTGTCCTGCTCCATATTTATTCATTATATGCTCATGATCGATTCCTGTGGTCCGACCTTGTGCGCATGCGCCGGATGCTGTGGTCATGTGGCCGCGACACGGTCTCGGGTGGGCGGTGTCCCGGAACATGTGACGTCAGTGGGGCAGTTCCCCTTTTCCTGGACGCCGCCTGAGACCGCGCCGCTGTCACCAATGTCTGCTGTTATGCGGTGACATGCGCCGCTATTGGTCAGTAACTAATTGCTTCACATGGGACCCACATGTATATAAGAGGCCCTGTATCCACACACACCCCACCACGCCCCCTGAGGAAGTATGGAAACATGTGTCGGGGCCTCCCCTGGCACTGCTGGTCACCTGTTTACTTTCACTAAGTATGTCTTACTTAACCCTTTCCATGTGATGTTTGTACTTTTTATGTGTTGCTGAAAAAAACTCTGATGGTTGTTTATACTGTGACTTGTTATAGGTCACTTGATCTATGTTATTTAACTTTTTCTGCACACATTGTCTGTGACTAATGGATTGTATGGGTTGGACTATGTAACCTATTATAGGTCCAATCTGAATTTGATACCAGCTGTGTCTCTATCTACCCCCTGCTGCCTCACATGCCCTTGTTATGTCTTTTCACACATGTTATTTATACCTATGTGTTATTTTTTTTAAAATACATAAATAAAGCATTTATCTCTTTTAGTCAACATATGGTGTTTTAATTATGTTATTTGGGGTTTTTGAAAATACCTATGGTCTCTCTGGTTTATAGAATGGAAAAGGAGGCCAATATTTTCAAAGTTCAGTTTAAATTTCTAGATTTTTTTTTTTGCCTCGGCCTCTGCATGCACCATCACCATCACCATCACGTCCAGTTTCCCGTCCCTTGCCACGTGCCTTGCCCATTTTAAATGAACGACAATATCTTCCACGCTCACTACAAATGGCTGAATTTGGAGCGAACTTATATGTGATCCGTGTGACGGACAAACCACAGTCTTAAATAGCTGGCCTGTAGGTAACTATTTTTCACAGCGACCTCATGTCAATAAGTTCACTGACACACTGAAACAAAATTTCAATGGAGGCCAGAAATGGCAATATTTTCAGTGCAATTATATGTGATCCGTGTGACGGACTAATCACAGTTTTAAATAGCTGGATTTTTAGCGCTGTAATATGGAAAGGACCTGGCTGTATTCTGCAGTGCCAACAAGCAAATGGCGCAGAAAAACAGTGTTCTCTGGATTGCTTTTTAAGCAAATAATCAGGATTAAGATAAAAAAAAAATATTCCTGATACCTGGGGCTATTTCTACAAATATCTGTAAAAGCACCAGCAGATAGAACTGGAATGGCCCCTCTTGCTATGTGCACTGCAGTCTGCTATATACCCTGCCTGCCTAGCACTGATATCTCTGCAACTGGATTAGTCTTTAGTCTGCCATACACAAGATTCAATGTTTCACCCTGTCACCGGTCTTTTTACTTACTTTTTACACATATTTTCTAGGTGTAAACATTGCATCTTGTGTATTACAGAATAAAGATGTTTGGAACCTTCATCACCGTCTTTTGGATGCTGTCTACCACAATTTTGTGCATGTAGTATATTCCTTTCGTAAGATAAATCACTAAAGTGATATCATTTTTGAAGAATCTGTTGGGTGGGCTTTGTCATGCATTGTCCCACCTACGCTCCACCCACTTTGGTGGCTTTCTCTAGGACTGGCAAGAGAATGCAAAAAGTGTAAAAATGTTTGTGCAACTGCTAGTTGTGCAAACATTTTGTAACTTTTCTAAGTGTTTTATAACATAAATTTGGAGAAAACTTTTCGATAAAATGCGGCCAAAGTGCTTTACTGCCATTAACTATGTTTAATTAATTCTTTACGAAGATAGATAGAAAAAAACAACAAGTTTTTTATGTTTTAAATGTTACACTATTCACAATGATGTGAATAGTTAACTGTTAAAAGTGTGAACTTTATACTATGAGTCAGTGCCATTACAGGAAAAACAAATTTATAACTTTTTTATTTTTTATTGCTTTTGTGCAAGAAAAAGAAAAATATATTTTCAATTTTTTTGATTTTCACTTACAATATACATTATAAGTACTTGTCTTAATAGCATACAGTTTATGCACAATCATGCAATTCTTAAGGTCCAGTACAAATTGAATTTAATAGAGTGATTATTATAATCCACACACATAGCAATGTTTCTTAAGGTATGCTTATTGTTGCATGTATTGCACTCTATACTTTTATTACATGTGTTAATGAACATACTAAAGATTTTGGCATATTAACATGAATGCATTTTTTTTTCAATATATATATAAACTTTCACTTCCATTTTATCACCTGGAAAAGTGCTATTAATTGCAAACAATTTAAATCACAATCATATCTGCTTCAATATTTTTTAACATATTACTTTATCAACATAAAAGTGCTACTGTAAGAAGCACAACAGGGAATACGTTATATTTTATATCTAACAAAGTATATGCAAAGTATTGCAAGGTTCAGTGACCTTGAATGACTTTTAAATATGAATTATCAAACATGAAGCTGACTTAACAGACCATGAGGAGTGTCCAAATCTTTTCAAGGGAAATAGTGCAGATAATCATAATTATTTATGGGTGTCAAGGTCAAAAGAATTGTTCATCACTTTCCATGGCTTACTGAAGAACCTTTTAAAGTACTAAATGATACATCATTCTTGTCAGTAATGTTCTAAAGGAATTAAATGAAGCAATATAAAGAGAGATTTTTTTGACAGCCTAGTGTTTGACAGTCTGCCCTATCATTCATGTCTTTTCCATTTTAGCTTGTCTGGATTTTGTAAGCCATGTCTTTCATTTGAAATTTATATATTTTTATATTTAATGTCTTTTAATTAATAAATAACCATGTAATATTTCTTTCTTTGTTATTTGTAAAGTGATATTATAAAAATAAAAGTTGAAAGTTGCTTACAATATAAGTATTGTAATATGAGTTTGAATCATAGACCTGATGTTAGTAAGACTACTTTCCCATAGCATTTGTCTTTCTTCCTAAAAATTCATGTAAGAAATCCAATGCATTTACTTGTATTTTATTACGGGAGAGAGTGAGTGAGCAGACTTTTTTTCAGCATTTTTTATTATTTTTTACAATGTGTTTTCGCACTTGTATTTTTTAGTTCCATTTTATTTAGTTGCATTTTTAACATTATAAGTCCTGTGATTTATACATGATGCGATAACATGATACGTCTTAATGTTGTGTGTGAAGGCACTCTTACACTAGTAATCAAGCAAAGATTGTCAATACGCTCTAAAATACAAAACTAACGATGTGCTCAAAGCTTGAATTCTGGAATGTGAAAGAAGCAGAGCAGAAAGTTGGAACTATATTCTTGCTTGGTACCTAGAGAAGCTACATGGACAGATAAGAGCAATTATTAATAAATCTAATAGGCAAAACTGAAGCATGAATTACAATGTTTACTCTGTGACATCCAAATGTTATCCAAATGCTATTCTAATTATAATCATAAACCAAAAGTAAGGGTTATTTCAGATAAGATATCTAAATAGAAAGCAATTTGTAGGTGGAATGCAATTTGCATTTCTATCAATCAATATTATTTTTTGGTCATCCAAACACTATGGGATAGGGTTAGCGATGAGTGAATTGATGTGAAACAAACTGAATTCTCCTTGAATTTCACCAAAAAAAATTAATTGCTTTGTGCCAATCCAGCAAAGTGGTGACCAGTTGGCTCAATTTATTGGGATTTAAAAGGAATAGGAAGGAGTTGAAATAAATGTAGAAAATTATACTTGCCAATACCCTGCCCTTAAGGTTCTGGTTCAATCTTCTCTTCACAAGTCTTTAGACTTTAACTTTACAGCATCAGTATGGTCTTCAGTGCCTCACTAAGCATTACAATGTCATAATTCCACAGGCAATTGCACATTATGAAACCTTGTGAGGCCTGGTCATAACTAGATTCGCAGAAGACAAGATATTTAAGGACCTGCTGGAGAGCTGTGCGAGAAAGGTGAGGGTCAGGGAGAGATGAGTATATTATATATTTTTTTAACTCTATGTTTATTTTTTCTCGGTTCAGGAGAGACCTTGTAATATAAAACATTACATTCTTCACATTTTATGGACAAATTTAAGCATGTCTGCCCAATTTCAATTTCAGGAGACTCGCTCATCCTCAGCTAGGCCCCTTCTTTCAGTAATAGTAAATTAATTCTACTGTATACAAGGATATCATAGACAAATGTATACTCCGAACCTGGTGACAAAAGTGTGTGGAATGCCCATTTCGGTTCCAGCATTATCCTGACCTGTGCAGAAATCAACATTAATCAAGAAATGGTTTCGAGTTTAGTATGGAAGAACTTGAGTGACCAGAACAGAGCTTACATATTTGAGATGATTTGTATTGGATTATTGTCCAACATTAGTCAGCACAAACACTATTTTGGCTATGAAAGTATACAGTTATATGAAAAAGTTTGGGCACCCTTATTAATCTTAAGCTTAATGTTTTATAAAAATTGGTGTTTTTGCAACAGCTATTTCAGTTTGATATATGTAATAACTGTTGGACACAGTAATGTTTCTGCCTTGAAATGAGGTTTATTGTACTAACAGAAAATATGCAATCTGCATTCAAACAAAATTTGACAGGTGCATAAGTATGGGCACCTCACCAGAAAAGTGACATTAATATTTAGTAGATCCTTCTTTTGCAAAAATAATAGCCTCTAGTCGCTTCCTGTAGCTTTTAATGAGTTCCTGGATCCTGAATGAAGGTATTTTTGACCATTCCTCTTTACAAAACAATTCCAGTTCAGTTGAGTGTGATGGTCGCCGAGCATGGACAGCCCTCTTCAAATGATCCCACAGATGTTCAATGATATTCAGGTCTGGGGACTGGGATGGCCATTCCAGAACATTGTAATTGTTCCTCTGCATGAATGCCTGAGTAGATTTGGAGCGGTGTTTAGGATCATTGTCTTTCTGAAAGATCCATCCCCTGCGTAACTTCAACTTTATCACTGATTCTTGAACATTATTGTCAAGAATCTGCTGATACTGAGTGAAATCCATGCGTCCCTCAACTTTAACAAGATTCCCGGTGCCGGCATTGGCCACACAGCCCCAAAGCATGATGGAATCTCCACCAAATTTTATTGTGGGTAGCAAGTGTTTTTCTTGGAATGCTTTTTTTGCCGCCATGCATAACGTCTTTTTGTATGACCAAACCACTCAATCTTGGTTTCATCAGTCCACAGGACCTTCTTCCAAAAAGAAATTGGCTTCTCCAAATGAGCTTTTGCATACCTCAGCCGACTCTATTTGTGGCGTGCTTGCAGAAACGGCTTATTTCGCATCACTCTCCCATACAGCTTCTCCTTGTGCAAAGTGCATTGTATAGTTGACCGATGCACAGTGACATCATCTGCAGAAAGTTGATGCTGCAGCTCTCTGGAGGTGGTCTGAGGATTGTCCTTGACTGATCTCACCATTCTTCTTCTCTGCCTTTCTGATGTTTTTCTTGGCCTGCCACTTCTGGCCTTAACAATAACTGTCCCTGTGCTCTTCAATTTCCTTACTATGCTCCTCACAGTGGAAACTGACAGGTTAAATCTCTGAGACAGCTTTTTGTATCCTTCCCCTGAACAAGTATGTTGAATAATCTTTGTTTTCAGATCATTTGACAGTTGTTTTGAGGAGCCCATGATGCCACTCTTCAGATGAGATTCAAACAGGAGAGCAACTTGCAAGTGGCCACTTTAAGTAGCTTTTCTCATGATTGCATACACCTGGCTATGAAGTTCAAAGCTCAATGAGGTTACAAAACCAAAAAAAGTGCTTTAGTAAGTCAGTAAAAAGTAGGTAGGAGTATTTAGAACAAGAAAATGATAAGGGTGCCCATACTTATGCACCTGTCAAATTTTGTTTGAATGCAGATTGCACATTTTCTGTTAGTACAATAAACCTCATTTCAAGGCAGAAACATTACTGTGTCCAACAGTTATTACATATATCAAACTGAAATAGCTGTTGCAAAAACACCAATTTTTATAAAACATTAAGCTTAAGATTAATAGGGGTGCCCAAACTTTTTCATATAACTGTAAATTCTCAAAAATGCACCAAAATCTTGTGGAAAACTTCCCAAAAAAGTAGAAGCTGGTAAAGCTGCAAAGGGAGACCACGTAATTTTGGCCATACTGTGTAAATTAAATCATTTTTTGTAAGATAGTTTACACTGAACCAAAGATGTATACTCTCACAAACTGTTAAATTGTCACTGTCATTTCAAACAACTTATGTGTTACGTCTGTCAGAGATCGCAGACTCAAAAAGTCTACCTTGGATAGACTTGGCATGAGCCACTCCATCTGACAGAATCCAGAGTCTAAAAGGGCTGTCATGCAGTGTCAATGCCAAGAGGGCACATCAGTGACAAAATCAGAAAGCAAGTGGGTGGTCAAAATGAAATGTGGATAAGGGATAGCTACAGGATAAGAGGTACAGTAGCAATCAGCAGACACGCACAGAGATTAGATAATATAATATGAATATTTATTAACCAGTTTATAAAACAAAGGAAAGGATGGTAGGAAAACAGCGTGTACATAACAAATACAATGACAGCAGATACTCTAAATAACACAGAATAAGGCTATGTGCCCACGATGCAGAAATGAAGCAGAAAATTTCTGCAGCATTTCTGCATCTCCCTGGCAGAAAAAACGCATGCAGATTGTGCATGCGTTTTTCCTGCAGAATACATGCGGATTCACATGCGTATCCACATGCGTTAACGCATGTGTTTCCGCATGCGGACTGACAAGCACTTTCCAGGCGATAGCATCATTTGGAAAGTGCTTGACAACTAGGTCACACTGTATAAATCCATGCAAACAGCATGGATTTATACAGTGTGACCGTAAAAATAAAAAAATAAAGCTATACTCACCCCGATGCCCCGGCGTGTGCTGCAGCGCTCGTCCTGGCTTCTTCCCGGTTGCTGGGCTATCGCGAGACAGCCTGCGGTCACATGACCGCGACATCATCTCAGGTCCTGGAAGGAGAAGCGCTGCCGGCAAGCAGAGAGAAGTCGCTGGACAGGTGAATATAAACTTTATTTTTTATTTTATTCTTTTTTTTACAGGTACAATGGTACCCAGGTCTGGATGAGAGTCTACTCTCCTCCAGAACTGGGTACCATCCGCACATTGAGACGCATGATATCCGCTTGTACAAATGTACAGACGCGGATATTATGCGTCTCAATGCAAGTCAATGGCGGCGCTTCCGCAAAATTAATGAACATGCTGCGGATTTATGAGCGCTGCAGAAATGCTGCGGAAAAATCCGCAGCATGTGCATTGACATTGCAGAATGCCATTGGGGACCATGGGGTGCGGATTACCATGTGTTTTTGAAGCGTTTCCGCTGCGTAAATTCCGCAGCGGAAACGCATGAAAAACGCATCGTGAGCACGCAGCCTAAGAGTATACACAGGTACAGTTAGCAGAATTATCAGTTATATAGAAGCAAAAATACATGCGATTAAACCTTTCCATGCATATATCCATAAAACAACAGTGTTGTGCCACTACTTTAGTAATCGCCTACTCTGAGAAGTGTTTTTGAAGTGTCTCTTACAGAAGAGGCCTTTTCTCCTAACTAACTAGACATCCATAAAGTTATTTATATATGCACATATATATGCAGTGTGACAGAGTCACTGCTGTTTATGTGCTAGGGGATGTATGTGTCACTACTGATGCTAGCCTGTGTGAACTGAACCTATAACTATTCTCCAGCATGTTATATGTTGGGGGTTATTTCACCTTAAAAGGGTGTAGTTTTGTGTGAATGGCATAGAGATGGGTTGGATGTCATTCGCCCTACCTCCCCTCAGGGTGTGGCTGAGCTAGGTTAAATTGCTCAGTCACTATTTTTTTTCTGTTGTTGTGTGTCTGGAGAGGCAAGGTCTCCAGACTGGAAAGCTATAGCTCAGGAGGAACTGAAGGCCGTGCTACAACCTGTATGGGTGAACCCCATACTCCAATCGACTGTGCTATCGTTTATCTTTTGTTTTGCCATTATGCCAGGAAGGCAGTGTTTATTTTACTGAATCTGCAGAGCTTTATGCCGTACAATAAACCTGCAGAGGAAACTGTGCCCTGAGTCAACTTCTGAAAGCAGCCGAGTGAGTCGTCCTACCACAGTTGGTGGAGAATGCGGGCAAGATTCCAGGAACACGTGTACCTGCCATAGAGACCTGTGGATGTCCTGGGTAAAGGCCGCTAGCCAGGCAGAGATGTCCGGCAGCATGGAGGATCTAATCAAGCACCTGGTGCAGAGCCAGCAAACACAACACCAGCAACACCAGCAATTATTGCAGCAGCAACAAATGGCGCAACAAGAGACCACTAAGTTGCTGATGCAACAGATCAAGCTCCAGAAACAGCAGCAACAGGATCAGCATCATCAACAGCAGCAGCAGATCGAATTACTTGCAGAGGCAGTCCGTGGCAAGTCGATGGCTCCGACAAGTCCAGGTGATGACTAACACATCAGGAAGACGGTAAGGAGAGCATTACAGAAGATGACCCCAGAAGATGACGTTGAGGCCTCCTGACTATTTTTGAAAGGGTGGCAGAACGGTAGAGTTTGCCTCCGGAGCAGTGGGCGGAGGTTCTGGCCCCATATTTAACCGGGGTGCCGCAGATGGCCTCTTATGATCTGGCTTTGCAAGATGCAAAGGAATACGCCAAATTAAAAATAGAGATATTGGCACACTCAGGAGTGACTGTCTGTCAGAGCACAAAGCGTCCACCACTCAGTGTATGCTGGGAAAAACCTCCACCCTCACAGATGTTTGACTTGCTACATCTAGTCGAGAAGTGGCTGAAGCCAGAGTCTTCCTCTCATGCCCAGATGGTTGAGCGTGTGGTGATAGACAGGTTCATCCATTCCCTACCCAGGCGACCCTCGGAACGCGGACGACCTTGTGGGCCTGGTAAAGAGGTAACAAGTGGTCGAAAAATCGCTGGGGAAACTGGACATAGTCAATTCCCTGAACTGGGGTACCCAAAGAGGGGTGGGCTCACCACATAAGGGGTCTAGAGTCACAAACGGGGGGTCGTCCCAATCCCACTGAGGGCCCGGCAAAGACTGCTGTTAGGGATGTGGTATGTTGGCGGTGTCGTAATCCTGGACGCATAGCTGCCCAGTGCCAGATGTCTCCTGAACCAATGGACTGCAGTCTAGGCCGGCGTTGCTCCTATTATGCCTATCCGGCCTGTAGCGTGAATGTTTAACTGGGTGAGGGGCCGCAGGCTTGTGCCATGTCCATTAATGGAGTGATGGTGCTTGGACTCTTGGACTCAGGGAGTCTGGCATCCTTAATCAGTGCTACCCTAACCCACCAGCTGATCCCTGCCAAAACTGTGGGCGTCCGCTGCATGCATGGGGACGCCAAGAACTATCCGGGGGCCAGAGTGACAGTGGGAACAGACTGTGGTGCCCAATCCCATGGGGTGGGGGTGGTCAAGGACCTGATACATCCTGTCATATTGGGGCGCAATATTTCTTTGTTCTGGGACTTGTGGGGGAAGGGAACCAGACTGAGTCACGGGGACAAAAAATAGTCCCCTAGGTAAATACCCCGGTCGACATCTGAAGTGGATGAATTCCCACTGTGTGTCCTTGCCAGTGACGAGGATGAGACTGACCGAGGAGGCCGACCTCCCTGTGTTAGAGGTGCCCGGAGAGAACTTTGGGTCTGCTCAAGTTTGGGACTTGACCTTGAAGGGGGCATGGGACAATGTTACTGTCTGTAATGGGGTTGCTCAAGAGCTGGGGGAGGCACCAGGTATCTCAGGTATCTCAGATCTCACACTTTGCAGTTCATGGAGAGCTATTATACTGGGTGACTAAACTAAGAGGTGAAGAGATAGTGGAACAGCTGTTAATTCCAGGGCTATACCAACGGAGGGTATTAGATATGGCCCACTCACATGTTCTGGGGACACACCTGGGGGTTGAAAAACCCAGGAAGAATAATGAGGAGGTTCTATTGGCCAGGGTGTTACTGAGAGATTCTAAACTATTGTAGGCCCTGCCGCACCTGCCAGATAACTGCGCCCTCCTCCCATTTCCGTAGTCCCTTAGTTCCACTACCTGTGATAAAGGTTCCCTTTGAGAGGGTTGCCATGGATCTTGTGGGTCTTCTTCTCACTGGTGTGCCTTTTTTCTGACTTGCATTCTCATATAGGGCTTTATGTGTGAGTTGGAAGTTGCTTTTACAATGCAACCCTACTGAGCATCAGAACAAGGTTAAAAACTTAAACTCACCTCACTGCTCACCTCCTGCCACCCCCACTTCATGTTCCCCCTACAAGGTACGCTTTGAATTGCTCTCTTTCTTTCTGGTTTCTAACTAGTACTGTATGTGTTTGAATGAATTAGCTGCCTTTTTATTTAAAGAAAAAAGAAAAAAGTCAGCTCACCCAGTCGGAGACCGCACGCAAGGATCAGTGGTGCCACGTGGAGATAAATCAATTAGGAGAAATATTAGGAGAAATATCCAGTGCAGGAGTATCCGATAAAAAAACCTTTTATTAATCCATGTAAAATCCAAGAGGTCAGAAGCATAGAAAAATCACAACCATGACAAGCAGGAGGGGTTCATTTCAGCATCAAACGCGTTTCGGATAGCAATCCTTAATCATTGCAATCAATCATTGTCTTTTTATTTAGTTATTATATATAGGCATTAATTTAGATTATGACTTAATTTTTTAGTTGCAAAGAAAGGACTGTTGAGTCTTACTAAAGAATTTTTGAGAAAACTTTGGTAAGCACTACTTTAGTATGTATCACTGGCAAGGCCAATGACAAAATATAAAATGTTTAAATTGGCCAAATAAGTTCCATTTGTCCTCTTTATGTGATTACTAGCTATTGAACCCATTCTATGCCCGGGTGGCTAGCATTTTTATTGGTATATGGTCCCCCATCCTGCTATGTTCTGCCCCCATCCTGTTATGTGCTATTCCCATCCTGGTATTTTTGCTGGCCCCAACCTGGTATTTGTGCTGTTCCATCCTATCCTGGTATGCATGGCACCCCCTCATATCAATCCTGGTATGTATGGCCCCCTCAGCCTTATGCTGGTATGCATGGTACCCCTCATGCCCCAATCCTCGTATGTATTGTACCCGTCATCCATATCCTGGTATGTATGGTACCCCTTATCCCCAATCCTGATATGTATGGTACCCCTCGTCCCTATCCTGGTATGTATGGTACCCCTCATCCCCAAACCTGGTATGCCTGGCACCCCTCATACCCAATCCTGGTATGCATGGCACCCCTCATACCCAATCCTGATATGCATAGCACCCCTCATCCCTATCCTGGTATGCATAGCACCCCTCATCCCCCAATCCTGGTATCTATGATACCCCATCCCTCATTCTGGTATGCATGGTACACCCTCATCCCCATCCTGGTATGTATGGTACCCTATCCTTCATCCTGGTATGCATGGTACCCCATCCTTCATCCTGGTACGCTTACCCCTATCTCCGGCGTCATGCACTCCTCTTACCTGTAATGGCTCGATGCGTACTTCTGTCTGGAGCCAGACTGCACAGGTGCGTCGCACTTGCGAAGTCTATAAAGGCTTCGGACAGAGGGACGCTTGTAGCGTTATATTATAGATTTAAAGCATATCTCTAGTTAAATAAAGAACTGTATACCTAGTATTGCTCCCTAAGGATCATATTTTCATAATACGCTACATTCTCCTCTTTTCTTTCTCTGTTGACATATTTATAAGCATTTGATCTTTGAGTTACTTACATATAAGGGAGAAATCATAGAAGCATAAGTACCAATACCAATATTCCTGATAGCAATGAGTAGAGTTGAACTGCACAGCTTCGTTCAATTTGTAGCCAGATATTGCAGACCGGCTCTTATTCAAGCTGAATCTAGCACTTGGCTGTCTCTGGCAGTCCCATAAAGAATGATTGGAGCAGTGGCTTGTGGGTTTTCAGAACCCAGCTCTCTGGATTGGTGGAGGTCATAGCATACCAATCACAAATTATCACTTGTCTTGTAGATATTTAGGTGATGATAACACTTCAAATTCTAAAACGTTTTAAAATAGAAAACTTTGTAGAGACAAGAATATCTTTTGAAATTTGAATTCACAGGGTTTGCTGAATTTTTTCTAAAAATTAGATTCACATATAATTCCTTTTCTTTGAATTGCAATAATGAAAAGCCACTAATAGAGAGAAATAAAACAGCGAAAGTTTGTGGTCGATATCTGCGCTGCCAGCCTGTAAAGAAATGTCGGACGCAAAAAGTATTATAAAATAAAGGTTTATTTTATTATTCTACGCGTTTCAAAGTGTAACCCACTTCTTCTTCAGGAAATAAAAAAACAAATAGAGAAAGAGCTAAAAAAAAAGCAAGTGGTTTGGAGAGAAGGAGAGAGAAAGAAAATTCTGAGGGGTTTAATATTGCCCTCTTTGTTTGCAGTGTGAGAAGAATAAAAAAACAAATTCTGTCATTAAGATGCTGTAACTGCAGCATATTTCAGATCTATTAATTCAGTCACATTGAATGACTATACAGGTACAGAACCTTCCTATATATCACTTGAATCTTTAGATTATTATTCAAAAACTGACACTAGAGATGAGCGAATGTTTCAATATTCAATTCGGATTACGATTGTCGAATTTGCGATATTCGCGGATTAATTCGTCGAATGATCGCCGAACGTTACCAAACATCATAGGATTCAATAGGGGGACAAAAAAACACATACGCAACACCTTAAAACTGGCCCAAAAGCTGCCAAAACACATCAAATTAGGGGTAGACACCTGGAAAGTGCCATCAATTGACTAGAGTACAAGTACTATAATTATTATTACTATTACAGCGACATTTATTCCGTGGTGTGTTAAATGTCAAAAGGGGTCACCGACTGGTGCAAGAGGAGAGAGGACCCTGCCCTCCAGGGCGCACATACAATCTACAAAGGATGGGTGATGATACAGTAGGTCAGAGTACAGCTAGTCGTGCAGCGGTATGCTGGAGCGAGGCTTACCGCAGATTGTATGCTTGTCACAAGAAGTGGGTCTTCAGCTTTCTTTTCAAGATTTGCACGGTAGGCGAGAGTGTTGGGGTATAGCAATACACAGTAGCGGAGATGCACGGGACAAATCTTGTTTGCGAT
The DNA here is from genome assembly GCF_046119375.1 of Phyllobates terribilis. NCBI lineage: Eukaryota > Metazoa > Chordata > Amphibia > Anura > Dendrobatidae > Phyllobates > Phyllobates terribilis. The sequence goes on from NW_027362769.1 coordinate 288,753,670, forward strand.
TGTGACAAGAAGAGATAAGAGGGAAGTAGAGAAGGAGATCTTGGAAGGATGGGAAATTGCGTGCAGGTAACTAGAACAGGGAGACTAGGTCACACATGTATGGTGGAGACAGGTTTTTGATGGCTTGGTATGCCAAAGTTAGGCTTTTCAACTGGAGTCTCTGGGCAACAGGTAGCCAGCGCAGGGATTGACAGAGGGGAGAAGACTGGAAATAGCCAGGTGACAGGTGAATTAATCAGCCAGCACAGTTTAGGATAGATTGGAGGGATGCGAGAGTGGTAGAAGGGAGGCCACAGAGCAGGAGCTTGTAGTAGTCAAGGCGGGAGATGATGAGGGTGTGCACTGGTGTTTTTCTACATTCATAGTTAAAGAATGTGTGGATTCCCGAGATACTTTGGAGTTGGAGTCAGCAGCAAGTGGAAAGGGCTTGGATCTGACATTTGAAGGACAGATCAGAGTGAAGCTTGCGGGACTAGGGAGAATGGGCAGCCATTCACTTTGATAGATAGGTCAGTTGGTTGTGGGGGTGAATGAGATAGTGGAAAGATGATGCATTCTGTTTTATCCATGTTCATTTTTAAAAATCTAGCAGACAAGAAAGAAGAAATATAGGACATACATTGTGGGATTCTGGTTAGTAAGGAGGTGATATCAGGTCCAGAAAGGTAGATCTGTGTGTCATCAGCATAGAGGTGATACTGAAAGGCCAGGCCGAAGGTGTAGATGAAGAAGAGCCTGGGTCCTTAAACTGAACCTTAGGGGACACTGACACATAGGGGTGAGATGAAGAGGTGGTGTGTGAATGGGAAACACTGAATGTCCTGTCGGTTAGGTATGAAAAAGATCCAAGACAGGGCCAAGCCTGTGATGCCAAGAGATGAGAGTCTGTAGTAAGAGGGTTTGGTCTGTGTCGAAGGCAGATGACAGGTCTAGGAGGAGGAAGACAGAGTAGTCTGGCTTAGATTTGGCAGTTAGTAGGTCATTGGTGTGAAAAAGAAAGTAAGTTCCAGCTAAAAAAGAGTCCAAAACTTCCTCTTTATTACAATTAAAATCAGATGGCAAGACATACTGTATTTCCAAAAGAGCAACGCGTTTCAAACGCGAGTGTTGCGTTCTTTATCCAAGATAAGTTAAAAAATGGCAAGTGCCTCGTATATACAGTATATAGGGCTCCACCAATAAAACAGCATGCAGAAATCACGTGACTTATCTAAAAAACAAATGGTGCTGTAAATGTATAATTAACTGCAATACACCATATTACACTAGACAATACAGACACAGAGCGCAAAGACAATTTGATATTAAATATAGTATAATTCAAAGAGAAGAATCCACCGAGAAGCTACTAGTTGTAATGAAATAGAAGCTCTCGCCGCATATTTAACCCCTTAACCCCCGAGGGTGGTTTGCACGTTAATGACCAGGCCAATTTTTACAATTCTGACCACTGTCACTTTATGAGGTAATTACTCTGGAACGCTTCAACGGATCCCCCTGATTCTGAGACTGTTTTTTCATGACATATTGTACTTCATGATTGTTGTAAAATTTCTTCGATATCACTTGCGTTTATTTGTGAAAAAAATGGAAATTTGGCAAAAATTTTGAAAATTTTGCAATTTTCAAAATTTGAATTTTTATGCCCTTAAATCAGAGAGATATGTCACACAAAAGAGTTAATAAATAACATTTCCCACATGTCTACTTTACATCAGCACAATTTTGGAAACAAAATTTTTTTTGTTAGGGAGCTATAAGGGTTAAAAGTTGACCAGCGATTTCTAATTTTTCCAACAAAATTTACAAAACAATTTTTTTAGGGACCACATCACATTTGAAGTCACTTTGAGAGGTCTTTATGACAGAAAATACCCAAAAGTGACACCATTCTAAAAACTGCACCCCTCAAGGTGCTCAAAACCACATTCAAGAACTTTATTAACCCTTCAGGTGCTTCACAGGAATTTTTGGAATGTGGAAGAAAAAAATGAACATTTAACTTTTTTCACAAAAATGTTACTTTAGACCCAATTTTTTGTATTTTTACAGGGGTAACAAGAAAAAATGGACCCTAAAATTTGTTGTGCAATTTCCCCTGGGCACGGAGATACCCCATATGTGGGGAAAAAACACTGTTTGGGCGCACGGCAGGGCTCAGAAGGGAAGGAGCGCCATTTGACTTTTTGATTGTAAAATTTGCTTGAATAATTAGCGGATGCCATGTTGCATTTGGAGAGCCCCTGTGTGCCCAAACATTGGAGCTCCCCCACAAGTGACCCCATTTTGGAAACTAGACCACACAAGGCACCTATCTAGATGCATAGTGAGCACTTGGAACCCCCAGGTGCTTCACAAATTGATTCGTAAAAATGAAAAAGTGTTTTTTTTTCACTTTTTCATTTTTACGAATCAATTTGTGAAGCACCTAGGGGTTCCAAGTGCTCACTATGCATCTAGATAGGTGCCTTGGGGGGTCTAGTTTCCAAAATGGGGTCACTTGTGGGGGAGCTCCAATGTTTGGGCACACAGGGGCTCTCCAAACGCAACATGGCGTCCGCTAACAATTTGAGCCTATTTTCCATTCAATTTGTTAGCGGACACTATGTCGCGTTTGGAGAGCCCCTGATGTGCCTAAACAGTGGAGCTCCCCCACAAGTGTCCCCATTTTGGAAACTATACCCCTCAAGGATTTTATTAAGGTGTATAGTGAACATTTTGAACCCAGAGGTACGACACAGAATTTGATAACATTAGGTCATCATATTGAATAAGTTGTCATTAGTCTTGAGCGCAAGTGCTTGCTACTTGAGTTTGCATCGGGTACTCAGGTATGCACCATATACTGCGTGTGCTCGAGTGACATGCTCGAGTCCCCGCCCGGATGTTTCACGGTTAATAGACACCCAAAAAAAACCATGCGGGGATTGCTCGTGCATGGCAGGCAATCCCCGCAAAGTTTTTTGGGCCGTGAAGCATATGGGGCGGAGACTCGAGCATGTCACTCAAATACCCATGATACTCAATGCATACCAGAACACCCAATGCAAACTCAAGTAGCGAGCACTTGCGCTCAACACTAGTCGCCATATCGTCATCTTTTTTTCTTACTTTTGAAAAAAATCCCAACCCCATCACAACCCTAACCCCAACCCTAACCCCAACCCCAGCCCTAACCCTAACCCTAACACAACCCTAACCCTAACACAACCCTAACCGTAGCACAACCCTAACCCTAGCACAACCCTAACCCTAGCACAACCCTAACCTGAGAGTTTATTTTTTACGCCGTTCCTCATGCGGTATAAGTGATTAGACGACCTTATTCTTCGAGTCGGTGAGACTACAGCGATACCAGAATCATATGGGGTTTTTATGACTGACAGCTGTCACACACTAAAAGACGCATTTTTTGTAAAATCTAGTTTTTGCATCGCCATATTTTGAGAGCTATAATTTTTCCAGATTTTGGCAGACAGTCATTTGAAGGCTTGTTTTTTGCGGGATGAGTTGACGTTGTTATTGGTGCCATTTTCAGGCACGTGACATTTTTTGATCGCTTTCTATTCCGATTTTTGGGAGGCAGAATAAACAAAAACCAACAATTCAGGAATTGTTTTTTTTATTTTTTAATTCTTTTCCGCGTGTGGTAAAATTGAAAAGGCAGCTTTATTCTTCGGGTCAGTAAGTTTTCAGCGGTACCACATTTATATCGTATTTCTATAGAAAAAATTATTTTTTAGCATAGCTTTATTCTGAGAGCTATAAATTTTTTATTTTTCAGCTGATGGAGCTGTATAGCAGCTTGTTTTTTGCGGAACGAGATGACGTTTTCAGTGGTACCATTTTTATTTATATTTTTCTTTTTGATCGCGTGTTATTCCATTTTTTGTTTGGCGGTATGGTGATAAAGCATTGTTTTTTGCTTCGTTTTTTTTTTTTTTTACCATGTTCACTGAAGGGGTTAACTAGTGGGACAGTTTTATAGGTCAGGTTGTTTCGGACGCGGCGATACCAAATATGTGTACTTTTATGTTTTTTGTTTTTTTTTTATAATAATATTTATTGATGGATTATACATTATATTTTTATTTTTGGTGGATTATTATTATTATTTTTTTTTATATTTTTACAATTTTTTTTTTTTTTTTTTTCACTTTCTGATAGTTTTTATACTTTATTACTTTGTCCCACTATGGGACTTTCACTTTTTTTTCTCTGATCGCCTGCATGGCACAGGAATGCAGCACCATCCCTGTGCCATGCAGGCTGTCAGCGCTGGACAGGGAGAAGATTGTTTGGAGATGCACTGCACAAGTCCAAAAAATCTTCCTGCTGTCTGGTGACCCGGATGTTGTCATGACGACATTGGGTCGTCATGGCAACATCCTGGAAGCCACGGCAGACAGTGCTGGAAGCCGGAAGAGGAGGTGAGTATCTGCGATCACCTCCCCTTGCCACCGCAATGCTGCGATCGACTTCGATCGCAGCATCGCGGGGGTTAATGTGCTGGGAGCGGTGCGTGATCACTCCCTGCACATAGTACCCGGTGTCAGCTGTGACAATCAGCTGACACCCGGCGGCGATCGCGCCCGCACAGCCTGTGTGCGCGCGCGATCGCCATGACGTACTAATATGGGTCTGGCTCTTAAGTCCCAGGGCACAGACGCATATTAGTACGTCTAAAGTTGTTAAGGGGTTAAGCTGGCCGGATGACAAGTATTGAGGTAGTACATCCAGAAAGCTTCACGGTCAAGCAAGCATCTCCGATTGTCACCCCCTCTCGGAATCATGGAAAGTCACTCTATGCCGTAAACTTGGAAGGAGGAAGTATTCCTATTATGAGCCTGTATGAAATGCCTGGAAGCGCAAGATATACTGCGGTTAGTTGTGTTAACAATTTCTCCAATATGTTCAGCAATGTGTTTCTTGATTTTACGTATAGTGCAACCAACAGATAGAATATTACAAATTGTACATTCAATTATATACACAATGTAATCACTATTACAATTGATAAAGTTCTTTAACTCATGTTGTTGTGTTTTTCCATATTAAAAAATTATTTTGTGATTTTCACATAGCGGCACTTACCGCAACGGTTTTGGCTACACTTCAAAAAACCCTTGCTATCAAGCCAAGTGTAGTGCTGTTTATTTGGGGTAATAAAACTGGGGGATAATAAATTCCCTAATGTTTGGGCTCATTTGGCCACTACTATGCATCCCGGTTCCAATATATTAGCGAATATGACATCATGCAATATAGGCAGATATTTTAAAATAATCTGTTTAATTTGGTGAAATTGAGGACTAAATTTTAGAGAACTTTAAGGTTTGTCTATTTTGTTATTAGTGGAAATAATATTATCAGAATCACTGCCAGCGGAAATCTGAATTAGATCGGATCTTAATTTTTTCTTGACTATACCCTCAGCTCTCTTAAGTGTCCATGAGGGATACCCTCTTCTGGTTAATTTGGTCTTACACTCTGTAATTTCATTGTTCAATTTATTTGTATTACTACAATTTCTTTTAATTCGAGTGAATTCACCTACCGGTATAGATTTCATAGTGTGTTGTGGATGTCCAATATTTGCATATACAATGCTGTTACCTGACATAGGTTTCACAAATGTAGACGTGGTAATATTACCCTCAAGAATTTCCAATCTAAGATCTAAAAAAGAAATGCATGTGGGATGAAAAAAATGATAGAGCACAGGTGAGCTAGTGTTTCCTTTCATTGCACAGTAGGTCGTTGGTGACTTTAGTCAGGGCAGTTTCATGGAATGGTGAGGTCGGAAGCCTGATTGTAAGCGGTCAAAGAGGGAGCAGGAGGAGAGGTTGGAGGACAGATCAAAAGTAGTTTGGAGGAATAGCGGAGAAGTGAGATGGGGTGATAGCTAAACATAGGATGGGTCAAGGGAGGGGTTTTGGAGGATGGATGTGATCAAGGTATGTTTGAATCACGAGGGGAAGACGCCAGTTGTTAGTGACAGGTATAAGAGGAGGGTTAGGTTTCGGATGAACACTGTGATATGGTTTGGAATGAGGTGGGATGGTATTAGGTCAAGTTCACAGGCGGTGAAATTTGATTTGGAGAGTAAAGATGATCTTCCGTGATGGCGGAGAAGCTGGTTTTGGAGGAGGAGAGTTGAGTCATTATGAGAGAGAAGGGGCTGTTAAAACTTTAAGCAAAACGTTTGCCTTATGTTGTCAATCTTCTGCTTCAAGAATGAGGTTAAGACTTTAGCTGAGATAAGAGAAGAGGAGAGGGAGGGGGAGCTGGTGGACAGAGGAGGGACTTGAAAGTACTGAATAGCTGTTTAGGGTTTTGAGACACGTAAGATAGGAGAGATGAGAAGTAGGTTTGTTTTGCTGCAGTAAGAAATTGTGCAGCATTTTAAAAACTTCTGTTACTGGACTGCACTCCCTTTCTTTGGCAGTCACACAGTGGTAAGCCTTGTAGATGAGGGCCAGGAAGAACATGTGCTCCAGTAGATGACAAGTGCTGCATCAAGTGGCCTCTGTTCTTCTTCCTCCACATTAACATCACACACAGTACAGTCCTCAGAGGTGGCACCTCAATTACCCTTGTTTTCACCCACGTCACAACTCTCCAACCGGCCAACTGATTGTGGAGAAGCACAGATGGGCGAGTCTGCAGAGCTGTTCACACATTTTATTCCTGTTAGAACCCTCCTGTTAGTTTTTGCTATCTTGTGTTTTGCGGTCACGTGACCAGCTGCCTATATATTCCAGCTCCGCCCTTCTGGCTTTGCTGGACTTCAGTGCTGTTTAGACTGTCTCTCTAGCCAGGTGCTTTGGTGCCTATCTCTGTCAGTTCTTGGTCCTCTGGGACCTTTAGTACTTTTTGTCAGTTTGTCCTTTTTGCTCTGCAACAACTTCTGTTTAGGAGGTGTCCCATTTTTGTCCCAGTCCTTAGCTCATTTAGGGACCCCTCCCTTGATTCTATAGGTCTCCGTTCAGACTAGCCGAGGACGAAGGCAGGTCTGTTCACAAGGAACAGGCAGCCCGCTACATTGTAGGGATTCAGCTTAGTCTTACTGTAGGGACAGCTTTCCCCTATCTTTCCTTAGTTTATGTTGCAGATCATAACAGTAAGTCCAGCCCAAAGAAAAAACTAAAAGGAAAGAAATTCGGGGATCAGTATGGTTTCCTTCCAGGAGTTGGCTCATCGCCTGCAGGGATTGTCTCTGGAGGTGGCCGAGCTTCAGCAACACGTGAGTAGCTGGCCTGGAGCGCATTTTGTTGAACCGAAGGTAGGACTGCCTGATGTTTTTTATGGTAAACAGCAAGATTTTTTTTCCTTTAAAAATGCTTGTTTGTTATATTTTCGTTTGAGACCAAGATCCTCTGGGAATGAATCACAGCGCATTGGTTTTATTATGTCACTGTTGCACAGTGAACCACAGGGGTGGGCCTTTTCTCTCCAACCTAATGATCCGTGTTTAAGTTCTGTTGAAGAATTTTTTTCTGCTATGGGGCTATTATATGACGATCCTGATCGAATCTCATCTGCTGAGTCATAACTTAGACGTTTGAATCAGGGGTCAGATGATGTTGAAATTTATTGCACACACTTCAGAAGATGGGCCTCAGAAGTTAAATGGAATGATTCGGCACTGAAATGTTTATTTCTTGCTGGTTTGAGTGAAAGGGTTAAGGATTTGCTAATTGCATTCCCTGCACCTGAGACTCTGCAGGAAGCTATGCAGTTAGCTGTTCGGGTGGACAGGAGACTGAGGTCCAGGGTCAATGATGTAAAGATTCCTGTAACTTCAGGTCCTAGTTCCCAGAAAATCTGCTCTGACAGCGGAGAACCAATGGAGGTTGGGGTGATGTCACTCCACTCTCAGGAAAGAGATCGGAGATTCGCCGAAGGTTTGTGTCTTTATTGTGGTAAAGATGATCATTTGATTAAGTATTGTGAGTGTCGTTTAAGCAAAGAAAAAAAAAAGGTCAGTTACGCCCATATAGCTTGTTTACGCTCTGCAGGAGTGTTTCTTTCTGGGTGTACTACTCCGCAGGGAGATTTGATTGAATTTCAGGTATTTGTGGATTGTGGTTCAACACTTAATGTGATTGATAAAGGGTTTTTGGAAAAACTTAAATTGAAATCTAAACCTTTGTCATCACCTATTTCTGTGGTTGCAATTGATAACACTCCTTTGAAATGTATTACTCACAAGACTGCTGCATTTCCTCTCACTATCAATGGTGTTCACCAAGAAATTTTGGACTTGGTTGTTTTGGATAATTTGCCCTCTCCAGTTGTTCTAGGATTGCCTTGGTTAAAACTGCACAATCTTTTGTTGGACTGGTCTACTAATGTGATTAAGTCTTGGAGTCCGAAGTGCTATGATAAATGTTGTAATGGTCGCATTGCGGCTGTGGAAAAAGGGGAATTACCAGTACCTATTCAAGATTTTTGGAGGTTTTTTTTGGAGGAGGAGTCGCAAGTTTTACCTCCTCATAGGGATTATGATTGCGCCATTGAGTTTGTTCCAGGTGCTACTCTTCCCAAAAGTCGCTTGTTTAATCTGACTATCCCTGAAAGAAAGGCCTTGGAGGAGTACATAGAGACTAGTCTGGCTGCTGGTCACATTAGACCTTCTAAGTCGCATGTGGCAGTCAGATTCTTCTTTGTTAAAAAAAAAGGACGGCGGTTTACGTCCATGTCTGGATTTTTGTGAAATTAATAAAATTACCATACGCAATTCCTACCCATTGCCGTTAATTCCTGACTTGTTTAACCAGTTAGTGGGAGCCAAGCGGTTCTCAAAAATTGATCTCCGAGGGGCATACAATTCGTTACGTGTGAAGGAGGTTGATGAATGGAAAACTGCTTTTAACACTCCAGTAGGTCATTTTGAGAATCTGGTGATGCCTTTCGGTCTTACCAATGCACCTGCATTTTTTCAGAACCTTATTAATGACATCCTGCGACCTTTGATTGGTAAGAATGTGGTTGTGTATTTGGATGACATTTTGATTTATTCACCAGATCTATAGTCCCATTGGCAGAGTGTACGTGAAGTTTTGCAGTTATGGAGTGATAATTCACTCTTTGCTGTTAGAACTCTCCTGTTAGGTTTTTTCTATTTTGCTGGTCACATGACCGTTTTTGCCTATTTAATCCTGCTCCGCCCTTCTGGCCTTGCTGGACTTCATTGTAATTTCTACTCTTAAGCTAGCCAGGTGCTTTGTTACCTTTCTCAGTCAGTTTAGCAAGGTCTTTTGACCTCTATGTTCTATGTTGTTTGTTTGTCTTTTTACTGCTACAATTTCTGCTAGGAGGTGTCCATCTTTCTCCCAGTCCCTAGTTCTTGTAGGGATCCCTCCCTCACATCTATAGGTCTTCGTTCAGACTAGCTGAGGACTTTAGCGGGTCTGATCGCAGGATCAGGTTCCCCGTTACATCGTAGGGATCTAGCTTAGTTCTTTGTAGGGACAGATCTCCTGTCTTTCCTTAGTGCTTGTAGCAGATCATAACAGTAAGTCCAGCCCAAACAATTTCTCTAAGGAAAGACCTCCAGTTTCCATCATGGTGTCGGTTCAGGATTTGGCTCAACGCCTGCAGGGACTCTCTCTGGAGGTGGCCGAGCTCCAACAACACGTGAGTAGCTGTTCTGGAGCGCATTTTGTGGAGCCAAAGGTATGATTGCCTGATTTATTTTTTGGTGAACCACAAGATTTTTTTTCCTTTAAAAATGCTTGTTTATTGTATTTTCGTTTGAGACCCAGATCCTCTGGTGATGAATCACAGCGTATAGGGTTCATAATGTCACTTTTGCGCAAAGAACCTCAGGGATGGGCCTTTTCTCTCCAACCTAGTGATCCGTGCTTTAGATCAGTGGATAGTTTTTTTTCTGCTTTGGGGTTGTTGTATGATGATCCTGATCGTGTCTCATCAGCTGAGACGGAATTGAGACATTTGAGGAAGGGATCAGGTAATGTGGAAAATTATTGTACTCACTTCCGTCTGTGGTCTGCTCAGGTGGGGTGGAACGATTCTGCTCTGAAAAGTTTGTTTCTTGCTGGGCTAGGTGAAAGGGTTAAGGATCTGCTGATTGCTTATCCTACACCTGGAAACTTGCAGGAGGCAATGCAATTAGCTATACGGGTGGACAGGAGACTGCGTGCAAGGGTTAATGAGAGTAAATCCTCTGCCATGTCAGCTCCGAGTCTTGAGAGGGTCTGTACTGACACTGGAGAGCCGATGGAGATTGGGGCGATGTCACCCCGCTCTCAGGAAAAAGACCGCAGGTTTTCTGAAGGTTTGTGCTTTTATTGCGGCAAATCTGACCATTTCATTAAGAACTGTGTGCTTTGTATGAACAAAGAAAAAAAAAAAAGGTCAGTTACGCCCGTATAGCCTGTTTAAACACTAAGGGTGTATTTCTTTCTGCTATTACCGCAGCTCAGGAAGAATTAATTGAATTTCAGGTATTTGTGGATTGTGGTTCTACTCTGAATGTGATTGATGAGGGATTCTTGGAAAAACTTAATTTAAAACCCAAACCTTTGTCATCCCCTATTGCCGTGGTTTCTGTCGATGGCTCTTCCTTGAAATGTGTTACTCACAAGGTTTATGAATTTCCCCTCACTATTAATGGTATTCACCAAGAAAATTTGGATTTGGTGGTATTAAATAATTTTCCTTCTCCATTAGTTTTGGGGTTGCCCTGGTTAAAATTGCACAATCCTGTACTGGATTGGTCTACCAATGAAATTAAGTCCTGGAGCCCTAAGTGTTATGACAAGTGTTGTAACGGGCGCATTGCTGCTGTGGATAAAGGGGAATTACCTGTACCTATTCAGGATTTTTGGAAAGTTTTTTCTGAGCAGAAGATGCAAATTTTGCCTCCCCATAGAGACTATGATTGTACCATTGAATTTGTCCCTGGAGCGACTCTTCCTAAAAGTCGTTTATTTAATCTGACTATTCCTGAGAGAAAGGCTTTGGAGGAATACATACAGACAAGCTTGGCCGCCGGTCATATCAGACCCTCTAAGTCACCTGTGGCTGTTGGATTTTTTTTTGTTAAAAAAAAGGACGGCGGTTTACGTCCTTGTTTGGACTTTCGCGAGATTAATAAAATGACTGTACGCAACCACTACCCACTGCCATTGATTCCTGATTTGTTTAACCAGTTAGTGGGGGCCAAGTGGTTCTCTAAAATTGATCTCCGGGGGGCATACAATTTGTTGCGCATGAAGGAGGGTGATGAATGGAAGACTGCTTTTAACACTCCTGTGGGTAATTTTGAGAATTTGGTTATGCCTTTTGGTCTTACCAATGCACCAGCATTTTTTCAGAATCTTATTAATGACATCCTTAGACCTTTGATCAGCAAAAATGTGGTTGTGTATTTGGATGACATTTTGATTTATTCGCCTGACCTGGAGTCTCATTGGCGGAGCGTACGTGAGGTATTGCAGTTATTGATTGACAATTCCCTTTTTGCTAAGCTGGAGAAATGTGAGTTCGCTGTACAGAGAATTAGTTTTTTGGGCTACATTATCTCCAGCGAGGGCTTTGAGATGGACCCGGTGAAAGTTCAAGCTGTGCAGGAATGGCCTAGGCCTATTGGTTTGAAATCTATACAGAGGTTTTTGGGTTTCGCCAATTATTACAGAAAATTCATTAAAAATGTTTCTATTATTGTTAAACCACTGACCGATCTCACCAGGAAAGGTTCTAATACGGTTCAGTGGACTACTGAGGCCATTGAAGCTTTTGTGTTTCTAAAGGATAGGTTCAGCTCTGCCCCCATTCTTATGCAGCCTGATGTGACTAAGCCGTTTTTGGTTGAGGTTGATGCTTCTTCTGTGGGAGTCGGTGCAGTGTTGTCTCAGGAAAACAAGGATGGAGTACATCCCTGTGCCTTTTTTTCAAAAAAATTTTCTGAGACTGAACTTAATTACGATATTGGTAATCGGGAATTACTGGCTATTAAACTCTCATTTGAACACTGGCGTCATCTCTTGGAAGGTGCTGATTTTCCCATTCAGGTTTTCACGGATCATAAAAATCTGATCTATCTTGATGCTGCCAAGTGCTTGAATGCCCGTCAGGCTAGGTGGGCACTTTTTTTTCCGTGGTTTAATTTTTCCGTTACTTACATCCAGGTTACCAAGAATGTTAAAGCTGATGATTTGTCTCGCAGCTATTCTCCCATGGTCGGTGCTGAGGAGGAGGAGAGCATTTTACAAGAAGGTGTTGTGATTGCTGCATTGGACTCCGTTTTGGAAGATGAGATTCTTAAAGCACAGGAGAATGCCCCATCTAACACTCCCCATGGGAGGTTGTTTGTGCCTAGGACCTTTAGGAGAGATTTGTTTGTTGAGTGTCATGAGTCTCGGTTGGCAGGTCATCCTGGAATTTCTGAGACCAAGAGACTTGTGGGTCGCAGTTTTTGGTGGCCTGGAGGGCAGAAGGAGGTCATTAAGTGGGTGCGTCAATGTACTGTGTGTGCTAGATCTAAGTCTTCACATACTCCTGCTGCGGGGTTGCTTTGCCCTCTGGAGGTTCCTAGTGCACCTTGGACACATCTGGCTATGGACTTTATTACTGACCTTCCCCCCTCTGAGGGTTTCACGGTCATCTGGGTGGTCGTGGACCGTTTTAGCAAGATGTGTCACTTGGTTCCCTTCATCAAACTGACCAGCGCTAAGACACTCGCTAAGGCCTTTGTCAAGGAGATTGTCAGACTCCATGGTGTTCCTACTGACATTGTTTCTGATAGGGGACCTCAGTTCGTGGCTCGTTTTTGGCTTGCCTTTTGTGACTGGTTGGGAGTTCATTTGTCATTTTCATCTGGATATCATCTTGAGTCTAATGGCGAGACAGAAAGGAACCAGGATGTTGAGCAGTTCTTGCGTTGTTTTGTGGCAGACAATCAAGAGGGGTGGTCTGAGTTTCTGCCGCTTGCTGAATTTTCTTTTAACAACCATACATCCTCTTCTGCTGGGTGTTCGCCTTTTTTTTGTTGTTCTGGGAGATATCCGTCTTTTGGGTTATTCTCCAAATTGGTATCGGCTGTGCCTGAGGAGGAGAGTTTTTCCGGTGCTTTGGAAAGAGTTTGGATGGATGTGCGTGGCAATCTTCAGGAGGCTAACAAAAAATCTAAGAGGTACTTTGACAGGAAACGTCAAGAGGTTTTGTTTACGGTTGGTGACATGGTTTGGTTGTCCTCTAAGAATCTGCGGTTGAGGATTCCTTCAAAAAAATTGGGTCCCAAGTTTGTAGGGCCCTTTAAGGTGCTTCAGGTAGTTAACCAATCTGCTGTTAGGTTGGAGGTTCCTACCTCCTGGAAGATTAATCCGGTGTTTCATTTTTCTCTATTGAAAAAAGCTTATGTATCAGATAGAGACGCCACTGCCACTGTTCCTCCGGTGGTGGAGGACAGGGAATATGAAATTTCCCGCATCCTTAATTCTAGACAGTATAGAGGGAGTTTGCAGTATCTCGTCGCTTGGAAGGGTTTCGGTCCCGAGGATAACTCATGGGTGAGGGCAGATGATGTTTCTGCTTCCAGACTTGTCAGAGCATTTCACAAGAGGTTTCCTGATAAGCCTGGGCCTAGGGGATCCGGAGGATCCTCATAGAAGAGGGGGTACTGTTAGAACTCTCCTGTTAGGTTTTTTCTATTTTGCTGGTCACATTACCGTTTTTGCCTATTTAATCCTGCTCTGCCCTTCCGGCCTTGCTGGACTTCATTGTAATTTCTACTCTTAAGCTAGCCAGGTGCTTTGCTACCTTTCTCAGTCAGTTTAGCTAGGTCTTTTGACCTCTATGTTTTATGTTGTTTGTTTGTCTTTTTACTGCTACAATTTCTGCTAGGAGGTGTCCATCTTTCTCCCAGTCCCTAGTTCTTGTAGGGATCCCTCCCTCACATCTATAGGTCTTCGTTCAGACTAGCTGAGGACTTTAGCGGGTCTGATCGCAGGATCAGGTTCCCCGTTACATCGTAGGGATCTAGCTTAGTTCTATTGTAGGGACAGATCTCCTGTCTTTCCTTAGTGCTTGTAGCAGATCATAACATTTGCTAATCTGGAGAAATGTGAGTTCGCTGTGCAGAAAATTAGATTTTTGGGCTACATTGTCTCCAGCGAGGGCTTTGAAATGGACCCTGTGAAGGTTCAGGCTGTGCAGGAATGGCCTAGGCCTATTGGTTTGAAATCTATACAGAGGTTTTTGGGTTTTGCCAATTATTACAGGAAATTCATTAAGAATTTTTCTGTAATTGTTAAACCTCTAACCGATCTCACCAGGAAAGCGTTTGAGTATCTCAAAGAGAGGTTCAGTTCTGCCCCTATCCTTATACAGCCTGATGAGACCAAACCTTTTTTGGTCGAGGTCGATGCTTCATCAGTGGGGGTCGGAGCAGTTTTGTCTCAAGAGAACAAGGGTGGAGTACATCTTTGTGCCTTCTTTTCGAAAAAAATTTCGGAAGCCGAACTGAATTAGGATGTTGGAAATCGGGAGTTGCTGGCTATTAAACTTGCGTTTGAACACTGGCGTCATTTTTTGGAAGGCGCTAGATTTCCTATTCAGGTTTTCACTGATCATAAGAATTTGATCTATCTGGATGCTGCCAAGCGCTTGAATGCCCATCAAGCTAGGTGGGCACTTTTTTTTTCTCGGTTTCATTTTTCTGTTACCTATATCCCTGGTACTAAGAATGTTAAAGCCGATGCTTTATCTCGCAGCTTCTCTCCTACGGTCGGTGCCGAGGAGGAGAACATTTTGCAGAAAGGAGTTTGTGGTAGCGGCATTGGACTCCGATTTGGAAAATGGGATTCTTAATGCTCGAGATGATGCTCCATCTAACACTCCCCATGGGAGGTTGTTCGTGCCTAGAGACTTTAGGAGAGATTTGTTTGTGGAGTGTCATGAGTCTCGGTTGGCAGGTCATCCAGGAGTTTCGGAGACTAAGAGACTTATCAGTCACAGTTTTTGGTGGCCTGGATGGCAGAAGGAAGTCATCAAGTGGGTGCGTCAGTGTACTGTGTGTGCTAGGTCAAAGGCTTCACATACTCCTGCTGCGGGGTTGCTTTGCCCTCTGGAGGTTCCTAGTGCGCCTTGGACGCATCTCACTATGGATTTTATTACTGATCTTCCTGTGTCTGAGGGTTTTACTGTCATTTGGGTGGTCGTGGACCGTTTTAGTAAGATGTGTAATTTGGTTCCATTCATTAAATTGCCCTGCGCAAAGACACTCGCTAAGGCGTTTGTTAAGGAGATTGTCAAGCTCCATGGTGTTCCCATGGATATTGTTTCTGATAGAGGACCTCAGTTTGTGGCTCGCTTTTGGCGTGGTTTTTGTGACAGGTTGGGAGTTCATTTGTCATTTTTGTCTGGTCATCATCCTGAGTCTAATGGACAGACTGAAAGAAAGAACCAGGATATTGAACAGTTTTTGCTTTGTTTTGTGGCAGACAATCAAGAGGTGTGGTCTGAGTTTCTGCCTCTCGCTGAATTTGCTCTTAACAATCATACATCCTCCTCTGCTGGGTGTTCTCCTTTTTTTTGTTGTACTGGGAGATATCCGTCTTTTGGTTCGTTCTCCAAATTGGGGTCAGCAGTGCCGGAGGAGGAGAATTTTTCAGGTGATTTGGAGAGAGTTTGGACTAATGTGCGTTGTAACCTGCAAGAGGCTAACAAGAAGTCCAAGAAGTATTTTGACAGGAAACGTAAAGAGGTTTTGTTTACTGTGGGTGACATGGTTTGGTTGTCCTCGAAGAACCTGTGGTTGAGGATTCCCTCTAAAAAACTGGATCCTAAGTTTGTGGGGCCATTTAAAGTGCTTCAGGTTGTTAACCCATCAGCTGTCAGGTTGGATGTCCCTACTTCCTGGAAGATTAATCCTGTGTTTCATGTTTCCTTTTTGAAAAAGGCTTAAGTTTCTAATAGGGACGCCACTGTCACAGTTCCTCCTGTGGTGGAAGACGGCGAATATGAAATTTCTCGTATTTTGAATTCAAGATGGCATAGAGGGAAATTACAGTATCTTGTCTCCTGGAAGGGTTTCGGTCCCGAATACAACTCCTGGGTAAGGACGAATGATGTCTCTGCTCCTAGGCTTGTTAAAGCTTTCCACAGGAGGTTTCCTGATAGGCCTGGGCCTGGAGGATCCGGAGGATCCTCATAGAAGAGGGGGTACTGTTAGAACCCTCCTGTTAGTTTTTGCTATCTTGTGTTTTGCGGTCACGTGACCAGCTGCCTATATATTCCAGCTCCGCCCTTCTGGCTTTGCTGGACTTCAGTGTTGTTTAGAATGTCTCTCTAGCCAGGTGCTTCAGTGCCTATCTCTGTCAGTTCTTTGTCCTCTGGGACCTTTAGTACTTTTTGTCAGTTTGTCCTTTTTGCTCTGCAACAACTTCTGTTTAGGAGGTGTCCCATTTTTGTCCCAGTCCTTAGTTCATTTAGGGACCCGTCCCTTGATTCTATAGGTCTCCGTTCAGACTAGCCGAGAACGAAGGTGGGTCTGTTCACAAGGAGCAGGCAGCCTGCTACATTGTAGGGATTCAGCTTAGTCTTACTGTAGGGACAGCTTTCCCCTATCTTTCCTTAGTTTATGTTGCAGATCATAACAATTCCGGGGCATCAGAGATCGGATCCAAAGCTTCACAGATTCAAGAGGGGGAAAGCATGTGTAGCGATGCCCAAATATTTTTTCAGTTGATCCGGGCCCAGACGAAGTAGGGTCTGAGAAGAATCCAAATCCTTGTCACAAGACGCTGGGGGTGGACATGGATGGGTTGGAAAAAGAAATAAATACACACCAGAACATGGAGAACTAAACTAATATACAACAGGGGTTGGAGAACTAAACTACTAAACAGCTAAGGTTGGAGAATGAAACAAATACACACCAGAAAATGGAGAACTAAACTAATAGAAAACAGGGGTTGCAGAACTAAACTTATAAGACACCAAGGGATGGAAAACTAACCTACTAAACAGCTAGGGTTGGATAACTAAACCACTACACACCAGGGGATGGAGAGCTAATCCACTAGACACCAAAGTGTCCCTAGACAGCATTGTTGGAATCCCCAAGGCTTGAGGGACAAACCTCTGTATCTAACACTACCTCCATTTCTTCTGCATCCTCCACCTCCTCTAGGGCCTGCACCTGTCAACCTCTGTCCTACTGAGACACACATTCCAACAGTGCAGAGAGAATCCCCCCACCTCCGTACTGCACAGCCAGGTCTCACCACAATCAGGCATTGTTAAAATTAATATGCCTTGGAGAACACAGTCATACAGCTGAACAGTTGTGGATAGCTCTCCAGGCCAAGTTTGAGCAATGGCTGTCTCCACTGAACCTGGAGCAAGGGAAGGCCATGTGCTATAATGGTGCAAACACGGTGGTGTCTCTATGTCGGGGCAACCTCAGACACGTGCCTAACATGGCTTCCATCTTCAACCTGCTGGTATAGCAATTTCTCCACCACAATCCCGCCTTGAGGGCAATGCTATAGAAACCACGGTCTCTGCATGCTTGCTTAAAACTATAAAAATGAACAGGATCTTTAGTATAAAAGCCAGACTACTAGACAATGAACTTCTTGATGATAGAAGCCACATCTCCTTAGCTTGCTGGTACTTTTCTGTGGGAATGAGCTTGTCTCCAACCAGCCAGGAATATCCAGTGAATGGCATGCCATGGTTTGATATTAGCACCCAGTAACAGAAGCAAAGCCATCCACAATTTCCGTACCTCAGGAATTTTATTTGGTAGACTTGCTGAGCAAACATTAGTTTCTCACAAAGAAGCTGAAGACACTGAGTGGCAGTAGGTGCAAGTTTCTCCAGCATGATCTGTTTGTTATTGTTAGATATCAGAGGGAGAACATAACTGGGCTTTGCCAAGGTGCCATATTGCATGATAAGTCTTATAGACCCTGCACTTGTGGCCTTACATTCTACAGGATGGTGCGGAAGGAGATAGTAGGTCATGGAGTTGCATTAGCTCCGGTGGTGTTGAGGTGAGGTGGCAGTGAGACAATGGCAGGCTGTAGGCTATTTTGAAGAGATGGGTTTTCAGGTTGTGTCTGAAGGATCAGAATGTGGTGGCTAATCGGACGTGTTGAGGCACAGAATTCCAGAGCATGGGGGATATTTGGTAAAAATATTGGAGGTGATTGGGTGAGGAACAAATAGGTGTGGAAAGAAGGTGGTCTTGGGAAGACCGGAGATTACGGAAGGAAATATATTGCGAGATTAGTTCAGAGATGTATGGAGAAGAAAGGTTAGGGATGGCTTTGTACGTCAGTGTTAGTAGTTTGAACTGGATGCGTTGGGCAATTGGGAGCCAGTGAAGGGATATTATAGATTGCAATCTTATGGATTGCTGGAGCCAGTCCACAGTGGAAAAGCAACCATAGAGTGTCCGGGAACCTTCCCACACACTTTTCTTAGCCAGGAATGCTTCTCGGCAGGGTTGGACTGGCCCACCAGAGAACCGGAGACTCCTCCGGTGGGCCCTGGCTTCTCCATCAGGAGAATTCATAGCGCAAACCTTGCAGCTGCTATGGAGCTATTTAGTGGGGGAGAAAGGTGGTCCCTCACACTGCTTCTCGGTGAGAGTTGTATTTCACCACAGCCACATTCTTTAGCTCGGTGAAAGGACTGGCATAGAGGGAAACCGTATCTACTTTGGCTGTAATTTCGCCCAGGAAGTCCTCTAATGCAGCTTGTTGCATAAGCAATGGCAGCCCATCCAACATCAGTTCACACTTGTCGGGGGTGCTTAGTCACAGACAAAGATCTTTCTTTATGCCTTGAATTTAATCACTACAGAATTGGACAATGGCCTGATCTGCAATGTGTTTAGAGAAATAACGTGCATAAGGAAAGACATGGTTTAGGCCACTGAAGGTCATTAAGTGAAACTCATACAGCTTTCCCACAGACTGAAAGAGGGGTATCAAAACTTCCAAGACAGCCAAGACTTCCCTGTCCTCCCCAAGAGGACGACTGTCCATGTTCTCCTCCTCATCCTCCTACTCATTATCACCCAATCCGCATTGAGATGAGATGAGGCTGGGCTGCATAGTTCCTTGCTCCGCCTGCAATGCCTCCTCTTTAACTGTGAGCACCAACCGTTTCAGTAGACAGAGAAGCAGGATGGTGACTCTAATTATGGCGTCATTGCCGCTCACCATCTTGGTGGAGTCCTCAAAGTTTTTGAGGATATCACAGATGTCAGACATCCATGCCCACTCATCAGTTCTTATGTGCGGAGGCTGGCCTGAATGCCGATGGGCGTGTTGAAGCTGGTACTTAACAACTGCCTTCTGCTGCTCACAAATCCTTCCCAACATTTGCAACATTGATTTCCAATGTGTTGTGACATCGCACAACAGTCGGTGAGCTGGAAGCTGCATATGCTGCTGAAGCACTACCAGGGTGGCGGAAGCTATAGCTGACTTTCTGAAATGGGCACACACGTATTGTACTTTCACAAGCAGCTCTGGCAGATCTGGGTAGGTTTTGAGAAACCGCTGAACCACTAAGTTGAGCACAATTAGTGCTCTCTCATTGCTAATGTGTACCCCTGTATGGAGAACAATATCAGCACCGAAAAATTAAAAGATGAAATATAGCCTGCTTTATATACCACGGTACTAAGAAAACCAATTTTGATTATATCTTGTGTACCCCTGTGACAAAAATATCTGCACCAAAGAATTAATTTCACTAGAGTAGAACTAATATAATGGTGACCAACAATTCTTCCACTACAGCCAACCCAATAGATGGAGAGACCCAATCAGGATTCTCCACATTTCAAAAAATTGGGGCCTAAACCCACCGAAGTGGCATCAATTTCACCAGAGTAGAAGTAGTTTAATGGAGAGAGAAACCTTTTCCACTACAGCCAAACTCAATAGATGGAGACCCAATCAGGATTCCCCACATTTCCAAAAATTAGCAGCAGACACTAGCAAAGTGAAATCAATTTCAGTACAGTAGAAATTGTAGAATTAGGAATGACACGTCTTCCCCTAAAGCCAACCGAGTAGAAGGAGACTCAATCAGAAGTGTTTACATTTCCCTGAATTAGGGCCTAACACCACCAAAGTGGCAACAATTTCACTAGAGTTTAAGTAGTATAATGGGTACCGACACTGTTTTTACTACAGCCAACCCAGCAGATGGAGACAAAAGCATAACTGTTCACATTTAAAAAAATGAGGGCCCAAGACCACCATTTCCGTGGCCTACAGATTGGAGATGATGGAGTTCAACCTCTTATCTTTGTCACGTGTAGGAGTAAATAATCTTTTACATGACCACAACTGCAAGACTGAGGGCTGACTGTAGTGCTGAGAGAGAGCGGAGTACGGTGAAACGGACAAACTGCTAGACCATGAGTGAGGTGCAGGCGGAGATGTTACGGTGGATTGAGAAACATGTGGTGTGCTCAGTGAAACAAACACAGCAGGCATGTCAGCTTCTGTTACAGCTGCCGGGCTCTCACTCAGCCTGAGTGAAGCGAATATACAACAGTAGGTTCTGCGGTCGGAGACCTGCATGAGAATACTTGCCACAATAACAGAGGAGGAGGAAGAAGGAGCAGATGCGTTTGATGGGGCGGCTGATGGTTGTTTATTGAAAACCAATTTTGAGTTAATCGCGTTTGTGTACCCCTTTGTGGAGAACAATATCTGCACCAAATAATTAATTTTACTACAATATACAATATAACTATACAAATAGATGGAGACCAAAACCTCTTCCACTACGACAAACCCAGGAGATGGAGACCTAACCAGGAGTGTTCACATTTCCCTAAATTAGGGCGTAACACCACCAAAGTGTCATCAATTTCACCAGAGTAGAAGTTGTTTAATGGAGACAAAATCCTCTTCCACTACAGCCAAACCCAATAGATGGAGACCCAATCAGGATTCCTCACATTTCCAAAAATTACTGGCAGACACCAACAAAGTGGCATCAATTTCAGTACAGTAGACATTGGGCAATTAGGAAAGACACCTCTTCCCCTACAGCCAACTCAGTAGATGGAGACCCTTTCAAAATTCCCCACATTTCCAAAAATTAGTGGCAGACACCAGCAAAGTGGCATCAATTTCACCAGAGTAGAAATAGTTTAATGGAGACAGAAACCTCTTCCACTACAGCCAAACCCAATAGATGGAGACACAATCAGGAGTATTCACATTTAAAAAAATGAGGGCCTAAAACCACCAAAGTGGCATTAATTTCACTAGAGTTTAAGTATAACGGGGACCGACACCGCTTCCACTACAGCCAACCCAATAGATGGAGACCCAATCAGGATTCCCCACATTTTCAAAAATTAGTGGAAGACACCAGCAAAGTTGCACCAATTTCACTACAGTAGAAATAGTAGAATTAGGAACCAAAACCTCTTCCACTACAGCCAACCCAGCAGATGGAGACTCAATCAGGAGTGCACCATCCTCTCCAGTCGTTCACCACGTCAGACTTGTACTCTGTTGTGCAGGTGCACGAGCTTGTCTAAAAAATATGTGAAAAGACTCACAGAAATTGCTTCTGCCACTTACACTACTGCTGCTGCTAATATTTTGGAATTGAAGAATTGATGTGCCAGAGGTTGGAAATGTAGAGCTGCGATGAACTCTGTGTGCCTCACTACTAGCCTGGGGAAAACCTATTTTAAGGCTATGTAAAAGCGTGTTTCGATGTTTCAGTATTCGCGGGTCACTTTCCAGGGCGGGAAGGATCTGGAAAAATTTACTCTTATAACGTAGATCTAACAGAGTGGCAACCCAGTCAGCACTATTTTGAATCATAGCTATACAGGGATCATGTTGCAGATAGTGCCGCAAGAACGCACTCCTATGTCAGCCTCTTTTCAGAGGTTTAAGCCCATGCTGTGTTGGTGGCTGGGTAATTCTGATGCTTGTTTCCTCCATCCCCACCCCCCAAATACGAACAGAGAGGGGATGATAATTCTTTTCATGTTCTGACTGTTGCTTGCCCATCACCTCTTCCTCTTCCATTTGTTCCTCGCCTTCACTAACACCTTCACTAATAGTTTTTCTGGTATCGCCAACTCCCCTAGATCGCAGTGAACCACCCTCCCTTGGCACCCTGAGATGTACCCTAGTGTATGAGAGTCAGTAACAGAAGAAAGTATTTTATTAGTGTGGATGAGGCCTGTATAACATAGGAGATATGCTACGAATAATTTCAAACTGAGATGTCCCCTACTGTATCACATTAGTAATACTGTATCACATTAGTAACAGAAGAAAGTATTTTTTATTGTGGATGAGGGCTGTATAACATACAAACTAATTCAAACTGAGATATCCCCAGCTGTATAACGTTAGGAATCAAAGAAAGTATTTTTTGACTGTGGATGAGGCCTGTATACCATAGAATATAATTACATAGAACATATGCTCCAAGATATTTCAAACTCAGATCTAGCCTGCTGTATCACGTTAGTCACAGTAAAAAATAGATTTATTTATTCTGCATAAGCTGTGCATACAGCTAAATTTCATTGCCACTAAAATAGTATGTGGCTTTTAGCAAAGTGCATCACGTTTGTGATGCCAAAAATTCTTTGGTGGACTCTGACTAGCAACAGAAAAAATACATTTTGTTTACTCTGAAAACCGCTGAATTACACCGCCACTAAAAGCACTAGGTGGCTTATAGCAGAGTGTAACACGTCTGCAACACAAAAAAATCTTTGGTGGACTGTGGCTAGCAACAGAAAATATCTATTTTTTAACTCTGAAAACAGCTGAATATCACCGCCACTAAAAGCACAAGGTGCCTTATAGCAGAGTTTAAAAAGTCTACGACACAAAAAAATCTTTGGTGGACTGTGGCTAGCAACAGCAAAAAAATATTTGTTTTACTGTGCATAAAGCTGAAGTTCATCCACCACAAAATTACAAACTGGGCTAACACAGCTTGCACTATCATATTAGCAAATGAAAAAAAAAAGAAAGTTTTTTGTGCTCTACACTGACAAGCTCTGCAAGCTCTGAATTTTAACGCCACAAAAACAAAAAGGGGCCTACAAGGGCTTGCTTGCTTTATCACATTAGCAAGTGCAAAGATTGAAGGCCTGCATGGAGCACAGTACAACCGATGCACAGCACTTTTCTCAGCCACCGACCTGCTCTTTCTGTCAGAATCTCAGTAATTGCACAAAAACAAACAAAAAAAAAAGGCTGCAAGGTCGATTGAACAGATACACAGCACAGGACTTATCTACACTATCTGACTTCCACAGAAGCGCCCATCTATCTAGCTAATATCTCTCATTACACAAGAGCTGGGTGCAGGAGCAGCGTCTAAGGCTGTGTGCCCACGATGCGTTTTTTGTGCGTATTTTGGTGCGTATTTGCAGCGCGTAAACGCTCCAGAAACGCATTGCATACCTTATCCCATGACTTCCTATGACATTCTGCAAGTTCTGTGCACATGGTCCGTATTTTTTCTGCGCAGATTTTACTCGCAGAAAAAATACGGACATAACCAATTCTTGTGCGTTTCTGCATGCGTATTTGCCTATACAATGCATTGGAAAAACGCATGGCAAATACGCATGCAAATACGCGTCAAATACACGTCAAAAACGCATGTAAAAACCGCATGCGTTTTTCTGCCAAGGAGATGCAGAAATGCTCAGGAAAATTTCTGCTTCATTTCTGCATCGTGGGCACTAAGCCTAACACAAGTGACATGCATAAAATGGTGCTCAGGGAACATGGCCGGTTTTTATATGGAGAGAACATGTGATTTCAGCAGCAAATTGCAGAAGCCCTTGTGTGTCTGGGAGACTGTGGATGCTTCCTGTGCTCTGATGGCTAGTAGTGTTGAGCCACCCCCGTAGTGTTCGGGTTCGGTTCGTCGAACACCGGGATGTTCGTGGAACTGTTCGTCGAACACCTTAGAACACCGTCAAACACCGTTAAAACCAATGGCAGGCAAACAAAAACACATAGAAACACATAGAAAACACCTTCAAATGTGTCCAAAAGCTGACAAACTGCTCAGAAGACACTCTCTTTAAAAAAGCCGGCCGGCAATTCAGCAGCGGCATATACCGGTACCCGACAATTTAGAATAGAAAGAATAGAGCATCACACATAGATTAGATAGATAGAAACATGTCAGTCACATATATAAGAAGTACAGTGATAGTGCTGATTACTGTACTTGTCATTTAGTGTTAAAATAAAGGATTTATTTAAAAAAAAATTGGCGTGGGGTTCCCCGTAATTTTAGTCTCTAGCGGAGGTTAAGCAGACGGCTGGGGCAGATGTTTGAAGCCTGGGAAGGGGGTAATAGCCACGGAGCTTACCAGGCTCCTAATATCAGCCCCCAGCTGAATACCTAGCCTTTACTAGCTATTAAGATGGGGGACCCCCAAAAAAATGATGTGGGGTCCCCCTATTTTAATAGCTAGCAAAGGCTAGGCAGACAGCTGGGGGCTGATATTAATAGCCCAGGAAGGGTGCCATGAATATTGGCCCCCTCCCAGGCTAGAAACACCAGCCGTAAGCCGCCCCAGAAATGGCGCATCCATAGGATGCGCCAATTCTAGCACTTAGCCTCGCTCTTCCCACTGCCCTGTAGCGATGGCAGTGGGGTAATAGGGCTGGGGTTGATGTCAGCTTATAATGCCAGCTGACATCAAGCCCAGGTTAGTAATTGAGAGGCATCTACAAAACACCCCCATTACTAACCCCATAGTCAAAGTAAAAAAAAAAAAAACACAAACACCCAGAATAAAGTCCTTTAATTGAAATAAACACACAATTCTTTATTGTTCTAAATTAAATCATACTTACCATCACGCCCATTCCAGCTGAAGCCAAAGTCTTCTGCAATAAAAGTAAAATAATAAAGCAACATCATCCATACCTTTCCATGGTTCCCACGACAGCTTCAGCTCTGCTACATTCACATGACAGGCTGGATCGCAGCCGAAAGCTGCCATCCAGCTTGCCATGCCGCAGACACTGAGAAGCGCAGGCATGCTTGCGCTCCTCAGTGTCTGGCTGTGACGGCATAAAGATGAGCCGAGGTCATGTCCAATGAACTCAGCTCACCTCATGCATGTCACTGACAAGGTGGGAAAATTCTCCTGCGCTTGCAGTCAGCGTGAGAGAATTCTCCTGCTGAAGCACTGAGCGCAGGAGAATTTTCCCACGCTGTCAGTGACGTGCATGAGGTGAGCTCATGTCCAATGAACTCAGCTCACCTCATGCACGTCACTGACAGCGTGGGAGAATTCTCCTGTGCTCAGCGCTTCAGCAGGAGAATTCTCCCACGCTGGGATGGCATTGAGATGACAGGCTGGATCACAGCTGAGCGCTGCCATCCAGCTTGTCATCCTTCAGAGACACTGCAGAGCGCAAGCATGCCTGCGCTCTGCAGTGTCTATGAAGGATGGCATGCTGGATGGCAGTGCTCAGATGCCAACCAGCCTGTCATCTCAATGCCATCTCAGCGTGGGAGAATTCTCCTGCTGAAGCGCTGAGCGCAGGAGAATTTTCCCACGCTGTCAGTGAAGTGCATGAGGTGAGCTCATGTCCAATGAACTCAGCTCAACTCATGTACGTCACTGACAGCGTGGGAGAATTGCCTATGCTCTGCAGTGTCTATGAAGGATGGCATGCTGGATGGCAGCGCTCAGCTGCCATCCAGCCTGTCATCTCAATGCCATCCCAGCATGCGAGAATTCTCCAGCTCAAGCGCTGAGCGCAGGAGAATTTTCCCATGCTGTCCGTGACATGCATGAGGTGAGCTGAGTTCATTGGACTTGACCTCAGCTCATCTGGATGCCGTCACAGTGAGACACTGAGGAGCGCCAGCATGCCTGCGCTTCTCAGTGTCTGCGGCATGGCAAGCAGGATGGCAGCTTTCGACTGCGATCCAGCCTGTCATGTCAATGTAGCAGAGCTGAAGCTGTCGTGGGAACCATGGAAAGGTAAGGATGAGGTTGTTTTATTATTTTACCTTTATTGCTGGAGATCGTTGGCTTCACCTGGAATGGGCGTGATGGTAAGTATGGTTTAATTTAGAACATTAAAAAATTGTGTGTTTATTTCAATTAAAGGACTTTATTCTGGGTGTTGTGTTTTTTTAAATAATTTACTAGAAATTCATGGCGGTCAAGTCTAATATTGGCGTGACCCCATGAATTTCGGGCTTAGGGCCAGCTGATAATGCCTAGCTGGCCCTAACCCCTTTATTACCCAGTGAGCCACCACACCAGGGCCCTGGATGAGTTGGGCACAGCGCCAGAAGATGGCGCTTCTATGAACGCGCCATTTTCTGAGGTGGCTGCGGACTGCAATTTGCAGCAGGGGGGGGCCAGAAAGCTTGGGTCTCCCTGCGCTGTGGATTCCAGCCCCCAGCTGCCTAGTTGTACCTGGCTGGACACAAAAATAGGGCGAAGCCCCACTTATTTTTTTTTTTAATTATTTCATGAAATTCATGAAATAATAAAAAAAAAAAAAAAAAAAAAAGGGCTTCCCTATATTGTTGTGTCCGGCCAGGTACAAATAGGCAGCTGGTGGTTGGGGGCAGCCCCTTCCTGCCTGCTGTACCTGGCTGGACACAAAAATAGGGCGAAGCCCCACGGCAATTTTTTTTAACTTATTTCATGAAATTCATGAAATAATTAAAAACAGGGCTTCCCTGTATTTTTGTTTCCAGCCAGGTACAAATAGGCATCTGGGGGTTGGGGGCAGCCCGTTACTACCTGCTGTACCTGGCTGTACACAAAAATATGGCGAAGGCCACGTCAAATTTTTGGTGAAAAATTCAATAAAATTTAAAAAAAAAACACATTTAGGGACTGCATCTTTATTAACCCCTCCACGTGAGGGGTTAATAAAGATGCAGTCCCTAAATTATTATTTTTTTAATTATTTTTTAATAAATTTTTCCCAAAAATTTTGATGTGGGGCTTCGCCCTATTTTTGTGTCCAGCCAGGTACAGCAGGCAGGAACGGGCTGCCCCCAACCACCAGCTGCCTATTTGTACCTGGCCGGACACAACAATATAGGGAAGCCCTTTTTTTTTTTTATTATTTCATGAATTTCATGAAATAATTAAAAAAAAAAAAACGTGTGGCTTTGCCCTATTTTTGTGTCCAGCCAGGTACAACTAGGCAGCTGGGGGCTGGAATCCACAGCGCAGGGAGAACCCAAGCTTTCTGGGCCCCCCCTGCTGCAAATTGCAGTCCGCAGCCACCTCAGAAAATGGCGCGTTCATAGAAGCGTCATCTTCTGTCGCTGTACCCAACTCATCCAGGGCCCTGGTGCGGTGGCTCACTGGGTAATAAAGGGGTTGGGGCCAGCTAGGCATTATCAGCTGGCCCTAAGCCCGAAATTCATGGGGTCACGCCAATATTAGACATGACCACCATGAATTTCTAGTAAAGTATTTAAAAAAATACAACACTCACAATAAAGTCCTTTAATTGAAATAAACAAACAATTTTTTAATGTTCTAAATTAAACCATACTTACCATCACGCCCATTCCAGCTGAAGCCAATGTCTACTGCAATAAAGGTAAAATAATAAAGCAACATCATCCTTACCTTTCCATGGTTCCCACGACAGCTTCAGCTCTGCTACATTCACATGAGAGGCTGGATCGCAGCCGAAAGCTGCCATCCAGCTTGCCATGCCGCAGACACTGAGAAGCGCAGGCATGCTTGCGCTCCTCAGTGTCTTGCTGTGACGGCATCCAGATGAGCCGAGGTCATGTCCAATGAACTCAGCTCACCTCATGCACGTCACTGACAGCGTGGGAGAATTCTCCTGCGCTCAGCGCTTCAGCAGGAGAATTCTCCCACGCTGGGATGGCATTGAGATGACAGGCTGGATGGCATCTGAGTGCTGCCATCCAGCATGCCATCCTTCATAGACACTGCAGAGCGCAGGCATGCTTGCGCTCTGCAGTGTCTCTGAAGGATGACCAGCTGGATGGCAGCACTCAGCTGTGATCCAACTTGTCATCTCAATGCCATCCCAGCTTGGGAGAATTCTCCTGCTGAAGCGCTGAGCGCAGGAGAATTCTCCCACGCTGTCAGTGACGTGCATGAGGTGAGTTGAGTTCATTGGACATGAGCTCAGATCATGCACGTCACTGACAGCATGGGAAAATTCTCCTGCGCTCAGTGCTTCAGCAGGAGAATTCTCTCACGCTGACTGCAAGCGCAGGAGAATTTTCCCACGCTGTCAGTGACGTGCATGAGGTGAGCTGAGTTCATTGGACATAACCTCGGCTCATCTTTATGCCGTCACAGCGAGACGCTGAGGAGCACAAGCATGCCTGCGCTTCTCAGTGTCTGCGGCATGGCAAGCTGGATGGCAGCTTTCGGCTGCGATCCAGCCTGTCATGTGAATGTAGCAGAGCTGAAGCTGTCGTGGGAACCATGGAAAGGTAAGGATGATGTTGCTCTATTATTTTACTTTTATTGCAGAAGACATTGGCGTCAGCTGGAATGGGCGTGATGGTAAGTATGGTTTAATTTAGAATAATAAAGAATTGTGTATTTATTTCAATTAAAGGACTTTATTCTGGGTGTTTGTGTTTTGTTTTTTACTTTGACTATGGGGTTAGTAATGGGGGTGTCTTATAGATGCCTCTCAATTACTAACCTGGGCTTGATGTCAGCTGGCATTATAAGCTGACATCAACCCCAGCCCTATTACCTCACTGCCACCGCTACAGGGCAGTGGGAAGAGCGAGGCTAAGTGCCAGAATTGGCGCATCCTCTGGATGCG
The DNA here is from genome assembly GCF_046119375.1 of Phyllobates terribilis. Taxonomy (NCBI): domain Eukaryota; kingdom Metazoa; phylum Chordata; class Amphibia; order Anura; family Dendrobatidae; genus Phyllobates; species Phyllobates terribilis. The sequence goes on from NW_027362769.1 coordinate 288,782,502, forward strand.
CCATTTCTGGGGCGGCTGACGGCTGGTGTTTCTAGCCTGGGAGGGGGCCAATATTCATGGCACCCTTCCTGGGCTATTAATATCAGTCCCCAGCTGTCTTCCTAGCCTTTGCTAGCTATTAAAATAGGGGGGACCCCACGTCACTTTTTTGGGGGTCCCCCATTTTAATAGCTAGTAAAGGCTAGGTATTCAGCTGGGGGCTGATATTAGTAGCCTGGGAAGCTCCGTGGGTATTACCCCCTTCCCAGGCTTCAAACATCTGCCCCAGCCGTCTGCTTAACCTCCGCTAGAGACTAAAATTAAGGGGAACCCCATGCCAATTTTTTTTTTAATAAATCCTTTATTTTAACACTAAATGACAAGTACAGTAATCAACACTATCACTGTACTTCTTATATATGTGACTGACATGTTTTTATGTATCTAATTTATGTGTGATACTCTATTCTTTCTGTTCTAAATTGTCGGGTACCGGTGTATGCCACTGCTGAATTGCCAGATTTTCATGTTTCACTGTGAGCACTGTTCCCATCGATTTGGGCAACCACTCAAATGCCACAACCACCATGGCTGTGGCAGTACAGTGAGTGGCAGACAATCCCTGCATGATTGGTGCTCTAAATAGCACCAGACATGCAGGACACACTTTTGGTGCACGAACAAATATCGAACATAACCTCGAACAGCCGAATTTTTTGCAAATCGTTCGCGTTCGTCGAACGACTCGAACCCCGCCCAAAACAGCTCGAATTTGAGATTGGCGAACAGTTCTAATCGAACACCGCTCATCTCTAATGGCTAGCCGCGCTTTCCTGACTTAAAGTTACCGCCTATAGGAAGGGAGAAAAAAACAGCGCGCCGCTGATCTGACCTGTTCTCAGCTATCACCAGCCCCCCTACTCATCTGCCACATCTCCCCACTCATCATACACAAGCACTATAGTAGCAAAACTGTAAAAAATGCAGTAGCTGCCCCACAATCACAAAACCACGTAAATTCGCGGAACGTTACCGATTTTCCCGAATTTAACAAATTTTGCTCGCCTTTCTGATCACGAATCCGAATGTGCCACATTCGTGTCGAACTTAACATTTGAGATCGGATTTCGAACATAGTCACTGATTACTAACTGACACCATCACTCCCATTTTCAGTATGCTTCAGCACTGAAGTTGTACACCACAATCAGATTAGGCTGATTTCTATCCGTAGATGGAATTAACTGTTTGCTCTTACCTGCTATCCCTAGACTGTACAAGCATAAAATGCTGCTGCTTTAAAAGCCCATAGATTTTATATGCCTGTGATAACTAAATCATGTGTGTGATAGAGGGAAGCCCATCTAGCTGTACCTGACACTATTAGCCCACTCTCTGAGTTTTCAGCAAAACCAAAGAGAAAAACTATAACTGAGCATATACCCTGTAGTAATTAAATAGTGATAGTACATGTATATAACATAGGGTGCCTAGTTAACACTATTTTGATCAATAAAGCATAAAAGCCATTCCATCGCTACAAGGTATAACCAATTGGGACGGTCCTATCTCTAATATTAAAACCTTACCTTGTGTCAGCCGACTTGAATAAACATAGAGACAGAGCAGAACCCAGGCCCGACTGTTCAGACACCTGTCTATGTGAAGCTATATAGATGATAGTTTCTTGTACTTTGAACAAACAGAGGCATGGCTCCCCCTTTTTGAGCTAGACATTTCATATATAGATTCCCATAGGCAGGTGCTTGAACAATCGGGCCTGGGTCCCACTCTGCCCTTATCTATATTGAGATCAACTTACACAAGGTGAGGTTTTAATACTAGAGATAGGACAGTCCCGAGTGGGTATACCTTGTCACAGAGGGATGGCTTTCACAATTTTTTAATCAAATTAGTGTTAACTAAGTAACTTAGGTTATTTACATGTTCCATTACTATTTACATTACTTACTGCAGGGCATATGCTAATTTTATGTTTTTCTCTTGGGTTTTGTCCCTGAGTTTTCACTAGTTTGTGAAATAGCATTGGGCATTTTTTGGCCAATCCTTGCAAATCAATTTGCGATGTGATTGAATTCAAGGGGACCTACTAGTATCAGAAAATTAGACTCAAAGTCAATCTTTGCAGATTGATCCACTCATCTCTAATACTGAGGCACTATATCATACACACAAAGAAAAAGAAAAATAGTTTATTAAGAGGACAACGTAGAGCAGGAGTAGAGGTAAATCTATTTAAAATTCTATCCAATTTGTTTTTAATGATAGTGCTTGATAACACTGAGTGTGTGAAAGTAAAAGCATGGGAATTTCAAGTGCATTAGGAAAACAAATGAACTTGCCAGTATAATGTATGCATCATTAGCTGTTCACCTGTGGTAGACAAAGCTAAAATAATCTAAAATAGGCTCTTTCTGTTCTTTCTTTTGTTTTAAAGTAAAATTTGTGGTTTTCTCCTTGGAAGCCAGATATCTAATGTTATGCTTGACTGAAATACAACATTGAATTAGCATACAATTGTTATTGCTTGCCAAATATCCATATTAAATAAAGAGAAATGTCATGAATGTGAAAAAAACAACACATTTTAAATGCTAGACAAAAATGGATTGAGAGAGAACATAAGGAATTGCTCAACCCCTAAAAGAGTAATAATCTTATTGTACAGAGTTCTATCAAAGATGATGTAGGGTATTTATTCTTAGCTGCCACAGCATACTCATCATTCAAAGGAGGATACAATGCAAGTTTCCCTTTCATCAGATCATAACTGAGCCCTCCTGTATTTATTGATATACTATATTTAGTTTAGTACACAGGCTAATATGTTGGCATATAAACATTTATAACAGTGCATTATAGTTAAAATTAAAAATCCACCCATGTGATTAAAGGATTATTCCCCAAATCACAATGTGATCTTATAATTATGTACAGTACATATATAGTTATTCAATTGGGCTAATATAAGTATATCCCCAGGCATTATTTACCATCCAGTTGCCACTTCATCCATCCTGCTGTAGTTCCACTGTTCCTGGTCGAGTATGTGCAGTGAGTGCAGTCTCTCTCAGTTGCCTTCCTGCATACAGTTGTGTTCAAAAGTTTACATACCCGGCAGAATTTTTCCTTTCTTGGCCTTGCTTCAGAGAATACGAATGATAACAAAAAACTTTTTCTCCACTCATGGTTATTGGTTGGGTGAAGCCATTTATTGTCAAACTACTGTGTTTTCCCTTTTTAAATCTTTATGGCAACCAAAAACATCCAAAGTGGTGCTACTTGGGACTATCCATGCAGGGTGCTCAAGCTTTTGCATTAGCCCATTTTCCTTTTTGTAATTTCTAAAATGTAAAAGATGAATATATATATAAAATATACAGGGCCTTACTTACTGGCAAAACGACAAAACAAAAGATAAACGATAGCACAGTCCATATGTATGAGGAATAAGCCCGTCCTGAGCAGAAGCTTTCCCAGTCTGGAGACCTTGCCTCTCCAGACCACAACACAGAAAAAAAACAGGACTGAACATTTAAACCATCCTCAGCCACACCCTGAGAGGAGGTATGGCGAATGAAGTCCCTCTCATCTCTATGTCATTCACATAAAACCACACCCCTTAAAAGAGTTAACCCCCAGCATATAACATGCTGGAAGAAATTCAGTAGGCCTCAGTTCACACAGGAGAGCAACCTGAGTGACACATACCTCCCCTGATATATAACACCAGTGACTCTGTCACATATTCCCCCCTCTGCACAAACTCGGGGGTTTGGGCACGTTCAGACACCAAGCTAGGAATTTTGGAGAGGGCATCAGCATTAACGTGTAACTTCCCGGGTCTATGCTCCACGTGAAAATTAAAGTCTTGGAGACCTAAGAACCATCTAGTTACTTGGGCATTCTTGCCCTTCTTTTCCCTCAACCATCTCAAAGGGGCATGGTCTGATACCAATTTAAACTTTCGGCCAAGTAGGTAATATCTTATTGGGTCTTTGGCCCATTTTATGGCTAAGCATTCTTTCTCCACAATAGCATAAATTTTCTTGCAGGATGAGAGCTTCTGGCTCATATACAGGATGGGATGCCCTTCCCCATCTATCTCCTGCGACAGCACAGCTCCTAGACCAACTTCTGAGGCGTCTGTCTGGAGCACAAACTCTTTAGTAAAGTCTGGTGCGACGAGGACCGGCTGCTTACAGAGTGCCAGCTGCAACTGTTGGAACACCATCTCAGTTTCAACCATCCATTTCGCCATTTTGTGCCTTTCAGATGGGCCCTCAGTGGTGCGGCAATCATAGCACAATTTGGGATAAACCACCGGTAATATCCCACGATTCCGAGAAACGCTCTCACCTGCTTCTTGGAGAGAGGTTGCGGCCAGTTCTGAATTACCTTGATCTTATTGACCTGTGGCTTAATTTTGCCTCTCCCAATGACGTAGCCTAAGTACTTGGCCTCTACCTTTCCAATGGCACATTTTTTTGGATTTATCGTAAATCCCGCCTTCCTTAGAGCATCTAGAATCGCCTGTACCTTTGGCAGATGACTAGCCCAGTCTGGGCTAAAGACGACAATGTCATCAAGGTAGGCTGCGGCATACTTCTTATGTGGGCCGAGGATCCGATCCATGGCCCTCTGGAAGGTGGCTGGCGCCCCCTGCAGTCCGAAAGGCATTCGGGTGTACTGGATAGCACTCATCAGGTGTTGAGAAATCTGTTTTCTCCTTGGCCCTCTGGGACATGGGGATCTGCCAGCAGCCCTTCATCAAGTCAAGGGTGGTAATATATCTCTCAGGTCCAAGCCTCTCGATGAGTTTATCGACGCGGAGCATCAGGTATGCGTCACAGTTGGATACCTCATTCAGCCTGCGGTAGTCATTACAAAATCTCCATTTCCAATCGGGCTTCGGTACAAGAACAATGGGACTCGATAATCCGCTCTTTGATTCTTCTATCTCGCCGAGGTCCAGCATCCTGTTCACCTCGGCTGAGATTATCTCATGGCGGGCTTCAGGAATCCTATAGGATTTGAGGTTTACCCTAACATGCGCTTCCATCAGCATGTCATGCTCGACCACCTGGGTGAGCGTGCCAGTATCTCGGTCTTTAACTTGGCATATGCCTGTGCATCCTGTAGGGTCAGGTCATAGTAGGCCTTTTGGAGTTCACCCATTAAATAGGGGCCCGGCGGCAGTTTTTCCCACTCTGCTACCCTTTCGAACACAGTCAGAAATGCCTCAACATCATCCCCTGGGGTCATCTTTTGCAACGCATTTCTTACTGCCTTCCGGACGTATGAGACATCACCTGGAGTTTGGGGAGGGGTGGCCTCTCTGCTGGGAACTTCCCCCGCTAGAAGTTCCATCTACCTTTGCTGCTGTTGAATCTGCTGCCTCAGGAGTTTATTGGTCTCTTGCTGTGCTTGCTGGCTCTATGCAACTGCTGCTCTCGTTGCTGCTGTAGAAGCTCCCAGTGCTGCTGTTGTAGGCTCTGCTGGCTCTGCAAGTGCAGTTGCTGTTGTTGGCTCTGAAGCAAGTGCTTGAGAAGCTCCTCCATGCTGCCGGACACCTCTGGCTGGCTGGCGGCCTTTACCCAGGACATCCACCGATCTCTGTGGCAGGTAAACGTGTTCCTGGAATCGTGCCCCTTTCACATCAATTGTGGTAAGATGACTCGCTCGGCCGCTTCTGGAAGTAGGCTCAGGAATTGGGTTTTCTCTGCAGGCTATATTATTTGGCATAAAGCCCTGCAACTCCAGCAGAAATAAGCACGGCCTTACTGGCAAAATCACAAAACAAAAGATAAACGATAGCACAGTCCATATGTATGGGGAATACACCCACACAGGGTGTAATCCCTGCCTTCAGTTCCATCCTGAGTTGAAGCTTTCCCAGTCTGGAGACCTTGCTTCTCCAGACCATAACACAGAAAAAAAAAAACAGGACTGAACATTTAAACCATCCTCAGCCACACCATAAAGGAGGTATGGTGAATGACGTCCCTCCCATCTCTAAATCATTCACATAAAACCACACCGTTTAAAAGAGTTAACCCCCAGCATATAACATGCTGGCAGAAATTCAGTAGGTCTCAGTTCACACAGGAGAGCAACCTGAGTGACACATACCTCCCCTCATATATAACACCAGTGATTCAGTCACACAACATATAGCCAGACTTGGTTGATCTGCATAGCATTGGTGTATAGTGAAAGCAGAGAAACTTGTTCATCATCAAAGGTGATCAAATATTACTGCGGTAATAATCGTAAATTTTTTTGGAAGCTGCAAAATATTATGCTCTATTTAAAGTGTGCCAGTTGTGCATTAAAAACATATACCCAGACCTGGCTGCTAACCAATAGAATCACTATACTGCTATTGCAGAGAAACTTGGTCATCAGAGGTGATCAAATATTACTGGGGTAATAATTGTGAAATTTTTTGGAAGCTGCAATTTATTATACTCCATTTACAGTGTGCCAGTTGTGCGCTAAGATCATATATCCAGACTTGGCCTCTGACCAATAGCATCGCTATGCCACTACTGCAGAGAAACCTGGTCATCAGAGGTGATCAAATATTAATGCGGTAATAATCGTGAAATTTTTTGGAAGCTGCAAAATATTATACTCCATTTAAAGAGTGCCAATTATGCATTAAAAACATATATCTAGACTTGGCTGCTGACCAATAGCATCTCTATACCACTACTGCAGAGAAACTTGGTCATCAGGCGTGATCAAATATCACTGCAGTCATAACCGTGCCATTTTTTACAAGCTGCAAAATATTATACTCTATTTAAAATGTGCAAGGAGCGTGGTAAGGGACGGGGAAGTGGACGTGATGCTGATGGTACAAGCAGAGGCCTAGGCCATGGGCAAGGTGAAACTGTGCCTGGTGCTGGAGCACAAAAAGCACCCATATCGTTTCGACCTAGCTTCCTGTCCCACTTCATAGAGGGCCGTGGGAACACCACTCTTGAAGCCTGACCAGTGTGAAAAGGTTATTGGTTGGATATCAGATAACGCTTCCAGTCAGTTTTGCTACCACCACCTTTTCTTCCACACAGTTCAGTCTCAGTAGCCAGGAGTCTGGACCACATATTCCTCACCCTGATCCTCCTTCCTCCCACCATGCCGAGTGCCCCGGAGACAAGTGATCCCACTCCGAAGAGCTGTTCACATTTCCATTTATAGATCCTGGCCTGTTGCCCTGCCCACTTCAAGCGGGACATGAGGAGATTGCATGTAGCAATACCCAAATATTTGAGCAGCCATGGTCACAAGAAGGCAATGGTGGGAAAGAGCAATTACTGTCACAAGAGGTGGATGATGATGAGACACAATTGCAAGAAAGTCAGGAGGAGGACCAGAGTGCGTACCTGGAAGATGAGGTGGTGGACGATGAGTCACTGACCCAACCTGGGAAGATGACATGCATAGCGAGGACAGTAGCGCACAGGGGGAGGGAGCCGTAGCATCACAACAGGGTTGGGTGGCCAGAGACACAAGACGGGCAACTGTTCTCCAGAACACCAACACAAGGAAAGTTGCCAGTCCAACTGTTAGGTCTTCCAGAGTCTGGTTCTTTTTTAAAGACTACCCAGCTAACCCAAAAAAGGCCATGTGCAACATCTGCCATGCCAGCATCGGCAGAGGCAGCAAAACTACTAGTCTGACCACCACCAGCATGCTCAGGCACATGACAGCACAGCCACGACTAGTTGGGCCGAATGCCAGGGTCCAGAAACAGTGTCTGCGGGTGACACCACTGCCTCTTCCGCTATCGTGCGTGCACGACAATCCCCTGTCCATGATGCAGCAAAGATGCCTCCCACCTTGCACCTGTCATTGCACACTTGCAACCACCATCAACAACCACATCCACAGCCTTGTTCCAGCACAGTGTTCAGTTGTCCCTACCTCAGTCCTAGGAAAACAAGAGTAAATACGCAGCCACCCACCCACAGGTCACAATAATAAATTGACACATTTCCAGGCTGCCGTTTAGGTATGTAGAGACGGAAGCCTCAGTACTCGGTCCCCAGCCACCACTATTTCTCCCGGTGCGCCGTTACTGCCTTAAACAAGCACGTGTCCCAAAATATTACCCGTGCCCTCACCAACGCAGTTACTGGGATAGTCCACGTAATCATGGACATGTGGACAAGTGCTTGTGGCCAGGGATGCTACATTTCGCTGACGGCACACTGGGTGATATTGTGGAAGCCGGGACTCAGTCGGAGCCTAGGATGGAACACGTGCTCCCGACACCAAGGATTGCGGGCCCTGATTCAATCCCCACCTTCTAGAGAACTTCCTGCACTTCCTCCTTTTCCTCTTCAGCCTCCATCTCCAAAATGACTACATCAGTGGCAAGCTGGAAACACTACAGTACTGCTTCGGCCAAGGGGCAACAGGCTCTGCTGAAACTAATCTGCTTCGGTGACAAACAGCACACCGCTGCAGGGTTGTTGAAAGCTGTAACAGAGCAGACAGATCTGTGGCTCTCACCCCTGAACCTACAAACAGGCATAGTCGTGTGTGACAATGGCGGGAATATGGTGACAGCTCTGAAACTTGGCAAGCTCGCACATGTACCATGCCTTGCCCACATGCCCAATTTAGTGTTTCAGCGGTTTCTCAATACCTGCACTGATCTGCCTGAGCTGCTGGTCAAAGTACGCCGCATGTGTGCCCATTTCCGAAAGTCAGCTACAGCTTCTGCCACCCTGGCAGTGCTTCAGCAACATTTGCAACTTCCAGCTCACCGACTGGTGTGCGATGTCTCTACTAGTTTTTAGCCACCCCCGTAGTGTTCGAGTTCGTTTCGGTTCGTCGAACACCCTTGTGTTCACCGAACTGTTCGTCGAACACCTTCGAACACCGTTAAAACCAATGGCAGGCAAACAAAAACACATAGAAACACATAGAAAACACCTTCAAAGGTGTCCAAAAGCTGACAAACTGCTCTGAAGACATAACTAACACATGGAAAAGTGACAAGTACATATAGTCATGCGAAAAGAAAAGAGGTGGAGGAGTAAAAGGAGGGGGAGACACAGATATAGGCATGTCATGCCCTTCTAAAATTCAAAAAGTGAGAAGCCGACACGGCCAGTCCGTTCCTGCCCGTGCCACCTCCGTGTCGCCGGGTTTGTGCCAGAGCCGCGGTGGACCCTGACGGCCAGCCCCCCTCTCCCAATACTGGTGCCTGTCCGATGGTGGGTTGAGCCCCCCCGCGGTGGGGGGGAGTAACATCTGCAGAAGAAAGACCATCTTCCAGCCAAACTAAGATGTCGACTTCTTTTCGTGGACAATGTGATGCGATCCCTTTCTTACGGACACGCCCATTTCTACAAATTCCAGATGAGGCACAAAACAGCAGGTGCTTCAACGGATATCAAGTGCTCCTTCAAGTGGGCTCTCCACCACCTCAATTTCAACATCACAAATACTCCAGTCCTCAGAGGTGTCACCCCAATCGCACTTGCTTCTTCACAGCTCCCAAGTCTCAAGCTGCCCGTCTGAGTATGGGGTAACACAGATGGTTGAGTCTGCACAGCTGTTTACTCATACTATAGCCTGGGAAACGGACGTCTGCTCCAGAGCTTCTGTTAATCTGTTATGTTCTGCTACCAGAGCTAAGCAAAGAGAGGAGATCTGTCCCTACGATAGAACTCAGCTTAATCCCTACGATGTAACAGGGAACCTGATCCTGCGATCAGACCTGCTAAAGTCCTAAGCTAGTCTGTACGGAGACCTATAGATATGGGGAAGGAATCCCTACAAGTACTAAGGACTGGGAGGAAAATGGGACACCTCCTAACAGAAATAGTAGCAGACAGACGAACAAACAAAATATATAGAACATAGAGGTCCGTAGACCAAGCAAACTAACAGAGTTAGATACAGAGCACAGGCTAGCTAGAAAGTAGTTATACAATGAAGTCCAGCAAAGCCAGAAGGGCGGAGCAGGATAAAATAGGCCAACAAGGTCATGTGACCAGCAAAGGAAAAAACCTAAGAGCAAGGTTCTAACAGTACCCCCCCTTCTAAGAGGATCCTCCGGATCCCCTAGGACCAGGCTTATCAGGAAATCTCCTGTGAAATGCTCTGATAAGTCTGGACACGGAAACATCATCCGACCTCACCCAAGAGTTATCCTCGGGTCCGAAACCTTTCCAGGCCACAAGATACTGCAAACTACCTCTATACCGTCTAGAGTTAAGGATGCGAGAAATTTCATATTCCCCGTCCTCCACCACCGGAGGAACAGAGGCAGAGGCGTCACAATCCGATACAACAGCTTTTTTCAACAGAGAGACATGAAATACCGGATTAATTCTCCAGGAGGTAGGAACCTCCAACCTAACAGCAGATTGGTTGACAACCTGAAGCACCTTAAAGGGCCCTACAAACTTGGGACCCAATTTCTTAGAAGGAATCCTCAACCGCAGATTCCTAGAGGACAACCAAACCATGTCACCAACAGCGAACAAAACCTCCTGTCGTTTCCTATCAAAGTAGTCTTTAGATTTTCTGTTGGCCTCCTGAAGATTACCACGCACATCCGTCCAAACTCTCTCCAAATCACCGGAAAAATTCTCCTCCTCAGGCACGGCAGATCCCAACTTGGAGAACGACCCAAACGACGGATGTCTCCCAGAACAACAAAAAAAAGGCGAACAACCAGCAGAAGAAGATGTATGATTGTTCAGAGCAAATTCAGCAAGTGGCAGAAACTCAGACCACCCCTCTTGATTGTCTGCCACAAAACAACGCAAGAACTGCTCAACATCCTGGTTTTTCCTTTCTGTCTGGCCATTAGATTCAGGATGATATCCGGACGAGAACGACAAATGAACTCCCAACCTGTCACAAAAGGCACGCCAAAAACGAGCCACGAACTGAGGACCCCTATCAGAAACAATGTCAGTAGGAACGCCATGAAGTCTGACAATTTCCTTGACAAAGGCCTTAGCGAGAGTTTTAGCGCAGGGCAGTTTGATGAAGGGAACCAAGTGACACATCTTGCTAAAACGGTCCACGACCACCCAGATGACAGTAAAACCCTCAGAGGGGGGAAGGTCAGTTATAAAGTCCATAGCCAAATGTGTCCAAGGAGCACTGGGAACCTCCAAAGGACAAAGCAACCCCGCAGCAGGAGTATGTGAAGACTTAGATCTAGCACATATAGTACATTGACGCACCCACTTAATGACTTCCTTCTGCCATCCAGGCCACCAAAAACTGCGACCCACCAGTCTCTTGGTCTCAGAGATTCCGGGATGACCTGCCAACCGAGATTCGTGACACTCAACAAACAAATCTCTCCTAAAGGTCCCAGGCACAAACAACCTCCCATGAGGAGTGTTAGATGGGGCATTCTCCTGTGCTTTAAGAATCTCATCTTCCAAAACGGAGTCCAAAGCAGCTATCACAACACCTTCTTGTAAAATGTTCTCCTCTTTCTCAGCACCGACTATGGGAGAAAAACTGCGAGACAAGGCATCCACCTTAACATTCTTAGTACCAGGGATGTAAGTAACGGAGAAATTAAACCGCGAGAAAAACAGTGCCCACCTAGCCTGACGGGCATTCAGGCGCTTGGCAGCATCAAGATATATCAGATTTTTATGATCCGTAAGAACCTGAACGGGAAATTCCGCACCTTCCAAGAAGTGGCGCCAGTGTTCAAATGCGAGTTTAATAGCCAATAATTCCCGATTACCAATATCGTTATTCAGTTCAGTCTCCGAAAATTTTTTGGAAAAAAAGGCACAGGGATGTAATCCATCCCCGTTATCCTGAGACAATACTGCGCCAACCCCCACAGAGGAAGCATCAACCTCGACCAAAAACGGCTTAGTCACATCAGGCTGCATAAGGATGGGAGCAGAGGTGAACCTCTCCTTGAGATACACAAAAGCTTCAATGGCCTCAGAAGACCACTGAACCGCATCAGCACCTTTCCTGGTGAGATCGGTCAGAGGTTTGACAATACTAGAAAAATTTTTTATGAATTTTCTGTAATAATTGGCGAAACCTAAAAACCTCTGTATCGATTTCAAACCAATAGGCCTAGGCCATTCCTGTACAGCTTTAACTTTAACCGGGTCCATCTCAAAACCTTCGCTGGAGATAATGTAACCCAAAAAACGAATTCTCTGTACAGCGAACTCACATTTCTCCAGCTTAGCAAAAAGCGAATTGTCCATTAATAACTGTAATACCTCACGTACGCTCCGCCAATGAGACTCCAGATCCGGCGAATAAATCAAAATGTCATCCAAATACACAACCACATTTTTGCCGATCAAAGGTCTAAGGATGTCATTAATAAGATTCTGAAAAAATGCAGGAGCATTAGTAAGACCAAAAGGCATAACCAGATTCTCAAAATGACCCACAGGAGTGTTAAAAGCAGTCTTCCATTCGTCACCCTCCTTCATGCGCAACAGATTGTATGCCCCCTTAAGGTCAATTTTAGAGAACCACTTGGCCCCCATTAACTGGTTAAACAGATCAGGAATCAATGGCAGTGGGTAAGGATTGCGTACAGTAATTTTGTTAATCTCACGAAAATCCAGACAAGGACGTAAACCGCCGTCCTTTTTTTTTTACAAAAAAAAATCCAACCGCCACACGAGACTTAGAGGGCCTAATGTGACCGGCGGCCAAACTTGTCTGTATGTATTCCTCCAAATCCTTCCTCTCAGGAATAGTAAGGTTAAATAAACGACTTTTAGGAAGAGTCGCTCCAGGGACAAATTCAATAGAACAATCATAGTCTCTATGGGGAGGCAAAACCTGCGATTCCTTCTCAGAAAAAACTCTCCAAAAATCCTGAATAGGAACAGGCAATTCTCCCCTATCCAAAGCTGCAATACGCCCGTTACAACACTTGTCATAACATTTATGGCTCCAGGATTTAATTTCACTGGTAGACCAATCCAGTACAGGATTGTGAAATTTTAACCAGGGCAATCCCAATATTACTGGAGAAGGCAAGTTATTCAAAACTACCAAATCCAATTTCTCATGGTGAACACCATTAATAGTGAGAGGAAATTCACAGACCTTGAGAGTAATATTCTTCAAAGGGGAACCATCCACAGAAACCACAGCAATGGGGGATGATAAAGGTTCGGGTTTTAAATTGAGTCTTTCCAAGAATCCCCCATCAATTACATTCAGAGTAGACCCACAATCAACAAACACCCGAAATTCCATAATTTTTTCCTGAGCAATCGTGGAAGCAGCTAAAAGTACACCCTTGGAATTTAAACAGGCAATACGGGCATGACTGACCATTTTTTTTTCTTTCTTCATACGAAGCTCACAGCCTTTAATCAAATGACCAGATTTTCCGCAATAGAAACACAAGCCTTCAGAAAATCTACGGTCTTTTTCTTGAGAGCATGGTGCCACCGATCCAATCTCCATCGGTTCACCACTGTTAGTACACACATTCTCATAACCAGAAACTGACATAGCAGAGGATTTGCTCTCATTAACCCTTGCACGCAGTCTCCTATCCACCCGTATAGCTAATTGCATAGCCTGTTGTAAATCTTCAGGTGTAGGATAAGCAATTAGCAGGTCTTTAACCCTTTCATTGAGCCCAGCAAGAAATAGACTTTTCAGAGCAGAATCGTTCGACCCTGTTTGAGTAGACCAACGACGGAAATGAGTACAATATTTTTCCACATTACCTGATCCCTGTTTCAAACGTCTCAACTCAGTCTCAGCAGATGAGACACGGTCAGGATCATCATATAATAGTCCCAAAGCAGAAAAAAAACTATCCACTGATCTGAAGCATGTATCACTAGGTTGCAAAGAAAAGGCCCACTCCTAAGGCTCTTTGCGCAAAAGTGACATTATGAACCCTATGCGCTGGGATTCATCCCCAGAGGACTTGGGTCTCAAACAAAAATACAATAAGCAAGCATTTTTAAATGAAAAAAATTCTCGGTGTTCACCAAAAAATAAATCCGGCAAACATACCTTAGGCTCCAAGAAATGTGCTCCAGGACAGTTACTCACGTGCTGACGGAGCTCGGCCACCTCCAGAGAGAGTCCCTGCAGGCGTTTAGCCAAATCCAGAACCGACACCATGATGGAACAGAAAAATCTTTCCTTAGAGAATTTGCAGGCTGGACTTACTGTTATGTTCTGCTACCAGAGCTAAGGAAAGAGAGGAGATCTGTCTCTACGATAGAACTCAGCTTAATCCCTACGATGTAACAGGGAACCTGATCCTGCGATCAGACCTGCTAAAGTCCTAAGCTAGTCTGTATGGAGACCTATAGATGTGGGGAAGGAATCCCTACAAGTACTAAGGACTGGAAGGAAAATGGGACACCTCCTAACAGAAATAGTAGCAGACAGACGAACAAACAAAATATATAGAACATAGAGGTCCGTAGACCAAGCAAACTAACAGAGTTAGATACAGAGCACAGGCTAGCTAGAAAGTAGTTATACAATGAAGTCCAGCAAAGTCAGAAGGGCGGAGCAGGATAAAATAGGCCAACAAGGTCATGTGACCAGCAAAGGAAAAAACCTAAGAGCAAGGTTCTAACATAATCCAGACGAGGAAATGATCTGCACTGATGCCCAGAATCTTTATAAGTCGGATCCAGGACCAGATGAAGAAGGCTCTGAGCATAATGTAGACCCTCGCTCCCAAACAGTAACTCCTGTTGGTGGAGACAATGAGGAAGACGATGATGAGACTCAAATACCTGATTGGAGCGACACACAGGGTGATGATGACGAGGTTGGAGATCCCACTTACTGTCAACCCATAGTCAGCCAGTCGATGAGGTTAGCAGAGGAGGTGGAGGAGGATGTGACTAGCCCAGGGGATGGGGATGACTCGGTACCCGGGCCTTTGCCTGGCCTTGGGGATGTCGCGGTGGTCGGCTCCCTGGCCCGTACCCTGGGGTCACTCTTTAAAAAGGTGGATAATTGTTAATTTTATAAGAGTTCGTGACGCCACCTGTGGTATCTGGTGAGAAGCACCAGCGCTGCAGCAGTCCACTGAGGCCGGTGATAAGGCAGCTTGATGGTATAGCTCCCCACAGGTGGAGCTAGGTCTCAGGGCAGTGTATGCAGGGGGAATGCAGGACAGACGAGACCCAGCTGGGTCAGAACGGGAACGGACACGGTAGTCACTTCAGTACCTTTTACTGGTGGAAATTCAGGCTCATCCCGGAGCACTGTAGGGTGAAGGGTGCATATCAGGATCCTCCCCAATGAGCGGGTGTAGGGCCTCCTGTTTCTTGCCTCTGCGTAGTAAGTTTCTGACCTGCCTGGAGCTAGGCCTAACTTTGTCTCTGTCCTGCGCTGGCTGACCTTGTGGTAGGGCCTTCTCTTGGAGTTCACGCTCCCAGTATGCGGGGCCTAAGCGCCTCCTGGCTCTGTTACGTATCAGCACCTTAGCGATCCTGGGACTTGTAGTTCTCCAGGGATTCAGGTTATGCCTTACTGGGTCATAGAGATCCCGGTAAGCTCGGATCCGGTGTCCGGTAAATGCTTCGGGGTGAGCTGGTTAAGCTCCTCTGCCCCTTATGCACTAACTCGCCACTCACCTTCGGCCTACTCGGGCCCTCACTAGGCTATACACACTAACGGCAGCTTGCCGCGCTTCACCGATCTTATGGCGTCAGCACACCTTAAGCTCTATCTGGGCTCCCTGAATCTAGCTAGCAGGAGCCTCGTGCTCCACTGCTGAACTATTAACTGAGTTCTCTAGACTAGACTGAGCTCCACTGCAGACTGACCTCTCTTAGGCTTCTCTACTGCAGGAACTCTTCAGAGGAACTGAACTGCCTAGCTCCACCTTCCCTATTTATATCCCTAACGGGCTCCCTCTGCTGGTCTGAGGTGGAAGGTGGAGATGTGTGAATGTTTATGGGGGCCTCTTGTGGAGGTTTCCATCAATGCACTCTTCTAGGATCTGTGATACCAAGCGCAGCGGGGCGTCACAGATGCTATTGACGACGAGGTTAGGTTGCGCCTTCCTGGACAGAGACAGAGTACTGGAAGCACGTCAACAACTGCATCCTCAACAACAAATCTGCCTCTGACCACAAGTCATAGTGGCTCTTCTGGTCGCATGGGCTCTAAACCTTGCATAGCCTGGTCATTTATTCAGATCGATAAGGATGACCCAATTCGTGATATCTGTAATATTTGTCACCAAAAGCTAAGTAGAGGCCAAAAAATCCATAGTTTGAGAACTTCATGCATGTACCGTCACATGGACATGAAGCATAAGTTGCAGTGGGAAGCTCACTGTGCTACAATGCGGCCTAGCAGGCTGGGCCAACCACCGTCTGCCCCATCTTGTGCATCCGCAGCCTCTTCATCCTCTGTGACTGGGGGGACAGCAGTCACACGTTTTTGGACGCAGACCTGCCACCTCTTTACCTGCAACAGCCAGCGTGATTGGCAGGTCGTCAGTTCATTGGGAAGTGGAAACACCTGCTGGTGTTGAGCGCTCTCCAACATCGAGAGCACCACCTTTGGATCAAGGCAACCTACCATGTCCGCCTTCATATTCCTCACAGACCGGCAGTTTGCCGGGGACACCCTACTCAACCCCGTCTAAGCACAACAGCCAGCCCTCGGTCCCTCAGATGTGGATAAGTAAAAGACCATTTCCTCCTAGCCATGACAAAGCTAAGAGGTTGAATTTCACCATCTGCAAGCTGTTGGCTACAGAAATGCTGCCTTTCCGCCTGGAGGACACAGTGGATTTTCGAGACCTTATGTCCGTCGCAGTGACCCAATACCAGATGCTCAGTCCGCACTACTTCTCAAACAAAGGTGTGACTGCGCTCCACCAGCATGTCGCACACAACATCACCGCTTCTTTGAGAAACTCTGTGTGTGACAGTGTGCATTTCACCACAAACACTTGGACGAGTAGGCATGGACAGGGGCGTTACATGTCGCTGACTGGGCACTGGGTAACTATGGTGACAGCAGGACAAGGGGCTGCTGTCCAAGTCTTACCGTCCCCACGAGTTGTGCGTCAATCCTCTTTATCTCGAAGTTCCTCCACTGCTTCTGCCTCCTCAACCTCCTCTCGGTCCTCCACCTGCACCCAAAGCCTGTCTGGTAATGCCACCTGCTTTCTAACTGCGCAGAAGGAATCCTGCACACCTCCTTACTATGCTGGCAGCAGGGCTCAACGGCATCAGTGTTTACTTTGAAATGTCTGGGATATGTGAGTCACACAGCTGAGGAGTTGTGGTCAGCTCTGGAGACCCAGTTTCATGAATGGTTGTCTACACTGGACCTGCAACCAGGGAAGGCCGTGTGCGACAATGCAGCAAACCTGGGTGCGGCCCTTCGCCGGGGCAATGTCACACATGTGCCTTGTATGGCTCACGTGTTGAACCTGGTTGTCCAGCAATTTTTAGCCCACTATCCCGGACTAGATGGCCTTCTGCAGAGGGCACGGTCGCTGTGTGCTCACTTCCGCTGTTCGCATCCCGCAGCTCAACGACTTACATCTCTACAGAAGTCGTTGGGCCTGCCAGTTCACCGGCTGAAATGCGATGTGCGACACGGTGGAATTCAACTCTGCACATGTTGCAGCGACTGTGGCAGCACCGACAAGCCCTGATGCAATACGTTCTGACGTATAGCCTGGGCCAACGAGATCCAGAGGTGGGGCAAATCACGCTGCAGGAGTGGTCTCAGATCAGGGACCTATGAAGTTGATGCGCCCCCTGGGCCGTGGGGTACCCTGAGCCGAGCCGGTAGACGCTGGGGGTTGTAGTCACTGTGGCGGTGACCCGGTCCGTGACCCAGGGCGGTCAATCCAAGGGTAATTTGTATATATGGATTTTATAATGTCCAACTACGCAACCTGTGGAGTGCAGCCAAAGGGGCCGCCGCTGCGGAACAGTCCTCTGAAGCTGGTGGTTTTGCAGCAATGGTATTATTACTCACCACAGGAAGAGTGTAGCTTCAGGGCAGTGTGGGTGGATGATGGTGGTTGTAGTGCAGGGAGTCAGTAATGAACACAGAGTCCGTGTGATGCAGTCCCAAGATCTTTACTCACAGTTGTTGCAGTCCAGATTACAGGTACCAGATCTATCTCCCCCGTCATGCTGTGCGTACTCAGTGAGGGGCTCACTCCACCCCCAGATAGCTCCGGAGTACTTAGCAGGACCCCCTTCTGTGTGTCCTTTCTCTGGCCTTCTCCCTGCACCTCACACCCAGTGACACTTCTATCCGGTATCCTCGGGCCTTGGCAGGCGACATGTGTTCCGTCCCCTGGGTCCTTTGTGGCTACCTCCTTAGTGAGACTGGTGTGGACTTTGGCCTGCAGTACATGAAATGCTGCAGCCTCCGGTTTCTAGTTGAGCCTTGCTGTTTCTCCGCTAGTTGAGGGACCGGTTCCCCTTATCTGGCCTGACCCCTCTACCTCCTGGTAGCAGCGGGAGTACGGGTGGCCTTCTGCACGGCCCGTAGCCCTAGGGTCCCTTCGGTTCCTGGAGTCTTCCTGCTCCCACTCCTCTCTACTCTCCTTCAGTCCTGGGCCTCCCAGGCTAGGCCCGCCTCCGGAGCAGAGCTCATGCCGAGCCTCTTCTGTCACTTTTCCTCCTCTGACTGGCTTACTCTTTCTAAGATGGCTTCCTATTTATACTCTCCCTATCATGTGCTCCCCTAAGCTGCTCCCCTAAGCACCCACTACATAGGACCCTCCCACCAGCTAGGCACCTGAGACTGTGCTCTCCCTTAGGAGAAATCTCGCCCTACCCCCACTGCGGGTATGTGTTGGATGCAGGTGTTAGGGCCCCGAGCCATACGCCTTCCTTACCTGAGGGTGAGATACCACACCTCTGGGTGAGATGCAGTAACTCTGTGGCGACTGAACCCTCAGGGGCACCACACACCCTTCTGCACAGTTTTGAAATGGCGACGAAGATGTTTAGTGCTGACAACGATGGCATTATCAGCATGACTATTCCAGTGATTTACATGCTGGAGCACACATTAAACAGAATTCAGAGTCAGGTGGTGGGACAAGAGGAGGTGGAGGAAGTAGAGGAGGAGTCGTATGCGGAAGGGATAACATCTCCAAGGTCCAGACGGTTGGCAGCACCAAGGCGGCAGGCATGGAAGGGTGGGGGAGAGGGATTAACCAGGGCGCATGGTAGCAGCCAAACTGTTGAGGAAGGTGCAGGAGCCGAGGAAGAAGTGGAGGACGAACTGGCGATGGGCATGGAAGACTCATCAGATGAGGGAGACCTTGATCACATTTCTGTTGTGCGAGGTTGGGGGGAGAGGGCAGAGGAAGGAAGCATGATTCTTACCTCGCTACCAACACAACAGGGACTTGGTCCTCCTGGATGCGCAAGACACATGAGTGCCTTCTTGCTGCACTACCTGTAACATGAACCTTGGATTGTCAGAATTCGAAGTAATCCCGATTACTGGGTTGCCACACTCTTAGACCCTCGGTACAAAAGTAAATTTGCCGAAATAATTCCTGCTATAAAAAGGGATTGACGCATGCAGGAGTATCTGCAGACGCTGTTGCAGAATCTTACATGTGCTTTTCCACAAAACACCAGTGGTGCACGTAGTGAATCTCACAGTTCTAACTTGCCAACCGTGGGACTGTCGAGTTTTCATCACTCAAACCGTAACAGTAACACAGTATCTGCTGGTAACAGCTATTTTGTGGAATCGTTTCACCACTTTTTTAGACCATCCTTTGCAAGGCCACAGGAGACAAGAAGTCTGACACATAGTCAATGCCTAGAGAGGATGGTACAGGAGTATCTCCAAGTGAACATCGAAGCCATGACTGTGTCACTGGACCCTTGCTCATTTTGGGATTCCAATCTGGAAAAATGGCCGGAGCTCGCCACTCACGCCTTGGAGATCTTGTCATGCCCTGCAGCCAGTGTTCTCTCTGAACGTGTGTTCAGCGCTGCTGGTGGTGTGCTGACAGATAAGCGCACGCGGCTGTCCACTGAGAATGTAGACAGACTCACGTTCATAAAGATGAACAAATCATGGAGTCGCAAGGACTTTTCTACCCCTGTGTCATCCTTGGGAGACAAAAAGCTTGAGGATTTGGTAAAATCACCTCACCAACCGTTTTAAGCAACTGTGGGGCAATTGATGCCACTTAACACTAGAACGCATGACCATAAAAATCTACACTTTCACATACCTGGTGCCTTTTAGGCCCGTGTGAAAATAACATGGAATAACTCAAAGTCAAATGACAAACAACTATATACATGAAGAATACCTAGAGTTTCAAATTTCTAACTAAAGTAGTCTTGCAGAAAATAGAAAACAATTAACAGGGCGGGCCTGTGAGGCCCCAGGTATGCGTTCCAGGGTTAAGTGGTGTCTGTGCCACAATTTTGGGAAAAAATGGAGACTCTTTTTGGAGTCCCCTTGCTGTGTCTTACGTGACGTTGGCATCGTCAATTCCAGGTGGGTTGGGTCGCTCCCCCCCCCTTTTAACTGTAAGAAACTACATACACTATGGCTTGGGGTAACACAGATGGTTGAGTCTGAAGAGCTGTTTACTCAGAGGTCTGCTCCAAATCTTCAGTGTCTGCTAGTCAGTGTAGAATTTTTAACTGCATCTAGCCTAGGCAATACTTTGGGCGTAGTAGCCCAGCTGCGAAGCAAGCTGCACCGCCTGTGTATCTAATAAGAATTTTTAAATGCATCTAGCCTAGGCAGACTGTGGGGACCCCCAACCAAAGCCAGATACTCAGCCCCCTACCACCCCCCCTTTCCTTGACAATACAATAATGTAAGTCTTACAACTGGATGGGTGAGGATCGGTCACAGCTTTATTAACTCTTTATTAGTGTTGAGCCACCCCCGTAGTGTTCGAGTTCGGTTCGGTTCGTCGAACACCCGTGTGTTTGCCGAACTGTTCGTCGAACTGTTCGTCGAACACCTTCGAACACCGTTAAAACCAATGGCAGGCAAACAAAAACACATAGAAACACATAGAAAATACCTTCAAAGGTGTCCAAAAGCTGACAAACTGCTCAGAAGACATAACTAACACATGGAAAAGTGACAAGTACATATAGTCATGCGAAAATAAAAGAGGTGGAGGAGTAAAAGGAGGGGGAGACACAGATATAGGCATGTCAAGCCCTTCTAAAATCCAAAAAGTGAGAAGCCGACACGGCCAGTCCGCTCCTGCCCGTGCCACCTCCGTGTCGCCGGGTTTGTGCCAGAGCCGCGGTGAACCCTGATGGCCAGCCCCCCTCTCCCAATACTGGTGCCTGTCCGCTGGTGGGTCGAGCGAGCCCCCCTGTGGTGGAGGCAGCTCTAAGCTTTTTAATTTAAATTGTCTCTCTAATTTGAATGAATACACTTTAAATCCATTTACAAGTATCTATTGGAGGGCAAGTCTCATGCCAGCAGCCGCGTAATTCCAGCTCCAGTAGCGTCCACTAAAGCTGCTGCAGTTAAAAAGCTTTTATAAGGATCGAGCTCGGCTGTCCACCGCAAGGCATCCTACTGCCAGTCCCAGTCCCTATGCCTTGGGGTGCCTCCTGATGCTCTTCACTGAGTATCCCATGGTCCCGAAGCATTTCCTTTGAAAAAATTAAGTGTCTAAACTACAGGTGGTGTAGCTTGCTTAACAGCCGGGATAATCCGCTGACTAGCAGACACTGCTACTAGGCACAAAGTATTTCCTGGGCTAGATGCAGTTAAAAATTTGTAATTAGATACTCTCGTTGGATGCTGAGAAAGCATTCCATAGAGTCTCCTGGCACGCCATATATGATTCTCTTAAAAAGCTTGGGGTAGGGGTCTAGGGGACCCATTTATAGCCAAAATCACGGCCCTGTATCACAATACGTCACCTAGGCTGAAGATGAATGGAACTGTAGCACCCTGAGGGCTCGGTTGCTACAGAGGTATTGCACCTCACCCAGAGGTGTGATATCTCACTCTCAGGTAAGGATGTAGTGTGGATCAGGAACCGACACCTGCATGCATTACACCACATTGCCGTGGGGCAGGGCGACCAATATGCCTCTGAGATGGGCACGACAGTCCCTGTCCCTGGCTGGAGTGGGGGGAGGGAACACTGAGGAAGGGGAACCCTGTAGTGCAGGAGCAGGGAGGAAGCAGTTCCTGGGTGCATTGAGAAGGGAGTATAAAAGGTGGGCACCATCTTAGTTCAGTGCAGAGAAGTCTGAGCAGAAGTGGCAGGGAGCAGGGGCTCTGCATGAGCTCTGCTCCGGAGGCGGGCCTAGTAACAGAGGCCCAGGCCTGGAAGAGGGAGAAGGAAGGAAGAGGAGCGGAGAAGGCTCCAGGAATGAGGAATGAAGGGATCCCAGGGGTGCGGACGGGCGAGTCGCCACCGCACGCCCGAATCCACCTGCGTGGAGGGGTCAGGCCAAAGGGGGAGACCGGTCCCCGAAACTAGTGGAGGCAGGAAACGACCCTCAGCTAGAAACCGGAGGCTGTGACATTTTATGTGGCGCAGCCCCTCGCTACACCCGCTAGGAAGGCACCACATAGGGTCAGGGAAACTGGCGCCAAGTTTACCAAGAGGAGGCCCGAGGCAGCCGGACAGAAGGGTTGGTAAGAAAGGCCAGACAAAGGACACACAAAGGGGGTCCTGTGAAGCGCTCCAAAGTTATCTGGGAGTTGTCTGAGCCCCTCACCTGGTGAGCACAGTACGATGTGGGCAGCCGTTACCTGCAGACGTGGTCTGGATAATAAGAACTGTGAGTAAAGGCCCTGGACTGCATCACTGACTCCGTGTCGTTACTGCTGCTGCCCTGCACCATCACCCCCATTCTCCGCATACACTGCCCTGAGGCTATACTCCTCCCGTGGGGAGTTATGCTACGCTCTGCTGCACCCACAACACCAGCCTCAGCGGTCTGCCCTGCAGCGGCGGTTCACTCTGACCGCAATCCACGGGTGGCGTAGTCGGACATTTAAACATCAAAACCACATAAATAGTTCCGCCACTGGTTTGACCACCCTGAGCCACGGAACCGGGTCGCCGCCACGAAGACTACAACCACCAGCATCCACCAAAAAGGGTCCGGCTCCAGGTGTCCCAAGGCCCAGGGGGTGCATCAGAACATTTTCATCACCTTTCACAATCACCAATGGGACAAGGCAGGGATGTCCTCTGTCCCCTCTCTTATACATCCTAGTGACGGAGCACCTGCTCTCATCAATTCGCCATAACCCCAATATTAGGTGGATTGAGGTGGGAGGCACCGTGTACAAGTGCTCTCTATTTGCTGATGATGTCCTAGTATATATCACTCAATCACATATATCCATCCATGCTGTTATGGCTGAAATAGATCACTTTGTTACATGGTCAAATTTTAAAATCAATGCAGCGAAGTCTGAGGCCCTCGATGTCTCCCTCCCCAAATCCATATAGGATTCCATCCAGTCCAAATTTCCCTTTGCCTGACCCTCACAGGGTATCAAATACTTAGGAATTCCTATTCATAGAGACCTCTCCCATCTATGTTATCTTAATTTTGGGCCCTTTATTGAACAACTCCATACAGACCACGGTTGGCAAGTTAGAACTGTAAGATTCACTACGTGAACCACTGGTGTTTTGTGGAAAAGCACATGTACACTGCGTTCCAAATTATTATGCAAAAAGTGTTTAGGAGTGATAAGGGAAGAATTTGTTTGTTTGTCAGTTAAACTCATTGATGGTGATGTGTGTCAGGGCTCTTTATATCACTGTAAGCAATTGCAGACACCTGTGCTAATTAGTTTGGCAGGTGTGTCCAATGAAAGGCAAGACTACTTAAGAAGGCTGTCTCACATTATTAAGCAGCCTACATTTTTTGCCAAAATGGGAAAGAAAAAGGATGTGTCGGCTGCTGAGAAGCAACAAATTGTGGAGTGTTTAGGTCAAGGCATGACTACAATCAACATTGTGCGATGATCAGGATGAAGTGTCTTGGCAATCAAGAAGTATGTAGCTGATTCACAGTACACACGTGTGCGTGCTGATAAGGGCAAATTGAGGACTCTTTCCTACAGGCAATTACATCAGGTTGAAAGAGCAGCGGCAAAAAAGCCTTGTCATAGCAGCAGACAAGTTTTTGAAGCTGCTTGTGCCTCCAACGTCCCCCGAACAACAAGATGCAGGGTCCTTCAGAGGTTTGCAGCTGTGCATACGCCATCCTGTCGACCTCCTCTATCCACTTCACACAAGCAGAAACGGCTCCAGTGGGCCAAACATTACATGAAGACTGATTTCAAAACTGTTTTGTTCACGGATGAGTGCCGTGCAGCGCTCGATGGTCCAGATGGATGGAGTGGAGGATGGCTGGTTGATGGACACCCCACGCAAACACGGCTACAGCGCCAACAAGGAGGAGGTAGAGTAATGTTTTGGGCTGGAATCATGGGGAGAGAGATTGTCGGCCCCTTTAGGATCCCTGAAGGCGCTAAAGATGAACTCCATAATGTATGTGGATTTTCTCAAACAGCACTTCCTGCCATGGTTCAAGAAGAAGAACCGTGTATTTCACAGCAAGATCATTTTTCTGCATGATAATGCACCATCTCATGCTGCACATAAAACATCTGCATCTCTGGCTGATATGGGCATAAAAGGGGACAAACTTATGGTGTGACCCCCATGCTCCCCTGACCTGTACCCCATTCAGAACCTTTGGAGCATCATTAAAAGGAGTGTCTATGATGGCGGGAGGCAGTTCACATCTAAGCAACAGCTCTGGGAGGGTATTCTGTCCTCATGCAAAACAATTGAAGCAGAAACCATCCAAAACCTGACAAATTCAATGGACGAGAGAGTTCAGAAGCTCCTTTCGAACAAGGGGTCCTATGTGAAAATGTAACATCACCTAGAATAAAGTTTTGAGTTGAAAACTGTTTGATTTCAGTTTCTAACAACCTGCTAATGCTTATAATTTCAAAAATGACCATTTTTTTGGTCTTTATTAAAATGAAAAGGTTGATCGAAAAGTTTGGGGGATCTAAGAGTGTGGCAACCCAGTAGTCATGATTACTTCGAATTCTGACAATATGAGGGTCATGCTGCAGGTAGTGCAGCAAGAAGGCACTTATGTGTCTTGCGCATCTCGGAGCCCCAAAATTATTTTCCGGGCTAGATGCAGCTAAAAATTATTATTAATTTTAAATCTGGTGAAGCTTTAGTATAGATGGCCTAATAGGATCAGTGCTGCACACTGCTACAAAGCCCAAATTATTTTCCAGTCAAGATACAGATAAACATGATTAGTAATTTTAAATCTGGTGGAGCTTATTATAGATGGCCTAATAGAATCAGTGCTGCACACTGCTACAAAGCCCAAATTATTTTCCAGCCAAGATACAGATAAACATGATTAGTAATTTGAAAGCTTTAAACGGTTGGTAGGGTGATTTTAACCAATCATCAAGCTTTTACTCTCCCCAGGAGGACACAGGGGTAGAAAAGTCATTTCGGATCCATGATTTGTTCATTTTTATGAACGTGAGTCTGTCTACATTATCAGTGGAGAGCCGCGTGCGCTTATCTGTCAGCACACCACCAGCAGCGCTGAACACACGTTCAGACAGAACGCTGGCTGCGGGGCATGACAAGATCTCCAAGGCGTAAGTGGCTAGCTCCGGCCATTTATCCAGATTGGAAGCCCAAAAAGAGCAAGGGTCCAGTGACACAGTCGTGGCTTCAATGTTTACTTGGAGATACTCCTGTACCATCGTCTCTAGGCGTTGACTATGTGTCAGACTTCTTGTCTCCTGTGGCCTTGCAAAGGATGGGCTAAAAAAGTGGTGAAATGATTCCGCAAAATTGATGTTACCAGCAGATACTGTGGTTCTGTTACGGTTTGAGTGCTGAACACTTGACGGTCCCACAGTTGGCAAGTTGGAACTGTGAGATTCACTACGTGCACCACTGGTATTTTGTGGAAAAGCACATGTAAGATTCTGCAACAGTCTCTGCTGATACTCCTGCATGCGTGCATCCCTTTCTATGGCAGGAATAATTTCTGCAAATTTACTTTTGTACCGGGGATCTAACAGTGTGGCAACCCAGTAGTCAGGATTATTTCTAATTCTCACAATTCGAGGGTCATGTTGCAGGTAGTGCAGCAAGAAGGCACTCATGTGTGTTGCGCATGCAGGAGCACCAAGTCCCTGTTATGTTGGTGGCGAGGTAACAATCATGCTTCCTTCCTCTGTCCTCTCCCCCCAACCTCGCACAACAGAAATGTGATCAAGGTCTCCCTCATCTGATGAGTCTTCCATCAGTTCGTCCTCCACTTCTTCCTGGGCTCCTGCACCTTCCTCACTAGTTTGGCTGCTACCATGCGCCCTGGTAAAACCATCTCCCCCACCCTCACATGCCTGCCGCCTTGGTGCTGCCGACCGTCTGGACCTTGCAGATGTTAGCCCTTCCGCATACAACTCCTCCTCTACTTCCTCCACCTCCTCTTGTGCCACCACCTGACTCCGAATTCTGTTTAACATGTGCTCCAGCATGTAAATCACCGGAATAGTCATGCTGATAATGGCATCGTCAGCACTAAACATCTTCGTCGCCATTTCAAAACTGTGCAGAAGGGTGCATAGGTCCCTGATCTGAGACCACTCCTCCAGCGTGATTTGCCCCACCTCTGAATCTCGTTGGCCCAGGCTATACGTCAGAACGTATTGCACCAGGGCTTGTCGGTGCTGCCACAGTCGCTGCAACATGTGCAGAGTTGAATTCCACCGGGTAGGCACATCGCATTTTAGCCGGTGAAGTGGCAGGCCCAACGACTTCTGTAGAGATGTAAGTCACTGAGCTGCGGGATGCGAATGGCGGAAGTGAGCACACAGCGACCGTGCCCTGTGCCTTTTTTTCAAAAAAATTTTCTGAGACTGAACTTAGTTACGATATTGGTAATCGGGAATTGCTGGCGATTAAACTCGCATTTGAACACTGGCGTCACCTCTTGGAAGGTGCTGAATTTCCCATTCAGGTTTTCACTGATCATAAAAATCTGATCTATCTTGATGCTGCCAAGCGCTTGAATGCCCGTCAGGCTAGGTGGGCACTTTTTTTCTCGCGGTTTAATTTTTCCGTTACTTACATCCCGGGTACCAAGAATGTTAAAGCGGATGCTTTGTCTCGCAGCTTTTCTCCCATGGTCGGTGTTGAGGAGGAAGAGGAGAGCATTTTACAAGAAGGTGTTGTGATTGCTGCTTAGGACTCCGTTTTGGAGGATTAGATTCTTAAAGCTCAGGAGAATGCCCCATCTAACACTCCCTATGGGAGGTTGTTTGTGCCTAGGACCTTTAGGAGAGATTTGTTTGTTGAGTGTCATGAGTCTCGGTTGGCAGGTCATCCAGGAATTTCTGAGACCAAGAGACTTGTGGGTCGCAGTTTTTGGTGGCCTGGATGGCAGAAGGAAGTCATTAAGTGGGTGCGCCAATGTACTGTGTGTGCTAGATCCAAGTCTTCGCATGCTCCTGCTGCGGGGTTGCTTTGCCCTCTGGAGGTTCCTAGTGCACCTTGGACACATCTGGCTATGGACTTTATTACTGACCTTCCCCCTCTGAAGGTTTCACGGTCATCTGGGTGGTCGTGGACCGTTTTAGCAAGATGTGTCACTTGGTTCCCTTCATCAAACTGCCTTGCGCTAAGACACTCGCTAAGGCCTTTGTCAAGGAAATTGTCAGACTACATGGTGTTCCTACTGACATTGTATCTGATAGGGGACCTCAGTTCGTGGCTCGTTTTTGGCGTGCCTTTTGTGACAGGTTGGGAGTTCATTTGTCGTTTTCATCCGGATATCATCCTGAGTCTAATGGCCAGACAGAAAGGAAGAACCAGGATGTTGAGCAGTTCTTGCGTTGTTTTGTGGCAGACAATCAAGAGGCATGGTCTGAGTTTCTGCCACTTGCTGAATTTGCTCTTAACAACCATACATCCTCTTCTGCTAGGTGTTCGCCTTTTTTTTGTTGTTCTGGGAGACATCCGTCTTTTGGGTCATTCTCCAAATTGGTTTCAGCTGTGCCTGAGGAGGAGAGTTTTTCCGGTGATTTGGAGAGAGTTTGGACGGATGTGCGTGGTAATCTTCAGGAGGCTAACAAAAAATCTAAGAGGTACTTTGATAGGAAACGGCAAGAGGTTTTGTTTACGGTTGGTGACATGGTTTGGTTGTCCTCTAAGAATCTGCGATTGAGAATTCCTTCTAAAAAATTGGGTCCCAAGTTCGTAGGGCCCTTTAAGGTGCTTCAGATAGTTAACCAATCTGCTGTTAGGTTGGAGGTTCCTACGTCCTGGAGGATTAACCCGGTGTTTCATGTTTCTCTGTTGAAAAAAGCTGATGTGTCGGATGGTGACGCCTCTGCCACTGTTCCTCCGGTGGTGGAGGACGGGGAATATGAAATTTCCCGCATCCTAAATTCTAGACGGTATAGAGGGAGTTTGCAGTATCTCGTCGCTTGGAAGGGTTTCGGACCTGAGGATAACTCATGGGTGAGGGCGGATGATGTTTCTGCTTCCAGACTTGTCAGAGCTTTTCACAGGAGGTTTCCTGGTAAGCCTGGGCCTAGGGGATCCGGAGGATCCTCTTAGAAGAGGGGGTACTGTTAGAACTCTCCTGTTAGGTTTTTTTTAGTTTGCTGGTCACATGACCATTTTTGCCTATTTAATCCGGCTCCGCCCTCCTGGCCTTGCTGGACTTCATTGTATTTACTACTCTTGAGCTAGCTTGGTGCTCTGTTGCCGTTCTCTGTTAGTTTTGCTAGGTCTTCTGACCTCTATGCTTTTTGTTGTGTGTTTGTCTTTGACTGCTACTATTTCTGCTAGGAGGTGTCCAACTTATCCCAGTCCCTAGTTCTTGTAGGGATCCCTCCCTCACATCTATAGGTCTTCGTACAGACTAGCCGAGGACTTTAGCGGGTCTGATCGCAGGATCAGGTTCCCCGTTACATCGTAGGGATCTAGTTTAGTTCTATTGTAGGGACAGATCTCCTGTCTTTCCTTAGTCCTTGTAGCAGATCATAACAGTTGCAGCATGCCCTGGGTCTCCACTCCGGCAAGTTGGCCAACAAGTGTAACTCTCCAACATGTCCTTTCTATTTCCAGGCCATGGAGGATCCTGCGTACTCGTATGCAGGACTCTGACCCCCACCCATCACTCTTAACGCTTGTTCCACTCCGTCCTGGAGTCCTGACAGGAATATGCCCAGTCTAATATCCATTTAGTGAACACTGTCAGACCGTATGAGGCCTGCTTTATCTCCTTCCAGTTGTCGGTGTCGTATCACTACACCGCCTCTGTCTCTTCTAAATTTTGCCATCCGAATATTTATTACCCGCCTTGTCCGTTCGATGGCCGTGATGTCTCGCGCACCTTGCCATACTGCTATCGGCACAATCTCTGACCATACTATAGCTAGTTTTGTGAAAAATTCTCTGAAGCGCTCAGTGTCTAGTTTCATTATTGCCATTAGCTATGCGCTCTTCTGATGACCTAGGTTGTTTCCCCCGGCCTGTATAACTAAGATGACTGGACCTCTTGCCTCTCTCCCTACCTTGATTACTTCCATTAGTACCTGTGGCCATAGCAGGCCTCTAATACCTCTCCAGTTGAAATATGTGTTATGAAACTCTAATTTCCTCCCGCCTGGGCGGACTTTAGCCGTTTTTTCTGCCCAATATATATACGAGTGGCCTATCACCCACACTGTTGGCTTAGCATCACCTGTTAAAGAAACAAACCACGTTAGGATAACAAGTCCGGTCTTATGCATCTCGCCAAACACGTGGATCGCCATCTCCCTATCCTCTGAACTTCCGTTTCTGACAGTCCTGCTCTTGCTGCTTCCGTGGCCGTGCCTATGCGGAATGAGTGTGTCCCGTAATCTTTGGGGTGGTTCCCTGCCGATGTTATGCATTTATTAAATATAGCTTGGAACTGGTATCTTGATAATGGCGTTCCATCAATGTGTGATAGGAAGAAATTACTTTGTGATCTGATGGTTAGATATGTTTTTACTATTGTTACCCGACTCAGTGTACCGTTTGTGGGTTGTAGAAGTACCCAAGTGCCCCTGCCCGCTGGAACCGTTTTCGATTGGTGTATGCGTAGACGTATTGCATTATTGGCTATGACTACGTCCTGGTGTAATAAGCCTCCACTAGTGGTAATTTTGGATTGAGGGACTAATTCGCTTATGCATAGCGCCCCGAAGAAGGCAATCACAAATGCAGTAGACAGTAGTGTTGCTTCAAATTGTGAGTGTCATGTTAATGGTGTTAGGGATATGATGTGAGAAATCAGTTTTAGTCACACGGGACGGGACGTCTACACTCCTGACTTGGCTGACCCCTTTTCCACCCTTTTATGGATTGTCTGATGATGAATCTTTGTCACATCTCCCCAATTCAGCAGTTGGAAGTGAAATGCTACTCCGGTCAGACACCGCTGCGCTGACGCCCCTGATATGCCCCTCATCATTAGCTGGTGGAGAAATTCTGTGGTGACTTGTGATCTGGTTTGTTCACATTGGTCAACCCGTCTGTCTGCTACTAGTCGTGTCCACTCTTCACATGCCTTACCGTATGCTTGCCACGTCGACGGGGCAACTGACGCTCTGATTAATGGCATCAACTATTCGCCACTAGATCCCACAGGTCAACTGTTGCCCGATGTGTGGGCGTTGTGGAAGAGCTCTGTGAAAATCTGCCAATTGAATTGTTATAAAGCGTTAGCAGCAGCTTTAGATCCCTCAGCATAGTGGCTAGCGCAGACCCATACATTGTGTTTTAGGCACAGGAATGCTAGCCTGCATAGTAGGCCTAGCTCTGGAAGAGACGATGATGCCATCTTATTAATGCAGTACCCTAGGCTGGTGTTTTTTGTTATGAAGCGTATATTTTTGTTAGCCAGGCGCGCGCCCCATATTTCTATTGCTACCACTATTGGGAAGAAAAATTATTTTCAGGGCTAGATGCAGCTAAAAATTATTATTAATTTCAAAGCTGGTGGAGCTTGGTATAGATGGCCTAATACAATGAGTACCACACACTGCTAGAAGCCTAAATATTTTTTCAGAGCTAGATGCAGAAAAATATTATATTGAATTTGCAACCTGGTGGAGGTTAGTATAGATGGACTAATAGAACAAGTCCCTCACACTGCTAGAAGCTGAAATATTTTTTCAGAGCTCGATGCAGAAAAATATTATATTGAATTTGCAACCTGGTGGAGGTTAGTATAGATGGACTAATAGAACAAGTCCCACACACTGCTAGAAGCTGAAATATTTTTTCAGAGCTAGATGCAGAAAAAAATTATAGTCAATTTGCAACCTGGTGGAGGTTAGTATAGATGGACTAATAGAACAAGTCCCACACACTGCTAGAAGCCTAAATATTTTTTCAGAGCTAGATGCAGATAAAAATTATTTTTAATTTGCAACCTGGTGGAGGTTAGTATAGATGGACTAATAGACCAAGTCCCACACACTGCTAGAAGCCTAAATATTTTTTCAGAGCTAGATGCAGATAAAAAATTAGATTGAATTTGCAACCTGGTGGAGGTTAGTATAGATGGACTAATAGAACAAGTCCCACACACTGCTTGAAGCTGAAATATTTTTTCAGAGCTCGATGCAGAAAAATATTATATTGAATTTGCAACCTGGTGGAGGTCAGCATAGATGGACTAATAGAACAAGTCCCACACACTGCCAGAAGCTGAAATATTTTTTCAGAGCTAGATGCAGAAAAAGATTATATTGAATTTGCAACCTGATGAAGGTGAGTATAGATGGACTAATTGAACAAGTCCCACACACTGCTAGAAGCCTAAAGATTTTTTCAGAGCTAGATGCAGATAAAAAATATTTTTAATTTGCAACCTGGTGGAGGTTAGTATAGATGGACTAATAGACCAAGTCCCACACACTGCTAGAAGCCTAAATATTTTTTCGGAGCTAGATGCAGAAAAAAATTATATTCAATTTGCTACCTGATGGAGGTCAGTATAGATGGACTAATAGACCAAGTCCCACACACTGCTAGAAGCCCAAATATTTTTTCAGAGCTAGATGCAGAAAAAAATTATTTTCAATTTGCAACCTGATGGAGGTCAGTATAGATGGACTAATAGACCAAGTCCCACACACTGCAAGAAGCCCAAATATTTTTTCAGAGCTAGATGCAGAAAAAAATTATATTCAATTTGCAACCTGATGGAGGTCAGTATAGATGGACTAATATACCAAGTCCCACACACTGCTAGAAGCCCAAATATTTTTTCAGAGCTAGATGCAGAAAAAAATTATATTCAATTTGCAACCTGGTGGAGGTTAGTATAGATGGACTAATAGAGTGATGCTATGCCCAAAAGGTTTTACTTCACTAGGTGCAGTAAACAAATTGGTATTCTATACACAGGTGGTGCAGCTTGCAACACAGATAGGCTACTCCACTGACTAACACACTCTGCAATAGGCCAAAAAGGATTTGCTTTGCTAGATTTAGCCAAATGCTGTGAAAAAACTTGCACAGCACTGGCACAGACCTGCCTGGCAAAAACTGATAGGAACTGATGTAACTTAGTCCTGAAAAGGACTGCAATTACAATTAGTCTTTACTCCCAACCTATCTATTTAAGAGCACAGACCTGCCTGATAAAAGTCGTAGGAAATGCTGTAACCTAGTCCTTAAAAGGACTGCAATCACAACTCTTCCCTACTCCCAAGCTATCTGTAGATTTGTGCGAAAATTGGCTTGAAATTAACAAGGTATAGCGCACACAGCAACAGCGGTGCCGTCTAACACGCAGCTGCAGCAGTGAGAAAATGGTGGCGATGGGGAAAATGGCTGGGTCTTATAGGGCAAGGACATGTGACATACACTGCCAATGACACATGCCCTTGCTTGTGTGAAAAAAAGCTGTTCGCTCCGTGTGTGCGCTGCTGATAGGCTGACAGATTGCACCTCCCCACTGTAAATGCGGGAAAGAGAAAAAAAAATGGAGATCTTCATTATTCCTGCAGAGATCCATCCCCTGCCCCTCCCCCCACCCCGCTGTACACTCAAACTGCGTATTAACATTAATTTTCAGCATTACTGAGAAAAAATCCAGCTATGATTTTGGTGCACGAACAGTTATCGAACATAACCTCGAACAGCCGAATTTTTTTCAAATCGTTCGTGTTCGCCGAACGGCTCGAACACCGCCCAAAACAGCTCGAATTTGAGATTGGCGAACAGTTCGAGTCGAACACCGCTCATCTCTAGTCACTACTGGTTGTAATGCAATGTTGCATATGCTGGCAAGGATTTGTGAGCAGCTATTGAGTACCAGCTCCAACATGCCCCTCTGTATTCCGGTCAGTCTCTGCACATAAGAGCTGATGAGTGGGCATGGATGTCTGACATCTGTGCAGTTCTCCAAAGCTTTGAGGACTCCACCAAGATGGTGAGCGGCGATGAAGTCATAATTAGCATCACCATCCCGCTTCTCTGTTTACTGAAATGCTCTCTGCTCTCAAATAAAGAGGAGGCTTTGCAGGCGGAGCACGATGAGATGGAGCAAGGACTATACAGGGTGATGCTACACAGCCCAGCCTCATCACATCTCAACACGGATTGCGTGATAATGAGGAAGAGGTGGAACAGGAGCTGTTTCCTGTGCTATTGACGGTACTACCCACACCACATTCATCCCGTCTGTTCAGCGTGGATGGCCTGAAGAGGGGGAGGAGAGGGAGAATGAAGAAGAGGACCAGGACAAGGAGAATATGGACAGCCGCCCTCTTGGCGGGGACAGGGAAGTCTTGGCTGTTTGAAGTCTGGAACACATGGCTGAGTTTATATTCCACAGCCTTTCCTGTGACCCTTGCACTTTAGCATTTTGGGCAACAGTAATTACTGGTTGGACACACTTCTAGACCCATGCTACAAGGAGAAATTTCTTTCTCTCCTTCCCATTGCGGAGAATTCTAATAAAATGTTGCATAACTAGAAGGCCCTTATTGAAGAATTATTAAAAAAATTTCCATCTCACATCACTGGTGGCAGAGGTCACCGTTCCTTGGACAACCAAGGAGTACAGGTGAGGGAGACACAAACCAGATATGGCAGAGGTAGGGGAACACTGACAAAGGTCTGGGACAGTTTTCTAAGACCCTCCGAGCGCCCAGGCACTGATGTGCAGGGTACTCTGACAAGGAGGGAAACGTTTTCAAAGATGCTGAAGGAGTACCTTTGCGACCATACCAGCATCCTACGTGATTCCTCTGTGCCTTACAACTATTGGGTAACCAAGCTGGACACATGGCATGAATTGTCTTTCTACACCTTGGAGGTCCTGTCCTGCACCTAGAGTTTTGTCAAAGTGGGTTTTTAGTGCCACTGATGGTATTATAACTGATAGGTGCATCCGCCTGTCAACTGAAAATGCTGACAGGCTGACTCTTATAAAAATGAACAAGGGATTGATTGGCCCAGACTTATCAACACCACCGGATGACAGCAGCATCCTCCACCACCATTTCAACAGGGTAACCATCATAATAAACCACAACCTTATCCTTACCCCTCCGTAGCAGTCCACGAGTGTCCCACGAAGATCTCCAGTTCAGAGCAGCCACATAGAATGTGACCGCTCTGAACCGCTGCCGCCGCTAGAATGACGGGGCCGTAAGGGTTCACCGGAGTTCAGGCAGCGCTGCTCCGGTTAGCTCCTTTACGGCACTGCTGTATCGTGAGAAATTCCCACGGTACAGCAGTGCCGTAAAGGAGGTCTCCGGAGCAGCGCTGCCTGAATGCACTCCGGTGACCTCAGTCAGTGGCTCCCGCTGCCGGGAGCGGACGTGTTCCCGGCAGCGTGAGCTTACAGCAGCCATGCACAGCTGTCACCATCTCCAGATGTGACAGCTGTGCATGGGAGATCAGCGCAGGAACGTGGACAGGTAACTATTATTTTTAGTAAACTAAGAATTAAATAAAATTGTGTGTTTTATTTCAAATAAATTATTTTTTTCTGGGTGTAGTGTGTGTTTTTTCTTTTTAACACTTTGTAGGTTAGTAATGGGGGTGTCTTATAGACGCCCATCATTACTAACCTGGGCTTCATGGCAGCTGGCGCTGACATGAACCCCACCACTATTACCCCCTGCCACCGCACCAGGGCAGCGTGGAAGAGCGAGGCTAAGTGCCAGAGTAGGCACTTACTCTAGGCAGCTGGGGGCTGGAATCCGCAGCGCAGGGAGACCCAAGCTTTCTGGGCCACCCCCGCTGCAAATTGCAGTCCGCAGCCGCCCCAGAAAATGGCGCGTTCATAGAAGCGCCATCTTCTGGCGCTGTACCCAACTCATCCAGGGCCCTGGTGCGGTGGCTCACTGGGTAATAAAGGGGTTAAGGCCAGCTTGACATTATCAGCTGGCCCTAAGCCCGAAATTCATGGGGTCACGCCAATATTAGACATGACCACCATGAATTTCTAGTAAAGTATTTAAAAAAACACAACATCCAGAAAAAAGTCCTTTAATTGAAATAAACACACAATTCTTTATTGTTCTAAATTAAACCATACTTACCATCACGCCCATCCGATACGATATTTCCTGATATCGGAAGGTATCGCTAATTTTTAATGGTGATCTGTACTCAGAAATTTATCAAAGCATGCAGGGGTTGCTTGCGTTCCTCCACAGTTTGGTGCTGTCACATCCAAAATAAATGTTAGAACCCTCCTGTTTGTTTTTTCCATCTTGTGTTTTGCGGTCACGTGACCATCTGCCTTTATATTCCAGCTCCGCCCTTTTGGCTGTGCTGGACTTTAGTGTTTGACTGTTTCTCTAGCCTGGTGCTTCAGTGCCTTTCTCTGTCAGTTCGCTTGGTCCTTCTGGGACCTCTAGTACCTTTTTGTCTGTTTGTCTTTTTGTGTTCTGCAACTACTTCTCTGTTTAGGAGGTGTCCCATTTTTGTCCAAGTCCTTAGTTCTTTTAGGGACCCCTCCCTTAATGCTATAGGTCTTCATTCAGACTAGTCGAGTACTAAGGCGGGTCTGTTCGCTAGGAACAGGCAGCCCGCTACATCGTAAGAATTCAGCTTAGTCTTACTGTAAGGACAGCTTTCCCCTTTCTTTCCTTAGTTCATGTTGCAGATCATAACAATAAACTCTTCAGGGCCAGGTAAAATCTATTTTATAATCTGTAATATTACCTCTCTTATTTGCAATTCTTGTATGGGTGAGCTATCGCACTATGGATAGCATATTACATGCATCCAGCTAGGGATTATTGCCTTGATGCTGCAACCAAACAAAAAAATCTATTCTATTCCCTATTAATACAGCTGTTAGCTGCATTTAGAATATCGACAGGTGCTAAGTGTTAACATCTTCGGGAAATGAGTGTTCATTGTCTTCGCTTACATCTCTTCCACAGTCCATAACTAGATTAATTCTTCCCATACACTCATTGACCGATTCATAATTTTTACAGTGATCTGTACTCAGAAATTCATAAAAGTTGACCAAAATGTATCAAATTTGACAGAAAATTAATCAAAATTAACAAAATGTAATTATTTAATGTGTCATTTGCAGTTTCTCTACATCTTCTGTATTTAAGAGGTAGTGGTGGGAGACTTGATGCTACTGGAGCTGGAATTACCACTTAAGAACTCCCAAGTGCTTTATTTCCATCCATTTCTGGGAGCTTCTTGAAGTATATTTGGGGTAATTGTCCTGCTGGGAGACCCATAACCTAGTATGCTGTCCAGCTTTATGACACTGGACACTACATTGTGACCTAAAATCCTTTGGAAATCTTCACATTTAATGATTCCTTGCACAGAGTCAAGGCACCCAGGTTCAGAAACAGCAAAATAACCCCTAAATATCTTTGAACCTCCACCATATTTGACTGTAAGTACTGTGTTCTTTTATTTGTAGGCCTCATTCCATTTACATTTTATATCAAAGTATGTCCAAAATATATTGCCATTTATCACTTCAAAAATATATAATTAATAATAATAAACGACACTAACCAGGTACTGGATGTTACCAGCCGAGTATGAGAAGTGACATACATATTGATTATAAAATATATATTTTATTGACATTTTTGAAAAGCACATAAAATAGGAAAGGATGCAAGAAAATACACTGGGGCTCAACCATATATACATTGTCTATACAAATCTGCAACAGATACAATTAATTTACAGCCTAGGGACATAAATTGCCTTATTAAAAAAATATTTGAAATAAGCCTCTGGTATAATAAAGTGCTATAGTGCAAATACACCTCCAATAAGACAAAGTGTAGATATGAATAGGTCTATATATAGTGCAAATGAAGAAACTAACTACACCGCAATAATTTGTTAGTATGGTTAAATCAACCTATTTTTTTATATTAAACATAAGGCAGTAGTGTTCTCCTAAACTGCACAGTGCAAATATATAGCAAGCCAAACTGTGTTAGCCACATTATAGGAAAGTTCTATCCATATATAAGGGGAAGATTTAATATGTAGATATAAGGCTATCAATCAGTGACATTCAATTGAAAAAAAGGCACAGTCACAGCTAAAGTAAAGCTATTCTAGGCAATTATTCTTACTGAAACATGATATGAAATGCTATTTACCTGTAGACTGAAAGGCCTTCTAAAGATAGTGGAGGCTGCCTGCTGTCACTCTGTAAATTGTGAGGGCTGCTTGCTGGACATTCAAGTTTCAAACTTTACAGAATATATATACGAAAAAGAAAATTTGACCACCTCAGATGGATACGTTACATGGCAGTACCAATGTATGCCCATGCAAGGAATAGCCACCTGCTGGCCCTCCAAGTTTCAAAATTTAAAGTATTAATATGAAAAAGAAAATTTTTCTAACAATAATGAGGGCCGACTGCTGGGCTAACGATAGTAGAGGCCGCCTGATGGCCCTTTACAATTAATGAAGGCTGTCTAATGGCCCTGAAAAATATAGTGTGACTTTCAGAATTCCTCCTTAATAAATTAAACAGGATATGTGTGATCTGCCTCACACACCACATGCCCAGATAAGGTAGTAAATAATGATGAGCGAGTATGTTCTGTTAACCCTTTCGGCGAGCATGCTCAGGTGCTCACTGAGTATCTTCAGCGTGCCCTTGTTATGTTTCATTCACTCCATGCTCATGATTTGCGACTGTTTGACAGCTTTAATACATGTAAGGAATGCCTAAGAAACAAGCAT
This sequence comes from Phyllobates terribilis, assembly GCF_046119375.1. Classification (NCBI taxonomy): domain Eukaryota; kingdom Metazoa; phylum Chordata; class Amphibia; order Anura; family Dendrobatidae; genus Phyllobates; species Phyllobates terribilis. The sequence continues at coordinate 288,820,777 of NW_027362769.1, forward strand.
TTCTTACATGTATAAAACGGTCAAACAGTCGCAGATCATGAGCATGGAGTGACTGAAATATAACACCCAAGCACGCTGAAGATACTCGGAAAATACCAAAGCATGCTCGCCCATCACTAGTAGTAAATATGATAAGCGAGCATTAAAATGCTCGGGTACTTGTTGCTCAAGTCGAGCAAATTGGAATGCTCAAGTACTCGACCCCTGCAACGAGCCCAATGTAAGTCTATGCGAAACTTAAGCATTTTTCCGGCACCCCCCCAGAGGTCTGCAGGGGCCTAGAAATTGCCCAAATCGATGGGAACAGTGCTCAAATGACATGGGAACAGCATCGGGAAGACCCCTGGAAGCATCTGTGACTCTCAGGTCACAGCTGTAAACAATGTTGTCAGAGTATTACGCCAATTTTATGGACTCACAATAAAACTTACAAAAATGAAACCAAAGTGGATTTTTGAAAATAGCAAAAAGGCAATAGTAGTTACCAGCCAAGATGTCAAGGAACAGGCACAAACAGGATGCTTCAAGCCCCCTTTTGTTAGAAGGATGTAACACAGGTGCAGAATGCTGATGAACAATCACTCTCAACCTCTCACCCCTCCATGTAGGGGGTGATTGCCCAGCACTAAAACTGCACACTAATGAAGCCTGCAATACTATTCGATTGGGTGGGATGACCGGCACCCTATTAGTGCATAACAGATGTGAATGCCCCTAATTTAGAAGGTCACCATTGATGGGCCCGGCTGCACCCTGTAAGATGAAAAAAAAGTGCATAAAAATATAAAATGAGGTATTGGTTAATATTTTGGCCAAAAATAAGCTAGCTCGCAACCCACGTCAAGGGTCCTCAGTTTATTGCGAGTCCCTACTCTATACTTAAAAACAAACAGCAAAGCCAAAGCAGTAATCTTTGAATCTTTTAAAAAATTCCCAAATTCAATTAGAAAATATCAGAAAGGCAATGGTAGTTACCAGCCAAGATGTCAAGAAAAATGCACAACCAGGATGCAGCAAGCCCCCAATCACTCTCAACCTTTCTCTCCTCCATGGAGGGGGTGATTGCCCAGCTCTAAAACTGCACACAGATGAAGCCTGCAATAGGGTGCAATTCACACTCAAGTAGCACCGTGCCTAGCCAGCAACCTATTACATGCCCCTACTATTCAATTAGGTGGGATGCCCGGCACTCTATCAGTGCATAACAGAGGCGAAAGCCTGTGTGCTATTTGTTTTTAACTATAGAGTAGGGACTCGCAGAAGTCTCTGAGATGGAGGTGCAAGGTTTGGATTATGGAGGATGTTAGTCTTAGATCATTTGTGGAAAGGAGGGCACGTGTAGGGTGATAGACAGAGATGAGAGAGGAGATATAAGGTGGTGCAGAACTGTGGAGAGTTTTGTGCGTGAGAGTTTATATTGGACCCTGTAGCGAATGGGTAACCAGTGTAATGACTGGCACAAGATGGAGGCATCATTGAAGCGGCTGGACAGAAATATGACCCTGGCTTCCGCATTCAGGACAAATTGGAGAGGAGAAAGTTTGGTAAGAGGGAGACCGATCAGAAGAGAGTTGCAGTAGTCCAGACGAGAGCGAATAAGAGTGACAGAAAGAGTTTTAGCAGTTCAATGGTGAGAAAAGGTCAGATTCTGGAGATGTTTTTAAGATGCAGGTGACAATAACAGGTAAGTGATCAGATATAGGAAGTAAAGGAAAGTTTAGAGTCGAATATGACCCCAAGGCAGCAGGCGTGCTGCTTGGGAGTTATGGTTGAACCCTCTAAGGTAATTTCAATGTTAGGTAGAATTAGGTTAGTAGAGGGGAAAAACATAAGAAGTTCAGTTTTGGAGAGATTCCGTTTAAGATAGAGGGAGGACATGATGTTAGAGACAACAGACAGACAATCCTTGGTATTTTGCATTAGTGTAGGGGTGATGTCAGGGGAAGAAGTGTTTAATTGGGCGTCGTCAGCATAGAGATGATACTGGAACCCAAATCTGCTGATTGTTTGTCCAATAGGGGCAGTGTATAGAGAGTAGAGGAGGGGCTCTAGGACTGAGCCCTGCGGAACCCCAAGAGTAAGGGGACGAGGAGAGTAAGAGGAGCTGGCAAAAGATACAGTGAAGGAGGGGTCAGAGAGGTAGGAGGAGAACAAGGAGAGAACGATTTCCTTGAGGCCTATAGAGTGGAGCATAGTGAGGAGGAGCTGGTGATCCACAGTGTCATATGTGGCAGAGAGATCCAGGAGAATCAGCAGGGAGCAATGACCTTTGGATTTAGCGGTTAGTAGATCATTAGAGACTTTAGTGAGGGCAATTTAAGTGGAGTGTAAAGAGCAGAAACAAGGTTGTAGCGGGTCGAGGAGAGAGTTATCTGAGAGATAGCAGATTAGACTGGAGTGGACCAAGAGTTCCAGGAGTTTAAAGATGAATGGAAGATTAGATACACGTCTGTAGTTAGCAGTGCTGTTCTGGTCCAGGGATGGCTTTTTAAGTAAAGGGGTTATGATGGTATGTTTAAATGAGGAGGGAAAGATACCTGAAGAAAAAGAGAGGTTAAATATTTTAGTCAGGTGGGTGGTGACCACCGGTGACAGAGACTGCTGGAGATGTGAGGGAATTGTGTCACTTTTGGATGTTGTAGGCCGAGAAGAAGCGAGGAGCTGGATAACTTCTTCTGTGACAGGCTCAAAGAAGGCAAGTGAGACTGAAGTGCGGTAGGGAAGGGGGTCCAAGCACTGGGGAGATTGGGCTGAGATGTCCTGATGGATATGGTTGATTTTTTCTTGGAAATAAGTGGCCAGATCCTCACCGTTGAGGTTGGTGACGGGGGCCTGTGCTTTCTAACAAAAGTGGGCTTGCTGAATCCTGTCTGTGCATTTTACTTGACATCTTGGCTGGTAACTACTAGTGATGGGCAAGCACTAAAATGCTCGGGTGCTCGATGCTCAGTTCGAGCAAATTGGAATGCTCAGGTGATTGACCAAAGCAACGTGCCCAATGTAAGTCTATGGGAAACTCAAGCATTTTTCAGGCGGCTCCCCCCGGCAGTCTGCAGAGGGCCTAAAAATTGCCCAAATCGATGGGAGCAGTACTCAAATGACATGGGAACAGTATGGGGAAGACTCCCGGAAGCATTTATGACTCCCAGGTCACTGCTGTCAACAACGTTGTCAGAGGTATTATGCCACTTTTACGGACTCACAATAAAACATACAAAAACGAAACAAAAATGGATTTTCCTGGGAAATGCGTTAAGGAACATCCTTTCCAGGGTAATGACTTGTGTATAAGGCAAAATAAATAACCAAAAACAAAAATACTCCTCCACACCTTGGGCTATGTTCACACGCAGCGTTTTTGCACTTTTGCAATGCTTTCAACCGTGACAAATGCATTCACCGGGAAATGTCATTTTAACATTTTACAACCTTATCTGGCCATGTGGTGTGTGACAAATCATCAGAAACATCCTGCTTCATTTAATGAAGGAGGGACTCTGAAAGTCATGAAGCCTATTTTTATAGGGCCATCAGGCGGCCTTTACTATTCTTAAAGGGCTAGAAGTCACCCCTCACTATTGTTAAAGAGCCATCAGCCGACTATGCTTTGTTGTTCCCATTACTAAAGAGAGGGTCTCCTATACTGTTACTGCGTATGCAGTGATTGGCAGGGCTGGACAAAATTTGGAAGCACCCAAATACCCCTTTGAAAATTTGGATGCACCCCAATACCCCTTTGAAGAGACTTAGAGGAGAGCCTCCTGAAAACAATGTTCCATTAATAGGAAGTGGGTCTCCCATACTGTCTGCCTATGAAGTGAATGCAAGGGCTGCCAAAAATTTGCCTGTCAGTATTTTCAGTTGACAGGCGGATGCGCTTATCAGTTATAATTCCACCAGCGGCATTAAAAACCTTCTCTGATAAAACACTAGCGGCAGGGCAGGCCAGGACCTCCAAGGCGTAGAGAGCCAGGTCATTCCACGTGTCCAGCTTGGATACCCAATAATTATAAGGCACAGAGGAATCACGGAGGACGTTTGTCTGGTCAGCATCTTCCCAAACTTTGCACTCCTTGTGAGAGTAGCCCACGCCTCAGGGCCTGTGCGATGGGAGGGTCTGTGCGATGGGGGGGTCTGAGAAAACTCTCCCATAACTTTGACAGTGTTCCCCTACCTCTGCTGGATTGGAGTTGTGTCTCTCTCGCCTGTACTGCTTGGTTGTCCAACGAACTGTGACCTCTGCCACCAGCGTTTTCAGATGGGAATTTTTTAATAGTTACGCAACAAGGACCTTATGGTACTGCCCCATTTTTGTAGACCTGTCCGCCTCAGGAATAAGAGATAGAAAGTTCTTCTTGTAGCGTGGGTCAACAAGTGTCACCAACCAGTAATGACTGTCACCCAAAATTTTGAGAACGCGAGGGTCACGGGAAAGGCTGCGTAACATAAACTCAGCCATGCGTGCCAGACTACTAACAGGCAAGACTTCTGTGTCCTCACCAAGAAGCTGACTGACCATGCTCTCCTCCTTCTCCCTGTCCTCTAGCCATCCACGTTGAACAGACGGTATGACAATTGTGCAGGTAGTACCATCTATAGCACATGAAACTAGCTCCTGATCTTCCTCCTCCTCCTCTTCTTCCTCATTGCCACCCAATCCACGTTGGGATGAGGCTGGGCTGTGTGCAATCACCCTGTATGGTTCCTTGCTCCATCTCATCATGCTCCGCCTGCATCATCTTTGATTGTGAGCAGAGAGCATTTCAGAAGAAAGAGAAGTGGAATTGTGACACTTTGAGGACTCCACCATCTTGGTGGAGTCCTCAAATCTTTGGAGGATGGTACAGATGTCTGACATCCATGTCCACTCCTGAGGTCTTATGTGTGGAGTCTGAACTGAATACCGACGGCCTTGTTGACGCTGGCAGTCAACAACTGCCCATTTCTGCTCACAAATCCTTCCCAACATCTACAGTGTAGAGTTTCAACGCATGGTGACATCACACACCAGTCAGTGAGCCGAAAGCTGCAAATGGGGGAGGAGTCCTGTGGAGATAATTTGCATATTCCCACTGCATTTTGGGGTAAGTGAAGAGTCTCCACGAGCTCAAAGAACACTGGATTTTGGCTGTTGGAGCTGAAAAGAGGACATCGGTAAACCAGGGGAGGAGTCCTGAGGAGATAATTTGCATATTCCCACTGCATTTTGGGGTAAGTGAAGAGTCTCCGCGAGCTCAAAGAACACTGGATTTTGGCTGTTGGAGCTGAAAAGAGGACATCGGTAAACCAGGGGAGGAGTCCTGAGGAGATAATTTGCATATTCCCACTGCATTTTGGGGTAAGTGAAGAGTCTCCGCGAGCTCAAAGAACACTGGATTTTGGCTGTTGGAGCTGAAAAGAGGACATCGGTAAACCGCGCATTTTGAAGCTTTTTTTTTAAGCTTTTTTCACTGTTTTCAGAACATTAACAATAAGAACATGGAAGAGTCCAGGAGCCATTTGGTGAGCTGCATATCCTGCTACATGTTCACAGACTTGCCAGTGGAAAAGCCAAACTTCACATGCCAGAAATGCAAGCTTGTGTCCCTGTTGGAGGAAAAGTTGCGAAATCTAGAAGAGAGGTTAACTACCTTGAAAATCATTAAGGAAGGTGAAGAGTTCTTAGACAGAGCAGAATTATCTCTTCATGATTCAGAAAGAGAAGAAATTCGAACTGCACCTGACGAAACAGAGGAATGGAAGCATGTGACCCACAGAAGCAAGAGGATCGAGAGGCAGTCAGCACCCATACTGCTCAGGAACCAGTACCAGGCTCTCACGCAGGAGAACCATGAAGAAATACAGCAAAATAAGACTTTGCCAGCAATGAATAACCTTGTAAGCCCTCAGAATCCTCCTGGATGGAGAAAGAAGAATGTTGTGAAGAAAAAACGGAGAGTGGTGGTCATGGGGGATTCCCTGTTAAGAGGAACAGAGGCCGCTATCTGCAGACCAGACATAACCTCAAGAGAAATGTGCTGTCTTCCAGGAGCAAAAATTAAAGATGTGTCTGACAGGATATCAAGACTCTTCAGACCTATAGATCACTACCCATTCCTGCTAATACATGTGGGGACAAATGACACCGCAAGAAAGGACCTGGAAACCATCTGCAGTGACTTTGAAGACTTAGGCAAGAAAGTGAAAGAATTGGGAGCGCAGGTCGTCTTCTCATCCATCCTCCCAGTGGATGGCCATGGAACAATGAGGTGGAATAAGATTCTACAGGTAAACAACTGGCTACGTCGATGGTGCCGTCAACAAGGATTTGGATTTCTGGATCACGGAATGAATTACCTATACGATGGACTACTTGCTAGAGATGGGGTGCACCTTACGAAGACTGGAAAACATGTATTTGGAAGTCGCCTTGCTACACTCATCAGAAGAGCTTTAAACTAGAACAATGTGGGAAGGGAAGCAAAAGGCCAGAAAAAGCCATACAGCTGACAAATACTATTGAGATCTCTGCTACTGGAAGTGGAAAGGAAGAACAAAGACAAAACAATTTAAATAATAAAAATATGGGAGGAAGAGAAACCAATCACAAACTAAAATGTTTTTATACAAATGCACAAAGCATGGGCAACAAACAAGGAGAATTGGAACTACTAATGCAGGAAAAGGAATATGATGTCATTGGAATCACTGAAACTTGGTGGGACGATACACATGATTGGAATAAAAGGCTAAAAGGATACAACTTATTTGCAAGAAACAGACTTGATAAACGAGGAGGAGGTGTTGCATTGTATGTTAGAAAAGCGTATATCTGCACAGAGATTGAAGCTTCAGAGACTGGGAGTTCTGTGGAAACTGTTTGGGTAAGAATACAAGGAGAGAACAACGGAAAGGACACCATTGTAGGCATTTACTACAGGCCACCTGGGCAAGCTGAAGATATGGATGAACTCTTTATGTATCAAATGACCAAGTTCTCCAAAAAATATGACGTAGTGGTCATGGGAGATTTCAACTATCCAGACATTTGTTGGGAATCTCTCTCAAGTAAAACTAACAGGTCAAGCAAATTCTTATCCTCTCTTGCTGACAACTTTATCTTCCAAAAGGTAGGGGAGAAAACAAGGGGATCTGCTACTTTAGATCTAATCCTTATAAACAGGGAGGAAATGGTTGAGGAGGTAAAGGTGGCTGGGACCCTAGGAGGCAGCGATCATGCTATTATAGAATTTTGGATAACTAGAGGAGGAAGACATGTGAAGACTCAAACTTCAAGGTTAGATTTTAGAAAGGCAGATTTTAAGAGACTCAGAAAGAGAATAGGAGGGATCCAATGGGTGGATGTCCTTAAGGACAAAAATGTCCAGGAAGGATGGAAAATTTTTAAAAATGAGATTCTCAAAGCACAATCGTTAACAATCCCGAAAAGTAGGAAGAATGGGAAGCATTTAAGGAAACCAGGATGGATGAACACAGAACTTAAACACATGCTAAAAAGAAAGAAAGAAATGTTTATTAAATGGAAAGAGGGAGGCATATCTAAAGAAGATCATAATGCAGTCTGCAGATCCTGCAGGGCACGTATCAGGTTAGCTAAAGCTGACAATGAATTAAGGCTTGCAAGAGATGTCAAAAGCAATAAAAAAGGATTTTGGGGGTATGTCAAAAGTAAAAGAAAAGTCAAAGATGCTATAGGATTTTTACAGGATGAAAATGGAGAAATGGTAAGAGAGGATGTTGAGAAGGCCGAACTTTTTAATTCCTATTTTGCATCTGTTTTCTCTCAGAAAGAAAATGTAACATCAACTGATCTTCACTGTCCTTTTAAAGGAATAGAGGAATCCAAGTTATCTGTAAACAGAAAGATTGTGAGGGAATATTTAGCTAACATAAATGAGTTCAAGTCTCCAGGTCCAGATGAATTACACCCCAGAGTACTGAAGGAGATCGTAGAAGAAATTTTAGAACCACTCTCCATAATCTTTGAAAATTCTTGGAGAACAGGAGAAGTCCCAGAAGACTGGAGAAGAGCAAATGTTGTTCCTATCTTCAAAAATGGGAAGAAGGTGGACCCAGGGAACTATAGGCCGGTGAGTCTGACTTCTATACCAGGAAAGATCTTTGAACAAATTATTAAACAACATGTATGTAAGTACATGGATAAGAATGAAGTGATTAACCAGAGTCAGCATGGGTTTGTAACTAACAAGTCATGTCAGACTAACTTAATTTCCTTCTATGACAGAATCACTGACTGGGTGGATCAGGGAAATGCTGTAGATATAGTATATCTTGACTTCAGCAAAGCATTTGACAAAGTATCTCACACCATCCTTATTGAAAAAATGACCAAGTATGCAATGGACCAGGCAACTGTTAGGTGGATTCATAACTGGCTTAGGGATCGGACTCAAAGGGTGGTTGTAAATGGCTTCACATCCAGCTGGATGAATGTCTCAAGTGGGGTACCACAGGGCTCCGTCCTGGGACCTGTATTGTTCAACATCTTTATCAATGATTTAGATGAAGGAATTGAGGGTAAACTGATTAAATTTGCTGATGACACAAAGCTAGGAGGGATAGCTAATACTAGAGAAGAGAGAGAGAGGATTCAAAAAGACCTAAATAAACTGGAGCAGTGGGCAGCAACCAACAGAATGGTTTTTAACAGGGAAAAATGCAAAGTACTACATCTGGGCAATAAAAATGAAAAAAACATATACAGAATGGGAGGAATAGAGCTAAGCAACAGTACATGTGAAAAAGACTTAGGTATACTAATAGATCATAGACTGAACATGAGTCAACAGTGTGATGCAGCAGCAAAAAAGGCAAATACAATTCTGGGATGTATTAACAGAAGCATACAGTCTAGGTCACGTGAAGTCATTATCGGTCTTTACTCCTCTTTGGTCAGACCTCATCTGGAATACTGTGTACAGTTTTGGGCACCACATTTTAAAAAAGACATAGACAAACTGGAGCAAGTTCAGAGAAGAGCGACCAGAATGGTGACTGGTCTGCAAACCATGTCCTATGAGGAACGGTTGCAGGATTTGGGAATGTTTAGCTTGCAAAAAAGAAGACTGAGAGGAGACTTAATAGCTGTCTACAAATATGTCAAGGGCTGTCACATTGTAGAAGGATCATCTTTATTCTCATTTGCACAAGGAAAGACTAGAAGCAATGGGATGAAACTAAATGGGAGGAGACACAGATTAGATATTAGAAAAAACTTTTTGACAGTTAGGGTGATTAATGAGTGGAACAGGCTGCCACGAGAGGTGGTGAGTTCCCCTTCAATGGACGTCTTCAAACAGAGGCTGGACAGACATCTGTCTGAGATGATCTAGTGAATCCTGCTTTGAGCAGGGGGTTGGACCAGATGACCCAGTAGGTCCCTTCCAACTCTACCATTCTATGATTCTATGATTCTATGAAATGCTGCTGAAGCACCACAAGGGCAGCGGAAGCTGTAGCTGACTTTCTAAAATGGGCACACAGGTGGCATACGTTGACAAACAGATCCAGCAGCTCCAGGTATCTTTTGAGAAACCTCTGAACCACGAAGTTAAGCACATGGGCCAGGCATGGTACATGTGTGACATCGCCTCGCCTCAGAGCCGCCACCAGGTTCCGGTCATTGTCACACACAACCAAGCCTTGATGTAGGTTCAGCGGTGTGTGCCACAGATCTGCCTGCTTTATTAGAGCTGTCCACAACTCTTCAGCACTGTGCGGTTTGTCACCTAAGCATATTAGCTTCAGCACAGCCTGTTGCCGCTTGGTTGAGTCAGTGCTGCAGTGCTTCCAGCTCGTGACTGACGTGGTGATTTTGGAGATGGAGGCTGAAGAGGAGAAAGAGGCTGAGGAGGATGAGGTGCAGGAGCTGTAGACTGTGTGGGAAACCCTGATAGACCTAGGGCCCACAATCCTCGGCATTGGGAGGATGTTTTCTGTCCCAATGTCAGACTGGGTCCCGGCTTCCACTATGTTAACCCGGTGTACCATCCCTGCCCACAAGCACTTGTCCACGTGTCCGTGGTTAGGTGGAATTTCCCAGTAACTGCATTGTTGAGGGCACGTCTAATGATATGGGACACGTGCTTGTGTAATGCGGGGACGGCACACCAGGAGAAATAATGGCGGCTGGGGACCAAGTACTGAGGGATGGCCGACACCATCAGGTTGCGAAAAGCTTCCATCTCCACGAGCCTAAAAGGTAACATTTCAAGCAAAAGCAGTCAAGAAATGTCTGAATTTAGTAGTGTGGCCTGTGGGGCGTTGGCTGCGTATTTGCGCTTGCGTTCCAAGGACTGGGGTATGGACAACTGAATGCTGCACTGGGACAAGGACTTGCTTGCTGATGGTGCTAGTTGAGAGTGTGCAATGAAAGGTGCAGGGCAGGAGGCATCTTCACATGCACTATGGACAGGGGATTGGTTTGCATGCACAACAGCGGAAGAAGCAGTGGTGTCACACGCAGACACAGTTCCTGGACCTAGGGTCCGACCCACAAAGTCAGGTGCTTTGCTACCATGTGCCTGATCATGCTGGTGGTGGTCAGGCTGGTAGTTTTGCTACCACTGCTAATGCTGGACTTTTTGGGGATATCGGCAGAGTCTTTAAAAAACAACCAGACTCGGGAAGACCTAGCAGTTGTACTGGCAACTTCTGACGTGTTGGTGTTATGGGGAATGGTTGCCCACCTTCTGTCTGTGGCCACCACACTGCTTTTTCCTGCCTATTGGGGTGCCCTGCCTCTCTCCCCCTGTGTGCTGCTGTCCTTCATCTGCATGTCCTCCTGCCAGGTTGAGTCAGTTACTATATCATCCACCACCTCATCTTCCACTTCCGCACCCTAGCCCTCCTCATACCTTTCTGGCAATTGGGTCTCATCATTGTTCACCTCTTGTGACACTTTCCCACCGTCACCTTTGTATAACTGTGGCTGCTCAAATATTTGGGCATCGCTACATGCGATCTCCTCTTGCCGCGCTTCAAGTGGACCATGCGAGAGGCCCGAATCTATAAATGGAAAAGTCAACAGCTCTTCGGAGTGTCCAAGTGTTGGATCAGTTGTCTCTGGGCACTCGGCAAGGTGGGATGGAACAAGGATCAGGGTGAAGAATATGCGGTTCAGACTCACGGCTACTGAGACTTGACCGTGTGGAAGGCAGGGTGGTGGTGGTGGTGGCTAAGTGACTGGAAACATTATCTGCTATTCAACTAATAACCTTTTCACACTGCTCAGTGTTCAATAGTGGTGTTCTGCGGTCCCCTATTAATTGGGACAGGAAGGTCGAGCGAGCAGATGTGGGTGCTTGTTGTGGCACAATTTCAGCTTGCCCACGGCCTCGGCCTCGGCCTCTGCATGCACCATCACGTCCAGTTCCCCATCCCTTGCCACGTGCCTTGCCTATTTAAATAAAGGACAATATCTTCCATGCTCATTAAAAATGGCTGAATTTAGAGTGAACTTATATGTGAGCCATGTGACGGACAAACCACAGTTTTAAATAGCTGGCCTGTAGGTAACTATTTTTTACAGCGCCGACCTCGTCAATAAGTTCACTGACACATTGCAACAAAATTTCAATGGAGGCCAGAAATGGCAATATTTTCAGCGCAATTATATATTATCCATGTGACGGACAAACCACAGTTTTAAATATCTGGCCTGTAGGTAACTTTTGTAACAGCAAACTAGTGTCAATAATAGAGTTGAGCCACCCCCGTAGTGTTCAGGTTCAGTTCGGTTCGTCGAACACCGGTGTGTTCGCCAAACTGTTCGTCGAACTGTTCGTCGAACACCATTGAACACCGTTAAAACCAATGGCAGGCAAACAAAAACACATAGAAACACATAGAAAACACCTTCAAAGGTGTCCAAAAGCTGACAAACTGCTCAGAAGACACAACTAACACATGGAAAAGTGACAAGTACATATAGTCATGCGAAAAGAAAAGAGGTGGAGGAGTAAAAGGAGGGGGAGACACAGATATAGGCATGTCATGCCCTTCTAAAATCAAGAAAGGCTGGAGTAAAAATCTAAAATCAGCCTACCAACACCCAGACGTCATGACAAGAAAACTAAAAAAAGAAATATCTTTAGACAGAATGGCGGTTCCATTCAGAACACTTTCCTTACAAGACGTAGTGGTATCCCCGTTGTGAGTTGTGCCAAAAACAGAACCCAATACATTCGGACTAATCCACCATTTGTCATATCCAAGGGGCAGGTCAGTAAACGACAACATCGACGCGGAACCAAGAACAGTAGTATATATTGTACATCCTTTGACAAGGCAATCAGGCGGATCAAGAAGTTGGGAAGGGTCACCCTAATGGCCAAAACAGACATTAATGCGGCGTTCCGGTTACTTACTACCTGTGCCTCCGAATAGTGTCCACCTATTGGGCTGCTTCTGGGAAGGAGCATACTATATAGATCGCTGTTTGCCCATGGGGTGGTCCAGATCCTGCTCACTATTTGAGGAGTTTTGTTGCTTCCTCGAATGGGTTGTAATGGACGTTTCTAAGGGGGCACATATTATCCATTACCTCGACAACTTCTTATGCCTGTCCCTCAGATGTGGACAAGTAAAAGACCATTTCCTCCAAGCCATGACAAAGCTAAGAGGTTGAATTTCACCATCTGCAAGCTGTTGGCTACAGAGATGCTGCCTTTCCACCTGGTGGACACAGAGGATTTTTGAGACCTTATGTCCGTCGCAGTGCCCCAGTACCAGATGCCCAGTTGACACTACTTCTCAAAGAAAGGTGTGCCTGCGCTCCACCAGCATGTCGCACACAACATCAACGCTTCTTTGAGAAACTCTGTGTGTGACAGGGTGCATTTCACCACAGACACTTCGACAAGTAGGCATGGACAGGGGCGTTACATGTCGCTGACTGGGCACTGGGTAACTATGGAGACAGCAGGAGAAGGGGCTGCTGTCCAAGTCTTGCCGTCCCCACGAGTTGTGGGTCAATCCTCTATATCTCGAAGTTCCTCCACTGCTTCTGCCTCCTCAACCTCCTCTTGGTCCTCCACCTGCACCCAAAGCCTGTCTGGTAATGCCACCCGCTTTCTAACTGCGCAGAAGGAATCCTGCACACCTCCTTACTATGCTGGCAGCAGGGCTCAACGGCATCAGGCGGTGTTTACTTTGAAATGTCTGGGAAATGTGAGTCACACAGCTGAGGAGTTGTGGTCAGCTCTGGAGACCCAGTTTCATGAATGGTTGTCTCCACTAGACCTGCAACCAGGGAAGGCCGTGTGCGACAATGCTGCAAACCTGGGTGCGGCCCTTCGCCAGGGCATTGTCACACACGTGCCTTGTATGGCTCTTGTGTTGAACCTGGTTGTCCAGCAATTTTTAGCCCACTATCCCGGACTAGATGGCCTTCTGCAGAGGGCACGGTCGCTGTGTGCTCACTCCCGCCGTTCGCATCCCGCAGCTCAACGACTTACATCTCTACAGAAGTCGTTGGGCCTGCCAGTTCACTGGCTGAAATGCGATGTGCTGACACGGTGGAATTCAACTCTGCACATGTTGCAGCGACTGTGGCAGCACCGACAAGCCCTGGTGAAATACGTTCTGACGTATAGCCTGGACCAACTAGATCCAGAGGTGGGGCAAATCACGCTGGAGAAGTGGTCTCAGATCAGGGACCTATGCACCCTTCTGCACAGCTTTGAAATGGCGACGAAGATGTTTGGTTCTGACGATGCCATTATCAGCATGACTATTCCGGTGATTTACATGCTGGAGCACACGTTAAACAGAATTCGGAGTCAGGAGGTGGAACAAGAGGAGGTGGAGGAAGTAGAGGAGGAGTCGTATGCGGAAGGGATAACATCTCCAAGGTCCAGACGGTCGGCAGCACCAAGGCGGCAGGCATGGGAGGGTAGGGGAGAGGGATTAACCAGGGCGCATGGTAGCAGCTAAACTGTTGAGGAAGGTGCAGGAGCCGAGGAAGAAGTGGAGGACGAACTGGCGATGGGCATGGAAGGCTCATCAGATGAGGGAGACCTTGATCACATTTCTGTTGTGCGAGGTTGGGGGGAGAGGGCAGAGGAAGGAAGCATGATTCTTACCTCGCTACCAACACAACATGGACTTGGTCCTCCTGGATGCGCAAGACACATGAGTGCCTTCTTGCTGCACTACCTGCAACATGACACTCGGATTGTCAGAATTCAAAGTAATCCCAACTACTGGGTTGCCACACTCTTAGATCCCCGGTACAAAAGTAAATTTGCCGAAATAATTCCTGCCATAGAAAGGGATTCACGCATGCAGGAGTATCAGCAGAGGCTGTTGCAGAATCTTACATGTGCTTTTCCACAAAACACCAGTGGTGCACGTAGTGAATCTTACAGTTCTAACTTGCAAACTGTGGGACTGTCGAGTCTTCATCACTCAAACCATGACAGTAACACAGTATCTGCTGGTAACAGCAATTTTGTGGAATCGTTTCACCACTTTTTTAGACCATCCTTTGCAAGGCCACAGGAGACAAGAAGTCTGACACAAAGTAAACGCCTAGAGAGGATGGTACAGGAGTATCTCCAAGTGAACATCGAAGCCATGACTGTGTCACTGGAACCTTGCTCATTTTGGGATTCCAATCTGGAAAAGTGGCCGGAGCTCGCCACTCACGCCTTGGAGATCTTGTCAAGCCCTGCAGCCAGCGTTCTCTCTGAACGTGTGTTCAGCGCTGCTGGTGGTGTGCTGACAGATAAGCACACGCGGCTGTCCACTGAGAATGTAGACAGACTCACGTTCATAAATATGAACAAATCATGGATCCGCAAGGACTTTTCTACCCCTGTGTCTTCCTGGGGAGACTAAAAGCTTGATGATTTGGTAAAATCTCCTCACCAACCGTTTTAAGCAACTCTGGGGCAATTGATGCCATTTAAGTGGTGTCTGTGCCACAATTTTTGGAAAAAATGGAGACTCTTTTTGGAGTCCCCTTGCTGTGTTTTACGTGACATTGGCATCATCAATTCCAGGTGGGTTGGGTCACCCCCCCCCCCTTTTAACCGTAAGAAACTACATACACTATGGCTTGGGGTAACACAGATGGTTGAGTCTGAAGAGCTGTTTACTCAGAGGTCTGCTCCAAAGCTTCAGTGTCTGCTAGTCAGCGTAGTAGCGCAGCTCTGAAGCAAGCTACACCGCCTGTGTATCTAATAAGAATTTTTAACTGCATCTAGCCTAGGCAATACTTTGGACGTAGCAGCCCAGCTGTGAAGCAAGCTGCACTGCCTGTGTATCTAATAAGAATTTTTAACTGCATTTAGCCCAGGCAATACTTTGGGCATAGTAGCGAAGCAAGCTGCACCGGCTGTGTATCTAATAAGAATTTTTAACTGCATCTAGTCTAGGCAGACTGTGGGGACGCCCAACCAAACCCAGACGCTCAGCCCCCCTACCGCCTCCCTTTCCTTGACAATACAATAATGTAACTCTTACAACTGGATGGGTGAGGATCAGTCACAGCTTTATTAACTCTTTATACTCATTCCATTAGAAAGGCATTTTATTTCTAAAATAATTCAGCTTGTTGCAGCAAGCCCTGTGTCTCCACATCGGCAAGTTGGCCAACAAGTGTAACTCTCCAACATGTCCTTTCTATTTTCAGGCCACGGAGGATCCTGCGTACTCGTTTGCAGGACTCTGACCCCCATCCCTCACTCTTAACGCTTGTTCCACTCCGTCCTGGAGTCCTGACAGGAATATGTCCAGTCCAATATCCATTAAGTGAACACCGTTGGGCCGTATGAGGCCTGCTTATATCTCCTTCCAGTTGTCGGTGTCGTATCACTACACCGCCTCTGTCTCTTCTAAATTTTGCCATCCGAATATTTATTACCTGCCTTGTCCATTCGATGGCCGTGATGTCTCACGCACCTTGCCATACCGCTATCGGCACAATCTCTGACCATACTATAGTTAGTTTTGCGAAAAATTCTTTGAAGCGCTCAGTGTCTAGTTTCATTATTGCCATTAGTTATGCGCTCTTGTGATGACCTAGGTCGTTTCCCCGGCCTGTATAACTAAGATGACCGGACCTCTTGCCTCTCTCCTTACCTTGATTACCTCCATTAGTACCTGTGGCAATTGCAGGCCTCTAATACCTCTCCAGTTGAAATATGTGTTATGAAACTCGAATTTCCTCCCACCTGGGTGGACTTTCGCCATTTTTTCTGCCCAGTATATATACGAGTGGCCTATCACCCACACTGTTGGCTTAGCGTCACCTGTAAAAGAAACAAACTACGTTAGCATAACAAGTCCGGTCTTATGTATCTCGCCAAACACATGGATCGCCATCTCCCTATCCTCTGAACTTCCGTTTCTGACAGTCCTGCTCTTGCTGCTTCCTTGGCCACGCCTATGCGGAATGAGTGTGTCCCGTAATCTTTGGGGTGGTTCCCTGCCGATGTTAGGCATTTATTAAATATAGCTTGGAACTGGCATCTTGATAATGGCGTTCCATCAATGTGTGATAGGAAGAAATTACTTTGTGATATGATGGTTATATATGTTTTTACTATTGTTACCCGACTCAGTGTACCGTTTGTGGGTTGTAGAAGTACCCAAATGCCCCTGCCCGCTGAAACCGTTTCCGATTTGCGTATGCGTAGACGTATTGCATTATTGGCTATGACTACGTCCTGGTGTAATAAGCCTCCACTGGTAGTAGTTTTGGATTGAGGGACTAATTCGCTTATGCATAGCGCCCCGAAAAAGGCGATCGCAAATGCAGTAGACAGTAGTGTTGCTTCAAATTGTGAGTGCCTTGTTAATGGTGTTAGGGATATGATGTGAGAAATCAGTTTTAGTGACACGGGACGGGACGTCTACACTCCTTACTTGGCTGACCCCTTTTCCACCCTTTTATGGATTTTCTGATGATGAATCTTTGTCACATCTCCCCAATTCAGTAGTTGGAAGTGAAATGCTACTCCGGTCAGACACCGCTGCGCTGACGCCCCTGATATGCCCCTCATCATTAGCTGGTGGAGAAATTCTATGGTGACTTGTAATCTGGCTTGTTCACATTGGTCAACCCGTCTGCCTACTACGAGTCGTGTCCACTCTTCCCATGCCTTACCGTATGCTTGCCACGTCGACGGAGCAACTGACGCTCTGATTAATGGCATCAACTATTCGCCACTTGATCCCATAGGGAGGGTGGGCAACTGTTGCCCGATGGGTGGGCTTTGGGGAGGAGCTCTGTGAAAATCTCCCAAATGAATTATGATAAAGCGTTAGCAGCAGCGTTAGACCCCTCAGCATCGTGGCTAGCGCGGACCCATACATTGTGTTTTAGGCACAGGAATGCTAGCCAGCGTAGTAGGCCTAGCACTGGGAGAGACGATGATGCCATCTTATTAATGCAGTGCGTTAGGGAGGTGTTTTTTGTTATGAAGCGTATATTTTTGTTAGCTACTCCAATGAGTAACAGACACTGCTACAGGCCCATAAGGTTTTACTTGGCTAGATGCAGTAAAAAATTGTTATTAAATACAAAGGTGGTGTAGCTTGGTACAGATGGTCTACTACAATGTGTAACAGACACTGCTACAGGCCCAAAAGTATTTACTGGGCTAGATGCAGTAAAAAAATTATATTAAATACAAAGGTGTTGTAGCTTGGTACAGATGGGCTGCTACAATGAGTAATAGACACTGCTACTATGCCCAAAAGGTTTTACTTGGCTAGATGCAGTAAAAAATTGTTATTAAATACAAAGGTGGTGTAGCTTGGTACAGATGGGCTACTACAATGAGTAACAGACACTGCTACAGGCCGAAAAGTATTTACTGGGCTAGATGCAGTAAAAAATTGTTATTAAATACAAAGGTGGTATAGCTTGGTAGAGATGGGCTACTACAATGAGTAACAGACACTGCTACTATGTCCAAAATGTTTTACTTGGCTAGGTGCAGTAAAAAATTGTTATTAAATATAAAGGTGGTGTAGCTTGGTACAGATGGGCTACCCCAATGAGTAACAGACACTGCTACTATGCCCAAAAGGTTTTACTTGGCTAGGTGCAGTAAAAAATTGTTATTAAATTCAAAGGTGGTGTAGCTTGGTACAGATGGGCTACTACAATGAGTAACAGACACTGCTACAGGCCCAATAGTATTTACTGGGCAAGATGCAGTAAAAAATTGATATTAAATACAAAGGTGGTGTAGCTTGGTACAGATGGGCTTCTCCAATGAGTAACAGACACTGCTACAGACCCAAAAGTGTTTACTTGGCTAGATGCAGTAAAAAAATGTTATTAAATACAAAGGTGGTGTAGCTTGGTACAGATGGGCTACTACAATGAGTCACAGACACTGCTACAGGCCCAAAAGTATTTACTGGGCTAGATGCAGTAAATTATTGTTTTTAAATACAAAGGTGGTGTAGCTTGGTACAGATGGGCTACTACAATGAGTCACAGACTCTGCTACAGGCCGAAAAGTATTTACTGGGCTAGGTGCAGTAAAATATTGTTATTAAATACAAAGGTGGTGTAGCTTGGTACAGATGGGCTACTACAATGAGTAACAGACACTGCTACAGGCCCAAAAGTATTTACTGGGCTAGATGCAGTAAAAAATTGTTATTAAATACAAAGGTGGTGTAGCTTGGTACAGATGGGCTACTACAATGAGTAACAGACACTGCTACTATGCCCAAAAGGTTTTACTGGGCAAGATGCAGTAAAAAATTGTTATTAAATACAAAGGTGGTGTAGCTTGGTACAGATGGGCTACTCCAATGAGTAACAGACACTGCTACTATGCCCAAAAGGTTTTACTTGGCTAGGTGCAGTAAAAAATTGTTATTAAATACAAAGGTGGTGTAGCTTGGTACAGACGGGCTACTCCAATGAGTAACAGACACTGCTACTATGCCCAAAAGGTTTTACATGGCTAGATGCAGTAAAAAATTGTTATTAAATACAAAGGTGGTGTAGCTTGGTACAGATGGGCTATTCCAATGAGCAACAGACACTGCTACAGGCCCAAAAGTATTTACTTGGCTAGATGCAGTAAAAAATTGTTATTAAATACAAAGGTGGTGTAGCTTGGTACAGATGGGCTACTACAATGAGTAACAGACACTGCTACAGGCCCAAATGTATTTACTGGGCCAGATGCAGTTAAAAAAATGTTATTAAATACAAAGGTGGTGTAGCTTGGTACAGATGGGCTACTTTAATGAGTAACAGACACTGCTACAGGCCCAAAAGTATGTACTTGGCTAGATGCAGTAAAAAATTGTTATTAAATACAAAGGTGGTGTATCTTGGTACAGATGGGCTACTCCAATGAGTAACAGACACTGCTACTGTGCCCAAAAGGTTTTACATGGCTAGATGCAGTAAAAAATTGTTATTAAATACAAAGGTGGTGTAGCTTGGTACAGATGGGCTATTCCAATGAGTAACAGACACTGCTACAGGCCCAAAAGTATTTACTTGGCTAGATGCAGTAAATAATTGTTACTAAATACAAAGGTGGTGTAGCTTGGTACAGATGGGCTACTACAATGAGTAACAGACACTGCTACAGGCCCAAATGTACTTACTGGGCCAGATGCAGTTAAAAAATTGTTATTAAATACAAAGGTGGTGTAGCTTGGTACAGATGGGCTACTTTAATGAGTAACAGACACTGCTACAGGCCCAAAAGTATTTACTGGGCTAGATGCAGTAAAAAATTGTTATTAAATACAAAGGTGGTGTATCTTGGTACAGATGGGCTACTCTAATGAGTAACAGACACTGCTACTCTGCCCCAAAGGTTTTACTTGGCTAGAAGCAGTAAAAAATTGGTATTAGATACACAGGTGGTGTAGCTTGCAACACAGATAGGCTACTCCACTGACTAACACACACTGCTAGAGGCCCAAAAGGATTGGCTTAGCTAGATTTAGAAAAATGCTGTGAAAAACACTTGCACAGCACTGGCACAGACCTGCCTGGCAAAAAGTGCTAGGAACTGCTGTAACCTAGCCCTCAAAAGGGCTGCAATTACAACTAGTCCCTACTCCCTAAACCTATCTGTCTATTTAAGAGCAAATTAGTTACAAAGTATAGCGCAGTGAGAAAATGGTGGCGACTGGGAAAATGGCTGGGTCTTATAGGGCAAGGACATGTTACATACACAGCCAATGACACATGCCCTTGCTTGTATGAAAAAAAAGCACTTCGCTGCGTGTGTGCGCTGCTGATAGGCTGACAGACTGCACCTCCCCACTGTAAATGCGGGAAAGAAAAAAAAATATAGAGATCGGCATTATTTCTGCAGAGATCCATCCCCTGCCCCTCCCCCCGCCCACTCTACACTGAAACTGTCTATTAACATTGATTAACAGTATTACTGTGAAAAAATCCAGTTACAATTTTGGTGCACAAACAGTTATCGAACATAACCTCGAACAGCCGGATTTTTTGCAAATCGTTCGGGTTCGTCGAACGGCTCAAACACCGCCCAAAACAACTCGAATTTGAGATTGGCGAACAGTTCGAGTCGAACACCGCTCATCTCTAGTCAATAACTTCACTGACACACAAACAAAATTTTAATGGAGGCGAGAAATGGCAGAATTTTCAGCGTAATTATATGTGATCGGTGTGACGGACAAACCACAGTCTTAAATAGCTGTTTTTATCAGCGCCGACCTCGTGTCAATAAGTTCACTGACACACTGCAACAATATTTCAATGGGGGCCAGAAATGGCAATATTTTCAGTGCAATTATATGTGATCCATGTGATGGACAAACCACAGTTTTAAATAGCTGGATTTTTAGCACTGTAATATGGAAAGGACCTGGCTGTATTCTGCAGTGACAACAAGCAAATGGCACAGATAAACGGTGTTCTCTGGATTGCTTTTTAAGCAAATAATCAGGATTAAGATAAAAAAGAAATATTCCTGGCCCCTGATACCTGGGCTTATTTCTACAAATATCTATAAAAGCACCAGCAGACAGAACTGTAATGGACCCTCTTGCTATGTGCACTGCAGTCTGCTATATACCCTGCCTGCCTAGCAATGATATCTATGCAGGTGGATTAGTCCTCAGAAGGAAGGTTATTTGAGTTGGATATGTGTCTCTAATATAGTCTGATATACCTACACTAACTAGAAGCAAACAAAACTCTCCCTAGCTCAGCAGCAGCTCTCCCTACACTGTCTGATTCCGGAGTGACTGTGACGAGAATGGAGGCGCCAGGTCTGATATAGACCTGATGACGCTGTGCGGCCAGCCATTCACTGTAATGCCACAACCAATATGGCTTTGGCATTACAGTGTGTGGCAGACAATCCCTGAATGTTGATTGGCGCTATAAAGAGTGCCAAACATGCAAGGAGGGGACCCAAGCTCCTGCCGGGCAACCCCGGAAATTTTTGGCGAGCGCCGAGCATCTCGAGCAGTGAGAAGCTCGGGCAAGCACCAAGCAGTATCGAGCATGCTCGCTCATCACTAGTCTTTGCCTTTTTGCTATTTTCTAATTGAATTTTTGAATTTTTTTTAAAAGATTCTGTTTACTGCTTTGGCTGTGCTGTTTGTTTTCAAATTAGATTTTCCTGGGAAAAATGCTAAGGAACATCCTTTCCAGGGTAATGAGTTGTATATAAGGTAAAATAAATAACCAAAAACAAAAATGCTCTTCCACACCTTGGGCTATGTTCACATGTAGCGTTTTTGATGCGTTTTTGCACTTTTGCATCGCTTTCAAAAGTGAAAAATAAATTCACCGGTAAATGTCATTTTAACATTTTACTAACTTATCTGGCCATGTGGTGTGTAAGACATTATCAGACATATCCATACAGTACTGAAAAGACATGGGAACAGCATGGGAAAGACCCCTGGAAACATCTCTGACTCCGAGGTCACTGCCTAAAACTGGTCATCTCATCAGACTTGATCCTATATTACTGTGGTAATAATACAGACATTTTGGGCAATGTGACAAATATTAAACTCCATTTAAAATGGGCAATGTGTGTGACAAGGGACGGGGAAGTGGATGTTATGGTGATGGTGATAGTGCACGCAGAGGCCGAGGCCGTGGGCAAGATGAAACTGTGCCTGCTGAGGGAGCACAACAAACACCCACATCATGTCCAACTACCTTCCTGTCCCAATTTCTAGGGGGCCACGGAACACCACTTTTGAAGCCAGAACAGTGTGAAAAGGTTGTTGGTTGGATAGTAGATAATGCTTCCGGTAAATTTGCAACCAATACCACCCTGTCTTCCACATTGTTCAGTCTCAGTAGACCTGAGTCTGGACTGCATTATTATTATTACTCTAGCACCATTTATTCCATGGCGCTTTATGTGTGAAAAAAGGGTATAAATCACAAAAAAAATTACAATAATCTTGAACAAAAACGTGACAGCGACTGGTACAGGAGAAGAAAGAGCCCGCGAGGGCTCACAGTCTACAAGGGATGGGTGAGGATACAGTAGGTGTGGATAGAGCCGGCCCTGCAGCGGTATGGTGAAGCAAGGTTTACTGCAGGTTGTACGCTTGTCAGAAGAGGTGGGTCTTCAGGTGCCTTTTGAAGGTTTCAACAGTAGGCAAGAGTCAGAAATGTTGGGGTCGAGAGTTCCAGAGTAGGGGGGACTGCTTGCACTTGAAATATTGCCTTTTAGGCTTGTTGAGGCGGAAGCTTTCAGCAACCTTATGGTGGCGGCCGTGGCTCCGTACTAGGTCTACAGCCGCCACTATTTCTCCCGGTGTTGTCCACGCCTTACACAAGCACAGATCCCAGAATATTACCCGTGCCCTCCCCAATACACTTAGTGGGAAGGACCGCCTAACCACAAACACGTGGACAAGTGAATGTGGCCAGGGACGGTACGTCTCATTGACGCATTTCACTGGGTTAATATTGTAGAAGCAGGGACCCAGTGGGACCCTGGGACGGAATATGTCTTCCCAACTCATAGGATTGCGGGCCCTGGGTCAATGAAGCTTGAAGACAATGTTCACAAGGTAGACCGCAGCAGTGGTCAGTCTCCTAGACAACGAGCAAATTATTCATGATGAGGCCATCCATCTCCTTAGCTTTCTGTTACTTGTAATGCAAGGTCAAGTATGCAGCCAGCCACCAACCCACAGGCCGCAATACTAAACTGCCACATTTCTGGACTGCTTGCACTTGAAATGTTGCCTTTTAGGCTCATGGAGGCTGAAGCTTTCCTGAACCTCATGGCGGTAGCCGGGGCTCCGTACTTGGTCCCCAGCTGCCACTATTTCTCCCGGTGTCGTCCCCACCTTACACAAGCACGGATCCCAGAACATTACCCGTGCCTCCCCAATGCACTTAGTGGGAAAGACCACCTAACCACAAACACTTGGACAAGTGGATGTGGCCAGGGATGGTACAACTGGGTTAATATTGTGAAAGGTGGGACCCTGGGATGGAATACATCCTCCGGATGCAGAGGATTGCGGGTCCTGGGTCAATCAAGGTTGCCCCCACATTCTACAGCTCCTGCACCACCTCCTCCTCCTCTTCAGCCTTCATCTCCATCACTTAATTCATTTTTTTCAAGAGATATTCCAGATTATGTACTTAAACTTCGTTGGTGCTAATAACAATGAGCAGGACTGTATGCTTAGGTGACAAACCACACACCGCTGCAGAGTTGTTGAAAGCTGTATGAGAGAACCTGGTGGCGGCTCTGAAGCTAGGCAAGCTCGCACATGTACCATGCTTGGCCCATGTGCTCAACTTAGTGGTTTAGCGGTTTCTCAAAACCTACCCAGATCTGCGAGAGCGGCTTGTGAATGTACGCCGCTTGTGTTCCCATTTCAGAAAGTCAGTTACAGCTTCCGCCGACCTGGCAGGGCTTCAGCAGCATTTGCAGCTTCCAGCTCACCGACTGGTGTGTGATGTCCCCACGCATTGGAAATCAACATTGCAGATGTTTGGAATGATTTTGAGCAGCAGAGAGCAGTTGTTGAGTACCAGCTTCAACACACCTGTTGGCATTCAGGTAAGCTTCCGCACATAAGAGCTGATGGGTGGGCATTGATGTCTGACATCTCTGCTGTCCTCCAAAACTTTGTGGACTCCACCTAGATGGTGAGCGGCGATGACACCATAATTAGCATCACTATCCCGCTTCTCTGTCTACTGAAATGCTAGCTGCTCACAATTAAAGAGGCGGCATTGCAGGCGGAGCAAGGAACTATACATGGTGATGCTACTCAACCAGCCTGATCTCTTCTCAATGTGGATTAGGTAATAATGAGGAGGAGAAGGAAGAAAACATGGGCAGTCGTCCATTGGGTGAGAACAGGGAAGTGTTTTTTGTTGGCAGTCTGGCACACATAGCCAACTTTATGTTCCGCTGCCTTTACCGTGACCATCACGTTGTACGCATTTTGGGCATTACAGAAAACTGTCACGTCATGAGAGAATTCTTGGAGATGGAGGTGTGATGTTCTGATTAAGGAGGATGTCAGTCTTAGATCAGTTGCAGAACGGAGGGCACGGAAGGAGTCATACACAGAAATGAGGGATGAGCTATAGGGCGGTGCAGAACTGTGGAGAGCTTAGTGAGTGAGAGAGATGAATTTGTATTGTATTCTGTAGTGATTGCTTAACCTAATCAGTGCAATGACTGGCACAGGGTAGAGGCATCTGTGAAGCGGCTTTGTAGAAATACCACCCTGGCTGCTGCATTCAGAAGGGATTGGAGAGGAGACAGTTTGTTTAGAGGGAGACCGATTAGAAGAGAGTTGCAGTAGTGAATTAGAGTGACAGTAACAGTTTTTGCAGTATCAAAGGTGAGAAAGGTCGAATTCTGAAGATGTTTTTAAGGTGCAGGTGACATGAGCGAGTGAATGATTTTTCACGTTGAATAAAGGAAAGTTGTGTGTCAAATATGACTCTAAGACAGCAGGTGTGCCGAGTCGGAGTTATGGTGGCACCACCTAAAGGAAATTGCAAAGTCAGGTATAGGTAGGTTAGTAAAAGTCAGGTAAAGGTAGGTTAGTAACAGTCAAGTATAGGTAGTTTAGTAAAAGTCAGGTATAGGTAAGTTAGTAGAGGGAGGAAACTGAAGGAGTTCATTTTCGGAGATATTAAGTTCAGGCTCTTGTTGAATAATTATAACAAAAAAAAAATTCCCATCTGACAACGCTGGCGGCAGAGGTCAAAGGCAGTTCATTTGATGACCAAGGAGTATAAGCGAGGGAGACAAACCAGATGTGGCAGAGGCAGGGGAATGCTGTCAAAGGTCGGGGACAGTTTTCTCAGACCCTCCCACTACCCAGGCACTTATACACGGGGTACTCTGAAAGACTACCTTGGCGACCGTACCAGTGTCCTCCATGATTCCTCTCTGTGCCTTATAACTGTTGGGTATCCAAACTGAACACGTGGCATGAACTGTCTCTCTATGCCTTAGAGTTCCTGGCCGCTAGCGTTTTGTCAGAAATTATTTTTAGTGCCGCCGGGGGCATTATAACTGATATAACTGATAAGCTCATCCGCCTGTCAACTGACAATGCTGACAGGCTGACTATTATCAAAATGAACAAGACCTGGATTGGGCCAGACTTCTCAACAACACCACCAGATGATAGAATCGAAACATAAACTCAAATCAGTGGGTTTTTTGGGAGGGATCTATTCCTATGAAAGCCTTCACACCCAGACATGGGGATACGCTTCAGGAATTGTTCTATTTTATGTAGCCCTCCTCCTTCTCCCCATCCTCCACCACCATATCACCAGGGTGACCATCATGCCATGCCCACATAATTTTCTTAAGGGTGTTTCTGATTAGAGACAAGCGAATATTTCAATATTCTTTTCAGATTACGATTGCCATTTTTGCAATATTCCCCAATGTAATTGTCGAATATTAATCAAACATTGCCGAACGTCCTTGGATTCAATGGGGGAAAACCAAATGCATACACCTTCAAACGGGACCAAAAGCTGCCAAAACACATCAATTTAGGCGCAGACAGCAGGAAAGTGCCATCAATTGACCCAGAGTACAGGTAGCATAATTATTATTTATTATTATAGCGCCATTTATTCCATGTGAAAAGAGGTCACCGACTGGTACAAGAGGAGAGAGGACCCTGCCCGTGAGGGCGCACAAACAGTCTTTAAGGGATGCGTGAGGATACAGTAGGTGATGGTACAGCTGGTAATTCAGTGGCATAGTGGAGCGAGGGTTACTTCAGGTTGCAGGGTTGTCAGAAGAGATGGGTCTTCAGCTTCCTTTTAATGGTTTCAACAGTAGGCGAGAGTCTGATATGTTGGGGTAGAGAGTTCCAGAGTAGGGGGGATGCACGGGAGAAATCTTGTATGCGATTGTGGGAAGATGATATAAGAGGGGAGTAGAGAAGGAGATCTTGTGAGGATCAGAGGTTGTGTGCAGGTATGTACCGAGAGACTAGGTCACAGATACACAGGTTGTGGATGGCTTTGCATGTCATGGTTAGGGTATTGAACTGGAGTCTCTGGGCAATGGGGAGCCAGTGAAGAGATTGACAGAGAGGAGAGGCCGGGGAATAGCGGGGGGACAGGTGGATTAGTTTGGCAGCAGAGTTTAGGATAGATTGGATGGGTGTGAGAGTGTTGGAAAGTGTGAGGGTTGGAAGGGAGGCCACAGAGCAGGAGGTTGCAGTTGTCAAGGCGGGAGATGATGAGAGCGTGCACTACTGTTTTGCAGATTCGTGGTTGAGGAATGTGTGGATACGGGAGATATTTTTTACTTGGAGTCGGCATATTCCTCACCCTGATCCTCCTTCCTCCCACCATTCCAAGTGCCCTGAGACAACTGATCCCACACTTGGACACTCCGAAGAGCTGTTTGTTTATCTTTCCATTTATAGATTCGGCCCTCTCAGAAGTGGAAAGAGCTTGAATATGTGGAGAGAGATTAAAGTCCAGGGTTACCCCAAGAGCTGTTCACTTTTCCATTGATAGATTCAGCCTCTCGCCCGGCCAGCTTCAAGCAGGGCAAAAGAAGATCACATGTAGCGATACCCAAATATTTCAGCAGCCATGGTCACCCAAAGGTGATGGCGGGAAAGTGCAATTACTGTTGCAAGAAGTGGATGATGAAGAGACACAATGGACAGAAAGTCAGGAGGAGGACCAGGGTGCGGAAGTTTAAGACAAGGTAATGGACGATGAAGTCGATTGGCGAACGCCAGGGTCCAGAAACAGTGTCTGCTGGTGACACCACTGCCTCTTCCCCTGTTGTACATGAACGCCAAGCCTCCGTCCATGATGCAGGCGAAATTGCCTCCCACCCTGCACCTGTCATGCACTCTTGCAACCATCACCATCAGCAACCACTTCCACGTCAGTTGTCCCTACCCCAGTCCTTGGAACACAAGCACAAATATGCAGCCAACCACCCACAGGCCACACTAATAAACTGCCACATTTCCTGACTGTTTTCACTAGAAATTCAGCCTTTTAGGCTCATCTCGTGGAGGCGGAAGCTTTCTGCAACCTCATGGCGGCAGCTGGCCCTTGGTCTACAGTCGCCACTATTTCTCCCGGTGTTGTCCCCGCCTTATACAAGCACAGGTCCCAGAACATTACCCATACCCTCACCAGCGCAATTAGAGAGAAGGACCGCCTTACCACAGACACGTGGGCAAGTGAATATGGCCAGGGACAGTACATCTTACTGACGCATCACTGGGTTAATATTGTAAAACCCGGGACCCAGGGATGGAACACATCTTCCCGACACATTCGATTGTGGACCCTTGGTCAATCAAGCTTCAACACAATATTCACAAGGTAGACAGCAGCATTAGTCGGTCTCCTAGTCAACGACCAAATTATTCATGATTATAGATGACACCATATCCTTAGTTGGCTGCTGGAACTTTTCGGTGGGAGTCAGCTTGGCTCCAACCAACCTGGACTATTTCCAGTGAACTATGGCACAATGCAGTGGTATTAGCAGTGCCCCAAGTTCCTTCTCAGGAATTTTATTTGGTTGACTGAGTGGCTGTCCAAATACATTTGTTTCTCACAAAGGAGCTGAAGAAACCGAGTGGCAGTAGGTGCAAGTGTCTCTAGCATGTTAGACCGGAGATTACATAAGGGAATATATTGGGAGATTATTTCACAGATGTACAGAGGAGAAAGGTTATGGATGGATTTGTAGTTCAGTGTTAGCAGTTTGAACTGGATACGCTGGGCAATGGGGAGCCACTAAAGGGATCTTATAGATTGCAATCTTATAGATTGCTGGAGCCAGTCCACAGTAAAAAAGCAGCCATAGAGTGTCTGGGAACCTTCCCACAGACTTTTCGTAGCCAGGGCTGCTTCTCGGCAGGGTTGGACGGGCCCACCAGAGAACTGGAGACTCCTCCGGTGGGCCCTGGCTTCTCTATCAGGAGAGTTTATAGTGCAAACCTTGCAGGTTGTGATGATGATAGAGGCCACCATCTCCTTAGCTTGCTGCTGGTACTTTTCTGTGGGAATCAGCTTGGCTCCAACCAGTTTGGAATATTTCCAGTGAATTATGGCACGACGCCATGGTATTAGCAGTGCCACAAGTACCAGTAGCGAAGCCATTCACAATTTCCTTCTCAGGAATTTTATTTGGTAGACTGAGTCACTGCCCAAATACATTAGTTTCTCACAAAGGAGCTGAAGATACTGAATGGCAGTAGGTGCAAGCTTCTCCTGCATGTTAGATATCAGAGGGAGAACAGAGAGGGCAGCAAAGTGGCTCAGTGGTTAGCGCTGAAGCCTTGCAGCGCTGTGGTCCAGGATTCAAATCCCACCAAGGACAACATCTGCAAGGATTTTGTATGTTCTCCACGTGTTTGCGAAGGTTTCCCACTCAGTAAAAAAACAGCCATAGAGTGTCCATGAACCTTCCCACAGACTTTCTTAGCCAGGACTGCTTCTCAGCAGGTTTGGACAGGCCCACCAGAGAACTGAAGATCCTCCGATGGGCCCTGTCTTCTCCATCAGGAGAGGTCATAGCGCAAACTTTGCAGCTGCTATGGGGCTCTTGAGTGGGGGAGAAAGGTGGGCCCTCAGAATAAAATCCTCTGGTGGGCCCAATGTTCTTCAGTCTGACACTGCTTCTCAGCGAGAGTTGTATTTCACCACAGCCATATTCTTTAGCTCGGTGAGAGGACTGGCATAAAGGGAAACCGTATCTACTCCGGCTGTCATTTCTCCACCACCAGGCTCCGGACATTGTCACACATGGCCATGCCTGGCTGTACGTCCAGTGGTGAGAACCACAGATCTGCGTGCTGTGTTACAGCTTTCAACAACTCTTCAGCGGTGTGTGGTTTGTCATCTAAGCATAATCATATTATCTTCAGCACAACCTGTTGCTGCTTGGCCGAGTCAGTGCTGCAGTGCTCCCAGCTTGTGACTGATGAGGTCATTTCGGAGATGGAGGCCAAACAGGAGGAGGAGGTGCAGGAGCTGAACAATGTGATTACATTGAGGTTACATTGGCGAGTCTGGTTTTTATGCTAAAGATCCTGCTGTGTTTTTTTCTTTTTACGTATCTTCAAATGTGTATTGTAGTGCATTCTAATGTTTGGCAGCCCTTGAAATTGCTGCATATGCAATAACAGTATAGGAGACCCACTCCTTAATAATGGGAAGGAAAATTCAAATATATTCTATATTCTAGAATATTAACTGTCTTATTTGAAATTCATTTACGGGTGAGGTATCACCGTAAGGATAGTGTATTACACTGATCCAGCCAGGTAATGCCTTATACTGCGTGCTGCTGGTGCTGACCAAAAAAATGTAAAATCTATTCTATTCCCTATCGACAATGCTGTTAGCTCCATATACAATAGGGACAGGTGCTAGGTGGTGGTATCATCACTCGGCTCCAGATGAGTGTTCATTCTGGTAGCATAAATGTCTTCCACAGTCCAAAAATTTTTTTTGCATTTCTTTGGCTTTATATACAAGTCATTACCCTGGAAAGAATGTTTCTTAACTTTTTTTCCATTTGAGCTTTTTTTTTGTATGTTTTTCTATTGTCAGTCCGTAAAAGTATCGTAATACTCTGACAACTTTGTTCACAGATATGCTATTTGTCAGCAACCAACTGTGAATAGGTTTGAACCCACAAATGCATTACTTTAAATGGAGTGTAATATTTGACACGCTCACAAAATTTGCTGGATTATTAGGGCAGTCATATGGGATCACATCTGATGACCACGGTTTCATTTAGTCGCCTAATAGTATGGTTTTTATAAGCGACCAAGTGTCAATTGGTTCAACAAAACACAGCTGGCTGATTTTAAATTCAGTGGAATATTTGTCACACTCCACAAAATTTCTGTATTATTTATTACGGCAGTCAAATGGGATCACGTCTGATGGCCATGATTTCAGGCAGTCGCTTAATAGTATGGCATTTGTCAGCCACCAAGTGTCCATTGGTTCAACAAAGCACAGCTGGCTGACTTTAAAAAATTAAAAAATACAAAATTTCTGTATTATTGCGGCAGTCATATGGGATCACATTTGATCATTGAAAAAAGTTTCTCTGCTTCCACAATACAGTAATGCGAATAAAATAAAAAAAATCTGGCTGTATTCTGCTAACAAGCAAATAGAGCAGTAAAATGGTGTACTCTGGATTCCTTTTTAAGCAAATAATCAGGATTAAGATAAAAAAAATTAGCCCTGGCCCCTGATATCTGGGGCTATGTCTACGGCTATCTGTAACAGCAGGAGCAGACAGAAAATGCAATGGACCCCCTTGTGCTGTATACACTGCCACAATCCCTGCCTGCGTAACGCCTGCTATCAGGATTAATATATGCAGTTGGATTAGTCCTCAGAAGGACTGTTAGTTTAGATGGATATATATATATACTCCTGGAGTTCACTACCTATATGTAACTATTACACCGCCAATTCTGTCCCTAGCTCAGCAGCATCTCTCCCTACTCTGCCTGTTTCTGGGAAAGACTGTGATGAGACTAGCATCACCAGGTCTTATGTAGACCCGATGATGCTATGCGGCCAGCCAATCACTGTAATGCCACAACCAACATGGCTACTGCATTACAGTGCATGGCAAGCAATCACTGCATGTTCATTGGCTCTCTAAAGAGTGCCAAACATGCAGGGCGGGAACCCGAGCTCCAGCCAGATCAACCCGGAAATACTCGCTGAGCATATCGAGCAAGGTGATGCTCGGGCAAATACTGAGTAGTGGCGAGCACGCTAGCTCATCACTAGTAGTAAAATGTTAAAATTACATTTACTGGTGAATGTATTTTTCACTGTTGAAAGCAATGTGAACGTGCAAAAACGCAGCAAAAATACTGCGTATGAACATGGCCCAAGGTGTGGAGGAGCTTTTTTTCTCTTATTAATTTTGCCTTATAAAAAAGTTATTTTCCTGGAAAGATTGTTTCTTAACTCTTTTTTCCAGGAAAATCCATTTTATCTTCATTTTTGTATGTTTTATTGTCAGTCTGTAAAAGTGGCATAATACTCTAATCAACATTGTTCACAGCAGTGACTTGGGATTCAGAGATGTTCCAGTGGTCTTCCCCATGCTGTTCCTATTCCATTTCAGCGCTGTTTCCATCGATTTGACCAATTTTTAGACCCCACTTCAGACTTCCGGTGGGTTGGCCGCCGGAAAAATGTTCGAGTTTCCCATTGACTTATTGACTTATATTGTACTCATTACTTGGGTCGAGCTTCCAAGTATTACGATTTGATCGACCTGAGTAATGAGTACTCAAGCATTTTAGTGCTCGCCCATCACTAATGAAAATGAAAAAAACACAGAAACGTGGAAAAAACAACACACAAATTGATTTTGTATTATGCATTTCTTAATAAATATAAAATAATTTTTTTTATACTTCATGCCTTTGGACAATACATTGCCCAGTGACCTGCCTATTTTGGCTACACATCTATAGCCATTATCCAGAATCTGACATAATGTGTTATCCTGATTAACAACGGGTAGATATTTTAGAATTATTTTTTTTAATTTCAACAAATTGTTTGCTGTACGGTGTTGAAAAGGTAACAGGAGGAGTGCAATCAGGACTGCTTGAATTACATTTTTGTTTGTGTAATAAATTACCTCGGGATTTTTTCGGTATGGCTTTATTGATATTAGATCTGCTGTATCCTCTATTTGCAAGTCTATTGCTTATTAATGGCTCCTTCGGTGGAAAAGGTATTGTCACTGGAGAAAATTCTTGTGGCCTGTGTGAATTCTCCATATGGAATTGCCTTCAATTAGACTCAAAACATCCCAAAGGCATGAACTATAAAAATTATTTATTTTATATTTCTTAAGAAATGCATAACACAATCAATTTGTGTGTTGTTTTTTCCATGTTTCCACGCTTTTTTCATTGTCATTCTTTATTTGTTTTTTTTTTTTTGTTTTTTTGGGGGGGGGGTCAAGGTATTGTCTTCAGCATTTGAATCAATTTGGAATCTCAGCGCTTTCGTCTATGCAATACCGTCACTCTTAGCTTGGGCACTCTATGAGCCAGAAACACGTCAAGTGTTGCTTTTAACTATTTTTAATAGTTTCCTAATAAAATGAGTTTTTTTTATTACTTGGATTGGAGCCCCCCACTCCTCACCCCACACTGTTGCATCAATTTCTGTATTTAGGCTATTTTTGAAAAAAAGTTTGGTACGAACTTGAAACGTGTAATAAAGCTACTGTTGAATACTACGACAGTCTAGGCCGACTACTTTTCCAGCAGCAGCAGCATGGTAGACCGGAAGCAGCAGGAATCAAACAGGCCCTGCTTGTCTCAGTTCTGCTTAGCCTAATTATTACAAGGTCAATTTGTAGGGAGAGCAGGGCGGGGTGGGGGGGTGGATGAGTTGCGGGTGAAAGGGGTGTTTTTTTGGGGGGCAGGAATCCTGATCTCTGCTGAAAACAGCTAATGGATCAAAGATGTTAAGACACACATTAACATGTATTTTAGTAATTATAGCTGGCAATAAAATAGTCATGCATAATTGTGTTAAGGACCATACAGTGCCCAAAAAAATAGAATGTATTCTAAATAGATTAGCTTAATGATCTTCCATATCTTTGTAGTTGATGCATCTGAATTAAGCCAAGAATAGCAAAATTGAGCTAGTTTACATATTCAACAGTTCAGATTTATCAATTCAGAGACATAAGGCAAGTCAGGAGGCAGGAGGGGGTTGGGGTGAGTGGTGCCTGTAGCACTGAGAAGAAGTAGAAAACTGGACCGTCCAATCAGCTATGTAAATCTGGATGCACAGGGGGTTAGATTGACATAAAAAAAGATACAAAGATACAAGAAAAAATCATTATGTTGGACTTGTTTTGTTTAAGAACAACAAGTTTGTATTTACTGTATAATAAATACACCCACAAATGAATAAGTAAGGAAACAAGGAGTAAAGAACCTAGAAAATGTGATAAACCTCTGACTATAAAATTAAATCCATGATTCATTGTAACACTACTTACTTATTTATGCTTAGCATAAATGAGCACACCCCAACAGATTTGTCAGAAAACCTTTAGTTTCCTTTCAGAATAACATTGGGATACCACAGTATAAAATGTTCTCACAAATATTGGCCATTGGTTGCAAACAATATTTGTTGTTTTACACACCCAAAAATGGAATTTTTCTAACAAATTAATTCAAGACTAGTGGTGAGCGAATATGTTCGAAATCCTATCGCAAATGTTAAATACGACATGAATATGGCACATTCGGATTCGTGATCAGAAACACAAGCATTTTTTCTTAAAATCTGCAAAAATAGGTGACATTTGGTGAAAAAGTGCGAGAAAATTATTGCGGTACAACTAAAGTATTTTTAACAGTTTGGCCTAGCATACTGCTTGTGTATGATGAGCGGGTGGACGTGTTTGATGAGGGGACGGGCTGGGGAGAGCTGACAGGAGCTGAGAGCAGCGCTGTGCTAACGTGCTTGTAATCTTTTTTTTTTCTCTAACTTTATGTGTGCAAATCATGGCTAGCCAATCAGGGCGCAGGAAGCATCCTCACTGTCCAGACACAAGGCATTGTGTCATTGGCTGCTGAAATCACATGTCCTCTCTATATAAAGAGCGGAGATGTTGTGTGAGCACCATTTTCTGCTTAGAAGTGATCACAGATAGATGCTGCTCCTGCCTACTGAGAGATTTTAGCTAGATAGATAGGTGGTTGCTTCTAAGTCAGATAGTTTAGATAACTAGTGTCCTGGGAGTCTGTGAAATCGACCAGTATATTTAATTTTCTTGTGCCGTTACTGAGGTCCACACAAAGACAGCAGGGCCCATGTCATGCAACTCTGTTGTGCACTGCTTATATTGTGCTCAATGCATGAGTATCCCTTAAAAAATCTATTTTTTCACTTGCTATTGTGATACAGCAAGCAAACCCTACTAGCCCACCTTTCGTTTTGTGGGGTTGAAATTCAGCTGTATGCAGAGCTCCTGAGTGCAGAGTACAAAAATCAATTTTTTTTAATTTGCTTATGTGATACTGCAAGCTATAGTAGCCCACCTCGTCATTTTTTTTTTGGGGGGGGGGTGAAATTTAGCTGTAGGCACAGTAAAAAATAATTTATTTTTTAATTGCTAACCAGAGTAAAAAAAAATATTTTTTTCTGTGACAAACGTCATACAGTACATCATATGTCACCTTGTCATTCTGTGGCATTGAAATTCAGCTGTTTTCAGAGTAAAAAGATCTAATTTTTCTGTTGCTAACCAGAGTAAAACATATATTTTTTTCTGTGACAAACGTGATACAGTCTGCCATAAGCCACTCAGTCCGTTTGTGGCGGTGAAATTAAGCTGTGTGTAGACTGAGTAAACAAACTATTTTTTGCTCTGTTGCTAACCAGTGTAAAACAAATGTTTTTTTCTGTGACAAACGTGATACAGTACATCATATGTCACCTTGTCATTCTGTGGCATTGAAATTCAGCTATTTTCAGAGTAAAAAAATCTATTTTTTCTTTTGCTAACCAGAGTAAAAATATTTTTTTCTGTGACAAACGTGATACAGTCTGTCATAAGCCACCTATTACTTTTGTGACGGTGAAATTAAGCAGTATACAGATGGAAAGAAATATTTTTAAAGCTGTGTGTAGACTGAGTAAACAAACTATTTTTTGTTCTGTTGCTAACCATAGTAAAACAAATATTTTTTCTGTGACAAACGTGATACAGTACGTCATATGTCACCTTGTCATTTTGTGGCGGTGAAATTCAGCTGTATGCAGAGCTTATGCAGAGTAAAAAAATCTATTTTTTTCTGGGACTAACATGATATAGCAGGCTAGATCTGAGTTTGAAATATCTTGGAGCATATATTCTATGTTATACAGGCCTCATCCACAGTAAAAAAAAACGTTCTTCTGTTACTAATGTGATACAGCAGGGGACATCTTAGTTTGAAATTGTTTGGAGCATATCTGCTATGTTATACAGGCCTCATCCACAGTAAAAAAAATACTTTCTTCTGTTACTAACGTGATACAGCAGGGGATATCTCAGTTTGAAATAGTTTGGAGCATTTCTCCTATGTTATAGAGGTGTCATCCACAGTAAAAAAAAATATTTTCTTTTGTTACTAATGTGATACAATATGGGACATCCCAGTTTGAAATAGTTTGGAGCATATCTCCTATGTTATATAGGCCTCATCCACAGTAAAAAAGTACTTTCTTCTGTTACTACTGTGATACAGCAAGCCATTTCTCACCTTGTCGTTTAGTGCAGCTGAAATTCAGCTGTGTGCAGAACTGGTGCAGAGTAAAAAAATCAATTTTTTTTTGTTGTTAATAGCGTACTCCTACCACACTATCTGAGCAACATGAAGTGGGGAAAAGAGAGGTCGTGGTGGAAGGTGGAATAGGCTTGGTGTTCAAGGTATACGTGGGGTAGGTGGTAATGTTAGTGAAAGCACTAGTGAACCAACACCGTCACATCCTATCTAATGATGGGCGAGCATTAAAATGCTTGGGTGTTCGATGCTCGGGTCGAGCAAATTGCAATTCTCGGGGGCTCGACCCAAGCAGTGAGCCCAATGTAAGTCTATGGGAAACTCGAACATTATTCAAGCGGCTCCCCCCGGCGGTCTGCAAAAAGCCTAAAAATTGCCCAAATAGATGGGAACAGCATGGGGAAGACCCCTGGAAACATTTATGACTCCCAGGTCACTACTGTCAACGTTGTCAGAGGTGTTACGCCACTTTTACAGACTCACAATAAAACATACAAAAACGAAACCAAAATGGATTTTCCTGGGAAATATGTTAAGGAACATCCTTTCCAGGTTAATGACTTGTATATATGGAAAAATAAATATACAAAAACAAAAATGCTCCTCCACACCTTGAGCTATGTTCACACGCAGCGTTTTTGATGCATTTTTGCACTTTTGTATTGCTTTGAATCAAGACAAATGTATTCACTGGTAAATGTCATTTTAACATTTTACAACTTTATCTGGCCATGTGGTGTGTGACACATCATCAAACACATCGTGTTTCATTTATGATGGAGGGACTCTGAAAATCACAAAGCCTATTTTTATAGGGCCATCAGGCGGCATTTAGTATTCTTAAAGGGCCAGCAGTCGGCCCTCGCTATTGTTAGAGAACCATCAGTCGGCTATGCTTTGTTGCTCCTATTATTAACAAGTTGGTCTCCTATACTGTTATTACGTATGCAGTAACTACAAGGGCTGTCCAAAATTTGGAGGCACTCCAATGCCCCTTGCAAAAGACGTAGAGGTCAGTGAGCCTCCTAAAAACAATGTTCCCATTAAAAGGAAGTGGGTCTCCCATAGTGTTTGCCTATGCAGTGAATGCAAAAGCTGACAAAAATTTGGACTCCAATGCCCCTTGCAAGACTCGTAGAGGAGGTGATATGGTAGATATGGTGGTGAATGATATAGCGATGGAGGATTTGAAGAAAAAGGAGTACAAGAGCAAAATCAGGAAGTGTATACTCATGTGTAGATGTGAAGAAGTGCATGGGAATACACCTCCCAAAAAAAGACACTATATTTGAGTTTATGCTACGCTGCTATCATTTGGTGGTGTTGAGAAGTTTGGCCCAATCCAGCCCTTATTCATTTTTATAAGAGTCAGCCTATGAGCATTTTCAGCTGACAGGCGGATGTGCTTATCAGTTATAATTCCACCAGCGGCACTAAAAACCCACTCTGACAAAATGCTAGCGGCAGAGCAGGCCAGGACCTCCAAGGCGTAGAGAGCCAGTTCATGCCTCGTGTCCAGCTTAGATATTCAATAATTATATGGCACAGAGGAATCACGGAGGACGTTGGTACAGTCGGCAAGGTACTCCCTCACCATCTTCCCAAACTTTCCACTGCTTGTGAGAGTACCCCGTGCCTCAGGGCCTGAGGTGGGAGGTTCTGCCAAAACTGTCCCAGAACTTTATCAGTGTTCCCCTGCCTCTGCTGGATTGGAGTTATGTTTCTCTCGCCTGTAGTCCTTGGTTGTCCAAAGAACTGTGACCACTGCCGCCAGCGTTTTCAGATGAGAATTTTTTTAATAATTCCACAACAAGGGCCTTCTGGTACTGCCCCATTTTAGTAGACCTGTCCGCCTCGGGAATAAGAGATAGAAAGTACTCCTTGTAGCATGGGTCTACAAGTGTCACCAACCAGTAATGACTGTCATCCAAAATTTGGAGAACGCGAGGGTCATTTCAAAGGCAGCGTAACATAAACTCTGCCATGCGTGCCAGACTGCTAACAGGCAAGAGGATGACTGACCATGCTCTCCTCCTCCTCCCTGTCCTCAGGCCATCCACGCTGAACAGACGGTATGACAGTTGTGCAGGTCGTACCATCTGTAGATCATGAAACTAGCTCCTCCTCTTCCTTATTGTCACCCAATCCACGTTGGGATGAGATGAGTCTGGGCTGTGTGTAATTACCCTGTATGGTTCCTTGATCCATCTCATCATACTCTGGCTGCAATGCCTCCTCTTTAATTCTCTGCAGAGAGTATTGCAAAAGACAGACAAGTGGGATGCTGATGGTAATGACGGCGTCATCACTACTCGCCATCTTGGTGGACTCCTCAAAGTTTGTTAGGATGGTACATATGTCTGACATCCATGTCCACTATTGAGGTCTTATGTGTGGAGTCTCAACTGAATACCAACGGCCTTGTTGATGCTGGTAGTCAACAACTGCACTTTTCTGCTTGCAAATCCTTCCCAACATCTGCAATGTAGAGTTCCAATGCATGGGGACATCACACACCAGTCGGTGACCCGGAAGCTGCAAACACTGCTGAAACATGGCAAGGGCGGCAAAAGCTGTAGGTGAGTTTCTAAAATGGGCACACAGGTGGCGCATTTTGACAAGCACATCCGGCATCTCCGGGTAGGTTTTGAGAAACCGCTGACCGACGAGGTTAAGCACATGGGCCAGATATGGTACGTGTGTGAGCTCGCCTTGCCTTAGAGCCGCCACCAGTTTCCGGCCATTGTTACACACGACCATGCCTGGCTGTAGGTTCTTTCACAGCTGTCCACAATTCTTCAGCATTGTGTGGTTTGTCACCTAAGCATATTAGCTTCAGCACAGCCTGTTGCCACTTGGCTGAGGCAGTGCTGTAGTGCTTCCAGCTTGCGACTGATGTGGTCATTTCGGAGATGGATGCTGAAGAGTAGGAGGAGGTGCAGGAGCTGTAGAATGTGGGGGCAACCCTTATTGAACCAGGGCCCGCAATCCTCGGCGTCGGGAGGGTGTGTTCCGTCCCAAGGTCTGACTGGGTGCCGGCTTACACTATGTTTACCCAGTGTGCAGTCAGCAAGATGTACCGTCCATGCCTACAAGCACTTGTCCACGTGTCTGTGGTTAGGTGGACTTTCCAAGTAACTGCATTGTTGCAGGCCCGTCTAATGTTGTGGGACACGTGCTTGTGTAATGAAGGAACGGCACACCGGGAGAAATAGTGGCGGCTGGGGACCAAGTACCGAGGGACGGCCTCCGCCATCACGTTGCAGAAAGCTTCCGTCTCCATGCGCCTAAAAGGCAACATTTCAAGCGCAGGCAGTCGCGAAATGTGTGAATTTAGTAGTGTGGCTTGTGGGCTCGTGGCTTGTGACTGCGTATTTGCGCTTGCGTTCTAAGGATTGAGGTAGGGACAACTGAACGCTGCGCTGGGACAAGGACGTGGACATGCTTGCTGATGGTGCTACATGAGAGTATGCAACGAGAGGTGCAGGGCAGGGGGCATCTTTGTATGTGCCATGGACAGAGGATTGGCTTGCACGCACAACAGCGGAAGAAGCAGTGGTGCCACCCGCAGACACTGTTCCTGGACCCCGGGGTTTGGCCCACTTAGTCGGGGTGCTTTGCTGCAATGTGCCTGAT
The DNA here is from genome assembly GCF_046119375.1 of Phyllobates terribilis. NCBI lineage: Eukaryota > Metazoa > Chordata > Amphibia > Anura > Dendrobatidae > Phyllobates > Phyllobates terribilis. Next base: position 288,860,236 of record NW_027362769.1, read on the forward strand.
CATACTAGTGGTGGTCAGGCTGGTAGTTATGCTGGCCTGGCAGGTGGTGAAAATGGCCTTTTTGGGGTTATCGGCAGTCTTTAAAAAACAACCAGACACGGGAAGACCTAACAGTTGTATTGGCAACTTCCATTGTGTTTATGTTATGGGGAACGGTTGCCCACCTTCTGACTGCGGCCACCACACTGCTTCTTCCTCTTTGTTGTGGTGCTACGCCTCCATCCCCTTGTGTGCTGCTGGGAAGATGTGGGTGTTTGTTGTGGCACAATTTCAGCTAGCCTACGGCCTCGGCCTCGTCCTCTGCATGCACCATCACGTCCACTTCCCCGTCCCTTGCCATGCACCTTGTCCATTTTAAATGGAGGACAATATTTTCCACGTTCACTACAAATGGCTGGATTTGAAACACAGTGATATGTGATACACGTAACGGAAAACCACAGTTTTAAATAGCTGGCCTGTAGGTAACCATTTTTAACAGCGACCTTGTGTCAATAACTTCACTGACACACTGCAACAAAATTTCAAAGGAGGCCAGAAATGGCAGAATTTTCAGTGCACTTATATGTGATCCGTGTGACGGACAAACAACAGTATTAAATAGATGGATTTTTAGCATTGTAATATGGAATGGATCTGGCTGTATTCTGCAGTGCCAACAAGCAAATGGAGCAGAAAAACGGTGTTCTCTGGATTGCTTTTTAAGCAAATAATCAGGATTAAGATCCCCCAAAAAATTTATTCCTTCAGTCTGCCACATACACTGCCTGCCTGCCTAGCACTAATATTTTTTAGAAAACCTGTTAGAAGAGGGCATAGTATTGCTCACATTTATAATGGTAACCCATATCAAAAATATATAGTAAAAATAGTTGCTAGGGCCCATCATATTACATAGCCCATAGACCTATATTTATGGACCTATCGTTACAACATAGCTAACAGAGGTGGGAGCTAAAGAGCAAGGAAAAACGATCAAAGGGTCACTTAGTATAAAAATACAAAACTTTATTGAACAATCCTCTGAAAAAGAAGGAGTAAAGTATTACACAGACATATGTTTGAAAACAACAGATCACGTACAGCATATGCAACGACCACCTATTTCCATATAATGTATCATTTATAGAATCTGTATACAATTTGGTGGAAAAGTGGAAAACGGATGGGCACACCTCCAGGCTAATCTCTTTGCTACTCATATTAATATATCACTGGCCAAATCATCATGGCATATCTTACCTAATAAGGAGAGTGACCACCGTATACACCTGCATATGAACTCGTTCCCCGACGCGCATTTCGCTGCTAGCCTTTCTTAAGGGGTATGTGTGATTAACTAATACAGGCCTTAGATATACTCTAATTCTAATCATGTGTTCAAAACACATGTTCGCCAGGCCCCACGGAAGTGACGCGAATCGCGTCATCATCTCTATGGCAACAGCCCAAACTACCCCGGGCGCCACCGCGACTACCCGGAAGTGCCACAAGGTGCGTCACCGTAACCAAGGGGACCGGCGGCGTCGGCATCACAGCATAAACACTGACAAGATGCAAAAAGCCACCAGAGCCATCAGGACGATGACACTCGTGCGTGCAGGTATCGCGGAGCTACCCCAAAGGGTAGCGCGGAGATAACACATCACTATTAATGTTGAGCATTCCGATACTGTAATATCGGGTATCGGCCGATATTCGCGGTATCGGAATTCCGATACTTAATTCCGATACTTTTACAATATCGGATACCGGAATCGGAAGTTCCCATAATGCCTGCGCTCTGCAGTGTCTGTGAAGGATGACAAGTTGGATGGCAGCGCGATCCAGCCTGTCATCAGAATGCCATCCCAGCGGGGGAGAATTCTCCTGATTGTTTAAAAGCCGGCGGGCGGTATAAAGCCGCCGGCTTTTAAACAATCACACAGCCCCATACTGCTTCCCCGCAGCCTCCCACCCCGATCCTCCGCTCCCCTCGCCACCTCCCATCCCGATCGTAAGTTAGGACCGGGCGGGGAGCGCAGCTCCAAGGAGCGGGGAGTGAAGGACCCGGGCGGGGAAGCCGGCAGTGAAAAGACTTCACCGCCGGCTTTCCCGTTCTGTGCTGCGCTTTCCCGCCGGTTATTTCAAATGAACAGCTGAGGTATCAGCTGATGCCGATCAGCTGTTCATTTGAAGTCGCCGCGTTGCCCTCAGAGGGTTCATGTGAGTTCATGCTTGACTGCATGAACTCACATGAACTTTCCCACGGCCGCACAGGTCAGCCTCACCTCCCAGACCCGTCATGATTAGTGTGTGTGCGGGGTGTGTGTGCGGGGTGTGTGCGCGATGTTTGTGCGGGTGTGCGCGGTGTCTGTGCGATGTGTGCGGGTGTGTGCGGTGTGTGTGCGTGCAGGCAGACATAGGCCGATGTGACACTACTACTCCCATCGGCCTATGTCTGTCCCCCGTCCACTCCTGCCAGCAGGATCGGCTCGATGGGAGCAGTAGTTCCCATCAGACTGATCCTGCTATTTAAATTGCCCTACTGTGTCCCCAATAAATGTTAAATACATGTCATTGGTGGCCAGTGGTTACCTAAAAGAAATTAGTTCATACATTACCTGTCCCGCCGATCGCCACCTAAAATAAAGTAAAAAATAAAAAACTACACCTATACTCACCAAGACACCTAATTCCCCGAAGCCATCGATCTCCTGTAATAAAATATAAAATAATAAACCACAACCTTATCCTTACCCCTCCGTAGCAGTCCACGAGTGTCCCACGAAGATCTCCAGTTCAGAGCAGCCACATAGAATGTGACCGCTCTGAACCGCTGCCGCTGCTAGAATGACGGGGCCATAAGGGTTCACCGGAGTTCAGGCAGCGCTGCTCCGGTTAGCTCCTTTACGGCCCTGCTGTATCGTGAGAAATTCCCACGGTACAGCAGTGCCGTAAAGGAGGTCTCCGGAGCTGCGCTGCCTGAATGCACTCCGGTGACCTCAGTCAGTGGCTCCCGCTGCCGGGAGCGGACGTGTTCCCGGCAGCGTGAGCTTACAGCAGCCATACACAGCTGTCACCATCTCCAGATGTGACAGCTGTGCATGGGAGATCAGCGCAGGAACGTGGACAGGTAACTATTATTTTTAGTAAACTAAGAATTAAATAAAATTATGTGTTTTATTTCAAATAAATTATTTTTTTCTGGGTGTAGTGTGTTTTTTCTTTTTAACACTTTGTAGGTTAGTAATGGGGGTGTCTTATAGACGCCCATCATTACTAACCTGGGCTTCATGGCAGCTGGCGCTGACATGAACCCCACCACTATTACCCCCTGCCACCGCACCAGGGCAGCGTGGAAGAGCGAGGCTAAGTGCCAGAGTTGGCGCATCCTATGGATGCGCCATTTCTGGGGCGGCTGACGACTGGTGTTTCTAGCCTGGGAGGGGGCCAATATTCATGGCACCCTTCCTGGGCTATTAATATCAGCCCCCAGCTGTCTGCCTAGCCTTTGCTAGCTATTAAAATAGGGGGGACCCCACGTCATTTTTTTTGGGGGGGTCCCCCATTTTAATAGCTAGTAAAGGCTAGGTATTCAGCTGGGGGCTGATATTAGTAGCCTGGGAAGCTCCGTGGGTTTTACCCCCTTCCCAGGCTTCAAACATGTGCCCCAGCCGTCTGCTTAACCTCCGCTAGAGACTAAAATTATGGGGGATCCCACGCCATTTTTTTTTTAAATAAATCCATTATTTTAACACTAAATGACATTTGAGGAGTTAATAAAGATGCAGTCCCTAAATTATTATTTATTTTTTAATTAATTTTTCCCAAAACTTTTGACGTGGGCTTCGCCATATTTTTGTATGCCAGCCAGGTACAGCATCCAGCTTCTATGAACGCGCCATTTTCCGGGGCGGCTGCGGACTGCAATTTTCAGCGGGGGGCAGAAAGCTTGGGCCTCCCTGCGCTGCAGATTCCATCCCCCAGCTGCCTAGTTGTACCTGGCTGGACACAAAAATAGGGAGAAGCTCCACGTTTTTTTTTTTTTAATTATTTCATGAAATTCATGGAATAATTAAGAAAAAAAGGGCTTCCCTATATTGTTGTGTCCAACCAGGTACAAATAGGCAGCTGGTGGTTGGGGGCAGCCCGTTCCTGCCTGCTGTACCTGGCTGGACCCAAATATAGTGCAAAGCCCCACGTCAATTTTTTTTTAATTATTTCAGGAAATTCATGAAATAATTAAAAAAAAATTATGTGGGGCTTCGCCCTATATTTGTGTCCAGTCAGGTACAGCAGGCAGGAACGGGCTGCCCCCAACCACCAGCTGCCTATTTGTACCTAGCCGGACACAACAATATAGGGAAGCCCTTTTTTTCTTAATTATTCCATGAATTTCATGAAATAATTAAAAAAAAAAATACGTGGGGCTTCGCCCTATTTTTGTGTCCAGCCAGGTACAACAAGGCAGCTGGGGGCTGGAATCCGCAGCGCAGGGAGGCCCAAGCTTTCTGGGCCCCACCCGCTGCAAATTGCAGTCCGCAGCCGCCCCGGAAAATGGCGCGTTCATAGAAGCGCCATCTTCTGGCGCTGTACCCAACTCATCCAGGGCCCTGGTGCGGTGGCTCACTGGGTAATAAAGGGGTTAAGGCCAGCTTGGCATTATCAGCTGGCCCTAAGCCCGAAATTCATGGGGTCACGCCAATATTAGACATGACCACCATGAATTTCTAGTAAAGTATTTAAAAAAACACAACACCCAGAAAAAAGTCCTTTAATTGAAATAAAGACACAATTCTTTATTGTTCTAAATTAAACCATACTTACAGTCACGCCCATTCCAGCTGAAGCCAACGATCTCCTGCAATAAAAGTAAAATAATAAAGCAACCTCATCCTTACCTTTCCATGGTTCCCAGGACAGCTTCAGCTCTGCTACATCGAGATGACAGGCTGGACCGCAGCAGAACGCTGCCATCCAGCCTGTCATCCCGCAGACACTGAGAAGCGCAGGCATGCTTGCGCTCCTCAGTGTCTCGCTGTGACAGCATCCAGATGAGCGGAGGTCATGTCCAATGAACTCAGCTCACCTCATGCACGTCACTGACAGCGTGGGAAAATTCTCCTGCACTCAGCGCTTCAGCGTGAGAATTTTCCCACGCTGTCAGTGACGTGCATGAGGTGCGCCGAGTTCATTGGACATGAACTCGGCTCATCTGGATGACGTCACAGAGAGACACTGAGGAGCGCAAGCATGCCTGCGCTTCTCAGTGTCTGCGGGATAACAGGCTGGATGGCAGCGTTCTGCTGCGGTCCAGCCTGTCATCTCGATGTAGCAGAGCTGAAGCTGTCGTGGGAACCATGGAAAGGTAAGGATGAGGTTGCTTTATTATTTTACTTTTATTGCAGGAGATCGTTGGCTTCAGCTGGAATGGGCGTGATGGTAAGTATGGTTTAATTTAGAACAATAAAGAATTGTGTGTTTATTTCAATTAAAGGACTTTATTCTGGGTGTTTGTGTTTTCTTTTAACTTTGACTATGGGGTTAGTAATGGGGGTGTCTTATAGACGCCTCTCCATTACTAACCTGGGCTTGATGTCAGCTGGCATTATAAGCTGACATCAACCCCAACCCTATTACCCCCTGCCACCGCACCAGGGCAGCGTGGAAGAGCGAGGCTAAGTGCCAGAATTGGCGCATCCTATGGATGCGCCATTTCTGGGGCGGCTGACGGCTGGTGTTTCTAGCCTGGGAGGGGGCCAATATTCATGGCACCCTTCCTGGGCTATTAATATCAGCCCCCAGCTGTCTGCCTAGCCTGTGCTAGCTATTAAATTAGGGGGGACCCCACGTTATTTTTTTGGGGGGGTTCCCCCATTTTAATAGCTAGTAAAGGCTAGGTATTCAGCTGGGGGCTGATATTAGTAGCCTGGGAAGCTCCGTGGGTATTACCCCCTTCCCAGGCTTCAAACATTTGCCCCAGCTGTCTGCTTAACCTCCGCTAGAGCCTAAAATTAAGGGGAACCCCACGCCAATTTTTTTTTAAATAAATCCTTTATTTTAACACTAAATGACAAGTACAGTAATCAACACTGTCACTGTACTTCATATATATGTGACTGACATGTTTCTATCTATCTAATCTATGTGTGATTCTCTATTCTTTCTATTCTAAATTGTCGGGTACAGATGCTGAATTGCCGGCCGGCTTTCTTAAAGAGACGGTGCATGAAAACACTATTATTTTTTTAAATAAATCCTTTACACTAAATGACAAGTACAGTAAGCAACACTGTCACTGTACTTCTTATATATGTGGCTGACATGTTTCTATCTATCTAATCTATGTGTGAAGCTCTATTCTGTCTGTTATAAATTGTCGGGTACCGCTGCTGAATTGCCGGCCGGCTTTTTTAAAGAGACGGTGCACGAAAACACTAATATTTTTTTTAATAAATCCTTTACACTAAATGACAAGTACAGTAAGCAACACTGTCACTGTACTTCATATATATGTGACTGACATGTTTCTATCTATCTAATCTATGTGTGATGCTCTATTCTTTCTGTTGTAAATTGTCGGGTACCGGTGTATGCCGCTGATGAATTGCCGGCTTTTCATGTCATTCTACATTATTCTTAGTTGTTTTACTTCATGTAGAATTAACCTACAAGGAAAGAAAGGGTTTATTTTCATTCCGATATTTGTGTCCCATTGACTTGCATTGGTTTCCGGTATCGGAATCGGCGATATCCGATACTTTTTGGGTATCGGCCCGATCCAATCCGATACGATATTTCCTGATATCGGAAGGTATCGCTCAACACTAATCACTATAGATTCCAATCTGACATAGAGACTTATAACATTAATCAGAACAGCACTGATGGATCCAGAAAGAGTAACCAAAGATAACATAGCATATCTCAGCACATATAAAAGAAGCACAATAACCATCAATATTATGTGATTAAACAATATATAGAGGTAGGGGACATATAAATAAATAATATATAAAAGGTAGAGGACATTTATAAATAGACACATTGAATGGAAATGTCCACGACACCCATCAATGGACATAGCACATATAAATATGAATAGGGACAATATTAATGCTGTTTAGATGTACTAAATACATATATGCGCAATATAAAAAACAAATGGGAAAGGAAGAACCAAATATCATAGGTACCACACAATATTTTAGAACAACAAACCCAAATAACCAAAAAGGTGGATCACAGGTAGAACATGCAATATCTCATACAAACAGGTAATAATGGCAATGAGATATATTAATTCCCACCCTGTTACTTTAATATATATGATGACTATGATTTATTGTAACACATAAATCACCAGTACTTGATGGCAATATAGACCCAACTACCCACATATATAGGGATATACATTTTCAAACATAGAATCAAGATCCCTCCATATTTAGATAATACATAATACAAAACTGATATATATATATATATATATATATATATATATATATATATATATACAGTACAGACCAAAAGTTTGGACACACCTTCTCATTTAAAGATTTTTCTGTATTTTCATGACTTTGAAAATTGTACATTCACACTGAAGGCATCAAAACTATGAATTAACACATGTGGAATTATATACTTAACAGAAAAGTGTGAAACAACTGAAAATATGTCTTATATTCTAGGTTCTTCAAAGTAGCCACCTTTTGCTTTGATGACTGCTTTGCACACTCTTGGCATTCTCTTGATGAGCTTCAAGAGGTAGTCACCGGAAATGGTCTTCCAACAATCTTGAAGGAGTTCCAAGAGATGCTTAGCACTTGTTGGCCCTTTTGCCTTCACTCTGCGGTCAAGCTCACCCCAAACCATCTTGATTAGGTTCAGGTCTGGTGATTGTGGAGGCCAAGTCATCTGGCGTAGCACCCCATCACTCTCCTTCTTGGCCAAATAGCCCTTACACAGCCTGGAGGTGTGTTTGGGGCCATTGTCCTGTTAAAAAATAACTGATGGTCCAACTAAACGCAAACCGGATGGAATAGCATGCCACTGCAAGATGCTCTGGTAGCCATGCTGGTTCAGTATGCCTTCAATTTTGAATAAATCCCCAACAGTGTCACCAGCAAAGCACCCCCACACCATCACACCTCCTCCTCCATGCTTCACGGTGGGAACCAGGCATGTAGAGTCCATCCGTTCACCTTTTCTGTGTCACACAAAGACACGGTGGTTGGAACCAAATATCTCAAATTTGGACTCATCAGACCAAAGCACAGATTTCCACTGGTCTAATGTCCATTCCTTGTGTTCTTTAGCCCAAACAAGTCTCTTCTGCTTGTTGCCTGTCCTTAGCAGTGGTTTCCTAGCAGCTATTTTACCATGAAGGCCTGCTGCACAAAGTCTCCTCTTAACAGTTGTTGAAGAGATGTGTCTGCTGCTAGAACTCTGTGTGGCATTGACCTGGTCTCTAATCTGAGCTGCTGTTAACCTCCGATTTCTGAGTCTGGTGACTCGGATAAACTTATCCTCAGAAGTAGAGGTGACTCTTGGTCTTCCTTTCCTGGGGCGGTCCTCATGTGAGCCAGTTTCTTTGTAGCGCTTGATGGTTTTTGCAACTGCACTTGGGGACACTTTCAAAGTTTTCCCAATTTTTCGCACTGACTGACCTTCATTTCTTAAAGTAATGATAGCCACTCGTTTTTCTTTACTTAGCTGCTTTTTTCTTGCCATCATACAAATTCTAACAGTCTATTCAGCAGGACTATCAGCTGTGTATCCACCAGACTTCTGCACAACACAACTGATGGTCCCAACCCCATTTATAATGCAAGAAATCCCACTTATTAAACCTGACAGGGCACACCTGTGAAGTGAAAAACATTTCCGGTGATTACCTCTTGAAGCTCATCAAGAGAATGCCAAAAGTGTGCAAAGCAGTCATCAAAGCAAAAGGTGGCTACTTTGAAGAACCTAGAATATAAGACATATTTTCAGTTGTTTCACACTTTTTTGTTAAGTATATAATTCCACATGTGTTAATTCATAGTTTTGATGCCTTCAGTGTGAATGTACAATTTTCATAGTCATGAAAATACAGAAAAATCTTTAAATGAGAAGGTGTGTCCAAACTTTTGGTCTGTACTGTATATATATATATATATATATATATATATATATATATATATATATATATATATATATTCCATATAGATATGGGGATCCAATGCTAAAGATATATAAATATTCTCCACATCCAATGCTGAAGACATATAATTATTCTCCACATCCCGTGCAATTCACCAAGGTGAAGATATAAATAGCCCAGTCAGATGTTGATTATCCATCTACAGAATCGGAGTATAACTTCAGAACCTACTAACAAAACAACAATTAAGATCACATAGATCACACATGAAAAACATAAAAAACACATATCTGTATACCCAATAACAAGGGAGAAAAAATTCCCAAGCTGGACTGGATCACAAGAATGGGGCAAAGCTATTATGCTCATTTAAACCAAGAGGGTGTAGGGTTTTTAAAGTCCATATCCATCTTGATTCCGCCTGTGCTAATCTTACGGACCACCATGTATGCCAACTTCAATTATATGAATACCTTTGACTCTTAGCACTTTGGCATTGCAATTATGATGTACTTTAAAGTGTGTAGGGATAGTTTTTAACATGGATATGTCCCCCTGGTCCTCGGCAGCCAAAATTCCCAAAACGTGCTCCCTAATCTGCACTTTAAGTTGACGCGCAGTCATACCAACATAAACTAGGCCACAAGGGCATGTGGCGTAATATATGACGTTACGTGATTGACATGTGATAAATCTATTAATGCAATATCTCTTACTACCACTGGAGTCAACAAACATGTCACTCCTGTCAATATTAGGGAAGGCTACACAGTGTCCACAAGGGAATAGAAACTATTCTAGGAAAATTTGTGCTCCTAGAGGCAAAAGCGCTCCGTCCTTCCTGAATCTCGCTGTATATATAAGCTACTACACGAGAGATTGCTCCTAAGGGAGAGCACAGTCCCTGTTCCCTAGCTGAAGGGTGGAACTATGTAGTGAGTGTGGGTGGAGGATGTAGTTCAGGGGAGCACAGGAAAGGAGGTGATATAAACTGAGGGAGCCATCTTGAAAGAAAGGTCAGTCAGAGAGGTCAGTCAGAGGAGGAGAGGTAGAGGAGCCGGAGCTCTGTAGGAGCTCTGCTCTGGAGGAGGGCCTAACCAGAGAGGCCCAAGACTGAGGAAGGAGAGGAGCAGGAGAAAGGCTCCAGGAACTAGGAAGAGACCCCAGGGGTACGGGCAGTGCTGGAGGCCACCCGTACGCCCGAATCTACCAGGAGGTGGAGGGGTCAGGCCGCACAAAGGGGACCGGTCCCTCAACTAGCAGAGTACTTTATGTCTCAACTAGAAACCAGAGGCTGCAGTATTTCAAGTCCTGCAGCCAACAGTCCATATCAGTCTCACCAAGAAGGTAGCCATAGAGGACCCAGGGGACGGAACAGACGTCGCCGGACAAGGCCCGCAGTTACTGGATTGGGACACTAGGTGTGAGGTGCAGGTAGACGGCCAGAGAGAGAGAACGCACAGAGGGAGGTCTCGCTAAGTACTCTGGATAAACCTGAGGGTTGGCGGAACCCCTCCTTGAGTAAGCACAGCACGATGAGGGAAGTTACACTGGTACCTGTAACTTGGATTGCAACAACCGTGAGTAAAAAACCCTGAGGACTGCACCCCACTGCCTCTGTCCGTTATTGCAGCTGTGCCATCACCCCTGCACTACAACGCCCAGCATCATCTACTTCACTACAACATCTACACTGCCCTGGAGCTAAGCTCTACTTATGGAGAGCTAAACCAACTCTGCTGCATTCACACCAGCTCCAGAAGACTTGCTCCACAGAAGTGGCTCCCTTTAGCCACATACCACAGGTGGCATCACAAACTAAATATATAAAAACTATAATTGACCTGTAAATATTCCCCTTTTGATTGACCGCCCTGGGTCACGGACTGGGTCACCGCCACTGTGACGTCTCCCCTAGCAACGACCGGCCCAGTACCGAGTACCCCACGGCCCAGGGGGCGCGTCAACTTGGCATCACGAACAGGATATAAACCCACCCGTTATCACCGGGTATTGCGCGCCTAGAGACTGTATTGTATACTGAATGTGGCGCCCGCCCCAGAAGAACGGACGCCATTATGTGCGAGCCAAAAGACAACAAAAAACCACCTCCCATCGTGGGCCGGGTACCAGAATGGCACCAAAAGCAAGGCCCGCCCCGAGCAACAGTGACCATGTATGTGGATGTGTCCATCAAGCTGGGGGGCCGCCCCAAGGTGTGGCCTACAGCAAGTTGCCATAGAGCCACCCCTGAAAGGGTAGAGGAGAGAAGAAACCTGGGAGACAGGGCGGAGTCTCCAGCAGTCTAGACAGACCGCACCCGGCAGGCAACATGGAGGAGAGTCAGGAGCAAGCTTCCGTCCATGACCTGCAGCAAGCAGCAACACCTCTCACCCTAGAGGAGGCAATGGCGGAGCTATCCCTGGAGGATTCCGAGTTCCTCCAAGCTGAAATCCAGAAACTAGGCCGGAAGATGGAGAGGGCCCATCAGGATGCTATCACCGGCTGGCAGAAGGAGCTGCTGGAGAAGCTTGCGATCTGGCAGCAGCCAGCACTGCACTCCACCAGCAGCGTCCCAGCACAGGAGGAGCCAGAACATAACCAGGAGGCAGAGGATGGCACAGGCACGGCCGCGGGAGCAGGTAAGAAGAGACTCCCTGTCCAGGGTGCTGAGAGTGCTGACCTGCTCCTGGGCCCCCTGGTGGAACCTCTGATCCCGGGCGCTTATTCCGCCGACCTGCTCCTGGGCCCCCTGGTGGCATCTCCGCACCCGGGCGCCTGCAACGCCGATCTGCTCCTGGCCCCCTACCAGAGCCACCTGCCCCCGCACCCGAATGGGTGTACGGAGGACCCACCTACGACTGGTCCGCTAAATATGAAGACCAGCAGGGACCCCCTCTGACACCTGCACCTGCACCCCCGTTTACCTGCCAAGAAGGAAAGAAGTTCCGGTGGGACAACTGGGAGGGAGACCTCATGGGGTTCCCGTGGGAGATGCAGACCCAGGCCCTCCAGAGGGAGGAGTACTGTAGACCGGAGCTCCTGCAGTTGGAGAAGGAGCATCATGACCGGCGGGTGCGGAGGGAACAAATGAAAGCCCAGAACATGGCGGCCAAAACCCGGGCCCGCAAAGCAAGGTCCACTACGTCGAGTCCCTGTCTGGAGGGGATGGTCATAAAATTTGATCTGGACGCTGGGTGGGGCTTTGGGAGAGAGCCGAAAACTGATCGGGACGTGTTCGTCAACCGGTGGGATGTAGAGCCCCACCTCCAACAGGGCATCCCGGCCGAGACCTTTACCCCGGTGACTATGTCACCTTTACCCAACACAAGGGCGAGCGCGGGTGGTATTCCCTCCAGGTATACCGAGTGGCGAAGGGGAGGAGAGACATGCCCCCGCAGTACGAGGCTGAAGACCCGGTTGGGTCAGCCTGTAGAAACCAGGAGTTCCCCCGGAGAGAGCCCACTGTTAAACTGTCTGTTTTACAGAAACTGTCTATAGTTACCTGGGAAGGATACAGCAGTGATACTGCAAGTTTAAGAAGTTGAAAAGTTAATTTGTGTGCCTTCAAAGTTTTATTGTTACCCGTTTAAAAGGACTGTAGGTTTATGGACAGTGAATAACCAAAAAACTTTCCGTTGTAATTAGTTGCACTTCTTAAAGTGCCCCTTATTGGTTTTATACATACAAAGCTGACCTCAGAACAAAAACCCGTTTGGCGTGGCCGAAGACGTGGTCCAACACCTGGATCATCTATGCCCTGCAGCCACGCCCAGGGCCTACGTTGAGGGTTTTCGGGCGGGTCCCTCATGTTCACCAAGTAGCACCTTGTTAAAGAGAATGGACACCCTGTTGCAGATCATACTGTAACCTGCTACAAATGTTTTATGTGAAAAGGAACATGGTATTAAAAGTGCTTTTATAATGTTTGATAAAACAAATGTAACGTTCAAGAAATGTGCCTCCTATAAAGGGAAGAACTGTTATGTTTATAATCTTATATGTGAATGCATTCTAAAAATTGCATGTCTTTAAAATTGCTTTGTTTTTACTCTGTTCCAGCCGCGGACGTGCTGTGTTTTACCAGGGGGGTATGTGGCGGCCCTGAGGGTTCGGTTGCCAAAGAGGTACTGCATCTCACCCAGAGGTTTGGTAGCTCACTCTCAGGTAAGGAAGGATTACAGCCCAGGACCCTAACACCTGCATCCAACACATTCCACACCAGTAGGGGCAGGGCGAGATTGCTCCTAAGAGAGAGCACAGTCCCTGTTCCCTAGCTGAAGGGTGGAACTATGTAGTGGGTGTGGGTGGAGGATGTAGTTCAGGGGAGCACAGGAAAGGAGGTGATATAAACTGAGGGAGCCATTTTGAAAGAAAGGTCAGTCAGAGAGGTCAGTCAGAGGAGGAGAGGTAGAGGAGCCGGAGCTCTGTAGGAGCTCTGCTCTGGAGGAGGGCCTAACAGAGAGGCCCAAGACTGAGGAAGGAGAGGAACAGGAGAAAGGCTCCAGGATCTAGGAAGAGACCCCGGGGGTACGGGCAGTGCTGGAGGCCACCCGTATGCCCGAATCTACCAGGAGGTGGAGGGGTCAGGCCGCACAAAGGGAACCGGTCCCTCAACTAGCAGAGTACTTTCTGTCTCAACTAGAAACCGGATGCTGCAGTATTTCAAGTCCTGCAGTCAACAGTCCATATCAGTCGCACCAAGAAGGTAGCCATAGAGGATCCAGTGGACGGAACAGACGTTGCCCGACAAGGCCCGCAGTTACTGGATTGGGACACTAGGTGTGAGGTGCAGGGAGACGGCCAGAGAGAGAGAATGCACAGAGGGAGGTCCCGCTAAGTACTCCGAATAAACCTGAGGGTTGGCTGAACTCTTCCTTGAGTAAGCACAGCACGATGAGGGAAGTTACACTGGTACCTGTAACTTGGATTGCAACAACCGTGAGGAAAATACCCTGAAGACTGCACCCCACTGCCTCTGTCCGTTATTGCTGCTGCGCCATCACCCCTGCACTACAATGCCCAGCATCATCTACTTCACTACAACATCTACACTGCCCTGGAGCTAAGCTCTACCTGTGGAGAGCTAAACCAGCTCTGCTGCATTCACACCAGCTCCAGAGCACCTGCTCCGCAGCGGCGGCTCCCTTTAGCCACATACCACAGGTGGCGTCGCGAACTAAATATATAAAAACTATAATTCCCCTTTAAATATTCCCCTTTTGATTGACCGCCCTGGGTCATGGACCAGGTCACCGCCACTATGACATCTCCCCTAGCAACTACCGGCCCGGCACCGAGTACCCCACGGCCCAGGGGGCGCGTCAGAGTTAACACAAGCCGCCAGCTTTAATGATATTAATAGCGATATTACTCACTTTGATAAATTTGCTTCTATCTTTAACAAAAAACACAATGATGCACCTGGTACCTTGGATAATCCTGCGGATAGCAATGTTACTACACTGATGAAACAATTGGTGAGACTCTGCATCCTTGAAGTCTCATATCTCCAAGAATATGATTCCCAGAGGTCTGTGGATTAAAAGAAATGTGACCTTTCTATAAACCGATACTTTTCTACAGGATTGGAATAAGATTGTAACCTCCTGTTCCATTAAACTTATGGAACTAATTGTGCGACATGAAGAGGAGGAAATGAATAGAATTAAGCAAGATATTATCCAAATTCAATCTTCTTTGCAACCTTTTTCCAATACACAGGAGTTTGATAAAGCACATAAGAAAATTCTGAGAAATCTGCAGGTGTTGGAAGACTCCATTTCTAATATTAAGAAATCAAAGTTTGAAAGAGACACCAGAGACTAAGATAATAATGAGGTGTACTCATGGATAATTGGCAAATCCCGTCCGTCAATTTAAAAAAATAAGGGAGCAGATCCACACTATAAAAACAGAGAGGGACGTAAAGTCAGCTTCACCAACCTTAACCTGTCTACTATTTCCTCCAATTCTCTATTCAATCCTTCAGAGGACCTTTCAGATGATTCTACAGTGCCAATGCGATATCAGTAGTGTTGAACGAGCAATAAAATGCTTGGTTGCTCGAAGCTCGGGCCGAGCTCACCGTGATACTCGGGTGCTCGACCCGAGCAATGAGCCCAATGTTAGTCTATGGGAGACCCGAGCATTTTTGAGGCGGCACCCCCGGCAGTCTGTAGAAAGCCTAAAAAGTGCCCAAAACGATAGTGACAGTGCTCAAATGACACTGGGGACAGCATGGGGACGCCTCACAAAGCATTTCTGACCCCCAGGTCACTGCTGTCAACAATGTGGTCAGAGGTATTAAATAGAGATGAGCGTTGTTCTACTCGAACTGTTCGCCAATCTCAAATTCGAGCTGTTTTGGGCGGTGTTCGAGCCGGTCGGCGAACACGAACAATTTGAGAAAAATTCGGCTGTTCGAGGTTATGTTCAATAACTGTTCGTGCACCAAAATCATAACTGGATTTTTTCTCAGTAATGATGAAAATTAATGTTAATACGCAGTTTGAGTGTACAGCGGGGCGGGGGGAGGGGCAGGGGATGGATCTCTGCAGGAACAATGAAGATCTCCATTTTTTTTTCTCTTTCCCGCATTTGCAGTGGGGAGGTGCAATCTGTCAGCCTATCAGCAGCGCACACACGGAGCGAAGTGCTTTTTTTCACACAAGCAAGGGCATGTGTGATTGGCAGTGTATGTCACATGTCCTTGCCCTATAAGACCAAGCCATTTTCCCCGTCGCCACCATTTTCTCACTGCTGCAGCTGCGTGTTAGACGGCACCGCTGTTGCTGTGTGTGCTATACCTTGTTAATTTCAAGCCAATTTTCGCACAAATATACAGATAGCTTGGGAGTAGGGAATAGTTGTGATTGCAGTCCTTTTAAGGACTAGGTTACAGCATTTCCTACGACTTTTATCAGGGAGGTCTGTGCTCTTAAATAGATAGGTTGTGGGAGTAAAGACTAATTGTAATTGGAGTCCTTTTCAGGACTAGGTTACATGAGTTCCTATCAGTTTTTGCCAGGCAGGTCTGTGCCAGTGCTGTGCAAGTTTTTTTCACAGCATTTGGCTGAATCTAGCAAAGCTAATCCTTTTTGGCCTATTGCAGAGTGTGTTAGTCAGTGGAGTAGCCTATCTGTGTTGCAAGATATAACACCTGTGTATAGAATACCAATTTTTTTACTGCACCTAGTGAAGTAAAATCTTTTGGGCATAGCATCATTCTATTAGTCCATCTATACTGACCTCCATCAGGTTGCAAACTGAATATAATTTTTTTCTGCATCTAGCTCTGAAAAAATATTTTGGCTTCTAGCGGTGTGTGGGACTTGGTCTATTAGTCCATCTATACTGACCTCCATCAGGTTGCAAATTAAAAATATTTTTTTTCTGCATCTAGCTCTGAAAAAATATTTGGGCTTCTAGCGGTGTGTGGGACTTGGTCTATTAGTCCATCTATACTGACCTCCATCAGGTTGCAAATTAAAAATAATTTTTTTCTGCATCTAGCTCTGAAAAAATATTTGGGCTTCTAGCAGTGTGTGGGACTTGGTCTATTAGTCCATCTATACTGACCTACATCAGGTTGCAAATTAAAAATATTTTTTTTCTGCATCTAGCTCTGAAAAAATATTTGGGCTTCTAGCGGTGTGTGGGACTTGGTCTATTAGTCCATCTATACTGACCTCCATCAGGTTGCAAATTAAAAATAATTTTTTTCTGCATCTAGCTCTGAAAAAATATTTGGGCTTCTAGCAGTGTGTGGGACATGGTCTATTAGTCCATCTATACTGACCTACATCAGGTTGCAAATTAAAAATAATTTTTTTCTGCATCTAGCTCTGAAAAAATATTTGGGCTTCTAGCAGTGTGTGGGACTTGGTCTATTAGTCCATCTATACTGACCTCCATCAGGTTGCAAATTAAAAATAATTTTTTTCTGCATCTAGCTCTGAAAAAATATTTGGGCTTCTAGCAGTGTGTGGGACTTGGTCTATTAGTCCATCTATACTGACCTCCATCAGGTTGCAAATTGAATAAAAAAATTTTCTGCATCTAGCTCTGAAAAAATATTTGGGCTTCTAGCGGTGTGTGGGACTTGGTCTGTTAGTCCATCTATACTGACCTCCATCAGGTTGCAAATTAAAAATAATTTTTTTCTGCATCTAGCTCTGAAAAAATATTTGGGCTTCTAGCAGTGTGTGGGACTTGGTCTATTAGTCCATCTATACTGACCTCCATCAGGTTGCAAATTAAAAATAATTTTTTTCTGCATCTAGCTCTGAAAAAATATTTGGGCTTCTAGCAGTGTGTGGGACTTGGTCTATTAGTCCATCTATACTGACCTCCATCAGGTTGCAAATTGAATAAAAAAAATTTCTGCATCTAGCTCTGAAAAAATATTTGGGCTTCTAGCGGTGTGTGGGACTTGGTCTATTAGTCCATCTATACTGACCTCCATCAGGTTGCAAATTAAAAATAATTTTTTTCTGCATCTAGCTCTGAAAAAATATTTGGGCTTCTAGCAGTGTGTGGGACTTGGTCTATTAGTCCATCTATACTGACCTCCATCAGGTTGCAAATTAAAAATAATTTTTTTCTGCATCTAGCTCTGAAAAAATATTTGGGCTTCTAGCAGTGTGTGGGACTTGGTCTATTAGTCCATCTATACTGACCTCCATCAGGTTGCAAATTGAATAAAAAAAATTTCTGCATCTAGCTCTGAAAAAATATTTGGGCTTCTAGCGGTGTGTGGGACTTGGTCTATTAGTCCATCTATACTGACCTCCATCAGGTTGCAAATTAAAAATAATTTTTTTCTGCATCTAGCTCTGAAAAAATATTTGGGCTTCTAGCAGTGTGTGGGACTTGGTCTATTAGTCCATCTATACTGACCTCCATCAGGTTGCAAATTGAATAAAAAAATTTTCTGCATCTAGCTCTGAAAAAATATTTGGGCTTCTAGCGGTGTGTGGGACTTGGTCTATTAGTCCATCTATACTGACCTCCATCAGGTTGCAAATTAAAAATAATTTTTTTCTGCATCTAGCTCTGAAAAAATATTTGGGCTTCTAGCGGTGTGTGGGACTTGGTCTATTAGTCCATCTATACTGACCTCCATCAGGTTGCAAATTAAAAATAATTTTTTTCTGCATCTAGCTCTGAAAAAATATTTGGGCTTCTAGCAGTGTGTGGGACTTGGTCTATTAGTCCATCTATACTGACCTCCATCAGGTTGCAAATTAAAAATAATTTTTTTCTGCATCTAGCTCTGAAAAAATATTTGGGCTTCTAGCAGTGTGTGGGACTTGGTCTATTAGTCCATCTATACTGACCTCCATCAGGTTGCAAATTGAATAAAAAAAATTTCTGCATCTAGCTCTGAAAAAATATTTGGGCTTCTAGCGGTGTGTGGGACTTGGTCTATTAGTCCATCTATACTGACCTCCATCAGGTTGCAAATTAAAAATATTTTTTTTCTGCATCTAACCCAGCCAATAGTTTTGGCCTAATACCACAGTTTGGCCACTCAGCTCTGCTCGGTTACCATCCATTGTTTTTTTGTGCAAACAACTCCAGAGTTGTGAATTAGTTAACCACCAAAATGAGTGGAAAAAGGCCTGCTGCTGGTGGAAAGGGGAATAGGCGTGTTGGGAAGGGGAAAAAAGGTTGTGTCCGTGGGGTAGGTGCAGAAGAAAGACCATCTTCCAGCCAAACTAAAATGTCTACTTCTTTTAGCGGACAATGTGATAAGATCCCTTTCTTACGGCCACGCCAATCGCTACAAATTCCAGATGAGGCACAAAAACAGCAGGTGCTTCAACGGATATCAAGTGCTCCTTTAAGTGGGCTCTCCTCCACATCAACTTCAACATCACAAATACTCCAGTCCTCAAAGGTGTCACCCAAATCGCACTTGCTTCCTCACAGCTCCCAAATCTCCAGCTGCCCGTCTGAGTGTGAGGTAGAACAGATGGTTGAGTCTGCAGAGCTGTTTACTCATACTATAGCCTGGGAATCAGAGGTCGACTCCAGCGCTTCTGTGAATCCAGACGAGGAAATGATCTGCACTGATGCCCAGAATCTTTATGAGTCGGATCCAGGACCAGACGCAGAAGGTTCTGACCATAATGTAGACCCTCATTCCCAAACTGTAACTCCTGTTGGTGGAGACAATGAGGAAGACGATGATAAGACTCAAATACCTGATTGGAGCGACAACTTTAGTTTTTTGTCAGGGCAGGAACAGGTTGGCTCTGAGGACGACGGGTGTGATAACGCACAGGGTGATGATGATGAGGTCGGAGATCCCACTTACTGTCAACCCACAGTCAGCCAAGAGATGAGGTCAGCAGAGGAGGTGGAGGAAGATGCTAGTGACGACGAGGTCAGGTTGCGCCTTCCTGGACAGAGACGTAGTACTGGAAGCACGTCAACAACTGCATCCTCAAACACAACTCTGCCTCTCACCACAAGTCGTGGTGGCTCTTCAGGTCGCATGGGTGCTAAGCCTTGCATAGCCTGGGCATTTTTTCAGATCGATAAAGATGACCCAACTCGTGTTATCTGTAACATTTGTCAGCAAAAGCTAAGTAGAGGCCAAAAAATACATAGTTTGAGTACTTCATGCATGAACCGGCACATGGACATGAAGCATAAGTTGCAGTGGGAAGCTCAGTGTGCTACAATGCGGCCTAGCCGGCCGGACCAATCACCGTCTGCCATATCTTGTGCATCCGCGGCCTCTTCATCCTCTGTGACTGGGGGGACAGCAGTCACACCTGTTTTGGGGCGCAGACCTGCCACCTCTTTACCCACAACAGCCAGCGTGATTGGCAGGTCATCATTTTCTTTGGAGGTGGTAACACCAGCTGGTGTTGAGCGCTGTCCGACATCGATAGCACCACCTTTGGATGAAGGCAACCTAACATGTCCGCCTGCATCTTCCTCACAGACCGGCAGTTTGCCGGGGACACCCTTATCAACCCCGTCTAAGCACAATAGCCAGCCCTCGGTCCCTCAGATGTGGACAAGTAAAAGACCATTTCCTCCTAGCCATGAGAAAGCTAAGAGGTTGAATTTCACCATCTGCAAGCTCTTGGCTACAGAAATGCTGCCTTTCCGCCTGGTGGACACAGAGGATTTTCGAGACCTTATGTCCGTCGCAGTGCCCCAGTACCAGATGCCCAGTCGGCACTACTTCTCAAAGAAAGGTGTGCCTGCGCTCCACCAGCATGTCGCACACAACATCACCGCTTCTTTGAGAAACTCTGTGTGTGACAGGGTGCATTTCACCACAGACACTTGGACGAGTAGGCATGGACAGGGGCGTTACATGTCGCTGACTGGGCACTGGGTAACTATGGTGACAGCAGGACAAGGGGCTGCTGTCCAAGTCTTGCCGTCCCCACGAGTTGTGCGTCAATCCTCTTTATGTCAAAGTTCCTCCACTGCTTCTGCCTCCTCAACCTCCTCTCGGTCTTCCACCTGCACCCAAAGCCTGTCTGGTCATGCCACAAGCTTTCTAACTGCGCAGAAGGGATCCTGCACACCTCCTTACTATGCTGGCAGTAGGGCTCAACGTCATCAGGCGGTTTTTACATTGAAATGTCTGGGAAATGTGAGTCACACAGCTGAGGAGTTGTGGTCAGCTCTGGAGAACCAATTTCATGAATGGTTGTCTCCACTGGACCTGAAACCAGGGAAGGCCGTGTGCGACAATGCTGCAAACCTGGGTGCGGCCCTTCGCCAGGGCAATGTCACACACGTGCCTTGTATGGCTCACGTGTTGAACCTGGTTGTCCAGCAATTTTTAGCCCACTATCCCAGACTAGATGGCCTTCTGCAGAGGGCACGGTCGCTGTGTGCTCACTTCCGCCGTTCGCATCCCGCAGCTCAGCGACTTACATCTCTACAGAAGTCGTTGGGCCTGCCACTTCACCGGCTAAAATGCGATGTGCCTACCCGGTGGAATTCAACTCTGCACATGTTGCAGCGACTGTGGCAGCACCGACAAGCCCTGGTGCAATACGTTCTGACGTATAGCCTGGGCCAACGAGATTCAGAGGTGGGGCAAATCACGCTGGAGGAGTGGTCTCAGATCAGGGACCTATGCACCCTTCTGCACAGTTTTGAAATGGCGACGAAGATGTTTAGTGCTGACGATGCCATTATCAGCATGACTATTCCGGTGATTTACATGCTGGAGCACATGTTAAACAGAATTCGGAGTCAGGTGGTGGCACAAGAGGAGGTGGAGGAAGTAGAGGAGGAGGAGTTGTATGCGGAAGGGCTAACATCTGCAAGGTCCAGACGGTCGGCAGCACCAAGGCGGCAGGCATGTGAGGGTGGGGGAGATGGTTTTACCAGGGCGCATGGTAGCAGCCAAACTAGTGAGGAAGGTGCAGGAGCCCAGGAAGAAGTGGAGGACGAACTGATGGAAGACTCATCAGATGAGGGAGACCTTGATCACATTTCTGTTGTGCGAGGTTGGGGGGAGAGGACAGAGGAAGGAAGCATGATTGTTACCTCGCCACCAACACAACAGGGACTGGATGCGCAACACACATGAGTGCCTTCTTGCTGCACTACCTGCAACATGACCCTCGAATTGTGAGAATTAGAAATAATCCTGACTACTGGGTTGCCACACTGTTAGATCCCCGGTACAAAAGTAAATTTGCAGAAATTATTCCTGCCATAGAAAGGGATGCACGCATGCAGGAGTATCAGCAGAGACTGTTGCAGAATCTTACATGTGCTTTTCCACAAAATACCAGTGGTGCACGTAGTGAATCTCACAGTTCCAACTTGCCAACCGTGGGACCGTCAAGTGTTCAGCACTCAAACCGTAACAGAACCACAGTATCTGCTGGTAACATCAATTTTGCGGAATCATTTCACCACTTTTTTAGCCCATCCTTTGCAAGGCCACAGGAGACAAGAAGTCTGACACATAGTCAACGCCTAGAGACGATGGTACAGGAGTATCTCCAAGTAAACATTGAAGCCACGACTGTGTCACTGGACCCTTGCTCTTTTTGGGCTTCCAATCTGGATAAATGGCCGGAGCTAGCCACTTACGCCTTGGAGATCTTGTCATGCCCCGCAGCCAGCGTTCTGTCTGAACGTGTGTTCAGCGCTGCTGGTGGTGTGCTGACAGATAAGCACACGCGGCTCTCCACTGATAATGTAGACAGACTCACGTTCATAAAGATGAACAAATCATGGATCCGAAACGACTTTTCTACCCCTGTGTCATCCTGGGGAGAGTAAAAGCTTGATGATTGGTTAAAATCACCCTACCAACCGTTTTAAGCTTTCAAATTACTAATCATGTTTATCTGTATCTTGACTGGAAAATAATTTGGGCTTTGTAGCAGTGTGCAGCACTGATCCTATTAGGCCATCTATACTAAAGCTTCACCAGATTTAAAATTAAAAATAATTTTTAGCTGCATCTAGCCCGGAAAATAATTTTGGGGCTCCGAGATGCGCAAGGCACATAAGTGCCTTCTTGCTGCACTACCTGCAGCATGACCCTCATATTGTCAGAATTTGAAGTAATCATGACTACTGGGTTGCCACACTCTTAGATCCCCCAAACTTTTCGATCAACCTTTTCATTTTAATAAAGACCAAAAAAATGGTCATTTTTGAAATTATAAGCATTAGCAGGTTGTTAGAAACTGAAATCAAACAGTTTTCAACTCAAAACTTTATTCTAGGTGATGTTACATTTTCACAAAGGACCCCTTGTTCGAAAGGAGCTTCTGAACTCTCTCGTCCATTGAATTTGTCAGGTTTTGGATGGTTTCTGCTTCAATTGTTTTGTATGAGGACAGAATACCCTCCGAGAGCTGTTGCTTAGATGTGAACTGCCTCCCGCCATCATAGACACTCCTTTTAATGATGCTCCAAAGGTTCTGAATGGGGTAGAGGTCAGGGGAGCATGGGGGTCACACCATAAGTTTGTCCCCTTTTATGCCCATATCAGCCAGAGATGCAGATGTTTTATGTGCAGCATGAGATGGTGCATTATCATGCAGAAAAATGATCTTGCTGTGAAATACACGGTTCTTCTTCTTGAACCATGGCAGGAAGTGCTGTTTGAGAAAATCCACATACATTATGGAGTTCATCTTTAGCGCCTTCAGGGATCCTAAAGGGGCCGACAATCTCTCTCCCCATGATTCCAGCCCAAAACATTACTCCACCTCCTCCTTGTTGGCGCTGTAGCCGTGTTTGCGTGGGGTGTCCATCAACCAGCCATCCTCCACTCCATCCATCTGGACCATCGAGCGCTGCACGGCACTCATCCGTGAACAAAACAGTTTTGAAATCAGTCTTCATGTAATGTTTGGCCCACTGGAGCCGTTTCTGCTTGTGTCAAGTGGATAGAGGAGGTCGACAGGATGGCGCATGCACAGCTGCAAACCTCTGAAGGACCCTGCATCTTGTTGTTCGGGGGACGTTGGAGGCACAAGCAGCTTCAAAAACTTGTCTGCTGCTATGACAAGGCTTTTTTGCCGCTGCTCTTTCAACCTGACGTAATTGCCTGTAGGAAAGAGTCCTCAATTTGCCCTTATCAGCACGCACACGTGTGTACTGTGAATCAGCTACATACTTCTTGATTGCCAGGACACTTCATCCTGATTATCGCACAATGTTGATTGTAGTCATGCCTTGACCTAAACACTCCACAATTTGTTGCTTCTCAGCAGCCGACACATCCTTTTTCTTTCCCATTTTGGCAGAAAATGTAGGCTGCTTAATAATGTGAGAGAGCCTTCTTAAGTAGTCTTGCCTTTCATTGGACACACCTGCCAAACTAATTAGCACAGGTGTCTGCAATTGCTTACAGTGATATAAAGAGCCCTGACACACATCACCATCAATGAGTTTAACTGACAAACAAACAAATTCTTCCCTTATCACTCCTAAACACTTTTTGTATAATAATTTGGAACGCAGTGTACATGTGCTTTTCCACAAAACACCAGTGGTTCACGTAGTGAATCTTACAGTTCTAACTTGCCAACCGTGGTCTGTATGGAGTTGTTCAATAAAGGGCCCAAAATTAAGATAACATAGATGGGAGAGGTCTCTATGAATAGGAATTCCTAAGTATTTGATACCCTGTGAGGGCCAGGCAAAGGGAAAGTTGGACTGGATGGAATCCTATATGGATTTGGGGAGGGAGACATCGAGGGCCTCAGACTTCGCTGCATTGATTTTAAAATTTTACCATGTAACAAAGTGATCTATTTCAGCCATAACAGCATGGATGGATATATGTGATTGAGTGATATATACTAGGACATCATCAGCAAATAGAGAGCACTTGTACTCGGTGCCTCCCACCTCAATCCACCTAATATTGGGGTTATGGCGAATTGATGAGAGCAGGTGCTCCGTCACTAGGATGTATAAGAGAGGGGACAGAGGACATCACTGCCTTGTCCCATTGGTGATTGTGAAAGGTGATGAAAATGTTCTGACGCACCCCCTGGGCCTTGGGACACCCGGAGCCGGACCCTTTTTGGTGGATGCTGGTGGTTGTAGTCTTCGTGGCGGCGACCCAGTTCCGTGGCTCAGGGCGGTCAAACCAGTGGCGGAACTATTTATGTGGTTTTCATGTTTAAATGTCCGACTACGCCACCCGTGGATTGCGGTCAGAGTGAACCGCCGCTACAGGCAGACCACTGAGGCTGGTGTTGTGGGTGCAGCAGAGCGTAGCATAACTCCCCACGGGAGGAGTATAGCCTCAGGGCAGTGTATGCGGAGGATGGGGGTGATGGTGCAGGGCAGCAGCAGTAACGACACGGAGTCAGTGATGCAGTTCAGGGCCTTTACTCACAGTTCTTATTATCCAGACCACGTCTGCAGGTAACGGCTGCCCACGTCGTACTGTGCTCACCAGGTGAGGGGCTCAGACAACTCCCAGATAACTTTGGAGCACTTCACAGGACCCCCTTTGTGTGTCCTTTGTCTGGCCTTTCTTACCAACACTTCTGTCCGGCTGCCTCGGGCCTCCTCTTGGTAAACTTGGCGCCAGTTTCCCTGACCCTATGTGGTGCCTTCCTAGCGGGTGTAGCGAGGGGCTGCGCCACATAAAATGTCAGAGCCTCCGGTTTCTAGCTGAGGGTCGTTTCCTGCCTCCACTAGTTCGGGGACCGGTCTCCCCCTTTGGCCTGACCCCTCCACGCTAGTGGATTCGGGCGTGCGGTGGCGACTCGCACGTCCGCACCCCTGGGATCCCTTCATTCCTCGTTCCTGGAGCCTTCTCCGCTCCTCTTCCTTCCTTCTCCCTCTTCCAGGCCTGGGCCTCTGTTACTAGGCCCGCCTCCGGAGCAGAGCTCATGCAGAGCCCCTGCTCCCTGCCACTTCTGCTCAGACTTCTCTGCACTGAACTAAGATGGTGCCCACCTTTTATACTCCCTTCTCAATGCACCCAGGAACTGCTTCCTCCCTGCTCCTGCACTACAGGGTTCCCCTTCCTCAGTGTTCCCTCCCCCCACTCCAGCCAGGGACAGGGACTGTCGTGCCCATCTCAGGGGCATATTGGTCGCCCTGCCCCACGGCAATGTGGTGTAATGCATGCAGGTGTCGGGTCCTGATCCACACTCCATCCTTACCTGAGAGTGAGATATCACACCTCTGGGTGAGGTGCAATACGTCTTTAGCAACCGAGCCCTCAGGGTGCTACAGTTCCATTTATCTTCAGCCTAGGTGACGTATTGCGATACAGGGCCGTGATTTTGGCTATAAAAGGGTCCCCTAGACCCCTACCCCAAGCTTTTTAAGAGAATCATATATGGCGTGCGAGGAGACTCTATGGAATGCTTTCTCAGCATCCAACGAGAGTATCTAATTACAAATTTTTAACTGCATCTAGCCCAGGAAATACTTTGTGCCTAGTAGCAGTGTCTGCTAGTAAGCGGATTATCCCGGCTGTTAAGCAAGCTGCACCACCTGTAGTTTAGACACTTAATTTTTTCAAAGGAAATGCTTCGGGACCATGGGATACTTAGTGAAGAGCATCAGGAGGCACCCCAAGGCATAGGGGCTGGGACTGGCAGTAGGATGCCTTGCGGTGGACAGCCGAGCTCGATCCTTATAAAAGCTTTTTAACTGCAGCAGCTTTAGTGGACGCTACTGGAGCTGGAATTACCGCGGCTGCTGGCATGAGACTTGCCCTCCAATAGATCCTTGTAAATGGATTTAAAGTGTATTCATTCAAATTAGAGAGACAATTTAAATTAAAAAGCTTAGAGCTGCCTCCACCACAGGGGGGCTCGCTCGACCCACCAGCGGACAGGCACCAGTATTGGGAGAGGGGGGCTGGCCGTCAGGGTTCACCGCGGCTCTGGCACAAACCCGGCGACACGGAGGTGGCACGGGCAGGAGCGGACTGGCCGTGTCGGCTTCTCACTTTTTGGATTTTAGAAGGGCATGACATGCCTATATCTGTGTCTCCCCCTCCTTTTACTCCTCCACCTCTTTTATTTTCGCATGACTATATGTACTTGTCACTTTTTCATGTGTTAGTTATGTCTTCTGAGCAGTTTGTCAGCTTTTGGGCACCTTTGAAGGTGTTTTCTATGTGTTTCTATGTGTTTTTGTTTGCCTGCCATTGGTTTTAACGGTGTTCGAAGGTGTTCGACGAACAGTTCGACGAACAGTTCGGCGAACACACGGGTGTTCGACGAACCGAACCGAACTCGAACACTACGGGGGTGGCTCAACAGTAGTATTAAACCACTTTTACGGGCTCACACTAAAACGTTCAAAAACGAAACTGAAATGGTTTTCCTGTGAAATATGTTAAGGAACCTCCTTTCCAGGGTAAAGACTTGTGTATAAGGTAAAATAAATGACCAAAAACAAAAATACTCCTCCACACCTTGGGCTATGTTCACAAGTATCATTTTTTATGCGTTTTTGCACTTTTGTATTGCTTTAAACCGTGACAAATGCATACACCGGGAAATGTCATTTTAACATTTTACAACCTTATCTGGCCATGTGCTGTGTGACACATGCATACAGTGCTGAAAAGACATAGGAACAGCATGGGGAAGACCCCTGGAAGCATCTCTGACACCCAGGTCACTGCCTAAAAGTGTGCTCATCAGAAATGATCCTTGCCGCATCAGAAGATGCAGACTTGCAACTATCCCCGTGCAAGTCCTTGGCCCAGGGCAGTGTTCAATTGTACCTCCCCCATTCCTTGCAATGCAAGCGCAAGTATGCAGCCTGCCACCCCCCACCCTCCCCCCAGGCTGCAATACCATACTGCTTGCTTGCACTTGAATTTGGGCCTTTCAGACATGTGGAGGCGGAATCTGGCCACCACATCATGGCTGCGTCGGCGGCCTGGCATCCATACTCAGTCCCCAGCCGCCCCGCGGCCGGGTGTCCACGCTTGGTCTCCAGCCACTAGGGGGTGGCCGGGTGCCCACACACGGTCCACAGCCGCCTAGGGGTGGCCGGGTGTCCATAAACGGTGCTCAGTCACACCTATTTGTTCAGGTGCGCCTTATACACAAGCGCGCATACCAAAACATTTCCTGTGCCCTCCCCAGTGCATTTAGTGGGAAGGACAGCCTAACCACAAACACGTGGCCAAGTGAATGTGGCCAGGGATGGTCCATCTCACTGACGCCTTCACACTGGGTTAATATTGTGGAAGCCAGGACACAGTTGGACACTGGGATGCAACACGTCCTCCAGACATAGAGGATTGCGGGTCCTGGGTCAATCAGGCTTCAACACAAAGTTCAGAAGGTAGACAGCAGCAGTGGTCGGCCTCCTTCACAATGAGTAAATTATTCATGATCATGAGGCCATCCATCTCCTTAGCTTTCTGTTCCTTGGAATGCAAGTGCATGTATGTAGTAGCGGCTAGGCCTGAGGTGGTCAGCGTTTTGGCGCATATCCTACCTCCTCCGAGGATTGCTGGATGTTTTCCTGCTAATATCCCAGTTCTATGACTCCCGCTTCAGGTGATGAATGATGGATGAGGTGGTGGCAAAGGAGAAAGAGCAGGAGGAACAGGGACCATTCACATCAATATCAGGCCAGTCAACCACACATGTCTTGTAGGATATGTTTCTGTACCAAAATGAGCGGTTCGGCTACACAGTTATAGGGAATACAGTGAGTGCAATGCCTACCAAAAATTTTGAAGCACTCCAATGCCCCTTGGAAGTGACATGGAGGTCAGAGGGCCTTAACTAAACCGTTTTTTCCATTTATAGCAACTGGGTCTCCTGTACACTGTTGGCCTAAGCAGTGAATGGAAGGCTTTCCAAAAATTATGAGGAACTGCAATGCCCCTTGAAACAGACGTGTATTACAGTGTACTAAAAACCTTCTACCCATTATGGGGGAGTGGGTCTCCCTTAGTGTTCGCCTATGCATTGAAAAGCAAAAGCTGACTAAAATTAGGAGGAAATGCAATGCCCGTTGGAAGAGACGTGGAGGTTAGAGTTAATTAAAAACAACATTTCAATGCCCCTTGGAAGAGCTGTGGAGTTCAGAGTGGTTTAACAAGACAGTTGTAATGCCCCGTGGAAGTGACGTGGAGGTCAGAGTGGTTTAAAAAGAAAGTTTTAATGCCCCGTGGAAGAGACGTGGAGGTCACAGTAGCTTAACAAGGTGGTTTTAATGCCCCTTGGAAGAGTGGTGGAGGTCACAGTAGCTTAACAAGATGGTTTTAATGCCCCGTGGAAGAGACGTGGAGGTCACAGTAGCTTAACAAGACGGTTTTAATGCCACTTGGAAGAGTGGTGGAGGTTACAGTGGAATAAAAAGACAATATCAATGCCCCGTGGAAGAGTGGTGGAGGTCGCAGTAGCTTAAGAAGATGGTTTTAATGCCCCTTGGAAGAGACGTGGAGGTCACAGTAGTATAGCAAGACGGTTTTAATGCCCCTTGGAAGAGACGTGGAGGTCACAGTAGCTTAACAAGACGGTTTTAATGCCCCTTGGAAGAGTGGTGGAGGTTACAGTGGAAAAAAAAGACAATATCAATGCCCCGTGGAAAAGTGGTGGAGGTCGCAGTGGCTTAACAAGACGGTTTTAATGCCCCTTGGAAGAGACGTGGAGGTCACAGTAGTATAGCAAGACGGTTTTAATGCCCCTTGGAAGAGACGTGGAGGTCACAGTAGCTTAACAAGACGGTTTTAATGCCCCTTGGAAGAGTGGTGGAGGTTACAGTGGAAAAAAAAGACAATATCAATGCCCCGTGGAAAAGTGGTGGAGGTCGCAGTGGCTTAACAAGACGGTTTTAATGCCCCTTGGAAGAGACGTGGAGGTCACAGTAGTATAGCAAGACGGTTTTAATGCCCCTTGGAAGAGACGTGGAGGTCACAGTAGCTTAACAAGATGGTTTTAATGCCCCTTGGAAGAGTGGTGGAGGTTACAGTGGAAAAAAAGACAATATCAATGCCCCGTGGAAAAGTGGTGGAGGTCGCAGTGGCTTAACAAGACGGTTTTAATGCCCCTTGGAAGAGACGTGGGAGACACAGTAGCTTAAGAAGACAGTTTTAATGCCCCTTGGAAGAGACGTGGAGGTCACAGTAGATTAACAAGACGGTTTTAATGCCCCTTGGAAGAGTGGTGGAGGTTACAGTGGAATAAAATGACAATATCAATGCCCGTGGTAAAGTGGTGGAGGTGGCAGTAGCTTAACAAGACAGTTTTAATGCCCCTTGGCAGAGTGGTGGAGATCGCAGTGGAATAAAAAGACAATATCAATGCCCCTTGGAAGAGTAGTGGCGGTCGCAGTAGCTTAACAAGACGGTTTGAATGCCCCTTGGAAGAGACGTGGAGGTCACAATAGCTTAACAAGATGGTTTAATGCCCCTTGGAAGGGTGGTGGAGGTCACAGTGGAATAAAAAGACAATATCAATGCCCCGTGGAAGAGTGGTGAAGGTCGCAGTAGCTTAACAAGACAGTTTTAATGCCCCTTGGAAGAAACGTGGAGGTCACAGTAGCTTAACAAGATGGTTTTAATTCCCCTTGGAAGAGTGGTGGAGAACACAGTGGAAAAAAAAGACAATATCAATGCCCCGTGAAAGAGACGTGGAGGTCACAGTAGCTTGAGAAGACGGTTTTAATGCCCCTTGGAAGAGACGTGGAGGTCACAGTAGTATAACAAGACGGTTTTAATGCTCCTTGGAAGAGTGGTGGAGGTCACAGAAGCTTAACAAGACGGTTTTAATGCCCCTTGGAAGAGTGGTGGAGGTTACAGTAGAATAAAAAGACAATATCAATGCCCCGTGGAAGAGTGGTGGAGGTCGCAGTAGCTTAACAAAATGGTTTTAATGCCCCTTGGAAGAGACGTGGAGTTCACAGTAGCTTAACAAGATGGTTTTAATGCCCCTTGGAAGAGATGTGGAGGTTACAGTAGCTTAACAAGAAGGTTTTAATGCCCCGTGGAAGAGTGGTGGAGGTTACAGAGGAATAAAAAGACAATATCAATGCCCCGTGGAAGAGTAGTGGAGGTCGCAGTAGCTTAACAAGATGGTTTTAATGCCCCTTGGAAGAGTGGTGGAGGTCGCAGTGGAATAAAAAGACAATATCAATGTCCCTTGGAAGAGTAGTGGAGGTCGCAGTAGCTTAACAAGATGGTTTTAATGCCCCGTGGAAGAGACATGGAGGTCACAGTAGCTTAACAAGATGGTTTTAATGCCCCTTGGAAGAGTGGTGGAGGTC
The DNA here is from genome assembly GCF_046119375.1 of Phyllobates terribilis. Classification (NCBI taxonomy): domain Eukaryota; kingdom Metazoa; phylum Chordata; class Amphibia; order Anura; family Dendrobatidae; genus Phyllobates; species Phyllobates terribilis. The sequence continues at coordinate 288,891,095 of NW_027362769.1, forward strand.
GCAGTGGAATAAAAAGACAATATCAATACCCCGTGGAAGAGACGTGAAGGTCACAGTAGCTTAACAAGACGATTTTAATGACCCTTACAAGAGCCATGCTGTACAGCATATTAAAAACATTATTTCCATTATTGGGGAGTGGGTCTCCCATAGTCTTTGCCTATGCCTTCCAAGCAAAAGCTGCCAAAAATTAGGACGGAGGAACTTGCAATGCTGGCAACACGGACCATGGTCACACTGGTGGTGTAGTGGTGGTGGAGGCTGAGTATAACGAGAAGAGCAAAAAACAGCCGAAATGAGGAAGCATATACCCATGTGTGGGTGTGAAGCGGTGCATGGGAATACACCTCCCGAAACAACACAGTGGATTTGACTTTATGTTACTCTGCTGTCATTTGGTGGTGATGAGAAGTCTGACCCAATCCAGCCCTTGTTCATTTTGATAAGGGTCAGCTGGTCAGCATTGTCAGTTGACAGGCGAGTGCGCTTATCAGTTATAATTCCCCCAGCGGCACTAAAAGCATGCTCCGATAACACGCTAGCGGCAGGGCAGGCCAGGACCTCCAAGGCGTACAGAGCGAGTTCAATCCAAGTATCCAGCTCGGATACCCAATAATTAAAAGGCACACAGGAATCACGGAGGACGCTGGTACGGTTGGCAAGGTACTCCCTCACCATGTTTTGAAACTTTCCACTCCTTGTGAGAGTACCCCGCGCCTCAGGGCCTGTAAACTTGGCGGGTCTCAGAAAACTGTCCCAGAACGTTGACAGTGTTCACCTGCCTCTGCTGGATTAGAGTTGTGTCTCTCTCGCCTGTACGTCTTGGTTGGTAAACGAACTGTGACCTCTTCCGCTAGCGTGTTCAGATGGGAATTTTTTAACAGTTCTGCAGCAAGGGCCTTCTGGTACTGCCCCATTTTTGTAGAACTCTCCACCTCAGGAATAAGAAAGTTCTCCTTGTAGCGGGAGTCTAAATGTGTCACCAACCAGTAATGACTGTCATCCAACATTTTGACAACGCGAGGGTCACGGTTAAGGCAGCATAACATAAAGTCAGCAATGCGTGCCAGACTGTTAGCAGGCAAGACTTCCGTGTCCTCACCAAGATGACGACTGACCATGCTCTCCTCCTCCTCCTCCTCCTCCCCCCTGACCTCAGGCCACCCACGCTGAACTGACGGTATGACAGATGTGCAGGTACTACCATCTACAGCTCATGATACCAGCTCCTGTTCTTCCTCCTCCTCCTCCTCCTCCTCTCCATCACTGTCCCCCAATGCATATTGGGATGAGATGAGGCTGGGCTGTGTGTAATCGCCCTCTACGGCTTCTTGATCCATCTCATCATTCTCTAGCTGCAATGCCTCCTCTTTAATTCTCTGCAGAGAGCATTGCAAAAGACAGACAAGTGGGATGCTGACGCTAATGACGGCGTCATCGCCACTCACCATCTTGGTGGACTCCTCAAAGTTTGTCAGGATGGTACATATGTCAGACATCAGGCCCACTCCTGAGGTCTTATGTGTGGAGTCTGACCTGAATATCGACGGCCTTGTTGCAGCTGGTACTCCACAACTGCTCTCTTCTGCTCACAAATCCTTTGCAACATGTGGAGGGTAGAGTTCCAACGTGTGGGGACATTACACACCAGTCGGTGTGCCGGAAGCTGCAAACGCTGCTGCAACACAGCAAGGGCGGCGGAAGCTGTAGCCGACTTCCGAAAATGAGCTGACAGGGGCGTACTTTGAGGAGCAGATCTGGCTACTTGGGGTAAGTTTTAAGAAACCGCTGAACCACGAGGTTAAGCACATGAGCCAGGCATGGTACGTGTGTGATCTCGCCTCGCCTCAGAGCCGCCACCAGGATACGGCCATTGTCACACACGACCATGCCTGGATGTAGGTTCAGCGGTCTCAGTCACAGATCTGCCTGCTCTTTCACAGCTGTCCACAACTCACAAGCAGTGTGAGGTTTATCACCTAAGCTTATGAGTTTCAGCACAGCCTGTTGCCGCTTGGCTGAGGCAGTACTGCAGTGCTTCCAGCTTGTAACTGATGTGGTGATATCTGAGATGGAGGCTGAACATGAGGAGGAGGAGGAGGATGATGCGCAGGAGCTGTACACTGTGGGGGAAACTCTGACTGACATAGGGCCCTCAATCCTCGGTGTGGGAGGATGTGTTCCGTCCCAAGGTCCGACTGGGTCCCGGCTTCCACTATGTTTACCCAGTGTGCCATCAGGGAGATGTACCGTCCCTGGCCACAAGCACTTGTCCACGTGTCCATTGTCAGTAACTGCGTTGTTGAGGGCACGGCAGATGTTTTGGGACATGTGCTTGTGTAGTACGGGGATGATACACCGGGCAAAATAGTGTCAGCTGGGGACCGAGTACCGAGGGACGGCCACCACCATAAGGTTGCGGAAGGATTCCGTCTCCACCAGCCTAAAAGGCAGCATTTCCAACGCAAGCAGTCGTGAAATGTGCGAATTTAGGACTGTGGCCTGTGGGGCGTTAGCTGCGAATTTCCGCTTTCGTTCAAAGGTCTGGGATATGGACAATTGAACGCTGCGGTGGGACGTGGACGTGGACGTTGATGCTGTTTCTTGAGAAACTGCCATAACAAGTGAAGACTGAGAGGATGGGGCATCTTTGCATGCAGTATGGACAGGGGATTGCCTTGCACACACAACAGGGGGTTCTATTGCTATTTTGTCACATCATCAATAAACACTAGTGACCCAGTGCCACTGGCAGCCATGCATGCCCAAGCAATCACACTGCCTCCACCGTGTTTTACAGATGATGTGGTATGCTTTGGATCATGAGATGGTGGGAGGAAGGAGCATCAGGGTGAGGAGGAGTATGCAGTCGAGACTCCCGGCTACTAACACTTGACCATGTGGAAGACAGACCGGAAGTGGTGGTGCCCAGGTGACTGGAAGTATTATCTGCTGTCCAATTAATAACCTGTTCACACTGATCAGTTCGCAATAGTGGTGCTGTTGTGTGCTTCCCTAGTAATTCGGTCAAGGACTGGGAGCAAGAAGATGTGGCTGTTGGTTGTGGCACATTTTCACCTTGGCCACGATCCCGACCTCTGCACGCACCATCACCAGAACGTCCAGTTCCAAGTCCCTTGCCACGCGCCTTGACCTTTGTAAATGAAGTAAAATAGCTTACACTCGCACTATCAATGGCAAAAGGGTAACAAAAAAGGAGATTTGAACCGTGGAAGAGGAAAACCACAGTTCTAGTTATCTGGCCTACACCAGAATCTTTTAAACAGATATATTTGTGTCTGAACAGTCAGCGAGACACTGAAAATGTTTTTTTTTATGCAAAAAGGTGGATTACACCCAGATTTGAACCGTGGGAGAGGAAAACCACAGTTATAGTTATCTGGCCTACACCAGAATCTTTTAAACAGATATATTTGTGTCTGAACAGTCAGCGAGACACTGAAAATGTTTTTTTTTATGCAAAAAGGTGGATTACACCCAGATTTGAACCGTGGGAGAGGAAAACCACAGTTATAGTTATCTGGCCTACACCAGAATCTTTTAAACAGATATATTTGTGTCTGAACAGTCAGCGAGACACTCAAAATGTTCTTTTCTGTGCAAAAAGGTGGATTACACCCAGATTTGAACCGTGGGAGAGGAAAACCACAGTTCTAGTTCTCTGGCCTACACCAGACTCTTTTAAACAGATATATTTGTGTCTGAACAGTTAGCAAGACACTCAAAATGTTTTTTTATGCAAAAAAGACAAAAAAGTGGATAATACAGAGATTTGAACCGTGGAACTGCAAAACCACAGTTATAATTTCCTGGTGTTTACCAGACTTGTTAAAATAGATATATTTGTGTCTGAACAGTCAGAGACATACTCAAACATTTTTTTTTTATGGAAAAAAGGCAAGCAGGTTGATAACACCCAGATTTGAACCATGGAAGAGGAAAACCACAGTTCTATTTCTCTGGCCTACACCAGACTCTTTTAAACAGATATATTGGTGTCTGAACAGTCAGCGAGACACTCAATTTTTTTTTTTTTGGGGGGGAAATACCAAAAGGTTAATAAGACGGGTATTTGTACAGTCTGACTGAGGAAAAAACAAAGCAAAACAGGATTTAGATGAAAAAAAATTATTTTTCCTGGCCCCTGAGACCTGGGGATAAGTCTAGCAATTTGACCAGCAGGAGCACACAGGACTGTAATGCAGTGTTTATTGGTATGACCACTGTGTCTCCTATACAGCCTGCCTGCCTGCCTGATATCTGGGATGGATATTAGTCTTGAGAAGGACTGTTTGTTTGATTTGGCAGGCTTTAGAGACCCTACACTAACTATTTCGCAGTATAAATCTCTCCCTAGCTCTGCAGCACTGACCCTACACTGTCTGATCCAGAGCGACTGTGTCCAAGATAGCGGCACCCGGTTTTAAATACTCGAGGTGACGCTGTGCGGCCAGCCAATCACTGTAATGCCCACAAACTACATGGCTGCGGCATTACAGTGACTGGCTGGCAATCCCTGCATGTTCATTGGCTCTGTAAAGAGCGCCAAACGTGCAAGGTGGAGACCCGAGCTGCCGCCCGAGTAACCTGGAAATGCTCGGTCCTCACCGAATATCCCGAGTAGTGAGATGCTCGGGCGAGTACCGAGCAGTGTCGAGCATGCTCGCTCAACACTATATATCAGTCAAAGAAGTGCAAAACATCATATAATCATCATCCGTTTCCAAAAAACGATATAGAAGAGCGGGTAGATGACATAGAAACAAACTACCCTCAACGCAATCGGAATCGTTATTATTCTGTCCAGTTTGGAATTCGTCCAGTTTTATTCTCTCTTCCACACAGATTGACTTGCTCTCTAAAGGATTGGGATTTTCCCCTACATGCAAATTTGATATTTTTAGGACATTATTGGATGTTAATAAATTTTGAAGGAATCTTACCTTAAAATGTAATTTTTTGAACAGTATAAAAGAATTTTCATCTAATTTGAATGCCTCTGAAATATCTCAGGCAACATTTTTCAGTGCAATAAGATGTTTTCCTTTCTGGAATTACAACATCTCACCACCTTGAGGGATCTGAAATCGGAATCGCATCGAGCAAAAATATCTCTGAATAACAAACTTACTATGCAAAATTCATCCTTTTATCCTGTCCAGTCCAGGCCAAAAGTTCTGGATCAGTTTCAAAAACTGGTAGAGAGAGAACTACATGAATTGCATCAAACCAGTAAAATTATTAAGGACAATCTTTTACCATCAGAAAGAAATGCACTGGCAGAATTAGAAAAGAACGATGACCTTCTGATCAGACCTGCTGATAAGGGTGGGGGGATAGTCTTAATAAATGCCTACCCTGTATCGAAGAGAAAATTTGGCCATTCTCAATGACGACAACTTTTATGCCCAAATGAGCTGTGATCCAACTAAAGCTTACTTAGCAGAGCTGTCTAAATTATTAAACAAAGGGTTTTTTATGGGAGCCATTGACAGCAAGCTTTCAGGTTATCTATATATTAATTACCCTATCACACCTATTTATCATGCTCTCCCAAAGATCCATAAATTATCCCCCCCCTTTTAGACCCATTATTGCAGGTATTGGGGGGTTGGGAGAAAAACTAGGAGAATGGGTTGATCTTTACCTCCAGCCTCTTGTCTGTCTTCTGCTAGGATTTATTAGAGATACCAAGATGCTGGTCACTTCTCGAGATAGACATCCCTGGAATTCTAAATTTAAATGGTTAACATGTGATGTGATGATTTTTTTATCAATCTATTCCTCACAACATTGCAATACCTAGTCTACAATATTTCCTTAAAAAACAGTTTAAATAACATGGAAATTTAGGAGTTCTTACTTGTATCAACTTCTTTTTTATTATCTCACAATTATTTTTCTTTTGATGGAAAGTTTTTTCTCCAGACATGAGGGGTTAGCATGGGAGGGAAATTTTCCCCCTCCCTTGCTAACATAGTGGTCGCTGTCTGCGAGGAAATTTGTCTTTTTTCATCTGGTAATAAATTTAGTCATCTAATTGATTTTTACAGGCAGTATATAGATGATATAATCATTATATGGAAAGGACCAGACAGTGAAATTAATAACTTTGTCATATATTAATAATAATAAATTTCATCTATCCTTTATATATAAATCATCAAATTTAAGTATTGATTATTTGGTTGTCACTCATATGGGTAATATAGATACAGGTATGATAGAGGTATCGCCATATAGAAAAATAACAGATAGTAACTCTATTTTACAAGCTAACTCCTGCCACCCACTTCATGTTGTGTAGAACATCCCAGTGGGAGAATTGATTAGGACGAAGCGTAACTGTTCTTATGACAGCAGATATCACATTGAATCTAAAAAAATAATTAATAGACTGAAAATGTGAGGCTATACAGATCATACTCTATCTAAAGCATAAAATAGAGTTAACAAAATAAAACACAGTGACTTGATGGCAGATAGTACAAATAAACATAATAAGACGCCTAATAATAGTGGGACTATTACTTTTACTTCCCAGTACAGTCCCCAATACCCGATTATTGTTGATATTATAAAAAAAAGTACTCATCTTTGACAAATGATGATCCCAAGCTTGCAGAAATCCTGAAAAAAAATTAAATTAGATAAGCAGCAAAGAGGGCTCCTACTTTAGGAAATTTTCTTTCACCCTTCTTGTTTAATAGATATAAGCAAACTGCTTCATCTACATGACTTTCCTTGCAGGGATTTTATAAATGTAGACATCACCCCTGTAAAGCATGTTTGCATGCGGAAAATAAAAAAAATAAAATTTAAGTTTTTGGTTACAAATAGAGAATTTGCAATTAATAGTTTTATTAATTGCAATACTACAGGTGTCATATACCTTGTAAAATACACGCAATGTGCGTTACAATAAGTTGGTTATACTATGGGAACCCTGAAGAAACGTATTCGTAGACATTTATCAGATGCACTTAATCCCACAGCTTGCAACAGTGGTATCTAAACATTTCTCCCATATTCACAGGGGAGATGTTAGTGCTATGAAGTTTTCAGGTATAGAAAAAGTTATTAGACAAATAAGAGCTGGGGGTTTAAGGATACAGATATTAAAAAGAGAAACTTTTTGGATTTTTAAGTTACATATTAAAGTACCGCAAAGTATGAATACCTGCCATGATCTTATCCTACAATATAATTAATCAAAAGGATTCTTAATCTTCGCTGTAGATTTGTACTTCACATGGTAATTAATGTTTATGGTTTTACCTATTTTTAATCTCACTTTTTTATTTCTCTCTGTCTATATCTATGGGTATTATGAGACCTTCTTGTGACCAACACCCATAGAGTTAATTCTCAGGTGATACTCACTAATTAACTGACCTCACACCATTGGAGCTTGGAGCTTTTCGGATGTGTGCTTATTCAAGGAAACACTAAGGTCTCATTCACATATCATGATTAAGGCATCTCTCTGAAACAAGCTGGTTTTTGAATCTTTGGATATTCATTGTGAACCGATGCATACAGATTTTAATATTTGTACAATAAAGATGGACTTTTAACTGTTTGCCATTGCTGAGAACCCTTTTTTGCTTTTTGCATTTGTTTTCGAAGGTTGGTGCAAATGGAGGAAAAAACATCACGCCAAACATCCAAAGAGCTGGAACAATCTGGGGTCATGTTTTCAACAAGTACCATACGCCGCACAAACTTTGCTGCATCTGGTACTAGAGACCTTGACCGTATCACAGGAATCATGAAATCAGAGAATTATCAAGAGATTTTAGAGCGAAATCTCCTAACCAGTGTAAGGCTATGTGCCCAGGATGCAGAAATGCTCCGGATTTTTCCTGAGCGTTTCTGCATCTCCCTGGCAGAAAAAACACATGCGGATTATACATACGTTTTTCCTGCCAGGGACATGCGGATGTGAAGTGTTCTTCACATGCATTTCCGCATGCGGGTTGACAAGTGCTTTCCAAGCGATTTTTGCATCACTTGGAAAATGCTTGTCAACTTGGTCACACTATATAAATCCATGCAAACTGCATGGATTTATATAGTGTGACCGAAAGAATGGTAAAAAATAAAAAATAAATATTATACTTACCTTCCGATGGCCCCCGCAGTCTTGCTTTGCTCCGTTTTCCATTGCGGGCAGATCGCGGTACACTGCACTGAAGGACCTGCCGACACATGACTATGACGTCAGCACAGGTCCTTCAGTCCACCGTGATCTGCCGGCAAGCACAGAGAAGGAGTCCGGGGGCCATCGGAAGGTAAATATAACATTTATTTTTTATTTTATTCTTTTTTTCACAGGTTCTATGGTACCCGGGTCCGGAGGAGAGTCTCCTCTCCTCCACACCCGGGTACCATCCGCATATTGAAACACGTGGAATATACATCTACATATGCAGTGATGCGTAATCCATGCGTTTCAATGCAAGTCAATGGCGGCGAAAACGCAGCGCTTCCGCAAAATAATTGGTAGTGCTGCGTTTTTTTCCACAATGATAATTTGCAGCGGAAATTTTCGCAGCATGTGCACAGCACATGAGGATTATCATTGGGGAACATGGCAGACCTTCTACCATGCGTTTTTTAAGCGTTTCTGCAGCGTTTTTGCCGCTGTGGAAATGCTTTAAAAAACTCATCGTGGGCACACAGCCTAAGAAAACTTGGTTTGAGTCGAAGGTCATGGGTTCTCCAGCAAGACAATGACCAAAAGCACACATCCAAAAGTACAAAGGAATGGTTAAAAAATAAAAAATGGACTGTTTTAAAATGACCAGCAATGAGTCCTGACCTCAATCCCATTGAAAATCTTTGGGGTGAGCTGAAATTTGCAATTGAGAAAAAGAACCCTGCAAACATTCAAGAGCTTGAACAAACTGCAAAGGAAGAGTGGGAGAAAATTCCAGCTGAGAAGTGCAAGAAGCTTATAGATGGCTACAAGAAACAATTGGGCACTGTCAGCAATGCCAAAAGGTGTTCAACCATGTATTAATTAGGGGTGCCGTTATTGCTGCATATGCTGTTTATTCTGTTTCTTCTTTGAAATTGCAACATGGATGTTGAAAAGCAATGTTTTATTGTTGTATTACTTTGTATATTGTTGTATTACAATTCCATTTATTTCTGAAGATATTGTACAGTCTATGAAAAAAATGAAGGGGTGACAATAATAGTGAGCAGCAGAGAATATTAAGCTGGGTGAGATATTAAAAGCTGGGTAGTACTGGTTGGTGCAGCAGCTTAGCTGCTGAGACATTTTATTCATGGTAGTTCCAGGACTATTTTTATTGGAGTGATGAGTAGGATTTGGCAGTGGAACTCATCACTCCCTCTCCTGCTCCAGTACGGGTAGTACTGGAGGCTTAGCTAGCTCAGCTGAGAGAGGCTGTCTCATTACAGTCATAGAAAAGGCTAAAGGAAAAGCTTCAGAGAGGCACAGCTACCAGACTGATATGATGTATTTCTGTGAAGGATATGCATGGTGGTTAAAAGTGCTAAATGCTGAGTTGCTGGAGAGCCAAACTCCGCACCCATCCCTGTTAGTGTGAGTCAGAGGTATGGTATGTTAGTTAGCGCCTAGAAGGGCAAGTCTTTGTTGTTTTTCCTTTGCTTTACTGTTTGCTGCATTTTGGCTGATAACAAAAGCCCCCCATTTCCTTTATATGGACTATTTCCGTCTATGCCACAGCAATGCCACCCTAAAACGCCCTTATCATGTTACAAAAGATATATACTAACCAGTTGGACTCGCAAGTGGTTAAATAATATGTAGTTTTCAAATGATCAATTCCATTTAAATATATCCCCTAAATAAAAAATATTTAGGCCCCATTCAGCTTTGTATTACATGAATATTCCAATTTATAAACAAACTGCAATGCCCCAATAAAATGCCATCCAGTAGAGCATGACATTTTTTCAGACAAATTCAGTAGGACCATTCTTTAGGTCAGTACAATGAAGAGCTAACAAATATTTTTTAACAGATTTATATTTTAAATCCCCAAAACAGTTCATCTATACACAAAAGATATGCAAAAATAATAATAATAATAATAATGATAAAAAAAATAATCACTTAATGGCGACATAATTAGTGTTCTTCGGACAGTATAGGCACCAGAAAATTAGTGGTAGTTGATATACCCTATTCAAACCTTAAAGTTATGCCCTACCTAGCCACAGAAGTTGACAACGTTTAAATGGGGCAAATTGATAAATATAGCAAAATTTGATTTTAGGGGATTTTTTTTTGGTAACTGTGTAAATAACTATCCTCTTGGTGGCATCTAACATTTGTAACCCAGTACAACGAGAAGGCTGTAAATAGGTCAAAAGTTATTTAATCAGCAAAGTCATAAATCTTAGAGAATTTTTTTTGTATTGACACTTAATTAAAATATTTGCACTTTAAGAGATATTGGCCAATATATTTTAGAAAGTGTTCTTGGTGTGTTTCATATTTCAGAAATGGCAAGTACTCAAAATATGTCTTGATTGCTTCTGTTTGACTTACTTGCATTGTGGTTTTAGTTATAAACATGTATTGACATAGAGAAATGTACAAATCTGTGAATACTTTTTTCAAACTCTGACACCTTGCAAGAGAATATTTTATTTATTGAATGCTGCACCTTCAGAGATGACTAAGATATTTATACTGCTACACTAAAAATGTAAGTAAGGAAATATATATTGCTATAAAGTAGGGCAAAAACATCAAAACTACTCATGGACAATTACGGAAGTGACTACCTTGTAAAATATAAATCACTAAATGAATTATTCAGTGAAGTATTATTTGCCATATTCTTGCCACATTTGCTTCACAGATTTGAACATCACTTCAAGATACAAAATGTCAGTAAATATTTTAGTATGTCAGACAAAAAGTATATATATCTTGGAATTTATAAATAAATTTAGGAAAGTCAAACACATTTCAGAATCTCTTATACTCATCCAATACAGATAGACATATTCAAACCTACAATATAATGCAGTTAATGTAGTTCGTTAAAATGAAAATTACTGTATTAACTTATTTTTATTACTAAGAATCTATATATTGAAAGTAAGCAATTTTTATAATTCGTTATTATTTAGGGTCACATCGTACAAATGATGTTGTGCCAGCCCTGACAAATCAAATGCAGCCCTGGGGACGCCAGAAGGTAAGAGCTTTGCGGGCTTCCATCTTGCTGCAATTTATTACTGAACTGAAGACTGGATCAGAGTCCCGTAAATTGATCCACTCATTTATAGTTGGTACATAAAATGAGAGTAATGTGGCTAGGGGAAAATATCTGTAACTGGGTTAACAACTGGCTCATTGAGAAGAAACAAAAGGTAGCTATAAATGAAATACACTTAGATTGGCTGATAATTAAGAGTGGGGTACTTCAGGAGTCAGTACTGGACCCTCTTCATTTTAATATATTAATTAATGACCTTGTAGAGGACATACAGAGTAGAATTTCAATATTTGCAGATGATACTAAACTCTGCAAGGTAATCAACACAAAGGAGGATAATTTCATATTACAGAGGAATTTATGTAAGCTGGAAGCTTGGTCTGAGAATTTATAACTGAAATTTAATGTAGATAAATGTAAAGTCATACACTTGGGCAGAAGAAATAAAATGTATAATCATGCACTAAATGGTAAAACACTGGTTAAAACTGCCACTGAAAAAATACTTGATTATATGGGTGGATGGCAAACTAAAGTTTAATGACCAGGCTAGGCAAGTGCTGCCAAGGCAAATTAAATAATGGGATGCATTAAAAGAGGCGTAGATATTCATGACAAGAACATAGTTTTGCCTGTATACAAGTCATTAATGTGGCCACACTTGGAATACGATGTACAATTTTGTGCTCCTGTCTATAAGAAGGACACATGGGGCATTATTAAATTATGGGGTGCAGAATTTGGGACACGTAATTTATGAGGGTCACATATGGGGGCATTATTAATTTATGGGAGGCCCAAATTAGTGGACATTATTACTATATGGGGACCACATAGGGGGGCATTATTCACTTACGGGTCCAGTATTGGGGGGATATTACTAATGTATGGGGGCCATATGGGGGATATCATTAATGTATGGGAGCCACAAAGGGAATAATGCTACTACATCATGGCCATAACATGGGGGATGTTACATCTGTTTGGGGACATAATAGATGGACAATGCTACTGTATGGATTCCCATGGTGGGAGCAATTCTATTGTATTTAGGCAACAAAATGGATAAAAGCATTACTAGTGTATGTGAGAAACATAGCAGAATATCATTACTGTATTTTATTTTTATATATACTGTTGCTGTGAGACAAAAAGGATGTACTGTTGTAGAATTGAGGGAAAATGTGGGTAGTATGCTCTAGAACAGGGATGTCAAACTCAAACACACAGAGGGCCAAAATAAAAAACTTGGACAAAGTCGCGGGCTAACCAGTATACGGTATAACGGGCCCCACAAAGTCTTCCATACAGAATAATGGACACCACATAGTCCTCCATACAGTATTATGGGCAGAACATAGTCCTCCATACAGAATAATGGCCCCACATAGTCCACAATACAGAATAATGGCCCCACATATTCCACTATACAAAATAATGGCCCCACATAGTCCTCCATACAGAATAATGGCCCCACATAGGGGTGATGGTTCTGGTGTCGCAGGCCAAATAAAACCATCCTGAGGGCCATATTTGGCCCACGGGCCAGAGTTTGCCATGTGAGCTCTAGAAGTGATCAGTCATAGAAGTCTGTGTGTTACTTTTTGCAGAGATGAGTCATAGCTGGAAGAAGTCATAATGGTCTATGCCATGTCAAGGAAAAAGAGGAAAATATATTACTTCAATTGGAAACTTCAATGGTGAGTATGTGGTGTTACCTGTACTGTATATACTGATACCTTCTAACATGTGGTCATTATTAGAGATGAGCGTTGTTCTACTCGAACTGTTCGCCAATCTCAAATTCGAGCTGTTTTGGGCGGTGTTCGAGCCGTTCGGCGAACACGAACAATTTGAGAAAAATTCGGCTGTTCGAGGTTATGTTCGATAACTGTTCGTGCACCAAAATCATAACTGGATTTTTTCTCAGTAATGATGAAAATTAATGTTAATACGCAGTTTGAGTGTACAGCGGGGTGGGGGGAGGGGCAGGGAATGGATCTCTGCAGGAACAATGAAGATCTCCATTTTTTTTTCTCTTTCCCGCATTTGCAGTGGGGAGGTGCAATCTGTCAGCCTATCAGCAGCGCACACACGGAGCGAAGTGCTTTTTTTCACACAAGCAAGGGCATGTGTCATTGGCAGTGTATGTCACATGTCCTTGCCCTATAAGACCAAGCCATTTTCCCCGTCGCCACCATTTTCTCACTGCTGCAGCTGCGTGTTAGACGGCACCGCTGTTGCTGTGTGCGCTATACCTTGTTAATTTCAAGCCAATTTTCGCACAAATCTACAGATAGCTTGGGAGTAGGGAATAGTTGTGATTGCAGTCCTTTTAAGGACTAGGTTACAGCATTTCCTACGACTTTTATCAGGCAGGTCTGTGCTCTTAAATAGATAGATTGTGGGAGTAATGACTAATTGTAATTGGAGTCCTTTTCAGGACTAGGTTAAATCAGTTCCTATCAGTTTTTGCCAGGCAGGTCTGTGCCAGTGCTGTGCAAGTTTTTTTCACAGCATTTGGCTGAATCTAGCAAAGCTAATCCTTTTTGGCCTATTGCAGAGTGTGTTAGTCAGTGGAGTAGCCTATCTGTGTTGCAAGATATACCACCTGTGTATAGAATACCAATTTTTTTACTGCACCTAGTGAAGTAAAATCTTTTGGGCATAGCATCATTCTATTAGTCCATCTATACTGACCTCCATCAGGTTGCAAATTGAATATAATTTTTTTCTGCATCTAGCTCTGAAAAAATATTGGGCTTCTAGCTGTGTGTGGGACTTGTTCTATTAATCCATCTATACAGACCTCCATCAGGTTGCAAACTGAATATTTTTTTTTCTGCATCTACCTCTGAAAAAATATTGGGCTTCTAGCTGTGTGTGGGACTTGTTCTATTAATCAATCTATACAGACCTCCATCAGGTTGCAAACTGAATATATTTTTTTCTGCATCTACCTCTGAAAAAATATTGGGCTTCTAGCTGTGTGTGGGACTTGTTGTATTAGTCCATCTATACTGACCTCCATCAGGTTGCAAACTGAATATATTTTTTTCTGCATCTACCTCTGAAAAAATATTGGGCTTCTAGCTGTGTGTGGGACTTGTTCTATTAATCCATCTATACAGACCTCCATCAGGTTGCAAACTGAATATATTTTTTTCTGCATCTAGCTCTGAAAAAATATTGGGCTTCTAGCTGTGTGTGGGACTTGTTCTATTAATCCATCTATACAGACCTCCATCAGGTTGCAAACTGAATATATTTTTTTGTGCATCTAGCTCTGAAAAAATATTGGGCTTCTAGCTGTGTGTGGGACTAGTTCTATTAATCCATCTATACAGACCTCCATCAGGTTGCAAACTGAATATATTTTTTTTCTGCATCTACCTCTGAAAAAATATTGGGCTTCTAGCTGTGTGTGGGACTTGTTGTATTAGTCCATCTATACTGACCTCCATCAGGTTGCAAACTGAATATATTTTTTTCTGCATCTACCTCTGAAAAAATATTGGGCTTCTAGCTGTGTGTGGGACTTGTTCTATTAATCCATCTATACAGACCTCCATCAGGTTGCAAACTGAATATATTTTTTTCTGCATCTACCTCTGAAAAAATATTGGGCTTCTAGCTGTGTGTGGGACTTGTTCTATTAATCCATCTATACAGACCTCCATCAGGTTGCAAACTGAATATATTTTTTTCTGCATCTACCTCTGAAAAAATATTGGGCTTCTAGCTGTGTGTGGGACTTGTTCTATTAATCCATCTATACAGACGTCCATCAGGTTGCAAACTGAATATATTTTTTTCTGCATCTACCTCTGAAAAAATATTGGGCTTCTAGCTGTGTGTGGGACTTGTTCTATTAATCCATATATACAGACCTCCATCAGGTTGCAAACTGAATATATTTTTTTCTGCATCTACCTCTGAAAAAATATTGGGCTTCTAGCTGTGTGTGGAACTTGTTCTATTAATCCATCTATACAGACCTCCATCAGGTTGTAAACTGAATATATTTTTTTCTGCATCTACCTCTGAAAAAACATTGGGCTTCTAGCGGTGTGTGGGACTTGTTGTATTAGTCCATCTATACTGACCTCCATCAGGTTGCAAACTGAATATATTTTTTTCTGCATCTACCTCTGAAAAAATATTGGGCTTCTAGCTGTGTGTGGAACTTGTTCTATTAATCCATCTATACAGACCTCCATCAGGTTGTAAACTGAATATATTTTTTTCTGCATCTACCTCTGAAAAAACATTGGGCTTCTAGCGGTGTGTGGGACTTGTTGTATTAGTCCATCTATACTGACCTCCATCAGGTTGCAAACTGAATATATTTTTTTCTGCATCTACCTCTGAAAAAATATTGGGCTTCTAGCTGTGTGTGGGACTTGTTCTATTAATCCATCTATACAGACCTCCATCAGGTTGCAAATTGAATATAATTTTTTTTCTGCATCTAACCCATCCAGTTTTGGCCTAATACCACAGTTTGGCCACTCAGCTCTGCTCGGTTCCCATCCATTGTTTTTTTGTGCAAACAACTCCAGAGTTGTGAATTAGTTAACCACCAAAATGAGTGGAAAAAGGCCTGCTGCTGGTGGAAAGGGGAATAGGCGTGTTGGGAAGGTGAAAAAAGGTTGTGTCCGTGGGGTAGGTGTTAAAGCAACAGTAACATCTGCAGAAGAAAGACCATCTTCCAGCCAAACTAAAATGTCTACTTCTTTTAGCGGACAATGTGATAAGATCCCTTTCTTACGGCCACGCCAATCGCTACAAATTCCAGATGAGGCACAAAAACAGCAGGTGCTTCAACGGATATCAAGTGCTCCTTTAAGTGGGCTCTCCTCCACATCAACTTCAACATCACAAATACTCCAGTCCTCAAAGATGTCACCCCAATCGCACTTGCTTCCTCACAGCTCCCAAATCTCCAGCTGCCCGTCTGAGTATGAGGTAGAACAGATGGTTGAGTCTGCAGAGCTGTTTACTCATACTATGGCCTGGGAATCAGAGGTCGACTCCAGCGCTTCTGTGAATCCAGACGAGGAAATGATCTGCACTGATGCCCAGAATCTTTATGAGTCGGATCCAGGACCAGACGCAGAAGGTTCTGACCATAATGTAGACCCTCATTCCCAAACTGTAACTACTGTTGGTGGAGACAATGAGGAAGACGATGATAAGACTCAAATACCTGATTGGAGCGACAACTTTAGTTTTTTGTCAGGGCAGGAACAGGTTGGCTCTGAGGACGATGGGTGTGATAACGCACAGGGTGATGATGATGAGGTTGGAGATCCCACTTACTGTCAACCCACAGTCAGCCAAGAGATGAGGTCAGCAGAGGAGGTGGAGGAAGATGCTAGTGACGATGAGGTCAGGTTGCGCCTTCCTGGACAGAGACATAGTACTGGAAGCACGTCAACAACTGCATCCTCAAACACAACTCTGCCTCTCACCACAAGTCGTGGTGGCTCTTCAGGTCGCATGGGTGCTAAGCCTTGCATAGCCTGGGCATTTTTTCAGATCGATAAAGATGACCCAACTCGTGTTATCTGTAACATTTGTCAGCAAAAGCTAAGTAGAGGCCAAAAAATACATAGTTTGAGTACTTCATGCATGAACCGGCACATGGACATGAAGCATAAGTTGCAGTGGGAAGCTCAGTGTGCTACAATGCGGCCTAGCCGGCCGGGCCAACCACCGTCTGCCATATCTTGTGCATCCGCAGCCTCTTCATCCTCTGTGACTGGGGGGACAGCAGTCACACCTGTTTTGGGGCGCAGACCTGCCACCTCTTTACCCGCAACAGCCAGCGTGATTGGCAGGTCATCATTTTCTTTGGAGGTGGTAACACCAGCTGGTGTTGAGCGCTGTCCGACATCGATAGCACCACCTTTGGATCAAGGCAACCTAACATGTCCGCCTGCATCTTCCTCACAGACCGGCAGTTTGCCGGAGACACCCTTATCAACCCCGTCTAAGCACAATAGCCAGCCCTCGGTCCCTCAGATGTGGACAAGTAAAAGACCATTTCCTCCTAGCCATGAGAAAGCTAAGAGGTTGAATTTCACCATCTGCAAGCTCTTGGCTACAGAAATGCTGCCTTTCCTCCTGGTGGACACAGAGGATTTTCGAGACCTTATGTCCGTCGCAGTGCCCCAGTACCAGATGCCCAGTCGGCACTACTTCTCAAAGAAAGGTGTGCCTGCGCTCCACCAGCATGTCGCACACAACATCACCGCTTCTTTGAGAAACTCTGTGTGTGACAGGGTGCATTTCACCACAGACACTTGGACGAGTAGGCATGGACAGGGGCGTTACATGTCGCTGACTGGGCACTGGGTAACTATGGTGACAGCAGGACAAGGGGCTGCTGTCCAAGTCTTGCCGTCCCCACGAGTTGTGCGTCAATCCTCTTTATGTCAAAGTTCCTCCACTGCTTCTGCCTCCTCAACCTCCTCTCGGTCTTCCACCTGCACCCAAAGCCTGTCTGGTCATGCCACAAGCTTTCTAACTGCGCAGAAGGGATCCTGCACACCTCCTTACTATGCTGGCAGTAGGGCTCAACGTCATCAGGCGGTTTTTACATTGAAATGTCTGGGAAATGTGAGTCACACAGCTGAGGAGTTGTGGTCAGCTCTGGAGAACCAATTTCATGAATGGTTGTCTCCACTGGACCTGAAACCAGGGAAGGCCGTGTGCGACAATGCTGCAAACCTGGGTGCGGCCCTTCGCCGGGGCAATGTCACACACGTGCCTTGTATGGCTCACGTGTTGAACCTGGTTGTCCAGCAATTTTTAGCCCACTATCCCAGACTAGATGGCCTTCTGCAGAGGGCACGGTCGCTGTGTGCTCACTTCCGCCGTTCGCATCCCGCAGCTCAGCGACTTACATCTCTACAGAAGTCGTTGGGCCTGCCACTTCACCGGCTAAAATGCGATGTGCCTACTAGTGTTGAGCCACCCCCGTAGTGTTCGAGTTCGGTTCGGTTCGTCGAACACCCGTGTGTTCGCCGAACTGTTCGTCGAACACCTTCGAACACCGTTAAAACCAATGGCAGGCAAACAAAAACACATAGAAACACATAGAAAACACCTTCAAAGGTGTCCAAAAGCTGACAAACTGCTCAGAAGACACAACTAACACATGGAAAAGTGACAAGTACATATAGTCATGCGAAAAGAAAAGAGGTGGAGGAGTAAAAGGAGGGGGAGACACAGATATAGGCATGTCATGCCCTTCTAAAATCCAAAAAGTGAGAAGCCGAGACGGCCAGTCCGCTCCTGCCCGTGCCACCTCCGTGTCGCCGGGTTTGTGCCAGAGCCGCGGTGAACCCTGACGGCCAGCCCCCCTCTCCCAATACTGGTGCCTGTCCGCTGGTGGGTCGAGAGAGCCCCCCTGTGGTGGAGGCAGCTCTAAGCTTTTTAATTTAAATTGTCCCTCTAATTTGAATGAATACACTTTAAATCCATTTACAAGGATCTATTGGAGGGCAAGTCTCATGCCAGCAGCCGCGTAATTCCAGCTCCAGTAGCGTCCACTAAAGCTGCTGCAGTTAAAAAGCTTTTATAAGGATCGAGCTCGGCTGTCCACCGCAAGGCATCCTAGTGCCAGTCCCAGCCCCTATGCCTTGGGGTGCCTCCTGATGCTCTTCACTAAGTATCCCGTGGTCCCGAAGCATTTCCTTTGAAAAAATTAAGTGTCCAAACTACAGGTGGTGTAGCTTGCTTAACAGCCGGGATAATCCACTGACTAGCAGACACTGCTACTAGGCACAAAGTATTTCCTGGGCTAGATGCAGTTAAAAATTTGTAAGTAGATACTCTCGTTGGATGCTGAGAAAGCATTCCATAGAGTCTCCTGGCACGCCATATATGATTCTCTTAAAAAGCTTGGGGTAGGGGTCTAGGGGACCCTTTTATAGCCAAAATCACGGCCCTGTATCACAATACGTCACCTAGGCTGAAGATAAATGGAACTGTAGCACCGAGGGCTCGGTTGCTACAGACGTGTTGCACCTCACCCAGAGGTGTGATATCTCACTCTCAGATAAGGATGGAGTGTGGATCAGGACCCGACACCTGCATGCATTACACCACATTGCCGTGGGGCAGGGCGACCAATATGCCCCTGAGATGGGCACGACAGTCCCTGTCCCTGGCTGGAGTGGGGGGAGGGAACACTGAGGAAGGGGAACCCTGCAGTGCAGGAGCAGGGAGGAAGCAGTTCCTGGGTGCATTGAGAAGGGAGTATAAAAGGTGGGCACCATCTTAGTTCAGTGCAGAGAAGTCTGAGCAGAAGTGGCAGGGAGCAGGGGCTCTGCATGAGCTCTGCTCCGGAGGCGGGCCTAGTAACAGAGGCCCAGGCCTGCAAGAGGGAGAAGGAAGGAAGAGGAGCGGAGAAGGCTCCAGGAACGAGGAATGAAGGGATCCCAGGGGTGCGGACGGGCGAGTCACCACCGCACGCCCGAATCCACCTGCGTGGAGGGGTCAGGCCAAAGGGGGAGACCGGTCCCCGAACTAGTGGAGGCAGGAAACGACCCTCAGCTAGAAACCGGAGGCTCTGACATTTTATGTGGCGCAGCCCCTTGCTCCACCCGCTAGGAAGGCACCACATAGGGTCAGGGAAACTGGCGCCAAGTTTACCAAGAGGAGGCCCGAGGCAGCCGGACAGAAGTGTTGGTAAGAAAGGCCAGACAAAGGACACACAAAGGGGGTCCTGTGAAGCGCTCCAAAGTTATCTGGGAGTTGTCTGAGCCCCTCACCTGGTGAGCACAGTACGACGTGGGCAGCCGTTACCTGCAGACGTGGTCTGGATAATAAGAACTGTGAGTAAAGGCCCTGAACTGCATCACTGACTCCGTGTCGTTACTGCTGCTGCCCTGCACCATCACCCCCATCCTCCGCATACACTGCCCTGAGGCTATACTCCTCCCGTGGGGAGTTATGCTACGCTCTGCTGCACCCACAACACCAGCCTTAGCGGTCTGCCCTGTAGCGGCGGTTCACTCTGACCGCAATCCACGGGTGGCGTAGTCGGACATTTAAACATCAAAACCACATAAATAGTTCCGCCACTGGTTTGACCGCCCTGAGCCACGGAACCGGATCGCCGCCACGAAGACTACAACCACCAGCATCCACCAAAAAGGGTCCGGCTCCGGGTGTCCCAAGGCCCAGGGGGTGCGTCAGAACATTTTCATCACCTTTCACAATCACCAATGGGACAAGGCAGGGATGTCCTCTGTCCCCTCTCTTATACATCCTAGTGACGGAGCACCTGCTCTCATCAATTCGCCATAACCCCAATATTAGGTGGATTGAGGTGGGAGGCACCGAGTACAAGTGCTCTCTATTTGCTGATGATGTCCTAGTATATATCACTCAATCACATATATCCATCCCTGCTGTTATGGCTGAAATAGATCACTTTGTTACATGGTAAAATTTTAAAATCAATGCAGCGAAGTCTGAGGCCCTCGATGTCTCCCTCCCTAAATCCATATAGGATTCCATCCAGTCCAGCTTTCCCTTTGCCTGGCCCTCACAGGGTATCAAATACTTAGGAATTCCTATTCATAGAGACCTCTCCCATCTATGTTATCTTAATTTTGGGCCCTTTATTGAACAATTCCATACAGACCACGGTTGGCAAGTTGGAACTGTGAGATTCACTATGTGCACCACTGGTATTTTGTGGAAAAGCACATGTAAGATTCTGCAACAGTCTCTGCTGATACTCCTGCATGCGTGCATCCCTTTCTATGGCAGGAATAATTTCTGCAAATTTACTTTTGTACCGGGGATCTAACAGTGTGGCAACCCAGTAGTCAGGATTATTTCTAATTCTCACAATTCGAGGGTCATGTTGCAGGTAGTGCAGCAAGAAGGCACTCATGTGTGTTGCGCATCCAGGAGCACCAAGTCCCTGTTGTGTTGGTGGCGAGGTAACAATCATGCTTCCTTCCTCTGTCCTCTCCCCCCAACCTCGCACAACAGAAATGTGATCAAGGTCTCCCTCATCTGATGAGTCTTCCATCAGTTCGTCCTCCACTTCTTCCTGGGCTCCTGCACCTTCCTCACTAGTTTGGCTGCTACCATGCGCCCTGGTAAAATCATCTCCCCCACCCTCACATGCCTGCCGCCCTGGTGCTGCCGACCGTCTGGACCTTGCAGATGTTAGCCCTTCCGCATACAACTCCTCCTCCTCTACTTCCTCCACCTCCTCTTGTGCCACCACCTGACTCCGAATTCTGTTTAACATGTGCTCCAGCATGTAAATCACCGGAATAGTCATGCTGATAATGGCATCGTCAGCACTAAACATCTTCGTCGCCATTTCAAAACTGTGCAGAAGGGTGCATAGGTCCCTGATCTGAGACCACTCCTCCAGCGTGATTTGCCCCACCTCTGAATCTCGTTGGCCCAGGCTATACGTCAGAACGTATTGCACCAGGGCTTGTCGGTGCTGCCACAGTCGCTGCAACATGTGCAGAGTTGAATTCCACCGGGTAGGCACATCGCATTTTAGCCGGTGAAGTGGCAGTCCCAACGACTTCTGTAGAGATGTAAGTCGCTGAGCTGCGGGATGCGAACGGCGGAAGTGAGCACACAGCGACCGTGCCCTCTGCAGAAGGCCATCTAGTCTGGGATAGTGGGCTAAAAATTGCTGGACAACCAGGTTCAACACGTGAGCCATACAAGGCACGTGTGTGACATTGCCCCGGCGAAGGGCCGCACCCAGGTTTGCAGCATTGTCGCACACGGCCTTCCCTGGTTTCAGGTCCAGTGGAGACAACCATTCATGAAATTGGTTCTCCAGAGCTGACCACAACTCCTCAGCTGTGTGACTCACATTTCCCAGACATTTCAATGTAAAAACCGCCTGATGACGTTGAGCCCTACTGCCAGCATAGTAAGGAGGTGTGCAGGATCCCTTCTGCGCAGTTAGAAAGCTTGTGGCATGACCAGACAGGCTTTGGGTGCAGGTGGAAGACCGAGAGGAGGTTGAGGAGGCAGAAGCAGTGGAGGAAAAATGACATAAAGAGGATTGACGCACAACTCGTGGGGACGGCAAGACTTGGACAGCAGCCCCTTGTCCTGCTGTCACCATAGTTACCCAGTGCCCAGTCAGCGACATGTAACGCCCCTGTCCATGCCTACTCGTCCAAGTGTCTGTGGTGAAATGCACCCTGTCACACACAGAGTTTCTCAAAGAAGCGGTGATGTTGTGTGCGACATGCTGGTGGAGCGCAGGCACACCTTTCTTTGAGAAGTAGTGCCGACTGGGCATCTGGTACTGGGGCACTGCGACGGACATAAGGTCTCGAAAATCCTCTGTGTCCACCAGGCGGAAAGGCAGCATTTCTGTAGCCAAGAGCTTGCAGATGGTGAAATTCAACCTCTTAGCTTTCTCATGGCTAGGAGGAAATGGTCTTTTACTTGTCCACATCTGAGGGACCGAGGGCTGGCTATTGTGCTTAGACGGGGTTGATAAGGGTGTCCCCGGCAAACTGCCGGTCTGTGAGGAAGATGCAGGCGGACATGTTAGGTTGCCTTTATCCAAAGGTGGTGCTATCGATGTCGGACAGCGCTCAAGACCAGCTGGTGTTACCACCTCCAAAGAAAATGATGACCTGCCAATCACGCTGGCTGTTGCGGGTAAAGAGGTGGCAGGTCTGCGCCCCAAAACAGGTGTGACTGCTGTCCCCCCAGTCACAGAGGATGAAGAGGCCGCGGATGCACAAGATATGGCAGACGGTGGTTGGCCCGGCCGGCTAGACCGCATTGTAGCACACTGAGCTTCCCACTGCAACTTATGCTTCATGTCCATGTGCCGGTTCATGCATGAAGTACTCAAACTATGTATTTTTTGGCCTCTACTTAGCTTTTGCTGACAAATGTTACAGATAACACGAGTTGGGTCATCTTTATCGATCTGAAAAAATGCCCAGGCTATGCAAGGCTTAGCACCCATGCGACCTGAAGAGCCACCACGACTTGTGGTGAGAGGCAGAGTTGTGTTTGAGGATGCAGTTGTTGACGTGCTTCCAGTACTACGTCTCTGTCCAGGAAGGCGCAACCTGACCTCGTCGTCACTAGCATCTTCCTCCACCTCCTCTGCTGACCTCATCTCTTGGCTGACTGTGGGTTGACAGTAAGTGGGATCTCCGACCTCATTATCATCACCCTGTGCGTTATCACACCCGTCGTCCTCAGAGCCAACCTGTTCCTGCCCTGACAAAAAACTAAAGTTGTCGCTCCAATCAGGTATTTGAGTCTTATCATCGTCTTCCTCATTGTCTCCACCAACAGGAGTTACAGTTTGGGAATGAGGGTCTACATTATGGTCAGAACCTTCTGCGTCTGGTCCTGGATCCGACTCATAAAGATTCTGGGCATCAGTGCAGATCATTTCCTCGTCTGGATTCACAGAAGCGCTGGAGTCGACCTCTGATTCCCAGGCTATAGTATGAGTAAACAGCTCTGCAGACTCAACCATCTGTTCTACCTCATACTCAGACGGGCAGCTGGAGATTTGGGAGCTGTGAGGAAGCAAGTGCGATTTGGGTGACACCTTTGAGGACTGGAGTATTTGTGATGTTGAAGTTGATGTGGAGGAGAGCCCACTTAAAGGAGCACTTGATATCCGTTGAAGCACCTGCTGTTTTTGTGCCTCATCTGGAATTTGTAGCGATTGGCGTGGCCGTAAGAAAGGGATCTTATCACATTGTCCGCTAAAAGAAGTAGACATTTTAGTTTGGCTGGAAGATGGTCTTTCTTCTGCACCTACCCCACGGACACAACCTTTTTTCCCCTTCCCAACACGCCTATTCCCCTTTCCACCAGCAGCAGGCCTTTTTCCACTCATTTTGGTGGTTAACTAATTCACAACTCTGGAGTTGTTTGCACAAAAAAACAATGGATGGTAACCGAGCAGAGCTGAGTGGCCAAACTGTGGTATTAGGCCAAAACTATTGGCTGGGTTAGATGCAGAAAAAAATTATTTTTAATTTGCAACCTGATGGAGGTCAGTATAGATGGACTAATAGACCAAGTCCCACACACCGCTAGAAGCCCAAATATTTTTTCAGAGCTAGATGCAGAAAATTTTTTTATTCAATTTGCAACCTGATGGAGGTCAGTATAGATGGACTAATAGACCAAGTCCCACACACTGCTAGAAGCCCAAATATTTTTTCAGAGCTAGATGCAGAAAAAAATTATTTTTAATTTGCAACCTGATGGAGGTCAGTATAGATGGACTAATAGACCAAGTCCCACACACCGCTAGAAGCCCAAATATTTTTTCAGAGCTAGATGCAGAAAAAAATTATTTTTAATTTGCAACCTGATGGAGGTCAGTATAGATGGACTAATAGACCAAGTCCCACACACCGCTAGAAGCCCAAATATTTTTTCAGAGCTAGATGCAGAAATTTTTTTTATTCAATTTGCAACCTGATGGAGGTAGGTATAGATGGACTAATAGACCAAGTCCCACACACTGCTAGAAGCCCAAATATTTTTTCAGAGCTAGATGCAGAAAAAAATTATTTTTAATTTGCAACCTGATGGAGGTCAGTATAGATGGACTAATAGACCAAGTCCCACACACTGCTAGATGCCCAAATATTTTTTCAGAGCTAGATGCAGAAAAAAATTATTTTTAATTTGCAACCTGATGGAGGTCAGTATAGATGGACTAATAGAACAAGTCCCACACGCTGCTAGAAGCCCAAATATTTTTTCAGAGATAAATGAAGAAAAAAATTATTTTTAATTTGCAACCTGATGGAGGTCAGTATAGATGGACTAATAGACCAAGTCCCACACACTGCTAGAAGCCCAAATATTTTTTCAGAGCTAGATGCAGAAAAAAATTATTTTTAATTTGCAACCTGATGGAGGTCAGTATAGATGGACTAATAGACCAAGTCCCACACACCGCTAGAAGCCCAAATATTTTTTCAGAGCTAGATGCAGAAAACAATTATATTCAATTTGCAACCTGCTGGAGGTCAGTATAGAAGGACTAATAGAACAAGTCCCACACACTGCTAGAAGCCCAAATATTTTTTCAGAGCTAAATGAAGAAAAAAATTATTTTTAATTTGCAACCTGATGGAGGTCAGTATAGATGGACTAATAGACCAAGTCCCACACACTGCTAGAAGCCCAAATATTTTTTCAGAGATAGATGCAGAAAAAAATTATATTCAGTTTGCAACCTGATGGAGGTCAGTATAGATGGACTAATAGAATGATGCTATGCCCAAAAGATTTTACTTCACTAGGTGCAGTAAAAAAATTGGTATTCTATACACAGGTGGTATATCTTGCAACACAGATAGGCTACTCCACTGACTAACACACTCTGCAATAGGCCAAAAAGGATTAGCTTTGCTAGATTCAGCCAAATGCTGTGAAAAAAACTTGCACAGCACTGGCACAGACCTGCCTGGCAAAAACTGATAGGAACTGATGTAACCTAGTCCTGAAAAGGACTCCAATTACAATTAGTCTTTACTCCCAGAATCTATCTATTTAAGAGCACAGACCTGCCTGATAAAAGTCGTAGGAAATGCTGTAACCTAGTCCTTAAAAGGACTGCAATCACAACTATTCCCTACTCCCAAGCTATCTGTATATTTGTGCGAAAATTGGCTTGAAATTAACAAGGTTTAGCGCACACAGCAACAGCGGTGCCGTCTAACACGCAGCTGCAGCAGTGAGAAAATGGTGGCGACGGGGAAAATGGCTTGGTCTTATAGGGCAAGGACATGTGACATACACTGCCAATCACACATGCCCTTGCTTGTGTGAAAAAAAGCACTTCGCTCCGTGTGTGCGCTGCTGATAGGCTGACAGATTGCACCTCCCCACTGCAAATGCGGGAAAGAGAAAAAAAAATGGAGATCTTCATTGTTCCTGCAGAGATCCATCCCCTGCCCCTCCCCCCACCCCGCTGTACACTCAAACTGCGTATTAACATTAATTTTCATCATTACTGAGAAAAAATCCAGTTATGATTTTGGTGCACGAACAGTTATCGAACATAACCTCGAACAGACGAATTTTTCTCAAATTGTTCGTGTTCGCCGACCGGCTCGAACACCGCCCAAAACAGCTCGAATTTGAGATTGGCGAACAGTTCGAGTAGAACAACGCTCATCTCTAGTGCCTACCCGGTGGAATTCAACTCTGCACATGTTACAGCGACTGTGGCAGCACCGACAAGCCCTGGTGCAATACGTTCTGACGTATAGCCTGGGCCAACGAGATTCAGAGGTGGGGTAAATCACGCTGGAGGAGTGGTCTCAGATCAGGGACCTATGCACCCTTCTGCACAGTTTTGAAATGGCGACGAAGATGTTTAGTGCTGACGATGCCATTATCAGCATGACTATTCCGGTGATTTACATGCTGGAGCACATGTTAAACAGAATTCGGAGTCAGGTGGTGGCACAAGAGGAGGTGGAGGAAGTAGAGGAGTAGGAGTTGTATGCTGAAGGGCTAACATCTGCAAGGTCCAGACGGTCGGCAGCACCAAGGCGGCAGGCATGTGAGGGTGGGGGAGATGGTTTTACCAGGGCGCATGGTAGCAGCCAAACTAGTGAGGAAGGTGCAGGAGCCCAGGAAGAAGTGGAGGACGAACTGATGGAAGACTCATCAGATGAGGGAGACCTTGATCACATTTCTGTTGTGCGAGGTTGGGGGGAGAGGACAGAGGAAGGAAGCATGATTGTTACCTCGCCACCAACACAACGGGGACTTGGTGCTCCTGGATGCGCAACACACATGAGTGCCTTCTTGCTGCACTACCTGCAACATGACCCTCGAATTGTGAGAATTAGAAATAATCCTGACTACTGGGTTGCCACACTGTTAGATCCCCGGTACAAAAGTAAATTTGCAGAAATTATTCCTGCCATAGAAAGAGATGCACGCATGCAGGAGTATCAGCACAGACTGTTGCAGAATCTTACATGCGCTTTTCCACAAAATACCAGTGGTGCACGTAGTGAATCTCACAGTTCCAACTTGCCAACCGTGGGACCGTCAAGTGTTCAGCACTCAAACCGTAACAGAACCACAGTATCTGCTGGTAACATCAATTTTGCGGAATCATTTCACCACTTTTTTAGCCCATCCTTTGCAAGGCCACAGGAGACAAGAAGTCTGACACATAGTCAACGCCTAGAGACGATGGTACAGGAGTATCTCCAAGTAAACATTGAAGCCACGACTGTGTCACTGGACCCTTGCTCTTTTTGGGCTTCCAATCTGGATAAATGGCCGGAGCTAGCCACTTACGCCTTGGAGATCTTGTCATGCCCCGCAGCCAGCGTTCTGTCTGAACGTGTGTTCAGCGCTGCTGGTGGTGTGCTGACAGATAAGCGCACGCGGCTCTCCACTGATAATGTAGACAGACTCACGTTCATAAAGATGAACAAATCATGGATCCGAAACGACTTTTCTACCCCTGTGTCATCCTGGGGAGAGTAAAAGCTTGATGATTGGTTAAAATCACCCTACCAACCGTTTTAAGCTTTCAAATTACTAGTCATGTTTATCTGTATCTTGGCTGGAAAATAATTTGGGCTTTGTAGCAGTGTGCAGCACTGATTCTATTAGGCCATCTATAATAAGCTCCACCAGATTTAAAATTACTAATCATGTTTATCTGTATCTTGACTGGAAAATAATTTGGGCTTTGTAGCAGTGTGCAGCACTGATCCTATTAGGCCATCTATACTAAAGCTTCACCAGATTTAAAATTAATAATAATTTTTAGCTGCATCTAGCCCGGAAAATAATTTTGGGGCTCCGAGATGCGCAAGACACATAAGTGCCTTCTTGCTGCACTACCTGCAGCATGACCCTCATATTGTCAGAATTCGAAGTAATCATGACTACTGGGTTGCCACACTCTTAGATCCCCCAAACTTTTCGATCAACCTTTTCATTTTAATAAAGACCAAAAAAATGGTCATTTTTGAAATTATAAGCATTAGCAGGTTGTTAGAAACTGAAATCAAACAGTTTTCAACTCAAAACTTTATTCTAGGTGATGATACATTTTCACATAGGACCCCTTGTTCGAACGGAGCTTCTGAACTCTCTCGTCCATTGAATTTGTCAGGTTTTGGATGGTTTCTGCTTCAATTGTTTTGCATGAGGACAGAATACCCTCCCAGAGCTGTTGCTTAGATGTGAACTGCCTCCTGCCATCATAGACACTCCTTTTAATGATGCTCCAAAGGTTCTGAATGGGGTACAGGTCAGGGGAGCATGGGGGTCACACCATAAGTTTGTCCCCTTTTATGCCCATATCAGCCAGAGATGCAGATGTTTTATGTGCAGCATGAGATGGTGCATTATCATGCAGAAAAATGATCTTGCTGTGAAATACACGGTTCTTCTTCTTGAACCATGGCAGGAAGTGCTGTTTGAGAAAATCCACATACATTATGGAGTTCATCTTTAGCGCCTTCAGGGATCCTAAAGGGGCCGACAATCTCTCTCCCCATGATTCCAGCCCAAAACATTACTCCACCTCCTCCTTGTTGGCGCTGTAGCCGTGTTTGTGTGGGGTGTCCATCAACCAGCCATCCTCCACTCCATCCATCTGGACCATCGAGCGCTGCACGGCACTCATCCGTGAACAAAACAGTTTTGAAATCAGTCTTCATGTAATGTTTGGCCCACTGGAGCCGTTTCTGCTTGTGTGAAGTGGATAGAGGAGGTCGACAGGATGGCGCATGCACAGCTGCAAACCTCTGAAGGACCCTGCATCTTGTTGTTCGGGGGACGTTGGAGGCACAAGCAGCTTCAAAAACTTGTCTGCTGCTATGACAAGGCTTTTTTGCCGCTTCTCTTTCAACCTGATGTAATTGCCTGTAGGAAAGAGTCCTCAATTTGCCCTTATCAGCACGCACACGTGTGTACTGTGAATCAGCTACATACTTCTTGATTGCCAAGACACTTCATCCTGATCATCGCACAATGTTGATTGTAGTCATGCCTTGACCTAAACACTCCACAATTTGTTGCTTCTCAGCAGCCGACACATCCTTTTTCTTTCCCATTTTGGCAGAAAATGTAGGCTGCTTAATAATGTGAGACAACCTTCTTAAGTAGTCTTGCCTTTCATTGGACACACCTGCCAAACTAATTAGCACAGGTGTCTGCAATTGCTTACAGTGATATAAAGAGCCCTGACACACATCACCATCAATGAGTTTAACTGACAAACAAACAAATTCTTCCCTTATCACTCCTAAACACTTTTTGCATAATAATTTGGAACGCAGTGTACATGTGCTTTTCCACAAAACACCAGTGGTTCACGTAGTGAATCTTACAGTTCTAACTTGCCAACTGTGGTCTGTATGGAGTTGATCAATAAAGGGCCCAAAATTAAGATAACATAGATGGGAGAGGTCTCTATGAATAGGAATTCCTAAGTATTTGATACCCTGTGAGGGCCAGGCAAAGGGAAAGTTGGACTGGATGGAATCCTATATGGATTTGGGGAGGGAGACATCAAGGGCCTCAGACTTCGCTGCATTGATTTTAAAATTTGACCATGTAACAAAGTGATCTATTTCAGCCATAACAGCATGGATGGATATATGTGATTGAGTGATATATACTAGCACATCATCAGCAAATAGAGAGCACTTGTACTCGGTGCCTCCCACCTCAATCCACCTAATATTGGGGTTATGGCGAATTGATGAGAGCAGGTGCTCCGTCACTAGGATGTATAAGAGAGGGGACAGAGGACATCCCTGCCTTGTCCCATTGGTGATTGTGAAAGGTGATGAAAATGTTCTGATGCACCCCCTGGGCCTTGGGACACCCGGAGCCGGACCCTTTTTGGTGGATGCTGGTGGTTGTAGTCTTCGTGGCGGCGACCCGGTTCCGTGGCTCAGGGTGGTCAAACTAGTGGCGGAACTATTTATGTGGTTTTGATGTTTAAATGTCCGACTACACCACCCGTGGATTGCGGTCAGAGTGAACCGCCGCTGCAGGGCAGACCGCTGAGGCTGGTGTTGTGGGTGCAGCAGAGCATAGCATAACTCCCCACGGGAGGAGTATAGCCTCAGGGCAGTGTATGCGGAGGATGGGGGTGATGGTGCAGGGCAGCAGCAGTAACGACACGGAGTCAGTGATGCAGTCCAGGGCCTTTACTCACAGTTCTTATTATCCAGACCACGTCTGCAGGTAACGGCTGCCCACGTCGTACTGTGCTCACCAGGTGAGGGGCTCAGACAACTCCCAGATAACTTTGGAGCGCTTCACAGGACCCCCTTTGTGTGTCCTTTGTCTGGCCTTTCTTACCAACCCTTCTGTCCGGCTGCCTCGGGCCTCCTCTTGGTAAACTTGGCGCCAGTTTCCCTGACCCTATGTGGTGCCTTCCTAGCGGGTGTAGCGAGGGGCTGCGCCACATAAAATGTCACAGCCTCCGGTTTCTAGCTGAGGGTCGTTTCCTGCCTCCACTAGTTTCGGGGACCGGTCTCCCCCTTTGGCCTGACCCCTCCACGCAGGTGGATTCGGGCGTGCGGTGGCGACTCGCCCGTCCGCACCCCTGGGATCCCTTCATTCCTCGTTCCTGGAGCCTTCTCCGCTCCTCTTCCTTCCTTCTCCCTCTTCCAGGCCTGGGCCTCTGTTACTAGGCCCGCCTCCGGAGCAGAGCTCATGCAGAGCCCCTGCTCCCTGCCACTTCTGCTCAGACTTCTCTGCACTGAACTAAGATGGTGCCCACCTTTTATACTCCCTTCTCAATGCACCCAGGAACTGCTTCCTCCCTGCTCCTGCACTACAGGGTTCCCCTTCCTCAGTGTTCCCTCCCCCCACTCCAGCCAGGGACAGGGACTGTCGTGCCCATCTCAGAGGCATATTGGTCGCCCTGCCCCACGGCAATGTGGTGTAATGCATGCAGGTGTCGGGTCCTGATCCACACTCCATCCTTACCTGAGAGTGAGATATCACACCTCTGGGTGAGGTGCAATACCTCTGTAGCAACCGAGCCCTCAGGGTGCTACAGTTCCATTTATCTTCAGCCTAGGTGACGTATTGTGATACAGGGCCGTGATTTTGGCTATAAAAGGGTCCCCTAGACCCCTACCCCAAGCTTTTTAAGAGAATCATATATGGCGTGCCAGGAGACTCTATGGAATGCTTTCTCAGCATCCAACGAGAGTATCTAATTACAAATTTTTAACTGCATCTAGCCCTGGAAATACTTTGTGCCTAGTAGCAGTGTCTGCTACTCAGCGGATTATCCCGGCTGTTAAGCAAGCTACACCACCTGTAGTTTAGACACTTAATTTTTTCAAAGGAAATGCTTCGGGACCATGGGATACTCAGTGAAGAGCATCAGGAGGCACCCCAAGGCATAGGGGCTGGGACTGGCAGTAGGATGCCTTGCGGTGGACAGCCGAGCTCGATCCTTATAAAAGCTTTTTAACTGCAGCAGCTTTAGTGGACGCTACTGGAGCTGGAATTATGCGGCTGCTGGCATGAGACTTGCCCTCCAATAGATCCTTGTAAATGGATTTAAAGTGTATTCATTCAAATTAGAGAGACAATTTAAATTAAAAAGCTTAGAGCTGCCTCCACCACAGGGGGGCTCGCTCGACCCACCAGCGGACAGGCACCAGTACTGGGAGAGGGGGGCTGGCCATCAGGGTTCACCGCGGCTCTGGCACAAACCCGGCGACACGGAGGTGGCACGGGCAGGAGCGGACTGGCCGTGTCGGCTTCTCACTTTTTGGATTTTAGAAGGGCATGACATGCCTATATCTGTGTCTCCCCCTCCTTTTACTCCTCCACCTCTTTTATTTTCGCATGACTATATGTACTTGTCACTTTTCCATGTGTTAGTTATGTCTTCTGAGCAGTTTGTCAGCTTTTGGACACCTTTGAAGGTGTTTTCTATGTGTTTCTATGTGTTTTTGTTTGCCTGCCATTGGTTTTAACGGTGTTCGAAGGTGTTCGACGAACAGTTCGACGAACAGTTCGGCGAACACACGGGTGTTCGACGAACCGAACCGAACTCGAACACTACGGGGGTGGCTCAACACTAGTCCTAACAAAAACGTAACAAAAAAAAGTTAATTATTCAGGAAATTATCCTCTCTACAAATGGGATGCCTCGATCTGAGTGGCCAATTGAAAATTGCTGCTCCCGCCCTTCACTTTCTCTCTTTGGACTCCTAATACAGTAAATGACAAGTTTTACTAATTGGGGGAGGGGGGATAGAACTGGGAGCAAATGAGGGGAAAAAGCAAAAAAAAATGAAAATAACAAAACAGGGGAGATTTTATTTGAAAATCTTATATACATGGTCGGGCAGAAGTGAAGCCCAGGGGAAAGGTTTTTCCTAGCGAGATGGGACGAAATGCCTCAGCTCATGCTAGGGCTAATATGTTCTACTGTTTTGAACATTTGTTGTTCAATTTTGGTATATAGCGTTGAGAATGATTTCCGTTTCTTTATTCCAGTTGAATGCCATCACTGCATCATTATTTTACAAATACCCCACCAATTCGATTTAACTATATTACTTCTATTTATGTATATTGTGTCATGGAACATTAAGGGTTTGAGATCTCCCCAAAAATGTATGAAAATCCTCAGACATCTAAAACGCCTAAAACCCGACAGAGCCCTCCTTCAGGAAACACATCTTCCAGAGACAGATTAGCAGCCAACAAATAGATAGTGAGGGTAGATTGGTTCACTTCACAATATCTACGCCCTGCGGGGTTTTATCCATTTATAATGTATATGCACCTAATGTAGGAAATAAATCCTTTTTCAAACAGTTGGAAACTAGACTTTTGCTAGACCCCAACTCCAATAAAATAGTAGGTGGTGACTTCAATTCAGTAGTGTCGGTACATAAAGACAGGAAAAATACTACAGGCATCATACAGTCAACAACTACACATGACAAGATGCTATCACCTCTCATGTCCACATGTCACTTCGTCGACTCGTGGAGGTTCCTTAATCCTAACAATAGAGAATTTACGCATTTCTCTCACGCCAATGATTCATGGTCTCGAATCGATTATATGTTTGTCTCCCCTTCCCTGTTGGTCAAATTGATCTCTGTACACTTAGACAATATCGCTATTTCGGACCATGCTCCAGTAATTCTGGAACTATCACAGTCTTTTCCCAGAGGCACAGATTTTCTATGGAGATTTCCCAATTACTTTTGTAAAGATGACTCTTTTACCTTCTCCCTCAAATTATGGTGGCAAGAATTTATTTCAGACAACGCGGAACACCAAAATGACCCAATATTACTAGGAGAGTCGGCCAAGGCGGTGCTCAGGGGGAAAATTTTGGCGTATACATTTTCCCACAAAAAAAAAGTTCTAAAGAGATATGGGGAACTCTCTACTGACTTAAAACAAGCCTACACCAAATTCTTACTTGACCCATCCATCATAAATAAAAACCACTGGTCGCAAAAACAAGTGGAATTCAATCAATACGCAGACTTGAGGGAAAAATTTCACTTATCCAAGTCTGAAGCTAATTTTTATAGATTCTGAAATAAATCGCATGGCGCCATCTATGCATTTAACATACCTAAAAAAGATCCACTTTCAAACAGGCTAACAGCTTGCCCTAAATATCACCTTCCACTCTCCGACCTCATGCACGGCCTATGGTCATGCCCGGCTTCAGTTTCATATTGGGGACAAGTATCAGCTATGATCAACACCATATGTGGTCCGGGTTATACTCTTTCCCATTATCTAGCCTTGTTACATTTTTAGAACAACACAGAAAACCCTGAGGGGAAGAGGGGAAACCCTCCGAAATTGCTCCACACCCTACTTATCCTGGCAAAAAAACAATTACTTAAATATTGGCTAGAACCCAACACCCCCCCCAATGAAGAGTTAACAGCTCAAATGAAACATTTTATGGGAATAGAGAAACAAGACGCCCTTAGGAATAAGGAAACGCAAGCTGGCAAATTTCTTCCGAAATGGAAACAGTTTATTTTAAATTGCTGCTCATTAAATGAAAAAAAGAAAATGGTGGAACACTTCACTTCCACAGCGTGGTACATTCTGGAAGCTCTTGGGGAAAGCCTAGGTCCATTACGCCTGGATTGAGGGGGGAGGGGGAGAGAGTGGAATGGAGAGATCATTTGGTGAAGGTCTATAATACTAACATAGGTGGTATAATCTAACAAGATGGCTTCAATAAATCAGAGTATCAACTGGATTGCATGTTAATTAACTGATGTAAGTTACATTGTTATTAAGTTCTTTTATTATATAGTTTTGCTTTACCAATCAAATATGTAAGAACTATCTCTTTATACCCTGTCTGCGAACAGGTATCTGATTATTACCTTAATCTGATATGTTTTGTTTCTTTTGAAAAAGTTAATAAGAATTCTATATTAAAAAAAAAAAGAAAAAGAAAAAGCTGAAATATCACATGGTCATAAGTATTCATACCCTTTGCTCAGTATTGAGTAGAAGCACCCTTTTGAGCTAGTACAGTCATGAGTCTTCTTGGGAATGCTGCAACAAGTTTTTCACACCTGGATTTGGGGATCATCTGCCATTCTTCCTTGCAGATCCTCTCCAGTTCCGTCAGGTTGGATGGTGAACATTGGTGGACAGCCATTTTCAGGTCTCTCCAGAGATGCTCAATTGGGTTTAGGTCAGGGCTCTGGCTGGGCCAGTCAAGAATGGTCACAGAGTTGTTCTGAAGCCACTCCTTTGTTATTTTAGCTGTGTGCTTAGGGTCATTGTCTTGTTGGAAGGTGAACCTTCAGCCAAGTCTGAGGTCCAAAGCACTCTGGAAGAGGTTTTCATCCAGCATATCTCTGTACTTGGCCGCATTCATGTTTCCTTCAATTGCAACCAGTTGTCCTTTCCCTGCTGCTGAAAAACACCCCCATAGCATGATGCTGCCACCACCATGTTTCACTGTTGGGATTGTATTGGGCAGGTGATGAGCAGTGCCTGGTTTTCTCCACACAAATACCACTTAGAATTATCACCAAAAAGTTCTATCTTCATCTCATCAGACCAGAGAATCTTATTTCTCATAGTCTGGGAGTCCTTCATGTGTTTTTGAGCAAACTCAAAAAATCTAAAAAAAAACCTCATATGTCTTGCACTGAGGAGAGGCTTCCATCAGGCCAATCTGCCATAAAGTCCCGACTGGTGGAGGGCTGCAGTGATAGTTGACTCTGTGGAACTTTCTCCCATCTTCATACTGCATTCCTGGAGCTCAGCCACATTGTTCTTGGGGTTCTTCTTTACCTTTCTCACCAAGGCTCTTCTCCCACGATTGCTCATTTTGACTGGACGGCCAGGTCTAGGAAGATATCTGGTGGTCCCAAATTTCTTACATTTAAGGATTATGGAGGACACTGTGCTCTTAGGAACCTTGAGTACTGCAGAAATTCTTTTGTAACCTTGGCCAGATCTGTGCCTTGCATTTCTGTCTCTGAGCTCTATGGGCAGTTCGTTTATGCTCATGATTCTCATTTGGACTGACATGCACTGTGAGCTGGGTGTCTTATATAGACAGGTGTGTGCCTTTCCAAATAAAGTCCTATCAGTTGAATTATGTAAAAAAAGGAGAGAACAGGGCGCAATTGGTGACTCAGTAATGCAATTTGTAGAGGGGTGTGGGAATGGCTACTAACCTTATGGAGTTGTGCACCTCTGCACAACCCCAGTGTAAAGCTCCACAGGCTCCGCTCTGTTGGTGGCTGTCATCTGCTTTCAGCGGCGTTCACAGAACCCGATATCACGGTGGTGGGTCACGTGATCAGGTTAGTTGCGCATACCGCCGAGATGGACGCCCAGCTTCACCAACACTCCCAGCAGTGTTCCGGAGGGGTTAGGGCAGTGCAGCTTGGAAACCAGGGTAGTAACTCTTAATTAGCATCATCCCACAGGTGGTAGGACAAGTAAATAAAGGCAGCTCTACCGCACCCCAGCAGGGGGAAAAGACAATCAGTGAATGTGAATAGCGGTATCAGAGCGCCAATAACAGGGCAAAAATTAATTAAAATTACTGATTTATTAATACACACTAGTTACACAATAGTGTGTATTAATAAATCAGTTATTTTAATTTATTTTTTCCCTGTTATTGGCGCTCTGATACCGCTATTCACATTCACTGACTATCAGTTTAATTAAACACATCTGAACTCCAATGAAGGAGTAGAACCATCTCAAGGAGGATCACAAGGAAATGGACAGAATGAGACTTAAATATGAGTGTCTGAGCAAAGGGTCTGAATACTTATGACCATGTGATATTTGTTTTTCTTTTTTAATAAATTTTCAAAAATGTCTACATTTTTTTTTTCAGTCAAGATGGGGTGCAGAGTGTACTTTAATGAGAAATAAAATGAACTTTTTAGAATTTACCAAATGGCTGCAATGAAACAAAGAGTGAACAATTTAAAGGAGTCTGAATACTTTCCGTACCCACTGTATATACAACAATTTATTAGTGATATTTTTGTCATCTTACTGCAAATCCATCATATTGGCCTAGACTGTCTACACTAATACAGTTTAATATATTGGTGTGTCTACATTAATATAGTTCATTTGGTATTGTTCTCATTAATTATGTTTTGTATTTGGCACAATATCCATGAATGACAATAATGTCAAGTTCACTGTGTTGGTCTATTTATACTAATATAGTTTATTTAGTTGATTTGTGCATTATCATTTACTTATTGATTTATTTATACAAATCGTGTGCATACTTGGTATGTTAACTGTGTACAGTATTTCTTTATTTATACAAATCATGTGCTTTATGGGACTAATTTCTCCCATTTGTGCAATGATTTTGGACAACTTGATTCTAGTACGCATGTTTTTTTTTCTTTATTTTCATTATCCAATATATGGTTAATGCATGTGCTAAATTCCTTGTTTATCATGTTCTGTGCACATGTGCTACTTTTCTCTTTTGTGGTGATGTCACCTGTTGTATTCATCTTGCACCTTTATCTTTGAAACATGTTCAAGCTTTCTCATTGTGATGCCATCATTTGAACATATTTTCGACACCTCTTATCGTGTGTTGTATTCAATGTGTGCATGCGCTTTTATCCGTGGATCATATTCATGCTTTTTCATAGTGATGCCGCCATTTGCATATATTTTTGACACCTATCTCATCCTCTTGACCTGTGAAGAATTTTCTTTTCCAGTGTATGGAACTCATCCATCCTACTATTTGAGTTTCCAACACCTTCACGTGTTTCTCTCAATATCTGTTACAATATATTCTTATAATGTGACACACAGCCATCAACCTTGAAGAAGCTACTCAGTTTTAGAGATGCAAACCTTTCATAAGCAATCTTCATGTTCCCCCTTGCTTAGTGATAAGTATATACTACTTTGGATGTCTCATTCTTAAATGTCACTCTGCCTTATTTCAGAAACAGGAAAGGAAATGCAGGTGGTGCTGCGCTGCTGGTGTAAATAAAGAATCCTGAGATCCTTTGAAGCATAAAACAGCATGCAGTTTGTTCTCAACACGCTTCGAGGTCGAGTTGACTTCCTCTTTACTTTAGTGGAGATATCATGGTACTTTGGCTGTGCGTGTGGGAATGAAGCCTCGATGGTAAAAGATTGAGGTTTTTATCACACCAATGTGTTTTGGTGCTGGTCCGATGCCCTTTTCAAGGTGAAAAATACCTTGGACATTTTTTTTAGCTTGTTTTTTAAAACATTTTTTGTTGAACCACAATTCAAAAGCAATATCTGTGTAACACCGGCATCCATGCATGGGTCCCCCTCCTCTCCCCAGCAGGAATGCCAACATGCTCACCACGGCCGATTGGTGGCATCTCCTGCTCTGGCTCCCGCCCCCACTCCCAGGTTCCAGCACCCGCGCATGTCGTGCAGGTCTCCCAGCAGTGCTCCCCGCTCTGGAAATGTCTCAAGCCTATAGCTGGGAGGCATTAGGTATTTAAGGCACCCTACCCTGTAGGGAGGTGCCCGAGAAACTTCAATACCTAGTGTGTCTCCAACCTACTAGTCCATTGTCAGGTCCCTGTTCCTGAACCCGTTCTGCCATCCTGTACCAATACCAGTCCAGTAATCGTGATCCCACCCTGTCTGAACCAGCCATTCTTTCCAAACTTGAACCTGTTCTGTCTGAACTGGCACCAGTATCCATACTGCTAGTGATGCTGATCCTGTCCGGCCTGATACTCTGAGTCCATTCCTGTGTCCCTGACCCCTGGGGTCAGCTGCTGCAGTACCGGGGATTGCCCTGGAGTGGTATCTGGCAGCTACCTGTAGCACAAGCCTAACCTCACAATCAGAGGCTCTAGGGAAGAAAGAGGTAGTCACTTAGTTACGCCCCTCCAGAGTGAGCCTGGCCCATGGCGCAGTGGGTTCACACCTGACAGTGTGCTCTGGCCATGGATCTGCAGGTCTTCCTGAGGGAGTTCCGCAAGGTCTTTGACTAACCAGATTGTGTTACCTCAGCTGCATCCTCCTTCCTCAGACTGCGTCAGAGAGGTCTGACTGTAGGCCAATATGACATCCTCTTCCGCTTCCTTTCTTCTGAGCTTGGTTGGAATAAAG
Source organism: Phyllobates terribilis (assembly GCF_046119375.1). NCBI lineage: Eukaryota > Metazoa > Chordata > Amphibia > Anura > Dendrobatidae > Phyllobates > Phyllobates terribilis. The sequence continues at coordinate 288,930,001 of NW_027362769.1, forward strand.
AGTCGCTGTTAATCGCCTCCTGTGAGGTTTTGTCTGGAGGGATTAAAAACTAACTGGCAGGTCGAGACATTCCTGTTATGATCTGCTACAAGCACTAAGGAAAGACAGGAGATCTGTCCCTACAATAGAACTAAGCTGGAACCCTACGATGTAACGGGGAACCTGATCCTGCGATCAGACCCGCTAAAGTCCTCGGCTAGTCTGAACGAAGACCTATAGATGTGAGGAAGGGATCCCTACCAGAACTAGGGACTGGGAGAAAGATGGACACCTCCTAGCAGAAATTGTAGCAGAAATAAGACAAACAAACAACATAGAACATAGAGGTCCGAAGACCTAGCAAAACTGACTGAGAAAGGTAACAGAGCACCAAGCTAGCTCAAGAGTAGAAATTACAAGGAAGTCCAGCAAGGCCAGGAGGGTGGAGCAGGATTAAATAGGCAAAAAAGGTCATGTGACCAGCAAACTAGAAAAAACTTAACAGGAGAGTTCTAACAGTACCCCCTCTTCTAAGAGGATCCTCCGGATCCCCTAGGCCCGGGCTTATCAGGAAACCTCTTGTGAAACGCTCTGACAAGTCTGGAAGCAGAAACATCATCCGCCCTCACCCATGAGTTATCCTCGGGTCCGAAACCCTTCCAAGCGACGAGATACTGCAAACTCCCTCTATACCGTCTAGAATTTAGGATGCGGGAAATTTCATATTCCCCGTCCTCCACCACCAGAAGAACAGTGGCATAGGTGTCACCATCCGACACATCAGCTCTTTTCAACAGAGAAACATGAAACACCGGATTAATCTTCCAAGAGGTAGGAACCTCCAACCTAACAGCAGATTGGTTAACTATTTGAAGCACCTTAAAGACCCTACAAACTTGGGACCCAATTTTTGAGAAGGAATCCTCAATCGCAGATTCTTAGAGGACAACCAAACCATGTCACCAATAGCAAACAAAACCTCTTGCCGTTTCCTATTAAAGTACCTCTTAGATTTTTTGTTAGCCACCTGAAGATTATCATGCACATCCGTCCAAACTCTCTCCAAATCACCGGAAAAACTCTCCTCCTCAGGCACAGCCGATACCAATTTGGAGTATGACCCAAAAGACGGATATCTCCCAGAACAACAAAAAAAAGGCGAACACCCAGCAGAAGAGGATGTATGGTTGTTATGAGCAAATTCAGCAAGTGGCAGAAACTCAGACCACCCCTCTTGATTGTCTGCCACAAAACAACGCAAGAACTGCTCAACATCCTGGTTCTTTCTTTCTGTCTGGCCATTAGACTCAAGATGATATCCGGATGAAAACGACAAATGAACTCCCAACCTCTCACAAAAGGCACGCCAAAAATGAGCCACGAACTGAGGTCCCTTATCAGAAACAATGTCAGTAGGAACGCCATGTAGTCTGACAATTTCCTTGACAAAGGTCTTAGCGAGTGTCTTAGCGCAGGTCAGTTTCATGAAGGGAACCAAGTGACACATCTTGCTAAAACGGTCCACGACCACCCAGATGACCGTGAAACCCTCAGAGGGGGGAAGGTCAGTAATAAAGTCCATAGCCAGAAGTGTCCAAGGTGCACTAGGAACCTCCAGAGGGCAAAGCAACCCCGCAGCAGGAACATGCGAAGACTTAGATCTAGCACACACAGTACATTGACGCACCCACTTAATGACTTCCGTCTGCCATCCAGGTCACCAAAAACTACGACCCACAAGTCTCTTGGTCTCAGAAATTCCTGGATGGCCTGCCAACCGAGACTCATGACACTCAACAAACAAATCTCTCCTAAAGGTCCTAGGCACAAACAACCTCCCATGGGGAGTGTTAGATGGGGCATTCTGCTGCGCTTTAAGAATCTCATCCTCCAAAAAGGAGTCCAAAGCAGCAATCACAACACCTTCTTGTAAAATGCTCTCCTCCTCCTCAGCACCGACCATGGGAGAAAAGCTGCGAGACAAAGCATCCGCTTTAACATTCTTGGTACCCGGGATGTAAGTAACGGAAAAATTAAACAGCAAGAAAAAAAGTGCCCACCTAGCCTGACGTGCATTCAAGCGCTTGGCAGCATCAAGATAGATCAGATTTTTTTGATCAGTGAAAACCTGAATGGGAAATTCAGCACCTTCCAAGAGATGACGCCAGTGTTCAAATGTGAGTTTAATAGCCAGCAATTCCCGATTACCAATATCGGAATTAAGTTCAGTCTCAGAAATTCTTTTTGAAAAAAAGGCACAGGGATGTACTCCATCCTTGTTTTCCTGAGACAACACCGCACCGACCCCCACAGAAGAAGCATTAACCTCAACCAAAAACGGCTTCGTCACATCAGGCTGCATAAGGATGGGAGCAGAGGTGAACCTCTCCTTTAGAAACACAAAAGCTTCAATGGCCTCAGAAGTCCACTGAACCGTATTAGCACCTTTCCTGGTGAGATCGGTCAGTGGTTTGACAATAATAGAATTTTTTTTATGAATTTTCTGTAATAATTGGCGAAACCCAAAAACCTCTGCATCGATTTCAAACCAATAGGCCTAGGCCATTCCTGCACAGCTTGAACTTTCACCGGGTCCATCTCAAAGCTCTCGCTAGAGATAATGTAGCCCAAAAAGCTAATTCTCTGAACAGCGAGCTCACATTTCTCCAGCTTAGCAAAAAGCGAATTGTCAATCAATAACTGCAATACCTCACGTACGCTCCGCCAAAGAGACTCCAGATCCGGCGAATAAATCAAAATGTCATCCAAATACACAACCACATTTTTGCCGATCAAAGGTCTAAGGATGTCATTAATAAGATTCTGAAAAAATGTTGCAGCATTGGTAAGACCAAAAGGCATAACCAGATTCTCAAAATGACCCACAGGAGTGTTAAAAGCAGTCTTCCATTCATCACCCTCCTTCATGCGCAACAAATTGTATGCCCCCCGGAGATCAATTTTAGAGAACCACTTGGCCCCCACTAACTGGTTAAACAAATCAGGAATCAATGGCAGTGGGTAAGGATTGCGTACAGTAATTTTATTAATCTCACGAAAGTCCAGACAAGGACGTAAACCGCCGTCCTTTTTTTTAACAAGAAAAAATCCAGCAGCCACAGGAGACTTGGAAGGCCTAATGTGACCGGCGGCCAAGCTTGTCTGTATGTATTCCTCCAAAGCATTTCTCTCAGGAATAGTAAGATTAAATAAACGACTTTTAGGAAGAGTCGCTCCAGGGACAAATTCAATGGTACAATCATAGTCTCTATGGGGAGGCAAAATTTGCGATTCCTTCTCAGAAAAAACTTTCCAAAAATCCTGAATAGGTACAGGTAATTCCCCTTTATCCACAGCAGCAATGCGCCCGTTACAACACTTGTCATAACACTTAGGGCTCCAGGACTTAATTTCATTGGTAGACCAATCCAGTACAGGATTGTGCAATTTTAACCAGGGTAACCCCAACACTACTGGAGAAGGCAAATTATTTAATACTACCAAATCCAAATTCTCTTGGTAAATACCATTAATAGTGAGGGGAAATTCACAGACCTTGTGAGTAACACTCTTTAAGGGAGAGCCATCGACAGAAATCACGGCAATAGGGGATGACAAAGGTTTGGGTTTTAATTTAAGTTTTTCCAAGAATCCCCCATCAATCACATTTAGAGTAGAACCACAATCCACAAATACCCGAAATTCAATTAATTCTTCCTGAGCAGTGGTAGTAGCAGAAAGAAGTACACCCTTAGTATTTAAACAGGCTATACGGGCGTAACTGACCTTTTTTTTTTCTTTGTTCATATGAAGCACACAGTTCTTAATGAAATGGTCAGATCCACCGCAATAAAAGCACAAACCTTCAGAAAATCTGCGGTCTTTTTCCTGAGAGCGGGGTGACATCGCCCCAATCTCTATCGGCTCTCCAATGTCAGTACAGACCCTCTCAAGACTCGGAGCTGACATGGCAGAGGATTTACTCTCATTAACCCTTGCACGCAGTCTCCTGTCCACCCGTATAGCTAATTGCATTGACTCCTGCAAGTTTCCAGGTGAAGGATAAGCAATCAGCAGATCCTTAACCCTTTCACCTAGCCCCGCAAGAAACAAACTTTTCAAAGCCGAATCGTTCCACCCCATCTGAGCAGACCACCGATGGAAGTGAGTACAATAATTTTCCACATTACCTGATCCCTGCCTCAAACGTTTTAATTCAGACTCAGCAGATGAGACACGATCAGGATCATCATACAACAACCCCAAAGCAGAAAAAAAACTATCCACTGATCTAAAGCATGGATCACTAGGTTGGAGAGAAAAGGCCCATCCCTGAGGTTCTTTGCGCAAAAGTGACATTATGAACCCTCTGCGCTGTGATTCATCACCAGAGGATCTGGGCCTCAAAAGAAAATACAGCAAACAAGCATTTTTAAAGGAAAAAAAATCTTGTTGTTCACCAAAAAATAGATCAGGCAGACGTACCTTTGGCTCCACAAAATGCGCTCCAGAACAGCTACTCACGTGTTGCTGGAGCTCGGCCACCTCCAGAGAGAGTCCCTGCAAGCGTTGAGCCAAATCCTGAACAGAGACCATGATGGAAACTGGAGGTCTTTCCTTAGAGAAATTTTTTGGCTGGACTTACTGTTATGATCTGCTACAAGCACTAAGGAAAGACAGGAGATCTGTCCCTACAATAGAACTAAGCTGGAACCCTACGATGTAACGGGGAACCTGATCCTGCGATCAGACCCGCTAAAGTCCTCGGCTAGTCTGAACGAAGACCTATAGATGTGAGGAAGGGATCCCTACCAGAACTAGGGACTGGGAGAAAGATGGACACCTCCTAGCAGAAATTGTAGCAGAAATAAGACAAACAAACAACATAGAACATAGAGGTCCGAAGACCTAGCAAAACTGACTGAGAAAGGTAACAGAGCACCAAGCTAGCTCAAGAGTAGAAATTACAATGAAGTCCAGCAAGGCCAGGAGGGCGGAGCAGGATTAAATAGGCAAAAAAGGTCATGTGACCAGCAAACTAGAAAAATCCTAACAGGAGAGTTCTAACAATTCCTGCCACTCTTGGTGACCTAATTTCCATGGTTATCCAGATCAATCTCAGGTTCCTGGAATGTTCCAGAGAGGCAACGCGTAAGAGGAGACCAAGGCATCTGGCTCCATCCTTCCAAAGACCGCTCATTAACCAGCCTTTCGAGTCAGTACTCTTCTAAACCTATGAAGGTCGACCGCTTTAACCTGGCTGAGCAACGGGGTTATGCTTCTACTAAAGTAGTATGGAACATTTTATCTGCTCTTGTCCAGAGAACTTGAGAAACTCCCAAGCTTAGGGTCTGTAGGAGGGGCTACACTGGGTGAGAGTAATTCCTCTCCACCATTGACTCTGACCATATCTGCATTATATGGCGTTACCCGGTTCATTGAGACAGCCTACCTAGATTCCGGTTCGGTTGGAAACTTCATGCAGCAATAGGTGGTAGTATTCCAGATTCTCGTCCAATGCCTCCAGAGTCCTGTGATGGTGTCATCTGTCGATAGAAGGGCCCTATCTGAAGTCTTTCATTTTGTTACTGAGCATGGGGAGCTCCAGATAGGAAATTTGAATATGGAGAAGATCGCCTTCTATGTGCTGCCTTGCCTGTCTCATCCACTTCTCCTGGGCCTGCCGTGGCTATGTATTCATGAGTCCGTCCTATACTGGAGATCCAGTCAGGTGCTTCATTGAAGACACCATATACTCTGCTGGGCTTGCCACCTACTTACAGGCCATACGCTGATGTCTTCGTTAAGAAGGAAGCGGAGACGTTACCTCAACATAGGCCGTATGATTGTCCCATTGACTAGAGCCCGGGATCCTCACCTCCTCTAGGCCATACTCTACCCTGTGTCTCAGGCGGAGACTGAAGCCATGTCCGATTTTATTGAGGACAATCTGGCAAGGGGACTCACCCTGAAGTCTTACCAGTATGAGTTGGTTTCTTCTTTGTTAAAAAGAAGAATGAAAGTCTCCGATTTTGTATATATTATAGAGATCTCAACCAGATCACTATTAAAAAAAGAAAATATCCTTTGCCACTAATCCCGGAATTGTGTGATCGTCTAAGAGGTGCCAGGATATTCACCAAGCTGTATCTGAGAGGAGCCTGCAACCTAATTTTCATATGCCAAGGAGATGAGTCAAAGACTGCTTTCAACACATGGGACAGTCACTATGAGTACCTTGTTATGCCCTTTGGGCTCAGTAAAGCCCCAGCTGTTTTCCAAGAGTTTGTGAATGACATTTTCCGAGATCTCCTTTACTCTTGTGTGGTGGTTTATATGGATGATATTCTGGTATTCTCTCCAGATCTGCCTTCTCATAGGAGGGACTTTTGCCAGGGTTTGAAAAGACTTTGGGAGAATCGCCTGTATGCTAAATTTGAGAAATGCATCTTTGAACAGTTCTCTCTTCCTTTCCTGAGATATATCATTTCAGACATGGGTTTGAAGATGGATCTTGAGAAGGTGCCTGCAATTCTTAAATGGCCGTGTCCTATTGACGTAAAGGCAATTCAGAAATGTTTGGGATTTGCTAACTATTACCCCCAGTTTATTCCTCATGTCTTGTCTTTGACCGCCTTCATCTCAGTTTCAATGCCCCCGTAGGACTAAAAAATAAAATGAAAATGAAAAAAAAGTTTTTAAAGGGAATGAGTCACTATTTTTTAATAATAATAATAATAATAATAATAATAATAATAATAATTATATAATTATTTATTTTAAAGAAGAATAACATACATTGTTTTAACATGTTTTATTATTATTTTTTTAATGCAGCCTCTAGGAATTACCATTTGTATTTACTGGTGTACAGTATGTCTGAGCATGGCACTTACACACCACATATACGACAGCCCCATGCAATAGGTGACTGATAGGTGTCTGACCACATCTCCCATACTGTGGTTGCCTCAGTTGTGAACTGTACATGCCAACCAGGCTGCCTAGTTCACACCAGTGAATGGAGGAAGGTGCCATTTTATTATAGCCCAGAGATGTGCTCTGAGCTGCAATCTTTTCATGTCACAGCTCAAGTTGTGTTCAGCAATGAACCGTCAGAGAAGCACCAGGATAGCAGCCTGACATTGTATTACTAAGCTGTTCTCACCACTGGAAGAAGTTACATCTACAATCCTGTTCCGAGCGGTGAGAACAGTTTGGTAGCTTGGCATTAGTGGTACAATGTCAGACTGCCCAACCTGTATTTCCTTCATAAAGTTGCTATGTTCTGAACACTGACTCAACTCTGCTCAGTCAGTGCTCCTATAGATATGACATGAGAACTATATTGTTTAAAACATAGCATTTATTAATAGAGTAAATAAAATTACATAAGAATCACAAAAAAAAGGGGAAGAAGCCCACATAACAGAGAAGATCTGTCTCGGGGGTGTAAAAAGATAAATACAATCAGAAAAATGTCCCAAAAGCACCATGTGTTTGGCTACCTTTGACAGACGCTGTTAGTAACAATATATCACTGTCCCACAGAATAAATCACTAAATGGCTCTCATGGACAGAAGGGGAGAGAGTATAAGTCTATAAGGTGCATATGCATAAAGTGCTAAGTGCCTAGTACATACAGACCCACTCTCCACCTCTCTCCAAAAACCTCCAACATGAAGAACTGTGGTACATACAAAGTGCTTGATAAAGATAGAACGATTGTCATCAGTTAACCAGTCACATTAACTGTTATTATCATGGTGACATATATAAAAAAACACTAAAATTACCAAGTACCAACGTGATCAGCCGGACAAAGAGAGTAACAAAATGTATAAGTGGAAATTCTCGCAGGCTAACCCTGGGAAACGGAAGGTATCTGCCTCCTCAATGTCCTTGACGGATAATGAATCCGGTGAATCTTCCATCTCAAGTTATAACACCAGATTGTGGCAGAGACATGGATCGAGAAAAAACAATTTCAAGAGCATGTACAAGGATGAGATGGACACTGCAACACCCTCGATGAAGGTAATTAATTTGTCTGACCACACACTTACACAACCCCAAATTAACATCCTGAGTAAGGGCTTATCATTTTCACAGACCAATTATTTTGATTATTTTACGGCAGTAAAAGATCTCCATATGTTTGCGCGTAAGTTGACTTTTAAGAAAATATTCAATAAATCTATTGACATTGATCTGTTTCCTACCCCATAAGAACAGAAAGCGGTAAACATTCTCCAAAGCCTACTAGATGAGCAGGCAGACAGAGAAACAAGTAAGTTACCACCAACTATCATACCAAAATCTCAGCGATTCCCCCCTCTGTCATTGTACCCCAATATTGACCTGTTTGTACGTCTAGTCGATGAGGATTTTAAAAAAATTTCGTGGACTCTCCCATTTGATAACTGTACGAGACAGGAAAGGAAGGCAATTAAAGAGTTAATGTAGCACCCCGAGGACTCGGCTGCTACAGGGGTATTGCACCTCGAACCAGAGGTGTGGTATTCCACTCCCGGGTAAGGATGGAGTGTGGGACTGAGCTCAGATTGCTGCATGCACTACACTCATCCCATTTCCGGGGGACAGAACTACGGTACTCCCACCAGTTAGATGTGCAGGTACGACAGTGTCTGTCCCTGGCTGGAGTGGGAGGGGGGGGAGGAAAATCCCAGTAGTGTAGGGGCAGATAGGGGAGGGACTCTGGGCATAGAGGTAGGAGCCCATTGGGTGCTAGTCACCTGGGCTCACACATAGAGGGAGTATATAAGGTGGGCACCATCTTGAGACAGGGTCTGTTCAGCCTGGAGGAGTGGAGAGAGGAGCTCAGCCAGAGAGGGCTGAGGGGGGAGCTGTGGCTCCGTCTGGGCCCAGCTCCAGAGCCAGGCCTGAAGCAGAGAGAGAGGAAGGAAAAGGAACACTAAGAAAGGCCCAGAGACGCAAGCAGAGGGAACCCTGAGATCCCATGAGTGAACTAAAACGGGTGAAGTGTTGGCAGAGAAGGGTACCGGATCCCAAGCTGGTGGAGGCAAATCATCCTTAGCCAGGAACCGGAGGTCGTGGTCAAGCTTTGGCACGACCCCTCGCCACATCCACCCAGAAGGCACGCCACATAAGGTCAGGAAAACCGGAGAGAGGTTTTGCCCCATAAGGCCCGAGGAAGCCGGACATAGGTGGGTCCCTGGTGAGGACGGCCAGTAGGAAGGAAGAGAGGGGAGCTCAGGACCACGCTCTGGAACTGCCTGGGAGTTGGCCGAGTCCCGCACCTGGTGGACGCAGCACGGCTCGGGTGGTCACTCTTGGCCGAAGTGACCGGAGCAACACCTGTGAGTAAAAGCCTTGAAACTGCACCACACGTCTCTGAGCTTCCTTGCTGCACCATCACTACCACTATCATCCACATCTGCTGCCCTGAGGCCATACCCCTCCCGTTGGGGGTTATACCATCCACGCTGCACATCCGTACCACCGGCCTCAGCGGACTGTCCTGCAGCGGCGGCTTCATAGCCGCATTCAACGGGTGGCGTAGTCGAACATTCTAACATCTACTGCTAAAGACTGCCGCTCAGTTTGACTCCCTGGGCACGGACCGGGTCACCGCCACGAGACTACTACCCCCATCTGATCCGGCTCCGGGTAAGCCCCCGTGCGCGCGATGCCGCACGACACAGCAGGCCCAGGGGCGCGTCAACTTTGGCGTAGTCGGCAGGATTTCGTGCCCGCAACTACCGGGTACTGCGTGCCTGAAGAAAAGCTTATATGTACCGTAAGAAGAAGTCTCCCGCCAATTCCAGAGGGTCCCCGCCATCGGACGCCATCTCGGGTCGTTTCCCGCCGCTTGCCCGCCATCTGCAGCCTTTTCCCGCCATCCACGGAGTTTCCCGCCATTAGGAGACGATTCCCGCCATCTGAGACGATTTCCCGCCCTGGCAGAGCGGACGCCATTATGGGCGTGCCAGAGGGTGGCAAGAGACCACCTCCCATCGTGGGCCTGGTCCCAGAAGAGCGCCAAAAGCGGAGACCGCCCCCACCAGCAGAGACTGCAATGATAGAGATGTCCATCAGAGCGAGGGGTCTGCCCCTGGAACTGACAATCACCAAGTGGCCCCGGGACCACCCTCAGTATGGGCGGATCAAGAACAAAAGAGAGAGGATGGGTGCAGCCTGGAGGAGTCTGGAAAGATCGCACCCGGAGATGGAGGGAGAGTGAGGCAGCACCGACCCTCTGGTCAGGAGCCTGTTGCAGGCCGCCACCCCAGAAGGCCTGGTGGAGATCCTGGCACAGCTCCCCAAAGATCGGGAGCATGCACAGACCGCGCTGGAGGGCTTGGCTCGGAAGATGGCCCGAGTGCAGCAAGAAGTGCTGGCCGAGTGGAGCAGAGAAATGGCCCTGCAGGCTGGAACTCGCCAGCAAAGGACGCCACCCGGGACGAGGAGTCTGTCTGCCTCTCAGGATGGTGCAGGAGGGACGAAGGCCGGAGACGACGCCGTGGAAGGAGCTGAAGAGATGGAAGCAGGTAAAGGGGACGTCACCACCCCAGGCCTAGTAGCCGTGAGCCTGCCCCAGCTCCCCGTCGCAGAGCCCAAAATTCCCCTTACCGTGCCCGTTGCTGCACCGCCACCGCTCCAAACTAGGCCTCAAGCGGCAGGAGCCGCGGCCACGCCCCTTGTGACGTCACGCGCCTTAATCCAGAGCGCGGTCAAGCAGGAAACGCCACCGGCCTGGTCGCAAGGCCGAGTACCCCCGGGCGCCGCCGTATCCACAGTGCCCTTCACCTTCAGAGTGCCACCGGCCTGGTCGCAAGGCCTGGTGAATCCGGGCGCCGCTACCACCACCGCGCCCTCGACCTCCACAGTGCTGCCCTTAGGTGAAGACCTGTTCGCACAGCATACTTGCCCGGATGGGCAGCCCTTTGAATGGCCACCGGAGTACCTCAGTCCCCGACTCCGGAAGGAAAGGCCCCTGTGTGAGCCCCTGATCCCAACTCCGGCGCCCGCCAAGATCACCCCACTCCCGTTGGAGGAGGCGCAGTTCGCATGGGACCCCACCGGTGAAAACCTCATGGGGTTCACCCAAGAGACCCGGGCGGCCGCAGCCCAGCGTGCGGAGTGCTGCCGACAACAACTAGAGGTCTTCAACAAAGAACGGCGAGAGAGGCGGGTCCGCGAGGAGCGGCTGCAGGTCCAAAGTGCGGAGCAGAAAAGCCGGACCCGGCGAAACCCCCGTGCAGCCCACGGTCCCCGCGCCACCGGGACTGTAATCAAGTTCCAACTGGAACACGGTTGGGGCTTTATCAGGGATCACAGAACCCCCGGCGATGTCTTTGTTACCCGCAGGGATGTCGAGTCCCATCTGCCAGAGGGACACCGTGGACGTGACCTTTACCTGGGTGACGAGGTCACCTTCACCCGGCATCAGTGTGCAAAAGGACCATACGCCCTTCATGTGCACCGGCTGACGGAGGAAGAGCTGCGGTATGAGGAGGAACAAGAGGACCCGGAGGGGTCTGAAGATTACCCTCAGGAGGAGACAAGGAGAGGACACCGCTGCTGAAGGGAAGTAGCATAAACTGAAACTGTATATAGTTACCCGTAGGGGTACTTGTCATGCTGCCAATTTAAGTGTGGTCCCCATTGGGACTAGTGTGAACTGTTTATCTGTGTGTCCCTATCCCTAATCAGGCTGAGGACTGTGAGCAGCCATCCCTTATCCCCACTGGCCGAGGACTGAGAGCAGCCATACCCTGTAAATAGTTGCGCTTCCTAAGGCGCCCCCTACCGGTTTTATAGGAGAACTGCTGTTTTTCTTCCAGTGACTGTGGCACTTTACCTGGTCACAAGTTGCACCGTGGCCAGAAGATCAAGAACATTATATATGAAAAAGTTTTATATCAAAAGTTTATACTGCTAGAATAATATATAAGAAGTTACCTGTCATGTTATATTTGCTGATAATGTTTATGATGTTTTACCTGTTAGTGTATGTTTTAAAAAGTTTGTATGTTTTGGTATGTTTTACTCTTTTCCAGCCCGAGGACGTGCTGTGGTTTACCAGGGGGGAATGTAGCACCCCGAGGACTCGGCTGCTACAGGGGTATTGCACCTCGAACCAGAGGTGTGGTATTCCACTCCCGGGTAAGGATGGAGTGTGGGACTGAGCTCAGATTGCTGCATGCACTACACTCATCCCATTTCTGGGGGACAGAACTACGGTACTCCCACCAGTTAGATGTGCAGGTACGACAGTGTCTGTCCCTGGCTGGAGTGGGAGGGGGGGGAGGAACATCCCAGTAGTGTAGGGGCAGATAGGGGAGGGACTCTGGGCATAGAGGTAGGAGCCCATTGGGTGCTAGTCACCTGGGCTCACACATAGAGGGAGTATATAAGGTGGGCACCATCTTGAGACAGGGTCTGTTCAGCCTGGAGGAGTGGAGAGAGGAGCTCAGCCAGAGAGGGCTGAGGGGGGAGCTGTGGCTCCGTCTGGGCCCAGCTCCAGAGCCAGGCCTGAAGCAGAGAGAGAGGAAGGAAAAGGAACACTAAGAAAGGCCCAGAGACGCAAGCAGAGGGAACCCTGAGATCCCATGAGTGAACTAAAACGGGTGAAGGGTTGGCAGAGAAGGGTACCGGATCCCAAGCTGGTGGAGGCAAATCATCCTTAGCCAGGAACCGGAGGTCGTGGTCAAGCTTTGGCACGACTCCACGCCACATCCACCCGGAAGGCACGCCACATAGGGTCAGGAAAACCGGAGAGAGGTTTTGCCCCATAAGGCCCGAGGAAGCCGGACATAGGTGGGTCCCTGGTGAGGACAGCCAGTAGGAAGGAAGAGAGGGGAGCTCAGGACCACGCTCTGGAACTGCCTGGGAGTTGGCCGAGTCCCGCACCTGGTGGACGCAGCACGGCTCGGGTGGTCACTCTTGGCCGAAGTGACCGGAGCAACACCTGTGAGTAAAAGCCTTGAAACTGCACCACACGTCTCTGAGCTTCCTTGCTGCACCATCACTACCACTATCATCCACATCTGCTGCCCTGAGGCCATACCCCTCCCGTTGGGGGTTATACCATCCACGCTGCACATCCGTACCACCGGCCTCAGCGGACTGTCCTGCAGCGGCGGCTTCATAGCCGCATTCAACGGGTGGCGTAGTCGAACATTCTAACTAGTGTTGAGGCACCCCCGTAGTGTTCGAGTTCGGTTCGGTTCGTCGAACACCCGTGTGTTCGCCGAACTGTTCGTCGAACTGTTCGTCGAACACCTTCGAACACCGTTAAAACCAATGGCAGGCAAACAAAAACACATAGAAACACATAGAAAACACCTTCAAAGGTGTCCAAAAGCTGACAAACTGCTCAGAAGACATAACTAACACATGGAAAAGTGACAAGTACATATAGTCATGCGAAAATAAAAGAGGTGGAGGAGTAAAAGGAGGGGGAGACACAGATATAGGCATGTCATGCCCTTCTAAAATCCAAAAAGTGAGAAGCCGACACGGCCAGTCCGCTCCTGCCCGTGCCACCTCCGTGTCGCCGGGTTTGTGCCAGAGCCGCGGTGAACCCTGACGGCCAGCCCCCCTCTCCCAATACTGGTGCCTGTCCGCTGGTGGGTCGAGCGAGCCCCCCTGTGGTGGAGGCAGCTCTAAGCTTTTTAATTTAAATTGTCTCTCTAATTTGAATGAATACACTTTAAATCCATTTACAAGGATCTATTGGAGGGCAAGTCTCATGCCAGCAGCCGCGGTAATTCCAGCTCCAGTAGCGTCCACTAAAGCTGCTGCAGTTAAAAAGCTTTTATAAGGATCGAGCTCGGCTGTCCACCGCAAGGCATCCTACTGCCAGTCCCAGCCCCTATGCCTTGGGGTGCCTCCTGATGCTCTTCACTAAGTATCCCATGGTCCCGAAGCATTTCCTTTGAAAAAATTAAGTGTCTAAACTACAGGTGGTGCAGCTTGCTTAACAGCCGGGATAATCCGCTGACTAGCAGACACTGCTACTAGGCACAAAGTATTTCCTGGGCTAGATGCAGTTAAAAATTTGTAATTAGATACTCTCGTTGGATGCTGAGAAAGCATTCCATAGAGTCTCCTGGCACGCCATATATGATTCTCTTAAAAAGCTTGGGGTAGGGGTCTAGGGGACCCTTTTATAGCCAAAATCACGGCCCTGTATCGCAATACGTCACCTAGGCTGAAGATAAATGGAACTGTAGCACCCTGAGGGCTCGGTTGCTACAGACGTATTGCACCTCACCCAGAGGTGTGATATCTCACTCTCAGGTAAGGATGGAGTGTGGATCAGGACCCGACACCTGCATGCATTACACCACATTGCCGTGGGGCAGGGCGACCAATATGCCCCTGAGATGGGGACGACAGTCCCTGTCCCTGGCTGGAGTGGGGGGAGGGAACACTGAGGAAGGGGAACCCTGTAGTGCAGGAGCAGGGAGGAAGCAGTTCCTGGGTGCATTGAGAAGGGAGTATAAAAGGTGGGCACCATCTTAGTTCAGTGCAGAGAAGTCTGAGCAGAAGTGGCAGGGAGCAGGGGCTCTGCATGAGCTCTGCTCCGGAGGCGGGCCTAGTAACAGAGGCCCAGGCCTGGAAGAGGGAGAAGGAAGGAAGAGGAGCGGAGAAGGCTCCAGGAACGAGGAATGAAGGGATCCCAGGGGTGCGGACGGGCGAGTCGCCACCACACGCCCGAATCCACCTGCGTGGAGGGGTCAGGCCAAAGGGGGAGACCGGTCCCCGAACTAGTGGAGGCAGGAAACGACCCTCAGCTAGAAACCGGAGGCTCTGACATTTTATGTGGCGCAGCCACTCGCTACACCCGCTAGGAAGGCACCACATAGGGTCAGGGAAACTGGCGCCAAGTTTACCAAGAGGAGGCCCGAGGCAGCCGGACAGAAGTGTTGGTAAGAAAGGCCAGACAAAGGACACACAAAGGGGGTCCTGTGAAGTGCTCCAAAGTTATCTGGGAGTTGTCTGAGCCCCTCACCTGGTGAGCACAGTACGACGTGGGCAGCCGTTACCTGCAGACGTGGTCTGGATAATAAGAACTGTGAGTAAAGGCCCTGAACTGCATCACTGACTCCGTGTCGTTACTGCTGCTGCCCTGCACCATCACCCCCATCCTCCGCATACACTGCCCTGAGGCTATACTCCTCCCGTGGGGAGTTATGCTACGCTCTGCTGCACCCACAACACCAGCCTCAGTGGTCTGCCCTGTAGCGGCAGTTCACTCTGACCGCAATCCACGGGTGGCGTAGTCGGACATTTAAACATGAAAACCACATAAATAGTTCCGCCACTGGTTTGACCGCCCTGAGCAACGGAACTGGGTCGCCGCCACGAAGACTACAACCACCAGCATCCACCAGAAAGGGTCCGGCTCCGGGTGTCCCAAGGCCCAGGGGGTGCGTCAGAACATTTTCATCACCTTTCACAATCACCAATGGGACAAGGCAGTGATGTCCTCTATCCCCTCTCTTATACATCCTAGTGACGGAGCACCTGCTCTCATCAATTCGCCATAACCCCAATATTAGGTGGATTGAGGTGGGAGGCACCGAGTACAAGTGCTCTCTATTTGCTGATGATGTCCTAGTATACATCACTCAATCACATATATCCATCCATGCTGTTATGGCTGAAATAGATCACTTTGTTACATGGTAAAATTTTAAAATCAATGCAGCGAAGTCTGAGGCCCTCGATGTCTCCCTCCCCAAATCCATATAGGATTCCATCCAGTCCAACTTTCCCTTTGCCTGGCCCTCACAGGGTATCAAATACTTAGGAATTCCTATTCATAGAGACCTCTCCCATCTATGTTATCTTAATTTTGGGCCCTTTATTGAACAACTCCATACAGACCACGGTTGGCAAGTTAGAACTGTAAGATTCACTACGTGAACCACTGGTGTTTTGTGGAAAAGCACATGTACACTGCGTTCCAAATTATTATACAAAAAGTGTTTAGGAGTGATAAGGGAAGAATTTGTTTGTTTGTCAGTTAAACTCATTGATGGTGATGTGTGTCAGGGCTCTTTATATCACTGTAAGCAATTGCAGACCCCTGTGCTAATAAGTTTGGCAGGTGTGTCCAATGAAAGGCAAGACTACTTAGAAGGCTCTCTCACATTATTAAGCAGCCTACATTTTCTGCCAAAATGGGAAAGAAAAAGGATGTGTCGGCTGCTGAGAAGCAACAAATTGTGGAGTGTTTAGGTCAAGGCATGACTACAATCAACATTGTGCGATGATCAGGATGAAGTGTCTTGGCAATCAAGAAGTATGTAGCTGATTCACAGTACACACGTGTGCGTGCTGATAAGGGCAAATTGAGGACTCTTTCCTACAGGCAATTACGTCAGGTTGAAAGAGCAGCGGCAAAAAAGCCTTGTCATAGCAGCAGACAAGTTTTTGAAGCTGCTTGTGCCTCCAACGTCCCCCGAACAACAAGATGCAGGGTCCTTCAGAGGTTTGCAGCTGTGCATGCGCCATCCTGTCGACCTCCTCTATCCACTTCACACAAGCAGAAACGGCTCCAGTGGGCCAAACATTACATGAAGACTGATTTCAAAACTGTTTTGTTCACGGATGAGTGCCGTGCAGCGCTCGATGGTCCAGATGGATGGAGTGGAGGATGGCTGGTTGATGGACACCCCACGCAAACACGGCTACAGCGCCAACAAGGAGGAGGTGGAGTAATGTTTTGGGCTGGAATCATGGGGAGAGAGATTGTCGGCCCCTTTAGGATCCCTGAAGGCGCTAAAGATGAACTCCATAATGTATGTGGATTTTCTCAAACAGCACTTCCTGCCATGGTTCAAGAAGAAGAACCGTGTATTTCACAGCAAGATCATTTTTCTGCATGATAATGCACCATCTCATGCTGCACATAAAACATCTGCATCTCTGGCTGATATGGGCATAAAAGGGGACAAACTTATGGTGTGACCCCCATGCTCCCCTGACCTGTACCCCATTCAGAACCTTTGGAGCATCATTAAAAGGAGTGTCTATGATGGCGGGAGGCAGTTCACATCTAAGCAACAGCTCTGGGAGAGTATTCTGTCCTCATGCAAAACAATTGAAGCAGAAACCATCCAAAACCTGACAAATTCAATGGACGAGAGAGTTCAGAAGCTCCTTTCGAACAAGGGGTCCTATGTAAAAATGTAACATCACCTAGAATAAAGTTTTGAGTTGAAAACTGTTTGATTTCAGTTTCTAACAACCTGCTAATGCTTATAATTTCAAAAATGACCATTTTTTTTGGTCTTTATTAAAATGAAAAGGTTGATCGAAAAGTTTGGGGGATCTAAGAGTGTGGCAACCCAGTAGTCATGATTACTTCGAATTCTGACAATATGAGGGTCATGCTGCAGGTAGTGCAGCAAGAAGGCACTTATGTGCCTTGCGCATCTCGGAGCCCCAAAATTATTTTCCGGGCTAGATGCAGCTAAAAATTATTTTTAATTTTAAATCTGGTGAAGCTTTAGTATAGATGGCCTAATAGGATCAGTGCTGCACACTGCTACAAAGCCCAAATTATTTTCCAGTCAAGATACAGATAAACATGATTAGTAATTTGAAAGCTTAAAACGGTTGGTAGGGTGATTTTAACCAATCATCAAGCTTTTACTCTCCCCAGGATGACACAGGGGTAGAAAAGTCGTTTCGGATCCATGATTTGTTCATCTTTATGAACGTGAGTCTGTCTACATTATCAGTGGAGAGCCGCGTGCGCTTATCTGTCAGCACACCACCAGCAGCGCTGAACACACGTTCAGACAGAACGCTGGCTGCGGGGCATGACAAGATCTCCAAGGCGTAAGTGGCTAGCTCCGGCCATTTATCCAGATTGGAAGCCCAAAAAGAGCAAGGGTCCAGTGACACAGTCGTGGCTTCAATGTTTACTTGGAGATACTCCTGTACCATCGTCTCTAGGCGTTGACTATGTGTCAGACTTCTTGTCTCCTGTGGCCTTGCAAAGGATGGGCTAAAAAAGTGGTGAAATGATTCCGCAAAATTGATGTTACCAGCAGATACTGTGGTTCTGTTACGGTTTGAGTGCTGAACACTTGACGGTCCCACGGTTGGCAAGTTGGAACTGTGAGATTCACTACGTGCACCACTGGTATTTTGTGGAAAAGCACATGTAAGATTCTGCAACAGTCTCTGCTGATACTCCTGCATGCGTGCATCCCTTTCTATGGCAGGAATAATTTCTGCAAATTTACTTTTGTACCGGGGATCTAACAGTGTGGCAACCCAGTAGTCAGGATTATTTCTAATTCTCACAATTCGAGGGTCATGTTGCAGGTAGTGCAGCAAGAAGGCACTCATGTGTGTTGCGCATCCAGGAGCACCAAGTCCCTGTTGTGTTGGTGGCGAGGTAACAATCATGCTTCCTTCCTCTGTCCTCTCCCCCCAACCTCGCACAACAGAAATGTGATCAAGGTCTCCCTCATCTGATGAGTCTTCCATCAGTTCGTCCTCCACTTCTTCCTGGGCTTCTGCACCTTCCTCACTAGTTTGGC
Organism: Phyllobates terribilis; assembly: GCF_046119375.1. Taxonomy (NCBI): domain Eukaryota; kingdom Metazoa; phylum Chordata; class Amphibia; order Anura; family Dendrobatidae; genus Phyllobates; species Phyllobates terribilis. The sequence continues at coordinate 288,948,535 of NW_027362769.1, forward strand.
TGCTACCATGCGCCCTGGTAAAACCATCTCCCCCACCCTCACATGCCTGCCGCCTTGGTGCTGCCGACCGTCTGGACCTTGCAGATGTTAGCCCTTCCGCATACAACTCCTCCTCCTCTACTTCCTCCACCTCCTCTTGTGCCACCACCTGACTCCGAATTCTGTTTAACATGTGCTCCAGCATGTAAATCACCGGAATAGTCATGCTGATAATGGCATCGTCAGCACTAAACATCTTCGTCGCCATTTCAAAACTGTGCAGAAGGGTGCATAGGTCCCTGATCTGAGACCACTCCTCCAGCGTGATTTGCCCCACCTCTGAATCTCGTTGGCCCAGGCTATACGTCAGAACGTATTGCACCAGGGCTTGTCGGTGCTGCCACAGTCGCTGCAACATGTGCAGAGTTGAATTCCACCGGGTAGGCACATCGCATTTTAGCCGGTGAAGTGGCAGGCCCAACGACTTCTGTAGAGATGTAAGTCGCTGAGCTGCGGGATGCGAACGGCGGAAGTGAGCACACAGCGACCGTGCCCTCTGCAGAATGCCATCTAGTCTGGGATAGTGGGCTAAAAATTGCTGGACAACCAGGTTCAACACGTGAGCCATACAAGGCACGTGTGTGACATTGCCCCGGGGAAGGGCCGCACCCAGGTTTGCAGCATTGTCGCACACGGCCTTCCCTGGTTTCAGGTCCAGTGGAGACAACCATTCATGAAATTGGTTCTCCAGAGCTGACCACAACTCCTCAGCTGTGTGACTCACATTTCCCAGACATTTCAATGTAAAAACCGCCTGATGACGTTGAGCCCTACTGCCAGCTTAGTAAGGAGGTGTGCAGGATCCCTTCTGCGCAGTTAGAAAGCTTGTGGCATGACCAGACAGGCTTTGGGTGCAGGTGGAAGACCGAGAGGAGGTTGAGGAGGCAGAAGCAGTGGAGGAACTTTGACATAAAGAGGATTGACGCACAACTCGTGGGGACGGCAAGACTTGGACAGCAGCCCCTTGTCCTGCTGTCACCATAGTTACCCAGTGCCCAGTCAGCGACATGTAACGCCCCTGTCCATGCCTACTCGTCCAAGTGTCTGTGGTGAAATGCACCCTGTCACACACAGAGTTTCTCAAAGAATCGGTGATGTTGTGTGCGACATGCTGGTGGAGCGCAGGCACACCTTTCTTTGAGAAGTAGTGCCGACTGGGCATCTGGTACTGGGGCACTGCGACGGACATAAGGTCTCGAAAATCCTCTGTGTCCACCAGGCGGAAAGGCAGCATTTCTGTAGCCAAGAGCTTGCAGATGGTGAAATTCAACCTCTTAGCTTTCTCATGGCTAGGAGGAAATGGTCTTTTACTTGTCCACATCTGAGGGACCGAGGGCTGGCTATTGTGCTTAGACGGGGTTGATAAGGGTGTCCCCGGCAAACTGCTGGTCTGTGAGGAAGATGCAGGCGGACATGTTAGGTTGCCTTGATCCAAAGGTGGTGCTATCGATGTCGGACAGCGCTCAACACCAGCTGGTGTTACCACCTCCAAAGAAAATGATGACCTGCCAATCACGCTGGCTGTTGCGGGTAAAGAGGTGGCAGGTCTGCGCCCCAAAACAGGTGTGACTGCTGTCCCCCCAGTCACAGAGGATGAAGAGGCCGCGGATGCACAAGATATGGCAAACGGTGATTGGCCCGGCCGGCTAGGCCGCATTGTAGCACACTGAGCTTCCCACTGCAACTTATGCTTCATGTCCATGTGCCGGTTCATGCATGAAGTACTCAAACTATGTATTTTTTGGCCTCTACTTAGCTTTTGCTGACAAATGTTACAGATAACACGAGTTGGGTCATCTTTATCGATCTGAAAAAATGCCCAGGCTATGCAAGGCTTAGCACCCATGCGACCTGAAGAGCCACCACGACTTGTGGTGAGAGGCAGAGTTGTGTTTGAGGATGCAGTTGTTGACGTGCTTCCAGTACTACGTCTCTGTCCAGGAAGGCGCAACCTGACCTCGTCGTCAGTAGCATCTTCCTCCACCTCCTCTGCTGACCTCATCTCTTGGCTGACTGTGGGTTGACAGTAAGTGGGATCTCCGACCTCATCATCATCACCCTGTGCGTTATCACACCCGTCGTCCTCAGAGCCAACCTGTTCCTGCCCTGACAAAAAACTAAAGTTGTCGCTCCAATCAGGTATTTGAGTCTTATCATCGTCTTCCTCATTGTCTCCACCAACAGGAGTTACAGTTTGGGAATGAGGGTCTACATTATGGTCAGAACCTTCTGCGTCTGGTCCTGGATCCGACTCATAAAGATTCTGGGCATCAGTGCAGATCATTTCCTCGTCTGGATTCACAGAAGCGCTGGAGTCGACCTCTGATTCCCAGGCTATAGTATGAGTAAACAGCTCTGCAGACTCAACCATCTGTTCTACCTCATACTCAGACGGGCAGCTGGAGATTTGGGAGCTGTGAGGAAGCAAGTGCGATTTGGGTGACACCTTTGAGGACTGGAGTATTTGTGATGTTGAAGTTGATGTGGAGGAGAGCCCACTTAAAGGAGCACTTGATATCCGTTGAAGCACCTGCTGTTTTTGTGCCTCATCTGGAATTTGTAGCGATTGGCGTGGCCGTAAGAAAGGGATCTTATCACATTGTCCGCTAAAAGAAGTAGACATTTTAGTTTGGCTGGAAGATGGTCTTTCTTCTGCAGATGTTACTGTTGCTTTAACACCTACCCCACGGACACAACCTTTTTTCCCCTTCCCAACACGCCTATTCCCCTTTCCACCAGCAGCAGGCCTTTTTCCACTCATTTTGGTGGTTAACTAATTCACAACTCTGGAGTTGTTTGCACAAAAAAACAATGGATGGTAACCGAGCAGAGCTGAGTGGCCAAACTGTGGTATTAGGCCAAAACTATTGGCTGGGTTAGATGCAGAAAAAAATTATTTTGAATTTGCAACCTGATGGAGGTCAGTATAGATGGACTAATACAAATAGTCCCACACACTGCTAGAAGCCCAAATATTTTTTCAGAGGTACTGTAGATGCAGATAAAAATTATTTTTAATTTGCAACCTGATGGAGGTCAGTATAGATGGACTAATAGACCAAGTCCCACACACTGCTAGAAGCCCAAATATTTTTTCAGAGCTAGATGCAGAAAAAAATTATTTTTAATTTGCAACCTGATGGAGGTCAGTATAGATGGACTAATAGACCAAGTCCCACACACCGCTTGAAGCCCAACTATTTTTTCAGAGCTAGATGCAGAAAAAAATTATATTCAATTTGCAACCTGCTGGAGGTCAGTATAGAAGGACTAATAGAACAAGTCCCACACACTGCTAGAAGCCCAAATATTTTTTCAGAGCTAAATGAAGAAAAAAATTATTTTTAATTTGCAACCTGATGGAGGTCAGTATAGATGGACTAATAGACCAAGTCCCACACACTGCTAGAAGCCCAAATATTTTTTCAGAGCTAGATGCAGAAAAAAATTATTTTTAATTTGCAACCTGATGGAGGTCAGTATAGATGGACTAATAGACCAAGTCCCACACACTGCTAGAAGCCCAAATATTTTTTCAGAGCTAAATGAAGAAAAAAATTATTTTTAATTTGCAACCTGATGGAGGTCAGTATAGATGGACTAATAGACCAAGTCCCACACACTGCTAGAAGCCCAAATATTTTTTCAGAGCTAGATGCAGAAAAAAATTATTTTTAATTTGCAACCTGATGGAGGTCAGTATAGATGGACTAATAGACCAAGTCCCACATACCGCTAGAAGCCCAAATATTTTTTCAGAGCTAGATGCAGAAAAAAATTATTTTTAATTTGCAACCTGATGGAGGTCAGTATAGATGGACTAATAGACCAAGTCCCACACACTGCTAGAAGCCCAAATATTTTTTCAGAGCTAGATGCAGAAAAAAATTATTTTTAATTTGCAACCTGATGGAGGTCAGTATAGATGGACTAATAGACCAAGTCCCACACACCGCTAGAAGCCCAAATATTTTTTCAGAGCTAGATGCAGAAAAAAATTATTTTTAATTTGCAACCTGATGGAGGTCAGTATAGATGGACTAATAGACCAAGTCCCACACACTGCTAGAAGCCCAAATATTTTTTCAGAGCTAGATGCAGAAAAAAATTATTTTTAATTTGCAACCTGATGGAGGTCAGTATAGATGGACTAATAGACCAAGTCCCACACACCGCTAGAAGCCCAACTATTTTTTCAGAGCTAGATGCAGAAAAAAATTATATTCAATTTGCAACCTGCTGGAGGTCAGTATAGAAGGACTAATAGAACAAGTCCCACACACTGCTAGAAGCCCAAATATTTTTTCAGAGCTAAATGAAGAAAAAAATTATTTTTAATTTGCAACCTGATGGAGGTCAGTATAGATGGACTAATAGGCCAAGTCTCACACACTGCTAGAAGCCCAAATATTTTTTCAGAGCTAGATGCAGAAAAAAATTATTTTTAATTTGCAACCTGATGGAGGTCAGTATAGATGGACTAATAGACCAAGTCCCACACACTGCTAGAAGCCCAAATATTTTTTCAGAGCTAGATGCAGAAAAAAATTATTTTTAATTTGCAACCTGATGGAGGTCAGTATAGATGGACTAATAGACCAAGTCCCACACACTGCTAGAAGCCCAAATATTTTTTCAGAGCTAGATGCAGAAAAAAATTATTTTTAATTTGCAACCTGATGGAGGTCAGTATAGATGGACTAATAGACCAAGTCCCACACACCGCTTGAAGCCCAACTATTTTTTCAGAGCTAGATGCAGAAAAAAATTATATTTATTTGGAACCTGCTGGAGGTCAGTATAGAAGGACTAGTAGAACAAGTCCCACACACTGCTAGAAGCCCAAATATTTTTTCAGAGCTAAATGAAGAAAAAAATTATTTTTAATTTGCAACCTGATGGTGGTCAGTATAGATGGACTAATAGACCAAGTCCCACACACTGCTAGAAGCCCAAATATTTTTTCAGAGCTAGATGCAGAAAAAAATTATATTCAGTTTGCAACCTGATGGAGGTCAGTATAGATGGACTAATAGAATGATGCTATGCCCAAAAGATTTTACTTCACTAGGTGCAGTAAAAAAATTGGTATTCTATACACAGGTGTTATATCTTACAACACAGATAGGCTACTCCACTGACTAACACACTCTGCAATAGGCCAAAAAGGATTAGCTTTGCTAGATTCAGCCAAATGCTGTGAAAAAAACTTGCACAGCACTGGCACAGACCTGCCTGGCAAAAACTGATAGGAACTCATGTAACCTAGTCCTGAAAAGGACTCCAATTACAATTAGTCTTTACTCCCACAACCTATCTATTTAAGAGCACAGACCTCCCTGATAAAAGTCGTAGGAAATGCTGTAACCTAGTCCTTAAAAGGACTGCAATCACAACTATTCCCTACTCCCAAGCTATCTGTATATTTGTGCGAAAATTGGCTTGAAATTAACAAGGTATAGCGCACACAGCAACAGCGGTGCCGTCTAACACTCAGCTGCAGCAGTGAGAAAATGGTGGCGACGGGGAAAATGGCTTGGTCTTATAGGGCAAGGACATGTGACATACACTGCCAATGACACATGCCCTTGCTTGTGTGAAAAAAAGCACTTCGCTCCGTGTGTGCGCTGCTGATAGGCTGACAGATTGCACCTCCCCACTGCAAATGCGGGAAAGAGAAAAAAAAATGGAGATCTTCATTGTTCCTGCAGAGATCCATCCCCTGACCCTCCCCCCACCCCGCTGTACACTCAAACTGCGTATTAACATTAATTTTCATCATTACTGAGAAAAAATCCAGTTATGATTTTGGTGCACGAACAGTTATCGAACATAACCTCGAACAGCCGAATTTTTCTCAAATTGTTCGTGTTCGCCGAACGGCTCGAACACCGCCCAAAACAGCTCGAATTTGAGATTGGCGAACAGTTCGAGTAGAACAACGCTCATCTCTAATTCTAACATCTACTGCTAAAGACTGCCGCTCAGTTTGACTCCCTGGGCACGGACCGGGTCACCGCCACGAGACTACTACCCCCATCTGATCCGGCTCCGGGTAAGCCCCCGTGCGCGCGATGCCGCACGACACAGCAGGCCCAGGGGCGCGTCATTAACACAACTCAATGACATCATAATAAAACCTTCAGATAAGGGAGGAAATGTAGTCCTATGGCCGCTTAATATGTACGTACAGGAGGCCAGAAAACATTTAGGGGATACAAGTACAAAACTCACATTCAACCCCCTATCAAAGTATCAGACGGAACTGCTTTCGATCCTTAATGATGCAGAAGCAAAAGGCATTATTACCAAAAAGGAACTGGAGTGTTTATTTAATAAAAACCAACGCATTGCCACGTTTTACTTAATCCCCAAGATACACAAGAATCCCACCAACCCTCCAGGCAGGACAATAGTCTCGGGCATTGAGAACTTTTGTGAACCGATATGCAAATTCATTGATCATATTTTACGTCCTTTGGTTCAAACTCTGCCTTCTTACCTTCAGGACACGGCCGATTTGCTCAGGAGGGTTGATGGAATTCATGTGGATGAGGATGTTCTCATGGTCACCTGCGACGTGGAATCTCTATATACTTCGATTAACCATGATGACAGTCTCAAAGCAGACAGATTTTTTCTATCAATGTTCAATTTAAATGGTGAGTTACAAGGGCTCGTTATGCAGTTACTGCAGTTTGCACTTAGCCACAATTTTTTCCTTTTCCGTGACTCCTTTTTCCTACAGCTCTGGGGCACAGCTATGGCGGCGGCCTGTGCCCCGTCATTTGCTAATCTGTTCCTGGGGCTGTGGGAGAGGGAAATTTTTATGACCAATCCCATCCCGGAAGTCAACCAGATCTTATTTTGGGGAAGATATATTGATGATATCTTTTTCTTGTGGCAGGGCCCCAGTGCGGACATTGCACCCTTCATCAAGAGCTTGAATCAAAACAATCTAAATATCAAGTTAACCTTCAAAATAGGAAGACATGGAATGGACTTCCTAGATGTTTTACTGGACATTGACATTTGTGGTTATATTCAAACAGATGTGTACCGCAAACCCACATCAGCGAATACACTCCTTCATGCCCAGTCATCACATCCAAAAAGTATCATAAGAAGCATCCCTACAGGGCAATTTCTAAGAATAAGATGTAATTGTTCCAGTAATACCCAATTTGAGCACCAAGCGGTGGATTTGAGTACGCGGTTCCAGCAGAGGGGCTATAGTGACAGGGACATTCAGTCAGGATATCGCAGGGCGAAATACTCCAAATGGAAGGATTTACTTTACAACCAGGGAAAAAGGGACAATGAGGATATAGTACGTTTCATCTCCACGTTTAATGCAAGAAATGGAGAAATGTGGCAAGCATTGAAAAGACACTGGAAAGTACTACAATTGGATCCAGTTCTCTCCTTGCACCTATCAAAGAATCCTACCATTACATATAGACGCTCCAAAAATCTTAAAGACCACTTGGTCAAAAGTCATCTGGGGGGACCGACTGTCAAAAGAATTTTTGGTTCTAAGGGTCCAAGCTGGGGATGTCGCCCATGTGGTTCCTGTGTGGCGTGTCAGAACATTGATACGACAAAGGTATTCTCAAACTCCAGTAACACCAAAGAATTTAAGATCATACATACCATTACATGTACTACGGTGGGAATAATATACTGTGCAAGATGCCCATGCAACAAGCTATATGTAGGCCTTACAACAAGAGAACTCCGTCGAAGAGTCAGAGAACATGTTCTGGACATAAAGGCCGCAAGAGAGCTGAAAAACTTTGATGAATTGAAGACACTACCATGCAACTTCAAGAGATTCCATAACAGTGACCCTTCTGGCCTCCAGGTAAGTGGCATTGATAGGGTATATGCAGGCATTCGAGGAGGGAATTGGAAGAAAACCCTAGCACAAAAAGAGGCTAGGTGGATTATTGTATTAAATATACTAACCCCTCATGGTCTCAATGAGACTAATAGTTATGTCTCATTTTTGTAAGAGTGGTGGGTGGGATCTTATTGAGTTAAGTATGGTTATTTGTTTTGTATTGTAACTTTTATATGTTTTTAAGTGTTTTTATTTGTATAGTTATTTATTTATTTCTTTCTTGGCTTCTCTCTCCAGTTATTTCGCCTGACGAATATTCAACTCTGACCTATCCTGAGATCATCATCAAATCATCACATTTCATTTTATTATTTATTATCTGTATCTATTATTTATTAGTCTCACTATTTACTATTCATGAATTATCTGTGCACCTTGGGGTAATTGTGTATATGATCACGGAGTGCAATGCACTGTTGTTATTATTAGTATGGTATTCCACTATTTATCTACTCAATCATATGTGCATTAATTATTACATGTATTTTTACTTAACTGTTGTATTTATGCTCTTAATCAACTATTTACATGAATATCTTGAGACACATTAAGTGCACATTCATTACTTATGGGATTGCATGTATATGCGATAGCTCGATATATACTTTTTCTGATTTATTGTTTCCTGTGATGTCACGAACATTTTTATTATATAATGTTTTTGTTACAATAATGTACTGTTTTCTATAATCATTTTGGCAAATATTGCTCTCAGCTATGTTCACACTCATTTAAGGATGCAGAATGCACACTTATCTCATGGGGTGGGAGCTTCCCTTTTCTTTCTTCACGTGTCCATTCTGTTCTGCGTTCCACGGTGGAGCGCATAGCTAGCTTCCGGTTTCCGGTGACGTCACTTCCGCCCCGCGCGTTCCACAGTGACACGCACGCCGACGCTGCCTCCTAATGCGATGCTGTGCTTTTACTAGAGGCAGCCCGCACATGGATGCTGCGATCGGTTGATTGTAAGCATGGTACCATGTGTCTGTTAACTAAAAAAATACCCCCCAAATGGTCACACCTGTTTTATTAAATGAATGTCCAGGATTGGTCAGGCTTTCCTTAAATACTTACCTCAATGGTCTCACAGTATATCCTCCTCAAAGCCAGTGGCAAAACGCGCATCGGATCTTGTCAGCACTCAGGGGTTAGTATTTACATCATGTATCTTTATTTCACCCTTTTTTATATATGTCACCATGATAATAACAGTTAATGTGACTGGTTAACTGATGACAATCGTTCTATCTTTATCAAGCACTTTGCATGTACCACAGTTCTTCATGTTGGAGGTTTTTGGAGAGAGGTGGAGAGTGGGTCTGTATGTACTAGGCACTTAGCACTTTATGCATATGCACCTTATAGACTTATACTCTCTCCCCTTCTGTCCATGAGAGCCATTTAATGATTTATTCTGTGGGACAGTGATATATTGTTACTAACAGCGTCTGTCAAAGGTAACCAAACACCTGGTGCTTTTGGGACATTTTTCTGATTGTATTTATCTTTTTACACCCCCGAGACTAATCTTCTCTGCTATGTGGGCTTCTTCCCCTTTTTTTCGTGATTCTTATGTAATTTTATTTACTCTACTAATAAATGCTATGTTTTAAACATGCAGATTGACAAGCGCTTTCCAGGCGATAGCATCACTTGGAAAGTGCTTGACAACTAGGTCACACTATATAAATCCATGCAAACGGCATGGATTTTTAATCATATAGTGTGACCATAAAAATAAAAAAATAAAGCTATACTCACCCCCGATGTCCCGGCGTGTGCTGCAGCGCTGCTTCCTCGCTGGTTCCTGGCTGCCGGCATATCGCGAGACAGAGCGGTGAATGGCCTGCGGTCACATGACTGTGAAGTCACCGAAGGTCCTTCAGCGCTGCCGGCATGCAGAGAGAGCCGTCGGAAAGGTGAGTATAAACTTTATTTTTTATTTTATTCTTTTTTTACAGGTACAATGGTACCCAGGTCTGGATGAGAGTCTTCTCTCCTCCAGAACTGGGTACCATCCGCACATAGAGACGCATAGAATCCGCTTGTACAAATGTACAGACGCGCATTCTATGCGTCTCAATGCAAGTCAATGGTGGCGCTTCCGCAAAATTAATGAACATGCTGCGGATTTATGAGTGCTGCAGAAACGCTGCGGAAAAATCCGCAGCATGTGCATTGACATTGCGGAATGCCATTGGGGACCATGGGGTGCGGATTACCATGCGTTTTTGATGCGTTTCCGCTGCGGAAGTTCCGCAGCATAAACGCATGAAAGACGCATGGTGTGCACGCAGCCTCAAGGCACCCCTAATTAATACTTGGTTGCACACCCTTTAGCATTGATGACAGCCTCCAAACGTCTCTTGTAGCCATCTACCATCTTCCAAAGGATTTTGGGTCGCAATGTATTGTTGTCTAGTGTCATAAAATTAGATTTTCATCCTAGGTCATGTGTCTTCCAGTAGGACAATGACCCCAAATATACTTCAAGAAGTCCCCAGAAATGAATGAAAACAAAACACTGGAGAGTTCTGAAGTGGTAATTCCAGCTTCAGTAGTGTTAAGTCTCCCACCACTACCTCTTACCTACAGAAGCTGTAGAAAACTGTGAATGATACATTAAATCATTCAATTTTTTTAACTTTGATGAATTTCTATCAAATTTGAAAAATTTCTGCCAACTTTGATGAATTTCTAAGTACAGATCACCGTAAAAATTATGAATCGGTCAATGAGAAAAAAATTATCTAATTATGGACCATGGAAGAGATATATGCGACAACAATAAACACTCATATCCAGCAGATGCTACCATCTAGCACCATTCCCTATTGTAAATGCAGCTAACAGCGGTATCAATGTGGAATATAATTTGTTTTTGTTTGGTTGCAGCTAGTGATGTGCGAGCACTAAAATGCTTGGGTACTCATTGCTCGGGAAATATGTTAAGGAACATCTTTTCCAGGGTAATGACTTGTATATAAGGCAAAAAAAATAACCAAAAACAAAAATACTCCTCCACACCTTGGGCTATGTTCACACGTAGCGCTTTTGATGCGTTTTTGCACTTTTGCATTGCATTCAACCAAGACAAATGCATTCAACAGGAAATGTCATTTTAACATTTTACAACCTTATCTGGCCATGTGGTGTGTGACACATCATCAGACAAATGCATACAGTGCTGAAAAGACATGGGAACAGCATGGGGATGACCTCTGGAAGCATCTCTGACTCCCAGGTCACTACCTAAAAGTGTGCCCATCATAAGTGATCCTTGGCGCATTCAAAGATGCCTCCCACCATGCACCTGTCATTGCAGACTTGCAACAATCACCGTCCATGTACTTGTCCCAGTGCAGCGTTCAGATGTCCCTACCCCATTCCCTTGAATGCAAGCGCTGTGAAACTGCGATTTCTGAAGCTGGTGACTCAGATAAACTTATCCTCAGAAGCAGAGGTGACTCTTGGTCTTCCTTTTCTGGGGCGGTCCTCATGTGAGCCAGTTTCTTTGTAGCGCTTGATGGTTTTTGCAACTGCACTTGGGGACACTTTCAAAGTTTGCCCAATTTTTCGGACTGACTGACCTTCATTTCTTAAAGTAATGATAGCCACTCGTTTTTCTTTACTTAGCTGCTTTTTTCTTGCCATAATACAAATTCAGTAGGACTATCAGCTGTGTATCCACCTGACTTCTGCACAACACAACTGATGGTCCCAACCCCATTTATAAGGCAAGAAATCCCACTTATTAAACCTGACAGGGCACACCTGTGAAGTGAAAACCATTTCCGGCGACTCCCTCTTGAAGCTCATCAAGAGAATTCCAAGAGTGTGCAAAGCAGTCATCAAAGCAAAAGGTGGCTACTTTGAAGAACCTAGAATATAAGACATATTTTCAGTTGTTTCACATTTTTTTTGTTAAGTATATAATTCCACATGTGTTAATTCATAGTTTTGATGCCTTCAGTGTGAATGTACAATTTTCATAGTCATGAAAATACAGAAAAATCTTTAAATGAGAAGGTATGTCCAAACTTTTGGTCTGTACTGTACATACAGGGCATTGTGAAAGTATTTGGCCCCCTTGAACTTTTCTACCTTATGTCACATTTCTGGTTTCAAACATAAAGATATAAAATTCTAATTTTTTGGGGAAGAATCAACAACAAGTGGGAAACAATCGTGAAGTGGAACGAAATTTATTGGATATTTTAAACTTTTAAAAAAAAAAAATGAAAAGTGGGGCTTTACTTTCAGTGCAGCAAACTCACTCCAGAAGTTCAGTGAGGATCTCTGAATGATCCAATGTTGTCCTAAATGACTGGTAATGATAGATAGAATGCACCTGTGTGTAATCAAGTCTCCGTATAAATGCACCTGCTCTGTGATAGTCTCAGGGTTCTGTTTCAAGTGCAGAGAGCATCATGAAGACCAAGGAACACACCAGGCTGGTCCAAGATACTGTTGTGGCGAAGTTTAAAGCTGGATTTGGATGCAAAAAGATTTCCAAAGTTTTAAACATCTCAAGGAGCACTGTGCAAGCGATCATATAGAAATGGAAGGAGTATCAGACCACTGCAAATCTACCAAGACCCGGCCGTCCCTCTAAACTTTCATCTCAGACAAGGAGAAGACTGATCAGAGATGCAGCCAAAAGGCCCATGATCACTCTGGATGAACTGCAGAGATCTACAGCTGAGGTGGGAGAGTCTGTCCTTAGGACAACAATCAGTCGTACACTGCACAAATCTGGCCTTTATGGAAGAGTGGTAAGAAGAAAGCCATTTCTCAAAGATATCCATATTGAAGTTTGCCACAAGCCACCTGGGAAACACACCAAACATGTGGAATAAGGTGCTCTGGTCAGATGAAACCAAAATTGAACTTTTTTGCCACAATGCAAAATGATATGTTTGGCGTAAAAGCAAAACAGCTCATCACCCTCAACACACCATCCCCACTGTCAAACATGGTGGTAGCAGCATCATGGTTTGGGCCTGCTTTTCTTCAGCAGGGACAGGGAAGATGGTTAAAATTGATGGGAAGATGGATGGAGCCAAATACTGGACCATTCTGGAAGAAAACCTGTTGGAGTCTGCAAAAGACCTGAGACTGGGACAGAGATTTATCTTCCAACAAGACAATGATCCCAAACATAAAGCAAAATCTACAATGGAATGGTTCAAAAATAAACGTATCCAGGTGTTAGAATGGCCAAGTCAAAGTCCAGACCTGAATCCAATCGAGAATCTGTGGAAAGAGCTGAAAACTGCTGTTCATAAACGCCCTCCATCCAACCTCAATGAGCTCGAGCTGTTTTGCAAGGAAGAATGGGCAAGAATTTCATCCTCTCGATGACTAAAACTGATAGAGACATACCCCAAGTGACTTGCAGCTGTAATCGCAGCAAAAGGTGGCGCTACAAAGTATTAACTAAAGGGAGCCGAATAATATTGCACGCCCCACTTTTCATTTTTTATTTTTTTTAAAAAGTTTAAAATATCCAATAAATTTTGTTCCACTTCACGATTGTGTCCCACTTGTTGTTCATTCTTCCCAAAAAATTAGAATTTTATATCTTTATATTTGAAGCCAGAAATGTGGCAAAAGGTAGAAAAGTTCAAGGGGGCCAAATACTTTTACAATGCACTGTATGTCTGACATCCATGTCCACTCCTGAGGTGTTATGTGTGGAGTCAGAACTGAATACCGACGGCCTTGTTGATGTTGGTAGTCAACAACTGCCCTCTTCTGCTCACAAATCCTTCCCAACATCTGCAGTATAAAGTTCCAATGCGTGGGGACATCACACACCAGTCTGTCAGCCGGAAGCTACAAATGATGCTGAAACACGGAAAAGGCGGCGGAAGCTGTAGCCGACTTTCTAAAATGGGCACACAGGCGGCGTACTTTAACAAGCAGATCCGGCAGCTCCGGGTAGGATTTGAGAAACCACTGAACCATGAGGTTAAGCACATGGGCCAGGCATGGTACGTACGTGAGCTCGCCTCGCCACAGAGCCGCCACCAGGTTCCGGCCTTTGTCACACACGACCATGCCTGGCTGTAGGTTCAGCCGTGTGAGCCACAGATTTTCCTGCTCTTTCAGAGCTGTCCACAACTCTTCAGCATTGTGCGGTTTGTCACCTAAGCATATTAGCTTCAGCACAGCCTGTTGCTGCTTGGCCGAGGCAGTGCTGCAGTGCTTCCTGCATGTGACTGATGTGGTCATTTCGGAGATGGAGGCTGAAGAGGAGGAGGAGGCTGAGGAGGATGAGATGCAGGAGCTGTAGACCGTGGGGTCAACCCTGATTGACCTAGGGCCCGCAATCCTTGGCATCGGGAGGACCTGTTCAGTACCAAGGTCTGACTGGGTCCCGGCTTCCACTATGTTAACCCAGTGTGCCATCAGCGAGATGTACCGTCCCTGTCCACAAGTACTTGTCCACGTGTCCGTGGTTAGGTGGACTTTTTTGGTAACTGCGTTGTTGAGGGCACGGCTAATGTTTTGGGACACGTGCTTGTGTAATGTGGGGACGGCACACCGGGAAAAATAGTGGCGGCTGGGGACTGAGTACCGAGGGACGGCTGCCGCCATCAGGTTGTGGAATGCTTCCATCTCCACGAGCCTAAGAGGCAACATTTCAAGCGCAAGCGGTCGTTAAATATGAGAATTTAGCAGTGTGGCCTGTGGGGCGTTGGCTGCATATTTGCACTTGCGTTCCAAGGACTGGGGTATGGACAACTGAACGCTGCGCTGGGACAAGGATATGAACTTGCTTCCTGATGCTGCTACTTGAGAGTGCGCAACAACAGGTACAGGGCAGGAGGCATCTTCGCATGCACCATAGACAGGGGATTGGCTTGCATGCACAATAGCGGAAGAATCAATAGTGCCACCTGCAGACACTGTTCCTGGAACCTGGGGTTCGGCCCACAAAGTCGGGTGCTTTGCTGCCATGTGCCTGATCATGCTAGTGGTGGTCAGGCTGGTCGTTTTGCCACCCCTGCTGATGCTGGCCTGGCAGGTGATGCAAATGGCCTTTTTGGGGTTATCGGCAGAGTCTTTAAAAAACAACCAGACTCGGGAAGACCTAACAGTCGTACTGGCAACTTCCTTCGTGTTGGTGTTACGGGGAACGATTGCCTGCCTTCTGTCTGTGGCCACCACACTACTTCTTCCTGCCTGTTGGGTTGCTCTGCCTCTCTCCCCCTATGTGCTGCTGTCCTCACTCTGCATGTCCTCTTGCCAGGTTGGGTCAGTTACTATATCATCCACCACCTCGTCTTCCACTTCCCAACCTGGTCCTCCTCCTGACTTTTTGGCAATTGTGTCTCATCATCGTCCACCTCTTGTGACACTTTCCCACCATCGCCTTCGTGTGACCGTGGCTGCTCAAATATTTGGGCATCACTACACGCGATCTCCTCTTGCCCCGCTTCAAGTGGACCGGGCGAGAGGCCCGAATCTATAAATGGAAAAGTGAACAGCTCTTCAGAGTGTCCAAGTGTGGGATCAGTTGTCTCTGGGCTCTCGGCATCGTGGGAGGAAGAAGGATCAGGGTGAGGAATATGCTATCCAGACTCACAGCTACTGAGACTTGACCGTGAGGAAGACAGGGTGGTGGTGGTGGCTAAGTGACTCGAAGCATTATCCGCTATCCAACCAACAACCTTTTGACACTGCTCTGGGTTCAATAGTGGTGTGCTGCGGTCTCCTAGGAATTGGGACAGGAAGATGTGGATGTTTGTTGTGGCACAATTTGCATGCACCATCACCATCACGTCCAGTTCCCTGTCCCTTGCCACGTGCCTTGCCCATTTTAAATGAAGGACAGTATCTTCCACGCTCACTACAAATGACTGAGTTTGGAGTGAACTTATATGTGATCCATGTGATGGAGAAAACAGAGTTTTAAAAACCTGCCCTGTGGTAAGTAGTTTGAACAGCAAACTGGTATGAATTGCTTCACTGACACACTGAAATAAATTTTTAATGGAGGCCAGAAATGGCAGTATTTTCTGACAATGAATATGTGAACCATGTGAGGAGAAAACAGAGTTTTAAATACCTGGCCTGTAGGTAAGTAGTCTGAACAGCAAACTGGTGTGAATTGCTTCACTGACACACTGAAATAAATTTTTAATGGAGGCCAGAAATGGCAGTATTTTCTGACAATGAATATGTGATCCATGTGACAGAGAAAACAGAGTTTTAAATACCTGGCCTGTAGGTAACTAGTTTGAACAGCAAACTGGTGAGAATTGCTTCACTGACACACCAAAGAAAATTTTTAATGGAGGCCAGAAATGGTAGTATTTTCTGACAACATATGTGTGATCCATGTGATGGAGAAAACAGAGTTTTAAATACCTGGCTTGTAGGTAAATAGTTTGAACAAAAAAACGGTGTCAAAAATGTCGCTGACTCAGTGAAAAAAAATTGGAATGGAGGCCAAAAATGGCAGTAGTTTCTGAAAACATTTATGTGATCCATGTGACGGAGGAAACACAGTTTTAAATAGCTGGATTTCTAGTGCTGTAATATGGAAAGGACCTGGCTGTATTCTGCAGTGCCAACAAGCAAATGGCGCAGAATAACGGTGCTCTCCGGATTGCTTTTTAAGCAAATAATGAGGATTAAGATCCAAAAAAAAAGTATTCCTGGCCCCTGAGACCAGGGCCTTTGTATAGAAATATCTAACAGCAGCAGAAGGCAGAATTGGAATGGAGCCTCTTGTGCTATATGCACTGCAGTCTGCTATATACCCTGCCTTCCTGACTATATACCCTGCCTGCCTGATATCTCTGCAGATGGATTAGTCCTCAGAAGGACTGTTTGTTAAGATGGATATGTGTAATGTACGGTTTTTCTCCCTACACTACCTAATACACAAGCAAATCTCTCCCTGATGCAGCAGCACTTCTCCCTACTCTACCTGATTCTGGAGTGACTGTGATGAGCACTGCGGCACCAGGTCTGATATAGACCTGTTGACGCTGTGCGGCCAGCCAATCACTGTAATGTCACAACCAAACATGTAGGGAGGGGACTCGAGATCCCACCGAGCAACCCCGGAAATACTCGGCGAGTGCCGAGCATCTCGAGCAGTGAGATGCTCGGGCGAGCATCATCAAGGAGTATAAGGCAATAATATACATAGTAACATAGTAACGTGGTTTATATAAAGACCTAGGTCCATCCAGCTCAACCTTACTCCCCCAATTGTACTCCCTACACTAACATACTGACTTATTGGAACTAGGCCTCACAAATGTATTATTACCATTTTTATTATAGTTTCACTATTACAATTAAAAATTAAACTGTTTATATTTTTTTAAATTAGTTTTATATTTTGTATTACTCTTGTGATTCTAATAATGGTATTAGTAAAATCCTTATGCCTAAATCTGTTGATCCAGAAGACGGCAAAAACCCCAGGACACATTCAGCCAATTTGCATCACAGGGAAAAATTCCTTCTTGACCCTGAGAAAGGGCGATCAGTCCTTGAATCCTAGATCAAACCTAATTATGATACTAGTTATGTAATTACTATTATTGCATTAAAATGTACTACTATAGGCGTAATATTTTGAGTAAATTAACTGTAGCCCACAATGTTGTGTATCGAGGAAATCGTTCAGCCCTTTTTTGAAAGCTGTTATAGTGTCTGCCATTACTACCTCTTGTGGTAGGGAATTCCACCGTCCAACTGCTCTTACTGTAAAGAAACCTTTTCTGTTTAGGTGCCGGAATTGCCTTTATTCCAGCCGTAATGAGTGCCCCCTGGTCCTTAGTATAGTCTTTGGAAGGAATAAGTCATGTGGTAGTACTTTGTACTGAACACACATTTATTTATACATGTAAATGATATCTCTGAAGCGTCGTTTTTTCTAAGCTAAACAGACTCAACTTTTTCAACTTCTCATCATATGAGAGGTCTTCCATCCCTTGTAATAATCTAGTTGCCCACCTTTGAACTTACTCTAACTTCTGAATATGCTTTTCAAAATGTGGATCTCAAAACTGGATCCCATATTACAGATGTGGCCTCACCTGTGATTTATAAAGGGGTAACAGTACATTGGGATTGCAGGATTTTATTTCTCTTTTTATACATTCTAAAATCTTGTTTGCTTTTGCGGCTGCTGCTGGACATTGAGTACTGCTGCTCAGCTTACTTGTAACCAGAATACCCAAGTCCTTCTCCTGTTCTGTAGTCCCGAGTATACTCCCATTTATTATATGCAGCAATAGGATTACTCCGTCTCCTCAGAGAACCCCAACATGTTGGTTAGACACAGCCTATTTTTCATGAATCCGTGCTGGTTATCATTAATTATATTATTCTCTGTGATATAACTCTGCACGTCATCTCTTATGATGCCCTCAAAAACCTTGCACACTACTGATGTCAGACTTACCGGATGGTAGTTACCTGGATCCACCTTTTTACCTTTCTTAAATATCGGTACCACATCGGCTATCCTCCAATCCTGTGGCACTATCCCTGTTACCAGAGAGTCTAAGAATATGAGATACAGCGGTTTGTCAATTACTGAGCTTAATTCCCTTAGTATCCGTGGATGGATACCATGTGGGCCGTGGGATTTGTCAATGTTTAATTTGCTCAGACGCAGACGTACTTCTTTGTCTTAAACTAGTTATATTAGGTGGTGAACTTTGATTTTTGCTCTGTTGAAAGATCCTTGCAACGGACGGTTTGTTGGTGAACATGGATGAAAAGTGCCTGTTTAATATCTCAGCCTTTTCTTTGTCCTCTATAATTATCTTGTTGTTATGGTTTTTTAACGGGCCGATACCATCTGATTTTTACTTTTTGGCATTGGTATGTATAAATTTTTTTGGGATTTATTTTAATGTCGCTGGCGATTTGTTGCTCTGTAGAAAATTTTGCTAACTTGATTTCGTTTTTACATTTCGTATTTAGGTATTTATACTCCTGAAATGCTATTTCTGTATTCTCGGCCTTCAAGATTTTGAAAGCCCTTTGTTTTTGTCTTATTAAATTTTGTACTGTCCTATTTATCCATAATTGTTTATTTTTATTACTGGACATATTATTATCAGAGGGAATAAATTTTCTACAGGATTCTAGTAGTATTTCCTTAAACATGCCCCATTTACATTCGGTATCCCCAGTTAGCATGACATGGTCGCAGTCTACACGATTAAGCTCTTTCCTTAATTTGTTGAAATCAGTTTTCCTAAAGTTCCAGGTTTTTGCATTTCCTTTTTGAAATGTTTTATTGAATATTACATTGAAACTTACCATATTATGGTCGATGTTTCCCAAATGCTTCCGGACCTGTAGATCTGAAACATTATCTGGTCTACCTCCACCCTCCTCCATATCACTGGCCCCAGCCAGCGCAAGCTCAGTGAGCTCTAAACTCCTCACCAGGTTTGCAATGCTCCTGAGTGTTGCTACCTGCACATTTAGATCCAGTGTCTGGGCTTCCAAACATGTAACTCGCTGACATCGAGCGCAGACATATTCACCCTCAAAAGGCAGTTCAAGGCATGCATACATCTCACAAGACGCACACCTGGTAGCATTTTCCATGGAGCACATATTAAATGGGGATAAACAATACAGGTAAAAGCAGAAAAACTAATAGAAGGCTAGTAGGAAAACACCAAACTATGCTCTTGCCTCAAACTATGTTATTGCGTTTAACTATGCACTTATCTGCCCCTCTGTACTTATGCCTCCTCTGGGACGCTCGGCAACCTCGCTGGTCAGTTTTGCACTTGAAGTCTTTGCAGTCAGCCCAGCACAGGTGATCCTGTTAGGAGATTCTAAAACAAATAGTCCTTCAAATACACAGCTGATCACATGGATCAATCAAACTACCCTCCCCCCCTTTTTTTTCCTTCTCTGCTTTATTTAGCAGCAACCCACCACCAATACAAACATAAAATCTATCAACAGTTATACCAGCTAACACAACTATGTTATTGCGTTTAACTATGCACTTATCTGCCCTTCTGTACTTATAATTCCTTGCTGAATGCGTGCAATGCGTTATCCATAGTGCGATAGCTCACCCATACACAAATTGAAGATAAAAGAAGTAATATTGTTGAATTAAAAATAGATTTTAACTGGCCCCGAAGAGTTTTTTTTTATTTTGGACGTGACAGCACCAAACTGTGAAGGAACGCAAGCAACCCTGCCTGCTTTGATGAATTACTGAGTGCAGATTATATTAAAACATATGAGTCTGTCAATGATTTTTGGAAAAAAGCAATCAAGTTATAGACAGTGTAAGAGATGTATGCGATGACAATGAACACTCATTTCCAGCCAATGTTACCACCTAGCACCTGTCCCTATTGTAAATGCAGCTAACAACAGTATCTATAGGGAATAGAATATATTTATTTGTTTTTTGGTTTGATCTCAGCAGCGAGGAGTATAAGGCAATAATCCCTGACTGGATGCGTGTAATACGCTATCTCTAGTGCGATAGCTCACTCATACACGAATTGCAAATAAGAGAAGTAATATTGTAGACTATAGAATTGATTTGAACTGGCCTTCCCATTATTAAGGAGTGGGTCTCCTATAATGTTATTGCATATGCAGTAAGAGCAAGGGCTACCAAAAATTAGAACGCATTCCAATACCACTTTGACGAGACGTAGTGGACGGCCTCAGTAAAAAATTGTTTTCCCATTATTAAGGAGTGGGTCTCCTAGACTGGCAATCCCCTTGCACTAACGGCATGGGCTGAAAAACATTTACCCCAGGGGGGGGTATATGTATATATATATATATATATATATATATATATATATATATATATATATATATATATATATATATATATATATATATATATATATACAGTTATATGAAAAAGTTTGGGCACCCCTATTAATCTTAAGCTTAAAGTTTTATAAAAATTGGTGTTTTTGCAACAGCTATTTCAGTTTGATATATGTAATAACTGTTGGACACAGTAATGTTTCTGCCTTGAAATGAGGTTTATTGTACTAACAGAAAATGTGCAATCTGCATTCAAACAAAATTTGACAGGTGCATAAGTATGGGCACCCTTATCATTTTCTTGTTTTAAATACTCCTACCTACTTTTTACTGACTTACTAAAGCACTTTTTTTGGTTTTGTAACCTCATTGAGCTTTGAACTTCATAGCCAGGTGTATGCAATCATGAGAAAAGCTACTTAAAGTGGCCACTTGCAAGTTGGTCTCCTGTTTGAATCTCCTCTGAAGAGTAGCATCATGGGCTCCTCAAAACAACTGACAAATGATCTGAAAACAAAGATTATTCAACATAGTTGTTCAGGGGAAGGATACAAAAAGCTGTCTCAGAGATTTAACCTGTCAGTTTCCACTGTGAGGAACATAGTGAGGAAATGGAAGAACACAGGGACAGTTCTTGTTAAGGCCAGAAGTGGCAGGCCAAGAAAAACATCAGAAAGGCAGAAAAGAAAAATGGTGAGATCAGTCAAGGACAATCCTCAGACCACCTCCAGAGAACTGCAGCATCAACTTGCTGCAGATGGTGTCACTGTGCATCGGTCAACTATACAATGCACTTTGCACAAGGAGAAGCTGTATGGGAGAGTGATGCGAAAGAAGCCGTTTCTGCAAGCACACCACAAACAGAGTCGGCTGAGGTATGCAAAAGCACATTTGAAGAAGCCAATTTCTTATTGGAAGAAGGTCCTGTGGACTGATGAAACCAAGATTGAGTTGTTTGGTCATACAAAAAGGCATTATGCATGGCGACAAAAAAACACAGCATTCCAAGAAAACACTTGCTACCCGCAGTAAAATTTGGTGGAGGTTCCATCATGCTTTGGGGCTGTGTGGCCAATGCCGGCACCGGGAATCTTGTTAAAGTTGAGGGACGCATGGATTCCACTCAGTATCAGCAGATTCTTGACAATAATGTTCAAGAATCAGTGACAAAGTTGAAGTTACGCAGGGGATGGATCTTTCAGCAAGACAATGATCCAAAACACCGCTCCAAATCTACTCAGGCATTCATGCAGAGGAACAATTACAATGTTCTGGAATGGCCATTCGAGTCCCCAGACCTGAATATCATTGAACATCTGTGGGATCATTTGAAGAGGGCTGTCCATGCTCGGCGACCATCAAACTTAACTGAACTGGAATTGTTTTGTAAAGAGGAATGGTCAAAAATACCTTCATCCAAGATCCAGGAAATCATTAAAAGCTACAGGAAGCGACTAGAGGCTGTTATTTTTGCAAAAGTAGGATCTACTAAATATTAATGTCACTTTTCTGGTGAGATGCCCATACTTATGCACCTGTCAAATTTAGTTTGAATGCAGATTGCACATTTTCTGTTAGTACAATAAACCTCATTTCAAGGCAGAAACATTACTGTGTCCAACAGTTATTACATATATCAAACTGAAATAGCTGTTGCAAAAACACCAATTTTTATAAAACATTAAGCTTAAGATTAATAGGGGTGCCCAAACTTTTTCATATAACTGTATATATATATATATATATATATATATATATATATATATATATATATATATATAAAATGTGTTATGGAATGTTAGAGGTAGGCCTCTAAAAATTGTTCTTACAGGCCTCATAAACACCCTTAAAAAAATTAATGGTGGTGTTGCATGATGGTAACCCTGTTGATATGGTGGTGGAAAATGAGAAGATTGAGGAGGATGATGACATAAAAAAGACAAAATCCTGAAACGTATATCCATGTCTGGGTGTAAAGGGGTGCATGGGAATAGAGAAAAAAAAAAAACACTGGATTTGAGTTCATGTTCCGCTGCTGTCATCCGGTGGTGTTGAGAAGTCTTATCAAAATGAACAAGGGCTAGATTGGCTAAGAGTCAACCTGTCAGCATTTTCAGTTAACAGTCAGGTGTATGTGCCTATCAGTTATAATATTCCCAGCGGCACTAAAAACCTGCTCTGATAAAACGCTGGTGGCAGGGCAGGCCAGGGCCTCCAAAGCATAGAGAGACAGTCCATGCCACATGTCCAGCTTGGATACCCAATAGTTGTAAGGCACAGAGGAATCACAGAGGATGCTGGTATGGTTGCCAAAGTGCTCCTTCAGCATCTTCCAAAACTTTTGCCTCCTTGTCAGAGTACCCCGCGCATCAGGGCCTGGGTGCTGGGAGAGTCTGAGAAAACTGTCCTAGTCCTTTGACAGTTTTCACCTGCCTCTGCTGCATCTGGTTTGAGTCTCCCTCGCCTGGACTCCTTGGTTGTCCAAGGAACTGAGACCTCTGCCACCTGTGTTATCAGATGAGAATATTTTTAATAATTCTTCAACAAGGGCCTTCTGGTACTTCAACATTTTATCAGTCCTCTCCGCCACTTAGAAGGAGAGATAGAAAGTTCTCCTTTTAGCATGGGTCTGGAAGTGCGACCAACAAGTACTTACTGTCACCCAAAATGCGTACAATGCAAGGATCAAGGGAGAGGCAGTGGAATATAAACTCAGCCATGTGTGCCAGATTGCCAACAGCCAAGACTTCCCAATCCCCACCAAGAGGTTGACTGTCCATGTTCTCCTCCTCATCCTTCCTCTCCTCCCCCTCTTCAGGCCATCCACGCTGAACAGACGGTTTGAATGTGGTGTGGGTAGTACCATCTGTAATGTAGGAAAGCAACTCCTGTTCCACCTCTTCCTCCTCCTCCTTATTAACACCCAATCTGCATTGAGATGAGATGAGTAGAGATGAGCGTTGTTCTACTCGAACTGTTCGCCAATCTCAAATTCGAGCTGTTTTGGGCGGTGTTCGAGCCGGTCGGCGAACACGAACAATTTGAGAAAAATTCGGCTGTTCGAGGTTATGTTCGATAACTGTTCGTGCACCAAAATCATAACTGGATTTTTTCTCAGTAATGATGAAAATTAATGTTAATACGCAGTTTGAGTGTACAGCGGGGCGGGGGGAGGGGCAGGGGATGGATCTCTGCAGGAACAATGAAGATCTCCATTTTTTTTTCTCTTTCCCGCATTTGCAGTGGGGAGGTGCAATCTGTCAGCCTATCAGCAGCGCACACACGGAGCGAAGTGCTTTTTTTCACACAAGCAAGGGCATGTGTGATTGGCAGTGTATGTCACATGTCCTTGCCCTATAAGACCAAGCCATTTTCCCCGTCGCCACCATTTTCTCACTGCTGCAGCTGCGTGTTAGACGGCACCGCTGTTGCTGTGTGTGCTATACCTTGTTAATTTCAAGCCAATTTTCGCACAAATCTACAGATAGCTTGGGAGTAGGGAATAGTTGTGATTGCAGTCCTTTTAAGGACTAGGTTACAGCATTTCCTATGACTTTTATCAGGGAGGTCTGTGCTCTTAAATAGATAGGTTGTGGGAGTAAAGACTAATTGTAATTGGAGTCCTTTTCAGGACTAGGTTACATGAGTTCCTATCAGTTTTTGCCAGGCAGGTCTGTGCCAGTGCTGTGCAAGTTTTTTTCACAGCATTTGGCTGAATCTAGCAAAGCTAATCCTTTTTGGCCTATTGCAGAGTGTGTTACTCAGTGGAGTAGCCTATCTGTGTTGCAAGATATAACACCAGTGTATAGAATACCAATTTTTTTACTGCACCTAGTGAAGTAAAATCTTTTGGGCATAGCATCATTCTATTAGTCCATCTATACTGACCTCCATCAGGTTGCAAACTGAATATAATTTTTTTCTGCATCTAGCTCTGAAACAATATTTGGGCTTCTAGCGGTGTGTGGGACTTGGTCTATTAGTCCATCTATACTGACCTCCATCAGGTTGCAAATTAAAAATAATTTTTTTCTGCATCTAGCTCTGAAAAAATATTTGGGCTTCTAGCGGTGTGTGGGACTTGGTCTATTAGTCCATCTATACTGACCTCCATCAGGTTGCAAATTAAAAATAATTTTTTTCTGCATCCAGCTCTGAAAAAATATTTGGGCTTCTAGCAGTGTGTGGGACTTGGTCTATTAGTCCATCTATACTGACCTACATCAGGTTGCAAATTAAAAATAATTTTTTTCTGCATCTAGCTCTGAAAAAATATTTGGGCTTCTAGCGGTGTGTGGGACTTGGTCTATTAGTCCATCTATACTGACCTCCATCAGGTTGCAAATTAAAAAAATTTTTTTTCTGCATCTAGCTCTGAAAAAATATTTGGGCTTCTAGCAGTGTGTGGGACTTGGTCTATTAGTCCATCTATACTGACCTCCATCAGGTTGCAAATTAAAAATAATTTTTTTCTGCATCTAGCTCTGAAAAAATATTTGGGCTTCTAGCAGTGTGTGGGACTTGGTCTATTAGTCCATCTATACTGACCTCCATCAGGTTGCAAATTAAAAATAATTTTTTTCTGCATCTAGCTCTGAAAAAATATTTGGGCTTCTAGCGGTGTGTGGGACTTGGTCTATTAGTCCATCTATACTGACCTCCATCAGGTTGCAAATTAAAAATAATTTTTTTCTGCATCTAGCTCTGAAAAAATATTTGGGCTTCTAGCAGTGTGTGGGACTTGGTCTATTAGTCCATCTATACTGACCTCCATCAGGTTGCAAATTAAAAATAATTTTTTTCTGCATCTAGCTCTGAAAAAATATTTGGGCTTCTAGCAGTGTGTGGGACTTGGTCTATTAGTCCATCTATACTGACCTCCATCAGGTTGCAAATTAAAAATAATTTTTTTCTTCATTTATCTCTGAAAAAATATTTGGGCTTCTAGCAGCGTGTGGGACTTGGTCTATTAGTCCATCTATACTGACCTCCATCAGGTTGCAAATTGAATAAAAAAATTTTCTGCATCTAGCTCTGAAAAAATATTTGGGCTTCTAGCGGTGTGTGGGACTTGGTCTATTAGTCCATCTATACTGACCTCCATCAGGTTGCAAATTAAAAATAATTTTTTTCTTCATTTAGCTCTGAAAAAATATTTGGGCTTCTAGCAGTGTGTGGGACTTGTTCTATTAGTCCTTCTATACTGACCTCCAGCAGGTTGCAAATTGAATATAATTTTTTTCTGCATCTAGCTCTGAAAAAATATTTGGGCTTCTAGCGGTGTGTGGGACTTGGTCTATTAGTCCATCTATACTGACCTCCATCAGGTTGCAAATTAAAAATAATTTTTTTCTGCATCTAACCCAGCCAATAGTTTTGGCCTAATACCACAGTTTGGCCACTCAGCTCTGCTCGGTTACCATCCATTGTTTTTTGTGCAAACAACTCCAGAGTTGTGAATTAGTTAACCACCAAAATGAGTGGAAAAAGGCCTGCTGCTGGTGGAAAGGGGAATAGGCATGTTGGGAAGGGGAAAAAAGGTTGTGTCCGTGGGGTAGGTGCAGAAGAAAGACCATCTTCCAGCCAAACTAAAATGTCTACTTCTTTTAGCGGACAATGTGATAAGATCCCTTTCTTACGGCCACGCCAATCGCTACAAATTCCAGATGAGGCACAAAAACAGCAGGTGCTTCAACGGATATCAAGTGCTCCTTTAAGTGGGCTCTCCTCCACATCAACTTCAACATCACAAATACTCCAGTCCTCAAAGGTGTCACCCAAATCGCACTTGCTTCCTCACAGCTCCCAAATCTCCAGCTGCCCGTCTGAGTATGAGGTAGAACAGATGGTTGAGTCTGCAGAGCTGTTTACTTATACTATAGCCTGGGAATCAGAGGTCGACTCCAGCGCTTCTGTGAATCCAGACGAGGAAATGATCTGCACTGATGCCCAGAATCTTTATGAGTCGGATCCAGGACCAGACGCAGAAGGTTCTGACCATAATGTAGACCCTCATTCCCAAACTGTAACTCCTGTTGGTGGAGACAATGAGGAAGACGATGATAAGACTCAAATACCTGATTGGAGCGACAACTTTAGTTTTTTGTCAGGGCAGGAACAGGTTGGCTCTGAGGACGACGGGTGTGATAACGCACAGGGTGATGATGATGAGGTCGGAGATCCCACTTACTGTCAACCCACAGTCAGCCAAGAGATGAGGTCAGCAGAGGAGGTGGAGGAAGATGCTAGTGACGATGAGGTCAGGTTGCGCCTTCCTGGACAGAGACGTAGTACTGGAAGCACGTCAACAACTGCATCCTCAAACACAACTCTGCCTCTCACCACAAGTCGTGGTGGCTCTTCAGGTCGCATGGGTGCTAAGCCTTGCATAGCCTGGGCATTTTTTCAGATCGATAAAGATGACCCAACTCGTGTTATCTGTAACATTTGTCAGCAAAAGCTAAGTAGAGGCCAAAAAATACATAGTTTGAGTACTTCATGCATGAACCGGCACATGGACATGAAGCATAAGTTGCAGTGGGAAGCTCAGTGTGCTACAATGCGGTCTAGCCGGCCGGGCCAACCACCGTCTGCCATATCTTGTGCATCCGCGGCCTCTTCATCCTCTGTGACTGGGGGGACAGCAGTCACACCTGTTTTGGGGCGCAGACCTGCCACCTCTTTACCCGCAACAGCCAGCGTGATTGGCAGGTCATCATTTTCTTTGGAGGTGGTAACACCAGCTGGTCTTGAGCGCTGTCCGACATCGATAGCACCACCTTTGGATCAAGGCAACCTAACATGTCCGCCTGCATCTTCCTCACAGACCGGCAGTTTGCCGGGGACACCCTTATCAACCCCGTCTAAGCACAATAGCCAGCCCTCGGTCCCTCAGATGTGGACAAGTAAAAGACCATTTCCTCCTAGCCATGAGAAAGCTAAGAGGTTGAATTTCACCATCTGCAAGCTCTTGGCTACAGAAATGCTGCCTTTCCGCCTGGTGGACACAGAGGATTTTCGAGACCTTATGTCCGTCGCAGTGCCCCAGTACCAGATGCCCAGTCGGCACTACTTCTCAAAGAAAGGTGTGCCTGCGCTCCACCAGCATGTCGCACACAACATCACCGCTTCTTTGAGAAACTCTGTGTGCGACAGGGTGCATTTCACCACAGACACTTGGACGAGTAGGCATGGACAGGGGCGTTACATGTCGCTGACTGGGCACTGGGTAACTATGGTGACAGCAGGACAAGGGGCTGCTGTCCAAGTCTTGCCGTCCCCACGAGTTGTGCGTCAATCCTCTTTATGTCATTTTTCCACCACTGCTTCTGCCTCCTCAACCTCCTCTCGGTCTTCCACCTGCACCCAAAGCCTGTCTGGTCATGCCACAAGCTTTCTAACTGCGCAGAAGGGATCCTGCACACCTCCTTACTATGCTGGCAGTAGGGCTCAACGTCAGGCGGTTTTTACATTGAAATGTCTGGGAAATGTGAGTCACACAGCTGAGGAGTTGTGGTCAGCTCTGGAGAACCAATTTCATGAATGGTTGTCTCCACTGGACCTGAAACCAGGGAAGGCCGTGTGCGACAATGCTGCAAACCTGGGTGCGGCCCTTCGCCGGGGCAATGTCACACACGTGCCTTGTATGGCTCACGTGTTGAACCTGGTTGTCCAGCAATTTTTAGCCCACTATCCCAGACTAGATGGCCTTCTGCAGAGGGCACGGTCGCTGTGTGCTCACTTCCGCCGTTCGCATCCCGCAGCTCAGCGACTTACATCTCTACAGAAGTCGTTGGGCCTGCCACTTCACCGGCTAAAATGCGATGTGCCTACCCGGTGGAATTCAACTCTGCACATGTTGCAGCGACTGTGGCAGCACCGACAAGCCCTGGTGCAATACGTTCTGACGTATAGCCTGGGCCAACGAGATTCAGAGGTGGGGAAAATCACGCTGGAGGAGTGGTCTCAGATCAGGGACCTATGCACCCTTCTGCACAGTTTTGAAATGGCGACGAAGATGTTTAGTGCTGACGATGCCATTATCAGCATGACTATTCCGGTGATTTACATGCTGGAGCACATGTTAAACAGAATTCGGAGTCAGGTGGTGGCACAAGAGGAGGTGGAGGAAGTAGAGGAGGAGGAGTTGTATGCGGAAGGGCTAACATCTGCAAGGTCCAGACGGTCGGCAGCACCAAGGCGGCAGGCATGTGAGGGTGGGGGAGATGGTTTTACCAGGGCGCATGGTAGCAGCCAAACTAGTGAGGAAGGTGCAGGAGCCCAGGAAGAAGTGGAGGACGAACTGATGGAAGACTCATCAGATGAGGGAGACCTTGATCACATTTCTGTTGTGCGAGGTTGGGGGGAGAGGACAGAGGAAGGAAGCATGATTGTTACCTCGCCACCAACACAACAGGGACTTGGTGCTCCTGGATGCGCAACACACATGAGTGCCTTCTTGCTGCACTACCTGCAACATGACCCTCGAATTGTGAGAATTAGAAATAATCCTGACTACTGGGTTGCCACACTGTTAGATCCCCGGTACAAAAGTAAATTTGCAGAAATTATTCCTGCCATAGAAAGGGATGCACGCATGCAGGAGTATCAGCAGAGACTGTTGCAGAATCTTACATGTGCTTTTCCACAAAATACCAGTGGTGCACGTAGTGAATCTCACAGTTCCAACTTGCCAACCGTGGGACCGTCAAGTGTTCAGCACTCAAACCGTAACAGAACCACAGTATCTGCTGGTAACATCAATTTTGCGGAATCATTTCACCACTTTTTTAGCCCATCCTTTGCAAGGCCACAGGAGACAAGAAGTCTGACACATAGTCAACGCCTAGAGACGATGGTACAGGAGTATCTCCAAGTAAACATTGAAGCCACGACTGTGTCACTGGACCCTTGCTCTTTTTGGGCTTCCAATCTGGATAAATGGCCGGAGCTAGCCACTTATGCCTTGGAGATTTTGTCATGCCCCGCAGCCAGCGTTCTGTCTGAACGTGTGTTCAGCGCTGCTGGTGGTGTGCTGACAGATAAGCGCACGCGGCTCTCCACTGATAATGTAGACAGACTCACGTTCATAAAGATGAACAAATCATGGATCCGAAACGATTTTTCTACCCCTGTGTCATCCTGGGGAGAGTAAAAGCTTGATGATTGGTTAAAATCACCCTACCAACCGTTTTAAGCTTTCAAATTACTAATCATGTTTATCTGTATCTTGACTGGAAAATAATTTGGGCTTTGTAGCAGTGTGCAGCACTGATCCTATTAGGCCATCTATACTAAAGCTTCACCAGATTTAAAATTAAAAATAATTTTTAGCTGCATCTAGCCCGGAAAATAATTTTGGGGCTCCGAGATGTGCAAGGCACATTAATGCCTTCTTGCTGCACTACCTGCAGCATGACCCTCATATTGTCAGAATTCGAAGTAATCATGACTACTGGGTTGCCACACTCTTAGATCCCCCAAACTTTTCGATCAACCTTTTCATTTTAATAAAGACCAAAAAAATGGTAATTTTTGAAATTATAAGCATTAGCAGGTTGTTAGAAACTGAAATCAAACAGTTTTCAACTCAAAACTTTATTCTAGGTGATGTTACATTTTCACATAGGACCCCTTGTTCGAAAGGAGCTTCTGAACTCTCTCGTCCATTGAATTTGTCAGGTTTTGGATGGTTTCTGCTTCAATTGTTTTGCATGAGGACAGAATACCCTCCCAGAGCTGTTGCTTAGATGTGAACTGCCTCCCGCCATCATTGACACTCCTTTTAATGATGCTCCAAAGGTTCTGAATGGGGTAGAGGTCAGGGGAGCATGGGGGTCACACCATAAGTTTGTCCCCTTTTATGCCCATATCAGCCAGAGATGCAGATGTTTTATGTGCAGCATGAGATGGTGCATTATCATGCAGAAAAATGATCTTGCTGTGAAATACACGGTTCTTCTTCTTGAACCATGGCAGGAAGTGCTGTTTGAGAAAATCCACATACATTATGGAGTTCATCTTTAGCGCCTTCAGGGATCCTAAAGGGGCCGACAATCTCTCTCCCCATGATTCCAGCCCAAAACATTACTCCACCTCCTCCTTGTTGGCGCTGTAGCCGTGTTTGCGTGGGGTGTCCATCAACCAGCCATCCTCCACTCCATCCATCTGGACCATCGAGCGCTGCACGGCACTCATCCGTGAACAAAACAGTTTTGAAATCAGTCTTCATGTAATGTTTGGCCCACTGGAGCCGTTTCTGCTTGTGTGAAGTGGATAGAGGAGGTCGACAGGATGGCGCATGCACAGCTGCAAACCTCTGAAGGACCCTGCATCTTGTTGTTCGGGGGACGTTGGAGGCACAAGCAGCTTCAAAAACTTGTCTGCTGCTATGACAAGGCTTTTTTGCCGCTGCTCTTTCAACCTGACGTAATTGCCTGTAGGAAAGAGTCCTCAATTTGCCCTTATCAGCACGCACACGTGTGTACTGTGAATCAGCTACATACTTCTTGATTGCCAGGACACTTCATCCTGATCATCGCACAATGTTGATTGTAGTCATGCCTTGACCTAAACACTCCACAATTTGTTGCTTCTCAGCAGCCGACACATCCTTTTTCTTTCCCATTTTGGCAGAAAATGTAGGCTGCTTAATAATGTGAGAGAGCCTTCTTAAGTAGTCTTGCCTTTCATTGGACACACCTGCCAAACTAATTAGCACAGGTGTCTGCAATTGCTTACAGTGATATAAAGAGCCCTGACACACATCACCATCAATGAGTTTAACTGACAAACAAACAAATTCTTCCCTTATCACTCCTAAACACTTTTTGTATAATAATTTGGAACGCAGTGTACATGTGCTTTTCCACAAAACCCCAGTGGTTCACGTAGTGAATCTTACAGTTCTAACTTGCCAACCGTGGTCTGTATGGAGTTGTTCAATAAAGGGCCCAAAATTAAGATAACATAGATGGGAGAGGTCTCTATGAATAGGAATTCCTAAGTATTTGATACCCTGTGAGGGCCAGGCAAAGGGAAAGTTGGACTGGATGGAATCCTATATGGATTTGGGGAGGGAGACATCGAGGGCCTCAGACTTCGCTGCATTGATTTTAAAATTTTACCATGTAACAAAGTGATCTATTTCAGCCATAACAGCATGGATGGATATATGTGATTGAGTGATATATACTAGGACATCATCAGCAAATAGAGAGCACTTGTACTCGGTGCCTACCACCTCAATCCACCTAATATTGGGGTTATGGCGAATTGATGAGAGCAGGTGCTCCGTCACTAGGATGTATAAGAGAGGGGACAGAGAACATCACTGCCTTGTCCCATTGGTGATTGTGAAAGGTGATGAAAATGTTCTGACGCACCCCCTGGGCCTTGGGACACCCGGAGCCGGACCCTTTTTGGTGGATGCTGGTGGTTGTAGTCTTCGTGGCGGCGACCCAGTTCCGTGGCTCAGGGCGGTCAAACCAGTGGCGGAACTATTTATGTGGTTTTCATGTTTAAATGTCCGACTACGCCACCCGTGGATTGCGGTCAGAGTGAACCGCCGCTACAGGGCAGACCACTGAGGCTGGTGTTGTGGGTGCAGCAGAGCGTAGCATAACTCCCCACGGGAGGAGTATAGCCTCAGGGCAGTGTATGCGGAGGATGGGGGTGATGGTGCAGGGCAGCAGCAGTAACGACACGGAGTCAGTGATGCAGTTCAGGGCCTTTACTCACAGTTCTTATTATCCAGACCACGTCTGCAGGTAACGGCTGCCCACGTCGTACTGTGCTCACCAGGTGAGGGGCTCAGACAACTCCCAGATAACTTTGGAGCACTTCACAGGACCCCCTTTGTGTGTCCTTTGTCTGGCCTTTCTTACCAACACTTCTGTCCGGCTGCCTCGGGCCTCCTCTTGGTAAACTTGGCGCCAGTTTCCCTGACCCTATGTGGTGCCTTCCTAGCGGGTGTAGCGAGGGGCTGCGCCACATAAAATGTCAGAGCCTCCGTTTTCTAGCTGAGGGTCGTTTCCTGCCTCCACTAGTTCGGGGACCGGTCTCCCCCTTTGGCCTGACCCCTCCACGCAGGTGGATTCGGGCGTGCGGTGGCGACTCGCCCGTCCGCACCCCTGGGATCCCTTCATTCCTCGTTCCTGGAGCCTTCTCCGCTCCTCTTCCTTCCTTCTCCCTCTTCCAGGCCTGGGCCTCTGTTACTAGGCCCGCCTCCGGAGCAGAGCTCATGCAGAGCCCCTGCTCCCTGCCACTTCTGCTCAGACTTCTCTGCACTGAACTAAGATGGTGCCCACCTTTTATACTCCCTTCTCAATGCACCCAGGAACTGCTTCCTCCCTGCTCCTGCACTACAGGGTTCCCCTTCCTCAGTGTTCCCTCCCCCCACTCCAGCCAGGGACAGGGACTGTCGTGCCCATCTCAGGGGCATATTGGTCGCCCTGCCCCACGGCAATGTGGTGTAATGCATGCAGGTGTCGGGTCCTGATCCACACTCCATCCTTACCTGAGAGTGAGATATCACACCTCTGGGTGAGGTGCAATACGTCTTTAGCAACCGAGCCCTCAGGGTGCTACAGTTCCATTTATCTTCAGCCTAGGTGACGTATTGCGATACAGGGCCGTGATTTTGGCTATAAAAGGGTCCCCTAGACCCCTACCCCAAGCTTTTTAAGAGAATCATATATGGCGTGCCAGGAGACTCTATGGAATGCTTTCTCAGCATCCAACGAGAGTATCTAATTACAAATTTTTAACTGCATCTAGCCCAGGAAATACTTTGTGCCTAGTAGCAGTGTCTGCTAGTAAGCGGATTATCCCGGCTGTTAAGCAAGCTGCACCACCTGTAGTTTAGACACTTAATTTTTTCAAAGGAAATGCTTCGGGACCATGGGATACTTAGTGAAGAGCATCAGGAGGCACCCCAAGGCATAGGGGCTGGGACTGGCAGTAGGATGCCTTGCGGTGGACAGCCGAGCTCGATCCTTATAAAAGCTTTTTAACTGCAGCAGCTTTAGTGGACGCTACTGGAGCTGGAATTACCGCGGCTGCTGGCATGAGACTTGCCCTCCAATAGATCCTTGTAAATGGATTTAAAGTGTATTCATTCAAATTAGAGAGACAATTTAAATTAAAAAGCTTAGAGCTGCCTCCACCACAGGGGGGCTCGCTCGACCCACCAGCGGACAGGCACCAGTATTGGGAGAGGGGGGCTGGCCGTCAGGGTTCACCGCGGCTCTGGCACAAACCCGGCGACACGGAGGTGGCACGGGCAGGAGCGGACTGGCCGTGTCGGCTTCTCACTTTTTGGATTTTAGAAGGGCATGACATGCCTATATCTGTGTCTCCCCCTCCTTTTACTCCTCCACCTCTTTTATTTTCGCATGACTATATGTACTTGTCACTTTTCCATGTGTTAGTTATGTCTTCTGAGCAGTTTGTCAGCTTTTGGACACCTTTGAAGGTGTTTTCTATGTGTTTCTATGTGTTTTTGTTTGCCTGCCATTGGTTTTAACGGTGTTCGAAGGTGTTCGACGAACAGTTCGACGAACAGTTCGGCGAACACACGGGTGTTCGACGAACCGAACCGAACTCGAACACTACGGGGGTGGCTCAACACTAGAGATGAGGCAGGGCTGTGTAGCATCACCCTGTATATTTCCTTGCTCCATCTCATCATGCTCCGCCTGCAAAGCCTACTCTTTAATTGTGAGCAGCGAGCATTTCAGTAAACAGAGAAGCGGGATGGTAAAGCTAATTATGGCATCATCGCCGCTCACCATATTGGTGAAGTCCTCAAAGTTTTGGAGAACCGCACAGATGTCAGACATCCATGCCCACTCATCAGCTCTTACGTGCAGAGGCTGACCGGAATTCCGAGGGGTATGCTAGAGCTGGTACTCAACAACTGCCCTCTGCTGCTCACAAATCCTTGCCTATATACGCAATGTTGCGTTCCAACATGTGGTGACATTGCACACCAGTGGGTGAGCTGGAAGCTGTAGCTTACTTTCAAATATGGACACACACGCGGTGTACTTTCACAAGCAGCTCAGGCAGATCCGGGTAGGTTTAGAGAAATAGTTGAACCATTAAGTTGAGCACATGGGCCAGGCATGATACGTGTGCGAGGTTGCCAAGCTTTAGAGCCGTCACCAGGTTCCGGCCATTGTCACACATGATCATGCCTGGTTGTAGGTTCAGCGGTGAGAACCACAGATCTGCCTGCTCTGTTTTCAACAACTCTGCAGTGGTGTGCGGTTTGTCACATAAGTAGATTAGCTTCAGCAGAGCCTGTTGCGGCTTGACCAAGGCAGTGCTGCAGTGCTTCCAGCTTGCGATTGATGTGGTAATTTCAGAGATGGAGGCTGAAGAGGAGGAGAAGGAGGTGCAGGAACTGCTGTAGAAGGTGAGGGCATTCCTGATTGAATCAGTGCCTGCAATCCTCGGCATCGGTAGCACGTGTTCTGTCCCAGGGTCTGACTGGATTCTGGCTTCCACAATATTCACCCAGTGTGCTGTCAGTGAAATTTAGCATCCCTGGCCATAAACACTTGTCCACATGTCTGTGGTTAGGTGGAACTTCCCAGTAACTGCGCTGGTGAGGGCACGGGTAATGTTCTGGGACACGTGCTTGTGTAAGGTGTGGATGGCACACCAGGAGAAATAGTGTTGGCTGGAGACCAAGTACCGAGGGACGGTTGCCGCCTTGAGGTTGCGGAAAGCTTCCGTCTCCACAAGCCAAAAAGGCAAAATTTCCAGTACAAGTAGTCTGGAAATTTGGCAGTTTAGTATTGTGGCATGTGGGTTGGTGGCTGCGTATTTGCACTATCATTCCAAGGACTGGGGTAGGGACAACTGAATGCTGTGCAGGGACAAGGACGTGGTTGCTGATGGTGGTTGTAAGTGTGCAATGACAGATGTAGGGTGGAAGGCATCTTTGCCTGCATCATAGACAGAGGATTGGCATGCATGCACAACAGCGGAACAGGCAGTGGTGTCACTCGCAGACACTGTTTCTGGACCCTGATATTCGGCCCAACTAGTCAAGTGCTTTCCTGTCATGTTCTTAAGCATGCTGGTGGTTGTCAGGCTGGTAGTTTTACTACCCGTGCTGATGCAGGTATGGTAAATGTTGCAAATGGCCTTTTTTGGGTTAACTAGACAGGTCTTCCCGAGCCTGGCTCTTTTTTAAAGACTAACAGTTTGGTGTTGGTGTTCTGGGGAACAGTTGCCCACTTTGTGTATGTGGCCACCCCACTGCTTCTTCCTGTCTGTTGGGGTACTACGGCTCCCTCCCCCTCTGTACAGCTGTCCTCACTATGCAAGTCACCTTCCCAGGTTGGGTCAGTGACTTTATCGTCCACCACCTCGTCTTATACATACGCACCCTGGTCATCCTGACTTTCTGGCAATTGTGTCTCATCATCATCCAGCTCTTGAGACAGTAATTGCACTTTCCCACCGTCGCCTTCTTTTGACCGTAGCTGCTCAAATATTTGGGCACCATTACATGCGATCTCCTCATGTCCCTCTTGAAGCAGGCAGGGCGAGAGACCCGAATCTATAAATGGAAAAGTGAACAGCTCTTTGGAGTATCCAAGTGTGGGATCACTTGTCTACGGGCACTTGGCTTGGTGGGATTAAGGAGGATCAGGGTGAGGAATATATGGTCCAGTCTCACGGCTACTGAGACTGAACCGTGTGGAAGACAGGGTGGTGGTAGCAAACTGACTGAATTATCCATTTCCGATGGCTAAGTTTCTCTGCAATAATGGTATAGCGGTGCTATTGGTCAGCGGCTAAGTCTGAATATATTTTGAACATACAACATGGCACACTTTAAATTGAGTATAATATTTGGCAGCTTCCAAAAGATTGTACGATTATTACTGCAGTAATATTTGATCACCTCTGATGGCCAAATTTCTCTGGTAGAGCGATGTTATTGGTCAGTGGCCAAGTCTGGATATGTTTTGAATGTACAACTGACACACTTTAAATGGAGTATAACATTTGGCAGCTTCCAAAAAATTTCACGATTATTACCGCAGTCATATATGATCACTATTGATCAGCGAGCATGCTCGCTACTGCTTGGTGCTCGCCGGAGCATCTCACTGCTCAAGATGCTCATCGCTCGCCGAGTATTTACGGGGTTGTTCGGCGGGAGCTCGGGTCCCCTCCCTGCATGTTTGGCGCTCTTTACAGAGCCAATGAACATGCAGGGATTGTCTGTCACTCACCCTAATTCCGCAGCCATGGTGGTTGTGGCATTACAGTGATTGGCTGGCATCAGGTCTATATTAGACCTGGGGCCACCGTGCTCGTCACAGTCACTCCAGAATCAGACAGTGTAGGGTGAGGTGCTGCAGAGCTAGGGAGAGATTTGCTTGTTTCTAGTTAGTGTAGGTATACCAAACTATATTAGAGACACATATCCATCTCAAAAAACAGTGCTTCTGAGGACTAATCCATCTGCAGACATATCAGGCAGACAGTGTATATAGCAGACTGCAGTGCATATAGCACAAGAGGCTCCATTCCAGTTTTGTCTGCTGCTGCTGTTGGATATTTCTAGAAATAAGCCCAGGTCTCAGGGGCCAGGAATAATTTTTTTTGGATCTTAATCCTCATTATTTGCTAAAAAGCAATCCAGAGAACACCGTTTTCTGCGCCATTTGCTTGTTGGCACTGCAGAATACAGCCAGGTCCTTTCCATATTACAGCGCTAAAAATCCAGCTTTTTAAAACTGTGGTTTGTCCGGCACATGGATCACATATAATAGAGCTAAAAATACTGCCATTTCTGGCCACCATTAAAAATTTGTTTCAGTGTGCCAGTGAAACTATTGACACTAGTTAGCTGTTCAAAATAGTTACCTACAGTCCAGGTATTTAAAACTGTGTTTTCTCCGTCACACAGATCACATATATATTTTCAGAAAATACTGCCATTTCTGGCCTCCATTAAAAATTTGTTTCAGTGTGTCAGTGAAGCTATTGACACCAGTTTGCTTTTCAAAATAGTTACCTAAAGGCCAGTTATATAAAACTGTGGTTTGCCCGTCACACGGATCACATATAAGTTTGCTCAAAATTCAGCCATTTGTAGTGAGCGTGGAAGATAATGTCCTATATTTAAAATGGGTAAGGCACGTGGCAAGGGACGGGGAACTGGACGTGATGGTGATGGTGCATGCAGAGGTCGAGGCCGTGGGCAAGCTGAAATTGTGCCACAACAAACACCCACATCTTCTCGCTCGACGTTCCTGTCCCAATTAATAGGGGACCGCAGAACACCACTATTGAACACAGAACAGTGTGAAAAGGTTATTGGTTGGATAGCAGATAATGCTTCCAATCACTTAGCCATCACCACCACCTTGTCTTCCACATGGTCAAGTCTCAGTAGCCGTGAGTCTGGACCGCATATTCCTCACTCTGAACTCCTTCCTCCCACCATGCCGACTGCCCAGAGACAACTGATCCCACACTTGGACACTCCGAAGAGCTGTTCACTTTTCCATTTATAGATTCAGGCCTCTCACCTGGTACACTTGAAGCAGGACAAGAGGAGATTGCATGTAGCGATGCCCAAATATTTGAGCAGCCACGGTCACATGAAGGCGACGGTGGGAAAGTGTCACAAGAGATGGACGATGATGAGACACAATTGCCAGAAAGTCTCGAGGAGGACCAGGGTGCGGAAGTGAAAGACAAGGTGGTGGGTGATATACTAACTGACCCAACCTGGCAGGAGGATATGCAGAGCGAGGACAGCAGCACACAGGGGGAGAGAGGCAGAGCACCCCATCAGGCAGGAAGAAGCAGTTTGGTGGCCACAGACAGAAGGCAGGGACCTAGTGTTGAGCGAGCATGCTCGACACTGCTCTTTACTCGCCCGAGCATCACGCTACTTGGGATGTTCGGCGAGCACCGAGCATTTCCGGGTTACTCGGGCGGGAGCTCCGGTCTCCGCCCTACTCGTTTGGCGCTCTTTACAGAGCCAATGAACATGCAGCCAGTCACTGTAATGCCGCAGCCATGTTGTTTGTGGGAATTACAGTGATTGGCTGGTCGCACAGAGTCACCTCGGGTATTTAAAACCGGGCGTCGCCATCTTGGACACAGTCGCTCCGGATCAGCCAGTGTAGGGTCAGTGCTGCTGAGTTAGGGAGAGATATATAGTGCGAAATAGGGAGTGTAGGGTCTCTAAAGCCTGCCAAATCAAGCAAACAGTCCTTCTCAGGACTAATATCCATCCCAGATATCAGGCAGGCAGGCAGGCTGTATAGGAGACGCAGTGGTTATACCAGCAAACGCTGCATTACAGTCCTGTGTGCTACTGTTGGTCAAATTGCCAGACTTATCACCCCGGTCTCAGGGGCCAGGAAAAATTTTTTTTTTTTTCATCTAAATCCTGTTTTGTTTTTTTTTCTCAGTCAGACTGTACAAATACCCATCTAATTAACCTTTTGGTATTTTTTCCCCCTCCCAAAAAAAATTGAGCGTGTCTGTGACTGTTCAGACACCAATATATCTGTTTATAAGAGTCTGGTGTAGGCCAGCAAAATAGAACTGTGGTTTTGCAGTACCACTGGTCAAATCTCTGTATTATCCTGTTTTTGGCATTTTTTGCCATAAAAAAAATAGTAATAGTGTTGCCCTGATTGTTCAGACACCAATATATCTGTTTAAAGAGTTTGGTGTAGGCCAGAAAAAATAGAACTGTGGTTTTGCAGTTCCATGGGTCAAATCTCTGTATTATCCTGTTTTTGGCATTTTTTGCCATAAAAAACAGTAATAGTGTCTCCCTGACTGGTCAGACACCAATATATCTGTTTAAAAGAGTCTGGTGTAGGCCAGACAAATAGAGCTGTGGTTTTTCTCTTCCACGGTTCTAATCACCTTTTTATTACCCTTTTTCCATTGATAGTGCGAGAGTAAGCTATTTTACTTCATTTACAATGGGCAAGGCGCGTGGCAATGGACGTGAAACTGGACGTTCTGGTGATGGTGCGTGTAGAGGACAGGGCCGTGGCCAAGGTTAAAATGTGCCACAACCAACAGCCACATCTTCTCGCTCCCACTTCTTGACTGAATTACTAGGGAAGCACACTACAACACCAGAATTGCGAATTGATCAGTGTGAACAGGTAATTAATTGGATAACAGATAATACTTCCAGTTACCTGGGCACCACCACCTCCGGTCTGTCTTCCACATGGTCAAGTTTTAGTAGCCATGAGTCTCGACCGCATACTCTTCCTCACCCTGATGTTCCTTCCTCCCACCATGTTGAGTGTCGTCAGTAGAGATGAGCGTTGTTCTACTCGAACTGTTCGCCAATCTCAAATTCGAGCTGTTTTGGGCGGTGTTCGAGCCGTTCGGCGAACACGAACAATTTGAGAAAAATTTGGCTGTTCGAGGTTATGTTCGATAACTGCTCGTGCACCAAAATCATAACTGGATTTTTTCCCAGTAATGATGAAAATTAATGTTAATACGCAGTTTGAGTGTACAGCGGGGTGGGGGGAGGGGCAGGGATGGATCTCTGCAGGAACAATGAAGATCTCCATTTTTTTTTTCTCTTTCCCGCATTTACAGTGGGGAGGTGCAATCTGTCAGCCTATCAGCAGCGCACACACGGAGCGAAGTGCTTTTTTTCACACAAGCAAGGGCATGTGTCATTGGCAGTGTATGTCACATGTCCTTGCCCTATAAGACCAAGCCATTTTCCCCGTCGCCACCATTTTCTCACTGCTGCAGCTGCGTGTTAGACGGCACCGCTGTTGCTGTGTGCGCTATACCTTGTTAATTTCAAGCCAATTTTCGCACAAATCTACAGATAGCTTGGGAGTAGGGAATAGTTGTGATTGCAGTCCTTTTAAGGACTAGGTTACAGCATTTCCTACGACTTTTATCAGGCAGGTCTGTGCTCTTAAATAGATAGATTATGGGAGTAAAGACTAATTTTAATTGGAGTCCTTTTCAGGACTAGGTTACATCAGTTCCTATCAGTTTTTGCCAGGCAGGTCTGTGCCAGTGCTGTGCAAGTTTTTTTCACAGCATTTGGCTGAATCTAGCAAAGCTAATCCTTTTTGGCATATTGCAGAGTGTGTTAGTCAGTGGAGTAGCCTATCTGTGTTGTAAGATATACCACCTGTGTATAGAATACCAATTTTTTTACTGCACCTAGTGAAGTAAAATCTTTTGGGCATAGCATCATTCTATTAGTCCATCTATACTGACCTCCATCAGGTTGCAAATTGAATATAATTTTTTTCTGCATCTAGCTCTGAAAAAATATTGGGCTTCTAGCTGTGTGTGGGACTTGTTGTATTAGTCCATCTATACTGACCTCCATCAGGTTGCAAACTGAATATATTTTTTTCTGCATCTACCTCTGAAAAAATATTGGGCTTCTAGCTGTGTGTGGGACTTGTTCTATTAATCCATCTATACAGACCTCCATCAGGTTGCAAACTGAATATATTTTTTTCTGCATCTACCTCTGAAAAAATATTGGGCTTCTAGCTGTGTGTGGGACTTGTTGTATTAGTCCATCTATACTGACCTCCATCAGGTTGCAAATTAAAAATAATTTTTATCTGCATCTACAGTACCTCTGAAAAAATATTTGGGCTTCTAGCTGTGTGTGGGACTTGTTC
Source organism: Phyllobates terribilis (assembly GCF_046119375.1). Lineage (NCBI taxonomy): Eukaryota > Metazoa > Chordata > Amphibia > Anura > Dendrobatidae > Phyllobates > Phyllobates terribilis. The sequence goes on from NW_027362769.1 coordinate 288,989,968, forward strand.
TATTAGTCCATCTATACTGACCTCCATCAGGTTGCAAATTGAATATAATTTTTTTCTGCATCTAGCTCTGAAAAAATATTTGGCCTTCTAGCAGTGTGTGGGACTTTCTCTATTAGTCCATCTATACTGACCTCCATCAGGTTGCAAATTAAAAATAATTTTTATCTGCATCTAGCTCTGAAAAAATATTTGGCCTTCTAGCAGTGTGTGGGACTTTCTCTAGTAGTCCATCTATACTGACCTCCATCAGGTTGCAAATTAAAAATAATTTTTATCTGCATCTACCTCTGAAAAAATATTTGGGCTTCTAGCTGTGTGTGGGACTTGTTCTATTAATCCATCTATACAGACCTCCATCAGGTTTCAAACTGAATATAATTTTTTCCTGCATCTAGCTCTGAAAAAATATTTGGCCTTCTAGCAGTGTGTGGGACTTGTTCTATTAGTCCACCTATACTGACCTCCATCAGGTTGCAAATTGAATATATTTTTTTTCTGCATCTACCTCTGAAAAAATATTGGGCTTGTAGCTGTGTGTGGGACTTGTTCTATTAATCCATCTATACAGACCTCCATCAGGTTGCAAACTGAATAAATTTTTTTTCTGCATCTACCTCTGAAAAAATATTTGGGCTTCTAGCTGTGTGTGGGACTTGTTCTATTAGTCCATCTATACTGACCTCCATCAGGTTGCAAATTGAATATAATTTTTTTCTGCATCTAACCCAGCCAATAGTTTTGGCCTAATACCACAGTTTGGCCACTCAGCTCTGCTCGGTTCCCATCCATTGTTTTTTTGTGCAAACCACTACAGAGTTGTGAATTAGTTAACCACCAAAATGAGTGGAAAAAGGCCTGCTGCTGGTGGAAAAGGGAATAGGCGTGTTGGTAAGGGGAAAAAAGGTTGTGTCCGTGGGGTAAGTGTTAAAGCAACAGTAACATCTGCAGAAGAAAGACCATCTTCCAGCCAAACTAAAATGTCTACTTCTTTTAGTGGACAATGTGATAAGATCCCTTTCTTACGGCCACGCCAATCGCTACAAATTCCAGATGAGGCACAAAAACAGCAGGTGCTTCAACGGATATCAAGTGCTCCTTTAAGTGGGCTCTCCTCCACATCAACTTCAACATCACAAATACTCCAGTCCTCAAAGGTGTCACCCCAATCGCACTTGCTTCCTCACAGCTCCCAAATCTCCAGCTGCCCGTCTGAGTATGAGGTAGAACAGATGGTTGAGTCTGCAGAGCTGTTTACTCATACTATAGCCTGGGAATCAGAGGTCGACTCCAGCGCTTCTGTGAATCCAGACGAGGAAATGATCTGCACTGATGCCCAGAATCTTTATGAGTCGGATCCAGGACCAGACGCAGAAGGTTCTGACCATAATGTAGACCCTCATTCCCAAACTGTAACTCCTGTTGGTGGAGACAATGAGGAAGATGATGATAAGACTCAAATACCTGATTGGAGTGACAACTTTAGTTTTTTGTCAGGGCAGGAACAGGTTGGCTCTGAGGACGACGGGTGTGATAACGCACAGGGTGATGATGATGAGGTTGGAGATCCCACTTACTGTCAACCCACAGTTGTTATGTTCTGCTACCAGAGCTAAGGAAAGAGAGGAGATCTGTCCCTACGATAGAACTCAGCTGAATCCCTACGATGTAACAGGGAACCTGATCCTGCGATCAGACCTGCTAAAGTCCTAAGCTAGTCTGTACGAAGACCTATAGATGTGGGGGAGGAATCCCTACAAGTACTAAGGACTGGGAGGAATATGGGACACCTCCTAACAGAAATAGTAGCAGACAGACGAACAAACAAAATATAAAGAACATAGAGGTCAGTAAACCAAGCAAACTAACAGAGCAAGACACAGAGCACAGGCTAGCTAGAAAGTAGATATACAATGAAGTCCAGCAAAGCCAGAAGGGCGGAGCAGGATTAAATAGGCCAACAAGGTCATGTGACCAGCAAAGGAAAAAAAAACCTAACAGCAAGGTTCTAACAGTACCCCCCCTTCTAAGAGGATCCTCCGGATCCCCTAGGACCAGGCTTATCAGGAAATCTCCTGTGAAACGCTCTGATAAGTCTGGACGCGGAAACATCATCTGAGCTCACCCAAGAGTTATCCTCGGGTCCGAAGCCTTTCCAGGCCACAAGATACTGCAAACTACCTCTATACCGTCTAGAGTCAAGGATGCGAGAAATTTCATATTCCCCGTCCTCCACCACCGGAGGAACAGAGGCAGAGGCGTCACCATCCGACACAACAGCTTTTTTTAACAGAGAGACATGAAAGACCGGATTAATTCTCCAGGAGGTAGGAACCTCCAACCTAACAGCAGATTGGTTGACAACCTGAAGCACCTTAAAGGGCCCTACAAACTTGGGACCCAATTTCTTAGAAGGAATCCTCAACCGCAGATTCCTAGAGGACAACCAAACCATGTCACCAACAGCGAACAAAACCTCCTGTCGTTTCCTATCAAAGTAGTCTTTAGATTTTCTGTTGGCCTCCTGAAGATTACCACGCACATCCGTCCAAACTCTTTCCAAATCACCGGAAAAATTCTCCTCCTCAGGCACGGCAGATCCCAACTTGGAGAACGACCCAAACGACGGATGTCTCCCAGAACAACAAAAAAAAAGGCGAACAACCAGCAGAAGAAGATGTATGATTGTTCAGAGCAAATTCGGCAAGTGGCAGAAACTCAGACCACCCCTCTTGATTGTCTGCCACAAAACAACGCAAGAACTGCTCAACATCCTGGTTTTTCCTTTCTGTCTGGCCATTAGATTCAGGATGATATCCGGACGAAAACGACAAATGAATTCCCAACCTGTCACAAAAGGCACGCCAAAAACGAGCCACGAACTGAGGACCCCTATCAGAAACAATGTCAGTAGGAACGCCATGAAGTCTGACAATTTCCTTGACAAAGGCCTTAGCGAGAGTTTTAGCGCAGGGCAGTTTGATGAAGGGAACCAAGTGACACATCTTACTAAAACGGTCCACGACCACCCAGATGACAGTAAAACCCTCAGAGGGGGGAAGGTCAGTTATAAAGTCCATAGCCAAATGTGTCCAAGGAGCACTGGGGACCTCCAAAGGACAAAGCAACCCCGCAGCAGGAGTATGTGAGGACTTAGATCTAGCACATACAGTACATTGGCGTACCCACTTAATGACTTCCTTCTGCCATCCAGGCCACCAAAAACTGCGACCCACCAGTCTCTTGGTCTCAGAGATTCCGGGATGACCTGCCAACCGAGATTCGTGACACTCAACAAACAAATCTCTCCTAAAGGTCCCAGGCACAAACAACCTCCCATGAGGAGTGTTAGATGGGGCATTCTCCTGAGCTTAAAGAATCTCATCTTCCAAAACGGAGTCTAAAGCAGCTATCACAACACCTTCTTGTAAAATGTTTTCCTCTTTCTCAGCACCGACTATGGGAGAAAAACTGCGAGACAAGGCATCCGCCTTAACATTCTTAGTACCAGGGATGTAAGTAACGGAGAAATTAAACCGCGAGAAAAACAGTGCCCACCTAGCCTGACGGGCATTCAGGCGCTTGGCAGCGTCAAGATATATCAGATTTTTATGATCCGTAAGAACCTGAACGGGAAATTCCGCACCTTCCAAGAAGTGGCGCCAGTGTTCAAATGCGAGTTTAATAGCCAATAATTCCCGATTACCAATATCGTAATTCAATTCAGTCTCCGAAAATTTTTTTGAAAAAAAGGCACAGGGATGTAATCCATCCCCGTTATCCTGAGACAATACTGCGCCAACCCCCACAGAGGAAGCATCAACCTCAACCAAAAACGGCCTAGTAACATCAGGCTGCATAAGGATGGGAGCAGAGGTGAACCTCTCCTTGAGATACACAAAAGCTTCAATGGCCTCAGAAGACCACTGAACCGCATCAGCACCTTTCCTGGTGAGATCAGTCAGAGGTTTGACAATACTAGAAAATTTTTTTATGAATTTTCTATAGTAATTGGCGAAACCCAAAAACCTCTGTATCGATTTCAAACCAATAGGCCTAGGCCATTCCTGCACAGCCTGAACCTTAACCGGATCCATCTCAAAACCTTTGCTGGAGATAATGTAGCCCAAAAAACTAATTCTCTGTACAGCGAACTCACATTTCTCCAGCTTAGCAAAAAGCGAATTGTCCATTAATAACTGTAATACCTCATGCACGCTCCGCCAATGAGACTCCAGATCTGGCGAATAAATCAAAATGTCATCCAAATACACAACCACATTTTTACCGATCAAAGGTCTAAGGATGTCATTAATCAGATTCTGAAAAAATGCAGGAGCATTAGTAAGACCAAAAGGCATAACCAGATTCTCAAAATGACCCACAGGAGTGTTAAAAGCAGTCTTCCATTCATCACCCTCCTTCATGCGCAACAGATTGTATGCCCCCTTAAGGTCAATTTTAGAGAACCACTTGGCCCCCAATAACTGGTTAAACAGATCAGGAATCAATGGCAGTGGGTAAGGATTGCGTACCGTAATTTTGTTAATCTCACGAAAATCCAGACAAGGACGTAAACCGCCGTCCTTTTTTTTTTACAAAAAAAAATCCAACCGCCACAGGAGACTTAGAGGGCCTAATGTGACCGGCGGCCAAACTTGTCTGTATGTATTCCTCCAAAGCCTTCCTCTCAGGAATAGTAAGGTTAAATAAACGACTTTTAGGAAGAGTCGCTCCAGGGACAAATTCAATATAACAATCATAGTCTCTATGGGGAGGCAAAACCTGCGATTCCTTCTCAGAAAAAACTCTCCAAAAATCCTGAATAGGAACAGGCAATTCTCCCCTATCCAAAGCTGCAATACGCCCGTTACAACACTTGTCATAACATTTATGGCTCCAGGATTTAATTTCACTGGTAGACCAATCCAGTACAGGATTGTGACATTTTAACCAGGGCAATCCCAATATTACTGGAGAAGGCAAGTTATTCAACACTACCAAATCCAATTTCTCATGGTGAACACCATTAATAGTGAGAGGAAATTCACAGACCTTGAGAGTAATATTCTTCAAAGGGGAGCCATCCACAGAAACCACAGCAATGGGGGATGATAAAGGTTCAGGTTTTAAATTGAGTTTTTCCACGAATCCCCCATCAATTACATTCAGTGTAGACCCGCAATCAACAAACACCCGAAATTCCATTAATTTTTCCTGAGCAATCGTGGAAGCAGCTAAAAATACACCCTTGGAATTTAAACAGGCAATACGGGCATGACTGACCATTTTTTTTTCTTTCTTCATACGAAGCTCACAGCCTTTAATCAAATGACCAGATTTTCCGCAATAGAAACACAAGCCTTTCGAAAAACGACGGTCTTTTTCTTGAGAGCGAGGTGCCACCGATCCAATCTCCATCGGTTCACCACTGTTAGTACACACATTATCATAACCAGAAACTGACATAGCAGAGGATTTGCTCTCATTAACCCTAGCACGCAGTCTTCTATCCACCCGTATAGCTAATTGCATAGCCTGTTGCAAATCCTCAGGTGTAGGATAAGCAATTAGCAGGTCTTTAACCCTTTCACTGAGCCCAGCAAGAAATAGACTTTTCAGAGCAGAATCGTTCCACCCTGTTTGAGTGGACCAACGACGAAAATGTGTACAATATTTTTCGACATTACCTGATCCTTGTTTTAAACGTCTCAACTCAGTCTCAGCTGATGCGACACGGTCAGGATCATCATATAATAGTCCTAAAGCAGAAAAAAAAACTATCCACTGATCTGAAGCATGTATCACTAGGTTGCAAAGAAAAGGCCCACTCCTGAGGCTCTTTGCGCAAAAGTGACATTATGAACCCCACGCGCTGGGATTCATCCCCAGAGGACTTGGGTCTCAAACGAAAATACAATAAGCAAGCATTTTTAAATGAAAAAAATTCTCGATGTTCACCAAAAAATAAATCCGGCAAACATACCTTAGGCTCCAAGAAATGTGCTCCAGAGCAGTTACTCACGTGCTGACGGAGCTCGGACACTTCCAGAGAGAGTCCCTGCAGGCGATGAGCCAAATCCTGAACCGACACCATGATGGAACAGAAAAATCTTTCCTTAGAGAATTTGCTGGCTGGACTTACTGTTATGTTCTGCTACCAGAGCTAAGGAAAGAGAGGAGATCTGTCCCTACGATAGAACTCAGCTGAATCCCTACGATGTAACAGGGAACCTGATCCTGCGATCAGACCTGCTAAAGTCCTAAGCTAGTCTGTACGAAGACCTATAGATGTGGGGGAGGAATCCCTACAAGTACTAAGGACTGGGAGGAATATGGGACACCTCCTAACAGAAATAGTAGCAGACAGACGAACAAACAAAATATAAAGAACATAGAGGTCAGTAAACCAAGCAAACTAACAGAGCAAGACACAGAGCACAGGCTAGCTAGAAAGTAGATATACAATGAAGTCCAGCAAAGCCAGAAGGGCGGAGCAGGATTAAATAGGCCAACAAGGTCATGTGACCAGCAAAGGAAAAAAAAACCTAACAGCAAGGTTCTAACAACAGTCAGCCAAGAGATGAGGTCAGCAGAGGAGTTGGAGGAAGATGCTAGTGACGACGAGGTCAGGTTGCGCCTTCCTGGACAGAGACGTAGTACTGGAAGCACGTCAACAACTGCATCCTCAAACACAACTCTGCCTCTCACCACAAGTCGTGGTGGCTCTTCAGGTCGCATGGGTGCTAAGCCTTGCATAGCCTGGGCATTTTTTCAGATCGATAAAGATGACCCAACTCGTGTTATCTGTAACATTTGTCAGCAAAAGCTAAGTAGAGGCCAAAAAATACATAGTTTGAGTACTTCATGCATGAATCGGCACATGGACATGAAGCATAAGTTGCAGTGGGAAGCTCAGTGTGCTACAATGCGGCCTAGCCGGCCGGGCCAACCGCCGTCTGCCATATCTTGTGCATCCGCGGCCTCTTCATCCTCTGTGACTGGGGGGACAGCAGTCACACCTGTTTTGGGGCGCAGACCTGCCACCTCTTTACCCGCAACAGCCAGCGTGATTGGCAGGTCATCATTTTCTTTGGAGGTGGTAACACCAGCTGGTGTTGAGCGCTGTCCGACATCGATAGCACCACCTTTGGATCAAGGCAACCTAACATGTCCGCCTGCATCTTCCTCACAGACCGGCAGTTTGCCGGGGACACCCTTATCAACCCCGTCTAAGCACAATAGCCAGCCCTCGGTCCCTCAGATGTGGACAAGTAAAAGACCATTTCCTCCTAGCCATGAGAAAGCTAAGAGGTTGAATTTCACCATCTGCAAGCTCTTGGCTACAGAAATGCTGCCTTTCCGCCTGGTGGACACAGAGGATTTTCGAGACCTTATGTCCGTCGCAGTGCCCCAGTACCAGATGCCCAGTCGGCACTACTTCTCAAAGAAAGGTGTGCCTGCGCTCCACCAGCATGTCGCACACAACATCACCGCTTCTTTGAGAAACTCTGTGTGTGACAGGGTGCATTTCACCACAGACACTTGGACGAGTAGGCATGGACAGGGGCGTTACATGTCGCTGACTGGGCACTGGGTAACTATGGTGACAGCAGGACAAGGGGCTGCTGTCCAAGTCTTGCCGTCCCCACGAGTTGTGCGTCAATCCTCTTTATGTCATTTTTCCTCCACTGCTTCTGCCTCCTCAACCTCCTCTCGGTCTTCCACCTGCACCCAAAGCCTGTCTGGTCATGCCACAAGCTTTCTAACTGCGCAGAAGGGATCCTGCACACCTCCTTACTATGCTGGCAGTAGGGCTCAACGTCATCAGGCGGTTTTTACATTGAAATGTCTGGGAAATGTGAGTCACACAGCTGAGGAGTTGTGGTCAGCTCTGGAGAACCAATTTCATGAATGGTTGTCTCCACTGGACCTGAAACCAGGGAAGGCCGTGTGCGACAATGCTGCAAACCTGGGTGCGGCCCTTCGCCGGGGCAATGTCACACACGTGCCTTGTATGGCTCACGTGTTGAACCTGGTTGTCCAGCAATTTTTAGCCCACTATCCCAGACTAGATGGCCTTCTGCAGAGGGCACGGTCGCTGTGTGCTCACTTCCGCCGTTCGCATCCCGCAGCTCAGCGACTTACATCTCTACAGAAGTCGTTGGGCCTGCCACTTCACCGGCTAAAATGCGATGTGCCTACCTGGTGGAATTCAACTCTGCACATGTTGCAGCGACTGTGGCAGCACCGACAAGCCCTGGTGCAATACGTTCTGACGTATAGCCTGGGCCAACGAGATCCAGAGGTGGGGCAAATCACGCTGGAGGAGTGGTCTCAGATCAGGGACCTATGCACCCTTCTGCACAGTTTTGAAATGGCGACGAAGATGTTTAGTGCTGACGATGCCATTATCAGCATGACTATTCCGGTGATTTACATGCTGGAGCACATGTTAAACAGAATTCGGAGTCAGGTGGTGGCACAAGAGGAGGTGGAGGAAGTAGAGGAGGAGGAGTTGTATGCGGAAGGGCTAACATCTGCAAGGTCCAGACGGTCGGCAGCACCAAGGCGGCAGGCATGTGAGGGTGGGGGAGATGGTTTTACCAGGGCGCATGGTAGCAGCCAAACTAGTGAGAAAGGTGCAGGAGCCCAGGAAGAAGTGGAGTACGAACTGATGGAAGACTCATCAGATGAGGGAGACCTTGATCACATTTCTGTTGTGCGAGGTGGGGGGGAGAGGACAGAGGAAGGAAGCATGATTGTTACCTCGCCACCAACACAACAGGGACTTGGTGCTCCTGGATGCGCAACACACATGAGTGCCTTCTTGCTGCACTACCTGCAACATGACCCTCGAATTGTGAGAATTAGAAATAATCCTGACTACTGGGCTGCCACACTGTTAGATCCCCGGTACAAAAGTAAATTTGCAGAAATTATTCCTGCCATAGAAAGGGATGCACGCATGCAGGAGTATCAGCAGAGACTGTTGCAGAATCTTACATGTGCTTTTCCACAAAATACCAGTGGTGCACGTAGTGAATCTCACAGTTCCAACTTGCCAACCGTGGGACCGTCAAGTGTTCAGCACTCAAACCGTAACAGAACCACAGTATCTGCTGGTAACATCAATTTTGCGGAATCATTTCACCACTTTTTTAGCCCATCCTTTGCAAGGCCACAGAAGACAAGAAGTCTGACACATAGTCAACGCCTAGAGACGATGGTACAGGAGTATCTCCAAGTAAACATTGAAGCCATGACTGTGTCACTGGACCCTTGCTCTTTTTGGGCTTCCAATCTGGATAAATGGCCGGAGCTAGCCACTTACGCCTTGGAGATCTTGTCATGCCCCACAGCCAGCGTTCTGTCTGAACGTGTGTTCAGCGCTGCTGGTGGTGTGCTGACAGATAAGCGCACGCGGCTCTCCACTGATAATGTAGACAGACTCACGTTCATAAAGATGAACAAATCATGGATCCGAAACAACCTTTCTACCCCTGTGTCATCCTGGGGAGAGTAAAAGCTTGATGATTGGTTAAAATCACCCTACCAACCGTTTTAAGCTTTCAAATTACTAATCATGTTTATCTGTATCTTGGCTGGAAAATAATTTGGGCTTTGTAGCAGTGTGCAGCACTGATTCTATTAGGCCATCTATAATAAGCTCCACCAGATTTAAAATTACTAATCATGTTTATCTGTATCTTGACTGGAAAATAATTTGGGCTTTGTAGCAGTGTGCAGCACTGATCCTATTAGGCCATCTATACTAAAGCTTCACCAGATTTAAAATTAATAATAATTTTTAGCTGCATCTAGCCCGGAAAATAATTTTGGGGCTCCGAGATGCGCAAGACACATAAGTGCCTTCTTGCTGCACTACCTGCAGCATGACCCTCATATTGTCAGAATTCGAAGTAATCATGACTACTGGGTTGCCACACTCTTAGATCCCCCAAACTTTTCGATCAACCTTTTCATTTTAATAAAGACCAAAAAAATGGTCATTTTTGAAATTATAAGCATTAGCAGGTTGTTAGAAACTGAAATCAAACAGTTTTCAACTCAAAACTTTATTCTAGGTGATGTTACATTTTCACATAGGACCCCTTGTTCGAAAGGAGCTTCTGAACTCTCTCGTCCATTGAATTTGTCAGGTTTTGGATGGTTTCTGCTTCAATTGTTTTGCATGAGGACAGAATACTCTCCCAGAGCTGTTGCTTAGATGTGAACTGCCTCCCGCCATCATAGACACTCCTTTTAATGATGCTCCAAAGGTTCTGAATGGGGTAGAGGTCAGGGGAGCATGGGGGTCACACCATAAGTTTGTCCCCTTTTATGCCCATATCAGCCAGAGATGCAGATGTTTTATGTGCAGCATGAGATGGTGCATTATCATGCAAAAAAATGATCTTGCTGTGAAATACACGGTTCTTCTTCTTGAACCATGGCAGGAAGTGCTGTTTGAGAAAATCCACATACATTATGGAGTTCATCTTTAGCGCCTTCAGGGATCCTAAAGGGGCCGACAATCTCTCTCCCCATGATTCCAGCCCAAAACATTACTCCACCTCCTCCTTGTTGGCGCTGTAGCCGTGTTTGCGTGGGGTGTCCATCAACCAGCCATCCTCCACTCCATCCGTCTGGACCATCGAGCGCTGCACGGCACTCATCCGTGAACAAAACAGTTTTGAAATCAGTCTTCATGTAATGTTTGGCCCACTGGAGCCGTTTCTGCTTGTGTGAAGTGGATAGAGGAGGTCGACAGGATGGCGTATGCACAGCTGCAAACCTCTGAAGGACCCTGCATCTTGTTGTTCGGGGGACGTTGGAGGCACCAGCAGCTTCAAAAACTTGTCTGCTGCTATGACAAGGCTTTTTTGCCGCTGCTCTTTCAACCTGACGTAATTGCCTGTAGGAAAGAGTCCTCAATTTGCCTTTATCAGCACGCACACGTGTGTACTGTGAATCAGCTACATACTTCTTGATTGCCAAGACACTTCATCCTGATCATCGCACAATGTTGATTGTAGTAATGCCTTGACCTAAACACTCCAAAATTTGTTGCTTCTCAGCAGCCGACGCATCCTTTTTCTTTCCCATTTTGGCAGAAAATGTAGGCTGCTTAATAATGTGAGACAGCCTTCTTAAGTAGTCTTGCCTTTCATTGGACACACCTGCCAAACTAATTAGCACAGGTGTCTGCAATTGCTTACAGTGATATAAAGAGCCCTGACACACATCACCATCAATGAGTTTAACTGACAAACAAACAAATTCTTCCCTTATCACTCCTAAACACTTTTTGCATAATAATTTGGAACACAGTGTACATGTGCTTTTCCACAAAACACCAGTGGTTCACGTAGTGAATCTTACAGTTCTAACTTGCCAACCGTGGTCTGTATGGAGTTGTTCAATAAAGGGCCCAAATTTAAGATAACATAGATGGGAGAGGTCTCTATGAATAGGAATTCCTAAGTATTTGATACCCCGTGAGGGCCAGGCAAAGGGAAAGTTGGACTGGATGGAATCCTATATGGATTTGGGGAGGGAGACATCGAGGGCCTCAGACTTCGCTGCATTGATTTTAAAATTTGACCATGTAACAAAGTGATCTATTTCAGCCATAACAGCATGGATGGATATATGTGATTGAGTGATATATACTAGGACATCATCAGCAAATAGAGAGCACTTGTACTCGGTGCCTCCCACCTCAATCCACCTAATATTGGGGTTATGGCGAATTGATGAGAGCAGGTGCTCCGTCACTAGGATGTATAAGAGAGGGGACAGAGAACATCCCTGCCTTGTCCCATTGGTGATTGTGAAAGGTGATGAAAATGTTCTGACGCGCCCCCTGGGCCTTGGGACACCCGGAGCCGGACCCTTTTTGGTGGATGCTGGTGGTTGTAGTCTCCGTGGCGGCGACCCGGTTCCGTGGCTCAGGGCGGTCAAACCAGTGGCGGAACTATTTATGTGGTTTTGATGTTTAAATGTCCGACTATGCCACCCGTGGATTGCGGTCAGAGTGAACCGCCGCTCCAGGGCAGACCGCTGAGGCTGGTGTTGTGGGTGCAGCAGAGCGTAGCATAACTCCCCACGGGAGGAGTATAGCCTCAGGGCAGTGTATGCGGAGGATGGGGGTGATGGTGCAGGGCAGCAGCAGTAACGACACGGAGTCAGTGATGCAGTCCAGGGCCTTTACTCACAGTTCTTATTATCCAGACCACGTCTGCAGGTAACGGCTGCCCACGTCGTACTGTGCTCACCAGGTGAGGGGCTCAGACAACTCCCAGATAACTTTGGAGCGCTTCACAGGACCCCCTTTGTGTGTCCTTTGTCTGGCCTTTCTTACCAACCCTTCTGTCCGGCTGCCTCGGGCCTCCTCTTGGTAAACTTGGCGCCAGTTTCCCTGACCCTATGTGGTGCCTTCCTAGCGGGTGTAGCGAGGGGCTGCGCCACATAAAATGTCACAGCCTCCTGTTTCTAGCTGAGGGTCGTTTCCTGCCTCCACTAGTTTCGGGGACCGGTCTCCCCCTTTGGCCTGACCCCTCCACGCAGGTGCATTCGGGCGTGCGGTGGCGACTCGCCCGTCCGCACCCCTGGGATCCCTTCGTTCCTCGTTCCTGGAGCCTTCTCCGCTCGTCTTCCTTCCTTCTCCCTCTTCCGGGCCTGGGCCTCTGTTACTAGGCCCGCCTCCGGAGCAGAGCTCATGCAGAGCCCCTGCTCCCTGCCACTTCTGCTCAGACTTCTCTGCACTGAACTAAGATGGTGCCCACCTTTTATACTCCCTTCTCAATGCACCCAGGAACTGCTTCCTCCCTGCTCCTGCACTACAGGGTTCCCCTTCCTCAGTGTTCCCTCCCCCCACTCGAGCCAGGGACAGGGACTGTCGTGCCCATCTCAGGGGCATATTGGTCGCCCTGCCCCACGGCAATGTGGTGTAATGCATGCAGGTGTCGGGTCCTGATCCACACTACATCCTTACCTGAGAGTGAGATATCACACCTCTGGGTGAGGTGCAATACCTCTGTAGCAACCGAGCCCTCAGGGTGCTACAGTTCCATTTATCTTCAGCCTAGGTGACGTATTGCGATACAGGGCCGTGATTTTGGCTATAAAAGGGTCCCCTAGACCCCTACCCCAAGCTTTTTAAGAGAATCATATATGGCGTGCCAGGAGACTCTATGGAATGCTTTCTCAGCATCCAACGAGAGTATCTAATTACAAATTTTTAACTGCATCTAGCCCAGGAAATACTTTGTGCCTAGTAGCAGTGTCTGCTAGTCAGCGGATTATCCCGGCTGTTAAGCAAGCTACACCACCTGTAGTTTGGACACTTAATTTTTTCAAAGGAAATGCTTCGGGACCACGGGATACTCAGTGAAGAGCATCAGGAGGCACCCCAAGGCATAGGGGCTGGGACTGGCAGTAGGATGCCTTGCGGTGGACAGCCGAGCTCGATCCTTATAAAAGCCTTTTAACTGCAGCAGCTTTAGTGGACGCTACTGGAGCTGGAATTACGCGGCTGCTGGCATGAGACTTGCCCTCCAATAGATCCTTGTAAATGGATTTAAAGTGTATTCATTCAAATTAGAGAGACAATTTAAATTAAAAAGCTTAGAGCTGCCTCCACCACAGGGGGGCTCGCTCGACCCACCAGCGGACAGGCACCAGTATTGGGAGAGGGGGGCTGGCCGTCAGGGTTCACTGCGGCTCTGGCACAAACCCGGCGACGCGGAGGTGGCACGGGCAGGAGCGGACTGAACGTGTCGGCTTCTCACTTTTTGGATTTTAGAAGGGCATGACATGCCTATATCTGTGTCTCCCCCTCCTTTTACTCCTCCACCTCTTTTCTTTTCGCATGACTATATGTACTTGTCACTTTTCCATGTGTTAGTTGTGTCTTCTGAGCAGTTTGTCAGCTTTTGGACACCTTTGAAGGTGTTTTCTATGTGTTTCTATGTGTTTTTGTTTGCCTGCCATTGGTTTTAACGGTGTTCGAAGGTGTTCGACGAACAGTTCGGCGAACACACGGGTGTTCGACGAACCGAACCGAACTCGAACACTACGGGGGTGGCTCAACACTAGTCGTCAGACAGGAACTGATCACACACTTGGACACTCTAAAGAGCTGTTCACTGGTCCATTTCCATATTTGGGCCCCTCGCCTGCTCCGCTTGAAGTGCTGGAAGAGGAGATCCCATGTAGCGATGCCCAAATATTTGAACAGCCATGGCCAGAGGAAGTCGACGCTGGCACTTTGTCACAAGAGGTGGACGATGACGAGACACAATTGTCACAAAGTGAGGAGGAGGATCGTGGTGCGCAAGTGGAAGAGGAGGAGGTGGTGGATGATATAGTAACTGACCCAACGTGGCAGGAGGACACGCAGAGCGAGGCCAGCAGCACACAGGGGGAGGGAGGCAGAGTACCCCAACAGGCAGGAAGAAGCAGTTTGGTGGCCGCACACAGAAGGCGGGCAACAGTTCGACGTAACACCAACACGGGGGATGTTGCCAGGACAACCGGTAGGTCTTCCAGAGTCTGGAATTTTTTTAAAGACTCTGCTGATAACCCCAAAAAGGCCATTTGTACCACCTGCCATTCCAGCATCAGCAGGGGTGACAAAACTACCAGCCTGACCACCACCAGCATGATCAGGCACATGGCAGCAAAGCACCCGACTTTGTGGGGCGAACACCAGGGTCCACGACCACTGTCAGCGGGTGTCACCACTGCTTCTTCCGCTGTTGTGCGTGTAATAGAACCCCCTGTTGTGCATGCAAGGCAATCCCCTGTCCATACTGCATGTAAAGATGCCCACTCCTCTCAGTCTTCACTTGTTAAGGCAGTTTCTCAAGAAACAGCATCAACGTCCACGTTCACGTCCCACCGCTGCATGCAATTGTCCATATCCCAGAGCTTTGAATGAAAGCGCAAATTCGCAGCCAACGCCCCACAGTCCACAGTCCTAAATTTGCACATTTCACGAATGCTTGCATTGGAAATGCTGCCTTTTAGGCTGGTGGAGACGGAATCCTTCCGCAACCTTATGGCGGTGGCCGTCCCTCGGTACTCGGTCCCCAGCCGACACTATTTTGCCCCGTGTGCCATCCCCGCACTACACAAGCACGTGTCCCAAAACATCTGCCATGCCCTCAACAATGCAGTTACTGGGAGAGTTCACCTGACAACGGACACGTGGACAAGTGCTTGTGGCCAGGGACGGTATATCTCCCTGACGGCACACTGGGTAAACGTAGTGGAAGCCAGGACCCAGTCAGACCTTGGGACGGAACACATCCTCCCCACACCGAGGATTGCGGGCCCTATGTCAGTCAGAGTTGCCCCCACAGTGTATTGCTGCTGTGCATCATCCTCCTCCTCCTCCTCATGTTCAGCCTCCATCTCAGATATTACCACATCAGTTACAAGCTGGAAGCACTGCAGTACTGCCTCAGCCAAGTGGCAACAGGTTGTGTTGAAACTCATAAGCTTAGGTGATAAACCTCACACTGCTTGTGAGTTGTGGACAGCTGTGAAAGAGCAGGCAGATCTGTGGCTGACACCACTGAACCTACATCCAGGCATGGTTGTGTGTGACAATGGCCGTAACCTGGTGGCGGCTCTGAGGCGAGGCAAGATCACACACGTACCATGCCTGGCTCATGTGCTTAACCTCATGGTTCAGCGGTTTCTTAAATCGTACCCCGAGTTGCCAGATCTGCTCGTCAAAGTACGCCGCCTGTCAGCTCATTTTCGCAAGTCGGGTACAGCTTCCGCCGCCCTTGCTGTGTTGTAGCAGCGTTTGCAGCTTCTGGCACACCGACTGGTGTGTGATGTCCCCACACGTTGGAACTCTACCCTGCACATGTTGCTAAGGATTTGTGAGCAGAAGAGAGCAGTTGTGGAGTACCAGCTGCAACAAGGCCGTCGATATTCAGGTCAGACTCCACACATAAGACCTCAGGAGTGGACCTGGATGTCTGACATATGTACCATCCTGACAAACTTTGAGGAGTCCACCAAGATGGTGAGTGGTGATGAAGCCATAATTAGTGTCTGCATCCCACTTGTCTGTCTTTTGCAACGCTCTCTGCAGAGAATTAAAGAGGTGGCATTGCAGCCGGAGTATGATGAGATGGATCAAGAACACGTAATGGGCGATTACACACAGTCCAGCCTCATATCATCCCAACATGCATTGGGGGACAATGAGGGAGAGGAGGAGGAGGAGGAGGAAGAACAGGAGCTGGAATCATGCGCTGTGGACAGTAGTACCTGTACAACTGTCATACAGTCGGTTCAGCTTGGGTGGCCTGAGGACAGGGGGGAGGAGGAGGAGGAGGAGAAGGAGGAGGAGAGCATGGTCAGTTGTCATCTTGGTGAGGACACGGAAGTCTTGCCCGTTACCAGTCTGGCAAGCAAGTCAGACTTTATGTTACGTTGCCTTAACCGTGACCCTCGCGTTGCCAAATGTTAGGTAACAGTTATTACTGGTTGGTGACACTTTTAGACCCCCGCTAAAAGGAGAACTTTCACTCTCTTATTCCTGAGGTGGAGAGGTCTACAAAAATGTGGCAGTACCAGAAGGCCCATTGCTGCACAAATGTTAAAAAAATTCCCATCTGAACACGCTAGCGGCAGAGGTCACAGTTCATTGACCAACCAAGGCGTACAGACGAGAGAGACGCAATTCCAATCCAGCAGAGGCAGGGGAACGCTGTCAACATTCTGGGACAGTTTTCTGAGACCCGCCCAGCTTACAGGCCCTGAGGCGCGGGGTACTCTCACAAGGAGTGGAAAGTTTCAAAAGATAATGAGGGAGTACCTTGCCAACCGTACCAGCGCCCTCCGTGATTCCTGTGTGCCTTTTAATTTTTGGGTATCCAAGCTGGACACTTGGAATGAACTCACTCTGTACGCCTTGGAAGTCCTGGCCTGCCCTGCCGCTAGCGTGTTATTGTAGCGTGTTTTTGGTGCCGCTGGGGGAATTATAACTGATAAGCGCACTCGCCTGTCAACTGACAATGCTAACAAGCTGACCCTGATCAAAATGAACAAGGGCTGGATTGGGCCAGACTTTTCATCACCACCAAATGACAGCAGAGTAACATAAAGTCAAATTCACTGTGTTATTTGGGGAGGTGAATTCCCATGCACCGCTTCACACCCACACATGGGTATACGCTTCCTCAATTCGGCTTTTTTTTTCTCTTCTCCTTATCCTCAGCCTCCAACACCACTATACCACCAAGGTGACCGTGGTCCATGTTGGCAGCATTACAAGTTCCTCCGTCCTAATTTTTGGCAGCTTTTGCTTGGAAGGCATAGGCAAAGACTATGGGAGACCCACTCCCCAATAATGGGAATAATGTTTTTAATATGCTGTACTGCATGGCTCTTGTAAGGGGCATTTAAACTGTCTTGTTAAACCACTCTGACCTCCACGTCTCTTCCAAGGGGCATTTAAACCATCTTGTTAAGCTACTGCAACCTCCACGTCTCTTCCACGGGACATTAAAACCGTCTTGTTATGCTAATGCAACCTCCACCACTTCTCCAAGGGGCATTAAAACCGTCTTGTTAAGCTACTGCGACCTCCACGTCTCTTCCAAGGGGCATTTAAACCGTCTTGTTAAGCTACTGCAACCTCCACGTCTCTTCCAAGGGGCATTAAAACCATCTTGTTAAGCTAATGCGACCTCCACCACTTTTTCAAGGGGTATTAAAGCTGTCTTGTTTAGCTACTGCGACCTCCAACACTTTTCCAAGGGGCATTAAAGCTGTCTTGTTAAGTTACTGTGACCTCCACCACTCTTCCAAGGGGCATTAAAACCGTCTTTTTAAGCTACTGCGACCTCCACCACTCTTCCATGGGGCATTAAAACTGTCTTCTTAAACCACTCTGACCTCCACGTCTCTTCCAATGGGCATTGAAACCATCTCGTTAAGCTACTGCGACCTCCACCACTGCTCCAAGGGGCATTAAAACCATCTTGTTAAGCCACTGTAACCTCCACGTCTCTTCCAAGGGGCATTTAAACCGTCTTGTTAAGCTAATGCGACCTCCACCAATTTTCCCAGGGGCATTGATATTGTCTTTTTATTCCACTGCGACCTCCACGTCCCTTCCAAGGGGCATTAAAACTGTTTTGTTAAGCTACTGCGACCTCCACCACTTTTCCCAGGGGCATTGATATTGTCTTTTTATTCCGCTGCGACCTCCACCACTTTTCCAAGGGGCATTAAAACAGTCTGGTTAAGCTACTGCGACCTCCACCACTTTTCCAAGGGGCATTGATATTGACTTTTTATTCCACTGCGAACTCCACCTTTCTTCTAACGGGCATTGCATTTCCTCCTAATTTTAGTCAGCTTTTGCTTTTCAATGCATAGGCGAACACTAAGGGAGACCCACTCCCCAATAATGGGTAGAAGGTTTTTAGTATGCTGTAATCCACATCTGTTTCAAGGGGCATTGCAGTTCCTCATATTTTTTGGAAAGCCTTCCATTCACTGCTTAGGCCAACAGTGCACAGGAGACACAGGTGCTACAAATGGAAAAAACGGTTTATTTAAGGCCCTCTGACCTCCATGTCACTTCCAAGGGGCATTGGAGTGCCTCAAAATTTTCGGTAGGCATTGCACTCACTGCATGCCCTATTAATCTGTAGCGGAGCCTCTCCTTTTGGTACAAAAACATATCCTACTAGACATGTGTGGTTGACTGTCCTGATATTGATGTGAATGGTCCCTGTTCCTCCTGCTCTTTCTCCTTTGCCACCACCTCATCCATCATTCATCACCTGAAGCTTTGTTTTAACGGGAGTCATAGAACTGGGATAGTAGCAGGAAAACATCCAGCAATCCTCGGAGGAGGTAGGATATGCGCCAAAACGCTGACCACCTCAGGCCTAGCCGCTACTACATACATGCGCTTGCATTCAAAGAAAACAAAGCAGATGCTAACTTCTATCATCATCATCATGGTCCTCACATTGGCACTCTCAACTCCCCTGATGTAGAAGCCAGGGCCCACAGGAGGAGTCTGGTTCTCTGGTGGGCTCGTCCAATGCTGCCGTAAAGCAGGGCGAACTAAGAAAACTGTGGGGGGGATGTTTCAAGGAGAAATAGGGGTGGCTGGGGACCATTTATGGACACCCGGCCACCCCCGGGTGGCTGGGGACCGTGTGTGGACACCCGGCCGCGGGGCGGCTGGGGACTGAGTATGGACACCCGGCCGACCCTGGCGGGCATCTGCCTCCACATGCCTAAAAGGCCCAATTTCAAGTGCAAGCAAGCTAGCAGTATGGTATTGCAGCCTGGGGGTGGGTGGGTTCTAGGCTGCACACTTACACTTGCATTCCAAGAAAACAAAGCAGATGCTAACTTCTATCATCATCATCATGCTCCTCACCTTGGCACTCTCGACTCCCATGATGAAGAAGCCAGGGCCCACTGGAGGAGTCTGGTTCTCTGGTGGCGGGCTCGTCCAATGCTGCCCTAAAGCAGGCCGGACTAAGAAAAGTGTGTAAACACCCGGCCGCGGGGAGGCTGGGGACCGAGTATGGACACCCGGCCGCCCCCTGGCGGCTGGGGACCGAGCGTGGATACCCTGCCGCCGGGCGGCTGGGGACTGAGTATGGTACTTCGATGCCAAAGCAGCCATGAGGTAGTGGCCAGCTTGAGCCTCCTCCAAACTAAAAGGCCCCATTTCAAGTGCAAGCAAGCTAGCAGTATGGTATTGCAGTGTGGGGGTGGGTGGTTGGCAGGCTGCATACTTGCGCTTGCATTGCAAGGAATGGGGGAGGTACAATTGAACACTGCCCTGGGACAAGGACTTGCACGGGGATAGTTGTAAGTCTGCATCTTCTGACATTTCCCGGTGAATGCATTTGTCATGGTTGAAGGCAATACAAAAGTGCAAAAACGCATAAAAAATGCTACTTGTGAACATAGCCCAAAGTGTGGAGGAGTATTTTTGCTTTTGGTTATTTATTTTACCTTAAACACAAGTGTTTACCCTGAAAAGGATGTTCCTTAACATATTTCACAGGAAAACCGTTTCTGTTTCATTTTTGAACATTTCATTGTGAGCCAGTTAAAGTGGCTTAATACCTCTGACCATGTTGTTGACAGCAGTGACCTGGGGGTCAGAAATGCTTCCTGGGGCGATCCCCATGCTGTCCCCATGTCTTTTGAGCACATTCACTATCGTTTTGGGCACTTTTTAGGCTTTCTATAGACTGCCGGGGGTGCCGCCGCAAAACTGCTCGGGTCTCCCATAGACTAACATTGGGCTCGTTGCTCGGGTCGAGCACACGAGTATCACGGCAAGCTTGGCCCAAGCATTTTAGTGCTCGCTCAACACTACAAGGAACCATTCCCCGTAACACCAACATGAAGGAAGTTGTTAGTACAACTGTTAAGTCTTCCCGAGTCTGGTTGCTTTTTTAAAGACTCTGCCGATAACCCCAAAAAGGCTATTTGCACCACCTGCCAGGCCAGCATCAGTAGAGGTGGCAAAACTACTAGCCTGACCACCACTAGCATGATCAGGCACATGACAGAAAAGCACCCGACTTTGTGGGCCGAACCCCATGTTCCAGGAACAGTGTCTGCGGGTGGCACCACTGCTTCTTCCGCTGTTGTGCATGCAAGCCAATCCCCTTTCCATGGTGCATGCGAAGATGCCTCCTGCCCTACACCTGTCATTGCACACTGTCAAGTAGCAGCATCAGGAAGCACGTCCACATCCTTGTCCCAGCGCAGCATTCAGTTGTCCATACACCAGTCCTTGGAACGCAAGCGCAAATACGCAGCCAACACCCCACAGGCCACACTACTAAATTCCCACATTTCGCGACTGCTTACGCTCGAAATTATGCCTTTTAGGCTCGTGGAGATGGAAGCATTCTGCATCCTGATGGCGGCGGCCGTCCCTCGGTACTTGGTTCCCAGCCGCCACTATTTCTCCCGGTGTGCCATCCCCACATTACACAAGCACATGTCCCAAAACATTAGCCGTGCCCTAAACAACGCAGTTACCGAGAAAGTCCACCTAACCATGGACACGTGGACAAGTGCTTGTGGGCAGGGACGGTACATCTAGCTGATGGCACACTGGATTAACATAGTGGAAGCCGGGACCCAGACGGACCTTGGGACGGAACAACGCCAAGGATTGTAGGCCCCAGGTCAATTAGGGTTGCCCCCACAGTCTACAGCTCCTGCACCCCATCCTCCTCAGCCTCCTTTTCCTCTTCAGCCTCCATCTCCGAAATCACCACATCAGTCACAAGCCGGAAGTACTGCAGCACTGCCTCGGCCAATTAGCAACAGGCTGTGCTGAAGCTAATATGCTTAGGTGACAAACCTCATAATGCTGAAGAGTTGTGGACAGCTCTGAAAGAGCAGGCAGATCTGTGGCTCACAGCGCTGAACCTACAGCCATGCATGGTCGTGTGTGACAATGGCCAGAAACTGGTGGCGGCTCTGAGGCGAGGCGAGCTCACACACGTACCATGCGTAGCCCATGTGCTTAACCTCGTGGTTCAGCGGTTTCTCAAATCCTACACGGAGCTGCCAGTTATGCATGTTAAAGTACGCCGCCTGTGTGCCCATTTTAGAAAGTCACATACAGCTTCCGCCGCCCTTGCCGTGTTTCAGCAGCATTTGCAGCTTCCAGCTCACAGACTAGTGTGTGATGTCCCCACGAGTTGGAACTCTACACTGCAGATGTTGGGAAGGATTTGTGAGCAGTAGAGGGCAGTTGTAGACTACCAGCATCACCAAGGCCGTCGGTATTCAGTTTTGACTCCACACATAAGACCTCAGGAGTGGACATGGATGTCAGACATATGTACCATCCTCCAAAACTTTCAGGACTCCACCAAGATGGTGAGCAATGATGACGCCATAATTAGCGTCACCATCCCACTTCTCTGTCTTCTGAAATTCTCTCTGCTCACAATCAAAGAGTATGCATTGTAGGCGGAGCACGATGAGATGGAGCAAGGAACCATACAGGGTGATTACACACAGCCCAGCCACCTCATCTCATCCCAATGTGGATTGGGTGGCAATGAGGAAGAGGAGGAGGGGGAGGAAAAACAGGAGCTAGTTTCATGCGATATAGACGGTACTACCTGCACAACTGTCATACCGTCTGTTCAGCATGGATGGCCTGTGCACAAAGAGGAGGAGGAGGAGATTATGGTCACTCGTCCTCTTGGTGAAGACATGGAAGTCTTGCCTATTAGCAGTCTGGCACGCATGGCTGGGTTTATTTTACGCAGCCTTTCCCTTGACCCTCGCGTTCTCAAAATTTTGGGTGACAGTCATTACTGGTTGGTGACACTTCTAGACCCACGTTACAAGGATAACTTTATATCTCTTATTCCTGAGACATACAGGTCTACAAAAATTTGGCAGTATCAGAAGGCCCTTGTTGAGGAACTATTAAAAAAATTCCCATCTGGAAACGCTGGCGGCAGAGGTCACAGTTCGTTGGACAACCAAGGACTACAGGCGAGAGAAACACAACTCTAATCCATCAGAGGCAGGGGAACACTGTCAAAGTTCTGAGAGAATTTTCTCAGCCCCTCCCATCGCACAGGCCGTGAGGCGCGGGGTACTCTCACACCAGACTTCTCAACACCACCGAATGATAGCAGCGTAACATAAACTCAAATCCAGTGTCTTTTTTTGGGAGGTGTATTCCCATGCACCTTTTCACACCCACATATGGGTATACGCTTCCTGATTTTGGCTGTTTGCTCTTGTTCTCCTCCTTCTCCTCATCCTCCACCACCATATCACCAGGGTGGCCGTGGTCCGTGATGCAACACCCACAAAAATTTTTTAAAGGGTGTTTATGATGCCTGTAAAAAAATAATTTTTATACAGTATGTTCATGTATACCCCCCCGGGGTAAGTGTTTGTCAGCCCATACATTTAATGCATGGACATTACAAGTATAGGAGACCCGCTCCTTTCCAATGGGCATTGGAGTGCCTCCCAAATTTTGGCAGCCCTTGCATTCACTGCATAGGCCAACACTATGGGAGACCCACTTCCTAATAATGGGAACGTTTTTTCATGAGGCCCTCTACGTCTCTTCCAAGGGGCATTGGAGTGCCTCCAAATTTTTGGCAACCCTTGCATTCACTGCATAGACCAACACTATAGGAGACCCACTTCCTAATAATGGGAACATTTTTGCATGAGGCCCTCTATGTCTCTTCCAAGGGGCATTGGAGTGCCTCCCATTTTTTTGCAACCTTTGCATTCACTGCATAGACCAACACTATAGGAGACCCACTTCCTAATAATGGGAACATTTTTTCATGAGGCCCTCTATGTCTCTTCCAATGGGCATTGGAGTGCCTCCCAATTTTTGGCAACCCTTGCATTCACTGCATAGGCCATCACTATGGGAAACCCACTACCTAATAATGGGATAAAGAAATTTTCCGGAGGCTCTCCTCTATGTCTCTTCCAAGGGGCATTGGAATAGGTCAAATTTTGTCAGCCCTTGCATTCACTGCATATGCAAACAGTGTGGGAGATCCACTTCCTAATAATGGGAATATTGTTTTCAGGAGGCCCTCCTCTAATTCTCTTCAAAGGGGTATTGGGGTGCATCCAAATTTTCAAAGTGGTATTGGGGTGCGTCCACATTTTGGGCAGATCTGCCACTCAGTGCATACGCAATAACAGTATAGGAGACCCAATCTTTAATAATGGGAACAACAAAGCATAGCCGGTTGATGGCTCTCTAAAAATAGCGAGGGACGACTGTTGGCCCTTTAAAAATAGTAAAGGCCACCTGATGGCCCTATAAAAATAGGCTTTGTGACTTTCAGAGTCCCTCCTTCATAAATGAAATAGGATATGTTTGATCATGGCCAGATAAGGTTGTAAAATGTTTAAATGACATTTCCGGGTGAATGCATTTGTCACGGATGAAAGCAATGCAAAAGTGCAAAAAAACATCAAAAACTCTACGTTTGAATATAGCCCAAGGTGTGGTGGAGTATTTTTGGTTTTGGTTATTTATTTTGCCTTATATTCAAGTCATTACCCTGGATAGGATGTTCCTTAACATATTTCCCAGGAAAATCTATTTTGGTTAGTATGTTTTATTGTGAGTCCGTAAAAGTGGCGTAATACCTCTGACAACATTGTTGACAGCAGTGACCTGGAGTCAGAAATGCTTCCAGGGGTCTTCCCCATGCTGTTCCCATGCCATTTGAGCACTTTTCCCATCGATTTGCGCAATTTTTAGGCCCTCTGCAGACCACCGGACGGTGACGCCTGAAAAATGCTCAAGTTTCCCATAGACTTACAGTACATTGGGCTCGTTGCTCGGTTCGAGCACCTGAGTATTCCAATGTGCTCGACCTGAGCAACGAGCACCTGAGCATTTTAGTGCTCGCCCATCACTATTGATCACCTCTGATGGTGGACAAGTTTCTCTGCTTGCACTATACACCAATGCTATTCAAGTCAATCAAATCTGGCTGTATGCTGTTAACAAGCGAATGGACCAGTATAAATGGTGTATTATACGTATTGCTTTTAACAAAAATTATCAGTATTAAAAACAAAAAGAATATTATTAGCCCTGATTTCTAGGTATGATATGAGTCCCAGCAGCAGAAAGTACGTGTAATGAACCTTATTTTGTACTATACTAGTTCTCCACAAACGCTGCCTAACTACTGCTAACAGCAGTACTAATATTCATCAGAATGAGCCCTTACAAGGACTGTTGGAGTAGATGAAATAAATAATAGTGGTGTGGAATCCCTGCCTAAAATAAGCGCCAATTCTCTCCCTTGCTTAGTGTAGCACCCCGAGGACTCAGCTGCTACAGGGGTATTGCACCTCGAACCAGAGGTGTGGTATTCCACTCCCGGGTAAGGATGGAGTGTGGAACAGAGCTCAGTTAGCTACATGCACTACACTCACCCCATTTCCGGGGGACAGAACAACGGTACTCCCACCAGATAGATGTGCAGGTACGACAGCGTCTGTCCCTGGCTGGAGTGGGGGGGGGAGGAACATCCCAGTGGTGTAGGAGCAGACAGGGGAGGGACTCTGGGCATAGGTAGGAGCCCATTGGTTGCATTGTCACCAGGGCTCGGGTGTCAGAGGGAGTATAAAGGTGGGCACCATCTAGGAACAAGGGAGTTCAGTCTGAGGAGAAGCTGAGAGAGAGTTCAGCCAGAGAGGGCTGACAGGGAGCTGTGGCTCCGTCTGGGCCCAGCTCCAGAGCTAGGCCTGAAGCAGAGAGGAGAGAGAAGGAAGAGGAGAAACACAAAGAAAGGCCCAGAGACGCAAGCATAGAGGGAACCCTGAGATCCCACAAGAGAACGAAAACGGGTGAAGGGTTGGCAGAACAGGGTACCGGATCCCAAATTGGTGGAGGCCAATTATCCTTAGCCAGGAACCGGAGGTCGTGGTCAAGTCTTGGCACGACCCCTCACCACATTCACCAGGAAGGCACGCCACATAGGGTCAGGGAAACCGGAGAGAGGTTTTACCCCCATAAGGCCCGAGGAAGCCGGACAAAAGTGGATCCCTGGTGGGGACGGCCAGTAGAAAGGAAGAGAGGGGAGCTCTGGACCACGCTCTGGAATTGCCTGGGAGTTGGCCGAGTCCCTGACCTAGTGAACGCAGCATGACTCGGGTGGTCCTACTGTGCACAAGCGACCTGATAAAGAACCGTGAGTAAAGCTTTTGAAACTGCACTACCAGACTCCGTGTTTCATCGTCGTACCTGCACCACCAGTACTGGGACATCCGCACCATCACCCCCATCATCAACTCTACAATAGCTGCCCTGAGGCAATACTCCTCCCGTGGGGAGTCGTTCCATTCTCAGCTGCACCAACAACACCAGCCTCGGCGGTCTGCCCTGCAGCGGAGGTCTCATGACCGCAATCCACGGGTGGCGTAGTCGAACATTCTAACATCTACTGCTACATACTGCCACTCAGTTTGACTCCCTGGGCACGGACCGGGTCACCGCCACGAGACTACTACCCCTATCTGATCCGGCTCCGGGTAAGCCCCCGTGCGCGCGATGCCGCACGACTCAGGCCCAGGGGCGCGTCAACTTTTGGCGTAGTCGGCAGGATCACGTGCCCGCAACCACCGGGTACTGCGTGCCTGAAGAAAAGTTCACATGTACCGTAAGAAGAAGTCTCCCTCCAATTCCAGAGGGTCCCTGCCATTAGACGCCATCTCGGGTCGTTTCCCGCCGTTTGCCCGCCATCTGCAGCCTTTGCCCGCCATCCACGGAGTTTCCCGCCATAAGGAGACGATTCCCGCCATCTGAGACGATTTCCCGCCCTGGCAGAGCGGACGCCATTATGGGCGTGCCAGAAGGTGGCAAAAGACCACCTCCCATCGTGGGCCAGGTCCAAGAATGGCGCCAAAAGCGGAAACCGCCCCCACCAGCAGAGACTGCAATGATAGAAATGTCCATCAGCGTGAGGGGGCTGCCCCTGGAACTGACTGTCACTAAGTTGCCCCGGGACCACCCTCAATGGGGGCGGATAGGGAACAAAACAGAGAGAATGGGTGCGGCCTGGAGGAGTCTGGACAGATCGCACCCGGAGATGGAGGGAGAGTCGAGCAGCACCGACCCTGTGGTCCGGAACCTGTTGCAGGCTGCCACCCCAGAAGGCCTGGTGGAGATCCTGGCACAGCTCCCCAGAGATCGGGAGCGTGCACAGACCGCGCTGGAGGCCTTGGCCCGGAAGATGGCCCGAGTGCAGCAAGAAGCACTGGCCGAGTGGAGAAGGGAGATGGTCCAGCAGGCTGGAACCCGCCAGCAGAGGACGCCACCCGCAACGTGGAGCATGTCTGCCCCTGAGGATGGTGCAGGAGGGACGAAGGCCGGAGACGACGCCGCGGAGGGAGCCGCAGGGATGGAAGCAGGTAATGGGGACGTCATCACCCCGAGCCCAGTAGCCGAAAGCCTGCCCCAGCTCCCCGTCGCAGAGCCCGAAGTCCCACTCACCGCGCCCGTTGCCGCACCGCCACCGCTCCTAACTAGGCCTCAAGCGGCAGGAGCCGCGGTCACGCCCTCTGTTACGCCATGCCCCTTGACCCTGAGTGCGGCAAAGCAGGAAGTACCACCGGCCTGGTCTCAGGGCCGAGTACCCCCGGGCGCCGCGGTCTCCACAGCGCCCTCTACCTCCACAGTGCCACCGGCCTGGTCGCAAGGCCTGGTGAACCCGGGCGCCGCTGCCCCTTCAGCGCCCTCTTCCCCAAAGGTGCCATACCTGGACCCAAAGAGGATGCCTCCGGCCTGGACGCAAGGCCGGGTACCTCCGGGAGACGCTGCCCCCACAGCGCCCTCGACCTCACAGTGCTGCCCCTGGGCGAAGATCTCTTCGCGCAGCATACTAGCCCGGATGGGCTGCCCTTCGTGTGGCCACCGGAGTACATCAACCCTCGACTCCGGAGGGAACGGCCCCTGTGTGAGCCTCTAATCCCGGCTCCGGCGCCCGCCGAAATTGTTCCGCTCCCATTGGAGGAGGCCCAATTTGCATGGGACCCCACCGGTGAGGACCTCATGGGATTCACCCAAGAGACCCGGGCGGCCGCAGCCCAGCGTGAGGAGTGCTGCCGTCAACAGCTAGAGGTCTTTGGGAGAGAACGGCGAGAGAGGCGGATCCGCGAGGAACGGCTGCAGGTCCAAAGCGCGGAGCAGAAACGCCGGGCCCGACGAAACCCCCGTACGGCCCATGGTCTCCGCGCCACCGGGACCGTAATAAAGTTCCAGCTGGAGCATGGCTGGGGCTTTATCCGGGATCACCGAACCCCCAGCGACGTCTTTGTCACCCGCAGGGATGTCGAGAGCCACCTGCCAGAGGGACACCGCGGACGTGACCTCTACCCGGGTGATGTGGTCACCTTCACCCGGCATCAGTGTGCTAAAGGACCATACGCCCTTCACGTGCACCGGTTGACGGAGGAGGAGATGCAGGATGAGGAAGACCAAGAGGACCCGGACGGGTCTGAAGACTACCCTCAGGAGGAAACGAGGAGAGGACACCGCTACTGAAGGGAAGTAGCATAAACAAAGTACTGTATATAGTTACCCGTAAGGGTACTTGACATGCTGCTAATTGAATTGTGGTCCCCGTTGGGACTAGTGTGGAACTGTTTAAAGGAACTGTTTCCTGTGTGCCCCTATCCCTAACCAGGCTGAGGACTGTGAGCAGCCATTTTCCTTATTCCCCACTGGCCGAGGACTGAGAGCGGCCACCCTGTAAATAGTTGCGCTTCCTAAGGCGCCCCCTACTGGTTTTATAGAAGAACTGTATTTCTACTTTAGAACTAGAGACTGTTGCACTTTACCTGGTCACAAGTTGCACGGTGACCAGAGATCAAGAATGTGTTGATCAAGAATGTTTTATATGAAAAAGTTTTTGCTAAAAAAGTTGATGGTATTTTATAGGTGTGTGCAGAAAGTCTGATAATGTTTCCGTAATGTTTTATACCTGTAACGTTAAAAGAAGAACAGAGTACCTCCCATAAAGGGATGAGTTTTCAGTTATGTCTTACATGCAAGTGTACACTTTAAAATTTTTGTATGTCTAAATTGTTTTACTCTTTTCCAGCCCGAGGACGTGCTGTGATTTACCAGGGGGGAATGTAGCACCCCGAGGACTCGGCTGCTACAGGGGTATTGCACCTCGAACCAGAGGTGTGGTATTCCACTCCCGGGTAAGGATGGAGTGTGGAACAGAGCTCAGTTAGCTGCATGCACTACACTCACCCCATTTCCGGGGGACAGAACAACGGTACTCCCACCAGATAGATGTGCAGGTATGACAGCGTCTGTCCCTGGCTGGAGTGGGGGGGGGGGAACATCCCAGTGGTGTAGGAGCAGACAGGGGAGGGACTCTGGGCATAGGTAGGAGCCCATTGGTTGCATTGTCACCAGGGCTCGGGTGTCAGAGGGAGTATAAAGGTGGGCACCATCTAGGAACAAGGGAGTTCAGTCTGAGGAGAAGCTGAGAGAGAGTTCAGCCAGAGAGGGCTGACAGGGAGCTATGGCTCCGTCTGGGCCCAGCTCCAGAGCTAGGCCTGAAGCAGAGAGGAGAGAGAAGGAAGAGGAGAAACACAAAGAAAGGCCCAGAGACGCAAGCATAGAGGGAACCCTGAGATCCCACAAGAGAACGAAAACGGGTGAAGGGTTGGCAGAACAGGGTACCGGATCCCAAACTGGTGGAGGCCAATTATCCTTAGCCAGGAACCGGAGGTCGTGGTCAAGTCTTGGCACGACCCCTCACCACATCCACCAGGAAGGCACGCCACATAGGGTCAGGGAAACCGGAGAGAGGTTTTACCCCCATAAGGCCCGAGGAAGCCGGACAAAGGTGGATCCCTGGTGGGGACGGCCAGTAGAAAGGAAGAGAGGGGAGCTCTGGACCACGCTCTGGAATTGCCTGGGAGTTGGCCGAGTCCCTGACCTAGTGAACGCAGCATGACTCGGGTGGTCCTACTGTGCACAAGCGACCTGATAAAGAACCGTGAGTAAAGCTTTTGAAACTGCACTACCAGACTCCGTGTTTCATTGTCGTACCTGCACCACCAGTACTGGGACATCCGCACCATCACCCCCATCATCAACTCTACAATAGCTGCCCTGAGGCAATACTCCTCCCGTGGGGAGTCGTTCCATTCTCAGCTGCACCAACAACACCAGCCTCGGCGGTCTGCCCTGCAGCGGCGGTCTCATGACCGCAATCCACGGGTGGCGTAGTCGAACATTCTAACATCTACTGCTACATACTGCCACTCAGTTTGACTCCCTGGGCACGGACCGGGTCACCGCCACGAGACTACTACCCCTATCTGATCCGGCTCTGGGTAAGCCCCCGTGCGCGCGATGCCGCACGACTCAGGCCCAGGGGCGCGTCACTTAGCAGCACCTGTACCTACTCTGCCTGTTAGATAGGGTAGACTGTGATGAGCACAGTGTCCTGGGTCTTATATAGACGCGATGACGCTATGCGAACAGCCAATCACTGTAATGCCACAATCAACATGGCTGCGGCATTACCGTGACTGGCAGGCAATCCCTGCATGTTAATTGGCTCTGTAAAGAGCACCAATCATGCAGGGTGGGGACTCAAGCTCCCGCCCGAACATTATAAAAATACTCGCATAGTAATGAGCATCCCGACCACTGTAATGCTCGTGTGTGTAACGAGTAGCGACGAGCATGCTCATTTATCACTAAATACTGTATTACATTATTTAGTCCATAAAGTAAATACTAAGAAGAAAAGAAAAATTGAAACACCAGACTTGCTGTGTATTGATTGCCAGAGTTCCTCCAAAAAATGCAATAAAAAACATGATCAAAATGTTGTATGTATCCCAAATGGTAACATTAAAAACAACAGCTAAGCCTGGTAAAACAAGCCCTCCCAGAGCTCAATTAATAAAAGAGAGAGGAGTGCCGTGAATCTCGGGCGCTGCCGCTGACAAAAGTTATTCCAGGAAGTAAGTATCAAAAACTTCCAATTTATTGCAAAGCATTTCAGAATAAAAACTACTCCTTCCTTAGATATAACAGAAAAAAAATCACCTCTCTTACAAAGGGGTCGGAGGTAACATTTAAAACACGTTATCACCTAACAATATGTTTAAATTAAGAACAAATGATTGAAAACAAAAATGTGCAAAAAAATGTATATATACTGTGTATAAAAATATATGTTAAAAATATATATATACATACATAATGTAAAAAAATTATAAAAAAAATAAAAGTTATAAAAAATAAATAGTATAATAAGCATGCATATACACATATATGTATGACTGGATAAAAAATGTTAATATACACATAAACATAATGTAATTAAATATTACATTTTATTTTGAAAAAGTATTACATTTACATTGATCCGTAATCATAAGATGTTTTTCCACTCTGGAAGCCAAATTTCTCTGCAGTAGCAGAATAGCGATGTTATTGGTCAGTGGCCAAGTCTGGATATGTTTTGAATTTACAACTGACACACTTTAAATGGAGTATAATATTTGGCAGCTTCCAAAAAATTTCACGATTATTACGCAGTAATATTTTATCACCTCTGATGATGGACAAGTTTCTCTGCTTGCACTATACACCAATGCTATTCAAGTCAATCAAATCTGGCTGTATGCTGTTAACAAGCAAATGGATCAGTATAAATGGTGTATTATATTGCTTTTAACAAAAATTAGCAGGATTAAGAACAAAAAGAATATTATTAGCCCTGATATCTAGGGATTATGAGTCACAGCAGCAGAAAGAACGTGCAATGAAACCTATTCTGTACTATACTAGTTCTCCACAAACTCTGCCTAACTACTGCTAATAGCAATAATAATATTCATCAGAATGAGCCCTTACAAGAACTGTTGGAGTAGATGAAAGAAAAAATAGTGGTGTGGAATCCCTGCCTAAAATAAGCGCCAATTCTCTCCCTCCCTTAGCAGCACCTGTCCCTACTCTGCCTGTTTGATGGGGTAGACTGTGATGAGCACAGTGTCCTGGGTCTTATATAGACGCAATGAGGCTATGCGAACAGCCAATCACTGTAATGCCACGATCAACATGGCTACGGCATTACCGTGACTGTTAGGCAATTCCTGCATGTTAATTGGCTGCCTAAAATGTGCTAAACATGCAGGGTGGGAACTCAATCTCCCGCCCAAACATTATAAAAATACTCTCAGAGTAATGAGCATCCCGACCACTGTAATGCTCGTGTGTGTAACGAGTAGCGACGAGCATGCTCACTCATCACTATTACATTATTTAACCCATAAAGTAAATACTAAGAAGAAAAGAAAAATTGAAACACCAGACTTGCTGTGTATTGATTGCCAGAGTTCCTCCAAAAAATTCAATCAAAAACGTGATCAAAATGTTTTATGTACCCCAAATAGTAGCATTAAAAACAACAGCTAAGCCTGGTAAAACAAGCCCTCCCAGAGCTCAATTAATAAAAGAGAGAGGAGTGTGGTGGATCCCGGGCGCTGCTGCTAACAAAGGTTATTCCAGGAGGTAAGAATCAAAACCTCCAATTTATCATAACTAGTGTTGAGCGAGCACTAAAATGCTCGGGTGCTCGAAGCTCGGGCCGAGCTCGCCGTGATACTCGGGTGCTCGACCCGAGCAACGAGCCCAATGTTAGTCTATGGGAGACTCGAGCATTTTTGCGGTGGCACCCCCGGCAGTCTTTTAAAAGCCTAACAAGTGCCCAAAACGATAGTGACAGTGCTCAAATGACATGGGGACAGCATGGGGATCGCACCAGGAAGCATTTCTGATCCCCAGGTCACTGCTGTCAACAACGTGGTCAGAGGTATTAAGCCACTTTTACAGGCTCACAATAAAACGAAAGTGAAACTTTTTTCCTGTGAAATATGTTAAGGAACATCCTTTCCAGGGAAAAGACTTGTGTATAAGTTAAAATAAATGACCAAAAACAAAAATACTCCTCCACACCTTCGGCTATGTTCACAAGTAGCATTTTTTATGCGTTTTTGCACTTTTGTATTGCTTTCAACTATGACAAATGCATTCACCGGGAAATGTCATTTTAACATTTTACAACCTTATCTGGCCATGTGCTGTGTGACACATGCATAAAGTGCTGAAAAGACATGGGAACAGCATGGGGAAGACCCCTGGAAGCATCTCTGACTCCCAGGTCACTGTCTAAAAGTGTGCCCATCATAAGTGATCCTTGCCGCATTAGAAGATGCAGACTTGCAACTATCCCCATGCAAGTTCTAGTCCCAGGGCAGTGTTCAATTGTACCTCCCCCATTCCTTGCAATACAAGCGCAAGTATGCAGCCTGCCACCCACCCAACCCCAGGCTGCAATACCATACTGCTTGCTTGCTTGAACTTGAAATTGGGCCTTTTAGGCATGTGGAGGCGGAATCTGGCCACCACGTCATGGCTGTGTTGGCGGCCTGGAATCCATACTCAGTCCCCAGCCGCCCGGCGGCCGGGTGTCCATACTCAGTCCCCAGCCGCCCCGAGGCCGAGTGTCCACACGGTCCCCAACCGCCTGGGGGCAATCGGGTGTCCATAAACGGTCCCCAGCCGCCCCCATTTCTCCTTGGAACATCCCCCCACACACTTTTCTTAGCCCGGCCTGCTTTAGGCAGCATTGGACAAGCCCACAAGAGAACCAGACTCCTCCGGTGGGCCCTGACTTCTCCATCGGTGGAGTTGAGAGTGCCAAGGTGAGGAGCATGATGATGATGACAGAAGTTAGCATCTGCTATGTTTTCTTTTAATGCAAGTGTAAGTGTGCAGCCTGCCACCCACCCACCCCCAGACTGCAATTCATACTGCTAGCTTGCACTTTAAATGGGGTCTTTTAGTTTAGAGGAGGCCGAAGCTGGCCACTATCTCATGGCTGCTTCGGCAGCGAGGTATCCATACTCAGTCCCCAGCCGCCCCTATTTGTCCTGGTGTGCCTTATACATAAGATTAAGCGCGTATACCAAAACATTACCTGTGCCCTCCCCAGTGCATTTAGTGGGAAGGAGAGCCTATTCCGCTGTAGTGTGTGCATGCCAAACCCCTGTTCATAGTACATGCAAAGATGCCTCCCACCTTGCACCTGTCGCTGCAGACTTGCAACTATCCCCATTCAAGTCCTTGTCCCAGGGCAGTGTTCAATTGTACCTCTCCCATTCCTTGCAATGCAAGCGCAAGTATGCAGCCTGCCACCCACCCACCCCCAGGCTGCAATACCATACTGCTTGCTTGCTTGCACTTTAAATTGGGCCTTTTAGGCATGTGGAGGCGGAATCTGGCCACCACGCCATGGCTGTGTCGGCGGCCTGGTATCCATACTCAGTCCCCAGCCGCCTGGTGGCCGGGTGTCCCCGCTTGCTCCCCAGCCTCCAGGGGGTGGCCGGGTGTCCATACTCGGTCCCCAGCCACCCCTATTTGCACCGGTAACCTTTCCCACACTTTTCTTAGCCTGGCCTGCTTTAGGGTAGCATTGGCCGAGCCCACCGGACTATCAGACTCCTCCGGTGGGCCCTGGCTTCTCCATCAGGGGAGTTGAGAGTGCCAAGGTGAGGAGCATGATGAGGATGATAGAAGTTAGCATCTGCTTTGTTTTGTTGTAATGCAAGCGCATGTATGTAGTAGCGGCTAGGCCTGAGGAGGTCAGCGTTTTGGCGCATATCCTACCTCCTCCGAGGATTGCTGGATGTTTTCCTGCTACTATCCAAGTTCTATGACTCCCGTTAAAACAAAGCTTCAGGTGATAAATGATGGATGAGGTAGTGGCAAAGGAGAAAGAGCAGGAGGAACAGGGACCATTCACTTCAATATCAGGCCAGTCAACCAGATATGTCTTGTAGGATATGTTTCTGTAACAAAAGGAGCGGTTCGGCTACACAGTTATAGGGCATACAGTGAGTGCAATGCCTACCAAAAATTTCGAGGCACTCCAATGCCCCTTGGAAATGACATGGAGGTCAGAGGGCGTTAACTAAACCTTTTTTTCCATTTATAGCAACTGGGTCTCCTGTGCTCTGTTGGCCTAAGCAGTGAATGGAATGCTTTCCAAAAATTATGAGGTACTGCAATGCCCCTTACAAGAGCCATGTGTGGCACCCCAGGGGTCTGGTCACCACAGTAATAGAGATTACGTCGGAGAGCAAGTGGGAGGTTTCCTGGTCAGGATCCCTTAAACATGCAACATCCTCCTGCTCCAGTCCTGGGAGGGGAGAATTCTGCCCTTATAAACTGGATCTGGGGTGGGGTTGAGTGAGTCAGAGAACAGAGAACAGTCAGAGTCAGAGTGAGAGCAAGGGAAAGTAACAGCAAGGAGCTCTGTAGGAGCTAGGAGCTAAAGACGAGGGGCTGGAAGCTGAGCAGAGCTCGCCCTGGCAGAAGACAATAGGAACCGGACACAGGAGTCCGAAGCTGTGAGGACTTATATATCCAGCAGCAGAAACCAGCTGGCAGGGGATTTCAGGTCCTCTGGCCATAGAAGCCCGGAGGCTCAGTCACAAGCAAGGGACCAGCACCGCCGTCGTGGAGCGGAGGCTAACAGAAGGCCCCAAGTCACCAGCCATACGGGTGAGCACTACACGGTACACTCAGGGACGTGGGCTACTTCTACCCGCTTACAGCTAGGTAGCCAGGAAGAGTGCAGACAGACGGGGAGGCCTACAACTCCACCTGGCCAGGGGAACTCCTGCTTGCTCACAGCCTGACCAGGCCTCTTATGCTAGCCAGCACTCCCGGGAGGGTCTACCTTATAATCATCAGTAAAGACCCTGAACTGCACTGCAAAGACTCTGAGTCATTCCTGCTGCGCTCGTGCACCATCACCCCCATCATCCACACTCACTGCCCTGAGGCTATACTCCTCCCGAGGGGAGTTATCCCATTTTATGCTGCGCACACAACACCAGCCTCAGCGGTCTGCCTTGCAGCGGTGGTACTCCCTGACCGCAATCCACGGGTGGCGCCGTCGAACAATTAACCTCAAAACCTAAGAAAGATTGCCACTGGTTTGACCAGCCTGAGCCACGGGACCGGGTCACCGCCACAGAGACTACGGACCCCAGAGACCAGGGACCGGGTATCCCACACACATGTACACACGGCCCAGGGGGCGCGTCACATGCAGTACAGCATATTACAAACATAAGTCCCATTATTGGGGAGTGGGTGTCCCATAGTATTTGCTTATGCCTTGCAAGCAAAAGCTGCCAAAAATTAAGACGGAGCAACTTGCAATGCCCCTTACAAGAGCCATGCAGTACAGCATATTACAAACATAAGTCCCATTATTGGGGAGTGGGTCTCCCATAGTATTTGCTTATGCTTTCCCAGCAAAAGCTGCCAAAAATTAGGACGGAGCAACTTGCAATGCCCCTTACAAGAGCCATGCAGTACAGCATATTACAAACATAAGTCCCATTTTTGGGGAGTGGGTCTCCCATAGTATTTGCTTATGCTTTCCCAGCAAAAGCTGCCAAAAATTAGGACGGAGCAACTTGCAATGCCCTTTACAAGAGCCATGCAGTACAGCATATTACAAACATAAGTCCCATTATTGGGGAGTGGGTCTCCCATAGTATTTGCTTATGCTTTCCCAGCAAAAGCTGCCAAAAATTAGGACAGAGCAACTTGCAATGCCCCTTACAAGAGCCATGCAGTACAGCATATTACAAACATAAGTCCCTTTATTGGGGAGTGGGTGTCCCATGGTATTTGCTTATGCTTTCCAGCAAAAGCTGCCAAAAATTAGGACGGAGGAACTTGCAATGCTGGCACCCTGGTGGTATAGTGGTGGTGGAGGCTGAGGATAAGGAGAAGAAGATTAAACAGCCGAAACGAGGAAGCGTATACCCATGTGTGGGTGTGAAACGGTGCATATGAATACACCTCCCGAAATAACACAGTGGATTTGACTTTATGTTACTCTGCTGTCATTTGGTGGTGATGAGAAGTCTGGCCCAATCCAGCCCTTGTTCATTTTGATAAGGATCAGCTTGTCAGCATTGTCAGTTGACAGGCGAGTGCGCTTATCAGTTATAATTCCCCCAGCGGCACTAAAAACACGCTCCGATAACACGTTAGTGGCAGGGCAGGCCAGGACCTCCAAGGCGTACAGAGCGAGTTCATTCCAAGTGTCCAGCTTGGATACCCAATAATTAAAAGGCACAGAGGAATCACGGAGGACGCTGGTACGATCGGCAAGGTACTTCCTCACCATCTTTTGAAACTTTCCACTCCTTGTGAGAGTACCCCGCGCCTCAGGGCCTGTAAGCTGGGCGGGTGTCAGCAAACTGTCCCAGAACGTTGACAGTGTTCCCCTGCCTCTGCTGGATTGGAGTTGCATCTCTCTCGCCTGTACACCTTGGTTGGGCAACGAACTGTGACCTCTGCCGCTAGCGTGTTCAGATGGGAATTTTTTTAAGAGTTCTGCAGCAAGGGCCTTCAGGTATTGCCCCATTTTTGTAGACCTCTCCACCTCAGGAATAAGAGAGTGAAAGTTCTCCTTGTAGCGGGGGTCTACAAGTGTCACCAACCAGTAATGACTGTCACCCAACATTTTGACAACGCGAGGGTCACGGTTAAGGCAGCGTAACATAAAGTCAGCCATGGGTGCCAGACTGGTAACGGGCAAGATTTTCGTGTCCTCACCAAGATGACGACTGACCATGCTCTCCTCCTCCTCCTCTTCCTTCTCCCCCCTGTCCTCAGGCCACCCACGCTGAACCGACGGTATGACACTTGTACAGGTACTGCCGTCTACAACTCATGATAGCAGCTCCTGTTCTTCCTCCTCCTTCTCCTCCTCCTCCTCTCCCTCATTGTCCCCCAATGCACGTTGGGATGAGATGAGGCTGGGCTGTGTGTAATCGCCCGCTACGGCTTCTTGATCCATCTCATCATACTCTGGCTGCAATGCCTCCTCTTTAATTCTCTGCAGAGAGTGTTGCAAAAGACAGACAAGTGGGATGCTGACACTAATAATGGCGTTATCGCCACTCACCATCTTGGTGGCCTCCTCAAAGTTTGTCAGGATGGTACATATGTCAGACATCCAGGTCAACTCCTGAGGTCTTATGTGTGGAGTCTGACCTGAATATCGACGGCCTTGTTGCAGCTGGCACTCCACAACTGCTCTCTTCTGCTCACAAATCCTTTGCAACATGTGGAGGGTACAGTTCCAACGTGTGGGGACATCACACACCAGTCGGTGTGCCGGAAGCTGCAAACGCTGCTGCAACACAGCAAGGGCGGCGGAAGCTGTAGCCGACTTCCGAAAATGAGCTGCCAGGCTGCGTACTTTCACGAGCAGATCTGGCAACTCAGGGTACGATTTAAGAAACCGCTGAACCACGAGGTTAAGCACATGAGCCAGGCATGGTACGTGTGTGATCTCACCTCGCCTCAGAGCCGCCACCAGGTTACGGCCATTGTCACACATGACCATGCCGGGATGTAGGTTCAGCGGTCTCAGCCACAGATCTGCCTGCTCTTTCACAGCTGTCCACAACTCACAAGCAGTGTGAGGTTTATCACCTAAGCTTATGAGTTTCAGCACAGCCTGTTGCCGCTTGGCGGAGGCAGTACTGCAATGCTTCCAGCTTGTAACTGATGTGGTGATATCTGAGATGGAGTCTGAACATGAGGAGGAGGAGGAGGAGGATGCGCAGGAGCTGTACAGTGTGGGGGCAACTCTGACTGACATAGGGCCCGCAATCCTCGGTGTGGAGAGGATGTGTTCCGTCCCAAGGTCCGACTGGGTCCCGGCTTCCACTATGTTTACCCAGTGTGCTGTCTGAGAGATGTACCGTCCCTGGCCACAAGCACTTGTCCACGTGTCCGTTGTCAGGTGGACTCTCCCTGTAACTGCGTTGTTGAGGGCACGGCAGATGCTTTGGGACACGTGCTTGTGTAGTGCGGGGATGGCACACTGGGCAAAATAGTGTCGGCTGGGGACCGAGTACCGAGGGACGGCCACCTCCATAAGATTGCGGAAGGATTCCGTCTCCACCAGCCTAAAAGGCAGCATTTCCAATGCAAGCAGTCGTGAAATGTGCGAATTTAGGACTGTGGCCTGTGGGGCGTTAGCTGCGAATTTCCGCTTTCGTTCAAAGGTCTGGGATATGGACAATTGAACGCTGCGGTGGGACGTGGACGTTGATGCTGTTTCTTGAGAAACTGCCATAACAAGTGAAGACTGAGAGGAGGTGGCATCTTTACATGCAGTATGGACAGGGGATTGCATTGCACACACAACAGGGGGTTCTATTGCATGCACAACAGTGGAAGAAGCAGTGGTGACACCCGCTGACACTGGTCGTGGACCCTGGGTTTCGCCCCACAAAGTCAGGTGCTTTGCTGCCATGTGCCTCATCATGCTGGTGGTGGTCAGGCTGGTAGTTTTGTCACCCCTGCTGATGCTGGCATGGCAGGTGGAACATATGGCCTTTTTGGGGTTATCAGCAGAGTCTTTAAAAAAATTCCAGACTCTGGAAGACCTACCGCTTGTACTGGCAACGTCCCTCGTGTTGGTGTTATGGGGAACGGTTGCCTGCCTTCTGTCTGCGGCCACCACACTGCTTCTTCCTGCCTGTTGGGGTACTCTGCCTCCCTCCCCCTGTGTGCTGCTGGCCTCACTCTGCATGTCCTCCTTCCACGTTGGGTCAGTTACTAGATCATCCACCACCTCCTCCTCTTCCACTTGCGCACCATGATCCTCCTCCTCACTTCCTGGCAATTGTGTCTCGTCATCGTCCACCTCTTGTGACAGATTGCCAACGTCGACTTCCTGTGGCCGTGGCTGTTCAAATATTTGGGCATCGCAACATGGGATCTCCTCTTCCACCACTTCAAGCGTATCAAGCGAGGGGCCCAAATATGGAAATGGACCAGTGAACAGCTCTTCAGAGTGTCCAAGTGTGGGATCACTTGCTGTCTGATGACACTCGGCATGGTGGGAGGAAGGAGCATCAGGGTGAGGAGGAGTATGCGGTCGAGACTCACGGCTACAAAGAGTTGACTGTGTGGAAGACAGACCGGAGGTGGTGGTGCCCAGGTAACTGGAAGTATTGTCTGCTATCCAATTAATAACCTGTTCACAATGATCAGTTCTCAATACTGGTGTTGTTCTGTGCTTCCCTAGTAATTCGGTCAAGAAGTGGGAGCGAGAAGATGTGGCTGTTGGTTGTGGCACATTTTCACCTTGGCCACGGCCCCGTTCTCTGCACGAACCATCACCAGAACGTCCACTTCCACATCCCTTGCCACGCGCCTTGCCCATTGTAAATGAAGTAAAATAGCTTACACTTGCACTATCAATGGAAAAAGGTTAATAAAAAGAGTAGATTAGAACCGTGGAAGAGGAAAACCACAGTTATTGTTTACTGGGGTATAACACACTTTTTTAAATAGAGATATTTGCGGTTGAACAGTGAGCGACACACTCAAACTGCTTTTTTTTTAGATACCAAAGGCCCAAAACTGGATAGTACAGCGATTTGACCCGTGGAACTGCGAAACCACAATGGGATGTCGGGCCTACACAAGACAATTTTCAACAGATATATTTTTGTGTCACAACAGTCAGGAGACACTACTGTTTTTCTTTACGGAAAAAACTACCAAAACCTGAATAATAGAGATTTTTTACCGTGGAACAGCAAAACCACAGTTATAATTTACTGGTGTATACCAGGCTTTTTAAAATATATATATATTTGCGGCTGAACAGTGAGCGACACACTCAAACTGTTTTTTTTAGATACAAATGGCCCAAAAGTGGATAATACAGAGGTTTGTACCGTGGAACTGCAAAACCACACTTGTATTTCTCGGGCCTACACCAGACTATTTTCAACAGATATATTTGTGTCTGAAAAATCAGGGAGACACTATTTTTTTTTTTTACAGCAAAAAATGCAAAAAGCAGGATAATAGAGATTTTTTACCGTGGAACAGCAAAAGCACACATCTGTCTCTCTGGACTACACCAGACTATTTTCAACAGATATATTTGTGTCTGAAAAATCAGGGAAACACTATTATTATTTTTATACAGCAAAAAATGCCAAAAACAGGATAATAGAGATGTTTTACCGTGGAACATCAAAACCACAGTAATAATTTACTGGTGTATACCAGGCTTTTTAAAATATATATATATATTTGCGGCTGAACAGTAAGCGACACACTCAAACTGTTTTTTTTAGATACAAATGGCCCAAAAGTGGATAATACAGAGGTTTGTACCGTGGAACTGCAAAACCACACTTGTATTTCTCGGGCCTACACCAGACTATTTTCAACAGATATATTTGTGTCTGAAAAATCAGGGATACACTATTTTTTTTTTTTTTTACAGCAAAAAATGCAAAAAGCAGGATAATAGAGATTTTTTACCGTGGAACAGCAAAAGCACACTTCTGTCTCTCTGGCCTACACCAGACTATTTTCAACAGATATTTTTGTGTCTGAAAAATCAGGGAGACACTAATATTATTTTTATCCAGCAAAAAATGCCAAAAACAGGATAATAGAGATGTTTTACCGTGGAACATCAAAACCATAGTAATAATTTACTGGGGTATACCAGGCTTTTTAAAATATATATATATTTGCGGCTGAACAGTGAGCGACACACTCAAACTGTTTTTTTAGATACAAATGGCCCAAAAGTGGATAATACAGAGGTTTGTACCGTGGAACTGCAAAACCACACTTGTATTTCTCGGGCCTACACCAGACTATTTTCAACAGATATATTTGTGTCTGAAAAATCAGGGAGACACTATTTTTTTTTTTTTACAGCAAAAAATGCAAAAAGCAGGATAATAAAGATTTTTTACCGTGGAACAGCAAAAGCACACTTCTTTCTCTCTGGCCTACACCAGACTATTTTCAACAGATATATTTGTGTCTGAAAAATCAGGGAGACACTATTATTATTTTTATACAGCAAAAAATGCCAAAAACAGGATAATAGAGATGTTTTACCGTGGAACATCAAAACCACAGTAATAATTTACTGGTGTATACCAGGCTTTTTAAAATATATATATATTTGCGGCTGAACAGTGAGCGACACACTCAAACAGTTTTTTTAGATACAAATGGCCCAAAAGTGGATAATACAGAGGTTTGTACCGTGGAACTGCAAAACCACACTTGTATTTCTCAGGCCTACACCAGACTATTTTCAACAGATATATTTGTGTCTGAAAAATCAGGGAGACACTATTTTTTTTTTTTACAGCAAAAAATGCAAAAAGCAGGATAACAAAGATTTTTTACCGTGGAACAGCAAAAGCACACTTCTTTCTCTCTGGCCTACACCAGACTATTTTCAACAGATATATTTGTGTCTGAAAAATCAGGGAGACACTATTATTATTTTTATACAGCAAAAAATGCCAAAAACAGGATAATAGAGATGTTTTACCGTGGAACATCAAAACCACAGTAATAATTTACTGGTGTATACCAGGCTTTTTAAAATATATATATATTTGCGGCTGAACAGTGAGCGACACACTCAAACTGTTTTTTTTAGATACAAATGGCCCAAAAGTGGATAATACAGAGGTTTGTACCGTGGAACTGCAAAACCACACTTGTATTTCTCGGGCCTACACCAGACTATTTTCAACAGATATATTTGTGTCTGAAAAATCAGAGGCACACTTTTTTTTTGGGGGGGGGGGGGGGGCACCACAAGGTTAATAAGATGGGTATTTGTACATTGTGAAGGAGGAAAAAAAAAGAGGATTTAGATAAAAAAAAAGGATTTTTCCTGGCCCCCGGGACCTGGAGCTAAGTCCAGCAATTTCAGCAACAGGAGCAGCACACAGGACTGTAATGCAGCGTTTGCTGGTATAACCACTGCGACTCCTATACAGGCTGCCTGCCTGCCTGCCTGATATACCTGGGATGGATATTAGTCCTGAGAAGGACTGTTTGTTTGATCTGGCAGCCTTTACAGACCCTACACTAATTAT
Organism: Phyllobates terribilis; assembly: GCF_046119375.1. Lineage (NCBI taxonomy): Eukaryota > Metazoa > Chordata > Amphibia > Anura > Dendrobatidae > Phyllobates > Phyllobates terribilis. The sequence goes on from NW_027362769.1 coordinate 289,032,550, forward strand.
TTTGCAGGATATATCTCTCCCTAAATCAGCAGCGCTGTCCCTACACTGTCTGATCCGGAGCGACTGTGTCCAAGATGGCGGCGCCCGGTTTAAAATACTCGAGGTGACGCTGTGCGGCCAGCCAATCACTGTAATGCCCACAAACAACATGGCTGCGACATTACAGTGACTGGCTGGCAATCCCTGCATGTTCATTGGCTCTGTAATGAGCGCCAAACATGCAGGGCGGAGACCCGAGCTCCCGCCCGAGTAACCCAGAAATGCTCGGTGCTCGCCGAACATCCCGAGTAACGTGATGCTCGGTCGAGTACCGAGCAGTGTCTAGCATGTTCGCTCAACACTAATCATAACATGTTTTTCCACTCTGGAAGCAATGCTGACTCTTGTGTTTACAGTATTTTTATAATACCCAGTATCAATAACCATAGATATGTATCTCTGTATTGTTGGCAAAAGCAAAGTAAACCACATAATTTGGTGCATCAGTACTGAGCCGACTGTCAGCTGAAGCCGCACTGGCCATGCCCCCATGACTGAAAGCCGGAGGCTGCCAAGAGGAATGAAGCACAATTCCTCTGGGCAGAAGGGCTTTCAGTGCGGCTGTCGCATTGCTCCAGAAAGCTATTAACCTGCAGATTAACCCCACATCTGCAAGTTAATAGCATTTTTTGACTTGACAGGTTCCCTTTAAGTGAACATTTGAATACCTATTATAGCATTCCAATTACCATTGTGTATACTATATATAGACTTAAGAACTAGTGTTGAGCGAGCACTAAAATGCTCGGGTGCTCGAAGCTCGGGCCGAGCTCGCCGTGATACTCGGGTGCTCGACCCGAGCAACGAGCTCAATGTTAGTCTATGGGAGGCTCGAGCATTTTTGCGGTGGCACCCCCGGCAGTCTTGTAAAAGCCTAACAAGTGCCCAAAACGATAGTGACAGTGCTCAAATTACATGGGGATAGCAAGGGGATCGCCCCAGGAAGCATTTCAGACCCCCAGGTCACTGCTGTCAACAACGTGGTCAGAGGTATTAAGCCACTTTTACAGGCTTACAATAAAACGAAAGTGAAACTTTTTTCCTGTGAAATATGTTAAGGAACATCCTTTCCAGGGAAAAGACTTGTGTATAAGTTAAAATAAATGACCAAAAACAAAAATACTCCTCCACACCTTCGGCTATGTTCACAAGTAGCATTTTTTATGCCTTTTTGCACTTTTGTATTGCTTTCAACTATGACAAATGCATTCACCGGGAAATGTCATTTTAACATTTTACAACCTTATCTGGCCATGTGCTGTGTGACACATGCATAAAGTGCTGAAAAGACAAGGGAACAGCATGGGGAAGACCCCTGGAAGCATCTCTGACTCTCAGGTCACTGTCTAAAAGTGTGCCCATCAGAAGTGATCCTTGCCGCATCAGAAGATGCAGACTTGCAACTATCCCCATGCAAGTTCTAGTCCCAGGGCAGTGTTCAATTGTACCTCCCCCATTCCTTGCAATACAAGCTCAAGTATGCTGCCTGACACCCACCCACCCCCAGGCTGCAATACCATACTGCTTGCTTGCTTGCACTTTAAATTGGGCCTTTTAGGCATGTGGAGGCGGAATCTGGCCACCACACCATGGCTGTGTCGGTGCCTGGTATCCATACTTAGTCCCCAGCCGCCTGGTGGCCGGGTGTCCCCGCTTGCTCCCCAGCCTCCAGGGGGTGGCCGGGTGTCCATACTCGGTCCCCAGCCACCCCTATTTGTCCCGGTAACCTTTCCCACACTTTTCTTAGCCTGGCCTGCTTTAGGGCAGCATTGGCCGAGCCCACCGGACTATCAGACTCCTCCGGTGGGCCCTGGCTTCTCCATCAGGGGAGTTGAGAGTGCCAAGGTGAGGAGCATGATGAGGATGATAGAAGTTAGCATCTGCTTTGTTTTGTTGTAATGCAAGCGCATGTATGTAGTAGCGGCTAGGCCTGAGGTGGTCAGCGTTTTGGCGCATATCCTACCTCATCCGAGGATTGCTGGATGTTTTCCTGCTACTATCCAAGTTCTATGACTCCCGTTAAAACAAAGCTTCAGGTGATAAATGATGGATGAGGTAGTGGCAAAGGAGAAAGAGCAGGAGGAACAGGGACCATTCACATCAATATCAGGCCAGTCAACCAGATATGTCTTGTAGGATATGTTTCTGTAACAAAAGGAGCGGTTCGGCTACACAGTTATAGGGCATACAGTGAGTGTAATGCCTACCAAAAATTTCGAGCCACTCCAATGCCCCTTGGAAATGACATGGAGGTCAGAGGGCGTTAACTAAACCTTTTTCCCATTTATAGCAACTGGGTCTCCCGTGCACTGTTGGTCTAAGCAGTGAATGGAAGGCTTTCCAAAAATTATGAGGAACTGCAATGCCCCTTACAAGAGCCATGTGTGGCACCCCAAGGGTCTGGTCACCACAGTAATAGAGATATTACGTCGGAGAGAAAGTGGGAGGTTTCCTGGTCAGGATCCCTTAAACATGCAACATCCTCCTGCCCCAATCCTGGGAGGGGAGAATTCTGCCCTTATTAACTGGATCTGGTGCGGGGTTGAGTGAGTCAGAGAACAGTCAGAGTCAGAGTGAGAGCAAGGGAAAGTAACAGCAAGGAGCTCTGTAGGAGCTAGGAGCTAAAGACCAGGGGCTGGAAGCTGAGCAGAGCTCGCCCTGGCAGAAGACAATAGGAACCGGACACAGGAGTCCGAAGCTGTGAGGACTTATATATCCAGCAGCAGAAACCAGCTGGCAGGGGATTTCAGGTCCTCTGGCCATAGAAGCCCGGAGGCTCAGTCACAAGCAAGGGACCAGCACCGCCATCGTGGAGCGGAGGCTAACAGAAGGCCCCAAGTCACCAGCCATACGGGTGAGCACTACACGGTACACTCAGGGACGTGGGCTACTTCTACCCGCTTACAGCTAGGTAGCCAGGAAGAGTGCAGACAGACGGGGAGGCCTACAACTCCACCTGGCCAGGGGAACTCCTGCTTGCTCACAGACTGACCAGGCCTCTTATGCTAGCCAGTACTCCCGGGAGGGTCTACCTTATAATCATCAGTAAAGACCCTGAACTGCACTGCAAAGACTCTGAGTCATTCCTCCTGCACTCTTGCACCATCACCCCCATCATCCACACTCACTGCCTTGAGGCTATACTCCTCCCGAGGGGAGTTATCCCATTTTATGCTGCGCACACAACACAAGCCTCAGCGGTCTGCCTCGCAGCGGTGGTACTCCCTGACCGCAATCCACGGGTGGCGCAGTCGGACAATTAACCTCAAAACCTAAGAAAGATTGCCACTGGTTTGACCAGCCTGAGCCACGGGACCGGGTCACCGCCACGGAGACTACGGACCCCAGAGACCCGGCACCAGGTATCCCACACACATGTACACACGGCCCAGGGGGCGCGTCACATGCAGTACAGCATATTAAAAAATATAAGTCCCATTATTGGGGAGTGGGTGTCCCATAGTATTTGCTTATGCCTTGCAAGCAAAAGCTACCAAAAATTAAGACGGAGCAACTTGCAATGCCCCTTACAAGAGCCATGCAGTACAGCATATTACAAACATAAGTCCCATTATTGGGGAGTGGGTCTCCCATAGTATTTGCTTATGCTTTCCCAGCAAAAGCTGCCAAAAATTAGGACGGAGCAACTTGCAATGCCCCTTACAAGAGCCATGCAGTACAGCATATTACAAACATAAGTCCCATTATTGGGGAGTGGGTCTCCCATAGTATTTGCTTATGCTTTCCCAGCAAAAGCTGCCAAAAATTAGGACGGAGCAACTTGCAATGCCCCTTACAAGAGCCATGCAGTACAGCATATTACAAACATAAGTCCCATTATTGGGGAGTGGGTGTTCCATGGTATTTGCTTATGCTTTCCCAGCAAAAGCTGCCAAAAATTAGGACAGAGCAACTTGCAATGCCCCTTACAAGAGCCATGCAGTACAGCATATTACAAACATACGTCCCTTTATTGGGGAGTGGGTGTCCCATGGTATTTGCTTATGCTTTCCCAGCAAAAGCTGCCAAAAATTAGGATGGAGGAACTTGCAATGCTGGCACCCTGGTGGTATAGTGGTGGTGGAGGCTGAGGATAAGGAGAAGAAGATTAAACAGCCGAAACGAGGAAGCGTATACCCATGTGTGGGTGTGAAGCGGTGCATATGAATACACCTCCCGAAATAAAACAGTGGATTTGACTTTATGTTACTCTGCTGTCATTTGGTTGTGATGAGAAGTCTGGCCCAATCCAGCCCTTGTTCATTTTGATAAGGGTCAGCTTGTCAGCATTGTCAGTTGACAGGCGAGTGCGCTTATCAGTTATAATTCCCCCAGCGGCACTAAAAACACGCTCCGATAACACGCTAGCGGCAGGGCAGGCCAGGACCTCCAAGGCGTACAGAGCAAGTTCATTCCAAGTGTCCAGCTTGGATACCCAATAATTAAAAGGCACAGAGGAATCACGGAGGACGCTGGTACGATCGGCAAGGTACTTCCTCACCATCTTTTGAAACTTTCCACTCCTTGTGAGAGTACCCCGCGCCTCAGGGCCTGTAAGCTGGGCGGGTGTCAGCAAACTGTCCCAGAACGTTGACAGTGTTCCCCTGCCTCTGCTGGATTGGAGTTGCATCTCTCTCGCCTGTACACCTTGGTTGGGCAACGAACTGTGACCTCTGCCGCTAGCGTGTTCAGATGGGAATTTTTTTAAGAGTTCTGCAGCAAGGGCCTTCAGGTATTGCCCCATTTTTGTAGACCTCTCCACCTCAGGAATAAGAGAGTGAAAGTTCTCCTTGTAGCGGGGGTCTACAAGTGTCACCAACCAGTAATGACTGTCACCCAACATTTTGACAACGCGAGGGTCACGGTTAAGGCAGCGTAACATAAAGTCAACCATGGGTGCCAGACTGGTAATGGGCAAGATTTTCGTGTCCTCACCAAGATGACGACTGACCATGCTCTCCTCCTCCTCCTCCTCCTCCTCTTCTTCCTCCCCCCTGTCTTCAGGCCACCCACGCTGATCCGACGGTATGACACTTGTACAGGTACTGCCGTCTACAACGCATGATAGCAGCTCCTGTTCTTCCTCCTCCTCCTCCTCCTCCTCTCCCTCATTGTCCCCCAATGCACGTTGGGATGAGATGAGGCTGGGCTGTGTGTAATCGCCCGCTACGGCTTCTTGATCCATCTCATCATACTCTGGCTGCAATGCCTCCTCTTTAATTCTCTGCAGAGAGCGTTGCAAAAGACAGACAAGTGGGATGCTGACACTAATGATGGCGTCATCGCCACTCACCATCTTGGTGGCCTCTTCAAAGTTTTTCAGGATGGTACATATGTCAGACATCCAGGTCCACTCCTGAGGTCTTATGTGTGGAGTCTGACCTGAATATCGACGGCCTTGTTGCAGCTGGTACTCCACAACTGCTCTCTTCTGCTCACAAATCCTTTGCAACATGTGGAGGGTACAGTTCCAACGTGTGGGGACATCACACACCAGTCGGTGTGCCGGAAGCTGCAAACGCTGCAGCAAAACAGCAAGGGCGGCGGAAGCTGTAGCCGACTTGCGAAAATGAGCTGACAGGCGGCGTACTTTCACGAGCAGATCTGGCAACTCAGGGTACGATTTAAGAAACCGCTGAACCACGAGGTTAAGCACATAAGCCAGGCATGGTACGTGTGTGATCTCACCTCGCCTCAGAGCCGCCACCAGGTTACGGTCATTGTCACACACGACCATGCCGGGATGTAGGTTCAGCGGTCTCAGCCACAGATCTGCCTGCTCTTTCACAGCTGTCCACAACTCACAAGCAGTGTGAGGTTTATCACCTAAGCTTATGAGTTTCAGCACAGCCTGTTGCCGCTTGGCGGAGGCAGTACTGCAATGCTTCCAGCTTGTAACTGATGTGGTGATATCTGAGATGGAGTCTGAACATGAGGAGGAGGAGGAGGAGGATGCGCAGGAGCTGTACACTGTGGGGGCAACTCTGACTGACATAGCGCCCGCAATCCTCGGTGTGGGGAGGATGTGTTCCGTCCCAAGGTCCGACTGGGTCCCGGCTTCCACTATGTTTACCCAGTGTGCTGTCTGAGAGATGTACCGTGCCTGGCCACAAGCACTTGTCCACGTGTCCGTTGTCAGGTGGACTCTCCCAGTAACTGCGTTGTTGAGGGCACGGCAGATGCTTTGGGACACGTGCTTGTGTAGTGCGGGGATGGCACACTGGGCAAAATAGTGTCGGCTGGGGACCGAGTACCGAGGGACGGCCACCTCCATAAGATTGCGGAAGGATTCCGTCTCCACCAGCCTAAAAGGCAGCATTTCCAATGCAAGCAGTCGTGAAATGTGCGAATTTAGGACTGTGGCCTGTGGGGCGTTAGCTGCAAATTTCCGCTTTCGTTCAAAGGTCTGGGATATGGACAATTGAACGCTGCGGTGGGACGTGGACGTTGATGCTGTTTCTTGAGAAACTGCCATAACAAGTGAAGACTGAGAGGAGGGGGCATCTTTACATGCAGTATGGACAGGGGATTGCCTTGCACACACAACAGGGGGTTCTATTGCATGCACAACAGTGGAAGAAGCAGTGGTGACACCCGCTGACACTGGTCGTGGACCCTGGGTTTCGCCCCATAAAGTCAGGTGCTTTGCTGCCATGTGCCTGATCATGCTGGTGGTGGTCAGGCTGGTAGTTTTGTCACCCCTGCTGATGCTGGCATGGCAGGTGGAACATATGGCCTTTTTGGGGTTATCAGCAGAGTCTTTAAAAAAATTCCAGACTCTGGAAGACCTACCGCTTGTACTGGCAACGTCCCTCGTGTTGGTGTTATGGGGAACGGTTGCCTGCCTTCTGTCTGCGGCCACCACACTGCTTCTTCCTGCCTGTTGGGGTACTCTGCCTCCCTCCCCCTGTGTGCTGCTGGCCTCACTCTGCATGTCCTCCTTCCACGTTAGGTCAGTTACTAGATCATCCACCACCTCCTCCTCTACCACTTGCGCACCACGATCCTCCTCCTCACTTCCTGGCAATTGTGTCTCGTCATCGTCCACCTCTTGTGACAGATTGCCAACGTTGACTTCCTGTGGCCGTGGCTGTTCAAATATTTGGGCATCGCAACATGGGATCACCTCTTCCACCACTTCAAGCGTATCAAGCGAGGGGCCCAAATATGGAAATGGACCAGTGAACAGCTCTTCAGAGTGTCCAAGTGTGGGATCACTTGCTGTCTGATGACACTCGGCATGGTGGGAGGAAGGAGCATCAGGGTGAGGAGGAGTATGCGGTCAAGACTCACGGCTACTAAGAGTTGACCGTGTGGAAGACAGACCGGAGGTGGTGGTGCCCAGGTAACTGGAAGTATTGTCTGCTATCCAATTAATAACCTGTTCACAATGATCAGTTCTCAATACTGGTGTTGTTCTGTGCTTCCCTAGTAATTCGGTCAAGAAGTGGGAGCGAGAAGATGTGGCTGTTGGTTGTGGCACATTTTCACCTTGGCCACGGCCCCGTTCTCTGCACGAACCATCACCAGAACGTCCACTTCCACATCCCTTGCCACGCGCCTTGCCCATTGTAAATGAAGTAAAATAGCTTACACTTGCACTATCAATGGAAAAAGGTTAATAAAGAGTAGATTAGAACCGTGGAAGAGGAAAACCACAGTTATTGTTTACTGGGGTATAACACACTTTTTTAAATAGAGATATTTGCGGTTGAACAGTGAGCGACACACTCAAACTGCTTTTTTTTTAGATACCAAAGGCCCAAAACTGGATAGTACAGCGATTTGACCCGTGGAACTGCGAAACCACACTGGGATGTCGGGCCTACACAAGACTATTTTCAACAGATATATTTTTGTGTCACAACAGTCAGGAGACACTACTGTTTTTCTTTAGGAAAAAACTACCAAAACCTGAATAATAGAGATTTTTTACCGTGGAACAGCAAAACCACAGTTATAATTTACTGGTGTATACCAGGCTTTTTAAAATATATATATATTTGCGGCTGAACAGTGAGCGACACACTCAAACTGTTTTTTTTAGATACAAATGGCCCAAAAGTGGATAATACAGAGGTTTGTACCGTGGAACTGCAAAACCACACTTGTATTTCTCGGGCCTACACCAGACTATTTTCAACAGATATATTTGAGTCTGAAAAATCAGGGAGACACTATTTTTTTTTTTTACAGCAAAAAATGCAAAAAGCAGGATAATAGAGATTTTTTACTGTGGAACAGCAAAAGCACACATCTGTCTCTCTGGCCTACGCCAGACTATTTTCAACAGATATATTTGTGTCTGAAAAATCAGGGAAACACTATTATTATTTTTATACAGCAAAAAATGCCAAAAACAGGATAATAGAGATGTTTTACCGTGGAACATCAAAACCACAGTAATAATTTACTGGTGTATACCAGGCTTTTTAAAATATATACAGTTATATGAAAAAGTTTGGGCACCCCTATTAATCTTAAGCTTAATGTTTTATAAAAATTGGTGGTTTTGCAACAGCTATTTCAGTTTGATATATGTAATAACTGTTGAACAGTAATGTTTCTGCCTTGAAATGAGGTTTATTGTACTAACAGAAAATGTGCAATCTGCATTCAAACAAAATTTGACAGGTGCATAAGTATGGGCACCTCACCAGAAAAGTGACATTAATATTTAGTAGATCCTCCTTTTGCAAAAATAACAGCCTCAAGTCGCTTCTTGTAGCTTTTAATGAGTTCCTGGATCCTGGATGAAGGTATTTTTGACCATTCCTCTTTACAAAACAATTCCAGTTCAGTTAAGTTTCATGGTTGCCGAGCATGGACAGCCCTCTTCAAATGATCCCACTGATGTTCAATGATATTCAGGTCTGGGGACTGGGATGGCCATTCCAGAACATTGTAAGTGTTCCTCTGCATGAATGCCTGAGTAGATTTGGAGCAGTGTTTTGGATCAATGTCTTGCTGAAAGATCCATCCCCTGCGTAACTTCAACTTTATCACTGATTCTTGAACATTATTGCCAAGAATCTGCTGATACTGAGTGGAATCCATGCGTCCCTCAACTTTAACAAGATTCCCGGTGCCGGCATTGGCCACACAGCCCCAAAGCATGATGGAACCTCCACCAAATTTTACTGTGGGTAGGAAGCGTTTTTCTTGGAATGCTGTGTTTTTTGCCGCCATGCATAACGCGTTTTTGTATGACCAAACAATTCATTCTTGGTTTCATCAGTCCACAGGACCTTCTTCCAAAAAGAAATTGGCTTCCCCAAATGTGCTTTTGCATACCTCAGCCGACTCTGTTTGTGGCGTGCTTGCAGAAACGGCTTCTTTCGCATCACTCTCCCATACAGCTTCTCCTTGTGCAAAGTGCGTTGTATAGTTGACCGATGCACAGTGACACCATCTGCAGCAAGTTGATGCTGCAGCTCTCTGGAGGTGGTCTGAGGATTGTCCTTGACTGATCTCATCATTCTTCTTCTCTGCCTTTCTGATGTTTTTCTTGGCCTGCCACTTCTGGCCTTAACAAGAACTGTCCCTGTGTTCTTCCATTTCCTTACTATGTTCCTCACAGTGGAAACTAACAAGTTAAATCTCTGAGACAGCTTTATGTATCCTTCCCCTGAACAACTATGTTGAATAATCTTTGTTTTCAGATCATTTGACAGTTGTTTTGAGGAGCCCATGATGCCACTCTTCAGAGGAGATTCAAACAGGAGAACAACTTGCAAGTGGCCACTTTAAGTAGCTTTTCTCATGATTGCATACACCTGGCTATGAAGTTCAAAGCTCAATGAGGTTACAAAACCAAAAAAAGTGCTTTAGTAAGTCAGTTAAAAGTAGGTAGGAGTATTTAAAACAAGAAAATGATAAGGGTGCCCATACTTATGCACCTGTCAAATTTTGTTTGAATGCAGATTGCACATTTTCTGTTAGTACAATAAACCTCATTTCAAGGCAGAAACATTACGTGTTCAACAGTTATTACATATATCAAACTGAAATAGCTGTTGCAAAAACACCAATTTTTATAAAACATTAAGCTTAAGATTAATAGGGGTGCCCAAACTTTTTCATATAACTGTATATATATTTGCGGCTGAACAGTGAGCGACACACTCAAACTGTTTTTTTTAGATACAAATGGCCCAAAAGTGGATAATACAGAGGTTTGTACCGTGGAACTGCAAAACCACACTTGTATTTCTCGGGCCTACACCAGACTATTTTCAACAGATATATTTGTGTCTGAAAAATCAGGGAGACACTATTTTTTTTTTTTTACAGCAAAAAATGCAAAGAAGCAGGATAATAGAGATTTTTTACCGTGGAACAGCAAAAGCACACTTCTGTCTCTCTGGCCTACACCAGACTATTTTCAACAGATATATTTGTGTCTGAAAAATCAGGGAGACACTATTATTATTTTTATACAGCAAAAAATGCCAAAAACAGGATAATAGAGATGTTTTACCGTGGAACATCAAAACCACAGTAATAATTTACTGGTGTATACCAGGCTTTTTAAAATATATATATATTTGCGGCTGAACAGTGAGCAACACACTCAAACTGTTTTTTTAGATACAAATGGCCCAAAAGTGGATAATACAGAGGTTTGTACCGTGGAACTGCAAAACCACACTTGTATTTCTCGGGCCTACACCAGACTATTTTCAACAGATATATTTGTGTCTGAAAAATCAGGGAGACACTATTTTTTTATTTTTTACAGCAAAAAATTCAAAAAGCAGGATAATAGAGATTTTTTACCATGGAACAGCAAAAGCACACTTCTGTCTCTCTGGCCTACACCAGACTATTTTCAACAGATATATTTGTGTCTGAAAAATCAGGGAGACACAATTATTATTTTTATACAGCTAAAAATGCCAAAAACAGGATAATAGAGATGTTTTACCGTGGAACATCAAAACCACAGTAATAATTTACTGGTGTATACCAGGCTTTTTAAAATATATATATATTTGCAGCTGAACAGTGAGCGACACACTCAAACTGTTTTTTTCAGATACAAATGGCACAAAAGTGGATAATACAGAGGTTTGTACCGTGGAACTGCAAAACCACACTTGTATTTCTCGGGCCTACACCAGACTATTTTCAACAGATATATTTGTGTCTGAAAAATCAGGGAGACACTATTTTTTTTTTTTTACAGCAAAAAATGCAAAAAGCAGGATAATAGAGATTTTTTACCGTGGAACAGCAAAAGCACACTTCTGTCTCTCTGGCCTACACCAGACTATTTTCAACAGATATATTTGTGTCTGAAAAATCAGGGAGACACTATTATTATTTTTATACAGCAAAAAATGCCAAAAACAGGATAATAGAGATGTTTTACCGTGGAACATCAAAACCACAGTAATAATTTACTGGTGTATACCGGGCTTTTTAAAATATATATATATTTGCGGCTGAACAGTGAGCAACACACTCAAACTGTTTTTTTCGATAAAAATGGCCCAAAAGTGGATAATACAGAGGTTTGTACCGTGGAACTGCAAAACCACACTTGTATTTCTCGGGCCTACACCAGACTATTTTCAACAGATATATTTGTGTCTGAAAAATCAGGGAGACACTATTTTTTTATTTTTTACAGCAAAAAATGCAAAAAGCAGGATAATAGAGATTTTTTACCGTGGAACAGCAAAAGCACACTTCTGTCTCTCTGGCCTACACCAGACTATTTTCAACAGATATATTTGTGTCTGAAAAATCAGGGAGACACTATTATTATTTTTATACAGCAAAAAATGCCAAAAACAGGATAATAGAGATGTTTTACCGTGGAACATCAAAACCACAGTAATAATTTACTGGTGTATACCAGGCTTTTTAAAATATATATATATTTGCGGCTGAACAGTGAGCGACACACTCAAACTGTTTTTTTTAGATACAAATGGCCCAAAAGTGGATAATACAGAGGTTTGTACCATGGAACTGCAAAACCACACTTGTATTTCTCGGGCCTACACCAGACTATTTTCAACAGATATATTTGTGTCTGAAAAATCAGGGAGACACTTTTTTTTTTTTTACAGCAAAAAATGCAAAAAGCAGGATAATAGATATTTTTTACCGTGGAAAAGCAAAAGCACACTTCTGTCTCTGTGGCCTACACCAGACTATTTTCAACAGATATATTTGTGTCTGAAAAATCAGGGAGACACAATTATTATTTTTATACAGCTAAAAATGCCAAAAATAGGATAATAGAGATGTTTTACCGTGGAACATCAAAACCACAGTAATAATTTACTGGTGTATACCAGGCTTTTTAAAATATATATATATTTGCAGCTGAACAGTGAGCGACACACTCAAACTGTTTTTTTCAGATACAAATGGCCCAAAAGTGGATAATACAGAGGTTTGTACCGTGGAACTGCAAAACCACACTTGTATTTCTCGGGCCTACACCAGACTATTTTCAACAGATATATTTGTGTCTGAAAAATCAGGGAGACACTATTTTTTTTTTTTACAGCAAAAAATGCAAAAAGCAGGATAATAGATATTTTTTACCGTGGAAAAGCAGAAGCACACTTCTGTCTCTGTGGCCTACACCAGACTATTTTCAACAGATATATTTGTGTCTGAAAAATCAGGGAGACACAATTATTATTTTTATACAGCTAAAAATGCCAAAAACAGGATAATAGAGATGTTTTACCGTGGAACATCAAAACCACAGTAATAATTTACTGGTGTATACTAGGCTTTTTAAAATATATATATATTTGCAGCTGAACAGTGAGCGACACACTCAAACTGTTTTTTTTAGATACAAATGGCCCAAAAGTGGATAATACAGAGGTTTGTACCGTGGAACTGCAAAACCACACTTGTATTTCTCGGGCCTACACCAGACTATTTTCAACAGATATATTTGTGTCTGAAAAATCTGGGAGACACTATTTTTTTATTTTTTACAGCAAAAAATGCAAAAAGCAGGATAATAGAGATTTTTTACCGTGGAACAGCAAAAGCACACTTCTGTCTCTCTGGCCTACACCAGACTATTTTCAACAGATATATTTGTGTCTGAAAAATCAGGGAGACACAATTATTATTTTTATACAGCTAAAAATGCCAAAAACAGGATAATAGAGATGTTTTACCGTGGAACATCAAAACCACAGTAATAATTTACTGGTGTATACCAGGCTTTTTAAAATATATATATATTTGCAGCTGAACAGTGAGCGACACACTCAAACTGTTTTTTTTAGATACAAATGGCCCAAAAGTGGATAATACAGAGGTTTGTACCGTGGAACTGCAAAACCACACTTGTATTTCTCGGGCCTACACCAGACTATTTTCAACAGATATATTTGTGTCTGAAAAATCTGGGAGACACTATTTTTTTATTTTTTACAGCAAAAAATGCAAAAAGCAGGATAATAGAGATTTTTTACCGTGGAACAGCAAAAGCACACTTCTGTCTCTCTGGCCTACACCAGACTATTTTCAACAGATATATTTGTGTCTGAAAAATCAGGGAGACACAATTATTATTTTTATACAGCTAAAAATGCCAAAAACAGGATAATAGAGATGTTTTACCGTGGAACATCAAAACCACAGTAATAATTTACTGGTGTATACCAGGCTTTTTAAAATATATATATATTTGCAGCTGAACAGTGAGCGACACACTCAAACTGTTTTTTTTAGATACAAATGGCCCAAAAGTGGATAATACAGAGGTTTGTACCGTGGAACTGCAAAACCACACTTGTATTTCTCGGGCCTACACCAGACTATTTTCAACAGATATATTTGTGTCTGAAAAATCAGGGAGACACTATTTTTTTTTTTTACAGCAAAAAATGCAAAAAGCAGGATAATAGATATTTTTTACCGTGGAAAAGCAAAAGCACACTTCTGTCTCTGTGGCCTACACCAGACTATTTTCAACAGATATATTTGTGTCTGAAAAATCAGGGAGACACAAATATTATTTTTATACAGCTAAAAATGCCAAAAACAGGATAATAGAGATGTTTTACCGTGGAACATCAAAACCACAGTAATAATTTACTGGTGTATACCAGGCTTTTTAAAATATATATATATTTGCAGCTGAACAGTGAGCGACACACTCAAACTGTTTTTTTTAGATACAAATGGCCCAAAAGTGGATAATACAGAGGTTTGTGCCGTGGAACTGCAAAACCACACTTGTATTTCTCGGGCCTACACCAGACTATTTTCAACAGATATATTTGTGTCTGAAAAATCAGGGAGACACTATTTTTTTATTTTTTACAGCAAAAAATGCAAAAAGCAGGATAATAGAGATTTTTTACCGTGGAACAGCAAAAGCACACTTCTGTCTCTCTGGCCTACACCAGACTATTTTCAACAGATATATTTGTGTCTGAAAAATCAGGGAGACACAATTATTATTTTTATACAGCTAAAAATGCCAAAAACAGGATAATAGAGATGTTTTACCGTGGAACATCAAAACCACAGTAATAATTTACTGGTGTATACCAGGCTTTTTAAAATATATATATATTTGCAGCTGAACAGTGAGCGACACACTCAAACTGTTTTTTTTAGATACAAATGGCCCAAAAGTGGATAATACAGAGGTTTGTACCGTGGAACTGCAAAACCACACTTGTATTTCTCGGGGCTACACCAGACTATTTTCAACAGATATATTTGTGTCTGAAAAATCAGGGAGACACTATTTTTTTTTTTTACAGCAAAAAATGCAAAAAGCAGGATAATAGATATTTTTTACCGTGGAAAAGCAAAAGCACACTTCTGTCTCTGTGGCCTACACCAGACTATTTTCAACAGATATATTTGTGTCTGAAAAATCAGGGAGACACAATTATTATTTTTATACAGCTAAAAATGCCAAAAACAGGATAATAGAGATGTTTTACCGTGGAACATCAAAACCACAGTAATAATTTACTGGTGTATACCAGGCTTTTTAAAATATATATATATTTGCAGCTGAACAGTGAGCGACACACTCAAACTGTTTTTTTTAGATACAAATGGCCCAAAAGTGGATAATACAGAGGTTTGTACCGTGGAACTGCAAAACCACACTTGTATTTCTCGGGCCTACACCAGACTATTTTCAACAGATATATTTGTGTCTGAAAAATCAGGGAGACACTATTTTTTTATTTTTTACAGCAAAAAATGCAAAAAGCAGGATAATAGAGATTTTTTACCGTGGAACAGCAAAAGCACACTTCTGTCTCTCTGGCCTACACCAGACTATTTTCAACAGATATATTTGTGTCTGAAAAATCTGGGAGACACTATTTTTTTTTTTACAGCAAAAAATGCAAAAAGCAGGATAATAGAGATTTTTTACCGTGGAACAGCAAAAGCACACTTCTGTCTCTATGGCCTACACCAGACTATTTTCAACAGATATATTTGTGTCTGAAAAATCAGGGAGACACTTATTATTTTTATACAGCAAAAAATGCCAAAAACAGGATAATAGAGATGTTTTACCGTGGAACATCAAAACCACAGTAATAATTTACTGGTGTATACCAGGCTTTTTAAAATATATATATATATTTGCGGCTGAACAGTGAGCGACACACTCAAACTGTTTTTTTTAGATACAAATGGCCCATAGAACTGCAAAACCACACTTGTATTTCTCTGGCCTACACCAGACTATTTTCAACAGATATATTTGTGTCTGAAAAATCAGAGGCATACTTTTTTTTTTTTGGGGGGGGCACCACAAGGTTAATAAGATGGGTATTTGTACATTGTGGAGGAGGAAAAAAAAAGAGGATTTAGATAAAAAAAAAGGATTTTTCCAGGCCCCCGGGACCTGGAGCTAAGTCCAGCAATTTCAGCAACAGGAGCAGCACACAGGACTGTAATGCAGCGTTTGCTGGTATAACCACTGCGCCTCCTATACAGCCTGCCTGCCTGCCTGATATACCTGGGATGGATATTAGTCCTGAGAAGGACTGTTTGTTTGATCTGGCAGCCTTTACAGACCCTACACTAACTATTTTGCAGGATATATCTCTCCCTAAATCAGCAGCGCTGTCCCTACACTGTCTGATCCGGAGCGACTGTGTCCAAGATGGCGGCGCCCGGTTTAAAATACTCGAGGTGACGCTGTGCGGCCAGCCAATCACTGTAATGCCCACAAACAACATGGCTGCGACATTACAGTGACTGGCTGGCAATCCCTGCATGTTCATTGGCTCTGTAATGAGCGCCAAACATGCAGGGCGGAGACCCGAGCTCCCGCCCGAGTAACCCGGAAATGCTCGGTGCTCGCCGAACATCCCGAGTAGCGTGATGCTCGGGCGAGTACCGAGCTGTGTCTAGCATGTTCGCTCAACACTAATCATAACATGTTTTTCCACTCTGGAAGCAATGCTGACTCTTGTGTTTACAGTATTTTTATAATACCCAGTATCAATAACCATAGATATGTATCTCTGTATTGTTGGCAAAAGCAAAGTAAACCACATAATTTGGTGCATCAGTACTGAGCCGACTGTCAGCTGAAGCCGCACTGGCCATGCCCCCATGACTGAAAGCCGGAGGCTGCCAAGAGGAATGAAGCACAATTCCTCTGGGCAGAAGGGCTTTCAGTGTGGCTGTCCCATTGCTCCAGAAAGCTATTAACCTGCAGATTAACCCCACATCTGCAAGTTAATAGCATTTTTTGACTTGACAGGTTCCCTTTAAGTGAACATGTGAATACCTATTATAGCATTCCAATTACCATTGTGTATACTATATATAGACTTAAGAACTAGTGTTGAGCGAGCACTAAAATGCTCGGGTGCTCGAAGCTCGGGCCGAGCTCGCCGTGATACTCGGGTGCTCGACCCGAGCAACGAGCTCAATGTTAGTCTATGGGAGGCTCGAGCATTTTTTCGGTGGCACCCCCGGCAGTCTTGTAAAATCCTAACAAGTGCCCAAAACGATAGTGACAGTGCTCAAATTACATGGGGATAGCAAGGGGATCGCCCCAGGAAGCATTTCAGACCCCCAGGTCACTGCTGTCAACAACGTGGTCAGAGGTATTAAGCCACTTTTACAGGCTCACAATAAAACGAAAGTGAAACTTTTTTCCTGTGAAATATGTTAAGGAACATCCTTTCCAGGGAAAAGACTTGTGTATAAGTTAAAATAAATGACCAAAAACAAAAATACTCCTCCACACCTTCGGCTATGTTCACAAGTAGCATTTTTTATGCCTTTTTGCACTTTTGTATTGCTTTCAACTATGACAAATGCATTCACCGGGAAATGTCATTTTAACATTTTACAACCTTATCTGGCCATGTGCTTTGTGACACATGCATAAAATGCTGAAAAGACAAGGGAACAGCATGGGGAAGACCCCTGGAAGCATCTCTGACTCTCAGGTCACTGTCTAAAAGTGTGCCCATCAGAAGTGATCCTTGCCGCATCAGAAGATGCAGACTTGCAACTATCCCCATGCAAGTTCTAGTCCCAGGGCAGTGTTCAATTGTACCTCCCCCATTCCTTGCAATACAAGCTCAAGTATGCTGCCTGACACCCACCCACCCCCAGGCTGCAATACCATACTGCTTGCTTGCTTGCACTTTAAATTGGGCCTTTTAGGCATGTGGAGGCGGAATCTGGCCACCACACCATGGCTGTGTCGGTGCCTGGTATCCATACTTAGTCCCCAGCCGCCTGGTGGCCGGGTGTCCCCGCTTGCTCCCCAGCCTCCAGGGGGTGGCCGGGTGTCCATACTCGGTCCCCAGCCACCCCTATTTGTCCCGGTAACCTTTCCCACACTTTTCTTAGCCTGGCCTGCTTTAGGGCAGCATTGGCCGAGCCACCGGACTATCAGACTCCTCCGGTGGGCCCTGGCTTCTCCATCAGGGGAGTTGAGAGTGCCAAGGTGAGGAGCATGATGAGGATGATAGAAGTTAGCATCTGCTTTGTTTTGTTGTAATGCAAGCGCATGTATGTAGTAGCGGCTAGGCCTGAGGTGGTCAGCGTTTTGGCGCATATCCTACCTCCTCCGAGGATTGCTGGATGTTTTCCTGCTACTATCCAAGTTCTATGACTCCCGTTAAAACAAAGCTTCAGGTGATAAATGATGGATGAGGTAGTGGCAAAGGAGAAAGAGCAGGAGGAACAGGGACCATTCACATCAATATCAGGCCAGTCAACCAGATATGTCTTGTAGGATATGTTTCTGTAACAAAAAGAGTGGTTCGGCTACACAGTTATAGGGCATACAGTGAGTGCAATGCCTACCAAAAATTTCGAGCCACTCCAATGCCCCTTGGAAATGACATGGAGGTCAGAGGGCGTTAACTAAACCTTTTTCCCATTTATAGCAACTGGGTCTCCCGTGCACTGTTGGTCTAAGCAGTGAATGGAAGGCTTTCCAAAAATCATGAGGAACTGCAATGCCCCTTACAAGAGCCATGTGTGGCACCCCAGGGGTCTGGTCACCACAGTAATAGAGATATTACGTCACAGAGAAAGTGGGAGGTTTCCTGGTCAGGATCCCTTAAACATGCAACATCCTCCTGCCCCAATCCTGGGAGGGGAGAATTCTGCCCTTATAAACTGGATCTGGGGCGGGGTTGAGTGAGTCAGAGAACAGTCAGAGTCAGAGTGAGAGCAAGGGAAATTAACAGCAAGGAGCTCTGTAGGAGCTAGGAGCTAAAGACCAGGGGCTGGAAGCTGAGCAGAGCTCGCCCTGGCAGAAGACAATAGGAACTGGACACAGGAGTCCGAAGCTGTGAGGACTTATATATCCAGCAGCAGAAATCAGCCGGCAGGGGATTTCAGGTCCTCTGGCCATAGAAGCCCGGAGGCTCAGTCACAAGCAAGGGACCAGCACCGCCGTCGTGGAGCGGAGGCTAACAGAAGGCCCCAAGTCACCAGCCATACGGGTGAGCACTACACGGTACACTCAGGGACGTGGGCTACTTCTACCCGCTTACAGCAAGGTAGCCAGGAAGAGTGCAGACAGACGGGAAGGCCTACAACTCCACCTGGCCAGGGGAACTCCTGCTTGCTCACAAACTGACCAGGCCTCTTATGCTAGCCAGCACTCCCGGGAGGGTCTACCTTATAATCATCAGTAAAGACCCTAAACTGCACTGCAAAGACTCTGAGTCATTCCTGCTGCGTTCGTGCACCATCACCCCCATCATCCACACTCACTGCCCTGAGGCTATACTCCTCCCGAGGGGAGTAATCCCATTCTATGCTGCGCACACAACACCAGCCTCAGCGGTCTGCATCGCAGCGGTGGTACTCCCTGACCGCAATCCACGGGTGGCGCAGTCGGACAATTAACCTCAAAACCTAAGAAAGACTGCCACTGGTTTGACCAGCCTGAGCCATGGGACCGGGTCACCGCCATGGAGACTACAGACCGTAGAGACCTGGCACCGGGTATCCCACACACGTGTACACACGGCCCAGGGGGCGCGTCACATGCAGTACAGCATATTACAAACATAAGTCCCATTATTGGGGAGTGGGTGTCACATGGTATTTGCTTATGCTTTCCAAGCAAAAGTTGCCAAAAATTAGGACGAGCAACTTGCAATGCCCCTTACAAGAGCCATGCAGTACAGCATATTACAAACATAAGTCCCATTATTGGGGAGTGGGTGTCCCATAGTATTTGCTTATGCTTTCCCAGCAAAACCTGGCAAAAATTAGGATGGAGCAACTTGCAATGCCCCTTACAAGAGCCATGCAGTACAGCATATTACAAACATAAGTCCCATTATTGGGGAGTGGGTGTCCCATAGTATTTGCTTATGCTTTCCAAGCAAAAGCTGCCAAAAATTAGGACGGAGCAACTTGCAATGCCAATTACAAGAGCCATGCAGTACAGCATATTACAAACATAAGTCCCATTATTGGGGAGTGGGTGTCCCATAGTATTTGCTTATGCTTTCCCAGCAAAAGCTGCCAAAAATTAAAACAGAGCAACTTGCAATGCCCCTTACAAGAGCCATTCAGTACAGCATATTACAAACATAAGTCCCATTATTGGGGAGTGGGTGTCCCATAGTATTTGCTTATGCTTTCCCAGCAAAAGCTGTGAAAAATTAGGACGGAGCAACTTGCAATGCCCCTTACAAGAGCCATGCAGTACAGCATATTACAAACATAAGTCCCATTATTGGGGAGTGGGTGTCCCATGGTATTTGCTTATGCTTTCCAAGCAAAAGCTGCCAAAAATTAGGACGGAGCAACTTGCAATGCCCCTTACAAGAGCCATGCAGTACAGCATATTACAAACATAAGTCCCATAATTGGGGAGTGGGTGTCCCATGGTATTTGATTATGCTTTCCAAGCAAAAGCTGCCAAAAATTAGGACGGAGCAACTTGCAATGCCCCTTACAAGAGCCATGCAGTACAGCATATTACAAACATAAGTCCCATTATTGGGGAGTGGGTGTCCCATAGTATTTGCTTATGCCTTGCAAGCAAAAGCTGCCAAAAATAAGGACGGAGGAACTTGCAATGCTGGCACCCTGGTGGTATAATGGTGGTGGAGGCTGAGGATAAGGAGAAGAAGATTAAACAGCCGAAACAAGGAAGCGCATACCCATGTGTGGGTGTGAAGCGGTGCATGTGAATACACCTCCCGAAATAACACAGTGGATTTGACTTTATGTTACTCTGCTGTCATTTGGTTGTGATGAGAAGTCTGGCCCAATCCAGCCCTTGTTCATTTTGATAAGGGTCAGCTTGTCAGCATTGTCAGTTGACAGGCGAGTGCGCTTATCAGTTATAATTCCCCCAGCGGCACTAAAAACACGCTCCGATAACACGCTAGCGGCAGGGCAGGCCAGGACCTCCAAGGCGTACAGAGCGAGTTCATTCCAAGTGTCCAGCTTGGATACCCAATAATTAAAAGGCACAGAGGAATCACGGAGGACGCTGGTACGATCGGCAAGGTACTCCCTCACCATCTTTTGAAACTTTCCACTCCTTGTGAGAGTACCCCGCGCCTCAGGGCCTGTAAGCTGGGCGGGTGTCAGAAAACTGTCCCAGAATGTTGACAGTGTTCCCCTGCCTCTGCTGGATTGTAGTTGCATCTCTCTCGCCTGTACGCCTTGGTTGGGCAACGAACTGTGACCTCTGCTGCTAGCGTGTTCAGATGGGAATTTTTTTAAGAGTTTTGCAGCTAGGGCCTTCTGGTATTGCCCCATTTTTGTAGACCTCTCCACCTCAGGAATAAGAGAGTGAAAGTTCTCCTTGTAGCGGGGGTCTACAAGTGTCACCAACCAGTAATGACTGTCACCCAACATTTTGACAACGCGAGGGTCACGGTTAAGGCAGCGTAACATAAAGTCAGCCATGCGTGCCAGACTGGTAACGGGCAAGATTTCCGTGTCCTCACCAAGATGATGACTGACCATGCTCTCCTCCTCCTCCTCCTCTTCCTCCTCCCCCCTGTCCTCAGGCCACCCACGCTGAACCGATGGTATGACACTTGTACAGGTACTACCGTCTACAAGGCATGACAGCAGCTCCTGTTCTTCCTCCTCCTCCTCCTCTCCCTCATTGTCCCCCAATGCACGTTGGGATGAGATGAGGCTGGGCTGTGTGTAATCGCCCGCTACGGCTTCTTGATCCATCTCATCATACTCTGGCTGCAATGCCTCCTCTTTAATTCTCTGCAGAGAGCATTGCAAAAGACAGAGAAGTGGGATGCTGACACTAATGATGGCGTCATCGCCACTCACCATCTTGGTGGCCTCCTCAAAGTTTGTCAGGATGGTACATATGTCAGACATCCAGGTCCACTCCTGAGGTCTTATGTGTGGAGTCTGACCTGAATATTGACGGCCTTGTTGCAGCTAGTACTCCACAACTGCTCTCTTCTGCTCACAGATCCATTGCAACATGTGGAGGGTAGAGTTCCAACGTGTGGGGACATCACACACCAGTCGGTGTGCCGGAAGCTGCAAATGCTGCTGCAACACAGCAAGGGCGGCGGAAGCTGTAGCCGATTTGCGAAAGTGAGCTGACAGGCAGCTTACTTTCACGAGCAGATCTGGCAACTCGGGGTATGATTTAAGAAACCGCTGAACCACGAGGTTTAGCACATGAGCCAGGCATGGTACGTGTGTGATCTCACCTCGCCTCAGAGCCGCCACCAGGTTACGGCCATTGTTACACACGACCATGCCGGGATGTAGGTTCAGCGGTCTCAGCCACAGATCTGCCTGCTCTTTCACAGCTGTCCACAACTCACAAGCAGTGTGAGGTTTATCACCTAAGCTTATGAGTTTCAGCACAGCCTGTTGCCGCTTGGCGGAGGCAGTACTGCAATGATTCCAGCTTGTAACTGATGTGGTGATATCTGAGATGGAGGCTGAACATGAGGAGAAGGAGGAGGAGGATGCGCAGGAGCTGTACACTGTGGGGGCAACTCTGACTGACATAGGGCCCGCAATCCTCGGTGTGGGGAGGATATGTTCCGTCCCAAGGTCCGACTGGGTCCCGGCTTCCACTATGTTTACCCAGTGTGCTGTCTGAGAGATGTACCATGCCTGGCCACAAGCACTTGTCCACGTGTCCGTTGTCAGGTGGACTCTCCCAGTAACTGCGTTGTTGAGGGCACGGCAGATGCTTTGGGACACGTGATTGTGTAGTGCGGGGATGGCACACCGGGCAAAATAGTGTCGGCTGGGGACCGAGTACCGAGGGACGGCCACCGCCATAAGATTGCGGAAGGATTCCGTCTCCACCAGCCTAAAAGGCAGCATTTCCAATGCAAGCAGTCGTGAAATGTGCGAATTTAGGACTGTGGCCTGTGGGGCGTTAGCTGCGAATTTCCGCTTTCGTTCAAAGGTCTGGGATATGGACAATTGAACGCTGCGGTGGGACGTGGACGTGGACGTTGATGCTGTTTCTTGAGAAACTGCCATAAGAAGTGAAGACTGAGAGGAGGGGGTATCTTTACATGCAGTATGGACAGGGGATTGCCTTGCACACACAACAGGGGGTTCTATTGCACGCACAACAGTGGAAGAAGCAGTGGTGACACCCGCTGACACTGGTCGTGGACCCTGGGTTTCGCCCCACAAAGTCGGGTGCTTTGATGCCATGTGCCTGATCATGCTGGTGGTGGGCAGGTTGGTAGTTTTGTCACCCCTGCTGATGCTGGCATGGCAGGTGGAACATATGGCCTTTTTGGGGTTATCAGCAGAGTCTTTAAAAAAATTCCAGACTCTGGAAGACCTACCGCTTGTACTGGCAACGTCCCTCGTGTTGGTGTTACGGGGAAAGGTTGCCTGCCTTCTGTCTGCGGCCACCACACTGCTTCTTCCTGCCTGTTGGGGTACTCTGCCTCCCTCCCCCTGTGTGCTGCTGGCCTCACTCTGCATGTCCTCCTTCCACGTTGGGTCAGTTACTAGATCATCCACCACCTCCTCCTCTTCCACTTGCGCACCACGATCCTCCTCCTCACTTCCTGGCAATTGTGTCTCGTCATCGTCCACCTCTTGTGACAGATTGCCAACGTCGACTTCCTGTGGCCGTGGCTGTTCAAATATTTGGGCATCGCAACATGGGATCTCCTCTTCCACCACTTCAAGCGTATCAGGCGAGGGGCCCAAATATGGAAATGGACCATTGAACAGCTCTTCAGAGTGTCCAAGTGTGGGATCACTTGCTGTCTGACGACACTCGGCATGGTGGGAGGAAGGAGCATCAGGGTGAGGAGGAGTATGCGGTCAAGACTCACGGCTACTAAGAGTTGACCGTGTGGAAGACAGACCGGAGGTCGTGGTGCCCAGGTAACTGGAAGTATTGTCTGCTATCCAATTAATAACCTGTTCACACTGATCAGTTCTCAATACTGGTGTTGTTCTGTGCTTCCCTAGTAATTTGGTCAAGAAGTGGGAGCGAGAAGATGTGGCTCTTGGTTGTGGCATATTTTCACCTTGGCCACGTCCCCATCCTCTGCACGAACCATCACCAGAACGTCCACTTCCACGTCCCTTGCCACGCGCCTTGCCCATTGTAAATGAAGTAAAATAGCTTACACTTGCACTATCAATGGAAAAAGGTTAATAAAGAGTAGATTAGAACCGTGGAAGAGGAAAACCACAGTTATTGTTTACTGGGGTATACCACACTTTTTTACATAGAGATATTTGCGGCTGAACAGTGAGTGACACACTCAAACTGCTTTTTTTTTAGATACCAAAGGCCCAAAACTAGATAGTACAGCGATTTGACCCGTGGAACTGCGAAACCACACTGGGATGTCGGGCCTACACAAGACTATTTTCAACAGATATATTTTTGTGTCACAACAGTCAGGAGACACTACTGTTTTTCTTTACGGAAAAACTACCAAAACCTGAATAATAGAGATTTTTTACCGTGGAACAGCAAAACCACAGTTATAATTTACTGGTGTATACCAGGCTTTTTAAAATATATATATATTTGCGGCTGAACAGTGAGAGACACACTCAAACTGTTTTTTTTAGATACAAATGGCCCAAAAGTGGATAATACAGAGGTTTGTACCGTGGAACTGCAAAACCACACTTGTATTTCTCGGGCCTACACCAGACTATTTTCAACAGATATATTTGTGTCTGAAAAATCAGGGAGACACTATTTTTTTTTTTTTTTACAGCAAAAAATGCAAAAAGCAGGATAATAGAGATTTTTTACCGTGGAACAGCAAAAGCACCCTTCTGTCTCTCTGGCCTACACCAGACTATTTTCAACAGATATATTTGTGTCTGAAAAATCAGGGAGACACTATTATTATTTTTATACAGCAAAAAATGCCAAAAACAGGATAATAGAGATGTTTTACCGTGGAACATCAAAACCACAGTAATAATTTACTGGTGTATACCAGGCTTTTTAAAATATATATATATTTGTGGCTGAACAGTGAGCGACACACTCAAACTGTTTTTTTTAGATACAAATGGCCCAAAAGTGGATAATACAGAGGTTTGTACCGTGGAACTGCAAAACCACACTTGTATTTCTCGGGCCTACACCAGACTATTTTCAACAGATATATTTGTGTCTGAAAAATCAGGGAGACACTATTTTTTTTTTTTTTTTTTACAGCAAATAATGCAAAACGCAGGATAATAGAGATTTTTTACCGTGGAACAGCAAAAGCACACTTCTGTCTCTCTGGCCTACACCAGACTATTTTCAACAGATATATTTGTGTCTGAAAAATCAGGGAGACACTTATTATTTTTATACAGCAAAAAATGACAAAAACAGGATAATAGAGATGTTTTACCGTGGAACATCAAAACCACAGTAATAATTTACTGGTGTATACCAGGCTTTTTAAAATATATATATATATGCGGCTGAACAGTGAGTGACACACTCAAACTGTTTTTTTTAGATACAAATGGCCCATAGAACTGCAAAATCACACTTCTATTTCTCTGGCCTACACCAGACTATTTTCAACAGATATATTTGTGTCTGAAAAATCAGAGGCACACTTTTTTTTTTTGGGGGGGGGGGGGGGCACCAAAAGGTTAATAAGATGGGTATTTGTACATTGTGAAGGAGGAGAAAAAAAAGAGGATTTAGATAAAAAAAAAGGATTTTTCCTGGCCCCCGGGACCTGGAGCTAAGTCCAGCAATTTCAGCAACAGGAGCAGCACACAGTACTGTAATGCAGCGTTTGCTGGTATAACCTCTGCGTCTCCTATACAGCCTGCCTGCCTGCCTGATATACCTGGGATGGATATTAGTCCTGAGAATGACTGTTTGTTTGATCTGGCAGCCTTTACAGACCCTACACTAACTATTTTGCAGGATATATCTCTCCCTAAATCAGCAGCGCTGTCCCTACACTGTCTGATCTGGAGCGACTGTGTCCAAGATGGCGGCGCCCGGTTTTAAATACTCGAGGTGACGCTGTGCGGCCAGCCAATCACTGTAATGCCCACAAACAACATGGCTGCGGCATAACAGTGACTGGCTGGCAATCCCTGCATGTTCATTGGCTCTGTAAAGAGCGCCAAACATGCAGGGCGGAGACCCGAGCTCCCGCCCGAGTAACCCGGAAATGCTCGGTGCTCGCCGAACATCCCGAGTAGCGTGATGCTCAGGCGAGTACCGAGCAGTGTCGAGCATGTTCGCTCAACACTATTAAGAACCTAACATTAGAATTGACATTTAAATAAAATGGAGAGTTGTAAATTAATACATTAATAAATATTTTTTACGAAAACATGGAAAAAAATAATATCAGAGTTGTGCATGATAATAAATCTGAAGTACAATTTTTAAGTTATGGTAAATGGTAAGGTTAATCATACAAATGTATTATATTATAACAAAAACAGCACTTTATCATAAATCAAATTTGATATGATTTAAAAAGGCCAAACTAAGAATACAATTATATTAATTTAGGAAACTGTCAGCAAAACATACATATAATTTGTATCTATGCAAATGTAATGATACTAATCTGACCATCATTAGCAAAAAAAGATTCCTGGCATTTGTGTAAGCTAAAGCCATCTGTTCTCATTTTCACTAAGGATTATTGCTTGATAGAATGAGACATTAAAAAGTGATTTTATCTTAAATTTGCAACTTCTGCAACATAATGTATGAAGTAGTGAATTGGAAAGCAAGAATGCATCATCATAATATAAGTGATTTCAGCTCAAATATCATTGCATATCTTTATCACTTTTGAGTTTGAAAAGTTAGTTAGGTCAGTTTAGTGAAACGCGACATAAAATAAAAAGTAAAAATATAACTCAAAATAGCCATGTATCTTGTATACTGTACATACAGAATGTTAAATAAAAAAAACTATGTAGCAAACATGTCATATGTAACATAACATGTCTGTTATTCTGATATTCAATAGGTTTTATAGCTCTTTTATGGCTCATTAGAAAAGAGGTTTAGGGTAGAGTTGAGTGGATTGATCCATGGAGGATGGAGTTTGAGTAAAATTTCCTGAAATCTCTGGTTTCATGCGAATTCGAACAATCTGTGATAAGAGTCGCTGTTCGCAATATTACAAAAAAAATTTCCAGTGCCATTTTACACTTGCTGCTCCCTCAGGGTGCAGGCTAATGATTTCTGGTGTTGCAGCTTGCCTAAAATGCTTTGCAGCAATCCAATCACATGATGTAGCACAGCCAATCGGGGGCTATCATAGGTAGTATAAAAAATAGGGGCCCGCCAAGAAATGCCATTTTATGCGTGTACTGTGCAGAGATATGAGTACTCAGGAAAAAGATAGATAAAGATTAGTGATGAGCGAACACTAAAATGCTTTGGTACTTGTTGTTCGAGTCGAGCAAATTGGAATGCTTGAGTGCTCGGACCAAGTAACGAGCCCAATATAAGTCTATTGGAAACTCGAGCATTTTTCCGGCTGCTCCCCCCGGCGGTCTGCAGAGGGCCTAAAAATTGCCCAAATCGATGGGAACAGTGCTCAAATTACATGAGATTAGCATGGTTAAGATCCCTGGAAGTATTTCTGATGCCCAGGTCACTGCTGTCAACAATGTTGTCAGAGGTATTACACCACTTATACAGACTCACAATAAAACATGCAAAAACGAAACCAAAATGGATTTTCCTGGGAAATATGTTAAGGAACATGCTTTCCAGGGCAATGACTTGTATATAAGGCAAAATAAATAAAAAAAAATGCTCCTCCACACCTTGGGCTTGGTTCATATGTACATTTTTGCACTTTTGCATTGCTTTCAACCAAGACAAATGCATTCACTGAGAAATGTATTTTTAACATTTTACAATCTTATCTGGTCATGTGATGTGTGACACATCATCAGACACATGCATACAGTGCTGAAAAGACATGGGAGCAGCATGGGAAAGACCCCTGGAAGCATATCTGACTCCCAGGTCACTGCCTAAAAGTGTGGCCATCATAAGGGACCCTTGGTGAATGCAAAGATGCCTCCCGCCATGCAGCTGTCATTGCAGATTTGCAACAATCACCGTCCATGTCCTTGTCCCTGCTCAGCATTCAGTTGACCCTACTTAATTTCTTGGAATGCAAGCGCAAGTATGCAGCCAGCCACCTACAGGCTGCAACACTAAACTGCCAGATTTCTGGGCAGCTGATTGCACTTGAAATGTGGCCTTTTAGGCTCGTGGAGGCGGAAGCTGTCCACAACCTCATGGCGGTGGCAGCCCGGTGTCCATACTTGGTCCCCAGCCGCCACTATTTCTCCCGATTTCGTCTCTGCCTTCTGCAAGCATGGGTCCCACAACATTACATGTGCTCTTCCCAGTGGACTTATGTGTGAAGGACCACCTAACCACAAACACGTGGACAGGTGAATGTGGCCAGGGACGGTACATCTCATTAGAGCCAAGTCCACAGTAAAAAAGCAGCCATGAAGTGTCCGGGAACCTTCTCACACACTTTTCATAGCCAGGGCTACTTCTCGGCAGGGTTGGACGGGCCCACCAGAGAACCAGAGACTCCTCCGGTGGGGTCTGGCTTCTCCTTCAGGAGAGTTCATAGTGTCAAGGTGAGGCCATGATGATGATAGAGGCCACCATTTGCTTAGTTTTCTGTTACTTGAAATGCAAGCGCAAGTATGCAGCCACCCACTCACCCACAGGCCGCAACACTAAACTGCCACATTTCTGGACTGCTTGCACTTTAAATGTTGCCTTTTAGGTTCGCGGAGGTGGAAGCTTTCCACAACCTCATGGCAGCGGCCAGGTGTCCATACTCGGTCCCCAGCCGCCACTATTTCTCCCAGCGTCGTCTCTGCCTTCCACAAGCATGGGTCCCACAACATTACCCGTGCCCTCCCCAGTGCACTTACTGGGATGGACCGCCTAATCACAAACACGTGGACAAGTGAATGTGGCCAGGGACATTACATCTGACTGGAGCCAGGCCACAGCAAAAAAGCAGCCATAGAGTGTCCGAGAACCTTCCCACACACTTTTCTTAGCTAGGGCTGCTTCTCAGCAGGGTTGGAAAGGCCCATCAGAGAACCAGAGACTCCACCAGTGGGCCATTGCTTCTCCTTCAGGAGAGTTCAGTGCCGAGGTCATGATGATGATAGAGGTCATGATGATGAGAGGCCACCATCTCTTTATGTTGCTGCTGGTACTTTTCTATGGGAATCAGCTTGGCTCCAACCAGCCTAGAATATTTCCATTGAACTATAGCACGACGCCATAGTATTAGCAGTGCTGCCAGTACCAGTAGCAAAGCCATCCACAATTTCCTTCTCAGGAATTTTATTTGGTAGACTGAGTGGCTGCCAAAATACATTAGTTTCTCACAAAGGAGCTGAAGATACTGAGTGGCAGTAGGTGCAAGTTTCTCCAGCATGTTAAATATCAGAAGGAGAACAGAGAGGGCAGCACAGTGGCTCAGTGGTTAACACTGAAGCCTTGCAGCACTGGAATCCAGGTTCAAATCCCAGCAAGGACAACATCTGGAAGGATTTTGTGTGTTCTCCCCTTGTTTGTGTGGGTTTCCACCTCAGTAAAAAAAAAGCATCCATAGAGTGTCCGGGAACCTTCCCACACACTTTTCTTAGCCAGGACTGCTTCTCGGCAAGGTTGGATGGTCCCACCAGAGAATCCTCGGGTGGGCCCTGGCTTCTCCATCAGGAGAGTTCATGATAGCACAAACTTTGCAGCTGCTATGGGGCTCTTGAGCGGGGGAGAAAGGTGAGCCATCGGAATCAAATCCTCTGGTGGGCCCAATGTTTTTCAGTCTGGAACTGCTTCTCAGTGGGAGTTGTATTTCACCACAGCCATGGCCGGAGTACATACGGTTTCCCTCTATTGCCATTCTTTGGCTCGGTGAAAGGACTGGCAATAGAAGGAAACAGTATGTACTTCGGCTGTAATTTCTCCGCCACCAGGTTCCGCCCATTGTCACACATGACTATGCCTAGCTGTCGGGTCAGCGGTGTCAGCCACAGATCTGCTTGCTCTTTCAGAGCTGTCCACAACTCTTCAGCATTGTGTGGCTTGTCACCTAAGCATATTATCTTCAGCCCAGCCTGTTGCCACTTGGCCAAAGCAGTGCTGCAGTTCTTCCAGCTTGAGACTGATGTAGTCATTTCGGAGATGGATGCTGAAGAGGGGAAGGAGGAGATGCAGGAGCTGTAGAATGTAGGGGCAATCCTGATTGACCCAGGGCCCACAATCCTCAGCGTCGGAAGGATGTTTTCCATCTCTAGGCCCGATTGGGTCCCGGCTTCCATTATATTAACCCAGTGTGCCGTCAGCGAGACATACCGTCCGTGTCCACAAGCACTTGGACACGGATGTGCTTGCTGATGGTGCTTCTTGAGATTGTGCAATGACAGGTGCAGGGGAGGAGGTATCTTGACATGCACCATGGACAAGGGATTGGCATGAACGCACAACAGCGGAAGAAGCAATGGTTTCACCCGCAGACAGTGTTGCTGGACCCTGGGGTTCGGCCCACTTAGTCGGGTGCTTTGCTGCCATGTGCCTGATCATGCTTGTGGTGGTCAGGCTGCTAGTTTCGCTACCCCTGCTGATGCTGTACTGGCAGGTGGTGAAAATGGCCTTTTTGGGGTTATAGGCAGAGTCTTTAAAAAGCAACCAGACACGGGAAGACCTAACAGTTTTACTGGCAACTTACATCATGTTGGAGTTACGAGGAATGCTTTTGCGCCATGTGTCTGCGGCCACCACACTGCTTCTTCCTGATTGTTGTGGTGCTACGCCTCCATCTCTCCTATGTGCTGCTGTCCTTGATCTATATGTCCCCCTGCCAGGTTGGATCAGTTACGATATCATCCACTGCCTTGTCTTCCACTTCCGCACCCTGGTCCTCCTCCTGACTTTCTGGCAATTGTGTCTCATCATCATCATCCACCTCTTGGAGACAGTAATTGCACTTTATCACCATCGCCGTCGTGTGACCATGGCTGCTCCAATATTTGGGCATCACTACACGTGTTCTCCTCTTGACTCGCTTGAAGCTGGCTGGGCGAGATGCCCAAATCTACAAATGGAAAAGTGAACAGCTCTTCTGAGTGTCCAAGTGTGGAATCAGTTGTCTCCGGGCACTCGGCATGATGGGAGGTAGGAAGATCAGGGTGAGGAATATGCAGTCCAGACCCACGGCTACTGAGAATTGACCATGAGGAAGACAGGGTGAAGGTGGTGGTGGCAAAGTGACTGGAAGCATTATCTGCTACTGCTATCCAACCAGCAACCTTTTGACACTGCCCTGTGTTCAATAGTTGTGTTCTGCGGTCCCCTAGTAATTGGGAAAGGAAGGTCGAGTGACAAGATGTGGGTGTTTATTGTGGCACAATTTCACCTTGCCCACTGCCACATCCTTGGCCTCTGCATGCATCATCACCATCACGTCCACTTCCCGGTCCCTTGCCACGCACCTTGCCCATTTTAAATGGAGGACAATATTTTCTCCTTTCTTGAGCTGATTTTGGAACGCAGTTATATGTGATACGTCTGACAGAAAACCACGATTTTAAATAGCAGGCCTGTAATTTACTAATATTATTCTACACAAAGACCTAGTGTGAATAGCTTCACCGACACACTTCAATGGATTGAAAATGGAAGAAATGCATGATTTTTGAACAGTCTTATAGGTGATATGTCTGACAGAGAACCACGGTTTTAAATAATAGGCCTGTAATTTTCTAATATTTTTCTACACAGAGACCTAGTGTGAATTGCTTCACCGACACACTGCAATGGAATGAAAATGGAAGAAATGTATAATTTTTGAACAGTCTTATAGGTGATATGTCTGGCAGAGAACCACAGATTTAAATAGTAGGCCTGTAATTTATTAATATTATTCTACACGGAGACTTAGTGTGAATAGCTTCATCGACACACTGCAATAGAATGAGAATGAAAATGGAAGAAATGTATGATTTTTTGAACAGTCTTATAGGTGATATGTCTGATAGAGAACCACGGTTTTAAATAGTAGGGCTGTAATTTGCTAATATTATTCTACACAGAGACTTAGTGTGATAGCTTCACCGACACACTGCAACAAAATGAAAATGGAAGAAATGTATGATTTTTGAACAGTTTTATAGGTGATATGTCTGACAGAGAACCACGGTTTTAAATAATAGGCCTGTAATTTACTAATATTATTCTACATGGTGACCTAGTGTGAATTGCTTCACCGACACACTGCAACGGAATGGAAAAGAAAGAAATGTATGATTTTTGAAAAGTCATATAGGTGCTATGTCTGAAAGAGAACCACAGTTTTAAATAGTAGGCCAGTAATTTACTAATATTATTCTACACAAAGACCTAGTGTGAATAGCTTCACCAACGCACTGCAACAAAATGGAAATGGAAGCAATGCATGATTTTTAAACAGTCTTATAGGTGATATGTCTGACAGAGAACCACAGTTTTAAATAGTAGGCCTGTAATGTACTAATATTATTCTACAAGGTGACCTAGTGTGAATAGTTTCACCGACACACTGCAACAGAATGGATAAGGAGGCCAATATTTTCAACGTTCTGTTCAAATTTCTGGATTTTTATCGCTGAAATATGAAACAGATCTGGCTTTATTCTGCAGTGAGAACAAGCAAAGGGAGCAGAAAAATGGTGTACTGGATTGATTTTTAAGAAAATAACCAGGATTAAGATGAATTTTTTTTCCCCTGGCCCCTGATATCCTGGGCTATGTCTAGAAATATCTGTAATTATTATAGCAGCAGCAGACAGGACGTTCAAAGGACTCTCTTGTGCTGTATCATACACTGCAGTCTGCCACATACACTGCCTGCCTAGCACTGATTATATGCAGCTGGATTAGTCCTCAGAAGGACTGTTAGTTCAGATGGATATATATACAGTGATGGCCTAAAGTATTGACACCCCTGCAATTCTGTCAGATAATACACAGTTTCTTCCTGAAAATAATTGCAATCACAAATTCTTTGCTATTATTCTCTTCATTTAATTTGTCTTCAATGAAAAAAACACAAAAAGAATTGTCCTAAAGCCAAATTGGATATAATTCCACACCAAACCTAAAAGAGGGGGTGGACAAAAGTATTGGCACCCTTTGAAAAATCATGTGATGCTTCTCTAATTCGTGTAATTAACAGCACCTGTAACTTACCTGTGGCACCTAACAGGTGTTGGCAATAACTAAATCACACTTGCAGCCAGTTAACATGGATTAAAGTTGACTCAACCTCTGTCCTGTGTCCTTGTGTGTACCACATTGAGCATGGAGAAAAGAAAGAAGACCAAAGAACTGTCTGAGGACTTGAGAAACCAAATTGTGAGGAAGCATGAGCAATCTCAAGGCTACAAGTCCATCTCCAAAGACCTGAATGTTCCTGTGTCTTCCGTGCGCAGTGTCATCAAGAAGTTTAAAGCCCATGGCACTGTGGCTAACCTCCCTAGATGTGGACGGAAAAGAAAAATTGACAAGAGATTTCAACGCAAGATTGTGCGGATGGTGGATAAAGAACCTCGACTAACATCCAAACAAGTTCAAGCTGCCCTGCAGTCCGAGGGTACAACAGTGTCAACCCGTACTATCCGTCGACGTCTGAATGAAAAGGGACTGTATGGTAGCATACCCAGGAAGACCCGACTTCTTACCCCGAGACATAAAAAAGCCAGGCTGTAATTTGCCAAAACTTACCTGAGAAAGCCTAAAACGTTTTGGAAGAATGTTCTCTGGTCAGATGAGACAAAAGTAGAGCTTTTTGGGAAAAAGCATCAACATAGAGTGTACAGGAAAAAAAAAGAGGCATTCAAAGAAAAGAACATGGTCCCTACAGTCAAACATGGCGGACGTTCCCTGATGTTTTGGGGTTGCTTTGCTGCCTCTGGCACTGGACTGCTTGACCGTGTGCATGGCATTATGAAGTCTGAAGACTACCAACAAATTTTGCAGCATAATGTAGGGCCCAGTGTGAGAAAGCTGCGTCTCCCTCAGAGGTCATGGGTCTTCCAGCAAGACAATGACCCAAAACACACTTCCAAAAGCACTATAAAATGGTTTTAGAGAAAGCACTGGAGACTTCTAAGGTGGCCAGCAATGAGTCCAGACCTAAATCCCATAGAACACCTGTGGAGAGATCTCAAAATGGCAGTTTGGAGAAGGCACCCTTCAAATATCAGGGACCTGGAGCAGTTTGCCAAAGAAGAATGGTCTACAATTCCAGCAGAGCATTGTAAGAAACTCATTGATGGTTACCGGAAGCGGTTGTTCGCAGTTATTTTGGCTAAAGGTTGTGCAACCAAGTATTAGTCTGAGGGTGCCAATACCTTTGTCCGGCCCTTTTTTGGAGTTTTGTGTGAAGTGATCAATGATTTGATTTTTGCTTCATTCTCTTTTGTGTTTTTTCCTTGCAAGCAAATTAAATGAAGATAATAATACCAAAGAATTTGTGATTGCAATCATTATCAGGAAGAAACTGAGTATTATCTGACAGAATTGCAGGGGTGCCAATACTTTTGGCCAGCACTGTATGTATATGTTGTGGAATACCTATACTAACAGGATGTTCAATGTACCCTCTTGTGCTGTATCATGCACTGCAGTCTGCCACATACCCTGTAGCCTGTCTGCCTGCCTAACTCCTGCTATCACCACTGAATATATCCAGCTGGTTTAGACCTCAGAAGGATTGTTAGTTCAGATGGATATAGATATATGTTGTGGAATACCTATACTAACTATAAACAAGCAAATCTTTCTCTGACGCAGCAGCAGCTCTCCCTATTATGCCTTGTTCCGAAGTAGACTGTGACGAGCATAGCGGCGCCCGGTCTTATATACACCTGATGATGCTGTGCGGCCAGCCAATCACTGTAATGCCCACAACCAACATGGCTACGGCATTACAGTGCATGGCAGGCAGTCCCTGCATGTTCATTGGCTCTCTAAAGAGCGCCAAACATGCAGAGAGGGGACCCGAGTTCCCGCCCAAGCAACCCGGAAATACTCGCCAAGCTTGTCGAGCATAGTGATACTCGGGCGAGTACCAATCAGTGGTGGGAATGTTCGCTCATCACTAATAAAGACCTAATGATACTGCAAAAACTAGATTTTGCAATTGACGCACCCCTGGGCCTGTGTCGCACAGCGTTGCGCATGCAGGAGCTTACCCGGAGCCGGATCTGTTGAGGGTTGTAGTCTCGTGGCGGTGACCCGGTCCGTGCCCAGGGAGTCAGGCTAAGTGGCGCTGTATTAGCGGTAGATGTTGGACGACTACGCCACCCGTTGAGTACAGCTAAGGAGCTGCTGCTGCAGGGCAGACCGCTGAGGCCGGTGGTAGGATTGTGCAGCGTGATAGTATAACCCCCAACGGGAGGGGTATGGCCTCAGGGCAGCCGACGTGGATGATGGGGGTAGCAGGAACCACTCGGAGACGGTACGGTGTAGTTCAGGGTCTTTACTGGTGACAACGATAGACCCTCCCGGAGTACTGGCTAGCGATTGGGGCCTGGTCAGTCCTTGAGCAGATGGGATCTCCCCTGGCCAGGCGGAGTTGTAGGCCTCCCAAACTAATGATACTCTTCTGGCTACCTTGCTAGAAGCGGGTATAAGTAGCCCACGTCCCTGAGTGTACCGTGTGGTGCTCACCCGTATGGCCGGTGACTCGGGGCCTTCTAGTAGCTTCCGCTCCACGACGGCGGTGCTGGTCCCACGCGTGTGACCGTGCCTTCGGGTTTCTGGGCCAGAGGACCTGCAATCCCCTGCCGGTCGGTTTCTGCTGCTGGATAGGAGTTAGTCCCCACAGCCTCGGACTCCGGGTCCGGTGATAACTTCTCAGTCAGGGCGAGCTCTGCAGCTGCCAGCCCCTGACTCCTTGTAGCACTGCTCCCACAGAGCTCCTGATGTTCTTTTCCTATATCTGCTTCTCTGTCTCTACTTCTTCTCTACTCACTAACCCTGCCTCAGCCCTAGGTTTATATAGGGGAAGTTCTTCCCCTCCCAGGACTGGGCAGGAGGTGTGGCATGCATAGGATCCCTGACCAAGAGACCTCCCACCTGCTCTCAGACGTAATATCTCTATCACTGTGGCAACCAGACCCCTGGGGTGTCACATTCCCCCCTAGTGAAATTTAGTACTCCGGGACTAAACATATTTTTAAACATAAGGTATAAACAATAATAGTACAATAAGAAAAACATATAAAGATGGTCACGGCGTGTCCGCAACCGGGTGCAGTTTTTGAAGAAAAGCAAGGTGTCCATTTCACCAAAACAGGGAGACGTAACCAGGTAGGGGTCTGTCCTTCCCCGAGTCCTTAACAGTCTTTAGTCCGTCCTGGGTTACGCTCCAACTATACACAAAGGATTCCCGGCAAATCCACCAAAGACTCCCATAAATTACTAGAAACACATAATTATTTACAGGATATGGCCGCTCTCAGTCCTCGGCCAGTGGGGATAAGGAATGGCTGCTCACAGTCCTCAGCCTGGTTTAAGATAGGGGCACATGGGGAACAATTCACTAATCCCAACGGGGACCATATTTTAATTAGCAGCAGTCCTTGTACCCTTACGGGTAACTATTTACAGCTCTTTATTCACGCTACTTCCCTTCAGTAGCTATGTCCTCTTTGTGCTCCCTCCTGAGGGTAGTCCTCAGACCCGTCCGGGTCCTCTTGGCTTTCCTCGTATTGGTAGTACTGCAGCTCCTCCTCGGTTAGCTGGGTTAGTATCTCTGAGACAGTCCTCCTCCCAGGTGGCCAGGACTTTACCTCCCTTTGGGCTGCCCCGGTTAATTGGGCCACCAGGATGCTCACTTTTTGCTCCTCTGTGAGGGGGTACACCTGGAAGAGGCTATCCAGCTTTTCTCTAAAGTTATGCAGGGCATGTGACTCCCCTGAGTACTGGGGTAGCCAGGCTGCCCCCGGGATATAGGGCATGGTGAAAGGAATGACCGCAACAGCGGTGGCGCTGGCGGGGGTTGAAGCGGTGAAGCTCTCCTCCGTATCCGACATCCTTCTCCCCCCTAGTGGACCGTGGCCTACCTTGCGATGATCCTCTTCCGTAGGCCGCGGCTCCGCAGTGGATCGTCAGGGTTGAGGACCTTCCGTCGCGCTCCTGTGACGTCGGCGTCTGCTGGGCTCCTTCCAGGACCTTACGCAACGTCCGGACGTGAGGCGGGGCTTCAGTTCTCGCGCGCTTTCGGAGTCCACGCCCCTCTTCTTCCCGCGCGGCGTCCTCAAGATGGCGTCCAATGGCGGGAAAACTCCACGTATGGCGGGAAGAAGGCCGAAGATGGCGCCGGATGGCGGGAAAACTCCACCGATGGCGGGAAGGAAGCGGAAGATGGCGCCGGATGGCGGGAATCTTCACCACAGGTAAGTTTGAACAGTCTTTTTCAGGCACGCAGTACCCGGTGGTTGCGGGCACGAAATCCTGCCGACTACGCCAAAAGTTGACGCACCCCTGGGCCTGTGTCGCACAGCGTTGCGCATGCAGGAGCTTACCCGGAGCCGGATCTGTTGAGGGTTGTAGTCTCGTGGCGGTGACCCGGTCCGTGCCCAGGGAGTCAGGCTAAGTGGCGCTGTATTAGCGGTAGATGTTGGACGACTACGCCACCCGTTGAGTACAGCTTAGGAGCTGCTGCTGCAGGGCAGACCGCTGAGGCCGGTGGTAGGATTGTGCAGCGTGATAGTATAACCCCCAACGGGAGGGGTATGGCCTCAGGGCAGCCGACGTGGATGATGGGGGTAGCAGGAACCACTCGGAGACGGTACGGTGTAGTTCAGGGTCTTTACTGGTGACAACGATAGACCCTCCCGGAGTACTGGCTAGCGATTGGGGCCTGGTCAGTCCTTGAGCAGATGGGATCTCCCCTGGCCAGGCGGAGTTGTAGGCCTCCCAAACTAACGATACTCTTCTGGCTACCTTGCTAGAAGCGGGTATAAGTAGCCCACGTCCCTGAGTGTACCGTGTGGTGCTCACCCGTATGGCCGGTGACTCGGGGCCTTCTAGTAGCTTCCGCTCCACGACGGCGGTGCTGGTCCCACGCGTGTGACCGTGCCTTCGGGTTTCTGGGCCAGAGGACCTGCAATCCCCTGCCGGTCGGTTTCTGCTGCTGGATAGGAGTTAGTCCCCACAGCCTCGGACTCCGGGTCCGGTGATAACTTCTCAGTCAGGGCGAGCTCTGCAGCTGCCAGCCCCTGACTCCTTGTAGCACTGCTCCCACAGAGCTCCTGATGTTCTTTTCCTATATCTGCTTCTCTGTCTCTACTTCTTCTCTACTC
The DNA here is from genome assembly GCF_046119375.1 of Phyllobates terribilis. Lineage (NCBI taxonomy): Eukaryota > Metazoa > Chordata > Amphibia > Anura > Dendrobatidae > Phyllobates > Phyllobates terribilis. The sequence goes on from NW_027362769.1 coordinate 289,070,902, forward strand.
ACTAACCCTGCCTCAGCCCTAGGTTTATATAGGGGAAGTTCTTCCCCTCCCAGGACTGGGCAGGAGGTGTGGCATGCATAGGATCCCTGACCAAGAGACCTCCCACCTGCTCTCAGACGTAATATCTCTATCACTGTGGCAACCAGACCCCTGGGGTGTCACACAATTAAAAAGTTTGTGTTCATACGTTGGACTGTTGTAGCCGTCTCATTATCGTCACTCGGTGTGTGACTGTAAATTAATACATCTGTGATATACAGGAGCAACAACACCTTAATAGCTGTTTTTTTTTTATTTTTCACACAGTGACAGCAAGCAAGGGTAGTATTAAACCACTCTTTGCAGATTTTGCATATTATCTGAATTCAATGATTGTGTGAAAGCACAATTCCTGTTTTTTTTAGATCCGCCATTTAAAAAACAAAGAAACAAAAAACAGAAAATCCCTAAGTCCTGAAACTTAAACACAAGTGTTCATCTACTAAAGTGTGCACATTGTTTAAAATAATTTTTGGAGCCCAATTAGTCTAATTTTAAGCATGTGTACACGCCACCTGAGTACAGCGGGCAATTAACTCTCCGTCAGGAACAATGTCTTCACTATTGAGTTCAGGAACAAAGCACTTGTTATGCGCAGGTAACAAAAATGCCTATAATATCTAATTTTCTAAATTTCAGTGCAGTAAAAGTGATCTTTGACTTTCATAGGGATGTAATAAAATAGTACACATAATCAGGGGCAAAAAAACCCATTTACTTACCATAAAAATAACTCTAAAAGTACACACATTTCACAACTCCCGCCAAATAGCTGCTAGTTTTCAACGCATAACTATTATTAAAAAGTAAATTTAGGGGAAAAAGCTTAATTTTAAGGTACCTAAAATGGTATTAGACACATATTCATTCAGAATTAGATGTTAACTGCAGGAAGGCGAGTGAGAATGTTTTGAGGTTCACTGTGTTTAGTTTGCATAGGTGGCTTATTTGGTATTTTTTATCACTTCCCATATAATATGTTTCTATATCTTCTTCATCCTCATCACTGTCACCATCATGCTCTGTTTTAGAATCAATTTCACATACTTCCACCTCATCATGAGAATCAATCTCACTTTGTTCTTCTAAATCCTCATGCAGTGTGTGGTCTGCATTATCATCATCATCATCTAACTGCATCTTCACTTCATCAACACAAAGGGGTTTTGACAAATCATACATTTTCCTCTCCATTTCAGCAGATAACATTAACCCCTTAAGGACCTAGGGATTTTCTGTTTTTGCATTTTGTTTTTTTGCTCCTCTTGTTCCCAGAGCCATAGCGTTTTTATTTTTTGGTCAATATGGCCGTGTGAGGGCTTATTTTTTGCGGGACGAGTTGTACTTTTGAACAACATTACTGGTTTTACATTACTGGTTTTACCATATCATGTACGGGAAAACAGGGAAAAAATTCCAAGTGCGGTGAAATTGCAAAAAAAGTGCAATACCACAGATGTTTTTTTTATTTTTTTTTACCACGTTCACTGAATGCTAAAACTGACCTGCCATTCTTATTCTCCAGGTCATTATGAGTTCGTAGATACCAAACATGTATAGGTTCTTTTTTATTTAAGTGGTGAAAAAAAATCCAAAGTTTGCTAAGAAAAAAAAAAATGGCGCCATTTTCCAAGACCTGTAGCTTCTCTATTTTTCGGTATCTGGGGCCGAGTGAGGGCTTATTTTTTGCGTGCCGAGCTGAAGTTTTTATTGATACCATTCTGGGGTAGATCTGATGTTTTGATCTCCCGTTATTGCATCTTATTGCAATGTTACGACGACCAAAAAACTTAATTCTGGCATTTAGAATTTTTTTCTCGCTACTCCGTTTACCGATCAGATTAATTCTTTTTTTTATATTGATAGATTGGGCGATTCTTAATGCGGCGATACCAAATTTTTGAAAATTTTTAATATTTTTAAAAACATTTTTTTTACACTTTTTGCTTGCTTCAATAGTCTCCATAGAAGACTAGAATCAATTACCTGATCGCCTCTGCTACATAAAGGTGATGAACAGATCACCTCTATGTAGCAGAAATGCTCCTGTGCCATGGGCGCTGACCACTAGGTGGCAGTTATAGCCATGTTTTCATGACAACCTCTTGGGTCTGCTGCAGACCTCGGGTTGTCATGCCCATGCATGGGCAGGGCTAATGCCGCACTTCCGACACGGCGCTGTTAAATGCCGCTGTCAGAGATTAACATGTTAACAGAAGCGGGTGGATCGCGATTCCACCCACGGCTGTTGCGGGCACATGTAATAATCAGCTGACATGTGTTCGGTTCAGTGTGGGCTCAGAGCCAGAGCCCGCGCTGAACAGGGGGTGACAGCCTGGTGTGTACTCTTACGTCCCAGGCTGTAAAGGGGTTAACGCAAGAGAGAGAATACAGTTATATGAAAAAGTTTGGGCACCCCTATTAATCTTAAGCTTAATGTTCTATAAAAATTGGTGTTTTTGCAACAGCTATTTCAGTTTGATATATGTAATAACTGTTGGACACGGTAATGTTTCTGCCTTGAAATGAGGTTTATTGTACTAACAGAAAATGTGCAATCTGCATTCAAACAAAATTTGACAGGTGCATAAGTATGGGCACCCTTATCATTTTCTTGTTTAAATACTCTTACCTACTTTTTACTGATTACTAAAGCAATTTTTTGGGTTTTGTAACTAGAGATGAGCGTTGTTCTACTCGAACTGTTCGCCAATCTCAAATTCGAGCTGTTTTGGGCGGTGTTCGAGCCGGTCGGCGAACACGAACAATTTGAGAAAAATTCGGCTGTTCGAGGTTATGTTCGATAACTGTTCGTGCACCAAAATCATAACTGGATTTTTTCTCAGTAATGATGAAAATTAATGTTAATACGCAGTTTGAGTGTACAGCGGGGCGGGGGGAGGGGCAGGGGATGGATCTCTGCAGGAACAATGAAGATCTCCATTTTTTTTTCTCCTTCCCGCATTTGCAGTGGGGAGGTGCAATCTGTCAGCCTATCAGCAGCGCACACACGGAGCGAAGTGCTTTTTTTCACACAAGCAAGGGCATGTGTGATTGGCAGTGTATGTCACATGTCCTTGCCCTATAAGACCAAGCCATTTTCCCCATCGCCACCATTTTCTCACTGCTGCAGCTGCGTGTTAGACGGCACCGCTGTTGCTGTGTGCGCTATACCTTGTTAATTTCAAGCCAATTTTCGCACAAATATACAGATAGCTTGGGAGTAGGGAATAGTTGTGATTGCAGTCCTTTTAAGAACTAGGTTACAGCATTTCCTACGACTTTTATCAAGCAGGTCTGTGCTCTTAAATAGATAGATTGTGGGAGTAAAGACTAATTGTAATTGGAGTCCTTTTCAGGACTAGGTTACATCAGTTCCTATCAGTTTTTGCCAGGCAGGTCTGTGCCAGTGCTGTGCAAGTTTTTTTCACAGCATTTGGCTGAATCTAGCAAAGCTAATCCTTTTTGGCCTATTGCAGAGTGTGTTAGTCAGTGGAGTAGCCTATCTGTGTTGCAAGATATACCACCTGTGTATAGAATACCAATTTTTTTACTGCACCTAGTGAAGTAAAATCTTTTGGGCATAGCATCATTCTATTAGTCCATCTATACTGACCTCCATCAGGTTGCAAACTGAATATAATTTTTTTCTGCATCTAGCTCTGAAAAAATATTTGGGCTTCTAGCAGTGTGTGGGACTTGGTCTATTAGTCCATCTATACTGACCTCCATCAGGTTGCAAATTAAAAATAATTTTTTTCTTCATTTAGCTCTGAAAAAATATTTGGGCTTCTAGCAGTGTGTGGGACTTGTTCTATTAGTCCTTCTATACTGACCTCCAGCAGGTTGCAAATTGAATATAATTTTTTTCTGCATCTAGCTCTGAAAAAATATTTGGGCTTCTAGTGGTGTGTGGGACTTGGTCTATTAGTCCATCTATACTGACCTCCATCAGGTTGCAAATTAAAAATAATTTTTTTCTGCATCTAGCTCTGAAAAAATATTTGGGCTTCTAGCAGTGTGTGGGACTTGGTCTATTAGTCCATCTATACTGACCTCCATCAGGTTGCAAATTAAAAATAATTTTTTTCTTCATTTATCTCTGAAAAAATATTTGGGCTTCTAGCAGCGTGTGGGACTTGGTCTATTAGTCCATCTATACTGACCTCCATCAGGTTGCAAATTAAAAATAATTTTTTTCTGCATCTAGCTCTGAAAAAATATTTGGGCTTCTAGCAGTGTGTGGGACTTGGTCTATTAGTCCATCTATACTGACCTCCATCAGGTTGCAAATTAAAAATAATTTTTTTCTTCATTTAGCTCTGAAAAAATATTTGGGCTTCTAGCAGTGTGTGGGACTTGTTCTATTAGTCCTTCTATACTGACCTCCAGCAGGTTGCAAATTGAATATAATTTTTTTCTGCATCTAGCTCTGAAAAAATATTTGGGCTTCTAGCGGTGTGTGGGACTTGGTCTATTAGTCCATCTATACTGACCTCCATCAGGTTGCAAATTAAAAATAATTTTTTTCTGCATCTAGCTCTGAAAAAATATTTGGGCTTCTAGCAGTGTGTGGGACTTGGTCTATTAGTCCATCTATACTGACCTCCATCAGGTTGCAAATTAAAAATAATTTTTTTCTGCATCTAGCTCTGAAAAAATATTTGGGCTTCTAGCAGTGTGTGGGACTTGGTCTATTAGTCCATCTATACTGACCTCCATCAGGTTGCAAATTGAATAAAAAAATTTTCTGCATCTAGCTCTGAAAAAATATTTGGGCTTCTAGCAGTGTGTGGGACTTGGTCCATTAGTCCATCTATACTGACCTCCATCAGGTTGCAAATTAAAAATAATTTTTTTCTGCATCTAGCTCTGAAAAAATATTTGGGCTTCTAGCAGTGTGTGGGACTTGGTCTATTAGTCCATCTATACTGACCTCCATCAGGTTGCAAATTGAATAAAAAATTTTTCTGCATCTAGCTCTGAAAAAATATTTGGGCTTCTAGCGGTGTGTGGGACTTGGTCTATTAGTCCATCTATACTGACCTCCATCAGGTTGCAAATTAAAAATAATTTTTTTCTGCATCTAACCCAGCCAATAGTTTTGGCCTAATACCACAGTTTGGCCACTCAGCTCTGCTCGGTTACCATCCATTGTTTTTTTTGTGCAAACAACTCCAGAGTTGTGAATTAGTTAACCACCAAAATGAGTGGAAAAAGGCCTGCTGCTGGTGGAAAGGGGAATAGGCGTGTTGGGAAGAGGAAAAAAGGTTGTGTCCGTGGGGTAGGTGCAGAAGAAAGACCATCTTCCAGCCAAACTAAAATGTCTACTTCTTTTAGCGGACAATGTGATAAGATCCCTTTCTTACGGCCACGCCAATCGCTACAAATTCCAGATGAGGCACAAAAACAGCAGGTGCTTCAACGGATATCAAGTGCTCCTTTAAGTGGGCTCTCCTCCACATCAACTTCAACATCACAAATACTCCAGTCCTCAAAGGTGTCACCCAAATCGCACTTGCTTCCTCACAGCTCCCAAATCTCCAGCTGCCCGTCTGAGTATGAGGTAGAACAGATGGTTGAGTCTGCAGAGCTGTTTACTCATACTATAGCCTGGGAATCAGAGGTCGACTCCAGCGCTTCTGTGAATCCAGACGAGGAAATGATCTGCACTGATGCCCAGAATCTTTATGAGTCGGATCCAGGACCAGACGCAGAAGGTTCTGACCATAATGTAGACCCTCATTCCCAAACTGTAACTCCTGTTGGTGGAGACAATGAGGAAGACGATGATAAGACTCAAATACCTGATTGGAGCGACAACTTTAGTTTTTTGTCAGGGCAGGAACAGGTTGGCTCTGAGGACGACGGGTGTGATAACGCACAGGGTGATGATGATGAGGTCGGAGATCCCACTTACTGTCAACCCACAGTCAGCCAAGAGATGAGGTCAGCAGAGGAGGTGGAGGAAGATGCTAGTGACGACGAGGTCAGGTTGCGCCTTCCTGGACAGAGACGTAGTACTGGAAGCACGTCAACAACTGCATCCTCAAACACAACTCTGCCTCTCACCACAAGTCGTGGTGGCTCTTCAGGTCGCATGGGTGCTAAGCCTTGCATAGCCTGGGCATTTTTTCAGATCGATAAAGATGACCCAACTCGTGTTATCTGTAACATTTGTCAGCAAAAGCTAAGTAGAGGCCAAAAAATACATAGTTTGAGTACTTCATGCATGAACCGGCACATGGACATGAAGCATAAGTTGCAGTGGGAAGCTCAGTGTGCTACAATGCGGCCTAGCCGGCCGGGCCAACCACCATCTGCCATATCTTGTGCATCCGCGGCCTCCTCATCTTCTGTGACTGGGGGGACAGCAGTCACACCTGTTTTGGGGCGCAGACCTGCCACCTCTTTACCCGCAACAGCCAGCGTGATTGGCAGGTCATCATTTTCTTTGGAGGTGGTAACACCACCTGGTCTTGAGCGCTGTCCGACATCGATAGCACCACCTTTGGATCAAGGCAACCTAACATGTCCGCCTGCATCTTCCTCACAGACCGGCAGTTTGCCGGGGACACCCTTATCAACCCCGTCTAATCACAATAGCCAGCCCTCGGTCCCTCAGATGTGGACAAGTAAAAGACCATTTCCTCCTAGCCATGAGAAAGCTAAGAGGTTGAATTTCACCATCTGCAAGCTCTTGGCTACAGAAATGCTGCCTTTCCGCCTGGTGGACACAGAGGATTTTCGAGACCTTACGTCCGTCGCAGTGCCCCAGTACCAGATGCCCAGTCGGCACTACTTCTCAAAGAAAGGTGTGCCTGCGCTCCACCAGCATGTCGCACACAACATCACCGCTTCTTTGAGAAACTCTGTGTGTGACAGGGTGCATTTCACCACAGACACTTGGACGAGTAGGCATGGACAGGGGCGTTACATGTCGCTGACTGGGCACTGGGTAACTATGGTGACAGCAGGACAAGGGGCTGCTGTCCAAGTCTTGCCGTCCCCGCGAGTTGTGTGTCAATCCTCTTTATGTCAAAGTTCCTCCACTGCTTCTGCCTCCTCAACCTCCTCTCGGTCTTCCACCTGCACCCAAAGCCTGTCTGGTCATGCCACAAGCTTTCTAACTGCGCAGAAGGGATCCTGCACACCTCCTTACTATGCTGGCAGTAGGGCTCAACGTCATCAGGCGGTTTTTACATTGAAATGTCTGGGAAATGTGAGTCACACAGCTGAGGAGTTGTGGTCAGCTCTGGAGAACCAATTTCATGAATGGTTGTCTCCACTGGACCTGAAACCAGGGAAGGCCGTGTGCGACAATGCTGCAAACCTGGGTGCGACCCTTCGCCGGGGCAATGTCACACACTTGCCTTGTATGGCTCACGTGTTGAACCTGGTTGTCCAGCAATTTTTAGCCCACTATCCCAGACTAGATGGCCTTCTGCAGAGGGCACGGTCGCTGTGTGCTCACTTCCGCCGTTCGCATCCCGCAGCTCAGCGACTTACATCTCTACAGAAGTCGTTGGGCCTGCCACTTCACCGGCTAAAATGCGATGTGCCTACCCGGTGGAATTCAACTCTGCACATGTTGCAGCGACTGTGGCAGCACCGACAAGCCCTGGTGCAATACGTTCTGACGTATAGCCTGGGCCAACGAGATTCAGAGGTGGGGCAAATCACGCTGGAGGAGTGGTCTCAGATCAGGGACCTATGCACCCTTCTGCACAGTTTTGAAATGGCGACGAAGATGTTTAGTGCTGACGATGCCATTATCAGCATGACTATTCCGGTGATTTACATGCTGGAGCACATGATAAACAGAATTCGGAGTCAGGTGGTGGCACAAGAGGAGGTGGAGGAAGTAGAGGAGGAGGAGTTGTATGCGGAAGGGCTAACATCTGCAAGGTCCAGACGGTCGGCAGCACCAAGGCGGCAGGCATGTGAGGGTGGGGGAGATGATTTTACCAGGGCGCATGGTAGCAGCCAAACTAGTGAGGAAGGTGCAGGAGCCCAGGAAGAAGTGGAGGACGAACTGATGGAAGACTCATCAGATGAGGGAGACCTTGATCACATTTCTGTTGTGCGAGGTTGGGGGGAGAGGACAGAGGAAGGAAGCATGATTGTTACCTCGCCACCAACACAACAGGGACTTGGTGCTCCTGGATGTGCAACACACATGAGTGCCTTCTTGCTGCACTACCTGCAACATGACCCTCGAATTGTGAGAATTAGAAATAATCCTGACTACTGGGTTGCCACACTGTTAGATCCCCGGTACAAAAGTAAATTTGCAGAAATTATTCCTGCCATAGAAAGGGATGCACGCATGCAGGAGTATCAGCAGAGACTGTTGCAGAATCTTACATGTGCTTTTCCACAAAATACCAGTGGTGCACGTAGTGAATCTCACAGTTCCAACTTGCCAACCGTGGGACCGTCAAGTGTTCAGCACTCAAACCGTAACAGAACCACAGTATCTGCTGGTAACATCAATTTTGCGGAATCATTTCACCACTTTTTTAGCCCATCCTTTGCAAGGCCACAGGAGACAAGAAGTCTGACACATAGTCAACGCCTAGAGACGATGGTACAGGAGTATCTCCAAGTAAACATTGAAGCCACGACTGTGTCACTGGACCCTTGCTCTTTTTGGGCTTCCAATCTGGATAAATGGCCGGAGCTAGCCACTTACGCCTTGGAGATCTTGTCATGCCCCGCAGCCAGCGTTCTGTCTGAACGTGTGTTCAGCGCTGCTGGTGGTGTGCTGACAGATAAGCGCACGCGGCTCTCCACTGATAATGTAGACAGACTCACGTTCATAAAGATGAACAAATCATGGATCCGAAACGACTTTTCTACCCCTGTGTCATCCTGGGGAGAGTAAAAGCTTGATGATTGGTTAAAATCACCCTACCAACCGTTTTAAGCTTTCAAATTACTAATCATGTTTATCTGTATCTTGACTGGAAAATAATTTGGGCTTTGTAGCAGTGTGCAGCACTGATCCTATTAGGCCATCTATAATAAGCTTCACCAGATTTAAAATTAAAAATAATTTTTAGCTGCATCTAGCCCGGAAAATAATTTTGGGGCTCCGAGATGCGCAAGACACATAAGTGCCTTCTTGCTGCACTACCTGCAGCATGACCCTCATATTGTCAGAATTCGAAGTAATCATGACTACTGGGTTGCCACACTCTTAGATCCCCCAAACTTTTCGATCAACCTTTTCATTTTAATAAAGACCAAAAGAATGGTCATTTTTGAAATTATAAGCATTAGCAGGTTGTTAGAAACTGAAATCAAACAGTTTTCAACTCAAAACTTTATTCTAGGTGATGTTACATTTTCACATAGGACCCCTTGTTCGAAAGGAGCTTCTGAACTCTCTCGTCCATTGAATTTGTCAGGTTTTGGATGGTTTCTGCTTCAATTGTTTTGCATGAGGACAGAATACCCTCCCAGAGCTGTTGCTTAGATGTGAACTGCCTCCCGCCATCATAGACACTCCTTTTAATGATGCTCCAAAGGTTCTGAATGGGGTAGAGGTCAGGGGAGCATGGGGGTCACACCATAAGTTTGTCCCCTTTTATGCCCATATCAGCCAGAGATGCAGATGTTTTATGTGCAGCATGAGATGGTGCATTATCATGCAGAAAAATGATCTTGCTGTGAAATACACGGTTCTTCTTCTTGAACCATGGCAGGAAGTGCTGTTTGAGAAAATCCACATACATTATGGAGTTCATCTTTAGCGCCTTCAGGGATCCTAAAGGGGCCGACAATCTCTCTCCCCATGATTCCAGCCCAAAACATTACTCCACCTCCTCCTTGTTGGCGCTGTAGCCGTGTTTGCGTGGGGTGTCCATCAACCAGCCATCCTCCACTCCATTCATCTGGACCATCGAGCGCTGCACGGCACTCATCCGTGAACAAAACAGTTTTGAAATCAGTCTTCATGTAATGTTTGGCCCACTGGAGCCGTTTCTGCTTGTGTGAAGTGGATAGAGGAGGTCGACAGGATGGCGTATGCACAGCTGCAAACCTCTGAAGGACCCTGCATCTTGTTGTTCGGGGGACGTTGGAGGCACAAGCAGCTTCAAAAACTTGTCTGCTGCTATGACAAGGCTTTTTTGCCACTGCTCTTTCAACCTGACGTAATTGCCTGTAGGAAAGAGTCCTCAATTTGCCCTTATCAGCACGCACACGTGTGTACTGTGAATCAGCTACATACTTCTTGATTGCCAAGACACTTCATCCTGATCATCGCACAATGTTGATTGTAGTCATGCCTTGACCTAAATACTCCACAATTTGTTGCTTCTCAGCAGCCGACACATCCTTTTTCTTTCCCATTTTGGCAGAAAATGTAGGCTGCTTAATAATGTGAGAGAGCCTTCTTAAGTAGTCTTGCCTTTCATTGGACACACCTGCCAAACTAATTAGCACAGGTGTCTGCAATTGCTTACAGTGATATAAAGAGCCCTGACACACATCACCATCAATGAGTTTAACTGACAAACAAACAAATTCTTCCCTTATCACTCCTAAACACTTTTTGCATAATAATTTGGAACGCGGTGTACATGTGCTTTTCCACAAAACACCAGTAGTTCACGTAGTGAATCTTACAGTTCTAACTTGCCAACCGTGGTCTGTATGGAATTGTTCAATAAAGGGCCCAAAATTAAGATAACATAGATGGGAGAGGTCTCTATGAATAGGAATTCCTAAGTATTTGATACCCTGTGAGGGCCAGGCAAAGGGAAAGTTGGACTGGATGGAATCCTATATGGATTTAGGGAGGGAGACATCGAGGGCCTCAGACTTCGCTGCATTGATTTTAAAATTTTACCATGTAACAAAGTGATCTATTTCAGCCATAACAGCAGGGATGGATATATGTGATTGAGTGATATATACTAGGACATCATCAGCAAATAGAGAGCACTTGTACTCGGTGCCTCCCACCTCAATCCACCTAATATTGGGGTTATGGCGAATTGATGAGAGCAGGTGCTCCGTCACTAGGATGTATAAGAGAGGGGACAGAGGACATCCCTGCCTTGTCCCATTGGTGATTGTGAAAGGTGATGAAAATGTTCTGACGCACCCCCTGGGCCTTGGGACACCCGGAGCCGGACCCTTTTTGGTGGATGCTGGTGGTTGTAGTCTTCGTGGCGGCGATCCGGTTCCGTGGCTCAGGGCGGTCAAACCAGTGGCGGAACTATTTATGTGGTTTTGATGTTTAAATGTCCGACTACGCCACCCGTGGATTGCGGTCAGAGTGAACCGCCGCTACAGGGCAGACCGCTAAGGCTGGTGTTGTGGGTGCAGCAGAGCGTAGCATAACTCCCCACGGGAGGAGTATAGCCTCAGGGCAGTGTATGCGGAGGATGGGGGTGATGGTGCAGGGCAGCAGCAGTAACGACACGGAGTCAGTGATGCAGTTCAGGGCCTTTACTCACAGTTCTTATTATCCAGACCACGTCTGCAGGTAACGGCTGCCCACGTCGTACTGTGCTCACCAGGTGAGGGGCTCAGACAACTCCCAGATAACTTTGGAGCACTTCACAGGACCCCCTTTGTGTGTCCTTTGTCTGGCCTTTCTTACCAACACTTCTGTCCGGCTGCCTCGGGCCTCCTCTTGGTAAACTTGGCGCCAGTTTCCCTGACCCTATGTGGTGCCTTCCTAGCGGGTGTAGCGAGGGGCTGCGCCACATAAAATGTCAGAGCCTCCGGTTTCTAGCTGAGGGTCGTTTCCTGCCTCCACTAGTTCGGGGACCGGTCTCCCCCTTTGGCCTGACCCCTCCACGCAGGTGGATTCGGGCGTGCGGTGGCGACTCGCCCGTCCGCACCCCTGGGATCCCTTCATTCCTCGTTCCTGGAGCCTTCTCCGCTCCTCTTCCTTCCTTCTCCCTCTTCCAGGCCTGGGCCTCTGTTACTAGGCCCGCCTCCGGAGCAGAGCTCATGCAGAGCCCCTGCTCCCTGCCACCTCTGCTCAGACTTCTCTGCACTGAACTAAGATGGTGCCCACCTTTTATACTCCCTTCTCAATGCACCCAGGAACTGCTTCCTCCCTGCTCCTGCACTACAGGGTTCCCCTTCCTCAGTGTTCCCTCCCCCCACTCCAGCCAGGGACAGGGACTGTCGTGCCCATCTCAGGGGCATATTGGTCGCCCTGCCCCACGGCAATGTGGTGTAATGCATGCAGGTGTCGGGTCCTGATCCACACTCCATCCTTATCTGAGAGTGAGATATCACACCTCTGGGTGAGGTGCAATACGTCTGTAGCAACAGAGCCCTCGGTGCTACAGTTCCATTTATCTTCAGCCTAGGTGACGTATTGTGATACAGGGCCGTGATTTTGGCTATAAAAGGGTCCCCTAGACCCCTACCCCAAGCTTTTTAAGAGAATCATATATGGCGTGCCAGGAGACTCTATGGAATGCTTTCTCAGCATCCAACGAGAGTATCTACTTACAAATTTTTAACTGCATCTAGCCCAGGAAATACTTTGTGCCTAGTAGCAGTGTCTGCTAGTCAGCGGATTATCCCGGCTGTTAAGCAAGCTACAGCACCTGTAGTTTGGACACTTAATTTTTTCAAAGGAAATGCTTCGGGACCACGGGATACTCAGTGAAGAGCATCAGGAGGCACCCCAAGGCATAGGGGCTGGGACAGGCACTAGGATGCCTTGCGGTGGACAGCCGAGCTCGATCCTTATAAAAGCTTTTTAACTGCAGCAGCTTTAGTGGACGCTACTGGAGCTGGAATTACGCGGCTGCTGGCATGAGACTTGCCCTCCAATAGATCCTTGTAAATGGATTTAAAGTGTATTCATTCAAATTAGAGGGACAATTTAAATTAAAAAGCTTAGAGCTGCCTCCACCACAGGGGGGCTCTCTCGACCCACCAGCGGACAGGCACCAGTATTGGGAGAGGGGGGCTGGCCGTCAGGGTTCACCGCGGCTCTGGCACAAACCCGGCGACACGGAGGTGGCACGGGCAGGAGCGGACTGGCCGTCTCGGCTTCTCACTTTTTGGATTTTAGAAGGGCATGACATGCCTATATCTGTGTCTCCCCCTCCTTTTACTCCTCCACCTCTTTTCTTTTCGCATGACTATATGTACTTGTCACTTTTCCATGTGTTAGTTGTGTCTTCTGAGCAGTTTGTCAGCTTTTGGACACCTTTGAAGGTGTTTTCTATGTGTTTCTATGTGTTTTTTTTTGCCTGCCATTGGTTTTAACGGTGTTCGAAGGTGTTCGACGAACAGTTGGACGAACAGTTCGGCGAACACACGGGTGTTCGACGAACCGAACCGAACTCGAACACTACGGGGGTGGCTCAACACTATTTGTAACCTCATTGAGCTTTGAACTTCATAGCCAGGTGTATGCAATCATGAGAAAAGCTACTTAAAGTGGTCACTTGCAAGTTGTTCTCCTGTTTGAATCTCCTCTGAAGAGTGGCATCATGGGCTCCTCAAAACAACTGTCAAATGATCTGAAAACAAAGATTATTCAACATAGTTGTTCAGGGGAAGGATACAAAAAGCTGTCTCAGTGATTTAACCTGTCAGTTGCCACTGTGAGGAACATAGTAAGGAAATGGAAGAACACAGGGACAGTTCTTGTTAAGGCCAGAAGTGGCAGGCCAAGAAAAACATCAGAAAGGCAGAGAAGAAGAATGGTGAGATCAGTCAAGGACAATCCTCAGACCACCTCCAGAGAGCTGCAGCATCAACTTGCTGCAGAAAGTGTCACTGTGCATCCGTCAACTATACAACGCACTTTGCACAAGGAGAAGCTGTATGAGAGAGTGATGCGAAAGAAGCCGTTTCTGCAAGCACGCCACAAACAGAGTTGGCTGAGGTATGCAAAAGCACATTTGGAGAAGCCAATTTCTTTTTGGAAGAAGGTCCTGTGGACTGATGAAACCAAGATTGAGTTGTTTGGTCAAACAAAAAGGCGTTATGCATGGCGGCAAAAAAACATAGCATTCCAAGAAAAACACTTGCTACCCACAGTAAAATTTGGTGGAGGTTCCTTCATGCTTTGGGGCTGTGTGGCCAATGCCGGCACCGGGGATGTTGTTAAAGTTGAGGGACGCATGGATTCCACTCAGTATCAGCAGATTCTTGACAATAATGTTCAAGAATCAGTGATAAAGTTGAAGTTACGCAGGGGATGGATCTTTCAGCAAGACAATGATCCAAAACACCGCTCCAAATCTACTCAGGCATTCATGCAGAGGAACAATTACAATGTTCTGGAATGGCCATCCCAGTCCCCAGACCTGAATATCATTGAACATCTGTGGGATCATTTGAAGAGGGCTGTCCATCCTCGGCGACCATCAAACTTAACTGAACAGGAATTGTTTTGTAAAGAGGAATGGTCAAAAATACCTTCATCCAGGATCCAGGAACTCATTAAAAGCTACAGGAAGCGAATAGAGGCTGTTATTTTTGCAAAAGGAGGATCTACTAAATATTAATGTCACTTTTCTGGTGAGGTGCCCATACTTATGCACCTGTCAAATTTTGTTTGAACGCAGATTGCACATTTTCTGTTAGTACAATAAACCTCATTTCAAGGCAGAGACATTACTGTGTCCAACAGTTATTACATATATCAAACTAAAATGGCTGTTGCAAAAACACCAATTTTTATAAAACATTAAGCTTAAGATTAATAGGGGTGCCCAAACTTTTTCATATAACTGTATGTGTTTGGGAACAATGTGGCTGAGAAGCACACTTTCATTTGTAAGAAAACCTTACTTATTTATATTAAATATCCACAAACTTTGCACTATCTATTCATAAAACATTCTAAATTAACAAATGTGATGACTAAAAACATAAAATACCAACCTCATATAGTGTGATGTGTTCAGGAACAATGTGCCTGAGAAGCCAGCACAGTTATATCTGCTTTCTTGAGTCTCTGCAGAACAACTGTGATAGCAGGTTTCACAAAGCATCAAGAGTCAGGAAGGTATTGGGGGTGGGGGATTTTTTGACAATCTGGTGAGGAGGGAGAAATGAAACTAAAAGAGCTACGCTTGTCAGATCAGTTGTTCCTCACGGAGGGTGAGGCGTGCTTGCTATTGGGACTATTGATTCTAGCTAGACTTACTGGTCATATCTAGTGATGAGCGAACGTGCTCGCCACTACTCGGCACTCGCCCGAGCATTGCTGTGCATGACAAACTCGGCAAGTATTTCCAGCTTGCTCGGGTGGGAGCCAATGAACTTGTGACTCGCCCCCTGGGCCGTGGGGCACTCGGATCCGGGCAATAGGGGAACGATGGGGGTAGTAGTGGCAACCCGGTTCCGTGGCTCAGGGTGATCAGGCCAGTGGTAGTCTGCTATGTGCTGTTGTTAACGTCCGACTACGCCACCCATGGATTTGCGGTCATTAGGAACCGCCGCTGCAGGGCAGACCGCTGGGGCTGATGGTGTATGCAGCTGAGGTGGTGTGACTCCACACGGGAAGAGTGCAGCCCCAGGGCAGTGTAGTGGATGGTGGGAGTGATGGTAGTGAGAGTGCCAGTGCTGATAGTGCTGGAGGAGCAAGGAGCACACAGACAACAGGTTGCAGTCCAGGGTCTTTACTAAAACAGGTGAACTGACCCACTAACAGTTCCGGCTAGGAGGGGACCTGGATGTCTGAGAGCAATTGGGAAATTGGCCCTGGTCAGGGTGAGGGTGTAGGCCTACCGTGCTCTCTGCGCTCCTTCTGGCTATCTCCTCCTGATAGGGTAACAGCCCACGGTTCCGAGCTCTCCGTGTATTCTCGCCTGTATGGCCTGCAACGTGGGTCCCTTTCTACTCCCAGCCTGGTTCGGCTTTGCTGGTCCCTTCTGTTGTGGCAGAGCCTCCGGGCTTCTTAGGCCAAGGAACATACAGTCCCCTGCGGACTGGTTATCTGCTGCAGGACGAGGAATCCTCACAGTTTCAGACACCAAAGTCTGGTAAAATGGAGTTCTTTGTCTGCCAAGACAGGCTCACTTCGCCTCTTGTCTCTGACTTGTGGCTCTTCTACTGCCACACTTCCTCTTAGTGTGCAACACAACTGTTCCTCTCTGCTCTGGGACAACTCTTAATCCAGAGACAGGTCGTCCAGTTCTCTCTAACCCTGCCCCCAGTTCCAGCTTTTATAGGGGCAGCCTGCTCCCCCTACTGGCCTGAGACAGGAGGTATTGCATGCTAATGTTCCCCTGACCAGAGAACCTCCCCCTTGCTCTCAGACACAGCTTTATTATATTTGTGGCATCCAGGCCAGGGTGACACACATTCCCCCCTAGTAAAATTTAGTACTCTGGGACTAAACAGTAAACAAAGATAATATACATGACTATAAAACATTATCAGGAAAGTGACGCATAGATTGAGTTCTTAAGGTCACAGTGTGGTCTGTGACCGGGTGTCCATATAACTAACACAACGGGAAACCTTAACCAGGTGGGGGTCTGTCCTACCCCAAGTCCTTCACAGTCTTAATTCATTCCTTGGTTAGGCTCCGAACGCAGTCCATACAAGGTCCCGGTTATAAAAAAGTCCATAACCTTTGAGTCCTTACGGTAACTGCAAGAAACTGAAACACAGAATTACCAAACATGCATGTAACTTTGCAAACATTATGACATTTGGCAACAGGGTTATTTACAATTTTAGTGCACCCTATATTCTCCAGCGAGCGGGTATCTGCCCCTTTGTGCTCCTGGTTGACCTCCTTAACCCACTGTCTGGTGGTGGACCAACCTGGCTTTCCCCACTAGCGTTAAGGGTACAGCTACCAGCTGGGTGTACAGGTAGGGCAGGCAGCTGTCTGCGGGTCCTTTGGCTTACCGCAGGCATGGCAGGCTCACTGTCAGCAGAGGGTTGACTCTCCTGGGCTGCTGGTACAGGCTCTTCTGCCTCTGGAACTGCTTGCTCCTCTTCACCTTCCGGCTCTGGTGCAGGTCGTTGCTCAGTCGGTTGCAGGAAATGCAGGACGGGTACCACTATTGCATCGTTTATTCGAGTCCAGGACTGAGGGAACTTTCCGAGAACGGTGCTGATCATTTCTTCCTTGTCCTCTGCAGGTTCAAGGTCACTTTGATCCTCTTCTGCACTACATAGTTGCTCGGGGCATCTTTTGAGGTGGTCTCTGGAGACGGTTCTAGTGGTTTCTCCTCCGTCCTTGGTGATCACGCACACCTTCGGGTTGTCGTGACCAGACTGCAGTACGGTGTAGGGTTCCCTTTCCCATTGGTCGTCCAACTTGTGAAGCCTTCTCTTTCGCTTCAGGACCTGCTCACCAGGTTCTAGGGGACCAGCAGGGGCGTGTTGCTTGAAGTGTTTTTCTTGCCTCTCTCTCACCTGGGCCAGGCTCTTCTCCACACTCTCCTGTACCTTCTTGTACTGCAGTCGCCTTTCCGTATCCCAGTCCGCATCCGGGGAGGTGTCCTCAGGTGTTAGGACTCCCATCTCCAGGTCTACGGGCAGCTTACCTGGTCTAGCTTGCATCAGGTAAGCCGGGGTGCAGTTTGTAGCATTCATCGGGATATGGTTATATAAGTCTATTAGATCCTGCAGTTTTTCTGGCCACAGGCTGCGTTCCTCCAGGGGCAACGTCTTCAGGAGATCAATGACTATATTGTTCATTTTCTCACACATCCCGTTGGTTTGTGGGTGGTAAGGCGTTGTCCGAATCCTCTTACAGCCATAGAGGTTGCAGAACTCTTGGAAGATTTCAGCCTCGAACACTGGACCCTGGTCCGTCAGGACCTGTTCCGGATACCCGTGTGGACGGCAGAAGTATTGCTGGAAGGCTCTGGCCGCCGTTTGGGCTGTCAAGTCTTTCACCGGGACCACCACTAGAAAACGGGAATAGTGGTCCACGATTGTCAGGGCGTAGATGTATCCTGACTGGCTTGGAGCCAATTTGACATAGTCCAGAGCTACCAGCTCAAGAGGCTGCGTGGTGACGATGGGCCTCAAGGGTGTCTTCTGGCTGGCACAGTCCTTCCTCCTTAGGTGACAAGGGCCACAGTCTCTGCACCACTTCTCTACAGCCCCTCTCATGCCGACCCAAAAGAGCCGTCCTCTTAGCAGGAACCCCAGTTTCTTCCAACCGAAGTGCCCCGCTCTGTCATGGAAGCCCCCAGGACCATAGCTGCATCCCGCCTTGGGACCACGACTTGCCAGGTCAGCTCGTGTGTCCGGTGGTTGACAAGTCGTCTGCACAGCTTGCCTTCATAGAGGAACAGCTTGCTCTTCTCTTTTCATAGCTGCTTGGCTTCCTCTGAAGCATCCGGACCTAAGCGGGCGTCTTCCTGGGTCAGCAGATCTTTCACCAGGTGGACTGCAGGGTCACTATCTTGGGTCTCGGCCCAGCTGTGGTGAGGTAGGGGATTGATCATAACGGTTGTTAGATCCTCCTCCTTCACGCGGTGGGAGTATTGAGCGGCTCCATACCGGTGAAACGCGGGGAGTTCTACCTCCTCCAGCTCTTCTGGGTCTTCGTCACCTTCATGTAAGTGATGCATTCTCGATAGGGCGTCAGCGTTGGCATTGGTTTTGCCTGCCCGGTACTTGATCACGCAGTCATAATTGGAGAGACGGGTCATCCACCGCTGTTCCAGGGCACCAAGTCTTGCACTGTCTAGGTGTGTTAACGGGTTGTTGTCCGTGTACACAGTGAACTTTGCAGAGGCCAGGTAATGCTTGAAGCGTTCCGTTATGGCCCACACCACCGCCAAGAATTCTAGCTTGAAGGAGCTGTAATTCTCCGGGTTCCTCTCGGTGGGCCTCAGCTTCCGGCTGGCGTACGCGATCACCCTTTCTCTGCCCTGTTGATTTTGTGACAGTACGGCTCCCAGCACCACATTACTGGCGTCTGTGTGGAGAAGAAAAGGCTGGCCATAATCAGGGTAGGCCAGGATCTCATCCCCCGTGAGGGCCATCTTCAACTGGCGGAAGGACTCCTCTTCCGGTTGATCCCACTTGAAGGGTGGCTTTTGACTTCTGGACTTAGACTGTCCTATCAGGAGGTCCTGCATAGGAGCTGCCATCTTAGTGAACCCG
Source organism: Phyllobates terribilis (assembly GCF_046119375.1). Lineage (NCBI taxonomy): Eukaryota > Metazoa > Chordata > Amphibia > Anura > Dendrobatidae > Phyllobates > Phyllobates terribilis. The sequence goes on from NW_027362769.1 coordinate 289,090,024, forward strand.
GGGATGAACCTTCGGTAGTAGCCTACCAACCCGAGGAACTGCCTTACTTCTTTGATGTTCGAGGGGTTGGGCCAGCTCTTGATTGCCGTGACCTTGTCAGGGTCGGGGGCTACTCCTTTCGCACTTACCACGTGCCCTAGGTACTGGACCTTTGGTTTCAGCAGGCGACACTTCAATGGTTTCACCTTCAGGCCATAGCCTGCCAGGGCTTCGAACACCTCGGCCAGGTGCTTTAGATGGTCCTCGTAAGTCTTCGAATAGACGATCACGTCGTCCAGGTAAAGGAGGACCGTCTCAAAGTTTTGGTGCCCTAGACAGCATTCCATCAGCCTCTGGAAGGTCCCTGGTGCGTTGCAGAGCCCGAAGGGCATACAGTTGAACTCACTCAGTCCCATCGGGGTGGTGAAGGCGGTCTTCTCCTTGTCAGCCTCTGCCACAGGAACCAGCCAGTACCCGCTAGTAAGGTCCAAAGTAGAAAAGAAGTTAGCTGATTTTAGTGCGGCTAAAGACTTCTCTATTCTAGGCAGCGGATATGCGTCTTTGTGGGTGATAAGGTTGATTTCTCTATAGTCCACGCACATTCTCATGGTGCCGTCTTTCTTTTTTACCAGAACCAGGGGGGCTGCCCAGGGGCTACAGCTATCTCTAATGACCCCAGCTTCTTTCATTTCCCGCAGCATACCCTTGGCGTTCTGATAATGTGCAGGGGGTACAGGCCTGTGTCTCTCTTTTATTGATGGGTGGCTCCCTGTGGGGATGTGGTGTTCTATCCCTTTTACTCTGCCGAAGTCCAGCAGGTGCTTACTAAAGACTCTCTCGTACTCCTGTACCACCCGGTAGACTCCTTGTTTTTGGTGCAGGGGAGTGGAGTCAGCACCCACATGGAGTTTCTGGCACCAGTCCTCCTTTTGTTTCTGGGAGCCATTACCCTCCGCCTGTGGAGATGGAGGCAAAAGCTCCACGGCCCTGATAGCTTTGTGTTCGACAACAAACAGTTTGGCAAGTGTAGCGTACCTGGGTAAGTGTACCTCTCTCTCCCCAATGTTGAGGCACCCTCCCATGACGGACATCAACCACCCCCCGGGCTGTCAAAATGGTGGGCCTGCTGTCTGAGTACACGGGTTCTACCATGACTTGGTAGTCTCTACCTCTCAACCCGATTGCAGTCCGACACCAGATCATCATTTCACTTTTGGGAGGCATGGAAATGAGGAATGGGTCACTCAGTCTTACGCTACCGATTTCACCACCAGACAGTTCTACCTGCTGCCGTCTCATCAGGGCTTTTATCTCCTTGTTGAGGACTCTCTGTTGGCTGGAACTAGCATTCACCGCCACCTGTTGTAGAATTACAATTACCTCTGAAAGACAATTTTCAATAACGTTAGTACCCACAGTTATTTTAGGGTGACTCTCACGACGGTCAATGTCCACAATAATTACTCCCTGTGCCGGTAGTTAAACTTTACCAATTTTAATGGTCATCTCCTTGAACCCCATCTGCGGCACGGGTAAGCCATTACTGCAATGATGCTCAAGTTACTGTCTGGATACCGTGTGATATCAGCATCAGTCCAATACTGCTTAGTACATAAGGGATAGTGGTTACTTGCGACCCAGTATCCAGCAAGGCGCTCATGGGGATACTGTCCAGCACCACGGGTAAAACCGGGCGCCCCCCAACGTACTTATCATGCCAATTATAAGGGCCTGGTGATCTTATGCCTGAGGGTTGGCCCTCTGCCCCAGGTTGGACCCGTTTAAATGACAGTACCTGGAAATGTGTCCGGGCTGGTTGCATCGACGGCAAATGGGCTGTCCATCCTCTGCGTAGCGGTCTGTGGGCCCCCCTCGGAACGACGGGATCCTCCTCTGTCGATGCCACGGGACATCCTCCGGACTTGAAGCCAACTCGATGGGTCTTGACGGGTCCACTTGCAACGCCTGGATGGTCCTGGTCAACGCTGCGACGTTCCTGGTCAGCTCCTGGACTTGGTGATGCAGATCTTTCGACGGGGCTTGGTTCAGGGCCTGTGCATCAGCCCCCACAGAGTCCATAGGGGAGGGTGCTGCCTCCTGGTGGTAGGTGAGAGCAGGACGTTGGGGGTTTATAGCGCCACTGGTTGCGGGTTCACGGAGCACCCTTATGGCCCTGTCCTTAAATTGGGCAAAGGTCAGATCAGGGTTCTGAAAGAACATGAGGCGCAGTTGGGCCCTGTGGGCACTAGACAGCAGACCTTCTATGAATTGTTCTGTTAGCAGCTTATCCGTTTCCTGCACGCTGCCAGGGTCAGTTTGTTTGATGGCCCTCAAGGCTTCCTGCAAGTTTAGGGCATTGTCTCTGATGCTGTCCTGTGCCCGCTGCTTACATCCATAGAACCGCATTTTAATTTCAGCGGAGGTACGGGTATCAAAGGTACCTCGCAGCCGGGCCAGAATGTCCTTCACAGTCCTTTTCTCCTCAGCGGGCCATGACTTTACCTCCCGCTGGGCTGCGCCAGTTATCTGCCCTGTCAGTATGCTAACCTTCTGTTCCTCTGTCAGGGGGTAAACTTGGAACAAACTGTACAGCCTTTCCTTAAAATCAGTCAGGGCATGGGGCTCCCCTGAGTACTTAGGCAGCCAGGCCGCTCCAGGGATGTAGGGCAGGGAAAATGGCAACACCGCTGCTGCAGCTGCGCTGGTGGTAGTGGGCGCCTCTGTGTCCGACATCTTCCTCCCCCCTAGTTAAGCGCGGCCTACCTTCCGACGATCCTCTTCTGTAGGCCGCGGCTCCGCTGGTGCTGCTCCGGACGAGGACCTTGCGTCGCGTCCTGGTGACGTCAGCGTCGCTCTCTCTCCCTTCCAGGACCTTGCGCAGCGTCGGTGCGTTTGGACGTCCACGCCCCTCTTCTTCCCGCGCGGCGTCCTGAAGATGGCGTCCGTTGGCGGGAAAACGGTTGAAGATGGCGGGAACCGACGGAAGATGGCGGGAGACGGCTGAAAATGGCGGGAAACGGCTCCGGATGGCGGGAAAACTCTTCTTCAGGTACGTGTACAGTCTTTTTCAGGCACGCAATACCCGTTTCTGGCGGGTTGGTTACAATCCTGCCGACTACGTCAAAGCTGACTAGCCCCCTGGGCCGTGGTGCACTCGGATCCGGGCAATAGGGGAACGATGGGGGTAGAAGTGGCAACCCGGTTCCGTGGCTCAGGGTGGTCAGGCCAGTGGTAGTCTGCTATGTGCTGTTGTTAACGTCCGACTACGCCACCCGCGGATTTGCGGTCATTAGGAACCGCCGCTGCAGGGCAGACCGCTGGGTCTGATGGTGTATGCAGCTGAGGTGGCGTGACTCCCCACGGGAAGAGTGCAGCCCCAGGGCAGTGTAGTGGATGGTGGGAGTGATGGTAGTAAGAGTCCCAGTGCTGATAGTGCTGGAGGAGCAAGGAGCACACAGACAACAGGTTGCAGTCCAGGGTCTTTACTAAAACAGGTGAACTGACCCACAAACAGTCCCGGCTAGGAGGGGACCTGGATGTCTGAGAGCAATTGGGAAATTGGCCCTGGTCAGGGTGAGGGTGTAGGCCTACCGTGCTCTCTGCGCTCCTTCTGGCTATCTCCTCCTGATAGGGTAACAGCCCACGGTTCCGAGCTCTCCGTGTATTCTCGCCTGTATGGCCTGCAACGTGGGTCCCTTTCTACTCCCGGCCTGGTACGGCTTTGCTGGTTCCTTCTGTTGTGACAGAGCCTCCGGGCTTCTTAGGCTAAGGAACATACAGTCCCCTGCGGACTGGTTATCTGCTGCAGGATGAGGAATCCTCATAGCCTCAGACACCAAAGTCTGGTAAAATGGAGTTCTTTGTCTGCCAAGACAGGCTCACTTCGCCTCTTGTCTCTGGCTTGTGGCTCTTCTACTGCCACACTTCCTCTTAGGGTGCAACACAACTGTCCCTCTCTGCTCTGGGACAACTCTCAATCCAGAGACAGGTCGTCCAGTTCTCTCTAACCCTGCCCCCAGTTCCAGCTTTTATAGGGGCAGCCTGCTACCCCTACTGGCCTGAGACAGGAGGTATTGCATGCTAATGTTCCCCTGACCAGAGAACCTCCCCCTTGCCCTCAGACACAGCTTTATTGTATTTGTGGCATCCAGGCCAGGGTGACACACATGCAGGAATTGTTTGCCATGCACTGTAATGCCGTAGCCATGTTGGTTGTGGCATTACAGTGATTGACTGGCCGCATAGCGTCATCCGGTCTATTTAAGAGCCGGTGATGCTAGGCTCATCACAGTCTACCCCTGGAACAGGCAGAGTAGGGAGAGCTGCTGCTGAGTCAGGGAGAGATTTGCTTGTTTATTAGTTAGTGTAGGTATTCCACAACATATCTGTATATGCATCTGAACCAACAGTCCTTCTGAGGACTGATCCAGCTGCATATATTCAGTGGTGATAGCAAGCGTTAGGCAGGCAGGTAGGGTTTGTAGCAGACAGTGTATACAGCACAAGAACATCCATTGCATGTTCTGTCTGCTGCTGTTACAGATATTTGTAGACATAGCCAAGATGTCATGGGCCAGGGCTATTTTTTTTTGGATCTTAATCCTGATTATTTGCTTAAAAAGCAATCCAGAGTGCACCATTTTTCTGGTCCATTTGCTTGTTAGCACTGCAGCATATGGGCTAATTTTTTTTGGATCTAAATCCTGATTATTTGCTTAAAAAGCAATCCAGAGTACACCATTTTTCTGCTCCATTTGCTTCTTAGCACTGCAGAATACAGCCAGATCTTTTCCATATTGCAGTGATAAAAATCCAGAAATTTGTAGTGAATGTGGAAAATAATGGCCTCCATTTACAGTTTGTTGCAGTGTGTCAGTGATGCTATTCACACGTGCTCGCTGTGAAGAATAGTAAACTACAGGCCCACTATTTAAAACCGTGGTTGTCTGTCAGACGGATCACATATAACTGCAGTCCAAATTCAGCCATTTCTGTCCTCCATTTACAGTTTGTTGCAGTGTGTCAGTGAAGTTATTCACACGTGCTCGCTGTGAAGAATAGTAAACTACAGGCCCGCTATTTAAAAATGTGGTTGTCTGTCAGACATATCACAAATACCTGCGGTCCAAATTCAGCCATTTCTGTCCTCCAATTACAGTTTGTTGCAGTGTGTCAGTGAAGCTTATTCACATGTGCTCGCTGTGAAGAATAGTAAACTACAGGCTTGCTATTTAAAACCATGGTTGTCCGTCAAACGTTTCACATATAACTGCAGTCCAAATTCAGCCATTTCTGTCCTCCCATTACAGTTTGTTGCAGCCATTTGTAGTGTACGTGGAAAATATCGTCCTCCATTTAAAATGGGCAAGGCGCGTGGCAAAGGACGTGGAAGTGGAAGTGTTGGTGATGGTGCATGCAGAGGCTGAGGCCGAGGTTGTAGGCAAGCTGAAATTGTGCCACAACAAGCACCCACATCTTGTCGCTCAAACTTCCTGTCCCAGTTACTAGTGGACCGCAGAACACTACTACTGAACACAGAGCAGTGTCAAAAAGTTGTTGGTTGGATAGCAGATGTTTCCAGTCACTTTGCCACCACCACCACCATGCTGTCTTCCACACGGTAAAGTCTCAGTAGCCGTGAGTCTGGATCGCATATTCCTCACCCTGATCCTCCTTTCTCCCACCTTGCCGAGTGCCCGGAGACATCTGATCCCACACTTGGGCACTCTGAAGAACTGTTCACTTTTTCATTTATAGATTCAGGCCTCTAGCCCGGCCAGCTTCAAGTGGGGCCAGAGGATTGGTGACACGAAGGCGACGGTGAGAAAGTGCAATTCCTGTCACAAGAGATGGATTATGATGAGACACAATTGCCAGAAAGTCAGGAGGAGGACCAGGGTGCGGAAGTGGAAGACGAGGTAGTGGACAATATAGTCACTGACCCAACCTGGCAAGGGGACATGCAGAGCGAGGACAACAACACACAGAGGGAGGGAGGCATAGCACCACAACAGTCAGGAAGAAGCAGTGTGGTTGCCGCAGACACAAGGTGGGAAACTGTTTCACGTAACATAAATACGACAGAAGTTGCCAGTACAACTGTTAGGTCTTCCTGAGTCTTGTTGTTTTTTAAAGACTCTGCAGATAACCCCAAAAAGGCCATTTGCACCATTTGCCAGACCAGCAACAGCAGGGGTGGCAAAACTGCCAGCCTGACTACCACCAGCATGATGAGGCACATGACAGCAAAGCACCCAACCAGGTGGGCCAAATGACAGGGTCCAGAAACAGTGTCTGCGGGTGACACCACTGCTTCTTCTGCTGTTGTGCGTGCATGCCAACCCCCTGTCCATGGTGCATGAGAAGAATCCTCCCGCCCTGCACTTGCTGTGCACTCTCTCAACTAGCACAATCAGCAACCATGTCCACACCCTTGTACCAGCACAGCGTTCAGTTGTCCCTACCCCAGTCCTTGGAACTCAAGTACAAATACGCAGCCAACGCCCCACAGGACACACTACTAAATTCACACATTTCGAAAATGCTTGTGCTCGAAATGTTGCCTTTTAGGCTCGTGGAGACAGAAGCTTTCTGCAACCTGATGGTGGCGGCCGTTCCTCTGTACTCAGGCCCCAGCCGCCACTATTTTTCCCAGTGTGCCGTCTCCACATTACACAAGCACGTGTCCCACAACATTAGCCGTGCCTGAACAATGCAGTTACTGAAAAACTCCACCTAAAAATAGACACGTGGACAAGTGCATGCAGACAGGGATGGTACATCTCGCTGACGGCACACTGGGTTAATATAATGGAAGCCGGGACCCAGGCAGACCTTGGGACGGAACATGTCCTCTCGACGCCGAGGATTGCGGGCCCTGGGTTAATCAGGGTTACCACCACATTCTACAGCTCCTGCACCTCCTCCTCCTCTTCTGCTTCCATCTCCAAAATGACCACATCAATTACAAGCTGGAAGCACTGCCTCGACCAAGCGGCAACAGGCTATGCTGAAGCTAATATGCTTAGGTGAGAAACCACACACCGCTGAAGAGTTGTGGACAGCTCTGAAAGAGCAGGCAGATCTGTGTCTGACACTGCTGAACCTACAGCCAGGCATGGTCGTGTGTGACAATAGCCGGAATCTGGTGGCGGCTCTGAAGTGAGGTGAGCTCACATGCGTACCATGCCTGGCCCATGAGCTTAACTTAGTGGTTCAGCAGTTTCTCAAAACCTACCCGGATCTGCCTGATCTTCTTGTCAGAGTACGCTACTTGTGTGCCCATTTCAGAAAGACAGCTACAGCTTCCACCACCCTGACAGTGCTTCAGCAGCGTTTGCAGCGTGTGCGATGTCCCCAAGCGTTGAATTTAACGCTGCAGATGTTGGGAAGGATTTGCGAGCAGCAGAGGGCAGTTGTTGAGTACCAGCATCAACACGGCCATCGATATTCATGTCAGACTTTGGAGAGGGAGGTATAGCAGGAGGATGAGGAGGACAGCATGGTCAGTCGTCCTCTTGGTGAGGACATGGAAGTCTTGCCTGTTTGCAGTCTGGCACGCATGGCTGAGTTTATGTTATGCTGCCTTTCCCATGACCCTCGCGCTCTCCAAATTTTGGGTGACAGTCATTACTAGTTGGTGACACTTTTAGACCCATGCTACAAGGAGAACTTTCTATCGCTTATTCCCGCGGCAGACAGTTCTGCTAAAATGGGGTAGTACCAGAAGTACCTTGTTGTGGAATTAGTAAAAAAATTCCCATGTGAAAATGCTTGCGGCAGAGAACGCAGTTCGTTGGACAACCAAGGAGTGCAGGCGAGAGAGACACAAATCCAATCCAGCAGAGGCAGGGGAACACTGTCAAAGTTCTAGGACAGTTTTCTCAGACCCTACCATCGCACAAACCCTGATGCGTGGGGTTTTCTCATAAGGAGGGGAAATTTTGGGAAGATGCTGATGGAGTGCCATCATCCTCCATGATTCCTCTGTGCCTTATAATTATTGGGTATCCAAGCTGGACACGTGGCATGAACTGGTTCTTTACGCCTTGGAGGTTCTGGCCTGCCCTGCCGCTAGTGTTTTGTCAGAGCGGGTTAGTACTGCCGCCTGTGGAATTATAACTGATAGGTTCATCCACCTGTCAACTGAAAATGCTGACAGGCTGACTCTTATAAAAATGAACAAGGGCTGGATTGGGCCAGACTTCTCAACACCACCGAATGATAGCAGCGTAACAAACTCAAATACAGTTTCTTTTTTTTTGGGGAGGTCTAACTCTATTCCCATGCACCTCTCTCTTCACACCCAGACATAGGTATACGCTTCCTGATTTTGTCTATTTGCTCTTGTCCTCCTCCTTCTCCTCATCCTCATCCTCCACCACCATATAACCACTATATCTACCATGTCACCATATCTACGTCTCATGCAAGGGGCATTGGAGTGGGTCCAAATTTTTGGCAGCCGTTGCAGTCACTGCATACCCTATAACTGTATAGCAGAACGACTGCTATCTAATGGGAACATGTCGTTACTGAGGCCCACCGTTATGTGTTTTTAAATTGGTATTGGGGTTTTTCCTAAATTTTTGCAGCCATTGTACTCACTGCATACCCTAAAACTGCATAGCAGAACCGCTGCTTTAAAGGAACATATCGTTACTGAGGCCCACCTCTATATGTCTGTACATTGGTATTGGGATTATTCCTAAATTTTGGCAGCCATTGTACTCACTGCATACTCCATAACTGTATAGCAGATCCGCTCCTTTCTAATAGGAACATTTCGTTACTGAGGCCCACCTCTATGTGTCTTTAAATTGATACTGGGTTTTTTCCCAAATTTTGGCAGCCCTTGCAGTCACTGCATGAGCATTACCACTATAGGAGACCAACTCCTTTATAATGGGAACATTTTTTTCATGAGGCCCTCCTCTACGTCTATTGCAAGGGGCATTGGAGTGTGTCCAAATTTTTGGCAGCCGCTGCATTCACTGCATACCCTATAAATGTATAGCAGAACCGCTACTTTCTAGGAACATGTCATTACTGAGGCCCACCTCTATGTGTCTTTAAATTGGTATTGGGGTTTTTCCTAAATTTTGGCAGCCGTTGTACTCACTGCATACCCTATAACTGTATAGCAGAACCACTCCTTTCAAGGAACATGTCGTTACTGAGGCCCAACTCTACGCGTCTGTAATTTGGTACTGGGGTTTTTCCTAAATTTTAGCAGCCATTGTACTCACTGCATACCCTATAAATGTATAGCAGAACATCTTTCTAGGAACATGTCGTTACTGAGGCCCACCTCTATGTGTCTTTAAATTGGTATTGGGGTTTTTCCTAAATTTTGGCAGCCGTTGTACTCACTGCGTACCCTATAACTGTATAGCAGAACATCTCCTTTCTAGGAACATGTCGTTACTGAGGCCCACCTTTATGTGTCTTTAAATTGGTAATGGGGTTTCTCCTACATTTTGGCAGCCGTTGTACTCATTGCATAACCTAAACCGTATAGCAGAACCACTCCTTTCTAATGGGAACATGTCGTTACGGAGGCCCACCTCTATGTGTCTTTAAATTGGTATTCGGGTTTTTCCCAAATTTTGGCAGCCCTTGCAGTTACTATAAGAGACCCACTACCTTAATAATGGGAACATTTTTTTTACTGAGGCTCTACTCTATGTATTTTCAAAAGTGTATTGGAGTGCATTAAAATTTTTGGCAGCCCTTGCAGTCACTGCATACGCAATAACAGTATAGGAGACCCACTCGTTAATAATGGGAACAACAAAGCATAGCCGACTGATGGTTCTCTAAGAATAGCGACGGCCGACTACTGGCCCTTTAAGAATAGTAAGGGCCACTTGATGGCCCTAGAAAAATAGGCTTTGTTACTTTCAGAGCCCCTCCTTCATAAATGAAACAGGATGTGTCTGATCATGTCTCACACACCACATGGCCAAATAAGGTAGTAAAATGTTAAAATGACATTTACAGGTGAATGTATGCTTCACCGTTGAAAGCAGTGACCTGGGAGTCAGAGATGCATCCAGGGGTTTTCCCCATGTTGTCCCCGTGTCATTTGAGCACTGTTTCCATCGATTTGAACAATTATTGGGCCCTCTGCAGACTGTCGGGGGAGGGGCAGCCGGAAAAATGCTCGAGTTTCCCATAGACTTACATTGGGCTCGTTGCTCGGATCGAGCACCCGAGCATTCCAATTTGCTTGACTTGAACAACAAGTACCCGATCATTTTAGTGCTCGCTCATCACTAGTCATATCCTATTTGGTAAAGGCACATGGACTTTTCTTTTCTTTTTTTTTTCTTTGTTTTAAGAAAGAAAAGCTTCATTATCCTGAAACTTAAACACAAGTGTTTACCTACTAAAGTTTTTGCTTTGCTTGAAATAATTTGTTGGGCCCTCTTCATTTCTTCAATTAATCTAATATTAGACTTATATACACGTCACATGAGCACAGTGGCTAGTTGCACGGGTTTTCTTATGGCAAACTATTTTACATACATTTACTGGCCCCATCCGATTTTGTAAAGGCACTTGTCTTCATTCGATTTTAAAATAGAAGGTCTCTTTATTTTTGGAATACCTGTGTTAATTGTCTACTCTAGATACTATACACTTCAAAGACATATTGCTGTTGTTATCACATATTTGTTACCAGTTGTGAATCAATGAGAAGCATTTTCTCAACATAGCATTTTAGATTTCTTTAACTTACATTCATTTTGATTAAATGTTATTATTTAAAAAAATATAACAATACGAGGTTAAGGCTTTGGAACTTTTTGAATAGTCGCATTTAACAGTTGTAGGCGCCACAACAATACTACTGGCTCTTGGGGCAAATTACTTTCCATAATTGTACTTATATAGTAAACTATTTATGGTTAAGATTTTTTGTCAAGGGTGGGAGAATTTTAAATCAAAGGTTGGTTAAGTTTGTTAACCAAGTTTAGAAACAAATCAGATGTTATACTTTTGTCCAAAATGTATGCTAACCATAAACACGGCATGGGTGACGGATATGGCAGGGCAATAGAAAAAAGATCTAATGTCACAGATAAGAATGTGATTGCTGTTAGCAGCAGCTCTAACACCATCAGCAATGCTGGCAGCAGCAGTCTGGGCAGTTGTAGTACTAAACACAAGTCACATTTGGCCTCCTTTGCAAACTTTGACAAGCGTATTAGCTGGGAGGAAGCAGGGGGTTTAATGGAGTATATGTCCCATTGTTCATTCCAAGCACAGCAGAGTGATGTAGCCTCTATGAGTAGTAATGCAGCACCATTTCCAGATTCCAGCATCCTTGCTCTGTTACCCTTATAACGGAATGTTCAGCCTTGTCAGTAATCTGTACAAGGAGGTGCTATGCATAGTCCAACAGTGTATAATGATGGAAAATACCTGGAGAGGAGAAAACCAAGAAGGGGGAACAAAGACAATTGGAACCATCAGCATTTGGACAGGGAAGAAAAGGCAATAGCTCAGCAGACACAGGAAAGGACCACGGAGAAACAGGTGTCGATACAAAGTCCTTTAATCTGATATGAACATTTCAGAAACAGCGGAAGGCTAGGGGTTGAAGTGAGGATGACGGACACATAGAAGCACAGCTCGGTGCGCGAAACTGACGTCGTCCTCACTTCACCCCCGCATCCCCTAGCCATCCGCTGTTTCTGAAATGTCCATATCAGATTGAAGGACTTTGTATCAGCATCTGTTGGTGAGTGCTGTCTTTCTGCTTTTCTCTTCGTATGATTGTAAAATGATGTAGCCTCTGACAGAGAAACCACCAGGTGGAATCAGCATTTTCCTCAATCCACCTACTCCACCACCATAATAGTTAATGTTGTGCAGAGCAAAATTTAGAGTGTGTCAATGACACCTCCGTCTGTCATGCCCCAAAGTTCCCTAACCTACAATACCCTCCCATTTTGTGGAGCGTGCCAAATATACTCCATTTCATTCTGCCAGCTGTGTGTTGTTATACCTGTTCACACTTGGTCGCTGACTAGTGATGAGCGAGCACTAAAATGCTTGGCCCAATGTAAGTCTATGGGAAACTCAAGCATTTTTACGGCGTCCCCTCCCCCCCCGGAGGTCTGTAGAGGGCTTAAAAATTGCCCAAATCGATGGGAACAGTACTCTAATGACATGTGAACATCATGGGGCAGACCCCTGGAAGCATCTCTGACTCCAAGGTCACTGCTGTCAACAATGTTGTCAGAGTATTACGCCACTTTTACAAACTCATGATTAGTGTTGAGCCACCCCCGTAGTGTTCGGGTTCGGTTCGTCGAACACCGGGATGTTCGTGGAACTGTTCGTCGAACACCTTAGAACACCGTCGAACACCATTAAAACCAATGGCAGGCAAACAAAAACACATAGAAACACATAGAAAACACCTTCAAAGGAGTCCAAAAGCTGACAAACTGCTCAGAAGACACTCTCTTTAAAAAAGCCGGCCGGCAATTCAGCAGCGGCATACACCGGTACCCAACAATTTAGAACAGAAAGAATAGAGCATCACACATAGATTAGATAGATAGAAACATGTCAGTCACATATATAAGAAGTACAGTGACATTGTTGGTTACTGTACTTGTCATTTAGTGTTAAAGGATTTATTAAATAAAAATAATAGTGTTTTCATTAGTGTTGAGCGAGCACTAAAATGCTCGGGTGCTCGAAGCTCGGGCCGAGCTCACTGTGATACTCGGGTGCTCGACCCGAGCAACGAGACCAATGTTAGTCTATGGGAGACCCGAACATTTTTGCGGCGGCTCCCCCGGCAGTCTGTAGAAAGCCTAAAAAGTGCCCAAAACGATAGTGACAGTGCTCAAATGACATGGGGACAGCATGGGGATCGCCCCTGGAAGCATTTCTGACCCCCAGGTCACTGCTGTCAACAACGTGGTCAGAGGTATTAAGCCACTTTTACAGGCTCACAATAAAACATTCAAAAACGAAAGTGAAAGTGCTTTCCTGTGAAATATGTTAACCCCTTAACGACCATGGGTCTTTCTGTTTTTGTGTTTTCCTTTTTTGCTCCCCTTCTTCCCAGAGCCAGAACTTTTTTAATTTTCGTTCAATATGGCCATGTGAGGGCTTATTTTTTGCGGGATCAGTTGTACTTTTAAACACCATCACTGGTTTTACCATATCGTGTGCTGGAAAATGGGAAAAAAATTCCAAGTGCAGTGAAACTGCAAAAAAAATGCAATGCCACAGTTGTTTTTTGGGTCCTTTTTTTACCACGTTCACAGATTGCTAAAACTGACCTGCCATCATTATTTTACAGGTCGTTATGAGTTCATAGACACCAAACATGTATAGGTTCTTTTTTATTTAAGTGGTGAAAAAAAAATCCAAAGCTTGCTAAAAAAACAAAAAAAAATGACGCCATTTTCCGAGACCCTTAGCTTCTCCATTTTTCGAGATCTGGGGCCAGGTGAGTGCTTATTTTTTGCATGCCGGGCTGACATTTTTATTGATACCATTTTGGGGTAGATGCGATGTTTTGATCGCCCGTTATTGCATTTTATTGCAAAGCTGTAGCGACCAAAAAAACGTAATTCTGGCGTTTAAAATTTTTTTCTCGTTACGCCGTTTACTGATTGTATTAATTCTTCTTTTATATTGATAGATCGGGCGATTCTGAACGCGGCGATACCAAATATGTGTATGTGTTTTTTTTTTTTATATATATATTTTATTTTGAATGGGGCGAAAGGGGGGTGACTTAAACCTTTATATATTTTTAATTTTTTTTATTTTTTTAAAAACATTTTTTTTACACTTTCTGCTTGCTTCTATAGTCTCCAGAGGAGACTAGAAGCAGCAGTTGTCTGATTGCTTCTACTGCAATCAAGCGATGAGCTGATCGCTTGTATGCAGGAGAAATGCTCACTTGCTATGAGCGTTGACCACTAGGTGGGGCTCATAGCAATTGAGACATGACAACCACAGGCGTCTGCTGCAGACCCTGAGTTGTCATGCCCACCCATTGGTGAACCGCGATCACGTGACGGGGTTATTGATGGGCGGGGCTTAGGACGCGAGTTAAATGCCACTGTCAGAGATTTAACATGTTAACAGCCGCGGGTGGATTGCGATTCCAATAATCAGCTGACATGTGCTCGCTTCAGTGCGGCCTCACCGCCGGAGCCCCCGTTGAACCGGCCTTCCCGACCTGGTGCGTACTATTACTGACCAGGTCGGAAAGGGGTTAAGGAACATCCTTTCCAGGGTAAAGACTTGTGTATAAGGTAAAATAAATAACCAAAAACAAAAATACTCCTCCACACCTTGGGCTATGTTCACAAGTAGCATTTTTTATGCGTTTTTGCAAGTTTGTATTGCTTTCAACCGTGACAAATGCATTCACCGGGAAATGTCATTTTAACATTTTACAACCTTATCTGGCCATGTGCTGTGTGACACATGCATACAGTGCTAAAAAGACATGGGAACAGCATGGGGAAGACCCCTGGAAGCATCTCTGACACCCAGGTCACTGCCTAAAAGTGTGCCCATCAGAAGTGATCCTTGCCGCATCAGAAGATGCAGACTTGCAACTATCCCCGTGCAAGTCCTTGTCCCAGGGCAGTGTTCAATTGTACCTCCCCCATAACTTGCAATACAAGCGCAAGTATGCAGCCTGCCACCCACCCACCCCCAGGCTGCAATACCATACTGCTAGCTTGCTTGCACTTGAAATTGGGCCTTTTAGGCATGTGGAGGTGGAATCTGGCCACCACGTCATGGCTGCGTCGGTAGCCTGGTATTCATACTCAGTCCCCAGCCGCCCGGCGGCCGGGTGTCCACGCTTGGTCCCCAGCCGGCAGGGGGCGGCCGGGTGTCCATACTCAGTCCCCAGCCGCCCCGCGGCCGGGTGCCCACACACAGTCCCCAGCCGCGTGGGGGTGGCCGGGTGTCCATAAATGGTCCCCAGCCGCCCCCATTTGTCCTGGTGCGCCTTATACACAAGCGCGTATACCAAAACATTACCTGTGCCATCCCCAGTGCATTTAGTGGGAAGGACAGCCTAACCACAAACACGTGGACAAGTGAATGGGGCCAGGAATGGTCCATCTCACTGACGCCTTCACACTGGGTTAATATTGTGGAAGCCGGGACACAGTTGGACACTGGGATGCAACACGTCCTCAGACATAGAGGATTGCGGGTCCTGGGTCAATCAGGCTTCAACACAAAGTTCAGAAGGTAGACAGCAGCAGTGGTCGGCCTCCTACACAATGAGTAAATTATTCATGATCATGAGGCCATCCACCTCCTTAGCTTTCTGTTCCTTAGAATGCAAGCGCATGTATGTAGTAGCAGCTAGGCCTGAGGTGGTCAGCGTTTTGGCGCATATTCTACCTCCTTCGAGGATTGCTGGATGTTTTCCTGCTACTATCCCAGTTCTATGACTCCCGTTAAAACAAAGCTTCAGGTGATGAATGATGGATGAGGTGGTGGCAAAGGAGAAAGAGCAGGAGGAACAGGGACCATTCACATCAATATCAGGCCAGCCAACCACACTTGTCTTGTAGGATATGTTTCTGTACCAAAAGGAGCGGTTCAGCTACACAGTTATAAGGCATACAGTGAATGCAATGCCTACCAAAAATTTCGAGGCACTCCAATGCCCCTTGGAAGTGACATGGAGGTCAGAGGGCCTTAACTAAACCGTTTTTTCCATTTATAGAAACTGGGTCTCCTGTACACTGTTGGCCTAAGCAGGGAATGGAAGGCTTTCCAAAAATTATTAGGCACTGCAATGCCCCTTGAAACAGACGTGGATTACAGCGTATTAAAAACCTTCTACCCATTATTGGGGAGTGGGTCTCCCTTAGTGTTCGCCTATGCATTGAAAAGCAAAAGCTGACAAAAATTAGGAGGAAATGCAATGCCCGTTGCAAGAGTCGTGGAGGTTAGAGGTAATTAAAAACAACATGTCAATGCCCCTTGGAAGAGCTGTGGAGTTCAGAGTGGTTTAACAAGACGGTTTTAATGCCCCTTAGAAGAGACGTGGAGTTCAGAGTGGTTTAACAAGACAGTTTTAATGCCCCTTGGAAGAGTGGTGGAGGTTACAGTGAAATAAAAAGACAATATCAATGCCCCGTGGAAGAGACGTGGAGGTCACAATAGCTTAACAAGACGGTTTTAATGCCCCTTGGAAGAGTGGTGGAGATCGCAGTGGAATAAAAAGACAATATCAATGCCCCTTGGAAGAGTGGTGGAGGTTACAGTCAAATAAAAAGACAATATCAATGCCCTGTGGAAGAGACGTGGAGGTCACAGTAGCTTAACAAGACGCTTTTAATGCAACTTGGAAGAGTGGTGGAGGTCGCAGTGGAATAAAAAGACAATATTAACGACCCTTGGAAGAGACGTGGAGGTCACAGTAGCTTAACAAGACAATTTTAATGCCCCTTACAAGAGCCATGCAGTACAGCATATTAAAAACATTATTCCCATTATTGGGGAGTGGGTCTCCCATAGTCTTTGCCTATGCCTTCCAAGCAAAAGCTGCCAAAAATTAGGAAGGGGGAACTTGCAATGTCCCTTACAAGAGCCATGCAGTACAGCATATTAAAAACATTATTCCCATTATTGGGGAGTGAGTCTCCCATAGTCTTTGCCTATGCCTTCCAAGCAAAAGCTGCCAAAAATTAGGACAGAGGAACTTGCAATGCTGGCAACATGGACCACGGTCACCCTGGTGGTATAGTGGTCGTGGAGGCTGAGGATAAGGAGAAGAGCAAAAAACAGCCGAAATGAGGAAGCGTATACCCATGTGTGGGTGTGAAGCGATGCATGGGAATACACCTCCCGAAATAACACAGTGGATTTGACTTTATGTTACTCTGCTGTCATTTGGTGGTGATGAGAAGTCTTTCCCAATCCAGCCCTTGTTCATTTTGATAAGGGTCAGCTTGTCAGCATTGTCAGTTGACAGGCGAGTGCGCTTATCAGTTATAATTCCCCCAGCGGCACTAAAAACACGCTCCGATAACACGCTAGCGGCAGGGCAGGCCAGGACCTCCAAGGCATACAGAGTGAGTTCATTCCAAGTGTCCAGCTTGGATACCCAATAATTAAAAGTCACAGAGGAATCACGGAGGACTCTGGTACTCCCTCACCATCTTTTGAAACTTTCCACTCCTTGTGAGAGTACCCTGCGCCTCAGGGCCTGTAAGCTGGGCAGGTCTCAGAAAACTGTCCTAGAACATTGACAGTGTTCCCCTGCCTCTGCTGGATTGGAGTTGCGTCTCTCTCACCTGTATGCCTTAGTTGGGCAGCGAACTGTGACCTCTGCCGCTACCGTGTTCAGATGGGAATTTTTTTAATAGTTCTGCAGCAAGGGCCTTCTGGTACTGCCCCATTTTTGTAGACCTCTCCAACTAGGAATAAGAGAGTGAAAGTTCTACTTGTAGAGGGGGTCTAAAAGTGTCATCAACCAGTAATGACTGTCACCCAACATTTTGACAATGCGAGGGTCACGGTTAAGGCAGCGTAACATAAAGTCAGCCATGGGTGCCAGACTGGTAACGGGCAAGACTTCCGTGTCCTCACCAAGATGACGACTGATAGTGTTGAGCGATCACTAAAATGCTCGGGTGCTCGAAGCTCGGGCCGAGCTTTCCGTGATACTCAGGTGCTCGACCCGAGCAACGAGCCCAATGTTAGTCTATGAGAGACCCGAGCATTTTTGCGGCAGCACCCCCGGCAGTCTGTAGAAAGCCTAAAACGTGCCCAAAACGATAGTGACAGTGCTCAAAAGACATGGGGGCAGCATGGGGATCGCCCCTGGAAGCATTTCTGACCCCCACGTCACTGCTGTCAACAACGTGGTCAGAGGTATTAAGCCACTTTTGCGGGCTCACAATAAAACGTTCAAAAACGAAACTGAAACGGTTTTCCTGTGAAATATGTTAAGGAATTTCCTTTCCAGGGTAAAAAATTGTGTATAAAGTAAAATAAATAACCAATAGCAAAAATACTCCTCCACACCTTGGGCTATGTTCACAAGTAGCATTTTTCATGCGTTTTTGCACTTTTGTATTGCTTTCAACCGTGACAAATGCGTTCACCGGGAAATGTCATTTTAACATTTTACAACCTTATCTGGCCATGTGCTGTGTGACACATGCATACAGTGCTGAAAAGACAAGGGATCAGCATGGGGAAGACCCCTGGAAGCATCTCTGACCCCCAGGTCACTGTCTAAAAGTGTGCCCATCAGAAGTGATCCTTGCCGCATCAGAAAATGCAGACTTGCAACTATCCCCATGCAAGTCCTTGTCCCAGGGCAGTGTTCAATTGTACCTCCCCCATTCCTTGCAATGCAAGCGAAAATATGCAGCCAACCACCCACCCACCCGCAGGCTGAAATACCATACTGCTAGCTTTCACTTGAAATGGGGCTTTTTAGTTTGGAGGAGGCCGAAGCTGGCCACTACCTCATGGCCGCTTCGGCAGCGAGGTATCCACACTCTGTCCCCAGCCGCCCGGCGGCCGGGTGTCCACGCTCGGTCCCCAGCCCCCAGGTGGCGGCCAGGTGTCCATACTCGGTCCCCAGCCGCCCTGATTTCTCCTGTCACCTTCCCCCACACTTTTCTTAGCCTAGCCTGCTTTAGGACAGCATTGGACGAGCCCACCAGAGAACCAGACTCCTCCGGTGGGCCCTGGCTTCTCCATCAGGGGAGTTGAGAGTGCCTAGGTGAGGAACATGATGATGATGATAGAAGTTAGCATCTGCTTTGTTTTCTTGGAATGCAAGCGCATGTACGTAGTAGCGGCTAGGCCTGAGGTGGTCCGCGTTTTGGCGCATATCCAACCTCCTCCGAGGATTGCTGGATGTTTTCCTGCTACTATCCCAGTTCTATGACTCCCGTTAAAACAAAGCTTCAGGTGATAAATGATGGATGAGTTGGTGGCAAAGGAGAAAGAGCAGGAGGAAAAGGGACCATTCACATCAATATCAGGCCAGTCAACCAGATATGTCTTGTAGGATATGTTTCTGTAACAAAAGGAGCGGTTCGGCTACACAGTTATAGGGCATACAGTGAGTGCAATGCCTACCAAAAATTTCGAGCCACTCCAATGCCCCTTGGAAATGACATGGAGGTCAGAGGGCATTAACTAAACCTTTTTTTCGATTTATAGCAACTGTGTCTCCCGTGCACTGTGGGCCTAAGCAGTGAATGGAAGGCTTTCCAAAAATTATGAGGAACTGCAATGCCCCTTACAAGAGCCATGTGTGGCACCCCAGGGGTCTGGTCACCACAGTACTAGAGATATTACGTCGGAGAGCAAGTGGGAGGTTTCCTGGTCAGGATCCCTTAAACATGCAACATCCTCCTGCCCCAGTCCTGGGAGGGGAGAATTCTGCCCTTATAAACTGGATCTGGGGCGGGGTTGAGTGAGTCAGAGAACAGTCAGAGTCAGAGTGAGAGCAAGGGAAAGTAACAGCAAGGAGCTCTGTAGGAGCTAGGAGCTAAAGACCAGGGGCTGGAAGCTGAGCAGAGCTCGCCCTGGCAGAAGACAATAGGAACCGGACACAGGAGTCCGAAGCTGTGAGGACTTATATATCCAGCAGCAGAAACCAGCCGGCAGGGGATTTCAGGTCCTCTGGCCATAGAAGCCCGGAGGCTCTGTCACAAGCAAGGGACCAGCACCGCCGTCGTGGAGCGGAGGCTAACAGAAGGCCCCAAGTCACCAGCCATACGGGTGAGCACTACACGGTACACTCAGGGACGTGGGCTACTTCTACCCACTTACAGCAAGGTAGCCAGGAAGAGTGCAGACAGACGGGGAGGCCTACAACTCCACCTGGCCAGGGGAACTCCTGCTTGCTCACAGACTGACCAGGCCTCTTATGCTAGCCAGTACTCCCGGGAGGGTCTACCTTATAATCATCAGTAAAGACCATGAACTGCACTGCAAAGACTCTGAGTCGTTCCTGCTGCGCTCGTGCACCATCACCCCCATCATCCACACTCACTGCCCTGAGGCTATACTCCTCCCGAGGGGAGTTATCCCATTCTATGCTGCGCACACAACACCAGCCTCAGCGGTCTGCCTCGCAGCGGTGGTACTCCCTGACCGCAATCCACGGGTGGCGCAGTCGGACAATTAACCTCAAAACCTAATAAAGACTGTCACTGGTTTGACCAGCCTGAGCCACGGGACCGGGTCACCGCCACGGAGACTACAGACTCCAGAGACCCGGCACCGGGTATCCCACACACGTGTACACACGGCCCAGGGGGCACGTCACATGCAGTACAGCATATTACAAACATAAGTCCCATTATTGGGGAGTGGGTCTCCCATAGTATTTGCTTATGCTTTCCCAGCAAAAGCTGCCAAAAATTAGGACGGAGCAACTTGCAATGCCCCTTACAAGAGCCATGCAGTACAGCATATTACAAACATAAGTCCCATTATTGGGGAGTGGGTCTCCCATAGTATTTGCTTATGCCTTGCAAGCAAAAGCTGCCAAAAATTAGGACGGAGCAACTTGCAATGCCCCTTACAAGAGCCATGCAGTACAGCATATTACAAACATAAGTCCCATTATTGGGGAGTGGGTCTCCCATAGCATTTGCTTATGCTTTCCCAGCAAAAGTTGCCAAAAATTAGGACGAAGCAACTTGCAATACCCCTTACAAGAGCCATGCAGTACAGCATATTACAAACATAAGTCCCATTATTGGGGTGTGGGTCTCCCATAGTATTTGCTTATGCTTTCCCAGCAAAAGCTGCCAGAAATTAGGATGGAGCAACTTGCAATGCCCCTTACAAGAGCCATGCAGTACAGCATATTACAAACATAAGTCCCATTATTGGGGAGTGGGTCTCCCATAGTATTTGCTTATGCTTTCCCAGCAAAAGCTGCCAAAAATTAGGATGGAGCAACTTGCAATGCCCCTTACAAGAGCCATGCAGTACAGCATATTACAAACATAAGTCCCATTATTGGGGAGTGGGTGTCCCATAGTATTTGCTTATGCCTTGCAAGCAAAAGCTGCCAAAAATTAGGATGGATCAACTTGAAATGCCCCTTACAAGAGCCATGCAGTACAGTATATTACAAACATAAGTCCCATTATTGGGGAGTGGGTGTCCCATGGTATTTGATTATGCTTTCCCAGCAAAAGCTGCCAAAAATTAGGACGGAGGAACTTGCAATGCTGGCACCCTGGTGGTATAGTGGTGATGGAGGCTGAGGATAAGGAGAAGAAGATTAAACAGCCGAAACGAGGAAGCGTATACCCATGTGTGGGTGTGAAGCGGTGCATGTGAATACACCTCCCGAAATAACACAGTGGATTTGACTTTATGTTACTCTGCTGTCATTTGGTGGTGATGAGAAGTCTGGCCCAATCCAGCCCTTGTTCATTTTGATAAGGGTCAGCTTGTCAGCATTGTCAGTTGACAGGCGAGTGCGCTTATCAGTTATAATTCCCACAGCGGCACTAAAAACACGCTCCGATAACACGCTAGCGGCAGGGCAGGCCAGGACCTCCAAGGCGTTCAGAGCGAGTTCATTCCAAGTGTCCAGCTTGGATACCCAATAATTAAAAGGCACAGAGGAATCACGGAAGACGCTGGTACGATCGGCAAGGTACTCCCTCTCCATCTTTTGAAACTTTCCACTCCTTGTGAGAGTACCCCGCACCTCAGGGCCTGTAAGCTGGGCGGGTGTCAGAAAACTGTCCCAGAACGTTGACAGTGTTCCCCTGCCTCTGCTGGATTGGAGTTGCATCTCTCTCGCCTGTACGCCTTGGTTGGGCAACGAACTGTGACCTCTGCCGCTAGCGTGTTCAGATGGGAATTTTTTTAAGAGTTCTGCAGCAAGGGCCTTCTGGTACTGCCCCATTTTTGTAGACCTCTCCACCTCAGGAATAAGAGAGTGAAAGTTCTCCTTGTAGCGGGGGTCTACAAGTGTCACCAACCAGTAATGACTGTCACCCAACATTTTGACAACGCGAGGGTCACGGTTAAGGCAGCGTAACATAAAGTCAGCCATGCGTGCCAGACTGGTAACGGGCAAGATTTCCGTGTCCTCACCAAGATGACGACTGACCATGCTCTGCTCCTCCTCCTCCTCTTCCTCCTCCCCCCTGTCCTCAGGCCACCCACGCTGAACCGATGGTATGACACTTGTACAGGTACTACCGTCTACAATGCATGATAGCAGCTCCTGTTCTTCCTCCTCCTCCTCCTCCTCTCCCTCATTGTCCCCCAATGCACATTGGGATGAGATGAGGCTGGGCTGTGTGTAATCGCCCGCTACGGCTTCTTGATCCATCTCATCATACTCTGGCTGCAATGCCTCCTATTTAATTCTCTGCATAGAGCGTTGCAAAAGACAGACAAGTGGGATGCTGACACTAATGATGGCGTCATCACCACTCACCATCTTGGTGGCCTCCTCAAAGTTTGTCAGGATGGTACATATGTCAGACATCTAGGTCCACTCCTGAGGTCTTATGTGTGGAGTCTGACCTGAATATTGACGGCCTTGTTGCAGCTGGTACTCCACAACTGCTCTCTTCTGCTCACAAATCCTTTGCAACATGTGGAGGGTAGAGTTCCAACGTGTGGGGACATCACACACGAGTCGGTGTGCCAGAAGCTGCAAACGCTGCTGCAACACAGCAAGGGCGGCGGAAGCTGTAGCCGACTTGTGAAAATGAGCTGACAGGCGGCGTACTTTCACGAGCAGATCTGGCAACTCGGGGTACGATTTAAGAAACCGCTGAACCACGAGGTTAAGCACATGAGCCAGGCATGTTACGTGTGTGATCTCACCTCGCCTCAGAGCCGCCACCAGGTTACGGCCATTGTCACACACGACCATGCCGGGATGTAGGTTCAGCAGTCTCAGCCACAGATCTGCCTGCTCTTTCACAGCTGTCCACAACTCACAAGCAGTTTGAGGTTTATCACCTAAGCTTATGAGTTTCAGCACAGCCTGTTGCCGCTTGGTCGAGGCAGTGCTTCCAGCTTGTAATTGATGTGGTCATTTTGGAGATGGAAGCAGAAGAGGAGGAGGAGGTGCAGAAGCTGTAGAATGTGGGGGTAACCCTGATTGACCCAGGGCCCACAATCCTCGGCGTCGAGAGGACATGTTCCATCCCAAGGTCTGCTTGGGTCCCGGCTTCCACTATATTAACCCAGTGTGCCATCAGCGAGATATACCATCCCTGTCTACATGCACTTGTCCACGTGTCCGTGGTTAGGTGGACTTTCCCAGTAACTGTGTTGTTGAAGGTGCGGCTAATGTTGTGGGACACGTTCTTGAGTAATGCAGGGACAGCACACAGGAAGAAATAGTGGCGGCTGGGGACCTGTGGGGCGTTGGTTGTGTATTTGCGCTTGCGTTCCAAGGACTAGGGTTAGAACAACTGAATGCTGCGCTGGGACAAGGATGTGGTTGCTGATGGTGCTAGTTGAGAATATGCAACGACAGATGCAGGGCGGGAGCCATCTTTGCATGTGCCATGGATAGGGGATTGGCATGCATGCACAACAACGGAAGAAGCAGTGGTGTCACCCGCAGACACTGTTTCTGGACCCTGTCATTCGGCCCACCTAGTCGGGTGCTTTTCTGTCATGTACTTGATCATGCTCGTGGTGGTCAGGCTGAAAGTTTTGCAACCCATGCTGATGCTGACCTGGCAAATGGAGCAAATGACAATTTTGGGGTTATCTTCACAGTCTTTAAAAAACAACCAGACTCGGGAAGACCTAACAGTTGTACTGGCAACTTCTGTCGTGTTGGTGTAATGGGGAACACTTTCCTGCCTTGTGTCTGTAGCCACCACACTGCTTCTTCCTGCCTGTTGTGGAGCTATGCCTCCCTCCCCCTGTGTGCTGCTGTCCTCACTCTGCATGTCCCCCTGCCAGGTTGGATCAGTGACTATTTTGTCCACCATCTCGTCTTCCACTTCCGCACCCTGGTCCTCCTCCTGACTTTCTGGCAATTGTGTCTCATCATCATCCACCGAACCTATAAATGGAAAAGTGAACAGCTCTTCAGAATGTTAAAGTGTGGAATCATTTGTCTCCGGGCACTCAGCATGGTGGGAGAAAGAAAGATCAGGGTGAGGAATATGCGGTTCAAACTCACCGCTACTGAGACTTGACCGTGTGGTAGACAGGGTGGTGCTGGTGGTGGCAAAGTGACATAAAGCATTATCTGCTATCCAACCAACAACCTTTTGACACTGCTCTGGGTTCAATAATGGTGTGCTGCAGTTCCCTAGCAATTGGGACAGTAAGGTCGAGCGACAAGATGTGGGTGTTTGTTGTGGCATAATTTCAGCTTGACCACGGCCTTGGCTTCTGCATGCACCATCACGTCCACTTCCCCGTCCCTTTCCATGCACCTTGCCTATTTTAAATGGAGGACAATATTTTTCACATTCACTACAAATGACTGGTTTTGAACCGCAGCTGTATGTGATACGTCTGACGGACACCCACAGTTTTAAATAGCAGCCCTGTAGTTTACTATTCTTCACAGCGAGCACGTGTGAATAGCTTCACTGACACACTGGAATAAACTACAAATGGAGGCCAATATTTTCCATGTTCACTACAATTTTCTGGATTTTTATGGCTGTAATATGGAAAAGATCTGGCTGTATTCTGCAGTGCTAACAAGCAAGTGGACCAGAAAAATGGTGTACTCTGGATTGCTTTTTAAGCAAATAATCAGAATTAAGATAAAAAATTAGACCTGGCCCATTATATCTGGGGCTATGTCTACAAATATCTGTAACAGCAGGAGCAGACAGAACGTGTAAAGGACACTGCTGTGCTGTATAGTGTTCACAAATTTCTCTGCCTGCCTAACTCCTATCTCCACTGAATATATGTAGCGGGATTAGTCATCAGAAGGACTGTTAATTCATATGGAGGTATAGATATGTTGTGGAATACCTGCACTAACTAATAAACAAGAAAATCTCTCCTTCACTCAGCAGCAGCTCTCCCTACTCTTCCTGTTTCCGGGGTAGACTGTGACGAGCCTAGTGTCACTGGGTCTTAAATAGATCCCATGACGCCATGCGGCCAGCCAATTAACATAGCTATGGGATTACAATGCGTTGCAAGAAATCCCTGCATGTTCATTGGCTCTCTAAAAAGCGGAAAACATGCAGAGCGGGGACCGGAGCTGCCGCCCGAGCAACCCAGAAATACTCGCTGAGTGCCAAGCTTATCAAACAGAGTGATGCTCTGGCGAGTACCGAGTAGTGGCGAGCACTTTCGCTCATCACTATCACTGAGCAATACTATACTACAAGGCCACTGCCTAAAACTGTGGTCATGAGACGTAATCCCATATTACGGTGATAATAATACAAACATTTTGTGGAGCGTGCCAAATATACAACATTTCAAGTCTGCCAGCTGTGTGTTGTTGAACCTATTCACACTTGATCGCTGACCAATGCCACACTACAAGGCCACTGCCTAAAACTGTGGTCATCACACGTGATCCAATATTACTGCGGTAATAATACAGACATTTTGTGGAGCATGCCAAATATTATACTCCATTTCAAATTTGCCAGCTGTATGTTGTTCAAGCTATTCACACTTGGTCACTGACCCATACCACATTACAAGGCCACAGCCTAAAACCGTGGTCATCACACGAGATAGCATATTACTGCGGTAATAATACAAACATTATGTGGAGCGTACTAAATATACTCCATTTAATGTAAGCCATCTGTGTTTTGTTGAATCTATTCACACATGATCACTGACCAATAATAGCGATGAGCGAACGTGCTCGTTACTGCTCGGTACTCACCTGAGTATCATTGTGCTCGGCGAGCTCTGCGCTCGCCGAGTATTTCCGGGTTGCTCGGGCGTGAACTCGGGTCCCCTCCGTGCATGTTTGGCGCTCTTTAGAGAGCCAATGAACATGCAGGGATTACCTGCTATGCACTGTAATGCCGTAGCCATGTTGGTTGTGGGCATTACAGTGATTGGCTGGCCGCACAGCATCATCAGGTGTATATAAGACCGGGCGCCGCCATGCTTGTCACAGTCTACCCCGGAATCAGGCAGAGTAGGGAGAGGTGCTGCTGTGTCAGGGAGAGATTTGCTTGTTTAGAGTTAGTATAGGTATTCCACAACATATATCTATAATATCCATCTGAAATAACAGTCCTTCTGAGGACTAATCCAGCTGCATATAATCAGTGGTGATAGCAG
This sequence comes from Phyllobates terribilis, assembly GCF_046119375.1. Classification (NCBI taxonomy): domain Eukaryota; kingdom Metazoa; phylum Chordata; class Amphibia; order Anura; family Dendrobatidae; genus Phyllobates; species Phyllobates terribilis. The sequence continues at coordinate 289,116,283 of NW_027362769.1, forward strand.
GAATTAGGCAGGCAGGCAGTGTCCATTGAACGTCCTATTAGTCTACGTATTCCGCAGCATATACACTGCTCAAAAAAATAAAGGGAACACTCAAATAACACATCCTAGATCTGAGTGAAGGAAAAATTCTCATTGAATACTTTGTTCTGTACAAAGTTGAATGTGCTGAAAACAAAATCACACAAAAATTATCAATGGAAATCAAATTTATTAACCAATGGAGGCCTGGATTTGGAGTCACCCCCAAAATTAAAGTGGAAAAACACACTACAGGCTGATCCAACGTTGATGTAATGTCCTTAAAACAAGTCAAAATGAGGCTCAGTATTGTGTGTGGCCTCCAGGTGCCTGTATGACCTCCCTACAATGCCTGGGCATGCTTCTGATGAGGTGGCTGATGGTCTCCTATGGGATCTCCTACAAGAACTGGAGTAAAGCATCCGCAAACTCCTGGACAGTCTGTGGTGCAACGTGGCGTTGGTGGATGGAGCGACACATGATGTCCCAGGTGTGCTCAATCGGAATCAGGTCTGGGGAGCGGGCAGGCCAGTCCATAGCTTCAATGCCTTCATCTTGCAGGAACTGCTGACACATTCCAGCTACATGAGGTCTGGCATTGTCCTTCATTAGGAGGAACCCAGGGACAACCGCACCAGCACATGGTCTCACAAGGGGTCTGAGGATCTCATCTCGGTACCTAATGGCAGTCAGGCTACCTCTGGCAAGCACCTGGAAGGCTGTGCGGCCCTCCAAAGAAATGCCACCCCACACCATTACTGACCCACTGCCAAACCGGTCATGCTGAAGGATGTTGCAGGCAGCAGATTGCTCTCCACAGTGTCTCCAGACTCTGTCATGTCTGTCACATGTGCTCAGTGTGAACCTGCTGTCATCTGTGAAGATGCAAAACCTACAAAAGGAAAAAAATATCTCATACCCTACGATCATTATATATAAATGTAAAGCAAACTTGCATATGAAATATAGGGTACTTTGTGAACTATTTTTGATCAAAAAAAGTATACAAGCCGTCCCACCAGCGACAAGGTGACCCTAAATTGGGACGGTCCTACACTGTCTATATTAAAAACCTTACTGTATATCAAAGCTGAAGTAATGCATATAAAAGGGTAGACAAATAGAACCGGGTCTGTGAAGAGCACAGGGCGCCAGTGGCGACTTTGCCAATCCTGGTGTTCTGTGGCAAATGCCAAACGTCCAGCACGGTGTTGGGCTGTGAGCACAACCCCCATCTGTGGACGTTGGGCCCTCATACCACCCTCATGGAGTCGGTTTCTAACCGTTTGTGCAGACACATGCACATTTGTGGCCTGCTGAAGGTCATTTTGCAGGGCCCTGGCAGTGCTTCTCCTGTTCCTCCTGGCACAAAGGCGGAGATAGCGGTCCTGCTGCTGGGTTGTTGGCCTCCTACGGCCCCCTCCATGTCTCCTGGTGTACTGGCCAGTCTCCTGGTAGCGCCTCCAGCCTCTGGACACTACTCTGACAGACACAGCAAACCTTCTTGCCACAGCTCGCATTGATGTGCCATCCTGGATGAGCTGCACTACCTGAGCAACTTCTGTGGGTTGTAGAGCCTACCACGAGTGTGAAAGCACAACCAACATTCAAAAGTGACTAAAACATCAGCCAGAAAGCATTGGTACTGAGATGTGGTCTGTGATCCCCACCTGCAGAACCACTCCATTATTGAGGGTGTCTTGGTAATTGCCAATAATTTCCATCTATTGTCTATTCCATTTGCACAACAGCATGTGAAATTGATTGTCAATCAGTGTTGCTTCCTAAGTGGACAGTTTGATTTCACAAAAGTGTGATTTACTTGGAGTTATATTCTGTTGTTTAAGTGTTCCCTTTATTTTTTGAGCAGTGCATATATATATACTGTATATGCACAGTATATATATATATATATATATATATATATATATATATATATAAATAAGTTAGGCAGACTGCAGTGTATAATACAGCACAAGAGGCCCCATTCCATTTCTGTCTCTGCTGCTGCTGTTACAGATATTTCTACAAATAGCCCCAGGTATCAGGGGCCAAGGATAATTATTTTTTTTATCTTAATCCTGATTATTTGGTTAAAAAGCAATCCAGAGAACACAGTTTTTCTGCTCCATTTGCTTTTTGCCACAGCAGAATACAGCCAGATTCTTTCCATATATCAGCGATAAAAATCCAGAAATTTGTAGTGAACGTGGAAAATATTGGCGTCCGTTTAAGTTTTGTTGTAGTGTGTCAGTGAAGTTATTGACACCAGGTCGCTGTGAAAAATAGTAACCTGCAGGCCAGCTATTTAAAACTGTGGTCGGGCCTTGGGACGGAACACGTCCTCCCGACAACGAGGATTGCGGGCCCTGGGTCAATCCGGGTTGCCCCCACATTCTACAGCTCCTGCACCTCCTCCTCAGCCTCCATCTATGAAATGTCCAATCGGAAGCTGGAAGCACTGCAGCACTGCCTTGGCCAAGTGGCAACAGGCACTGCTGAAGCTAATATGTTTTGGGGACAAATAAAACCCCTCTGAAGAGTTGATGACCGCTATAAAAGTGCAGGAACATCTGTCACTCTCACTGCTGAACCTACACCCAGGCAGGGTCGTGTGTGACAATGGCCGGAACCTGGTGGTGGCACTGAAGCTAGGCAACCTCACACACGTACCATGCCTGGCCCATGTGCTCAACCTAGTGGTTCAGCAGTTTCTCAAAACCTACCCGGATCTGCCTGATCTTCTTGTCAAAGTACGCTACGTGTGTGCCCATTTCAGAAAGACAGCTACAGCTTCCACCACCCTGACAGTGCTTCAGCAGCGTTTGCAGCTTTCAGCTCAAGGAATGGTGTGAAATGTCCCCATGCGTTGGAACTCAATCTTGCAGATGTTGGAAAGGATTTGAGATTAGCAGAGGGCAGTTGTTGAGTACCAGCTTCAACATGCCTGTCGGCATTCAGGTCAGCCTCTGCTCATCCTCCACCACTATATCACCAGGGTGACCATGATGCAACACCCACAAAAATTTTTTCTAAGGGTGTTCATGATGCCCGTAGGAAATTTTTTAGAAGCCTACTTCTAACATTCTGTATGTTATACAGCATGCTCTGTTCATGTATACACCCCAGGGTTAAATGTTTTTCAGCCTGTGCACTTAGTGCATAGGCATCACCAGTATAGGAAACGCATTCCTTAACAATGGTTACAAATTTTTTTTAATGAGAACTTCCTGTATGTCTCTTCAAAGGGGTATTGGGGTGCTTCAAAGTTTTGGCAACCCTTGCAGTCACTGCATGGGCATTACCAGTATAGGAGACCCATTCCTTAACAATGGTAATGATTTTGTAATCAGGACCTCCTCTACATCTCTTCAAATTGGTATTGGAGTGTGTCAATTTTTTTGCCAGCCCTTGCAGTCATTGCATGGGCATTAACAGTATAGGAGATCCATTCCTTAACAATGGTAAGAATTATTTTAATGTGGACCTCCTCTAAGTCTCTTCGAGGGGTATTGGAGAGCGCACAAATTTTTGGCAGCCCTTGCAGTCACTGTAGGGCATTACCAGTATAGTAGACCCACTTCTTTATAATGAGAACATTTGTTTTACTGGTGCTCCTCTATGTCTCTTCAAAGGGGTATTGCAGTGCGTCCTAATTTCTGGCAGCTCTTACAGTCACTGCATGGCCATTACCACTATTGGAGACCCACTCCTTAATAATGGGAATATTTTTTTTTTAAATCAGGCCCTCTTTGTGTCTTCAACGGTGTATTGGGGTTTTTCCAAATTTTGGGCAGGCCTTACAGTCGCTGCATGGGAATTACCCCTATTTGAGACCCGCTCATTAATAATGGGAATATTTTGTTTTTAAATCAGGCCCTCAATGTGTCTTCAACACTGTATTGGGGTTATTCTAAATTTTGGGCAGGCCTTAAAGTCACTGCATGGGCATTACCACTATAGCATACTCACTCCTTTATAATGGGAATTTTTTGTTTAAATCAGGCCCTCTATGTGTCTTCAAAGGTATATTGTTTTTTTTCCAAATTTTGAGCAGGCCTTACAGTTACTGCATATGCAATAACAATATAGGGAACTCACTCCTTAATAATGGGAACAACAAAGCACAGCCAGCTTATGGCCCTCTAACAATAGTGAGGGCTGTCTGCTGCCCCTTTAACAATAGTAAGGGTCACCTAATAGCCCTATAAAAATAGGCTTTGTGAATTTCAGAGTCCATCCTTCATAAATGAAACAGGATATGCCTGATCATGTCTAACATACCACAAGGCCAGATAAGGTAGTAAAATGTTAAAATGAAATTTACCTGTGAAGGTATTTTTCACCGTTGAAAGCAATGCCATAGTGCAAAAACGCATCAACCATACTTCGTGTGAACATAGGGCAAGGTGTGGAGGAGCATTTTTTGGGGGGCTATTTATTGTGCCTTATATGCAAGTCATTACCCTGTAAAGAACGTTCCTTAACGTTTTTCCCAGGAAAATCCATTTTGGTTTCGTTTTTGTATGTTTTATTGTGAGTCCGTAAAAGTGGCGTAATAGTCAGACAACATTGTTCACAGCAGTGACCTGAGAGTCAAAGATGCTTCCCGGGGTCTTCCCCATGCTGTTCTCATGTCATTTGAGCACTGTTCCAATCGATTTTGGCAATTTTTAGGCCCCCAGCAGATCTCGAAGGGGGGGAATGCTTGAGTTCCCCATAGACTTACATTGGGATCGCGAGTACCCAAGCATTACGATTGCTCGAACTGAGCAATGAGTACCCGAGCATTTTAGCGCTCGCTCATTACTAGTCACTACAGTTCGTGCCTTCAAGGGTGTATGGTTGACCCTGCTTGTAATTTTTTGCAGGCTTTGCACTTAGTGCATAGCCTTTATGAGTCTAGGAGTACTACAACATGACAATTTGAACTGAATATGTATGTGGCTCTCCTTTATGTCTAATACAGGGTGCATGAGATTACTTGTGAGTCCCTAGTTTTTGGTACTTCTTGCTTCCTTCATAAATTACACTGAAATTTCCTATTTTTTAATAAAATAATAATAATATATTATAACTATAATAATATAATAAATTTTGATTTACTTTTATTCATTCTTTTTAAATTTTGCCTTATATACAATTCTTTATACAGGAAAAAATGTTTCATGAATTTTTTTTTTCCTATTAACTCCAAGTTCTCTTCAATTTTGAGGTTCATTGTCAGTCCTTTAACCCCTTTACAACCCAAGGTGGTTTGTACGTTAATGACCAGGCCAATTTTTACAATTCTGACCACTGTCACTTTATGAAGTTATTACTCTGGAACGCTTCAATGGATCCCCTGATTCTGAGATTGTTTTTCCGTGACATATTGTACTTCATGATTGTGGTAAAATTTCTTCGATCACTTGCGTTTATTTGTGAAAAAAACAGAAATTTGGCGAAAATTTAAAAAATGTTGCAATTTTCAAAATTTGAATTTTTATGCCCTTAAATTAGAGAGATATGTCACACAAAAAAGTTAATAAATAACATTTCCCACATGCCTACTTTACATCAGCACAATTTGAAACCAATTTTTTTTTTTAGGGAGCTTTAAGGGTTAAAACCAGTTATTTCTCATTTTTCCAACAAAATTTGCAAAACTATTTTTTTAGGGACCACATCACATTTGAAATCACTTTGAGGGGTCTTTATGACAGAAAATACCCAAAAGCGACACCATTCTAAAAACTGCACCCCTCAAGGTGCTCAAAATCACATTCAAGAACTTTATTAACCCTTCAGGTGCTTCACAGGAATTTTCAATCCCCGCAAGTTTTTTTTGTCCGTGAAGCATATGGGGCAGAGACTCGAGCATGTCACCATACTCAGTGCATACCCGAGCACCCGATGCAAACTCAAGTACCAAGCACTTGCACTCAACAGTAGTCGCCATATCGTCATCTTTTTTTTTTACTTTTGAAAAAAATCCAAACCCCAACCCTAACCCCAACCCTAACCCTAGCCCAACCCTAACCCTAGCCCAACCCTAACCCTAGCCCAACCCTAACCCTTCCAACCCTAGCCCAACCCTAACCCCAACCCTAACCCCAACCCTAACCCTTGCCCAACCCTAACCCTAGCCCAACCCTAACCCCAACCCTAACCCTAACCCAAGCCCAACCCTAACCCAAGCCCAACCCTAACCCTGCCCCAACCTTAACCCTAGCACAACCCTAACCGGAGAGTTTATTTTTTGCGCCGTTCCTCGTGCGGTATAAGTGATTACACGACTTTATTCTTCGGGTCGGTGCGATTACAGAGATACCAGAATCATATCAAGTTTTTATGATTGACAGCTGTCACACACTAAAAGATGCATATTTTTGTAAAATCTAGTTTTTGCATCGCCATATTTTGAGAGCTATAATTTTTCCGTATTTTGGCCGACAGACTCATGTGATGGCTTGTTTTTTGCGGGATGAGTTGACGTTTTTATTGGTGCCATTTTCAGGCACGTGACCTTTTTTGATTGCTTTCTATTCCGATTTTTGGGAGGCAGAATAAACCAAAAGGTATTTAGCATCACTGTAAGAGGCTACATTATCCTGCTGCGAGTGATGAGATATACAGTTATATGAAAAAGTTTGGGCACCCCTATTAATCTTAAGCTTAATGTTTTATAAAAATTGGTGTTTTTGCAACAGCTATTTCAGTTTGATATATGTAATAACTGTTGGACACAGTAATGTTTCTGCCTTGAAATGAGGTTTATTGTACTAACAGAAAATGTGCAATCTGCATTCAAACAAAATTTGACAGGTGCATAAGTATGGGCACCCCACCAGAAAAGTGACATTAATATTTAGTAGATCCTCCTTTTGCAAAAATAACAGCCTCTAGTAGCTTCCTGTAGCTTTTAATGAGTTCCTGGATCCTGGATGAAGGTATTTTTGACCATTCCTCTTTACAAAACATTTCCAGTTCAGTTAAGTTTGAAGGTCGCCGAGCATGGACAGCCGTCTTCAAATGATCACACAGATGTTAAATGATATTCAGGTCTGGGGACTGGGATGGCCATTCCAGAACATTGTAATTGTTCCTCTGCATGAATGCCTGAGTAGATTTGGAGCGATGTTTTGGATCATTGTCTTGCTGAAAGATCAATCCCATGCATAACTTCAACTTTATCACTGATTCTTGAACATTATTGTCAAGAATCTGCTGATACTGAGTGGAATCCATGTGTCCCTCAACTTTAACAAGATTCCCGATGCCGGCATTGGCCACACAGCCCCAAAGCATGATGGAACCTCCACCAAATTTTACTGCGGGTAGCAAGTGTTTTTCTTGGAATGGTGTGTTTTTTTGCCGCCATTCATAACGCCTTTTTGTATGACCAAACAACTCAATCTTGGTTTCATCAGTCCACAGGACCTTCTTCCAAAAAGAAATTGGCTTCTCCAAATGTGCTTTTGCATACCTCAGCCGACTCTGTTTTTGGCGTGCTTGCAGAAACGGCTTCTTTCGCATCACTCTCCCATACAGCTTCTCCTTGTGCAAAGTGCGTTGTATAGTTGACCGATGCACAGTGACACCATCTGCAGCAAGCTGATGCTGCAGCTCTCTGGAGGTGGTCTGAGGATTGTCCTTGACTGATCTCACCATTCTTCTTCTCTGCCTTTCTGATGTTTTTCTTGGCCTGCCACTTCTGGCCTTAACAAGAACTGTCCCTGTGTTCTTCTATTTCCTTACTATGTTCCTCACAGTGGAAACTGACAGGTTAAATCTCTGAGACAGCTTTTTGTATCCTTCCCCTGAACAACTATGTTGAATAATCTTTGTTTTCAGATCATTTGACAGTTGTTTTGAGGAGCCCATGATGCCCTCTTCAGAGGAGATTCAAACAGGAGAACAACTTGCAAGTGGCCACTTTAAGTAGCTTTTCTCATGATTGCATACACCTGGCTATGATGTTCAAAGCTCAATGAGGTTACAAAACCAAAAAAAGGGCTTTAGTAAGTCAGTAAAAAGTAGGTAGGAGTATTTAAAACAAGAAAATGATAAGGGTGCCCATACTTATGCACCTGTCAAATTTTGTTTGAATGCAGATTGCACATTTTCTGTTAGTACAATAAACCTCATTTCAAGGCAGAAACATTACTGTGTCCAACAGTTATTACATATATCAAATTGAAATAGCTGTTGCAAAAACACCAATTTTTATAAAACATTAAGCTTAAGATTAATAGGGGTGCCCAAACTTTTTCATATAACTGTATACTCCTTTATGCCCTCTGCTTTATCCCTGTTAAAGCACCTGCTAGAGGCAAAGGAGGCCAAATGTGTCTTATATTTGGTACTACTACACGTATTTACAAAATATGAAGAAAACAGAAAATATACGTAGAATCACATCCCAAAAGCAAATACCTGCAACTGGCCTTTGTATTCAGATGGCTGATGTACACATCGAGAATGAGACTATTGGAGCAATGAATTGGGCTCAAAAAATTATTTTAAGCAACATGCACACTTTAAAGTGTTTTAAACAACATGCACCCCTGTGTTTAAAGAGGACCTTTCACCAATTTTTTTATGTTAAACTGAACACACAATGTAATAAGGGCTGCAAAATAGAATACATTTTTTTTTATTTTGTCTCTTTATTGAAGAAATGTTAGCAATCAAAGAATTTGGCAACAAATAGTTTAACTTTTCTAATGCAAAGTGGATGTTATCATACAATTTTCAGTGTAGTTGTGCACTTCTTCCCCTCTATGACGCTGACTAATCATAAGCACAGCATTCCTCTATATCTACTGAATGGTATACCACTGAGTTCCTTCTCCAATGGACAATAGTAATTTCCACACTCTGTTTAGATTCCTAGACAGCCCAGTAATTCCATCCCTTCAAATACTGGTTCAAGTGGATTTTTTGTATTTTTTAGTTCAGGAATAACATTCCACTCATACCCTATTCTCAGCCTGTGAAAGGTACATTATCTGAAATGTTGCTATACTTCAATCTACAATGTAAAAGCTGTAATAGCAGAAAAAAAATGTCACCACTATAGCTCAGAGCAGGTTTCTCAGGGTGTGAGAAGTAATGACACCCTGCTATGAGTTTCTGGTCTAACCTCTTGCATGGGTAAATGTGGACGGGAGGGTCAGTGCAGCTGAGTTTAACTGTATCATATTCAAAACCTTTTTATCAGCTTTCCTCCTCTCCAAGCATGGTCACTAGTGAAGAGCGAGCATGCTTGCAACTGCTCGGTGCTCACCCAAGCATCTCACTGCTCGAGATGCTTGTCGCTCGCTGAGTATTTCCAGGGTTGCTTGGCGAGAGCTCGGGTCTCCTCCCTGCATGTTTGGTGCTCTGTACAGAGCCAATGAACATGCAGGGATTGCTTGCCACTCACTGTAACGCCATAACCATGTTGATTGTGGCATTACAGTGATTGGCTGGCCGTACAGCGTCATCAGGTCAATATTAGACCTGGCGCCGCCATGCTCGTCACAGTCACTATGGAATAAAACAGTGTAGGGAGAGATGCTGCTGAGCTAGGGAGAGATTTGCTTGTTTCTAGTTAGTGTAGGTATACCAAACTATATTTGAGACACATATTCATCTCAACAAACAGTCCTTCTGAGGACTAATCCATCTGCAGAGATATCAGGCGGGCAGCGTATATAGCAGACTGCAGTGCACATAGCACAAAAGACTCCATTCTAGTTTTGTCTGCTGCTGCTGTTAGATATTTCTAGAAATAGGTCCAGGTCTCAGGGGCAAGGAATCATTTTTTTTGGATCTTAATCCTCATTATTGCTTAAAAAGCAATCCAGAAAACAACATTGTTCGGCGCCATTTGCTTGTTGGCACTGCAGAGGACAGCCAGGTCCTTTCCATATTACAGCGCTAAAAATCCAGCTTTTTAAAACTGTGGTTGTCCGTCACATGGATTACATATAATTGCGCTGACAATACTGCCATTTCTGGCATCCGTTAAAAATTTGTTTCAGTGTGTCGCAATTGACACCAGTTTGCAGTTCAAAATAGTTACCTACAGGCCAGGTATTTAATACTGTGTTTTCTCCATCACAAGCATCACATATAAGTTCGCTCCAAATTCAGTCAATTGTAGTGAGCGTGGAAGATATTGTCCTCCATTTAAAATGGGCACGTGGCAAGGGATGGGGGAACTGGACGTGATGGTGATGGTGCATGCAGGGCAAGTGGGCAAGCTGAGATTTTGCCACAACAAACACCCACATCTTCTCGCTTGACTTTCCTGTCACAGGGGACTGCAAAACACCACTATTGAACACAGAGCAGTGTGAAAAGGTTATTGTTTGGATAGCAGATAATGCTTCCAGTCATTTAGCCACCAGCACCACTATGCTGTCTTCCACACGGTCAAGTCTCAGTAGCTGTGAGTCTGGACCGCATATTCCTCACCCTGATCCTCCTTCCTCCCACCATGCTGAGTGCCCGGAGACAACTGATCCCACACTTGGACACTACGAAGAGCTGTTCACGTTTCCATTTATAAATTCCGGTCTCTCGTCCGGTCCACTTGAAGCGGGACAAGAGGAGATCGCATGTAGCGATGCCCAAATATTTGAGCAGCCACGGTCACATGAAGGCGACGGTGGGAAAGTGTCAGAAGAGGTGGACGATGATGAGACACAATTGCCAGAAAGTCAGGAGGAGGACCAGGGTGCGGAAGTGGAAGACAAGGTGGTGGATGATATAGTAACTGACCCAACCTGGCAGGAGGATATGCAGAGTGAGCAGAGCAGCACAGAGGAAGAGGGAGGCAGAGCACCACAACGTGCAGGAAGAAGCAGTGTGGTGGCCGCAAAAAAAAAGGCAGGCAACCGTTCCTCGTAACATTAACACGAAGGAAGTTGCCAGTTCAACTGTTAGGTCTTCCGAGTCTGGTCGTTTTTTAAAGACTCTGCCGATAACCGCAAAAAGGCCATTTTCACCACCTGCCAGGCCAGCATCAGCAGGGGTGGCAAAACAACCGGCCTGACAACCACCAGCATGATCAGGCACATGGCAGCAAAGCACCCAACTTTGTGGGACAAACCCCAGGGTCCAGGAACAGTGTCTGCGGGTGGCACCACTGCTTCTTCCGCTGTTGTGCATGCAAGCCAATTCCCTGTCCATGGTGCATGCGAAGATGCTTCCTGCCTTGCACCTGTCATTGCACACTCTCAGGAAGCACGTCCTTGTCCCAGCGCAGCGTTCAGTTGTCCATACCCCAGTCCTTGGAATGCAAGCGCAAATATGAAGCCAACGCCCTACAGGTCACACTACTAAATTCCCACATTTTGTGACTGCTTGCACTAGAAATGTTGACTTTTAGGCTCGTGGAGACGGTAGCATTCCGCAACCTGATGGCGGCGCCCGTTCCTCGTTACTTGGTCCCCATCCGCCACTATTTCTCCGGGTGTGCAGTCCCCGCATTACACAAGCACGTGTCCCAAAACATTAGCCGTGCCCTCAACAACGAAGTTACCGGGAAAGTCCACCTAATCATGGACACATGGACAAGTGCTGTGGGCAGGGACGGTACATCTCGCTGACGGCACACTGGGTTAACATAGTGGAAGCTGGGACCCAGTCGGACCTTGCGACGGAACACGTCCTCCAGACGCCAAGGATCGCAGGGCCCAGGTCAAACAGGGTTGCCCCCACAGTCTACAGCTCCTGCACCTCATCCTCTTCAGCCTCCTCTTCCTTTTCAGCCTCCATCTCCGAAATGACCACATCAGTCACAAGCTTGAAGCACTGCAGCACTGCCTCGGCCAAGTGGCAACGGGCTGTGCTGAAGCTAATATGCTTAGGTGACAAACCACACAATGCTGAATAGTTGTGGACAGCTCTGAAAGAGCAGGCAGATCTGTAGCTCACACCGCTGAACCTACAGCCAGGCATGGTCGTGTGTGACAATGGCCGGAACCTGGTGGTGGCTTTGAGGAGAGGCAAGCTCACACACATACCATGCCTGGCCCTTGTGCTTAACCTCGTGGTTCATCGCTTTTTCAAATCCTACCCGGAGCTGTCGGATCTGCTTGTCAAAGTACGCCGCCTGTGTGCCCATTTTAGAAAGTCAGCTACAGCTTCCGCCGCCCTTGCCTTGATTCCGGCTCACAGACTGGTGTGTGATGTCCCCACGCATTGGAACTCTACACTGCAGATGTTGGGAAGGATTTGTGAGCAGAAGAGGGCAGTTGTTGAATAGCAGCATCAACATGGCCATCAGTATTCAGTTCAGACTTCACACATAAGACTTCAGGAGTGGACATGGATGTCAGACATATGTACCATCCTCCAAAATTTGAGGATTCCACCAAGATGGTGAGTGGCAACAATGCCATAATTAGCATCACCATCCCGCTTCTCTGTCTTCTGAAATGCTCTCTGCTCACAATCAAAGAGGTTGCATTGCAGGCGGAGCACGATGAGATGGAGCATGGAACCATACAGGGTAATTCCACACAGCCCAGCCTCATCTCATCCCCAAGTGGATTGGGTGACAATGAGGAAGAGGAGGAGAAGGAAAAGGAGGAGTAAGAACAGGAGCTAATTTCATAAGCTATAGACGGTACTACCTACACAACTGTCATACCGTCTGTTCAGCGTTGATGGCCTGAGGACAGAGAGGAGGAGGAGGAGAGCATGGTCACTCGTCCTCTTGGTGAGGACACAGAAATCTTGCCAGTTAGCAGTCTAGCACACATAACTGAGTTTATGATATGCTGCCTTTCCCATGACCCTCGCATTCTCAAAATTTTGGGTGACAGTCATTACTGGTTGGTGACACTTCTAGACCCACGTTACAAGGAGAACTTTATATCTCTTATTCCTGAGTCGGAGAGGTCTACAAAAATGGGCCAGTACCAGAAGGCCCTTGTTGCGGAACTATTAAAAAATTCCCATCTGAAAACACTGGCGGCAGAGGTCATAGTTCGTTGGACAACCAAGTAGTACAGGCGAGAGAGACAAAAGCCCAATCCATTTCAGGCAGGAGAACATTGTCAAAGTTCTGGGAGAATTTTCTCAGACCCTCCCATCGCACAAACCCTACGACACGGGGTACTCTCACAAGGAGTGCTAAGTTTGGGAAGATACTAAGGGAGTACCTTGCTGACTGTACCAACATCCTCCGTGATTCCTCTGTGCCTTATAATTATTGGGTATCCAAGGTGGATACATGGAATGAACTGGCTCTCTTGCTCCCTTGGAGGTCCTGGACTGCCCTGCCGCCAGCGTTTTATCAGAGCAGGTTTTTAGTGCCGCTGATGGAATTATAACTAATAAGCGCATCCGCCTGTCAAATGAAAATGCTGACAGGCTGACTCTTATAAAAATGAACAAGCGCTGGATTGGGCCAGACTTCTCAACACCACCGAAAAATAGCAGCGTAACATACACTCAAATCCAGTGTCTTTTTTGGGAGGTGTATTCCCATGCACCTTTTCACACCCACAGATGGGTATACGCTTCCAGATTTTGGCTATTTGCTCTAGTCCTCATCCTTCTCCTCATCCTCATCCTTCACCACCATATCACCAGGGTGACCGTGCTCAATGACGCAACACCCACATAATTTTTTTAAAGGGTGTTTATGATGCCCGTAAAAAAAAAATGTATACAGTATGTTCATGTATACCCCCCAGGGGTAAATTTTTGTCAGCCCATACACTTAGTGCACGGGCATTACAAGTATAGGAGACCTGCTTCTTTCAAATTGGAACATTTTTTATGAGGCCCTCTAAGTCTCTTCCAAGGGGCATTGGAGTGCCTCCCATTTTTGGTAGCCCTTGCATTCACTGCATAGGTCAACACTATGGGAGACTCACTTCCTAATAATGGAAACATTTTTTCCTGAGGCCCTCTACGTCTCTTCCAAGGGGCATTGGAGTGCCTCCCAATTTTTGGCAGCCCTTGCATTCACTGCATAGGCTAACACTATGGGAGAACCTCTCCTTTCTAATGGGAATTTGTCGTTACTGTGGCCCTGCTCTTTGTGTCTTTAAATTCTTAGTGGGGTTTTTCCTAAATTTGGTCAGCCATTGGACTCACTGCATACCCTATAACTGTAGAGCAGACTCTCTCCTTTCTAATGGGAACATGTCGTACACGTTACTGTGACCCTGCTTTATGTGTCTTTAAATTGTTAGTGGGGTTTTTCCTAAATTTGGTCAGCAGTTGGACTCACTGCATACCCTATAACTGTAGAGCAGACTCTCTCTTTTCTAATGGGAACATGTCGTACTTGTTACTGTGGCCCTGCTCTAAGTGTCTTTAAATTCTTATTGGTGTTTTTCCCAAATTTTGGCAGCCCTTTCAGTCGCAGCATGGGAATTACCTCTATAGGAGACCAGCTCCTTTATAATGGGAATATTTTTTTTACTGAGACCCTCTCTTCAAAGGGGTATTGGGTTGCGTTCGAATTTTTGTTAGCCCTTGCAGTCAATGCATACGCAATAACAGTATAGGAGACGCACTCGTTAATAATGGGAACAACAAAGCATAGCTGGCTGATGGCTCTCTAACAATAGCGAGGTCCGACTGCTGGCCCTATAAAAATAGGCTTTAAGACTTTCAGAGTCCCTCCATCATAAATGAAACAGGATGTGTCCGATGATGTGTCACACACCACATTGCCAGATAAGGTTATAAAATGTTAAAATGACATTTCCCGTTGAATGCATTTGCCTTAAAAATAACGTAACGGAAAAAAAAACAGTAGGATCCTTCTTTAGTATAAAAAACAGAGTCGCCAATGTAACCTCAATGTAATCACATTGTTCAGCTCCTGCACCTCCTCCTGCATCTCCGAAATGACCTCATCAGTCACAAGCTGAAAGCACTGCAGCACTGCCTTGGCCAAGCAGCAACAGGCTGTGCTGAAGGTAACATGCTTAATGCTTAGGTGACAAACCGCCCAGCGCTGCAGAGTTGTTGAAAGCTGTATCACAGCAGCCTGATCTGTCCCTCTCACCACCGAACATACAGCCAGGTCATGTGTGACAATGGGCAGAACCTGGTGATGGAGAAATGACAGCTGGAGTAGATACGGTTTCCCTCTATGCCAGTCCTTTCACCGAGCTAAAGAATATGGCTGTGGTGAAATACAACTCTCAGCAAAAAAAAGCTGTGGACAGGCTCCATACCGTCCCTGGCCACATTCACCTGTGTGTTTGTGGTTAGGTGGTGCTTCCCAGTAAGTGCCCTGGGGAGGGCACGGGTAATGTTGTGGGACCCGTGCTTGTGGAAGGCAGAGACGATACTGGGAGAAATAGTGGCGGCTGGGGACCGAGTATGGACACCCAGCCGCTGCCGGCATGAGGTTGTGAAAAGCTTCCGCCTCCACGAGCCTAAAAGGCCACATTCAAAGTGCAAGCAGCTGCCCAGAAATCTGGCAGTTTAGTATTGCGGCCTTTGGGTGGGTGGCTGGCTAGCTGCATACTTGTGCTTGCATTCCAAGTAACAGAAAACTAAGCAGATGATGGCCTCTGTCATCATCATGGCCCCACCTCGGCACTATGAACTCTCCTGAAGGAGAAGCCAGGGCCAACCGAAGGAGTCTCTGGTTCTCTGGCGGGCCTGTCCAACCCTGCCGAGACGCAGCCCTGGCTAAGAAAAGTGTGGGGGAAGGTTCCTGGACACTCTATGGCTGCTTTTTTAATGTGGATCGGATGTGCTTATGCATATTATTTCTCAAACCACATTGCAGATCAGGCCATTGCATAACTCTGTAGTCATGAAATTAAATGCGCAAAGAAAGATGTTTGCGTGTCAAAGCACCACCGACAAGTGCGAGCTGATGTTGGACGGGCTGCCATTGCTTCTAAAAAAAGCTGCATTAGAGGACTTCCTGGGAGAAATGACACCCAGAGTAGATATGGTTTCCCTCTATGCCAGTCCTTTCACAGAGCTAAAGAATATGGCTGCGGTGACATACAACTCTCAGTAAAAAAAGCTGTGGACTGGCTCAGTACTGTCCCTGGCCACATTCACTTTGTGGTTAGGCGGTCCTTCCCAGTAAGTGCACTGGGGAGGGCACGGGTATGGTTGTGGTACCCGTGCTTGTGGAAGGGGGAGACGATACTGGGAGAAATAGTGCCAACTGGGGACCGAGTATGGACACCCGGCCGACGCCGGCATGAGGTTGTGAAAAGCTTCCGTCTCCACGAGCCTAAAAGGCCATATTTCAAGTGAAAGCAGCTTTAGAGGACTTCCTGGGAGAGATGACAGCTGGAGTAGATATGGTTTTCCAAGTCCTTTAAACCAAGCTAAAGAATATGGCTGTGGTGAAATACAACTCAGCAAAAAAAGCTGTGGACTGGTTCCGTACCATCCCTGGCCACATTCACTTGACCACGTGTTTGTGGTTAGGCGATCCTTCTCAGTAAGTGCACTGTGGAGGGCACCGGTAATGTTGTAGGACCAGTGCTTGTGGAAGGCGGAGAAATAGTGCCAGCTGGGGATCGAGTATGGATACCGGGTCGCCATAAGATTGTGGAAAGCTTCCGCCTCCATGAGCCTAAAATGCCACATTTCAAGTGCAAGCAGCTGTCAAAAATTTGGCAGTATAATATTGCAGCCTGTGGGTGGGTGGCTGGCTGCATACTTTCACTTGCATTCCAAGGAATGGGGTAGGGACAACTGAATGCTGCACTTGGACAAGGATGTGGACGGTGATTGTTGCAAGTCTGCAATGACAGGTGCATGGCGGGAGGCATCTTCGCATGCGCCAAGGATCACTTATGATGGGCACACTTTTAGGCAGTGACCTGAGAGTCAGAGTTTCTTCCAGGGGTCTTCCCTATGCTGTTCCCATGTCTATTCAGCACTGTATGCATGTGTCTGATGATGTGTCACACACCACATGGCCAGATAAGGTGGTAAAATGTTAAAATGACATTTCCCAGTGAATGCATTTGTATTGGTTAAAAGCAATGCAAAAGTGCAAAAACGCATCAAAAACGCTACGTGTGAACATAGCCCAAGGTGTGGAGGAGTATTTTTGGTTTTGGTCATTTATTTTGCCTTATATACAAGTCATTACCCTGGAAAGATGTTCCTTAACATATTTCCCAGGAAAATACATTTTGGATTAGTTTTTGTATGTTTTATTGTGAGTCTGTAAAAGTGGCGTAATACCTTTGACAACATTGTTGACAGCAGTGACCTGGGAGTCATAAATGTTTCCAGGGGTCTTCCCCATGCTATTCCCATGTCATTTGAGCACTGTTCCCATCGATTTGGGCAATTTTTAGGCCCGCTGCAGACCGCCGGGGGAAGCAGCCTGAAAAATGCTCGAGTTTTCCATAGACTTCCATTGGGCTCGTTGCTCGGGTCGAGCACCCGAGTATTCCAATTTGCTCGACCCGAGCAACGAGTACCTGAGCATTTTAGTGCTCGCTCATCACTAATGGTCGCCTCTACTGTACTGCCCCCCCCCCATATTGCCTGCACTGAGATGTGTAAATAGTCACACCTCTGTTTTGCTCAACTTGTAATCAGAGAGGCAATAATAATAAAAAAAAGTTTTATTCCGCTCTGCAGCCATAATTATATCGTGTGCCCAATTCAACATGAAAAAATCTGGTGAAAGATCCTAATTAAGTTCCAGGATTATGTAGATTTCTCTTAAAAAAAGCCACACACCCTTACAAAATAGGTTGGGACCTGAAGATCTATGTAAAATCATTTCCCAGTAGCAAGTGTGGTGCCCCTGAGGGTTCGGTCGCCACAGAGGTGCTGCATCTCACTCTCAGATAAAGAAGGAGTACGGCACAGGACCCTAACACCTACATCCAACACATACCCGCAGTGGGGGGAGGGCGAGATTGCTCCTAAGGGAGAGCACAGTCCCTAGTCCCTAGCTGGGGGGCAGGAACTATGTAGTGGGTGTGGGTGGAGGAAGTAGCTTAGGGGAGCACATGGAGAGGAAGGTATAAAAGGAGGAGCCATCTTAGATCAGTGTGTTCAGTCTGAGGAGAGAGTGAGAATGAACAGTCTACAGTGAGAGTAGTGGAGCAGGGCTCTGCAGGAGCTCTGCTCAGGCAGAGGGTCTGAGGAGAGGCCCAGGACTGAAGGAGGAGAAGAGTGGAGCAGGAAGGGCTCCAGGAACAGAAGAAAGGACTCCAGGAGTACGGGCAGTGCTGAAGGCCACCCGTACGCCCGAATCTACCAGGAGGTGGAGGGATCAGGCCACACAAAGGGGACCGGTCTCTCAACTAGCAGAGAACTTTATGACTCAACTAGAAACCGGAGGCTGCAGTATTTCAAGTCCTGAAGCCAACAGTCCATATCAGTCTCACCAAGAAGGTAGCTATAGAGGACCCAGGGGACGGAACAGACGTCGCCCGACAAGGCCCGCAGGTACCGGATTGGGACACTAGGTATGAGGTGCAGGGAGACGGCCAGAGAGAAGACACAGAGGGGGGTCCTGCTAAGTACTCCAGAGATACCTGAGGTTGGACCGAGCTCCTCACTGAGTAAGCGCAGCACGACGAGGGAAGTTACTTTGGCGTCTGTAACTTGGACTGCAATAACCGTGAGTAAAGACCCTGAGGACTGCACTTCCTTGTCTCTGTGTTTCTTGCTGCGCCATCAACCCCTGCACTACAATGCCCAACATAACACCTATAACATCTACACTGCCCTGGAGCTAAGCTCTACCTGTGGAGAGCCACACCATCCCTGCTGCAGTAACATCAGCTCCAGAGGATCTGCTCCGCAGCGGCGGCTCCCATTAGCCGCATACCACAGGTGTCATCACGAACTTTGTACATAAATCCTCTGTAAATAATCCCCTATTGAATGACCGCCCTGGGTCACGGACCGGGTCACCGCCACTGTGACATTTCCCCAAACGACGACCGGCCCGGCACCGAGTACCCCACGGCCCAAGGGGCGCGTCACAAGCACCTGCAACTGGCCACTGTACTCTGGTGTCATGTGTATGCAATCGCATCTAATGTTAGACTATTGGAGTATTGAAGAGGGCTGAAAAATAGTTTTAATCAACGTTCACTCTTCATATGTAATCACTTGTGTTTAAGTTCTCATATTACGTATATTTCTATTAAAATAATAATAATAAATACAATAGTAATAATAATATTAATAAAACAGGCTATGTGCATTTATAAAATAAAATGAGAACCAGAAAATCTAAGTAGAATCACATCTCTATAGCAAACATCTGCAGCTAGCTGCTGTACTCAGGTGGCATACATAAGCATTTAATATTAGAATATTAGAGCAATTAAGCAGGCTAAAATATTTTTAATCAGTGCACACACTTTAGTAGGTAAACACTAGAGATGAGCGGTGTTTGACTTGAACTGTTCGCCAATCTCAAATTCGAGGTGTTTTGGGCGGTGTTCGAGCCGTTCGGCGAACACGAACAATTTTAAAAAAATTCGGCTGTTCGAGGTTATGTTCGATAACTGTTCGTGCACCAAAATCATAACAGGATTTTTTCTCAGTAATGCTGAAAATTAATGTTAATACGCAGTTTGAGTGTACAGCGGGGCGGGGAGAGGGGCAGGGGATGGATCTCTGCAGAAATAATGAAGATCTCCATTTTTTTTTTTCTCTTTCCCGCATTTACAGTGGGGAGGTGCAATCTGTCAGCCTATCAGCAGCGCACACATGGAGCGAACTGCTTTTTTTCACACGAGCAAGGGCATGTGTCATTGGCAGTCTATGTCACATATCCTTGCCCTATAAGACCCAGCCATTTTCCCTGTCGCCACCATTTTCTCACTGCTGCAGCTGCGTGTTAGACGGCACCGCTGTTGCTGTGTGCACTATACTTTGTTAATTTCAAGCCAATTTTCGCACAAATCTACAGATAGCTTGGGAGTAGGGAATAGTTGTGATTGCAATCCTTTTAAGGACTAGGTTACATCATTTCCTACGACTTTTATCAGGCAGGTCTGTGCACTTAAATAGATAGGTTGGGAGTAAAGATTAATTGCAATTGCAGTCCTTTGGAGGGCTAGGTTACATCAGTTCCTATCACTTTTTGCCAGGCAGGTCTGTGCCAGTGCTGTGCAAGTTTTTTTCACAGCATTTGGCTAAATCTAGCAAAGCAAATCCTTTTTGGCCTCTTGCAGTGTGTGTTAGTCAGTGGAGTAGCCTATCTGTGTTGCAAGCTACACCACCTGTGTATAGAATACAATTTTTTTTACTGCACCTAGTGAAGTAAAACCTTTTGGGCATAGCATCATTCTATTAGTCCATCTATACTAACCTCCACCAGGTTGCAAATTCAATATAATTTTTTTCTGCATCTAGCTCTGAAAAAATATTTTGCCTTGTTGCAATGTGTGGGACTTGTTCTATTAGTCCATCTATACTAACCTCCACCAGGTTGCAAATTCAATATAATTTTTTTCTCCATTTAGCTCTGAAAAAATATTTCGGCTTGTAGCAGTGTGTGGGGCTTGTTCTATTAGTCCATCTATACTAACCTCCACAAGGTTGCAAATTCAATATAAATTTGTTCTGCATCTAGCTCTGAAAAAATATTTGGGCTTCGGCTTGTAGCAGTGTGTGGGACTTGTTCTATTAGTCCATCTATACTAACCTCCACCAGGTTGCAAATTAATAATAATTTTTAGCTACATCTTGCCTTTAAACTAATTTTGGGCATATTAGCAGTGTGTGGTACTCATTCTATTATGCCATCTATACTAAGCTCCACCAGCTTTCAAATTACTAATAATTTTTAGCTGTATCTTGCCTGGAAAATAATTTTGGGCATAGTAGCAGTGTGTGGTACTCATTGTATTAGGCCATCTATACCAAGCTCCACCAGCTTTGAAATTAATAATAATTTTTAGCTGCATCTAGCCCGGAAAAAAATTTTTCTTCCCAAAAGTGGTAGCAATAGAAATATGGGGCGCGCTCCTGGCTAACAAAAATATACACTTCATAACAAAAAACACCAGCCTAACGCACTGCATTAATAAGATGGCATCATCGTCTCTCCCGTCTACGCCGGTTAGCATTCCTGTGCCTAAAACACAATGCATGGGTCCGCGCTAGCCACGATGCTGAGGGGTCTAAAGCTGCTGCTGACGCTTTATCACAATTCAATTGGCAGATTTTCACAGAGCTCCTCACCAACGCCCACCCATCGGGCAACAGTTGCCCACCTTCCCTATGGGATCTAGTGGCGAATAGTTGATGCCATTAATCAGAGCGTCAGTTGCCCCGTCGACGTGGCAAGCATACGGTAAGGCATGGGAAGAGTGGACACGACTAGTAGCAGGCAAACGGGTTGACCAATGTGAACAAGCCAGATTACAAGTCACCATAGAATTTCTCCACCAGCTAATGATGAGGGGCATCTCAGGGGCGTCAGCGCAACGGTGTCTGACCAGAGTAGCATTTCACTTCCAACTACTGAATTGGGGAGATGTGACAAAGAGATTCATCATCAGACAATCCATAAAAGGGTGGAAAAGGGGTCAGCCAAGTCAGGAGTGTAGACGTCCCGTCCCGTTTCACTAAAACTGATTTCTCACATCATATCCCTAACACCATTAACATGACACTCACAATTTGAAGCAACACTACAATCTACTACATTTGCGATCGCCTTCTTCGGGGCGCTATGCATAAGCGAATTAGTCCCTCAATCCAAAATTACCACCAGTGGAGGCTTATTACACCAGGACGTAGTCATAGCCAATAATGCAATACGTCTACGCATAAGCCAATCGAAAACGGTTCCAGCGGGCAGGGTCACTTGGGTACTTCTAGAACCCATAAACGGTACACTAAGTCGGGTAAGAATATTAAAAACATATATAGCCGTCAGATCACAAAGTAATTTCTTCCTATCACACATTGATGGAACGCCATTATCAAGATATCAGTTCCAAGCTATATTTAATAAATGCATAACATTGGCAGGGAACCACCCCAAAGATTACGTGACAGACTCATTCCGCATAGGCGCGGCCACGGAAGCAGCAAGAGCAGGACTGTCAGAAACGGAAGTTCAGATGATAGGGAGATGGCGATCCACGTGTTTGGCGAGTTACATAAGACCGGACTTGTTATCCTAACGTG
Source organism: Phyllobates terribilis (assembly GCF_046119375.1). NCBI lineage: Eukaryota > Metazoa > Chordata > Amphibia > Anura > Dendrobatidae > Phyllobates > Phyllobates terribilis. The sequence goes on from NW_027362769.1 coordinate 289,138,408, forward strand.
GTTTGTTTCTTTTACAGGTAACGCTAAGCCAACAGTGTGGGTGATAGGCCACTCGTATATACATTGGGCAGAAAAAAGGGCGAAAGTCAACCCAGGCAGGAGGAAATTACAGTTTCATAACACATATTTCAACTGGAGAGGAATTAGAGGCCTGCTATGGCCACAGGTACTAATGGAGGTAATCAAGGTAGGGAGAGAGGCAAGAGGTCCGGTCATCTTAGGTATACAGGCCCAGGGAAACGACCTAGGTTATCACAAGAGCGCATAACTAAAGGCAATAATGAAACCAGACACTGAGCGCTTCAGAGAATTTTTCACAAAACTAACTATAGTATGGTCAGAGATTGTGCCGATAGCGGTATGGCAAGGTGTGCAAGACATCACGGCCATCGAACGGGCAAGGCGGGTAATAAATATTCGGATGGCAAAATTTAGAAGAGACAGAGGCGGTGTAGTGATACAACACAGACAACTGGAAGGAGGTTAAGCAGGCCTCATACGGCCCGACGGTGTTCACTTAATGGATATTGGACTGGACATATTCCTGTCAGGACTCCAGGACGGAGTGGTACAAGCGTTAAGAGTGATGGATGGGGGTCAGAGTCCTGCATATGAGTACACAAGATACTCCGTGGCCTGGAAATAGAAAGGACATGTTGGAGAGTTACACTTGTTGGCCAACTTGCCGGTGTGGAGACCCAGGGCATGCTGCAGCAAGCTGAATAATTTTAGAAATAAAATGCCTTTCTAATGGAATGAGTATAAAGAGTTAATAAAGCTGTGACCGATCCTCACCCATCCAGTTTTAAGAGTTACATTATTGTATTGTCAAGGAAAGGGGGGCGGTAGGGGGGCTGAGCATCTGGGTTTGGTTGGGGGTCCCCACAGTCTGCCTAGGCTAGATGCATTTAAAAACTCTTATTAGATACAGAGGCGGTGCAGCTTGCTTCGCAGCTGGGCTACTACGCTCAAAGTATTGCCTAGGCTAGATGCAGTTAAAAATTCTACGCTGACTAGCAGACACTGAAGCTTTGGAGCAGACCTCTGAGTAAACAACTCTTCAGACTCAACCATCTGTGTTACCTCAAGCCATAGTGTATGTAGTTTCTTACAGTTAACAGGGGGGGGCGACCCAACCCACCAGGAATTGACTATGCCAACGTCACGTAAAACACAGCAAGGGGACTCCAAAAAGAATCTGAATTTTTTCCAAAAATTGTTGCACAGACACCACTTAAGTGGCATCAATTGCCCCAGAGTTGCTTAAAACGGTTGGTGAGGTGATTTTACCAAATCCTCAAGCTTTTAGTCTCCCCAGGATGACACAGGGGTAGAAAAGTCCTTGCGGATCCATGATTTGTTCATCTTTATGAACATGAGTCTGTCTACATTATCAGTGGAGAGCAGAGTGCGCTTATCTGTTAGCACACCACCAGCAGTCCTGAACACACGTTCAGACAGAACGCTGGCTGCAGGGCATGACAAAATCTCCAAGGCGTGAGTGGCGAGCTCCAGCCATTTTTCCAGATTGGAAGCCCAAAATGAGCAAGGGTCCAGTGACACAGTCATAGCTTCGATGTTCACTTGGAGATACTCCTGTACCATCCTCTCTAGGAGTTGACTATGAGTCAGACTTCTTGTCTCCTGTGGCCTTGCAAAGGATGGTCTAAAAAAGTGGTGAAACGATTCCACAAAATTGCTGTTACCAGCAGATACTGTGTTACTGCTATGGTTTGAGTGATGAAGACTCGACAGTCCAACGGTTGGCAAGTTAGAACTGTGAGATTCACTACGTGCACCACTGGTGTTTTGTGTAAAAGCACATGTAAGATTCTGCAACAGCCTCTGCTGATACTCCTGCATGCGTGAATCCCTTTCTATGGCAGGAATTATTTCGGCAAATTTACTTTTGCACCGGGGATCTAAGAGTGTGGCAACCCAGTAGTCGGGATTACTTCGAATTCTGACAAACCGAGGGTCATGTTGCAGGTAGTGCAGCAAGAAGGCACTCATGTGTCTTGCGCATCCAGGAGGACCAAGTCCTTGTTGTGTTGGTAGCCAGGTAAGAATCATGCTTCCTTCCTTTGCCCTCTCCCCCCAACCTCGCACAACAGAAATGTGATCAAGGTCTCCCTCATCTGATGAGTCTTACATGCCCATCGCCAGTTCGTCCTCCACTTCTTCCTCGGCTCCTGCACCTTCCTCAACAGTTTGGCTGCTACCATGCGCCCTGGTTAATCCCTCTCCCCTTCCCTCCCATGCCTGCCGCCTTGGTGCTGCCGACCGTCTGGACCTTGGAGATGTTATCCCTTCCGCATACGACTCATCCTCTACTTTCTCCACCTCCTCTTGTCCCACCACCTGACTCTGAATTCTGTTTAACGTGTGCTCCAGCATGTAAATCACCAGAATAGTCATGCTGATAATGTCATCGTTGTCAGCACTAAACATCTTCGTCGCCATTTCAAAACTGTGCAGAAGGGTGTGTGGCGCCCCTGAGGGTTCAGTCGCCACAGAGGTACTGCATCTCACCCAGAGGTGTGGTATCTCACCCTCTGTCAAGGAAGGAGTATGGCTCGGGACCCTAACACCTGCATCCAACACATACCCGCAGTGCGGGAGAGCACAGTCCCAGGTCCCTAGCTGGTGGGAGGGTCCTATGTAGTGGGTGTGGGTGGAGAAAGCAGCTTAGGGGAGCACATGACAGGGAGAGTATAAATAGGAAGCCATCTTAGAAAGAGCAAGCCAGTCAGAGGAGAAGTGACAGGAGCAGAGGCTCTGCATGAGCTCTGCTCCGGAGGCGGGCCTAGCCTGGGAGGCCCAGGACTGAAGGAGAGAAGAGAGGAGTGCGAGCAGGAATGCTCCAGGATACGAAGGGACCCTAGTGGTATGGGCCGTGCAGAAGGCCACCCATACGCCCGCTGCTACGAGGAGGTAGAGGGGTCAGGCCAGATAAGGGGAACCGGTCCCTCAACTAGCGGAGAAACAGCAAGGTTCAACTAGAAACCGGAGGCTGCAGAATTTCATGTACTGCAGGCCAAAGTCCACACCAGTCTCACTAAGAAGGTAGCCACATAGGACCCAGGGGACGGAACACACGTCGCACGCCAAGGCCCGAGGATACCGGATAGAAGTGTCACTGGGTGTGAGATGCAGGGAGAAGGCCAGAGAAAGGACACACAGAAGGGGGTCCTGCTAAGTACTCCGAAGCTATTTGGGGGTGTACTGAGCACCTCACTGAGTACGCACAACACGACGGGGGAGATTGCTCTGGTACCTGTAATCTGGACTGCAACAACTGTGAGTAAAGATCTTGGGAGTGCATCACACAGACTCTGTGTTCATTACTGACTCCCTGCACTACAACCACCATCATCCACCCACACTGCCCTGAAGCTACACTCTTCCTGTGGGGAGTAATAATACCATTGCTGCAAAACCACCAGCTTCAGAGAACTGTTGCGCAGCGGCGGCCCCTTTGGCCGCACTCCACAGGTGGCGTAGTCGGACATTATAAAACCCATATATAAAAATTACCCTTGGATTGACCGCCCTGGGTCACGGACCGGGTCGCCGCCACAGTGACTACAACCCCCAACGTCTACCAGCCCGGCTCCGGGTACCCCACGGCCCAGGGGGCGTGTCAACTTCATAGGTCCCTGATCTGAGACCACTCCTGCAGCGTGATTTGCCCCACCTCTGGATCTCGTTGGCCCAGGCTATACGTCAGAACGTATTGCACCCGGGCTTGTCGGTGCTGCCACAGTTGCTGCAACATGTGCAGAGTTGAATTCCACCATGTCGGCACATCGCATTTCAGCCGGTGAACTGGCAGGCCCAATGACTTCTGTAGAGATGTAAGTCGTTGAGCTGCGGGATGCGAACGGCGGAATGGAGCACACAGCGACCGTGCCCTCTGCAGAAGGCCATCTAGTCTGGGATAGTGGGCTAAAAATTGCTGGACAACACGTGAGCCATACAAGGCACGTGTGTGACATTGCCCCGGCGAAGGGCTGCACCCAGGTTTGCAGCATTGTCGCACACGGCCTTCCCTGGTTGCAGGTCCAGTGGAGACAACCATTCATGAAACTGGGTCTCCAGAGCTGACCACAACTTCTCAGCTGTGTGACTCACATTTCCCAGACATTTCAAAGTAAACACCGCCTGATGCCGTTGAGCCCTGCTGCCAGCATAGTAAGGAGGTGTGCAGGATTCCTTCTGCGCAGTTAGAAAGCTTGTGGCATTACCAGACAGGATTTGGGTGCAGGTGGAGGACCGAGAGGAGGTTGAGGAGGCAGAAGCAGTGGAGGAACTTCTAGATAAAGAGGATTGACGTACAACTCGTGGGGATGGCAAGACTTGGACAGCAGCCCCTTGTCCTGCTGTCACCATAGTTACCCAGTGCCCAGTCAGCGACATGTAGCGCCCCTGTCCATGCCTACTCGCCCAAGTGTTTGTGGTGAAATGCACCCGGTCACACACAGAGTTTCTCAAAGAAGCGATGATGTTGTGAGCGACATGCAGGTGAAGCGCAGGCACACCTTTCTTTGAGAAGTAGTGCCGACTGGGCATCTGGTACTGGGGCACTGCGACGGACATAAGGTCTCGAAAACCCTCTGTGTCCACCAGGCTGAAAGGCAGCATTTCTGTAGCCAACAGCTTGCAGATGGTGATATTCAACTTCTTAGCTTTGTCATGGCTAGGAGGAAATGGTCTTTTACTTGTCCACATCTGAGGGACCGAGGGCTGGCTGTTGTGCTTAGACGGGGTTGAGTAGGGTGTAGTGTTGAGCCACCCCCGTAGTGTTCGAGTTCGGTTCGGTTCGTCGAACACCCGTGTGTTCGCCGAACTGTTCGTCGAACTGTTCGTCGAACACCTTCGAACACCGTTAAAACCAATGGCAGGCAAACAAAAACACATAGAAACACATAGAAAACATCTTCAAAGGTGTCCAAAAGCTGACAAACTGCTCAGAAGACACAACTAACACATGGAAAAGTGACAAGTACATATAGTCATGCGAAAAGAAAAGAGGTGGAGGAGTAAAAGGAGGGGGAGACACAGATATAGGCATGTCATGCCCTTCTAAAATCCAAAAAGTGAGAAGCCGACACGTTCAGTCCGCTCCTGCCCGTGCCACCTCCGTGTCGCCGGGTTTGTGCCAGAGCCGCGGTGAACCCTGACGGCCAGCCCCCCTCTCCCAATACTGGTGCCTGTCCGCTGGTGGGTCGAGTGAGCCCCCCTGTGGTGGAGGCAGCTCTAAGCTTTTTAATTTAAATTGTCTCTCTAATTTGAATAAATACACTTTAAATCCATTTACAAGGATCTATTGGAGGGCAAGTCTCATGCCAGCAGCCGTGTAATTCCAGCTCCAGTAGCGTCCACTAAAGCTGCTGCAGTTAAAAAGCTTTTATAAGGATCGAGCTCGGCTGTCCACCGCAAGGCATCCTACTGCCAGTCCGAGCCCCTATGCCTCCTGATGCCTCCTGATGCTCTTCACTGAGTATCCCGTGGTCCCGAAGCATTTCCTTTGAAAAAATGAAGTGTCCAAACTACAGGTGGTGTAGCTTGTTTAACAGCCGGGATAATCCGCTGACTAGCAGACCCTGCTACTAGGCACAAAGTATTTCCTGGGCTAGATGCAGTTAAAAATTTGTAATTAGATACTCTCGTTGGATGCTGAGAAAGCATTCCATAGAGTCTCCTGGCACGCCATATATGATTCTCTTAAAAAGCTTGGGGTAGGGGTCTAGGGGACCCTTTTATAGCCAAAAATCACGGCCCTGTATCGCAATACGTCACCTAGGCTGAAGATAAATGGAACTGTAGCACCCTGAGGGCTCGGTTGCTACAGAGGTATTGCACCTCACCCAGTGGTGTGATATCTCACTCTCAGGTAAGGATGTAGTGTGGATCAGGACCCGACACCTGTATGCATTACACCACATTGCCGTGGGGCAGGGCGACCAATATGCCCCTGAGATGGGCACGACAGTCCCTGTCCCTGGCTGGAGTGGGGGGAGGGAACACTGAGGAAGGGGAACCCGGTAGTGCAGGAGCAGGGAGGAAGCAGTTCCTGGGTGCATTGAGAAGGGAGTATAAAAGGTGGGCACCATCTTAGTTCAGTGCAGAGAAGTCTGAGCAGAAGTGGCAGGGAGCAGGGGCTCTGCATGAGCTCTGCTCCGGAGGCGGGCCTAGTAACAGAGGCCCAGGCCTGGAAGAGGGAGAAGGTAGGAAGAGGAGCGGAGAAGGCTCCAGGAACGAGGAACGAAGGGATCTCAGGGGTGCGGACGGGCGAGTCGCCACCGCACGCCCGAATCCACCTGCGTGGAGGGGTCAGGCCAAAGGGGGAGACCGGTCCCCGAAACTAGTGGAGGCCGGAAACGACCCTCAGCTAGAAACAGGAGGCTGTGACATTTTATGTGGCGCAGCCCCTCGCTACACCCGCTAGGAAGGCACCACATAGGGTCAGAGAAACTGGCGCCAAGTTTACCAAGAGGAGGCCCGAGGCAGCCGGACAGAAGGGTTGGTAAGAAAGGCCAGACAAAGGACACACAAAGGGGGTCCTGTGAATCACTCCAAAGTTATCTGGGAGTTGTCTGAGCCCCTCACCTGGTGAGCACAGTACGACGTGGGCATCCGTTACCTGCAGACGTGGTCTGGATAATAAGAACTGTGAGTAAAGGCCCTGGACTGCATCACTGACTCCGTGTCATTACTGCTGCTGCCCTGCACCATCACCCCCATCCTCCGCATACACTGCCCTGAGGCTATACTCCTCCCGTGGGGAGTTATGCTACGCTCTGCTGCACCCACAACACCAGCCTCAGCGGTCTGCCCTGGAGCGGCGGTTCACTCTGACCGCAATCCACGGGTGGCGTAGTCGGACATTTAAACATCAAAACCACATAAATAGTTCCGCCACTGGTTTGACCGCCCTGAGCCACGCAACCGGGTTGCCGCCACGGAGACTACAACCACCAGCATCCACCAAAAAGGGTCCGGCTCCGGGTGTCCCAAGGCCCAGTGGGCGCGTCAGAACATTTTCATCACCTTTCACAATCACCAATGGGACAAGGCAGGGATGTTCTCTGTCCCCTCTCTTATACATCCTAGTGACGGAGCACCTGCTCTCATCAATTCGCCATAACCCCAATATTAGGTGGATTGAGGTGGGAGCCACCGAGTACAAGTGCTCTCTATTTGCTGATGCTGTCCTAGTATATATCACTCAATCACATATATCCATCCATGCTGTTATGGCTGAAATAGATCACTTTGTTACATGGTCAAATTTTAAAATCAATGCAGCGAAGTCTGAGGCCCTCGATGTCTCCCTCCCCAAATCCATATAGGATTCCATCCAGTCCAACTTTCCCTTTGCCTGGCCCTCACAGGGTATCAAATACTTAGGAATTCCTATTCATAGAGACCTCTCCCATCTATGTTATCTTAATTTTGGGCCCTTTATTGAACAACTCCATACAGACCACGGTTGGCAAGTTAGAACTGTAAGATTCACTACGTGAACCACTGGTGTTTTGTGGAAAAGCACATGTACACTGTGTTCCAAATTATTATGCAAAAAGTGTTTAGGAGTGATAAGGGAAGAAGTTGTTTGTTTGTCAGTTAAACTCATTGATGGTGATGTGTGTCAGGGCTCTTTATATCACTGTAAGCAATTGCAGACACCTGTGCTAATTAGTTTGGCAGGTGTGTCCAATGAAAGGCAAGACTACTTAAGAAGGCTGTCTCACATTATTAAGCAGCCTACATTTTCTGCCAAAATGGGAAAGAAAAAGGATGTGTCGGCTGCTGAGAAGCAACAAATTGTGGAGTGTTTAGGTCAAGGCATGACTACAATCAACATTGTGCGATGATCAGGATGAAGTGTCTTGGCAATCAAGAAGTATGTAGCTGATTCACAGTACACACGTGTGCGTGCTGATAAGGGCAAATTGAGGACTCTTTCCTACAGGTAATTACGTCAGGTTGAAAGAGCAGCGGCAAAAAAGCCTTGTCATAGCAGCAGACAAGTTTTTGAAGCTGCTTGTGCCTCCAACGTCCCCCGAACAACAAGATGCAGGGTCCTTCAGAGGTTTGCAGCTGTGCATACGCCATCCTGTCGACCTCCTCTATCCACTTCACACAAGCAGAAACGGCTCCAGTGGGCCAAACATTACATGAAGACTGATTTCAAAACTGTTTTGTTCACAGATGAGTGCCGTGCAGCGCTCGATGGTCCAGATGGATGGAGTGGAGGATGGCTGGTTGATGGACACCCCACGCAAACACGGCTACAGCGCCAACAAGGAGGAGGTGGAGTAATGTTTTGGGCTGGAATCATGGGGATAGAGATTGTCGGCCCCTTTAGGATCCCTGAAGGCGCTAAAGATGAACTCCATAATGTATGTGGATTTTCTCAAACAGCACTTCCTGCCATGGTTCAAGAAGAAGAACCGTGTATTTCACAGCAAGATCATTTTTCTGCATGATAATGCACCATCTCATGCTGCACATAAAACATCTGCATCTCTGGCTGATATGGGCATAAAAGGGGACAAACTTATGGTGTGACCCCCATGCTCCCCTGACCTCTACCCCATTCAGAACCTTTGGAGCATCATTAAAAGGAGTGTCTATGATGGCGGGAGGCAGTTCACATCTAAGCAACAGCTCTGGGAGGGTATTCTGTCCTCATGCAAAACAATTGAAGCAGAAACCATCCAAAACCTGACAAATTCAATGGACGAGAGAGTTCAGAAGCTCCTTTCGAACAAGGGGTCCTATGTGAAAATGTAACATCACCTAGAATAAAGTTTTGAGTTGAAAACTGTTTGATTTCAGTTTCTAACAACCTGCTAATGCTTATAATTTCAAAAATGACCATTTTTTTGGTCTTTATTAAAATGAAAAGGTTGATCGAAAAGTTTGGGGGATCTAAGAGTGTGGCAACCCAGTAGTCATGATTACTTCGAATTCTGACAATATGAGGGTCATGCTGCAGGTAGTGCAGCAAGAAGGCACTTATGTGTCTTGTGCATCTCGGAGCCCCAAAATTATTTTCCGGGCTAAATGCAGCTAAAAATTATTATTAATTTTAAATCTGGTGAAGCTTTAGTATAGATGGCCTAATAGGATCAGTGCTGCACACTGCTACAAAGCCCAAATTATTTTCCAGTCAAGATACAGATAAACATGATTAGTAATTTTAAATCTGGTGGAGCTTATTATAGATGGCCTAATAGAATCAGTGCTGCACACTGCTACAAAGCCCAAATTATTTTCCAGCCAAGCTACAGATAAACATGATTAGTAATTTGAAAGCTTAAAACGGTTGGTAGGGTGATTTTAACCAATCATCAAGCTTTTACTCTCCCCAGGATGACACAGGGGTAGAAAAGTCGTTTCGGATCCATGATTTGTTCATCTTTATGAACGTGAGTCTGTCTACATTATCAGTGGAGAGCCGCGTGCGCTTACCTGTCAGCACACCACCAGCAGCGCTGAACACACGTTCAGACAGAACGCTGGCTGCGGGGCATGACAAGATCTCCAAGGCGTAAGTGGCTAGCTCCGGCCATTTATCCAGATTGGAAGCCCAAAAAGAGCAAGGGTCCAGTGACACAGTCGTGGCTTCAATGTTTACTTGGAGATACTCCTGTACCATCGTCTCTAGGCGTTGACTATGTGTCAGACTTCTTGTTTCCTGTGGCCTTGCAAAGGATGGGCTAAAAAAGTGGTGAAATGATTCCGCAAAATTGATGTTACCAGCAGATACTGTGGTTCTGTTACAGTTTGAGTGCTGAACACTTGACGGTCCCACGGTTGGCAAGTTGGAACTGTGAGATTCACTACGTGCACCACTGGTATTTTGTGGAAAAGCACATGTAAGATTCTGCAACAGTCTCTGCTGATACTCCTGCATGCGTGCATCCCTTTCTATGGCAGGAATAATTTCTGCAAATTTACTTTTGTACCGGGGATCTAACAGTGTGGCAACCCAGTAGTCAGGATAATTTCTAATTCTCACAATTCGAGGGTCATGTTGCAGGTAGTGCAGCAAGAAGGCACTCATGTGTGTTGCGCATCCAGAAGCACCAAGTCCCTGTTGTGTTGGTGGCGAGGTAACAATCATGCTTCCTTCCTCTGTCCTCTCCCCCCAACCTCGCACAACAGAAATGTGATCAAGGTCTCCCTCATCTGATGAGTCTTCCATCAGTTCGTCCTCCACTTCTTCCTGGGCTCCTGCACCTTCCTCACTAGTTTGGCTGCTACCATGCGCCCTGGTAAAACCATCTCCCCCACCCTCACATGCCTGCCGCCTTGGTGCTGCCGACCGTCTGGACCTTGCAGATGTTAGCCCTTCCGCATACAACTCCTCCTCCTCTACTTCCTCCACCTCCTCTTGTGCCACCACCTGACTCCGAATTCTGTTTAACATGTGCTCCAGCATGTAAATCACCGGAATAGTCATGCTGATAATGGCATCGTCAGCACTAAACATCTTCGTCGCCATTTCAAAACTGTGCAGAAGGGTGCATAGGTCCCTGATCTGAGACCACTCCTCCAGCGTGATTTGCCCCACCTCTGTATCTCGTTGGCCCAGGCTATACGTCAGAACGTATTGCACCAGGGCTTGTCGGTGCTGCCACAGTCGCTGCAACATGTGCAGAGTTGAATTCCACAGGGTAGGCACATCGCATTTTAGCCGGTGAAGTGGCAGGCCCAACGACTTCTGTAGAGATGTAAGTCGCTGAGCTGCGGGATGCGAACGGCGAAAGTGAGCACACAGCAACCGTGCCCTCTGCAGAAGGCCATCTAGTCTGGGATAGTGGGCTAAAAATTGCTGGACAACCAGGTTCAACACGTGAGCCATACAAGGCACGTGTGTGACATTGCCCCGGCGAAGGGCCGCACCCAGGTTTGCAGCATTGTCGCACACGGCCTTCCCTGGTTTCAGGTCCAGTGGAGACAACCATTCATGAAATTGGTTCTCCAGAGCTGACCACAACTCCTCAGCTGTGTGACTCACATTTCCCAGACATTTCAATGTAAAAACCGCCTGATGACGTTGAGCCCTACTGCCAGCATAGTAAGGAGGTGTGCAGGATCCCTTCTGCGCAGTTAGAAAGCTTGTGGCATGACCAGACAGGCTTTGGGTGCAGGTGGAAGACCGAGAGGAGGTTGAGGAGGCAGAAGCAGTGGAGGAACTTTGACATAAAGAGGATTGACGCACAACTCGTGGGGACGGCAAGACTTGGACAGCAGCCCCTTGTCCTGCTGTCACCATAGTTACCCAGTGCCCAGTCAGCGACATGTAACGCCCCTGTCCATGCCTACTCATCCAAGTGTCTGTGGTGAAATGCACCCTGTCACACACAGAGTTTCTCAAAGAAGCGGTGATGTTGTGTGCGATATGCTGGTGAAGCGCAGGCACACCTTTCTTTGAGAAGTAGTGCCGACTGGGCATCTGGTACTGGGGCACTGCGACGGACATAAGGTCTCGAAAATCCTCTGTGTCCACCAGGCGGAAAGGCAGCATTTCTGTAGCCAAGAACTTGCAGATGGTGAAATTCAACCTCTTAGCTTTCTCATGGCTAGGAGGAAATGGTCTTTTACTTGTCCACATCTGAGGGACCGAGGGCTGGCTATTGTGCTTAGACGGGGTTGATAAGGGTGTCCCCGGCAAACTGCCGGTCTGTGAGGAAGATGCAGGCGGACATGTTAGGTTGCCTTGATCCAAAGGTGGTGCTATCGATGTCGGACAGCGCTCAACACCAGCTGGTGTTACCACCTCCAAAGAAAATGATGACCTGCCAATCACGCTGGCTGTTGCGGGTAAAGAGGTGGCAGGTCTGCGCCCCAAAACAGGTGTGACTGCTGTCCCCCCAGTCACAGAGGATGAAGAGGCCGCGGATGCACAAGATATGGCAGACGGTGGTTGGCCCGGCCGGCTAGGCCGCATTGTAGCACACTGAGCTTCCCACTGCAACTTATGCTTCATGTCCATGTGCCGGTTCATGCATGAAGTACTCAAACTATGTATTTTTTGGCCTCTACTTAGCTTTTGCTGACAAATGTTACAGATAACACGAGTTGGGTCATCTTTATCGATGTGAAAAAATGCCCAGGCTATGCAAGGCTTAGCACCCATGCGACCTGAAGAGCCACCACGACTTGTGGTGAGAGGCAGAGTTGTGTTTGAGGATGCAGTTGTTGACGTGCTTCCAGTACTACGTCTCTGTCCAGGAAGGCGCAACCTGACCTCGTCGTCACTAGCATCTTCCTCCACCTCCTCTGCTGACCTCATCTCTTGGCTGACTGTGGGTTGACAGTAAGTGGGATCTCCAACCTCATCATCATCACCCTGTGCGTTATCACACCCATCGTCCTCAGAGCCAACCTGTTCCTGCCCTGACAAAAAACTAAAGTTGTCGCTCCAATCAGGTATTTGAGTCTTATCATCGTCTTCCTCATTGTCTCCACCAACAGGAGTTACAGTTTGGGAATGAGGGTCTACATTATGGTCAGAACCTTCTGCGTCTGGTCCTGGATCCGACTCATAAAGATTCTGGGCATCAGTGCAGATCATTTCCTCGTCTGGATTCACAGAAGCGCTGGCGTCGACCTCTGATTCCCAGGCTATAGTATGAGTAAACAGCTCTGCAGACTCAACCATCTGTTCTACCTCATACTCAGACGGGCAGCTGGAGATTTGGGAGCTGTGAGGAAGCAAGTGCGATTGGGGTGACACCTTTGAGGACTGGAGTATTTGTGATGTTGAAGTTGATGTGGAGGAGAGCCCACTTAAAGGAGCACTTGATATCCGTTGAAGCACCTGCTGTTTTTGTGCCTCATCTGGAATTTGTAGCGATTGGCGTGGCCGTAAGAAAGAGATCTTATCACATTGTCCGCTAAAAGAAGTAGACATTTTAGTTTGGCTGGAAGATGGTCTTTCTTCTGCAGATGTTACTGTTGCTTTAACACCTACCCCACGGACACAACATTTTTCCCCTTCCCAACACGCCTATTCCCCTTTCCACCAGCAGCAGGCCTTTTTTCACTCATTTTGGTGGTTAACTAATTAACAACTCTGGAGTTGTTTGCACAAAAAAACAATGGATGGGAACCGAGCAGAGCTGAGTGGCCAAACTGTGGTATTAGGCCAAAACTATTGGCTGGGTTAGATGCAGAAAAAAATTATATTCAATTTGCAACCTGATGGAGGTCAGTATAGATGGACTAATAGAGAAAGTCCCACACACTGTTAGAAGGCCAAATATTTTTTCAGAGCTAGATGCAGAAAAAAATATATTCAGTTTGCAACCTGATGGAGGTCTGTATAGATGGATTAATAGAACAAGTCCCACACACAGCTAGAAGCCCAATATTTTTTCAGAGGTAGATGCAGAAAAAAATATATTCAATTTGCAACCTGATGGAGGTCAGTATAGATGGACTAATACAACAAGTCCCACACACAGCTAGAAGCCCAATATTTTTTCAGAGGTAGATGCAGAAAAAAATATATTCAGTTTGCAACCTGATGGAGGTCAGTATAGATGGACTAATACAACAAGTCCCACACACAGCTAGAAGCCCAATATTTTTTCAGAGGTAGATGCAGAAAAAAATATATTCAGTTTGCAACCTGATGGAGGTCTGTATAGATGGACTAATACAACAAGTCCCACACACAGCTAGAAGCCCAATATTTTTTCAGAGGTAGATGCAGAAAAAAATATATTCAGTTTGCAACCTGATGGAGGTCTGTATAGATGGATTAATAGAACAAGTCCCACACACAGCTAGAAGCCCAATATTTTTTCAGAGGTAGATGCAGAAAAAAATATATTCAGTTTGCAACCTGATGGAGGTCAGTATAGATGGACTAATACAACAAGTCCCACACACAGCTAGAACCCCAATATTTTTTCAGAGGTAGATGCAGAAAAAAATATATTCAGTTTGCAACCTGATGGAGGTCTGTATAGATGGACTAATACAACAAGTCCCACACACAGCTAGAAGCCCAATATTTTTTCAGAGGTAGATGCAGAAAAAAATATATTCAGTTTGCAACCTGATGGAGGTCAGTATAGATGGACTAATACAACAAGTCCCACACACAGCTAGAAGCCCAATATTTTTTCAGAGGTAGATGCAGAAAAAAATATATTCAGTTTGCAACCTGATGGAGGTCTGTATAGATGGATTAATAGAACAAGTCCCACACACAGCTAGAAGCCCAATATTTTTTCAGAGGTAGATGAAGAAAAAAATATATGCAGTTTGCAACCTGATGGAGGTCAGTATAGATGGACTAATACAACAAGTTCCACACACAGCTAGAAGCCCAATATTTTTTCAGAGCTAGATGCAGAGAAAAATTATATTCAATTTGCAACCTGATGGAGGTCAGTATAGATGGACTAATAGAATGATGCTATGCCCAAAAGATTTTACTTCACTAGGTGCAGTAAAAAAATTGGTATTCTATACACAGGTGGTATATCTTGCAACACAGATAGGCTACTCCACTGACTAACACACTCTGCAATAGGCCAAAAAGGATTAGCTTTGCTAGATTCAGCCAAATGCTGTGAAAAAAACTTGCACAGCACTGGCACAGATCTGCCTCGCAAAAACTGATAGGAACTGATGTAACCTAGTCCTGAAAAGGACTCGAATTACAATTAGTCTTTTCTCCCACAATCTATCTATTTAAGAGCACAGACCTGCCTGATAAAAGTCGTAGGAAATGCTGTAACCTAGTCCTTAAAAGGACTGCAATCACAACTATTCCCTACTCCCAAGCTATCTGTAGATTTGTGCGAAAATTGGCTTGAAATTAACAAGGTATAGCGCACACAGCAACAGCGGTGCCGTCTAACACGCAGCTGCAGCAGTGAGAAAATGGTGGCGACGGGGAAAATGGCTTGGTCTTATAGGGCAAGGACATGTGACATACACTGCCAATGACACATGCCCTTGCTTGTGTGAAAAAAAGCACTTCGCTCCGTGTGTGCGCTGCTGATAGGCTGACAGATTGCACCTCCCCACTGTAAATGCGGGAAAGAGAAAAAAAAAATGGAGATCTTCATTGTTCCTGCAGAGATCCATCCCCTGCCCCTCCCCCCACCCCGCTGTACACTCAAACTGCGTATTAACATTAATTTTCATCATTACTGAGAAAAAATCCAGTTATGATTTTGGTGCATGAACAGTTATCGAACATAACCTCGAACAGCCGAATTTTTCTCAAATTGTTCGTGTTCGCCGAACGGCTCGAACACCGCCCTAAACAGCTCGAATTTGAGATTGGCGAACAGTTCGAGTAGAACAACGCTCATCTCTAGTAGGGTGTCCCCGGCAAACTTGCCGGTTTGTGAGGAAGATGCAGGCTGAAAAGTTAGGTTGCCTTGATCCAAAGGTGGTGCTCTCGATGTCGGAGAGCGCTCAACACCAGCTGGTGTTTCCACTTCCAAATGAAATGATGACCTGCCAATCACACTGGCTGTTGAGGGTAAAGAGGTGGCAGGTCTGTGTCCAAAAACATGTGTGACTGCTGTCCCCCCAGTCACAGAGGATGAAGAGGCCGCAGATGCACAAGATGGGGCAGATGATGGTTGGCACGGCCCGCTTCCCACTGCAACTTATGCTTCATATCCATGTGACGGTTCATGCATGAAGTACTCAAACTATGGATTTTTTGGCCTCTACTTAGCTTTTGGTGACAAATATTACAGATAACACGAGTTGGGTCATCCTTATCGATCTGAAAAAATACCCAGGCTATGCAATGCTTAGAGCCCATGCGACCTGAAGAGCCACCACGACTTGTGGTCAGAGGCAGAGTTGTGGTGGAGGATTCAGTTGTTGACGTGCTTCCAGTACTCCGTCTCTGTCCAGGAAGGTGCAACCTAACCTCCTCGTCAATAGCATCTGTGACACCCAGCTGCGCTTGGTATCACAGATCCTAGAAGAGTGCATTGATGGAATCCTCCACAAGAGGCCCCAAAAAACATTCACACATCTCCACCTTCCACCTCAGACCAGCAGAGGGAGCCCCTTAGGGATATAAATAGGGAAGGTGGAGCTAGGCAGTTCCATTCCTCTGAAGAGTTCCTGCAGTAAAGAAGCCTAAGAGAGGTCAGTCTGCAGTGGAGCTCAGTCTAGTCTAGAGAACTCAGTTAATAGTTCAGCAGTGGAGCACGAGGCTCCTGTTGGCTAGATTCAGGGAGCCCAGTTAGACCTTAAGGTGTGCCGGCGCCATAAGATCGGTGAAGCGCGGCAAGTTGCCGTTAGTGTGTATAGCCTAGTGAGGGTCCGAGTTGGCCGAAGGCGAGTGGAGAGTTAGTACATAGGGGGCAGAGGAGCTTAACCAGCTCACCCCGAAGCATTTACCGGACACCGGATCCGAGCTTACCGGGATCTCTATGACCCAGTAAGGCATAACTGGAATCCCTGGAGAACTACAAGTCCCAGGATCGCTAAGGTGTTGATACGTAACAGAGCCAGGAGACGCTTAGGCCCCGCATACTGGGAGTGTGAACTCCAAGACAAGGCCCTACCACAAGGTCAGCCAGCGCAGGACAGAGACAAAGTTAGGCCTAGCTCCAGGCAGGTCAGAAACTTACTACGCAGAGGCAAGAAACAGGAGGCCCTACACCCACTCATTGGGGAGGATCCTGATATGCACCCTTAACCCTACAGTGCTCCAGGATGTGCCTGAATTTCCACCAGTAAAAAGTACTGAAGTGACTACCGTGTCCGTTCCCGTTCTTGCTCTGACCCAGCTAGGTCTCGCCTGTCCTGCATTCCCCCTGCATACGCTTTTCTGAGGCCTAGCTCCACCTGTGGGGAGCTATACCATCGAGCTGCCTTATCACCGGCCTCAGTGGACTACTGCAGCGCTGGTGCTTCTCACCAGATACCCCAGGTGGCGTCACGAATTAACAATTAATAATTATAAAATTAACAATTATCCACCCTTTTAAAGACTGACCCCAGGGTACGGGCCCGGGAGCCGACCACCGCGACATCCCAAAGGCCAGGCAAAGGCCTGGGTTCCGAGTCATCCCCATCCCCTGGGCTAGTCACATCCTCCTCCACCTCCTCTGCTGACCTCATCGACTGGCTGACTGTGGGTTGACAGTAAGTGGGATCTCCAACCTCGTCATCATCACCCTGTGTGTTCTCACACCCGTCGTCCTCAGAGCCAACCTCTTCCTGCCCTGACCGAAAAGTCAAGTTGTCGCTCCAATCAGGTATTTGAGTCTCATCATCGTCTTCATCATTGTCTCCACCAACAGGAGTTACAGTTTGGGAACGAGGGTCTACATTATGCTCAGAACCTTCTTCATCTGGTCCTGGATCCGACTCATAAAGATTCTGGGCATCAGTGCAGATCATTTCCTCGTCTGGATTAACAGAAGCTCTGGAGCAGACCTCCGTTTCCCAGGCTATAGTATGAGTAAACAGCTGTGCAGACTCAACCATCTGTGTTACCCCATACTCAGACGGGCAGCTGGAGACTTGGGAGCTGTGAGGAAGCAAGTGCGATTGGGGTGACACCTCTGAGGACTGGAGTATTTGTGATGTTGAAGTTGAGGTGGAGGAGAGCCCACTTGAAGGAGCACTTGATATCCGTTGAAGCACCTGCTGTTTTTGTGCCTCATCTGGAATTTGTAGCGATGGGCGTGTCCGTAAGAAAGGGATCGTATCACAGAAGTAGACATCTTAGTTTGGCTGGAAGATGGTCTTTCTTCTGCATATATTACTCCCCCCCACCAGCGGACAGGCACCAGTATTGAGAGAGGGGGGCTGGCCGTCAGGGTCCACCGCAGCTCTGGCACAAACCCGGCGACACGGAGGTCGCACGGGCAGGAACGGACTGGCCGTGTCGGCTTCGCACTTTTTTGGTTTTAGAAGGGCATGACATGCCTATATCTGTGTCTCCCCCTCCTTTTACTCCTCCACCTCTTTTCTTTTCGCATGACTATATGTACTTGTCACTTTTCCATGTGTTAGTTGTGTCTTCTGAGCAGTTTGTCAGCTTTTGGACACCTTTGAAGATGTTTTCTATGTGTTTCTATGTGTTTTTGTTTGCCTGCCATTGGTTTTAATGGTGTTCGAAGGTGTTCGACGAACAGTTCGGCGAACATACGGGTGTTCGACGAACCGAACCGAACTCGAACACTACAGGGGTGGCTCAACACTAGTAAACACTTGTGTTTAAGTTTCAGAATTGGGGAGATTTCTCCTGAAAAAAATGTCCAATCTCAAAATACAGGGTTCACACTTTAATTTACAAACAAAAACAAGCATTGAATTATTGAATTCAGAATTTGGATTTAATTGCTAAATCTGCAATGAGTGATTTAATACATCCCTTGATTGATGGCACTGTTTGAAAAAAATTAACTATTAGGCTGTGTGCCCACCATGTGTTTTTTAAGGTTTTCTGCAGCGGCAATTCCACCGCAGAAATGCTTAAAATATGCTTGTTAGTAGGTCTGCTATGTTCCTCAATGATAATCCGCATGTGCTGTGCACATGCTGCTCAAATTTCCTCTGCGGATTATCATTGCGGAAAAATCCGCAGCACTACCAATTATTTTGCGGAATCGCGGCGATTTGGCTGTCATAGACTTGCATTGAATCGCTTAATATCCACATGACTACATGTGCACATGCGGATATTAAGCGATTCGATGTGCGGATGGTACATGGGACTGAAGAAGAGGAGACTCTCATCCAGACCCGAGTACCTGTAAAAAAAAAAAAAGAATTTAAAATAAAAAAACCTTATACTCACCTTCTCATGGCCCCAGGTCTCCTTAGCGATGCGTCCTGGCTCCCCGGCAGCTCGCGATGGTCTAAAAGGACCTTCCATGACGTCATTTATTCATGTGACAGGTCACGCGACCGCTGTCGTCGGCGGTCGCGTGACCTGTCATATGACTAATTGACGTCATGGAAGGTCCCTCTACACCACCGCGAAACACCGGGAAGACCAGAGAAGGAGACCAGGGGCCATCGGGAGGTGAGTATAATGTTGTTGTTTTTTTTTGTTTTTTTTACCATTTTTATTCTTTTTTTTAACTAACTTGGTCACACTAACTTGGTCACACTATATAAAATCCATGCCGGTTGCATGGATTTATCCAGTGTGACCAAGTTGTCAAGCACTTACCAAGCGATGCTAAAATTGCTAGGAAAGCGCTTGACAACCCGCATGCGAAATCGCATGTGCAAAATGTGTGACAAACGCTTGCCCCTGGCTGAAAATCCGCATGTAAAATCCGCATGCGTGTTTTCTGCCAGAGGGATGCAGAAACGCTCATGAAAAATCACATGTCGTCAGACGTGATCCTATATTACTGCGGTAATAAAACAGACATTTTTGGCAACATGACAAATATTAAACTCCTTTTAAAATGGGCAAGTTGCATGTCAAGAGACGAGGAAGTGGATGTTATGGTGATGCAGAGGCCGTGGGCAAGATGAAACTGTGCCTGCTGAGGGAGCACAACAAACACCCAACATCATGTCGAACTACTTGTCCCAATTTCTAGGGCCCCACGGAACACCACTATTGAAGCCAGAGCAGTGTGAAAAGGTTGTTGGTTGGATAGCAGATAAAGCTTTCAGTCAGTATGCCACGACCATGTGTTCCACATGGTCCAGTCTCAGTAGATACGAGTCTGGAGCACATTATTATTATTACTTTATCGCCATTTATTCCATGGCACTTTACATGTGAAAAAGGGGTATACATCGCAAAAACAGTTATAAGAATCTTGAACAAAAATGTGACAGCGACTGGTACAGGAGAGGAGAGGACCCTGCCCGCGAGGGTTCAGTCTACAAGGCATGGGTGAGGATACAGAAGGTGAGGATAGAGCTAGTCTTGCAGCGGTATGGTGGAGCGAGGGTTACTACAGGTTGTACGCATGTCGCAAGAGGTGGGTCTTCAGCTTCCTTTTAAAGGTTTCAACAGTAGGCGAGAGTCAGAAATGGTGGGGTAGAGAGTTCCAAAGAAGGGGGGATGCATGGGAAAAATCTTGTATGCGATTGTGGGAAGAAGATAATAGAGTGGTGTAGAGAAGGAGATCTTGTGAGGATAGGAGGTTGCGTTCAGGTAAGTACTGGGAGAGTAGGTCACAGATGTATGGAGGAGACAAGTTGTGCATAGCTTTGCATTCCAAGGTTAGGGTTTTGAACTGGAGTCTCTGGGTAATGGAGAGCCATTGAAGGGATTGTCAGAGAGGAGAGGCCAGGGAATAGCGAGGGGACAGGTGGATTAGTAGGGCAACAGAGTTTACGATAGATTAATGGAATGCGAGAGTGTTAGAAGGGAGGCCACAGAGCAGGAGGTTGCTGTTAGAACCTTGCTCTTAGGTTTTTTCCTTTGCTGGTCACATGACCTTGTTGGCCTATTTAATCCTGCTCCGCCCTTCTGGCTTTGCTGGACTTCATTGTATAACTACTTTCTAGCTAGCCTGTGCTCTGTATCTAACTCTGTTAGTTTGCTTGGTCTACGGACCTCTATGTTCTATATATTTTGTTTGTTCGTCTGTCTGCTACTATTTCTGTTAGGAGGTGTCCCATTTTCCTCCCAGTCCTTAGTACTTGTAGGGATTCCTTCCCCACATCTATAGGTCTCCGTACAGACTTGCTTAGGACTTTAGCAGGTCTGATCGCAGGATCAGGTTCCCTGTTACATCGTAGGGATTCAGCTGAGTTCTATCGTAGGGACAGATCTCCTCTCTTTCCTTAGCTCTGGTAGCAGAACATAACAGTAAGTCCAGCCTGCAAATTCTCTAAGGAAAGATTTTTCTGTTCCATCATGGTGTCGGTTCAGGATTTGGCTCATCGCCTGCAGGGACTCTCTCTGGAGGTGGCCGAGCTCCGTCAGCACGTGAGTAGCTGTCCTGGAGCACATTTCTTGGAGCCTAAGGTATGTTTGCCGGATTTATTTTTTGGTGAACACCGAGAATTTTTTTCATTTAAAAATGCTTGCTTATTGTATTTTCGTTTGAGACCCAAGTCCTCTGGGGATGAATCCCAGCGCATAGGGTTCATAATGTCACTTTTGCGCAAAGAGCCTCAGGAGTGGGCCTTTTCTTTGCAACCTAGTGATACATGCTTCAGATCAGTGGATAGTTTTTTTTCTGCTTTGGGGCTATTATATGATGATCCTGACCGTGTCGCATCAGCTGAGACTGAGTTGAGACGTTTGAAACAGGGATCAGGTAATGTGGAAAAATATTGTACTCATTTCCGTTGATGGTCTACTCAAACAGGGTGGAACGATTCTGCTCTGAAAAGTCTATTTCTTGCTGGGCTCAATGAAAGGGTTAAAGACCTGCTAATTGCTTATCCTACACCTGAAGATTTGCAACAGGCTATGCAATTAGCTATACGGGTGGATAGGAGACTGCGTGCAAGGGTTAATGAGAGCAAATCCTCTGCTATGTCAGTTTCTGGTTATGAGAATGTGTGTACTAACAGTGGTGAACCGATGGAGATTGGATCGGTGGCACCTCGCTCTCAAGAAAAAGACCGTCGATTTTCTGAAGGCTTGTGTTTCTATTGCGGAAAATCTGGTCATTTGATTAAAGGCTGTGAGCTTCGTATGAAGAAAGAAAAAAAAAATGGTCAGTCATGCCCGTATTGCCTGTTTAAATTCCAAGGGTGTATTTTTAGCTGCTTCCACGATTGCTCAGGAAAAATTAATGGAATTTCGGGTGTTTGTTGATTGTGGGTCTACTCTGAATGTAATTGATGGGGGATTCTTGGAAAGACTCAATTTAAAACCCGAACCTTTATCATCCCCCATTGCTGTGGTTTCTGTGGATGGTTCCCCTTTGAAGAATATTACTCTCAAGGTCTGTGAATTTCCTCTCACTATTAATGGTGTTCACCATGAGAAATTGGATTTGGTAGTTTTGAATAACTTGCCTTCTCCAGTAATATTGGGATTGCCCTGGTTAAAATTTCACAATCCTGTACTGGATTGGTCTACCAGTGAAATTAAATCCTGGAGCCATAAATGTTATGACAAGTGTTGTAACAGGCGTATTGCAGCTTTGGATAGGGGAGAATTGCCTGTTCCTATTCAGGATTTTTGGAGAGTTTTTTCTGAGAAGGAATCGCAGGTTTTGCCTCCCCATAGAGACTATGATTGTTCTATTGAATTTGTCCCTGGAGCGACTCTTCCTAAAAGTCGTTTATTTAACCTTACTATTCCTGAGAGGAAGGCTTTGGAGGAATACATACAGACAAGTTTGGCCGCCGGTCACATTAGGCCCTATAAGTCTCCTGTGGCGGTTGGATTTTTTTTTGTTAAAAAAAAGGACGGCGGTTTACGTCCTTGTCTGGATTTTCGTGAGATTAACAAAATTACTGTACGCAATCCTTACCCACTGCCATTGATTCCTGATCTGTTTAACCAGTTAATGGGGGCCAAGTGGTTCTCTAAAATTGACCTTAAGGGGGCATACAATCTGTTGCGCATGAAGGAGGGTGATGAATGGAAGACTGCTTTTAACACTCCTGTGGGTCATTTTGAGAACCTGGTTATGCCTTTTGGTCTTACTAATGCTCCTGCATTTTTTCAGAATCTTATTAATGACATCCTTAGACCTTTGATCGGCAAAAATGTGGTTGTGTATTTGGATGACATTTTGATTTATTCGCCGGATCTGGAGTCTCATTGGCGGAGCTTACGTGAGGTATTACAGTTATTAATGGACAATTCGCTTTTTGCTAAGCTGGAGAAATGTGAGTTCGCTGTACAGAGAATTAGTTTTTTGGGTTACATTATCTCCAGCGAAGGTTTTGAGATGGACCCGGTTAAAGTTCAAGCTGTACAGGAATGGCCTAGGCCTATTGGTTTGAAATCGATACAGAGGTTTTTGGGTTTCGCCAATTATTACAGAAAATTCATAAAAAATTTTTCTAGTATTGTCAAACCTCTGACCGATCTCACCAGGAAAGGTGCTGATGCGGTTCAATGGTCTTCTGAGGCCATTGAAGCTTTTGTGTATCTCAAGGAGAGGTTCACCTCTGCTCCCATCCTTATGCAGCCTGATGTGACTAAGCCGTTTTTGGTTGAGGTTGATGCTTCCTCTGTGGGGGTTGGCGCAGTATTGTCTCAGGATAACGGGGATGGATTACATCCCTGTGCCTTTTTTTCAAAAAAATTTTCGGAGACTGAACTGAATTACGATATTGGTAATCGGGAATTATTGGCTATTAAACTCGCATTTGAACACTGGCGCCACTTCTTGGAAGGTGCGGAATTTCCCGTTCAGGTTCTTACGGATCATAAAAATCTGATATATCTTGATGCTGCCAAGCGCCTGAATGCCCGTCAGGCTAGGTGGGCACTGTTTTTCTCGCGGTTTAATTTCTCCGTTACTTACATCCCTGGTACTAAGAATGTTAAGGCGGATGCCTTGTCTCGCAGTTTTTCTCCCATAGTCGGTGCTGAGAAAGAGGAAAACATTTTACAAGAAGGTGTTGTGATAGCTGCTTTGGAATTCGTTTTGGAAGATGAGATTCTTAAAGCACAGGAGAATGCCCCATCTAACACTCCTCATGGGAGGTTGTTTGTGCCTGGGACCTTTAGGAGAGATTTGTTTGTTGAGTGTCACGAATCTCGGTTGGCAGGTCATCCCGGAATCTCTGAGACCAAGAGACTGGTGGGTCGCAGTTTTTGGTGGCCTGGATGGCAGAAGGAAGTCATTAAGTGGGTGCGTCAATGTACTATATGTGCTAGATCTAAGTCCTCACATACTCCTGCTGCGGGGTTGCTTTGTCCTTTGGAGGTTCCCAGTGCTCCTTGGACACATTTGGCTATGGACTTTATAACTGACCTTCCCCCCTCTGAGGGTTTTACTGTCATCTGGGTGGTCGTGGACCGTTTTAGCAAGATGTGTCACTTGGTTCCCTTTGTCAAACTGCCCTGCGCTAAAACTCTCGCTAAGGCCTTTGTCAAGGAAATTGTCAGACTTCATGGCGTTCCTACTGACATTGTTTCTGATAGGGGTCCTCAGTTCGTGGCTCGTTTTTGGCGTGCCTTTTGTGACAGGTTGGGAGTTCATTTGTCGTTCTCGTCCGGATATCATCCTGAATCTAATGGCCAGACAGAAAGGAAAAACCAGGATGTTGAGCAGTTCTTGCGTTGTTTTGTGGCAGACAATCAAGAGGGGTGGTCTGAGTTTCTGCCACTTGCTGAATTTGCTCTGAACAATCATACATCTTCTTCTGCTGGTTGTTCGCCTTTTTTTTGTTGTTCTGGGAGACATTCGTCGTTTGGGTCGTTCTCCAAGTTGGGATCTGCCGTGCCTGAGGAGGAGAATTTTTCCGGTGATTTGGAGAGAGTTTGGACGGATGTGCGTGGTAATCTTCAGGAGGCCAACAGAAAATCTAAAGGCTACTTTGATAGGAAACGACAGGAGGTTTTGTTCGCTGTTGGTGACATGGTCTGGTTGTCCTCTAGGAATCTGCGGTTGAGGATTCCTTCTAAGAAATTGGGTCCCAAGTTTGTAGGGCCCTTTAAGGTGCTTCAGGTTGTCAACCAATCTGCTGTTAGGTTGGAGGTTCCTACCTCCTGGAGAATTAATCCGGTATTTCATGTCTCTCTGTTAAAAAAAGCTGTTGTGTCGGATGGTGACGCCTCTGTCTCTGTTCCTCCGGTGGTGGAGGACGGGGAATATGAAATTTCTCGCATCCTTAACTCTAGACGGTATAGAGGTAGTTTGCAGTATCTTGTGGCCTGGAAAGGTTTCGGACTCGAGGATAACTCTTGGGTGAGGTCAGATGATGTTTCCGCGTCCAGACTTATCAGAGCGTTTCACAGGAGATTTCCTGATAAGCCTGGTCCTAGGGGATCCGGAGGATCCTCTTAGAAGGGGGGGTACTGTTAGAACCTTGCTCTTAGGTTTTTTCCTTTGCTGGTCACATGACCTTGTTGGCCTATTTAATCCTGCTCCGCCCTTCTGGCTTTGCTGGACTTCATTGTATAACTACTTTCTAGCTAGCCTGTGCTCTGTATCTAACTCTGTTAGTTTGCTTGGTCTACGGACCTCTATGTTCTATATATTTTGTTTGTTCGTCTGTCTGCTACTATTTCTGTTAGGAGGTGTCCCATTTTCCTCCCAGTCCTTAGTACTTGTAGGGATTCCTTCCCCTCATCTATAGGTCTCCTTACAGACTAGCTTAGGACTTTAGCAGGTCTGATCGCAGGATCAGGTTCCCTGTTACATCGTAGGGATTCAGCTGAGTTCTATCGTAGGGACAGATCTCCTCTCTTTCCTTAGCTCTGGTAGCAGAACATAACAGTTGCAATCGTCGATAAAGTAGATGAGGAGCGCGTGCACTAGTGTTTTTGTAAATTTGTGGTTGCGGAATGTGCGGATCCGGGAGATTTTTTTACTTGGAGTCGGCATCTTCCTCACCCTGATCCTCCTTCCTCCCACAATTCCGAGTGCCCTGAGATAACTGATCCCACACTTGGACACTTCGAAGAGCTGTTTTGTTCATCTTTCCATTTATAGATTTTGGCATCTTGCTGGGTCCGCTTGGAAAAGTGAACAGCTCTTGGGGTAACCCTGGACTCTAATCTCTACTTCAATTGATAAATTTTGCCCTCTCAACTGGCCAGCTTTGAGCAGGGCAACAGAAAATCACATGTAGTAATTTGAGGAGCCATAGTCTCCCGAAGGTGACGGTGGAAAATTGCAAATACTGTCGCAAGAGTTGGATAATGATGAGACACAATGGACAGAAAGTCAGGAGGAGGACCAGGGTGCAGAAGTGGAAAATGAAGCAGTGGACGATGAAATCACTAACCCAATCTGGCAAGGATACATGTAGAGCGAGGACAGCAGCACACAGGGGGAAGGAGGTGTAGCACCACAACAGGCAGGAACAAGCAGTGTGGTGGCCACAGACACAATGGTGGCAGCTGCTCCCCGGAAGTTGCCAGTGTAACTGTTAGGTCTTCCTGAGTGTGGTTCTTTTTTAAAGACTGTTTAGATAACCCCCAAAAGGCCATTTGCAACATGAGCCAGGCCAGCATCAGCAAGAGCACGAAAACTACCAGCCTGACCACCACCAGCATGCTCAGGCACATTACAGCAAAGCACCTGACAAGCTGGGCCAAACACCAAGGTCCAGAAACAGTGTCTGCGAGTGACACTACTACCTCTTCCACTGTTGTGCATGCACGCTAATCTCCTGTCCATGGCACATGTGAAGATGCCTCCCACCCTGCACCTGTCATTGCAGACTTGCAACTATCACTGTCCACATCCTTGTTCCTTTGCAGCATTCAGTTGTCCCTACCACTGTTCTTGGAATGCAAGCGCAAGTATGCAGCCAGCCACTTACCCACTCACACGCCACAATACTAAACTGCCACATTTCTGGACAGCTTATTGCACTTGAAATGTTGCCTTTTAGGCTCATGGAGGCGGAAGCTTTCCACAACCTCATGGTGGCGGCGGCCGGGTATCCATACTCGGTCTCCAGCTGCCACTATTTCTCCCGGTATTGTCTCCACCTTCCACAAGCGCAAGTCCCAGAACATAACCCATGCCCTCCCCAAGGAGTACAAGCGAAGAAGACACAAATCAGTTGCGGCAGAGGCAGGAGAATGCTGTCAAAGATCTGGGACAGTTTTCTCAGACCCTCCTAGTGCCCAGGCCCTGATACACGGGGTACTCTGACAAGGAGGGAAAAGTTTTGGATGGTGCAAGCTGGACACGTGGCATGAACTGTCTTTCTATGCCTTGGAGATCCTGGCCGCTAGTGTTTTGTTAGTGATAGTTTTTAGTGCCGCCAGGGGCATTTTAACTGATAAAACTGATAGGCGCATCCGCCTGCCAACTGAAAAAGCTGACAGGCTGACTCTTACAAAAATGAACAACGGCTGAATTGGGCCAGACTTCTCAACACCACCAGATGATAGCATCAAACATAAACTCAAATCCAGTGGTTATTTTTTTGGGGGTCTATTCCCATGCACCTCTTCACACCCAGACATAGGTATACCCTTCAGGAATTGTTCTATTTTATGTCGCCCTCCCCCTTCTCCTCATCCTCCACCACCATATCACCAGGAAGACTTTGAAGCAACACCGACATAATTTTTTTAAGGTGTTTCTGATTAGAGACGAGCAAATATTTCAATATTCGTTTTGGATTACAATCGCCGTTTTTGCAATATTCGCCAATGCAATTGTCGAATATTCACCAAACATTGCGAAACGCCATTGGATTCAATGGGTGCCAAAACCAAACGCATACGCAACACCTTCAAATGAGGCCAAAAGCTGCCAAAACACATCAATTTAGGGGCAGTCACCAGGAAAGTGCCATCAATTGACCCAGAGTGCAAGTAGTATAATTATTATTCTTCATTATTTTAGCACCATTTATTCCATTGCGCTTTACATGTGAAAAGAAGTCACTGACCGGTACAAGGGCAGAGAGGACCCTGACCGTGAAGGCGCCCAAACAGTCTATGAGGGATGGGTGAGGATTAGAGATGAGCGTTGTTCTACTCGAACTGTTCGCCAATCTCAAATTCGAGCTGTTTTGGGCGGTGTTCGAGCCGGTCGGCGAACACGAACAATTTGAGAAAAATTCGGCTGTTCGAGGTTATGTTCGATAACTGTTCGTGCACCAAAATCGTAACTGGATTTTTTCTCAGTAATGATGAAAATTAATGTTAATACGCAGTTTGAGTGTACAGCGGGGCGGGGGGAGGGGCAGGGGATGGATCTCTGCAGGAACAATGAAGATCTCCATTTTTTTTTCTCTTTCCCGCATTTGCAGTGGGGAGGTGCAATCTGTCAGCCTATCAGCAGCGCACACACGGAGCGAAGTGCTTTTTTTCACACAAGCAAGGGCATGTGTGATTGGCAGTGTATGTCACATGTCCTTGCCCTATAAGACCAAGCCATTTTCCCCGTCGCCACCATTTTCTCACTGCTGCAGCTGCGTGTTAGACGGCACCGCTGTTGCTGTGTGCGCTATACCTTGTTAATTTCAAGCCAATTTTCGCACAAATATACAGATAGCTTGGGAGTAGGGAATAGTTGTGATTGCAGTCCTTTTAAGGACTAGGTTACAGCATTTCCTACGACTTTTATCAGGCAGGTCTGTGCTCTTAAATAGATAGATTGTGGGAGTAAAGACTAATTGTAATTGGAGTCCTTTTCAGGACTAGGTTACATGAGTTCCTATCAGTTTTTGCCAGGCAGGTCTGTGCCAGTGCTGTGCAAGTTTTTTTCACAGCATTTGGCTGAATCTAGCAAAGCTAATCCTTTTTGGCCTATTGCAGAGTGTGTTAGTCAGTGGAGTAGCCTATCTGTGTTGCAAGATATACCACCTGTGTATAGAATACCAATTTTTTTACTGCACCTAGTGAAGTAAAATCTTTTGGGCATAGCATCATTCTATTAGTCCATCTATACTGACCTCCATCAGGTTGCAAACTGAATATAATTTTTTTCTGCATCTAGCTCTGAAAAAATATTTGGGCTTCTAGCAGTGTGTGGGACTTGGTCTATTAGTCCATCTATACTGACCTCCATCAGGTTGCAAATTAAAAATAATTTTTTTCTTCATTTAGCTCTGAAAAAATATTTGGGCTTCTAGCAGTGTGTGGGACTTGTTCTATTAGTCCTTCTATACTGACCTCCAGCAGGTTGCAAATTGAATATAATTTTTTTCTGCATCTAGCTCTGAAAAAATATTTGGGCTTCTAGCGGTGTGTGGGACTTGGTCTATTAGTCCATCTATACTGACCTCCATCAGGTTGCAAATTAAAAATAATTTTTTTCTGCATCTAGCTCTGAAAAAATATTTGGGCTTCTAGCAGTGTGTGGGACTTGGTCTATTAGTCCATCTATACTGACCTCCATCAGGTTGCAAATTAAAAATAATTTTTTTCTTCATTTATCTCTGAAAAAATATTTGGGCTTCTAGCAGCGTGTGGGACTTGTTCTATTAGTCCATCTATACTGACCTCCATCAGGTTGCAAATTAAAAATAATTTTTTTCTGCATCTAGCTCTGAAAAAATATTTGGGCTTCTAGCAGTGTGTGGGACTTGGTCTATTAGTCCATCTATACTGACCTCCATCAGGTTGCAAATTAAAAATAATTTTTTTCTGCATCTAGATCTGAAAAAATATTTGGGCTTCTAGCAGTGTGTGGGACTTGGTCTATTAGTCCATCTATACTGACCTCCATCAGGTTGCAAATTGAATAAAAAAATTTTCTGCATCTAGCTCTGAAAAAATATTTGGGCTTCTAGCGGTGTGTGGGACTTGGTCTATTAGTCCATCTATACTGACTAGAGATGAGCGTTGTTCTACTCGAACTGTTCGCCAATCTCAAATTCGAGCAGTTTTGGGCGGTGTTCGAGCTGGTCGGCGAACACGAACAATTTGAGAAAAATTCGGCTGTTCGAGGTTATGTTCGATAACTGTTCGTGCACCAAAATCATAACTGGATTTTTTCTCAGTAATGATGAAAATTAATGTTAATACGCAGTTTGAGTGTACAGCGGGGCGGGGGGAGGGGCAGGGGATGGATCTCTGCAGGAACAATGAAGATCTCCATTTTTTTTTCTCTTTCCCGCATTTGCAGTGGGGAGGTGCAATCTGTCAGCCTATCAGCAGCGCACACACGGAGCGAAGTGCTTTTTTTCACACAAGCAAGGGCATGTGTGATTGGCAGTGTATGTCACATGTCCTTGCTCTATAAGACCAAGCCATTTTCCCCGTCGCCACCATTTTCTCACTGCTGCAGCTGCGTGTTAGACGGCACCGCTGTTGCTGTGTGCGCTATACCTTGTTAATTTCAAGCCAATTTTCGCACAAATATACAGATAGCTTGGGAGTAGGGAATAGTTGTGATTGCAGTCCTTTTAAGGACTAGGTTACAGCATTTCCTACGACTTTTATCAGGCAGGTCTGTGCTCTTAAATAGATAGATTGTGGGAGTAAAGACTAATTGTAATTGGAGTCCTTTTCAGGACTAGGTTACATGAGTTCCTATCAGTTTTTGCCAGGCAGGTCTGTGCCAGTGCTGTGCAAGTTTTTTTCACAGCATTTGGCTGAATCTAGCAAAGCTAATCCTTTTTGGCCTATTGCAGAGTGTGTTAGTCAGTGGAGTAGCCTATCTGTGTTGCAAGATATACCACCTGTGTATAGAATACCAATTTTTTTACTGCACCTAGTGAAGTAAAATCTTTTGGGCATAGCATCATTCTATTAGTCCATCTATACTGACCTCCATCAGGTTGCAAACTGAATATAATTTTTTTCTGCATCTATCTCTGAAAAAATATTTGGGCTTCTAGCAGTGTGTGGGACTTGGTCTATTAGTCCATCTATACTGACCTCCATCAGGTTGCAAATTAAAAATAATTTTTTTCTTCATTTAGCTCTGAAAAAATATTTGGGCTTCTAGTAGTGTGTGGGACTTGTTCTATTAGTCCTTCTATACTGACCTCCAGCAGGTTGCAAATTGAATATAATTTTTTTCTGCATCTAGCTCTGAAAAAATATTTGGGCTTCTAGCGGTGTGTGGGACTTGGTCTATTAGTCCATCTATACTGACCTCCATCAGGTTGCAAATTAAAAATAATTTTTTTCTGCATCTAGCTCTGAAAAAATATTTGGGCTTCTAGCAGTGTGTGGGACTTGGTCTATTAGTCCATCTACACTGACCTCCATCAGGTTGCAAATTAAAAATAATTTTTTTCTTCATTTATCTCTGAAAAACTATTTGGGCTTCTAGCAGCGTGTGGGACTTGTTCTATTAGTCCATCTATACTGACCTCCATCAGGTTGCAAATTAAAAATAATTTTTTTCTGCATCTAGCTCTGAAAAAATATTTGGGCTTCTAGCAGTGTGTGGGACTTGGTCTATTAGTCCATCTATACTGACCTCCATCAGGTTGCAAATTAAAAATAATTTTTTTCTGCATCTAGCTCTGAAAAAATATTTGGGCTTCTAGCAGTGTGTGGGACTTGGTCTATTAGTCCATCTATACTGACCTCCATCAGGTTGCAAATTGAATAAAAACATTTTCTGCATCTAGCTCTGAAAAAATATTTGGGCTTCTAGCGGTGTGTGGGACTTGGTCTATTAGTCCATCTATACTGACCTCCATCAGGTTGCAAATTAATAATAATTTTTTTCTGCATCTAACCCAGCCAATAGTTTTGGCCTAATACCACAGTTTGGCCACTCAGCTCTGCTCGGTTACCATCCATTGTTTTTTTGTGCAAACAACTCCAGAGTTGTGAATTAGTTAACCACCAAAATGAGTGGAAAAAGGCCTGCTGCTGGTGGAAAGGGGAATAGGCGTGTTGGGAAGGGGAAAAAAGGTTGTGTCCGTGGGGTAGGTGCAGAAGAAAGACCATCTTCCAGCCAAACTAAAATGTCTACTTCTTTTAGCGGACAATGTGATAAGATCCCTTTCTTACGGCCACGCCAATCGCTACAAATTCCAGATGAGGCACAAAAACAGCAGGTGCTTCAACGGATATCAAGTGCTCCTTTAAGTGGGCTCTCCTCCACATCAACTTCAACATCACAAATACTCCAGTCCTCAAAGGTGTCACCCAAATCGCACTTGCTTCCTCACAGCTCCCAAATCTCCAGCTGCCCGTCTGAGTATGAGGTAGAACAGATGGTTGAGTCTGCAGAGCTGTTTACTCATACTATAGCCTGGGAATCAGAGGTCGACTCCAGCGCTTCTGTGAATCCAGACGAGGAAATGATCTGCACTGATGCCCAGAATCTTTATGAGTCGGATCCAGGACCAGACGCAGAAGGTTCTGACCATAATGTAGACCCTCATTCCCAAACTGTAACTCCTGTTGGCGGAGACAATGAGGAAGACGATGATAAGACTCAAATACCTGATTGGAGCGACAACTTTAGTTTTTTGTCAGGGCAGGAACAGGTTGGCTCTGAGGACGACGGGTGTGATAACGCACAGGGTGATGATGATGAGGTCGGAGATCCCACTTACTGTCAACCCACAGTCAGCCAAGAGATGAGGTCAGCAGAGGAGGTGGAGGAAGATGCTACTGACGACGAGGTCAGGTTGCGCCTTCCTGGACAGAGACGTAGTACTGGAAGCACGTCAACAACTGCATCCTCAAACACAACTCTGCCTCTCACCACAAGTCGTGGTGGCTCTTCAGGTCGCATGGGTGCTAAGCCTTGCATAGCCTGGGCATTTTTTCAGATCGATAAAGATGACCCAACTCGTGTTATCTGTAACATTTGTCAGCAAAAGCTAAGTAGAGGCCAAAAAATACATAGTTTGAGTACTTCATGCATGAACCGGCACATGGACATGAAGCATAAGTTGCAGTGGGAAGCTCAGTGTGCTACAATGCGGTCTAGCTGGCCGGTCCAACCACCGTCTGCCATATCTTGTGCATCCGCGGCCTCTTCATCCTCTGTGACTGGGGGGACAGCAGTCACACCTGTTTTGGGGCGCAGACCTGCCACCTCTTTACCCGCAACAGCCAGCGTGATTGGCAGGTCATCATTTTCTTTGGAGGTGGTAACACCAGCTGGTGTTGAGCGCTGTCCGACATCGATAGCACCACCTTTGGATCAAGGCAACCTAACATGTCCGCCTGCATCTTCCTCACAGACCGGCAGTTTGCCGGGGACACCCTTATCAACCCCGTCTAAGCACAATAGCCAGCCCTCGGTCCCTCAGATGTGGACAAGTAAAAGACCATTTCCTCCTAGCCATGAGAAAGCTAAGAGGTTGAATTTCACCATCTGCAAGCTCTTGGCTACAGAAATGCTGCCTTTCCGCCTGGTGGACACAGAGGATTTTCGAGACCTTATGTCCGTCGCAGTGCCCCAGTACCAGATGCCCAGTCGGCACTACTTCTCAAAGAAAGGTGTGCCTGCGCTCCACCAGGATGTCGCACACAACATCACCGCTTCTTTGAGAAACTCTGTGTGTGACAGGGTGCATTTCACCACAGACACTTGGACGAGTAGGCATGGACAGGGGCGTTACATGTCGCCGACTGGGCACTGGGTAACTATGGTGACAGCAGGACAAGGGGCTGCTGTCCAAGTCTTGCCGTCCCCACGAGTTGTGCGTCAATCCTCTTTATGTCATTTTTCCTCCACTGCTTCTGCCTCCTCAACCTCCTCTCGGTCTTCCACCTGCACCCAAAGCCTGTCTGGTCATGCCACAAGCTTTCTAACTGCGCAGAAGGGATCCTGCACACCTCCTTACTATGCTGGCAGTAGGGCTCAACGTCATCAGGCGGTTTTTACATTGAAATGTCTGGGAAATGTGAGTCACACAGCTGAGGAGTTGTGGTCAGCTCTGGAGAACCAATTTCATGAATGGTTGTCTCCACTGGACCTGAAACCAGGGAAGGCCGTGTGCGACAATGCTGCAAACCTGGGTGCGGCCCTTCGCCGGGGCAATGTCACACACGTGCCTTGTATGGCTCACGTGTTGAACCTGGTTGTCCAGCAATTTTTAGCCCACTATCCCAGACTAGATGGCCTTCTGCAGAGGGCACGGTCGCTGTGTGCTCACTTCCGCCGTTCGCATCCCGCAGCTCAGCGACTTACATCTCTACAGAAGTCGTTGGGCCTGCCACTTCACCGGCTAAAATGCGATGTGCCTACCCGGTGGAATTCAACTCTGCACATGTTGCAGCGACTGTGGCAGCACCGACAAGCCCTGGTGCAATACGTTCTGACGTATAGCCTGGGCCAACGAGATTCAGAGGTGGGGCAAATCACGCTGGAGGAGTGGTCTCAGATCAGGGACCTATGCACCCTTCTGCACAGTTTTGAAATGGCGACGAAGATGTTTAGTGCTGACGATGCCATTATCAGCATGACTATTCCGGTGATTTACATGCTGGAGCACATGTTAAACAGAATTCGGAGTCAGGTGGTGGCACAAGAGGAGGTGGAGGAAGTAGAGGAGGAGGAGTTGTATGCGGAAGGGCTAACATCTGCAAGGTCCAGACGGTCGGCAGCACCAGGGCGGCAGGCATGTGAGGGTGGGGGAGATGATTTTACCAGGGCGCATGGTAGCAGCCAAACTAGTGAGGAAAGTGCAGGAGCCCAGGAAGAAGTGGAGGACGAACTGATGGAAGACTCATCAGATGAGGGAGACCTTGATCACATTTCTGTTGTGCGAGGTTGGGGGGAGAGGACAGAGGAAGGAAGCATGATTGTTACCTCGCCACCAACACAACAGGGACTTGGTGCTCCTGGATGCGCAACACACATGAGTGCCTTCTTGCTGCACTACCTGCAACATGACCCTCGAATTGTGAGAATTAGAAATAATCCTGACTACTGGGTTGCCACACTGTTAGATCCCCAGTACAAAAGTAAATTTGCAGAAATTATTCCTGCCATAGAAAGGGATGCACGCATGCAGGAGTATCAGCAGAGACTGTTGCAGAATCTTACATGTGCTTTTCCACAAAATACCAGTGGTGCACGTAGTGAATCTCACAGTTCCAACTTGCCAACCGTGGTCTGTATGGAATTGTTCAATAAAGGGCCCAAAATTAAGATAACATAGATGGGAGAGGTCTCTATGAATAGGAATTCCTAAGTATTTGATACCCTGTGAGGGCCAGGCAAAGGGAAAGTTGGACTGGATGGAATCCTATATGGATTTAGGGAGGGAGACATCGAGGGCCTCAGACTTCGCTGCATTGATTTTAAAATTTTACCATGTAACAAAGTGATCTATTTCAGCCATAACAGCAGGGATGGATATATGTGATTGAGTGATATATACTAGGACATCATCAGCAAATAGAGAGCACTTGTACTCGGTGCCTCCCACCTCAATCCACCTAATATTGGGGTTATGGCGAATTGATGAGAGCAGGTGCTCCGTCACTAGGATGTATAAGAGAGGGGACAGAGGACATCCCTGCCTTGTCCCATTGGTGATTGTGAAAGGTGATGAAAATGTTCTGACGCACCCCCTGGGCCTTGGGACACCCGGAGCCGGACCCTTTTTGGTGGATGCTGGTGGTTGTAGTCTTCGTGGCGGCGATCCGGTTCTGTGGCTCAGGGCGGTCAAACCAGTGGCGGAACTATTTATGTGGTTTTGATGTTTAAATGTCCGACTACGCCACCCGTGGATTGCGGTCAGAGTGAACCGCCGCTACAGGGCAGACCGCTAAGGCTGGTGTTGTGGGTGCAGCAGAGCGTAGCATAACTCCCCACGGGAGGAGTATAGCCTCAGGGCAGTGTATGCGGAGGATGGGGGTGATGGTGCAGGGCAGCAGCAGTAACGACACGGAGTCAGTGATGCAGTTCAGGGCCTTTACTCACAGTTCTTATTATCCAGACCACGTCTGCAGGTAACGGCTGCCCACGTCGTACTGTGCTCACCAGGTGAGGGGCTCAGACAACTCCCAGATAACTTTGGAGCGCTTCACAGGACCCCCTTTGTGTGTCCTTTGTCTGGCCTTTCTTACCAACACTTCTGTTCGGCTGCCTCGGGCCTCCTCTTGGTAAACTTGGCGCCAGTTTCCCTGACCCTATGTGGTGCCTTCCTAGCGGGTGGAGCAAGGGGCTGCGCCACATAAAATGTCAGAGCTTCCGGTTTCTAGCTGAGGGTCGTTTCCTGCCTCCACTAGTTCGGGGACCGGTCTCCCCCTTTGGCCTGACCCCTCCACGCAGGTGGATTCGGGCGTGCGGTGGCGACTCGCCCGTCCGCACCCCTGGGATCCCTTCATTCCTCGTTCCTGGAGCCTTCTCCGCTCCTCTTCCTTCCTTCTCCCTCTTGCAGGCCTGGGCCTCTGTTACTAGGCCCGCCTCCGGAGCAGAGCTCATGCAGAGCCCCTGCTCCCTGCCACTTCTGCTCAGACTTCTCTGCACTGAACTAAGATGGTGCCCACCTTTTATACTCCCTTCTCAATGCACCCAGGAACTGCTTCCTCCCTGCTCCTGCACTGCAGGGTTCCCCTTCCTCAGTGTTCCCTCCCCCCACTCCAGCCAGGGACAGGGACTGTCGTGCCCATCTCAGGGGCATATTGGTCGCCCTGCCCCACGGCAATGTGGTGTAATGCATGCAGGTGTCGGGTCCTGATCCACACTCCATCCTTATCTGAGAGTGAGATATCACACCTCTGGGTGAGGTGCAATACGTCTGTAGCAACCGAGCCCTCGGTGCTACAGTTCCATTTATCTTCAGCCTAGGTGACGTATTGTGATACAGGGCCGTGATTTTGGCTATAAAAGGGTCCCCTAGACCCCTACCCCAAGCTTTTTAAGAGAATCATATATGGCGTGCCAGGAGACTCTATGGAATGCTTTCTCAGCATCCAACGAGAGTATCTACTTACAAATTTTTAACTGCATCTAGCCCAGGAAATACTTTGTGCCTAGTAGCAGTGTCTGCTAGTCAGCGGATTATCCCGGCTGTTAAGCAAGCTACACCACCTGTAGTTTGGACACTTAATTTTTTCAAAGGAAATGCTTCGGGACCACGGGATACTTAGTGAAGAGCATCAGGAGGCACCCCAAGGCATAGGGGCTGGGACTGGCACTAGGATGCCTTGCGGTGGACAGCTGAGCTCGATCCTTATAAAAGCTTTTTAACTGCAGCAGCTTTAGTGGACGCTACTGGAGCTGGAATTACGCGGCTGCTGGCATGAGACTTGCCCTCCAATAGATCCTTGTAAATGGATTTAAAGTGTATTCATTCAAATTAGAGGGACAATTTAAATTAAAAAGCTTAGAGCTGCCTCCACCACAGGGGGGCTCTCTCGACCCACCAGCGGACAGGCACCAGTATTGGGAGAGGGGGGCTGGCCGTCAGGGTTCACCGCGGCTCTGGCACAAACCCGGCGACACGGAGGTGGCACGGGCAGGAGCGGACTGGCCGTCTCGGCTTCTCACTTTTTGGATTTTAGAAGGGCATGACATGCCTATATCTGTGTCTCCCCCTCCTTTTACTCCTCCACCTCTTTTCTTTTCGCATGACTATATGTACTTGTCACTTTTCCATGTGTTAGTTGTGTCTTCTGAGCAGTTTGTCAGCTTTTGGACACCTTTGAAGGTGTTTTCTATGTGTTTCTATGTGTTTTTGTTTGCCTGCCATTGGTTTTAACGGTGTTCGAAGGTGTTCGACGAACAGTTCGACGAACAGTTCGGCGAACACACGGGTGTTCGACGAACCGAACCGAACTCGAACACTACGGGGGTGGCTCAACACTAGTGAGGATACAGTAGGTGAGGGTACAGCTGGTCGTGCAGCGGTATGGTGGAGCGAGGGTTACTGCAGGTTGTAGTCTTGTCGGAAGAGGTGGGTCTTCAGCTTCCTTTTAAAGGTTTCAACAGTAGGCGAGAGATATGTTGGGGTACACAGTTCAAGAGTAGAAGGGATGCATAGGAAAAATCATGTATGCGATTGAGGGAAGAGGAGAGAAGACGGAAGTAGAGAAGGAGATCTTGTGAGGATCGGAGGTTGCATGCTGGCATGTAACGGGAGACTAGGTCACAGATATATGGAACAGACAGGTTGTGGATGGCTTTGCATGTCATGGTTACGGTTTTGAACTGAAGTCTCTGGCCAATAGGGAACCAGTGAAGGCATCATAGATTGCAATCTTATAGATTGCTGGAGCCAGTCCACAGTAAATAATCAGCCATAGAGTGTCCAGGAACCTTCCCACACACTTTTCTTAGCCAGGGCTGCTTCTCGGCATGGTTTTACGGGCCCACCTGAGAATCCTCGGATGGACCCTGTCTTCTCCATCAGGAGAGTTCATGATAGCGCAAACTTTGCAGCTGCTATGGGACTCTTGAGCGGGGGAGAAAAGTGGGCCCTCAAAATCTAATCCTCTGGTGAGCCCAATGTTTTTCACTGACACTGCTTCTTGGTGAGAGTTGTATTTCACCACAGCCATATTCTTTAGCTCAGTGAATGGACTGTCATAGAGGGAAACCGTATCTTCTCCGGCTGTCGTTTCTCTGCCACCAGATCAGGCTGCTGTGTTACAGCTTTCAACAACTCTGCAGTGGTGGGCGGTTTGTCACCTAAGCATTAAGCATGTTATCTTCAGCACAGCCTGTTGCCGCTTGGCCAAGGCAGTGCTGCAGTGCTTCCAGCTTGTGACTGATGTGGTCATTTTGGAGATGGATGCCGAACTGGAGGAGGAGGTGCAGGAGATGAACAATGTGATTACATTGAGGTTACATTGGTGAGTCTGGTCTTTATACTAAAGAAAGATCCTACTGTGTTTTTATTTTTTTTTACGTCTCTTCAAATGTGTATTGGAGTGCATCCTAATTTTTGGCAGCCCTTGAAATTGTTGCATATGTAATAACAGTATAGGAGACACACTCCTTAATAATAGGAAGAACAATTCAAATAGATTCTATGTTCTGGAATATTAACTGTCTTATCTGACATTCTTTTACGGGTGAAGTTTCGCAGTATGGATAACATATTACACCTATCCAGCCAGGTATTATTGCCTTATACTTCGTGCTGCTGGTGTGGCCCAAAGAAATTGAAAATCTATTCTATTCCCTATTGATAACGCTGTCAAATGCATTTACAATAGGAACAGGTGCTGCTGCTAGGTGGTATCATCACCATCTACACATAAGTGTTCATTCTGGTCACATAAATGTCTTCCACAATCTATAACTTTATTTTTTTTTATTTCTTTGGCCTTATAAACACGTCATTAACCTGGAAAGAATGTTTCTTAAAATTTTTTCCATATTAGTTTGTATTTTGTATGTTTTTTTGTCAGTCCGCAAAAGTGGCGTAATACTCTGACAGCATTGTTCACAAATATGCTATTTGTCAGCGGCCAACAGAGAATAGGTTTGAGCCCTCAACTGCAATACTTTAAATGGAGTGTAATATTTGACACGCTCACAATAATTGCTGGATTATTAGGGCAGTCATATGGGATGTCTGATGGCCACGGATTCAGGCAGTTGCTTAATAGTATGGTATTTGTCAGTGACCAAGTGTAAATTTGTTCAACAAAACATAGGTGGCTGACTTTAAAAGGAGTGGAATATTTGGCACGCTCCACAATATTTCTGCATTATTATGGCAGTCATATGGATCACGTGCGTCTGATCATTGAAAAAAGTTCCTCTGCTTCCACAATACATTAATATGAATAAAATAAAAAGAATCTGTCTCTATTCTGTGAACAAGCAAATGGAGCTGTAAAATGGTGTACACTGACACATTGCTACAATCTATAAATGGAGGACAATATTTTCCACGTTCACTACAAATGCACACACTGCAACGGAATGAAAATGTTAGAAATGTCTGATTTTGGAACACTCTTATAGGTGTTATGTCTGACAGAGAACCACGGTTTTAAATAGCAGGCCTGTTATTTACTAATACTATCCTTCACAGACACCTAGTGTGAATAGCTTGACAGACACACTGCAATGGAATGAAAATGGAAGAAATATCTGATATTGGAACACTCTTATAGGTGTTATGTCTGACAGAGAACCACAGTTTTAAATAGCAGGCCTGTTATTTGCTAATACTATCCTTCACAGACACCTACTGTGAATAGCTTGACCTACACACTGCAACGGAATGAAAATGTTAGAAATGTCTGATTTTGGAACACTTTTATAGGTGTTATGTCTGACAGAGAACCACGGTTTTAAATAGCAGGCCTGTTATGTGCTAATACTATCCTTCACAGACACCTAGTGTGAATAGCTTGACCAATACACTGTAACGGAATGAAAATGGAAGAAATATCTTATTTTGGAACACTCTTAGGCTAAGTGCCCACGATGCAGAAATGCTGCATATTTTTTCCGCTTCTCCCTCGCAGGAAAAATGCATGTGGATTTGACATGCATTTTTCCTGCCAGGTAGAAGCGTTTGTCAAGCGTTTTTGCATGCATTTCTGCTTGCGGGTTATCAAGCGCTTTTCCAAGCAATGTTAGCATCACTTGGAAAAGTGCTTGACACTATATAAATCCATGCAACCGGCATGGCTTTATATAGTGTGACCAAGTAATAGTTAAAAAAAAAAGAATAAGAATGGTAAAAAATAAAAAATAAAGATTATACTTACCTTCTGATGGCCCCCGGTGTTTTCTCCGCTAAGTTGGATCTGTTGTATGGCTTGCGGTGGTGTGAAAGGACCTGCCATGACATCATTCAGTCATGTGACAGGTCACGTGACCGCCGATGTCAGAAAAGTCCAGGTTTCTCAAGGCAGATTTCACAATGGTAAATTGTGTCTTTTCTGATTCCCCTCTTGGAGCATTCTCTGCACCATTTTTGTGATCTTTGTCTTCCTCACAGTTTGGGAAAACTCTCCTGGGAAATGTTGATCTAGGACGATATGGGCACTATCAATTTCATAAGTACTGGGACCCTCACCTTTCTGAGTGCCAAACAATAGGGTCTTGATGATTACCTCCTTAAACTGAAGGAAGGTCCCCGTATTGCCTACAGATGGAAACAGCACAACAGCATTGTACATTGCCATTTGTACAATGTGCACGGCCAATTTTTTGTACCATACTTTAGCATTTTGCATGGTACTGTATAGTTTGAGGACCTGATCTGAGGGATCTTCTACATTATCCATGTACTTATTATAATTCAAGATACAATCTGGCTTTGGGGCTTTTGTTGTGGTACCTCAGACAGAGACAAGGGGGCTGTTGTGATGGTGTATGGTGGTCAAGATAAGGACATCCCTCTTGTCCTTATAGATGACTACCAGCATATTGTCACTGCATTAGACTCTGCTTTCATCCTTTGTCAGCAGTTGCCCAATTAGCGGCTTAAGGTGGCCTTTCTGATTTTTTCGCACAGTGCCGCATGCAACTGTACCTCTGGCAGAGATAGTCTTGAAGAGCGGGATGGTCATGTAAAAGTTATTAACATAGAGGTGATAATCCTTATCCAGCAGTGGGTGCAGAAATTCCCACACCATTTTCCCACTCACCCCCAGGACAGGGGGCAATCAGGGAGGAGCAATCTGGGTGTCATTCCCTTCGTAGACCCTAAATGTGTGGGTGTACCCCGAGGTTCTCTCTCACAGCTTGTACAGTTTAATTCTGTACTTTGCCCTCTTACTGGGCAGGTATTGTGAGAATTTTAGCCTCCCTTTGAAATGATCCAGAGATTCATGAATAGCTATGTCCCTTTGGGGGCTTGTACACCTCAGCAAATTTTCTGCTGAAGTGGTCAACTACTGGCCGAATTTTATATAGACAATCAAAATTAGGATTGTCTCGGGGAGGACAATGTGCATTATCACTATCTCTCTTCAAATTGTGTACATACGGAATACCAGTGTGCTGTAGAGAATCAGCACTCCAGTATTGCCTAATCTCTATTTTTTTGATTATGCCCATTGTAGGGTGTTGTACTCACTCACCCACGTTAGAGGTATGCACAGGATATTGTATCTTTAAAAATGTCCAAGGCAAATTTATTATACCTTCATAAACCACACTTTTATAAGTAAACAAAAGACAGCCTTGTCTAGCACAGAGTAACAAAAACAGAAAATAAAAAGACCATATAATGTGGCGGGTTTGCCCGCTCACGGTCAGTGTCATTTAGCACAAACACTCTGGAGGTCTCCAGACCTCCAGCCACAGACACTGAATGAGACAGTCGGTCTCCATTTTATTTACAAGCCCTGGGGTGGGGATATGTGAGCAGCCAATCCCTCCCAACTCTTATGACTGCTCGTAAAAACCGGCCCTGATACGACCTATTAACCTTCTCAGCACTATGTGTGATGGAGAAAGCTTCCCGGGTTTACATCGTGGAAGCTACCAACCTCAGTGAAACATATCTCCCCTCAAGGACCTGTCCGGCGGCCATCTTACATACCACTCTCTGCCGAAATCCAGGGTGCTTGGCACCTTTCGTTAACAAACAGTGGACTCTTGACAATGCGCCAGCATTGTCATGCAGTTTCCCAGGCCTATGCTCTACATGGAAGGTAAAATCCTGAAGGGCTAGGAACCACCTGGCCACTTGAGCATTGTTCCCCTTCTTCTTGCTCATCCACCTTCGTGGGGCATGATCTGATACCAGCCTGAACTTCCTGCCTAAGAGGTAGCATCCAGAGTGTACAATGCCAACTTGATGGCCAAACATTCCTTCTCCACTGTGGAGTCATTTTTCTCACAAGATGTCAGCTTCCGGCTTAAATATTTTATTGGGTGTTCTTCCTCGTTCACCTCTTGTGATAGGACAGCACCCAGTTAGACATCTGACGCGTCCGTCTGGACCACAAACTCCTTTGAGAAATCCGGTGCCACCAGCACTGGCTGTTTACACAGAGCCTGCTTTAGTTCCCCGAAAGCCGTCTCAGCTTCTGGAGACCACTTAGCTATAGCCGACTTTGTCCCTTTAAGGAGGTCTGTCAAAGGAATGGCTATCATGGCGAAGTTAGGGATGAACCAGTGGTAGTA
Source organism: Phyllobates terribilis (assembly GCF_046119375.1). Taxonomy (NCBI): domain Eukaryota; kingdom Metazoa; phylum Chordata; class Amphibia; order Anura; family Dendrobatidae; genus Phyllobates; species Phyllobates terribilis. The sequence continues at coordinate 289,180,938 of NW_027362769.1, forward strand.
GTCCACGATGTCTAGGAACGCTCTAACATGCTTTTTTGAGAGAGGTTGTGGCCAACCCTGGATTGCGTCAATTTTATTTATTTGGGGCTTTATCACACCTCTGCCTACGATACAGCCCACATATCTGGCTTCCTCCATGCCCATGGCACATTTCTTTGGGTTGACGGAAAACCCCGCCTTCCATAAGGCATTGAATGTTGCCTGGACTTTGCTCAGATGACTTCCCCAATCCTGGCTGTAGATCACAATATCATCCAGGTAGGCCACTTCATACTTCTTGTGGGGAGCTAGGATCTGGTCCATGGCTCTCTGGAAGGTAGCCGGTGTTAGAACTCTCCTGTTAGTTTTTTTTTAGTTTGCTGGTCACATGACCATTTTTGCCTATTTAATCCGGCTCCGCCCTCCTGGCCTTGCTGGACTTCATTGTATTTACTACTCTTGAGCTAGCTTGGTGCTCTGTTGCCGTTCTCTGTTAGTTTTGCTAGGTCTTCTGACTAGAGATGAGCGTTGTTCTACTCGAACTGTTCGATAATCTCAAATTCGAGCTGTTTTGGGCGGTGTTCGAGCCGTTCGGCGAACACGAACAATTTAAGAAAAATTCGGCTGTTCGAGGTTATGTTCGATAACTGTTCGTGCACCAAAATCATAACTGGATTTTTTCTCAGTAATGATGAAAATTAATGTTAATACGCAGTTTGAGTGTACAGCGGGGTGGGGGGAGGGGCAGGGGATGGATCTCTGCAGGAACAATGAAAATCTCCATTTTTTTTCTCTTTCCCGCATTTGCAGTGGGGAGGTGCAATCTGTCAGCCTATCAGCAGCGCACACACGGAGCGAAGTGCTTTTTTTCACACAAGCAAGGGCATGTGTCATTGGCAGTGTATGTCACATGTCCTTGCCCTATAAGACCAAGCCATTTTCCCCGTCGCCACCATTTTCTCACTGCTGCAGCTGCGTGTTAGACGGCACCGCTGTTGCTGTGTGCGCTATACCTTGTTAATTTCAAGCCAATTTTCGCACAAATCTACAGATAGCTTGGGAGTAGGGAATAGTTGTGATTGCAGTCCTTTTAAGGACTAGGTTACAGCATTTCCTACGACTTTTATCAGGCAGGTCTGTGCTCTTAAATAGATAGATTGTGGGAGTAAAGACTAATTGTAATTGGAGTCCTTTTCAGGACTAGGTTACATCAGTTCCTATCAGTTTTTGCCAGACAGGTCTGTGCCAGTGCTGTGCAAGTTTTTTTCACAGCATTTGGCTGAATCTAGCAAAGCTAATCCTTTTTGGCCTATTGCAGAGTGTGTTAGTCAGTGGAGTAGCCTATCTGTGTTGCAAGATATACCACCTGTGTATAGAATACCAATTTTTTTACTGCACCTAGTGAAGTAAAATCTTTTGGGCATAGCATCATTCTATTAGTCCATCTATACTGACCTCCATCAGGTTGCAAATTGAATATAATTTTTTTCTGCATCTAGCTCTGAAAAAATATTGGGCTTCTAGCTGTGTGTGGGACTTGTTCTATTAATCCATCTATACAGACCTCCATCAGGTTGCAAACTGAATATATTTTTTTCTGCATCTACCTCTGAAAAAATATTGGGCTTCTAGCTGTGTGTGGAACTTGTTCTATTAATCCATCTATACAGACCTCCATCAGGTTGCAAACTGAATATATTTTTTTCTGCATCTACCTCTGAAAAAATATTGGGCTTCTAGCTGTGTGTGGAACTTGTTCTATTAATCCATCTATACAGACCTCCATCAGGTTGCAAACTGAATATATTTTTTTCTGCATCTACCTCTGAAAAAATATTGGGCTTCTAGCTGTGTGTGGGACTTGTTCTATTAATCCATCTATACAGACCTCCATCAGGTTGCAAACTGAATATATTTTTTTCTGCATCTACCTCTGAAAAAATATTGGGCTTCTAGCTGTGTGTGGGACTTGTTCTATTAATCCATCTATACAGACCTCCATCAGGTTGCAAACTGAATATATTTTTTTCTGCATCTACCTCTGAAAAAATATTGGGCTTCTAGCTGTGTGTGGGACTTGTTCTATTAATCCATCTATACAGACCTCCATCAGGTTGCAAACTGAATATATTTTTTTCTGCATCTACCTCTGAAAAAATATTGGGCTTCTAGCAGTGTGTGGGACTTGTTGTATTAGTCCATCTATACTGACCTCCATCAGGTTGCAAACTGAATATATTTTTTTCTGCATCTACCTCTGAAAAAATATTGGGCTTCTAGCTGTGTGTGGGACTTGTTGTATTAGTCCATCTATACTGACGTCCATCAGGTTGCAAACTGAATATATTTTTTTCTGCATCTACCTCTGAAAAAATATTGGGCTTCTAGCTGTGTGTGGGACTTGTTCTATTAATCCATCTATACAGACCTCCATCAGGTTGCAAACTGAATATATTTTTTTCTGCATCTACCTCTGAAAAAATATTGGGCTTCTAGCTGTGTGTGGGACTTGTTCTATTAATCCATCTATACAGACCTCCATCAGGTTGCAAACTGAATATATTTTTTTCTGCATCTACCTCTGAAAAAATATTGGGCTTCTAGCTGTGTGTGGGACTTGTTCTATTAATCCATCTATACAGACCTCCATCAGGTTGCAAACTGAATATATTTTTTTCTGCATCTACCTCTGAAAAAATATTGGGCTTCTAGCTGTGTGTGGGACTTGTTGTATTAGTCCATCTATACTGACCTCCATCAGGTTGCAAACTGAATATATTTTTTTCTGCATCTACCTCTGAAAAAATATTGGGCTTCTAGCTGTGTGTGGGACTTGTTGTATTAGTCCATCTATACTGACCTCCATCAGGTTGCAAACTGAATATATTTTTTTCTGCATCTACCTCTGAAAAAATTTTGGGCTTCTAGCTGTGTGTGGGACTTGTTCTATTAATCCATCTATACAGACCTCCATCAGGTTGCAAACTGAATATATTTTTTTCTGCATCAACCTCTGAAAAAATATTGGGCTTCTAGCTGTGTGTGGGACTTGTTCTATTAATCCATCTATACAGACCTCCATCAGGTTGCAAACTGAATATATTTTTTTCTGCATCTACCTCTGAAAAAATATTGGGCTTCTAGCTGTGTGTGGGATTTGTTCTATTAATCCATCTATACAGACCTCCATCAGGTTGCAATCTGATATATTTTTTTCTGCATCTACCTCTGAAAAAATATTGGGCTTCTAGCTGTGTGTGGGACTTGTTCTATTAATCCATCTATACAGACCTCCATCAGGTTGCAAACTGAATATATTTTTTTCTGCATCTACCTCTGAAAAAATATTGGGCTTCTAGCTGTGTGTGGGACTTGTTCTATTAATCCATCTATACAGACCTCCATCAGGTTGCAAACTGAATATATTTTTTTCTGCATCTACCTCTGAAAAAATATTGGGCTTCTAGCTGTGTGTGGGACTTGTTCTATTAATCCATCTATACAGACCTCCATCAGGTTGCAAACTGAATATATTTTTTTCTGCATCTACCTCTGAAAAAATATTGGGCTTCTAGCTGTGTGTGGGACTTGTTGTATTAGTCCATCTATACTGACCTCCATCAGGTTGCAAACTGAATATATTTTTTTCTGCATCTACCTCTGAAAAAATATTGGGCTTCTAGCTGTTAGAACCTTGCTGTTAGGTTTTTTTTCCTTTGCTGGTCACATGACCTTGTTGGCCTATTTAATCCTGCTCCGCCCTTCTGGCTTTGCTGGACTTCATTGTATATCTACTTTCTAGCTAGCCTGTGCTCTGTATCTAACTCTGTTAGTTTGCTTGGTCTACGGACCTCTATGTTCTATCTATTTTGTTTGTTCGTTTGTCTGCTACTATTTCTGTTAGGAGGTGTCCCATATTCCTCCCAGTCCTTAGTACTTGTAGGGATTCCCTCCTCACATCTATAGGTCTCCGTACAGACTAGATTAGGACTTTAGCAGGTCTGATCGCAGGATCAGGTTCCCTGTTACATCGTAGGGATTCAGCTGAGTCTTATAGTAGGGACAGATCTCCTCTCTTTCCTTAGCTTTGGTAGCAGAACATAACAGTAAGTCCAGCCTGCAAATTCTCTAAGGAAAGATTTTTTTTTTTTTTTTTGTTCCATCATGGTGTCGGTTCAGGATTTGGCTAAACACCTGCAGGGACTCTCTCTGGAAGTGGCCGAGCTCCGTCAGCTCGTGAGTAACTGTCCTGGAGCATATTTCTTGGAGCCTAAGGTATGTTTGCCGGATTTATTTTTTGGTGAACATCGAGAATTTTTTTCATTTAAAAATGCTTGCTTATTGTATTTTCGTTTGAGACCCAAGTCCTCTGGGGATGAATCCCAGCGCGTAGGGTTCATAATGTCACTTTTGCGCAAAGAGCCTCAGGAGTGGGCCTTTTCTTTGCAACCTAGAGATACATGCTTCAGATCAGTGGATAGTTTTTTTTCTGCTTTGGGACTATTATATGATGATCCTGACCGTGTCGCATCAGCTGAGACTGAGTTGAGACGTTTAAAACAAGGATCAGGTAATGTCGAAAAATATTGTACTCATTTTCGTCGTTGGTCCACTCAAATAGGGTGGAACGATTCTGCTCTGAAAAGTCTATTTCTTGCTGGGCTCAGTGAAAGGGTTAAAGACCTGCTAATTGCTTATCCTACACCTGAGGATTTGCAACAGGCTATGCAATTAGCTATACGGGTGGATAGAAGACTGCGTGCTAGGGTTAATGAGAGCAAATCCTCTGCTATGTCAGTTTCTGGTTATGATAATGTGTGTACTAACAGTGGTGAACCGATGGAGATTGGATCGGTGGCACCTCGCTCTCAAGAAAAAGACCGTCGTTTTTCAGAAGGCTTGTGTTTCTATTGCGGAAAATCTGGTCATTTGATTAAAGGCTGTGAGCTTCGTATGAAGAAAGAAAAAAAAATGGTCAGTCACGCCCGTATTGCCTGTTTAAATTCCAAGGGTATATTTTTAGCTGCTTCCACGATTGCTCAGGAAAAATTAATGGAATTTCGGGTGTTTGTTGATTGCGGGTCTACACTGAATGTAATTGATGGGGGATTCGTGGAAAAACTCAATTTAAAACCTGAACCTTTATCATCCCCCATTGCTGTGGTTTCTGTGGATGGCTCCCCTTTGAAGAATATTACTCTCAAGGTCAGTGAATTTCCTCTCACTATTAATGGTGTTCACCATGAGAAATTGGATTTGGTAGTGTTGAATAACTTGCCTTCTCCAGTAATATTGGGATTGCCCTGGTTAAAATTTCACAATCCTGTACTGGATTGGTCTACCAGTGAAATTAAATCCTGGAGCCATAAATGTTATGACAAGTGTTGTAACGGGCGTATTGCAGCTTTGGATAGGGGAGAATTGCCTGTTCCTATTCAGGATTTTTGGAGAGTTTTTTCTGAGAAGGAATCGCAGGTTTTGCCTCCCCATAGAGACTATGATTGTTCTATTGAATTTGTCCCTGGAGCGACTCTTCCTAAAAGTCGTTTATTTAACCTTACCATTCCTGAGAGGAAGGCTTTGGAGGAATACATACAGACAAGTTTGGCCGCCGGTCACATTAGGCCCTCTAAGTCTCCTGTGGCGGTTGGATTTTTTTTTGTAAAAAAAAAGGACGGCGGTTTACGTCCTTGTCTGGATTTTCGTGAGATTAACAAAATTACGGTACGCAATCCTTACCCACTGCCATTGATTCCTGATCTGTTTAACCAGTTATTGGGGGCCAAGTGGTTCTCTAAAATTGACCTTAAGGGGGCATACAATCTGTTGCGCATGAAGGAGGGTGATGAATGGAAGACTGCTTTTAACACTCCTGTGGGTCATTTTGAGAATCTGGTTATGCCTTTTGGTCTTACTAATGCTCCTGCATTTTTTCAGAATCTGATTAATGACATCCTTAGACCTTTGATCGGTAAAAATGTGGTTGTGTATTTGGATGACATTTTGATTTATTCGCCAGATCTGGAGTCTCATTGGCGGAGCGTGCGTGAGGTATTACAGTTATTAATGGACAATTCGCTTTTTGCTAAGCTGGAGAAATGTGAGTTCGCTGTACAGAGAATTCGTTTTTTGGGCTACATTATCTCCAGCAAAGGTTTTGAGATGGATCCGGTTAAGGTTCAGGCTGTGCAGGAATGGCCTAGGCCTATTGGTTTGAAATCGATACAGAGGTTTTTGGGTTTCGCCAATTACTACAGAAAATTCATAAAAAATTTTTCTAGTATTGTCAAACCTCTGACTGATCTCACCAGGAAAGGTGCTGATGCGGTTCAGTGGTCTTCTGAGGCCATTGAAGCTTTTGTGTATCTCAAGGAGAGGTTCACCTCTGCTCCCATCCTTATGCAGCCTGATGTTACTAAGCCGTTTTTGGTTGAGGTTGATGCTTCCTCTGTGGGGGTTGGCGCAGTATTGTCTCAGGATAACGGGGATGGATTACATCCCTGTGCCTTTTTTTCAAAAAAATTTTCGGAGACTGAACTGAATTACGATATTGGTAATCGGGAATTATTGGCTATTAAACTCGCATTTGAACACTGGCGCCACTTCTTGGAAGGTGCGGAATTTCCCGTTCAGGTTCTTACGGATCATAAAAATCTGATATATCTTGATGCTGCCAAGCGCCTGAATGCCCGTCAGGCTAGGTGGGCACTGTTTTTCTCGCGGTTTAATTTCTCCGTTACTTACATCCCTGGTACTAAGAATGTTAAGGCGGATGCCTTGTCTCGCAGTTTTTCTCCCATAGTCGGTGCTGAGAAAGAGGAAAATATTTTACAAGAAGGTGTTGTGATAGCTGCTTTAGACTCCGTTTTGGAAGATGAGATTCTTAAAGCTCAGGAGAATGCCCCATCTAACACTCCTCATGGGAGGTTGTTTGTGTCTGAGACCTTTAGGAGAGATTTGTTTGTTGAGTGTCACGAATCTCGGTTGGCAGGTCATCCCGGAATCTCTGAGACCAAGAGACTGGTGGGTCGCAGTTTTTGGTGGCCTGGATGGCAGAAGGAAGTCATTAAGTGGGTGCGCCAATGTACTATATGTGCTAGATCTAAGTCCTCACATACTCCTGCTGCGGGGTTGCTTTGTCCTTTGGAGGTCTCCAGTGCTCCTTGGACACATTTGGCTATGGACTTTATAACTGACCTTCCCCCCTCTGAGGGTTTTACTGTCATCTGGGTGATCGTGGACCGTTTTAGCAAGATGTGTCACTTGGTTCCCTTCGTCAAACTGCCCTGCGCTAAAACTCTCGCTAAGGCCTTTGTCAAGGAAATTGTCAGACTTCATGGCGTTCCTACTGACATTGTTTCTGATAGGGGTCCTCAGTTCGTGGCTCGTTTTTGGCGTGCCTTTTGTGACAGGTTGGGAATTCATTTGTCGTTTTCGTCCGGATATCATCCTGAATCTAATGGCCAGACAGAAAGGAAAAACCAGGATGTTGAGCAGTTCTTGCGTTGTTTTGTGGCAGACAATCAAGAGGGGTGGTCTGAGTTTCTGCCACTTGCCGAATTTGCTCTGAACAATCATACATCTTCTTCTGCTGGTTGTTCGCCTTTTTTTTGTTGTTCTGGGAGACATCCGTCGTTTGGGTCGTTCTCCAAGTTGGGATCTGCCGTGCCTGAGGAGGAGAATTTTTCCGGTGATTTGGAAAGAGTTTGGACGGATGTGCGTGGTAATCTTCAGGAGGCCAACAGAAAATCTAAAGACTACTTTGATAGGAAACGACAGGAGGTTTTGTTCGCTGTTGGTGACATGGTTTGGTTGTCCTCTAGGAATCTGCGGTTGAGGATTCCTTCTAAGAAATTGGGTCCCAAGTTTGTAGGGCCCTTTAAGGTGCTTCAGGTTGTCAACCAATCTGCTGTTAGGTTGGAGGTTCCTACCTCCTGGAGAATTAATCCGGTCTTTCATGTCTCTCTGTTAAAAAAAGCTGTTGTGTCGGATGGTGACGCCTCTGCCTCTGTTCCTCCGGTGGTGGAGGACGGGGAATATGAAATTTCTCGCATCCTTGACTCTAGACGGTATAGAGGTAGTTTGCAGTATCTTGTGGCCTGGAAAGGTTTCGGACCCGAGGATAACTCTTGGGTGAGGTCAGATGATGTTTCCGCGTCCAGACTTATCAGAGCGTTTCACAGGAGATTTCCTGATAAGCCTGGTCCTAGGGGATCCGGAGGATCCTCTTAGAAGGGGGGGTACTGTTAGAACCTTGCTGTTAGGTTTTTTTTCCTTTGCTGGTCACATGACCTTGTTGGCCTATTTAATCCTGCTCCGCCCTTCTGGCTTTGCTGGACTTCATTGTATATCTACTTTCTAGCTAGCCTGTGCTCTGTATCTAACTCTGTTAGTTTGCTTGGTCTACGGACCTCTATGTTCTATCTATTTTGTTTGTTCGTTTGTCTGCTACTATTTCTGTTAGGAGGTGTCCCATATTCCTCCCAGTCCTTAGTACTTGTAGGGATTCCCTCCTCACATCTATAGGTCTCCGTACAGACTAGATTAGGACTTTAGCAGGTCTGATCGCAGGATCAGGTTCCCTGTTACATCGTAGGGATTTAGCTGAGTCTTATAGTAGGGACAGATCTCCTCTCTTTCCTTAGCTTTGGTAGCAGAACATAACACTAGCTGTGTGTGGGACTTGTTCTATTAATCCATCTATACAGACCTCCATCAGGTTGCAAATTGAATATAATTTTTTTCTGCATCTAACCCAGCCAATAGTTTTGGCCTAATACCACAGTTTGGCCACTCAGCTCTGCTCGGTTCCCATCCTTTGTTTTTTTGTGCAAACAACTCCAGAGTTGTGAATTAGTTAACCACCAAAATGAGTGGAAAAAGGCCTGCTGCTGGTGGAATGGGGAATAGGCGTGTTGGGAAGGGGAAAAAAGGTTGTGTCCGTGGGGTAGGTTTTAAAGCAACAGTAACATCTGCAGAAGAAAGACCATCTTCCAGCCAAACTAAAATGTCTACTTCTTTTAGCGGACAATGTGATAAGATCCCTTTCTTACGGCCACGCCAATCGCTACAAATTCCAGATGAGGCACAAAAACAGCAGGTGCTTCAACGGATATCAAGTGCTCCTTTAAGTGGGCTCTCCTCCACATCAACTTCAACATCACAAATACTCCAGTCCTCAAAGGTGTCACCCCAATCGCACTTGCTTCCTCACAGCTCCCAAATCTCCAGCTGCCCGTCTGAGTATGAGGTAGAACAGATGGTTGAGTCTGCAGAGCTGTTTACTCATACTATAGCCTGGGAATCAGAGGTTGACTTCAGCGCTTCTGTGAATCCAGACGAGGAAATGATCTGCACTGATGCCCAGAATCTTTATGAGTCGGATCCAGGACCAGACGCAGAAGGTTCTGACCATAATGTAGACCCTCATTCCCAAACTGTAACTCCTGTTGGTGGAGACAATGAGGAAGACGATGATAAGACTCAAATACCTGATTGGAGCGACAACTTTAGTTTTTTGTCAGGGCAGGAACAGGCTGGCTCTGAGGACGACGGGTGTGATAACGCACAGGGTGATGATGATGAGGTTGGAGATCCCACTTACTGTCAACCCACAGTCAGCCAAGAGATGAGGTCAGCAGAGGAGGTGGAGGAAGATGCTAGTGACGACGAGGTCAGGTTGCGCCTTCCTGGACAGAGACGTAGTACTGGAAGCACGTCAACAACTGCATCCTCAAACACAACTCTGCCTCTCACCACAAGTCGTGGTGGCTCTTCAGGTTGCATGGGTGCTAAGCCTTGCATAGCCTGGGCAATTTTTCAGGTCGATAAAGATGACCCAACTCGTGTTATCTGTAACATTTGTCAGCAAAAGCTAAGTAGAGGCCAAAAAATACATAGTTTGAGTACTTCATGCATGAACCGGCACATGGACATGAAGCATAAGTTGCATTGGGAAGCTCAGTGTGCTACAATGCGGCCTAGCCGGCCGGGCCAACCACCGTCTGCCATATCTTGTGCATCCGCGGCCTCTTCATCCTCTGTGACTGGGGGGACAGCAGTCACACCTGTTTTGGGGCGCAGACCTGCCACCTCTTTACCCGCAACAGCCAGCGTGATTGGCAGGTCATCATTTTCTTTGGAGGTGGTAACACCAGCTGGTGTTGAGCGCTGTCCGACATCGATAGCACCACCTTTGGATCAAGGCAACCTAACATGTCCGCCTGCATCTTCCTCACAGACCGGCAGTTTGCCGGGGACACCCTTATCAACCCCGTCTAAGCACAATAGCCAGCCCTCGGTCCCTCAGATGTGGACAAGTAAAAGACCATTTCCTCCTAGCCATGAGAAAGCTAAGAGGTTGAATTTCACCATCTGCAAGCTTGCAAGCTCTTGGCTACAGAAATGCTGCCTTTCCGCCTGGTGGACACAGAGGATTTTCGAGACCTTATGTCCGTCGCAGTGCCCCAGTACCAGATGCCCAGTCGGCACTACTTCTCAAAGAAAGGTGTGCCTGCGCTCCACCAGCATGTCGCACACAACATCACCGCTTCTTTGAGAAACTCTGTGTGTGACAGGGTGCATTTCACCACAGACACTTGGACGAGTAGGCATGGACAGGGGCGTTACATGTCGCTGACTGGGCACTGGGTAACTATGGTGACAGCAGGACAAGGGGCTGCTGTCCAAGTCTTGCCGTCCCCACGAGTTGTGCGTCAATCCTCTTTATGTCAAAGTTCCTCCACTGCTTCTGCCTCCTCAACCTCCTCTCGGTCTTCCACCTGCACCCAAAGCCTGTCTGGTCATGCCACAAGCTTTCTAACTGCGCAGAAGGGATCCTGCACACCTCCTTACTATGCTGGCAGTAGGGCTCAACGTCATGGGGCGGTTTTTACATTGAAATGTCTGGGAAATGTGAGTCACACAGCTGAGGAGTTGTGGTCAGCTCTGGAGAACCAATTTCATGAATGGTTGTCTCCATTGGAACTGAAACCAGAGAAGGCCGTGTGCGACAATGCTGCAAACCTGGGTGCGGCCCTTCGCCGGGGCAATGTCACACACGTGCCTTGTATGGCTCACGTGTTGAACCTGGTTGTCCAGCAATTTTTAGCCCACTATCCCAGACTAGATGGCCTTCTGCAGAGGGCACGGTCGCTGTGTGATCACTTCCGCCGTTCGAATCCCGCAGCTCAGCGACTTACATCTCTACAGAAGCCGTTGGGCCTGCCACTTCACCGGCTAAAATGCGATGTGCCTACCCGGTGGAATTCAACTCTGCACATGTTGCAGCGACTGTGGCAGCACCGACAAGCCCTGGTGCAATACGTTCTGACGTATAGCCTGGGCCAACGAGATTCAGAGGTGGGGCAAATCACGCTGGAGGAGTGGTCTCAGATCAGGGACCTATGCACCCTTCTGCACAGTTTTGAAATGGCGACGAAGATGTTTAGTGCTGACGATGCCATTATCAGCATGACTATTCCGGTGATTTACATGCTGGAGCACATGTTAAACAGAATTCGGAGTCAGGTGGTGGCACAAGAGGAGGTGGAGGAAGTAGAGGAGGAGGAGTTGTATGCGGAAGGGCTAACATCTGCAAGGTCCAGACGGTCGGCAGCACCAAGGCGGCAGGCAGGTGAGGGTGGGGGAGATGGTTTTACCAGGGCGCATAGTAGCAGCCAAACTAGTGAGGAAGGTGTAGGAGCCCAGGAAGTAGTGGAGGACGAACTGATGGAAGACTCATCAGATGAGAGAGACCTTGATCACATTTCTGTTGTGCGAGGTTGGGGGGAGAGGACAGAGGAAGGAAGCATGATTGTTACCTCGCCACCAACACAACAGGGACTTGGTGCTCCTGGATGCGCAACACACATGAGTGCCTTCTTGCTGCACTACCTGCAACATGACCCTCGAATTGTGAGAATTAGAAATAATCCTGACTACTGGGTTGCCACACTGTTAGATCCCCGGTACAAAAGTAAATTTGCAGAAATTATTCCTGCCATAGAAAGGGATGCACGCATGCAGGAGTATCAGCAGAGACTGTTGCAGAATCTTACATGTGCTTTTCCACAAAATACCAGTGGTGCACGTAGTGAATCTCACAGTTCCAACTTGCCAACCGTGGGACCGTCAAGTGTTCAGCACTCAAACCGTAACAGAACCACAGTATCTGCTGGTAACATCAATTTTGCGGAATCATTTCACCACTTTTTTAGCCCATCCTTTGCAAGGCCAAGGCCTTTACAAGAAGTCTGACACATAGTCAACGCCTAGAGACGATGGTACAGTAGTATCTCCAAGTAAACATTGAAGCCACGACTGTGTCACTGGACCCTTGCTCTTTTTGGGCTTCCAATCTGGATAAATGGCCGGAGCTAGCCACTTACGCCTTGGAGATCTTGTCATGCCCCGCAGCCAGCGTTCTGTCTGAACGTGTGTTCAGCGCTGCTGGTGGTGTGCTGACAGATAAGCGCACGCGGCTCTCCACTGATAATGTAGACAGGCTCACGTTCATAAAGATGAACAAATCATGGATCCGAAACGACTTTTCTACCCCTGTGTCATCCTGGGGAGAGTAAAAGCTTGATGATTGGTTAAAATCACCCTACCAACCGTTTTAAGCTTTCAAATTACTAATCATGTTTATCTGTATCTTGGCTGGAAAATAATTTGGGCTTTGTAGCAGTGTGCAGCACTGATCCTATTAGGCCATCTATACTAAAGCTTCACCAGATTTAAAATTAATAATAATTTTTAGCTGCATCTAGCCCGGAAAATAATTTTGGGGCTCCGAGATGCGCAAGACACATAAGTGCCTTCTTGCTGCACTACCTGCAGCATGACCCTCATATTGTCAGAATTCGAAGTAATCATGACTACTGGGTTGCCACACTCTTAGATCCCCCAAACTTTTCGATCAACCTTTTCATTTTAATAAAGACCAAAAAAATGGTCATTTTTGAAATTATAAGCATTAGCAGGTTGTTAGAAACTGAAATCAAACAGTTTTCAACTCAAAACTTTATTCTAGGTGATGTTACATTTTCACATAGGACCCCTTGTTCGAAAGGAGCTTCTGAACTCTCTCGTCCATTGAATTTGTCAGGTTTTGGATGGTTTCTGCTTCAATTGTTTTGCATGAGGACAGAATACCCTCCCAGAGCTGTTGCTTAGATGTGAACTGCCTCCCGCCATCATAGACACTCCTTTTAATGATGCTCCAAAGGTTCTGAATGGGGTAGAGGTCAGGGGAGCATGGGGGTCACACCATAAGTTTGTCCCCTTTTATGCCCATATCAGCCAGAGATGCAGATGTTTTATGTGCAGCATGAGATGGTGCATTATCATGCAGAAAAATGATCTTGCTGTGAAATACACGGTTCTTCTTCTTGAACCATGGCAGGAAGTGCTGTTTGAGAAAATCCACATACATTATGGAGTTCATCTTTAGCGCCTTCAGGGATCCTAAAGGGGCCGACAATCTCTCTCCCCATGATTCCAGCCCAAAACATTACTCCACCTCCTCCTTGTTGGCGCTGTAGCCGTGTTTGCGTGGGGTGTCCATCAACCAGCCATCCTCCACTCCATCCATCTGGACCATCGAGCGCTGCACGGCACTCATCCGTGAACAAAACAGTTTTGAAATCAGTCTTCATGTAATGTTTGGCCCACTGGAGCCGTTTCTGCTTGTGTGAAGTGGATAGAGGAGGTCGACAGGATGGCGTATGCACAGCTGCAAACCTCTGAAGGACCCTGCATCTTGTTGTTCGGGGGACGTTGGAGGCACAAGCAGCTTCAAAAACTTGTCTGCTGCTATGACAAGGCTTTTTTGCCGCTGCTCTTTTAACCTGACGTAATTGCCTGTAGGAAAGAGTCCTCAATTTGCCCTTATCAGCACGGACACGTGTGTACTGTGAATCAGCTACATACTTCTTGATTGCCAAGACACTTCATCCTGATCATCGCACAATGTTGATTGTAGTCATGCCTTGACCTAAACACTCCACAATTTGTTGCTTCTCAGCAGCCGACACATCCTTTTTCTTTCCCATTTTGGCAGAAAATGTAGGCTGCTTAATAATGTGAGACAGCCTTCTTAAGTAGTCTTGCCTTTCATTGGACACACCTGCCAAACTAATTAGCACAGCTGTCTGCAATTGCTTACAGTGATATAAAGAGCCCTGACACACATCACCATCAATGAGTTTAACTGACAAACAAACAAATTCTTCCCTTATCACTCCTAAACACTTTTTGCATAATAATTTGGAACGCAGTGTACATGTGCTTTTCCACAAAACACCAGTGGTTCACGTAGTGAATCTTACAGTTATAACTTGCCAACCGTGGTCTGTATGGAGTTGTTCAATAAAGGGCCCAAAATTAAGATAACATAGATGGGAGAGGTCTCTATGAATAGGAATTCCTAAGTATTTGATACCCTGTGAGGGCCAGGCAAAGGGAAAGTTGGACTGGATGGAATCCTATATGGATTTGGGGAGGGAGACATCGAGGGCCTCAGACTTCGCTGCATTGATTTTAAAATTTGACCATGTAACAAAGTGATCTATTTCAGCCATAACAGCATGGATGGATATATGTGATTGAGTGATATATACTAGGACATCATCAGCAAATAAAGAGCACTTGTACTCGGTGCCTCCCACCTCAATCCACCTAATATTGGGGTTATGGCGAATTGATGAGAGCAGGTGCTCCGTCACTAGGATGTATAAGAGAGGGGACAGAGGACATCCCTGCCTTGTCCCATTGGTGATTGTGAAAGGTGATGAAAATGTTCTGATGCACCCCCTGGGCCTTGGGACACCCGGAGCCGGACCCTTTTTGGTGGATGCTGGTGGTTGTAGTCTTCGTGGCGGCGACCCGGTTCCGTGGCTCAGGGTGGTCAAACCAGTGGCGGAACTATTTATGTGGTTTTGATGTTTAAATGTCCGACTACGCCACCCGTGGATTGCGGTCAGAGTGAACCACCGCTGCAGGGCAGACCGCTGAGGCTGGTGTTGTGGGTGCAGCAGAGCGTAGCATAACTCCCCACGGGAGGTGTATAGCCTCAGGGCAGTGTATGCGGAGGATGGGGGTGATGGTGCAGGGCAGCAGCAGTAACGACACGGAGTCAGTGATGCAGTCCAGGGCCTTTACTCACAGTTCTTATTATCCAGACCACGTCTGCAGGTAACGGCTGCCCACGTCGTACTGTGCTCACCAGGTGAGGGGCTCAGACAACTCCCAGATAACTTTGGAGCGCTTCACAGGACCCCCTTTGTGTGTCCTTTGTCTGGCCTTTCTTACCAACCCTTCTGTCCAGCTGCCTCGTGCCTCCTCTTGGTAAACTTGGCGCCAGTTTCCCTGACCCTATGTGGTGCCTTCCTAGCGGGTGTAGCGAGGGGCTGCGCCACATAAAATGTCACAGCCTCCGGTTTCTAGCTGAGGGTCGTTTCCTGCCTCCACTAGTTTCGGGGACCGGTCTCCCCCTTTGGCCTGACCCCTCCACGCAGGTGGATTCGGGCGTGCGGTGGCGACTCGCCCGTCCGCACCCCTGGGATCCCTTCATTCCTCGTTCCTGGAGCCTTCTCCGCTCCTCTTCCTTCCTTCTCCCTCTTCCAGGCCTGGGCCTCTGTTACTAGGCCCGCCTCCGGAGCAGAGCTCATGCAGAGCCCCTGCTCCCTGCCACTTCTGCTCAGACTTCTCTGCACTGAACTAAGATGGTGCCCACCTTTTATACTCCCTTCTTACTGCACCCAGGAACTGCTTCCTCCCTGCTCCTGCACTACAGGGTTCCCCTTCCTCAGTGTTCCCTCCCCCCACTCCAGCCAGGGACAGGGACTGTCATGCCCATCTCAGAGGCATATTGGTCGCCCTGCCCCACGGCAATGTGGTGTAATGCATGCAGGTGTCGGGTCCTGATCCACACTCCATCCTTACCTGAGAGTGAGATATCACACCTCTGGGTGAGGTGCAATACCTCTGTAGCAACCGAGCCCTCAGGGTGCTACAGTTCCATTTATCTTCAGCCTAGGTGACGTATTGTGATACAGGGCCGTGATTTTGGCTATAAAAGGGTCCCCTAGACCCCTACCCCAAGCTTTTTAAGAAAATCATATATGGCGTGACAGGAGACTCTATGGAATGCTTTCTCAGCATCCAACGAGAGTATCTAATTACAAATTTTTAACTGCATCTAGCCCAGGAAATACTTTGTGCCTAGTAGCAGTGTCTGCTAGTCAGCGGATTATCCCGGCTGTTAAGCAAGCTACACCACCTGTAGTTTAGACACTTAATTTTTTCAAAGGAAATGCTTCGGGACCATGGGATACTTAGTGAAGAGCATCAGGAGGCACCCCAAGGCATAGGGGCTGGGACTGGCAGTAGGATGCCTTGCGGTGGACAGCCGAGCTTGATCCTTATAAAAGCTTTTTAACAGCAGCAGCTTTAGTGGACGCTACTGGAGCTGGAATTACGCGGCTGCTGGCATGAGACTTGCCCTCCAATAGATCCTTGTAAATGGATTTAAAGTGTATTCATTCAAATTAGAGAGACAATTTAAATTAAAAAGCTTAGAGCTGCCTCCACCACAGGGGGGCTCGCTCGACCCACCCTCGGACAGGCACCAGTATTGGGAGAGGGGGGCTGGCCATCAGGGTTCACCGCGGCTCTGGCACAAACCCGGCGACACGGAGGTGGCACGGGCAGGAGCGGACTGGCCGTGTCGGCTTCTCACTTTTTGGATTTTAGAAGGGCATGACATGCCTATATCTGTGTCTCCCCCTCCTTTTACTCCTCCACCTCTTTTATTTTCCCATGACTATATGTACTTGTCACTTTTCCATGTGTTAGTTATGTCTTCTGAGCAGTTTGTCAGCTTTTGGACACCTTTGAAGGTGTTTTCTATGTGTTTCTATGTGTTTTTGTTTGCCTGCCATTGGTTTTAACGGTGTTCGAAGGTGTTCGACGAACAGTTCGACGAACAGTTCGGCGAACACACGGGTATTCGACGAACCGAACCGAACTCGAACACTACGGGGGTGGCTCAACACTACTTCTGACCTCTATGCTTTTTGTTGTGTGTTTGTCTTTGACTGCTACTATTTCTGCTAGGAGGTGTCCAACTTATCCCAGTCCCTAGTTCTTGTAGGGATCCCTCCCTCACATCTATAGGTCTTCGTACAGACTAGCCGAGGACTTTAGCGGGTCTGATCGCAGGATCAGGTTCCCCGTTACATCGTAGGGATCTAGTTTAGTTCTATTGTAGAGACAGATCTCCTGTCTTTCCTTAGTCCCTGTAGCAGATCATAACAGTAAGTCCAGCCATAAAAGAAAAAAAAAAAAAAGAAAAAATTTTTTTTCTAAGGAAAGACCTCCAGTTTTCCATCATGGTCTCGGTTCAAGATTTGGCTCAACGCTTGCAGGGACTCTCTCTGGAGGTGGCCAAGCTCCAACAACACGTGAGTAGCTGTTCTGGAGCACATTTTGTGGAACCAAAGGTACGTCTGCCTGATTTATTTTTTGGCGAACAACAAGATTTTTTTTTCTTTTAAAAATGCTTGTTTATTGTATTTTCGTTTGAGACCCGGATCCTCTGGTGATGAATCACAGCGCATAGGGTTCATAATGTCACTTTTGCTCAAAGATCCTCAGGGATGGGCCTTCTCTCTCCAACCTAGTGATCCGTGCTTTAGATCAGTGGATAGTTTTTTTTCTGCTTTGGGTTTGTTGTACGATGATCCTGATCGTGTCTCATCTGCTGAGTCTGAATTGAGACGTTTGAAGCAGGGATCAGGTAATGTGGAAAAATATTGTTCTCACTTCCGTCGGTGGTCTGCCCAGGTGGGGTGGAACGATTCAGCTTTGAAAAGCTTGTTTCTTGCAGGGCTAGGTGAAAGGGTTAAGGATTTACTGATTGCTTATCCCACACCTGGAAACTTGCAGGAGGCAATGCAATTAGCTATACGGGTGGACAGGAGACTGCGTGCAAGGGTTAATGAGAGCAAATCCTCTGCTATGTCAGCTCCGAGTCCTGAGAGGGTCTGTGCTGACAATGGAGAGCCGATGGAGATTGGGGCGATGGCACCCCGCTCTCAGTAAAAAGACCGCAGGCTTTCTGAAGGCTTGTGCTTCTATTGCGGAAATTCTGGTCATTTTATTAAGAACTGTGTGCTTCGTATGAAGAAAGAAAAAAAAAATGGTCAGTCATGCACGTATTGCCTGTTTAAATTCTAAAGGAGTATTCCTATCTGCTACTACTGCTGCTCAGGATGAATTAATTGAATTTCGGGTTTTTGTGGATTGTGGTTCTACTCTGAATGTGATTGATGGGGGATTCTTGGAAAAACTTAGATTAGAACCTAAAACTTTGTCATCCCCTATTGCTGTGGTTTCTGTTGATGGCTCTCCCTTGAGGAGTGTTACTCATAAGGTCTGTGAATTTCCCCTCACTATTAATGGTATTCATCAAGAGAATTTGGATTTGGTGGTATTGGATAATTTGCCTTCTCCAGTAATATTGGGGTTGCCCTGGTTAAAATTGCACAATCCTGTACTGGATTGGTCTACCAATGAAATTAAGTCCTGGAGCCCTAAGTGTTATGACAAGTGTTGTAACGGACGTATTGCTGCGGTGGAAAAAGGGGAATTACCTGTACCTATTCAGGATTTTTGGAGAGTTTTTTCTGAGGAGGAGTCACAAATTTTGCCTCCCCATAGAGACTATGATTGTACCATTGAATTTTGTCCCTGGAGCGACTCTTCCTAAAAGTCGTTTATTTAATCTTACTATTCCTGAGAGAAAGGCTTTGGAGGAATACATACAGACAAGCTTGGCCGCCGGTCACATTAGGCCTTCCAAGTCTCCTGTGGCTGTTGGATTTTTTTTTGTAAAAAAAAAAGATGGCGGTTTACGTCCTTGTCTGGACTTTCGTGAGATTAATAAAATTACTGTACGCAATCCTTACCCACTGCCATTGATTCCTGATTTATTTAACCAGTTAGCGGGGGCCAAGTGGTTCTCTAAAATTGATCTCCGGGGGGCATACAATTTGTTGCGCATGAAGGAGGGTGATGAATGGAAGACTGCTTTTAACACTCCTGTGGGTCATTTTGAGAATCTGGTGATGCCTATTGGTCTTACCAATGCTCCAGCATTTTTTCAGAATCTTATTAATGACATCCTTAGACCTTTAATTGGCAAAAATGTGGTTGTGTATTTGGATGACATTCTGATTTATTCGCCTGATCTGGAGTCTCATTGGCGGAGCGTACGTGAGGTATTACAGTTATTAATGGACAATTCGCTTTTTGCTAAGCTGGAGAAATGTGAGTTCGCTGTACAGAGAATTAGTTTTTTGGGCTACATTATCTCCAGTGAAGGTTTTGAGATGGACCCGGTTAAAGTTCAAGCTGTGCAGGAATGGCCTAGGCATATTGGTTTGAAATCGATACAGAGGTTTTTGGGTTTCGCCAATTATTACAGAAAATTCATAAAAAAAATTTCTATTATTGTCAAACCGCTGACAGATCTCACCAGGAAAGGTGCTAATGCGGTTCAGTGGACTTCTGAGGCCATTGAAGCTTTTGTGTTTCTAAAGGAGAGGTTCACCTCTGCTCCCATCCTTATGCAGCCTGATGTGACTAAGCCGTTTTTGGTTGAGGTTGATGCTTCTTCGGTGGGGGTCGGTGCGGTGTTGTATCAGGAAAACAATGATGGAGGCACATCCCTGTGCCTTTTTTTTTTAAAAAATTTCTGAGACTGAACTTAATTACGATATTGGTAATCGGGAATTGCTGGCGATTAAACTCGCATTTGAACACTGGCGTCACCTCTTGGAAGGTGCTGAATTTCCCATTCAGGTTTTCACTGATCATAAAAATCTGATCTATCTTGATGCTGCCAAGCGCTTGAATGCCCGTCAGGCTAGGTGGGCACTTTTTTTCTCGCGGTTTAATTTTTCCGTTACTTACATCCCGGGTACCAAGAATGTTAAAGCGGATGCTTTGTCTCGCAGCTTTTCTCCCATGGTCGGTGTTGAGGAGGAAGAGGAGAGCATTTTACAAGAAGGTGTTGTGATTGCTGCTTTGGACTCCGTTTTGGAGGATGAGATTCTTAAAGCTCAGGAGAATGCCCCATCTAACACTCCCCATGGGAGGTTGTTTGTGCCTAGGACCTTTAGGAGAGATTTGTTTGTTGAGTGTCATGAGTCTCGGTTGGCAGGTCATCCAGGAATTTCTGAGACCAAGAGACTTGTGGGTCGCAGTTTTTGGTGGCCTGGATGGCAGAAGGAAGTCATTAAGTGGGTGCGCCAATGTACTGTGTGTGCTAGATCCAAGTCTTCGCATGCTCCTGCTGCGGGGTTGCTTTGCCCTCTGGAGGTTCCTAGTACACCTTGGACACATCTGGCTATGGACTTTATTACTGACCTTCCCCCCTCTGAAGGTTTCACGGTCATCTGGGTGGTCGTGGACCGTTTTAGCAAGATGTGTCACTTGGTTCCCTTCATCAAACTGCCTTGCGCTAAGACACTCGCTAAGGCCTTTGTCAAGGAAATTGTCAGACTACATGGTGTTCCTACTGACATTGTTTCTGATAGGGGACCTCAGTTCGTGGCTCGTTTTTGGCGTGCCTTTTGTGACAGGTTGGGAGTTCATTTGTCGTTTTCATCCGGATATCATCCTGAGTCTAATGGCCAGACAGAAAGGAAGAACTAGGATGTTGAGCAGTTCTTGCGTTGTTTTGTGGCAGACAATCAAGAGGGGTGGTCTGAGTTTCTGCCGCTTGCTGAATTTGCTCTTAACAACCATACATCCTCTTCTGCTGGGTGTTCGCCTTTTTTTTGTTGTTCTGGGAGACATCCGTCTTTTGGGTCATTCTCCAAATTGGTTTCGGCTGTGCCTGAGGAGGAGAGTTTTTCCGGTGATTTGGAGAGAGTTTGGACGGATGTGCGTGGTAATCTTCAGGAGGCTAACAAAAAATCTAAGAGGTACTTTGATAGGAAACGGCAAGAGGTTTTGTTTGCTGTTGGTGACATGGTTTGGGTGTCCTCTAAGAATCTGCGATTGAGGATTCCTTCTAAAAAATTGGGTCCCAAGTTCGTAGGGCCCTTTAAGGTGCTTCAGATAGTTAACCAATCTGCTGTTAGGTTGGAGGTTCCTACATCCTGGAAGATTAACCCGGTGTTTCATGTTTCTCTGTTGAAAAAAGCTGATGTGTCGGATGGTGACGCCTCTGCCACTGTTCCTCCGGTGGTGGAGGACGGGGAATATGAAATTTCCCGCATCCTAAATTCTAGATGGTATAGAAGGAGTTTGCAGTATCTCGTCGCTTGGAAGGGTTTCGGACCTGAGGATAACTCATGGGTGAGGGTGGATGATGTTTCTGCTTCCAGACTTGTCAGAGCTTTTCACAGGAGGTTTCCTGGTAAGCTTGGGCCTAGGGGATCTGGAGGATCCTCTTAGAAGAGGGGGTACTGTTAGAACTCTCCTGTTAGGTTTTTTTTAGTTTGCTGGTCACCTGAACATTTTTGCCTATTTAATCCGGCTCCGCCCTCCTGGCCTTGCTGGACTTCATTGTATTTACTACTCTTGAGCTAGCTTGGTGCTCTGTTGCCGTTCTCTGTTAGTTTTGCTAGGTCTTCTGACCTCTATGCTTTTTGTTGTGTGTTTGTCTTTGACTGCTACTATTTCTGCTAGGAGGTGTCCAACTTATCCCAGTCCCTAGTTCTTGTAGGGATCCCTCCCTCACATCTATAGGTCTTCGTACAGACTAGCCGAGGACTTTAGCGGGTCTGATCGCAGGATCAGGTTCCCCGTTACATCGTAGGGATCTAGTTTAGTTCTATTGTAGAGACAGATCTCCTGTCTTTCCTTAGTCCCTGTAGCAGATCATAATAGCCGGAGCGTTGCAAAGGCAGTCTTCTCCTTGGCCTCTTTGGACATAGGAGTTTGCCAATACCCTTTTGTAAGGTCAAGTGTGGTAATGTACCTGACTGGCCATAGCCTTTCAATTAGTTCATCTACCCTGGACATTGGGTACAAATCAAACTTAGAGACCTCATTTAGTTTCCTATAGTCATTGCAGAACTGCCATTCTCCATCTGGTTTCATCACCAAGACTATGGGACTGGACCAGTCACTTTTCAACTCTTCAATGACGCCTAGACTCAGCATGCGCTTCACCTCCTTCGAGATTACCTCTTGGCGGGCTTCAGGGATCCGATATGGCTTCATGTTCACTCGGACATGAGGCTCCGTAAGCACCTCATGTTCTACGATCTGAAAACACCCCTGTGGATCCGAGAAATGGTCCTTGTTTGCTGCAGCAACTCTCGGCATTGTTGCTTCTGGGCAAGTGACAGCGATTCTGCCACCTTGACCTCTCCAACTTTGGCTTCTGACTTCGCCACCAAACACGGAGATTCCACAAGCTTCCTATCTCACCATGGCTTTATCAGGTAGACATGGTAGGACTTCCTTCTCCCTGGTTGGTGGACATTATAGTTGACATCGACAATCTTTTCCACTACTTCATAGGGGCCCTAACACTTTGCCAGGAATTTGCTCTCTACCGTAGGTTCCAGCATCAGTACCCGATCTCCAGGGATGAAGTGTCTCACCCTCTCCAACCTATTGTAAACCCTCGACTGCACCTCTTGTGCTTTGAGGAGATGTTCTTTCACAATGGGCATAACCTCTGCAATCCTCTCTTGCATCTGGGTCACATGTTTGATTACACTCCTGTAGGGTGTAGATTCCACCTCCCAGGTCTCATTTTCCATGTTCAGGAGTCAAGGGAGGTGTTGGCCATACAACAGCTCAAAAGGGGGTGAATCGAGCAGAGGCCTGTGGGACTTCTCTGATGGAGAATAGAAGGTATGGCAGTAGACGGTCCAGTCCCGGCCATCTTTCTCAACGACCTTCTTCAACATGGCCTCCAAGGTTTTATTAAACCTCTCCACCAAGACATCTGTCTGCAGGTGGTAGACTGAGGTCCTGAGTTGTGTGATTTGCAGGTTCCTGCACAACTCCCTCATTACCTTTGACATAAATGGAGTCCCTTGGTCCATTAGGATCTCTTTAGGCAATCCCGTCCTGGAAAAGATATGGACCAACTCCCGGGCTATACACTTGGAGGAGGAGTTTCATAGTGGTATGGCCTCCCGATACCGTGTAGCATAGTCCAGTACCACCAGGATGTACTGTTGTCCTCTGGCCGACTTGACAAGGGGCCCCACTAGATACATGGTGATGCGATCGAACTGGACCTCAATAATAGGCGGAGGCACTAAAGGGCTATGGAAGTGAGCCACCGGGGAGGTGAGCTGACAGGTGGGACAGGATCTACAATAATTCATAATTCACTATCTCTCTGTGACTCCCGGGCCAGTAGAAGCTCTGGAGGATCCTTTCTTATTTTTTTTCTACCCCCAGATGACCACCTAAGACATGTGCATGAGCCATATCTAACACCCTGCGTCTGTACGGCCCTGGTACTAGTAACTGCTTGATTACCTCCCCTCTGAGGTTGGTGACCCAATAAAATAACTCCCCATTTATGGCAAAGTGCGGATATTGGGTGTCAGCCCCCGGCTCTGGAGCAACACCATAAAGAACAGTTACATTATCAAACTCCCCTTTTAGAGTTAAGTCCCTGGGCTGGGCGGTTTCAAAGTTTCTCCCGTACACCTCCAGTACAGGGATGTTGGCCTCCGGGGATGCTGCCTTATCCTCATCCACAACCAGCACACAAAAGGGAAACCCGTCGGCTGTGGCCTGCGATGAGGTTTCTTCAGGAGCGACCTGGTTGTTGTCTGGACAACGTGGCTTCCTCCCATTCTCCCCCAAGTTCCAAAACAAGGCAAAGTCCCTCCCTATTATAACAGGGTGCAACAGGTCCTTGACTAAGCCCACATCATGGGACTCGGCGCCACAGTTTGTGTCTATGACCACTCGGGCCACAGGGCAGTCCTTAGCATCCCCATGCATACAACGGACACTGACCTTTTTCCCTGGAACCAGCCAATGAGGAATTGTGGACCTCACTAGGGTTACCAAACTCCCTGAGTCTAACAGAGCAGTCCATTCATTGACACGAGGCATGCCTGCGGACCCTCGCCTGGTTGAGGGACAGCACTGCAGGCAGGATATGCAAAGTACGAGCAGCGCCGTTTTATTCTGCAGTCCATTGGTCATTTGTCATGGGGCAACAGATGGCTATGTGACCAGGGGTGTGACATCTCCAACATACTATGTTATTGGGTGAGACTTTTTGCAGTAACTCAGACCCCTCCTGAGCTCTAGGACTCCCCCCAGATTTGGCTCTAGTTCCCCTTTTTGGGCGTCTGCCCCCTTTTGGGAACCCCAGTATGGAGACTCTATGACCCCTGGCTTCCTCAAGGAACTCTCTACCGCCTGGTACTTTTCCTCCAACCCCACCAGGCCATCGGCATTAAGGGGGCTCCCCGGGCAACCCGGATTTTCACCGACCTCAGAAGGGAGTGTATGAATCTGTCCATGATGCCCTCTCCACCATCTGTGCTGGGGAGGAAGATTCAGGTTGCAACCACTTTTGGACCAGGTGTAGGAGGTTGAACATTTGGGACCTGGGAGGTTTGTCACTGCAATAGGCCCAGTGGTGCACCTATTGCGCCCTGACAATCAGCGTCACTCCCAAATACACCAAAATCTGGAGTACTCTTGGCATACTCTTTTGTGTCCTGCAAAGCCAAGTCATAATAGACTTTCTGCGGCACCAGCAGCTCTGCCCACTGCTCTGGAGGCAATTTCTCCCACTCCGCCACCCTCTCAAAGACCTTCAGGCATGCCTCGATGTCATCACCCGGGGTCATCTTTTGTAACTCTCTTCTTACCATCTTCCTGATGTGTTAAACATCACCTGAAGGTGGAGGAGGGACGGTTTCTCTGCTGCGGACCTCGCCTGCTAGGATTTCCATCTGCCATTGCTGCTGGATCTGCTGTATCAGGAGTATATTTGTCTCCTGCTGTACCTGCTGCTGCTCCTGGTGCTGCTGCTGCATGTGCTGCTGGCTCTGCAGGTGCTGCTGGTGCTGCTGTTGTTGGACACTCCCCTAATGCACTCACTAAAAAATTAACTAGACGCAAATAATTTTTTTTTGCAAAAGAAAAATGGACGTCACCAAAACTGCCGCCATTTTAGCGTGGTGAATGGAAATAGCGGCCGTGTACATATACTGTACTTTGCGGGAACGCAGTTCCTGCAGAGCAGTATATGTACGACGCATGTCGGGAAGGGGTTAATACTGCCGGTGATAACAACTGATAGTCAACTGATTGACTGTACTACATGATGTAATTGGATTCCTGCAGGGCATTTTGAGGAAGCTCGCACTACTGCCCTTGTTGTAATTAGCACACTCACCACACTGGGCATATTCTTCTGCCGATCCTTATGAATCCAATTGCAGATTATTTGAATAAACTCGGAACCACTTCAGGATATTCGACTCAAATTTGATGCTTCATGGATCGATCCACTCATTTCTATTGACAACCTGTCTATGGCATAGATCATCAATATCAGACCAGTGTCAGCGAGGGTATAATGCAGGATGCAATAGCGACAGGGCCATGGAGTCACAGGGCCTGCCAACTCCAGCATTAGTTTCAGCTAAATGTACATCCTCGGATTCAAATTAATTTGCAATGTATTGCTGTATAGAGAGCCGCCGGCTTCCTGCACCACAATAGCTATACACATGGCCAATCAGGATACAGCAGCTGATGTTGACGTGCCTGTTGCAGGCGAGACAAGACGTCACTGTCATACGCCACCTGACCTCTGCGATGACTATGGAGCAGAAAGAGGACACAGCTCATCACGGAAGTATGGAAGGTGAAAATAATTATTTTCTTTTATGTTTTGTAGAATAGCACCAGGATGTGGGATATATTAACAGGAAAAGGCCAAGATGGAGGGTATTATTACAGAGAGGGCCCAGAACTGGGGACATCATTACAGGATGAAGCCAGTAAGAAGAACATTATTACAGGATAGTGGCCAGGACATAGGTAATTATTTCAGAAAGCAGCCAGGATGGGGGACAATATTACAGGAAAGGGCCAGGACAAGGGTCATTATTACAGGAACTGACAATAATGGAGGCCATAATTACATGATAGGAGCCAAGATGTGAGACATTTATTACAGGATGGGGACATTATTACAGGATGGGGGCCTGGATGAGGGACATTATTACAGGATGATGGACATTACTGCAGAATAGAGGACAGGACATTATTAAAGAAAGGAGCCGGGATGAGCACGTTATTACAAGTTGGGGGTGAGGATGGGGGATATTATTACAGAATGGGGGACATTATTATAGGATACAAGCCAGGATGGGAGACATTATTTTAGGATAGGGGTCAGGATGAAGGAGATTACTACAGGGCCCTATACATTTGACCATCATGCTGGGGTGGCCCATGTCCAAGTTTTGCACTAGGGCCCAAAGGACCAAATTATGCCACAGGGTAGGAAGCTGACACTTGGCACCTCCACCAAACATATATTATCATGTCTGGAAGCTGGATATAATCGTTGTACGGAATAGAATATCACAGCTTCGTACATTGCTATATGGCTGCTGACTGGTACTGCAAATTTGTTCCTATTCTCTTCAATATGAAGTGCAGAACCCAGAAATGGTCAGTACACTCTGTATGAAATTGTGGATTCTTGAAATGCACACTGTTTACATTGGTCAGCTGCTAGAGGTGACAGCAGCTGAGCCGATGAGAACGGGGTGAAGGACTGCATCAAATCTGATATTGATGACATTTTTAGAGGATAGGTTATCAATATAGAGATACTGCACAACCCTTTGGAATACTGGGAACATTACAAGAATGCTATTAGTAACTAATAGTGTTGAGCGAGCATGCTCTACACTGCTCGGTACTCGCCCAAGCATCTCACTACTCGGGATGTTCGGCGAGCACCGAGCATTTCCGGGTTAGTCGGGCGGGAGCTCGGGTCTCCGCCCTGCACGTTTGGCGCTCTTTACAGAGCCAATGAACATGCAGGGATTGCAAGCCAGTCACTGTAATGCCGCAGCCATGTTGGTTGTGGGCATTACAGTGTTTGGCTGGCTGCACAGCGTCACCTCGAGTATTTAAAACCGGGCGCCGCCATCTTGGACACAGTCACCCGGGATCAGACAGTGTAGAGTCAGTGCTGTTGAGTTAGGGAGAGATATATAGTGCGAAATAGGTAGTGTAGGGTATCTAAAACCTGACAAATCAAACAAACAGTCCTTCTCAGGACTAATATCCATCCCAGATATTAGGCAGGCAGGCAGGCTGCATAGGAGACGCAGTGGTCATACCAACAAACACTGCATTACAGTCCTGTGTGCTGCTTTTCAAATTGCTATACACAAATATATCTGTTTAAAAGATTCTGGTGTAGGCCAGATAACTAGAACTGTGGTTTTCTTCTCCCACGGTTCAAATCTGGGTGTAATCCACCTTTTTGCATAAAAAAATAAATTTTGAGTGTCTCGCTGACTGTTCAGACACAAATATATCTGTTTAAAAGATTCTGGTGTAGGCCAGATAACTAGAACTGAGGTTTTCCTCTCCCACGGTTCAAATCTTGGTGTAATCCACCTTTTTGCATAAAAAAAAAACATTTTGAGTGTCTTGCTGACTGTTCAGACACAAATATATCTGTTTAAAAGAGTTTGGTGTAGGCCAGATAACTAGAACTGTGGTTTTGCAGTTCCACGGTTCAAATCTCCTTTTTATTACCCTTTTGCCATTGATAGTGCGAGTGTAAGCTATTTTACTTCATTTATAATGGGCAAGGCGTGTGGCAAGGGACGTGGAACTGGACGTTCTGGTGATGGTGCGTGCAGAGGACGGGGCCATGGCCAAGGTGAAAATGTGCCACAACCAACAGCCACATCTTCTTGCTCCCAGTTCTTGACCGAATTACTAGGGAAGCACACAACAGCACCACTATTCTGAACTGATCAGTGTGAACAGGTTATTAATTGGATAGCAGATAATACTTCCAGTCACCTGGGCACCACCACTTCCGGTCTGTCTTCCACTCGGTCAAGTGTTAGTAGCCGTGAGTCTCGACTGCATACTCCTCCTCACCCTGATGCTCCTACCTCCCACCAGCTCATGATCCAAAGCATACCACATCATCTGTAAAACACGGTGGAGGCAGTGTGATGGCTTGGGCATGCATGGCTGCCAGTGGCACTGGGTCACTAGTGTTTATTGATGATGTGACACAGGACAGAAGCAGCCAAAAGAATTTTGATGTATTCAGAGCCATACTGTGTGCTCAGATCCAGCAAAATGCAGCCAAACTGATTGGTCGTCGTTTCATACTACAGATGGACAATGACCCAAAACATAAACCCAAAGCAACCCAGGAGTTTATTAAAGCAAACAGTCCTGTGTGCTGCTTTTCAAATTGCTATACTTAGCCCCAGGTCTCAGGGGCCAGGAAAAATCCTTTTTTTTCATCTAAATCCTTTATTTTTTCTCCTCAGTTAGACTGTACAAATACCCATCTTATTAATCTTTTGGTATCCCCCCCCCCCAAAAAAAAAATTGAGTGTGTCTGTGAGTGTTCAGAAACAAATATATCTGTTTAAAAGAGTCTGGTGTAGGTCAGATAACTAGAACTGTGGTTTTGCAGTTCCATGCTTCAAATCTCTGTATTATCCACTTTTTTGCATAAAAAAACATTTTGAGCGTCTCGCTGACTGTTCAGACACAAATATGTCTGTTTAAAAGATCCTGGTGTAGCTGAGATAACTAGAACTGTGGTTTTCCTCTCCCACGGTTCAAATCTGGGTGTAATCCACCTTTTTGCATAAAAAAACATTTTGAGTGTCTCGCTGACTGTTCAGACACAAATATAACTGTTTAAAGATTCTGGTGTAGGCCAGATAATTAGAACTGTGGTTTTGCAGTTCCACACTTCAAATCTCTGTATTATCCACTTTTTTGCCTTTTTTGCATTAAAAAAAACCCATTTTGAGAGTCTCGCTGACTGTTCAGACACAAATATATCTGTTTAAAAGAGTCTGGTGTAGGCCAGATAACTAGAACTGTGGTTTTGGAGTTCCACGGTTCAAATCTCTGTATTATCCCCTTTTTTTCCTTTTTTGCATAAAAAAAAACAGTTTGAGTGTCTCGCTGACTGTTCAGACACAAATATATCTGTTTAAAAGAGTCTGGTATAGACCAGATAACTAGAAGGCTGTGTGCACACGATGCGTTATTAATGCGTTTCCGCAGGCAGCGTATTTGCAGCTGCGGAAATGCATTAAAAACACATTAAAAACGCATGGTAGAAGGGCAGCAATGTTCCCCAATGATAATCCGCATGTGCTGCGCACATGCTGCGGAAATTTCCGCTGCGGATTATCATTGCGGAAAAAAACGCAGCACTACCAATTATTTTGCGGAACTGCTGCATCTTCGCCGCCATTGACTTGCATTAGACCGCATGGATTATGCATCACTGTATATGTAGATGCATAATCCAAGCGATCTAATGTGCGGATGGTACCCGGGTGTAGAGGAGAGGAGAGTCTCATCCACACCCAGGTACCATTAAAAAATCTGTAAAAAAAGAATAAAATAAAAAATAAATGTATACTTACCTTCTGTCGGCCCGCGCACCGCTCCTGCTTGGTTCCCGGCACTTTGCAGTGAGTTGAAGGACCTGCGCTGACGTTAGAGTCATGTGACTGGTAACACGACGCTGACGTCGGCAGGTCTTTCAATTCACTGTTGCCGGCAAGGGAGAACGGAGTGAGCGGGACACCGGGGGCCATCGGAGGGTAAGTATATATTTATTTTTTTATTTTTACCACTCTCTCGGGTCACACTATATAAATCCATGCTGTTTGCATGGATTTATATAGTGTGACCTAGCTGTCACAAGCACTTTCCAAGTGATGCTAATCGCTTGGAAAGCGCTTGTCAATCCACATGCGGAAATGTCAGTGGGTAACCGCTCCATTTCCGCATGTCCCTGGCAGGAAAGCGCATGTACAATCCGCATGCGTTTTTTTCTGCCAGGGAGATGCAGAAAGGCTCAGGAAAAAATACTGAGCATTTCTGCATCGTGGGCACATAGCCGAACTGTGGTTTTGCAGTTCCACGCTTCAAATCTCTGTATTATCCACTTTTTTTCCTTTTTTGCATAAAAAAAACATTTCTTGCTGACTGTTCAGACACAAATATATCTGTTTAAAAGATTCTCGCGTAGGCCAGATAACTAGAACTGTGGTTTTCTCTCTCACTGATCAAATCTGGGAGTAATCCACCTTTTTGCATACAAAAATACATTTTGAGTGTCTCGCTGACTGTTCAGACACAAATATATCTGTTTAAAAGAGTCTGGTGTAGGCCAGATAACTAGAACTGTGGTTTTGCAGTTACACGGTTCAAATCTCTGTATTATCTACTTTTTTGCATTTTTTGCATAAAAAAAAGCACTTTGTGTGTCTTGATGACTGTTCAGACACAAATATATCTGTTTAAAAGATTCTGGTGTAGGCCAGATAACTAGAACTGTAGTTTTCCTCTCTCACTGATCAAATCTGGGTGTAATCCACCTTTTTGCAGTCTCGCTGACTGTTTAGACACAAATATATCTGTTTAAAAGAGTCTGGTGTAGGCAAGATAACTAGAACTGTGGTTTTGCAGTTACACGGTTCAAATTTCTGTATTATCTACTTTTTTGCATAAAAAAACATTTTGAGTGTCTCGCTGACTGTTCAGACACAAATATATCTGTTTAAAAGATTCTGGTGTAGGCCAGATAACTAGAACTGTGGTTTTCCTCTCCCACGGTTCAAATCTTGGTGTAATCCACCTTTTTGCATAAAAAAAAACATTTTGAGTGTCTCACTGACTGTTCAGACACAAATATATCACCACTTCCGGTCTGTCTTCCACGCGGTCAAGTGTTAGTAGCCGTGAGTCTCGACTGCATACTCCTCCTTACCCTGATGCTCCTACCTCCCACCAGCTCATGATCCAAAGCATACCACATCATCTGTAAAACACGGTGGAGGCAGTGTGATGGCTTGGGCATGCATGGCTGCCAGTGGCACTGGGTCACTAGTGTTTATTGATGATGTGACACAGGACAGAAGCAGCCGAATGAATTCTGATGTATTCAGAGCTATACTGTGTGCTCAGATCCAGCCAAATGCAGCCAAACTGATTGGTCATCGTTTCATACTACAGATGGACAATGACCCAAAACATAAAGCCAAAGCAACCCAGGAGTTTATTAAAGCAAAGAAGTGGAATATTCTTGAATGGCCAAGTCAGTCACCTGATCTCAACCCAATTGAGCATGCATTTCACTTCTTAAAGACTAAACTTCAGACAGAAAGGCCCACAAACAAACAGCAACTGAAAACCACTGCAGTGATGGCCTGGCAGAGCATCAAAAAGGAGGAAACACAGTGTCTGGTGATGTCCATGAGATCAAGACTTCAGACAGTCTTTGCCAACAAAGGGTTTTCAACCAAGTACTAGAAATGAACATTTTATTTACAATTATTTAATCTGTCCAATTACTTTTGGTCCCTTTAAAAACAGTGTGGCACATGTTAAGGAGCTGAAACTCCTAAACCCTTCATCCAATTTTAATGTGGATACCCTCAAATGAAAGCTGAAAGTCTGAACTTCAACTGCATCTGAATTGTTTTGTTCAAAATTCATTGTGGCAATGTCTAGAACCAAAATTAGAAAAATGTTGTCTCTGTCCAAATATATATGGACCTAACTGTATGTACCATCCTGACAAACTTTGAGGAGTCCACCAAGATGGTGAGTGGCGATGACGCCATCATTAGCGTCAGCATTCCACTTTTCTGTCTTTTGCAATGCTCTCTGCAGAGAATTAAAAAGGAGGCATTGCAGCCAGAGTATGATGAGATGGATCAAGAAGCCGTAATGGGCGATTACACACAGCCCAGCCTCATCTCATCCCAACATGCATTGTGGGACAATGACGGAGAGGAAGAGGAGGAGGAGGACGAGGAAGAACAGGAGCTGGTATCATGCACTGTAGCCGGTAGTACCTGTACAACTGTCATACCGTCGGTTCAGCGTGGGTGGCCTGAGGACAGGGGGGAGGAGGAGGAGGAAGAGGAGAGCATGGTCAGTCGTCATCTTGGTGAGGACATGGAAGTCTTGCCCGTTACCAGTCTGGCACGTATGGCTGACTTTATGTTACGCTGCCTTAACAGTGACCCTTGCATTGTCAAAATCTTGGGTGACAGCCATTACTGGTTGATGACACTTTTAAACCCCCGCTACAAGGAGAACTTTCACTCTCTTATTCCTGAGGTGGAGAGGTCTACAAACATGGGGTAGTACCAGAAGGCCCTTGCTGCAGAACTGTTAAAAAAAATTCCCATCTGAACACGCTAGCGGCAGAGGTCACAGTTCGTTGCCCAACCAAGGCATACATTCAAGAGAGACGCAACTCCAATCCAGCAGAGGCAGGGGAACACTGTCAACATTCTGGGACAGTTTTCTGAGACCCACCCAGCTTACAGGCCCTGAGGCGCGGGGTACTCTCACAAGGAGTGGAAAGTTTCAAAAGATGGTGAGGGAGTACCTTGCCGACCGTACCAGCGTCCTCCGTGAATCCTCTGTGCCTTTTAATCATTGGGTATCCAAGCTGGACACTTGGAATGAACTCGCTCTGTACGCCTTGGAGGTCCTGGCCTGTCCTGCCGCTAGCGTGTTATCGGATCGTGTTTTTAGTGCCGCTGGGGGAATTATAACTGATAAGCGCACTCACTTGTCAACTGACAATGCTGACAAGCTGACCCTTATCAAAATGAACAAGGGCTGGATTGGGCCAGACTTCTCATCACCACCAAATGACAGCAGAGTAACATAAAGTCAAATCCACTGTGTTATTTCGGGAGGTGTATTCCCATGCACCGCTTCACACCCACACATGGGTATACGCTTCCTCATTTCGGCTGTTTTTTGCTCTTCTCCTTATCCTCAGCCTCCACCACCACTATACCACGAGGGTGACCGTGGTTCGTGTTGCCACCATTGCAAGTTCCTCCGTCCTAATTTTTGGCAGTTTTTTCTTGGAAGGCATAGGCAAAGACTATGGGAGACCCACTCCCCAATAATGGGAATAATGTTTTTAATATGCTGTACTGCATGGCTCTTGTAAGGGGCATTGCAAGTTCCTCCGTCCTAATTTTTGGCAGCTTTTGCTTTGAAGGCATAGGCAAAGACTCTGGGAGACCCAATCCCCGATAATGGGAATAAAGTTTTTAATATGCTGTACTGCATGCCTCTTGTAAGGGGCATTGCAATTTCCTCCGTCCTAATTTTTGGCAGCTTTTGCTTGGAAGGCATAGGCAAAGACTATGGGAGACGCACTCCCCAATAATGGAAATAATTTTTTTAATATGCTGTACTGCATGGCTCTTGTAAGGGGCATTGCAAGTTCCTCTGTCCTAATTTTTGGCAGCTTTTGCTTGGAAGGCATAGGCAAAGACTATGGGAGACGCACTCCCCAATAATGGAAATAATGTTTTTAATATGCTATACTGCATGGCTCTTGTAAGGGGCATTAAAAAAGTCTTGTTAAGCTACTGTGACCTCCACGTCTCTTTCATGGGGCATTAAAACCATCTTGTTAAGCTACTGTGACCTCCACGTCTCTTCCAAGGGGCATTAAAACCATCTTGTTAAGCTACTGTGACCTCCACGTCTCTTCCAAGGGGCATTAAAACCGTCTTGTTAAGCTACTGTGACCTCCACATCTCTTCAAAAGGTCATTAAAACTGTCTAGTTAAGCTACTGTGACCTCCATGTCTCTTCCAAGGGGCATTAAAACCATCTTGTTAAACTACTCTGACCTCCATGTCTCCTCCAAGGGGCATTAAAACCGTCTTGTTAAACCACTCTGACCTCCACGTCTCTTCCAAGGGGCATTAAAACCGTCTTGTTAAGCTACTGTGACCTCCATGTCTCTTCCAAGGGGCATTAAAACGGTCTTGTTAAAGCACTCTGAACTCTACGTCTCTACCAAGGGGCATTGAAATGTTGTTTTTAATTAACTCTAACCTCCACAACTCTTCCAACGGGCATTGCATTTCCTCCTAATTTTAGTCAGCTTTTGCTTTTCAATGCATAGGCAAACACTAAGGGAGACCCACTCCCCAATAATGGGTAGAAGGTTTTTAGTACGCTGTAATCCACGTCTGTTTCAAGGGGCATTGTAGTTCCTCATAATTTTTGGAAAGCCTTCCATTCACTGCTTAGGCCAACAGTGTACAGGAGACCCAGTTGCTATAAATGGAAAAAACAGTTTAGTTAAGGCCCTCTGACCTCCATGTCACTTCCAAGGGGTATTGGAGTGCCTCGAAATTTTTGGTAGGCATTGCACTCACTGTATGCCCTATAACTGTGCAGCCGAACCGCTCCTTTTGGTACAGAAACATATCCTACAAGACATGTGTGGTTAAAGAACCAAAAAGGAAAACATTCCCAAGTCTAAGTCACAAACTGGTGATACACCATTATAATATTACGCTGAAGACTAGCAGGAATTGAAACAAACTGTGGAGTCACTTTTATGCAATGGTAATACATTTTATTCAGTATAATATAAATATATGACATGAAAACACATCATCTAAAAGGTTTGGAATAGAGAAAGATACTGCTGTGGCACTATGGAAGAAGTGATAGGATGTCTATCACACTGAGATAGAGACACATTGGGTCCCATTCGATAAGAACAGGGCATCCTGATGATTTAAGGCAAACCACTAACTGTACTGCGTTATAAGATGACAGCTGGATTTATTACCAGCAATTAGTCAAAGACATTATGTGTAGCCATGTTTGACCTCTACATGTTTAAATGACAAACTTAGAAGGGGTACAAAGTATGAGGATTACCCTGTGCCATGTTCTGAAATGGAGCAGAGCATCTATGGGACCCGTGCAGTGGCCTCGACACGCGTTTCACCTTCCGGCTTCGTTAGGAGGTTTAGTTAAGGCCCTCTGACCTCCATGTCTCTTCCAAGGGGCATTGGAGTGCCTCAAAATTTTTGGTTGGCATTGCACTCACTGCATGCCCTTTAACTTTGTAGCCGAACCTCTCCTTTTGGTACAGAAACATATCCTAGTAGACATGTGTGGTTGACTGGCCTGATATTGATGTGAATGGTCCCTGTTCCTCCTGCTCTTTCTCCTTTGCCACCACCTCATCCATCATTCAT
Organism: Phyllobates terribilis; assembly: GCF_046119375.1. Classification (NCBI taxonomy): domain Eukaryota; kingdom Metazoa; phylum Chordata; class Amphibia; order Anura; family Dendrobatidae; genus Phyllobates; species Phyllobates terribilis. The sequence goes on from NW_027362769.1 coordinate 289,216,226, forward strand.
CACCTGAAGCTTTGTTTTAACGGGAGTCATAGAACTGGGATAGTAGCAGGAAAGCATCCAGCAATCCTCGGAGGAGGTAGGATATGCGCCAAAACGCTGAGCACCTCAGGCCTAGCTGCTACTACATACATGCGCTTGCATTCCAAGGAACAGAAAGCTAAGGAGATGGATGGCCTCATGATTAGAGATGAGCGTTGTTCTACTCGAACTGTTCGCCAATCTCAAATTCGAGCTGTTTTGGGCGGTGTTCGAGTCGGTCGGCGAACACGAACAATTTGAGAAAAATTCGGCTGTTCGAGGTTATGTTCGATAACTGTTCGTGCACCAAAATCATAACTGGATTTTTTCTCAGTAATGATGAAAATTAATGTTAATACGCAGTTTGAGTGTACAGCGGGGCGGGGGGAGGGGCAGGGGATGGATCTCTGCAGGAACAATGAAGATCTCCATTTTTTTTTCTCTTTCCCGCATTTGCAGTGGGGAGGTGCAATCTGTCAGCCTATCAGCAGCGCACACACGGAGCGAAGTGCTTTTTTTCACACAAGCAAGGGCATGTGTGATTGGCAGTGTATGTCACATGTCCTTGCCCTATAAGACCAAGCCATTTTCCCCGTCGCCACCATTTTCTCACTGCTGCAGCTGCGTGTTAGACGGCACCGCTGTTGCTGTGTGTGCTATACCTTGTTAATTTCAAGCCAATTTTCGCACAAATATACAGATAGCTTGGGAGTAGGGAATAGTTGTGATTGCAGTCCTTTTAAGGACTAGGTTACAGCATTTCCTACGACTTTTATCAGGGAGGTCTGTGCTCTTAAATAGATAGGTTGTGGGAGTAAAGACTAATTGTAATTGGAGTCCTTTTCAGGACTAGGTTACATGAGTTCCTATCAGTTTTTGCCAGGCAGGTCTGTGCCAGTGCTGTGCAAGTTTTTTTCACAGCATTTGGCTGAATCTAGCAAAGCTAATCCTTTTTGGCCTATTGCAGAGTGTGTTAGTCAGTGGAGTAGCCTATCTGTGTTGCAAGATATAACACCTGTGTATAGAATACCAATTTTTTTACTGCACCTAGTGAAGTAAAATCTTTTGGGCATAGCATCATTCTATTAGTCCATCTATACTGACCTCCATCAGGTTGCAAACTGAATATAATTTTTTTCTGCATCTAGCTCTGAAAAAATATTTGGGCTTCTAGCGGTGTGTGGGACTTGGTCTATTAGTCCATCTATACTGACCTCCATCAGGTTGCAAATTAAAAATAATTTTTTTCTGCATCTAGCTCTGAAAAAATATTTGGGCTTCTAGCGGTGTGTGGGACTTGGTCTATTAGTCGATCTATACTGACCTCCATCAGGTTGCAAATTAAAAATATTTTTTTTCTGCATCTAGCTCTGAAAAAATATTTGGGCTTCTAGCAGTGTGTGGGACTTGGTCTATTAGTCCATCTATACTGACCTACATCAGGTTGCAAATTAAAAATAATTTTTTTCTGCATCTAGCTCTGAAAAAATATTTGGGCTTCTAGCGGTGTGTGGGACTTGGTCTATTAGTCCATCTATACTGACCTCCATCAGGTTGCAAATTAAAAATAATTTTTTTCTGCATCTAGCTCTGAAAAAATATTTGGGCTTCTAGCAGTGTGTGGGACTTGGTCTATTAGTCCATCTATACTGACCTCCATCAGGTTGCAAATTAAAAATATTTTTTTTCTGCATCTAACCCAGCCAATAGTTTTGGCCTAATACCACAGTTTGGCCACTCAGCTCTGCTCGGTTACCATCCATTGTTTTTTGTGCAAACAACTCCAGAGTTGTGAATTAGTTAACCACCAAAATGAGTGGAAAAAGGCCTGCTGCTGGTGGAAAGGGGAATAGGCATGTTGGGAAGGGGAAAAAAGGTTGTGTCCGTGGGGTAGGTGCAGAAGAAAGACCATCTTCCAGCCAAACTAAAATGTCTACTTCTTTTAGCGGACAATGTGATAAGATCCCTTTCTTACGGCCACGCCAATCGCTACAAATTCCAGATGAGGCACAAAAACAGCAGGTGCTTCAACGGATATCAAGTGCTCCTTTAAGTGGGCTCTCCTCCACATCAACTTCAACATCACAAATACTCCAGTCCTCAAAGGTGTCACCCAAATCGCACTTGCTTCCTCACAGCTCCCAAATCTCCAGCTGCCCGTCTGAGTATGAGGTAGAACAGATGGTTGAGTCTGCAGAGCTGTTTACTCATACTATAGCCTGGGAATCAGAGGTCGACTCCAGCGCTTCTGTGAATCCAGACGAGGAAATGATCTGCACTGATGCCCAGAATCTTTATGAGTCGGATCCAGGACCAGACGCAGAAGGTTCTAACCATAATGTAGACCCTCATTCCCAAACTGTAACTCCTGTTGGTGGAGAAAATGAGGAAGACGATGATAAGACTCAAATACCTGATTGGAGCGACAACTTTAGTTTTTTGTCAGGGCAGGAACAGGTTGGCTCTAAGGACGACGGGTGTGATAACGCACAGGGTGATGATGATGAGGTCGGAGATCCCACTTACTGTCAACCCACAGTCAGCCAAGAGATGAGGTCAGCAGAGGAGGTGGAGGAAGATGCTAGTGACGACGAGGTCAGGTTGCGCCTTCCTGGACAGAGACGTAGTACTGGAAGCACGTAAACAACTGCATCCTCAAACACAACTCTGCCTCTCACCACAAGTCGTGGTGGCTCTTCAGGTCGCATGGGTGCTAAGCCTTGCATAGCCTGGGCATTTTTTCAGATCAATAAAGATGACCCAACTCGTGTTATCTGTAACATTTGTCAGCAAAAGCTAAGTAGAGGCCAAAAAATACATAGTTTGAGTACTTCATGCATGAACCGGCACATGGACATGAAGCATAAGTTGCAGTGGGAAGCTCAGTGTGCTACAATGCGGTCTAGCCGGCCGGGCCAACCACCGTCTGCCATATCTTGTGCATCCGCGGCCTCTTCATCCTCTGTGACTGGGGGGACAGCAGTCACACCTGTTTTGGGGCGCAGACCTGCCACCTCTTTACCCGCAACAGCCAGCGTGATTGGCAGGTCATCATTTTCTTTGGAGGTGGTAACACCAGCTGGTCTTGAGCGCTGTCCGACATCGATAGCACCACCTTTGGATCAAGGCAACCTAACATGTCCGCCTGCATCTTCCTCACAGACCGGCAGTTTACCGGGGACACCCTTATCAACCCCGTCTAAGCACAATAGCCAGCCCTCGGTCCCTCAGATGTGGACAAGTAAAAGACCATTTCCTCCTAGCCATGAGAAAGCTAAGAGGTTGAATTTCACCATCTGCAAGCTCTTGGCTACAGAAATGCTGCCTTTCCGCCTGGTGGACACAGAGGATTTTCGAGACCTTATGTCCGTCGCAGTGCCCCAGTACCAGATGCCCAGTCGGCACTACTTCTCAAAGAAAGGTGTGCCTGCGCTCCACCAGCATGTCGCACACAACATCACCGCTTCTTTGAGAAACTCTGTGTGTGACAGGGTGCATTTCACCACAGACACTTGGACGAGTAGGCATGGACAGGGGCGTTACATGTCGCTGACTGGGCACTGGGTAACTATGGTGACAGCAGGACAAGGGGCTGCTGTCCAAGTCTTGCCGTCCCCACGAGTTGTGCGTCAATCCTCTTTATGTCATTTTTCCACCACTGCTTCTGCCTCCTCAACCTCCTCTCGGTCTTCCACCTGCACCCAAAGCCTGTCTGGTCATGCCACAAGCTTTCTAACTGCGCAGAAGGGATCCTGCACACCTCCTTACTATGCTGGCAGTAGGGCTCAACGTCATCAGGCGGTTTTTACTTTGAAATGTCTGGGAAATGTGAGTCACACAGCTGAGGAGTTGTGGTCAGCTCTGGAGAACCAATTTCATGAATGGTTGTCTCCACTGGACCTGAAACCAGGGAAGGCCGTGTGCGACAATGCTGCAAACCTGGGTGCGGCCCTTCGCCGGGGCAATGTCACACACGTGCCTTGTATGGCTCACGTGTTGAACCTGGTTGTCCAGCAATTTTTAGCCCACTATCCCAGACTAGATGGCCTTCTGCAGAGGGCACGGTCGCTGTGTGCTCACTTCCGCCGTTCGCATCCCGCAGCTCAGCGACTTACATCTCTACAGAAGTCGTTGGGCCTGCCACTTCACCGGCTAAAATGCGATGTGCCTACCCGGTGGAATTCAACTCTGCACATGTTGCAGCGACTGTGGCAGCACCGACAAGCCCTGGTGCAATACGTTCTGACGTATAGCCTGGGCCAACGAGATTCAGAGGTGGGGCAAATCACGCTGGAGGAGTGGTCTCAGATCAGGGACCTATGCACCCTTCTGCACAGTTTTGAAATGGCGACGAAGATGTTTAGTGCTGACGATGCCATTATCAGCATGACTATTCCGGTGATTTACATGCTGGAGCACATGTTAAACAGAATTCTGAGTCAGGTGGTGGCACAAGAGGAGGTGGAGGAAGTAGAGGAGGAGGAGTTGTATGCGGAAGGGCTAACATCTGCAAGGTCCAGACGGTCGGCAGCACCAAGGCGGCAGGCATGTGAGGGTGGGGGAGATGGTTTTACCAGGGCGCATGGTAGCAGCCAAACTAGTGAGGAAGGTGCAGGAGCCCAGGAAGAAGTGGAGGACGAACTGATGGAAGACTCATCAGATGAGGGAGACCTTGATCACATTTCTGTTGTGCGAGGTTGGGGGGAGAGGACAGAGGAAGGAAGCATGATTGTTACCTCGCCACCAACACAACAGGGACTTGGTGCTCCTGGATGCGCAACACACATGAGTGCCTTCTTGCTGCACTACCTGCAACATGACCCTCGAATTGTGAGAATGAGAAATAATCCTGACTACTGGGTTGCCACACTGTTAGATCCCCGGTACAAAAGTAAATTTGCAGAAATTATTCCTGCCATAGAAAGGGATGCACGCATGCAGGAGTATCAGCAGAGACTGTTGCAGAATCTTACATGTGCTTTTCCACAAAATACCAGTGGTGCACGTAGTGAATCTCACAGTTCCAACTTGCCAACCGTGGGACCGTCAAGTGTTCAGCACTCAAACCGTGACAGAAACACAGTATCTGCTGGTAACATCAATTTTGCGGAATCATTTCACCACTTTTTTAGCCCATCCTTTGCAAGGCCACAGGAGACAAGAAGTCTGACACATAGTCAACGCCTAGAGACGATGGTACAGGAGTATCTCCAAGTAAACATTGAAGCCACGACTGTGTCACTGGACCCTTGCTCTTTTTGGGCTTCCAATCTGGATAAATGGCCGGAGCTAGCCACTTACGCCTTGGAGATCTTGTCATGCCCCGCAGCCAGCGTTCTGTCTGAACGTGTGTTCAGCGCTGCTGGTGGTGTGCTGACAGATAAGCGCACGCGGCTCTCCACTGATAATGTAGACAGACTCACGTTCATAAAGATGAACAAATCATGGATCCGAAACGACTTTTCTACCCCTGTGTCATCCTGGGGAGAGTAAAAGCTTGATGATTGGTTAAAATCACCCTACCAACCGTTTTAAGCTTTCAAATTACTAATCATGTTTATCTGTATCTTGACTGGAAAATAATTTGGGCTTTGTAGCAGTGTGCAGCACTGATCCTATTAGGCCATCTATACTAAAGCTTCACCAGATTTAAAATTAAAAATAATTTTTAGCTGCATCTAGCCCGGAAAATAATTTTGGGGCTCCGAGATGCGCAAGGCACATAAGTGCCTTCTTGCTGCACTACCTGCAGCATGACCCTCATATTGTCAGAATTCGAAGTAATCATGACTACTGGGTTGCCACACTCTTAGATCCCCCAAACTTTTCGATCAACCTTTTCATTTTAATAAAGACCAAAAAAATGGTCATTTTTGAAATTATAAGCATTAGCAGGTTGTTAGAAACTGAAATCAAACAGTTTTCAACTCAAAACTTTATTCTAGGTGATGTTACATTTTCACATAGGACCCCTTGTTCGAAAAGAGCTTCTGAACTCTCTCGTCCATTGAATTTGTCAGGTTTTGGATGGTTTCTGCTTCAATTGTTTTGCATGAGGACAGAATACCCTCCCAGAGCTGTTGCTTAGATGTGAACTGCCTCCCGCCATCATAGACACTCCTTTTAATGATGCTCCAAAGGTTCTGAATGGGGTAGAGGTCAGGGGAGCATGGGGGTCACACCATAAATTTGTCCCCTTTTATGCCCATATCAGCCAGAGATGCAGATGTTTTATGTGCAGCATGAGATGGTGCATTATCATGCAGAAAAATGATCTTGCTGTGAAATACACGGTTCTTCTTCTTGAACCATGGCAGGAAGTGCTGTTTGAGAAAATCCACATACATTATGGAGTTCATCTTTAGCGCCTTCAGGAATCCTAAAGGGGCCGACAATCTCTCTCCCCATGATTCCAGCCCAAAACATTACTCCACCTCCTCCTTGTTGGCGCTGTAGCCGTGTTTGCGTGGGGTGTCCATCAACCAGCCATCCTCCACTCCATCCATCTGGACCATCGAGCGCTGCACGGCACTCATCCGTGAACAAAACAGTTTTGAAATCAGTCTTCATGTAATGTTTGGCCCACTGGAGCCGTTTCTGCTTGTGTGAAGTGGATAGAGGAGGTCGACAGGATGGCGCATGCACAGCTGCAAACCTCTGAAGGACCCTGCATCTTGTTGTTCGGGGGACGTTGGAGGCACAAGCAGCTTCAAAAACTTGTCTGCTGCTATGACAAGGCTTTTTTGCCGCTGCTCTTTCAACCTGACGTAATTGCCTGTAGGAAAGAGTCCTCAATTTGCCCTTATCAGCACGCACACGTGTGTACTGTGAATCAGCTACATACTTCTTGATTGCCAGGACACTTCATCCTGATCATCGCACAATGTTGATTGTAGTCATGCCTTGACCTAAACACTCCACAATTTGTTGCTTCTCAGCAGCCGACACATCCTTTTTCTTTCCCATTTTGGCAGAAAATGTAGGCTGCTTAATAATGTGAGAGAGCCTTCTTAAGTAGTCTTGCCTTTCATTGGACACACCTGCCAAACTAATTAGCACAGGTGTCTGCAATTGCTTACAGTGATATAAAGAGCCCTGACACACATCACCATCAATGAGTTTAACTGACAGACAAACAAATTCTTCCCTTATCACTCCTAAACACTTTTTGTATAATAATTTGGAACGCAGTGTACATGTTCTTTTCCACAAAACACCAGTGGTTCACGTAGTGAATCTTACAGTTCTAACTTGCCAACCGTGGTCTGTATGGAGTTGTTCAATAAAGGGCCCAAAATTAAGATAACATAGATGGGAGAGGTCTCTATGAATAGGAATTCCTAAGTATTTGATACCCTGTGAGGGCCAGGCAAAGGGAAAGTTGGACTGGATGGAATCCTATATGGATTTGGGAAGGGAGACATCGAGGGCCTCAGACTTCGCTGCATTGATTTTAAAATTTTACCATGTAACAAAGTGATCTATTTCAGCCATAACAGCATGGATGGATATATGTGATTGAGTGATATATACTAGGACATCATCAGCAAATAGAGAGCACTTGTACTCGGTGCCTCCCACCTCAATCCACCTAATATTGGGGTTATGGCGAATTGATGAGAGCAGGTGCTCCGTCACTAGGATGTATAAGAGAGGGGACAGAGGACATCACTGCCTTGTCCCATTGGTGATTGTGAAAGGTGATGAAAATGTTCTGACGCACCCCCTGGGCCTTGGGACACCCGGAGCCGGACCCTTTTTGGTGGATGCTGGTGGTTGTAGTCTTCGTGGCGGCGACCCAGTTCCGTGGCTCAGGGCGGTCAAACCAGTGGCGGAACTATTTATGTGGTTTTCATGTTTAAATGTCCGACTACGCCACCCGTGGATTGCGGTCAGAGTGAACCGCCGCTACAGGGCAGACCACTGAGGCTGGTGTTGTGGGTGCAGCAGAGCGTAGCATAACTCCCCACGGGAGGAGTATAGCCTCAGGGCAGTGTATGCGGAGGATGGGGGTGATGGTGCAGGGCAGCAGCAGTAACGACACGGAGTCAGTGATGCAGTTCAGGGCCTTTACTCACAGTTCTTATTATCCAGACCACGTCTGCAGGTAACGGCTGCCCACGTCGTACTGTGCTCACCAGGTGAGGGGCTCAGACAACTCCCAGATAACTTTGGAGCACTTCACAGGACCCCCTTTGTGTGTCCTTTGTCTGGCCTTTCTTACCAACACTTCTGTCCGGCTGCCTCGGGCCTCCTCTTGGTAAACTTGGCGCCAGTTTCCCTGACCCTATGTGGTGCCTTCCTAGCGGGTGTAGCGAGGGGCTGCGCCACATAAAATGTCAGAGCCTCCGGTTTCTAGCTGAGGGTCGTTTCCTGCCTCCACTAGTTCGGGGACCGGTCTCCCCCTTTGGCCTGACCCCTCCACGCAGGTGGATTCGGGCGTGCGGTGGCGACTCGCCCGTCCGCACCCCTGGGATCCCTTCATTCCTCGTTCCTGGAGCCTTTTCCGCTCCTCTTCCTTCCTTCTCCCTCTTCCAGGCCTGGGCCTCTGTTACTAGGCCCGCCTCCGGAGCAGAGCTCATGCAGAGCCCCTGCTCCCTGCCACTTCTGCTCAGACTTCTCTGCACTGAACTAAGATGGTGCCCACCTTTTATACTCCCTTCTCAATGCACCCAGGAACTGCTTCCTCCCTGCTCCTGCACTACAGGGTTCCCCTTCCTCAGTGTTCCCTCCCCCCACTCCAGCCAGGGACAGGGACTGTCGTGCCCATCTCAGGGGCATATTGGTCGACCTGCCCCACGGCAATGTGGTGTAATGCATGCAGGTGTCGGGTCCTGATCCACACTCCATCCTTACCTGAGAGTGAGATATCACACCTCTGGGTGAGGTGCAATACGTCTTTAGCAACCGAGCCCTCAGGGTGCTACAGTTCCATTTATCTTCAGCCTAGGTGACGTATTGCGATACAGGGCCGTGATTTTGGCTATAAAAGGGTCCCCTAGACCCCTACCCCAAGCTTTTTAAGAGAATCATATATGGCGTGCCAGGAGACTCTATGGAATGCTTTCTCAGCATCCAACGAGAGTATCTAATTACAAATTTTTAACTGCATCTAGCCCAGGAAATACTTTGTGCCTAGTAGCAGTGTCTGCTAGTAAGCGGATTATCCCGGCTGTTAAGCAAGCTGCACCACCTGTAGTTTAGACACTTAATTTTTTCAAAGGAAATGCTTCGGGACCATGGGATACTTAGTGAAGAGCATCAGGAGGCACCCCAAGGCATAGGGGCTGGGACTGGCAGTAGGATGCCTTGCGGTGGACAGCCGAGCTCGATCCTTATAAAAGCTTTTTAACTGCAGCAGCTTTAGTGGACGCTACTGGAGCTGGAATTACCGCGGCTGCTGGCATGAGACTTGCCCTCCAATAGATCCTTGTAAATGGATTTAAAGTGTATTCATTCAAATTAGAGAGACAATTTAAATTAAAAAGCTTAGAGCTGCCTCCACCACAGGGGGGCTCGCTCGACCCACCAGCGGACAGGCACCAGTATTGGGAGAGGGGGGCTGGCCGTCAGGGTTCACCGCGGCTCTGGCACAAACCCGGCGACACGGAGGTGGCACGGGCAGGAGCGGACTGGCCGTGTCGGCTTCTCACTTTTTGGATTTTAGAAGGGCATGACATGCCTATATCTGTGTCTCCCCCTCCTTTTACTCCTCCACCTCTTTTATTTTCGCATGACTATATGTACTTGTCACTTTTCCATGTGTTAGTTATGTCTTCTGAGCAGTTTGTCAGCTTTTGGACACCTTTGAAGGTGTTTTCTATGTGTTTCTATGTGTTTTTGTTTGCCTGCCATTGGTTTTAACGGTGTTCGAAGGTGTTCGACGAACAGTTCGACGAACAGTTCGGCGAACACACGGGTGTTCGACGAACCGAACCGAACTCGAACACTACGGGGGTGGCTCAACACTACTCATGATCATGAATAATTTACTCATTGTGTAGGAGGCCGATCACTGCTGCTGTCTACCTTCTGAACTTTGTGTTGAAGCCTGATTGACCCAGGACCCGCAATCCTCTATGTCTGGAGGACGTGTTGCATCCCAGTGTCCAACTGTTTCTCGGCTTCCACAATATTAACCCAGTGTGAAGGATTCAGTGAGATGGACCATCCCTGGCCACATTCACTTGTCCACGTGTTTGTGATTAGGCTGTCCTTCCCACTAAATGCACTGGGGAGGGCACAGGTAATGTTTTGGTATGCGCGCTTGTGTATAAGGCGCAGCGGGACAAATAGGGGCGGCTGGGGACCGTTTATGGACACCCGGATGCCCCCAGGTGGCTGGGGACCATGTGTGGGCACGCGGCCGCGGAGCGGCTTGGGACCGAGTATGGACACCAGGCCGCCGACACAGCCATGACGTGGTGGCCAGATTCCGCCTCCACATGCCTAAAAGGCCCAATTTCAAGTGCAAGCAAGCAGTATGGTATTGCAGCCTGGGGGTGGGCTGCATACTTGCGCTTGCATTGCAAGGAGTGGGGGAGGTACAATTGAACACTGCCCTGGGACAAGGACTTTCACGGGGATAGTTGCAAGTCTGCATCTTCTGATGCGGCATGGATCACTTCTGATGGGCACACTTTTAGACAGTGACCTGGGTGTCAAAGATGCTTCCAGGGGTCTTGCCCATGCTGTTCCCATGTCTTTTCACCACTGTATGCATGTGTCACACAACACATGGCCAGATAAGTTTGTAAGATGCTAAAATGACATTTCCCAGTGAATGCATTTGTCGCGGTTGAAAGCAGTACAAAAGTGCAAAAACGCATAAAAAATGCTACTTGTGAACATAGCCCAAGGTGTGGAGGAGTATTTTTGTTTTTGGTTATTTATTTTACCTTATACACAAGTCTTTACCCTGGAAAGGAAGTTCCTTAACATATTTCACAGGAAAACCGTTTCAGTTTCGTTTTTGAACATTTTATTGTGAGCCCGTAAAAGTGGCTTAATACCTCTGACCACGTTGTTGACAGCAGTGACCTGGGGGTCAGAAATGATTCCTGGGGTGATCCCCATGCTGTCCCCATGTCATTTGAGCACTGTCACTATCGTTTTGGGCACTTTTTAGGCTTTCTACAGACTGCCGGGGGTGCAGCCGCAAAAATGCTCAGGTCTCCCATAGACTAACATTGGGCTCGTTGCTCAGGTCGAGCACCTGAGTATCACGGTGAGCTCGGCCCGAGCTTCGAGCACCCGAGCATTTTAGTGCTCGCTCAACACTAGTAACTAATTAGACAACCAATCTAAATTGTATATTCTAGATTATGTAAAAACAAATTACAAAGTATGACATTGAGGCACTAGTTGGAAAGTCAGATTTAAAAATCTTACTTTTCACCAGGTACACATAATGAGATTGTGTTCTAGGAGAAAACAAATTTAAACAGGTCAAGGTCAGAGTAAAAACACATCAAGAATGTTGGAAATAGCTAAAGTAAGAGGACAATTTATGTAATGTCAGACTAAAATGATCCTTGCAAGATTTTCATTAATGAAGGAAGATTTGATGATTTGGCAGGTATAAAGAATAGCGAGTTAATTAAAGGCAGACTGATAGATGTTTCTTCATTTGTAACAAATTTTTGGAAGCTGAACTGCACTTTTTCCTGAATATGCTCAAAGAACAGCATGCAATGCAAGTTGTAATTAAATGGAAAAAAAAATACTAATTGTTTCAGAGACAAGATGCTATATTTAGAAGAACAAGTTTAGTGCTTTCAAAGTACTAACTATAAATTGGAAATTGCATCAATGGTAAACCTTGGAGGTCACAAAAATAATGTGTTCAATGCATGCTGCAAACAAAGTTAAAGAGTGTACTGTTGATAAAAATTACAATCTTGGCTTATGACTTCCCTAACAGTTTTTTTTTAACTGGGCACAATCGCAGGACAATCTCTGGTCAGTTAAAATGCTGATTGTGGTATTCATGGTATTAACGAGTTAGGATTGGAGGTTTTCCATTCCTCGCTTGGAAACATACAGTAAATGTGCTGTGCTTGGCTAGCTCTGTCAATCCTATAGTTAAATAGGCTACCATGCCAATCTATTCAATCAAAATCCCTGTGAGTAGCATTATAACCTGTGACATGTAGGGGTCTAAGTGGGACAATTAGTAATCAGACACTTATCACCTCTCTGGATAAGTGATGAATCCCTTTCATGTTAAAAAAAAACCTTTTCCTGCAAAAATAATATTATGCTGAAAACTGTTATTGTTTCAATGACCTTATAAAATTGCCTCAACATATTCTATACCAACAGTAATTGAGACACAAACGTGAAAGGGTTACATTTTTAAGATTTAAGAACTTTGACTAATCCCAATAAAATTGTAAACCATTACAACAAAACATAATGTATAGTGAATAAAAATATTGTGCTAGGTATTTCATATTAGGTGAATATTTGTTGAATTTATAGATAGTAAAAATAAAACAGATTCTTCTCCATAATATTTTACCTTCCAGCTTCTGCATAGGCATCAACTTTATATTCAAGAATATTCTCAGTGGAAATTACAATCTGAATAAATTTATGAGGAATATTGCCTACAAATGTCTTCACAATTCTGTTTGGTTGCTACAGTTCAATACTACAAACTGATATAAAAAAACAGTTTCTTCTGTAACTTCCTAATTTGCATGCATACAAACTATTGTTACACTCAAAGACATTCTATGGAATATAAGCATAATAAATCTATCGATGAGTACATATAAGGTAACATTATCAAGCAAAGTTCCAGGCTCAGGGCTCTTTTTCCAGATTAGAATAGTAGAGGTAGAAGAGCACCTAAAAGTTTTTCAAAAACTATTATACCCGTAGGTGGTCCCATTGGATTGTAGAGTTCCTAGTAATCAAAAAGACCTTTCTGTGGTCCATACAAACTAAGTGACCACAAAACTTGAAATCAATAATTTAATACTAGTACCTGCAATTACTCATGTGATTGCTACATTACATTAAAAAGATACGACATTCACACAATGCATTTCTGCTTCATGAGCCTTCATAAGGTGTATATAAAACCATATGACATATGGAGTACTCATATTTATCCCTATTAGTTAAGGGTGCAGTTTCATCCAAGAGTAAAATCACTTGAGCCAATCAAATCTGCTATTTCTCCTTTAAATCCTATAGGATGATAGCGATCAATAAGTGATGAGTGATTCTATAATAAATCAGTCTAATTTCCCTGCTGTTTTAAGGGTCAGTGCCTGGCTTCTGCTGTCCACATTAGTCCACTTAAAAAGTGCCTTACACAAAGCAGTAGTCCAAACATTTCTTACTGTCTGCTACCAAGCACGCACCAGCCCATTTTCCCCGTTGTTTATGAGGTGACAGCCTGCCTTCTGTCCACATTAGTCCACTTAAAAAAGCATTTAGTGCGCTACACAAAGCAGTAGTCCAAACATTTCCTACTGCCTGCTGCCAAGCACGCACCAGCCCATTTTCCCCGCTGTTTTTGGAGTCACAGCCTGCCTTCTGTCCACATTAGCCCATATAAAATAGCTTTTAGTGCCCCACACAAAGCAGTAGTCCAAGCATTTCCTACTGCCTCCTACCAAGCATGCACCAGGCCATTTTCCCCACTGTTTTTGGGCTGACAGTCTGCATTCTGTCCACATTAGTCCACTTAAAAAAGTGTTTAGTGCCCTACACAAAGCAGTAGTCCAAACATTTCCTACTGCCTGCTACCAAGCACGCACCAGGCCATTTTACCCACTATTTTGGCTGTGACAGCTAGCTTGTCTTGTGCCATCAACATCAGAAAATCTGTCAACAAAACCCAAAATGACAAAAAAGCCTTTTGCTAAAGGACGTGGATGTGGACGTGGTGTTGTCGGAGGTGCGCGAGAAGGGACTCGGTCTGTGTCAGGTCAAAAGAAGCTTGATGCATCCACTATGCTCCTGGAAAAATTTCCCGGTCTGGAACGTAAAAGTGTGTGGAAGCCAGAAGAGCGAGAGCAGATTCTGTCTTGGATAGCACCCAACCCAAGCTTCTGTCCAGCCTGGATGGGCTGGAGAGGAGGAGGAGGAGGCTTGTCCGCGTGAGGAGGGAATGGGTACTGTTTCTACTGTTGGGTACACAGAACATTTGCCTTTTTGCAGCTTGGCCCACATGGCACAGTTCATGTATAAGTGTCTGTGGCAAGACCCTCGCGTGATACACATTTTATCCAACAACCTATACTGGTTGGCCACCTTTCTCGATCTACGGTACAAAGAGAAATTTCCTTCTCTCCTTTTGGAGTCAACAAAGAGTTTTACAATGGAATCGATTAAGAGGGCCGTTGTAGATCTGTTGCTGAAAACCTCACCCTCAGACAATGCTGGTGGCAGAGGTACCGGCTCTTTTCAACACCAAGGGATAATGGAGAGAGAAACGAACACCAGCTCCAACAGAGGTGGGGGGAAAATGTGTACAAATTGGGCAATTTTCAATAAACCAGCACAACAGGAAGGGCTATCTGTGCCTGTATCAATGCCAAGGAGGGATAAGTTTCAGAACATGGTCAAGGGGTACTTAAGTGACCATACGTGCGTCCTTTCTGACGCTTCAGTTCCCTTTAATTATTGGGTTTCTAAGCTGAACACTTATGCCTTGGAGGTGCTGGCCTGCCCGGCTGCTAGTGTGGTGTCAGAGCGTGTTTTCAGTTCCGCTGGGGCAATTATCACTGATAAGTGCACATGTCTCTCCACGGAAAATGCAGACAGACTTACTCTGATTAAATTCAACAAGGACTGGATATCTCCACAGTTTGTAATCCCTCCAGATGACAGCAAGCCAACCTAAATTCACCAAAAATGCAGATTCATGCTACTGCTGTTAACGTCACCCCATTCCCATAAAAACCCGTTTCCTTCCTTCGTCAACCATGACTCAGCCCATAGGGCTAATTTTTACAAACGCTATGCACATTGTGCAGTGGACAAATCGGGAATGTACAGTGGTCCTACCAAACTAATATTTGTTATTGGAGGCCCTTGTCACAGGTTGTGCCACATTGTGATTGAGATAGGGGATACATATTCAATAGAAATTTACACGGACTGTTGATGACCGACTGATGGCCCTCTGAAAATTTGAATTGAAGGCCACAACTATTGCAGTACTCCATCGTAAATCATGTTTGTCAAGGAAGGCCCTAATCATGGAATCTTCCTCCACCTATGGAAATACGATGCACATTCTGCACTGGACCAAGTAGTACAATATCAAGAAGCCTTCTCTTCCTATATAATCTGGGGAAAATCTCTGAGCCATTTGGAGAAGCTTCTCCAACCCATCCTGGAGGGGGGACACCATATATCCTTTGTCCATTGGCTTGCACAAGTGATATATTTGAGCTTGTCATCCAGTTTACTAGTGCAGCTTTATTTTTCTGGTTCACAGAGTTCAGTCATACCTGAGGATCGCAGGCCACACTCACTGCTACCTTCTAGTACTCCATGTCTCTTGGTCTTTTTCTCTATAGTCTCTGCCCTTAAATGAGTTAAATAATAGAGTGAGGGCCCTACAATATGAATAAGTGAGGGCACTCTCAAATGTACACAAGAGGGACCTCCAAAATTTCTAGAGGAGGGCACTTCAAAATGTATGTTACAGGGCGACACGGGGGCTCCCACAAAACTCAGCTTTCCAGCCTACTGCAGGCCCTCTGAACATTTGAATTAAGGGTCGCAGTATCACATGGTGGTGGAGGAATTGGAGGACGAGGAGGAGAAGGTGGGTCAAGCCCAACGCTACAATGGGCACATTGTAAACTGCTATGAAATATGTATTCCACTATCTGAGTGTCAATGATGGAGGGACCGCCGAAATGTCTAAGTAACAGCTGTCCCTCCAAAACTTATGTTACAGAGCCACCTGAGGCCTCTCTGGTCAAAGATCAACATACCTACTGATGCGTTCTAGCTGTGCTTGTAAAGTGCTGGGTAATAACAAACTAAAAATGATCTAAGACAGAGGGACCTTCAAAATGTATAAGTCAGGGCCCTCCCAATTGTAAAAGGCGAAAAAAAGCCGCAATAGTATGTGTGAACAAAGGCTAAAAGGGATATTTTTTTGGTTTCTATGGTTTATTTAGCCTTATATACAAGTGATTATGCAGGAAAAACTTTCTTAACCTTTTGGGCCTCTTAAATGCAATTTAGGTAAGTTTTGGTAGTTGTTCGTGTGTGTCTGTAAAAGTGGCGTAACACTGTGACAAACTTATTCCCAGAAACCATATGTGAGTCAGAAATGCATGCAGGCACATTCTCCAGGCTCTTCCAATACGGTTTCATCACTTTCCCATCCATTTCAGCCTTTTCCTCAGGCCCCCAGACCCCTTTGTAGGGTCCAGCAGAAAATTACTCGCATTTCCTATTGACTTACATTGTACTCGCTATTCGGAACGAATACGCGATTATTACAAAGTACTCATTAACAATGTTACGGTACTCGCTCATCACTAGTATCGATAGCTGCGCGCTAAGTTGTGTGTATTGCCATCATCGCCCGGTCTGCAAGGTATGTAATTATTCACTAGCTATAGGGGAAAGAAAGAGCTCCTCATAGGTTCGAAGCTGGTCGTCCTCGATCACATAAAGTTATTTTGATTCTAATGACCTATGTCAAACTGATTCCACTGTTTCGTTGTTTGTTTGTATATATTAGGGCTACATGGAAGTACTTATTGTCAAATGGAAGAGTAAAAATTATTCATTTTTGAGAGATAGAAACAAGTTTGTTGTCTGTAAAATTAAAAAGCAATTGATTCTTATGAAGCCTTCAAAATATTATCCTTTTTTTGGAGCAGCAATATGTTGGCAGTTCAGGAAGTGAAGCAGAAATTAATTTTTAACACATCGTTCAAAAATTATCTCTTTTTTGGGATCAATAGCAGGTTTGTTGTTTGCAAAAAAAGCTCAAACAATGTCTTTTTAACAAACTGTTAAAAATTATCCCTTTTTTAGAATCAGCAACTTAGTTGCTGTTTGTTAAGTAAATAAACTTTTTAAAATGCCATGAGAAAATTATCCTTTTTTTGGAGCATTTTCAGGATTGTTACCTGCCAGGGTATAGTTTCCAGCACCAATACATTTCAGCTATAGATCACTTTGAACATATAGGAGATATTTGGCTGTCTATCTGTATTGTAGGAGTGGTTTTAGATAAAATGTAGCCCTGGGCAAAAAATTTAAAGTGGGGCACTAAATACTAACATATAGCACCATCACATAGAAAATGTTAAGGTGCATTTACACAGCCCATTTTAAACAAGTACTGATAGACTATATTCAAGTCATTTGATGCTTTAGAGGCTGATGAAGAATTATGGGGACACAACAAGGGGTAATATGTTTGCTCTGTCCCCATAGAGTATTATGTTATTGGCAGCATATGTCCCGTAAACTCTGGCCAATGTGCAGCCGTATGAGCCACAGGTCACAGAACGTGCGCACTGAAGCTGGTAATCACACAGCCTCAGTGCGCACGCGTCAGCACCATGTGCCCCACAAATCTAGCGCTTTACAAGGAGCAGTATTCAAATGTCATGGGCGGCGCCAGCACTGCCTGAACGCGGCGACCGCCCATGACTGAATCTGAGAATCACACCCCTATGACTGAATATGAGCAGGTAAGACAAAGTATAAAAAACATTATAACATCATTATACTACCACCGGATTTCATGAAAACAGCTGGTTAGTGATGCACATTGCATCACTAACAAAGCAATGGGGGCAGTTTACATAGCAACTAGAATGTGACAGGTTCCCTTTAAGCCTGTGTATTGTGTTTGTCATTAACATTCCCTTTTTTTCTAGCTCCATATATTTATATAAGTTGTAATACCTTAGAGGGGTTTTCCCACGAACAAAAGTTAATTTTAAAAATTGTCTCTGTCTGACCGTGTACGGAACATACCACAGCTCCTGGGCAGGGGAGGAAGCAAAAGACAATACAGACATTACAGCAGGGGATCGAAGAGGATTCATTTTCTGAGGTAAAACATTTCTCTGCCTGTTTTTAAACAATATTTTACCTCACAAAATTAATCTTCTGCGATCCCCTACTGTAATGTCTGTATTGTCTTTTGCTTCCTCCCCTGCCCAGGAGATGTGGTATGTTCCGTACACGGTCAGATAGAGACAATTTTTAACATGAACTGTTATTCGTGGGAAAACCCCTTTAATGCTAGCATATATTATGAATTATATGCATAGCATAGTATGAACGCTTGTCATTTCCCTTATGTATATATGGGGAAAGTCTCTTTTCCTTTGTATCCAATTTCCTTTCCCCACTTTCCCTCCCAATAAAACTTTGTTTCCATTCCTTCCTCCCTCCATATCTCCTCCTCCTTTTATCTTTCACCGCTGATAGTGTATTTTGTTTTCTTTTATGTTCATAAGTCAAAAATTCCAATAAGAACACTTGAACAAGAATGAAAAAAAATGTTGTTCAAATACTGTAGGACAAATACCAGCTACTCCATATCACTGTGTCTAGTACTGCTGCTGTCAACTCCCCTATTTCTCTGTTCCTCTTTAAATAGAATCTCTGTTGTATTCACAGACTACTCCTCTCTAGTGATGAGCGAACGTGCTCGCCACTACTCGGTACTCGCCCGAGCATCATGGTGCTCGACAAACTCGGTGCTCGGCGAGTATTTCCGGGTTGCTCGGGCGGGAACTCCGGTCCCCTCCCTGCATGTTTGGTGCTCTTTAGAGAGCCAATGAACATGCAGGGATTGCCTGCCATGCACTGTAATGCTGTAGCCATGTTGGTTGTGGGCATTACAGTGATTGGCTGGCCGCACAACGTCATCAGGTCTATATCAGACCTGACGCCGCCATGCTCGTCACAGTCACTCCGGATCAGACAGTGTAGGGAGAGCTGCTGCTGTGTCAGGGAGAGATTTTATTGTGTATTAGGTAGTGTAGGGAGAAAAAACAGACATTACACATATCCATCTAAATAAACAGTCCTTCTGAGGACTAATCCATCTGCAGAGATATCAGACAGGCAGTGTATATAGGCAGGCAGGCAGTGTATAGAGCAGACTGCAGTGCATATACAGTGGTGGCCAAAAGTATTGGCTCCCCTGCAATTCTGTCAAATAATACTCAGTTTCTTCCTGAAAATGATTGCAATCACAAATTCTTTGGTATTATTATCTTCATTTAATTTGTCTTCAATTTAAAAACACAAAAAGAATTGTCCTAAAGCCAAATTGGATACAATTCCACACCAAACCTAAAAAAGTGGGTGGACAAAAGTATTGGCACTGTTTGAAAAATCATGTGATGCTTCTCTAATTTGTGTAATTAACAGCACCTGTATCTTACCTGTGGCAACTAACAGGTGTTGGCAATAACTAAATCACACTTGCAGCCAGTTAACATGGATTAAAGTTGACTCAACCTCTGTCCTGTGTCTTTGTGTGTACCACATTGAGCATGGAGAAAAGAAAGAAGACCAAAGAACTGTCTGAGGACTTGAGAAACCAAATTGTGAGGAAGCCTGAGCAATCTCAAGGCTACAAGTCCATCTCCAAAGACCTGAATGTTCCTGTGTCTTCCGTGCGCAGTGTCATCAAGAAGTTTAAAGCCCATGGCACTGTGGCTAACCTCCCTAGATGTAGACGGAAAAGAAAAATTGACGAGAGATTTCAACGCAAGATTGTGCGGATGGTGGATAAAGAACCTCGACTAACATCCAAACAAGTTCAAGCTGCTCTGCAGTCTGAGGGTACAACAGTGTCAACCCGTATTATCCGTCGGCGTCTGAATGAAAAGGGACTGTATGGTAGGATACCCAGGAAGACACCACTTCTTACCCCGAGACATAAAAAAGCCAGGCTGGAGTTTACCAAAACTTACCTGAGAAAGCCTAAAACATTTTGGAAGAATGTTCTCTGGTCAGATGAGACAAAAGTAGAGTTTTTTGGCAAAAAGCATCAACATAGAGTGTACAGGAAAAAAAAAGAGGCATTCAAAGAAAAGAACACGGTCCCTACAGTCAAACATGGCAGAGGTTCCCTGATGTTTTGGGGTTGCTTTGCTGCCTCTGGCACTGGACTGCTTGACCTTGTGCATGGCATTATGAAGTCTGAAGACTACCAACAAATTTTGCAGCATAATGTAGGGTCCAGTGTGAGAAAGCTGTGTCTCCCTCAGAGGTCATGGGTCTTCCAGCAGGACAATGACCCAGAACACACTTCCAAAAGCACTATAAAATGGTTTGAGAGAAAGCACTGGAGACTTCTAAGGTGGCCAGCAATGAGTCCAGACCTGAATCCCATAGAACACCTGTGGAGAGATCTCAAAATGGCAGTTTGGAGAAGGCACCCTTCAAATATCAGGGACCTGGAGCAGTTTGCCAAAGAAGAATGGTCTACAATTCCATCAGAGCATTGTAAGAAACTCATTGATGGTTACCGAAAGCGGTTGTTCGCAGTTATTTTGGCTAAAGGTTGTGCAACTAAGTATTAGGCTGAGGGTGCCAATACTTTTGTCTGGCCCATTTTTGGAGTTTTGTGTGAAATGATCAATGATTTGATTTTTGCTTCATTCTCTATTGTGTTTTTTCCTTGCAAGCAAATTAAATGAAGATAATAATACCAAAGAATTTGTGATTGCAATCATTTTCAGGAAGAAACTGAGTATTATCTGACAGAATTGCAGGGGTGCCAATACTTTTGACCACCACTGTAGCACAAGAGGCTCCATTCCAGTTCTGTCTGCTGCTGCTGTTAGATATTTCTGGAAATAGGCCCAGGTCTCAGGGGCCAGGAATAATTTTTTTTGCATCTTAATCCTCATTATTTGCTTAAAAAGCAATCCAGAGAACACGGTTTTTCTGCGCCATTTGCTTGTTGGCACTGCAGAATACAGCCAGGTCCTTTCCATATTACAGCGCTAAAAATCCAGCTATTTAAAACTGTGTTTTCTCCGTCACATGGCTCACATATATGTTGTCAGAAAATACTATCATTTCTGGCCTCCATTAAAAATTTCTTTCAGTGTGTCAGTGAAGCAATGCACAGCAGTTTGCTGGTCAAACTACTTACCTACAGGCCAGGTATTTAAAACTCTGTTTTCTCCGTCACACGAATCACATATAAATTCGCTCCAAACTCAGTTATTTGTAGTGAGCGTGGAAGATACTGTCCTCCATTTAAAATGAGCAAGGCTCCTGGCAAGGGATGGGGAACTGGACATGATGCAAGCCGAAATTGTGCCACAACAAACACTCTCATCTTCTCGCCTGACCTTCCTGTCCCAGTTTCTAGGGGACCACAGCACATCACTATTGAACCCAGAGCAGTGTCAAAAGGTTGTTGGTTGGATAGCGGATAATGCTTCCAGTCACTTAGCCACCACCACCCTGTCTTCCACACGGTCAAGTCTCAGTAGCCGTTAGTCTGGAGCGCATATTCCTCACCCTGATCCTCCTTCCTCCCACCATGCTGAGTACCCAGAGACAACTGATCCCACACTTGGACACTCTGAAGGGCTGTTCACTTTTCCATTTATAGATTCAGGCCTCTCGCCCGGTCCACTTGAAGCGGGGCAAGAGGAGATCGCGTGAAGCCATGCCCAAATATTTGAGAAGTCACGGTCACACGAAGGCGACAGTGGGAAAGTGTCACAAGAGGTGGACTATAATGAGACACAATTGCCAGAAAATCAGGAGGAGGACCAGGGTGCGGAAGTGGAAGACGAGGTGGTGGATGATATATTAACTGACCCAACCTGGCAGGAAGACATGCAGAGCGAGGACAGCAGCACACAGGGGGAGGGAGGCAGAGCACCCCAACAGGCAGGAAGATGCAGTGTGGTGGCCGCAGACAGAAGGCTGGAAACCGTTCCCCGTAACACCAACACGAAGGAAGTTGCCAATACAACTGTTAGCTCTTCCAGAGTCTGGTTGTTTTATAAAGACTCTGCCGATAACCACAAAAAGGCCATTTGCAACACCTGCCAGGCCAGCATCAGCAGGGGAGGCAAACCGACCAGCCTGACCACCACCAGCATGATCAGGCACACGGCAGCAAAGCACCCGACTTTGTGGGCCGAACCCCAGGGTCCAGAAACAGTGTCTGCGGGTGGCACCATTGCTTCTTCCACTGTTGTGCATGCAAGCCAATCCCCTGTCCATGATGCATGCGAAGATGCCTCCTGTCCTTCAACTGTCATTGCACACTCTCAAGAAGCAGCATCAGGAAGCACATCCTTGTCCTTTTCCCAGCGCAGCGTTCAGTTGTCCATACCCCAGTCCTTTGAACGCAAGTGCAAATATGCAGCCAACGCCTCACAGGCCACACTAATAAATTCTCACATTTCACGACTGCTTGCGCTCAAAATGTTACCTTTTAGGCTAGTAGAGACGGAAGCATTCCACAACCTGATGTTGGCGGCCGTCCCTCGGTACTCGGTCCCCAGACATCACTATTTCTCCCAGTGTGCCGTCCCTGCATTACACAAGCACGTGTCCGAAAACATTAGCCGTGCTCTCAACAACGCAGTTACCGGTAAAGTCCACCTAACCATGGACACGTGGACAAGTGCTTGTGGGTGGGGACGGTACATCTCGCTGACGGCACACTGGGCTAACATAGTGGAAGCCAGGACCCAGTCGGACCTTGGGACGGAACACGTTCTCCCAACGCCAAGGATTGCGGGCCCTAGGTCAATCAGGGATGCCCCCACGGTCTACAGCTCCTGCACCTCATCCTTCTCAGCCTCCTCCTCCTCTTCAGCCTCCATCTCCAAAACGACCACATCAGTCACAAGCTGGAAGCACTGCAGCACTGCCTTGTCCAAGCGGCAACATGCTGTGCTGAAGCTAATATGCTTAGCTGAAAAAACGCACAAAACTGAAGAGTTGTGGACAGCTCTGAAAGAGCTGGCAGATCTGTGGCTCACACCGCTGAACCTACAGCCAGGCATGGTCGTGTGTGACAATGGCCGGAACCTGGTGGCTGCTCTGAGGCGAGGCGAGCTCACACACGTACCATGCCTGGCCCATGTGCTTAACCTTGTGGTTCAGCTGTTTCTCAAATCCTACCCGGAGCTGCCTGATCTGCTTTTTAAAGTAGACCGCCTGTGTGACCATTTTAGAAAGTCAGCTACAGCTTCCGCCGCCCTTGTAGTGTTTCAGCAGAGTTTGCAGCTTCTGGCTCACAGAATGGTGTGTGATGTCCTCATGAGGTGGAACTCTACACTGCAAATGTTGGGAAGGATTTGTGAGCAGAAGAGGGCAGTTGTTGAGAACCAGCATCAAAAAGGCGGTCGGTATTCAGTTAAGATTCCACACATAAGACCTCAGGAGTGGACATGGATGTCAGACATATGTGCCATCCTCCAAAACTTTGAGGACTCCACCAAGATGGTGAGCGGCAATGACGCCATAATTAGCGTCACCATCCCAATTCTCTTTCTTCTGAAATGCTCTCTGCTCACAATCAAAGAGGATGCATTGCAGGAGGAGCACGATGAGATGGAGCAAGGAACCATACAGCGTGATTACACACAGGCAAGCCTCATCTCATCCCAATGTGGATTGGGTGACAATGAGGAAGAGGAGGAGGAGGAAGGACAGGAGCTAGTTTCATGCACTATAGACGGTACTACCTGCACAGCTGTCATACTGTCTGTTCAGCGTGGATGGCCAGAGGACAGGGAGGAGGAGGAGGAGGAGAGCATGATCAGTCATCCTCTTGGTGAGGACACGGAAGTCTTGCCTGTTAGTAGTCTTGCACGCATGGCCGAGTTTATGTTACACTGCCTTTCCCATGACCCTCGCGTTCTCAAAAGTTTGGGTGACAGTCATTACTAGTTGGTGACACTTCTAGACCCACGCTACAAGGAGATCTTTATATCTCTTATTCCTGAGGCGGACAGGTCTACAAAAATGGGGCAGTACCAGAAGGCCCTTGTTGCGGAGCTATTAAAAAAATTCCCATCTGAAAACGCTGGCGGCAGAGGGCACACTTTGTTGGACAACCAAGGAGTACAGGCGAGAGAGACACAACTTTAATCCAGCAGAGGCAGGGGAACACTGTCAACGTTCTGGGAGAGTTTTCTCAGACCTTCCCATCGGAAAGGCCCTGAGGCGTGGGGTACTCTCACAAGGAGTGCAAAGCATGGGAAGATGCTGAGGGAGTACCTTGCCGACCGTACCAACGTCCTCCATGATGCCGCTGTGCCTTATAATTATTGGGTATCCAAGCTGGATACGTGGAAAGAACTGGCTCTCTATGCCTTGGAGGTCCTGGCCTGCCCTGCCGACAGCGTTTTATTAGAACGGGTTTTTAGTGCCTCTGGTGTAATTATAACTGATAAGAGCATCCGCCTGTCAACTGAAAATGCTGACAGGCTGACTCTTATAAAAATGAACAAGGGCTGGATTGGGCCAGACTACTCAACACCACCAAATGATAGCAGCATAACATAAACTCCAATCCAGTGTCTTTTCTTGGGAGGTGTATTCCCATGCACCTTTTCACACCCACACATGGGTATACGCTACCTGATTTTGGCTATTTGCTCTTGTCCTCCTCCTTCTCCTCATCCTCCACCACCATATCACCAGGGTGACCGTGGTCCGTGATGCAACACCCACCTAATTTTTTTTAAGGGTGTTTATGATGCCCGTAAAAATTTTTTTTATACAGTATGTTCATGTATACCCCCCAGGGGTAAATGTTTATCAGCCCATGCACTTAATGCATGGGCATTACAAGTATAGGTGGCCTGCTCCTTTCTAATGGGAACATTTTTTTTATGAGGCCCTCCTCCACGTCTCTTCCAAGGGGCATTGAAGTGCCTCCAAATTTTTGGCAGCCCTTGCATTCACTGCATAGGCCAACACTATGGGAGATTCTCTCCTTTCTAATGGGAATTTGTCGTTACTGTGGCTCTGCTCTGTGTGTCTTTAAATTCTTAGTGGGGTTTTTCCTAAAATTGGTCAGCTGTTCAACTCACTTCATACACTATAACTGTATAGCAGACCCTCTCCTTTCTAATGGGAACATATCGCACCTTGTTACTGCGGCCCTGCTCCTTGTGTCTTTAAATTCTTAGTGGTGTTTTTACTAAAATTGGTCAGCAGTTGGACTCACTGCATACCCTATAACTGTATAGCAGATCCTCTCCTTTCTAATGGGAACATGTCGTACCTTGCTACTGTGGCCCTGTTCCGTTTGTCTTTAAATTCTTAGTGGGGTTTTTCCTAAAATTGTCAGCCGTTGGACTCACTGCATACCCTATAACTGTATAGCAGACCCTCTTCTTTCTAATGGGAACATGTCGTACCTTGTTACTGTGGCCCTGCTCCATGTGTCTTTAAATTCTTAATGGTGTTTTTACTAAAATTGGTCAGCCGTTGGACTCACTGCATACCCTATAACTGTATAGCAGACCCTCTCCTTTCTAATGGGAACATGTCGTACCTTGTTACTGTGGCTCTGCTCTTTGTGTCTTTAAATTCTTAGTGGGGTTTTTCCTACATTTTGGCAGCCCTTGCAGTCACAGCATGGGCATTACTACTATAGGAGACCTGCTCCTTTATAATGGGAACATTTTTTTTACTGAGACCCTCCTCTATATCTCTTCAAAGGGGTATTGGGTTGCGTCCAAATTTTTGGCAGCCCTTGCAGTCACTGGATATGCAATAACAGTATAGGAGACCCACTTGTTAATAATGGGAACAACAAAGCATAGCCGGCTGATGGCTCTCTAACTATAGCTAGGGCCGACTGCTGGCCTTTTAAGAACAGTAAGGGCCGTCTGATGTCCCTATAAAAATAGGCTTTATGACTTTCAGAGTCCCGCCATCATAAATAAAACAGGATGTGTCTGATAATGTGTCACACACCACATTGCCAGATAAGGTTGTAAAATGTTAAAATGACATTTCCCGGTGAATGCATTTGTCTTAAAAAATAACGTAAAAAAAACAAAACAATAGGATCTTTCTTTAGTATAAAAAACAGTGTCACCAATTTAACAACAATGTAATCACATTGTTCAGCTCATGCACCTCCTCCTACATCTCCGAAATGACCACATCAGTCACAAGCTGACAGCACTGCAGCACTGCCTTGGTCAAGCGGCAACAGGCTGTGCTGAAGATAACATGCTTAATGCTTAATTGACAAACCGCCCAGCGCTGCAGAGTTGTTGAAAGCTGTAACACAGCAGCCTGATCTGTGGCTCTCACCACTGAACATACAGAGAGGCATGGTCATGTGTGACAATGGGCGGAACCTGGTGATGGAGAAATGACAGCCGGGGTAGATACGGTTTCCCTCTATTCCAGTCCTTTCACTGAGCTAAAGAATATGGCTGTGGTGAAATACAACTCCCACTGAGAAGCTGTTTCAGATTGAAAAATATTGTGCCCACCAGAGGATTTGATTCTGAGGGCTAACCTTTCTCCCCCGCTCAAGAGCCCCATAGCAGCTGCAAAGTTAGCTCTATCATGAACTTTCCTGAGGTAGAAGCCAAGGCACACCAGAGGATTCTCTGGTGGGACCGTCCAACCATGCCGAGAAGCAGACCTGGCTAAGAAAAGTGTGTGGAAAGGTTTCCGGACACGCTATGGCTGCTTTTTTACTGAGCAGGAAACACATGCAAACACGGGGAGAACATACAAAATCCTTGCAGATGTTGTCCTTGCTGGGATTTGAACCCAGGATCCCAGCGCTGCATGGCTTCGGTGCTAACCACTGATCCAATGTGCTGCCCTTCACTCTCTAATATCTAACAGGCTGGAGAAACTTGCACCTACTGCCACTCTATCTTCAGCTCCTTTGTGAGAAAATGTATTTGGGCAGCCACTCAGTCTACCAAATAAAATTCCTGAGAAGGAAATAGGGGATGGCTTCGCTACTGGTACTGGGAGCAGTGCTAATACCATGGCGTCGTACCATAGTTTGCTGGAAATATACCAGGCTGGTAGGAGGCAAGCAGATTCCCACAGAAAAGTACCAGCAGTGTTATGCACACGCCCGGGCTGAGCGGCGTGTGCGTGTGATTGTAGTGATTCCACTGGACCATGAACCGGAGAGTGCCTGGAGGGGCGTGACTAAGTATCTGGCCGATCCGACCAAGATGGCACGACGGCATACGACGCCAGTGCACCAGGGAGAAACCGGGCAGAGGGACCAGGTGCTACTCCAGGTCAAACTCCGGACACGGGGGTTGACCCACACAGGGATTACTGGATCAGGCTGGTTAGGCTGGCGCACAGACTGGAGGGTATAGGCAGGCACGACTGGTATGCAGGCAGGCGGGTAAAGGCAAGCGCAGCTAGAGTGCAGACAGGGAGGCACTAGCAGGTAGGAACACAGGCGGGATAGGACCCAGTACACACTGGGACTCAGGAACAGGCAGGTTAGGCTGGCACAGACTGGTGGATATAAGCAAACACGGCAGGTATGCAGATGGGTGGATACAGGCAAGTATGCAGGCAGGGAGGTACTGGCCGAAAGGACGGGCTGGAGCACAGAAAGGTTAAGACCCAGTACAGACTGGGTCACAGAACCGCAGATGCGGTAGACAACCACAGCAGAGAGGGAACGCCCGAAGCGGTGGGCAAGAACAGAGCAGGACGGGGCTGCAGGAGCAGCGAGCACAAGCAGGGCAGGACAGGACTGCCGGAGCAGCGGGCAGAAGCAGGGCAGGACAGGACTGCCGGAGCAGCGGGCAGAAGCAGGGCAGGACAGGACTGCCGGAGCAGCGGGCAGAAGCAGGGCAGGACAGGACTGCCGGAGCAGCGGGCAGAAGCAGGGCAGGACAGGACTGCCGGAGCAGCGGGCAGAAGCAGGGCAGGACAGGACTGCCAGAGCAGCGGGCAGAAGCAGGGCAGGACAGGACTGCCGGAGCAGCGGGCAGAAGCAGGGCAGGACAGGGCTGCCGGAGCAGCGGGCAGAAGCAGGACAGGACTGCCGGAGCAGCGGGCAGAAGCAGGGCAGGACAGGACTGCCGGAGCAGCGGGCAGAAGCAGGGCAGACTAGAACCGCCGGAGCGGTGAGCAAAGGAGTCAGAGCAGGCTAGAACCGCCGGAGCGGTGAGCAAAGGAGTCAGAGCAGGCTAGAACCGCCGGAGCGGTGAGCAAAGGAGTCAGAGCAGGCAAGGCTGAGTAGGGGGGACAGGGCTCTGTTCACACGGAACAGACAGGAAGGGAAAGGCAGAGCCAGACACCCACAGGGTACTAGCAGAGAAGTAGCGAGTGGACCACAAACTCACAAACGGGAGTACAGAGACAACAAGCAGGAGTTAGGTACGAGTTCAGACTCTGCAGAAAAAGGAAGGGAACGGACATAGAGGCAAAACAGGTAAAGGATAGGAGAGAGTTCAGACTGGAACTGAGTGTACGGAGGAGACCGACACTGCAGCGGAATACAGGAGCGGGTCTGGGAATACGGCCCCCAGAGAGGCAGGACGAACAGGCAAGGAGCGTGTTCAGACAGGACAGACAAGATACAGGAGCGGGTCTAGGTAATCAGCCCCTAGAAGGCGGGAGGAACAGGCTAGGAGCGTGTTCAGACAGGCCTGGAAATACAGCCTCCAGGATAGGCAGACAAGAGAACACAGAACGGGACCTGGCACCTTCAGAGTGCAAGCACACACTGAATGAAACACTATGCTCAGGCAGGGATAGATGGGAGCAGCTGAGCTATATACCAGGTGACAGACAGCAATAGGCTGAGGACGCACAAGGGGTGTGACCCACAGCAGGTACAAAAAGCAGGAAGTGATCGGGCGCCGCCCTTAAGCAGCAGAAACAGACACAAACAGACAGCATGGAGGGAAGCCAGAGAGACATTCTGGACAGGAGATCAAGTGCGCGCTCTTGCACAGTGGGAGATGGACCACTATGCAAGGACGCCGCCAGGTATGTTACAGTACCCCCCCCCTTACGCCCCCTCTTCTTCAGGCCTGCCAGAATCTTCCGCAGGGAATTCGAGGGCCAATTCTTCACTTCGAAGAGATCACTTCCCCTGTCCACCGGAAAAACTGGTCTCCTCTGGGTAGCTAGGATGCTACCTCCCATCCAGCCACCCTTAGCAACAGACGAAACGGGTGGAGTACCAGGAACAGCACACAAGGAAGTCTCTCTCCACATATTTTCAGGTGGCACCCCAGAGGGTACAGGAGACAACTGGAAGTCCTCCACCGGGTTGGAGGGGGACAGAGACTCGGGGGTAACTACCACTTTGGGGTACCCATTGTCAGGCTCACAGGACGAAGCGGACAAAGTATCGAGTACCGGGTGTAGAGAATTCTCTCTCCATTTGTCATCGAGTGGTATCCCGGAGGATTCAGGAGGCAACAGGGGGTCCTCCGCCAGGTAGTAGAGGTGCACAGACTCAGAGGTAACCACAGCTTTGGAGCATCCTTGGACATGCACACCGGTTAAAGTGGGTGAAGCATCTGATGCCGGGTGCAGGAAGTTCTCCTGTGTGGAGTCTGGATGGGCAGAAGTCTCTTCGGGCAGGAGAACTGGTGCACTACCCACGCACATTACCCGTTGGGGCTTCTCCGGGATACAGGGAGATGAAGCTTCAGTAGGGACTTCAAGGTTGGGGTCAGGAGGTCTCAGGGAGGACAGACCCTGGCGTGACGGCTTGCCTCTACGTCTAGCACGTCTGGACTGCCTCTTGAGGTTGGGAGAAGTATTCCGGAAAGCGTAGTCACCCTGTGAGGATTCCGGGTGGGCAGTAGTCTCATTGGGCTGGAGGACTATTGCGCTACCCACACACATTACCCATTGGGGCTGCTCCGGGATATTGGGAAGTGAAGCTTCAGCAGGAGCCTCCGGGTTAGGATCATCGAAGACCATTAGAAAGGCCACCAGGAAGGCCATTAGGTCCAGGAGGATCGGATCCTGTGTTTCATATAGGGGGTTGATCCATTCCAAGGCATCACCCGCCAGGTAAGACATAATGAATGCCACCTTAACACGATCGGTGGGAAAACATAGAGGGTAGAACTTGAAGTGTAGCATGCATTGCTCCACAAATGCACGACTTTGTCTAGGATCCCCATAATAACGTAGCGGATCCGCGGGAACGAGAGCAGATAGATCCATCTGGACGGGTGCGTAATTCGCCTGAAACTCAGCTAAAGGAAAAAAAAAATTTATTTATTTATTTTAATGCATGTATTCGCTGGAAAACTTCTCAGAGAGCGAAGGCCGTGGGGCTCAACGGGAACCATGGCCTGAGCATGCTGTTATGCACACGCCCGGGCTGAGCGGCGTGTGCGTGTGATTGTAGTGATTCCACTGGACCATGAACCGGAGAGTGCCTGGAGGGGCGTGACTAAGTATCTGGCCGATCCGACCAAGATGGCACGACGGCATACGACGCCAGTGCACCAGGGAGAAACCGGGCAGAGGGACCAGGTGCTACTCCAGGTCAAACTCCGGACACGGGGGTTGACCCACACAGGGATTACTGGATCAGGCTGGTTAGGCTGGCGCACAGACTGGAGGGTATAGGCAGGCACGACTGGTATGCAGGCAGGCGGGTAAAGGCAAGCGCAGCTAGAGTGCAGACAGGGAGGCACTAGCAGGTAGGAACACAGGCGGGATAGGACCCAGTACACACTGGGACTCAGGAACAGGCAGGTTAGGCTGGCACAGACTGGTGGATATAAGCAAACACGGCAGGTATGCAGATGGGTGGATACAGGCGAGTATGCAGGCAGGGAGGTACTGGCCGAAAGGACGGGCTGGAGCACAGAAAGGTTAAGACCCAGTACAGACTGGGTCACAGAACCGCAGATGCGGTAGACAACCACAGCAGAGAGGGAACGCCCGAAGCGGTGGGCAAGAACAGAGCAGGACGGGGCTGCAGGAGCAGCGAGCACAAGCAGGGCAGGACAGGACTGCCGGAGCAGCGGGCAGAAGCAGGGCAGGACAGGACTGCCGGAGCAGCGGGCAGAAGCAGGGCAGGACAGGACTGCCGGAGCAGCGGGCAGAAGCAGGGCAGGACAGGACTGCCGGAGCAGCGGGCAGAAGCAGGGCAGGACAGGACTGCCGGAGCAGCGGGCAGAAGCAGGGCAGGACAGGACTGCCGGAGCAGCGGGCAGAAGCAGGACAGGACTGCCGGAGCAGCGGGCAGAAGCAGGGCAGGACAGGACTGCCGGAGCAGCGGGCAGAAGCAGGGCAGGACAGGACTGCCGGAGCAGCGGGCAGAAGCAGGGCAGACTAGAACCGCCGGAGCGGTGAGCAAAGGAGTCAGAGCAGGCTAGAACCGCCGGAGCGGTGAGCAAAGGAGTCAGAGCAGGCTAGAACCGCCGGAGCGGTGAGCAAAGGAGTCAGAGCAGGCAAGGCTGAGTAGGGGGGACAGGGCTCTGTTCACACGGAACAGACAGGAAGGGAAAGGCAGAGCCAGACACCCACAGGGTACTAGCAGAGAAGTAGCGAGTGGACCACAAACTCACAAACGGGAGTACAGAGACAACAAGCAGGAGTTAGGTACGAGTTCAGACTCTGCAGAAAAAGGAAGGGAACGGACATAGAGGCAAAACAGGTAAAGGATAGGAGAGAGTTCAGACTGGAACTGAGTGTACGGAGGAGACCGACACTGCAGCGGAATACAGGAGCGGGTCTGGGAATACGGCCCCCAGAGAGGCAGGACGAACAGGCAAGGAGCGTGTTCAGACAGGACAGACAAGATACAGGAGCGGGTCTAGGTAATCAGCCCCTAGAAGGCGGGAGGAACAGGCTAGGAGCGTGTTCAGACAGGCCTGGAAATACAGCCTCCAGGATAGGCAGACAAGAGAACACAGAACGGGACCTGGCACCTTCAGAGTGCAAGCACACACTGAATGAAACACTATGCTCAGGCAGGGATAGATGGGAGCAGCTGAGCTATATACCAGGTGACAGACAGCAATAGGCTGAGGACGCACAAGGGGTGTGACCCACAGCAGGTACAAAAAGCAGGAAGTGATCGGGCGCCGCCCTTAAGCAGCAGAAACAGACACAAACAGACAGCATGGAGGGAAGCCAGAGAGACATTCTGGACAGGAGATCAAGTGCGCGCTCTTGCACAGTGGGAGATGGACCACTATGCAAGGACGCCACCAGGTATGTTACAAGCAGTAATGCTCAGGGACCAGCGCTTATAGAAGACGGAGACAACACCGGGAGAAATAGTGACGGCTGGGGACAGAGTATGGACACGAGGCATGAGGCATTTGGTTGTGAAAGTCTTCCGCCTCCTCGAGCCTAAAAGGCCACATTTTAAGTGAAAGCAGCTTTACAGGTCTTCTTGTGAAAAATGACACACAGGGTAGATAGGGTTTCCCTCTATGCCACTCCTTTCACCGAGCTAAATACAACTGTCAGCAAAAAAAGTTGTGGATTGGCTCCGTACTGTCCCTGGCCACATTCACCTGTCCACGTGTTTGTGGTTAGGCGGTCCTTTCCCGTAAGTGCACTGGGTAATGTTGTGGGACCCGTGCTTGTGTAAGGTGGAGGCGATTCCGGGAAATATAGTGGCGGCTGGGGATCGAGTATGGACACCCGGCTGCCGCCGGCATGAGGTTGTGAAAAGCTTCCGCCTCCATGAGCCTAAAAGGCCACATTTCAAGTGCAAGCAGCTGTCAAAAATTTGGCAGTATAGTATTGCAGCCTGCGGGTGGGTGGGTGGCTGGCTACCTGCATACTTGTGCTAGGAACAACTGAACGCTGCAGTGGGACAAGGACGTGGATGGTGATTGCTGCAAGTCTGCAACGACAGGTTCATGGTGGGAGGCATCTTCGCATGCGCCAAGGATCACTTATGATGGGCACACTATTAGGCTGTGACCTGGGAGTCAGAGATGCTTCCAGAGGTCTTCCCCATGCTGTTCCCATGACTTTTCAGCACTGTATACATGTGTCTGATGATGTGTCACACACCACATGGCCAGATAAGGTTGTAAAATGTTAAAATGAAATTTCCTGGTGAATGCATTTGTCTTGGTTTAAAGCAATGCAAAAGTGCAAAAACGCATCAAAAACGCATCAAAAACGCTACGTGTGAACATAGCCCAAGGTGTGGAGGAGTATTTTTGTTTTTGGTTATTTATTTTGCGTTATATACATTGTACATGTCATGGAAAGGATGTTCCTTAACATATTTCCCAGGAAAATCACTTTTGGTTTCGTCTTGGTATGTTTTATTGTGAGTCCGTAAAAGTGGCGTAATACTCTGACAAGTTGTTGACAGCAATGACTTGGGAGTCAGAAATGCTTCCAGGGGTCTTCCCCATGCTGTTCCCATGTCATTTGAGCACTGTTCCCATAGATTTGGGCAATTTTTAGGCCCTCTGCAGACTGCCGGGGGGAGCCGCCTGAAAAATGCTCGAGTTTCCCATAGACTTACATTGGGCTGGTTGCTCGGGTCGAGCACCCAAGTATTCCAATTTGCTCGACCTGAGAAATGAGTACTCGAGCATTTTAGTGCTCGCTCATCACTACTCCTCTCATATTCTTCACTACTGCAATTATTCAACATATTACTTTCTGGAGTATGTGTTAAGTATTTTAAGGCTTTCTCTTCCTCTTTCTATTGCTAAGCTCTGACATACTCTTAGATTAAGTGCACACGTATTGATTTTTATGCATTTTCGCAGCAGTTTTTTCCACGTGGAAATACATAAAAAACGCTAGGTAATCCTTCTGCCAGCTAATGCAATGACAATCCTGATGTGCGTGCACATGATATGGAATTTTCCCTCAGGATTGTCATTGCATTTAAATAAGCAGCATGTCCATTGTTTGCTGTGTTTCTGTAGCATTTCTCGCCCATTGACTTTAACTGAACTGCAGCAAACCCACGAGTAAAAATATATCTGCGGATTTTCTGCGGTTGTTAGCTGTGTATTTGACTAGTTAATGGGTCAAATACTCTGCAAAAACGCACATACAGTGGTACTCGAGTCGGCTGGGGAGGACTACTTCTCCCATCATGCGACGGCTGATCCCACTGATAACAGGGAGAGTGGCGCGGCTGAGAAGTGCAGTAGTCTCCTCAGCTGAGCAGGCACCTGTGTGTGCTGTGTGTGTAAAAAAAAAAAAAAAGTAAAAAAAAAAAAAAACCACTATCCTCGCGATATCCTCTGGTGATGCGATCAGCCCGGCAGCCAGCCGTACACTGACGGGAGCGCGCACACTTCCGGCACTGTACATCGCTGCTGCTGGGACTGAGTTCACGTGAGGTCATCAGCTGAAGGTCAACTGATGAGCTCCGGGAGCTCAGTTTATGGCACCAGTGCAGCATGTATCACTGATACTGTATGAGGTCACCGGGGCTGATCAGCTGATCCTCATCTGATGAACCCAAGTGACCTCACCCCTGCAGCAGCAATGTACACTGACAGGAGTGATTTTACTCTCCTGTCAGTGTACAGAGTGCTGTCTTCTACAGCAGTCACATCAGTGATTGATGTGACTGCTGTAGAAGTGACCCGGATTGCCGATGGACAATCCGGATTACATTGTGATGGCGGACAGGTGAGGGATATGGTTGCTATTTTTTTTTTTACAGAAGATCGAGGGAATCGGGGACTGGGTGTATAATAAAAATATTATTAAAACGTGTGTCATTTTATTTCAATAAAATTCTTTATTCTGGCCATTTTGTCTTTTATTGAAAAAGCGTTGAAAACTTAACTACGCAGTTAGTAATGGGGGCATCTTATAGACATCCTCCATTACTAAATTGGGCTTCATGTCAGCTGCCAATTAAAGGCTGACATGAACCTCAACCCCATTACCCCACTAGCCACTGCAGGACAGTGGGAAGAGTGGTGGCTAAACGCAAGATTTGGTGCATCTTATGGATGCGCCATTTCTGGGACTGTTGAGGGGTGATATTATTAGCCGCAGAGGGGGCCAAGATCCATGGCCCCTTCCCTGGCTATTAATATCAGCTTGCAGATGACTGTTTAGTCTTTTCTGGTTAGATTTTATAGGTGGACCATACGTCAATTTTTTTCTGGGGTCCCCCTGTAATCTAGCCAGTAAAGGCTAAGCAAACAGCTGTGAGCTGTTATTAATAGCTAGGGAACATTGTTGGCTAATAGCCCCTTCCCCGGCTACTAATATCAGCTCCCAGCAGTCGGGTTTCCCTCTGCTGGTAATAAAACTGGCGCAGTAGTCCAAACCATTTTTTTTTTAAATTTTAGGCTCTGTGCCTACGAATCAGACTCAGCAGCGCTTTGTATGCATATTTTTGCTGTGTCCAAAACGTTGCATTATCTTGAACGCAGGTAAATCCACATGTGTTCATTGAACCATGCGGATTTAATGCATTCTATACATTCTAGTGGTCAAATTTATGTTGTGGAAACTAGAGACTCCACAAGAGAATTTGACATGCTGCAGTCCTGAAAGATGCACCGCATGTCAGTGTCCGTGGGTGATCCGCAGCCTCGGATGCACGCATACTCGAGATGCTCGGAGTTCACCGAGTACTTACGAGATGCTCAGGCGGATGCTCGGGTTCCCTCCCTGCATGTTTGGCGCTCTTTACAAAGCCAATGAACATGCAGAAATTGCCTGCCACTCACTGTAATGCTGCAGCCATGTTGGTTGTGACATTACAGTGATTGGCTGGCCGCACAGCGTTATCCGGTCTATATCAGACCTGTGCCGCTGTACTCGTCAGTCTACTCTGCAATCAGACAGTGTAGGGAGAGGTGCTGCTGAGCTAGGGAGAGATTTTCTTGTTTATTAGGTAGTGTAGGTAGAACAGAAGTATATTACACATATCCATCTCAACAAATAGTCCTTCTGAGGACTAATCCATTTGCTGAGATATAAGGCAGGCAGTGCATATCGGCAGCCAGGCAGTGTATATAGCAGACTGCAGTGCATATAGCACAAGAGGCTCCATTCCAGCTCTGTCTGCTGCTGCTGTTAGACATTTTTAGACACAGGCCCAGGTCTCAGGGGTCAGGAATAATTTTTTTTTGGATCTTAATCCTCATTATTTGCTTAAAAATCAATCCAGAGAATACCGTTTTTCTGCGCGATTTGCTTGTTGGCAGTGCAGAATACAGCCAGGTCCTTTCCTTATTACAGTGCTAAAAATCCAGCTATTTAAAACTGTGGTTTCTCCGTCACATGGATCACATATACGATTTCAGAAAATACTGCCATTTCTGGCCTCCATTAAAAAAATTTTTCAGTGTGTCAGCAAAGTTTTTGACACCGGTTTGCTGTTCGAAATAGTTACATACAGGCCCGGTATTTAAAACTGTGGTTTCTCCGTCACACGGATCACATATACGTTTTCAGAAAATACTGCGATTTCTGGCCTCCATTAAAACATTTTTTCAGTGTGTCAGCGAAGTTTTTGACACGGGTTTGCGGTTCAAAATAGTTACCTAGAGGCCAGGTATTTAAAACTGTGGTTTCTCCGTAACACGGATCACATATAACTTCCCTCCAAATTCAGCCATTTGTAGTGAGTGTGGAAGATATTGTCCTCCCTTTAAATGGGCAAGGCGCGTGGCAAGGGACGGGGAACTGGACGTGATGGTGATGGTGCATACAGAGGCCAAGGCCGTGGGCAAGCTGAAATTGTGCCACAACAAACACCCACATCTTCTCGCCCAACCTTCCTGTCCCAATTCCTAGGGGACTGCAGCACACCACTATTGAACCTGGAGCAGTGTCAAAAGGCTGTTGGTTGGATAGAGGATAATGCTTCCAGTCATCAGCCTCGACCTCCACCCTGTCTTCCACAAGGTCAAGTTTCAGTAGCCGTGAGTCTGGACTGCATATTCCTCACCCTGATCCTCCTTCCTCCCACCATGCCGAGTGACTGGAAACAACTAATCCCACACTTGGACACTCCAAAGAGCTGTTCACTTTTCCACTTGTAGATTTGGGCCTCTCGCCCGATCCACTTGAAGAAAGCAAGAGGAGATCACATGTAGCGATGCCCAAATATTTGAGCAGCCAAGGTCACACGAAGGTGACGGTGGGAAAGTGTCACAAAAGGTAGACGATGATGAGACGCAAATGCCAGAAAGTCAGGAGGAGGACCAGGGTGTGGGAGAGGAAAACGAGGCGGAGTATGGTATAGTAACTGACCCAACCTGGCAGGAAGACATGCAGAGCGAGGAGAGCAGCACACGGGGAGGGAGGCAGAGCACCCCAACAGGCAGGAAGAAGCAGTGTGGTGGCCACAGACAGAAGTCAGGCAACCATTCCCCGTAACATCAACACGAAGGAAGTTGCCAATACAACTGTTAGGTCTTCCCGTGTCTGGTTGTTCCTTAAAGACTCTGCTGATAACCCCAAAAAGGCCATTTGCACCACCTGCCAGGCCAGAATCAGCAGTGGTGGCAAAACGACCAGCCTGACCACCACCAGCATGATCAGGCACATGGCAGCAAAGGACCTGACTTTGTGGGCCGAACCCCAGGGTCCAGGAACAGTGTCTGCGGGTGGCACCATTGCTTCTTCCACTGTTGTGCATGCAAGCCAATCCCCTGTCGATGGTGCATGTGAAGATGTCTCCTGCCCTGCACCTGTTATTGCACACTCTCAAGAAGCAGCATCAGGAAGCACGTCCACGTCCTTGTCACAGTGCAGCGTTCAGTTGTCCATACCCCAGTCCTTGGAAAGGAAGCGCAAACACGCAGCCAATGCCCCACAGGCCACACTAATAAATTCCCATATTTCGCTACTGTTTGCACTTGAAATGTTGCCTCTTAGGCTCGTGGAGACGTAAGCATTACGCAACCTGATGGCTGCGGCTGTTCCTCGGTACACGGTCCCCAGACGTTACTATTTATCCCGATGTGCCGTCCCTGCATTACACAAGTACATGTCCCAAAACATTAGCCGTGCCCTCAACAATGCAGTTACCAGGAAAGTCCAACTAACCACGGACACGTGGATAAGTGCTTGTGGGCAGGGATGATATATCTCAATGATGGCACACTGGGTTAACATAGTGGAAGCCGGGACCCAGTCGGACCTTGGGACGGAACACGTCCTCCCGACGCCAAGGTTTGCGAGCCCTAGGTCAATCAGGGTTGCCGCCACAATCTACAGCTCCTGCACCAAATCCTCCTCAGCCTCCTCCTCCTCTTCAGCCTCCATCTCCGAAATGACCACATCAGTCACAAGCTGAAAGCACTGCAGCACTGCCTCGGCCAAGCAGCAACGGGCTGTGCTGAAGCTAATATGCTTATGTGACAAACCACACAATGCTGAAGAGTTGTGGACAGCTCTGAAAGAGCAGGCAGATCTGTTGCTCACACCGCTGAACCTACAGCCAGGCATGGTCGTGTGTGACAATGGCCGGAACCTGGTGGTGACTCTGAGGCGAGGCGAGCTCACACACGTACCATGCCTGGCCCATGTGCTTAACCTCGTGGTTCAGCATTTTTTCAAATCCAACCCGGAGCTGCCGGATCTGCTTGTTAAAGTACACTGCCTGTGTGACCATTTTAGAAAGTCACCTACAGCTTCCGCCGCCCATGCCATGTTTCAGCAGTGTTTGCAGCTTCTGACTCACAGACTGGTGTGTGATGTCCCCACGCGTTTGAACTTTACACTGCAGATGTTGGGAAGGATTTGTGAGAAGAAGAGGGCAGTTGTTGAGTACCAGTATCAACAAGGGCGTTGGTATTCAGTTCAGACTCCACACATAAGAACTCAGGAGTGTACATGGATGTCAGACATATGTACCATCCCACAAAACTTTAAGGACTCCACCAAGATGGTGAGCGGCGATGAGGCTATAATTAGCGTCACCATCTCGCTTCTCTGTCTTCTGAAACACTCTCTGCTCACAAATAAAGAGAATGCATTGCAGGTGGAGCATGATGAGACGGAGCAAGGAAAAATACAGGTTGATTATACAAGGCCAGCCTCATCTCATCACAATGTAGATTGAATGACAATGAGGACGAGAAGGAGGAGGAGGAAGAGAAGGAGGAGGAGGTAGAACAGGAGCTAGTTTCCTTCGCTATAGATGCTACTACCTGCACAACTGTCATACCATCTGTTCAGCGTGGATGGCCTGAGGACATAGAGGAGGAGGAGGAGGAGAGCATGGTCAGTCTTCCTCTTGGTGAGGACACGGAAGTCTTGCCTGTTAGCAGTCTGGCACGCATGGCTGAGTTTATGTTATGCTGCCTTTCCCATGAACCTCACGTTCTCAAAATTTTGGGTGACAGTCATTACTGGTTGGTGACACTTCTAGACCCAAGCTACAAGGAGAACTTTATATCTCTTATTCCTGAGTAGTGTTGAGCCACCCCCGTAGTGTTCGAGTTCGGTTCGGTTCGTCGAACACCCGTGTGTTCGCCGAACTGTTCGTCGAACTGTTCGTCGAACACCTTCGAACACCGTTAAAACCAATGGCAGGCAAACAAAAACACATAGAAACACATAGAAAACACCTTCAAAGGTGTCCAAAAGCTGACAAACTGCTCAGAAGACATAACTAACACATGGAAAAGTGACAAGTACATATAGTCATGCGAAAAGAAAAGAGATGGAGGAGTAAAAGGAGGGGGAGACACAGATATAGGCATGTCATGCCCTTCTAAAATCCAAAAAGTGAGAAGCCGACACGGCCAGTCCGCTCCTGCCCGTGCCACCTCCGTGTCGCCGGGTTTGTGCCAG
This sequence comes from Phyllobates terribilis, assembly GCF_046119375.1. Classification (NCBI taxonomy): domain Eukaryota; kingdom Metazoa; phylum Chordata; class Amphibia; order Anura; family Dendrobatidae; genus Phyllobates; species Phyllobates terribilis. The sequence continues at coordinate 289,255,964 of NW_027362769.1, forward strand.
AGCTGCGGTGAACCCTGACGGCAAGCCCCCCTCTCCCAATACTGGTGCCTGTCCGCTGGTGGGTCGAGCGAGCCCCCCTGTGGTGGAGGCAGCTCTAAGCTTTTTAATTTAAATTGTCTCTCTAATTTGAATGAATACACTTTAAATCCATTTACAAGGATCTATTGGAGGGCAAGTCTCATGCCAGCAGCCGCGGTAATTCCAGCTCCAGTAGCGTCCACTAAAGCTGCTGCAGTTAAAAAGCTTTTATAAGGATCGAGCTCGGCTGTCCACCGCAAGGCATCCTACTGCCAGTCCCAGCCCCTATGCCTTGGGGTGCCTCCTGATGCTCTTCACTAAGTATCCCTTGGTCCCGAAGCATTTCCTTTGAAAAAATTAAGTGTCTAAACTACAGGTGGTGCAGCTTGCTTAACAGCCGGGATAATCCGCTCACTAGCAGACACTGCTACTAGGCACAAAGTATTTCCTGGGCTAGATGCAGTTAAAAATTTGTAATTAGATACTCTCGTTGGATGCTGAGAAAGCATTCCATAGAGTCTCCTGGCACGCCATATATGATTCTCTTAAAAAGCTTGGGGTAGGGGTCTAGGGGACCCTTTTATAGCCAAAATCACGGCCCTGTATCGCAATACGTCACCTAGGCTGAAGATAAATGGAACTGTAGCACCCTGAGGGCTCGGTTGCTACAGACGTATTGCACCTCACCCAGAGGTGTGATATCTCACTCTCAGGTAAGGATGGAGTGTGGATCAGGACCCGACACCTGCATGCATTACACCACATTGCCGTGGGGCAGGGCGACCAATATGCCCCTGAGATGGGCACGACAGTCCCTGTCCCTGGCTGGAGTGGGGGGAGGGAACACTGAGGAAGGGGAACCCTGCAGTGCAGGAGCAGGGAGGAAGCAGTTCCTGGGTGCAGTGAGAAGGGAGTATAAAAGGTGGGCACCATCTTAGTTCAGTGCAGAGAAGTCTGAGCAGAAGTGGCAGGGAGCAGGGGCTCTGCATGAGCTCTGCTCTGGAGGCGGGCCTAGTAACAGAGGCCCAGGCCTGGAAGAGGGAGAAGGAAGGAAGAGGAGCGGAGAAGGCTCCAGGAACGAGGAATGAAGGGATCCCAGGGGTGCGGACGGGCGAGTCGCCACCGCACGCCCGAATCCACCTGCGTGGAGGGGTCAGGCCAAAGGGGGAGACCGGTCCCCGAACTAGTGGAGGCAGGAAACGACCCTCAGCTAGAAACCGGAAGCTCTGACATTTTATGTGGCGCAGCCCCTTGCTCCACCCGCTAGGAAGGCACCACATAGGGTCAGGGAAACTGGCGCCAAGTTTACCAAGAGGAGGCCCGAGGCAGCCGGACAGAAGTGTTGGTAAGAAAGGCCAGACAAAGGACACACAAAGGGGGTCCTGTGAAGTGCTCCAAAGTTATCTGGGAGTTGTCTGAGCCCCTCACCTGGTGAGCACAGTACGACGTGGGCAGCCGTTACCTGCAGACGTGGTCTGGATAATAAGAACTGTGAGTAAAGGCCCTGAACTGCATCACTGACTCCGTGTCGTTACTGCTGCTGCCCTGCACCATCACCCCCATCCTCCGCATACACTGCCCTGAGGCTATACTCCTCCCGTGGGGAGTTATGCTACGCTCTGCTGCACCCACAACACCAGCCTCAGTGGTCTGCCTGTAGCGGCGGTTCACTCTGACCGCAATCCACGGGTGGCGTAGTCGGACATTTAAACATGAAAACCACATAAATAGTTCCGCCACTGGTTTGACCGCCCTGAGCCACGGAACTGGGTCGCCGCCACGAAGACTACAACCACCAGCATCCACCAAAAAGGGTCCGGCTCCGGGTGTCCCAAGGCCCAGGGGGTGCGTCAGAACATTTTCATCACCTTTCACAATCACCAATGGGACAAGGCAGTGATGTCCTCTGTCCACTCTCTTATACATCCTAGTGACAGAGCACCTGCTCTCATCAATTCGCCATAACCCCAATATTAGGTGGATTGAGGTGGGAGGCACCGAGTACAAGTGCTCTCTATTTGCTGATGATGTCCTAGTATATATCACTCAATCACATATATCCATCCATGCTGTTATGGCTGAAATAGATCACTTTGTTACATGGTAAAATTTTAAAATCAATGCAGCGAAGTCTGAGGCCCTCGATGTCTCCCTCCCCAAATCCATATAGGATTCCATCCAGTCCAACTTTCCCTTTGCCTGGCCCTCACAGGGTATCAAATACTTAGGAATTCCTATTCATAGAGACCTCTCCCATCTATGTTATCTTAATTTTGGGCCCTTTATTGAACAACTCCATACAGACCACGGTTGGCAAGTTAGAACTGTAAGATTCACTACGTGAACCACTGGTGTTTTGTGGAAAAGCACATGTACACTGCGTTCCAAATTATTATACAAAAAGTGTTTAGGAGTGATAAGGGAAGAATTTGTTTGTTTGTCAGTTAAACTCATTGATGGTGATGTGTGTCAGGGCTCTTTATATCACTGTAAGCAATTGCAGACACCTGTGCTAATTAGTTTGGCAGGTGTGTCCAATGAAAGGCAAGACTACTTAAGAAGGCTCTCTCACATTATTAAGCAGCCTACATTTTCTGCCAAAATGGGAAAGAAAAAGGATGTGTCGGCTGCTGAGAAGCAACAAATTGTGGAGTGTTTAGGTCAAGGCATGACTACAATCAACATTGTGCGATGATCAGGATGAAGTGTCTTGGCAATCAAGAAGTATGTAGCTGATTCACAGTACACACGTGTGCGTGCTGATAAGGGCAAATTGAGGACTCTTTCCTACAGGCAATTACGTCAGGTTGAAAGAGCAGCGGCAAAAAAGCCTTGTCATAGCAGCAGACAAGTTTTTGAAGCTGCTTGTGCCTCCAACGTCCCCCGAACAACAAGATGCAGGGTCCTTCAGAGGTTTGCAGCTGTGCATGCGCCATCCTGTCGACCTCCTCTATCCACTTCACACAAGCAGAAACGGCTCCAGTGGGCCAAACATTACATGAAGACTGATTTCAAAACTGTTTTGTTCACGGATGAGTGCCGTGCAGCGCTCGATGGTCCAGATGGATGGAGTGGAGGATGGCTGGTTGATGGACACCCCACGCAAACACGGCTACAGCGCCAACAAGGAGGAGGTGGAGTAATGTTTTGGGCTGGAATCATGGGGAGAGAGATTGTCGGCCCCTTTAGGATCCCTGAAGGCGCTAAAGATGAACTCCATAATGTATGTGGATTTTCTCAAACAGCACTTCCTGCCATGGTTCAAGAAGAAGAACCGTGTATTTCACAGCAAGATCATTTTTCTGCATGATAATGCACCATCTCATGCTGCACATAAAACATCTGCATCTCTGGCTGATATGGGCATAAAAGGGGACAAATTTATGGTGTGACCCCCATGCTCCCCTGACCTCTACCCCATTCAGAACCTTTGGAGCATCATTAAAAGGAGTGTCTATGATGGCGGGAGGCAGTTCACATCTAAGCAACAGCTCTGGGAGGGTATTCTGTCCTCATGCAAAACAATTGAAGCAGAAACCATCCAAAACCTGACAAATTCAATGGACGAGAGAGTTCAGAAGCTCCTTTCGAACAAGGGGTCCTATGTGAAAATGTAACATCACCTAGAATAAAGTTTTGAGTTGAAAACTGTTTGATTTCAGTTTCTAACAACCTGCTAATGCTTATAATTTCAAAAATGACCATTTTTTTGGTCTTTATTAAAATGAAAAGGTTGATCGAAAAGTTTGGGGGATCTAAGAGTGTGGCAACCCAGTAGTCATGATTACTTCGAATTCTGACAATATGAGGGTCATGCTGCAGGTAGTGCAGCAAGAAGGCACTTATGTGCCTTGCGCATCTCGGAGCCCCAAAATTATTTTCCGGGCTAGATGCAGCTAAAAATTATTTTTAATTTTAAATCTGGTGAAGCTTTAGTATAGATGGCCTAATAGGATCAGTGCTGCACACTGCTACAAAGCCCAAATTATTTTCCAGTCAAGATACAGATAAACATGATTAGTAATTTGAAAGCTTAAAACGGTTGGTAGGGTGATTTTAACCAATCATCAAGCTTTTACTCTCCCCAGGATGACACAGGGGTAGAAAAGTCGTTTCGGATCCATGATTTGTTCATCTTTATGAACGTGAGTCTGTCTACATTATCAGTGGAGAGCCGCGTGCGCTTATCTGTCAGCACACCACCAGCAGCGCTGAACACACGTTCAGACAGAACGCTGGCTGCGGGGCATGACAAGATCTCCAAGGCGTAAGTGGCTAGCTCCGGCCATTTATCCAGATTGGAAGCCCAAAAAGAGCAAGGGTCCAGTGACACAGTCGTGGCTTCAATGTTTACTTGGAGATACTCCTGTACCATCGTCACTAGGCGTTGACTATGTGTCAGACTTCTTGTCTCCTGTGGCCTTGCAAAGGATGGGCTAAAAAAGTGGTGAAATGATTCCGGAAAATTTATGTTACCAGCAGATACTGTGGTTCTGTTACGGTTTGAGTGCTGAACACTTGACGGTCCCACGGTTGGCAAGTTGGAACTGTGAGATTCACTACGTGCACCACTGGTATTTTGTGGAAAAGCACATGTAAGATTCTGCAACAGTCTCTGCTGATACTCCTGCATGCGTGCATCCCTTTCTATGGCAGGAATAATTTCTGCAAATTTACTTTTGTACCGGGGATTAGAGATGAGCGGTGTTCGACTAGAACTGTTCGCCAATCTCAAATTCGAGCTGTTTTGGGCGGTGTTCGAGTTGTTCGACGAACCCGAACGATTTGCAAAAAATTCGGCTGTTCGAGGTTATGTTCGATAACTGTTCGTGCACCAAAAGCGTGTCCTGCATGTCTGGCGCTATTTAGAGCACCAATCATGCAGGGATTGTCTGCCACTCACTGTAATGCCACAGCCATGGTGGTTGTGGCATTACAGTGATTGCCCAAATCGATGGGAACAGTGCCAACAGTGAAACATGAAAAGCCGGCATTTCAGCAGCGGCATACACCGGTACCCGACAATTTAGAATAGAAAGAATAGAGCTTCACAAATAGATTAGATAGATATAAACATGTCAGCCACATATATACGAAGTACAGTGAAAGTGCTGCTTACTGTACTTGTCATTTAGCGTAAAGGATTTATCAAAAAAAATATTAGTGTTTTCGTGCACCGTCTCTTTAAAAAAGCCGGCCGGCAATTCAGCATCTGTACCCGACAATTTATAACAGACAGAATAGAGCTTCACACATAGATTAGATAGATAGAAACATGTCAGTCACATATATATGAAGTACAGTGATAGTGTTGGTTACTGTACTTGTCATCTAGTATTAAAATAAAGGATTTATTATTAAAAAAATTGGCGTGGGGTTCCCCTTAATTTTAGGCTCTAGCGGAGGTTAAGCAGACGGCTGGGGCAGATGTTTGAAGCCTGGGAAGGGGGTAATACCCACGGAGCTTCCCAGGCTACTAATATCAGCCCCCAGCTGAATACATAGCCTTTACTAGCTATTAAAATGGGGGACCCCCCCAAAAAAATGACGTGGGGTCCCCCCTAATTTAATAGCTAGCAAAGGCTAGGCAGACAGCTGGGGGCTGATATTAATAGCCCAGGAAGGGAGCCATGAATATTGGCCCCCTCCCAGGCTAGAAACACCAGCCGTCAGCCGCCCCAGAAATGGCGCATTCATAGGATGCGCCAATTCTGGCACCTAGCCTCGCTCTTCCACGCTGCCCTGGTGCGGTGGCAGGGGGTAATAGGGTTGGGGTTGATGTCAGCTTATAATGCCAGCTGACATCAAGCCCAGGTTAGTAATGGAGAGGCGTCTATAAGACACCCCCATTACTAACCCCATAGTCAAAGTTAAAAAAAACACAAACACCCAGAATAAAGTCCTTTAATTGAAATAAAGACACAATCCTTTATTGTTCTAAATTAAACCATACTTACCGTCACGCCCATTCCAGCTGAAGCCAACGATCTCCTGCAATAAAAGAAAAATAATAAAGCAACCTCATCCTTACCTTTCCATGGTTCCCACGACAGCTTCAGCTCTGCTACATCGAGATGACAGGCTGGACCGCAGCAGAACGCTGCCATCCAGCCTCTCATCCCGCAGACACTGAGAAGCGCAAGCTTGCTTGCGCTGCTCAGCGTCTCTCTGTGACGACATCCAGATGAGCCGAGTTCATGTCCAATGAACTCGGCTCACCTCATGCACGTCACTGACAGCGTGGGAAAATTCTCACGCTGAAGCGGTGAGTGCAGGAGAATTCTCCCACGCTGTCAGTGACGTGCATAAGGTGAGCTCATGTCCAATGAACTCAGCTCACCTCCTACACGTCACTGACAGCGTGGGAGAATTCTCCTGCACTCAGCGCTTCAGTGTGAGAATTCTCCCACGCTGAAGCGCTGAGTGCAGGAGAATTTTCCCACGCTGTCAGTGACGTGCATGAGGTGAGCCGAGTTCATTGGACATTAACTCGGCTCATCTGGATGCCCTCACAGAGAGACACTGTGGAGCGCAAGCAAGCCTGCGCTTCTCAGTGTCTGCGGGATGACAGGCTGGATGGCAGCGTTCTGCTGCGGTCCAGCCTGTCATCTCGATGTAGCAGAGCTGAAGCTGTCATGGGAACCATGGAAAGGTAAGGATGATGTTGCTTTATTATTTTTCTTTTATTTCAGGAGATCGTTGGCTTCAGCTGGAATGGGCGTGATGGTAAGTATGGTTTAATTTAGAACAATAAAAAATTGTGTGTTTATTTCAATTAAAGGACTTTTTTCTGGGTGTTGTGTTTTTTTTAAATACTTTACTAGAAATTCATGGTGGTCATGTCTAATATTGGTGTGACCCCATGAATTTCGGGCTTAGGGCCAGCTGATAATGCCAAGCTGGCCCTAACCCCTTTATTACCCAGTGAGCCACCGCATCAGGGCCCTGGATGAGTTGGGTACAGCGCCAGAAGATGGCGCTTCTATGAACGCGCCATTTTCCGGGGTGGCTGCGGACTGCAATTTGCAGCGGGGGTGGCCCAGAAAGCTTGGGCCTCCCTGCGCTGCGGATTCCAGCCCCCAGCTGCCTAGTTGTACCTGGCTGGACACAAAAACAGGGCGAAGCCCCACGTCAATTTTCTTTAAATTATTTCATGAAATAATTAAGGAAAAAAGGGCTTCCCTATATTGTTGTGTCTGGCCAGGTACAAATAGGCAGCTGGTGGTTGGGGGCAGCCCGTTCCTGCCTGCTGTACCTGGCTGGACACAAATATAGTGCGAAGCCCCACGTCAATTTTTTTTAAATTATTTCATGAATTTCCTGAAATAATTTAAAAAAATTGAAGTGGGGCTTCGCACTATATTTGTGTCCAGCCAGGTACAGCAGGCAGGAACGGGCTGCCCCCATCCACCAGCTGCCTATTTGTACCTGGCCGGACACAACAATATAGGGAAGCCCTTTTTTTCTTAATTATTTCATGAATTTCATGAAATAATTAAAAAAAATTGAAGTGGGGCTTCGCACTATATTTGTGTCCAGCCAGGTACAGCAGGCAGGAACGGGCTGCCCCCAACCACCAGCTGCCTATTTGTACTTGGCCGGACACAACAATATAGGGAAGGCCTTTTTTTCTTAATTATTTCATGAATTTCATGAAATAATTAAAAAAAAAGTACGTGGGGCTTCGCCCTATTTTTGTGTCCAGCCAGGTACAACTAGGCAGCTGGGGGCTGGAATCTGCAGCGCAGGGAGGCCCAAGCTTTCTGGGCCCCCCCCCCGCTACAAATTGCAGTCCGCAGCCACCCCAGAAAATGGCGCGTTCATAGAAGCGCCATCTTCTGGCGCTGTACCCAACTCATCCAGGGCCCTGGTGCGGTGGCTCACTGGGTAATAAAGGGGTTAGGGCCAGCTTGGTATTATCAGCTGGCCCCAAGCCCAAAATTCATGGGGTCACGCCAGTATTAGACATGACCGCCATGAATTTCTAGTAAAGTATTTAAAAAAAACACAACACCCAGAATAAAGTCCTTTAATTGAAATAAAGACACAATTCTTTATTGTTCTAAATTAAACCATACTTACCATCACACCCATTCCAGCTGAAGCCAACGATCTCCTGCAATAAAAGAAAAATAATAAACCAACCTCATCCTTACCTTTCCATGGTTCCCACGACAGCTTCAGCTCTGCTACATCGAGATGACTGGCTGGACCGCAGCAGAACGCTGCCATCCAGTCTGTCATCCCGCAGACACCGAGAAGCGCAGGCATGCTTGCGCTCCTCACTGTCTCGCTGTGACGGCATCCAGATGAGCCGAGGTCATGTCCAATGAACTCGGCTCACCTCATGCACGTCACTGACAGCGTGGGAAAATTCTCACGCTGAAGTGCTGAGTGCAGGAGAATTCTCCCACGCTGTCAGTGATGTGCATGAGATGAGCTCATGTCCAATGAACTCAGCTCACCTCCTGCACGTCACTGACAGCGTGGGAAAATTCTCCTGCAATCAGCGCTTCAGCGTGAGAATTTTCCCACGCTGTCAGTGACGTGCATGAGGTGAGCCGAGTTCATTGGACATGAACTCGGCTCATCTGGATGTCGTCACAGAGAGACGCTGAGCAGCGCAAGCAAGCCTGCGCTTCTCAGTGTCTGCGGGATGACAGGCTGGATGGCAGCGTTCTGCTGCGGTCCAGCCTGTCATCTCGATGTAGCAGAGCTGAAGCTGTCGTGGGAACCATGGAAAGGTAAGGATGAGGTTGCTTTATTATTTTTCTTTTATTGCAGGAGATCGTTGGCTTCAGCTGGAATGGGCGTGATGGTAAGTATGGTTTAATTTAGAACAATAAAGGATTGTGTCTTTATTTCAATTAAAGGACTTTATTCTGGGTGTTTGTGTTTTTTTTAACTTTGACTATGGGGTTAGTAATGGGGGTGTCTTATAGACGCCTCTCCATTACTAACCTGGGCTTGATGTCAGCTGGCATTATAAGCTGACATCAACCCCAACCCTATTACCCCCTGCCACCGCACCAGGGCAGCGTGGAAGAGCGAGGCTAAGTGCCAGAATTGGCGCATCCTATGAATGCGCCATTTCTGGGGCGGCTGACGGCTGGTGTTTCTAGCCTGGGAGGGGGCCAATATTCATGGCTCCCTTCCTGGGCTATTAATATCAGCCCCCAGCTGTCTGCCTAGCCTTTGCTAGCTATTAAATTAGGGGGGACCCCACGTCATTTTTTTGGGGTGGTCCCCCATTTTAATAGCTAGTAAAGGCTATGTATTCAGCTGGGGGCTGATATTAGTAGCCTGGGAAGCTCCGTGGGTATTACCCCCTTCCCAGGCTTCAAACATCTGCCCCAGCCGTCTGCTTAACCTCCGCTAGAGCCTAAAATTAAGGGGAACCCCACGCCAATTTTTTTAATAATAAATCCTTTATTTTAATACTAAATGACAAGTACAGTAACCAACACTATCACTGTACTTCATATATATGTGACTGACATGTTTCTATCTATCTAATCTATGTGTGATGCTCTATCTTTCTGTTCTAAATTGTCGGGTACCGCTGCTGAATTGCCGGCCGGCTTTTTTAAAGAGACAGTGCATGAAAACACTATTATTTTTTTAAATAAATCCTTTACACTAAATGACAAGTACAGTAAGCAACACTATCACTGTACTTATTATATATGTGACTGACATGTTTCTATCTATCTAATCTATGTGTGAAGCTCTATTCTTTCTGTTCTAAATTGTCGGGTACAGATGCTGAATTGCCGGCCGGCTTTTTTAAAGAGACGGTGCATGAAAACACTAATATTTTTTTTAATAAATCCTTTACACTAAATGACAAGTGCAGTAACCAACACTGTCACTGTGCTTCTTATATGTGTGACTGACATGTTTCTATCTATCTAATCTATGTGTGATGCTCTATTCCTTCTTGTCTAAATTGTCGGGTACCGGTGTATGCCGCTGCTGAATTTGCCGGCCGGCTTTTTTAAAGAGAGTGTCTTCTGAGCAGTTTGTCAGCTTTTGGACACCTTTGCAGGTGTTTTCTATGTGTTTCTATGTGTTTTTGTTTGCCTGCCATTGGTTTTAACGGTGTTCGACGGTGTTCTAAGGTGTTCGACGAACAGTTCGACGAACAGTTCCTCGAACATCCCGGTGTTCGACGAACCGAAGCGAACCCGAACACTATGGGGGTGGCTCAACACTACCGGGGATCTAACAGTGTGGCAACCCAGTAGTCAGGATTATTTCTAATTCTCACAATTCGAGGGTCATGTTGCAGGTAGTGCAGCAAGAAGGCACTCATGTGTGTTGCGCATCCAGGAGCACCAAGTCCCTGTTGTGTTGGTGGCGAGGTAACAATCATGCTTCCTTCCTCTGTCCTCTCCCCCCAACCTCGCACAACAGAAATGTGATCAAGGTCTCCCTCATCTGATGAGTCTTCCATCAGTTCGTCCTCCACTTCTTCCTGGGCTCCTGCACCTTCCTCACTAGTTTGGCTGCTACCATGCGCCCTGGTAAAACCATCTCCCCCACCCTCACATGCCTGCCGCCTTGGTGCTGCCGACCGTCTGGACCTTGCAGATGTTAGCCCTTCCGCATACAACTCCTCCTCCTCTACTTCCTCCACCTCCTCTTGTGCCACCACCTGACTCCGAATTCTGTTTAACATGTGCTCCAGCATGTAAATCACCGGAATAGTCATGCTGATAATGGCATCGTCAGCACTAAACATCTTCGTCGCCATTTCAAAACTGTGCAGAAGGGTGCATAGGTCCCTGATCTGAGACCACTCCTCCAGCGTGATTTGCCCCACCTCTGAATCTCGTTGGCCCAGGCTATACGTCAGAACGTATTGCACCAGGGCTTGTCGGTGCTGCCACAGTCGCTGCAACATGTGCAGAGTTGAATTCCACCGGGTAGGCACATCGCATTTTAGCCGGTGAAGTGGCAGGCCCAACGACTTCTGTAGAGATGTAAGTCGCTGAGCTGCGGGATGCGAACGGCGGAAGTGAGCACACAGCGACCGTGCCCTCTGCAGAAGGCCATCTAGTCTGGGATAGTGGGCTAAAAATTGCTGGACAACCAGGTTCAACACGTGAGCCATACAAGGCACGTGTGTGACATTGCCCCGGCGAAGGGCCGCACCCAGGTTTGCAGCATTGTCGCACACGGCCTTCCCTGGTTTCAGGTCCAGTGGAGACAACCATTCATGAAATTGGTTCTCCAGAGCTGACCACAACTCCTCAGCTGTGTGACTCACATTTCCCAGACATTTCAATGTAAAAACCGCCTGATGACGTTGAGCCCTACTGCCAGCATAGTAAGGAGGTGTGCAGGATCCCTTCTGCACAGTTAGAAAGCTTGTGGCATGACCAGACAGGCTTTGGGTGCAGGTGGAAGACCGAGAGGAGGTTGAGGAGGCAGAAGCAGTGGAGGAACTTTGACATAAAGAGGATTGACGCACAACTCGTGGGGACGGCAAGACTTGGACAGCAGCCCCTTGTCCTGCTGTCACCATAGTTACCCAGTGCCCAGTCAGCGACATGTAACGCCCCTGTCCATGCCTACTCGTCCAAGTGTCTGTGGTGAAATGCACCCTGTCACACACAGAGTTTCTCAAAGAAGCGGTGATGTTGTGTGCGACATGCTGGTGGAGCGCAGGCACACCTTTCTTTGAGAAGTAGTGCCGACTGGGCATCTGGTACTGGGGCACTGCGACGGACATAAGGTCTCGAAAATCCTCTGTGGCGGAAAGGCAGCATTTCTGTAGCCAAGAGCTTGCAGATGGTGAAATTCAACCTCTTAGCTTTCTCATGGCTAGGAGGAAATGGTCTTTTACTTGTCCACATCTGAGGGACCGAGGGCTGGCTATTGTGCTTAGACGGGGTTGATAAGGGTGTCCCCGGCAAACTGCCGGTCTGTGAGGAAGATGCAGGCGGACATGTTAGGTTGCCTTGATCCAAAGGTGGTGCTATCGATGTCGGACAGCGCTCAACACCAGCTGGTGTTACCACCTCCAAAGAAAATGATGACCTGCCAATCACGCTGGCTGTTGCGGGTAAAGAGGTGGCAGGTCTGCGCCCCAAAACAGGTGTGACTGCTGTCCCCCCAGTCACAGAGGATGAAGAGGCCGCGGATGCACAAGATATGGCAGACGGTGATTGGCCCGGCCGGCTAGGCCGCATTGTAGCACACTGAGCTTCCCACTGCAACTTATGCTTCATGTCCATGTGCCGGTTCATGCATGAAGTACTCAAACTATGTATTTTTTGGCCTCTACTTAGCTTTTGTTGACAAATGTTACAGATAACACGAGTTGGGTCATCTTTATCGATGTGAAAAAATGCCCAGGCTATGCAAGGCTTAGCACCCATGCGACCTGAAGAGCCACCACGACTTGTGGTGAGAGGCAGAGTTGTGTTTGAGGATGCAGTTGTTGACGTGCTTCCAGTACTACGTCTCTGTCCAGGAAGGCGCAACCTGACCTCGTCGTCACTAGCATCTTCCTCCACCTCCTCTGCTGACCTCATCTCTTGGCTGACTGTGGGTTGACAGTAAGTGGGATCTCCGACCTCATCATCATCACCCTGTGCGTTATCACACCCGTCGTCCTCAGAGCCAACCTGTTCCTGCCCTGACAAAAAACTAAAGTTGTCGCTCCAATCAGATATTTGAGTCTTATCATCGTCTTCCTCATTGTCTCCACCAACAGGAGTTACAGTTTGGGAATGAGGGTCTACATTATGGTCAAAACCTTCTGCGTCTGGTCCTGGATCCGACTCATAAAGATTCTGGGCATCAGTGCAGATCATTTCCTCGTCTGGATTCACAGAAGTGCTGGAGTCGACCTCTGATTCCCAGGCTATAGTATGAGTAAACAGCTCTGCAGACTCAACCATCTGTTCTACCTCATACTCAGACGGGCAGCTGGAGATTTGGGAGCTGTGAGGAAGCAAGTGCGATTTGGGTGACACCTTTGAGGACTGGAGTATTTGTGATGTTGAAGTTGATGTGGAGGAGAGCCCACTTAAAGGAGCACTTGATATCCGTTGAAGCACCTGCTGTTTTTGTGCCTCATCTGGAATTTGTAGCGATTGGCGTGGCCGTAAGAAAGGGATCTTATCACATTGTCCGCTAAAAGAAGTAGACATTTTAGTTTGGCTGGAAGATGGTCTTTCTTCTGCAGATGTTACTGTTGCTTTAACACCTACCCCACGGACACAACCTTTTTTCCCCTTCCCAACACGCCTATTCCCCTTTCCACCAGCAGCAGGCCTTTTTCCACTCATTTTGGTGGTTAACTAATTCACAACTCTGGAGTTGTTTGCACAAAAAAACAATGGATGGTAACCGAGCAGAGCTGAGTGGCCAAACTGTGGTATTAGGCCAAAACTATTGGCTGGGTTAGATGTAGAAAAAAATTATTTTGAATTTGCAACCTGATGGAGGTCAGTATAGATGGACTAATACAAATAGTCCCACACACTGCTAGAAGCCCAAATATTTTTTCAGAGGTACTGTAGATGCAGATAAAAATTATTTTTAATTTGCAACCTGATGGAGGTCAGTATAGATGGACTAATAGACCAAGTCCCACACACTGCTAGAAGCCCAAATATTTTTTCAGAGCTAGATGCAGAAAAAAATTATTTTTAATTTGCAACCTGATGGAGGTCAGTATAGATGGACTAATAGACCAAGTCCCACACACCGCTAGAAGCCCAACTATTTTTTCAGAGCTAGTTGCAGAAAAAAATTATATTCAATTTGCAAACTGCTGGAGGTCAGTATAGAAGGACTAATAGAACAAGTCCCACACACTGCTAGAAGCCCAAATATTTTTTCAGAGCTAAATGAAGAAAAAAAATTTTTAATTTGCAACCTGATGGAGGTCAGTATAGATGTACTAATAGACCAAGTCCCACACACTGCTAGAAGCCCAAATATTTTTTCAGAGCTAGATGCAGAAAAAAATTATTTTTAATTTGCAACCTGATGGAGGTCAGTATAGATGGACTAATAGACCAAGTCCCACACACCGCTAGAAGCCCAAATATTTTTTCAGAGCTAGATGCAGAAAAAAATTATTTTTAATTTGCAACCTGATGGAGGTCAGTATAGATGGACTAATAGACCAAGTCCCACACACTGCTAGAAGCCCAAATATTTTTTCAGAGCTAGATGCAGAAAAAAATTATTTTTAATTTGCAACCTGATGGAGGTCAGTATAGATGGACTAATAGACCAAGTCCCACACACCGCTAGAAGCCCAAATATTTTTTCAGAGCTAGATGTAGAAAAAAATTATTTTTAATTTGCAACCTGATGGAGGTCAGTATAGATGGACTAATAGACCAAGTCCCACACACTGCTAGAAGCCCAAATATTTTTTCAGAGCTAGATGCAGAAAAAAATTATTTTTAATTTGCAACCTGATGGAGGTCAGTATAGATGGACTAATAGACCAAGTCCCACACACCGCTAGAAGCCCAACTATTTTTTCAGAGCTAGATGCAGAAAAAAATTATATTCAATTTGCAACCTGCTGGAGTTCAGTATAGAAGGACTAATAGAACAAGTCCCACACACTGCTAGAAGCCCAAATATTTTTTCAGAGCTAAATGAAGAAAAAAATTATTTTTAATTTTCAACCTGATGGAGGTCAGTATAGATGGACTAATAGACCAAGTTCCACACACTGCTAGAAGCCCAAATATTTTTTTAGAGCTAGATGCAGAAAAAAATTATTTTTAATTTGCAACCTGATGGAGGTCAGTATAGATGGACTAATAGACCAAGTCCCACACACTGCTAGAAGCCCAAATATTTTTTCAGAGCTAGATGCAGAAAAAAATTATTTTTAATTTGCAACCTGATGGAGGTCAGTATAGATGGACTAATAGACCAAGTCCCACACACTGCTAGAAGCCCAAATATTTTTTCAGAGCTAGATGCAGAAAAAAATTATTTTTAATTTGCAACCTGATGGAGGTCAGTATAGATGGACTAATAGACCAAGTCCCACACACCGCTAGAAGCCCAACTATTTTTTCAGAGCTAGATGCAGAAAAAAATTATATTCAATTTGCAACCTGCTGGAGGTCAGTATAGAAGGACTAATAGAACAAGTCCCACACACTGCTAGAAGCCCAAATATTTTTTCAGAGCTAAATGAAGAAAAAAATTATTTTTAATTTGCAACCTGATGGAGGTCAGTATAGATTGACTAATAGACCAAGTCCCACACACTGCTAGAAGCCCAAATATTTTTTCAGAGCTAGATGCAGAAAAAAATTATATTCAGTTTGCAACCTGATGGAGGTCAGTATAGATGGACTAATAGAATGATGCTATGCCCAAAAGATTTTACTTCACTAGGTGCAGTAAAAAAATTGGTATTCTATACACAGGTGTTATATCTTGCAACACAGATAGGCTACTCCACTGACTAACACACTCTGCAATAGGCCAAAAAGGATTAGCTTTGCTAGATTCAGCCAAATGCTGTGAAAAAAACTTGCACAGCACTGGCACAGACCTGCCTGGCAAAAACTGATAGGAACTCATGTAACCTAGTCCTGAAAAGGACTCCGATTACAATTAGTCTTTACTCCCACAACCTATCTATTTAAGAGCACAGACCTCCCTGATAAAAGTCGTAGGAAATGCTGTAACCTAGTCCTTAAAAGGACTGCAATCACAACTATTCCCTACTCCCAAGCTATCTGTATATTTGTGCGAAAATTGGCTTGAAATTAACAAGGTATAGCGCACACAGCAACAGCGGTGCCGTCTAACACGCAGCTGCAGCAGTGAGAAAATGGTGGCGACGGGGAAAATGGCTTGGTCTTATAGGGCAAGGACATGTGACATACACTGCCAATGACACATGCCCTTGCTTGTGTGAAAAAAAGCACTTCGCTCCGTGTGTGCGCTGCTGATAGGCTGACAGATTGCACCTCCCCACTGCAAATGCGGGAAAGAGAAAAAAAAATGGAGATCTTCATTGTTCCTGCAGAGATCCATCCCCTGCCCCTCCCCCCACCCCGCTGTACACTCAAACTGCGTATTAACATTAATTTTCATCATTACTGAGAAAAAATCCAGTTATGATTTTGGTGCACAAACAGTTATCGAACATAACCTCGAACAGCCGAATTTTTCTCAAATTGTTCGTGTTCGCCGAACGGCTCGAACACCGCCCAAAACAGCTCGA
The DNA here is from genome assembly GCF_046119375.1 of Phyllobates terribilis. Classification (NCBI taxonomy): domain Eukaryota; kingdom Metazoa; phylum Chordata; class Amphibia; order Anura; family Dendrobatidae; genus Phyllobates; species Phyllobates terribilis. The sequence goes on from NW_027362769.1 coordinate 289,272,210, forward strand.
ATTTGAGATTGGCGAACAGTTCGAGTAGAACAACGCTCATCTCTATTCCTGAGTCGGAGAGGTCTACAAAAATGGGGCAGTAGCAAAAGGTCCTTGTTGCGGAGCTAATAAAAAAATTCCCATCCAAAAACGCTCGCGGCTATGGTCACAGTTCGTTGTACAACCAAGGACTACAAGCGAGAAAGACATAACTCCAATTCAGGAGAGGCAGGGGAACACTGTCAAAGTTCTGGGAGAATTTTCTCAGACCCTCCCATCGCACAGGCTCTGATGCGCGGGGTACTCTCACAAGGAGTGCAAAGTTTGGGAAGATGCTGACCTTGCCTACCGTACCAACGTCCTCTGTGATTCCTCTGTGCCTTATAATTATTGGGTATCCAAGCTAGATACGTGGAATGAACTGGCTCTCTATGCCTTGCCTGGCCTGCCCTGCCGCTAGCATTTGATCAGAGCGGGTTTTTAGTGCCGCTGGTGGAATTGTAACTAATAAGCGCATCTGCCTGTCAAATGAAATTTGTTAGAATCTATGTTGTGTGACTTTTCGACCATCTTTTTGTGGTTTGCTGGCTTCTAGTCTTTTCCTCTGGTGCTGGGTGTCTTGGTCACATGATCTCCTCATTCTTTATTACTCAGCACCAGTCTACCATTCCTTGCTGGACATCAGTGTTGTTACGCTTGTGCTCTGGCTAGTTGCGTTGTTAGTTCTTTGTGCTTAGGACAATTTATATCATGGGACTTCTTGTTCCACCAGTTTTGTTCCCTTTAATCTTCATTTCTGCAACTAACTTTTCTGTTAGTAGGTCTCCTGTTTTTGCTCCCAGTCCTTAGATCTTTTAGGGACCCCTTTCCCCTTCCTTCAGGTCTTCTTTTGAGTTTAGTGAAGGAGTGTCGGTGGGGCTATTCATAAGGAATAGGGCACCCATCCCAGCGTAGGGTTTAAGCTGAGTCTCAGTGCAGGGACAGCTTTTCCCTCCTATTCCTTAGTTCTTAGTTGCAGTACATAACAAAAATACTGACAGGCTGACTATTATAAAAATGAACAAGGGCTGGATTGGGCCAGACTTTTCAACACCACTGAATGATAGCAGCATAACATAATCTCAAATCCAGTGTCTGTTTTTGGGATGTGTATTACCATGTACCTTTTCACACCCACACAAGGGTATACGCTTCCTGATTTTGGCTATTTGCTTTTATTCTACTCCTTCTACTTCTACTTATCCTCCATCATATCACCAGGGTGACCGTGGTCCATGATGCAACACCCACATCATTTTTTTAAAGGGTGTTTATGATACCCGTAAAAAAAGTTTTTTTATACAGTATGTTCATGTATACCCCCCAGGGGTAAATGTTTGTCAGCCCATACACTTAGTGCATAGGCATTACAGGTATAGGAGACCCGCTCCTTTTCTAATGTGAACATTTTTTTATGAGGCCCTCCTCCACGTCTCTTCCACGGGGCATTGGAGTGCCTCCCAATTTTTGGCAGCCCTTGCATTCACTGCATAGGTCAACACTATGGGAGACCCACTTCCTAATAATGGGAACATTTTTTCTTGAGGCCCTCTATGTCTCTTCCAAGGGGCATTGGAGTGCCTCCCAATTTTTGGCAACCCTTGCATTCACTGCATAGGCCAACACTATGGGAGACCCACTTTCTAATAATGGGCACATTTTTTCATGAGGCCCTCTACGTCTCTTCCAAGGGGCATTGGAGTGCCTCCCAATTTTTGGCAGCCCTTGCATTCACTTCATAGGCCAACACTATGGGAGACCCACTTCCTAATAATGGGAACATTTTTTCATGAGGCCCTCTACGTCTCTTCCAAGGAACATTGGAGTGCCTCCCAATTTTTGGCAGCCCTTGCATTCACTGCATAGGTCAACACTATGGGAGACCCACTTCCTAATAATGGGAACATTTTTTCATGAGGCCCTCTACGTCTCTTCCAAGGGGCATTGGAGTGCCTCCCAATTTTTGGCAACCCTTGCATTCACTGCATAGGCCAACACTATGGGAGACCCACTTTCTAATAATGGGCACATTTTTTCATGAGGCCCTCTACGTCTCTTCCAAGGGGCATTGGAGTGCCTCCCAATTTTTGGCAGCCCTTGCATTCACTTCATAGGCCAACACTATGGGAGACCCATTTCCTAATAATGGGAACATTTTTTCATGAGGCCCTCTACGTCTCTTCCAAGGAACATTAGAGTGCCTCCCAATATTTGGTAGCCCTTGCATTCACTGCATAGGTCAACACTATGGGAGACCCACTTCCTAATAATGGGAACATTTTTTCATGAGGCCCTCTTCGTCTCTTCCAAGGGGCATTGGAGTGACTCCCAATTTTTGGCAGCCCTTGCATTCACTTCATAGGCCAACACTATGGGAGACCCACTTCCTAATAATGGGAACATTTTTTCATGAGGCCCTCTACGTCTCTTCCAAGGGGCATTGGGGTGCCTCCAAATTTTTGGCAACCCTTGCATTCACTGCATAGGCAAACACAATGTGAGACCCACTTCCTAATAATGGGAATATTTTTTTTCAGGAGGCCCGCCTCTACGTCTCTTCCAAGGGACATTGGAGCAGGTCCAAATTTTTGGCAGCCCTTGCATTCACTGCATAGGCAAACAGTATGGGAGACCCACTTCCTAATAATGGGAACATTGTTTTCAGGAGGCCCTCCTCTAAGTCTCTTCAAATGGGTATTGAGGTGCATCCAAAGAGGTATTGGGGTGTGTCCAAATCTTGGGCTGGCCTGCCACTCACTGCATATGCAATAACAGTATAGGAAACCCACTCTTTAGTAATGGGAACAACAAAGCATAGTCGGCTGATCGCTCTCTTAGAATAGCTAGGGCCGACTGCTGGCCCTTTAAGAATAGTAAAGGCAACCTGATAGCCCTATAAAAATAGGCTTTGTGACTTTCAGAGTCCCTCCTTAATAAATGAAACAGGATGTGTCTGATGATATGTCACACACCACATGGCCAGATAAGGTTGTAAAATGTTAAAATGACATTTCCCGGTGAATGCATTTGTCACGGTTGAAAGCAATACAAAAGTGCAAAAACGCATCAAAAACGCTACTTATGAACATAGCCCAAGGTGTGGAGGAGTATTTTTGTTTTTGGTTATTTATTTTGCCTTATATACAATTCATTACCCTGGAACATATTTCCCAGGAAAATCCATTTTGGTTTTGTTTTTGTATGTTTTATTGTGAGTCCGTAAAACTCTGATAACATTGTTCACAGCAGTGACCTGGGAGTCAGAAATGGTTCCAGGGGTCTTCCCCATACTTTTCCCATGTCATTTAAGCATTGTTCCCATCGATTTGGGCAATTTTTAACCTCTCTGCAGACCGCCGGGGGGAGCCGCCTGAAAAATGCTCAAGTTTCCCACAGACTTACATTGGGCTGGTTGCTCAGGTCGAGCACCCGAGTATTCCAATGTGCTTGACCCGAGCAACGAGCACCCGAGCATTTTAGTGCTCGCCCATCACTAATGTTAATGCATCAACATTTTATGTGTTTATGTTATTGCACATCCCTCACCTATATGCAATACTTCACCATCTTATGCTATCTTAACTATTATGATTTAACTTTTAGTTTATAATTTAATTCATATTCTCTTACTCTTAATTCTGCACAACTTATAAACATTCATACTGTTGTCAGATAATTAAATAATTATTTGATTATATGATAACATATTTGATAGCTTACTGTATATGATAGTGACGCGCCCCCTGGGCCATATTCTTTAGGGGAATACCCGGAGCCGGATCAGATGGGAGTTGTAGTCTTCCGAGTGGCTGTGACCCGGTCCGTGCCCAGGGTGTCAAACTCAGTTGTATGTGGCAGTCCTACAGATGTTATAAAGTTCTTAATGTCGACTACGCCACCCGTTGTATTGCGGTCACTATGGCCGCCGCTGCAGCAGGGTCCGCTGAGGCTGATGGTGTAGGTGCAGCTTGTGATGGTATAACCCCCAACGGGTGGGGTATAGCCTCAGGGGGTCAGGTGCAGAGGATGGGGGTTGTGGTGGTGCAGCATAGATGGTAATTAAAGACAGAGTCGGGTTGTGCAGTTTAGGGTATTTACTTACTGCTGATGTTCCGGTCACTCCAGCTTCAAGTGACCACCCGAGCCGTGCTGCGTCCATCAGGTCCTGGATTCAGCCAACCCCCAAACAAGTCCGGAGCGTGACCCTGAGCTCTCCTTCTGTCCCTTCCTCTGGCCGTTCCCACTAGTGATCCACCCAGGTCCAGCTCCCTCGGGCCTTCTGTTGGGACACCCTTGGCCTTGGGTTCCCTGACCCTCCACGTGGTATGCCTTCGGGGTGGATGTGGTGGGTGGCCGTGGCAGACACTGCCCACGGCCTCCGGTCTCTGGCTAGGGTGTGCTTTTGCCCCCACCAGCTTGGGATCCGGTACCCTTTTGCCAACTCTTCACCCGCTGATGGACTTTGGGTTCTCAGAGTTCCTTTTCTGTTTCCCCCTCTGGGTCTTTCTGGCTTTCTCCTCTCTCTCTCTCTGGGGCTTCTCTGCTCCTCTTCCTCCTCTGACTTCTCACAGACTGACCTGCAAAGACTGACTGACCCTGTTCTTTGATGGTGCCCACCTTATATACACCCTCTATGTGTGAGCTCAGGTGACCAGCACCCAATGAGCTCCTATCTTTACCCAGGCTGCTCCCCCTATCTGCCCCTACACTACTTGGGATGTTCCACCCCCCTCCCACTCCAGCCAGGAACAGACTCGGTCGTACCTGCACATTTCTAAGTGGGAGTACCGTCGGTCTGCTCCTCGGAAATGGGATGTGTGTAGTGCATGCAGCCTACCGAGCTCAGTTCCACACTCCATCCTTACCCGGGAGTGGAATATCACACTTCTGGGTTGAGGTGCAATACCCCTGTAGCAGCCGAATCCTCAGGGTGCTACATTAGCTTATAATCAGGTAAGTTCTTCAATCATGCATACTCTCATCTTTTGTACATTAAATAAAGGGATGAGAAGATCAATTGACTTTGAGTTAAATTCCCTGAAATTTGTGGTTCCACGTGAATTTGTATAAATCTGAGATTCAATTTGTGATTTTACACACTCAGTGAATGGGCTAATGTTATCAGTTACACCAGAGTGGACTGGGATGTGACAAGGAAACCCAACCAATGCAGGGAACAGAGGGGCGTAAAAATACACATGCACAATCTTATTAAAATATTTAAGGCTACAAATAAACATGAATCATCAAGGCAAGAATTGACATATGAATAGCAAAACATGCAGTGCAAAATCCCATAAGGGGTAAAGAGCAATCTGTACAACTATGAAGGATGAAGATAACAGACTCCACACAATAGCTTGAATGGATACTAAATACATTCGGTACGGAAAGTATTCAGACAACTTTAAAAGTTTCACTCTTTGTTTCATTGAAGCCATTTGGTAAATTCTAAAAAGTTAATTTTTTTTCTCATTAAAGTACACTCTGCACCCCATCTTGACTGAAAAAAACAGAAATGTAGAAATTTTTGCAAATTTATTAAAAAAGAAAAACTGAAATATCACATGGTCATAAGTATTCAGACACTTTGCTCAGACACTCATATTTAAGTCACATGCTGTCCATTTCCTTGTGATCCTCCTTGAGATGGTTCTACTCCTTCATTGGACCCAGCGCGATAGACCTCAGCCGGAGGCCTGCTTTGCACCAGAGTCAGAGCTCTGGGCATGTTGGTCAGAGTCAGGACCTCCGCCCCACACTGAGTAAGTTCCCAGAATCCGACGCTGCTTTTCAAGAGCTGAGGTCTGGATCCCCCCTTACCACAACTGTGAGAGACAGTCAAGCCAAGAAGAGCTGAGAGGGAACTGCGACAGGAGAGACCCGCCAGCAACCGCAGACGAATCGCACAAGTGAACAGGGCCATCAACTCTCACCTCTGGTACCGGAGACAGCTGGGATTAGGATTTCAGGTTGGGAGGGGGCCGATTGGTGTGTAGGAGGGTAAACAGGATCTGATAGACTTTATCCGGAAGAGACTTGCGGCCTAGTGAGAATAACCGGTTCCCCCCGCTAGGGCCATATGAAGAGAATTCACGTGGTGACTCCCACGACTGGGTGCATCACACTTTTGCAAAGAACTTTACTGTTATTCACTGAAACATAATTCTTATTGTTATTCCAAGTTGCTGTTTATTACCCTTGTTACTAACCCCCTTGCATGATAGTATAAAGTGGGTATATCAACCCCCGACTGTTCCCGCCTTGTGTCTCTGTGCGTTGCATTCCAGCATCTGTGTTACACTAGCAAAGTGAGTGCTTATAGGCAGCTAAGAAAGATAGTAAGAAATATCCAGAAATAAAGAACACATCTAAACTAGCAGTTTTTGCTCACAGGCTAATAAGCAGTTATGGTCAAATGATATACAGTACAGACCAAAAGTTTGGACACACCTTCTCATTTAAAGATTTTTCTGTATTTTCATGACTATGAAAATTGTACATTCACACTGAAGGCATCAAAACTATGAATTAACACATGTGGAATTATATAGTTAATAAAAAAAGTGTGAAACAACTGAAAATATGTCTTATATTCTAGGTTCTTCAAAGTAGCCACCTTTTTCTTTAATGACTGCTTTGCATACTCTTGGCATTCTCTTGATGAGCTTCAAGAGGTAGTCACCGGAAATGGTATTCCAACAATCTTGAAGGATTCCCAGAGATGCTTAGCACTTGTTGGCCCTTTTGCCTTCACTCTGCGGTCCAGCTCACCCCAAACCATCTGGGATTGGGTTCAGGTCTGGTGACTGTGGAGGCCAGGTCATCTGGCGTAGCACCCCATCACTCTCCTTCTTGGTCAAATAGCCCTTACATAGCCTGGAGGTGTGTTTGGGGTCATTGTCCTGTTGAAAAATAAATGATGGTCCAACTAAACGCAAACCGGATGGAATAGCATGCCGCTGCAAGATGCTGTTGTAGCCATGCTGGTTCAGTATGCCTTCAAATTTAAATAAATACCCAACAGTGTCACCAGCAAAGCACCCCCACACCATCACACCTCCTCATCCATGCTTCATGGTGGGAACCAGGCATGTAGAGTCCATCCGTTCACCTTTTCTGCGTCGCACAAAGACACGGTGGTTGGAACCAAAGATCTCAAATTTGGACTCATCAGACCAAAGCACAGATTTCCACTGGTCTAATGTCCATTCCTTGTGTTCTTTAGCCCAACAAGTCACTTCTGCTTGTTGCCTGTCCTTAGCAGTGATTTCCTAGCAGCTATTTTACCATGAAGGCCTGCTGCACAAAGTCTCCTCTTAACAGTTGTTGAAGAGATGTGTCTGCTGCTAGAACTCTGTGTGGCATTGACCTGGTCTCTAATCTGAGCTGCTGTTAACCTGCGATTTCTGAGGCTGGTGACTTGGATAAACATCCTCAGAAGCAGAGGTGACTCTTGGTCTTCCTTTCCTGGGGCGGTCCTCATGTGAGCCAGTTTCTTTGTAGCGCTTGATGGTTTTTGCAACTGCACTTGTAGACACTTTCAAAGTTTGCCCAATTTTTCGGACTGACTGACCTTCATTTCTTAAAGTAATGATGGGCACTCGTTTTTCTTTACTTAGCTGCTATTTTCTTGCCATAATACAAATTCTAACAGTCTATTCAGTAGGACTATCAGTTGTGTATCCACCAGACTTCTGCATAACACAACTGATGGTCCCAACCCCATTTATAAGGCAAGAAATCCCAGTTATTAGACCTGACAGGGCACACCTGTGAAGTGAAAACCATTTCCGGTGACGACCTCTTGAAGCTCATCAAGAGAATGCCAAGAGTGTGCAAAGCAGTCATCAAAGCAAAAGGTGGCTACTTTGAAGAACCTAGAATATAAGACATATTTTCAGTTGTTTCACACTTTTTTGTTAAGTATATAATTCCACATGTGTTAATTCATAGTTTTGATGCCTTCAGTGTGAATGTACAATTTTCAGAGTCATGAAAATACAGAAAAATCTTTAAATGAGAAGGTGTGTCCAAACGTTTGGCCTGTACTGTAGGTATACTAAAACAAATACAATTGTGCATCAAATATCAGCATATATGAGGAGTACTTATCTGGACTACTTGGATTAAGTGATTACAAGAACTCCAACGCACGTTTCACGTTAGCTTTTTCGGGGGGTATCATAGTTCAAGTCTGTGAATAGAATTCTAAAGATTAACCCCATTAGTGACCACTAATACAACTTAAAACCGACCTAAAATATAAGTGAATAGCATCACCCGACAGATGAAAATGCAGCAGCTGTCAGCTGTACACTACAGCTGACACCCTGCTGCATCAGTCACCATTGGTGTTGGCACTGACCATGGACGTATAACCCCTTAGATGATGCTGTCAGTGACTATGGCATCTACTTAGTTTACAGAGTGTTCAGGCTCCCCCTTTAAACCCATTGTCACCCTGAGATCATGATTGTTTGGTTGTGGTGGTTGCCATGGCAGTTCACAGCTAAATATTGGCCTGAGAGTCTGCCAGTTATTGTTAGCAACATTTAGGTGATAAAAATAACATTTTTCATACTTGTCATGCCACTTTGCATTACTTCCTGATATGTACTTGAAGGGTTAACAAACTACCTGTCAACAGTTTTGAATATGTCGAGTGATGCTCTTTTTAAAATAGTATCACTTTTTTGGGCTTTTCCAATGTATTGGTTTCCCAAAGTCATTTTAATACTGAATAGTTTCCTAAAAAAATAAGTTTTGTAAATTTTCATGAAAAAAATGACAAATTACTGCTACAATTTTAAAGCTTCTAACATCCTAAAAAAGTAAAAGAACATTTCACCAATGGTGCTGATTAAAGCAGATGTGAAATAAATGTTATTTATTAACTTTTTTGTGTGGTATGATTATCTGCATTCAAAATTTGAAAATTACTAATTTTTAGAAATTTTTATGAATAAACACAAAACATATTGACCTAATTTTACCGTTATCATTAAATATAATATGCCACGAAAAACATTATCAAAATCACTGGGATATGATGAAAAATTCTAGAGCTATTGTCACATAATGGAACACGTCAAATTTGAACAATTTGGCCTGATCACTAAGGGGTTAAAGTGATATATAGAGAACTGCTGTACCTGTATAGTCACTCAGTGTGACTGTGAATTGATTAATCTGTGATATACTGCAGTAACAGCACCTTAAAAGCAGAATTGTTTTCAAACAGTGCAAGCAAGGAGGGTCAATACTAAAACCCTCATTGCTAATTTTGAAACATACTGAATTCAAAGCTTGTTTTGGGTCACTGAAAGTACTGTTGCTATATATTGAGAAGCACAATTTAACTCTAAAACTCAAACACAGATGTTTAGGCTACCAAATTGTGTGTTAATTAAAATAATTTCATTAGCCTACTTCGTTGCTCTAATAGTCGCATATTTGACACATACACACATCACCTGAATTCAGCAGTCAATTGCAGGTGCTTGCTTTTGGGACACGATTCTACCTGGATTTTCAGATTCCATCCTAAGTCATGTTGACGTGTTTTTTTATCACCTTCAATACAAAAGGTCTCTTTATTTTTTTAGTGCCTGTTTTATTTATCTATTTTAGATTCAGTATACGCCATAACTATAATGTCCGTTGTTGATGCAGGTTGGTTTATGGTTGTGAACTTATGTGTAACAACTTCACAGCCTAGCATTTTCGAGAGTCATTAATATATTTAAAAAAATAAATAAATTAACAAAAAAATAAATAGCAGGTTAAGGTTTTGCATTTGTTTGACTAGTCGCATTTAACAATCATATGAGTGTTGCCAAGCATTACTTTCTGTGCGAGTACTTTTTTATATAAGATTAAAGAGTAACTGTCGTTTTAATTTTGATTTCGTACAGTTGAAAATACACAACTATGTATGCAGAGCTCTTCCCTCCTCCTCTTCCTCCTCCTATCTACATAGAATCTTATCAGTAGCAGCTGCCATATCCTATCTGAGTAATGGGAAAGTCCATCTTCACTGAATACAGATTTCATCTCTGACAGGATATATTACTAAGTAACTGAGTATTCAGGTGGAGTGTGCACTAGTGATGATAAAGCACTTAAATGCTTGAGTGCTTGGTACTTGCATTGAGCAGGGGCTCGAACCAAGGACCAAGTATAATGGAAGTCAAAAAGATACTCAAGCATTTTTCTGGAAGACCCGAACAGGAGGGCTGGGGGGGAGGAAAATAGCTGAAATGGATGGAAACAGCGCTCATATGGAATGAGAACAGCATGGGGAAGATTCATGGACACATCTCTGACTCCCAGTCACTGCTGGGAACAATTTTTTCAGAGTATTACTCAACTTTTACGGACTGACAATAAACCATACAAAACCGAAGATAAAGTGGATTTTATAGGAAAAAATGTTAGGAAACACTCTTTCCTGTATAATGACTTGTATATAAGGCAAAATTAAAAGGAGAAAAAAAACCTGCCTCCTTCACCCCTTAATATCTGGGCCATCTCTCACCGACTACAGTAGATGACATAGTAGAGGGGGAAATAAAACTACACACTCTGGTAGTCACTGGTAAATGTAATTTTAACATTTTTAATGCCTTTTCTGGGCATATGGTGTGTAACATGGTCAGACACATATTGTTTAATTTATGAAGGAGGGACTCGGAAACTCGCAAAGCCTATGCGAACAATGCAAGAAATGCCAAAAATTTGAAGGAAGAGGGACTCCAATATACCCTGTATTAGACATAAAGGAGGGCCTCATACATATTCTGTTAAAATTGTTAGATAGCCCTTGCTCTTAGTACATAGGTTTTATGAGTCTAGGAGTCCCGCTGTCAAAAATTAGAAGGAAGGACTGCAATACTCCCTGGAAGACACATAGAGGATGGCTTCAGAAAACATATTTTTCTCATTTTAAAAAAGTGGGACTCCCAGACTGGTAAAAGCCATTGCACTAAGTGCAAGAGCTGAAAAACATTTAGCCCTGGGGTGTATACATATATATATATATATATATGTAAGAGAATTGTAGAGGTAGGCCTCATACACATCCTGTAAAGGGCATCATACTCACCCTGAAAAAATTAAAAGCGATGGTGGCATGATGACTTTCTAAAAGTTATGAGCGAAAGCTGCCTGATAACACTCTAAAAATTATGGGCGAGGGCCGCCTGTTTATCTTCTAAAAATCATGAGTGAGGGCCACCTGATGACCCTCTAAAAAGTATGAGTGAGGGATGCCTGTTTACCCCCTAAAAATTATGAGCGAGGGCTGCATGATAACCCTCTAAAAATTATGAGTGAAGGCCTTTAATTTACCCTTTAAAAATTATGAGCGAGGGCCACATGATGACCCTCTAAAAATGTGGAGTGAGGGCCGCATGATGACCCTGTTGAAATGTATGAGGAGGAGCCGAAGGAGAAGAAAAAGAAGAAACCATGAACCGTATACCCTTTTTTGGGTGGGAAGGTGTGCATGGGAATACACCAGAAAAAAAAGAACATTTGAATTGGCCTTATGTTCCACTGCTGTCTTCCATCGGCATTACCGTGTATGTCAGGCCATCTCTGCATGTTCATTGGCTGTCTAACAGCTGCAAAACATCCGGGGTGGGGACTCGAGCATGGTACTCGAGCACCAACGATACTCAATTGAGTAAAGAGCATACTCAAGCACCCCGAAGCTCGACTAAGTATCGAGCTGTGGTGAACATGCTCACTCATCACCAGTGTGTTCACACGTATTATTAGACTATTGGAACAATGAAGTGGGCTCAAAACATTATTTAAAACAATGCACCCATTTTGGTAGATAAACACTTGTGTGAAAGTGTCAGGATTTGAAAGATTTCTCTTTAGAAAAAAAGACTGATCCCAAAACACAGAGATCACACTTTCATTTACAAACAGAAGTATCAATTGAATTGAGATTTAGTTTAAAAATCTGCAACTAGTTGTTTAATGATATCTTTGCTTTTTGTCACAGTGTGAAAAAAACAGCTATTGATGAGCTGTTGCTGCAGTATATCACAGGTTTATTAATTAACAGTCACACTGAGTGGTGATAAGACTGCTACAACAGTTCGCTGTGTATCACTTGAATCTTGGATTTTTATTCATAGGCTGAGATTGTCACTACCATTTTCAATCTGGTACATCAACACTACATAGTATACCTCGGCTCCCAAGATCTCAATCTGCGCATGCGTCACCTCCAGCGGCCATTTTCCCAAAGTCCATCACAGTGAAAAGGATGGGAAGTGCGAGGACTCCTGTCATTTTGTAAAAACCTGGGGCCTGTTGCAGCTTCACATCGCCGAACATCCCCTCCTCTCAGCTCGAGGCACGCAGCATCACCCCAAACCTGCTGCCCGCCACCAGCTTCCTTCAGCAAGGACCTTGCCTCCTGGGACTCCACTCCACTGCAGCCACCCCCATCCCCAGTAAGCTACTATAAAAGTGGATTATAAGACTCACCACCATTTTCTTAAAACATTTTTTTCCTATTTTCCTCCCCAAAATTTGGGGTGCGTCTTATGATCCGGTGCGTCTTATAGTCCACAAAATAGGGTAGTTTCCTTCCAGCATATTTAGTGTCACTATCAAAATTTATAACATCAAACTGCCTACACTGGCATATACAATAGTCAGGCAAGCAAAAGTGAGCACTCTGCATTATATATAAAAAATATATTTATATTGAAAATACAGCATGCATATAACACTACAAAAATTTAAAAGGGGTGCCTCACATTATGAGGGACATATAAAATAGACTTACTAACATCAGCATAGGCCACATTAAAATATATTGAAATGGTTATACAGACTGTAATTATTGTTTGCATCCAGAATTTTCTTATAGCTCAGTGACACTAAGATGCATCTAATGAACCTAATATATAACACAGTATTAGAATATCAAAGTCTTTACCTTGCGTTTAAAGTGTAATTGTTAGGGGCGAATGCAGAGCAGGTCCAGTGTCCATCAGCCACAACGCGCGTTTTGTCATTATACAAAATATTTTTTTATATAGAATTCTGGGTGCACACTTTTGCTTACCTGGCTATTGTATATGCCAGTTTAGGTAGTTTGATGTTGTAGATTTTGATACCGACACAAAATATGGTAGAAGATAACTAATTGATGGGACAGAGTTAATTGGTGTCATTTTATGTCTGCGCCTATGCACTGTTGCCCCGTCTACTTCTCCAATTTTTTAAGGAGAGGAAATGGGGGGGGGGGTAATTTGGACTTCTGCTATGGGGGCCCCGTAATTACAATGTATGCACCTGTTATTTTTACTAATATTTGTCTAAATTTTGGTGTAATAAAAGTGATTGGGGAACAGTGCACTACTTTAGCTACAAAATCATGCGGGGACAAACAGTACAATATTATGGTAACTCATGTTACAGCCTCAGGTAGTCATTCACCCAGAACTAAGCAGCAAAAGTAGTGGCCAGTAGTAGTGCCTCAATTACTAGTCATTATTGGGTGTGATAGGGATGTACTTTCCCCTTGTAGGACATACCATATATCTGTGATACACGTAGGTCATAAACTTTAGGACTCTTACCCATTAGAATCCATGCAACCCTTTTACTCATGAATTTTAAAGGATATGACTATGCTTCTCCATTGAAGTCTATTGCTGAACAAGTATAGGCTACCATAGTCTTTAAAGGTAATCTGTCAGCAAGCTTTTGCTATTTAATATGAAAGCAGCATAATGTAGGGATAGAGAGCCTGATTCCAGTGTCATTTATTGGGCTGCTTGATGCTAGTTTTGATAGAATCTCTGTTTTCTCTGCTGTAGATGTAGCAGTGGTCTGGATGCTGAGCTCTGTTTAAACCCACTCACACCTATGATTGACAGCTTCCTGTATACACTGTGCATTGTCAGTAAACTGCTAATCAGTGGTGGAGGCGGAGTCACACAGATTAGCTGGACTGTGACACCTAGTCCTCTAGTGATTATAAAACACTAATTGTATTGAAACTACAGCATGCTGCTGAGTAAGTGACACATCCCTAGGATCAAGCTCACCAACATCACGCTGCTTTCAGATTACATAGCAAAAATCTACTGATAGAGCCCCTCTTAATGGAGAGGCATGCCCACAAGTGTTGCCTGCATTGCAGTTAAATTTGGCAACAGCAGGTTAACCAATGGGTTCATGGTACTCTTTTTACTAATAAGAGAGGGTCTCAGAGGTTAATCATACACCTATCACTACAAATATGGAATAATTGTGAAAGATGGGAATAGGGCTGTAAGTAATCTCTCAGTGTTTGCACTCATGTAGAATTTCAGACGTATGGTTTAGAGATAAGAGTCTATGTCTATTTTGTAAATAAGTTACCAATGCAATATCTACCCCTGAAAATAATACTCTAACAAAAAGACCTTTAAGGGTTATGCAGATGTCCGTGGACCTTGGTCCAATTACGGATCGTAATGTATGGACTGTCCACTGGTCTGTATGAGCCCTAAAGAAGTAAACTTTGAGTACCTTAACCGAGAATTTGTAACATATGAAAATGAAAATGTTCCCCCTATTATCCCCCAAAACTCCTAACTTTACATAAATATATGAAGGTAGATAATGAGATGAAAAGAACATTACTTTCTCTCTCATTTTCTCCCTCATTGTAATTGACTTTGAAACAAACTTTTTAAAATAGTTAATGCTACCTATACCTTAAAAGTTATTTCATCTACAGATAGTTAAATGAATACATTAAATGGTCTCATTGCATACATAGCACACACACCATGGGGCAAAAGTGAAAAAGGATAAAATAAAATATAAGAATTTTAAACCCTTTTTGATTAGGCCAAGTCTCCTGCTGTAAAAGCAATGTTAAGTGTAAATGGAGTGTAGAATATATTTAACAGCTGCAAGCATTGTGCTAAACTGCGTGCTGGGATCATAGTTGTGAAAGCATCCCATAGCCAAATACATTAATGTACCTCCATTAGTCTGATAGCAGGAGGTAGCATGCAACATCAAGTTTTGTTTTATACCAGTGACTCAAACCCCTGTGAACTTTGCTGGTAAACAGAAATGACAGCTATTTTGACATTTCTGTACAGTGCTTTGAAAGGTAGAGAAGGTATATTTCTTTTAAAGCAATGGCCACAAATGAAACACATTTAGTATTCATTTTTACTTCTATAACATACAGTGGTGGCCAAAAGTATTGGCACCTCTGCAATTCTGTCAGATAATACTCAGTTTCTTCCTGAAAATGATCGCCATCACAAATTCTTTGGTATTATTATCTTCATTTAATTTGCTTGCAAGGAAAAAAACAGAAAAGAGAATGAAGCAAAAATCAAATCATTGATCATTTCACACAAAACTCCAAAAATGGGCCAGACAAAAGTATTGGCACCCTCAGCCTAATACTTGGTTGCACAACCTTTAGCCAAAATAACTGCGAACAACCGCTTCCGGTAACCATCAATGAGTTTCTTACAATGCTCTGCTGGAATTGTAGACCATTCTTCTTTGGCAAACTGCTCCAGGTCCCTGATACTTGAAGGGTGCCTTCTCCAAACTGCCATTTTGAGATCGCTCCACAGGTGTTCTATGGGATTCAGGTCTGGACTCATTGCTGGCCACCTTAGAAGTCTCCAGTGCTTTCTCTCAAACCATTTTATAGCGCTTTTGAAAGTGTGTTTTGGGTCATTGTCCTGCTGGAAGACCCATGACCTCTGAGGGAGACCTAGCTTTCTCACACTGGGCCCTACATTATGCTGCAAAATTTGTTGGTAGTCTTCAGACTTCATAATGCGATGCACACGGTCAAGCAGTCCAGTGCCAGAGGCAGCAAAGCAACCCCAAAACATCAGGGAACCTCCGCCATGTTTGACTGTAGGGACCGTGTTCTTTTCTTTGAATGCCTCTTTTTTTTTCCTGTACACTCTATGTTGATGCTTTTTCCCAAGAAGCTCTACTTTTGTCTCATCTGACCAGAGAACATTCTTCCAAAATGTTTTAGGCTTTCTCAGGTAAGTTTTGGCAAACTCCAGCCTGGCTTTTTTATGTCTTGGGGTAAGAAGTGGGGTCTTCCTGGGTATCCTACCATACAGTCCCTTTTCATTCAGACGCCAACGGATAGTACGGGTTGACACTGTTGTACCCTCGGACTGCAGGGCAGCTTGAACTTGTTTGGATGTTAGTCGAGGTTCTTTATCCACCATCAGCAGAATCATGCGTTGAAATCTCTCGTCAATTTTTCTTTTCCGTCCACATCTAGGGAGGTTAGCC
The DNA here is from genome assembly GCF_046119375.1 of Phyllobates terribilis. Lineage (NCBI taxonomy): Eukaryota > Metazoa > Chordata > Amphibia > Anura > Dendrobatidae > Phyllobates > Phyllobates terribilis. The sequence continues at coordinate 289,288,542 of NW_027362769.1, forward strand.
ACAGTGCCATGGGCTTTAAACTTCTTGATGACACTGCGCACGGAAGACACAGGAACATTCAGGTCTTTGGAGATGGACTTGTAGCCTTGAGATTGCTCATGCTTCCTCATAATTTGGTTTCTCAAGTCCTCAGACAGTTCTTTGGTCTTCTTTCTTTTCTCCATGCTCAATGTGGTACACACAAGGACACAGGACATAGGTTGAGTCAATGTTAATCCATGTTAACTGGCTGCAAGTGTGATTTAGTTATTGCCAACACCTGTTAGGTGCCACAGGTAAGTTACAGGTGCTGTTAATTACACGAATTAGAGAAGCATCACATGATTTTTTAAACAGTGCCAGTACTTTTGTCCACCCACTTTTTTAGGTTTGGTGTGGAATTATATCCAATTTGGCTTTAGGACAATTCTTTTTGTGTTTTTTCATTGAAGACAAATTAAATGAAGATAATAATACCAAAGAATTTGTGATTGCAATCATTTTCAGGAAGAAACTGAGTATTATCTGACAGAATTGCAGAGGTGCCAATACTTTTGGCCACCACTGTATATGATTAAAGGGAACCTGTCACCACTTTGGAGTTATCAGACCTCTACTAGGGCCATACAGGGTATAGAAAAGTAAATCTATACATACCTGTATTGCCCATTGTAGAGGTTTGATTGCTGAGAAAAGCGCTTTAATCAATTCTATTTTGTACACGCTTGGCGTTTGGGGAACGCCAAGCAATCTCTGCCTATGTACTTATTATTCCCCCAAATTCCCGCCTATATGCTTAATTATCATATTACCCCCCTCCCTGGCACATCACAGGGCCCTGTAATGTGCACTGAGCTCCCTGACTTCCCGGGCATGAGCAAAGCACCGCTCACATAGAGCGCGCTTTGCTTCATCAAAGCTCCGTCTCTGTGCTCTGCGCTGCAGGGTTCTATTGCTCAGGCGCCCGGGAGTCAATGTCACGTCCCGGTGCCTGCACAATAGAACCCTGCGGCGCAGTGCACGGAGAGACGGGTCCGGGAAGGAGCAAAGCGTGCTCTATGTGAGCGGTGCTTTGCTCATGCCCGGGAAGTCAGGGAGCACAGTGCATGTCACAGGGCCTGTCACAGGGCCCTGTGATGTGCAGGGGAGGGAGGAATATGGTAGCTAAGCATATAGGCGCGGATTTGGGTGAATAATAAGCACATAGGTGAGGACTACTTAGCGTCGCCTGGACGCCAAGCCTCTACAAAATAGAATTGATTAAAGTGCTTTTCTCTGCAATCAAACCTCTACTATGGGCCATACAGGTATGCATAGATTTACTTTTCTATACCCTGTATGCCCATAGATGTCTGATAACTCCAAAGTGGTGACAGATTCCCTTTAAATAGTGTACATATTAAAATGAAAGGTTGCATTGCTTGTTTTATTACTATGAAGCAACAACTTTGAAAACCTCTTTAATCCAGGAAGCTTTATTCTTTATTCAGAGATAAAAATATATATTCGGTCAATGATGAGCATTTGACACACTATTCTAGGCCCTCCCTCTATTGAAAGTTCACTTTAATTTTTTTGCTAAGTCTGTGACTCAAGCAGTAGACACCACCATAAATACACTGCTCAAAAAAATAAAGGGAACACTCAAATAACACATCCTAGATCTGAATGAATGAAATATTTTCATTGAATACCTTGTTCTGTACAAAGTTGAATGTGCTGACAACAAAATCACACAAAAATCATCACTGGAAATTAAATTTATTAACCAATAGAGGCCTGGATTTGGAGTCACCCCCAAAATGAAAGTGGAAAAACACACTTCAGGCTGATCCAACTTTGATGTAATGTCCTTAAAACAAGTCAAAATGAGGCTCAGTATTGTGTATGACCTCCCTACAATGCCTGGGCATGCTCCTGATGAGGTTGCGGATGGTCTTCTGTGGGATCTCCTCCCAGACCTGGACTAAAGCATCCGCCAACTCCTGGACAGTCTGTGGTGCAACGTGACATTGGTGGATGGAGTGAGACATGATATCCCAGATGTGCTCAATCAGATTCAGGTCTGGGGAATGGGCGGGCCAGTCCATAGCTTCAATGTCTTGATCTTGTAGAAACTGCTGACACACTCCAGCCACATGTGGTCTGGCATTGTCCTGCATTAGGAGGAGCCCAGGGCCAACCACACCAGCATATGGTCTCACAAAGGGTCTGAGGATCTCATCTCGGTACCTAATGGCAGTCAGGCTACCTCTGGCAATCACCTGGAAGGCTGTGCGGCCCTCCAAATAAATGCCACCCCACACCATTACTGACCCACTGCCAAACCGGTCATGCTGAAGGATGTTGCAGGCAGCAGATCGCTCTCCACGGTGTCACCAGACTCTGTCACGTCACATGTGCTCAATGTGAACCTGCTTTCATCTGTGAAGAGCACAGGGCGCCAGTGGCGACTTTGACAATCCTGGTGTTCTGTGGCAAATTCCAAGCGTCCTGCACGGTGTTGGGCTGTGAGCACAACCCCCATCTGTGGACGTTGGGCCCTCATACCACCCTCATGGAGTCGGTTTCTAACCATTTGTGCAGGCACATGCACATTTGAGGCCTGCTGGAGGTCAATTTGCTGTAGTGCTCCTCCTGTTCCTCCTTGCACAAAGGCGGAGGTGGCGGTCCTGCTGCTGGGTTGTTGCCCTCCTACAGCCTCCTCCACGTCTTCTGGTGTACTGGCCTGTCTCCTGGTAGCACCTCCAGCCTCTACACACTACGATGACGGACACAGCAAACCTTCTTGCCACAGCTCGCATTGATATGCCATCCTGGATGAGCTGCACTACCTGAGCAACTTCTGTGGGTTGTAGAGTCCGTCTCATGCTACCACGAGTGTGAAAGCACAACCAACATTCAAAAGTGAGCAAAACATCAGCCAGAAAGCATTGGTACTGAGATGTGGTCTGTGGTCCCCACCTGCAGAACCACTACTTTATTGAGGGTGTCTTGATAATTGCCAATAATTTCCATCTATTGTCCATTCCATTTGCACAACAGCATGTGAAATTGATTGTCAATCAATGTTGCTTCCTAAGTGGACAGTTTGATTTCACAGAAGTTTGATTTACTTGGAGTTATATTCTGTTGTTTAAGTGTTCCTTTTATTTTTTTGAGCAGTGTATAAAAATGAATCCTTAAATCACTGTTGATCACAATGGATATTACATATACCAAACAGATCAATCTAAGTCATGATAAGTGAACAATGGGGAATAAAAACTTGTATGGCCTGTAGAGAGAGACATTTGCAAATTGCCTATTACAAGAGTAAGAGGACTAGGAACTCTAGTGCCACCTATCGGAAGTAGCAAACCTAAAAGTCAATATTGATCCTTTAACAAGCCTTGACATATAACTTAGGATAAAAGCCAAACCAGAATCTCAATTTGCAGATACAGGATATTTCATGGTGTAGCTCCTCTTCAGCGTAAAATAAGAGATCTGATTTGGCTAGGTGACAGGCTTCTGACTGGGATCTAAGGGATAAGGTTTTCTTTGTAGAGTGTGACATGCCTGGCCTGCCATGCCAATATGAGGAGGCTTATAAGCCCTTCTATGTTCCTCTAAGAAATTAAATATGCAAATTGCCTCTTCAGAGAGATTCTTTCTACACATGCACAAGCAGATGACAAGTACCTGGAATACAATAGATTTTCTCAGCGTCTTCTATAATAATATCCAAGTCATTTTCCTTTTTACCAAGAAGTTTACTTGTTGAAAATGACAAATTGATTGCATCCTCACAAAGAATTCTGTCATTAGCTCCTTCAACAAACAACACCATAGTGTTTTTTTTAGCTCAACAGAGCGTACCATTGAGGGACAAAGACAAGTTGGGTTACTAAGCGAAGTCACTCACTACATAAAAAGAGAATAGCTACAAATCCACAATATTTCATTAGTGATCTTGAGTGAGATCAACTTAATCTCCTAGAGAAAGGTCTATTTTTTACCTCATAGAGTAGCTCTGACTATAATACAACCACAATTACAAAACAGCTGTGACACTGTGCAAAATGTAAAGAAAACAAGAATGTAATGATGTGGAAATCTCTTATAGCCATATTTTATTCACGGCAGTACATAGAATACTGATGAGAAGTTGTATGTTAGACAATGTTGTATGTTAGACATTTTCCTATATCATTTGAAAAAATTACCTAATTTATAAATTAATGGCAGCAAAACATCTCAAGAAATTCAAAATAAATTTGCCAAATTTAAATACTGGAAAGCTTGTAATTCCTTGTGTAAAATACACTTGAGGAAAAGGAGAGAGAAAACCCTGCTGACCATAAGAGCTCACACACTGCAGGAGAGAGAGAACCTCACTGATCATAAGATCTTACACTTTACAGGTGTAAAGTGTTTCCAAGTGTTTGTGTTTCCAAGATTTCCTTCCTTTTTTTTTTTTTTTCTCTCTCTCTCTTTTTTTTTTTCCCTCTTTTTGGCTCCAAGGGTTGCTTTGGCAGTTTTTCTCTTCACTCCATGTGTTCGCATGTGTGTATATACAGTACAGACCAAAAGTTTGGACACACCTTCTCATTTAAATATTTTTCTGTATTTTCATGACTTTGAAAATTGTACATTCACACTGAAGGCATCAAAACTATGAATTAACACATGTGGAATTATATACTTAATAAAAAAGTGTGAAACAAATTAAAATATGTCTTATATTATAGGTTCTTCAAAGTAGCCACCTTTTGCTTTGATAATTGCTTTGCACACTCTTGGCATTCTCTTGATGAGCTTCAAGAGGTAGTCACCGGAAATGGTTTTCACTTCACCGGTGTGCCCTGTCAAGTTTAATAAGTGGGATTTCTTGCATTATAAATGGGGTTGGGACGATCAGTTGTGTTGTGAAGAAGTCAGGTTGATACACAGCTGATAGGCCTACTGAATAGACTGTTAGAATTTGTATTATGGCAAGAAAAAAGCAGCTAAGTAAAGAAAAACGAGTGGTTATCATTACTTTAAGAAATGAAGGTCAGTCAGTGCGAAAAATTGGGAAAACTTTGAAAGTGTCCCCAAGTGCAGTTGCAAAAACCATCAAGCGCTATAAAGAAACTGGCTCACATGAGTACTTCCCCAGGAAAGGAAGACCAAGAGTCACCTCTGCTTCTGAGGATAAGTTTATCCGAGTCACCAGCCTCAGAAATCGCAGGTTAACAGCAGCTCAGATTAGAGACCAAGTCAATGCCACACAGAGTTCTAGCAGCAGACACATCTCTACCACAACTGTTAAGAGGAGACTTTGTGCAGCAGGCCTTCATGGTAAAATAGCTGCTAGGAAATCACTGCTAAGGAAAGGCAACAAGCAGAAGAGACTTGTTTGGGCTAAAGAACACAAGGAATGGACATTAGACCAGTGAAAATCTGTGCTTTGGTCTGATGAGTCCAAATTTGAGATCTTTGGTTCCAACCACTGTGTCTTTGTGCGACGCAGAAAAGGTGAACAGATGGACTCTACATGCCTGGTTCCCACCGTGGAGCATGGAGGAGGTGTGATGGTGCTTTGCTGGTGACACTGTTGGGGATTTATTCAAAATTGAAGGCATACTGAACCAGCATGGCTACCACAGCATCTTGCAGCGGCATGCTATTCCATCCGGTTTGCGTTTAGTTGGACCATCATTTATTTTTCAACAGGACAATAACCCCAAACACACCTCCAGGCTGTGTAAGGGCTATTTGATCAAGAAGGAGAGTGATGGGGTGCTACGCCAGATGACCTGGCCTCCACAGTCACCAGACCTGAACCCAATCGAGATGGTTTGGGGTGAGCTGGACCGCAGAGTGAAGACAAAAGGGTCAACAAGTGCTAAGCATTAGTGTTGAGCCACCCCCGTAGTGTTCGAGTTCGGTTCGGTTCGTCGAACACCCGTGTGTTCGCCGAACTGTTCGTCGAACTGTTCGTCGAACACCTTCGAACACCGTTAAAACCAATGGCAGGCAAACAAAAACACATAGAAACACATAGAAAACACCTTCAAAGGTGTCCAAAAGCTGACAAACTGCTCAGAAGACACAACTAACACATGGAAAAGTGACAAGTACATATAGTCATGAGAAAAGAAAAGAGGTGGAGGAGTAAAAGGAGGGGGAGACACAGATATAGGCATGTCATGCCCTTCTAAAATCCAAAAAGTGAGAAGCCGACACGTTCAGTCCGCTCCTGCCCGTGCCACCTCCGTGTCGCCGGGGTTGTGCCAGAGCCGCGGTGAACCCTGACGGACAGCCCCCCTCTCCCAATACTGGTGCCTGTCCGCTGGTGGGTCGAGCGAGCCCCCCTGTGGTGGAGGCAGCTCTAAGCTTTTTAATTTAAATTGTCTCACTAATTTGAATGAATACACTTTAAATCCATTTACAAGGATCTATTGGAGGGCAAGTCTCATGCCAGCAGCCGCGTAATTCCAGCTCCAGTAGCGTCCACTAAAGCTGCTGCAGTTAAAAAGCTTTTATAAGGATCGAGCTCGGCTGTCCACCGCAAGGCATCCTACTGCCAGTCCCAGCCCCTATGCCTTTGGGTGCCTCCTGATGCTCTTCACTGAGTATCCCGTGGTCCCGAAGCATTTCCTTTGAAAAAATTAAGTGTCCAAACTACAGGTGGTGTAGCTTGCTTAACAGCCGGGATAATCCGCTGACTAGCAGACACTGCTACTAGGCACAAAGTATTTCCTGGGCTAGATGCAGTTAAAAATTTGTAATTAGATACTCTCGTTGGATGCTGAGAAAGCATTCCATAGAGTCTCCTGGCACGCCATATATGATTCTCTTAAAAAGCTTGGGGTAGGGGTCTAGGGGACCCTTTTATAGCCAAAATCACGGCCCTGTATCGCAATACGTCACCTAGGCTGAAGATAAATGGAACTGTAGCACCCTGAGGGCTCGGTTGCTACAGAGGTATTGCACCTCACCCAGAGGTGTGATATCTCACTCTCAGGTAAGGATGGAGTGTGGATCAGGACCCGACACCTGCATGCATTACACCACATTGCCGTGGGGCAGGGCGACCAATATGCCCCTGAGATGGGCACGACAGTCCCTGTCCCTGGCTGGAGTGGGGGGAGGGAACACTGAGGAAGGGGAACCCTGTAGTGCAGGAGCAGGGAGGAAGCAGTTCCTGGGTGCATTGAGAAGGGAGTATAAAAGGTGGGCACCATCTTAGTTCAGTGCAGAGAAGTCTGAGCAGAAGTGGCAGGAAGCAGGGGCTCTGCATGAGCTCTGCTCCGGAGGCGGGCCTAGTAACAGAGGCCCAGGCCTGGAAGAGGGAGAAGGAAGGAAGAGGAGCGGAGAAGGCTCCAGGAACGAGGAACGAAGGGATCCCAGTGGTGCGGACGGGCAATTCGCCACCGCACGCCCGAATCCACCTGCATGGAGGGGTCAGGCCAAAGGGGGAGACCGGTCCCCGAAACTAGTGGAGGCAGGAAACGACCCTCAGCTAGAAACCGGAGGCTGTGACATTTTATGTGGCGCAGCCCCTCACTACACCCGCTAGGAGGGCAGCACATAGGGTTAGGGAAACTGGCGCCAAGTTTACCAAGAGGAGGCCCGAGGCAGCCGGACAGAAGGGTTGGTAAGAAAGGCCAGACAAAGGACACACAAAGGGGGTCCTGTGAAGTGCTCCAAAGTTATCTGGGAGTTGTCTGAGCCCCTCACCTGGTGAGCACAGTACGACGTGGGCAGCCGTTACCTGCAGACGTGGTCTGGATAATAAGAACTGTGAGTAAAGGCCCTGGACTGCATCACTGACTCCGTGTCGTTACTGCTGCTGCCCTGCACCATCACCCCCATCCTCCGCATACACTGCCCTGAGGCTATACTCCTCCCGTGGGGAGTTATGCTACGCTCTGCTGCACCCACAACACCAGCCTCAGCAGTGTGCCCTGCAGCGGCGGTTCACTCTGACCGCAATCCACGGGTGGCGTAGTCGGACATTTAAACATCAAAACCACATAAATAGTTCCGCCACTGGTTTGACCACCCTGAGCCACGGAACCGGGTCGCCGCCACGAAGACTACAACCACCAGCATCCACCAAAAAGGGTCCGGAACCGGGTGTCCCAAGGCCCAGGGGGTGCATCAGAACATTTTCATCACCTTTCACAATCACCAATGGGACAAGGCAGGGATGTCCTCTGTCCCCTCTCTTATATATCCTAGTGACGGAGCACCTGCTCTCATCAATTCGCCATAACCCCAATATTAGGTGGATTGAGGTGGGAGGCACCGAGTACAAGTGCTCTCTATTTGCTGATGATGTACTAGTATATGTCACTCAATCACATATATCCATCCATGCTGTTATGGCTGAAATAGATCACTTTGTTACATGGTCAAATTTTAAAATCAATGCAGCGAAGTCTGAGGCCCTCGATGTCTCCCTCCCCAAATCCATATAGGATTCCATCCAGTCCAACTTTCCCTTTGCCTGGCCCTCACAGGGTATCAAATACTTAGGAATTCCTATTCATAGAGACCTCTCCCATCTATGTTATCTTAATTTTGGGCCCTTTATTGAACAACTCCATACAGACCACGGTTGGCAAGTTAGAACTGTAAGATTCACTACGTGAACCACTGGTGTTTTGTGGAAAAGCACATGTACACTGTGTTCCAAATTATTATGCAAAAAGTGTTTAGGAGTAGAGATGAGCGTTGTTCTACTCGAACTGTTCGCCAATCTCAAATTCGAGCTGTTTTGGGCGGTGTTCGAGCCGTTCGGCGAACACGAACAATTTGAGAAAAATTCGGCTGTTCGAGGTTATGTTCGATAACTGTTCGTGCACCAAAATCATAACTGGATTTTTTCTCAGTAATGATGAAAATTAATGTTAATACGCAGTTTGAGTGTACAGCGGGGTGGGGGGAGGGGCAGGGGATGGATCTCTGCAGGAACAATGAAGATCTCCATTTTTTTTTCTCTTTCCCGCATTTGCAGTGGGGAGGTGCAATCTGTCAGCCTATCAGCAGCGCACACACGGAGCGAAGTACTTTTTTTCACACAAGCAAGGGCATGTGTCATTGGCAGTGTATGTCACATGTCCTTGCCCTATAAGACCAAGCCATTTTCCCCGTCGCCACCATTTTCTCACTGCTGCAGCTGCGTGTTAGACGGCACCGCTGTTGCTGTGTGCGCTATACCTTGTTAATTTCAAGCCAATTTTCACACAAATATACAGATACATTGGGAGTAGGGAATAGTTGTGATTGCAGTCCTTTTAAGGACTAGGTTACAGCATTTCCTACGACTTTTATCAGGGAGGTCTGTGCTCTTAAATAGATCGGTTGTGGGAGTAAAGACTAATTGTAATTGTAGTCCTTTTCAGGACTAGGTTACATGAGTTCCTATCAGTTTTTGCCAGGCAGGTCTGTGCCAGTGCTGTGCAAGTTTTTTTCACAGCATTTGGCTGAATCTAGCAAAGCTAATCCTTTTTGGCCTATTGCAGAGTGTGTTAGTCAGTGGAGTAGCCTATCTGTGTTGCAAGATATACCACCTGTGTATAGAATACCAATTTTTTTACTGCACCTAGTGAAGTAAAATCTTTTGGGCATAGCATCATTCTATTAGTCCATCTATACTGACCTCCATCAGGTTGCAAATTAAAACTAATTTTTATCTGCATCTACAGTACCTCTGAAAAAATATTTGGGCTTCTAGCAGTGTGTGGGACTTGTTCTATTAGTCCATCTATACTGACCTCCATCAGGTTGCAAACTGAATATATTTTTTTCTGCATCTACCTCTGAAAAAATATTGGGCTTCTAGCTGTGTGTGGGTCTTGTTCTATTAATCCATCTATACTGACCTCCATCAGGTTGCAAACTGAATATATTTTTTTCTGCATCTACCTCTGAAAAAATATTTGGCCTTCTAGTAGTGTGTCGGACTTTCTCTATTAGTCCATCTATACTGACCTCCATCAGGTTGCAAATTAAAACTAATTTTTATCTGCATCTACAGTACCTCTGAAAAAATATTTGGGCTTCTAGCAGTGTGTGGGACTTGTTCTATTAGTCCATCTATACTGACCTCCATCAGGTTGCAAACTGAATATATTTTTTTCTGCATCTACCTCTGAAAAAATATTGGGCTTCTAGCTGTGTGTGGGTCTTGTTCTATTAATCCATCTATACTGACCTCCATCAGATTGCAAACTGAATATATTTTTTTCTGCATCTACCTCTGAAAAAATATTTGGCCTTCTAGTAGTGTGTCGGACTTTCTCTATTAGTCCATCTATACTGACCTCCATCAGGTTGCAAATTAAAACTAATTTTTATCTGCATCTACAGTACCTCTGAAAAAATATTTGGGCTTCTAGCAGTGTGTGGGACTTGTTCTATTAGTCCATCTATACTGACCTCCATCAGGTTGCAAACTGAATATAGTTTTTTCTGCATCTACCTCTGAAAAAATATTGGGCTTCTAGCTGTGTGTGGGTCTTGTTCTATTAATCCATCTATACTGACCTCCATCAGGTTGCAAACTGAATATATTTTTTTCTGCATCTACCTCTGAAAAAATATTTGGCCTTCTAGTAGTGTGTCGGACTTTCTCTATTAGTCCATCTATACTGACCTCCATCAGGTTGCAAACTGAATATATTTTTTTTCTGCATCTAGCTCTGAAAAAATATTTGGCCTTCTAGTAGTGTGTCGGACTTTCTCTATTAGTCCATCTATACTGACCTCCATCAGGTTGCAAATTAAAACTAATTTTTATCTGCATCTACAGTACCTCTGAAAAAATATTTGGGCTTCTAGCAGTGTGTGGGACTTGTTCTATTAGTCCATATATACTGACCTCCATCAGGTTGCAAACTGAATATATTTTTTTCTGCATCTACCTCTGAAAAAATATTGGGCTTCTATCTGTGTGTGGGTCTTGTTCTATTAATCCATCTATACTGACCTCCATCAGGTTGCAAACTGAATATAATTTTTTTCTGCATCTAGCTCTGAAAAAATATTTGGCCTTCTAGTAGTGTGTCGGACTTTCTCTATTAGTCCATCTATACTGACCTCCATCAGGTTGCAAATTAAAACTAATTTTTATCTGCATCTACAGTACCTCTGAAAAAATATTTGGGCTTCTAGCTGTGTGTGGGACTTGTTGTATTAGTCCATCTATACTGACCTCCATCAGGTTGCAAACTGAATATATTTTTTTCTGCATCTACCTCTGAAAAAATATTTGGCCTTCTAGTAGTGTGTCGGACTTTCTCTATTAGTCCATCTATACTGACCTCCATCAGGTTGCAAATTAAAACTAATTTTTATCTGCATCTACAGTACCTCTGAAAAAATATTTGGGCTTCTAGCAGTGTGTGGGACTTGTTCTATTAGTCCATCTATACTGACCTCCATCAGGTTGCAAACTGAATGTAGTTTTTTCTGCAAATACCTCTGAAAAAATATTGGGCTTCTAGCTGTGTGTGGGTCTTGTTCTATTAATCCATCTATACTGACCTCCATCAGGTTGCAAACTGAATATATTTTTTTCTGCATCTACCTCTGAAAAAATATTTGGCCTTCTAGTAGTGTGTCGGACTTTCTCTATTAGTCCATCTATACTGACCTCCATCAGGTTGCAAACTGAATATATTTTTTTTCTGCATCTAGCTCTGAAAAAATATTTGGCCTTCTAGTAGTGTGTCGGACTTTCTCTATTAGTCCATCTATACTGACCTCCATCAAGTTGCAAATTAAAACTAATTTTTATCTGCATCTACAGTACCTCTGAAAAAATATTTGGGCTTCTAGCAGTGTGTGGGACTTGTTCTATTAGTCCATATATACTGACCTCCATCAGGTTGCAAACTGAATATATTTTTTTCTGCATCTACCTCTGAAAAAATATTGGGCTTCTATCTGTGTGTGGGTCTTGTTCTATTAATCCATCTATACTGACCTCCATCAGGTTGCAAACTGAATATAATTTTTTTCTGCATCTAGCTCTGAAAAAATATTTGGCCTTCTAGTAGTGTGTCGGACTTTCTCTATTAGTCCATCTATACTGACCTCCATCAGGTTGCAAATTAAAACTAATTTTTATCTGCATCTACAGTACCTCTGAAAAAATATTTGGGCTTCTAGCTGTGTGTGGGACTTGTTGTATTAGTCCATCTATACTGACCTCCATCAGGTTGCAAACTGAATATATTTTTTTCTGCATCTACCTCTGAAAAAATATTTGGCCTTCTAGTAGTGTGTCGGACTTTCTCTATTAGTCCATCTATACTGACCTCCATCAGGTTGCAAATTAAAAATAATTTTTATCTGCATCTACAGTACCTCTGAAAAAATATTTGGGCTTCTAGCTGTGTGCGGGACTTGTTGTATTAGTCCATCTATACTGACCTCCATCAGATTGCAAACTGAATATATTTTTTTCTGCATCTACCTCTGAAAAAATATTTGGCCTTCTAGTAGTGTGTCGGACTTTCTCTATTAGTCCATCTATACTGACCTCCATCAGGTTGCAAATTAAAACTAATTTTTATCTGCATCTACAGTACCTCTGAAAAAATATTTGGGCTTCTAGCAGTGTGTGGGACTTGTTCTATTAGTCCATCTATACTGACCTCCATCAGGTTGCAAACTGAATATATTTTTTTCTGCATCTACCTCTGAAAAAATATTGGGCTTCTAGCTGTGTGTGGGTCTTGTTCTATTAATCCATCTATACTGACCTCCATCAGGTTGCAAACTGAATATATTTTTTTCTGCATCTACCTCTGAAAAAATATTTGGCCTTCTAGTAGTGTGTCGGACTTTCTCTATTAGTCCATCTATACTGACCTCCATCAGGTTGCAAATTCAAAATAATTTTTTTCTGCATCTAACCCAGCCAATAGTTTTGGCCTAATACCACAGTTTGGCCACTCAGCTCTGCTCGGTTACCATCCATTGTTTTTTTGTGCAAACAACTCCAGAGTTGTGAATTAGTTAACCACCAAAATGAGTGGAAAAAGGCCTGCTGCTGGTGGAAAGGGGAAAAGGCGTGTTGGGAAGGGGAAAAAAGGTTGTGTCCGTGGGGTAGGTGTTAAAGCAACAGTAACATCTGCAGAAGAAAGACCATCTTCCAGCCAAACTAAAATGTCTACTTCTTTTAGCGGACAATGTGATAAGATCCCTTTCTTACGGCCACGCCAATCGCTACAAATTCCAGATGAGGCACAAAAACAGCAGGTGCTTCAACGGATATCAAGTGCTCCTTTAAGTGGGCTCTCCTCCACATCAACTTCAACATCACAAATACTCCAGTCCTCAAAGGTGTCACCCAAATCGCACTTGCTTCCTCACAGCTCCCAAATCTCCAGCTGCCCGTCTGAGTATGAGGTAGAACAGATGGTTGAGTCTGCAGAGCTGTTTACTCATACTATAGCCTGGGAATCAGAGGTCGACTCCAGCGCTTCTGTGAATCCAGACGAGGAAATGATCTGCACTGATGCCCAGAATCTTTATGAGTCGGATCCAGGACCAGACGCAGAAGGTTCTGACCATAATGTAGACCCTCATTCCCAAACTGTAACTCCTGTTGGTGGAGACAATGAGGAAGACGATGATAAGACTCAAATACCTGATTGGAGCGACAACTTTAGTTTTTTGTCAGGGCAGGAACAGGTTGGCTCTGAGGACGACGGGTGTGATAACGCACAGGGTGATGATGATGAGGTCGGAGATCCCACTTACTGTCAACCCACAGTCAGCCAAGAGATGAGGTCAGCAGAGGAGGTGGAGGAAGATGCTAGTGACGACGAGGTCAGGTTGCGCCTTCCTGGACAGAGACGTAGTACTGGAAGCACGTCAACAACTGCATCCTCAAACACAACTCTGCCTCTCACCACAAGTCGTGGTGGCTCTTCAGGTCGCATGGGTGCTAAGCCTTGCATAGCCTGGGCATTTTTTCAGATCGATAAAGATGACCCAACTCGTGTTATCTGTAACATTTGTCAGCAAAAGCTAAGTAGAGGCCAAAAAATACATAGTTTGAGTACTTCATGCATGAACCGGCACATGGACATGAAGCATAAGTTGCAGTGGGAAGCTCAGTGTGCTACAATGCGGCCTAGCCGGCCGGGCCAACCACCGTCTGCCATATCTTGTGCATCCGCGGCCTCTTCATCCTCTGTGACTGGGGGGACAGCAGTCACACCTGTTTTGGGGCGCAGACCTGCCACCTCTTTACCCGCAACAGCCAGCGTGATTGGCAGGTCATCATTTTCTTTGGAGGTGGTAACACCAGCTGGTGTTGAGCGCTGTCCGACATCGATAGCACCACCTTTGGATGAAGGCAACCTAACATGTCCGCCTGCATCTTCCTCACAGACCGGCAGTTTGCCGGGGACACCCTTATCAACCCCGTCTAAGCACAATAGCCAGCCCTCGGTCCCTCAGATGTGGACAAGTAAAAGACCATTTCCTCCTAGCCATGAGAAATCTAAGAGGTTGAATTTCACCATCTGCAAGCTCTTGGCTACAGAAATGCTGCCTTTCCGCCTGGTGAACACAGAGGATTTTTCGAGACCTTATGTCCGTCGCAGTGCCCCAGTACCAGATGCCCAGTCGGCACTACTTCTCAAAGAAAGGTGTGCCTGCGCTCCACCAGCATGTCGCACACAACATCACCGCTTCTTTGAGAAACTCTGTGTGTGACAGGGTGCATTTCACCACAGACACTTGGACGAGTAGGCATGGACAGGGGCGTTACATGTCGCTGACTGGGCACTGGGTAACTATGGTGACAGCAGGACAAGGGGCTGCTGTCCAAGTCTTGCCGTCCCCACGAGTTGTGCGTCAATCCTCTTTATGTCAAAGTTCCTGCACTGCTTCTGCCTCCTCAACCTCCTCTCGGTCTTCCACCTGCACCCAAAGCCTGTCTGGTCATGCCACAAGCTTTCTAACTGCGCAGAAGGGATCCTGCACACCTCCTTACTATGCTGGCAGTAGGGCTCAACGTCATCAGGCGGTTTTTACATTGAAATGTCTGGGAAATGTGAGTCACACAGCTGAGGAGTTGTGGTCAGCTCTGGAGAACCAATTTCATGAATGGTTGTCTCCACTGGACCTGAAACCAGGGAAGGCCGTGTGCGACAATGCTGCAAACCTGGGTGCGGCCCTTCGCCGGGGCAATGTCACACACGTGCCTTGTATGGCTCACGTGTTGAACCTGGTTGTCCAGCAATTTTTAGCCCACTATCCCAGACTAGATGGCCTTCTGCAGAGGGCACGGTCGCTGTGTGCTCACTTCCGCCGTTCGCATCCCGCAGCTCAGCGACTTACATCTCTACAGAAGTCGTTGGGCCTGCCACTTCACCGGCTAAAATGCGATGTGCCTACCCGGTGGAATTCAACTCTGCACATGTTGCAGCGACTGTGGCAGCACCGACAAGCCCTGGTGCAATACGTTCTGACGTATAGCCTGGGCCAACGAGATTCAGAGGTGGGGCAAATCACGCTGGAGGAGTGGTCTCAGATCAGGGACCTATGCACCCTTCTGCACAGTTTTGAAATGGCGACGAAGATGTTTAGTGCTGACGATGCCATTATCAGCATGACTATTCCGGTGATTTACATGCTGGAGCACATGTTAAACAGAATTCGGAGTCAGGTGGTGGCACAAGAGGAGGTGGAGGAAGTAGAGGAGGAGGAGTTGTATGCGGAAGGGCTAACATCTGCAAGGTCCAGAAGGTCGGCAGCACCAAGGCGGCAGGCATGTGAGGGTGGGGGAGATGGTTTTACCAGGGCGCATGGTAGCAGCCAAACTAGTGAGGAAGGTGCAGGAGCCCAGGAAGAAGTGGAGGACGAACTGATGGAAGACTCATCAGATGAGGGAGACCTTGATCACATTTCTGTTGTGCGAGGTTGGGGGGAGAGGACAGAGGAAGGAAGCATGATTGTTACCTCGCCACCAACACAACAGGGACTTGGTGCTCCTGGATGCGCAACACACATGAGTGCCTTCTTGCTGCACTACCTGCAACATGACCCTCGAATTGTGAGAATTAGAAATAATCCTGACTACTGGGTTGCCACACTGTTAGATCCCCGGTACAAAAGTAAATTTGCAGAAATTATTCCTGCCATAGAAAGGGATGCACGCATGCAGGAGTATCAGCAGAGACTGTTGCAGAATCTTACATGTGCTTTTCCACAAAATACCAGTGGTGCACGTAGTGAATCTCACAGTTCCAACTTGCCAACCGTGGGACCGTCAAGTGTTCAGCACTCAAACCGTAACAGAACCACAGTATCTGCTGGTAACATCAATTTTGCGGAATCATTTCACCACTTTTTTAGCCCATCCTTTGCAAGGCCACAGGAGACAAGAAGTCTGACACATAGTCAACGCCTAGAGACGATGGTACAGGAGTATCTCCAAGTAAACATTGAAGCCACGACTGTGTCACTGGACCCTTGCTCTTTTTGGGCTTCCAATCTGGATAAATGGCCGGAGCTAGCCACTTATGCCTTGGAGATCTTGTCATGCCCCGCAGCCAGCGTTCTGTCTGAACGTGTGTTCAGCGCTGCTGGTGGTGTGCTGACAGATAAGCGCACGCGGCTCTCCACTGATAATGTAGACAGACTCACGTTCATAAAGATGAACAAATCATGGATCCGAAACGACTTTTCTACCCCTGTGTCATCCTGGGGAGAGTAAAAGCTTGATGATTGGTTAAAATCACCCTACCAAACGTTTTAAGCTTTCAAATTACTAATCATGTTTATCTGTATCTTGACTGGAAAATAATTTGGGCTTTGTAGCAGTGTGCAGCACTGATCCTATTAGGCCATCTATAATAAGCTCCACCAGATTTAAAATTAAAAATAATTTTTAGCTGCATCTAGCCCGGAAAATAATTTTGGGGCTCCGAGATGCGCAAGACACATAAGTGCCTTCTTGCTGCACTACCTGCAGCATGACCCTCATATTGTCAGAATTCGAAGTAATCATGACTACTGGGTTGCCACACTCTTAGATCCCCCAAACTTTTCGATCAACCTTTTCATTTTAATAAAGACCAAAAAAATGGTCATTTTTGAAATTATAAGCATTAGCAGGTTGTTAGAAACTGAAATCAAACAGTTTTCAACTCAAAACTTTATTCTAGGTGATGTTACATTTTCACATAGGACCCCTTGTTCGAAAGGAGCTTCTGAACTCTCTCGTCCATTGAATTTGTCAGGTTTTGGATGGTTTCTGCTTCAATTGTTTTGCTTGAGGACAGAATACCCTCCCGGAGCTGTTGCTTAGATGTGAACTGCCTCCCGCCATCATAGACACTCCTTTTAATGATGCTCCAAAGGTTCTGAATGGGGTAGAGGTCAGGGGAGCATGGGGGTCACACCATAAGTGTGTCCCCTTTTATGCCCATATCAGCCAGAGATGCAGATGTTTTATGTGCAGCATGAGATGGTGCATTATCATGCAGAAAAATGATCTTGCTGTGAAATACACGGTTCTTCTTGAACCATGGCAGGAAGTGCTGTTTGAGAAAATCCACATACATTATGGAGTTCATCTTTAGCGCCTTCAGGGATTCACTCCATCCATCTGGACCATCGAGCGCTGCACGGCACTCATCCGTGAACAAAACAGTTTTGAAATCAGTCTTCATGTAATGTTTGGCCCACTGGAGCCGTTTCTGCTTGTGTGAAGTGGATAGAGGAGGTAGACAGGATGGCGTATGCACAGCTGCAAACCTCTGAAGGACCCTGCATCTTGTTGTTCGGGGGACGTTGGAGGCACAAGCAGCTTCAAAAACTTGTCTGCTGCTATGACAAGGCTTTTTTGCCGCTGCTCTTTCAACCTGACGTAATTGCCTGTAGGAAAGAGTCCTCAATTTGCCCTTATCAGCACGCACACGTGTGTACTGTGAATCAGCTACATACTTCTTGATTGCCAAGACACTTCATCCTGATCATCGCACAATGTTGATTGTAGTCATGCCTTGACCTAAACACTCCACAATTTGTTGCTTCTCAGCAGCCGACACATCCTTTTTCTTTCCCATTTTGGCAGAAAATGTAGGCTGCTTAATAATGTGAGAGAGCCTTCTTAAGTAGTCTTGCCTTTCATTGGACACACCTGCCAAACTAATTAGCACAGGTGTCTGCAATTGCTTACAGTGATATAAAGAGCCCTGACACACATCACCATCAATGAGTTTAACTGACAAACAAACAAATTCTTCCCTTATCACTCCTAAACACTTTTTGCATAATAATTTGGAACGCGGTGTACATGTGCTTTTCCACAAAACACCAGCGGTTCACGTAGTGAATCTTACAGTTCTAACTTGCCAACCGTGGTCTGTATGGAATTGTTCAATAAAGGGCCCAAAATTAAGATAACATAGATGGGAGAGGTCTCTATGAATAGGAATTCCTAAGTATTTGATACCCTGTGAGGGCCAGGCAAAGGGAAAGTTGGACTGGATGGAATCCTATATGGATTTGGGGAGGGAGACATCGAGGGCCTCAGACTTCGCTGCATTGATTTTAAAATTTTACCATGTAACAAAGTGATCTATTTCAGCCATAACAGCATGGATGGATATATGTGATTGAGTGATATATACTAGGACATCATCAGCAAATAGAGAGCACTTGTACTCGGTGCCTCCCACCTCAATCCACCTAATATTGGGGTTATGGCGAATTGATGAGAGCAGGTGCTCCGTCACTAGGATGTATAAGAGAGGGGACAGAGGACATCCCTGCCTTGTCCCATTGGTGATTGTGAAAGGTGATGAAAATGTTCTGACGCACCCCCTGGGCCTTGGGACACCCGGAGCCGGACCCTTTTTGGTGGATGCTGGTGGTTGTAGTCTTCGTGGCGGCGATCCGGTTCCGTGGCTCAGGGCGGTCAAACCAGTGGCGGAACTATTTATGTGGTTTTGATGTTTAAATGTCCGACTACGCCACCCGTGGATTGCGGTCAGAGTGAACCGCCGCTACAGGGCAGACCGCTGAGGCTGGTGTTGTGGGTGCAGCAGAGGGTAGCATAACTCCCCACGGGAGGAGTATAGCCTCAGGGCAGTGTATGCGGAGGATGGGGGTGATGGTGCAGGGCAGCAGCAGTAACGACACGGAGTCAGTGATGCAGTCCAGGGCCTTTACTCACAGTTCTTATTATCCAGACCACGTCTGCAGGTAACGGCTGCCCACGTCGTACTGTGCTCACCAGGTGAGGGGCTCAGACAACTCCCAGATAACTTTGGAGCACTTCACAGGACCCCCTTTGTGTGTCCTTTGTCTGGCCTTTCATATCAACACTTCTGTCCGGCTGCCTCGGGCCTCCTCTTGGTAAACTTGGCGCCAGTTTCCCTGACCCTATGTGGTGCCTTCCTAGCGGGTGTAGCGAGGGGCTGCGCCACATAAAATGTCAGAGCCTCCGGTTTCTAGCTGAGGGTCGTTTCCTGCCTCCACTAGTTCGGGGACCGGTCTCCCCCTTTGGCCTGACCCCTCCACGTAGGTGGATTCGGGCGTGCGGTGGCGACTCGCCCGTCCGCACCCCTGGGATCCCTTCATTCCTCGTTCCTGGAGCCTTCTCCGCTCCTCTTCCTTCCTTCTCCCTCTTCCAGGCCTGGGCCTCTGTTACTAGGCCCGCCTCCGGAGCAGAGCTCATGCAGAGCCCCTGCTCCCTGCCACTTCTGCTCAGACTTCTCTGCACTGAACTAAGATGGTGCCCACCTTTTATACTCCCTTCTCAATGCACCCAGGAACTGCTTCCTCCCTGCTCCTGCACTACAAGGTTCCCCTTCCTCAGTGTTCCCTCCCCCCACTCCAGCCAGGGACAGGGACTGTCGTGCCCATCTCAGGGGCATATTGGTCGCCCTGCCCCACGGCAATGTGGTGTAATGCATGCAGGTGTCGGGTCCTGATCCACACTCCATCCTTACCTGAGAGTGAGATATCACACCTCTGGGTGAGGTGCAATACGTCTGTAGCAACCGAGCCCTCAGGGTGCTACAGTTCCATTTATCTTCAGCCTAGGTGACGTATTGCGATACAGGGCCGTGATTTTGGCTATAAAAGGGTCCCCTAGACCCCTACTCCAAGCTTTTTAAGAGAATCATATATGGCGTGCCAGGAGACTCTATGGAATGCTTTCTCAGCATCCAACGAGAGTATCTAATTACAAATTTTTAACTGCATCTAGCCCAGGAAATACTTTGTGCCTAGTAGCAGTGTCTGCTAGTCAGCGGATTATCCCGGCTGTTAAGCAAGCTACACCACCTGTAGTTTAGACACTTAATTTTTTCAAAGGAAATGCTTCGGGACCATGGGATACTCAGTGAAGAGCATCAGGAGGCACCCCAAGGCATAGGGGCTGGGACTGGCAGTAGGATGCCTTGCGGTGGACAGCCGAGCTCGATCCTTATAAAAGCTTTTTAACTGCAGCAGCTTTAGTGGACGCTACTGGAGCTGGAATTACGCGGCTGCTGGCATGAGACTTGCCCTCCAATAGATCCTTGTAAATGGATTTAAAGTGTATTCATTCAAATTAGAGAGACAATTTAAATTAAAAAGCTTAGAGCTGCCTCCACCACAGGGGGGCTCGCTCGACCCACCAGCGGACAGGCACCAGTATTGGGAGAGGGGGGCTGGCCATCAGGGTTCACCGCGGCTCTGGCACAAACCCGGCGACACGGAGGTGGCACGGGCAGGAGCGGACTGGCCGTGTCGGCTTCTCACTTTTTGGATTTTAGAAGGGCATGACATGCCTATATCTGTGTCTCCCCCTCCTTTTACTCCTCCACCTCTTTTATTTTCGCATGACTATATGTACTTGTCACTTTTCCATGTGTTAGTTGTGTCTTCTGAGCAGTTTGTCAGCTTTTGGACACCTTTGAAGGTGTTTTCTATGTGTTTCTATGTGTTTTTGTTTGCCTGCCATTGGTTTTAACGGTGTTCGAAGGTGTTCGACGAACAGTTCGACGAACAGTTCGGCGAACACACGGGTGTTCGACGAACCGAACCGAACTCGAACACTACGGGGGTGGCTCAACACTATTTAGGAGTGATAAGGGAAGAATTTGTTTGTTTGTCAGTTAAACTCATTGATGGTGATGTGTGTCAGGGCTCTTTATATCACTGTAAGCAATTGCAGACACCTGTGCTAATTAGTTTGGCAGGTGTGTCCAATGAAAGGCAAGACTACTTAAGAAGGCTGTCTCACATTATTAAGCAGCCTACATTTTCTGCCAAAATGGGAAAGAAAAAGGATGTGTCGGCTGCTGAGAAGCAACAAATTGTGGAGTGTTTAGGTCAAGGCATGACTACAATCAACATTGTGCGATGATCAGGATGAAGTGTCTTGGTAATCAAGAAGTATGTAGCTGATTCACAGTACACACGTGTGCGTGCTGATAAGGGCAAATTGAGGACTCTTTCCTACAGGCAATTACGTCAGGTTAAAAGATCAGCGGCAAAAAAGCCTTGTCATAGCAGCAGACAAGTTTTTGAAGCTGCTGGTGCCTCCAACGTCCCCCGAACAACAAGATGTAGGGTCCTTCAGAGGTTTGCAGCTGTGCATATGCCATCCTGTCGACCTCCTCTATCCACTTCACACAAGCAGAAACGGCTCCAGTGGGCCAAACATTACATGAAGACTGATTTCAAAACTGTTTTGTTCACGGATGAGTGCCGTGCAGCGCTCGATGGTCCAGATGGATGGAGTGGAGGATGGCTGGTTGATGGACACCCCACGCAAACACGGCTACAGCGCCAACAAGGAGGAGGTGGAGTAATATTTTGGGCTGGAATCATGGGGAGAGAGATTGTCGGCCCCTTTAGGATCCCTGAAGGCGCTAAAGATGAACTCCATAATGTATGTGGATTTTCTCAAACAGCACTTCCTGCCATGGTTCAAGAAGAAGAACCATGTATTTCACAGCAAGATCATTTTTTTGCATGATAATGCACCATCTCATGCTGCACATAAAGCATCTGTATCTCTGGCTGATATGGGCATAAAAGGGGACAAACTTATGGTGTGACCCCCATGCTCCCCTGACCTCTACCCCATTCAGAATCTCTGGAGCATCATCAAAAGGAGTGTCTATGATGGCGGGAGGCAGTTCACATCTAAGCAACAGCTCTGGGAGGGTATTCTGTCCTCATGCAAAACAATTGAAGCAGAAACCATCCAAAACCTGACAAATTCAATGGACGAGAGAGTTCAGAAGCTCCTTTCGAACAAGGGGTCCTATGTGAAAATGTAACATCACCTAGAATAAAGTTTTGAGTTGAAAACTGTTTGATTTCAGTTTCTAATAACCTGCTAATGCTTATAATTTCAAAAATGACCATTTTTTTGGTCTTTATTAAAATGGAAAGGTTGATCGAAAAGTTTGGGGGATCTAAGAGTGTGGCAACCCAGTAGTCATGATTACTTCGAATTCTGACAATATGAGGGTCATGTTGCATGTAGTGCAGCAAGAAGGCACTTATGTGTCTTGCGCATCTCGGAGCCCCAAAATTATTTTCCGGGCTAGATGCAGCTAAAAATTATTATTAATTTTAAATCTGGTGGAGCTTATTATAGATGGGCTAATAGGATCAGTGCTGCACACTGCTACAAAGCCCAAATTATTTTCCAGTCAAGATACAGATAAACATGATTAGTAATTTGAAAGCTTAAAACGGTTGGTAGGGTGATTTTAACCAATCATCAAGCTTTTACTCTCCCCAGGATGACACAGGGGTAGAAAAGTCGTTTTGGATCCATGATTTGTTCATCTTTATGAACGTGAGTCTGTCTACACTATCAGTGGAGAGCCGCGTGCGCTTATCTGTCAGCACACCACCAGCAGCGCTGAACACACGTTCAGACAGAACGCTGGCTGCGGGGCATGACAAGATCTCCAAGGCGTAAGTGGCTAGCTCCGGCCATTTATCCAGATTGGAAGCCCAAAAAGAGCAAGGGTCCAGTGACACAGTCATGGCTTCAATGTTTACTTGGAGATACTCCTGTACCATCGTCTCTAGGCGTTGACTATGTGTCAGACTTCTTGTCTCCTGTGGCCTTGCAAAGGATGGGCTAAAAAAGTGGTGAAATGATTCCGCAAAATTGATGTTACCAGCAGATACTGTGGTTCTGTTACGGTTTGAGTGCTGAACACTTGACGGTCCCACGGTTGGCAAGTTGGAACTGTGAGATTCACTACGTGCACCACTGGTGTTTTGTGGAAAAGCACATGTAAGATTCTGCAACAGTCTCTGCTGATACTCCTGCATGCGTGCATCCCTTTCTATGGCAGGAATAATTTCTGCAAATTTACTTTTGTACCGGGGATCTAACAGTGTGGCAACCCAGTAGTCAGGATTATTTCTAATTCTCACAATTCGAGGGTCATGTTGCAGGTAGTGCAGCAAGAAGACACTCATGTGTGTTGCGCATCCAGGAGCACCAAGTCCCTGTTGTGTTGGTGGCGAGGTAACAATCATGCTTCCTTCCTCTGTCCTCTCCCCCCAACCTCGCACAACAGAAATGTGATCAAGGTCTCCCTCATCTGATGAGTCTTCCATCAGTTCGTCCTCCACTTCTTCCTGGGCTCCTGCACCTTCCTCACTAGTTTGGCTGCTACCATGCGCCCTGGTAAAACCATCTCCCCCACCCTCACATGCCTGCCGCCTTGGTGCTGCCGACCGTCTGGACCTTGCAGATGTTAGCCCTTCCGCATACAACTCCTCCTCCTCTACTTCCTCCACCTCCTTTTGTGCCACCACCTGACTCCGAATTCTGTTTAACATGTGCTCCAGCATGTAAATCACCAGAATAGTCATGCTGATAATGGCATCGTCAGCACTAAACATCTTCGTCGCCATTTCAAAACTGTGCAGAAGGGTGCATAGGTCCCTGATCTGAGACCACTCCTCCAGCGTGATTTGCCCCACCTCCGGATCTCGTTGGCCCAGGCTATACGTCAGAACGTATTGCACCAGGGCTTGTCGGTGCTGCCACAGTCGCTGCAACATGTGCAGAGTTGAATTCCACCGGGTAGGCACATCGCATTTTAGCCGGTGAAGTGGCAGGCCCAACGACTTCTGTAGAGATGTAAGTCGCTGAGCTGCGGGATGCGAACGGCTGAAGTGAGCACACAGCGACCGTGCCCTCTGCAGAAGGCCATCTAGTCTGGGATAGTGGGCTAAAAATTGCTGGACAACCAGGTTCAACACGTGAGCCATACAAGGCACGTGTGTGACATTGCCCCAGCGAAGGGCCGCACCCAGGTTTGCAGCATTGTCGCACACGGCCTTCCCTGGTTTCAGGTCCAGTGGAGACAACCATTCATGAAATTGGTTCTCCAGAGCTGACCACAACTCCTCAGCTGTGTGACTCACATTTCCCAGACATTTCAAAGTAAAAACCGCCTGATGACGTTGAGCCCTACTGCCAGCATAGTAAGGAGGTGTGCAGGATCCCTTCTGCGCAGTTAGAAAGCTTGTGGCATGAACAGACAGGCTTTGGGTGCAGGTGGAAGACCGAGAGGAGGTTGAGGAGGCAGAAGCAGTGGAGGAACTTTGACATAAAGAGGATTGACGCACAACTCGTGGGGACGGCAAGACTTGGACAGCAGCCCCTTGTCCTGCTGTCACCATAGTTACCCAGTGCCCAGTCAGCGACATGTAACGCCCCTGTCCATGCCTACTCGTCCAAGTGTCTGTGGTGAAATGCACCCTGTCACACACAGAGTTTCTCAAAGAAGCGGTGATGTTGTGTGCGACATGCTGGTGGAGCGCAGGCACACCTTTCTTTGAGAAGTAGTGCCGACTGGGCATCTGGTACTGGGGCACTGCGACGGACATAAGGTCTCGAAAATCCTCTGTGTTCACCAGGCGGAAAGGCAGCATTTCTGTAGCCAAGAGCTTGCAGATGGTGAAATTCAACCTCTTAGCTTTCTCATGGCTAGGAGGAAATGGTCTTTTACTTGTCCACATCTGAGGGACCGAGGGCTGGCTATTGTGCTTAGACGGGGTTGATAAGGGTGTCCCCGGCAAACTGCCGGTCTGTGAGGAAGATGCAGGCGGACATGTTAGGTTGGCTTGATCCAAAGGTGGTGCTATCGATGTCGGACAGCGCTCAACACCACCTGGTGTTCCCACCTCCAAAGAAAATGATGACCTGCCAATCACGCTGGCTGTTGTGGGTAAAGAGGTGGCAGGTCTGCGCCCCAAAACAGGTGTGACTGCTGTCCCCCCAGTCACAGAGGATGAAGAGGCCGCGGATGCACAAGATATGGCAGACGGTGGTTGGCCCGGCCGGCTAGGCCGCATTGTAGCACACTGAGCTTCCCACTGCAACTTATGCTTCATGTCCATGTGCCGGTTCATGCATGAAGTACTCAAACTATGTATTTTTTGGCCTCTACTTAGCTTTTGCTGACAAATGTTACAGATAACACGAGTTGGGTCATCTTTATCGATCTGAAAAAATGCCCAGGCTATGCAAGGCTTAGCACCCATGCGACCTGAAGAGCCACCACGACTTGTGGTGAGAGGCAGAGTTGTGTTTGAGGATGCAGTTGTTGACGTGCTTCCAGTACTACGTCTCTGTCCAGGAAGGCGCAACCTGACCTCGTCGTCACTAGCATCTTCCTCCACCTCCTCTGCTGACCTCATCTCTTGGCTGACTGTGGGTTGACAGTAAGTGGGATCTCCAACCTCATCATCATCACCCTGTGCGTTATCACACCCGTCGTCCTCAGAGCCAACCTGTTCCTGCCCTGACAAAAAACTAAAGTTGTCGCTCCAATCAGGTATTTGAGTCTCATCATCGTCTTCCTCATTGTCTCCACCAACAGGAGTTACAGTTTGGGAATGAGGGTCTACATTATGGTCAGAACCTTCTGCGTCTGGTCCTGGATCCGATTCATAAAGATTCTGGGCATCAGTGCAGATCATTTCCTCGTCTGGATTCACAGAAGCGCTGGAGTCGACCTCAGATTCCCAGGTTATAGTATGAGTAAACAGATCTGCAGACTCAACCATCTGTTCAACCTCATACTCAGACGGGCAGCTGGAGATTTGGGAGCTGTGAGGAAGCAAGTGCGATTGGGGTGACACCTTTGAGGACTGGAGTATTTGTGATGTTGAAGTTGATGTGGAGGAGAGCCCACTTAAAGGAGCACTTGATATCCGTTGAAGCACCTGCTGTTTTTGTGCCTCATCTGGAATTTGTAGCGATTGGCGTGGCCGTAAGAAAGGGATCTTATCACATTTTCCGCTAAAAGAAGTAGACATTTTAGTTTGGCTGGAAGATGGTCTTTCTTCTGCAGATGTTACTGTTGCTTTAACACCTACCCCACGGACACAACCTTTTTTTCCCCTTCCCAACACGCCTATTCCCCTTTCCACCAGCAGCAGGCCTTTTTCCACTCATTTTGGTGGTTAACTAATTCACAACTCTGGAGTTGTTTGCACAAAAAAACAATGGATAGGAACCGAGCAGAGCTGAGTGGCCAAACTGTGGTATTAGGCCAAAACTATTGGCTGGGTTAGATGCAGAAAAAAATTATATTCAATTTGCAACCTGATGGAGGTCAGTA
Source organism: Phyllobates terribilis (assembly GCF_046119375.1). NCBI lineage: Eukaryota > Metazoa > Chordata > Amphibia > Anura > Dendrobatidae > Phyllobates > Phyllobates terribilis. The sequence continues at coordinate 289,315,133 of NW_027362769.1, forward strand.
TAGATGGACTAATAGTGAAAGTCTCACACACAGCTAGAAGCCCAAATATTTTTTCAGAGGTAGATGCAGAAAAAAAATATATTCAGTTTGCAACCTGATGGAGGTCAGTATAGATGGACTAATAGAGAAAGTCCCACACACTGCTAGAAGGCCAAATATTTTTTCAGAGCTAGATGCAGACAAAAAATTATTTTTAATTTGCAACCTGATGGAGGTCAGTATAGACGGACTAATAGAGAAAGTCCCACACACTGCTAGAAGGACAAATATTTTTTCAGAGCTAGATGTAGAAAAAAATTATATTCAGTTTGCAACCTGATGGAGGTCAGTATAGATGGACTAATAGAACAAGTCCCACACACAGCTAGAAGCCCAAATATTTTTTCAGAGGTAGATGCAGATAAAAATTATTTTTAATTTGCAACCTGATGGAGGTCAGTATAGATGGACTAATAGAGAAAGTCCCACACACTGTTTGAAGGCCAAATATTTTTTCAGAGCTAGATGCAGACAAAAAATTATTTTCAGTTTGCAGCCTGATGGAGGTCAGTATAGATGGACTAATAGAACAAGTCCCACACACAGTTAGAAGCCCAAATATTTTTTCAGAGCTGGATGCAGATAAAAATTATTTTTAATTTGCAACCTGATGGAGGTCAGTATAGATGGACTAATAGAGAAAGTCCCACACACTGTTTGAAGGCCAAATATTTTTTCAGAGCTAGATGCAGACAAAAAATTATTTTCAGTTTGCAGCCTGATGGAGGTCAGTATAGATGGACTAATAGAACAAGTCCCACACACAGCTAGAAGCCCAAATATTTTTCAGAGGTAGATGCAGAAAAAAATTATATTCAGTTTGCAACCTGATGGAGGTCTGTATAGATGGATTAATAGAACAAGTCCCACACACAGCTAGAAGCCCAATATTTTTTCAGAGCTAGATGCAGAAAAAAATTACATTCAGTTTGCAACCTGATGGAGGTCAGTATAGATGGACTAATAGAACAAGTCCCACACACAGCTAGAAGCCCAAATATTTTTTCAGAGCTAGATGCAGACAAAAAATTATTTTTAGTTTGCAACCTGATGGAGGTCAGTATAGATGGACTAATAGAACAAGTCCCACACACAGCTAGAAGCCCAAATATTTTTTCAGAGCTAGATGCAGAAAAAAATTATATTCAGTTTGCAACCTGATGGAGGTCTGTATAGATGGATTAATAGAACAAGTCCCAAAAACAGCTAGAAGCCCAATATTTTTTCAGAGGTAGATGCAGAAAAAAAATATATTCAGTTTGCAACCTGATGGAGGTCAGTATAGATGGACTAATAGAACAAGTCCCACACACTGCTAGAAGCCCAAATATTTTTTCAGAGGTAGATGCAGAAAAAAATTATATTCAGTTTGCAACCTGATGGAGGTCTGTATAGATGGATTAATAGAACAAGTCCCACACACAGCTAGAAGCCCAATATTTTTTCAGAGGTAGATGCAGAAAAAAATATATTCAGTTTGCAACCTGATGGAGGTCAGTATAGATGGACTAATAGAGAAAGTCCCACACACTGCTAGAAGGCCAAATATTTTTTCAGAGCTAAATGCCGAAAAAAATTATATTCAGTTTGCAACCTGATGGAGGTCAGTATAGATGGACTAATAGAACAAGTCCCACACACTGCTAGAAGCCCAAATATTTTTTCAGAGCTAGATGCAGAAAAAAATTATATTCAATTTGCAACCTGATGGAGGTCAGTATAGATGGACTAATAGAATGATGCTATGCCCAAAAGATTTTACTTCACTAGGTGCAGTAAAAAAATTGGTTTTCTATACACAGGTGTTATATCTTGATACACAGATAGGCTACTCCACTGACTAACACACTCTGCAATATGCCAAAAAGGATTAGCTTTGCTAGATTCAGCCAAATGCTGTGAAAAAAACTTGCACAGCACTGGCACAGACCTGCCTGGCAAAAACTGATAGGAACTGATGTAACCTAGTCCTGAAAAGGACTGCAATTACAATTAGTCTTTACTCCCACAATCTATCTATTTAAGAGCACAGACCTGCCTGATAAAAGTCGTAGGAAATGCTGTAACCTAGTCCTTAAAAGGACTGCAATCACAACTATTCCCTACTCCCAAGCTATCTGTAAATTTGTGCGAAAATTGGCTTGAAATTAACAAGGTATAGCGCACACAGCAACAGCGGTACCGTCTAACACGCAGCTGCAGCAGTGAGAAAATGGTGGCGACGGGGAAAATGGCTTGGTCTTATAGGGCAAGGACATGTGACATACACTGCCAATGACACGTGCCCTTGCTTGTGTGAAAAAAGCACTTCGCTCCGTGTGTGCGCTGCTGATAGGCTGACAGATTGCACCTCCCCACTGTAAATGCGGGAAAGAGAAAAAAAAATGGAGATCTTCATTATTCCTGCAGAGATCCATCCCCTGCCCCTCCCCCCACCCCGCTGTACACTCAAACTGCGTATTAACATTAATTTTCATCATTACTGAGAAAAAATCCAGTTATGATTTTGGTGCACGAACAGTTATCAAACATAACCTCGAACAGCCGAATTTTTCTCAAATCGTTCGTGTTCGCCGAACGGCTCGAACACCGCCCAAAACAGCTCGAATTTGAGATTGGCGAACAGTTCGAGTAGAACAACGCTCATCTCTACTAAGCATCTCTGGCAACTCCTTCAAGATTGTTGGAAGACCATTTCCGGTGACTACCTCTTGAAGCTCATCAAGAGAATGCCAAGAGTGTGCAAAGCAGTCATCAAAGCAAAAGGTGGTTACTTTGAAGAACCTAGAATATAAGACATATTTTCAGTTGTTTCACACTTTTTTTTAAGTATATAATTCCCCATGTGTTCATAGTTTTGATGCCTTCTGTGAATGTACAATTTTCATAGTCATGAAAATACAGAAAAATCTTTAAATGAGAATGTGTGTCCAAACTTTTGGTCTGTACTGTATATCTTCCATGTTGTAATAAGTAGCAGCTATGTACCTGAAGAAGTGGACAGGACATTCACGAAACGCGCAGTCTTTCATAGCTTTTACACTCTCCAATAAATGTTGGGAACATTATTCATCTCTCGCATATACACTGTGTTCCAAATTATTATGCAAATAATATTTTCCCAGATTTTCCCAAATTACCTATATGAATTGCAGTCATTGTAATTTTCCAGTCAAATAACTATAAGAGTACAACTGAAAGGTTTTTGTACAAACTGCCTATGATAACAGTTTATTTTAATAAAAATAAAAACCTCAAACTGCACTCAAAATGCATGTTCCAAATTATTATGCACAGCAGAGTTTTCAACCTTTTCATTTTAATAAAGAACAAAAAAATGGTCATTTTTGAAATTATAAGCATTAGCAGGTTATTACAAACTGAAATCAAACAGTTTTCAACTCAAAACTTTATTCTAGGTGATGTTACATTTGCACATAGGACCGCTTGTTCGAAAGGAGCTTCTGAACTCTCTTGTCCATTGAATTTGTCTGGTTTTGGATGGTTTCTGCTTCAATTGTTTTGCATGAGGACAGACTACCCTTCCAGAGCTGTTGTTTAGATGTGAACTGTCTCCCGCCATCATAGACACTCCTTTTGATGATGCTCCAGAGGTTCTCAATGGGGTTGAGGTCAGGGGAGCATGGGTGCCACACCATAAGTTTGTCCCCTTTTATGCCCATAGCAGCCAGAGATGCAGATGTGTTATGTGCAGCATGAGACCGGGCATTATCATGCATGAAAATGATCTTGCTGCGGAATACATGGTTCTTCTTCTTGAACCATGGAAGCTAGTGCTGTTTGAGAAACTCAACATACATTATGGAGTTCATCTTTACCCCTTCAGGGATCCTAAAAGGGCCGACAATCTCTCTCCCCATGATTCCAGCCCAAAACATTACTCCACCTCCTCCTTGCTAGCGCCGTAGCCGTGTTTCCATGGGGTGTCCATCAACCAGCCATCCTCCACTTCATCCATCTGGACCATCGAGATCATTTCATGCATGATAATGCCCCGTCTCATGCTGCAAATAACACATCTGCATCTCTCGCTGCTATGGGCATAAAAGGGGACAAACTTATGGTGTGGCACCCATGCTCCCCTGACCTCAACCCCATTGAGAACCTCTGGAGCATCATCAAAAGGAGTGTCTATGATGGCGGCAGGCAGTTCACATCTAAGCAACAGCTCTGGGAGGGTATTCTGCCCTCATGCAAAACAATTAAAGCAGAAACCATCCAAAACCTGACAAATTCAATGGACGAGAGAGTTCAGAAGCTCCTTTCGAACAAGGGGTCCTATGTGCAAATGTAACATCACCTAGAATAATGTTTTGAGTTGAAAACTGTTTGATTTCAGTTTGTAATAACCTGCTAATGCTTATAATTTCAAAAATGACCATTTTTTTGTTCTTTATTAAAATGAAAAGGTTGAAAACTCTGCTGTGCATAATAATTTGGAACATGCATTTTGAGTGCAGTTTGAGTTTTTTATTTTTTAAAAAATATACTGTTATCATAGGCAGTTTGTACAAAAACCTTTCAATTGTACTCTAATAGTTATTTGACTGGAAAATTACAATGACTGCAATTCATATAGGTAATTTGGGAAAATCTGAGAAAATATTATTTGCATAATAATTTGGAACACAGTGTATATACATTTTTTCATGGAGGAGCGCGGTGATTAATGGCACCTTTATCATCTGTATACTAAACTTTACAGATGAGAAAGAGGATCTCGCTGACCATAAAAACTTACTCTCTAAAGCAGAGAGGGGACTCCACTGGCTATTAGAGCATTCACTCTACAGGAGATATAAAACCTCACTGACCATATGAACTTACACTCTCAGAAGAGAGAGGCTTACCTAGTGACTCCAGAGGTGAAAACTGACTTTGCTGAAAAACTGTGCTCCACTGGGAACCACTGATCTCTGATGGCCCAGAAACTGACCACCACTGTACAAGGTATGGTAATCCGTAAGATGTCATAGCTGCAGGGCATTATGCAAAGCCTACACGGTAATGCAACATGACAATTGTCTGCCCTGTGATGCTTCTGCAGTGTGAGAAATGGTGCTGGGCAAGTTTTTTTTTTGCAAACAGCGAATAAAATCTCAAAATGTTCAAATGCTCAAACCTTCCACTCTCTCCCTCCCTCACTTGCTCTCTCCCAATGTCCCTGTAAGGGGGAAGACCGGGATGTAAGTGCTTTCAGAGCAAGGGATCCGGAACTGCCGGGGACGTGCCTCTGGTTGCAGGGGGAAGACAGACTGCAAGCACAGGAGTCAGGTGACTGGGAAGCTGGGGGCGTGTCCAGAGTGAGAGCTGGGAGGTCAGGTGAGCGAGAGACTGGTGACGTGGGTAGAGAGAGGAAGAGACGAGGACATTTGCGCGGGAAAGCTGAACTGGGTCCTGCTCAGCAGAGCAGAGTGAGAGGGTCCAGGCTCCTGGCTACAGGACTGTGAGCAAGAGCCGAGTGCAGTGGACCTGAGGAGTCAAGCCGACTAGAGGGAGAAGAGATGCAGGGTCTGTGGAGCCGAGCACGTGAGGTGCCGTGTTATGGACTGGGAGCTCAGCGGCTAAAACCGGAGACCGCCCGCTGCAGCCAGAAGACGGAGCATTGTTTAGGCGGGGACACCAGAAGAAATCAGCACCGGCATCAGCTGGCAACTGCCTTGTGGAGGAAAAGAGTGAGCTAAGTGTAAAAACTGTCGTTTACAACCGGTTCAACTCTGCTATATGTAGTTAAACTGCGAACTGTCAGTTAAAGACTTTTACTTGCTACTTCCCTTGTTTTCCCCCATATTTTCCCTGATACTCCCTGCGTGGAGATTGACCCTGTTACAGTAAATCCCCCCTGTTTATTATCCCTGTATTGGCTGCTCTGTGTTTCTGTGTCGCTGCATCTAAAGTACCCGTGTTACATCCCTCTTTCCTTTGAAAAGAGGCAAGATGAAAACATTTATGGATCTACACTGCACATCTCTCTTCAATATTTCATTTTGAATTATCATTGAAGTGGTTTAGCAGGCCAGGGATAATTTTCATAATCTTCAGGAACTACTGTATTTTTCGGACTATAAGACACACTTTTTTCCTCCAAAATTTTGGAGGAAAGTGGGGGGTGTGTCTTATAGTCCGAATGTATATATGTATATGGTGTATATATGGTGGCTGTGGGTTTTGTGGGGGAGCGGCAGTGGCGGTGGAGCGGGCACAGGAAGCAGGAGCCGCTTGCTGCAGCCTACACTGTGCCTGCTACTTAAGAATATGAATATTCACTGCTCCCCACCCCCATGGGCATGTGGAACACTGAATATTCATTTTCCTTAATAGCCGGCACACTGTACAGCAGCGCGGCTCTTACAGCCGCCGGTGGTCAGCGTGCCCGCTATTAAAGTCCATGAATATTCACTAAAACCCACACTGTACCACAGCGTGGCTCCTGCAGACTGCCGGCAGCTGCAGGAGCCACGCTGTAGTACAGTGTGGGTTTTAGTGAATATTCATGGACTTTAATAGTGGACACGCTGACCGCCGGCTGCTGTAGGAGCCGCGCTGCGGTACAGTGTTCACGCTATTACATAATCAATGTTCACTGCTCCCCACGCACACAGTCCGGGTGTGGGAAGTAGTGACTCTGCCGGCACAGCATCTCACAGTGTGAGGGCACATAGCGTCATCGCCATGCGCGGCTCACACTGAGATCAGTGCTGACTACAGAGGAGGACACAGCGCTGGAACACAGGGAAGAAAGGTGAGTAGAACTAGTGTTTATTTTTTGTGTGCAGCATGGGATGGGGGATGCCAAGCATACCAGGAAGAAGAATGAGGGGGACCATACATATCAGGAAGAAGGATGAGGGGGACCATACATACCAGGAAGAAGGATGAGGGGGACCATACATACCAGGAAGAGGGATGAGGGGGACCATACATACCAGGAAGAAGGATGAGTGGGACCATACATTCCAGGAAGAAGGATGAAAGGGACCATACATACCAGGATGAAGGATGAGGGGGACCATACATACTAGGATGAGGGATGAAGGGGACCATACATATCAAGAAGAGTGATGAGGGTGTCCATGCATTCCAGGAAGAGGGATAAGGGGTGTCATATATATAAAGAAGAGGGATGAGAGATGAAGGGGTGCCATGCATACCAGGATGAGGTGGGCCATTCAACCAGAATGAGGAGTGCCATGCATACCAGGATGAGGGGTGCCATGCATACCAGGAAGAGGGATGAGGGGTGCCATGCATACCAGAAAGAGGGACGAGGGGTGCCATGCATACCAGGATGAGGGGGGCCATGTATACTTGAATGAGGTGGACCATGCATACCAGGATGAGGGGTGCCATGCATACCAGGAAGAGGGACGAGGGGTGCCATGAATACCAGGATGAGGGGTGCCATGCACACCAGGATGAGGGTTGCCATGCATACCAGGATGGGGATGAGGGGTGTCATGCATTCCAGGATGGGGATGAGGGGGTGCCATGCATATCAGGAAGGGGATGAGGGGTGCCATGCATACCAGGATGGGGATGAGGGGTGCCATGCATACCAGGATGGTGGATTGGGGTGCCATGCATACCAGGATGGGGATGAGGGGTGCAATGCATACCAAGATGGTGATGGGGGCCACGTATAACAGGAAGGAAGGGCCATATATACTAGGATGGAGGATATTAACAGAATTGGGGGACAATACCCCTATACCGGCAGCAGACCCCCTCCACCATAACAGTGCATCATGACCACATTTTTTGCTTACATTTTTTTTATATTTTCCTCCTCTAATATCTAGGCGCGTTTTATGGTCCGGTGCATCTTATAGTCTGAAAAATACGGTATCTTTATTTAGTTTTGACTCACCATTGTGAAGATATTAGCAATCAAATATTTGGCACGTAATGAGTTAACTTTAGTTAAGTACAAGTAGTTGTTATTAGATATTTTTCACTGGGGACATGTATATCTACCTCCTTTATGACATTAAACCACCATAAGCAGGCAGCAACATTAAAGTGCAGTAGGACCTGTGATAATTTCATCAAGGCCACATGACCTGAGTCCACAGGCCATGCCACCAGCAAGAGTGCGCAAAAATAAGCTGTAAAAATATATTGTACAACACCAAAGTTCTGGAAATATTAACTAGAGTTATTAGCTAAATACTGAACTGGTAATTCCTTCAGCCCCCAGCCTGTTTTCACCTTCCTGACTAGACCAATTTTTTTCAAGTCAATTTCTGAGGTTATAACTCTGGAACACTTCAACATATGCCAGTGATTCTGAAACTGTTTTTTCGAGACACATTGTACTTCATGTTAATGGTAAATTGTGGTCGCTATGATTTGCTATTATGAAAATATTGAAAATTAGACAAAAAATTAGAAAATGTTGTAATTTTCGAACTTCGAATTTTTATGTCCTTAAAACAGATAGTTACATTACACAAAATTAGGTAATAAATAACATTTACCACATGTCTACTTCACATCAGCATCATTTTTTAAACATTTTTTTTCTTGATAGGAAGTTAGAAGTGTTAAAAGCTTATCAGCAATTTCTCATTTCTTCCAACAAAATATACAAAACCAATTATTTAAGGGACCACATCCCTTTTGAAGTGTCTTTGAGGGGCCTATGTGTCCAAAATTTTTAAAAATTACACCCCTCAAAGTGCTCAGAACCATATTCAAGAAGTTTATTAACCCTTTAATAGCTTTACCGAAATTAAAGCAATGTGGAAGGAGAAAACTAAAATTTTACTTTTTCCCATAAAATATTGCTTTAACCCCAAATTTTGCATTTTCAAAAGGGTAACAGGAGAAAATGGACGATAAAATGTATTGTGCAATTTCTCCTGAGTACACCAATACCCCATATGTGGTGGAAAACAACTGTTTGGGTGCATGACAGAGCTCAGAAGGGAAGGAGCACTGTGTGACTTTTTGAAAACTACTGTTTGGGCACACAGCAGGGCTTAGAAGTGAAGGAGCAATAAATTGAATTCTGGAGTGCAATTTTAGCTGGAATAGATTGTGGATACCATGTCACATTTGAAGAGCCTCTGACATGCATAAACAGCAGAAATTCCCAAAAGTGACCTCATTTTGGAAACTACACTTTTGAAGGAATTCATTTAGGGGTCTAGTAAGCATTTTCAACCCGCAGGCGATTCACAGAATTGTATGACATTGGGCTGAGTCATCAGAAAACTACCATTTTTTCCACTAAAATGTTGATATGGTCCCAAGTTTTTAATTTTCCAAAGTGATAATAGAAGAAAATAGACCATACAATTTGTTACACAATTTTGTTTGCCAATTCCCCATATGTGGTCAAAAACTACTTTTGGGGCACAGTGCAAATCTCTGAAGGGAAGAAGTACCATATTGGAGTTTAGATTTTGCTAAAATGGTTTGAGAGTGACATATCACAATGGTAGAGCTCCTGAGGTGCCAGGACAGCAAAATTCCCCATAAATAACCACATTTTACAAACTACATGTCACGTACAGTGTAGGAAAAACAAAGTGCAACACAAAGGGATGAGGGGAAGGGAGCCAAGACGCTAAGAAAAGAGGGGGTGGAGACCTCCTTGGCTGATCTGATATCTCCCTGTCTACCCTACCTTCCCTATATTGCTTTCTCACCAATCGCCGATCAGGAACCTAAAACTCTGTATCACCCTAAAGCTAGGCCCTGGCTAGGGAAGGAGGAGATGAGTGCTAGTCAGTCCCCACTAACAACTAAAGACAGAAAGGGGAGATAGACACGGGGAAGTAACTTAGCTAGAGACGACTTCAGAGAGATTACACACATGGCCTCTTAGCACCAAAGAGGAAGGAAGAAGACTGCAACAGCTCCAAGAATTCATAAGGGGTCATGTGAATATCACTGACACCTCCCTATAGCAAACAGGAAGTATTTAAACACCCAGGGCTGGGTGTCAATTAGCCGGAGGGAGGTAGCGACTGGGTCCTAGAGTGAGACAGATCTAAGAAGTTGTCTGTAATGCCAAACAAAGAGATCTCCTACAACCAACTGCAGGGCGACTGTCTGTCATATCTGACACCCCCGTGACACTACATTTCTCAATAAATTCATCTAAGGGTGCAGTGATCATATTGACAACACTGATGTGTCACCGAATTTTATACCATTGGGCAGAGAAGAAAAAATAATTATATTTTTAACATAAAAAAATTAATTTCAGCCCCAGATTCTACAAGGGAAAATTGGTAAAAATGGCACCAAAATTTGTCACAAATTTGACCCAACGTATAGAACTGTCACACAAGTTAAGCCCATCAGTGAGCAACATAAAATAAATAAATAAAAGACGTGGCACAAAACTATACTTTTTTTCATACTGCTGAACAAAAAGTGGAAAAAAGTGATCAAAGTCGAATAAAAATTTAAATGTCAATTTGTCCCGAAAAAATAAGCTGCCATATAGCTCTATCAGCAGAGATATAAAAAAGCTATAACTCTCCTTAACCCCTTTAAAGCCCAAGACGTACTAATACGCATTTGTGCCCTTGGCTTTAAGAGCCTGACCCGTATTAGTACATCATGGCGATCGCGCGCGCACACAGGCTGTGCGGGCTCGATCGCCGCCAGGTGTCAGCTGATTGTCACAGCTGACACCCGATACTATGTGCAGGGAGAGGTCCCGCACCGCTCCCGGCACATTAACCCCCTGCAATGCTGCGATTGAAGTCGATCGCAGCATTGCGGTGGCTAAGGGGAGGTGATCGGTACACTCACCTCCTCTTCCGGCCTCCAGCGCTGTCTGCCGCGGCTTCCCGGATGTTGCCATGACGACCCGATGTCGTCATGACAACATCCGGGTCACCAGACAGCAGGAAGATTTTTTGGTCATGCGCAGTACATGACCAAACTATCTTCTCACTGTGCAGCGCTGACAGCCTGAATGGCACAGGGTTGGTGCTCCATCCCTATGCTATGCAGGCGATCAGAATAAAAAAAGTGAAAGTCCCATAGTAAACAAATAAAAAAAACTGTCAGAAAGTGAAAAAAAAAATTGTAAAAATATAAAATAAATAATAAAAAAATAATCCACCAAAAATAAAAATATAATGTACCCATCAATAAATATTATTATGACAAAAAAACAAACAAACAATAAAAGTACACATATTTGGTATTGCCGCGTCCGGACCGACCTGACCTATAAAACTGTCCCACTAGTTAACCCCTTCAGTGAACATGGTAAAAAAAAAACATAGCAAAAAACAATGCTTTATCATCAAACAGCCAAACAAAAAATGGAATAACACGCGGTCAAAAAGACGAATATAAATAAAAATGGTACTGCTGAAAATGTCATCTCGTCCCGCAAAAAATAAGCTGCCATACAGCTCCATCAGCTGAAAAATAAAAAGTTATAGCTCTCAGAATAAAGCGATGCAAAAAAATATTTTTTTCTGTAAAATAGCTTTTATTGTGTAAAAGCGCCAAAACATATAAAAACAATATAAATGTGGTACCGCTGTAAACGTACTGACCCGAAGAATAAAGCTACCTTATCAATTTTACCACACACGGAGCAGAATAAAAAATAAAAAAAAAAACTATTCCTGAATTGTTGGTTTTTGTTTATTCTGCCTCCCAAAAACCGGAATAGAAAGCGATCAAAAAATGTCACATGCCTGAAAATGGCACCAATAAAAACATCAACTCATCCCCCAAAAAACAAGCCGTCACATGACTCTGTTGGCCAAAATAGGAAAAATTATAGCTCTCAAAATATGGCGATGCAAAAACTAGATTTTACAAAATATGTGTCTTTTAGTGTGTGACAGCAGTCAATCATAAAAACCCGATATGATTCTGGTATCTCTGTAGTCGCACCGACCCGAAGAATAAAGTCATCTAATCACTTATACCGCACTAGGAACGGCGTAAAAAATAAAAGCTAGGGCTGGGGTTGGTATTAGGGTTGGGGTTAGGGTTGATTTTTTTTTTTCAAAAGTAAAAAAAAAAAAAGATGACGATATGGCAACTAGTGTTGAGCGCAAGTGCTCGCTACTTGAGTTTACATGGGGTGCTCGGGTATGCATTGAGTATTGTTGGTGCTCGAGTGACATGCTCGAGTCTCCGCCCCATATGCTTCGCAGCCAAAAAAACCTTGCGGGGATTGCCTGCCATGCACGAGCGATCCCCGCATGTTTTTTTTTTGGTGTCTAATAATCGTGAAACATGCGTGCGGGGACTCGAGCATCTGCGATATATGGTGCATACCTGAGTACCCGATGCAAACTCAAGTAGTGAGCACTTGCGCTGAAGACTGATGGCAACTTATTCAATATGATGACCTAATGTTATCAAATTCTGTGTCGTACCTCTGGGTTGAAAATGTTCACTATACCCCTTGATAAAATCCTTGAGGGGTGTAGTTTCCAAAATGGGGTCACTTGTGGGGGGTTTCCACTATTTAGGCACATCAGGGGCTCTCCAAACGCGACATGGCATGCGCTCTCGATTCCAGCCAATTTTGCATTCAAAAAGTCACACAGTGCTCCTTCCCTTCTGAACTCTGCCGTGCGCCCAAACACTGTATTTTCCCCACATATGGGGTATTGGCGTACTCAGGAGAAATTGCACAAAAGTTTTTGAGGTCCATTTCCTCCTCTTACCCTTGTAAAAATAAAAAAATTGGGGCTAAAACATCATTTTTGTGAAAAAAGTTCGATTTTTTTATTTTCACGGCTCCATGTTATAAACTTCTGTAAAGGACTTGGGGGTTCAATATGCTCACCACACATCTAGATAAGTTCAATGAGGGGTCTAGTTTCAAAAATGGTGTCACTTGTGGGGGGTTTCCACTGTTTAGGCACATCAGGGGCACATCCGCTAATTATTCAAGCAAATTTTACAATCAAAAAGTCAAATGGCGCTCTTTCCCTTCCGAACCCTGCCGTGGTTTTCCCCCACATGTGGGGTATATGCTAACTCAGGAGAAATTGCACAATAAACAGTATAGTGCAATTTCTTCTGTTACCCTTATGAAAATGCAAAGGTTGGGGCTGAAAAACACTTTTGTGGGAAAAATGTTAAAATTTTATTTTTACGGCTCAATGTTATAAACTTCTGTGAAGCACCTCGGGGTTCAAGGTGCTCACCACACATCTAGATAAGTTCCCTGATGGGTCTAGTTTCCAAAATGCTGTCACTTGTGGGGGGTTTATGACTAGCTAAGGGGATGAGGATAACTCGGTACCCGGGCCTTTTGCCTGGCCTTGGGGATGTCGCGCTGGTCGGCTCCCGGGCCCGTACCTTGGGGTCAGCTTTTAAAAGGGGATTGTTTGTTAAGTTTATGAAAGTTCGTGATGCAACCTGTGGTTCCTGGTGAGAATCACCAGCACTGCGGCAGTCCACTGAGGTCGGTGATAAGGCAGCTCGATGATATAGCTCCCCACAGGTGGAGCTAGGCCTCAGGGCAACGTACGGAGAGGGGGGTGCAGGACAGGCGAGACCCAGCCGGGTCAGAGCAAGAACAGGGACGGACACAGTCGTCACTTCAGTACCTTTTACTGGTGGTAATTCAGGCACATCCTGGAGCACTATAGGGTGAAGGGTGCATATCAGGATCCTCCCTAATGAGCGGGTGTAGGGTCTCCTGTTTCTTGCCTCTGCGTAGTAAGTTTCTCAACTGCCTGGAGCTAGGCCTAACTTTATCTCTGTCCTGCACCGGCTGAAGTTGTGGTAGGGCCTTCTCTTGGAGTGCACGCTCCCAGCTTATGGGGCCTATGTGTCTTCTGGCTCTGTTACGTATCAGCTCTCTGGTGAACCTGGGACCTGTAGTTCTCCAGAGATTCCGGTTATGCCTTACTGGGTCGTAGTGATCCCGGTAAGCTCGGACCCGGTGTCCGGTATATGTTTCGGAGTGAGCTGGGTAAGCTCCTCTGCCCCCACTGCTACTCACTTTCCACTCGCCTTCGGCCACGCTCGGGCCCTCACTAGGCTACTCACACTAACGGCAGCTTGCCACGCTTCACCGATCTTATGGCGCCGGCACACCTTAAGCTCACTATTCTGAGCTACAACTGAGTCTTAGTCCGGATGAGCTCCACTGCAGGCTGGCAACTGCTGGAGCTGGAACAGGCTCTGTACTCTGAGGTAACTCTTCTCAGACTGTACTGGACTCAACTGCTAAACCAGACTGAACTAGGCTGCAAACTAGACTGAGCTCGACTTTGCATTCAGGTATGTACTTGCTGAACTCTCCAGAGGAACTGAACTGCCTGGCTCCACCTTCCCTATTTATATCCCTAACAGGCTCCCTCTGCTGGTCTGAGGTGGAAGGTGGAGATGAGTGAATGTTTATTGGGGCCTCTTGTGGAGGAATCCATCAATGCACTGTTCTAGGATCTGTGATACCAAGTGCAGCTGGGCGTCACATTTCCACTGTTTAGGCACATCAGGGGCTCCCCAAATGCAACATGGTGTCCGCTAATTATTCAAGCAAATTTTACAATCAAAAGGTCAAATGGCGCTCCTTCCTTTCTGAACCCTGCCGTGTGCCCAAACAGTGGTTTTCCCCCCACATATGGGGTATTTTCTTACTCAGGAGAGATTGAACAACAAACTGCATTTTGCAATTTCTCCTGTTACCCTTACGAAAATGCAAAAGTGGGGTCTGAAAAACATTTTTGTGGGAAAAATGTGAAAATTGTATTTTTACGGCTCAATGTTATAAACTTCTGTGAAGCACCTGGGGGTTCAAGGTGCTCACCACACATCTAGATAAGTTCCCTGAGGGGTCTAGTTTCCAAAATGGTGTCACTTGTGGGTGGTTTCTACTGTTTAGGCACATCAGGGGCTCCCCAAATGCAACATGGTGTCCGCTAATTATTCAAGCAAATTTTACATTCAAAAAGTCAAATGGCGCTCCTTCCCTTCCGAACCCTTCCATGCACCAAAACAGTGGTTTTTCCCCACATATGGGGTATCTGCGTGCCCACAGGAAATCGCACAACAAATTTTGGGGTCCATTTTCTCCTGTTAACCCTGCAAAAATAAAAAAACTTGGGTCTAAAGTAACATTTTTGTGAAAAAAGTTAAATGTTAATTTTTTTCTTCCACATTACAAAAATTCCTGTGAAGCACCTGAATTGTTAATAAAGTTCTTGAATGTGGTT
Source organism: Phyllobates terribilis (assembly GCF_046119375.1). Classification (NCBI taxonomy): domain Eukaryota; kingdom Metazoa; phylum Chordata; class Amphibia; order Anura; family Dendrobatidae; genus Phyllobates; species Phyllobates terribilis. The sequence continues at coordinate 289,330,360 of NW_027362769.1, forward strand.
TTGAGCACCTTGAGGCGTGCAGTTTCTAGAGTTGTGTCACTTTTGGGTATTTTCTGTCATAAAGACCCCTCAAAGTGACTTCAAATATGATGTGGTTCCTAAAAAAATGGTTTTATAAATTTTGTTGGAAAAATGAGAAATCGCTGGTCAACTTTTAACCCTTATAGCTCCCTAATAAAAAAAAAAATTTTGGTTCCAAAATTGTGCTGATGTAAAGTAGACATGTGGGAAATGTTGTTTATTAACTGTTTTGTGTGACATATCTCTCTGATTTAAGGGGATAAAATTTCAAATTTTGAAAATTTCAAAATTTTCAAAATTTTTGCCAAATTTCCATTTTTTTCACAAATAAACGCAAGTGATATTGAAGAAATTTTACCACAATCATGAAGTACAATATGTCATGAAAAAAACAATCTCAGAATCAGGGGGATCCGTTGAAGTGTTCCAGAGTAATTATCTCATAAAATGACAGTGGTCAGAATTGTAAAAATTGGCCTGGTCATTAACGTGCAAACCACCTTGGGTTGTAAAGGGGTTAAACATTAATGAAAAAACAATTATTTTTCTATAAAGTAGATTTTATTGTGCAAAATAGAGAATCTTCCACTGGTGGTTCCGTCTGAATCACGTATTTCAGACATTTACGGAAATCCCAATATAAGCTCTGAGCATGGGGTGCAGGATAGATGTGAGTCGAGCCTTACTGCGATCTTTGTGAGGGAGAATGAACAAATCAAGCAGGTCAAGAATAGGTCTTATGCATTTTTTATGCCATTTCTTATATAGAATAAGTGATTAGACGATTTTATTCTTCAGGTAGGTGCAATTACAGTGATACCAGATTGATATCTTTTTTATGTTCGACAGTAAAAAATGATTTATTTTCCAAAACAAAGTTTTTGCATTGCAATATTTTGAGAGGTATAATTATTCTACATTTTTGCTGACAGAGTCAAGTGAAGATTTGCGGGACGAGTTAACGTTTTTATTGGTATCTTTTTTGGGCACATGCCATTTTTTTATCAATTTCTTAGTGGTATAACATTATTTTCATTTTTTTGATATTGTGATTTTTTAAAAAAATATTTTTACATTTTTTTAAAACATTTTTAGTTAGTTACTAGTGATGAGCGAACGCGCTCGCCACTACTCGGTACTCGCCGGAGCGTCATGGTGCTTGAGATGCTCGGAAAGTATTTCCTGGTTGCTCGGGTGGGAACTCGGGTCCCCTCCCTGCCAATGAACATGCAGGGATTGCCTGCCATGCAAAGTAATGCCGTAGCCATGCTGGTTGTGGGCATTACAGTGATTGGCTGGCCGCACAACGTCATCAGGTCTATATAAGACCAGACACCGCCATGCTCGTCACAGTCACTCCGGATCAGACAGTGTAGGGAGAGGTGCTGCTGCTGTGTCAGGGAGAGATTTAATCGTGTATTAGGTAGTGTAGGGAGAAAAAACGTACATTACACATATCCATCTTAACAAACAGTCCCTTTGAGGACTAACTAAACCATCTGCAGAGATATCAGGCAGGCAGTGTATATAAGCAGGCAGGCAGGGTATATAACAGACTGCAGTGCACATAGGACAAGAGGCTCCATTCCAGTTCTGCCTTCTGCGCTGTTATATTTCTAGAAATAGGCCCAGGTCTCAGGGGCCAGGAATAATTTTTTTTGCATCTTAATCCTCATAATTTGCTTAAAAAGCAATCCAGAGAACACGTTTTTTCTGCGCCATTTGCTTGTTGGCACACCAGAATAGAGTCAGGTCCTTTCCATATTATAGCGCTAAAAATCCAGCTATTTAAAACTGTTTTTTCTCCGTCACACGGATCACATATACGTTTTCAGAAAATACTGCCATTTCTGGCTGCATTAAAAAAAAATTTCAGTGTGTCAGCAAAGTTTTGACACTGGTTTGCTGTTCAAAACAGTTACCTACAGGCCAGGTATTTAAAACTGTGTTTTCTCTGTCACATGGCTCACATATACGTTTTCACAAAATACTGCCATTTCTTGCCTCCATTAAAAAAAATTTTCAGTGTGTCAGTGAAGCAATTGACACCAGATTGCTGTTCAAACTACAGTACTTACCTACAGGCCAGGTATTTAAAACTGTATTTTCTCAGTGACACGGCTCACATATATGTTGTCAGAAAATACAGCCATTTCTGGCATCCAATAAAAAAAATTTTCAGTGTGTCAGTGAAGTAATTGACACCAGATTGCTGTTAAAAAAAAATTTCAGTGTGTCAGCAAAGTTTTGACACTGGTTTGCTGTTCAAAACAGTTACCTACAGGCCAGGTATTTAAAACTGTGTTTTCTCTGTCACACGGTTCACATATATGTTTTCACAAAATACTGACATTTCTTGCCTCCATTAAAAAAATTTTTCAGTGTGTCAGTGAAGCAATTGACACCAGATTGCTGTTCAAACTACTTACCTACAGGCCAGGTATTTAAAACTGTGTTTTCTCTGTCACACGGTTCACACAGACGTTTTCACAAAATACTGCCATTTCTGGCCACAAATTAAAAAATTTTTTCAGTGTGTCAGTGAAGCAATTAACACCAGATTGCTGTTCAAAATAATTACCTACATACCAGGTATTTAAAACTGTGTTTTCTCCGTCACACGGCTCACATATATGTTGTCAGAAAATACTGCCATTTCTGGCCTCCATTAAAAAATAATTTCAGTGTGTCAGTGAAGCAATTGACACCAGATTGCTGTTCAAAATAGTTACCTACAGGCCAGGCATTTAAAACTCTGTTTTTTCCGTCACATGGCTCACACATACGTTGTCAGAAAATACTGCCATTTCTGGCCTCCATTAAAAATTTCTTTCAGTGTGTCAGCAAAGTTTTTGACACTGGTTTGCTGTTCAAAACATTTACCTACAGGCCAGGTATTTAAAACTGTGTTTTCTGCGTCACATGGATCACATATAGGTTTTCAGAAAATACTGCCATTTCTGGCCTCCATTAAAAAAAAATTTCAGTGTGTCAGAGAAGCAATTGACACCAGATTGCTGTTCAAACTGCTTACCTACAGGCCAGGTATTTAAAAATGTGTTTTCTCTGTTACACGGCTCACATACATGTTTGTCAGAAAATACTGCCATTTCTGGCCTCCATTAAAAATATTTTTCACTGTGTCAGTGAAGCAACTGACACCAGATTGCTGTTCAAAATAGTTACCTACAGGCCAGGTATTTGAAACTGTGTTTTCTCTGACAAACGGCTCACATATACAGTACAGACCAAAAGTTTGGACATGCCTTCTCATTTAAAGATTTTTCTGTATTTTCATAATTATGAAAATTGTAAATTCACACTGAAGGCATCAAAACTATGAATTAACACATGTGGAATTATATACTTAACAAAAAAGTGTGAAAAAACTGAAAATATGTCTTATATTCTAGGTTCTTCAAAGTAGCCACCTTTTGCTTTGATGACTGCTTTGCACTTTCTTGGCATTCTCTTGATGAGCTTCAAGGGGTAATCACCGAAAATGGTTTTCACTTCACAGGTGTGCCCTGTCACGTTTAGTAAGTGGGATTTCTTGCCTTATAAATGGATTTGGGACCATCAGTTGTGTTGTGCAGAAGTCAGGTGGATACATAGCTGATAGTCCTACTGAATACACTGTTAGAATTTGTATTATGGCAAGAAAATAGCAGCTAAGTAAAGAAAAATGAGTGGACATCATTACTTTAAAAAATGAAGGTCAGTCAGTCCGAAAAATTGGGCAAACTTTGAAAGTGTCCCCAAGTGCAGTTGCAAAAACCATCAAGCGCTACAAAGAAACTTTCTCACATGAGGACCGCCCCAGGAAAGGAAGACCAAGAGTCACCTCTGCTTCTGAGGATAAGTTTATCCGAGTCACCAGACTCAGAAATCGCAGGTTAACAGCAGTTCAGATTAGAGACCAGATCAATGCCACAGAGAGTTCTAGCAGCAGACACATCTCTACAACAACTGTTAAGAGGAGACTTTGTGCAGCAGTCCTTCATGGTAAAATAGCTGCTAGGAAACCTCTGCTAAGGACAGGCAACAAGCAGAAGAAACTTGTTTGGGCTAAAGAACACAAGAAATGGACATTAGATCAGTGGAAATCTGTGCTTTGGTCAGATGAGTCCAAATTTGATATCTTTGGTTCCAACCACCGTGTCTTTGTGCGACGCAGAAGTGATGAACGGATGGACTCTACATGCCTGGTTCCCACCGTGAAGCATGGAGGAGGAGGTGTGATGGTGTGGGGGTGCTTTGCAGGTGACACTGTTGGGGATTTATTCAAAATTGAAGGCATACTGAACCAGCATGGCTACCACAGCATCTTGCAGCGGCATGCTATTTCATCCGGTTTGCGTTTAGTTGGACAATCATTTATTTTTCAACAGGACTATTACCCCAAACACACCTCCAGGCTGTGTAAAGGCTATTTGACCAAGAAGGAGAGTGATGGGGTGCTACGCCAGATGACCTGGCCACAGTCACCAGACCTGACCCAATCGAGATGGTTTGGGGTGAGCTGGACCGCAGAGTGAAGGCAAAAGGGCCAACAAGTGCTAAGCATCTCTGGGTACTCCTTCAAGATTGTTGGCAGACCATTTCTGGTGACTACCTCTTGAAGCTCATCAAGAGAATGCCAAGAGTGTGCAAAGCAGTCATCAAAGCAAAAGGTGGCTACTTTGAAGAACCTAGAATATAAGACATATTTTCAGTTGTTTCACACTTTTTTTGTTAAGTATATAAGTCCACATGTGTTAATTCATAGTTTTGATGCCTTCAGTGTGAATGTACAATTTTCAGAGTCATGAAAATACAGAAAAATCTTTAAATGAGAAGGTGTGTCCAAACTTTTGGTCGGTGTGGTAAGTTCGCTCCAAACTCAGTCATTTGTAGTGAGCGTGGAAAATACTGTCCTCCATTTAAAATGGGCAAGGCACGTGGCAAGGGACAGGGAACTGGACGTGATGGTAATGGTGCATGCAGAGGCCGAGGACAAGGCTGTGGGCAAGCCAAAATTGTGCCACAACAAACACCCACATCTTCTCGCCTGACCTTCCTGTCCCAATTTCTAGGGGACCTCAGCACACCACTATTGAACCCAGAGCAGTGTCAAAAGGTTCTTGGTTGGAGAGCGGATAATGCTTTCAGTCACTTAGCCACCACCACCACCCTGTCTTCCACACGGTCAAGTCTCAGAAGCCGTGAGTTTGGACCGCATATTCCTCACCCTGATCCTCCTTCCTCCCACCATGCCGAGTACCCAGAGACAACTGATCCCACACTTGGACACTCTGAAGAGCTGTTCACTTCTCCATTTATAGATTCCGGCCTCTAGCACGTTCTACTTAAAGCAGGGCAAGAGGAGATTGCGTGTTGCGATGCCCAATTAATTGAGCAGCCACAGTCACACGAAGGCGATGGTGGGAAAGTGTCACAAGAGGTGGACGATGATGAAACACAATTGCCAGAAAGTCAGGAGGTGGACCAGAGTGCGGAAGTGGAAGACGAGGTGGTGGACGATATAGTAACTGACCCAACCTGGCAGGAGGACATGCAGAGTGAGGACAGCAGCACACAGGAGGAGGGAGGCAGAGCACCCCAACAGTCAGGAAGAAGCAGTGTGGTGGCCGCAGACTGAAGTCAGGCAACCATTCCCCGTAACTAGAACACGAAAGAAGTTGCCAGTACAACTGTTAGGTCTTCCCGAGTCTGGTTGATTTTTAAAGACTCTGCCGATAACCCCAAAAAGGCCATTTGCACCACCTGCCAGGCCATCATCAGGATGGGTGGCAAACCGACCAGCCTGACCACCACCAGCATGATCAGGCACATGGCCGCAAAGCACCCGACTTTGTGGGCCGAACCCCAGGTTCCAGGAACAGTGTCTGCATGTGGCACCATTGCTTCTTTCGCTGTTGTGGATGCAAGCCAATCCCCTGTCCATGGTGCATGCAAAGATGCCTCCTGCCCTGCACCTGTCATTGCACACTCTCAAGTAGCAGCATCAGGAAGCGCGTCCATGTCCTTGTCCCAGTGCAGCGTTCAGTTGTCCATACCCCAGTCCTTGGAACGAAAGCGCAAATATGCAGTCAACGCCCCACAGGCCACACTACTAAATTCTCACATTTCACGACTGCTTGCGCTCGAAATGTTGCCTTTTAGGCTCGTGGAGATTGAAGCATTCCGCATCCTGATGGCGGCGGCCGTCCCTCGGTATATGGTCCCAAGCCGCCACTATTTCTCCCGGTGTGCTGTCCCTGCATTACACAAGCACGTGTCCCAAAACATTAGCCGTGCTCTCAACAACGCAGTTACCGGTAAATTCCACCTAACCACGGACATGTGGACAAGTGCTTGTGGGCAGGGATGGTACATCTCGCTGACGGCACACCGGGACCCAGTCGGACCTTGGGACGGAACACGTCCTCCCGACGCCAAGGATTGGGGGCCCTAGGTCAATCAGGGTTGCCCCCATGGTCTACAGCTCCTGCACCTCATCCTCCTCAGCCTCCTCCTCCTCTTCAGCCTCCATCTCCGAAATGACCACATCAGTCACAAGCTGGAAGCACTGCTGCACTGCCTCGGCCAAGGGGCAACAGGCTGTGCTGAAGCTAATATGCTTAGGTGATAAACCGCACAATGCTGAAGTGTTGTGAACAGCACTGAAATAGCAGGCAGATCTGTGGCTCACACCGCTGAACCGACAGCCAGGCATGGTCGTGTGTGACAATGGCCGGAACCTGGTGGCGGCTCTGAGGCGAGGCGAGCTCACACACGTACCATGCCTGGCCCATGTGCTTAACCTTGTGGTTCAGCAGTTTCTAAAATCCTACCCGGAGCTGCCAGATCTGCTTGGTAAAGTACGCCGCCTGTGTGCTCATTTTAGAAAGTCAGCTACAGCTTCTGCCGCCCTTGCAGTGTTTCAGCAGCGTTTGCAGCTTCCAGCTCACAGACTGGTGTGTGATGTCTCCACGTGCTGGAACTCTACACTGCAGATGTTGGGAAGGATATGTGAGCAGAAGAGGGCAGTTGTTGAGTACCAGCATCAACAAGGCCGTCGGTATTCAGCTCAGACTCCACACATAAGACCTCAGGAGTGGACATGGATGTCAGACATATGTACCATCCTCCAAAACTTTGAGGACTCCACCAAGATGGTGAGCGGCAATGACGCCATAATTTGTGTCACCATTCCGCTTCTGTCTTCTGAAACACTCTCTGCTCACAATCAAAGAGGATGCATTGCAGGCAGAGCACGATGAGATGGAGGAAGGAACCATACAGGGTGATTACACACAGCCAAGCCTCATCTCATCCCAACGTGGATAGGGTGACAATGAGTAAGAGGAGGAGGAGGAGGAGGAAGGACAGGAGCTAGTTTCATGCACTATAGACGGTACTACCTGAACAGCTGTCATACCATCTGTTCAGCGTGGATGGCCAGAGGACAGAGAGGAGGAGGAGGAGGAGAGCATGGTCAGTCATCCTCTTGGTGAGGACACGGAAGTCTTACCTGTTAGTAGTATGGCACGCATGGTTGAGTTTATATTACGCTGCCTTTCCCATGACCCTCGCGTTCTCAAAATTTTAGGTGACAAACATTACTGGTTGGTGACACTTCTAGACTCACGCTACAAGGAGAACTTTATATCATATTCCTGAGGCGGACAGGTCTACAAAAATGGGGCTGTACCAGAAGGCCCTTGTTGCGGAACTATTAAAAAAATTCCCATCTGAAAACGCTGGCGGCAGAGAGCATACTTCGTTGGACAACCAAGGAGTACAGGTGAGAGAGAAACAAATTCAATCCAGCAGAGGCAGGGGAACACTCAAAGTTCTGGGAGAGTTTTCTCAGACCCTCCCATCGGACAGCCCCTGAGGCGCTGGATACTCTCCCAAGGAGTGCAAAGTTTGGGAAGATGCTGAGGGAGTACTTTGTCGACGGTACCAACGTCCTTCGTGATTCTGCTATGCCTTATAATTATTGGGTATCCAAGCTGGATACGTGGAATGAACTGGCTCTCTATGCCTTGGAGGTCCTGGCCCGCCCTGCCGCCAGCGTTTTATCAGAGAGGGTTTTTAGTGCCGCTGGTGGAATTATAACTGATAAGCGCATCCGCCTGTCACCTGAAAATGCGAACAGGCTGACTCTTATAAAAATGAACAAGGGCTGGATTCAGCCAGACTTCTCAACACCATCGAATGATAGCAGCGTAACATAAACTCAAATCCAGTGTATTTTCTTGAGAGGTGAATTCCCATGCACTTTTTCACACCCACACATGGGTATACGCTTCCTGATTTTGGCTATTTGCTCTTGTCCTCCTCCTCCTTCTCCTCATCCTCCACCACCATATCACCAGGGTGACCTGTCATACCTTGTTACTGTGGCCCTGCTCCATGTGTCTTTAAATTCTTAGTGGGGTTTTTCTGAAAATTGTCAGCCGTTGGACTCACTGCATACCCTATAACTGTATAGCAGACTCTCTACTTTCTAATGGGAGCATGTCGTACCTTGGTACTGTGGCCCTGCTCTGTGTGTCTTTAAATTCTTAGTGGGGTTTTTCCTAAAATTGTCAGCCGTTGGACTCACTGCATACCCTATAACTGTATAGCAGACTCTCTCTTTTCTAATGGGGACATGTCGTAACTTGTACTGTGGCCCTGCTCTGTGTGTCTTTAAATTCTTAGTGGGGTTTTTCCTAAAATTGTCAGCCGTTGGACTCACTGCATACCCTACAACTGTATAGCAGACTCTCTCCTTTCTAATGGGAACATGTCGTACCTTGTTACTGTGGCTCTGCTCTGTGTGTCTTTAAATTCTTAGTGGGGTATTTCCTAAAATTGTCAGCCGTTGGACTCACTGCATACCCTATAACTGTATATTAGACTCTCTCCTTTCTAATGGGAACATGTCGTACCTTGTTACTGTGGCCCTGCTCTGTGTGACTTTAAATTCTTAGTGGGGTTTTTCCTAAAATTGTCAGCCGTTGGACTCACTGCATACCCTATAACTGTATAGCAGACTCTCTCTTTTCTAATGGGGACATGTCGTAACTTGTACTGTGGCCCTGCTCTGTGTGTCTTTAAATTCTTAGTGGGGTTTTTCCTAAAATTGTCAGCCGTTGGACTCACTGCATACCCTACAACTGTATAGCAGACTCTCTCCTTTCTAATGGGAACATGTCGTACCTTGTTACTGTGGCTCTGCTCTGTGTGTCTTTAAATTCTTAGTGGGGTATTTCCTAAAATTGTCAGCCGTTGGACTCACTGCATACCCTATAACTGTATATTAGACTCTCTCCTTTCTAATGGGAACATGTCGTACCTTGTTACTGTGGCCCTGCTCTGTGTGACTTTAAATTCTTAGTGGGGTTTTTCCTAAAATTGTCAGCCGTTGGACTCACTGAATACCCTATAACTGTATAGCAGACTCTCTCCTTTCTAATGGGAACATGTCGTACCTTGTTACTGTGGCCCTGCTCCATGTGTCTTTAAATTCTTAGTGGGGTTTTTCCTAAAATTGTCAGCTGTTGGACTCACTGCATACCCTATAACTGTATAGTAGACTCTCTCCTTTCTAATGGGAACATGTCGTACCTTGTTACTGTGGCCCTGCTCTGTGTGTCTTTAAAGTCTTAGTGGGGTTTTTCCAAAAATTGTCAGCCGTTGGACTCACTGCATACCCTATAACTGTATAGCAGACTCTCTCCTTTCTAATGGGAACATGTCGTACCTTGTTACTGTGGCCCTGCTCCATGTGTCTTTAAATTCTTAGTGGGGTTTTTCCTTTAATTATCAGCCGTTGGACTCACTGCATACCCTATAACTGTATAGCAGACTCTCTCCTTTTTAATGGGAACATGTCGTACCTTGTTACTGTGGCCCTGCTCTGTGTGTCTTTAAATTCTTAGTGGGGTTTTTCCTAAAATTGTCTGCCGTTGGACTCACTGCATACCCTATAACTGTTTAGCAGACTCTCTCCTTTCAATTGGGAACATGTCGTACCTTGTTACTGTGGCCCTGCTCTATGTGTCTTTAAATTCTTAGTGGGGTTTTTCCCAAATTTTGGCAGCCCTTGCAGTCACAGCATGGGCATTACCACTTATAGGAGACCCGCTCCTTTATAATGGGAACATTTTTTTTACTGAGACCCTCCTCTATGTCTCTTCAAAGGGGTATTGGGTTGCGTCCAAATTTTTGGCAGCCCTTGCAGTCACTGAATACACAATAACAGTATAGGAGACCCACTTGTTAATAATGGGAACAACAAAGCATACCCGGCTGATGGCTCTCTAACAATAGCTTGGGCCGACTGCTGGCCTTTTAAGAATAGTAAGGGCCGTGTGATGGCCCTATAAAAATAGGCTTTATGACTTTCAGAGTCCTTCCATCATAAATAAAACAGGAAGTGTCTGATGATGTGTCACACACCAAATTGCCAGCTAAGGTTGTAAAATGTTAAAATGACATTTCCCAGTGAATGCATTTGTCTTAAAAAAAAAATTTTAAAAAACAAAACAATAGGATCTTTCTTTAGTATAAAAAACAGTGTCAACAATTTAACAACAATGTAATCATATTGTTCAGCTCACGCACCTTCTCCTCCATCTCCAAAATGACCACATCAGTCACAAGCTGACAGCACTGCAGCACTGCCTTGCCCAACCGGCAACAGGCTGTGCTGAAGATAACATGCTTAATGCTTAATTGACAAACCGCCCAGCGCTGCAGAGTTGTTGAAAGCTGTAGCACAGCAGCCTGATCTGTGGCTCTCACCGCTGAACATACAGCCAGGCATGGTCGTGTTTGACAATGGGCGGAACCTAGTGACGGAGAAATGACAGCCAGGGTAGATACGGTTTCCCTCTATACCAGTCCTTTCACCGAGCTAAAGAATATAGCTGTGGTGAAATACAACTCCCACTTGTGGTGAAATACAACTCCAACTGAGAAGCTGTTTCAGATTGAAAAACATTGTGCCCACCAGAGGATTTGATTCTGAGGGCTAACCTTTCTCCCCCGCTCAAGAGCCCCATAGCAGCTGCAAAGTTAGCGCTATCATGAACTTTCCTGAGGTAGAAGCCAAGGCACACCAGAGGATTCTCTGGTGGGACCGTCCAACCATGCCGAGAAGCAGACCTGGCTAAGAAAAGTGTGTGGAAAGGTTCCCGGACACTCTATGGCAGCTTTTTAAATGTGGATCGGCCATGCTTATGCATGTTATTTCTCAAACCGCTTTACAGATCAGGCCATTGTCCAACTCTGTATTCAAGAAATTAAATGCATAAAGAAAGATGTGTGTGTTTCAAAGCACCACCGACAAGGGCGAGTTGATGTTGGATGGGCTGCCATTGCTTCTGCAACAAGCTGCATTACAGGACTTCCCTCTATGCCAGTCCTTTCACTGAGCTAAATACAACTGTCAGCAGAAAAAAGTTGTGGCCTGGCTCCATACCGTCCCTGGCCACATTCTCCTGTCCACGTGTTTGTGGTTAGGTGGTCCTTCCCATTAAGTGCACTGGGGAGGGCACGGGTAATGTTGTGGGACCCGTGCTTGTGGAAGGCAGAGGCGATACCGGGAAATATAGTGGCGGCTGGGACCGAGTATGGACACCCGGCCGCCGTCGGCATGAGGTTGTGAAAAGCTTCCACCTCCACAAGCTTAAAAGGCCATATTTCAAGTGCAAAAAGCTGCCCAGAAATCTGTCAGTTTAGTGTTGCAGCCTGTGAGTGGGAGGCTGACTGGCTGCATACTTGTACTTGCATTCCAAGTAACAGAAAACTAAGCAGATGGTGGCCTCTATCATCATCATGGCATCACCTCGGCACTATGAACTCTCCTGAAGGAGAAGCCAGGGCCTGCCGGAGGAGTCTCCGGTTCTCTGGTGGGCCCATTCAATGCTGCCGAAAAGCAGCCCTGGCTAAGAAAAGTGTGGGGGAAGGTTCCCGGACACTCTATGGCTGCTTTTTTAATGTGGATCGGCCATGCTTATGCATGTTATTTCTCAACCCGCATTACAGATCAGGCCATTGTCCAACTCTATATTCAAGAAATTAAATGCGAAAAGAAAGATGTGTGTATGTGGGTCAAAGCACCACCGACAAGGGCGAGTTGATGTTGGACGGGCTGCCATTGCTTCTGCAGCAAGCTGCATTACAGGACTTCCTGTGAGAAATGACATGCAGGGTATATACGGTTTTCCTCTATGCCAGTCCTTTCACCGAGCTAAATACAATTGTCAGCAAAAAAAAATTGTGGACTGGCTCCGTACTGTCCCTGGCCACATTCACCTGTCCACATGTTTGTGGTTAGGCCGTCCTTTCCAGTAAGTGCACTGGGGAGGGCACGGGTAATGTTGTGGGACCCGTTCTTGTGAAAGGCGGAGGCGATACCGGGAAATACAGTGGCGGCTGGGGACCGAGTATGGACACCCGGCCGCCGCCGGCATGGGGTTGTGAAAAGCTTCCGCCTCCACGAGCTTAAAAGGCCGTATTTAAAGTGCATAAAGCTGCCCAGAAATCTGGCAGTTTAGTGTTGCAGCCTGTGGGTGAGTGGGTGGCTGGCTGCCTGCATACTTGCGCTTGCATTCCAAGGAATGGGGTAGGAACAACTGAACGCTGCAGTGGGACAAAGATGTGGACGGTGATTGTTGCAAGTCTGCAATGACAGGTGCATGGCGGGAGGCATCTTCGCATGCGCCAAGGATCACTTATGATGGGCACACTTTTAGGCAGTGACCTGGAAGTCAGAGATGCTTCCAGAGGTCTTCCCCATGCTGTTCCCATGTCTTTTCAGCACTGTATGCATGTGTCACACAGCACATGGCCAGATAAGGCTGTAAAATGTTAAAATTACATTTCCTGGTGAAGTAAAGAATATTTATACCGTGTTAGCCAGTAGATAGAACAATATTGGAATCTGAGAGTCCTCAGTGGTTGATACCTTTTAATCGCTAACTGAAAAGATGGTAAACATAGCAAGCTTTCGAGACAGCTCAGGTCTCTTCTTCAGGCTATTAATGACACCAAATCTGAAAAGACATACATATATACATAGGCAAAAAAATAAGAAAAAAAAAAGAGGGAAAAAAAAAAAAAAAAAAAAATCAGTGATATGTGCTGTCGTAAATACGACAGGTGACGTAAAGCAGAGTCAGGCTAGGGAGGGGGAGAGGAGCAGGGAAAGTGAAAGCAAGATTCTAAGATAGGTGGAACAAATTGTATTATTGGTATATGGTTAGTAACCTGTGGAGATCTGAAAATATTTAAGTGAGTTGTGGAAATCGATAAATCAAAGCAAGAGAGTTCACATACATGTCAAAAGTTTGTTGTCCTCAAAATGGAGTCTCTTGGAGATGTGATATCACCAGTTGTCCTTTAAATTTATATAACAACACATGAATATATGATATCCCCAAATGCCCATTTATTTTGTATAAAAGCTCATGAATCCATGTGATACATTTAATCCTATTTTGAATGTGTCAAAGGTTCTTATCGGTTTGTATTCCCAAATTCTTCTCTCTCTCCGAGATTTGAAGTTGCTTTTTAAGATGAGCAGATTCATATCTGTTAAACTGTGGTCAGGGTTGGAAAAGTGATTTGCTACAGGTAGGTGCATATGCTTTTCTTTTATTGTATGACGATGAGAATTCATTCTTGTTCTGAATTTCTGCCCAGTCTCCCCTATGTACATGCCACCTTTAGGACATCTGGTACATATAATTAAATACACCACATTGCTTGTGATGCAACTGAAGTTACATGGGATCTTGTAGTCCTGATCTGTCCCAGGAATCTTTATCTTGTCCGTTGTCATTATAGATGGACAGGTTTTGCACCTGTTCTGGTTGCAGGGAAAGGTTCCTGTAACTGCTGGAGAGGACAGGGCGCTTCTGACAATGATGCTTTTTAGATTCGGAGGTTGTCTAAAACACAAGAGTGGGGGATCCGGAAATATAGATTTTAGTCGGGCATCTTTTTGTAGGAGTGATTGCAGTTTCCGTGCAGCTCCTCTTAGCACATCCAGACTAGGGTTGAAGGTGACTACGAGAGGAACCCGGTTGTTGTCTTCTCTAGTTTTGTAGAGTAGGAGATGATTTCTTGATATTCTGGTGGCTCTTGTAATCTGGTTCTCAATTGCTCTTGGATGGTAGCCCTGGTTCAAAAAAGTCTTTCTGAGGTCCTCAAGGTGATTGTTTCTATCTGTAGGATTGGAACATATCCGATTGTGTCTGATAGCCTGGCTATACACAATAGAGTTTTTTATGTGCTTTGGATGGAAACTGTCCCATCGGAGGTATGTTGGACAGTCAATTGGTTACCGGTACAGAGATGTCTCTATGTCATTGTTCCGTAGCTTGATGATGGTATCCAGAAAGCTGATTTCAGTGCGTAAGTAGTTGAGTGTTAAGTTGATGGTGGGATGAAACTGATTAAAGCGTTCATGGAACGTCTTCAGCTGCTGCTCAGACTCCGTCCAGATAATTAAAATGTCATTGATATAGCGCTAGTAGGCCTAAGGTCTGATAGGACAAGAGGATGAAAAGTCACCTTCAAGCTTGGCCATGAAAAGATTTGCATATTGTGGTGCCATTTTGCTTCCCATTGCTGTGCCTGTCTCCTGTAGATATATGTTGTCATCAAACGTGAAGTAGTTGTGGGTAAGGATGAAATTAGTAAGTTAGTAAGAGTCAGCATCAATTCCTGTGTTTTCCAGGAAGGTTTTGCAGGCATTCAATCCATCCTCGTGTGGGATGTTACTGTACAGAGATTCCACATCCATGGTGGCGAGGATGGTTCCTTCTGGTAGAGGACCTATTGCTGACAATTTATTCAATAGGTCAGTTGTGTCCTGAATGTAGCTGGGTGTCTCTTTTACCAGGGGTTTGAGAACACCCTCTACCCATCCAGAAATTTGTTCAGTGAGGGTGCCCACACAAGAAATGATTTGTCTTCCTGGATTTCCTGATTTGTGGATTTTGGGAAGCATGTAAAAGGTGCCTGTTCTTGGACTTTCTGGTATCAGGTCACCAGCTTTTAAGGATATGTCAGGTAGACAAGAAACCAGCTTGTTTAGTTCCTTGTGATAGTCCTGCGTGGGGTCAGACTCCAATCTCTTGTAGTAGTGTGTGTCCATCAGTTGTCTGTTTGCTTCCTTCAGGTAGTCTGATTTGTTCATCATGACTATTGCACCACCCTTGTCTGCAGGTTTAATGATGATTTCTTTGTTGGTTTTCAAAGATTGTAAGGCCCTTCTCTCCTGGACATTGATGTTGGATGGTTGACTCTTGTGTTTATCTAAAATGGTGGATTTTACCAAATGTCTGAAAGTGTCTATATAGTTATCCAAATGGGAGTTACGATTAGGATCAGGTGTAAAGTCTGACCTTTTCTTGGTTGCCAGGATCTTTCTTCCTTCGGCCCAGTTGGTTTCGGAATTCTCTCTGTCGCTGAAAAATTCCTGGTGAATGCATTTGTCTTGGTTGAAAGCAATGCAAAAGTGCAAAAACGCATCAAAAACGCAACGTGTGAACATAGACCAAGGTGTGGAGGAGTATTTTTGGTTTTGGTTATTTATTTTGCCTTCTATAGAAGTCATTACCCTGAAAAGGATGTTAACCCCAGAACGCATGACCATAAAAATGGGTATTTTCAAAAAAGAGTTGTTATACCAAAAAATGCCTGTAACATAAAAATAAATGAACAACTGGAAATGACAAACAACTATATACCTGAGGAATACCTAGAGTTTCAAAATTCTAACTAAAGTAATCTTGCAGAAAATAGAAAAAAATTATCAGGGCGGGCCTGCTAGGCTCCAGGTATGTGTTCTAGGGTTAATTAACATATTTCCCAGGAAAATCCATTTTGGTTTCGTTTTTGTGTGTTTTATTGTGAGTCCATAAATGTCGCGTAATACTCAACGTTGTTAACAGCAGAGACCTGGGAGTCAGAAATGCTTCTCTGGGTCTTGCCCATGCTGTTCCCATGTCATTTGAGCACTGATCCCATTGATTTGGGCAATTATTAGGCCCTCTGCAGACCGCCGGGGGGAGCCGCCTGAAAAATGCTCGAGTTTCCCATAGACTTACATTGGCTCATTGCTCGGGTCGAGCACCCGAAAATTGCAATTTGCTCGACCCGAGCAACGAGTACCCGAGCATTTTAGTGCTTGCTCATCACTATGGGTAAGCACTGCACTTTACTTCAGTATTTTTCATTTTTTATATAATTTTTCTAGTTTTTACATTTATAATCATTTATCACGTTGATTAATTGCTGCTATTTTGCTTCCCTTCTTTACTTGATCCTATTGAATTCTTCTTGAAATTGATTTGATTATGTTTTTATAAATGGCAATAAACTTGCATATTTGTAATAATTTATATGTGGTTTATGATTACTATTTGGTAATCACTTGTAAACAACATACTATATTGGAGTACTTCACCTCATTACTTCTTTGGCACTGATAGAAGAAACCACATTGTTATGTTTCTAATCGGTAAAATCTTTATTTTATATGAATACTGTGGTAAGTAAAGAGTATTTGCAGTCATATAGCAATACTCATGTAATAATGGAATAGTGGTCCTCAGAGCATCAGGAGTGTCAAGTATGTTCCTCCCCACATAGGGTTAAATGGCAGGAATCTTTTCCTGACAGTTTTTCCTGCACATCCGAGGTGTCTTGTTTAAGACTTTGTTGTTGGTAGATAGGGGTAGCCAGTCAGTAGACTGTTGCAGGGGAAAATCTTAATCTCTTCCCCGATGATGGCCTGTGATTGTTAGGGAATGTTTATAAATAATGGCAGCGCAGGGTTAAAAGATGGTAACATCGAGGGTTTGTGTCAGACCACCGATGTTTCCTACCTGAGAGTTGCTCCATCATATGCCAGGGATAGAGGTCTTCCTTGAAGAACTGAAGAGGTAGATAAGAAAAGAGAGAGTCCGCGTTTAACTTTAGTAATGCCTTGAATCTCCCCCAGAATAAGTTAGCAGTCTGAAAACAGCCATAAAAACACCGACCCGGATCAAGTGAGCGATGATATCGTCAGAGCTGCGCCATAGGTCGCAATCTCATCAATGGGATGCACGGGCATGTGTAATAGCATGGGGCCCTAAGAAAAGGAAAATTTTCTACTCCTCATTGCCGGTCCGAGAACAATGGGGACGATGGGGACGATGGAGCACAGAAGGCCTTGTACCAATGCTGCCTGCCAGACAAGGCTACTTCCAATAGGTGGCACTAGAGTTCTAGTTCTCTTCCTCTCTGAAGAGACAATTTGCATATTTCCCAGAGGAGCATTACAGCCTGTAAAGTCTCCTTACTTTGACGTGCTTAGCATGTTGCTCGCAGCAAGGAGAAACATTACTACTTAGATACCGGTCTGATGCCTCTCACCCAGCCAAACCAGAACTCACTGTGTTTCGGGGTACTACCCCTCGTCAGTGGAAAATGTGTCTGCAAATTGAGTTTCTAGTCTTGGCTTTTATCCTAAGTCATGTGACAAGGCTCATTAAAGGGTCAATATTGACTTTTAGGATTGCTACTTCCAATAGGTGGCACTAGAGTTCTAGTTCTCTTCATCTCTGAATAGACAATTTGCATATTTCTCAAAGGAGCATTGCGGCTCGAAAAGTCTCTTCACCTTGACGTGCTTAGCATGTCACTTTCCACAATGAGAAACGTTCCTATCATTAATGTAAGTCTGTCTAGCAAGAATACTGCTTAATTATGCATAAGGGTATCTGTAGATCTAACAAATAGATACAATTGGAAACTTTTTTTTTTTTTTACTGGAGTTGCCTTTTAATAAATTTGGATCAATGAACATTATCATGGTTAAATGTATTAAGATGCTACCACTGTTCAATCTAGTTTCTGATTGCTGAATTGTTCAAAAAGTACCATTTTAATTTAAAAGTAGGTTATTTTATCTGTTACATTTCACTTTACTTATAGAGTACTAAAAGCAACATCAGTAATGAAAAGAAAAAAAATAGTTTGCAGAAGAGCAATATTCTGAAACAATTGCTATAATTATTACAGTACTTGTTGGTGTTACATTATGTATGATGTCCAACGAACACATGAGAGATGACTAATTGCTGAGTTAGTAAACAAGGCCAACAATATGTGTAATCAGCTAAGTTGCTCTGTAGCAATTTCAGTCCATTAAGCCTACCCATTTATCTTATTCCTTGTACATGGATCAAACTGCGCTTATAAATTCAGTGAACAGATACATTAGAGTTTTCCCTTACTCCATTGAGCAATTTAGTGAATCCCTTACAGGTAGTCTTCAATGATTCAGCATTCACTAAAGTGATGAATTAGTAAAAATTAATTTCTCATTTCATGATTTGTGATCCTCAGATCAATACTTAAAGCTCATTGAGGAGAGGCATACTGAAAACAGTGCTTGAATTTTACTTTAGGCGAGGCAGTATGTTATTGCTGTAATTGAATTTTTATAATCTACTTTATTAAACATCTTTCTTGCAGAACATGATTTTAGGGCATTAGAAAAGAGCTAAGATTTCAATCATTACATAGAGCAAGAATTAACCTTATGAGTATACAGCAACTGAAAGTTAGTGAATCTCCTAAATTGTTGTTTATTTGTTTTATATTTGAGACAGAAATTTTCTTGTCATAAAAATAACAATATATGTCAGTAAAGAAACATTTGGAGATATCTTGCAAATTACACAAGCTACAGTATATCCAAAAATTGTATTTTGAAGAACGTGTTTATAAATTTAACATAAATCTAGTTAATCACAATATATCAGTCACCTTTGGGCCACATTCACACATACAGTATTTGGTCCGTATTTTACATCAGTATTTGTAAGCCAAAACCAGGAGTGGGTGAAAAATGCAGACATG
The DNA here is from genome assembly GCF_046119375.1 of Phyllobates terribilis. Classification (NCBI taxonomy): domain Eukaryota; kingdom Metazoa; phylum Chordata; class Amphibia; order Anura; family Dendrobatidae; genus Phyllobates; species Phyllobates terribilis. The sequence continues at coordinate 289,349,284 of NW_027362769.1, forward strand.
GTGACGTGTTTCTATTATACTTTTGCTCTGTTTGCTCCATTCCTGATTTGGCTTACAAATATTGATGTAAAATGCTGACCAATTACTGAGCGTGTGAACATGGCCTTATCCACCGGTAAAACATGACAGAAGTATACCTTATGTTTGACTTAGAGAAAAATAAAGTCCATTTGTAACATACTGACTTACATTGTGTCTCTCCTGCTTAGGATCCCATTGCAATAGAAGTGACCATGGTAAAAGTACCATATAGAAATGTATGCTACAGTAGATGCTACATCCAGTGCCTTTCAAGACAAGCAAAGGGATTGGTTTAGTAATGTTTTTTGAGTGCTCACCAGTACGCTACTAAAAAAAAGCCTTCAGATACACGTCATAAGTAAATTAGTCCATGTTATAAAAAAACAAAAAAACCTTAGGACCCATTGAAGTGCAGTGAAACGGCCTTCGTCCGACTTTGATCTACTTAGTTCCCATGCCTGCATGTTTTAAGCTGCAATGCAATAAAGGACTTTTAAAGGGACGGTGAGGGAAATCTCTTTTTCTTTTTACATGGACTTGTCTGGCAACTGTTTTCTCCAGGTTTGCTCCGGAGATCCCGGAGTACCGGTTTGCAATATAATGTGTGGCAGGTAATTATATACCAGTGCTTTTGAGATTTTTGGTGCCGATTTTTTTCTTTTTTTCTGCTCTTGGGTCATAAGTAAATTAATCTGCAGAAATCCAGTTTACAGCATTTTAATCAATAGAGGTGTCTCATAAAGAATCATATATGAACTTGGTATATTGATTTAAAAAGTAAGTGAAGCCAATGTCACTCTGACCCTCCTTGTGGGATATACTAAATGAAGAAATGTTGCTACAAAAAAAATTGTATCAAGCATTATCATATGGAATTCCCAATATTTCTGTACCAATCATATGGTATTAAAATTATTCAAAACTTTGTAAAAAAATGTTTCGTTTGATTTGTGTTGCCATTTTCTGAGACCCAAAGTTTTTTCATACTTCCGTTAATGGACTTGTATGAGGGATTTTTTCTTAAATACTGAGCAGTAGTTTTGAATTGTACAATTTTGGGGTACATAAAAGTTTTAATAGCTTTTCACTGCATTTATAGTGGGAGGTACAGTAACCAAAAAACAGCAGTTTGGGAGTTTTAATTTTTTTACTTTTCAACTTTTAGTTTAGGTATAGTGATGAGTGAGCACTAAAATGCTCGGGTGCTCGTTGGGTCAAGCTAATCATAATGCTCAGGTGCTAAACCCAAGTAACGAGCCCAATGTAAGTCAATGGGAAACTTGAGCATTTTTCCGACGGCATCCGCCAAAGGTCTGGAAGGGGCCTAAAAATTGGTCAAATCGATGGGAACAGTGCTCAAATGACATGGGAACAGCATGGGGAAGACCCCTGTAAGCATTTATGACTCCCAGGTCACTGCTGTGAACAATGTTGTCAGAGTATTATGACACTTTTACGGACTCACAATAAAACATACAAAAACTAAGCCAAAATGGCTTTCTTCCTGGAAAAAATGTTAAGGAACATTCTTTCCAGGGTAATGACTTGTCAATGGGAAACTTGAGCATTTTTCCGACGGCATCCGCCAAAGGTCTGGAAGGGGCCTAAAAATTGGTCAAATCGATGGGAACAGTGCTCAAATGACATGGGAACAGCATGGGGAAGACCCCTGTAAGCATTTATGACTCCCAGGTCACTGCTGTGAACAATGTTGTCAGAGTATTATGACACTTTTACGGACTCACAATAAAACATACAAAAACTAAGCCAAAATGGCTTTCTTCCTGGAAAAAATGTTAAGGAACATTCTTTCCAGGGTAATGACTTGTATACAAGGCAAAATAAATAACCAAAAACAAAAATGCTCCTCCACACCTTGGGCTATGTTCACACATAGCATTTTTGGTGCATTTTTGAACTTTTGTATTGCTTTTAACAGTGAAAATACATTCCCCAGTAAATGTAATTGTAACATTTTACTAGCTTATCTGGCCATGTGGTTTATGAGACATGATCAGACACATCCAGAATGAACACTCATTTCCAGCTGATAATATAGTCTAGCACCTGTCCCTATTTTAAAAGCAGCTAACAGCGTTATCAATAGGGAATAGATTTTTTTTTCAGTACGGACGGAGTATAATACAATAATCCCTGACTAGATGCCTTTAAGATGATATCCCAACTCCTTTAGGTCATCTGTTTTCTTTGGTACATAGCACCACTTAACTGTGAAGGAATGCAAGCAGCCCTGTCTGCTTTATCATCTTCTAATTTCAGATCACCGTTAAAAATTATGAATCGGTCAATGAGTGCATGAAAGATATCAACTAATGCACTGTGGAAGAGATGTATTTGATGACAATTAACAGGACTCATCTCCAGCTGCCAAAAATTAGGATGCACTCCCACACCCCTTTGAAGAGATATAGAGGAGGTCCTCATTAAAAAATTGCTCCTATTATTAATGAGTGGGTCTCCTATGCTGGTATTATGTATGCAGTGACTGCAAGGGCTGCCAAAAATTAGGAAGCACTCCAAAATCCCTTTGAAGATACATAGAGGTGGTCCTCATTAAAAAAATGTTCCCATGATTAAGGAATGGGTCTCCTATACTGGTAATGCCCATGTACTAAGTGCATAGGCTGAAAAACATTTACCCCTGGGGGTATACATGAACATACTGTATAACATACAGAATGTTAGAGGTAGGACTCTAAAAAAAATTCCTACGGGCATAATAAACACCCTTAAAAAAAATTATGTGGGTGTAGCATGATGGTCACTCTGCTGATATGGTGGTGGAGGATGACATAAAATCGAAAAAATCATGAAGCGTATACCCATGTCTGGCTGTGAAGGGGTCCATAGGAATAGACCCCCTAAAAATAATCACTGGATTTGACTTTATGTTCCGCTGCTATCATCCAGTGGTGTTGAGAAGTCTGGCCAAATCCAGCCCTTGTTCATTTTTATAAAAGTCAGCCTGTCAGCATTTTCAGTTGACAGGCGGATGCACCTATCATTTATAATACCCCCGGTGGCACTAAAAACCCACTTTGTCAAAACGCTAGCGGCAGGACAGGCCAGGACCTCCAAGGTGTAGAGAGACAGTTCATGCCACCTGTCCAGCTTGGATACCCAACAGTTATAAGGCACAGAGGAATCACGGAGGATGCTTGTACGGTCGGCAAAGCACTCCTTCAGCATCTTCCAAAACTTTTCCCTCCTTGTCAGAGTATCCTGCGCATCATGGTCTGGGCACTGTGAGGGATTGGGAAAACTGTCCCAGACCTTTTACAGTGTTCCCCTGCCTATGCTGCATCTGGTTTGTGTCTCCCTCGCCTGTACTCCTTGGTTGTTCAAAGAATTGTGACCTCAGCCACCAGAGGCTGACAGTTGTCAGCTGTGAATTTTTCTCATAATTCTTCAGCAAGGGCCTTCTGGTACTATAACATTTTATTAGTCCTCTCCGCCATGGGAAGGAGAGATAGAAAATTTTCCTTGTAGGGTTGGTCTAGACGTGTGACCAAACAGTAATTACTGACACCCAAAAAGCGTACAATGCAAGGGTCAAGGGAAAGGCAGTGGAACATAAAGTCAGCCATGTATGCCAGACTGCCAACAGCCAAGACTTCCCTGTCCCCACCAAAAGAACAAATGTCCATGTCCTCCTCATCCTCCGCCTGGTCCTCCTCCTTGTTCTCCCTTTCCTCAGGCCCTCTATGCTGAACAGATGGTATGAATGTTGTGTGGGTAGTACCATCTGTAGTGCAGGAAAACAGCTCCTCTTCCTCCTCATCCTCAATATCACGCAATCCGCATTGAGATGAGATGAGTTTGGGCTGTGTCGCACCACCCAGTATGGCTCATTGCTCCATCTCATCGTGCTCCGCCTGCATTGCCTCCTCTTTAGTTGTGAGCAGCGAGCATTTCAGTAGACAGAAAAGTGGGATGGTGATGCTAATTATTGCGTCATCGCCGCTCACTATCTTGGTGGAGTCCTCAAAGTTTTGGAGGACAGCACAGATGTCAGACATCCGTGCCCACTCATCAGCTCTTAAGTGAAGAGGCTGACCTGAATACCGACGGGTGTGTTGAAACTGGTACTCAATAACTGCCCTCTGCTGCTCACAAATCCTTCCCAACATATGCAACGTTGAGTTCCAATTCGTGACATTACACACCAGTCGGTGCGCTTGGAAGCAGCAAACGCTTCTGAAGAATGGTGAGGGCAGTGGAAGCTGTAACTGACTTTCTGAAATGGGCACACACACTGCGTACATTCACAAGCAGCTCATTCAGATCTGGGTAGGTTTTCAGAAACTGCTGAACCACTAGGTTGAGCACATGGGCCAGGCATGGTATGTGTGCAATGTTGCCACCAGGTTCTGGCCATTGTCTCACACGACCATGCCTGACTATAGGTTCAGTGGTGGCAGCCACAGATCTGCCTGCTCTGTTACTGCTTTCCACCACTCTGCAGCGGTGTGCTGTTTGTCACCTAAGCATATTAGCTTTAGCACAGCCTGTTGCCACTTGGCCGAGACAGTGCTCCAGTTCTTCTAGCTTCCGACTAATGTGGTCATTTCAGAGATGGAGGCCAAAGAGGAGGAGGATGTACAGGAGCTTTAGAATGTGGGGGCAACATTAACCCAGGGCTCGCAGTCCAGGGACGGCTGCCGCCATGAGTTTGCGGAAAGCTTGCATTTCCACGAGCCTAAAAGGCAACATTTCCAGTGCAAGCAATTGAGAAATATGGCAGTTTAGTGCTGTGGACTGTGGGTGGTTGGCTGCGTATTTTTGTTTAAGTTAAAAAGACTGGGGTAGGGACAACTGAATGTTGCATTGGGACAAGGACGTGAACGTGGTTGCTGACTGTCAAGGTTGCAAGTGTGCAATGAGAGGTGCAGGGTGAAAGGCATCTTCGCCTGCATCATGAACGGAGGCTTGGAATGCATGTACAACAGTGGAAAAGGCAGTGCTGTCACACACAGACACTGTTTCTGGACCCTGGTATTCGACCAAACTACTGGGGTGCTGATGCTGGCATGGCTTATGTTGCAAATGGCCTTTTTTGGGTTAATTGGACAGTCTTTAAAAAAGACCCAGACTCGGGAAGACCTAGCAGTTGGACTGGCAACTGCCCTGATATTGGTCTTTTGAGGAACAGTTGCCCGCCTTGTGTCTGTGGCCTCCCCACTGTTTTTTTCTGCCTGTTGTGGTGCTACACCTCCCTTCCCCTCTGTGCTGCTGTCTTCGCTATGCATGTCACCTTGCCAGGTTGAGTCAGTGACTTCATCGTCCACTACCTCGTCTTCCACGTACGCACCCTGGGCCTCCTCCTGACTTGCTGGTAAATGTGTCTCATCATCATCCACCTCTTGCAACAGTAATTGCACATTCCCACCGTCGCCTTCATGTGATCATGGCTGCTCAAATACTTGGGCATCGCTATATGCGATTTCCTCTTGCCCCCCTTGAAGCGGACCAAGCGCGAGGCCAGAATCTATAAATGGAAATGTGAATAGCTCTTCAGAGTGTCCAAGTGTGGGATCAATTGTCTCCGGGCACTCGGCATGGTGGGACGAAGGAGGATCAGGGTGAGGAATATGTGGTCCAGACTCACGGCTACTGAGACTGGACCGTGTGGAATACAGGCTGGTGGTGGTGGCAAACTGACTGGAAGCATTATCTGCTATTCAACCAACAACTTTTTCACAATGCTCTGGATTCAAGAGTGGTGATCGCGGCCCCCTAGATGTTTGGACAGGAAGGTAGGTCGACATGATGTGGGTGTTTGTTGTGCTCCCTCAGCAGGCACAGTTTCATCTTGCCCATGGCCTCGGCTTGTGTGTGCACCATCAACATCATGTCCACTTCCCCTTCCCATGCCACGTGCCTTGCCCATTTTAAGTGGACTATAATATTTTGCAACAAAAGAAAGAATTTTCCTGACAGGCCAATACATAACTGACCCCTCCGACTCACAATACATGAACACCTACAAAGAACCACTAAGAGTCATAGGAGGTCAACAACACATATTTAGACAAAATACGATTTTATTAATAGACAAACACAAACATTTTAAAATACATCATATAGAACTCTGCCCAGTGGCATGGGCTCAGAACAAGGGAAAAATTTCCACACAATAATACAGAGGTATCAGTAAGGCTCGCAGAAAGGCTAATTGGAAGACTCACAGGTAATGCATTAATGTAACATGGTAGTAAAAATGGAGGAAAGAGGACAAGTATAAAAAGCCCATAGTAACCTCAAAGGTCAGGGTCTTCCCTGTCACATGCACATCAATGTAAATGCAAAAGTAAAAAACTAAGTTATGCAGGGTAATTTGGCCAGACCTGTGGTTCTCAAAGTTGCATTTGATCACATGAGAAAACCATGCTGCCCATAAGAGTCCTCTCCTCCAGTTCAATGACAGAATCTAAGTATGTAAAAATAAAGTTAAATCAATCCATTATAAGTGTAATATGATATATACCTAGCTTCCACACCAGAGATCTTGTCCTGTCCCAACGCACGTTTCGGTGCCAGCAGGCACCTTTCTCAAGGGAAGTACAGCAGCCTAATGTGTGCATACTGGTGTTGCTCCTTTTAAACACACTCCACAGCTGCCACCTGTGATTAGCATGCTGAGTAACTCCGCGCGTGCGTGTCAGCCCCGACAGCACTGGAAGCAAGGCGTCCGGGTCACCGCGGCTACGCACACAGGTCAAGGAGTGCACATCACATGACCTGATGTGTGCGAGTGCCGCGCGGACCCCAAACACCGCGCACCAGCGCCAGGAAATCGGGACGCACGTGCACATCCAGTGTCTGCGTATTGTGAACCAACAAGCAGCACAGCTCACATCCCCATTAGCCGACCGCTCGCGGTACACCTACCACAAGCGTGACTGTAGACAAAGTGCCAAAAAAATAATAATTTAAAAATAGACCTAAATTAACAGCAAGGAGGAATAAGAACATTAGGGACAGATTAGTCAGAAGTCACTATGTGGCCGACACTGTTCCCTTGTTCGGATCCAGTGGCCCTAGGTGGGGCTTCTTCCCGTGTGGCAGCTGCTTAGCATGTAAAAACATGGGGAGGGCACGTGAATTCCACTCATCTGATAGGAAGAAACAGTTCCAAATTACTCACCGCATCTCTTGTAGTTCTACACACGTAATCTATTATGCTACGTGTACATGCGGCCTAATTTATGTGGGACTTACCTCCCATGAGTTACGGGTCCGAACAAGGGAACATGTGCGTGACATTCTAGCTGCGAGAGAAGCCCTGGACCCCACTGGCTTGAAAACATTACCTAAGACATTTTAGATCCTTTCATAAATGTGATCCTACCTCATTTAAAGTACGGGGCATAGATCAGCTCCGTTGCGGCATTAGGGGTGGTGACTTAAAACGTCTTTTGGCCCAAATGGAATGCCGCTGGATTGTGACGTTAAATTCCATGATACCGAATGGATTGAATGAGAAGTTAAGCTTTTCTCCCTTTATTTAGGGTTGTTCTCCCCTGTTTTCTGCTCTGGTACCTTTTTATCTTGATTTTAATAGTCCTTTTTTGTTTATTCATTTTAGTCATCCATGCTCCTTAGATGAACATGTTGTCTCTTGTTGAGATATATCTCCGTGTGGAACTCCTTTCGATCCCCATGTGAACGCCTTCAAGACTCAAAACATTCTAATAATGGATGTAATCCAATAAGAAAATGAGTGTATTATTAGAACAACATTTTGGGACATGGAGTGTATTTGTGTTGGAATTCCCTTTGGCACTGGACAGTACACTGCACTCATGCATTGGTTCCGTGCCTATTAATTGAGTGGTGTGGGGGGGGGCGAGTTGTGTGGGGAGTGGGAACTCACTGGGGGGTAACTGATAGAGGGATGGTCCGTGAAGTGAAGATGTATTTAAATATAACCTTTTATTTTTGTACCTTCTATGTAGTTAGGGAATAGGTGCAATTGATGTAGGTTTGTGGTGATACAATTGGGACATGATGATTCTTTATGGCAGACCAATAGGATATGTGTCTCCTCTTTCTTCTCCCCTTTCTATGTCCCCCCTCTCTTCTTCCCACTTCTTCCCCATTCCCCTTTTCCTCTTATTCCAACCTATACTCCTTCCCTTTGTATTATTTTTAATTTTCTCATTATTAAAAAAATATTTATTTTTTTTTGGCACTTTGTCTACAGTCACGCTTGTGGTAGGTTTACCTCGAGCGGACGGCTATTGGGGATGTGAGCTGCGCTGCATGTTGGTTCACAATACACAGACGCTGGATGCGCAAGTGCGTCCCGATTTCCTGGCGCTCGTGCGCGGTGTTCGGGGTCCACGCGGCGCGCGCACAAATCAGGTCATGTGATGTGCACTCCTTGACCTGTGTGCGTGGCCGCGGGGAACCGGACACTGGGCTTTCTGTACTGTGGGGGTTACTCAGCATGCTAATCACAGGTGGCAGCTGTGGAGTGTGTTTAAAAGAAGCAACACCAGAATGCACACATTAGGCTGCTTTACTTCCCTTGAGAAAGGTGCCTGCTGGCACCGAAACATGCGTTGGGACAGGACAAGATCTCTGGCGTGGAAGCTAGGTATATACCATATTACACTCATAATGGATTGATTTAACTTGATTTTTACATACTTAGATTCTGTCATTGAACTGGAGGAGAGGACTCTTATGGGCAGCATGGTTCTCTCATGTGATCAAATGCAACTTTGAGAACCACGGGTCTGGTCAAATTACACTGCACAACTTAGTTTTTTACTTTTGCATTTACATTGATGTGCATGTGACAGGGAAGACCCTGACCTTTGAGGTTACTATGGGCTTTTTATACTTGTCCTCATTCCTCCATTTTTGCTTCCATGTTACATTAATGCATTACCTGTGAGTCTTCCAATTAGCCTTTCTGCGAGACTTACTGATACCTCTGTATTATTGTGTGGAAATTTTTCCCTTGTTCTGAGCCCATGCCACTGGGCAGGGTTCTATATGATGTATTTTAAAATGTTTGTGTTTGTCTATTAATAAAATCGTATTTCCTTTGTAGGTGTTATAATATTTTGCAGTTTGCAAAAAAAAATCTGGATTAATACCCCACTATTTGGCCAGTGAGGGTATACCAATGCCATTGGTCAGCGAACAAGTGTGAATATATTTTTAACACACAAGTAGCAGACTTTAACCCCTTTATGATGTAGGGAGCAATAGTATGCCCAACGTCATAACCCCCTGTTTATCACGGGCTCATATGCTGAGCCTGCGCTAAACTGGGCACATGTCAGCTGATCTATACAGCTGACATGTGCCCGCAACACACGTGGGTGGAATCGCGATCCGCGGCTGTTAACCAGTTAAATGCCTCTGTCAATATCTGATAGCGGCATATAACATCGCAGCACCGGAAGTGCATCACTGGCTCCGCCCATCAGTGACCGTGTCACATGATCACGGGTCACAGATGGGTTGGCATAGCAACCCGGGGTCTGCAGCAGACTCCTGTGGTTATCATGGCCAGATTGCTATGAGCGCCGCCCAAGTGAGCAAATCTGCTGCATACAGGTGATATGCTCATCGCTTGTATGCAGCAAAGCCGAACAAGTAATTGCTGCTTCGAGTCTCCTATGGAGACTATTGAAGCATGCAAAAAGTAAAAAAAAAATGTTTTTAAAAATATAAAAAAATATAAAAGTTTAAATTACCCCCCTTTTGCCCCATTCAAAATAAAACCATAAAAAAAACATATACACATATTTGGTATTGCCGGGTTCAGAATTGCCAGATCTATCAATATATAAGAAGAATTAATCCGATTGGTAAACTGTGTAACAAGAAAAAATTCTAAACACCAGAATTATGTTTTTTTGGTCGCTGCAACATTGCTATAAAATGCAATAACGTCCGATCAAAACATCGGATCTACCCCAAAATTGTATCAATAAAAATGTCAGCTCAGCGCAGAAAAATAAGCCATCAGCTGGCCCCATATCCCGAAAAATAACCTGGAGAATAGTAACGGCAGGTCAGTTTTAGCATTCAGTGAACATGGTAAAAAAAAAAACTGTGGAATTGTACTTTTTTTCGCAATTCCACCGCACTTGGAATTTTTTTTCCCATTTTCCAGTACACAATATGGTAAAACCAGAGATGTCGTTTAACAGTAAAACTTGTCCCGCAAAAAATAAGCCCTCACATGGCCATATTGACCGAGAAATAAAAAAGTTATGGCTCTGGGAACAAGGGGAGCAAAAAACGAAAACGCAAAAACGGAAAATGGCAGGGGGTAAAGGGGGTTAAATGCAGTTTAATATTTTGCAGCTTGCAAAAAAAATCAGGATTTATACCACAGTATTTGATCACATCTGATGACCAATTTTTTTGCTCAGTCACGGTATAGGGATGCTATTGTTCAGCGAACAAGTGTGAATATATTTTTGACACACAAGTAGCAGACTTTAAATGGAGCATAATCTTTTGCAGATTGCAAAAAAAACAGGATTAATACTGCAGTAATATTTTACCATCTTAGAAGATGGACAAGTTTCTCTGCTTCCACAATACAGCAATGCTAGTCAAATCAACCAAATCTGGCTGTATGCTGCTAATATGCAAATGGAACAGTAAAAATGGTGTATTATATTGCTTTTCACCAAAATTAGCAGGATTAGGAGCAAAAAGAATATTATTAGCCCTGATATCTAGGGTAATTGATAGGAGTTCCAGCAGCAGAAAGAACATGCAATGGACTCTATTCTGTACTATACTAGCTCTCCACAAACTCTGCCTAACGTGTGCTATCAGCAGGATTGATATTTTCTTCAGAATTAGTCCTTACAAGGACTTTTAGAGTAGATTTCTGATAGTGGCATGAATTCTCTGTTTAAAATAACTGCCAATTCTCTCCCTCACACAGCTGTAACTCCCCTACTCTGTATCATTGACCAGTAGACTGTAACGAGCATAGGGTCCCGGGCCTTTTATAGACCCCATGATACTATGCTGCCAGCCAATCACTGTAATGCCACAACCAACATGGCTACGGCATTACAGTGACTGTCACGCAATCCCTGCATAGTAATTGACATGGTGGGGATATCTGAGACATGGCTGGACGACAGCCATTACTGGGCAGTTAATTTACAGGGCTATAGTCTGTTCAGAAATGACCGTACAAACAAGCGAGGGGGGGTGTGTGTTTATATGTAAAATCATCCTTAAAACCCATCTTGTGTGAGAATATTTGAATCTAATGAAAATGTAGAGTCCCTGTAGGTGGAGATAAGGGGAGGGGGAAAAATAATAAATTACTGATAGGGGTTCTTTATAAGTCTCCAAAAATAATGGAAGCAGCGGACAATATCCTCATAAAGCAAATAGATGAAGCAGCGACTCAAGGAGAAGTCATTATTATGGGGGACTTTAACTACCCTGAAATACATTGGGGAACAGAAACCTGTAGTTCCAGCAAAGGTAATAGGTTTTTGACAACTATGACAGACAATTACCTTTCACAACTGGTTCAGGACCAAACAAGAAGGGGGGCACTGCTAGACCTAATATTAACCAACAGGCCAGACCACATATCAAATATACGAGTTGGGGGTCACTTAATAATAATAATCTTTATTTTTATATAGCGCTAACATATTCCGCAGCACTTTACATACATTATCGTCGCTGTCCCCATCGGGGCTCACAATCTAGATTCCCTATCAGTATGTCTTTGGAGTGTGGGAGGAAACCGGAGAACCCGGAGAAAACCCAGGGAGAACATACAAGCTCCTTGCAGATGTTGTCCTTGGTGGGATTTGAACCCAGGACCCCAGTGCTGCAAGGCTGCAGTGCTAGCCACTGCGCCACCGTGCCACCCATTCACTTGGGTAATAGCGATCACAAAATAATAAGCTTTCATGTATCCTTTAATAAGATGTGTATTAGAGGGGTTACAAGGACACTAAACTTCAAGAAGGCAAATTTCCAACAGTTGAGAGATGATCTTATTACAATAAACTGGGACGATATCCTGAGACCTAAAACTACACTACACAAAGCAAATGGGAGACCTTTATTAGAATCCTGAATAGGACCTGTGCACAATATATACCCTATGGGAATAAACATGCTAGAAATAGGAGGAAACCACTATGGCTAAATAGAGCTGGAAGGGGCGCATTAAGTGACAAAAAGAAAGCATTTAGAGAACTAAAGCAAGTAGGTAGTGATGATTCATTAAATAAATACAGAAAATTAACTAAGTTCTGTAAAAAACAATTCAAGGCAGTAAAGATTGAGACAGAGAGACTCATTGCCAGAGAAAGTAAAAATAATCCCAAAACATTCTTTAACTACATAAATAGTAAGAAACTTAAAAATGATAGTGTTAGCCCCCTTTAAAATAGTTTGGGTGAAATGGTAGATGAGGATGAGGAAAAAGCCAATATGCTAAATGATTTTTTTTCAACCGTATTTACACGAGAAAATCGCATGACAGAAAACATGATCAGTGATAACAAAAATTCTCCATTAAATGTCACTTGCTTAACCCAGCAGGAAGTACGGCGGCATCTAAAAATCACTAAAGTTGACAAATCCCCGGGCCCGGATGGGATACATCCGCAAGTACTGCAAGAATTAAGTAACGTCATAAAAAGACCATTATTTTTAATCTTTAAAGATTCCATAATAACAGGGTCTGTACCACAGGACTGGCATATAGCAAATGTGGTGCCAATATTCAAAATGGGGTCAAAAACTGAACTTGGAAATTATATGCCAGTAAGCTTAACCTCTACTGTGAGTAACATCCTGGAGGGTTTTCTAAGAGATACTATACTAGAGTATCTGAAGAAGAATAACCTCATGACCCAATAGCAACATGGGTTTACGAGGGACCGTTCCTGCCAAACTAATCTGATCAACTTTTATGAAGATGTAAGTTCCGGACTGGACCAAGGAAATGCAGTGGATGTTGTGTATATGGACTTTTCAAAAGCTTTTGATACGGTTCCACGCAAAAGGTTGATACATAAAATGAGAACAATGGGGATAGGTGAAAATATATGTATGTGGGTTAATAACTGGCTCAGTGATAGGAAACAAAGGGTCGTTATTAATGGAAATACTCAGACTGGGTCTCAGTTAACAGTGGGGTACCACAGGGGTCAGTATTGGGCCTGCTTCTTTTTAAAATATTTATTAATGACCTTGTAGGGGGCATACAGAGTAGTATTTCAATATTTGCAGATGACACTAAACTCTGCAGGGTAATCAATACAGAGGAGGACAATTTTATATTACAGGAGGATCTATGTAAACTAGAAGCTTGGGCTAATAAATGGCAAATGAGCTTTAATGGGGATAAATGTAAGGAAATGCTTGGGTAGAGGAAGTAAAATGTATAATTATATGATTAATTGTAAAACACTGGGCAAAACTGTCACTGAAAAAGACCTGGGTGTATTGGTGGACAACAAACTCACGTTTGGTGGCCAGTGTCAGGCAGCTGCTGCAAAGGCAAATAAAATAATGGGATGCATTAAAAGAGGCATAGATGCTCATGAGGAAAACATATAATTTTACCTCTATACAAGTCACTAGTGCGACCACACTTAGAATACTGTGTACAGTTCTTGTCTCCGGTGTATAGGAAAGACATAGCTGAACTAGAGCGGGTGCAGAGAAGAGCGACCAAGGTTATTAGAGGACTGGAGGGTCTGCAATACCAAGATGGGTTATTACACTTGGGGTTATTTAGTTTGGAAAAATGAAGGCTTAGGGGTGATCTTATTACTATGTGCAAATATATGAGGGGACAGTACAAAGACCTTTCTACTGATCTTTTTACTCTGAGGCCTGAGACGGGGACATGGGGGCATCTTCTACGTCTGGAGGAAATAAGGTTTAATCATAAACACAGACGCGGATTCTTTACTGTAAGAGCAGTGAGACTATGGAATTCTCTGCTGCATGATGTTGTAATGAGTGATTCACTACTAAAATTTAAGAAGAGCATGGATGCCTTTCTTGAAAAGTATAATATTACAGGTTATATATACTAGATTCCTTGATAAGGGCGTTGATCCAGGGAACTAGTCTGATTGCCGTATGTGGAGTCAGGAAGGAATATTTTTCCCCAATGTGGGGCTTAGTGTTTGCCACATGTTTTTTTTTGCCTTCCTCTGGATCAACATGTTAGGCTATGGGTTGAACTAGATGGACTTAGTCTTCCTTCAACCTTAAAAACTATGTTACTATGTAATTGGCTGCCTAAAATGTGCCCAACATGCGGGGTGGGGACTCGAGCTCAATCCCGAGCATTTTAAAATTACTCGCCGAGCATCGAGCATCTCGAAAGTAAAGAATAGTGGCGAGCAAGCTCTCTCATCACTAGTAAGGTACTAAATATTCTTATTTATTTATTTTTAACTACAGAAAAGTAGACCGCTTCGAAGTTTCAAAGATTTTTTAACCCCTTCACCCCAAAGCCTGTTTTCACCTTCATGACGAGGCCAATTTTTTAAATTCTGACCATTGTCAGTTTATGTGGTAATAACACTGGAATGTCTCAACAGAGCCCACTGATTCTGAGATTGTTTTTTTCATGACATATTGTACTTCATAATAGTGGTAAAACTTCTTCAATACGACTTATGTTTATTTGTGAAAATATCAGAAATTGTGAAAATGTAGAAAATTTCTCAATTTTCAAACTTTACATTTTTTTAGATCTTTTTATACATCTACTTTAGTTCCAATAAGTAGTATAGTTCATCCTCATACAGTATTAACAAACACTACACATTCAAAGTTGCACAGACTCATACGCAAAGTCACACACCACTCTTCAGTGATGTACTGTTTTAAATCCAGCTTCTTTCATGCGTGTGGATTTGAAAGAGGAGGGTGAGGTGGACTTGGTGAGTTTAGAGAATGACTGATATGAATTAATGGCTGCCGAAACAAGAGGATTGTCAAATGTTACTGAAACACCATTAACTAATCCTGATGCTGAGTATTTTATAGATGGCTCAAGTTGGTGGAATGAGGAACAAGGACACTTTGACACCGGGTATGCAGTAGTCCAAGGTGGTAAGGTAATTGTACAAAATCTATTCCCACCCTGTGAATCTGCACAGGAGGCGGTGCTGAAGGCACTCACTGATGCATGTACGCTGGGTAAAGGACAGAGAATTAGTTGTTATGTACAGGTGCATCTCTCTAAATTAGAATATCATCAACAAGTAAAGTTATTTCAGTTTTTCAATACAAAAAGTTAAAACCATATATTATATAGAGTCATTACAAACAGAGTGATCTATTTCAAGTGTTTATTTCTGTTAATGTTGATGATTATGGCTTACAGACAATGAAAATACAAAAGTCATTATCTCAGTAAATTGAAATAATTAGCAAAAAACACCTGCAAAGGCTTCCTAAGCGTTTAAAAAGGCCCTTTAGTGTGTTTCAGTAGACTCCACAATCATGGAGAAGACTGCTGACTTGACAAATGTCCAGAAGGCAGTCATTGACACTAAGTAAATGCAAAGTAAATTTTGCATTTCATTTGGAAATCAGGGTTCCAGAGTCTGGAGGAAGAGTGGAGAGGCCACAATCCAAGCTGCTTGAGTAATAGTGTGAAGTTTTCACAATCAGTGATGGTTTGGGAGCCATGTCATCTGCTGGTGTAGGTCCACTGTGTTTTATCAAGACCAAAGTCAGTGCAGCCATCTACCAGGAAATTTTAGAGCACTTCATGCCTCCCTATGCTGACAAGCTTTCTGGAGATGGAAATTTCATTCTCCAGCAGGACTTGGCACCTGTCCACACTGCCAATAGTACCAATACCTGGTTTAAAAACAACAGTATCACTGTACTTGATTGACCAGCAAACTTGCCTGACCTTAACCCATAGAGAATCTATGGGGTATTGTCAAGAGGAAGATGAGAGACACCAAACCCAACAATGCAGACCAGCTGAAGGCTGCTATCAAAGCAACCTGGGCTTCCATAACACCTCAGCAGTGCCAAAGGCTGATCGCCTCCATGCCACGCCTCTTTAATGCAGTAATTTATGCAAAAGGAGCCTCGATCAAGTATTGAGTGCATTTACTGAACATAAGTAGATCAACATTTCGGATTTTAAAAACATTTTTCAAGCTGTTGTTATAAAATATTCTAATTTACTGAGATAATGACTTTTGTGTTTTCATTGGCTGTAAACGATAATCATCAACATTAACAGAAATAAACACTTGAAATAGATCACTCTGTTTGTAATGACTCAATATAATGTATGAGCAGGAGGAGAGGTGGGAGGACACTTCAAAATAGACGTGTTGATCCAGTAGTTTGGAGGCATAGGGGAGAAATGAGATGGGGCGATAGCTAAACATAGGATGGGTCAAGGGAGGGCTTTTGGAGGATGGGAGTGATCAAGGTATGTTTGAATCATGAGGGGAAGACGCCAGTTGTTAGTGACAGGCTGAAGAGGAGGGTTAGGCTTGGGATGAAGACTGCGTTACAGTTTGGAATGAGGTGGGATGGTATTGGGTCAAGTTCACAGGTGGTGATATGTCATTTTTAGAGTAAAGATGATCTTCCATGATGGCGGAGAAGCTGGTTTTGGAGGAGGAAAGTTGAGTCGTTATAAGAAGGCGCTGTTGGGACTTTAAGAAAAAGCTTTGCCCTATGTTGTCAATCTTCTGCTTGAATAATGAGGCTACGTCTTCAGCTGAGATGAGATGAGAGGAGAGGAGAGGGAGGGGAGCTGGTGGACAGAGGAGGGACTTGAAAGTACTGAATAGCTGTTTAGGGTTGTGAGACACATATGATATGAGAGATGACAAGTAGGTTTGTTTTGCTGCAGTGAGCAATTTTGCAGCATTTTTAAAACTTCTGTTACTGGACTCCACTCCCTTTCCTTGGCAGTCGCATAGCGGTACGCCTTGTAGAAGAGGAGCAGTAAGAACATGTGCTCCAGTAGATGACAAGTGCTGCATCAAGTGGCCTCTGCTCCTCTTCCTCCACTTTAACATCACACACAGTACAGTCCTCAGAGGTGGCACCCCAATTACCCTTGTTTTCACCCACGTCACAACTCTCCAACTGGCCAACTGACTGTGGGGAAGCACAGATGGGTGAGTCTGCAGAGCTGTTCACACATTCTATTCCGGGGCATCAGAGGTTTGATCCAAAGTTTCACAAACTCAAGAGGGGGAAAGCATATGTAACGATACCCAACATTTTTTTCAGTTGATCCGGGCCCGGACGAAGTTGGGTCCGAGAAGAATCCAAACCCTTGTGACTAGATGTTAACCCCTAGGGGTGGGCATGGATGGGATGGAGAATGAAATAAATACACACCAGAACATGGAGAACTAAACTAATAGAAAACAGGGGTTGGAAAACTAAACTAATAAGACAACAGGGGTTGGAGAACAAAACTACTAAACAGCTAAGGTTGGAGAATGAAACAAATACACACCAAAACATGGAGAACTAAACTAATAGAAAACAGGGGTTGGAGAATTAAACTAATAAGACAACAGGGGTTGGAAAACTAACCTACTAAACAGCTAGGGTTGGAGAACTAAACCACTAGACACCAAGGTATCACTAGACAGCAAATGTTGGAATCCCCATAGCTTGCGGGACAAACCACTGAATCTAACAATTCCTCCAGTGCTTCTGCATCCTTCACCTCCTCTAGGGCCTCCACATGCGCCCTCAGCCTCTACCTTAATGAGACAGACATTGCAACAGTGCAGAGAGAATCCCCCCTCCTCTGTACTGCGCAGGGCTCACCGCAATAAGGCAGTGTTAAAATTAATATGCCTTGGAGATCGCAGTCACACAGCTGAAGAGTTGTGGATAGCTCTCCAGGCCGAGTTTGAGCAATGGCTGTCTTCACTGAACCTGGAGCAAGGGAAGGCCGTGTGCGATAACGGTGCAAACCCGGTGGCACCCCTACGGCTGGGCAATCTCAGACACGTGCCTTGCATGGCACGCATCCTCAACCTGATGGTACAGCAATTTCTCCGCCACTATCCAAGTCTGGAAGGGCTGCTGCAGAAACCACGGTCTCTGCAAGCTCACTTAAAACTATCAAAATGAGCAGGATCTTAAGTATAAAAGCCAGACTATTAGACAACGAGCAAACTCCTTCATGATGATAGAGGCAACCTTCTCCTTAGCTAGGAGAAAGGTGGTCCCTCAGAATCTAATCCTCTGGTGAGCCCAATGTTCTTCAGTCTGACACTGCTTCTCGGTGAGAGTTGTATTTAACCACAGCCACATTCTTTAGCTTGGTGAAAGGACTGACATAGAGGAAAACTGTATCTACTCCGGCTGTTATTTCTCCCAGGAAGTCCCCTAATGCAGCTTGTTGCGTAAGCAATTGCAGCCCATCCAACATCAGCTCACACTTCTGGGTGGTGCTTACTCACCGACAAAGATCATTCTTTAAGCCTTGAATTTAATCACTTCAGAGTTGGACAATGGCCTGATCTGCATTGTGCTTTGAGAAATAACGTGCATAAGCAAAGCAACTGTTTAGGCCACTGAAGGTCATTAAGTGAAACTCATGCAGCTTTCCCACACACTGAAAGAGGGGTATCAAGACTTTCAAGACAGCTAAGAGTTCCCTGTCCTCAAGAGGATGACTGTCCATGTTTTCCTCCTCATCCTCCTCCTCTTTATCACCCAATCTGCATTGAGATGAGATGAGACTGGGCTGTATAGTTCCTTGCTCTGCCTGCAATGCTTCCTCTTTAATTGTGAGCACCAAGCATTTCAGTAAACAGAGAAGCAGGATGGTGATGCTAATTATGGCGTCAAAGCTGCTCACCATCTTGGTGGTGTCCGCAAAGTTTTGGAGGAAGGAACAGATGTAAGACATCCATGTCCATTCATTAGCTCTTATGTGCAGAGGATGATCTGAATACTGATGGGAATGTTGAAGCTGATACTCAACAACTGCTGCTCACAAATCCTTCCCAACATCTGCAATGTTGATTTCCAACATGTGGTGACATCGCACCACAATCAGTGAGCTGGAAGCTGCAATATGCTGCTGAAGCACTGCCAAGGTAGCAGAAGGGTTGATCTAGATAGGTTTTGAGAAACTGCTGAACCCCTAAGTTGAGCACATTTAGTGCTCTCGCATAACAATTGTGTACCCCTGTATGGAGAACATTATCAGCACTGAAGAGTTAAAAGGTGAAATATAGCCTGTTTTATATACCACAGTACTAAGAAAACCAATTTTGATAATATCTTGTCTACCACTATGACAAAAATATCTGCACCAAAGAATTAATTTCACTAGATTAGAACTAGTATAATGGTGACCGACAACTCTTCCATCACAACCAGCCCAGCATATGGAGACCCAATTAGGATTCCCCTCATTTGCAAAAATTAGTGGAAGACACCAGAAAAGTGGCATAAATTTCAGTACAGTAGAAATTGTAGAATTAGCAACGACACCTCTTCCCCTGCAGCCAATCCAGTAGATGGAGATTCAATCAGAAGTGTTTACATTTCCCTAACTTAGGGCTTAACACCACCAAAGTGGCATCAATTTCACCAGAGTAGAAGCAGTTTAATGGAGACAGAAACCTCTTCCACTACAGCCAAACCCAATGGATGGAGACCCAATCAGGATTCCCCACATTTCCAAAAATTAGTGGCAGACACCAGCAAAGTGACATCAATTTCAAGACAGTAGAAATTGTAGAATTAGGAACGACAACTCTTCACCTACAGCCAACCCAATAGATGGAGACTAGTGATGAGCAAGTACTGTAATATTAGTAATCGCTATACTCATAACGAGTACTTTGCAATAATCGCGTATTCTTTCCTAATAGCAAATACAATGTAAGTCAATGGGAAATGCTAGTAATTTTCTGCTGAACCCTACAAAAAGATCTGGGGGC
The DNA here is from genome assembly GCF_046119375.1 of Phyllobates terribilis. Taxonomy (NCBI): domain Eukaryota; kingdom Metazoa; phylum Chordata; class Amphibia; order Anura; family Dendrobatidae; genus Phyllobates; species Phyllobates terribilis. The sequence continues at coordinate 289,369,278 of NW_027362769.1, forward strand.
CTGAGGAAAAGGCTGATATGGATGGGAAAGTGATGAAACAGAATGGGAAGAGCCTGGAGAATATGCCTGCATTCATTTCTGACTCACATATGGTTTCTGGGAATAAGTTTGTCGCAGTGTTACGCCACTTTTACAGACACACAAGAACAACTACCAAACGTAACCTAAATTGCATTTAACAGGTCAAAAAGGTTAAGAAACAGTTTTTCTTGAACAATTACTTGTATGTAAGAATAAATAAACCAGAGAAACAAAAAAATATCCCTTTTAGCCTTTGTTCACATATACTGTTGTGGCTTTTTTTCGCCTTTTACAATTGGGAGGGCCCTGACTTATACATTTTGAAAGTCCCTTTGTCAAAAATATTTTTTAGTTCGCTATTCCCAAGCACTTTACAAGCACAGCTAGAACGTACTAGTAGGTATGTTTTTCTTTGACCTCAGAGGCCTCAGGTGGCTCTGTGACAAATGTGTTTTGGAGGGACAGCTGTTACTTAGACATTTGGGTGGTCCCTCCATCATTGACACTCAGATAGTGGAATATATACACCATAGCAGTTTACAATGTGCCCATTGTAGCGTTGGGCTTGATCCTCCTCCTCCTCCACCACCATGTGATACTGCGGCCGCAAATTCAAATGTTCAGAGGCCCTGCAGTAGGCAGGAAAGCTGAGTTTTGTGAGAGCCCTCGTGTGGCCCTGTAACATACATTTTGAAGTGCCCTCCTCTAGAGATTTTGCAGGTCCCTCTTGTGTACAATACATTCCAGAGTGCCCTCACTTATTCATATTGTAGGGCCCTCACTCTATTATTTAACTCATTTAAGGGCAGAGACTACAGAGAAAAAGGCCAAGAGACATGGAGAACTAGAAGGTAGCAGTGAGTGCAGCCTGCGATCCTCAGGTATGGCTGAACTCTGTGAACCGGAAAAATAAAGCTGCACTAGTCAATTTGATGACGAGCTCAAATATATCACTTGTGCAAGTCAAAGGACAAAGGATATATGGTGCCCCACTTCAGGATGGGTTGGAGAAACTTCTCCCAATGGCTCAGAGATTTGGATTGTCAATATTCCCTAGATTATATAGGAAGAGAAGACTTCTTGATACTGTACTACTTGGTCCAGTGCAGAATGTGCATTGTATTTCCAAAAATTACTCCTGGGGGCTGTGTCATAGGTGAAGGGAGATTCCATGACAAGGGACTCCCTTGTCAAAAATTATCTACGATGGAGTACTGTAGCAGTTGTGGCCCTAAAATTCAAGTTTTTAGAGGGCCATCAGTCGGTCATCAACAGTCAGTGTAAATTTCTATTGAATATGTATCTCCTATCTCAGTCACAATGTGGCACAAGCCAGGCAAGTTTTTGCCAAATAGTGTGACTGACAGTACATTTCTATTGAATATGTATCCCCTATCTCAGTCACAATGTGGCACAACCTGTGATAAGGGCCTTCAATTACAAATATTAGTTTGGTAGGACCACTGCACATTCCAGATTTGTCCACTCCACAATGTGCATAGGGTTTGTAAAAATGAGCCCTATGGGCTGAGTCATGGTTGACGCAGGAAGCCACCATCTCAAGGACCTCCAACCACAAATAGTAGTTAGGCTGGAGTAGGAATACTGTCCTGGTTTGTCCACTGCACAATGTGCCTAGGGTTTGTAAAAATTAGCCCTATGGGCTGAGTCATGATTGACGAAGGAAGGAAACCGTTTTTTATGGGAAGGGGGTGACGTTAACAGCAGTATCATGAATCTGCATTTTTGGTGAATTTAGGTTGGCTTGCTGTCATCTGGAGGGATTACAAACTGTGGAGATATCCAGTCCTTGTTGAATTTAATCAGAGTAAGTCTGTCTGTATTTTCTGTGGAGAGGCGTGTGCGCCTATCAGTGATGATTGCCCCAGTGGAACTGAAAACACGCTCAGACATCACACTAACAGCCGGGCAGGCCAGCACCTCCAAGGCATATAAGGAGAGGTCAGGCCAAGTGTTCAGCTTAGACACCCAATAATTAAAGGAAACTGAAACGTCTGAAAAGATGCACGTATGGTCACTTAAGTACCCTTTAACCATGTTCTGCAACTTATCCTTCCTTGGCATTGTTACAGGCACAGATAGCCCTTGCTGTTGTGCTGGTTTATTGAAAATTGCCCAATTCGTGCACATTTTCCCCCTACCTCTGTTGGAGCTGATGTTCATGTCTCTCCCCATTATCCCTTGGTGTTGAAAAGAGCTGGTACCTCTACCACCAGCATTGTCTGAGGGTGATGTTTTCAGCAACTGATTTACTAGGGCCCTCTTGAACGATTCCATTTTAAAACTCTTTGTTGACTCCAAAAGGAAAGAAGGAAATTTCTCCTTGTACTGTGGATTGAGAAAGGTGGCCAACCAGTACAGGTTGTTGGATAAAATGTGTATCACACAAGAGTCTTGCCACTGACACTTACACTTGAACTGTGCCACGTGGGCCAAGCTGCAAAAAGGCAAATGTTCTGTGTCCCCAATAGTAGAAAAAGTACCCATCCTCTCCTCACGCAGACTCGCCTCCTCCTCCTCCACCTCCTTGTCCTCCTCTCCAGCCCATCCAACCTGGACAGACATGAAGCTTGGGTTGGGTGCCCCCTCTGTAGCATTATGAGTCCCCTTGGTAGTACAGAAAAACAAGTCCTCTCCCTCCTCATCCTCCTCATCACCCATTGTTGCCTCAGAATATTTGCTGGGCTGGGAAGTAACACCCATTGGGAAATCTGGCTCCATACCAATATGCTGGGCACTCAAAGCCTCCTCTTTGAGATTATGCAGTGATTGTTCAAGAGACAAAGCAGTGGGATGGTTACCCTGATAATAGCCTGATCATCGCTCACGAGTTTGGTGCAGTACTCAAAGTTCTCAAGAACCTCACAAATGTCAGCGATCCACATTCACTCAACAGTTGTTATGTGTGGTGGCTAACTCTCAGTCTGACGGGCATGCTGAAGCTGGTATTCAGCTACTGCCCTCTGCTGTTCACTAATCCTCACCAACATATGATAGGTGGAGTTCACCCGCATGGGCAGGTCGCAAATGAGTTGATGACTTGACAAATTCAAGTGCTTTTGCAGCGCTGTAAGAGCAGAAAAAGCAGTAGAGGAATGGCGGAAATGGGCGCTAATACGGCGCACCTTCTCAAGTTGATACGGCAAGTAATGGTAAGTTTTCAGAAATTTATGAACAACTAGGTTCAGCACTTGAACCATGTATGACATGTGTACCAGCTCTCCAACCTTTAAAGCCGCTACCAGGTTACGCCCATTATCGCAGACAACAAGACCGGGTTGGAGGTGTAGCGGGGAGAGACACTGATCTGTCTGTTGTTTTAAAGCTTGCCACAGCTCTGCTGCAGTGTGTGCTTTCTGACCTAAACAAATCTGCTTCAGCAGAACGTGTTGCCGCTTTGCCGATGAACTGCTGCACAGGTCCCAGTTTGGCAGTGATAGGAAGGGTAATTCAGCAGAGGATGAGAAGCAGGAGGAGGGGAGAGAGGAAGTGGAATATGAAGAGGCAGAAACCCTGACAGAAGTTGGGCCCGCTATTCTTGGCGTGGGTAGGATGTGTGATGTTCCCGTTTGTGCCTTTGTCCCACCCTCCACCAGGTTCACCCAGTGTGCCGTGACAGAAATGTATTGTCACTGTCCACAACAACTTGTCCAGGGGTCTGTTGTTAGGTGGACCTTCCTGGTTATGGCATTGGTGAGAGCAGATTGTTTAACACGTGCTTGTGTAACGCAGAAATGGCACACCGGGCAAAATAGTGGGGGCTTGGAACGCTGTATCATGGGGCAGCCACAGCCAAGAGATCACGGAAAGACTGTGTTCCCACAAGCCTAAATGGCAACATCTCCACAGCTAGCAATTTGGCAATCTGCGAGTTTAGTATTTGTGCCTGTGGGTGCATGGCCGGATATTTACACTTTCTTTCCAAGCTCTCAGGCACGGACAATTTGACGCTTTGCTTGGACAAGGAAGTGGATGTGGTTGATGTTTGTTGTGTGTGAGCAACCGCAGCATGTGGGCAGAAGGTATGAGCACCTGCTTCCTGAACAACAGATTCTGAAGGACATAGCCCAGGCGACATGGCATTGGTTTGACCCGCAGATGCAGATTTGGCACCCTGGTGTTCCGCCCACCTACTGGGGTGATTGGCTGCCACATGGTTTTTCATACTAGTGTTGCTTAGGTCTCCTTTGCCCTGGCCTCTGCTCAACTTGGTATGCCAAATGCTACAGACTACAATGTTTTTCTCTGAAGGACTTTCAGAAAAAAAATTCTACACAGCAGCTGAACGCCCCCTTGCCCTGACTTGGCGCACAGCAGGGGTGCTCTTTGGAACAGTTGACCCAGTTCTCACTCTGGACAAACCACGACCCCTTGGTGCCTCCGTTGGTGCTACATATCCATCTTAATCTGTGTTGCTGTCATGGCTATGCATGCCAGCGGTCAAGGTCAGATCAGTGGACTCATCATCGACCACCTCGTCTTCCATTTCATCCTCCTTCCCAGTTGACATTGTAGGCTGACCTGATGGCAACTGTGTCTCATCATCATCAGCCTCCACCTCTGGAGACAGTAAATGACGTTCCGCCAAGTGGCTTTCTTTTGGCCGTAGGTCCTCAAGTACTTGAGCATCAACGCACGCCACCTCCTCTTGTCCCTCTTCAAGTGGCCAAGCTTGGGGTCATATGTCTCCTGTGACTGATAATGGCGGGAGGAAGGAGAACCAGCTTCAGGATTGGATGGGCCAGCCTTCTGTGTATCCACAGTAGACTGTGTGGTCGTGGAAGATTTGTTGCTGCTTGACAAATGCGTAGAGGCCTTGTCTGCTATCTATGACAGAATCTGTTCTCGCTCTTCTGACTTCCACACACGTTTATGTTCCAGACCGGGAAATTTTTCCAGGAACATAGTGGATGCATCAAGCTTCTTCTGACCTGACACAGACTGAGTGCCTTTTCACGCACCACTGACAACACCACGTCCACGTTCCTTAACAACCGTCTTTTTGGCATTTTGGGTTTTGTTGACAGATTTTCAGATGTTGATGGCATGAGCCAAGCTAGCTGTCACAGCCAAAACAGTGGTTAAAATGGGCTGGTGCATGCTTTGTAGCAGGCAGTAAGAAATATTTGGACTACTGCTTTGTGCAGGGCACAAAACGCTTTTGTAAGTGGACTAACAAGGACAGAAGGCAGGCTGACACCCCAAAACAGTGGTTAAAATGGGCTGGTGCATGCTTAGTAGCAGGCAGTAGGAAATGTTTGGACTACTGCTTTGTGTAGGGCACAAAACTCTTTTTTAAGTGGGCTAATATGGACAGAAGGCTGGCTGACACCCCAAAATAGTGGTTAAAGTGGGCTGGTGCGTGCTTTGTAGCAGGCAGTAGAAAATGCTTGGACTACTGCTTTGTGCAGGGCACTCAATGATTTTTTAAGTGGACTAATATGGACAGAAGGCAGGCTGACAACCCAAAATAGTGGTTAAAATAGGCTGGTGCGTGCTTTGTAGCAGGCAGTAGGACATGTTTGAAGTACTGCTTTGTGTAGGGCACAAAACGCTTTTTTAAGTGGACTCATATGGACAGAAGGAAGGCTGACTCCCCAAAAAAGTGGTTAAAATGGGCTGGTGCGTGCTTTGTAGCAGGCAGTAGGAAATGTTTGGACTACTGCTTTGTGTAGGGCACAAAACACTTTTTTAAGTGGACTAATATGGACAGAAGGCAGGCTGACACCCCAAAATAGTTGTTAAAATGGCCTGGTGCATGCTTGGTAGCAGGCAGTAGGAAATGTTTGGACTACTGCTTTGTGTAGGGCACCAAATGCCTTTTTAAGTGAACTAGTGTGGACAGCAGAAGCCAAGTTCTGACCCCTAAAACAGCAGGAAAATAGACCGGTGCTAAAAAAAAAAAAAAAAAAGGCAAAACAAAATGCTACTTATGTGTGTGCTGGAAAAATATTGCTTTGCCTCTGACAAGAGCTGTTTTAAGATGGACACTGGAAGAACACTACCTAATACACTCTCTACCTAATACACAATCTATCCCTCCCTGTACTCTGACTTTGTTGTGTGCCTTCAGCTCTGAAAAGAGCTATTTTTGGTGGCATTATGGAGCCACTGAGCGGCTCCTTTAAATACAGAACTAGTATACACTACAGGTAGCCTTTAAAAGAGCTTTTATTTTATCAAGAGGCCTTAACACTCTCCCTAGCAGTTCAGCGATCTCTCCCTAGGCTATTACAATGCAGGCTCCAGATGCAATGTGCATAAAATGGCAGCGGCAAAGCTTAAACAGACCCTATGACGCTGGGCGGCCAGCCAATCACAGTAGTGCCACAACCAAGATGTTAACCGTGATTGGTTAAGAAGCCCAGCATGTTTAGTGGCTGCAAAGAAGGCACCAAAACTGCAGGGCAGGACATCCGAATATAGCGAGGCGAGTACTCAAATACTTGCAGAAAAATGAGTAACCCGAATACCGTACTATCCATGTGAATAGCGGATAGTAACAAATTCACTCGCTCATTACTAATGGAGACCTACCCACGAGTGTTCACATTTCCCTAAATTACGGCCTAAAACCACCAAAGTGGCATCAACTTCACTAGAGTAGAAGTAGTATAATGGAGACAGAAGCCTCTTCCACTACAGCCAAACCCAATAGATGGAGACCCAATCAGGATTCTCCACATTCCAAAAATTAGTGGCAGACACCAGCAAAGTGGCATCAATTTCACCAGAGAAGAAGTAGTTTAATGGAGACAGAAACCTCTTCCACTACAGCCAAACCCAATAGATCAATAGATACAGACCCAATCAAGATTCTCCACATTTCCAAAAATTAGTGGCAGACACCAGCAAAGGGGCATCAATTTCACCAGAGTAGAAGTAGTTTAATGGAGACAGAAACCTCTTCCACTACAGCCAAATCCAATAGATGAAGACCCAATCGGGATTTCCCATATTTCAAAAAATTAGTGGCAGACACCAGCAAAGTGGCATCAATTTCAGTACAGTAGAAATTGTAGAATTAGGAATGACACCTCTTCCCCTACAGCCAACCCAGTAGATAGATACTCATTCAGAAGTGTTTACATTTCCCTAAATTACTGCTTAACGCTGCCAAAGATAGTAAAAATAGTGTAATTAGGACCGACTTCTCTTCCAGTACAGCCTACGCAGGAGATGGAGACTCTATTAGAAGTGTTTATATTTCCCTAAATTAAGGCCTAACACCACCAAAGCGGCATCAATTTCACCAGAGTAGAAGTAGTTTAATGGAGACAGAAACCTCTTCCACTACAGTCAAATCCAGTAGATGAAGACCCAATCAGGATTCCTTATATTTCCAAAAATTAGTGGCAGACACAATAAAAGAAACATCAATTTCAGTACAGTAGAAATTGTAGAATTAGCAACGACACCTCTTCCCCTACAGCCAACCCAGTAGATGCAGACCTAACCAGTAGTGTTCACATTTCCTTAAATTAGGGCTTAAAACCAACAAAGTAGCATCAATTTCACTGGAGTAGAATTAGTATAATGTTGACAGAAACTTCTTCCACTACAGCCAAACCCAATAGATGGAGACCCAATCAGGATTCCGCACATTTCCAAAAATTAGTGGCAGATACCGCAAAGTGGCATCAATTTCACCAGAGTAGAAGTAGTTTAATGGAGACAGAAACCTCTTCCACTACAGCCAAATCCAGTAGATGAAGACCCAATCAGGATTCCTTATATTTCCAAAAATTAGTGGCAGACACAATAAAAGAAACATCAATTTCAGTACAGTAGAAATTGTAGAATTAGCAACGACACCTCTTCCCCTACAGCCAACCCAGTAATGCAGACCTAACCAGTAGTGTTCACATTTCCTTAAATTAGGGCTTAAAATCAACAAAGTAGCATCAATTTCACTGGAGTAGAATTAGTATAATGTTGACAGAAACTTCTTCCACTACAGCCAAACCCAATAGATGGACTCCCAATCAGCATTCTCCATATTTCCAAAAATTAGTGGCAGACACCAGAAAAATGGCATCAATTTCACCAGAGTAGAAGTAGTTTAATGGAAACATAAACCTCTTTCACTACAGCCAAACCCTATAGATGGAGACCCAATCAATTTCACTATAGTAGAAATAGTGTAATTAGGACCGACACCTCTTCCAGTACAGCCAACCCAGTAGATGGAGACAAAAACAGGACTGTTCACATTTAAAAAATTTAGGGCATAAGATCACCATTTCCGTGGCCAACAGATTGGAAATGGTGGGATTCAACCTCTTAGTTTTGTCATGTGTAGGAGTAAACAATCTTTTACGTGACCACAATTGCAGGACTGAGGGCTGGCTGCAGTGCTGAGAGAGGGCGGAGTATGGTGAAATGGACAAACTGCTAGACCATGAGTGAGGTGCAGGCGGAGATGTTATGGTGGATTAAGAAACATGTGGTGTGCTCAGTGAAACAAACACAGCAAGCATGTCCGCTTCTGTTACAGCTGATGGTATCTCACTCAGCCCGACTGGAGCTGGTATATAACCGTAGGTTATGCGGTCGAAGACCTGAGTGGCAATACTTGGCATGGTAACAGAGGAGGAAGAAGCAGCAGATATGTTTGATGGGGCGGCTGATAGTTGTTTATTGAAAACCAATTTTGAGTTTATCATGTTCGTGTACCCCTTTGTGGAGAACAATATCAGCACCACATAATTAATTTCATTAGAGTATACCTATACTAATGGATGGAGACCAAAACCTTTTCCACTACAGCAAACCCAGGAGATGGAGACCTAACTAGGAGTGTTCACATTCCCTAAATTAGGGCCTAACATCAACAAAGTGGCATCAATTTCACTAGAGTAGAAGTAGTATATTGGGGACCGAAAACTCTCCTACTTCAGCCACCCCAACAGATAGAGACCAAATCAAGATTCTCTACATTTCCAAAAATTAGTGGCAGACACCAGCAAAGTGGCATCAATTTCACTACAGTAGAAATTGTGGAATTCGGAACCAAAATCTCTTCCACTACAGCCAACCCAGCAGATGGAGACTCAATCAGGAGTGCACCATCCTCTCCAGTCGTTCACCACGTTTCCGACTTGTACTCTGTTGTGCAAATGCACGAGCTGGTCTAAAAAATGAGTGAAAGGACTCACAGAAATTGCTTCTGCCATTTACACTACTGCTGCTGCTAATATTTTACCATTGACAAATTGACGTGCCGGAGGTTGGAAGTGTAGAGCTGCGAGGCACTCTATGTGCCTCACTGCTGGCTTGGGGAAAACCTATCAACCAGTGCACAACACTGTTCTATGGCATGGGTCCCGCTATTTCTGTCTGAATGTCAGTAATTGCACAAAAAAAAGTGCTGCAAAGTCGATTAAACAGGTACACACCAGAGGACATATCTACACTATCTGACTTCCAAACAAGCGCCCATCTATCTAGCTAATATCTCTCATTACACAGTAGCACAATGAGCAGCGTCTTCCTCCAGCAGTGACATGGATAAAATGGCACTGTGGGAACATGGCCGCTTTTTATATAGAAAGGATGTGTGATTTCAGCAGCCAATGGCAGAAGCCCTTGGTTCTGGACAGCTTGAATGCTTCCTGCATTGTGATTGGCTAGCTGCACTTTCCTCACTTAAAGTAACAGGGAAAAAAAAATTACAAGTGTGCTTCTAATTTTCCCTTTTCTGAGCTATCACCAGCCCCCCCACTCATCTACTACGTCCCCCCCGCTCATAATACACAAGCACTATGCTAGCAAAACTGTTAAAAATGCTGTAGTTGCTCAACAATCACGTTCTCGCTATAATTTGCTGAACGGTGATGAATTTTGACGATTTTAATTAACCGGTTCCCGACTGCCCACTGTAGATAAACGTCGGCGCTTGCTGGGCTCTGTGAAGCGCCGACGTTTAAAAACGGTGGGTGGTCCCGCAGAGATCAGGACCCCCAGGGTCCTGCAAGCGCTGCGATTCCGGTGCAGAGCGTTAGCTCTGGCAGGGAACATCATCGGGACCTGATTGGATCAGGTCCCAGTGAGGGTAACCCTTTGCTATGTTCTATATGCCGCGATCTATAGTGATCGCGGCATATAGAAGATAGACAGAGGAGAGGGGGTCGTCTTACTTACCTCTCCGACAACCCCTGATACCTTCCAGGACCTGGGGTTGCTATGGCAGCTGGAGGTCACATGTCCGCCTCCAGATCTGCCATATATGGTATCCTGCCTGGCTCAGCCTGCAGCTGAAGCCAGGCAGGAGACTCTGACTGTGAAACAGTCAGCGAAGATCTCATGTAATGTAATACATGTCTATTACATTACATGAGATCAGTGATCAGAAAAATAAAAATTAATGTCCCATACAGGGACTAAGTAAAAATGTGAAAAAAAGTAAAAAAAAATATTTTTAAACTGTTAAAAAAAAAAATCACAAAATAAATAAAAATAAATAAATAAAATATTAAACCAAAAAATCCGTATATTTTTACAAAACCAAAAAAAGTACACATATTTGGTATCACCGCGTCCGAAACAACCCGAGCTATAAAACTGTCACACTAATTAACTCCTTCTGTGCACACCGTAATAAAAATAAATAAAAAACGGAGCAAAAAAATATGCTTTTTCATCATATCGCCAAACAAAAAGTGGAAAAAAATGCGATCAAAAAGCAAAATAGAAATAAAAATGGTACCGCTGAAAACGTCATCATTTTCCGCAAATAAAAGCCGCCATACAGCTCCATCAGCCGAAAAATAAAAAAGATATAGCGCTCAGAATAAAGCAATGCAAAAAAAATATTTTTTTCTATAAAATTGTTTTATTGTGTAAAAGCGCCAAAACATAAAAAAAATACAGTAAGTGTAGTATCGCTGTAAACGTACTGATCCGAAGAATAACGCTGCCTGATCACTTTTACCACACACAGAACGGCATAAAAAAAAACCTCAAAAAACAATTCCTGAATTGTTGGTTTTTGTTAATTTTACCTCCCAATAAACGGAATAGAAAGCGATCAAAAAATGTCACATATCCAAAAATGGTACCAATAAAAATGTCAACTCGTCCCGCAAAAAACAAGCTGTCACATGACTCTGTCGGCCGAAATATGGAAAAATTATAGCTCTCAAAATATGGTGATGCAAAAACTAGATTTTGCAAAAAAAAGCGTCTTTTAGTTTGTGACAGCTGTCAGTCATAAAAACCCGATATAAATCTGGTATCTCTGTAATAGCACCGACCCGAAGAATAAAGTAATCTCATCACTTATACCGCACGAGGAACGGCGTAAAAAATAAATAAAACCAATTCTTCACCTGCTACTGATTTGTTTATTATGTCTCCCAAAGATCGCAGTAAGGCTCTGCTCACATTTATCCTGCGCTCTGCGCTAAGCGCTTACACCAGAGTTTCCGTGTAAATCTCTGAAATATGTGATTCAGCCGGAACCCATGACGGAAGATTCCCTGTAATGAGGCAGATATAGGCCACTGTGGACTCCGTCTAGCCTGGGATCCCACGGTGTCATTTGTTTTAGGCGTGCATAAAAGTGCGGTTAGCCACAGTTTTGTGCACTTCTGATAAAAAGGACACCGCTAAACAGAGGCCAGACAGAGTCCAGAGTAACTCTGCTGCCTCATTACAGTGAATGGATCCCGCAGGGGTTTCATCTGAATTACATCACTTGGAAATTTAGATGGAAACCCCGATGTAAATGCTCAGCCTAGAGCGCCGGATAAATGTTACGTAAATGTTCCAAATAAAAGCTTCAACTCAGTCCACAAAAAAAACTAGTCCCCACTCAGGTCCGTCATCTGTTAAAAATATAAGGGACTTCCAAGTTACTGGTAGCAGAAAGGCTCTGGAAGAGCGAAATGGCCCTTGCCCCCCAAAAGAAATTCAGAAAATTTTGTGCTCCCAAATCCAAATGCCTATTGTACAATAATTTGCTCTCCAATTGTCAAATAGCACTCCGTCCCCCCCAGATCTTGCCGTATGGCTGAGCGGTACGATACAGCCACATATGGGGTATTGCCACTTTTAGAAGAAATTGTGTGACACATTTCGGCACCATTTTTACCCATTGCCCTGTGTGAAAATGTAAAATCTGAGGGTAAAACATTTTTTTGGTAAAAATATAATTATGCTTTTTTTCACTGCCCAATGGTATAAATTTAAAAATTAAAAAATACTCACTACTTCCCTAGATGAATTCCTTGAGAGGTGTAGTTTACAAAATGGGGTCACTTGTGGGGGTTTCTGCTGTTTCGGCATGTCAGCGACTCTTCAAATGTGACATGGTGTCTGCAACCTATCCCAGCCAACATAGCGCTCCTTTCTCTTCCGAACCCTGCCGTACACCAAAGCAGTGGTTTTCCCCCACATATGGGGTATCAGCATACTCAGGAGAAATTACACAACAAATTTCATGGTGCAATTTATCCTGTTACCCTTATTATAATGCAAAATTAGGGAATGAAAATATTTTTTGTGGGAAAAATGTGAAAATTTTATTTTTACGGCTCAATGTTATAAACTTCTGTGAAGCAGCTGGGGGTGCAAGGTGCTCACCACACATCTAGATAAGTTCCCAAAGGGGTCTAGTTTCCAAAATGGTGGCACTTGTGGGGGGTTTCCACTGTTTAAGCACATTAGGGGCTCCCCAAATGCGACATGGCGTCTGCTAATTATTCAAACAAATTTTACATTCAAAAAGTCAAATGGCGCTCCTTCCCTTTCAAACCCTGCCATGCGCCCAAACAGTAATTTGCCTCCACATATGGGGTATCGGCGTGTTCAGGAGAAATTGCACAACAAATTTCATGGTGCAATTTATGCTATTACCCTTATGATAATGCAAAATTAAGGGATGAAAAACGGTTTTGTGGGAAAAATGTGAAAATTTTATTTTTACAGCTCAATATTATAATCTCCTGTGAAGCACCTTGGGGTTCAAGGTGCTCACCACACATCTAGATAAGTTCCCTAAGGGGTCTAGTTTCCAAAATGGTGTCACTTGTGGGGGGTTTCCACTGTTTAGGCACATCAGGGGCTCCCCAAAGGCAACATGGCGTCCGCTAATTATTCAAACAAATTTTACATTCAAAAAGTCAAATGGCACTCTTTCCCTTTCAAACACTGCCGTGCGTCCAAACAGTGGTTTGCCTCCACATATGGGGTATCAGCGTGTTCAGGAGAAATTGCACAACAAATTTCATGGTGCAATTTTTCCTATTACCCTTATGATAATGCAAAATTAAGGGATGAAATACGTTTTTGTGGGAAAAATGTGAAAATTTTATTTTTACAGCTCAATATTCTAATCTTCTGTGAAGCACCTTTGTGTTCAAGGTGCTCACCACACATCTAGATAAGTTCCTTAAGGGGTCTAGTTTCCAAAATGGTTTCACTTGTGGGGGGTTTCCACTGTTTAGGCACATCAGGGGCTCCCCAAATGCAACATGGCGTCCGCTAATTATTCAAACAAATTTTACATTCAAAAAGTCTAATGGCGCTCCTTCCCTTCTGAACTCTGCAGTGCGCCCAAACAGTGTTTTTCCCTCACATGTAGGGTATCAGCATGCTCAAGAGAAATTGCACAAAAAAATTTGGGGTCCATTTTTTCCTGTTACCCCTGTGAAAATAAAAAATATTGGGTCTAAAGTAACATTTTTGTGAAAAAAGTTAAATGTTAATTTTTTTCTTCCACATTCCAAAAATTCCTGTGAAGCACCTGAAGGGTTAATAAAGTTCTTGAATGTGGTTTTGAGTACCTTGAGGGGTGCAGTTTTTATAATGGTGTCACTTTTGCATATTTTCTGTCATAAAGACCCCTCAAAGTGACTTCAAATATGATGTGGTCCCTAAAAAAATGTTTTTGTAAATTTTGTTGGAAAAATGAGAAATCGCTGGTCAACTTTTAACCCTTATAGCTCCCTAACAAAAAAAAATTTTGGTTCCAAAATTGTGCTGATGTAAAGTTGACATGTGGGAAATGTTATTTATTAACTATTTTGTGTGACATATCTCTCTGATTTAAGGGCATGAAAATTCAAAGTTTGAAAATTGCAAAATTTTCAAAATTTTTGCCAAATTTCCGATTTTTTCACAAATAAATGCAAGTTATATCGAAGAAATTTTACCACTATCATGAAGTACAATATGTCATGAAAAAACATTCTCAGAATCAGGGGAATACGTTGAAGCGTTCCAGAGTAATTACTTCATAAAATGACAGTGGTCAGAATTGAAAAAATTGGCCCGGTCACGAAGGCAAAAACAGGCTCTGGTGCGAAGTGGTTAAAAATGCTCGTCTTTCCAATCACGAATTTGAATGTGCCACATTCGTGTCAAACTTAAGTTTGGAGATCGAATTTCAAACATATTCGCTCATCACTAGTCTGTACCAAAACTGCCAGATCTGTCTCTCCTACAAGAACTACATGCTCAGATTACGCCTCAAGACAAAAAGGTATGGATGGAGGCCGGGACCGAAAAGAAAGTAGGACTCTGACAGGTAGAAGGTAGAGTTTGTATGCCAAGAAGCTTTAATCCAATGATGGCTAATCTAGCACATGGCCCAACGCACTCAGTAATAGGAGCAATGAGCTTATTAGTCCTTAAACATTGGTTTGCCCCTGAAATTCAGACCTTCTTTGCAAAATATGTACATGATTGTCTTACATGTGCAAGACTCAACCCTGGAGGAGTTGCTAAAACTTCTAAGAGGCACACTCCTAAACCTATGTACCCATTTCAGAGATTGCAGGTGGATTACATACAGCTATCTAAGGTAGGCCCATATGAGTATCTCCTTGTGTCCATTAATGATTTCTCTGGCTGGCCGGAGGCATATCCAGTAACCAGCGCTACGGCTAAAAACACTGCTAAAAATATACTGTCAGAAATAGTCTGTTGATACGGGATTCCAAAGGTAATAGAGAGTGACATAGGTACCCAGGGGTGGATTAAGAGTAGCCAGGGCCCCGGGCAGTTTGGAAGGCATGGGCCCCCCATCATGTCACATAATCTCCTTTGATAGCTCATGTGATGGGTCATGTGAGTAACACACAGGTGCTCTAGTTCACATCTGTAGATGGAAAACAACAATTTGTTTCCCTTATGTACAGCACTGTACATAGCGATACATAAAATAGAACAGAGTGATCAACCTATGGGGGCTCTTATACATGTAAACCATAACAAAAAAAATAAAAAAAAAATCTCTATTTAGTTTAAAAACCCCATACATAAATGCAAACACTTTGCACAGAAAAACAGTGATATAAAATAAGAGCAGAAATGAGGGGAGATAGGGATTCGTTTTGGCCTTCACAATTCCCTTCCTGACAGCGGAGGTTGCCACCCTAACTTGAAACAGTATGGCGCCCCTGCTCCTCGCCGACTGCCCCTATGTAGCCCTACCACTACTCTAACTGACAAGGCATCCTCAGTAGGTGATCAGATAATATGTAATGAACATATACAAATGTATACAGGATAGATACTAGTGGGCTGAGGGGTATGTATCAGAAATAGTATTCAACTATCTGATCAGAAAAAAACCCTAACAAAGTCCAAGAAGAAGTGTATATGATGTCCTTGTCAAACAAAGAATAACCCTTCAGATCATAAATGGCCGGTCATGTGGCAGTGCAATTAAAACCCCAAAACTTCCATATACCTCAGTCACGTTTCTATGGACATTGAATATCCTATATATGTATATAGCCTGAACACTTGTGTACTTAGCTTATTGGCATTTTCTTCCAATGCGTTTCCCCCCTCTTTTGGTCATTCAGGGATTCACCAGGCTATTCCTTCAATCAGGACAAGAAAAGGAGTCCATAAGCTGTACTGCAATGAGGACACAGCCCCCTACATACAGTATGAGCCCGCACATAGCTCCCTAGATACAGTATATATATATATATTATATACACACACACACTATGAGCCCCCACATAGCTACCTATAGTATGAGCACTTGCATGACTACCTATATACAGTATAAGCTCCATGTAGCTCCATATATACAGTATGAGCTCCCATATAGCCTCCTATATACAGTATGAGCTTGCACATAGCTATCTATATACAGAATAAGGCCGCACATAGCTCCCTACATACAGAGTGAGCCCCCACATAGCTCCCTACATACAGAGTGAGCCCTCATATAGTCTCCTTTATACAGTATGAGCCCACACATAGCTCCCTATATGCAGAAAAAGCTCGCACATAGCTCCCTATATAGAGAATGTGCCAGCACAAAGCTTCTCATATACATAATGAGCCCCCACATAGCCTCCAATATAAAGTATGAGTCCGCACATAACCCCCAACAGTATAAACCCCCATATACAGTATGAGCCCGCACAGAGCCTCCTATACTTCACAAGTGAGAAAAAAAATCGTATCAATTTTAGTCATGAGAATGGGACCGATTTTTTTTATATGCTTGTGTGACCCTAACTTTCCAGTCATAGGGGTGAGGCCGGCACGGCTTCAGTCACTGCTCTGCGCATAGTGAGCAGCAGCTGTAACTGCATCCCTGCACTGATTGAAAGCTGGATCTAAGGCCTCTTTCACACGTCCGTGTTTCCAGTACATGTGGTGACAGTTTCCACACGTACTGGAGACACTGACACACGCAGACCCATTCAAATGAATGGGTCTGTGCACATGTCAGTGTGTTTCCACAGACTGTGTGTCCATGTGCTCCACACGCTGACATGTCCGTTTTTTTTGTGGATGCATGGTCCGCAAAACATCCCACACGGATGACATCTGTGTGACACGTACCAGCGCCTGGGAACCATTGTCACAGTTAGCACTGTTCCCAAGCACCGATTGTCTCTGCGATCAGCACCAGCAGGGACAATGATGGGGGTAGTAGTGTCAGCTCTTGCTGTGTCCCTGTGTAAAAATAAGAATAAAATAATAAACTCCATATACTCACCTGTCCGGAGATGTCCCCCGCTGCAATCCTCTGACCGCTGATGCCAGGGAGAATGAGCTGCTCCAGAGCTGCGCTCAGTGAGTGACAGGACACTGCTCCTGAGCTCAGCACAGCTTCAGGGCTCACTCGCTGGAGCTGCTCATTCTGCCCGGCTCCTCGACGTCAGCGGTCGGAGGATTACAGGGGGGGGACATCTCCGGACAGGTGAGTATAAGGATTTTATTATTTTATTCTTATTTTTCCAAAGTGACATTGCGAGAGTAGTGTTCAGCACCCTGCGCTTGGGAACAGCGCTAACTGTACACAGATTCCCAGGCGCCGGTCCGTGTGATCATGATATGGCACACGGACACACGGATATTTCCGATACCGTGTGAATCCTGCCTAATGCTGAGCGCTACGATGTGGTTACAGCCATAAAGCCATACTGGATGCACATCTATGACGGAAAGCCTGAGGCAACTGAGAGGAATAAAGTATAATTACTGCTGGCTGCGGGACTCTCAGTGCACTGGTCAAATCGCTTCAGAACGCTATTAACTGCATATTAGCATGTGAAATAGTGACAATGGTATAAATACACAGAAGAAGAATTTGCAGCAGTGCTCTGTATCTAAAGGCAATTGGCCATTATTGCTATGGATAAAATGTGGGTGATGGGAGTGTGATTGAACTACATGGGGCAAATGCCCCTGCACACTGTGCCCTCCACTTTGGCATTTTGCTTGCATCATATATTTATAAACCACATAAACAGATCCCAGTTAATTAAATGTAATATTTTACTGGGCAGCCAGCAGAAATTCCTCTATAAGACTGTGTGCCCACGATGCGTTTTTTAAGCGTTTCCGCAGCGGCAAAAACGCTGCAGAAACGCTTAAATGCATGGTAGAAGGCCTGCCATGTCCCCCAATGATAATCCGCATGTGCTATGCACATTCTGCGGAAATTTCCACTGCGGATTATCATTGTGGAAAAAAACGCAGCACTACCAATTATTTTGCGGAACTGCTGCGTTTTCGCCGCCATTGACTTGCATTAGAACGCGCCAATTCCGCAAGACTGCATCTGTACTTGCGTAATTGGCGCATTCTAATGTGCGGATGGTACCCGGGTGTGGAGGAGAGGAGAGTCTCATCCACACCCAGGTACCATTAAAAGCTGTAAAAAAAAGAATAAAATAAAAAAATAAAGATTATATTCACCTTCCGACGGCCCCCGGACTCCTTCCCTGTGCTTGCCTACAGATCACGCAGGACTGAAGGACCTGCAGTGACGTCACAGTCATGTGACGGCAGGTCCTTCAGTACAGCGTACCGTGATCTGCCGGCAGCCAGCACAGGAGCGCAGCAAGACTGCAGGGGCCATCGGAAGGTAAGAATAGGTTTATTTTTTATTTTTTGACATTCTCTCGAGTCACACTATATAAACCCATGCGGTTTGCATGGATTTATATAGTGTGACCGAGTTGTCAAGCACTTTCCAAGTGATGCTAAAATCACTTGGAAAGCACTTGACAACCCGCATGCGGAAATGCATGTGAAGAACGCTTAACATCCGCATGTCCCTGGCAGGAAAACGCATGTACAATCTGCATGTACAATCCACATGCGTTTTTTTCTGCCAGGGAGATGCAGAAACGCTCAGGAAAAAATCCGGAGCATTTCTGCATCATGGGCACATAGCCTTACCCATCTCAAATGAAAGGGGTGATCCAGGCTAAGAGGAGAAGCCTGAGGTCACACTGAGACTGAAAACATTACATCTATTTAACTGTGATCTCTTCATGTGCTATATAAATACATGATACAAGCTAATTCCCAAAGTGGAGAGGACATTGTGAGGGGCATCTGCCCCATGTAATTCAATCACACTCCCATCCCCCAAAAGTTTTAGTAATTTCAATGTCCCCCAGCTCCCTGCCTTTACATACAGAGCACACTCCCAGTTTGCCACATAGATACTTTACACTCCGTGCGCACACAGGAAGCAGATGGTGATGTGCAGAGGACTGAAAGACGACGCAGGCAGGCACAGCTTCTCCTGTCTTCAGGAGCGACGCCATCAGATGCTCCTCTCCGGCAGAGAGATGGTAGGTGTGACTTAAACAGACGCGCCCGCGCTCTGTATGCTGGGTACGTCCTGCCAGACGTCGTTCAGCAGGGCGGACCCAGCTTTATTTAAACAAGCTGCGGCTGTGGTGGCCGTTGTGCGGATTATAAAGGGGGTAATTACTCTTTGGACAATGGGCCCTCGTGAACGGCGGGGCCCCGGGCGGTAGCCCAAATTGCCCTCATTATAATCCGCCTATGTAGGTACCCATTTTACAGGAGAAATAATGAGACACATACTGAAGACCCTAGGAGTTACACAAGCTTTTCACACCCCATATTATCCACAAAATAGTGGTAAGGCAGAAAGACTTAATGGGGCCATTAAGTTAAAAATTCAGAAATTCATGGATGGGCAGAAATCTATTAATTAGGTGTAAACTCTGCTAGTAGTATTGTACACTATTCGTACTATTCCTACAGGGCAAGAGAAACTCAGTGCATTCTAAATTTTATTTTCCTCAGTGTCAAGGACAGGGTTGTATTTACTGCAACAGCCTATAGCAGAGTATTCCACCCTAACTTAACTTGTGGAATAGCATGAACATCTGTCTTAAGTGCATTTGTGGCGCCCCTGAGGGTTCGACTGCCATAGGGATGCTGCACTTCTTTAATGGAGTGTGGTGTTCTTCCTCCGAGGTAAGGCCAGTGTGATAGTTGTGACCTAAACTTTTGCATCCAACACCACACTTCTCCACCAGAAGGAGCTAGTATGTACTAGGTGCTGCTCCCCTGGTTACAGGGAGACTGGGGAACACAAAGTGGTAGGAACCAGTTAGTGGGTGAGGGTGGAGGACTTACAAGTTAGTTACACTTTATATTTCATTTTTAATAGAAAGCCATCTTTGATCTTGGTTCTTCGGCTGTTCGTTTGTCCTTTGGCTGGTCTCTGGCCGTCTGTCTGTCAAGCAGTCTTGGTTGCTGTCAACTACTGTGTGTAATGTGACTTCCCTCCGGGAGCGCAGATCCTGTGTGGGCCTGCGCTGGCAAGGGACACAGCCCTCATTCCCTGGCCTTGGGACGAGAGGTAGGTGGCAGACAAGGAATGTCTCAACCCGGCCAAGGACCAGGATCAAGAAGGCCCGGGAGCTTTAGAGTTTGGCTCCCCAGCAAATGGGTCCCGAGGAGGATGCAGACGGAGTGGAGTACGCCACCTGTCCTCGCCTACCTGATCTATTCAGAGGGATTCCGGCTGCAAGAGGGGTACCGGCCCCCGACACCCAACCTTGTACTCCATGTCCTGGACGGTAAAGCCCAGTTAGGCCCTGAGGATCCCACCGGGCAACGGATGGAGAGGAATTGCCACCCGTGCCCTAGTTCTGAGAGGAGCTCAGAGGGAGACCCAGCCTATCTACACACGCACAGACGGGAAAGGGTGAAGTCTGTAGTGCAGAAACACTCTGGTGTAGGGTCGCTACCGAACACTGGATTTTCTCGGAGGTAGTCGGACCCCCGTCCCTGGTGACCGCAGGACTCCGCGGGGAGCAGGGAGTCACCTTCCCGCTGTCATCTCTAAGTGAGTAAAGCCTTGGAAGTTCACCCCTATGGCCTCCGGACTGTTCATTATGCGCCATACCATGCGACGCGGCGCCCGTACTCCCCGCACTACTACCCCCCCTCCATCCTGTTTGCCTGCCCTGAGGCCTTGCTCTGCCTGTGGGGAGCAGTGAGAACTTTGGCCGCCACGACACCAGGCCTCGGCGGACTGTAGCGGCGCTGGTGGCCCTTCACCAGGCACCACAGGAGGCGTAGTCGTTAAATAAGCCACTCAACCCGGATGAGCCCGCAACATCTTCCTTTTCATGTGACGGCCCTGAGCACGGGTCGGGCCCGGGCCACAGCTGCATCCCACCTCTCCATCACAGGGCCCGACACCGAGTCCCCCCAACACCCAGGGTAAACTCAAAACTAAAAGGGCTCTTTCGAGAACTTGAGGCGTCACACATTCACGTGTTTTCTCTTAAATACCAGACCCAAATTCACTAGAAGGATCTCATTCCATTGTAGCAGGAGATTGGGTAGTCTTGAAGAGACATGTCAGGAAGACCCTCGAACCCAGGCTTGATGGGCCCTATCAAGTTCAACTAACCACACCTACTGCTGTTAAACTGTTAGGAAAACCAGAGTGGATCCATGCCAGCCATTGGAAGAACATTTTGAACACACAGAAGCATGAAAAGGGGAGTGATTTACTCGACCCCACTTCTAAACAGGATCTGTAATGTACACACACACTTCTTTGCTTATACTCATGGACGGGAAGGTCAAGAATCTGAAGCCAGAGGTAGCATGATGTTGTTTTGCTATCTGATCATTTGTGGTATAAGTCTAGAGCAACAGACTGCGAAGCAATTGAACATGACCAGCTGCTGGATCTGTTCACATGTTGCAACAAACCACAAGGGGATTCTTTTAATAGAAATCCCATTGTCAATATATGACCTTATAGTTACCGATATAGCTACACTATGCAAATAGACGTTGATCATACCGATTATAATGCTATATCAGCCGAAGGAACCATTCTAGAGATATCTGGCATTTCAGCAGCACCTGCTGTATGTTTGGGACTAATGTATACACGACCCTCAGACCATAAACATTCCTAACCTCCATCTTCCCTGGTGTTTCTTGGGGTGATGAACTGTAAGATTGCCACTCTATCTTTTAATATGGAACATGATACTCACAAATCATGTGATATAGTAGATGGGAATTGTAACCTCAGATGTTGATGTGCAGTGATGAAAGCCACATGTGCTCCAAACTGTGTCTGCCCTAGCCAGAGTTATTCTGACTCTGAATTGAGGTGTCAGACTGAAATGTACATTAACATGCAATGGCTGCAAAAGTGGCTAGTCATTCAAGGGGAATAATTGCCAGAGCATTACAACAAAGAATATATTTCCTATGTAGAACTTGGGCCTACTCCTTGGTCCCTTTCCGAGGAGGGGGTGATTGCACAATAGAAAGGGTTGTACCAGCTGTCCGACGGCGTCAAATAATCTCATCCGAACAGATTGCTAAAATAAAGTCTGAAAAATCATTGGACTTGAGAAAACGAGAACTGCTTCAGATAAAGCGTGGGTGTGTTCCCCACCTCGACAGGATGTGGAGTCTCCCTAGCTAATAAGCTAAATGAATATTCTAGTATTATGGATGAAATCATTAATGAGACAACTAGTTCCATTCATGAGCTAAATAATGAAGCAGCACAGGTAAGGAAGGTGGCATTGCAGAATCAAATGGCCCTTGATTATCTGTTGGCTGGAAAAGGTGGAACCTGTGCCATAATTGGAGATGAGTGTTGTAGTTGTATAGAAGATACACATATAGGCTCATATGCAAAAGGTAAATAACTACAGAAACAAGCCAGAGAACTAACAAAAGATGAATGGAAGCCTTTCTCATGGATGGGATCCATAGGTACATGACTAAATGACATATTCTCCAGTCTATTGAAACTTTTTTAGCAATAGTGGCATTGGTTCTAGTCATCTTAATAGCCTGGAAACTAATTAAGTGTTGTATCACTCTAATAAAGAACAATATCAATATCAAATACAGAATAATATCCTGTGTGTGTGTGATAAAAAATATGTGTGAACTGATGCTTCTGCTGTGTGCCCCCATAGACTTAAGGGTGATGGTCGAAAAACTTGTCTGAAGGCCTAGCCCAACTATCCCTCCTTTCTGGAAAAAGATCCCCCAGTGTTTAAAAGGATGGGTGGAGGACATTATTTCCAGAAAGGGGTCACTCAGTTGCACCCCAACAGTTTGGGTTATATTCCGGGTGTGTTAATGGAGTCAGAGCCAGTGGCTCTGCCAGTCCTGTGCACTGGCCTGGGCCCTAGGTGGGGTGCAGCTCTGGATAGTTACCCACATAAGCCTTGCAATTGGGGAATGCATGCTCCTGAATTAAAATAAACCATAGGTTTATGTGTTAGTGAATGTGTGATTTTTCTTTAAGATACAGAAAGAAGCTGTAACCAGATAGAATTACCCTTCAAGCTTTACCTCTTGGAGCCAGAACAGGGATTGGAGGTGCCTCAGAATGCTCCAGTCTGATAACATGGAATCAGACTTAATGAAGACCAATCTTCCTTGTGTCATTAAGATGCGGGATAGCTCCCATGGCGCTCGTTCTAATTCAAACAAGAGGAACAAATGTGAAGGAAAATATTCTATTTTGTGTGATGTTTGAATTGTATAAGAGACTTTACCTATTCATCAGGCTGAATTTCTACTGCGACATAAGGATGTCTAAGATGATGCTTGGATGATAACATGAACTTACATAAACTTTGGAAGACAGCATGACTTTGCATAAACTGAACTTGAGACGATGGCTGCCTGCCAATATAACTTTATGTGTGGAAACAATAAGCAGAACATGTTATGAGATTGAATAATTATGAGATTGGATCATTTACAAGTCTATAGTTATGAGATCGGATCATTTACAAGTCTATAGTTTGCATACTTGGGTGTAACTAATTAAAAATAAGAAATGTATATATTAACCAATTGAGTGGCTATGCAGTGGGGCAACCTACAGTGGGGAAAAAAAGTATTTAGTCAGCCACCAATTGTGCAAGTTCTCCCACTTAAAAAGATGAGAGAGGCCTGTAATTGACATCATAGGTAGACCTCAACTATGAGAGACAAAATGAGAAAAGAAATCCTAAAAATCACATTGTCTGATTTGGAAAGAATTTTTTTCAAATTTTGGTGGAAAATAAGTATTTGATCAATTACAAAAGTTCATCTCAATACTTTGTTACATATCCTTTGTTAGCAATGACAGAGGTCAAACGTTTTCTGCAAGTCTTCACCAGGTTGGCACACACTGTTGCTGGTATTTTGGCCCATTCTTCCTTGCAGATCTCCTCTAGATCAGTGATATTTTGGGGCTTTCGTTGGCAACACAGGCTTTCAACTCCCTCCAAAGGTTTCTATAGGGTTTAGATCTGGAGACTGGCTAGGCTACTTCAGGACATTGAAATGCTTTTCACGAAGACACTCCTTCGTTGCCCTGGCAGTGTGCTTGGGATCATTGTCATGCTGAAAGACCCAGCCATGTTTCATCTTCAATGCCCTTGTTGATTGAAGGAGGTTTGCACTCAAAATCTCACAATACATGGCCGCATTCATTCTTTCATGTACACGGATCAGTTGTCCTGGTCCTTGGCAGAGGAACAGCCCCAAATCATGATGTTACCACCCCCATGCTTCACGTTAGGTATGGTGTTATTTGGATGCAACTCAGCATTCTTTATCCTCCAAACACGACGAGTTGTGTTTCTACCAAACAGTTCTACTTTGGTTTCATCTGACCATATGACCATATACTCTTCTGGATCATCCAAATGCTCTCTAGCAAACTTCAGACGGGCCCGGACATGTAATGGCTTAAGCAGGGGTACATGTCTGGCACTGCAGGATCTGAGTCCCTGGCGGCGTAGTGTGTTACTGATGGTAGCCTTTGTAATGTTGGTCCCAGCTCTCTGCAGGTCATTCACTAGGCCCCCCTGTGTGGTTCTTGGATTTTTGCTCACCGTTCTTGAGATCATTTTGACCTCACGGGGTGAGATCTTGTGTGGAGCCCGAAATCAAGGGAGATTATCAGTGGTCTTGTATGTCTCCATTTCCTAATTTTGCTCCCAACGTTGATTTCTTCACACTAAGCTGCTTGCCTATTGCAGATTCAGTCTTCCCAGCCTGGTGCAGGGCTTCAGTTTTGTTTCTGGTGTCCTTCGACAGCTTTTTGGTCTTCACCATAGTGGAGTTTGGAGTGTGACTGTTTGAGGTTGCGGAGAGGTGTCATTTATACTGACAACAAGTTCAAACAGGTACCAGTACTACAGGTAATGAGCGGAGGACAGAGGAGCCCCTTAAAGAAGAAGTTACAGGTTTGTGAGAGCCAGAAATCTTGCTGGTTTGTAATTGACCAAATACTTATTTTCCACCAAAATTTGAAAAAAAAAATCCTTTCCAAATCAGAAAGTGTGATTTTCAGGATTTGTTTTCTCATTTTGTCTCTCATAGTTGAGGTCTACCTATGATGTCAATTACAGCCCTCTCTCATCTTTTTAAGTGGGAGAACTGGCACAATTGGTGGCTGACGAAATACTTTTTTTCCCCACTGTATTTGGAAACCCCCTAATTTACCTATAAATATTATAGGTAAATTAGACCCACAGTGGGAATCAAGCTTAGAATCATCTGTTAGAGGTCTCCTTTATTCCTCTGTTGCGACGCCTGGACACACTGGTGCCCCCTACTGTTGGAAGATTGCCATAACATGCATCATATTTGAAACATCATTTTTTTGTTGTTAGAAAGTTAGAAGGGTTAAAAGTTTATCAGCAATTTCTAATTTTTCCAAGAAAATTTAGAAAACCATTTTTTAAGGACCTCATCACATTTGAAGTGACTTTGAGGGGCCTTTGTGACAGAAAATATCCAAAAATGAGACCATTCTAAAAACGGCACCCCTCAAGGTGCTCAAAACCACATTCAAGAAGTTTATTAATCCTTCAGGTGCTTCATAGGAATTAAAGCAATGTGGAAGGAAAAAATAAACATTTTACTTTTATTTCACAAAAATCTTACTTTTGACCCATTTTTTTATTCTCACAGGGGTAACAGTACAGCAGGGCTCAGAAGGGAAGGAGCACCGTTTGACTTTTAAAGTGCAAAATTGGTTAGAATAGATAGCAAATGTCATATCGTGTTTGCAGAACTCCTGATGTGTCTAAACAGAGGAAACCCCCACAAGTGACACCATTTTGCAAACTAAACACCTCAAGGAACTTATCTAAATGTGTGGTAAGCACTTTTGAACTCACAGGTGCTTCACAAAATTTTATTAGATTGAGCCGTGAAGGGTAAAAGTATAAAATCGACTATACAATGTGTTGTGCAATTTCTCCTGTTGTATGTAGATTCCCCATATGTGGTGGAAAAGTACTATTTGGGTGCACGGCAGGGCTAGAAAGGTTTATTAACCCTTCAGGTGCTTCACAGGAATTAAAGCAATATGGAAGGAAAAAGTGAACATTTTACTTTCTTTCACAAAAATGTTACTTTTGCGCCATTTGACTTTTGGAGCGCAAATTGCCTGGAATAATTAGCGAATGCCATGTTAAATTTGGAGAGCCCCTAATGTGTCTAAACATTGGAAAGACCCTACAAGTGACCCCATTTTGGAAACTATACCACTGGAGGAACTTTTCTAGATGTGTGGTGAATGCTTTTAACCCCTCCGGTGCTTCACAGAATTTTATAACGGTGAGCCATGAAAATCAGAAATCACATTTTTCCCACAAAAATGTAGTTTTAGCCCCAACCAGGACGTATGGATTTGTCTAAGGTTGTGAAAGGGTAAAAGAGGTTTTCCACTACTTTATCAGTGATGACTTGAGATGAGCAAACCTCTCAAGGTTCAATTTGTTTCAGATCGGCGAATTTCCAGATGTTCTCCGAACATATCCGAATCCCATTGCATTCAATGAGAGGCAAAACCAAACGCATACACAACACCTTCAAAGAGGCCCACAAGCTTCCAAAACAGCTTAAATTAGGGGCAGACATCAGAAAAAGTGGCATCAATTGACCCACAGTACAAATTTTATAATGGCACAGCAGCAGCCAGCCATGGGTCATGCATGTTGTATCAGGGTCTGGGTCAGAATTTACAGCTTTGAATTTAACTACAAATTAAGACAAGGTGGGTGAGGGATTGGTGTCGGCCTGCTGTGCTGTGAGCCCTGATACCACATGCAACAGCTAGAGCTGATTTTCTGTTCAGCCACACTCAGGTGGCACAAATATCTGTAACGGGTCTGGGAGGTGGAACCTCTGAGCAACTATACAAAGGGGCAGTCCTTGTAAGGAAGCGGGTGGCTCCCAGAGAAGGCGGGCAGTTAGTCATGGCAAGTGACAGGGACAGTCTCTGGGTAGAAGGGCAGGAAGTCACGGCAAGTGACGGGGACAGTCTCTTGACAGGCGGATGGTCACGGCAAGTGACAGCAGGGTATGAGTCTCTAGACGGGCAGGTGGTCACGGCAAGTGACAGCAGGGAAGAGTCTCTAGATAGGCTAGCAGGCAGGTAGCAGGTGAGCGCTCCCAGGTGAGCGAGCAAGAGTCTCTGGACAGGCAGGTGGTCACGGCAAGTGACGGCAGAGCCTCCAGGTAGGCTAGCAGGCAGGTAGCAGGTGAGCGCTCCCAGGTGAGCGGGCAAGAGTCTCTGGACAGGCAGGTGGTCACGGCAAGTGACGGCAGAGCCTCCAGGTAGGCTAGCAGGCAGGTAGCAGGTGAGCACTCCCAGGTGAGCGGGCAAGAGACTCTGGACAGGCAGGTGGTCACAGCATGTGACGGCTAAGCCTCCAGGTAGGCTAGCAGGCAGGTAGCAGGTGAGCGCTCCCAGGTGAGCGGGCAAGAGTCTCTGGACAGGCAGGTGGTCACGGCAAGTGACGGCAGAGCCTCCAGGTAGGCTAGCAGGCAGGTAGCAGGTGAGCGCTCCCAGGTGAGCGGGCAAGAGTCTCTGGACTGGCAGGCAGGTATCAGGCAGGTATCTATTTAAGGACTCTGTTGAGACTGGGTCTGTACCACTTGATTGGCGACAGGCGAATGTAGTGCCAATATTCAAAAAGGGAGCGAAAAGTGACGCCGGAAACTATCGGCCGGTGAGTCTGACGTCCGTTGTGGGCAAAATTTTTGAAGGCTTTATTAATGAGGCAATCATGGAGCATCTTGATGCTAATAATCTATTAACCCCGAACCAACATGGATTCATGAGGAATCGCTCCTGCCAAACAAACCTGATTGACTTCTACGAGGAGGTTAGCTCTCGAGTAGATCAGGGGGAACCAGTGGATGTTGTGTATCTCGACTTCTCAAAAGCGTTCGATAGCGTGCCACATAATAGGTTGGTATACAAAATGAGAATGATGGGGCTGGGGGAAAATGTCTGCAAGTGGGTAGCTAACTGGCTAAAGGATAGAAGGCAGAGGGTGGTTATAAATGGAATATACTCAGATTGGGTAAGCGTCACTAGTGGGGTACCACAGGGGTCTGTACTAGGCCCAATGTTATTTAATATCTTTATTAACGACATAGTCAACGGGATAAAAAGTAAAATATCAATATTTGCAGGTGACACAAAGTTATGTAAAACAATTAATACAAAAGAGGACAGTGCAGACCTACAGAGGGATTTGGATAAGCTGGGTAGGTGGAGCATTCAATGGCAAATGAGGTTTAACGAGGAGAAATGTAAGGTCATACATATGGGAAGGAAAAATGGAAGTCACCAGTACTCACTGAATGGGAAATCATTGGGGAATTCAGAGATGGAGAAGGACTTGGGCATCTTGATTGATAGCAAACTAAATTGGAGTGCCCAAAGTCAGGCGGCTGCTGTAAGGGCAAACAGGGTAATGGGATGTATCAGAAGAGGTATAGCTGCAAAGGATGAGAACATTGTTCTTCCACTGTACAAAGCACTGGTCAGACCACACTTGGAATACTGTGCTCAGTTATGGGCCCCAATATATAGAAAGGATATAAATGAGCTTGAAAAGGTACAAAGGAGGGCAACAAAATTAATAAGGGGAATGGAGGGACTGCAATACCCAGAGAGGTTGGCAAAACTAGGACTATTCAGCCTGGAAAAGAGAAGGTTGAGGGGGGACATAATAAATGTGTACAAATATGTTAGGGGACAGTATAGAGACCTTGCCCGGGATTTGTTCAAAAGGAGGGATATTACGGTAACAAGAGGGCACTCACTAAGACTGGAAGAGAAAAGGTTTCAGCACCAGCATAGGAAGGGGTTCTTTACGGTAAGAGCAGTGAGAATATGGAATTCACTGAGTGAGGAGACAGTAATGTCGGATTCACTACACCAGTTCAAGCGGGGACTGGATGCATTTCTAGATACCAGGCAGATTTCAGCATATACTTAAAAATAAAATAAAATAGTAGGTTGATACAGGGATTTATTCTGACTGCTGGTTTCAGAGTCGGGAGGGAATTTTTCCTCAGGTGAAGATTGGCCAAATCATTTGGGGTTTTTGCCCTCCTCTGGATCAACTTTAGCAATTACAGAACTAACAGGTCGAACTTGATGGACGCAAGTCTTTATTCGGCTTTACTTACTAACTAACTAACTAGCAGGTACTTCCTGGTCCGCAGGCGGACTGATCCATAGACAGACTGGCAGATGCTGGTAGGCAGACTGTCGGACCACAGGATAGCAAACAGGTAAGCAGATATCAGGCAGGTATCAGGCAGGTATCAAGCAGGAATCTGGCAGGTGACTGGCAGGTAACTGGTAACGGGACCTGAGGGCTGAAGCAGAGTTGAAAGGCTTTGCAACAACATTGCTCGGGCACCTCCATTTTGGAGGAGGTGCCTTATATATGGTGAGGTCCTCCGGCCATTGGCCGGGGACTCCTTAGGACGGCTTTCGCAGTAACTTTAAGAGAGGGGGAGCACGCGCGCACGCCCTAAGCACAGAGGCCGGGAAGCAGTGTGCGCTGCCAGCAGAGCAGGAGGAAGATGCTGGGCACGAAGCGGAGAGGTGAGGGGAACAGCGTCCCTGCCTAGCAGGAGGCAGGGATGCCGACGCTACAATATCAGCTTTGTGGACTACTATTGCTAGAAAATTTAAGGATAGTAACACAGGTAGTTGACTGAAAGTAAGTGCAGGCCTGCCGGTCTTGGAGCCCTGTTGCTACAGGCAACACACATGAAGGAGACCCAATCAGGAGTCTCCACGTTTCCAAAAATTAGGAGCAGACATCACCAAAGTGGCATCAATTTCACCAGAGTAGAACTAGTATAATGGGGCACTGACATCTCTTCCACTACAGCCAACCCAGCAGATGGAGACCCAATCAGGAGTCTCCAAATTTCAAAAATTAGGAGCAGACACCACAAAAGTGGCATCAATTTCACCAGAGTAGAACTAGTATAATGGGGCACTGACACCTTTTAAACTACAGCCAACTCAGCAGATGGAGACCCAATCAGGAGTCTCCACATTTCCAAAAATTAGGGGCAGACGCCACCGAAGTGGCACCAATTTCACTAGAGTAGAAATAGTATAATGGTGACCGACACCTCTTTGACTACAGCCAACACAGCAGATGGAGACTCAATCAGGAGTCTCCACTTTTCCAAAAATTAGGGGCAGGCACCATTAAAGTGGCATCAATTTCATCAGAGTAAAACTAGTATAATGGGGCACTGAAACCCCTTCCACTACAGCCACCCCAGAAGATAAACACCCAATCAGGAGTCTCCACATTTCAAAAAATTATTGTTAACATCTGCAGCTGCAACAGCAGGCACAGAAGCAACAACTAAGATATCACATACTTCAATAACGCAAGATCAATGCAGCACACTAAAAACAACACCATAATCTAGTCTGCACAGTCTGCGATTGAGGTGCAAAAGTCCTTGGAGATCCATGACTTGTTCATCTTCATGAAAGTTAGGCAATCTACACTTTTAGGGGACAGTCGGTTATGTTTATCCAACAGGACACCACAAGCAGCGCTGAAGACACATTCTGAGACAACGCTGAAAGCAGGGCATGAGAAAACCTCCAAGGTGTGAAAGGCGAGCTCAGGCCACTCTTCCATTTTTGAAGACCAAAATGTGAAAAGGTCCAAACCCTCAATGATGGTATTGATATTGAGCTCGAGATACTCCTGCACCATCCTCTCCAGTCATTCACCACGTTTCAGACTTGTACTTTGTTGTGCTGGTGCAGCTAGTCTAAATAAATTGTGAAAGACTCACAGAAATTGCTTCTGCCACTTACACTGCTGCTGCTAATGTTTTTGCATTGAGAAATTGACGCTCCTGAGGTTGGAAGTCTAGAGCGGCGATGCACACTGTGTGCCTCACTGCTGTCTTGGGAAAAACCTCTCTTAAGGTTGTGTAAAAGCATGTTTCGATACTCCAGCATGCACCGGTTCCTTTCCACATTAGGAAGCATCTGGCAAAATTTACTCTTGTAAGGTGGATCTAACAGAGTGGCATTTCAGTAATCAGCACTATTTCGAATCATAAATATACAGGGATCATGTTGCATATTGTGCAGCAAGCAGGCTCTCATGTGTTGGGGTCTTCCATGCATTCCAAGCCCATGGTGTGTTGGTGACTGGGTAACACGGAAGCTTGCTTACTCCTTCCCCTCCCGCCAACTACGGACAACAGAGAATCAATATCCTCTATCAAGTGTGGAACTTAGAGGCATTGTTAACCCTTGCACATCCTCCTCTGCTTCTTGCTCTTTCTCTGGGACTACCACCTCCTTCCGCCGGCTATTCAAAGTCTGCTCTAGCATGTAAATGACCGGAACAGTAATTCCGATTATGGCATCGTCAGAGCTAACCATCTTAGTAGCCATTTCAAAACTGTGCAGATGGGTGAAGAGGTCCTTAATCTGTACCCACTCCGCAAACGTGATTTTCACCACGTTCATTCTGCGTTGACGCAGGCCATATGACATTAGTTACTGCATCAGGGCTCGTTGCTGCTGCCACTGTCACTGCAACATGTGCAGAGTGGAAATCCACCGTGTCATCACATCGCATATCAACCGGTTAACTGGCATGGACAAGGACCTCTGTATCGATGCAAGTCGATAATTTGTGGTGTGCGAACGATGGAAGCTTTCTGCAGCAGCACATTCAGTCCAGGATAGTGGCGGAGAAAATTGCTATACCAACAGGTTGAGGACGTGAGCCATGCAAGGCATGTGTTTTAGCTTGCCCTGGCGTAGGGCCACCACCAGGTTTGCACCGTTAACGCACACGGCCTTCCCTGGCTGCAGGTTCAGTGGAGACAGCCATTGCTCAAACTCATCCTGGATAGCTGTCCACAACACTTGACCTGTGTGACTGCGATCTCCAAGACACATTAATTTTAAGACTGCCTGATTGTGATGAGCCCTGGTAGCGTAGTACGGAGGTCGTGGGGATTCGCGCTGCACTTTTGGAACACGTATCTCATTAAAGCAGAGGTTGAGGGCATAGGTGGAGGCCCTAGAGGAGGTGGAGGGGGCAGAAGCAGTGGACTAAGTGCTAGATACAGAGGTTTGTCTCGCAAGCCTTGGGGACTCCAAGACTTGTGGAGCAGCCCCTTCCCCGCCTGCCCCCACAGCCACCAGTGTCACCCCATGCTCAGTCAGCGAGATGTAGCGCCCCTAGCCATGCTATTGCTTACTCATCCAGGTGTCTTTGGTGAAATGCACAATGGGTTTAGTCAAGGAACAGATGATGTTGTCTGTGACATGCTGGTGTAGCGCAGGCACAGTTTTCTTAGAGAAGTAATGGCGACTTGGCAACTAGTACTGGGGGACTGCAACGGCCATCAGCTTTTAGAAACTGTCTGTATCCACCAGGCGGAAAGGCAGAATTTCCATGGCCAACAGATTGCAGATGGTGGAGTTCAACCTCTTAACTTTGTCATGTGTAGGAGGAAACAATCTTTTTTGTGACCACAACTGAGGGACTGAGGGCTGGCTGCTGTGCGGAGAGAGGGCTGAGTAGGGTGAATATGACAACATGCTGGATCCGGAATGAGATGCAGGCGGAGACATTACGGGGGATTGATAAAGATGTGGTGTGCTCGGTGAAGCAAAAACAGCAGGCATGTTCACTTCTGTTACAGCTGATGGGCTCACACTCAGCCTGATTGGAGTGGGTAAACGAATGGAGGTTCTGCGGCTGGAGACCTGTGTGACAACAGCTGGCACGGTGACGTAGGAGGAAGAAGCAGCAGATGTAGATGATGGAGCTGCCAATGGTTGGTGAGGCCCTTTGGTCTGCATTTTATCGCAGTGAGATTGTCAGACTAAAGCATGTTGATCGCGCATGTGATGATTCATGCATGTAGTAGTCAAATTATTGCAATTTTTCCCACTACTAAGCTGTTTTTTGCAAAGTTTTCAGTTAATGTGAATTGACTCATCCTTTGCAGTCTCAGAAAAGGCCCAAGCTAGGAAACTTTTGCCGCGCCTGCAAGCTGCAGACCTACCACAGTTGTGGCTGAGGATGCAGTGCTCGGCATGGTTGCATCAGTCTGTGTCTGTGTGGTAGGCCGCAACATAACCTCCTCGTCTTCCACCCATCCACCTTTTCAGATGAGCTGTTCAGCGGCCTGCCTCTGAGTTCACAGCAAGTGGGATCTACAACCTCATCATCATCCTCTCTGTTCTCCAATACTTCGCCCTGAGTGTCACCCTCCTCCTCTTCCTGCCCTGACAGCACAGTACATTCTGCGTGCGCCTCACATATCTGAGTCTCATCAGGATAAACTCCCACCATGGAGGTTAAAGTCTGGTGACCAGGGTCAGGATTCTGCTCGGACCCTACTTCGTCCTGCCCCAGATCAAACAGAGAAAATCGGTGCAGATGCTTTCCTCCTCTTCAGTCTGTGAATCTTTGGAGCAGACCTCTGATGTCCATGGAATGGAATGTGTGAACAGCTCTGCAGATTTGCCCATCTGTGGTTCCCTACAGTCAGTTGGGTGGTTGGAGAGTTGTGACACGAGGCGGAAACAAGGGTAATTGGGGTGCCAACTCTGATGAATATACTGTGTGATGTTGAAGTGGAGGAAGAGGAGGAGATGCCAATTGATGCAGCACTTGCCATCCACTGGAGCACATGCTCTTTCTGGCCCTCTTCTACAAGGCACACCACTGTGGGATGTCAAAGAAAGGGAGTAGAGTAGTCTGTCCAGTAACAGAAGTTGTCAGTTGTCTTTGAATATGAGTGACAGTGTTGATTCACTAGAGTTTTCACTAACATTACCACCTACCCCACGTACAACTTGAACACCAAGCCTATTCCCCCTTCCACCAAGACCTAACTTTTTCCCACTCATGTTGCTCAGATACTGTGGCTGGAGCACCATATTAGCAACAAAAAATTAGATTTTTTTACTGTGGAGCCCAGGATACAGCAAAATCTCAGCACCAAAAAATTACAATCTGAGATGTGGCCTGCTGTTTGTATCACGTTAGTAACAGAAGATATTAGATTTTTTTTTTACTGTGGACGAGCTCTGGATTAGTGTTGAGCCACCCCCGTAGTGTTCGAGTTCGGTTCGGTTCGTCGAACACCCGTGTGTTCGCCGAACAGTTCGTCGAACTGTTCGTCGAACACCTTCGAACACCGTTAAAACCAATGGCAGGCAAACAAAAACACATAGAAACACATAGAAAACACCTTCAAAGGTGTCCAAAAGCTGACAAACTGCTCAGAAGACACAACTAACACATGGAAAAGTGACAAGTACATATAGTCATGCGAAAAGAAAAGAGGTGGAGGAGTAAAAGGAGGGGGAGACACAGATATAGGCATGTCATGCCCTTCTAAAATCCAAAAAGTGAGAAGCCGAGACGGCCAGTCCGCTCCTGCCCGTGCCACCTCCGTGTCGCCGGGTTTGTGCCAGAGCCGCGGTGAACCCTGACGGCCAGCCCCCCTCTCCCAATACTGGTGCCTGTCCGCTGGTGGGTCGAGAGAGCCCCCCTGTGGTGGAGGCAGCTCTAAGCTTTTTAATTTAAATTGTCCCTCTAATTTGAATGAATACACTTTAAATCCATTTACAAGGATCTATTGGAGGGCAAGTCTCATGCCAGCAGCCGCGTAATTCCAGCTCCAGTAGCGTCCACTAAAGCTGCTGCAGTTAAAAAGCTTTTATAAGGATCGAGCTCGGCTGTCCACCGCAAGGCATCCTAGTGCCAGTCCCAGCCCCTATGCCTTGGGGTGCCTCCTGATGCTCTTCACTAAGTATCCCGTGGTCCCGAAGCATTTCCTTTGAAAAAATTAAGTATCCAAACTACAGGTGGTGTAGCTTGCTTAACAGCCGGGATAATCCGCTGACTAGCAGACACTGCTACTAGGCACAAAGTATTTCCTGGGCTAGATGCAGTTAAAAATTTGTAAGTAGATACTCTCGTTGGATGCTGAGAAAGCATTCCATAGAGTCTCCTGGCACGCCATATATGATTCTCTTAAAAAGCTTGGGGTAGGGGTCTAGGGGACCCTTTTATAGCCAAAATCACGGCCCTGTATCACAATACGTCACCTAGGCTGAAGATAAATGGAACTGTAGCACCGAGGGCTCGGTTGCTACAGACGTATTGCACCTCACCCAGAGGTGTGATATCTCACTCTCAGATAAGGATGGAGTGTGGATCAGGACCCGACACCTGCATGCATTACACCACATTGCCGTGGGGCAGGGCGACCAATATGCCCCTGAGATGGGCACGACAGTCCCTGTCCCTGGCTGGAGTGGGGGGAGGGAACACTGAGGAAGGGGAACCCTGCAGTGCAGGAGCAGGGAGGAAGCAGTTCCTGGGTGCATTGAGAAGGGAGTATAAAAGGTGGGCACCATCTTAGTTCAGTGCAGAGAAGTCTGAGCAGAAGTGGCAGGGAGCAGGGGCTCTGCATGAGCTCTGCTCCGGAGGCGGGCCTAGTAACAGAGGCCCAGGCCTGGAAGAGGGAGAAGGTAGGAAGAGGAGCGGAGAAGGCTCCAGGAACGAGGAATGAAGGGATCCCAGGGGTGCGGACGGGCGAGTCGCCACCGCACGCCCGAATCCACCTGCGTGGAGGGGTCAGGCCAAAGGGGGAGACCGGTCCCCGAACTAGTGGAGGCAGGAAACGACCCTCAGCTAGAAACCGGAGGCTCTGACATTTTATGTGGCGCAGCCCCTTGCTCCACCCGCTAGGAAGGAACCATATAGGGTCAGGGAAACTGGCGCCAAGTTTACCAAGAGGAGGCCCGAGGCAGCCGGACAGAAGTGTTGGTAAGAAAGGCCAGACAAAGGACACACAAAGGGGGTCCTGTGAAGCGCTCCAAAGTTATCTGGGAGTTGTCTGAGCCCCTCACCTGGTGAGCACAGTACGACGTGGGCAGCCGTTACCTGCAGACGTGGTCTGGATAATAAGAACTGTGAGTAAAGGCCCTGAACTGCATCACTGACTCCGTGTCGTTACTGCTGCTGCCCTGCACCATCACCCCCATCCTCCGCATACACTGCCCTGAGGCTATACTCCTCCCGTGGGGAGTTATGCTACGCTCTGCTGCACCCACAACACCAGCCTTAGCGGTCTGCCCTGTAGCGGCGGTTCACTCTGACCGCAATCCACGGGTGGCGTAGTCGGACATTTAAACATCAAAACCACATAAATAGTTCCGCCACTGGTTTGACCGCCCTGAGCCACGGAACCGGATCGCCGCCACGAAGACTACAACCACCAGCATCCACCAAAAAGGGTCCGGCTCCGGGTGTCCCAAGGCCCAGGGGGTGCGTCAGAACATTTTCATCACCTTTCACAATCACCAATGGGACAAGGCAGGGATGTCCTCTGTCCCTTCTCTTATACATCCTAGTGACGGAGCACCTGCTCTCATCAATTCGCCATAACCCCAATATTAGGTGGATTGAGGTGGGAGGCACCGAGTACAAGTGCTCTCTATTTGCTGATGATGTCCTAGTATATATCACTCAATCACATATATCCATCCCTGCTGTTATGGCTGAAATAGATCACTTTGTTACATGGTAAAATTTTAAAATCAATGCAGCGAAGTCTGAGGCCCTCGATGTCTCCCTCCCTAAATCCATATAGGATTCCATCCAGTCCAACTTTCCCTTTGCCTGGCCCTCACAGGGTATCAAATACTTAGGAATTCCTATTCATAGAGACCTCTCCCATCTATGTTATCTTAATTTTGGGCCCTTTATTGAACAATTCCATACAGACCACGGTTGGCAAGTTAGAACTGTAAGATTCACTACGTGAACCACTGGTGTTTTGTGGAAAAGCACATGTACACCGCGTTCCAAATTATTATGCAAAAAGTGTTTAGGAGTGATAAGGGAAGAATTTGTTTGTTTGTCAGTTAAACTCATTGATGGTGATGTGTGTCAGGGCTCTTTATATCACTGTAAGCAATTGCAGACACCTGTGCTAATTAGTTTGGCAGGTGTGTCCAATAAAGGCAAGACTACTTAAGAAGGCTCTCTCACATTATTAAGCAGCCTACATTTTCTGACAAAATGGGAAAGAAAAAGGATGTGTCGGCTGCTGAGAAGCAACAAATTGTGGAGTGTTTAGGTCAAGGCATGACTACAATCAACATTGTGCGATGATCAGGATGAAGTGTCTTGGCAATCAAGAAGTATGTAGCTGATTCACAGTACACACGTGTGCGTGCTGATAAGGGCAAATTGAGGACTCTTTCCTACAGGCAATTACGTCAGGTTGAAAGAGCAGCGGCAAAAAAGCCTTGTCATAGCAGCAGACAAGTTTTTGAAGCTGCTTGTGCCTCCAACGTCCCCCGAACAACAAGATGCAGGGTCCTTCAGAGGTTTGCAGCTGTGCATACGCCATCCTGTCGACCTCCTCTATCCACTTCACACAAGCAGAAACGGCTCCAGTGGGCCAAACATTACATGAAGACTGATTTCAAAACTGTTTTGTTCACGGATGAGTGCCGTGCAGCGCTCGATGGTCCAGATGAATGGAGTGGAGGATGGCTGGTTGATGGACACCCCACGCAAACACGGCTACAGCGCCAACAAGGAGGAGGTGGAGTAATGTTTTGGGCTGGAATCATGGGGAGAGAGATTGTCGGCCCCTTTAGGATCCCTGAAGGCGCTAAAGATGAACTCCATAATGTATGTGGATTTTCTCAAACAGCACTTCCTGCCATGGTTCAAGAAGAAGAACCGTGTATTTCACAGCAAGATCATTTTTCTGCATGATAATGCACCATCTCATGCTGCACATAAAACATCTGCATCTCTGGCTGATATGGGCATAAAAGGGGACAAACTTATGGTGTGACCCCCATGCTCCCCTGACCTCTACCTCATTCAGAACCTTTGGAGCATCATTAAAAGGAGTGTCTATGATGGCGGGAGGCAGTTCACATCTAAGCAACAGCTCTGGGAGGGTATTCTGTCCTCATGCAAAACAATTGAAGCAGAAACCATCCAAAACCTGACAAATTCAATGGACGAGAGAGTTCAGAAGCTCCTTTCGAACAAGGGGTCCTATGTGAAAATGTAACATCACCTAGAATAAAGTTTTGAGTTGAAAACTGTTTGATTTCAGTTTCTAACAACCTGCTAATGCTTATAATTTCAAAAATGACAATTTTTTTGGTCTTTATTAAAATGAAAAGGTTGATCGAAAAGTTTGGGGGATCTAAGAGTGTGGCAACCCAGTAGTCATGATTACTTCGAATTCTGACAATATGAGGGTCATGCTGCAGGTAGTGCAGCAAGAAGGCACTTATGTGTCTTGCGCATCTCGGAGCCCCAAAATTATTTTCCGGGCTAGATGCAGCTAAAAATTATTTTTAATTTTAAATCTGGTGAAGCTTATTATAGATGGCCTAATAGGATCAGTGCTGCACACTGCTACAAAGCCCAAATTATTTTCCAGTCAAGATACAGATAAACATGATTAGTAATTTGAAAGCTTAAAACGGTTGGTAGGGTGATTTTAACCAATCATCAAGCTTTTACTCTCCCCAGGATGACACAGGGGTAGAAAAGTCGTTTCGGATCCATGATTTGTTCATCTTTATGAACGTGAGTCTGTCTACATTATCAGTGGAGAGCCGCGTGCGCTTATCTGTCAGCACACCACCAGCAGCGCTGAACACACGTTCAGACAGAACGCTGGCTGCGGGGCATGACAAGATCTCCAAGGCGTAAGTGGCTAGCTCCGGCCATTTATCCAGATTGGAAGCCCAAAAAGAGCAAGGGTCCAGTGACACAGTCGTGGCTTCAATGTTTACTTGGAGATACTCCTGTACCATCGTCTCTAGGCGTTGACTATGTGTCAGACTTCTTGTCTCCTGTGGCCTTGCAAAGGATGGGCTAAAAAAGTGGTGAAATGATTCCGCAAAATTGATGTTACCAGCAGATACTGTGGTTCTGTTACGGTTTGAGTGCTGAACACTTGACGGTCCCACGGTTGGCAAGTTGGAACTGTGAGATTCACTACGTGCACCACTGGTATTTTGTGGAAAAGCACATGTAAGATTCTGCAACAGTCTCTGCTGATACTCCTGCATGCGTGCATCCCTTTCTATGGCAGGAATTATTTCTGCAAATTTACTTTTGTACCGGGGATCTAACTGTGTGGCAACCCAGTAGTCAGGATTATTTCTAATTCTCACAATTCGAGGGTCATGTTGCAGGTAGTGCAGCAAGAAGGCACTCATGTGTGTTGCGCATCCAGTAGCACCAAGTCCCTGTTGTGTTGGTGGCGAGGTAACAATCATGCTTCCTTCCTCTGTCCTCTCCCCCCAACCTCGCACAACAGAAATGTGATCAAGGTCTCCCTCATCTGATGAGTCTTCCATCAGTTCGTCCTCCACTTCTTCCTGGGCTCCTGCACCTTCCTCACTAGTTTGGCTGCTACCATGCGCCCTGGTTAAACCATCTCCCCCACCCTCACATGCCTGCCGCCTTGGTGCTGCCGACCGTCTGGACCTTGCAGATGTTAGCCCTTCCGCATACAACTCCTCCTCCTCTACTTCCTCCACCTCCTCTTGTGCCACCACCTGACTCCGAATTCTGTTTAACATGTGCTCCAGCATGTAAATCACCGGAATAGTCATGCTGATAATGGCATCGTCAGCACTAAACATCTTCGTCGCCATTTCAAAACTGTGCAGAAGGGTGCATAGGTCCCTGATCTGAGACCACTCCTCCAGCGTGATTTGCCCCACCTCTGAATCTCGTTGGCCCAGGCTATACGTCAGAACGTATTGCACCAGGGCTTGTCGGTGCTGCCACAGTCGCTGCAACATGTGCAGAGTTGAATTCCACCGGGTAGGCACATCGCATTTTAGCCGGTGAAGTGGCAGGCCCAACGACTTCTGTAGAGATGTAAGTCGCTGAGCTGCGGGATGCGAACGGCGGAAGTGAGCACACAGCGACCGTGCCCTCTGCAGAAGGCCATCTAGTCTGGGATAGTGGGCTAAAAATTGCTGGACAACCAGGTTCAACACGTGAGCCATACAAGGCACGTGTGTGACATTGCCCCGGCGAAGGGCCGCACCCAGGTTTGCAGCATTGTCGCACACGGCCTTCCCTGGTTTCAGGTCCAGTGGAGACAACCATTCATGAAATTGGTTCTCCAGAGCTGACCACAACTCCTCAGCTGTGTGACTCACATTTCCCAGACATTTCAATGTAAAAACCGCCTGATGACGTTGAGCCCTACTGCCAGCATAGTAAGGAGGTGTGCAGGATCCCTTCTGCGCAGTTAGAAAGCTTGTGGCATGACCAGACAGGCTTTGGGTGCAGGTGGAAGACCGAGAGGAGGTTGAGGAGGCAGAAGCAGTGGAGGAACTTTGACATAAAGAGGATTGACGCACAACTCGTGGGGACGGCAAGACTTGGACAGCAGCCCCTTGTCCTGCTGTCACCATAGTTACCCAGTGCCCAGTCAGCGACATGTAACGCCCCTGTCCATGCCTACTCGTCCAAGTGTCTGTGGTGAAATGCACCCTGTCACACACAGAGTTTCTCAAAGAAGCGGTGATGTTGTGTGCGACATGCTGGTGGAGCGCAGGCACACCTTTCTTTGAGAAGTAGTGGCGACTGGGCATCTGGTACTGGGGCACTGCGACGGACATAAGGTCTCGAAAATCCTCTGTGTCCACCAGGGGGAAAGGCAGCATTTCTGTAGCCAAGAGCTTGCAGATGGTGAAATTCAACCTCTTAG
Organism: Phyllobates terribilis; assembly: GCF_046119375.1. Classification (NCBI taxonomy): domain Eukaryota; kingdom Metazoa; phylum Chordata; class Amphibia; order Anura; family Dendrobatidae; genus Phyllobates; species Phyllobates terribilis. The sequence continues at coordinate 289,410,192 of NW_027362769.1, forward strand.
CTTTCTCATGGCTAGGAGGAAATGGTCTTTTACTTGTCCACATCTGAGGGACCGAGGGCTGGCTATTGTGCTTAGACGGGGTTGATAAGGGTGTCCCCGGCAAACTGCCGGTCTGTGAGGAAGATGCAGGCGGACATGTTAGGTTGCCTTGATCCAAAGGTGGTGCTATCGATGTCGGACAGCGCTCAAGACCAGCTGGTGTTACCACCTCCAAAGAAAATGATGACCTGCCAATCACGCTGGCTGTTGCGGGTAAAGAGGTGGCAGGTCTGCGCCCCAAAACAGGTGTGACTGCTGTCCCCCCAGTCACAGAGGATGAAGAGGCCGCGGATGCACAAGATATGGCAGACGGTGGTTGGCCCGGCCGGCTAGACCGCATTGTAGCACACTGAGCTTCCCACTGCAACTTATGCTTCATGTCCATGTGCCGGTTCATGCATGAAGTACTCAAACTATGTATTTTTTGGCCTCTACTTAGCTTTTGCTGACAAATGTTACAGATAACACGAGTTGGGTCATCTTTATCGATCTGAAAAAATGCCCAGGCTATGCAAGGCTTAGCACCCATGCGACCTGAAGAGCCACCACGACTTGTGGTGAGAGGCAGAGTTGTGTTTGAGGATGCAGTTGTTGACGTGCTTCCAGTACTACGTCTCTGTCCAGGAAGGCGCAACCTGACCTCGTCGTCACTAGCATCTTCCTCCACCTCCTCTGCTGACCTCATCTCTTGGCTGACTGTGGGTTGACAGTAAGTGGGATCTCCGACCTCATCATCATCACCCTGTGCGTTATCACACCCGTCGTCCTCAGAGCCAACCTGTTCCTGCCCTGACAAAAAACTAAAGTTGTCGCTCCAATCAGGTATTTGAGTCTTATCATCGTCTTCCTCATTGTCTCCACCAACAGGAGTTACAGTTTGGGAATGAGGGTCTACATTATGGTCAGAACCTTCTGCGTCTGGTCCTGGATCCGACTCATAAAGATTCTGGGCATCAGTGCAGATCATTTCCTCGTCTGGATTCACAGAAGCGCTGGAGTCGACCTCTGATTCCCAGGCTATAGTATGAGTAAACAGCTCTGCAGACTCAACCATCTGTTCTACCTCATACTCAGACGGGCAGCTGGAGATTTGGGAGCTGTGAGGAAGCAAGTGCGATTTGGGTGACACCTTTGAGGACTGGAGTATTTGTGATGTTGAAGTTGATGTGGAGGAGAGCCCACTTAAAGGAGCACTTGATATCCGTTGAAGCACCTGCTGTTTTTGTGCCTCATCTGGAATTTGTAGCGATTGGCGTGGCCGTAAGAAAGGGATCTTATCACATTGTCCGCTAAAAGAAGTAGACATTTTAGTTTGGCTGGAAGATGGTCTTTCTTCTGCACCTACCCCACGGACACAACCTTTTTTCCCCTTCCCAACACGCCTATTCCCCTTTCCACCAGCAGCAGGCCTTTTTCCACTCATTTTGGTGGTTAACTAATTCACAACTCTGGAGTTGTTTGCACAAAAAAACAATGGATGGTAACCGAGCAGAGCTGAGTGGCCAAACTGTGGTATTAGGCCAAAACTATTGGCTGGGTTAGATGCAGAAAAAAATTATTTTTAATTTGCAACCTGATGGAGGTCAGTATAGATGGACTAATAGACCAAGTCCCACACACCGCTAGAAGCCCAAATATTTTTTCAGAGCTAGATGCAGAAAATTTTTTTATTCAATTTGCAACCTGATGGAGGTCAGTATAGATGGACTAATAGACCAAGTCCCACACACTGCTAGAAGCCCAAATATTTTTTCAGAGCTAGATGCAGAAAAAAATTATTTTTAATTTGCAACCTGATGGAGGTCAGTATAGATGGACTAATAGACCAAGTCCCACACACTGCTAGAAGCCCAAATATTTTTTCAGAGCTAGATGCAGAAAATTTTTTTATTCAATTTGCAACCTGATGGAGGTCAGTATAGATGGACTAATAGACCAAGTCCCACACACTGCTAGAAGCCCAAATATTTTTTCAGAGCTAGATGCAGAAAAAAATTATTTTTAATTTGCAACCTGATGGAGGTCAGTATAGATGGACTAACAGACCAAGTCCCACACACCGCTAGAAGCCCAAATATTTTTTCAGAGCTAGATGCAGAAAATTTTTTTATTCAATTTGCAACCTGATGGAGGTCAGTATAGATGGACTAATAGACCAAGTCCCACACACTGCTAGAAGCCCAAATATTTTTTCAGAGCTAGATGCAGAAAAAAATTATTTTTAATTTGCAACCTGATGGAGGTCAGTATAGATGGACTAATAGACCAAGTCCCACACACCGCTAGAAGCCCAAATATTTTTTCAGAGCTAGATGCAGAAATTTTTTTTATTCAATTTGCAACCTGATGGAGGTCAGTATAGATGGACTAATAGACCAAGTCCCACACACTGCTAGAAGCCCAAATATTTTTTCAGAGCTAGATGCAGAAAAAAATTATTTTTAATTTGCAACCTGATGGAGGTCAGTATAGATGGACTAATAGACCAAGTCCCACACACCGCTAGAAGCCCAAATATTTTTTCAGAGCTAGATGCAGAAAAAAATGATATTCAATTTGCAACCTGCTGGACGTCAGTATAGAAGGACTAATAGAACAAGTCCCACACACTGCTAGAAGCCCAAATATTTTTTCAGAGCTAAATGAAGAAAAAAATTATTTTTAATTTGCAACCTGATGGAGGTCAGTATAGATGGACTAATAGACCAAGTCCCACACACTGCTAGAAGCCCAAATATTTTTTCAGAGCTAGATGCAGAAAAAAATTATTTTTAATTTGCAACCTGATGGAGGTCAGTATAGATGGACTAATAGAACAAGTCCCACACGCTGCTAGAAGCCCAAATATTTTTTCAGAGATAAATGAAGAAAAAAATAATTTTTAATTTGCAACCTGATGGAGGTCAGTATAGATGGACTAATAGACCAAGTCCCACACACTGCTAGAAGCCCAAATATTTTTTCAGAGCTAGATGCAGAAAAAAATTATTTTTAATTTGCAACCTGATGGAGGTCAGTATAGATGGACTAATAGACCAAGTCCCACACACTGCTAGAAGCCCAAATATTTTTTCAGAGCTAGATGCAGAAAAAAATTATTTTTAATTTGCAACCTGATGGAGGTCAGTATAGATGGACTAATAGAACAAGTCCCACACGCTGCTAGAAGCCCAAATATTTTTTCAGAGATAAATGAAGAAAAAAATTATTTTTAATTTGCAACCTGATGGAGGTCAGTATAGATGGACTAATAGACCAAGTCCCACACACTGCTAGAAGCCCAAATATTTTTTCAGAGCTAGATGCAGAAAAAAATTATTTTTAATTTGCAACCTGATGGAGGTCAGTATAGATGGACTAATAGACCAAGTCCCACACACCGCTAGAAGCCCAAATATTTTTTCAGAGCTAGATGCAGAAAAAAATTATATTCAGTTTGCAACCTGATGGAGGTCAGTATAGATGGACTAATAGAATGATGCTATGCCCAAAAGATTTTACTTCACTAGGTGCAGTAAAAAAATTGGTATTCTATACACAGGTGGTATATCTTGCAACACAGATAGGCTACTCCACTGACTAACACACTCTGCAATAGGCCAAAAAGGATTAGCTTTGCTAGATTCAGCCAAATGCTGTGAAAAAAACTTGCACAGCACTGGCACAGACCTGCCTGGCAAAAACTGATAGGAACTGATGTAACCTAGTCCTGAAAAGGACTCCAATTACAATTAGTCTTTACTCCCACAATCTATCTATTTAAGAGCACAGACCTGCCTGATAAAAGTCGTAGGAAATGCTGTAACCTAGTCCTTAAAAGGACTGCAATCACAACTATTCCCTACTCCCAAGCTATCTGTATATTTGTGCGAAAATTGGCTTGAAATTAACAAGGTATAGCGCACACAGCAACAGCGGTGCCGTCTAACACGCAGCTGCAGCAGTGAGAAAATGGTGGCGACGGGGAAAATGGCTTGGTCTTATAGGGCAAGGACATGTGACATACACTGCCAATCACACATGCCCTTGCTTGTGTGAAAAAAAGCACTTCGCTCCGTGTGTGCGCTGCTGATAGGCTGACAGATTGCACCTCCCCACTGAAAATGCGGGAAAGAGAAAAAAAAATGGAGATCTTCATTGTTCCTGCAGAGATCCATCCCCTGCCCCTCCCCCCGCCCCGCTGTACACTCAAACTGCGTATTAACATTAATTTTCATCATTACTGAGAAAAAATCCAGTTATGATTTTGGTGCACGAACAGTTATCGAACATAACCTCGAACAGCCGAATTTTTCTCAAATTGTTCGTGTTCGCCGAACGGCTCGAACACCGCCCAAAACAGCTCGAATTTGAGATTGGCGAACAGTTCGAGTAGAACAACGCTCATCTCTACTCTGGATACAGCTGAATTTCACTGCAAAAAATTACAAGCTGCTGAGATGTGGCCTGCTTTATCACATTAGTAACAGAATTATTATAAATTTTTTGTTACTGCAGACGAGCTCTGGATACAGCTGAATTTCATCCCCAGAAAATTAAAAGCTGAGATGTGGCCTGCTGTATCACGTTCGTAACAGAAAAAAAATGATTTTTTTTTAACTGTGGATGAGCTCTGGATACAGCTGAATTTCAACGCCAGAAAATGGCAAGCTGAAATGTGGCCTGCTGTATCACATTAGTAACAGGAGTTGTTGTTTTTTTTTTTTTTTTTTACTGCGGAGGAGCTCTGGATACAGCTGAATTTCACTGCCAGAAAATTAAAAGCTGAGATGTGGCCTGCTGTATCACATTAGTAGCAGAATTTTTTTTTTTATTGTAGACTAGCTCTGGATACAGCTGAATTTCACTGGCAGAAAATTACAAGCTGAGCAAGCTGAGATGTGACCTGCTGTGTCACATTAGTAATAGAAAATATAGAAAAATATTTAGATTTGAGAATCCTCAGTGGTTGATACCTTTTAATGACTAACTGAAAATATGGTAGCAAATTGCAAGCTTTTGAGACTACTAAAAAAAATAGATTTATTTTTACTTTGGATGAGCTCTGGATACAGCTGAATTTCATCGCCAGAAAATGGTAAACTGAGATGTGGACTGCTGTATCACATTAGTAACAAATAAAAATGTATTTTTTTTTACTGTGGACGAGCTCTGGATACAGCTGAAGTTCACAACAAAAAAATTACAAGCTGAGATGTGGCCTGCTGTGTGTATCATGTCAGTAACAGAAGATATTTGATTTTTTTTTTCTGTGGATGAGCTCTGGATACAGCTGAATTTCACCACCAGAAAATTACAAGCTGAGATGTGGCATGCTGTATCACATTAGAAACAGAAAAAAATAGATTTCTTTTATTCTGGACAAGCCCTGGAGACAGCTGAATCTCTGCGCAAAAAAATTACTCGCTGAGACGGGGCCTGCTGTATGTATCATGGTAGTAACAGAAAAAATTTCTGTTTCAAATGTGTACTCCTGCATGGAGCACAATATCAACAGTGCGCAACAGAGTTCTATGCTGAAATGTGGCCTGCTGTCTCTGTCTGGACCACACTAATAGCAAAAGTGATCTGCTATTAGTGTTGATTTCATAGCCACAATAGATCCTATCTGACTTACAACCCCTGGCAAAAATTAGGGAATCACCGGGCTCGGAGGATGTTCATTCAGTTCTTTAATGTTGTTGAAAAAAAGCAGATCACAGACATGGCACAAAACTAAAGTCATTTCAAATGGCAACTTTAGGGCTTTAAGAAACACTAAAAGAAATCAAGATTAAAAATGGGTTACTCAGTAAGGGTAATTTTTTTCAGACCAAGCAGAGGTAAAAAATTATGGAATCACTCAATTCTGAGGAAAAAAATATGGAATCATGAAAAACAAACACACAAAAGAACACTCCAATACATCACTAGTATTTTGTTGCACCACCTCTGGCTTTAATAACAGCTTGCAGTCTCTGAGGCATGGACTTAATGAGTGGCAAACAGTACTCTTCATCAATCTGGCTCCAACTTTCTCTGATTGCTGTTGCCAGATCAGCTTTGCAGGTTGGAGCCTTGTCATGGACCATTTTCTTCAACTTCCACCAAAGATTTTCAATTGGATTGAGATCCAGACTATTTGCAGGCCATGACATTGACCTTATGTGACTTCTTTCAAGGAATGTTTTCACAGTTTTTGCTCTATGGCAGGATGTATTATCATCTTGAAAAATTATGTCATCATCCCCAAACATTCTTTCAATTGATAGGATAAGAAAACTGTTCAAAATATCAATGTAAACTTGGGCATTTATTGAAGATGTAATGACAGCCATCTCCCCAGTGCCTTTACCTGACATGCAGCCCCATATCATCAATGACTGGAAATTTGCATGTTCTCGTCATGCAGTCATCTTTATAAATCTCATTGGAACGGCACCAAACAAAAGTTCCAGCATCATCACCTTGCTTAATGCAGATTTGCGATTCATCACTGATTTTGACTTTTATCCAGTCATCCACAGTCCACGATTTCTTTTCCTTGGCCCATTTTAACCTTGTTTTTTTCTGTTTAGGTGTTAATGATGGCTTATGTTTATCTTTTCTGTATGTAAATCCCATTTCCTTTAGGTGGTTTCTTACAGTTCAGTCACAGACATTCACTCCAGTTTCCTCCCATTCTTTCCTCATTTGTTTTGTTGTGCATTTCCTGTTTTGGAGACATATTGCTTTAAGTTTCCGGTCTTGACGCTTTGATGTCTTCCTTGGTCTACCAGTATGTTTGTCTTTAACAACCTTCCGATGTTGTTTGTATTTGGTCCACATTTTAGACACAGCTGACTGTGAACAACCAACATCTTTTGCAACATTGCGTGATGAATTACCTTCTTTTAAGAGTTTGATAATCCTCTCCTTTGTTTCAATTGACATCTCTCATGTTGGAGCCATGATTCATGTCAGGCCACTTGGTGCAACAGCTCTCTAAGGTGTGATCACTCCTTTCTAGAAGCAGACTAATGAGCAGATCTAATTTGATGCAGGTGTTAGTTTTGGAAATGAAAATTTACAGGGTGATTCCATAATTTTTTCCTTAGAATTGAGTGATTCCATATTTTTTTCCATCTGCTTGGTCTGAAAAAAATTACCCTTACTGAGTACCACATTTTTAATCTTGATTTCTTTTAGTGTTTCTTAACCCCTTCCCGACCCGTGTCACAGCGTCTGTGACATGGAAATCGATGCGTTCCCGACCCATGTCACAGCGTCTGTGACATGGAGGGATCGCGCCCCTGCAGCGCGTGCGAGCGGGGTCACTCAAGTTACAGTTGCTGATGCAACTAGACAACCTGTAGTTGACCACACGGCGGGTGGATTAATCTCCCGTGCCTAGGACCCCTCCGATTGGCAGTTTCACTTTCACTTTAGTGAAACTTCCAATCGGAATGAATTAAATATTTCACCAATGGAAATTGGTGAAATATTTACAATCTGGGCATGGCCTGATGCATATAGCATCATCCATTGGCTGGGGGGTGTCACCTCTGCCCCCCCCAGATCTGATTGGGGCTAGTGTCCATGTGACGCTAGCCCTCCAATCAGATGTGGTGGGGGTTATTTACAATGGCTGACCAAGCTCCCCAGCTTCATCCCATCCGTGGAAGCTGAGGAGCTTGGTCACCCGTCGATCTGGTGCCGCCAACGCCATCGCTGATCCGCCGCCGCCAGTAAATATTTACCCCCTTGTCCGACTCCAGCCCCTACTTAGCCCCCAACCCCCCCTCCAACCCCCTCCACCTCAGTCCAATTTCCTACCGCTCCCTCCGCTCCCTCTCCCACGTCTTCATCAACCGGCTGGTGCTCTCCTTCTGCCATCCGATGTAAGGTGATTACAGGCAACAGCAGGCTCACTGTAAATCCCTTGCGCCTGTGATCACCCACCATCCCTCCCAGTGATCATCCCCCCATCCCCAGTGATCACCCCCACCAACCCAGAGATCACCCCCCCTGCTGTTGCCGGCCTCCTGCCCCCCTTTCTGCCCCCTACTGCCCCAGTGATCACCCCCCTGCTGCTGTTACTGCAGGATTCCAGCCCCCCTTTCTGCCCCCTCCTACGCCTGACCGCCCCCTCCTGCGCCCCGTGTGCCTGAGCACGCCCCGTGTGCCTGAGCGCACCCCGTGTGCCTGAGTGCGCCCCCTCCTGCGCCCCGTGTGCCTGAGTGTGCCCCCTCCTGCGCCCCGTGTGCCTGAGCACGCCCCGTGTGCCTGAGTGCGCCCCCTCCTGCACCCCGTGTGCCTGAGTGTGCACCGTGTGCCTGAGCACGCCCCTCCTGTGCCCTGTGTGCCTGAGTGCGCCCCCTCCTGAGCCCCGTGTGCCTGAGCGTGCCCCGTGTGCCTGAGTGCGCCCCCTCCTGTGCCCCGTGTGCCTGAGTGCACCCCCTCCTGCGCCCCGTGTGCCTGAGCACGCCCCGTGTGCCTGAGCGCGCCCAGTGTGCCTGAGTGCACCCCCTCCTGCGCCCCATGTGCCTGAGTGCGCCCCTCCTGCGCCCCGTGTGCCTGAGCGCGCCCCATCCTGCGCCCCGTGTTCCTGAGTGCATCCCCTACACCTGACAGTCCCCACACGTGATTGAAGAAGTTTACACCAAGCACTCACACATACACACACGTACACTCACACTATAATAAGGTTTTGATTTTTTTTTTTTTTTTTTTACACACGCACACAAAATGTCCCGCCCGACCCGCTCATCCCAGTCTAGGGCGTACACAGCTGAGGAGGCATATTCCATTATTGCCTCTGAAGCTGATAGTGAGGGAGAGGACCCCACTTTCCTCTATTCCTCCCATTCTTCCTCCTCCAGTGACACCGAGCCGGCACCAAGACGACGTCAGAGGTCAATACTTCGTCCGGAGGCCGTGGAAGAAGACCCACAGCCATCTGTGAGTAACCCTCAACCTGGTAGTAGTCATGCCCAACCTAGCACCAGGGCCCCCGTGTGGACCCCCGTCCCTGAAAATTACACTCCACGGATTCCTGATTTCCTTCCCCAATCAGGAATCCAGTTTGAGACAGCAAACCTCAGCGAAATAGACTTTTTCAAAGTCTATTTCTCTGAGGCCATTGTCAGTCTCATGGTGGAGCAGACGAATATCTACGCCCAACAATTTTTGGCTGCAAACCAAATTCAATGTTTTCTACTTGGAGTCCCGTTGACTCAGTAGAAATGTTGAAATATTGGGGACTGGTACTTCACATGGAGATTGTGAAGAAACTAGAAATCCGCCAATACTGGAGTACCAATATTTTATATCAAACTCCAGTATTCGGAATGGTGATGACCCGCAAAAGATTTGAGGTCATTCACAAATTTTTACATTTCCGGGATAATGCGGACAGCCTTCCCCGCGATGACCCGAATTTTGACAGACTGTTCAAAATTCGTCCGGTCATCGAACGCTTCAGCAACAAGTTTGTTGAAGTGTACGTTCCCAAAAGGGAAATTTCTATGGATGAATCCCTCATCCACTTCAAAGGGAGGCTTCAATTCTGACAATACCTGCCCAGTAAGAGGGCCAGGTACAGAATAAAACTCTACAAGCTGTGCGAGAGTGCCTCAGGGTACACTCACAGCTTTAGAGTGTACGAAGGAAAGGATTCGAGGATCCAGCCCCCAGAATGTCCACCTGCTCTGAAGGTGAGTGGGAAAATAGTGTGGGATTTGATCCGCCCATTGCTTGATAAAGGTTACCATCTATACGTTGATAACTTTTACACAAGCATTCCACTATTTCAGTCCCTCTCTGCCAGAACTACCACCACTTGCGGTACTGTGCGCAGAGCCCAGAGGGGTCTCCCTTTGACGCTAATTGAGCAGCCTCTCCCAAAGGGTGAGAGCTGAGCCCAATGTAGCGGCAACATGGTTGTGGTGAAGTTCAAAGACAAAAGGGACGTCTTTTTCTTGACCACAATCCATGGTCCTGGCACCACGGCCACCACCGTTAGAGGTACCCCAGCACCGGTCCACAAACCGGACTGTGCCCTGGGGTACAACAAGCACATGGGGGGAGTTGATCTTTCTGATCAAGTCCTCCAGCCCTACAGTGCCATGCAGAAGGCGAAGGTTTGGTATAAAAAACTGGCCGTGCACATCGTTCAAATGGCACTGTATAACGCATATGTGCTATCACGATGTGCAGGCCAGACCACCAACACCTTCCTCAACTTCCAGGAGGCGGTGATAAATGCCCTGATTTTTAGAGGTGAATAAGAAGCGGGCCCCAGCACCCCTGGAACTCGAGTCTCCCGTGTGGTACCAGGGCAACATTTTCCCGGTGAGGTCACAGTAAGAAAAAGGTGCCGGGTCTGCCATAAAAGGGGGATAAGAAAGGTCACCCATTTCCAATGTGAAACGTGTCCTGACAAACCGGGACTGTGTTTGAATGAATGCTTCAAAATTCATCACATGTCCCCGGACTAAACACATCCTGACCTTCACTACAGAACTCACCCACAGTAGCATGACATACACAACATCACACACACACAACAACCTCACGTACACTACAACACACACACCAACCTATGTCATGTTGGTGTGTGTGTTGTAGTGTATGTGAGGTGGTTTGTGTGTGTGTGGTGTATACACTACACTATACCACACCGCACACCAACCTGACATACACTACACAATTTGTGAAGCACCTGGGGGTGCTCACTATGCATCTAGATAAGTTTCCTGGGGGGTCTAGTTTCCAAAATGGGGTCACTTGTGGGGGAGCTCCAATGTTTAGGCACACAGGGGCTCTCCAAATCGACATGGTGTCCTCTAACAAATTGGAACCATGTCACGTTTGGAGAGCCCCTGTGTGCCTAAACATTAGAGCTCCCCCACAAGTGACCCCATTTTGGAAACTAGACCCCCCAGGGAACTTATCTAGATGGGTGGTGAGCAATTTGAACCCCCAGGTGCTTCACAAATTAATCCGTAAAAATGAAAAAAGAAAATTTTTCTGGAAATTTTTTTTTTTCATTTTTCTGAATCAATTTGTGCAGCACCTGGGGGTTCACAATGCTCACCACCCGTCTAGATAAGTTCCCTGGGGGGTCTAGTTTCCAAAATGGGGTCACTTGTGGGGGAGCTCCAATGTTTATGCACACAGGGGCTCTCCAAATGCGACATGGTGTCCTCTAACAAATTGAATGGAAAATCAACTCAAATTGTTAGCGGACACCATGTTGCGTTTGGAGAGCCCCTGTGTGCCTAAACAATGGAGCTCCCCCACAAGTGACCCCATTTTGGAAACTAGATCCCCAGGGAACTTATCTAGATGCATAGTCAGCACTTTAAACCCCAAGGTGCTTCACAAAATGATGTGTGAAAACGAAAAAGTACTTTTTTTTTCACAAAAATTTCCTTTAAGCCTAAATTTTTTAATTTTCACATGGGTAAAAGGATAAAATGCATCCTAAATTTGTTGGGCTACTTCTCCTGAGTACACCGATACCTCATATGTGGTCATAAACCACTGTTTGGGTGCACGGCAGGGCTCAGAAGGGAAGGAGCGCCATTTCACTTTTTGAATGGAAAATTAGCTCCAAAAGTCAAATTGCGCTCCTTCCCTTCTGAGCCCTGCCGTGCACCCAAACAGTGGTTTATGACCACATATGAGGTATCGGTGTACTCAGAAGAAATTGCCCAACAAATTTTAGGATGCATTTTATCCTGTTACCCATGTGAAAATTAAAAAATTTAGGCTAAAAGAAAATTTTTGTTAGAAAAATTAAAATGTTCATTTTTTTCTTCCATGTTTCTTTAGTTCCTGTGATGCACCTGAAGAGTTAATAATCTTCTTGAATGTACTTTTGAGTAGCTTGAGGGGTGCAGTTTTTGGAATGGTGTCACATTTAGGTGTTTTCTGTCATGTACACCCCTCAAAGAGACTTCAAATGTGATGTGGTCACTAAAAAAAATGGTTTTGTCAATTTTGCTGGAAAAAAGATAAATTGCTGATGAACTTTGAACCCTTCAAACTTCCTACCAAAATTTTTTTTTTTTCCAAAATTGTGCTGATGTAAAGTAGACATGTGGGAATTGTTATTAATTAACTATTTTGTGTCACATCACTCTCTGGTTTAGCAGAATAAAAATTCAAAGTTTGAAAATTGTAAAATTTTCAACATTTTTGCCAAATTTTTGATTTTTTCACAAATAAATGCAAATATTATCGACCTAAATTTAATACTAACATGAAGCCCAATATGTCACGAAAAAACAATCGCAGAATCGCTAGGATCGTTGAAGTGTTCCAGAGTTTTTACTTCGTAAAGGGACACTGGTCAGCATTGACAAAAATGCCAAGGTCTTTAGGGTCAAAATAGGCTGGGTCCTGAAGGGGTTAAAGCCCTAAAGTTGCCATTTGAAATGACTTTAGTTTTGTGCCATGTCTGTGATATGCTTTTTATCAACAACATTAAACAACTGAATGAACATCCTCCGAGCCCGGTGATTCCATAATTTTTGCCAGGGGTTGTAGAAGCAACCACCTAGCTAACCATATCAAATCTCTCAGTATCAGGAGCAGCATCAGGAGCAGCCTCTCTGTGCTGGTACACTGACAAAATGGTGCTAAAACAAGATCTCCGTTCTTCATATGGAGAGGGATATGTGACTTCAGCAGCCAATGACAGAAGCCCTTGTGTCTGAACGTTGTGGATGCTTCATACGCCCTGATTGGCTTGCCGGAATCTGCACACATTAAGTTAAGAAAAAAAAATAAATAAGATAAACAGCCTGCTGCTACTCTGACCTCTTCCACCCCCTGCTCTCATCAAACACATCCCCCCGCTTATCAAACAGCACCACTACCCTAACCAAAGTCCTAATAAATATAGCAGTTGAAATCCGATTATTGTCCGCACTTTTGCCGAATTGGGACGATTTTCAGTAAAAATGCTCGAGTGCCCGATCCCGAATCCGAATGTGCAATGTTCGTGCCGTATTTTAAAAAAACTAATGTTTTCCGAACATGTTCGCTCTTTTCTATTGATGATCTATACTTGGTATAGGTCATCAATGTCTGATCGGTCTGGGTCCGCCACCCGGCATCCCCGCTGATCAGCTGTTCTCAGTGTCAGTGTTATTGATTACAATGCATTGAATGAAATATGCAGCTAAATTCACACCTATTTGAACAATAAAGCCCAAAACACTTTTTTGTATATCATTGGTGGGATTTGTATGTCGGCCACAAAACACAGTTTTTATGCTTTCTAGCTCTGCACCATAATTTTTATATACTATTGTATTTAAAAGGTATAAAAATACTTTAAGCAATTTGATTGTGACTTATTTGTAATCAATAACTGTTACTAAGCTGAATTGTAAAGTAGCCACCTGAAATCCAATTGAAAATGATAAGAAAATTAGCCAGCAACTTAATGTATCGGTTTCATGCCTCAGCTTTTTAATTAGGCATGAGAGCTTTTCTCACAATAAAATTTTCAAGAAAAATTACTTCAATGATTATACATAATAATTGTTGTCGCCATTACTTAGCTAGTTAATAGATCAAAACTGTTGATTGAACAAATTTTCCTATAGTTCAAATGAACATTGACAAAGCATATTCTTCCTTTATTTGATTATTTAATATAAGATTCATAGTCAAGATTTAACATACCATAGTCTAAGAGTATGTGCACACATAGTCTTTTCAGTGTTAAATGTTAAAGCGACAATGCTGTGCAAATTTTTCATCTTTCATCATCACTTTTAACAGCTACAGAATTCGGAAATTTTCGCATTGTTAAAAGAAATAATATGTTCATTCTTCTAGTGGCTTTTGAAGCCGCCCGCAGCTTATACTTGAAAGTACAGAGCAAATACATTGGTGAGGCACCTTCAGGAAGAACACCACCGACTTTCCTGAAGCAGCTTTGCCTTGGTAAACTCTTAAAGACGTCATATGCACATACCCCCTAAGAGTGTGTTCACATTGTTTTTTTGCTGAGTTTTTTTTTAGCCGAAACTCTATAAAAAAAACACAAGGAGTAGTTAGGGTAAAACTCTCTAACTCTGCTACCAAAACTTGTGGATTTTGAACTTCTTGTAGTTTTTGGAGTGTTTCAGCTCCAAAAAATCAGCAAAAACTCAAGGTAAACACACCGAAGGGATATGTGTACATGACATCTTCTTCAGGCACATTCTGCTGGAAATCCACTTTAAAAAACGCTGGAAAAATTGAATATTATTCACAGCAATGTCAAAATGACATTGCTATGTAAATGTTCTGCCTTATGTCACTTCTTTTATTGCTTCATGGTTTGGAAATAACTCTGCAGCAGTTAAAATAAGTTACATAGTAATTATTCCTTCATATTATAAAGTAAAAGACACTGGCAGCAGAGAAGCCACAGAAACTACAGCAGAACCGCTAGCGAGAGAAGCTTCTTATGGAAAATGACAGTCGGCAGCTTCACCTGAAAAGCTTGCTGGCTGCTCTGGAGTCTAAAATATGTAGTATACACATACTCAAAAGGCATGTGCATGTGGAGTGTTTTTGAGGCATTCCAAAATTACATGTTTTCTAGTGGGAGCTACTTCAGAAAACATTACTTATTTGGGGAGTGTGACGATACAGCATAAAATCTTAATAAGCCAGACAATTAGATTTGTTAAATCAAGAGAAATACTCTATTGTGTTTAAATTGTCTTGTACATGTTGTGTATTTCTAAAGACCAGACCAGTATTTGTCTAACCCTGATTACTGTCTCCTCTTGGTTAGGTGAACAATGTAGTTTGCTACTATGCTAATTACATGTTATACTAAGTTAGCTGAAAGTCTATTTACAATTGCCCCTGTCATACCAACTATGTAAATTGATTAGCTAAAACACTGATAGCTGAGCCATGTGAGTATTGCCCTGCACCTTTACCTCTGACATGTGACTAATGACCCTTGACCTGCGGATGTGTACTTAAAAAGGACATGTGATTCTGTAGCGGTGAGACTTGAAACATGGACAAAGACTTTAGAAAGAGAATGAGAGACATCCTTCAGGACAGTAGATGGATTGTGACGTGACCCCTAGGACCGTGGGGTACTCGCCACTGGGTCGGTCGGTTCCTTGGGATAGTCACAGGGGCGTGACCCGATCCGGGGCCCTGGGTGGTTAATAAAAAGGACAGTTTATTTAGGGGAAAAGTTTTGTGATGCCACCAGTGGTATGCAGCTATAGGTGGCCGCCGCTGCTGAAAGAGACCGTTGGGGCCGTTGGTGACGCAGCTGGGATGGATTTTCTCCCCACGGATAAAGTGGGGCCCCAGGGCTACCGGTATGGTTTATGTAGGGGATTGTGGATGTTGGGGTGCAGGACTGAGGGTGCAGATAATGACCAGATGACACAGGAATGGTGGTTTCCTCTACCTTTACTTGATGTTTGATGGTTCACTGGTAACAGAAGGTAATGGAGATCCGGGCAGCCTAGAAGCAATTTGGGATCCACCTCGCCAGGTGGGGTTGTAGGCCTTCCTTCTGCGCTGTCCTCTTTGGCCCTGCTGCCTAAAGCTATGCTGCGGCCCTCTTTCCTGAGTGATTGTTAAATCCTAGCCAGTATGGCAGCCAGTTCGAGCCTTTTACAGGTGTCCCTCCTTCGTGGCGGCTCCAGGCTCTAGTATGCTGAGCCGCCGGGTGTTTGGTGGGGCCAGGAGATCTGCAGTCTCCTGCCCTCCAGATTTAGCTGCCAGGACTTCAGTACCCGAGCAACCATGGACTACGGTGTCCGGTTTCTGGCGCTTTTCTCTGGGCCGAGCTATTCACTACGCTACTTGTGGACCTACATAGTACTGGTATACCAGATTGCCTTCTGCAAACTCCTATACTCACTATGGGACTGACAGATTCACTGCTAGCAGGGGGTAGATTCTCTCATTCCACTGCGGTTGTGGCATCTGTTGCTGGGGCCCTCTGGTCTCCCAGCTGTTCTAGAGTCTCTGCAGCTTCTGGTAAGGCTACTTGGGGAAAGGTAAGAACGGGTACCACGATTGCTTGGTTCACCTGCATCCAAGACTGGGGAAATTCTCCAAGGATGGTTTGGACCGTCTCTTCCACCTTTTCTGTGTGCTGGGGGCTGTTTTGGTCTTCCTCTTGGTGTCTCAATTGATCCTGGCATATCTTTAGGTGGTGTCTTGAGACTGTCGCCGAAGTCTCTCCTCCATCTTTACTGATGAGGCATACTTAGGTGTTGTCAAAATTTGAAGGTAAGACAGTGTATGGCTCAACCTCCCACTGATCGTCCAATTTGTGAACTTGTCTCTTCCTTTTGACTCCCTCTTCTCCAGGTGACAAGGGAACTGCTGGTGCATGCTGATTATAACTTCTTTCCTGCCTCTGTCTCGCCTGGGACAAACTTCTCTCTACACATTCTTGCACCTTGCAGTATTGTTGCTGCCGCTCCGTATCCCAGTCTGCATCTGGTGATGTTGTCTCAGGTGTTAAAACTCCCAAGTCAAAGTCAATGGGTAACTTGCCAGGTCTTGCCCTCATCAGGTAGGCGGGTGTACAGTTGGTGGAGTTCACCGGGATGTGGTTATATAGGTCTACCAAATCCGGTAACTTCTCTGGCCACAGGCTATGCTCTTCAAGGGGCAGCGTCTTCAACAGGTCTATTACTACCAGGTTCATTTTCTTGCATAACCTATTGGTCTGGGGATGATATGGTGTCATCCTTATTTTCTTGCAGCCGTACAAGTTACAGAATTCCTGAAACACTTCTGCTTCAAAGGCTGTGCCTTAGTCGGTAAGCATTTGTTCAGGGTAACCGTGCGGGCGACAAAAGTGTTGTTGAAATGCTTTGGCTGCCGTCTTAGCCGTCTGATCCCTCACTGGCACTACTATCAGGAACCGGAAGTAGTGGTCTACTATGGTGAGAGCGTAGACATAGCCTGACCGGCTTGGGGCTAGCTTCAAGTGGTCCAAGGTTACCAGTTCAAGTGGTTGTTTGGTGACTATGGACTGCAGGCGAGCCCTCTGGCTATCACAGTCTTTCCATCTCAGGTTGCATGGACCACATTCTTGACACCATCTCTCGATTGCTTTCCTCATGCCAAACCAGTAGAATCACTCGGGACTTCCAACTTCTTCCACCTGAAGTGTCCTGCTCCATCATGGTACGCCTCTAAGACCATTGGCGCATCCCGCTTCGGGACTACCACCTGCCAGACCAGTTTGTGTGTCCGGGAGTTGACGCTTCTCCGACACAGCTTTCCCTCATAGATGAACAGATTGCCCTTCTCCTTTCACAACTGGTGGGTCTCCTGTGGAGCATCTGGACCAGGGTGCGAGTCAGTTTGTGTCAGCAACTCCTTTACTAGGTGGACAGCAGGGTCGCTATCCTGCATCTCTGGCCACCCATGGTGGGGCAATGGGTTAAACGTGGCCTCTCTGTTGGTGGAGCGCTTGTCCCTCACACAGTGGGAGCACTGGGTCACCCCGGGACGATGGAAAGCTGGTAGCTCTATCTCCTCCAGCTCTTCCGAGTCTTCTCCCCAATCTGGCAAGTTGGGCATCCTGAACAGCGCATCAGTATTAGCGTTTTTATGCCCCGCCCGATACTTGATGGTAAACTCGTAATTGGACAGCCGGGCCATCCATCGCTGCTCCAGCGCACCTAGCTTTGCTGTTTCAAGGTGGGTCAGCGGATTATTGTCTGTGAAAATGGTAAAATTTACTAAGCCAGGTAGTGTTTGAAGCGCTTCGTTACTGCCCAGACTATGGCTAGAAACTCCAACTTAAAGGAACTATAGTTGTCAGGGTTCCTTTCCGTGGGCTAGAGCTTCCTGCTGGCGTAAACAATCACTTTCTCTCTGACTTGCTGGGACAGCACCAATCCCAATCTCACGTTGCTGGCATCCATATAGAGTATAAAGGATTGTCCATAGTCGGGATAGGCCAGGACTTTGTCTCCCTTAAAAGCCACCTTCAGCCGAGTGAAGGATTCTTCTTCTTTTTTACCCCACTCAAACGGAGGATTTGGGTTCTTGGCCTTCTTGGACTGGCCCACTCCGAGGTCCTGCATGGGTGCCGCTATCTTGGTGAAACCCTTGATGAATCACCTGTAGTAGCCTACCAGCCCGAGGAACTGCCGCACTTCCTTGATAGTGGAGGGTTTTGGCCAGTCCTTGATCACGGTGACTTTTTCAAGGTCTGGTGCTATACGTTCGGCGCTTACCACATGGCCTAGGTACTGCACCTTGGGCTTCAACAGGTGGCACTTGAATGGCTTTACTTTCAGGCCAAAACTGGATAAAGCCTCGAATACGTCGGCCAGGTGGTCTTCGCATGTCTTTGAGTAGACGATTACGTTGCCCAGGTACAGCAGAACGGTTTTGAAGTTTTTGTGTCCTAAGCAACACTCCATTAACCGCTGGAATGTTCCCGGGGCATTGCAGAGCCCGAATGGCATGCAGTTGAACTCGCAGAGGCCCATTGGTGTCGTAAACGTGGTCTTTTCTCTGTCCGCCTCTGCCACGGGAACCTGCCAATACCCATTGGTGAAATCTAAAGTGGAGAAATAGTTAGCTGATCCCAGTGCAGCTAATGATTCCTCAATTCTGGGTAATGGGTAGGCGTCCTTATGTGTAATGCGATCAATCTGCCTATAATCAACGCACATCCTCATTGTACCATCTTTCTTTCTAACGAGGGGGCTACAACTATCTCTGATCACCCCAGCCTCCTTCATCTCCCGTAACATTCCCTTGGCACATTGATAGTGAGCTGGGGGTACAGGCCGGTATCTCTCTTTAATTGGCGGATGATCTCCTGTGGGGATATGATGTTGAACCCCTTTTACCTGCCCAAAGTCTAGTGGGTGTTTGCTAAAGACTCGCCCATATTTTTGTACCACCCAGTACACCCCATGCTTTTGGTGCGAAGGGGTGGAGTCAGTGCCTACTTGTAGCTTCTGACACCAATCCTCCATCTGCCTCTTGGAGCCAATGTCCTCCGCATGTTCGGGCGGAGGAAAGGGTTCCACTGCCTTTATTGCGTTGTTACTGACAGTGAACAGCTTAGCAAGGGTGGCATACCAAGGTAAATGGACCTCTTTCTCCCCACAATTCAGGATGCAAATCGGTACTCGCCCCTTGCGGACATCAACTACCCCCCTTGGCCATCAAGATGGTGGGCCTACTATCAGAGTACACAGGTTCTACCAGGGCCTGATAATCTTCACCACTGAAACCTATTGCTGCCCGACACCATATTAACATTTCACTCCTAGGGGGTA
Source organism: Phyllobates terribilis (assembly GCF_046119375.1). Lineage (NCBI taxonomy): Eukaryota > Metazoa > Chordata > Amphibia > Anura > Dendrobatidae > Phyllobates > Phyllobates terribilis. The sequence continues at coordinate 289,429,499 of NW_027362769.1, forward strand.
TTGCAATGGGGAATGGATCACTCACTCTGACACGGCCGACTTCTCCTCCAGACAGCTCTACCTGTGGTCTCTGCATCAGGGCTTTGATCTCCATATGCAGAACTCGCTGCTAATAAGAACTGGCAGTCTCTGCGACCTGTTGAAAAAAACAATAATTTCCCCAAGAGAATTCTCTATCACATTGGTGACTAAGGTTATCATAGGATGGTTTTATCGGCGATAAATATCTACAATAATCAACCCTTGTGATGGCAATTCTAACCCAACCTTTATGGTCACCTCTTTATACCCCACCTGAGGCAAGGGCTGACCATTGCTAGCAAAGATGTTAAAATGTTCATCTGGACTGCGGGTAATGTCGGAATCAGCCCAGTACCATTTAAAAAGTCTTACTCCTGGGGGTTGACCCTCTGCCCCAGGGGTTGCTCATTAAAATCGTAGAATCTTGTGATGTGCCGGCCTTTTGACAGCTGCGGCAGATGGGTTGTCCGTTTTGGTCGTAGCGATCACTGTCTCTTCCTCTGGTCGGTGGAATTCTTCTCTGCTGTCGCCACGGGACGTTATCTGGACTGGAAGCCAGCTGGATCCTTTCCTTTGGAGACACTTACATGGCCTGCACAGTTTTGGTTAGTGTAGCCACACTTTGGGTCAGCTCCTGGACCTGAAGGCGTAGGTCTGCAGAGGGGTCATTATCTAGGGTCTGCTCGTCAGCCTCCACAGGTGCCAGGGAAAAGGAAGCCGCCTCCTGGTGGTATGTGATAGCTGGGTGCCAGAGGGGTGCAGTGCCACTTGGGGTTGATTCTCGCAGCACCCGGATGGCCCGGTCTTTTAATTGCACAAAGTCTAGATCAGGGTTTTGCAGAGCCATAATGTGCAGCTCTGTCCAGTGAGTGTTAGACAGGAGCATCTCAATAAACTGTTCGGTTAGCAATCTGTCCTCTTCTCGCACACTGTCAGGGTTTACCTGTTTAATGGCCCGCAGCGCCTCCTGCAGGTTTAGAGCATAGTCCCGTACACTGTTCTGCACCCTTTGTTTGCACCTGTAAAACTTCATTTTAATCTCCGCTGCTGTGCGGGTGTCAAAGGTATCCTTCAACCTGGCCAGAATTTGCTTAACAGTTCTTTTGTCCCTGCCCGGCCAGGACTTCACCTCCTTCTGGGCTGCACTGATTAGCTAGCCTTTAAGGATGCTGAATTTTTGCTTCTCAGACAGGGGGTACACTTTGAACAAACTATGCAGTCTCTCCTCAAATTCGCTCAGGGTGTGCGACTCCCCTGAGTACTGAGGCAACCATGCCGCCCCTGGGATATACGGCATGGATAAAGGCATTACAATTGCTGCAGCTGTGCCCGCAGCTGGACCCTCTTCTAGGTTGGGCATCTTCCCCCCCCCCAGTGAACCTCAGCAAGGTCCTGGGTTTCTGCTGGCATACCAGTCTGCTGCTCTGCAGGCAAGAGGGATCGCTTACCCGGCGGTTCCAGATCGGGGGCCTTCTGCTTCCCCCCAGCTGACATCAAATGACGCGATTATACAGTTCAACAAAGTCTATGGCACACAGTGCCCTGTTATACCGAGCTACGACAATCCTGTTCATGATGCCAAAAATGATGCGCCCCCTAGGACCGTGGGATACTCGCCACCGGTCGGTTCCTTGGGATAGTCAAGGGTGCATGACCTTGTCCGGGGCCCTGGGCGTTCAATAAAAAGGACAGTTTATTTAGGGGAAAAGTTTTGTGATGCCACAAGTGGTATGCAGCTATAGGTGGCCGCCGCTGCTGAAACAGATCTCTGGGGCCTTTGGTGATGCAGATGGGATGGATTTGCTCCCCACAGGTAGAGCAAGGCCCCAGGGCTACCGGTACAGTTTATGTAGGGGATTGTGGATGTTGAGGTGCAGGACTGAGGGTGCAGATAATGACCAGACGACACAGGAATGGTGGTTTCCTCTACCTTTACTTGTTTGATGGTGCAGACCAGTGCACCATCAAACCAGGCCTTTCTTCTGCACTGTCCTCTTTGGCCCTGCTGCCTAAAGCTATGTTGCGGCCCTCTTTCCTGAGTGATCGTTAAATCTTAGCCAGTATGGCAGGCAGCTGGAGCCTTTTACAGGTGTCTCTACTTCGTGGCGGCTCCAGGCTCTAGTATGCTGCTGAGCCACCGGGTGTTTGGTGGGACCAGGAGACCTGCAGTCTCCTGCCCCCTGGATTTAGCTGCCAGGACTTCAGTACCCGAGCAACCATGAACTCCGATGTCCGGTTTCTGGCACTTTTCTCTGGGGCGAGCTTGATCACAGCTCCCCTCCCCAGGTTCTCCCTCGTCTTCCACTCGCTACCCTCCGTCCCCAACTGACTCTCCTCCGTCTCCAACTGACTCTCCTCCATCTCCAACTGACTCCCCTAACCCCCGCCTTTAGGCTCCAACTTAAATGGGAAGCTCCCGTGAAACCGGGTTAGAGCTCCCCCATCTGGTCTGGAGCCAGGAAAAGTGTTGGATGCTAGTGTTACCTGATAAGGGGACCCCTTCTTGCTTCCAGGCATGGCATCACCCACTGTGAGGGAGGCAATGCAAATAAGGCAACCAGACTCCTGGGTGCCACATTTATTTGGCGCTCCCCCTGGGGCCATGGAGTACTGGGCACCGGGCTGTCGATTCTTTTAGGGTAGTCACAGTGACGTGACCCGGTCCGTGGCCCCGGGCGGTCAATAACAGAGGGGAATAAAGTTTTGGGGATAAAGTTTTGTGACACCACCCGTGGTATGCAGCTATAGGTGGCCGCTACTGCTGTTCAGATCCACTGGTGCAGTTGGTGACACAGCAGAGACGGGTAGAGCTAGGCCCCAGGGCAGTTAAAGAGGTAACTGTGTTGTTTTTTTAGTGCAAGGCAGATGACGCAGCAATTAAGTCAAGGACACAGGGGGGTGCAGTCTTCAAGTTTTTACTCACAGTTCTTATGATGTTCCAGGTTACAACTGCCAGCAGGTTATAACAGCCCACCGAGTCCTGTGTCCTCCGGGGAAGTGATCCAGCCAACTCTCAGATAACTTGGGTGCACTTGATTGGGACCCCCTTCTTGTGTACCTTTCCCGGGTCATCTCTCGCCCTCCTTCCCTGCGCCTCACACACAGTGTCCCGAGCCTCTCTGTCCCCTTGGTCCAATATTGCCACCTTTTCAGCGAATGTGTGTAGTTTTGGCTACGGCACTTAGAGATACCGCAGCCTTCGGTTTGCTAGCTGAGTCTTGTAGTCCTCCACTAGTCTGGGGCCGGTCCCCTACTGTGTACTGATCCCTTCTCCCGACTATTGTCAGCGTGAATTCGGAAGCACGGGTGGACTCCGAACTTCCCATGCCCCCTAAGATCCTTTCTCTGTCTCTGGAGCCCTTCTCGGACTCCCTCACCCCTCTCGTTCTCTCTCCTCTCGTTCCCTCTCCTACTGGGCCCCTCTGACTGGGCCCTGTCTTTGTCTGGACCCTACTTCTTAACGGTGCTCCCTCACTGGGAGCTTCTAAATGTTTCTACCTGTCTTTTTATACTGTCAGTCATGTGACCCACGTCACTAACTGTCATTCTACGTGGTCCCCTCTATCTTCAGTCCTTCCTTGTGTGCTCCCCTAAACTACTTCCTCCACCCACCACTTCTACCTAGTTCCCTCCTCCAGACAGGGATAGGGACTGTGCTCTCCCTCAGGAGTAATCTCGCCCTTCCCTACTGGAGTGATGTGGTGTTGGATGTGGGTGTGTGGGTCCTGGGTAGTGCTCCCTCCTTACCCGAGAGCGGGGTACCACACCTCTGGCTGAGATGCAGCACCTCTGTGGCGACTGGATCCGCAGGGGTGCCACAATTGCATGGCATTACCCAAAGAGACACAGATTTGTATTCTATATGATTCTAGTCTAAGGGTATCGGCCCTGACTGGAAAGATACGGATTTTCTCCATTTGACCATCAGGGAGACCATGGATATGTTGTTTGGGGTTGCCAGGAGGCACCCATCGGTTGTCTGCAACCCATGGAGACATTCGGAGAGGCTAGATTGTGACCCACCGCTCATCTGGCCCCATGAAACCTCTTAGAGAGGCCAGGGTGGGACCCTCGGGTCTCCTGGCCTTGTACCTCGATAGACTGCTAGCTTCCTAAGCTTGCATCTTGCATCTTCACAGGAAGTTTTTAGTTTGTCTTATGAGATTTCAGAAGAAGTTTTTGCGAGTTATTGAAGCATTTTGGAGGATTTTTTCCTCTCTTTTTTTTGTAATCTGTAGTTTGGAGCAAATTACACCAGAAGACGTTTTAAAGAAGTGACAGGCACTTTCCTTCTCCCATCAGGCATTTTTCAAAACCTTAAGCAGAAAAAAACCACTAAAAAGTATGAACTACAAAGTTGTTTTCCAGTAGTAATAATTAGAAAGCATTTTTTAAATTTTTTTTTAGAATTATTGAAGCAGGCCCAATCAAGAAAGCTCCTAAAAAATCCCCATGTGCAAATACACTTACAGTTCCAAAAAGACCTGAGGCACATTTCCCCTGTGCCTAAGCAATCAGGAGCAGAACAATTTCTGACACACAAGGCTGATGCTCTTCTCTGCACACAATGGTGCACACAATGGTTTTTAGATTCCAGCATACATGCAGTTTAGTGTTTGGAGGTCACATGTAGCAGAGCTGAATGTGCTGTGGACTAATGTCTGCCTGTGTGAATCTAACACAGACACAAGCCAGCGATGTGGGCAAATACTTTAGCACCAGAGAACCTTACGGGGGTGCAAGTGTCAGCGGTACTGGACTTTTTTTACCTATTCCCAGATGTGATCCGGAGGTGAGCAATTTCATGTGTGCAGTCTTTAGACAATAAAGGACATTAAATTTAAGTTGCCTGAGTCATCGTCTCACTAAATTCACTAACAAATAAAGTACCACTCTATAGCGCTATAGCGCTATAGCATGCAAGCTGCCCAGGCAGCTCAGAGCCAATGTTACAATAGAAAGGCAACACTTAGGTCCTTTAACCCCTTTCCGACCTTGTCAGTAATAGTACGCAGCTGTGCCCTTGACCTATAGTGCCAACTGCGCACTATTACGCGTGATACGATCACACCCACACAAGAGGTGCGGGGCGATCACAACCGGGTGTCAGCTGATTGTCACAGCTGACACCTGGTGCTATGTGCCTGGAGCGGTCCCGCATCGCTGATGGCACATTAACCCTCTCAATGCTGCGATTGAAGTCGATTGCAGCATTGCGGGGGCAAGGGGAGGTAAGCGCTGGTACTCGCCTCTTCTGCCGCTGTCCCGCGCTGTCTGTGGCGGCTCCCGGATGTTGTCATGGTGACCCGATGTCGTCATGACAACATCCAGGTCACCAGACAGCAGGAAGTTACTTTTGTCATGTGCACTGCACGACCAAATTAACTTCTCCCTGTGTGCAGCGCTGACAGGCTGCATAGCATAGGGAGCTTCTGCTCTCTATGCTATACAGCCGATAAGGCTGCAAAAAGTGAAAGTCCCATGGTGGGACAAAGTGTAAAAGTAAAAAAAGTGCTAGAAAGTGAAAAAAAGAATAAAGAAAAAATTGTAAAGATATATTTTTAAAAAAATGAAAAAAATAATCCCCCACAAATAAAAATATATTGTAACCATAATATTTATTTATTATGAATATTCTATTTTATAGAACGGCATAAAAAACAAACTCTAGGGTTAGAGTTGTGCTAGGGTTAGTGTTAGGGTTGTGCTAGGGTTAGGGTTATAGTTGGGTTATGGTTAGGGTTGGGCTAGGGTTAGGGTTGGGCTAGGGTTAGGGTTGGGCTAGAGTTAGGGTTGGGCTAGGGTTAGGGTTGGGCTAGGGCTAGGGTTGGGCTAGGGCTAGGGTTAGGGTTGGGCTAGGGTTAGGGTTGGGCTAGGGTTATGATTGGGCTAGGGCTAGGATTGGGCTAGGGTTAGGATTGGGCTAGGGTTAGGATTGGGCTAGAGTTAGGGTTGGGCTAGGGTTAGGGTTGGGTGAGGGTTAGGGTTGGGCTAGGGTTAGTTGGGACCCGGTCCTATTTGTCTACCCTTTTATATGCATTGCTTCAACTTTGATATACAGTAAGGTTTTTAATATAGGCAGTATAGGTACCGTCCCAATTTAGGGTCACCTTGCCGCTGGTGGGACGGCTTGTATACTTTTTTTGATCAAAAATAGTTCACTAAGTACCCTATATTTATTATGCAACTTTGCTTTACATTTATATATAATGATGGTAGGGTATGAGATTTATTTTTGTCTTTTGTCTTTTCTAGGGTTAGGGTTGGGCTAGGGTTAGGGTTGGGCTAGGGTTAGGGTTAGGCTAGTGCTATGGTTGGGCTACAGTTAGGGTTAGGGTTGGGGTTGGGCTAGGGTCGGAGTTGGGCTAGGGTTGGGGTTGGGCTAGGGTTAGGGTTGGGTTTGTGCTAGGGTTGAGGTTGTACTAGGGTTGGGGCTAGGGCTAGGGTTAGGGTTGGGGTTGTGTTGGGGTTGGGATTTTTACAAATGTAAAGAAAAAAAATTACGACAATATGGCGAATAGTGTTGAGCGCAAGTGCTCGCTACTTGAGTTTGCATCGGGTGCACCGAGTATCATGGGTGCTCGAGTCTCCACCCCATATGGTTTGCAGCTGTTATGCAGCCAAAATAACCTTGTGGGGATTGCTTGCCATGCACGAGCATGTGGAGTGGGGACTCAAGCATGTCACTTGATCATCCGAGATACATGGTGCATACCCGAGCAACCGATGCAAGCTCAAGCAGTGAACCCTTGCGCTCAAGACTAATGACAACTTATTCAATATGATGACCTAATGTTATCAAATTCTGTGTCGTACCTCTGGGTTCAAAATGTTCACTATACCCCTTGATAAAATCCTTGAGGGGTCTAGTTTCCAAAATGGAGTCACTTCTGGGGGTTTTCCACTGTTTAGGAGCGTCAGGGGTTCTCCAAAAGCAACATGGCGTCCGCTAATTATTCAAGCAAATTTTACATTCAAAAGTTAAATGGCGCTCATTCCCTTCCGAACCCTTCCGTGCAACAAAACAGTGGATTTCCCCCACATATGATGGGCTATCGGCTTACACAGGAGAAATTGCACAACAAATTGCATGGTGCAATTTCTCCTGTTACCCTTATGAAAATGCAAAATTGGAGGCTGAAAAACATTTTTTTGTTGGAAAAATGTGAAAATTTTATTTTTACGGCTCAATGTTCTAATTTCTGTGAAGCACCTGGGAGTTCAAGATGCTCACCACACATCAAGATAAGTTACCTGAGGGGTCTAGTTTCCAAAATGGTGTCACTTGTGGAGGGCTTCCACTGTTTAGGCACATCAGGGGCTCTCCAAAAGCAACATGGCGTCTGTTAATTATTCAAGCAAATTTTACATTCAAAAAGTCAAATAGCGCTCCTTCCCTTCCGAACTCTGCCGTGCACCCAAACAGTGGTTTTCTCCCACATGGGGTATCAGCATGCTCAGGAGCAATTGCACAAACAAATTTTGGGGTCCATTTTTTAATGATACCCTTGAAAAAATAAAAAAATTGGGGTCTAAAGTAACATTTTTGTGAAAAAAAATAAATGTTCAATTTTTTCTTCCACATACCAAAAATTCCTGTGAGGCACCTGAAGGGTTAATTAACATCTTGTATGTGGTTTTGAGCCCCTTGAGGGGTTCAGTTTTTAGAATGGTGTCACTTTTGGGTATTTTCTGTCATAAAGGCCCCTCAAAGTCACTTCAAATGTAATGTGGTCCCTAAAAAAATAATGGTTTTGTAAATTTTGTTGTAAAAATGAGAAATCACTGGTCAACTTTTAACCATTATAACTATTGTTGAGTGAGCACTAAAATGCTCGGGTGCTCGAAGCTCAGGCCGAGCTCACCGTGATACTCGGGTGCTCGACCCGAGCAATGAGCCCAATTTTAGTCCGTGGGAGACCCGAGCATTTTTGTGGCGGCACCCCCGGCAGTCTGTAGAAAGCCTAAAACGTGCCCAAAACGATAGTGACAGTGCTCAAATGACATGGGAACAGCATGGGGATTGCCCCAGGAAGCATTTCTGACCCCCAGGTCACTGCAGTCAACAACGTGGTCAGAGGTATTAAGCCACTTTTACGGGCTCACAATAAAACGTTCAAAAACGAAACTGAAACTGCTTTCCTGTGAAATATGTTAAGGAACATTCTTTACAGGGTAAAGACTTGTGTATGAGGTAAAATAAGTAACAAAAAACAAAAATACTCCTCCACACCTTGGGCTATGTTCACAAGTAGCATTTTTTATGCGTTTTTGCACTTTTGTATTGCTTTCAACCGTGACAAATGCATTCACCGGGAAATGTCATTTTAAAATTTTACAACCTTATCTGGCCATGTGCTGTGTGACACATGCATACAGTGCTGAAAAGACATGGGAAAAGCATGGGGAAGACCCCTGGAAGCATCTCTGACACCTAGGTCACTGTCTAAAAGTATGCCCATCAGAAGTGATCCTTGCCGCATCAGAAGATGCAGACTTGCAACTATTCCCGTTCAAGTCCTTGTCTATCTGGGGTGGATATTAGTCCTCAGAAGGACTATTTGTTTGATTTTTCAGGCTTTATAGACCCTACACTACCTATTTCGCAGTATAAATCTCTCCGTAGCTCAGCAGCACTCTCCCTACACTGTCTGATCCAGAGCGACTGTGTCCAAGATGGCAGCGCCCGGTTTTAAATATTCGAGGTGACACTGTGCAGACAGCCAATCACTGTAATGCCCACAGCCAACATGGCTGCGGCATTACAGTGACTGGCTGGCAATCCCTGCATATTCATTGGCTCCGTAAAGAGCACCAAACATGCAGGGCGGAGACCGGAGCTCCTGCCCGAGTAACCCGAAAATGCTCGGTGCTCGCCGAACATACCGAGTAGTGAGATGCTCGGGCAAGTACTGAGCAGTTTCGAGCATGCTCGCTCAACACTACTTATAACTCCCTAAAAAAAAAAAAAATTTGGTTCCAAAATTGTGCTGATGTAAAGTAGACATGTGGGAAATGCTATTTATTAACTATTTTATGTGACATATCTCTCTGATTTAAGGGCATGAAAATTCAAAGTTTGAAAATTGTGAAATTTTCAAACTTTCGCCAAATTTCCATTTTTTTCACAAATAAATGCAAGTGATATCAAAGAAATTTTACCACTATCATGAAGTACAATATGTCACCAAAAAATATTCTCAGAATCAGTGGGATCCGTTGAAGAGTTCCAGAGTAATTACCTCATAAATTGACAGTGGCCTGGCCATTAACATACAAACCACCTTGGGGGGTAAAGGGGTTAAACAAGGTGATAGAGAGTTGGTTTTGGTACCAACCGCAGAAAGTAAGTTCTTGGCCAGGTGGCAAAACCCATATGAAGTCTGGGAAAAAATTAGGGAGGTGAACTGCAGGGTGTATCAGCCTGGGAAAAGGAAACCCAAGCAAATTTACCATGTCAATCTATTAAAGGCATGGAAAGAATGTCTGGTTACAGAGCAAACTCCGGTTAAAATCTCATATGGTCCCTTCAACACTGGCCCGGGAAGAGGCAGCGAATGAGGTAAAGATTAGTGACAGTCTCTCGAAACAGCAGAGACCTGAGGCTCGGAAATTAGTGCAGCAGAGTACCGACATATTCTCAGAACTGCCCAGTAGTACATCTGTGATCAGGTAACGGTGTGAATGAAATCGTTCTGTGTGCCAGAGACTCGGAAGCAAGCCATCTCAGAAGAGGTAGAGAAAATGCTCCAGTTAGGAGTCATTGAGGAGTCCAGGAGTGAGTGGGTGAGCCCCATTGTACTGATTCCAAAGCCAGACGGATAGTTACGGTTCCATAACGATTTTTAGAAATTGAAAGAGGTGTCAAAATTTGACCTTTAGCCAATGCCCTGGGTGGATGAGCTGATTGAGAGACTGGGACAGGCCCAGTACTTCAAAATGCTCAATCTAACCAAGGGTTACTGGCAGGTGCCTCTGACAGAGTCGGCCAAAGAAAAGACCGCCTTCCTGACCCCAGAGGTTCTCTACCACTGTTTTATCTTACCTTTTGAGTTACATTGGGCCCTGGCTACATTTCAGAGGCTGATGGACATAAAAGAATGCATCTGCATACTTAGATGATATCATCATCTATAGTAGCCACTGGCATACCCACTTGTCCCAGGTGCAAGCGGTAGCGGATTCACTCAGATCCACGGGTTTGCTGGCGAACCCCAAAAAATGTGCGATAGGTCTTCGGGAAGCCCAATATTTGGGGTACGTGATTGGTCAGGGAATTCTCAAGCAGCAGATAAATAAAATCAAAGCCATCCAAAACTCACCCCGCCTCTCACTACAAAACAGGTGAGAGCATTCCTCGCTATCGTTGGATATTATAGATGGTTTGTACCTAATTTTGCTGGGATATCGGCAACGCTGACTAATCTCTTTAAGGGATTTTCCTTGATATATTTTTCTCCATAGCTGCAATATCTAGGTGAAATCTTTCATCATACTCGTGGCTCATTGCTCCGCAGTTTGGTGGAAAAAAATGTAGTTGCAAATGTAAGAAATTAATCTTTAAGGACATTTTACAGCCAAGATCCTTACATGTTTTGAGATTTTCCACCAACTCTTCTAGTTAAGTGCTTCTCACTAAATTAGAATATCATCAAAAAGTTAATTTATTTCAGTTCTTCAATACAAAAAGTGAAACTCATATTATATAGAGTCATTACAAACAGAGTGATCTATTTCAAGTGTTTTTTATCTGTTAATGTTGATAATTATGGCTTACAGCCAATGAAAACACAAAAGTCATTTTCTCAGTAAATTAGAATAATTAACAAAAGACACCTGCAAAGGCTTCCTAAGCATTTAAAAAGGTCCCTTATTCTGTTTCAGTTGGTTCTGCAATCATGGGGAAGGTATTCACATTGGTATGGTCCTGGAATTTTGAGAGACGCCTTAACGTTGCTACCAGGTACACATGAATTGGCCAATTTATGCTCTAAGATTTCTCATTTATTTCTATCTTCTAGAGCAGTAATATATATTTCATGTTCGCATACTTAGCGTTGCAGTGTGCTGCTTTGTTTGTTAGTTATCAAGACCAAAGTCAGTGCAGCAGTCTACCAGGAAATTTTAGAGCACTTCATGCCTCCCTCTGCCGACAAGCTTTTTGGAGATGGAAATTTCATTCTCCTGCAGGACTTGGCACCTGTCCACACTGCCAATAGTACCAATACCTGGTTTAAAAACAACAGTATCACTGTACTTGATTGGCCAGCAAACTTGCCTGACCTTAACCCATAGACTTGCCGTGACCACCTAGAGACTCCTGCCGTCACTTGCCGTGACCACCTGCCAGCCCACCTAGAGACTCCTGCCGTCACTTGCCGTGACCACCTAGAGACTCCTGCCGTCACTTGCCGTGACCACCTGCCAGCCCACCTAGAGACTCCTGCCGTCACTTGCCGTGTCTACCTGATAGCCTACCTGGAGGCTTCTGCTCGCCAGCCTGCCAGCTGTGCCTACCTGCTATTTTGGTCAGTCCCTGCCATCTGTACCGTGGGAGTCACCTGCTCTCTTACAAGGTCATCCCCAGAGTAGCACCTGGTCCCTCGGCTCGGTCCCTCCCTGATCACGGAGTCGTTAGCCGCCGTGAGACCAGGGTTGGTCCGGGTTGATTCTTAGTTACGCCCCTCTGGGTCCCTCCTTGCACCGTAGCTCAGAGGTTCCAGCCCCCAGACCCGTAACAGTTTGCTCGGGCCATGGAACCCGGTGGCCCCCAAGCCCCCTCGCTTACGGACCTGTACCAGGAGGTTTCTCGTCAGGGATCCCAACAGGAAACCATTCTGAACTACCTGCGTAATGTCAACTCCTGACTGGACACGCTGTCTGTCCCACCTGTGTCTACCTCGAGTCATGTGACTTCTGCTCCGGCAGCACCACTGCCCACCAATACCACGGCATCCAGCCTTGGACCCCGGCTCTCGGCACCTCCACGTTTTGCTGGCAATCCCGTCTTAGCTCGAGGTTTCATAAACCAGTGCACCCTGCACTTCGAACTCTTGGCACATCAGTTCATCTCCGACCGAGCCAAGGTGGCATTCATCATGTCCCATCTCACTGGGGAAGCACTGGCATGGCTAAATCCCCTGTGGGAGAGAGGGGATCCCCTGGTGTCCGATATATCGTCTTTCCTCGCTGCTTTCCGGAATGTCTTCGATGAACCAGGATGAAAATCCTCTTCAGCCTCCTCTCTGCTACGTCTCCGCCAAGAGAGTCTCACCATGGGCCAATATGCCATACGGTTCCCTACCCTCGCTTCTGAGCTTGCCTGGGACAACGAGGCTCTGGTGTCCATCTTCTGGGAGGGTCTTTCCGGTCGGATTAAGGACGAGTTAGCCCGTCGAGACATTCCTACCACCCTGGATGACCTAGTGTCACTAGCTACTCGGATTGACATCCGTTTCCAAGAACGGACCAAAGAGACTACCCGGGAGAGAAAGTTTCCTCGCCTTGCTCCTACCTTCCAGAGACCTGCCTCTCAACCAGTCACTCCCCGGGCGCACTCGCCCGAATCTATGCAGATCGACCAGACCAAGATGGTCAAATCTTGCCAAGAGTCACGCCGAGCCGAGGGGAGCTGTTTCTATTGTGGCAGTAAGGAGCACTTCATCCGTTCCTGCCCGGAGAAGCCGGGAAACTCCAGTGTCTAGGATCACTCGGAGAGGTCGTCCTAGGCAAAAGTAAGCCCTCTTCGTCCCTGACTTTGTCTGTCTCTATCTCCTGGGGAGAGAACCGTCTCTTTGAAATTGCTCACCTGGATTCTGGAGCTGCTGGAAACCTCATTTCCCAGTCCCTGGTAGAGAGATACTGGATTCCCACCAAACCTCTGGCTGAACCAATGTCAGTTGCCTCCGTGGATGGAAGACTCTTTCCCGTGACCATCCTGCTCGTCACTGAACCCATAACCCTGCAGGTGGGAATGCTGCACTCTGAGAAGATCTCAGTCCATGCGCTGTCCGGACTCTCTTACTCCCTATTGCTAGGTCTACCCTGGCTCCAGACACAAGAACCCGTGCTGAACTAGCAATCCGGTGAAGTACTCCGGTGGGGGCAGGACTGCCACAGGACCTGCCTGGTTCCGGTTCGCCCGACTCGTCCTCCACCTACCCCGGCTAATTTACCCGGTCTTCCTGCACCTTACTGGTCCTATGCAGATGTCTTCGGTAAAAAGGAAGCAGAGACACTGCCACCTCATAGGCCATATGATTGCCCGATCGACCTGGTACCCGGCGCCACTCCACCCAGTGGGCGTATTTACCCGTTGTCGTCGGCCGAAAGCCGGGCCATGTCGGAGTACATCGAGGAGAATCTGGCCAGGGGATTCATCCGGAAATCTACCTCCCCGGCTGGAGCCGGATTCTTCTTCGTTAAGAAGAAAGATGGATCATTACGCCCCTGTATTGACTATAGAGGACTCAACCAAATCACGGTAAAGAACAAATACCCCATGCTGCTCATCTCCGAGCTGTTTGACCGTCTTAAGGGAGCTAGGATTTTTGCCAAGCTAGATCTACGTGGGGCGTATAACCTGGTCCGAATCCGTCAAGGAGACGAGTGGAAGACGGCATTCAATACCCGGGACGGTCACTATGAATACCGTGTGATGCCCTTCGGTCTCTGCAATGCTCCTGCCGTCTAACAAGAATTGGTCAACGACATCTTCCGTGATCTTCTTTACTCTTGCGTGGTGGTGTACCTGGACGATATCTTGGTCTTCTCTCCGGATCTTCCCACACACCGGAGGGATGTTACTCAGGTCCTGCATAGGCTCAGGCAGAATCACCTCTATGCAAAGTTCGAGAAGTGCCTCTTCGAGCAGACCTCTCTTCCTTTCCTGGGCTATGTTATCTCCCAGACAGGCCTACGAATGGATCCCGAGAAGCTCTCTGTTGTCCTAAAGTGGCCACGTCCGGAGGGGTTGAAGGCGATTCAGCGATTCCTGGGCTTCGCCAACTACTATCGTCTCTTCATCCCGCACTTCTCTTCCCGGACTGCTCCCATATCTGTGCTCACCCGTAAGGGAGCAAATCCCAAGGAATGGTCGCCCGAAGCTGAGGAGGCCTTCCTTTCCTTAAAGCAAGCCTTCTCTTCTGCCCCAGTGCTGCACCGTCCGGACTGCAACAAACAGTTCTACCTGGAGGTTGATGCTGCCTCCGGAGCCAGAGCGGTGCTCACCCAAAAGTCTTCATCCGGGAGAATGGTAACCTGCGGCTTCTTCTCCAAACTCTTCTCCTCATCTGAGCACAACTACTCCATAGGAGACCGAGAACTGTTAGCCCTTAAATTGGCACTGGAGGAGTGGCGTTACCTGCTTGAAGGGGCTCTATACCCGATGATCATCTATACGGATCACAAAAACCTGGCATATCTCCAGAATGCCCAAAGACTCAATCCGCATCAGGCCCGTTGTTCTTTGTTCTTCGCCCGCTTCGACTTTGTCCTACATTTCCACCCGGCGGACAAGAATGTCAAAGCCGACGCCTTGTCCCGAACCTTCCTGTCCTCTGATCAAGAGGAGGAGCCTATGCACATCATCGACCCCTCCAAAGTGATGAATGTGGCCCCCTTGGATCTGACTCGTCTTCCACCTGGTAAGACATTTGAAGCGGTACCAGATTGTGAGAAGGTTCTTCACTTGGGTCATTCATCTAAACTAGCCGGCCATGCTGGCCAAAAGAAGACCTTCCTACTCATTACCCGGCATTACTGGTGGCCTACCCTGCGCCAGGATGTGGTAGACTTCGTCTCGGCCTGTTCGTCCTGTGCCCGCAAGAAAGTTCCCTTACATCTTCCAGCCGGTCGCCTCCTGCCTCTTCCCGTACCTGCTGCCCCGTGGCAGCACATTGCCATGGACTTTATTACTGATCTCCCTGTTTCTGCCGGTTGTACAGTCATATGGGTGGTCGCTGACCGCTTCTCTAAGATGGCCCACTTCATTCCTCTGCTTGGCCTCCCATCTGCATCGGAGCTGGCCAAGGATTTTTTCCATCATATCTTCCGTCTCCATGGCCTACCCCTCCACATTGCATCAGATCGAGGGGTTCAGTTCACCTCACGTTTCTGGAGAGCTACCTGTAAGCTACTGGATGTCACCCTGGATTTCTCCTCCGCCTACCATCCACAGTCCAATGGCCAAGTGGAGTGAATCAACCAAATCCTTACCAGCTACCTCCGGCACTTTGTTAACGCTCACCATACCGATTGAGTGGAGCTCCTACCATGGGCCGAATTCTCCTACAACAACCATGAGAGCGAATCTACCTCTAAATCCCCGTTCTTTGTGGTCCACGGTCAACATCCCCGGATTCCGTTTCCCATCTCCGCCTCGGTGGACAACCTTGCCGCGGAGGCTCTTGTCAGCGAATTCTCCACTATTTGGGAAAATACTAGGTAAGCACTTCTTCAGTCCTCCGAGCGGATGAAGAAACATGCTGACAAGAGACGTCTGGATCTGCCTCAATTCCGCCCGGGAGATAAAGTCTGGCTCTCTTCCAAACATGTCCGACTCAAAATACCCTCCTATAATTTGGGTCCTCGGTTTATCGGTCCATTTGAAGTCCTCAAACAAATCAACCCAGTGGTCTACAAGTTAAAACTCCTGGCCACCTTACGGATTCCCAACTCCTTCCATGTATCTCTCCTCAAACCAGTTGTGCTTAACTCTTTTTCCAATCTAGGTACTCCCCCTGCTCCGGTTTCCGCTGAGGACATTTTTGAGTTAGAGAACATTCTGGCCACTAAGAGGGTAAGAGGAAAGACCCTTTTTCTAGTGGATTGGAAGGGGTTTGGCCCAGAGGAGAGAACTTGGGAACCCAGGGAAAACATTCATGTCCCGCTTCTCCTTGAAAAATTCCTTTCTGGCCTAAAAAAGAGGGGGCGTAAAGAGGGGGGTACTGTAGCATCGGCGTCTCTGCCCCCTGCCAGGCAGAGACGCCGTCTCACTTACCTCCTCGCTCCCCGCTCTCCCCGCTCTGCATTCACCAGCGCTCCTCTTCCTGCTGTCGGTGCGCGCAGCTCCCCAGGCACTGTGCTTAGGGTGCGCGCGAGCTCCCTCTTTCTTAAAGGGGCCGCGCGCGCCGTCCTAAGGAGTCCCCGGCCAATAGCCGAGGGTCCTCCCATATATAAGGCACCTCCTCCAAAATGGAGGTGCCCGAGCAAAAGTTGTTGCACAGTGTTTCTGACCTCTGCTTCATCCCTCAGTTCAAGCTGCTAGCCTGACTACCAGTCTTGTCCGCCAGCCTGTTACCTGCCTGTTACCTGCCTGTTACCTGCCGTGCCTGCCAGCCCGCTCACCTGGGAGCACTTGCCTGTTGCCTGCCTGTTACCTGCCATGCCTGCCAGTCCGCTCACCTGGGAGCACTTGCCTGTTGCCTGCCTGTTACCTGCCGTGCCTGCCAGTCCGCTCACCTGGGAGCACTTGCCTGTTGCCTGCCTGTTACCTGCCGTGCCTGCCAGCCCACTCACCTGGGAGCACTTGCCTGTTGCCTGCAATTTACCTGCCGTGCCTGCCAGCCCGCTCACCTGGGAGCACTTGTCTGTGACCTGCCTGTTACCTGCTTGTCACTTGCCGTGACCACCTAGAGACGCCTGCCGTCACTTGCCGTGACCACCTGCCAGCCCACCTAGAGACTCCTGCCGTCACTTGCCGTGACCACCTAGAGACTCCTGCCATCACTTGCCGTGACCACCTGCCAGCCCATCTAGAGACTCCTGCCGTCACTTGCCGTGTCTACCTGATAGCCTACCTGGAGGCTTCTGCTCGCCAGCCTGCCAGCTGTGCCTACCTGCTATTCCAGTCAGTCCCTGCCATCTGTACCGTGGGAGTCACCTGCTCCCTTACAAGGTCGTCCCCAGAGTAACACCTGGTCCCTCGGCTCAGTCCCTCCCTGGTCACAGAGTCGTTAGCAGCCGTACGACCAGGGTCGGTCCGGCTTGATGCTTAGTTACGCCCCTCTGGGTCCCTCCTTGCACCGTAGCACAGAGATTCCACCCCCCGAACCTGTAACAGTAGGCTTTTCTTATCACAGTAATCAAGTTTTGCCTTTGTGACACAAAAGTGACCTCTCCGCATATGTATCAAAAAATATTTGGTTTGTTAATGCAAGAATGAGGCATATCTGAAAAAAACATATAGAAACATGTCAACATGCTTCGGTAAGAAATCCTAAAACTGTATACCTTACACAGAGAGCATTTATAAGAGTATGTGATGCAACTGTAATTAGGATTATGACACTGAAGCTGAGATGGTGTTTTTTGATTGGTCACCCTAAGAGGACAGCATATTGAAAGCTCAAAAGACTAAAGAGATAATGTAATAGACTAGCTACTAACAATGTAATAATGATGATGAAATATTAAAGATGCAATTTTTCTATAAGCCTGCATGAAAGGTGTCATAAGTAATTACAACCTCCTCTGGATCTAGGAAATTAGAGCCAATCATCAAATTAGTAACGTAGGTTGAATAAAGACCTAGGTCCATCTAGTTCAACCTTTCTCCCCCAATTGCACTCCCTACACTAACACTACACTAACTTACTGTGACTAGGCCTCACAAATGTATTATTACCATTTTTATTATTGCTGCACTATTACAATTACAAATGAACCCGTTTATAATTGTTTTAATTAGTTTTAATTTTTGTATTACCCTTATGATTCTAATAGTGTGTCACGGGTGTGTCAGGTGTGACAAACACTCGCTCTGGAGCTGTCTGTAGAAGGTCACTGCGCTTGGCATTGAGACGCCTTTTTGATTTCCTCATCTCTCTAGTATAGTTATATCCTTCTTCCTTTATGACTCAGCATCAACCTCCACCTTCTGCTTCTGATTGACACACCCTTGCTGGGTATTTAAATAGTCTCAGTTTCTCCAGAGAGTTGCCGGTGATAGTTCTATGTACCTGTGCAGGCTTGGAGCACTAGCAGTTGGCTAGTTTCTTCTCTGATGCCCTTGGACAACAGTTGGTGTTATCTCTCTGGTGTCTGCTCAAGCTAAGCGTATCCCCTTTGTTTGCTTACCTTGTTGTCTTTATTTTGTAGTGGGGCCCGACTAGTGCTTGGCCCTAGATAGGAAGTGTACAAGATAAGCACTAGAGACATTCATGGCTTAGGTTCCTGCTCGGCGATAGGTGTGGAACCTAAATAGGGATGATAGGGTAGGCAGGGTAATATTAGATCTACCTACGGATCTCCACTCTCCCTTTCCCTAGTATTTGAGCTTCCTCCCTCTATTCCCTTCATGTTCCACTTAGATTTTCCCTCACCTTGCTTGACATAATGCTATTACTAAAATCCCTATGCCTAAATCTGTTGATCTAGAAGAAGGCAAAAACCCAGGACACATTCAGCCAATTTGCATCACAGGGAAAAGTTCCTTCTTGACCCCGAGAAAAGGTGATCAGTCCAAGAACTCTGGATCAAACCAAATTATGATACTAGTTATGTAATTTCTATTACTGTATTAAATGTACCACTATAGGTGTAACATTTTATCTAATTTAACTGAAACCCACAATGTTACGTATATCGAGGAAATCATCCAGCCCTTTTTTGAAGGCTGTTATAATGTCTGCCATCACTACCTCTTGTGGTAGGGCATTCCACAGTCTGACTGCTCTGACTGTAAAGAAGCCTTTCCTGTATAGAGGCTGGAATCGCCTTTCTTCCACCCATAATGAGTGCCACCCGGTCCTTATCATGGTGTCACAGGTATGTCAGAAGTGACAGTCGCCATGCTGTTGGTTGCGGAAGATCTCTTCGTTTGCCATTACAGACACATTCTTAGAGGCTGTCTCTCTAGGACCCAGCGGCTACCTTCCTCTAGTTAATTAACACCCTGGCCAGGGTGTATAAATACCTGCTGCCTGCTTGAGGGAGGGCTCATAGCAATTGTATTACTATATCCTCTCTGGAGCTAAGAGGACTGGTGTTCATCTCTCTGAAGTTGACTCAAAGCTAATCTATCTTCCCTTGTTTGTTCCCCCTTGTTGTCATTAGTTGTCAATGGGGATCGACTAGTGCTCACCCCCCTCCCTTCCCTAGCTAGGGCTTAACGCCAGGGAAAGACAGGGTGAGGTTTGCGTGCGGCGATGGGTGAAGAACCAATATAGTGACGTTAGCGGAGACATGGTGATATTAGATTAGCCTAGGAAGTCTCCACTACCCTCTTTTTCTAGAGTCTGGGCTCCCTTTCCCTCTTCTCTTTGTGTTGCACTAAGTCTTTCCCACACCTTGCATGACATTATTGCCGGCCGAGCACATTTTGAAAAGGAAAAAAAAAACTGACACTTTTTTGTGTGTGTGTGTGTGTGTGTGTTTTTTGGGCATGTTATTTTCTTCCTTTTTCCTTAGTATGGGCTCAGTTGCAGAGCTCGTAGAGCGGCTGCGCAGTCTGTCTCTGGAGGTCCGCTCTGAGGTTCAGCAGCAGCATCAGAGGCTACTGATTGCTAATATGGGGGTCTCTGCAGATAGGCCTGTCCAGCCTGAACCCAAGGTTGCCCTTCCGGACAGGTATTCAGGAGGTAGGGACAGTTTTTGTATTCAAGGAGGCCTGAAAACTGTATTTTAAAATTCGTACTTACTCCTCTGGAAATGAGGAGCAACAAGTTGGAATTGTGATCTCTTTACTACAGGAAGATCCTCAGTCGTGGGCATTTTCTTTACGTTTTCTTTACTGCAGGACTTGGTTTGTCTCCAGTCTGTGGAGGGGTTTTTCGGGGCTCTGGCCCTCATATTTGATGACCCTGACCGAGTCGCTTGGCTGAGTCTAGGCTACGTCGCCTTCAGGAGGGAAATCGGTCAGTGGAGACGTACAGTTCTGAATTTCATAGATGGCCAACGGATTCCAAATGGAATGACTCAGCCCTTAGAAGTCAATTTTGTGAGGGTCTTAATGAAAAATGAAAAGTTTACTTGGCAGTATATGAAACCCCTTAGGTCTTGGAGGCTGCCATGTCATTGGCCATACGTCTTGATAGACGCCTTTGGGATTAGCAGATGAGACCACCTTCTTCGGGGCCTTCTTGTCAGGGTTAGGTACCTCTGCTGAGGGAGCGGTCTTGCAGTGAACCAGTACTGGGGGAGGTGGAGGAACCCATGCAGTTAGGGGATGTCTCTGCATCATACATTTCCCCGGAGATTTCCAAGAAAAAAGGGGTATGTTTTTTTGTGGGGAAAAGGAACATTTTGTTGGGACTTGTCTTTCAATTCCTAAACAAAAGGAGACTCTATTAACTCTTGGTAGTCTGGAGTTGGATAAGCAAGGGGTACATTTGTTGTCAACCTGCAGTTCCTGGTTTGTCCTGACAGCAGAGGTGGTGCTAGAGAGCAAAACCGAGAAAATTTCTGTGTTTGTTGACAGTGGAGCCGGAGTCAGTATGGTTGATGCTGAATTTGTGAAAACTCATGGTCTTGCTTGCTGTACTTTAGCTTAACCTATTTTCATCTTCGCCATCGACTCGGCACCACTTGCACAGAAAACATTTACTCAGATTGTACATAATGTAAAACTGAGGGTGGGGTCAGTTCGTTGTGAAATAATCCTTTGCTATGTCCTTGACAGCCTTCCCACACCGATTGTTTTGGGTATTCCTTGGTTTGTTAAACATAATCTGTTGTTGGATTGGCAAGCCGGAGAGTTTATTGAATGGGGGAGATTACTGCCATGAAAACTGTTTAGATATTTCCCTTGCTACTGTCTCTATGGAAATATTACCTGCTTTTCTGTCTGGTTTTGAGGATGTTTTTTCTGAGAGGGGGTGTCAGGATTTGCCTCCTTATCGTGCATATGACTGTCCTAAACTACTGAAGTCCAGACTGTATAATCTTTCTGGCCCTGAGAGACAAGCCATGAAGGATTTCATTGCGGAAAGTCTGGACAAGGGACATATCAGACCCTCATCTTCGCCCATGGCGACAGGGTTCTTCTTTGTGAAGAAAAAAGATGGTGGTCTATCAAATTACCATCCGTGATCCTTACCCTCTTCCTCTGACTCCTGATTTGTTCAGTCAGGTTGTAGGAGCTAAGGTATTCTCCAAGTTAGATTTAAGGGAAGCCTACAATCTGTTTAGAATCAGAGAAGGGGACGAATGGAAAACAGCATTCAATACCCCTGAAGGGCATTTCGAGAGTCTGGTTATGCCTTTTGGTTTGATCAATGCACCTGCGGTATTCCAGCATTTCATAAATTATATTTTCCATCATTTGATGGGGAGAATTGTGGTGGTCTATCTGGATGATATTTTGGTTTACTCACCTGATTTTGAGACACATCGGGGGCATGTTAAACAGGTGCTCCAGATATTAAGGGATAACAAACTTTATGACAAACTGGAAAAATGTGTTTTCGTTGTTCAGGAAGTGCAGTTTTTGGGGTACTTGTTATCTTCAGGTGTTCGGATGGATCCGGAGAAGATCCGTGCAGTCCTTGATTGGGACTGTCCCGAGAACCTGACGGCTCTACAACGTTTTCTGAGCTTTAGTAATTTTTACAGTAAATTCATCAAAAATTACTCAGTAATTGTGAAATATTTAGATTTGAGAGTCCTCAGTGGTTGATACCTTTTAATGGCTAACTGAAAAGATGCTAACAAATTTCAAGCTTTCGAGACTACTCAGGTCTGTTCATCAGGCATAGTATACAACAAAATCTGAAGAGTCACATATTTATACACAATAAGACACAGAAGAAAAAAAAATGCAATAGGTAAGACAGGTGATGAAAAGCAGAGTTATTATGGAAGTGATAAACAGTTCTGTCTATAAATATTTTAGCAGTTAATAGATAAGGAGTGTGAAGGTTTTATTGTCCTTTGACCAGGTCCAGTGTTGTGATGGCCTCACACATCTGAGGAGCACATTCCTTAAGGCCCCGTCACACTAAGCGACACTACAGCGATCCCGACAACGATACGACCTGTCAGGGATCGTTGCTGCGTCGCTATGTGGTCGCTGGTGAGATGACAAACAGTCAGATCTTCCCAACGATGCAGAAGCGATGCAGCGACCCGTAAAGATCTGTATAACGATGCACGCCTATCTGTTTCTGTGTCTGAGTCGTCAACAAGGTCACTGGTAAGGTGTAAAACACACCGATGCATGCTACCCAGCGGGACCTCAACGATCAAAGAAATGTCCAGACCATTCCGACACGACAATCGATCTCACAGCAGGGGCCTGGTCGCTGCTAAGTGTCAAACGTAGCGAGATCGCTACTGAGGTCGCTGTTGAGTCACAAAACTTGTTACTCAGCAGCGATCTCGCCAGCGATCTCGCTTAGTGTGACGGGGGCTTTAGTTGATGTAGAATGACATAAATCCATGCGACACATTCATTCCTGCTCTGAAAGTGTTAAAGGTCATCATCAGTTTATATTCTGAGATTCTTCTTTCTGTTTGAGATTTGAAGTTACCTTTTAATACTAATAATTTTATATCTTTTATGCTGTGATCAAGGGAACAAAAATGCTTGGCTACAGGCAGATCTATTCTTTTTTCTTTTATTGTGTGGCAATGATGATTCATCCTTGTTCTAAGTTTTTTCCCTGTCTCCCCTACATAAAGACCCCCAGCTGGACATTTGGTACATATAATTAAGTCCACTACATTAGATGTGATACAGCTGAACGTACCTGGGATATTATAGTCCTGATGTGAATTGGGAATCTTTATCTTGTCTGTGGTCGTTATAAACGGACAGGTTTTTTCTGGTTGCAAGGAAAGGTACCTGTAACTGGTGGAGATGACAGGGAGCTTCTGACAATGATGCTTCTTAGATTTGGGGGCTGCCTGAAACACAGAAGTGGGGGTCTGGAAATATGGATTGTAATCGGGCATCATTTTGTAGTAAGGGTTGTAGTTTCCATGCAGCTCTTCTTAGCGCCTCCAGATTTGGATTGTATGTGACTACTAGAGGCACCCGGTTGTTTTCTTGTTTGGTTTTGTAATGTAGGAGATGATTCCTTGATATTCTGGTGGCTCTTGTAATCTGGTTCTCAATTGTTCTTGGATGGTAGCCCTGTTTCAAAAAGGTCTTTCTGAGGCCATCAAGGTGTTTGTCTCTATCCATCTGGTTGGAACATATCCGATTGTATCTGATGGCTTGGCTGTAAGCAATAGAGTTTTTCATGTGTTTTGGATGGAAACGGTCCCATTTAAGGTATGTAGGACGGTCGATTGGTTTCTGGTACAAGGATGTCTCTATTTCATTGTTCTGTAGCTTGATGATGGTGTCCAAAAAGTTAATTTCAGTACAGGAGTAGTGTTGAGCCACCCCCGTAGTGTTCGAGTTCGGTTCGGTTCGTCGAACACCCGTATGTTCGCCGAACTGTTCGTCGAACTGTTCGTCGAACATCTTCGAACACCGTTAAAACCAATGGCAGGCAAACAAAAACACATAGAAACACATAGAAAACACCTTCAAAGGTGTCCAAAAGCTGACAAACTGCTCTGAAGACCAAACTAACACATGGAAAAGTGACAAGTACATATAGTCATGTGAAAAGAAAAGAGGTGGAGAAGTAAAATGAGGGGGAGACACAGATATGGGCATGTCATGCACTTCTAAAACCAAAAAAGTGCGAAGCCGACACGGCCAGTCCGTTCCTGCCCGTGCGACATCCGTGTCGCCGGCTTTGTGCCAGAGCTGCAGTGGACCCTGACGGCCAGCCCCCCTCTCCCAATACTGGTGCCTGTCCGCTGGTGGGTCGAGCGAGCCCCCCTTTGGTGGAGGCAGGTCTAAGCTTTTTAATTTAACTTGTCTCTCTAATTCGAATGAATACACTTTAAATCCTTTTACAAGGATCTATTGGAGGGCAAGTCTCATGCCAGCAGCCGCGTAATTCCAGCTCCAGTAGCGTCCACTAAAGCTGCTGCAGTTAAAAAGCTTTTATAAGGATCGAGCTCAGCGGTCTCCCGCAAGGCGTCCTACCGCCAGTCCCAGCCCCTATGCCTTGGGGTGCCTCCTGATGCTCTTCACTGAGTATCCCGGGGGCCCGAAGCATTTCCTTTGAAAAAATTAAGTGTCCAAACTACAGATGGTGTAGCTTGCTTAACAGCTGGGATAATCCGCTGACTAGCAGACACTGCTACTAGGCACAAAGTATTTCCTGGGCTAGATGCAGTTAAAAATTTGTAATTAGATACTCTCGTTGGATGCTGAGAAAGCATTCCATAAAGTCTCCTGGCATGCCATATATTATTCTCTTAAAAAGCTTGGGGTAGGGGTCTAGGGGACCCTTTTATAGGCAAAATCACGGCCCTGTATCGCAATACATCACCTAGGCTGAAGATAAATGGAACTGTAGCACCCCGAGGGCTCGGTTGCTACAGAGGTATTGCACCTCGCCCAGAGGTGTGATATCTCACTCTCAGGTAAGGATGGAGTGTGGATCAGGACCCCGACACCTGCATGCATTACACCACATTGCCGTGGGGCAGGGCAACCAATATGCCCCTGAGATGGGCACGACAGTACCTGTCCCTGGCTGGAGTGGGGGGAGGGAACACCGAGGAAGGGGAACCCTGTAGTGCAGGAGCAGGGAGGAAGCAGTTCCTGGGTGCATTGAGAAGGAAGTATAAAAGGTGGGCACCATCTTAGTTCAGTGCAGAGAAGTTTGAGCAGAAGTGACAGGGAGCAGGGGCTCTGCATGAGCTCTGCTCCGGAGGCGGACCTAGTAACAGAGGCCCAGGCCTGGAAGAGGGAGAAGGAAGGAAGAGGAGCGGAGAAGGCTCCAGGAACGAGGAACGTAGGGATCCCAGGGGTGCGGACGGGTGAGTCGCCACTGCACGCCCGAATCCACCTGCGTGGAGGGGTCAAGCCAAAGGGGGAGACCGGTCCCCGAAACTAGTGGAGGCGGGAAATGACCCTCAGCTAGAAACCGGAGGCTGTGACATTTTATGTGGCGCAGCCCCTCGCTACACCAGCTAGGAAGGCACCACATAGGGTCAGGGAAACTGGCACAAGGTTTACCAAGAGGAGGCCCGAGGCAGCCGGACAGAAGCATTGGTAAGAAAAGCCAGACAAAGGACACACAAAGGGGGTCCTGTGAAGCGCTCCAAAGTTATCTGGGAGTTGTCTGAGCCCCTCACCTGGTGAGCACAGTACGACGTGGGCAGTCGTTACTTGCAGGAGTGGTCTGGATAATAAGAACTGTGAGTAAAGGCCCTGGACTGCATCACTGACTCCGTGTTGTTACTGCTGCTGCCCTGCACCATCACCCCCATCCTCCGCATATGCTGCCCTGAGGCTATACTCCTCCCGTGGGGAGTTACACTACGCTCTGCTGCACCCACAACACCAGCATCAGCGGTCTGCCCTGCAGCGGCTGTTCACTCTGACCGCAATCCACGGGTGGCGTAGTCGGACATTTAAACATCAAAACCACATAAATAGTTCCGCCACTGGTTTGACCGCCCTGAGCCACGGAACCGGGTCGCTGCCACGGAGACTACAACCACCAGCATCCACCAAAAAGGGTCCGGCTCCGGGTGTCCGAAGGCCCAGGGGGCGCATCAGAACATTTTCATCACCTTTCATAATCACCAATGGGACAAGGCAGGGATGTCCTCTGTCCCCTCTCTTATACATCCTAGTGACGGAGCACCTGCTCTCATCAATTCGCCATAACCCCAATATGAGGTGGATTGAGGTGGGAGGCACCGAGTACAAGTGATCTGCATTTGCTGATGATGTCCTAGTATGTATCACTCAATCACATATATCCATCCCTGCTGTTATGCCTGAAATAGATCAATTTGTTACATGGTCAAATTTTAAAATCAATGCAGCGAAGTCTGAGGCCCTCGATGTCTCCCTCCCCAAATCCATACAGGATTCCATCCAGTCCAACTTTCCCTTTGCCTGGCCCTCACAGGGTATCAAATACTTAGGAATTCCTATTCATAGAGACCTCTCCAGTCTATGTTATCTTAATTTTGGGCCCTTTATTGAAAAACTCCATACAGACCACGGTTGGGAAGTTAGAACTGTAAGATTCACTACGTGAACCACTGGTGTTTTGTGGAAAAGCACATGTACACTGTGTTCCAAATTATTATTCAAAAAGTGTTAAGGAGTGATAAGGGAAGAATTTGTTTGTTTGTCAGTTAAACTCATTGATGGTGATGTGTGTCAGGGCTCTTTTTATCACTGTAAGCAATTGCAGACTCCTGTGCTAATTAGTTTGGCAGGTGTGTCCATTGAAAGGCAAGACTACTTAAGAAGGCTGTCCCACATTATTAAGCAGCCTAGATTTTCTGCCAAAATGGGAAAGAAAAAGGATGTGTCGGCTGCTGAGAAGCAACAAATTGTGGAGTGTTTAGGTCAAGGCATGACTACAATCAACATTGCCAAGACACTTCATCCTGATCATCGCACAATCAAGAAGTATGTATCTGATTCTCAGTACACATGTGTGCGTGCTGATAAGGTAAAATTGAGGACTCTTTCCTACAGGCAATTACATCAGGTTAAAAGAGCAGCGGCAAAAAAGCCTTGTCATAGCAGCAGACAAGTTTTTGAAGCTGCTGGTGCCTCCAACGTCCCCCGAACAACAAGATGCAGAGTCCTTCAGAGGTTTGCAGCTGTGAGTAAGCCATCCTGTCGACCTGCTCTATCCACTGCACACAAGCAGAAACAGCTCCAGTGGGCCAAACAATACATGAAGACTGACTTC
This sequence comes from Phyllobates terribilis, assembly GCF_046119375.1. Taxonomy (NCBI): domain Eukaryota; kingdom Metazoa; phylum Chordata; class Amphibia; order Anura; family Dendrobatidae; genus Phyllobates; species Phyllobates terribilis. The sequence goes on from NW_027362769.1 coordinate 289,456,252, forward strand.
AAAACTGTTTTGTTCACCGATGAGTGCCATGCAACGCTCGATGGTCCAGATGGATGGAGTGGAGGATGGCTGGTTGATGGACACCCCACGCAAACACGGCTACAGCGCCAACAAGGAGGAGGTGGAGTAATGTTTTGGGCTGGAATCATGGGGAGAGAGATTGTCGGCCCCTTTAGGATCCCTCAAGGGGTAAAGATGAACTCCATAATGTTTGTGGAGTTTCTCAAACAGCACTTCCTGCCATGGTTCAAGAAGAAGAACCATGTATTCCGCAGCAAGATCATTTTCATGCATGATAATGCACCATCTCATGCTGCACATAACACATCTGCATCTCTGGCTGATATGGGCATAAAAGGGGACAAACTTATGGTGTGACCCCCATGCTCCCCTGACCTCAACCCCATTCAGAACCTCTGGAGCATCCTCAAAAGGAGTGTCTATGATGGCGGGAGGCAGTTCACATCTAAGCAACAGCTCTGGGAGGGTATTCTGTCCTCATGCAAAACAATTGAAGCAGAAACCATCCAAAACCTGACAAATTCAATGGACGAGACACTTCAGAAGCTCCTTTCGAACAAGGGGTCCTATGTGCAAATATAACATCACCTAGAATAACATTTTGTGCTGAAAACTGTTTGATTTCAGTTTCTAATAACCTGCTAATGCTTATAATTTCAAAAATGACCATTTTTTTGTTCTTTATTAAAATGAAAAGGTTGATTGAAGAGTGTGGGGGATCTAAGAGTGTGGCAACACAGTAGTCAGGATTACTTCGAATTCTGACAATCTGCCGGTCACGTTGCAGGTAGTGCAGCAAGAAGGCACTCATGTGTCTTGCGCATCTAGGAGGCCCAAAATTATTTTCCGGGCTAGATGCAGCTAAAAATTATTATTAATTTGAAAACTGGTGGAGCTTAGTATAGATGGTCTAATAGAATCAGTACTGCACACTGCTACAAAGCCCAAATTGTTTTCCAGCCAAGATACAGATAAACATGATTAGTAATTTTAAATCTGGTGGAGCTTAGTATAGATGGCCTAATAGAATCAGTACTGCACACTGCTACAAAGCCCAAATTATTTTCCAGCCAAGATACAGATAAACATGATTAGTAATTTTAAAGCTTAAAACTGTTGGTGAGGTGATTTTAACAAATCATCAAGCTTTTACTCTCCCCAGGATGACACAGGGGTAGAAAAGTCGTTTCAGATCCATGATTTGTTCATCTTTATGAACGTGAGTCTGTCTATATTATCAGTGGAGAGCCGTGTGCGCTTATCTGTCAGCACACCACCAGCAGAGCTGAACACACGTTCAGACAGAACGCTGGCTGCAGGGCATGACAAGATCTCCAAGGCGTAAGCGGCGAGCTCCGGCCATTTATCCAGATTGGAAGCCCAAAAAGAGCAAGGGTCTAGTGACACAGTCATGGCTTCAATATTTACTTGGAGATACTCCTGTAGCATCGTCTCTAGGCATTGACTATGTGTCAGACTTCTTGTCTCCTGTGGCCTTGCAAAGTATGGGCTAAAAAAGTGGTGAAATGATTCCACAAAATTGATGTTACCAGCAGATACTGTGTTTCTGTTACGGTTGGAGTGCTGAACACTCGACGGTCCCACGGTTGGCAAGTTGGAACTGTGAGATTCACTACGCGCACCACATGTGTTTTGTGGAAAAGCACATGTAAGATTCTGCAACAGTCTCTGCTGATACTCTTGCATGCGTGCATCACTTTCTATGGCAGGAATAATTTCTGCAAATTTACTTTTGTACCGGGGATCTAACAGTGTGGCAACCCAGTAGTCAGGATAATTTCTAATTCTCACAATTCGAGGGTCATGTTGCAGGTAGTGCAGCAAGAAGGCACTCATGTGTCTTGCACATCCAGGAGCACCAAGTCCCTGTTGTGCTGGTGGCGAGGTAACAATCATGCTTACTTCCTCTGTCCTCTCTCCCCAACCTCGCACAACAGAAATGTGATCAAGGTCTCCCTCATCTGATGAGTCTTCCATCAGTTCGTCCTCCACTTCTTCCTGGGCTCCTGCACCTTCCTCACTAGTTTGGCTGCTACCATGCGCCCTGGTAAAACCATCTCCCCCACCCTCACATGCCTGCCTCCTTGGTGCTGCCGACTGTCTGGACCTTGCAGATGTTTGCCCTTCCGCATTCAACTCCTCCTCCTCTACTTCCTCCACCTCCTCTTGTGCCACCACCTGACTCCGAATTCTGTTTAACATGTGCTCCAGCATGTACATCACCGGAATAGTCATGCTGATAATGGCATCGTCAGCACTAAACATCTTCGTCGCCATTTCAAAACTGTGCAGAAGGGTGCATAGGTCCCTGATCTGAGACCACTCCTCCAGCGTGATTTGCCCCACCTCTGTATCTCATTGGCCCAGGATATACGTCAGAACATATTGCACCAGGGCTTGTCGGTGCTGCCACAGTCGCTGCAACATGTGCAGAGTTGAATTCCACCTGGTAGGCACATCGTATTTTAGCCAGTGAAGTGGCAGGCCCAACGACTTCTGTAGAGAAGGAAGTCGCTGAGCTGCGGGATGCGAACGGCGGAAGTGAGCACACAGCGACCGTGCCCTCTGCAGAAGGCCATCTAGTCCGGGATAGTGGGCTAAAAATTGCTGGACAACCAGGTTCAACACGTGAGCCATACAAGGCAAATGTGTGACATTGCCCCGGCGAAGGGCCGCACCCAGGTTTGCAGCATTGTCGCACACGGCCTTCCCTGGTTTCAGGTCCAGTGGAGACAACCATTCATGAAACTGGTTCTCCAGAGCTGACCACAACTCCTCAGCTGTGTGACTCACAGTTCCCAGATATTTCAAAGTAAAAACCGCCTGATGACGTTGAGCCCTGCTGCCAGCATAGTAAGGAGGTAAGCAGGATCCCTTCTGCGCAGTTAGAAAGCTTGTGGCATGACCAAACAGGCTTTGGGTGCAGGTGGAGGACCGAGAGGAGGTTGAGGAGACAGAAGCAGTGGAGGAACTTTGAGATAAAGAGGATTGACGCACAACTCGTGTGGATGGCAAGACTTGGACAGCAGCCCCTTGTCCTGCTGTCACCATAGTTACCCAGTGGACAGTGAGCGACATGTAATGCCCCTGTCCATGCCTACTCGTCCAAGTGTCTGTGGTGAAATGCACCCTGTCACACACAGAGTTTCTCAAAGAAGCGGTGATGTTGTGTGCGACATGCTGGTGGAGCGCAGGCACACCTTTCTTTGAGAAGTAGTGCCGACTGGGCATCTGGTACTGGGGCACTGCGACGGACATAAGGTCTCAAAAATCCTCTGTGTCCACCAGGCGGAAAGGCAGCATTTCTGTAGCCAAGAGCTTGCAGATGGTGAAATTCAACCTCTTAGCTTTCTCATGGCTAGGAGGAAATGGTCTTTTACTTGTCCACATCTGAGGAACCGAGGGCTGGCTGTTGTGCTTAGACGGGGTTGAGAAGGGTGTCCCCGGCAAACTGCCGGTCTGTGAGGAAGATGCCGATGGACATGTTAGGTTGCCTTGATCCAAAGGTGGTGCTATCAATGTCGGACAGCGCTCAACACCAGCTGGTGTTACCACCTCCAAAGAAAATGATGACCTGCCAATCACGCTGGCTGTTGCGGGTAAAGAGGTGGCAGGTCTGCGTCCCAAAACAGGTGTGACTGCGGTCCCCCCAGTCACAGAGGATGAAGAGGCCGCAGATGCACAAGATGTGGCAGACAGTGGTTGGCCCGGCTGGCTAGGCCGCATTGTAGCACAATGAGCTTCCCACTGCAACTTATGCTTCATGTTCATGTGCCGGTTCATGCATGAAGTACTCAAACTATGTATTTTTTGGCCTCTACTTAGCTTTTGCTGACAAATGTTACAGATAACACGAGTCATCTTTATCGATCTGAAAAAATGCCCAGGCTATGCAAGGCTTAGGACCCATGCGACCTGAAGAGCCACCACGACTTGTGGTGAGAGGCAGAGTTGTGTTTGAGGATGCAGTTGTTGACGTGCTTCCAGTACTACGTCTCTGTCCAGGAAGACGCAACCTGACCTCGTCGTCACTAGCATCCTCCTCCACCTCCTCTGCTGACCTCATCTCTTGGCTGACTGTGGGTTGACAGTAAGTGGGATCTCCAACCTCATCATCATCACCCTGTGTGTTATCACACCAGTCGTCCTCAGAGCCAACCTGTTCCTGCCCTGACAAAAAACTAAAGTTGTCGCTCCAAGCAGGTATTTGAGTCTCATCATCGTCTTCCTCATTGTCTCCACCAACAGGAGTTACAGTTTGGGAACGAGGGTCTACATTATGGTCAGAACGTTCTGCGTCTGGTCCTGGATCCGACTCATAAAGATTCTGGGCATCAGTGCAGATCATTTCCTCGTCTGGATTCACAGAAGCTCTGGAGCCGACCTCTTATTCCCAGGCTATAGTATGAGTAAACAGCTCTGCAGACTCAACCATCTGTTCTACCCCATACTCAGATGGGCAGCTGGAGACTTGGGAGCTGTGAGGAAGCAAGTGCGATTGGGGTGACACCTCTGAGGACTGGAGTATTTGTGATGTTGAAGTTGAGGTGGAGGAGAGCACACTTAAAGGAGCACTTGATATCTGTTGAAGCATCTGCTGTTTTTGTGCCTCATCTGGATTTAGTAGTTATTGGCGTGGCCGTAAGAAAGGGATCTTATCACATTGTCGCTAAAAGAAGTAGACATTTTAGTTTGGCTGGAAGATGGTCTTTCTTCTGCAGATGTTACTGTTGCTTTAACACCTAACCTACGGACACAACATTTTTTCCCCTACCCAACACGCCAATTCCCCTTTCCACCAGCAGCAGGCCTTTTTCCACTCATTTTGGTGGTTAACTAATTCACAACTCGAGTTGTTTGCACAAAAAAACAATGGATCGGAAACGAGCAGAGCTGAGTGGCCAAACTGTGGTATTAGGCCAAAAGTATTGGCTGGGTTAGATGCAGATAAAAATTATATTGAATTTGCAACCTGATGGAGGTTAGTAAAGATGGACTAATAGAACAAGTCCCACACACTGCTACAAGCTGAAATATTTTTTCAAAGCTACATGCAGAAAAAAATTATATTGAATTTGCAAACTGATGGAGGTTAATATAGATGGACTAATAGAACAAGTCCCACACACTACTAGAAGCCTAAATATTTTTTCAGAGCTCGATGCAGAAAAAAATTATATTGAATTTGCAACCTGATGGAGGTCAGTATAGATGGACTAATAGAAAAAGTCCCACACACTGCTACAAGCTGAAATATTTTTTCAGAGCTAGATGCAGAAAAAAATTATATTGAATTTGCAACCTGATGGAGGTTAGTATAGATGGACTGATAGAACAAGTCCCACACACTGCTAGAAGCTGAAATATTTTTTCAGAGCTAGATGCAGAAAAAAATTATATTGAATTTGCAACCTGATGGAGGTCAGTATAGATGGACTAATAGAACAAGTCCCACACACTGCTACAAGCTGAAATATTTTTTCAAAGCTATATGCAGAAAAAAATTATATTGAATTTGCAACCTGATGGAGGTTAGTATAGATGGACTAACAGAACAAGTCTCACACACTGCTAGAAGCCTAAATATTTTTTCAGAGATTGATGCAGAAAAAAATTATATTGAATTTGCAACCTGATGGAGGTCAGTATAGATGGACTAATAGAACAAGTCCCACACACTGCTACAAGCCGAAATATTTTTTCAGAGCTAGATGCAGAAAAAAATTATATTGAATTTGCAACCTGATGGAGGTCAGTATATATGAACTAATAGAACAAGTCCCACACACTGCTACAATCTGAAATAGTTTTTCAGAGCTAGATGCAGAAACAAATTATATTGAATTTGCAACCTGATGGAGGTTAGTATAGATGGACTAATAGAACAAGTCCCACACACTGCTAGAAGCTGAAATATTTTTTCAGAGCTAGATGCAGAAAAAAATTATATTGAATTTGCAACCTGATGGAGGTCAGTATAGATGGACTAATAGAACAAGTCCCACACACTGCTACAAGCCGAAATATTTTTTCAGAGCTCGATGCAGAAAAAAATTATATTGAATTTGCAACCTGATGGAGGTCAGTATAGATGGACTAATAGAACAAGTCCCACACACTGCTACAAGCTGAAATATTTTTTCAGAGCTAGATGCAGAAAAAAATTATATTGAATTTGCAACCTTATGGAGGTCAGTATAGATGGACTAATAGAACAAGTCCCACACACTGCTAGAAGCTGAAATATTTTTTCAGAGCTAGATGCAGAAAAAAATTATATTGAATTTGCAACCTGATGGAGGTCAGTATAGATGGACTAATAGAACAAGTCCCACACACTGCTACAAGCTGAAATATTTTTTCAGAGCTAGATGCAGAAAAAATATATATTTAATTTGCAACCTGATGGAGGTTAGTATAGATGGACTAATAGAACAAGTCCCACACACTGCTACAAGCTGAAATATTTTTTCAGAGCTAGATGCAGAAAAAAATTATATTGAATTTGCAACCTGATGGAGGTTAGTATAGATGGACTGATAGAACAAGTCCCACACACTGCTAGAAGCTGAAATATTTTTTCAGAGCTAGATGCAGAAAAAAATTATATTGAATTTGCAACCTGATGGAGGTCAGTATAGATGGACTAATAGAACAAGTCCCACACACTGCTACAAGCTGAAATATTTTTTCAAAGCTATATGCAGAAAAAAATTATATTGAATTTGCAACCTGATGGAGGTTAGTTTAGATGGACTAATAGAACAAGTCTCACACACTGCTAGAAGCCTAAATATTTTTTCAGAGATTGATGCAGAAAAAAATTATATTGAATTTGCAACCTGATGGAGGTCAGTATAGATGGACTAATAGAACAAGTCCCACACACTGCTACAAGCCGAAATATTTTTTCAGAGCTAGATGCAGAAAAAAATTATATTGAATTTGCAACCTGATGGAGGTCAGTATAGATGAACTAATAGAACAAGTCCCACACACTGCTACAATCTGAAATAGTTTTTCAGAGCTAGATGCAGAAACAAATTATATTGAATTTGCAACCTGATGGAGGTTAGTATAGATGGACTAATAGAACAAGTCCCACACACTGCTAGAAGCTGAAATATTTTTTCAGAGCTAGATGCAGAAAAAAATTATATTGAATTTGCAACCTGATGGAGGTCAGTATAGATGGACTAATAGAACAAGTCCCACACACTGCTACAAGCCGAAATATTTTTTCAGAGCTCGATGCAGAAAAAAATTATATTGAATTTGCAACCTGATGGAGGTCAGTATAGATGGACTAATAGAACAAGTCCCACACACTGCTACAAGCTGAAATATTTTTTCAGAGCTAGATGCAGAAAAAAATTATATTGAATTTGCAACCTTATGGAGGTCAGTATAGATGGACTAAGAGAACAAGTCCCACACACTGCTAGAAGCTGAAATATTTTTTCAGAGCTAGATGCAGAAAAAAATTATATTGAATTTTGCAACCTGATGGAGGTCAGTATAGATGGACTAATAGAACAAGTCCCACACACTGCTACAAGCTGAAATATTTTTTCAGAGCTAGATGCAGAAAAAATATATATTTAATTTGCAACCTGATGGAGGTTAGTATAGATGGACTAATAGAACAAGTCCCACACACTGCTAGAAGCCTAAATATTTTTTCAGAGTTCGATGCAGAAAAAAATTATATTGAATTTGTAACCTGATGGAGGTCAGTATAGATGGACTAATAGAACAAGTCCCACACACTGCTACAAGCCGAAATATTTTTTCAGAGCTAGATGCAGAAAAAAATTATATTGAATTTGCAACCTGATGGAGGTCAGTATAGATGGACTAATAGAACAAGTCTCACACACTGCTACAAGCTGAAATATTTTTTCAGATCTAGATGCAGAAGCAAATTATATTGAATTTGCAACCTGATGGAGGTTAGTATAGATGGACTAATAAAACAAGTCCCACACACTGCTAGAAGCTGAAATATATTTTTAGAGCTAGATGCAGAAAAAAATTATATTGAATTTGCAACCTGATGGAGGTCAGTATAGATGGACTAATAGAACAAGTCCTACACACTGCTAGAAGCTGAAATATTTTTTCAGAGCTAGATGCAGAAAAAAATTATATTGAATTTGCAACCTGATGGAGGTCAGTATAGATGGACTAATAGAACAAGTCCCACACAATGCTACAAGCTGAAATATTTTTTCAGAGCTAGATGCAGAAAAAAAATATATTGAATTTGCAAACTGATGGAGGTTAGTATAGATGGACTATTAGAACAAGTCCCACACACTGCTAGAAGCCTAAATATTTTTTCAGAGCTCGATGCAGAAAAAAATTATATTGAATTTGCAAGCTGATGGAGGTCAGTATAGATGGACTAATAGAACAAGGCCCACACCCTGCTACAAGCCGAAATATTTTTTCAGAGCTAGATGCAGAAAAAAATTATATTGAATTTGCAACCTGATGGAGGTCAGTATAGATGGACTAATAGAACAAGTCTCACACACTGCTACAAGCTGAAATATTTTTTCAGATCTAGATGCAGAAGCAAATTATATTGAATTTGCAACCTGATGGAGGTTAGTATAGATGGACTAATAAAACAAGTCCCACACACTGCTAGAAGCTGAAATATATTTTTAGAGCTAGATGCAGAAAAAAATTATATTGAATTTGCAACCTGATGGAGGTCAGTATAGATGGACTAATAGAACAAGTCCTACACACTGCTAGAAGCTGAAATATTTTTTCAGAGCTAGATGCAGAAAAAAATTATATTGAATTTGCAACCTGATGGAGGTCAGTATAGATGGACTAATAGAACAAGTCCCACACAATGCTACAAGCTGAAATATTTTTTCAGAGCTAGATGCAGAAAAAAAATATATTGAATTTGCAAACTGATGGAGGTTAGTATAGATGGACTATTAGAACAAGTCCCACACACTGCTAGAAGCCTAAATATTTTTTCAGAGCTCGATGCAGAAAAAAATTATATTGAATTTGCAAGCTGATGGAGGTCAGTATAGATGGACTAATAGAACAAGTCCCACACCCTGCTACAAGCCGAAATATTTTTTCAGAGCTAGATGCAGAAAAAAATTATATTGAATTTGCAACCTGATGGAGGTCAGTATAGATGGACTAATAGAACAAGTCTCACACACTGCTACAAGCTGAAATATTTTTTCAGATCTAGATGCAGAAGCAAATTATATTGAATTTGCAACCTGATGGAGGTTAGTATAGATGGACTAATTGAACAAGTCCCACACACTGCTAGAAGCTGAAATATTTTTTTCAGAGCTAGATGCAGAAAAAAATTATATTGAATTTGCAACCTGATGGAGGTCAGTATAGATGGACTAATAGAACAAGTCCCACACACTGCTAGAAGCTGAAATATTTTTTCAGAGCTAGATGCAGAAAAAAATTATATTGAATTTGCAACCTGATGGAGGACAGTATAGATGGACTAATAGAACAAGTCCCACACACTGCTACAAGCTGAAATATTTTTTCAAAGCTATATGCAGAAAAAAATTATATTGAATTTGCAACCTGATGGAGGTTAGTATAGATGGACTAATTGAACAAGTCTCACACACTGCTAGAAGCCTAAATATTTTTTCAGAGATTGATGCAGAAGAAAATTTTATTGAATTTGCAACCTGATGGAGGTCAGTATAGATGGACTAATAGAACAAGTCCCACACACTGCTACAAGCCGAAATATTTTTTCAGAGCTAGATGCAGAAAAAAATTATATTGAATTTGCAACCTGATGGAGGTCAGTAGAGATGAACTAATAGAACAAGTCCCACACACTGCTACAATCTGAAATAGTTTTTCAGAGCTAGATGCAGAAACAAATTATATTGAATTTGCAACCTGATGGAGGTTAGTATAGATGGACTAATAGAACAAGTCCCACACACTGCTAGAAGCTGAAATATTTTTTCAGAGCTAGATGCAGAAAAAAATTATATTGAATTTGCAACCTGATGGAGGTCAGTATAGATGGACTTATAGAACAAGTCCCACACACTGCTACAAGCCGAAATATTCTTTCAGAGCTCGATGCAGAAAAAAATTATATTGAATTTGCAACCTGATGGAGGTCAGTATAGATGGACTAATAGAACAAGTCCCACACACTGCTACAAGCTGAAATATTTTTTCAGAGCTAGATACAGAAAAAAATTATATTGAATTTGCAACCTTATGGAGGTCAGTATAGATGGACTAATAGAACAAGTCCCACACACTGCTACAAGCTGAAATATTTTTTCAGAGCTAGATGCAGAAAAAAATATATTGAATTTGCAACCTGATGGAGGTTAGTATAGATGGACTAATAGAACAAGTCCCACACACTGCTAGAAGCCTAAATATTTTTTCAGAGCTCGATGCAGAAAAAAATTATATTGAATTTGCAACCTGATGGAGGTCAGTATACATGGACTAATAGAACAAGTCCCACACACTGCTACAAGCCGAAATATTTTTTCAGAGCTAGATGCAGAAAAAAATTATATTGAATTTGCAACCTGATGGAGGTCAGTATAGATGGACTAATAGAACAAGTCTCACACACTGCTACAAGCTGAAATATTTTTTCAGAGCTAGATGCAGAAAAAAATTATATTGAATTTGCAACCTTATGGAGGTCAGTATAGATGGACTAATAGAACAAGTCCCACACACTGCTAGAAGCTGAAATATTTTTTCAGAGCTAGATGCAGAAAAAAATTATATTGAATTTGCAACCTGATGGAGGTCAGTATAGATGGACTAATAGAACAAGTCCCACACACTGCTAGAAGCTGAAATATTTTTTCAGAGCTAGATGCAGAAAAAAATTATATTGTTTTTGCAACCTGATGGAGGTCAGTATAGATGGACTAATAGAACAAGTCCCACACATTGCTACAAGCTGAAATATTTTTTCAAAGCTATATGCAGAAAAAAATTATATTGAATTTGCAACCTGATGGAGGTCAGTATAGATGGACTAATAGAACAAGTCCCACACACTGCTACAAGCTGAAATAATTTTTCAAAGCTATATGCAGAAAAAAATTATATTGAATTTGCAACCTGATGGAGGTTAGTATAGATGGACTTATAGAACAAGTCTCACACACTGCTAGAAGCCTAAATATTTTTTCAGAGATTGATGCAGAAAAAAATTATATTGAATTTGCAACCTGATGGAGGTCAGTATAGATGGACTAATAGAACAAGTCCCACACACTGCTACAAGCCGAAATATTTTTTCAGAGCTAGATGCAGAAAAAAAATTATATTGAATTTTCAACCTGATGGAGGTTAGTATAGATGGACTAATAGAACAAGTCCCACACACTGCTAGAAGCTGAAATATTTTTTCAGAGCTAGATGCAGAAAAAAATTATATTGAATTTGCAACCTGATGGAGGTCAGTATAGATGGACTAATAGAACAAGTCCCACACACTGCTAAAAGCCGAAATATTTTTTCAGAGCTCGATGCAGAAAAAAATTATATTGAATTTGCATCCTGATGGAGGTCAGTATAGATGGACTAATAGAACAAGTCCCACACACTGCTACAAGCTGAAATATTTTTTCAGAGCTAGATGCAGAAAAAAATTATATTGAATTTGCAACCTTATGGAGGTCAGTATAGATGGACTAATAGAACAAGTCCCACACACTGCTAGAAGCTGAAATATTTTTTCAGAGCTAGATGCAGAAAAAAATTATATTGAATTTGCAACCTGATGGAGGTCAGTATAGATGGACTAATAGAACAAGTCCCACACACTGCTACAAGCTGAAATATTTTTTCAGAGCTAGATGCAGAAAAAAAATATATTGAATTTGCAACCTGATGGAGGTTAGTATAGATGGACTAATAGAACAAGTCCCACACACTGCTAGAATCCTAAATATTTTTTCAGAGCTCGATGCAGAAAAAAATTATATTGAATTTGCAACCTGATGGAGGTCAGTATAGATGGACTAATAGAACAAGTCCCACACACTGCTACAAGCCGAAATATTTTTTCAGAGCTAGATGCAGAAAAAAATTATATTGAATTTGCAACCTGATGGAGGTCAGTATAGATGGACTAATAGAACAAGTCTCACACACTGCTACAAGCTGAAATATTTTTTCAGATCTAGATGCAGAAGCAAATTATATTGAATTTGCAACCTGATGGAGGTTAGTATAGATGGACTAATAAAACAAGTCCCACACACTGCTAGAAGCTGAAATATTTTTTCAGAGCTAGATGCAGAAAAAAATTATATTGAATTTGCAACCTGATGGAGGTCAGTATAGATGGACTAATAGAACAAGTCCACACACTGCTAGAAGCTGAAATATTTTTTCAGAGCTAGATGCAGAAAAAAATTATATTGAATTTGCAACCTGATGGAGGTCAGTATAGATGGACTAATAGAACAAGTCCCACACACTGCTACAAGCTGAAATATTTTTTCAAAGTTATATGCAGAAAAAAATTATATTGAATTTGCAACCTGATGGAGGTTAGTATAGATGGACTAATAGAACAAGTCTCACACACTGCTAGAAGCCTAAATATTTTTTCAGAGATTGATGCAGAAAAAAATTATATTGAATTTGCAACCTGATGGAGGTCAGTATAGATGGACTAATAGAACAAGTCCCACACACTGCTACAAGCCGAAATATTTTTTCAGAGCTAGATGCAGAAAAAAATTATATTGAATTTGCAACCTGATGGAGGTCAGTATAGATGAACTAATAGAACAAGTCCCACACACTGCTACAATCTGAAATAGTTTTTCAGAGCTAGATGCAGAAACAAATTATATTGAATTTGCAACCTGATGGAGGTTAGTATAGATGGACTAATAGAACAAGTCCCACACACTGCTAGAAGCTGAAATATTTTTTCAGAGCTAGATGCAGAAAAAAATTATATTGAATTTGCAACCTGATGGAGGTCAGTATAGATGGACTTATAGAACAAGTCCCACACACTGCTACAAGCTGAAATATTCTTTCAGAGCTCGATGCAGAAAAAAATTATATTGAATTTGCAACCTGATGGAGGTCAGTATAGATGGACTAATAGAACAAGTCCCACACACTGCTACAAGCTGAAATATTTTTTCAGAGCTAGATGCAGAAAAAAATTATATTGAATTTGCAACCTTATGGAGGTCAGTATAGATGGACTAATAGAACAAGTCCCACACACTGCTAGAAGCTGAAATATTTTTTCAGAGCTAGATGCAGCAAAAATTATATTGAATTTGCAACCTGATGGAGGTCAGTATAGATGGACTAATAGAACAAGTCCCACACACTGCTACAAGCTGAAATATTTTTTCAGAGCTAGGTGCAGAAAAAAAATATATTGAATTTGCAACCTGATGGAGGTTAGTATAGATGGACTAATAGAACAAGTCCCACACACTGCTAGAAGCCTAAATATTTTTTCAGAGCTCGATGCAGAAAAAAATTATATTGAATTTGCAACCTGATGGAGGTCAGTATAGATGGACTAATAGAACAAGTCTCACACACTGCTACAAGCTGAAATATTTTTTCAGAGCTAGATGCAGAAAAAAATTATATTGAATTTGCAACCTTATGGAGGTCAGTATAGATGGACTAATAGAACAAGTCCCACACACTGCTAGAAGCTGAAATATTTTTTCAGAGCTAGATGCAGAAAAAAATTATATTGAATTTGCAACCTGATGGAGGTCAGTATAGATGGACTAATAGAACAAGTCCCACACACTGCTAGAAGCTGAAATATTTTTTCAGAGCTAGATGCAGAAAAAAATTATATTGTTTTTGCAACCTGATGGAGGTCAGTATAGATGGACTAATAGAACAAGTCCCACACACTGCTACAAGCTGAAATATTTTTTCAAAGCTATATGCAGAAAAAAATTATATTGAATTTGCAACCTGATGGAGGTCAGTATAGATGGACTAATAGAACAAGTCCCACACACTGCTACAAGCTGAAATAATTTTTCAAAGCTATATGCAGAAAAAAATTATATTGAATTTGCAACCTTATGGAGGTTAGTATAGATGGAATAATAGAACAAGTCCCACACACTGCTAGAAGCCTAAATATTTTTTCAGAGCTCGATGCAGAAAAAAATTATATTGAATTTGCAACCTGATGGAGGTCAGTATAGATGGACTAATAGAACAAGTCCCACACACTGCTACAAGCCGAAATATTTTTTCAGAGCTAGATGCAGAAAAAAATTATATTGAATTTGCAACCTGATGGAGGTCAGTATAGATGGACTAATAGAACAAGTCTCACACACTGCTACAAGCTGAAATATTTTTTCAGATCTAGATGCAGAAGCAAATTATATTGAATTTGCAACCTGATGGAGGTTAGTATAGATTGACTAATAAAACAAGTCCCACACACTGCTAGAAGCTGAAATATTTTTTCAGAGCTAGATGCAGAAAAAAATTATATTGAATTTGCAACCTGATGGAGGTCAGTATAGATGGACTAATAGAATAAGTCCCACACACTGCTACAAGCCGAAATATTTTTTCAGAGCTAGATGCAGAAAAAAATTATACTGAATTTGCAACCTGATGGAGGTCAGTATAAATGGACTAATAGAACATGTCCCACACACTGCTACAAGCTGAAATATTTTTTCAGAGCTAGATGCAGAAAAAAATTATGTTGAATTTGCAACCTTATGGAGGTCAGTATAGATGGACTAATAGAACAAGTCCCACACACTGCTAGAAGCTGAAATATTTTTTCAGAGCTAGATGCAGAAAAAAATTATATTGAATTTGCAACCTGATGGAGGTCAGCATAGATGGACTAATAGAACAAGTCCCACACACTGCTAGAAGCTGAAATATTTTTTCAGAGCTAGATGCAGAAAAAAATTATATTGAATTTGCAACCTGATGGAGGTCAGTATAGATGGACTAATAGAACAAGTCCCACACACTGCTACAAGCTGAAATATTTTTTCAAAGTTATATGCAGAAAAAAATTATATTGAATTTGAAGCCTGATGGAGGTTAGTATAGATGGACTAATAGAACAAGTCTCACACACTGCTAGAAGCCTAAATATTTTTTCAGAGATTGATGCAGAAAATTTTTTTATTGAATTTGCAACCTGATGGAGGTCAGTATAGATGGACTAATAGAACAAGTCCCACACACTGCTACAAGCCGAAATATTTTTTCAGAGCTAGATGCAGAAAAAAATTATATTGAATTTGCAACCTGATGGAGGTCAGTATAGATGAACTAATAGAACAAGTCCCACACACTGCTACAATCTGAAATAGTTTTTCAGAGCTAGATGCAGAAACAAATTATATTGAATTTGCAACCTGATGGAGGTTAGTATAGATGGACTAATAGAACAAGTCCCACACACTGCTAGAAGCTGAAATATTTTTTCAGAGCTAGATGCAGAAAAAAATTATATTGAATTTGCAACCTGATGGAGGTCAGTATAGATGGACTAATAGAACAAGTACCACACACTGCTACAAGCCGAAATATTTTTTCAGAGCTCGATGCAGAAAAAAATTATATTGAAATTGCAACCTGATGGAGGTCAGTATAGATGGACTAATAGAACAAGTCCCACACACTGCTACAAGCTGAAATATTTTTTCAGAGCTAGATGCAGAAAAAAATTATATTGAATTTGCAACCTTATGGAGGTCAGTATAGATGGACTAATAGAACAAGTCCCACACACTGCTAGAAGCTGAAATATTTTTTCAGAGCTAGATGCAGAAAAAAATTATATTGAATTTGCAACCTGATGGAGGTCAGTATAGATGGACTAATAGAACAAGTCCCACACACTGCTACAAGCTGAAATATTTTTTCAGAGCTAGATGCAGAAAAAATATATATTTAATTTGCAACCTGATGGAGGTTAGTATAGATGGACTAATAGAACAAGTCCCACACACTGCTAGAAGCCTAAATATTTTTTCAGAGTTCGATGCAGAAAAAAATTATATTGAATTTGTAACCTGATGGAGGTCAGTATAGATGGACTAATAGAACAAGTCCCACACACTGCTAAAAGCCGAAATATTTTTTCAGAGCTAGATGCAGAAAAAAATTATATTGAATTTGCAACCTGATGGAGGTCAGTATAGATGGACTAATAGAACAAGTCTCACACACTGCTACAAGCTGAAATATTTTTTCAGATCTAGATGCAGAAGCAAATTATATTGAATTTGCAACCTGATGGAGGTTAGTATAGATGGACTAATAAAACAAGTCCCACACACTGCTAGAAGCTGAAATATATTTTTAGAGCTAGATGCAGAAAAAAATTATATTGAATTTGCAACCTGATGGAGGTCAGTATAGATGGACTAATAGAACAAGTCCTACACACTGCTAGAAGCTGAAATATTTTTTCAGAGCTAGATGCAGAAAAAAATTATATTGAATTTGCAACCTGATGGAGGTCAGTATAGACGGACTAATAGAACAAGTCCCACACAATGCTACAAGCTGAAATATTTTTTCAGAGCTAGATGCAGAAAAAAAATATATTGAATTTGCAAACTGATGGAGGTTAGTATAGATGGACTAATTGAACAAGTCTCACACACTGCTACAAGCTGAAATATTTTTTCAGAGCTAGATGCAGAAGCAAATTATATTGAATTTGCAACCTGATGGAGGTTAGTATAGATGGACTAATAAAACAATTCCCACACACTGCTAGAAGCTGAAATATTTTTTTCAGAGCTAGATGCAGAAAAAAATTATATTGAATTTGCAACCTGATGGAGGTCAGTATAGATGGACTAATAGAACAAATCCCACACACTGCTAGAAGCTGAAATATTTTTTCAGAGCTAGATGCAGAAAAAAATTATATTGAATTTGCAACCTGATGGAGGACAGTATAGATGGACTAATAGAACAAGTCCCACACACTGCTACAAGCTGAAATATTTTTTCAAAGCTATATGCAGAAAAAAATTATATTGAATTTGCAACCTGATGGAGGTTAGTATATATGGACTAATAGAACAAGTCTCACACACTGCTAGAAGCCTAAATATTTTTTCAGAGATTGATGCAGAAAAAAATTATATTGAATTTGCAACCTGATGGAGGTCAGTATAGATGGACTAATAGAACAAGTCCCACACACTGCTACAAGCCGAAATATTTTTTCAGAGCTAGATGCAGAAAAAAAATTATATTGAATTTGCAACCTGATGGAGGTCAGTATAGATGAACTAATAGAACAAGTCCCACACACTGCTACAATCTGAAATAGTTTTTCAGAGCTAGATGCAGAAACAAATTATATTGAATTTGCAACCTGATGGAGGTTAGTATAGATGGACTAATAGAACAAGTCCCACACACTGCTAGAAGCTGAAATATTTTTTCAGAGCTAGATGCAGAAAAAAATTATATTGAATTTGCAACCTGATGGAGGTCAGTATAGATGGACTTATAGAACAAGTCCCACACACTGCTACAAGCCGAAATATTCTTTCAGAGCTCGATGCAGAAAAAAATTATATTGAATTTGCAACCTGATGGAGGTCAGTATAGATGGACTAATAGAACAAGTCCCACACACTGCTACAAGCTGAAATATTTTTTCAGAGCTAGATGCAGAAAAAAATTATATTGAATTTGCAACCTTATGGAGGTCAGTATAGTTGGACTAATAGAACAAGTCCCACACACTGCTAGAAGCTGAAATATTTTTTCAGAGCTAGATGCAGAAAAAAATTATATTGAATTTGCAACCTGATGGAGGTCAGTATAGATGGACTAATAGAACAAGTCCCACACACTGCTACAAGCTGAAATATTTTTTCAGAGCTAGATGCAGAAAAAAAATATATTGAATTTGCAACCTGATGGAGGTTAGTATAGATGGACTAATAGAACAAGTCCCACACACTGCTAGAAGCCTAAATATTTTTTCAGAGCTCGATGCAGAAAAAAATTATATTGAATTTGCAACCTGATGGAGGTCAGTATAGATGGACTAATAGAACAAGTCCCACACACTGCTACAAGCCGAAATATTTTTTCAGAGCTAGATGCAGAAAAAAATTATATTGAATTTGCAACCTGATGGAGGTCAGTATAGATGGACTAATAGAACAAGTCTCACACACTGCTACAAGCTGAAATATTTTTTCAGAGCTAGATGCAGAAAAAAATTATATTGAATTTGCAACCTTATGGAGGTCAGTATAGATGGACTAATAGAACAAGTCCCACACACTGCTAGAAGCTGAAATATTTTTTCAGAGCTAGATGCAGAAAAAAATTATATTGAATTTGCAACCTGATGGAGGTCAGTATAGATGGACTAATAGAACAAGTCCCACACACTGCTAGAAGCTGAAATATTTTTTCAGAGCTAGATGCAGAAAAAAATTATATTGTTTTTGCAACCTGATGGAGGTCAGTATAGATGGACTAATAGAACAAGTCCCACACACTGCTACAAGCTGAAATATATTTTCAAAGCTATATGCAGAAAAAAATTATATTGAATTTGCAACCTGATGGAGGTCAGTATAGATGGACTAATAGAACAAGTCCCACACACTGCTACAAGCTGAAATAATTTTTCAAAGCTATATGCAGAAAAAAATTATATTGAATTTGCAACCTGATGGAGGTTAGTATAGATGGACTTATAGAACAAGTCTCACACACTGCTAGAAGCCTAAATATTTTTTCAGAGATTGATGCAGAAAAAAATTATATTGAATTTGCAACCTGATGGAGGTCAGTATAGATGGACTAATAGAACAAGTCCCACACACTGCTACAAGCCGAAATATTTTTTCAGAGCTAGATGCAGAAAAAAATTATATTGAATTTGCAACCTGATGGAGGTTAGTATAGATGGACTAATAGAACAAGTCCCACACACTGCTAGAAGCTGAAATATTTTTTCAGAGCTAGATGCAGAAAAAAATTATATTGAATTTGCAACCTGTTGGAGGTCAGTATAGATGGACTAATAGAACAAGTCCCACACACTGCTACAAGCCGAAATATTTTTTCAGAGCTCGATGCAGAAAAAAATGATATTGAATTTGCATCCTGATGGAGGTCAGTATAGATGGACTAATAGAACAAGTCCCACACACTGCTACAAGCTGAAATATTTTTTCAGAGCTAGATGCAGAAAAAAAATATATTGAATTTGCAACCTGATGGAGGTTAGTATAGATGGACTAATAGAACAAGTCCCACACACTGCTAGAAGCCTAAATATTTTTTCAGAGCTCGATGCAGAAAAAAATTATATTGAATTTGCAACCTGATGGAGGTCAGTATAGATGGACTAATAGAACAAGTCCCACACACTGCTACAAGCCGAAATATTTTTTCAGAGCTAGATGCAGAAAAAAATTATATTGAATTTGCAACCTGATGGAGGTCAGTATAGATGGACTAATAGAACAAGTCTCACACACTGCTACATGCTGAAATATTTTTTCAGAGCTAGATGCAGAAAAAAATTATATTAAATTTGCAACCTTATGGAGGTCAGTATAGATGGACTAATAGAACAAGTCCCACACACTGCTAGAAGCTGAAATATTTTTTCAGAGCTAGATGCAGAAAAAAATTATATTGAATTTGCAACCTGATGGAGGTCAGTATAGATGGACTAATAGAACAAGTCCCACACACTGCTAGAAGCTGAAATATTTTTTCAGAGCTAGATGCAGAAAAAAATTATATTGTTTTTGCAACCTGATGGAGGTCAGTATAGATGGACTAATAGAACAAGTCCCACACACTGCTACAAGCTGAAATATATTTTCAAAGCTATATGCAGAAAAAAATTATATTGAATTTGCAACCTGATGGAGGTCAGTATAGATGGACTAATAGAACAAGTCCCACACACTGCTACAAGCTGAAATAATTTTTCCAAGCTATATGCAGAAAAAAATTATATTGAATTTGCAACCTGATGGAGGTTAGTATAGATGGACTTATAGAACAAGTCTCACACACTGCTAGAAGCCTAAATATTTTTTCAGAGATTGATGCAGAAAAAAATTATATTGAATTTGCAACCTGATGGAGGTCAGTATAGATGGACTAATAGAACAAGTCCCACACACTGCTACAAGCCGAAATATTTTTTCAGAGCTAGATGCAGAAAAAAATTATATTGAATTTGCAACCTGATGGAGGTTAGTATAGATGGACTAATAGAACAAGTCCCACACACTGCTACAAGCTGAAATATTTTTTCAGAGCTAGATGCAGAAAAAAATTATATTGAATTTGCAACCGTATGGAGGTCAGTATAGATGGACTAATAGAACAAGTCCCACACACTGCTAGAAGCTGAAATATTTTTTCAGAGATAGATGCAGAAAAAAATTATATTGAATTTGCAACCTGATGGAGGTCAGTATAGATGGACTGATAGAACATGTCCCACACACTGCTACAAGCTGAAATATTTTTTCAGAGCTAGATGCAGAAAAAAAATATATTGAATTTGCAACCTGATGGAGGTTAGTATAGATGGACTAATAGAACAAGTCCCACACACTGCTAGAAGCCTAAATATTTTTTCAGAGCTCGATGCAGAAAAAAATTATATTGAATTTGCAACCTGATGGAGGTCAGTATAGATGGACTAATAGAACAAGTCCCACACACTGCTACAAGCCTAAATATTTTTTCAGAGCTAGATGCAGAAAAAAATTATATTGAATTTGCAACCTGATGGAGGTCAGTATAGATGGACTAATAGAACAAGTCTCACACACTGCTACAAGCTGAAATATTTTTTCAGATCTAGATGCAGAAGCAAATTTTATTGAATTTGCAACCTGATGGAGGTTAGTATAGATGGACTAATAAAACAAGTCCCACACACTGCTAGAAGCTGAAATATTTTTTCAGAGCTAGATGCAGAAAAAAATTATATTGAATTTGCAACCTGATGGAGGTCAGTATAGATGGACTAATAGAACAAGTCCCACACACTGCTACAAGCTGAAATATTTTTTCAGAGCTAGATGCAGAAAAAAAATATATTGAATTTGCAACCTGATGGAGGTTAGTATAGATGGACTAATAGAACAAGTCCCACACACTGCTAGAAGCCTAAATATTTTTTCAGAGCTCGATGCAGAAAAAAATTATATTGAATTTGCAACCTGATGGAGGTCAGTATAGATGGACTAATAGAACAAGTCCCACACACTGCTACAAGCCGAAATATTTTTTCAGAGGTAGATGCAGAAAAAAATTATATTGAATTTGCAACCTGATGGAGGTCAGTATAGATGGACTAATAGAACAAGTCTCACACACTGCTACAAGCTGAAATATTTTTTCAGATCTAGATGCAGAAGCAAATTATATTGAATTTGCAACCTGATGGAGGTTAGTATAGATGGACTAATAAAACAAGTCCCACACACTGCTAGAAGCTGAAATATTTTTTCAGAGCTAGATGCAGAAAAAAATTATATTGAATTTGCAACCTGATGGAGGTCAGTATAGATGGACTAATAGAACAAGTCCCACACACTGCTACAAGCTGAAATATTTTTTCAGAGATAGGTGCAGAAAAAAATTATATTGAATTTGCAACCTGATGGAGGTCAGTATAGATGGACTGATAGAACATGTCCCACACACTGCTACAAGCTGAAATATTTTTTCAGAGCTAGATGCAGAAAAAAAATATATTGAATTTGCAACCTGATGGAGGTTAGTATAGATGGACTAATAGAACAAGTCCCACACACTGCTAGAAGCCTAAATATTTTTTCAGAGCTCGATGCAGAAAAAAATTATATTGAATTTGCAACCTGATGGAGGTCAGTATAGATGGACTAATAGAACAAGTCCAACACACTGCTACAAGCCTAAATATTTTTTCAGAGCTAGATGCAGAAAAAAATTATATTGAATTTGCAACCTGATGGAGGTCAGTATAGATGGACTAATAGAACAAGTCTCACACACTGCTACAAGCTGAAATATTTTTTCAGATCTAGATGCAGAAGCAAATTTTATTGAATTTGCAACCTGATGGAGGTTAGTATAGATGGCCTAATAAAACAAGTCCCACACACTGCTAGAAGCTGAAATATTTTTTCAGAGCTAGATGCAGAAAAAAATTATATTGAATTTGCAACCTGATGGAGGTCAGTATAGATGGACTAATAGAACAAGTCCCACACACTGCTACAAGCTGAAATATTTTTTCAGAGCTAGATGCAGAAAAAAAATATATTGAATTTGCAACCTGATGGAGGTTAGTATAGATGGACTAATAGAACAAGTCCCACACACTGCTAGAAGCCTAAATATTTTTTCAGAGCTCGATGCAGAAAAAAATTATATTGAATTTGCAACCTGATGGAGGTCAGTATAGATGGACTAATAGAACAAGTCCCACACACTGCTACAAGCCGAAATATTTTTTCAGAGCTAGATGCAGAAAAAAATTATATTGAATTTGCAACCTGATGGAGGTCAGTATAGATGGACTAATAGAACAAGTCTCACACACTGCTACAAGCTGAAATATTTTTTCAGATCTAGATGCAGAAGCAAATTATATTGAATTTGCAACCTGATGGAGGTTAGTATAGATGGACTAATAAAACAAGTCCCACACACTGCTAGAAGCCGAAATATTTTTTCAGAGCTAGATGCAGAAAAAAATTATATTGAATTTGCAACCTGATGGAGGTCAGTATAGATGGACTAATAGAACAAGTCCCACACACTGCTACAAGCTGAAATATTTTTTCAGAGCTAGATGCAGAAAAAAATTATGTTGAATTTGCAACCTTATGGAGGTCAGTATAGATGGACTAATAGAACAAGTCCCACACACTGCTAGAAGCTGAAATATTTTTTCAGAGCTAGATGCAGAAAAAAATTATATTGAATTTGCAATCTGATGGAGGTCAGCATGGATGGACTAATAGAACAAGTCCCACACACTGCTAGAAGCTGAAATATTTTTTCAGAGCTAGATGCAGAAAAAAATTATATTGAATTTGCAACCTGATGGAGGTCAGTATAGATGGACTAATAGAACAAGTCCCACACACTGCTACAAGCTGAAATATTTTTTCAAAGTTATATGCTGAAAAAAATTATATTGAATTTGCAACCTGATGGAGGTTAGTATAGATGGACTAATAGAACAAGTCTCACACACTGCTAGAAGCCTAAATATTTTTTCAGAGATTGATGCAGAAAAAAATTATATTGAATTTGCAACCTGATGGAGGTCAGTATAGATGGACTAATAGAACAAGTCCCACACACTGCTACAAGCCGAAATATTTTTTCAGAGCTCGATGCAGAAAAAAATTATATTGAATTTGCAACCTGATGGAGGTCAGTATAGATGGACTAATAGAACAAGTCCCACACACTGCTACAAGCTGAAATATTTTTTCAGAGCTAGATGCAGAAAAAAATTATATTGAATTTGCAACCGTATGGAGGTCAGTATAGATGGACTAATAGAACAAGTCCCACACACTGCTAGAAGCTGAAATATTTTTTCAGAGATAGATGCAGAAAAAAATTATATTGAATTTGCAACCTAATGGAGGTCAGTATAGATGGACTGATAGAACAAGTCCCACACACTGCTACAAGCTGAAATATTTTTTCAGAGCTAGATGCAGAAAAAAAATATATTGAATTTGCAACCTGATGGAGGTTAGTATAGATGGACTAATAGAACAAGTCCCACACACTGCTAGAAGCCTAAATATTTTTTCAGAGCTCGATGCAGAAAAAAATTATATTGAATTTGCAACCTGATGGAGGTCAGTATAGATGGACTAATAGAACAAGTCCCACACACTGCTACAAGCCTAAATATTTTTTCAGAGCTAGATGCAGAAAAAAATTATATTGAATTTGCAACCTGATGGAGGTCAGTATAGATGGACTAATAGAACAAGTCTCACACACTGCTACAAGCTGAAATATTTTTTCAGATCTAGATGCAGAAGCAAATTTTATTGAATTTGCAACCTGATGGAGGTTAGTATAGATGGACTAATAAAACAAGTCCCACACACTGCTAGAAGCTGAAATATTTTTTCAGAGCTAGATGCAGAAAAAAATTATATTGAATTTGCAACCTGATGGAGGTCAGTATAGATGGACTAATAGAACAAGTCCCACACACTGCTACAAGCCTAAATATTTTTTCAGAGCTAGATGCAGAAAAAAATTATATTGAATTTGCAACCTGATGGAGGTCAGTATAGATGGACTAATAGAACAAGTCTCACACACTGCTACAAGCTGAAATATTTTTTCAGATCTAGATGCAGAAGCAAATTTTATTGAATTTGCAACCTGATGGAGGTTAGTATAGATGGACTAATAAAACAAGTCCCACACACTGCTAGAAGCTGAAATATTTTTTCAGAGCTAGATGCAGAAAAAAATATATTGAATTTGCAACCTGATGGAGGTTAGTATAGATGGACTAATAGAACAAGTCCCACACACTGCTAGAAGCCTAAATATTTTTTCAGAGCTCGATGCAGAAAAAAATTATATTGAATTTGCAACCTGATGGAGGTCAGTATAGATGGACTAATAGAACAAGTCCCACACACTGCTACAAGCCTAAATATTTTTTCAGAGCTAGATGCAGAAAAAAATTATATTGAATTTGCAACCTGATGGAGGTCAGTATAGATGGACTAATAGAACAAGTCTCACACACTGCTACAAGCTGAAATATTTTTTCAGATCTAGATGCAGAAGCAAATTTTATTGAATTTGCAACCTGATGGAGGTTAGTATAGATGGCCTAATAAAACAAGTCCCACACACTGCTAGAAGCTGAAATATTTTTTCAGAGCTAGATGCAGAAAAAAATTATATTGAATTTGCAACCTGATGGAGGTCAGTATAGATGGACTAATAGAACAAGTCCCACACACTGCTACAAGCTGAAATATTTTTTCAGAGCTAGATGCAGAAAAAAAATATATTGAATTTGCAACCTGATGGAGGTTAGTATAGATGGACTAATAGAACAAGTCCCACACACTGCTAGAAGCCTAAATATTTTTTCAGAGCTCGATGCAGAAAAAGATTATATTGAATTTGCAACCTGATGGAGGTCAGTATAGATGGACTAATAGAACAAGTCCCACACACTGCTACAAGCCGAAATATTTTTTCAGAGCTAGATGCAGAAAAAAATTATATTGAATTTGCAACCTGATGGAGGTCAGTATAGATGGACTAATAGAACAAGTCTCACACACTGCTACAAGCTGAAATATTTTTTCAGATCTAGATGCAGAAGCAAATTATATTGAATTTGCAACCTGATGGAGGTTAGTATAGATGGACTAATAAAACAAGTCCCACACACTGCTAGAAGCCGAAATATTTTTTCAGAGCTAGATGCAGAAAAAAATTATATTGAATTTGCAACCTGATGGAGGTCAGTATAGATGGACTAATAGAACAAGTCCCACACACTGCTACAAGCTGAAATATTTTTTCAGAGCTAGATGCAGAAAAAAATTATGTTGAATTTGCAACCTTATGGAGGTCAGTATAGATGGACTAATAGAACAAGTCCCACACACTGCTAGAAGCTGAAATATTTTTTCAGAGCTAGATGCAGAAAAAAATTATATTGAATTTGCAACCTGATGGAGGTCAGCATGGATGGACTAATAGAACAAGTCCCACACACTGCTAGAAGCTGAAATATTTTTTCAGAGCTAGATGCAGAAAAAAATTATATTGAATTTGCAACCTGATGGAGGTCAGTATAGATGGACTAATAGAACAAGTCCCACACACTGCTACAAGCTGAAATATTTTTTCAAAGTTATATGCTGAAAAAAATTATATTGAATTTGCAACCTGATGGAGGTTAGTATAGATGGACTAATAGAACAAGTCTCACACACTGCTAGAAGCCTAAATATTTTTTCAGAGATTGATGCAGAAAAAAATTATATTGAATTTGCAACCTGATGGAGGTCAGTATAGATGGACTAATAGAACAAGTCCCACACACTGCTACAAGCCGAAATATTTTTTCAGAGCTCGATGCAGAAAAAAATTATATTGAATTTGCAACCTGATGGAGGTCAGTATAGATGGACTAATAGAACAAGTCCCACACACTGCTACAAGCTGAAATATTTTTTCAGAGCTAGATGCAGAAAAAAATTATATTGAATTTGCAACCGTATGGAGGTCAGTATAGATGGACTAATAGAACAAGTCCCACACACTGCTAGAAGCTGAAATATTTTTTCAGAGATAGATGCAGAAAAAAATTATATTGAATTTGCAACCTGATGGAGGTCAGTATAGATGGACTGATAGAACAAGTCCCACACACTGCTACAAGCTGAAATATTTTTTCAGAGCTAGATGCAGAAAAAAAATATATTGAATTTGCAACCTGATGGAGGTTAGTATAGATGGACTAATAGAACAAGTCCCACACACTGCTAGAAGCCTAAATATTTTTTCAGAGCTCGATGCAGAAAAAAATTATTTTGAATTTGCAACCTGATGGAGGTCAGTATAGATGGACTAATAGAACAAGTCCCACACAATGCTACAAGCCTAAATATTTTTTCAGAGCTAGATGCAGAAAAAAATTATATTGAATTTGCAACCTGATGGAGGTCAGTATAGATGGACTAATAGAACAAGTCTCACACACTGCTACAAGCTGAAATATTTTTTCAGATCTAGATGCAGAAGCAAATTTTATTGAATTTGCAACCTGATGGAGGTTAGTATAGATGGACTAATAAAACAAGTCCCACACACTGCTAGAAGCTGAAATATTTTTTCAGAGCTAGATGCAGAAAAAAATTATATTGAATTTGCAACCTGATGGAGGTCAGTATAGATGGACTAATAGAACAAGTCCCACACACTGCTACAAGCCTAAATATTTTTTCAGAGCTAGATGCAGAAAAAAATTATATTGAATTTGCAACCTGATGGAGGTCAGTATAGATGGACTAATAAAACAAGTCTCACACACTGCTACAAGCTGAAATATTTTTTCAGATCTAGATGCAGAAGCAAATTTTATTGAATTTGCAACCTGATGGAGGTTAGTATACATGGACTAATAAAACAAGTCCCACACACTGCTAGAAGCTGAAATATTTTTTCAGAGCTAGATGCAGAAAAAAATTATATTGAATTTGCAACCTGATGGAGGTCAGTATAGATGGACTAATAGAACAAGTCCCACACACTGCTACAAGCCGAAATATTTTTTCAGAGCTAGATGCAGAAAAAAATTATATTGAATTTGCAACCTGATGGAGGTCAGTATAGATGGACTAATAGAACAAGTCCCACACACTGCTACAAGCTGAAATATTTTTTCAGAGCTAGATGCAGAAAAAAATTATATTGAATTTGCAACCTTATGGAGGTCAGTATAGATGGACTAATAGAACAAGTCCCACACACTGCTAGAAGCTGAAATATTTTTTCAGAGCTAGATGCAGAAAAAAATTATATTGAATTTGCAACCTGATGGAGGTCAGTATAGATGGACTAATAGAACAAGTCCCACACACTGCTACAAGCCGAAATATTTTTTCAGAGCTCGATGCAGAAAAAAATTATATTGAATTTGCAACCTGATGGAGGTCAGTATAGATGGACTAATAGAACAAGTCCCACACACTGCTACAAGCTGAAATATTTTTTCAGAGCTAGATGCAGAAAAAAATTATATTGAATTTGCAACCGTATGGAGGTCAGTATAGATGGACTAATAGAACAAGTCCCACACACTGCTAGAAGCTGAAATATTTTTTCAGAGATAGATGCAGAAAAAAATTATATTGAATTTGCAACCTGATGGAGGTCAGTATAGATGGACTGATAGAACAAGTCCCACACACTGCTACAAGCTGAAATATTTTTTCAGAGCTAGATGCAGAAAAAAAATATATTGAATTTGCAACCTGATGGAGGTTAGTATAGATGGACTAATAGAACAAGTCCCACACACTGCTAGAAGCCTAAATATTTTTTCAGAGCTCGATGCAGAAAAAAATTATATTGAATTTGCAACCTGATGGAGGTCAGTATAGATGGACTAATAGAACAAGTCCCACACACTGCTACAAGCCTAAATATTTTTTCAGAGCTAGATGCAGAAAAAAATTATATTGAATTTGCAACCTGATGGAGGTCAGTATAGATGGACTAATAGAACAAGTCTCACACACTGCTACAAGCTGAAATATTTTTTCAGATCTAGATGCAGAAGCAAATTATATTGAATTTGCAACCTGATGGAGGTTAGTATAGATGGACTAATCAAACAAGTCCCACACACTGCTAGAAGCTGAAATATTTTTTCAGAGCTAGATGCAGAAAAAAATTATATTGAATTTGCAACCTGATGGAGGTCAGTATAGATGGACTAATAGAATAAGTCCCACACACTGCTACAAGCCGAAATATTTTTTCAGAGCTAGATGCAGAAAAAAATTATACTGAATTTGCAACCTGATGGAGGTCAGTATAGATGGACTAATAGAACAAGTCCCACACACTGCTACAAGCTGAAATATTTTTTCAGAGCTAGATGCAGAAAAAAATTATGTTGAATTTGCAACCTTATGGAGGTCAGTATAGATGGACTAATAGAACAAGTCCCACACACTGCTAGAAGCTGAAATATTTTTTCAGAGCTAGATGCAGAAAAAAATTATATTGAATTTGCAACCTGATGGAGGTCAGCATGGATGGACTAATAGAACAAGTCCCACACACTGCTAGAAGCTGAAATATTTTTTCAGAGCTAGATGCAGAAAAAAATTATATTGAATTTGCAACCTGATGGAGGTCAGTATAGATGGACTAATAGAACAAGTCCCACACACTGCTACAAGCTGAAATATTTTTTCAAAGTTATATGCTGAAAAAAATTATATTGAATTTGCAACCTGATGGAGGTTAGTATAGATGGACTAATAGAACAAGTCTCACACACTGCTAGAAGCCTAAATATTTTTTCAGAGATTGATGCAGAAAAAAATTATATTGAATTTGCAACCTGATGGAGGTCAGTATAGATGGACTAATAGAACAAGTCCCACACACTGCTACAAGCCGAAATATTTTTTCAGAGCTCGATGCAGAAAAAAATTATATTGAATTTGCAACCTGATGGAGGTCAGTATAGATGGACTAATAGAACAAGTCCCACACACTGCTACAAGCTGAAATATTTTTTCAGAGCTAGATGCAGAAAAAAATTATATTGAATTTGCAACCGTATGGAGGTCAGTATAGATGGACTAATAGAACAAGTCCCACACACTGCTAGAAGCTGAAATATTTTTTCAGAGATAGATGCAGAAAAAAATTATATTGAATTTGCAACCTGATGGAGGTCAGTATAGATGGACTGATAGAACAAGTCTCACACACTGCTACAAGCTGAAATATTTTTTCAGATCTAGATGCAGAAGCAAATTTTATTGAATTTGCAACCTGATGGAGGTTAGTATAGATGGACTAATAAAACAAGTCCCACACACTGCTAGAAGCTGAAATATTTTTTCAGAGCTAGATGCAGAAAAAAATTATATTGAATTTGCAACCTGATGGAGGTCAGTGTAGATGGACTAATAGAACAAGTCCCACACACTGCTACAAGCCTAAATATTTTTTCAGAGCTAGATGCAGAAAAAAATTATATTGAATTTGCAACCTGATGGAGGTCAGTATAGATGGACTAATAGAACAAGTCTCACACACTGCTACAAGCTGAAATATTTTTTCAGATCTAGATGCAGAAGCAAATTTTATTGAATTTGCAACCTGATGGAGGTTAGTATAGATGGACTAATAAAACAAGTCCCACACACTGCTAGAAGCTGAAATATTTTTTCAGAGCTAGATGCAGAAAAAAATTATATTGAATTTGCAACCTGATGGAGGTCAGTATAGATGGACTAATAGAACAAGTCCCACACACTGCTACAAGCCGAAATATTTTTTCAGAGCTAGATGCAGAAAAAAATTATATTGAATTTGCAACCTGATGGAGGTCAGTATAGATGGACTAATAGAACAAGTCCCACACACTGCTACAAGCTGAAATATTTTTTCAGAGCTAGATGCAGAAAAAAATTATATTGAATTTGCAACCTTATGGAGGTCAGTATAGATGGACTAATAGAACAAGTCCCACACACTGCTAGAAGCTGAAATATTTTTTCAGAGCTAGATGCAGAAAAAAATTATATTGAATTTGCAACCTGATGGAGGTTAGTATAAATGGACTAATAAAACAAGTCCCACACACTGCTAGAAGCTAAAATATTTTTTCAGAGCTACATGCAGAAAAAAAATATATTGAATTTGCAACCTGATGGAGGTTAGTATAGATGGACTAATAGAACAAGTCCCACACACTGCTAGAAGCCTAAATATTTTTTCAGAGCTAGATGTAGAAAAAAATTATATTGAATTTGTAAACTGGTGGAGGTTAGTATAGATGGACTAATAGAATGATGCTATGCCCAAAAGGTTTTACTTCACTAGGTGCAGTAAAAAAATTTGTATTCTATACACAGGTGGTGTAGCTTGCAACACAGATAGGCTACTCCACTGACTAACACACTCTGCAATAGGCCAAAAAGGATTTGCTTTGCTAGATTTAGCCAAATGCTGTGAAAAAAACTTGCACAGCACTGGCACAGACCTGCCTGGCAAAAAGTGATAGGAACTGATGGAACCTAGCCCTGAAAAGGACTGCAATTACAATTAGTCTTTACTCCCAACCTATCTATTTAAGAGCACAGGCCTGCCTGATAAAAGTCGTATGAAATTATGTAACCAAGTCCTTAAAAGGACTGCAATCACAACTCTTCCCTACTCCCAAGCTATCTGTAGATTTGTGCGAAAATTGTCTTGAAATTAACAAAGTATAGCGCACACAGCAACAGCGGTGCAGTCTAACACGCAGCTGCAGCAGTGAGAAAATGGTGGCGATGGGGAAAATGGCTGGGTCTTATAGGGCAAGGACATGTGACAAACACTGCCAATGACACATGCCCTTGCTTGTGTGAAAAAAGGCAGTTTGCTCCGTGTGTGCGCTGCTGATAGGCTGACAGACTGCACCTCCCCACTGTAATTGCGGGAAGGAGAAAAAAAAAGGAGATCTTCATTATTCCTGCAGAGATCCATCCCCTGCCCCTCCCCCCGCCCCGCTGTACACTCAAACTGCGTATTAACATTAATTTTCAGCATTACTGAGAAAAAATCCAGTTATGATTTTGGTGCACGAACAGTTATCGAACTTAACCTCGAACAGCCGAATTTTTTTCAAATCGTTCGTGTTCGCCGAACGGCTCGAACACCGCCCAAAACAGCTCGAATTTGAGATTGGCGAACAGTTCGAGTCGAACACCGCTCATCTCTATACAGGAGTAGTTGAGTGTTAGGTTGATGGTGGGATGAAATTGATTAAAGTGTTCATGGAACGTCTTCAGCTGTTGCTCAGACCCCGTCCAGATGATTAAAATATCGTCAATGAGACAATAGTAGGCCAGAGGCCTGATGGGACATGAGGACAAAAAGTCACTTTCAAGTTTGGCCATGAAAAGATTTGCATACTGTGGAGCCCTTTTACTTCCCATCGCTGTACCAGTTTCCTGTAGATATATGTTGTTATCAAATTCAAAGTAATTGTGGGTGAGGATGAATTCTGTAAGTTTGACCACAGAATCAGCAACAATTCCTGTATTTTCTATGAAGATTTTGCAGGGATTTAATCCATCCTTGTGTGGGATATTAGAATACAAAGATTCCACATTCATGGTGGCCAGGATGGTTCCTTCTGGTAGAGGACCTACTGCTGCTAATTTATTCAGTAGGTCTGTCATGTCCTGAATGTAGCTGGGTGTACTCTTTACTAGTGGTTTAAGAACACACTCTACCCATCCGGAAACTTGCTCAGTAAGGGTTCTCACACATGAAATAATTGGTCTTCATGGATTTCCAGATTTGTGGATTTTGGGGAGCATATAGAATGTCCCTATTCTTGGACTCTCTGGTATCAGGTCATCGGCTCTTATGGATTCATCAGGCAGACACGATACCAACTTGTTTAGTTCCTTGTAATAGTCCTGTGTAGGATCAGACTCCAGTTCTTTGTAGTAGCACGTGTCCACCAGTTGTCTGTTTGCTTCCTTCATGTAGTCTGATGTGTTCATCATGACTATTGCACCACCCTTGTCAGCAGGTTTAATGATGATTTCTTTGTTGGTTTTCAAAGATTGTATGGCCTCTCTCTCCTGGGCACTGATGTTGGATGCTTGTCTCCTGTTTGTGTCTAAGATGGTGGATTTTAACACATGTCTGAAGGAGTCTATATATGTATCCAAATGAGGGTTTCGTCCAGGTGGAGGTGTCCAATCTGACCTCTTCTTGGTTGTCAAGATTCCTTTTCCTTCAGTTAGGGTGGGTTCTGAATCTTCTGTAGCATTGAAGTATTCCCTCAGGCGCAGTCTCCTGAAATAATTTTCCATATCAGAGTTCAGTTTTATCTAGGGCCTTAGTAGGACAAAATGAGAGTCCTCTAGAAAGCACGGTCGGCTACGCTTTGTTTGGTGTATAATCTGAGAGATTGATGACACAGTTAGATGCTTTTGTGTCTGGAATGGAGTGGTTGTCCAAATTGTCAGGTTTTGGCTTTGTTTTGTAACTGTTTGTAGAGCGTCCTGAGTTTAGGCGCAATCTGTGCAGCTTCTTTTCCTTGTTATGAATCAGAAGGGTCCGTAGTTTGTTATAGTATTGCTGTAATTTTTGCTCTGTGTTTTCTGTAAGTGTTTTCCTCCGAGTTTCAAATTGCCCTTGGACTTTACTCTTGATGCTGTAGAAGACATGCAAAAGGTGGTTCCTTAGTCTCTCAGAAGTCCTGTGGCAAAGGTTTTGTGCATAATGAGTATTGTAGGTATGAAGAATTGGGTTTGTAATCCAGAGTCCTTTGGGAATTAGATTCTCCTTTTTGCATTTAGATAAGAAAAAAATGTCGCTGTCCAATTGTGCACGTTTCTTCAGAAGTGGCTTAAGTTCCATGAAGATGCGGTACATTCTGGTATCCTCCATTTTGATATAGGGAAAATGTATATTCTTGTACCGTGTTACCAGTAGATAGAAAAATATTTAGATTTGAGAGTCCTCAGTGGTTGATACCTTTTAATGGCTAACTGAAAAGATGGTAACAAATTGCAAGCTTTCGAGACTACTCAGGTCTCTTCATCAGGCATAATATACCACAAAATCTGAAGAGTCACATATTTATACACAATAAGACACACAAGAAAAAAAAATGCAATAGGTAAGACAGGTGATGAAAAGCAGAGTTATTATGGAAGAGATAAACAGTTCTGGCTATAAATATTTTACAGTTAATAGATAAGGAGTGTGAAGGTTTTATTGTCCTTTGACCAGGTCCAGTGTTGTGATGGCCTCACACTTCTGAGGAGCACATTCCTTAGTTGATGTAGAATGACATAAATCCATGCGACACATTCATTCCTGCTCTGAAAGTGTTAAAGGTCATCATCAGTTTATATTCTGAGATTCTTCTTTCTGTTTGAGATTTGAAGTTACCTTTTAATACTAGTAATTTCATATCTTTTATGCTGTGATCAGGGGAACAAAAATGCTTGGCTACAGGCAGATCTATTCTTTTATCTTTTATTGTCTGGCGATGATGATTCATCCTTTTTTCAAGTTTTTGCCCTGTCTCCCCTACATAAAGACCCCCAGCTGGACATTTGGTACATATAATTAAGTACACTACATTAGTTGTGATACAGCTGAACGTACCTGGGATCTTATAGTCCTGATGTGAATTGGGAATCTTTTTCTTGTCTGTGGTCGTTATAAACGGACAGGTTTTATATTTTTTCTGGTTGCAAGGAAAGGTACCTGTAGCTGGTGGAGAGTTCAGGGAGCTTCTGACAATGATGCTTCTTAGATTTGGGGGCTGCCTGAAACACAGAAGTGGGGGTCTGGAAATATGGATTATAATCAGGCATCTTTTTGTAGTAAGGGTTGTAGTTTCCGTGCAGCTCTTCTTAGCCCCTCCAGATTTGGATTGTAGGTGACTACTAGAGGCACCCGGTTGTTTTCTTGTTTGGTTTTGTAATGTAGGAGATGATTCCTTGATATTCTGGTGGCTCTTGTAATCTGGTTCTCAATTGTTCTTGGATGGTAGCCCTGTTTCAAAAAGGTCTTTCTGAGGCCATCAAGGTGTTTGTCTCTATCCATCTGGTTGGAACATATCCAATTGTATCTGATGGCTTGGATGTAAACAATAGAATTTTTTTATATTTATAGCCAGAACTGTTTATCTCTTCCATAATAACTCTGCTTTTCATCACCTGTCTTACCTATTGCATTTTTTTTTCTTGTGTGTCTTATTGTGTATAAATATGTGACTCTTCAGATTTTGTGGTATACTATGCCTGATGAAGAGACCTGAGTAGTCTCGAAAGCTTGCAATTTGTTACCATCTTTTCAGTTAGCCATTAAAAGGTATCAACCACTGAGGACTCTCAAATCTAAATACTCAGTAATTGTGAAACCCCTTACTGACTTGACTAAGAAGGTGTCTGATTTTTCCCAATGGTCGGATGCTTCCCTCCAGGCTTTTTCTTCCTTAAAGAATCATTTTGCCACTGCACCTATAATCAGTCAACCGGATGTTTCCAAACCCTTTATTATGGAGGCTGATGTGTCGGATGTAGGGTTTGGGGCTGTGTTGTCTCAGGGTTCATCGCCTGGTAAATGGCATCCATGCACCTTCTTTTCTAAAAATTTGTCTTCAGCTGAGAATAATTATGACGTGGGTAATAGGGAACTTTTGGCGATCAAATTGGCATTCAAAGAATGGTGACATTGGTTGGAGGGGGCTGTTAACCCAGCAGCGTTTCATCTTAAACTTTCTCAGGGTCTTAAGGTCCACAACATGTTCCACAGGTCCTTACTCAAGAAGTATGTAGAACCTCTTGAGCCCTCACCTCTACCACCACCCCCAGTAATGGTTGATGGTAATCTTCAGTTCCAGATTTCAAGGATTATAGATTCTCATATTCTCTACAATACATAGTGCACTGGAAGGGTTATGGTCCAGAGGAGAGGTTGTGAGTTTCAGCATCAGAGTTGAACTCTCCCAGGTTGGTTCACTGATTCTATACCTCCTATCCTGAGAAACCCGGTCCTGAGTGTCTGGAGGCCACTCATAGAGGGGGGTACTGTCACGGATGTGTCAGAAGTGACAGTTGCCCTGCTGTTGGTTGAAGGACATCTCTTCTTTTGGCATTACAGACACCTTCTTAGAAGCTGTCTCTCTAGGACCCAGTGGCTACCTTCCTCTAGCTAATTAACACCCTGGCCTGGGTGTATAAATACCTGCTGTCTGCTAGAGGGAGGTGCCGGTGATACTCACATTATCCCTTGTGAAGGCTTGGAGCAAGTCCATTACTTCTTCCTCTATGGAGCTAGGGGAACGGATGTTTAAATCTCTCTGAAGTCGACTCATAGCTAAGCTATCTTCCCTTGTTTGTTCCCCCTTGTTGTCATCAGTTGCCAGTGGGGATCGACTAGCACTCATCCCCCTCCCTTCCCTAAGCAAGGCTTAACGCCAGGGAAAGACAGGGCAAGGTTTGCGTGAGGCGATTAGTGAAAAAACAATATAGGGACGTTAGTGGAGACAGGGTGATATTAGATCAGCTTAGATCTCCACTCCCCCATTTCCCTAGAGTCTGGGCTCACGTTTCCTCTTAACTTTGTGCTTCACTAAGTCTTTCCCACACTTTGCAAGACATATGGTCTTTGGAAGGAATAAGTCATGTGCTAGTCCTTTGTACTGATCACACATATATTTATACATGTAAATTAGATCCCCTCTGAGGCATTATTTTTCTAAGCTAAACAAGCTCAACTTTTTCAACCTCTCATCATGTGAGAGGACTCCATCCCATGTAATTATCTAGTTGCCCGCCTTTGAACTGACCCCCTAACTTCTGAATATCCTTTTTAAAATGCGGAGCCCAAAATTGGATTCTGTATTCCAGATGTGACCTCACCAGTGATTTATAAAGGGCTAACAATACGTTGGGATCGCAGGATTTTATTTCTCTTTTTATGCATCCTAAAATCTTGTTTGCTTTTGCGGCTGCTGCTGGACATTGAGTACTGCTGCTCAGCTTACTTGTAACCAGAATACCCAAGTCCTTCTCCTGTTCTGTAGTCCCCAGTAAACTCCCATTTAATGTATATAAAGCAATAGGATTAGTTCGTCCTAGATGCATTATTCTACATTTATCTAGATTAAATTACCTACAATGCACTATTATGGAGTCATAAAAAGATCCAAACCATTAATCATGATAGAAATAACCATAATTTTATTAAGCACTAGACATACATACATATCAATAAAAGAACTGTGCTCATTAGCGACAGTACAAGAAAAAAATTCCTCATCAGTAATGAAACATAGGTCCAGATATAGGCTCACAATCAATGCGATGCAAATCACATATGGGAAAGGGGACACGGATCACAGATCTATATGTGTGTGACTACTTTCCAGAGTCACAGGTGGAGTCATACATGGGATCTAAGACATTCCCATATAGGGTTGAATAGCAACCTAGATATATAAAAAAGTCACGGCACTAAAACTTCACCCATGATCTGGGGAGCATGTGCCCAAGTCACAAGTCCTACCTTAGAGAACATGCATAAGGTAATATAGTCCCAGTGGATAATCATAATATCAGCATGTCAATATAATAATTACCCTTCCCTATGTGTTGCACCGCTCAGTTTTGTGCCACTACGCACGTTTCGGTGCTCACAGCACCTTCTTCAAGGGTAGTAACCTAATGGAACTGGTGTTACATGCTTCCTTTTTAACTGCGGTCCGCAGCTGCACCACTGATTGAAGATCCAGACATAACGGCGCGTGCGCTCTAGCACAGAAGCCACCTCGCGCCCGGCATCTGGAATATCACGATAACGCGCACAGGTCACAGGGTGCACTTCCCCCGACCCTTGTGTGCGCGCATCGCATGAACGCCGGAGACCGAGCGTCAGCACATATGCGCCAGAGCGCAAGCGCACATCCGGCACCATTCAAAAAGATCCCTGAACAAACCCATCATTGGCACACAGGTATTAACCTATTGACATCAGGTATTACCATGACAAATTACAGTACATCACAAATACATGTGTATAACAGATGATAAAAAGAGAGGGTCAAACATAGAGTACAGATGAATGGAGTGCAGGTACAAATGTGGGTTATACAATATAAACGCAAGTGCCAATGATCTTATGTATCCTGCACCCCATTCATCATCTCACACCACATATTGCACATATTCCCAATGCGTTATATTAACCAAAGAGATCACTAAATTGAACCCGTGTCCACATCAAATCCCCATAAATGACAGCCAAGCTGCAGTCTAAATTGTATATAGGAGACTCCACATGTTCATGGGTCCGCTCATTTCAAAGATTCATATCACAAACCAATCCTATTTATACATTGATCATAGCGCCCTCAATATCTTTTTCTTTTCAATTAATCATCACATTTGTATCAAGAGAAAGTCCATTGTTCAAAGAGTGAAGGCACATAGATCAAAAGATTCTTTTAAAACATGATTAGGATCCACCATGAAAAGATATATGGCTTCATGCAGGTATCAGTCACGTACAAAATGTCCACATATGACACGAAGAGAGGTAGGTCAGGGATCATCAAATATAACTGTCATTCAATGAGAAGATACAAAATTCTGAAAAATAAAGAAAAAGATACACCACTTAAAATCAATTAGCATAAAAACAAGTGGAAAAGGTAAAGGGAGATTTTCGGCGGCGGCATGCTCGCCGCTTTCCATGTGTAGTGCTGGTACCGGTATGTTGACGACCTATTGATCATCTGGCAGGGGCCCGAGTCAGAGATTGGGGAATTCATGACTGGGCTGAACCGCAATGGCTCCAACATTAGGCTCACATATAGATACCACAAACATTCAATCGATTTTCTTGACATCCAACTAAATGTGGCGAAGGATGGGTATATAGAAACGGATGTTTTCCGGAAGGAATCATCTGTAAATTGCTTGTCGCATGCGTCCTCTGCACATAACCCTATGACAATTGGAGCCATTCCAACTGGCCAATTCCTGCACATGAGGAGGAATTGTTCCTCTGACGTAGGCTTTGAAAATCAAGCTGTAGACCTACGAGAATGATTCTTATCACGAGGGTATAGCAGGAGATGCATCAACAAGGGATATACCAGAGACAAAAAAACTCCTAGGTCACAGCTGTTGAGCAAAAAGATGGAAAGGAAATCGACTGATAACCACATACGTTTCATTTGTACGTATAATGCTGAGTGGAATACTATCCGCCCCATCTTAGAGAGACACTGGAACATCCTAAGGACGGACTCCACATTGGCCGCGACCTTGTCTGATCGCCCTTTAACTTCAACACGAAATAAGAACATTAAGGACTTACTGGTAAGGAGCAACTATGTGGTTCGGCCTGCTCCCCCGTTCGGGTCCAGAGGTCTCAGATGGGGCTTTTTTCCGTGTGGCGATTGCCCAGGCTGCAGGAATATGGTGAGGGCATATGATTTTCAATCATCAGACGGTGCAAAACAATTTAAGATAACCCACCATATTTCATGCAGCACCGCATATGTAATATACTATGCTACATGTGCTTGCAACTTAATCTATGTAGGCCTTACCACTCGGGAGTTAAGGATCAGAATGAGGGAGCATGTACGAGACATTTTGGTAGCTAAAGAAGTTTTGGACCCGATGGGTCTCAAAACAATACCGAGACACTTTAGATCTATACATGGCTGTGATCCATCCTCTTTCAAGGTCCGAGGCATAGATAGAGTTCGCTGTGGCATCAGGGGAGGTGATTTGAAACGCCTCCTTGCCCAAATGGAGTGTCGCTGGATCGTTACACTCGATACAGTGACACCGAAGGGATTAAATGAAAAACTTAGTTTCTCCTCCTTTGTCTAGTATAACCCCTCTCTACTTGTTTTTATGTTAATTGATTTCAATTGGTGTGTCTTTTTCTTTATTTTTTAGAATTTTGTAACTTCTGTTTGAATGACAATTATATTTGATGATCCCTGACCTACCTCTCTTCGTGTCATATGTGGACATTTTGTACGTGACTGATACCTGCATGAAGCTATTTATCTCTTCATGGTGGATCCTAATCATGTTTTAAAAGAATATTTTGATCTATGTGCCTTCACTCTTTGAACAATGGACTTTCTCTTGATATAAATGTAGGCAGTAGGTCTGGGAGTTGAGCTTCACTCCATCCTCAACCCGAAAAGGTCCCACAAGTTCATCTTTGTTGATACCAGCCCATACCAGTACCCCACCTCCACCTTGCTGGCGTCTGAGTCGGAGTGGAGCTCTCTGCCCTCTACTGATCCAGCCTCTGGCCCATCCATCTGGCCCATCTACAGTCACGCTCATTTCATCAGCCCATAAAACCTTTGAAAAATCAGTCTTAAGATATTTCTTGTCCCATTCTTGACATTTTATCTTATGTTTCTTGTTCAAAGGTGGTCGTTTTTCAGCCTTCCTTACCTTCGCCATGTCCCTGAGTATCGCACACCTTGTGCTTTTTGATACTCCAGTAACGTTGCAGCTCTGAAATATGGCAAAACTGGTGGCGAATGGCATCTTGGCAGCTTCATGCTTGATTTTCCTCAATTCATGGGCAGTTATTTTGCGCCTTTTTTGGCCAACACGCTTCTTGCGGCCCTGTTGGCTATTTGCCATGAAACGCTTGATTGTTCGGTGATCACGCTTCAAAAGTTTGGAAATTTCAAGACTGCTGCATCCATCTGCAAGACATCTCACAATTTTGGACTTTTCAGAGCCCGTCAAATCTCTCTTTTGACCCATTTTGCCAAAGGAAAGGAAGTTGCCTAATTATTAAGCACACCTTATATAGGGTGTTGATGTCATTAGTCAACACCCCTCCTCATTACAGAGATGCACATCACCAGATTTACTTAATTGGTTGTTGGCTCTCAAGCCTATGCAGCTTGGAGTAGGACAACATGTATAAAAAGTATCAAAGTGATCAAAATACGCATTTGCCTAACAATTCTGCACGCGGTGTAATGCTTTGGGAATATGTGCAATATGTGGTGTGAGATGATGAATGGGGTGCAGGATACATAAGAACAGTGGCACTTGTGTTTATATTGTTTGTGGGTTCTTTACTTGTATAACCCACATTTGTACCTGCACTCCATTCATCTGTACTCTATGTTTGACTCTCTCTTTTTATCATCTGTTATACGCATGTATTTATGATGTACTGTAATTTGTCATGGTTAATACCTGATGTCAGTAGGTTAATACCTGTGTGCCCATGATGGGTTTGTTTAGGGATCTTTTTGAATGGTGCTGGATGTGCGCGTGCGCTCTGGCGCATATGTGCTGCCGCTCGGTCTCCAGCGTTCACGCGATGCATGCACACAAGGGTCGGGGGAAGTGCACCCTCTGACCTGTGCGCCTTATCGCGATACCTCGGATGCCCGGCTCGAGGTGGCTTCTGTGCTAGAGCGCACGCGCCGTTATGTCCAGATCTTCAATCAGTGGTGCAGCTGCAAACCACAGTTAAAAAGGAAGCATGTAACACCAGTTCCATTAGGTTACTCCCCTTGAAGAAGGTGCTGTGAGCACCGAAACGTGCGTAGGGGCACAAAATCGAGCGGTGTAACACACAGGGAAGGTAATTATTATATTGACATGCTGATATTAAGATTATCCACTGGGACTATATTACCTTATGCATGTTCTCTAAGGTAGGACTTTTGACTTGGGAATATGCTCCCCAGATCATGGGTGGAGTTTTAATGCTGTGACTTTTTTATATATCTAGGTTGCTATTCAACCCTATATGGGAATGTCTTAGATCCCATGTATGACTCCACCTGTGACTCTGTAAAGTAGTCACGCACATATAGATCTGTGATCCGTGTCCCTTTTCCCATATGTGATTTGCATCGCATTGATTGTGAGCCTATATCCTGACCTATGTTTCATTACTGATGAGGAATTTTTTTCTTGTGCTGTCGCTAATGAGCACAGTTCTTTTATTGATATGTATGTATGTCTAGTGTTTAATAAAATTATGGTTATTTCTATCATGATTAATGGTTTGGATCTTTTTATGACTCCATAATGGTGCTTTGTAGGTAATATAATTATATGAGTCTTGATCTATAATGAATTTTGTTGCCCAGATTTTCTTTTGTTTCTATTTATCTACATTAAACCTCATCTGCCAAATGTTTGCCCATTCAGTCATCTTATCCACATTGTTCTGCAATTACTTAATCTCAAGATTAGATTTTAATATTCTACATAATTTGATGTTGTCAGCAAAAACTGACACTTTATTCTCAATCCCATCCCCAAGGTCATTGATAAAGAGGTTAAAAAGAATTGGTCCTAGCACAGATCCCTGCGGTAGCCCACTGCTGACTATATCCCATTTAGTGAACATACCATTTATGACGACTCTTTGTTTCCTATCATTTAGCTAATTCCTTATCCATCTACATAGAGTTCCCCCAGTTCCTTGCTTCTGTATCTTCAGTATAAGGCTGTTATGTGCTGCAGTATAATATGCCAGTGCAAAGTCCAGATAAATCACATCAGCTGCATTACCAACATCCATATTTGCTCTAACCTCCTCATAGAACCCCAAAATGTTGGTTGTACACGACCTATTTTTCATGAATCCGTGCTGATTATCATTAATTATATTATTCTCTGCGATATAACTCTGTAGGTCATCTCTTTTTAAACATCATATTCGTTTTCAGTATGACAAAATTAGTTAAGTTCAACTGTTATCGTCTCTGAATCAATTTGGCTGTAGAACAGATTATAATTAGAGATGAGCGTTGTTCTACTCGAACTGTTCGCCAATCTCAAATTCGAGCTGTTTTGGGCGGT
Organism: Phyllobates terribilis; assembly: GCF_046119375.1. Lineage (NCBI taxonomy): Eukaryota > Metazoa > Chordata > Amphibia > Anura > Dendrobatidae > Phyllobates > Phyllobates terribilis. Next base: position 289,498,482 of record NW_027362769.1, read on the forward strand.
GTTCGAGCCGTTCGGCGAACACGAACAATTTGAGAAAAATTCGGCTGTTCGAGGTTATGTTCGATAACTGTTCGTGCACCAAAATCATAACTGGATTTTTTCTCAGTAAAGATGAAAATTAATGTTAATACGCAGTTTGAGTGTACAGCGGGGTGGGGGGAGGGGCAGGGGATGGATTTCTGCAGGAACAATGAAGATCTCCATTTTTTTTTCTCTTTCCCGCATTTACAGTGGGGAGGTGCAATCTGTCAGCCTATCAGCAGCGCACACACGGAGCGAAGTGCTTTTTTTCACACAAGCAAGGGCATGTGTCATTGGCAGTGTATGTCACATGTCCTTGCCCTATAAGACCAAGCCATTTTCCCCGTCGCCACCATTTTCTCACTGCTGCAGCTGCGTGTTAGACGGCACCGCTGTTGCTGTGTGCGCTATACCTTGTTAATTTCAAGCCAATTTTCGCACAAATATACAGATAGCTTGGGAGTAGGGAATAGTTGTGATTGCAGTCCTTTTAAGGACTAGGTTACAGCATTTCCTACGACTTTTATCAGGGAGGTCTGTGCTCTTAAATAGATCGGTTGTGGGAGTAAAGACTAATTGTAATTGCAGTCATTTTCAGGACTAGGTTACATGAGTTCCTATCAGTTTTTGCCAGGCAGGTCTGTGCCAGTGCTGTGCAAGTTTTTTTCACAGCATTTGGCTGAATCTAGCAAAGCTAATCCTTTTTGGCCTATTGCAGAGTGTGTTAGTCAGTGGAGTAGCCTATCTGTGTTGCAAGATATACCACCTGTGTATAGAATACCAATTTTTTTACTGCACCTAGTGAAGTAAAATCTTTTGGGCATAGCATCATTCTATTAGTCCATCTATACTGACCTCCATCAGGTTGCAAATTAAAACTAATTTTTATCTGCATCTACAGTACCTCTGAAAAAATATTTGGGCTTCTAGCAGTGTGTGGGACTTGTTCTATTAGTCCATCTATACTGACCTCCATCAGGTTGCAAACTGAATATATTTTTTTCTGCATCTACCTCTGAAAAAATATTGGGCTTCTAGCTGTGTGTGGGTCTTGTTCTATTAATCCATCTATACTGACCTCCATCAGGTTGCAAACTGAATATATTTTTTTCTGCATCTACCTCTGAAAAAATATTTGGCCTTCTAGTAGTGTGTCGGACTTTCTCTATTAGTCCATCTATACTGACCTCCATCAGGTTGCAAATTAAAACTAATTTTTATCTGCATCTACAGTACCTCTGAAAAAATATTTGGGCTTCTAGCAGTGTGTGGGACTTGTTCTATTAGACCATCTATACTGACCTCCATCAGGTTGCAAACTGAATATATTTTTTTCTGCATCTACCTCTGAAAAAATATTGGGCTTCTAGCTGTGTGTGGGTCTTGTTCTATTAATCCATCTATACTGACCTCCATCAGGTTGCAAACTGAATATATTTTTTTCTGCATCTACCTCTGAAAAAATATTTGGCCTTCTAGTAGTGTGTCGGACTTTCTCTATTAGTCCATCTATACTGACCTCCATCAGGTTGCAAATTAAAAATAATTTTTATCTGCATCTACAGTACCTCTGAAAAAATATTTGGGCTTCTAGCAGTGTGTGGGACTTGTTCTATTAGTCCATCTATACTGACCTCCATCAGGTTGCAAACTGAATATATTTTTTTCTGCATCTACCTCTGAAAAAATATTGGGCTTCTAGCTGTGTGTGGGTCTTGTTCTATTAATCCATCTATACTGACCTCCATCAGGTTGCAAACTGAATATAATTTTTTTCTGCATCTAGCTCTGAAAAAATATTTGGCCTTCTAGTAGTGTGTCGGACTTTCTCTATTAGTCCATCTATACTGACCTCCATCAGGTTGCAAATTAAAACTAATTTTTATCTGCATCTACAGTACCTCTGAAAAAATATTTGGGCTTCTAGCTGTGTGTGGGACTTGTTGTATTAGTCCATCTATACTGACCTCCATCAGGTTGCAAACTGAATATATTTTTTTCTGCATCTACCTCTGAAAAAATATTTGGCCTTCTAGTAGTGTGTCGGACTTTCTCTATTAGTCCATCTATACTGACCTCCATCAGGTTGCAAATTAAAAATAATTTTTATCTGCATCTACAGTACCTCTGAAAAAATATTTGGGCTTCTAGCTGTGTGCGGGACTTGTTGTATTAGTCCATCTATACTGACCTCCATCAGGTTGCAAACTGAATATATTTTTTTCTACATCTACCTCTGAAAAAATATTTGGCCTTCTAGTAGTGTGTCGGACTTTCTCTATTAGTCCATCTATACTGACCTCCATCAGGTTGCAAATTAAAACTAATTTTTATCTGCATCTACAGTACCTCTGAAAAAATATTTGGGCTTCTAGCAGTGTGTGGGACTTGTTCTATTAGTCCATCTATACTGACCTCCATCAGGTTGCAAACTGAATATAGTTTTTTCTGCATCTACCTCTGAAAAAATATTGGGCTTCTAGCTGTGTGTGGGTCTTGTTCTATTAATCCATCTATACTGACCTCCATCAGGTTGCAAACTGAATATATTTTTTTCTGCATCTACCTCTGAAAAAATATTTGGCCTTCTAGTAGTGTGTCGGACTTTCTCTATTAGTCCATCTATACTGACCTCCATCAGGTTGCAAACTGAATATAATTTTTTTCTGCATCTAGCTCTGAAAAAATATTTGGCCTTCTAGTAGTGTGTCGGACTTTCTCTATTAGTCCATCTATACTGACCTCCATCAGGTTGCAAATTAAAACTAATTTTTATCTGCATCTACAGTACCTCTGAAAAAATATTTGGGCTTCTAGCAGTGTGTGGGACTTGTTCTATTAGTCCATCTATACTGACCTCCATCAGGTTGCAAACTGAATATATTTTTTTCTGCATCTACCTCTGAATAAATATTGGGCTTCTAGCTGTGTGTGGGTCTTGTTCTATTAATCCATCTATACTGACCTCCATCAGGTTGCAAACTGAATATATTTTTTTCTGCATCTACCTCTGAAAAAATATTTGGCCTTCTAGTAGTGTGTCGGACTTTCTCTATTAGTCCATCTATACTGACCTCCATCAGGTTGCAAATTAAAAATAATTTTTATCTGCATCTACAGTACCTCTGAAAAAATATTTGGGCTTCTAGCTGTGTGCGGGACTTGTTGTATTAGTCCATCTATACTGACCTCCATCAGGTTGCAAACTGAATATATTTTTTTCTGCATCTACCTCTGAAAAAATATTGGGCTTCTAGCTGTGTGTGGGTCTTGTTCTATTAATCCATCTATACTGACCTCCATCAGGTTGCAAACTGAATATATTTTTTTCTGCATCTACCTCTGAAAAAATATTTGGCCTTCTAGTAGTGTGTCGGACTTTCTCTATTAGTCTATCTATACTGACCTCCATCAGGTTGCAAATTAAAACTAATTTTTATCTGCATCTACAGTACCTCTGAAAAAATATTTGGGCTTCTAGCAGTGTGTGGGACTTGTTCTATTAGTCCATCTATACTGACCTCCATCAGGTTGCAAACTGAATATAGTTTTTTCTGCATCTACCACTGAAAAAATATTGGGCTTCTAGCTGTGTGTGGGTCTTGTTCTATTAATCCATCTATACTGACCTCCATCAGGTTGCAAACTGAATATATTTTTTTCTGCATCTACCTCTGAAAAAATATTTGGCCTTCTAGTAGTGTGTCGGACTTTCTCTGTTAGTCCATCTATACTGACCTCCATCAGGTTGCAAATTCAAAATAATTTTTTTCTGCATCTAACCCAGCCAATAGTTTTGGCCTAATACCACAGTTTGGCCACTCAGCTCTGCTCGGTTACCATCCATTGTTTTTTTGTGCAAACAACTCCAGAGTTGTGAATTAGTTAACCACCAAAATGAGTGGAAAAAGGCCTGCTGCTGGTGGAAAGGGGAATAGGCGTGTTGGGAAGGGGAAAAAAGGTTGTGTCCGTGGGGTAGGTGTTAAAGCAACAGTAACATCTGCAGAAGAAAGACCATCTTCCAGCCAAACTAAAATGTCTACTTCTTTTAGCGGACAATGTGATAAGATCCCTTTCTTACGGCCACGCCAATCGCTACAAATTCCAGATGAGGCACAAAAACAGCAGGTGCTTCAACGGATATCAAGTGCTCCTTTAAGTGGGCTCTCCTCCACATCAACTTCAACATCACAAATACTCCAGTCCTCAAAGGTGTCACCCAAATCGCACTTGCTTCCTCACAGCTCCCAAATCTCGAGCTGCCCGTCTGAGTATGAGGTAGAACAGATGGTTGAGTCTGCAGAGCTGTTTACTCATACTATAGCCTGGGAATCAGAGGTCGACTCCAGCGCTTCTGTGAATCCAGACGAGGAAATGATCTGCACTGATGCCCAGAATCTTTATGAGTCGGATCCAGGACCAGACGCAGAAGGTTCTGACCATAATGTAGACCCTCATTCCCAAACTGTAACTCCTGTTGGTGGAGACAATGAGGAAGACGATGATAAGACTCAAATACCTGATTGGAGCGACAACTTTAGTTTTTTGTCAGGGCAGGAACAGGTTGGCTCTGAGGACGACGGGTGTGATAACGCACAGGGTGATGATGATGAGGTCGGAGATCCCACTTACTGTCAACCCACAGTCAGCCAAGAGATGAGGTCAGCAGAGGAGGTGGAGGAAGATGCTAGTGACGACGAGGTCAGGTTGCGCCTTCCTGGACAGAGACGTAGTACTGGAAGCACGTCAACAACTGCATCCTCAAACACAACTCTGCCTCTCACCACAAGTCGTGGTGGCTCTTCAGGTCGCATGGGTGCTAAGCCTTGCATAGCCTGGGCATTTTTTCAGATCGATAAAGATGACCCAACTCGTGTTATCTGTAACATTTGTCAGCAAAAGCTAAGTAGAGGCCAAAAAATACATAGTTTGAGTACTTCATGCATGAACCGGCACATGGACATGAAGCATAAGTTGCAGTGGGAAGCTCAGTGTGCTACAATGCGGCCTAGCCGGCCGGGCCAACCACCGTCTGCCATATCTTGTGCATCCGCGGCCTCTTCATCCTCTGTGACTGGGGGGACAGCAGTCACACCTGTTTTGGGGCGCAGACCTGCCACCTCTTTACCCGCAACAGCCAGCGTGATTGGCAGGTCATCATTTTCTTTGGAGGTGGTAACACCAGCTGGTGTTGAGCGCTGTCCGACATCGATAGCACCACCTTTGGATCAAGGCAACCTAACATGTCCGCCTGCATCTTCCTCACAGACCGGCAGTTTGCCGGGGACACCCTTATCAACCCCGTCTAAGCACAATAGCCAGCCCTCGGTCCCTCAGATGTGGACAAGTAAAAGACCATTTCCTCCTAGTCATGAGAAAGCTAAGAGGTTGAATTTCACCATCTGCAAGCTCTTGGCTACAGAAATGCAGCCTTTCCGCCTGGTGGACACAGAGGATTTTCGAGACCTTATGTCCGTCGCAGTGCCCCAGTACCAGATGCCCAGTCGGCACTACTTCTCAAAGAAAGGTGTGCCTGCGCTCCACCAGCATGTCGCACACAACATCACCGCTTCTTTGAGAAACTCTGTGTGTGACAGGGTGCATTTCACCACAGACACTTGGACGAGTAGGCATGGACAGGGGCGTTACATGTCGCTGACTGGGCACTGGGTAACTATGGTGACAGCAGGACAAGGGGCTGCTGTCCAAGTCTTGCCGTCCCCACGAGTTGTGCGTCAATCCTCTTTATGTCAAAGTTCCTCTACTGCTTCTGCCTCCTCAACCTCCTCTCGGTCTTCCACCTGCACCCAAAGCCTGTCTGGTCATGCCACAAGCTTTCTAACTGCGCAGAAGGGATCCTGCACACCTCCTTACTATGCTGGCAGTAGGGCTCAACGTCATCAGGCAGTTTTTACATTGAAATGTCTGGGAAATGTGAGTCACACAGCTGAGGAGTTGTGGTCAGCTCTGGAGAACCAATTTCAGGAATGGTTGTCTCCACTGGACCTGAAACCAGGGAAGGCCGTGTGCGACAATGCTGCAAACCTGGGTGCGGCACTTCGCCTGGGCAATGTCACACACGTGCCTTGTATGGCTCACGTGTTGAACCTGGTTGTCCAGCAATTTTTAGCCCACTATCCCAGACTAGATGGCCTTCTGCAGAGGGCACGGTCGCTGTGTGCTCACTTCCGCCGTTCGCATCCCGCAGCTCAGCGACTTACATCTCTACAGAAGTCGTTGGGCCTGCCACTTCACCGGCTAAAATGCGATGTGCCTACCCGGTGGAATTCAACTCTGCACATGTTGCAGCGACTGTGGCAGCACCGACAAGCCCTGGTGCAATACGTTCTGACGTATAGCCTGGGCCAACGAGATTCAGAGGTGGGGCAAATCACGCTGGAGGAGTGGTCTCAGATCAGGGACCTATGCACCCTTCTGCACAGTTTTGAAATGGCGACGAAGATGTTTAGTGCTGACGATGCCATTATCAGCATGACTATTCCGGTGATTTACATGCTGGAGCACATGTTAAACAGAATTCGGAGTCAGGTGGTGGCACAAGAGGAGGTGGAGGAAGTAGAGGAGGAGGAGTTGTATGCGGAAGGGCTAACATCTGCAAGGTCCAGAAGGTCGGCAGCACCAAGGCGGCAGGCATGTGAGGGTGGGGGAGATGGTTTTACCAGGGCGCATGGTAGCAGCCAAACTAGTGAGGAAGGTGCAGGAGTCCAGGAAGAAGTGGAGGACGAACTGATGGAAGACTCATCAGATGAGGGAGACCTTGATCACATTTCTGTTGTGCGAGGTTGGGGGGAGAGGACAGAGGAAGGAAGCATGATTGTTACCTCGCCACCAACACAACAGGGACTTGGTGCTCCTGGATGCGCAACACACATGAGTGCCTTCTTGCTGCACTACCTGCAACATGACCCTCGATTTGTGAGAATTAGAAATAATCCTGACTACTGGGTTGCCACACTGTTAGATCCCCGGTACAAAAGTAAATTTGCAGAAATTATTCCTGCCATAGAAAGGGATGCACGCATGCAGGAGTATCAGCAGAGACTGTTGCAGAATCTTACATGTGCTTTTCCACAAAATACCAGTGGTGCACGTAGTGAATCTCACAGTTCCAACTTGCCAACCGTGGGACCGTCAAGTGTTCAGCACTCAAACCATAACAGAACCACAGTATCTGCTGGTAATATCAATTTTGCGGAATCATTTCACCACTTTTTTAGCCCATCCTTTGCAAGGCCACAGGAGACAAGAAGTCTGACACATAGTCAACGCCTAGAGACGATGGTACAGGAGTATCTCCAAGTAAACATTGAAGCCACGACTGTGTCACTGGACCCTTGCTCTTTTTGGGCTTCCAATCTGGATAAATGGCCGGAGCTAGCCACTTACGCCTTGGAGATCTTGTCATGCCCCGCAGACAGCGTTCTGTCTGAACGTGTGTTCAGCGCTGCTGGTGGTGTGCTGACAAATAAGCGCACGCGGCTCTCCACTGATAATGTAGACAGACTCACGTTCATAAAGATGAACAAATCATGGATCCGAAACAACTTTTCTACCCCTGTGTCATCCTGGGGAGAGTAAAAGCTTGATGATTGGTTAAAATCACCCTACCAAACGTTTTAAGCTTTCAAATTACTAATCATGTTTATCTGTATCTTGACTGGAAAATAATTTGGGCTTTGTAGCAGTGTGCAGCACTGATCCTATTAGGCCATCTATAATAAGCTCCACCAGATTTAAAATTAAAAATAATTTTTAGCTGCATCTAGCCCGGAAAATAATTTTGGGGCTCCGAGATGCGCAAGACACATAAGTGCCTTCTTGCTGCACTACCTGCAGCATGACCCTCATATTGTCAGAATTCGAAGTAATCATGACTACTGGGTTGCCACACTCTTAGATCCCCCAAACTTTTCGATCAACCTTTTCATTTTAATAAAGACCAAAAAAATTGTCATTTTTGAAATTATAAGCATTAGCAGGTTGTTAGAAACTGAAATCAAACAGTTTTCAACTCAAAACTTTATTCTAGGTGATGTTACATTTTCACATAGGACCCCTTGTTCGAAAGGAGCTTCTGAACTCTCTCGTCCATTGAATTTGTCAGGTTTTGGATGGTTTCTGCTTCAATTGTTTTGCATGAGGACAGAATACCCTCCCAGAGCTGTTGCTTAGATGTGAACTGCCTCCCGCCATCATAGACACTCCTTTTAATGATGCTCCAAAGGTTCTGAATGGGGTACAGGTCAGGGGAGCATGGGGGTCACACCATAAGTTTGTCCCCTTTTATGCCCATATCAGCCAGAGATGCAGATGTTTTATGTGCAGCATGAGATGGTGCATTATCATGCAGAAAAATGATCTTGCTGTGAAATACACGGTTCTTCTTCTTGAACCATGGCAGGAAGTGCTGTTTGAGAAAATCCACATACATTATGGAGTTCATCTTTAGCGCCTTCAGGGATCCTAAAGGGGCCGACAATCTCTCTCCCCATGATTCCAGCCCAAAACATTACTCCACCTCCTCCTTGTTGGCGCTGTAGCCGTGTTTGCGTGGGGTGTCCATCAACCAGCCATCCTCCACTCCATCCATCTGGACCATCGAGCGCTGCACGGCACTCATCCGTGAACAAAACAGTTTTGAAATCAGTCTTCATGTAATGTTTGGCCCACTGGAGCTGTTTCTGCTTGTGTGAAGTGGATAGAGGAGGTCGACAGGATGGCGTATGCACAGCTGCAAACCTCTGAAGGACCCTGCATCTTGTTGTTCGGGGGACGTTGGAGGCACAAGCAGCTTCAAAAACTTGTCTGCTGCTATGACAAGGCTTTTTTGCCGCTGCTCTTTCAACCTGACGTAATTGCCTGTAGGAAAGAGTCCTCAATTTGCCCTTATCAGCACGCACACGTGTGTACTGTGAATCAGCTACATACTTCTTGATTGCCAAGACACTTCATCCTGATCATCGCACAATGTTGATTGTAGTCATGCCTTGACCTAAACACTCCACAATTTGTTGCTTCTCAGCAGCCGACACATCCTTTTTCTTTCCCATTTTGGCAGAAAATGTAGGCTGCTTAATAATGTGAGAGAGCCTTCTTAAGTAGTCTTGCCTTTCATTGGACACACCTGCCAAACTAATTAGCACAGGTGTCTGCAATTGCTTACAGTGATATAAAGAGCCCTGACACACATCACCATCAATGAGTTTAACTGACAAACAAACAAATTCTTCCCTTATCACTCCTAAACACTTTTTGCATAATAATTTGGAACGCGGTGTACATGTGCTTTTCCACAAAACACCAGCGGTTCACGTAGTGAATCTTACAGTTCTAACTTGCCAACCATGGTCTGTATGGAATTGTTCAATAAAGGGCCCAAAATTAAGATAACATAGATGGGAGAGGTCTCTATGAATAGGAATTCCTAAGTATTTGTGTAGTGCCGGCGTCCCTGCCCTCTGCTAGGCAGGGACGCTGCTCCCCTCACCGCTCTGCCCCGTGCCCGGCGTCCCTCTCCCGCTCTGCTGTCAGCGCGCGCTCCTTCCCGGCGTCCTCCTCCCGCTCTGCTCTCAGCGCGCGCTCCTTCCCGGCCCCTGTGCTTAGGGCGTGTGCGCGCGCGCTCCCCTCCTCTTAAAGGGGCCGCGCGCGTCGTCCTAAGGAGTCCCCGGCCAATGGCCGGAGGACTTCATCATATATAAGGCACCTCCTCCAAAATGGAGGTGCCCGAGCAATGTTGTTTGCACCTGTGTCTCACCTGTGCTTCAGCCCTCAGGTCCCGTTGCCAGTTACCTGCCAGTTACCTGTCAGATTCCTGCCTGATTACTTGCTACCTGTCTGCTAGTCTGAGGTCCGACGGTCTGCCTTACTACTCCTGTCAGTCTGTCTAAGGACCAGCCTGGCCGCTCACCTGGGAGCGCTTCTCCGCTACCTGCCTGCTTGCCTGCCCGGAGGCTTCACTGTCACGTGCTGTGACCACCAGCTATTCCAGAGACTCTTGCCCGCTCACCTGGGAGCGCTTCTCCGCTACCTGCCTGCTTGCCTGCCCGGAGGCTTCGCTGTCACGTGCTGTGACCACCAGCTATTCCAGAGACTCTTGCCCGCTCACCTGGGAGCGCACATCAGCTACCTGCCTGCCTGCCTGAGGTCCGACGGTCTGCCTACCAACTCCTGTCAGTCTGTCTATGGACCAGCTTGCCCGCTCACCTGGGAGCGCACATCTGCTATCTGCCTGCTAGCCTACCTGGAGGCTCCGCCGTCACATGCTGTGACCACCTGCCTGTCCAGTGACTCCTGCCCGCTCACCTGGGAGCGCTCATCTGCTACCTGTCTGTTTGCGTACCCGGAGGCTCTGCCGTCACGTGCTGTGACCACCCGCCTGTCCAGAGACTTCTGCCCGCTCACCTGGGAGCTCTCGTCTATCTTCAGCCGCCACAGGTCGTACCAACCCTATACCTAGAGACTGCCCCGGTCACTTGCCGTGACCTCCAGCCCGTTCACTCAGAGACTGTCCCGTTCACTCAGAGACTGTCCCGTTCACTCAGAGACTGTCCAGGTCACCTCCTGTGACTGCCTGCCTGGTCGCCACCCGCTCCCTTACAAGGACCGCCCCCTTGTATTGTAGCCCAGAGGTTCCGCCTCCCAGACCCGTTACAGTTTGCTCGGGCCATGGAACCCGGTGGCACCCAAGCTCCCTCGCTCTCGGACCTGTGTCATGAACTGTCCCGTCAAAGGTCCCAACAGGAGTCCATCCTGGGTCACCTGCGGAATGTCAATACTCGCCTGGACACTCTGACTGCTCCACCGACAACCTCCGCCAGTGCCATGTCTCGCAATCCGGCAGCTCCGCTGCCCACTAATACCATGGTATCCTACCCCGGACCCCGGCTTTCTGCACCTCCTCGCTTCGGAGGCGACTCCGTCCAGGCTCGGGGCTTCATAAATCAGTGCACCCTGCACTTTGAACTATTGTCCCACCAGTTTAACTCCGACCGAGCCAAAATTGCATTCATCATGTCCCATCTCACCGGGGAGGCTCTGGCCTGGCTAAATCCTCTATGGGAGAGAGGAGACCCCCTGGTGTCCAACTTGCCTGCTTTTCTCACGGCTTTCCGGAAAGTCTTCGACGAACCCGGACGGAAGACCTCATCCGCATCATCATTGCTACGCCTCCGTCAGGAAAGCCTCACCGTGGGCCAATATGCCATACGGTTCCGTACCCTTGCCTCGGAGCTGGCCTGGGATAACGACGCTCTGGTTTCCGTCTTCTGGGAGGGTCTGTCCGGCCGTATTAAAGATGAACTTGCCGGTCGGGACATTCCTACCACTCTCGATGACTTAATAACTCTTGCCACCCGGATTGACCTACGGTTCCAGGAGCGTGCCAGAGAGGTCACCCGTGAGAGGAGGTTACTACGTCTAGCTCCTACTTTTCAGAAACCCGTCACTCCTTCTGTCTCTAACCAGGTACACCCTCCTGAGCCTATGCAGGTCGACCAGACCAAGATGGTCAAGACCCGTCAGGACTTACGCCGTGCCGAGGGGACCTGCTTCTACTGTGGCAGTAAGGAGCACCGGATCCGTGCCTGCCCGGAGAGGTCGGGAAACGCCTGTGTCTAGGTTCGCTCAGAGAGGTCCACCTAGACAAGAATAAATCCTCTCCATCCCTGCTGTTGTCAGTTTCAATCGTCTACGGGGAGAACCGTTATTTCGAACTAGCCCAACTGGACTCTGGAGCAGCCGGGAATCTTATTTCACAGTCCCTGGTAGAGAAATACCGCATCTCCACCAAACCTCTGGCTGTACCCTTGTCTGTGGCTGCCGTGGATGGGGGGCTCTTACCACGCCCCATCCAACTCATCACCGAATCCATTACTCTGCAGGTGGGAATGCTGCATTCTGAAAGTATCTCCTTTCATGTTCTGCCTGGACTCTCTCACGCCCTCTTGCTAGGTTTGCCTTGGCTCCAGAAACATGCACCCGTGCTTGACTGGCAAACCGGAGAAGTCCTTCGCTGGGGACAAGACTGTCATAAGACCTGCCTGGTTCCCGTCCATCCCGTCCGTCCCTCTCCTACCCCAGCTAATCTACCTGGACTTCCGATTCCTTATTGGTCTTATGCTGATGTCTTTAATAAAAAGGAGGCAGAGACATTACCCCCTCATAGACCATACGACTGTCCCATCGACCTGTTACCCGGTACTACTCCTCCCCGTGGGCGTATTTATCCTTTATCAGCTGCTGAGACCCGGTCGATGTCCGAATATATTGAGGAGAATCTGGCCAGGGGATTCATCCAGAAATCTACCTCCCCGGCGGGAGCAGGCTTATTTTTCGTCAAAAAGAAGGACGGCTCTCTCCGTCCCTGTATAGACTATAGAGGCCTAAACCAGATCACGGTGAAGAATAAGTACCCCCTTCCGCTCATTCCAGAATTATTTGATCGTCTGAGGGGGGCTAGAATCTTCACCAAACTAGACCTCCGTGGGGCGTACAACCTGGTTCGTATCCGTCAGGGGGATGAATGGAAGACGGCATTCAACACCCGGGACGGCCACTATGAATACCTGGTAATGCCCTTTGGTCTCTGTAACGCTCCTGCCGTCTTTCAAGAGTTGGTCAATGACATCTTCCGGGACCTTCTCTACTCCTGCGTAGTGGTGTACCTGGACGACATCTTGGTCTTCTCTCCGGATCTCCAGACTCACCGGAGGGACGTTTGTCAGGTCCTGCTCAGGCTCAGGCAGAATCACCTCTTCGCTAAATACGAGAAGTGCCTCTTTGAACAGACCTCGCTTCCGTTTTTGGGCTACATTATTTCTCAGACCGGCCTACGAATGGATCCAGAGAAACTGTCTGCCATCGAGAAATGGCCCCGACCGGAGGGGTTGAAAGCCATTCAGCGGTTCCTGGGTTTAGCCAACTACTACCGCCTCTTCATACCACACTTCTCTTCCCGGACTGCCCCAATTTCCGCGCTCACCCGTAAGGGTACTAATCCCAAACAGTGGCCGCCCGAAGCAGAAGAAGCCTTTCTTTCCTTAAAACAGGCCTTCTCTTCCGCCCCGGTGCTGCATCGCCCGGACGGCAACAAGCAGTTCTTCCTGGAAGTGGACGCCTCCTCCTCTGGAGCTGGAGCGGTACTTACTCAAAAATCTTCTTCCGGGAGGATGGTAACTTGCGGCTTCTTCTCTAAACTCTTCTCCTCCTCAGAGCGCAATTATTCCATAGGAGATCGAGAGTTATTGGCCATCAAACTGGCATTGGAGGAGTGGCGTTACCTGCTTGAGGGGGCTCTTCACCCGGTAATAATTTACACTGACCACAAGAACTTGGCTTACCTCCAGCATGCCCAGAGACTTAACCCGCGCCAAGCCCGGTGGTCCTTGTTTTTTGCTCGTTTTGAATTTGTCCTTCATTTTCGCCCGGCTGACAAAAACGTCAAGGCGGACGCCTTGTCTCGATCCTTTCTGGTATCTGATCTCGAGGAAGATCCGAAACACATCATCGATCCCGCCAGAGTAATGCAGGTGGCTCCCGTGAGTCTAAATCATCTCCCTCCCGGAAAGACGTTCGTATCAGTACCTGATCGGGAGAAGATCCTTCACTGGGGTCACTCGTCTAAACTGGCTGGCCACGCTGGTCAGAAGAAGACCCTCCAGCTTATTTCCCGTCACTACTGGTGGCCTACCCTGCACAAGGATGTAATAGACTTTGTTTCTGCCTGTGTGTCCTGCGCCCGCAACAAGGTTCCGAGACATCTGCCAGCCGGTCGCCTCCTTCCGCTCCCAGTACCTGTTGCCCCCTGGCAGCATATTGCAATGGACTTCATAACTGACCTCCCACTCTCTGCCGGTTGTACGGTCATTTGGGTGGTCGCTGACCGCTTCTCCAAGATGGCTCATTTCGTTCCCCTACCAGGCCTCCCGTCTGCACCCGAGCTAGCTAGAGACTTTATTCGTCACATCTTCCGTCTTCATGGCCTGCCCCTCCACATCGTGTCGGATCGTGGGGTACAGTTCACCTCACGCTTCTGGAGAGCCACTTGTAAACTACTAGACATCACCCTGGACTTCTCTTCCGCTTACCACCCACAGTCCAATGGTCAAGTGGAGCGGATCAATCAGAACCTGACCAGTTACCTCCGGCACTTCGTTAATGCCCACCATTCTGACTGGGTGGATCTCCTACCATGGGCCGAGTTCTCTTACAATAATCACGAGAGCGAATCCTCCTCCAAATCCCCGTTTTTTGTAGTCTTTGGTCAGCATCCTCGGATTCCTTTTCCTGTCTCCACCTCGGTGGACAACCCGGCTGCGGAATCTCTCGTTAGCAAATTTTCCTCCATTTGGGAGAGTACCCGATCCGCACTCCTTCAGTCGTCCGAACGGATGAAAAGACACGCTGACAAAAAACGCCTGGATCCTCCTCAATTTCGTCCAGGAGATAAGGTCTGGCTCTCATCTAAATATGTTCGACTCAAGATACCTTCTTACAAGTTAGGGCCTCGGTTCATCGGACCTCTGGAGGTCATCAGTCAGATCAACCCGGTGGCCTATAAATTGAAACTCCCGGCCAACTTACGGATCCCTAACTCCTTCCATGTATCTCTCCTCAAACCTGTGGTACTTAACTCTTTTTCCAAGTCTACAGGTACGCCTCCTGCTCCGGTTTCCGCTGAGGACGAGTTTGAGGTAGAGAACATTCTTGCCACCAAAAGGGTAAGAGGAAAGACCTTTTTTCTGGTAGATTGGAAGGGGTTTGGTCCTGAGGAGAGAACGTGGGAGCCCCGGGAGAACATCCATGCCCCTCTCATCCTAGCTAAATTTCTGTCTGGCCTAAAAAAGGGGGGGCCTAAAGGGGGGGGTACTGTAGTGCCAGCGTCCCTGCCCTCTGCTAGGCAGGGACGCTGCTCCCCTCACCGCTCTGCCCCGTGCCCGGCGTCCCTCTCCCGCTCTGCTGTCAGCGCGCGCTCCTTCCCGGCGTCCTCCTCCCGCTCTGCTCTCAGCACGCGCTCCTTCCCGGCCCCTGTGCTTAGGGCGCGCGCGCTCCCCTCCTCTTAAAGGGGCCGCGTGCGTCGTCCTAAGGAGTCCCCGGCCAATGGCCGGAGGACTTCATCATATATAAGGCACCTCCTCCAAAATGGAGGTGCCCGAGCAATGTTGTTTGCACCTGTGTCTCACCTGTGCTTCAGCCCTCAGGTCCCGTTGCCAGTTACCTGCCAGTTACCTGTCAGATTCCTGCCTGATTACTTGCTACCTGTCTGCTAGTCTGAGGTCCGACGGTCTGCCTTACTACTCCTGTCAGTCTGTCTAAGGACCAGCCTGCCCGCTCACCTGGGAGCGCTTCTCCGCTACCTGCCTGCTTGCCTGCCCGGAGGCTTCACTGTCACGTGCTGTGACCACCAGCTATTCCAGAGACTCTTGCCCGCTCACCTGGGAGCGCTTCTCCGCTACCTGCCTGCTTGCCTGCCCGGAGGCTTCGCTGTCACGTGCTGTGACCACCAGCTATTCCAGAGACTCTTGCCCGCTCACCTGGGAGCGCACATCAGCTACCTGCCTGCCTGCCTGAGGTCCGACGGTCTGCCTACCAACTCCTGTCAGTCTGTCTATGGACCAGCTTGCCCGCTCACCTGGGAGCGCACATCTGCTATCTGCCTGCTAGCCTACCTGGAGGCTCCGCCGTCACGTGCTGTGACCACCTGCCTGTCCAGTGACTCCTGCCCGCTCACCTGGGAGCGCTCATCTGCTACCTGTCTGTTTGCCTACCCGGAGGCTCTGCCGTCACATGCTGTGACCACCCGCCTGTCCAGAGACTTCTGCCCGCTCACCTGGGAGCTCTCGTCTATCTTCAGCCGCCACAGGTCGTACCAACCCTATACCTAGAGACTGCCCCGGTCACTTGCCGTGACCTCCAGCCCGTTCACTCAGAGACTGTCCCGTTCACTCAGAGACTGTCCCGTTCACTCAGAGACTGTCCAGGTCACCTCCTGTGACTGCCTGCCTGGTCGCCACCCGCTGCCTTACAAGGACCGCCCCCTTGTATTGTAGCCCAGAGGTTCCGCCTCCCAGACCCGTTACAATTTGATACCCTGTGAGGGCCAGGCAAAGGGAAAGTTGGACTGGATGGAATCCTATATGGATTTGGGGAGGGAGACATCGAGGGCCTCAGACTTCGCTGCATTGATTTTAAAATTTTACCATGTAACAAAGTGATCTATTTCAGCCATAACAGCATGGATGGATATATGTGATTGAGTGATATATACTAGGACATCATCAGCAAATAGAGAGCACTTGTACTCGGTGCCTCCCACCTCAATCCACCTAATATTGGGGTTATGGCGAATTGATGAGAGCAGGTGCTCCATCACTAGGATGTATAAGAGAGGGGACAGAGGACATCCCTGCCTTGTCCCATTGGTGATTGTGAAAGGTGATGAAAATGTTCTGACGCACCCCCTGGGCCTTGGGACACCCGGAGCCGGACCCTTTTTGGTGGATGCTGGTGGTTGTAGTCTTCGTGGCGGCGACCCGGTTCCGTTGCTCAGGGCGGTCAAACCAGTGGCGGAACTATTTATGTGGTTTTGATGTTTAAATGTCCGACTACGCCACCCGTGGATTGCGGTCAGAGTGAACCGCCGCGACAGGGCAGACCGCTGAGGCTGGTGTTGTGGGTGCAGCAGAGCGTAGCATAACTCCCCACGGGAGGAGTATAGCCTCAGGGCAGTGTATGCGGAGGATGGGGGTGATGGTGCAGGGCAGCAGCAGTAACGACACGGAGTCAGTGATGCAGTCCAGGGCCTTTACTCACAGTTCTTATTATCCAGACCACGTCTGCAGGTAACGGCTGCCCACGTCGTACTGTGCTCACCAGGTGAGGGGCTCAGACAACTCCCAGATAACTTTGGAGCACTTCACAGGACCCCCTTTGTGTGTCCTTTGTCTGGCCTTTCTTACCAACACTTCTGTCCGGCTGCCTCGGGCCTCCTCTTGGTAAACTTGGCGCCAGTTTCCCTGACCCTATGTGGTGCCTTCCTAGCGGGTGTAGCGAGGGGCTGCGCCACATAAAATGTCAGAGCCTCCGGTTTCTAGCTGAGGGTCGTTTCCTGCCTCCACTAGTTCGGGGACCGGTCTCCCCCTTTGGCCTGACCCCTCCACGCAGGTGGATTCGGGCGTGCGGTGGCCACTCGCCCGTCCGCACCCCTGGGATCCCTTCATTCCTCATTCCTGGAGCCTTCTCCGCTCCTCTTCCTTCCTTCTCCCTCTTCCAGGCCTGGGCCTCTGTTACTAGGCCCGCCTCCGGAGCAGAGCTCATGCAGAGCCCCTGCTCCCTGCCACTTCTGCTCAGACTTCTCTGCACTGAACTAAGATGGTGCCCACCTTTTATACTCCCTTCTCAATGCACCCAGGAACTGCTTCCTCCCTGCTCCTGCACTACAGGGTTCCCCTTCCTCAGTGTTCCCTCCCCCCACTCCAGCCAGGGACAGGGACTGTCGTGCCCATCTCAGGGGCATATTGGTCGCCCTGCCCCACGGCAATGTGGTGTAATGCATGCAGGTGTCGGGTCCTGATCCACACTCCATCCTTACCTGAGAGTGAGATATCACACCTCTGGGTGAGGTGCAATACGTCTGTAGCAACCGAGCCCTCAGGGTGCTACAGTTCCATTTATCTTCAGCCTAGGTGACGTATTGCGATACAGGGCCGTGATTTTGGCTATAAAAGGGTCCCCTAGACCCCTACCCCAAGCTTTTTAAGAGAATCATATATGGCGTGCCAGGAGACTCTATGGAATGCTTTCTCAGCATCCAACGAGAGTATCTAATTACAAATTTTTAACTGCATCTAGCCCAGGAAATACTTTGTGCCTAGTAGCAGTGTCTGCTAGTCAGCGGATTATCCCGGCTGTTAAGCAAGCTACACCACCTGTAGTTTAGACACTTAATTTTTTCAAAGGAAATGCTTCGGGACCATGGGATACTCAGTGAAGAGCATCAGGAGGCACCCCAAGGCATAGGGGCTGGGACTGGCAGTAGGATGCCTTGCGGTGGACAGCCGAGCTCGATCCTTATAAAAGCTTTTTAACTGCAGCAGCTTTAGTGGACGCTACTGGAGCTGGAATTACGCGGCTGCTGGCATGAGACTTGCCCTCCAATAGATCCTTGTAAATGGATTTAAAGTGTATTCATTCAAATTAGAGAGACAATTTAAATTAAAAAGCTTAGAGCTGCCTCCACCACAGAGGGGCTCGCTCGACCCACCAGCGGACAGGCACCAGTATTGGGAGAGGGGGACTGGCCATCAGGGTTCACCGCGGCTCTGGCACAAACCCGGCGACACGGAGGTGGCACGGGCAGGAGCGGACTGGCCGTGTCGGCTTCTCACTTTTTGGATTTTAGAAGGGCATGACATGCCTATATCTGTGTCTCCCCCTCCTTTTACTCCTCCACCTCTTTTATTTTCGCATGACTATATGTACTTGTCACTTTTCCATGTGTTAGTTGTGTCTTCTGAGCAGTTTGTCAGCTTTTGGACACCTTTGAAGGTGTTTTCTATGTGTTTCTATGTGTTTTTGTTTGCCTGCCATTGGTTTTAACGGTGTTCGAAGGTGTTCGACGAACAGTTCGACGAACAGTTCGGCGAACACACGGGTGTTCGACGAACCGAACCGAACTCGAACACTACGGGGGTGGCTCAACACTAATTATAATCACTCTTGTTAAAACCTTTATGATATCTCCTGCCAATTTTGAGTTCAGGGCTAAAGTCCACACAGTGCACACTAAGGCACTGGATATTTCCCATGGAGAGGTTTAGAGGGGGTGGAAAGACTTTGAAACAAAAACACAACCTGCAAACTATTTATCAGTAGCTAATGAAATATTATATAATTAAATAACATTAAAATATACTTAGAAGACAGATATTTCTTGATTTAAGTAGTGGACAATATTGCAACATTCTAAAAGCTTACAAGTCTATCTGTGCGTAGTGACCCAATGTAATGCAGTAATATATTTATATACACTGCTCAAAAAAATAAAGGGAACACTCAAATAACACATCCTAGATCTGAATGAATGAAATATTCTCATTGAATACTTTGTTGTGTTCAAAGTTGAATGTGCTGACAACAAAATCACACAAAAATCATCAATGGAAATCAAATTTATTAACCAATGGAGGCCTGGATTTGGAGTCACCCCCAAAATTAAAGTGGAAAAACACACTACAGGCTGATCCAACTTTGATGCAATGTCTTTAAAACAAGTCAAATTGAGGCTCAGTATTGTGTGTGGCCTCCACGTGCCTGTATGACCTCCCTACAATGCCTGGGCATGCTCTTAATGAGGTTGCGGATGGTCTCCTGTGGGATCTCCTCCCAGACCTGGACTAAAGCATCCGCCAACTCCTGGACAGTCTGTGGTGCAACGTGACGTCGGTGGATGGAGCGAGAGATGATGTCCCAGATGTGCTCAATCGGATTCAGGTCTGGGGAACGGGCGGGCCAGTCCATAGCTTCAATGCCTTCATCTTGCAGGAACTGGTGACACACTCCAGCCACATGAGGTCTGGCATTGTCCTGCATTAGGAGGAACCCAGGGCCAACCGCACCAGCATATGGTTTCACAAGGGGTCTGAGGATCTCATCTCGGTACCTAATGGCAGCAGGCTACCTCTGGTGAGCACATGGAGGGCTGTGCAGCCCTCTAAAGCAATGCCACCCCACACCATTACTGACCCACTGCCAAACCGGCCATGCTGAAGGATGTTGCAGGCAACAGATTTCTCTCCATGGCGTCTCCAGACTCTGTCACATCTGTCACATGTGCTCAGAGTGAACCTGCTTTCATCTGTGAAGAGCACAGGGCGCCAGTGGTGACTTTGCCAATCCTGGTGTTCTGTGGCAAATGCCAAGTGTCCTGCACGGTGTTGGGCTGTGAGCACTACCCCCATCTGTTGACGTCGGGCCCTCATACCACCCTCATGGAGTCGGTTTCTAACCGCTTGTGCAGACACATGTACATTTGTGGCCTGCTGGAGGTCATTTTGCAGGGCTCTGGCAGTGCTCCTCCTTTTCCTCCTTGCACAAAGGCGGAGGTAACGGTCTTGCTGCTGGGTTGTTGCCCTCCTATGGCCTCCTCCACATCTCCTGGTGTACTGGCCTGTCTCCTGGTAGCGCCTACAGCCTCTGGACACTACTCTGACAGACACAGCAAACCTTCTTGCCACAGCTCGCATTGATGTGCCATCCTGGATGAGCTGCACTACCTGAGCAACTTCTGTGGGTTGTAGAGTCCGTCTCATGCTGCCACGAGTGTGAAAGCACAACCAACATTCAAAAGTGAGCAAAACATCAGCCAGAAAGCATTGGTACTGAGATGTGGTCTGTGGTCCCCACCTGCAGAACCACTCCTTTATTGAGGGTGTCTTGATAATTGCCAATAATTTCCATCTATTGTCTATTCCATTTGCACATCAGCATTTGAAATTGATTGTCAATCAGTATTGCTTCCTAAGTGGACAGTTTGATTTCACAGAAGTTTGATTTACTTGGAGTTATATTCTGTTGTTTAAGTGTTCCCTTCATTTTTTTGAGCAGTGTATATAGCCAGACCCTCAGAACTCGCTGGTGTATCATCCTGGTTATGATAATTTGCAATGCAAGTAGTCTGAGGCATAAATCCGTTGTATATTATTGGCTGTCTTCAATGTTCAAAATGATGACCATGGTTTTTCATTTAGGTCCAGCAATATCTCAACCTGACTAAAAAGTGAAAAGTTCCCTGGCAAACTCTCTACACTGTGCCTTGGCTTCAAGGGTGAAGCTGCAAGTTCCAGTTGTGCCATAACAATACAAAATGGTACACAGCAAGGTCCTCATACAATCCAATGTGTTTCTGAGAGGACACTCTCCTTCAAGGATGGGGTGTATAGTATAGTATAGGCCAATTAACCTACAACCTAAGAGTAGCCCATGTATATTCACAAATTCCATATTTACCAAATCCAAACATAACTAAACCTTTAATTAAATGTAAATAATTATATTTCTGCATTCAGATGACAAGGACATAAGGTATCCAACTAAATTTATCCAAGGGACATAGTTTTTATATAATCACCACCTCACCAGTGGTTTTAAATTGAGTGCCTATCTGCAAGAGACATTGTGGAGAATCGCTACTGGCCGAGGCACTTTCCACTGAAAACTCAGAGTGAAATATCACTTGACATGTATCAAAAAACCTTTGTCATCATTTTGGACACTGAAAAGGTTTTTGTATGCTTTTAAATCTTTGGTAGAGTGAGATTTTATCTACTGCAGATTGACCAAGTATAGGATATTGGAAGTAACACCATTTGTGGAATTAAAATTATTGTTTATATTAAAACATTAGACTAGGTTTCATGTTTTTATTTCAAGTTTTATATAGAATTTATTCTCACTATGTTTTACTGTATTGTATACCTTATTGAATATCAATTTAGGATAACTGACACCTTTAATGGGGCATTCCCACAATAAAGATAATGTCTTAATAATTGGTGACTTAAACAATAAAAATATACCTAATTTACATTTTTGCTGAAAATTTTATTATTTGAAACAAAACATTTTCCCAAGTTCTCCAAATCCTACCATTGTTTTTAAATGTTTGCCACTGGTTACCTTCTATAGTTACTATTTATGTAGATTGTGCATGTACAGATTTGTCCAGAGCATTTAGCGTGGGCAATGGCAATGCATAATTGGCAGTAGAGAGTAGAAGTATCTTCACAGATATGTCATAGAAACACCTTTCCTGGGAGAGCTAATTTGCAGGGACACTCCAGATCAGCCAGCGCTGGTCAAATTAGGCAATGACAAGAGCACACACAGGAGCCTTAATCAGAGTACAAAGATTGTCTGTCTGATACACAAGGACAGAAATTTTTACTGGTGCGTAACATAGTGCTTAACTAAATGAGAATACAAATTCTACTCCACTTGCTTTAGGCATTATCCTGACTTATGCTGCACAAAGCAGTGGCACTTAGAAAAGTTATGCAGACACTGTGTGTCTGTGGACAGTCAAATGACAAACTGATGGAACTTACTGCTACCACTTAATCTAAATTACTGGGCCGTTCGGAGCATTTCTGCTCAACTGATTTCTTAGTATCGTGCTACAGTATAAGCTGTCACAGAGTATTAGACTGCATTCACACACACATAAATGTTACCACCCAAGAGAAACTGAACAATTTTTTTTAAATCTTATCCAACTTACATCCTTGTTGGTTTCACTTTTTTCTCATCCGTTTTCTGACCTTTTTTATCAATTGAATGAAGGAATAAATATGGATAATCCGCACTGCTGGTAAGTAGGAATGTAAATCCAGGATACACAATTATACGATTGCATGAAAAGGAGAACCAGAGTCAATGCTTTTATAAAAGATAATCATTTTATTGAGATGCATTAAAAAACTGACAGGTGAACAAAAAAATAGCATAAAAAAATATATCAAGAGAAAAAAAATAATAAAGATAGGTCACAGGGCAATATACAACATCAGTGAAAAAGATACTCTTATGGTAGGGCCAAGGATCATCACCAGGTAGCAAAAAAGTTAATGCTACCCTTCACAAAAAATAGAAGTCCGATAAATGTCATAAGGTGGGAGACCTTCCTCCACATAATGGCAGGCATATACCAACCACATCAAATTAGATTTCTCATAGTTAAAGTAAGGTCAATCAGTATAGTATTAAGGTACAGGCATGCCTGTCAAAGAGTGGTGGACCCTCAACCACAAGTGTAGACCTAAGACATGAAGGACTAAAGTGCTTATTCCATACTTGTTAGTGTGCGCATGTAAAAACATATGTAAGCATAGCAGGAAAAGGCAATCCAATAGACATCACATATATAAAAGGTAAGTAGAGATCCAGCAAAGTGTATGGGATTTATGTAAATCTCTTGCCCACTGTGTTTTTAATGCTGTGGAAACTGACTCAGTTTTGAAATACTGTATGCAACATATAAATATGCTTTTTATTTGTGTCTTTTAACTCATAGACATGAGTGAGATGAGGAAAGTCTGCAGATAAAAATGCATGTGTTTTTATTACTTTTCCGCAGCAGATATACAATAAAAACACATGTAATTGACACATAATTATCAATAAATTGTTATCAGAGCTAAATAACAGAACGTTTCTAAATCAAATCATTGTTATTTAAAACATGAATACCAAAAAGAGACAATTTAATTTAGCTAATTGTTCCAGAAAATATTTAGAAAATCTGCAACAATCAAAAATGCACTAAATATTCTTAATGGAAACTTATCCCTACACTTGTTTTATCACACCAATGCCATGAGGTATGAAGTTGTGTTTTTTCCCAGGGATCTGTTCCAGGCATTCTGTGGGTGATCAATGAGCTTATAGATAATTTAGTTATCACTATTAGGCTGGGTCACACGACTGTAGATTCTTTCTTTTTTTTTAAGTTTACAGAATTTATGTCTATTTGTGGAACATTTGGACTACTTTCCCACGATGAGCTTTTGTGGTCATTAGTAGCTTTTATAGGATAAGTTCCTAACAAATATATTTTATGTCCTGAATTTGCCTAACAACAATGTATGAACAATTTTGTATGAGTTCTTGTACTAATTTTCTCAATCTTGCTCTTCATTAACCCACAGTGTGGGAAAGGACTGTGTCACCTTGAAAGATTTTCCTCTTTATGCTTCGGTATACTATATAATGATAATTGCTTTCTAAAAATATACCAACTGTTTAAAGTTAAATAAGATTAAGCAAATTTCATAATTAGAAGCACATTAATTTATAATAATATTTGCATTTCATTTTTGCAGATGGTAACAGTGGGTCACTAGGTTGTGAGTCATTTAAACTAAGAAAATAATTTGCTTATAGCATATAAAACAAATCTACAAATGTTTATAAGTTTTAATTATTCTATATTTATGATAAAGCTCTCATATTAATTTCTTCATGACATGGCAAATTTTCATTATTGTGCTTTCCTTTTTTCCCCATTATTGACATAGCTATACAAGATCTTATTTTTGCGTGATGAGTTGTAATTTGAATGACTACATTCATTTTACCATTTAATGTGCTAACAATTGAGAAAAAAATTCCAAGTGTGGTGAAAAAAATGCAATTCTGTCATTTTTAGGGGGTTTGGGGTGTGGTGGGGGAAGTTACAGCATTCACTGTGCTCTAAAATGGCTTGGAAACATGATTTTTCAGGTCAGCATGAGTATGGCAATACTAAATGTATATAGTTTTTTATATTTTTTATATATAGTTTTTATATACTTATTAAGTTAGTAGTTAAACAAATCATAACTTTGGAAGAACTGCAATTTTCTATGGTATTTAATATTTTCAAATTTTTCTGTCAGTGGAACTGTATGAGAGCTTGATTTTGCATGGTGTACTGTAGCTTTTATTTAAAAATTCAGTATAAATAAAATGTTTGATTTCAAATTTTTCTGTCAGTGGAACTGTATGAGAGCTTGTTTTTGCATGGTGTACTGTAGCTTTTATTTAAAAATTCAGTATAAATAAAATGTTTGATTTCAAATTTGTTTTTATTTTTATATATAGTACAATTAACAAAGCAACAACATTGTCTTGTTAAAAAAAGAGAAGATGAATAAATTGGAGGGGAGGGTAGATAGAAGGGGTTGGAAGGGATAGAAAACATAGTAAGTGAATTAGGAAGCGAAAAGGAAAGAAAAATGGATTACCATAACCAATTTTAACCCCTTACCAACATCTATTGTACATGTACCGTGCAAAGCGGTATCAGGTGTATGGAGCAAAGCGCCACCTGCAAAGGTCAACCTGTTAATACTGCTGTCAAACTCTAATAGTAGCATTCCCCACTGCTGGGGACCCTTCATTAATTGCAACCGTCAGTGGACCTGTGATGTGGTCATGGTCACTAATAGGTTACTATGACAGCCAGAGTCTGTTGAAGACCTCCATGCTTGTCATTGTAGAGCTCTGTGGCCGGGTTTCAAATGAGACTAAGATTTTCACTATACGCAGCAAAACTGTTGTATTGCGATAAATAGCACAAGTGATCAGACAGTCGCTGGATAAAGTCTCCTAAGGGGACTAACAAGTATAGTGAAAATTTTAAAAAAATGTTCTAAAAAAAATCGCCAAAATTAAGGTTTTTTTGGTTGCTGCAATATCACAAAAAATGCTGTAACATGCGATCAAAATATCGTAACTATTCTAAAATGGGGTATCAAAATGTCATCTTACCCCACAAAAAATAAGCCATCACACAGCTCCATTGACTGACAAATGAAAAATTATGGGTATTAAAAAATGGTGACACAACACCCAAAATTCTTTTTTTTTTTCAAATCTCAGATTTTTTTTCACCACTATAATAAAAAAAATGACACATTTGGTATCGCATTAACTGTACTGATTAGCAGAATTATATTGCAGGATAATTTTAACAACAAAATGTACGCCGTAAAAAACAATTCTCAAAACACAATGTCAGAATTGCGCTTCATTTACAATTTCACCGCACTTAGAATTTTTTTTTCAGTTTTCCAGTACACTATGTGGTAAAATGAATGGTGTCATTCAAAAGTACCACTTATCTTGCAGAAAACAAGTCCTCATACGGCTATGTGGACAGAAAAATAAAAAAGTTATGGCTCTGGGAAGAAGGGGAAGAAAAAATTAAACACAAAAACGGAAATTGGCCACTTTGGAAAGGGGTTAATCTTGACATTGTAAGGGTAAGTGCACACACATTGTGTTTTTTCTGCACATTTTCTGCACCAAAATCTGCATGAAATCTGCTGATAACTTTTCTCTGGCAGGAGAATAGCTGCGTCAAAAACCCAGGTTTAGCTGCGTTTTTTGTTGCGCTTTTGCTGCGTATTGGCAGCGTTTTTTTCACTGTCCTTCTGTCTCTACTTAGTAAGGCACATAAGTTCTGTGAAAAAAAGACGGATTCTATTTTGCCATCAAAAACGTTGCAAATACGCACCTAAATACGCAGGTGCATTTTTTTGTGCGTTTTTGCTGCGTATTTGTAGCGTTTTTTCCTCCCTCCATTACTTCCTATGAGTGAAAAAACACTGAAAAAATGCTGAAAAAACGCTGAAAGAAGCAACAATAATAAGTTAAATTAACTTTATTTTTAAAGTGAATCGCTGTCTGGTTATAGTCATTGTGTTTAACTTGAGTGGTTAAATGTTTTTGGGTGGGTTTAGTTGTTCGGTTTTTCTAGAATTGCGAAATGTTTTGAACCATTGTTGCCACTTATTATTATGTGTAGTGTGTAGTTATTTTTTCTATAAAATGATCGCATTACCAGACAGCAAAAGAAAGATTATTAATCTGTTACGAGAAAGAAAATATCTTCTCTGTTGTTAGCTTTAGTCACAGTGAAGTCAATATGATAGACTTCATTAAAATTATGGATTCCTCACTGTACAAAAATTCAACCTCCAAAGACAAATTTTAAACTCCATAAAAGTATTATACACAACCCCGTCAGATAATGTATTAGTCAACAACTACCTTTCCAAAAATGTCTTAATTACAAACTCTACTCACTAAGAGAAGTCATAAAAATAAGTAACTTTATCCACATTTCATATTATAAAATAAATGAAAACAAAGCTAAAATCCTAGGTTTCTCTCTGAATTTAACAACAAAAGCGATAATTAAAGAATTCTAATGACAAACTAATGCTCTAAAATACCTAGGAATTCAGCTAATGGATCCATATACAAAATAATAGAAGAAATAATAGAATAAAACTTGACTTCTATACATTATATGGTAAACTTCAGAAACATATCAAGAATTATTTCATACTAGAAATATCCTGGTTAGGGAAACTTATCCTCTACAAGTTAATACCATTACCCTAAATCTTGTATATTTTTAGAATAATACCAATACTTATACCAATATATTTTCAAAAAAAATACAAAGGCTATAATCCAATTTAATTTGGGAGTCTAAGCCCCTCTTAGAATTGCAAAAAAAGCAACAACTTTTCAAACATAAATTCAAAGCAGGAATAGGGCTATTACATCTAATAGGGTTCTATGCGACTAATACTATCACTAAAATCAGTTCACAAATGGAAATAGTTCTGGATGGATAGAAATTGAATTGATTGAAAATAACGACCTTCCACTCATCATTAATCATAGGACATCATCTAGATTGAAGTGTTCCAGATCTAGAACTTGCCACAACAAAAGCTGCAATATCTACATGGAAACGTATTACAACTATGCAACTTATGCTCAATAGAAGTACCCTCCGCATTCATCCCTATAGCAACTCTTAATATGGCAATCCTAAAACTTCCAGCAAAAGAATGTAAAAAAGGGTATAGCGGACTTATCATAAAAAATGAAGCTAATGGTTCCTTTATCCTTTTCCATTTCATTCAACATGATTATAACTTAACAGTCAGGTTTTTTCTACATATGCCAAGAAATTAGGAAATATCTCAACAAAATATGTAAGTTCCCCATACATTTACCAAAAGACCTAATTGAGTTAATAAACAAATCTCTCAAATTACTTGGAAGACCAGCAAAATACACAGAAAATTCCACTCAGAAATGTACCCAACAAAAGATATAAACAATGTTATAATGGGGAAAAGATTTAAAAAACTTATTCACACTGGAAGAATTGGAGAAAGCACTAAATATCTCTTATTAACCCCTTCGTGACCTTGGGTTATTCCATTTTTTTTTTTTTGTTTTTTCCTCCCAGAGCCATAATTTTTTTATTTTCCAGTCAATATGGCCATGTTAGGGCTTCTTTTTTGTAGGACGAATCGTACTTTTGAACAACACCATTGGTTTTACCATATCATGTACTAGAAAATGGGAAAAAAACAAATGGCGGTGAAATTGCAAAAAAAGTGAAAATCCACAATTGTTTTTTGGATTTTTTTTACCGTGTACACTAAATGCTAAAACTGACCTGCCATTATGATTCTCCAGGTCATTACTAGTTCACAGTTACCAAACATGTATAGGTTCTTTTTTATGTAAGTGGTGAAAAAAAATCCAAAGTTTGCAAAAAATAAAAATAAAATGGAGCCATTTTCCAAGACTCGTAGTGTAGCACCCTGAGGATTCGGCTGCTACAGGGGTATTGCACCTCAACCCAGAGGTGTGATATTCCACTCCCGGGTAAGGATGGAGTGTGGAGCTGAGCTCAGAAGGCTGCATGCACTACACACATCCCATTTCCGGAGGGCAGACCAACGGTACTCCCACTTAGAAATGTGCAGGTACGACCGAGTCTGTCCTTGGCTGGAGTGGGAGGGGGGTGGTACATCCCAGTAGTGTAGGGGCAGATAGGGGGAGCAGTCTGGGTAGTGCTAGGAGCTCATTGGGTGCTGGTCACCTGAGCTCACACATAGAGGGAGTATTTAAGGTGGGCACCATCTAAGATCAGGGTCAGTCAGTCAGTCAGTCTGTGAGAAGTCAGCCTGTTGTAGTGAAGACTTTGCAGAGCAGTGGAAGAAAGCAGAGGAGCAGAGCAGCCCCAGGCCCAGAGTGAGAGAGGAGAGAACGAAAGACCCAGAGGGGGAGAAAGAAGGAACTCTGAGAGCCCAAATACAACCACAGGGTGAAGAGTTGGCAACAGGGTACCGGATCCCAAACTGGTGGGGGCTACAGCATACCTCAGCCAGAGACCGGAGGCCGTGGGCAGCATCTGCCATGGCCACCCACCAAATCCACCCGGAAGGCAGACCACGCATAGGGTCAGGGAACCCAGAGGCAAGGGTTCGCCAACAAGAGGCCCGAGGGAGCCGGACATAGGTGGATCCCTGGTGGGGAAGGCCAGAGACGAGGACAGGACAGAAAGGGAGCTCAGAACCACGCTCCAGAACTACTTGGGGGTTGGCCGAGTCCAGGACCTGGTGGACGCAGCACGGCTCGGGTGGTCACTCAAGGCCGGAGTGACCAGTACAAGAACAGCAGTAAGTAAAGAACCCTGAACTGCACAACCCGACTCTGACTCTCATTACCATCTTCCCTGCACTTCCACAACCACCATCCTCTGCACCTGACCCCCTGAGGCTATACCCCTCCCGTTGGGGGTTATACTACCTAAGCTGCACAAACACCATCAGCCTCAGTGGACCCTGCTGCAGCGGCGGCCGTAGTGACCACAATTCAACGGGTGGCGTAGTCGACATAAAGAACTTTAGTAACATCAGTAAGGACTGCCACACACTGAGCTTGACACCCTGGGCACGGACCGGGTCACAGCCACTCGGAGACTACAACCCCCATCTGATCCGGCTCCGGGTATCCCCCAACAACACTGGCCCAGGGGGCGCGTCAACTTTGGCGTAGTCGGCAGGATAACGTGCCCGCAACAACCGGGTACTGCGTGCCTGAAGAAAAGTACACCGTTACCTCAAAAAGAAGTCTCCTGCCGGTTCCGGAGGGTCCCCGCCATCGGGCCCCATCACAGGTCGTTTCCCGCCGGTTGTCTGCCATTTGCAGCTTTTTCCCGCCATCCATGGAGTTTCCCGCCACTGGGAGACGATTCCCGCCATTTCCAAAGATTTCCCGCCTTGGAAGAGCGGACGCCATTATGGGCGTGCCAGAGGGTGGCAAGAAGCCACCTCCCATCGTGGGCCAGGTCGAAGAATGGCGCCAAAAGCGGAAACCGCGCCCACCAACAGAGACTGTGATGCTGGAAGTGTCCATCAGCGTAAGAGAACTGCCCCTGGAACTGAAGTTGCCCCGGGACCACCCTCGATGTGGGCGGAGACAGAAGAAGAGAACAAAGATGGGTGTCGCCTGGAGCAGTCTGGAGAGAGCGCACCCGGAGACAAGACGTCTGGAAGAGAGTCCAGAGAGAGCCTACCCGGAGATGGAGGGAGAGCCAGGCAGCACCGACCCAGCGGTCAGGAGCCTGATGCGGGCCGCCACTCCAGGCAGCACCGACCCAGTGGTCAGGAGCCTGTTGCAGGTCGCCACTTGAGAAGGCCTGCTGGAGATCCTAACACAGCTCCCCCGAGACCGGGAGTGTGCACAGACTGCGCTGGAGGGCCTCGCACAGAGGTTGGCCCGGGTACAGCGAGAGACGTTGGCGGAGTGGAGCCGAGAGATGGCCCAGCAGACCGAAATCCATCAGCGGAGCACGCCACCCGAGACGAGGAGACAGACCGCCTCTGAGGATGGCGCAGGAGGACTGAAGGCCGGAGACGGCGCCGAGAAGGGAGCCGAACGAAAGGAGGCAGGTAAAGGGGACGTCTCTACCCCAAACCGGGAAACCGCGTACCTGCCCCAGCTCCCCGTCGCAGAGCCCGAAGTATCCCCTGCCGTGCCCGTCGCTGCAACGTCACCGCCGCAGACTAGGCCTCAAACGGGAGCCGCGACCCCTGTGACGTCACACGCCTCGACCCCGAGCGTGACCAAGCAGGAAGTACCATCGGCCTGGTCGCAAGGCCTAGTACCCCCGGGCACCGCAATACCAACAGCGCCCCCTACCTCCGCGGAGCCCCCGGCCTGGTCGCAGGGCCAAGTAACACAGGGCGCCGCCATTCTTACGGTGCCCTTTACTTTCAAGGTGCCCCAAGCCTGGTTGCAAGGCCTGGTCAACCCGGGCGCCGCTACCACCACGGCGCCCATAACACCTAAAGTACCGCACCTGGGTGAGGACCTGTTCGCCCAGCATACGTGCCCGGATGGGCAGCCCTTCGTATGGCCCCAGGAATACATCCAGCTGGAGCTGCAAAAAGCAAGGGCCATGTGCGAACCCCTGATCCCGGCTCCAAAGCCCATAAAGAGGATATCGCCCCCGCTAGAAGAGACCCAGTTTGAGTGGGATCCCACCGGAGAAGACCTCATGGGGTTCACTCAGGAGACTCGGGCAGCCGGAGCGGAGCATGCAGAGTGCTGCCGCCAGCAGCTCGAGGTCTTTGAGAGGGAGCGGAGAGAGAGGCGGGTCCGGGAACAACAAGCCCAAATAAGGAGCGCGGAGCAGAAGAGCCGGACCAGGAGAAACCCCCGTGCAGAGCATGGTCCCCGAACCATCGGGACTGTAATAAAATTTAATCTGCAGCATGGGTGGGGTTTCATCAGGGATCACCGCACCCCAGGCGACGTCTTCGTGACCAGGAGAGACGTTGAGTCCCACCTACCGGAGGGACACAGAGGACGTGACCTGTATGTAGGGGACGAGGTCACCTTCACCCGGCACAAGTGTGCCAAAGGACCCTACGCCCTCCATGTGCATCGCCTGACGGAGGAGGAGCTGCGGTGTGAGGAGGAGCAAGAGGACCCGGACGGGTCTGAAACTGAAACTGTCCACAAAGAAAGAGCAGGAGGACGCCGTCGTTGAGTACGGTAGTGAAGAGACTGTATAAAGTTACCCGTCAGGGTATAAGAACTGTTACCTAGTTAAAATATAGTCCCCGTTGGGACCAGCCAAAAGTGAACTGTTAACCCCGTGTGTCCCTATTCCCACTGACCGAGGACTGAGAGCGGTCAATCCTCCCTAATACCTGGCCGAGGACTGAGAGCGGCCATATCCCTTTTGTATATAGTTGCGCTTCCTAAAGCGCCCCCTACCGGTTTTATAGGAAACCGTGTTTCTTCAAGAGACAGTCGCACTTTACCCGGTCACAAGTTGCACCGTGACCGGAGGAACCAGAAGACAAGAATGTTTTTATGAAAAGTTTATATGAAAAGTTTATGCTGATATATATGATGTTTTATATGTTTATGTTTATGAAAAAATTGTATGTTTTGGATGTTGTTTATATCTTACAGCCCGAGGACGTGCTGTGATTTACCAGGGGGGAATGTAGCACCCTGAGGATTCGGCTGCTACAGGGGTATTGCACCTCAACCCAGAGGTGTGATATTCCACTCCCGGGTAAGGATGGAGTGTGGAGCTGAGCTCAGAAGGCTGCATGCACTACACACATCCCATTTCCGGAGGGCAGACCAACGGTACTCCCACTTAGAAATGTGCAGGTACGACCGAATCTGTCCTTGGCTGGAGTGGGAGGGGGGTGGTACATCCCAGTAGTGTAGGGGCAGATAGGGGGAGCAGTCTGGGTAGTGCTAGGAGCTCATTGGGTGCTGGTCACCTGAGCTCACACATAGAGGGAGTATTTAAGGTGGGCACCATCTAAGATCAGGGTCAGTCAGTCAGTCAGTCTGTGAGAAGTCAGCCTGTTGTAGTGAAGACTTTGCAGAGCAGTGGAAGAAAGCAGAGGAGCAGAGCAGCCCCAGGCCCAGAGTGAGAGAGGAGAGAACGAAAGACCCAGAGGGGGAGAAAGAAGGAACTCTGAGAGCCCAAATACAACCACAGGGTGAAGAGTTGGCAACAGGGTACCGGATCCCAAACTGGTGGGGGCTACAGCATACCTCAGCCAGAGACCGGAGGCCGTGGGCAGCATCTGCCACGGCCACCCACCAAATCCACCCGGAAGGCAGACCACGCATAGGGTCAGGGAACCCAGAGGCAAGGGTTCGCCAACAAGAGGCCCGAGGGAGCCGGACATAGGTGGATCCCTGGTGGGGAAGGCCAGAGACGAGGACAGGACAGAAAGGGAGCTCAGAACCACGCTCCAGAACTACTTGGGGGTTGGCCGAGTCCAGGACCTGGTGGACGCAGCACGGCTCGGGTGGTCACTCAAGGCCGGAGTGACCAGTACAAGAACAGCAGTAAGTAAAGAACCCTGAACTGCACAACCCGACTCTGACTCTCATTACCATCTTCCCTGCACTTCCACAACCACCATCCTCTGCACCTGACCCCCTGAGGCTATACCCCTCCCATTGTGGGTTATACTACCTAAGCTGAACAAACACCATCAGCCTCAGTGGACCCTGCTGCAGCGGCGGCCGTAGTGACCGCAATTCAACGGGTGGCGTAGTCGACATAAAGAACTTTAGTAACATCAGTAAGGACTGCCACACACTGAGCTTGACACCCTGGGCACGGACCGGGTCACAGCCACTCGGAGACTACAACCCCCATCTGATCCGGCTCCGGGTATCCCCCAACAACACTGGCCCAGGGGGCGCGTCAGTAGCGTCTCCATTTTTAGGGATCTGGGGCTAGATGAGGGCTTATTTTTTGCACGCCAAGCTGACATTTTTATTGATACCATTTTGGGATAGATACAATCTTTTGATAGCCTGTTATTGCATGTTATTGCAATGTTGTGGTGCCAAAAAAACTTAATTCTAGCATTTTGATTCCTTTTTTCGTTACGCCTTTTACTTATTGGATTAACTATTTTTATATTTTGATTGGACGTTTCTGAATTCGGTGATATCAAATATGTGTATAATTGATGTTTTGTTTATTGTTTTATTTT
This sequence comes from Phyllobates terribilis, assembly GCF_046119375.1. Classification (NCBI taxonomy): domain Eukaryota; kingdom Metazoa; phylum Chordata; class Amphibia; order Anura; family Dendrobatidae; genus Phyllobates; species Phyllobates terribilis. The sequence continues at coordinate 289,531,925 of NW_027362769.1, forward strand.
GAATGGGGCGAAAGAAGGTGATTTTATATTTTTTTTTATATTTTTTTTTTACTTTTTACTTGCTTCAATAGTCTCCATAGGATAATAGAAGCTGCAATTGTCTGATCGCCTGTGCTACGCTGGCTGGTGCTCATAGCATCCTGGCAATGACAACCGCAGGGGTCTCCTGCAAACATGCCAACCCATTGGTCAGGCGACCCGCAGTCATGTGACATGGGCGCTGATGGGGGTGACTAGTGACATCCTTCCATCGCAGCCATGTTAAATGCCGCTGTCAGAGATTGACACCGGCATTTAACATGTTAAAAGCCATGGGTGGATTGCGATTCCACCCGCATCTGTTAGGGGCACATGACAGCTGATCAGGTAAGCTGTCATGTCCCCGGAAAGGTGCGGGTTCATAGCCAGAGCCCATACCAAAGGGAGAGACATTACATGTGCCGTACATGTATGGCACATGTCGCGAGAAGGTTAAAAGAGCAAGCCGATTTGTTGAGTGTGCCCTTAATATCTTGACTAGAGATGAGCGTTGTTCTACTCGAACTGTTCGCCAATCTCAAATTCGAGCTGTTTTGGGCGGTGTTCGAGCCAGTCGGCGAACACGAACAATTTGAGAAAAATTCGGCTGTTCGAGGTTATGTTCGATAACTGTTCGTGCACCAAAATCATAACTGGATTTTTTCTCAGTAATGATGAAAATTAATGTTAATACGCAGTTTGAGTGTACAGCGGGGCGGGGGGAGGGGCAGGGGATGGATCTCTGCAGGAACAATGAAGATCTCCATTTTTTTTTCTCTTTCCCGCATTTGCAGTGGGGAGGTGCAATCTGTCAGCCTATCAGCAGCGCACACACGGAGCGAAGTGCTTTTTTTCACACAAGCAAGGGCATGTGTGATTGGCAGTGTATGTCACATGTCCTTGCCCTATAAGACCAAGCCATTTTCCCCGTCGCCACCATTTTCTCACTGCTGCAGCTGCGTGTTAGACGGCACCGCTGTTGCTGTGTGTGCTATACCTTGTTAATTTCAAGCCAATTTTCGCACAAATATACAGATAGCTTGGGAGTAGGGAATAGTTGTGATTGCAGTCCTTTTAAGGACTAGGTTACAGCATTTCCTACGACTTTTATCAGTGAGGTCTGTGCTCTTAAATAGATAGGTTGTGGGAGTAAAGACTAATTGTAATTGGAGTCCTTTTCAGGACTAGGTTACATGAGTTCCTATCAGTTTTTGCCAGGCAGGTCTGTGCCAGTGCTGTGCAAGTTTTTTTCACAGCATTTGGCTGAATCTAGCAAAGCTAATCCTTTTTGGCCTATTGCAGAGTGTGTTAGTCAGTGGAGTAGCCTATCTGTGTTGCAAGATATAACACCTGTGTATAGAATACCAATTTTTTTACTGCACCTAGTGAAGTAAAATCTTTTGGGCATAGCATCATTCTATTAGTCCATCTATACTGACCTCCATCAGGTTGCAAACTGAATATAATTTTTTTCTGCATCTAGCTCTGAAAAAATATTTGGGCTTCTAGCGGTGTGTGGGACTTGGTCTATTAGTCCATCTATACTGACCTCCATCAGGTTGCAAATTAAAAATAATTTTTTTCTGCATCTACCTCTGAAAAAATATTTGGGCTTCTAGCAGTGTGTGGGACTTGGTCTATTAGTCCATCTATACTGACCTACATCAGGTTGCAAATTAAAAATAATTTTTTTCTGCATCTAGCTCTGAAAAAATATTTGGGCTTCTAGCGGTGTGTGGTACTTGGTCTATTAGTCCATCTATACTGACCTCCATCAGGTTGCAAATTAAAAATAATTTTTTTCTGCATATAGCTCTGAAAAAATATTTGGGCTTCTAGCGGTGTGTGGGACTTGGTCTATTAGTCCATCTATACTGACCTCCATCAGGTTGCAAATTAAAAATAATTTTTTTCTGCATCTAGCTCTGAAAAAATATTTGGGCTTCTAGCAGTGTGTGGGACTTGGTCTATTAGTCCATCTATACTGACCTCCATCAGGTTGCAAATTAAAAATATTTTTTTTCTGCATCTAGCTCTGAAAAAATATTTGGGCTTCTAGCAGTGTGGGGACTTGGTCTATTAGTCCATCTATACTGACCTCCATCAGGTTGCAAATTAAAAATAATTTTTTTCTGCATCTAGCTCTGAAAAAATATTTGGGCTTCTAGCAGTGTGTGGGACTTGGTCTATTAGTCCATCTATACTGACCTACATCAGGTTGCAAATTAAAAATAATTTTTTTCTGCATCTAGCTCTGAAAAAATATTTGGGCTTCTAGCGGTGTGTGGGACTTGGTCTATTAGTCCATCTATACTGACCTCCATCAGGTTGCAAATTAAAAATATTTTTTTTCTGCATCTAGCTCTGAAAAAATATTTGGGCTTCTAGCAGTGTGTGGGACTTGGTCTATTAGTCCATCTATACTGACCTACATCAGGTTGCAAATTAAAAATAATTTTTTTCTGCATCTAGCTCTGAAAAAATATTTGGGCTTCTAGCGGTGTGTGGGACTTGGTCTATTAGTCCATCTATACTGACCTCCATCAGGTTGCAAATTAAAAATAATTTTTTTCTGCATCTAGCTCTGAAAAAATATTTGGGCTTCTAGCAGTGTGTGGGACTTGGTCTATTAGTCCATCTATACTGACCTCCATCAGGTTGCAAATTAAAAATAATTTTTTTCTGCATCTAGCTCTGAAAAAATATTTGGGCTTCTAGCGGTGTGTGGGACTTGGTCTATTAGTCCATCTATACTGACCTCCATCAGGTTGCAAATTAAAAATAATTTTTTTCTGCATCTAGCTCTGAAAAAATATTTGGGCTTCTAGCAGTGTGTGGGACTTGGTCTATTAGTCCATCTATACTGACCTACATCAGGTTGCAAATTAAAAATAATTTTTTTCTGCATCTAGCTCTGAAAAAATATTTGGGCTTCTAGCGGTGTGTGGGACTTGGTCTATTAGTCCATCTATACTGACCTCCATCAGGTTGCAAATTAAAAATAATTTTTTTCTGCATCTAGCTCTGAAAAAATATTTGGGCTTCTAGCAGTGTGTGGGACTTGGTCTATTAGTCCATCTATACTGACCTCCATCAGGTTGCAAATTAAAAATAATTTTTTTCTGCATCTAGCTCTGAAAAAATATTTGGGCTTCTAGCAGTGTGTGGGACTTGGTCTATTAGTCCATCTATACTGACCTACATCAGGTTGCAAATTAAAAATAATTTTTTTCTGCATCTAGCTCTGAAAAAATATTTGGGCTTCTAGCGGTGTGTGGGACTTGGTCTATTAGTCCATCTATACCGACCTCCATCAGGTTGCAAATTAAAAATAATTTTTTTCTGCATCTAGCTGTGAAAAAATATTTGGGCTTCTAGCAGTGTGTGGGACTTGGTCTATTAGTCCATCTATACTGACCTACATCAGGTTGCAAATTAAAAATAATTTTTTTCTGCATCTAGCTCTGAAAAAATATTTGGGCTTCTAGCGGTGTGTGGGACTTGGTCTATTAGTCCATCTATACTGACCTCCATCAGGTTGCAAATTAAAAATAATTTTTTTCTGCATCTAGCTCTGAAAAAATATTTGGGCTTCTAGCAGTGTGTGGGACTTGGTCTATTAATCCATCTATACTGACCTACATCAGGTTGCAAATTAAAAATAATTTTTTTCTGCATCTAGCTCTGAAAAAATATTTGGGCTTTTAGCGGTGTGTGGGACTTGGTCTATTAGTCCATCTATACTGACCTCCATCAGGTTGCAAATTAAAAATAATTTTTTTCTGCATCTAGCTCTGAAAAAATATTTGGGCTTCTAGCAGTGTGTGGGACTTGGTCTATTAGTCCATCTATACTGACCTACATCAGGTTGCAAATTAAAAATAATTTTTTTCTGCATCTAGCTCTGAAAAAATATTTGGGCTTCTAGCGGTGTGTGGGACTTGGTCTATTAGTCCATCTATACTGACCTCCATCAGGTTGCAAATTAAAAATAATTTTTTTCTGCATCTAGCTCTGAAAAAATATTTGGGCTTCTAGCAGTGTGTGGGACTTGGTCTATTAGTCCATCTATACTGACCTACATCAGGTTGCAAATTAAAAATAATTTTTTTCTGCATCTAGCTCTGAAAAAATATTTGGGCTTCTAGCGGTGTGTGGGACTTGGTCTATTAGTCCATCTATACTGACCTCCATCAGGTTGCAAATTAAAAATAATTTTTTTCTGCATCTAGCTGTGAAAAAATATTTGGGCTTCTAGCAGTGTGTGGGACTTGGTCTATTAGTCCATCTATACTGACCTACATCAGGTTGCAAATTAAAAATAATTTTTTTCTGCATCTAGCTCTGAAAAAATATTTGGGCTTCTAGCGGTGTGTGGGACTTGGTCTATTAGTCCATCTATACTGACCTCCATCAGGTTGCAAATTAAAAATATTTTTTTTCTGCATCTAGCTCTGAAAAAATATTTGGGCTTCTAGCAGTGTGTGGGACTTGGTCTATTAGTCCATCTATACTGACCTACATCAGGTTGCAAATTAAAAATAATTTTTTTCTGCATCTAGCTCTGAAAAAATATTTGGGCTTCTAGCGGTGTGTGGGACTTGGTCTATTAGTCCATCTATACTGACCTCCATCAGGTTGCAAATTAAAAATAATTTTTTTCTGCATCTAGCTGTGAAAAAATATTTGGGCTTCTAGCAGTGTGTGGGACTTGGTCTATTAGTCCATCTATACTGACCTACATCAGGTTGCAAATTAAAAATAATTTTTTTCTGCATCTAGCTCTGAAAAAATATTTGGGCTTCTAGCGGTGTGTGGGACTTGGTCTATTAGTCCATCTATACTGACCTCCATCAGGTTGCAAATTAAAAATAATTTTTTTCTGCATCTAGCTCTGAAAAAATATTTGGGCTTCTAGCAGTGTGTGGGACTTGGTCTATTAGTCCATCTATACTGACCTACATCAGGTTGCAAATTAAAAATAATTTTTTTCTGCATCTAGCTCTGAAAAAATATTTGGGCTTCTAGCGGTGTGTGGGACTTGGTCTATTAGTCCATCTATACTGACCTCCATCAGGTTGCAAATTAAAAATAATTTTTTTCTGCATCTAGCTCTGAAAAAATATTTGGGCTTCTAGCAGTGTGTGGGACTTGGTCTATTAGTCCATCTATACTGACCTACATCAGGTTGCAAATTAAAAATAATTTTTTTCTGCATCTAGCTCTGAAAAAATATTTGGGCTTCTAGCGGTGTGTGGGACTTGGTCTATTAGTCCATCTATACTGACCTCCATCAGGTTGCAAATTAAAAATAATTTTTTTCTGCATCTAGCTCTGAAAAAATATTTGGGCTTCTAGCGGTGTGTGGGACTTGGTCTATTAGTCCATCTATACTGACCTCCATCAGGTTGCAAATTAAAAATAATTTTTTTCTGCATATAGCTCTGAAAAAATATTTGGGCTTCTAGCGGTGTGTGGGACTTGGTCTATTAGTCCATCTATACTGACCTCCATCAGGTTGCAAATTAAAAATAATTTTTTTCTGCATCTAGCTCTGAAAAAATATTTGGGCTTCTAGCAGTGTGTGGGACTTGGTCTATTAGTCCATCTATACTGACCTCCATCAGGTTGCAAATTAAAAATATTTTTTTTCTGCATCTAGCTCTGAAAAAATATTTGGGCTTCTAGCAGTGTGTGGGACTTGGTCTATTAGTCCATCTATACTGACCTCCATCAGGTTGCAAATTAAAAATAATTTTTTTCTGCATCTAGCTCTGAAAAAATATTTGGGCTTCTAGCGGTGTGTGGGACTTGGTCTATTAGTCCATCTATACTGACCTCCATCAGGTTGCAAATTAAAAATAATTTTTTTCTGCATCTAGCTCTGAAAAAATATTTGGGCTTCTAGCAGTGTGTGGGACTTGGTCTATTAGTCCATCTATACTGACCTACATCAGGTTGCAAATTAAAAATAATTTTTTTCTGCATCTAGCTCTGAAAAAATATTTGGGCTTCTAGCGGTGTGTGGGACTTGGTCTATTAGTCCATCTATACTGACCTCCATCAGGTTGCAAATTAAAAATATTTTTTTTCTGCATCTAGCTCTGAAAAAATATTTGGGCTTCTAGCAGTGTGTGGGACTTGGTCTATTAGTCCATCTATACTGACCTACATCAGGTTGCAAATTAAAAATAATTTTTTTCTGCATCTAGCTCTGAAAAAATATTTGGGCTTCTAGCGGTGTGTGGGACTTGGTCTATTAGTCCATCTATACTGACCTCCATCAGGTTGCAAATTAAAAATATTTTTTTTCTGCATCTAGCTCTGAAAAAATATTTGGGCTTCTAGCAGTGTGTGGGACTTGGTCTATTAGTCCATCTATACTGACCTCCATCAGGTTGCAAATTAAAAATAATTTTTTTCTGCATCTAGCTCTGAAAAAATATTTGGGCTTCTAGCGGTGTGTGGGACTTGGTCTATTAGTCCATCTATACTGACCTCCATCAGGTTGCAAATTAAAAATAATTTTTTTCTGCATCTAGCTCTGAAAAAATATTTGGGCTTCTAGCAGTGTGTGGGACTTGGTCTATTAGTCCATCTATACTGACCTACATCAGGTTGCAAATTAAAAATAATTTTTTTCTGCATCTAGCTCTGAAAAAATATTTGGGCTTCTAGCGGTGTGTGGGACTTGGTCTATTAGTCCATCTATACTGACCTCCATCAGGTTGCAAATTAAAAATTATTTTTTTCTGCATCTGGCTCTGAAAAAATATTTGGGCTTCTAGCAGTGTGTGGGACTTGGTCTATTAGTCCATCTATACTGACCTACATCAGGTTGCAAATTAAAAATAATTTTTTTCTGCATCTAGCTCTGAAAAAATATTTGGGCTTCTAGCGGTGTGTGGGACTTGGTCTATTAGTCCATCTATACTGACCTCCATCAGGTTGCAAATTAAAAATATTTTTTTTCTGCATCTAGCTCTGAAAAAATATTTGGGCTTCTAGCAGTGTGTGGGACTTGGTCTATTAGTCCATCTATACTGACCTACATCAGGTTGCAAATTAAAAATAATTTTTTTCTGCATCTAGCTCTGAAAAAATATTTGGGCTTCTAGCGGTGTGTGGGACTTGGTCTATTAGTCCATCTATACTGACCTCCATCAGGTTGCAAATTAAAAATAATTTTTTTCTGCATCTAGCTGTGAAAAAATATTTGGGCTTCTAGCAGTGTGTGGGACTTGGTCTATTAGTCCATCTATACTGACCTACATCAGGTTGCAAATTAAAAATAATTTTTTTCTGCATCTAGCTCTGAAAAAATATTTGGGCTTCTAGCGGTGTGTGGGACTTGGTCTATTAGTCCATCTATACTGACCTCCATCAGGTTGCAAATTAAAAATAATTTTTTTCTGCATCTAGCTCTGAAAAAATATTTGGGCTTCTAGCAGTGTGTGGGACTTGGTCTATTAGTCCATCTATACTGACCTACATCAGGTTGCAAATTAAAAATAATTTTTTTCTGCATCTAGCTCTGAAAAAATATTTGGGCTTCTAGCGGTGTGTGGGACTTGGTCTATTAGTCCATCTATACTGACCTCCATCAGGTTGCAAATTAAAAATAATTTTTTTCTGCATCTAGCTCTGAAAAAATATTTGGGCTTCTAGCAGTGTGTGGGACTTGGTCTATTAGTCCATCTATACTGACCTACATCAGGTTGCAAATTAAAAATAATTTTTTTCTGCATCTAGCTCTGAAAAAATATTTGGGCTTCTAGCGGTGTGTGGGACTTGGTCTATTAGTCCATCTATACTGACCTCCATCAGGTTGCAAATTAAAAATAATTTTTTTCTGCATCTAGCTCTGAAAAAATATTTGGGCTTCTAGCGGTGTGTGGGACTTGGTCTATTAGTCCATCTATACTGACCTCCATCAGGTTGCAAATTAAAAATAATTTTTTTCTGCATATAGCTCTGAAAAAATATTTGGGCTTCTAGCGGTGTGTGGGACTTGGTCTATTAGTCCATCTATACTGACCTCCATCAGGTTGCAAATTAAAAATAATTTTTTTCTGCATCTAGCTCTGAAAAAATATTTGGGCTTCTAGCAGTGTGTGGGACTTGGTCTATTAGTCCATCTATACTGACCTCCATCAGGTTGCAAATTAAAAGTATTTTTTTTCTGCATCTAGCTCTGAAAAAATATTTGGGCTTCTAGCAGTGTGTGGGACTTGGTCTATTAGTCCATCTATACTGACCTCCATCAGGTTGCAAATTAAAAATAATTTTTTTCTGCATCTAGCTCTGAAAAAATATTTGGGCTTCTAGCGGTGTGTGGGACTTGGTCTATTAGTCCATCTATACTGACCTCCATCAGGTTGCAAATTAAAAATAATTTTTTTCTGCATCTAGCTCTGAAAAAATATTTGGGCTTCTAGCAGTGTGTGGGACTTGGTCTATTAGTCCATCTATACTGACCTACATCAGGTTGCAAATTAAAAATAATTTTTTTCTGCATCTAGCTCTGAAAAAATATTTGGGCTTCTAGCGGTGTGTGGGACTTGGTCTATTAGTCCATCTATACTGACCTCCATCAGGTTGCAAATTAAAAATATTTTTTTTCTGCATCTAGCTCTGAAAAAATATTTGGGCTTCTAGCAGTGTGTGGGACTTGGTCTATTAGTCCATCTATACTGACCTACATCAGGTTGCAAATTAAAAATAATTTTTTTCTGCATCTAGCTCTGAAAAAATATTTGGGCTTCTAGCGGTGTGTGGGACTTGGTCTATTAGTCCATCTATACTGACCTCCATCAGGTTGCAAATTAAAAATATTTTTTTTCTGCATCTAGCTCTGAAAAAATATTTGGGCTTCTAGCAGTGTGTGGGACTTGGTCTATTAGTCCATCTATACTGACCTCCATCAGGTTGCAAATTAAAAATAATTTTTTTCTGCATCTAGCTCTGAAAAAATATTTGGGCTTCTAGCGGTGTGTGGGACTTGGTCTATTAGTCCATCTATACTGACCTCCATCAGGTTGCAAATTAAAAATAATTTTTTTCTGCATCTAGCTCTGAAAAAATATTTGGGCTTCTAGCAGTGTGTGGGACTTGGTCTATTAGTCCATCTATACTGACCTACATCAGGTTGCAAATTAAAAATAATTTTTTTCTGCATCTAGCTCTGAAAAAATATTTGGGCTTCTAGCGGTGTGTGGGACTTGGTCTATTAGTCCATCTATACTGACCTCCATCAGGTTGCAAATTAAAAATTATTTTTTTCTGCATCTAGCTCTGAAAAAATATTTGGGCTTCTAGCAGTGTGTGGGACTTGGTCTATTAGTCCATCTATACTGACCTACATCAGGTTGCAAATTAAAAATAATTTTTTTCTGCATCTAGCTCTGAAAAAATATTTGGGCTTCTAGCGGTGTGTGGGACTTGGTCTATTAGTCCATCTATACTGACCTCCATCAGGTTGCAAATTAAAAATATTTTTTTTCTGCATCTAGCTCTGAAAAAATATTTGGGCTTCTAGCAGTGTGTGGGACTTGGTCTATTAGTCCATCTATACTGACCTACATCAGGTTGCAAATTAAAAATAATTTTTTTCTGCATCTAGCTCTGAAAAAATATTTGGGCTTCTAGCGGTGTGTGGGACTTGGTCTATTAGTCCATCTATACTGACCTCCATCAGGTTGCAAATTAAAAATAATTTTTTTCTGCATCTAGCTGTGAAAAAATATTTGGGCTTCTAGCAGTGTGTGGGACTTGGTCTATTAGTCCATCTATACTGACCTACATCAGGTTGCAAATTAAAAATTATTTTTTTCTGCATCTAGCTCTGAAAAAATATTTGGGCTTCTAGCGGTGTGTGGGACTTGGTCTATTAGTCCATCTATACTGACCTCCATCAGGTTGCAAATTAAAAATAATTTTTTTCTGCATCTAGCTCTGAAAAAATATTTGGGCTTCTAGCAGTGTGTGGGACTTGGTCTATTAATCCATCTATACTGACCTACATCAGGTTGCAAATTAAAAATAATTTTTTTCTGCATCTAGCTCTGAAAAAATATTTGGGCTTCTAGCGGTGTGTGGGACTTGGTCTATTAGTCCATCTATACTGACCTCCATCAGGTTGCAAATTAAAAATAATTTTTTTCTGCATCTAGCTCTGAAAAAATATTTGGGCTTCTAGCAGTGTGTGGGACTTGGTCTATTAGTCCATCTATACTGACCTACATCAGGTTGCAAATTAAAAATAATTTTTTTCTGCATCTAGCTCTGAAAAAATATTTGGGCTTCTAGCGGTGTGTGGGACTTGGTCTATTAGTCCATCTATACTGACCTCCATCAGGTTGCAAATTAAAAATAATTTTTTTCTGCATCTAGCTCTGAAAAAATATTTGGGCTTCTAGCAGTGTGTGGGACTTGGTCTATTAGTCCATCTATACTGACCTACATCAGGTTGCAAATTAAAAATAATTTTTTTCTGCATCTAGCTCTGAAAAAATATTTGGGCTTCTAGCGGTGTGTGGGACTTGGTCTATTAGTCCATCTATACTGACCTCCATCAGGTTGCAAATTAAAAATAATTTTTTTCTGCATCTAGCTCTGAAAAAATATTTGGGCTTCTAGCAGTGTGTGGGACTTGGTCTATTAGTCCATCTATACTGACCTACATCAGGTTGCAAATTAAAAATAATTTTTTTCTGCATCTAGCTCTGAAAAAATATTTGGGCTTCTAGCGGTGTGTGGGACTTGGTCTATTAGTCCATCTATACTGACCTCCATCAGGTTGCAAATTAAAAATAATTTTTTTCTGCATCTAGCTGTGAAAAAATATTTGGGCTTCTAGCAGTGTGTGGGACTTGGTCTATTAGTCCATCTATACTGACCTACATCAGGTTGCAAATTAAAAATAATTTTTTTCTGCATCTAGCTCTGAAAAAATATTTGGGCTTCTAGCGGTGTGTGGGACTTGGTCTATTAGTCCATCTATACTGACCTCCATCAGGTTGCAAATTAAAAATATTTTTTTTCTGCATCTAGCTCTGAAAAAATATTTGGGCTTCTAGCAGTGTGTGGGACTTGGTCTATTAGTCCATCTATACTGACCTACATCAGGTTGCAAATTAAAAATAATTTTTTTCTGCATCTAGCTCTGAAAAAATATTTGGGCTTCTAGCGGTGTGTGGGACTTGGTCTATTAGTCCATCTATACTGACCTCCATCAGGTTGCAAATTAAAAATAATTTTTTTCTGCATCTAGCTCTGAAAAAATATTTGGGCTTCTAGCAGTGTGTGGGACTTGGTCTATTAGTCCATCTATACTGACCTCCATCAGGTTGCAAATTAAAAATAATTTTTTTCTGCATCTAGCTCTGAAAAAATATTTGGGCTTCTAGCGGTGTGTGGGACTTGGTCTATTAGTCCATCTATACTGACCTCCATCAGGTTGCAAATTAAAAATAATTTTTTTCTGCATCTAGCTCTGAAAAAATATTTGGGCTTCTAGCAGTGTGTGGGACTTGGTCTATTAGTCCATCTATACTGACCTACATCAGGTTGCAAATTAAAAATAATTTTTTTCTGCATCTAGCTCTGAAAAAATATTTGGGCTTCTAGCGGTGTGTGGGACTTGGTCTATTAGTCCATCTATACTGACCTCCATCAGGTTGCAAATTAAAAATAATTTTTTTCTGCATCTAGCTCTGAAAAAATATTTGGGCTTCTAGCAGTGTGTGGGACTTGGTCTATTAGTCCATCTATACTGACCTACATCAGGTTGCAAATTAAAAATAATTTTTTTCTGCATCTAGCTCTGAAAAAATATTTGGGCTTCTAGCGGTGTGTGGGACTTGGTCTATTAGTCCATCTATACTGACCTCCATCAGGTTGCAAATTAAAAATAATTTTTTTCTGCATCTAGCTCTGAAAAAATATTTGGGCTTCTAGCAGTGTGTGGGACTTGGTCTATTAGTCCATCTATACTGACCTACATCAGGTTGCAAATTAAAAATAATTTTTTTCTGCATCTAGCTCTGAAAAAATATTTGGGCTTCTAGCGGTGTGTGGGACTTGGTCTATTAGTCCATCTATACTGACCTCCATCAGGTTGCAAATTAAAAATAATTTTTTTCTGCATCTAGCTGTGAAAAAATATTTGGGCTTCTAGCAGTGTGTGGGACTTGGTCTATTAGTCCATCTATACTGACCTACATCAGGTTGCAAATTAAAAATAATTTTTTTCTGCATCTAGCTCTGAAAAAATATTTGGGCTTCTAGCGGTGTGTGGGACTTGGTCTATTAGTCCATCTATACTGACCTCCATCAGGTTGCAAATTAAAAATAATTTTTTTCTGCATCTAGCTCTGAAAAAATATTTGGGCTTCTAGCAGTGTGTGGGACTTGGTCTATTAGTCCATCTATACTGACCTACATCAGGTTGCAAATTAAAAATAATTTTTTTCTGCATCTAGCTCTGAAAAAATATTTGGGCTTCTAGCGGTGTGTGGGACTTGGTCTATTAGTCCATCTATACTGACCTCCATCAGGTTGCAAATTAAAAATAATTTTTTTCTGCATCTAGCTGTGAAAAAATATTTGGGCTTCTAGCAGTGTGTGGGACTTGGTCTATTAGTCCATCTATACTGACCTACATCAGGTTGCAAATTAAAAATAATTTTTTTCTGCATCTAGCTCTGAAAAAATATTTGGGCTTCTAGCGGTGTGTGGGACTTGGTCTATTAGTCCATCTATACTGACCTCCATCAGGTTGCAAATTAAAAATAATTTTTTTCTGCATCTAGCTCTGAAAAAATATTTGGGCTTCTAGCAGTGTGTGGGACTTGGTCTATTAGTCCATCTATACTGACCTCCATCAGGTTGCAAATTAAAAATAATTTTTTTCTGCATCTAACCCAGCCAATAGTTTTGGCCTAATACCACAGTTTGGCCACTCAGCTCTGCTCGGTTACCATCCATTGTTTTTTTGTGCAAACAACTCCAGAGTTGTGAATTAGTTAACCACCAAAATGAGTGGAAAAAGGCCTGCTGCTGGTGGAAAGGGGAATAGGCATGTTGGGAAGGGGAAAAAAGGTTGTGTCCGTGGGGTAGGTGCAGAAGAAAGACCATCTTCCAGCCAAACTAAAATGTCTACTTCTTTTAGCGGACAATGTGATAAGATCCCTTTCTTACGGCCACGCCAATCGCTACAAATTCCAGATGAGGCACAAAAACAGCAGGTGCTTCAACGGATATCAAGTGCTCCTTTAAGTGGGCTCTCCTCCACATCAACTTCAACATCACAAATACTCCAGTCCTCAAAGGTGTCACCCAAATCGCACTTGCTTCCTCACAGCTCCCAAATCTCCAGCTGCCCGTCTGAGTGTGAGGTAGAACAGATGGTTGAGTCTGCAGAGCTGTTTACTCATACTATAGCCTGGGAATCAGAGGTCGACTCCAGCGCTTCTGTGAATCCAGACGAGGAAATGATCTGCACTGATGCCCAGAATCTTTATGAGTCGGATCCAGGACCAGACGCAGAAGGTTCTGACCATAATGTAGACCCTCATTCCCAAACTGTAACTCCTGTTGGTGGAGACAATGAGGAAGACGATGATAAGACTCAAATACCTGATTGGAGCGACAACTTTAGTTTTTTGTCAGGGCAGGAACAGGTTGGCTCTGAGGACGACGGGTGTGATAACGCACAGGGTGATGATGATGAGGTCGGAGATCCCACTTACTGTCAACCCACAGTCAGCCAAGAGATGAGGTCAGCAGAGGAGGTGGAGGAAGATGCTAGTGACGACGAGGTCAGGTTGCGCCTTCCTGGACAGAGACGTAGTACTGGAAGCACGTCAACAACTGCATCCTCAAACACAACTCTGCCTCTCACCACAAGTCGTGGTGGCTCTTCAGGTCGCATGGGTGCTAAGCCTTGCATAGCCTGGGCATTTTTTCAGATCGATAAAGATGACCCAACTCGTGTTATCTGTAACATTTGTCAGCAAAAGCTAAGTAGAGGCCAAAAAATACATAGTTTGAGTACTTCATGCATGAACCGGCACATGGACATGAAGCATAAGTTGCAGTGGGAAGCTCAGTGTGCTACAATGCGGCCTAGCCGGCCGGGCCAATCACCGTCTGCCATATCTTGTGCATCCGCGGCCTCTTCATCCTCTGTGACTGGGGGGACAGCAGTCACACCTGTTTTGGGGCGCAGACCTGCCACCTCTTTACCCGCAACAGCCAGCGTGATTGGCAGGTCATCATTTTCTTTGGAGGTGGTAACACCAGCTGGTGTTGAGCGCTGTCCGACATCGATAGCACCACCTTTGGATCAAGGCAACCTAACATGTCCGCCTGCATCTTCCTCACAGACCGGCAGTTTGCCGGGACACCCTTATCAACCCCGTCTAAGCACAATAGCCAGCCCTCGGTCCCTCAGATGTGGACAAGTAAAAGACCATTTCCTCCTAGCCATGAGAAAGCTAAGAGGTTGAATTTCACCATCTGCAAGCTCTTGGCTACAGAAATGCTGCCTTTCCGCCTGGTGGACACAGAGGATTTTCGAGACCTTATGTCCGTCGCAGTGCCCCAGTACCAGATGCCCAGTCGGCACTACTTCTCAAAGAAAGGTGTGCCTGCGCTCCACCAGCATGTCGCACACAACATCACCGCTTCTTTGAGAAACTCTGTGTGTGACAGGGTGCATTTCACCACAGACACTTGGACGAGTAGGCATGGACAGGGGCGTTACATGTCGCTGACTGGGCACTGGGTAACTATGGTGACAGCAGGAGAAGGGGCTGCTGTCCAAGTCTTGCCGTCCCCACGAGTTGTGCGTCAATCCTCTTTATGTCAAAGTTCCTCCACTGCTTCTGCCTCCTCAACCTCCTCTCGGTCTTCCACCTGCACCCAAAGCCTGTCTGGTCATGCCACAAGCTTTCTAACTGCGCAGAAGGGATCCTGCACACCTCCTTACTATGCTGGCAGTAGGGCTCAACGTCATCAGGCGGTTTTTACATTGAAATGTCTGGGAAATGTGAGTCACACAGCTGAGGAGTTGTGGTCAGCTCTGGAGAACCAATTTCATGAATGGTTGTCTCCACTGGACCTGAAACCAGGGAAGGCCGTGTGCGACAATGCTGCAAACCTGGGTGCGGCCCTTCGCTGGGGCAATGTCACACACGTGCCTTGTATGGCTCACGTGTTGAACCTGGTTGTCCAGCATTTTTAGCCCACTATCCCAGACTAGATGGCCTTCTGCAGAGGGCACGGTCGCTGTGTGCTCACTTCCGCCGTTCGCATCCCGCAGCTCAGTGACTTACATCTCTACAGAAGTCGTTGGGCCTGCCACTTCACCGGCTAAAATGCGATGTGCCTACCCGGTGGAATTCAACTCTGCACATGTTGCAGCGACTGTGGCAGCACCGACAAGCCCTGGTGCAATACGTTCTGACGTATAGCCTGGGCCAACGAGATTCAGAGGTGGGGCAAATCACGCTGGAGGAGTGGTCTCAGATCAGGGACCTATGCACCCTTCTGCACAGTTTTGAAATGGCGACGAAGATGTTTAGTGCTGACGATGCCATTATCAGCATGACTATTCCGGTGATTTACATGCTGGAGCACATGTTAAACAGAATTCGGAGTCAGGTGGTGGCACAAGAGGAGGTGGAGGAAGTAGAGGAGGAGGAGTTGTATGCGGAAGGGCTAACATCTGCAAGGTCCAGACGGTCGGCAGCACCAAGGCGGCAGGCATGTGAGGGTGGGGGAGATGGTTTTACCAGGGCGCATGGTAGCAGCCAAACTAGTGAGGAAGGTGCAGGAGCCCAGGAAGAAGTGGAGGACGAACTGATGGAAGACTCATCAGATGAGGGAGACCTTGATCACATTTCTGTTGTGCGAGGTTGGGGGGAGAGGACAGAGGAAGGAAGCATGATTGTTACCTCGCCACCAACACAACAGGGACTTGGTGCTCCTGGATGCGCAACACACATGAGTGCCTTCTTGCTGCACTACCTGCAACATGACCCTCGAATTGTGAGAATTAGAAATAATCCTGACTACTGGGTTGCCACACTGTTAGATCCCCGGTACAAAAGTAAATTTGCAGAAATTATTCCTGCCATAGAAAGGGATGCACGCATGCAGGAGTATCAGCAGAGACTGTTGCAGAATCTTACATGTGCTTTTCCACAAAATACCAGTGGTGCACGTAGTGAATCTCACAGTTCCAACTTGCCAACCGTGGGACCGTCAAGTGTTCAGCACTCAAACCGTAACAGAACCACAGTATCTGCTGGTAACATCAATTTTGCGGAATCATTTCACCACTTTTTTAGCCCATCCTTTGCAAGGCCACAGGAGACAAGAAGTCTGACACATAGTCAACGCCTAGAGACGATGGTACAGGAGTATCTCCAAGTAAACATTGAAGCCACGACTGTGTCACTGGACCCTTGCTCTTTTTGGGCTTCCAATCTGGATAAATGGCCGGAGCTAGCCACTTACGCCTTGGAGATCTTGTCATGCCCCGCAGCCAGCGTTCTGTCTGAACGTGTGTTCAGCGCTGCTGGTGGTGTGCTGACAGATAAGCGCACGCGGCTCTCCACTGATAATGTAGACAGACTCACGTTCATAAAGATGAACAAATCATGGATCCGAAACGACTTTTCTACCCCTGTGTCATCCTGGGGAGAGTAAAAGCTTGATGATTGGTTAAAATCACCCTACCAACCGTTTTAAGCTTTCAAATTACTAATCATGTTTATCTGTATCTTGACTGGAAAATAATTTGGGCTTTGTAGCAGTGTGCAGCACTGATCCTATTAGGCCATCTATACTAAAGCTTCACCAGATTTAAAATTAAAAATAATTTTTAGCTGCATCTAGCCCGGAAAATAATTTTGGGGCTCCGAGATGCGCAAGGCACATAAGTGCCTTCTTGCTGCACTACCTGCAGCATGACCCTCATATTGTCAGAATTCGAAGTAATCATGACTACTGGGTTGCCACACTCTTAGATCCCCCAAACTTTTCGATCAACCTTTTCATTTTAATAAAGACCAAAAAAATGGTCATTTTTGAAATTATAAGCATTAGCAGGTTGTTAGAAACTGAAATCAAACAGTTTTCAACTCAAAACTTTATTCTAGGTGATGTTACATTTTCACATAGGACCCCTTGTTCGAAAGGAGCTTCTGAACTCTCTCGTCCATTGAATTTGTCAGGTTTTGGATGGTTTCTGCTTCAATTGTTTTGCATGAGGACAGAATGCCCTCCCAGAGCTGTTGCTTAGATGTGAACTGCCTCCCGCCATCATAGACACTCCTTTTAATGATGCTCCAAAGGTTCTGAATGGGGTAGAGGTCAGGGGAGCATGGGGGTCACACCATAAGTTTGTCCCCTTTTATGCCCATATCAGCCAGAGATGCAGATGTTTTATGTGCAGCATGAGATGGTGCATTATCATGCAGAAAAATGATCTTGCTGTGAAATACACGGTTCTTCTTCTTGAACCATGGCAGGAAGTGCTGTTTGAGAAAATCCACATACATTATGGAGTTCATCTTTAGCGCCTTCAGGGATCCTAAAGGGGCCGACAATCTCTCTCCCCATGATTCCAGCCCAAAACATTACTCCACCTCCTCCTTGTTGGCGCTGTAGCCGTGTTTGCGTGGGTGTCCATCAACCAGCCATCCTCCACTCCATCCATCTGGACCATCGAGCGCTGCACGGCACTCATCCGTGAACAAAACAGTTTTGAAATCAGTCTTCATGTAATGTTTGGCCCACTGGAGCCGTTTCTGCTTGTGTGAAGTGGATAGAGGAGGTCGACAGGATGGCGTATGCACAGCTGCAAACCTCTGAAGGACCCTGCATCTTGTTGTTCGGGGGACGTTGGAGGCACAAGCAGCTTCAAAAACTTGTCTGCTGCTATGACAAGGCTTTTTTGCCGCTGCTCTTTCAACCTGACGTAATTGCCTGAAGGAAAGAGTCCTCAATTTGCCCTTATCAGCACGCACACGTGTGTACTGTGAATCAGCTACATACTTCTTGATTGCCAAGACACTTCATCCTGATCATCGCACAATGTTGATTGTAGTCATGCCTTGACCTAAACACTCCACAATTTGTTGCTTCTCAGCAGCCGACACATCCTTTTTCTTTCCCATTTTGGCAGAAAATGTAGGCTGCTTAATAATGTGAGAGAGCCTTCTTAAGTAGTCTTGCCTTTCATTGGACACACCTGCCAAACTAATTAGCACAGGTGTCTGCAATTGCTTACAGTGATATAAAGAGCCCTGACACACATCACCATCAATGAGTTTAACTGACAAACAAACAAATTCTTCCCTTATCACTCCTAAACACTTTTTGCATAATAATTTGGAACGCGGTGTACATGTGCTTTTCCACAAAACACCAGCGGTTCACGTAGTGAATCTTACAGTTCTAACTTGCCAACCGTGGTCTGTATGGAATTGTTCAATAAAGGGCCCAAAATTAAGATAACATAGATGGGAGAGGTCTCTATGAATAGGAATTCCTAAGTATTTGATACCCTGTGAGGGCCAGGCAAAGGGAAAGTTGGACTGGATGGAATCCTATATGGATTTGGGGAGGGAGACATCGAGGGCCTCAGACTTCGCTGCATTGATTTTAAAATTTTACCATGTAACAAAGTGATCTATTTCAGCCATAACAGCATGGATGGATATATGTGATTGAGTGATATATACTAGGACATCATCAGCAAATAGAGAGCACTTGTACTCGGTGCCTCCCACCTCAATCCACCTAATATTGGGGTTATGGCGAATTGATGAGAGCAGGTGCTCCGTCACTAGGATGTATAAGAGAGGGGACAGAGGACATCACTGCCTTGTCCCATTGGTGATTGTGAAAGGTGATGAAAATGTTCTGACGCACCCCCTGGGCCTTGGGACACCCGGAGCCGGACCCTTTTTGGTGGATGCTGGTGGTTGTAGTCTTCGTGGCGGCGACCCAGTTCCGTGGCTCAGGGCGGTCAAACCAGTGGCGGAACTATTTATGTGGTTTTCATGTTTAAATGTCTGACTACGCCACCCGTGGATTGCGGTCAGAGTGAACCGCCGCTACAGGGCAGACCACTGAGGCTGGTGTTGTGGGTGCAGCAGAGCGTAGCATAACTCCCCACGGGAGGAGTATAGCCTCAGGGCAGTGTATGCGGAGGATGGGGGTGATGGTGCAGGGCAGCTGCAGTAACGACACGGAGTCAGTGATGCAGTTCAGGGCCTTTACTCACAGTTCTTATTATCCAGACCACGTCTGCAGGTAACGGCTGCCCACGTCGTACTGTGCTCACCAGGTGAGGGGCTCAGACAACTCCCAGATAACTTTGGAGCACTTCACAGGACCCCCTTTGTGTGTCCTTTGTCTGGCCTTTCTTACCAACACTTCTGTCCGGCTGCCTCGGGCCTCCTCTTGGTAAACTTGGCGCCAGTTTCCCTGACCCTATGTGGTGCCTTCCTAGCGGGTGTAGCGAGGGGCTGCGCCACATAAAATGTCAGAGCCTCCGGTTTCTAGCTGAGGGTCGTTTCCTGCCTCCACTAGTTCGGGGACCGGTCTCCCCCTTTGGCCTGACCCCTCCACGCAGGTGGATTCGGGCGTGCGGTGGCGACTCGCCCGTCCGCACCCCTGGGATCCCTTCATTCCTCGTTCCTGGAGCCTTCTCCGCTCCTCTTCCTTCCTTCTCCCTCTTCCAGGCCTGGGCCTCTGTTACTAGGCCCGCCTCCGGAGCAGAGCTCATGCAGAGCCCCTGCTCCCTGCCACTTCTGCTCAGACTTCTCTGCACTGAACTAAGATGGTGCCCACCTTTTATACTCCCTTCTCAATGCACCCAGGAACTGCTTCCTCCCTGCTCCTGCACTACAGGGTTCCCCTTCCTCAGTGTTCCCTCCCCCCACTCCAGCCAGGGACAGGGACTGTCGTGCCCATCTCAGGGGCATATTGGTCGCCCTGCCCCACGGCAATGTGGTGTAATGCATGCAGGTGTCGGGTCCTGATCCACACTCCATCCTTACCTGAGAGTGAGATATCACACCTCTGGGTGAGGTGCAATACGTCTTTAGCAACCGAGCCCTCAGGGTGCTACAGTTCCATTTATCTTCAGCCTAGGTGACGTATTGCGATACAGGGCCGTGATTTTGGCTATAAAAGGGTCCCCTAGACCCCTACCCCAAGCTTTTTAAGAGAATCATATATGGCGTGCCAGGAGACTCTATGGAATGCTTTCTCAGCATCCAACGAGAGTATCTAATTACAAATTTTTAACTGCATCTAGCCCAGGAAATACTTTGTGCCTAGTAGCAGTGTCTGCTAGTAAGCGGATTATCCCGGCTGTTAAGCAAGCTGCACCACCTGTAGTTTAGACACTTAATTTTTCAAAGGAAATGCTTCGGGACCATGGGATACTTAGTGAAGAGCATCAGGAGGCACCCCAAGGCATAGGGGCTGGGACTGGCAGTAGGATGCCTTGCGGTGGACAGCCGAGCTCGATCCTTATAAAAGCTTTATAACTGCAGCAGCTTTAGTGGACGCTACTGGAGCTGGAATTACCGCGGCTGCTGGCATGAGACTTGCCCTCCAATAGATCCTTGTAAATGAATTTAAAGTGTATTCATTCAAATTAGAGAGACAATTTAAATTGAAAAGCTTAGCGCTGCCTCCACCACAGGGGGGCTCGCTCGACCCACCAGCGGACAGGCACCAGTATTGGGAGAGGGGGGGCTGGCCGTCAGGGTTCACCGCGGCTCTGGCACAAACCCGGCGACACGGAGGTGGCACGGGCAGGAGCGGACTGGCCGTGTCGGCTTCTCACTTTTTGGATTTTAGAAGGGCATGACATGCCTATATCTGTGTCTCCCCCTCCTTTTACTCCTCCACCTCTTTTATTTTCGCATGACTATATGTACTTGTCACTTTTCCATGTGTTAGTTATGTCTTCTGAGCAGTTTGTCAGCTTTTGGACACCTTTGAAGGTGTTTTCTATGTGTTTCTATGTGTTTTTGTTTGCCTGCCATTGGTTTTAACGGTGTTCGAAGGTGTTCGACGAACAGTTCGACGAACAGTTCGGCGAACACACGGGTGTTCGACGAACCGAACCGAACTCGAACACTACGGGGGTGGCTCAACACTAGCGGGGAGGTGAGAGGGACGGCGTCTCTGCCTGGCAGGGGGCAGAGACACCAATGCTACAGTACCCCCCCTTTACGCCCCCTCTTTTTTAGGCCAGAAAGAAATGTTTCAAGGAGAAGCGGGGCATGGATGTTCTCCCTGGGTTCCCAAGTTCTCTCTTCAGGGCCAAACCCCTTCCAATCCACCAAAAAAAAAGTTTTACCTCTTACCCTTTTGGTGGCCAGAATATTCTCT
This sequence comes from Phyllobates terribilis, assembly GCF_046119375.1. NCBI lineage: Eukaryota > Metazoa > Chordata > Amphibia > Anura > Dendrobatidae > Phyllobates > Phyllobates terribilis. The sequence goes on from NW_027362769.1 coordinate 289,553,369, forward strand.
ACCTCAAAAACGTCCTCAGCGGAAACCGGAGCAGGGGAAGAACCTGGATTATTGGAAAAAGAATTAAAGACAACTGGTTTGAGGAGAGATACGTGGAAGGAGTTGGGAATCCGTAAGGTGGCTGGGAGTTTCAACTTGTAGGCCACTGGATTGATTTATTTAAGGACTTCGAAAGGGCCGATGAACCGAAGACCCAACTTGTAGGAGGGTATTTTGAGCAGAATGTGTTTGGAGGAGAGTCAAACCTTGTCTCCCGGATGGAATTGAGGCGGATCCAGACGTCTCTTGTCAGCATGTCTCTTCATCCGCTCAGAGGACTGAAGAAGTGCGGACCTAGTATTCTCCCAAATGGTGGAAAACTCGCTGACCAGAGACTCCGCGGCAGGGTTGTCCACAGAAGCGGAGACGGGAAACTGAATCCGGGGATGTTGACCATAGACTATAAAGAACGGAGACTTGGAAGACGATTCGCTCTCATGGTTGTTGTAAGACAATTCGGCCGATGGCAGGAGATCCACCCAATCAGAATGGTGAGCGTTAACAAAGTGCCGGAGGTAGCTGGTAAGGATCCGGTTGATCCGCTCCACTTGACCATTGGACTGTGGATGGTAAGCGGAGGAGAAATCCAGGGTGACATCCAGAAGCTTACACGTAGCTCTCCAGAAATGAGAAGTGAACTGAACCCCTCAATCCGATACGATGTGGAGGGGTAGGCCATGGAGACGGAAGATATGAAGGAAGAAGTCCTTAGCTAGCTCTGATGCAGGCGGGAGACCAGGCAGAGGGATGAAGTGAGCCATTTTAGAGAAGCGGTCGGCGACCACCCAAATGACTGTACAACCGGCAGAGACAGGGAGGTCTGTGATAAAGTCCATAGCAATGTGTTGCCATGGGGCATCAGGTACGGGAAGAGGCAGGAGATGACCGGCTGGTTGATGTCTGGGAACTTTGTTGCGGGCACAGGACGAACAGGCTGAGATGAAGTCTACCACATCCTTGCACAGGGTAGGCCACCAGTAATGCCAGGTGATGAGCAGGAAGGTCTTCTTTTGGCCAGCATGGCCGGCTAGTTTAGAAGAATGACCCCCGCGAAGAACCTTCACATGATCAGGTACTGCTACAAACGTCTTATCGGGTGGAAGACGAGTCAGATCCAAGGGGGCCACTTTCATCACCTTGGAGGGATCAATGATGTGCATAGGCTCCTCCCCTTGATCGGAGGACAGGAAGGATCGGGACAAGGCGTCGGCATTGACATTCTTGTCCGCCGGGCGGAAATGTAGAACGAAGTCGAAGTGGGCGAAGAACAAAGACCACGGGGCCTGACGCGGATTGAGTCTTTGGGCATTTCGGAGATATGCCAGATTTTTGTGATCCGTATAGATGATCACCGGGTAGAGCCCCTTCAAGCAGGTAGCGCCACTCCTCCAGCGCCAATTTAATGGCTAACAATTCTCGGTCTCCAATGGAGTAGTTGCGCTCAGACGAGGAGAAGAGTTGGGAGAAGAACCCGCAGGTTACCATTCTCCCGGAAGAAGACTTTTGGGTGAGCACCGCTCCGGCTCCGGAGGAGGAAGCATCAACCTCCAGGTAGAATTGTTTGTTGCAGTCCGGACAGTGCAGTACCGGGGCAGAGGAGAAGGCTTGCTTTAAGGAGAGGAAGGCCTCATCAGCTTCAGGCGGCCATACCTTAGGATTTGCTCCCTTACGGGTGAGCGCAGATATGGGAGCAGTCCGGGAAGAGAAGTGCGGAATGAAGAGACGATAGTAGTTGGCGAAGCCCAGGAATTGCTGAATCACCTTCAACCCCTCCGGACGGGGCCACTTTAGGACAGCAGAGAGCTTCTCGGGATCCATTCGTAAGCCTGTCTGGGAGATAACGTAGCCCTGGAATGGAAGAGAGGTCTGCTCGAAGAGGCACTTCTCGTATTTTGCATAGAGGTGGTTCTGCCTGAGCCTAAGCAGGACCTGACAAACATCCCTCCGGTGTGTAGGAAGATCCGGAGAGAAGACCAAGATATCGTCCCGGTATACCACCACGCAGGAGTAAAGAAGATCCCCGAAGATGTCGTTGACCAATTCTTGGAAGACAGCGGGAGCATTGCAGAGACCGAAGGGCATCACACGATATTCATAGTGACCGTCCCGGGTATTGAATGCTGTCTTCCACTCGTCTCCTTGACGGATACGGACCAGGTTATACGCTCCACGTAGATCCAACTTGGAGAAGATCTTGGCGCCTTTAAGGCGATCAAACAACTCAGAGATGAGCGGCAGGGGATATTTGTTTTTTACCGTGATCTGATTGAGTCCTCTATAATCAATACAGGGGCGTAGCGAGCCATCCTTCTTCTTGACAAAGAAGAATCCGGCTCCAGCCGGGGAGGTAGATTTCCAGATGAATCCCCTAGCCAGATTCTCCTATATGTACTCAGACATGGCCCGGGTTTCGGCCGCCGACAACGGGTAAATAAGCCCACGGAGAGGAGTGGCGCCAGGTACCAGGTCGATCGGGCAATGATATGGCCTATGAGGTGGCAGTGTCTCTGCTTCTTTTTTACCGAAGACATCCGCGTAGGGCCAGTAAGGAGCCAGTAGACCGGGTAAATTAGCTGGAGTAGGTGGTGGACGAGTCGGGCGAACCGGAACCAGGCAGGTCCTATGGCAGTCCTGCCCTCACCGGAGTACTTCACCGGATTGCCAGTTCAGCACGGGTTCATGTATCTGGAGCCAGGGTAGACCTATCAATAGGGAGTGAGAGAGTCTGGACAGCACATGGAAGGGGATTTTCTCCGAGTGCAGCATTCCCACCTGCAGGGTAAGGGGCTCTGTGACGAGCAGAATGGTCACCGGAAGGAGTCTTCCATCCACGGGGGCGACGGACAATGGTTCAGCCAGAGGTTTGGTGGGAATTCGGTATCTCTTTACCAGGGACTGGGAAATGAGGTTTCCAGCAGCTCCAGAATCCAGATGAGCAATTTCAAAGAGATGCAGGAGATAGAGACAGACAAAGTCAGGGATGGAGAGGGCTTACTTTTGCCTAGGACGACCTCTCCGAGCGGTCCTAGACACTTGAAATCTCCCGACCTCTCTGGGCTGGAACGGATCAGGTGCTCTTTACTGCCACAATAGAAAAAGCTCCCCTCGGCTCGACATGACTCTTGGCGAGATTTGACCATCTTGGTCTGGTTGATCTGCATGGGTTCAGGCGAGTGCGCCCGGGGAGTGGCTGGTTGAGAGGCGGGTCTCTGGAAACTGGAAGCAAGGTGGAGGAGCTCTCTCTCCCGGGTGGTCTCTTTGGTGCTTTCTTGGAACCGGATGTCAATCTGGGTAGCGAGTGACACCAGGTCATCCAGAGTGGTAGGAATGTCCCAACCGGCTAGCTCATCAGTAATCCGACCAGAAAGACCCTCACAGAAGACGGACACTAGAACCTCATTATCCCAGGCAAGCTCAGAAGCGAGGATACGGAACCGTATGGCATATTGGCCCACGGTGAGACTCCCTTGGCGGAGACGTAGCAGAGAGGAGGGTGAAGAGGTTTTTCGCCCTGGTTCATCGAAGACTCTCCGGAAAGCAGCGAGGAAAGACAGCAGGTCGGACACCAGGGGATCCCCTCTCTCCCACAGGGGATTTAGCCATGCCAGTGCTTCCCCAGTGAGATGGGACATGATGAATGCCACTTTGGCCCGGTCGGAGATGAACTGATGTGCCAAAAGTTCAAAGTGCAGAGTGCACTGGTTTATGAAACCTCGAGCTAAGGCGGGGTTGCCGGCAAAACGTGGAGGTGCCGAGAGCCGGGGTCCATAGCCGGATGCCATAATAGGACTAGGTTGTGGTGCCGCTGAAGCTGGTGCTGCATGACCAGAGATGGACACAGACGGATCGGACAATGCCCCTAGGTGAGAGTTTAACATACCAGAGGAAGGACAGGACCGACTCCTGTTGAGTCCTCTGACGTAAGACCTCCTGGTGCAGGTCGAAGATTGCGGGGGTCTGGGGGCCACCGGGTTCCATGGCCCGAGCAAACTGTTACGGGTCAGGGTGGTGGAACCTCTGCGCCGCGGTGCAAGGGGGGACCCAGAGGGGCGTAACTAGGTATCAACTCAGACCGACCCTGGTCGTACGGCGGCTAACGACTCCGTGACCAGGGAGGGACCGAGCAGAGGGACCAGGTGCTACTCTGGGGACGACCTTGTAAGAGAGCAGGTGGCTCCCACGGGTCAGAAGACTGGGACTGACCGGTATAGCGGATGGGCACAGCAAGCAGGCAGAAGTCTCTGGGTTAGCTGACGGGTGGTCACGGCACGTGACAGCAGAGCGGGCTGAAGTCTCTAGGTTAGCAGACAGGTGGTCACTGCAAGTGATGGCAGGAGCCTCCAGGTAGGCTATCAGGTGGTTATGGCAAGTGATGGAAGGAACCTCCAGGTAGGCTAACAGGTGGTCACAGCAAGTGACGGCAGAGCCTCAGGTAGGCTAACAGGTGGTCACGGCAAGTGACGGCAGGAGCCTCCAGGTAGGCTAGCAGGTAACATGCAGGTAACTGGAAGGTGCTTCCTGGTAAGCAGGCGGGCTTGCCCATAGACAGACTGGTGGGTAGAGTGGAAGGCAGACTGTCGGGCTGGAGAGTAGTCAGGCTGGCGGACTGGAACATTAGTCAGGCTGGCAACGGGACCTGAGGGCTGAAGCAGAGGTAATATACTGTGCAACAACTTTTGCTCGGGCACCTCCATTTTGGAGGAGGTGCCTTATATATGGGAGGTCCTCCGGCTATTGGCCGGGGACTCCTTAGGACGGCGCGCGCGGCCCCTTTAAGAGAGAGGGAGCGCGCGCGCCCTAAGCACAGTGCCCGGGAAGCTGCGTGCGCCGGCAGCAGCAGGAAGAGGAGCGCAGGAGGACGCCGCGCGGGGAGCAGGGAGGTGAGAGGGACGGCGTCTCTGCCTGGAAGGGGGCAGAGACGCCGATGCTACACCTAACCCTAATACAACCATAACCGTAACCCTAACACAACCCTAACCCTAGCACAACCCTAACCATAGCACAACCCTAACCCTAGCATCTATTTCTTACGCCGTTCCTCATACGGCATAAGTGATTAGACGACTTTATTCTTTGAGTCATTGCGATTACAGCGATACCAGATTTATATCGGGTTTTTATGATTGACAACTGTCAGACACTAAAAACCCCTTCTTTTTTTGCAAAGACTAGTTTTTGCATCGCAATATTTTGAGAGCTATAATTTTTCCATATTTCTGCCAACAGGGTAACGTAATGGCTTGTTTTTTGCGGGACAAGTTGGCGCTTTTCTTGGCACCATTTTTGGGCACATGACATTTTTTGATCATTTTCTATTCCGATTTTTGGGAGGCAGATTAAACAAAAACCATGCCGTTCCGCATGTGGTAAAATTGATAAGGCAGCTTTATTCTTCGGGTCACTACGTTTACAGCGGTACCATTTTTATTTACATTCGTCTTTTTCATTGCATTTTATTCCATTTTTTGTTCGGCGGTATGATGATAAAGCATCTTTTTTGCTTAGTTTTTTTTTTTTTTCTGTGTTTACTAAAGGGGTTAACTAGTGGGACAGATTTGTAGGTCAGGTCATTATGGAAGCGGCGATACCAAATATGTGTACTTTTATTGTTTTTTAGTTTTTTTTTCAGAATATATATTTATGAGTACAGTATATTTTTATTTTTTTTTGGATTAATTTTTCATTGTTTTGGAAATATTTTTTTTTTCACTTTGACACTTTTTTTTAACTTTTACACCTTGTCCCACTATGGGACTTTTATTTTTTGCAAGCTGATCGCTTGCACATCATAAGGATGCAGCATCATCCCCTATGCTGTGGAGGCTGTCAGCCCTGCACACACAAGTTAGATTGTGGACTGAGCACGATCTATCTAACATGCTGATGCCTGGAGACCTCGGGGTTAATGTGCTGGGATCGGTACGGCACTGCTCCTTGCACATAGTACCGGGTGTCAGCTGTGAGAATCAGCTGACACACGGCGTCAATCGTGCCAACACAGCCTCTGTGCGGGCACGATTGCCAGGGCGTAATAATACGTATCTGGTCCAATAGGCCGAGGGCACACATACTGTGGTGGCCAAAAGTATTTGCACCCCTGCAATTCTGTCAGATAATACTCAGTTTCTTCCTGAAAATGATTGCAATCACAAATTCTTTGGTATTATTATCTTCATTTAATTTGTCTTGAATGAAAAAACACAAAAATTGTCCTAAAGCCAAATTGGATATAATTCCACACCAAACCTAAAAAAGGGGGTGGACAAAAGTATTGGCACTGTTTGAAAAATCATGTGATGCTTCTCTAATTCGTGTAATTAAGAGCACCTGTAACTTACCTGTGGCATCTAACAGGTGTTGGCAATAACTAAATCACACTTGCAGACAGTTAACATGGATTAAAGTTCACTCAACCTCTGTCCTGTGTCCTTGTGTGTACCACATTGAGCATGGAGAAAAGAAAGAAGACCAAAGAACTGTCTGAGGACTTGAGAAACCAAATTGTGAGGAAGCATGAGCAATCTCAAGGCTACAAGTCCACCTCCAAAGACCTGAATGTTCCTGTGTCTTCCGTGCGCAGTGTCATCAAGAAGTTTAAAGCCCATGGCACTGTGGCTAACCTCCCTAGATGTGGACGGAAAAGAAAGATTGACGAGAGATTTCAAAGGAAGATTGTGCGGATGGTGGATAAAGAACCTCGACTAACATCCAAACAAGTTCAAGCTGCCCTGCAGTCCGAGGGTACAACAGTGTCAACCAGTACTATCCGTCGGCATTTGAATGAAAAGGGACTGTATGGTAGGATACCCAGGAAGACCCCACTTCTTACCCCGAGACATAAAAAAGCCAGGCTGGAGTTTGCCAAAACTTACCTGAGAAAGCCTAAAACGTTTTGGAAGAATGTTCTCTGGTCAGATGAAACAAAAGTAGAGCTTTTTGGGAAAAAGCATCAACATAGAGTGTACAGGAAAAAAAAAGAGGCATTCAAAGAAAAGAACACGGTCCCTACAGTCAAACATGGCGGAGGTTCCCTGATGTTTTGGTGTTCCTTTGCTGCCTCTGGCACTGGACTGCTTGACCGTGTGCACGGCATTATGAAGTCTGAAGATTACCGACAAATTTTGCAGCATAATGTAGGGCCCAGTGTGAGAAAGCTGGGTCTCCCTCAGAGGTCATGGGTCTTCCAGCAGGACAATGACCCAAAAAAAACTTCCAAAAGCACTATAAAATGGTTTGAGAGAAAGCACTGGAGACTTCTAAGGTGGCCTGCAATGAGTCCAGACCTGAATCCCATAGAACACCTGTGGAGAGATCTCAAAATGGCAGTTTGGAGAAGGCACCCTTCAAATATCAGGGACCTGGAGCAGTTTGCCAAAGAAGAATGGTCTACAATTCCAGCAGAGCATTGTAAGAAACTCATTGATGGTTACCGGAAGCGGTTGTTCGCAGATATTTTGGCTAAAGGTTGTGCAACCAAGTATTAGGCTGAGGGGGCCAATACTTTTGTCTGACCCATTTTTGGAGTTTTGTGTGAAATGATTAATGATTTGATTTTTGCTTCATTCTCTTTTGTGTTTTTTCCTTGCAAGCAAATTAAATGAAGATAATAATACCAAAGAATTTGTGATGGCAATCATTTTCAGGAAGAAACTGAGTATTATCTGACAGAATTGCAGGGGTGCCAATACTTTTGGCCACCACTGTACATATTATTACGCCAGACATCAGAAAGGGGTTAAAAAATTAGTGCAAATGGATAAAAGGGTCAAGAGATTAAAACGCGTGTTCATAACATTCTAAAAAAATGCATATTTCGAGACATCCAACAGACGAGAGAACAGGATTCACAGTTTGCGAACACGTCGGCAAGAAAATGAAGAACTTAGAAAAATATCGAGTTGACCACTTCGAGAGAATTAGATTACTGCATTCTGATTTTTTTCACAGTGTTTTCGACAATTGCATCGCTCCTAATATGCTAAAATTTCAAAAAGAATGTAATATTCTCTCAGAGAATGACTTTTGGACAGCAAGCGGAGATGTATGTGCATACTCAGGACAATGCTCATTTAAGTCGCTTGGGGCGGCGTTCATCTAACTCTGTTTGAGATGACATATCATCGCAGAAAAGAGAGCAGCTCTGCATGAATTTTATGAGCATGAGGAAGGATCACTCTATGGTTCTGGAATAGCTGATTGATCATAAGTAAATGTGTCTCTGTGTAATCAGTATGAAAAACTTTAATGCGTTTTTTCAAATCGGTGGCCACGATATCTCCAGAACCAATTGGTCAATTGAGTCAGGCTTATGCACACATTTTCAATATATAAGTGCCTATCTCTTTTACCAGGATCAAGTAAAAATCTTTTTTTTTGTCATTTTGACAGGCCTCTAATTGTGTCACGCCAGGTGTGGGAAAGACTTAGTGCAACACAGGGGGAAGAGGGAAAGGGAGCCCAGACACTAGGGAAAGGGGGAAGTTGAGACCTCCTAGTCTGGTCTGGTCACCCTGTCTCAACTATAGTCCCTATATTGCCTCATCAGCAATCACCGCACGCATGCCTCGCCCTGTCTTTCCCTGGCTTATGGCTAACGCTAGAGATGGGAGGAGATGAGCTCTAGTCGATCTCCACTAAACTCTATAGACAACAAGGTTAGATAAACAGGGGAAGAATGCTTAGCTTTTGACGACTCCAGACAAATGCAAACTAGGCCTCAAGCTCCAGAGAGGACAAAGTACTGCTCTTGCTAAGCCTTCACAAGTAGAAATGAATATAGCCGGCACCTCCCGCTCAGACACACCAGGTATATTTACCCCCAGGCCAGGGAGCTAATTACCAGAGGGAGGTAGCCGCTAGGTCCTAGAGACAGCCTCTCATCTAAGAAGATGTCTGTAATGACAAACGTAGAGATCTCCTGCAACCAACTGCCGGGCGACTGTCTGTCACCTCTGATACACCCGTGACAAATTGTGCCACAAAGTCGATGCTCAATTTTCAACATGATGCCTTTTTTTAATTTTCACATCTTTTTTTTAATTCTGCTACTAGAGATAGCGACAATCATAGCAATTAAGAATCGCTTTTTTTTTTTGTTTCAGGCAAATACAACAGCTGGGATCATGGCCATCGTTCACCACCATTTTGTTTTACTTGCCCACTTCACTGCATTTTTACAGTACTTATTTACACACTTTTCATGACATCAAATTTACAAAAAGTTGCAAAAATAGCATAAAAATCGGATGTCTAGACTAGTAGAACTCCTTAAATAAAGAGAGATTTACAATGCTCCTTAAGGCCTCATTGAGACTTCTGTTTTTTACGTACGTGTTATAGCCATGTTTTTTATGGATAGAACATGTACCCATTATAATCTATGAAGCTGTTCACATATGCATGTATTTTTGCAGACTATGAGTCGTCAAAAGAAATCAAGATGACACGAATGTCTTTTTATCAGCATGACGGATGAAAATCATCACTACAAGTCTATGGGTCCATGGTCACATGGATGTCATCAGTGTACAGTCTGTGTGCTGTCCGTGATTATCTTTGCAAAGAGTAAGAGAAGCTTTGTAATTTATTTATTTATCTACATGTGAAATTAACTGATGAAACACTGATGATAAAAACGGATACTGACCAAAGACTGATGAAAATCCGAGCCACAACATTGCTGAAACTCACAATATTTTTTTTTTGCGTACATGAAGAGTCATGGATGACTGAATGAGGCCTAAACCTTTTATGAAAGGGCTTATAGATTTAGCTATGTAAAAAGCTCAGCATGAAAAACAATTACATAAACTAGAAACACTCTGTTTAGAAGAGTGAGTCACTCTGCCCAAAGTTATTACATTCTGCCTTGTATCATATTTACAAAATCTACAATTTTCATATTTGAAGTTGACATTAGGCATGAAAATCTCTAAATAGTTGTGTATTCTGTTATTAAAGCTACTGGGCACTAAATATCCCTAAAATTCTCATAGCTTTTAGTGGCTATCACTGGTTTGGATCCAGCTGCCAATTTTAAATTAGAATTAGTAATGATCAACTATTAAAATGCTCGAGTGCTCGATACTCAAATCGAGCAGGTCGGTCGCTCAGACAGGCTCTACTTGACTACTGAGTATAATGGAAGTCAAAGGGAAACTCAAGCATTTTTCCGGAAGATCGTAACAAGAGGGCTGGGGGTGGGGCAGGAAAATCACTGAAATGGATAGAAACAGAGCTAAAATGGAATGGAATGGAAAGGGAACAGCATGTAGAAGACGTCTGAACGCATCTCTGACTCCCAGGTCGCGGATGGAAACAATGTTGTCAGAGTATTAGGCAACTTTTACGAACAACAATAAAACATACAAAACTGAAGATAAAATGGACTTTACCGGAAAAAATGTTGGGAAAAATTATTTTCGGTATAATGTAAATTAAAAAGAGAAAAAAAAATATCCACACCTTAATAGCCGGCCCATCTCTCACCCTATTTCCCTGTCTCCTATGACTACAGAAAATGAAATAGTAGGGAAGGAAATAAAACTACACCCACTGTATATACTTACAGTGGGGAAAAGAAGTATTTGATACACTGTCAATTTTGCAAGTTTTCCCACCTACAAAAAATGGAGACGTCTTTATTCTATGGATGGAATGAAGAGGTCTTTATTAGTGTTGAGTGATACTCCGGTGCTCGACCCGAGCAAAGAGCCCAATGTTAGTCTATGGGAGACGCGAGCATTTTTGCGGCGGCACCCCCGGCAGTCTGTAGAAAGCCTAAAAAGTGCCCAAAACGATAGTGACAGTGCTTAAATGACATGGGGACAGCATGGGGATTGCCCCAGGAAGCATTTCTGACCCCCAGGTCACTGCTGTTAACAACGTGGTCAGAGGTATTAAGCCACTTTTACGGGCTCACAATAAAACGTTCAAAAACTAAACTGAAACTGTTTTCCTGTGAAATATGTTAAGGAACATCCTTTCCAGGGTAAAGACTTGTGTATAAGGTAAAATAAATAACCAAAAACAAAAATACTCCTCCACACCTTGGGCTATGTTCACAAGTAGCATTTTTTATGCGTTTTTGAACTTTTGTATTGCTTTCAACCGTGACAAATGCATTCACCGGGAAATGTCATTTTAACATTTTTAAACCATATCTGGCCATGTGCTGTGTGACACATGCATACAGTGCTGAAAAGACATGGGAAAAGCATGGGGAAGACCCCTGGAAGAATCTCTGACACCCAGGTCACTTACTAAAAGTGTGCCCATGAGAAGTGATCCTTGCCGCATAAGAAGATGCAGACTTGCAACTATCCCCGTGCAAGTCCTTGTCCCAGGGCAGTGTTCAATTGTACCTCCCCCATTCCTTGCAATGCAAGCGCAAATATGCAGCCAACCACCCACCTACCCACAGGACGCAATACTATACTGCTAGCTTGCACTTGTGTGTCACCCTACCTGGATGCCACAAGTGTAATAAAGCTGTGTCTGAGAGCAAGGGGGAGGTTCTCTGGTCAGGGGAACATTAGCATGCAATGCCTCCTGTCTCAGGCCAGTAGGGGGAGCAGGCTGCCCCTATAAAAGCTGGTACTGGGGACAGTGTTAGAGAGAACTGGATTGCCTGTCTCAGCTCTGAGACGTGTCCCAGAGTGGAGCAGGGACAGAAAGTTGCATTGTAACCTAAGAGGAAGTGTGGCAGGAGGAGAGCCACAAGCCAGAGACAAGAGGCGAAGAGAGCCTGTCTTGGCAGAGAAAAGACTTAACTTTACCAGACTTTGGTGTCTGAGGCTGGAAGGATTCCACATCCCCCAGCAGAGAACCAGCCCGCAAGGGACTGTACATTCCTTGGCCTAAGAAGCCTGGAGGCCCTGCCACAACCGAAGGGACCAGTAAAGCCGTACAAGGCTGGGAGCAGAAAGGAACCCACGTCGCAGGCCATACAGGTGAGAAAGCACGGAAAGCTCGGAAACGTGGGCTGTTATCCTATCAGGAGGAGATAGTCAGAAGGAGCGCAGAAAGCACGGTAGGCCCACACCCTCACCCTGACCAGGGCCAATTTCCCCGTTGCTCTCAGACATCCAGGTCCCCTCCTAGCTGGGACTGTTTGTGGGTCAGTTTACCTGTTAGTAAAGACCCTGAACTGCAACCTGTTGTCTGTGTGCTCTTTGCTCCTCCAGCACTACCATCACTCCCACCATCCACTATACTGCCCTGGGGCCGCACTCTTCCCGTGGGGAGTCACACTACCATAGCTGCACACCTCATCAGCCCCAGCGGTCTGCATGCAGCGGCGGTTCCTAATAACCGCAATCCACGGGTGGCGTTGTCGGACATAATCAATATAACGGACTACCACTGGCCTGACCACCCTGAGCCACGGAACCGGGTTGCCACTACTACTCCCATCGTTTCTCCCTATTGCCCGGATCCGAGTGCCCCACGGCCCAGGGGGCGAGTCAGCTTTGGCGTAGTCGGCAGGATTTCGTGCCCGCAACCACCGGTTAATGCGTGCCTGAAAAAGACTTTTGTAACTTACCTGTGGCGAAGTTTCCCGCCGTCCGGAGTCTTTTCCCGCCATCCGGAGCCGATTCCCGCCATCAGACGCCATCTTGGACCGTTTCCTGCCGTCTTCTGCCGTCTTCCCGCCATCTGCAGCTGTTTCCCGCCATCGGACGCCATCTTCAGGACGCCGCGCGGGAAGAAGAGGGGCGTGGACGTCAAAACCGCACGAGATCCGAAGCTCCGCCCCACGCACCGACGCTGCGCAAGGTCCTGGAAGGGAGAGAGAGCGACGCTGACGTCATCAGGACGCGACGCCAGGTCCTCGTCCATAGGAGCAGCAGCAGCAGAGCCGATGCCTACAGAAGAGGATCGCCGGAAGGTAGGCCACGCTTAACTAGGGGGGAGGAAGATGTCGGACACAGAGGCGCCCACTACCACCAAAGCAGCTGCAGCAGCGGTGATGCCCTTTTCCCTGCCCTACATCCCTGGAGCGGCCTGGCTGCCCAAATACTCAGGGGAGCCCCATGCTCTAACTGACTTTAAAGAAAGGCTGTACAGTTTGTTCCAGGTTTACCCCCTGACAGAGGAGCAGAAGGTCAGCATACTGACAGGGCAGTTAACTGGCGCAGCCCAAAGGGAGGTAAAGTCATGGCCCACTGAGGAGAAAAGGACTGTGAAGGGTATTCTGGCCCGGCTGCGGGGTACCTTTGATACACGTACCTCCGCTGAAATTAAAATGAGGTTCTATGGATGTAAGCAGCGGGCACAGGACAGCATCAGAGACTATGCCCTAAATCTGCAGGAAGCCTTGAGGACTATTCAACAAACTGACCCTGGCAGTGTGCAGGAAACCGATAAGCTGCTAACAGAACAATTCATAGAGGGTCTGCTGTCCAGCGCCCACAGGGCCCAGCTGCGCCTCATGTTCTTCCAGAACCCCGACCTGACCTTTGCCCAATTTAAGGACAGGGCCATAAGGGTGCTCCGTGAATCTGCAACCAGTGGCGCTATGAACCCCCGGCGCCCTGCTATCACCTACCACCAGGAGGCGGCGCCCTCCTCTATGGACTCTGTGGAGGCTGATGCACAGGCCCTGAACCAAGCCCCGTCGAAAGGCCTGCACCACCAAGTCCAGGAGCTGACCAGGAGCGTCGCGACGTTGACCAGGACCGTCCAGGCGTTGCAAGTGGACCCGTCAAGACCCATCGAGCTGGCTTCAAGTCCGGAGGATGTCCCGTGGCGTCGACAGAGGAGGATCCCGTCGTTCCGAGGGAGGCCCACAGACCGCTACGCAGAGGATGGACAGCCCATTTGCCGTCGATGCAACCAGCCCGGACACATTTCCAGGTACTGTAATTTAAACGGGTCCAACCTGGGGCAGAGGGCCGACCCCCAGGCATAAGATCACCAGGCCCTTATAATTGGCGTGATAAGTACGTTGGGGGGCGCCCGGTTTTACCCGTGGTGCTGGACGGTATCCCCATGAGCGCCTTGCTGGATACTGGGTCGCAAGTAACCACAATCCCTTATGTACTTTTTAAGCAGTATTGGACTGATGCTGATATCACACGGTATCCAGACAGTAACTTGAGCATCATCGCCAGTAATGGCTTACCCATGCCGCAGATGGGGTTCAAGGAGATGACCATTAAAATTGGTAAAGTTGAACTGCCGGCACAGGGAGTGATTATTGTGGACATTGACCGTCATGAAAGTCACCCTAAAATAACTGTGGGTACTAACATAATTGAAAATTGTCTTTCAGAGGTAATTGTAATTCTACAACAGGTGGCGGTGAATGCTATTTCCAGCCAACAGAGGGTCCTCAACAAGGAGATAAAAGCCCTGATGAGACGGCAGCAGGTAGAACTGTCTGGTGGTGAGATCGGTAGCGTAAGACTGAGTGACCCATTCCCCATTTCCATGCCTCCCAAAAGTGAAATGATGATCTGGTGTCGGACTGCAATCGGGTTGAAAGGTAGAGACTACCAAGCCATGGTAGAACCCGTGTACTCAGACAGCAGGCCCACCATTTTGACAGCCCGGAGGGTGGTTGATGTCCGTCATGGGAGGGTGCCCGTCCGCATCCTCAACATTGGGGAAAGGGAAGTACACTTACCCAGGTACGCTACACTCGCCAAACTGTTTGTCGTCGAACACAAAGCTATCAGGGCCGTGGAACCCTTGCCTCCATCTCCTCAGGCGGAGGGTAATGGCTCCCAGAAACAAAAGGAGGACTGGTGCCAGAAACTCCACGTGGGTGCTGACTCCACTCCCCTGCACCAAAAACAAGGAGTCTACCGGGTGGTACAGGAGTACGAGAGAGTCTTTAGTAAGCACCCGCTAGACTTCGGCAGAGTAAAAGGGATAGAACACCACATCCCCACAGGGAGCCACCCACCAATAAAAGAGAGGCACAGACCTGTACCCCCTGCACATTATCAGAACGCCAAGGGTATGCTGCGGGAAATGAAAGAAGCTGGGGTCATTAGAGATAGCTGTAGCCCCTGGGCAGCCCCCTTGGTTCTGGTGAAAAAGAAAGATGGCACCATGAGAATGTGCGTGGACTATAGACAAATCAACCGTATTACCCACAAAGACGCATATCCGCTGCCTAGAATAGAAGAGTCTTTAGCCGCACTAAAATCTGCTAACTTCTTTTCTACTTTGGACCTTACTAGCGGGTACTGGCAGGTTCCTGTGGCAGAGGCTGAAAAGGAGAAGACCGCCTTCACCACCCCGATGGGACTGAGCGAATTCAACTGTATGCCTTTCGGGCTCTGCAACGCACCAGGGACCTTCCAGCGGCTGATGGAATGCTGTCTAGGGCACCGAAACTTCGAGACGGTCCTCCTTTACCTGGACGACGTGATCGTCTATTCGAAGACCTAAGAGGACCATCTCAAGCACCTGGCTGAGGTGTTCGAAGCCCTGGCAGGCTATGGCCTGAAGGTGAAACCATCGAAGTGTCACCTGCTGAAACCAAAGGTCCAGTACCTAGGGCACGTGGTAAGCGCGGAAGGAGTGGCCCCCGACCCTGACAAGGTCACGGCAATCAAGAGCTGGCCAAGCCCCTCGAACATCAAAGAGGTGAGACAGTTTCTCGGGTTGGTAGGCTACTACCGAAGGTTCATCCCCGGGTTCACTAAGATGGCAGCTCCTATGCAGGACCTCCTGATCGGACAGTCCAAGTCCAGAAGTCAAAAGCCACCCTTCAAGTGGGATAAACCGGAAGAGGAGTCCTTCCGCCAGCTAAAGTTGGCCCTCACTGGGGATGAGATCCTGGCCTACCCTGATTATGGCCAGCCTTTCATTCTCCACACTGACGCCAGTAATGTGGGACTGGGAGCCGTACTGTCCCAAAACCAACAGGGCAGAGAACGGGTGATCGCATACGCCAGCCGGAAGCTGAGGCCCACCGAGAGGAACCCGGAGAATTACAGCTCCTTCAAGCTAGAATTCTTGGCGGTGGTGTGGGCCGTGACGGAACGCTTCAAGCATTACCTGGCCTCTGCAAAGTTCACCGTGTACACGGACAACAACCCGTTGACACACCTGGACAATGCAAGACTGGGTGCCCTGGAACAGCGGTGGATGGCCCGTCTCTCCAACTATGACTTCATGATCAAGTACCGGGCAGGCAAAACCAACGCCAACGCGGACGCCCTATCAAGAATGCCTCACTTACCTGAAGGTGACGAAGACCCAGAAGAGCTGGAAGAGGTAGAACTCCCCGCGTTTCACCGGTATGGAGCCGCTCAACACTCTCACCGCGTGAAGGAGGAGGATCTAACAACTGTGATGATGAATCCCCTACCTCACCACAGCTGGGCCGAGACCCAAGATAGTGACCCTGCAGTCCGCCTGGTGAAAGATCTGCTGACCCGGGAAGACGCCCGCCTAGATCCAGATGCCCCAGAGGAAGCCAAGCAGCTATGGAAGGAGAAGAGCAAGCTGTTCCTCTACGAAGGCAAGTTGTGCAGAAGGATTGTTAACCACCGGAAGCACGAGCTGACCTGGCAAGTCGTGGTCCCAAGGCGAGATGCAGCTATGGTCCTGGGGGCTTACCATGACAGAGCGGGACACTTCGGTTGGAAGAAACTGGAGTTCCTACTAAGAGGAAGGTTCTTTTGGGTCGGCATGAGAGGAGCTGTAGAAAAATGGTGCAGAGACTGTGGCCCTTGTCACCTGAGGAGGAAGGACCGCACCAGCCAGAAGACACCCTTGAGGCCCATCGTCACCACGCAGCCTCTTGAGCTGGTAGCTCTGGACCACGTCAAATTGGCTCCAAGCCGGTCTGGATACATCTACGCCCTGACAATCGTGGACCACTATTCCCGTTTTCTAGTGGTGGTCCCGGTAAAGGACTTGACAGCCCAAACAGCGGCCTGAGCCTTCCAGCAATACTTCTGCCGTCCACACGGGTATCCGGAACAGGTCCTGACAGACCAGGGTCCAGCGTTTGAAGCTGAAATCTTCCAGGAGTTCTGCAACCTCTATGGCTGTAAGAAGATTCGGACAACGCCTTACCACCCCCAAACCAACGGGATGTGTGAGAAGATGAACAATATAGTCATTGATCTCCTGAAGACGTTGCCCCTGGAGGAACGCAGCCTGTGGCCAGAAAAGTTGCCGGACCTGGTAGACATGTACAACAATATACCGGTGAATGCTACAAACTGCACCCCGGCTTACCTGATGCGAGCTAGACCGGGTAAGCTGCCCGTAGACCTGGAGATGGGAGTCCTAATACCTGAGGACACCTCCCCGGATGCGGACTGGGATACGGAAAGGCAACTGCAGTACAAGAAGGTACAGGAGAGTGTGGAGAAGAGCCTGGCCCAGGTGAGAGAGAAGCAAGAAAGACTCTTCAATCAACACGCCCCTGCTAGTCCCCTAGAACCTGGCGAGCAAGTCCTAAAGCGAAAAAGAAGGCTACATAAGTTGGACGACCAGTGGGAAAGGGAACCCTACACCGTACTGCAGTCTGACCACGACAACCCAAAGGTGTGCGTGATCACCAAGGACGGAGGAGAAACCACTAGTGTCGTCTCCAGAGACCACCTCAAAAGGTGCCCCGAGCAACTCCGCAGTGCAGAAGAAGATCAGAGTGACCTTGAACCCGCAGAGGACAAGGAAGAAATGATCAGCACCGTTCTCGGAGAGTTCCCTCAGTCCTGGACTCGCATAAATAATGCCATAGTGGTACCCGTCCTGCATTTCCTGCAACCGGCCCAGCAACAACCAACACCAGAGCCGGAAGGTGAAGAGGAGCAAGCGGTTCCAGAGGCAGAAGAGCCTGTTCCAGCAGCCCAGGAGAGTCAACCCTCTGCTGACAGTGAGCCTGCCATGCCTGCGGTAAGCCAAAGGACCCGCAGACAGCTGCCTGCCCTACCTGTACACCCAGCTGGTAGCTGTACCCCGAACGCTAGTGGGGAAAACCAGGTTTGTCCACCACCAGACAGTGGGTTAAGGAGGTCAACCAGGAGCACAAAGGGACAGATACCCGCTCGCTGGAGAATATAGAGTGTACTAAGATTGTAAATAACCCTGTTGCCAAATGTTGAATTGTTTGCAAAGTTACATGCATGTTTGGTAATACTCTGTTTCAGTTTCTTGCAGCTACCGTAAGGACTCACAGGTTATGGACTTTTTATAACCGGGACCTTGTATGGACTGCATTCTGAGCCTAACCCAGGAATGAACTAAGACTGTGAAGGACTTGGGGTAGGACAGACCCCCACCTGGTTAAGGCTCCCGTTGTATTGGTGATATGGACACCCGGTCACAGGCCACACTGTGACCTAAAGAACTCAATTTGTGCGTCGTCTGTCTGTTAATGTTTTATTGTTATGCATATTGTCTTTGTTTACTGTTTAGTCCCGGAGTACTAAATTTCACTAGGGGGGAATGCGTCACCCTACCTGGATGCCACAAGTGTAATAAAGCTGTGTCTGAGAGCAAGGGGGAGGTTCTCTGGTCAGGGGAACATTAGCATGCAATGCCTCCTGTCTCAGGCCAGTAGGGGGAGCAGGCTGCCCCTATAAAAGCTGGTACTGGGGTCAGGGTTAGAGAGAACTGGATTGCCTGTCTCAGCTCTGAGACGTGTCCCAGAGTGGAGCAGGGACAGAAAGTTGCATTGTAACCTAAGAGGAAGTGTGGCAGGAGGAGAGCCACAAGCCAGAGACAAGAGGCGAAGAGAGCCTGTCTTAGCAGAGAAAAGACTTAACTTTACCAGACTTTGGTGTCTGAGGCTGGAAGGATTCCACATCCCCCAGCAGAGAACCAGCCCGCAAGGGACTGTACATTACTTGGCCTAAGAAGCCTGGAGGCCCTGCCACAACCGAAGGGACCAGTAAAGCCGTGCAAGGCTGGGAGCAGAAAGGAACCCACGTCGCAGGCTATACAGGCGAGAAAGCACGGAAAGCTCGGAAACGTGGGCTGTTATCCTATCAGGAGGAGATAGTCAGAAGGAGCGCAGAAAGCACAGTAGGCCCACACCCTCACCCTGACCAGGGCCAATTTCCCCGTTGCTCTCAGACATCCAGGTCCCCTCCTAGCTGGGACTGTTTGTGGGTCAGTTTACCTGTTAGTAAAGACCCTGGACTGCAACCTGTTGTCTGTGTGCTCCTTGCTCCTCCAGCACTACCATCACTCCCACCATCCACTATACTGCCCTGGGGCCGCACTCTTCCCGTGGGGAGTCACACTACCATAGCTGCACAGCTCATCAGCCCCAGCGGTCTGCATGCAGCGGCGGTTCCTAATAACCGCAATCCACGGGTGGCATAGTCGGACATAATCAATATAACGGACTACACTGGCCTGACCACCCTGAGCCACGGAACCGGGTTGCCACTACTACTCCCATCGTTTCCCCCTATTGCCCGGATCCGAGTGCCCCACGGCCCAGGGGGCGAGTCACTTGAAAAGGGGCCTTTTAGTTTGGAGGTGGCCGAAGCTGGCCACTACCTCATGGCTGCGTCGGCGGTGAGGTCTCCATACTCAGTCCCAAACCACCACTATTTGTCCCGGGAACCTTCCCCACACTTTTCTTAGCCTGGCTTGCTTTAGGGCAGCATTGGACGAGCCCACCAGACAACCAGAGACTCCTCCGGTCGGCCCTGGCTTCTCCATCAGGGGAGTTGAGAGTGCCAAGGTGAGGAGCATGATGATGATGATAGAAGTTAGCATCTGCTTTGTTTTCTTGGAATGCAAGCGTAAGTGTGCAGCCTACCATCGACCCACCCCCAGGCTGCAATACCATACTGCTAGCTTGCTTGCACTTGAAATGAGGCCTTTTAGGCTTGTGGAGGAAGACGCCGGCCACCATGTCATGGCTGCATCGGCGGCCTAATACCCATACCCAGTTCCCAGCCGCCCGGCGGCCGGGTGTCCACACTCGGTCCCCAGCTGCCCGGGGGCGGCCGGGTGTCCATACTCGATCCCCAGCCCCCCCTATTTGTCCCGGTGCGCCTTATACACAAGCGCGCATACCAAAACATTACCTGTGCCCTCCCCAGTGCATTTAGTGGGAAGGACAGCCTATTCCGCTGTAGTGTGTGCATGCCAACCCCCTGTTCATGGCACATGCGAAGATGCCTCCCGCCCTGCACCTGTCGTTGCAGACTTGCAACCATCCCCGTTCAAGTCCTTGTCCCAGGGCAGTGTTCAATTGTACCTCCCCCATTCCTGGCAATGCAAGCGCAAGTATGCAGCCTGCCACCCACGCACCCACCCCCAGGCTGCAATACCATACTGCTTGCTTGCTTGCACTTGAAATTGGGCCTTTTAGGCATGTGGAGGCGGAATCTGGCCACCACGTCATGGCTGCGTCGGTGGCTTGGTATCCATACTCAGTCCCCAGCCGCCCAGCGGCCGGGTGTCCACACTTGGTCCCCAGCCGCCAGGGGGCGGCCGGGTGTCCATACTCGGTCCCCAACCGCCCCTATTTGTCCCGGTTTGCCTTATACACAAGTGTGCATACCAAAACATTTCCTGTGCCCTCCCCAGTGCATTTAGTGGGAAGGACAACCTAACCACAAACACATGGACAAGTGAATGTGGCCAGGGATGGTCCATCTCACTGACGCCTTCACACTGGGTTAATATTGTGGAAGCCGGGACACAGTTAGAGACTGGGATGCAACATGTCCTCCAAACATAGAGGACTGCAGGTCCTGGGTCAATCAGGCTTCAACACAAAGTTCAGAAGGTAGACAGCAGCAGTGGTCGGCCTCCTACACAATGAGTAAATTATTCATGATCATGAGGCCATCCATCTCCATAGCTTTCTGTTCCTTGGAATGCAACCGCATGTATGTAGTAGCGGCTAGGCCTGAGGTGGTCAGCATTTTGGCGCATATCCTACCTCCTCCGAGGATTGCTGGATGTTTTCCTGCTACTATCCCAGTTCTATGACTCCCGATAAAACAAAGCTTCAGGTGATGAATGATGGATGAGGTGGTGGCAAAGGAGAAAGAGCAGGAGGAACAGGGACCATTCACATCATTATCAGGCCAGTCAACCACACATGTCTTGTAGGATATGTTTCTGTACCAAAAGGAGCGGTTCACCTACATAGTTATAGGGCATACAGTGAGTGCAATGCTTACCAAAAATTTCGAGGCACTCCAATGCACCTTGGAAGTGACATGGAGGTCAGAGGGCCTTAACTAAACCGTTTTTTCCATTTATAGCAACTGGGTCTCCTGTACACTGTTGGCCTAAGTAGTGAATGGAAGGCTTTCCAAAAAGTATGAGGAACTGCAATGCCCCTTGAAACAGACGTGGATTACAGCGTACTTTCTACCCATTATTGGGGAGTGGGTCTCCCTTAGTGTTCGCCTATGCATTGAAAAGCAAAAGCTGACTAAAATTAGGAGGAAATGCAATGCCCGTTGGAAGAGTCGTGGAGGTTAGAGGTAATTAAAAACAACATTTCAATGCCCCTTGGAAGAGCTGTGGAGTTCAGAGTGGTTTAACAACCACCATCTCATGCTGCACATAACACATCTGCATCTCTGGCTGCTATGGGCATAAAAGGGGACAAACTTATCGTGTGGCACCCATGCTCCCCTGACCTCAACCCCATTGAGAATCTCTGGAGCATCATCAAAAGGAGTGTCTATGATGGCAGGAGGCAGTTCACATCTAAGCAACAGCTCTGGGAGGGTATTCTGTCCTCATGCAAAACAATTGAAGCAGAAACCATCCAAAACCTGACAAATTCAATGGACAAGAGAGTTCAGAAGTTCCTTTCGAACAAGCAGTCCTATGTGCAAATGTAACATCACCTAGAATAAAGTTTTGAGTTGAAAAATGTTTGATTTCAGTTTCTAATAACCTGCTAATGCTTATAATTTCAAAAATGACCATTTTTTTGTTCTTTATTAAAATGAAAAGGTTGAAAACTCTGCTGTGCATAATAATTTGGAACATGCTTTTTGAGTGCAGTTTGAGTTTTTTATTTTTTTTAAAATATACTGTTATCATAGGCAGTTTGTACAAAAACCTTTCAATTGTGCTCTAATAGTTATTTGACTGGAAAATTACAATGACTGCAATTCATATAGGTAATTTGGGAAAATCTGAGAAAATATTATTTGCATAATAATTTGGAACACAGTGTAGTACTGCCCCATCTTTGTAGACCTCTCCACCTCAGGAATAAGAGAGTGAAAGTTCTCCTTGTAGTGGGGGTTTAAAAGTGTCACCAACCAGTAATGACTGTCACCCAGCATTTTGACAAAGCGAGGGTCACGGTTAAGGCAGTGTAACATAAAGTCAGCCATGCGTGCCAGACTGGTAATGGGCAAGACTTCCGTGTCCTCACCAAGATGACGACTGACCATGCTCTCCTCCTCTTCCTCCTCCCCCCTGTCCTCAGGCCACCCACGCTGAACCGACGGTATGACAGTTGTACAGGTACTACCGTCTACAGCGCATGATACCAGCTCCTGTTCTTCCTCCTCCTCATCCTCCTCTCCCTCACTGTCCCCCAATGCACGTTGGGATGAGATGAGGCTGGGCTGTGTGTAATCGCCCGCTATGGCTTCTTGATCCATCTCATCATACTCTGGCTGCAATGCCTCCTCTTTAATTCTCTGCAGAGAGAGTGCCAAAAGACAGACAAGTGGGATGCTGATGCTAATGATGGCGTCATCGCCACTCACCATCTTGGTGGACTCTAGTGTTGAGCCACCCCCGTAGTGTTCGAGTTCGGTTCGGTTCGTCGAACACCCGTGTGTTCGCCGAACTGTTCGTCGAACTGTTCGTCGAACACCTTCGAACACCGTTAAAACCAATGGCAGGCAAACAAAAACACATAGAAACACATAGAAAACACCTTCAAAGGTGTCCAAAAGCTGACAAACTGCTCAGAAGACACAACTAACATATGGAAAAGTGACAAGTACATATAGTCATGCGAAAAGAAAAGAGGTGGAGGAGTAAAAGGAGGGGGAGACACAGATATAGGCATGTCATGCCCTTCTAAAATCCAAAAAGTGAGAAGCCGAGACGGCCAGTCCGCTCCTGCCCGTGCCACCTCCGTGTCGCCGGGTTTGTGCCAGAGCCGCGGTGAACCCTGACGGCCAGCCCCCCTCTCCCAATACTGGTGCCTGTCCGCTGGTGGGTCGAGAGAGCCCCCCTGTGGTGGAGGCAGCTCTAAGCTTTTTAATTTAAATTGTCCCTCTAATTTGAATGAATACACTTTAAATCCATTTACAAGGATCTATTGGAGGGCAAGTCTCATGCCAGCAGCCGCGTAATTCCAGCTCCAGTAGCGTCCACTAAAGCTGCTGCAGTTAAAAAGCTTTTATAAGGATCGAGCTCGGCTGTCCACCGCAAGGCATCCTAGTGCCAGTCCCAGCCCCTATGCCTTGGGGTGCCTCCTGATGCTCTTCACTGAGTATCCCGTGGTCCCGAAGCATTTCCTTTGAAAAAATTAAGTGTCCAAACTACAGGTGGTGTAGCTTGCTTAACAGCCGGGATAATCCGCTGACTAGCAGACACTGCTACTAGGCACAAAGTATTTCCTGGGCTAGATGCAGTTAAAAATTTGTAAGTAGATACTCTCGTTGGATGCTGAGAAAGCATTCCATAGAGTCTCCTGGCACGCCATATATGATTCTCTTAAAAAGCTTGGGGTAGGGGTCTAGGGGACCCTTTTATAGCCAAAATCACGGCCCTGTATCACAATACGTCACCTAGGCTGAAGATAAATGGAACTGTAGCACCGAGGGCTCGGTTGCTACAGACGTATTGCACCTCACCCAGAGGTGTGATATCTCACTCTCAGATAAGGATGGAGTGTGGATCAGGACCCGACACCTGCATGCATTACACCACATTGCCGTGGGGCAGGGCGACCAATATGCCCCTGAGATGGGCACGACAGTCCCTGTCCCTGGCTGGAGTGGGGGGAGGGAACACTGAGGAAGGGGAACCCTGCAGTGCAGGAGCAGGGAGGAAGCAGTTCCTGGGTGCATTGAGAAGGGAGTATAAAAGGTGGGCACCATCTTAGTTCAGTGCAGAGAAGTCTGAGCAGAAGTGGCAGGGAGCAGGGGCTCTGCATGAGCTCTGCTCCGGAGGCGGGCCTAGTAACAGAGGCCCAGGCCTGCAAGAGGGAGAAGGAAGGAAGAGGAGCGGAGAAGGCTCCAGGAACGAGGAATGAAGGGATCCCAGGGGTGCGGACGGGCGAGTCGCCACCGCACGCCCGAATCCACCTGCGTGGAGGGGTCAGGCCAAAGGGGGAGACCGGTCCCCGAACTAGTGGAGGCAGGAAACGACCCTCAGCTAGAAACCGGAGGCTCTGACATTTTATATGGCGCAGCCCCTTGCTCCACCCGCTAGGAAGGCACCACATAGGGTCAGGGAACCTGGCGCCAAGTTTACCAAGAGGAGGCCCGAGGCAGCCGGACAGAAGTGTTGGTAAGAAAGGCCAGACAAAGGACACACAAAGGGGGTCCTGTGAAGCGCTCCAAAGTTATCTGGGAGTTGTCTGAGCCCCTCACCTGGTGAGCACAGTACGACGTGGGCAGCCGTTACCTGCAGACGTGGTCTGGATAATAAGAACTGTGAGTAAAGGCCCTGAACTGCATCACTGACTCCGTGTCGTTACTGCTGCTGCCCTGCACCATCACCCCCATCCTCCGCATACACTGCCCTGAGGCTATACTCCTCCCGTGGGGAGTTATGCTACGCTCTGCTGCACCCACAACACCAGCCTTAGCGGTCTGCCCTGTAGCGGCGGTTCACTCTGACCGCAATCCACGGGTGGCGTAGTCGGACATTTAAACATCAAAACCACATAAATAGTTCCGCCACTGGTTTGACCGCCCTGAGCCACGGAACCGGATCGCCGCCACGAAGACTACAACCACCAGCATCCACCAAAAAGGGTCCGGCTCCGGGTGTCCCAAGGCCCAGGGGGTGCGTCAGAACATTTTCATCACCTTTCACAATCACCAATGGGACAAGGCAGGGATGTCCTCTGTCCCCTCTCTTATACATCCTAGTGACGGAGCACCTGCTCTCATCAATTCGCCATAACCCCAATATTAGGTGGATTGAGGTGGGAGGCACCGAGTACAAGTGCTCTCTATTTGCTGATGATGTCCTAGTATATATCACTCAATCACATATATCCATCCCTGCTGTTATGGCTGAAATAGATCACTTTGTTACATGGTAAAATTTTAAAATCAATGCAGCGAAGTCTGAGGCCCTCGATGTCTCCCTCCCTAAATCCATATAGGATTCCATCCAGTCCAACTTTCCCTTTGCCTGGCCCTCACAGGGTATCAAATACTTAGGAATTCCTATTCATAGAGACCTCTCCCATCTATGTTATCTTAATTTTGGGCCCTTTATTGAACAATTCCATACAGACCACGGTTGGCAAGTTAGAACTGTAAGATTCACTACGTGAACCACTGGTGTTTTGTGGAAAAGCACATGTACACCGCGTTCCAAATTATTATGCAAAAAGTGTTTAGGAGTGATAAGGGAAGAATTTGTTTGTTTGTCAGTTAAACTCATTGATGGTGATGTGTGTCAGGGCTCTATATATCACTGTAAGCAATTGCAGACACCTGTGCTAATTAGTTTGGCAGGTGTGTCCAATGAAAGGCAAGACTACTTAAGAAGGCTCTCTCACATTATTAAGCAGCCTACATTTTCTGCCAAAATGGGAAAGAAAAAGGATGTGTCGGCTGCTGAGAAGCAACAAATTGTGGAGTGTTTAGGTCAAGGCATGACTACAATCAACATTGTGCGATGATCAGGATGAAGTGTCTTGGCAATCAAGAAGTATGTAGCTGATTCACAGTACACACGTGTGCGTGCTGATAAGGGCAAATTGAGGACTCTTTCCTACAGGCAATTACGTCAGGTTGAAAGAGCAGCGGCAAAAAAGCCTTGTCATAGCAGCAGACAAGTTTTTGAAGCTGCTTGTGCCTCCAACGTCCCCCGAACAACAAGATGCAGGGTCCTTCAGAGGTTTGCAGCTGTGCATACGCCATCCTGTCGACCTCCTCTATCCACTTCACACAAGCAGAAACGGCTCCAGTGGGCCAAACATTACATGAAGACTGATTTCAAAACTGTTTTGTTCACGGATGAGTGCCGTGCAGCGCTCGATGGTCCAGATGAATGGAGTGGAGGATGGCTGGTTGATGGACACCCCACGCAAACACGGCTACAGCGCCAACAAGGAGGAGGTGGAGTAATGTTTTGGGCTGGAATCATGGGGAGAGAGATTGTCGGCCCCTTTAGGATCCCTGAAGGCGCTAAAGATGAACTCCATAATGTATGTGGATTTTCTCAAACAGCACTTCCTGCCATGGTTCAAGAAGTAGAACCGTGTATTTCACAGCAAGATCATTTTTCTGCATGATAATGCACCATCTCATGCTGCACATAAAACATCTGCATCTCTGGCTGATATGGGCATAAAAGGGGACAAACTTATGGTGTGACCCCCATGCTCCCCTGACCTCTACCCCATTCAGAACCTTTGGAGCATCATTAAAAGGAGTGTCTATGATGGCGGGAGGCAGTTCACATCTAAGCAACAGCTCTGGGAGGGTATTCTGTCCTCATGCAAAACAATTGAAGCAGAAACCATCCAAAACCTGACAAATTCAATGGACGAGAGAGTTCAGAAGCTCCTTTCGAACAAGGGGTCCTATGTGAAAATGTAACATCACCTAGAATAAAGTTTTGAGTTGAAAACTATTTGATTTCAGTTTCTAACAACCTGCTAATGCTTATAATTTCAAAAATGACCATTTTTTTGGTCTTTATTAAAATGAAAAGGTTGATCGAAAAGTTTGGGGGATCTAAGAGTGTGGCAACCCAGTAGTCATGATTACTTCGAATTCTGACAATATGAGGGTCATGCTGCAGGTAGTGCAGCAAGAAGGCACTTATGTGTCTTGTGCATCTCGGAGCCCCAAAATTATTTTCCGGGCTAGATGCAGCTAAAAATTATTTTTAATTTTAAATCTGGTGAAGCTTATTATAGATGGCCTAATAGGATCAGTGCTGCACACTGCTACAAAGCCCAAATTATTTTCCAGTCAAGATACAGATAAACATGATTAGTAATTTGAAAGCTTAAAACGGTTGGTAGGGTGATTTTAACCAATCATCAAGCTTTTACTCTCCCGAGGATGACACAGGGGTAGAAAAGTCGTTTCGGATCCATGATTTGTTCTTCTTTATGAATGTGAGTCTGTCTACATTATCAGTGGAGAGCCGCGTGCGCTTATCTGTCAGCACACCACCAGCAGCGCTGAACACACGTTCAGACAGAACGCTGGCTGCGGGGCATGACAAGATCTCCAAGGCGTAAGTGGCGAGCTCCGGCCATTTATCCAGATTGGAAGCCCAAAAAGAGCAAGGGTCCAGTGACACAGTCGTGGCTTCAATGTTTACTTGGAGATACTCCTGTACCATCGTCTCTAGGCGTTGACTATGTGTCAGACTTCTTGTCTCCTGTGGCCTTGCAAAGGATGGGCTAAAAAAGTGGTGAAATGATTCCGCAAAATTGATGTTACCAGCAGATACTGTGGTTCTGTTACGGTTTGAGTGCTGAACACTTGACGGTCCCACGGTTGGCAAGTTGGAACTGTGAGATTCACTACGTGCACCACTGGTATTTTGTGGAAAAGCACATGTAAGATTCTGCAACAGTCTCTGCTGATACTCCTGCATGCGTGCATCCCTTTCTATGGCAGGAATAATTTCTGCAAATTTACTTTTGTACCGGGGATCTAACAGTGTGGCAACCCAGTAGTCAGGATTATTTCTAATTCTCACAATTCGAGGGTCATGTTGCAGGTAGTGCAGCAAGAAGGCACTCATTTGTGTTGCGCATCCAGGAGCACCAAGTCCCTTTTGTGTTGGTGGCGAGGTAACAATCATGCTTCCTTCCTCTGTCCTCTCCCCCCAACCTCGCACAACAGAAATGTGATCAAGGTCTCCCTCATCTGATGAGTCTTCCATCAGTTCGTCCTCCACTTCTTCCTGGGCTCCTGCACCTTCCTCACTAGTTTGGCTGCTACCATGCGCCCTGGTAAAATCATCTCCCCCACCCTCACATGCCTGCCGCCTTGGTGCTGTCGACCGTCTGGACCTTGCAGATGTTAGCCCTTCCGCATACAACTCCTCCTCCTCTACTTCCTCCACCTCCTCTTGTGCCACCACCTGACTCCGAATTCTGTTTAACATGTGCTCCAGCATGTAAATCACCGGAAAAGTCATGCTGATAATGGCATCGTCAGCACTAAACATCTTCGTCGCCATTTCAAAACTGTGCAGAAGGGTGCATAGGTCCCTGATCTGAGACCACTCCTCCAGCGTGATTTGCCCCACCTCTGAATCTCGTTGGCCCAGGCTATACGTCAGAACGTATTGCACCAGGGCTTGTCGGTGCTGCCACAGTCGCTGCAACATGTGCAGAGTTGAATTCCACCGGGTAGGCACATCGCATTTTAGCCGGTGAAGTGGCAGGCCCAACGACTTCTGTAGAGATGTAAGTCGCTGAGCTGCGGGATGCGAACGGCGGAAGTGAGCACACAGCGACCGTGCCCTCTGCAGAAGGCCATCTAGTCTGGGATAGTGGGCTAAAAATTGCTGGACAACCAGGTTCAACACGTGAGCCATACAAGGCACGTGTGTGACATTGCCCCGGCGAAGGGCCGCACCCAGGTTTACAGCATTGTCGCACACGGCCTTCCCTGGTTTCAGGTCCAGTGGAGACAACCATTCATGAAATTGGTTCTCCAGAGCTGACCACAACTCCTCAGCTGTGTGACTCACATTTCCCAGACATTTCAATGTAAAAACTGCCTGATGACATTGAGCCCTACTGCCAGCATAGTAAGGAGGTGTGCAGGATCCCTTCTGCGCAGTTAGAAAGCTTGTGGCATGACCAGACAGGCTTTGGGTGCAGGTGGAAGACCGAGAGGAGGTTGAGGAGGCAGAAGCAGTGGAGGAACTTTGACATAAAGAGGATTGACGCACAACTCGTGGGGACGGCAAGACTTGGACAGCAGCCCCTTGTCCTGCTGTCACCATAGTTACCCAGTGCCCAGTCAGCGACATGTAACGCCCCTGTCCATGCCTACTCGTCCAAGTGTCTGTGGTGAAATGCACCCTGTCACACACAGAGTTTCTCAAAGAAGCGGTGATGTTGTGTGCGACATGCTGGTGGAGCGCAGGCACACCTTTCTTTGAGAAGTAGTGCCGACTGGGCATCTGGTACTGGGGCACTGCGACGGACATAAGGTCTCGAAAATCCTCTGTGTCCACCAGGCGGAAAGGCAGCATTTCTGTAGCCAAGAGCTTGCAGATGGTGAAATTCAACCTCTTAGCTTTCTCATGGCTAGGAGGAAATGGTCTTTTACTTGTCCACATCTGAGGGACCGAGGGCTGGCTATTGTGCTTAGATGGGGTTGATAAGGGTGTCCCCGGCAAACTGCCGGTCTGTGAGGAAGATGCAGGCGGACATGTTAGGTTGCCTTGATCCAAAGGTGGTGCTATCGATGTCGGACAGCGCTCAAGACCAGCTGGTGTTACCACCTCCAAAGAAAATGATGACCTGCCAATCACGCCGGCTGTTGCGGGTAAAGAGGTGGCAGGTCTGCGCCCCAAAACAGGTGTGACTGCTGTCCCCCCAGTCACAGAGGATGAAGAGGCCGCGGATGCACAAGATATGGCAGACGGTGGTTGGCCCGGCCGGCTAGGCCACATTGTAGCACACTGAGCTTCCCACTGCAACTTATGCTTCATGTCCATGTGCCAATTCATGCATGAAGTACTCAAACTATGTATTTTTTGGCCTCTACTTAGCTTTTGCTGACAAATGTTACAGATAACACGAGTTGGGTCATCTTTATCGATCTGAAAAAATGCCCAGGCTATGCAAGGCTTAGCACCCATGCGACCTGAAGAGCCACCACGACTTGTGGTGAGAGGCAGAGTTGTGTTTGAGGATGCAGTTGTTGACGTGCTTCCAGTACTACGTCTCTGTCCAGGAAGGCGCAACCTGACCTCGTCGTCACTAGAGATGAGCGTTGTTCTACTCGAACTGTTCGCCAATCTCAAATTCGAGCTGTTTTGGGCGGTGTTCGAGCCGGACGGCGAACACGAACAATTTGAGAAAAATTCGGCTGTTCGAGGTTATGTTCGATAACTGTTCGTGCACCAAAATCATAACTGGATTTTTTCTCAGTAATGATGAAAATTAATGTTAATACGCAGTTTGAGTGTACAGCGGGGTGGGGGGAGGGGCAGGGGATGGATCTCTGCAGGAACAATGAAGATCTCCATTTTTTTTTCTCTTTCCCGCATTTGCAGTGGGGAGGTGCAATCTGTCAGCCTATCAGCAGCGCACACACGGAGCGAAGTGCTTTTTTTCACACAAGCAAGGGCATGTGTCATTGGCAGTGTATGTCACATGTCCTTGCCCTATAAGACCAAGCCATTTTCCCCGTCGCCACCATTTTCTCACTGCTGCAGCTGCGTGTTAGACGGCACCGCTGTTGCTGTGTGCGCTATACCTTGTTAATTTCAAGCCAATTTTCGCACAAATATACAGATAGCTTGGGAGTAGGGAATAGTTGTGATTGCAGTCCTTTTAAGGACTAGGTTACAGCATTTCCTACGACTTTTATCAGGGAGGTCTGTGCTCTTAAATAGATAGGTTGTGGGAGTAAAGACTAATTGTAATTGGAGTCCTTTTCAGGACTAGGTTACATGAGTTCCTATCAGTTTTTGCCAGGCAGGTCTGTGCCAGTGCTGTGCAAGTTTTTTTCACAGCATTTGGCTGAATCTAGCAAAGCTAATCCTTTTTGGCATATTGCAGAGTGTGTTAGTCAGTGGAGTAGCCTATCTGTGTTGCAAGATATACCACCTGTGTATAGAATACCAATTTTTTTACTGCACCTAGTGAAGTAAAATCTTTTGGGCATAGCATCATTCTATTAGTCCATCTATACTGACCTCCATCAGGTTGCAAACTGAATATAATTTTTTTCTGCATCTAGCTCTGAAAAAATATTTGGGCTTCTAGCAGTGTGTGGGACTTGGTCTATTAGTCCATCTATACTGACCTCCATCAGGTTGCAAATTAAAAATAATTTTTTTCTTCATTTAGCTCTGAAAAAATATTTGGGCTTCTAGCAGTGTGTGGGACTTGTTCTATTAGTCCTTCTATACTGACCTCCAGCAGGTTGCAAATTGAATATAATTTTTTTCTGCATCTAGCTCTGAAAAAATAGTTGGGCTTCTAGCGGTGTGTGGAACTTGGTCTATTAGTCCATCTATACTGACCTCCATCAGGTTGCAAATTAAAAATAATTTTTTTCTTCATTTAGATCTGAAAAAATATTTGGGCTTCTAGCAGTGTGTGGGACTTGTTCTATTAGTCCTTCTATACTGACCTCCAGCAGGTTGCAAATTGAATATAATTTTTTTCTGCATCTAGCTCTGAAAAAATAGTTGGGCTTCTAGCGGTGTGTGGGACTTGGTCTATTAGTCCATCTATACTGACCTCCATCAGGTTGCAAATTAAAAATATTTTTTTTCTGCATCTAGCTCTGAAAAAATATTTGGGCTTCTAGCAGTGTGTGGGACTTGGTCTATTATTCCATCTATACTGACCTCCATCAGGTTGCAAATTAAAAATAATTTTTTTCTGCATCTAGCTCTGAAAAAATATTTGGGCTTCTAGCGGTGTGTAGGACTTGGTCTATTAGTCCATCTATACTGACCTCCATCAGGTTGCAAATTAAAAATAATTTTTTTCTGCATCTAGCTCTGAAAAAATATTTGGGCTTCTAGCAGTGTGTGGGACTTGGTCTATTAGTCCATCTATACTGACCTCCATCAGGTTGCAAATTAAAAATAATTTTTTTCTGCATCTAGCTCTGAAAAAATATTTGGGCTTCTAGCAGTGTGTGGGACTTGGTCTATTAGTCCATCTATACTGACCTCCATCAGGTTGCAAATTAAAAATAATTTTTTTCTGCATCTAGCTCTGAAAAAATATTTTGGCTTCTAGCAGTGTGTGGGACTTGGTCTATTAGTCCATCTATACTGACCTCCATCAGGTTGCAAATTGAATATAATTTTTTTCTGCATCTAGCTCTGAAAAAATAGTTGGGCTTCTAGCGGTGTGTGGGACTTGGTCTATTAGTCCATCTATACTGACCTCCATCAGGTTGCAAATTAAAAATAATTTTTTTCTGCATCTAGCTCTGAAAAAATATTTGGGCTTCTAGCAGTGTGTGGGACTTGGTCTATTAGTCCATCTATACTGACCTCCATCAGGTTGCAAATTAAAAATAATTTTTTTCTGCATCTAGCTCTGAAAAAATATTTGGGCTTCTAGCAGTGTGTGGGACTTGGTCTATTAGTCCATCTATACTGACCTCCATCAGGTTGCAAATTAAAAATAATGTTTTTCTGCATCTAGCTCTGAAAAAATATTTGGGCTTCTAGCAGTGTGTGGGACTTGGTCTATTAGTCCATCTATACTGACCTCCATCAGGTTGCAAATTGAATATAATTTTTTTCTGCATCTAGCTCTGAAAAAATAGTTGGGCTTCTAGCGGTGTGTGGGACTTGGTCTATTAGTCCATCTATACTGACCTCCATCAGGTTGCAAATTAAAAATAATTTTTTTCTGCATCTAGCTCTGAAAAAATATTTGGGCTTCTAGCAGTGTGTGGGACTTGGTCTATTAGTCCATCTATACTGACCTCCATCAGGTTGCAAATTAAAAATAATTTTTATCTGCATCTACAGTACCTCTGAAAAAATATTTGGGCTTCTAGCAGTGTGTGGGACTATTTGTATTAGTCCATCTATACTGACCTCCATCAGGTTGCAAATTCAAAATAATTTTTTTCTGCATCTAACCCAGCCAATAGTTTTGGCCTAATACCACAGTTTGGCCACTCAGCTCTGCTCGGTTACCATCCATTGTTTTTTTGTGCAAACAACTCCAGAGTTGTGAATTAGTTAACCACCAAAATGAGTGGAAAAAGGCCTGCTGCTGGTGGAAAGGGGAATAGGCGTGTTGGGAAGGGGAAAAAAGGTTGTGTCCGTGGGGTAGGTGTTAAAGCAACAGTAACATCTGCAGAAGAAAGACCATCTTCCAGCCAAACTAAAATGTCTACTTCTTTTAGCGGACAATGTGATAAGATCCCTTTCTTACGGCCACGCCAATCGCTACAATTTCCAGATGAGGCACAAAAACAGCAGGTGCTTCAACGGATATCAAGTGCTCCTTTAAGTGGGCTCTCCTCCACATCAACTTCAACATCACAAATACTCCAGCCCTCAAAGGTGTCACCCAAATCGCACTTGCTTCCTCACAGCTCCCAAATCTCCAGCTGCCCGTCTGAGTATGAGGTAGAACAGATGGTTGAGTCTGCAGAGCTGTTTACTCATACTATAGCCTGGGAATCAGAGGTCGACTCCAGCGCTTCTGTGAATCCAGACGAGGAAATGATCTGCACTGATGCCCAGAATCTTTATGAGTCGGATCCAGGACCAGACGCAGAAGGTTCTGACCATAATGTAGACCCTCATTCCCAAACTGTAACTCCTGTTGGTGGAGACAATGAGGAAGACGATGATAAGACTCAAATACCTGATTGGAGCGACAACTTTAGTTTTTTGTCAGGGCAGGAACAGGTTGGCTCTGAGGACGACGGGTGTGATAACGCACAGGGTGATGATGATGAGGTCGGAGATCCCACTTACTGTCAACCCACAGTCAGCCAAGAGATGAGGTCAGCAGAGGAGGTGGAGGAAGATGCTAGTGACGACGAGGTCAGGTTGCGCCTTCCTGGACAGAGACGTAGTACTGGAAGCACGTCAACAACTGCATCCTCAAACACAACTCTGCCTCTCACCACAAGTCGTGGTGGCTCTTCAGGTCGCATGGGTGCTAAGCCTTGCATAGCCTGGGCATTTTTTCAGATCGATAAAGATGACCCAACTCGTGTTATCTGTAACATTTGTCAGCAAAAGCTAAGTAGAGGCCAAAAAATACATAGTTTGAGTACTTCATGCATGAACCGGCACATGGACATGAAGCATAAGTTGCAGTGGGAAGCTCAGTGTGCTACAATGCGGCCTAGCTGGCCGGGCCAATCACCGTCTGCCATATCTTGTGCATCCGCGGCCTCTTCATCCTCTGTGACTGGGGGGACAGCAGTCACACCTGTTTTGGGGCGCAGACCTGCCACCTCTTTACCCGCAACAGCCAGCGTGATTGGCAGGTCATCATTTTCTTTGGAGGTGGTAACACCAGCTGGTGTTGAGCGCTGTCCGACATCGATAGCACCACCTTTGGATCAAGGCAACCTAACATGTCCGCCTGCATCTTCCTCACAGACCGGCAGTTTGCCGGGGACACCCTTATCAACCCCGTCTAAGCACAATAGCCAGCCCTCGGTCCCTCAGATGTGGACAAGTAAAAGACCATTTCCTCCTAGCCATGAGAAAGCTAAGAGGTTGAATTTCACCATCTGCAAGCTCTTGGCTACAGAAATGCTGCCTTTCCGCCTGGTGGACACAGAGGATTTTCGAGACCTTATGTCCGTCGCAGTGCCCCAGTACCAGATGCCCAGTCGGCACTACTTCTCAAAGAAAGGTGTGCCTGCGCTCCACCAGCATGTCGCACACAACATCACCGCTTCTTTGAGAAACTCTGTGTGTGACAGGGTGCATTTCACCACAGACACTTGGACGAGTAGGCATGGACAGGGGCGTTACATGTCGCTGACTGGGCACTGGGTAACTATGGTGACAGCAGGACAAGGGGCTGCTGTCCAAGTCTTGCCGTCCCCACGAGTTGTGCGTCAATCCTCTTTATGTCAAAGTTCCTCCACTGCTTCTGCCTCCTCAACCTCCTCTCGGTCTTCCACCTGCACCCAAAGCCTGTCTGGTCATGCCACAAGCTTTCTAACTGCGCAGAAGGGATCCTGCACACCTCCTTACTATGCTGGCAGTAGGGCTCAACGTCATCAGGCGGTTTTTACATTGAAATGTCTGGGAAATGTGAGTCACACAGCTGAGGAGTTGTGGTCAGCTCTGGAGAACCAATTTCATGAATGGTTGTCTCCACTGGACCTGAAACCAGGGAAGGCCGTGTGCGACAATGCTGCAAACCTGGGTGCGGCCCTTCGCCGGGGCAATGTCACACACGTGCCTTGTATGGCTCACGTGTTGAACCTGGTTGTCCAGCAATTTTTAGCCCACTATCCCAGACTAGATGGCCTTCTGCAGAGGGCACGGTCGCTGTGTGCTCACTTCCGCTGTTCGCATCCCGCAGCTCAGCGACTTACATCTCTACAGAAGTCGTTGGGCCTGCCACTTCACCGGCTAAAATGCGATGTGCCTACCCGGTGGACTTCAACTCTGCACATGTTGCAGCGACTGTGGCAGCACCGACAAGCCCTGGTGCAATACGTTCTGACGTATAGCCTGGGCCAACGAGATCCAGAGGTGGGGCAAATCACGCTGGAGGAGTGGTCTCAGATCAGGGACCTATGCACCCTTCTGCACAGTTTTGAAATGGCGACGAAGATGTTTAGTGCTGACGATGCCATTATCAGCATGACTATTCCGGTGATTTACATGCTGGAGCACATGTTAAACAGAATTCGGAGTCAGGTGGTGGCACAAGAGGAGGTGGAGGAAGTAGAGGAGGAGGAGTTGTATGCGGAAGGGCTAACATCTGCAAGGTCCAGACGGTCGGCAGCACCAAGGCGGCAGGCATGTGAGGGTGGGGGAGATGGTTTTACCAGGGTGCATGGTAGCAGCCAAACTAGTGAGGAAGGTGCAGGAGCCCAGGAAGAAGTGGAGGACG
The DNA here is from genome assembly GCF_046119375.1 of Phyllobates terribilis. Classification (NCBI taxonomy): domain Eukaryota; kingdom Metazoa; phylum Chordata; class Amphibia; order Anura; family Dendrobatidae; genus Phyllobates; species Phyllobates terribilis. The sequence goes on from NW_027362769.1 coordinate 289,589,313, forward strand.
AACTGATGGAAGACTCATCAGATGAGGGAGACCTTGATCACATTTCTGTTGTGCGAGGTTGGGGGGAGAGGACAGAGGAAGGAAGCATGATTGTTACCTCGCCACCAACACAAAAGGGACTTGGTGCTCCTGGATGCGCAACACACATGAGTGCCTTCTTGCTGCACTACCTGCAACATGACCCTCGAATTGTGAGAATTAGAAATAATCCTGACTACTGGGTTGCCACACTGTTAAATCCCCGGTACAAAAGTAAATTTGCAGAAATTATTCCTGCCATAGAAAGGGATGCACGCATGCAGGAGTATCAGCAGAGACTGTTGAAGAATCTTACATGTGCTTTTCCACAAAACACCAGTGGTGCACGTAGTGAATCTCACAGTTCCCAGTTCCAACTTGCCAACCGTGGGACCGTCAAGTGTTCAGCACTCAAACCGTAACAGAACCACAGTATCTGCTGGTAACATCAATTTTGCGGAATCATTTCACCACTTTTTTAGCCCATCCTTTGCAAGGCCACAGGAGACAAGAAGTCTGACACATAGTCAACGCCTAGAGACGATGGTACAGGAGTATCTCCAAGTAAACATTGAAGCCACGACTGTGTCACTGGACCCTTGCTCTTTTTGGGCTTCCAATCTGGATAAATGGCCGGAGCTAGCCACTTACGCCTTGGAGATCTTGTCATGCCCCGCAGCCAGCGTTCTGTCTGAACGTGTGTTCAGCGCTGCTGGTGGTGTGCTGACAGATAAGCGCACGCGGCTCTCCACTGATAATGTAGACAGACTCACGTTCATAAAGATGAACAAATCATGGATCCGAAACGACTTTTCTACCCCTGTGTCATCCTGGGGAGAGTAAAAGCTTGATGATTGGTTAAAATCACCCTACCAACCGTTTTAAGCTTTCAAATTACTAATCATGTTTATCTGTATCTTGACTGGAAAATAATTTGGGCTTTGTAGCAGTGTGCAGCACTGATCCTATTAGGCCATCTATACTAAAGCTTCACCAGATTTAAAATTAAAAATAATTTTTAGCTGCATCTAGCCCGGAAAATAATTTTGGGGCTCCGAGATGCGCAAGGCACATAAGTGCCTTCTTGCTGCACTACCTGCAGCATGACCCTCATATTGTCAGAATTTGAAGTAATCATGACTACTGGGTTGCCACACTCTTAGATCCCCCAAACTTTTCGATCAACCTTTTCATTTTAATAAAGACCAAAAAAATGGTCATTTTTGAAATTATAAGCATTAGCAGGTTGTTAGAAACTGAAATCAAACAGTTTTCAACTCAAAACTTTATTCTAGGTGATGTTACATTTTCACATAGGACCCCTTGTTCGAAAGGAGCTTCTGAACTCTCTCGTCCATTGAATTTGTCAGGTTTTGGATGGTTTCTGCTTCAATTGTTTTGCATGAGGACAGAATACCCTCCCAGAGCTGTTGCTTAGATGTGAACTGCCTCCCGCCATCATAGACACTCCTTTTAATGATGCTCCAAAGGTTCTGAATGGGGTAGAGGTCAGGGGAGCATGGGGGTCACACCATAAGTTTGTCCCCTTTTATGCCCATATCAGCCAGAGATGCAGATGTTTTATGTGCAGCATGAGATGGTGCATTATCATGCAGAAAAATGATCTTGCTGTGAAATACACGGTTCTTCTTCTTGAACCATGGCAGGAAGTGCTGTTTGAGAAAATCCACATACATTATGGAGTTCATCTTTAGCGCCTTCAGGGATCCTAAAGGGGCCGACAATCTCTCTCCCCATGATTCCAGCCCAAAACATTACTCCACCTCCTCCTTGTTGGCGCTGTAGCCGTGTTTGCGTGGGGTGTCCATCAACCAGCCATCCTCCACTCCATCCATCTGGACCATCGAGCGCTGCACGGCACTCATCCGTGAACAAAACAGTTTTGAAATCAGTCTTCATGTAATGTTTGGCCCACTGGAGCCGTTTCTGCTTGTGTGAAGTGGATAGAGGAGGTCGACAGGATGGCGTATGCACAGCTGCAAACCTCTGAAGGACCCTGCATCTTGTTGTTCGGGGGACGTTGGAGGCACAAGCAGCTTCAAAAACTTGTCTGCTGCTATGACAAGGCTTTTTTGCCGCTGCTCTTTCAACCTGACGTAATTGCCTGTAGGAAAGAGTCCTCAATTTGCCCTTATCAGCACGCACACGTGTGTACTGTGAATCAGCTACATACTTCTTGATTGCCAAGACACTTCATCCTGATCATCGCACAATGTTGATTGTAGTCATGCCTTGACCTAAACACTCCACAATTTGTTGCTTCTCAGCAGCCGACACATCCTTTTTCTTTCCCATTTTGGCAGAAAATGTAGGCTGCTTAATAATGTGAGAGAGCCTTCTTAAGTAGTCTTGCCTTTCATTGGACACACCTGCCAAACTAATTAGCACAGGTGTCTGCAATTGCTTACAGTGATATAAAGAGCCCTGACACACATCACCATCAATGAGTTTAACTAACAAACAAACAAATTCTTCCCTTATCACTCCTAAACACTTTTTGCATAATAATTTGGAACGCGGTGTACATGTGCTTTTCCACAAAACACCAGTGGTTCACGTAGTGAATCTTACAGTTCTAACTTGCCAACCGTGGTCTGTATGGAATTGTTCAATAAAGGGCCCAAAATTAAGATAACATAGATGGGAGAGGTCTCTATGAATAGGAATTCCTAAGTATTTGATACCCTGTGAGGGCCAGGCAAAGGGAAAGTTGGACTGGATGGAATCCTATATGGATTTAGGGAGGGAGACATCGAGGGCCTCAGACTTCGCTGCATTGATTTTAAAATTTTACCATGTAACAAAGTGATCTATTTCAGCCATAACAGCAGGGATGGATATATGTGATTGAGTGATATATACTAGGACATCATCAGCAAATAGAGAGCACTTGTACTCGGTGCCTCCCACCTCAATCCACCTAATATTGGGGTTATGGCGAATTGATGAGAGCAGGTGCTCCGTCACTAGGATGTATAAGAGAGGGGACAGAGGACATCCCTGCCTTGTCCCATTGGTGATTGTGAAAGGTGATGAAAATGTTCTGACGCACCCCCTGGGCCTTGGGACACCCGGAGCCGGACCCTTTTTGGTGGATGCTGGTGGTTGTAGTCTTCGTGGCGGCGATCCGGTTCCGTGGCTCAGGGCGGTCAAACCAGTGGCGGAACTATTTATGTGGTTTTGATGTTTAAATGTCCGACTACGCCACCCGTGGATTGCGGTCAGAGTGAACCGCCGCTACAGGGCAGACCGCTAAGGCTGGTGTTGTGGGTGCAGCAGAGCGTAGCATAACTCCCCACGGGAGGAGTATAGCCTCAGGGCAGTGTATGCGGAGGATGGGGGTGATGGTGCAGGGCAGCAGCAGTAACGACACGGAGTCAGTGATGCAGTTCAGGGCCTTTACTCACAGTTCTTATTATCCAGACCACGTCTGCAGGTAACGGCTGCCCACGTCGTACTGTGCTCACCAGGTGAGGGGCTCAGACAACTCCCAGATAACTTTGGAGCGCTTCACAGGACGCCCTTTGTGTGTCCTTTGTCTGGCCTTTCTTACCAACACTTCTGTCCGGCTGCCTCGGGCCTCCTCTTGGTAAACTTGGCGCCAGTTTCCCTCACCCTATGTGGTGCCTTCCTAGCGGGTGGAGCAAGGGGCTGCGCCACATAAAATGTCAGAGCCTCTGGTTTCTAGCTGAGGGTCGTTTCCTGCCTCCACTAGTTCGGGGACCGGTCTCCCCCTTTGGCCTGACCCCTCCACGCAGGTGGATTCGGGCGTGCGGTGGCGACTCGCCCGTCCGCACCCCTGGGATCCCTTCATTCCTCGTTCCTGGAGCCTTCTCCGCTCCTCTTCCTTCCTTCTCCCTCTTGCAGGCCTGGGCCTCTGTTACTAGGCCCGCCTCCGGAGCAGAGCTCATGCAGAGCCCCTGCTCCCTGCCACTTCTGCTCAGACTTCTCTGCACTGAACTAAGATGGTGCCCACCTTTTATACTCCCTTCTCAATGCACCCAGGAACTGCTTCCTCCCTGCTCCTGCACTGCAGGGTTCCCCTTCCTCAGTGTTCCCTCCCCCCACTCCAGCCAGGGACAGGGACTGTCGTGCCCATCTCAGGGGCATATTGGTCGCCCTGCCCCACGGCTATGTGGTGTAATGCATGCAGGTGTCGGGTCCTGATCCACACTCCATCCTTATCTGAGAGTGAGATATCACACCTCTGGGTGAGGTGCAATACGTCTGTAGCAACCGAGCCCTCGGTGCTACAGTTCCATTTATCTTCAGCCTAGGTGACGTATTGTGATACAGGGCCGTGATTTTGGCTATAAAAGGGTCCCCTAGACCCCTACCCCAAGCTTTTTAAGAGAATCATATATGGCGTGCCAGGAGACTCTATGGAATGCTTTCTCAGCATCCAACGAGAGTATCTACTTACAAATTTTTAACTGCATCTAGCCCAGGAAATACTTTGTGCCTAGTAGCAGTGTCTGCTAGTCAGCGGATTATCCCGGCTGTTAAGCAAGCTACACCACCTGTAGTTTGGACACTTAATTTTTTCAAAGGAAATGCTTCGGGACCACGGGATACTTAGTGAAGAGCATCAGGAGGCACCCCAAGGCATAGGGGCTGGGACTGGCACTAGGATGCCTTGCGGTGGACAGCCGAGCTCGATCCTTATAAAAGCTTTTTAACTGCAGCAGCTTTAGTGGACGCTACTGGAGCTGGAATTACGCGGCTGCTGGCATGAGACTTGCCCTCCAATAGATCCTTGTAAATGGATTTAAAGTGTATTCATTCAAATTAGAGGGACAATTTAAATTAAAAAGCTTAGAGCTGCCTCCACCACAGGGGGGCTCTCTCGACCCACCAGCGGACAGGCACCAGTATTGGGAGAGGGGGGCTGGCCGTCAGGGTTCACCGCGGCTCTGGCACAAACCCGGCGACACGGAGGTGGCACGGGCAGGAGCGGACTGGCCGTCTCGGCTTCTCACTTTTTGGATTTTAGAAGGGCATGACATGCCTATATCTGTGTCTCCCCCTCCTTTTACTCCTCCACCTCTTTTCTTTTCGCATGACTATATGTACTTGTCACTTTTCCATGTGTTAGTTGTGTCTTCTGAGCAGTTTGTCAGCTTTTGGACACCTTTGAAGGTGTTTTCTATGTGTTTCTATGTGTTTTTGTTTGCCTGCCATTGGTTTTAACGGTGTTCGAAGGTGTTCGACGAACAGTTCGACGAACAGTTCGGCGAACACACGGGTGTTCGACGAACCGAACCGAACTCGAACACTACGGGGGTGGCTCAACACTAGTCGTCACTAGCATCTTCCTCCACCTCCTCTGCTGACCTCATCTCTTGGCTGACTGTGGGTTGACAGTAAGTGGGATCTCCGACCTCATCATCATCACCCTGTGCGTTATCACACCCGTCGTTCTCAGAGCCAACCTGTGCCTGCCCTGACAAAAAACTAAAGTTGTCGCTCCAATCAGGTATTTGAGTCTTATCATCGTCTTCCTCATTGTCTCCACCAACAGGAGTTACAGTTTGGGAATGAGGGTCTACATTATGGTCAGAACCTTCTGCGTCTGGTCCTGGATCCGACTCATAAAGATTCTGGGTATCAGTGCAGATCATTTCCTCGTCTGGATTCACAGAAGCGCTGGAGTCGACCTCTGATTCCCAGGCTATAGTATGAGTAAACAGCTCTGCAGACTCAACCATCTGTTCTACCTCATACTCAGACGGGCAGCTGGAGATTTGGGAGCTGTGAGGAAGCAAGTGCGATTTGGGTGACACCTTTGAGGACTGGAGTATTTGTGATGTTGAAGTTGATGTGGAGGAGAGCCCACTTAAAGGAGCACTTGATATCCGTTGAAGCACCTGCTGTTTTTGTGCCTCATCTGGAATTTGTAGCGATTGGCGTGGCCGTAAGAAAGGGATCTTATCACATTGTCCGCTAAAAGAAGTAGACATTTTAGTTTGGCTGGAAGATGGTCTTTCTTCTGCACCTACCCCACGGACACAACCTTTTTTCCCCTTCCCAACACGCCTATTCCCCTTTCCACCAGCAGCAGGCCTTTTTCCACTCATTTTGGTGGTTAACTAATTCACAACTCTGGAGTTGTTTGCACAAAAAAACAATGGATGGTAACCGAGCAGAGCTGAGTGGCCAAACTGTGGTATTAGGCCAAAACTATTGGCTGGGTTAGATGCAGAAAAAAATTATTTTTAATTTGCAACCTGATGGAGGTCAGTATAGATGGACTAATAGACCAAGTCCCACACACCGCTAGAAGCCCAAATATTTTTTCAGAGCTAGATGCAGAAATTTTTTTTATTCAATTTGCAACCTGATGGAGGTCAGTATAGATGGACTAATAGACCAAGTCCCACACACTGCTAGAAGCCCAAATATTTTTTCAGAGCTAGATGCAGAAAAAAATTATTTTTAATTTGCAACCTGATGGAGGTCAGTATAGATGGACTAATAGACCAAGTCCCACACACCGCTAGAAGCCCAAATATTTTTTCAGAGCTAGATGCAGAAAAAAATTATATTCAATTTGCAACCTGCTGGAGGTCAGTATAGAAGGACTAATAGAACAAGTCCCACACACTGCTAGAAGCCCAAATATTTTTTCAGAGCTAAATGAAGAAAAAAATTATTTTTAATTTGCAACCTGATGGAGGTCAGTATAGATGGACTAATAGACCAAGTCCCACACACTGCTAGAAGCCCAAATATTTTTTCAGAGCTAGATGCAGAAAAAAATTATATTCAGTTTGCAACCTGATGGAGGTCAGTATAGATGGACTAATAGAATGATGCTATGCCCAAAAGATTTTACTTCACTAGGTGCAGTAAAAAAATTGGTATTCTATACACAGGTGGTATATCTTGCAACACAGATAGGCTACTCCACTGACTAACACACTCTGCAATAGGCCAAAAAGGATTAGCTTTGCTAGATTCAGCCAAATGCTGTGAAAAAAACTTGCACAGCACTGGCACAGACCTGCCTGGCAAAAACTGATAGGAACTGATGTAACCTAGTCCTGAAAAGGACTCCAATTACAATTAGTCTTTACTCCCACAATCTATCTATTTAAGAGCACAGACCTGATTGATAAAAGTCGTAGGAAATGCTGTAACCTAGTCCTTAAAAGGACTGCAATCACAACTATTCCCTACTCCCAAGCTATCTGTATATTTGTGCGAAAATTGGCTTGAAATTAACAAGGTATAGCGCACACAGCAACAGCGGTGCCGTCTAACACGCAGCTGCAGCAGTGAGAAAATGGTGGCGACGGGGAAAATGGCTTGGTCTTATAGGGCAAGGACATGTGACATACACTGCCAATCACACATGCCCTTGCTTGTGTGAAAAAAAGCACTTCGCTCCGTGTGTGCGCTGCTGATAGGCTGACAGATTGCACCTCCCCACTGCAAATGCGGGAAAGAGAAAAAAAAATGGAGATCTTCATTGTTCCTGCAGAGATCCATCCCCTGCCCCTCCCCCCGCCCCGCTGTACACTCAAACTGCGTATTAACATTAATTTTCATCATTACTGAGAAAAAATCCAGTTATGATTTTGGTGCACGAACAGTTATCGAACATAACCTCGAACAGCCGAATTTTTCTCAAATTGTTCGTGTTCGCCGACCGGCTCGAACACCGCCCAAAACAGCTCGAATTTGAGATTGGCGAACAGTTCGAGTAGAACAACGCTCATCTCTAGTGGACTCCTCAAAGTTTGTCAGGATGGTACATATGTCAGACATCTAGGTCCACTCCTGAGGTCTTATGTGTGGAGTCTGACCTGAATATCGACGGCCTTGTTGCAGCTGGTACTCCACAACTGCTCTCTTCTGCTCACAAATCCTTTGCAACATGTGGAGGGTAGAGTTCCAATGTGTGGGGACATCACACACCAGTCGGTGTGCCGGAAGCTGCAAACGCTGCTGTAACACAGCAAGGGCGGAGGAAGCTGTTGCCGAGTTCCGAAAATGAGCTGACAGGCGGCGTACTTTGACGAGCAGATCTGGCAACTCGGGGTACGATTTAAGAAACCGCTGAACCACGAGGTTAAGCACATGAGCCAGGCATGGTACGTGTGTGATCTCGCCTCACCTCAGAGCAGCCACCAGGTTACGGCCATTGTCACACACAACCATGCCTGGATGTAGGTTCAGCGGTGTCAGCCACAGATCTGCCTGCTCTTTCACAGCTGTCCACAATAGTGTTGAGCCACCCCCGTAGTGTTCGAGTTCGGTTCGGTTGGTCGAACACCCGTATGTTCGCCGAACTGTTCGTCGAACTGTTCGTCGAACACCGTTAAAACCAATGGCAGGCAAATAAAAACACATAGAAACACATAGAAAACACATAGAAAACACTTCAAAAGGTGTCCAAAAGCTGACAAACTGCTCAGAAGACACAACTAACACATGGAAAAGTGACAAGTACATATAGTCATGCGAAAAGAAAAGAGGTGGAGGAGTAAAATGAGGGGGAGACACAGATATAGGCTTGTCATGCCCTACTAAAACCAAAAAAGTGCGAAGCCGACACGGCCAGTCCGTTCCTGCCCGTGCGACCTCCGTGTCGCCGGGTTTGTGCCAGAGTCGCGATGGACCCTGACGGCCAGCCCCCCTCTCCCAATACTGGTGCCTGTCCGCTGGTGGGTCGAGTCCCCCCGCGGTGGGGGGGGAGTAACATCTGCAGAAGAAAGACCACAACATCACAAATACTCCAGTCCTCAGAGGTGTCACCCCAATCACACTTGCTTCCTCATAGCTCCCAAGTCTCCAGCTGCCCATCTGAGTATGGGGTAACACAGATGGTTGAGTCTGCACAGCTGTTTACTCATACTATAGCCTGGGAAACGGAGGTCTGCTCCAGAGCTTCTGTTAATCCAGACGAGGAAATGATCTGCACTGATGTCCAGAATCTTTATAAGACGGATCCAGGACCAGATGAAGAAGGTTCTGAGCATAATGTAGACCCTCGTTCCCAAACTGTAACTCCTGTTGGTGGAGACAATGATGAAGACGATGAAGAGACTCAAATACCTGATTGGAGCGACAACTTGACTTTTCGGTCAGGGCAGGAAGAGGTTGGCTCTGAGGACAAAGGGTGTGAGAACACTCAGGGTGATGATGACGAGGTTGGAGATCCCACTTACTGTCAACCCACAGTCAGCCAGTCGATGAAGTCAGCAGAGGAGGTGGAGGAGGATGTGACTAGCCCAGGGGATGGGGATGACTCGGTACCCGGGCCTTTGCCTGGCCTTGGGGATGTCGCGGTGGTCGGCTCCCTGGCCCGTACCCTGGGATCACTCTTTAACCCTCCGTCACATACAATATCGGTTCTAACGAGTTCACATACAATGTAACTGTCAGGCGCAGGCTAGAAAAATACCTATAATATCTAATGTTTGCAATTTCAGTGCTCTAAAAGTGATCAGTGACCTTCATAGGGATGTAATAATAGAGACTACACATAATCAGGTGCAAAAAAAAACCATTTACTTAACATAAAACTAATAACTCTGAAATACAAACATTTCAAAACTCCCCAGTTCGACTCTGTCAAAAAACTCTACAAAGAAAATTTATGGAAACAAACTTAATTTTAAGGTACCTTAAGTACTATTAAACACATATTCAATCAGAATTAGATCCTGAAGTTTCCCCAGAAAAATTATACTTGCAGAGCAAAGAGCAAGAATTACACATCATTTTTGCATGTGTCAGGCAGATTGCATTATGACATTTGTGACATTCATAATTAGAAAGCCTTTTGATTCCGCTTTCTGTGGTGCAGGTGGTGCATCTCCTTCTTTTGGGAGGTGGTGCAGGTGGTGAATTTTCACTATCATCTTCTGGGCGGAATCTTTTGAGCTGAACTTGAAGGCGAGAGGGGATATCGATTGTTTTCATACTTCTCCTGCGTAGCTCTCCAAGCACTAGTTCATGGGCCAATTTTTTCAGATAGAATCGTCTACAGAGTGGTTCAAGATTGTTTTCAAGGTAAATGACTTGTGAATTTATACCATCCAAATTCAACATAGCAAAAAATATGACCATTGGCCAGCGTTTGGTGTTTCTGCTGACGTTGAAAGTTGAGCACATCTGATCAGCTGTATCAACACCCCCTTTGGTTGCATTATAAAATGTAATTATCTCCTTTTTTTTTTGTGCCTCAGTCCCAGGATCGATGGCATCATCATCATGAAGTGTTGATAGAAGAAGTACAATTTTTTTTGCTTGTGGTACATAGGAAACCAAAACCTTTCCATTATGGAATGCAAACATACTGCTGTACTGTTGTCTCCCTTTCACACTTACAAACTGTGTAGGCAATTCTTTTTTATTTTTTCTTACAGTTCCGACATATGAAAGCTTCTGCATTTTCAGATAATCAATCAGATCACAATTTGAAAACCAATTGTCAGCTGTTATATTGCGACCCGATCCAAATAAGGGCTCAGCCAGTCTTTTTACATCACTGGGTTTGTTGCTGACACAGTAAGGACCTTCTGGTTGTTTTCCTGCATAAACTTCCAGGTTGTAAGTGTAGGTCTTATTGGCATCAACAAGGGCATACATTTTTATTCCATATTTGTTAGGCTTTGATGGAATATATTGACGAAAGGCACATTTACCACGAAAACCAGGGAGCATTTCGTCAATAGTGAGATTCTCCCCAGGGCAATAGCTTTTTTTACAGTTTTCAACAAATTTTTGGAATATATCACGAATTGGAGCAAGTCGGTCATGTGTTTTACGTTCGGTTCGGGTAGTTCTGTCGTCAAACCGAAGGCAACGAATTAGAAGCTTGAATCTGTTTATGGACATAACAAGGCCAAATTTTTCAACTCCATCCCCATCTTTATTCCAAAGTTCCTCCAAACTTTGTCTATTTGCCCTATAAGCTCCTGTAAGGTATAATAATCCAAAAAAAGCACGCAGTTCTATTTCATCTGTGGCCTTGATGGTTCTGTTGCAGATGAACTTGTCCTTTATAATGTCTACATATTGGTTGGTATATGTGACAATAGAGTCCAGAATGTCATCTGTGAATAAACTATTCCAGCATTCAACTGCAGTTTTTGCATTACTTGCAGTTCCTATAACTGCAGGAAGGTGAGTAATAATGTTTTGAGGTTCCCTATGTTTTTTCTGGAGTGGCTTCTTCCATTGGTTTTTTCTATCTTTTCCCATATAATAAGATTCTACATCTTCATCCTCATCGCTGTCACCATCTTGTCTGTTTCAGAATCCACTTCACATACTTCCATCTCATTATGAGAATCAATCTCACTTTCCTCTCCTAAATCCTCATTCAGTGTGGGGTCTGCATCATCTAGCAGCATGTTTGTTACTTCCTCAACATCAAGGTTTTTTGATAAATTGTACATTTTCCTCTCCATTTCAGCAGATAATCTGAAGCAAGAGAAGGAATATGTGTTAGGGAACTACTGTATATGCCTGAGCAGCACACTTTCTTTTTAAATCTGCCTTATTTCTATGAAATATCCTCACACTTTGTGCTATACATTCATAAAACAAGCTAATTAAACAATTGTGATGAATAAAAACATAAAATACTAACCTCACGAGTGTGACGTGTTCACATACAATGAGCCTGAGAGATTAGCGCAGTTATATCTGTCCTCCTGAAGCTCTGCAATCCAACTGTGGTATGAGGTTTCACAGAGCTGCTAGAGACAGGAGACTACCTGGAGGGAGGGGATTTCCTCACAATCTGGTGAGGAAGGAGAAATGAAAGTAAAAGAGATGTGCCTGTCAGGCCTATTGTATGTGACGGAGGGTTAAAAGGTTGGATAATTGCTAATTTTATAAGAGTTCGTGACGCCACCTGTGGTATCTGGTGAGAAGCACCAGCGCTGCTGCAGTCCTCTGAGGCCGGTGATAAGGCAGCTTGATGGTATAGCTCCCCACAGGTGGAGCTAGGTCTCAGGGCAGCTTATGCAGGGGGAATGCAGGACAGGCGAGACCCAGCTGGGTCAGAGCAAGAACGGGAACGGACACGGTAGTCACTTCAGTACCTTTTACTGGTGGAAATTCAGGCACATCCCGGAGCACTGTAGGGTGAAGGGTGCATATCAGGATCCTCCCCAATGAGCGGGTGTAGGGCCTCCTGTTTCTTGCCTCTGCGTAGTAAGTTTCTGACCTGCCTGGAGCTAGGCCTAACTTTGTCTCTGCCCTGCGCTGGCTGACCTTGTGGTAGGGCCTTCTCTTGGAGTTCACGCACCCAGTATGCGGGGCCTAAGCATCTCCTGGCTCTATTACGTATCAGCACCTTAGCGATCCTGGGACTTGTAGTTCTCCGGGGATTCCGGTTATGCCTTACTGGGTCATAGAGATCCCGGCAAGCTCGGATCCGGTGTCCGGTAAATGCTTCGGGGTGAGCTGGTTAAGCTCCTCTGCCCCTTATGTACTAACTCGCCACTCGCCTTCGGCCTACTCGGGCCCTCACTAGGCTATACACACTAACGGCAGCTTGCCACGCTTCACCGATCTTATGGCACCGGCACACCTTAAGCTCAATCTGGGCTCCCTGAATCTAGCTAGCAGGAGCCTCGTGCTCCACTGCTGAACTATTAACTGAGTTCTCTAGACTAGACTGAGCTCCACTGCAGACTGACCTCTCTTAGGCTTCTCTACTGCATGAACTCTTCAGAGGAATTGAACTGCCTAGCTCTACCTTCCGTATTTATATCCCTAATGGGCTCCCTCTGCTGGTCTGCGGTGGAAGGTGGAGATGTGTGAATGTTTATGAGGGCCTCTTGTGGAGGATTCCATCAATGCACTCTTCTAGGATCTGTGATACCAAGCGCAGCGGGGCGTCACAGATGCTATTGACGATGAGGTTAGGTTGCGCCTTCCTGGACAGAGACGGAGTACTGGAAGCACGTCAACAACTGCATCCTCAACCACAACTCTGCCTCTGACCACAAGTCGTAGTGGCTCTTCAGGTCGCATGGGCTCTAAGCCTTGCATAGCCTGGGCATTTTTTCAGATCGATAAGGATGACCCAACTCGTGTTATCTGTAATATTTGTCACCAAAAGCTAAATAGAGGCCAAAAAATCCATAGTTTGAGTACTTCATGCATGTATCGTCATATGGATATGAAGCATAAGTTGCAGTGGGAAGCTCACTGTGCTACAATGCGGCCTAGCGGGCCGGGCCAACTACCGTCTGCCCCATCTTGTGCATCCTCAGCTTTTTCATCCTCTGTGACTGGGGGGACAGCAGTCACACATGTTTTTGGACGCAGACCTGCCACCTCTTTACCGGCAACAGCCAGTGTGATTGGCAGGTCGTCAGTTAATTGGGAAGCGGAAACACCTGCTGGTGTTGAGCGCTCTCCGACATCGAGAGCACCACCTTTGGATCAAGGCAACCTAACATGTCCGCCTGCATCTTCCTCACAGACCGGCAGTTTGCCGGGGACACCCTACTCAACCCCGTCTAAGCACAACAGCCAGCCCTCGGTCCCTTATGTGGAAAAGTAAAAGACCATTTCCTCCTAGCCATGAGAAAGCTAACAGGTTGAATTTCACCATCTGCAAGCTGTTGGCTACAGAAATGCTGCCTTTCCGCCTGGAGGACACAGAGGATTTTCGAGACCTTATGTCCGTCGCAGTTGCCCAGTACCAGATGCCCAATCGGCACTACTTCTCAAAGAAAGGTGTGCCTGCGCTCCACCAGCATGTCGCACACAACATCACCGCTTCTTTGAGAAACTCTGTGTGTGACAGGGTGCATTTCACCACAGACACTTGGACGAGTAGCCATGGACAAGGGCGTTACATGTCGCTGACTGTGCACTGGGTAACTATGGTGACAGCAGGACAAGGGGCTGCTGTCCAAGTCTTGCCGTCCCCACGAGTTGTGCGTCAATCCTCTTTATCTCGAAGTTCCTCCACTGCTTCTGTCTCCTCAACCTCCTCTCGGTCCTCCACCTGCACCCAAAGCCTGTCTGGTCATGCCACCTGCTTTCTAACTGAGCAGAAGGAATCCTGCACACCTCCTTACTATGCTGGCAGCAGGGCTCAACGGAATCAGTGTTTACTTTGAAATGTCTGGGAAATGTGAGTCACACAGCTGAGGAGTTGTGGTCAGCTCTGGAGACCCAGTTTCATGAATGGTTGTCTCCACTGGACCTGCAACCAGGGAAGGCCGTGTGCGACAATGCTGCAAACCTAGGTGCGGCCCTTCGCCGGGGCAATGTCACACACGTGCCTTGTATGGCTCACGTGTTGAACCTTGTATTCCTGCAATTTTTAGCCCACTATCCCAGACTAGATGGCCTTCTGCAGAGGGCACGGTCGCTGTGTGCTCACTTCCGCCGTTCGCATCCCGCAGCTCAACGACTTACATCTCTCCAGAAGTCGTTGGGCCTGCCAGTTCACCGGCTGAAATGCGATGTGCCGACACGGTGGAATTCAACTCTGCACATGTTGCAGCGACTGTGGCAGCACCGACAAGCCCGTTCTGACGTATAGCCTGGGCCAACGAGATCCAGGGGTGGGGCAAATCACGCTGCAGGAGTGGTCTCAGATTAGGGACCTATGAAGTTGACACACGCCCTGGGCCGTGGGGTACCCGGAGCCGGGCCGGTAGACGCTGGGGGTTGCAGTCACTGTGGCTGTGACCCGGTCTGTGACCCAGGGCGGTCAATCCAAGGGTAATTTGTATATATGGGTTTTATAATGTCCGACTACGCCACCTGTGGAGTGCGGCCAAAGGGGCAGCCGCTGTGGAACAGTCCTCTGAAGCTGGTGGTTTTGCAGCAATGGTATTATTACTCCCCACAGGAAGAATGTAGCTTCAGGGCAGTGTGGGTGGATGATGGTGGTTGTAGTGCAGGGAGACAGTAATGAACACAGAGTCCGTGTGATGCAGTCCCAAGATCTTTACTCACAGTTGTTGCAGTCCAGATTACAGGTACCAGAGCAATCTCCCCCGTCGTGCTGTGCGTACTCAGTGAGGGGCTCAGTCCACCCCCAGATAGCTCCGGAGTACTTAGCAGGACCCCCTTCTGTGTGTCCTTTCTCTGGCCTTCTCCCTGCACCTCACACCCTGTGACACTTCTATCCGGTATCCTCGGGCCTTGGCGGGCGACGTGTGTTCCGTCCCCTGGGTCCTATGTGGCTACCTTCTTAGTGAGACTGGTGTGGACTTTGGCCTGCAGTACATGAAATTCTGCAGCCTCCGGTTTCTAGTTGAGCCTTGCTGTTTCTCCGCTAGTTGAGGGACCGGTTCCCCTTATCTGGCCTGACCCCTCTACCTCCTGGTAGCAGCGGGAGTACGGGTGGCCTTCTGCACGGCCCGTAGCCCTAGGGTCCCTTTGGTTCCTGGAGCCTTCCTGCTCCCACTCCTCTCTTATCTCCTTCAGTCCTGGGCCTCCCAGGCTAGGCCCGCCTCCGAAGCAGAGCTCATGCAGAGCCTCTGCTCCTGTCACGTCTCCTCCTCTGACTGGCTTGCTCTTTCTAAGATGGCTTCCTATTTATACTCTCCCTGTCATGTGCTCCCCTAAGCTGCTCCCCTAAGCACCCACTACATAGGACCCTCCTGCCAGCTAGGGACCTGGGACTGTGCTCTCCCTTAGGAGCAATCTCGCCCTACCCCCAATGCGGGTATGTGTTGGATGCAGGTGTTAGGGTCCCGAGCCATACTCCTTCCTTACCTGAGGGTGAGATACTACACCTCTGGGTGAGATGCAGTAACTCTGTGGTGACTGAACCCTCTGGGGTGCCAAACACCCTTCTGCACAGTTTTGAAATGGCGACGAAGATGTTTAGTTCTGACGACGACGACATTACCAGCATGACTATTCCGGTGATTTACATGCTGGAGCACACATTAAACAGAATTCAGAGTCAGGTGGTGGGACAAGAGGAGGTGGAGGAAGTAGAGGAGGAGTCGTATGCGGAAGGGATAACATCTCCAAGGTCCAGACGGTTGGCAGCACCAAGGCGGCAGGCATGGGAAGGTGGGGGAGAGGGATTAACCAGGGCGCATAGTAGCAGCCAAACTGTTGAGGAAGGTGCAGGAGCCGAGGAAGAAGTGGAGGACAAACTGGCGATGGGCATGGAAGACTCATCAGATGAGGGGGACCTTGATCACATTTCTGTTGTGCGAGGTTGGGGGGAGAGGGCAGAGGAAGGAAGCATGATTCTTACCTCGCTACCAACACAACAAGAACTTGGTCCTCCTGGATGCGCAAGACACATGAGTGCCTTCTTGCTGCACTACCTGCAACATGACCCTCGGATTGTCAGAATTTGAAGTAATCCCGACTACTGGGTTGCCACTAGAGATGAGCGTTGTTCGACTCGAACTGTTCGCCAATCTCAAATTCGAGCTGTTTTGTGCGGTGTTCAAGCCGTTCGGCGAACACGAACAATTTGAAAAAAATTTGGCTGTTCGAGGTTATGTTCGATAACTGTTCGTGCACCAAAATCATAACTGGATTTTTTCTCAGTAATGCTGAAAATTAATGTTAATACGCAGTTTGAGTGTTCAGCGGGGCGGGGGGAGGGGTAGGGGATGGATCTCTGCAGGAATAATGAAGATCTCCATTTTTTTTTCTCTTTCCCGCATTTACAGTGGGGAGGTGCAATCTGTCAACCTATCAGCAGAGCACACACGGAGCGAACTGCTTTTTTTCACACAAGCAAGGGCATGTGTCATTGGCAGTGTATGTCACATGTCCTTGCCCTATAAGACCCAGCCATTTTCCCCGTCGCCACCATTTTCTCACTGCTGCAGCTCCATGTTAGACGGCACCGCTGTTGCTGAGTGCGCCATACCTTGTTAATTTAAAGCCAATTTTCGCACAAACCTACAGATAGCTTGGGAGTAGGGAAGAGTTGTGATTGCAGTCCTTTTAAGGACTAGGTTACAGCATTTCCTACAACTTTTATCAGGCAGGTCTGTGCTCTTAAATAGATAGGTTGGGAGTAAAGACTAATTGTAATTGCAGTCCTTTTCAGGACTAAGTTACATCAGTTCCTATCAGTTTTTGCCAGGCAGGTCTGTGCCAGTGCTGTGCAAGTTTTTTTCACAGCATTTGGCTAAATCTAGCAAAGCTAATCCTTTTTGGCCTATTGCAGAGTGTGTTAGTCAGTGGAGTAGCCTATCTGTGTTGCAAGCTACACCACCTGTGTATAGAATACCAATTTTTTTACTGCACCTAGTGAAGTAAAACCTTTTGGGCATAGCATCATTCTATTAGTCCATCTATACTGACCTCCATAAGGTTGCAAATTGAATATAATTTTTTTCTGCATCTAGCTCTGAAAAAATATTTGGCCTTCTAGCTGTGTGTGGGACTTGTTCTATAAGTCCATCTATACTGACCTCCATCAGGTTGCAAATCAAAAATAATTTTTATCTGCATCTAGCTCTGAAAAAATATTTGGGGTTCTAGCAGTGTGTGGGACTTGTTCTATTAGTCCATCTATACTGACCTCCATCAGGTTGCAAATTGAATATAATTTTTTTCTGCATCTAGCTCTGAAAAAATATTTGGGCTTCTAGCAGTGTGTGGGACTTGTTCTATTAGTCCATCTATACTGACCTACATCAGGTTGCAAATTCAATATAATTTATTTCTGAATCTAGCTCTGAAAAATATTTGGGCTTCTAGCAGTGTGTGGGACTTGTTCTATTAGTCCATCTATACTGACCTCCATCAGGTTGCAAATTGAATATATTTTTTTTCTGCATCTAGCTCTGAAAAAATATTTGGGCTTCTAGCAGTGTGTGGGACTTGGTCTATTAGTCCATCTATACTGACCTCCATCAGGTTGCAAATTAAAAATATTTTTTTTCTGCATCTAGCTCTGAAAAAATATTTGGGCTTCTAGCAGTGTGTGGGACTTGTTCTATTAGTCCATCTATAATGACCCCCATCAGGTTGCAAATTGAATATAATTTTTTTTTGCATCTAGCTCTGAAAAAATATTTGGCCTTCTAGCAGTGTGTGGGACTTGGTCTATTAGTCCATCTATACTGACCTCCATCAGGTTGCAAATTAAAAATAATTTTTTTCTTTATATAGCTCTGAAAAAATATTTGGGCTTCTAGCAGTGTGTGGGACTTGTTCTATTAGTCCATCTATACTGACCTCCATCAGGTTGCAAATTGAATATAATTTTTTTCTGCATCTAGCTCTGAAAAAATATTTGGGCTTCTAGCAGTGTGTGGGACTTGGTCTATTAGTCCATCTATACTGACCTCCAACAGGTTGCAAATTCAATATCATTTTTTTCTGCATCTAGCTCTGAAAAAATATTTGGGCTTCTAGCAGTGTGTCGGACTTGTTCTATTAGTCCATCTATACTGACCTCCATCAGGTTGCAAATTGAATATAATTTTTTTCTGCATCTAGCTCTGAAAAAATATTTGGGCTTCTAGCAGTGTGTGGGACTTGTTCTATTAGTCCATCTATACTGACCTCCATCAGGTTGCAAATTCAATATAATATATTTCTGCATCTAGCTCTGAAAAAATATTTGGACTTCTAGCAGTGTGTTGGACTTGTTCTATTAGTCCATCTATACTGACCTCGATCAGGTTGCAAATTGAATATAATTTTTTTCTGCATCTAGCTCTGAAAAAATATTTTGGCTACAAGCAGTGTGTGGGACTGGTTCTATTAGTCCATCTATACTGACCTCCATCAGGTTGCAAATTGAATATATTTTTTTTCTGCATCTAGCTCTGAAAAAATATTTGGGCTTCTAGCAGTGTGTGGGACTTGGTCTATTAGTCCATCTATACTGACCTCCATCAGGTTGCAAATTAAAAATAATTTATTTCTGCATCTAGCTCTGAAAAAATATTTGGGCTTCTAGCAGTGTGTGGGACTTAGTCTATTAGTCCATCTATACTGACCTCCATCAGGTTGTAAATTCAATATCATTTTTTCTGCATCTAGCTCTGAAAAAATATTTGGGCTTCTAGCAGTGTGTGGGACTTGGTCTATTAGTCCATCTATACTGACCTCCATCAGGTTGCAAATTGAATATAATTTTTTTCTGCATCTAACCCAGCCAATAGTTTTGGCCTAATACCACAGTTTGACCACTCAGCTCTGCTCGGTTCCCATCCATTGTTTTTTGTGCAAACAACTCCAGAGTTGTGAATTAGTTAACCACCAAAATGAGTGGAAAAAGGACTGCTGCTGGTGGAAAGGGGAATAGGCGTGTTGGGAAGGGGAAAAAGGTTGTGTCCGTGGGGTAGGTGTTAAAGCAACAGTAACATCTGCAGAAGAAAGACCATCTTCCAGCCAAACTAAAATGTCTACTTCTTTTAGCGGACAATGTGATAAGATCCCTTTCTTACGGCCACGCCAATCGCTACAAATTCCAGATGAGGCACAAAAACAGCAGGTGCTTCAATGGATATCAAGTGCTCCTTTAAGTGGGCTCTCCTCCACATCAACTTCAACATCACAAATACTCCAGTCCTCAAAGGTGTCACCCCAATCGCACTTGCTTCCTCACAGCTCCTAAATCTCAAGCTGCCCGTCGGAGTATGAGGTAGAACAGATGGTTGAGTCTGCAGAGCTGTTTACTCATACTATAGCCTGGGAATCAGAGGTCGGCTCCAGCGCTTCTGTGAATCCAGACGAGGAAATGATCTGCACTGATGCCCAGAATCTTTATGAGTCGGATCCAGGACCAGACGCTGAAGGTTCTGACCATAATGTAGACCCTCATTCCCAAACTGTAACTCATGTTGGTGGAGACTAGGAGGAAGACGATGATGAGACTCAAATACCTGATTGGAGTGACAACTTTAGTTTTTTGTCAGGGCAGGAACAGGTTGGCTCTGAGGACGACGGGTGTGATAACGCACAGGGTGATGATGATGAGGATGGAGATCCCACTTACTGTCAACCCACAGTCAGCCAAAAGATGAGGTCAGCAGAGGAGGTGGAGGAGAATGCTAGTGACGACAAGGTCAGGTTGCGCCTTCCTGGACAGAGACGTTGTACTGGAAGCACGTCAACAACTGCATCCTCAAACACAACTCTGCCTCTCACCACAAGTCGTGGTGGCTCTTCAGGTCGCATGGGTGCTAAGCCTTGCATAGCCTGGGCATTTTTTCAGATTGATAAAGATGACCCAACTCGTGTTATCTGTAACATTTGTCAGCAAAAGCTAAGTAGAGGCCAAAAAATACATAGTTTGAGTACTTCATGCATGAACCGGCACAAGGACATGAAGCATAAGTTGCAGTGGGAAGCTCACTGTGCTACAATGCGGCCTAGCCGGCCGGGCCAACCACCGTCTGCCATAGCTTGTGCATCCGCGGCCTCTTCATCCTCTGTGACTGAGGGGACAGCAGTCATACCTGTTTTGGGACGCAGACCTGCCACCTCTTTACCCGCAACATCCAGCGTGATTGGAAGGTCATCATTTTCTTTGGAGGTGGTAACACCAGCTGGTGTTGAGCGCTGTCCGACATCGATAGCACCACCTTTGGATCAAGGCAACCTAACATGTCCACCTGCATCTTCCTCAGAGACCGGCAGTTTGCCGGGGACACCCTTATCAACCCCGTCTAAGCACAATAGCCAGCCCTCGGTCCCTCAGATGTGGACAAGTAAAAGACCATTTCCTCCTGGCCATGAGAATGCTAAGAGGTTGAATTTCACCATCTGCAAGCTCTTGGCTACAGAAATGCTGCCTTTCCGCCTGGTGGACACAGAGGATTTTCAAGACCTTATGTCCGTCGCAGTGCCCCAGTACCAGATGCCCAGTCGGCACTACTTCTCAAAGAAAGGTGTGCCTGCGCTCCACCAGCATGTCTCACACAACATCACCGCTTCTTTGAGAAACTCTGTGTGTGGCAGGGTGCACTTCACCACAGACACTTGGACGAGTAGGCATGGACAGGGGCGTTACATGTCGCTGACTGGGCACTGGGTAACTATGGTGACAGCAGGACAAGGGGCTGCTGTCCAAGTCTTGCCGTCCTCACGAGTTGTGCGTCAATCCTCTTTATCTCAAAGTTCCTCCACTGCTTCTGCCTCCTCAACCTCCTCTCGGTCCTCCACCTGCACCCAAAGCCTGTCTGGTCATGCCACAAGCTTTCAAACTGCACAGAAGGGATCCTGCACACCTACTTACTATGCTGGCAGTAGGGCTCAACGTCATCAGGCGGTTTTTACTTTGAAATGTCTGGGAAATGTGAGTCACACAGCTGAGGAGTTGTGGTCAGCTCTGGAGAACCAATTTCATGAATGGTTGTCTCCACTGGACCTGAAACCAGGGAAGGCCGTGTGCGACAATGCTGCAAACCTGGGTGCTGCCCTTCGCCAGGGCAATGTCACACACGTGCCTTGTATGGCTCACGTGTTGAACCTGGTTGTCCAGCAATTTTTAGCCCACTATCCCGGACTAGATGGCCTTCTGCAGAGGGCACGGTCGCTGTGTGCTCACTTCCGCCGTTCGCATCCCGCAGCTCAGCGACTTACATCTCTACAGAAGTCGTTGGGCCTGCTACTTCACCGGCTAAAATGCGATGTGCCTACCCGGTGGAATTCTACTCTGCACATGTTGCAGCGACTGTGGCAGCACCGACAAGCCCTGGGTCAATACGTTCTGACGTATAGC
The DNA here is from genome assembly GCF_046119375.1 of Phyllobates terribilis. Lineage (NCBI taxonomy): Eukaryota > Metazoa > Chordata > Amphibia > Anura > Dendrobatidae > Phyllobates > Phyllobates terribilis. The sequence continues at coordinate 289,611,007 of NW_027362769.1, forward strand.
CTGGGCCAACGAGATCCAGAGGTGGGGCAAATCACGCTGGAGGAGTGGTCTCAGATCAGGGACCTATGCACCCTTCTGCACAGTTTTGAAATGGCGACGAAGATGTTTAGTGCTGACGATGCCATTATCAGCATGACTATTCCGGTGATTTACATGCTGGAGCACATGTTAAACAGAATTCGGAGTCAGGTGGTGGCACAAGAGGAGGTGGAGGAAGTAGAGGAGGAGGAGTTGTATGCGGAAGGGCTAACATCTGCAAGGTCCAGACGGTCGGCAGCACCAAGGCGGCAGGCATGTGAGGGTGGGGGAGATGGTTTTACCAGGGTGCATGGTAGCAGCCAAACTAGTGAGGAAGGTGCAGGAACCCAGGAAGAAGTGGAGGACGAACTGATGGAAGACTCATCAGATGAGGGAGACCTTGATCACATTTCTGTTGTGCGAGGTTGGGGGGAGAGGACAGAGGAAGGAAGCATGATTGTTACCTCGCCACCAACACAACAGGGACTTGGTGCTCCTGGATGCGCAAGACACATGAGTGCCTTCTTGCTGCACTACCTGCAACATGACCCTCGAATTGTGAGAATTAGAAATAATCCTGACTACTGGGTTGCCACACTGTTAGATCCCCGGTACAAAAGTAAATTTGCAGAAATTATACCTGCCATAGAAAGGGATGCACGCATGCAGGAGTATCAGCAGAGACTGTTGCAGAATCTTACATGTGCTTTTCCACAAAACACCAGTGGTGCACGTAGTTTATCACACAGTTCCAGCTTGCCAACCGTGGGACCGTCGAGTGTTCAGCACTCAAACCGTAACAGAAACACTGTATCTGCTGGTAACATCAATTTTGCGGAATCATTTCACCACTTTTTTAGCCCATCCTTTGCAAGGCCACAAGAGACAAGAAGTCTGACACATCGTCAACGCCTAGAGACGATGGTACAGGAGTATCTCCAAGTAAACATTGAAGCCATGACTGTGTCACTGGACCCTTGCTCTTTTTGGGCTTCCAATCTGGATAAATGGCCGGAGCTAGCCACTTACGCCTTGGAAATCTTGTCATGCCCCACAGCCAGCGTTCTGTCTGAACGTGTGTTCAGCGCTGCTGGTGGTGTGCTGACAGATAAGCGCACGCGGCTCTCCACTGATAATATAGACAGACTCACGTTCATAAAGATGAACAAATCATGGATCTGAAATGACTTTTCTACCCCTGTGTCATCCTGGGGAGAGTAAAAGCTTGATGATTGGTTAAAATCACCTCACCAACCGTTTTAAGCTTTCAAATTACTAATCATGTTTATCTGTATCTTGGCTGGAAAATAATTTGGGCTTTGTAGCAGTGTGCAGCACTGATTCTAATAGGCCATCTATACTAAGCTCCACCAGAATTAAAATTACTAATCATGTTTATCTGTATCTTGGCTGGAAAATAATTTGGGCTTTGTAGCAGTGTGCAGTACTGATTCTATTAGGCCATCTATGCTAAGCTCCACCAGATTTAAAATTAATAATAATTTTTAGCTGCATCTTGCCCAGAAAATAATTTTGGGGCTCCGAGATGCGCAAGACACATAAGTGCCTTCTTGCTGCACTACCTGCAACATGACCCTCAGATTGTCAGAATTTGAAGTAATCCTGACTACTGGGTTGCCACACTCTTAGATCCCCCACACTCTTCGATCAACCTTTTCATTTTAATAAAGACCAAACAAAATTGTCATTTTTGAAATTATAAGCATTACCAGGTTATTAGAAACTGAAATCAAACAGTTTTCAACTCAAAACTTTATTCTAGGTGATGTAATATTTGCACATAGGACCCCTTGTTCGAAACGAGCTTCTGAACTCTCTCGTCCATTGAATTTGTCAGGTTTTGGATGGTTTCTGCTTCAATTGTTTTGCATGAGGACAGAATACCCTCCCAGAGCTGTTGCTTAGATGTGAACTGCCTCCCGCCATCATAGACACTCCTTTTGATGATGCTCCAGAGGTTCTGAATGGGGTAGAGGTCAGGGGAGCATGGGGGTCACAGCATAAGTTTGTCCCCTTTTATGCCCATATCAGCCAGAGATGCAGATGTGTTATGTGCAGCATGAGACTGTGCATTATCTTGAACCATGGCAGGAAGTGCTGTTTGACAAACTCCACATACATTATGGAGTTCATCTTTACCCCTTCAGGGATCCTAAAGGGGCCGACAATCTCTCTCTCCATGACTCCAGCCCAAAACATTACTCCACCTCCTCCTTGTTGGCACGGTAGCCGTGTTTGCGTGGGGTGTCCATCAACCAGCCATCCTCCACTCCATCCATCTGGACCATTGAGCGTTGCACGGCACTCATCCGTGAACAAAACAGTTTTGAAATCAGTCTTCATCAGTGTTGAGCCACCCCCGTAGTGTTCGGGTTCGGTTCGGTTCGTCGAACACCGGGATGTTCGAGGAACTGTTCGTCGAACTGTTCGTCGAACACCTTAGAACACCGTCGAACACCGTTAAAACCAATGGCAGGCAAACAAAAACACATAGAAACACATAGAAAACACCTTCAAAGGTGTCCAAAAGCTGACAAACTGCTCAGAAGACGCTTTCTTTAAAAAAGCCGGCCGGCAATTCAGCAGCGGCATACACCGGTACCCGACAATTTAGACAAGAAGGAATAGAGCCTCACACATAGATTAGATAGATAGAAACATGTCAGTCACATATATATGAAGTACAGTGACATTGTTGCTTACTGTACTTGTCATTTAGTGTAAAGGATTTATTAAAAAATATAATAGTGTTTTCATGCACTGTCTCTTTAAAAAAGCCGGCCGGCAATTCAGCAGCGGTACCCGACAATTTATAACAGAAAGAATAGAGCTTCACACATAGATTAGATAGATAGAAACATGTCAGTCACATATATATGAAGTACAGTGACAGTGTTGCTTACTGTACTTGTCATTTAGTGTAAAGGATTTATTAAAAAAAATAATAGTGTTTTCATGCACCGTCTCTTTAAAAAAGCCGGCCGGCAATTCAGCAGCGGTACCCGACAATTTATAACAGACAGAATAGAGCTTCACACATAGATTAGATAGATAGAAACATGTCAGTCACATATATATGAAGTACAGTGATAGTGTTGGTTACTGTACTTGTCATTTAGTATTAAAATAAAGGATTTATTATTAAAAAAAATTGGCGTGGGGTTCCCCTTAATTTTAGTCTCTAGCGGAGGTTAAGCAGACAGCTGGGGCAGATGTTTGAAGCCTGGGAAGGGGGTAATACCCACGGAGCTTCATAGGCTACTAATATGAGCCCCCAGCTGAATACATAGCCTTTACTAGCTATTAAAATGGGGGACCCCCCCAAAAAAATGACGTGGGGTCCCCCCTAATTTAATAGCTAGCAAAGGCTAGGCAGACAGCTGGGGGCTGATATTAATAGCCCAGGAAGGGAGCCATGAATATTGGCCCCCTCCCAGGCTAGAAACACCAGCCGTCAGCCGCCCCAGAAATGGCGCATTCATAGGATGTGCCAATTCTGGCACTTAGCCTCGCTCTTCCACGCTGCCCTGTAGCGGTGGCAGGGGGTAATAGGGCTGGGGTTGATGTCAGCTTATAATGCCAGCTGACATCAAGCCCAGGTTAGTAATGGAGAGGCGTCTATAAGACACCCCCATTACTAACCCCATAGTCAAAGTTAAAAGAAAACACAAACACCCAGAATAAAGTCCTTTAATTGAAATAAAGACACAATCCTTTATTGTTCTAAATTAAACCATACTTACCATCACGCCCATTCCAGCTGAAGCCAACGATCTCCTGCAATAAAAGAAAAATAATAAAGCAACATCATCCTTACCTTTCCATGGTTCCCACGACAGCTTCCATGGAAAGGTAAGGATGATGTTGCTTTATTATTTTTCTTTTATTTCAAGAGATCGTTGGCTTCAGCTGGAATGGGCGTGACGGTAAGTATGGTTTAATTTAGAACAATAAAGAATTGTGTGTTTATTTCAATTAAAGGACTTTTTTCTGGGTGTTGTGTTTTTTTTAAATACTTTACTAGAAATTCATGGTGGTCATGTCTAATATTGGCGTGACCCCATGAATTTTGGGCTTAGGGCCAGCTGATAATGCCAAGCTGGCCCTAACCCCTTTATTACCCAGTGAGCCACCGCATCAGGGCCCTGGATGAGTTGGGTACAGCGCCAGAAGATGGCGCTTCTATGAACGCGCCATTTTCCGGGGTGGCTGCGGACTGCAATTTGCAGCGGGGGTGGCCCAGAAAGCATGGGCCTCCCTGCGCTGCGGATTCCAGCCCCCAGCTGCATAGTTGTACCTGGCTGGACACAAAAACAGGGCGAAGCCCCACGTCAATTTTCTTTAAATAATTTCATGAAATAATTAAGAAAAAAAGGGCTTCCCTATATTGTTGTGTCCGGCCAGGTACAAATAGGCAGCTGGTGGTTGGGGGCAGCCCGTTCCTGCCTGCTGCACCTGACTGGACACAAATATAGTGCGAAGCCCCACGTCAATTTTTTTTTAATTATTTCATGAATTTCCTGAAATAATTAAAAAAAATTGAAGTGGGGCTTCGCACTATATTTGTGTCCAGCCAGGTACAGCAGGCAGGAACGGGCTGCCCCCAACCACCAGCTGACTATTTGTACCTGGCCGGACACAACAATATAGGGAAGGCCTTTTTTTCTTAATTATTTCATGAATTTCATGAAATAATTAAAAAAAAAATACGTGGGGCTTCGCCCTATTTTTGTGTCCAGCCAGGTACAACTAGGCAGCTGGGGGCTGGAATCTGCAGCGCAGGGAGGCCCAAGCTTTCTGGGCCCCCCCCCCGCTGCAAATTGCAGTCCGCAGCCACCCCGGAAAATGGCGCGTTCATAGAAGCGCCATCTTCTGGCGCTGTACCCAACTCATCCAGGGCCCTGGTGCGGTGGCTCACTGGGTAATAAAGGGGTTAGGGCCAGCTTGGTATTATCAGCTGGCCCCAAGCCCAAAATTCATGGGGTCACGCCAGTATTAGACATGACCGCCATGAATTTCTAGTAAAGTATTTAAAAAAAACACAACACCCAGAATAAAGTCCTTTAATTGAAATAAACACACAATTCTTTATTGTTCTAAATTAAACCATACTTACCATCACGCCCATTCCAGCTGAAGCCAACGATCTCCTGCAATAAAAGAAAAATAATAAACCAACCTCATCCTTACCTTTCCATGGTTCCCACGACAGCTTCAGCTCTGCTACATCGAGATGACAGGCTGGACCGCAGCAGAACGCTGCCATCCAGCCTGTCATGCCGCAGACACTGAGAAGAGCAGGCATGCTTGCGCTCCTCAGTGTCTCGCTGTGACGGCATCCAGATGAGCCGAGGTCATGTCCAATGAACTCGGCTCACCTCATGCACGTCACTGACAGCGTGGGAAAATTCTCACGCTGAAGTGCTGAGTGCAGGAGAATTCTCCCACGCTGTCAGTGACGTGCATGAGGTGAGCTCATGTCCAATGAACTCAGCTCACCTCATGCACCTCACTGACAGCGTGGGAAAATTCTCCTGCACTCAGCGCTTCAGCGTGAGAATTCTCCCACGCTGTAAGTGACGTGCATGAGGTGAGCCGAGTTCATTGGACATGACCTCGGCTCATCTTTATGCCGTCACAGAGAGACAATGTGGAGCGCAAGCAAGCCTGCTCTTCTCAGTGTCTGCGGGATGACAGGCTGGATGGCAGCGTTCTGCTGCGGTCCAGCCTGTCATCTCGATGTAGCAGAGCTGAAGCTGTCCTGGGAACCATGGAAAGGTAAGGATGAGGTTGCTTTATTATTTTACTTTTATTGCAGGAGATCGTTGGCTTCAGCTGGAATGGGCGTGATGGTAAGTATGGTTTAGAACAATAAAGAATTGTGTCTTTATTTCAATTAAAGGACTTTATTCTGGGTGTTTGTGTTTTTTTTAACTTTGACTATGGGGTTAGTAATGGGGGTGTCTTATAGACGCCTCTCCATTACTAACCTGGGCTTGATGTCAGCTGGCATTATAAGCTGACATCAACCCCAGCCCTATTACCCCCTGCCACCGCTACAGGGCAGCGTGGAAGAGCGAGGCTAAGTGCCAGAATTGGCGCATCCTATGAATGCGCCATTTCTGGGGCGGCTGACGGCTGGTGTTTCTAGCCTGGGAGGGGGCCAATATTCATGGCTCCCTTCCTGGGCTATTAATATCAGCCCCCAGCTGTCTGCCTAGCCTTTGCTAGCTATTAAATTAGGGAGGACCCCACGTCATTTTTTTGGGGGGGTCCCCCATTTTAATAGCTAGTAAAGGCTATGTATTCAGCTGGGGGCTGATATTAGTAGCCTGGGAAGCTCCTTGGGTATTACCCCCTTCCCAGGCTTCAAACATCTGCCCCAGCTGTCTGCTTAACCTCCGCTAGAGACTAAAATTAAGGGGAACCCCACGCCAATTTTTTTAATAATAAATCCTTTATTTTAATACTAAATGACAAGTACAGTAACCAACACTGTCACTGTACTTCATATATATGTGACTGACATGTTTCTATCTATCTAATCTATGTGTGAAGCTCTATTCTGTCTGTTATAAATTGTCGGGTACAGATGCTGAATTGCCGGCCGGCTTTCTTAAAGAGACGGTGCATGAAAACACTATTATTTTTTTTAATAAATCCTTTACACTAAATGACAAGTACAGTAAGCAACACTGTCACTGTACTTCATATATATGTGACTGACATGTTTCTATCTATCTAATCTATGTGTGTTTCTCTATTCCTTCTATTCTAAATTGTCGGGTACCGCTGCTGAATTGCCGGCCGGCTTTTTTAAAGAGACGGTGCATGAAAACACTATTATTTTTTTTGATAAATCCTTTACGCTAAATGACAAGTACAGTAATCAACACTGTCACTGTATTTCATATATATGTGGCTGACATGTTTATATCTATCTAATCTATGTGTGAAGCTCTATTCTTTCGGTTCTAAATTGTCGGGTACCGGTGTATGCCGCTGCTGAATTGCCGGCTTTTCGTGTTTCACTGTGAGCACAGTTCCCATCGATTTGGGCAATCACTGTAATGCCACAACCACCATGGCTGTGGCATTACAGTGAGTGGCAGACAATCCCTGCATGATTGGTGCTCTAAATAGCACCAGACATGCAGGACACGCTTTTGGTGCACGAACAGTTATCGAACATAACCTCGAACAGCCGAATTTTTTGCAAATCGTTCGGGTTCGTCGAACAACTCGAACACCGCCCAAAACAGCTCGAATTTGAGATTGGCGAACAGTTCTAGTCGAACACCGCTCATCTCTAGTCTTCATGTAATGCTTGGCCCACTGGAGCCGTTTCTGCTTGTGTGAAGTGGATAGAGGAGGTCGACAGGATGGCATACGCACAGCTGTAAACCTCTGAAGGACCCTGCATCTTGTTGTTCGGGGGACGTTGGAGGCACCAGCAGCTTCAAAAACTTGTCTGCTGCTATGACAAGGCTTTTTTGCCGCTGCTCTTTTAACCTGACGTAATTGCCTGTAGGAAAGAGTCCTCAATTTGCCCTTATCAGCACGCACACGTGTGTACTGTGAATCAGCTACATACTTCTTGATTGCCAAGACACTTCATCCTGATCTTCGCACAATGTTGATTGTAGTCATGCCTTGACCTAAACACTCCACAATTTGTTGCTTCTCAGCAGCCGACACATCCTTTTTCTTTCCCATTTTGGCAGAAAATGTAGGCTGCTTAATAATGTGGGACAGCCTTCTTAAGTAGTCTTGCCGTTCATTGGACACACCTGCCAAACTAATTAGCACAGGTGTCTGCAATTGCTTACAGTGATATAAAGAGCCCTGACACACATCACCATCAATGAATTTAACTGACAAACAAATTCTTCCCTTATCACTCCTAAACACTTTTTGCATAATAATTTGGAACACAGTGTACATGTGCTTTTCCACAAAACACTAGTGTTTCACGTAGTGAATCTTACAGTTCTAACTTGCCAACCGTGGTCTCTATGGAGTTGTTTAATAAAGGGCCCAAAATTAAGATAACATAGATGGGAGAGGTCTCTATGAATAGGAATTCCTAAGTATTTGATACCCTGTGAGGGCCAGGCAAAGGGAAAGTTGGACTGGATGGAATCCTGTATGGATTTTGGGAGGGAGACATCGAGGGCTTCAGACTTCGCTGCATTGATTTTAAAATTTGACCATGTAACAAAGTGATCTATTTCAGCCATAACAGCAGGGATGGATATATGTCATTGAGTGATATATACTAGGACATCATCAGAAAAATAGAGAGCACTTGTACTCGGTGCCTCCCACCTCAATCCACCTAATATTGGGGTTATGGCGAATTGATGAGAGCAGGTGCTCCGTCACTAGGTTGTATAAGAGAGGGGATAGAGGACATCCCTGCCTTGTCCCATTGGTGATTATGAAAGGTGATGAAAATGTTCTGATGCGCCCCCTGGGCCTTGGGACACCCGGAGCCGGACCCTTTTTGGTGGATGCTGGTGGTTGTAGTCTCCGTGGCGGCGACCCGGTTCCGTGGCTCAGGGCGGTCAAACCAGTGGCGGAACTATTTATGTGGTTTTGATGTTTAAATGTCCGACTACGGCACCTGTGGATTGCGGTCAGAGTGAACGGCCGCTGCAGGGCAGATCGCTGAGGCTGGTGTTGTGGGTGCAGCAGAGCATAGCATAACTCCCCACGGGAGGAGTATAGCCTCAGGGCAGTGTATGCGGAGGATGGGGGTGATGGTGCAGGGCAGCAGCAGTAACGACACGGAGTCAGTGATGCAGTCCAGGGCCTTTACTCACAGTTCTTATTATCCAGACCACTTCTGCAGGTAACGGCTGCCCACGTCGTACTGTGCTTACCAGGTGAGGGGCTCAGACAACTCCCAGATAACTTTGGAGCGCTTCACAGGACACCCTTTGTGTGTCCTTTGTCTGGCCTTTCTTATCAACCCTTCTGTCCGGCTGCCTCGGGCCTCCTCTTGGTAAACTTGGCGCCAGTTTCCCTGACCCTATGTGGTGCCTTCCTAGCGGGTGTAGCGAGGGGCTGCGCCACATAAAATGTCACAGCCTCTGGTTTCTAGCTGAGGGTCGTTTCCCACCTCCACTAGTTTCGGGGACCGGTCTCCCCCTTTGGCCTGACCCCTCCACGCAGGTGGATTCGGGCGTGCGGTGGCGACTCGCCCGTCCGCACCCCTGGGATCCCTTTGTTCCTCGTTCCTGGAGCCTTCTCCGCTTCTCTTCCTTCCTTCTCACTCTTCCAGGCCTGGGCCTCTGTTACTAGGCCCGCCTCCGGAGCAGAGCTCATGCAGAGCCCCTGCTCCCTGTCACTTCTGCTCAGACTTTTCTGCACTGAACTAAGATGGTGCCCACCTTTTATACTTCCCTCTCAATGCACCCAGGAACTACTTCCTCCCTGCTCCTGCACTACAGGGTTCCCCTTCCTCAGTGCTCCCTACCCCCACTCCAGCCAGGGACAGGGACTGTCGTGCTCATCTCAGAGGCATATTGGTCGCCTTGCCTCACGGCGATGTGGTGTAATGCATGCAGGTGTCGGGGTCCTGATCCACACTCCATCCTTTCCTGAGAGTGAGATATCACACCTCTGGGTGAGGTGCAATACCTCTGTAGCAACCAAGCCCTCGGGGTGCTATAGTTCCATTTATCTTCAGCCTAGGTGACGTATTGCGATACAGGGCCGTGATTTTGGCTATAAAAGGGTCCCCTAGACCCCTACCCCAAGCTTTTTAAGAGAATAATATATGGCGTGCCAGGAGACTCTATGGAATGCTTTCTTAGCATGCAACGAGAGTATCTAATTACAAATTTTTAACTGCATCTAGCCCAGGAAATACTTTGTGCCTAGTAGCAGTGTCTGCTAGTCAGCAGATTATCCCAGCTGTTAAGCAAGCTACACCACCTGTAGTTTGGACACTTAATTTTTTCAAAGGAAATGCTTCGGGACCCCGGGATACTCAGTGAAGAGCATCAGGAGGCACCCTAAGGCATAAGGGCTGGGACTGGCGGTAGGACGCCTTGAGGTGGACCGCCGAGCTCGATCCTTATAAAAGCTTTTTAACTGCAGCAGCTTTAGTGGATGCTACTGGAGCTGGAATTACGCGGCTGCTGGCATGAGACTTGCCCTCCAATAGATCCTTGTAAAAGGATTTAAAGTGTATTCATTCAAATTAGAGAGACAATTTAAATTAAAAAGCTTAGACCTGCCTCCACCACAGGGGGCTCGCTCGACCCACCAGCGGACAGGCACCAGTATTGGGAGAGGGGGGCTGGCCGTCAGGGTCCACCGCGGCTCTGGCACAAACCCGGCGACACGGAGGTGGCACGGGCGGGAACGGACTGGCCGTGTTGGCTTCTCACTCTTTGGATTTTAGAAGGGCATGACATGCCTATATCTGTGTCTCCCCCTCCTTTTACTCCTCCACCTCTTTTCTTTTCGCATGACTATATGTACTTGTCACTTTTCCATGTGTCAGTTGTGTCTTCTGAGCAGTTTGTCAGCTTTTGGACACCTTTGAAGGTGTTTTCTATGTGTTTTTGTTTGCCTGCCATTGGTTTTAACGGTGTTCGAAGGTGTTCGACGAACAGTTCGACGAACAGTCCAGCGAACACAAGGGTGTTCGACGAACCGAACCGAACTCGAACACCACGGGGGTGGCTCAACACTAGTTGCCACACTCTTACACTGTGTTCCAAATTATTAGGCAAATAATATTTTCTCAGATTTTCCCAAATTACCTATATGAATTGCAGTTAATATAATTTTCCAGTCAAATAACTATTAGATTACAATTGAAAGGTTTTTGTACAAACTGCCTATGGTAACAGTATGTTTTTAAAAAAATAAAAAACTCAAACTGCACTCAAAATGCATGTTCCAAATTATTATGCACAGCAGAGTTTTCAACCTTTTCATTTTAATAAAGAACAAAAAAATGGTCATTTTTGAAATTATAAGCATTAGCAGGTTATTACAAACTGAAATCAAACAGTTTTCAACTCAAAACTTTATTCTAGGTGATGTTGTATTTGCACATAGGACCGCTAGTTCAAAAGGAGCTTCTGAACTCTCTCGTCCATTGAATTTGTTAGGTTTTGGATGGTTTCTGCTTTAATTGTTTTGCATGAGGACAGAATACCCTCCCAGAGCTGTTGCTTAGATGTGAACTGCCTCCCGCCATCATAGACACTCCTTTTGATGATGCTCCAGAGGTTCTCAATGGGGTTGAGGTCAGGGGAGCATTGGTGCCACACCATAAGTTTGTCACCTTTTATGCCCATAGCAGCCAGAGATGCAGATGTGTTATGTGCAGCATGAGACGGGGCATTATCTTGCATGAAATGATCTCGATGTTTCAGATGGATGGAGTAGAGGATGGCTGGTTGATGAACACCCCATGCAAACACGGCTACGGCGCTAACAAGGAGGAGATGGAGTAATGTTTTGGGCTGGAGTCATGGGGATAGAGATTGTCGGCCCTTTTAGGATCCGTGAAGGGGTAAAGATGAACTCCATAATGTATGTTGAGTTTCTCAAACATCACTTCCTTCCATGGTTCAAGAAGAAGAACCGTGCATTCCGCAGCAAGATCATTTTCATGCATGATAATGCCCCGTCTCATGCTGCACATAACACATCTGCATCTCTGGCTGCTATGGGCATAAAAGGGGACAAACTTATGGTGTGGCACCCATGCTCCCCTGACCTCAACCCCATTGAGAACCTCTGGAGCATCATCAAAAGGAGTGTCTATGATGGTGGGAGGCAGCTCACATCTAAGCAACAGCTGTGGGAGGGTATTCTGTCCTCATGCAAAACAATTAAAGCAGAAACCATCCAAAACCTAACAAATTCAATGGACGAGAGAGTTCAGAAGCTCCTTTTGAACAAGGGGTCCTATGTGCAAATATAACATCACCTAGAATAAAGTTTTGAGTTGAAAACTGTTTGATTTCAGTTTGTAATAACCTACTAATGCTTATAATTTCAAATATGACCATTTTTTTGTTCTTTATTAAAATGAAAAGGTTGAAAACTCTGCTGTGCATAATAATTTGGAACATGCATTTTGAGTGCAGTTTGAGTTTTTTATTTTTTAAAAAATATACTGTTATCATAGGCAGTTTGTACAAAAACCTTTCAATTGTACTCTAATAGTTATTTGACTGGAAAATTACAATGACTGCAATTCATATAGGTAATTTAGGAAAATCTGAGAAAATATTATTTGCATAATAATTTGGAACACAGTGTAGATCCCTGGTACAAAAGTAAATTTGCCGAAATAATTCCTGCCATAAAAAAGGATTTACGCATGCAGGAGTATCTGCAGACGCTGTTGCAGAATCTTACATGTGCTTCTCCACAAAATACCAGTGGTGCACGTAGTGAATCTCACAGTTCTAACTTGCCAACCGTGGGACTGTCGAGTCTTCATCACTCAAACCGTAACAGTAACACAGTATCTGCTGGTAACAGCAATTTTGTGGAATCGTTTCACCACTTTTTTAGACCATCCTTTGCAAGGCCACAGGAGACAAGAAGTCTGACACATAGTCAACGCCTAGAGACGATGGTACAGGAGTATCTCCAAGTGAACATCGAAGCCATGACTGTGTCACTGGACCCTTGCTCATTTTGGGATTCCAATCTGGAAAAATGGTCGGAGCTCGCCAATCACGCCTTGGAGATCTTGTCATGCCCTGCAGCCAGCGTTCTCTCTGAACGTGTGTTCAGCGCTGCTGGTGGTGTGCTGACAGATAAGCGCATGCGGCTTTCCACTGAGAATGTAGACAGACTCACGTTCATAAAGATGAACAAATCATGGATTCGCAAGGACTTTTCTTCCCCTGTGTCATCCTGGGGAGACTAAAAGCTTGAGGATTTGGTAAAATCACCTCACCAACCGTTTTAAGCAACTGTGGGGCAATTGATGCCACTTAACCCTAGAACGCATGACCATAAAAATCTAGACTGTCACATACCTGGGGCCTATTAGGCCCGTGTGCAAGTAACATGGAATAACTCAAACTCAAATGACAAACAACTATATACATGAAGAATATCTAGAGTTTCAAAATTCTAACTAAAGTAATCTTGCAGAAAACAGAAAACAATTAACAGGGCGGGCCTGCGAGGCCCGAGGTATGCGTTCTAGGGTTAAGTGATGTCTGTGCCACAATTTTGGGAAAAAAGGAGACTCTTTTTGGAGTCCCCTTGCTGTGTCTTACGTGACGCTGGCATCGTCAATTCGAGGTGGGTTGAGTCGCTCCCCCCCCCTTTTAACTGTAAGAAACTACATACACTATGGCTTGGGATAACACAGATTGTTGAGTCTGAAGAGCTGTTTACTAGTGTTGAGCCACCCCGTAGTGTTCGGTTCGGTTCGTCGAACACCGGGATGTTCGAGGAACTGTTCGTCGAACTGTTCGTCGAACACCTTAGAACACCGTCGAACAGCGTTAAAACCAATGGCAGGCAAACAAAAACACATAGGAACACATAGAAAACACCTTCAAAGGTGTCCAAAAGCTGACAAACTGCTCAGAAGACGCTTTCTTTAAAAAAGCCGGCCGGCAATTCAGCAGCGGCATACACCGGTACCCGACAATTTAGACATGAAGGAATAGAGCATCACACATAGATTAGATAGATAGAAACATGTCAGTCACATATATATGAAGTACAGTGACAGTGTTGCTTACTGTACTTGTCATTTAGTGTAAAGGATTTATTAAAAAATATAATAGTGTTTTCGTGCACCGTCTCTTTAAAAAAGCCGGCCGGCAATTCAGCAGCGGTACCCGACAATTTATAACAGACAGAATAGAGCTTCACACATAGATTAGATAGATAGAAACATGTCAGTCACATATATATGAAGTACAGTGACAGTGTTGCTTACTGTACTTGTCATTTAGTGTAAAGGATTTATTAAAAAATATAATAGTGTTTTCGTGCACCGTCTCTTTAAAAAAGCCGGCCGGCAATTCAGCAGCGGTACCCGACAATTTATAACAGACAGAATAGAGCATCACACATAGATTAGATAGATAGACACATGTCAGCCACATATATATGAAGTACAGTGACAGTGTTGCTTACTGTACTTGTCATTTAGTGTAAAGGATTTATTAAAAAATATAATAGTGTTTTCGTGCACCGTCTCTTTAAAAAAGCCGGCCGGCAATTCAGCAGCGGTACCCGACAATTTATAACAGACAGAATAGAGCTTCACACATAGATTAGATAGATAGAAACATGTCAGTCACATATATATGAAGTACTGTGACAGTGTTGCTTACTGTACTTGTCATTTACTGCAAAGGATTTATTAAAAAAAATAATAAGGCTTTCATGCACCGTCTCTTTAAAAAAGCCGGCCGGCAATTCAGCATCTGTACCCGACAATTTATAACAGACAGAATAGAGCTTCACACATAGATTAGATAGATAGAAACATGTCAGTCACATATATAATAAGTACAGTGACAGTGTTGGTTACTGTACTTGTCATTTAATATTAAAATAAAGGATTTATTATTAAAAAAAATTGGCGTGGGGTTCCCCGTAATTTTAGTCTCTAGCGGAGGTTAAGCAGACAGCTGGGGCAGATGTTTGAAGCCTGGGAAGGGGGTAATACCCACGGAGCTTCCCAGGCTACTAATATCAGCCCCCAGCTGAATACCTAGCCTTTACTAGCTATTAAAATGGAGGACCCCCCCAAAAAAAATGACGTGGGGTCCCCCCTAATTTAATAGCTAGCAAAGGCTAGGCAGACAGCTGGGGGCTGATATTAATAGCCCAGGAAGGGAGCCATGAATATTGGCCCCCTCCCAGGCTAGAAACACCAGCCGTCAGCCGCCCCAGAAATGGCGCATCCATAGGATGCGCCAATTCTGGCACTTAGCCTCGCTCTTCCACGCTGCCCTGGTGCGGTGGCAGGGGGTAATAGGGTTGGGGTTGATGTCAGCTTATAATGCCAGCTGACATCAAGCCCAGGTTAGTAATGGAGAGGCGTCTATAAGACACCCCCATTACTAACCCCATAGTCAAAGTTAAAAAAAAACCAGAAACACCCAGAATAAAGTCCTTTACTTGAAATAAAGACACAATTCTTTATTGTTCTAAATTAAACCATACTTACCATCACGCCCATTCCAGCTGAAGCCAACGATCTCCTGCAATAAAAGAAAAATAATAAAGCAACCTCATCCTTACCTTTCCATGGTTCCCAGGACAGCTTCAGCTCTGCTACATCGAGATGACAGGCTGGACCGCAGCAGAACGCTGCCATCCAGCCTGTCATCCCGCAGACACTGAGAAGCGCAGGCATGCTTGCGCTCCTCAGTGTCTGACTGTGACGGCATCCAGATGAGCCGACAATGAACTCGGCTCACCTCATGTACGTCACTGACAGCGTGGGAAAATTCTCCTGCACTCAGCGCTTCAGCGTGAGAATTTTCCCACGCTGTCAGTGACGTGCATGAGGTGAGCCGAGTTCATTGGACATGACCTCGGCTCATCTGGATGCCGTCACAGCCAGACACTGAGTAGCGCAAGCATGCCTGCGCTTCTCAGTGTCTGCGGGATGACAGGCTGGATGGTAGCGTTCTGCTGCGGTCCAGCCTGTCATCTCGATGTAGCAGAGCTGAAGCTGTCGTGGGAGCCATGGAAAGGTAAGGATGATGTTGCTTTATTATTTTACTTTTATTGCAGGAGATCATTGGCTTCAGCTGGAATGGGCGTGGCGGTAAGTATGGTTTAATTTAGAACAATAAAGAATTGTGTGTTTATTTCAATTAAAGGACTTTTTTCTGGGTGTTTGTGTTTTTTTTAAATACTTTACTAGAAATTCATGGTGGTCATGTCTAATATTGGCGTGACCCCATGAATTTCGGGCTTAGGGCCAGCTGATAATGCCAAGCTGGCCTTAACCCCTTTATTACCCAGTGAGCCACCGCACCAGGGCCCTGGATGAGTTGGGTACAGCGCCAGAAGATGGCGCTTCTATGAACGCGCCATTTTCCGTGGCGGCTGCGGACTGCAATTTGCAGCGGGTGGGGCCCAGAAAGCTTGGGCCTCCCTGCGCTGCGGATTCCAGCTCCCAGCTGCCTAGTTGTACCTGGCTGGGCACAAAAATAGGGAGAAGCTCCACGTATTTTTTTTTTAAATTCATGAAATTCATGGAATAATTAAGAAAAAAAGGGCTCATTCATGTCCAATGATCTCAGCTCACCTCATGCACGTCACTGACAGCGTGGGAAATTCTCCTGCACTCAGCGCTACAGCGTGAGAATTCTCCCACGCTGTCAGTGACGTGCATGAGGTGAGCTCATTCATGTCCAATGAACTCAGCTGACCTCATGCACGTCACTGACAGCGTGGGAGAATTCTCACGCTGAAGTGCTGAGTGCAGGAGAATTCTCCCACGCTGTCAGTGACGTCCATGAGGTGCGCCGAGTTCATTGGACATGAACTCGTCTCATCTTTATGCCGTCACAGCCAGACACTGCAGAGCGCAAGCATGCCTGCGCTTCTCAGTGTCTGCGGGATGACAGGCTGGATGGCAGCGTTCTGCTGCGGTCCAGCCTGTCATCTCGATGTAGCAGAGCTGAAGCTGTCGTGGGAACCATGGAAAGGTAAGGATGAGGTTGCTTTATTATTTTTCTTTTATTGCAGGAGATCGTTGGCTTCAGCTGGAATGGGCGTGACGGTAAGTATGGTTTAATTTAGAACAATAAAGGAATGTGTCTTTATTTCAATTAAAGGACTTTATTCTGGGTGTTTGTGTTTTCTTTTAACTTTGACTATGGGGTTAGTAATGGGGGTGTCTAGTAGACGCCTCTCCATTACTAACCTGGGCTTGATGTCAGCTGTCATTATAAGCTGACATCAACCCCAACCCTATTACCCCCTGCCACCGCACCAGGGCAGCGTGGAAGAGCGAGGCTAAGTGCCAGAATTGGCGCATCCTATGGATGCGCCATTTCTGGGGCGGCTGACGGCTGGTGTTTCTAGCCTGGGAGTGGGCCAATATTCATGGCTCCCTTCCTGGGCTATTAATATCAGCCCCCAGCTGTCTGCCTAGCCTTTGCTAGCTATTAAATTAGGGGGGACCCCACGTCATTTTTTTTGGGGGGGTCCTCCATTTTAATAGCTAGTAAAGGCTAGGTATTCAGCTGGGGGCTGATATTAGTAGCCTGGGAAGCTCCGTGGGTATTACCCCCTTCCCAGGCTTGAAACATCTGCCCCAGCTGTCTGCTTAACCTCCGCTAGAGACTAAAATTACGGGGAACCCCACGCCAATTTTTTTTAATAATAAATCCTTTATTTTAATACTAAATGACAAGTACAGTAACCAACACTGTCACTGTACTTATTATATATGTGACTGACATGTTTCTATCTATCTAATCTATGTGTGAAGCTCTATTCTGTCTGTTATAAATTGTCGGGTACAGATGCTGAATTGCCGGCCGGCTTTTTTAAAGAGACGGTGCATGAAAACACTATTATTTTTTTTAATAAATCCTTTGCAGTAAATGACAAGTACAGTAATCAACACTGTCACTGTACTTCATATATATGTGACTGACATGTTTCTATCTATCTAATCTATGTGTGATTCTCTATTCTTTCTGTTATAAATTGTCGGGTACAGATGCTGAATTGCCGGCCGGCTTTTTTAAAGAGACGGTGCATGAAAACACTATTATTTTTTTTAATAAATCCTTTGCAGTAAATGACAAGTACAGTAAGCAACACTGTCACAGTACTTCATATATATGTGACTGCCATGTTTCTATCTATCTAATCTATGTGTGAAGCTCTATTCTGTCTGTTATAAATTGTCGGGTACCGCTGCTGAATTGCCGGCCGGCTTTTTTAAAGAGAAGGTGCACGAAAACACTATTATATTTTTTAATAAATCCTTTACACTAAATGACAAGTACAGTAAGCAACACTGTCACTGTGCTTCTTATATGTGTGACTGACATGTTTCTATCTATCTAATCTATGTGTGAAGCTCTATTCTTTCTGTTCTAAATTGTCGGGTAACGGTGTATGCCGCTGCTGAATTGCCGGCTTTTCATGTTTCACTGTTGGCACTGTTCCCATCGATTTGGGCAATCACTGTAATGCCACAACCACCATGGCTGTGGCATTACAGTGAGTGGCAGACAATCCCTGCATGATTGGTGCTCTAAATAGCGCCAGACATGCAGGACACGCTTTTGGTGCACGAACAGTTATCGAACATAACCTCGAACAGCCGAATTTTTTGCAAATCGTTCGGGTTCGTCGAACAACTCGAACACCACCCAAAACAGCTCGAATTTGAGATTGGCGAACAGTTCTAGTCGAACACCGCTCATCTCTACTGTTTACTCAGAGGTCTGCTCCAATGCTTCAGTGTCTGGCGTAGAATTTTTAACTGCATCTAGCCTAGGCAATACTTTGGGCGTAGTAGCCCAGCTGCGAAGCAAGCTGCACCGCCTGTTTATCTAATAAGAATTTTTAAATGCATCTAGCCTAGGCAGACTGTGGGGACCCCCAACCAAAACCAGACGCTCAGCCCCCCTACCGCCCCACTTTCCTTGACAATACAATAATGTAACTCTTACAACTGGATGGGTGAGGATCGGTCACAGCTTTATTAACTCTTTATACTCATTCCATTAGAAAGGCATTTTATTTCTAAAATAATTCAGTTTGTTGCAGCATGCCCCGGGTCTCCACTCCGGAAAGTTGGCCAACAAGTGTAACTCTCCAACATGTCCTTTCTATTTCCAGGCCACGGAGGATCCTGCGTACTCGTATGCAGGACTCTGACCCCCACCCATCACTCGTAACGCTTGTTCCACTCCGTCCTGGAGTCCTGACAGGAATATGTCCAGTCCAATATCCATTAAGTGAACACCGTCGGGCCGTATGAGGCCTGCTTTATCTCCTTCCAGTTGTCGGTGTCGTATCACTACACCGCCTCTGTCTCTTCTAAATTTTGCCATTCGAATATTTATTACAAGCCTTGTCCGTTCGATGGCCGTGATGTCTCGCGCACCTTCCCATACCGCTATCGGCACAATCTCTGACCATACTATAGCTAGTTTTGTGAAAAATTCTCTGAAGCGCTCAGTGTCTAGTTTCATTATTGCCATTAGTTATGCGCTCTTGTGATGACCTAGGTTGTTTCCCCTGGCCTGTATAACTAAGATGACCAGACCTCTTGCCTCTCTCCCTACCTTGATTACCTCCATTAGTACCTGTGGCCATAGCAGGCCTCTAATACCTCTCCAGTTGAAATATGTGTTATGAAACTCTAATTTCCTCCCGCCTGGGCGGACTTTCGCCCTTTTTTCTGCCCAATATATATACAAGTGGCCTATCACCCACACTGTTGGCTTAGCATCAACTGTAAAAGAAACAAACCACGTTAGGATAACAAGTCCGGTCTTATGTATCTCGCCAAACACGTGGATCGCCATCTCCCTATCCTCTGAACTTCCGTTTCTGACAGTCCTGCTCTTGCTGCTTCCGTGGCCGCACCTATGCGGAATGAGTGTGTCCCGTAATCTTGGGGTGGTTCCCTACCGATGTTATGCATTTATTAAATATAGCTTGGAACTGGTATCTTGATAATGGCGTTCCATCAAAGTGTGAAAGGAAGAAATTACTTTGTGATCTGATGGTTAGATATGTTTTTACTATTGTTACCCGACTCAGTGTACTGTTTGTGGGTTGTAGAAGTACCCAAGTGCCCCTGCCCGCTGGAACCGTTTTCGAGTGGCGTATGCGTAGACGTATTGCATTATTGGCTATGAGTACGTCCTGGTGTAATAAGCCTCCACTGGTGGTAATTTTGGATTGAGGGACTAATTCGCTTATGCATAGCGCCCCGATGAAGGCGGTCACAAATGCAGTAGACAGTAGTGTTGCTTCAAATTGTGAGTGTCATGTTTATGGTGTTAGGGATATGATGTGAGAAATCAGTTTTATTGACACGGGACGGGACGTCTACACTCCTGACTTGGCTGACCCCTTTTCCACCCTTTTATGGATTATCTGATGATGAATCTTTGTCACATCTTCCCAATTCAGTAGATGGAAGTGAAATGCTACTCCGGTCAGACACCGCTGCGCTGACGCCCCTGATATGCCCTTCATCATTAGCTGGTGGAGAAATTCTATGGTGACTTGTGATCTGGCTTGTTCACATTGGTCAACCCGTCTGCCTGCTACTAGTCGTGTCCACTCTTCCCATGCCTTACTGTATGCTTGCCACGTCGACGGGGCAACTGACGCTCTGATTAATGGCATCAACTATTCACCACTAGATCCCATAGGGAGGGTGGGCAACTGTTGCCCGATGGGTGGGCGTTGGGGAAGAGCTCTGTGAAAATCTGCCAATTGAATTGTTATAAAACGTTAGCAGCAGCTTTAGACCCCTCAGCATAGTGGCTAGCGCGGACCCATACATTGTGTTTTAGGCACAGGAATGCTAGCCGGCGTAGTAGGTCTAGCACTGGGAGAGACGATGATGCCATCTTATTAATGCAATGCGCTAGGCTGGTGTTTTTTGTTATGAAGAGTACATTTTTGTTAGCCAGGCGCGAACCCCATATTTCTATTGCTACCACTATTGGGAAGAAAAATTATTTTCAGGGCTAGATGCAGCTAAAAATTATTATTAATTTCAAAGCTGGTGGAGCTTGGTATAGATGGCCTAATACAATGAGTACCACACACATTATTTTTAATTTGCAACCTGGTGGAGGTTAGTATAGATGGACTAATAGACCAAGTCCCACTCACTGCTAGAAGCCTAAATATTTTTTCAGAGCTAGATGCAGAAAAAAATTATATTGAATTTGCAACCTGATGGAGGTCAGTATAGATGGACTAATAGACCAAGTCCCACACACTGCTAGAAGCCTAAATATTTTTTCAGAGCTAGATGCAGATAAAAATTATTTTTAATTTGCAACCTGATGGAAATCAGTATAGATGGCCTAATACAATGAGTACCACACACATTATTTTTAATTTGCAACCTGGTGGGGGTTAGTATAGATGGACTAATAGACCAAGTCCCACACACTGCTAGAAGCCTAAATATTTTTTCAGAGCTAGATGCAGAAAAAAATTATATTGAATTTGCAACCTGATGGAGGTCAGTATAGATGGACTAATAGACCAAGTCCCACGCACTGCTAGAAGCCTAAATATTTTTTCAGAGCTAGCTACAGATAAAAATTATTTTTAATTTGCAACCTGATGGAGGTCAGTATAGATGGACTAATAGAACAAGTCCCACACACAGCTAGAAGCCCAAATATTTTTTCAGAGGTAGATGCAGATAAAAATTATTTTTAAATTGCAACCTGATGGAGGTCAATATAGATGGACTAATAGAACAAGTCCCACACACTGCTAGAAGCTGAAATATTTTTTCAGAGCTAGATGCAGATAAAAATTATTTTTAATTTGCAACCTGGTTTAGGTTAGTATAGATGGACTAATAGACCCAGTCCCACACACTGCTAGAAGTCGAAATATTTTTTCAGCGCTAGATGCAGAAAAAAATTATATTGAATTTGCAACCTGATGGACGTCAGTATAGATGGACTAATAGAACAAGTCCCACACACTGCTAGAAGCCGAAATATTTTTTCAGAGCTAGATGCAGAAAAAAATTATATTGAATTTGCAACCTGATGGAGGTCAGTATAGATGGACTAATAGACCAAGTCCCACACACTGCTAGAAGCCTAAATATTTTTTCAGAGCTAGATGCAGATAAAAATTATTTTTAATTTGCAACCTGATGGAGGTCAGTATAGATGGACTAATAGAACAAGTCCCACACACTGCTAGAAGCTGAAATATTTTTTCAGAGCTAGATGCAGAAAAAAATTATATTGAATTTGCAACCTGATGGAGGTCAGTGTAGATGGACTAATAGAACAAGTCCCACACACTGCTAGAAGCCTAAATATTTTTTCAGAGCTAGATGCAGAAAAAAATTATATTGAATTTGCAACCTGATGGAGGTCAGTATAGATGGACTAATAGACCAAGTCCCAAACACTGCTAGAAGCCTAAATATTTTTTCAGAGCTAGATGCAGATAAAAATTATATTTCATTTGCAACCTGACGGAGGTCAGTATAGATGGACTAATAGAACAAGTCACACACACTGCTAGAAGCTGAAATATTTTTTCAGAGCTAGATGCAGAAAAAAATTATATTGAATTTGCAACCTGATGGAGGTCAGTATAGATGGACTAATAGAACAAGTCCCACACACTGCTAGAAGCCTAAATATTTTTTCAGAGCTAGATGCCAAAAAAAATTATATTGAATTTGCAACCTGATGGAGGTCAGTATAGATGGACTAATAGGCCAAGTCCCACACACTGCTAGAAGCCTAAATATTTTTTCAGAGCTAGATGCAGATAAAAATTATTTTTCATTTGCAACCTGATGGAGGTCAGTATAGATGGACTAATAGAACAAGTCCCACACACTGCTAGAAGCTGAAATATTTTTTCAGAGCTAGATGCAGAAAAAAATTATGTTGAATTTGCAACCTGATGGTGGTCAGTATAGATGGACTAATAGAACAAGTCCCACACACTGCTAGAAGCCTAAATATTTTTTCAGAGCTAGATGCAGAAAAAAATTATATTGAATTTGCAACCTGATGGAGGTCAGTATAGATGGACTAATAGACCAAGTCCCACACACTGCTAGAAGCCTAAATATTTTTTCAGAGCTAGATGCAGATAAAAATTATTTTTCATTTGCAACCTGATGGAGGTCAGTGTAGATGGACTAATAGAATGATGCTATGCCCAAAAGGTTTTACTTCACTAGGTGCAGTAAAAAAATTTGTATTCTATACACA
This sequence comes from Phyllobates terribilis, assembly GCF_046119375.1. Lineage (NCBI taxonomy): Eukaryota > Metazoa > Chordata > Amphibia > Anura > Dendrobatidae > Phyllobates > Phyllobates terribilis. Next base: position 289,633,998 of record NW_027362769.1, read on the forward strand.
GGTGGTATAGCTTGCAACACAGATAGGTTACTCCACTGACTAACACACTCTGCAATAGGCCAAAAAGGATTTGCTTTGCTAGATTTAGCCAAATGCTGTGAAAAAATCTAGCACAGCACTGGCACAGACCTGTCTGGCAAAAAGTGATAGGAACTGATGTAGCCTAGCCCTGAAAAGGACTGCAATTACAATTAGTCTTTACTCCCAACCTATCTATTTAAGAGCACAGACCTGCCTGATAAAAGTCATATGAAATGATGTAACCTAGTCCTTAAAAGGACTGCAATCACAACTCTTCCCTACTCCCAAGCTATCTGTAGATTTGTGCGAAAATTGTCTTGAAATTAACAAAGTATAGCGCACACAGCAACAGCGGTGCCGTCTAACATGGAGCTGCAGCAGTGAGAAAATGGTGGTGACGGGGAAAATGGCTGGGTCTTATAGGGCAAGGACATGTGACATACACTGCCAATGACACATGCCCTTGTTTGTGTGAAAAAAAGCAGTTCGCTCCGTGTGTGCGCTGCTGATAGGCTGACAGACTGCACCTCCCCCTGTGAATGAGGGAAAGAGAAAAAAAAATGGAGATCTTCATTATTCCTGCAGAGATCCATCCCCTGCCCCTCCCCCCGCCCCGCTGTACACTCAAACTGCGTATTAACATTAATTTTCAGCATTACTGAGAAAAAATCCAGTTTTGATTTTGGTGCACGAACAGTTATCGAACATAATCTCGAACAGCCAAATTTTTTTCAAATCGTTCGTATTCGCCGAACGGCTCGAACACCGCCCAAAACAGCTCGAATTTGAGATTGGCGAACAGTTCGAGTCGAACACCGCTCATCTCTAGTCCACAACTTACAAGCAGTGTGAGGTTTCTCACCTAAGCTTATGAGTTTCAGCACAGCCTGTTGCCGCTTGGCTGAGGCAGTACTGCAGTGCTTCCAGCTTGTAACTGATGTGGTGATATCTGAGATGGAGGCTGAACATGAGGAGGAGGAGGAGGATGATGCACAGGAGCTGTACACTGTGGGGGCAACTCTGACTGACATAGGGCCCGCAATCCTCGGTGTGGGGAGGATGTGTTCCGCCCCAAGGTCCGATTGGGTCCCGGCTTCCACTATGTTTACCCAGTGTGCCGTCAGGGAGATGTACCATCCCTGGCCACAATCACTTGTCCACGTGTCCGTTGTCAGGTGGACTCTCCCAGTAACTGCGTTGTTGAGGGCACGGCAGATGTTTTGGAACACGTGCTTGTGTAGTGCGGGGATGGCACACCGGGCAAAATAGTGTCGGCTGGGGACCAAGTACCGAGGGATGGCCACCGCCATAAGGTTGCGGAAGGATTCCGTCTCCACCAGCCTAAAAGGCAGCATTTTCAACGCAAGCAGTCGTGAAATGAGCGAATTTAGGACTGTGGCCTGTGGGGCGTTGGCTGCGAATTTCTGCTTTCGTTCAAAGGTCTGGGATATGGACAATTGAACGCTGCGGTGGGACGTGGACGTTGATGCTGTTTCTTGATAAACTGCCATAACAAGTGAAGACTGAGAAGAGGGGGCATCTTTGCATGTAGTATGGACAGGGGATTGCCTTGCACGCACAACAGGGGGTTCTCTTACACGCACAGCAGTGGAAGAAGCAGTGGTGACACCCGCTGACACTGGTCGTGGACCCTGGGGTTCGCCCCACAAAGTCGGGTGCTTTGCTAACATGTGCCTGATCATGCTGGTGGTGGTCAGGCTGGTAGTTTTGTCACCCCTGCTGATGCTGGCCTGGCAGGTGGTACAAATGGCCTTTTTGGGGTTATCAGCAGAGTCTTTAATAAAATTCCAGACTCTGGAAGATCTACCGTTTGTACTGGTAACGTCCCTCGTGTAGGTGTTACGAGGAACGGTTGCCCGCCTTCTGTCTGCGGCTACCACACTATTTCTTCCTGCCTGTTGGGGTACTCTGCCTCCCTCCCCCTGTGTGCTGCTGTCCTCATTCTGCGTGTCCTCCTGCCACGTTGGGTCAGTTACTAGATTATCCACCACCTCCTCCTCTTCCACTTCCGCACCACGGTCCTCCTCCTCACTTCGTGGCAATTGTGTCTCGTCATCGTCCACCTCTTGTGACAAATTGCCAGTGTCGTCTTCCTGTGGCTGTGGCCAGGGCCGTATTTGCCCTTGGGCACTAGTAGGCATGTGCCTAGGGTGCCGGAATTCGTGGAGGGCGGCGCCTGAGCATGTTTTTTTTTTTTGGTTCGTGCCCCGAGCCGGTCATCGCGCCCATAGGCGAATTATAATGAGGGCAATCCGGGCTACCGCCCTGGGCTCCGGGGTGTCTATGGCCGGATTGCCCTCATTATATGTGCGGCGCTGCGGCACACACTGGCAGACAGTGGCGGGGGGGCCCCCGGACCGCTCCCCCAGCAGCGGTGCACGGCCGCTGCTTCTTCTTCGGCCGGGCCAGCACTGCAGCAGTTAACTTCCCTGTGTGCTGGCCCGGCCACGTCACTGCTAGGAGACATGGCCCTGTGCGCGGCAGTGTCTCCTAGCTGTGACGTCACGCAATGCACGCCCGGCCTGCAGTGCTGCACCGGAGAGGACTGGAGCCGAGCCGGGGGATGGTGAGTCTGTGTGTGTCTGTGTGTGTGAGTGTGTGTGTGTGTGAGAGTGTGTGTGTGTATGAGGGAGTGTGTGTATGAGTGTGTGTGAGAGAGTGTGTATGTGTGATTGAGTGTGTGTGTGTGTGTGCAGGCAGATGTCATTGTGTGATGTCTGTTTATATGTATTTTTGTGTTTCAAATGTGTTTATGCGTGTATGTATATGTCTGTATATGTTTGTGTGTGCATGACTGTGTGCAGCCTCCCGCTGTCTCTGGGGGGGCACCGTGCGGCCTCCCGCTGTGTATAGATGGTGCTGTGCGGCCTCCTGCTGTTTATAGATGGCGCTGTGCGGCCTCCTGCTGTGTATAGATGGCGCTGTGCGGACTCCTGCTGTGTATAGATGGCGCTGTGCAGCATCCTGCTGTGTATAGATAGTGCTGTGCGGCCTCCTACTGTGTATAGATGGCGCTGTGTGGCCTCCTGCTGTGTATAGATGGCGCTGTGCGGCCTCCTGCTGTGTATAGATGGCGCTTGTGCGGCCTCCTACTGTGTATAGATGGCTACGTTTGGCCTCCCGCTGTGTATAGATGGCGCCGTGCGGCCTCCCGCTGTGTATAGATGGCTACGTGCGGCCTCCTGCTGTGTATAGATGGCTACGTGTGGCCTCCTGCTGTGTATAGATGGCTACGTGTGGCCTCCCGCTGTGTATAGATGGCTACGTGCGGCCTCCCACTGTGTATAGATGGCGCCGTGCGGCCTCCCGCTGTGTATAGATGGTGCCGTGCGACCTCCTGCTGTGTATAGATGGCTATGTGCGGCCTCCTGCTGTGTATAGATGGCTACCTGCGGCCTCCTGCTGTGTATAGATGGTGCCGTGCTGCCTCCTGCTGTGTATAGATGGCTACGTGCGGCCTCCCACCGTGTATAGATGGCTACGTGCGGCCTCCTGCCGTGTATAGATGGCGCCGTGCGGCCTCCCTCTGTGTATAGATGGTGCCGTGCGGCCTCCTGCTGTGTATAGATGGCGCCGTGCGGCCTCCTGCTGTGTATAGATGGCTTCGTGCGGCCTCCTGCTGTGTATAGATGGCTACGTGCGGCCTCCCGCTGTGTATAGATGGCTACGTGCGGCCTCCCGCTGTGTATAGATGTCGCCGTGCAGCCTCCTGCTGTGTATAGATGGCTACGTGCGGCCTCCTGCTGTGTATAGATGGCTACGTGCTGCCTCCCGCCGTGTATAGATGGCTACGTGTGCTCAATATTGAGTCATACAATTAATGTAAGGCTATGTGCCCACGATGCAGAAATGCTTCGGATTTTTTTGAGCGTTTCTGCATCTCCTTGGCAGAAAAAACGCATGCGGATTTTACATGCGTTTTTCCTGCCAGTGGGTTGACAAGCGATTTTAGCATCACTTGGAAAGTGCTTGACAACTTGGTCACACTATATAAATCCATGCAACCGGCATGGATTTATATAGTGTGACCATAAAAGAATGGTAAAAAATAAAAAATAAATAATATAATTACCTTTTGATGGCCTGCCAACGTCAGCGGTCGCGTGACCCGTCACATGACTAAATGACGTCACGGCAGATCCATTTCAGACCATCGTTTCTGCAGCGGAATTGCTTAAAAAATGCATAGTGGGCACACAGCCTAAAAAAAATTATTATAATTAATATTGTGCCAAATTAATTTCACGTGAACTATCACATGATCTATCACAGGGGATCATGTGACATGTGATACATCAGGTGTGTGTGTGTGTGGGGGCCACGCCTTCTAAACTGTCCGGAGCCCTTGCTACACTTAATCCACCCCTGATCGCGCCCTCTCGCCCTCCGGTCACGCCCACCCACCTCACCTCTCTAGTCAGCTCTGCTGCTGCGATCTGGAAAGAAGAGGAGGAGCCCGGGCACTTGAAGTTCCCGCGGAGGCCCGGGCAGCACATCGCTGGCGGCGGCTCATCTCAGCAGGCAGCGCCGGTAATTGTGTCCTGTTGTGATGTGCCATTGCGCCGACACTGCCACCCGGGCCGTGCTGTCGGTGCATGATGCTGGCTGAGGAGCTGCCGCTTCTGCAGACAGTCTGCTCTGCAGCATAATTGATGATGGCGGGCAGCAGGCGGCGAGGCGGGCGGCAGGATCATAGTTTAGGTGCAGACGCGCAGTCAGCAGCTGCCGCCGGTACTGTGTTCTGTGCTGTGCACAGACAGTACAGCAAGCAGGCAGCAGTGCCAGCCTGACAGAGCCTAGACTGCCTGAGTCTCTGAGGAGTCTGACTAGTCTGTGACTGTTGTCACTGGTCAGACATGATGGCAGGCAGCAGCAGGGAGGGACACAGTGGGGTCTGAATCCCAGACATGGGCTGCATCAGGCACTGCAGCTTTGCATATGGGCCATATGCAATGCTGCAGTGCCTGCTGCAGCCCAGTTCTGTGTGGGCCGCTCCCACCCCCCCACCCCCATATACAATGCTGAAGCCCTGTGGTCTGTGTGGGCCGCTCCAATCCCCCCCACCCCCATATGCAATGCTGCAGCCCTGTGGTCTGTGTGGGCCGCTCCCATCACCCCCACCCCCATATGCAATGCTGCAGCCCTGTGGTCTGTGTGGGCCGCTCCCATCCCCCCCACCCCCATATGCAATGCTGCAGCCCTGTGGTCTGTGTGGGCCGCTCCCATCCCCCCCACCCCAACCTTTTATATGTGCTACATGGAATGGGGGGAGAAGCTACATGAAACAGCCGCGACGGGGGGGGAGATATTGGATGCGAGGGGGGCACGACGTGGGGGGGACGTGATGGGGGGTGAGGGTGGGTGTGACCGGGGGTGGCGACCACTGACAGTGCCTAGGATAGCAGAAACTCCAAATACGGCCCTGGCGATGGCTGTTCAAATATTTGGCCATCGCTACATGGGATCTTCTCTTCCATCACTTCAAGCGGAGCAGGAGAGGGGCCCAAATATGGAAATGGACCAGTGAACAGCTCTTCAGAGTGTCCAACTGTGGGATCAGTTGCTGTCTGACGACAGTTGGCATGGTGGGAGGAAGGAGCATCAGGGTGAGGAGGAGTATGCGGTCGAGACTCACGGCTACTAACACTTGACCGTGTGGAAGACAGACCGGAGGTGATGGTGCACAGGTGACTGGAAGTATTATCTGCTATCCAATTAATAACCTGTTCACATCAGTTTGCAATAGTGGTGTTGTTGTGTGCTTCCCTAGTAATTCGGTCAAGAACTGGGAGCGAGAAGATGTGGCTGTTGGTTGTGGCACATTTTCACCTTGGCCACGGCCCCGTCCTCTGCACGCACCATCACCAGAACGTCAAGTTCCACGTCCCTTGCCACGCACCTTGCCCATTGTAAATGAGGTAAAATAGCTTACACTTGCAATATCAATGGCAAAAGGGTAATAGAAAGGAGATTAGAACCGTGAAAGAGGAAAACCACAGTTCTGGTTCTCTGGCCTACACCAGAATCTTCTAAACAGATATATTTGTGTCTGAACAGTCAGCGAGACACTCAAACTGTTTTTTTTTATGGAAAAACAGCAAAAAAGTGGATAACATCCAGATTTGTACCGTGGAAGAGGAAAACCACAGTTCTATTTCTCTGACCTACACCAGAATCTTTTAAACAGATATATTTGTGTCTGAACAGTCAGCGAGACACTCAAACTGTTTTTTTTTTTATGGAAAAAAGGCAAAAAGGTGGATTACACCCAGATTTGAACCGTATAAGAGGAAAACCACAGTTCTATTTCTCTGGTCTACACCAGAATCTTTTAAACAGATATATTTGTGTCTGAACAGTCAGCGAGACACTCAAACTGTTTTTTTTATGTAAAAAAGGCAAAAAGGTGGATTACACCCAGATTTCAACCGTGGAAGAGGAAAACCACAGTTCTATTTCTCTGGCCTACACCAGAATCTTCTAAACAGATATATTTGTGTCTGAACAGTCAGCGAGACACTCAAACTGTTTTTTCTATGGAAAAAAGGCAAAAAGGTGGATAACACCCAGATTTGAACCGTGGAAGAGGAAAACCACAGTTCTATTTCTCTGGCCTACACCAGAATCTTTTAGACAGATATATTTGTGTCTGAACAGTCAGCGAGACACTCAAACTGTTTTTTTTATGGAAAAAAAGGCAAAAAAGTGGATAATAAAGAGATTTGAACCATGGAACTGCAAAATCACAGTTCTAGTTATCTGGCCGAAACCAGACTCTTTTAAACAGATATGTTTGTGTCTGAACACTCACAGACACACTCAATTTTTTTTTTTTGGGGGGGGGGAATACCAAAAGGTTAATAAGACAGGTATTTGTACAGTCTGGGAAAAATAAAAAGAGGATTTAGATGAAAAAAAAGGATTTTTCCTGGCCCCTGAGACCTGGGGCTAAGTCTAGCAATTTGAGCAGCAGCAGCACACAGGACTGTAATGCAGTGTTTGTTGGTATAACCACTGCATCTCCTATACAGCCTGTCTGCCTGCCTGATATCTGGGATGGATATTAGTCCTCAGAAGGACTGTTTGTTTGATTTTGCAGGCTTTAGAGACCCTACACTACCTATTTTGCAGCATAAATCTCTCCCTACACTGTCTTATCCAGAGCGACCGTGCTCAAGATGGCGGCGCCCAGTTTTAAATACTCGAGGTGACGCTGTGCGGCCAGCCAATCACTGTAATGCCCACAACCAACATGGCTGTGGAATTACACTGACTGTCTGGCAATCCCTGCATGTTCATTGGCTCTGTAAAGAGAGCCAAACATGCAGGGCGGAGACCAGAGCTCCCGCCCGAGTAACCCGAAAATGCTCGGTGCTCGCCGAACATCCCGAGTAGTGAGATGCTCGGGCGAGTACCGAGCAGTGTCGAGCATGCTCGCTCAACACTAGTCTTTATTTTAATCGTAGATACACTTCAACTGTGAGAGACAGAATCTTTAAAAAAATATCCAGAAAATCACATCGTATGATTTTTACATAATTAATTTGCCTTTTACTGCATAAAATAAGTATTTGAAACAATAGAAAAACAGAGCTTAATATTTGGTACAGAAACCTTTGCTTGCAATTATAGAGGTGAGACATTTACTGTAGTTAATTCTTGATCAAGTTTGTACACACTGCAGCAGGGATTTTGGCCCACTCCTCCATACAGATCTTCTCCAGATCTTTCAGGTCTGTTGATGGGCAACATTGAGTTTCAGCTCCCTCCAAATATTTTCTATTGGGTTCAGATTTGGAGACTGGCTAGGTCACTACAGGACCTTGAAATGCTTGTTACAGAGCCACTCCTTAATTGCCCTGGCTGTGTGTTTCAGGTCATTGTCATGCTGGGAGACCCAGCCACTACCCATCTTCAATGCTCTTACTAAGGGAAGCAGGTTGTTAGCCAAAATCTCACGATACATGACCCCATCCATCCTCTCTTCAATACGGTGCAGGCATCCTGTCACCTTTGCAGATAAGCACCCCCAATGTACGATGCTCCCCCCACCATGCTTTACAGTTGGGACAATGTTCTTGGGCTTGTACTCATCCTTCTTCCTCCAAACACGGCAAGTGGAGTTGATACCAAAAAGTTCTATTTTCGTCTCATCTGACCACATGACTTTCTCCCATTTCTCCTTGGGATCATCCAGATGGTCATTGGTGAACTTCAAATGGGCCTGGACATGTGCTGGCGTGAGCAGCGGGACCTTGCATGCCCTACAGGATTTTAATCCATGACGGCGCAGCGTGTTACTAATGGTAATGTTTGAGACTGTGGACCCAGCTCTCTTCAGGTCATTGACCAGGTCCTTCCATGTACTTCTGGGCTGATTCCTGACCTTTTTCAGAATCATCCTTAGCCCACTAGGTGAGATCTTGCATGGAGCCCCAAACCTAGGAAGAGTGACAGTTGTTGCCTGTCCTGTAGCCCATCCCAGCCTTGTGCAGGTCCACAATTTTGTCCCTGGTGTCCTTAGACAGCTCTTTGGTCTTGGCCGTTGGGGAGAGGTTGAAATGTGAATGATTGATTGTGAGGGAAGGTGTATTTTACACAGGTAACAAGTTCAAACAGGTGCAAATTAACCCCTTCTCAGTCTTGGGTTTTTCCATTTTTGCGTTTTTGTTTTTTGCTCCCCTTCTTCCAAGACCGATCACTTTTTTATTTTTCTATCAATATTGCCATTTGAGGGCTTATTTGTTGCGAGATGAGTTGTACTTTTGAACAACACCATTGATTTTACCATATCATGTACTGGAAAACAGGAAAAAAAATCCAAATGCAGTGAAATTGCGAAAAAAATGCAATTACACAATTGTTTTTGGAGGTTTTTTTTACCATGTCCACTAAATGCAAAAACTGACCTGCCATTATGATTCTCCAGATCATTACCAGTTTGTAGACACCAAACATGTATAAGTTTCTTTTATTTAAAGTGGTGAAAAAAAAATCCTAAGTATGTAAAACAAAATCCCAAAAAACGCCATTTTCCAAGATCCGTAACATCTCCACTTTTCGTGATCTGGGGCAGGGTGGGGGCTTATTTTTTGCACTCTGAGCTGATGTTTTTATTGATACCATTTTAGGGTAGATACGATGTTTTGATCGCCCATGGGGTGACCAAAAACTAATTCTGGCATTTTGATTTATTTTCTCATTATGCCGTTTACCAATCAGATTATTTATTTTTTTTCGTTTATAGATCTGACGATTCTGATACCAAATATGAGCATTTTTTATTGATTTTTAATTGTTTTATTTTGAATGGGGCAAAAGGGGTGATTTGAACTTTTATATTTTTTTAATGTTCTTAATATTTTTAAAAACATTTTTTTTTACTTTAGACCTGCTTCAATAGTCTCCATGGGAGAATAAAAGCAGCAATGATCCGATCGCTTGTACTACACACAGAAAGGCTGAAGCCCTGCTGTGTGTAGCAAATATTCTCACTTGCTATGAGTGCCGTTGGGCGGCGCTCATAGCATCCCGGCAATGACAGCCGCAAGGGTCTACTGCAGTCCCCGGATTGTCATGCCAAACCATCGGCGACCCGCAGTCATGTGACACGGGCGCCAATGGGCGAGATTAGGGATGCCCTTCCAGCGTGGCCATGTTAAATGCTGCTATCGGAAATTGACAGCAGCATGTAACATGTTAGCAGCCGTCGGTGGATCACGATTCCATACACAGCTGTTAGGGGCACATGACGGCTGATCAGATCAGCCGTCATGTGCCTGGAAAGATGCGGGCATATCTCTGGAGCCCACGCGAAAGAGGGGGATGCGACCTTGGATGTACTCATACGTTCAAGGTCACAAAGGGGTTCATACAGGTAATGAGTGCAGAGTAGGATGGCTTCTTAAAGAAAACCTAAAAGGTTTGTGTGAGCTAGAATTCTTGCTGGTTACCAGGTGATCAAATACTTATTTCATTCAATAAAATGCAATTTATTTAAAAATCATACAATGTGATTTTTATTTTTTTATTTTTAGATTCCATCTCTCACAGTTCAAGTGCACCTACGATAAAAATTACAGACCTCTCCATTCTTAAACTTGCAAATTCGTCAGTGTATCAAATACAAATTTTCTCCACTGTGTGTGGATATATATATGTGTAGAAAAGTAACCTTCAGCACTGAATAAAGAAATAGATCAATATTGCTTAAAATTTCATATTTAATTAGGAGGTTCCATCACCACAGATGAAAATCAATGGAAGACAGATATAATCATTCAACGTTTCGGCTGGAATGCCTTCATCAAGATTATCTGAGTACATAAGAATATAAACAAACATGATCAATAAGAAAGAAAAAGGTAATCTCACAATACAAAAAGTATAGTAAACTAAGATAAATAAGTTGGAGGAACGCCTCTCTTGTTTTTTTTTCTTTAAGAGATCTGACCATATCATATCCACTAGATAAAGCAATAATATCAAATATAAATCCCATTAACAAAGACAAGAAAAAAAGAACATTTGTACAGCATATTCATAATATATATTGAATTAAAATATATAGGGAGTAGAGATGAGCGTTGTTCTACTCGAACTGTTCGCCAATCTCAAATTCGAGCTGTTTTGGGCGGTGTTCGAGCCGGTCGGCGAACACGAACAATTTGAGAAAAATTCGGCTGTTCGAGGTTATGTTCGATAACTGTTCGTGCACCAAAATCATAACTGGATTTTTTCTCAGTAATGATGAAAATTAATGTTAATACGCAGTTTGAGTGTACAGCGGGGCGGGGGGAGGGGCAGGGGATGGATCTCTGCAGGAACAATGAAGATCTCCATTTTTTTTTCTCTTTCCCGCATTTGCAGTGGGGAGGTGCAATCTGTCAGCCTATCAGCAGCGCACACACGGAGCGAAGTGCTTTTTTTCACACAAGCAAGGGCATGTGTGATTGGCAGTGTATGTCACATGTCCTTGCCCTATAAGACCAAGCCATTTTCCCCGTCGCCACCATTTTCTCACTGCTGCAGCTGCGTGTTAGACGGCACCGCTGTTGCTGTGTGTGCTATACCTTGTTAATTTCAAGCCAATTTTCTCTGAAATCTACAGATAGCTTGGGAGTAGGGAATAGTTGTGATTGCAGTCCTTTTAAGGACTAGGTTACAGCATTTCCTACGACTTTTATCAGGGAGGTCTGTGCTCTTAAATAGATAGGTTGTGGGAGTAAAGACTAATTGTAATTGGAGTCCTTTTCAGGACTAGGTTACATGAGTTCCTATCAGTTTTTGCCAGGCAGGTCTGTGCCAGTGCTGTGCAAGTTTTTTTCACAGCATTTGGCTGAATCTAGCAAAGCTAATCCTTTTTGGCCTATTGCAGAGTGTGTTAGTCAGTGGAGTAGCCTATCTGTGTTGCAAGATATAACACCTGTGTATAGAATACCAATTTTTTTACTGCACCTAGTGAAGTAAAATCTTTTGGGCATAGCATCATTCTATTAGTCCATCTATACTGACCTCCATCAGGTTGCAAACTGAATATAATTTTTTTCTGCATCTAGCTCTGAAAAAATATTTGGGCTTCTAGCGGTGTGTGGGACTTGGTCTATTAGTCCATCTATACTGACCTCCATCAGGTTGCAAATTAAAAATAATTTTTTTCTGCATCTAGCTCTGAAAAAATATTTGGGCTTCTAGCAGTGTGTGGGACTTGGTCTATTAGTCCATCTATACTGACCTACATCAGGTTGCAAATTAAAAATAATTTTTTTCTGCATCTAGCTCTGAAAAAATATTTGGGCTTCTAGCGGTGTGTGGGACTTGGTCTATTAGTCCATCTATACTGACCTCCATCAGGTTGCAAATTAAAAATAATTTTTTTCTGCATCTAGCTCTGAAAAAAATATTTGGGCTTCTAGCAGTGTGTGGGACTTGGTCTATTAGTCCATCTATACTGACCTCCATCAGGTTGCAAATTAAAAATAATTTTTTTCTGCATCTAGCTCTGAAAAAATATTTGGGCTTCTAGCGGTGTGTGGGACTTGGTCTATTAGTCCATCTATACTGACCTCCATCAGGTTGCAAATTAAAAATAATTTTTTTCTTCATTTATCTCTGAAAAAATATTTGGGCTTCTAGCAGCGTGTGGGACTTGTTCTATTAGTCCATCTATACTGACCTCCATCAGGTTGCAAATTAAAAATAATTTTTTTCTGCATCTAGCTCTGAAAAAATATTTGGGCTTCTAGCAGTGTGTGGGACTTGGTCTATTAGTCCATCTATACTGACCTCCATCAGGTTGCAAATTAAAAATAATTTTTTTCTGCATCTAGCTCTGAAAAAATATTTGGGCTTCTAGCAGTGTGTGGGACTTGGTCTATTAGTCCATCTATACTGACCTCCATCAGGTTGCAAATTAAAAATAATTTTTTTCTGCATCTAGCTCTGAAAAAATATTTGGGCTTCTAGCAGTGTGTGGGACTTGGTCTATTAGTCCATCTATACTGACCTCCATCAGGTTGCAAATTGAATAAAAAAAATTTCTGCATCTAGCTCTGAAAAAATATTTGGGCTTCTAGCGGTGTGTGGGACTTGGTCTATTAGTCCATCTATACTGACCTCCATCAGGTTGCAAATTAAAAATAATTTTTTTCTTCATTTAGCTCTGAAAAAATATTTGGGCTTCTAGCAATGTGTGGGACTTGTTCTATTAGTCCTTCTATACTGACCTCCAGCAGGTTGCAAATTGAATATAATTTTTTTCTGCATCTAGCTCTGAAAAAATATTTGGGCTTCTAGCGGTGTGTGGGACTTGGTCTATTAGTCCATCTATACTGACCTCCATCAGGTTGCAAATTAAAAATAATTTTTTTCTGCATCTAGCTCTGAAAAAATATTTGGGCTTCTAGCGGTGTGTGGGACTTGGTCTATTAGTCCATCTATACTGACCTCCATCAGGTTGCAAATTAAAAATAATTTTTTTCTTCATTTATCTCTGAAAAAATATTTGGGCTTCTAGCAGCGTGTGGGACTTGTTCTATTAGTCCATCTATACTGACCTCCATCAGGTTGCAAATTAAAAATAATTTTTTTCTGCATCTAGCTCTGAAAAAATATTTGGGCTTCTAGCAGTGTGTGGGACTTGGTCTATTAGTCCATCTATACTGACCTCCATCAGGTTGCAAATTAAAAATAATTTTTTTCTGCATCTAGCTCTGAAAAAATATTTGGGCTTCTAGCAGTGTGTGGGACTTGGTCTATTAGTCCATCTATACTGACCTCCATCTGGTTGCAAATTAAAAATAATTTTTTTCTGCATCTAGCTCTGAAAAAATATTTGGGCTTCTAGCAGTGTGTGGGACTTGGTCTATTAGTCCATCTATACTGACCTCCATCAGGTTGCAAATTGAATAAAAAAAATTTCTGCATCTAGCTCTGAAAAAATATTTGGGCTTCTAGCGGTGTGTGGGACTTGGTCTATTAGTCCATCTATACTGACCTCCATCAGGTTGCAAATTAAAAATAATTTTTTTCTTCATTTAGCTCTGAAAAAATATTTGGGCTTCTAGCAGTGTGTGGGACTTGTTCTATTAGTCCTTCTATACTGACCTCCAGCAGGTTGCAAATTGAATATAATTTTTTTCTGCATCTAGCTCTGAAAAAATATTTGGGCTTCTAGCGGTGTGTGGGACTTGGTCTATTAGTCCATCTATACTGACCTCCATCAGGTTGCAAATTAAAAATAAGTTTTTTCTGCATCTAGCTCTGAAAAAATATTTGGGCTTCTAGCGGTGTGTGGGACTTGGTCTATTAGTCCATCTATACTGACCTCCATCAGGTTGCAAATTAAAAATAATTTTTTTCTGCATCTAACCCAGCCAATAGTTTTGGCCTCATACCACAGTTTGGCCACTCAGCTCTGCTCGGTTACCATCCATTGTTTTTTTGTGCAAACAACTCCAGAGTTGTGAATTAGTTAACCACCAAAATGAGTGGAAAAAGGCCTGCTGCTGGTGGAAAGGGGAATAGGCGTGTTGGGAAGGGGAAAAAAGGTTGTGTCCGTGGGGTAGGTGCAGAAGAAAGACCATCTTCCAGCCAAACTAAAATGTCTACTTCTTTTAGCGGACAATGTGATAAGATCCCTTTCTTACGGCCACGCCAATCGCTACAAATTCCAGATGAGGCACAAAAACAGCAGGTGCTTCAACGGATATCAAGTGCTCCTTTAAGTGGGCTCTCCTCCACATCAACTTCAACATCACAAATACTCCAGTCCTCAAAGGTGTCACCCAAATCGCACTTGCTTCCTCACAGCTCCCAAATCTCCAGCTGCCCGTCTGAGTATGAGGTAGAACAGATGGTTGAGTCTGCAGAGCTGTTTACTCATACTATAGCCTGGGAATCAGAGGTCGACTCCAGCGCTTCTGTGAATCCAGACGAGGAAATGATCTGCACTGATGCCCAGAATCTTTATGAGTCGGATCCAGGACCAGACGCAGAAGGTTCTGACCATAATGTAGACCCTCATTCCCAAACTGTAACTCCTGTTGGTGGAGACAATGAGGAAGACGATGATAAGACTCAAATACCTGATTGGAGCGACAACTTTAGTTTTTTGTCAGGGCAGGAACAGGTTGGCTCTGAGGACGACGGGTGTGATAACGCACAGGGTGATGATGATGAGGTCGGAGATCCCACTTACTGTCAACCCACAGTCAGCCAAGAGATGAGGTCAGCAGAGGAGGTGGAGGAAGATGCTAGTGACGACGAGGTCAGGTTGCGCCTTCCTGGACAGAGACGTAGTACTGGAAGCACGTCAACAACTGCATCCTCAAACACAACTCTGCCTCTCACCACAAGTCGTGGTGGCTCTTCAGGTCGCATGGGTGCTAAGCCTTGCATAGCCTGGGCATTTTTTCAGATCGATAAAGATGACCCAACTCGTGTTATCTGTAACATTTGTCAGCAAAAGCTAAGTAGAGGCCAAAAAATACATAGTTTGAGTACTTCATGCATGAACCGGCACATGGACATGAAGCATAAGTTGCAGTGGGAAGCTCAGTGTGCTACAATGCGGTCTAGCCGGCCGGGCCAACCACCGTCTGCCATATCTTGTGCATCCGCGGCCTCTTCATCCTCTGTGACTGGGGGGACAGCAGTCACACCTGTTTTGGGGTGCAGACCTGCCACCTCTTTACCCGCAACAGCCAGCGTGATTGGCAGGTCATCATTTTCTTTGAAGGTGGTAACACCAGCTGGTGTTGAGCGCTGTCCGACATCGATAGCACCACCTTTGGATCAAGGCAACCTAACATGTCCGCCTGCATCTTCCTCACAGACCGGCAGTTTGCCGGGGACACCCTTATCAACCCCGTCTAAGCACAATAGCCAGCCCTCGGTCCCTCAGATGTGGACAAGTAAAAGACCATTTCCTCCTAGCCATGAGAAAGCTAAGAGGTTGAATTTCACCATCTGCAAGCTCTTGGCTACAGAAATGCTGCCTTTCCGCCTGGTGGACACAGAGGATTTTCGAGACCTTATGTCCGTCGCAGTGCCCCAGTACCAGATGCCCAGTCGGCACTACTTCTCAAAGAAAGGTGTGCCTGCGCTCCACCAGCATGTCGCACACAACATCACCGCTTCTTTGAGAAACTCTGTGTGTGACAGGGTGCATTTCACCACAGACACTTGGACGAGTAGGCATGGACAGGGGCGTTACATGTCGCTGACTGGGCACTGGGTAACTATGGTGACAGCAGGACAAGGGGCTGCTGTCCAAGTCTTGCCGTCCCCACGAGTTGTGCGTCAATCCTCTTTATGTCATTTTTCCTCCACTGCTTCTGCCTCCTCAACCTCCTCTCGGTCTTCCACCTGCACCCAAAGCCTGTCTGGTCATGCCACAAGCTTTCTAACTGCGCAGAAGGGATCCTGCACACCTCCTTACTATGCTGGCAGTAGGGCTCAACGTCATCAGGCAGTTTTTACATTGAAATGTCTGGGAAATGTGAGTCACACAGCTGAGGAGTTGTGGTCAGCTCTGGAGAACCAATTTCATGAATGGTTGTCTCCACTGGACCTGAAACCAGGGAAGGCCGTGTGCGACAATGCTGCAAACCTGGGTGCGGCCCTTCGCCGGGGCAATGTCACACACACGCCTTGTATGGCTCACGTGTTGAACCTGGTTGTCCAGCAATTTTTAGCCCACTATCCCAGACTAGATGGCCTTCTGCAGAGGGCACGGTCGCTGTGTGCTCACTTCCGCCGTTCGCATCCCGCAGCTCAGCGACTTACATCTCTACAGAAGTCGTTGGGCCTGCCACTTCACCGGCTAAAATGCGATGTGCCTACCCGGTGGAATTCAACTCTGCACATGTTGCAGCGACTGTGGCAGCACCGACAAGCCCTGGTGCAATACGTTCTGACGTATAGCCTGGGCCAACGAGATTCAGAGGTGGGGCAAATCACGCTGGAGGAGTGGTCTCAGATCAGGGACCTATGCACCCTTCTGCACAGTTTTGAAATGGCGACGAAGATGTTTAGTGCTGACGATGCCATTATCAGCATGACTATTCCGGTGATTTACATGCTGGAGCACATGTTAAACAGAATTCGGAGTCAGGTGGTGGCACAAGAGGAGGTGGAGGAAGTAGAGGAGGAGGAGTTGTATGCGGAAGGGCTAACATCTGCAAGGTCCAGACGGTCGGCAGCACCAAGGCGGCAGGCATGTGAGGGTGGGGGAGATGGTTTTACCAGGGCGCATGGTAGCAGCCAAACTAGTGAGGAAGGTGCAGGAGCCCAGGAAGAAGTGGAGGACGAACTGATGGAAGACTCATCAGATGAGGGAGACCTTGATCACATTTCTGTTGTGCGAGGTTGGGGGGAGAGGACAGAGGAAGGAAGCATGATTGTTACCTCGCCACCAACACAACAGGGACTTGGTGCTCCTGGATGCGCAACACACATGAGTGCCTTCTTGCTGCACTACCTGCAACATGACCCTCGAATTGTGAGAATTAGAAATAATCCTGACTACTGGGTTGCCACACTGTTAGATCCCCGGTACAAAAGTAAATTTGCAGAAATTATTCCTGCCATAGAAAGGGATGCACGCATGCAGGAGTATCAGCAGAGACTGTTGCAGAATCTTACATGTGCTTTTCCACAAAATACCAGTGGTGCACGTATTGAATCTCACAGTTCCAACTTGCCAACCGTGGGACCGTCAAGTGTTCAGCACTCAAACCGTGACAGAACCACAGTATCTGCTGGTAACATCAATTTTGCGGAATCATTTCACCACTTTTTTAGCCCATCCTTTGCAAGGCCACAGGAGACAAGAAGTCTGACACATAGTCAACGCCTAGAGACGATGGTACAGGAGTATCTCCAAGCAAACATTGAAGCCACGACTGTGTCACTGGACCCTTGCTCTTTTTGGGCTTCCAATCTGGATAAATGGCCGGAGCTAGCCACTTACGCCTTGGAGATCTTGTCATGCCCCGCAGCCAGCGTTCTGTCTGAACGTGTGTTCAGCGCTGCTGGTGGTGTGCTGACAGATAAGCGCACGCGGCTCTCCACTGATAATGTAGACAGACTCACGTTCATAAAGATGAACAAATCATGGATCCGAAACGACTTTTCTACCCCTGTGTCATCCTGGGGAGAGTAAAAGCTTGATGATTGGTTAAAATCACCCTACCAACCGTTTTAAGCTTTCAAATTACTAATCATGTTTATCTGTATCTTGACTGGAAAATAATTTGGGCTTTGTAGCAGTGTGCAGCACTGATCCTATTAGGCCATCTATACTAAAGCTTCACCAGATTTAAAATTAAAAATAATTTTTAGCTGCATCTAGCCCGGAAAATAATTTTGGGGCTCCGAGATGCGCAAGGCACATAAGTGCCTTCTTGCTGCACTACCTGCAGCATGACCCTCATATTGTCAGAATTCGAAGTAATCATGACTACTGGGTTGCCACACTCTTAGATCCCCCAAACTTTTCGATCAACCTTTTCATTTTAATAAAGACCAAAAAAATGGTCATTTTTGAAATTATAAGCATTAGCAGGTTGTTAGAAACTGAAATCAAACAGTTTTCAACTCAAAACTTTATTCTAGGTGATGTTACATTTTCACATAGGACCCCTTGTTCGAAAGGAGCTTCTGAACTCTCTCGTCCATTGAATTTGTCAGGTTTTGGATGGTTTCTGCTTCAATTGTTTTGCATGAGGACAGAATACCCTCCCAGAGCTGTTGCTTAGATGTGAACTGCCTCCCGCCATCATAGACACTCCTTTTAATGATGCTCCAAAGGTTCTGAATGGGGTAGAGGTCAGGGGAGTATGGGGGTCACACCATAAGTTTGTCCCCTTTTATGCCCATATCAGCCAGAGATGCAGATGTTTTATGTGCAGCATGAGATGGTGCATTATCATGCAGAAAAATGATCTTGCTGTGAAATACACGGTTCTTCTTCTTGAACCATGGCAGGAAGTGCTGTTTGAGAAAATCCACATACATTATGGAGTTCATATTTAGCGCCTTCAGGGATCCTAAAGGGGCCGACAATCTCTCTCCCCATGATTCCAGCCCAAAACATTACTCCACCTCCTCCTTGTTGGCGCTGTAGCCGTGTTTGCGTGGGGTGTCCATCAACCAGCCATCCTCCACTCCATCCATCTGGACCATCGAGCGCTGCATGGCACTCATCCGTGAACAAAACAGTTTTGAAATCAGTCTTCATGTAATGTTTGGCCCACTGGAGCCGTTTCTGCTTGTGTGAAGTGGATAGAGGAGGTCGACAGGATGGCGCATGCACAGCTGCAAACCTCTGAAGGACCCTGCATCTTGTTGTTCGGGGGACGTTGGAGGCACAAGCAGCTTCAAAAACTTGTCTGCTGCTATGACAAGGCTTTTTTGCCGCTGCTCTTTCAACCTGACGTAATTGCCTGTAGGAAAGAGTCCTCAATTTGCCCTTATCAGCACGCACACGTGTGTACTGTGAATCAGCTACATACTTCTTGATTGCCAGGACACTTCATCCTGATCATCGCACAATGTTGATTGTAGTCATGCCTTGACCTAAACACTCCACAATTTGTTGCTTCTCAGCAGCCGACACATCCTTTTTCTTTCCCATTTTGGCAGAAAATGTAGGCTGCTTAATAATGTGAGAGAGCCTTCTTAAGTAGTCTTGCCTTTCATTGGACACACCTGCCAAACTAATTAGCACAGGTGTCTGCAATTGCTTACAGTGATATAAAGAGCCCTGACACACATCACCATCAATGAGTTTAACTGACAAACAAACAAATTCTTCCCTTATCACTCCTAAACACTTTTTGTATAATAATTTGGAACGCAGTGTACATGTGCTTTTCCACAAAACACCAGTGGTTCATGTAGTGAATCTTACAGTACTAACTTGCCAACCGTGGTCTGTATGGAGTTGTTCAATAAAGGGCCCAAAATTAAGATAACATAGATGGGAGAGGTCTCTATGAATAGGAATTCCTAAGTATTTGATACCCTGTGAGGGCCAGGCAAAGGGAAAGTTGGACTGGATGGAATCCTATATGGATTTGGGGAGGGAGACATCGAGGGCCTCAGACTTCGCTGCATTGATTTTAAAATTTTACCATGTAACAAAGTGATCTATTTCAGCCATAACAGCATGGATGGATATATGTGATTGAGTGATATATACTAGGACATCATCAGCAAATAGAGAGCACTTGTACTCGGTGCCTCCCACCTCAATCCACCTAATATTGGGGTTATGGCGAATTGATGAGAGCAGGTGCTCCGTCACTAGGATGTATAAGAGAGGGGACAGAGGACATCACTGCCTTGTCCCATTGGTGATTGTGAAAGGTGATGAAAATGTTCTGACGCACCCCCTGGGCCTTGGGACACCCGGAGCCGGACCCTTTTTGGTGGATGCTGGTGGTTGTAGTCTTCGTGGCGGCGACCCAGTTCCGTGGCTCAGGGCGGTCAAACCAGTGGCGGAACTATTTATGTGGTTTTCATGTTTAAATGTCCGACTACGCCACCCGTGGATTGCGGTCAGAGTGAACCGCCGCTACAGGGCAGACCACTGAGGCTGGTGTTGTGGGTGCAGCAGAGCGTAGCATAACTCCCCACGGGAGGAGTATAGCCTCAGGGCAGTGTATGCGGAGGATGGGGGTGATGGTGCAGGGCAGCAGCAGTAACGACACGGAGTCAGTGATGCAGTTCAGGGCCTTTACTCACAGTTCTTATTATCCAGACCACGTCTGCAGGTAACGGCTGCCCACGTCGTACTGTGCTCACCAGGTGAGGGGCTCAGACAACTCCCAGATAACTTTGGAGCACTTCACAGGACCCCCTTTGTGTGTCCTTTGTCTGGCCTTTCTTACCAACACTTCTGTCCGGCTGCCTCGGGCCTCCTCTTGGTAAACTTGGCGCCAGTTTCCCTGACCCTATGTGGTGCCTTCCTAGCGGGTGTAGCGAGGGGCTGCGCCACATAAAATGTCAGAGCCTCCGGTTTCTAGCTGAGGGTCGTTTCCTGCCTCCACTAGTTCGGGGACCGGTCTCCCCCTTTGGCCTGACCCCTCCACGCAGGTGGATTCGGGCGTGCGGTGGCGACTCGCCCGTCCGCACCCCTGGGATCCCTTCATTCCTCGTTCCTGGAGCCTTCTCCGCTCCTCTTCCTTCCTTCTCCCTCTTCCAGGCCTGGGCCTCTGTTACTAGGCCCGCCTCCGGAGCAGAGCTCATGCAGAGCCCCTGCTCCCTGCCACTTCTGCTCAGACTTCTCTGCACTGAACTAAGATGGTGCCCACCTTTTATACTCCCTTCTCAATGCACCCAGGAACTGCTTCCTCCCTGCTCCTGCACTACAGGGTTCCCCTTCCTCAGTGTTCCCTCCCCCCACTCCAGCCAGGGACAGGGACTGTCGTGCCCATCTCAGGGGCATATTGGTCGCCCTGCCCCACGGCAATGTGGTGTAATGCATGCAGGTGTCGGGTCCTGATCCACACTCCATCCTTACCTGAGAGTGAGATATCACACCTCTGGGTGAGGTGCAATACGTCTTTAGCAACCGAGCCCTCAGGGTGCTACAGTTCCATTTATCTTCAGCCTAGGTGACGTATTGCGATACAGGGCTGTGATTTTGGCTATAAAAGGGTCCCCTAGACCCCTACCCCAAGCTTTTTAAGAGAATCATATATGGCGTGCCAGGAGACTCTATGGAATGCTTTCTCAGCATCCAACGAGAGTATCTAATTACAAATTTTTAACTGCATCTAGCCCAGGAAATACTTTGTGCCTAGTAGCAGTGTCTGCTAGTAAGCGGATTATCCCGGCTGTTAAGCAAGCTGCACCACCTGTAGTTTAGACACTTAATTTTTTCAAAGGAAATGCTTCGGGACCATGGGATACTTAGTGAAGAGCATCAGGAGGCACCCCAAGGCATAGGGGCTGGGACTGGCAGTAGGATGCCTTGCGGTGGACAGCCGAGCTCGATCCTTATAAAAGCTTTTTAACTGCAGCAGCTTTAGTGGACGCTACTGGAGCTGGAATTACCGCGGCTGCTGGCATGAGACTTGCCCTCCAATAGATCCTTGTAAATGGATTTAAAGTGTATTCATTCAAATTAGAGAGACAATTTAAATTAAAAAGCTTAGAGCTGCCTCCACCACAGGGGGGCTCGCTCGACCCACCAGCGGACAGGCACCAGTATTGGGAGAGGGGGGCTGGCCGTCAGGGTACACCGCGGCTCTGGCACAAACCCGGCGACACGGAGGTGGCACGGGCAGGAGCGGACTGGCCGTGTCGGCTTCTCACTTTTTGGATTTTAGAAGGGCATGACATGCCTATATCTGTGTCTCCCCCTCCTTTTACTCCTCCACCTCTTTTATTTTCGCATGACTATATGTACTTGTCACTTTTCCATGTGTTAGTTATGTCTTCTGAGCAGTTTGTCAGCTTTTGGACACCTTTGAAGGTGTTTTCTATGTGTTTCTATGTGTTTTTGTTTGCCTGCCATTGGTTTTAACGGTGTTCGAAGGTGTTCGACGAACAGTTCGACGAACAGTTCGGCGAACACACGGGTTTTCGACGAACCGAACCGAACTCGAACACTACAGGGGTGGCTCAACACTAATAGGGAGTACATAGGGAATCGATATACATCAATCATATCTTGTGTAATCCTTAATCAAAACCAAGCAGGAAAATGATCTAAGGATCAACATGGTCCTATAGAGGAGGAAGTATAGAACAGGGGAAGAAAATGATATATAGCAAAGGGCAACAAGGAAAAAATATAAAGAAAAAAAGAGTGGTAAAAAAATCACTAAGATGACAAAAAATAAAAGAAAAAAGGAAGAAAAGAAAAAATATATAAAAAAATATATAAAAAGCTAAAAAGTAAAAAATAAAATTACAAAAATAAAACAATAGAAAAATAATAAAGGTTGCAAAAAAAAAAATAAATAAATAAGGTTATATGAGAGACATATCAATACCTGTATTTTGTAGGTAGAAGATCTGGAAGATAAATGACAATGAGAAGAGCTAATGATCACAAAAGTGTCAAAAGTGGTTTGTATGGACTACAGTACCAAGATAGATGGAGCATATATATATATATATATATATATAATATTTTTGTATATATTTTGTATATATCTTTTTCAAGTATTTATTTCTGTTAATGTTGATGATTATGGCTTACAGCCAATGAAAACACAAAAGTCATAATCTCAGTAAATTAAAATAATTAACAAAAAGCACCTGCAAAGGCTTCTTAAGCATTTAAAAAGGTCCCTTAGTCTGTTTCAGTAGGCTCCACAATCATTCGGAAGACTGACGACTTGACAGATGTCCAGAAGGCCGTCATTGACACACTCCACAAGGTCCCAGAGTTCCAATTTTGATTTGGAAATCAAGGTCCCATATTCTGGAGGAAGGGTGGAGAGGCACACAATCCAAGCTGCTTGAGGTCTAGTGTGAAGTTTCCTCAATCAGTGATGGTTTGGGGAGTCACGTCATCTGCTGGTGTAGGTCCGTCAGTGCAGATGTCTACCAGGAAATTTTAGAGCACTTCATGCTTCCCTCTGCTGACAAGCTTTTTGGAGATGGAAACTTCATTCTCCAGCAGGACTTGGCACCTGTCCACACTGCTAAAAGTACCAATACCTGGTTTAAAAACAACAGTATCACTGTGCTTGATTGGCCAGCAAACTTGCCTGACCTTAACCCTATAGAGAATCTATGGGGTATTGTCAAGAGGAAGGTGAGAGACACCAGACCCAACAATGCAGACAAGCTGAAGGCGGCTATCAAAGCAACTTGGGCTTCCATAACACCTCAGCAGTGCCACAGGCTGATCACCTCCATGCCACGCCGCATTGATGCAGTAATTGATGCAAAAGGAGCCCCGACCAAGTATTGAGTGCAATTACTGAACATACATTTCAGTAGTCCAACATTTCAGATTTTAAAAACATTTTTTAAGCTGTTGTTATAAAGTATTCTAATTCACTGAGATAATGACTTTTGTGTTTTCATTGGCTGTAAGCCATAATCATCAACATTAAAAGAAATAAACACTTGAAATAGATCACTCTGTTTGTAATGACTCCATTTAATATATGATTTTCACTTTTTGTATTAAAGAACTGAAATAAATTAACTTTTTGATGATATACTAATTTAGTGAGATGCACGTATTTTAGTGAGATGCATATATATATATATATATATATATATATATATACATATATGTTTTCCTTGTAATCTTGAAATAGTTTTAACTTGTTTCCTGGGTGGTATGGTTCTCTGTGTCTTATACTCCTTTATTACATTTTTTAATTGTCTATGTCTTGTTTTTTGATTAATAAAAGGAATTTTATTTGGGCTTTTGTGCTTCCTCGTCATTGAATCTAAAGCTCACAGATTTTCACAAAGTGTTTAACTTTTTTTGGACAAGTGACAGGTGCTCTTTAAGCCTATACTAAATGTATCCTGACAGGTGCTATCACAGACTAGACAGAAATTGCAGTAATGGTAAATATTTACAAGGAGCAGTTTTCATACTGAAATACTGTTCACAAAATATTTCAAAACCATCATTTTTAGTTAAAAACTATCAGCTTTATACTGTCAAGCATAAGAGAAATTTTGCCTTGTCAGCTAATTTGTAGATATTGAATCTCAATGGAATTGTGTCTACTTTCAACCATAAACGTATGAACCCATGACATGTGTTTTCAATTATGTTGTATCATTGGAAAGTGAAATATTCATTTTAGTTGATTGGTCTAACATGATAGAGTGAGACATAGCAAGTTACCTTTAATTCTTACCAGACGTGATTTACATGTGTCACTTTTTGGATGTGTGTATATAGCGTTGCCTCAGGAGTTAGACCCATTCCATAAGTGACAGATGACAACTGTATTATACATACAAGAGATTACTTGTTCCATAAATGGTCATATGAAACAAACAAAAAACAAGGTAAACACAAATAAAAACCTTAAAATTAAAACAAATACTTGAAATAGATATATACAAAATATATACAAAAATATTTTATATATATATATATATATATATATATATATATCTGCTCCATCTATCTTGGTACTGTAGTCCATACAAACCACTTTTAACACTTTTGTGATCATTAGCTCTTCTCATTGTCATTTATCTTCCAGATCTTCTACCTACAAAATACAGGTATTGATATGTCTCTCATATACCCTTATTTTTTATTTTTTTTGCAACCTTTATTATTTTTCTATTGTTTTATTTTTGCAATTTTATTTTATACTTTTTAGCTTTTTATATATTTTTTCAAATATTTTTTCTTTTCTTCCTTTTTTCTTTTATTTTTTTCTTAGTGATTTTTTTACCACTTTTTTTTTCTCACCATACTTTGTATTTTTTAAATGATAAAAAACAATGTTTGTAAAACTATTAAAACTGTTAAAGTATTATATTTATCTTGACTGATGAACGATGTAAAAAAAAAGGTTGCCAGAATTACCAAAATTATTACTTTTTGGCCATCTTGTCTTAAAAATAATGTAATATAAAGTAATCAAATAAAAAAGTTGTTAAATGTTGTACAAAGAACTTTAGCTGACTCTGGAATAAACAAGCCCTGAATAAGGTCTATCCATAAAAAAAATAAATAAGATATGACTCTCAGACTATGGTGACACAAATGAATTTATTTTATTTTTTGCAATTTTTTGAAGTAAAATATTGAATAAAAAATTATCACCCAAATTGTTCTGAACAGCCGAAAAATTTGCTTTTACAGTACCTCATAGGGAATGCCATAAAACAAAAGATGAACAGCAATGGCAAAATTGCATTTTTTTTCTCCATTGCATCCCAAAAAAAGATACTATTCCATTTTTTCAGTATGTTATGTAGCTGAATAAATGCGAAAAATATATAAAATGGCCAGCGTTAGAAGGGGTTCAATAGATTTTATGGCTTATCTTTGTAATTTGCTAGCACTATAGCAATATAAGACTGGTGGAGGTTCAACTACTGGCACTCATTATTATCAGCTCTTCAAAGTTTAGCAACACTGGGTATTGAAGCATTGTTCCTTTGAAATTAATAATGTTTAATTACTTGAACCACATTCTAATTTTTAGCGTAAACACACCTATAATTATTATGTGAATTACAAACAAAAATAGTAAAAAGTAAAAGATTTAAAAAGTAGATAAGGCGATTTGTGAAATGTGTTGGGTATGTGTTGCTTGGTGAACTCCTTTCCACCACCTGGTATTGATGTTAGTACTTTAATATACTATGATGTGCAGACATTACTTGTCACTTTTTCCTTATCCTGCATAGTATCAGGATTTCTGGAGAAACAACCTACATCTGCATTTGTATTTTCGTTGTTCAACTTGCACTATGGCCAATTTTATTACTTCAGACATCTTTATTAAAATAGAAAACAACGTTGTCTATTCTATATTTGCAAAATGTCCTTTAGATTGACTGTTTCACTTAACATGTGTCTCATGTTTGTGTAGTTGTATTGATTTTTTTAAATGTAATACAGTATGCTAAAATTTAATAAAATATTCTACCTTTTTACTTTTTAGCATGGTAATTCTAGGTGTTTTCATTCAACTGTGCATGTTTTTGATGTTTCTGAAAGTAATGGTTATACAGTAGGTTTGCTAACTTTTAATGTAATATCAGTTTTATAAGCATTGATTAATCATTAAAACATTATTAAGTAAAATAATTTTTCTACTTAAAACTTTTTGTTATGAAAATTTAGAGTTGATTAAGGAGACTAAAATTAGTTAATTTTGAGGTTGCAAAAATATTTATATTAGGTATAACAAGTTTTTTTTTTGCACAAAAAGTATATATAATTTAACAGGTCATCGAAATAATAATAATAATAATAAATTTTATTTCTATAGCACCAATATTTTCCGTAGCACTTTACATTTCAGAGGGTACTTGTTCAGACAATAAAGACATAACACATAATTCAACACATACCAAGAGCAGTGAGGGACCTGCACGCAAGCTTACAATCTATGAAAAATAAACACTAAACATTAGAACAAGTCTATGTTTGGTTCAGTTTCAGTTATTAAACTCCCATTTCTTGGAAAATAAAATTTTAATTTTATGGAAGTACAAATACACAACACTTTGTATTATATAATTGTTTTACCTTTCTGAGATAAAAAGTTCTTTTATTATTGCAGTTGGATGTTTTATACTACATGTGGATTTAGATGCAATGAAATGCAGATGAAATCTGGTAGATTATTTACTATGTATTTTTAGCATTATTTGATGTGATGTCATACTTTTTAGCATTTCATAATCACTGTATGCCCACACTTGTGAAATCAGTAGAATCTCAGCTGCAGCATTTGGGAACAGCCTTAATTACACAATGCTGTTCTAGATCTGTACACTGTGTACAACACATCCAGCCACAATTGGAGTTGCCAACAACTGATCTGTGGGTGTACTGGGTGTTGGACCTCAACTGATCTGAGGACTCCTATCCTGAGGATAAACCTCTAATATTAAAAACACAGGAAATGGCTTTAAAAACCCTTGGACAGAATTTAGTTTCAAATCATTATGTCCTCTTAACTTGAGATAATTACAGTAATTTGGAAACAAAGGTATAGAGCAGTGTTTCCCAAACTCCAGTCCTCAGGCCCTCAACATATCATGTTTTCCAAATTTCCTTAGTGTTTCACAGGTGACAGAAACTTGTGGAAATTGTTGTTGCCTTGATAAGAATTCCATCTGTGACGCCCAGCTGTGCTTGGTATCACAAATCCTAGAAGGGTGTATTGATGGATTCCTCCACAAGAGGCCCCCATAACCATTCACACATCTCCACCTTCCACCTCAGACCAGCATAGGGAGCCCATTAGGGATAGAAAAATAGGGAAGGTGGAGCCAGGCAGTTAGTGAGTTGGTCTGGAGACGACAGTCAGTTGGTCTAGACTGGAGTCGACAGAGAGCAGAACCTGTTGAGAGAGTTCCTGCAGTAGAGAAGCCTAAAAGAGGTCAGCCTGCAGTGGAGCACAGTCCAGACTCAGTTGTAGCTCAGAGAGGTGAGCTTAGGTGTGCCGGCGCCATAAGATCGGTGAAGCGCGGAAAGCTGCCGTTAGTGTGAGTAGCCTAGTGAGGGCCCGAGTAGGCCGAAGGCAAAGTGGAGAGTTAGTACATAGGGGGCAGAGGAGCTTAACTAGCTCACCCTGAAGAAGATACCGGACACCGGGTCCGAAGTTTACCAGGATATCTATGACCCAGTAAGATAAACCGGAATCCCTGGAGAACTACAAGTCCCAGGATTGCTAAAGTGCTGATACGTAATAGAGCCAGGAGACACATAGGCCCCGTAAGTCGGGAGCACGTACTCCAAGGAAAGGCCCTACCACAAGATCAGCCAGCGCAGGACAGAGACAAAGTTAGGCCTAGCTCCAGGCAGGTCAGAAACTTACTACGCAGAGGCAAGAAGCAGGAGGCCCAAAACCCGCTCATTGGGGAGGATCCTGACATGCACCCTTCACCCTACAGTGCTCCGGGACGTGCCTGAATTTCCATCAGTAAAAGGTACTGAAGTGACTATCGTGTCTGTCCCTGTTCTTGCTCTGACCCGGCTTGGTCTCGCCTGTCCTGCATATCCATTTCCCTACACTGCCCTGAGGCCTAGCTCCACCTGTGGGGAGCTATATCATCAAGCTGCCTTATCATCGGCCTCAGTGGACTGCGCAGCGCTGGTGATCTTCACCAGAAGCCACAGGTGGCGTCACAAACTCTTTTATTAACTTAACAAAATATCCACCCTTTTTAAGTAGAGACCCCAGGGTACGGGCCCGGGAGCCGACCACCGCGACATCCCTGAAGGCCAGGCTAAAGGCCCGGGTACCGAGTCATCCCCCATTCCCCTGGGCGAGTCATCTCTAACTGGCGTCACGAACAGGATCGCATGCCCGCTGCAACGACGAAGTGTTGTGCCCGTTGCCACCAGGTACTGTGCGCCTTTATTCTGAACTGTGTACGTAAAGTTGTGGTGAAGGTTGCCGCCATTGTTGGGCGCCGAGCGAGAAGAAGGGCGTAACCGCGGGAAAATTAGGGGCGCACCTGCAAAAGAGCGCGAAGCCCCGGACACGCCCCACGCCTCGACGTCAAATCGGGAAGCACCAGGTCCTGTAAGGAATGTCGCTGAACACTCTGACGTAGGACGCAAGCGATGCAAGGTCCTGAAGATGACCATCACCTGCGGAGCTGCGGCCTACCGGAAGAAAAACTAGAAGGTAGGCCACGGTTAACTAGGGGGGCGCCAAGATGTCCGACGAACAGCGGAACGCTGACCTGCCAGTCAACGTCCCTGAAGTTCAGCCCGCGCCCGATGATGAGCAGGCCGAAGCCGCCGCTCCACCAGCAGCGCCAGTAACACCTGTTATACCTATGACTTTACCGTACATTCCTGGAGCAAAGTGGCTCCCCCAGTACAACGGCAAACCAGATACCCTGTCTGGATTTAAACGGAAGATATGTGGTATCTTGGACATGTACTCTATGACCGGCAAACAAAGAGCTGCCATTGTATTAGGACAACTGACTGGTACTGCGGAACGGGAAGTGGAAACATGGTCGGCCGCAGACCTGGAGTCAGTGTCCGCAATCTTTCAAAAACTACAGACTGTATTTGAGGACCTTACTGAGGCGGACCTCCGGATGAGGTTCTACAGCTGTTCCCAACAACCGGAGGACAATGTTCGGGACTACGCCTGGCGTCTTCAAGGGGCCCTGAACTAGGGTTGAGCCACCCCCGTAGTGTCCGAGTTCGGTTCGGTTCGTTGAACACCCATATGTTCGCCAAACTGTTCGTCGAACTGTTCGATGAACACCTTCGAACACCGTTAAAACCAATGGCAGGCAAACAAAAACACATAGAAACACATAGAAAACACCTTCAAAGGTGTCCAAAACTTGACAAACTGCTCAGAGGACACAACTAACACATGGAGAAGTGACAAGTACATATAGTCATGCGAAAAGAAAAGAGGTGGAGGAGTAAAAGGGGGGGGTGACACAGATATAGGCATGTCATGCCCTTCTAATACCACAAAAGTGCGAAGCCGACACGGCCAGTCCGTTCCTGCCCGTGGGACCTCCGTGTCGCCGGGTTTGTGCCAGAGCTGTGGTGGACGCTGACGGCCAAACCCCCTTCTCCCAATACTGGTGCCTGTCCGCTGGTGGGTCGAGCGAGCCCCCCTGCGGTGGAGGCAGGTCTAAGCATTTTAATTTAAATTGTCTCTCTAATCCATTTACAAGGATCTATTGGAGGGCAAGTCTGATGCCAGCAGCTGTGGGAATTCCAGCTCCAGTAGCGTCCACTAAAGCTGCTGCAGTTAAAAAGCTTTTATATCAAGCTTGGCGGTCCACCGCAAGGCGTCCTACCGCCAGTCCCAGCCCCTGTGCCTTGGGGTGCCTCCCGATGCTCTTCACTGAGTATCCCGGGGGCCCGAAGCATTTCCTTTGAAAAAATTAAGTGTCCAAACTACAGGTAGCTTGCTTAACAGCTGGGATAATCCGCTGACTAGCAGACACTGCTACTAGGCACAAAGTATTTCCTGGGCTAGATGCAGTTAAAAATTTGTAATTAGATACTCGCGTTGGATGCTGAGAAAGCATTCCATAGAGTCTCCTGGCACGCCATATATTATTCTCTTAAAAAGCTTGGGGTAGGGGTCTAGGGGACCCTTTTATAGCCAAAATCATGGCCCTGTATCGCAATACGTCACCTAGGCTGAAGATAAATTGAACATTTTCATCACCTTTCATAATCACCAATGGGACAAGGCAGGGATGTCCTCTGTCCCCTCTCTTATACATCCTAGTGATGGAGCACCTGCTCTCATCAATTCGCCATAACCCCAATATTAGGTGGATTGAGGTGGGAGGCACCGAGTACAAGTGCTCTGCATTTGCTTATGATGTCCTAGTATATATCACTCAATCACATATATCCATCCCTGCTGTTATGGCTGAAATATATCATTTTGTTACATGGTCAAATTTTAAAATCAATGCAGCGAAGTCTGAGGCCCTCGATGTCTCCCTCCCCAAATCCATACAGGATTCCATCCAGTCCAACTTTCCCTTTGCCTGGCCCTCACAGGGTATCAAATACTTAGGAATTCGCATTCATAGAGACCTCTCCCATCTATTTTATCTTAATTTTGGGCCCTTTATTGAGCAACTCCATACAGACCACGGTTGGCAAGTTAGAACTGTAAGATTCACTACGAGAACCACTGGTGTTTTGTGGAAAAGCACATGTACACTGTGTTCCAAATTATTATGCAAAAAGTGTTTAGGAGTGATAAGGGAAGAATTTTTTTGTTTGTCAGTTAAACTCATTGATGGTGATGTGCATCAGGGCTCTTTATATCACTGTAAGCAATTGCAGACACCTGTGCTAATTAGTTTGGCAGGTGTGTCCAATGAAAGGCAAGACTACTTAAGAAGGCTGTCCCACATTATTAAGCAGCCTACATTTTCTGCCAAAATGGGAAAGAAAAAGGATGTGTCGGCTGCTGAGAAGCAACAAATTGTGGAGTGTTTAGGTCAAGGCATGACTACAATCAACATTGCCAAGACACTTCATCCTGATCATCGCACAATCAAGAAGTATGTAGCTGATTCACAGTACACACGTGTGCGTGCTGATAAGGGAAAATTGAGGACTCTTTCCTACATGCAAATACATCAGGTTAAAAGAGCAGCGGCAAAAAAGCCTTGTCATAGCGGCAGACAAGTTTTTGAAGCTGCTGGTGCCTCCAACGTCCCCCGAACAACAAGATGCAGGGTCCTTCAGAGGTTTGCAGCTGTGCGGAAGCCATCCTGTCGACCTCCTCTATCCACTGTACACAAGCAGAAATGGCTCCAGTGGGCCAAACAACACATGAAGACTGACTTCAAAACTGTTTTGTTCACCGATGAGTGCCGTGCAAAGCTCGATGGTCCAGATGGATGGAGTGGAGGATGGCTGGTTGATGAACACCCCATGCAAACACGGCTACGGCGCCAACAAGGAGGAGGTGGAGTAATGTTTTGGGCTGGAATCATGGGGAGAGAGATTGTCGGCCCCTTTAGGATCCCTGAAGGGGTAAAGATGAACTCCATAATGTATGTGGAGTTCTCAAACAGCACTTCCTGCCATGGTTCAAGAAGAAGAACCGTGTATTCCGAAGCAAGATCATTTTCATGCATGATAATGCACCATCTCATGCTGCACATAACACATCTGCATCTCTGGCTGACATGGGCATAAAAGGGGACAAACTTATGGTGTGACCCCCATGCTCCCCTGACCTCAACCCCATTGAGAACGTCTGGAGCATCATCAAAAGGAGTGTCTATGATGGCGGGAGGCAGTTCACATCTAAGTAACAGCTCTGGGAGGGTATTCTGTCCTCCTGCAAAACAATTGAAGCAGAAACCATCCAAAACCTGACAAATTCAATGGACGAGAGAGTTCAGAAGCTCCTTTCAAACAAGGTGTCCTATGTGCTAATGTAACATCACCTAGAATAAAGTTTTGAGTTGAAAACTGTTTGATTTCACTTTCTAATAACCTGCTAATGCTTATAATTTCAAAAATGACCATTTTTTTGTTCTTTATTAAAATGAAAAGGTTGATCGAAGAGTGTGGGGCATCTAAGAGTGTGACAACCCAGTAGTCAGGATTATTTCGAATTCTGACAATCTGAGGGTCATGTTGCAGGTAGTGCAGCAAGAAGGCACTCATGTGTCTTGCGCATCTAGGAGCCCCAAAATTATTTTCCGGGCTAGATGCAGCTAAATATTATTATTAATCTGAAAGCTGGTGGAGCTTAGTATAGATGGCCTAATAGAATTAGTACTGCAAACTGCTACAAAGCCCAAATTATTTTCCAGCCAAGATACAGATAAACATGATTAGTAATTTTAAATCTGGTGGAATTTAGTATAGATGGCCTAATAGAATCAGTTCTGCACACAGCTACAGGGCCCAAATTATTTTCCAGCCAAGATACAGATAAAGATGATTAGTAATTTTAAATCTGGTGGAGTTTATTATAGATGGCCTAATAGAATCAGTACTGCACACTGATACAAGGCCCAAATTATTTTCCAGCCAATATACAGATAAACATGATTAGTAATTTGAAAGCTTAAAAAGGTTGGTGAGGTGATTTTAACAAATCATCAAGCTTTTACTCTCCCCAGGATGACACAGGGGTAGAAAATTCGTTTCGAATCCATGATTTGTTCATCTTTATGAACGTGAGTCTGTCTATATTATCAGTGGAGAGCCGCGTGCGCTTATCTGTCAGCACACCACCAGCAGCGCTGAACACACGTTCAGACAGAACGCTGGCTGCGGGGCATGACAAGATCTCCAAGGCGTAAGTGGCGAGCTCCGGCCATTTATCCAGATTGGAAGCCCAAAAGGAGCAAGGGTCCAGTGACACAGTCATGGCTTCAATGTTTACTTGGAGATACTCCTGTACCATCGTCTCTAGGCGTTGACTATGTGTCAGACTTCTTGTCTCCTGTGGCCTTGCAAAGGATGGGCTAAAAAAGTGGTGAAATGATTCCGCAAAATTGATGTTACCAGCAGATACTGTGTTTCTGTTACATTTTGAGTGCTGAACACTCGACGGTCCCACGGTTGGCAAGTTGGAACTGTGAGATTCACTACGTGCACCACTGGTGTTTTGGGAAAAAGTACATGTAAGATTCTGCAACAGTCTCTGCTAATACTCCTGCATGCGTGCATCTCTTTCTATGGCAGGAATAAATTCTGCAAATTTACTTTTGTACCGGGGATCTAAGAGTGTGGCAACCCAGTAGTCAGGATTATTTCTAATTCTCACAATTCGAGGGTCATGTTGCAAGTAGTGCAGCAAGAAGGCACTCATGTGTCTTGCACATCCAGGAGCACCAAGTCCCTGTTGTGTTAGTGGCAAGGTAACAATCATGCTTCCTTCCTCTGCCCTCTCCCCCCAACCTCGCACAACAGAAATGTGATCAAGGTCTCCCTCATCTGATGAGTCTTCCATGAGTTCGTCCTCCACTTCTTCCTGGGCTCCTGCACCTTCCTCACTAGTTTGGCTGCTACCATGCGCCCTGGTAAAACCATCTCCCCCACCCTCACATGCCTGCCGCCTTGGTGCTGCCGACCGTCTGGACCTTGCAGATGTTAGCCCTTCCGCATACAACTCCTCCTCCACTACTTCCTCCACCTCCTCTTGTGCCACCACCTGACTCCGAATTCTGTTTAACATGTGCTCCAGCATGTAAATCACCGGAATAGTCATGCTGATAATGGCATTGTCAGCACTAAACATCTTCGTCGCCATTTCAAAACTGTGCAGAAGGGTGCATAGGTCCCTGATCTGAGACCACTCCTCCAGCGTGATTTGCCCTACCTCTGGATCTCATTGGCCCAGGCTATACGTCAGAATGTATTGCACCAGGGCTTGACGGTGCTGCCACAGTCGCTGCAACATGTGCAGAGTTGAATTCCACTGGGTAGGCACATCGCATTTTAGCCGGTGAAGTGGCAGGCCCAACGACTTCTGTAGAGATGTAAGTCGCTGAGCTGCGGGATGCGAACGGCGGAAGTGAGCACACAGCGACCGTGCCCTCTGCAGAAGGCCATCTAGTCCGGGATAGTGGGCTAAAAATTGCTGGACAACCAGGTTCAACATGTGAGCCATACAAGGCACGTGTGTGACATTTCCCCGGTGAAGGGCCGCACCCAGGTTTGCAGCATTGTCGCACACAGCCTTCCCTGGTTTCAGGTCCAGTGGAGACAACCATTCATGAAACTGGTTCTCCAGTGCTGACCACAACTCCTCAGCTGTGTGACTCACATTTCCCAGACATTTCAAAGTAAAAACTGCCTGATGACGTTGAGCCCTGCAGCCAGCATAGTAAGGAGGTGTGCAGGATCCCTTCTGTGCAGTTAGAAAGCTTGCGGCATGACCAGACAGGCTTGGGTGCAGGTGGAGGACCGAGAGGAGGTTGAGGAGGCAGAAGCAGTGGAGGAACTTCGAGATAAAGAGGATTGATGCACAACTCGTGGGGATGGCAAGACTTGGACAGCAGCCCCTTGTCCTGCTGTCACCATAGTTACACAGTGCCCAGTCAGCGACATGTAACGCCCTTGTCCATGCCTACTCGCCCAAGTGTCTGTGGTGAAATGCACCCTGTCACACACAGAGTTTCTCAAAGAAGCGGTGATGTTGTGTGCGACATGCTGGTGGAGCGCAGGCACACCTTTCTTTGAGAAGTAGTGCCGACTGGGCATCTGGTACTGGGGCACTGCGACGGACATAAGGTCTCGAAAATCCTCTGTGTCCACCAGGCGGAAAGGCAGCATTTCTGTAGCCAAGAGCTTGCAGATGGTGAAATTCAACCTCTTAGCTTTCTCATGGCTGGAGGAAATGGTCTTTTACTTGTCCACATCTGAGGTACCGAGGGCTGGCTGTTGTGCTTAGACGGGGTTGAGAAGGGTGTCCCTGGCAAACTGCCGGTCCGTCAGGAAGATGCAGGCGGACATGTTAGGTTGCCTTGATCCAAAGGTGGTGCTATTGATGTCGGACAGCGCTGAACACCAGCTGGTGTTTCCACCTCCAAAGAAAATGATGACCTGCCAATCACTCTGGCTGTTGCGGGTAAAGAGGTGGCAGGTCTGCGTCCCAAAACAGGTGTGACTGCTGTCCCCCCAGTCACAGAGGATGAAGAAGCCGCGGATGCACAAGATGTGGCAGACGGTGGTTTGCCCGGCCGGCTAGGCCGCATTGTAGCACAGTGAGCTTCCCACTGCAACTTATGCTTCATATCCATGTGCCGGTTCATGCTTGAAGTACTCAAACAATTTTTTGGCCTCTACTTAGCTTTTGCTGACAAAGGTTACAGATAACACAAGTTGGGTCATCTTTATCGATCTGAAAAAATGCCCAGGCTATGCAAGGCTTAGCACCCATGCGACCTGAAGAGCCACCACGACTTGTGGTCAGAGGCAGAGTTGTGTTTGAGGATGCAGTTGTTGACGTGCTTCCAGTACTACGTCTCTGTCCAGGAAGGTGCAACCTGACCTCGTCGTCACTAGCACCCTCCTCCACCTCCTCTGCTGACCTCATCTCTTGGCTGACTGTGGGTTGACAGTAAGTGGGATCTCCAACCTCATCATCATCACCCTATGTGTTATCACACCCGTCGTCCTCAGAGCCAACCTCTTTCTGCCCTGACAAAAAACTAAAGTTGTCGCTTCAATCAGGTATTTGAGTTTCATCATCGTCTTCCTCATTGTCTCCACCAACAGGAGTTACAGTTTGGGAACGAGGTTCGACATTATGGTCAGAACCTTCTGCGTCTGGTCCTGGATCCGACTCATAAAGATTCTGGGCATCAGTGCAGATCATTTCCTCGTCTGGATTCACAGAAGCTCTGGAGCCGACCTCTGATTCCCAGGCTATAGTATGAGTAAACAGCTCTGCAGACTCAACCATCTTTTCTACCCCATACTCAGACGGACAGCTGGAGACTTGGGAGCTGTGAGGAAGCAAGTGCGATTGGGGTGACACCTCTGAGGACTGGAGTATTTGTGATGTTGAAGTTGAGGTGGAGGAGAGCCCACTTAAAGGAGCACTTGATATCCGTTGAAGCACCTGCTGTTTTTGTGCCTCATCTGGAATTTGTAGCGATTGGCGTGGCCGTAAGAAAGGGATCTTATCACATTGTCCGCTAAAAGAAGTAGACATCTTAGTTTGGCTGGAGATGGTCTTTCTTCTGCAGATGTAACTGTTGTTTTAACACCTACCCCACAGACATAACCTTTTTTTCCCTTCCCAACATGCCTATTCCCCTTTCCACCAGCAGCAGGCCTTTTTCCACTCATTTTAGTGGTTAACTAATTCACAACTCTAGAGTTGTTTGCACAAAAAACAATGGATGGGAACCGAGCAGAGCTGAGTGGCCAAACTGTGGTATTAGCCCAAAAGTATTGGCTGGGTTAGATGCAGATAAAAATTATATTGAATTTGCAACCTGGTGGAGGTTAGTATAGATGGACTAAAAGAACAAGTCCCACACACTGCTACAAGCCGAAATATTTTTTCAGAGCTAGATGCAGATAAAAATTATTTTGAATTTGCAACCTGGTGGAGGTTAGTGTAGATGGACTAATAGAACAAGTCCCACACACTGCTTCAAGCCGAAATATTTTTTCAGAGCTAGATGCAGAAAAAAATTATATTGAATTTGCAACCTGGTGGAGGTTAGTATAGATGGACTAATAGAACAAGTCCCACACACTGCTACAAGCTGAAGCCCAAATATTTTTCAGAGCTAGATGCAGATTAAAATTATATTGAATTTGCAACCTGGTGGAGGTTAGTATAGATGGTCTAACAGAACAAGTCACACACACTGCTACAAGCCGAAATATTTTTTCAGGGCTAGATGCAGAAAAAAATTATATTGAATTTGCAACCTGGTGGAGGTTAGTATAGATGGACTAATAGAACAAGTCCCACACACTGCTACAAGCCGAAGCCCAAATATTTTTTCAGAGCTAGATGCAGATAAAAATTATATTGAATTTGCAACCTGGTGGAGGTTAGTTTAGATGGACTAATAGAACAAGTCCCACACACTGCTACAAGCCGAAATATTTTTTCCCAGCTAGATGCAGAATAAAATTATATTGAATTTGCAACCTGGTGGAGGTTAGTATAGATGGACTAATAGAACAAGTCCCACACACTGCTACAAGCCGAAATATTTTTTCAGAGCTAGATGCAGATAAAAATTATATTGAATTTGCAACCTGGTGGAGGTTAGTATAGATGGACTAATAGAACAAGTCCCACACACTGCTACAAGCCGAAATATTTTTTCAGAGCTAGATGCAGAAAAAAATTATATTGAATTTGCAACCTGGTGGAGGTTAGTATAGATGGACTAATAGAACAAGTCCCACACACTGCTACAAGCCGAAGCCCAAATATTTTTTCAGAGCTAGATGCAGATAAAAAATATATTGAATCTGCAACCTGGTGGAGGTTAGTATAGATGGACTAATAGAACAAGTCCCACACACTGCTACAAGCCGAAATATTTTTTCTGAGCTAGATCCAGATAAAAATTGTATTGAATTTGCAACCTGGTGGAGGTTAGTATAGATGGACTAATAGAATAAGTCCCACACACTGCTACAAGCCGAAATATTTTTTCAGAGCTAGACGCAGAAAATAATTATATTGAATTTGCAACCTGGTGGAGGCTAGTATAGATGGACTAATAGAACAAGTCCCACACACTGCTACAAGCCGAAATATTTTTTCAGAGGTAGTTGCAGAAAAAAATTATATTGAATTTGCAACCTGGTGCAGGTTAGTATAGATGGACTAATAGAACAAGTCCCACACACTGCTACAAGCCGAAATATTTTTTCAGAGCTAGTTGCAGAAAAAAATTATATTGAATTTGCAACCTGGTGGAGGTTAGTATAGATGGACTAATAGAACAAGTCCCACACACTGCTACAAGCTGAAATATTTTTTCTGAGCTAGATGCAGATAAAAATTGTATTGAATTTGCAACCTGGTGGAGGTTAGTATAGATGGACTAATAGAATAAGTCCCACACACTGCTACAAGCCGAAATATTTTTTCAGAGCTAGATGCAGAAAAAAATGATATTGAATTTGCAACCTGGTGGAGGTTAGTATAGATGGACTAATAGAACAAGTCCCACACACTGCTACAAGCCGAAATATTTTTTCAGAGCTAGGTGCAGAAAAAAATTATATTGAATTTGCAGCCTGGTGCAGGTTAGTATAGATGGACTAATAGAACAAGTCCCACACACTGCTACAAGCCGAAATATTTTTTCAGAGCTAGTTGCAGAAAAAAATTATATTGAATTTGCAACCTGGTGGAGGTTAGTATAGATGGACTAATAGAACAAGTCCCACACACTGCTACGAGCCGAAATATTTTTTCAGAGCTAGATGCAGATAAAAATTATATTGAATTTGCAACCTTGTGGAGGTTAGTATACATGGACAAATAGAATGATGCTATGCCCAAAAGGTTTTACTTCACTAGGTGCAGTAAAAAAAATTGTATTCTATACACAGGTGGTGTAGATAGCAACAAAGATAGGCTTCTCCATTGACTAACACACACTGCAAGAGGACAAAAAGGATTTGCTTTGCTAGATTTAGCCAAATTCTGTGAAAAAAACTTGCACAGCACTGGCACAGACCTGCCTGGCAAAAAGTGATAGGAACTGATGTAACCTAGCCCTCAAAAGGACTGCAATTACATTTAGTCTTTACTCCCAACCTATCTATTTAAGAGCACAGACCTGCCTGATGAAAGTGATAGGAACTGATGTAACCTAGCCCTGAAAAGGACTGCAATCACAATTAGTCTTTTCTCCTAACCTATCTATTTAAGAGCACAGACCTGCCTGATAAAGTCGTAGGAAATTATGTAATCTAGTCCTTAAAAGGACTGCAATCACAACTATTCCCTACTCCCAAGCTATCTGTAGATTTGTGCGAAAATTGTCTTTAAATTAACAAAGTATAGTGCACACAGCAACAGCGGTGCCGTCTAACACACAGCTGCAGCCGTGAGAAAATGGTGGCGACGGGGAAAATGGCTGGGTCTTATAGGGCAAGGATATGTGACATACACTGCCAATGACACATGCCCTTGCTTGTGTGAAAAAAAGCCCTTCGCTCCGTGTGTGCGCTGCTGATAGGCTGACAGATTGCACCTCCCCACTGTAAATGCGGGAAAAAAAAAATGGAGATCTTCATTATTTATGCAGAGATCTATCCCCTGCCCCTCCCCCCGCCCCGCTGTACACTCAAACTGCGTATTAACATTAATTTTCAGCATTACTGAGAAAAAATCCAGTTATGATTTTGGTGCACGAACAGTTATCGAACATAACCTCGAACAGCCGAATTTTTTTTAAATTGTTCGTGTTTGCCGAACGGCTCGAACACCGCCCAAAACAGCTCGAATTTGAGATTGGCGAACAGTTCGATTTGAACACCGCTCATCTCTACTCTGAACCAGGTTAGTCCAACCAGCGTTGAGAATGAGAACAAGATGCTGAAGGAACAGTTTGTCCGGGGACTAAAGTCTCCAGAGGAGAGCAGGACTGTGCGTTGGTGGTCCCTGGATCATCCAGATGCCACCTTTGACAATCTTAAGGACATGGCTATAAAAGGACTGCAGCCCCTGGAAACAAATGCCATCCAACATTACCAGGGTGGGGCTACCCCAGAGCCTGCAACACCCACCTTTTCCCCAGTGGCTGCTGAAGCAAAGGTTCCAGCAATGTCCCCTAAAGAACTGGACAGTTTGCGCTCTGAAGTGCGTCAGTTGAGCAAAACCCTGACCACCGTGCTGAGTGCTCTGCAGCTGCGGACGGAGCCCGAGGAAGGAGGGAAAATCCTGCTTGCCGATAGCCCTGAGGATGTCCCTTGGATTCGAAGGAGGAGGCCAACACCACCCTCACCTAGGACCAGTGACCAGCGCCGTTCACCGAAGGACCTTACCTGCTACCGCTGCCGTAAGACCAGACACCTCGCCCAGAAGTGTCCTTTAAACGAGAAAACCCTGGGTCCGAGGGCTGACACCCAGGAGTAAACTCACCAGGCCCATCAGACTGGTACAACAGGTTCGTCAGAGGAAGACCTTTCCTGTCCATTGTTCTGGACGGGATGCCGTCGCATGCCCTGCTGGACACAGGATCTCAGGTAACCATCATGCCTGATGTCCTCTACAAGAGGTTCTGGTTCATAGACGACCTACGTCCGCCAGCTCCAAATTTGACTGTATATGCCTTAAATGGACTCCCCCTTAACCTACTCGGGGTTAAGAATGTGAGTGTAAAGGTGGGGAGAGTGGAGCTGAAGGACCAGGGACTAATTGTAGTACAGACTAATCCTGATGACATCAATCCGTATATGGTATTAGGCACTAACATTGTCAGTAACTGTTTGGGAGAGGTTGTGTTCTTACTCCAACAGATAGCTGACACTGCCAAACCAGGACAGAGGAGGGCGCTGCAGAAGGAAATCCGAGTCCTGATGTATCAACAGCAAGTGAGGTTAACAGATGGTGAAATTGGTAACGTGCGGGTAACAGACCCCATACCCATTGTCATCCCCCCAATGAGTGAAATGCTCATCTGGTGTAGAGCTGCTATAGGTCTTAGAGGACAGAGCTACCAGGCGGTAGTAGAACCCCTTTGCTCCGAGCATAGACCCACGCTCTTAACCGCCAGGGGAGTGGTAGATGTACGTAATGGGAGGGTGCCCGTCCGTCTTCTCAACTTAGGGGAAGATGAGATCAGACTGCCACCTTATGCCACTGTTGCCAAATTACATGCTGTCAATAACAACTGCATTTATGAGGCGGAGTCCATAACTTCACCAGACGAAGTGGAGGATAATGACCCTGCAACCCAGGTGGACGACTGGTGTCAAGATCTCCATGTTGTGACAGACACCACTCCTGCCCATCAAAAACAGGGTGTACACTGGGTGGTATAAGAATACTCGCAGGTGTTCAGTAAACATCCACTAGACTTTGGGAGGATTAAGGGGGTTCAACATCATATCCCGACAGGTGACCATTCCCCAATCAAAGAAAATTATAGGCCTATACCACCAGCTCACTACCAGAAGGCAAAAGAAATGCTGCATGACATGAGGAAGGCGGGAGTAATAAGGGATAGTTGTAGTCCCTTGGCAGCTCCCCTAGTGCTAGTTAGGAAAAAGGACGGGAGCATGAGAATGTGTGTAGATTACCGACAAGTAAATCGCATTACACTTAAAGATGCATACCCTTTACCACGCATAGAGGAGTCCCTAGCTGCCTTAAAGTCTGCAAATTACTTTTCTACCCTTGACCTCACTAGTGGGTACTGGCAAGTAGCTGTGGCTGAGGAGGATCGGGAGAAGACGGACTTTACCACCCCGATGGGACTCTGCGAGTTCAACAGTATGCCGTTTGGACTCTGCAATGCCCCCAGAACGTTCCAGAGATTGATGGAGTGCTGCCTGGGACACCGCAACTTCGAGACTGTGTTACTTTACCTGGATGACGTGATAGTGTACTCCAGAACGTACGAGGACCACTTGAAACACCTGGCAGAGGTATTTGAGTCACTGTCCCGGTACGGGAAGAAGTTGAAGCCCTCAAAGTGCCACCTGCTCAAGAGAAAGTACCTGGGGCACATTGTCAGTCTGGAAGGGGTAGCACCAGACCCAGAGAAAGTCACAGCCATCCAAAAGTGGCCGGAGCCGAAAAACCTCAAGGAGGTGCGTGAGTTCCTGGGACTAGTAGGATACTATCGGAGGTTCGTAAAGGACTACACTAAGAAAGCAGCTCCTCTGCAAGACCTCCTGGTAGGGCAGTCCCCCAAAGGCAGAAATCCCCCATTCCACTAGGGAAAGGAGCAAGCCGAGTCTTTTCAGGAGATGAAGGAGATCCTGACGGGTGACGAGATCCTAGCCTACCCTGACTACAGCAAACCATTCCTGTTGTATACAGATGCCAGCAACGAAGGGCTGGGTGCTGTCCTAAGTCAGAAGCAGAATGGTCAAGAGAAGGTGATCGCATACGCAATCAGGAAGCTCCGCCCGACTGAGAGGAACCCAGAGAACTATAGCAGCTTCAAGTTGGAGTTCCTGGCCTTGGTCTGGGCCATCATTGAAAGGTTCAAGCACTATCTGGCCTCCAGTAAGTTCACTGCCTTTACTGATAACAACCCCTTGACCCATCTTGAAACAGCTAAGTTGGGGGCACTGGAACAACGATGGATGGCTCGGCTGTCAAACTACCAATTTACAATTAAATACCGGGTGGGCCGCAAGAACGCCAACGCCGATGCCCTGTCTAGGATGCCTCACCAGTCAGACACAGAAGAAGAAGTGGATGACCTGGAAGAGATAGAGCTACCTGCCTTTCATCGGAGTGGGATGATCCACGAGCAACGAGCCTCCAGGAAGCAGCGTGGAAAGACGTTAAACCCCCTGCCTCACCACAGCTGGAAAGAGACCCAGGACAGCGACCCGGTTGTCAGCCGCATCAAACAGCTGATAACCCAAGAAGGTGCTTCCCTGGAGAAAGATGCGTCTCTGCAAGCAAAGCAGCTGTGGAACGAGAGGAGCCGGCTGTTTATCTACCGTGAGAAGCTGTGCCGGAGGTACATTAATCCAAGAACCCATGAGATGGTATGGCAGATAGTGGTCTAGAAGACAGACATCCAGATGGTATTAGAAGCTTACCACGATCAGGCGGGGCACTTTGGCTGGAAAAAGCTAGAGACCCTGCTGAAGTGTCGATTCTACTGGGTAGGAATGCGCAGCTCCATTGAGAGGTGGGGTCGGGACTGTGGACCCTGTGGCCTAAGAAGAAAAGACTTCAGCAGCCAGAAGGCACCCCTGCAACCCATCAAGAAGACTCGGCCCCTGGAGATCGTGGCCCTGGACCATGTCAAGCTGTCCCCCAGCAGGTCAGGGTACTCCTATGCTCTGACCATGGCGGATCACTACTCACGTTTTCTGGTGGTCGCCCCTGTCAAAGACCTGACCGCAGAGACAGCAGCAAAAACCTTCCAGGCGTGTTTCTGCAGACCCCATGGGTACCCTGAGCAGGTGCTGATGGACCAAGGCCCGGCCTTTGAGGCTGAATTGTTCAAGGAGTTCTGTCATCTATATGGGTGTAAGAAGATAAGAACTACACCGTACCACCCACAAACAAACGGTCTCTGTGAGAAGATGAACAACATCATCGACCTGCTAAAGACCATACCACTTGAGGAGAGAAATCAG
Organism: Phyllobates terribilis; assembly: GCF_046119375.1. Classification (NCBI taxonomy): domain Eukaryota; kingdom Metazoa; phylum Chordata; class Amphibia; order Anura; family Dendrobatidae; genus Phyllobates; species Phyllobates terribilis. The sequence goes on from NW_027362769.1 coordinate 289,677,481, forward strand.
TGGCCAGGCCTACTACCAGACCTAGTGGATCTGTACAATCATATACCAGTCAGTTCCACCAACTGCACTCCGGCATACCTCATGCGGGCAAGGCCAGGAAAGCTGCCCATGGATCTAGAGCTTGGTGTTGTTGAGCCTGAAGCTGATATGACCACTGAGGACTGGGACAAGAACAGACAAGAGCAGTACAGAAGGGTACAAGCTTGTGTCGAGGACAGTCTTACTCGGGTGAGAGAAAATCAGGAAATGCACAACAACAAAAACGCTCCCGCAGTACCCATTACATCTGGTGAGACAGTATTGAAAAGGAAAAGACATAATCACAAACTTGATGACCAGTGGGAAAAAGACCCCTGCACTGTGTTACCGTCAAGGTTTGACAACAAGAAGACATGTATAATCAGTCGAGACGGAGGAAGAACATCTGTAACAGTGTCCAGGGACCATCTAAAGTTGTGTCCAGACTTACTGAAACCTCAGGAAGAAGTGCCTCTCACAATCCCAGAAGAACCTAAAGAAACAGTGATCCACACTGACCTAGGAGACTTCCCAGCAGATTGGCCTCAGATAGGAGGAGCAGTAATCATCCCAGTACTCCAATTCTATGAACAGCCAGAAAAGCCTCCACCGCAAGTTGAACCTGTAAGTGCAGCAGAAGAGCCAGCTCAAGAAGTATCCCCGGATGAAGGATCCCCGGCAGGAGCAGAGCAAGAGGGCCCAGCCAATGGCAGACTTGCCAGTCCAAGAGAGAGGTTAAGGCAGTTTTACAACATGGTCACACGTAGAACTGGTAGAGTAAATGAGAATGGAGACACTGATACCCCACCAACCACCGCACTACGCAGATCAGCACGTAGCACGAGAGGTAAACCCCCTGCTAGGTACACGCAGTAGATGGTCAAAAGTTCTGAAAGTGTAGATAGTTACCCCTGGGGTATTGTGTAATAAATTGAAATGTATTGAATTAATTGTGTATTTTCATGCATGTTTCTATTAATTTGTGCTTTGCCTATTTACTTTCTTATTCACCTAAGAACTGCGTGGCTGAGGACTGTGTGCAGCCCAAAAACTCTTTTTGTATATAATTGCGCTCCCTGGAGTGCCCTTTCAGGTGACCTCAGAAGGAAAACCTGTCTGGAGTGGCTCTCTTGGAGGTCCAACTCGGGATCTTCATGCCCTGCAGCCACCCCAGGGCCTATATAGAGGGTTTAGGACAGGTCCCTCAAAACCACCAAGTACTCTACCTTGTGAGATGGACATCCTGTATGGGAACCTCACCATAGGAGACTTGAAATCTGAGGACACTCTGCTTTGTTATTGTTATGTAACCTTTAAGATTCGTGCCTCCCATAAAGGGAAGATTGTTCTTATTGTTAATATATTGTTCATGTTTCCTAATGTTACTATTTTATAAAATGTACTTCAGCCCGGGAGTGCTGAGTTTAACTAGGGGGGAATGTGACGCCCAGCTGTGCTTGGTATCACAAATCCTAGAAGGGTGTATTGATGGATTCCTCCACAAGAGGCCCCCATAACAATTCACACATCTCCACCTTCCACCTCAGACCAGCAGAGGGAGCCCATTAGGAATAGATAAATAGGGAAGGTGGAGCCAGGCAGTTAGTGAGTTGGTCTGGAGACGACAGTCAGTTGGTCTAGACTTGAGTCGACAGAGAGCAGAACCTGTTGAGGGAGTTCCTGCAGTAGAGAAGCCTGAAAGAGGTCAGCCTGCAGTGGAGCACAGTCCAGACTCAGTTGTAGCTCAGAGAGGTGAGCTTAGGTGTGCCGGCGCCATAAGATCGGTGAAGCGCAGCAAGCTGCCGTTAGTGTGAGTAGCCTAGTGAGGGCCCCAGTAGGCCGAAGGCGAAGTGGTGAGTTAGTACATAGGGGGCAGAGGAGCTTAACTAGCTCACCCCGAAGAAGATACCGGACACCGGGTCCGAAGTTTACCGGGATCTCTATGACCCAGTAAGATAAACCAGATTCCCTGGAGAACTACAAGTCCCAGGATCGCTAAAGTGCTGATACGCAACAGAGCCAGGAGACACATAGGCCCCGTAAGTCGGGAGCGCGTACTCCAAGGAAAGGCCCTACCACAAGGTCAGCCAGCGCAGGACAGAGACAAAGTTAGGCCTAGCTCCAGGCAGGTCAGAAACTTACTATGCAGAGGCAAGAAGCAGGAGGCCCAAAACCAGCTCATTGGGGAGGATCCTGACATGCACCCTTCACCCTACAGTGCTCCGGGGCGTGCCTGAATTTCCATCAGTAAAAGGTACTGAAGTGACTATCGTGTCTGTCCCTGTTCTTGCTCTGACCTGGCTTGATCTCGCCTCTCCTGCATATCCTTTTCCCTACACTGCCCTGAGGCCTAGCTCCACCTGTGGGGAGCTATACCATCAAGCTGCCTTATCATCGGCCTCAGTGGACTGCGCAGCGCTGGTGATCCTCACCAGAAGCCACAGGTGGCGTCACAAACTCTTTTATTAACTTAACAAAATATCCACCCTTTTTAAGGAGAGACCCCAGGGTACTGGCCCGGGAGCCGACCACCGCGACATCCCTGAAGGCCAGGCTAAAGGCCCGGGTACCAAGTCATCCCCCATTCCCCTGGGCAAGTCACATCACCTGTGCAATACTAGGCAAATCCTAAAAACATGATGTTTTGGGAGCCTTGATGACTTGAGTTTGGGAATCACTGGTCTAGAGGAAGACCAAATGTCCTTTGTGTGTGCTTTCCAGATCAAACCTTCATGTACTGAGGTTTGATATTTCTCTTTAGGTTTATAATAGCTGTAATCAACCCTTTGTCTTTCATCTGAGATGCAAGAAGGAGGAGGGGTCTCTCTAAATTTCAGTGGTTCTCTTCCAGCAGGATCTCTCACTGATCTTATTTGTAAAAGATCTATATTTCTTTACTTTAGTAGCTTTATTTTTATAACTGTTTTGCCTTTATGCGTATGTAATTTTCAATACATCATTTTTTTAAAACTTTTGTAAGCAAAGTTTTAATATTAAATCTTAAAATTAAAAAGTTTGCTTTTTACTCCTGAAAAACCTACACACAACCTTGAAAAAGCAAATAATTATTTAGCCATGGTAAACCTTTGAATGTTAGTGTACTAAAAGTTAAGCTGGCTCAGAATTCAGTAGTTAGTGGCATTGATGGAGTTGTATAGTTGAAACTGTATTGGCGCTAGACTTATGCTCAATGTAACATACCTGGCGGCGTCCTTGCATAGTGGTCCATCTCCCACTGTGCAAGAGCGCGCACTTGATCTCCTGTCCAGAATGTCTCTCTGGCTTCCCTCTATGCTGTCTGTTTGTGTCTGTTTCTGCTGCTTAAGGGCGGCGCCCGATCACTTCCTGCTTTTTGTACCTGCTGTGGGTCACACCCCTTGTGCGTCCTCAGCCTATTGCTGTCTGTCACCTGGTATATAGCTCAGCTGCTCCCATCTATCCCTGCCTGAGCATAGTGTTTCATTCAGTGTGTGCTTGCACTCTGAAGGTGCCAGGTCCCGTTCTGTGTTCTCTTGTCTGCCTATCCTGGAGGCTGTATTTCCAGGCCTGTCTGAACACGCTCCTAGCCTGTTCCTCCTGCCTTCTAGGGGCTGATTACCTAGACCCGTTCCTGTATCTTGTCTGACCTGTCTGAACACGCTCCTAGCCTGTTCCTCCTGCCTTCTAGGGGCCGATTACCTAGACCTGCTCCTGTATCTTGTCTGTCCTGTCTGAACACGCACCTTGCCTGTTCGTCCTGCCTCTCTGGGGGCCGTATTCCCAGACCCGCTCCTGTATTCCGCTGCAGTGTCGGTCTCCTCCGTACACTCAGTTCCAGTCTGAACTCTCTCCTACCCTTTACCTGTTTTGCCTCTATGTCCGTTCCCTTCCTTTTTCTGCAGAGTCTGAACTCGTACCTAACTCCTGCTTGTTGTCTCTGTACTCCCGTTTGTGAGTTTGTGGTCCACTCGCTACTTCTCTGCTAGTACCCTGTGGGTGTCTGGCTCTGCCTTTCCCTTCCTGTCTGTTCCGTGTGAACAGAGCCCTGTCCCCCCTACTCAGCCTAGCCTGCTCTGACTCCTTTGCTCACCGCTCCGGTGGTTCTAGCCTGCTCTGACTCCTTTGCTCACCGCTCTGGCGGTTCTAGTCTGCTCTGACTCCTTTGCTTACCGCTCCGGCGGTTCTAGCCTGCTCTGACTCCTTGCTCACTGCTCCGCAGCCTTGCTCCGCTCTGTCCCTTTTGCTCACTGCTCCGGCAGTCCTGTCCTGCCCTGCTTCTGCCCACTGCTCCGGCAGTCCTGTCCTGCCCTGCTTCTGCCCGCTGCTCCGGCAGTCCTGTCCTGCCCTGCTTCTGCCCGCTGCTCCGGCAGTCCTGTCCTGCCCTGCTTCTGCCCGCTGCTCCGGCAGTCCTGTCCTGCCCTGCTTCTGCCCGCTGCTCCGGCAGTCCTGTCCTGCCCTGCTTCTGCCCGCTGCTCCGGCAGTCCTGTCCTGCCCTGCTTCTGCCCGCTGCTCCGGCAGTCCTGTCCTGCCCTGCTTCTGCCCGCTGCTCCGGCAGTCCTGTCCTGCCCTGCTTGTGCTCGCTGCTCCTGCAGCCCCGTCCTGCTCTGTTCTTGCCCACCGCTTCGGGCGTTCCCTCTCTGCTGTGGTTGTCTACCGCATCTGCGGTTCTGTGACCCAGTCTGTACTGGGTCTTAACCTTTCTGTGCTCCAGCCCGTCCTTTCGGCCAGTACCTCCCTGCCTGCATACTCGCCTGTATCCACCCATCTGCATACCTGCCGTGTTTGCTTATATCCACCAGTCTGTGCCAGCCTAACCTGCCTGTTCCTGAGTCCCAGTGTGTACTGGGTCCTATCCCGCCTGTGTTCCTACCTGCTAGTGCCTCCCTGTCTGCACTCTAGCTGTGCTTGCCTGTACCCCTCTACCTGTATTGTTCCTGAGTCCCAGTGTGTACTGGGTCCTATCCCGCCTGTGTTCCTACCTGCTAGTGCCTCCCTGTCTGCACTCTAGCTGCGCTTGCCTTTACCCGCCTGCCTGCATACCAGTCGTGCCTGCCTATACCCTCCAGTCTGTGCGCCAGCCTAACCAGCCTGATCCAGTAATCCCTGTGTGGGTCAACCCCCGTGTCCGGAGTTTGACCTGGAGTAGCACCTGGTCCCTCTGCCCGGTTTCTCCCTGGTGCACTGGCGTCGTATGCCGTCGTGCCATCTTGGTCGGATCGGCCAGATACTTAGTCACGCCCCTCCAGGCACTCTCCGGTTCATGGTCCAGTGGAATCACTACAATCACACGCACACGCCGCTCAGCCCGGGCGTGTGCATAACACTCAATACTTCCTGAATGCCAGGAAAGTCTGTTGAATTATTAATCTCTGCCTGCACACCAATGATGAGCACATTTGTGATTGAGTCATCATATAAATCAATCTTCCTTATAGCATACAGCACACACACTGCATGCCTGATTTTTTGCTCTGGTCCTGCCCCATCCATCAGAGGAGAGGGCAAAAAACTGTGTCAATAAGCAGATGCACAATTTCCTGACTGAATTTAACTTTCTACACTATTGTGCATTCAGCTTGGAGAGGTGAGGAACAGAGGCTGAGCAAGCTCTGTCTGGCACAACAGAGTGAGTTATTGAGTAGGCCCCTTCCTTAAAGTGTGCCTCATATTTTAGAAACTCCCAGCAAGTCACACATACCCCTCGACAATCTTAAGACTTTGAAGTGAAACAAACCACTAGTGTTTTTTAATAAAAAGTATTTTCTACAGAATACCTTTGTTTTATCTGTACTTATCGGATATATTTGCCTTCTTGTCTCAACGGGAGCACCCTTTATCTGGTTTGTTTCATTTCATTAAGCTCTACTGGAACTCCCCATGGAAAATATTTTCACAATATACCAGATAGGCTGCATCGGCTGGAATCCACTATAGAGCAATTGGAGTTATGCCTATAGCACAATGTTGCCAGGTGAGAACATTTGCTACTATTGGTTTTATAGTTTTAACTTACCATGCTCATAAAGAGCTCATCTCTCTCCTTTTTCCACCAAGGAAAATCAATTGTTAGTTTAATCTTGAGTCTTTGCCCTGTATTGGAAAATGTTTTCTCTCCATTAGCCCTGCCTTTTGCAATTTCTCTACCTCTTTTCATGTGTGAACATGATGTGCTACACAGGAGGGCAGTATGTCCCCCCAAAATCCTGAGTCTGAATTGTAGAATCAGGATCATGGTCAGAACCAGAAAGCCAAACCACCGATGAGCAAAAAAATATGAAGGATTCTAGTGGATGAACCTCTGCTTAGTGGCTGCTAGGGAGCTACAGTCTATGGATGGAGTGAGGGTCACAGCCATCCTCCCACTATACTCACTACCCTGTTGTTGGAGCTTTAGAGCAGTTACACCTGCCCACCAGCACAGATCTACTGTAGAGTCTCAGGCCATGGTTCAATACTGCAGGACTATGCAAAAGAACTAAAGAGATCATTTGTCCCCCTTTCTCTCCTGCACTGCTACTGCAGCCCACCTCTGTAGCTTGCACTAGAACGAGTGGAAGATAAGTCTCTAGTGTCACTTACTTCTTACTTCCAGACATGAAGTGAGTGCTGGAGCTTCTTTTATACTGGCTTTAGCCCAACTATCCTCTCCTTATCCACTAGCAAGATGCAGCAGACCCCCATGATCACATGTGCATCACACGTATATGTGACTGGCATCCTATGCAAGCCCCATCTGTCTGCATTTGCAATACTACACAGTCACCCCTCCATGAATTGGTAGGTTAGTGAGTGGCTGTGGCATCAGTATTTTATACCTGTGCTGCCCCCGGCATTATTGTGGAGGTCTGCTGCATCCTGCTAGTGCATTGGTAATCTGATCTGGTGTTGGCAAGGCTAGGTTTCTTTTCTGCGATGTTTTTTGAATTGATGTCCTTTTCTGTGAGCCATTTTTAATTTTAGAGTAGGGACTCTTGATGCGGGTTGTGAGCTTGCGTATTTTGGCCAAAATATCGACCAATACCTCATGTAATGTATTTATCTTGTAGATTATTTTTCATCTTTTTATTGCACATTTTCCATTTTTTTGCAAGATGCAGTCAGGCCCTTTATTGCTTGTTGGGTGAATTGGGGAGGTTCTGTCTTGTGGGGTGCATGTACAGTACATAGTGCTGGGCAGCCTGCTTGATTTAAAAATATGGGTGTCATGATGCGTATTCATGGCGCACATGCATCACATGCACTGTGCATCACACGTATCTGTGTGACTGGTGTCCTGTGTGCATTTTTAATACTACACAGCCATTCCCTCCATGAATTGGTAGGTTACTGAGTGGCTGTGGCATCAGTATTTTGCACCTCTACTGCCCCTGGCTTTATCATGGGGGTCTGCTGCATCCTGCTAGTGCATTGTTAATCTGACCTGGTGTTGGTAGGGCTGGTTTCTTTTTGGTGATTTTTTTGAATTGATGTCCTTTTCTGTGAGCCGTTTTCAATTTTCAAGTCCAGCCACAGATTGTAAATGTGATTTAGGTCTGGACTTTGAATGGGCTATTCACACACATGAATATGCTTTGATCTAGACCAGGGGTCTCAAACTCGGCTGGGTATATGGGTCGCACACCGAAAAAAATTTAATTTGGGGGGCCGCATTCTTTGCAGGACAAAGTGAAATTTTTAGTGATACTATTTCTTTTCTATACACCTTTTGAACATTTTTGCTGTTTATTTTATTTTTTATAGCTTGGGTCGTTACGGATGTGGTGATAATAAACGTGCACTTCTTTTGCTTACTTTAGTTTATATATAAAAAAGCATTTTTAGTGGCAAAATATTTTTTCCTGCTTTATTTTGAAGTTTTTCAGCAAAAATCTTGTAGTAATGTGCCCCACCCTGGTCTGCATCTTGTAATGTTCCCCATCTTTGTCCCCATCTTGTCGTAATATTCCATACTGGTCCCCATCTTGTTGTAATGTCTCCCATCCTGGGCCCCATATTGTCGTAATGTCACATACTGGTCCCCATATTGTAGATATGTCCTCATCTTGTAGTAATGCCCCATCCTGGTCCCCATCTTGTTGTAATATCCCCATCATGGTCCCCCTCTTGTAGCAATGTGCCCATCCTGGTCCCCATCTTGTAGTAATGTTCCCCATCCTGGTCCCCATATAGTAGGAATGTCCCTATTCTGGTCCCCATATTGTAGGAATGTCCTCCATCCTGGTCCCCATGATTTAGGAAGGTCCCCATCCTGGTCCCCATTTTGTAGGAATGTCCCCATCCTTTTCCCCATATTGTAGAAAGATCCCCATCCTGGTCCTCTTCTTGAAGTAATGTGCCCATCCTGGTCTCCATCTTGTAGGAATGTCCCCATCCTGGTCGCCATATTGTAGGAATGCCCCCATCCTGGTCGCCATATTGTAGGAATGTCCCCATCCTGGTCCCCATCTTGTAGTAATGTCCCCATCCTGGTCCCCATCTTGTAGGAATGTCCCAATCCTGGTCCCCATCTTGTAGGAATGTCCCCATCCTGATCCCCATGTTGGTTGAATGTCCCCATCCTGGTCCCCATCTTGTAGGAATGTTCCCATTCTGGTCCCCATATTGTAGGAATGTCCACCATCCTGGTCCCCATGTCTTAGGAATGTCCCCATCCTGGTCCCCATATTGTAGGAAGGTCCCCATCCTGGTCCCCATATTGTAGGAATGTCCCCATCCTGTTCCCCATATTGTAGAAAGATCCCCATCCTGGTCCTCCTCTTGAAGTAATGTGCCCATCCTGGTCCCCATCTTGTAGGAATGTCCCCATCCTGGTCCCCATATTGTAAGAATGTTCCCATCCTGGTTCCCATATTGTAGGAATGTCCCCATTCTGGTCCCCATATTGTAGGAATGTCCCCCATCCTGGTCCCCATGTTTTAGGAATGTCTCCATCCTGGCCCCCATAATGTAGGAAGGTCCCCATCCTGGACCCCATCTTGTTGGAATGTCCCCATCCTGGTCCCCATATGATAAGAATGTCCCCATCCTGGTCGCCATATTGTAGGAATGTCCTCATCCTGGTCCCCATATTGTAGGAATGTCCCCATGCTGGTCCCCATCTTGTAGGAATGTCCCCATCCTGATCCCCATGTTGGTGGAAGGTCTCCATCCTGGTCCCCATCTTGTAGGAATGTCCCCATCCTGTTCCCCATATTGTAGAAAGGTCCCCATCCTGGTCCTCCTCTTAGAGTAATGTGCCCATCCTGATCCCCATCTTGTAGAAATGTCACCATCCTGGTCCCCATATTATAAGAATGTCCCAATCATGGTCGCGATATTGTAGGAATGTCTCCATTCTGGTCCCCATATTGTAGGAATGTCCCCCACCCTGGTCCCCATGTTTTAGGAATGTCTCCATCCTGGCCCCCATATTGTAGGAAGGTCCCCATCATGGTCCCCATATTGTAGGAATGTCCACATCCATTTCACCATATTGTAGAAAGATCCCCATCCTGGTCCCCATTTTGTAGGAATGTCCCCATCCTGGTTACTATATTGTTGGAATGCCCCCTTCCTGGTCGCCATATTGTAGGAATGTCCCCATCCTGGTCCCCATCTTGTAGGAATGTCCCCATCCTGGTCCGCATCTTGTAGGAATGTCCCCATCCTGGTCCCCATCTTGTAGGAATGTCCCCATCCTGATCCCCACGTTGGTGGAAGGTCCCCATCTTGTAGGAATGTCCCCATCCTGGTCCCCATATTATAAGAATGTCCCCATCCTGGTCGCCATATTGTAGAAATGTCCCCATCCTGATCCCCATCTTGAAGTAATGTGCCCATCTTGATCCCCATCTTGTAGGAATGTCCCCATCCTGGTCCCCATATTGTAAGAATGTTCCCATCCTGGTCCCCATATTGTAGGAATGTCCCCATTCTGGTCCCCATATTGTAAGAATGTCCCCCATCCTGGTCCCCATGTTTTAGAAATGTCTCCATCCTGGCCCCCATATTGTAGGAAGGTCCCCATACTGGTCTCCATATTGTAGGAATGTCCCCATCCTGTTCCCCATATTGTAGAAAGATCCCCATCCTGGTCCCCATCTTGTAGTAATGTCCCCATCCTGGTCCCCATATTGTTGGAATGCCCCCATCCTGGTCCCCATCTTTTAGGAATGTCCCCATCCTGGTCCCCATCTTGTAGGAATGTCCCCATCCTGGTCCCCATCTTGTAGGAATGTCCCTATCCTGATCCCCATGTTGGTGGAAGGTCCCCATCCTGGACCCCATCTTGTAGGAATGTCCCCATCCTGGTCCCCATATTATAAGAATGTCCCCATCCTGGTCGCCATACTGTAGGAATGTCCTCAACCTGGCCCCCATATTGTAGGAATGTCCCCATACTGGTCCCCATCTTGTAGGAATGTCCCAATCCTGGTCCCCATCTTGTAGGAATGTCCCCATCCTGATCCCCATGTTGGTGGAAGGTCCCCATCCTGGTCCCCATATTGTAGGAATGTCCCCATCCTGTTCCCCATATTGTAGAAAGGTCCCCATCCTGGTCCTCCTCTTAGAGTAATGTGCCCATCCTGATCCCCATCTTGTAGGAATGTCCCGATCCTGGTCCCCATATTGTAAGAATGTCCCAATCATGGTCGCGATATTGTAGGAATGTCCCCATTCTGGTCCCCATATTGTAGGAATGTCCCCCACCCTGGTCCCAATGTTTTAGGAATGTCTCCATCCTGTCTCCCATATTGTAGGAATGTCCCCATCCTTTTCCCCATATTGTAGAAAGATCCCCATCCTGGTCCTCCTCTTGAAGTAATGTGCCCATCCTGGTCTCCATCTTGTAGGAATCTCCCGATCCTGGTCACCATATTGTAGGAATGCCCCCATCCTGGTCGCCATATTGTAGGAATGTCCCCATCCTGGTCCCCATCTTGTAGTAATGTCCCCATCCTGATCCTCATGTTGGTGGAAGGTCCCCATCCTGGTCCCCATCTTGTAGGAATGTCCCCATCCTGATCCCCATGTTGGTGGAAGGTCCCCATCCTGGTCCCCATCTTGTAGGAATGTCCCCATTCTGGTCCCCATATTGTAGGAATGTCCCCCATCCTGGTCCCCATGTTTTAGGAATGTCCCCATTCTGGTCCCCATATTGTAGGAAGGTCCCCATCCTGGTCCCCATATTGTAGGAATGTCCCCATCCTGTTCCCCATATTGTAGAAAGATCCCCATCCTGGTCCTCCTCTTGAAGTAATGTGCCCATCCTGGTCCCCATCTTGTAGGAATGTCCCCATCCTGGTCCCCATATTGTAGGAATGTCCCCATTCTGGTCCCCATATTGTAGGAATGTCCCCCATCCTGGTCCCCATGTTTTAGGAGTGTCTCCATCCTGGCCCCCATATTGTAGGAAGGTCCCCATCCTGGTCCCCATATACTAGGAATGTCCCCATCCTGTTCCCCATATTGTAGAAAGATCCCCATCCTGGTCCACATCTTGTAGGAATGTCCCCATCCTGGTCCCCATATTGTAGGAATGCCCCCATCCTGGTCCCCATCTTGTAGGAATGTCCCCATCCTGGTCCCCATCTTGTAGGAATGTCCCCATCCTGGTCCCCATCTTGTAGGAATGTCCCCATCCTGATCCCCATGTTGGTGGAAGGTCCCGATCCTGGACCCCATCTTGTAGGAATGTCCCCATCCTGGTCCCCATCTTGTAGGAATGTCCCCATCCTGATCCTTATGTTGGTGGAAGGTCCCCATCCTGGACCCCATCTTGTAGGAATGTCCCCATCCAGGTCCCCATATTATAAGCATGTCCCCATCCTGGTCGCCATATTGTAGGAATGTCCTCATCCTGGTCCCCATATTGTAGGAATGTCCCCATACTGGTCCCCATCTTGTAGGAATGTCCCAATCCTGGTCCCCATCTTGTAGGAATGTCCCCATCCTGATCCCCATGTTGCTTGAAGGTCCCCATCCTGGTCCCCGTCTTGTAGGAATGTCCCCATCCTTTTCCCCATATTGTGGAAAGTTCACCATCCTGGTCCTCCTCTTAGAGTAATGTGCCCATCCTGATCCCCATCTTGTAGGAATGTCCCCATCCTGGTCACCATATTGTAAAAATGTCCCAATCATGGTCGCAATATTGTAGGAATGTCCCCATTCTGGTCCCCATATTGTAGGAATGTCCCCCACCCTGGTCCCCATGTTTTAGGAATGTCTCCATCCTGGCCCCCATATTGTAGGAAGGTCCCCATCCTGGTCCCCATATTGTAGGAATGTCCCCATCCTATTCCCCATATTGTAGAAAGATCCCCATCCTGGTCCCCATCTTGTAGGAATGTCCCCATCCTGGTCCCCATCTTGTAGGAATGTCCCCATCCTGGTCCCCATCTTGTAGGAATGTCCCCATCCTGATCCCCACGTTGGTGGAAGGTCCCCATCCTGGTCCCCATCTTGTAGGAATGTCCCCATCCTGGTCCCCATATTATAAGAATGTCCCCATCCTGGTCCCCATATTGTAGGAATGCCCCCATCCTGGTCCTCATCTTGTAGGAATGTCCCCATCCTGGTCCCCATCTTGTAGGAATGTCCCCATCCTGGACACCATCTTGTAGAAATGTCCCCATCCTGGTCCCCATATTATAAGAATGTCCCCATCCTGGTCGCCATATTGTAGGAATGTCCTCATCCTGGTCCCCATATTGTAGGAATGCCCCCATACTGGTCCCCATCTTGTAGGAATGTCCCAATCCTGGTCCCCATCTTGTATGAATGTCCCCATCCTGATCCCCATATTGGTGGAAGGTCCCCATCCTGGTCCCCATCTTGTAGGAATGTCCCCATCCTGTTCCCCATATTGTAGAAAGGTCCCCATCCTGGTCCTCCTCTTAGAGTAATGTGCCCATCCTGATCCCCATCTTGTAGGAATGTCCCCATCCTGGTCCCCATATTGTAAGAATATCCCAATCATGGTCGCGATATTGTAGGAATGTCCCCATTCTGGTCCCCATATTGTAGGAATGTCCCCCACCCTGGTCCCCATGTTTTAGGAATGTCTCCATCCTGGTCGCCATATTGTAGGAATGTCCCCATCCTGGTCCCCATCTTGTAGGAATGTCCCCATCCTGGTCCCCATCTTGTAGGAATGTCCCCATCCTGGTCCCCATCTTGTTGGAATGTCCCCATTCTGTCCCCATGTTGGTGGAAGGTCCCCATTCTGGTCCCCAACTTGTAGGAATGTTCCCATCCTGGTCCCCACATTATAAGAATGTCCCCATCCTGGTTGCCGTATTGTAGAACTGTCCCCATCCTGGTCCCCATATTGTAGGAATGTCCCCATACTGGTCCCCATCTTGTAGGAATGTCCCAATCCTGGTCCCCATCTTGTAGGAATGTCCCCATCCTGATCCCCATGTTGGTGGAAGGTCCCCATCCTGGTCCCCATCTTGTAGGAATGTCCCCATCCTGATCCCCATATTGTAGAAAGGTCCCCATCCTGGTCTTCCTCTTGAAGTAATGTGCCCATCCTGATCCCCATCTTGTAGGAATGTCCCCATCCTGGTCCCCATATTGAAAGAATGTCCCCATCCTGGTCCCCATATTGTAGGAATGTCCCCATCCTGGTCGCCATATTGTAGCAATGTCCCCATCCTGGTCACCATATTGGAGGAATGTTCCCATCCTGGTCCCCATCTAGGACACAGATGTTAGCTGCTGGCCTCTGATAGGCCGGCGGCTGGCATTGGTATTGCTTCGTGCAGAGAGCCGTTCTCTGCGCGGCAATACACTGAATGAACGCGTAGCTGTCGGTGACTCCTGGACCGGCCCGCGATCGGGGTCTATGGTGCCTGCGGGCCGCATGAAACAGCCTGAAGGGCTGTATGCGGCCCGAAGGCCACGTATTTGAGACCCCTGATCTAGACTGCTCAATTGTAGCTCTGGCAGGATGTTTACGGTCGTTGTCCTGCTGGAAGGTGTATCTACATACAAGTCTCAAGTCTTTTTCAGCCTCTAACAGGTTTTCCTCCAAGTTTGCCCTGAATTTAACTCCATACATCTTCCCATCAGCAATGACCAGCTTCACTGTCTTTTCTGAAGAAAAGTATACCAAGAGCAGGATGCTGCCACCACCATGTTGGAAGGTGGGATAGCATTTTCAGGGTGATGTGCAGTGTTAGTTTTCCACCACATATAACGTTTTACATTTAGCCCAAAAAGTTTCACTTTGTCTCATTGGACCAGAGCACCTTCTTCCACATGCCAGCTGTGTCCCCTGTAAGGCTTTTTGCAAACTGCAAACGGGACTTGTTATGGCTCATTTTCAAAACTGGCTTTCTTCTTGACATTCTTCCATAAAGACCAGATTTGTGGAGTATAAAACTAATCTCACCTGAGCTGTGGATCTGCACAGTTCCTCTAGAGCAGGGGTCTCAAACACGCGGCCCGCGGGCCGCATGCGGCCCCTGAGGCTGCTTTATGCGGCCCGCAGGCACAGACCCCTTGACGATCCCGACCTGGTCCAGGAGGAGCCGCCCACAGCAGCGCTGAATTGCCGCACAGAGACTGTTTCCCAGCACTGCATTTCCAATGCCAGCCGCTGGCCAATCAGAGGCCAGCAGCTGATATCTGCGTGTCGGCGCAGCGAGTATGACGTCATTGCCATATGCAGATGTCAGCTGCTGGCCTCTGATTGGCCGGCGGCTGACATTGAAAATGCTGTGCTGGGAGACAGTCTCTGTGCGGCAATGCAGCGCTGCTGTCTGCGGCTCCTCCTGGACCAGGTCGGGATCGTCAAGGGGTCGGACTCTGTGGTGCCTGCGGGCCACATCTGCAGGAAGGCCGCCGAGGGAACGGAGGACAGGTGAGAATCATCTTTTTTTTTTTCTATTTTATGTGTGTGAAGAACAGCACAGGGTGCACATAGCCACAACATGGGGACCGGGATGGGGCACAGAGCCACAAGAGGGGACCTGGATGGGGCACATAGCCACAAGAGGGGACCTGGATGGGGCACATAGCCACAGGATGGGGCACAGAGCCTCAAGATGTGGACCTGGATGGGGCACATAATGGGGACCTGGATGGGGCACAGAGCCACAAGATGGGGACCAGAGCCACAACATGGGGACCTGGATGGGGCACATAGCCCCAAGATGGGGACCTGGATGAGGCACATTAGTACAAGATGGGCGCCAGGATGGGGAACGTTGCCACTGGATGGGGACCTGGATGGGGCACATAGCCACAAGATGGGGACCTGGATGGGGCACAGAGCCACAAGATGGGGACCTGGATGGGGCACAGAGCCACAAGATGGGGACCAGAGCCACAAGATGGGGACCAGAGCCACAAGATGGGGACCTGGATGGGGAACATTGCCACAGGATGGGGACCTGGATGGGGCACATAGCCCCAAGATGGGGACCTGGATGAGGCACATTAGTACAAGATGGGCGCCAGGATGGGGAACGTTGCCACAGGATGGGGACCTGGATGGGGCACATAGCCACAGGATGGGGACCTGGATGGGGCACATTAGTACAAGATGGGGACTTGGATGGGGAACATTACTACAAGATGTTTTCCATTATTACTATATGATGCTAATTGTAAGACAATATTACTGTATGTGGCCAATTGGGGGAAATAAAATTGTAAAAAAAATAAAAAATAAAATAAAAGCATGAAAAAATATTGGGCACTAAAAATGCTGTTTTATATGTAAACTAAAGTAAACACAAAAAAGTGCACGTTTATTATCGCCACATCCATAACGACCCAAGCCATAAAAAAATAAACACGGCAAAAATGTTCAAAAGGTGTATACAAAAAAAATGGTATCACTAAAAATGTCACATTGAACAAAGAATGCGGCCCCCCAAATTCAAATTTTTTCCATGTGCGGCCCATATACCCAGCCGAGTTTGAGACCCCTGCTCTAGAGTGACCATTGGCCTCTTGGCTGCTTCTCTTATTAGTGTTCTCCTTGCTTGTGTCAGTTTAGGTGGATGGCCATGTCTTTATAAGTTTTGCAGTTGTGCCATATTGCTTCCATTTTTTGGATGGTAGATTGAATAGTACTTGATGAGATGTTCAGAGCTTGAGCTATTTTTTATAACAGAACACTGCTTTACTCTTCTCCATAACGTTACCCCTAACCTGTCTGGTGTATTCCTTGGTTTTCATGATGCTGTTTTATCCCTAATGTTCTCAAACAAACCTCTGAGCCTTTCACAGAACAGCTGCAGTTATACTGAGAATAAAATACACACTAAAGTGACTTCTGGTGGTAATTGGTCACACAAGATTTTATTTAAGGGTATCAGACTACAAGGGGCTAGATACAAACGTACGTCACAATTTTCACACTTATATATTATACGATACATACGTGCATACGTGCGCAAATTGACGCAAATTGACATAAAGTAAGGTCTTGGTGATCATGCAGACACATAAGCAGTGCCCGCACGGTCACAGTCAGGAGCTAATATTAAGTGATAGCTGAGTTCTGGCTGTCACAGTCAGGGCCAGTGCCCGCATCACCTCTAGCAGTTTAACCCCCTAAATGCAGCAATCAATGGTGTAATAGCATATAAAAGTCTAGGAGAGGGATGACACTCCTTCTCCCACCCGATCGGCAGCTAATATGGCCTGTTAGACCATGCCAAGAACATGGTCTAAAGCGCATTTTGTCAGTGTAACACTGACCGGGGTAATGCATTGCAATGCATTATACCAGTTATCAGACTAATAGAAGTTAAAATCCCTAGAGTGACTAAGCAAAAAAGTAAAAAAAGTGAAAAAAAATCAGAAAATATTTTTTAAAAAATCGCAACAAAGTACAAAAAATATATTAATAAATATATAAATTTCTGTAAAAACAAAATTAAAAGTACTCATATTTGGTTTCGCCATGTCCAGAACGACCTGATCTATAATACTGTCACACTGTTTTACTCCTTTAGTGAACCCAGTAAAAAAAAATAATAATAAACATGGCCAAAAACAAATGCTTTTTCATCATACCATCGAAAAAAGTGGAATAAAACACAAACAGTTGAATGCAAATAAAAAATGGTATAGCTGAAAACGTCATCGTGTCCCGCAGACAACAGACAGCCACATAACTCTATCAGTGAAGAAATAAAAAAGTTATAGCTCTCTGAATATAGTGATGCAAAAACAATTCTTTTTTCTATAAAATTGTTTTCATTGTGCAAAAGCGGCAAAAGAGGTGAGTATAAGATTTTTTTTATTTTTAACTTTTTTATTTATTTTTTTTTTTTAGTAAGGATGCAGCATTTGCAAGCAGAACTCTCTGGTCACAGAATATAAATCAATGCTAGTTGCATGGATTTATATTGTGTGACCAACTTTTCATGCCCTTTTCCAAGTGATGCTCAAAATCGCTTGGAAAAGCACTTGAAAAAGCATGTAAAAATGCTTAGAAAATGCTTCTCCCTGGCAGAAAAAACACATGTAAAATCTGCATGCGTTTTTTCTGCTAGGGAGAGAAAAACAAGCTCAGGAAATTTCTGACTGCAATCTGCATTGTGGGCACATGGCCTAAGGCTCATTTCACTGTAATTCTGCACTCTACACTGAGCTGCCACAATGGGGTTTCCATGTAAATCTCTGAAACGTGATTCAGAAGAAGCCCCCAATAGAAGATTCCCTATAATGAGGCAGATGGAGGCACTCTGGATGCCATTTAGCCTATGATCCAGCGATGTCAGCCTTTTTAACCCCTTAGTGACGGAGTCAATTATGTCCTCAATGCCCAGGCCAAATTTTACAATTCTGACCAGTGTCACTTTATGAGGTATGGAATGCTTCAACGGATCCCACTGATTCTGAAAATGTTTTTTTTTGTGACATATTGCACTTCATGATAGTGGTAAAATTTCTTCGATATGACTTGCGTTTATTTGTGAAAAAAATGGAAATTTGGCAAAAATTTTGCAATTTTCAAACTTTGAATTTTTATGCCCTTAAATCACAGTCATGTCACACAAATAGTTAATAAATAACATTTCCCACATGTTTACTTTACATCAGCACAATTTTTGCAACATTTTTTTTCGCTAGGAAGCTATAAGGGTTAAAAGTTGATTAGTGATTTCTCATTTTTCCAACAAAATTTACAAAGCCATTTTTCTTTAGGGACCACATCACATTTGAAGTGACTTTGAGATGTCTATATGACAGAAAATCCCCAAAAGTGACACCATTCTAAAAACTGAACCCTGAAGGTGCTCAAAACTAAATACAAAAAGTTTATTAACCCTTCACGTGCTTCACAAGAAAAATGAACATTTAACATTTTTCACACAAATTTTAATTCAGACCCCAAAATTTTTATTTTCGCAAGGGTAACAAGAGAAAATGGACCACAATTTTGTTGTGCAATTTCTTCTGAGTACGCCGATACTCCATATGTGAGGGAAAACCACTGTTTGGGTTTACGGCATGGCTCAGAAGGGAAGGAGCATCATCATTTGACTTTTTGAACGCAAAATTGGCTGGAATCTAGAGCAGACGCTATGTCGTGTTTGGAGAGACCCTGATGTGCCTAAAAAGTGAAAACCCCCACAAGTGACCCCATTTTGGAAACTACACCCCTCAATGAACTTACTAAGATGTGTGGTGAGCACGTTGAACCCCCAAGTGGTTCACAGAAGTTCATAATGTAGAGCCGTGAAAATAAAAAATCAAAATTTTTCCACAAAAATGATCTTTTAGTCTCAATTATTTTATTTTCACAAGTGTAAGAAGAAAAAATGGACCCTGAGAAATGTTGTGCAATGTCTGAGTACATTGATACCCCATATATGGGGAGAAATCACTGTTTGGGCTCACGGCAGGGCTCAAAAGGGAAGGAGCACTGTTTGACTTTTTGAATGTAAAATTTGCATTTGAATGGCCTAATTAGCTGTTGCCATGTCACATTTGGAGAGCATCTGATGTGCTTAAACAGTGGAAACCCCCCACAAGTGACCCCATTTTAGAAACTGCACCAATCAAGGATTTTATACAGGGTATAGTGAGCATTTTGAACCCAGAGGTACAACATCGAATTTGATAACATTAGGCTATCGTATTGAATATCTTGTAATTAGTGTCGAGCACAAGTGATTGCTACTTGAGTTGGCATCAAGTGCTTGGGTATGTACCAAGTATTGCGGGTGCTCGAGTGACATGCTCGAGTGACATGCTCGAGTGACATGCTTGAGCTCCCCCCCATGTTTTGCGGCTGTTAGACACCCAAAAAAAACATGCGGGGTTTGTCCGTGTATGACAGGCAATCCCTGCATGTTTTTTTTGCAGCATAACAGCTGCGAAACATGTTAGGCGGGGACTCTAGCATGTCACTCGAGTACTTGCGATACTCGGTGCATACCCGAGCACCCTAGGCAAACCCCAACACAACAATAACTCCAACCCGAACACAAGCCTAACCCTACTCCTAATCTTAACCCTAATAATAACCCTAATCGAAACCCTAATCCGAAACCCTAATCCTATGCCTAATCCTAACACAACCCTAACCCTAACTGCAAAGAATGGAAAAAATATATATTTTTATCTAAGAGGGTGAGAAAGGGGGATTTGATTCATTATTTTTTTCTTTTGATCACTGTCATAGGGTCACACTAATCAAAATGAACCTAAAGGAAAAATTCCCTATTGTTGCCGGGTACTGGCTGGCAGATCTCGGCGGGCGCACTACGCATGCGCCCGCCATTTTTTTTTACCGGAACATCATGGAGAGTTGGATGACAGATCAGGAGATCTGGGGAACACGGAGGTACCGGGTGGGATCGGGGGGGCTTCATTTTTCCCTCCTCTGACATGTACAGTATATAACATGTCAGAGGAGAGAGAAACCATTAAAACAGTTAGCACACTTTTTTTTATTGTGATCGGAGACTGGAAAAAATGGCCTTGATCATGTTTTCCAGGGTCTCAGCTACCGGGGGAGAATTTCTGACGCTGGGCGGAGCTACAGCCTTATTCCTCAGTGATGTGAAAGAGCGTCGTGGAGGCATAAGTACCCTTAAATGCTGCGGTGAAAATGTGTTTCATCGGTTGTTAAAGGGTTAAGCATGCATAAAAGTGCTGTCCACCACAGTTTGTGCACCTCTGAAAAGAAAGACACCACTGAACAGAGGCCAGACGAAGTCCAGAGTAACGCTGCTGCCTCATCATAGTGAATATACCCATTGCGGGTTTCATCTGAACTATGTCCTTCGGAGATGGAAACCATGATGTTCCTGGTGAATGTAAAACACAAGAAAAATATGATCCAAAATTTTTTGCAAAATGTTCCCAAAAAAAAGCTTTAACTCTATCTTCAAAAAAAATTAATCCCCACCCAGATCCACCATCTGTCAATGGGAATATAGGGGGCTTCCACTTTACTGGTAGCACAAACGCTCTGGAAAATTCCCCAAAAGAAATATATTTGCAATTTTTACTCAGCAACGTCCATTGCTGCATATTTCTGGAAAATACCTATCGATTCAAATTTGTCACTTGACCTGTAGATAAATTCACAGAGGGGTGAAATTTCCAAAATAGGATCATTTGACGGGAGATTCTGGTCTTCTGGCACTCAAAGGGCTCTGTATATGGAGTCCATAAACTATTCTAATTTATTCTCCAAGAGTCAAATAGCACTCCTTCCCTCCCGAGTCTCGCCGTGTGGGTAAGCAGTACTTTACAGCCAGATATGGAGTTTTGCCACATTCAGAAATTGCATGACAAATTTTGCTGCCAATTTTTCTAATTTTCTAGTATGATTATGAAAAATCTGATGCTAAAACTAAATTTTTGGGCTAAAAATACAATTAATTATTTCTTCACCACTCAAGGGTAGAAAATTCTATGACTCATTTGTGGTGTCAATATGATCACTATACCCTTGAATGAATTCATTGAGAAGTGTAGTTTGTAAAATGGGGTCACTTATAAAGGGGGGTCAACTGTCCTGGCACCTAAAGGGCTCTGCCAATGTAACATGGCACCCGCAAACTATACCAGTAAAATCTGCTTTATGATATGGCATTCCTTCCATTTTGGGCTTTCTACTGTGCCTGAAAATTGTTTCCCGGTTACATGTAGAGTATTGGCACACTTAGGAGAAATTGCACAACAAACTGTGTTCCATTTTTTCCTATTAGCCTTTATAATAATTAAAAACTTGGGGCTAAAATAAAATTTTAGTGGTAAAAATGCAATTATTCTTTCTTCACCACCCAATGGTATAAAATTCTGTGAGGCACATGTAGTGTCAACATGCTCACTGCACCCCTAGATGAATTTGTTGAGGTTTGTAAAGTGGGATCACTTATGAGGGGTCTGCTTTTCTAGCATGTCCGGGGCTCTGCCAATATGACAAGGCACCTTCAAACCATTCCTGCAAAATCTGCTCTCCAATATGGCGCTCCTTCTCTTCTGAGCTTAGCACTGTGCCTCAAAAGAAATCTTGACCACATATTGAGTATTGCTGCACTCAAGAAACATTGAATAACAAATTGTACCATTCATTTTCTCCTATTACCACTTTTGAAAAATAAAAATGTGGGACCAAAGCAAAATTTTGGTGTTTTAGTGAGGGTTACAAATTCTCAGCACACCCCTAGATCAATGCCTAGAGAGGTACAGATGCATCTCACTAAATTAGAATATCATGAAAAAGTTAATTTATTTCAGTTCTGCAATACAAAAGTGAAACTCATATTATATAGAGTCATTAAAAACAGAGTGATCTATTTCAATTGTTTATTTATATTAATGTTGATGATTATGACGAACAGCCAATGAAAACACAAAAGTCATTATCTCATTAAATTAGAATACTTTATAACACCAGCTTGAAAAATGATTTTAAAATCCGAAATGTTGGACTACTGAAATGTATGTTCAGTGAATGCACTCAATACTTGCGGCGTGGCATGGAGGTGATCAGCCTGTGGCACTGCTGAGGTGTTATGGAAGCCCAGGTTGCTTTGATAGCAGCCTTCAGCTCATCTGTATTGTTGGGTCTGGTGTCTCTCATCTTCCTCTTGACAATACCCCATAGATTCTCTATAGGGTTAAGGTCAGGCGAGTTTGCTGACCAATCAAGTACAGTGATACTGTTGTTTTTAAATCAGATATTGGTACTTTTGGCAGTGTGGACAGGTGCCAAGTCCTGCTGGAGAATGAAATTTCCATCTCCAAAAAGCTTGTCAGCATAGGGAAGCATGAAGTGCTCTAAAATTTCCTGGTAGACGGCTGCGCTGATTTTGAACTTGATAAAACACAGTGGACCTACACCAGCAGATGACATGACTCCCCAAACCATCACTGATTGTGGAAACTTCACACTAGACCTCAAGCAGCTTGGATTGTGTGCCTCTCCACTCCTCCTCCAGTCTCTGGGACTTTGATTTCCAAATGAAAATTGGAACTCTGGGACCTTGTGGAGTGTGTCAATGACTATCTTCTGGACATTTGTCAAGTAAGCAGTCTTCCCCATGATTGTGGAGCCTACTGAAACAGACTAAGGGACCTTCTTAAACGCTTAGGAAGTCTTTGCAGGTGTTTTTTGTTAATTATTGTAATTTACTGAGATAATGAATTTTTTGTTTTCATTGGCTGTAAGCCATAATCATCAACATTAACAGAAATAAACCCTTGAAATAGATTACTTTGTAATGACTCTATATAATATATGAGATTTACTTTTTGTATTGAAGAACTGAAATAAATTAACTTTTTGATGATATTCTAATTTAGTGTGATACACCTGTATAGTTGTCAAAATGGGGTCACTTGTGCACGGTTTCTGCTGTTTTAAATGCAACATGGTGTCCAATCTATTCAAGCCAAAATTGCAGTTTAGAATTCAAATGGCAGTCCTTCCCTTCCGAGCTATGCAATGTGCAATAGTTTAGCACCACATATAGGGTATCTGTGTTCTCAGGAGAAATTGGATAACACATTTTGGGGTACATTTTCTCCTTTTACCCTTGTGAAACTCAAAACTTTGGAGCAAAAGCAACAATTTTCTTTGAAAGACGTACAGTATGTTTATATTTTCACGGCTCAACATTATAAAATCCTGTGATGCATCTACGGGTTCAAGGTACTCACCACAGCTCTACATAAATTTCTTGAGGAGCGCAGCTTCCAAAATGGGGTCACTTTGCCGCGAGGCCAAACAGTAATTTTTTACCACATATGGGGTATAGGTGTTCTTGGGAGAAATTACACAACTAATTTTGTGGTCCATTTTCTTCTGTTATCCTTGTGAAAATTAAACATTTGGAGCTAAAGCAACATTTTTGTGGAAAACATTTAAATTTTCATTTTTTCCTTCCACATTGCCTTAAAGGTGTATTCCCATCTCCAAGATCCTATCCCAATATGTAGTAGATATAATAATAATGATATTAGCAAATACCTCCAATTAGAAATGTAGTGTAGTTTTTCTGATTTGCTAACATTATTATTATTACACCAACTACATATTGGGATAGGATCTTGGAGATGGGAATACCCCTTTAATTCATGCGAAGCACGGGCAAGGTTAATAAACTTCTTGAATGTGGTTTGAGCACTTTGAGAGGTGCAGTTTGTAAAACGGTCATTTTTGGATATTTTCTGTCACATAGGCCTCTCAAAAGAACATTGCGGGGGGCAGGTAGCCTGATGCAAAGGAACCCTGTCAGTCGTGTCTTCAGTTGTGGCGCTCATGCTGCTGTCGCTCTGATGGAAGAGAATTCCCGAGTCAGCAGGGTTGTGACACAGCTGCATACCATTAACTTCTATTGCTGTGGGCAATGATGGATCACTCCCACAGATACCAACTTCAGAACATCAGTTGTATCATAGCATACAATGGGGGAGTCTCAACCAAAGGTTTAACCCCTTAGTGTCCGAGACAATTTTGACCTTAATGACCAGGCCAAATTTTTAAAATCTGACCAGAGTCAAATTATGTGGTGATAACTCTGGAACGCTTCAATGAACCCCACTGATTCTGAGACTGTTTTCTCATGACATACTGTACTTCATGATAGTTGTAAAATTTGTTCAATATGACTTGTGTTTTTTGTGAAAATATTGGATATTTGGCAAAAATTTTGAAAATTTTGCAGTTTTCAAACTTTTAATTCTTATGCACTTAAACAAGAGAGTTATGTCACACAAAATAGTTTAATAACATTTCGCACATGTCTACTTTACATCTACATCATTTTTTAAACAATATTTTTTGTTAGGAAGTTATAAAAGGGTTAAAAGTTGACCAGTCATTTCTATTTTTCCAACAAAATTTACAAAACCTTTTTTTAGGGATCACATCACATTTGAAGTGACTTTGGGGGGCCTATATGACAGAAAATACCCAAAAGTGATACCATTCTAAAAACTGCACCCCTCAAAACCACATTCAAGAAGTTTATTAACCCTTAACCCTAGAACGCATACCTGGGGCCTCGAAGGCCCGCCCTGTTAATTGTTTTCTATTTTCTGCAAGATTACTTTAGTTAGAATTTTGAAGCTCTAGGTATTCCTCAGGTATATACATTGTGTTCCAAATTATTATGCAAATAATATTTTCTCAGATTTTCCCAAATTACCTATATGAATTGCAGTCATTGTAATTTTCCAGTCAAATAACTATTAGAGTACAATTGAAAGGTTTTTGTACAAACTGCCTATGATAACAGTATATTTTTGAAAAAATAAAAAACTCAAACTGCACTCAAAATGCATGTTCCAAATTATTATGCACAGCAGAGTTTTCAACCTTTTCATTTTAATAAAGAACAAAAAAATGGTCATTTTTGAAATTATAAGCATTAGCAGGTTATTACAAACTGAAATCAAACAGTTTTCAACTCAAAACTTTATTCTAGGTGATGTTATATTTGCACATAGGACCGCTTGTTCAAAAGGAGCTTCTGAACTCTCTCGTCCATTGAATTTGTCAGGTTTTGGATGGTTTCTGCTTCAATTGATTTGCATGAGGACAGAATACCCTCCCAGAGCTGTTGCTTAGATGTGAACTGCCTCCCGCCATCATAGACACTCCTTTTGATGATGCTCCAGAGGTTCTCAATGGGGTTGTGGTCAGGGGAGCATGGGTGCCACACCATAAGTTTGTCCCCTTTTATGCCCATAGCAGCCAGAGATGCAGATGTGTTATGTGCAGCATGAGACGGGGCATTATCATGCATGAAAATGATCTTGCTGAGGAATGCACGGTTCTTCTTCTTGAATCATGGAAGGAAGTGCTGTTTGAGAAACTCAACATACATTATGGAGTTCATCTTTACCCCTTCAGGGATCCTAAAAGGGCCGACAATCTCTCTCCCCATGATTCCAGCCCAAAACATTACTCCACCTCCTCCTTGTTAGCGCCGTAGCCGTGTTTGCATGGGGTGTCCATCAACCAGCCATCCTCCACTCCATCCATCTGGACCATCGAGATCATTTCATGCATGATAATGCCCCGTCTCATGCTGCACATAACACATCTGCATCTCTGGCTGCTATGGGCATAAAAGGGGACAAACTTATGGTGTGACACCCATGCTCCCCTGACCTCAACCCCATTGAGAACCTCTGGAGCATCATCAAAAGGAGTGTCTATGATGGCAGGAGGCAGTTCACATCTAAGCAACAGCTCTGCGAGGGTATTGTGTCCTCATGCAAAACAATTAAAGCAGAAACCATCCAAAACCTGACAAATTCAATGGACGAGAGAGTTCAGAAGCTCCTTTCGAACAAGCGGTCCTATGTGCAAATGTAACATCACCTAGAATAATGTTTTGAGTTGAAAACTGTTTGATTTCAGTTTGTAATAACCTGCTAATGCTTATAATTTCAAAAATGACCATTTTTTTGTTCTTTATTAAAATGAAAAGGTTGAAAACTCTGCTGTGCATAATAATTTGGAACATGCATTTTGAGTGCAGTTTGAGTTTTTTTTTTTTTCAAAAATATACTGTTATCATAGGCAGTTTGTACAAAAACCTTTCAATTGTACTCTAATAGTTATTTGACTGGAAAATTACAATGACTGCAATTCATATAGGTAATTTGGGAAAATCTGAGAAAATATTATTTGCATAATAATTTGGAACACAGTGTAGTTGTTTGTCATTTCCAGTTGTTCATTTATTTTAATGTTACAGGCATTTTCGGTACAACATTTCTTTTTTGAAAATACCCATTTTTATGGTCATGTGTTCTAGGGTTAACGTGCTTCACAGCAACTAAAGCAATGTGGAAGGAAAAAATGAACATTTTACTTTTTTCACAAAAAATTTACTTTAGCCCCAAGTTTTTATTTTCTCAAGGGTAACAGGATAAAATGGACCACAAAATTTGTTGTGCAATTTCGTCTGAGTGCGCCAATACCCCACATGTGGGGAAAAATCACTGTTAGGATGTGACGCGCCCCCTGTGCCGTGTGGTACTCGGCAGCCGGGCCTCTGGTTGCTGGGGGATATCACGGTGGCTGGCCTGGCCCGTGAACCAGGGCGGTCAGTGAAATGGGGAATATTTATAGGGGATTTGTCGGTATTTTTCATGATGTCACCAGCCCTGCGACAGTCCTCTGAGGCAGGTGTTAGTGCAGCTTGAGATGGAACGGCTCCCCACAGGTGGAGCAGGCCTCAAGGCAGTGAAAACGATGTAGGTTGCACTGGGCGTTGTGGTGCAGGGAGGGAAATGGTACTGGCGAAATGAAGGAGCGGAGGCAGTTAAGTGCAGTCATCCGAGTTTACTCACAGTTCCGTTCAAGTTCCTCAGGTGCACAGTACTGATGCAATCCTCCCGCGTCGCACTGAGTTCACCGGGCAGGGGTTCAATCCTTCCTCAGGCAGCTCAGGTGTACCTGGCGGAACCCCACTTTCATATGTACCTTCCTAGACCGACTTCACGCTGGGTCTTTAATCCCTCCTGCCCTGCGCTTCCCACTGTGAATCCTATTCGGGTGCTGCGAGGTCCCCCCTGTCCGTCGGAGTTGCTCAGACCTGCTTGACCTTACTTTTGGATTGAAGTGAGAGTTTGGCTCCCGCTATAGAAGTCAGAAGCCTCCGGTTTTTCCAGCCGAGGCTTGAAGCTGCACGACTAGGCCAGGGGCCGGTTCCCTTCTTGTGGCCTAGATCCTCCTGACACTTGGCAAGTTCGGGGTGTACGGGTGCCGCCTGCACTCGCCGTACCCCCTAGGATCCCCTTTTGTACAACAGAGCCTACACCCTGCTAGTGTTGAGCCACCCCCGTAGTGTTCGAGTTCGCTTCGGTTCATCGAACACCCGTATGTTCGTCGAACTGTTCGTCGAACTGTTCGTCGAACACCTTCGAACACCATTAAAACCAATGGCAGGCAAACAAAAACACATAGAAACACATAGAAAACACCTTCAAAGGTGTCCAAAAGTTGACAAACTGCTCAGAAGACACAACTAACACATGGAAAAGTGACAAGTACATATAGTCATGCGAAAAGAAAAGAGGTGGAGGAGTAAAAGGAGGGGGAGACACAGATATAGGCATGTCATGCCCTTCTAAAACCAAAAAAGTGCGAAGCTGACACAGCCAGTCCTTTCCTGCCCGTGCCACCTACGTGTCGCCGGGTTTGTGCCAGAGCCACGGTGGACCCTGATGGCCAGCCCCCCTCTCCCAATACTGGTGCCTGTCCGCTGGTGGGTCGAGCCCCCCCGCGGTGGGGGGGGGGTAACATCTGCAGAAGAAAGACCATCTTCCAGCCAAGCTAAGATGTCTACTTCTTTTCGTGGACAATGTGATACGATCCCTTTCTTACGAACACGCCCATCGCTACAAATTCCAGATGAGGCACAAAAACAGCAGGTGCTTCAACGGATATCAAGTGCTCCTTCAAGTGGGCTCTCCTCCACCTCAACTTCAACATCACAAATACTCCAGTCCTCAGAGGTGTCACCTCAATCGCACTTGCTTCCTCACAGCTCCCAAGTCTCCAGCTGCCCGTCTGAGTATGGGGTAACATAGATGGTTGAGTCTGCAAAGCTGTTTACTCATACTTTAGCCTGGGAAACGGAGGTCTGCTCCAGAGCTTCTGTTAATCCAGACGAGGAAATGATCTGCACTGATGCCCAGAATCTTTATAAGTCGGATCCAGGACCAGATGAAAAAGGTTCTGAGCATAATGTAGACCCTCGTTCCCAAACTGTAACTTCTGTTGGTGGAGACAATGATGAAGACGATGATGAGACTCAAATACCTGATTGGAGCGACAACTTGACTTTTCGATCAGGGCAGGAAGAGGTTGGCTCTGAGGACGACGGGTGTGAGAACACACAGGGTGATGATGACGAGGTTGGAGATTCCACTTACTGTCAACCCACAGTCAGCCAGTCGATGAGGTCAGCAAAGGAGGTGGAGGAGGATATGACTAGCCCGGGGGATGGGGATGACTCGATACCCGGGCATTTGCCTGGCCTTGGGGATGTCGCGGTGGTCGCTAGGCCGGGCAAACCACCGTCTGCCCCATCTTGTGCATCCGCTGCCTCTTCATCCTCTGTGACTGGGGGGACAGCAGTCACACATGTTTTTGGACGCAGTCCTGCCACCTCTTTATCCGCAACAGCCAGTTTGATTGGCAGGTCGTCAGTTCATTTGGAAGTGGAAACCCCTGCTGGTGTTGAGCGCTCTCCGACATCGAGAGCACCACCTTTGGATCAAGGCAACCTAACATGTCCGCCTGCATCTTCCTCACAGACCGGCAGTTTGCTGGGGACACCCTACTCATCCCCATCTAAGCAAAACAGCCAGCCCTCGGTACCTCAGATGTGGACAAGTAAAAGACCATTTCCTAATAGCCATGACAAAGCTAAGAGGTTGAATTTCACCTTCTGCAAGCTCTTGGCTACAGAAATGCTGCCTTTCCGCCTGGTGGACACAGAGGATTTTCGAGACCTCATGTCCGTCGCAGTGCCCCAATACCAGATGCCCAGTTGGCACTACTTCTCAAAGAAAGGTGTGCCTGCGCTCCACCAGCATGTCACACACAACATCACCGCTTCTTTGAGAAAATCTGTGTGTGACAGGGTGCATTTCACCACAGACACTTGGGCGAGTAGGCATGGACAGGGGCGTTACATGTCGCTGACTGGGCACTGGGTAGCTATGGTGACAGCAGGACAAGGGGCTGCTGTCCAAGTCTTGCCGTCCCCACGAGTTGTACATCAATCCTCTTTATCTAGAAGTTCCTCCACTGCTTCTGCCTTCTCAACCTCCTCTCGGTCCTCCACCTGCACTCAAAGCCTGTCTGGTAATGCCACCCGCTTTCTAACTGTGCAGAAGGAATCCTGCACACCTCCTTACTACGCTGGCAGCAGGGCTCAACGTCATCAGGCGGTGTTTACTTTGAAATGTCTGGGAAATGTGAGTCACACAGCTGAGAAGTTGGGGTCAGCTCTGGAGACCCAGTTTCATGAATGGTTGTCTCCACTGGACCTGCAACCAGGGAAGGCCGTGTGCGACAATGCTGCAAACCTGTCGGGGCAATGTCACACACGTGCCTTGTATGGCTCATGTGTTGAACCTGGTTGTCCAGCAATTTTTAGCCCACTATCCCGGACTACATGGCCTTTTGCAGAGGGCACGGTCGCTGTGTGCTCACTTCTGCCGATCGCATCCCGCAGCTCAACGACTTACATCTCTATAGAAGTCGTTGGGCCTGCCAGTTCACCGGCTGAAATGCGATGTGCCGACACGGTGGAATTCAACTCTGCACATGTTGCAGTGACTGTGGCAGCACCGACAAGCCCTGGTGCAATACGTTCTGACGTATAGCCTGGGCCAACAAGATCCAGAGGTGGGGCAAATCACGCTGCAGGAGTGGTCTCAGATCAGGGACCTATGAAGTTGACGCGCCCCCTGGGCCGTGGGGTACCCGGAGCCGGGCCGGTAGATGCTGGGGGTTGTAGTCAGTGTGGCGGTGACCTGGTCCGTGACCCAGGGCAGTCAATCCAAGGGTAATTTGTACATATGGGTTTTATAATGTCCAACTACGCCACCTGTGGAGTGCGGCCAAAGGGGCCGCCGCTGCGGAACAGTCCTCTGAAGCTGGTGGTTTTGCAGCAATGGTATTATTACTCCCCAAAGGAAGAGTGTAGCTTCAGGGCAGTGTGGGTGGATGATGGTGGTTGTAGTGCAGGGAGTAAGTAATGAACACAGAGTCCGTGTGATGCAGTCCCAAGATCTTTACTCACAGTTGTTGCAGTCCAGATTACAGGTACCAGAGCAATCTCCCCCGTCGTGCTGTGCGTACTCAGTGAGGGGCTCAGTCCACCCCCAGATAGCTCCGGAGTACTTAGCAGGACCCCCTTCTGTGTGTCCTTACTCTGGCCTTCTCCCTGCACCTCACACCCAGTGACACTTCTATCCGGTATCCTCGGGCCTTGGCGGGCGACGTGTGTTCCGTCCCCTGGGTCCTATGTGGCTACCTTCTTAGTGAGACTGGTGTGGACTTTGGCCTGCAGTACATGAAATGCTGTAGCCTCCGGTTTCTAGTTGAGCCTTGCTGTTTCTCCGCTAGTTGAGGGACCGGTTCCCCTTATCTGGCCTGACCCCTCTACCTCCTGGTAGCAGCGGGCATACGGGTGGCCTTCTGCACGGCCCGTACCCCTAGGGTCCCTTCGGTTCCTGGAGCCTTCCTGCTCCCACTCCTCTCTTCTCCCCTTCAGTCCTGGGCCTCCCAGGCTAGGCCCGCCTCCGGAGCAGAGCTCATGCAGAGCCTCTGCTCCTGTCACGTCTCCTCCTCTGACTGGCTTGCTCTTTCTATGATGGCTTCCTATTTATACTCTCCCTGTCATGTGTTCCCCTAAGCTGCTCCTCTAAGCACCCACTACATAGAACCCTCCCGCCAGCTAGGGACCTGGGACTGTGCTCTCCCTTAGGAGCAATCTCGCCCTACCCCACTGCGGGTATGCGTTGGATGCAGGTGTTAGGGTCCCGAGCCATACTCCTTCCTTACCTGAGGGTGAGATACCACACCTCTGGGTGAGATGCAGTAACTCTGTGGCGACTGAACCCTCAGGGGCGTCACACACCCTTCTGCACAGTTTTGAAATGGCGACGAAGATGTTTAGTGCTGACGACGATGCCATTATCAGCATGACTATACCGGTGATTTACATGCTGGAGCACACATTAAACAGAATTCAGAGTCAGGTGGTGGGACAAGAGGAGGTGCAGGAAGTAGAGGAGGAGTCGTATGCGGAAGGGATAACATCTCCAAGGTCCAGACGGTTGGCAGCACCAAGGCTGCAGACATGGGAGAGTGGGGGAGAGGGATTAACCAGGGCGCATGGTAGCAGCCAAACTGTTGAGGAAGGTGCAGGAGCCAAGGAAGAAGTGGAGGACGAACTGGCGATGGGCATGTAAGACTCATCAGATGAGGGAGACCTTGATCACATTTCTGTTGTGCGAGGTTGGGGGGAGAGGGCAGAGGAAGGAAGCATGATTCTTACCTCGCTACCAACACAACAAGGACTTGGTCCTCCTGGATGCGCAAGACACATGAGTGCCTTCTTGCTGCACTACCAGCAACATGACTACTGGGTTGACACACTGTTAGATCCCCGGTACAAAAGTAAATTTACCGAAATAATTCCTGCCAGAGAAAGGGATTCACGCATGCAGGAGTATCTTCAGGCGCTGTTGCAGAATCTTACATGTGCTTTTCCACAAAACACCAGTGGTGCACGTAGTGAATCTCACAGTTCTAACTTGCCAACCGTGGGACTGTCGAGTCTTCATCACTCAAACCGTAACAGTAACACAGTATCTGCTGGTAACAGCAATTTTGTGGAATCGTTTCACCACTTTTTTAGACCATCCTTTGCAAGGCCACAGGAGACAAGAAGTCTGACACATAGTCAACGCCTAGAGAGGTTGGTACAGGAGTATCTCCAAGTGAACATCGAAGCCATGACTGTGTCACTGGACCCTTGCTCATTTTGGGATTCGAATCTGGAAAAAATGGCCGGAGCTCGCCACTCACGCCTTGGAGATCTTGTTATGCCCTGCAGCCAGCGTTCACTCTGAACGTGTGTTCAGCGCTGCTGGTGGTGTGCTGACAGATAAGCGCACGCAGCTGTCCACTGAGAATATAGACAGACTCACGTTCATAAAGATGAACAAATCATGGATTCGCAAGGACTGTTCTACCCCTGTGTCTTCCTGGGGAGACTAAAAGCTTGAGGATTTGGTAAAATCACCTCACCAACCCTTTTAAGCAACTGTGGGGCAATTGATGCCACTTAACCCTAGAATGCATGACCATAAAAATCTACACTTTCACATACCTGGGGCCTTTTAGGCCCATGTGCAAATAACATGGAATAACTCAAACTCAAATGACAAATGAAGAATACCTAGAGTTTCAAAATTCTAACTAAAGTAATCTTGCAGAAAATAGAAAACAATTAACAGGGCGGGCCTGTGAGGCCCCAGGTATGCGTTCTAGGGTTAAGTGGTGTCTGTGTCACAATTTTGGGAAAAAATGGAGACTCTTTTTGGAGTCCCCTTGCTGTGTCTTACGTGACGTTGGCATCGTCAACTTCAGGTGGGTTTGGTCGCCCCCCCCCCCCCCCTTTTAACTGTAAGAAACTACATACACTATGCCTCTTGAAAAAGAAGAGCGAAACGCGCGTCGGGGCGCGCTTTCACCTGCCGGCACCCTCTGTGATCCCTCTGGCAGTCTGCGGGCTTTCCGTCACCCGGTGTCATTTATCTGGGTGAGTGATTCTCTCCATCTCTTTGGGCATTTCCCTGTGTTCCCATGCATCCTATGGGCGCCTAGCAGTCAGCACTTCTGTTCTTGACATTATACTATTTCCATATATAGCCATTACCTCTTGAGACCTGTGTATGTTATATGGTCCTTCTTTTGACTTGTGCCCTATTGAGGGTTATTTATTGTAATCATGTATTGCTATTATGTACTGTTATTTGGTGTGTCCTGATGCTTGTACACTTGATGATGCCCTTTTATCTGGGACTGCCTCGCAGTTTTACTGCCATGGGTCACTGTGTCTGGCACTGCCTTTTAAGATCCTCTTGCCTTACCACTATCTTTTTTGTGTAACCCTTTATTATCATGTTGATTAATTATAAATAAATATATTTTGTTTTTTGCTATACTACTCGTGTTTTCTCCGGTTTTCTTATATTGTTTGAGAGTAGGCAATTTGAACTTGGTGCCGGACAACATGTCTTAGCACCATGTTCTACACCATAGTATTTATCTGGCCAGCTTTGTTTTCACACATACACTATGGCTTGGGGTAACACAGATGGTTGAGTCTGAAGAGCTGTTTACTCAGAGGTCTGCTCCAAAGCTTCAGTGTCTGCTAGTCAGCGTAGAATGTTTAACTGCATCTAGCCTAGGCAATACTTTGGGCGTAGTAGCTCAGTTGCGAAGCAAGCTGCACCGCCTGTGTATCTAATAAGAATTTTTAAATGCATCTAGCCTAGGCAGACTGTGGGGACCCCCAACCAAACCCAGACGCTCAGCCCCCCTACCGCCCCACTTTCCTTGACAATACAATAATGTAACTCTTACAACTAGATGGGTGAGGATCGGTCACAGCTTTATTAACTCTTTTTACTCATTCCATTAGAATGGCATTTTATTTCTAAAATAATTCAGCTTGTTGCAGCATGCCCCGGGTCTCCACTCCGGCAAGTTGGCCAACAAGTGTAACTCTCCAACATGTCCTTTCTAATTCCAGGCCACGTAGGATCCTGCGCACTCGTATGCAGGACTCTGACCCCCACCCATCACTCTTAACACTTGTTCCACTCCGTCCTGGAGTCCTGACAGGAATATGTCCAGTCTAATATCCATTAAGTGAACACCGTCGGGCCGTATGAGGCCTGCTTTATCTCCTTCCAGTTGTCGGTGTCGTATCACTACACCGCCTCTGTCTCTTCTAAATTTTGCCATCCGAATATTTATTACACGCCTTGTCCGTTCGATGGCCGTGATGTCTCGCGCACCTTGCCATACCGCTATCGGCACAATCTCTGACCATACTATAGTTAGTTTTGTGAAAAATTCTCTGAAGCGCTCAGTGTCTAGTTTCATTATTGCCATTAGTTATGCGCTCTTGTGATGACCTAGGTTGTTTCCCCTGGCCTGTAAAACTAAGATGACCAGACCTCTTGCCTCTCTCCCTACCTTGATTACCTCCATTAGTACCTGTGGCCATAGCAGGCCTCTAATACCTCTCCAGTTGAAATATGTGTTATGAAACTCTAATTTCCTCCCGCCTGGGCGGACTTTCGCCCTTTTTTCTGCCCAATATATATACGAGTGGCCTATCACCCACACTGTTGGCTTAGCGTCACCTGTAAAAGAAACAAACCACGTTAGGATAACAAGTCCAGTCTTATGTATCTCGCCAAACACGTGGATCGCCATCTCCCTATCCTCTGAACTTCCGTTTCTGACAGGCCTGCTCTTGCTGCTTCCGTGGCCGCGCCTATGCCCCGTAATCTTTGGGGTGGTTCCCTGCCGATGTTATGTCTTTATTAAATATAGCTTGGAACTGGTATCTTGATAATGGCATTCCATCAATGTGTGATAGGAAGAAATTACTTTGTGATCTGATGGCTATATATGATTTTACTATTGTTACCCGACTCAGTGTACCGTTTGTGGGTTGTAGAAGTACCCAAGTGCCCCTGCCCGCTGGAACCGTTTTCGATTGGCATATGCATAGACGTATTGCATTATTGGCTATGACTACATCCTGGTGTAATAAGTAGAGATGAGCGTTGTTCTACTCGAACTGTTCGCCAATCTCAAATTCGAGCTGTTTTGGGCGGTGTTCGAGCCGGTCGGCGAACACGAACAATTTGAGAAAAATTCGGCTGTTCGAGGTTATGTTCGATAACTGTTCGTGCAACAAAATCATAACTGGATTTTTTCTCAGTAATGATGAAAATTAATGTTAATACGCAGTTTGAGTGTACAGCGGGGCGGGGGGAGGGGCAGGGGATGGATCTCTGCAGGAACAATGAAGATCTCCATTTTTTTTTCTCTTTCCCGCATTTGCAGTGGGGAGGTGCAATCTGTCAGCCTATCAGCAGCGCACACACGGAGCGAAGTGCTTTTTTTCACACAAGCAAGGGCATGTGTGATTGGCAGTGTATGTCACATGTCCTTGCCCTATAAGACCAAGCCATTTTCCCCGTCGCCACCATTTTCTCACTGCTGCAGCTGCGTGTTAGACGGCACCGCTGTTGCTGTGTGTGCTATACCTTGTTAATTTCAAGCCAATTTTCGCACAAATATACAGATAGCTTGGGAGTAGGGAATAGTTGTGATTGCAGTCCTTTTAAGGACTAGGTTACAGCATTTCCTACGACTTTTATCAAGCAGGTCTGTGCTCTTAAATAGATAGATTGTGGGAGTAAAGACTAATTGTAATTGGAGTCCTTTTCAGGACTAGGTTACATCAGTTCCTATCAGTTTTTGCCAGGCAGGTCTGTGCCAGTGCTGTGCAAGTTTTTTTCACAGCATTTGGCTGAATCTAGCAAAGCTAATCCTTTTTGGCCTATTGCAGAGTGTGTTAGTCAGTGGAGTAGCCTATCTGTGTTGCAAGATATAACACCTGTGTATAGAATACCAATTTTTTTACTGCACCTAGTGAAGTAAAATCTTTTGGGCATAGCATCATTCTATTAGTCCATCTATACTGACCTCCATCAGGTTGCAAACTGAATATAATTTTTTTCTGCATCTAGCTCTGAAAAAATATTTGGGCTTCTAGCAGTGTGTGGGACTTGGTCTATTAGTCCATCTATACTGACCTCCATCAGGTTGCAAATTAAAAATAATTTTTTTCTTCATTTAGCTCTGAAAAAATATTTGGGCTTCTAGCAGTGTGTGGGACTTGTTCTATTTGTCCTTCTATACTGACCTCAAGCAGGTTGCAAATTGAATATAATTTTTTTCTGCATCTAGCTCTGAAAAAATATTTGGGCTTCTAGCGGTGTGTGGGACTTGGTCTATTAGTCCATCTATACTGACCTCCATCAGGTTGCAAATTAAAAATAATTTTTTTCTGCATCTAGCTCTGAAAAAATATTTGGGCATCTAGCAGTGTGTGGGACTTGATCTATTAGTCCATCTATACTGACCTCCATCAGGTTGCAAATTAAAAATAATTTTTTTCTTCATTTATCTCTGAAAAAATATTTGGGCTTCTAGCAGCGTGTGGGACTTGTTCTATTAGTCCATCTATACTGACCTCCATCAGGTTGCAAATTAAAAATAATTTTTTTCTGCATCTAGCTCTGAAAAAATATTTGGGCTTCTAGCAGTGTGTGGGACTTGGTCTATTAGTCCATCTATACTGACCTCCATCAGGTTGCAAATTAAAAATAATTTTTTTCTGCATCTAGCTCTGAAAAAATATTTGGGCTTCTAGCAGTGTGTGGGACTTGGTCTATTAGTCCATCTATACTGACCTCCATCAGGTTGCAAATTGAATAAAAAAATTTTCTGCATCTAGCTCTGAAAAAATATTTGGGCTTCTAGCGGTGTGTGGGACTTGGTCTATTAGTCCATCTATACTGACCTCCATCAGGTTGCAAATTAAAAATAATTTTTTTCTGCATCTAGCTCTGAAAAAATATTTGGGCTTCTAGCAGTGTGTGGGACTTGGTCTATTAGTCCATCTATACTGACCTCCATCAGGTTGCAAATTAAAAATAATTTTTTTCTTCATTTAGCTCTGAAAAAATATTTGGGCTTCTAGCAGTGTGTGGGACTTGTTCTATTAGTCCTTCTATACTGACCTCCAGCAGGTTGCAAATTGAATATAATTTTTTTCTGCATCTAGCTCTGAAAAAATATTTGGGCTTCTAGCGGTGTGTGGGACTTGGTCTATTAGTCCATCTATACTGACCTCCATCAGGTTGCAAATTAAAAATAATTTTTTTCTGCATCTAGCTCTGAAAAAATATTTGGGCTTCTAGCAGTGTGTGGGACTTGGTCTATTAGTCCATCTATACTGACCTCCATCAGGTTGCAAATTAAAAATAATTTTTTTCTTCATTTATCTCTGAAAAAATATTTGGGCTTCTAGCAGCGTGTGGGACTTGTTCTATTAGTCCATCTATACTGACCTCCATCAGGTTGCAAATTAAAAATAATTTTTTTCTGCATCTAGCTCTGAAAAAATATTTGGGCTTCTAGCAGTGTGTGGGACTTGGTCTATTAGTCCATCTATACTGACCTCCATCAGGTTGCAAATTAAAAATAATTTTTTTCTGCATCTAGCTCTGAAAAAATATTTGGGCTTCTAGCAGTGTGTGGGACTTGGTCTATTAGTCCATCTATACTGACCTCCATCAGGTTGCAAATTGAATAAAAAAAATTTCTGCATCTAGCTCTGAAAAAATATTTGGGCTTCTAGCGGTGTGTGGGACTTGGTCTATTAGTCCATCTATACTGACCTCCATCAGGTTGCAAATTAAAAATAATTTTTTTCTGCATCTAGCTCTGAAAAAATATTTGGGCTTCTAGCAGTGTGTGGGACTTGGTCTATTAGTCCATCTATACTGACCTCCATCAGGTTGCAAATTAAAAATAATTTTTTTCTTCATTTAGCTCTGAAAAAATATTTGGGCTTCTAGCAGTGTGTGGGACTTGTTCTATTAGTCCTTCTATACTGACCTCCATCAGGTTGCAAATTGAATAAAAAAATTTTCTGCATCTAGCTCTGAAAAAATATTTGGGCTTCTAGCGGTGTGTGGGACTTGGTCTATTAGTCCATCTATACTGACCTCCATCAGGTTGCAAATTAAAAATAATTTTTTTCTGCATCTAACCCAGCCAATAGTTTTGGCCTAATACCACAGTTTGGCCACTCAGCTCTGCTCGGTTACCATCCTTTGTTTTTTTGTGCAAACAACTCCAGAGTTGTGAATTAGTTAACCACCAAAATGAGTGGAAAAAGGCCTGCTGCTGGTGGAAAGGGGAATAGGCGTGTTGGGAAGGGGAAAAAAGGTTGTGTCCGTGGGGTAGGTGCAGAAGAAAGACCATCTTCCAGCCAAACTAAAATGTCTACTTCTTTTAGCGGACAATGTGATAAGATCCCTTTCTTACGGCCACGCCAATCGCTACAAATTCCAGATGAGGCACAAAAACAGCAGGTGCTTCAACGGATATCAAGTGCTCCTTTAAGTGGGCTCTCCTCCACATCAACTTCAACATCACAAATACTCCAGTCCTCAAAGGTGTCACCCAAATCGCACTTGCTTCCTCACAGCTCCCAAATCTCCAGCTGCCCGTCTGAGTATGAGGTAGAACAGATGGTTGAGTCTGCAGAGCTGTTTACTCATACTATAGCCTGGGAATCAGAGGTCGACTCCAGCGCTTCTGTGAATCCAGACGAGGAAATGATCTGCACTGATGCCCAGAATCTTTATGAGTCGGATCCAGGACCAGACGCAGAAGGTTCTGACCATAATGTAGACCCTCATTCCCAAACTGTAACTCCTGTTGGTGGAGACAATGAGGAAGACGATGATAGGACTCAAATACCTGATTGGAGCGACAACTTTAGTTTTTTGTCAGGGCAGGAACAGGTTGGCTCTGAGGACGACGGGTGTGATAACGCACAGGGTGATGATGATGAGGTCGGAGATCCCACTTACTGTCAACCCACAGTCAGCCAAGAGATGAGGTCAGCAGAGGAGGTGGAGGAAGATGCTAGTGACGACGAGGTCAGGTTGCACCTTCCTGGACAGAGACGTAGTACTGGAAGCACGTCAACAACTGCATCCTCAAACACAACTCTGCCTCTCACCACAAGTCGTGGTGGCTCTTCAGGTCGCATGGGTGCTAAGCCTTGCATAGCCTGGGCATTTTTTCAGATCGATAAAGATGACCCAACTCGTGTTATCTGTAACATTTGTCAGCAAAAGCTAAGTAGAGGCCAAAAAATACATAGTTTGAGTACTTCATGCATGAACCGGCACATGGACATGAAGCATAAGTTGCAGTGGGAAGCTCAGTGTGCTACAATGCGGCCTAGCCGGCCGGGCCAACCACCGTCTGCCATATCTTGTGCATCCGCGGCCTCTTCATCCTCTGTGACTGGGGGGACAGCAGTCACACCTGTTTTGGGGCGCAGACCTGCCACCTCTTTACCCGCAACAGCCAGCGTGATTGGCAGGTCATCATTTTCTTTGGAGGTGGTAACACCAGCTGGTCTTGAGCGCTGTCCGACATCGATAGCACCACCTTTGGATCAAGGCAACCTAACATGTCCGCCTGCATCTTCCTCACAGACCGGCAGTTTGCCGGGGACACCCTTATCAACCCCGTCTAAGCACAATAGCCAGCCCTCGGTCCCTCAGATGTGGACAAGTAAAAGACCATTTCCTCCTAGCCATGAGAAAGCTAAGAGGTTGAATTTCACCATCTGCAAGCTCTTGGCTACAGAAATGCTGCCTTTCCGCCTGGTGGACACAGAGGATTTTCGAGACCTTATGTCCGTCGCAGTGCCCCAGTACCAGATGCCCAGTCGGCACTACTTCTCAAAGAAAGGTGTGCCTGCGCTCCACCAGCATGTCACACACAACATCACCGCTTCTTTGAGAAACTCTGTGTGTGACAGGGTGCATTTCACCACAGACACTTGGACGAGTAGGCATGGACAGGGGCGTTACATGTCGCTGACTGGGCACTGGGTAACTATGGTGACAGCAGGACAAGGGGCTGCTGTCCAAGTCTTGCCGTCCCCACGAGTTGTGCGTCAATCCTCTTTATGTCAAAGTTCCTCCACTGCTTCTGCCTCCTCAACCTCCTCTCGGTCTTCCACCTGCACCCAAAGCCTGTCTGGTCATGCCACAAGCTTTCTAACTGCGCAGAAGGGATCCTGCACACCTCCTTACTATGCTGGCAGTAGGGCTCAACGTCATCAGGTGGTTTTTACATTGAAATGTCTGGGAAATGTGAGTCACACAGCTGAGGAGTTGTGGTCAGCTCTGGAGAACCAATTTCATGAATGGTTGTCTCCACTGGACCTGAAACCAGGGAAGGCCGTGTGCGACAATGCTGCAAACCTGGGTGCGGCCCTTCGCCGGGGCAATGTCACACACGTGCCTTGTATGGCTCACGTGTTGAACCTGGTTGTCCAGCAATTTTTAGCCCACTATCCCAGACTAGATGGCCTTCTGCAGAGGACACGGTCGCTGTGTGCTCACTTCCGCCGTTCGCATCCCGCAGCTCAGCGACTTACATCTCTACAGAAGTCGTTAGGCCTGCCACTTCACCGGCTAAAATGCGATGTGCCTACCCGGTGGAATTCAACTCTGCACATGTTGCAGCGACTGTGGCAGCACCGACAAGCCCTGGTGCAATACGTTCTGACGTATAGCCTGGGCCAACGAGATTCAGAGGTGGGGCAAATCACGCTGGAGGAGTGGTCTCAGATCAGGGACCTATGCACCCTTCTGCACAGTTTTGAAATGGCGACGAAGATGTTTAGTGCTGACGATGCCATTATCAGCATGACTATTCCGGTGATTTACATGCTGGAGCACATGTTAAACAGAATTCGGAGTCAGGTGGTGGCACAAGAGGAGGTGGAGGAAGTAGAGGAGGAGGAGTTGTATGCGGAAGGGCTAACATCTGCAAGGTCCAGACGGTCGGCAGCACCAAGGCGGCAGGCATGTGAGGGTGGGGGAGATGATTTTACCAGGGCGCATGGTAGCAGCCAAACTAGTGAGGAAGGTGCAGGAGCCCAGGAAGAAGTGGAGGACGAACTGATGGAAGACTCATCAGATGAGGGAGACCTTGATCACATTTCTGTTGTGCGAGGTTGGGGGGAGAGGACAGAGGAAGGAAGCATGATTGTTACCTCGCCACCAACACAACAGGGACTTGGTGCTCCTGGATGCGCAACACACATGAGTGCCTTCTTGCTGCACTACCTGCAACATGACCCTCGAATTGTGAGAATTAGAAATAATCCTGACTACTGGGTTGCCACACTGTTAGATCCCCGATACAAAAGTAAATTTGCAGAAATTATTCCTGCCATAGAAAGGGATGCACGCATGCAGGAGTATCAGCAGAGACTGTTGCAGAATCTTACATGTGCTTTTCCACAAAATACCAGTGGTGCACGTAGTGAATCTCACAGTTCCAACTTGCCAACCGTGGGACCGTCAAGTGTTCAGCACTCAAACCGTAACAGAACCACAGTATCTGCTGGTAACATAAATTTTGCGGAATCATTTCACCACTTTTTTAGCCCATCCTTTGCAAGGCCACAGGAGACAAGAAGTCTGACACATAGTCAACGCCTAGAGACGATGGTACAGGAGTATCTCCAAGTAAACATTGAAGCCACGACTGTGTCACTGGACCCTTGCTCTTTTTGGGCTTCCAATCTGGATAAATGGCCGGAGCTAGCCACTTACGCCTTGGAGATCTTGTCATGCCCCGCAGCCAGCGTTCTGTCTGAACGTGTGTTCAGCGCTGCTGGTGGTGTGCTGACAGATAAGCGCACGCGGCTCTCCACTGATAATGTAGACAGACTCACGTTCATAAAGATGAACAAATCATGGATCCGAAACGACTTTTCTACCCCTGTGTCATCCTGGGGAGAGTAAAAGCTTGATGATTGGTTAAAATCACCCTACCAACCGTTTTAAGCTTTCAAATTACTAATCATGTTTATCTGTACCTTGACTGGAAAATAATTTGGGCTTTGTAGCAGTGTGCAGCACTGATCCTATTAGGCCATCTATAATAAGCTTCACCAGATTTAAAATTAAAAATAATTTTTAGCTGCATCTAGCCCGGAAAATAATTTTGGGGCTCCGAGATGCGCAAGACACATAAGTGCCTTCTTGCTGCACTACCTGCAGCATGACCCTCATATTGTCAGAATTCAAAGTAATCATGACTACTGGGTTGCCACACTCTTAGATCCCCCAAACTTTTCGATCAACCTTTTCATTTTAATAAAGACCAAAAAAATGGTCATTTTTGAAATTATAAGCATTAGCAGGTTGTTAAAAACTGAAATCAAACAGTTTTCAACTCAAAACTTTATTCTAGGTGATGTTACATTTTCACATAGGACCCCTTGTTCGAAAGGAGCTTCTTAACTCTCTCGTCCATTGAATTTGTCAGGTTTTGGATGGTTTCTGCTTCAATTGTTTTGCATGAGGACAGAATACCCTCCCAGAGCTGTTGCTTAGATGTGAACTGCCTCCCGCCATCATAGACACTCCTTTTAATGATGCTCCAAAGGTTCTGAATGGGGTAGAGGTCAGGGGAGTATGGGGGTCACACCATAAGTTTGTCCCCTTTTATGCCCATATCAGCCAGAGATGCAGATGTTTTATGTGCAGCATGAGATGGTGCATTATCATGCAGAAAAATGATCTTGCTGTGAAATACACGGTTCTTCTTCTTGAACCATGGCAGGAAGTGCTGTTTGAGAAAATCCACATACATTATGGAGTTCATATTTAGCGCCTTCAGGGATCCTAAAAGTGCCGACAATCTCTCTCCCCATGATTCCAGCCCAAAACATTACTCCACCTCCTCCTTGTTGGCGCTGTAGCTGTGTTTGCGTGGGGTGTCCATCAACCAGCCATCCTCCACTCCATTCATCTGGACCATCGAGCGCTGCACGGCACTCATCCGTGAACAAAACAGTTTTGAAATCAGTCTTCATGTAATGTTTGGCCCACTGGAGCCGTTTCTGCTTGTGTGAAGTGGATAGAGGAGGTCGACAGGATGGCGTATGCACAGCTGCAAACCTCTGAAGGACCCTGCATCTTGTTGTTCGGGGGACGTTGGAGGCACAAGCAGCTTCAAAAACTTGTCTGCTGCTATGACAAGGCTTTTTTGCCGCTGCTCTTTCAACCTGACGTAATTGCCTGTAGGAAAGAGTCCTCAATTTGCCCTTATCAGCACGCACACGTGTGTACTGTGAATCAGCTACATACTTCTTGATTGCCAAGACACTTCATCCTGATCATCGCACAATGTTGATTGTAGTCATGCCTTGACCTAAACACTCCACAATTTGTTGCTTCTCAGCAGCCGACACATCCTTTTTCTTTCCCATTTTGGCAGAAAATGTAGGCTGCTTAATAATGTGAGAGAGCCTTCTTAAGTAGTCTTGCCTTTCATTGGACACACCTGCCAAACTAATTAGCACAGGTGTCTGCAATTGCTTACAGTGATATAAAGAGCCCTGACACACATCACCATCAATGAGTTTAACTGACAAACAAACAAATTCTTCCCTTATCACTCCTAAACACTTTTTGCATAATAATTTGGAACGCGGTGTACATGTGCTTTTCCACAAAACACCAGTGGTTCACGTAGTGAATCTTACAGTTCTAACTTGCCAACCGTGGTCTGTATGGAATTGTTCAATAAAGGGCCCAAAATTAAGATAACATAGATGGGAGAGGTCTCTATGAATAGGAATTCCTAAGTATTTGATACCCTGTGAGGGCCAGGCAAAGGGAAAGTTGGACTGGATGGAATCCTATATGGATTTAGGGAGGGAGACATCGAGGGCCTCAGACTTCGCTGCATTGATTTTAAAATTTTACCATGTAACAAAGTGATCTATTTCAGCCATAACAGCAGGGATGGATATATGTGATTGAGTGATATATACTAGGACATCATCAGCAAATAGAGAGCACTTGTACTCGGTGCCTCCCACCTCAATCCACCTAATATTGGGGTTATGGCGAATTGATGAGAGCAGGTGCTCCGTCACTAGGATGTATAAGAGAGGGGACAGAGGACATCCCTGCCTTGTCCCATTGGTGATTGTGAAAGGTGATGAAAATGTTCTGACGCACCCCCTGGGCCTTGGGACACCCGGAGCCGGACCCTTTTTGGTGGATGCTGGTGGTTGTAGTCTTCGTGGCGGCGATCCGGTTCCGTGGCTCAGGGCGGTCAAACCAGTGGCGGAACTATTTATGTGGTTTTGATGTTTAAATGTCCGACTACGCCACCCGTGGATTGCGGTCAGAGTGAACCGCCGCTAAAGGGCAGACCGCTAAGGCTGGTGTTGTGGGTGCAGCAGAGCGTAGCATAACTCCCCACGGGAGGAGTATAGCCTCAGGGCAGTGTATGCGGAGGATGGGGGTGATGGTGCAGGGCAGCAGCAGTAACGACACGGAGTCAGTGATGCAGTTCAGGGCCTTTACTCACAGTTCTTATTATCCAGACCACGTCTGCAGGTAACGGCTGCCCACGTCGTACTGTGCTCACCAGGTGAGGGGCTCAGACAACTCCCAGATAACTTTGGAGCGCTTCACAGGACCCCCTTTGTGTGTCCTTTGTCTGGCCTTTCTTACCAACACTTCTGTCCGGCTGCCTCGGGCCTCCTCTTGGTAAACTTGGCGCCAGTTTCCCTGACCCTATGTGGTGCCTTCCTAGCGGGTGGAGCAAGGGGCTGCGCCACATAAAATGTCAGAGCCTCCGGTTTCTAGCTGAGGGTCGTTTCCTGCCTCCACTAGTTCGGGGACCGGTATCCCCCTTTGGCCTGACCCCTCCACGCAGGTGGATTCGGGCGTGCGGTGGCGACTCGCCCGTCCGC
Source organism: Phyllobates terribilis (assembly GCF_046119375.1). Classification (NCBI taxonomy): domain Eukaryota; kingdom Metazoa; phylum Chordata; class Amphibia; order Anura; family Dendrobatidae; genus Phyllobates; species Phyllobates terribilis. The sequence continues at coordinate 289,722,126 of NW_027362769.1, forward strand.
ACCCCTGGGATCCCTTCATTCCTCGTTCCTGGAGCCTTCTCCGCTCCTCTTCCTTCCTTCTCCCTCTTGCAGGCCTGGGCCTCTGTTACTAGGCCCGCCTCCGGAGCAGAGCTCATGCAGAGCCCCTGCTCCCTGCCACTTCTGCTCAGACTTCTCTGCACTGAACTAAGATGGTGCCCACCTTTTATACTCCCTTCTCAATGCACCCAGGAACTGCTTCCTCCCTGCTCCTGCACTGCAGGGTTCCCCTTCCTCAGTGTTCCCTCCCCCCACTCCAGCCAGGGACAGGGACTGTCGTGCCCATCTCAGGGGCATATTGGTCGCCCTGCCCCACGGCAATGTGGTGTAATGCATGCAGGTGTCGGGTCCTGATCCACACTCCATCCTTATCTGAGAGTGAGATATCACACCTCTGGGTGAGGTGCAATACGTCTGTAGCAACCGAGCCCTCGGTGCTACAGTTCCATTTATCTTCAGCCTAGGTGACGTATTGTGATACAGGGCCGTGATTTTGGCTATAAAAGGGTCCCCTAGACCCCTACCCCAAGCTTTTTAAGAGAATCATATATGGCGTGCCAGGAGACTCTATGGAATGCTTTCTCAGCATCCAACGAGAGTATCTACTTACAAATTTTTAACTGCATCTAGCCCAGGAAATACTTTGTGCCTAGTAGCAGTGTCTGCTAGTCAGCGGATTATCCCGGCTTTTAAGCAAGCTACACCACCTGTAGTTTGGACACTTAATTTTTTCAAAGGAAATGCTTCGGGACCACGGGATACTCAGTGAAGAGCATCAGGAGGCACCCCAAGGCATAGGGGCTGGGACTGGCAGTAGGATGCCTTGCGGTGGACAGCCGAGCTCGATCCTTATAAAAGCTTTTTAACTGCAGCAGCTTTAGTGAACGCTACTGGAGCTGGAATTACGCGGCTGCTGGCATGAGACTTGCCCTCCAATAGATCCTTGTAAATGGATTTAAAGTGTATTCATTCAAATTAGAGGGACAATTTAAATTAAAAAGCTTAGAGCTGCCTCCACCACAGGGGGGCTCTCTCGACCCACCAGCGGACAGGCACCAGTATTGGGAGAGGGGGGCTGGCCGTCAGGGTTCACCGCGGCTCTGGCACAAACCCGGCGACACGGAGGTGGCACGGGCAGGAGCGGACTGGCCGTCTCGGCTTCTCACTTTTTGGATTTTAGAAGGGCATGACATGTCTATATCTGTGTCTCCCCCTCCTTTTACTCCTCCACCTCTTTTCTTTTCGCATGACTATATGTACTTGTCACTTTTCCATGTGTTAGTTGTGTCTTCTGAGCAGTTTGTCAGCTTTTGGACACCTTTGAAGGTGTTTTCTATGTGTTTCTATGTGTTTTTGTTTGCCTGCCATTGGTTTTAACGGTGTTCGAAGGTGTTCGACGAACAGTTCGACAAACAGTTCGGCGAACACACGGGTGTTCGACGAACCGAACCGAACTCGAACACTACGGGGGTGGCTCAACACTAGTAATAAGCCTCCACTGGTGGTAATTTTATATTGAGGGACTAATTCGCTTATGCATAGCGCCCCGAAGAAGGCGATCGCAAATGCAGTAGACAGTAGTGTTGATTTAAATTGTGAGTGTCATGTTAATGGTGTTAGGGATATGATGTGAGAAATCAGTTTTAGCGACACGGGACGGGACGTCTACACTCCTGACTTGGCTGACCCCTTTTCCACCTTTTTATGGATTGTCTGATGATGAATCTTTGTCACATCTCCTCAATTCAGTAGTTGGAAGTGAAATGCTACTCTGGTCAGACACCGCTGCGCTGACGCCCCTGATATGCCCCTCATCATTAGCTGGTGGAGAAATTCTATGGTGACTTGTGATCTGGCTTGTTCACATTGGTCAACCCGTCTGCCTGCTACTAGTCGAGTCCACTCTTCCCATGCCTTACCGTATGCTTGCCACATCGACGGGGCAACTGACGCTCTGATTAATGGCATCAACTATTCGCCACTAGATCCCATAGGGAGGGTGGGCAACTGTTGCCCGATGGGTGGGCGTTGGGGAAGAGCTCTGTGAAAATCTGCCAATTGAATTGTGATAAAGCGTTAGCAGCAGCTTTAGACCCCTCAGCATCGTGGCTAGCGCGGACCCATGCATTGTGTTTTAGGCACAGGAATGCTAGCCGGCGTAGTAGGCCTAGCACTGGGAGAGACGATGATGCCATCTTATTAATGCAGTGCGCTAGGCTGGTGTTTTTTGTTATGAAGTGTATATTTTTGTTTTCTATTGCTGCCACTATTGGGAAGAAAAATTATTTTCAGGGCTAGATGCAGCTAAAAATTATTATTAATTTCAAAGCTGGTGGAGCTTGGTATAGATGGCCTAATACAATGAGTACCACACACTGCTACAAGCCCAAATATTTTTTCAGAGCTAGATGCAGATAAAAATTATATTGAATTTGCAACCTGGTGGAGGTTAGTATAGATGGACTAATAGAACAAGTCTCACACACTGCTAAAAGCCTAAATATTTTCTCAGAGTTAGATGCAGAAAAAAATTATATTGAATTTGCAACCTGATGGAGGTTAGTATAGATGGACTAATAGAACAAGTCCCACACACTGCTACAAGCCGAAGCCGAAATATTTTTTCAGAGCTAGATGCAGATAAAATTTATATTGAATTTGCAGCCTGGTGGAGGTTAGTATAGATGGACTAATAGAACAAATCTCACACACTGCTACAAGCCCAAATATTTTTTCAGAGCTAGATGCAGATAAAAATTATATTGAATTTGCCACCTGGTGGAGGTTAGTATAGATGGACTAATAGAACAAGTCTCACACACTGCTACAAGCTGAAATATTTTTTCAGAGCTAGATGCAGATAAAAATTATATTGAATTTGCCACCTGGTGGAGGTTAGTATAGATGGACTAATAGAACAAGTCACACGCACTGCTACAGGCCGAAATATTTTTTCAGAGCTAGATGCAGATAAAAATTATATTGAATTTGCAACCTGGTGGAGGCTGGTATAGATGGACTAATAGAACAAGTCCGACACACTGCTACAAGCCGAAGCCCAAATATTTTTTCAGAGCTAGATGCAGATAAAAATTATATTGAATTTGCCACCTGGTGGAGGTTAGTATAGATGGACTAATAGAACAAGTCTCACACACTGCTACAAGCTGAAATATTTTTTCAGAGCTAGATGCAGATAAAAATTATATTGAATTTGCCACCTGGTGGAGGTTAGTATAGATGGACTAATAGAACAAGTCACACGCACTGCTACAGGCCGAAATATTTTTTCAGAGCTAGATGCAGATAAAAATTATATTGAATTTGCAACCTGGTGGAGGCTGGTATAGATGGACTAATAGAACAAGTCCCACACACTGCTACAAGCCGAAGCCCAAATATTTTTTCAGAGCTAGATGCAGATAAAAATTATATTGAATTTGCAACCTGGTGGAGGTTAGTACAGATGGACTAATAGAACAAGTCACACACACTGCTACAAGCCGAAATATTTTTTCAGAGCTAGAGGCAGATAAAAATTATATTGAATTTGCAACCTGGTAAAGGTTAGTTTAGATGGACTAATAGAACAAGTCTCACACACTGCTACAAGCCGAAGCCCAAATATCTTTTCAGAGCTAGATGCAGATAAAAATTATATTGAATTTGCAACCTGGTAGAGGTTAGTATAGATGGACTAATAGAACAAGTCTCACACACTGCTACAAGCAGAAATATTTTTTCAGAGCTAGATGCAGATAAAAATGATATTGAATTTGCAACCTGGTGGATGTTAGTATAGATGGACTAATAGAACAAGTCTCACACACTGCTAAAAGACGAAATATTTTTTCAGAGTTAGATGCAGAAAAAAATTATATTGAATTTGCAACCTGATGGAGGTTAGTATAGATGGACTAATAGAGCAAGTCCCACACACTGCTACAAGCCGAAGCCAAAATATTTTTTCAGCGCTAGATGCAGATAAAATTTATATTGAATTTGCAACCTGGTGGAGGTTAGTATAGATGAACTAATAGAACAAGTCTCACACACTGCTACAAGCCCAAATATTTTTTCAGAGCTAGATGCAGATAAAAATTATATTGAATTTGCCACCTGGTGGAGGTTAGTATAGATGGACTAATAGAACAAGTCACACACACTGCTACAAGCCCAAATATTTTTTCGGAGCTAGATGCAGATAAAAATTATATTGAATTTGCAACTTGGTGGAGGTTAATATAGATGGACTAATAGAACAAGTCCCAAACACTGCTACAAGCCGAAATATTTTTTCAGAGCTAGATGCAGAAAAAAATTATATTGAATTTGCAACCTGGTGGAGGTTCATATAGATGGACTAATAGAACAAGTCCCACACACTGCTTCAAGCCGAAATATTTTTTCAGAGCTAGATGCAGATAAAAATTATATTGAATTAGCAACCTGGTGGAGGTTAGTATAGATGAACTAATAGAATGATGCTATGCCCAAAAGGTTTTACTTCACTAGGTACAGTAAAAAAAATTGTATTCTATACACAGGTGGTGTAGCTTGCAACACAGATAGGCTTCTCCACTGACTAATACACACTGCAAGAGGACAAAAAGGATTTGCTTTGCTAGATTTAGCCAAATGCTGTGAAAAAAACTTGCACAGCACTGGCACAGACCTGCCTGACAAAAAGTTATAGGAACTTATGTAACCTAGCCCTGAAAAGTACTGCAATTACAATTAGTCTTTACTCCCAACCTATCTATTTAAGAGCACAGACCAGCCTGATAAAAGTCGTAGGAAATGATGAAACCTAGTCCTTAAAAGGACTGCAATCACAACTATTCCCTACTCCCAAGCTATCTGTAGATTTGTGCGAAAATTGGCTTGAAATTAACAAAGTATAGCGCACACAGCAACAGCGGTGCCGTCTAACACGCAGCTGCAGCAGTGAGAAAATGGTGGCGACGGGGAAAATGGATGGGTCTTATAGGGCAAGGACATGTGACATACACTGCAAATGACACATGCCCTTGCTTGTGTGAAAAAAAGCAGTTCACTCTGTGTGTGCGCTGCTGATAGGCTGACAGATTGCACCTCCCCACTGTAAATGCGGGAAAGAGAAAAAAAAATGGAGATCTTCATTATTTCTGCAGAGATCCATCCCCTGCCCCTCCCCCCACCCCGCTGTACACTCAAACTGCATATTAACATTAATTTTCAGCATTACTGAGAAAAAATCCAGTTATGATTTAGGTGCACGAACAGTTATCGATCATAACCTCGAACAGCCGAATTTTTTTTTCAAATTGTTCGTGTTCGCCGAACGGCTCGAACACCGCTTAAAAACAGCTCGAATTTGAGATTGGCGAACAGTTCGAGTCGAACACCGCTCATCTCTACTCCCTGCTCTCCTCCTGGGCCTCAGTCCTGGGCCCTTGTAGTGGAGCAGAGCTCCTAGAGAGACTCTGCTCCCAGACTGTTCTCCAACTACTAGACTCCTAATCTGCCACCCTAAGATGGCTTCCCTATTTTATATCTTTACTGTATGAGTGCTCCCATAAACTACTTCCTCCACCCACACCCACTACTGGTTCCCCCTAAATTTGGGTTCCCCCCACCCCAGCCAGGGTCAGGGCTCAGCAGAAAACTACATTGCGTCTTGCCCCTCCTGCTGGCCTGGGGTAGTGTAGTGTTGGATGTAGGTGTTGGGGTTCCATGCAGCACTCCCTCCTTACCTGAGAGAAGGGAGGCACCACACCTCTGGGCGAGGTGCAGTACCTCTGTGGCGACCGAACCCTCAGGGGTGCCACAGATGCATGGCAGGGCTCGGAATTGACAGCACCGTTTGACTTTTTGAATGCAGAAATTGCTGGAATAAAGAGCAGATGCCATGTCGCTTTTGGAGAGCCCCTGATGTGCATAAATAGTGGAAACCCCCCAAAAGTGACCCCATTTTGGAAATTAAACCCCTCAAGGATTTTATTCAGGGGTATAGTGAGCATTTTAAACCCACAGGTACTACATAGAATTTGATAACATTAGGTCGTCATATTAAAATTGTTCATTTTTTTCACAAAAATTTTGTTTTAGTCCTAAATTTGTAAATTTAACAATAGATAATAGGACAAAATGGACCCAATAATTTGTTATGCAATTTCTCCCTAATGCGATGATACCCAATATGTGGTAAAAAACTTTTGTTCCGGCACATGGCAGGGCTAGGAAAGGAAAGAGCGCTATTTATACGGAATAGATTGTGAATGCCATGTCACATTTGGAGATCCCTTGACATGTGAAAACAGCAAAAAACCCACATGTGACCCCATTTTGGAAACTAGACCCCACAAAGAATTCATCTAGGGGTGTACTGAGCATTTTTAACCTACATGTGATTCACAAAACTTGTAGATGGAGAACAAAAAATTAAATTTTTTCCACTAAAATAGTGTTTTAGTACCAAATTTACAATTTACACTAGGTGTAATAGGAGAATATGGACCCCATAACTATCCAATTTTTACTGAATACAGTGATACCCCTGATGTTGTTGTACACTACTGTTTGAGCACACACAGGGGTTGGATGGGAAGGAGCGTTACTTGACTTTTAGAATGCAGATTTTGTTTGTATAAATTGTGGGCACCATTAGCTGCGCCCCTGAAGTGCCAATACAGCAAAAACCTCCCCAGGTGACCACATATTGGAAGCTTCACTGCCTAAGGAATTCATATAGGGGTGTAATGATAATTTTGAACCCATATGTGCCTCACAGAATTTTAGAACATTGAGAAATAAAAATATGACATTTTTGTGGTAAAAATGTAATTTTTGCATATGCTGCAAACTTGTCAGGTACAGAAGGATTAATAGGTGAAACTGGATCCCATAATTTATTGTGCAATTTCTCCTGAACTTGGTGATGCCCCATATGTTATCAGACATTACTGTTAGGCCACAGCCCCACTATCATATTTGGTCAGTATTTTTTCTCAGGAGTGGGAGACAAAACCAGGAGTGGGTGATAAATGCAGAATTGGTGCACTTGATTCTATTATAACTTTTCTCTGATAGTTCTGATAGTTCCTCATCCGGTTTTGGTTCCCACTCTTGAGAAAAAATACTGACCAAATACGTCAGGCCACACGTCAGGGCTGGGAAGGAAGAAGCGCCATTTGGCTTTTGGAGCACAGATTTTGGTGGAATAGTTTGCGGGCAACATTTACAGAGCCCCAAAGGAGACAGAACAGCAGAAAAACCCCAAAAGTGACCCCATTGTAGAAATTGCACCTCTCAATTAATTCATGTACAGCTGCGGTGACTATTTTGTAACATCAGAAGCAGGCTTTTTTTCTGTAGAATTGAAAATATGCCAGTTTAGTGCCCATACATTTTGCCCCCATATATTGTAGGGCCCCCATACGTTGTGCCCAGTTTGTATTTATGGAGACACACACCCTGTAAATTATTAAGTGTGCACTCCCCATTACAATTATGACAAACAAGAGGCCACTTACTGTGGTTTAGGCACAATGGGCTTCAGAAGGAGGGGGGGCATTTGGATTTGGGAGCACAGAATTTGCTGGATTTTATTTGAGGGGATGGGAGCCATGTCCCTTTTCCAGAGTCTTCATTCTGCCAGTAATGTGGGAACCCCCTATAGTTCCAGTGACAAATGATGGACCTAAGTGGTTGTGATGGATAAATTAGAGTTTTTATCGGTAACATTTTGGGGTACATTATTTTTTCGATCGCTTCCAGAATAATGCTGGATCACATTCTTGTGTTCTACGCTGAGCACTTATCTCGGAGTTTCCGTGTAAATCCGGGGGAGGAGTCCTGAGGAGATAATTTGCATATTCCCACTGCATTTTGGGGTAAGTGAAGAGTCTCCGCGAGCTCAAAGAACACTGGATTTTGGCTGTTGGAGCTGAAAAGAGGACATCGGTAAACCAGGGGAGGAGTCCTGAGGAGATAATTTGCATATTCCCACTGCATTTTGGGGTAAGTGAAGAGTCTCCGCGAGCTCAAAGAACACTGGATTTTGGCTGTTGGAGCTGAAAAGAGGACATCGGTAAACCGCGCGCCTTCCGGCGCGCGCATTTTGAAGCTTTTTTTTAAGCTTTTTTCACTGTTTTCAGAGCATTAACAATAAGAACATGGAAGAGTCCAGGAGCCATTTGGTGAGCTGCATATCCTGCTACATGTTCACAGACTTGCCAGTGGAAAAGCCAAACTTCACATGCCAGAAATGCAAGCTTGTGTCCCTGTTGGAGGAAAAGTTGCGAAATCTAGAAGAGAGGTTAACTACCTTGAAAATCATTAAGGAAGGTGAAGAGTTCTTAGACAGAGCAGAATTATCTCTTCATGATTCAGAAAGAGAAGAAATTCGAACTGCACCTGAGGAAACAGAGGAATGGAAGCATGTGAACCAGAGAAGCAGGAGGATCGAGAGGCAGCCAGCACCCATACTGCTCAGGAACCAGTACCAGGCTCTCACGCAGGAGAACCATGAAGAAATACAGCAAAATAAAACTTTGCCAGCAATGAATAACCTTGTAAGCCCTCAGAATCCTCCTGGATGGAGAAAGAAGAATGTTGTGAAGAAAAAACGGAGAGTGGTGGTCAAGGGGGATTCCCTGTTAAGAGGAACAGAGGCCGCTATCTGCAGACCAGACATAACCTCAAGAGAAATGTGCTGTCTTCCAGGAGCAAAAATTAAAGATGTGTCTGACAGGATATCAAGACTCTTCAGACCTACAGATCACTACCCATTCCTGCTAATACATGTGGGGACAAATGACACCGCAAGAAAGGACCTGGAAACCATCTGCAGTGACTTTGAAGACTTAGGCAAGAAAGTGAAAGAATTGGGAGCGCAGGTGGTCTTCTCATCCATCCTCCCAGTGGATGGCCATGGAACAATGAGGTGGAATAAGATTCTACAGGTGAACAACTGGCTACGTCGATGGTGCCGTCAACAAGGATTTGGATTTCTGGATCACGGAATGAATTACCTATACGATGGACTACTTGCTAGAGATGGGGTGCACCTTACGAAGACTGGAAAACATGTATTTGGAAGTCGCCTTGCTATAATCATCAGAAGAGCTTTAAACTAGAAGAATGTGGGAAGGGAAACAAAAGGCCAGAAAAAGCCATACAGCTGACAAATACTATTGAGATCTCTGCTACTGGAAGTGGAAAGAAAGAACAAAGACAAAAAAATCTAAATAATAAAAATATGGGAGGAAGAGAAACCAATCACAAACTAAAATGTTTTTATACAAATGCACAAAGCATGGGCAACAAACAAGGAGAATTGGAACTACTAATGCAGGAAAAGGAATATGATGTCATTGGAATCACTGAAACTTGGTGGGACGATACACATGATTGGAATAAAAGGCTAAAAGGATACAACTTATTTGCAAGAAACAGACTTGATAAACGAGGAGGAGGTGTTGCATTGTATGTTAGAAAAGCGTATATCTGCACAGAGATTGAAGCTTCAGAGACTGGGAGTTCTGTGGAAACTGTTTGGGTAAGAATACAAGGAGAGAACAACGGAAAGGACACCATTGTAGGCATTTACTACAGGCCACCTGGGCAAGCTGAAGATATGGATGAACTCTTTATGTATCAAATGACCAAGTTCTCCAAAAAATATGACGTAGTGGTCATGGGAGATTTCAACTATCCAGACATTTGTTGGGAATCTCTCTCAAGTAAAACTAACAGGTCAAGCAAATTCTTATCCTCTCTTGCTGACAACTTTATCTTCCAAAAGGTAGGGGAGAAAACAAGGGGATCTGCTACTTTGGATCTAATCCTTATAAACAGGGAGGAAATGGTTGAGGAGGTAAAAGTGGCTGGGACCCTAGGAGGCAGCGACCATGCTATTATAGAATTTTGGATAACTAGAGGAGGAAGACATGTGAAGACTCAAACTTCAAGGTTAGATTTTAGAAAGGCAGATTTTAAGAGACTCAGAAAGAGAATAGGAGGGATCCAATGGCTGGATGTCCTTAAGGACAAAAATGTCCAGGAAGGATGGGAAATTTTTAAAAATGAGATTCTCAAAGCACAATCGTTAACAATCCCGAAAAGTAGAAAGAATGGGAAGCATTTAAGGAAACCAGGATGGATGAACACAGAACTTAAACACATGCTAAAAAGAAAGAAAGAAATGTTTATTAAATGGAAAGAGGGAGGCATATCTAAAAAAGATTATAATGCAGTCTGCAGATCCTGTAGGGCACGTATCAGGTTAGCTAAAGCTGACAATGAATTAAGGCTTGCAAGAGATGTCAAAAGCAATAGAAAAGGATTTTGGGGGTATGTCAAAAGTAAAAGAAAAGTCAAAGATGCTATAGGATTTTTACAGGATGAAAATGGAGAAATGGTAAGAGAGGATGTTGAGAAGGCCGAACTTTTTAATTCCTATTTTGCATCTGTTTTCTCTCAGAAAGAAAATGTAACATCAACTGATCTTCACTGTCCTTTTAAAGGAATAGAGGAATCCAAGTTATCTGTAAACAGAAAGATTGTGAGGGAATATTTAGCTAACATAAATGAGTTCAAGTCTCCAGGTCCAGATGAATTACACCCCAGAGTACTGAAGGAGATGGTAGAAGAAATTTTAGAACCACTCTCCATAATCATTGAAAATTCTTGGAGAACAGGAGAAGTCCCAGAAGACTGGAGAAGAGCAAATGTTGTTCCTATCTTCAAAAAGGGGAAGAAGGTGGACCCAGGGAACTATAGGCCGGTGAGTCTGACTTCTATACCAGGAAAGATCTTTGAACAAATTATTAAACAACATGTATGTAAGTACATGGATAAGAATGAAGTGATTAACCAGAGTCAGCATGGGTTTGTAACTAACAAGTCATGTCAGACTAACTTAATTTCCTTCTATGACAGAATCACTGACTGGGTGGATCAGGGAAATGCTGTAGATATAGTATATCTTGACTTCAGCAAAGCATTTGACAAAGTATCTCACACCATCCTTATTGAAAAAATGACCAAGTATGCAATGGACCAGGCAACTGTTAGGTGGATTCATAACTGGCTTAGTGATCGGACTCAAAGGGTGGTTGTAAATGGCTTCACATCCAGCTGGATGAATGTCTCAAGTGGGGTACCACAGGGCTCCGTCCTGGGACCTGTATTGTTCAATATCTTTATCAATGATTTAGATGAAGGAATTGAGGGTAAACTGATTAAATTTGCTGATGACACAAAGCTAGGAGGGATAGCTAATTCTAGAGAAGAGAGAGAGAGGATTCAAAAAGACCTAAATAAACTGGAGCAGTGGGCAGCAACCAACAGAATGGTTTTTAACAGGGAAAAATGCAAAGTACTACATCTGGGCAATAAAAATGAAAAAAGCATATACAGAATGGGAGGAATAGAGCTAAGCAACAGTACATGTGAAAAAGACTTAGGTATACTAATAGATCATAGACTGAACATGAGTCAACAGTGTGATGCAGCAGCAAAAAAGGCAAATACAATTCTGGGATGTATCAACAGAAGCATACAGTCTAGATCACGTGAAGTCATTATCGGTCTTTACTCCTCTTTGGTCAGACCTCATCTGGAATACTGTGTACAGTTTTGGGCACCACATTTTAAAAAAGACATAGACAAACTGGAGCAAGTTCAGAGAAGAGCGACCAGAATGGTGACTGGTCTGCAAACCATGTCCTATGAGGAACGGTTGCAGGATTTGGGAATGTTTAGCTTGCAAAAAAGAAGACTGAGAGGAGACTTAATAGCTGTCTACAAATATGTCAAGGGCTGTCACATTGTAGAAGGATCATCTTTATTCTCATTTGCACAAGGAAAGACTAGAAGCAATGGGATGAAACTAAATGGGAGGAGACACAGATTAGATATTAGAAAAAACTTTTTGACAGTTAGGGTGATTAATGAGTGGAACAGGCTGCCACGAGAGGTGGTGAGTTCCCCTTCAATGGACGTCTTCAAACAGAGGCTGGACAGACATCTGTCTGAGATGATCTAGTGAATCCTGCTTTGAGCAGGGGGTTGGACCAGATGACCCAGGAGGTCCCTTCCAACTCTACCATTCTATGATTCTATGATTCTAAATCCCACAAAAATATGATTCAGATGAAATCCCCGATGGAACCACCCACCATAATGAGGCAGATGAAGACGCTTTGGAGTCTGTTTGGCGTCTGCTCCTGTGGTATCCGTCTTTTATGCATGCACAGAACAGTGATCGTTCACACTTGTGCGTTTGATAGACACCTAAAATAATGTGATACAAACCAGTCCAAAGTGACTTCATCTCCCTCATAAGTGATTGGTTCAATCCAAGTGTCACACCAGGTGTGGGAATGACTTAGTGCAACACAGAGGGAAGAGGGAAAAGGAGCCCGTATATTAGGGAAAGGGGGAGTGGAGATCTCCTAGTCTGGTCTAGTGTCACCCTATCTCAACTACCGTCCCTATATTGCCTCTTCAGCAATCACCACACAAGTGCCTCGCCCTCTCTTTCCCTGGCGTATGGTTAAGGCTAGGGATGGGAGGAGATGAGCACTAGTCAACCTCCACTAAACTCTAGTTTCACCCTGTCTCAACTACCATCCCTATATTGCCTCTTCAGCAATTGCCGAATGTGTGTCTCGCCCTTTCTTTCCCTGGCGTATTGCTAAGGCTAGGGATGGGAGGAGATGAGCACCAGTTGATCTCCACTAAACTCAGGGGGAGAATGCTTAGCTTTAGCTGATTCCAGACAAATGCGAACTCGGCCTCAAGCTCCAGAGAGGACAAAGTACTGCTCTTGCTAAGCCTTCACAAGTAGAAATTAATATAGCCGGCACCTCCCTCTCAGACACACCAGGTATATATACACCCAGGCCAGGGAGCTAATTACCAGAGGGAGGTAGCCACTAGGTCCTAGAGACAGGCTCTCATCTAAGAAGATGTCTGTAATGCCAAACGTAGAGATCTACTGCAACCAACTGCAGGGCGGCTCTCTGTCACCTCTGATACACCCGTGACACCAGGGTTTTGTCTGGATTGCGGTTTTGGAGAATTTACATGGAAACCTCGACTTAAGCTCTCAGCGGAGAGCGCAGGATTAATGTGAACTGAGCCTCGTTCCGATTTTTGGGAGGTAGAATGAACATAATAGACAGCAGTCGAAGAATAGTTCTTATTCTTATTTTTGCGCTGTTCACCATGTGGTATAAGTGATAACGCGGATTTATTCGTGTCGGTGCGATTACAGCAAAACCAGATATATATTGTGTTTTTTTAGGTTTTCCTGCTATAATATTGTAAAAATGCTTGTTTATAAAAAGTATTTTTTTTCGTCATCATATTCTAAGAGCTGTAACTTTTCTATTTTTTAGCGAAGAGAGCTGTATGAGGGCTTATTGTTGCGGAAAGAGTTGCAGATATTTTTGTACCATTTTGGGGCACATAGAAATTTTTGATAGCTTTTTATTCAGATTTTGCAGACACAGAATGAACAAAAAAACAGCAATTCAATTATTGTTTTTATTTTTTATGCCGTTCACCGTACGGTAAAAGTGATAAGACCGATTTGTTCGTTGGGTCGGTACCATTACAGCGATACTAGATTTATATTGTTTCTTTTATGCTTTGCTATTTTTACACACTAAAAATATTTTACAAAAATGAGTTTGTATTTGCATCGTCATATTCTGTGAGCTGTAACTTTTTTTTTGCTGAATAAGCCATATTAGAGCTTGTTTTATGTGGGACGGTTTGGCGTTTTCATTTTTAATATTTCTTTTTACATATGAGTTTTTGATAATTTTTTATTCACTTTTTTGTGAGTATGATGAAAAAAGCGACACTTTTGGCGTGTTTATTTTACGGCGTTCGTCATATGGTATAAATAACATGCCAGTTTTATAGAGCGGGTCATTCCGAATGCAGCGATACCAATTTTGAGTAAATTTTTTTGTTTATTTTTGTTTGATCACAAGAATGCGTTTTGTGTAGCGAAATGGATTTTAGTGATTTGTGTGCACTTTTTTTTTCTTTGTTTACATGTTTTGTTTTTACTTTTTTTTCATTTAGTCCCACTGTGTGACATGTATAACTTTTATTTTGATTGCTGGTCTCATACACTGCAGTACTCATGTACTGCAGTACATAAGACTGTCAGTGAGTGACTGACTCAGCCTGTGAGGCCCAGCTTCTAGCTGGATCTCACAGGCAACAGTACCCTGGGGTTATCACATGACCTCAGGGTACTATGATAACCATGGGCACCTGCGATTTTCATTGTGGGGTCCGATGGTTACAAAGGGGATCTTGCAACCCACTTGTAACCACTAGAGATGAGTCGTGTTCGACTCGAACTGTTCGCCAATCTCAAATTCGAGCTGTTTTGGGCGGTGTTCGAGCAGTTCGACGAACTCGAACGATTTGCGAAAAATTTGGCTGTTCGAGGTTATGATCGATAACTGTTCGTGCACCAAAAGCGTAACTGGATTTTTTCACAGTAATACTGTTAATCAATGTTAATAGACAGTTTCAGTGTAGAGTGGGTGGGGGTAGGTGAAGGGGATGGATCTCTGCAGAAATAATGCCAATCTCCATTTTTTTTCTTTCCCGCATTTACAGTGGGGAGGTGCAGTCTGTCAGCCTATCAGCAGTGCACACACGCAGCGAAGTGCTTTTTTTCACACAAGCAAGGGCATGAGTCATTGGCTGTGTATGTCACATGTCCTTGCCCTATAAGAGCCAGCCATTTTCCCCGTTGCCACCATTTTCTCACTGCTGCAGCTGAGTGTTAGACGGCACCGCTGCTGCTGTGGGTGCTATACAGTATAACTGTGTGAATTGGGAGTGAATTTGCTGTTACATAGAGAGATAGGTTTAGGGAGTAGGGACTAGTTCTAATTGCAGCCCTTTTGAGGGCTAGGTTACTGCAGTTCCTAGCACTTTTTGCCAGGCAGGTCGGTGCCAGTGCTGTGCAAGTGTTTTTCACAGCATTTGGCGAAATGTAGCTCAGCCAATCCTTTTGGGCCTGTAGCAGTGTCTGTTAGTCATTGGAGTAGCCTATCTGTGTTGCAAGCTACACCACCTGTGTATCTAATACCAATTTTTTACTGCATCTAAGCCAGACAATCCTTTTGGGTCTGTAGCAGTATCTGGTAGTCAGTGGAGTAGCCCATCTGAAGCAAGCTACACCACCTGTGTATCTAATAAAAATTTTTATTGCTTCTAACCCAGGAAATCCTTTTGGGCATAGTAGCAGTGTTTGGTAGTCAGCGGAGTAGCCCACCTGTGAAGGAAGCTACACCGCCTGTGTATCTAATTCAAATTTTTTACTGCATCTAACCCAGGAAATCCTTTTGGGCCTAGTAGCAGTGTCTGGTAGTCAGTGGAGTAGCCCATCTGAAGCAAGATACACCACCTGTGTATCTAATAGCAATTTTTTACTGCATCTAACCCTGGAAATCTTTGGGGCATAGTAGAAGTGTCTCGTAGTCAGCAGAGTAGCCCACCTGTGAAGGAAGCTACACCGCCTGTGTATCTAATTCTAATTTTTTACTGCATCTAACCGAGGAAATTTTTTTGGGCCTAGTAGCAGTGTCTTGTAGTCAGCGGACTAGCCCACCTGTGAAGGAAGCTACACCGCCTGTGTATCTAATTCTAATTTTTTACTGCATCTAACCCAAGAAATCCTTTTGGGCATAGTAGCAGTGTCTGGTAGTCAGTGGAGTAGCCCATCTCTAGCAAGCTACACCACCTGTGTATCTAATAACAATTTTTTACTGCATCTAACCCAGTAAATCCTTTTGGGCATAGTAGCAGTGTCTCGTAGTCAGCGGAGTAGCCCACCTGTGAAGGAAGCTACACTGCCTGTGTATCTAATTCTAATTTTTTACTGCATCAAACCCAGGAAATCCTTTTGGGCCTAGTAGCAGTGTCTCGTAGTCATTGGAGTAGCCCAGCTGTGAAGCAAGCTACACCGCCTGTGTATCTAATAAAATTGTTTTACTGCATCTAACCCAGCCAATCCTTTTGGGCTAGTACCACAGTTTGGCCACTCAGCTCTGCTCGGTTTCCATCCATCATTTTTTGTGCAAACAACTATAGAGTTGCCAATTAGTTAACCACCAAAATGAGTGGTAAAAGGCCTGCTGCTGGTGGAAATGGGAATAGGCATGTTGGAAAGGGAAAAAAAGGTTGTGTCCGTGGGGTAGGTGGTAAAGCAACAGTAACATCTGCAGAAGAAAGACCATCTTCCAGCCAAACTAAGATGTCTACTTCTTTTCGTGGACAATGTGATATGATCCCTTTCTTACGGACACGCCCATCGCTACAAATTCCAGATGAGGCACAAAAACAGCAGGTGCTTCAACGGATATCAAGTGCTCCTTCAAGTGGGCTCTCCTCCACCTCAACTTCAACATCACAAATACTCCAGTCCTCAGAGGTGTCACCCCAATCGCACTTGCTTCCTCACAGCTCCCAAGTCTCCAGCTGCCCGTCTGAGTATGGTGTAACACAGATGGTTGAGTCTGCAGAGCTATTTACTCATACTATAGCCTGGGAATCAGAGGTCTGCTCCAAAGCTTCAGTGTCTGCTAGTAAGCATAGTAGCCCAGCTGTGAAGCAAGCTACACCGGCTGTGCATCTAATAACAATTTTTTACTGCATCTAACCCAGCCAATCATTTTGGGCAAGTAGCAGTATCTTGTAGTCAGCGGAGTAGCCCATCTGAAGCAAGCTACACTACCTGTGTATCTAATAACAATTTTTTACTGCATCTAACCCAGGAAATCCTTTTGGGCTAGTAGCAGTGTCTCGTAGTCAGTGGAGTAGCCCATCTGAAGCAAGCTACACCTCCTTTGTATCTAATAACAATTTTTAACTGCATCTAGCCCAGGCAATACTTTGGGCCTAGTAGCAGTGTCTGCTAGTCAGCGGAGCAGCCCAGCTGTTAGGCAAGCTACACCGCCTGTAGATCTAATTACAAATTTTTAACTGCATCTAGCCCAGGCAATACTTTGGGCCTAGTAGCAGTGTCTGCTAGTCAGCGGAGTAGCCCAGCTGTTAAGCAAGCTACACCACCTGTGCTTTGGACACTTAATTTTTTCAAAGGACACTCAGTCAAGAGCATTGGGGAGGTGCCCCAAGGCAAAGGGGCTGGGACTGGCGGTAGCACGCCTTGCGGCGGACCGCCAAGCTCGATCCTTATAAAAGCTTTTTAACTGCAGCAGCTTTAGTGGACGCTACTGGTGCTGGAATTACCGCGGCTGCTGGCACCAGACTTGCCCTCCAATAGATCCTTGTAAAAGGATTTAAAGTGTACTCATTCAAATTACAGAGCCAATTTAAATTACAGAGCTTAGACCTGCCTCCACCGCCGGGGGTCTCAACGCACCAGCGGGCAGGCACCAGTGTTAGGAGAGGGGGGCTGGCTTTTAGGGTCCACCGTGGCTCTGGCACAAACCCGGCGACACGGAGGTCGCACGGGCAGGAATGGCCTGGCCGTGTCGGCTTCGTACTCCAGCGTAGTCCCTCTGCCTGCTTGCGGCCATAACCTCAAAGGGATGTGCAAGTGGCTTTTCTTCCCAGGGCTGTTCCCCGCCCAGCAGGAACGTGGGGGAGCTCAGGTCGGCCTTCCACCATACTCCCTTACCTCCCTCGCCCTCTTTCCTTCTTCTGTTCTCCATCTAACCCCTCGGCTCTGTGGTGTCCGCTCTCCCTCCAGCTCTCTCCTTCTCACAGGTGGACTACCACGTGTATTCACACTGTGGCAAATCTTTTGGGCCCAGGCAAAAGAAGTCATCGAGGTAATGGATATTATGTGCCCCCTTAGAAACGTCCATGATGACCCATTCGAGGAAGCAACTAAATGCCTCAAATAGTGAGCAGGATATGGAGCACCCCATGGGCAAACAGCGATCTATATAGTATGCTCCTTCCCAGAAGCAGCCCAATAGGCGGACACTATTCGGAGGCACAGGTAGTAAGTCACCGGAACGCCCCCTCAATGTCTGTTTTGGCCATTAGGGTGCCCCTTCCCAACTTCTTGACACGCCTTATTGCCTTGTCAAAGGAGGTACAGTATATACTTCTGTACTTGGTTCCAAGTCGATGTTGTCGTTTACTGACCTGCCCCTTGGATATGACAAATGGTGGATTAATCCGAATGTATTGGGTTCCGTTTTTGGCCTGACTCCCAAAGGGGATACCACTATGTCTTGTAAGGAAAGTGTTCTGAATGGAACCGCTATTCTACCTAAAGATATTTCTTTTTTTTAATTTTCTTGTCACGACGTCTGGGTGTTGGCAGGCTGATTTTAGATTTTTTCTCGAGCCTTTCTTGATTTTAGAAGGGCATGACATGCCTATATCTGTGTCTCCTCCTTTTACTCCTCCACCTCTTTTCTTTTCGCATGACTATATGTACTTGTCACTTTTCCATGTGTTAGTTGTGTCTTCTGAGCAGTTTGTCAGCTTTTGGACACCTTTGAAGGTGTTTTCTATGTGTTTTCTATGTGTTTCTATGTGTTTTTGCTTGCCTGCCATTGGTTTTAACGGTGTTCGACGAACCGTTCGGCGAACATGCCGGTGTTCGACGAACCGAACCGAACCCGAACACTACGGGGGTGGCTCAAAACTAGTAACCACTTAAATACTGCTGTCACAATTGACTGCATAATTTAAGGGGTTAATCGGGCCCCGATCAGCTTCAAAACTGGCCGAGGCCGATACTGCAGAGTGTCAGCTGTCATATACAGCTGACACCTGTTGGAAATTTGACTTCGGGGCGGCACTAACTATTATTCCTCAGCACTGTTAAAGAGCGGCGCTGAGGAATAAGTTCCCTTAACGACAGCTGTTAACAGGCGTATCAGCCTAGGATGGCATAAACCATCTATACCTGACACTATTGGAAAGCCCGGTGGGTTGACGGGATCTTTATGGAATTTGGGAAGGAGTGGGAATTTTGGGAATTTCACAACCAACTCATCTAATAGCTTTTATGCGTCCTCGCTCCCGAACATGCGCACTGACTGCTTGATGGCTGGGGGTGTTTGGTTGATGCGAGTGGAAATTTGTACATACGCCGACTCCTCCGATCTCATTGCTTAACCGCTGGTCATGGGTTCAAAATTTCCTGCATGGTATACTCACCATCTATTTCCCCTTGAAAAAGCTATGATACTAAAAAGCGAAACATGCGTTGGGGACTCTCTATGGGATAACTTGAGCTTCTTTTATGTGCACAATAGGTAAGACCTGGAAATATTTATTCCCATGTATTTTTGACTGTTTGTGGATTGTACTGTGTGGGGATAGTGTCCATTACATTCCTTTTTTTCCCCCTGGATATATCCATTCCATTGATGCAATAGTTTTCACTTGTTATCCTGCTACCTATCTGTCAGTTTATACAGTATTTTATATTTATTATAACCTCTATTTTGGTACATAAATATTATTAGCTTCAAAAACTGTATTTTTTTCTTCTTGTTTTTTCTCAGGCACTGGTCAGAATTTAAAAATTTTGTCTGGTCATGAAGGTGAAAACAGGTTTGGGGATTAAAGGGTTAACCATTATGATATACTGATATGTTAATAAATTAATTGAATGTTGAATTTAAAGGGAATCTGTCACCACTTTGGAATTATCAGAACTCTACTATGGGCATACAGGGTATAGAAAAGTAAATCTATACTTACCTGTATGGCCCATAGTAGAGGTCTGATTGCAGAGAAAAGCGCTTTAATCAATTCTATTTTGTAAAAGCTTGGGGGGACGCCAAGCAAACCCCGCCTATGCGCTTATTATTCCCCCAAATACCCCCCTATAAGCTTAATTATCATATTCCCCCCTCCCCTGCACGCCACAGGGCCCTATGACAGGCCCTGTGATGTGCACTGTGCTCCGTGACTTCCCGGGCATGAGCAAAGCACCGCTCACATAGAGTGCGCTTTGCTTCATCTTGGCCCCGTCTCTCCATGCTCTGCACCCCAGGGTTCTATTGCACAGGTACCGTGGAGTCACTGTCACTTCCCTGTGCCTGTGCAATAGAACCCTGAAGCTCAGTGCACAGGCAGACGGGGCCGGGATGAAGCAAAGCGCGCTCTATGTGAGCGGCGCTTTACGCATGCCCGGGAAGTCAGGGAGCACAGTGCACGTCACAGGGCCCGTCATAGGGCCCTGTGATGTGCAGGGGAGAGGGGTAATATATTGTAAATAAGCAGATAGGAGGAAATTGGGGGAATAATAAGCACAAAGGCGGGGATTGCTTGGTGTCCCCCGGACGCCATGCCTGTACAAAATAGAATTGATTAAAGCGCTTTTCTCTGCAATCAAACCTCTACTATGGGCCATACACGTATGTATAGATTTACTCTTCTATACCCTGTGTACCCATATTAGAGGTCTGATAGCTCCAAAGTGGTATAGAATTTAAAAAAAAAATAAAAAAATTGTGTGTGTGTATTTTATACGGAGTTCCGCATCATTTACAAAATTATAAATTATATATTGTAGAGTTTTTTTTAGATTTTTAGAGTAATTTTAGGCTGTATATTTGTGACACCCCAGGGGTCTGGTTGCCACAGTAATAGAGATATTATGTCTGAGAGCAAGTGGGAGGTTTCTCTGGTCAGGAGCCCTAAGCATACAACACGGCCCGCCCAGACCTGGGAGGGGAGGAATCTGCCCTTATAAACTGGGTCTGGGGCGGGATTAGGTTAGACAGAGCCTGCAGAACAAGCATAGCAGTCAGAGCCTGGAGTGAAGTTCCAGACACAGGGAAAGTGACAACAGGAGCTCTGTAGGAGCAGGAGCGAGTGTCAGAGGCTGGAAGCTAGAGAGCTCGCCTTGGCTGAAGACACTAATACCGGACACGGAGTCCGAGGCTGTGGGGACATCCAGGTCCAGCAGCAGAATCCAACCGGCAGGGGATTCCATGTCCTCTGGCCTTAGAAACCCGAAGGCACGGTCACAAGCAAGGGACCAGCACCGCCATCGTGAAGCGGAGGCTAACGGAAGGCCCCAAGTCACCGGCCATACGGGTGAGCACCACACGGTATACTCAGGGACGTGGGCTACTTCTACCCGCATAGAGCAAGGTAGCCAGGAAAGAGTGCAGATAGTCGGGGAGGCCTACAACTCCACCTGGCCAGGGGAGATCCTGCTTGCTTACAGACTGACCAGGCCCCTACTGCTAACCAGTACTCCCGGGAGGGTCTGCTTTATACCATCAGTAAAGACCCTGAACTGCACCACACGTCTCTGTGATTCCTTGCCGCACCAGCACCATTAATACTGGGACGCTCACACCATCACTCCCATCATCCACATTAGCTGCCCTGAGGCAATACTTCTCCGGTGGGGAGTTATCCCATACTCGGCTGCGCAAACAACATCAGCCTCAGCGGTCTGCAGCGCAGCGGCGGTCCCCACTGACCGCAATCCACGGGTGGCGTAGTCGGACATTTGCTATTACATTAAGACTGCCACTGGTTTGACCGCCCTGGGCACGGACCGGGTCACCGCCACGGACAACTACAACCCCCAGCGATCCGGCTCCGGGTATCCCCCTGCACAGCACAGGCCCAGGGGGCGCGTCATATTTAGTTTTTTATGCATATGGATACATCCAATTATTAATAGGTAAATCGTACCTTTTTTAACTAAATTATGTAATTTTTAATTGTGTGATTATTTCTGTCATTAACCAAGAGGTTTATCATCTATTGCAAGGAATGGAAGTTCAGGCACCCTCTTATGGACAATTGATAGTTAATTTGTTACCTGTTACTCAAGGTTACTAATTGTTTTAATTGTTTTTCAATGGTACAAGCCTTATAAGAAAAGTTCATACCACACTGTGGCTTTCACCTGATGAAGGTAGGGATCCGCCGAAACAAGTTGTGAGTGCCACATTTGTCAAATAAAGAAGCATTACCAAAAGGATACTTTGTGCCTGGATGCTGGATTCATGCGCTACGTCAAAAAAACGCAAATTTACCACGTTCATCAAACTCCAAAGTGGTGACAGATTCCCTTTAAAAATACAGTTTGTAAAAAGGTTGACATTTTATTTAAATTTATACGGTTGTATTTTAATTTGAAAAAATCTATTTTTACTGGCTTATATTCAGTGAATTGTCTGCACCCTTTTAATGTTTAATGTTAAGCTGAGCAGCAGTACTCAATGTCAAGCAGCAGCTGCAAAATGCAAAAACAAACAAGATTTTAGGGTGTATAAAAAGAGAAACAAAATCCTGCGATACCAATGTATTGTTACCCCTTTATAAATCACTGGTGAGGCCACATCTGGAATATGGGATCCAGTTTTGGGCTCCACATTTTAAAAAGGATATTCAGAAGTTAAAGCCAGTTTAAAGGTGGGCAACTAGATTATTACAAGGGATGGACGGCCTCTCATATGATGAGAGGCTGAAAAAGTTGAACTTGTTAAGCTTAGAAAAACGACGCCTCAGAGGGGATCTCATTTACATGTATAAATATGTATGTGGTCAGTACAAAGGACTGCCACATGATATATTCCTTCCAAAGACCATACTAAGGACCAGGGGTCACTCATTACGAGTGGAAGAAAGGCGATTCTGGCACCTAAACAGGAAAGGGTTCTTTACAGTCAGAGCAGTCGGGCTGTCGAATGCCCTACTACAAGAGGTAACAATGGCAGACACTATAACAGCTTTCAAAAAAGGGCTGGACAATTTTCTCGATACACATAACATTGTGGGCTACAGTTAAATTAGACAAAATGTTACACCTAGGTAGCATCGGCGTCTCTGCCCCCTGCCAGGCAGAGACGCCGTCCCCCTTACCGCCGCTGTCCTGGTCCGGAGTCTTCTGGCCTCCCTGCTGCTGCTGCACGCAGCTTACCGGGCATGGTGCTTAGGGCGCGCGTGTGCTCCCTCCCTCTTAAAGGGGCCGCGCGAGTCATCCTAAAGAGTCCCCGGCCAATGGCTGGAGGACTTCCCATATATAAGGCACCTCCTCCAAAATGGAAGTGCCTGTGCATTGGTTGTTGTTCCATGTTCTAACACTTGCTTCAGCCCTCAGGTCCCGCTGCTTGTCAGTCCAGCCCACCAGTCTGCCTGCCAGTCCTGCTCGCCAGTCTGCCTGCCAGTCCTGCTCGCCAGTCTGCCCGCCAGTTGCCTGCCGTGCTCACCAGTCTGCTTACCTGGAAGCACCTGCCTGTTACCTGTCGTGCCCACCAGCCTGCTTACCTGGAAGTACCTGTCTGTTACCTGTTGTGCCCGCCTGCCTGCCTACCTGGAGCACCTGCCTGTTACCTGTCATGCCTGCTAGGTTGACCAACTGTCAACCTTCCTGCCGTGCTCATCCGCTGTACCAGTCAGTTCCTGTCATCTGACCCGTGGGAGTCACCTGCTCTCATACAAGGTCGGTCCCAGAGTGGCACCTGGTCCCCCTGCTCGGTCTCTCCCTGGTTCATGGAGTCGATTGAGCCGCCGTGCGACCTTGGTCAGGCCGAGTAGGCACTTAGTCACGCCCCTCTGGTAGCTCCTTGCACCGCAGCAGAGAGGTTCCACCACCCAGATCCGTAACAGTTTGCACAGCCCAAGGAACCCGGTGGCCCCCAGGCTCCCTCGCTCTCTGACCTGTACCAGGAGGTTTCACATCAGAGATCCCAACAGAAAACTATCCTGACCTACCTGCGGTCTGTCAACTCCTGCCTGGACACGCTGTCCACCCCATCTGTGTCCGTCCCTAGCCGAGCGGCACCCGCTCCCGTGGCGCCTCAACCTACTAGCGCTATGGCATCCGGCTCTGGCCCCCGGCTCTCTGTGCCTCCATGTTTTGGTGGTGACCCCGTCTTATGTCGGGGTTTTCTAAATCAGTGCACGCTGCACTTTGAACTCCTGGCATATCAGTTCTCCTCCGACCGGTCCAAGGTCGCATTCATCATGTCTCTCCTCACCGGGGAGGCATTGGCATGGCTAAACCCTCTGAAGGAGAGAGGGGATTTTCTGGTGTCCGATCTTCCAGCTTTCCTCACTGCCTTCCGGAAGGTCTTCGATGAGCCCGGACGAAAAACTTCTACTGCCTCCTCAGTTCTCTGTCTCCGCCAAGGGAGTCTCACTGTGGGCCAGTATGCCATACATTTCCGTACCCTCGCATCAGAGCTTGCCTGGAACAACGAGGCTCTGGTGTCCACCTTCTGGGAGGGCCTTTCCGAATGGATCAAGGATGAGCTAGCCGGTCGTGACAATCCCTTCCACCCTGGATGACTTGGTGTCATTAGCTACCTGGATTGACATCCGTTTTTTGGAACGAGCTAAGGAGACTACCCAGGAGAAAAGATTTCCGCGTCTGTCTCCTGTATTCCAAAAGCCTGCCTCCCAACCAGAAATTCCCCAGGCATGCTCACCTGAACCCATGCAAATTGACCAAACCAAGATGGTCAAGTCTCGCCAGAAGACACGCCGAGCCAAGGGGAGTTGCTTCTACTGTGGCAGTAAGGAGCATCTGATCCGTTCCTGCCCGGTGAAGCTGGGAAACTTCAGTGTCTAGGACCGCACAGAGAGGTCGTCCTTGGCAAGAGTAAATCCTCTCCATCCTTGACTCTGTCTGTTTCTATTTCCAGTGGTGAGACCCGCTTCTTTGAGACCACCCACCTGGATTCCGGAGCCGCTGGGAATCTCATTTCTCAGGCCCTTGTGAAGCGGTATCAGATTCCTACCATACGTCTAGCTGAACCGTTGGCGGACGCTTCCGTTGATGGAAGACTTCTTCCGGAGACCATCTTGCTCGTCAAAGAGCCTGTAACCCTACAGGTGGGAATGCTGCACTCGGAGAAGATCTCCTTTCATGTGCTGTCCGATATCTCTCACTCCTTCTTGCTTGGTCTTCCCTGGCTACAGAGACATGAACCCGTCCTGAATTGGAGTTCAGATGAAGTGCTCCGTTGGGGGCAGGAATGCCATTAGTCCTGCCTGGTTCCGGTTCGTCCAGTTCGACCCCCGTCTACCCCGGCTAATCTACCTGGTCTGCCGGCACCTTACTGGTCCTATGCGGACGTCTTTGACAAGAAGGAAGCAGAGACTCTACCACCTCATAGGCCGTATGATATCCCCATCGACCTGGAACTGGTGTAGGAAGGAGGGATTTGGGTTCCTGGAGAACTGGGCCGACTTCTCAGTTGGCTACAGACTCTACGCTAGGGACCGGCTGCACCTCAATGGGGAGGGTGCAGCTGTGCTGGGGGAGAAAATGGCTAGAAGGTTGGAGGAGTGTTTAAACTAGGGATTGGGGGGGAGGGTATTCATTTTATAGGTGGGAAAGATAGTGCAGATAGTGACCTGGGCACAAATAAAGAAATTGGGGGTGGGGTTAGAACAGTCAATAAAGTAAGAAGGAATAGAGGTACAGAGAGATACATAAAATGCATGTACACTAATGCCAGAAGCCTCACCAACAAAATGGAGGAATTAGAATTAATTTTGTTGGAAAATAATTATGACATGGTAGGGATATCTGAGACGTGGCTGGACGAGAGCCATAACTGGGCAGTTAATTTACAGGGCTATAGTCTGTTCAGAAATGACCGTACAAACAAGCGAGGTGGGTGTGTGTGTTTATATGTAAAATCATCCTTAAAACCTGTCTTGCGGGAGGATATAGGTGAATCTAATGAAAATGTAGAGTCCCTGTGGGTGGAGATAAGGGGAGGGGGAAAAAATAATAAATTACTGATAGGGGTTTGTTATAAGTCTCCAAAAATAATGTAAGTAGCGGAGAATATCCTCGTAAAGCAAATAGATGAAGCAGCGACTCAAGGAGAAGTCATTATTATGGGAGACTTCAACTACCCTGAAATACAGTACAGACCAAAAGTTTGGACACACCTTCTCATTTAAAGATTTTTCTGTATTTTCATGACGATGAAAATTGTACATTCACACTGAAGGCATCAAAACTATGAATTAACACATGTGGAATTATATACTTAACAAAAAAATGTGAAACAACTGAAAATATGTCTTCTATTCTAGGTACTTCAAAGTAGCCACCTTTTGCTTTGATGACTGCTTTGCACACTCTTGGCATTCTCTTGATGAGCTTCAAGAGGTAATCACCGGAAATGGTCTTCCAGCAATCTTGAAGGAGTTCCCAGAGATGCTTAACACTTGTTGGCCCTTTTGCCTTCACTCTGCGGTCCAGCTCACCCCAAACCATCTCGATTGGGTTCAGGTCTGGTGACTGTGGAGGCCAGGTCATCTGGCGTAGCATCCCATCACTCTTTTTCTTGGTCAAGTAGCCCTTACACAGCCTGGAGGTGTGTTTGGGGTCATTGTCCTGTTGAAAAATAAATGATGGTCCAACTAAACGCAAACCGGATGGAATAGCATGCCGCTGCAAGATGTTGTGGTAGCCATGCTGGTTCAGTATGCCTTCAATTTTGAATAAATCCCCAACAGTGTCAACAGCAAAGCACCCCCACACCATCACACCTCCTCCTCCATGCTTCACGGTGGGAACCAGGCATGTAGAGTCCATCCGTTCACCTTTTCTGCGTCGCACAAAGACACGGTGGTTGGAAACAAAGATCTCAAATTTGGACTCATAAAACCAAAGCACAGATTTCCACTGGTCTAATGTCCATTCCTTGTGTTCTTTAGCCCAAACAAGTCTCTTCTGCTTATTGCCTGTCCTTAGCAGTGGTTTCCTAGCAGCTATTTTACCATGAAGGCCTGCTGCACAAAGTCTCCTCTTAACAGTTGTTGAAGAGATGTGTCTGCTGCTAGAACTCTGTGTGGCATTGACCTGGTCTCTAATCTGAGCTGCTGTTAACCTGCGATTTCTGAGGCTAGTGACTCGGATAAACTTATCCTGAGAAGCAGAGGTGACTCTTGGTCTTCCTTTCCTGGGGCAGTCCTCATGTGAGCCAGTTTCTTTGTAGTGCTTGCTGGTTTTTGCAACTGCACTTGGGGACACTTTCAAAGTTTTCCCAATTTTTTGCACTAACTGACCTTCATTTCTTAAAGTAATGATGGTCACTTGTTTTTCTTTACTTAGCTGCTTTTTTCTTGCCATAATACAAATTCTAACAGTCTATTCAGTAGGACTATCAGCTGTTTATCCACCAGACTTTTGCACAACACAACTGATGGTCCCAACCCCATTTATAAGTTAAGAAATACCACTTATTAAACCTGACAGGGCACACCTGTGAAGTGAAAACCATTTACGGTGATTACCTCTTGAATCTCATCAAGAGAATGCCAAGAGTGTGCAAAGAAGTCATCAAGCAAAAGGTGGCTACTTTGAAGAACCTAGAATATAAGACATATTTTCAGTTGTTTCACACTTTTTTGTTAAGTATATAATTCCACATGTGTTAATTCATAGTTTTGATGCTTTCAGTGTGAATGTACAATTTTCATAGTCATGAAAATACAGAAAAATCTTTAAATGAGAAGGTGTGTCCAAACTTTTGGTCTGTACTGTACATTGGGGGACAGAAACCTGTAGTTCAAGCAAAGGTAATAGGTTTTTGACAACTATGAGAGACAATTACCTTTCTCAAATGGTTCAGGACCCAACAAGAAGGGGGGCACTGCTAGACCTAATATTAACCAATAGGCCAGACCGCATATCAAATATACGAGTTGGGGGTCACTTAGGTAATAGTGATCACAAAATAATACGTATTCATGTAACCTTTAATAAGATGTGTAGTAGAGGGGTTACAAGGACACTAAACTTCAGGAAGGCATATTTCCAACGGTTGAGAGATGATCTTAGTGCAATAAACTGGGACGATATCCTGAGACATAAAGCTACACAAAGCAAATGGGAGACATTTATTAACATCCTGAATAGGACCTGTGCACAATATATACCCTTTGGGAATAAACATGCTAGAAATAGGAGGAAACCACTATGGCTAAATAGAGCTGTAAGGGGCGCAATAAGTGACAAAAAGAAAGCATTTAGAGAACTAAAGCAAGTAGGTAGTGATGAGGCATTAAATAAATATAGAAAATTAAATAAATTATGTAAAAAACAAATCAAGGCAGCAAAGATTGAGGCAGAGAGAATCATTGCCAGAGAAAGTAAAAATAACCCCAAAATATTCTTTAACTACATAAATAGTAAAAAACTAAAAAATGATAGTGTTGGCGCCCTTAAAAATAGTCTGGGTGAAATGGTGGATGAGGAAAAAGCCAATATGCTAAATGATTTTTTTTCAATCGTATTTACACAAGAAAATCGCATGACAGAAAACATGATTAGTGATAACAAAAATTCTCCATTAAATGTTACTTGCTTAACCCAGCAGGAAGTACGGCGGCGTCTAAAAATCACTAAAGTTGACAAATCCCCGGGCCCGGATGGGATACACCCGCGAGTACTGCAGGAATTAAGTAACGTCATAGATAGACCATTATTTTTAATCTTTAAAGATTCCATAATAACAGGGTCTGTACCACACGACTGGCGTATAGCAAATTTGATGCCAATATTCAAAAAGGGGACAAAAACTGAACTTGGAAATTATAGGCCAGTAAGCTTAACCTCTACAGTGGGTAAAATCCTGGAGGGTTTCCTAAGAGATGCTATACTAGAGTATCTGAAGAAGAATAACCTCATGACCCAATATCAACATGGGTTTACGAGGGACCGTTCCTCTCAAACTAATCTGATCAGTTTTTATGAGGAGGCAAGTTCTGGACTGGACCAAGGAAATGCAGTGGATGATGTGTATATGGACTTTTCAAAAGCTTTTGATACGGTTCCACACAAAAGGTTGATACATAAAATGAGAACAATGGGGATAGGGGAAAATATATGTATGTGGGTTAAGAATTGGCTCAGTGATAGGAAACAAAGGGTGGTTATTAATGGAAAACACTCAGACTGGGTCTCAGTTAACAGTGGGGTACCACAGGGGTCAGTATTGGGCCCCCTTCTTTTTAACATATTTATTAATGACCTTGTAGGGGGCATACAGAGTAATATTTCAATATTTGCAGATGACACTAAACTCTGCAGGGTAATCAATACAGAGGAGGACAATTTTATATTACAGGAAGATCTATGTAAACTATAAGTTTGGGCTGATAAATGGCAAATGAGCTTTAATGGGGATAAATGTAAGGTAATGCACTTGGGCAGAGGAAATAAAATGTATAATTATATGCTTAATTGTAAAACACTGGGCAAAACTGTAACTGAAAAAGACCTGGGTGTATTGGTTTATTGGTGGACGACAAGCTCACGTTTAGTGGCCAGTGTCAGGCAGCTGCTGCAAAGGCAAATAAAATAATGGGATGCATTAAAAGAGGCATAGATGCTCATGAGGAGAACATAATTTTACCTCTATACAAGTCATTAGAGTGACCACACTTAGAATACTGTGTACAGTTTTGGTCTCCGGTGTATAAGAAAGACATAGCTGAACTAGAGAGGGGGCAGAGAAGAGCGACCAAAGTTATTAGAGGACTGGGGGGTCTGCAATACCAAGACAGGTTATTACACTTGGGGTTATTTAGTGTGGAAAAAAGAAGGCTTAGGGGTGATCTTATTACTATGTACAAGTATATGAGGGGACAGTACAAAGACCTTTCTACTGATCTTTTTAATCTGAGGCCAGAGATGGGGACAAGGGGGCATCTTCTACGTCTGGAGGAAAGAAGGTTTAATCATAATCACAGACGGGGATTCTTTACTGTAAGAGCAGTGAGACTATGGAACTCTCTGCCGCATGATGTTGTAATGAGTGATTCACTATTAAAATTTAAGAAGGGCATGGATGCCTTTCTTGAAAAGTATAATATTACAGGTTATATATACTAGATTCCTTGATAGGGCGTTGATCCAGGGAACTAGTCTGATTGTCGTTTGGAGTCGGGAAGGAATTTTTTCCCCAATGTGGAGCTTAGTATTTGCCACATGGGGTTTTTTGCCTTCCTCTGGATCAATGTGTTAGGCTATGGGTTGAACTAGATGGACTTAGTCTTTCTTCAACCTTAAAATCTATGTTACTATGTTACTATGTTCTCTTCCCCCCGGGCGAATCTACCCCTTGTCGATGGCTGAGACCCGGGCCATGTCTGAGTACATAGGGGAGAATCTTGCTAGGGGAATCATCCAGAAATCTACCTCCCCGGCTGGAGCAGGATTCTTCTTCGTTAAGAAGAAAGACGGCTCACTACATCCCTGTATCGATTACAGGGGTCTTAACCAGATTACTATCAAGAATAAGTACCCCCTGCCTCTCATCTCGGAGCTCTTTGACTGCCTTAAAGGCGCGAAGATCTTCACCAAGCTCGATCTTCATGGGGAGTACAATTTGGTCCGGATCCACCAGGGAGACGAGTGGCATTCAACACCCGGGACGGTCACTATGAATATCGCGTGATGCCCTTTGGTCTCTGTAATGCCCCAGCCATCTTGCAGGAGCTGGTTAACGACATCTTCCATGATCTCCTGTATTCTTGCGTGGTGGTGTACCTGGACCATATCTTGGTCTTCTCTCCGAACCTGCCCACACACCAGAGGGATGTTCGTCAGGTTCTGCTAAGGCTCCGGCAGAATCGCCTATACGCAAAATTTGAGAAATGTCTCTTCGAGCAGACCTCCCTTCCGTTCCTAGGCTATATTATCTCCGAGACTGGTCTGCGCATGGATCCCGAGAAGGTTTCTGCCATCTTAAAGTGGCCCTGACCAGAGGGGTTGAAGGCGATTCAGTGATTCCTGGGCTTCGCAAATTATTACCGCCTCTTCATCCCGCATTTCTCCTCCCAGACCGATCCCATCGCCGCGCTCACCCGTAAGGGAGCAAATCCCAGGGAATGGACTTCCGAAGCGGAGGAGGCCTTTGTCTCCCTAAAACAAGCTTTCTCCTCCGTCCCTGTGCTGCACTGTTCGGATTGCAACAAGCCGTTCTTCCTGGAGGTTGATGCTTCCTCCTCCGGAGCCGGAGCGGTGCTCACCCAGAAAATCCCCATCCGGGAGAATGGTAACCTGCGGCTTCTTCTCCAAGCTCTTCTCCTCGTCCGAGCGCATCTAATCAATAGGAAATCGCGAGCTGCTAGCCATCAAATTGGTGCTGGAGGAGTGGTGTTACCTGCTGGAGGGGGCTCTGCACCCGGTGGTCATCTTCACTGACCACAAAAACCTGGCCTATTTACAAAACGCTCAAAGACTCAATCCGCGTCAGGCCTGGTGGTCTTTGTTCTTAGCCAGATTTTGCTTTACTCTACATTACCGCCCGGCGGACAAGAACATTAAAGCCGACATTCTATCCCGCTCATTCCTGTCTTCCGACCAAGAGGAGTAGCCTCTGCATATCATTGACCCCTCCAAAGTAATGACTGTGGCTCTGTGTGACCTGTCTCGTCTTCCACCCGGTAAGACCTTTGTAGCGGTTCCATATCGTAAGAGGGTTCTTCTCTGGGGCCATTCATCCAAACTAGTCGGCCATGCTGGGTAGAGGAAGACCTCCCTGCTCATTGCCCGGCATTACTGGTGGCCTTCTCTGCGCAAGGATGTTGCGGATTTCGTCATGGCTTTTTCCTCCTGTGCCCATAACAAGATTCCCAGGCATCTTCCAGCCGGCCGTCTCCTTCCTCTCCCCGTACCTTCCGCTCCGTGGCAACACATTGCAATGGACTTCATTACGGATCTCCCTGTTTCTGCCGGTTGTAATGTCATTTGGGTGGTCGCTGACCGCTTTTCTAAAATGGCCCACTTCATCCCTCTGCCTGGTCTCCCATCTGCATCTGTGCTGGCTAAGGACTTCATCCATCACATCTTTCGTCTCCACGGCCTACCCCTCCACATTGTGTCTGATCGCGGGGTCCAGTTCACTTCGCGCTTCTGGAGAGCTACGTGCAAGCTGCTGGATGTCTCCTTGGATTTCTCCTCTGCTTATCATCCTCAGTCCAATGGTCAAGTGGAATGTATCAACCAGGTCCTTACCAGCTTTCTTCGGCACTTCGTCAACGCTCACCATAACGATTGGGTTGAGCTCCTACCCTGGGCCGAGTTCTCCTATAACAATCATGAGAGCGAGTCTTCTTCCAAATCCCCGTTTTTTGTGGTTTACGGTCAACATCCCCGGATTCCGTTTCCCGTCTCTTCTTCAGTGGACAATCCTGCCGCGGAGTCTCTGGTTAACGAATTTTCTGCTATTTGGGAGGATACTATATCTGCTCTTCTTCAGCCCTCCGAGCAGATGAAGAGACATACTGATAAGAGACGTCTGGATCTGCCTCAGTTCCGTCCAGGAGACAGGGGCCGGCTCTCCTCCAAATATGTTTCTCTCAAAATACCATCGTATAAGTTGGGTCCACGGTTCATCGGCCCGTTCGAGGTTCTGAACCAAATCAATCCCGTGGCTTACAAGCTAAAACTCCCGCCCACCTTAC
Organism: Phyllobates terribilis; assembly: GCF_046119375.1. Classification (NCBI taxonomy): domain Eukaryota; kingdom Metazoa; phylum Chordata; class Amphibia; order Anura; family Dendrobatidae; genus Phyllobates; species Phyllobates terribilis. Next base: position 289,754,568 of record NW_027362769.1, read on the forward strand.
GGATTCCAAACTCCTTCCACGTATCTCTCCTCAAACCAGTTGTCCTTAATTTTTTCTCTGACGATCCAGGTACCACCCCAGCTCCGGTCTCTGCTGAGGACGTCTAAGAGGTAGAGAACATTTTGGCCACCAAAAGGGTAAGAGGAAAAACCTTTTTTCTGGTGGATTGGAAGGTGTTTGGCCCGGAGCAGAGGTGTTGGGAACCCAGGGAGAACATCCATGCCCCTCATCTTCTTAAAGAATTTATTGCGGTCCTAAAAAAGAGGGGGCGTAAAGGGGGGGTACTGTAGCATCGGCGTCTCTGCCCCCTGCCAGACAGAGACGCCGTCCCCCTTACCACCGCGGTCCTGGTCCGGCGTCTTCTGGCCTCCCTGCTGCTGCTGGTGCACGCAGCTTCCCGGGCATGGTGCTTAGGGCGCACGCGTCATCCTAAAGAGTCCCCGGCCAATGGCCGGAGGACTTCCTATATATAAGGCACCTCCTCTAAAATGGAGGTGCCTGTGCATTGGTTGTTGTTCCGTGTGCTAACACTTGCTTCAGCCCTCAGGTCCAGCTGCCTGTCAGTCCTGTCCGCCTGTCTGCCTGTTAGTCCTGGTCGCCAGTCTGCCCGCCCGTTACCTGCCGTGCTCACCAGCCTGCTTACCTGGAAGCACCTGCCTGTTACCTGTTGTGCCCGCCTGCCTACCTACCTGGGAGCACCTGCCAGTTACCTGTCGTGCCCACCAGCCTGCTTACCTGGAAGCACCTGTCTGTTACCTGTTGTGCCCGCATGCCTGCCTACCTGGAGCACCTGCCTGTTACCTGACGTGCCTGCTAGGTTGTCTACCCGGACCACCCGTCAGCCTTCCTGCCGTGCTCATCCGCTGTACCGGTCAGTTCCTGCCATCTGACCCGTGGGAGTCACCTGCTCTCATACAAGGTCGGCCCCAGAGTGGCACCTGGTCCCACTGCTTGGTCCCTCCCTGGTTCACAGAGTCGATTGAGTGCCGTGCGACCTTGGTCAGGCCAAGTAGGCACTTAGTCAAGCCCCTCTGGTCCCTCCTTGCATCGCAGCACAGAGGTTCCACCACCCAGACCTGTAACAACCTATAGTAGTACATTTGATCCAGGGTTCTAGGACTGATCGCCTTTTCTCGGGATCAAGAAGGAATTTTTCCCCATGATGCACATTGGTTGAATGTGTCCTGTTTTTTTTTTGCCTTCTTCTGGATCAACAGATTTAGGTACAGGGATTTTAGTAATACCATAAGAGTAATACAAAAAATAAAACTAATTAAAAAATTATAAACTGGTTCATTTGTAATTGTAATAGTGCAGTAATGATAAAAATGAAAATACATTTGTAAGGTCTAGTGTGAGTAAGTTAGTAACTTTGTGTAGTGTTAGTGTAGGAAGGTTGAACTTGATGGACCTAGGTCTTTATTCAACCTACGTTACTATGTTACTATGTAATATGGTACAGTCAATCAGATAGAAAGGTCATTAATACTTGGACTGCCGTATTGTATTTACAAAGTGTACAAGAAAAATATTGAAAACACAAACTACTGAGAAGACTAACATATCACAAAACATTTATTTACTAGTAAAACGAGTATTTGATTTTTCAGTAAAAATTGTAGGAACTATGTCAGTCTGACAAATCACTACTATCTAAAAACATTTTTTTTATTTTAGAAAAAGTGCCAGTGGGACTCAGTGACTTGCTATCATGTTTGTCATGATTATATTTGATATGTTTGCTCTTGTGACTTCACCGGTTCAGGTATAATAAAAGTAGTTTCACATAAAAATAGTAACAATCTGAACTACAATTTTTCCCTGATGTTTTTTTCAGGGTCAAAAGAATATCAAAGAAACATGTCAGTTAATAGAGATGACCTAGACTTGTATACCCCTGGACAATACTGAACAGTGTATTCTGACGTTAAACTCATAACTCAAAATAACATTAAGTGATTTGATATAATCATGAAGAATGACGTTTAGTTTGCGGGGCTGAATGAATGTTTTCAAGTTATTACAGTTACACAGCAAAAACAACACCAACAAGATTAGTCTTGCTTCAAGAAGTCATTTAGTTTTGTAAATTTTAATACAATTTTGACTATTTTTTTTATCACGTGTAGAATAGGGTTGGCAGCAGTTAAAGTTCTGTTCATAAAACAATGCTTAATTCTCATTATATTTGGGTGGTTGTGAGCCTGAACCCCAATGACAAACCTAATAATCATTCTTCTTGACCAGCTGTCTGCTAATATAGATGCCACTAATGGTTTTGTCCCCTGGGTTTACATCCTTATTTATTGTTAACATCTTTGTAAAGGAGAAACACAAACCTACCATATTCAGCTTCCTATACTCTGTAGTATGGAGGAAAAAAAAGTATATAATAACCTGTATCCATTAGTGATGAGTGAAAACTAAAATGCTCAGGTCGGGCAAATCGTAATGCTTGGGTGCTTGATCTGAAAAACTAGCACAATGTAAGTCAGAGGGAAACTCAAGTATTTTTCCGATGGCCCCCCTGGAGGTCTGGAGGGGGCTTAAAAATTGGCCAAATTGATGGGAACAGTGCTCAAATGACATGCTAACAGCATGGGGAAGACCCCTGGAAGCATTTCTGACTCCCAGGTCACTGCTGTCAACAATGTTGTCAGAGGTATTACGCCACTTTTACGGACTCACAATAAAACATACAAAAACAAAGCCAAAATGGATTTTCCTGGAAAAAAATGTAAAGGAACATCCTTTCCAGGGTAATGACTTGTATATAAGGCAAAATAAATAACCAAACACAAAAATGATGTTCCTCCACACCTTTGCCTACGTTCACATGTAGCGTTTTTGATGCGTTTTGTGCACTTTAAATAAATACAAGTAAATGTATACATAATACATACAGTACAGACCAAAAGTTTGGACACACCTTCTCATTTAAAGATTTTTCTGTATTTTCATGACTATGAAAATTGTACATTCACACTGAAGGCATCAAAACTATGAATTAACACATGTGGAATTATATACTTAACAAAAAAGTGTGAAACAACTGAAAATATGTCTTATATTCTAGGTTCTTCAAAGTAGCCACCTTTTTCTTTGATGACTGCTTTGCACACTCTTGGCATTCTCTTGATGAGCTTCAAGAGGTAGTCACCGGAAATGGTCTTCCAACAATCTTGAAGGAGTTCCCAGAGATGCTTAGCACTTGTTGGCCCTTTTGCTTTCACTCTGCGGTCCAGGTCACCCCAAACCATCTCGATTGGGTTCAGGTCTGGTGACAGTGGAGACCAGGTCATCTGGCGTAGCACCCCATCACTCACCTTCTTGGTCAAATAGCCCTTACACAGCCTGGAGGTGTGTTTGGGGTCATTGTCCTGTTGAAAAATAAATGATGGTCCAACTAAACGCAAACCGGATGGAATAGCATGCCGCTGCAAGATGCTGTGGTAGCCATGCTGGTTCAGCATGCCTTCAATTTTGAATAAGTCCTCAACAGTGTCACCAGCAAAGCACCCCCACACCATCACACCTCCTCCTCCATGCTTCACGGTGGGAACCAGGCATGTAGAGTTCATCCGTTCACCTTTTCTGAGTCGCACAAGGACACCATGGTTGGAACCAAAGATCTCAAATTTGGACTCATCAGACCAAAGCACAGATTTCCACTAGTCTAATGTCCATTCCTTGTGTTCTTTAGCCCAAACAAGTCTCTTCTGCTTGTTGCCAGTCCTTAGCAGTGGTTTCCTAGCAGCTTTTTTACCATGAAGGCCTGCTTCACAAAGTCTCCTCTTAAAAGTTGTTGTAGAGATGTGTCTGCTGCTAGAACTCTGTGTGGCATTTACCTGGTCGCTAATCTGAGCTGCTGTTACCTGCGATTTCTGAGGCTGGTGACTCGGATAATCTTATCCTCAGAAGCAGAGGTGACTCTTGGTCTTCCTTTCCTGGGGCGGTCCTCATGTGAGGCAGTTTCTTTGTAGCGCTTGATGGTTTTTGCAACTGCACTTGGGGAAACTTTCAAAGTTTTCTCAATTTTTCGCACTGACTGACTTTCATTTCTTAAAGTAATGATGGCCACTCGTTTTTCTTAGCTGCTTTTTTCTTGCCATAATACAAATTCTAACAGTCTATTCAGTAGGACTATCAGCTGTGTATCCACCAGACTTCTGCACAACACAACTGATGGTCCCAACCCCATTTATAAGGCAAGAAATCCCACTTATTAAACCTGACAGGGCACACCTGTGAAGTGAAGACCATTTCCGGTGACTACCTCTTGAAGCTCATCAAAAGAATGCCAAGAGTGTGCAAAGCAGTCATCAAAGGAAAAGGTGTCTAATTTGAAGAACCTAGAATATAAGACATATTTTCAGTTGTTTCACACTTTTTTGTTAAGTATATATTTCCACATGTGTTAATTCATAGTTTTGATGCCTTCAGTGTGAATGTACAATTGTCATAGTCATGAAAATACAGAACAATCTTTAAATGAGAAGGTGTGTCCAAACTTTTGGTCTGTACTGTATATGTATACAAAATATATATACATAAACACATTTTTATTTATCAACATATACTCCTATTAGCTAGCTGTGGTTTTGTATATCATTTATCTAATTCTTCTGGAGCATGGTATAAAATACTTGAGCATATAAGCTGCACAGCTAGGTCATCGTTGAGGGGAAGTACTTTGTTGACTTGTTCCAGACAGTTGATGCAGAAAATAGAAAGGTGAGCTAGCTGTAACCTAGTTTGCCTTGGGCTTGTAGTTTCAATGCTCCAGATATTGCAGCAAAAGAAAACACTGGAGAGCATTTACAACAATTTATTTTGCTACAGTCATTGTAAAAGCCACCAACATACAACTCCTAAAAATTCATATAGAAGGCAATGTACAACATTGTGGAGAAACTTTTACATTGCTTGTAAAATTCAATTACAACTTGAAACCATACTTAGCAACTTATAACACAATGAGTGCAATGGATGTAATTACACATTGTAATTAATCGGGTTGCTGACTTTATTCATCAAAGGGCATCTGAAAAATGGAAAGTGAAATTTGTAATTCAAAGCAAATTTAGCAATGAAATCATTGATAAAAGGAAAGGTTAGATAAAATGGAGTATAATGTAGAGACAGAGGCTCTGATTACTGCCATGTGTTACTTGGTTGCTGTAGTTTTGATAACCTTCTGCTGAGAAAACAGTGATTTTATCATTATAGAAGTAGTAAACCTGCAGCCATGTATTTCTCCATATTCCTGAGAGCTATACAACACTGCCTTCACCATTGATTCACAGCTTTCTGCCCATTCACAATGGACACAGAAAGTTTCCAATCAGTGGTGTGGGTGGAGTTATACAGAGCTCAGCAGCAGATAAAACAGTGATTTTGTCAAAATGATGGCATGCAGCCCAGTAAGTGACACATTACTGGTGTTTGTAAGAGTATTTATCCCTGTTGAAGAAAAAAACACAAATTCTCTCAATTGGTTTTTACCATTAAAAAAATAAATTTTTAACGCTTTGAGTAAAGAAATTCTACACTGAAAACCTTATGAAAATAGTAGTATCTGATGATCCATTGTTAAATTTTTTAAAGGGGTTATCCAGGTTTGGTACAGCGCTCAATGATTTTCCAATATCTGTAAGGTCTTATGACCGGAAGTACTGTATATGATATGCATACTTCCGACAATAATCCAAATAGACATGCGTGGCCTCACTCAATTCATGTGTGTTGAGCAAAGCTTAGCATGTCTTGTTAGGATGTGAATGGGTATATGATTGGAATGGGCGAACATGCTGGGTGATTCTCGGATATCACTCAAATATCTGTGTACTTGGATGTGCCCGTTTCTCGGCGAATTTTAGCTGGTGCTCGATTTCAAACTCGAATCCCTGTCCTGCATGATTTCCACCTGTTACACAGCCAAAAAGCATGTGGAGACTGCTTGCAAGTCACTGTAATATGGTAGTCATCTTGATAGTGGCATTACTGTGATTGGCTGTCTGTATGACATCATCAGGGGTAATAAAAGGACAGGCACCGCCAGGCTCGGCACAATGACGCCGAGCACAGCTCTGAGACAGTTGTTATTGGAGGGAGAGGGGTGCTGGAGGAAGAGAGTGCTTGTTCAGGTGTGTGTGTACAGTATACTGAATTAGAGTCTTGTAGTGTTGATTCTGGTGCTGAAGCTGAACTATCATACTAACAGTCCTTTTAAGGGCTAATTTTGTGCTTTGCTGTTTGTATCTGATATATTCTGCATTTAGCCTAGGAATGAAGAGAGAGTTGCAAGAGGATGAAGAGTGGCTGAATCCAGGATCTAGGAAGGTATAAGGGCTTTGCAATCCATTGCTAAATACAGGGTGGGCCATTTATATGGATACACCTAAATTAAATGGGAATGGTTGGTGATATCAACTTCCTGTTTGTGGCACATTAGTATAAAGGAGGGGGAAAACTTTTCCAGATGGGTGGTGACCATGGCAGCCATTTTGAAGTCAGCCATTTTGGATCCAACTTTATTTTTTTCAATGGGAAGAGGGTCATGTGACGCATCAAACTTATTGAGAATTTCATAAGAAAAACAATGGTGTGCTTGGTTTTAATGTAACTTTATTCTTTCATGAATTTTTTTTACAAGTTTATGACCACTTATAAAATGTGTTCAAAGTGCTGCCCATTGTTTTGGATTGTCAATACAACTCTCTTCTCCCACTCTTGACACACTGATAGCAACACCACAGAAGAAATGCCCGTCAGCTGTTATGAGAGCTGCGCCTTCTTGCTGCACTATCTGCAACATGATCCCCGTATAGTTAGGATTCGAAATAGTGCTGACTACTAGGTTGCCGCTCTGTTATTTCCACATTATAAGAATACATTTTACCAGATGCTTTCCGCCCTGGAAATGCTGGAGTCCAAAATCACGCTTTTACACATCTTTAAGAGAGGTTTCCCTAAAACAGTAGTGAGGCACAAAGTGTGAATCGCAGCTCTAGACTTTCAACTTCCGGAACATCAATTTGTCAATGCCAAAACATTAGCAGCAGCAGCGTAAGTGGTAGAATCCTTTCATGTTACAAGAGTAAATTTTGTCAAATGCTTCCTGCCCTGGAGAGAGACGCGTGCATGCTGGAGTATCGAAACACGCTTGTAGACAACCTTAAGAGGATTTTTCCCCAAGACAGCAGTGCGGCACACAGTATGCATCGCAGTTGTAGACTTTCAACCCCGTTATCGTTAATTCATCAACGCAAAAAATGAGCAACAGCAGTGTAAGTGGCAGAAGCAATTTCTGTGAGGAATTTCACACATTTTTTAGACCAGCCTGTGCACCAGCACAACAATGTACAAGTCTGACTTGTAATGAGCGAATGCAAAGGATTGTGCAGTAGTATCTCAAGCTCAATATCAATGCCATTAGGGAGGGTTTGGACCCTTTTGCATTTTGGTCTCCAAAAACTGAAGAGTGGCCTGAGCTCACCTGTCACGCATTGGAGGTTTTGTCATGCCTGGCAGCCAGTGTTCTCTCAGAATGTGTCTTCAGCGCTGATAGTGGCGTCCTGATGGATAAGCGCATCCAGTTGTCCCCTGAAAGTGTAGACCGCCTAACTTTCATCAAGATGAGCAAGTCATGGATCTCCAAGGACTTATGCACCCCAATCACAGACTGTGCAGACTAGGTGATGGTGTTTTTTTTTTACCATGCTGCATTGATCTTGCGTTATTGCACTCTGTGACACCTTTGTCGTGGCTTCTGTGCCTGCTGTTGCTACTGCTGCTGACGTTAGCAATAATTTTTTGAAATATGGAGACTTTTGGTTGGGCCTCCATATGGTGTGTTTCCTCTAGTGGAAGGGGTGTCAGTCCCCATTATACTATTTCTACTGAGGTAAAATTTATGCCTATTTGTGGTGTATGGCAATAATTTTTTTAAATGTGTAGGCTTCTGGTTGGGTCTCCATCTGGTGGGTTGGCTATAGTGGAAGGGCTGTCAGTCTCCATTATACTATTTCTAATCTGGTGAAATTGATGCCACTGTTGTGGTGTATAGCAATACGTTTTTAAAATGTGGAGACTCCAAGTTGGGTCTCCTTCATGCGTGTTGCCTGTAGCAGTAGGGCTCCGAGACCGGCAGGCCTGCACTTACGTTCACTCAACTATCTGTGTTGCTATCCTTAAATTTTTCTACCAATAGTAGTCTATGAAACTGATGTTTGTACCACCTGAGTGTAGCGGAGAAGAAAAGCAGCTTGAGCTGTTGCATGAGGTATCAGGGCTCCCAGCACAGCAGGCTTACACCAATAACTCACCCACCTCATCTTAATTTGAAGTTCAATTCAAAGCTGTAAATGGTGGGCCAGACCCTGATACCTCATGCATGGCCCATGGCTGACTGTTGCTGTGCCATTATAAAATTTGTACTTTTGGTCAATTGATGCCACTTTTCCTGGTGTCTGCCCCTAATGTGAGCTGTTTTAGCAGCTTTTGGGAACCTTTGAATGTGTTGTCTATGTGTTTGGTTTTGCCTCCCATTAAATGCAATGGGATTCGGATATGTTCAAAGAACTGTTAGACAAACTGTCCAGCGAACATCGGGAAAGTTGTCGATCGGTACCGAATTGAACCTTGAAAGGTTCGCTCATCTCTACCAGTGAGTACTGTTGGGGCCATAATCTGGAAGTAGAAAGTACAACACCATAGACCAGCCACGACAAGGTGCCTCTAGCAAGATTTCAGACAAAGAATTGAAAATAATTATCAGAAGAGTTTTCTAAGAGCCAAGGACCACCTGTGTAAAGCTACTGAAAGACCTGGAATCAGCAGGTACAATTGTTTCAAAGAAAACAATAAATAGTGCCCTCAACATTCATGGCCTGTATGAACTCTCATGAAATACTGCATTGCTGAACAAAATGCTTTTTCAAGCACATTGAAAGTTTGCTTAACAAAATATAAACAAGTCTGTGAAACACTGGGAGAATATAGTCTGATCAGATGAGATCAAATTTGAACCCTTTAGACGCTATAATGAACACACCATGTTTGGAAGCCAAAAGGCATATCACCCCAAAAACACAATACCAACAGTGAAGTTTATATGTGGGAACATCATCGTGTAGGGCTGTTTTTCAGCATACAGCACTGGCAAACTTCAATTGATTAAAGGAAAAATGTGCTAACATATTCTTGATAAAAATCTTCTGCCATCTACCAGGATTATGAATATGAATCAAGGATGGACATTTCAGCAAGACAATGATCCCAAACACACAACTGGTTTCAGAGACAAAATTAAAGCCCAGCCAATCACCTGACCCGAATCCAATAAAAAAATTATGGAAGTAACTAAAGCTCAGAATACAAAGAAGGAGCCCACAGAACCTTTGGGATTTGTAGAATGTTTGTGTGGAATAATAAACCAAAATCACACCTGACTAATGCTCCTTACAGGAGGCATCTTGAAGCTATCATCACTAACAAAGGCTTTTGTAGAAAGTATTAAATACATTCCATTAAGCATGTTCAATACTTTTTCCCTGTGTCATTTCTCATTATTATACATAACCTAATTTATGGACATACATGATTTGATTTCTATACCTGTGTGGATTGGATGGGTTGTTACCGAAATCTGGTGAGAATTTCATGTCAATAGCACCTTTAGAAATATGGTCCATTATGCGAAAAAAATGCATGAGAAAGTGTCTGAGGACGTGAAACAGCCATTAGCTGCTACTGCATATTTGTCTCTTGTATATTTCCTGTATGCACCTTCTGTAAATAAAAGGAAATCTTGGATGAAGATTTATGTGATGAGTGCTGTGAATACACTTGTCCTCATGAAGAATCTCTAGACATAAATTTACTTATTAATTTGGTGACGTGTATATAACGTACACTGCCGTTCAAAAGTTTGGGGTCACTTAGAAATTTCATTATTTTTGAAAGAAAAGCACATTTTTTTCAATGAAGCTAACATTACATGAATCAGAAATACACTCTATACATTGTTAATGTGGTAAATGACTATTCTAGCTGCAAACATCTTGTTTTTATAGCAATATCTACATAGGTTTATAGAGGCCCATTTCCAACAACCACCACTCCAGTGTTTTAATGGTACATTGTGTTTGCTAACTGTGTAAGAAGGCTAATAGATGTTTAGAAAACCCTAGAAAACCCTTGCACAAGTATGTTAGCCCAGCTGAAAACGGTTTGGCTGATTTGAGAAGCTATAAAATTTACCTTCCTTTGAACTAGTTGAGAATCTGGAGCATTACATTTGTTTGTTCTATGAAACTCTCAAAATGGGCAGAAAAAGAGAACTTTCATGTGGAACTCGACAGTCTATTCTTGTTTTTCGAAAAGGAGGCTATTCCATGCGAGAGATTGCCAAGAAACTGAAGATTTCCTACAATGGTGTGTACTACTCCCTTCAGAGGAGAGCACAAACAGTCTCTAACCAGAGTAGAAAGAGAAGTGGGAGGCCTCGCTGCACAACTGAGCAACAAGACAAGTACATTAGAGTCTCTAGTTTGAGAAATCTACGACTCACAGCTCCTCAACTGGCAGCTTCATTAAATAGTACACGCAAAAAGCCAGTGTCAACATCTACAGTGAAGAGGCGACTCCGGGATGCTGGCCTTCAGAAAAAAGTGGCAAAGAAAAAGCCATATCTGAGACTGGCAAATAAAAGGAAAAGAGTAATATGGGCAAAAGAACACAGACATTGAACAGAGGAAGATTGGAAAAAATTTTTATGGACAGACGAATCAAAGTTTGAGGTGTTTGGATCACACAGAAGAACATTTGTGAGACGTAGAACAACTGAAAAGATGCTGGAAGAGTGCCTGACGCCATCCGTCAAGCATAGTGGAGGTAATGTGATGGTCTGGGGTTGCTTTGGTGTTGGTAAAGTGGGAGATTTGTACAAGGTAAATGGGATTTTGAATAAGGAAGGCTATCACTCCATTTTACAACGCCATGCCATACCCTGTGGACAGCGCTTGATTGGAGCCAATTTCATCCTACAACAGGACAATGACCCAAAGCACACCTCTAAATTATGCATGAACTATTTAGGGAAGAAGGAGGCAGCTGGTATTCTATCTGTAATGGAGTGATGACCAGCGCAGTCACCAGATCTCAACCCCATTGAGCTGTTGTGGGAGCAGCTTGACCGTATGGTACACAAAAAGTGCCCATCAAGCCAATCCAACTTGTGGGAGAGGCTTCAGGAAGCATGGGGTTAAATTTCTCAAGATTACCTCAGCAAATTAACAGCTAGAATGCCAAAGGTCTGCAATGCTGTAATTGCTGCAAAGGGAGCATTCTTTGACGAAAGCAAAGTTTCAAGGAGAAAATTATTCTTTCAAATAAAAATCATTATTTCTAACCTTGTCAATGTCTGGACTATATTTTCTAATCATTTTGCAAGTCATTTGATAAATAAAAGTATGAGTTTTCATGGAAAACACAAAATTGTCTTGGTGACCCCAAACTTTTGAACGGTAGTGTAGTTTTTGTTAGAAATTGTGGTTCTGTGCTCCCACCTGGGAATGGAGCAGGTCCATTGCTACGCTACTCCGGTCGCAGGTGCCACTATTGTCCTGACCCTGGAGGCGGAGATACTATGTGTGCATGGAGACTGCCCCAATCTTATGGAGCATTGTGGTCTGGTGTTGTAGGATGTGTGAGGGCACGGGACGCCGTTTCTCTCACTGATTTCTCCGGTTGCTAGGCAACGCAGGACACTAGTAGGGAGTGGCTGTCTGGGGATGATTGGGAGGTATTCAACACCTGATCATTAGGCGGGCTATTTAATCCTGCTCCCTGCTCAGTCCTTTGCTGTTTATTGCAGTTCCTATGGGCTGTGGTGGTGAGTAGTGCTAGCAGTAGTGTTGCTATTTTTTCAGGGGTTTCTTCATTTTGTCTTCTGGTTTCACTTCCTGGGGTTCTTGCAGAGGTTCTCACCTGGTTCTTGACTAGGCAAGACCGCATCACCAGACACCAGCTGTCCGGTGACAGTAGGCCTTGGAAGGGCTCTTCCAAAGTCCCCCTTCCATTTACTGGAAGCTGGGTGAAGAGTATTCCCTACCCTCAAGGGCTCGCCTAGCAGCTTGAGCTAAGTGCATCTGTAGCTGTGCTTTTTCTGGTTTTGTACCAGTCTTGCTGGGTCCCTCTGCAAAGCGCATAACAGTTTTAACGTGAATTTGATGTGTTTACAATTTTAACATTTTGCATTCGTTTTCACCCTTTAACACATTGTGACATACTTTTTTTCATCACATGTCACAGTAGGGCGTATGGAGTGGGCTGCTTTAAACATACCAGATGATGGCTGTGCAAAATAGCCAGTATCTGCATATAGCAGCAGTGGTTAGAGTAAGCAGTGATTGCTCCTGTTTTTCAATGAAAGCCACATTTAAATAGCACAATTGCTTCCATCGCTTTCCCCTGCCTACTCCCTGCAGCACAATTGCAAGGAGCCGATGGGCTACATTGGAAGCTGGGGATCTGCTGTAAGGCCATCCGTTGCTGCTATTTTGAATCTATGATCAAAATCAACAAATCCCTTAGGAGGCCAAAATCTCAAGTAAAAAAAGTTTTTAAAAATATAAATACAATTAAATATAAAGTTTTAAAGAGAATCTGCCACTAAGTTTTTGTCACCTAATCTGAGAGCAATATTATGTAAAGACGGAGACCCAGATTCCAATGATGTATCACTTACTGGGCTCCTGCAGTTTTGATTAAATCACTGTTTTACCTGCAAGACATTATCACTACAGGCCTACTTAAACTACTGCCATATAGTCCTCCATATTCATGAACTCTGTATACCAAACCCCAACTCTGATTGGCAGCTTTCTGCATATGCACAGTGTACGCAGAAAGCTTTCAATCAGTGTTATATTCTCAGGATTCAGAGAATTGGCAGATCTGCAGTAGTTAAAACAGCAATTTAATCAAAACTGCAGCAAGCAGCCCAGTAAATGACTCATTGCCTAAATAGGGTGTAAAAAACCTAGTGAGAGATTCCATTTAAATCACCCCCTCTTACATTTAAAAATAATGAAATTAAAAAATAAGATAAAATTAATAATGTAATAATCATACTTGGTATTGTCATGTCTAAAAGAGAAAAAATAAATGAAACGCTAGCATTACTTTTTTTAGTCACCATAATTCTTTAAAAAATACAAAAGTTATCAAAATATCATATGTAAACCGAATGGTAGCAATAAAACTACAGTTTGGCTTGCAAAAAAATGCTCACTCAGGTCCACTGAAAGAAAAACAAGAAAGTTCTCAGTCACAGAAAATAGTGACACAAACAACATTTTTTCCCAAGGCATTTTTTTAAGATACTAAAATAGAAAAAAAACTCTTATAGATGTGGTATTGTTGTAATTGTACCTGCCTAAAGATTAATAATGACATGGCAGTTTTACTGCATTATGAACACCTACCTGCGAAACAAAACACAAATAACTATAGTCTAATTCCTTTTTTTACCTTATTTGACCCTACTTGTAATTGTTTCCCCATTTTTCAGAACATTAAATGGTAAACTGGATAGTGTATTTTAAAACTATTACTTGTTCTCCAAAAAACAAACCACATACAGCTATGTGTATAGAAAAATAAAAAATGTATGGCTGTTGGAAAAAGGGAAGGAAAAAATGAAAGCACGATAAAGAAAAATTGCACAGTCCTTAAAGTGTTTGAGATATAAAATGATTAAGAAACATGTAGAATGCAGCATGTATTAAAGTAAATGGTTTGGATTTATCTCTTCGGTGCTGCCATTTCTCAGTTTTTTTTTTATTTTATATATTCATTTGCCTGTCATCTTACTGACTAGCCAGATATTTTTTGCACCTTTTTGCGTATATGGCTAATGGTTTTCATTTTACTATTTACTGTTTAAAGCTGGATTCACATATACAGTTGTACTCAAAAGTTTACATACCCCGGCAGAATTTTTTCTTTCTTGGAATTCTTTCAGAGAATAAGAATGATAACAAAAAACCTTTTTCTCCACTCATGGTTATTGGTTGGGTGAAGTCATTTATTTTCAAACTACTGTGTTATCTCTTTTTAAATCTTAATGACAACCAAAAACATCCTAATGACCCTGATCAAAAGTTCACATACCCTGGTGATTTTGGCCTGATAACATGCCCAGAATTTGACACAAATGGGTTTGAATGGCTACTAAAGGTAACATTCTCACCTGTGACCTGTTTGCTTGTAATCAGTGTGTGTGCATAAAAGCTGAGTGTGTTTCTGGGACCCAGGCAGACTCTTGCATCTGTCATCCAGCCACAGACGTTTCTGGATTGTGAGTTATGGAGAAAGCAAAAGAATTGTCAATGGATCTACGGAAAAGGTAGTTAAACTGTATAACACAGGAAAGGGATACAAAAAAATATCCAAGGAATTGATAATGCCAGTCAGCAGCGTTCAAACTGTGATTAACAAATGGAAAATCAGGGGCTCTGTAAAAAAAAAACATGGTCAGGTAGACCAACAAAAATTTAGGCCACAGCTGCTAGGAAAATTGTTTGGGATGCAAAGAAAAACCCACAAATAACATCAGCTGAAATTCAGGACTCTCTGAAAACTAGTGGTGTGGCTGTTTCAAGATGCACAATAAGGAGGCACTTGAAGAAAAATGGTCTGCATGATCGAGTTGTCAGAAGAAATCCATTACTGCGCAAATGCCACAAAGTATCTAGCCTACAATACGCCAAAGAGCACAGAGACAAGCCTCAAAACTTCTGGAACAAGGTAATTTGGAGTGATGAAACCAAAATTTAACTTTTTGGCCACAATCATAAACATTACATTTGGAGAGAGGTCAACAAGGCCTATGATGAAAGGAACACCATTCCTACTGTAAAGCATGGAGGTGGATCGCTGATGTTTTGGGGATGTGTAAGATACAAAGGCACAGGAAACTTGGTAAAAGTTGAAGGAAAGATGAATGCAGCACGTTATCAGCAAATACTGGTGGCAAATTTGTACTCATCAGCCCGGAAGCTGTGCATGGGACATACTTGGACGTTCCAACATGACAACGATCCAAAACACAAGGCCAAGTCGACCTGTCATTGGCTACAGCAAAACAAAATGAAGGTTCTGGAGTGGCCATCTCAGTCTCCTGACCTCAATGTCATTGAACCACTCTGGGGAGATCTCAAGCACGCAGTTTATGGTAGACAGCCCAGGAATTTGCAGGAACTGGAGGCTTTTTGCCAAGGAGAATGGGCAGCTTTACCATCTGAGAAATTAAAGAACCTCATCCACAACTAACACAAAAGACTTCAAGATGTCATTGATGTTAGAAGGGGTAATACACGGTATTAAGAACTGGGGTATGTGAACTTTTGATTAGGGTCATTTGGATGTTTTTGGCTGTCATTAAGATTTAAAAAGAGAAAACACAGTAGTTTGACAATAAATGGCTTCACTCAACCAATAACCATGAGTAAAGAAAAAAATTTTTTGTAATCATTCATATTCTTTGAAACAAGGCCAAGAAAGCAAAAATTCTGCTGGGGTACGTAAACTTTTGAGCACAACTGTAACACTAAAGATTTCAAAACCTAAATCCACTGCTGTCAGTTGTATGTTGTTAATCTTTGCACATATTTTAAATTTTATAAAACAAAAAGTATTCTAGTTTGTTAAACTTTTTTTTCTTTTCTCTAGTGATGTATTTTTGACATGTTAGGTATGTATTTTTGCACTCACATCAAAGGGTTGTAAGTAACCCATCAAATAGTATGAAAATAAATGGGTGTATCGTATATAATGCACTTGTGGATTAAATAGGGCCAAACATTAAAACTTTTCAAACCACAATAAACCAACTAGCAAAGGGGTTTAAAAGCAGACTATTTAATCTAATGTTGAGCCAGATTTATCAACCAGCATGAGACACTTTCATAAATTTGGTGAATTGTAAGATTATCTTGTCCAAGTTCGCTCTGTCTAAAAGTTAGACTGTTTTAGTATATCATGCACATTGTTTCTGACAAACAGGAGCATTTTATTAATAAAACCATTATAACTAGAGATGAGTGGATCAATCTGTGGTGGATCAATTTTGTTTAGAATTTCCTGAAATTTGTGGTTTCACGCAAATTTAACCCCTTTACAGCCTTTGCGTATTAGTACGCACAGACTGTAATCCCACGGTTCAGTGAGGGCTCCGGCGCTGAGCCCGCACTGAACCAGGCACATGTTAGCTGATTATTACAGCTGACATGTGCCCTCAACAGCCGTGGGTGAAATCACGATCTTCCTGCGGCTGTTAACATGTTAAATGCCGCTGTCAATCTAGGACAGCGGCATTTAACAGTGCCGCGCCGGAAGCGCGTCACTTACCCCGCCCATCGGTGACCCCGTCACATGATCGTGGGTCATGAGCTGGTAGCTATGAGCGCCACCTAGTGGTCGGCGCTCATAGCACAGGACCATTTCTGCTACATACAGGTGATCTGCTGATCATCTGTATGTAGCAGAGGCGATCAGACAAGTGCTGCTTCTAGTCTCCTATGGAGACTATAGAAGCAAGCAAAAAGTGAAAAAAAATGTTTTTAAAAATATTTAAAAAATTAAAAGTTTAAATCATCCCCCTTTCGCCCCATTCAAAATAAAATAATAAAAAAAAAAACCACATACACATATTTGGTATTGCCGCATTCAGAATCGCCTGATCTATCAATATAAAGAAAAATTAATCTAATCGGTAAGCGGCGTAATGAGAAAAAAATTCTAAACGCCAGAATTACGTTTTTTGGTCGCCGCAACATTGTAATAAAATGCAATAACGGGCGATCAAAACATCGGATCTACCCCAAAATGGTATTAATAAAAACTTCAGCTCGGTGCACAAAAAATAAGCCCTCACCTGGCCCCATATCCCGAAAAATGGAGATGCTACTGGTCTTGGAAAATGGCGCCTTTTTTTTTTTTTTTTACCAAACTTTGTAATTTTTTTTCACCACTTAAATAAAAAAGAACCTATACATGTTTGGTATCTACGAACTCATAATGACCTGGAGAATAATAATGGCAAGTCAGTTTTAGCATTCGGTGAACGTGGAAAAAAAAAATTAAAATAAACATCTGTGGTATTGCACTTTTTTGCAATTTCACCGCAAATTTTTCCCGTTTTCCCGTTTTCCCGTAGATGATATGGTAAAACTAGTAATGACGTTGAAAAGTACAACTCATCCCACAAAAAATAATCCCTCACATGGCCATATTGACCAAAAAATATAAATGCTATGGCTCTGGGAACAAGGGGAGCAAAAAACGAAAATGCAAAAACGGAAAATCCCAAGGTTGCAAAGGAGATTCTATTCACATTTCGCAAAAAAAAATCCTTGCCTGGGACCAGTTCCCACACTGGTGAAAAATCAGAGAGCAGGCCAATGTCATTTTGAGTTGCTTTTTGGGCTCTCCCTTAATGTTATGCATCTTTAATATCTTATGGATTATTATACCTTGTACAGTAGTGGCCAATACTTGAGTCGTCACAGATCAGCGGTTCCCCGCAAAGCACAGTTTGTGTGGCAGATTTGTTTTTCGTCTCCAGAGTCACTGGGTAAGTTTATCTCTTGTGTAAAGTGTAAGCTCTTATGGACAGCAGGGTTTTCTCACAATTACAAATTTTCCAGTATTGAGATTTGCATAAACTTATTCGACACCGATCAAATCTTTGTGGAAAATTCAGTGAAATCAGCAAATTTGAATTTCAAAAGATGCAATTATCTCTAATTTTATTTCTTGCATAAGCAATATTAGTTATTTACTCATACATACTCAACAAAACTACTTTTTTTGTACATTATATCTCAATAAAACTGTAAAATTAAGTAATGTTCTAAAACTATTGTTTGTGTACTATGCAATTATTTATTTTGTGCACTATGTTCTAAAATAATCTATATTGTCTGGGTCAGCTCAACAGGTCAAAAACTCAAATAAACAAACTATACATTTTTACCAAAACCAAAGGGCAGATGTGTCATTTGTAAAACTAATGTTGCCAGGAAAAATAATTGAATTGGTTTGCACTTCAAAATAGATGTAATTAATGTTTAACTGTGCAGACTAGACAATGTAGAATATTAAGTCAACCACATAAATGCAGAGGAAAAAAATGTAACATGTTTGACAGTTTAGCCAATATCATCCATTCTAGACATTGTCTCGAAGGAAAATCAATGTGTATTGTGGCTTTATGGGTTAAAAGTCAAAATGTGGTATAAGTCTTTATTCTTAACCTGTGTCAGTTCCATCTATAACACTTTCATAGTTGTATTTCTTCAGTTTTATCACTTACAGAAGGAGCTAACATCTGACATTCAAATTAAAATGATGAGCACAATTATCAATGTTTACCATGCAATACAGGGAAGATTTAAAAAGTAGCCAGTTGGACAAACCAGGCGTGCATTTCAAGTATTTGTATTAGAATTTTATAGTTTGTAACATACTGTATTTGGATTTTATAATATAAAAATGCTAGAGAAACATCTTAACCAAACAATTCTACATTTTGAAAACAGCATTGTATTGTATTTTATATTTCAGCCTATAAGGATCAAACCTATTAAGCAATCTATATGGGCATCTAGGCCATAAAAAGTTGAATGAAATGATACCTTGATATTTGCGATCTGATATCTTATTCCCAAGAAATCCAAGTTTTTCCTAATATGTAAATGAGCTATTAAGATCTACGGGCTGGACACAGGTCTCCCTGAGAATATGCCTCCAAAGCTTATTTTAAATGAAAAGGGGTGTTACCAGTATGAGACATGTAGATTAGGAGAGCAGACTTTCAGGAATTAAATGTCTCACACTGTGTCACGCCAGGTGTGGGAAAGACTTGGTGCAACACATAGGGAAGAGGGAAAGGGAGCCCAGACACTAGGGAAAGGGGGAAGTGGAGATCTCCTAGTCTGGTCTAGTGTCACCCTATCTCAACTACCGTCCCTATATTGCCTCTTCAGCAATCACCACACACGTGCCTCGCCCTCTCTTTCCCTGACGTATGGTTAAGGCTAGGGATGGGAGGAGATGAGCACTAGTCAACCTCCACTAAACTCTATAGCCAACAAGGGTAGACAAACAGGGGGAGAATGCTTAGCTTTAGATGACTCCAGACAAATGCAAACTCGTCCTCAAGCTCCAGAGAGGATGAAGTACTGTTCTTGCTAAGCCTTCACAAGTAGAAATTAATATAGCTGACACCACGCTCTCATACACACCAGGTACATATACACCCAGTCCAAGGAGCTAACTACCAGAAGAAGGTATTGTTAGGTCCTAGAGACAGCCTCTCATCTAAGAAGAAGTCTATAATGCCAAACGTAGAGATCTCCTGCAACCAACTGCAGGGCGACTATGTCACCTCTGATACACCTATGACAGCCCCCCCCTCTACGATTGGCCTCCGGACACTTAGGACCAGGTTTCTCACGAAAAGAGGTATGGAATGAGTGAACCAATCTGGGAGTGTTCACCTCTGATGCTGAAACCCACATCCTCTCCTCTAGACCATAGCCTCTCCAGTGCACCAAGTATTGTAGAGAACAACGTTGGAGAAGAGAATCTACAATCCTCGAAATCTGGAACTCCAGATTACCATCAACCACTACTGGGGGGGGGTGGTAGAGGTGAGGGCTCAAGAGGTCCCACATACTTTTTGAGTAAGGACCTGTGGAACACATTGTGGACCTTAAGGTCCTGAGGAAGTTCAAGACAAAACGCTGCTGGATTAATGACGGCGGTTATTTTACAGGGACCAATAAACTTAGGTCCCAGCTTCCAAGAAGGAACTTTCAATCTTATATTTCTGGTAGACAACCACACAAAGTCATTCACATTCAGGTCCGGACCTGGCAAGTGTTTTCTATCAGCCATAACTTTATACCGGTCTCCCATAATCTTTAAATTACTCAGAACACCCTGCCATACCAAGGAGAGAGACGAAGCAAATCATTCCTCCTCAGGAAGCTCCTCCCCCACTAAAGGTACCAAACTATGGGTGTTAACTTATCCACCGAAGAACGGTGACCTGCCAGTGGATTCTTGCCGATGATTATTAATGGCAAATTCTGCCAGCAGTAAGTAAGATGCCCAATTATCCTGATTTTTGGAGACGAAACACCTGAGGTAGGTCTTCAAGTTCAGAGTGACACACTCCGTCTGACCATTCGACTGAGGGTGGAAGGCAGAGGAAAATGACAACTGTACCCCCAGTCGAGAACAGAATGCCTTCCAGAACTTGGAAACAAACTGGGTCCTCCGATCTGACACCACATCGGAGGGAACCCCGTGAAGCTTCACAATCTCATTTATGAACACCTGAGCAAGTATCTTGGCATTTGGAAGTACAGGCAATGCGACGAACTGAACCATTTTACTGAACCTATCTATTACCACCAAAACCACTGTTTTGCCTGCAGAAACTGGTAGGTCAATAATAAAATTCATGGACAAGTGTGTCCTTGGCCTACTAGGAATAGGTAGCGGAAGAAGAATACTAGATAGATGGGTATGCAAAACCTTAGAACGCGCGCAAATACTACAAGCAGCTATGTGTTCAATCACATCCCGATGCAACCCCAGCCACCAAAAACGACAAGAGAGGAGGTCCACGGTTGCCTTACCACCTGGATGCCCAGCAAGGACAGAGTTATGATGTTCTTTAATTACTTTGCGACGCAGATCAAATGGTACAAATAACTTTCCTGAAAGGCAGGAGGCAGGGGCGTCCCCCTGTTCCTCCAACACCTCACCCTCCAGTCCAGGATAAAGAGCCAAAATGACTACCGCTTTCTGTAATATCGGGGCAGGATTCTCATGGTCACCACCACCAGGGCAGCTCCGGGACAAAGCATCAGCATTGACATTTTTGACCCCTGGACAAAAAGTGACAACAAAATTGAACTTAGTAAAAAACAGGGAGCATCTGGCTTGCCTAGGGTTGAGACGTTTAGCTGACTGGAGATATGACAGGTTCTTATGGTCAGTAATAACAGTAATAGAATGGACAGCCCCCTCCAACCAATGTCGCCATTCCTCGAATGCCAATTTGATCCCCAAAAGTTCCCTATTACCCACGTCATAATTTCTCTCAGCCGAAGACAATTTTTTAGAAAAGAAGGTGCATAAATGCCATTTACCAGGGGAAGAACCCTGAGACAACACAGCCCCAACCCCGACATCTGATGCATCAACCTCCACAATAAAGAGTTGAGAAACATCGGGTTGACTGAGTATAGGTGCAGTGGCAAAATGATTCTTTAAGGAAGAAAAAGCCTGGAGGGAAGCATCCAACCATTTGGAAAAATCAGACTCCTTGTTAGTCATGTCAGTATGAAGTTTCACAATAACAGAGTAATTTTGGATGAATTTCCTATAAAAATTAGTAAAGCCCAGAAAACATTGTAGAGTCATCAGGTTCTCGGGACGTTCCCAGTCAAGGACTGCACGGATCTTCTCCAGATCCATCCGAAAACCCGAAGATGACAACAAGTACCCCAAAAACTAAACCTCCTGAACTACAAAAACACATTTTTCTAGTTTGGCATAAAGTTTGTTATCCTTTAATATCTGGAGCACCTCCTTATCATGCCCCTGATGAGTGAACCAAAATATTGTCCAGATAGACCACCACAAACCTCCCCACCAAATGATGGAAAATATCGTTTATGAAATGCTGAAATACCGCAGGTGCATTTGTCAAACCAAAAGGCATAACCAGACTCTCGAAAAGTCCTTCCGGGCATTGAACGCTGTTTTCCATTCGTCCCCTTCTCTGAAGTAGAAATGAATATAGCCGGCACCTCCCTCTCAGACACACCAGGCATATATACTGTACACGCAGGCTAGGGAGCTCATTACCTGAAGGAGGTAGTTGCTAGGACCTAGAAACAGCCTCTAATCTAAGAAGATGTCTGTAATGCCAAATGTTGAGATCTTCTGCAACCAACTGCAGGCGACTGTCTGTCACCTCTGATACACCGGTGACACACTGGTAACACACCTCCTTTCATTTAAAATATGCTCTGGAGGCAGAATCTCAGGGAGATCTGTGTCCAGCCCATAAATCTTAACAGCTCATTTACATATAAAGAAAAATGTGGAATACTCTGGACTAAGGCATTAGATTGCAGATATCAAGGTATCATTTTATTCAGCTTCCTATGACCTGCGTGCATGTCACCAAGTGGAATAGCTCTTGATGTCTCTCCCATCACCAGCGCAGTTTGAAAATGGAAATACAGCAATACCTGGCTACCAAGGCAGTCAGGACTGCAGCGGGTCCTGGGCAGGACGTAACATAGGTATTTTGGTGATATACTGGAGAAACTTATTTAAACAACCCTATGTGGAAGATCTTAGTATTGGCACAAGTGATAAAAGGTAGTCTTTATCTAGCATGTGTAATAGCGCAAAGGGTGCATGGGTGTCAGGTCTCTATGGATAAAATGCTCCCCAACTCTGGGGCTTTATCCCTTATTGTGGCTCACAATCTAAATTCCAAATGAACCAACTAGTATGTTTTTTTTACCAGAAGGAATAGCAGAGGCATAAAATATGTTCTTGCAATATTATTTCTTGGAATAAAAATAGTCTTTACCATGTGACAAATTGCAGATTTTGTTTTTTACTTTATTTTTTATGTTTAGTGTAAACAGATTGAAGATAAACAGTTGCTGCAGTTCCATTAAATTTAATTGTTTCATACAATATATACTCATCATGTAATATTTCATGAATATAACGAGTTCAATATATTAAATTAAAGTATACAAACTATACATTTTAAATGGTTGACAGCCTACTACTAATTGCTACCTTAACAATGTTAATTTTACAACAGAAAAATATCATTTGCTCCATTAACTGAAGTTAAGAATGGCAATGGGGATATAGTGAAAAATTACCCTATTGTCCATCATTTTATAGAAAAACACATTGTAAATTAGAGTGTAAATTTTATATTGGTATAGCTATACTATATATACATCTACTAATGGTCTAACTAAATAAAAAAAGATATAAGGACCTGGTTAAACTGACAGGCACATCTGTACACAAAAATATAACAGTAAAGAATAACTCAAGAAATCTTTGCATTTAGTCTGCATAATGAAACACTGACTGCTACATTCACCTCTTTCAATAATGACCCTCTCTGTATTTTGATGTCAGCCCTCCAAAGCGTCATGCAAATTCTTAGTGACAGCACACACCAAGTCATTAGTAGTGATGGGTGAACCCGAACAGTAAAGTTTGTGGTCCGTACCGAACACCTAGTGTTCGGGCATGGACCCTGAGCACGGACTTCCTCAGAAAGTATTTTGTACTGTTCGGGTTCGGCACCCCAAACATTGGGTGTTTCCTGTGTTCATGTGTGTTGCTTGCTAGTTTACAGAGGGACCCCAGAAAAAAAATTACGTAGGGTCCCCCTATAAAATCTAACCAGCAAAGGCTATACAGAAAGCTGTGGGCTGATATTAATAGCCAGGGAAGGGGCCATGGATACTAGCCCCTTACGAGAATAATATTATAAGCCCTCAGCTGGCCCAAAAATGGCGTATCAATAAGATGCGCCAAATCTGGTGCTTAGCCTCGGCTGTTCCCACTTGCCCTGATGCCTTTGTGAGTGGAGCAATAGGGTTGGGATCCATGTCAGCCTTGTATTGGCTGCTGACATGAAGCCCAGGGGTTAGTAATAGAGAGGAGTCTATAAGACAACCCCATTACTAACCCCATAGTAAAAGTTTGTAAATACACAGCCTGAAAAAAAAACATTTACTTGAAATATAAGTCCACACCATTTTACACATTTATTTAAAAATAAAAAACACAGTTAAACTCACCTAACACCGAATCCAATGAAGCCAATGTCCCCTGTAAAAAAAACAAAAAATAAAAAAAACATATCCCCCACCTGTCCTAAGTGAAGAGATAATCCATACTGTCCCATGACGATCCAAATGACTTGGAGAGCAGCCACATCAGCAGTCACTGATGTGACTGCTCTTCAGGACTGCACACTAATCCCATTAGCAGCGCCTGTTCTCACTATTATCAGCGACAGCAGGCGTAGGCTGATGGGAAAAGCACTCTCTGTCATGGGTTTACCGTGACACAGAGGAGCCAGAAACCCGCAGCGTCTGATTCCCCCCACTCTTGCAATCAGTAGAAGCCTTTCATCTTCATATTAAATAGTGCAGGTTTCTTTTAGCAGTGCAGGGGTTAATTTGCTCAGTTGTGAGCTCCTGGAAGCTTACCTTCATTAAGGCTCTCAGCTGTTCACTGTTAGCCACTCCCCGCTCCTGCATATTCTGGGTTTTGGCAGGCTATCATTGCCAGAGCTAGCTTAATGCTGCATGGTTCTTGGAGTGTGGTGGAGAGTTGTTGTTTTAGAAGGTGTTTGGTTGATGTAAGCTTAGACTGTTGTGGGGTTTAGGTTGTGTGTTAATTCTATTCTTCTCCAATTTGGTTTGTTCCCCATCCTCCACATCCCGGTGTTAACCTCTGTTGTCTGTGTGTATATATTTGTGATTGTTATATATGATATATGATTGTTTTTTTTCTTTTAGTTCTGTTTGTATTACCTTGTTAGTCTGGTTTGTGTACTGCCATAGACTACTACTCCCCTCTTCCCTGGGTGGGGGAACGGAAAAGACTGAGGGTGAATTGAGGAGCTCAGCCAAGGTACGTGGCCCTGGAATCTTCACCTTCATAAGTAAACTGGGGAACAGGGCCAGCTAGAGTGCCTCTAGCATTAGGGACAGGGTAGGAGCCCCTGGCCCCCAGGATATCCGACAACAGAGTCATGATATTCTCTCATCAACCAAAGCCTGTGACCAGTCAGAACTGCAGGCTCACGCATCCACAGCGCTCTGACCGGCGGTAACAATCTTATCGCGGGTCAGAGCCTCTGCTTACCGTGCTGTCACGCTGTGACTGCATGGGAAACCACGAATGTTCAGGCCCTCCAATCATATGAATGGCATCTGGATTCGGGTTCGAGTTTGGATACCATTCTGGTACCCGAACCAAACTTTTTTTTAGATGTTTGGCCGAACCTCCCATCCACGGGTTTGCCCATCAGTAGTCATTAGTTATCTTTGTCAACTTTGGTTAACAATTCAGGTATTTTATGCTCTATTTGGATTTGTCTAGGACTATACTGGAGTCTTGATTGCTGTAAATTATTACATTGAATCGAGACATTTAACTCTTTAATTCTCTTTTAATAGATGTATTTAAATTGTCAAATTTGAGACAAGTATACATCATGCTGATATTACGGTCAGCCTTTTGTTGAATAATATTTTTTATCCATCTTTTAATCCTGCTAGTGTCTATAAAGTTTGGTTGATGTCCTATTTTTCCTGGGGTGACTAAGTTTGAACAAAGGTTTGAATTGAATTAACACCTTAACTCCCAATGACAGACATAGCTCATCATGAGCGGGTGTCAGTTCCCGCACCCTGATGTCTTATGTCCATCCTGACTTTAAATTGTCACTGCCTGTAAACAAAAAGTGACAGTTCCGTCCTGACAACTTTCACTGACAGCTGAATGGCACGGGAAGAAGTGCTGGGACACATGCTGTCAGTTCTCTATATCAGGGAGCTG
The DNA here is from genome assembly GCF_046119375.1 of Phyllobates terribilis. NCBI lineage: Eukaryota > Metazoa > Chordata > Amphibia > Anura > Dendrobatidae > Phyllobates > Phyllobates terribilis. The sequence continues at coordinate 289,780,278 of NW_027362769.1, forward strand.
TGATCGGTCAGTCAATCATGATCGCACAGGAGGAGCTGAAACATAAGCACCTCCCGCACAATCACAACAGGAGCTCGGCGATGCTAGTGGGTGAGCTCCTGCACTAACAGCCAGGAACAGTGTCAGCACCGTCCCTGAATGTCTAACCCCGTAAATGCTACGATCGAGAGCAATCGCAACATTTAGGAGTCAGGCAGAGGGAGGGAGCAATGCATTATACCTGTGATCAAAGTGAAAAAAGTGAAAGTTTCATAGAGGGACTAAGTAAAATAGTAAACACAATTGTAAAAATATAAAAAAAAAATAAAAAATAAAAAAAAAAATTACACCAATAAATACACATTTTTATGTAAAGAAAAATAAGAAACAAAAAGTAGACAGATTTGGTATTGCCGCATCCATGATGACCCGATCTATAAAACTGTCACACTAATTAACCCCTTCAGTGAATGCCATAAAAAAAACTTGGCAATGTCATGTTGTCCCACAAAAAACAAGCTGCCACACAGCTCCATCAGCGGAAAAATTAAAAAGTTATACCCTTCAGAATACAGCGATTGTGCCTCCTCTATGGGTCGGCTAAACATCTGTTGCGAGACTGCCCTCACCAGGAGCATCCGGGAATCTCCTCCCACCCACTGACTACAGAGACACCCGAGGACGGGAGTGACGATTGGAGGAAACCTCCCATCATCTGACTGCCCCTGCAGGTACGGTATCCCGCAACCATCAGCTAGCAACAGCTAACACCAGGGGACCCAGCGTCCCCTGCACAGCATAATCGCTAGCATCCCGCCTCCCAGCAATGCTAGGATTATATTTCCTAGAATGCAATATCCGGACTTAGCGAGCACCCCTGCAAGCTCCGCCCCTAGAGGTGACACTCCACCCTTAATGGCCAGTGAATGGTGACTGGTGACCCTCCAGAGAGCCGGAGTCCACCCAGCAGCGTGAGTGGCCAGCTCTGGTACGGAGCAAACTTTCCTGACAATTCCTGTGAAGCATATGAAGGGTTAATATACTTCTTGAACGTGGTTTTGAGGACTTTGATGGGTGCAATTTTTAGAATGGTGTCACTTTTGGGTATTTTCTTTCATATAGGCCCCCCAATGTCACTTTAAATGTTAAAAGGTTTTGTAAATTTTGTTGGAAACATAAGAATTTGCTGATCAACTTTCAACCCTTCTAACTTCCTAAGAAAAAACATTATTCTGATGTAAAGTAGAGGTGTGAAATGTTATTTCTTAACTATTTTGTGTGACATAACTCTCTGATTTAAAGGCGTAAGAATTAAAAGTTTGAAAATTGTGACATTTTCAACATTTTTACCAAATTTTCGATATTTTCACAAATAAATGCAAGTTATATCGAACTAATTTTACTACCATCATGAAGTACAATATGTCCCTAAAAACAGTATCAGAATCACTGGGATGCATTGAAGCGTTCTAGAGTTATTACCTCATAAAGTGACAGTGATCAGATTTAAAAAATGAGGTTTGGTCATTAACGTACAAAGTGGCTTGGTCCTTAAGGGGTTAAACATTATACTTGTTTCCAAAGTGTACACTAAACCCAAACATACATCGGGTAATGAATGTGGAGGCGTAATAGAAAAAATGTATCACAGAAGAATGAGTTAACTGCTAGCAGCAGAAACACCAGCGACACTGCTGGCAGCAATTGTCCTGGCAGTAATACCAAACATGAACGTAGGGGACGGCGCCCATATAGATAATAAGGTAATCGCCTGTTAATATTCAAGTGATCACAGATGGATAAGACATGGACTAAATAGATAAGAAAGATTTCTAATAGTGAAATCTAAGTTCAGCGCTCCCAGCTTACGAACGTTGTCAAGGAAACTGTAATCAAGATGACGTAGTAATGACAAAGAATAATTCCTCCCCCGGAAATTAGGTGGGATGCCCTCAAGAGGAGGGAAAGAAAGTCCACCATGTAATGGTACACAGGTCGCACTTGGCTATGGCAAACAAATTAGTGGGAAGGAAGCAGGGCTGGGACAAGGTGTAAGCAGGGTAGGTGGCTGCCTAGTGGGCCACCTCAGGTGAAGCATAAGGGGAGCAATATCAAAGGAATAAAAATGTGAATGAATCTCCAATAGCACGCACTGTCACTGCTGATGCACTGCATGCTGGTGTCTTGTCAACCTGATGCGCTCATCAGTACTGTCATTAGCACTGCTGCAGCCTATGTCACCACGGGAGAGTGCCGTCGGTCCTGGCAACTCTGAGCTCAGCTTGACGCCGCTTTTCTAATCTAAGAAAATGTAAATATCTCCATTATTTTTCAGCCTAGGCTGAACTACAAAGGGAATGTCTTTAAGTCTGGCTGTATATCAAATAAGAACAACCATAGTTTAAAAATAATATTATATTATATCAGGACCCTCTGTGTGACCACACAAATAGTTTGTAACTAGTGTTGAGCCACCCCCGTAGTGTTCGAGTTCGGTTCGGTTCGTCGAACACCCGTGTGTTCGCCGAACTGTTCGTCGAACTGTTCGTCGAACACCTTCGAACACCGTTAAAACCAATGGCAGGCAAACAAAAACACATAGAAACACATAGAAAACACCTTCAAAGGTGTCCAAAAGCTGACAAACTGCTCAGAAGACACAACTAACACATGGAAAAGTGACAAGTACATATAGTCATGAGAAAAGAAAAGAGGTGGAGGAGTAAAAGGAGGGGGAGACACAGATATAGGCATGTCATGCCCTTCTAAAATCCAAAAAGTGAGAAGCCGACACGTTCAGTCCGCTCCTGCCCGTGCCACCTCCGTGTCGCCGGGTTTGTGCCAGAGCCGGGGTGAACATTGACGGTCAGCCCCCCTCTCCCAATACTGGTGCCTGTCCGCTGGTGGGTCGAGCGAGCCCCCCTGTGGTGGAGGCAGCTCTAAGCTTTTTAATTTAAATTGTCTCTCTAATTTGAATGAATACACTTTAAATCCATTTACAAGGATCTATTGGAGGGCAAGTCTCATGCCAGCAGCCGCGTAATTCCAGCTCCAGTAGCGTCCACTAAAGCTGCTGCAGTTAAAAAGCTTTTATAAGGATCGAGCTCGGCTGTCCACCGCAAGGCATCCTACTGCCAGTCCCAGCCCCTATGCCTTGGGGTGCTTCCTGATGCTCTTCACTAAGTATCCCGTGGTCCCGAAGCATTTCCTTTGAAAAAATTAAGTGTCCAAACTACAGGTGGTGTAGCTTGCTTAACAGCCAGGATAATCCGCTGACTAGCAGACACTGCTACTAGGCACAAAGTATTTCCTGGGCTAGATGCAGTTAAAAATTTGTAATTAGATACTCTCGTTGGATGCTGAGAAAGCATTCCATAGAGTCTCCTGGCACGTCATATATGATTCTCTTAAAAAGCTTGGGGTAGGGGTCTAGGGGACCCTTTTATAGCCAAAATCACGGCCCTGTATCACAATACGTCACCTAGGCTGAAGATAAATGGAACTGTAGCACCCTGAGGGCTCGGTTGCTACAGAGGTATTGCACCTCACCCAGAGGTGTGATATCTCACTCTCAGGTAAGGATTAGTGTTGAGCCACCCCCGTAGTGTTCGGGTTCGGTTCGGTTCGTCGAACACCCGTGTGTTTGCCGAACTGTTCGTCGAACTGTTCGTCGAACACCTTCGAACACCATTAAAACCAATGGCAGGCAAACAAAAACACATAGAAACACATAGAAAACACCTTCAAAGGTGTCCAAAAGCTGACAAACTGCTCAGAAGACACAACTAACACATGGAAAAGTGACAAGTACATATAGTCATGAGAAAAGAAAAGAGGTGGAGGAGTAAAAGGAGGGGGAGACACAGATATAGGCATGTCATGCCCTTCTAAAATCCAAAAAGTGAGAAGCCGACACGTTCAGTCCGCTCCTGCCCGTGCCACCTCCGCGTCGCCGGGTTTGTACCAGAGCCGCGGTGAACCCTGACGGCCAGCCCCCCTCTCCCAATACTGGTGCCTGTCCGCTGGTGGGTCGAGCGAGCCCCCCTGTGGTGGAGGCAGCTCTAAGCTTTTTAATTTAAATTGTCTCTCTAATTTGAATGAATACACTTTAAATCCATTTACAAGGATCTATTGGAGGGCAAGTCTCATGCCAGCAGCCGCGTAATTCCAGCTCCAGTAGCGTCCACTAAAGCTGCTGCAGTTAAAAAGCTTTTATAAGGATCGAGCTCGGCTGTCCACCGCAAGGCATCCTACTGCCAGTCCCAGCCCCTATGCCTTGGGGTGCCTCCTGATGCTCTTCACTGAGTATCCCGTGGTCCCGAAGAATTTCCTTTGAAAAAATTAAGTGTCCAAACTACAGGTGGTGTAGCTTGCTTAACAGCCGGGATAATCCGCTGACTAGCAGACACTGCTACTAGGCACAAAGTATTTCCCGGGCTAGATGCAGTTAAAAATTTGTAATTAGATACTCTCGTTGGATGCTGAGAAAGCATTCCATAGAGTCTCCTGGCACGCCATATATGATTCTCTTAAAAAGCTTGGGGTAGGGGTCTAGGGGACCCTTTTATAGCCAAAATCACGGCCCTGTATCGCAATACGTCACCTAGGCTGAAGATAAATGGAACTGTAGCACCCTGAGGGCTCGGTTGCTACAGAGGTATTGCACCTCACCCAGAGGTGTGATATCTCCCTGGCTGGAGTGGGGGGAGGAAACACTGAGGAAGGGGAACCCTGTAGTTCAGGATCAGGGAGGAAACAGTTCCTGGGTGCATTGAGAAGGGAGTATAAAAGGTGGGCACCATCTTAGTTCAGTGCAGAGAAGTCTGAGCAGAAGTGGCAGGGAGCAGGGGCTCTGAATGAGCTCTGCTCCGGAGGCGGGCCTAGTAACAGAGGCCCAGGCCTGGAAGAGGGAGAAGGAAGGAAGAGGAGCGGAGAAGGCTCCAGGAACGAGGAACGAATGGATCCCAGGGGTGCGGACGGGCGAGTCGCCACCGCACGCCCGAATCCACCTGCGTGGAGGGGTCAGGCCAAAGGGGGAGACCGGTCCCCGAAACTAGTGGAGGCAGGAAACGACCCTCAGCTAGAAACAGGAGGCTGTGACATTTTATGTGGCGCAGCCCCTCGCTACACCCGCTAGGAAGGCACCACATAGGGTCAGGGAAACTGGCGCCAAGTTTACCAAGAGGAGGCCCGAGGCAGCCGGACAGAAGGGTTGGTAAGAAAGGCCAGACAAAGGACACACAAAGGGGGTCCTGTGAAGCGCTCCAAAGTTATCTGGGAGTTGTCTGAGCCCCTCACCTGGTGAGCACAGTACGACGTGGGCAGCCGTTACCTGCAGACGTGGTCTGGATAATAAGAACTGTGAGTAAAGGCCCTGGACTGCATCACTGACTCCGTGTCGTTACTGCTGCTGCCCTGCACCATCACCCCCATCCTCCGCATACACTGCCCTGAGGCTATACTCCTCCCGTGGGGAGTTATGCTACGCTCTGCTGCACCCACAACACCAGCCTCAGCGGTCTGCCCTGGAGCGGCGGTTCACTCTGACCGCAATCCACGGGTGGCGTAGTCGGACATTTAAACATCAAAACCACATAAATAGTTCCGCCACTGGTTTGACCGCCCTGAGCCACGGAACCGGGTCGCCGCCACGGAGACTACAACCACCAGCATCCACCAAAAAGGGTCCGGCTCCGGGTGTCCCAAGGCCCAGGGGGCGCGTCAGAACATTTTCATCACCTTTCACAATCACCAATGGGACAAGGCAGGGATGTTCTCTGTCCCCTCTCTTATACATCCTAGTGACGGAGCACCTGCTTTCATCAATTCGCCATAACCCCAATATTAGGTGGATTGAGGTGGGAGGCACCGAGTACAAGTGCTCTCTATTTGCTGATGATGTCCTAGTATATATCACTCAATCACATATATCCATCCATGATGTTATGGCTGAAATAGATCACTTTGTTACATGGTCAAATTTTAAAATCAATGCAGCGAAGTCTGAGGCCCTCGATGTCTCCCTCCCCAAATCCATATAGGATTCCATCCAGTCCAACTTTCCCTTTGCCTGGCCCTCACAGGGCATCAAATACTTAGGAATTCCTATTCATAGAGACCTCTCCCATCTATGTTATCTTAATTTTGGGCCCTTTATTGAACAACTCCATACAGACCACGGTTGGCGAGTTAGAACTGTAAGATTCACTACGTGAACCACTGGTGTTTTGTGGAAAAGCACATGTACACTGTGTTCCAAATTATTATGCAAAAAGTGTTTAGGAGTGATAAGGGAAGAATTTGTTTGTTTGTCAGTTAAACTCATTGATGGTGATGTGTGTCAGGGCTCTTTATATCACTGTAAGCAATTGCAGACACCTGTGCTAATTAGTTTGGCAGGTGTGTCCAATGAAAGGCAAGACTACTTAAGAAGGCTGTCTCACATTATTAAGCAGCCTACATTTTCTGCCAAAATGGGAAAGAAAAATGATGTGTCGGCTGCTGAGAAGCAACAAATTGTGGAGTGTTTAGGTCAAGGCATGACTACAATCAACATTGTGCGATGATCAGGATGAAGTGTCTTGGCAATCAAGAAGTATGTAGCTGATTCACAGTACACACGTGTGCGTGCTGATAAGGGCAAATTGAGGACTCTTTCCTACAGGCAATTACGTCAGGTTGAAAGAGCAGCGGCAAAAAAGCCTTGTCATAGCAGCAGACAAGTTTTTGAAGCTGCTGGTGCCTCCAACGTCCCCCGAACAACAAGATGCAGGGTCCTTCAGAGGTTTGCAGCTGTGCATACGCCATCCTGTCGACCTCCTCTATCCACTTCACACAAGCAGAAACGGCTCCAGTGGGCCAAACATTACATGAAGACTGATTTCAAAACTGTTTTGTTCACGGATGAGTGCCGTGCAGCGCTCGATGGTCCAGATGGATGGAGTGGAGGATGGCTGGTTGATGGACACCCCACGCAAACACGGCTACAGCGCCAACAAGGAGGAGATGGAGTAATGTTTTGGGCTGGAATCATGGGGAGAGAGATTGTCGGCCCCTTTAGGATCCCTGAAGGCGCTAAAGATGAACTCCATAATGTATGTGGATTTTCTCAAACAGCACTTCCTGCCATGGTTCAAGAAGAAGAACCGTGTATTTCACAGCAAGATCATTCTTTTGCATGATAATGCACCATCTCATGCTGCACATAAAACATCTGCATCTCTGGCTGATATGGGCATAAAAGGGGACAAACTTATGGTGTGACCCCCATGCTCCCCTGACCTCTTCCCCATTCAGAACCTTTGGAGCATCATTAAAAGGAGTGTCTATGATGGCGGGAGGCAGTTCACATCTAAGCAACAGCTCTGGGAGGGTATTCTGTCCTCATGCAAAATAATTGAAGCAGAAACCATCCAAAACCTGACAAATTCAATGGACGAGAGAGTTCAGAAGCTCCTTTCGAACAAGGGGTCCTATGTGAAAATGTAACATCACCTAGAATAAAGTTTTGAGTTGAAAACTGTTTGATATCAGTTTCTAACAACCTGCTAATGCTTATAATTTCAAAAATGACCATTTTTTTGGTCTTTATTAAAATGAAAAGGTTGATCGAAAAGTTTGGGGGATCTAAGAGTGTGGCAACCCAGTAGTCATGATTACTTCGAATTCTGACAATATGAGGGTCATGCTGCAGGTAGTGCAGCAAGAAGGCACTTATGTGTCTTGCGCATCTCGGAGCCCCAAAATTATTTTCCGGGCTAGATGCAGCTAAAAATTATTATTATTTTTAAATCTGGTGAAGCTTTAGTATAGATGGCCTAATAGAATTAGTGCTGCACACTGCTACAAAGCCCAAATTATTTTCCAGCCAAGATACAGATAAACATGATTAGTAATTTGAAAGCTTAAAACGGTTGGTAGGGTGATTTTAACCAATCATCAAGCTTTTACTCTCCCCAGGATGACACAGGGGTAGAAAAGTCGTTTCGGATCCATGATTTGTTCATCTTTATGAACGTGAGTCTGTCTACATTATCAGTGGAGAGCCGCGTGCGCTTATCTGTCAGCACACCACCAGTAGCGCTGAACACACGTTCAGACAGAACGCTGGCTGCGGGGCATGACAAGATCTCCAAGGCGTAAGTGGTCTCCTGCCATTTATCCAGTTTGGAAGCCCAAAAAGAGCAAGGGTCCAGTGACACAGTCATGGCTTCAATGTTTACTTGGAGATACTCCTGTACCATCGTCTCTAGGCGTTGACTATGTGTCAGACTTCTTGTCTCCTGTGGCCTTGCAAAGGATGGGCTAAAAAAGTGGTGAAATGATTCCGCAAAATTGATGTTACCAGCAGTTACTGTGGTTCTATTACGGTTTGAGTGCTGAACACTTGACGGTCCCACGGTTGGCAAGTTGGAACTGTGAGATTCACTACGTGCACCACTGGTATTTTGTGGAAAAGCACATGTAAGATTCTGCAACAGTCTCTGCTGATACTCCTGCATGCGTGCATCCCTTTCTATGGCAGGAATAATTTCTGCAAATTTACTTTTGTACCGGGGATCTAACAGTGTGGCAACCCAGTAGTCAGGATTATTTCTAATTCTCACAATTCGAGGGTCATGTTGCAGGTAGTGCAGCAAGAAGGCACTCATGTGTGTTGCGCATCCAGGAGCACCAAGTCCCTGTTGTGTTGGTGGCGAGGTAACAATCATGCTTCCTTCCTCTGTCCTCTCCTCCCAACCTCGCACAACAGAAATGTGATCAAGGTCTCCCTCATCTGATGAGTCTTCCATCAGTTTGTCCTCCACTTCTTCCTGGGCTCCTGCACCTTCCTCACTAGTTTGGCTGCTACCATGCGCCCTGGTAAAACCATCTCCCCCACCCTCACATGCCTGCCGCCTTGGTGCTGCCGACCGTCTGGACCTTGCAGATGTTAGCCCTTCTGCATACAACTCCTCCTCCTCTACTTCCTCCACCTCCTCTTGTTCCACCACCTGACTCCGAATTCTGTTTAACATGGGCTCCAGCATGTAAATCACCGGAATAGTCATGCTGATAATGGCATCGTCAGCACTAAACATCTTCGTCGCCATTTCAAAACTGTGCAGAAGGGTGCATAGGTCCCTGATCTGAGACCACTCCTCCAGCGTGATTTGCCCCACCTCTGGATCTCGTTGGCCCAGGCTATACGTCAGAACGTATTGCACCAGGGCTTGTCGGTGCTGCCACAGTCGCTGCAACATGTGCAGAGTTGAATTCCACCGGGTAGGCACATCGCATTTTAGCCGGTGAAGTGGCAGGCCCAACGACTTCTGTAGAGATGTAAGTCGCTGAGCTGCGGGATGCGAACGGCGGAAGTGAGCACACAGCGACCGTGCCCTCTGCAGAAGGCCATCTAGTCTGGGATAGTGGGCTAAAAATTGCTGGACAACCAGGTTCAACACGTGAGCCATACAAGGCACGTGTGTGACATTGCCCCGGCGAAGGGCCGCACCCAGGTTTTCAGCATTGTCGCACAGGGCCTTCCCTGGTTTCAGGTCCAGTGGAGACAACCATTCATGAAATTGGTTCTCCAGAGCTGACCACAACTCCTCAGCTGTGTGACTCACATTTCCCAGACATTTCAATGTAAAAACCGCCTGATGACATTGAGCCCTACTGCCAGCATAGTAAGGAGGTGTGCAGGATCCCTTCTGCGCAGTTAGAAAGCTTGTGGCATGACCAGACAGGCTTTGGGTGCAGGTGGAAGACCGAGAGGAGGTTGAGGAGGCAGAAGCAGTGGAGGAACTTTGACATAAAGAGGATTGACGCACAACTCGTGGGGATGGCAAGACTTGGACAGCAGCCCATTGTCCTGCTGTCACCATAGTTACCCAGTGCCCAGTCAGCGACATGTAACGCCCCTGTCCATGCCTACTCGTCCAAGTGTCTGTGGTGAAATGCACCCTGTCACACACAGAGTTTCTCAAAGAAGCGGTGATGTTGTGTGCGACATGCTGGTGGAGCGCAGGCACACCTTTCTTTGAGAAGTAGTGCCGACTGGGCATCTGGTACTGGGGCACTGCGACGGACATAAGGTCTCGAAAATCTTCTGTGTCCACCAGGCGGAAAGGCAGCATTTCTGTAGCCAAGAGCTTGCAGATGGTGAAATTCAACCTCTTAGCTTTCTCATGGCTAGGAGGAAATGGTCTTTTACTTGTCCACATCTGAGGGACCGAGGGCTGGCTATTGTGCTTAGACGGGGTTGATAAGGGTGTCCCCGGCAAACTGCCGGTCTGTGAGGAAGATGCAGGCGGACATGTTAGGTTGCCTTGATCCAAAGGTGGTGCTATCGATGTCGGACAGCGCTCAACACCAGCTGGTGTTACCACCTCCAAAGAAAATGATGACCTGCCAATCACGCTGGCTGTTGCGGGTAAAGAGGTGGCAGGTCTGCACCCCAAAACAGGTGTGACTGCTGTCCCCCCAGTCACAGAGGATGAAGAGGCCGCGGATGCACAAGATATAGCAGACGGTGGTTGGCCCGGCCGGCTAGGCCGCATTGTAGCACACTGAGCTTCCCACTGCAACTTATGCTTCATGTCCATGTGCCGGTTCATGCATGAAGTACTCAAACTATGTATTTTTTGGCCTCTACTTAGCTTTTGCTGACAAATGTTACAGATAACACGAGTTGGGTCATCTTTATCGATCTGAAAAAATGCCCAGGCTATGCAAGGCTTAGCACCCATGCGACCTGAAGAGCCACCACGACTTGTGGTGAGAGGCAGAGTTGTGTTTGAGGATGCAGTTGTTGACGTGCTTCCAGTACTATGTCTGTGTCCAGGAAGGCGCAACCTGACCTCGTCGTCACTAGCATCTTCCTCCACCTCCTCTGCTGACCTCATCTCTTGGCTGACTGTGGGTTGACAGTAAGTGGGATCTCCAACCTCATCATCATCACCCTGTGCGTTATCACACCCGTCGTCCTCAGAGCCAACCTGTTCCTGCCCTGACAAAAAACTAAAGTTGTCGCTCCAATCAGGTATTTGAGTCTTATCATCGTCTTCCTCATTGTCTCCACCAACAGGAGTTACACTTTGGGAATGAGGGTCTACATTATGGTCAGAACCTTCTGCGTCTGGTCCTGGATCCGACTCATAAAGATTCTGGGCATCAGTGCAGATCATTTCCTCGTCTGGATTCACAGAAGCGCTGGAGTCGACCTCTGATTCCCAGGCTATAGTATGAGTAAACAGCTTTGCAGACTCAACCATCTGTTCTACCTCATACTCAGACGGGCAGCTGGAGATTTGGGAACTGTGAGGAAGCAAGTGCGATTGGGGTGACACCTTTGAGGACTGGAGTATTTGTGATGTTGAAGTTGATGTGGAGGAGAGCCCACTTAAAGGAGCACTTGATATCCGTTGAAGCACCTGCTGTTTTTGTGCCTCATCTGGAATTTGTAGCGATTGGCGTGGCCGTAAGAAAGGGATCTTATCACATTGTCCGCTAAAAGAAGTAGACATTTTAGTTTGGCTGGAAGATGGTCTTTCTTCTGCAGATGTTACTGTTGCTTTAACACCTACCCAACGGACACAACCTTTTTTCCCCTTCCCAACACGCCTATTCCCCTTTCCACCAGCAGCAGGCCTTTTTCCACTCATTTTGGTGGTTAACTAATTCACAACTCTGGAGTTGTTTGCACAAAAAAAACAATGGATGGGAACCTAGCAGAGCTGAGTGGCCAAACTGTGGTATTAGGCCAAAACTATTGGCTGGGTTAGATGCAGAAAAAAATTATATTCAATTGCAACCTGATGGAGGTCAGTATAGATGGACTAATACAACAAGTCCCACACACAGCTAGAAGCCCAAATATTTTTTCAGAGGTAGATGCAGAAAAATTTTTTATTCAGTTTGCAACCTGATGGAGGTCTGTATAGATGGATTAATAGAACAAGTCCGACACACAGCTACAAGCCCAATATTTTTTCAGAGGTAGATGCAGAAAAAAAATATATTCAGTTTGCAACCTGATGGAGGTCAGTATAGATGGACTAATAGAGAAAGTCCCACAAACTGCTAGAAGGCCAAATATTTTTTCAGAGCTAGATGCAGACAAAAAATTATTTTGAATTTGCAACCTGATGGAGGTCAGTATAGGTGGACTAATAGAACAAGTCCCACACACTGCTAGAAGGCCAAATATTTTTTCAGAGCTAGATGCAGAAAAAAATTATATTCAGTTTGCAACCTGATGGAGGTCTGTATAGATGGATTAATAGAACAAGTCCCACACACAGCTAGAAGCCCAAATATTTTTTCAGAGGTAGATGCAGATAAAAATTATTTTTAATTTGCAACCTGATGGAGGTCAGTATAGATGGACTAATAGAGAAAGTCCCACACACTGCTAGAAGGCCAAATATTTTTTCAGAGCTAGATGCAGATAAAAATTATATTCAATTTGCAACCTGATGGAGGTTAGTATAGAAGAACTAATAGAACAAGTACCACACACAGCTAGAAGCCCAAATATCTTTTCAGAGGTACTGTAGATGCAGATAAAAATTATTTTTAATTTGCAACCTGATGGAGGTCAGTATAGATGGACTAATACAACAAGTCCCACACACAGCTAGAAGCCCAATATTTTTTCAGAGGTAGATGCAGAAAAAAATATATTCAGTTTGCAACCTGATGGAGGTCAGTATAGATGGACTAATAGAGAAAGTCCCACACACTGCTAGAAGGCCAAATATTTTTTCAGAGCTAGATGCAGACAAAAAATTATTTTGAATTTGCAACCTGATGGAGGTCAGTATAGGTGGACTAATAGAACAAGTCCCACACACTGCTAGAAGGCCAAATATTTTTTCAGAGCTAGATGCAGAAAAAAATTATATTCAGTTTGCAACCTGATGGAGGTCTGTATAGATGGATTAATAGAACAAGTCCCACACACAGTTAGAAGCCCAAATATTTTTTCAGAGGTAGATGCAGATAAAAATTATTTCTAATTTGCAACCTGATAGAGGTCAGTATAGATGGACTAATAGAGAAAGTCCCACACACTGCTAGAAGGCCAAATATTTTTTTCAGAGCTAGATGCAGATAAAAATTATTTTTAATTTGCAACCTGATGGAGGTCAGTTTAGATGGACTAATAGAGAAAGTCCCACAAACTGCTAGAAGGCCAAATATTTTTTCAGAGGTACTGTAGATGCAGATAAAAATTATTTTTAATTTGCAACCTGATGGAGGTCAGTATAGATGGACTAATACAACAAGTCCCACACACAGCTAGAAGCCCAATATTTTTTCAGAGGTAGATGCAGAAAAAAATATATTCAGTTTGCAACCTGATGGAGGTCAGTATAGATGGAGTAATAGAACAAGTCCCACACACAGCTAGAAGCCCAAATATTTTTTCAGAGGTAGATGCAGATAAAAATTATTTTTAATTTGCAACCTGATGGAGGTCAGTATAGATGGACTAATAGAGAAAGTCCCACACACTGCTAGAAGGCCAAATATTTTTTCAGAGCTAGATGCAGATAAAAATTATATTCAATTTGCAACCTGATGGAGGTCAGTATAGATGGACTAATAGAGAAAGTCCCACACACTGCAAGGAGGCCAAATATTTTTTCAGAGCTAGATGCAGATAAAAATTATATTCAATTTGGAACCTGATGGAGGTCAGAAATGGATGGACTAATAGAACAAGTCCCACACACAGCTAGAAGCCCAAATATTTTTTCAGAGGTACTGTAGATGCAGATAAAAATTATTTTTAATTTGCAACCTGATGGAGGTCAGTATAGATGGACTAATAGAGAAAGTCCCACACACTGCTAGAAGGCCAAATATTTTTTCAGAGCTAGATGCAGAAAAAGATTATATTCAGTTTGCAAGCTGATGGAGGTCAGTATAGATGGACTAATAGAGAAAGTCCCACACACTGCTAGAAGGCCACATATTTTTTCAGAGGTAGATGCAGAAAAAAATATATTCAGTTTGCAACCTGATGGAGGTCTGTATAGATGGATTAATAAAACAAGTCCCACACACAGCTATAAGCCCAATATTTTTTCAGAGGTAGATGCAGAAAAAAATATATTCAGTTTGCAACCTGATGGAGGTCAGTATAGATGGACTAATACAACAAGTCCCACACACAGCTAGAAGCTCAATATTTTTTCAGAGGTAGATGCAGAAAAAAATATATTCAGTTTGCAACCTGATGGAGGTCTGTATAGATGGATTAATAGAACAAGTCCCACACACAGCTAGAAGCCCAATATTTTTTCAGAGGTAGATGCAGAAAAAAATATATTCAGTTTGCTACCTGATGGAGGTCAGTATAGATGGACTAATAGAGAAAGTCCCACACACTGCTAGAAGGCCAAATATTTTTTTCAGAGCTAGATGCAGATAAAAATTATTTTTAATTTGCAACCTGATGGAGGTCAGTTTAGAAGGACTAATAGAGAAAGTCCCACACACTGCTAGAAGGCCAAATATTTTTTCAGAGCTAGATGCAGATAAAAATTATATTCAATTTGCAACCTGATGGAGGTTAGTATAGATGGACTAATAGAACAAGTACCACACACAGCTAGAAGCCCAAATATTTTTTCAGAGGTACTGTAGATGCAGATAAAAAATATTTTTAATTTGCAACCTGATGGAGGTCAGTATAGATGGACTAATACAACAAGTCCCACACACAGCTATAAGCCCAATATTTTTTCAGAGGTAGATGCAGAAAAAAATATATTCAGTTTGCAACCTGATGGAGGTCAGTATAGATGGAGTAATAGAACAAGTCCCACACACAGCTAGAAGCCCAAATATTTTTTCAGAGGTAGATGCAGATAAAAATTATTTTTAATTTGCAACCTGATGGAGGTCAGTATAGATGGACTAATAGAGAAAGGCCCACACACTGCTAGAAGGCCAAATATTTTTTGAGAGCTAGATGCAGATAAAAATTATATTTAATTTGCAACCTGATGGAGGTCAGTATAGATGGACTAATAGAGAAAGTCCCACACACTGCTAGAAGGCCAAATATTTTTTCAGAGCTAGATGCAGGTAAAAATTATATTCAATTTGCAACCTGATGGAGGTCAGTAAAGATGGACTAAAAGAACAAGTCCCACACACAGCTAGAAGCCCAAATATTTTTTCAGAGGTACTGTAGATGCAGATAAAAATTATTTTTAATTTGCAACCTGATGGAGGTCAGTATAGATGGACTAATAGAGAAAGTCCCACACACTGCTAGAAGGCCAAATATTTTTTCAGAGCTAGATGCAGAAAAAAATTATATTCAGTTTGCAACCTGATGGAGGTCAGTATAGATGGACTAATAGAGAAAGTCCCACACACTGCTAGATGGCCACATATTTTTTCAGAGGTAGATGCAGAAAAAAATATATTCAGTTTGCAACCTGATGGAGGTCTGTATAGATGGATTAATAAAACAAGTCCCACACACAGCTATAAGCCCAATATTTTTTCAGAGGTAGATGCAGAAAAAAATATATTCAGTTTGCAACCTGATGGAGGTCAGTATAGATGGACTAATACAACAAGTCCCACACACAGCAAGAAGCCCAATATTTTTACAGAGGTAGATGCAGAAAAAAATATATTCAGTTTGCAACCTGATGGAGGTCTGTATAGATGGATTAATAGAACAAGTCCCACACACAGCTAGAAGCCCAATATTTTTTCAGAGGTAGATGCAGAAAAAAATATATTCAGTTTGCAACCTGATGGAGGTCAGTATAGATGGACTAATACAACAAGTCCCACACACAGCTAGAAGCCCAATATTTTTTCAGAGGTAGATGCAGAAAAAAATATATTCAGTTTGCAACCTGATGGAGGTCTGTATAGATGGATTAATAGGACAAGTCCCACACACAGCTAGAAGCCCAATATTTTTTCAGAGGTAGATGCAGAAAAAAATATATTCAGTTTGCAACCTGATGGAGGTCAGTATAGATGGACTAATACAACAAGTCCCACACACAGCTAGAAGCACAATATTTTTTCAGAGCTAGATGCAGATAAAAATTATATTCAATTTGCAACCTGATGGAGGTCAGTATAGATGGACTAATAGAGCAAGTCCCACACACAGCTAGAAGCCCAAATATTTTTTCAGAGGTACTGTAGATGCAGATAAAAATTATTTTTCATTTGCAACCTGATGGAGGTCAGTATAGATGGACTAATACAACAAGTCCCACACACAGCTAGAAGCCCAATATTTTTTCAGAGGTAGATGCAGAAAAAAATATATTCAGTTTGCAACCTGATGGAGGTCAGTATAGATGGAGTAATAGAACAAGTCCCACACACAGCTAGAAGCCCAAATATTTTTTCAGAGGTAGATGCAGATAAAAATTATTTTCAATTTGCAACCTGATGGAGGTCAGTATAGATGGACTAATAGAGAAAGTCCCACACACTGCTAGAAGGCCAAATATTTTTTCAGAGCTAGATGCAGATAAAAATTATATTCAATTTGCAACCTGATGGAGGTCAGTATAGATGGACTAATAGAGAAAGTCCCACACACTGCTAGAAGGCCAAATATTTTTTCAGAGCTAGATGCAGATAAAAATTATATTCAATTTGCAACCTGATGGAGGTCAGTATAGATGGACTAATAGAACAAGTCCCACACACAGCTAGAAGCCCAAATATTTTTTCAGAGGTACTGCAGATGCAGATAAAAATTATTTTTAATTTGCAACCTGATGGAGGTCAGTATAGATGGACTAATAGAGAAAGTCCCACACACTGCTAGAAGACCAAATATTTTTTCAGAGCTAGATGCAGAAAAAAATTATATTCAGTTTGCAACCTGATGGAGGTCAGTATAGATGGACTAATAGAGAAAGTCCCACACACTGCTAGAAGGCCACATATTTTTTCAGAGGTAGATGCAGAAAAAAATATATTCAGTTTGCAACCTGATGGAGGTCTGCATAGATGGATTAATAGAACAAGTCCCACACACAGCTAGAAGCCCAATATTTTTTCAGAGGTAGATGCAGAAAAAAATATATTCAGTTTGCAATCTGATGGAGGTCAGTATAGATGGACTAATACAACAAGTCCCACACACAGCTAGAAGCCCAATATTTTTTCAGAGGTAGATGCAGAAAAAAATATATTCAGTTTGCAACCTGATGGAGGTCTGTATAGATGGATTAATAGAACAAGTCCCACACACAGCTAGAAGCCCAATATTTTTTCAGAGGTAGATGCAGAAAAAAATATATTCAGTTTGCAACCTGATGGAGGTCAGTATAGATGGACTAATACAACAAGTCCCACACACAGCTAGAAGCCCAATATTTTTTCAGAGGTAGATGCAGAAAAAAATATATTCAGATTGCAACCTGATGGAGGTCTGTATGGATGGATTAATAGAACAAGTCCCACACACAGCTAGAAGCCGAATATTTTTTCAGAGGTAGATGCAGAAAAAAATATATTCAGTTTGCAACCTGATGGAGGTCAGTATAGATGGACTAATACAACAAGTCCCACACACAGCTAGAAGCCCAATATGTTTTCAGAGCTAGATGCAGAAAAAAATTATATTCAATTTGCAACCTGATGGAGGTCAGTATAGATGGACTAATAGAATGATGCTATGCCCAAAAGATTTTACTTCACTAGGTGCAGTAAAAAAATTGGTATTCTATACACAGGTGGTATATCTTGCAACACAGATAGTCTACTCCACTGACTAACACACTCTGCAATAGGCCAAAAAGGATTAGCTTTGCTAGATTCAGCCAAATGCTGTGAAAAAAACTTGCACAGCACTGGCACAGACCTGCCTGGCAAAAACTGATAGGAACTGATGTAACCTAGTCCTGAAAAGGACTCCAATTACAATTAGTCTTTACTCCCACAATCTATCTATTTAAGAGCACAGACCTGCCTGATAAAAGTCGTAGGAAATGCTGTAACCTAGTCCTTAAAAGGACTGCAATCACAACTATTCCCTACTCCCAAGCTATCTGTAGATTTGTGCGAAAATTGGCTTGAAATTAACAAGGTATAGCGCACACAGCAACAGCGGTGCCGTCTAACACGCAGCTGCAGCAGTGAGAAAATGGTGGCGACGGGGAAAATGGCTTGGTCTTATAGGGCAAGGACATGTGACATACACTGCCAATGACACATGCCCTTGCTTGTGTGAAAAAAAAGCACTTCGCTCCGTGTGTGCGCTGCTGATAGGCTGACAGATTGCACCTCCCCACTGTAAATGCGGGAAAGAGAAAAAAAAAATGGAGATCTTCATTGTTCCTGCAGAGATCCATCCCCTGCCCCTCCCCCCACCCCGCTGTACACTCAAACTGCGTATTAACATTAATTTTCATCATTACTGAGAAAAAATCCAGTTATGATTTTGGTGCACGAACAGTTATCGAACATGACCTCGAACAGCCGAATTTTTCTCAAATTGTTCGAGTTCGCCGAACGGCTCGAACACCGTCTCAAACAGCTCGAATTTGAGATTGGCGAACAGTTCGAGTAGAACAACGCTCATCTCTAGTAAGGATGGAGTGTGGATCAGGACCCGACACCTGCATGCATTACACCACATTGCCGTGGGGCAGGGAGACCAATATGCCTCTGAGATGGGCACGACAGTCCCTGTCCCTGGCTGGAGTGGGGGGAGGGAACACTGAGGAAGGGGAACCCTGTAGTGCAGGAGCAGGGAGGAAGCAGTTCCTGGGTGCATTGAGAAGGGAGTATAAAAGGTGGGCACCATCTTAGTTCAGTGCAGAGAAGTCTGAGCAGAAGTGGCAGGGAGCAGGGGCTCTGCATGAGCTCTGCTCCGGAGGCGGGCCTAGTAACAGAGGCCCAGGCCTGGAAGAGGGAGAAGGAAGGAAGAGGAGCGGAGAAGGCTCCAGTAACGAGGAATGAAGGGATCCCAGGGGTGCGGATGGGCGAGTCGCCACCGCACGCCCGAATCCACCTGCGTGGAGGGGTCAGGCCAAAGGGGGAGACCGGTCCCCGAAACTAGTGGAGGCAGGAAACGACCCTCAGCTAGAAACCGGAGGCTGTGACATTTTATGTGGCGCAGCCCCTCGCTACACCCGCTAGGAAGGCACCACATAGGGTCAGGGAAACTGGCGCCAAGTTTACCAAGAGGAGGCCCGAGGCAGCCAGACAGAAGGGTTGGTAAGAAAGGCCAGACAAAGGACACACAAAGGGGGTCCTGTGAAGCGCTCCAAAGTTATCTGGGAGTTGTCTGAGCCCCTCACCTGGTGAGCACAGTACGACGTGGGCAGCCGTTACCTGCAGACGTGGTCTGGATAATAAGAACTGTGAGTAAAGGCCCTGGACTGCATCACTGACTCCGTGTCGTTACTGCTGCTGCCCTGCACCATCACCCCCATCCTCCGCATACACTGCCCTGAGGCTATACTCCTCCCGTGGGGAGTTATGCTACGCTCTGCTGCACCCACAACACCAGCCTCAGCGGTCTGCCATGCAGCGGCGGTTCACTCTGACAGCAATCCAACATTTTCATCACCTTTCACAATCACCAATGGGACAAGGCAGGGATGTCCTCTGTCCCCTCTCTTATACATCCTAGTGACGGAGCACCTGCTCTCATCAATTCGCCATAACCCCAATATTAGGTGGATTGAGGTGGGAGGCACCGAGTACAAGTGCTCTCTATTTGCTGATGATGTCCTAGTATATATCACTCAATCACATATATCCATCCATGCTGTTATGGCTGAAATAGATCACTTTGGTACATGGTCAAATTTTAAAATCAATGCAGCGAAGTCTGAGGCCCTCGATGTCTCCCTCCCCAAATCCATATAGGATTCCATCCAGTCCAACTTTCCCTTTGCCTGGCCCTCACAGGGTATCAAATACTTAGGAATTCCTATTCATAGAGACCTCTCCCATCTATGTTATCTTAATTTTGGGCCCTTTATTGAACAACTCCATACAGACCACGGTTGGCAAGTTAGAACTGTAAGATTCACTACGTGAACCACTGGTGTTTTGTGGAAAAGCACATGTACACTGTGTTCCAAATTATTATGCAAAAAGTGTTTAGGAGTGATAAGGGAAGAATTTGTTTGTTTGTCAGTTAAACTCATTGATGGTGATGTGTGTCAGGGCTCTTTATATCACTGTAAGCAATTGCAGACACCTGTGCTAATTAGTTTGGCAGGTGTGTCCAATGAAAGGCAAGACTACTTAAGAAGGCTGTCTCACATTATTAAGCAGCCTACATTTTCTGCCAAAATGGGAAAGAAAAAGGATGTGTCGGCTGCTGAGAAGCAACAAATTGTGGAGTGTTTAGGTCAAGGCATGACTACAATCAACATTGTGCGATGATCAGGATGAAGTGTCTTGGCAATCAAGAAGTATGTAGCTGATTCACAGTACACACGTGTGCGTGCTGATAAGGGCAAATTGAGGACTCTTTCCTACAGGCAATTACGTCAGGTTAAAAGAGCAGCGGCAAAAAAGCCTTGTCATAGCAGGAGACAAGTTTTTGAAGCTATTGGTGCCTCCAACGTCCCCCGAACAACAAGATGCAGGGTCCTTCAGAGGTTTGCAGCTGTGCATACGCCATCCTGTCGACCTCCTCTATCCACTTCACACAAGCAGAAACGGCTCCAGTGGGCTAAACATTACATGAAGACTGATTTCAAAACTGTTTTGTTCACGGATGAGTGCCGTACAGCGCTCGATGGTCCAGATGGATGGAGTGGAGGATGGCTGGTTGATGGACACCCCACGCAAACACGGCTACAGCGCCAACAAGGAGGAGGTGGAGTAATGTTTTGGGCTGGAATCATGGGGAGAGAGATTGTCGGCCCCTTTAGGATCCCTGAAGGCGCTAAAGATGAACTCCATAATGTATGTGGATTTTCTCAAACAGCACTTCCTGCCATGGTTCAAGAAGAAGAACCGTGTATTTCACAGCAAGATCATTTTTTTGCATGATAATGCACCATCTCATGCTGCACATAAAACATCTGCATCTCTGGCTGATATGGGCATAAAAGGGGACAAACTTATGGTGTGACCCCCATGCTCCCCTGACCTCTACCCCATTCAGAACCTCTGGAGCATCATCAAAAGGAGTGTCTATGATGGCGGGAGACAGTTCACATCTAAGCAACAGCTCTGGGAGGGTATTCTGTCCTCATGCAAAACAATTGAAGCAGAAACCATCCAAAACCTGACAAATTCAATGGACGAGAGAGTTCAGAAGCTCCTTTCGAACAAGGGGTCCTATGTGAAAATGTAACATCACCTAGAATAAAGTTTTGAGTTGAAAACTGTTTGATTTCAGTTTCTAATAACCTGCTAATGCTTATAATTTCAAAAATGACAATTTTTTTGGTCTTTATTAAAATTAAAAGGTTGATCGAAAAGTTTGGGGGATCTAAGAGTGTGGCAACCCAGTAGTCATGATTACTTCGAATTCTGACAATATGAGGGTCATGTTGCAGGTAGTGCAGCAAGAAGGCACTTATGTGTCTTGCGCATCTCTGAGCCCCAAAATTATTTTCCGGGCTAGATGCAGCTAAAAATTATTATTAATTTTAAATCTGGTGGAGCTTATTATAGATGGCCTAATAGAATCAGTGCTGCACACTGCTACAAAGCCCAAATTATTTTCCAGCCAAGATACAGATAAACATGATTAGTAATTTTAAATCTGGTGGAGCTTATTATAGATGGCCTAATAGAATCAGTGCTGCACACTGCTACAAAGCCCAAATTATTTTCCAGCCAAGATACAGATAAACATGATTAGTAATTTGAAAGCTTAAAACGGTTGGTAGGGTGATTTTAACCAATCATCAAGCTTTTACTCTCCCCAGGATGACACAGGGGTAGAAAAGTCGTTTCGGATCCATGATTTGTTCATCTTTATGAACGTGAGTCTGTCTACATTATCAGTGGAGAGCCGCGTGCGCTTATCTGTCAGCACACCACCAGCAGCGCTGAACACACGTTCAGACAGAACGCTGGCTGCGGGGCATGACAAGATCTCCAAGGCGTAAGTGGCTAGCTCCGGCCATTTATCCAGATTGGAAGCCCAAAAAGAGCAAGGGTCCAGTGACACAGTCATGGCTTCAATGTTTACTTGGAGATACTCCTGTACCATCGTCTCTAGGCGTTGACTATGTGTCAGACTTCTTGTCTCCTGTGGCCTTGCAAAGGATGGGCTAAAAAAGTGGTGAAATGATTCCGCAAAATTGATGTTACCAGCAGATACTGTGGTTCTGTTACGGTTTGAGTGCTGAACACTTGACGGTCCCACGGTTGGCAAGTTGGAACTGTGAGATTTACTACGTGCACCACTGGTGTTTTGTGGAAAAGCACATGTAAGATTCTGCAACAGCCTCTGTTGATACTCCTGCATGCGTGCTTCCCTTTCTATGGCAGGAATAATTTCTGCAAATTTACTTTTGTACCGGGGATCTAACAGTGTGGCAACCCAGTAGTCAGGATTATTTCTAATTCTCACAATTCGAGGGTCATGTTGCAGGTAGTGCAGCAAGAAGGCACTCATGTGTGTTGCGCCTCCAGGAGCACCAAGTCCCTGTTGTGTTGGTGGCGAGGTAACAATCATGCTTCCTTCCTCTGTCCTCTCCCCCCAACCTCGCACAACAGAAATGTGATCAAGGTCTCCCTCATCTGATGAGTCTTCCATCAGTTCGTCCTCCACTTCTTCCTGGGCTCCTGCACCTTCCTCACTAGTTTGGCTGCTACCATGCGCCCTGGTAAAACCATCTCCCCCACCCTCACATGCCTGCCGCCTTGGTGCTGCCGACCGTCTGGACCTTGCAGATGTTAGCCCTTCCGCATACAACTCGTCTTCCTCTACTTCCTCCACCTCCTCTTGTGCCACCACCTGACTCCGAATTCTGTTTAACATGTGCTCCAGCATGTAAATCACCGGAATAGTCATGCTGATAATGGCATCGTCAGCACTAAACATCTTCGTCGCCATTTCAAAACTGTGCAGAAGGGTGCATAGGTCCCTGATCTGAGACCACTCCTCCAGCGTGATTTGCCCCACCTCTGGATCTCGTTGGCCCAGGCTATACGTCAGAACGTATTGCACCAGGGCTTGACGGTGCTGCCACAGTCGCTGCAACATGTGCAGAGTTGAATTCCACCGGATAGGCACATCGCATTTTAGCCGGTGAAGTGGCAGGCCCAACGACTTCTGTAGAGATGTAAGTCGCTGAGCTGCGGGATGCGAACGGCGGAAGTGAGCACACAGCGACCGTGCCCTCTGCAGAAGGCCATCTAGTCTGGGATAGTGGGCTAAAAATTGCTGGACAACCAGGTTCAACACGTGAGCCATACAAGGCATGTGTGTGACATTGCCCCGGCGAAGGGCCGCACCCAGGTTTGCAGCATTGTCGCACACGGCCTTCCCTGGTTTCAGGTCCAGTGGAGACAACCATTCATGAAATTGGTTCTCCAGAGCTGACCACAACTCCTCAGCTGTGTGACTCACATTTCCCAGACATTTCAAAGAAAAAACCGCCTGATGACGTTGAGCCCTACTGCCAGCATAGTAAGGAGGTGTGCAGGATCCCTTCTGCGCAGTTAGAAAGCTTGTGGCATGACCAGACAGGCTTTGGGTGCAGGTGGAAGACCGAGAGGAGGTTGAGGAGGCAGAAGCAGTGGAGGAACTTTGACATAAAGAGGATTGACGCACAACTCGTGGGGATGGCAAGACTTGGACAGCAGCCCCTTGTACTGCTATCACCATAGTTACCCAGTGCCCAGTCAGTGACATGTAACGCCCCTGTCCATGCCAAGTGTCTGTGGTGAAATGCACCCTGTCACACACAAAGTTTCTCAAAGAAGCGGTGATGTTGTGTGCGACATGCTGGTGGAGCGCAGACACACCTTTCTTTGAGAAGTAGTGCCGACTGGGCATCTGGTACTGGGGCACTGCGACGGACATAAGGTCTCGAAAATCCTCTGTGTTCACCAGGCGGAAAGGCAGCATTTCTGTAGCCAAGAGCTTGCAGATGGTGAAATTCAACCTCTTAGCTTTCTCATGGCTAGGAGGAAATGGTCTTTTACTTGTCCACATCTGAGGGACCGAGGGCTGGCTATTGTGCTTAGACGGGGTTGATAAGGGTGTCCCCGGCAAACTGCCGGTCTGTGAGGAAGATGCAGGCGGACATGTTAGGTTGCCTTGATCCAAAGGTGGTGCTATCGATGTCGGACAGCGCTCAACACCAGCTGGTGTTACCACCTCCAAAGAAAATGATGACCTGCCAATCACGCTGGCTGTTGCGGGTAAAGAGGTGGCAGGTCTGCGCCCCAAAACAGGTGTGACTGCTGTCCCCCCAGTCACAGAGGATGAAGAGGCCGCGGATGCACAAGATATGGCAGACGGTGGTTGGCCTGGCCGGCTAGGCCGCATTGTAGAACACTGAGCTTCCCACTGCAACTTATGCTTCATGTCCATGTGCCGGTTCATGCATGAAGTACTCAAACTATGTATTTTTTGGCCTCTACTTAGCTTTTGCTGACAAATGTTACAGATAACACGAGTTGGGTCATCTTTATCGATCTGAAAAAATGCCCAGGCTATGCAAGGCTTAGCACCCATGCGACCTGAAGAGCCACTACGACTTGTGGTGAGAGGCAGAGTTGTGTTTGAGGATGCAGTTGTTGACGTGCTTCCAGTACTACGTCTCTGTCCAGGAAGGCGAACCTGACCTCGTCGTCACTAGCATCTTCCTCCACCTCCTCTGCTGACCTCATCTCTTGGCTGACTGTGGGTTGACAGTAAGTGGGATCTCCAACCTCATCATCATCACCCTGTGCGTTATCACACCCGTCGTCCTCAGAGCCAACCTGTTCCTGCCCTGACAAAAAACTAAAGTTGTCGCTCCAATCAGGTATTTGAGTCTCATCATCGTCTTCCTCATTGTCTCCACCAACAGGAGTTACAGTTTGGGAATGAGGGTCTACATTATGGTCAGAACCTTCTGCGTCTGGTCCTGGATCCGACTCATAAAGATTCTGGGCATCAGTGCAGATCATTTCCTCGTCTGGATTCACAGAAGCGCTGGAGTCGACCTCTGATTCCCAGGCTATAGTATGAGTAAACAGCTCTGCAGACTCAACCATCTGTTCTACCTCATACTCAGACGGGCAGCTGGAGATTTGGGAGCTGTGAGGAAGTAAGTGCGATTGGGGTGACACCTTTGAGGACTGGAGTATTTGTGATGTTGAAGTTGATGTGGAGGAGAGCCCACTTAAAGGAGCACTTGATATCCGCTGAAGCACCTGCTGTTTTTGTGCCTCATCTGGAATTTGTAGCGATTGGCGCGGCCGTAAGAAAGGGATCTTATCACATTGTCCGCTAAAAGAAGTAGACATTTTAGTTTGGCTGGAAGATGGTCTTTCTTCTGCAGATGTTACTGTTGCTTTAACACCTACCCCACGGACACAACCTTTTTTCCCCTTCCCAACACGCCTATTCCCCTTTCCACCAGCAGCAGGCCTTTTTCCACTTATTTTGGTGGTTAACTAATTCACAACTCTGGAGTTGTTTGCACAAAAAAACAATGGATGGAAACCGAGCAGAGCTGAGTGGCCAAACTGTGGTATTAGGCCAAAACTATTGGCTGGGTTAGATGCAGAAAAAAAATATATTCGATTTGCAACCTGATGGAGGTCAGTATAGATGGACTAATAGAACAAGTCCCACACACAGCTAGAAGCCCAAATATTTTTTCAGAGGTAGATGCAGAAAAAAAATATATTCAGTTTGCAACCTGATGGAGGTCAGTATAGATGGACTAATAGAGAAAGTCCCACACACTGCTAGAAGGCCAAATATTTTTTCAGAGCTAGATGCAGAAAAAAATTATATTCAGTTTGCAACCTGATGGAGGTCAGTATAGATGGACTAATAGAACAAGTCCCACACACAGCTAGAAGCTCAAATATTTTTCAGAGGTAGATGCAGAAAAAAATTATATTCAGTTTGCAACCTGATGGAGGTCAGTATAGATGGACTAATAGAACAAGTCCCACACACAGCTAGAAGCCCAAATATTTTTTCAGAGGTAGATGCAGATAAAAATTATTTTTTAATTTGCAACCTGATGGAGGTCAGTACAGATGGACTAATAGAGAAAGTCCCACACACTGCTAGAAGGCCAAATATTTTTTCAGAGCTAGATGCAGATAAAAAATATTTTTAATTTGCAACCTGATGGAGGTCAGTATAGATGGACTAATAGAGAAAGTCCCACACACTGCTAGAAGGCCAAATATTTTTTCAGAGCTAGATGCAGATAAAAATTATTTTTAATTTGCAACGTGATGGAGGTCAGTATAGATGGACAAATAGAGAAAGTCCCACACACTACTAGAAGGCCAAATATTTTTTCAGAGCTAGATGCAGAAAAAAATTATATTCAGTTTGCAACCTGATGGAGGTCAGTATAGATGGACTAATAGAACAAGTCCCACACACAGCTAGAAGCCCAAATATTTTCTCAGAGGTAGATGCAGATAAAAATTATTTTTAATTTGCAACCTGATGGAGGTCAGTATAGATGGACTAATAGAGAAAGTCCCACACACTGCTAGAAGGCCAAATATTTTTTTCAGAGCTAGATGCAGAAAAGAATTATATTCAGTTTGCAACCTGATGGAGGTCAGTATAGATGGACTAATAGAACAAGTCCCACACACAGCTAGAAGCCCAAATATTTTTTCAGAGGTAGATGCAGATAAAAATTATTTTTAATTTGCAACCTGATGGAGGTCAGTATAGATGGACTAATAGAGAAAGTCCCAAACACTGCTAGAAGGCCAAATATTTTTTCAGAGCTAGATGCAGATAAAAATTATTTTTAATTTGCAACCTGATGGAGGTCAGTATAGATGGACTAATAGAGAAAGTCCCACACACTGCTAGAAGGCCAAATATTTTTTCAGAGCTAGATGCAGAAAAAAATTATATTCAGTTTGCAACCTGATGGAGGTCAGTATAGATGGACTAATAGAACAAGTCCCACACACAGCTAGAAGCCCAAATATTTTTTCAGAGGTAGATGCAGATAAAAATTATTTTTAATTTGCAACGTGATGGAGGTCAGTATAGATGGACTAATAGAGAAAGTCCCACACACTGCTAGAAGGCCAAATATTTTTTCAGAGCTAGATGTAGAAAAAAATTATATTCAGTTTGCAACCTGATGGAGGTCAGTATAGATGGACTAATAGAACAAGTCCCACACACTGCTAGAAGCCCAAATATTTTTTCAGAGCTAGATGCAGAAAAAAATTATATTCAATTTGCAACCTGATGGAGGTCAGTATAGATGGACTAATAGAATGATGCTATGCCCAAAAGATTTTACTTCACTAGGCGCAGTAAAAAAATTGGTATTCTATACACAGGTGGTATATCTTGCAACACAGATAGGCTACTCCACTGACTAACACACTCTGCAATAGGCCAAAAAGGATTAGCTTTGCTAGATTCAGCCAAATGCTGTGAAAAAAACTTGCACAGCACTGGCACAGACCTGCCTGGCAAAAACTGATAGGAACTGATGTAACCTAGTCCTGAAAAGGACTGCAATTACAATTAGTCTTTACTCCCACAATCTATCTATTTAAGAGCACAGACCTGCCTGATAAAAGTCGTAGGAAATGCTGTAACCTAGTCCTTAAAAGGACTGCAATCACAACTATTCCCTACTCCCAAGCTATCTGTAGATTTGTGCGAAAATTGGCTTGAAATTAACAAGGTATAGCGCACACAGCAACAGCGGTGCCGTCTAACACGCAGCTGCAGCAGTGAGAAAATGGTGGCGACGGGGAAAATGGCTTGGTCTTATAGGGCAAGGACATGTGACATACACTGCCAATGACACATGCCCTTGCTTGTGTGAAAAACAGCATTTCGCTCCGTTTGTGCGCTGCTGAAAGGCTGACAGACTGCACCTCCCCACTGCATATGCGGGAAAGAGAAAAAAAAATGGAGATCTTCATTATTCCTGCAGAGATCCATCCCCTGTCCCTCCCCCCACCCTGCTGTACACTCAAACTGCGTATTAACATTAATTTTCATCATTACTGAGAAAAAATCCAGTTATGATTTTGGTGCACGAACAGTTATCGAACATAACCTCGAACAGCCGAATTTTTCTCAAATCGTTCGTGTTCGCCGAACGGCTCGAACACCGCCCAAAACAGCTCGAATTTGAGATTGGCGAACAGTTCGAGTAGAACAACGCTCATCTCTATTTGTAACTAAATGGTTCATTTATTCGGACAAATGAGCTACTCCAACCTGTATATAAAAGATGTACATATCAACTTCATTGGGTTAACAAATTGCATGAACTGGGATAAACTATTTGGAAGTATTTAGTCTATGCATACCAAAAACATGCTTACCATCCAGTACCTAAAGAAATCTGAGATGGATTTACTATATGTTGTTTAAGAATTTGCTGGTTTTGAAAACCTGTAGAGTTTGGTTCTCACTAGTGATGAGCGAGCATGCTCACTACTGCGGGGTGCTTGCCCGAGCATCTCACTGCTCGAGATGCTCTGCGCTGGCCGAGTATTTCCGGCGTTGCTCGGCGGAAGCTTGGATCTCCTCCCTGCATGTTTTGCGCTCTTTACAGACCCAAAGAACATGCAGGGATTTCCTGCCACTTACTGTAATGCCGTAGCCATGTTGGTTTTGGCATTACAGTGATTGGCTGGCTGCACAGCATCATCAGGTCTATATCAGACCTGGCGCCACCATGCTCGTCACATTCACTCCGGAATCAGACAGTGTAGGGAGAGGTGCTGCTGAGCTAGGGAGAAATTTGCTTGTTTCTAGCTAGTGTAGCTATACAAAACTACTCTGCTCAAAAAAATAAAGGGAACACTTATACAACAGAATATAACTCCAAGTAAATCAAACTTCTGTGAAATCAAACTGTCCACTTAGGAAGCAACACTGATTGACAATCAATTTCACATGCTTTTGTGCAAATGGAATAGACAATAGATGGAAATTATTGGCAATTATCAAGAACCACTCAATAAAGGAGTGGTTCTGCAGGTGGGGACCACAAACCACATCTCAGTACCAATGCTTTCTGGCTGATGTTTTGGTCACTTTTGAATGCTGGTTGTGCTTTCACACTCGTGGTAGCATGAGACGGACTCTACAACCCAAAGAAGTTGTTCAGGTAGTGCAGTTCATCCAGGATGGCACATCAATGCGAGCTGTGGCAAGAAAGTTTGCTGTGTCTGTCAGCGTAGTGTCCAGAGGCTGGATGCGCTACCATGAGACAGGCCAGTACACCAGGAGACGAGGAGGGGGCCGTAGGAGGGCAACAACCCAGCAACAGGACCGCTACCTCCGCCTTTGTGCAAGGAGGAACAGGAGGAGCACTGCCAGAGCCCTGCAAAATGACCTCCAGCAGGCCACAAATGTACATGTGTCTGCACAAACGGTTAGAAACCGACTCCATGAGGGTGGTATGAGGGCCCGATGTCCACAGATGGGGGTTGTGCTCACAGGTTAACACTGTGCAGGACGCTTAGCATTTGCCACAGAACACTAGGATTGGCAAAGTCGCCACTGGCGCCCTGTGCTCTTCACAGATGAAAGCAGGTTCACACTGAGCACATGTGACAGACGTGAAAGAGTCTGGAGACGCCGTGGAGAGCGATCTTCTGCCTGCAACATCCTTCAGCATGACCGGTTTGGCAGTGGGTCAGTAATGGTGTGGAGTGGCATTTCTTTGGAGGGCCACACAGCCCTCCATGTGCTCGCCAGTGGTAGCATGACTGCCATTAGGTACCGAGATGAGATCCTCCGACCCCTTGTGAGACCATATGCTGGTGCGGTTGGCCTTGGGTTCCTCCTAATGCAGGACAATGCCAGACCTCATGTGGCTGGAGTGTGTCAGCAGTTCCTGCAAGATGAAGGCTTTGAAGCTATGGACTGGCCCGTCTGTACCCCAGACCTGAATCCGATTGAGCACATCTGGGACATCATGTCTCGTTCCATCCACGAACGTCACGTTGCACCACAGACAGTCCAGGAGTTGGCGGATGCTTTAGTCCAGGTCCAGGATGAGATCCCACAGGAGACCATCCGCAACCTCATCAGGAGCATGCCCAGGCATTGTAGGGAGGTCATACAGGCACGTGGAGGCCACAGACAATACTGAGCCTCATTTTGACTTGTTTTAAGGACATTACATCAAAGTTGTATCAGTCTGTAGTGTGTTTTTCCACTTTAATTTTGGGGGTGACTCCAAATCCAGGCCTCCATTGGTTAATAATTTTGATTTCCATTGATAATGTTTGTGTGATTTTGTTGTCAGCACATTCAACTTTGTACAGAACAAAGTATTCAATGAGCATATTTCATTCATTCAGATCTAGGATGTGTTATTTGAGTGTTCCCTTTATTTTTTTGATCAATGTATATTAGAGACACATATCCATCTCAACAAACAGTCCTTCTGAGGACTAATCCATCTGCAGCGATATCAGGCAGGCAGGGTATATAGCAGACTGCAGTGCACATAGCACAAGAGGCTTCATTCCAGTTTTGTCTGCAGCTGCTGTTAAGATATTTCTAGAAAAAGGCCGAGGTCTCGGGAGCCAGGAATAATTTTTTTTTGGATCTTAACAGTTATTATTTGCTTACAAAGCAATCCAGAGAACATGGTTGTTCTGCACCATTTGCTTGGTGGCACTGCAGAATACAGCCAGGTCCTTTCCATATTACAGAACTAAAAATCCAGCTATTTAAAACTGTTTTCTCTGTCTTACGGATCACATATATATACGTTTTCAGAAAATACTGCCATTTATAGACTCCATTAAATTTTTTTTCAGTGTCTCAGTGAAGCTATTGACACCAGTTTGCTGTTCAAAATAGTTACCTACAGGCCAGGTATTTAAAACTGTATTTTCTCCGTCACACGGATCACATATACGTTCTCAGAAAATACTGCCATTTCTGACCTCCATTAAAAATTTGTTTCAGTGTGTAAGTGAAGCAATTGACACCAGTTTGCTGATCAAAATAGTTACCTACAGGCCAGGTATTTAAAACTGTGGTTTGTCCGTCACACGGATCACATATAGGTTTGCTCCAAATTCATTCATTTGTATTTCATTCTTCTCGCTCGACCTTTCTGTCCCAATTAATAGGGGACCACAGAACACCAGTATTGAACACAGAGGAGTGTGAAAAGGTTATTGGTTGGACAGCAGATAATGCTTCCAGTCACTTAGCCACCACCACCTCTACCTTGTCTTCCACATGGTCAAGTCTCAGTAGCTGTGAGACTGGACTGCATATTCCTCACCCTGAACCTCCTTCCTCCCACCATAGCGAGTGCCTGGAGACAACTGATCCCACACTTGGACACGCCGAAGAGCTGTTCACTTTTCCATTTATAGATTCGGGCCTCTCGCCCGGTCCACTTGAAGCGGGACAAGAGGATATTGCATGTAGCGATGCTCAAATATTTGAGCGGCCACAGTCACACATGCAACGGTGGGAAAGTGTCACAAGAGGTGGACGATGATGAGACACAATTGCCAGAAAGTCAGGAGGAGGACCAGAGTGTGGAAGTGGAAGACGAGTTGGTGGATGATATAGTAACTGACCCAACCTGGCAGAAGGACATGCAGAGCAAGGAAAGCAGCACACAGGGGGAGGGAAGCAGAGCACCCCATCAGGCAGGTAGAAGCAGTGTGGTGGCCGCAGAAAGTAGGCAGACAATTGTTCCCCGTAACATAAAAACAAAGGAAGTTGCCAGTATAACTGTTAGGTCTTCCAGAGTCTGGTTGTTTTTTAAAGACTCTGTCAATAACCCCAAAAAGGCAATTTGCACCACCTGCCAGGCCAGCATCAGCAGGGCTGGAAAAACTGACCTCCACAAGCATGATCAGGCACATGGCAGCAAAGCACCCGACTTTGTGGGCCGAACTCCAGGGTCCAGGAACAGTGTCTGCGGGTGGCACCAATGCTTCTTCTGCTGTTGTGCAAGAAAGCCAATCGCCTGTCCATGGTGCATGCGAAGGTGCCACCTGTCATTGCACACTCTCAAGTAGCAGCATCAGGAAGCACGTCCACATCCTTGTCCCAGCGCAGCATTCAGTTGTCCATATCCCAGTCCTTGAAATGCAAGCACAAATACGCAGTCAATGCCCCACAGGACACACTACTAAATTCTCATATTTCGTGACTGCTTGCGCTAGAAATGATGCCTTTTAAGCTCATGGAGACGGAAGAATTCCGCAACCTGATGGCGGCGACCATTCCTCGGTACTCGGTCCCCAGCCACTACTATTTCTCCAGGTGTGCCGTCCCGCATTACACAAGCACGTGTCCCAAAACATTAGCCATGCCCTCAACAACGCAGTTACCGGGAAAGTCCACCTAACAGCGGACACGGGGACAAGTGCTTGAGGGCAGGGACAGTACATCTCGCTGACGGCACACTAGTATAACATAGTGGAAGCCAGGACTCAGTCGGACCTTGGGACGGAACACGTCCTCACGACGCCAAAGATCGCAGGCCCTAGGTCAATCAGGGTTGCCCCCACAGTCTACAGATCCTGCACCTTATCCTCCTCAGCCTCCATCTCCAAAATGACCACATCAGTCACAAGAAGGAAGCACTGCAGCACTGCCTCGGCCAAGCAGCAACTGGCTGTCTTGAAGCTAATATGCTTAGGTGAGAAGTCACACAATGCTAAAGAGTTGTGGACAGCTCTGAAAGAGAAGGCAGATCTGTGACTCACACCGCTGAACAAACAGCCAGGCATGGTCGTGTGTGACAATGGCCGGAACCTGGTGGTGACTCTGAGGCGGGGAGAGCTCACACACGTACCATACCCAGCCCATGTGCTTAACCTCGTGGTTCAGCAATTTCTCAAATTTTACCCGGAGCAGCCAGATCTGCTTGTCAAAGTATGCTGCCTGTGTGCCCATTTTAGAAAGTCAGCTACAGCTTCCGCCGCCCTTGCCATGCTTCAGTAGAGTTTGCAGCTTTCAGCTCACAGACTGGTGTGTGATGTACCCGTGCATTGGAACTCTACACTGCAGATGTTGGGAAGAATTTGTGAGCAGAAGAGGGCAGTTGTTGAGTATCAGTATCAACAAGGCCATTGGTATTCAGTTCAGACTCCACATATAAGTCCTCAAGTTTGAACATGGGTGTCAGACATATGTAGCATCCTCCAAAACTTTGAGGACTCCACCAAGATGGTGAGTGGCGATGATGCCATATTTAGCGTCACCATCCCGCTTCTCTGTATTCTGAAACGCTCTCTGCTCATGATCAAAGAGGATGCATTGCAGGTGGAACATGATGAGATGGAGCAAGGAACCATACAGGGTGATTGCACACAGACCAGCATCATCTCATCCCAATGTCGATTGGGTGACAATGAGGAAGAGGAGGAGGAGGAGGAAGAACAGGAGCTAATTTCATGCGCTATAGACGGTACTACCTGCACAACTGTCATACCGTCTGTTCAGCGTGGATGGCCTGAGGACAGAGAGGAGAAGGAGGAGAGCATAGTCAGACATCCTCTTGGTGAGGCCACGGAAGTCTTGCAGGTTAGCAGTCTGGCACTTTATATCTCTTATTCCTGTGGCGGATAGGTCTATAAAATTGGGGCAGTAGCAGAAAGCCTTTTTTGCAGAACTATTAAAAAAATTCCCATCTGAAAATGCTGGTGGCAGAGGTCATAGTTCGTTGGACAACCAAGGACTACAGGCGAGAGAGACAACTCCAATCCAGCTGATGCAGGGGAACACTGTCAAAGTTCTGAGAGAATTTTCTCAGCCTCTCACATCGCACAAGCCCTGAGGCGCGGGGTACTCTCACAAAGAGTGCAAAGTTTGAGAAGATGCTGAGAGAGTACCTTGACGACCCCACCAACGTCCTCAGTGATCCCTCTCCGTGCCTTATAATTATTGGGTATCAAAGCTGGATACGTGAAATGAACTGGCTCTCTACGCCTTGGAGCTCCTGGCCTGCCCTGCCGCTAGCGTTTTATCAGAGAAGGTTATTAGTGCCGCTGGTGGAATAATAACTGATAAGCACATCCGCCTGTCAACTGAAAATGCTGACAGGCTGACTCTTATAAAAATGAACAAGGGCTGGATTGGGCCAGACTTCTCAACACCACCGAATGATAGCAGCGTAACACAACCTCCAATCCAGTGTCTTTTTTTGGGAGGTGTATTCCCATGCACCTTTTCACACCCACACATGCTCTATGTGCCTTTAAATTCATAGTGGTGTTTTTCTTAAATTTGGTCAGCCATTGGACTCACTGCATACCCAATAACTGTATAGCAGACTCTCTCCTTTCTAATGGGAACATGTGGTACTCGTTACTGTGGCCCTGCTCTATGTGTCTTTAAATTCTTAGTGGGGTTTTTCCTAAATTTGTTCAGCCGTTGGACTCACTGCATACCCTATAACTGTATAGCAGACTCTCTCCTTTCTAATGGGAACATGTCGTACTCATTGCTGTGGCACTGCTCTATGTGTCATTAAATTCTTACTGAAATTTTTCCTAAATTTGGTCAGCCGTTGGACTTACTGCATACCCAATAACTGTATAGCAGACTCTCTCCTTTCTAATGGGAACATGTCGTACTCGTTACTGTGGCCCAGCTCTATGTGTCTTTAAATTCTGAGTGGAGTTTTTCTTAAATTTGGTTAGCTGTTAGACTCACTTGCATAACCAATAACTGTGTAGCAGACTCTCTCCTTTCAAATGGGAACAGGTCGCACTCGTTACTGTGGCACTGCTGTATGTGTCTTTAAATTCTGAGTGGGGTTTTGCCTAAATTTGTTTAGCCATTGGACTCACTGCATACCCTATAACTATGTAACAGACTCTCTCCTTTCTAATGGGAACAGGTCGTACTCATTACTGTGGCACTGCTCTATGTGTCTTTAAATTCTTAGTGTGGTTTTTCCTAATTTTGGTCCGCCATTGGACTAACTGCATGCCCAATAACTGTATAGCAGACTCTCTCATTTCTAATGGGAACAAGTTGTACGCGTTACTGTGGCCCTGCACTATGTGTCTTTAAATTCTTAGTGGGGTTTTTCCTAAATTTGGTCAGCCATTGGACTCACTGCATACCCTATAACTGTATAGCAGACTTTCTCCTTTCCAATGAGAACATGTCATACTCGTTACTGTGGCCCTGATCTATGTGTCTTTAAATTCTTAGTGGTGTTTTTCCTAAATTTGGTCAGCCGTTGGACTCACTGCATACCCTATAAGTGTACGGCAGACTCTCTCCTTTTTAATGGGAACATGTCGTACACGTTACTGTGGCCCTGCTCTATGTGTCTTTAAATTCTTAGTGGGGTTTTTCCTAAATTTGGTTAACGGTTGGACTCACTGCATACCCTATAACTGTGAAGCAGACTCTCTCCTTTCTAATGGGAACAGGTCGTACTCGTTACTGTGGCACTGCTCTATGTGTCTTTAAATTCTGAGTGTGTTTTTTCCTAAATTTGGTCCGCCATTGGACTAACTGCATGCCCAATAACTGTATAGCAGACTCTCTCTTTTCTAATGGGAACATGTCATACTCGTTACTATGGCCCTGATCTATGTGTCTTTAAATTTTTAGTTGGGTTTTTCCTAAATTTGGTCAGCTATTGGACTCACTGCATACCCTATAACTGTATAGCAGACTCCTTTCTAATGGGAACATGTCATACTCATTACTGTGGCCCTGCTCTATTTGTCTTTAAATTCTTAGTAGGGTTTTTCCTAAATTTGTTCAGCCGTTGGACTCACTGCATACCCTATAACTGTATAGCAGACTCTCTCCTTTCTAATGGGAACATGTCGTACTCGTTACTGTGGCCCTGCTCTATGTGTCTTTAAATTCTTAGTGGGGAATTTACAAAATGTTGTCAGCCCTTGCAGTCGTAGCATGGGCATTAACACTATAGGAGACCCGCTCCTTTATATTGGGAACATTTTTTTACTGAGAACCTCCTCTATGTCTCTTCAAAGGGGTATTGGCTTGCATCTGAGTTTTTGTCAGCCCTTGCAGTCACTGCATATGCAATAACAGTATAGGAGATCCACTCGTTAATAAGGGGAACAACAAAGCATAGCCGGCTGATGGCTCTCTAACAATAGCAAGGGCCGACTGCTGGGCTTTTAAGAATAGTAAGGGCCGCCTATAAAAATAGGCTTTGTGACTTTCAGAGTCCCTCCATCATAAATGAAACAGGATGTGCCTGATGATGTGTCCCACACGACATTGCCAAATAAGGTTGTAAAATGTTAAAATGACATTTCCCGGTGAATGCATTTGTCTTAAAAAAATAACGTAAAAAAAAAAATAGTAGTATCTTTCTTTAGTATAAAAAACAGAGTCGCCAATGTAATCTCAATGTAATCATTGTTCAGCTCCTGCACCTCCTCCTTCATCTCCGAAATGACCACATCAGTCACAAGCTGAAAGCACTGCAGCACAGCCTTGGCCAAGCGGCAACAGGCTGTGCTGAAGATAACATGCTTAATGCTTAGGTGACAAACCGCCTAGCGCTGCAGAGTTGTTGAAAGCTGTAACACAGCAGCCTGCTCAGTGGCTCTCACCGCTGAACATACAGCCAGGCATGGTCATGTGTGACAATGGGCGGAACCTGGTGATGGAGAAATGACAGCAGGAGTAGATATGGTTTCCCTAAATGCCAGTCCTTTCACTGAGCTAAAGCATATGGCTGTGGTGAAATACAACTGCCACTGAGAAGTTGTTTCAGATTGAAAAATATTGGGCCCACAAGAGGATTTGATTCTGAGGGCTCACCTCTCTCCCTCGCTCAAGAGCCCCATAGCAGCTGCAAAGTGAGCGCTATCATGAACTCTCCTGATGTAGAAGCCAGGGCACACCAGAGGATTCTCTGGTAGGACCGTCCAATCCTGCTGAGAAGCAGTCCTTGCTAAGAAAAGTGTGTGGGAATGTTCCCGGACACTCTATGGCTGCTTTTTTACTGAGGTGAAAACCCACGCAAACACGGGGAGCACAAAGAAAATCCTTGCAGATGTTGTCCTTGCTGGGATTTGAACCCAGGATCCCAGCGCTGTAAGGCTTCAGTGCTAACCACTGAACCAATGTGCTGCCGTTCACCCTCTGATATCTAACAGGCTGGAGAAACTTGCACCTACTCCCACTCTATATTCAGCTCCTTTGTGAGAAACTAATGTATTTGGGCAGCCACTCAGTCTACCAAATAAAATTCCTCAGAAGGAAATTGGGGATGGCTTCGCTACTGTGGGCAGTGCTAATACCATGGCGTCGTACCATTGTTTACTGGAAATATTCCAGGCTGGTAGGAGGCAAGCAGATTCCCACAGAAAAGTACCAGCAGTGATGTTCAGGGACCCACTCTTGTAGAAGGCGGAGACAACACCGGGAAAAATAGTGGCGGCTGGGGACCGAGTATGGACACCCGGCCGTTGCCGGCATGAGGTTGTGAAAAGCTTCCGCCCCCACAAGCCTAATAGGCCACATTTCAAGTGAAAGCAGCTTTAGAGGACTTCCTGGGAGAAATGAGAGCTGGAGTAGATATGGTTTCCCAAGTCCTTTCACCAAGCTAAATAATATGGCTGTGGTGAAATACAACTCAGCAAAAGAAGCTGTGGACTGGCTCTGCACCGTTCCTGGCCACATTCACCTGACCACGTGTTTGTGGGTAGGCGTTCCTTCCCAGTAAGTTCACTGGGGAGGGCACGGGTAATGTTGTGGGACCCGTGCTTGTGGAAGGTGGAGACGACACCAGGAGAAATAGTGGCAGCTGGGGACCAAGTATGGACACCAGGCTGCCGTCGACATGAGGTTGTGAAAAGCTTCCGCCTCCACGAGCCTAAAAGGCCTCATTTCAAGTTAAAGCAGTTTCCCAGAAATCTGGCAGTTTAGTATTGCAGCTTGTGGGTGGGTAGGTGGCTGGCTGCATACTTGCACTTCCATTTTAAGTAACAGAAAACTAAGCCGATGGTGGCCTCTATCATCAGCATAGCCTCACCTCGGCACTATGAACTCTCCTGAAGGAGGAGCCAGGGCCCACTGGAGGAGTTTCCTGTTCT
The DNA here is from genome assembly GCF_046119375.1 of Phyllobates terribilis. Taxonomy (NCBI): domain Eukaryota; kingdom Metazoa; phylum Chordata; class Amphibia; order Anura; family Dendrobatidae; genus Phyllobates; species Phyllobates terribilis. The sequence continues at coordinate 289,818,447 of NW_027362769.1, forward strand.
CTGATGGGCCCGTCCAACCCTGCCGAGAATCAGCCCTGTCTAAGAAAAGTGTGGGGGAAGGTTCTCGGACACTCTATGGCTGCTTTTTTAATGTGGATCAGACATGCTTTTGCATGTTATTTCTCAAACCGCATTGCAGATCAGGCCATTGCCCAACTCTGCAGTCATGAAATTAAATGCGCAAAGAAAGATGTTTGTGTGTCAAAGCACCACCGAAAAGTGCAAGCTGATGTTGGACGGGCTGCCATTGCTTCTGCAACAAGCTGCATTAGAGGACTTCCTGGGAGAAATGACACCCAGAGTAGATACGGTTTCCCTCTATGCCAGTCCTTTCACCAAGCTAAAGAATATGGCTGTGGTGAAATACAACTCTCAGCAAAAAAAGCTGTGGACTGGCTCCTCACCATCCCTGGCCACATTCACCTGTCCACGTGTTTGTGGTTAGGCGGTCCTTCCCAGTAAGTGCACTGGGGAGGGCACGGGTAATGTTGTGGGACCCGTGCTTGTGGTAGGCGAAGACGATACCAGGAGAAATAGTGGCAGCTGGGAACCGAGTATGGACACCTGGCCGCCGCCGGCATGAGGTTGTGTAAAGCTTCCACCTCCACGAGCCTAAAAGGCCACATTTCAAGTGAAAGCAGCTATAGAGGACTTCCTGGGAGAAATGACAGCTGAAGTAGATATGGCTGTGGTGAAATACAACTCAGCAAAAAAAGCTGTGGACTGGCTCCGTACCATCCCTGGCCACATTCACTTGACCACGTGTTTATGGTTAGGCGGTCCTTCCCAGTAAGTGCACTGGGGAGGGCACGGTAATGTTGTGGGACCCGTGCTTGTGGAAGGCGGAGATGATACCGGGAGAAATAGTGGCGGCTGGGGACTGAGTATGGACACCCGGCCTCCGCCAGCATGATGTTGTGAAAAGCTTCCGCCGCCGCGAGCCTAAAAGTCACATTTCAAGTGAAAGCAGCTTTAGAGGACTTCCTGGGAGAAATGACAGCTGAAGTAGTTATTGTTTCCCAAGTCCTTTCACCAAGCTAAAGAATATGGCTGTGGTGAAATACAACTCAGCAAAAAAAAACTGTGGACTGGCTCCGTACCATCCCTGGCCAGTGGCCACATTCACTTGACCACGTGTTTGTGGTTAGGCGGTCCTTCCCAGTTAGTGAACTAGGGAGGGCACGGGTAATGTTGTGGGACCTGTGCTTGTGGAAGGTGGAGACGACACCGAGAGAAATAGTGGCTGCTGCTGGGGACCGAGTATGGATACCCGGTCGCCGCCACCATAAGATTGTGGACAGCTTCCACCTCCGTGAGCCTAAAAGGCCACATTTCAAGTGCAAGCAGCTGTCAAAAATTTGGCAGTATGATATTGCAGCCTGTGGGTGGGTGTCTGGCTGCATACTTGCGCTTGCATTAAAAGGAATGGGGTAGGGACAAATGAACGCTGCACTGGGACAAGGATGTGAACGGTGATTGTTGCAAGTCTGCCACGACAGGTACATGGTGGGAGGCATCTTCGCATGCGCCAAGTATCACTTATGATGGGCACACTTTTAGGCAGTGACCTGGGAGTCAGAGATGCTTCCAGGGGTCTTCCCCATGCTGTTCCCATGTCTTTTCAGCACTGTATGCATGTGTCTGATGCTGTGTCACACAACACATGGCCAGATAAGGTTGTAAAATGTTAAAATGACATTTCCCAGTGAATGCATTTGTCTTGGTTGAAAGCAATGCAAAAGTGCAAAAACGCTACGTGTGAACATAGCCCAAGGTGTGGAGGAGTATTTTTCATTTTGGTTATTTATATTGCCTTATATACAAGTCATTATCCTGGAAAGGATGTTCCTTAACATATTTCCCAGGAAAATCCATTGTGGATTTGTTTTTGTATGTTTTATTGTGAGTCAGTAAAAGTGGCGTAATACCTCTGACAACGTTGTTGACAGCAGTGACCTGAAAGTCAGAAATGCTTCCAGGGGTATTCCCCATGCTGTTCCCATGTCATTTGAGCACTGTTTCCATAGATGTAGGCAATTTTTAGGCCCTTCAGACTGCCGGGGAAGCAGTCTGAAAAATGCTCGAGTTTCCCATAGACTTACATTGTGCTCGTTGCTCGGATCGAGCACCCGAGTATTCCAATTTGCTCGACCCGAGCAACGAGTTCCCAAGCATTTTAGTGCTCGCTCATCACTAGTTCTCACACATACTTTTTATCTAGTATTTTGAATGATCTGTGACGGATCTAGATGTTGAATATAAATCTGCTCCCATTAAAGACCTGTAAAGATGGAACCCATAGGAGAATGAGGGATGGGTTCAAAGGTACCAAAGATATGTACGCCATAGAGAGATAGAGGTTGTCAGGGAAACCGCCCAGTGCCAAGTACATGAGATCGGGGGAGACGTGTGTCAGGTGAGCGGCATCTGGAACAACTCAGGGGGTGTTGTACAAAGCTATGGCACAAGTTGCCAGGGGAATTTGGAGGAGTATCCAGTGGGCGGAGTGCAGGTGGGGGATAAATGGAGCAGCCTGAGGTTCGTGCCAGGGTAGCAACTCAATGCTGGATATGCATAGAAAGGTGACGCAGATCTGGCCATGATGGTTGCTATTGCTAGGGATGGCTACAAGGATCATGTGACCGATCGAGACGGCGCCCATATAGATGATAAGGTAATCGCCTGTTAATATTCAAGCGATCACAGATGGATAACACATGGACTAAATAGAGAAGAAAGATTTCTAATAGTGAAATTTAAGTTCAGCACTACCAGCTTACGAACGTTGTCAAGGAAACTGTAAACAAGATGACATAGTAATGACAAAACATAAATCCTCCCCCGAAATGAGGTGGGACGCCCTCAAGAGGAGGGAAAGAAAGTCTACCATGTAATGGTACACAGGTCGCACTTGACTATGGCAAACAAATTAATGGGAAGGAAGCAGGGCTGGGACAAGGTCTAGGCAAGGTAGGTGGCTGCCTAGTGGGCCACCTCAGGTGAAGCATAAGGGGAGCAATATCAAAGGAAAAAACAGTTAATGAATCTCTACCAGCACGCACTGTCACTGCTGCTGCACTGTATGCTGGTGTCTTGTTAACCTGATGCGCTCATCAGTAGTGTCATTAGCACTGCTGCTGCCACCCACCACAGGAGAATGCCATCGGTCCTGGCAAGTCTGAGCTCTGCATGACGCCGCTTACTTCTTTTTGTAGTGTGAGCACTCTTTCTGCATGTAGTGCCACCAAACCAATTATGAAATAAAGGTTTTTTATCCTCTTAATACCGACCCTTTGCTTCTTGGACTTCATGTTCGGTAATTTTCTCCTTGTTGTTCATTTCTATCCAAATGGTCTGCCATTTATTGGTCCTAATAGCAAACATGTACTTCTATGATTTGTGCTATGTATTAGGTTCTCACGCTTTTTTTCTGATTTGCTATATTCAGTGTGTGCGTTTTCTTACTGGGTGAAATGTGTAGCCTAGTTTGTCCTGCGTCCCTCAGCCATGACGTACGTCTCATCCACACATCATCCGAGGGCGTATCAGAAGAGGGGGACGCTGGATCTTAAGTATGGTGGCCGTACCTATGACCAATCGCAAAACATATCATGTGACCTGCATAGAATGAATGGGGATCATGTGGGATAAGGAGGACATAATGCGGCGCACAGCGTTGTGTGTCTGCCCCATCATGTGACTCGCAGGCTCCGGAGGTTGACCGGAAAGCAAGCAATGCAGTCATAGTAACAACCACAGTGCGTGCCAGATGGGTCTAGATGCCGGGGGCTGTACGAGTCAATGGGCGGCGCAAACTGACGTGTGCGCTCAGTCTCCTTAAGCAAAATAAATGAGCTGTTATAATACAGAGTCTATGTACACTGAATGAATGAATTGTATAGATAAGGTGCAATAGCGTAATGCAAATGAGCTTATGCATGAATGTAAACAATGTTTATTGTGTGACTAAGAATCATGTGAAGGTAACAGAGTGAAGTGAAGGTCACTAAAGAAAAATAACAATTGTATACAGTGAAAATGAGTGAAGGGGTGACAAAGAATTCAACATATAATGATCATGATGGATTATACAGGGTGGTCCAAAAGTAGGTGGCCAGAAAATAATAACATTTATTTTGATTTATATATAAAATTATATTTGCTAACACAAGGATAACATGACAATTACATTTTATTCTGAACAATAATACAAAAGCCCTTAAATTTTTTCAACGCAGGTGCTCAAACTGTTTTCCATTACAATTTGCACAGCTTTGAAGTCTGCCTCTTACGCTTCAACAAACTTTTTTGCACAAGTCTCTTTGGGTATTAATTTCTTGAAATGCATCTCTTATGTAATTTTTCAAATCACTGACACTTTTTGATTTTCGACTATAAACTTTGTCCTTGAGTGAACGTGCCGGCCAATCAAGTGGGCCTCTTTGGCCAATCCACTTATTAGGAAATGTTTCATCAAAATACGCGCGGACTACTCTTGAATAATGCGGAGGGGACCCCATCTTGTTGGAAATAAAGGTCATTTGAATTAGGCTGTTGCTGTAACTGGGGAACAACTTGATTCATTAGAATTTCGAGATACTTATCTCCTATGACTGTTCCATAACCTTCATAACCTTATTACACTTTCTGTCCACCTACTTTTGGACCACCCTGTATATAAATACTTGCACATAACTAGTACAAAAAGTCAATTGATACCAATAAATAGATATATCAATATTGAAGGACAAAAATAATTATTTCTAAACAGGAAGGAAATTAAGCATATTAGAGACATGCTATTTATAATCAACTGATGGAATATCCATCAAAAAGTGCCACATCCTGTATTGCATAAATCATAAAAGAATGGTGGAAACAACCCCACTATGTATGCTTAAAGCCAATTGGCCATGGAGTAACCAGAGGCCCACTGGGGTCTCAGATATCCCTTAAATGTTTGAAATAGGGCTGTGATAGAAAACAAATCATATGATGTTCATGATCTCAAAATTCATCTATACATTACAATGAGATGAAAGAAAAAATATATATCCACACACTGCCATGTTGTAATCACAAAAATGACCATGAGGAAGGGATCCAGCATGATGAAGAAAGATAACAGAATCATAATGACAATAGGTAATAGAAAGTCATTACGGTTTTAAATGTCTCTAGATTGCTTTTCATAAAGTCTTGAGAGCAAAACAGACATATAAAGTCCATAATTCTAATCTTCATTTGTACATTACAGTATGATAAGAAGAATGGCATGCATCCAAACATTGTCATGCCCCGATCATCCATGTGGCCATAAAGAAAGAATCCAGCATCAGATGGAAGACAAGGAGGTTACTGTAAATTAGACAAGCACATGTTAAAAAAAAGGGTACAATATTAAAAATAATATAAAAGACTCCTTAATTATCCTCTACCCACCCTCTAAAACCCGTATAATGTCATGATACTCCTATATGTATTACAAAAAAGGGTTACAACCAAAGTTTTTATTAATTTCAAAGGGGTGATGCTCTCTAATCTGTAAATCCATTAGCACTCCATTTTGCCAAGGCTTTTGCTCAGGTTTCCTCCTCTACATCCCAGAGATACCGAATCTATACCTTTCACTTTCAATAGACTGGAGTTACTTTGATGGAATTTTTGAAAGTGTCTTGGCAATATTTTAAGGAGTAAAGGGTCTTCAGCTGTCAAACTTTTATCAACGTGTCTAATGTGCTCTCTGGTCTGAATTCTGAGTTCTCTAGTTGTCAATCCCACATAAATTTTGCCACATGGGCATTCAGCACAACAGACAACCCCCTTAAAGGAAGAGGATAGATGATGTCTGATATAGTAAGTGCGGTCTCTTTGGCGTTGCGGAAGGTCTTGCTTTTAACCATGTTAGAACAGGCCTTACAATGGCCATATGGGTAAAAGCCCTAGGTCTCCAACCAGATCTTAGTCTGATTTTTGGAAGGTTCATAGTGGATATGAACCCACAGATCCTTTAGATATTTTGAACGCCTTGCCATGATTAGGGGTGTTTTTGATAAGCATTAGTGATGAGTGAGCACTAAAATGCTTGGGTACTTGTTGTTCAAGTCAAGCAAATTTGAATGCTCAGCTGCTCGGTCCGAGTAACGAGCCCAATGTAAGTCTATGGGAAACTCGAGTATTTTTCTGGTGGCTCCCCTCGGCGGTCTGCAGAGGGCGTAAAAATTGCCCAAATTGATGGGAACAGTGCTCAAATGACATGGGAACAGCATGGGGAAGACCGTTAAAAGCATTTCTGACTCCCAGATCACTGCTGTCAACAATGTTGTCAGAAGTATTACGCCACTTTTACGGACTCACAAAATACAAAAACTAAACCAAAATGGATTTTCCTGGGAAATATGTTAAGAAACATCCTTTCCAGGGTAATGACTTGAATATAAGGAAAAATAAATAACCAAAAACAAAAATGCTCCTCCACACCTTGGGCTATGTTCACATGTAGCATTTTTGATGCATTTTTGCACTTTTGCATTGCTTTCAACCAAGACAAATGCATTCTGGGAAATGTCACTTTAACATTTTACAACCTTATCTGGCCATGTGATGTGTGACACATCATCAGACACATGAATACAGTGCTGAAAAGACATGGGAACAGCATGGGGAAGACCCCTGGAAGCATCTCTGACTCCCAGGTCACTGCCTAAAAGTGTGCCCATCATAAGTGGTCCTTGGCACAAGCGAAGATACCTCCCGCCATGCACCTATCATTGCAGACTTGCAACTATCACCGTCCACATCCTTGTCCCAGCGCAGCATTCATTTGTCCCTACTAGTGTTGAGCGAGTATGTTCTATTAACCCTTTCGGTGAGTATGCTCGGGCCAAGCTCCGAGTATTTACAGCTGCTCGGTGATATGTTTGAATCGCTCCCGTGTGCATGATTTGCGACTATTTGACAGTTTTACTACATGTGAGGAATGTCTCTTTCTTACACATTCCTCACATGTAATAAAGCTGTCAAACAGTTGCAAATCATGCACATGGGAGCGATTCAAACATATCACCGAGCAGCTGTAAATACTGGGAGCTCGCCCGAGCATACTCGGAACAGAACATACTTGCTCAACACTAATTCCTACCCTATTCCTTGGAATGCAAGCGCAAGTATGAAGCCATGCAACCCACTCACCCTCAGGCCGCAATAGTAAACTGCCAAATTTCCGGGCAGCTGCTTGCACTTGAAATGCTGCCTTTTAGGCTCGTGGAGGCGGAAGCTTTCCAAAACCTCATGGCAGCGGCAGCCGGGTGACCATACTCGGTCCCCAGCCGCCACTATTTCTCCCGGTATCGTTTCGGACTTCCACAAACGCGGGTCCCAGAAAATTACTCGTGCCCTCCCCAGTGCACTTACTGGGAAGGACAGCCTAACCACACACACGTGGACAGGTGAATGTGGCCAGGGACAGTATGGAGCCAGTGCACAGTAAAAAAAAAAAAGAAAAAAAGAAAACAGCCATAGAGTGTCCGGGAACCTTCCCACACACTTTTCTTAGCCAGGGCTGCTTCTCGGCAGGGTTGGAAGAGCCCACCATAGAACTGGAGACTCCTCCGGTGGGCCCTGGTTTCACCTTCAGGAGAGTTCATAGTGCCCAGGTGAGGTTGTGATGATGATAGAGGCCACCATCTGCTTAGTTTTCAATTACTTGGAATACAATAGCAAGTATGCAGCCAGCCACCCACAGGCCGCAATACTAAACTGCCACATTTCTGGGCTGCTTGCACTTGAAATGTTGCCTTTTAGGCTCGTGGAGGTGGAAGCTGTCCACAACCTCATAGCGGTTGTGGCCAGGTGTCCATACTCTGTCCCCAGCCGCCACTACTTCTCACGGTATCATCTCCACCTTCCACAAGCGCGAGTCCCAGAACATTACCCGTGCCCTCCCCAGTGCACTTAAGTGAGAAGGACCGCCTAACCACAAACATGTGGCCAAGTGAATGTGGCCAGGGACGGTACGGAGCTAGTCCACAGTAAAAAAGCAAAACAGTCAGTGTCCGGGAACCTTTCCACACACTTTTCTTAGCCAGGGCTGCTTCTCTGCAGAGTTGGACGGACCCACCAGAGAACCGGAGACTCCTCCGGTGGGCCCTGACTTCTCCATCAGGAGAGTACATAGTGCTGAGGTGAGGTTGTGATGATGATAGAGGCCACCATCTGCTAAGTTTTCTGTTACTTGAAATGCAAGCGCAAGTATGCACCCAGCCACCCACAGGCCTCAACACCTTGTTTTTTGCATGTTTTTTTTTTGTCAGTCCGCAAAAGTGGCGTAATACTCTGACAACATTGTTCATAGATATGATATTTTCAATGGCCAACTGAGAATAGGTTTGAACCCTCAACTGCAATACTTTAAATGGAGTGTAATATTTGGCACGCTCACAATAATTGCTGGATTATTAGGGCAGTCATATGGGATAACATCTGATGGCCATGGTTTCAGGCAGTTGCCCAATAGTATGGTATTTGTCAGCGACCAAGTTTCAACTGCTTCAACAAAACACAGGTGGCTGACTTTAAAAAGAGTGGTATATCTGCACGCTCCACAAAATTTGATATGGATATCAAATGGATATCATATGGATGACGTGCGTCTGATTATTGAAAAAAGTTCCTCTGCTGCCACAATAAAGTAATATGAATAAAACTAAAAAAAAACTGGCTGTATTCTGCAAACAAGCAAATGGAGCTGTAAAATGGTGTTCACTGACATACTGCAACAATCTATAAATGGAGGACAGTATTTTCCACGTTCACTACAAATGAATGGGTTTGAACCGCAGTGATACGTCTGATAGAGAACCACGGTTTTAAATAGCAGGCCTTTAATTTACTAATATTATTCTACACAGAGACCTAGTGTGAATAGCTTGACTGACACACTGCAACAGAATGGAAATGGAAGCCAATATTTTCCACGTTCAGTTCAAATTTCTGGATTTTTATCGCTGAAATACGGAACAGATTTGGCTTTATTCTGCTGTCACAACAAGCAAATGGAGCAGAAAAATGGTGTACTCTGCATTGCTTATTAAGCAAATAACCAGGATAAAGATAAAAAAAATTGCCCTGGCTCCTGATATCTGGGACTATGTCTACAAGTATCTGTAATTATTACAGCAGCACTAGACAGGACATTCAATGGACCCTCTTGTGCTGTATCATACACTGCAGTCTGCCACATTTACTGCCTTGCCTGCCTAGCACTGATGATATGCAGCTGGATTAGTCCTCAGAAGCACTGTTAGTTCAGATGGATATATATATATATATATACTGTATACTAACAGGATGTCCAATGGACCCTCTTGTGCTGCATCATGGACTGCAGTCTGCCACATACCTTGCCTGCCTGCCTAACTCCTGCTATCACCACTGAATATATGCAGCTGAATTAGTCCTCAGAAGGACTGTTAGTTCAGATGGATATAGATATATGCTGTGGAATACCTATACTAATTATAAACAAGCAAATCTCTCCCTGACGCAGCAGCAGCTCTCCCTACTCTGCCTGTTTCTGGGGTAGACTGTGACAAGAATAGCGGTGCCAGGTCTTATATAGACCTGATGATGCTGTGCGGCCAGCCAATCACTGTAATGCCCACAACCAACATGGCTACGGCATTACAGTGTATGGCTGGAAATCCCTGCAAGTTCAATGGCTCTCTAAAGAGTGCCAAACATGCAGGGAGGGGACCTGAGTTCCCGCCCGAGCAACTCGGAAATACTCGTCGAGAGCCGAGCTTGTTGAGCACAGTGATGCTCCAGCGAGTACCATGCAGTGGCGAGCTAGTTTGCTCATCACTAATAAGCATTTTTTCAGAACAAGATCAGCCAACTGTACTTGCCAATGTTTGTTTATAATTTCAACAAAGTCTGTCCACTGACTGCTGTATGTGGTGATGAGCTGGGTTGGATTTTTTGAACTTTCTCTGCTCCTTGTATTGTTATTATATAACAGTTCGTCCCCGGGGGTATTTTTTGCCCCTTGGTAGCCACTGCGGATTTGATTTCGACTATATCCTCTATTTTTAAACCTTTAACTCCATTCCTTGGATTGGTTTTCAAAACGTTGTTGGTCAGAACATATGCGCTTGAGTCTTAAAAATTAACCCATGAGTATGCCTCTAATAGTTGAGGAAGGATGCAAAGAGGATGCATGGAAAAGGGTATAGGTGGCAGTGGGTTTCTTGTAGACATCTGTAGAGATATTACAATTGGGTGAAGTAATGATTTGAATGTTGAGTAAATCCACCTTTTTGCCAGCTTTGTATGCGAGTTTAATATTGCGATCATTATTGCTGAGTCTTACCATCAAGACATCTAATTCTGTCTTGGTACCATCCCAAATAAACCACACATCATCCATGTAGCGCAACCAATGATGTGTGTTCTTTATCCCCTCTATCGGATTGCTCAAAAAATCTTCCTCTCGCATGCCCCTAAAAAAGGTTAGCATATGGTGGTGGGCATGATGCCATCAACTCTGTACCTTGTAAATTTGTTTTATTTTCAATAAACAGGTCTTCCTCAATCGTGTGTTAGTATATATTCCAACAGAATGAGCAGTACATCAGAGTGCCTGATGGACGTATACAGCGGCTCCACATCTGCCATGAACATAAGTATGTTCTCAGTAAGATGCATGTAGTCTAACCTGTGTAGTGCGGCCGTAGTGTCTGTGGTTGTACGACAGTAGAGTAGCCACCAGTGGTTTGAGAAAATAATCCAAGATGTCGCATATCACTTCACACAGGCCATTATTTCCCATCACGATAAATATACCAGGAGGGTTGAAGGGGTTCTAGTGGATTTTCAGGACCAGGTACAATGTAGGAAGTCTGGGGTCTAGAGTCCGAATCATCACAAAAATTTGTTTAGGGATGATGTCTTTGAGTAAGCTTTCTCCAGGATCGTTACCAATTCTGTTTGTATAACAGTAAGTGGATTGGAGGATAGTTTTCTTTAGCACTTGGTATCATTCAATAGATTTTTTCTTTTGGCCAGAGCTTGTAATTGTTTTGTGCTGATCTTCTGCTCGATCCAGGAGTTCATATTAAAATCTAAATTTTTGTTGCTAATAGTGTGCTCCAGCCACGCTATCTGAGCAAATAAATACTGATTGGTAATTTAGTGACAGGTTACTGACAGGTCTGGGCCTAAGGTTCTGAAACAGCTGGTTAAAAGAGGGGAAGGGTATATCCAACATGAGTAGGAAAAAGTGAGGTCATGATTGAATGGGGAATAGGCTTGGTGTTCAAGTTGTGAGTGGTGTAGGTGGAAATGTTAGTGAAAGCTCTACTGAAAAAACACCGTCATGTCCTATCCAAAGACAACTGACCACTTCTGTTATTAGACAGGCTACTCCACTCCTTTATTTGGCAATCGTACAGTGGTACTTCTTGTAGATGAGGGCCAGAAAGAGCATGTGCTCCAGTGGTTGGCAAGCGCTGTATCAAGTGTCTTTCCTCCCCTTCCTCCAACGTCACAACTCTCCAACCATCCAAATGACTGTAGGGAACCACAGTTGGGCGAGTCTGCAGAAATGTTCACACACTCTAAGCCATGGGCATCAAAGGTCTGCTCCAAAGATTCATAGACATAAAAGGAGGAAAGCATCTGCACCAATGCCCACATTTTTAATGTTGGATCTGGATGATATAGGATCCGAGCAGAATACTGACCCTCATCAGCAGACATTAACCCCCTGAGGGGAGGTGATCCTGATGAAGATGAAATACCTCAGGAGCATGCCGACTGTACTATCCTGTCAGGGCAGGAAGACAAGGTGGGTGACTCTCAGGGCGAAGAGTGGGAGAACAGAGAGGATGACGATTTGGTTATAGATCCCACTTGGTGTGAACCCAGAGGCATGCAGCTGAGAAGCTCAGCAGAGGAGGTGGAGGAGGAAGAAGATGAGGAGGTTATTTTGTGGCCTCGCGCACAGAAACGGAGTGATGCAACCACGACGAGCACTGCATCCTTAGCCACATCTGTGGCTGCGGCCAGCAGCGGTTGTGGGTCTGCAGTTCGCAGGGGCGGCAAGGGCTTCCTCGCCTGAGCTATTTTTGAGACCACAAAGGCTGGCTCAACTTACGTTATCCACCAACTTTGCAAAAAATAACTCAGTAGAGACAAAAATTCCAATAATTTGACTACTACATGCATGAACCGGCACATGCGCTATCATCATGTGTCACTCTGGGAATCTCACTGCGATAAAATGCGGACTAGCGGGCCTTACCAACTGCATATGCGGCTTATTCCTCCTCCATCACCTTGACAAGTGTAATCCCACAAGTCTCCGTCCACAGAACCTCCACTTGTTTACCAGCTACTGTCGGGGTGAGTGAGAGCCAGTCAGCTGTTATGGAAGTGGACATGTCTGCTGTTTTTGTTTCACCGAGCACATCACATTGTTCTCAATCCACAGTAACATCTCTGCCTGCACCTCACTCACTATACTCCACCTTCTCTCAGCACAGAAGCCAGCCCTTGCTCCTGCAGTTGTGGTCATGTAAAAGATTGTTTCATCCTACACATGCCAAAGCTAAGAGCTTGCACACCACCATATTTAATCTGTTTGCCACGGAAATGCTGCATTTCCTCCTGGGGGATACAGACAGCAATGCATGGCTCATGTCCTCAATCTCGTGATACAGCAATTTCACCACACTATCCAGCCTTGGATGTGCTGCTGCAGAAAGCACAGTGACTGTGTGCTCACTTCCGCCATTCCCACCCCGCGAGTCATCAACTTGCATCGCTACAGAGGTCTTTCTCCATACCGGTTAAGCAGTTGATATGCGATGTGCCGAAATGGTACAATTGCAGTCTGCACATGTTGCAGCGACTGAGGCAGCAGCAATGAGCTCTGACGCAATATCTCATGTTGCATAGCTTGGGCCCATGCAGTACAGACATAGTGCAAATCACGTTTGTGGAGTGAGCACAGATTAAGGATCTTTGCACCCTTCTGCACAGTTTTGAAATGGCTACTGCAATATTAGTGCTGACGATGACATCATCAGCATCACTATTCTGATCATCTACATGCTGGAGCACACTTTGAATAGTCTACAGGAGGAGGTGGTGGTTGTCCCAGAGGAAGAGGAGGATGTGGAAGGGATAATAATATCGCTAAGTTCCAGACTGTCATCGCACAGGTGAGTGCAATTAGAGGGTGGATTACAGAGATCAAGGGGGGTTCATGATACCAGACAAACTGTTAGTGAAGGTGCAGGAGCTGAGGAACAAATGGAGGAGGATGACGAGGAAGAGGTGATGTGCACCCAACATTTAGGAGATGAAGAGGATAAAGATCCCCTCTCTGTTGACCATGGTTGATGGGAGGGGACGGAGGAAGCAAGTTTCAGTGTTATCCCGCCACCAACACAGCATGGGCTTGGACCTCATGGAAGAGCCCGACACATGAGCGCCTTCTTGCTGCACTATCTGCAATGATCCCCATATTCTTAGGATTCGAATTAGTGATGACTATTGGGTTGCCTTTCTGTTAGATTCACGTTACAAGAGTAAATTTTTCCAAATGCTTCCCACCCAGGAAAGGGACGCACACATGCAGGAGTATCAAAACACATTTTTAGATAATCTTAAGAGTAGTTTTCCCCAAGACAGCAGTGAGGCACACAGTGTGCATCGCAGTTGTAGACTTCCAACCCCGGTAACGTAAATTTGTCAATTCAAAAACATTAGCAGCAGAAGGGTAAGTGGCAGAAGCAATTTCTGTGAGTCGTTTCACACATTTTTTAGACCAGCTTGTGCACCAGTACAACAGAGTACATGTCTGACACGTTGTGAATGACTGGAGAGGATGGTGCAGGAGTTTCTCTAGCACAATACCAAAGCCATCAGGGAGGGTTTGGACCCTTTTGCATTTTGGTCTTCCAAAATGGAAGCATGGCCTGAGCTCGCCTGTCACGCCTGGGAGGTTTTGTGATGCTCATCAGCCAGCATTCTCTCAAAATGTGTCCTCAGCGCTGCTGGTGGTGTTCTGACAGATAAGAGAATCCAGCTGTCCACTGAAAGTGTAGATCGCCTAACTTTTATCAAGATGAACAAGTCGTGGATCTCCAAGGACTTTTGCACCCCAATCACAGTCTGTGCAGACTAGGCGATGGTGTCATTTTTAGTGTGATGCATTGATCTTGCATTATTGCAGTCTGTGACATCTTTGTCGTGGCTTCTGTGCCTGCTGTTGCTACTGCTGCTGATGTTATCAATAATTTTTTTACATTTGGAGACTCCTGGTTGGGACTCCATCTGTTGTGTTTCCAGCAATGGAAGGAGTGTTGGTCCCTATTATACTATTTCTGCTTGTATGAAATTGATACCACTTTGGTGGGATCTGCCCCTAATTTTTTGAAATGTGGAGACCAATGAAGAGCGAGCGTGTTCTTCACTGCTCGGCACTCGCCTGAGCATCTCACTGCTAAAGAACCTCGGCGCTCCTCGAGTATTTCCGGGATGCTCGCACTGGAGCTCGGGTCCATGCCCTGCATGTTTGGCACTCTTTAGACAGCCAATTAACATGCAGGGATTGCCTGCCACTCACTGTAATACCAAGCCATGTTGGTTATGGCATTACAGTGATTGGCTGGCCGCATAGCATCATAAGGTCTATATAAGCCCTAGCTATCAAGGCTATTTTTTTTGCTCTTAATCCTGATTTTTTGCACAAAAGCAATACAGTACTCCATTTGCTAGCAAGCAGAATACAGGCAGATTTTTTTGATTTTATTCACTTTGCTGTATTGTGTAAGCAGAGAAACTTTTCCATCATCACATGTGATCCCATATTCCTGCATTAATAATACAGAAATTTTGTGGAGCGTGCCAAATATACTCCATTTAAAGTCAGCCATCTGTGTTTTGTTGAACCTATTCATACTTGGTCGCTGACCAATACTATACTACAATGCCACAGACTTAAACCATGGTCATCACACGTGATCACATATTACTTGAGTAATAATGCAGACATTTTGTGGAGCGTACCAAATATACCCCATTTAAAGTCAGCCGTCTGTGTTTTGTTGAACCTATTCCAACTTGGTCGCTGACCAATACTATAGTACAAGGCCACAGCCTAAAACTGTGGTCGTCACACGTGATCGCATATTACTGCGGTAATGATACAGACATTTTGTGGAGCAGGCCAAATATTACACTCCATTTAAAATGGTAAAGGCGCATGGCAATGGACGGGAAGTGGACGTGATGGTGATGGTGCAAGTAGAGGCCAAGACTGTGGGCAATATGAAACTGTGCCTGCTGGGGGAGCACAACAAATACCCACATCATGTTGAACTAACTTCCTGTCCCAATTAATAGGGGGCCGGGGAACACCACTCCTGAATCCAGAGCACAGTGTGGAAAGGTTTTTGGTTGGATAGCAGCTAATGCTTCTAGTCACTTTGCCACCACCACCCTGTCTTCCACATGGTCAAGTCTCCGTAGCCATGAGTCTGGACCACATATTCCTCACCCTGATCCTCCTTCCTCCCACCATGCCAAGTGCCTGGAGACAACTGATCCCACACTTGGACAATCTGAAGAGCTGTTCACTTTTCCATTTAAAGATTCGGGCCTCTCGCCCGATCAGCTTCAATCTGGGAAAGAGGAGTTTGCATGTAGCGATGCCCAAATATTTGAGAAGCCACGATCACATGAAGGAGACAGTGGGAAAGTGCAATTACTGTTGCAAGAGGTGGATGATGATGAGACACAATTGCCAGAAAGTCAGGAGGAAGACCAGGGTGCGTACGTGGAAGATGAGGTGGTGGAAGATGAAGTCACTGACCCAACCTTGCAAGGTAGCATGCATAGCAAGGACAGCATCACACAGGGGGAGGGAGGCATAGCACCACAATAGTCAGCAGCAAGCAGTGGGGTGGCCACAGACACATCAACACGATAGAAGTTGCCAGTCCAACTGTTAGGTCTTCCAGAGTCTGGTTCTTTTTTAAAGACTGTCCAGATAACCCCAAAAGGCCATTTTCAACATCTGCCAGGACCGAATCAGCAGTGGCAGCAAAACTACCAGCCTGACCACCACCAGTATGCTCAGGCACATGACAGCAAAGCACCAGGCTAGGTGGGCCGAACACCATGGTCCAGAAACAGTGTCTGAGGGTGACACCGCTGCCTTTTCCGCTGTTGTGCGTGCACGCCAATCACCTTGTCCGTGGAACAGGCGAAGATGACTCCGGAACTGCATTTCTAGTTGCACACTTTCAACCATCACTTGTCCCAGCACAGCGTTCAGTTGTCCCTACCCCAGTCCTTGGAACGCAAGCGCAAATACACAGCCAACGCCCCACAGACCACACTACCAAAATCACACATTTCTCGAATGCTTGCACTAGAAGAGTTGCCTTTTAGGTTCGTGGAGATGGAATCTTTGCGCAACTTCATGGCGGCGACCGTCCCTCCCTCAGTACTCCCCAGCCACCACTATTTCTCCCAACGTGCCATCCTCGCATTACACACGTACGTGTCCCAGAACATTAGCTGTGCCCTCAACAATGCAGTTACTGGGAAGGTCCACCTAACCACAGACACATGGACAAGTGCTTATGGCCAGGGATGGTACATCTCGCTGAAGGCACACTGGGTTAATATAGTGGAAACCAGGACCCAGTGGGACCCTGGGGCAGAGCACATCCTTCTGATGCCGAGGATTGCAGGCACTAGGTCAATCAGGGTTGCCACCACATTCTACAGCTCCTGCAACTCCTCCTCCTCAGCCTCCATCTCTGAAATGACCACATATGTTGGAAGCTAGAAGAATTGCAGCAGTGCCTCGGTCCAGCGACAACAGGCACTGCTGAAGCTAATATGCTTAGTGGACAGACCGCACACCTCTGAAGACTTGTTGACAGCAGCAACAGAGCAGGTAGATAGATTTGTAGCTGTCATCGCTGAACCTACAGCCAGGCATGGTCGTGTGTGACAATGGCCGGAACCTGGTGGCAGCTCTGAAGCTAGGCAACATCACACACCTACCATGCCTGGCCCATTTGCTCAACCTAGTTGTTCAGCAGTTTCTCAAACCATACCCGGATCTGCCTGAGCTGTTTGTTAAAGTACGCCGCGTGTGTGCCCATTCTAGAAAGTCACTTACAGCTTCTGCCGCTCTTGCCATGCTTCAGCAGCATTTTCAGCTTCCAGCTCACCGACTGGTGTGCAATGTCACCACGCATTGGAACTCAACCTTGCCGATGTTGGGAAGGATTTGTGAGCAGCAGATGGCAGTTGTTGAGTACAAGCTTCACAACTCCATATACTAAACCAATTTTTTTGGAGCTAGCTAATATTCCTGCGTACCAGTATATAAAAAACGTTTTTTTACAGCTAAATAAAAATCGTCAGTGCCAGCATATAGTAAACATATTTTTTAAAACCTAATTGCTAAATAATATTCCTGGCCTATTGCTGAAATAGCTAATATTTATCTAGCAGTTGTTCGACTGGCGCAAAACTTGCAGAGATACGCAGATGTCACTATTTACCAATAATTTCCCTGAGTCAGCTGTTGGCGTGTGTCATAAAGGCAACATAAAAAAAATGTTATATGGGTTAAATAAATAGCGCCTCTTTATCTAGCAATTGTGCCACTGGTACAAAACGTGCAGAAATGCACAAACATCACTAGTTACCAGTAATTTCCCTGAGTCTGCTGTTTGGCGTGTGTCATAAAGCTGATATCTAAAAAAAAATACCCACTTATTGCTAGATACAGGGAATTCGTACATAACACTTCTGTGAGGGTACTTGTGAAAAATAAAGCCAGGAAATTTTATTTTCATAATGCATTCAATACGGGAAAGGGTGAAGTTAAGGAACGTGGACATGGATGTGGTGATGCCGGCCAAGGCCATGTGACAGATCAAAGGTGACTGTATCTGGTTCTAGCTTCCTGTCAAAATTCAGTCAGCGTGCTACACTACTGTCAAATCCAGACAAGTGTGAGGAGATTGTGGGTTGGATGGCAGACAAAGGCTCCAGTATGTTGACAAGCAGCACCACCAAGTCTTCCACACGGTCCAGTCTCAGTAGCCAAGAGGCTGGGCCTCACAATCCTCAACCTGGTCCTCCTTCCTCACCCCCATCAATAGTCCCAGGAAACATATGACCCTAACGCTGGCCACTCCAAGGAACTGTTTACGTTTCTTTGTAATTATTCAGGCCTCTCAACGTGCTCCATTAAAGAGGGTCAGGAGGAGGTGGAGTGCAGTGATGCACAAAAATTTGAGCACACACGGCCAGGAGAAAGCCACATTGGGAAGGCCAATTCATGTCTGAAGAGGTGGAGGATAATCATGACGCACAGTTGCCATCAGGTCAGTCTAAAATCGCAACTGAGAAGGAGGATCAGATTGATGAATTGGAAGATGACGTGGTCGATGATGAGGCCACTGATCCAACCTGGCTCAGTGGCACGCCTAGTAAGCACAGTAGTGCAGAAGGTGATGGATCCATAGCACAAAAACAGGCAAGAAGAGGTAGTGGTTTGACCAGAGGGAGAACTCGGTCAACTGTTCCACAGAGGACCCCAACTCGGCTGGATAACAGGCCAAGGGTGCGTTGTTCCCCTGTATGGAAGTTTTTTTTCTGTAAGTCCTTCAGACAAAGCAACTGTAATTTGCAGCATCTGCCAGACCAAATTGAGAAGATTCAAGAACACTGCCAAACTGAGCATCACCAGCACGCAGAAGCACATGGCAGCCGAGCACCCCAGTAGGTGGGTGGAACCCCTGGGTACCAAATCTGTGTCTGAGGGTGAAACCACTGCCCCTTCTCCTGTGTTACTGACTTCCCAATCTGCTGTCCAGTGAGCAGGCGCTGATGCCTACTGCCCACAACCTGCGGTTACACAGTTACAACAGTCAGAAACCATGTGCAGTTCATTGTCCCAGTGCAGTGTTCAGTTGTCCCTGCCCCAGATGTTTCACAGGAAGCAGAAATATCCACTTACCCACCCACAGACCCAGAATGCTAAACGTCCACATTGTCAGACTACTAGCATGGAAATGTTGCCGTTTCGGCTTGTGGGAACTGAGTCTTTCTGCAACCTCTTGGCGGTGGCAGCCCCACGATATTCGATTCCCAGCCGCCACTATGAGCCGTCTCCGCGTTACAGAAGCATGTGTTACACAATATCAGCTCTGGCCAATTCAGTCACAGAGAAGGTCCACCTAACCACAGACACATGGACAAGTTATTGTGGACAGGGACGCTACATTTCCCTGATGGCACACTGGGTGATCCTGGTGGAGTCTGGGACAGAGTCAGAGGCTGGGACATTTTCAGAGGGCCAGCAGGTGCCGTGAAACCTGTGTTTGGGAAGGGCCCTCAGGTAGCCCTGTATCATACATTTGGGAGAGCTCTCACTCCTACATTTGGGAGGTCCCTCCCTCATTCAAAATTGTTAGCTAGATAGTGGAAAACATATTCCCTAGCACTTTACAATACTAGCTAAAACATGCCCATTTGAATTTTGTGCTTCACCCGCCAGCACCACAACGTCCACCACCAAGTCATTATGCAGCCCTCGCTTCACATTTTCAGAGGGCCAGCAGGTGCCATGAAACCTGAGTTTTGTGAGCTCCACTGTTCATTTTGGCCACTGGATCCCAATGGAGCCTCTGTCATAGCGGGTGTAGCCGCTGTAAGGTGAATATAATACAGGAGTTGGGGGAACTGTATGATCAATGTCAGTGAATTGGATTCTACCAGACACTAAAAGCATTTGAATTAAATTCTAAATACAGTATATGCAAGCGAGGGCCGGTATTGTGGCCAGACTGTCAGGAACATGTACAAGACTCATTTTACTTTGAAGCAGCCTCCTCAAGGGAAAGAGACAGGAGTACCATTGACCAATCTGCACAAGCCTACGAACTTCTTCTGGAAACTACCTAACCAGTCAGAATGTATCTTTTGCATGGTTTTGAGCAACAATGAAGTAATTACAGGATATGTCCCAGAGAGTGATGAAGTCTGTGGAGTGTATTACTCAGGTGACAGGCAGTGCTACAGAGCTCAAGTAAAGGCCTTAGCGTGGCAATGACCATGTTCCAATACTTGTAAGGCTGCGGCCTGGATAGGTCTGTGGAGCGTATTAACCCAGTCTCTTATACCTGCTTAAAATGTACAGAAACTGGCCAATATCCCACCACCATCTTTTTTTTTTACCAAAATTTAGAAAATTTAAGAGAAGCGACAGTTTAATAAAGAGACACAAGTCTAATTTAGGAGCCTGGAAAAGCCAGGAATGATCTTTGTCCAGCACCGGACAATGTAAAGTGCTAACGAATATGTATGCCCTATCTAACTAACAATTTGGGAAGAGACATATATGCTGACAAGGGAAAACTGAATACTTCGCTGGGCCCAAAAGTGGACGTGGTTTCTGAATGTTCTTACTGTATGTGCAACTGCAGGTTGTGGGCAGGAGGCATCAGCGTCTGCTTCCTGGACAGCAGATTGAGAAGGACGTAACACAGGCGAAGTGCCAGTGATTTCACCATCAGACACAGATTTTGTACCCAGGCGTTCCGCCCACCTACTTGGTGCTGAGTATGTAATCAGTATATGGTGTATGCTAACAGAGATATTATGTAAAAATTCCCTTTATAAAGGGATGTGTGGGTACGATTTTAAAACTAGCATATATAGAGCATGTTTTATTACTCATATTATTATTCTGTGTAAGGCTGAAACCTGAAGAAGTGTGTGGAGCATATTAATGCATTGATGTTCCACAATGTCCAAGTGCAGACCCAAAAATCAACATCAGGGTCCCAGACACACGCTTAAAGAGACCGTGAGACGGGCAACACATTAGAAAAAATTATACTAATAAAATATATAGAGATTGAGAGTACAAATTTGACCATTGCACAATGTACAAAGGTTTCCAAAAATTACCCAAGGGGTCTGCATCATATATGCTAAAAGAGACTGTGATGGGGACCTCAAAATAAATTTTGCAGTTATTATAATTCCTAGAGATAGGTAATAAAAGTTTCACCATTGCACAATGTACAAAGGTTTACAAATTTAAAAACATTACCCAGGTATGAGTAAGATATACATACAGTATACATACAGTGTAAGACCACTAAGTACTTGTTGCAGAAGTAGGAGGAGTAGGACGAGATCTCCAGAACAAAATGGGTTTGGATGGTAAGAGATGGACGTTAAGACAACTTCCTAAAAAGAACATTTGGGATGCATTTACGTTGAGTTGCTGTCATCCATAGGGCTTAGAAAGTCGGAGGAAATACAGCCCTTGTTTAATTTTAGAAGAGTCGGCCTGTCTGCTTTTTCTGTTGACAGGTGTGTGCACCTCTCCGTTATGATTGCACCAGCAGAAATAAATACCAGCTCAGACAACACACTTGCAGCAGGGCATGGCAGCTCCTCCAAGGCATACAAGGAGAGGTCAGGCTAAGTGTGCAGCTTGGACAACCAATAGGTAAAGGGCACTGAAGAATCAGGAAGGACGCTGGTATGGTCACTTAAGTACTCCTTCACCATCTTGGTCAACTTCTCCCTCCTTGTCATAGTTACACCCACTGACAGCCCTTGCTGATGTGACGGTTTCATAAAAATAGCCCAGTTGGGGAACATACCCCCCCCCAAGTTGCACCTGGTGTGCGTGTTCCTCCCTTGTAATCCTTGTGGGTGAAAAGAGCTGGTACCTCTGCCAGCAGCATTGTCTGAGAGTAATCTTTTCAGCAACTCTTCAACAATGGCCCTCTGGCATGCATGCACTGAAAATGGCACGTCTGCTTCAGACATGAGGGAAATTTCTCCTTGTGCTGTGAGTCAAGAAAGGTGCACAGGCAGTTTTTAATTGTGGATAAAATGTCTTTCATGTGAGGGTCTTGGGAAAGGCATCTGGACATGAACTGTGCCATGTGTGGCAGACTACAAAGAGTCAAACGTTCAGTGTCCCCACCAGGACGAACACTAACCATCCTCTCTTCCTCACAACTAGGGTTGAGCGAGTATGTTCTGTCCGAGTATCCTCTGGCCGAGCTCCGAGTATTTACAGCTGCTCTATGATATGGTTTAATCGCTCCCGTGTGCATGATTTGCAACTGTTTGACAGCTTTATTACATGTGAGGAATGCGTAAGAAATAGACATTCCTCACATGTAATAAAACTGTCAAACAGTCGCAAATCATGCACACGGGAGCGATTCAACCATGTCACCGAGCAGCTGTAAATACTCGGAGCTCGGCCCAAGCATACTCGCCGAAAGGGTTAATAGAACATACTCGCTCAACATTACTCACGACGCATCGCCTCCTCCTCCTCTTCAGGCCATCCATGCTGGACAGGCATGAAGCTAGGATTGGGAGTCCCCTCTGTAGTGCAGACCAAAAACTCCTTTTCCTACTCATCCTCCTCCTCCAACTCCTGTTCCTCGTATCATCCAATGTGGCCTGAGAATATTGTAGGAGTGAGAGCTCTCCCAAATGTATGATACAGGGCCACCTGAGGGCCCTTCCCACACTCAGGTTTCACGGCACCTGTTGGCCCTCTGAAAATGTGAAGCGAAGGCTGCATAATGACATGGTGGTGGACGTGGTGGTGGTGGTGGACGTGGTGGTGGTGGTGGCGGGCGAAGCCCAGAATTCAAATGGGCATGTTTTAGCTGGCATTGTAAAGTGCTGGGGAATATGTCTTCCACTGTCTAGCCAACAATTTTGAATGGGTGAGGGACCTCCCAAATATAGGAGTGAGAGCCCTCACAAATGTAAAAGGAAAAACTAAAGCCAAAACGCTAAGTGTGAACTAAAGGGGAGGTATATATATTTTTTATTATGATTTTTATTTTTATAAAATAAAATGCGTTATATACAAGTCATTATGAAGGAAAAATGATTTTTAACATTTTTCCCTTTAAAAAAATGTAGGTTTGGTTTGGTAGGTCTTCTTATAAATCCATAATACCGGTGCAATATTCTGACAACATTATTCTGAGATACCATATGTGAGTCAAAAAAGGCATGCAGGCATCTTCTCCATGCTGTTCCCATTTAGTTTTAGCACTTTTCCATCCATTTCAGTTTTTTTCACAGGCCACCTGTTTGTTGGGTTCAGCAGCAAAATATTCGGCTTTTCCACTGACTTGCATTGGATTTGTTATTTGGTGTTATTTATATATTTGATATTATTTTGATATTAGAAATTATTTGTTACGATTTTCTCGAATCCGAATATTTCACTATTCGCTAATCACTAGCTATAACAGTATAGGAGACCCACTGATTAATAATGGGAAATTATTTTTTTAAATCAGGCTTTCTATGTGTCTTCAAAGGTGTATTGGGGTTTTTCTAAAATTTGGGCAGATCTAACAGTCACTACATGGGCATTATTACTATAGGAGACCAGCTCCTTAATAGTGGGAATTTTTTATTTAAATCAGGCTATGTGTCTTCAAAGGTGTATTGGGGTTTTTCCAAATTTTGGGCAGCCCTTACAATTACTGCATACTATATAGGAGACCCGCTCCTTAATAATGGGAACTTTTTTTTTAAATCAGACCCCCTATGTGTCTTCAAAGGTGTGTTGGGGTGTTTCTAAATTTTGGGAAGGCCTTACAGTCATTGCATGGGCATTACTCCTATAGGAGACCTGCTCCTTAATAATGGGAATTTTTTTTTTAAATCAGGCCCTCTATGTCTTCAAAGGTGTATTGTGGTTTTTCCAAATTTTGGGCAGGTCTTATGGTTACTGCATGCGCTATAACAGTATAGGCTCCCTAATAATGGGAAATAATTTTTTTAAATCAGACTTTCTATGAGTCTTCAAAGGTGTATTGTTTTTTTTCTAAATTTTGGGCAAGCTTTACAGTTACTGCATGCGTTATAACAGTATAGGAGACCAGCTCGTTAATAATGGGAAATTATTTTTTCAAATCAGGCCGTTTATGTGTCTTTAACCCCTTTAAAGCCCATGACGTACTAATACGCGTCAGTGCCCTGGGCTTTAAGAGCCTGACCCATATTAGTACGTCATCGCGTTCGCGCGTTCACACAGGCTGTGCGGGCGTGATCGCCGCCGGGTGTCAGCTGATTGTCACAGCTGACACCCGGTACTATGTGCAGGGAGCGGTCCCTCACCGCTCCCAGCAAATTAACCCCCGCAATGCTGCGATCGAAGTCAATCACAGCATTGCAAAGGCAAGGGGAGGTGATCGCAATACTCACCTCCTCTTCCAGCCTCCAGCGCTGTGTGCCGCGGCTTCCCGGGTGTTGCCATGACGACCCGATGTCGTCATGACAACATCTGGGTCACCAGACAGCAGGAAGATTGTTTGGACATGCGCAGTGCATCTCCAAACTATCTTCACCCTGTCCAGCGCTGACTGCCTGTATGGCACAGGGATGGTGCTCCATCCCTATGCTGGGCAGGCGATCAGAATAAAAAAAGTGAAAGTCCCAGAGTGGGACAAAGTAAAAAAGTAAAAAAAACTCCCAAAAAGTGAAAAAAAAAAAAAAAAATTGTAAAAATATTTTAAAAAAATAAAAAAAATAATCCACTAAAAATAAAAATATAATGTACCCATCAATAAATATTATTATGAAAAAAAAAAAAACAAACAATAAAAGTACACATATTTGGTATCGCAGCGTCCGTAACGACCTGGCCTATAAAACTCTTCCACTAGTTAACCCCTTCAGTGAATACGGTAAAAAATAAAAATAAAAAACAAAGCAAAAAACAATGCTTTATCATCATACCGCCAAACAAAAAATGGAATAACACCCGATCAAAAAGACGAATATAAATAAAAATGGTACCGCTGAAAACGTCATCTCGTCCTGCAAAAAACAAGCCGCGATACAGCTCCATAATCCGAAAAATTAAAAAGTTACAGCTCTCAGAATAAAGCGATGCAAAAGAATATTTTTTTCTATAAAATAGCTTTTAGGGTATGTGCACATGATGCAGAAATGCTCAGGATTTTTTCCTGAGCATTTCTGCATCTCCCTGGCAGAAAAAAACGCATGCGGATTGTACATGCGGTTTCCTGCCAGGGACATGCGGAAATGAAGCGGTCTTCACTTTCATTTCCGCATGCGGGTTGACAAGCGCTTCCCAAGCGATTTTAGCATCACTTGGAAAGTGCTTGTCAACTTCACACTATAAAAATCCATGCAGCCGGCATGGATTTATATAGTGTGTGAATGTCAAAAAATAAAAAATAAATATACTTTACCCTCTGATGGCCCCCGGTGTCCTGCTTCGCTCGGTCCCGGCTACCGGCAGTGAAGACTGAAGGACCTGCCGACGTCAGCGTCACATGACCCATCACATGACTCTGACGTCAGCGAAGGTCTTTCTTCATTCAACCGCGAAGTGCGGGGAACTAAGCAGGAGCGCTGCGCGGGCCGTCAGAAGGTGAGTACGTATATATTTTTTATTTTACTCTTTTTTTTTTAATGGTACCTGGGTCTGGATGAGAGTCCTCTCATCCACACCCGGGTACCATCCGCACATTAGACCGCATGAAAAGCGCATCAACATATACAGTGATGCGGATTCCATGCGGTCTAATGCAAGTCAATGGCGCCAAAAAAGCAGCGTTTCCGCAAAATTAATTGACATGCTGCGGATTTTTGAGCGCAGCGTTTACACTGCGGAAAAATCCGCATCATGGGCACAGCACATGCGGATTTCAATTGGGGAACATTGCTGCCCTTCTACCATGCGTTTTTCATGCGTTTTCGCGGCGTTTACGCAACTGCAAAAATGCCGCGGAAACGCATCGTGTGAACTCAGCCTTATTGTGTAAAAGCGCCAAAACATAAAAAACTATATAAATGTGGTACCGCTGTAAACGTACTGACCCGAAGAATAAAGCTACCTTATTAATTTTACCACACCCGGAGCAGAATAAAAAAATGTAAAAAGATACAATTCCTGAATTGGTGGTTTTTGTTTATTCTGCCTCCCAAAAATAGGAATAGAAAGCGATCAAAAAATGTCACGTGCCTGAAAATGGCACCAATAAAAACATCAACTCATCCCGCAAAAAACAAGCCATCACATGACTCTGTCGGCCAAAGTATGGCGATGCAAAAACTAGATTTTACAAAATATGTGTCTTTTAGTGTGTGACAACTGTCAATCATAAAAAACCGATATGATTTTGGTATCGCTGTAATCGCACCGACCCAAAGAATAAAGTAATCTCATCACTTATACCGCACGAGGAACGGCGTAAAAAATAAACGCTAGGGCTGGGGTTGTGGTTGTGCTAATGTTATGGTTGGGGTTGTTTTTTTTTTTCAAAAGTAAAAAAAAGAAAAAAAAAAAAAAAAAGATGACGATATGGCAACTAGTGTTGAGCGCAAGTGCTCGCTACTTGAGTTTGCATCGGGTGCTCGGGTATACACTGAGTATCGTGGGTGCTCGAGTCTCCGCCCCATATTCTTCGCAGCCAAAAAAACCTCGCGGGGATTGCCTGCCATGCACGAGCCATCCTCGCATGTTTTTTTGGGGGTGTCTAATAACCGTGAAACATGCGGGCGGGGACTCGAGCATTTCACTTGAGCACCCGTGATACATGGTGCATACCTGAGTACCTGATGCAAACTCAAGTAGCGAGCACTTGCGCTCAAGACTAATGACAACTTATTCAATATGATGACCTAATGTTATCAAATTCTGTGTCGTACCTCTGGGTTCAAAATGTTCACTATACCCCTTAATAAAATCCTTGAGGGGTATAGTTTCCAAAATGGGGTCACTTGTGGGGGAGCTTCACTGTTTAGGCACATCAGGGGCTCTCCAAACGCGACATGGTGTCCGCTAACAAATTGAATGGAAAATCGGCTCAAATTGTTAGCGGACACCATGTTGCGTTTGGAGAGCCCCTGTGTGCTTAAACATTGGAGCTCCACCACAAGTGACCACATTTTGGAAATTAGACCACCCAAGGCACCTATCTAGATGCATAGTGAGCACTTGGAACCCCCAAGTGCTTCACAAATTGATTCGTAAAAATGAAAAAATGGAAAAAAAAATACTTTTTCATTTTTACGAATCAATTTGTGAAGCACCTAGGGGTTCCAAGTTCTCACTATGCATCTAGATAGGTGCCTTGGGGGGTCTAGTTTCCAAAATGGGGTCACTTTTGGGGTGTTTCCACTGTTTAGACACATCAGGGGCTCTCCAAACGCAACATGGCGTCCGCTAAATATTCAAGCAAATTTTACAATCAAAAACTCAAATGGCGCTCCTTCCCTTCCGAGCCCTGCCGTGCGCCCAAACAGTGGTTTTTCCCAACATATGGGGTATCTGCATGCCCAGGGGAAATTGCACAACAAATTTTGGGGTCCATTTTTTCCTGTTACCCCTGCGAAAAAAAAAAAAATTGGGTCTAAAGTAACATTTTTATGAAAAAAGTTAAATGTTCATTTTTTTCTTCCACATTCCAAAAATTCCTGTGAAGCACCTGAAGGGTTAATAAAGTTCTTGAATGTGGTTTTGAGCACCTTGAGGGGTGCAGTTTTTAGAATGTTGTCACTTTTGGATATTTTCTGTCATAAAGACCTCTCAAAGTGACTTCAAATGTGATGTTGTCCCTAAAAAAATGGTTTTGTAAATTTTGTTGGAAAAATGAGAAATCACTGGTCAACTTTTAACCCTTATAGCTCCCTAACAAAAAAAAATTTGGTTCCAAAATTGTGCTGATGTAAAGTAGACATGTGGGAAATGTTATTTATTAACTCTTTTGTGTGACATATCTCTCTGATTTAAGGGCATAAAAATTCAAATTTTGAAAATTGCAAAATTTTCTAAATTTTCACCAAATTTCCATTTTTTTCACAAATAAACGCAAGTGATATCGAAGAAATTTTACCACAATCATGAAGTACAATATGTCACGAAAAAACCTTCTCATAATCAGGGGGATGCGTTGAAGCGTTCCAGAGTAATTACCTCATAAAGTGACAGTGGACAAAATTGTAAAAATTGGCCTGGTCATAAAATTGCAAACCGCCCTCGGGGGTAAAGGGGTTAAAGATGTATTGGGATTTTTCCAAATTTTGGGCAGGCCTTACAGTCACTACATGGGCATTATCACTATAGGAGATATGCTCCTTAATAATGGGAAATTATTTTTTAAATCAGGCTTTCTATGTGTCTTCAAACGTGTATTGAAGTTTTTCCAAATTTTGGGGAGTGCTTACAGTTACTGCATACGCTATAAACAGAATCGAAGACCTGCTCCTTAATAATGTGAATTTTGTTTTTAAATCAGGCCTTCTATGTGTCTTCAAAAGTGTATTGGGGTTTTTCTAAATTTTGGGCAGGCCTTACTGTCATTGCATGGGCATTACCACAATAGGAGACCCGCTCCTTAATAATGGGACTTTTTTTTTTTTAAATCAAGCCTTCTATGTGTCCTCAAAGGTGAATTGGGGTGTTTCCAAATTTTGGGCAGGCCTTACAGTTACTGCATATGCTATAACAGTATCGGAGACCGGCTCCTTAATAATGGGAAATTATTTTTTTAAATCAGGCTTTCTATGTGTCTTCAAAAGTGTATTGTGGTTTTTCTAAATGTTGGACAGGCCTTACTGTCATTGCATGGGCATTACTACTATACGAGACCCGCTCCTTAATAATAGGACATTTTTTTTTTAAATCAGGCCTTCTATGTGTCTTCAAAGGTGTATTGGGGTTTTTCCAAATTTTGGGCTAGCCTTACAGCGATTGCATGCACTATAACAGTACAAGAGACTCGCTACTTAATAATGGGAATTTTTTTTTTAAATCAGGTTTTCTATGTGTCCTCAAAAGTGTATTGGGGTTTTTTCAAATTTTGGGCAGGTCTTACAGTTACTGCATACACTATAACAGTATAGGAGACCCACTTCTCAATAATAGGAAATTATGTTTTAAATCAGGCCTTCTATATGTCTTTAAAGGTGTATTGGGTTTTTTCCAAAGTTTGGGCAGGCCTTACAGTCACTACATGGGCATTATCACTATAGGAGACACGCTCCTTAATAATGGAAAATTATTTTTTAAATCAGGCTTTCTATGTGTCTTCAAAGGTGTATTGGGTTTTTTCTAAATTTTGGGCAGGCCATACTGTCATTGCATGGGCATTACCACTATAGAAGATGTGTTCCTTAATAATGGGACTTTTTTTTTTTAAATCAGACTTTCTATGTGTCTTCAAAGGTGTATTGGGTTTTTTCAAAATTTTGGGCAGGCCTTACAGTTAATGCATACGCTATAACAGTATAGGAGACCCACTCCTTAATAATGGGAAATTGTTTTTTTAATGAGTCCCTCTATGTGTCTTAAAAGATGTAGTGTATGCAGTAACTGTAAAACCTGCCCAAAATTTGGAAAAACCCCAATACAACAGTATAGGAGACCCGCTTATTAACAATGGGAAATTATTATTTTTTTAAAATCAGGCTATCTATGTGTCTTCAAAGGCTGATTGGGGATTTTCCAAATTTTGGGCAGGCCTTACAGTCACTACATGAGCATTACCATTATAGGAGACCCGCTCCTTAATAATGGGAGTTTTTTTTTTAAATCAGGCCCTCTATGCGTCTTCAAAGGTGTATTGGGGTTTTTCCAAATGTTGAGCAGGCCTTACAGTTACTACATGCGCTATAACAGTATAGGAGACCTGCTCCTTAGTAATGGGATTTTTTTTTTAAAATCAGGCTTTCTATGTGTCTTCAAAGTTGTATTGTTTTTTTTCTAAACTTTGAGCAGGCCTTACAGTTAATGTATACTGCATAGGAGACCGGCTCCTTAATAATGGGACATTTTTTTTTAAAATCAGGCTTTCTATGTGTCTTCAAAGGTGTATTGGGTTTTCTAAATTTTGAGCAGGCCTTACTGTCATTACATGGGCATTACCACTATAGGAGACACGCTCCTTAATAATGGGACATTTTTTTAAAAATCAGGCCTTCTATGTGTCTTCAAAGGTGTATTGGGTTTTTTCCAAATTTTGGGCAGGCCTTACAGTTAATGCATACGCTATGACAGTATCGGAGACCCACTCCTTAAAAATGGAATTTTTTTTTAACATCAGGTTTTCTATGTGTCTTCAAAGGTGTATTGGGGTTTTTCCAAATTTTGGGCAGGTCTTACAGTTACTGCATACACTATAACAATTTAGGAGACCCACTTCTCAATAATGGGAAATTATGTTTTAAATCAGGACTTTTATATGTCTTTAAATGTGTATTGGGTTTTTTCCAAATTTTGGGCAGTCCTTACAGTTACAGCATGGGCATTACCACTATAGGAGACACACTCCTTAATAATGGGACATTTTTTTTCTAAATCAGGCCTTCTATGTGTCTTCAAAGGTGTATTGAGGTTTTTCCAAATGTTGGGCAGGCCTTACAGTTACTGTATACGGTATAACAGCATAGGAGACCTGCTCCTTAATTGTTTTTTTTTCCAAATGTTGGGCAGGCCTTACAGTTACTGCATAAACTATAACAGTATAGGAGACCTACTACTTAATAATGGGAATTTATTTTTTGTAATCAGGCCCTCTGTGTGTCTTCAAAGGTGTATTGGGTTTTTTCCAAATTTTGGGCAGGTCTTACAGCTACTGCAAGCGCTCTAACAGTATAGGACACCAACTCCTTAATAATGGGAAATTGTTTTTTAACCAGTTCCTCTATGTGTCTTAAAACATGTGTTGGGGTTTTTCCAAATTTTAGGCAGGTCTTACAGTTACTGCATACGCTACAACAGTATAGGAGACCCGCGTATTAATAATGGGAAATTATTTTTTTAAATCAGGCCCTCTATGTGTCTTCAAAGGCTAATTGTGGTTTTTCCAAATTTTGGGCAGGCCTTACAGTCACTACATGAGCATTACCACAATAGTAGACCAGCTCCTTAATAATGCAAATTTTTTTTTAAATCAGGCCCTCTATATGTCTTCAAAGGTGTATTGGGGTTTTTCCAAATGTTGGGCAGGCCTTACAGTTACTGCATGCGCTATAGTAGTATAGGAGACCAGCTCCTTAATAAAGGGATTTTTTTTTTTTAGATCAGGCTTTCTATGTGTCTTCAAAGCTGTAATGGGGTTTTTATAAATTTTGGACAGGCCTTAAAGTCATTGCATGGGCATTATCACTGTAGGAGACCAGTTCCTTAATAATTGGAATTTTTTTTAAATCAGGCCCTCAATGTGTCTTCAAAGGTGTATTGGGGTTTTTCCAAACATTGGGCAGGCCTTACAGTTACTACATGCGCTATAACAGTATAGGAGACCTGCTCCTTAGTAATGGGAATTTTTTTTAAAATCAGGCTTTCTATGCGTCTTCAAAGGTGTATTGGGGTTTTTCTAAACTTTGAGCAGGCCTTACAGTTAATGTATACTGCATAGGAGACCGGCTCCTTAATAATCGGACATTTTTTTTTTAAATCAGGCTTTCTATGTGTCTGCAAAGGTGTATTGGGTTTTTTCTAAATTTTGGGCAGGCCTTACTGTCAATGCATGGGCATTACCACTATAGGAGACGCGCTCCTTAATAATGGGACATTTTTTTTTAAATCAGGCCTTCTATGTGTCTTCAAAGGTGCATTGTTTTTTTTTCCAAATTTTGGGCAGGCCTCACAGTTAATGCATACGCTATAACAGTATCGGAGACCCACTCCTTAAAAATGGGATTTTTTTTTTTTAAATCAGGTTTTTTATGTGTCTTCAGAAGTGTATTGGGGTTTTTCCAAATTTTGGGCAGGTCTTACAGTTACTGCATACACTATAACTGTTTAGGAGACCCACCTCTCAATAATGGGAAATTATGTTTTAAATCAGGACTTCTATAAGTCTTTAAAGGTGTATTGGGGCTTTTACAAAGTTTGGGCAGGCTTTAGAGATACTGCATGCGTTATAACAGTATAGGAGACCCGCTCCTTAATAATGGGAAATTATTTTTATAAAATCAGGCTTTCTATGTGTCTTCAAAGCTGTATTGGGGTTTTTCTAAATTTTGGGCAGCCTTACTGTCATTGCATGGCCATAATCCCTATAGGAGACGCGCTCCTTAATAATGGGACATTTTTTTTTAAATCAGGCCCTCTATATGTCTTCAAAGGTGTATTGGGTTTTTCCAAATTTTAGGCAGGCCTTACAGTTACTGCATATGCTATAACAGTATTGAAGACCTGTTTTTTAATAATGGGAATTTTTTTAGTTAAATCAGGCCTTCTATGTGTCTTCAAAGGTTTATTGGGGTTTTTCCAAATTTTGGGCAGGCCTTACAGTTATTGCATGCGCTATAACAGTACAAGAGACCCACTCCTTAACAATGGGAATTTTTTTTAAAAAAATCAGGTTTTCTATGTGTCTCCAAATTTTGGGCAAGTCTAATAGTTACTGCATACATTATAACAGTATAGGAGACCCACTTCTCAATAATGGGAAATTATGTTTAAAATCATGCTTTCTATATGTCTTTAAAGGTGTATTGGGGTTTTTCCAAATTTTGGGGAGGCCTTACAGTCACTACATGTGCATTATCACTATAAGAGACACGCTACTTAGTAATAGGAAATTATTTTTAAATCAGGCTTTCTATGTCTCTTCAAAGGTGTATTGGGGTTTTTATAAATTTTGGGCAGGCCTTACAGTTACTGCATACTGTATAGGAGACTCGCTCCTTAATATTGGGAATTTTGTTTTTAAATCAGGCACTCTATGTGTCTTAAAAGATGTATTGGTTTTTTTCTAAATTTTGGGCAGGCCTTACTGTCATTGCATGGGCATTACCACTATAGGAGACTCGCTACTTAATAATGGGACATTTTTTTTTTAAATCAGGCCTTCTATGTGTCTTCAAAGGTGTATTGGGTTTTTTCCAAATTTTGGGCAGGCCTTACAGTTACTGCATACGCTATAACAGCATCGGAGACCTGCTCCTTAATAATGGGATTTTTTTTTTTAAATCAGGCCTTCTATATGTCTTCAAAGGTGTATTGGGGTTTTTACAAATTTTGGGCTGGCCTTACAGTTATTGCATGCGCCATAGCATTACAAGAGACCTGCTCCTTAATAATGGTAATTTTTTTTTTTAATCAGGTTTTCTATGCGTCTTCAAAGGTGTATTGGGGTTTTTCTAAATTTTGGGCAAGCCTTACAGTTACTGCATGGGCATTACCACTATAGGAGACCCGCTCCTTAATAATGGGACATTTTTTTTTAATCAGGCTTTCTATGTGTCCTCAAAGGTGTACTGGGGTTTTTCTAAACTTTGGGCAAGCCTTTCAGTTACTGCATACTGTATAGGAGACCTGCTCCTTAATAATGGGACATTATTTTTTAAATCAGGTCCTCTATGTGTCTTCAAAGGTGTATTGGGTTTTTTCCAAATTTTGGGCAGGCCTTACAGTTACTGCATACGCTATAACAGCATCAGAGACCTGCTCCTTAATAATGGGATTTTTTTTTTTAAATCAGGCCTTCTATATGTCTTCAAAGGTGTATTGGGGTTTTTACAAATTTTGGGCTGGCCTTACAGTTATTGCATGCGCCATAGCATTACAAGAGACCCGCTCCTTAATAATGGGAATTTTTTTTTTTAATCAGGTTTTCTATGCGTCTTCAAAGGTGTATTGGGGTTTTTCTAAATTTTGGGCAAGCCTTACAGTTACTGCATGGGCATTACCACTATAGGAGACCCGCTCCTTAATAATGGGACATTTTTTTTTAATCAGGCTTTCTGTGTCCTCAAAGGTGTATTGGGGTTTTTCTAAACTTTGGGCAAGCCTTTCAGTTACTGCATACTGTATAGGAGACCTGCTCCTTAATAATGGGACATTATTTTTTAAATCAGGTCCTCTATGTGTCTTCAAAGGTGAATTGGGGTTTTTCCAAATTTTGGGCAGGCTTTCCAGTTTTTGCATGCTATATAACAGTATAGAGAGACGCTCCTTAATAATGGGAAATTATTTTTCTAAATCAGGCTTTCTATGAGTCTTCAAAGGTGTATTTTTATTTTTTTTCTAAATTTTGGATAGGCTTTAAAGTTACTGCATACGGTATAGGTGACCTGCTTATTAAAAATGGAATTTTTTTTTTAAATCAGGCCCTCTACATGTCTTCAAAGGTGTATTGGGGTTTTCTAAAGTATTGGCGGGCCTTACAGTTACTGCATAAGCTATAACTGTATAGGAGACCCGCTCTTTAATTATGGGATCAACAAAGCATATCCAGCTGATAGCCTTCTAACAATAGTAAGGGCTGCCTGATGGCCCTATAAAAATAGGCTTTGTGACTTTCAGAGTCCCTCCTTCATAAATGAAACAGGATGTGTCTGATGCATACTGTAATAATTCCCTTAATAATGGGAATTTTTGTTTTTAATTAAGACCCTCTATGTGTCTTCAAAGGTGTATTGGGGTTTTTCCAAATTTTCGGCAGGCCTTACAGTCACTACATAAGCATTATCACTATAGGAGACACGCTCCTTAATAATGGGAAATTATTTTTTAAATCAGGCTTTCTATGTGTCTTCAAAGGTGTATTGTTTTTTTTATAAATTTTGGGCAAGACTTACAGTCATTGCATGGGCATTACCACTATAGGAAACCTGCTACTTACTAATGGGAAATCGGATTTTTTTTTTAAATCAGGCCCTATAGGTGTCTTCAAAGATGTATTGGGGTTTTTCCAAATGTTGGGCAGGCCTTACAGTTACTGCATGAGCTATAACAGTATAGGAGACCTGCTCCTTAATAATGGGATTTTTTTTTTAAATCAGGCTTTCTATGTGTCTTCAAAGGTGTATTGGGTTTTTTCTAAACTTTGAGCAGGCCTTTCAGTTACTGTATACTGCATAGGAGACCTGTTCCTTAACCCCCTTAAGCCCCGCGGGTGGTTTGCACGTTAATGACAGGGCCAATTTTTACAATTCTGACCACTGTCACTTTATGAGGTAATTACTCTGGAACGCTTCAACGGATCCCCCTGATTCTGAGACTGTTTTTTCGTGACATATTGTACTTCATGACTGTGGAAAAATTTCTTCGATATCACTTGCGTTTATTTGTGAAAAAAACGGAAATTTGGCGAAAATTTTGAAAATTTTGCAATTTTCAAAATTTGAATTTTTAAGCCCTGAAATCAGAGCGATATGTCACACAAAAGAGTTAATAAATAACATTTCCCACATGTATACTTTACATCAGCACAATTTTGGAGCCAAAATTTTTTTTTGTTAGGGAGCTATAAGGGTTAAAAGTTGACCAGCGATTTCTCATTTTTCCAACAAAATTTACAAAACCATTTTTTTAGGGACCACATCACATTTGAAGTCACTTTGAGAGGTCTTTATGACAGAAAATACCAAAAAGTGACACCATTTTAAAAACTGCACCCCTCAAGGTGCTCAAAACCACATTCAAGAACTTTATTAACCCTTCAGGTGCTTCATAGGAATTTTTTGAATGTGGAAGAAAAAAATGAACATTTAACTTTTTTCACAAAAATGTTACTTTAGACCCAATTTTTTTTATTTTCACAGGGGTAACAAGAAAAAATGGACCGCAAAATTTGTTGTGCAATTTCCCCTGGGCACGCAGATACCCAATATTTGGGGAAAAAACACTGTTTGGGCGCACTGTAGGGCTCGGAAGGGAAGGAGCACCATTTGACTTTTTGATTGTAAAATTTGCTTGAATAATTAGCGGACACCATGTTGCGTTTAGAGAGCCCCTGTGTGCCCAAACATTGGAGCTCCCCCATAAGTGACCCCATTTTGGAAACTAGACCCCCCAAGGCACCTATCTAGATGCATAGTGAGCAGTTGCAACCCCCAGGTGCTTCACAAATTGATTCGTAAAAATGAAAAAGTGAAAAAAAAAAACACTTTTTCATTGTTACGAATCAATTTGTGAAGCACCTGGGGGTTCCAACTGCTCACTATGCATCTAGATAGGTGCCTTGGGGGGTTTAGTTTCCAAAATGGGGTCACTTGTGGGGGAGCTCCAATGTTTGGGCACACAGGGACTCTCTAAATGCAACATGGTATCCGCTAACAAATTGAATGGAAAATTGGCTCAAATTGTTAGCGGACACCACATTGCGTTTGGAGAGCCCCTCTGTGCCCAAACTTTGGAGCTCCCCCACAAGTGACCCCATTTTGGAAACTAGACCCCCCAAGGCACCTATCTAGATTCATAGTGAGCACTTGGAACCCCAGGTGCTTCACAAATTGATTCATAAAAATGAAAAAGTGTTTTTTTTTTCACTTTTTCATTATTACGAATCAATTTGTGAAGCACCTGGGGGTTCCAAGTGCTCACTATGCATCTAGAAAGGTGCCTTGGGGGGTCTAGTTTCCAAAATGGGGTCACTTGTGGGGGAGCTCCAAAGTTTGGGCACAGAGGGGCTCTCCAAACGCAATGTGGTGTCCGCTAACAATTTGAGCCTATTTTCCATTCAATTTGTTAGCGGATACCATGTTGCATTTAGAGAGTCCCTGCGTGCCCAAACATTGGAGCTCCCCCACAAGTGACCCCATTTTGGAAACTAGACCCCCCAAGGCACCTATCTAGATTCATAGTGAGCACTTGGAACCCCAGGTGCTTCACAAATTGATTCATAAAAATGAAAAAATGTTTTTTTTTTCACTTTTTCATTTTTACGAATCAATTTGTGAAGCACCTGGGGATTCCAAGTGCTCACTATGCATCTAGATAGGTGCCTTGGGGGGTCTAGTTTCCAAAATGGGGTCACTTGTGGGGGAGCTCCAATGTTTGGGCACACAGGGGCTCTCCAAACGCAACATGGCGTCCGCTAACAATTTGAGCCGATTTTCCATTCAATTTGTTAGCGGACACCATGTCGCGTTTGGAGAGCCCGTGATGTGCCTAAACAGTGGAGCTCCCCCACAAGTGTCCCCATTTTGGAAACTATACCCCTCAAGGATTTTATTAAGGTGTATAGTGAACATTTTGAACCCAGAGGTACGGCACAGAATTTGTTTACATTAGGTCATCATATTGAATAAGTTGTCATTATTCTTGAGTGCAAGTGCTCGCTACTTGAGTTTGCATCGGGTACTCAGGTATGCACCATGTACAGCGTGTGCTCGAGTGACATGCTCGAGTCCCTGCTCCGCATGTTTCACGGTTATTAGACACCCAAAAAAAAACATGCGGGGATCGCTCGTGCATGGCAGGCAATCCCCGTAAAGTTTTTTGGCCGCGAAGCATATGGGGCAGAGACTCGAGCATGTCACTCAAATACCCACGATACTCAATGCATACCAGAGCACCCGATGCAAACTCAAGTAGCGAGCACTTGCTCTCAACACTAGTCGCCATATCGTCATCTTTTTTTCTTACTTTTGAAAAAAATCCCAACCCCAGCCCTAGCCCTAGCACAACCCTAACTCTAGCACAACCCTAGCCCCAGCACAACCCTAGCCCCAAACCCAGCCCTAACCCTAGCCCAATCCTAACCCAAGAGTTTATTTTTGACGCCGTTCCTTGTGCGGTATAAGTGATTAGACGACTTTATTCTTCGGGTCGGTGTGATTACAGCAATTCCAGAATCATATGGGGTTTTTATGACTGACAGCTGTCACACACTAAAAGACGCATTTTTTGTAAAATCTAGTTTTTGCATCGCCATATTTTGAGAGCTATAATTTTTCCAGATTTTGGCAGACAGTCATGTGACGGCTCGTTTTTTGCGGGATGACTTGACGTTGTTATTGGTGCCATTTTCAGGCACGTGACATTTTTTGATCGCTTTCTATTCCGATTTTTGGGAGGCAGAATAAACAAAAACCAACAATTCAGGAATTGTTTTTTTTTTTTTTTTTATTCTGTTCCGCGTGTGGTAAAATTGATGAGGTAGCTTTATTCTTCGGGTCAGTACGTTTACAGAGGTACCACATTTGTATCATTTTTCTATGTTTTGGCGCTTATACACAATAAAAGCTATTTTATAGAAAAAAATATTTTTTAGTATCGCTTTATTCTGAGAGCTATAACTTTTTTATTTTTCGGCTGATGGAGCTGTATCGCAGCTTGTTTTTTGCGGGACGAGATGACGTTTTCAGCGGTATCATTTTTATTTATATGCGTCTTTTTGATCACTTGTTATTTCACTTTTTGTTTGGCGGTATGGTGATAAAGCATTGTTTTTTGCTTCGTTTTTTTTTTTTTTTTTTTTTTTACTGTGTTCACTGAAGGGGTTAACTAGTGGGACAGTTTTATAGGTCAGGTTGTTCCGGACGCGGCGATACCAAATATGTGTACTTTTATTGTTTTTTTTTTATTTTTTTTATAATAATATTTATTGATGGGTACATTATATTTTTATTTTTGGTGTATTATTTTTTTTATTTTTTTATAATATTTTTGCACATTTTTTTTTTTTTTTCCACTTTCACACAGTTTATACACTTTATTACTTTGTCCCACTCTGGGACTTTCACTTTTTTTTTTCTGATCGCCTGCATGGCACAGGAATGGAACACCATCCCTATGCCATGAAGGCTGTCAGAAGTGCACAGTGTGAAGATTGCTTGGAGATGCACTGCGCATGTCCAAGCAATCTTCCTGCTCTCTGGTGACCCGGATGTTGTCATGACGACATCGAGTCGTCATGGCAACACCCGGGAAGCCTTTGCAGACTGCGCTGGAAGCCGGAAGAGGAGGTGAGTATCGCCGATCACCTCCCCTTGCCCCCGCAATGCCGCGATCGACTTCGATCGCGGCATCGCGGGGGTTAATGTGCTGGGAGCGGTGCAGGACCGCTCCCTGCACATAGTACCGGGTGTCAGCTGTGACAATCAGCTGACACCCGGCGGCGATCGCGCCCGCACAGCCTGTGTGCGCGCGCGATCGCGATGACGTACTAATACGGGCCTGGCTCTTAAGTACCAGGGCACAGACGCGTATTAGTACGTCAGATGTTATTAAGGGGTTAATAATGGGACTTTTTTTTTTTAAAATCAGGCCATCTATGTGTCTTCAAAGGTGTATTGGGTTTTTTCTAAATTTTGGGCAAGCCTTACTGTCACTGCATGGGCATTACCACTATAGGAAACCCTCTCCTTAATAATGGGACATTTTTTTGTTAAATCAGGCTTTCTATATGTCTTCAAAGGTGTACTGGGGTTTTTCTAAACTTTGGGCAAGCCTTACAGTTACTGCATACTGTTTTGGAGACCCGCTCCTTAATAATGGGAATTTTTTTTTTAAATCAGGCCATCTTTGTGTCTTCAAAGGTGTATTGGGGTTTTTCCAAATGTTGGGCAGGCCTTACAGTTACTGCATACGCTATAACAGTATAGGAGACTCGCTTCTTAATTATGGCATCAACAAAGTACACTGTGTGCCAAATTATTAGGCAAATGAGTATTTTGATCACATGATACTTTTTATACATGTTGTCCTACTCCAAGCTGCATAGGCTTGAGAGCCAACTACCAATTAAGTAAATCTGGTGATGTGCATCTCTGTAATGAGTAGGGGTGTTGACTAATGACATCAACACCCTATATAAGGTGTGCTTAATTATTAGGCAACTTCCTTTCCTTTGGCAAAATGGTTCAGAAGAGAGATTTGACGGGCTCGGAAAAGTCCAAAATTGTGAGATGTCTTGCAGAGGGATGCAGTAGTCTTGAAATTTCCAAACTTTTGAAGCGTGATCACCGAACAATCAAGTGTTTCATGGCAAAAAGCCAACAGGGTCGCAAGTAGCTTGTTGGCCAAAAAAGGCGCAAAATAACTGCCCATGAATTGAGGAAAATCAAGCGTGAAGCTGCCAAGATGTCATTCGCCACCAGTTTTGCCATGTGTCAGAGCTGAAACATTACTGGAGTATCAAAAAGCACAAGGTGTGTGATACTCAGGGACATGGCCAAGGTAAGGAAGGCTGAAAAATGACCACCTTTGAACAAGAAACATAAGATAAAATGTCAAGAATGGGCCAAGAAATATCTTAAGACTGATTTTTCAAAGGTTTTATAGACTGATAAAATGAGAGCGACTCTTGATGGGCCAGATGGATGGGCCAGAGGCTGGATCTGTTAAGGGCAGAGAGCTCCACTCCGACTCAGACGCCAGCAAGGTGGAGGTGGGGTACTGGTATGGGCTGGTATCATCAAAGATGAACTTGTGGGACCTTTTCAGGTTGAGGATGGAGTGAAGCTCAACTCCCAGACCTACTGCCAGTTTCTGGAAGACAACTTCTTCAAGCAGTGGTACAGGAAGAAGTCGGTATCGTTCAAGAAAAACATGATTTCATGCAGGACAATGCTCCATCACATGCATCCAACTACTCCACAGCGTGGCTGGCCAGTAAAGGTCTAAAAGAAGAAAAAATAATGACATGGCCCCCTTGTTCACCTGATCTGAACCCCATAAAGAACCTGTGGTCCATCATAAAATGTGAGTTCTACAGGGAGGGAAAACAGTACAACCCTCGGAACAGTGTCTGGGAGGCTGTGGTGGCTGCTGCACGCAATGTTGATCGAAAACAGATCAAGCAACTGAGAGAATCTATGGATGGAAGGCTGTTGAGTGTCATCATAAAAAAAGATGGCTATATTGATCACTAATTTTTTTTTTTTTACATGTCAGAAATGTTTATTTCTAAATATTGTGCACTGATATTGGTTTACCTGGTGAAAATAAGCAAGTGAGATGGGATTATATTTGGTTTTTATTAAGTTGCCTAATAATTCGGCACAGTAATAGTTACCTGCACAAACAGATATCCTCCTAAGATAGCCAAATCTAAAAAAAAAATTCTCCAACTTCCAAAAATATTAAGCTTGGATATTTATGAGTCTTTTGGGTTGATTGAGAACATAGTTGTTGATCAATAATAAAAATAATCCTCTAAAATACAACTTGCCTAATAATTCTGCACACAGTGTATATCCAGCTGATGGCCCTCTAACAATAGTAAGGGCTGCCTGATGGCCCTATAAAAGTAGCCTTTATGACTTTCTGAGTCCCTCCTTCATAAATGAAACAGGATGTGTCTGATCATGTCTCACATACCACATGGCCAGATAAGGTAGTAAAATGTTAACATAACATTTACCGGTGAAGGTATTTTTTTCCTTCATAAATGAAACAGGATGTGTCTGATGCATACTGTAAAGGAGACTACTGCATAATGTAAAGTAGACTCGCTCCTAAATCATGGTAATTTTTTTTTAAATAAGGCCCTCTATTTGTCTTTAAAGGTGTATTGGAGTTTTTCCAAATTTTGGGCAGGCCTTACAGTCACTACATGGGCATTATCACTATAGGAGACACACTCCTTAATAATGGGAAATTATTTTGTATCTTCAATGGTGTATTGGGTTTTTTTCAAAATTTGGACAGGTCTTACAGTTGCTGCATACACTATAATACTGTAGTATAGGAGACCCATTTCTTAATAATGAGAAATTATTTTTTTAAATCAGACCTTCTATATGCCTTTAAAGGTGTATTGTTTTTTTGTTCCAAATTTTGGCCAGGCCTTACAGTCACTGCATGGGCATTACCACTGTAGGAGAGCAGCTCCTTAATAATGGGAATTTTTTTTAAATCAGGCCCTCTATGTGTCTACAAAGGTGTATTGGGGTTTTTCCAAATTTTGAGCTGGCCTTACAGTTACTGCATGCGCTATAACAGTATAGGAGACCAGCTCCTTTATTATGGGATCAACAAAGCATAGTCAGCTGATAGCCCTCTAACAATAGTAAGGGCCACCTGCTGGCCCATTAGCAATAGTAAGGCCGGCCTGATGGCCCTATAAAAATAGGCTTTGTGACTTTCAGAGTCCCTCCTTCATAAATGAAGCAGGATGTGTCTGATCAGGTTTAACATACAATATGGCCAAATAAGGTAGTAAAATGTTAAAATAACATTTACCGGTGAAGGTATTTTTCACAGTTGAAAGGAATGCCAAAGTGCAGAAATGCATCAATAACACTACGGGTGAACATAGGCCAAGTGTGGAGGAGCATTTTTGTTTGTTTGTTTTATATGCAAGTCATTACCCTGGAAAGAATGTTTCTTAACAATTTTCCCAAGAAAATGAATTTTGGTTTAGTTTTTGTATGTTTTATTGTGAGTCTGTAAAAGCCACGTAATACTCTGACAACATTGTTCACAGCAATGACCTGGGAGTCAGAGATGTATCCATCGGTCTTCCAGATGCGGTTACCATGTCATTTCAGCTTTGTTCCCATCGATTTGGGCAATTTTTAGGCCCCCTGCAGACCTCTGGGGGGGGGGCTCTGGAAAAATTCTCGAGTTTTCCATTGACTTACATTGGGCTCGTTGCTCGGGTCGAGCACCCAAGCATTACGATTTGCTCAACCCGAGCAATGAGCACCTGAGCATTTTAGTGCTCGCTCATTACTAGTGGAGACTCCTGGTTTGGTCACCATCTGGTGTGTTTACTCTAATGGAAGGAGTGTTAATCCCTATCATAATATTTCTACTCTGGTGAAATTGATGGCACTTTGGTGGTGTATGGCAATAATTTTTCGAAATTGGGTCTCCTTCATATTTTTCTTGCCTGTAGCAGTAGGGCTCCCAGACCAGCAGGCCTGTACTTACTTTCAGTCAATTACCTGTGTTACTATCCTTAAATTTTTCTACCAATAGTAGTCTACAAAACTGTGGTTTGTGCAGGAGTGTGGCTGAGCAGAAAAGCAGTTTGAGCTGTTGCATGAGGTATCAGGGCTCCCAGCACAGCAGGTGTACACCGATCCCTCACCCACCTCATCTTAATTTGAATTCAAAGCTGTAAATGCTGGCCCAGACCCTGATGCCTCATGCATGGCCCAATGCTGACAGCCTAGGGATAATGTGATTAAAACTTGACCTTCATTGTAATTAATTAATATGGTGTAACAAATCAAGATTAAAATAACTCAGGTGTTATTGCTGTGTGGCATTTCTTTGGGACTCCTCTATGGGATATCACTCTCCTAAAGTAAATATATTTCCTACCTAGATTAATGGCTACAATCCACTAGCTAGGATGTTTTCTAAGGACAATTATAGATGTCAGCTGCAAGACCACTAAAGCTGATTAAAATTCCCTCATAGCCTCCTCAACATGTTTCACCATGACTGGCTTCATCAGGAGACTGAGGCTACACTGAGTTGAAAAAACAGAGTGCAAGGTCTTTTAAGGCTTCTGATGTTACATCATCAAATTAACAAGCCAATCAGATATTCCCACATATTGTGTCCAATCAAAAGTAAAGCTATCATTAATGATGTGTCACGCTGGCAGCCTATAATAAATCCTCTAACAAAAAGGATATCCGTAATTGGCTATGGCCATTTCTGTGTCACTCGGTCACATGGTTATCACAGGCAAATCACCAAACCAGGATTGCGATGATGTCACAGT
Source organism: Phyllobates terribilis (assembly GCF_046119375.1). Taxonomy (NCBI): domain Eukaryota; kingdom Metazoa; phylum Chordata; class Amphibia; order Anura; family Dendrobatidae; genus Phyllobates; species Phyllobates terribilis. Next base: position 289,861,949 of record NW_027362769.1, read on the forward strand.
CACATGCTAAGGTCCTGTAAAACAGACAGGATTCAGTCCTATTGTATCATTACTGTTATCGCCGGCCAATCACCAAACCAGGATTGCGATGATGTCACAGTCACATGCTAAGGTCCTGTAAAACGGACAGCACTCAGTCCTATTGTATCATTACTGTTATCGCCGGCCAATCACCAAACCAGGATTGCGATGATGTCACAGTCACATGCTAAGGTCATGTAAAACAGACACGATTCAGTCCTATTGTATCATTACTGTTATCACCGGCCAATCACCAAACCAGGATTGCGATGATGTCACAGTCACATGCTAAGGTCATGTAAAACAGACACGATTCAGTCCTATTGTATCATTACTGTTATCGCAGGCCAATCACCAAACCAGGATTGTGATGATGTCACAGTCACATGCTAAGGTCATGTAAAACAGACACGATTCAGTCCTATTGTATCATTACTGTTATCACTGGCCAATCACCAAACCAGGATTGCGATGATGTCACAGTCACATGCTAAGGTCATGTAAAACAGACACGATTCAGTCCTATTGTATCATTACTGTTATCGCAGGCCAATCACCAAACCAGGATTGTGATGATGTCACAGTCACATGCTAAGGTCATGTAAAACAGACACGATTCAGTCCTATTGTATCATTACTGTTATCACCGGCCAATCACCAAACCAGGATTGCGATGATGTCACAGTCACATGCTAAGGTCCTGTAAAACGGACAGCATTCAGTCCTATTGTATCATTACTGTTATCGCCGGCCAATCACCAAACCAGGATTGCGATGATGTCACATTCACATGCTAAGGTCATGTAAAACAGACACGATTCAGTCCTATTGTATCATTACTGTTATCACCGGCCAATCTCCAAACCAGGATTGCGATGATGTCACAGTCACATGCTAAGGTCCTGTAAAACGGACAGCATTCAGTCCTATTGTATCATTACTGTTATCGCAGGCCAATCACCAAACCAGGATTGCGATGATGTCACAGTCATATGCTAAGGCAGGGGTCGACAAAGTTGTTCAGACTCTAGGAGCCAGCCAAAAAATTTAGGAGCCAGAATTTTTTTTGTTGACAAACTGTACATATAGACCCCCTCACACACGGCGTCTCGCCGGGGAGCACGGCCTTTGTATGTACTTACACAGGTAGCGGGAGTTGAGAACGGGCCCCCGGCCACAGCGATCCTTCCCCCCAGGGCCGGCTCCAGGTTTTTCTGGGCCCCGGGCGAAAGAGTCTCAGTGGGCCCTTTGAACACATACACGGTTCATGATGCACAGATACGGCGGAGAAATAAATATATATAAATAAATATATATATTTATTACACATGGCCCAGCCTGCCCCCTCATCCTTCACATACGCAGACATATGCACACGCACACACGGTACGCAGACATATGCACGCACACACGGTACGCAGACATATGCACGCACACACGGTACGCAGATATATGCGTGCGCACACACGGTACGCAGACATATGTACACATACAGACATACACATAGATAAAACAGACAAATATATATACACAGTCATATACACTGACATTCACATACATGCACTCACACAGACCCATTACTAATATTTTTAATATGGGGATTGGGGAAGCCTCACTCACCTGTCCCCGAACCAGTGTCCTGTCCAGCAGCTCCTCGGGTATGGGGCAGTGCAGGGCCCCCGGCGTGTCACAGACTTCATGGCCCTGGAACATCAGAGGGGCCCACTTGCGGTCGGGTCCGGGCCCCTCCCGCCCATCTGTGCAGGACCTACGCTCCGACGGTGTTTGATTGCCGGCACTCCCCCAGACATGGCCGCGCGCTGTGCGGCTGTGTCTGCTAGTAATGACGCGGCAGGAGCGACACACAAGCACAATTAAAGGTGCAGTGCCGTCGACCCTGCCGTGTCATTACTAGCAGACACAGCCGGACAGCGGCCGGCCATGTCTGGGGGAAGTGCCGGCAATCAAGCAGCGCCTGCGTCCCTGAACAGGTGCCGAGGAAGCGGCCAGGGCCCCGACAGTGAGCACCAGGCAACATTTTCTAGGCGCCACTGGCGACCAGGCGCCTGGGTTTGTCGAGCCCTGTGCTAAGGTCATGTAAAACAGACTCGATTCAGTCCTATTGTATCATTACTGTTATCACCGGCCAATCACCAAACCAGGATTGCGATGATGTCACAGTCACATGCTAAGGTCATGTAAAACAGACACAATTCAGTCCTATTGTATCATTACTGTTATCGCAGGCCAATCACCAAACCAGGATTGTGATGATGTCACAGTCACATGCTAAGGTCATGTAAAACAGAGGCATCATTCAGTCCTATAGTATATTGCGCTATTTATGGCATAGCTTCCTACCATCTCGAATATAGCGGGACAGTCCCGATTTCGAGACTCGGCCCGCAGTTCCGGTGGGGAGCTTGTAAGGGACTCAGGGTGGTAGTTATGGCCAGAGGCTGATGTGTTCCCATATCCTGGTCCCCTGACAAAGATAAAAGTACACATTTTCCCATGTTGTGTGTGTGGTGCAGAACACTCACATCTGGATCATAGATCTCTGCCGTCTTCTCATCTCAGGAACGGCCGCACACACATTTAAGGAGTTCTGTTCCATTTTATAAAATAGAGCTTTACTAGAATATTGGTAAATATCTTCATACAGCACATTACATTGCATACCGACTCCACCAGGGTCACCGTTCGACACACCGCACGTAGAGATGTTCAGTGTCCATTTTCCCGAGTTGTCCCTTTCATAGTGAACACTCCTGGTCTATAAGACCCTTGCAGTAGTAAGAATCCCTGTACGGACTGTTTCCCGTCCGGCTTCCCCTTCTCTGAAGGCTTGTGGAGACACAACTCACTGTGAATCCTATGGACCGTAGGTCCCGAACGTACGGAAATGTCTATTCAGATTATCTGAGTACAGGTTCTTCTCTGCTGTACAACTTGTGCCAAAGGTGCCCCCTGGACCACCAACTGTACTTGTCTTACATCTTTCTCTTTCTCCCAGGAACTAACTGCAACCAGGAAACTGCTCTCTGATCCACTGAATCAGCTCCTCCCACACTCAGCAGCTCCCAAACTCCTTAACCCTTTCCTACACTACCCTTTACTAACATGTAGGGCAATTAATCATAAAACCTTTTCATATTGCAAACAGGACATGACATTATATGTACACATACAGACAAGGTGCATGACCAGATCCTGGTCACCCTCTTACATTTCCTCCCTCCTTAAACATAGTCGTCCCGACCATGACTGCACCTGTAAAAACACAATGCACATTTAAAACATTCAACACATATTTAAATTAAAACACACAATATATTAATTCACTTTTTCTTGGTGATCAATCTTGACCTCGGTCCCACTCGGTTGGGACCCTGGAACACAGAGTTTAAGTTCTTTTGGATATGAGTCCGTCGGACTCCGGTCCCCTTGCTCCTGGGACCAAAAACAAATAAACACGCAAAAAAAATATTTTTTTTTTTTGTCCACCACAGGCCCGCTGGCCAACAAATCCTGCTCCGACAGTCCTGGAGCAGTGACCCGGCTCGATCCTCAGGTCGTCCTGACAGTTTCTCCCCCTCCCTCCTTTTACTGGGTACGGTCCCGTTGAAGACCATGAACCACTCGACAGTTCTTTACTAGGACACAGTCCATGAAGTAGTTGCGCCCAGTCCTTTGTTAACCCTGTTAGGGTTCAGTCCCGTAATCCAGCAGGGGAATGCGCAAACGTGCGCAACAGAACTTGGAGGGGGAAAAACACACACATAAAAAATTATCTTCTGGCCGTCCGGCCAGCACCATTGCTCCATGGTGCTATAAGGGCTGGTTGCCCTTTAAGAGACGCGGAACAGTCTCTCTTTAGTGACCGCATCCTGGGCCACCTCTGGTCATCACCAGGCTGAACAGGGGCTCCTGCCCCTAGGAACGCAGAACAGTTCCTTATCTTCCTCCGTGCAATGAGCACAACCAGATGCTTTTAAAGCAGCCTCTCACTCGGGGATTCCCCTGAGACAGACATAATGAGCCACTCCCTGGCCTTGAATGTAGATGATGATGGTCCCAGAGGATGAACCACTGGAGGCAGACCCTCCGCTGCTGCTCCGGCTTCTTGTCTTCGATGCTGACAGGCTCGGGGACTCCGACTGCACGCTCTCCTGAGAGCTGGCCTTAGCTCCCAGTGACTCTGGCGCAGTGGATGCTGCTCTGGGATCCACGTCTTCGCTTTGGCCCACTGCCAGCTGTACTGCGGCCACCACAGTTGGCCGCACAGGCTGGTTCATCACCTGCTGTTGCTGCTCCATCTCCTGGCGCTTCTTGCGCCGGTCCAATTTCATCCGCCCGAGGCCTCCACGATAGGACATGGTGTTGCGTTGCTGTAGCTTTACCGTCTCCTTCAGCAATGGCGCCGCACTGCTCACCACACGAGGTCTTCCTTCTAAACTCCGCCCGTCCATGGGTGGAGTTGCCTTCGGCAATTCTTCCCACTCTGTCTCTGGGGTTTTCAATGGTAGGCAGAACTTCTTCCTTCGCCGCGCCCACCATGGGCGGATACCACTCACAGGGGGCCGTAATCTCCATCTGGGCCGGCGTCCATACCATACTGCTTTCCGCGCCGTTTTGTGCTCAGGACGCCCACGATGGGCGGGACCTTCGCCAATCTCCGAGCCATCGTCCGCCATCTTTGGACTCACGTTACTGGCCACCATCTTGGCATCGCCATGTTCATCAGCAATCTTATTTCGTACACTTTTCAATTCTCTCCGCTGCATTTGTTTATCTTCAGGCGCCTCATCTGCGCCGCGGGTCTTCTCCACCCCGCTCTCTTCATGCGAGGTACTCGCATCCTGCCGACTACGCCAATTTTGTAAGGGACTCAGGGTGGTAGTTGTGGCCAACGGCTGATGTGTTCCCATACCCTGGTCCCCTGACAAAGATAAAAGTACACATTTTCCCATGTTGTGTGTGTGGTGCAGAACACTCACATCTGGATCATAGATCTCTGCCGTCTTCAGTCTTCTCATCTCAAGAACGGCCGCACACACATTTAAGGAGTTCTGTTCCATTTTATAAAATAGAGCTTTACAGGAACATTGGTAAATATCTTCATACAGCACATTACATTGCATACCGACTCCACCAGGGTCACCGTTCGACACACCGCACGTAGAGATGTTCAGTGTCCATTTGTCCCGAGTTGTCCCTTTCATAGTGAACACTCCTGGTCTATAAGACCCTTGCAGTAGTAAGAATCCCTGTACGGACTGTTTCCCGTCCGGCTTCCCCTTCTCTGAAGGCTTGTGGAGACACAACTCACTGTGAATCCTATGGACCGTAGGTCCCGAACGTACGGAAATGTCTATTCAGATTATCTGAGTACAGGTTCTTCTCTGCTGGACAACTTGTGCCAAAGGTGCCCCCTGGACCACCAACTGTACTTGTCTTACATCTTTCTCTTTCTCCCAGGAACTAACTGCAACCAGGAAACTGCTCTCTGATCCACTGAATCAGCTCCTCCCACACTCAGCAGCTCCCAAACTCCTTAACCCTTTCCTACACTACCCTCTACTAACATTTAAGGCAATTAATCATAAAACCTTTTCATATTGCAAACAGGACATGACATTATATGTACACATACAGACAAGGTGCATGACCAGATCCTGGTCAACCTCTTACAAGCTTATGTTTCTTGCACTACAGTGAGTGGCAGCAGACACGCCCCTCTGTCTCCCCCTCTTCTCCTAGTGCAGAGAGTGCACTCCATGTCATCCCTTCAGTTCTTCTGGACTGAGGTAATTTCAGCAGCCACAGCACAATCACTCCCAGCATCAGCAGTGCTGTGTGCTCCTTTCTAGCTGCTTTCTATGAGTCCCAGTGTGTGTCTGCTGCACACACAGGCAAGTGTACCCTGAGGAGCAGACACTGATTGCAAGCACATCAGCTGACAGGCTGGGACCTGCACTGTGCACCAGCAATCTGCTGCACAGAGATCATTTTACAGATATTTTTGCAGCCTCGTCTATGCAATTGCTGGTGAGAGCCACCTATTTTTTTTTATCTTATCAAGTAACCTTTCCTTTTGCGCTGCAGCCATTTCCCTCTTTTATGCTGCTGCCTGTAGATGAGCAGTCCCAGCTGGGAGTTCTCTGCTGCTGAACTTACTTACAACTTTCCTCCATATACAGTCACAGCTCTGCAGCTATGCTGAAGGTCTTTGTGTACTCTGCTTCCAATGTCTCTAAAACCAAGCTTGGAAAGCCTGATCCCATAGTGGCCATCACCTTCAGAGGTAAGGTCAGGACCAAGTTTCCTGGAGTCTCCTAGCTGTGGCTTTCTCATTGCTGAGCTCTACAGCTTCTATCGCCTGCCATGTAATAAGCTTTTCTTCCCTCATAAAGGACATAACTGCCTTTACTGTGTATGGTAATAGGTCTGGTTGGGCTTCATATAGCATTACATGCAGTAGCTGATCTCCTAATTCCATCTCTGACATGGTGAAAGTGATTTGGAGAACTACAAATCACAGAATGCCTCATTCTTTGTTTTGTTCCGCACTAAGCAGAATGCCTCAGGTCTGCCCTCCCAGATTTCACTGCATAATAACATGGTCACCTCTCTCCAAGTGTGATTAGCATGTGCTCCATGTTAAAAAGCTATGTATTATGTGCTTTATTATGTTTCTGCCCTCTTTGTACTTTCTGTTTGGGTTTTATGTTTGTCGGTGAAAATGTGGCACGTGCTGCGTCTTCGGTGGGGATCATGCATCCGACTGATAAATGAAACAAACCAATTACGTCTGTTGTCCCATTCAGACAATTTCGACCCCCTGTTCCCATTATAGCATAGAATGTCATAGTAGGAGGATACCCTGCACAGGACCCCTGGTGTGATAACCAAGGTGGTGCAGAGGCAGAGACTTTCCATGACTATAGAATATGCCATAAATCTCTGATAGACTCCGGTCCCACCTCTGTGATCAGCTCCTATTTCCAGAACAGGGATGTTTTGTTCTAGCTGGTGTCTAAATAAAGGGAAAATGCAAACAACTGTATTTTCAGCCCAAGTACAATCTGGAAAGACATCGGATAACACTCAGACCAATATTATTTTGTGTCAGATTCTTTCCCTCAGACTGTATTTGTTTGAAGTAAAAAAACTTGCTGCATGTCCCGAGTTTGCACTCGGCCATGCAATTCAATGAATGTATGGGAAACATTTGACTGCACTCTGATTATATCTGAGTGCTGTTCAATTTTCAAGGACTCACAGAATGGAGACATTTTTCTTCTCCATGTACTCATCCAAGAGAATCAGATCCCACTATGTTCACACTGATCAGAGTGTGATTTGAGTAATTGGACTGATTCTCTTGGATGAGAGAAAATATGCTGATGTGACCCTACTAGTGATGAGTGAGCACTAAAATGCTCAGGTACACGTTGTTCGAGTAGAGCAAATTGGAATACTCGGTCCGAGTAATGAGCCCAATATAAGTCCATGGGAAACTCGAGAATTTTTCCGGCGGCTCCCCCCGGCGGTCTACAGAGGGCCTAAAAATTGCCAAATCTATGGGAACAGTGCTCAAATGACATAGGAACAGCATGGGGGAAGACCCCTGGAAGCATTTCTGACTCTCAGGTCACTGCTGTCAACAATGTTGTCACAGGTATTACGCCACTTTTACGGACTCACAATAAAACATACAAAAATGAAACCAAAATGGATTTTCCTCGGAAATATGTTAAGGAACATCCTGTCCAGGGTAGTAACTTATATATAAGGCAAAATAAATAAGCAAAAACAAAAATGCTCCTCCACACCTTGGGCTATGTTCACACATAGCGTTTTTGATGCATTTTTGCACTTTTGCATTGCTTTCAACCAAGACAAATGCATTCACCGGGAAATGTAATTTTAACATTTTACAACCTTATCTGGCCATGTGGTGTGTGTGAAACATCATCAGGCACATCCTGTTTCATTTAAGAAAGAGGGACTCTGAAAGTCATAAACACTCTTTTTACAGCCTTACTATTCTTAAAGGGCCAGCAGTCGGCCCTTGCTATTGATAGAGAGCCATCAGACGGCTATGCTTTGTTGTTCCCATTATTAATGAGTGGGTCTCCTATACTGTTATTGCATATGCAGTGACTGCAAGGGCTGCCAAAAAATTGGACGCAACCCAATACCCCTTTTGAAGAGACATAGAGGAGGGTCTCGGTTAAAAATATGTTACCATTATAAAGGAGCAGGTCTCCTATAGTGATAATGCCCATGCTGTGACTGCAAGGGCTGCCAAAATTTGGGAAAAACACCACTAACAATTTAAAGACACATACAGCTGGGCCACAGGAACGACATGTTCCCATTAGAAAGGAGAGAGTCTGCTATTCAGTTATAGGGTATGCAGTGAGTCCAACAGCTGCCAAAATTCAGGAAAAACCACAATAATAATTTAAAGACACATAGAGGTGGGCCACAGTAACAACATATTCCCATTAGAAAGGAGAGGGTCTCCCATACTGTTTGATTATGCCGTGACTGCAATGGCGGCCAAAAATTTGGAGGAACTCCAATGCCCCTTGCAAGAGACGTAGAGGTCGGAGGGCCTCCTGAAAACAATGTTCCCATTATTAGGAAGTGTGTCCGGAATAGGTTCATTAAATGAAAAATTGGGGTCTTTGGTTGATTACATGCTGCAGCCTGTGGTCAGGGATTTACCTGGTTACATTAAAGACACAAAAGCAGTGCTACAGTCCTTTGATGAATTTACATCGGATGAGAATTGGAGCTGGTTTACAGCAGATGTGGTAGCATTATATCCATCTATTTACAATAAAAATAATAGTAATAATAATTTTTATAGCGCCAACATTTTCCGCAGCACTTTACAATTTTAGGGGGGACTTATACAGACAATACAGAATAAGCATATCTCATATCAAAAGGAGTGAGGGCCCTGCTCGCAAGCTTACAGTCTATGAGGAAATGGGAGAGACACAAAAGGTAAAATGTACATATATTGTATAATGCTTGATATACTAAATAGCATAAATAATAATACATGGACTGGTCGCCAGCCAGTATGCATACTGTCCTGACCGAGGCTATTAAGTGCATGCATGGTATGAACCTGAAATTGAAGAAGATTTTAATATGGACCAAAACTGGGATAGATAGATAGTGTGTTGAGGCAATATGCCAGTCTAAAGAAATGGGTTTTTAGGGTCCGCTTGAAACTGTGGGTATTGGGAATTAATCAAACTGTCCTGGGTAGTGCATTCCAAAGAATTGGAGCAGCACATGAGAAATCTTGGAGACGGGAGTGGGAAGTTCGGATTATGGAGGATTTTAGTTTTAAGTCATTGGTAGAACGAAGGGCACTTGGAGGATGGTAGACTGAGACAAGGGAGGAGATGTATGGCGGTGCTGAAGCATGGGGTGCTTTGTGGGTAAGTGTGATAAATTTATATTGAACTCTATATTGGATGGGCAACCAATGCAATGAATGGCACAGGGAAGAGGCATTGGTGTAGCGATTGTCGAGGAATATGATCCTGGCTGCTGTATTAAGGACGGATTGGAGAGGGGAGAGTTTAGTAAGAGGGAGACCGATTAGTAGAGAGTTGCAATAATCGAGACAAGAATGAATTAAGAGCTACAGTAAGAGTTTTTGCTGATTCAAAGGTGAGAAAAGTCCTGATTCTTGAGATGTTTTTGAGGTGTAGATGACATGAACGAGCGAGTGATTTGATGTGAGGAGTGAAGGAAAGATCTGAATCAAAAATGACCCCAAGACAGCTGGCTTGTTGCTTGGGAGTAATGGTTGAGCCTCAAACGGAAATGGCAATATCGGGCATTGGTAGGTTAGTGGAGGGAGGAAATAGGAGTAGTTCAGTTTTTGACAGATTCAGTTTTAGATAGAGGGAGGACATAATATTAGACACAGCAGAAAGACAATCACTCGTCTTTTGTAATAATGCAGGGGTGATGTCCGGAGCAGAGGTGTATAATTGGGTGTCATCAGCATAGATATGGAACTGAAAACCGAATCTGCTGATTATTTGTCCAATAGGAGCGATGCATAAGGAGAAAAGAAGGGGGGCTAGGACTGATCCTTGAGGAACCCCGACAGTAAGGGGAAGGAGAGAGGAGTAGGAGTCGGCAAAAGACACAGAGAAGGAGCCGTCAGAGAGATAGGAGGAGAACCAGGAGAGAACAGTGTCCTTGAGGCCAATAGTGCGGAGCATAGTGAGGAGGAGCTGGTGATCCACAGTGTCGAATGCTGCAGGGAGATCCAGGAGAATCAACAGGGCGTAGTGACCATTAGATTTAGCTGTTAGTAGATAATTAGAGACTACTTGCTAACACTCTCGCACCCCTCCAGTCTATCCTCAACTCTGCTGCACGACTTGTTCATCTCTTGCCTCGCTACTCCTCTGCTACCTCCCTTTGCAAATCCCTTCATTGGCTCCCATTCCCCCAGCGAATCCAGTTCAAACTACTAACACTGACCTACAAAGCCATCCATAACCTCTCTCCTCCGTACATCTCTGAATTAATCTCCCGATACATTTCCTCATATAACCTCCGGTCCTCCCGAATATCCCCCGTCCTATGGAATTCTGTGTCTCAACATGTCCGATTATCCACCACACCTGGATCCTTCAGACGGAACCTGGAAACCCATCTCTTCAAACAAGCTTACAGCCTGCCATGACCTTTCTTGCTGCCATTTCAACCAATAACATCGGAGCTACTGCAACCACTCAACCTACTGTCTCTGCCCCATTCCTGTAGAATGTAAGCCCGCAAGGGCAGGGTCCTCTTCCCTCCGTACCGTTCTATCATTGTTAGTTTGTTTACTGTAAGTGATATCTGTATTTATGTAACCCCTGCTTATGTACAGCGCCATGGAATCAATGGCGCTATATAAATTAATAATAATAATAAGAAGAAGAAGAAGAAGAAGAAGAAGAAAGTTGTCTGAGAGATAGCGGATTAGACGGGAATGGACCAGGCGTTCCTAGAGTTTAGAAATAAAGGGAAGATTGGAAACAAGTCTGTAGTTGGCTGTGCAGTTCTGGTCAAGGGATAGATTTCTAAGTAATGGATGTATGCTGACGTGTTTAAAAGAAGAGGGAAAGATACCAGATGAGAGGGAGAGGTTGAAAATTTTAGTTAAGTTAGTGGTGACAGCTGGAGAAAGGGACTGAAGGAGATGTGAGGGAATAGGGTCACTGCTGCAGGTGGTAGGGTGAGAAGATGCAAGGAGCCTGATCACTTCATCTTCTGTGACTGGTTCGACATCGGAAAGTGATCAAGATACAATGTGGAGGGGGGAGCATGCATAACATTTGGGGATTGGGAGAAAATTTCCTATCGGATATGGTCAATTTTTTCTTTGAAATAATTGGCCAGATCGTCAGCACTGAGGTCGGTGGTCGGGGCCTGTGCTGTTTGATTGAGGAGAGAGTGAAACGTGTTAAAGAGGCATTTAGGATTATTGGAAAGTGAGATGATGAGGTTGTTAAAGTAGGTTTGTTTGGAGAGGTGAAGGGCAGAGGTATACTGTATGTTTTCAGCATAAATTTATAATGGAGGAAATTGTCGGGACGATTAGATTTTTTCCACAGCCGTTCAGCGCACCTGGAGCACCACTGGAGAAAATGTGTTTGAGGCGTGTGCCAGGGTTTTCGCCGTTAATGCCGAATTATTCTTTTTGTAGGAGGTGCGGCTTCATCCAAGGCACATAGCAATATTTCGTTATACAGCTTTAATGCAGAGTCGGGACATGAGAGGGAGTAGATTGGGGCCAATGATGATTACGACTTTTTCATAAATTTCTGGGTGTTTATGGCGCATATATTTCTATAAGTGTGGAAAGTGGGGATTTCTTGAGTAGAGTCACAGTTCTTGACAGAGAATGAAAGAAGATTATGCTCAGAGAGTGAAAGAGGAGAGTTAGTAAAGTCATGTACTGAGCAAAGCCGGAAGAAGATCAGATCCAATGTGTTCCCGTCTTCATGTGTAGGAGAATTAACAAGCTTTAAAAAGCCGAAGGAGGAAGTTAGAGATAAAAGATGAGCGGCAGAAGGGGAAAGAGAATCGCCAATTGGGATGTTAAAATCTCGCATGATTAGAGTGAGGATGTCGCAGGATAGAAAATTTGGAAGCCAGTAAGCAAAGTGATCCAGGAACTGACGGGAGGGACCTGGAGGGCAATAGACAACCGTCACTCGCAGGGAGAAGCGCCGGTAGAGTCTGACTGTGTGGGCCTCAAAAGAAGGGAAGATAAGGGAGGGTACTGGGGGGATAACTAGTGTTGAGCGAGCACTAAAATGCTCAGGTGCTCGAAGCTCGGGCTCAGCTCACCGTGATACTTGGGTGCTCGACCCGAGCAACGAGCACAATGTTAGTCTATGGGAGACCCGAGCATTTTTGTGGCCGCACCTCCGGCAGTCTTTAGAAAGCCTAGAAAGTGCCCCGAACAATAGTGACAGTGTTCAAATGACATGGGGACAGCATAGGGATCGCCCCAGGAAGCATTTCTGACCCCCAGGTCACTGCTGTCAACAACGTGGTCAGAGGTATTAAAACACTTTTACGGGCTCAAAAGAAAACGTTTAAAAACGAAACTGAAAGTGCTTTCCTGTGAAATATGTTAAGGAACTTCCTTTCCAGGGTAAAGACTTGTGTATAAGGTAAAATAAATAACCAAAAACAAAAATACTCCTCCACACCTTGGGCTATGTTCATAAGTAGCATTTTTTATGCTTTCTTGCACTTTTGCATTGCTTTCAACAGTGACAAATGCAATCACCGGGAAATGTCATTTTAACATTTTACAACCTTATCTGGCCATGTGCTGTGTGACGCATGCATACAGTGCTGAAAAGACATGGTAACAGCATGGGGAAAACCCCTGGAAGCATCTCTGACACCCAGGTCACTGCCTAAAAGTGTGCCCATCAGAAGTGATCCTTGCCGCATCAGAAGATGCAGACTTGCAACTATCTCTGTGCAAGTCCTTGTCCCAGGGCAGTGTTCAGTTGTACCTCCCCCATTCCTTGCAATGCAAGCACAAGTATGCAGCCTGCCACCCACCCACCCCCAGGCTGCAATACCATACTGCTTGCTTGCACTTTAAATTGGGCCTTTTAGGCATGTGGAGGCGGAATCTGGCCACCACATCATGGCTGCGTCGGCGGCCTGGTATCCATACTCAGTCCCCAGCCACCAGGTGGCCGGGTGTCTACGCTTGCTCCCCAGCTGCCTGGGGGCGGCCGGGTGATCCATAAATGGTCCCCAGCCTCCCCTATTTGAAGGACAGCCTAACCACAAACACATGGACAAGTGAATGTGGCCAGGGATGGTCCATCTCACTGACACTTTCACACTGGGTTAATATTGTGGAAGCCGGGACACAGTTGGACACTGGGATGAAACACGTCCTCCAGACATAGAGGGTTGCGGGTCCTGGGTCAATCAGGCTTCAACACAAAGTTCAGAAGGTAGACAGCAGCAGTGGTCGGCCTCGTACACAACGAGTAAATTATTCATGATCATGAGGCCATCCATCTCCTTAGCTTTCTGTTCCTTGGAATGCAAGCGCATGTATGTAGTAGCGGCTAGGCCTGAGGTGGTCAGCGTTTTGGCGCATATCCTACCTACTCCGAGGATTGCTGGATGTTTTCCTGCTACTATCCCAGTTCTATGACTCCCGTTAAAACAAAGCTTCAGGTGATGAATGATGGGTGAGGTAGTGGCAAAGGAGAAAGAGCAGGAGGAACAGGGACCATTCACATCAATATCAGGCCAGTCAACCACACTTGTCTTGTAGGATATGTTTCTGTACCAAAATGAGCGGTTCGGCTGCACAGTTATAGGGCATACAGTGAGTGCAATGCCTACCAAAAATTTCGAGGCACTCCAATGCCCCTTGGAAGTGACATGGAGGTCAAAGGGCCTTAACGAAACAGTTTTTTTCCATTTATAGCAACTGGGTCTCCTGTACACTGTTGGCCTAAGCAGTGAATGGAAGGCTTTCCAAAAATTATGAGGAACTGCAATGCCCCTTGAAACAGACGTGGATTACAGCATACTAAAAACCTTCTACCCATTATTGGGGAGTGGGTCTCCCTTAGTGTTCACCTATGCATTGAGAAGCAAAAGCTGACTAAAATTAGGAGGAAATGCATTTCCCGTTGGAAGAGTCGTGGAGGTTAGAGTTAATTAAAAGCAATATTTCAATGCCCCTTGGAAGAGCTGTGGAGTTCAGAGTGGTTTAACAGGACGGTTTTAATGCCCCTTGGAAGAGACGTGGAGGTCACAGTAGCTTAACAAGACAGTTTTAATGCCCCTTGAAAGAGTGGTGGAGGTCGCAGTGGAATAAAAAGACAATATCAATGCCCCTTGGAAGAGACGTGGAGTTCAGAGTGGTTTAACAAGACGGCTTTAATGCCCCTTGGAAGAGCTGTGGAGTTCAGAGTGGTTTAACAAGACGGTTTTCATGCCCCTTAAAAGAGCCATGCAGTACAGCATATTAAAAACATTATTCCCATTATTGGGGAGTGGGTCTCCCATAGTCTTTGCCTATGCCTTCCAAGCAAAAGCTACTAAAAATTAGGATGGAGGAACTTGCAATGCTGGCAACACGGACCACGGTCACCCTGGTGGTATAGCGGTGGAGGCCGAGGATAAGGTGAAGAGCAAAAAAAATGCCGAATTGAGGAAGCGTATACCCATGTGTGGGTGTGAAGCGGTGCATGGGAATACACCTCCCGAAATAACACAGTGGATTTGACTTTGTTACTCTGCTGTCATTTGGTGGTGATGAGAAGTCTGGCCCAATCCAGCCCTTGTTCATTTTGTTAAGGGTCAGCTTGTCAGCATTGTCAGTTGACAGGCGAGTGCGCTTATTAGTTAAAATTCCCCCAGCAGCACTAAAAACACGCTCAGATAACACGCTAGCGGCAGAGCAGGCCTGGACCTCCAACGCGTACAGAGCGAGTTCATTCCAAGTGTCCAGCTTGGATACCCAATAATTAAAAGGCACAGAGGAATCACGGAGGACGCTGGTACGGTTGGCAAGGTACTCCCTCACCATCTTTTGAAACTTTCCACTCCTTGTGAGAGTACCCCGTGCCTCAGGGCCTATAAGCTGGGTGGGTCTCAGAAAACTCCCAGAACGTTGACAGTGTTCCCCTGCTTCTGCTGGATTGGAGTTGCATCTCTGTCGCATGTACGCCTTGGTTGGGCAACGAACTGTGTCCTCTGCCGCTAGCGTGTTCAGATGGGAATTTTTTTAACTGTTCTGCAGCAAGGACCTCCTGGTACTGCCCCATTTTTGTAGACCTCTCCACTTCAGGAAAAAGAGAGTGAAAGTTCTCCTTGTAGCGGGGGTCTAAAAGTGTCACCAACCAGTAATGACTGTCACCCAACATTTTGACAACGCGAGGGTCACGGTTAAGGCAGCGTAACATAAAGTCAGCCATGCGTGCCAGACTGGTAACGGGCAAGACTTCCGTGTCCTCACCAAGATGATGACTGACCATGCTCTCCTCCTCCTCCTCCTCCCCCCTGTCCCCAGGCCACCCACGCTGAACCGACGGTATGACAGTTGTACAGGTACTACCGTCTACAGCGCATGATACCAGCTCCTGTACTTCCTCCTCCTCCTCTTCCTCATTGTCCCCCATTGCACATTGGGATGAGATGAGGCTGGGCTGTGTGCAATCGCCCGCTGCGGCTTCTTGATCCATCTCATCATACTTTGGCTGCAATGCCTCCTCTTTACTTCTCTGCAGAGAGCGTTGCAAAAGACAGACAAGTGGGATGCTGATGCTAATGATGGCGTCATCGCCACTCACCATCTTGGCGGACTCCTCAAAGTTTGTCAGGATATTACATATAACAAAACCTACAAAAGACAAAAGACAAAAATATATCTCATACCCTACCATCATTATATATAAATGTAAAGCAAAGTTGCATAATAAATATAGGGTACTTAGTGAACTATTTTTGATAGTTTTTAATATAGGCAGTATAGGTACCGTCCCAATTTAGGGTCACCTTGCCGCTGGTGGGACGGCTTGTATACTTTTTTTGATCAAAAATAGTTCACTAAGTACCCTATATTTATTATGCAACTTTGCTTTACATTTATATATAATGATGGTAGGGTATGAGATATATTTTTGTCTTTTGTAGGTTTTGTTTCTTTTTTGCTAGTGTGAACATGCTCCTATTTCTTGCATGTCGACCATCTTAGACCTCAGTTCACATTGCCTGGTTTTTTGTCTTGTTTGCATTCTGTGCAATTTAAGGGTGTGGCATCCCCTTTGTTGAGCTGACTGGTATATATGTAGCTTACCACGGGCCTGGGTGGTCTGGAGTTGGGACCCGGTCCTATTTGTCTACCCTTTTATATGCATTACTTCAACTTTGATATACAGTAAGGTTTTTAATATAGGCAGTATAGGTACCGTCCCAATTTAGGGTCACCTTGCTGCTGGTGGGACGGCTTGTATACTTTTTTTGATCAAAAATAGTTCACTAAGTACCCTATATTTATTATGCAACTTTGCTTTACATTTATATATAATGATGGTAGGGTATGAGATATATTTTTGTCTTTTGTCTTTTGTAGGTTTTGTTTCTTTTTTGCTAGTGTGAACATGCTCCTATTTCTTGCATGTCTACCATCTTAGACCTCATTTCACATTGCCTGGTTTTTTGTCTTGTTTGCATTCTGTGCAATTTAAGGGTGTGGCATCCCCTTTGTTGAGCTGACTGGTATATATGTAGCTTACCACGGGCCTGGGTGGTCTGGAGTTGGGACCCGGTCCTATTTGTCTACCCTTTTATATGCATTACTTCAACTTTGATATACAGTAAGGTTTTTAATATAGGCAGTATAGGTACCGTCCCAATATAGGGTCACCTTGCTGCTGGTGGGACGGCTTGTATACTTTTTTTGATCAAAAATAGTTCACTAAGTACCCTATATTTATTATGCAACTTTGCTTTACATTTATATATAATGATGGTAGGGTATGAGATATATTTTTGTCTTTTGGAGGTTTTGTTTCTTTTTTGCTAGTGTGAACATGCTCCTATTTCTTGCATGTCTACCATCTTAGACCTCATTTCACATTGCCTGGTTTTTTAGGATATTACATATGTCAGACATCCAGGTCCACTCCAGAGGTCTTATGTGTGGAGTCTGACCTGAATATCGACGGCTTTGTTGCAGCTGGTACTCCACAACTGCTCTCTTCTGCTCACAAATCCTTTGCAACATGTGGAGGGTAGAGTTCCAACGTGTGGGGACATCACACACCAGTCGGTGTGCCGGATGCTGCTGCAACACAGCAAGGGCGGCGGAAGCTGTAGCCGACTTCGGAAAATGAGCTGACAGGCAGCGTACTTTGACGAGCAGATCTGGTAACTCGGGGTATGATTTAAGAAACTGCTGAACCACGAGGTTAAGCACATGAGCCAGGCATGGTACGTGTGTGATCTTGCCTCGCCTCAGAGCCGCCACCAGGTTACGGCCATTGTCACACACGACCATGCCAGCATGTAGGTTCATTGGTCTCAGCCACATATCTGCCTGCTCTTTCACAGCTGTCCACAACTCACAAGCAGTGTGAGGTTTATCACCTAAGCTTATGAGTTTCAGCACAGCCTGTTGCCGCTTGGCTGAGGCAGTACTGCAGTGCTTCCAGCTTGTAACTGATGTGGTGATATCTGAGATGGAGGCTGAACATGAGGAGGAGGAGGATGATGCGCAGGAGCTGTACACTGTGGGGGCAACTCTGACTGACATAGGGCCCGCAATCCTCGGTGTGGGGAGGATGTGTTCCGTCCCAAGGTCCGACTGGGTCCCAGCTTCCACTATGTTTACCCAGTGTGCCGTCAGGGAGATGTACCATCCCTTGCCACAAGCACTTGTCCACGTGTCCATTGTCAGGTGGACTCTCCCAGTAACTGCGTTGTTGAGGACACGGCAGATGTTTTGGGACATGTGCTTGTGTAGTGCGGGGATGGCACACCGGGCAAAATAGTGTCGGCTGGGGACCGAGTACCGAGGGACGGCCACCGCCATAAGGTTGCGGAAGGATTCCGTCTCCACCAGCCTAAAAGGCAGCATTTCCAACGCAAGCAGTCGTGAAATGTGCGAATTTAGGACTGTGGCCTGTGGGGCGTTGGCTGTTAATTTGCGCTTTCATTCAAAGCTCTGGGATATGGACAATTGAACGCTGCTGTGGGATGTGGACGTGGACGTTGATGCTGTTTCTTGAGAAACTGCCATAACAAGTGAAGACTGAGAGGAGGGGCCATCTTTCCATGCAGTATGGACAGGGGATTGCCTTACACGCACAACAGGGGGTTCTCTTACACGCACAACAGTGGAAGAAGCAGTGGTGACACCCGCTGACACTGATCGTGGACCCTGGGGTTCGCCCCACAAAGTCGGGTGCTTTGCTGCCATGTGCTTGATCATGCTGGTGGTGGTCAGGCTGGTAGTTTTGTCACCCCTGCTGATGCTGGCATGGCAGGTGGTACAAATGGCCTTTTTGGGGTTATCAGCAGAGTCTTTAAAAAAATTCCAGACTCTGGAAGACCTACCGGTTGTACTGGCAACGTCCCTCGTGTTGGTGTTACGGGGTACAGTTGCCCGCCTTCTGTTTGCGGCCACCACACTGCTTCTTCATGCCTGTTGGGGTACTCTGCCTCCCTCCCCCTTTGTTCTGCTGGCCTCGCTCTGCGTGTCCTCCTGCCACGTTGGGTCAGTTACTAGATCATCCACCACCTCCTCCTCTTCCATTTCCGCACCACGGTCTTACTCCTCACTTCGTGGCAATTGTGTCTTGTCACCGTCCACATCTTGTGACAAATTGCCAGCGTCGCCTTCCTGTGGCTGGCTGTTCAAATATTTGGCCATCGCTACATGGGATCTCCTCTTCCACCACTTCAAGCGGAGCAGGCGAGGGGCCCAAATATGGAAATGGACCAGTGAACAGCTCTTCAGTGCGTCCAAGTGTGGGATCAGTTGCTGTCTGACGACACTCGGTATGGTGGGAGGAAGGAGCATCAGGGTGAGGAGGAGTATGCGGTCGAGACTCACGGCTACTAAGAGTTGACCGTGTGGAAGACAGACCGGAGGTGGTGGTGCCCAGGTGACTGGAAGTATTATCTGCTATCCAATTAATAACCTGTTCACACTGATCAGTTCTCAATAGTGTGTTGTGTGCTTCCATAGTAATTCGGTCAAGAACTGGGAGCGAGAAAATGTGGCTGTTGGTTGTGGCACATTTTCACCTTGGCCGCGGCCCCGTCCTCTGCACGCACCATCACCAGAATGTCCAGTTCCACGTCCCTTGCCATGCGCCTTGCCCATTGTAAATGAAGTAAAATAGCTTACACTCGCACTATCAATGGCAACAGGGTAATAAAAAGGAGATTTGATCCGTGGAAGAGGAAAACCACAGTTCTAGTTATCTGGCCTACACCAGACTCTTTTAAACAGATATATTTGTGTCTGAACAGTCAGCGAGACACTCAAAATGTTTTTTTTTTGGAAAAAAGGCAAAAAAGTGGATAATACAGAGATTTGAACCGTGGAACTGCAAAACCACAGTTCTAGTTATCTGGCCTACACCAGACTCTTTTAAACAGATATATTTGTGTCTGAACACTCACAGACACACTCAATTTTTTTTTTTCGGGGGGGGAATACCAAAAGGTTAATAAGACGCGTTTTTGTACAGTCTGACTGAGGGGGAAAAAAAAAAAAAGAGGATTTAGATGAAAAAAAAAGGATGAGACCTGGGGCTAAGTCTAGCAATTTGAAAATCAGCACACAGGACTGTAATGCAGTGTTTGTTGGTATAACCACTGCGTCTCCTATTCAGCCTGCCTGCCTGCCTGATATCTGGGATGGATATTAGTCCTGAGAAGGACTGTTTGTTTGATTTTGCAGGCTTTAGAGACCCTTCACTACCTATTTTGCATTATAAATCTCTCCCTTGCTCAGCAGCACTCTCCCTACACCGTCTAATCCGGAGCGACTGTGTCCAAGATGGCGGCGCCCGGTTTTAAATACTGTGCGGCCAGCCAATTACTGTAATGCCCACAACCAACATGGCTGTGGCATTACAATGACTGGCTGGCAATCCTTGCATATTCATTGGCTCTGTAAAGAGCGCCAAACGTGCAGGGCGGAGACCCGAGCTCTCGCCCGAGTAACCCGGAAATGCTTGGTGCTCGCCGACCATCCCGAGTAGTGAGATGCTTGGGCGAGTACCGAGCAGTGTCGAGCATGCTCGCTTAACACTATTAATTATCATTATTATTGCACTGTCTGTTCCCCTAATAATGGAACCCTCCACTTCCAGCATCCATCTGGCCTGCCTAGACACTCCCCCCGGCTTTCAGATGAAATGCCTTGCTACAGTATTGCTATCCCTGTACTCCCCTCATCTGCCAACTTAGCAAACTTGTTGAGGTGTGCCAAGTCAGGACTAGCCTCCCCGACACTCTTCCCTGCCTTTTGTCAAACGGTTAGCTGCCTCACTGTCCTGAAGCGCCATACTACAATCCTCCCTCACATCTACCCCAGCGAGCACCTGCTCAGTGAGCAGCAATCTCTTTTTCATATTATCATGGAATCTCAGTGTTGCCAGCTGTTCATTTAGATCCAGTAGCTGGGCTTCCAAATGTACAACATGCTCATATCTCGCACAGCAGTATGCACCCTCAAATGGATGTTCAAGGATTTTATACCTGTGACAAGACATAAACTGAATGGTATTGTCAATAATGGAGCATATTTTCCTAATGGGGATTGCACAAAGAAATATAAAAAAGTATGTCACATACACACTTCTCAGCACATGACATGGGGTGCGTCTGCAAGGGTTAATTTATCTCTTCTCACTCAATCTAGCTTGCAACCTCTATTATAAGTTATAAAGTGACCTCTCCCTCTGGTTAGCTTGCCTGCTGCAACATCATCATTAAGTTGTGACTCACATGTGATGTGGCACTAGACATGCTAATAAAAAGAAGATCTGCGAATGCTGTCAGGTAAAAGGGGGTACTCCTGTTTCTGTCAGTAGCCACAGACCACTACTTTTGCTGAGGAATGGGCTGTGCGAATAAATTCGACTGTACTCAGTGGGAGTAGAAGTATGGAAAGGAAAGAACATAAACATCTAAGGACTTAGTGAACATGGGATACTATCCAGGGGAGATTGTATTTTGTGAACATGAGTAGGGTGGCACTTTACTATAGGGCTATATTTAGATGTGCTTATGAAAAATCAATTTTCATCCTGAAAAAAAACAATTTTCATCCGTATTTTGTCATCCATATTTCTTTCGCATGTCATCCATTTGTCATCTGTATATTAGTTTCTACATCTATTTGATATCTATCTTGCATTTGTTTTTATACAACATTTAAAATACCAAATACAGTTTCCTAGATTAATAATTTCATTAGATCTGTAAAAATCTAATGCAATATGTACGATTCATATGGGAACAATTTTTTTTTGCACACATAGACTTGAATAGGCGAGTATAAAATGAAAAACAGATCGGACTATGGCATATTGCAACTTTTTTCACACAGATCTTCTGTCCATGAGAATAATCGCTAAACTACACAGCCCTGTAAAAGAAAGGAAATTGGTCAATGAGTCGATGAAATTGGTCAGTGTTCTGTTCTTATGCTGCCCAATTTTAACACAGACAAAACACATACAGTGGTGGCCAAAAGTATTGGCACCCCTGCTATTCTGTCAGATAATACTCAGTTTCCTCCTGAAAATGATTGCAATCACAAATTCTTTGGTATTATTATCTTCATTTAAGCATCACATGATTTTTCAAACCGTGCCAATACTTTTGTCAACCCCCTTTTTTAGGTTTGGTGTGGAATTGTATCCAATTTTGCTTTAGGACAATTATTTTTGTGTTTTTTCATTGAAGACAAATTAAATGAAGATAATAATACCAAAGAATTTGTGATTGCAATCATTTTCAGGAAGAAACTGAGTATTATCTGACAGAATTGCAGGGGTGCCAATACTTTTAGCCACCACTGTAAGTACAATATGCTCGACTGAACCTGCTCTCGGGCACAATATTCATGAGAACTTCTTTGCCCAAGTTTAATATTTGTCTCATATTAGAGTAAACTCTCTCTTCGACAATCGACAATCTGGCTTCCGCCCCCACCATTCCACCGAAACTGCCCTTACCAAAATCACCAATGACTTACTTACAGCCAAAGCTAACAGACAATTCTCTGTACTCCTTCTTGTTGACCTGTCCTCTGCTTTCGATACAGATGACCACTGCCTCCTACTACAGATCCTCTCTTCCTTTGGTGTCAAAGACCTTGCCTTATCTTGGATCTCCTCATACCTTTCTAACCGCACATTTAGCGTCTCCCACTCCCACACTACCTCCTCACCCCACCCCCTCTCTGTTGGAGTCCCTCAAGTCTCTGTCCTAGGACCCCTACTCTTCTCAATCTATACTCTTGTCCTGGGACACCTCATAAAATCCTATGGCTTCCATTACCATCCGTACTCTGATGACACCCAGATCTACCTCTCTGGCCCAGATGTCACCTCTCTGCTGTCCAGAATCCCAGCATGTCTAGCAGCCATATCCTCCTTCTTCTCCTCTCGCTATCTCAAGCTCAATGTGGACAAAACTAAACTCATTATCTTTCCCCCATCTCGCATATCTTTCCCACCTGATCTTTCTATCACAATAAATTACATCACTCTTTTCACTGTGCCGAAAATCCCCTGCCTCGGAGTAAACCTTGACTCTGCCCTGTCCTTCAAACCCCACATCCATCTCGCCACTTCCTGTCGCCTCTAGCTTAAAAATATTTCCAGAATCCGTACTTTACTCAACACTCAAACTACTAAACTGCTTGTGCATGCCCTCATCATCTCCCGCCTCGACTACTGCAACATCCTCCTCTGTGGCCTACCTGCTAATGTAAGAGGGAAGACCAGGGTGTAAGTACTTTCAAAACAAGGGATCCGTAACTGCCAGGGCCGTACCTATGGTTTCAGGGGGAAGACAGACTTCCAGCACAGGAGTCAGGTGACTGGGAAGCTGGGGCTGTGTCCAGAGTAAGAGCTGGGAGGTCAGGTGACCGGAAAACTGATGGCGTGGCTAGAGAGAGGGAGAGAAGATGACTTTTGCGCGGGAAAGCGAGAGCAGAGTCCAGCTCAGGACAGCAGTATGAGAGGGTCCAGGCTCCTGGCTCCAGTACTGGGAGCAAGAGCCGAGTGCAGTTGTCTGGAGGAGTCAAGCCGACTAGAGGGAGAAGAGATGCAGGGTCTGTGGAGCCGAACACGTGAGGTGCCATGTTTTGGACTAGGGGCTCAGCGGGTAAAACTGGAGACTGCCCTCTGCCGCCAGAAGACGGAGCATTGTTTGGGCGGGGAAGCCGGAAGAAATCTACACCGGCATCAGCTGGCAACTGCCTTGTGGAGGAAAAGAGTCAGCTAAGTGTAAAAACTGTCAATTGCGACCGGTTCGACGCTGCTATATCTAGTTAAACTGTGAACTGTCAGTTAAAGTTTTTTACCTTCTACTTCCCTTGTTTCCCCCCATATTTTCCCCTGTTACTCCCTGCGTGGAGATTGACCCTGTTATTATAAACTTCCCCTGTTTATTAACCATGTATTGGCTGCTCTGTGTTTCTGTGTCGCTGCATCTAAAGTACCCCTGTTACACTAACACTCTAGCACCCCTCCAGTCCATCCTCAACTCTGCTGCACGACTTGTTCATCTCTCGCCTCGCTACTCCTCTGCTACCCCCCTTTGCAAATCCCCCTTTCACTGGCTCCCATTTCCCCAGCGTATCCAGTTCAAACTACTAACACTGACCTACAAAGCCACCCATAACCTCTCTACTCCTTACATCTCTGAACTAATCTCCCGATATATTCCCTCACATAACCTCCGGTCCTCCCAAGACCTACTTCTCTCCTGCACACTTATTCGTTCCTCACGCAATCGCCTCCAAGATTTCTCCCGAATATCCCCCATCCTATGGAATTCTGTGCCTCAACATGTCCGATTATCCACCACACATGGATCCTTCAGACAGAACCTGAAAACCCATCTCTTCAAACAAGCTTACAGCCTGCCATGACCTTTCTTGCTGCCATTTCAACCAACAACATTGGAGCTACTGCAACCCCTCAACCTACTGTCTCCTCCCCCATTCCTGTAGAATGTAAGCCCGCAAGGGCAGGGTCCTCTTCCCTCCGTACCGTTCTATCATTGTTAGTTTGTTTACTGTAAGTGATATCTGTATTTGGTATGTAACACCTTCTTATGTACAGCGCCATGGAATCAATGGCGCTATATAAATTAATAATAATAATAATAATCTTTCAGGAGAAGTTACAAGAGATGCAGCTGCTACTAATTATTTCTTCTACATGCCCTTAATCAACTGCTAATCAGCTCCTGCCAGTAGAAGGTAACTGAGTGACGTAGAAATAGTGCCATCTGCACAGTCCCATCAAATTTCATCTCAAGCCATATTTCCTCTAACTTATTCCAGGAAAATCACCCACATACCAACTAACCGCTTGTTCGTCAGGTGCAGCCACTGGGTGTAAACATCTCATAGTCATCGATCTCTTAATGCAGGATTCAGCTGAAAACTAAGCTGCTCATCTGCTCTTCTTCATCATTCCTTCTCTCACCAATGGTAAAACAGCACTGCTATGGGAGCAGAGCTAAATATTATTTTTGGATTCAGACAAAATCTGGATTGTTTAGCATGGGCTTGGCAAATTATTAAAATCAATTCAATTAATCGCTTATCCCTATAGTAAACGTAAAATACTGTATGTTGAACATAAGTAGAAGTTGAATATAATTGTTTAAGAGTAGTGTTGAGCGAGCACTAAAATGCTCGGGTGCTCGAAGCTTGGGCCGAGCTCGCCGTGATACTCGGGTGCTCGACCCGAGCAACGAGCCCAATGTTAGTCTATGGGAGACTCGAGCATTTTTGCGGTGGCACCCCCGGCAGTCTTTTAAAAGCCTAACAAGTGCCCAAAACGATAGTGACAGTGCTCAAATGACATGGGGACAGCATGGGGATCGCCTCAGGAAGCATTTCTGACCCCCAGGTCACTGCTGTCAACAACGTGGTCAGAGGTATTAAGCCACTTTTACGGGCTCACAATAAAACGTTCAAAAACGAAAGTGAAACTTTTTTCTTGTGAAATATGTTAAGGAACATCCTTTCCAGGGAAAAGACTTGTGTATAAGTTAAAATAAATGACCAAAAACAAAAATATTCCTCCACACCTTCGGCTATGTTCACAAGTAGCATTTTTTATGCGTTTTTGCACTTTTGTATTGCTTTTAACTATGACAAATGCATTCACCAGGAAATGTCATTTTAACATTTTACAACCTTATCTGGCCATGTGCTGTGTGACACATGCATAAAGTGCTGAAAAGACATGGGAACAGCATGGGGAAGACCCCTGGAAGCATCTCTGACTCCCAGGTCACTGTCTAAAAGTGTGCCCATCATAAGTGATCCTTGCCACATCAGAAGATGCAGACTTGCAACTATCCCCATGCAAGTTCTAGTCCCAGGGCAGTGTTCAATTGTACCTCCCCCATTCCTTGCAATACAAGCGCAAGTATGCAGCCTGCCACCCACCCACCCCCAGGCGGCAATACCATACTGCTTGAACTTGAAATTGGGCCTTTTAGGCATGTGGAGGCGGAATCTGGCCACCACGTCATGGCTGTGTTGGCGGCCTGGAATCCATACTCAGTCCCCAGCCGCCCGGCGGCCGGGTGTCCATACTCGGTCCCCAGCCGCCCCGCGGCCGGGTGTCCACACACGGTCCCCAGTCGCCCCTATTTCTCCTTGGAACATCCCCCCACACACTTTTCTTAGCCCGGCCTGCTTTAGGCAGCATTGGATGAGCCCACCAGAGAACCAGACTCCTCCGGTGGGCCCTGACTTCTCCATCGGTGGAGTTGAGAGTGCCAAGGTGAGGAGCATGATGATGATGACAGAAGTTAGCATCTGCTATGTTTTCTTTTAATTCAATTGTAAGTGTGCAGCCTGCCACCCACCCACCCCCAGACTGCAATTCCATACTGCTAGCTTGCACTTGAAATGGGGCCTTTTAGTTTGGAGGAGGCCGAAGCTGGCCACTACCTCATGGCTGCTTCGGCAGCGAGGTATCCATACTCAGTCCCCAGCCGCCCCTATTTGTCCTGGTGTGCCTTACACATAAGATTAAGCGCGTATACCAAAACATTACCTGTGCCCTCCCCAGTACATTTAGTGGGAAGGAGAGCCTATTCCGCTGTAGTGTATGCATGCCAAACCCCTGTTCATGGTACATGCGAAGATGCCTCCCACCTTGCACCTGTCGTTGCAGACTTGCAACTATCCCCGTGCAAGTCCTTGTCCCAGGGCAGTGTTCAATTGTACCTCTCCCATTCCTTGCAATGCAAGCGCAAGTATGCAGCCTGCCACCCACCCACCCCCAGGCTGCAATACCATACTGCTTGCTTGCTTGCACTTTAAATTGGGCCTTTTAGGCATGTGGAGGCGGAATCTGGCCACCACGCCATGGCTGTGTCGGCGGCCTGGTATCCATACTCAGTCCCCAGCCGCCTGGTGGTCGGGTGTCCCCGCTTGCTCCCCAGCCTCCAGGGGATGGCCGAGTGTCCATACTTGGTCCCCAGCCACCCCTATTTGTCCCGGTAACCTTTCCCACACTTTTCTTAGCCTGGCCTGCTTTAGGGCAGCATTGGCCGAGCCCACTGGACTATCAGACTCCTCCGGTGGACCCTGGCTTCTCCATCAGGGGAGTTGAGAGTGCCAAGGTGAGGAGCATGATGAGGATGATAGAAGTTAGCATCTGCTTTGTTTTGTTGTAATGCAAGCGCATGTATGTAGTAGCGGCTAGGCCTGAGGTGGTCAGCGTTTTGGCGCATATCCTACCTCCTCCGAGGATTGCTGGATGTTTTCCTGCTACTATCCCAGTTCTATGACTCCCGTTAAAACAAAGCTTAAGGTGATAAATGATGGATGAGGTAGTGGGAAAGGAGAAAGAGCAGGAGGAACAGGGACCATTCACATCAATATCAGGCCAGTCAACCAGATATGTCTTGTAGGATATGTTTCTGTAACAAAAGGAGCGATTCGGCTACACTGTTATAGGGCATACAGTGAGTGCAATGCCTACCAAAAATTTCGAGGCACTCCAATGCCCCTTGGAAATGACATGGAGGTCAGAGGGCGTTAACTAAACCTTTTTTTCCATTTATAGCAACTGGGTCTCCTGTGCACTGTTGGCCTAAGCAGTGAATGGAAGGCTTTCCAAAAATTATGAGGCACTGCAATGCCCCTTACAAGAGCCATGTGTGGCACCCCAGGGGTCTGGTCACCACAATAATAGAGATATTACGTTGGAGAGCAAGTGGGAGGTTTCCTGGTCAGGATCCCTTAAACATGAAACATCCTCCTGCCCCAGTCCTGGGAGGGGAGAATTCTTCTCTTATAAACTGGATCTGGGGCGGGGTTGAGTGAGTCAGAGAACAGTCAGAGTCAGATTGAGAGCAAGGGAAAGTAACAGCAAGGAGCTCTGTAGGAGCTAGAAGCTAAAGACCAGGGGCTGGAAGCTGAGCAGAGCTTGCCCTGGCAGAAGACAATAGGAACCGGACACAGGAGCCCGAGGCTGTGAGGACTTATATATCCAGCAGCAGAAACCAGCCGGCAGGGGATTTCAGGTCCTCTGGCCATAGAAGCCCGGAGGCTCAGTCACAAGCAAGGGACCAGCACCGCCGTCGTGGAGCGGAGGCTAACAGAAGGCCCCAAGTCACCAGCCATACGGGTGAGCACTACACGGTACACTCAGGGACGTGGGCTACTTCTACCCGCTTACAGCAAGGTAGCCAGGAAGAGTGCAGACAGACGGGGAGGCCTACAACTCCACCTGGCCAGGGGAACTCCTGCTTGCTCACAGACTGACCAGGCCTCTTATACTAGCCAGTACTCCTGGGAGGGTCTACCTTATAATCATGCTGCGCTCGTGCACCATCACCCCCATCATCCACACTCACTGCCCTGAGGCTATACTCCTCCCGTGGGGAGTTATCCCATTCTCTGCTGCGCACACACCAGCCTCAGCGGTCTGCCTCTCAGCGGTGGTACTCCCTGACCGCAATCCACGGGTAGCGCAGTCGGACAATTAACCTCAAAACCTAAGAAAGACTGCCACTGGTTTGACCAGCCTGGGCCACGGGACCGGGTCACCGCCACGGAGCCTACAGACCCCAGAGACCCGGCACCGGGTATCCCACACATGTGTACACATGGCCCAGGGGGCGCGTCACATGCAGTACAGCATATTACAAACATAAGTCCCATTATTGGGGAGTGGGTCTCCCATAGTATTTGCTTATGCCTTGCAAGTAAAAGCTGCCAAAAATTAGGACGGAGCAACTTGCAATGCCCCTTAGAAGAGCCATGCAGTACAGCATATTACAAACATAAGTCCCATTATTGGGGAGTGGGTCTCCCATAGTATTTGCTTATGCCTTGCAAGCAAAAGCTGCCAAAAATAAGGACGGAGGAACTTGCAATGCTGGCACCCTGGTGATATAGTGGTGGTGGAGGCTGAGGATAAGGAGAAGAAGATAAAACAGCCGAAATGAGTAAGCGTATACCTATGTGTGGGTGTGAAGCGGTGCATGTGAATACACCTCCCGAAATAACACAGTGGATTTTGCTTTATGTTACTCTGCTGTCATTTGGTGGTGATGAGAAGTCTGGCCCAATCCAGTCCTTGTTCATTTTGATAAGGGTCAGCTTGTCAGCATTGTCAGTTGACAGGCGAGTGCGCTTATCAGTTATAATTCCCCCAGCGGCACTAAAAACACGCTCCGATAACACGCTAGCAGCAGGGCAGGCCAGGACCTCCAAGGCGTACAGAGCGAGTTCATTCCGCTGGTACGGTCGGCAAGGTACTCCCTCACCATCTTTTGAAACTTTCCACTCCTTGTGAGAGTACCCCGCGCCTCAGGGCCTGTAAGCTGGGCGGGTGTCAGAAAACTGTCCCAGAACGTTGACAGTGTTCCCCTGCCTCTGCTGGATTGGAGTTGCATCTCTCTCGCCTGTACGCCTTGGTTGGGCAACGAACTGTGACCTCTGCCGCTAGCGTGTTCAGATGGGAATTTTTTTAAGAGTTCTGCAGCAAGGGCCTTCTGGTACTGCCCCATTTTTGTAGACCTCTCCACCTCAGGAATAAGAGAGTTAAAGTTCTCCTTGTAGCGGGAGTCTACAAGTGTCACGGTTAAGGCAGCATAACATAAAGTCAGTCATGCGTACCAGACTGGTAACGGGCAAGATTTCCGTGTCCTCACCAAGATGACGACTGACCATGCTCTCCTCCTCCTCCTCTTCCTCCTCCCCCTGTCCTCAGGCCACCCACGCTGAACCGACGGTATGACACTTGTACAGGTACTACTGTCTACAATGCATGATAACAGCTCCTGTTTTTCCTCCTCCTCCTCCTCCTCCTCCTCCTCCTCCTCCTCCTCCTCCTCCTCCTCTCCCTCATTGTCCCCCATTGCACGTTGGGATGAGATGAGGCTGGGCTGTGTGTAATCGCCCGCTACGGCTTCTTGATCAATCTCATCATATTCTGGCTGCAATGCCTCCTCTTTAATTCGCTGCAGAGAGCGTTGCAAAAGACAGACAAGTGGGATGCTGACACTAATGATGGCGTCATCGCCACTCACCATCTTGGTGGCCTCCTCCAAGTTTGTCAGGATGGTACATATGTCAGACATCTAGGTCCACTCCTGAGGTCTTATGTATGGAGTCTGACCTGAATATCGACGGCCTTGTTGCAGCTGGTACTCCACGACTGCTCTCTTCTGCTCACAAATCCTTTGCAACATGTGGAGGGTAGAGTTCCAACGTGTGGGGACATCACACATCAGTCGGTGTGCTGGAAGCTGCTAATGCTGCTGCAACACAGCAAGGGCGGCGGATGCTGTAGCCGACTTGCGAAAATGAGCTGACAGGCAGCGTACTTTCTCGAGCAGATCTGGCAACTTGGGGTACGATTTAAGAAACCGCTGAACCACGAGGTTAAGCACATGAGCCAGGCATGGTACGTGTGTGATCTCACCTTGCCTCAGAGCCGCCACCAGGTTACGGCCATTGTCACACACGACCATGCCGGGATGTAGGTTCAGTGGTCTCAGCCACAGATCTGCCTGCTCTTTCACAGCTGTCCACAACTCACCAGCATTGTGAGGTTTATCACCTAAGCTTATGAGTTTCAGCACAGCCTGTTGCCGCTTGACGGAGGCAGTACTGCAATGCTTCCAGGTTGTAACTGATGTGGTGATATCTGAGATGGAGGCTGAACATGAGGAGGAGGAGGATGCGAAGGAGCTCTACACTGTGGGGGCAACTCTGACTGACATAGGGCCCGCAATCCTCAGTGTGGGGAGGATGTGTTCCGTCCCAAGGTCCGACTGGGTCCCGGCTTCCACTATGTTTACCCAGTGTGCCGTCAGAGAGATGTACCGTCCCTGGCCACAAGCACTTGTCCATGTGTCCGTTGTCAGGTGGACTCTCCCAGTAACTGCGTTGTTGAGGGCACGGCAGATGCTTTGGGACACGTGCTTGTGTAGTGCGGGGATGGCACACCGGGCAAAATAGTGTCGGCTGGGGACCGAGTACCGAGGGACGGCCACCGCCATAAGATTGCGGAAGGATTCCATCTCCACCAGCCTAAAAGGCAGCATTTCCAACGCAAGCAGTCGTGAAATGTGCGAATTTAGGACTGTGGCCTGTGGGGTGTTAGCTGCGAATTTCTGCTTTCGTTCAAAGCTCTGGGATATGGACAATTGAACGCTGCGGTGGGACGTGGACGTTGATGCTGTTTCTCAAGAAACAGCCATAACAAGTGAAGACTGAGAGGAGGGGGCATCTTTACATGCAGTATGGACAGGGGATTGCCTTGCACACACAACAGGGGGTTCTATTGCACGCACAACAGTGGAAGAAGCAGTGGTGACACCCGCTGACACTGATCGTGGACCCTGGGTTTCGCCCCACAAAGTCGGGTGCTTTGCTGCCATGTGCCTGATCATGCTGGTGGTGGTCAGGCTGGTAGTTTTGTCACCCCTGCTGATGCTGGCATGGCAGGTGGAAAATAACCCCAAAAAGGCCATATCAGCAGAGTCTTTAAAAAAATTCCACACTCTGTAAGACCTACCGCTTATACTGGCAACGTCCCTCGTGTTGGTGTTACGGGGAACGGTTGCCTGCCTTCTGTCTGCGGCCACCACACTGCTTCTTCCAGCCTGTTGGGGTACTCTGCCTCCCTCCCCCTGTGTGCTGCTGGCCTCACTCTGCATGTCCTCCTTCCACGTTGGGTCAGTTACTAGATCATCCACCACCTCCTCCTCTTCCACTTGCGCACCACGATCATCCTCCTCCCTTCCTGGCAATTGTGTCTCGTCATCGTCCACCTCTTGTGACAGATTGACAACGTCGACTTCCTGTGGCCGTGGCTGTTCAAATATTTGGGCATCGCAACATGGGACCTCCTCTTCCACCACTTCAAGCGTATCAGGCGAGGGGCCCAAATATGGAAATGGACCAGTGAACAGCTCTTCAGTGTGTCCAAGTGTGGGATCACTTGCTGTCTGACGACACTCTGCATGGTGGGAGGAAAGAGCATCAGGGTGAGGAGGAGTATGCGGTCGAGACTCACGGCTACTAAGAGTTGACCGTGTGGAAGACAGACCGGAGGTGGTGGTGCCCAGGTAACTGGAAGTATTATCTGCTATCCAATTAATAACCTGTTCACACTGATCAGTTCTCAATACTGGTGGTGTTCTGTGCTTCCCTAGTAATTCAGTCAAGAAGTGGGAGCGAGAATATGTGGCTGTTGGTTGTGGCACATTTTCACCTTGGCCACGGCACCGTCCTCTGCACGAACCATCACCAGAACGTCCACTTCCACATCCCTTGCCACGCGCCTTGCCCATTGTAAATGAAGTAAAATAGCTTACACTTGCACTATCAATGGAAAAAGGGTAATAAAAAGCAGATTAGAACCGTGGAAGAGGAAAACCACAGTTATTGTTTACTGGGGTATACCACACTTTTTTAAATAGAGATATTTGTGGCTGAACAGTGAGCGACACACTCAAACTGCTTTTTTTTTTAGATACCAAAGGCCCAAAATTGGATAGTACAGCGATTTGACCCCTGGAACTACGAAATCACACTGGGATGTCGGGCCTACACAAGACTATTTTCAACAGATATATTTTTGTGTCACAACAGTCAGGAGACACTACTGTTTTTCTTTGCGGAAAATATACCAAAACCTGAATAATTGAGATTTTTTACCGTGGGATGGCGAAACCACAGTTATTGTTTACTGGGGTATACCACACTTTTTTAAATAGAGATATTTGCGGCTGAACAGTGAGCGACACACTCAAACTGCTTTTTTTTTTTAGATACAAATGGCCCAAAATGGATAATACTGAGGTTTAAACCTTGGAAGTGCAAAACAACACTTCTGTTTCTCTAGCCTACGCCAGACTATTTTCAACAGTTATATTTGAGTCTGAAAAATCGGAGACACGCTTTTTTTTGGGGGGAGGGGACACCCCAAATGGTTAATAAGACGGGTATTTGTACAGTGTGAAGGAGGAAAAAAAAGGAGGATTTAGATGAAAAAAAATGGATTTTTCCTGGCTCCCGACACCTGGTGCTAAGTCCAGCAATTTCAGCAACAGGAGCACACAGGACTGTAATGCAGCGTTTGCTGGTATAACCACTGTGTCTCCTATACAGCCTGCCTGCCTGGTATCTGGGATGGATATTAGTCCTGAACAGGACTGTTTGTTTGTTCTGGCAGCCTTTACAGACCCTACACTAACTATTTCGCAGTTTATATCTCTCCCTAAATCAGCAGCGCTGTCCCTACACTGTCTAATCCGGAGCGACTGTGTCCAAGATGGCGGCGCCCGGTTTTAAATACTCGAGGTGACGCTGTGCGGCCAGCCAATCACTGTAATGCCTACAACCAACATGGCTGCAGCATGACAGTGACTGGCTGGAAATCCCTGCATGTTCATTGGCTCTGTAAAGAGCGCCAAACATGCAGGGCGGAGACCCGAGCTCCCGCCCGAGTAACCCGGAAATGCTCGGTGCTCGCCGAACATCCCGAGTAGCGTGATGCTCGGTCGAGTACCGAGCAGTGTCGAGCATGTTCGCTCAACACTATTTAAGAGTAAGACTCATTAGTTTACTCATATTTGTAATTAAAAAAAAATCTCTTTAGTAAGCCCAAAAAAAGTATTATTAGTAGGGTAAGAGCAATGTGTGGTTTCTGTTAGACCAGTCTTAATTTCACCTTTAAAAGTTTCTGTGATTCAGCTTACAGCCAGTGAGAAGAGAAGAAATGCACGACTTGTGATTTCCAACACTCTTCAAAGAGTTCTGAAGAGCTTGTTTATGTATAGCCTTCTTGAATACAGTCATATTGTGCAATAAAATTGAGCATTTCTTAAATAGAAGCAAATAGCACAATTCATACCTGCGTAATAAGTAAATACTGTATATTTAAAACTAATAAGCAAGTACTTATGCTACCAGTTGTAATATTCATGAAAACTAACTAACAATACACTTAAACCACTTAGCTGGATTTATCCTTTGTATCCAACTGGGCCATTCAGAATTTGTCTTCTTGTAAATTTGCTTTTTTTCAGGTTCCTCATTTGATCTATATCAGGTATTACCTGCATAATTCCATATGGGGCAATATTGCAGGAGTAGGCTGGCCTTACTATTTTAACCAATTCTAAATGTGAAGCTGTAATATAGTCTAAAACAATTGTGTGTTAGAATCAACTGTAAGAGTAGAAATAGGAGTATAGTATGTATAGTCCCCCTCATCTGAGATCCCACCTTTTCATATTGTATTTCATTTCCTCAGGAAACCAATAATGCCCTTGTCCATGAGTCTTTAGGTAAATATCTCATTGTGCATTGTGAACCATGGATACATCCCCTATTTTCCTGCTTGATCTTTCCTTGGTCAGAGAAACTCACTACTCTATTTATGCGTATTTTCCCAAATTTATAAGCCCTTTTGTACATTAAATAATTCAATAGAATGGTGGTACTAATGGGTATGCCCTATGCCGGCTGCAAGAAGGGACAACTACCATGGTTGTGTGAAGCTTTCAAGGTTTAAAAATATAAAACAACTTGCGCTGGTATAGTTGAATGAAGATTGACAGCTCTCAAACTGCGACAGCTTCCTATCCATTGGTACACTCCCATCTATAGACCTATAAAAAAGGACCCACAAGTGCCTAGGGATCACCTCTGAAGAAGGAAACTGGAGTTTCCGAAACGCGTCAGCCTTTCTGATCTTCCTAGGCCACCGTACCGGTACTCACCCACTTGACGTGACGTCACGCAGGTCCTCAAGCGGCCATTGTGCACAAGCGCGCAGGTCCTTCACTGCACCGATAAGTGCTGACACACGGAGACTGATGAGAGCGGTGGGTTTCCGGCTGGGACCCTGCCCATCCCCTCTCTGCACCATGCTACCAGCATCCATCCTCATAGCGGAGGAAGCAACTTCTCCCACTCGGACCGGCAGCCATTCAGGTCCACTGACAATAGATGTCCACAACTGACGAGAAGATTTCTACTGAACCGTAAGTCATTGTGCCAACCTGCCAGAACATGTGCAGCATCCTGGAATAGTTTATGCACACTGTGATCAAGCTTTTCTTTCTCTGATCCACGCAAGGATTCAAGCAACAGCAGTTAGGGGACTCCCCGTACTTCTAAGCATAAACCAAGACAAGCCATCTTTTACTAGTGCTGCAGGAATTTTACCCCGCTCCATTCCATCAAGGAACCTATCTGCTTTAGCTACTCCTGGGTCCACGTATATACCAACCAGTGTCTAGCACCTTGCAACTAATAAATGTGGGTCTCTCCCTAAACAGCACCAGTCATCAACTAATAAGTGACTCGACTTGTACAGGTATATCTTACCACTGCTCTTTAGCAGTACTCGTTATAAAATACCGCCATTTCCTATTGATCTTTTTCCCTGCTCCTTTTGTCACTCAATACAGGTGATTGCCTTCACCCTACAAGTGGAAGCAGTCCCCTTTTCTGCATCAAAATCTTCCAACTACAATCAACCACTACAGGTACATAAACCCCCTCTCCCTCTCGGCAACTAGGCTCTCCCGTGACTGAAGTAAAACCGACTCTCCTTCCTTTACAGTCTAACCTGAATCTGGATAACCCACACCTGACCGGAACCCCCCCTAAACCCTCCTACACATCAAAACAGGTAACTTGATATCCTAATGATTCATGAAGGCATCCTCTGAAACCTGTCACTAAACAAATCCTCTCCTCTCTCCACATAAGGGGGACCCTCCGACTTGGTCATCCACAGACCCTCCAGGAAGCTCATAACTGCCTCTCAACCAGGACAAACTTCAAGTGCCCCCATCCTGACTAACTTCCCTCCTTCCATTGTTTTTAGCATGCTAGTCACCTTTTAAAACAATGATTTTAACTTCTTGTAACCTACTTAATTAATAAAGTTGGTCATTTTTTAATACATTTTGTACATTATTCCATTGCCATGTTTCTCAAATATCCCCCTAAATCCAGTTATGTCATATTCCAACAATTAAGGAGAGACAACTCCTCTTTTGTCAAAGGGATTTCTAGATAGGGCATTAATTTGGCCAATGTAGGAGAATGAGTACAAAGTCAACAGTGTGTAAGATTAGGCAGACAAAATATAGCTCAATGGTGTATTATAAATTTATTATTCCACGCATCCTGAAGATATTTTTGTATATCCTCAATTGTGATCATAATTAGTTCAAAACACTTAACTGAAACACATGCATGATGTGGTCTAAGTCAAATTGACTCCCAGGTCACTGCTGTCAACAATGTTGTCAGAGGTATTATGCTACTTTTACGGACTCACAATGAAACATACAAAAACGAAACCAAAATAGATTTTCCTGTGAAAAATGTTAAGGAACATCCTTTCCAGGGTAATGACTTTTATGTAAGGCAAA
Source organism: Phyllobates terribilis (assembly GCF_046119375.1). Lineage (NCBI taxonomy): Eukaryota > Metazoa > Chordata > Amphibia > Anura > Dendrobatidae > Phyllobates > Phyllobates terribilis. The sequence continues at coordinate 289,898,210 of NW_027362769.1, forward strand.
ATAAATAACCAAAAACGAAAATGCTCCTCCACACCTTGGGCTATGTTCACATGTAGCGTTTTTGATGCGTTTTTGCACATTTGCATTGCTTTCAATGGTGAAAAATGCATTTACCAGGAAATTTCATCTTAACATTTTACTACCTTGTCTGGCCATGTGGTGTGTGAGACATCATCAGCACATCCTGTTTCATTTAAGAAGGAGGTACTCTGAAATTCACAAACACTATTTTTATAGGGCCATCAGGTGGCCCTTACTATTCTTAAAGGGCCAGCAGTCAGCTATGCTTTGTTGTTCCCATTATTAAAGAGTGGGTCTCCAATACTGTTACTGCATATGCAGTGACTGCAAGGACTGCCAAAAATGTGGATGCACCCCAATACCCCTTTGAAGAGACATAGAAGAGGGCCTCAGTAAAAAATATGTTCCCATTAAAAGGGAGTGGGTCTCCTATTGTGGTACTGCCCATGCAGTGACTACAAGGGCTGCCAAAATTTGGGAAAAAACCCAATACCAATTTAAAGACACATAGAGGTGGGCCAGAGTAACCACATGTTCCCATTTTTAGGAAGTGGGTCTCCCATACTGCTTGCCTATGCAGTGAATGCAATGGCTGCCAAAAATATGGAGGAACTCCAATGTCCCTAGCCAGAGACGTAGAGGTCGGAGGGCTTCCTGAAAACAATGTTCCCATTTTTAGGAAATGTGTCTCCCATACTGTTTAGCTATGTAGTGAATGCAACGGATGCCAAAAATTTGGAGGAACTCCAATGTCTCTTGCAAGAGAAGTATATATGTTGATATTATAGATATTGTGGTGATCTGGTGGTGGTGGATGAGGAGAAGGAGGAGGACAAGAGCAAATAGACAAAGTCAGGAAGCTTATACCCATTTCTGTGTGTAAAGACAGAGGTGCATGCGAATAGAGTTAGACCTCCCAAAAATAAGATACTGTATTTGAGTTTATTTTCCGGTGCTATCATTCGATGGTGTTGAGAAGTCTGGCCCAATCCAGTCCATGTTCACTTTTATAAGAGTCAGCCTGTCAGCATTTTCAGTTGACAGGCGGATGCACCTATCAGTTATAATTCCACCAAAGGCACTAAAAACCCCCTGTGACAAAACGCTAGCGGCAGGGCAGGCCAGGATCTCCAAGGCGTACAGAGCCAGTTCATGCCATGTGTCTAGCTTGGATACCCAATAATTATAAGGCACAGAGGAATCACGGAGGACGTTGGTACAGTCGGCAAGGTACTCCCTCAGCATTTTCGGAAACTTTTCCTTCCTTGAAAGAGTACCCCGCGCCTCAGGTCCTATGCGATGGGAGGGTCTGAGAAAACCGTCCCAGAACTTTGACAGTGTTCCTCTGCTTCTGCTAGATTGCATTTGTGTCTCTCATGCCTGTACTCCATGGTTGTCCAACAAACTGTGACCTCTGCCGCCAGCGTTTTCAGATGGTCCTTTTTTTAATAATTCCGCAACAAGGGCATTCTTATACTACCCCATTTTATTAGGCCTGTCCTGCAAAGGAATAAGAGACATAAAGTTCTCCCTGTAGCACGGGTCTAGGAGCTTCACCAAGCAGTAATGACTGTCACCCAAAATTTGGACAACAAGAGGGTCATGGGAAAGGCAGCGTAACATAAACTCAGCCATGTGTGCCAGACTGCAAAGAGGCAAGACTTCCGTGTCCTGACCAAGAGGATGACTGACCATGCTCTCCTCATCCTCCTCCTCTTCCTCATCCTCCCTGTCCTCAGGCAAACCACGCTGAACAGACAGTATGACAGTTGTGCAGGTAGTACCGTCTATAGCACAGGAAACTAACTCCTGTTCTTCCTCCTCTTCCTCATTGTCATCCAAACCACGTTGTAATGAGATGAGGCTGGGCTGTGTGGAATCACCCTGTATGGTTTCTTGCTCCATCTCATCATGCTCCGCCTGCAATGCATCCTCTTTAATTGTGAGCAGAGAGCGTTTCAGAAGACAGAGAAGTGGCATGGTGCTGCTAATTATAGCGTCGTCGCCGCTCACCATCTTGGTGGAGTCCTCAAAGTTTTGGAGTATGGTACAGATGTCTGACATCCATGTCCAATCCTGAGGACTTATGTGTGGAGTCTGACCTGAATACCGACGGCCGTGTTGATGCTGGTAGTCAGCAACTGTACTCTTCTGCTCACAAATCCTTCCCAACATCTGCAATCTTGAGTTCCAACATGTGGGGACATCGCACACCAGTCAATGAGCTGGAAGCTGCAAACGCTGCTGAAGCACGGCAAGGGCGGCGGAAGCTGTAGCTGACTCTCTAAAATGGGCACACATGTGGCGTACTTTGACAAGCAGATGCAACACATCTGGGTAGGTTTTGAGAAATAGCTGAACCACGAGGTTAAGCACATGGGCCAGGCATGGTACGTGTGTGAGCTTGCCTCGCTTCAGAACTGCCACCAGGTTCCGGCCATTGTCAGATACGACATGACCATGCCTGGCTCTAGGTTCAGTGGTGTCCACAACTCTTTAGCATTGTGCGGTTAGTCACCTAAGCATATTAACTTCAACACAGCCTGTTGCCACTTGGCCGAGGCATTGCTGCAGTGACTCCAGCTTCTGCCTGAGTGCTCATTTTGGAGATGGAAGCAGAAGAGGAGGAGGAGGTGCAGGAGCTGTAGAATTTAGGGGCAACCCTGATTGACCCAGGGTCCGCAATTCTCGGCGTCGTGAGGATGTGTTCCGTCCCAAGGTTCGACTGGGTCCCGTCTTCCACTATATTAACCCAGTGTGCCATCAGCGAGATATACCGTCCCTGCCCACAATCACTTGTCCACATGTCCGTGGTTAGGTGGACTTTCCCAGTAACTGCGTTGTTGAGCGCACGGCTAATATTGTGGGACACGTGCTCCTGTAATGTGGGGAAGGCACACCGGGAAAAATAGTGGTGCCTGGGGACCAAGTACTGAGGGATGGCTAGCGCCATCAAGTTGCAGAAAGCTTCCATCTCCACGAGCCTAAAAGGTAACATTTCGAGCGCAAGCATTCACGAAATGTGTGAATTTAGTAGTGTAGCCTGTGTGGCATTGGCAGCGTATATGCACTTGCGTTCCAAGGTCTGGGGTGGAGACAACTAAACGCTGTGCTGGGACAAGGAAGTGGACGTGCTTGCTGATGGTGCTAGTTGAGTGTGTGCACGGACACGTGCAGGGTGGGAGGCATCTTCGCATGCGCCATGGACAGGGGAATGGCGTGCACAACAGCGGAAGAAGCAGTGGTGTCACCCACAGACACTGTTTCTGGACCCTGGGATTCAGCCCACTTAGTAGGGTGCTTTGCTGCCATTTGCCAGATCATGCTGGTGATGGTCAGGTTGCTAGTTTTACTATACCTGCTGATGCTGGCCTGGCACGTGGTGCAAATGGCCTTTTGGGGGTTATCTGCAGAGTCTTTAAAAAACAACCAGACTCGGGCAGACCTAACAGTTGTACTGGCAACTTCCGTCATGTTGGCTTTACGGGGAACGTTTTCCCGCCTTGTGTCTGCAGCCACCACACTGCTTCTTCCTGCCTATTGTGGTGCTTTGCCTCTCTCCCCCTGTGTGCTGCAGTCCTCGCTCTGGATGTCCCCCTGCCAGGTTGGGTCAGTTACTTTATCATCCACCACCTCGTCTTCCACTTCCGCTCCCTGGTCCTCTTCCTGACTATCTGGCAATTGTGTCTCATCATCATCATTATCATCCTCCTCTTGCAACAGTAATTGCACTTTCCCACTATTGCCTTCATGTGACCGTGGCAGATCAAATATTTTGGCATCACTACACGCCTTCTCCTCTTGGCTCGCTTGAAGCTGGCCGAGCGAGAGGCCCGAATCTACAAATGGAAAAGTGAACAGCTCTTCTGAGTGTCCAATTGTAGGATCAGTTGTCTCCGGGCACTCGGCATGGTGGGAGGAAGGAGGATCAGGGTGAGGAATATTTGGTCCAGGCTCACGGCTAGTTAGACTTGACCGTGTAGAAGACAGGGTGGTGGTGGTGGGAAAGTGACTGGAAGCATTATCTGGTATCCAACCAACAACATTTTGACATTGTTCTGGGTTCAAAAGTGGTGTGCTGCCGCCCCCTAGCAATTGGGACAGGTAGATCCGGCAACAAGGTGTGGGTGTTTGTTGTGGCCCAATTTCAGCTTGCCCACCTCATCGGCCTTGGCCTCTGCATACACCATCACGTACACTTCCCCATCCTTTGCCACGCACCTTGCCCATTTTAAATAGAGGACAATATTTTTCACGTTCACTAGAAATGGCTGATTTTGAAACACTCTTATAGGTGTTATGTCTGACAGAGAGCCACGGTTTTAAATAGCAGGCCTGTAATTTACTAATATTATTCTTCACAAAGACCTAGTGTGAATAGCTTAACCGACAGACTGCACGAAATGGAAGGCAAAAATGGCTGATTTTGGAACACTGTTATATGTGATATGTCTGACAGAGAACCACGGTTTTAAATAGAAGGTCTGTAATTTACTAATAATATTCTTCACAGAGACCTAGTGTGAATAACTTGGCCAACACACTGCAACAGAATGGAAAAGGAGGCCAATATTTTCCAGGTTCAGTTCAAATTTCTGAATTTTTATCCCTGAAATATGGAACAGATCTGGTTGTATTCTGCAGTGCTAACAAGCAAATGGAGCAGAAAAATGGTGTACTCTGAATTGCTTTTTAAGCAAATAACCAGGATTAAGATAAAAAAAAAATTTCCCCGGCCACTGATACCTGGGGCTATGTCTTCAAATATCTGTAAGGACAGCAGCAGCAGTAACGTGCTATGGACCCTCTTGCACTATATGCACTGCAGTGTGCCACATACGCTGCCTGCCTGCCTAACTTCTGCTATCACCTTCACCTCAGAAAATATGCACCTGGATTAGTCCTCAGAAGTACTGTTAGTTCAGATGGATATATAGATATATGTTGTGGAATACTTATACTAACTCTAAACAAGCAAATCTCTCCCTGACTCAGCAGCAGCTCTCCCTACTCTGCCTGATTCCAGTGTAGACTGTGACTAGCATAGCGGCGCCAGGTCTTGAATAGACCTGATGACTCTGTGCGGCCAGCCAATCACTGTAATGCCCACAACTAACATGGCTACGGCATTACAGTGCATGGCAAGCAATCCCTGCATGTTAATTGGCTCTCTAAAGAGCGCCAAACATGCAGGGCGAGGACCCGTGTTCCTGCCTGAGCAACCCGGAAGTACTCGCCGAGCTTGTTGAGTACCATGATGCTCGAGCGACTACTGAGCAGTGGCGAGCACGTTTGCTCATCACTAATAGCCACCTGTTTAGGTTGTTCCAGGGCTCTAAAGAGCTGTCTGATATTTTCAACATTCCTTATAGACCTACTTAAGGTCCTAAAAAAATCCCTTCTACTCCAGATGGGTTCATACTCATGTGCCACTCCAAAAGTGTACCTGGAATTGGTGTAAATGGTTGCTGTCTGAACATCTGTCATTGTACGCACTGCAACAAATTGCCTTAAGCTCTGCCTTATCTGCTGAACAGGAGGACATGGGTGGTTTCAGTATTAATTCATATAATTAACACATCTTTAAGGTGATCAGTGCATATCCCATGCATAGACTCCCTTAAAGTCCATCTAAAAAAATGTAAAAATCTGCAATAGCAAATGGCGTTTCAACAATATTCTCTAGATCTTTCATGTTAGTTTTCATTAGTTTTAAACAATGATGGCAGTCATCACGATTATAAAAGAGAAAAATGTTGTGTAGAATAGATCTATTCTGCATTTCCAATCCTTTCTTCATAAAAGATCTTTTGTGCTAATAAGTCTCTTGCTGCTTTCTCATGTTCCCATCCCTTCCTTTGTTCCTGCTCTGGCCATATCTCTGTGACCTCTTTTGTACACAGCAGCATTAATGCAGATGGGTTCAACTATGTGTACTGTTTCATAGTAATGTTGGGGGTCAGTAGGGATGCCTCATATTTTGTATAATGTTTTGTTTGGGCTTGCATCAGAATTCCAGTCACTGCATGTTTGACCTTTATGGTTAACGGGTAATTTAGCACTAAATTTGATACTTTATTTCTGAGCACAACTGTACAGCGCCTCTTGAGATTGGATCTTTAGTATGAATCTTTAACCTGTGATATGAGTGTTAATAAAACTAAATCAATTTAATGTTACTTAAAGTGAACCTGTCAGGTGATTAATGCTGTTCAAAGCACAGACAGTATGAATTACAGCCTGGCTGCGTGATTGCAGCCAGATGCAGTGGGGAAAATAACTATTTGATACACTGCCAATTTTGCAAGTTTTCCCACCTACTAAGAATGGAATCCAGAAAATCACATTGTATGAGTTTTACATAATTAATTTGCATTTCACTGCATGAAATAAGTATTTGATGCAATAGAAAAACAGAACTTAATATTTGGTACAGAAACCTTTGTTTGCAATTAAAGAGGTCAGACATTTCCTGTAGTTCTTGACCAACTTTGCACACACTGCAGCAGGGATTTTGGCCCACTCCTCCAGATCTTCTCTAAATGTTTCAGGTTTCGGGGCTGTCGCTGGGCAACATTGAGTTTCAGTTCCCTCCAAAGATTTTCTATTAGGTTCAGGTCTGGAGACTGGTAAGGCCACTCCATGACCTTGATATGTGTTATGCTCACGCCCGGACTGTTTGGTGTGAGCGTGGTTTGTGGTCCCACTGAGCCACGAACCGAGGAGTGCCTATAGGGGCGTGACTAGGGGCCTCACCAGATCCGACCCTGGACGCACGGCGGCTTAACGATTCCGTGATCTTAGGAGGGACAAGGGAGGTGGCCCAGGTGCTAATCCAGTGCAGACCTCGGTCACACAGCAGTTGACCCACACCAGGGTATGCAGGAACTGGCGAGGTCGGCTGGTGTGTAGATAAGCACCGGCAGGTGCGGTAGGTCCAATAGAAATGCAGATAGGCAGGCAAGTACTGGCAGGCATGACTGATATTCAGGCAGGCGGGCATGGCTGGTATACAAACAGGCAGGCAGGTACTGGCGGGCATGGCTGGTAAGCAGGCAGGTACTGTCAGGCTAGGCTGATTAGAGAATAGTACAGACAGGGATACAGGAGCAGAGCCGCAGGTGCAGACAGGAGTGGAGCAGCGCCGCAGAGTGCGGACGGGAGTGGAGCGGAATGCCGCAGAGTGTTGCCAGGCGGGACAGGGCTCTGTTCACAAGGAACAGACAGGTACAGGAAAGCACAGGGGAATAGCAAGTATACAGAGAATTAGTACTGAGACAGGGAAATGGGACAGACAGAGCCAGATTCACACAAGGTACTTACTATGAAGTAGCGAGTGGACACACTCACAAACTGAAGTACAGAGACGACAGGTAGGATATAGGTTCTGATATTCTGATACAGACACTGCAGAATAAGAAAACGGTACTGGAATAGACACATATGGTAAAGGGAAGGATCGGACATAGAGATAAACAGGTAACAGGCTAGGACACTGTTCAGACAGGAACTGGCACAGGAACAGAATACAGACCCCAGGAAGGCAGTAACAAGCTAGATACAAGACACAGGTACAGGCCTGGGTGCTCTGCCCCAGGGTGGCAGAAACAGGCAAGATACTGGATAGGACCTGGCAACTCAGCAGCAGCACAGAACACACTGAAAGAAAGTGTTGCTCAGGCACCTCCAAATGGGTGAGGTGGTTTAAGTATCCAGTGCCTCACATCAATAGACTGCGGACAGATTAGGAACACGCACTGTTACTTTAAGACTCAGGAAGGGCTGCTGCCCTGTGCAGGCAGCCAAGACACATGCACACAGCAAGGAGAGGAACACAGCGTGCAGCCTGGATTGGTGGGTAAGTCGGCGGTCTTGCATGGTGGGAGATGGGAAGCCATGCCAGCACACTGCCAGAGATGTTACAAAATGCTTCTTACGGAGTCACTCCTTAGTTTTCTTGACTCTGTGTTTCGGGTTATTCTCATGCTAGAAGACCCAGTCATAACCCATTTTCGATGTTCCTATTGAAGGAAGGAGGTTTTTGTCCAAAATCTCGCGATACATGACCCCATCCATTTTTGCTTCAATACGGTGCAGTCATCCTGTCCCCTTTGCAGAAAAGCACCCTCAAAGTATGCTGTTTCCCCCACCATGCTTCACGGTTGGGACGGTGTTCTTGGGGTTGTACTCCTCCTTCTCCTTCTTCTTCCTCCAAACATGGCGAGTGGAGTTGTTACCAAAAAGTTCTATTTTAGTCTCATCTGACTACATGACCCTCTCCCATGCCTCCTCTTGATCATTCAGATGGTCATTGGCAAACTTCTAATGGGCCTGGACATGTCCTGGTGTGAGCAGGGGGGGCCTTGCGTACCTTGAGGGATGTAAATCCATGACTGCGTAGTACATTACTAATGGTAATGTTTGAGACTGTGGTTCCAGCTCTCTTCAGGTTATTGACCAGACCATCCTGTGTAGTTCTGGGCTGATTCATGAACTTTCTCAGAATCATCCTTAATCCACAAGGTGAGATTTTGCATGGAGCCCCAGTCCGAGGAAGATTGAAGATTGTGTTTCTTCCATTTTCTAATAATTGCGCCAAGAGTTGTTGCGTTCTCAACAAGCTGCTTGCCTATTGTCCTGTAGCCCATTCCAGCCTTGTGCAGGTCTACAATTTTGTCCCTGGTGTCCTTAGACAGCTCTTTGGTCTTGTCCATGGTGGAGAGGTTGGAGTGTGATTGATTGAGTGTGTGTACAGGTGTCTTTTATACAGATAACGAATTCAAAAAGGTGCAATTCATACAGGTAATGAGTGCAGAGTAGGAGGGCTTCTTAAAGAAAAACTAACAGGTCATTGAGAGCCAGAATTCTTGCTGGTTAGTAGGTGATCAAATACTTATTTCATGCAATAAAATGCAATTTAATTATTTTAAAATCATACATGATTTTCAGTTTTTTATTTTTAGATTTTATCACTCACAGTTGAACTGTACCTAGGATAAAAATTACAGACCTCTCCATTCTTTGTAGGTGGGAAATCTTGGAAAATCAGCAGGGTATCAAATACTTATTTTTACCACTGTATATGACATGTAGATGCCTGGCAAAGAGGGATTCATCCTCACTGGCAGCAACAAAGCAGTGTTAGGTTTGCTTGTGGCAGATAACCTGGTATGTTTTGGTTTGACAAATCCATTGGCCACACTGAATAATCTCTAAGACATGACGTTGGAGGTTGGACACAACAGTGCTCCCATAGCAAACCGGTTTTTCACACTGGTGCAATTTGTTTAAATTTTTTGAACTAGAAATCCATGGGATTGAGACTCAATGTATCTGCCCCAGAAAGAACACATTCTAGATAGACTGAACGTGGTGTGCTTGCTGAAGTGCGCTAGCTTATTGCCATGGCAGAAAATAATATGTGGTCCATAATGTCAAATATACTTTTGTCTGCTTGCATTGAAGAGGGGTCTGCTCGTCATTTATGCGAGTGTACAATATTTAATTGGCAAAAGCTTTGGAGAACAGATAACAGAGCTTATCCGGGTAATAAATCAATTTGGATTCCCTTTTTAAAGCTGGAAAAATTCTTAAATTTTTCAATTTTGCTTTTATAGATAGGGTCTAAAAGCGTGGCTATCCAATAGTCATCACTTTGCTTCATGTTAACAATACATCTGTCCACCCACAAACATTGCAATATACAGCTTGCCATGCTCACCAGCATGACTGAGGGCCTCATGTAACGGGTCTGGGAGGTGGAACCTCTGAGCTACTATACAAAGGGGCAGTCCTTGTAAGGAAGCGGGTGGCTCCCAGGGAAGCCGGGCAGGTAGTCACGGCAAGTGACAGGAACAGTCTCTGGGTAGAAGGGCAGGAGGTCATGGCAAGTGACAGCAAGGTAAGATCTCTAGACAGGCAGGTGGTCACGGCAAGTGACAGCAAGGTAAGAGTCTCTAGACAGGCAGGTGGTCACGGCAAGTGACGGCAGAGCCTCCAGGTAGGCTAGCAGGCGGGTAGCAGGTGAGCGCTCCCAGGTGAGCGGGTAAGAGTCTCTCGGCTGGCTGGCAGGTGGTCTCTGGCAGGTATCAGGCAGGTATCAGGCAGGTGCTTCCTGATCCACCGGCGGACTGGTCCATAGACAGACTGGCGGATGCAGGTAGACAGACTGTCGGACCGCAGGAATGCAAGCAGGTAGACAGGGCTGGAAAGCAGACTGGCAACAGGACCTGAGGGCTGAAGCAGAGGTGAAAGGCTTTGCAACAACTTTGCTCGGGCACCTCCATTATGGAGGAGGTGCCTTATATATGGGAGCTCCACCGGCAATTGGCCGGGGACTCCTTAGGACGGCACGCCGGCCCCTTTAAGAGGGAGCGCGCGCGCCCTAAGCACAGTGCCCGAGAAGCGGCGAGCGCTGCCAGCAGCGCGGGAAGAGGACGCCGAGGACGGAGCAGGGAGGTGAGAGGAACGACGTCTCTGCTTAGCAGGAGGCAGGGACGCCGACGCTACACCTCATAGTTTCATTACCGTAACCCCACTGTAATTATTGGTTGTCATGGCTAGTTATGTTCCCTCTGTCTGCTTCATCTTCTGCCTACACCAAGTTTATGTCCTCCTCCAGTTACACTGGTCCCTCCATTTCATCCTGTTCCTCCTCTTCAGGGTCCCCAACAGACACAGGGTGATGCTAAATATTTGAAAATTGGTGTTCTTCCTCCATCCCTTCTTGCATCCTTGTGAGTGTTTTTTTCCAGAATAAATATTAGCGGGACTACAATGACATGTAAAAGTTTGGACACACCTGATCCAAATTACTGTTATTTGTGAATAGTTAAGCAAGTTGAAGAAGAAATGATCTCTAAAAGGCCTGAAGTTAAAAATGACACATTTCCTTTTGTACTTTAGACAAAATATATATATAGTCATCTTTTACATTTTAATAGTTACAAAAAGGAAAAAGGGCCAATGCAAAAGTTTTATGCACCCTGCATGGCTAGTACCTAGTAACACCACCTTTTGAAAGTATCACAGCTTTTTAAATGCTTTTTCTTGCCAGACAAAAGTCTTTCATTTTTTGTTTGAGGGATTTTCATCCATTCTTCCTTGAAAAATTCTCCCAGTTCTGTGAGATTCCTGGGTCACCTTGCATACATTGCTATTTTGAGCTCTAGCCACAGATTTTCAACAATGTTCAGATTAGGGGACTGTGAGGGCCATTGTAAAGCCTTCAGCTTGCGCCTTTTTTCGGTAGTCTATTGTGTATTTTGATGTGTGTTTAGGATCATTATCTATTTGTAGAAGCCATCCTCTTTTCAACTTTAGCTTTTTTACAGATGTTGTTATGTTTGCATCAAGAATTTGTTGAAATTTCATTGAATCCATTCTTCACTCTACCTGTGAAATGTTCCCCATGCCATTGCCTGCAACACAACCACAAAGCATGATTGATCCACCCCCATGCTTAATGGTTGGCGAGATGTTCTTTTCCTGAAATTCTGTGCGCTTTTATCTCCACACATTCCTTTGCTCATTGTGGCCAAAACACTCTATTTTAACCTCCTAGGTCCAAAGGATTTGTTTTCAAAATGCATCAGGCTTGTTTAGATGTTCTTTTACATACTTCTGATGCTGAATTTGATGGTGAGGATGCAGGAGAGGTTCTGATAATTCTTCCACGAAGTCCATTTTTGTGCAGGTGTCTCTGAACAGTAGAACAATGTACCACAATCCCAGAGTCTGCTAAATATTTCTGAAGAGCATTTGAAGTCAAGCGGGGGGTTCTGACTTGCCTATCTAGCAATCCTACAAGCAGCTTTAATTGAAATTTTTCTTGGTCTTTTAGACCTTATCTTGGCCTCCACTCTTCCTGTTAACGGCCATTTCTTAATTACATTTTAAACTGAGGAAAGGGAAACTTGAAAATGCTTTGCTATCTTCTTATAGCCTCCGCCTGCTTTGTAGGCCTGCACCATTTTCATTTTCAGAGTCCTAGGCAGCTGCTTAGAAGAACCCATGGCTGCTGTTTTTTGGCACAAGGTTAGAGGAGGCTGGGTTTTTATAAAGCTAGGAAATTTGCATCACCTGACCTTTCCTAATGATGATGGTGAATAAGCAAGAACCCTAACAGGCTATTAATTTCTGAAACCTTGATCAAAGTTATCTGAGCACACAAATCTCCAAGGATGCCCAAACTTTTGCAGTGTCCCATTTTCCTTTTTTAATTTTTAAAATGAAAAAACATGGCAATATGTATATATATTTTTTGCCTAAAATACAAAGGAAATGTGTATTTAACTTTAGGCCTTTTAGAGATCATTTCATCTTCAACTTACTTAACTGTTCACAATAACAGTAATTTTGACCAGGAGTGCCCAAACTTTTACATGCCACTGTACATAGCTGATTCCACACGTGTCCCTAATGACAAATTTGGTCTCCTATTCAAAGGGCAGTATACTGTTTGTACTAATGCTGACACATATACAGTGTCAAATTTTAGTGGGTTGTGATGCAAATCAGGTGGTGCTCTGGTGGCCTTTCTTTTTTTTTTTGCAAAGCCAGGAGGTCATGCTTTGCCACATAAGACCTACTGAAATGGGATGACACTTTCTCTGGCCATAGGTACCACCTTTCTCAACTCAAGAGTGTATATTTGTGAAAAAAATCTTGCACTATTAAATTCAGGCCATGAGCCATGTATGGCATGTGGGTATTTTGCCTGACAGTAAAGCAGACTGAATGTTCCAGCCATTGTCACTCATGTCAATTACAAGTGTCAGTTCTCAGGGCGCCAGTCATTGGGCTAGTTGCCTCTTAATGCAGAGCAGCAATTCTTCTACCATGTGGCTTTTCTCCCCATGCTTTTTTTCAAGATTTCTGTGGCCCTTCTACAGTTTGACCACTAGTGGCAGCTATTGTTCACTTTAATATTGTGCTGCAGTTTCACTCCTTACCACTGGAGGCTGCTGTTGTGTTCTGCAAATGCCTTTTACCAAGATGGCGGATTCTGAATCTATGCAATCCATCTTGTTTCCTGTTTGGGCCTACTTAAAGCCGCATGGATCTCTCATTCATTGCTTGAGTATTGTCTCTAGTAGTGATGAGCGAGCATGCTCGCTACTGCTCGGTGCTCGCCCGAGCATCTCACTGCTCGAGATGCTCGGCGCTCGCTGAGTATTTCTGGGTTGCTCTGGCGGGAACACAGATCCCCTCCCTGCATGTTTGGCTATCTTTAGAGAGCCAATGAACATGCAGGAATTGCCTGCCATGCACTGTAATGCCGTAGCCATGCTGGTTGTGAGCATTACAGTGATTGGCTGGCCGCACAGCGTCATCAGGTCTATATCAGACCTGGCGCTACCATGCTCGTCACAGTCACTTCGGATCAGACAGTCTAGGGAGAGCTGCTGTTGTGTTAGGGAGAGATTTGATTGTGTATTAGGTAGTGTAGGGAGAAAAAACGTACATTACACATATCCATCTTAAAAAACAGTCCTTCTGAGGACTAATCCATCTGCAGAGATATCAGGCAGGCATGGTGTATAGGCAGGCAGTGTATATAGCAGGCTGCAGTGCATATAGCACAAGAGGCTCCATTCCAATTCTGCCTTCTGCTACTGTTAGATATTTCTATACAAAGGCCCAGTACCATGTATACCAGGATAGGAATGAGGGTTACCAGGATGAGGGATGAGGGGTACCATACATACCAGGATAGGGATGAGGGCTGGGGTACCATTCATACCAGGATAGGTATGAGGAGTGCCATGCATACCACGATTGGGAATGAGGGGTGCCATGCATACAGGATTGGGGGTGAGGGGTGCCATGCATACAGGATTGGGGGTGAGGGGTGCCATGCACACCAGGATTAGTGGTAAGGGGTGCCATGCATACCAGGATTAGTGGTGAGCGGTGCCATGCATACCGGGATAGGGGGTGCCATGCATACCAGGATTGGGGATGAGGAGTGCCATGCATACCAGGATTGGGGGTGAGGGGTGCCATACATACCAGGATTGGGGATGAGGGGTGCCATGCATACCAGGATGAGGGGTACCATACATACCAGGATAGGGATGAGGGTTGGGGTACCATGCATACCAGGATAGGGATGAGGCATACCATGCACACCATGATGAGGGGTACCATACATACCAGGATAGGGATGAGGGATGAGGTACCATGCATACCAGGATAGGGATGTGGGGGGCCATGCATGCCAGGATTTGGATGAGGGGTGCCATGTATACCAGGATAGGGTTGAGGGGTACCAAGATAGGGATGAGGGATACCAGGATAGGGAGGAGGGGTACCATGCATACCAGGATGGGAGTGAGGGTGCCATGTGACCTGCTCCTGGTCCGTGTGTGCACGCATGTGGGTTACCCGGAGCCGGGTCTCTGGGGGTAGTAGTCTCCGTGGCGGCGACCCGGTCCCGTGGCCCAGGGTGGTCAAACCAGTGGCAGTCTTTTATATATTTTAGGTTAATGTCCGACTACGCCACCCGTGGATTGCGGTCAGGGTGTACTGCCGCTGCAAGGCAGATCGCTGAGGCTGGTGTTGTGTGCACAGCAGAGGATGGGACAACTCCCCACGGGAGGAGTATAGCCTCAGGGCAGTGAGTGTGGATGATGGGAGTGATGGTGCATGGGTGAAGCAGGAACGACTCAGAGTCTTTGCAGTGCAATTCAGGGTCTTTACTGATGATGATAAGGCAGACCCTCCCGGGAGTACTGGCTAGCATAAGAGGCCTGGTCAGTCTGTGAACAAACAGGAGTTCCCCTGGCCAGGTGGAGTTGTAGGCCTCCCCGTCTGTCTGCACTCTTCCTGCCTACCTTGCTGTAAGCGAGTGGACGTAGCCCACGTCCCTGAGTATACCGTGTGGTGCTCATCCGTATGGCTGGTGACTTGGGGCCTTCTGACAGCCTCCGCTCCTCGATGGCGGTGCTGGTCCCTTGCTTGTGACTGAGCCTCCGGGCTTCTATGGCCAGAGGACCTGGAATCCCCTGCCGGCTGGTTTCTGCTGCTGGACTTAGAGATCCTCACAGCCTCGGACTCCCTTGTCCGGGCATAGTGTCTTCAGCCAGGACGAGCAATATCTGCTTCCAGTCCCTGGCACTCAGCTCCTGCTCCTAACTGTTGCTTTCCCTGTGTCTGGAACTTCACTCTCTCCTCTAACCCCGCCCCAGATCCAGTTTATATAGGGCAGGTTCCTCCCCTATCTGGTCTGGGACAGGAGGTGTGGCATGTTAAGTGCTCCTGTCCAGGAAACTCCCACTTGCTCTCAGACGTAATATTTCTATCACTGTGGCAACCAGACCCCTGGGGTGCCACATTCCCCCCTAGTTAAATTTAGTACTCCGGGACTAAACACATTTTTGCCACATAACATGACAGGGTATAAACAATAATACAACAACATATGTACAAGAAGTTTAGTCTTTAGAGGTCACGGCGCGTCCGTGACTGGGTGTCCATGTCACCCAACGAGGTGAAGTCTTGAACGGTGCGGGGACCTGTCCAAAGCAAACCCCAAACGTTGACCCTGGGCGTGGCTGCAAGGCGAAGCGAACTACTTTGGACCACACAGGGCCACGCCAGACAGGTTTTTCTTCCGTGGCCGTCTTCGGAAGAGGCACCAAGCGCAACTATTTACAATGTAGTTCCGGTTATTCAGCGTCCATAACCTGGCAGTCCAAATTAACCTGCAGGGTAACTAGAGGAACATAATTACTAAACAGGCAACAAAAACATAAACCATTTTCAGCATTTGCCATTTACAGGTTAATCCATATTACATTCTAGATTCTCCAGTGAGCGGGCATCTGTCCCCTAGTGCTCCTGGTAGACCTACGTAACCCACTATCTGGCTCTGCACTTCAGGGTGTAGGAGGTGTTGCGGGTAGGCCTGGCAGCTTCCTGCGTACTCTTTGGCTTACTAGGGGCACGACAGGCTCACTACTAGCAGAGGGTTGATTCTCCTGGGCTGCTTGTATGGATCCTTCTGCCTCCTGGGCTGGCTGCTCTCCCGACACTCCCTGTTCTTCTGTAGGCCCTTGAGGGGCTGGCTGGAGAAAGATGATGACGGGTACCACGACTGCATTGTTAATTTGAGTCCAGGACCGGGGAAAGTCTCCGAGTACTGTACTGATCATTTCTTCCTTTTCCTCTGCGGGTTGAAGGATATCCTGGTCTTCTTCAGCACCTTGTTGCTGCTCGGGACACTTCTTCAGGTGGTCTCTGGAGACAGTGGCTGTGGTCTCTCCTCCATCCTTACTGATGACACATACTTTTGGGTTCTCATGGCTTGAGGGCAGTACGGTGTACGGGTCCTTCTCCCACTGGTCATCCAACTTGTGGAGCCGTCTCTTCCTCTTCAAAACCTGCTCTCCTGTTGCCAGGGGAACAGCGGGAGCATGTTGGTTATAAGTCCTCTCTTGCCTTCCTCTTGCTTGAGACAGACTTCACTCCACGGTCTCCTGTACTTTCCGGTACTGCTGCTGCCATTCCGTGTCCCAGTCTGCTTCTGGTGAGGTGTCCTTGGGTGTCAGGACTCCCATCTCCAGGTCAATTGGCAGCTTACCAGGCCTTGCTCTCATTAGGTAAGCCGGGATGCAGTTGGTGGAATTTACTGGGATATGGTTATACAAGTCCACCAGATCAGGCAGTTTCTCAGGCCACTGGCTGCGTTCCTCCAGAGGCAACGTCTTGAGCAGGTCTTTCACTACCTGGTTCATTTTCTCACACATCCCGTTGGTTTGGGGTGGTAAGGCGTTGTCCTTATCTTCTTGCAGCCATACAAGTTGCAGAACTCCTGGAAGACCTCCGCTTCGAAGGCTGGACCTTGGTCAGTCAACACTTGCTCCGGATACTCGTGTGGACGGCAGAAGTGCTGCTGGAAGGCTCTAGCTGCTGTTTGAACCATTAAGTCCTTGACAGGGACCACCACCAGGAACCGGGAGTAGTGGTCTACGATGGTGAGGGCATAGACGTACCGGGACCAACTTGGAGCCAGCTTCACATGGTCCAGGGCTACCAGTTCTAGTGGCCGCAGTCTCTGCACCATCTCTCAATGGCTCCCCTCATGTCTACCCAGAAGAACCGGTCACGCAACAGGAACTCCAGCTTCTTCCATCCGAAGTGCCCTGCTCCGTTGTGGTATGCCTCCAGGACCATAGCCGCGTCCCGTCTCGGGACCACTACCTGCCAGGTCAGCTCATGTGTCCGGGAATTGACAGTTCTCCGGCACAGCTTCCCCTTGTTGAGAAACAGTTTACTCTTCTCCTTCCACAGCTGTTTGGTCTGCTCCGGGGCGTCTGGGACAAGGCGGGCATCAGACTGTGTCAGCATCTCTTTAACCAGGCGGACTACTGGGTCACTGTCTTGCGTCTCCGCCCAGCTGTAGTGGGGTAAGGGATTGAACGTGGCGGAGTGCCTGTCCCTTACCCGGTGGGAATACTGGGTAATCCCATGATGGTGAAACGCGGGGAGTTCAATCTCTTCCAGTTCCTCTGGATCTTTCCCTCCGTCCGGTAAGTTCGGCATCCTGGACAGGGTGTCTGCATTGGCATTTGAGCATCCTGCCCGGTATTTAATGGTGAAGTCATAGTTGGACTGGCGGGCCATCCATCTCTGCTCCAGGGCACCAAGTTTCGCAGTGTCCAGATGTGTCAACAGGTTGTTGTCCGTGTACACGGTGAACTTGGAAGAGGCAAGGTAATGCTTGAATCGTTCCGTCACTGCCCACACCACTGCCAGGAACTCTAGCTTGAAGGAGCTATAATTCTCAGGGTTTCTCTCTGTGGGCCGTAGTTTTCAGCTGGCATAAACGATTACCCGTTCTCTCCCCTACTGGATCTGGGACAGCACCGCTCCTAGTCCGATGTTGCTCGTGTCCGTGTGGAGAATAAAGGGCTGGCCTTAGTCAGGGTGCGCCAGGATTTCATCCCCCGTGAGGGCCATCTTCAGCTGGCGGAAGGACTCCTCTTCCAGCTTGTCCCACCTGAAGGGTGGCTTCTGGTTTTTGGCCTTTCTGAACTGGCCTATTAGGAGGTCCTGCATAGGAGCGGCCATCTTGGTGAAACCAGGAATGAATCTTCGGTAGTAGCCTACCAACCCGAGGAACTGCCTCGCTTCCTTTATGTTGGAGGGTCTTGGCCAGTCCTTAATCACTGTGATCATATCAGGGTCAGGAGCTACTCCATCAGCACTCACCACGTGTCCCAGGTACTGCACCCTTGGTTTCAGTAGATGACACTTGGAGGGTTTCACCTTTAGGCCGAAGCCTGCCAGGGCATCGAACACTTCTGCCAGGTGCTTTAGGTGGTCCTCATAGGTCTTGGAATACACGATGACATCGTCCAGGTATAGCAGGACCATCTCGAAATTTCTGTGCCCCAGACAGCACTCCATCAGCCTCTGGAAGGTCCCTGGTGCGTTGCAGAGTCCGAACGGCATACAGTTGAATTCACTGAGACCCATCGGGGTGGTAAACGCGGTCTTCTCCTTGTCTGCCTCTGCTACAGGAACCTGCCAGTACCCGCTAGTAAGCTCCAAAGTGGAGAAGAAGTTAGCAGATTTTAATGCAGCTAAAGATTCTTCTATCCTAGGTAACGGGTATGCATCTTTGTGTGTGATACGGTTGATCTTTCTGTAATCTACACACATCCTCATAGTGCCATCTTTCTTTTTCACAAGAACTAGTGGAGCTGCCCAGGGGCTACAGTTATCCCTGATTACCCTAGCCTCCTTCATTTCTCGCAACATTCCCTTGGCGTTCTGATAGTGTGCAGGGGGTACAGGCCGGTATCTCTTTTATGGGTGGATGGTCTCCCGTGGGGATTTGATGTTCTACCCCCTTTACTTGCCCAAAGTCTAGTGGGTGTTTGCTAAAGACCCTTTCGTACTCCTGAACCACCCGGTAGACTCCCTGTTTCTGGTGTGGGGGAGTGGAGCCAGTGCCCACGTGCAGCTTCTGGCACCAGTCCTCCATTTGTTTCTTGGAGCCGTTACCTTCCTCTGGGGGAGATGGAGGCAAGGGTTCCACGGCCTTTACAGAGTTCTGGTTAATGGTGAACAATTTGGCTAGCGTGGCATACCGGGGCAAGTATACTTCTCTTTCCCCAATGTTTAGGATGCGGACAGGTACCCTCCCATGGCGGACATCAACCACCCCCTGTGCCGTCAAAATGGTGGGCCTACTGTCTGAGTAAATGGGTTCTACCATAGCTTGGTAGTCTCTACCCCTCAGACCAATAGCTGCCCGACACCAGATCATCATCTCACTCTTTGGGGGCATGGCGATAGGGAACGGGTCACTCATCCTAACGCTACCTATCTCACCACCCGACAGTTCTACCTGTTGCCGTTTCATCAGTGCCCGGATCTCCTTTTGTAGGACACGTTGCTGGCCGGAGCTGGCGTTCAACGCAACCTGCTGTAAAATGGCAATTACTTCTGAAATGCAATTCTCAATAACGTTAGTACCCAAGGTTATTTTAGGGTGACTTTCACGACGGTCAATGTCCACAATAAACAGTCCCTGCGCCGGCAGTTCAACTTTACCAATTTTGATGGTCACCTCCTTGAATCCGATCTGCGGCACGGGCTGACCATTACTGGCGATGATGCTCAAGTCATTATCTGGGTAACGGGTAATATCCGTGTCATCCCAGTATTGCTTGAAAAGTACATAGGGGATGGTGGTTACCTGCGACCTGGTGTCCAACAGTGCACTCATGGGAATGCCATCCAGTACCACAGGCAAGACCGGTCGTCCCCCTACATACTTGTCACGCCAGTTTGATGGGCCTGATGATCTTACGCCTGGGGGTTGGCCCTTTGCCACAGGTTGGACTCGTTTAAATTACAGTACCTTGCCATATGTCCTGGTTGGTTGCAGCGGCGGTAGATGGGCTGTCCGTCCTCGTTGTAGCGGTCGCTGGGTCTTCCTCTGGACAATGGGATCCTCCTCTGTCGGCGCCACGGGACGTCCTCCGGACTGGTGGCCAGCTTGATCCTTCCTGGAGAGGATACCTGTAATGACTGCACAGTCCTGGTTAATGCGGCAACGTTTTTGGTCAGTTCTTGGACCTGATGGTGCAGGTCTGCAGCCGGGTCTTTATCCAAAGCCTGCGCACCAGCTCCCACAGGCTCTGCAGACAAGGGCGCCGCCTACTGGTGATAGGTAATAGCAGGGCAGCAGTGGGTTACAGCGCTACCCGGTGCCGGTTCTCGGAGCACCCCGATGGCCCTGTCTTTGAACTTTGCAAAGTCTAACCCAGGGTTCTGCAAGGACATTGCACGTAACTGTGTTCGGTGGGCGTTGGACAGCAGACCCTCAATGAATTGCTCAGTCAACAGTTCATCTGCATTCCGCACACTGTCAGGGTCTGCCTGTTTAATGGCTCCCAGGGCCTCCTGCAAATTCAAAGCATAGTCTCTTATACTGTCTTGGGCCCGCTGCGTGCACCCATAGAATCTCAATTTTGATCTCTGCTGAGGTACAGGTATCAAAAGTGTCCTTCAGACGGGCTAAGATCTCCTTCACGGTCTCCTTGTCCCTGACTGACCAGGACTTTACTTCACGTTGGGCTGTGCCGGTTAGCTGGCCTATCAACATGCTCACTTTTTGTCCCTCCGTGAGGGGGTACACTTTAAATAGGCTGTACAGTTTCTCTTTAAAGTCGCTTAGGGTATGCGACTCCCCTGAGTATTGGGGCAGCCAGGCCGCTCCGGGGATGTAAGGCATTGTGAATGGCATTACTGCGGCAGCGGCCGCGCTGGCGGTGGCAGTCCCCTCATCTTCCAACATCCTCCTCCCCCCCAGTCGACCGTGGCCTACCTTCTGTTGCTTCTTCTCCGTAGGCCGTGGCTCCGCAGGCGATCGTCAGGTGGAGGATCTTGCGTCGCGTCCTGGTGACGTCAGCGTCCGCTCGGCTCCTTTCAGGACATTGCGCAGCGTCCGTGCGTAAGGCGGGGATTCAGGTCTCGCGCGGTTTGGACATCCACGCCCCTCTTCTTCCCACGCGGCGTCCCGAAGATGGCGTCCGATGGCGGGAAAACGGCTGAAGACGGCAGGAAATGACTGAAGATGGCGGGAAGCGACTTTTGAGGTACGTGTACAGTCTTTTCAGGCGCGCAAAACCCGTTTGTGGCGGGTTGGTCAAAATCCTGCCGACTTCGCCAAAGTTGACCCGCCCCCTGGGCCGTGTGTGCACGCATGTGGGTTACCCAGGGCCGGGTCTCTGGGGGTTGTAGTCTCTGTGGCGGCGACCCGGTCCCGTGGCTCAGGGTGGTCAAACCAGTGGCAGTCTTTTATATGTTTTAGGTTAATGTCCGACTACGCCACCCGTGGATTGCGGTCAGGGTGTACTGCCGCTGCAAGGCAGAACGCTGAGGCTGGTGTTGTGTGCGCAGCAGAGGATGGGACAACTCCCCACGGGAGGAGTATAGCCTCAGGGCAGTGAGTGTGGATGATGGGAGTGATGGTGCACGGGTGAAGCAGGAACGACTCAGTCTTTGCAGTGCAGTTCAGGGTCTTTACTGATGATGATAAGGCAGACCCTCCCGGGAGTACTGGCTAGCATAAGAGGCCTGGTCAGTCTGTGAACAAACAGGAGTTCCCATGGCCAGGTGGAGTTGTAGGCCTCCCTGTCTGTCTGCACTCTTCCTGGCTACCTTTCTGTAAGCGAGTGGAAGTAGCCCACGTCCCTGAGTATACCGTGTGGTGCTCACCCGTATGGCTGGTGACTTGGGGCCTTCTGATAGCCTCCGCTCCTCGATGGCGGTGCTGGTCTCTTGCTTGTGACTGAGCCTCCGGGCTTCTATGGCCAGAGGACCTGGAATCCCCTGCCGGCTGGTTTCTGCTGCTGGACTTAGAGATCCTCACAGCCTCGGACTCCCTTGTCCGGGCGTAGTGTCTTCAGCCAGGACGAGTAATATCTGCTTCCAGTCCCTGGCACTCAGCTCCTGCTCCTACAGAGCTCCTAGCTGTTGCTTTCCCTGTGTCTGGAACTTCACTCTCTCCTCTAACCCCGCCCCAGAGCCAGTTTAGATAGGGCAGGTTCCTCCTCTCTCTGGTCTGGGACAGGAGGTGTTGCATGTTAAGTGCTCCTGACCATGAAACACCCACTTGCTCTCAGACGTGATATTTCTATCACTGTGGCAACCAGACCCCTGGGGTGCGACACCATGCATGCCAGGATTGGGATGAGGGGTGCCATGCATACCACGATTGGGAATGAGGGGTTCCTTGTATACAGTATTGGGGGTGAGGGGTGCCATGCATACCAGGATTAGTGGTGAGGCGTGGCATGCATACCAGGATTAGGGGTGAGGGGTGCCATGGATATCAGGATTAGTGGTGAGGGGTGCCAAGCATACCAGGATTGGGGGTGAGGGGTGCCAAGCATACCAGGATTGGGGGTGAGGGGTGCCATGCATACCAGGATTGGGGGTGAGGGGTGCCATGCATACCAGGATTGGGGATGAGGGGTGCCATGCATACCAGGATGAGGGAAACCATACATACCATGATAGGGATGAGGGTTGGGGTGCCATGCATACCAGGATAGGGATGAGGAGTGCCATGCATACCAGGATAGAGATGAGGCATACCATGCACACCAGGATGAGGGGTACCATACATACCAGGATAGGGATGAGGAGTGCCGTGCATACCAGGATAGGGATGTGGGGGGCCATGCATACCAGGATTTGGATGAGGGGTGCCATGTACACCTGGATAGGAATGAGGGGTACCAAGATAGGGATGAGGGATACCGGGATAGGGATGAGGGGTACCATGCATACCAGGATGAGATGGGGTGTCATGCATACCAGGATAGGGATGAGGGGTACCATGCATACCAGGATGAGGGGTACCATACATACCAGGATAGGAATGAGGGATGGGGTACCATGCATACCAGAATAGGGATGAGGAGTGCCATGCATACCAGGATTGGAGTGAGGGGCCCATGCATACCAGGATTGAGTATGAGGGGTGCCATGAATACCAGGATGAGGGGTGCCAAGCATGCCAGGATTGGGATGAGGGGTTCCATGCATACCAGGATTGGGAATGAGGGGTGGCATGCATACAGGATTGGGGGTGAGGGGTACAATGCATACAGGATTGGGAGTGAGGGGTGCCATTCATACCAGGATTAATGGTGAGGGATGCCATGCATACCAGGTTTTGGGGTGAGTGGTGCCATGCATACCAGGATTGGGGGTGAGGGGTGCCATGCATACCACAATTGGGGGTGTGGGGTGCCAAGCATAACAGGATTGGAGGTAAGGGGTGCCAAGCATAACAGGATTGGGGGTGAGGGGTGCCTGTGACGGGGTATGCGTCAGAGCAAGAAGAGACCACCGGACTAAGAACGCTCCAACGGGATTTATTAAGGCAGGCAGCATACCAAATCAAAAATCCAAGTTATTCCTAAGGTTCATAATAAGTCCACAATCACCGACGGGCGTGAGGTCTTGCCGCAACTAAGAGCCCCCACACTTCTTCCTCCAGAGATCTCCCAACACAACACTGGTCACGTATAAGTCCATTGTCTTGGGCTACCAGGAACAGCCCAAGGGTAGGGGAGGAGAGGTTTCCCCCCTCCTAGTCGATGGTTTAGTCCATGGCATGGCTCCGATGTGTCTATAAAGATGTGTACTGTGAGTTCTCCCCCTGCTTAAGAGAACAATGGGGAGTCCTCTAGTGGTGTTGACACAAGCCCAAGTTAAATTATGGTTGAGGAACAAAGATCTGGGAAAGAGCATGGGTATTTACATCACATCATGACATTTTATACAGAAATGCAGGACAGGGAAAACGATGTACCATGACAATTCCTTCCCCTCCAATTTTGTGTACGTACAAGGGACCTCTACAGGTCGCTTGTTAAGTACACACAGGCAGGGCTGACCGGACTCAGGGCTCCTCCTGCCTGGACAGTCCATCTGCATTTTGGTGTTGGCTACCTCTTCTATACTGTACTGTAAAGTTATAGGGTTGCGGAGCCAGGCTCCGTCGTAGTAAGCGTCCATTGTCCCCAGAGGCTCTGTTCAGCCAAGTGAGGGAATTGTGATCAGTAACCACAGTGAATTCTCGTCCATACAGATACAGCTTTAGTTTCCGGAGGGCCCACACTATAGCCAGACATTCTTTTTCTACAGTTGCATAGGCCACTTCTCGGTCCAGCAGTTTCCTGCTGAGGTAGGCGACAGGGTGCTCGTCCCCCACTGCATTCACCTGGCTGAGTACAGCTCCCAATCCATAAGCAGAGGCGTCCGTCTGAACAATGAATCGTCTCTTGTAGTCCGGAGCAGCCAGAACAGGGTCACAGACCAGGGCGTTCTTCAGCCGGTTAAAAGCCTCCTCACAGGCTGGAGTCCAGATTACCAGCCTGGGCATCGTTTTCTTGGTCAGGTCGGTAAGAGGCTTGGCCACAGTGCTAAAATGAGAAACAAATTTTCGGTAGTAGCTAGCAGTGCCCAAAAAAGCCATAACTTGTTTCTTAGTTTGGGGTACAGGCCAGTCTCTAATAGCCTGGATTTTTGCAGTTTCTGGACGGAGCTTCCCTGCACCTACTCTATGCCCTAGGTACTGGACTTCACCCATGCCCAATTGACATTTATCGGGTCGAATGGTTAGGCCGGGTGCAAGAATCAGGTCAAGAATAACGGCTACTTGATTCAGATGTTCCTCCCACGTCTGGCTGAAGACGGCGATATCATCTAAGTAGGCACAAGCAAAGTCCCAACATCCCCGGAGGATCTGATCTACCATTCTCTGGAAGTTTGCCTGGGCATTTTTCATTCCAAAAGGCATGCTTAGAAATTCATACAGACCAAAGGGGGTTATAAAAGCGGACCGTCCTCTCCCTTCCTCCGTCAGAGGAATTTGCCAGTATCCCTTACTGAGATCTAAGGTAGTGACATATCGGGATCCAGCCATTCGGTCTAGAAGTTTGTCAATATGGGGCATTGGGTAAGGATCACTGACAGTATGTTCATTAAGTCATCTGTAGTCCACACAAAATCGAGTACTCCCATCCTTCTTTGGTACTAACACCACAGGAGAGGCCCAAGGGCTATGAGAGGCCTGGATTACCCCCAGCTGTAACATCTCCTCTAGTTCGTGCTGCATCGTGTTTCGAACTGATTTAGGTACCCGGTAAGGAGCCTGTTGTATGGGACGGATACCCTGAGTGTCTACATGATGTTGGGTGACGGTGGTTCGACCTGGTTGAGATGAGAAAGCAGCCTGTCTCTGTTGAAGCACTCCCAGCATCTGGTCTTTCTGTAAGGGGTCCAGGTGATCTCCCAGAGGAACCTGTTCCACAGTGAACGGGGCTCTCGTTGCTTCCACGAGATCCGGTAGGGAGTCCTCTTCCTCGGGACCGTCTTCTGAAGCTAGCCGACAGCTTGCTATCATTGGAAGGTTCTGGTCGTGGTATTCCTTAATCATATTCACATGGACAGTCTTTTGTCTTAGTCCCTGATCATCTAGAGCAAGAAGGTAATTGGTGTCATTTAGTTTCTTGAGAACCCGGAAGGGACCCTCCCACGTTGTCTGCAGTTTATTTTGAGGATGGGGAATAATCATTAAGACCGGTTGTCCTTCTACAAACTCCCGATAGCGTGCTTTACGGTCATACCAGGTCTTCTGTCGGGTTTGAGCCATATGCACATGACTCTGGGCGAAACTAGCAAGTTGAGCCAGACTTTCTCGCAGCTTTAGGACATAAGGGACAACAGGGGTGCCTGTACCTTCAACTTGCCCCGCCCAGTATTCATTGAGCAGAGTTAAGGGTCCTCGGACCTTTCTTCCATAGAGGAGTTCAAAGGGGGAAAACCCGGTGGACTCCTGAGGAACTTCCCGATAGGCAAACAAGAGATGGGGTAGGTATTTCTCCCAGTCTGAATCTCTGTCCGTGAAGGCCCTCAGCATATTCTTCAGAGTGCCGTTAAATCGTTCACAAAGTCCATTTGTTTGTGGATGATACGGTGTCGTTCGAATCGCTCGTACTCCACAGGTGCGCCACAGACACTGGACTAGTTCTGACATGAACTGGGAGCCTTGGTCCGACAAGATCACACTGGGAAATCCTACTCTGGTGAAAATGGTAACCAGGGCCTCGGCCACCTTGGCTGCAGAAATACTGGACAAGGCCACAGCTTCTGGATATCGGGTGGCGTAGTCCACAACAGTGAGAATGTACTGCTTTCCTGATCTACTTGGCTTAGCTAGAGGCCCAATGATATCAACAGCTACTCTTTGAAATGGCTTCTCTATGATAGGGAGTGGTTGCAGAGGGGCCTTTGGGTGATCTCCGGGTCGCCCTCTACGCTGACATATATCGCAAGTTCGGCAGAAATGTGCCACTGCCTGAGAAATCCCTGGCCAATAGAAGGTTTCAGTCAATCGTCTCTCGGTGCGGGTTTTGCCTTGATGGCCAGCAGTAGGGATATCATGAGCAAGGTGTAGTAGGGGAATCCTGTATTTCTGAGGAACAATCATCTGTTTGTTACAAGTCCAGGGCTTATCTGGGGAGGCAGCATTGGTAACCCTATACAAAAGTCCATTTTCTCGGATAATCCTTTCCCTGTTCTCCCCTAACTGCCCTGTCTCAGCTCATGCTCTAAAACTAGCTAGGGTGGGGTCAGTATCGACCTCTTGTCGAAACTGAACTCTAACCCAGGTATCACTCACATTGTCCCCACAAGAAGAATCACTCACCGGCAGTGTCGGCGGTTCTGGTGGCCCCATTTCCATGGATGAGTTGTATGCGTCCCCATCTGCTGCTCTCTTGGCTTGACTTCTGGTTACTGCACCGACGAAGTGGCAATGCAGATGTCCCACATCATTTCCTAAAAGAACGTCTGCAGGGAGGCCGCTCATCACACCGACCACGCATTGTTTGGCCCCAAAGCCATAATCCAGAGTCACCCTCGCTCTTGGAATATATCTCTGGGTGTCTCCAGCCAATTCAATGGCAATTCCTGGTCCCTTTTGAATTGCTTCTGGCTGAAGTACGCGGGGATCTGCTATGGTGAGAAAAGTCCCAGTGTCACGGAAGCCGACAACCTTTTGCCATCCAGCACGACCTCCTGTAGATGTTTGTGCTGACGGTCTGAAGAACAGGTGGCTGGGGCTCGCACCCCATAGACTCCTGGTATGGGAGCCAGGGTATGGGAGTCACTTGGCAAGTCGTCAGGGACTGAATCCAGCTCTTCTCCTGGTGAGGGTGTCTGTAAATAATGAACCGGCAAAGGCGGTCTGTAGCTGTCCTGCCTCCGAACACCTGGACATTGGAATTGCAGATGCCCAGGCTGCCCACATCTATAACATCTGTGCTCTGGGACTCTTCCTCCACGTCGTAGTCCCGAAGGCGGAACAGGAGTAATGCGAGGCACAGTCACACGAAAGTCACCATGAGTGGATGGTCTATTGGGATGGTGAGTATGGAAGGCCGAAGGACCAGGGGCCACCATCGTCAGGGGGCTGGTAGTTCTTTTCTCACTGAGTAGTAATTTTTTCCATTGAGGCTTGATGGTGAGAGCCTCATCCGCTAGAGCTGCAGCTTCCTCCACCGTGGCTGGTCTCCTTTCACGCACCCATTCTCGGATCTCAGCGGGACACTTGAAGTAAAACTGCTCTTTCAAGATGACCTGGAGGAAGGCCCCCCAAGTTAAGGCCTCCTCTCCCTCCAGCCAGCGATGACATATTTGTTTGAGTCTGTGGGCATACATCTTGAAGGACACCTCCTCATCACAGGCCAAAGTACGAAACTGGGTCCTATAAGTGTCTGGGGTCACAGCGTAGTGTTCCAGAATAGTCCGTTTAATGTCTGCATACTCACAGTCCCCCCGAGGGTCCATAGCTCTATAGGCTGCGGCAGCTCCACCCTCTAAGAGCCCCACCAGATGTCGGACTCGCTCCCTTTTTGGGACTTCCATTAATCTACACTGAAGCTCAAAGTCCTGGAAGAAGCCCTCAATGTCACCTGCAGCCTCCTGGAATGGCTTGAAATCTTTGCGGGACACTCTGGAGAGTTCCCTCATGGTGGGTGCTGGGGTTACAGTCTGTCTGGCGCTTCTAGCTGCTTCCAAAGCTATCTGCCTCTCCAGCAATGCCATCTCCTTAGCTCCTCGCATGACCTCCATCTTAAAGTCTATGGAGACCTCCTCTCCCGTCATTGCCATCTCCTCCTCGTACCACACAGCCCACTGACTTTTTTGGGTATTTACCTCTGCCTGTCGCCTTTCCTCCATTGGCCGTGGAGGTGCTTCCTCAGTGTCCTCTTGCAGGCGAACTTCTTCCAAAGCCTCAGTTAGCTGCTCCTTTGAGAGTCCCTTGTAGCTGACCCCCAGTTCACGGGCCTTTGTTTGTAAGTTCACCACAGTCCAGTTCTTGTACTCTGAGGCTCTGGTTCCAGCAGTTGATGGGCCGTTGTCCTCCATTCCTTCTGCTCTGACCCCACCGCTGCCAACCAGTTTGTGACGGGGTATGCGGCAGAGCAAGAAGAGACCACCGGACTAAGAATGCTCCAACGGAATTTATTAAGGCAGGCAGCATACCAAATCAAAAATCCAAGTTATTCCTAAGGTTCATAATAAGTCCACAATCACCGACGGGCGTGAGGTCTTGCCACAGCTAAGAGCCCCCACACTTCTTCCTCCAGAGATCTCCCAACACAACACTGGTCACGTATAAGTCCATTGTCTTGGGCTACCAGGAACAGCCCAAGGGTAGGGGAGGAGAGGTTTCCCCCCTCCTAGTCGATGGTTTAGTCCATGGCATGGCTCCGATGTGTCTATAAAGATGTGTACTGTGAGTTCTCCCCCTGCTTAAGAGAACAATGCGGAGTCCTCTAGCAGTGTTGACACAAGCCCAAGTTAAATTATGGTTGAGGAACAAAGATCTGGGAAAGAGCATGGGTATTTACATCACATCATGACCTTTTATACAGAAATGCAGGACAGGGAAAACGATGTACCATGACAGTGCCATGCATACCAGGATGAGGGTGAGGGGTGCCATACATAACAGGATAGAGATGAGGGCAGCGCATAAAAGGATGGGAGAACAGGATGGGGGCAGAACATACCAGCATGGGAGACTGTATACCAATAAAAATGCTTGCCACCCGGGTGTAGAACGGGCTTAATAGCTAGTTTTAATATAATGGTGACACCTTTAGAACAAATACCTGTGGAAACTATTAATAGAAATGCTCTGCTTAATCGCAAAGAGACATATTGGATTTATCGCCTTCATACATTGCATCCCAATGGCCTCAATGATATAGTGGAAAGAATTTAATATATATCTATCCCCCTTTTTTTAAAAAAAAAAAAAAAACTTAAAGAAAAAATAATTTATATATAAAAAACATTTTTCACTTTTCTTGTAAATCAAGTGAATTCTTCATGGGTATTAATTTTTTGATACATGTCTTGAGTGGTTTTTAGTTTAGTGATTTGCTGTATAGGGATGTTTGTTTTCATCATTTAATGAAGCACTATAGATGAAGCGGATAGTGAGACTGATTAGACAGGTGTGGTGATTTCCACACCCTTATTTGAATACCTAGTAAAGTGTAATTATCTTTTTCCCATAAAGCAAAGAGTCATATGTATTTTTATTCAGATACCTGAGGAAGGCGGTTGTTTCCGCCGAAACCCTTGTATCCATTTTTTTACATTCGTATGCTTGAGCAATAAATTTTATTTGTGGACAAGAAGTTTTTAAAATCATTACCACGAGGAGCGCGGCCACTATAGAATTGGATCATTTTCTATTGAACCTTTATGCCTGTGGGAATCCATGGCAGTATACAGCCCAGGATCAATTTGAGGCGAGCAGCAGACCCGGACTAAACCCCAAAGTGTGAGGAGGAACCATATGCTTTTAGTTTTTGTTGCAAGAGGTGAGTGCATAAAACTTCAACAAGAGGGCACCAGAGAGTTACATTGGAAACGTGCTGAGATTGGCGCTGCATGTTTGTTTTTTACACATACCCTACAGGGAATCACCTTACTTCATATTGCGACTGAGAGGATTCAGCTGAAAAACAAACAACCACCACCCAGGAACGGTGAAGGAGCGAGTGGCCTGTCTTAACCCTCAACTGGTGAGGTGGGTTTTGCCACACCCCAGGGAATTTTTATCGGCTGCCATTCACTGAAAAATGCTGGTATGAGGATATGTGTCTCACTTGCTTCCATCCATTTCCTTGTCAACAGGATGTCGTCAAGGCCTCTCTCTTCTGGCCACGCATAACAGAGCTAGCTGTCGCTAAGTGCTGTCTTGGCCTTGCTGAACCCCACATCACCACTCATGTAAATCTTTTTTTTTTTTTCTGACTTCTTTTTTCATTTTTCTCTTGAACGGCTTGTGGTGTTTTCAGTTTTCATGTTAATACTTATATTCCCTTGTTTTTGAAAAATTTTTGTGATTTTTATTTACATTATCCTAAAAGTCATGTTTCATAATGCCCTCGGATTGAATCATCAAAGTATTACATTTTCCGATACTTGTGGGTGTCAAGAATTTGTTATACTCATGTATAATCAATCGCCAATAAGAAAACGATTAAAACAAACGTGATCTTTGCATTTTCTGTAAAAATAAGAGATTTCTAAACACTGGGGTATAGGAAACCCCACATCACCAGTTGCGTGACAAAAACCCCACATCACCAGTTGAGGGTTAAGATGGAATACTATACAAATAGGACAGCAAGGAAAAAGGAACTTTTAGCGTCCATTAAAAACGCAGTGGGTCCGGGGAGAGCGAATGGACCTTTGGAGCCCGTGATAGACCTTGAAGTAAAAAAGACGATAACAGGTTTATTTTTTGAGTTTGCAAAACATGAAATTTTAAATAAGGCATCAAATAGATGCTGATTTTTTACAAATTTGTATTGATCAGGCCAAATGGCCTGAAACTACATTTTAATAGCACTTTTACAGATGATAAGATATTCTCTGACAAATGGAATAATTTGTTAGATGACTGTTCATATAGTTTGATGCGGCTTTTGATTGAGAAGCGCAATGGACTAGCGAGTGGAGCAGCTCAACTCTGCGAAAAGCAGCTAACAAAACTTGAAAAATACAATTTGCTTGATTTTTTAAATGTTATTAACAGTGATATTACTAGGACATTAAAAACTTTCAAAAATGATTTGGTAGATAAAAAAAATTAGAAGGGATATAATCAAAACCAAACCAAAAGAAAATGAGCCATTGGAAAAACCACTAGAGAGACCGAATGGGGAAAATGAGAAAGTAAAAAATAAGAATAAGGAGCAGATAATAATAGCTGCACATCTCTTATCTTGATGGCATGGTGTGGTATATGGGGTACAAAGATAGTGGGGCCATTCTTCATCAATGGAAACCTCAATGCCACTGGATATCTGAAATTGCTACATGATGATGTGTTGCCTTCTTTATGCACTGAAGATGGCACGTTCCCTGAGTTTTTCCATCAAGATGGTGCACCACCACATTATGGATGTCAGGTCCGAGAATTCCTACATGAACAGTTTCCTGGAAAGTTGATTGGTCGTCGTGGGCCAGTTGAATGGCCACCAAGGTCTCCCAATCTGACCCCCTTAGACTTTTATCATTGGGGTCATCTGAAGGCAATTGTCTATGCTGTGAAGATACGAGAAGTGCAGTGTTACGCACACGCCCGGACTGACTGGCGTGAGCGTGGTTAGTGATCCCACTGGACCATGAACCGAGGAGTGCCTGGAGGGGCGTGACTAATTATCAACTCGGTCTGACCATGGTCACACGGCGGCTCAGTCGACTCCGTGAACCAGGGAGGAACCGAGCAGAGGGACCAGGTGCTACTCCAGGTCAGACCCCGGCCACAGCTGTTGACCCACATTAAGGAATGCAGGAATGGGCAGGCTCAGCTGGTATGCAGACAGGTGGGTACTGGCAGGCACGGCAGGCATGCAGACAGGCGAGTACTGGCAGGCACGGCTGGTATGCAGACAGGCGGGTGCTGCCAGGCACGGCTGGTATGCAGACTGGCAGATTCTGGCAGGTAGGAACGCAGGCTGGATAGGGAACAGTGCAGACTGGGATACAGGAATAGAGCCGCGGGTGCGGTGGACTGGCAGAGCAAAACCACAGGTGCAGTGGACAAGCAGAGCGGAGCAAAACCGCAGGTACAGTGGACAAGCAGAGCAGAGCGAAACCGCAGGTGCGGTGAACCAACAGAGCAGAGCGAAACCGCAGATGCGGTGGACAAGCAGAGCAGAGCGAAACTGCAGATGCGGTGGACTAGCAGAGCAGAACCGAGCAGAAGGTGCAGGCAGACAGGACAGGGCTCTGTTCACATGGAACAGACTGGAAAATGCAGGAAGATAGTTAGAACACAGGAGGTAGATACGGAGGCAGGGAAACGGGACAAGCAGAACCAGATACACACAAGGTACTTACAATAAAGTAGCGAGTGGACACAAAACTCACAAACAGAAGTACAGAGACAACGAGTTGGAGTTAGGAGCAGGTTCAGACACTGCAGGAAAAGGGAAGGTACAGACATAGAGACAAACAGGTAACGGGCTAGGACACAGTTCAGACAGGAACTGAATCCGGAACAAGATACAGGAACGAGCCTGGGAACTCAGCCCCCAGGGTGGCGGAAACAGACTAGAAGTCACAGATACAGATAACGGGCCTGGGTATACAGCCCCCAGGGTGGCGGAACAGACTAGAAGTCACAGATACAGATAACGGGCCTGGGTATACAGCCCCCAGGGTGGCGGAACAGACTAGATACAGGATAGGACCTGGCAACTCAGTTGCACAGAACACACTGCAAGAAAGTATTGCTCAGGCACCTCCTACTGGGTGGAGGGGATTTAAGTATCCAGTGACTCACAGCAATAGGCTGGGGACGCATTAGGACTGTGCACACAGTAACTATAAGAATCAGGCAGTAACCCCGCCACCGCCCTAAGCAATTGGGACCATTTCAGTCTGGTTTCAGAGATGACACGTCTGTGAGGCGGGGCGGTGCCAGAAGTGAGATCATTGGTACAATCGTCGAGACTGTGTGGGGACATTGCCTCCACTTCCCTTCCTTTGGATACTTCAGCGCACAGCGAGTCAGCGACTAGCAGATCTGGTGAAGAAGAATAAGAAGACACTGCTGACTGTCCTGAATATATGGTGACTGGACATCCCTTGTACTTCCGCAGTCCCCCTGGAAACACCATGCAGGATCTCCAGAACAGAGCGGGCACTAGATCTCTTGGCTCTGGATGACCTGTGGGTAAACCAGACAGCACCTGGAATGTGAACTTCTTCATGTGTAATGCTCCTATCTGGAGCTTAATTTGTACAAACATATTCTGACTGTTTCTGAGTAGGGCTCGGCCTTCCGCTGACAGTGCCCTAACCGGATTCTGGAGTTGTCGGACGGGAATCAGACACCGACTCTTCAAGGCTTTAAGCCCGAAACTTCCGGTTAATCCGAGGCCTTCACTTGCCACGGAGACAGTCATGGTCATCTGTGGAGATGAAACACTAACACCAAGGGCAGCCTCTCCTACAGGCCTAATGTCTTGGTATTCTCCAACTTCCCTGGACAAAGACCGTCAGGGTGTCCCAAACAACCAGAGCGGGACCGCAATCCGATTTTGTGACTGAGTTCCGGCCTCTGCTTTACCTGACGAACATGGTCAACCTTCATGGATTCTGTGCGGATAGCTGCCTCTACAGGCTGGGGAACAGGAGGTCTTTGGGAGGACAGAACCTAGTGTGACGGTTTACCTCTATGCCTTGCACATCTGGACTGCCTCGAGGTTGGGAGGAGAAGTATTCTGTGGAGCATTGTCATCCTGTGTGGATTCTGTGTGCGCAGTAGCCTCTTCTGGCTGGGGAACTGGAGGGATACCTACACGCATCACCCATCGGGACTGCTCCAGGATATTGGGAAGGGAAGTTTTAGCAGAAGCTTCAGGGTTAGGGTCATCGAAGACCATTAGAAAGGCCACCAGGAAGGCCTGCAGGTCAGAGACGATAGGATCCCATGCTTCCCATAGGGGGTTGATCCAATTCAAGGCATCACCCATTAGGTAGGACATCAGAAATGCTACGTTAACCCTATCAGTGGGAAAATAGTGAGCATAGAATTTGTAATGCAGCATGCATTGCTCCACAAATGCACGGCTTTGTTTTGGAACCCCATAGTACCGTGGTGGATCCGCAGGAATGAGTGCTGATAGTTCCATTTGGGTTAGTGCGTAAATCGCCTGGACTTCAGCTTGAGAAAAATTTTTTCCTTGGTGTACATATTTGCCAGACAAGGATACAAATGTCTCCGAGAGCGAAGGGCCGCGGGGCTCAACGGGGAACATGGCCTGAGCAAACTGTTACGCACACGCCTGGACTGACTGGCGTGAGCATGGTTAGTGATCCCACTGGACCATGAACCGAGGAGTGCCTGGAGGGGCGTGACTAAGTATCAACTCGGTCCGACCAAGGTCGCACGGCAGCTCAGTCGACTCTGTGAACCAGGGAGGAACCGAGCAGAGGGACCAGGCACTACTCCAGGTCAGATCCCGGTCACAGCTGTTGACCCACACCGAGGAATGCAGGAACCTGCAGGCTCAGCTGGTATGCAGACAGGTGGGTACTGGCAGGCATGCAGACAGGCAGGTACTGGCAGGCATGGCTGGTATGCAGACTGACTGGTGCTGGCAGGCACGGCTGGTTTGCAGACTGGCAGATACTGACCGGTAGGAATGCCGGCTGGATAGGGACCAGTACAGACTGGGATACAGGAACAAAGCCGTGGGTGCGGTGGACTAGCAGAGCAGAACCGCAGGTGCGGTGGACAAGCAGAGCAGAGCGAAACCGCAGGCGCGGTGGACAAGCAGAGCAGAGCGAAACTGCAGGAGCGCTGGACAAGCAGAGCAGAGCGAAACCGCAGGTGCGGTGGACTAGCAGAGCAGAGCAAAACAACAGGTGCGTTGAACAAGCAGAGCAGAGGGAAACCACAGAAGCGGTGGACAAGCAGAGAGAAACCACAGATGTGGTGGACAAGCAGAGCAGAGCGAAACCACAGGTGCGGTGGACAAGCAGAGCAGAGCGAAACCGCAGGTGCGGTGGACAAGCAGAGCAGAGCGAAACCGAAGGTGCAGTGAACAAGCAGAGCACAACCGCAGGTGCGGTGAACAAGCAGAGCGAAACCACAGGTGCGGTGGACAAGCAGAGCAGAGCAAAATCGCAGTTGCTGTGGACAAGCAGAGCAGAGCGAAACCGCAGGTGCGGTGGACAAGCAGAGCAAAGCGAAACTGCAGGTGCGGTGGACAATCAGAGCAGATCGAAACCGCAGGTGCGGTGGACAAGCAGAGCGAAACCACAGGTGCGGTGAAGAAGCAGAGCAAAGCAAAACCACAGATGCGGTGGACAAGCAGAGCAGAACGAAACCGCAGGTCCGGTGGACTAGCAGAGCAGAGCGAAACCGAAGGTGCAGTGAACAAGCAGAGCACAACCGCAGGTGCGGTGAACAAGCAGAGCGAAACCACAGGTGCGGTGGACAAGCAGAGCAGAGCGAAATCGCAGTTGCTGTGGACAAGCAGAGCAGAGCGAAACCGCAGGTGCGGTGGACAAGCAGAGCAAAGCGAAACGACAGGTGCGGTGGACAAGCAGAGCAGAGCGAAACCGCACTTGCGATGGACAAGCAAAGCAGATCGAAACCGAAGGTGTGGTGAACAAGCAGAGCAAAGCGAAACTGCAGATGCGGTGGACTAGCAGAGCAGAACCGAGCAGAAGGTGCAGACAGAGATGACAGGGCTCTGTTCACATGGAACAGACTGGAAATTACAGGAAGATAGTTAGAACTCAGGAGGTAGATACGGAGGCTGGGAAATGGGACAATTAGAACCAGATACACGCAAGGTACTTACAATGAAGTAGCGAGTGGACACAAAACTCACAAAGAGAAGTACAGAGACACAACGAGTTGGTGTTAGGTGCAGGTTCAGACACTGCAGGAAAAAGGCAGGTACGGATATAGAGACAAACAGGTAACGGGCTAGGACACAGTTCAGACAGGAACTGAACCCGGAACAAGATACAGGAACGAGCCTGGGAACTCAGCCCCCAGGGTGGCGGAAACAGACTAGAAGTCACAGATACAGATAACGAGCCTGGGTATACAGCCCCCAAGGTGGCGGAACAGACTAGAAGTCACAGATACAGATAGCGGGCCTGGGTATACAGCCCCCAGGGTGGCGGAACAGACTAGATACAGGACAGGACCTGGCAACTCAGTTGCACAGAACACACTGCAAGAAAGTGTTGCTCAGGCACCTCCTACTGGGTGGAGGGGATTTAAGTATCCAGTGACTCACAGCAATAGGCTGGGGACGCATTACGAGTGCGCACACAGTAACTATAAGAATCAGGCAGTAACCGCTCCACCGCCCTAAGCAATCAGACAAGAGACATGCACACAGCAGGTACTGGAGCAAAGTGTGCAGCCTCGACTATTAGGTAAGATGGCGGTCTTGCATGGTGGGAGGTGATAAGCCATGCCAGCACGCCGCCAGGGATGTTACATGCAGCATCTGAAACAACGGATACTGGAAGCCTGTGCTAGCATTTCTTCTGCAGTGTTGCTGTCAGTTTATCAAGAGTGGGAGAAGAAGGTTACATTGACAATCCAACACAATGGGCAGCACTTTGAACACATTTTATAAGTGATCATAACTTTGTAAAAAACTCAAGAAAGAATAAAGTTACGTTAAAACCAAGCACACCATTGTTTTTCTTATGAAATTCTCAATAAGTTTGATGTGTCACATGACCCTCTTCCCATTGAAAAAAATAAAGTTGGATCCAAAATGGCCGACTTCAAAATGGCCGCCATGGTCACCACCCATCTGGAAAAGTTTTCCCCCTCCCATATACTAATGTGCCACAAACAGGAAGTTGATATCACCAACCATTCCCATTTAATTTAGGTGTATCCATATAAATGGCCCATTTTTTCGGATGCTAAATATTATTTGAGATTACATAATTATCCCATACAAATATATATTAAGGAATATATGACACTTATCAACGAAGCTTTTATGGAAAATATAAATAAAAAGGAAAAAAAATTGTGATGATTCCTACACCAACAATGGCACTGTTTTACCATCTGCCAAAAATGCATAAAGATCCTGTTAACTCCCTGGGGAGACCGATAATATCTGGAATCGGCTCCCTGACTACAAATTTGTCCCACTATTTAGACATTTTCTTGCAGGAACCTGTTAAATCTTTATCATAGTACCTAAAAGATTCTACACAATTAATTATTGACTTTAAAAATATAGAATGGCTAAAGAATTTTTATTTGATCACCATGGATGTTAACTCATTATAGTCCAACATAGATCAAGATTTAGGGATAAATGTGGTAGATTATTATCTCACAGAGATTGGGCTTGCAACTAAACAAAAGAATTTTCTGTTGAACGGTTTGGGATTTATTTTAAGGCATAATGTTTTCAGTTTTGAAGGGTCACTTTATTTGCAGCAGCTCGGGACCGTGATGGGGACTCGGGTCGCCCCAAGTTTTGCTAATCTTTTTATGGGGCGATTCGAGTCCTTATCCATATTAAGTAAGTTGGAACATGCAAAGAAAATCATTTTGTATAGGCGTTTTATAGACGATTTGATAATTATTTGTTATGGGACAAAAGAAGAAGCTATGGAAATGATAAATACGCTGAATAAAAACGATTGGGGCATTTGATTCACCTCAGAAATAAATAACAAAAAAATAACGTATTTAGATTTGGAAATTAGACACAAGGGTTCGTGTATCATTACAAAAAAAGGCATTGTAAAAAGGTTGATTCCAACAGATTTTTGGATTTTATAAGTGTTCATTACAAAAAATGCAAAGAAAACATACCGTACAGTCAGTTTTCTCGCATCAGGAAAAACTGTACTGAAGAGAAAGACTATGAAACGCAGGCTGACATTTTAAAGAAAAGATTTGAGGAAAAGAAATATCCAAAAAAATTGGTTCATGCCGCATATGAAAAAAATAGGGCAAGAAAGCAGGAGGATTGTTTGAGTAAAAAAGAAGGGGAAGAAAATTAGGTGATTTTTAAAGAAACAAAGGATAGAGAAGGACGCAGGTGGAAATTGAATTTTATCACGACTTTTAATAGGGGAAACAAAATGATTCGCATGATTCTGAAAAAGTACTGGTATATTTTAAAAACGGGATCTGATATTGGGAAAATGTCTGCCTGAGGAACCAGGTATAACTTTTAGGAGGGGGAAAACGATAAAAAGTCTAATAGCCCCAAGTAGGTTAAGAGATAATAAAAAAAGATCTGCAAAAAAATGGAAAAAGTAAAGATAATGAGATTGGAGTTTTTAGATGCATTTCCAGGAAATGTCATACTTGTGGGATCCTGAACCATGGTGCAAAACAGATTGCAAGCAAAAGTACAGGTGAAATGATTAGAATAAAACAAAATCTGACTTGGGATAGTGATTATATTGTTTACGTTATTAATTGTAGCTGTGGGCTACAGTACGTGGGGCGCACGACACAGACTTTACATGCTCGTATGAACGGGCACAGAAATAGAGCAAAAAATGGGCTTTTAAAACATAGCTTGTCGAGACATTTATTACTTAAGCATGATAAGAATTTTAATATAATGGTGACACGTCTAGAACAAATACCTGTGGAAGCTATTAATAGAAATGCTCTGCTTAATCGCAAAGAGACATATTGTATTTATCGCCTTCATACATTGCATCCCAATGGCCTCAATGATATAGTGGAAAGAATTTAATCTATATATACCCCCCCTTTAAAAAAAAACCCAAAACTTATTTATTTATATATAAAAAACTTTTTTCACTTTTCTTGTAAATCAAGTGAATTCTTCATGGGTAGTAATTTTATTGGTACATGTCTTGAGTGGTTTTTAGTTTAGTGATTTGCTATATAAATTAGGGATGTTTGTTTTCACCATTTAATGAAGCACTATAGATGAAGCGGATAGTGAGACTGATTAGACAGGTGTGGTGATTTCCACACCCTTATTTGAATACCTAGTAAGGTGTAATTATCTTTTTTCCTATAAAAAAAAGAGTCATATGTATTTTTATTCAGATACCTGTGGAAGGCGGTTGTTTCCACCGAAACGTGTTGTATCCGTTTTTTTACATTCGTATGCTTGAGCAATAAATTTTATTTGTGGACAAGAAGTTTTTAAAATCATTACCACGGGGAGCGGGGCCACTATAGAATTGGATCATTTTCTTTTGAAAAAAAAGACCATGGCACCCACCAATCTTCTATGTGCAGTATAAAACAGGTATAGCCACGCACTGCTATAGATGCAGTAATGGCGATGGTCAGTTTAAGCTAACTTGCCCTTCCTCTGTCCTATGACCCTAAAGGGGTCTCGTTTATACATTTAAACAAGTTGCTCTCTGGTGGATGCAAAAGAAAATTGCATACAACATTGTAAATTACAGAGTGAATAGTAAAAAAAAGTAAAACAGAAAGAGGGCAAATAAAAAAGACATAGTAGGAATATATTCATACTTGAAAAAATACATTAAAATCATTAGACATTCAGACCCAAATTACTGATGTAACACTGAGTCACTTCTCACATACAAGCCATGAGTCAGACTAATCCAAGTTCCGGCAGCAAAGATCAGAATATAAGAACTTAGTGCACAGTGAAAAAACACACTACTTGAGCTAAGTTACAACTGGTAATGTTCTAATCATACCAGTGTTCTAAATATCCAAGTAATCACACAGAACGGGCGACCACCTGGAGGACAAGCCACAAGCCTGGCCAGATTGGACAGTAGATCTGTCATTCACAATACTGATAGCTCAGCATGCCCCTGCCTCAGATTGTGTGTCTGAACTGTCACTCACAATCCTGACAGCTAAGCAGACTCCTGATACTATATTGTGAGTGATGGAATAGTGACAACCGAATGCCCCTGTCACTCCTCTGAGGACATCATGCCTCATCATGCTGATCTGGTTATTAAGTCTCGGCTACTACACAATCATCATGATTATCACATAATCATCCCTGACTCGGCTGACAGTTTGAGTTCCGTGTCCCCCACATGCTACCTACCATTAGATCTTCAATGACTTAGAGTTCCGGTTCCAACCCAGCTGCCAGTGCCTCTTCTACTACAACTGACAAAGCCAGCAACACAACTAGGTGATTGAATCATGTCCTCCATATCCTCTGGTGCCATGCCATCCAATTACAAAGTCTGACTGTTCATCTCACTCAATATACCATCTGGAAGAAGTTGTGAAATATCTCCCTAAGCTCCAGAGTGCTGTGACTTAGAGGACTATGGTACAGAACAGATAGAGGTGTAATTCATTAAATTGAAAAGTCACAATGTAAAAAATTAACTGTTATGGTAGCAGAGAATGTGCTGAACCCTGACTCAAACTGATGGCGTCACTATCAAAGGTTACATCTTCTTGCTGTGACATACTGTAGATGAGTTATGTAACACATATTGTAATTTAAATTCACCAGAACAATCTTCCAGCCCAGCTGCACTATATCACTGATAAATCAAACTGACACTACTGCTGGAACCTCTCTTATATATTTCCTCTATCAATGTAATCTCTGCGTTATTTGCAGATAACTACACTCATCTTTTTCAGTGCTGCAGTTGTGCAACACATAATGTCTGGAGTATTTGTCCTATATTTTAGGGTCTTATCTCCATTTGTCTATTGCTGAGCTGTGAGCTCTATTGTCTTCTCATTATCCTAAATCACAATAAAATAGCTGCTGCATTCCCTGCCTCAGTTTTTATACAGATGACGATAAACCTTCCTGTCTGACTGTGCTATACTATGTAATGTGAAAGCTGCAAGGCATTAACAAGAAGCCTGATTTCATGTGAACCTTCTGTGGCTCACACAATCTTCTGCAACAGGATGGTGGTTGGTATTTTTTAAGTGATTTTCTAAAATCAAATCATAAATTGTTTCTGTGGCGCCCCTGAGGGTTCAGTCGCCACAGAGATACTGCACCTCACCCCGAGGTGTGGTGTCTCCCTTCTCTCAGGTAAGATTGGATTGCTGCATGGAACCCCAAAACACCTGCATCCATCACTACACTGCTCCAGGCCGGCTGGAGGGGCAACATGCAGAGCGCAGCTGCTGAGCCCTGTCCCAGGCTGGAGTGGGGGGAACCCAAAGGTAGGGGGAACCAAAAGTGTGTGTGTGTGGAGGAAGCAGATACAGGAAGCACTGATACAGTAGATATAAAAGGGAAGCCATTAGAGTGGTGGAGCGAGTGGAGTTTAGTGAGGGCTGTTTAGAGGAACAGTCCGGGAGCAGAGGCTCATCAGGAGCTCTGCTCCACAAGTTAGGGCCCAGGATAGAGGCCCCGGATGGGAGCAGGGAGTAGGCTCCGTTCTAAGGAAAGGATCCCAGGGGGTACGGCACGCGCAGGAAGGCACCCGTACGCCCCGCTCCTGCCAGGTGTCAGTAGGGATCGGTTGCTTCATTCTAATCTCCGGGGGGTCAGGTTGGTCCCGGATCCGACGTACAGGAAGAACTTCAGCATACCCAAGCGGGATTGAGATTGGGCAGCATAGGGCAGAGGAGAGAAGGACCAAGTGTAAAGACAGTCAGAGTAGGAACACGAGAAAGTGGGGTTCCGCCAGGCATTCCTAAACTGCTTGAAGAGGGATTGAACCCCTGTCCGGTGAACGCGGCGCGATGAGGGAGGCCTTCACCTGTAATGTGCACTTTTGAATTGCCTAAGAACTGTAAGTAAAATCTTGGACGACTGCATCGAACGGCCTGTAACATCCCTGGCGGTGTGCTTGCATAGTGCACCACCTCACACTATGCAAGACCGCAATCTTACCTGTCAGTCCAGCCTACAAACCTTGCTCCAGTTCATGCTGTGTGCATGTCTCTTGACTGATTGCTTAGGGCGGCGGCCCGGTTACTTCCTGATTCTTATAGCTGCTGTGGGCGCACCCCTAATGCGTCTCCAGCCTATTGCTGTGAGTCACTGGATATTTAAAACCCCTCCACCCAGAAGGAGGGGCCTGAGCAACACCTTCACTCAGTTAGTCTTTGCTACTGAATTGCCAGGTCCTGTCTTGTTTCTAGTCTGTTTCCGCCCCTCTGGGGGCTGCATACCCAGACCTGTTATCTCTGACTTCTAGTCTGTTTCCGCCACTCTGGGGGCTGTATACCCAGGCCTGTTACCTGTGACTTCTAGTCTGTTTCTGCCACTCTGGGGGCTGTATACCCTGGTTCGTTCATGTATCTCATTGCAGTAGCAGTTCCTGTCTGAACTGTATCCTAGCCTGTTACCTGTTTGTCTCTATGTCCGTACCTTCCCTTTTCCTGCAGTATCTGAACCTGCACCTAACTCCAACTCGTTGTCTCTGTACTTCTGTTTGTGAGTTTTGTGTCCACTCGCTACTTCATTGGAAGTACCTTGTGTGTATCTGGTTCTGCTTGTCCCTTTTCCCTTCCTCCGTATCTTCCTCCTGTGTTCAAGCCATCTTCCTGTATTTTCCATTCTGTTCCATGTGAACAGAACGCTGTCCTCTCTGCCTGCACCTTCAGCCCTGTTCGGCTCTGCTTGCTCACCACGCCAGCAGTTTCTCTCTGCTCTGACTTGCCCACCGCTCCGGCGGCTTCCCTCTGCTCTGCCTTACCCACTGCTCTGGCGGTTTCTCTCTGCTCTGACTTGCCCACCGCTCCGGCGACTTCTCTCTGCTCTGCCTTGCTCACCGCACCAGCGGTTTCTCTCTGCTCTGACTTGCCCACCGCTCTGACGGCTTCTCTCTTGTCTGCCTTGCCCACCGCTCCGGCGGCTTCTCTCTGCTCTGACTTTGCCACCACTCCGGCGGTTCCGCTCTGCTCTGCCTTGTCCACCGCACCTGCGGTTTCTCTCTGCTCTGCCTTGTCCACCGCTACGGCGGTTCCGCTCTGCTCTGCCTTGCCCACCACACCTGCGGTTTTCACTCTGCTCTGCTTGCTCACCGCACCAGCAGTTCCTCTCTGCTCTGCCTTGTCCTCCACTCCGGCTGTTTCGCTTTACTCTGCTTGTCTACCGCTTCTGCGGCTCTGTACCTGTCTCCCAGTCTGTACTGGACCCTATCCAGCCTGCGCTCCAACCTGCTAGTACCTCCCTGATTGCACTCCACCCGTGCTTGCCAGTATCTCCCTGTCTGCATACCAGCCGTGCTTGCCAGTGTCCACCTGTCTGCATACCAGCCGTGCTTGCCAGTGGCCAACTGTCTGCATACCAGCTGTACTTGCCAATACCCACCTGCCTGTATGCCAGTCTAACCTGCCTGTTCCTGCATTCCCCGGTGTGGGTCAGCAACTGTGACCGGGGTCTGACCTGGAGTCGCACCTGGTCCCTCTGCTTGGTTCCTCCTTGGTCCACGGAGTCGACTAAGCCGCCGTGCGACCTTGGTCGGATCGGGTTGATACTTAGTTACACCCCTCCAGGGACTCCTCGGTTCATGGTACAGTGGGATCACTAATCACACTCACGCCGGTCAGTCCGGGCACGGGCGTAACACGGCCTCTGACTGTTTCTTCACCGGCGCCATTCTTCCTCCCCCGCACTACAACGCCCAGCGCACCATTCATCTATTTTACACTGCCCTGAGGCCCGCTCCGCCTGTGGGGAACTGTACCATCTTTAGCTGCCCTAACATCTGCCTCAGAGGACTGTTGCAGCACTGGTGATCCTCACCAGACACCACAGGTGGCGTAACGAACTTTCTGAACTTTTCACTAATAAGTGATACCCCTTTGTGCACTGACCGCCCTGGGCCAGCCACCGTGATTCCTCCCATAGAGTACCCCACGGCCCTGGGGGCGAGTCATTTAAATTCCAAGAGGTGCACATATCTTAAAATTGGACATGAATTTCATTTACATTTAATGACTTTGCTTACATTTACCAATAAGATGTATGGATCTATAACAATCAAAGACAACACAAGGATGCCATCCGTGAACAATTTACGAGCTGCTTGCTTCTAACTTTGTAATGGGTAGGAGAAGCTTTGCAATGATTTTTTTATTTGTATGAAGAAAATCACAGACAATAAAACTAATGGCGGACACGGACCAAATACTGGTGAAAATAAAATGTGTTGCAAAAAGCTGATAAAATCAGTTCACTTTTTTGCATCTTAGAATGAGGCCTAAGAGATTGTCTGTCTGTACTTTTTGACCGTATTTTTAAAGTTCTAGTAGTCTAAAACAATGGTTTTATGAAAATTACACAGTGATTTAAAGATGTAATTTGCCTGTTGCATTCATAGTAGCTCCCAAAGTATTACTTCACGAAGGAACAGCTAAGAATCTGATTTACTTACAACTCTTCTCCTCTATTTGAATTAGGGTTACACGAAAGTGTGTTATAAGAACATTCACTTGAATGACTTAGAGCAGGGGTGGGCCATTAATTTTTCCAAAGGGCCACACAAGAGACCGTGACTGTTATGGAGGGCCGAACCAATAGGCCGAAATTAATTCTGATCAATAATAATATTAACACATTAATTGTAATTGTATTAGTATTTATATTTTTTTATATAATAATTGTAAAACTTAATTTTGAGCTTAATTAACTATGCTGACATCCTCCTGTATACCGTATGAGCCCACACAAAGTCCCCTATAAAAATTATGAGCCCACACACAGCCCCCTTTATACCGTATGAGCCCCCATATAGCCTCCTATATACAGTATGAGCCCCCATATAGCCTCCTATATAGAGTA
The DNA here is from genome assembly GCF_046119375.1 of Phyllobates terribilis. Taxonomy (NCBI): domain Eukaryota; kingdom Metazoa; phylum Chordata; class Amphibia; order Anura; family Dendrobatidae; genus Phyllobates; species Phyllobates terribilis. The sequence continues at coordinate 289,943,083 of NW_027362769.1, forward strand.
TGAGCCACCCCATAGCCTCCTATGTAGAGTATGAACCCCACATAGCCTCCATATATACAGTTTGAGCCCCACATAGCCTCCTATGTACATACAAACATCCCATACACATGAAAAAAAAACACCACATGCTCACCTCTCTCTCTTTTCCCCGGAACTCTGCCCCTTTTTCTGGTGTACTGACTCTCTGAACTGCACAGCTGATGCGATGAAATGACATCATCGTATCAGCTGTCTCACACGCTCATTGGTGGAAGAATGGGCCGGCGGTCCCTCTCCCACCAATGTATTCACCGCTGTCTGCATCCCGAGGATGTGGATAGCAGTGACAGTGGCAGCTGATGGACGGCGAGCGGGGGAGGGCACTCTGCGGCCCATGGGTCACTGTTTCAGCCCTTCGGCTGTCTTGGTTCAGACTAGAAAAGCCAAAGGGCAGGATGTGGCCCATGGGCTACAGTTTGCCCAGGTCTGAATTAGAAAGGTTTACAGAGAGGAGTACATAAGGCAAACTATGTTCTGGTTCACAGATTCCTTTCATAATTTATATAGAAAAAAATAAAACATATTTGGAAAAAAAATGTGTTGCATGGTTGATGTATGGTACATATGAGCTCTGAGTGATTGGCTTCAGTTTTCCTGTGGAGTGAATTTTAGACAATGTATCGTTTGCCATAATTCAGTTAGACATTGTCTGCAGTAGAAGCACAAATTATGGTTCTCTGCTATGTTTCAAGACTATAATTAATTAATAAATGCCATACATAGTTTAATCATTCATAACTCAGAGTGTAGATTGGATTCCACCACAGATAAAGTATTTGAGTTACAATGAAAATACTAAAATATAGAAGACAGGTCTTATGAAGCTGAGTCTGCACATACACAACCCCAATTCCCCCCTTGATTAGTGTTCATTAGAGATGAACAAATTGCTCCATGGAGGCTAACATTTTTTGTTAAGTTTCCAGAAATCCATGTTTACAAGCAAATTCAAACAATTTGCATTTCGATTTGAGAGGATTTGCAAAAAAAAAATATGTTGCACTATGAGAAGGCTAATGAGGGTCAGGGGCAGCAGGAAAGGCTTCCCCATAATGCCAGGCAACAATTTGATCACATGGTGTAGCAAAGCTAATCAAGATGGCTAATCAGATACATTGTAAAACATAGGAATGCCATTTTATGATTGTATTGTGTAAGGATAGGAGTAGAGATGAGCAACCCTTTAAAGGTTCGATTCGTTTCAGATCGCCAAACTTCTCAATGTTCGTCGAAAAGTTTGTCGAACATAACCGAATCCCATCGAATTCAATGGGAGGCAGAACCAAACGCATACATAACACTCTCAAAATTTGCCAAAACCTCTCAAATTAGGGGCAGACACCAGGAAAAGTGGCATCAATTGACCTACAGTACACATTTTATAATGGCACAGCAGCAGTCAGCATTGGGCCATGCATGAGGTATCCGGGTCTGGGCCAGCATTTACAACCTTGAATTTAACTTCAAATTAAGATGAGGTGGGTGAGGGATCGTGTAGGCCTGCTGTGCTGGGAGTCCTGATACCACATGCAACAGATCAGGCTGCTTTTCTGCTCAGCCACACTCAGGTGCACAAACCTCAGTTTCATAGTGTATTATTAGTACAAAAATTTAAGGATAGTAACACAGGTAGTTGACTGAAAGTAAGTGGAGGCCTGCTGGTCTTGTAGCCATACTGCTACAGGCAACACACATGAAGTGACCCAATCACGAGACTCTACATTTCCAAAAATTAAGGGCAGACACCACCAAAGTGGTATCAATTTCACCAGAGTAGAAATAGTATAATGGGGACCGACACTTCTTCCACTACAGCCAACCCAGCAGATGGAGACCCAATCAGGAGTCTCCACATTTCCAAAAATTAGGGTCTGACACCTGTAAAGTGGCATCAATTTCATCAGAGTAGAACTAGTGTAATGGGGCACTGACACCGCTTCCACTACAGCCAACCCACCAGATGGACCCAACCACGAGTCTCCACATTTCCAAAAATTAAGGGCAGACACCACCAAAGTGGCATGAATTTCACTAGAGTAGAACTAGTATATTAAGACACTGATACCCCTTCCACTACAGCCAATTCAGCAGATGGAGACCCAACCAGGAGTCTCCACATTTCTAAAAATTATTGTCGACATCAGTAGCAGCTGCAACATCAAGGACAGAAGTCACGACAAAGATATCACAAACTGAAATAACATGTGATCAATAAATCGTAATGCTCAGATGCTCGACCTGAACAACGAGCCCAATGTAAGTCAATCAGAAACTCGAGCATTTTTCCAGTGACTCCCCCCCCCCCCCCCCCCCAGAGTTCTGGAGGGGGCCTAAAAATTTGTCAAATCAATGGGAACAGTGCTAAAATGATATAGGAACAGCATGGGGAAGGCCCCTGGAGGCATCGCTGAATCACAGGTTACTGCTGTGAACAATGTTGTCAGAGTATTACGCCACTTTTACGTACTCACAATAAAACATACAAAAACAAAGCCAAAATGTTTTTTCCTGGAAAAAATGTTAAGGAACATTCTTTCCAAGGTAATGACTTGTATATAGGGCAAAATAAATAACCAAACAAAATGCTCCTCCACACCTTGGGCTATGTTCACGTGTTCAAGTGTTTTTGATGCATTTTGCACTTTTGCATTGCTTTCAACGGTGAAAAATACATTCACCGATAAATGTAATTTTAACAGTTTACTATCTTATCTGGCCATGTGGTGTGAGAGACACGATCAGACACATCCTTTATCATTCATGAAGGAGGGACTCTGAAAGTCAAAAGCCTATTTTTCCAGGACCATTAGCCAGGGCCCTTAATATTGTTAGCGGGCCAGCAGTCATCCCTCACTATTGTTAGAGGGCCATCAGCCGGCTATGCTTTGCTGTTCCCATTATTAAGGAGTGGGTCTCCTATACTGTTGTTGCATATGCAGTGACTGCAAGAGCTGCCAAAACTTAGGACGCACTCCAATACCCCTTTGAAGAGAAGTACAGGAGGTCCTCATTAAAAAAAAATTATTATTAAGGAGTGGGTCTCCTTTAGTGGTAATGCCCATGCACTAAATGAATGACATTTATCACTGGGGGTTATGCATGAACATATTGTATAACATACAGAATGTTAGAGGTAGTCCTCTAAAAAATTCCAACATAAACAGCCTTAAAAAAAAATTATGTAGTTGTTGCATCACGGTCACCCTGGCGATACGGTGGTGGAGGATGAGGAGAAGGAGGAGGACAACAGAAAATCAGACAAAATCAGGAAGTGTATACCCATGTTTGGATGTGAAGAGGTGCATGGGAATAGACCCCCCCAAAAAGCCACTGGATTTGACTTTATGTTTCGCTGCTATCATCCAGTGGTGTTGAGAATTCTAGCCCAATCCAGCCCTTGTTCATTTTGATAAGAATCAGCCTGTCAGCATTTTCAGTTGACAGAAGGATGTGTCTAATAGTTATAATGTCCCCGGCGGCACTTAAAACCCGATCTGACAAAATGCTAGCGGCAGGGCAGGCCACGACCTCCAAGGCATAGAGAGCCAGTTCATGCCACGTGTCCAGCTTGGATACCCAGTAGTTATAAGGCACAGATGAATCACGGAGGATGTTAGTATGGTTGGCAAGGTACTTCTTCAGCATCTTCCAAAACTTTTCCCTGATTGTCAAAGTACCCCGCGCATAAGAATCTGGGCTCAGGGAGGCTGTGAGAAAGCTCCCACACCTTTGACAATGTTCCCTTGCCTCTGCTGCATCGTATTTGTGTCTCCCCCACCTGTACTCTTTGGCTGTCCAACGAACTGTGACCTCTGCCACCAGCGTTTTCAGATGGGAATTTTTTTAATAATTCCTCAACAAGTACCTTCTGTTATTGCAACATATTATAAGACCTCTGAGCCATGGGAAGGAGAGATAGAAAGTTTTCCTTGTAGCGTAGGTGTAGCAGTGTGACCAACCAGTATTTACTGTTGGCCGAAATGTGTACAACGCGAGGGTCAAGGGAAAGGAAGCGGAACATAAAATCAGCCATGTGTGACTGGCATAGATGTAAACCATATCTATTCCAACTATCATTTCTCTACCACCAGGTTCCAGCCATTGTCACACATGACCATGCCTGGCTGTATGTTCATCGGTGAGATCCACAGATCTGCCTGCTCTGTTATAGCTTTCAACAACTCTGCAGCATTATGCGGTTTGTCATCTAAGCATATTTTCTTCAGCACAGGCTGCTGCCACTTGGCCAAGACAGTGCTGCAGTCCTTCCAGCTTGTGACTGATGTGGTCATTTTGGAGATGAAGGCCGAAGAAGACGAGGAGGTGCAGGAGCTGTACAACGTGATTATATTGAGGTTACATTGGCGAGTCTGGTTTTAATACTAAAGATCCTGTTGTGTTTTTATAATTTTTTGTTACATCTCTTCAAATGTGTATTGGAGTGCATCCTAATTTTTGTAAGCTCTTGAAATTGCTGCATACGCAATCACAGTATAGGAGACCCACACCTTAATAATGGGACGGACAATTCAAAGAGATTCTATATTCTAGAATATTATCTGTCTTATCTGAAATTCATTTTCGGGTGAGCTATTGCAGTATGGATAGCGTATTACACCGATCCCGCCAGGTATTATTGCTTTATACTGTGTGCTGCTGGTGGTGCAGAAAAGAAATAAAAACATATTCTATTCCCTATCGATACTGCTGTTAGATGCATTTACAATAGGGAAAGGTGATGCTAGGTGGTATAATCAGCTCGAGATGAGTGTTCATTCTGGTCGCATAACTCTCTTCCACAGTCCATAACTATTTTTTTTAATTTAGCCTTATATACAAGTCATGACCCTACAAAGAATGTTTCTTAACATTTCTTCCAGGAAAATCCATTTTAGCTTAGTTTTTGTATATTTTATTGTCAGTCCATAAAAGTGGGGTAATACTCTGACAATATTGTTCACAGATATGCTAGTGGTCAGCAACCAAGTGTAAATAGGTTTGAACAACACACAACTGGCAGACTTTAACTGGAGTCTAATATCTGGCACGCTCCCAAAAAATTCTGTATTAGCGCAGTAATATGGGATCGCGGCTGATGACCACGGTTTTAGGCAATGGCCTTGTACTATGCTATTTGTCAGCGACCAAGTGTGAATAGTTTGGAACAACACACAACTGCCAGACTTTAAATGGAGTATAATATTTGACACTCTCCCAAAAATTTCAGGATTATAACTGCAGTAATATGAGATCACATCTGATGATGGAAAAGTTTCTCTGTTTCCACAATACAGCAATGAAAATAAAATAAAAAAATCTGGCTGTATTCTGCTAACAAGCAAATAGAGCAGTATAATGGTGTACTGTCTTGCTGTTTAAGCAAATAATCAGGATTAGGAGCAAAAAAATAGCCCTGATATGTAGGGGTATGGATATCTGTAACAGCAGCAGCAGCCAGAACATGCAATGGACCCTATTCTGCTGTAAACAGTGTCCACAAACCCTGCCTGCCTAACTCCTGCTATCACCAGTAATATATGCAGCTGGATTAGTCCTCAGAACGACTGTTCGTTCAGATGGATATACAGTTGTGCTTAAAAGCTTACATACCCAGGCAGAATTTTTGCTTTCTTGGCCTTGTTTCAGAGAATAAGAATGATAACAAAAAACGTTTTCTCCATTCACGGTTATTGGTTGGGTGAAGCCATTTATTGTCAAACGACTGTGTTTTCTCTTTTTAAACCTTAATGACAACCAAAAACATCCAAATGACCCTGATCAAAAGTTCACATACCCTGGTGATTTTGGCCTGACAACATGCACAGAATTTGACACAAATGGGTTTGAATGGCTACTAAAGGTAACATCCTCACCTGGGACCCGTTTACTTGTAAGCAATGTGTGCATAAAAGCTGAGTGAGTTTCTGGGATCCAGACAGACTCCTGCATCTTTCATCCAGCCACTGACATTTCTGGATTGTGAGTCATGGGAAAAGCAAAATAATTGTCAACAGATCTACGGGAAAAGGTAGTTGAACTGTATAACACAGGAAAGGGATACAAAAAGATATCCAAGGAATTGATAATGCCAGTCAGCAGCATTCAAACTGTGATTAACAAATGGAAAATCAGGGGCTCTGTAAAAACCAAACCATGGTCAGGTAGACCAACAAAAATTTCGGCCACATTCTATATAAACCCACTAATCAGGGAATCATCTGAATGTTATCTCACGTAAAAGAGACCATGATTGTATGAAAAATAGATTTGGAGACATACCCCGGCCCCCTCACACCACTCCAACGCCGTTTTGCTCCTTGCTTCGTCAGGGAGTCAAAGCAAGGAGCGAAACGGCGTTGGAGTGGTGTGAGGGGGCTGGGGTATGTCTCCAAATCTATTTTTCATACAATCATGGTCTCCTTTACGTGAGATAATATTCAGATGATTCCCTGATTAGTGGGTTTATATAGAATAGGACTGGATTTTCTGCAACCAAAATCTTTCATTAGCATTTTTCTCATAGCAGCAGTGAATTTGTATTTTTCTTCTTTTCCCTTCACCAATCAATATTTGGCAATTAATTACATATGTATGTGTATATATATTTATTGCACAATCACTTTATATTTATTTATTTATATACATTGTTTTTGGATATATTATTATGCTGCTATTTAGAGGTAACTATATATGTTTAATCAATCACTGTGAATCAATTTTGGTTGGTAATTGAATACATATATACCCCTTTTTATATAGGTGATCCATGTTTAATAATCATTGTGAGCATCCCCCTCCCCCCTCCTGGGCTGTATTTTAATCATGTTTTATTTTTTTAAATTGGTGTTTTGTTGTCTGTTTCTTATTGATTGTTCTTGAATATAATAAAATTTATGAATTTAACTTGAAGAAAAATGGGCTACATGGTCGAGTCGCCAGAAAAAAGCCATTACTGCGCAAATGCCACAAAGTATCTTGACTACAATACGCCAAACAGCACAGAGACGAGCCTCAAAGCTTCTGAAACCAGGTAATTTGGAGTGATGAGACCAAAATTGAACTTTTTGGCGACAACAATAAACATTACATTTGGAGAGAGGTCAACAAGGCCTATGATGAAAGGAACACCATTCCTACTGTAAAGCATGGAGGTGGATCGCTGATGTTTTGGGGATGTGTGAGCTACAAAGGCATAGGAATCTTGGTAAAAGTTGAAGGAGAGATGAATGCAGCACATTATCAGCAAATACTGGAGGAAAATTTGCAGTCATCAGCCCGGAAGATGTGGGATGGGACGTACTTGGACGTTCCAACACGACAACGATCCAAAAGACAAGACCAAGTCGACCTGTCATTGGCTACATCAGAACAAAGTGAAGGTTCTGGAGTGGCAATCTCAGTCTCCTGACCTCAATATCATTGAGCCACTCTGGGGAGATCTCAAGCACGCAGTTCATGCTAGACAGCCCAGGAATTTACAGGAACTGGAGGCTTTTTGCCAAGAAGAATTTTACCATCTGAGAAAATAAAGAACCACATCCACAACTACCACAAAAGACTTTAAGCTGTCATTGATGTTAGAGGGGGCAATACACGGTATTAAGAACTGGGGTATGTGAACTTTTGATCAGGGTCATTTGAATGTTTTTGGTTGTTATTAAGATTTAAAAAGAGAAAACACAGTAGTTTGACAATAAATAGCTTTACCCAACCAATAACCATGAGTGGAGAAAAAGTTTTTTTCTTATCATTCATATTCTCTGAAGCAAGGCCAAGAAAGCAAAATTTCTGCCGAGGTATGTAAACTTTTGAGCACAACTGTATATGACGCGCCCCCTGGGACATATTCCTTTTTGAGGGGAATACCCGGCACCGGATCAGATGGGGGGTTGTAGTCTCCGAGCGGCTGTGACCCGGCCCCGTGCCCAGGGCGTCAAGCTCAGTGTTATGTGGCAGTCCTACAGATGTTATTAAGAGTTCTTTTGTGTCGACTACGCCACCCGTTGTGATGCGGTCACTGTGGCCGCCGCTGCAGCAGGGTCCGCTGAGGCTGATGGTGCAGGTGCAGCTTGTGATGATAACCCCCAACGGGAGGGGTATAGCCTCAGGGGGGACAGGTGCAGAGGATGGGGGTTGTGGTGGTGCTGTGCAGACGGCAGTGAAGACAGAGTCGGGTTATGCAGTTAAGGGTGTTTACTTACTGCAGATGTTGTACTGGTCACTCCAGCTCCGAGTGACCACCCGAGCCGTGCTGCGTCCACCAGGTCCTGGATCCAGCCAACCCCCAAACAAGTCCGGAGCGTGGCCCTGAGCTCTCCTTCTGTCCCGTTCTCTGGCCGTCCCCACCAGTGATCCACCTAGGTCCAGCTCCCTCGGGCCTTCTGTTGGGACACCCTTGGCCTTGGGTTCCCTGACCCTTCATGTGGTGTGCCTTCGGGGTGGATGTGGTGGGTGACCGTGGCAAACGCTGCCCACGGTCTCCGGTCTCTGGCTGGGGAATGTTTTTACCCCCACCAGCTTGGGTTCCGGTACCCTGATGCCGACTCTTCACCCGGGGTTTTAATTTGGGATCTTAGAGTCCTGTTCTTCTGTGCCTCTGGGTCTCTCTCTCTCCTCTCTCACTCTGGGTCTTTCCTTCTCCTCTGCTCCTGACTTGTTCTCTGCATCTGACCCTGTTCTTAGTTGGTGCCCACCTTATATACACCCTCTATGTGTGAGCTCAGGTGACCAGCACCCAATGAGCTCCTAACTTTACCCAGGCTGCTCCCCCTATCTGCCCCTACACTACTTGGGATGTTCCACCCCCCTCCCACTCCAGCCAGGAACAGACTCGGTCGTACCTGCACATTTCTAAGTGGGAGTACCGTCGGTCTGCTCCTCGGAAATGGGATGTGTGTAGTGCATGCAGCCTACCGAGCTCAGATCCACACTCCATCCTTACCCGGGAGTGGAATATCACACCTCTGGGTTGAGGTGCAATACCCCTGTAGCAGCCGAATCCTCAGGGTGCTACATTCCCCCCTGGTAAATCACAGCACGTCCTCGGGCTGTAAGACATAAAACATCACCAAAACATACAAATTTTTATAAACATATAAAACATATAAAACATTATATATATATAAAACTTTTCATATAACATTCTCGTCGTCTCTTGTTTCTGGTTCCTCCTCCGGACACTGTGCAACGTGTGTCCGGGAAAAGTGCGACAGTCTCTTAGAAAAACTGGTTTTCCTATAAAACCGGTAGGGGGCGCTTTAGGACGCGCAACTATATACAAGGGATATGGCCGCTCTCAGTCCTCGGCCAGGTAAGGAGGGAAAGGGGATGGCTGCTCACAGTCCTCAGCCTGTGGGATTAAGGGGTAAGCGGGTAAACAGTTCACTCAGCTGGTCCCAACGGGGACTATATTTGCAGTAACAGTTTCAGTTTCTTTATACCCCGATTGGGTAACTTATTTACAGCACCTACTCTGCCGCACTCAACGGCGTCTTCCTCCTGCTCTTTGCTTACAGCTGGTGGTAACTTCAGACCCGTCCGGGTCCTCTTGCTCCTCCTCCTCGCACCGCAACTCCTCCTCCGTCAGGCGGTGTACGTGGAGGGCGTAAGGTCCTTTGGCACACTTGTGCCGGGTAAAGGTGACCTCGTCCCCGATATAAAGGTCACGACCTCTGTGCCCCTCCGGCAGATGGGACTCAACGTCTCTGCGCGTTACAAAAACGTCGCCGGGGGTGTTGTGGTCTCTGATGAAGCCCCACCCATGCTGCTGGTTGAACTTGATCACTGTCCCGATGGTGCGGGGACAATGCGCTGCACGGGGGTCTCTCCTGGCCCGACTCTTCTGCTCCGCGCTCCTTATCTGGGCTTGTTGTTCCCGGACCCGCCTCTCTCTCCGCTCCCTCGCAAACTCCTCGAGCTGCTGTCGGCAGCACTCAGCACGCTCCGCTGCAGCTGCCCTGGTTTCCTGAGTGAACCCCATTAGATCTTCTCCGGTGGGGTCCCACTCAAACTGCGCTTCTGCTAGCGGGGGCGAGATCCTTATAACGGGCTTTGGAGCCGGGATCAGGGGTGCACACATGGCCCCAACCCTCCTCTGGTGCTCCAGTTCGTAATACTTCTGGGGCCAGATGAAAGGCTGCCCGTCCGGCCACGTGTGCTGGGCAAACAAGTCCTCTCCCAGACGCGGCACCCTTGATTTTGCGGGTGCGGGCGCGGTGGTGGTGGCGCCCGGGTTGCCCAGGCCTTGCGGCCAGGCCTGGGGCACCTGGAAGGTGAAGGGCACCGTTAGGACGGCGGCGCCCTGGGCTACCTGGCCTTGCGGCCAGGCCGGAGGCTCCGCGGAGGTAGGGGGCGCTGTTGGTATTGCGGCGCCCGGGGGTACTAGGCCTTGCGACCAGGCTGGTGGTACTTCCTGCTTGGTCACGCTCGGGGTCGAGGCGTGTGACGTCACAGGGGTCGCGGCGGCGGCTTCCGGTTGGGGCCTAGTCTGCGTCGGTGACATGGCGTTTTCGGGCACAGCAGGGGGACTTTCGGGCTCTGCGACGGGGAGCTGGGGCAGGTAAGCGGTGTCCCGGCTTGGGGTGTAGACGTCCCCTTTACCTGCCTCCATGCGTTCGGCTCCCTTCTCGGCGCCGTCTCCGACCTTGGGTCCTCCCGCGCCATCCTCAGAGGCGGTCTGCTTCCTCATCTTGGCTGGCGTGCTCCGGGTCTTGGTTTGCTGGGCCATCTCACGGCTCCACTCCGCCAATGTCTCTCGCTGTACCCGGGCCATCCTCCGTGCGAGGCCCTCCAGGGCAGTTTGTGCACACTCCCGGTCTCGGGGGAGCTGTGCAAGGACCTCCACTAGGCCTAGCGGGGTCGTGGTGTCTAGCAGGCTCCTGACCAATTGGTCGGTGCTGCTCTGCTCTTCTTCCAGCAGGCTCCTGGCCAGCGGGCCGGTGCTGCTCTGCTCTCTGGACATCTCCGGGTGAGCTTCTTTGCTGCTCCTCTCCAGGCTTCCTGCCTCCGGGTGTGCTCGCTCCAGACTGCTCCAGGCGACACCCATCTTTGCTCTCTCCTTTCGTCTCCTCCCACTTCGAGGGCGGTCCCGGGGCAACTCTGTGACTGTCAGCTCCAGGGGTAGTTCTTTCACGCTGACAGACACCTCCAGCATCACAGTCTCTGTTGGTGGGGGCGGTTTCCACTTTTGGCGCCATTTTCTGTCCCGGCCCACGATGGGAGGCGGCCTCTTGCCCTCCTTTGGCACGCCCATAATGGCGTCCGCTGCTCTTCCAAGGCGGGAAATCTTCGGATTTGGCGGGAAGCGTCGCCCAGTGGCGGGAAACTCTGCAGATGGCGGGAACAAGCTGGAAATGGCGGACAATCGGCGGGACACGACCTGTGATGGGGTCCGATGGTGTGGACCCTCCGGAACCGGCGGGAGACTTCTTTCTGAGGTAAACTTGCACTTTTCTTCAGGCACGCAGTACCCGGGTGTTGCGGGCACGTAATCCTGCCGACTACGCCAAAGTTGACGCGCCCCCTGGGACATATTCCTTTTTGAGGGGAATACCCGGCACCGGATCAGATGGGGGGTTGTAGTCTCCGAGCGGCTGTGACCCGGCCCCGTGCCCAGGGCGTCAAGCTCAGTGTTATGTGGCAGTCCTACAGATGTTATTAAGAGTTCTTTTGTGTCGACTACGCCACCCGTTGTGATGCGGTCACTGTGGCCGCCGCTGCAGCAGGGTCCTCTGAGGCTGATGGTGCAGGTGCAGCTTGTGATGATAACCCCCAACGGGAGGGGTATAGCCTCAGGGGGGACAGGTGCAGAGGATGGGGGTTGTGGTGGTGCTGTGCAGACGGCAGTGAAGACAGAGTCGGGTTATGCAGTTAAGGGTGTTTACTTACTGCAGATGTTGTACTGGTCACTCCAGCTCCGAGTGACCACCCGAGCCGTGCTGCGTCCACCAGGTCCTGGATCCAGCCAACCCCCAAACAAGTCCGGAGCGTGGCCCTGAGCTCTCCTTCTGTCCCGTTCTCTGGCCGTCCCCACCAGTGATCCACCTAGGTCCAGCTCCCTCGGGCCTTCTGTTGGGACACCCTTGGCCTTGGGTTCCCTGACCCTTCATGTGGTGTGCCTTCGGGGTGGATGTGGTGGGTGACCGTGGCAAACGCTGCCCACGGTCTCCGGTCTCTGGCTGGGGAATGTTTTTACCCCCACCAGCTTGGGTTCCGGTACCCTGATGCCGACTCTTCACCCGGGGTTTTAATTTGGGATCTTAGAGTCCTGTTCTTCTGTGCCTCTGGGTCTCTCTCTCTCCTCTCTCACTCTGGGTCTTTCCTTCTCCTCTGCTCCTGACTTGTTCTCTGCATCTGACCCTGTTCTTAGTTGGTGCCCACCTTATATACACCCTCTATGTGTGAGCTCAGGTGACCAGCACCCAATGAGCTCCTAACTTTACCCAGGCTGCTCCCCCTATCTGCCCCTACACTACTTGGGATGTTCCACCCCCCTCCCACTCCAGCCAGGAACAGACTCGGTCGTACCTGCACATTTCTAAGTGGGAGTACCGTCGGTCTGCTCCTCGGAAATGGGATGTGTGTAGTGCATGCAGCCTACCGAGCTCAGATCCACACTCCATCCTTACCCGGGAGTGGAATATCACACCTCTGGGTTGAGGTGCAATACCCCTGTAGCAGCCGAATCCTCAGGGTGCTACATTTATCTTGCTGTGGAATACCTATACCTAACTATTAAACCTCCAATTCTGTCCCTCACTCAGCAGCAGCTCTCCCTACTCTGCCTGTTTCCTGGGTACACTGTGACGAGCATAGGGTCACCAGTAGAGATGAGCGTTGTTCAACTCGAACACAACAAAAAGACAAACTGACAAAAATGTACTACAGGTCCCAGAAGGACCAAGCGAACTTGACAGAGAAAGGCACCGAAGCACCAGGCTAGAGAAACAGTCAAACATTGACCGCAAAACACAAGATAGAAAAAACAAACAGGAAGGTTCTAACAGTTAAGATCTGGGTAGTTAACGGTTTTGTTCTGCCTAAGGATGTTACCCATCGTACTGAGTAGAGATGAGCGGTGTTCGACTCGAACTGTTTGCCAATCTGAAATTCAAGCTGTTTTGGGCGGTGTTCGAGCCGTTCGGCGAACACGAACGATTTGAAAAAAATTCGGCTGTTCGAGGTTATGTTCGATAACTGTTCGTGCACCAAAATCATAACTGGATTTTTTCTCAGTAATGATGAAAATTAATGTTAATACGCAGTTTGAGTGTACAGCGGGGCGGGGGGAGGGGCAGTGGATGGATCTCTGCAGGAATAATGAAGATCTCCATTTTTTTTTCTTTTTCCCGCATTTACAGTGGGGAGGTGCAATCTGTCAGCCTATCAGCAGCGCACACACGGAGCGAAGTGTTTTTTTTCACACAAGCAAGGGCATGTGTCATTGGCAGTGTATGTCACATGTCCTTGCCCTATAAGACCCAGCCATTTTCCCCGTCGCCACCATTTTCTCACTGCTGCAGCTGCGTGTTAGACGGCACCGCTGTTGCTGTGTGCGCTATACCTTGTTAATTTCAAGCCAATTTTCGCACAAATCTACAGATAGCTTAAGAGTAGGGAATAGTTGTGATTGCAGTCCTTTTAAGGACTAGGTAACAGCATTTCCTATGACTTTTATCAGGCAGGTCTGTGCTCTTAAATAGATAGGTTGGGAGTAAAGACTAATTGTAATTGCAGTCCTTTTCAGGACTAAGTTACATCAGTTCCTATCAATTTTTGCCAGGCAGGTCTGTGCCAGTGCTGTGCAAGTTTTTTCCACAGCATTCGGCTAAATCTAGCAACGCTAATCCTTTTTGGCCTATTGCAGAGTGTGTTAGTCAGTGGAGTAGCCTATCTGTGTTGCAAGCTACACCACCTGTGTATAGAATACCAATTTTTTTACTGCACCTAGTGAAGTAAAACCTTTTGGGCATAGCATCATTCTATTAGTCCATCTATACTGACCTCCATCAGGTTGCAAATTGAATATAATTTTTTTCTGCATTTAGCTCTGAAAAAATATTTAGGCTTCTAGCAGTGTGTGGGACTTGTTCTATTAGTCCATCTATACTGACCTCCATCAGGTTGCAAATTAAAAATAATTTTTATCTGCATCTAGCTCTGAAAAAGTATTTGGGCTTCTAGCAGTGTGTGGGACTTGGTCTATTAGTCCATCTATACTGACCTCCATCAGGTTGCAAATTGAATATAATTTTTTTCTGCATCTAACCCAGCCAATAGTTTTGGCCTAATACCACAGTTTGGCCACTCAGCTCTGCTCGGTTCCCATCCATTGTTTTTTTGTGCAAACAACGTCAGAGTTATGAATTAGTTAACCACCAAAATGAGTGGAAAAATGCCTGCTGCTGGTGGAAAGGGGAATAGGCGTGTTGGGAAGCGGAAAAAAGGTTGTGTCCGTGGGGTAGGTGTTAAAGCAACAGTAACATCTGCAGAAGAAAGACCATCTTCCAGCCAAACTAAAATGTCTACTTCTTTTAGCAGACAATGTGATAAGATCCCTTTCTTACTGCCATGCCCATCGCTACAAATTCCAGATGAGGCACAAAAACAGCAGGTGCTTCAACGGATATCAAGTGCTCCTTTAAGTGGGCTCTCCTCCACATCAACTTCAACATCACAAATACTCCAGTCCTCAGAGGTGTCTCCCCAATCGCACTTGCTTCCTCACAGCTCCCAAATCTCCAGCTGCCCGTCTGAGTATGAGGTAGAACAGATGGTTGAGTCTGCAGAGCTGTTTACTCATACTATAGCCTGGGAATCAGAGGTCGGTTCCAGCGCTTCTGTGAATCCAGACGAGGAAATGATCTGCACTGATGCCCAGAATCTTTATGAGTCGGATCCAGGACCAGACGCAGAAGGTTCTGACCATAATTTATACCCTCATTCCCAAACTGTAACTCCTGTTGGTGGAGACAATGAGGAAGACAATGATGATACTCAAATACCTGATTGGAGCGACAACTTTAGTTTTTTGTCAGGGCAGGAACAGGTTGGCTCTGAGGACAACGGGTGTGATAACACACAGGGTGATGATGATGAGGTTGGAGATCCCACTTACTGTCAACCCACAGTCAGCCAAGAGATGAGGTCAGCAGAGGAGGTGGAGGAGAATGCTAGTGACGATGAGGTCAGGTTGCGCCTTCCTGGACAGAGACGTAGTACTGGAAGCACGTCAACAACTACATCCTCAAACACAACTCTGCCTCTCACCACAAGTCGTGGTGGCTCTTCAGGTCGCATGGGTGCTAAGCCTTGCATAGCCTGGGCATTTTTTCAGATCGATAAGGATGACCCAACTCGTGTTATCTGTAACATTTGTCAGCAAAAGCTAAGTAGAGGCCAAAAAATACATATTTTGAGTACTTCATGCATGAAGCGGCACATGGACATGAAGCATAAGTTGCAGTGGGAAGCTCTCTGTGCTACAATGCGGCCAAGCCGGCCGGGCCAACCAATGTCTGCCACATCTTGTGCATCCGCGGCCTCTTCATCCTCTGTGACTGGGAGGACAGCAGTCACACCTATTTTGGGACGCAGACCTGCCACCTCTTTACCCGCAACAGCCAGCGTGATTGGCAGGTCATCATTTTCTTTGGAGGTGGTAACACCAGCTGGTGTTGAGCGCTGTCCGACATCGATAGGTTGCCTTGATCCAAAGGTGGTGCTAACATGTCCGCCTGCATCTTCCTCACAGACCGACAGTTTGCCGGGGACACACTTATCAACTCCGTCTTAGCACAACAGCCAGCCCTCAGTCCCTCAGATGTGGACAAGTAAAAGACCATTTCCTCCTAGCCATGAGAAAGCTAAGAGTTTGAATTTCACCATCTGCAAGCTCTTGGCTACAGAAATGCTGCCTTTCTGCCTGGTGGACACAGAGGATTTTCGAGACCTTATGTCCGTCGCAGTGCCCCAGTACCAGATGCGCAGTCGGCACTACTTCTCAAAGAAAGGTGTGCCTGCGCTCCACCAGCATGTCGCACACAACATCACCGCTTCTTTGAGAAACTCTGTGTGTGACAGGGTGCATTTCACCACAGACACTTGGACGAGTAGGCATGGACAGGGGCGTTACATGTCGCTGACTGGACACTGGGTAACTATGGTGACAGCAGGACAAGGGGCAGCTGTCCAAGTCTTGCCGTCCCCATGAGTTGTGCGTCAATCCTGTTTATCTCAAAGTTCCTCCACTGCTTCTGCCTCCTCAACCTCCTCTCGGTCCTCCACCTGCACCCAAAGCCTGTCTGGTCATGCCACAAGCTTTCTAACTGCGCAGAAGGGATCCTGCACACCTCCTTACTTTGCTGGCAGTAGGGCTCAACGTCATCAGGCGGTTTTTACTTTGAAATGTCTGGGAAATGTGAGTCACACAGCTGAGGAGTTGTGGTCAGCTCTGGAGAACCAATTTCATGAATGGTTGTCTCCACTGGACCTGAAACCAGGGAAGGCCGTGTGCGACAATGCTGCAAACCTGGGTGCGGCCCTTCGCCGGGGCAATGTCACACACGTGCCTTGTATGGCTCACGTGTTGAACCTGGTTGTCCAGCAATTTTTAGCCCACTATCCCGGACTAGATGGCCTTTTGCAGAGGGCACGGTCGCTGTGTGCTCACTTCCGCCATTCGCATCCCGCAGCTCAGCGACTTACATCTCTACAGAAGTCGTTGGGCCTGCCACTTCACCGGCTAAAATGCGATGTGCCTACCCGGTGGAATTCAACTCTGCACATGTTGCAGCGACTGTGGCAGTACCGACAATCCCTGGTGCAGTATGTTCTGACATATAGCCTGGGCCAACGAGATCCATAGGTGGGGCAAAGCACGCTGGAGGAGTGGTCTCAGATCTGGGACCTATGCACCCTTCTGCACAGTTTTGAAATGGCGACGAAGAAGTTTAGTGCTGACGATACCATTATCAGCATGACTATTCCGGTGATTTAAATGCTGGAGCACATGTTAAACAGAATTCGGAGTCAGGTGGTGACACAAGAGGAGGTGGAGGAAGTAGTGGAGGAGGAGTTGTATGCGGAAGGGCTAACATCTGCAAGGTCCAGACGGTCGGCAGCACCAAGGCGGCAGGCAAGTGAGGGTGGGGGAGATGGTTTTACCAGGGTGCATGGTAGCAGACAAACTAGTGAGGAAGGTGCAGGAGCCCAGGAAGAAGTGGAGGACGAACTGATGAAAGACTCATCAGATGAGGGAGACCTTGATCACATTTCTGTTGTGCGAGGTTGGGGGGAGAGGACAGAGGAAGGAAGCATGATTGTTACCTCGCCACCAACACAAAAGGTACTTGGTGCTCCTGGATGCGCAAGATACACGAGTGCCTTCTTGCTGCACTGCCTGCAACATGACCCTCGAATTGTGAGAATTAGAAATAATCCTGACTACTGGGTTGCCACACTGTTTGATCCCCGGTACAAAAGTAAATTTGCAGAAATTATTCCTGCCATAGAAAGGGATGCACGCATGCAGGAGTATCAGCAGAGACTGTTGCAGAATCTTACATATGCTTTTCCACAAAACACCAGTGGTGCACGTAGTGAATCTCACAGTTCCAACTTGCCAACCGTGGGACCGTCGAGTGTTCAGCACTCAAACCGTAACAGAAACACAGTATCTGCTGGTAACATCAATTTTGCTGAATCATTTCACCACTTTTTTAGCCCATCCTTTGCAAGGCCACAGGAGACAAGAAGTCTGACACATAGTCAACGCCTAGAGACGATGGTACAGGAGTATCTCCAAGTAAACATTGAAGCCATGACTGTGTCACTGGACCCTTGCTCTTTTTGGGCTTCCAATCTGGATAAATGGCCGGAGCTAGCCACTTACGCCTTGGAGATCTTGTCATGCCCCGCAGCCAGCGTTCTGTCTGAACGTGTGTTCAGCGCTGCTGGTGGTCTGCTGACAGTTAAGCGCACTCGGCTCTCCACTGATAATGTAGACAAACTCACGTTCATAAAGATGAGCAAATCATGGATCCGAAACGACTTTTCTACCCCTGTGTCATCCTGGGGAGAGTAAAAGCTTGATGATTGGTTAAAATCACCTCACCAACCTTTTTAAGCTTTCAAATTACTAATCATTTGGGCTTTGTAGCAGTGTGCAGTACTGATTCTATTAGGCCATCTATACTAAGCTCCACCTGATTTAAAATTACTAATCATGTTTATCTGTATCTTGGCTGGAAAATAATTTGGGCTTTGTAGCAGTGTGCAGCACTGATTCTATTAGGCCATCTATACTAAGCTCCACCAGATTTAAAATTACTAATCATGTTTATCTGTATCTTGGCTGGAAAATAATTTGGGCTTTGTAGCAGTGTGCAGTACTGATTCTATTAGGCCATCTATACTAAGCTTCACCAGATTTAAAATTAATAATAATTTTTAGCTGCATCTAGCCCGGAAAATAATTTTGGGGCTCCGAGATGCGCAAGACACATAAATGCCTTCTTGCTGCACTACCTGCAACATGACCCTCAGATTGTCAGAATTCGAAGTAGTCCTGACTACTGGGTTGCCACACTCTTAGATCCCCCACACTCTTCGATCAACCTTTTCATTTTAATAAAGACCAAAAAATGGTCATTTTTGAAATTATAAGCATTAGCAGGTTATTAGAAACTGAAATCAAACAGTTTTCAACTCAAAACTTTATTCTAGGTGATGTTACATTTGCACAGAGGACCCCTTGTTCGAAAGGAGCTTCTGAACTCTCTCGTCCATTGAATTTGTCAGGTTTTGGATTGTTTCTGCTTCAATTGTTTTGCATGAGGACAGAATACCCTCCCAGAGCTGTTGCTTAGATGTGAACTGCCTCCCGCCATCATAGACACTCCTTTTCATGATGCTCCAGAGGTTCTGAATGGGGTAGAGGTCAGGGGAGCATGGGGGTCACACCATAAGTTTGTTCCCTTTTATGCCCATATCAGCCAGAGATACAGATGTGTTATGTGCAGCATGAGACGGTGCATTATCATGCATGAAAATGATCTTGCTGTGGAATACACGGTTCTTCTTCTTGAACCATGGCAGGAAGTGCTGTTTGAGAAACTCCACATACATTATGGAGTTCATCTTTACCCCTTCAGGAATCCTAAAGGGGCCGACAATCTCTCTCCCCATGATTCCAGCCCAAAACATTACTCCACCTCCTCCTTGTTGGCGCTGTAGCCATGTTTGCGTGGGGTGTCCATCAACCAGCCATCCTCCACTCCATCCATCTGGACCATCGAGCGTTGCACGGCACTCATCCGTGAACAAAACAGTTTTGAAATCAGTCTTCATGTATTGTTTGGCCCACTGGAGCCATTTCTGCTTGTGTGAAGTGGATAGAGGAGGTCGACAGGATGGCGTACGCACAGCTGCAAACCTCTGAAGGACTCTGCATCTTGTTGTTAGGGGGACGTTGGAGGCACCAGCAGCTTCAAAAACTTTTCTGCTGCTATGACAAGGCTTTTTTGCCGCTGCTCTTTTAACCTGACGTAATTGCCTGTAGGAAAGAGTCCTCAATTTGCCCTTATCAGCACGCACACGTGTGTACTGTGAATCAGCTACATACTTCTTGATTGCCAAGACACTTCATCCTGATCATCGCACAATGTTGATTGTAGTCATGCCTTGACCTAAACACTCCACAATTTGTTGCTTCTCAGCAGCCGACACATCCTTTTTCTTTCCCATTTTGGCAGAAAATGTAGGCTGCTTAATAATGTGGGACAGCCTTCTTAAGTAGTCTTGCCTTTCATTGGACACACCTGCCAAACTAATTAGCACAGGTGTCTGCAATTGCTTACAGTGATATAAAGAGCCCTGACACACATCACCATCAATGAGTTTAACTGACAAACAAACAAATTCTTCCCTTATCACTCCTAAACACTTTTTGCATAATAATTTGGAACACAGTGTACATGTGCTTTTCCACAAAACACCAGTGGTTCACGTAGTGAATCTTACAGTTCTAACTTGCCAACCGTGGTCTGTATGGAGTTGTTCAATAAAGGGCCCAAAATTAAGATAACATAGACGGGAGAGGTCTCTATGAATAGGAATTCCTAAGAATTTGATACCCTGTGAGGGCCAGGCAAAAGGAAAGTTGGACTCGATGGAATCCTATATGGATTTGGGGAGGGAGACATCGAGGGTCTCAGACTTCGCTGCATTGATTTTAAAATTTGACCATGTAACAAAGTGATCTATTTCAGCCATAACAGCAGGGATGGATATATGTGATTGAGTGATATATACTAGGACATCATCAGCAAATAGACTACACTTGTACTCGGTGCCCCCCACCTCAATCCACCGAATATTGGGGTTATGGCGAATTGATGAGAGCAGCTGCTCCGTCACTAGGATGTATAAGAGAGGGGACAGAGGACATCCCTGCCTTGTCCCATTGGTGATTATGAAAGGTGATGAAAATGTTCTGACGTGCCCCCTGGGCCTTGGGACTCCCGGAGCCGGACCCTTTTTGGTGGATGCTGGTGGTTGTAGTCTCCGTGGCGGCGACCCGGTTCCGTGGCTCAGGGCGGTCAAACCAGTGGCGGAACTATTTATGTGGTATTGATGTTTAAACGTCCGACTATGCCACCCGTGGATTGCGGTCAGAGTGAACCGCCGCTGCAGGGCAGACCGCTGAGCTGGTGTTGTGGGTGCAGCAGAGCGTAGTATAACTCCCCACGGGAGGAGTATAGCCTCAGGGCAGTGTATGCGGAGGATGGGGGTGATGGTGCAGGGCAGCAGCAGTAACGACACGGAGTCAGTGATGCAGTCCAGGGCCTTTACTCACAGTTCTTATTTTCCAGACCACTTCTGCAGGTAACGGCTGCCCACGTCGTACTGTGCTCACCAGGTGAGGGGCTCAGACAACTCCCAGATAACTTTGGAGCGCTTCACAGGACCCCCTTTGTGTGTCCTTTGTCTGGCCTTTCTTACCAACCCTTCTGTCCGGCTGCCTCGGGCCTCCTCTTGGTAAACTTGGCGCCAGTTTCCCTGACCCTATGTGGTGCCTTCCTAGCGGGTGTAGCGAGGGGCTGCACCACATAAAATGTCACAGCCTCCGGTTTCTAGCTGAGGGTCTTTTCCCGCCTCCACTAGTTTCGGGGACCGGTCTCCCCCTTTGGCCTGACCCCTCCACGCAGGTGGATTCGGGCGTGCGGTGGCGACTCGCCCGTCCGCACCCCTGGGATCCCTTCCTTTCTCATTCCTGGAGCCTTCTCCGCTCCTCTTCCTTTCTTCTCCCTCTTCCAGGCCTGGGCCTCTGTTACTAGGCCCGCCTCCGGAGCAGAGCTCATGCAGAGCCCCTGCTCCCTGCCACTTCTGCTCAGACTTCTCTGCACTGAACTAAGATGGTGCCCACCTTTTATACTCCCTTCTCAATGCACCCAGGAACTGCTTCCTCCCTGCTCCTGCACTACAGGGTTCCCCTTCCTCAGTGTTCCCTCCCCCCACTTCAGCCAGGGACAGGGACTGTCGTGCCCATCTCAGGGGCATATTGGTCGCCCTGCCCCACGGCAATGTGGTGTAATGCATGCAGGTGTCGGGTCCTGATCCACACTCCATCCTTACCTGAGAGTGAGATATCACACCTCTGGGTGGGGTGCAATACCTCTGTAGCAACCGAGCCCTCAGGGTGCTACAGTTCCATTTATCTTCAGCCTAGGTGACGTATTGCGATACAGGGCCGTGATTTTGGCTATAAAAGGGTTCCCTAGACCCCTACCCCAAGCTTTTTAAGAGAATAATATATGGCGTGCCAGGAGACTCTATGGAATGCTTTCTCAGAGTCCAACAAGAGTATCTAATTACAAATTTTTAACTGCATCTAGCCCAGGAAATACTTTGTGCCTAGTAGCAGTGTCTGCTAGTCAGTGGATTATCCCGGCTGTTAAGCAAGCTACACCACCTGTAGTTTGGACACTTAATTTTTTCAAAGGAAATGCTTTGGGACCACGGGATACTCAGTGAAGAGCATCAGGAGGCACCCCAAGGCATAGGGGCTTGGACTGGCGGTAGGATGCCTTGCGGTGGACAGCCGAGCTCGATCCTTATAAAAGCTTTCTAACTGCAGCAGCTTTAGTGGACGCTACTGGAGCTGGAATTACGCGGCTGCTGGCATGAGACTTGCCCTCCAATAGATCCTTGTAAAAGGATTTAAAGTGTATTCATTCAAATTAGAGAGACAATTTAAATTAAAAAGCTTAGAGCTGCCTCCACCACAGGGGGGCTCGCTCGACCCACCAGCGGACAGCCACCAGTATTGGGAGAGGGGGGCTGGCCGTCAGGGTCCACCGCGGCTCTGGCACAAACCCGGCGACACGGAGGTGGTACGGGCAGGAACGGACTGGCCATGTCAGCTTCTCACTTTTTGGATTTTAGAAGGGCATGACATGCCTATATCTGTGTCTCCCCCTCCTTTTACTCCACCACCTCTATTCTTTTCGCATGACTATATGTACTTGTCACTTTTCCATGTGTTAGTTATGTCTTCTGAGCAGTTTGTCAGCTTTTGGACACCTTTGAAGGTATTTTCTATGTGTTTCTATGTGTTTTTGTTTGCCTGCCATTGGTTTTAAAGGTGTTCGAAGGTGTTCGAAGAACAGTTCGACGAACAGTTCGGCGAACACGTGGGTGTTCGACGAACCGAACCGAACTCGAACACTATGGGGGTGGCTCAACACTAGTCACCAGGTCATATATAGACATTCACTGTAATCCCGCAACCAACATGGCTACGTCATTACAGTGCGTGGCAGGAAATCCCTGCATGTTAATTGGCTGTCTAAAGAGCACCAAACATTCAGGGTGGGGACTTGAGCTCCCACACCAGCATCCCAGAAATACTCGCCAAGCGCCGAGCATGTTGAGCAGTGAGATGCTCGGGCGAGTACCGAGCAGTGGCGAGCACGCTCGCTCATCACTAGGGATGAGCGTTGTTCGACTCGAACTGTTCGCCTATCTCAAATTCGAGCTGTTTTGAGCGGTGTTCGAGCCGTTCGGCGAACAAGAACGATTTGAAAAAAATCCGGCTGTTCGAGGTTATGTTCGATAACTGTTTGTGCACCAAAATCATAACTGGATTTTTTCACAGTAATGCTGATAATCAATGTTAATACGCAGTTTGAGTGTACAGGGGGGCGGGGGGAGGGGCAGGGGATGGATTTCTGCAGAAATAATGAAGATCTCCATTTTTTTTTCTCTTTCCCGCATTTACAGTGGAGAGGTGCAATCTGTCAGCCTATCAGCAGCGCACACACGGAGCGAACTGCTTTTTTTCACACAAGCAAGGGCATATGTCATTGGCTGTGTAAGTCACATGTCCTTGCCCTATAAGACCCAGCCATTTTCCCCATCGCCACCATTTTCTCACTGCTGCAGCTGCGTGTTAGACGGCACCGCTGTTGCTGTGTGCGCTATACTTTCAGTCTAAATTTCAAGCCAATTTTCTCTGAAATATACAGATAGCTTGGGAGTAGGGAATAGTTGTGATTGCAGTCCTTTTGAGGACTAGGTTACAGCATTTCCTACGACTTTTAGCAGGCAGGTCTGTGCTCTTAAATAGATGGGTTGGGAGTAGGGACTAATTGTAATTGCAGTCCTTTTGAGGACTATTTTACAGCATTTCCTAGGAATTTTGCCAGGCAGGTCTGTGCCAGTGCTGTGCAAGTGTTTTTCACAGCATTTGGCTAAATCTAGCTAAGCAAATCCTTTTTTGCCTCTTGCAGTGTGTGTTAGTCAGTGGAGTAGCGTATCTGTGTTGCAAGCTACACCACCTGTGTATAGAATACATTTTTTTTACTGCACCTATCCAAGTAAAACCTTTTGGGCATAGCATCATTCTATTAGGCCATCTATACTATGCTCCACCAGCTTGCAAATTAGTAATAATTTTTATCTGCATCTAGCTCGGAAAATAATTTTGGGCTTGTAGCAGTGTGTGGGACTTATTCTTAGTCCATCTATACTAAGCTCCTCCAGCTTGCAAATTACAAATAATTTTTATCTGCATCTAGCTCAGAAAATAATTTTGGGCTTGTAGCAGTGTGTGGGACTTATTCTTAGTCCATCTATACTAAGCTCCTCCAACTTGCAAATTACAAATAATTTTTATCTGCATCTAGCTCGGAAAATAATTTTGGGCATAGTAGTAGTGTGTGGTACTCATTGTATTAGGCCATCTATACCAAGCTCCACCAGCTTTGAAATTAATAATAATTTTTAGCTGCATCTTGCTTGTAAAATAATTTTGGGCATATTAGCAATGTGTGGTACTCATTCTTTTAGGCCATCTATACCAAGCTCCACCAGCTTTCAAATTTCTAATAATTTTTAGCTGCATCTTGCCTGGAAAATAATTTTGGGCATAGTAGCAGTGTGTGTTACTCATTGCATTAGGCCATCTATACCAAGCTCCACCAGTTTTGAAATTAATAATCATTTTTAGCTGCATCTTGCCTGGAAAATAATTTTGGGCATAGTAGTAGTGTGTGGTACTCATTGTATTAGGCAATCTATACCAAGCTCCACCAGCTTTCAAATTAATAATAATTTTTAGCTGCATCTTGCCTGTAAAATAATTTTGGGCATATTAGCAGTGTGTGGTACTCATTGTATTAGGCCATCTATACTAAGCTCCACCAGCTTTCAAATTACTAAAAATTTTTAGCTGCATCTTGCCTGGAAAATAATTTTGGGCATAGTAGCAGTGTGTGGTACTCATTCTAACCAACCGTTTTAAGCAACTCTGGGGCAATTGATGCCACTTAAGTGGTGTCTGTGCCACAAATTTTTGGAAAAAATGGAGACTCTTTTTGGAGTCCCCTTGCTTTGTTTTACGTGACGTTGCCATCGTCAATTAGAGGTGGGTTGGGTCTCCCCCCCCCCCCCCCCCTTTTAACCGTAAGAAAATACATACACTATGGCTTGGGGTAACACAGATGGTTGAGTCTGAAGAGCTGTTTACTCAGAGGTCTGCTCCAAAGCTTCAGTGTCTGCTAGTCAGTGTAGTAACCCAGCTGCGAAGCAAGCTTCACCACCTGTGTATCTAATGAGAATTTTTAACTGCATCTGGCCTAGGCAGACTGTGGGGACCCCCAACCAAACCCAGACGCTCTGCATCTAACCCAGCCAATCATTTGATAGTATTGCTAGTAGCAGAGTCGCATGGGCTCTAAACCTTGCATAGCCTGTGCATTTTTTCAGATCGCTAAGGATGACCCAACTCGTGTTATCTGTAACATTTGTCACCAAAAGCTAAGTAGAGGCCAAATAATCCATAGTTTGAGCACTTCATGCATGAACCGTCACATGGATATAAAGCATAAGTTGCAGTGCGAAGCTCACTGTGCTACAATGAGGCCTAGCGGGCCGGGACAACCACCATCTGCCCCACCTGTGTCATCCTGGGGAGACTAAAAGCTACTGCGTAGTCTTTTCCAAAAATTTGAGGGAATTACCACGGGAATGGTTTGGAAGAGGTATAAGAGTTTAGGCAGGACGTTCATTTTTAGTATACTTATTCTGCCGAACCAGGAAAAATCTTTCACCGTCCAAGAAGTAAGATCTTTATGGAGTTGTTCAATAAAGGGCCCAAAATTAAGATAAAATAGAAGGGAGAGGTCTCTATGAATAGGAATTCCTAAATATTTGATTCCCTGTGAGGGCCAGGAAAAGGGAAAGTTGGACTGGATGGAATCCTGTATGGATTTGGGGAGGGAGACATCGAGGGCCTCAGACTTCGCTGCATTGATTTTAAAATTTTACCATGTAACAAAGTGATCTATTTCAGCCATAACAGCAGGGATGGATATATGTGATTGAGTGATATATACTAGGACATCATCAGCAAATGCAGAGCACTTGTACTCTGTGCCTCCCACCTCAATCCACCTAATATTGAGGTTATGGCGAATTGATGAGAGCAGGTGCTCCATCACGAGGATGTATAAGAGAGGGGACAGAGGACATGCCTGCCTTGTCCCATTGGTGATTATGAAAGGTGATGAAAATGTTCCATTTATCTTCAGCCTAGCTGACGGATTGCGATACAGGGCCATGATTTTGGCTATAAAAGGGTCACCTAGACCCCTACCCCAAGCTTTTTAAGAGAATAATATATGGCGTGCCAGGAGACTCTATGGAATGCTTTCTCAGCATCCAACGAGAGTATCTAATTACAAATTTTTAACGGCATCTAGCCCAGGCAATACTTTGGGCCTAGTAGCAGTGTCTGCTAGTCAGCGGAGTAGCCACCTCCTGTAGATCTAATTACAAATTTTTAACTGCATCTAGCCCAGGAAATACTTTGGACCTAGTAGCAGTGTCTGCTAGTCAGCGGATTATCCCACCTGTTAAGCAAGCTACACCACCTGTAGTTTGGACACTTAATTTTTTCAAAGGAAATGCTTCGGGCCCCCGGGACGCTCAGTGAAGAGCATCGGGGAGGCACCCCAAGGCACAAGGGCTGGGACTGGCAGTAGGACGCCTTGCGGTGGACCACCAAGCTCGATCCTTATAAAAGCTTTTTAACTGCAGCAGCTTTAGTGGACGCTACTGGAGCTGGAATTCCCGCTGGCATCAGACTTGCCCTCCAATAGATCCTTGTAAAAGGATTTAAAGTGTACTCATTCAAATTACAGAGACAATTTAAATTAAAAAGCTTAGACCTGCCTCCACCGCAGGGGGGCTCGCTCGACCCACCAGCGGACAAGCACCAGTATTGGGAGAGGGGGGCTGGCCGTCAGGGTCCACCGCAGCTCTGGCGCAAACCCGGCGACACGGAGGTCGCACGGGCAGGAACAGACTGGCCATGTCAGCTTCTCACTTGTTTGGTTTTAGAAGGGCATGACATGCCTATATCTGTGTCTCCCCCTCCTTTTACTCCTCCACCTCTTTTCTTTTCGCATGACTATATGTACTTGTCACTTTTCCATGTGTTAGTTGTGTCTTCTGAGCAGTTTGTCAGCTTTTGGACACTTTTGAAGGTGTTTTCTATGTGTTTCTATGTGATTTTGTTTGCCTGCCATTGGTTTTAACGGTGTTCGACGAACAGTTCGACGAACAGTATGACGAATATACGGGTGTTCAGCGAACCGAACCGAACTCGAACACTACGGGGGTGGCTCAAGTCTACTCATCACTAGTGGAGACTCTTGATTGGGTCTCCATTAGAGATGAGCGGTGTTCGACTAGAACTGTTCGCCAATCTCAAATTCGAGCTGTTTTGGGCGGTGTTCGAGTTGTTCGACGAACCCGAACGATTTGCAAAAAATTCGGCTGTTCGAGGTTATGTTCGATAACTGTTCGTGCACCAAAAGCGTGTCCTGCATGTCTGGCGCTATTTAGAGCACCAATCATGCAGGGATTGTCTGCCACTCACTGTAATGCCACAGCCATGGTGGTTGTGGCATTACAGTGATTGCCCAAATCGATGGGAACAGTGCCAACAGTGAAACATGAAAAGCCGGCAATTCAGCAGCGGCATACACCTGTACCCGACAATTTAGAACCGAAAGAATAGAGCTTCACACATAGATTAGATAGATATAAACATGTCAGCCACATATATACGAAGTACAGTGAAAGTGCTGCTTACTGTACTTGTCATTTAGCGTAAAGGATTTATCAAAAAAAATAATAGTGTTTTCATGCACCGTCTCTTTAAAAAAGCCGGCCGGCAATTCAGCATCTGTACCCGACAATTTATAACAGACAGAATAGAGCTTCACACATAGATTAGATAGATAGAAACATGTCAGCCACATATATACGAAGTACAGTGACTGTTGCTTACTGTACTTGTCATTTAGCGTAAAGGATTTATCAAAAAAAATAATAGTGTTTTCATGCACCGTCTCTTTAAAAAAGCCGGCCGGCAATTCAGCAGCGGTACCCGACAATTTATAACAGACAGAATAGAGCTTCACACATAGATTAGATAGATAGAAACATGTCAGTCACATATATATGAAGTACAGTGATAGTGTTGGTTACTGTACTTGTCATTTAGTATTAAAATAAAGGATTTATTATTAAAAAAATTGGCGTGGGGTTCCCCTTAATTTTAGGCTCTAGCGGAGGTTAAGCAGACGGCTGGGGCAGATGTTTGAGACCTGGGAAGGGGGTAATACCCACGGAGCTTCCCAGGCTACTAATATCAGCCCCCAGCTGAATACATAGCCTTTACTAGCTATTAAAATGGGGGACCCCCCCAAAAAAATGACGTGGGGTCCCCCCTAATTTAATAGCTAGCAAAGGCTAGGCAGACAGCTAGGGGCTGATATTAATAGCCCAGGAAGGGAGCCATGAATATTGGCCCCCTCCCAGGCTAGAAACACCAGCCGTCAGCTGCCCCAGAAATGGCGCATTCATAGGATGCGCCAATTCTGGCACTTAGCCTCGCTCTTCCACGCTGCCCTGGTGCGGTGGCAGGGGGTAATAGGGTGGAGGTTGATGTCAGCTTATAATGCCAGCTGACATCAAGCCCAGGTTAGTAATGGAGAGGCGTCTATAAGACACCCCCATTACTAACCCCATAGTCAAAGTTAAAAAAAACACAAACACCCAGAATAAAGTCCTTTAATTGAAATAAAGACACAATCCTTTATTGTTCTAAATTAAACCATACTTACCGTCACGCCCATTCCAGCTGAAGCCAACGATCTCCTGCAATAAAAGAAAAATAATAAAGCAACCTCATCCTTACCTTTCCATGGTTCCCACGACAGCTTCAGCTCTGCTACATCGAGATGACAGGCTGGACCGCAGCAGAACGCTGCCATCCAGCCTCTCATCCCGCAGACACTGAGAAGCGCAGGCTTGCTTGCGCTGCTCAGCGTCTCTCTGTGACGACATCCAGATGAGCCGAGTTCATGTCCAATGAACTCGGCTCACCTCATGCACGTCACTGACAGCGTGGGAAAATTCTCACGCTGAAGCGGTGAGTGCAGGAGAATTCTCCCACGCTGTCAGTGACGTGCATAAGGTGAGCTCATGTCCAATGAACTCAGCTCACCTCCTGCTCGTCACTGACAGCGTGGGAGAATTCTCCTGCACTCAGCGCTTCAGCGTGAGAATTCTCCCACGCTGAAGCGCTGAGTGCAGGAGAATTTTCCCACGCTGTCAGTGACGTGCATAAGGTGAGCTCATGTCCAATGAACTCAGCTCACCTCCTGCACGTCACTGACAGCGTGGGAGAATTCTCCTGCACTCAGCGCTTCAGTGTGAGAATTCTCCCACGCTGAAGCGCTGAGTGCAGGAGAATTTTCCCACGCTGTCAGTGACGTGCATAAGGTGAGCTCATGTCCAATGAACTCAGCTCACCTCCTGCACGTCACTGACAGCGTGGGAGAATTCTCCTGCACTCAGCGCTTCAGCGTGAGAATTCTCCCACGCTGAAGCGCTGAGTGCAGGAGAATTTTCCCACGCTGTCAGTGACGTGCATAAGGTGAGGTCATGTCCAATGAACTCAGCTCACCTCCTGCACGTCACTGACAGCGTGGGAGAATTCTCCTGCACTCAGCGCTTCAGTGTGAGAATTCTCCCACGCTGAAGCGCTGAGTGCAGGAGAATTTTCCCACGCTGTCAGTGACGTGCATGAGGTGAGCCGAGTTCATTGGACATTAACTCGGCTCATCTGGATGCACTCCCAGAGAGACACTGTGGAGCGCAAGCAAGCCTGCGCTTCTCAGTGTCTGCGGGATGACAGGCTGGATGGCAGCGTTCTGCTGCGGTCCAGCCTGTCATCTCGATGTAGCAGAGCTGAAGCTGTCATGGGAACCATGGAAAGGTAAGGATGATGTTGCTTTATTATTTTTCTTTTATTTCAGGAGATCGTTGGCTTCAGCTGGAATGGGTGTGATGGTAAGTATGGTTTAATTTAGAACAATAAAGAATTGTGTGTTTATTTCAATTAAAGGACTTTTTTCTGGGTGTTGTGTTTTTTTTAAATACTTTACTAGAAATTCATGGTGGTCATGTCTAATATTGGCGTGACCCCATGAATTTCGGGCTTAGGGCCAGCTGATAATGCCAAGCTGGCCCTAACCCCTTTATTACCCAGTGAGCCACCGCATCAGGGCCCTGGATGAGTTGGGTACAGCGCCAGAAGATGGCGCTTCTATGAACGCGCCATTTTCCGGGGTGGCTGCGGACTGCAATTTGCAGCGGGGGTGGCCCAGAAAGCTTGGGCCTCCCTGCGCTGCGGATTCCAGCCCCCAGCTGCCTAGTTGTACCTGGCTGGACACAAAAACAGGGCGAATCCCCACGTCAATTTTCTTTAAATTATTTCATGAATTTCCTGAAATAATTTAAAAAAATTGAAGTGGGGCTTCGCACTATATTTGTGTCCAGCCAGGTACAGCAGGCAGGAACGGGCTGCCCCCATCCACCAGCTGCCTATTTGTACCTGGCCGGACACAACAATATAGGGAAGGCCTTTTTTTCTTAATTATTTCATGAATTTCATGAAATAATTAAAAAAAAAGTACGTGGGGCTTCGCCCTATTTTTGTGTCCAGCCAGGTACAACTAGGCAGCTGGGGGCTGGAATCTGCAGCGCAGGGAGGCCCAAGCTTTCTGGGCCCCCCCCGCTACAAATTGCAGTCCGCAGCCACCCCGGAAAATGGCGCGTTCATAGAAGCGCCATCTTCTGGCGCTGTACCCAACTCATCCAGGGCCCTGGTGCGGTGGCTCACTGGGTAATAAAGGGGTTAGGGCCAGCTTGGTATTATCAGCTGGCCCCAAGCCCAAAATTCATGGGGTCACGCCAGTATTAGACATGACCGCCATGAATTTCTAGTAAAGTATTTAAAAAAAACACAACACCCAGAATAAAGTCCTTTAATTGAAATAAAGACACAATTCTTTATTGTTCTAAATTAAACCATACTTACCATCACACCCATTCCAGCTGAAGCCAACGATCTCCTGCAATAAAAGAAAAATAATAAACCAACCTCATCCTTACCTTTCCATGGTTCCCACGACAGCTTCAGCTCTGCTACATCGAGATGACTGGCTGGACCGCAGCAGAACGCTGCCATCCAGTCTGTCATCCCGCAGACACTGAGAAGCGCAGGCATGCTTGCGCTCCTCACTGTCTCGCTGTGACGGCATCCAGATGAGCCGAGGTCATGTCCAATGAACTCGGCTCACCTCATGCACGTCACTGACAGCGTGGGAAAATTCTCACGCTGAAGTGCTGAGTGCAGGAGAATTCTCCCACGCTGTCAGTGATGTGCAGGAGGTGAGCTGAGTTCATTGGACATGAGCTCACCTTATGCACGTCACTGACAGCGTGGGAAAATTCTCCTGCACTCAGCGCTTCAGCGTGGGAGAATTCTCACGCTGAAGCGCTGAGTGCAGGAGAATTCTCCCACGCTGTCAGTGACGTGCAGGAGGTGAGCTGAGTTCATTGGACATGAGCTCACCTTATGCACGTCACTGACAGCGTGGGAAAATTCTCCTGCACTCAGCGCTTCAGCGTGGGAGAATTCTCACGCTGAAGCGCTGAGTGCAGGAGAATTCTCCCACGCTGTCAGTGACGTGCAGGAGGTGAGCTGAGTTCATTGGACATGAGCTCACCTCCTGCAAGTCACTGACAGCGTGGGAAAATTCTCCTGCAATCAGCACTTCAGCGTGAGAATTTTCCCACGCTGTCAGTGACGTGCATGAGGTGAGCCGAGTTCATTGGACATGAACTCGGCTCATCTGGATGTCGTCACAGAGAGACGCTGAGCAGCGCAAGCAAGCCTGCGCTTCTCAGTGTCTGCGGGATGACAGGCTGGATGGCAGCGTTCTGCTGCGGTCCAGCCTGTCATCTCGATGTAGCAGAGCTGAAGCTGTCGTGGGAACCATGGAAAGGTAAGGATGAGGTTGCTTTATTATTTTTATTGCAGGAGATCGTTGGCTTCAGCTGGAATGGGCGTGATGGTAAGTATGGTTTAATTTACAACAATAAAGGATTGTGTCTTTATTTCAATTAAAGGACTTTATTCTGGGTGTTTGTGTTTTTTTTAACTTTGACTATGGGGTTAGTAATGGGGGTGTCTTATAGACGCCTCTCCATTACTAACCTGGGCTTGATGTCAGCTGGCATTATAAGCTGACATCAACCCCAACCCTATTACCCCCTGCCACCGCACCAGGGCAGCGTGGAAGAGCGAGGCTAAGTGCCAGAATTGGCGCATCCTATGAATGCGCCATTTCTGGGGCGGCTGACGGCTGGTGTTTCTAGCCTGGGAGGGGGCCAATATTCATGGCTCCCTTCCTGGGCTATTAATATCAGCCCCCAGCTGTCTGCCTAGCCTTTGCTAGCTATTAAATTAGGGGGGACCCCACGTCATTTTTTTTGGGGGGTCCCCCATTTTAATAGCTAGTAAAGGCTATGTATTCAGCTGGGGGCTGATATTAGTAGCCTGGGAAGCTCCGTGGGTATTACCCCCTTCCCAGGCTTCAAACATCTGCCCCAGCCGTCTGCTTAACCTCCGCTAGAGCCTAAAATTAAGGGGAACCCCACGCCAATTTTTTTAATAATAAATCCTTTATTTTAATACTAAATGACAAGTACAGTAACCAACACTATCACTGTACTTCATATATATGTGACTGACATGTTTCTATCTATCTAATCTATGTGTGATGCTCTATCTTTCTGTTCTAAATTGTCGTGTACCGCTGCTGAATTGCCGGCCGGCTTTTTTAAAGAGACAGTGCATGAAAACACTATTATTTTTTTAAATAAATCCTTTACACTAAATGACAAGTATAGTAAGCAACACTATCACTGTACTTATTATATATGTGACTGACATGTTTCTATCTATCTAATCTATGTGTGAAGCTCTATTCTTTCTGTTCTAAATTGTCGGGTACAGATGCTGAATTGCCGGCCGGCTTTTTTAAAGAGAAGGTGCATGAAAACACTAATATTTTTTTTAATAAATCCTTTACACTAAATGACAAGTGCAGTAACCAACACTGTCACTGTGCTTCTTATATGTGTGACTGACATGTTTCTATCTATCTAATCTATGTGTGAGGCTCTATTCCTTCTTGTCTAAATTGTCGGGTACCGGTGTATGCCGCTGCTGAATTTGCTGGCCGGCTTTTTTAAAGAGAGTGTCTTCTGAGCAGTTTGTCAGCTTTTGGACACCTTTGCAGGTGTTTTCTATGTGTTTCTATGTGTTTTTGTTTGCCTGCCATTGGTTTTAACGGTGTTCGACGGTGTTCTAAGGTGTTCGACGAACAGTTCCTCGAACATCCCGGTGTTCGACGAACCGAACCGAACCCGAACACTACGGGGGTGGCTCAACACTAGTCTCCATCTGCTGGGTTGGTTGTAGTGGAAGAAGTGTTGGTACTAATTATACTATTTGTACCATAGTGAAATTGATGTCATTTTAGTGGTGTCTGCCACTAATTTTTGGAAATGTGGAGACTCCTGTTAGAACCCTCCTGTTAGTTTTTGCTATCTTGTGTTTTGCGGTCACGTGACCATCTGCCTATTTATTCCAGCTCCGCCCTTCTGGCTTTGCTGGGCTTCAGTGTTGTTTGACTGTCTCTCTAGCCAGGTGCTTCTGTGCCTATCTCTGTCTAGTTCACTTGGTCCTCTGGGACCTTTAGTACGTTTTGTCTGTTTGTCTTTTGTGGTCTGCATCTACTTCTGTTTAGGAGGTATCCCTTTTTTGTCCCAGTCCTTAGTTCTTTTAGGGACTCCTCCCTTAACTCTATAGGTCTTCTTTCAGACTAGCCGAGGACTAAGGCGGGTCTGTTCACTAGGAACAGGCAGCTCGCTACATCGCAGGGATTCAGCTTAGTCTTACTGTAGGGATAGCCTTCCCCTATCTTTCCTTAGTACTTGTTGCCGATCATCACAGTAAGTCCAGCCCAAAAAAAAACCTAAAAGGAAAGAAATTCGGGGATCGGTATGGTTTCCGTCCAGGAGTTGGCTCAATGCCTGCAGGGATTGTTTCTGGAGGTGGCCGAGCTTCAGCAACACGTGAGTACCTGTCCTGGAGCGCATTTTGATGAACCCAAGGTAGGACTGCCTGATTTTTTTTATGGTAAACAGCAAGATTTTTTTTCCTTTAAAAATGCTTGTTTGTTATATTTTCGTTTGAGACCAAGATCCGCTGGGAATGAATCACAGCACATTAGTTTTATTATGTCACTTTTGCGCAATGAACCACAGGGTTGGGCCTTTTCTCTCCAGCCTAATGATCCGTGTTTAAGTTCTGTTGAAGAATTTTTTTCTGCTATGGGGCTATTATATGATGATCCTGATCAAATCTCATCTGCTGAATCAGAACTTAGACGTTTGAATCAGGGGTCAGATGATGTTGAAAATTATTGCACACACTTCAGGAGATGGGCTTCAGAAGTTAAATGGAATGATTCTGCGCTAAGGTATTTATTTCTTGCTGGTCTGAGTGAAAGGGTTAAGGATTTGCTAATTGCATTCCCTGCACCTGAGACTCTGCAGGAAGCTATGCTGTTAGCTGTTCGTGTGGACAGGAGACTGAGGTCGAGGGTTAATGATGTAAAAACTCCTGTAACTTCGGAGGAGGAGTCGCAAGATTTACCTCCTCATAGGGATTATGATTGCGCCATTGAGTTTGTTCCGGGTGCTACTCTTCCCAAAAGTCGCTTGTTTAATCTAACTATCCCTGAGAGAAAGGCCTTGGAGGAGTACATACAGACTAGCCTGGCTGCTGGTCACATTAGACCTTCTAAGTCGCCTGTGGCAGTTGGATTCTTCTTTATTAAAAAAAGGATGGCGGTTTACGTTCATGTCTGGATTTTCGTGAAATTAATAAGATTACCGTACGCAATTCCTACCCATTGCCGTTAATTCCTGACTTGTTTAACCAGTTAGTGGGGGCTAAGTGGTTCTCCAAAATTGATCTCCGGGGGCATACATTTTGTTACATGTGAAGGAGGGTGATGAATGGAAAACTGCTTTTAACACTCCGGTAGGTCACTTTGAGAGTCTGTTGATGCCTTTTGGTCTTACCAATGCACCTTCATTTTTTCAGAACCTTATTAATGACATCCTGAGACCTCTGATTGGTAAGAATGTGGTTGTGTATTTGGATAACATTTTGATTTATTCACCGGATCTCGAGTCCCATTGGCAGAGTGTACGTGAAGTTTTGCAGTTATTGGGTGATATTTCACTCTTTGCCAAGCTGGAGAAATGTGAGTTCGCTGTGCAGAAAATTAGTTTTTTGGGCTACATTGTCTCCAGCGAGGGCGTTGATATGGACCCTGTGAAGGTTCAGGCTGTGCAGGAATGGCCTAGGCCTATTGGTTTGAAATCTATACAGAGATTTTTGGGTTTTGCCAATTATTACAGGAAATTCATTAAGAATTTTTCTGTAATTGTTAAACCTCTAACCGATCTCACCAGGAAAGGTGCGAATACGGCCCAGTGGACTACTGATTCCATTGAAGCGTTTAAGTATCTCAAAGAGGTTCAATTCTGCTCCTATCCTTATGCAGTTTGATGAGACCAAGCCTTTTTTGGTCGAGATCGATGCTTCATCGGTGGGGGTCGGAGCAGTTTTGTGTCAGGAGAACAGGGATGGAGTGCATCCTTGTGCCTTTTTTTCTAAAAAATTTTTGGAGACCGAACTGAATTATGATGTTGGAAATCGGGAGTTGCTGGCTATTAAACTTGCGTTTGAACACTGGCGTCATTTTTTGGAAGGTGCTAGATTTCCTATTCACGTTTTCACAGATCATAAGAATTTGATCTATCTGGATGCTGCCAAGCGCTTGAATGCCCGTCAAGCTAGGTGGGCACTTTTTTTTTCTCGGTTTCATTTTTCTGTTACCTATATTCCTGGTACAAAGAATGTTAAAGCCGATGCTTTATCTCGCAGCTTCACTCCTACGGTCGGTGCCGAGGAGGAGGAGAGCATTTTGCAGAAAGGAGTTGTGGTGGCGGCTTTGGTCTCCATTTTGGAGAATGGGATTCTGAATGCTCAAGATGATGCTCCATCTAACACTCCCCATGGGAGGTTGTTCGTGCCTAGAGCCTTTAGGAGAGATTTGTTTGTGGAGTGTCATGAGTCTCGGTTTGCAGGTCATCCAGGAGTTTCGGAGACTAAGAGACTTATCAGTCACAGTTTTTGGTGGCCTGGATGGCAGAAGGAAGTCATCAAGTGGGTGCGTCAGTGTACTATGTGTGCTAGGTCAAAGGCTTCACATACTCCTGCTGCGGGGTTGCTTTGCCCTCTGGAGGTTCCTAGTGTGCCTTGGACGCATCTCATAATGGATTTTATTACTGATCTTCCTGTGTCCCAGGGTTTTACTGTCATCTGGGTGGTCGTGGACCGTTTTAGTAAGATGTGTCATTTGGTTCCATTCATTAAGTTGCCCTGCGCCAAGACACTTGCTAAGGCATTAAGGAGATTGTCAAGCTCCATGGCTTTCCCACGGATATTGTTTCTGATAGATGACCTCAGTTTGTGGCTCGCTTTTGGCCTGCTTTTTGTGACAGGTTGGGAGTCCATTTGTCATTTTTGTCTGGTTATCATCCTGAGTCTAATGGACAGACTGAAAGAAAGAACCAGGATGTTGAGCAGTTTTTGCGTTGTTTTGTGGCGGACAATCAAGAGATGTGGTCGGAGTTTCTGCCTCTCACAGAATTTTCTCTTAACAATCATACATCCTCCTTTGCTGGGTGTTCTCCTTTTTTTTGTTGTACTGGGAGACATCCGTCTTTTGGTTCGCTCTCCAAATTGGGGTCGGCGGTGCCGGAGGAGGAGAATTTTTCCAGTGATTTGGAGAGAGTTTGGACTAATGTACATTGTAACCTTCAAGAGGCTAACAAAAAGTCCAAGAAGTATTTTGACAGGAAACGTAAAGAGGTTTTGTTTACTGTGGGTGACATGGTTTGGTTGTCCTCGAAGAACCTGCGGTTGAGGATTCCCTCTAAAAAACTGGGTCCTAAGTTTGTGGGTCCATTTAAAGTGCTTCAGGTTGTTAACCCGTCTGCTGTTAGGTTGGATGCCCCTACTTCCTGGAAGATTAATCCTGTGTTTCATGTTTCCTTGTTGAAAAAGGCTGACGTATCTGATAGTGACGCTACTGTCACAGTTCCTCCTGTGGTGGAAGACGGCGAATATGAAATTTCGCGTATCTTGAATTCTAGATGGCATAGAGGGAGATTACAGTATCTTGTCTCCTGGAAGGATTTAGGTCCCGAAGACAACTCCTGGGTAAGGACGGATGATGCCTCTGCTCCTAGGCTTGTTAAATCCAAAGGCGGTGAAGGTAGAGATATACGTCCGCGCCGCTGAAAAATCCTCAAATCCGGAACATATAATAAAATCCTTGTTTATTGGTAAATGCCTACGCGTTTCTGGGTGTTCCACACCCCTTCATCAGTGCACCAACAGTGGGAAGGATCGCCTAACCACAAACACGTGGAGAACTGAATGTGGCCAGGGACGGTGTGTCTCACTGATGCATCACTGGGTTAATATTGTGCTCGGTCTCCTAGACAATGACCAAATTATTCATGATGGTCGGATCATCCATCTGCTTAGCTTTGTGTTACTTGGAATGCAAGCGCAAGTATGCAGCCACCCACCCACAGGCTAAACTGACACATTTCTGTACTGCTTGCACTTGAAATGTTACCTTTTAGGCTCGTAGAGGCAGAAGCTTTCCACAACCTCATGGCAGCAGTGGCCAGGTGTCCATGCTCGTTCCAAAGATGCCACTATTTCTCCCTGTATCGAATCCACCTTCCACAAGTCCGGATCTCAGAACATTACCCGTGCCCACCCCAGTGCACTTAAGTGGGAAGGACCACCTAATCACAAATATGTTGACAAGTGAATGTGGCCAGGGATGGTTCATCTCACTGACGCATTGCAGTGGGTTAATATTGTGGAAGCCAGGACCCAGTGGGACCTTGGGACGGAACACATCCTCCTGACGCAGAGGATTGTGGGCTCTGGGTTAATCAAGGTTGTCCCTACATTCTACATCTCCTGCACCATCTCCTCCTTCTCTTCAACCTCCACCTCCATGACTTGATTCATTTTTTCAGGACATATTCCAGATTATTTACTTAAACTTCATGTGTGCCAATAACAATAAGCAGGACGGTATGCCTAGGTGACAAACCGCACACCATTGCAGAGTAATTGAAAGCAGTATCAGAGAACCTGGTGACGGCTCTGAAGCCAGGCAAGCTCGCACACGTACCATGCCTGACCCATGTGCTTAGTTGGTGCAACTTAGTGGTTCTATGGTTTCTCAAAATCTACCCAGATCTGCCAGAGCTACTTGTGAAAGTACGCCACGTGTGTGCCCATTTCAGAAAGTCAGCTACAGCTTCTGACACCCTTGCAGGGCTTCAGCTTCATTTGCAGCTTCCAGCTCACCGACTGGTGTGCGATGTGACTATGCGTTGGAAATCAATGTTGCAGATGATCGGAATGATTTTGAGTAGCAGAGAGCAGTTGTTGAGTACCAGCTTCAAAACGTCCGTCGGCATTCAGGTCAGACTCCGCACATAAGAGCTGATGAGTGGGCATGGATGTCTGACATCTGTGCTGTCCTCTAAAACTTTGAGGATTCCACCAAGATGGTGAGTGGTGATGCCATAATTAGCGTCACCATTCCGCTTCTCTGTCTACTGAAACAGTCTTTGCTCACAATTAAAGAGGAGGCATTGCAGACAGAGCAAGGAACTATACAGGGTGATGCTACTCAGCCCAGCCTCATCTCATCTCAACGCGGATTTGGTGATAAAGAGGAAGCAGAGGAGGAAGAGAACATAGACAACCATACTCTTGGTGAAAACAGGGAAGTCTTGGCTGTTGGCAGTCTTGCATGCAAGGACGACTTAATGTTTCGCTGCCTTTACCATGACCATCGCGTTGTACGCATTTTGGGCATTACAGAAAACTGGCACGGCATGAGAGAATTCTTGGAGACGGAGGTGTGAGGTTCTGATTAAGGAGGATGTCAGTCTTAGATCAGTTGCAAAACGGAGGGCATGGGAGGGATGATAATACACAGAAATGAGGGATGAGATATAGGCCGATGCAGAACTGTGGACAGATTGGTGGGTGAGAGAGATGAGTTTATATTGTATTCTGTAGTGATTGTTTCACCTAACCAATGCAATGACTGGCACAGGGTAGAGGCAACTGAATAAGTTCATTTTTGGAGATATTAAGTTCAGGCTCTTGTTGAAGAATTATTACAAAAAAAAATTCCCATCTGACAACGCTGGCAGCAGAGGTTACAGTCAGACAGTTCATTGGACAATCAAGGAGTACAAGCGAGAGAGACACAAACCAGATGCGGCAGAGGCAGGAGAACGCTGTCAAAGGTCTGGGACAGTTTTCGTAGACCCTCCCAGCACCCAGTCCCTGATACACGGGGTACTCTGACAAGGAATGAAAAGTTTTGGAAGATGCTGAAGGACTACCTTGGCGACCATACCAGCGTCTTCCATGATTCCTTTCTGTCTCTGTGCCTTACAACTGTTGGGTATCCAAGCTGGACACGTGGCATGAACTGTCTTTCTATGCCTTGGAGGTCCTGGCCGCTAGCGTTTTGTCAGAGATGGTTTTTAGTGCACCGGGGGAATTATAACTGATAAAACTGGTAGGCGTATCCACCTATCAACTGAAAATGCTGACAGGCTGGCTCTTAGAAAAATGAACAAGAGATGGATTGGGCCAGACTTCTCAACACCACCAGATGATAGCATCAAATATAAACTCAAATACAGTAGTTATTTTTTTGGGGGTCTATTCCCATACACCCCTTCACACCCAGACATGGGTATACCCTTCAGGAATTGTTCTATTTTAAGTCGCCCTCCTCATTCTCCTCATCCTCCACCACCATATCACCTGGGTGACCGTGATGCAGCACCCACATATTCATTTTAAGGGTGTATCTGATTAGAGACAAACGAATATTTCAATACTCGTTTCGGATTGCAATCGCCGTTTTTGCAATATTCACCAATGTAATTGTCGAATATTCACCGAACATTGCCGAACGCCGTTGGATTCAAAGGGTGCCAAAACCAAACACATACACAACACCTTCAAAAGGGACCAAAAGCTGCCAAAACACATGAATTTAGGGGCAGTCACTAGGAAAGTGCCATCAATTGACCCAAAATACAAGTAGTATAATTATTATTATTCATTATTATAGCACCATTGCACTTTACATGTGAAAAGAGGTCATTGACTAGAGCAAGGGCAGAGAGGACCCTACCCATGAGGGCGCACAAACAGTCTACAAGGGATGGGTACAGCTGGTCTTGCAGCGGTATGGTGGAGCGAGGGTTACTGTAGGTTGTAGGCTTGTCGGAAGAGGTGGGTCTTCAGCTTCCTTTTAAAGGTTTCAACAGTAGGTGAGAGTCTGATATGTTGGGGTACAGAGTTCAAGAAGAGTAGAAGGGATGCACAGGAAAAATGTTCTATGCGATTGTGGGAAGAGGTGATAAGACCGGAGTAGAGAAGGAGATCTTGTGAGGATCGGAGGTTGCATACAGGTATGTACTGGGAGACTAGGTCGCAGATATATGGAGGAGACAGGTTGTGGATGGCTTTGCATGTCATGGTTACGGTTTTGAACTGAAGTCTCTGGCCAATGGGGAGCCAGTGAAGAGATCCATCTTTTAGATTGCAATCTTATAGATTGCTGAAGCCAGTCCACAGTAAAAAATCAACCATAGAGTGTCCAGGAATCTTCCCACAGACTTTTCGTAGCCAGGGCTGCTTCTCGGCAGGGTTGGACAGGCCCACCAGAAAACTAGAGACTCCTCCCATGGGCCCTGGCTTCTCCTTCAGGAGAGTTCATAGCGCAAACTTTGCAGGTCGTGATGATGACAGAGGCCACATCTCCTTAGCTTGCTGCTGATACTTTTCTGTAGGAATCAGCTTTCCTCCAACCAGCCTGGAATATTTCCAGTAGTTTGGTATTGGCACCCAGTAGCAGACACGAAGCCATCCATAATTTTCTTCTCAGAAATTTTATTTTGTAGACTGAATGGCTGCCCAAATACATTAG
The DNA here is from genome assembly GCF_046119375.1 of Phyllobates terribilis. NCBI lineage: Eukaryota > Metazoa > Chordata > Amphibia > Anura > Dendrobatidae > Phyllobates > Phyllobates terribilis. The sequence goes on from NW_027362769.1 coordinate 289,984,245, forward strand.
TTTCTCACAAAGGAGCTGAAGATACTGAGTGGCAGTTGGTGCAAGTTTCTCCAGCATGTTAGATATCAGAGGGAGAACAGAGAGGGCAGCAAAGTGGCTCAGGGGTTAGCACTGAAGCCTTGCAGCGCTGGGGTCCAGGGTTCAAATCATACCAAGAACAACATCTGCAAGGATTTTGTATGTTCTCCCCATGTTTGCGTGGGTTTCCCCCTCAGTAAAAAATCAGCAATAGAGTGTCCAGGAACCTTCTTCCAGACTTTTCTTAGCCAGGGCTGCTTCTCAGCAGGGTTGGACGTGGCTTCTCCATCAGGGGAAAGGTGGGCCATCAGAATCAAATCCTCTGGTGGGCCCAATGTTTTTCAGTCTGACACTGCTTCTCGGTGAGAGTTGTATTTCACCACAGCCATTTTCTTTAGCTTGGTGAAAGATCTGGCATAGAGGGAAACCATATCTACTCTGGCTGTCATTTCTCCGCCACCAGGTTCCGCCCACTGTCACACACGATCATGCCTGGCAGGATGTTCAGTGGTTAGAGACACAGAACAGGCTGCTGTGTTACAGCTTTCAACAACTCTGCAGCGGTGGGCGGTTTGTCACCTAAGTGACGCGCCCCCTGGGCCGTGGAATACCTGTTGCCAGGCCGGTGGATGCTGAGGAATGTCACAGTGGCGGTGACCTGGTCTGTGACCCAGGGCGGTCAATAAAAGGGGTTATGGATAGGAGATTTATAGTGCTTTTATAGAGTTTGTGATGCCACCAGTGGAATGCGGCTAAAGGGAGCCGCCACTGCGGAGCAGTCCTCTGAAGCTGATGTTACTGCAGCAGGGATGGTGTGGCTCTCCACAGGAAGAGCTAGCTCCAGGGCAGTGTGGATATTACAGGTTGTGCTGGGCGTTGTAGTGTAGGGGTTGATGGCGCAGCAAGAAACACAGAGACAATGAAGTGCAGTCCCAGGGTCTTTATTCACAGTTAATGCAGTTCAGATTACAGGCGCAAAGATATCTCCCTCGTCGTGCTGTGCTTACTCAGTGAGGGGTTCAGTCCACCCCCAGATAGCTCCGGAGTACTTAGCAGGACCCCCTTCTGTGTCCTCTCCCTGGCGTTTTCCCTGCTCCTCATACCTATTATCTCCAATCCGGTACCCGCGGGCCTTGGCGAGCGACGTCTGTTATGTCCCCTGGGTCCTTTATGGCTACATTCTCGGTGAGACTGGCGTGGACTTGTGGCTACAGGACATAAAGTACTGCAGCCTCCGGTTTCTAGCTGAGACTTGCAATCTTCTACTAGTTGAGGGACCGGTTCCCCTTAGATGGCCTGACCCCTCCACCACCAGGCAGATGTGGGCGTACAGGTGGCCTTCTGCACGGCCCGTACCCCTAGGGTCCTTTCTTCTATTCCTGGAGCCTCTCTGCTCCCTCTCTTCTCTTCTCTTCTCTCCTTCCTCTCAGACTTGGGCCTCACTGGCTATGCCCGCCTCTGGAGCAGAGTTCCTGCAGAGCCTCTGCTCCTTTCACTTCTTCCCTCAAACTAGCCCCCAATTTATACCTCCTCTCATGTGCTTCCCTAAGCTACATCCTCCACCCACACCCACTACATGGTTCCCCCTCTCTAGGTTCCCCTCCACTCCAGCCAGGGACCAGGGACTGTGCTCTCCCTTAGGAGCAATCTCGCCCTGCCCTACTGAAGTAGACGTGTTGGATGCAGGTGTTATGGTCCTGAGCTGTACTCCTTCCTTACCTGAGAGTGAGATGCCACATCTCTGGTTGAGATGCAACACCTCTGTGGCGACCGAACCCTCAGGGGCGCCACATACCCCCCTGGTAAAACACAGCACGTCCGCGGGCTAGAACAGAGTAAAAGACAAAGTATTTTAAAGACATGCAAAATTTTAGAATGCATTCGCATAGAAGATTACCAACATAACATCTCTTCCCTTTATGGGAGGCTCTTTTTCTTTAATGTTACTGGTTACTAGTGTTGAGCCACCCCCGTAGTGTTCGAGTTCGGTTCGGTTCGTCGAACACCCGTGTGTTCGCCGAACTGTTCGTCGAACACCCGTGTGTACGCCGAACTGTTCGTCGAACACCCGTGTGTTCGCCGAACTGTTCGTCGAACTGTTCATCGAACACCTTCGAACACCGTTAAAACCAATGGCAGGCAAACAAAAACACATAGAAACACATAGAAAACACCTTCAAAGGTGTCCAAAAGCTGACAAACTGCTCAGAAGACACAACTAACACATGGAAAAGTGACAAGTACATATAGTCATGCGAAAAGAAAAGAGGTGGAGGAGTAAAAGGAGGGGGAGACACAGATATAGGCATGTCATGCCCTTCTAAAATCCAAAAAGTGAGAAGTCGACACGTTCAGTCCGCTCCTGCCCGTGCCACCTCCGTGTCGCCGGGTTTGTGCCAGAGCCGCGGTGAACCCTGACGGCCAGCCCCCCTCTCCCAATACTGGTGCCTGTCCGCTGGTGGGTCGAGCGAGCCCCCCTGTGGTGGAGGCAGCTCTAAGCTTTTTAATTTAAATTGTCTCTCTAATTTGAATGAATACACTTTAAATCCATTTACAAGGATCTATTGGAGGGCAAGTCTCATGCCAGCAGCCGCATAATTCCAGCTCCAGTAGCGTCCACTAAAGCTGCTGCAGTTAAAAAGCTTTTATAAGGATCGAGCTCGGCTGTCCACCGCAAGGCATCCTACTGCCAGTCCCAGCCCCTATGCCTTGGGGTGCCTCCTGATGCTCTTCACTGAGTATCCCGTGGTCCCGAAGCGTTTCCTTTGAAAAAATTAAGTGTCCAAACTAAAGGTGGTGTAGCTTGCTTAACAGCCTGGATAATCCGCTGACTAGCAGACACTGCTACTAGGCACAAAGTATTTCCTGGGCTAGATGCAGTTAAAAATTTGTAATTAGATACTCTCGTTGGATGCTGAGAAAGCATTCCATAGAGTCTCCTGGCACGCCATATATGATTCTCTTAAAAAGCTTGGGGTAGGGGTCTAGGGGACCCTTTTATAGCCAAAATCACGGCCCTGTATCACAATACGTCACCTAGGCTGAAGATAAATGGAACTGTAGCACCCTGAGGGCTCGGTTGCTACAGAGGTATTGCACCTCACCCAGAGGTGTGATATCTCACTCTCAGGTAAGGATGGAGTGTGGATCAGGACCCGACACCTGCATGCATTACACCACATTGCCGTGGGGCAGGGCGACCAATATGCCTCTGAGATGGGCACGACAGTCCCTGTCCCTGGCTGGAGTGGGGGGAGGGAACACTGAGGAAGGGGAACCCTGTAGTGCAGGAGCAGGGAGGAAGCAGTTCCTGGGTGCATTGAGAAGGGAGTATAAAAGGTGGGCACCATCTTAGTTCAGTGCAGAGAAGTCTGAGCAGAAGTGGCAGGGAGCAGGGGCTCTGCATGAGCTCTGCTTTGGAGGCGCGCCTAGTAACAGAGGCCCAGGCCTGGAAGAGGGAGAAGGAAGGAAGAGGAGCGGAGAAGGCTCCAGGAACGAGGAATGAAGGGATCCCAGGAGTGCGGACGGGCGAGTCGCCACCGCACGCCCGAATCCACCTGCGTGGAGGGGTCAGGCCAAAGGGGGAGACCGGTCCCCGAAACTAATGGAGGCAGGAAACGACCCTCAGCTAGAAACCGGAGGCTGTGACATTTTATGTGGCGCAGCCCCTCGCTACACCTGCTAGGAAGGCACCACATAGGGTCAGGAAAACTGGCGCCAAGTTTACCAAGAGGAGGCCCGAAGCAGCCGGACAGAAGGGTTGGTAAGAAAGGCCAGACAAAGGACACACAAAGGGGGTCCTGTGAAGTGCTCCAAAGTTATCTGGGAGTTGTCTGAGCTCCTCACCTGGTGAGCACAGTACGACGTGGGCAGCCGTTACCTGCAGACGTGGTCTGGATAATAAGAACTGTGAGTAAAGGCCCTGGACTGCATCACTGACTCCGTGTCGTTACTGCTGCTGCCCTGCACCATCACCCCCATCCTCCGCATACACTGCCCTGAGGCTATACTCCTCCCGTGGGGAGTTATGCTACGCTCTGCTGCACCCACAACACCAGCCTCAGCGGTCTGCCCTGCAGCGGCGGTTCACTCTGACCGCAATCCACGGGTGACGTAGTCGGACATTTAAACATCAAAACCACATAAATAGTTCCGCCACTGGTTTGACCACCCTGAGCCACGGAACCGGGTTGCCGCCACGAAGACTACAACCACCAGCATCCACCAAAAAGGGTCCAGCTCCGGTTGTCCCAAGGCCCAGGGGGTGCATCAGAACATTTTCATCACCTTTCACAATCACCAATGGGACAAGGCAGGGATGTCCTCTGTCCCCTCTCTTATACATCCTAGTGACGGAGCACCTGCTCTCATCAATTCGCCATAACCCCAATATTAGGTGGATTGAGGTGGGAGGCACCGAGTACAAGTGCTCTCTATTTGCTGATGATGTCCTAGTATATATCAATCAATCACATATATCCATCCATGCTGTTATGGCTGAAATAGATCACTTTGTTACATGGTCAAATTTTAAAATCAATGCAGCGAAGTCTGAGGCCCTCGATGTCTCCCTCCCCAAATCCATATAGGATTCCATCCAGTCCAACTTTCCCTTTGCCTGGCCCTCACAGGGTATCAAATACTTAGGAATTCCTATTCATAGAGACCTCTCCCATCTGTTATCTTAATTTTGGGCCCTTTATTGAACAACTCCATACAGACCACGGTTGGCAAGTTAGAACTGTAAGATTCACTACGTGAACCACTGGTGTTTTGTGGAAAAGTACATGTACACTGTGTTCCAAATTATTATGCAAAAAGTGTTTAGGAGTGATAAGGGAAGAATTTGTTTGTTTGTCAGTTAAACTCATTGATGGTGATGTGTGTCAGGGCTCTTTATATCACTGTAAGCAATTGCAGACACCTGTGCTAATTAGTTTGGCAGGTGTGTCCAATGAAAGGCAAGACTACTTAAGAAGGCTGTCTCACATTATTAAGCAGCCTACATTTTCTGCCAAAATGGGAAAGAAAAAGGATGTTGGCTGCTGAGAAGCAACAAATTGTGGAGTGTTTTGGTCAAGGCATGACTACAATCAACATTGTGCGATGATCAGGATGAAGTGTCTTGGCAATCAAGAAGTATGTAGCTGATTCACAGTACACACGTGTGCGTGCTGATAAGGGCAAATTGAGGACTCTTTCCTACAGGCAATTACGTCAGGTTAAAAGAGCAGCGGCAAAAAAGCCTTGTCATAGCAGCAGAAAAGTTTTTGAAGCTGCTGGTGCCTCCAACGTCCCCCGAACAACAAGATGCAGGGTCCTTCAGAGGTTTGCAGCTGTGCATACGCCATCCTGTCGACCTCCTCTATCCACTTCACACAAGCAGAAACGGCTCCAGTGGGCCAAACATTACATGAAGACTGATTTCAAAACTGTTTTGTTCATGGATGAGTGCCGTGCAGCGCTCGATGGTCCAGATGGATGGAGGGGAGGATGGCTGGTTGATGGACACCCCACGCAAACACGGCTACAGCGCCAACAAGGAGGAGGTGGAGTAATGTTTTGGGCTGGAATCAAGGGGAGAGAGATGGTCGGCCCCTTTAGGATCCCTGAAGGCGCTAAAGATGAACTCCATAATGTATGTGGATTTTCTCAAACAGCACTTCCTGCCATGGTTCAAGAAGAAGAACCGTGTATTTCACAGCAAGATCATTTTTTTGCATGATAATGCACCATCTCATGCTGCACATAAAACATCTGCATCTCTGGCTGATATGGGCATAAAAGGGGACAAACTTATGGTGTGACCCCCATGCTCCCCTGACCTCTACCCCATTCAGAACCTCTCTAGCATCATCAAAAGGAGTGTCTATGATGGCGGGAGGCAGTTCACATCTAAGCAACACTTCTGGGAGGGTATTCTGTCCTCATGCAAAACAATTGAAGCAGAAACCATCCAAAATCTGACAAATTCAATGGACGAGAGAGTTCAGAAGCTCCTTTCGAACAAGGGGTCCTATGTGAAAATGTAACATCACCTAGAATAAAGTTTTGAGTTGAAAACTGTTTGATTTCAGTTTCTAATAACCTGCTAATGCTTATAATTTCAAAAATGACCATTTTTTTGGTCTTTATTAAAATGAAAAGGTTGATCGAAAAGTTTGGGGGATCTAAGAGTGTGGTAACCCAGTAGTCATGATTATTTCGAATTCTGACAATATGAGGGTCATGTTGCAGGTAGTGCAGCAAGAAGGCACTTATGTGTCTTGCGCATCTCGGAGCCCCAAAATTATTTTCCGGGCTAGATGCAGCTAAAAATTATTATTAATTTTAAATCTGGTGGAGCTTAGTATAGATGGCCTAATAGGATCAGTGCTGCACACTGCTACAAAGCCCAAATTATTTTCCAGCCAAGATACAGATAAACATGATTAGTAATTCGAAAGCTTAAAACGGTTGGTAGGGTGATTTTAACCAATCATCAAGCTTTTACTCTCCCAAGGATGACACAGGGGTAGAAAAATCGTTTCGGATCCATGATTTGTTCATCTTTATGAACGTGAGTCTGTCTACATTATCAGTGGAGAGCCGCGTGCGCTTATCTGTCAGCACACCACCAGCAGCACTGAACACACGTTCAGACAGAACGCTGGCTGCGGGGCATGACAAGATCTCCAAGGCGTAAGTGGCTAGCTCCGGCCATTTATCCAGATTGGAAGCCCAAAAAGAGCAAGGGTCCAGTGACACAGTCATGGCTTCAATGTTTACTTGGAGATTCTCCTGTACCATCGTCTCTAGGCGTTGACTATGTGTCAGACTTCTAGTCTCCTGTGGCCTTGCAAAGGATGGGCTAAAAAAGTGGTGAAATGATTCCGCAAAATTGATGTTACCAGCAGATACTGTGGTTCTGTTATGGTTTGAGTGCTGAACACTTGACGGTCCCACGGTTGGCAAGTTGGAACTGTGAGATTCACTACGTGCACCACTGATGTTTTGTGGAAAAGCACATGTAAGATTCTGCAACAGTCTCTGCTGATACTCCTGCATGCGTGCATCCCTTTCTATGGCAGGAATAATTTCTGCAAATTTACTTTTGTACCGGGGATCTAACAGTGTGGCAACCCAGTAGTCAGGATTATTTCTAATTCTCACAATTCGAGGGTCATGTTGCAGGTAGTGCAGCAAGAAGGCACTCGTGTGTGTTGCGCATCCAGGAGCACCAAGTCCCTGTTGTGTTGGTGGCGAGGTAACAATCATGCTTCCTTCCTCTGTCCTCTCCCGCCAACCTCGCACAACAGAAATGTGATCAAGGTCTCCCTCATCTGATGAGTCTTCCATCAGTTCGTCCTCCACTTCTTCCTCGGCTCCTGCACCTTCCTCACTAGTTTGGCTGCTACCATGCGCCCTGGTAAAACCATCTCCCCCACCCTCACATGCCTGCCGCCTTCATGCTGCCGACCGTCTGGACCTTGCAGATGTTAGCCCCTCCGCATACAACTCCTCCTCCTCTACTTCCTCCACCTCCTCTTGTGCCACCACCTGACTCCGAATTCTGTTTAACATGTGCTCCAGCATGTAAATCACCGGAATAGTCATGCTGATAATGGCATCGTCAGCACTAAACATCTTCGTCGCCATTTCAAAACTGTGCAGAAGGGTGCATAGGTCCCTGATCTGAGACCACACCTCCAGCGTGATTTGCCCCACCTCTGGATCTCGTTGGCCCAGGCTATACGTCAGAACGTATTGCACCAGGGCTTGTCGGTGCTGCCACAGTCGCTGCAACATGTGCAGAGTTGAATTCCACCGGGTAGGCACATCGCATTTTAGCCGGTGAAGTGGCAGGCCCAACGACTTCTGTAGAGATGTAAGTCGCTGAGCTGCGGGATGCGAACGGCAGAAGTGAGCACACAGCGAACGTGCCCTCTGCAGAAGGCCATCTAGTCTGGGATATTGGGCTAAAAATTGCTGGACAACCAGGTTCAACACGTGAGCCATACAAGGCACGTGTGTGACATTGCCCCGGCGAAGGGCCGCACCCAGGTTTGCAGCATTGTCGCACACGGCCTTCCCTGGTTTCAGGTCCAGTGGAGACAACCATTCATGAAATTGGTTCTCCAGAGCTGACCACAACTCCTCAGCTGTGTGACTCACATTTCCCAGACATTTCAAAGTAAAAACCGCCTGATGACGTTGAGCCCTACTGCCAGCATAGTAAGGAGGTGTGCAGGATCCCTTCTGCGCAGTTAGAAAGCTTGTGGCATGACCAGACAGGCTTTGGGTGCAGGTGGAAGACCGAGAGGAGGTTGAGGAGGCAGAAGCAGTGGAGGAACTTTGACATAAAGAGGATTGAAGCACAACTCGTGGGGACGGCAAGACTTGGACAGCAGCCCCTTGTCCTGCTGTCAGCATAGTTACCCAGTGCCCAGTCAGCGACATGTAACGCCCCTGTCCATGCCTACTCGTCCAAGTGTCTGTGGTGAAATGCACCCTGTCACACACAGAGTTTCTCAAAGAAGCGGTGATGTTGTGTGCGACATGCTGGTGGAGCGCAGGCACACCTTTCTTTGAGAAGTAGTGCCGACTGGGCATCTGGTACTGGGGCACTGCGACAGACATAAGGTCTCGAAAATCCTCTGTGTCCACCAGGCGGAAAGGCAGCATTTCTGTAGCCAAGAGCTTGCAGATGGTGAAATTCAACCTCTTAGCTTTCTCATGGCTAGGAGGAAATGGTCTTTTACTTGTCCACATCTGAGGGACCGAGGGCTGGCTATTGTGCTTAGACGGGGTTGATAAGGGTGTCCCCGGCAAACTGCCGGTCTGTGAGGAAGATGCAGGCCGACATTTTAGGTTGCCTTGATCCAAAGGTGGTGCTATCGATGTCGGACAGCACTCAACACCAGCTGGTGTTACCACCTCCAAAGAAAATGATGACCTGCCAATCGCGCTGGCTGTTGCGGGTAAAGAGGTTGCAGGTCTGCGCCCCAAAACAGGTGTGACTGCTGTCCCCCCAGTCACAGAGGATGAAGAGGCCGCGGATGCACAAGATATGGCAGACGGTGGCTGGCCCGGCCGGCTAGGCCGCATTGTAGCACACTGATCTTCCCACTGCAACTTATGCTTCATGTCCATGTGCCGGTTCATGCATGAAGTACTCAAACTATGTATTTTTTGGCCTCTACTTAGCTTTTGCTGACAAATGTTACAGATAACACGAGTTGGGTCATCTTTATCGATCTGAAAAAATGCCCAAGCTATGCAAGGCTTAGCACCCATGCGACCTGAAGAGCCACCACGACTTGTGGTGAGAGGCAGAGTTGTGTTTGAGGATGCAGTTGTTGACGTGCTTCCAGTACTACGTCTCTGTCCAGGAAGGCAAAACCTGACCTCGTCTTCACTAGCATCTTCCTCCACCTCCTCTGCTGACCTCATCTCTTGGCTGACTGTGGGTTAACAGTAAGTGGGATCTCCAACCTCATCATCATCAACCTGTGCGTTATCACACCCGTCGTCCTCAGAGCCAACCTGTTCCTGCCCTGACAAAAAACTAAAGTTGTCGCTCCAATCAGGTATTTGAGTCTTATCATCGTCTTCCTCATTGTCTCCACCAACAGGAGTTACAGTTTGGGAATGAGGGTCTACATTATGGTCAGAACCTTCTGCGTCTGGTCCTGGATCCGACTCATAAAGATTCTGGGCATCAGTGCAGATCATTTCCTCGTCTGGATTCACAGAAGCGCTGGAGTCGACCTCTGATTCCCAGGCTATAGTATGAGTAAACAGCTCTGCAGACTCAACCATCTGTTCTACCTCATACTCAGACGGGCAGCTGGAGATTTGGGAGCTGTGAGGAAGTAAGTGCGATTGGGGTGACACCTTTGAGGACTGGAGTATTTGTGATGTTGAAGTTGATGTGGAGGAGAGCCCACTTAAAGGAGCACTTGATATCCGTTGAAGCACCTGCTGTTTTTGTGCCTCATCTGGAATTTGTAGCGATTGGCGTGGCCGTAAGAAAGGGATCTTATCACATTGTCCGCTAAAAGAAGTAGACATTTTAGTTTGGCTGGAAGATGGTCTTTCTTCTGCACCTACCCCACGGACACAACCTTTTTTCCCCTTCCCAACACGCCTATTCCCCTTTCCACCAGAAGCAGGCCTTTTTCCACTCATTTTGGTGGTTAACTAATTCACAACTCTGGAGTTGTTTGCACAAAAAAACAATGGATGGGAAACGAGCAGAGCTGAGTAGCCAAACTGTGGTATTAGGCCAAAACTATTGGCTGGGTTAGATGCAGAAAAAAATTATATTCAATTTGCAACCTGATGGAGGTCAGTATAGATGCACTAATAGAACAAGTCCCACACACAGCTAGAAGCCCAAATATTTTTTCAGAGGTAGATGCAAAAAAAAAATATATTCAGTTTGCAACCTGATGGAGGTCAGTATAGATGGACTAATAGAGAAAGTCCCACACACTGCTAGAAGGCCAAATATTTTTTCAGAGCTAGATGCAGACAAAAAATTATTTTTAATTTGCAACCTGATGGAGGTCAGTATAGATGGACATATAGAGAAAGTCCCACACACTGCTAGAAGGCCAAATATTTTTCCAGAGCTAGATGCAGATATAAATTATTTTTAATTTGCAACCTGATGGAGGTCAGTATAGATGGACATATAGAGAAAGTCCCACACACTGCTAGAAGGCCAAATATTTTTTCAGAGCTAGATGCAGAAAAAAATTCTATTCAGTTTGCAACCTGATGGAGGTCAGTATAGATGGACTAATAGAACAAGTCCCACACACAGCTAGAAGGCCAAATATTTTTTCAGAGGTAGATGCAGATAAAAATTATTTTTAATTTGCAGCCTGATGGAGATCAGTATAGATGGACTAATAGAGAAAGTCCCACACACTGCTAGAAGGCTAAATATTTTTTCAGAGCTAGATGCAGACAAAAAATTATTTTGAATTTGCAACCTGATGGAGGTCAGTATAGATGGACTAATAGAGAAAGTCCCACACACTGCTAGAAGGCCAAATATTTTTTCAGAGCTAGATGCAGACAAAAAATTATTTTTAATTTGCAACCTGATGGAGGTCAGTATAGATGGACTAATAGAGAAAGTCCCACACACTGCTAGAAGGCCAAATATTTTTTCAGAGCTAGATGCAGAAAAAAATTATTTTTAATTTGCAGTGTGATGGAGGTCAGTATAGATGGACTAATAGAACAAGTCCCACACACTGCTAGAAGGCCAAATATTTTTTCAGAGCTAGATGCAGAAAAAAATTATATTCAGTTTGCAACCTGATGGAGGTCAGTATAGATGGACTAATAGAACAAGTCCCACACACAGCTAGAAGCCCAAATATTTTTTCAGAGGTAGATGCAGATAAAAATTATTTTTAATTTGCAACCTGATGGAGGTCAGTATAGATGGACTAATAGAGAAAGTCCCACACACTGCTAGAAGGCCAAATATTTTTTCAGAGCTAGATGCAGACAAAAAATTATTTTGAATTTGCAGCGTGATGGAGGTCAGTATAGATGGACTAATAGAACAAGTCCCACACACTGCTAGAAGGCCAAATATTTTTTCAGAGCTAGATGCAGAAAAAAATTATATTCAGTTTGCAACCTGATGGAGGTCAGTATAGATGGACTAATAGAACAAGTCCCACACACTGCTAGAAGCCCAAATATTTTTTCAGAGCTAGATGCAGAAAAAAATTATATTCAATTTGCAACCTGATGGAGGTCAGTATAGATGGACTAATAGAATGATGCTATGCCCAAAAGATTTTACTTCACTAGGTGCAGTAAAAAAATTGGTATTCTATACACAGGTGGTATATCTTGCAACACAGATAGGCTACTCCACTGACTAACACACTCTGCAATAGGCCAAAAATGATTAGCTTTGCTAGATTCAGCCAAATGCTGTGAAAAAAACTTGCACAGCACTGGCACAGACCTGCCTGGCAAAAACTGATAGGAACTGATGTAACCTAGTCCTGAAAAGGACTGCAATTACAATTAGTCTTTACTCCCACAATCTATCTATTTAAGAGCACAGACCTGCCTGATAAAAGTCGTAGGAAATGCTGTAACCTAGTCTTTAAAAGGACTGCAATCACAACTATTCCCTACTCCAAAGCTATGTGTAGATTTGTGCGAAAATTGGCTTGAAATTAACAAGGTATAGCGCACACAGCAACAGCGGTGCCGTCTAACACGCAGCTGCAGCAGTGAGAAAATGGTGGCGACGGGGAAAATGGCTTGGTCTTATAGGGCAAGGACATGTGACATACTCTGCCAATGACATATGCCCTTGCTTGTGTGAAAAAAAGCACTTCGCTCCGTGTGTGCGCTGCTGATAGGCTGACAGATTGCACCTCCCCACTGTAAATGCGGGAAAGAGAAAAAAAAATGGAGATCTTCATTATTCCTGCAGAGATCCATCCCCTGCCCCTCCCCCCACCCCGCTGTACACTCAAACTGCGTATTAACATTAATTTTCATCATTACTGAGAAAAAATCCAGTTATGATTTTGGTGCACGAACAGTTATCGAACATAACCTCGAACAGCCGAATTTTTCTCAAATCGTTCGTGTTCGCCGAACGGCTCGAACACCACCCAAAACAGCTCGAATTTGAGATTGGCGAACAGTTCGAGTCGAACAACGCTCATCTCTACTGGTTACGTTTCCTTACCAAAAACATTATAAAACTTTTTAAAGAATATCTCTCTTTACACATATAAAACATTTTTCTCATTAAACATTTTTCAACAGGTTACAGCACGATCTGCAACCAGGTGTCCATTCTTCAGTAATTGCAAACTAGCAAACACGAACATGAGGGACCTGTCCGAAAACCCTCAACGTAGGCCCTGGGCGTGGCTGCAGGCCATAGGCGTTCCGGTTGTTGGACCATGTCTTCGGCCACGCCAAACGGGTTTTTGTTCTGAGGTCATTTGTTGTGGATTTATAAAACCAATAGGGGGCACTCTAATAAGTGCAACTATTTACAATGGAAAGTTTTTTAGGGAGATAACCGTCCTCTACCCTAATGTCCCTATACCCTCACAGGTAACTAAAGGCATATGTCATTTTTAGTGCACACAGAAACAAATTTTAAATTGTAAACTTTCCTGTACCCTTACGGGTAACTATTTACGGTTCAGTTCCATCTACTATGCTTTAGTAATGGTGCTCCCTCCGGGGAAGCTCTTGTCCACTGTAGGCTGGCCCAGCCGAATCTTCAGCGCTGTAGGGTGAGGAACTGCTCCCTTTCCCCACCCGGTGAACATTCAGGGCATATCAGCCCCTTTCACCTCTGTGTCTGGTGTAGGTGACGTAATGACCCGGGTACAGGTTCCGGTCCGGGTGACCTTCTGTTAGGTGGGACTCCATGTCCCTCCGGTTTACAAAAAGGTCTGTCTCGCACTGCGGGTCCCGGATGAAGCCCCAACCTCCTTCGTGGTTGAACTTTACTATGGTCCGCTCGGCACGGGGACCGGATGCTGCAGTACTGTTTCTGCGGGCCCGGGCTTTCTCCTCCATGTTGCGGGCTTCCAGCTTCTCCCAATAGCACCCGCCGGATTTGTCGCTCCCTCTCGAGCTTCTCCAGCTCCCTCCTGCAGTGCTCTTTTCTGCGGGCCGCCTCAGCCTTTGTTTCTTGGGAAAACCCCATGAGATTTCGCCCGGGGTTGTCCCACTCGAACTGATCCTCCTCACCTCGGGAGACGGCGGAGGGCAGGGGAGCTGGTAGGAGTGGGGGCTGCTGGTCCTCCACCTCCGTGGACCAATCCCATGGACAGCATCTACACACCCATTCGGATGTCGAGGTAGGTGGTTCCCGTAAGTGGCCCAGGAGCGGGCTGGTGTTGCTGGTGCCCGGAGGTGACAGTTCCGGGGCTTGGAGGACGTCTAGGGCGGGCGCGCCCGGGGACAGATATCCGGGGAGGAGGGTCTGGAATGGATCCATGCCTCCCGCGCCCGGGGACAGAGAGCCTTGCTCGGGTGTTAGGAGCGGGCCGGTGTCAGTAGCGCCCGGGATCGACGGTTCCACCAAGGGGCCCAGGAGCAGGTCAGCGTCTCTAGCGCCTGGGACAGGGAGACTCCTTTTACCTGCTCCCACGGCCGCTCTTGCGCTCCACTCCGATTCCTGGCGCTGGTCCGGATCCGCCAAGGCTGGGGCGCTGCCTGTGCTTGGCAGCGTCATCTGCTGCCGGCTTGCCATCTTCTCCACCATCTCCTTTTTCCAGCTGGTGATGGCCTCTTGCTGGGCCCTCTCCATTTTCCGGTTTAGGTCTTCCATCCCGGCGTAGAGGAACTCTGAATCCTCCCGGGACAGCCTGGCAACTAACTCCTCCAGGGTGAGGGGCGCCTCCGGTGGTAACAGGCTACTGGCAGGGATTCCGGTCTCTCTTCCTTCCATGTTCCCTGCCAGTTGTGATCTGTCTGGATGGATCCAGACCACACTCCGTCTCCCAGTTTTATTCTTCCCTCTCCCCTTTCTGGGGCGGTCCCATGTCTGCTTGCTGTCGGTCACATCTGGGGGCGTCTCCTCCAGACCGATGGACAGGGCCAGGGTTATGGCCACAGTTGCAGTGGGTGGGCCGCGCTTTTGGCGCCATTATGGGACCCGGCCCACGATGGGAGGTGATCTCTTGTTGTTGTTTGTTCAGTAGAAAACACAGTCTTTAGGCACACAATACACGGTGATAACGGGTGGGTTTCATATCCTGTTCGTGACGCCAAATATGACGTGCCCCCTGGGCCGTGGGGTACCCAGTGCCAGGCCGGTGGATGCTGGGGAATGTCACAGTGGCGGTGACCCGGTCCGTGACCCAGGGCGGTCAATAAAAGGGGTTATGGATAAGGGATTTACAGTGTTTTTATAGAGTTTGTGACGCCACCTGTGGAATGCGGCTAAAGGGAGCCGCCACTGCGGAGCAGTCCTCTGAAACTGATGTTAGTGCAGCAGGGATGGTGCGGCTCTCCACAGGAAGAGCTAGCTCCAGGGCAGTGTGGATATTGCAGGTTGTGCTGGGCGTTGTAGTGCAGGGGTTGATGGCGCAGCAAGAAACACAGAGACAATGAAGTGCAGTCCCAGGGTCTTTACTCACAGTTAATGCAGTCCAGATTACAGGCGCCAAAGTAATCTCCCTCGTCGTGCTGTGCTTACTCAGTGAGGGGTTCGGTCCACCCCCAGATAGCTCCGGAGTACTTAGCAGGACCCCCTTCTGTGTCCTCTCCCTGGCCTTTTCCCTCCACTTCACACCTAGTATCTCCAATCCGGTACCCACGGGCCTTGGCGGGCAACGTCTGTTCCGTCCCCTGGGTCCTATATGGCTACCTTCTCGGTGAGACTGGCGTGGACTTGTAGCTACATGACATAAAGTACTGCAGCCTCCGGTTTCTAGCAGAGACTTGCAATCTTCTACTAGATGAGGGACCGGTTCCCCTTAGATGGCCTGACCCCTCCACCACCGGGCAGATGCGGGCATACGGGTGGCCTTCTGCACGGCCCGTACCCCTAGGGTCCTTTCTTCTATTCCTGGAGCCTCTCTGCTCCCTCTCCTCTCTTCTCTCCTTCCTCTCAGACTTGCGCCTCACTGGCTAGGCCCGCCTCTGGAGCAGAGTTCCTGCAGAGCCTCTGCTCCTTTCACTTCTTCCCTCAGACTAGCCCCTCTTTCTAAGATGGCTTCCCAATTTATACCTCCTCTCATGTGCTCCCCTAAGCTACATCCTCCACCCATACCCACTACATGGTTCCCCCTCTCTAGGTTCCCCTACATTCCAGCCAGGGACCAGGGACTGTGCTCTCCCTTAGGAGCAATCTCGCCCTGCCCTGCTGAAGTGGACATGTTGGATGCAGGTGTTAGGGTCCTGAGCTGTACTCCTTCCTTACCTGAGAGTGAGATGCCACATCTCTGGTTGAGATGCAACACCTCTGTGGCGACCGAACCCTCAGGGGCGCCACATAAGCATTAAGCATATTATCTTCAGCACAGCCTTTTGTCGCTTGGCCAAGGCAGTGCTGCAGTGCTTCCAGCTTGTGACTAATGTGGTCATTTCGGAGATGGAGGCCGAACAAGAGGAGGAGGTCCAGGAGCTGAACAATGTGATTATATTGAGGTTACATTGGGGTCTGTTTTTTAAACTAAAGAAAGATCCTATTGTGTTTTTTTTTTTATTTTTTTTTACGTCTCTTCAAATGTGTATTGGAGTTCATCCTAATTTTTGGCAGCTCTTGAAATTGCTGCATATGCAATAACAGTATAGGAGACACTTTCCTTAATAATGAGAAGGATAATTCAAATAGATTCTATATTCTAAAATATTAACTGTCTTATCTTAAATTTATTTATGGGTGAGGTATCGCAGTATGCATAGTGTATTACACCGATCCAGCCAGGTATTATTGCCTTGTACTGCGTGCTGCTGGTGCTGCCAAAAAAAATTTTAAATCTATTTTATTCCCTGTCGATAACGCTTTTAGATGCATTTACAATAGGGACAGATGCCGATAGGTGGTATCATCACCAGCTACAAATGAGTGTTCATTCTGGTCGAATAAATGTCTTACACAGTCCATAACTTTATTTTTTTTATTTCTTTGGTCTTATATGAAATTCATTACCCGGGAAAGAATGTTTCTTAATATTTTTTCCATTTTAGCTTGTTTTTTGTATGTTTTTTTTGTCAGTCCGTTAAGGTGCCGTAATACTCTGACAACATTGTTCTCAGATATGCTATTTGTCAGCGGCCAACTGTGAATAGGTTTGAACCCACAACTGAAATACTTTAAATGGAGTGTAATATTTGACACGCTCGCAAAAATTGCTGGATTATTTGGGCAGTCATATGGGATAACGCCTGATGGCCACGGTTTCAGGTAGTCACTTAATAGTATGGTATCTGTCAAGCGACCAAGTGTCAATTGGTTCAACAAAACACAGGTGGCTGACTTTAAATGGAGTAGAATATTTGTAGCACTCCACAAAATGTCTGTATTATTACGAAGTCATATGGATCACGTGTGTCTGATCACTGAAAAAAGTTCCTCTGCTTCCACAATACTGTAATATAAATAAAACTAAAAAAATCTGTCTGTGTTCTGCGAACAAGCAAATGAAGCTAAACCTAACTTAAAGTCTAATAGGTATCATGAGGGTAATCGTATAAATAATAACATAACAGGGAAAAATAAATAAATACCTAAGACACATCGGAGATATATGGAATATATTATAATTTTATTAAATACAAAAATATTTCTTTATATGAAACATTACATAATAGGTGTTGGGAAAAGAACAGCTAAAACAATAGGGGATACAAAGTTTATAATCCCAATAATTGACAGGGAAAAGACTGCACTAACAGTCCCAGGTCGCTATAGACACTCCATAGGCTTGTTATATAAGTATATCTAATATAATTGATACAATGAAAATCCAGCAGCTCTGGATAATATGATAATATAAGTCAATAAATATCCGAAATAGACAAAAATCACATAATAGCTAGAAGTGTGAAAAAACTTAGAATTAATGCGCAATAGTATAGCTCAATCCAATAAATATCAGTTAATATCAATTAAATACAAAAGGGTATTTGTGCTATAATAGTGCATGTAAGATGATAACTGGCATGTCATTTGGTTATCTAATAGTAGTAGTGCGGCATGCTAACCAGTGGAGTGAATGTCAGCTCAATATAGATACCTTGAGTCATGGTGCAAAACCTGAGACTTTTAGTGGCAGTCAGCCAAACGTCTCAATGCGTGTTTCGCCTCGGCTTCGTCAGCCAAGGCGAAACGCGCATTGAGGCGGGGTATATAAACCTTTGAGCACAACTGTATATGTCCTCCATCCTGGTATATCTATTCCCCATCCTGGAATATGTCTCTTATCCTGGGCTCCATCCTGGTATGTATATCACCCATCCTGGTATATGTCCCTTTTCCTGAGCCCCATCCTGGTATATATATGTATTCCCCATCCTTGTGTATGTCCCTTATTCATTCTGCCACTGTTCTTTAAAGCAAGAAAAAAATAAACCATTATACTCACCTTCCCTCCACTTCCCTGCCTCTTCTGAAGCTGGCAACTGTCTTCAGCGTGCAAGCAACGGAAGCGCGTGATGTCACTGTAATGCGCCCCCAGTCACGTGCACGCCGACATCAGCTGCTGGTCTCTGATTGCCCGGACCCGACAGGTCTCTGCGCTGCAATACACAATATGTCTAATTTTTTAATGAAGTATTGCAATGTTTAAGCCTTTAGAAGTCAATAAAGAATTTAAAAAAACTCTCGATTGAAAATAAAGAGAAAATGATGTCAGAATTAGTGTTGAGCCACCCCCGTAGTGTTCGAGTTCGGTTCGGTTCGTCGAACACCCGTGTGTTCGCCGAACTGTTCGTCGAACTGTTCGTCGAACACCTTCGAACACCGTTAAAACCAATGGCAGGCAAACAAAAACACATAGAAACACATAGAAAACACCTTCAAAGGTGTCCAAAAGCTGACAAACTGCTCAGAAGACATAACTAACACATGGAAAAGTGACAAGTACATACAGTCATGCGAAAAGAAAAGAGGTGGAGGAGTAAAAGGAGGGGGAGACACAGATATAGGCATGTCATGCCCTTCTAAAATCCAAAAAGTGAGAAGCCGACACGGCCAGTCCGCTCCTGCCCGTGCCACCTCCGTGTCGCCGGGTTTGTGCCAGAGCCGCGGTGAACCCTGATGGCCAGCCCCCCTCTCCCAATACTGGTGCCTGTCCGCTGGTGGGTCGAGCGAGCCCCCCTGTGGTGGAGGCAGCTCTAAGCTTTTTAATTTAAATTGTCTCTCTAATTTGAATGAATACACTTTAAATCCATTTACAAGGATCTATTGGAGGGCAAGTCTCATGCCAGAAGCCGCGTAATTCCAGCTCCAGTAGCGTCCACTAAAGCTGCTGCAGTTAAAAAGCTTTTATAAGGATCGAGCTCGGCTGTCCACCGCAAGGCATCCTAATGCCAGTCCCAGCCCCTATGCCTTGGGGTGCCTCCTGATGCTCTTCACTAAGTATCCCATGGTCCCGAATCATTTCCTTTGAAAAAATTAAGTGTCTAAACTACAGGTGGTGTAGCTTGCTTAACAGCCGGCATAATCCGCTGACTAGCAGACACTGCTACTAGGCACAAAGTATTTCCTGGGCTAGATGCAGTTAAAAATTTGTAATTAGATACTCTCGTTGGATGCTGAGAAAGCATTCCATAGAGTCTCCTGGCACGCCATATATGATTCTCTTAAAAAGCTTGGGGTAGGGGTCTAGGGGACCCTTTTATAGCCAAAATCACGGCCCTGTATCGCAATATGTCACCTAGGCTGAAGATGAATGGAACTGTAGCACCCTGAGGGCTCGGTTGCTACAGACGTATTGCACCTCACCCAGAGGTGTGATATCTCACTCTCAGGTAAGGATGGAGTGTGGATCAGGACCCGACACCTGCATGCATTACACCACATTGCCGTGGGGCAGGGCGACCAATATGCCCCTGAGATGGGCACGACAGTCCCTGTCCCTGGCTGGAGTGGGGGGAGGGAACACTGAGGAAGGGGAACCCTGTAGTGCAGGAGCAGGGAGGGAGCAGGGAGGAAGCAGTTCCTGGGTGCATTGAGAAGGGAGTATAAAAGGTGGGCACCATCTTAGTTCAGTGCAGAGAAGTCTGAGCAGAAGTGGCAGGGAGCAGGGGCTCTGCATGAGCTCTGCTCCGGAGGCGGGCCTAGTAACAGAGGCCCAGGCCTGGAAGAGGGAGAAGGAAGGAAGAGGAGCGGAGAAGGCTCCAGGAACGAGGAATGAAGGGATCCCAGGGGTGCGGACGGGCGAGTCGCCACCGCACGCCCGAATCCACCTGCGTGGAGGGGTCAGGCCAAAGGGGGAGACCGGTCCCCGAACTAGTGGAGGCAGGAAACGACCCTCAGCTAGAAACCGGAGGCTCTGACATTTTATGTGGCGCAGCCCCTCGCTACACCCGCTAGGAAGGCACCACATAGGGTCAGGGAAACTGGCGCCAAGTTTACCAAGAGGAGGCCCGAGGCAGCCGGACAGAAGTGTTGGTAAGAAAGGCCAGACAAAGGACACACAAAGGGGGTCCTGTGAAGTGCTCCAAAGTTATCTGGAAGTTGTCTGAGCCCCTCACCTGGTGAGCACAGTACGACGTGGGCAGCCGTTACCTGCAGACGTGGTCTGGATAATAAGAACTGTGAGTAAAGGCCCTGGACTGCATCACTGACTCCGTGTCGTTACTGCTGCTGCCCTGCACCATCACCCCCATCCTCCGCATACACTGCCCTGAGGCTATACTCCTCCCGTGGGGAGTTATGCTACGCTCTGCTGCACCCACAACACCAGCCTCAGCGGTCTGCCCTGGAGCGGCGGTTCACTCTGACCGCAATCCACGGGTGGCGTAGTCGGACATTTAAACATCAAAATGAACATAAATAGTTCCGCCACTGGTTTGACCGCCCTGAGCCACGGAACCGGGTTGCCGCCACGGAGACTACAACCACCAGCATCCACCAAAAAGGGTCCGGCTCCGGGTGTCCCAAGGCCCAGGGGGCGCGTCAGAACATTTTCATCACCTTTCACAATCACCAATGGGACAAGGCAGGGATGTTCTCTGTCCCCTCTCTTATACATCCTAGTGACGGAGCACCTGCTCTCATCAATTCGCCATAACCCCAATATTAGGTGGATTGAGGTGGGAGGCACCGAGTACAAGTGCTCTCTATTTGCTGATGATGTCCTAGTATATATCACTCAATCACATATATCCATCCCTGATGTTATGGCTGAAATAGATCACTTTGTTACATGGTCAAATTTTAAAATCAATGCAGCAAAGTCTGAGGCCCTCGATGTCTCCCTCCCCAAATCCATATAGGATTCCATCCAGTCCAACTTTCCCTTTGCCTGTCCCTCACAGGGTATCAAATACTTAGGAATTCCTATTCATAGAGACCTCTCCCATCTATGTTATCTTAATTTTGGGCCCTTTATTGAACAACTCCATACAGACCACGGTTGGCAAGTTAGAACTGTAAGATTCACTACGTGAACCGCTGGTGTTTTGTGGAAAAGCACATGTACACTGCGTTCCAAATTATTATGCAAAAAGTGTTTAGGAGTGATAAGGGAAGAATTTGTTTGTTTGTCAGTTAAACTCATTGATGGTGATGTGTGTCAGGGCTCTTTATATCACTGTAAGCAATTGCAGACACCTGTGCTAATTAGTTTGGCAGGTGTGTCCAATGAAAGGCAAGACTACTTAAGAAGGCTCTCTCACATTATTAAGCAGCCTACATTTTCTGCCAAAATGGGAAAGAAAAAGGATGTGTCGGCTGCTGAGAAGCAACAAATTGTGGAGTGTTTAGGTCAAGGCATGACTACAATCAACATTGTGCGATGATCAGGATGAAGTGTCTTGGCAATCAAGAAGTATGTAGCTGATTCACAGTACACACGTGTGCGTGCTGATAAGGGCAAATTGAGGACTCTTTCCTACAGGCAATTACGTCAGGTTGAAAGAGCAGCGGCCAAAAAGCCTTGTCATAGCAGCAGACACGTTTTTGAAGCTGCTTGTGCCTCCAACGTCCCCCGAACAACAAGATGCAGGGTCCTTCAGAGGTTTGCAGCTGTGCATACGCCATCCTGTCGACCTCCTCTATCCACTTCACACAAGCAGAAACGGCTCCAGTGGGCCAAACATTACATGAAGACTGATTTCAAAACAGTTTTGTTCACGGATGAGTGCCGTGCAGCGCTCGATGGTCCAGATGGATGGAGTGGAGGATGGCTGGTTGATGGACACCCCACGCAAACACGGCTACAGCGCCAACAAGGAGGAGGTGGAGTAATGTTTTGGGCTGGAATCATGGGGAGAGAGATTGTCGGCCCCTTTAGGATCCCTGAAGGTGCTAAAGATGAACTCCATAATGTATGTGGATTTTCTCAAACAGCACTTCCTGCCATGGTTCAAGAAGAAGAACCGTGTATTTCACAGCAAGATCATTTTTCTGCATGATAATGCACCATCTCATGCTGCACATAAAACATCTGCATCTCTGGCTGATATGGGCATAAAAGGGGACAAACTTATGGTGTGACCCCCATGCTCCCCTGACCTCTACCCCATTCAGAACCTTTGGAGCATCATTAAAAGGAGTGTCTATGATGGCGGGAGGCAGTTCACATCTAAACAACAGCTCTGGGAGGGTATTCTGTCCTCATGCAAAACAATTGAAGCAGAAACCATCCAAAACCTGACAAATTCAATGGACGAGAGAGTTCAGAAGCTCCTTTCGAACAAGGGGTCCTATGTGAAAATGTAACATCACCTAGAATAAAGTTTTGAGTTGAAAACTGTTTGATTTCAGTTTCTAACAACCTGCTAATGCTTATAATTTCAAAAATGACCATTTTTTTGGTCTTTATTAAAATGAAAAGGTTGATCGAAAAGTTTGGGGGATCTAAGAGTGTGGCAACCCAGTAGTCATGATTACTTCGAATTCTGACAATATGAGGGTCATGCTGCAGGTAGTGCAGCAAGAAGGCACTTATGTGTCTTGCGCATCTCGGAGCCCCAAAATTATTTTCCGGGCTAGATGCAGCTAAAAATTATTTTAAATTTTAAATCTGGTGAAGCTTTAGTATAGATGGCCTAATAGGATCAGTGCTGCACACTGCTACAAAGCCCAAATTATTTTCCAGTCAAGATACAGATAAACATGATTAGTAATTTGAAAGCTTAAAACGGTTGGTAGGGTGATTTTAACCAATCATCAAGCTTTTACTCTCCCCAGGATGACACAGGGGTAGAAAAGTCATTTCGGATCCATGATTTGTTCATCTTTATGAACGTGAGTCTGTCTACATTATCAGTGGAGAGCCGCGTGCGCTTATCTGTCAGCACACCACCAGCAGCGCTGAACACACGTTCAGACAGAACGCTGGCTACGGGGCATGACAAGATCTCCAAGGCGTAAGTGGCTAGCTCCGGCAATTTATCCAGATTGGAAGCCCAAAAAGAGCAAGGGTCCAGTGACACAGTCGTGGCTTCAATGTTTACTTGGAGATACTCCTGTACCATCGTCTCTAGGCGTTGACTATGTGTCAGACTTCTTGTCTCCTGTGGCCTTGCAAAGGATGGGCTAAAAAAGTGGTGAAATGATTCCGCAAAATTGATGTTACCAGCAGATACTGTGGTTCTGTTACGGTTTGAGTGCTGAACACTTGACGGTCCCACGGTTGGCAAGTTGGAACTGTGAGATTCACTACGTGCACCACTGGTATTTTGTGGAAAAGCACATGTAAGATTCTGCAACAGTCTCTGCTGATACTCCTGCATGCGTGCATCCCTTTCTATGGCAGGAATAATTTCTGCAAATTTACTTTTGTACCGGGGATCTAACAGTGTGGCAACCCAGTAGTCAGGATTATTTCTAATTCTCACAATTCGAGGGTCATGTTGCAGGTAGTGCAGCAAGAAGGCACTCATGTGTGTTGCGCATCCAGGAGCACCAAGTCCCTGTTGTGTTGGTGGCGAGGTAACAATCATGCTTCCTTCCTCTGTCCTCTCCCCCCAACCTCGCACAACAGAAATGTGATCATGGTCTCCCTCATCTGATGAGTCTTCCATCAGTTCGTCCTCCATTTCTTCCTGGGCTCCTGCACCTTCCTCACTAGTTTGGCTGCTACCATGCGCCCTGGTAAAACCATCTCCCCCACCCTCACATGCCTGCCGCCTTGGTGCTGCAGACCGTCTGGACCTTGCAGATGTTAGCCCTTCCGCATACAACTCCTCCTCCTCTACTTCCTCCACCTCCTCTTGTGCCACCACCTGACTCCGAATTCTGTTTAACATGTGCTCCAGCATGTAAATCACCGGAATAGTCATGCTGATAATGGCATCGTCAGCACTAAACATCTTCGTCGCCATTTCAAAACTGTGCAGAAGGGTGCATAGGTCCCTGATCTGAGACCACTCCTCCAGCATGATTTGCCCCACCTCTGAATCTCGTTGGCCCAGGCTATACGTCAGAACGTATTGCACCAGGGCTTGTCGGTGCTGCCACAGTCGCTGCAACATGTGCAGAGTTGAATTCCACCGGGTAGGCACATCGCATTTTAGCCGGTGAAGTGGCAGGCCCAACGACTTCTGTAGAGATGTAAGTCGCTGAGCTGCGGGATGCGAACGGCGGAAGTGAGCACACAGCGACCGTGCCCTCTGCAGAAGGCCATCTAGTCTGGGATAGTGGACTAAAAATTGCTGGACAACCAGGTTCAACACGTGAGCCATACAAGGCACGTGTGTGACATTGCCCCGGCGAAGGGCCGCACCCAGGTTTGCAGCATTGTCGCACACGGCCTTCCCTGGTTTCAGGTCCAGTGGAGACAACCATTCATGAAATTGGTTCTCCAGAGCTGACCACAACTCCTCAGCTGTGTGACTCACATTTCCCAGACATTTGAATGTAAAAACCGCCTGATGACGTTGAGCCCTACTGCCAGCATAGTAAGGAGGTGTGCAGGATCCCTTCTGCGCAGTTAGAAAGCTTGTGGCATGACCAGACAGGCTTTGGGTGCAGGTGGAAGACCGAGAAGAGGTTGAGGAGGCAGAAGCAGTGGAGGAACTTTGACATAAAGAGGATTGACGCACAACTCGTGGGGACGGCAAGACTTGGACAGCAGCCCCTTGTCCTGCTGTCACCATAGTTACCCAGTGCCCAGTCAGCGACATGTAATGCCCCTGTCCATGCCTACTCGTCCAAGTGTCTGTGGTGAAATGCACCCTGTCACACACAGAGTTTCTCAAAGAAGCGGTGATGTTGTGTGCGACATGCTGGTGGAGCGCAGGCACACCTTTCTTTGAGAAGTAGTGCCGACTGGGCATCTGGTACTGGGGCACTGCGACGGACATAAGGTCTCGAAAATCCTCTGTGTCCACCAGGCGGAAAGGCAGCATTTCTGTAGCCAAGAGCTTGCAGATGGTGAAATTCAACCTCTTAGCTTTCTCATGGCTAGGAGGAAATGGTCTTTTACTTGTCCACATCTGAGGGACCGAGGGCTGGCTATTGTGCTTAGACGGGGTTGATAAGGGTGTCCCCGGCAAACTGCCGGTCTGTGAGGAAGATGCAGGCGGACATGTTAGGTTGCCTTGATCCAAAGGTGGTGCTATCGATGTCGGACAGCGCTCAACACCAGCTGGTGTTCCCACCTCCAAAGAAAATGATGACCTGCCAATCACGCTGGCTGTTGCGGGTAAAGAGGTGGCAGGTCTGCGCCCCAAAACAGGTGTGACTGCTGTCCCCCCAGTCACAGAGGATGAAGAGGCCGCGGATGCACAAGATATGGCAGACGGTGGTTGGCCCGGCCGGCTAGGCCGCATTGTAGCACACTGAGCTTCCCACTGCAACTTATGCTTCATGTCCATGTGCCGGTTCATGCATGAAGTACTCAAACTATGTATTTTTTGGCCTCTACTTAGCTTTTGCTGACAAATGTTACAGATAACACGAGTTGGGTCATCTTTATCGATCTGAAAAAATGCCCAGGCTATGCAAGGCTTAGCACCCATGCGACCTGAAGAGCCACCACGACTTGTGGTGAGAGGCAGAGTTGTGTTTGAGGATGCAGTTGTTGACGTGCTTCCAGTACTACGTCTCTGTCCAGGAAGGCGCAACCTGACCTCGTCGTCACTAGCATCTTCCTCCACCTCCTCTGCTGACCTCATCTCTTGGCTGACTGTGGGTTGACAGTAAGTGGGATCTCCAACCTCATCATCATCACCCTGTGTGTTATCACACCCGTCGTCCTCAGAGCCAACCTGTTCCTGCCCTGACAAAAAACTAAAGTTGTCGCTCCAATCAGGTATTTGAGTCTTATCATTGTCTTCCTCATTGTCTCCACCAACAGGAGTTACAGTTTGGGAATGAGGGTCTACATTATGGTCAGAACCTTCTGCGTCTGGTCCTGGATCCGACTCATAAAAATTCTGGGCATCAGTGCAGATCATTTCCTCGTCTGGATTCACAGAAGCGCTGGAGTCGACCTCTGATTCCCAGGCTATAGTATGAGTAAACAGCTCTGCAGACTCAACCATCTGTTCTACCTCATACTCAGACGGGCAGCTGGAGATTTGGGAGCTGTGAGGAAGCAAGTGCGATTGGGGTGACACCTTTGAGGACTGGAGTATTTGTGATGTTGAAGTTGATGTGGAGGAGAGCCCACTTAAAGGAGCACTTGATATCCGTTGAAGCACCTGCTGTTTTTGTGCCTCATCTGGAATTTGTAGCGATTGGCGTGGCCGTAAGAAAGGGATCTTATCACATTGTCCGCTAAAAGAAGTAGACATTTTAGTTTGGCTGGAAGATGGTCTTTCTTCTGCAGATGTTACTGTTGCTTTAACACCTACCCCACGGACACAACCTTTTTTCCCCTTCCCAACACGCCTATTCCCCTTTCCACCAGCAGCAGGCCTTTTTCCACTCATTTTGGTGGTTAACTAATTCACAACTCTGGAGTTGTTTGCACAAAAAAACAATGGATGGTAACCGATCAGAGCTGAGTGGCCAAACTGTGGTATTAGGCCAAAACTATTGGCTGGGTTAGATGCAGAAAAAAATTATATTCAATTTGCAACCTGATGGAGGTCAGTATAGATGGACTAATACAACAAGTCCCACACACAGCTAGAAGCCCAATATTTTTTCAGAGGTAGATGCAGAAAAAAATATATTCAGTTTGCAACCTGATGGAGGTCAGTATAGATAGACTAATACAACAAGTCCCACACACAGCTAGAAGCCCAATATTTTTTCAGAGGTAGATGCAGAAAAAAATATATTCAGTTTGCAACCTGATGGAGGTCAGTATAGGTGGACTAATAGAACAAGTCCCACACACTGCTAGAAGGCCAAATATTTTTTCAGAGCTAGATGCAGAAAAATTTTTTATTCAGTTCGCAACCTGATGGAGGTCAGTATAGATGGATTAATAGAACAAGACCCACACACAGCTAGAAGCCCAATATTTTTTCAGAGCTAGATGCAGAAAAAAATTATATTCAGTTTGCAACCTGATGGAGGTCAGTATAGATGGATTAATAGAACAAGACCCACACACAGCTAGAAGCCCAATATTTTTTCAGAGCTAGATGCAGAAAAAAATTATATTCAGTTTGCAACCTGATGGAGGTCAGTATAGATGGATTAATAGAACAAGACCCACACACAGCTAGAAGCCCAATATTTTTTCAGAGCTAGATGCAGAAAAAAATTATATTCAGTTTGCAACCTGATGGAGGTCAGTATAGATGGATTAATAGAACAAGACCCACACACAGCTAGAAGCCCAATATTTTTTCAGAGGTAGATGCAGAAAAAAATATATTCAGTTTGCAACCTGATGGAGGTCTGTATAGACGGACTAATACAACAAGTCCCACACACAGCTAGAAGCCCAATATTTTTTCAGAGGTAGATGCAGAAAAAAATATATTCAGTTTGCAACCTGATGGAGGTCAGTATAGATGGATTAATAGAACAAGACCCACACACAGCTAGAAGCCCAATATTTTTTCAGAGCTAGATGCAGAAAAAAATTATATTCAGTTTGCAACCTGATGGAGGTCAGTATAGATGGATTAATAGAACAAGACCCACACACAGCTAGAAGCCCAATATTTTTTCAGAGCTAGATGCAGAAAAAAATTATATTCAGTTTGCAACCTGATGGAGGTCAGTATAGATGGATTAATAGAACAAGACCCACACACAGCTAGAAGCCCAATATTTTTTCAGAGCTAGATGCAGAAAAAAATTATATTCAGTTTGCAACCTGATGGAGGTCAGTATAGATGGATTAATAGAACAAGACCCACACACAGCTAGAAGCCCAATATTTTTTCAGAGGTAGATGCAGAAAAAAATATATTCAGTTTGCAACCTGATGGAGGTCTGTATAGACGGACTAATACAACAAGTCCCACACACAGCTAGAAGCCCAATATTTTTTCAGAGGTAGATGCAGAAAAAAATATATTCAGTTTGCAACCTGATGGAGGTCAGTATAGGTGGACTAATAGAACAAGTCCCACACACTGCTAGAAGGCCAAATATTTTTTCAGAGCTAGATGCAGAAAAAAATTATATTCAGTTTGCAACCTGATGAAGGTCAGTATAGATGGATTAATAGAACAAGACCCACACACAGCTAGAAGCCCAATATTTTTTCAGAGCTAGATGCAGAAAAAAATTATATTCAGTTTGCAACCTGATGGAGGTCAGTATAGATGGATTAATAGAACAAGACCCACACACAGCTAGAAGCCCAATATTTTTTCAGAGCTAGATGCAGAAAAAAATTAGATTCAGTTTGCAACCTGATGGAGGTCAGTATAGATGGACTAATAGAATGATGCTATGCCCAAAAGATTTTACTTCACTAGGTGCAGTAAAAAAATTGGTATTCTATACACAGGTGGTATATCTTGCAACACAGATAGGCTACTCCACTGACTAACACACTCTGCAATAGGCCAAAAAGGATTAGCTTTGCTAGATTCAGCCAAATGCTGTGAAAAAAACTTGCACAGCACTGGCACAGACCTGCCTGGCAAAAACTGATAGGAACTGATGTAACCTAGTCCTGAAAAGGACTCCAATTACAATTAGTCTTTACTCCCACAACCTATCTATTTAAGAGCACAGACCTGCCTGATAAAAGTCGTAGGAAATGCTGTAACCTAGTCCTTAAAAGGACTGCAATCACAACTATTCCCTACTCCCAAGCTATCTGTATATTTGTGCGAAAATTGGCTTGAAATTAACAAGGTATAGCGCACACAGCAACAGCGGTGCCGTCTAACACGCAGCTGCAGCAGTGAGAAAATGGTGGCGACGAGGAAAATGGCTTGGTCTTATAGGGCAAGGACATGTGACATACACTGCCAATGACACATGCCCTTGCTTGTGTGAAAAAAAGCACTTCGCTCCGTGTGTGCGCTGCTGATAGGCTGACAGATTGCACCTCCCCACTGCAAAAACGGGAAAGAGAAAAAAAAATGGAGATCTTCATTGTTCCTGCAGAGATCCATCCCCTGCCCCTCCCCCCACCCCGCTGTACACTCAAACTGCGTATTAACATTAATTTTCATCATTACTGAGAAAAAATCCAGTTATGATTTTGGTGCACGAACAGTTATCGAACATAACCTCGAACAGCCGAATTTTTATCAAATTGTTCGTGTTCGCCGAACGGCTCGAACACCGCCCAAAACAGCTCGAATTTGAGATTGGCGAACAGTTCGAGTAGAACAACGCTCATCTCTAGTCAGAATGAAAATAGATAGCCTTAATATGTGGACTATTTTTTATATACAATCCATCAAATATTTAGCCTTCCATAAATACTATTTGTCGATGCTTTATGTTGCATCTTTCCCTATTAAGTGTGTACGCAATTAGACTGGGGAACAACTAATGTATTTTTAAAGGCCTCAGTAACACACAATACAAACGAGCAGACAAGCACAAAGTTTTGCCACTACTGTCAATATTAGATTTGAAAATGAGTTATATAATTTTTTTTTCATAGCATTAAATGCTAAAACATTTGTGGTGATAAGTTCAGACAATATGATTCTGTACATTTATATTTAAAGCTAATTTATTCAGGTCTAATGAGGATAAATATAGAAAGTAGGATCATCTCTAAAGGATCATTATCAAGTTATCCCAGTACTCTTTAGAATTTGCCAGGAAGAGGAATAATTGATACAATTCCGTTCTATCCAGATCATTAACTAACTCAGCAAGTCACTAATAATATTATGTAGTCAATGCTCATACTACTGCGATCTGTAAATTCATAGCCTATTTAGTTTATATGCACAATGTTCATGGTATACATATCAAGGTTAATATGAAATAGCGACAGCATTTTTGAGTAAGGGAAACTATAATTGACAAATATTGTAATAGAAATTTGGTTAACATTTCTATTTAAATTATCAAAGTACAATAAAGCACTGTGGAATTAATGGAGCGATATAAGCGAGTAGCATAAAATAAATAACCATAAATAATAAATAAATACAATAATTTTTATAATTGCTGAAAGCGGATTCCTATCATAACCAATGTGGTAATAGTAATATGACTAAATATTGCTACTTTAACCCCTTCTCATTGCAGTTTTGGCCTTACTAATATAGCCCCATTTTTTCAAATCTGATTTGTCATTTTATGCTGGACCTACTCTATCTCTTCTTCTGCTTGAGGTAAAATCTTAAATGGCATACACCCACCCTACATTCAAAGCTCCCAAAAAAAAAAAATATCTGCAGTCCCTCAAACTCCTCTGTCATGGTGCAGTAGCATGGAGCTACAGGCAGACACTGATAGTGAATGCCCCTTTTTCAGGACTTACATCTACCTCCCCCCTTTGTCAGGCCCCACATTTACATGAATATTCACATCAAACACATATACAATGGGGGGGGAAAGTATTGAGATGAACTTTTGTAATTGACCAAATACTTATTTTCCACCAAAATTTAAAAAAAAATCCTTTACAAATCAGACAATATGATTTTCAGGATTTCTTTTCTCATTTTGTCTCTCATAGTTGAGATCTTCCTATGATGTCAATTACAGACCTCTCTCATCTTTTTAAGTGGGAGATCTTGCACAATTGGTGGCTGACTAAATACTTTTTTTCCCCACTGAATATAAAATATGCACATGCTATTACATCCCCACATA
Organism: Phyllobates terribilis; assembly: GCF_046119375.1. Classification (NCBI taxonomy): domain Eukaryota; kingdom Metazoa; phylum Chordata; class Amphibia; order Anura; family Dendrobatidae; genus Phyllobates; species Phyllobates terribilis. Next base: position 290,015,092 of record NW_027362769.1, read on the forward strand.
ATTAGTGATGAGCGAGCACTAACATGCTATGATGCTTGTTACTCGAATCGAGCATGTTGGACTGCTTGGATGCTCCACCCGAGAAACTAGTATAATGAAACTCAATGGGAAACTCAAGCCTTTTTGCAGCAGACCCTCCCAGGGGGTCAGGGGGCAGTAACATCACTGAAATGGATGAAAAAAATACTGAAATGGAATGGGAACAGCATGGGGAAGATGCCTAGACGCATCTCTGACTCACAGGTCGCTGCTGGGAACAACGTTGTCAGAGTGTTATGCCACTTTTACAGACTGACAATAAAACATTCAAAACCGAAGATAAAATGGATTTTACAGGAAAAAATGTTAGGAAACATTCTTTTCTGTATAATGACTTGTATAAAGGCAAATTTAAAAAGAGAAAGAAAAAGTCTCGTTGCCTCCTCCACTCCTTAGGCTTAGTTCACATGTAGCATTTTTTCTGCATTTTTGCACCTTTTCATTGCTTTCAAAAATGCTGAAAGAATTGACATGCTCCTTCTTTCAAAATGCAGCAGTTTTCCATTTCAGTCAGGAAAAAAAAGGAATTGTGTGCATGAGATTTCTGATTTTTTTCCCCATTTCTAAGGAGTGGGACTCATAGACCCATAGGTGAAGACTATACACTAAGTAAAGGCCGAACCAAAATTGAAAGGAGGGATTGCAATACACTCTAGAATACACGTAGAGGATATGCTCTGAATTTTTTTTCCCATTTGGAAGGAGTGGAATTCCTAGACTGGTAAAACGTACGCACTATGTGCAAAGGCATCCAAAAATTAGAAGGAGACACTCCAATTCACCCTGGAACACATGTAGAGTAGGACCTCAGAAAACATTTACAGCTAGGAGTGGGACTTCTGTGGCCAACAACAAGGAGTCCATATTCGAGGTAAACTTTTCCAATCTATCCTGGGGAAAGAACACCACAAGTCATTTGTGCATTTATTCACACAAGAGATGCATTTGGGCCTTTATTCCATTGATTGAATGAATCCTTATTTTTATTTTACATGGAGTTGAGGCAAATCTGAGGCTCCCAGGCCTCAGACACTGCTCTCTCCCTGCTTAAGTTCATTCCGTGGGTTTTTAGTGCCGCCGGGGACATTATAACTAATAGGCGTATGTGCATGTTAGCTGAAAATGCTGACAGACTGACTGTTCTCAAAATGAACAAGGCCTGGATTGGCCCAGACTTCTCAACCCCACCAGATGACAACAGCAGAACATAAAGGCAATTCAAATGTTCTTTTTTTTCTGGTGTATTCCCATGCACCCCTTCCCACCTTAAAAATGGGTATACAGTTCACGGTTTATTATTTCCTCTTCCTCATCTTAACATATCAACAGGGTTATTATGAGACCCTTTCTCCAAATTTTTTGAGGACCATCATGCGCCCCTCACTTATTAATTTTGGAGGGCCCGCAGCCATACATTGTGTCGGGCCATAAGGTGGCCCTCATTCATAAATTTTGGAGGGCCATCAGGCGGCCCTCAGTCATACATTTTGGAGGGCCATCAGGCTCTCACATAAAAATGTGGGGGTGCCAGCAGGTGGTCCTCACACTGAATTCATTTTCAGAGCTACATATTTTATTTTCAAAAATAACACCATACATTTTGCAGGCAGAAGCACAACAAACACTGTCATCCATAAGACCGAGCTTCCTGTCCCACTCTGCAGAGGGGCACAGGACACAACACTTGAAGCCAGAACAGTGCAAACAGGTGGTTGGTTGGATGGCAGATAATGCTTCCAGACTGTTTCCCAGCACCACCCTATCATCCACATTGTCCAGTCTCACTAGCCAAGAGTCTAGACAACATACTCCTCACTAGTGTTGAGCCACCCCCGTAATGTTTGAGTTCGGTTCGTCGAACACCCGTATGTTTGCCAAACTGTTAGTCGAACTGTTCGTCGAACACCGTTAAAACCAATGGCAGGCAAACAAAAACACATAGAAAACACCTTCAAATGTGTCCAAAAGCTGACAAACTGCTCAGAAGACACAACTAACACATGGAAAAGTGACAAGTACATATAGTCATGCGAAAACAAAAGAGGTGGAGGAGTAAAAGGAGGGGGAGACACAGATATAGGCATGTCATGCCCTTCTAAAACCAAAAAATTGCGAAGCCGACACGGCCAGTCCGTTCCTACCCGTGCGACCTCCGTGTCGCCGGGTTTGTGCCAGAGCCGCGGTGGACCCTGACAGCCAGCCCCCCTCTCCCAATACTGGTGCCTGTCCGCTGGTGGGTCAAGCGAGCCCCCGTGAGGTGGAGGCAGGTCTAATCTTTTCAATTTAAATTGTCTCTCTAATTTGAATGAGTACACTTTAAATCCTTTTACAAGGATCTATTGAAGGGCAAGTCTCATGCCAGCAGCCGCAGTAATTCCAGCTCCAGTAGCGTCCACTAAAGCTGCTGCAGTTAAAAAGCTTTTATAAGGATCGAGCTTGGCGGTCCACTGCAAGGCATCCTACCGCCAGTCCCAGCCCCTGTGCCTTGGGGTGCCTCCCCGATGCTCTTCACTGAGTGTCCCAGGGGCCCGAACCATGTCCTTTGAAAAAATTAAGTGTCCAAACTACAGGTGGTGTAGCTTGCTTAACAGCTGGGATAATCTGCTGACTAGCAGACACTGCTACTAGGCACAAAGTATTTCCTGGGATAGATGCAGTTAAAAATTTGTAATTAGACACTCTCGTTGGATGCTGAGAAAGCATTCCATAGGGTCTCCTGGCACGCCATATATTATTCTCTTAAAAAGCTTGGGGTAGGGGTCTAGGGGACCCTTTTATAGCCAAAATCATGGCCCTGTATCGCAATACGTCACCTAGGCTGAAGATAAATGGAACATTTTCATCACCTTTCATAATCACCAATGGGACAAGGCAGGGAAGTCCTCTGTCCCCTCTCTTATACATCCTAGTGATGGAGCACCTGCTCTCATCAATTCACCATAACCCCAATATTAGGTGGATTGAGGTGGGAGGCACCGAGTACAAGTGCTCTGCATTTGCTGATGATGTCCTAGTATATATCACTCAATCACATATATCCATCCCTGCTGTTATGGCTGAAATAGATCATTTTGTTACATGGTCAAATTTTAAAATCAATGCAGCGAAGTCTGAGGCCCTCGGTGTCTCCCTCCCCAAATCCATACAGGATTCCATCCAGTCCAACTTTCCCTTTGCCTGGCCCTCACAGGGTATCAAATACTTAGGAATTCGTATTCATAGAGACCTCTCCCATCTATGTTATCTTAATTTTGGGCCCTTTATTGAACAACTCCATACAGACCACGGTTGGCAAGTTAGAACTGTAAGATTCACTACGTGAACCACTGGTGTTTTGTGGAAATGCACATGTACACTGTGTTCCAAATTATTATGCAAAAAGTGTTTAGGAGTGATAAGGTAAGAATTTTTTTGTTTGTCAGTTAAACTCATTGATGGTGATGTGTGTCAGGTCTCTTTATATCACTGTAAGCAATTGCAGACACCTGTGCTAATTAGTTTGGCAGGTGTGTCCAATGAAAGGCAAGACAACTTAAGAAGGCTGTCCCACATTATTAAGCAGCCTACATGTTCTGCCAAAATGGGAAAGAAAAAGGATGTGTCGGCTGCTGAGAAGCAACAAATTGTGGAGTGTTTAGGTCAAGGCATGACTACAATCAACATTGCCAAGACACTTCATCCTGATCATCGCACAATCAAGAAGTATGTAGCTGATTCACAGTACACACGTGTGTGTGCTGATAAGGGAAAATTGAGGACTCTTTCCTACAGGCAATTACGTCAGGTTAAAAGAGCAGCGGCAAAAAAGCCTTGTCATAGCAGCAGACAAGTTTTTGAAGCTGTTGGTGCCTCCAACGCCCCCCGAACAACAAGATGCAGGGTCCTTCAGAGGTTTGCAGCTGTGCGTAAGCCATCCTGTCGACCTCCTCTATCCACTGTACACAAGGAGAAACGGCTCCAGTGGGCCAAACAATACATGAAGACTGACTTCAAAACTGTTTTGTTCACCGATGAGTGCCGTGCAACGCTCGATGGTCCAGATGGATGGAATGGAGGATGGCTGGTTGATGGACACCCCATGCAAACACGGCTACGGCGCCAACAAGGAGGAGGTGGAGTAATGTTTTGGGCTGGAATCATGGGGAGAGAGATTGTCGGCCCCTTTAGGATCCCTGAAGGGGTAAAGGTGAACTCCATAATGTATGTGGAGTTTCTCAAACAGCACTTCCTGCCATGGTTCAAGAAGAAGAGCCGTGTATTCCGCAGCAAGATCATTTTCATGCATGATAATGCACCGTCTCATGCTGCACATAACACATCTGCATCTCTGGCTGATATGGGCATAAAAGGGGACAAGCTTATGGTGTGACCCCCATGCTCCCCTGACCTCAACCCCATTGAGAAACTCTGGAGCATCATCAAAAGGAGTGTCTATGATGGCAGGAGGCAGTTCACATCTAAGCAACAGCTCTGGGAAGGTATTCTGTCCTCATGCAAAACAATTGAAGCAGAAACCATCCAAAACCTGACAAATTCAATGGACGAGAGAGTTCAGAAGCTCCTTTCGAACAAGGGGTCCTATGTGCAAATGTAACATCATCTAGAATAAAGTTTTGAGTTGAAAACTGTTTGATTTCAGTTTCTAATAAACTGCTAATGCTTATAATTTCAAAAATGACCATTTTTTTGTTCTTTATTAAAATGAAAAGGTTGATCGAAGAGTGTGGGGGATCTAAGAGTGTGGCAACCCAGTAGTCAGGATTATTTCGAATTCTGACAATCTGAGGGTCATGTTGCAGGTAGTGCAGCAAGAAGGCACTCATGTGTCTTGCGCATCTAGGAGCCCCAAAATTATTTTCCGGGCTAGATGCAGCTAAAAATTATTATTAATTTGAAAGCTGGTGGAGCTAAGTATAGATGGCCTAATAGAATCAGTACTGCAAAATGCTACAAGGCCCAAATTATTTTCCAGCCAAGATACAGATAAACATGATTAGTAATTTTAAATCTGGTGGAGTTTAGTATAGATGGCCTAATAGAATCAGTACTGCACACTGCTACAAGGCCCAAATTATTTTCCAGCCAAGATACAGATAAACATGATTAGTAATTTTAAATCTGGTGGAGTTTAGTATAGATGGCCTAATAGAATCAGTACTGCACACTGCTACAAGGCCCAAATTATTTTGCAGCCAAGATACAGATAAAAATGATTAGTAAGTTGAAAGCTTAAAACGGTTGGTGAGGTGATTTTAACAAATCATCAAGCTTTTACTCTCCCCAGGATGACACAGGTGTGGAAAAGTGATTTTAGATCCATGATTTGTTCATCTTTATGAACGTGAGTCTGTCTACATTATCAGTGGAGAGCCGCATGCGCTTATCTGTCAGCACACCACCAGCAGCGCTGAACACACGTTCAGACAGAACGCTGGCTGCGGGGCATGACAAGATCTCCAAGGCGTAAGTGGCGAGCTCCGGCCATTTATCCAGATTGGAAACCCAAAAAGAGCAAGGGTCCAGTGACACAGTCATGGCTTCTATGTTTACTTGGAGATACTCCTGTACCATCGTCTCTAGGCGTTGACTATGTGTCAGACTTCTTGTCTCCTGTGGCATTGCAAAGGATGGGCTAAAAAAGTGGTGAAATGATTCCGCAAAATTGATGTTACCAGCAGATACTGTGTTTCTGTTACGTTTTGAGTGCTGAACACTTGACGGTCCCATGGTTGGCAAGTTGGAACTGTGAGATTCACAATGTGCACCATTAGTGTTTTGTGGAAAAGCACATGTAAGATTCTGCAACAGTCTCTGCTGATACTCCTGCATGCGTGCATCTCTTTCTATGGCAGGAATAATTTCTGCAAATTTACTTTTGTACCGGAGATCTAACAGTGTGGCAACCCAGTAGTCAGGATTACTTATAATTCTCACAATTCGAGGGTCATGTTGCAGATAGTGCAGCAAGAAGGCACTCATGTGTCTTGCGCATCCAGGAGGACCAAGTCCCTGTTGTGTTGGTGGTGAGGTAACAATCATGCTTCCTTCCTCTGCCCTCTCCCCCCAACCTCTCACAACAGAAATGTGATCAAGGTCTCCCTCATCTGATGAGTCTTCCATCAGTTCGCCCTCCACTTCTTCCTGGGCTCCTGCACCTTCCTCACTAGTTTGTCTGCTACCATGCACCCTGGTAAAACCATCTCCCCCACCCTCACATGCCTGCCGCCTTGGTGCTGCCGACCGTCTGGACCTTGCAGATGTTAGCCCTTCCGCATACAACTCCTCCTCCTCTACTTCCTCCACCTCCTCTTGTGCCACCACCTGACTCCGAATTCTGTTTAACATGTGCTCCAGCATATAAATCACCGGAATAGTCATGCTGATAATGGCATCGTCAGCACTAAACATCTTCGTCGCCATTTCAAAACTGTGCAGAATGGTGCATAGGTCCCTGATCTGAGACCACTCCTCCAGCGTGATTTGCCCCACCTCTGGATCTCTTTGGCCCAGGCTATACGTCAGAACGTATTGCACCGGGGCTTGTCGGTGCTGCCACAGTCGCTGCAACATGTGCAGAGTTGAATTCCACCGGGTAGGCACATTGCATTTTAGCCGGTGAAGTGGCAGGACCAACGATTTCTGTAGGCGTATAAGTCGCTGAGCTGCGGGATGCGAATGGCGGAAGTGATCACACAGCGACCGTGCCCTCTGCAGAAGGCCATCTAGTCCGGGATAGTGGGCTAAAAATTGCTGGACAACCAGGTTCAACACGTGAGCCATACAAGGCACGTGTGTGACATTGCCCTAGCGAAGGGCCGCACCCAGGTTTGCAGCATTGTCGCACACGGCCTTCCCTGATTTCAGGTCCAGTGGAGACAACCATTCATGAAACTGGTTCTCCAGAGCTGACCACAACTCCTCAGCTGTGTGACTCACATTTTCCTGACATTTCAAAGTAAAAACTGCCTGATGACGTTAAGCCCTGCTGCCAGCATAGTAAGGAGGTGTGCAGGATCCCTTCTGCGCAGTTAGAAAGCTTGTGGCATGACCAGACAGGCTTTGGGTGCAGGTGGATGACCGAGAGGAGGTTGAGGAGGCAGAAGCAGTGGAGGAAATTCGAGATAAAGAGGATTGACGCACAACTTGTGGGGATGGCAAGACTTGGACAGCAGCCCCTTGTCCTGCTGTCACCATAGTTACCCAGGGCCCAGTCAGCGACATGTAACGCCCCTGTCCACGCCTACTTGTCCAAGTGTCTGTGGTGAAATGCACCCTGTCACACACAGAGTTTCTCAAAGAAGCGGTGATGTTGTGTGCGACATGCTGGTGGAGCGCAGGTACACCTTTCTTTGAGAAGTAGTGCCGACTGGGCATCTGGTACTGGGGCACTGCGACGGACATAAGGTCTCGAAAATCCTCTGTGTCCACCAGGCAGAAAGGCAGCATTTCTGTAGCCAAGAGCTTGCAGATGGTGAAATTCAACCTCTTAGCTTTCTCGTGGCTAATAGGAAATGGTCTTTTACTTGTCCACATCTGAGGGACCGAGGGCTGGCTGTTGTGCTTAGACGGGGTTCAGAAGGGTGTCACCGGCAAACTGCCGGTCTGTGAGGAAGATGCAGGTGGACATGTTAGGTTGCCTTGATCCAAAGGTGGTGCTATCAATGTCGGACAGCGCTGAACACCAGCTGGTGTTTCCACCTCCAAAGAAAATAATGACCTGCCAATCACGCTGGCTGTTGCGGGTAAAGAGGTGGCAGGTCTGCGTCCCAAAACAGGTGTGACTGCTGTCCCCCCCAGTCACAGAGGATGAAGAGGCCGCGGATGCACAAGATGTGGCAGACGGCGGATGGCCCGGCCCGCTAGGCCGCATTGTAGCACAGTGAGCTTCCCACTGCAACTTATGCTTCATATCCATGTGCCGGTTCATGCATGAAGTACTCAAACTATGTATTTTTTGGCCTCTACTTAGCTTTTGCTGACAAATGTTACAGATAACACGAGTTGGGTCATCTTTATCGATCTGAAAAAATGCCTAGGCTAAGCAAGGCTTAGCACCCATGCGACCTGAAGAGCCACTCATCGACTGGCTGACTGTGGGTTGACAGTAAGTGGGATCTCCAACCTCGTCATCATCACCCTGTGTGTTATCACACTCATCGTCCTCAGAGCTAACCTCTTCCTGCCTTGACAAAAAACTCAAGTTGTCGCTCCAATTAGGTATTTGAGTCTCATCATCGTCTTCCTCATTGTCTCCACCAACAGGAGTTACAGTTTGGGAACTTGGGTCGACATTATGGTCAGAACCTTCTGCGTCTGGTCCTGGATCCGACTCATAAAGATTCTGGGCATCAGTGCAGATCATTTCCTCGTCTGGATTCACAGAAGCTCTGGAGCCGACCTCTGATTCCCAGGCTATAGTATGAGTAAACAGCTCTGCAGACTCAATCATCTGTTCTACCCCATACTCAGACGGGCAGCTGGAGACTTGGGAGCTGTGAGGAAGCAAGTGTGATTGGGGTGACACCTCTGAGGACTGGAGTATTTGTGATGTTGAAGTTGAGGTGGAGGAGAGCCCACTTAAAGGAGCACTTGATATCCATTGAAGCACCTGCTGTTTTTGTGCCTCATCTGGAATTTGTAGCGATTGGCGTGGCCGTAAGAAAGGGATGTTATCACATTGTCCGCTAAAAGATGTAGACATATTAGTTTGGCTGGAAGATGGTCTTTCTTCTGCAGATGTTACTGTTGCTTTAACACCTACCCCATGGACACAACCTTTTTTTCCCTTCCCAACACGCCTATTCCCCTTTCCACCAGCAGCAGGCCTTTTTCCACTCATTTTGGTGGTTAACTAATTCACAACTCTGGAGTTGTTTGCACAAAAAACAATGGATGGGAACCGAGCAGAGCTGAGTGGCCAAACTGTGGTATTAGCCCAAAAGTATTGGCTGGGTTAGTTGCAGTTAAAAATTATTTTGAATTTGCAACCTGGTGCAGGTTAGTATAGATGGACTAATAGAACAAGGCCCACACACAGCCACAAGCCAAAATATTTTTTCAGAGCTCGATGCAGAAAAAAATTATATTGAATTTGCAACCTGGTGCAGGTTAGTATAGATGGACTTATAGAACAAGTCCCACACACTGCTGCAAGCCGAAGCCCAAATATTTTTTCAGAGCTAGATGCAGATAAAAATTATATGGAATTTGCAACCTGGTGGAGGTTAGTATAGATGGACTAATAGAACAAGTCCCACACACTGCTACAAGCCTAAATATTTGATCAGAGCTAGATGCAGAAAAAAATTATATTGAATTAGCAACCTGGTGGAGGTTAGTATAGATGGACTAATAGAACAAGTCCCACACACTGCTACAAGCCGAAATATTTTTTCAGAGCTAGATGCAGATAAAAATTATTTTGAATTTGCAATCTGGTGGAGGTTAGTATAGATGGACTAATAGAACCAGTCCCACACACTGCTACAAGCCAAAATATTTTTTCAGAGCTAGATGCAGATAAAAATTATATTGAATTTGCAACCTGGTGGAGGTTTGTATAGATGGACTAATAGAACAAGTCCCACACACTGCTACAAGCCGAAATATTTTTTCAGAGCTACATGCAGAAAAAAAAATATTTTGAATTTGCAACCTGGTGGAGGTTAGTATAGATGGACTAATAGAACAAGTCCCACACACTGCTACAAGCCGAAGCCCAAATATTTTTTCAGAGCTAGATGCAGATAAAAATTATATTGAATTTGCAACCTGGTGGAGGCTAGTATAGATGGACTAATAGAACAAGTCCCACACACTGCTACAAGCCGAAATATTTTTTCAGAGCTAGATCCAGAAAAAAATTATATTGAATTTGCAACCTGGTGGAGGTTAATATAGATGGACTAATAGAACAAGTCCCACACACTGCTACAAGCCGAAATATTTTTTCAGAGCTAGATGCAGAAAAAAATTATATTGAATTTGCAACCTGGTGGAGGTTAATATAGATGGACTAATAGAACAAGTACCACACACTGCTACAAGCCGAAATATTTTTTCAGAGCTAGATGCAGAAAAAAATTATGTTGAATTTGCAACCTGGTGGAGGTTAGTATACATGGACTAATAGAACAAGTCCCACACACTGCTACAAGCCGAAATATTTTTTCAGAGCTAGATGCAGATAACATTTATTTTGAATTTGCAATCTGGTGGAGGTTAGTATAGATGGACTAATAGAACAAGTCCCACACATTGCTACAAGCCGAATTATTTTTTCAGAGCTAGATGCAGATAAAAATTATATTGAATTTGCAACCTGGTGGAGGTTAGTATAGATGGACAAATAGAACAAGTCCCACACACTGCTACTAGCCGAAGCCCAAACATTTTTTCAGAGCTAGATGCAGATAAAAATTATATTGAATTTGCAACCTGGTGGAGGCTAGTATAGATGAACTAATAGAACAAGTCCCACACACTGCTGCAAGCCAAAATATTTTTTCAGAGCTAGATCCAGAAAAAAATTATATTGAATTTGCATCCTGGTGGAGGTTAGTATAGATGGTCTAATAGAACAAGTCCCACACACTGCTACAAGCCAAAATATTTTTTCAGAGCTAGATGCAGAAAAAAATTATATTGAATTTGCAACCTGGTGGAGGTTAGTATAGATCGACTAATAGAACAAGTCCCACACATTGCTACAAGCCGAAATATTTTTTCAGAGCTAGATGCAGAAAAAAATTATATTGAATTCGCAACCTGCTGGAGGTTAGTATAGATGGACTAATAGAACAAGTCTCACACTCTGCTACAAGCCAAAATATTTTTTCAGAGCTAGATGCAGATAAAACATATTTTGAATTTGCAACCTGGTGGAGGTTAGTATAGATGGACTAATAGAACAAGTCCCACACACTGCTACAAGCCGAAATATTTTTTCAGAGCTAGATGCCGATAAAAATTATATTGAATTTGCAACCTGGTGGAGGTTAGTATAGATGGACTAATAGAGCAAGTCCCACACACTGCTACTAGCCGAAGCCCAAACATTTTTTCAGAGCTAGATGCAGATAAATATTATATTGAATTTGCAACCTGGTGGAGGCTAGTATAGATGGACTAATAGAACAAGTCCCACACACTGCTGCAAGCCGAAATATTTTTTCAGAGCTAGATCCAGAAAAAAATTATATTGAATTTGCAACCTGGTGGAGGTTAGTATAGATGGACTAATAGAACAAGTCCCACACACTGCTACAAGCCAAAATATTTTTTCAGAGCTAGATGCAGAAAAAAATTATATTGAATTTGCAACCTGGTGGAGGTTAGTATAGATCGACTAATAGAACAAGTCCCACACATTGCTACAAGCCGAAATATTTTTTCAGAGCTAGATGCAGAAAAAAATTATATTGAATTAGCAACCTGGTGGAGGTTAGTATATATGGACTAATAGAACAAGTCTCACACTCTGCTACAAGCCAAAATATTTTTTCAGAGCTAGATGCAGATAAAACTTATTTTGAATTTGCAACCTGGTGGAGGTTAGTATAGATGGACGAATAGAACAAGTCCCACACACTGCTACAAGCCGAAGCCCAAATAATTTTTCAGAGCTAGATGCAGATAAAAATTATACTGAATTTGCAACCTGGTGGAGCTTAGTATAGATGGACTAATAGAACAAGTCCCACACACTGCTACAAGCCGAAATATTTTTTCAGAGCTAGATGCAGAAAAAAATTATATTGAATTTGCAACCTGGTGGTGGTTAATATAGATGGACTAATAGAACAAGTCCCACACACTGCTACAAGCCGAAATATTTTCTTCAGAGCTAGAAGCAGAAAAAAATTATGTTGAATTTGCAACCTGGTGAAGGTTAGTATAGATGGACTAATAGAACAAGTTCCACACACTGCTACAAGCCGAAATATTTTTTCAGACCTAGATGCAGAAAAAAATTATATTGAATTTGCAACCTGGTGGAGGTTAGTATAGATAGACTAATAGAATGATGCTATGCCCAAAAGGTTTTACTTCACTAGGTGCAGTAAAAAAATTGGTATTCTATACACATGTGGTGTAGCTTGCAACACAAATAGGCTCCTCCACTGACTAACACACACACTGCAAGAGGCCAAAAAGGATTTGCTTTGCTAGATTTAGCCAAATGCTGTGAAAAAAACTTGCACAGCACTAAAACAGACCTGCCAGGCAAAAAGTGATAGGAACTGATGTAACCTAGCCCTGAAAAGGACTGCAATTACAATGTCTTTACTCCCAACCTATCTATTTAAGAGAACAGACCTGCCTGATAAAAGTCGTAGGAAATGATGTAACTTAGTCCTTAAAAGGACTGCAATCACAACTATTCCCTACTCCCAAACTATCTGTAGATGTGTGCGAAAATTGGCTTGAAATTAACAAAGTATAGCGCACACAGCAACAGCGGTGCCGTCTAACACACAGCTGCAGCAGTGAGAAAATGGTGGCGACGGGGAAAATGGCTGGGTCTTATAGGGCAAGGACATGTGACATAAACTGCCAATGACACATGCCCTTGCTTGTGTGAAAAAAAGCAGTTCGCTCCGTGTGTGCGCTGCTGATAGGCTGACAGATTGCACCTCCCCACTGTAAATGCGGGAAAGAGAAAAAAAAAATGGAGATCTTCATTATTTATGCAGAGATCCATCCCCTGCCCCTCCCCCCGCCCCGCTGTACACTCAAACTGCGTATTAACATTAATTTTCAGCATTACTGAGAAAAAATCCAGTTATGATTTTTGTGCACGAACAGTTATCGAACATAACCTCGAACAGCCGAATTTTTTTCAAATTGTTCGTGTTCGCCGAACGGCTCGAATACCGCCCAAAACAGCTCGAATTAGAGATTGGCGAACAGCTCGAGTCGAACACCGCTCATCTCTACTCCTCACCCTGATCCTCCTTCCTCCCACCATGGCAAATCCCAGGGGACAAGTGAACCCACACTCAGACACCCTGAGGAACTATTTACATTCCCATTTATTGATTGTGGCCTCTCAACTTGCACATTTTAAGAGTGACATGAGAAGATCATGTGTAGTGCTGCCCAAATATCTGAGCAGCCACATTCAGAAGAAGACGACGGTGGGCAACAGCAATTCTTGTCTTAGGAGGTAGATGATGATGAGACACAGGTTCCAACAAGTGATGATGTTAGGTCAACAAGTCAGAAAGACCAGAGTGCGGAAGTGGAAGACAAGGTGATGGACAATAAAGTCACTGACCCAACCTTGGAAGGTGCCATGCAGAGCAAGCACAGCAGTGCAAAGGGGGAGGGATCTGCAGCACCACAACAGACATGCAGAGGCAGTGAGGTTGCCAAAGGGAGAAGGCAGGCAACTTTTTCCCAGAGTGGAAAATTCGCCAGTCTGCACTATTTTTCTCGGTAGGCTGTCCCCACATTACACCAGCAAGTGTAACCAAATTAGTTACTGGGAAGGTACACTCAGCGACTGACATGTGGACAAGTGCTTGTGGCCAGGAACGCTACATTCCCTTGATGGCACACTGGGTGAACCTTGTGGAGGCCGGGATCAAGTCGGATCCTGGGACTACCCTTGTGCTACCGATGCCGAGGATTGCTGTCCCAAGTTCTAACAGGGCTTCTTCCACCTCCCACACCAGTTCCTGCACCCCCTTCTCCTCATCCTCCATCTCTGAGTTGTCATCTTTGAGTACGTCATCCCATATCAATCGCAAGCTGGAAGCACTGCAGCACTGCCTCGGTGAAGCAGCAACAGGCTTTGTTGAAACTCATTTGCTTAGGTGACAAATAGCACACTGCCTCAGAGTTGTGCAAAGGTATAACAGACAAAACAGATCTATGGCTTTCGCTGCTGAACCTACAACCAGGCATGGTCGTGTGTGATAATGGCAGTAACCTGGTGGTGGCACTGAAGCTTGGCAAGTTTACTCACGTTCCATGCCTGGCCCACGTGCTCAACTTAGTGGTTCAGTGGTTTCTGAAAACCTACTCAGGTTTGCCTGAGCTACTTGTGAGCAGCAGAGGGCAGTAGTTGAATACCAGCTTCAACATACCGGTCGGTATTCCGTTCAGCCTCCACACATGACAACCAACGAGTGGGCATGGATGTTTTACATCTGTGTGGTTCTAATAAATTTGTGGTGACGCCATAATCAGTGTAAAGCCACTTCCCCACTATCAGTATTCGGTCAGCATTTTTTATCAAGAGTGGGAGCCAAAAATAGGAGTGGATGATAAATGCGGAATTGGTGCACTTGTTTCTATTATACCTTTTCTCTGATTGTTCCTCACCTGGTTTTGGATGTGGGGCCATAGCCTAACCATCCCACTTCTGTGTCTACTCCAATGCTCGCTGCTCACAATTAAATAGAGAGCTTTGCATGAGGACCAGGTGGAGATGGAGGAAGAAAGTATACAGAGTGGATCTACCCAGTCCAGTCTCCTCTTTTCTCACCATAGATTGGGTCATATTAACGAGAAGGCTGAGAGGGAGAAGGAACAGGAGATAGTTGCCTGCGCTACAGAGGGTACTACCCACACCAGCTTTATCCCGTCTGTTTAGTGTGGATGGGCTGAAGAGGAGGAGGAGGAGAGAGAAGAGAAGGAGAATTATTAAGTAAATAGCACACCCAGCAAGTAAAAGAACAACAGGAGCCGAATAAAAAAGAGTTGAGCGCATTGATCTGCAGAGGATTGGGTTAGGTTATGTTCACACATGTTGGGTTTTTTCAGCATCACAAATCTGCAGCAAAACCAAACTCTGGCAGGAAATCAGCTGCATCAAAAATGCAGGTTTTGCTGCATTTTTTGTGCGTTTTTTCAGCGTTTTGTTCTGTGAAAAAAAAAGTCTCATTCTGGTTTTGGCATAGTGGGGGAGGTGAATTGTTCAGGAATAGTTTAGACACTGGCAATGCATTGAGTTTGTATGATGCTATGGGGTCTGCTATTCAGTTGCACAGGCATTGTACAGGCATTGTTCAATTTTAAACCTCACTGGGCCACAGGTATTGTTCAATCTCACATGTAGCTCAGGTAATGATTACACTGTACACATCACTAATTTAACCGCTTTACAGCCCATGATGTATTAATACACGTCAGTGCCCAGGGCTTTAAGAGCCTGACCCGTATTAGTACGTCATCGCGATCGCGCACGCACACAGGCTGTGCGGGCGCGATCGCCGCCGGGTGTCAGCTGATTGTCACAGTTGACACCCAGTACTATGTGCAGGGAGCGGTCCCACACCGCTCCTGGCACATTAACCCCCGCAATACTGCGATCAAAGTCGATCGCAGCATTGCGGTGGCAAGGGGAGGTGATCGGTATACTCACCTCCTCTTCCGGCCTCCAGCGCTGTCCGCCGCGACTTCCTGGGTGTTGCCATGACGACCCGATGTCGTCATGACAACATCCGGGTCACCAGGCAGCAGGAACATTGTTTGGTCATGCGCAGTGCACGACCACACAATGTTCTCACTGTGCAGCGCTGACTGCCTGCATAGCACAGGGATGGTGCTCCATCCCTATGCTGTGCAGGCGATCAGAATAAAAAAAGTTAAAGTCCCAGAGTGAGACAAAGTAAAAAAGTGTAAAAACTCCCAGAAAGTGAAAAAAAATAAAATAAAATTGTAAAAATATTTTTAAAAAATAAAAAAAATAATCCACCAAAAATAAAAATATAATGTACCCATCAATAAATATTATTATGAAAAAAAAGCAAACAAACAATAAAAGTACACATATTTGGTATCGCCGCGTCCGGAACGACCTGACCTATAAAACTGTCCCACTAGTTAACCCCTTCAGTGAACACGGTAAAAAAAAAAAAAAAAAACGAAGCAAAAAACAATGCTTTATCACCATACCGCTAAACAAAAAATGTAATAACACGCGATCAAAAAGACGAATATAAATAAAAATGGTACCGCTAAAAACGGCATCTTGTCCCGCAAAAAACAAGCTGCCATACAGCTCCATCATCCGTAAATCAAAAAGTTATAGCTCTCAGAATAAAGCGATGCAAAAAAATATTTTTTTCTATAAAATGGCTTTTATTGTGTAAAAGAGCCAAAACATAGAAAAACTATATAAATGTGGTACCGCTGTAAACGTACTGACCCGAAGAATAAAGCTGCCTTATCAATTTTACCACACGTGGAACAGAATAAAAAAAAACAAAAAAAAACAATTCCTGAATTGGTGTTTTTTGCTTATTCTGCCTCCCAAAAATCGGAATAGAAAGCGATCAAAAAATGTCACGTGCCTGAAAGTGGCACCAATAAAAACGTCAACTCATCCCGCAAAAAACAAGCTATCACATGACTCTGTCTGCCAAAATATGGAAAAATTATAGCTCTCAAAATATGGCGATGCAAAAACTAGATTTTACAAAAAATGCATCTTTTAGTGTGTGACAGCTGTCAGTCATAAAAAACCCATATGATTCTGGTATCGCTGTGATCACACCGACCCGAAGAATAAAGTCGTCTAATCACTTATACCGCACGAGGAACGGCGTAAAAAATAAACTCTCGGGTTAGGGTTGTGCTAGGGTTACGGTTGGGCTAGGGTTAGGGCTGGGCTAGGGTTAGGGCTGGGGTTGGGGTTAGGATTGCGATGGGGTTGGGTTTTTCTTCAAAAGTAAGAAAAAAAGATGACGATATGGCGACTAGTGTTGAGCGCAAGTGCTTGCTACTTGAGTTTGCATCGGGTGCTCTGGTATGCATTGAGTATCGTGGGTATTTGAGTGACATGCTCGAGTCTCCACCCCATATGCTTCGCGGCCAAAAAAACTTTGCGGGGATTGCCTGCCAT
Organism: Phyllobates terribilis; assembly: GCF_046119375.1. NCBI lineage: Eukaryota > Metazoa > Chordata > Amphibia > Anura > Dendrobatidae > Phyllobates > Phyllobates terribilis. The sequence goes on from NW_027362769.1 coordinate 290,031,986, forward strand.
GCACGAGCGATCCCCGCATGTTTTCTTTTGGGTGTCTAATAACCGTGAAACATGCGAGGCAGGACTCGAGCATGTCACTCGAGCACACGCAGTACATGGTGCATACCTGAGTACCCGATGCAAACTCAAGTAGCAAGCACTTGCGCTCAAGACTAATGACAACTTATTCAATATGATGACCTAATGTTATCAAATTCTGTGTCGTACCTCTGGGCTCAAAATGTTCACTATAACCCTTGATAAAATCCTTGAAGGGTCTAGTTTCCAAAATGGGGTCACTTGTGGGTGTTTCCACTGTTTAGGCACACAGGGGCCCTCCAAACGCGACATAGTGTCCGCTAACAAATTGAATGGAAAATCGGCTCAAATTGTTAGCGGACACCATGTTGCATTTGGAGAGTCCCTGTGTGCCTAAACTTTGGAGCTCCCCCACAAGTGACCCCATTTTGGAAACTAGACCCCCCAAGGCACCTATCTAGATGCATAGTGAGCACTTGGAAGCCCCAGATGCTTCACAAATTGATTCGTAAAAATGAAAAAGTGGAAAAAAAAATACTTTTTCATTTTTAAGAATCAATTTGTGAAGCACCTGGGGGTTCCAAGTGCTCACTACGCATCTATATAGGTGCATTGGGGGGTCTAGTTTCCAAAATGGGGTCACTTGTGGGGGAGCTCCAATGTTTAGACACACAGGGGCTCTCCAAACGCGACATGGTTCCAATTTGTTAGCGGACACCATGTCGCGTTTGCAGAGCCCCTGTGTGCCTAAACATTGGAGCTCCCCCACAAGTGACCCCATTTTGGAAACTAGACCCCCAAAGGCACCTATCTAGATGCATAGTGAGCACTTGGATCCCCCAGGTGCTTCACAAATTAATCCGTAAAAATAAAAAAGTGTTTTTTTTCCACTTTTTCATTTTTACGAATCAATTTGTGAAGCACCTGGGGGTTCCAAGTACTCACTATGCATCTATATAGGTGCCTTGGGGGGTCTAGTTTCTAAAATGGGGTCACTTGTGGAGGAGCTCCAATGTTTAGGCACACAGGACTCTCCAAACGCAACATGGTGTCTGCTAACAATTTGAGCCGATTTTCCATTCAATTTGTTAGCGGACACCATGTCACGTTTGGAGAGCCCCTGTGTGCCTAAACATTGGAGCTCCCCCACAAGTGACCCCATTTTGGAAACTAGACCCCCCAAGGCACCTATCTAGATGCATAGTGAGCACTTGGAAGCCCCAGATGCTTCACAAATTGATTCGTAAAAATGAAAAAGTGGAAAAAAAAATACTTTTTCATTTTTAAGAATCAATTTGTGAAGCACCTGGGGGTTCCAAGTGCTCACTACGCATCTATATAGGTGCATTGGGGGGTCTAGTTTCCAAAATGGGGTCACTTGTGGGGGAGCTCCAATGTTTAGACACACAGGGGCTCTCCAAACGCGACATGGTTCCAATTTGTTAGCGGACACCATGTCGCGTTTGCAGAGCCCCTGTGTGCCTAAACATTGGAGCTCCCCCACAAGTGACCCCATTTTGGAAACTAGACCCCCAAAGGCACCTATCTAGATGCATAGTGAGCACTTGGATCCCCCAGGTGCTTCACAAATTAATCCGTAAAAATAAAAAAGTGTTTTTTTTCCACTTTTTCATTTTTACGAATCAATTTGTGAAGCACCTGGGGGTTCCAAGTACTCACTATGCATCTATATAGGTGCCTTGGGGGGTCTAGTTTCTAAAATGGGGTCACTTGTGGAGGAGCTCCAATGTTTAGGCACACAGGACTCTCCAAACGCAACATGGTGTCTGCTAACAATTTGAGCCGATTTTCCATTCAATTTGTTAGCGGACACCATGTCACGTTTGGAGAGCCCCTGTGTGCCTAAACATTGGAGCTCCCCCACAAGTGACCCCATTTTGGAAACTAGACCCCCCAAGGCACCTATCTAGATGCATAGTGAGCACTTGGAACCCCCAGATGCTTCACAAATTGATTCATAAAAATGAAAAAGTGGAAAAAAAAATACTTTTTCATTTTTAAGAATCAATTTGTGAAGCACCTGGGGGTTCCAAGTACTTACTATGCATCTAGATAGGTGCCTTGGGGGGTCTAGTTTCTAAAATGGGGTCACTTGTGGAGGAGCTCCAATGTTTAGGCACATGGGACTCTCCAAACGCAACATGGTGTCTGCTAACAATTTGAGCTGATTTTCCATTCAATTTGTTAGCGGACACCATGTCACGTTTGGAGAGCCCCTGTGTGCCTAAACATTGGAGCTCCCCCACAAGTGACCCCATTTTGGAAGCTAGACCCCCAAAGGCACCTATCTTGATGCATAATGAGCACTTGGAACCCCCAGGTGCTTCACAAATTGATTCATAAAAATGAAAAAGTGGAAAAAAAAATACTTTTTCATTTTTACGGATTAATTTGTGAAGCACCTGGGGGTTCAAAATGCTCACCCCCCATCTAGATAAGTTCCCAGGGGGGTCTAGTTTCCAAAATGTGGTCACTTGTGGGGGGTTTCCACTGTTTAGGCACATCAGGGGCTCTCCAAATGCAACATGGCGTCTGCTAATTATTCAAGCAAATTTTACAATCGAAAATTCAAATGGCGCTCGTTCCCTTCCGAGCCCTAACGTGCGCCCAAACAGTGGTTTTTCCCCACATTTGAGGTATCTGCGTGCCCAGGGGAAATTGCACAACAAATTTTGGTGTCCATTTTTTCCTGTTACCCCTGTGAAAATAAAAAAATTGGGTCTAAAGTAACATTTTTGTGAAAAAAAGTTAAATGTTCATTTTTTTCTTCCACATTCCAAAAATTCCTGTGAAGCATCTGAAGGGTTAATAAAGTTCTTGAATGTGGTTTTGAGCACCTTGAGGGGTGCAGTTTTTAGAATGGTGTCACTTTTGTGTATTTTCTGTCATAAAGACCTCTCAAAGTGACTTCAAATGTGATGTGGTCCCTAGAAAAATGGTTTTGTAAATTTTGTTGGAAAAATGAGAAATCGCTGGTCAACTTTTAACACTTATAGCTCCATAACAAAAAAAAAATTTTGTTCCAAAATTGTGCTGATATAAAGTAGACATGTGGGAAATGTTATTTATTAACTATTTTGTGTGACATATCTCTCTGATTTAAGGGCATAAAAATTCAAATTTTGAAAATTGCAAAATGTTCAAAATTTTTGCCAAATTTCCCTTTTTTTCACAAATAAACACAAGTTATATCGAAGAACGTTTACCAAAATCATTAAGTACAATATGTCACGAAAAAACATTCCCAGAATCAGGGGGATCCGTTGAAGCGTTCCAGTGTAATTACCTCATAAAGTGACAGTGGTCAGAATTGTTAAAATTGGCCTGGTCATTAACGTGCAAACCACCTTGGGTTGTAAAGGGGTTAATTACACTCTCCTAATAGAAATAACTATCTGAATGACCAAGACAAGATGGTAAAATCACAAAAATAAATACATTTCACATACTGCTGTAATTGCTTATTTTCACTAAAAAATGCAGCAAAACCTGAAAGCTATGTTCACACATCATGGTTTTTTCAGCATTTTTTCACTACCTATTACTTTCAGTGGGTGAAAATTGCTGAAAAAACACTGAAAGAAGTGACATTATCTATTTTCCAAAAACCCAACACACAAAATACGCAACAAAAAAAAAAAAAGATGTGTGAACAGAGAACTCTGGTTTCTGATAGACTTTGCTGGTACTGCAAAACGCAATTGAAAATTCTCATAAAAATCTACAGCAAAAAAATGCTGAAGGACCCAGCATGTGTGAACATAGCCTTAGAGTTGAGTTTCCTGAAATTAGCTGCTTCACTTTGAACAATCTGTGAAAAGACTTTCAGTGTGCAATTAAAAAATATATCATTTTACATGAACTGCACACTCAGTGAATAGGATAATACTGTCTAGAGTGTCAGCGTTGGCTTCTTCATAACGCCCTATAGCAATCCAATCACATGGTGTAGCACAGCCAATCAAGGGAGCCATCACAGGCATTGTAAAATATAAGTACAGTTCAAAGAACACTATTTCATGCCCGCACTGTGTAGGGAAAATGTGCCATTTTGGTGTTATACTTTAGTGCTAATGTATCATATTGAAAATGGGAGTGATAGTCTCAGTCTTTGAAGAGAAATCCAAGATTCTAGTGATACACAGTAAACTGTTGTAGCAGTCTCATCATCACCATTCAGGGTGTGACTATGAATTAAGATATCTGTGATATACAGCAAGAACATGACCTTGGGATTTTCCATTTTTGCATTTTCATTTTTTGCTCCCTTTCTTCCCAGAACCATAACTTTTTTATTTTTCCGTCAATATGGCTATGTGAGGGCTTGTTTTTTTGTGGCATGAGTTGTACTTTTGAACAACGCCATTGATAAAAAAAATTCCAGTGAAATTTCAAAAAAGTGTAATTTCACAATTGTTTTTTTTTACCATGTTCAATAAATGCTAAAAATGATCTGTCATTATGATTCGTAGATACCAAACATTTATAGGTTATTTTTCATTTAAGTAGTGAAAAGAAAAGCAAAATTTGTAAAAAAAAAAAAACAAGCTCAGCGAGTATTTCCCGTTTGCTCGGGCGGGAGCTCGGGTCCCCGCCCTGCATATTTGGCACTCTTTAGAGAGTCAATGAACATTCAAGGATTGCTTGCCACGCACTGTAATGCCGTAGCCATGTTCGTTGTGGCATTAAAGTGATTGGCTAGCCGCATGGTGTCATTGGGTCTATTTAAGACCTGGTGACGCTAGGCTCATCACAGTCTACCCCTGGAACAGGCAGAGTAGGGAGAGCTTTTGCTGAGTCAAGGAGAGATTTGCTTGTTTATAGTTAATATAGGTATTCCACAGCATATCTATATATCCATCTGAACTAACTATCCTTCTGAGGACTAATCCAGCTGCATATATTCAGTGATGATAGCAGGAGTTAGGCAGGCAGGGTTTGTGGCAGACTGCAGTGCATACAGCACAAGAGGGTCCATTGCAGGTTCTAACTGATCCTGCTGTTACAAATATTTGTAGACATAGCCCCAGATATTAAGGGCTAGGGCTAATTTTTTTTATCTTAATCCTGATTATTTGCTTAAAAAGCAAGGCAGACAGGCAGGGTATGTGGCAGACTGCAGTGAATATAGCACAAGAGGGTCCACTGCACATACTATCTCCTGCTGCTGTCACAGATATTTGTAGACATAGCCCCAGATATCAGGGGCCAGAGTTTATAATTTTTTTCTATCTTAATCCTGATTGTTTGCTGAAAGAGCAATCCAGAGTACACCATTTTTCTGCTCCATTTGCTTGTTAGCACTGCAGAATACAGCCAGATCTTTTCCATATTACAGCAATAAAAATCCAGAAATTTATAGTGAACGTGGAAAATATTGGACTCCATTTGCAGTTTGTTGCAGTGTGTCAGTGAAGCTACTCACACAAGGTTGCTGTGAAGAATAGTAACTAGTGATGAGCCAGCATGCTCGCTACTGTTCGGTGCTCTCCCGAGCATCTCACTGCTCGAGATGCTCAGCACTCGCCGAGTATTTCCGGGTTGCTTGGCGGAAGCTCGGGTCCCCTCCCTGCATGTTTGGCGCTCTTTAGAGTGCCAATCAACATGCCGGGATTGTCTGCCACACACTGTAATGCCGCAGTCATGTTGGTTGTGGCATTACAGTGATTGGCTGGCCGCACAGTCTATATCAGACCTGGTGCCGCCATGCTCATCACAGTCACTCTGGAATCTGACAGTGTAGGGAGAGCTGCTGGGGAGCTAGGGAGAGATTTCCTTGTTTCTAGTTAGTGTAGGTATACCAGACTATATTAGAGACAAATATCCATCTCAACTAACAGTCCTTCTGAGGACTAATCCAGCTTCAGAGATATCAGCGCTAGGCAGGCAGGCAGGGTATATAGCAGACTGCAGTGCACATAGCAAGAGGGTCCATTCCAATTCTGTCAGCTGCAGCTTCAGACAGGAAGAGGAGGAGGCGGCGGAGCCTGCGGTGTGCTGCTAGGACTGTTTGGCCGTGTGGAGAGTGCTAATGGGAAGGGAGGTAATTTTTCATCTGGGACTTTTGTCTGCCCCTTTCCCAGGGAAGAAGGCTCGAGGTGGGTCTAGCCTCTGGGGCTGAGCCACCGGTTCCCACCCCCTGATCCAAGTCGGTGGGGGGTGGTAGGATTACCATCCCGGCTAGGACAACCAGGTCTGGCCAAGGCTTGGGGTCCAGCATGAAGACCTAAAGGAACCCCCAAGGCCATGGCCACGGCGACTCTTCCCCCTTGAGGTAGGTCGAGTATGAGCAGGGGTGCTGCAGCGGTGCCCCTTGAATGGGGTACCAAGGTGGCGAAGGAGTCAACCGTTAGCTACGGCTCCCGTATCCATGCGCACCTCTGCGAGTATGAGGACGCCTCAAGGAAGCTAAAATCCCTCTGGGGGAGTTGAGGGTAGCCCAGAATAGGTTAGACAGGGCCTTTAGCAGTAAAAAGACTGAGCTATCCGCTGCAGTCAGGAGGATCAAGCTGGCCATACAGGAGGTGGAGAGCCGGCGGTGTGTCATCTTGGCCGGCAGTGGACCTTTTCGGGAGAAGCTGGAAAACGATGAATGGTTCAGAGCCATGGCCGGTGGATCTCTGGAGGGGTCACGGAGCTCTGGCCAGGTGGTGAAGGAGGATGATGAGGAGGAAGAGAAGTGCGAGGAGGAGGTCGCGCCCTACCCACCTCCTGGTGGCCTGGTAAGTGATCTCCAGGCGCCGCACAGCGGGATAGCCCCTGAGCAGATGGCTCTCCCATCTGATTTTGGCCCTTCAGAGGGCAGCGGGAGTGAGGGGGAGGATGAGGAAGGCGGTAGCAGTAGCAGTGAGGGTGGCTGCCTCGTCATGCAGCAGATCCGGCAGATCAAGTCCCCGGTACGTTTTAACCAGCTGACGTTCGGGGACAAGATCTGCAAGGATGAGGCAACCAGGAGGGGGATGAAGAGGAAAAAGACGAAAAAGGCAAAAAGAAAAACATCGGTAGCACATAAATTTGTGTTTGTCCCCCTCTCTGGGGCACCCCGGTCCCATTGTGTGGCGTGTGCTGGGCTGTCTGGGTCCCCCACTCACAGATCCGTTAAAACTGGACCATCTTTGGGGACCCAGGCACCTTGTAAGGCAAAGAGTGTGGGGCCTGCGGCTCCGGCAGAGCTGGCTCATAAATAGAAGGTGGTGGGGCCTGCTCCCCTGCTGGGATCCGCAGCGTGGTCAGCGCCGGGGGCTCTGCAGCTGGTGGACGCTGAGGGGGAGTGGCCTAGCCTGGGGCCAGCCGCCGGAGTTGCTGTAGCCTGACTTTGTGGCCAAGCGTGTGACGTTGGGGGTGCTGTGCCCCTAGGAGCTAGTGCCGCTGGACCAGGGGCCCCTGAGAGTAGACCGCCAGTAGACTGCCGGTTTTGGGGGTCCCGATGCGGCCGGTTTCAGGGGGCGTGGTCTCCCTGGTGTCCCCAGCCCATGTGGGAGTGGCCTCAGAGGGCCATACTATGCTGCCAAGTGCTGGGGGCGTGGTGTCCGCCCATGTGGGTGTGGCTATGGCAGGGGTGGGGCTTAGCATCATAGGCTGCTCCTGATGCAGTGGAGACCACAGCTGCAGTCAGCACGACTGTGGGGTCTGCGACTGATGGGGGTGCCTGCCTGTCAGGGTCCCCTGTGTCTGGGGGCTTAACTGAGGCAGGGGCTGCGGCAGTGCAGGCGTCCAAAGGTGCTGCAGCAGGGCTGGATGGTGCTGGATGAGGAGCTACTCCTGGCTCTCTTCCTGCCAGAAGCTACAGGAATGCTGGGAACAGTGGTGCTGCGCTGTTTAAGCCCTGCAGCGTGGTCCTTAAAGGGCCAACAGCACTCAGCGTGCAGAACCCCCCCCCCCATGCAGGGAAGACACTGTCAGCAGGTGGCAGTACCAACATTACAGATAAAGTGGACGGTGGAAAGGAAATGGAGCACAGAAAGTGCACCCAAAAGAGAAAAAACATTGACCCCAGTGCGCATGGGAGTGGGAGCAGGGCGAGTGGGGTGATTGTAGACATGAATGGGGATGGTGTGGGTATGAATGTGTCTGTGGTTGAAGATGCAAATGGCGGTGTGTCTGCGGCAGGGTGCCTGAATGGAGTGTCTGTTGGTAGCGGGGAGCATGGAGTGGGGGCTGGTCCATCTGTCCCCCCGGCCACGGGTCCCTGGAGTTTTGCGGGGGTAGTGGCCGGGGCCCCGGAGTCTTCTCTGGGTGTTTCCTCGCCTTTGGACCTCAGGGATGGTGACTTGCAACGGCGTTTCCTGCAGCTAAGGGGTCAGTGAGGAAAGGCGAGGTGAGTACACCTGCCCACAGTGGCAACAAGTGAGGCGCCGAGGGGACAGGGGGCAGGATAAGCCTCAGGCGACAGTGGTGATGACTGTCCCCTCCCTGGAGGTTGCAGCTGGAGCCTCTGAGGCCCTGGGGGAGAAAGCGGTGAGTGAGGAGATCAGGAGGATGGAGAGGGAGGAGATAGCTGCTTCCGATAACTCCTCCCAGTATGAAAGTCTGGATGAGGAGGTGGTGGAGCAGTAAAAAAAAAACAGGTGACAAAAGTATCGGTAAGGATGGGAAGAACAGGAAAGGGAAAAAAAAATCTAATGCCCCCCCGACCGCTGAGGTGCCTACGGAAGGGCTCACCGGCTCATCTCTGATCCCCCTCTCCAACCGGTTGCAAGCCCTCGATGACTCTGCTGTGTCGGAGGTCCGGGGTGAGGAGCCGGTGGTAACATCTGGGGTGCCAGCAGGGAGCGACGGGGTTTGTCCTCCGGGGGACTCAGATTCCCCTGGGGGGACTGCCGCAGGGTCCAGAGGTGAGGAATCTTGTCCTGGGAAAGAGGTGTCCGATGCTGGAGGGGTGGGCATGAACACCTCAGTGTCGCTAAAGAGGAGGGGCGAGTCGGGCTCCTCCTCAGAGGGCGAGAGGAAATCGTGGGGTACGGTGAAAAAGAAGGCCCTCTAACTCATTCACCCATGATGGCGGAACCTACCCCTTTGACTCTGGCGTCGATTAATGTTGACAGCATAAAGTCGGATGCGGCCAGATTTACAATCTTTGATTTTTTCACCCGAGTTGAGGCTGACATTTTATTTTTGCAGGAGACCAGACTAACGGACATGGGGGCCATTTACAAAGCAAAGAGGGAATGGAGGTGTGGGCACTCATACTGGTCTCTTGCGGCCGAGCCGTATAGAGGGGTAGCGGTCCTTTTTAAGGCCGCTTCGGTGGAATGCAGACGGGTGATTGAGGTAGAAATGGGGAGGTGCTTGGTTCTTGATGTCTTCATGAGGGGGCAAGAGCTCCAGCTCATTAATATCTATGGCCCACAGTCTAAGGCTGTGTGCCCACGATGCGTTTTTTTAAGAGTTTCCGCAGCGGCAAAAACGCTGCAGAAACACTTAAAAAATGCACGGTAAAAGGCCTGCCATGTTCCCCAATGATAATCCGCATGTGCTGTGCATATGCTGCGGAAATTTCCGCTGCGGGTTATCATTGCGGAAAAAAACGCAGCACTACCAATTATTTTGCGGAAGCGCTACGTTTTCGCCGCAATTGACTTTCATTGGAACGCTTGGATTCTGCATCACTGCATCTGTACATGCGGAATCCATGCGTTTCAATGTGCGGATGGTACCCAGGTGTGGAGGACAGGAGATTCTCCTCCTGACCAGGGTACCATAGAACCTGAAAAAAAAAGAATAAAATAAAAAATAAATATTATACTTACCTTCTGATTGCCCGCGGTGCGCTCGTCTTCACTTGCCGGCAACTCGCGGTGGACTGAAGGACCTGCACAGACGTCATAGTCATGTGACGGCAGGTCCTTCAGTGTAGTGCACCGCGAGCTGCCGGCAAGCAAGGACGGAGCGAAGCAAGACTGCAGGGGCCATCAGAGGGTAAGTATAGATTTATTTTTTTATTTTTTACCATTCTTAAGGTCACAGTATATAAATCCATGCAGTTTGCATGGATTTATATAGTGTGACCAAGTTGACAAGTACTTTCCAAGTGATGATAAAATCGCTTGGAAAGCGCATGTCAACCCGCATGCGGAAATGCATGTGAAGAATGCTGGCAGGAAAAATGCATGTACTATCCGCATGCGTTTTTTCTGCCAGGGAGATGCAGAAACGCTCAGGAAAAATCCTGAGCATTTCTGCTTTGTGGGCACATAGCCTTAGTGGGACCATAAATGTCTCTTCCTGAAGGTCAAGCCCTATCTTTTCACAAGCCGGCAGGTAGTCTTCGGTGGGGATTTTAATACTATAACTAGATCCCGTGATAGGGGAGGCCCCGGAGACCGGCTGGCTTAAGATAGTAATTCTCTTAATAGCATAACGAGTGAGGCTCGCCTGGTGGATGTCCACATCCGGCACACCACAGGTCACGGGTGTTTCACCTTTCATAGGGGTAGCAGTAGGTCTATGATAGATATTTTTTTTTTAAAGGAGGAAGCCGTCTCTTCTGCATTGTCCGCTGTTGAGGTGGAATTCTCCGACCACTGTTTCATTTTCTTTTCCTTGAATGTTACAGAGACCCCTCGGGATGGGGAGAGGCCTATGGAAGCTGAATTCGTCCCTGTTGGAAGAAGAGGATGTAAGACAATCCTTTGAGGAATTTCTTCAGAGCCAGGTACCTCTCTTAGGTCTCTGTAGCAATAAGCCTGAGTGGTGGGAGATCTTCAAAAGAAGGGTGGCCAGGTTCTTCCGTTAGCTCTCAAGCCTCAGGGTCCTGAACAGGTACCGCCTGTATCGGGATCTGGGGAGGAATCTCGTGCAGTTCGTCTCGACTGGAGAGGACCATGACGAAATCTCCAGGGTGAAGACCTTGCTCAAGGGGTGCCAGTATGATAGGCACACATCCTTGGTTTTTGAGAGGGATTTTGGGAGGTACCGTTCGCCCGACCCTTACAGGAATTGCAGGATGTCAGTGAGTTGTAAGGTGGTGACAGGACTGATCGACAGTACGGGGTCCCTGAACATATCCAAATCAGGGATCCTGGAGGTGGTCAGATCCTTCGACTCACACCTCTTGGGGAGGAGGACACCTGATCGGGATGAGATGTCGGCTTTCCTGGCTGAGACCACCCCTGAGCCAGGGGATGACCCCTCTCTTCATGTTTTGGCAGAAGCAATCAGGGAAGAGGAAGTGAGACGGGCGATTGATGGGTTCCGGCCCAAAAAGTCGCCTGGTCTGGATGGATTTACATCCGAATTTTACAAGAGTTTTAGGGACTCTTTGGTCCCCCTCTTGACTGAGGTGTTTAATGAATGTCTCTCCTCGGACATTCTGCCCAGTTCAGTGAGGAAGTCAGCCCTGATTATCCTGTCAAAGGGTGAAGACTTGTCCCGTATTGAGAATTGGCGTCCAATAGCACTTCTCAATACGGACCGAAATGTTCTGGCAAAGGTGCTTTTTAATCTGTTGGTGAAATTTGCGCCCCGGCTCCTTTGGGGGGCCCAGCACTGCTCTGTTCCAGGCCACAGTACATTCAGTGCTGTGCTCGGTGTCCGAGAGGCAGTGAAGCAGGGCAGGGCAGGGCAGGTCACTGGAAGGTGTACTTGCTGTCCTTAGACCAGGCGAAGGCCTTTGACCGGGTTAACCACGAGTACATCTGGTCCGTCCTTCTGAGGTACGGTCTGCCCGGGAGGTTTGTTGATTGGTTGAGAGCTTTATACAATGGGGCAGAGACTTTTCCGCTTCTGAACGGTTGTGTCGGACACCCTTTTGAGGTGAAGTCTGGTGTCCGCCAGGGCTGTCCTCTGAGCCCACTGTTATACGTGTTCCCGATCAACCCCCTTCTAAGGAGGGTGGAGCGCGGACCGTTGGTGGGAGTCGGGATGGACCGAGCGGAGCCAGAGACCACCTTGAGGGTAGTGGCATACGCCAATGACATCTCCCTTTTTGTATCCTCGAGAGGGGAGGCAGATTGGGTCATGTCTGAGGTTGAGCACTACTCGGTGGCATCCAGGTCCATGATCAACGGGGATAAGTGTGAGAGTCTCTGGCTGGGATGGGGAGATCCAAGTTTTGATCTCCCGGACACCCTTCCAGGGCCTTAGGCCACAGCAAAAATATTAGGCATTAGTTTCGGCCCGGGGTGCTATCCCCAGCAAAACTGGGAGGGCAGACTTAAGATCGCCGCCCAGAAAGTGGATCAGTGGAAGGGTTGGTCCTTGACCATGAGGGAAAGGGTTAGCCTGACCAAAGGGTATTTGCTTCCTTTATTAATATACTTGGGCAGCGTCTGCATCTTGCCAGAGCCTCTTTGGACACGGGTCTACAGTCTGTTTTTCCAATTATTGTGGGGGAATAGGCTGAACCTAATCAAGAGGGAGGTCACGTACCACACGAAGAGACTAGGAGGGTTGGGTAGGGTCAACCCAGTGGTGTTTCTAGTAAACACCTTTCTTAAGGCAAACATCGCCAACCTCTGGTTAGAGAAGGCTCCTCTGTGGGTATTCTCCTGTAGGGGATGGTTTCGGCCTTTCTTCCAGGAATGGGAGACAGGAGGGCAGGTGAAGGACCTTCGAACACCTCATGGGCATCTCCGGCTTATGCTACCCCAGTTCTGAAGGTGATCCGCCGGTGGGTTCTGGGAGTCAAGGAAGTTACGTGACAATAGGGTCCTGTTGACCCACTTTCAGAAGCCCCTGGCGCTCAAGGATTGCCCAAGCTGGGATCTGGAGGTGGGGCTCGGGTTATTAAACTCTAAGCGGATCCCCTTGAAGTTTTGGGACTTGGTTTTGTGCTGCTTCCATGGGAGACTGTATATGAGGGACAACCTGAAGTACAGGAACTCTGATGACCGGGATTGTCCCCGCGAGGAGTGTGGCGGCATGCTTGAAAGCATGGAGCACTTCCTGCTTCAGTGTCCTTTCAATACAGAGGTATACAGTAGGGTGGGTACTTCCATTGGCTGGCCTAGGCTGGCAGGCCTTTCCTATGCAGAGTGGGCCTATGGGGCATTCAAGTCCATTGGTGGCAGAGATCGGGGCATGGTTTTCTTAGTTAGCATAGTGACTAGGTTCTACACGTGGAATGCATGGTGTTTAGTGTCCACCCAGCAGAAAGCCCTCCCCCGGGAAGAGGTGATTAGGAACATCCTGGGTGACCTGGCAAAAGTGCACTCGCTGGAGTATGAGAGGCTGGGTGCAGGGAGGGCTTCCCTTCTATGCAGGGGGTTCTTATTTAATGTGTCCTAGGGAGAGTTAGGTTCTGTGTGTTTGTGATAGAGTGAGCTTAGTCTTTTATACTTATTTGTAGGGTCAGATAGTTGTGTAGGGTCAGGGAGGGACAGATAGGGACAGTCTTTAGGGATAGATAGTTAGCACTAGGTTTGGTAGTGAGGGCCAGTGAGGGACAGGTAGGGACAGGTAGAGAAAGTTTGGTAGGGCGGTAGGGATAGTTTTTCTTTTTCTTTATTACGGAGGGACAGGGTGTTGTGTGATAGATTAGAATGAGAGCCTCTGTAATCTCCAGTTTCCTGGTGGTAGGCTGCTACCCTCGCTTGTAGTCTTTTGTTTTGTGGTATTGGAAACCGGAATATAGGGCTTGCAAGCATTGAACTTGAGTCTGATTTTGTTTTTTTAGGGTAAGTTGTTGTATTGTTAGAATGCTTTGTTATTTTGTGTATAAATCGTTCTATTTATTGTTAGGTTACATATTGTTTATTGTATGTATATTGTGTGGTATGTGTACTATGTTGTGTGTGTGGGGGTTTAGTGTAGGTTGGATTGGGGGTTTCAGGAGGGAGGGGGGAGGGGTTTTGGTTGTTTGTTGAAAAAATTGGACGTCCTGCGGGATGCCAGAAAAAGGCAAAAAGGACCTTTTGTGTGGAAAAATATTAGGCCACAAACCTTAGTGGGACCTTTTTGTGGTAAGGCCACAGACTTTCGTGGGACCTTGGGTGTTGGTTGTGGGTAGTAAAAAAAAAAAAAAAAATTCCGTGTGTATAGAGTTAAGTTTTGGCCAGGTGGCCTATCTCTTATGTTGGGCGATGGGCCAGTTTTTTGTTTTCCTTTTGCCAAGGGGTTAGGTGTGAATGTGCGGGTATGAATGTGGGCGGATGTTGGGGGTTTTGTGAGCCTTCGGGCGAGGTTGGTCAAAAAAGTACGTCAAGGTCTTCCCTTGCTTGGGGGGGTCCTCAGGAAAGCGAGGACACTTCTGTGTGTCTGTTATGTATTATTTTGTAGGACTCTGGAAATTTTGGGAATTTTTGGACTCCTTGGGGTTTTTGGGTTATGTTTTGCTGGGGTTTTAGTTTTTCTCGTATAATGTTTGTATTTGTGTTTTGTATTTGTGTTTTGTACTTTCATGAATAAAAAAGAGTTCCAGTTCTGTCTGCTGGTTATCCAGACAGGAAAAGGAGGAAGAGGAGGAGCAGGAGCCTGCCTGCCTGCCGTGTGCTGTGTGTGTGCTGCCTGCAGAGAGCTCCTGGGAAGGGAGGTAAATTTTTCCATTCAGGACTTTTTGTCTGCCCCCTTCCCAGGGAGAAAGCTCATTTTGGGACTGGCCTCCAGGGCTGGCCCCCTGGCTCCCACCCCCCGGTCCAAGCCAGCGGGGGCTGGGAGGACTCCCAATCCGGCTAGGGTCACAAGATCTGGCCAAAGATCAAGCCATGGATCCAGCGTGAGGACCCCTAGGACCCCCGAGGTCAGGGCCGCAGTGGCTTCTCCCCCCGGAGGTAGGCTGAGTACGAGAAGGGGTGCTGCAGCACTGCCCCTTGATTGGGGCACCAATGTGGCGAAGGAGTCCACCGTCAGCTACGGCTCCCACATCCATGCGCACCTCTGTGAGTATGAGGACGCCTCAAGGAAGCTAAGATCCCGTTTGGGGGAGTTGGGGGTAGCTCAGGAGAGGTCCGACAGGGCCTCTAGCAGTAAGAAGGCTGAGCTATCCGCCGCGGTCAGGGAGATCAAGAGAGCCATACAGGAACTGGAGAGCTGGCGATGTGACATCTTGGCCGGCAGCGGGTCCTTCCGAGAGATATTGGAAAATGATGACCGATTCAGAGCCATGGCCGGTGGGGCTCTGGAGGGATCACGGAGCTCCGGCCAGGTGGTGAAGGAGGATGATGAGGAGGAGGAAGAGGAATACGAGCAGGAGGTCGTGCCCTACTCACCGCCTGGTGGCCCGGTAAGTGATCTTAAGGCTCCGCACAGCAGGATAGCCCCTGAGCAGATGGCTCCCCCTTCTGATTCTGGCCCTTCAGAAGGCTGCAGGAGTGAGGGGGAGGATGAGGAGGGTGGTAGTAGTAGCAGTGAGGGGGGCTGCCTCGTCATGCAGAAGATATGGCAGGTTGAGACCCCGGCACATTTTAACCAGCTAACGTTCGGGGATGAGATCTGCAAGGATGAGGCAACCGGGAGGGGGTTGAAGAGGAAAAATAAGGCAACAAAGAAGGCAAAGAGAAAATCATCTGTAATGCATAAGTTTGTGTTTGTCCCACTCTCTGGGGCCCCCCGGTCCTGTTGTGCGGCACCCGCTACCCACCCCGGCTCGGGCCCTGTTGTGGGTCCACAGTAAGGGAGCGGGGAGACTATAGGCCATGGCACGCAGAGTGCCCCCTCTGTTTGTGGTAATGGAGGCAGTGTGTCTGATATGGAGCATGGCGCGGAGAGCGGCCTGGCGGCAGGCGAGGTGTGCCTGATGGCGTGCAGGGGGAAGCGAGCGTAACTGCCGCTGCCTTTTGCACTCCTGGCGGCACACCAACAGCCAGGGCCACATCTCTGGCAATGTGTGCTGGGGTATAGGGGTCCCCAACTCACGGATCGGCTAAGACTGGATCACTTTTGGGGACCCAGGCACCTGGTAAGGTGAAGGGGGCGGGGCCTGCGGCTCAGAAAAAGCTTGCTCATTAAAAGAAAATGGTTGCGCCTGCTCCCCTGGCGGGGTCCGCGGCGAGGTCGGGCCCCCCTGCGCAGGGACCCAGTAATGGGTTGGCGCTGGGGGCTCTACTGCGTGTGGACGCCGAGGGGGAGTGGCTTAACCTGGGGCCGGCCGCCGGAGTTGCTGAGGCCAGACTTTTCGTGGCCAAGGGGTTGACGTTAGAGGGTGCTGTGCCCCTAGGACCTGGTGCCGCTGGATCGGGGACACCTGAGAGCAGACCCGGCTGCGGGTCAGCTTTGGGGGTCCCGGCGCGGCCGGTTTCAGGGGCGTGGCTTCCCTGGCATTGACGGACCATGTAGGAGTGGCCTCGAAAGGCCGTGCTGTGCTGCTAGGTGTGGGGGGTGGCTTCCCAGGCAGGCCCCGCCCACGTGGGCTCGGCTCCAGCCAGGGGGCTGGGCTTAGCGCCGCCGGCTGCCCAGTGTACAGCGGATACCGCGGCTGCGGTCAGTGTGAGATATGGGGCCACGGCTGATGGGGGTGCCTGCCTGTCTGGATCCCCTGAGTCTGGGGGCTTAGCTGGGGCAGGGGCTCTGGCATTGCAGGCATCCAAAGGCAATCCAGCAGCAGGGCTGGTTGGAGTGGGGGGCGGAACTGCTCCTGGCTCCCTTCCTGCCTGTGAAACAGGAAGCTCTGTGAGCAATGTGAGTGCAGAGGCTGCACATCTTAAACCTTGAAGCGTTTTCCTTAAAGGGCCAGCAGCACTCGGCTCACAGAACCCCCCGGCAGGGAAGACGCCACCTGCAAGTGGCAGTAATGACAATAAAACTGGCGAAAACAATGTTGGAAATAAAACTGGATATAAAAAATGCACCCGGAAACAAAAAACAGTGATCCCAGTGTGCATGGGAGTGGGAGCGGGGCAAGTGGGGTGACTGTTGATAAGGATGGGGATGGTGTGGGTATGGATGTGTCTGTGGTTGGGGATGCGAATGACAGTGTGTCTGCGACAGGGTGCGTGAATGGAGTGTCTGATGGTAGCAGGGGGCATGGGGAGGGGGCTGGTCCATCTGCCCCCCGGCCGCGAGTCCCCGGAGTTTTTCGGGGGTAGTAGCCAGGGCCTCAGGGTCTTATTGGGGGGTTTCCTCACCTCTGGACCTCAGGGATGGTGCCTTGCAACGCCGTTTCCTGGAGGCCCTCAAGAAGGGAGAACGAACAATTGAGGTAAAGGGAAGAGAGGTGGACCTGGCCTTTTGGCTGGACAGACATGGCCAGGCGTGCCTTCCAAGATAAAAGGGAAAGGGAAACAGTATGGTCCCTCCTGACAGCCGGGCAGGGGGTGGCCAGGAGGAATGTGGTCCATCTTCAGTGGAGGGGCAGTGAAACGTGCCTGCCAAGAGCGAGGGTCATGGAGCTCCCCCTGAAGATGGACTTCAGACATCTTTGCCCTGATCCATCCTTTTGGTACCTCCATCTTCGACATAAGTTTTGTTTGGCCGAAGGGCTTAGAACTCTTCTGGTCGAACTGGTGAAGGGGGAGCCCGGCTGGTGAGTAGAGATGAGCGGTGTTCGACTAGAACTGTTCGCCAATCTCAAATTCGAGCTGTTTTGGGCGGTGTTCGAGTTGTTCGACGAACCCGAACGATTTGCAAAAAATTCGGCTGTTCGAGGTTATGTTCGATAACTGTTCGTGCACCAAAAGCGTGTCCTGCATGTCTGGCGCTATTTAGAGCACCAATCATGCAGGGATTGTCTGCCACTCACTGTAATGCCACAGCCATGGTGGTTGTGGCATTAGAGTGATTGCCCAAATCGATGGGAACTGTGCTCACAGTGAAACATGAAAAGCCGGCAATTCAGCAGCGGTACACCAGTACCCGACAATTTAGAACCGAAAGAATAGAGCATCACACATAGATTAGATAGATAGAAACATGTCAGTCACATATATAAGAAGTACAGTGACAGTGTTGATTACTGTACTTGTCATTTAGTGTAAAGGATTTATAAAAAAAAATATTAGTGTTTTCATGCACCGTCTCTTTAAAAAAGCTGGCCGGCAATTCAGCAGCGGTACCCGACAGTTTAGAATAGAAGGAATAGAGCATCACACATAGATTAGATAGATAGAAACATGTCAGTCACATATATAAGAAGTACAGTGACAGTGTTGATTACTGTACTTGTCATTTAGTGTTAAAATAAAGGATTTATTTAAAAAAAAATTGGCGTGGGATCCCCCATAATTTTAGTCTCTAGCGGAGGTTAAGCAGACGGCTGGGGCAGATGTTTGAAGCCTGGGAAGGGGTAATACCCACGGAGCTTCCCAGGCTACTAATATCAGCCCCCAGCTAAATGCCTAGCCTTTACTAGCTATTAAAATGGGGGACCCCCCAAAAAATTGACGTGGGGTCCCCCCTATTTTAATAGCTAGCAAAGGCTAGGCAGACAGCTGGGGGCTGATATTAATAGCCCAGGAAGGGTGCCATGAATATTGGCCCCCTCCCAGGCTAGAAACACCAGCCGTCAGCCGCCCCAGAAATGGCACATCCATAGGATGCGCCAATTCTGGCACTTAGCCTCGCTCTTCCCACTGCCCTGTAGCGGTGGCAGTGGGGTAATAGGGCTGGGGTTGATGTCAGCTTATAATGCCAGCTGACATCAAGCCCAGGTTAGTAATGGAGAGGCGTCTATAAGACACCCCCATTACTAACCCCATAGTCAAAGTTAAAAAAAAACACAAACACCCAGAATAAAGTCCTTTAATTGAAATAAAGACACAATTCTTTATTGTTCTAAATTAAACCATACTTACAATCACGCCCATTCCAGCTGAAGCCAACGATCCCCTGCAATAAAAGAAAAATAATAAAGCAACATAATCCTTACCTTCCCATGGTTCCCACGACAGCTTCAGCTCTGCTACATCGAGATGACAGGCTGGACCGCAGCAGAAAGCTGCCATCCAGCCTGCCATCCCGCAGACACTGAGAAGCGCAGGCTTGCTTGCGCTGCTCAGCGTCTCTCTGTGACGGCATCCAGATGAGCCGAGTTCATGTCCAATGAACTCGGCTCACCTCATGCACGTCACTGACAGCGTGGGAAAATTCTCACGCTGAAGCGGTGAGTGCAGGAGAATTCTCCCACGCTGTCAGTGACGTGCATAAGGTGAGCTCATGTCCAATGAACTCAGCTCACCTCCTGCACGTCACTGACAGCGTGGGAGAATTCTCCTGCACTCAGCGCTTCAGCGTGAGAATTCTCCCACGCTGAAGCGCTGAGTGCAGGAGAATTTTCCCACGCTGTCAGTGAAGTGCATAAGGTGAGCTCATGTCCAATGAACTCAGCTCACCTCCTGCACGTCACTGACAGCGTGGGAGAATTCTCCTGCACTCAGCGCTTCAGTGTGAGAATTCTCCCACGCTGAAGCGCTGAGTGCAGGAGAATTTTCCCACGCTGTCAGTGACGTGCATGAGGTGAGCCGAGTTCATTGGACATTAACTCGGCTCATCTGGATGCCCTCACAGAGAGACACTGTGGAGCGCAAGCAAGCCTGCGCTTCTCAGTGTCTGCGGGATGACAGGCTGGATGGCAGCGTTCTGCTGCGGTCCAGCCTGTCATCTCGATGTAGCAGAGCTGAAGCTGTCATGGGAACCATGGAAAGGTAAGGATGATGTTGCTTTATTATTTTTCTTTTATTTCAGGAGATCGTTGGCTTCAGCTGGAATGGGCGTGATGGTAAGTATGGTTTAATTTAGAACAATAAAGAATTGTGTGTTTATTTCAATTAAAGGAATTTATTCTGGGTGTTGTGTTTTTTTTAAATACTTTACTAGAAATTCATGGTGGTCATGTCTAATATTGGCGTGACCCCATGAATTTCGGGCTTAGGGCCAGCTGATAATGCCAAGCTGGCCCTAACCCCTTTATTACCCAGTGAGCCACCGCATCAGGGCCCTGGATGAGTTGGGTACAGCGCCAGAAGATGGCGCTTCTATGAACGCGCCATTTTCCGGGGTGGCTGCGGACTGCAATTTGCAGCGGGGGTGGCCCAGAAAGCTTGGGCCTCCCTGCGCTGCGGATTCCAGCCCCCAGCTGCCTAGTTGTACCTGGCTGGACACAAAAATGGGGCGAAGCCCCACGTCAATTTTCTTTAAATTATTTCATGAAATAATTAAGAAAAAAAGGGCTTCCCTATATTGTTGTGTCCCGCCAGGTACAAATAGGCAGCTGGTGGTTGGGGGCAGCCCGTTCCTGCCTGCTGCACCTGACTGGACACAAATATAGTGCGAAGCCCCACGTCAATTTTTTTTTAATTATTTCATGAATTTCCTGAAATAATTTAAAAAAATTGAAGTGGGGCTTCGCACTATATTTGTGTCCAGCCAGGTACAGCAGGCAGGAACGGGCTGCCCCCAACCACCAGCTGCCTATTTGTACCTGGCCGGACACAACAATATAGAGAAGGCCTTTTTTTCTTAATTATTTCATGAATTTCATGAAATAATTAAAAAAAATTGAAGTGGGGCTTCGCACTATATTTGTGTCCAGCCAGGTACAGCAGGCAGGAACGGGCTGCCCCCAACCACCAGCTGCCTATTTGTACCTGGCCGGACACAACAATATAGGGAAGGCCTTTTTTTCTTAATTATTTCATGAATTTCATGAAATAATTAAAAAAAAAATACGTGGGGCTTCGCCCTATTTTTGTGTCCAGCCAGGTACAACTAGGCAGCTGGGGGCTGGAATCTGCAGCGCAGGGAGGCCCAAGCTTTCTGGGCCCCCCCCCCGCTGCAAATTGCAGTCCGCAGCCACCCCGGAAAATGGCGCGTTCATAAGAAGCGCCATCTTCTGGCGCTGTACCCAACTCATTCAGGGCCCTGGTGCGGTGGCTCACTGGGTAATAAAGGGGTTAGGGCCAGCTTGGTATTATCAGCTGGCCCCAAGCCCAAAATTCATGGGGTCATGCCAGTATTAGACATGACCGCCATGAATTTCTAGTAAAGTATTTAAAAAAAACACAACACCCAGAATAAAGTCCTTTAATTGAAATAAACACACAATTCTTTATTGTTCTAAATTAAACCATACTTACCATCACACCCATTCCAGCTGAAGCCAACGATCTCCTGCAATAAAAGAAAAATAATAAACCAACCTCATCCTTACCTTTCCATGGTTCCCACGACAGCTTCAGCTCTGCTACATCTAGATGACTGGCTGGACCGCAGCAGAACGCTGCCATCCAGCCTGTCATCCCGCGGACACTGAGAAGCGCAGGCATGCTTGCGCTCCTCACTGTCTCGCTGTGACGGCATCCAGATGAGCCGAGGTCATGTCCAATGAACTCGGCTCACCTCATGCACGTCACTGACAGCGTGGGAAAATTCTCACGCTGAAGTGCTGAGTGCAGGAGAATTCTCCCACGCTGTCAGTGACGTGCATGAGGTGAGCTCATGTCCAATGAACTCAGCTCACCTCATGCACCTCACTGACAGCGTGGGAAAATTCTCCTGCACTCAGCGCTTCAGCGTGAGAATTTTCCCACGCTGTCAGTGACGTGCATGAGGTGAGCCGAGTTCATTGGACATGACCTCGGCACATCTGGATGCCGTCACAGCGAGACAGTGAGGAGCGCAAGCATGCCTGCGCTTCTCAGTGTCCGCGGGATGACAGGCTGGATGGCAGCGTTCTGCTGCGGTCCAGCCAGTCATCTCGATGTAGCAGAGCTGGAGCTGTCCTGGGAACCATGGAAAGGTAAGGATGATGTTGGTTTATTATTTTATTTTTATTACAGGAGATCGTTGGCTTCAGCTGGAATGGGCGTGACGGTAAGTATGGTTTAATTTAGAACAATAAAGAATTGTGTGTTTATTTCAATTAAAGGACTTTATTCTGGGTGTTTGTGTTTTTTTTAACTTTGACTATGGGGTTAGTAATGGAGGTGTCTTATAGACGCCTCTCCATTACTAACCTGGGCTTGATGTCAGCTGGCATTATAAGCTGACATCAACCCCAGCCCTATTACCCCACTGCCACCGCTACAGGGCAGTGGGAAGAGCGAGGCTAAGTGCCAGAATTGGCGCATCCTATGGATGCACCATTTCTGGGGCGGCTGACGGCTGGTGTTTCTAGCCTGGGAGGGGGCCAATATTCATGGCACCCTTCCTGAGCTATTAATATCAGCCCCCAGCTGTCTGCCTAGCCTTTGCTAGCTATTAAAATAGGGGGGACCCCACGTCATTTTTTTGGGGGGGTCCCCCATTTTAATAGCTAGTAAAGGCTAAGTATTCAGCTGGGGGCTGATATTAGTAGCCTGGTAAGCTCCGTGGGTATTACCCCCTACCGAGGCTTCAAACATCTGCCCCAGCCATCTGCTTAACCTCCGCTAGAGCCTAAAATTATGGGGGATCCCACGCCAATTTTTATTTTAATAAATCCTTTATTTTAACACTAAATGACAAGTACAGTAACCAACACTGTCACTGTACTTAGAAACATGTCAGTCACGTTTATAATATCTATCTAATCTATGTGTGAAGCTCTATTCTTTCTGTTCTAAATTGTCGTGTACCGCTGCTGAATTGCCGGCCGGCTTTTTTAAAGAGACGGTGCATGAAAACACTAATATTTTTTTTAATAAATCCTTTACACTAAATGACAAGTGCAGTAACCAACACTGTCACTGTGCTTCTTATATGTGTGACTGACATGTTTCTATCTATCTAATCTATGTGTGATGCTCTATTCCTTCTTGTCTAAATTGTCGGGTACCGGTGTATGCCGCTGCTGAATTTGCCGGCCGGCTTTTTTAAAGAGAGTGTCTTCTGAGCAGTTTGTCAGCTTTTGGACACCTTTGCAGGTGTTTTCTATGTGTTTCTATGTGTTTTTGTTTGCCTGCCATTGGTTTTAACGGTGTTCGACGGTGTTCTAAGGTGTTCGACGAACAGTTCCTCGAACATCCCGGTGTTCGACGAACCGAACCGAACCCGAACACTACGGGGTGGCTCAACACTACTGGTGAGAACTTGCTGTGCAGGCGGTGACTCGCCAAAATGGAGTAAAGAGGGTGACCGTTCTGAGAAATAACGAGTCGCTCTCTGGAGTAGATATCATGACTTGGCTTTCCCACTATAGGGAGGTCCCGAAAAATAACAGGTACGAGTTTGGCATTTGGTCAGGGGGCTGGACCTTCATGATGAAGTTGAAGGTTTCAGGTGTTACTGTCACCCACATCCCCTCCTCAGCATTCCTGGGGAGGGATAGCATCCTGTTCTTCTACCAGGGGCAACCGAAGGTCTGTCACAGGTGCAGTGATCTCTGCCACTTCAGCACGGGCTGCAAGGTGCAGAAATGTGCCTTGTGTGGCGGGGTAGGTCATCTTGCCGTCGCCTGTGGTGAAACTAGGTGTCACCTGTATGGTGATCTAGGTCACCCGTATAGCCGCTGCCCCCATTCCTTTTCCAACACGATCTCTGGCCAGGTGGGGTGGGCCATGGAGGGGTCCTCAGCGGTGAATTTTCAGCAGGATGGGAGCTGAGGGGTCAGTGAGGAAGGCTAGGCTAGTACATCTGTTCACCAGTGGCAACAGGTGATGCACCGTAGGGACAGGGAGCAGGATACACCTCAGGCGACTGGGTTGATGACTGTCCCCTCCCTGGAGGTGGCAGCCGGAGCCTCTGAGGCCCTAGGGGAGAAGGTGGTGAGCGAGGAGATCAGGAGGATGGAGAGGGAGGAGGTGGCTTCTTCCGATGACTCCTCCCAGCATGAAAGTCTGGATGAGGAGGTGGTGGAGCAGCCAAAAAAAAACGGGTGACAGTAGTAATGGTAAGAGTCAGAGGAAGAAGAAAAACAGGGAAAATAAATCTAAAGCCCCCCCCGGCCGCTAAAGTGCCTACCGAAGGGCTCACTGACTTCCCTCTGATCCCCCTCTCCAAACGATTCCAAGCCCTCGATGACTCTGCTGTTTCGGAGTCGGGGGTGAAGGACCGGAGGTAACATCTGGTGTGCCTTCAAGGAGCGGCAGGGTCCGTCCTCCGAGGGACTCGCAATCTTTTGGGGGGGGCACTGCCCCGGGGTCCAGAGGTGAGGAACCTAGTACTGAGAAGGAGGTGTCTGGTGCTGTAAGCATGGGCATGGACACTTCGGTGTCGCTAAAGAGGAGGGGCGAGTCGGGCTCCTCCTCAGAAGGTGAGAGAAAGTCAGGGGGTACGGTTAAAAAGAAGGCCGTCTAACTCAATCATCCATGATGGCGGAACCTACCCTGTTGACTCTCACGTCGATTAATGTCGCCAGCATAAAGTCAGATGCGGCCAGATTTACGGCCTTTGATTTTTTTTTGACATTTTTTTTTTGCAGGAGACCAGACTAATGGACATGGGGGCCATTTACAAGGCAAAGAGGGAGTGGAGGTGTGGGCCCTCATACTGGTCTCTTGCGGCCGAGCCGTATAAAGGGGTAGTGGTCCTTCTTAAGGCCGCTTCGGTGGAATGCAGATGGGTGATTGAGGTAGAAATGGGGAGGCGCTTGGTCCTTGACGTCTTCAAGAGGGGACAAGAGCTCCGGCTCATTTATATCTATGGCCCGCAGTCTAAGTGGGACCGTAAATATCTCTTCCTGAAGATCAAGCCCTATCTTTTTACATGCCGGCAGGTGGTCTTCGGTGGGGATTTTAATACTATAACTAGATCCCATGATAGGGGAGGCCCCGGAGACCGGTTGGCTTATGATAGTAATACTCTTAATAACATAGCAAGCGAAGCTCGCCTGGTGGATGTCCACATCCGGTACATCCCAGGTCACGGGGGTTTCACCTTTCATAACAGTAGCAGTAGGTCTAGGATAGATATTTTTTTTTAAAGGAGGAAGCCATCTCTACTGCAGTGTCCGCTGTTGAGGTGGAGTTCTCCGACCAATGTTTCATTTTCTTTTCCTTGAATGTTACAGAGACCCCTCAGATGGGGAGAGGCCTATGGAAGCTGAATACGTCCCTGTTGGAAGAAGTGGATGTAAGACAATCCTTTGAGGAATTTCTTCAGAGCCGGGTGACTCTCTGGGGTCTCTGTAGTAATAAGTCAGAGTGGAGGGAGATCTTTAAAAGAAGGGTTGCAAGTAGAGATGAGCGTTGTTCTACTCGAACTGTTCGCCAATCTCAAATTCGAGCTGTTTTCGTCGGTGTTCGAGCCGTTCGGCGAACACGAACAATTTGAGAAAAATTCGGCTGTTCGAGGTTATGTTCTATAACTGTTCGTGCACCAAAATCATAACTGGATTTTTTCTCAGTAATGATGAAAATTAATGTTAATACGCAGTTTGAGTGTACAGCGGGGTGGGGGGAGGGGCAGGGGATGGATCTCTGCAGGAACAATGAAGATCTCCATTTTTTTTTTCTCTTTCCCGCATTTACAGTGGGGAGGTGCAATCTGTCAGCCTATCAGCAGCGCACACACGGAGCGAAGTGCTTTTTTTCACACAAGCAAGGGCATGTGTCATTGGCAGTGTATGTCACATGTCCTTGCCCTATAAGACCAAGCCATTTTCCCCGTCGCCACCATTTTCTCACTGCTGCAGCTGCGTGTTAGACGGCACCGCTGTTGCTGTGTGCGCTATACCTTGTTAATTTCAAGCCAATTTTCGCACAAATCTACAGATAGCTTGGGAGTAGGGAATAGTTGTGATTGCAGTCCTTTTAAGGACTAGGTTACAGCATTTCCTATGACTTTTATCAGGCAGGTCTGTGCTCTTAAATAGATAGGTTGTGGGAGTAAAGACTAATTGTAATTGGAGTCCTTTTCAGGACTAGGTTACATCAGTTCCTATCAGTTTTTGCCAGGCAGGTCTGTGCCAGTGCTGTGCAAGTTTTTTTCACAGCATTTGGCTGAATCTAGCAAAGCTAATCCTTTTTGGCCTATTGCAGAGTGTGTTAGTCAGTGGAGTAGCCTATCTGTGTTGCAAGATATACCACCTGTGTATAGAATACCAATTTTTTTACTGCACCTAGTGAAGTAAAATCTTTTGGGCATAGCATCATTCTATTAGTCCATCTATACTGACCTCCATCAGGTTGCAAATTGAATATAATTTTTTTCTGCATCTAGCTCTGAAAAAATATTGGGCTTCTAGCTGTGTGTGGGACTTGTTGTATTAGTCCATCTATACTGACCTCCATCAGGTTGCAAACTGAATATATTTTTTTCTGCATCTACCTCTGAAAAAATATTGGGCCTTCTAGCAGTGTGTGGGACTTTCTCTATTAGTCCATCTATACTGACCTCCATCAGGTTGCAAATTCAAAATAATTTTTTGTCTACATCTAGCTCTGAAAAAATATTGGGCTTCTAGCTGTGTGTGGGACTTGTTGTATTAGTGCATCTATACTGACCTCCATCAGGTTGCAAATTAAAAATAATTTTTATCTGCATCTACAGTACCTCTGAAAAAATATTTGGGCTTCTAGCTGTGTGTGGGACTTGTTCTATTAGTCAATCTATACTGACCTCCATCAGGTTGCAAATTGAATATAATTTTTATCTGCATCTAGCTCTGAAAAAATATTTGGCCTTCTAGCAGTGTGTGGGACTTTCTCTATTTGTCCATCTATACTGACCTCCATCAGGTTGCAAATTGAATATAATTTTTATCTGCATCTAGCTCTGAAAAAATATTTGGCCTTCTAGCAGTGTGTGAGACTCATTGTATTAGGCCATCTATACCAAGCTCCACCAGCTTTGAAATTAATAATAATTTTTAGCTGCATCTAGCCCTGAAAATAATTTGTCCCAATAGTGGTAGCAAGAGAAATATGGGGCGCGCGCCTGGCTAACAAAAATATATGCTTCATAACACAAAACACCAGCCTAGCGCACTGCATTAATAAGATGGCATCATCGTCTCTCCCAGTGCTAGGCCTACTACGCAGGCTAGTATTCCTGTGCCTAAAACACAATGTATGGGTCCGCGCTAGCCACTATGCTGAGGGGTATAAAGCTGCTGCTAACGCTTTATAACAATTCAATTGGCAGATTTTCACAGAGCTCTTCCACAACGCCCACCCATCGGGCAACAGTTGCCCACCCTCCCTATGGGATCTAGTGGCGAATAGTTGATGCCATTAATCAGAGCGTCAGTTGCCCCGTCAACGTGGCAAGCATACGGTAAGGCATGGGAAGAGTGGACACGACTAGTAGCAGGCAGACGGGTTGACCAATGTGAACAAGCCAGATCACAAGTCACCATAGAATTTCTCCACCAGCTAATGATGAGTGGCATATCAGGGGCGTCAGCGCAGCGGTGTCTGACCGGAGTAGCATTTCACTTCCAACTACTGAATTGGGGAGATGTGACAAAGATTCATCATCAGACAATCCATAAAAGGGTGGAAAAGGGGTCAGCCAAGTCAGGAATGTAGACGTCCCATCCCGTGTCACTAAAACTGATTTCTCACATCTTATCCCTAACACCATTAACATGACACTCACAATTTGAAGCAACACTAATGTCTACTGCATTTGTGATCGCCTTCTTCGGGGCGCTATGTATAAGCGAATTAGTCCCTCAATCCAAAATTACCACCAGTGGACGCTTATTACACCAGGAAGTAGTCATAGCCAATAATGCAATACGTGTACGCATACACCAATCGAAAACGGTTCCAGTGGGCAGGGGTACTTGGGTACTTCTACAACCCACAAACGGTACACTGAGTCGGGTAACAATAGTAAAAACATATCTAACCATCAGATCACAAAGTAATTTCTTCGTATCACACATTGATGGAACGCCATTATCAAGATACCTGTTCCAAGCTATATTTAATAAATGCATAACATTGGCAGGGAACCACCCCAAAGATTACGGGACACACTCATTCCGCATAGGTGCGGCCACGGAAGCAGCAAGAGCAGGTCTGTCAGAAACGGAAGTTCAGAGGATAGGGAGATGGCGATCCACGTGTTTGGCGAGATACATAAGACCGGACTTGTTATCCTAACGTGGTTTGTTTCTTTTACAGGTGACGCTAAGCCAACAGTGTGAGTGATAGGCCACTCGTATATATATTGGGCACAAAAAAGGGCGAAAGTCCGCCCAGGCGGGAGGAAATTAGAGTTTCATAACACATATTTCAACTGGAGAGGTATTAGAGGCCTGCTATGGCCACAGGTACTAATGGAGGTAATCAAGGTAGGGAGAGAGGCAAGAGGTCCGGTCATCTTAGTTATACAGGCCGGGGGAAACAACCTAGGTCATCACAAGAGCGCATAACTAATGGCAATAATGAAACTAGACTCTGAGCGCTTCAGAGAATTTTTCACAAAACTAGCTATAGTATGGTCAGAGATTGTGCCGATAGCGGTATGGCAAGGTGCGCGAGACATCACGGCCATCGAATGGACAAGGCGGGTAATAAATATTCGGATGGCAAAATTTAGAAGAGACAGAGGCGGTGTAGTGATACGACACCGACAACTGGAAGGAGATAAAGCAGGCCTCATACGGCCCGACGGTGTTCACTTAATAGATATTGGACTGGACATATTCCTGTCAGGACTCCAGGACGGAGTGGAACAAGCGTTAAGAGTGATGGGTGGGGGTCAGAGTCCTGCATACGAGTACGCTGGATCCTCCGTGGCCTGGAAATAGAAAGGACATGTTGGAGAGTTACACTTGTTGGCCAACTTGCCGGAGTGGGGACCCAGGGCATGCTGCAACAAGCTGAATTATTTTAGAAATAAAATGCCTTTCTAATGGAATGAGTATAAAGAGTTAATAAAGCTGTGACTGATCCTCACCCATCCAGTTGTAAGAGTTACATTATTGGGTTGTCCATGAAAGGGGGGCGGTAGGGGGGCTGAGCATCTGGGTTTGGTTGGGGGTCCCCACAGTCTGCCTAGGCTAGATGCATTTAAAAATTCTTATTAGATACACAGGCGGTGCAGCTTGGTTCGCAGCTGGGCTACTACGCCTAAAGTATTGCCTAGGCTAGATGCAGTTAAAAATTCTACGCTGACTAGCAGACACTGAAGATTTGGAGCAGACCTCTGAGTAAACAGCTCTTCAGACTCAACCATCTGTGTTACCCCAAGCCATAGTGTATGTAGTTTCTTACAGTTAAAAGGGGGGGTGCGACCCAACCCACCTGGAATTGACGATGCCAGCGTCACGTAAGACACAGCAAGGGGACTCCCAAAATTGTGGCACAGACACCACTTAACCCTAGAACGCATACCTGTGGCCTTGCAGGCCCGCCCAGTTAATTGTTTTCTATTTTCTGCAAGATTGCTTTAGTTAGAATTTTGAAACTCTAGGTATTCTTCATGTATATAGTTGTTTGTCATTTGAGTTTGAGTTATTCCATGTTATTTGCACACGGGCCTAAAGGGCCCCAGGTATGTGAAAGTGTAGATTTTTATGGTCATGCTTTCTAGGGTTAAGTGGCATCAATTGCCCCACAGTTGCTTAAAACGGTTGGTGAGGTGATTTTACCAAATCCCCAAGCTTTTAGTCTCCCAAGGATGACACAGGGGTAGAAATGTCCTTGCGAATCCATGATTTGATCATCTTTATGAACGTGAGTCTGTCTACATTCTCAGTGGACAGCCGCGTGCGCTTATCTGTCAGCACACCACCAGCAGCGCTGAACACACGTTCAGAGAGAACACTGGCTGCATGGCATGACAAGATCTCCAAGGCGTGAGTGGCGAGCTCCGGCGATTTTTCAAGATTGGAATACCAAAATGAGCAAGGGTCCAGTGACACAGTCATGGCTTCGATGTTCACTTGGAGATTCTCCTGTACCATCCTCTCTAGGCATTGACTATGTGTCAGACTTCTTGTCTCCTGTGGCCTTGCAAAGGATGGTCTAAAAAAGTGGTGAAACGATTCCACAAAATTGCTGTTACCAGCAGATACTGTGTTACTGTTACTGTTTGAGTGATGAAGACTCGACAGTCCCACCGTTGGCAAGTTAGAACTGTGAGATTCACTACGTGCACCACTGGTATTTTGTGGAAAAGCACATGTAAGATTCTGCAACAGATACTCCTGCATTCGTCAATACCTTTTTATGGCAGGAATTATTTCGGCAAATATACTTTTGTACCGGGGATCTAAGAGTGTGGCAACCCAGTAGTCGGGATTACTTCGAATTCTGACAATCTGGGGGTCATGTTGCAGGTAGTGCAGCAAGAAGGCACTCATGTGTCTTGCACATCCAGAAGGACCAAGTCCTTGTTGTGTTGGTAGCGAGGTAAGAATCATGCTTCCTTCCTCTGCCCTCTCCCTCCAACCTCGCACAACAGAAATGTGATCAAGGTCTCCCTCATCTGATGAGTCTTCCATGCCCATTGCCAGTTCGTCCTCCACTTCTTCCTCGGCTCCTGCACCTTCCTCAACAGTTTGGCTGCTACCATGCGCCCTGGTTAATCCCTCTCCCCCACCCTCCCATGCCTGCCGCCTTGGTGCTGCCAACCGTCTGGACCTTGGAGATGTTATCCCTTCCGCATACGACTCCTCCTCTACTTCCTCCACCTCCTCTTGTCCCACCACCTGACTCCGAATTCTGTTTAACATGTGCTCCAGCATGTAAATCACCGTAATAGTCATGCTGATAATGGCATCGTCAGCACTAAACATCTTCGTCGCCATTTCAAGACTGTGCAGAAGGGTGCATAGGTCCCTGATCTGAGACCACTCCTCCAGCGTGATTTGCCCCACCTCTGGATCTCGTTGGCCCAGGCTATACGTCAGAACGTATTGCACCAGGGCTTGTCGGTGCTGCCACAGTCGCTGCAACATGTGCAGAGTTGAATTCCACCGTGTCGGCACATCGCATTTCAGCCGGTGAACTGGTGAACTGGCAGGCCCAACGACTTCTGTAGAGATGTAAGTCGTTGAACTGCGGGATGCGAACGGCGGAAGTGAGCACACAGCGACCGTGCACTCTGCAGAAGGCCATCTAGTCCGGGATAGTGGGCTAAAAATTGCTGGACAACCAGGTTCAACACGTGAGCCATACAAGGCACGTGTGTGAAATTGCCCCGGCGAAGTGCCGCACCCAGGTTTGCAGCATTGTCGCACATGGCCTTCCCTGGTTGCAGGTCCAGTGGAGACAACCTTTCATGAAACTGGGTCTCCAGAGGTGACCAAAACTCCTCAGCTGTATGACTCACATTTCCCAGACATTTCAAAGTAAACACTGATGCGTTGAGCCCTGCTGCCAGCATAGTAAGGAGGTGTGCAGGATTCCTTCTGCGCAGTTAGAAAGCAGGTGGCATTACCAGACAGGCTTTGGGTGCAGGTGGAGGACCGAGAGGAGCATGAGGAGGCAGAAGCAGTGGAGGAAGTTCGAGATAAAGAGGATTAACACACAACTCGTGGGGACGGTAAAACTTGGACAGCAGCCCCTTGTCCTGCTGTCACCATAGTTACCCAGTGCCCAGTCAGCGACGTGTAACGCCCCTGTCCATGCCTTCTCGTCCAAGTGTCTGTGGTGAAGTGCAACCTGTCACACACAGAGTTTCTCAAAGAAGCGGTGATGTTGTGTGCGACATGCTAGTGGAGCACAGGCACACCTTTCTTTGAGAAGTAGTGCCGACTGGGCATCTGGTACTGGGGCACTGTGACGGACATAAGGTCTTGAAAATCCTCTGTGTCCTCCAGGTGGAAAGGCAGCATTGCTGTAGCCAACAGCTTGCAGATGGTGAAATTCAACCTCTTAGCTTTCTCATGGCTAGGAGGAAATGGTCTTTTACTTTCCACATCTGAGGGACCGAGGGCTGGCTGTTGTGCTTAGACGGTGTTGAGTAGGGTGTCCCCGGCAACTGCCGGTCTGTGAGGAAGATGCAGGCGGACATGTTAGGTTGCCTTGATCCAAAGGTGGTGCTCTCGATGTCGGAGAGCGCTCAACACTAGCAGGTGTTTCCACTTCCCAATGAACTGACGACCTGCCAATCACACTGGCTGTTGCGGGTAAAGAGGTGGCAGGTCTGCGTCCAAAAACATGTGTGACTGCTGTCCCCCCAGTCACAGAGGATGAAGAGGCTGCGGATGCACAAGATGGGGCAGACGGTGGTTGGCCCAGCCGGCTAGGCCGCATTGTAGCACAGTGAGCTTCCCACTGCAACTTATGCTTCATATCCATGT
Source organism: Phyllobates terribilis (assembly GCF_046119375.1). Taxonomy (NCBI): domain Eukaryota; kingdom Metazoa; phylum Chordata; class Amphibia; order Anura; family Dendrobatidae; genus Phyllobates; species Phyllobates terribilis. The sequence goes on from NW_027362769.1 coordinate 290,064,015, forward strand.
GACGGTACATGCATGAAGTACCCAAACTATGTATTTTTTGGCCTCTACTTAGCTTTTGCTGACAAATATTACAGATAACACGAGTTGGGTCATCCTTATCGATCTGAATAAATGCCCAGGCTATGCAAGGCTTAGAGCCCATGTGACCTGAAGAGCCACTACGACTTGTGGTCAGAGGCCGAGTTGTGGTTGAGGATGCAGTTGTTGACGTGCTTCCAGTACTCCGTCTCTGTTCAGGAAGGCGCAACCTAACCTCGTCATCAATAGCATCTGTGATGCCCCGCTGCGCTTGGTATCACAGATCCTACAAGAGTGCATTGATGGAATCCTCCACAAGAGGCCCCCATAAACATTCACACATCTCCACCTTCCACCTCAGACCAGCAGAGGGAGCCCGTTAGGGATATAAATAGGGAAGGTGGAGCTAGGCAGTTCAGTTCGTCTGAAGAGTTCCTGCAGTAGAGAAGCCTAAGAGAGGTCAGTCTGCAGTGGAGCTCAGTCTAGTCTAGAGAACGCAGTTAATAGTTCAGCAGTGGAGCACGAGGCTCCTGCTTGCTAGATTCAGGGAGCCCAGATAGAGCTTAAGGTGTGCCGGTGCCGTAAGATCAGTGAAGCGCGGCAAGCTGCCGTTAGTGTGTATAGCCTAGTGAGGGCCCAAGTAGGCCGAAGGCGAGTGGCGAGTTAGTACATAAGGGGCAGAGGAGCTTAACCAGCTCACCCCGAAGCATTTACCGGACACAGGATCCGAGCTTACTGGTATCTCTATGACCCAGTAAGGCATAACCGGAATCCCTGGAGAACTACAAGTCCCAGGATCGCTAAGGTGCTGATATGTAACAGAGCCAGGAGACGCTTAGGCCCCGCATACTGGGAGCGTGAACTCCAAGAGAAGGCCCTACCACAAGGTCAGCCAGCGCAGGACAGAGACAAAGTTAGGCCTAGCTCCAGGCAGGTCAGAAACTTACTACGCAGAGGCAAGAAACAGGAGGCCCTACACCCGCTCATTGGGGAGGATCCTGATATGCACCCTTCACCCTACAGTGCTCCGGAATGTGCCTGAATTTCCACCAGTAAAAGGTACTGAAGTGACTACCGTGTCCGTTCCCGTTCTTGCTCTGACCCAGCTGGGTCTTGCCTGTCCTGCATTCCCCCTGCATACGCTGCCCTGAGACCTAGCTCCACCTGTGGGGAGCTATACCATCGAGCTGCCTTATCACCGGCCTCAGTGGACTGCTGCAGCGCTGGTGCTTGTCACCAGATACCACAGGTGGCGTCATGAACTCTTACAAAATTAACAATTATCCACCCTTTTAAAGAGAGACCCCAGGGTACGGGCCAGGGAGCCGACCACCGCGACATCCCCAAGGCCAGGCAAATGCCCGGGTACCGAGTCATCCCCATCCCCAGGGCTAGTCACATCCTCCTCCACCTCCTCTGCTGACCTCATCGACTGTCTGACTGTGGGTTGACAGTAAGTGGGATCTCCAACCTCATCATCATCACCCTGTGTGTTATCACACCCGTCGCCCTCAGAGCCAACCTCTTCCTGCCCTGACCGAAAAGTCAAGTTGTCGCTCCAATCAGGTATTTGAGTCTCATCATCGTCTTCATCATTGTCTCCACCAACAGGAGTTACAGTTTGGGAACAAGGGTCTACATTATGCTCAGAACCTTCTTCATCTGGTCCTGGATCCAACTTATAAAGATTCTGGGCATCGGATCAGATCATTTCCTCATCTGGATTAACAGAAGCTCTGGAGCAGACCTCCGTTTCCCAGGCTATAGTATGAGTAAACAGCTGGGCAGACTCAGCCATCTGTGTTACCCCATACTCAGACGGGCAGCTGGAGACTTGGGAGCTGTGAGGAAGCAAGTGCGATTGGGGTGACACCTCTGAGGACTGGAGTATTTGTGATGTTGAAATTGAGGTGATGGAGAGCCCACTTGAAGGAGCACTTGATATCCGTTGAAGCACCTGCTGTTTTTGTGCCTCATCTAGAATTTGTAGCGATGGGCGTGTCCGTAAGAATGGGATCGTATCACATTGTCCACGAAAAGAAGTCGACATCTTAGTTTGGCTGGAAGATGGTCTTTCTTCTGCAGATGTTACTCCCCCCCCCCACCGTGGGGGGCCTCGACCCACCGGCGGACAGGCACCAGTATTGGGATAGGGGGGCTGGCTGTCAGGGTCCACCGCGGCTCTGGCACAAACCCGGTGACACAGAGGTGGCACGGGCAGGAACGGACTGGCCGTGTCGGCTTCTCACTTTTTGGATTTTAGAAGGGCATGACATGCCTATATCTGTGTCTCCCCCTCCTTTTACTCCTCCACCTCTTTTCTTTTCGCATGACTATATGTACTTGTCACTTTTCCATGTGTTAGTTGTGTCTTCTGAGCAGTTTGTCAGCTTTTGGACACCTTTGAAGGTGTTTTCTATGTGTTTCTATGTGTTTTTGTTTGCCTGCCATTGGTTTTAACGGTGTTCGAAGGTGTTCGACGAACAGTTCGGCGAACACACGGGTGTTCGATGAACCGAACCGAACTCGAACACTACGGGGGTGGCTCAACACTAGTTGCAAGGTTCTTCCGTCAGCTCTCAAGCCTCAGAGGCCTGAACAGGTACCACCTGTATCGGGAACTGGGGAGGAAACTCGAGCAGGTCGTCTCGACTGGAGAGGACCGTGAGGATATCTCCAGGGTGAAGACCTTGCTCAAGGGGTGCCAGTATGATAGGCACACATCCTTAGTTTTTGAGAGTGATTTCGGGAGGTACCGCTCGCCCAACCATTACATGAACTGCAGGATGTCAGTGAGTTGTAAGGTGGTAATAGGACTGATCGACAGTACGGAGTCCCTGAACAGATCCAAATCAGGGATCCTGGAGGTGGTCAGATCCTTCTACTCGCACCTCTTAGGGAGGAGGGAACCTGATCGGGATGAGATGTTGGCTTTCCTGGCTGAAACCATCCCTGAGCCGAGGGATGACCCCTCTCTTCATGTTTTGGCAGAAGAAATCAGGGAAGAGAAAGTGAGACGTGCGATTGATGGGCTCCAGCCAAAAAAGTCGCCTGGTCCAGATAACTTAACATCCGAGTTTTACAAGACTTTTAGGGACTCTTTGGTCCCCCTCTTGACTGAGGTGTTTAATGAATGTCTCTCCTCGGACATTCTGCCCAGTTCAGTGAGGAAGTCAGCCCTGATTATCCTGTCAAAGGGTGAAGACTTGTCCCGTATTGAGAATTGGCGTCCCATAGCACTTCTCAATACGACCCGAAAAGTTCTGGCAAAAGTGCTTTTTAATCTGTTGGTGAAATTTGCACCCCGGCTCCTTTGGGGGGCCCAGCACTGCTCTGTTCCAGGCCGCAGTACATTCAGTGCTGTGCTCGGTGTCCGAGAGGCAGTGGAGCAGGGCAGAGAAGGTCACTGGAAGAGGTGCTTGCTGTCTTTAGACCAGGCGAAGGCCTTTGACCGGGTTAACCACGAGTACCTCTGGTCCGTCCTTATGAGGTACGGTCTGCCGGGGAGGTTTGTTGATTGGTTGAGAGTTTTATACAATGGGGCAGAGACTTTTCCGCTTCTGAACGGTTGGGTCGGACACCCTTTTGAGGTGAAGTCTGGTGTCCACCAGGGCTGTCCTCTGAGCCTACTGTTATACGTGATAGCGATCAATCCCCTTCTAAGGAGGGTGGAGCGCGGACTGTTGGTGGGAGTCGGGATGGACCGGGCGGAGCCAGAGGCAACTTTGTGGGTAGTGGCATACGCCGACGACGTTTCCATTTTTGTATCCTTGAGAGGGGAGGCAGATTGGGTCATGTCTGAGGTCAAGCGCTACTCGGTGGCATCTGGGTCCATGATCAACCGGGATAAGTGTGAGAGTCTCAGGCTGGGAGGGGGAGATCCAAGTTTCGATCTCCGGGACACCCTTCCAGGGCCTCACGCCACAGCAACAATATTAAGCATCAGTTTCAGCCCGGGGGACTATCCCTAGTAAAACTGGGAGGGCAGACTTAAGATTGCCGCCCAGAGAGGTTAGAGAGGGCTCCTCCGTGGGTGTTCTCCTGTAGGGGGTGGTTTCGACCTTTCTTCCAGGAATGGGAGACAGGAGGGCAGGTGAAGGACCTTTGAACGCCTCATGGGCATCTTCCGGCTTATGCTACCCCGGTTCTGAAGGTGATCCGCCGGTGGGGTCTGAGAGTGTGGGAGATCAGGACCATGTCAAGGAGGTTACTTGACAGTAGGGTCCTGTTGACCCACTTTCAGAAGCCCCTGGCGCTCAAGAACTTCCCAAGCCGGGATCTGGAGGTGGGGCTTGGGTTATTAAACTCTAAGCGGATCCCCTTGAAGTTTTGGGACTTGGCTTGGCGCTGCTTCCATGGTAGACTGTATCTGAGGCACAACCTAAAGTACAGGAACTCTGATGACCGGGATTGTCCCCGTGAGGAGTGTGATGACATGCTTGAAAGCATGGAGCACTTCCTGCTTCGGTATCCCTTTAATACAGAGGTATACAGCAGGGTGGGTGCTTCCATTGGCTGGCCCAGGCTGGCAGGCCTTTCCTATGTGAATTGGGCCTATGGGGCATTCAAGTACCTTGGTGGCCGAGATCGGGGCACTGTTTTCTTACCTAGTTTAATGACTAGGTTCTACACGTGGAATGCATGGTGTTTAGTGTCCACCCAACAGAAAGCCCTCTCCTGGGAAGAGGTGATAAGGAACATCCTGGGTGACCTGGCAAAAGTGCGCTCACTGGAGTATGAGAGGCTGGGTGCAGGGAGGGCCTCCCTTCTGTGGAGGGGGCTCTCATTTAATGTGCCCTAGGGAGAGTTAGATTCTGTGTGCTTGTGATAGGGCGAGTTTAGTTTTTTTAGTTTATTTTTTATTATATTTATTTGTAGGGTCAGATAGTTGTGTAGGGTTAGGGAGGGACAGATAGGGACAGTCTTTAGGGATAGGTAGTTAATATTAGGTTGGTAGTGAGGGCCAGTGAGGGACAGGTGGCGACAGGTAGGAAGAGATTGGTTGGGCAGTAGGGACAGTTTTTCTTTTTCTTTAATAGAGAGGGACAGGGTGATGTGTGATATATTAGGGTGAGAGCCTCTGTAGTCTCCAGTTTCCTGGTGGTGTGCTGTTACCCTCACTTGTAGTTTTTTGTTTTGTAGTATTGGAAACCTGAGTATAGGGCTTGCAAGCACCGAACTTGGGTCTGATTTTGGTTTATGGTTAGTTTTATGGAAAGTTATGTTATCAGGATTATATTGTTACGTTATGCATATTGTTTTACTGTATGTATATGTATGTATTGTGATGCGTGTGGGAGGGTTTAGTTTAGGTGCGGTAGGGGTTTAAGGGGGGAGGGGTTTTGGAGGAATTGACATCCTGTGGGATGCCAAAAGAAGGCAAAAGAGGACCTTTTTGTGGGAAGTGATAAGCCACAAACTCTAGTGGGACCTTGGTTTGGTGAGGCCACAAACTTTCGTGGGACCTTGGGTGTGGGTTATGTGTATTAAAAATCATTTTCTGCATGTATAGTGCTACGTTTTGGCCGGGTGGCCTTTTTCTTCATTGGGCAATGGGCCAGATTTTAGTTTCCTTTGGCAGGTGGTTAGGTATGAATGTGTGGGCATGAATGTGTGCGGATGTTGGTAAGGATTTTTTTTCTGGAAAACATATTGAAAAGGAGTAAGTTAAGGTCTTCCCTTGCTGGGAGGTTTTTGGAAAAAGGGGACATTTTTTTTTTCGTTATGCATTATCTTGCATGGACGTGCTGGACTTTGAAAAATTTGGACTTCTTGGGGTTTTTATGGGTTGTGTTTTGCTGGGGTTTAGTTTTCTTTGTATAATTTTTGTATTTATTATTTGTTTTGTATTTTTTTTTTAATAAAAAAGAGTTCCTGTTCTGTCTGCTGGTGCTTTTACTGATATTTGTAGAAATAGGCCCAGGTATCAGGGGCCAGGAATATTTTTTTTATCTTAATCCCGATTATTTGCTTAAAAAGCAATCCAGAGAACACTATTTTTCTGTCCCATTTGTTTGTTGGCACTGCAGAATACAGCCAGGTCCTTTCCATATTACAGCACTAAAAATCCAGCTATTTAAAACTGTGGTTTGTCCGTCACACGTATCACATATAAGTTCGCTCCAAATTCAGCCATTTGTAGTGAGCGTGGAAGATATTGTCCTCCATTTAAAATGGGCAAGGCACGTAGCAAAGAATGGGGAAATGGACGTGATGGTGATGATGATGGTGCATTCAGAGGCCGAGGCCGTGGGCAAGCTGAAATTGTACCACAGCAAACACCCACATATTCTTGCTCGACCTTCCTGTCCCAATTAATAGGGGACTGCAGAACACCACTATTGAACACAGAGCAGTATAAAAAGGTTATTGGTTTCATAGCAGATAATGCTTCCAGTCACTTAGCAGCCACCACCTCCACCACCCTGTCTTCCACACGGACAAGTCTCAGTAGCTGTGAGTCTGGACCGCATATTCTTCACCCTGATCCTCCTTTCTCCCACCATGCCGAGTGCCCAGAGACAACTGATCCCACACTTGGACACTCCGAAGAGCTGTTCACTTTTCTATTTAGAAAAAACCTGGGAGTCTGAACTGAAACGTAAATTGGTGTGCATGCAAATTTTTTATGCACTTTGCGATTTATCCATTTACCTTTGGGTATTTGTGTATTGTGCTTTTGTGTTTGGTTTTCACTTTTCCATTTATAGATTCGGGCCTATCACCTGGTTCACTTGAAGCGGTCTCTCACCAGAGATCCCAACAGGATACTATCCTGTCCTACCTGCAGACAGTCAACTCCCGTCTGGATGTGCTGTCCACCCCGACTGTGTCCGCCTCTAACCAAGCGGCACCCGCTCCGGCGGCACCTCAACCCAGTGGCGCTGTGGCATCTGGCTTAGGACCCTGGCTATCTGCTCCTCCACATTTTGGTGGTGACCCTGCCCTATATCAGGGCTTCATTAATCAGTGCACGCTGCACTTTGAGCTCCTGGCACACCAGTTTGCCTCCGACCGGGACAAGGTGGCATTCATCATGTCTCATCTCACCAGAGAGGCGTTGGCGTGGCTTAACCCTCTGTGGGATAGAGGGGATCCCCTGGTGTCCGACCTCCAGGCTTTTCTCATGTCTTTCCGGAAAGTGTTCGATGAGCCAGGACAAAAATCTTCGACTGCCTCCTCTCTTCTCCGACTCCGCCAAGGGAGTCTCTCTGTGGGACAGTATGCCGTGCGTTTCCGCACCCTCGCACCCTTGCTTGGAACAATGAGGCTCTTATGTCCACCTTTTGGGAGGGCCTTTCCAGACAGATCAAGGATGAGCTAGCCGGTCATAACATACCTCCCTCTCTGGACAACCTGGTGTCATTAGCTACATGGATCGACATCCATTTTCAGGAGCATTCTAAGGAGGCGACCCATGAGAGAAGATCCCTGTGCCTCGCACCAACCTTCCAAAGGCCAGTCTCGCAACCAGCATCACCTCTGGTGTCTTCTCCAGAGTCTATGCAAATATACCAAGTTAAGATGGTCATGTCTCGCCAAGAGGCCCGGCGCGCCGAAGGGAGTTGCTTCTACCATGGTAGTATAGAGCATCTAATCTGCTCCTGTCTGATGAGACCGGGAAACTCTAGTGTCTAGGACCGCTCGGAGAGGTCGTCCTAGGCAAAAGTTCTTCCTTTCCGCCCTTGACTCTGTCCGTTTTGGTTACCAGTGATAAGACCCGTTTCTTCGAGACTGCCTATCTGGATTCCGGAGCCGCTGGGAACCTCATTGAACAGACCGTTGTGGAGCGATATCAGTTTCCTACCATATGTCTGGGTGAAGCTTTAGCGGTTTCCTCTATGTATGGAAAGCTTCTTTCTGAGACCATCTTGTTTGTCACTGAGCCTGTAACTCTTCAGGTGGGAATGCTACATTTGGAGAGGATCTCCTTCTACATGCTGTCCGGTCTCTCTCATCCCCTCTTGCTTTGCTTGCCTTGGTTACAGAGACATGAGCCCGTCCTGAATTAGAGCTCGGGTGAGGTGTTCCATTGGGGTCAGGAATGTCATAAGTCCTGTCTGGTTCTGGTTTGTCCTGCTCGACCTCCGTCTACTCCAGCTAACCTACCTGGCCTGCCGGCACCCTACTGGTCATATGCGGACATCTTTGATAAAAAGGAGGCAGAGAACACTGCCACTTCATAGGCCGTATGATTTCCCCATTGACCTAATACCTGATGCTTCACCTCCTCACTGGTGAATCTACCCCTTGTCGCTGGCCGAGACCCATGCTATGTCTGAGTACATAGAAGAGAATCTAGGGGATTTATCCAGAAATCCACCTCTCCGGCTGGAAAAGGATTCTTCTTCGTCAAAAAGAAAGATGGCTCTCTTCGTCCATGTATCGACTATAGGGGCTTAAACCAGATTACTATCAAACATAAGTACCCCCTGCCTCTCATCTCGGAGCTGTTTGACCGCCTAAAAGGCGCAAAGATCTTCACTAAACTCCATCTTCGTGGGGCTTAAAATCTGGTCCGGATTTGCCAGGGAGATGAGTGGAAGATGGCATTCAACACTCGAGATGGTCACTACAAGTACCGCGTGATGCCCTTTGGTCTTTGCAATGCTCCAGCCGTCTTCCAGGAGTTGGTGAACGACATTTTCCGAGATCTCCTGTATTCCTGTGTGGTGGATATCTTGGTGTTCTCCCTCCCCTGATCTGCACTCTCATCGGAGGGATGTTCGTCAGGTACTGCTGAGGCTACGGAAGAATCGCCTGTATGCAAAGTACGAGAAATGCCTTTTTGAGCAGATCTCCCTACCATTTTTGGGGTATATCATCTCTGAGACCGTACTGCAAATGTATCCAGAGAAGGTGTCTGCCATCTTAAAGTGGCCCCGACCTGAGGGGTTGAAGGCTATTCAGCGGTTTCTGGGATTCGCTAACTATTACCGCCTCTTCATTCCTCATTTCTTCTGGACTGCTCCCATCTCTGCTCTTATCCATAAAGGGGCAAATCCCAGGGAATGGACTTCCAAGGCGGAAAGTGCCTTTGTCTCTCTTAAGCAAGTCTTCTCCTCCGCTCCAGTGCTACATTGTACAGATTGCAATAAACAGTTCTTCCTGGAGGTTGATGCCTCTTCCTACGGGGCTGGAGCAGTGCTCACCCAGAAATCCTCGTCCGGGCGAATGGTGACCTGCGGCTTCTCCAAACTCTTTTCTCCGTCCGAGCGCAATTACTCCATAGCAGATTGAGATCGTTTCAACTTTACTCTCCATTACCCCCCGGCAGACAAGAATATTAAAGCTGACGCTCTATCCCGCTCTTTCCTGTCTACCGACAAAGAGGAGGAGCCTCTACACATCATTGACCCCTCCAGAATGACTGTTGCTCCGCTTGACCTGTCTCATCTACCTCCTGGTAAGACCTTTGTAGCGGCTCAGGATTGGAAGAGGTTCTTACTCTGGGGTCATTCGTTCAAATTGGCTGGTCATGCCGGCCAGAGGAAGACGCTTTTGCTTATTGCCTGACATTATTGGTGGCCCACTCTGCGCAAGGATGTTGCATATTTTATCTCAGCTTGTTCCTCTTGAGCCTGCAACAAGATACTTAGGGACCTCCCAGCTGGTCGTCTTCTTCCTCTCCCCGTGCCTTCTGATCCTTGGCATCACATTGCTATGGACTTCATCACTGATCTTCCAGTATCTGCCGGTTCTACCGTCATATGGGTGGTTGCTGACCGCTTCTCCAAGATGGCTCACTTCATTCCTTTGCCTGGTCTTCCGTCCACACCTGTGCTGGCTGAGGACTTCATCCGTCACATCTTTCGTCTCCACAGCTTACCCCTCCACATTATCTCGGACAGAGGAGTTCAGTTCACTTCTCACTTCTGGAGAGCCTCGTGCTAGCTGCTTGATGTCACTTTGGACTTTTCTTCGGCCTATCATCCTCAGTCCAATGGTCAGGTGGAACGTACAGTATTAATCAGATCCTCACCAGTTTTATTTGGCACTTTGTCAACGCTCACCATAGCGATTGGGTAGAACTTCTGCCTTGGGCCGAGTTTTCTTATAACAACCATGTGAGTGAGTCCTCTGCTAAGTCTCCGTTTTTTGTGGTTTACGGTCAACACTCCCGGATTCAGTTTCCCGTCTCCTCTTCAGTGGACAATCCTGCCACGGAGTATCTCGTCAGTGACTTTTCGATGATTTAAGAAGACGCTAGATCTGCGCTTCTTCAGTCCTCCGAGCGCATGAAGAAGCATGCTGATAAAAGACATCTGGATCCGCCTCAATTTCGTCCAGGAGACAAGGTCTGGCTTTCCTCCAAATATGTCCGTCTCAAGATACCATCATACAAGTTGGGCCCGCGGTTCATCGGTCCTTTCGAGATTCTGAACCAAATAAATCCAGTGGCGTACAAGCTGAAACTCCCTGCCTCCTTATGGATTCCCAATTCCTTTCTTGTGTCTCTCCTCAAGCCTGTTGTCCTTAATCCTTTCTCTGACAATCCAGGTACCACTCCAGCTCCAGTCTCCGCTGAGGACGTCTTTGAGGTAGAGAACATTTTGGCCATCAAGAGGGTAAGAGGAAAGACTTTCTTTCTTGTGGATTGGAAGGGGTTTGGTCCTGAGAAGAGGTCTTGGGAGCCCAGGGAGAACATTCATGCGCCTCATCTTCTAGAAAAATTTCTTGCGGGCTTAAAGAAGAGGGGGCAAAAAAGGGGTACTGTAGCGTCGGCGTCTCTGCCACCTGCCGGGCAGAGACGCTGATCCCCCTCACCGCCGCAGTCCCAGTCCGGCACCTCCCCACAAAATTATGTGGGTGTTGCATCACAGACCACGGTCACCTTGGTGATATGGTGGTAGAGGATGAGGAGAAGGAGGAGGACAAGAGCAAATAGCCAAAATCAGGAAGCGTATACCCATTTGTGGGAGTGAAAAGGTGCACGGGAATACACCTCCCAAAAAAAGACATTGCATTTGAGTTTATGCTACGCTGCTATCATTCGATGGTGTTGAGAAGTCTGGCATAATTTAGCCCTTGTTCATTTTTACAAGAGTCAGCCTGTCAGCATTTTCAGTTGACAGGTGGATGCGCTGATCAGTTATAATTCCACCAGCGGCACTAAAAACCCGCTCTGATAAAGCGCTAGCAGCAGGGCAGGCCTGGACCTCCAAGGCGTAGAGAGCCAGTTCATTCCAAGTATCCAGCTTGGATACCCAATAATTATAAGGCACAGAGGAATCACGGAAGACGTTGGTATGGTCAGCAAGGTACTCCCTCACCATCTTCCCAAACTTTGCACTCCTTGTGAGAGTACCCCGCGCCTCAGGGCCTGTGAGATGGAAAGGGCTGAGAAAACTCTTCCAGAACTTTGACAGTGTTCCTTTGCCTCTGCCGGATTGGAGTTGTGTCTCTCTCACCTGTACTCCTTGGTTGTCCAATGAACTGTGACCTCTGCCACCAGCGTTTTCAGATGGGAATTTTTTTAATAGTTCCGCAGCAAGGGCCTTGTGGTACTGCCCCATTTTTGTAGACCTGTCCGCCTCAGGAATAAGAGATATAAATTTCACTTTGTAGTGTGGGTTTAGAAGTGTCACCAACCAGTAATGACTGTCACCCAAAATTTTGAAAATACGAGGGTCACGGGAAAAGCTGCGTAACATAAACTCAGCCATGCGTGCTAGACTGCTAACAGGCAAAACTTCCGTGTCCTCACCAAGAGGACGACTGACCATACTCTCCTCCTCCTCCTCCTCTCTGTCCTCAGGCCAACCATGCTGAACAGACGATATGACAGTTGTGCAGGTAGTACCATCTATAGCGCATGAAACTAGCGCCTGCTTCCGATTCCTCCTCATCCTCCCCTTCCTCATTGTCACCCAATCCACGGTGGGATGAGATGAGGCTGGGCTGTGTGTAATCACCCTGTATGGTTCCTTGCTCCAAAGTTTTGGAGGAAGGTACAGATGTCAAACATCCATGTCTACTCCTGAGGTCTTATGTGTGGAGTCTGAACTGAATACCGCCGATCATGTTAATGCTTGTAGTCAACAACTGCCCTCTTCTGCTCATAAATCCTTCCCAATATCTGCAGTGTAGAGTTCCAACACGTGGTGACATCACACACCAGTCAGTGAGCCAGAAGCTGCAAATGCAGCTGAAGCACGGCAAGGGTGGCGGAAGCTGTAGCTGACTTTCTAAAATGGGCACACAGACAAGCAGATCCGGCAGCTCCGGGTAGATTTTGAGAAACCGCTGAACCATGAGGTTAAGCACATGGGCCAGGCATGGTACGTGTGTGAGCTCGCCTCGCCTCAGAACTGCCACCAGATTCCGACCATTGTCACACACAACCTTGCCTGGCTGTAGGATCAGCGGTGTCAGCCACAGATCTGCCTGCTCTTTCAGAGCTGTTCACAACTCTTCAGCATTATGCGGTTTGCCACCTAAGCATATTAGCTTCAGCACAGCCTTTTGTCGCTTGGCCGAGGCAGTGCTGCAGTGCTTCCAGCTGGCGACAGATGTGATCATTTCAGAGATGGAGGCTGAAGAGGATGAGGTGCAGGAGCTGTAGAATGTGGGGGTAACGTTGGTGTCGGGAGGACGTGTTCCGTCCCAAGGTCCGACTGTGTCCCAACTTCCACTATGTTAACCTAGTGTGTCGTCAGCGAGATGTACCATCCCTGCCCACAAACACTCGTCCACATGTCTGTGGTTAGGTGGACTTTCCCAGTAACTGCATTGTTGAGGGCTCGGCTAATATTGTGGGACATTTGCTTGTGTAATGCGGGGACGGCACACCGTGAGAAATAGTGGCGGCTGGGGACGGAGTACTGAGGGATGGCCACCGCCATGAGGTTGCGGAAAGCTTCCATCTCCACAAGCCTAAAAGGCAACATTTCGAGCGCAAGCAGTCGCAAAATGTGGAACTTAGTAGTGTGGCCTGTGGGGCGTTAGCTGCATTTTTGCGCTTGCGTTCCAAGGACTGGGGTAGGGACAACTGAACGCTGTGCTGGGACAAGGATGTGGACGTGATTTCTGATGGTGCTAGTTGAGCGAGTTTAACGACAGGGCAGGAGGAATCTTGGCATGCGCCATGAACAGGGGATTGGCGTGCATGCACAACAGCGGAACAAGCAGTGGTATCGTCCGCAGACACTGTTGCTGGACCCTGGGGTTTGGCCCACTTAGTCGGGTGCTTTGCTGCCATGTGCCTGATCATGCTGGTGGGTGGTCAGGCTAGTAGTTTTGCTACCCCTGCTGATGCTGGCGAGACTCGGGAAGACAGTTGTACTGGCAACTTCGTTCATGTTGGTGTTAAGGGGAACGGTTGCCCGCCTTCTGTCTGCGGCCACCACACTGCTTCTTCCTGCCTGTTGGGGTGCTCTGCCTCCCTCCCCCTGTGTGCTGCTCTCCTCGCTCTGCATGTCCTCCTGACAGGTTGGGTCAGTTACTATATCATCCACAACCTAGTCTTCCACTTCTGCACCCTGGTCCTCCTCCTGACTTTCTAGCAATTGTGTCTCATCATCGTCCACCTCTTGTGACACTTTCCCACCGTCGCTTTCATATGACCGTGGCTGCTCAAAGATTTGGGCATCGCTACACGCGATCTCCTCTTGCCGCGCTTCAAGTGGACCAGGCAAGAGGCCCGAATCTATAAATAGAAAAGTGAACAGCTCTTCGGAGTGTACAAGTGTGGGATCAGTTGTCTCCGGGCACTCGGCATGGTGGGAGGAAGGAGGATCAGGGTGAGGAATATGCGGTCCAGATTCACAGCTACTGAAACTTGACCGTGTGGAAGACAAGGTGGTGGTGGTCATTGCTAAGTGACTGGAAGCATTATCTGCTATCCAACCAATAACCTTTTTACACTGCTCAGTGTTCAATAGTGGTGTTCTGCGGTCCCCTATTAATTGGAACAGGAAGGTCGAGTGAGAAGGCATGGGTGTTTGTTGTGGCATAATTTCAGTTTGCCCACGGCCTTGTCCTTGGCCTCTGCATGCACCATCACCATCACGTCCAGTTCCCCGTCCTTTGCCACGTGCCTTGCTCATTTTAAATGGAGGACAGTATCTTTCACACTCACTACAAATGACTGAGTTTGGAGCGAACGTACAGTGCCTACAAGTAGTATTCAACCCCCTGCAGATTTAGCTGGTTGACACATGCGGAATTAACTTGGCATTGTGACATTTGTACTGTAGATGAGCCTGGAAGTGGGAAATGCACTGCAGCAAATATTGTTTTTTTTTTGTTTTTTGTTTTTTTTTTAAAACGTTAAAAGTTAATTCAGAGTGTCATTTATTATTCAACCCCTCAAACCACAAGAATTCTGTTTGGTCCCCCTAAAGTATTAAGAAGTAGTTCAGGCACCAAGAATAATGAGCTTCACATGTGTGGATTAAAGATCTCTTTTGCCAGCCTTTTCTGACTATTTAAGACCCTCCCCAAACTTGTGAACAGCACTCAGACATGGTCAACATGGGAAAGACAAAGGAGCATTCCAAGGCCATCAGAGACAAGATCGTGGAGGGTCACAAGGCTGGCAAGGGGTACAAAACCCTTTCCAAGGAGTTGGGCCTACCTGTCTCCACTGTTGGGAGCATCATCCGTAAGTGGAAGGCTTATGGAACTACTGTTAGCCTTCCACGGCCTGGACAGCCTTTGAAAGTGTCCTCCCGTGCCGAGGCCAGGCTTGTCCGAAGAGTCAAGGCTAACCCAAGGACAACAAGGAAGGAGCTCTGGAAAGATCTCATGGCAGTGGGGACATTGGTTTCAGTCAATACCATAAGTAACGTACTCCACCGCAATGGTCTCCATTCCAGACGAGCTCGTAAGGTACCTTTACTTTCAAAGCGTCATGTCAAGGCTTGTCTACAGTTTGCTCATGATCACTTGGAGGACTCTGAGACAGACTGGTTCAAGGTTCTATGGTCTGATGAGACCAAGATCGAGATCTTTGGTGCCAACCACACACGTGACGTTTGGAGACTGGATGGCACTGCATACGACCCCAAGAATACCATCCTTACAGTCAAGCATGGTGGTGGCAGCATCATGCTGTGGGGCTGTTTCTCAGCCAAGGGGCCTGGCCATCTGGTCCGCATCCATGGGAAGATGGATAGCACGGCCTACCTGGAGATTTTGGCCAAGAACCTCCGCTCCTCCATCAAGGATCTTAAGATGGGTCGTAATTTCATCTTCCAACAAGACAACGACCCAAAGCACACAGCCAAGAAAACCAAGGACTGGTTCAAGAGGGAAAAAGTCAAGGTGTTGGAGTGGCCTAGTCAGTCTCCTGACCTTAACCCAATTGAAAACTTGTGGAAGGAGCTCAAGAATAAAGTCCACATGAGACACCCAAAGAACCTAGATAACTTGGAGAAGATCTGCATGGAGGAGTGGGCCAAGATAACTCCACAGACCTGTGCCGGCCTGATCAGGTCTTATAAAAGACGATTATTAGCTGTAATTGCAAACAAGGGTTATTCCACAAAATATTAAACATAGGGGTTGTATAATAATTGACCCACACTTTTATGTTTAAAATTTAATAAAATTCAACTGAGCAACATAACTTTTTGGTTTGTAAGATTTATGCTTCTGTTCATAAATCCTACTCTCGTTTGCAGTTTGAAGGCTCTAACTTATTTGCATCTTATCAAACCAGCTAAATCTGCAGGGGGTTGAATACTACTTGTAGGCACTGTATATGTGATCCGTGTGACGGAGAAAACACAGTTTTAAATAGCTGGATATCTAGCGCTGTAATATGGAAAGGACTTGGCTGTATTCTGCAGTGCCAACAAGCAAATGTCGCAGAAAAACGGTGTTCTCTGGATTGCTTTTTAAGCAAATAATGAGGATTAAGATCCAAAAAAAAGTATTCCTGACCCCTGAGACCTGGGCCTTTGTATAGAATTATCTAACAGCAGCAGTAGACAGAATTGGAATGGAGCTTCTTGTGCTATATGCACTGCAGTCTGCTATATACCCTGCCTTCCTGCCTATATACACTGCAGGCCTGATATCTCTGCAGATAGATTAGTTAGTCCTCAAAAGGACTGTTTGTTAAGATGGATATGTGTAATGTACGTTTTTTCTTCCTACACTACCTAATACACAAGCAAATCTCTCCCTGATCCAGCAGCACCTCTCCCTACTCTGCCTGATTCTGGAGTGACTGTGACGAGCACAGCGGCGGCAGGTTTGATATAGGCCTGATGATGCTGTGCGGCCAGCCAATCACTGTAATGCCACAACCAACATGGCTACGGCATTAAAGTGAGTGGCAGACAATCCCTGCATGTTGATTGGCGCTCTAAAGAGCGCCAAGCATGCAGGGAGGGGACCCGAGCTCCCGCCGAGCAACCCCGGAAATAGACGGCAAGCGCCGAGCATCTCTAGCAGTGAGATGCTCGGGCGAGCACCGAGCAGTAGCGAGAATGCTCGCTCATCACTAGTTATATTCCATGCTATAGTTTGGGATCTGTAAAATTCTCTGTAAGTATTGCAATGTATTTAAGAGTCTTAATATTATATCTTTATTAACGCTCTAAACTAATCAAAAATGGTTCCAAAGATGAACATATGTGTCATAAATAGTGATGAGCAAGTACGTTTTGTTAACCCTTTTGCCGAGTATACTCGGACGAGCACCGAGTATTTATAGCGTGCTCGGTGATATATGTAAGGACTAAATGCAAATATACTGAAGCGCAAATGTGTCTATATTAAAGCAGACCTATATACAGTTATATGAAAAAGTTTGGGCACCCCTATTAATCTTAAGCTTAATGTTTTATAAAAATTGTTGTTTTTGCAACAGCTATTTCAGTTTGATATATGTAATAACTGTTGGGCACAGTAATGTTTCTGCCTTGAAATGAGGTTTATTGTACTAACAGAAAATGTGCAATCTGCATTCAAACAAAATTTGACAGGTGCATAAGTATGGGCACCTCACCAGAAAAGTGACATTAATATTTAGTAGATCCTCCTTTTGCAAAAATAACAGCCTCTAGTTGCTTCCTGTAGCTTTTAATGAGTTCCTGGATCCTGGATGAAGGTATTTTTGACCATTCCTCTTTACAAAACAATTCCAGTTCAGTAAAGTTTGATGGTCGCCGAGCATGGACAGCCCTCTTCAAATGATCCCACAGATGTTCAATGATATTCAGGTCTGGGGACTGGGATGGCCATTCCAGAACATTGTAATTGTTCCTCTGCATGAATGCCTGAGTAGATTTGAAGCGGTGTTTTGGATCATTGTCTTGCTGAAAGATCCATCCCCCGTGTAACTTCAACTTTATCACTGATTCTTGAACTTTATTGTCAAGAATCTGCTGATACTGAGTGGAATCCATGCGTCCCTCAACTTTAACAAGATTCCCGGTGCCGGTATTGGCCACACAGCCCCAAAGCATGATGGAACCTCCACCAAATTTTACTGTGGGTAGCAAGTGTTTTTCTTGGAATGCTGTGTTTTTTTGCCGCCATGCATAACGCCTTTTTGTATGACCAAACAACTCAATCTTGGTTTCATCAGTCCACAGGACCGTCTTCCAAAAAGAAATTGGCTTCTCCAAATGTGATTTTGCATACCTCAGCCGACTCTGTTTGTGGCGTGCTTGCAGAAACGGCTTCTTTCGCATCACTCTCCCATACAGCTTCTCCTTGTGCAAAGTGCGTTGTATAGTTGACCGATGCACAGTGACACCATCTGCAGCAAGTTGATGCTGCAGCTCTCTGGAGGTGGTCTGAGGATTGTCCTTGACTGATCTCACCATTCTTCTTCTCTGCCTTTCTGATGTTTTTCTTGGCCTGCCACTTCTGGCCTTAACAAGAACTGTCCCTGTGTTCTTCCATTTCCTTACTATGTTCCTCACAGTGGAAACTGACAGGTTAAATCACTGAGACAGCTTTTTGTATCCTTCCCCTGAACAACTATGTTGAATAATCTTTGTTTTCAGATCATTTGACAGTTGTTTTGAGGAGCCCATGATGCCACTCTTCAGAGGAGATTCAAACAGGAGAACAACTTGCAAGTGGCCACTTTAAGTAGCTTTTCTCATGATTGCATACACCTGGCTATGAAGTTCAAAGCTCAATGAGGTTACAAAACCAAAAAAAGTGCTTTAGTAAGTCAGTAAAAAGTAGGTAGGATTATTTAAAACAAGAAAATGATAAGGGTGCCCATACTTATGCACCTGACAAATTTTGTTTGAATGCAGATTGCACATTTTCTGTTAGTACAATAAACCTCATTTCAAGGCAGAAACATTACTGTGTCCAACAGTTATTACACATATCAAACTGAAATAGCTGTTGCAAAAACACCAATTTTTATAAAACATTAAGCTTAAGATTAATAGGGGTGCCCAAACTTTTTCATATAACTGTATGTGACACATCAGCTATATTGTTAAAAAATAACATTTATTGAAGAAATATAATAAAATACATACCAAGATAAAATAAGGGAAAGGGTAACACAGAAAGGGGGTTACTGGGTAGGACAATACTTGATATATAAGAAATACATAGTGTGTTCAGTTTCTATACATCAGATGAGGCAGTGTGTAAACGATCAATGTATTAAATAAGGTCCACAATAAAGTGCATTGTGCTATAGGTGGACCAAAATAGTAGAAAGGTGCTACATTATAAAAGAATCATCAATAAGGAGTATAGAAATAGAGAGAAAAAGTGCATAGGTAATGAAGCATGTACTAACCCAGATAACCAGATCCGACGCACGTTTCGCCAAGGGGGGGCTTTGACGAGGACATCCTCGTCAAAGCCCCCCCTTGGCGAAACGCGCGTCGGATCTGGTTATCTGGGTTAGTACATGCTTCATTACCTATGCACTTTTTGTCTCTATTTCTATACTCCTTATTGATGATTCTTTTATAATGTAGCACCTTTCTACTATTTTGGTCCACCTATAGCACAATGCACTTTATTGTGGACCTTATTTAATACATTGATCGTTTACACACTGCCTCATCTGATGTATAGAAACTGAACACACTATGTATTTCTTATATATCAAGTATTGTCCTACCCAGTAACCCCCTTTCTGTGTTACCCTTTCCCTTATTTTATCTTGGTATGTATTTTATTATATTTCTTCAATAAATGTTATTTTTTAACAATATAGCTGATGTGTCACATATATAGGTGTGCTCGGTGATATGTTTGAATCACTACCGTGTGCTTTAGTACATGTGAGGAATGTGTAAGAAGCAGACATTCCTCACATGTATTAAAGCTGTCAAAAAGTCGCAAATTATGCACACGGGAGCGATTCAAACATATTACCCAGCAGCTGTAACTACTCGGTGCTCGCCTGAGTATACTCGGCGAAAGGGTTAACAAAATATACTCGCTCATCCCTATTGCTCATCACTAGTCATAAATTCTTGTTTCATTCCATTTGTTCCTAGGTTTTTGGTGTAGTCATTTTTGAGCTGACATATTCTGCGAACATCATTACAGTTAATTACAGTGCTATTATAAGGGGTTACTTACAAGTATCTTATGCAAAAGCCAAGATCTAACTTCTTGCATTTGTAATATGTCAAGACACTTCACTTCTTTGCTGTAATTATTAATCTTTAATACTTTTATATAATTACAATGTTGTTTTTTTCTGTTTTTCTTGCTGTGTGTTTATAATGTTGTATATCCTTTAGCTCTCAATCAAGCAGAATTCTAAATTGCCAATCAGTCAGTAATTGCAATGCTCATTATAGCTAATTGGCTTAAAACACACTGCATAAATTACATAATTATTGAACACATCACTCTACGTCCTGCACATGGATTTCTTAATGTTTACTGGAAATAAATAGGAAACACCCTTTTTCAAAACGCCAATGACATGAATAGTAAAATACAGATAAAAGGTTGATTAAACATGTGAAATTCTAATGTGGGGGGTTGTGTATAAATCAAATGTGAACAGTAATTGCACATAAAGATATGCAAAAATGGCAATCCATTACTGCAATAATGAAATATTGATTTAACGTAGGAAGGAATGATTAACTAATATTTCCCATCACTAATTAGAATTAAATATGAATGAATTGATAGGTGTTTGAGTGGCAGCTTGTATTACGCCTGAATGACAGGTTAGAGTGGGAGCAATTAGTCAAATAGACTTACATCACCAAATGTATTCATAAAGGTATTATGTAAGCAACAACGTTGCATAGCTCATGAAACAAAGCAACAATTTAAAGAAATGTAGCCAAAGTATGTTCAAATAAAAACACATTTTTTTAGATATCCTAAAGAAGCTCATTATATTGTTTATTATGATGCTTCACTGTATTCACTTTAATCATTTTTAGACATTTCTTAAATGAGAAGCCCCACCAGTACATGTGAAAACCTACCAATATTTAATGCATTTAGAAATATCCTTTGAAGACTTGTTACATTAACTTACAAAGTATGGCATTATAAACTACTCAAACTGTGTATCAATCTGCATGCTCAACTAATGAGTGCTGGTGGACACATAAACTCTCCCCACAGCCGTATGTTCATTCCTAGTCTCCATGTAGTGATCCTCTGTTCACTTAGCAGCAGCTTATACAAATTGCTTTTACCCTTGTCAGGTATGGAACAGAGCTTGAACAGGAGTACAGCAATAAACAGTACACCTGAGAATACTACTTCTTAAAGTTTGACTTGCGAGAATGCAATTTTATATAATATATTTGGAAAGCGAAAAAAGGGTATTAATACAGAATGCATGCAGGCAAGAGAGACTGGAAAGTCCTATTACTTTTCTATGCTCCAGACTCCACAGTACAATTATTATCTATGTGGGGCTATATTTATGGCTGTCAGTTGTTGAATTAGGAAATTTAAACCTCCTCTCAAAGGTAGCATGTAAACCTATACTTGCAAGACTATCATAGATGAAGAACAGATGCTAAAATGAAAATAAAAATCTAGTTAGAAACAATAATCACAGAAATGCATGTATAAACCAAGCAAATAAAGGTAGCAGGTCACAATTATTACCTCCAGATACAGTAAGTATTGCTTATTAATTCACCTTCCAGCAGTAAGATGCTATAACACACCGGGCAATTAATTAAAATTCAACAATCTTTATTGGCAAATCCTTTTAAAAACTTGTAGAAAAGACAAAAAATGGACATCTCAGACGACAAAGCATATATTATGGGGTGGTGTGTATAAAATATACCATACGCGTTTCGAGTGAAAAACTCTTGAACACTGGCTATATAGGCGCTGTGCAGCAGTGAGGACGCCGTGCTCCATGCCAGACTGGGATTACATCTCAAAGGTGAGCTGAAATTTTCTCTTTATTCATATTACAGTGGAATCCTAATCTCTTCTGCACTATCCTGTAACCATTAAGCATTTTACATTCTACTCCACAGGGAATGAGTAGGGCAATTGTGAGAGAAGTTGAGGTAAAAGGCAGCTTCATCCCCTTTGTAGATACAGACCATCAGTAAATCTAGCAGGTCTGCTCTTCTGCTATGGTACTGACAATTTGAACACCTTTTACTTATACATTGATTACAGCCTAGTGTGCATAACAAAATGTATGTCTCACTTAACACTGACTAGCTATTGTCCTATCCTAGCTTCACAATCATTTGCCACTCAATATTATGCCTGTTGCTGTAGTTTTTTTTTGGGGCTCATCTACCAATTTTTGACCATTAAGACTTTGTTTTCAAAAATCCATCATATTTTAGGGGTGGGGGTGGAATTTGTATGATCATTAAGTGCATAGATGCTGAAAAATTAAACAGTCGCCCACAATTATGGCCAAAAGTGTTGGCACCCTTGAAATTGTTTCAGAAAATTAAGTATTTCTCCCAGAAAATGATTGCAGTTACACATGTTTTGTTATACACGTTTATTTCCCTTTTGTGCATTTCAACAACACAAAAAAAAGAGAAAAAAAAAAAGGCAAAATGGGCATAATTCACCCCAAAAATGGGTCAGACAAAATTGTTGGCACCCTCAACTTAATATTTGGTTCCATGCCCTTTATAATAAATAACTGCAATCAATCGATTCCTATAACCATCAACAAGCTTCTTACACCTTTCAACTGGAATTTTAGACTTCTCTTCTTTTGCAAAATGCTCCAGGTCTCTCATATTTTAAGGGTGCCTTCTCCCAACAGCAATATTAAGATCTCTCCACAAGTGTTCAATGAGATTTAAATCTGGACTCATTGCTGGCCACAGCAGAATTCTCCAGGTCTTTGTTTTCATCATTTATGAGAGCTTCTTGAAGTATGTTTGGGGTCATTGTCATGCTGGAAGACCCATGACATAGGACGCAAACCCAGCTTACTGACACTGGTCACTACATTGCAACCAAAAATACGTTGTTAATCTTCAGATTTTATGATGCCCTGCACACAGTCAAGAAACCCAGTGCCAGAGGCAGCAAAACATTTCTGGAGCATAGGAAGGAGCTCATTGGTTGCAGGTCACCTGAGCTCAGACACAGTGAAGCAGATAAAAAGGTGGGGGCCATCTTAGGAGGGAGTTCAGAGTTCTGTGAGAGAAGAAGGCAGGGAGCAGAGCTGCTGCATTGGGTCTGCTCCCTGGGCAGGCCTAGGGTGAAGGCCGGAGCCAGAAGGGAGAAGAGGAGAAGGAGAAGGAAGAAAGGTGGAGAGAAAGAGGAGTAGAAAGGCTCCAGAAACAAGAAGGCATAAGGGACCCTAAGAACCCACGAGATAAAGGGTGAAGGGTCGGGCAGAATAAGGGTACCGGATTCCCAAGTTGGTGGAGGTAAATTATCCCTCAGCCAAAGACCGGAAGTCATGATCATCTATTGGTGCGACCCCCTGCTACACCCACTAGGAAGGCACCACATAGGGTCAGGGAAACCGGCGATAGGTTTCACCAAGAGAAGGCCCGAGGCAGCCGGACAGAAGTGTGGTCACTGGTGGGGCACGAGAGGCCAGAGAAAGGATAGAAGGGGGTCCTGTGCCATACTCCTGAATTGCCAGGGGGTTGACCGAGCTACTCACCTGGTGGACACAGCACGGCTTGGGCAGTCATTCCCTGCAAAAGTGACTCGGATAACAACTGTGAGTAAAAGACCCTGGACTGCATCACTGACTCTGTGTGATTTATGCTGCGCCTGTACCATCACCCCCAGCATCCTATCACGCTGCCCTGAGGCTACACTCCTCCCGTGGGGAGTTATACTATCTCTGCTGCACGCACCAACAGCCTCAGCGGTCTGCCTTGCAGCGGCGGTCATCTCTGACCGCAATCCACGGGTGGCGTAGTCGGACATTGCAAAACATATAGAAGACTGCCACTGGTCTGACCACCCTGAGCCACGGGATCGGGTTGTCACTACTACCCCCCATCGCCGTGCAGAAGCCCGGTTCCGAGTGCCCCACGGCCCAGGGGGCTAGTCATATGTATCAGGAGTGCAGCAGGCAAAGTCTGTATCAGGAGTGCAGCAGGCAGAGTATGTATCAGGAGTGCTGCAGGCAGAGTCTGTATCAGGAATGAAGCAAGGACTGGTATGCAACCTTGCACAACTTAGACTGCAGAACAAGAAGGTTCCACTACAGTTAACCTAATAGATGGAGACCCAATCAGGATTCTCCACATTTAAAAAAATTTGTGGCAGACACTGGCAATGTCTAATCAATTTCACTAGAGTAGAAATTGTTTAAATAAGACCCACACTTCTTCCAGTACAGCTAACCCAGGAGATGAAGACCTAACCAGGAGTGTATACATTGCCCTAAATGAGGGCCTAACACCACCTAAGTGGCATCAATGTCATCAGACTACAAGTAGTTTAACGCAGACCAATACCTGTCCCACTACAGCCAACCCAGGAGATGCAGACTCAATCATAAGTGTTTACATTTAAAAAAATAGGGCCTAAGACCACCATATCTGTGGCCCATACATTGGAGATGGTGGAGTTCAACCTCTTAGCTTTGTCATGTGTAGAATGAAACAATCTTTTATGTGACCACAAAAGCGGGATTGAGGGCTGGCAGAAGTGCTGAGAGAGGGTAGAGTACGGTGAAACGGACAAATCGATAGACCTTGAGTGAGGTGCAAGCGGAGATGTTACGGTGGATTGAGAAACGTGTGGTGTGCTCAGAGAAACAACCACAGCAGGCATGTCTGCTTCACTTACAGCTGATGGTCTGTTACTCAGCATAACTGCAGCAGGTATACAGCTGGTTCTGTCGGACACCTGCGTGACACAACTTGGCATGGAAACAGAGGATGAAGAAGAAGCAGCAGAGGTGTTTGATGGGGCGGCTGATGGTTGTTTATTGAAAATCAATTTAGACTTTATCACGTTTGCGTACCGGTTTGGGGAGAACAATATCTGCACCAAATGCTCAATTTCACTACAATATAACTATAGAAATGCATGGAGACCAAAACCTCTTCCACTACAGTCAACCCAATGGATGGAGACCCATTCAGGATTCTCCACATTTCAAAAAATTAGTGGCCGACAGTAGCAATGTCTAATCAATTTCACTACAGTATAAATAGTATAAATAAGACCCACACTTCTTCCAGTACAGCCAACTCAGGAGGTGGAGACCTAATCAGGAGTGTTCACGTTGCCCTAAATGAGGGCATAACTCCACCGAAGTGGAATCAATTTCACTAGAATATAAGTATTGCAAAGGAGGCCAAAACCAGTTCCGCTACAGCCAACCCAATAGATGGAGACCCAATCATGATTCTTCACATTTCAAAAAATTTGTGGCAGACACTAGCAATGTCTAATCAATTTCACTACAGTAGAAATGGTGTAAATAAGACCTACACCTCGTCCAGAACAGCAAACTCAGGAGATGGAGACCTAACCAGGAGTGTTCAAATTGCCCTAAACGAGGGCCTAACACCACCGAAGTGGCATCAATGTCATCAGACTAGAAGTAGTTTAACGCAGACCCAAATCTGTCCCACTAGATCCAACCCAATGGATGGAGACACGATCAAAATTCTCCACATTTCCCAAAATTAGGGCCTAAAACCAGCAGCAGCAGCAGCAAGAGCAGGCACAGGAGCCATATCACAGACTGAAATTTAAAAAGATCAATGCAGCACACTCAAAACGACAACATCGCCTACTCTGTACAGTCTGCAATTGGGGTGTAAAAGTCCTTGGAGACCCATGACTTGTCCATCTTGATGAAAGTTAGGTGGTCTACACTTTCAGGAGACAGCCGGGTGCACTTATCCATCAAGACACTACCAGCAGCGCTGAAGACACGTTCAGAGAGAATGCTGGATTCCGGGCATGATAAAACCTCCAAGGCGTGACAGGCGAGCTCAGGCCATTCATCCATTTTTGAAGACTAAAATATAAAAGGGTCAAAATCCTCCCTGATGGTCTTCATATTAAGCTCTAGATACTCCTCCACCATCCTCTCCAGTCGCTCACCACGTGTCAGACTTGTACTCTGTTGTCCTGGTACAAAAAATGTGTGAAAGGAATCCCTGAAATTGCTTCTGCCACTTACTCTGCTGCTGCTGCTAATCTAATGTTTTGGCATTGACGAACTGACGTGCTGAAAGTTGAAAGACTACAGCTGCGATGCACACTGTGTGCCTCACTGTTATCTTGGGGAAAACCTCTATTAAGGTTGCTTAAAAGCTTGTTTCGATACTCCAACATAAGCAGGTCCCTTTCCAGGGCGGGAACCATCTGGCAAAATTGACTCTTATAACGTGGATCTAAATGAGTGGCAACCCAGTAGTCAGCATTATTTCGAATCATAACTATATGGGGATCATGTTGCAGATAGTGCATCAGGAAGGCACTCATATGTCGGGCTCTTCCAGGAGGTCCAAAGCCAAGCTGCATTGTGGGCTGTGTAACACTGATGCTTGTTTCCTCCATCCCCTCCTGCCAACCACGTTCAAACGAGAGGGGATGATTATCCTCTTCATCCTCTGACAGCTGCTCGCCCATCACCTCTTCCTCCTCCATTAGTTCCTCGGCTCTTGCACCTTCACTAACAGTTTGCCTGGAATCATCAAACCCCCTCAATCGCTGTAATCCACCGTCACTTGGCATCCGCCTGTGTGACAACAGTCTGGCAATGGAAATTTGAGATATTGGTATCCCATCCGCATCCTCCTCTTCTTCTGGGGCCACCACCTCCTGCCGCAGGTTATTCAAAGTTTGCTCCAGCATGTATATGACCGGAATAGTGATGCTGATGATGGCATCATCAGCGCTAACCAGTTTAGAAGCCATTTCAAAACCGCGCAGAAGGGTGCAGAGGTCCTTAATCTGTTCCCACTCCGCAAACGTGATATGCCCCAAGTCCGTACATGACATACTGCTTCAGAGCTCATTGCTGCTGGCACAGTTGCTGCAACATGTGCAGAGTGGAATTCCACCTTATCGACACATCACAGATCAACCTGTTAACTTGCACGGACAAAGACCTCTGTATCGATGCAAGTCGATGACATGAGGGGTGTGAGTGGCGGATAAGTGAGCACACAGTTTCCGTACTTTGTGAAGCAGCTCATCCAGGCCAGGACAGTGGCGGAGAAATCGCTTTACCACCAGGTTGAGGACGTGAACCATGCAAGGCACGTGTGCGAGCTTGCCTCGGCCTAGGCCTGCTAACAGGTTTGCATCATTATTGCACACGGTTTTCCCTGGCGCTAGGCTCAGCGGAGATAGCCAATGCTCAAACTGAGCCTGGAGAACTGCCCACAACTCTTCACCTGTATAACTGCAATCTCCAAGGCATATTAATTTGAAGACTGCCTGATTACGGTGAGCCCTGACTGTGCAGTCCGGAGGTGGTGCGTATTCGCTCCGCACCCTTGGAATACATGTCTCGTTAAGGCAGAGGTTGAGTGCGCAGGTGGAGGCCCTAGAGGAGGTGGAGGACGCAGAAGCAGTGGAGGAAGAGGGAAATACAGAGGTTTCTTCTGCAAGCCTTGGTGATTCCAAAACTTGTGGAGCAGCCCCTTCCCTGCCTGCCCCCACAGCCACCAGAGTCACCCAGTGCCCAGTCAGCGAGATGTAACGCCCTTGGCCATGCTTACTCGTCCAGGTGTCTGTGGTGAAATGCACCCTGGCATACGTAGATTTAGACAGGGAACGGGTGATGTTGTCTGCGACACGCTAGTGTAGCGCAGGCACAGCTTTCTTAGAGAAGTAATGGCGACTGGGCAAATGGTACTGAGGGATTGCGACAGCCATCAGTTTTCGGAAACCGTCTGTATCTACCAGGCAGAAAGGCAACATTTACATGGCCAACAGATTGGAAACGGTGGAGTTCAACCTCTTAGCTCTGTCATGTGTAGGATGAAACAATCTTTTACGTGACCACAACAGTGGGATTGAGGGCTGGCTAAGGTGCTGAGAGAGGGTGGAGTATGGTGAATTAGAAAAACTGGTGGAGCGTGATTGTGGTGCAGATATTACGGTGGATTGAGAAACATGCGGTGTGCTCAGTGAAACAAACACAGCAGGCGTGTGCGCTTCCGTTAGAGCTGACGGGCTGTCACTCAGCCTGACTGGAGCAGGTAAAGAACTGGAGTTTCTGTGATGGGAGACCTGCGTGACAATACTTGCCACGATAACAGAGGAGGAGGAAGAAGTGGTCGATGCGTTTGATGGGGCAGCTGATGGTTGTTGAGGTGCGCTGGTCTGCATTTCAGCGTGGTAAGATTCCCAGCGTAGAGACTGTTGTTTGAGCATGTGAACGTTCATGCATGTAGTAGTCAAATTATTGCAGTTTTTCCCTCTAGTGAGTTTTTTATCACAAAGTTTGCAGATAACACGGGTTGGCTTATCCTTTGCAGTGACAAAAAAGGCCCATGCTAGGCAACCCTTGCTGCCCCTGCGAGCTGCAGACCCATGACCGCTGCTAGCCACAGCCATGGTTGTAGCTAAGGATTCAGTGCTCCTCGTGCTTGCATCACTCCGTGTCTGCGCCATAGGTAGAAATGTAACCTCCTCGTCTTCCTCCTCCACCTCCTCAGATGAGCTACTCGGCTGCGTGACTCAGGGTTCACACCAAGTAGGATCTTCAACCTCATCATCATCCAATGTATTATCCCATTCCTCGTCCTCAGAGTGACCCCTCTCCTCTTGTTGTCCTGACAGCACAGTACAGTCTGCATGAGTTTCAGGTATCTGAGTCTCATCGGGATCACCTCTCTCCCCTGCGGTTACCGTCTGGTGACGAGGGTCAGGAACCTACTCGGATCCTACTTTTTCCTGCCCCAAATCCAAGCTAAAAAAATTTTGGGCATCAGTGCAGATGCTTTCCTCCCCTTGACTCTGTGACTGTTTGGAGTACACTTCTGATGCCCATGGTGTAGAATGGGTGAAGAGTTCTACAGACTCGCCCATCTTTGGTTCACTACAGTAAATTGGGCAGTTGGCCAGTTGTGACGCGGGTGGAAGCATGGGTAATTGGGGTGGCACCTCTGTGGACTGTACTGCGTGTGATGTTGAGGTGGAGGAAGAAGAGGAGAGGCCACTGGAGGCAGAGCTTGTCATCCACTGGAGCACCTGCTCTTTCTGGGCCTTATCAACAAGGCGTATCACTGTGCGGCTGCCAAAGGAAGGGAGTGCAGTAGGCCGTCCACTAACATAAGTTGTCAGTTGTCTTTGAATAAGACCTGTTTGTGTTGGTTCAATAGTGCTTTCACTAACATTACCACGTACCCCACGTACACCAAGCCTATTCCCCCTTCCACCACGCCCTCTCTTTTTCCCACTAATGTTGGTCAGATACAGTGGTAGGAGCATGCAATTAACTAAAGAAAAATATATTTTTTTTTCCTGTGCAATAGCTCAGCACACACCTGAATTTCAGCGACATTACATGACAAGGTAAGATATGGCCTGCCGTATAACGTTACTAACAGACAAAAGAAGTTTATTAGTGTGCATGAGGCCGATAAAACCTACGAGATATTCTCCAAACATTTTCAAACTGAGATGTCCCCTGCTGTATTACTTTAGGAACAGAAGAAATTTTTTTTTTGAATGTGGATGAGGCCAGTATGACATAGAATATATGCTCCAAAATATTTAAAACTCAGATCTAGCCAGCTGTATCACTTTACTCAGATCAAAAAATATTTTTGGGTTACTCTGCATAAGCTCTGCGTCCAGCTGACTTTGACCGCCACTGACGTAGTAACTGGCTTATAGCACTGTATGACTTTTGGCACAGGAAAAAATATTTTTTGACTGGGTGTAGCAAGAGAAAAAAATATTTGTTTACTCTGAAACCACCTGAAGTTGAACTCCACTAAAATAGTATCAGACACTAAAAAAAAACTTTAGCGCACACAGCTTTCAATATCACAATAGCAACAGAAAAAAAACAGATTTTGTGCTCTGCAATAAGAAGCTCTGCAGACTATGCAGAGCACAATTTCAACCACACTAAATGAAAAGGTGCACTGCGCTTACTTGATCACATTAGCAAGTGCAAAAAATGATTCAAGGTATATTGAGACATGGAGCTCTATACCAGCGGTGCACAGCACTATTATATGGCATGGGCCTTCTGTTTCTGTCAGAATCTCAGTACTTGCACAGGAAAACCAAAAAATGTGCTGCACCAGCGGTTGCAGAGGTACACAGGCCAGAAATTATCTACACTCTCTGACTACCACACAAGCACCCATCTATCTAGCTAATATCTCTTATTACACAGGAGAACACTGAGCTGTGTCTGTGTCCAGTAGTGACATGGATATAATGGGGCTGAGGGAACATGGCCGCTTTTTATATTGAGAGGACATCTGATTTCTGCAGCCAGTTGCAGAAGCCCTTATGTCTGGACAGTGTAGATGCTTCCTGCGCTTTCCTCAGTTAAAGTTACCACCCACAGGAAAAAAAAACAAAACAGTGCACCGCTGATCTGACCTGTTCTAAGTTCTCCACAGCCCCCACACTCACCAAGCACATGTCACCGCTCATCATACTCTTGGACTATGCTAACAAAACTTTTCAAAACTCTGTGGTTGCCTTGTATTCGTGGTCTCGTGCAAATTTGTCAAACCTTTCCGATTTTAAGAAGATTTGCTCGCCTTTGCGATCACGAATCCGAATGTGCCATATTCGTGCCGAATTTGAAACTTTCGAACATTCGCTGAACAAATTAGCTCAACACTACTGCTAAGAGGCATTTTGTGCATCCAGCGGCTGCAGTAACCTGTGGTCACCTTTCAACAATCTTTTTACCTGTTGTAAGGAGCGTACACAGACAGAAGATGGTTCATGTGCAAAAGCAACAATGGGCCCATTGCAGTCCAATAGCTGATCATAATGCACAATTCCACTTGCTTTGGAGGTAGAAGTGGACGCTTTACCTCTGTGGCCCCTGCACCAATAGTAAGTCTGCCACTGCCTTTTGTGGACTAAACTATGTCTTCAGCACCCCCTTCCCTGCCTGCTTTCTGTGCTCAGGGTACATGGCATGCCTACCCACCTTCCTTCCAGCTATGACTTTGCCTCTTATGGTGTTTAGATATTAACCAGGAGCAACAAAACAAGGTTAAAACTAGTGATGAGCGACTTTGTTCGAAATCCGATCTTACAACTTAAATTAGATACAAATATGGCTCATTCGGAATCGTGATCAGAAATGCGAACACAATTTCTTATATTTGGGAAAAATCGTCAACGTTCGATGAATAAATGCGGGAATGTGATTGTAGGCAACTGCAGCATTTTTAACTGTTTTGCTAGCATAGTGCTTGTGTATGATGAGAGGGAGAACGTGGTAGATGAGGGGGGGACTGGTGATGTCACTTCTGGAGACAGACGCTGCTCAGTGTGCACCCGTGTACTGAGCAATATTAGCTAGATAGATGGGCACTTGTTTGGAAGTTAGATAGTGTAGATAAGTCCTCTTCTCTGTACCTGTTCAATCAACCTTGCAGCACATTTTTTTTCTTGTGCAATTACTGAGATTCTGACAGAAAGAGCAGGGCCTATGGCTCAGAACAGTGTTGTGCACCGGTTGTACTGTCTGTGCTCCATGCACACTTTCAATCTATTTTTGCACTTGCTAATGTGATAAAGCAAACAAGCCCTTGTAGGCCAATTGTTGATTTTGTGGGGTTGAAATTCAGAGTGCAGAGCTTGTTAGTGCAGAGCTTCTGAGTGCAGAGCGCAAAAACCTTTTTTTTCATTTGCTAATATGATAATGCAAGCTGTGTTAGCCCAGTTTGTCATTTTTTTGGTGGATGAACTTCAGCTGTATGCACAGTAAAACAAATATTTTTTTTCTATTGGCAGGCAGAGTCCACAAAAGATATTTTTGTGTTGAAAACGTGATACACTCTGCTATACATCAGCTACTACATTAGTGGCGGTGAACTTCAGCTGTTTTCAGAGTAAAAAAATATATTTTTTCTGTTGCTAGCCATAGTCCACCAAAGATTTATTTTATGTGGAAAACGTCATACACTCGGCTATACGTCATTGATCTTGCTGAACTGCAGTCTGTTATATGGCTTATGTGCCTGCTCTTGCTGCTGCTGCAAGTTTTAGGCCCTAATTTTTTTAAATGTGGAGATTAGAGATTTGGTCTCTCAATCCATTGAGTTGGCTGTAGTGGAAGAGGTGTCGTTCCTAATTTTAGAATTTCAACTGTACTGAAATTGATGTCACTTTGCTTGTGTCTGCCACTAATTTTTGGAAATGCGGGGGATCCTGATTGGGTTTCCATCTACTGGGTTGGCTGTAGGGAAAGAAGTGTCGGTCCTAATTATACTATTTCTACTGTAGTGAAATTTATGTCACTTCGGTGGTGTTGGGCCCTAATTTAGGGAAATGTGAACACTCCATGTGCTGGGTTGGCTGTAGTGGAAGAGGTTTTGGTCTCCTTTACAATAGTTACACTTTAATTAAATTATTTTTTTGGTGCAGATATTCTTCTCCACAAAGGGTTACACAGACCTGATAAACTCAATATGGGTATATAAAGCAGGCTATATCTCCACTTAAAATTCTTTGGGGCAGATATTTTTCTCTACACAGGGGTATACAGACCTGATCAACTGAAAATGAGTATTGTGACAGAGTCACTGGTGTAATATATCAGGGGAGGTATGTGTCATTCAGGTTGCTCTCCTGTGTGAACTGAGACCTACTGAATTTCTGCCAGCATGTTATATGCTGAGGGTTAACTCTTTTAAAGGGTGTGGTTTTATGTGAATGACATAGAGAAGGGAGGGATGTCATTCACCATACCTCCCCTGAGGATGTGGCTGAGCATGGTTTAAATGTTCAGTCCTGTATTTTTTTCTGGGTTGTGGCCTGGAGAGGCAAGGTTTCCAGACTGGGAAAGCTTCAGCTCAGGATGGCGCTGAAGGCTGGACTACAACCTGTGTGGAGCTAATGCCACATACATATGGACTGTGCTACCGTTTATCTATTATTTTGTCGTTTTGCCACGTTTATTTTTGCTGGAATTGCAGGGCTTCATGCCATGTAATAAAGCCTGCAGAGAAAACCCCGTTCCTGAGTCTACTTCCGGAAGCGGCCGAGTGAGTTACCACAGTATATCAAGCAGACTACATCTCAACTTAAAATTGATTGAGCCAAATATTGTTCTCCACACAGGAGTACACAGACCTGATAAACTCAAAATTGGTATATAAAGCAGACTACATCTCAGCTTAATATTATTTTGGGCAGATATTTTTCTTCACACAGGGGTACACAGACCTGATAAACTCCATATTGGTATATAAAGCAGACTACATCTCAGCTTAAAATTGTTTGGGGCAGATATTATTCTCCATACAGGGGGAATTAAAAAGGTTGGGTACGAGCAGCTTCCTGACCCTTGACTGTACTATGCTGTCAGGACAAGAAGAGGAGGAGGATGACTCTGAGAGTGAAGAATGGGATAACACATTGGATGATGAAGAGGTTGTACATCCAACTTGGTGTGAACCCAGAGGCACGCAGCTGAGTAGCTCATCTGAGGAGGAAGACAAGGAGGTTATGTTGGCGCAGACACGGAGTGATGCAAGCACGAGGAGCACTGCATCCTTAGCGTCAACCATGGCAGTGACCCGCAGTGGTCGCGGGTCTGCAGCTCTCAGGGACAGCAAGGGTTCTTAGCCTGGGCCTTTTTTGAGATTGCAAAGGATGAGCCAGCTCACGCTATCTGCAAACATTGTGCTAAAAACTCAGTAGAGGTAAAAAGTGCAATAATTTGACTACTACATGCATGAACCTTCACATGTACATTCAACATGCGTTACTCTGGCAATCTCACTGCGATAAAATGCAGACCTCAACTAACATCAGCCGCCCCTTTAACTGCATCTGCTGCTTCTTCCTCCTCCTCTGTTACCATGCCAAGTATTGTCATGCATGTCTCCTACCGCAGAACTTCTGGTTCTATACCCGCTCCAGTCAGGCTGAGTGAGAGCCCATCAGCTGTAAGGGAAGTGGACATGCCTTCTGTGTTTGTTTCACCGAGCACACCACACGTTTTTCAATCCACCGTAACATCTCCCCCCTGTATCTCACTCATGATCGAGCAGTTTGACCGTTTCACCGTACTCCACCCTCTCTCAGCACTGCAGCCAGCTCTCGGTCCCGCATTTGGGGTCACGTAAAAGATTGTTTCATCCTACACATGACAAAGTTAAGAGGTTGATCTCTACCATCTCCAATCTGTTGGCCACGGAAATGGTGATATTAGGCCCTAATTTTTTAAATGTGAACACTCCTGTATGGCTGCTTTTTACTGAGAAGGTAACCGGAGAACCTGGGAGAAACCCCTACAAACACAAAGAGAACATACAAACTACTTGCAGATGTAGTCAGCATGTTGTCTTGGAGACCAACCACCTCTACTGTTTACCTTGTGAACATTGTGTGGAAGCTTGCAAGGTGTCACAGGTTTACCATGACAGAGAGGAGCCAGTGTTATGCACACGCCCGGACTGACTGGCGTGTGCGTGTTTATGTAGTGATTCCACTGTGCCATGAACCGGAGAGTGCCTGGAGGGGCGTAACTAAGTATCTGCCTGATCCGACCAAGGTCGCACGACGGCATACGACGCCAGTGCACCAGGGAGGAACCGAGCAGAGGAACCAGGGTCTACTCCAGGTCAGACTCCGGACACGGCTGTTGACCCACACCGGGGAATACAGGAACAGGCAGACTAGAGCACAAGTTGGGTAGGGTCCAGTACAGACTGGGAGACAAATTCGAAACCGCAGACGCGATAGACAGAGCTGAGCAAAGCGAAAACCGCAGACGCGGTGGACAGAGCTGAGCAAAGCGAAAACCGCAGATGCGGTGGACAGAGCTGAGCAAAGCGAAAACCGCAGACGCGGTGGACAGAGCTGAGCAAAGCGAAAACCGCAGACGCGGTGGACAGAGCTGAGCAAAGCGAAAACCGCAGACGCGGTGGACAGAGCTGAGCAAAGCGAAAACCGCAGACGCGGTGGACAGAGCTGAGAAAAGCGAAAACCGCAGACGCGGTGGACAGAGCTGAGCAAAGCGAAAACCGCAGATGCGGTGGACAGAGCTGAGCAAAGCGAAAACCGCAGACGCGGTGGACAGAGCTGAGCAAAGCGAAAACCGCAGACGCGGTGGACAGAGCTGAGCAAAGCGAAAACCGCAGACGCGGTGGACAGAGCTGAGCAAAGCGAAAACCGCAGACGCGGCGGACAGAGCTGAGCAAAGCGAAAACCGCAGACGCGGCGGACAGAGCTGAGCAAAGCGAAAACCGCAGACGCGGTGGACAGAGCTGAGCAAAGCGAAAACCGCAGACGCGACGGACAGAGCTGAGCAAAGCGAAAACCGCAGACGCGGCGGACAGAGCTGAGCAAGGCGAAAACCGCAGACGCGGCGGACAGAGCTGAGCAAAGCGAAAACCGCAGACGCGGCGGACAGAGCTGAGCAAAGCGAAAACCGCAGACGCGGTGGACAGAGCAGAGCAAAGCGAAAACCGCAGACGCGGAAGGAACAGGGCTCTGTTCACACGGAACAGACTAGAAGGGAAAGGCAGAACCAGATACCCACAGGGTACTTGCAGAGAAGTAGCGAGTGGACCACAAACTCACAAACGGAAGTACAGTGACAACGAGCAGGAGTAGGTACGAGTCCAGACTCTGCAGAAAAAGGAAAGGAACGGACATAGAGAAAAAACAGGTAAAAGATAGGAGAGAGTTCAGACTGGAACTGAGTGTACGGAGGAGACCGACACTGCAGCGGGATACAGGAGCGGGTCTGGGAATACGGCCCCCAGAGAGGCGGGACGAACAGGCAAGGAGCGTGTTCAGACTGGCCTGGAAATACAGCCTCCAGGAAGGCAGAACGAACAGGCAAGGAACGAGTACAGACTGCAGGTTAAGGTACACAGATAGGACACAGTACAGACATGGGAACAGATACTGCAAGACAGGTAACATAGACAGGACCTGGCATGTCAGAGACAAAAGCCAACTGACAGGGCAAGATGCTCAGGCATGGGTTAATGGGGCAGCTGGTTTAAATACCAGGTGACAGACAGCAATAGGCTGAGGACGCACAAAGGGTGTGCCTGCAGCAGGTACAAAAAGCAGGAAGTGATCGGGCGCCGCCCATAAGCAGCAGACACAGAAGCAAACAGACAGCATGGAGGGAAGCCAGAGAGACACCCTGGACTGGAGATCAAGTGCGCGCTCTTGCACAGTGGGAGATGGACCACTATGCAAGGATGCCGCCAGGTATGTTACAGCCAGAAGACCGCAGTGTCTGATTCCTCCCACTCCTGTAGTCATTAGAAGCCTTTCGTCTTCATATTAATCGGTGCAGGGGCTAAGCTGCTCAGTAGTGAGCTCTTGGAAGCTTACCGTGATTTAGGCTCTCAGGAGATTTGTCCCGAGCATCTCCCCTTCTGTGATACACATCTGACTGTCATCTATCATGGAAACCTTGAAAAGGAAGCTGTAGACCCACTTCTTGTGACAAGCGTACAATCTGCGGTAAGCCTCGCTGCAGCATACCGCTGCACGACTAGCTCTACCCCGATCTACTGTACCCTCATACATCCCTTGTACATTGTTTATGCGCCTTTGCGGGCAGCGTCCTCTCTCCTCTTGTACCAGTCGGTGACCCCTTTTCACATGTAACACGCCACAGAATAAATGTCGCTGTAAAAGTAATGATAATTATAGTACTTGTACTCTTGGTGAATTGATGGCACTTTCCAGGTGTCTACCCCTTACTTGATGTGTTTTGGCAGCTTTTGGGCCTGTTTGAAGGTGTTGTATATGCTTTTTTTATGTCTCCCCATTGAATCCTATGACATTCAGAAATGTTCAATGAATTAATCGATGAATAAATTTAGCAAGTGTCTAAATATTCGGCGAGCATTTCCGAAGCGAACGCTCATCTCTAGTTAAAACTCTAAAAGTTGGCAATGCAATTTACTACTTAACTATCCTTGAAGCCCCTGTACACAAAATATTTGTGCCCAGTGTGATTTTGGAAACCTCACAAGCAGATTTTACTGTCCTTTTAGTTTTTGTACAAAAAATAAAATTTGAAATGAAATTTGAGAAAGGACTGCTAAGGGTGCATGCAATGTTAGCAAAAACTACTGATGTAAAGCATTTATTGTTTCATTCTGGATCAACTGAATCATCCAACGACGTTTTGACTGGCCCATAGGGGAACAGCTGATGTACTCTCACATAGAACATGAACTGCTCCGTGGAATTGTCATTGTGCAGCAGTGTGCAGTTCTGCACTTTACCATTGACAATTGTAGCATTGTAGCTTCAATTAGCTGCAATACATATCTCTAATGGCCCTATGGGTCAATGTTTTGCACTGTAAAAATGCACCCCTGCAATTAAGCCAGGACCAGGTGATAATTTTCCCCAATGTGGAGCTTAGTGTTTGCCACATGTTTTTTTTTTGCCTTCCTCTGGATCAACATGTTAGGCTATGGGTTGAACTAGATGGACTTAGTCTTCCTTCAACCTTAAAAACTATAATCAACTATAAAAAATTACATCTTCACAGTCGGGCATTATGGTTCCCAAATAATGTGGTGCTTATACAATTTTGCTACCTATTCATCAATGGTCATGTTCTTATCCTCACCAGCAAAAGGGCAGAATATTGCTTCTGCTTTTCATCCCAGTCCTTTTGCGTTTTGTAGGCTGAAGCGTTGCCTTACAGCTGATGATCTTGGGTGACAAATGCCACAGAGCAGAGTAGAATGGCTAAAAATAATTTAGTAATTGCTTCATCATTTATGGTGATCAAATTGTCCTTCTGGAGGCTAAGAGTCCTTTTTCATTCTACATAGGAAAAAAAAAACATTTCACACACATTTTGCTATTGTGCCCCCAAAAATATTTTAGTAATAACATAGTTTTTTTAAGGTTGAAGGAAGACTAAGTCCATCTAGTTCAACCCATAGCCTAA
Organism: Phyllobates terribilis; assembly: GCF_046119375.1. Lineage (NCBI taxonomy): Eukaryota > Metazoa > Chordata > Amphibia > Anura > Dendrobatidae > Phyllobates > Phyllobates terribilis. Next base: position 290,101,495 of record NW_027362769.1, read on the forward strand.
CTTGTTGATCCAGAGGAAGGCAAAAAAAACCCATGTGGCAAACACTAAGCTCCACATTGGGGAAAAAAATTCCTTCCCGACTCCATACGACAATCAGACTAGTTCCCTGGATCAACGCCCTATCAAGGAATCTAGTATTTATAACATGTAATATTATACTTTTCAAGAAAGGCATCCATGCCCTTCTTAAATTTTAACAGTGAATCACTCATTACAACATCATGCGGCAGAGAGTTCCATAGTCTCACTGCTCTTACAGTAAAGAATCCCCGTCTGTGATTATGTTTAAACCTTCTTTCCTCCAAACGTAGAAGATGCCCCCTTGTCCCCGTCTCAGGCCTCAGAGTAAAAAGATCAGTAGAAAGGTCTTTGTACTGTCCCCTCATATACTTGTACATAGTAATAAGATCACCCCTAAGCCTTCTTTTTTCCACAGTAAATAACCCCAAGTGTAATAACCTGTCTTGGTATTGCAGACCCCCCAGTCCTCTAATAACCTTGGTCGCTCTTCTCTGCACCCGCTCTAGTTCAGCTATGTCTTTCTTATACACCGGAGACCAGAACTGTACACAGTATTCTAAGTGTGGTCGCACTAATGACTTGTATAAAGGTAAAATTATGTTCTCCTCATGAGCATCTATGCCTCTTTTAATGCATCCCATTATTTTATTTGCCTTTGCAGCAGCTGCCTGACACTGGCCACTAAATGTCAGCTTGTCGTCCACCAATACACCCAGGTCTTTTTCAGTTACAGTTTTGCCCAGTGTTTTACAATTAAGCATAAAATTATACATTTTATTTCCTCTGCCCAAGTGCATTACCTTACATTTATCCCCATTAAAGCTCATTTTCCATTTATCAGCCCAAGCTTCTAGTTTACATAGATCCTCCTGTAATATAAAATTGTCCTACTCTGTATTGATTACCCTGCAGAGTTTAGTGTCATCTGCAAATATTGAAATATTACTCTGTATGCCCCTACAAGGTCATTAATAAATATGTTAAAAAGAAGGGGGGCCAATACTGACCCCTCTGGTACCCCACTGTTAACTGAGACCCAGTCTGAGTGTTTTCCATTAATAACCACCCTTTGTTTCCTATCACTGAGCCAATTGTTAACCCACATACATATATTTTCCCCTATCCCCATTGTTCTCATTTTATGTATCAACCTTTTGTGTGGAACCGTATCAAAAGCTTTTGAAAAGTCCATATACACAACATCCACTGCAATTCCTTGGTCCAGTCCAGAACTTGCCTCCTCATAAAAACTGATCAGAAAAGTTTGACAGGAACGGTCCCTCGTAAACCCTTGTTGATATTGGGTCATGAGGTTATTCTTCTTCAGATTCTCTAGTATAGCATCTCTTAGGAAACCCTCCAGGATTTTACCCACAGTAGAGGTTAAGCTTACTGGCCTATAATTTCCAAGTTCAGTTTTTGTCCCCTTTTTGAATATTGGCACCACATTTGCTATACGCCAGTCCTGTGGTACAGACCCTGTTATTATGGAATCTTTAAAGATTAAAAATAATGGTCTATCTATGACGTTACCTAATTCCTGCAGTACTCGCGGGTGTATCCCATCCGGGCCCGGGGATTTGTCAACTTTAGTGATTTTTAGACGCCGCCATACTTCCTGCTGGGTTAAGCAAGTGACATTTACTGGAGAATTTTTGTTATCACTAATCATGTTTTCTGTCATGCGATTTTCTTGTGTAAATACGGTTGAAAAAAAATCATTTAGCATATTGGCTTTTTCCTTATCCTCATCCACCATTTCACCCAGACTATTTTTAAGGGGGCCAACACTATCATTTTTTAGTTTTTTACTATTTATGTAGTTAAATAATATTTTGGGGTTATTTTTACTTTCTCTGGCAATGATTCTCTCTGCCTCAATCTTTGCTGCCTTGATTTGGTTTTTACATAATTTATTTAATTTTCTATATTTATTTAATGCCTCATCACTACCTACTTGCTTTAGTTCTCTAAATGCTTTCTTTTTGTCACTTATTGCGCCCCTTACAGCTCTATTTAGCCATAGTGGTTTCCTCCTATTTCTAGCATGTTTATTCCCATAGGGTATATATTGTACACAGGTCCTATTCAGGATGTTTATAAATGTCTCCCATTTGCTTTGTGTAGTTTTATGTCTCAGGATATCGTCCCAGTTTATTGCACTAAGATCATCTCTTAACTGTTGGAAATTTGCCTTCCTGAAGTTTAGTGTCCTTGTAACCTACACATCTTATTAAAGGTTACATGAAAACGTATTATTTTGTGATCACTATTACCCAAGTGACCCCCAACTCGTATATTTGATATGCTGTCTGGCCTATTGGTTAATATTAGGTCTAGCAGTGCCCCCCTTCTTGTTGGGTCCTGAACCAGTTGTGAAAGGTAATTGTCTCTCATAGTAGTCAAAAACCTATTACCTTTGCTGGAACTACAGGTTTCTGTCCCCCAATGTATTTCAGGGTAGTTGAAGTCTCCCATAATAATGACTTCTCCTTGAGTCGCTGCTTCATCTGTTTGCTTTACGAGGATATTCTCCGCTGCTTCCATTATTTTTGGAGATTTATAACAAACTCCTATCAGTATTTTATTATTTTTTCCCCCTCCCCTTATCTCCACCCACAGGGACTCTACATTTTCATTAGATTCACATATATCCTCCCACAAGACAGGTTTTAAGGATGATTTTACATATAAACACACACACCCCTCTCGCTTGTTTGTATGGTCATTTCTGAACAGACTATAGCCCTGTAAATTAACTGCCCAGTCATGGCTCTTGCCCAGCCACATCTCAGATATCCCTACCATGTCATAATTATTTTCCAACAAAATTAATTCTAATTCCTCCATTTTGTTGGTGAGGCTTCTGGCATCAGTGTACATGCATTTTATGTATCTCTCTGTACCTCTATTCCTTCTTACTTTATTGACTGTTCTAACCCCACCCCCAATTTCTTTATTTGTGCCCAGGTCACTATCTGCACTATCTTCCCCACCTATAAAATGAATACCCTCCCCCCCAATCCCTAGTTTAAACACTCCTCCAACCTTCTAACCTTCTCCCCCAGCACAGCTGCACCCTCCCCATTAAGGTGCAGTCGGTCCCTAGCGTAGAGTCTGTAGCCAACTGAGAAGTCGGCCCAGTTCTCCTGGAACCCAAATCCCTCCTTCCTACACCAGTTCTTGAGCCACATATTTATCTCCCTAATCTCCCATTGCCTCTCTGGCGTGGCACGTGGTACCGGTAGTATTTCAGAGAATACCACCTTGGAGGTCCTTGCTTTCAGCTTGCAGCCTAATTCCCTGAAATAATCTGTAAGGACCTTCCACCTACCTCTAACTTTGTCATTTGTGCCAATGTGCACCATGACCGCTGGGTCCTCACCAGCCCCTCCCAGTAATCTGTCAACCCGATCAGCGATGTGCCGGACTCGAGCGCCAGGTAGGCAGCACACTGTTCGACGATCCCTGTCTTTGTGACAGATTGCCCTATCTGTTCCTCTAATAATTGAGTCCCCCACTACCAGCACCTGCCTGGCCTGCCCTACTCTCCTATTTCCCTCTTTACTGGAGCTGACACTCCTCCGGCTTTCAGGGGACATGCCTTGCTGCAGTAATGCTACCCCTGTACCGTCACTCCCCTCATCTGCCAACTTTGCAAACTTATTGGGGTGTGCCAGATCAGGACTAGCCTCCCTGGCACTCTTTCCTCTACCACCCCTTCTAACTGTCACCCAACTAGCGACCTCACTGTCCTGCAGCTCCTGACTACCACCCTCCCCTACATCTACCCCAGTCAGCTGCTGCTCAGTGAGCAGCAGACTCCTTTCCATGTTGTCAATGGATCTCAGTGTTGCCAGCTGCTCATTTAGATCCAGTATCTGGGCTTCCAAACGCACAACGTGCACACATCTCGCGCAGCAGTAAGCAACTAGTGTTGAGCCACCCCCGTAGTGTTCGAGTTCGGTTCGGTTCGTCGAACACCCGTGTGTTCGCCGAACAGTTCGTCGAACTGTTCGTCGAACACCTTCGAACACCGTTAAAACCAATGGCAGGCAAACAAAAACACATAGAAACACATAGAAAACACCTTCAAAGGTGTCCAAAAGCTGACAAACTGCTCAGAAGACACAACTAACACATGGAAAAGTGACAAGTACATATAGTCATGCGAAAAGAAAAGAGGTGGAGGAGTAAAAGGAGGGGGAGACACAGATATAGGCATGTCATGCCCTTCTAAAATCCAAAAAGTGAGAAGCCGAGACGGCCAGTCCGCTCCTGCCCGTGCCACCTCCGTGTCGCCGGGTTTGTGCCAGAGCCGCGGTGAACCCTGACGGCCAGCCCCCCTCTCCCAATACTGGTGCCTGTCCGCTGGTGGGTCGAGAGAGCCCCCCTGTGGTGGAGGCAGCTCTAAGCTTTTTAATTTAAATTGTCCCTCTAATTTGAATGAATACACTTTAAATCCATTTACAAGGATCTATTGGAGGGCAAGTCTCATGCCAGCAGCCGCGTAATTCCAGCTCCAGTAGCGTCCACTAAAGCTGCTGCAGTTAAAAAGCTTTTATAAGGATCGAGCTCGGCTGTCCACCGCAAGGCATCCTAGTGCCAGTCCCAGCCCCTATGCCTTGGGGTGCCTCCTGATGCTCTTCACTAAGTATCCCGTGGTCCCGAAGCATTTCCTTTGAAAAAATTAAGTGTCCAAACTACAGGTGGTGTAGCTTGCTTAACAGCCGGGATAATCCGCTGACTAGCAGACACTGCTACTAGGCACAAAGTATTTCCTGGGCTAGATGCAGTTAAAAATTTGTAAGTAGATACTCTCGTTGGATGCTGAGAAAGCATTCCATAGAGTCTCCTGGCACGCCATATATGATTCTCTTAAAAAGCTTGGGGTAGGGGTCTAGGGGACCCTTTTATAGCCAAAATCACGGCCCTGTATCACAATACGTCACCTAGGCTGAAGATAAATGGAACTGTAGCACCGAGGGCTCGGTTGCTACAGACGTATTGCACCTCACCCAGAGGTGTGATATCTCACTCTCAGATAAGGATGGAGTGTGGATCAGGACCCGACACCTGCATGCATTACACCACATTGCCGTGGGGCAGGGCGACCAATATGCCCCTGAGATGGGCACGACAGTCCCTGTCCCTGGCTGGAGTGGGGGGAGGGAACACTGAGGAAGAGGAACCCTGCAGTGCAGGAGCAGGGAGGAAGCAGTTCCTGGGTGCATTGAGAAGGGAGTATAAAAGGTGGGCACCATCTTAGTTCAGTGCAGAGAAGTCTGAGCAGAAGTGGCAGGGAGCAGGGGCTCTGCATGAGCTCTGCTCCGGAGGCGGGCCTAGTAACAGAGGCCCAGGCCTGCAAGAGGGAGAAGGAAGGAAGAGGAGCGGAGAAGGCTCCAGGAACGAGGAATGAAGGGATCCCAGGGGTGCGGACGGGCGAGTCGCCACCGCACGCCCGAATCCACCTGCGTGGAGGGGTCAGGCCAAAGGGGGAGACCAGTCCCCGAACCAGTGGAGGCAGGAAACGACCCTCAGCTAGAAACCGGAGGCTCTGACATTTTATGTGGCGCAGCCCCTTGCTCCACCCGCTAGGAAGGCACCACATAGGGTCAGGGAAACTGGCGCCAAGTTTACCAAGAGGAGGCCCGAGGCAGCCGGACAGAAGTGTTGGTAAGAAAGGCCAGACAAAGGACACACAAAGGGGGTCCTGTGAAGCGCTCCAAAGTTATCTGGGAGTTGTCTGAGCCCCTCACCTGGTGAGCACAGTACGACGTGGGCAGCCGTTACCTGCAGACGTGGTCTGGATAATAAGAACTGTGAGTAAAGGCCCTGAACTGCATCACTGACTCCGTGTCGTTACTGCTGCTGCCCTGCACCATCACCCCCATCCTCCGCATACACTGCCCTGAGGCTATACTCCTCCCGTGGGGAGTTATGCTACGCTCTGCTGCACCCACAACACCAGCCTTAGCGGTCTGCCCTGTAGCGGCGGTTCACTCTGACCGCAATCCACGGGTGGCGTAGTCGGACATTTAAACATCAAAACCACATAAATTGTTCCGCCACTGGTTTGACCGCCCTGAGCCACGGAACCGGATCGCCGCCACGAAGACTACAACCACCAGCATCCACCAAAAAGGGTCCGGCTCCGGGTGTCCCAAGGCCCAGGGGGTGCGTCAGAACATTTTCATCACCTTTCACAATCACCAATGGGACAAGGCAGGGATGTCCTCTGTCCCCTCTCTTATACATCCTAGTGACGGAGCACCTGCTCTCATCAATTCGCCATAACCCCAATATTAGGTGGATTGAGGTGGGAGGCACCGAGTACAAGTGCTCTCTATTTGCTGATGATGTCCTAGTATATATCACTCAATCACATATATCCATCCCTGCTGTTATGGCTGAAATAGATCACTTTGTTACATGGTAAAATTTTAAAATCAATGCAGCGAAGTCTGAGGCCCTCGATGTCTCCCTCCCTAAATCCATATAGGATTCCATCCAGTCCAACTTTCCCTTTGCCTGGCCCTCACAGGGTATCAAATACTTAGGAATTCCTATTCATAGAGACCTCTCCCATCTATGTTATCTTAATTTTGGGCCCTTTATTGAACAATTCCATACAGACCACGGTTGGCAAGTTAGAACTGTAAGATTCACTACGTGAACCACTGGTGTTTTGTGGAAAAGCACATGTACACCGCGTTCCAAATTATTATGCAAAAAGTGTTTAGGAGTGATAAGGGAAGAATTTGTTTGTTTGTCAGTTAAACTCATTGATGGTGATGTGTGTCAGGGCTCTTTATATCACTGTAAGCAATTGCAGACACCTGTGCTAATTAGTTTGGCAGGTGTGTCCAATAAAGGCAAGACTACTTAAGAAGGCTCTCTCACATTATTAAGCAGCCTACATTTTCTGCCAAAATGGGAAAGAAAAAGGATGTGTCGGCTGCTGAGAAGCAACAAATTGTGGAGTGTTTAGGTCAAGGCATGACTACAATCAACATTGTGCGATGATCAGGATGAAGTGTCTTGGCAATCAAGAAGTATGTAGCTGATTCACAGTACACACGTGTGCGTGCTGATAAGGGCAAATTGAGGACTCTTTCCTACAGGCAATTACGTCAGGTTGAAAGAGCAGCGGCAAAAAAGCCTTGTCATAGCAGCAGACAAGTTTTTGAAGCTGCTTGTGCCTCCAACGTCCCCCGAACAACAAGATGCAGGGTCCTTCAGAGGTTTGCAGCTGTGCATACGCCATCCTGTCGACCTCCTCTATCCACTTCACACAAGCAGAAACGGCTCCAGTGGGCCAAACATTACATGAAGACTGATTTCAAAACTGTTTTGTTCACGGATGAGTGCCGTGCAGCGCTCGATGGTCCAGATGAATGGAGTGGAGGATGGCTGGTTGATGGACACCCCACGCAAACACGGCTACAGCGCCAACAAGGAGGAGGTGGAGTAATGTTTTGGGCTGGAATCATGGGGAGAGAGATTGTCGGCCCCTTTAGGATCCCTGAAGGCGCTAAAGATGAACTCCATAATGTATGTGGATTTTCTCAAACAGCACTTCCTGCCATGGTTCAAGAAGAAGAACCGTGTATTTCACAGCAAGATCATTTTTCTGCATGATAATGCACCATCTCATGCTGCACATAAAACATCTGCATCTCTGGCTGATATGGGCATAAAAGGGGACAAACTTATGGTGTGACCCCCATGCTCCCCTGACCTCTACCCCATTCAGAACCTTTGGAGCATCATTAAAAGGAGTGTCTATGATGGCGGGAGGCAGTTCACATCTAAGCAACAGCTCTGGGAGGGTATTCTGTCCTCATGCAAAACAATTGAAGCAGAAACCATCCAAAACCTGACAAATTCAATGGACGAGAGAGTTCAGAAGCTCCTTTCGAACAAGGGGTCCTATGTGAAAATGTAACATCACCTAGAATAAAGTTTTGAGTTGAAAACTGTTTGATTTCAGTTTCTAACAACCTGCTAATGCTTATAATTTCAAAAATGACCATTTTTTTGGTCTTTATTAAAATGAAAAGGTTGATCGAAAAGTTTGGGGGATCTAAGAGTGTGGCAACCCAGTAGTCATGATTACTTCGAATTCTGACAATATGAGGGTCATGCTGCAGGTAGTGCAGCAAGAAGGCACTTATGTGTCTTGCGCATCTCGGAGCCCCAAAATTATTTTCCGGGCTAGATGCAGCTAAAAATTATTTTTAATTTTAAATCTGGTGAAGCTTATTATAGATGGCCTAATAGGATCAGTGCTGCACACTGCTACAAAGCCCAAATTATTTTCCAGTCAAGATACAGATAAACATGATTAGTAATTTGAAAGCTTAAAACGGTTGGTAGGGTGATTTTAACCAATCATCAAGCTTTTACTCTCCCCAGGATGACACAGGGGTAGAAAAGTCGTTTCGGATCCATGATTTGTTCATCTTTATGAACGTGAGTCTGTCTACATTATCAGTGGAGAGCCGCGTGCGCTTATCTGTCAGCACACCACCAGCAGCGCTGAACACACGTTCAGACAGAACGCTGGCTGCGGGGCATGACAAGATCTCCAAGGCGTAAGTGGCTAGCTCCGGCCATTTATCCAGATTGGAAGCCCAAAAAGAGCAAGGGTCCAGTGACACAGTCGTGGCTTCAATGTTTACTTGGAGATACTCCTGTACCATCGTCTCTAGGCGTTGACTATGTGTCAGACTTCTTGTCTCCTGTGGCCTTGCAAAGGATGGGCTAAAAAAGTGGTGAAATGATTCCGCAAAATTGAATTTACCAGCAGATACTGTGGTTCTGTTACGGTTTGAGTGCTGAACACTTGACGGTCCCACGGTTGGCAAGTTGGAACTGTGAGATTCACTACGTGCACCACTGGTATTTTGTGGAAAAGCACATGTAAGATTCTGCAACAGTCTCTGCTGATACTCCTGCATGCGTGCATCCCTTTCTATGGCAGGAATAATTTCTGCAAATTTACTTTTGTACCGGGGATCTAACAGTGTGGCAACCCAGTAGTCAGGATTATTTCTAATTCTCACAATTCGAGGGTCATGTTGCAGGTAGTGCAGCAAGAAGGCACTCATGTGTGTTGCGCATCCAGGAGCACCAAGTCCCTGTTGTGTTGGTGGCGAGGTAACAATCATGCTTCCTTCCTCTGTCCTCTCCCCCCAACCTCGCACAACAGAAATGTGATCAAGGTCTCCCTCATCTGATGAGTCTTCCATCAGTTCGTCCTCCACTTCTTCCTGGGCTCCTGCACCTTCCTCACTAGTTTGGCTGCTACCATGCGCCCTGGTTAAACCATCTCCCCCACCCTCACATGCCTGCCGCCTTGGTGCTGCCGACCGTCTGGACCTTGCAGATGTTAGCCCTTCCGCATACAACTCCTCCTCCTCTACTTCCTCCACCTCCTCTTGTGCCACCACCTGACTCCGAATTCTGTTTAACATGTGCTCCAGCATGTAAATCACCGGAATAGTCATGCTGATAATGGCATCGTCAGCACTAAACATCTTCGTCGCCATTTCAAAACTGTGCAGAAGGGTGCATAGGTCCCTGATCTGAGACCACTCCTCCAGCGTGATTTGGCCCACCTCTGAATCTCGTTGGCCCAGGCTATACGTCAGAACGTATTGCACCAGGGCTTGTCGGTGCTGCCACAGTCGCTGCAACATGTGCAGAGTTGAATTCCACCGGGTAGGCACATCGCATTTTAGCCGGTGAAGTGGCAGGCCCAACGACTTCTGTAGAGATGTAAGTCGCTGAGCTGCGGGATGCGAACGGCGGAAGTGAGCACACAGCGACCGTGCCCTCTGCAGAAGGCCATCTAGTCTGGGATAGTGGGCTAAAAATTGCTGGACAACCAGGTTCAACACGTGAGCCATACAAGGCACGTGTGTGACATTGCCCCGGCGAAGGGCCGCACCCAGGTTTGCAGCATTGTCGCACACGGCCTTCCCTGGTTTCAGGTCCAGTGGAGACAACCATTCATGAAATTGGTTCTCCAGAGCTGACCACAACTCCTCAGCTGTGTGACTCACATTTCCCAGACATTTCAATGTAAAAACCGCCTGATGACGTTGAGCCCTACTGCCAGCATAGTAAGGAGGTGTGCAGGATCCCTTCTGCGCAGTTAGAAAGCTTGTGGCATGACCAGACAGGCTTTGGGTGCAGGTGGAAGACCGAGAGGAGGTTGAGGAGGCAGAAGCAGTGGAGGAAAAATGACATAAAGAGGATTGACGCACAACTCGTGGGGACGGCAAGACTTGGACAGCAGCCCCTTGTCCTGCTGTCACCATAGTTACCCAGTGCCCAGTCAGCGACATGTAACGCCCCTGTCCATGCCTACTCGTCCAAGTGTCTGTGGTGAAATGCACCCTGTCACACACAGAGTTTCTCAAAGAAGCGGTGATGTTGTGTGCGACATGCTGGTGGAGCGCAGGCACACCTTTCTTTGAGAAGTAGTGCCGACTGGGCATCTGGTACTGGGGCACTGCGACGGACATAAGGTCTCGAAAATCCTCTGTGTCCACCAGGCGGAAAGGCAGCATTTCTGTAGCCAAGAGCTTGCAGATGGTGAAATTCAACCTCTTAGCTTTCTCATGGCTAGGAGGAAATGGTCTTTTACTTGTCCACATCTGAGGGACCGAGGGCTGGCTATTGTGCTTAGACGGGGTTGATAAGGGTGTCCCCGGCAAACTGCCGGTCTGTGAGGAAGATGCAGGCGGACATGTTAGGTTGCCTTGATCCAAAGGTGGTGCTATCGATGTCGGACAGCGCTCAAGACCAGCTGGTGTTACCACCTCCAAAGAAAATGATGACCTGCCAATCACGCTGGCTGTTGCGGGTAAAGAGGTGGCAGGTCTGCGCCCCAAAACAGGTGTGACTGCTGTCCCCCCAGTCACAGAGGATGAAGAGGCCGCGGATGCACAAGATATGGCAGACGGTGGTTGGCCCGGCTGGCTAGACCGCATTGTAGCACACTGAGCTTCCCACTGCAACTTATGCTTCATGTCCATGTGCCGGTTCATGCATGAAGTACTCAAACTATGTATTTTTTGGCCTCTACTTAGCTTTTGCTGACAAATGTTACAGATAACACGAGTTGGGTCATCTTTATCGATCTAAAAAAATGCCCAGGCTATGCAAGGCTTAGCACCCATGCGACCTGAAGAGCCACCACGACTTGTGGTGAGAGGCAGAGTTGTGTTTGAGGATGCAGTTGTAGTACTGGAAGCACGTCAACGTCTCTGTCCAGGAAGGCGCAACCTGACCTCGTCGTCACTAGCATCTTCCTCCACCTCCTCTGCTGACCTCATCTCTTGGCTGACTGTGGGTTGACAGTAAGTGGGATCTCCGACCTCATCATCATCACCCTGTGCGTTATCACACCCGTCGTCCTCAGAGCCAACCTGTTCCTGCCCTGACAAAAAACTAAAGTTGTCGCTCCAATCAGGTATTTGAGTCTTATCATCGTCTTCCTCATTGTCTCCACCAACAGGAGTTACAGTTTGGGAATGAGGGTCTACATTATGGTCAGAACCTTCTGCGTCTGGTCCTGGATCCGACTCATAAAGATTCTGGGCATCAGTGCAGATCATTTCCTCGTCTGGATTCACAGAAGCGCTGGAGTCGACCTCTGATTCCCAGGCTATAGTATGAGTAAACAGCTCTGCAGACTCAACCATCTGTTCTACCTCATACTCAGACGGGCAGCTGGAGATTTGGGAGCTGTGAGGAAGCAAGTGCGATTTGGGTGACACCTTTGAGGACTGGAGTATTTGTGATGTTGAAGTTGATGTGGAGGAGAGCCCACTTAAAGGAGCACTTGATATCCGTTGAAGCACCTGCTGTTTTTGTGCCTCATCTGGAATTTGTAGCGATTGGCGTGGCCGTAAGAAAGGGATCTTATCACATTGTCCGCTAAAAGAAGTAGACATTTTAGTTTGGCTGGAAGATGGTCTTTCTTCTGCACCTACCCCACGGACACAACCTTTTTTCCCCTTCCCAACACGCCTATTCCCCTTTCCACCAGCAGCAGGCCTTTTTCCACTCATTTTGGTGGTTAACTAATTCACAACTCTGGAGTTGTTTGCACAAAAAAACAATGGATGGTAACCGAGCAGAGCTGAGTGGCCAAACTGTGGTATTAGGCCAAAACTATTGGCTGGGTTAGATGCAGAAAAAAAATTATTTTTAATTTGCAACCTGATGGAGGTCAGTATAGATGGACTAATAGAACAAGTCCCACACGCTGCTAGAAGCCCAAATATTTTTTCAGAGATAAATGAAGAAAAAAATTATTTTTAATTTGCAACCTGATGGAGGTCAGTATAGATGGACTAATAGACCAAGTCCCACACACTGCTAGAAGCCCAAATATTTTTTCAGAGCTAGATGCAGAAAAAAATTATTTTTAATTTGCAACCTGATGGAGGTCAGTATAGATGGACTAATAGACCAAGTCCCACACACTGCTAGAAGCCCAAATATTTTTTCAGAGCTAGATGCAGAAAAAAATTATTTTTATTTTGCAACCTGATGGAGGTCAGTATAGATGGACTAATAGAACAAGTCCCACACGCTGCTAGAAGCCCAAATATTTTTTCAGAGATAAATGAAGAAAAAAATTATTTTTAATTTGCAACCTGATGGAGGTCAGTATAGATGGACTAATAGACCAAGTCCCACACACTGCTAGAAGCCCAAATATTTTTTCAGAGCTAGATGCAGAAAAAAAATATTTTTAATTTGCAACCTGATGGAGGTCAGTATAGATGGACTAATAGACCAAGTCCCACACACCGCTAGAAGCCCAAATATTTTTTCAGAGCTAGATGCAGAAAAAAATTATATTCAGTTTGCAACCTGATGGAGGTCAGTATAGATGGACTAATAGAATGATGCTATGCCCAAAAGATTTTACTTCACTAGGTGCAGTAAAAAAATTGGTATTCTATACACAGGTGGTATATCTTGCAACACAGATAGGCTACTCCACTGACTAACACACTCTGCAATAGGCCAAAAAGGATTAGCTTTGCTAGATTCAGCCAAATGCTGTGAAAAAAACTTGCACAGCACTGGCACAGACCTGCCTGGCAAAAACTGATAGGAACTGATGTAACCTAGTCCTGAAAAGGACTCCAATTACAATTAGTCTTTACTCCCACAATCTATCTATTTAAGAGCACAGACCTGCCTGATAAAAGTCGTAGGAAATGCTGTAACCTAGTCCTTAAAAGGACTGCAATCACAACTATTCCCTACTCCCAAGCTATCTGTAGATTTGTGCGAAAATTGGCTTGAAATTAACAAGGTATAGCGCACACAGCAACAGCGGTGCCGTCTAACACGCAGCTGCAGCAGTGAGAAAATGGTGGAGACGGGGAAAATGGCTTGGTCTTATAGGGCAAGGACATGTGACATACACTGCCAATCACACATGCCCTTGCTTGTGTGAAAAAAAGCACTTCGCTCCGTGTGTGCGCTGCTGATAGGCTGACAGATTGCACCTCCCCACTGCAAATGCGGGAAAGAGAAAAAAAAATGGAGATCTTCATTGTTCCTGCAGAGATCCATCCCCTGCCCCTCCCCCCGCCCCGCTGTACTCTCAAACTGCGTATTAACATTAATTTTCATCATTACTGAGAAAAAATCCAGTTATGATTTTGGTGCACGAACAGTTATCGAACATAACCTCGAACAGCCGAATTTTTCTCAAATTGTTCGTGTTCGCCGACCGGCTCGAACACCGCCCAAAACAGCTCGAATTTGAGATTGGCAAACAGTTCGAGTAGAACAACGCTCATCTCTATAAGCAACCTCGACCGGCTGTTCAAGGAATACATACATGTGGCAAGATGTACACTGGATAGCATTGTCAATAATGGAGCTAATTTCCTAATGGGGATTGCAATAGACAGAATGTTAAGTAAAAAGTAAAGTAAAGAATTAAAGAATTACAGTCAGCAATTCAGTCCAAAGTCCTCCCTTCCAAACTCCCTGAATCCAAGTCACTGAAAAACAAGTCACACACTTACTTTCGTTCACACTTACGCTCCGGACACACGCAGCTCGTTCACACTCGCAAAATAAGAGATTTAAAGAGTTTTTTTTTTTTCCCCTTTCCAGCAATGCACCCTTCACCTCAATGCACTTCCAAAGGACTAAATGTCCAACCAGCTGCGCCTTATAAACCCTTAATTATGACCCCTTCCCCTTAATTAACCCCTTGTGAGTAAAGCTACACCTCAGGATTTTAGTGCAATGTAGTTAACCCTTAAATACACAGGTAGTAAACTAAGAAACTAAAACTGTAGTGAGAAAATAGGTTTTAAAAAGTCCAATAAAACTAAACAGGTAGAAAAGCACTCAGCAGGTCACAATGCAGCACTCACCGCAATTCACACAGGTATTTTCTGCAGGATTCCCAATACCTCTTTACTGAAAAACAAGTCACACACTTACTTTCGTTCGCACTTACGCTCCGGACACACGCAGCTCGTCCACACTCGCAAAATAAGAGATTTAAAGAGTTTTTTTTTTTTTCCCCTTTTCCAGCAATGCACCCTTCACCTCAATGCACTTGATTCTTCATCATTTTTGGTGGCCACATTGTCTTACTGCTGCCAAATAATTATTTCCTCAGATGCACATTCAATTAAAATGTATCGCGGTGCAGAGAGCCACCGGTTCCCTGTACTGCAATACTTCTGCCATCCACCGGCCTATCAGAAGCCTGCGGATGATGGTGAAGAGAACCAGGCTGGAGCTCATTACTACAAGATGGGTACCAGTATGGGAGATATTACTGCAAGATCCGGGCCAGAAAGCAGAACATTACTACTAGAGATGAACCCTTAAAGCAGGGCCGGCGTCAGCACCCGGGCAAGTGCCGGGGCTCTGAGCAAGCGGGGGGACTCACTCACCGTCACTCACCTGCCACACTATGGAACCCGTGAGCGGAGGAGAGCGATGTCAGTGCTTGCTTTCCCCTGCTTGCTCAGGGCCCCGGCAGCCGGCACAATACTTACCCCTCCTTGTGCCTCCACAGCAGCTCCGGTCTCTTCCGCGTCTCTGACTGTGACATCTCAGGTCAGAGGGCACGGTGACGTCTCTCCACCGCACTCTCTCCTGCACCGTCACAGCGCAGAGTGGGAAGATGCTGGCGCAGGTGAGGAGTCCAGAGCTGAGCAGCGGCAGCAGGTGAGAAGCGAAGTGAGTATTTGATTTTTTTTTTTTAATGTATGGAGGCATGGGGCATTATAAGGGAGGGGTGGTTGACATCCTGCATGGGGCATTAAAAGGGGGGGGGAGTGTCATCCTGCTTGGGGCATTAAAAGGGGAGGAGTGAAATACTGCATGGAGCATTATAAGGGAGGGGGGTGACATCCTGCATGGGGCATTAACAGGGGGGGGGAGTGACATCCTGCATGGGGCATTATAAGGGAAGGGGTGTGGCATCCTCCATGTGGCATTAAAAGGGGGGGGAGTGACATCCTGCATGGGGCATTATAAGGGGGGGTGACATCCTGCATGGGGCATTAAAAGGGGGGGAAGTTGTCGCAGAGTGCATCTTCTTACAGTCACCACTGTACTTATGAGAGCTTCAATCAGCAAGATATCTTGAGTAAACAATATTTACTTCATACTGGATAAATATGAGATGCAATTCAGTGTCACACAGTCCGTGTGCTGCTGACATAACACATTCAGGAAAAAAAAAAAAACACACAGGAAGTAAAAACAACCAACAATTGAGAGATCTCCTCCCACCATTACAGCAAGCATATATCTTTACACACTATCGCCATCTGCTGTCTGGTTAGTATAAAGTCCTCCTTTCACTTATAATAAGTCTTAATCTGTTGTATATGCCAACACCCTTTCTCAACAGTAAGGACTTATTCAATCAAACCCAACTTTTTATTAGTCTCTGGTGTTTATCAGCATTCAACGCCTTTGTGAAGATGTCTGCTGTCATTTCTTCAGTAGGACCATACTCTAACTTCAAGACTCCTTGTTTCTGATGATCTCTCAAGAAATGATATTTCACATCAATATGCTTGGTTCTTGGATTGACTCCATCTGAGCAAGAGCAAGACATCCTTGATTGTCCTCTTTCAGTTTTGTTGGTTCCAACTGTGGTTGTCCTAATTCTGTCAACAATTGTCTTAACCACAGTACTTCTTGACTCGCATGTGCTGCGGCAACATATTCTGCTTCTGTTGAAGACAGTGTCACAATTGACTGTTTCTTACTTGTCCAACTTATTGGTCCACCTGAGAGAAAAAAAATATGTCCACTGGTAGATCTTCTGTCAGTTGGATCTCCAGCCCAATCTGCATCAACATATCCTGTTAAAATGCAATTATCACTTGTGGGTAATTTCAGCTTAACATTGCTAGTTCCTTTCAAATAATGCATTACTCTCTTCACGGCATTCCAATCAGCTTTATTTGGTTTTGATACCTTTCTACTCAGGATTCCTACTGCTGCTGCGATGTCTGGTCTTGTAACGGTCGCTAGATACAGTAGTTTTCCTATTGCTGTTCTGTATTCTTCATTATTTGGTAGAATATTTTTTTCACTGTTCATCTCTTTTAGATAATTAGTTTCCATTGGAGACTTTACTGTTTTTGCATCCTTTAATCCAAATTTTTCTGTTATGTCTTGAATCATGTGATTTTGATTCAGTAGGAAACTTCTGTCTTCTTCTCTTTCTACCTGTATTCCTAGGTACTGTTTCACATTTCCCAAGTCTTTGATTTCTAAATGTTGCTTCAGGATTTTTAGAATGTTTTCTTTATCCCTTTCTTGTTTAAAACAAATCAAAATGTCGTCTACATATATGAGTACATAAATCCATCTATTAATCAGCCTTTTTGTGTACAAGCATGGATCAGCTTTGCTTCTTTGAAATTTTTCATTTGTAAGTACTTTCGTGATTTTGTCATTCCACGCTTTAGCTACTTGCTTTAAACCATATATGCTTTTCTGTAGTTTGCAAACTATGTTTGGATTTCTTTCATCTTTGAATCCTGGAGATTGTTCCCTATAAATGTCTTCTGTTAAATCTCCATTCAGAAAAGCTGTCTTTACATCCAGATGTCTCAGTTCCATCTGCTTCATTGCTGCAACTGTAAGTAAAGTTCTTATTGTAGTGTGTTTGACAACTGGAGCAAATGTCTCATCATAGTCTTCTCCATATTTTTGAGAATACCCTTTAGCTACGAGTTTTGCTCGGTTTCTTTCAGCTGTGCCATCTGTTTGGTATTTTACTTTAAAAATCCATTTACATCCTATGGCTTTTCTTCCTTCTGGTAAATCTGTTAGTGTCCATGCATTTGAATCATGCATGGATTTAATTTCTGTTTCTGTTGCTTCTATCCATTTATTAGCTTCTTCTTCAGGAAGTTTAGATATGTCTTCCCAAGAGGTAGGCTCATAAATTTTTCTTATGCTTGTCTTGTATGAGAGACGTTTTAGTGGTTTTCCTTTGTTCTCTCTCATTGAATGTCTTGGTTCTGTGTCTGTTTGTAGTTGTGATTCTTCACTTTTTGTGATTCTTCACTTTCAGTATTTTGTTCTTCATTGATTTCTACTTCTTTCTCATCAGATATTTCTTCAGTTATGTCACTATTGTTTTTCTCACTTTTTGTTTCAACTGAAATCATAATGTCTTCATTTAAATCTTCAATGAATGTCACACTGTTACTCACCGTAACTCTGTCTGTTTTGGGATCTAGGATTCTATATCATTTGCAATTTTCACTATATCCAACAAATATTCCTTCCATGGATCTGTTTTGAAGTTTGGAATGTTTTTCTGTTGGAATGAATATAAAAAGTTTACATCCAAAAACTTTTAAATGATTGACACTTGGTTTCATACCTTGCCACAGTTCACATGGAGTTTTCATCAGTTTTCTGGAAAAAAGTCGGTTCTGTAGATATGTAGCTGTCATTGCTGCCTCACCCCAATATTTCTCTGGTAGTTTGGAATCCGTCAGCATACATCTTATCATTTCTGTTAGAGTTCTGATTTTCCTTTCTGCTACTCCATTTTGTTCAGGTGTGTATGGAAAAGTTTTCTGGTGTTCTATTCCATTTTGTCTTAAGTAGTCTTCTATTCTGTGACCTGTAAATTCACCTCCATTATCACTTCTGATGACAATTGGCTTCCTTTGAAATTTGTTACCTGATCTTGTTACATAGTCTACAAGTTTATCAAAAACTTCACTTTTGTTCTTAATTAAGTATGTGACTGTGTATCTTGAGTAGTCGTCTATAAAAGTCAACATGTATCTATTGCCTCCTGATGTAGTCACTTTCATGGGTCCACATACGTCAGTATGCACCAAATCAAGTGGTCTTTCGCTTTTCATCTCACTTTCTTTTGGAATAGATATCCTTGTGGCTTTGGATTTTATACAACATTCACATCTTACGGTAATTGAGCAATCTGATATCTTTAAATCTTTTGTCAATTCTTTTCTCTGTAGTTCCCTTATACTGTCAGGGTATCTATGTCCTAGACGTCTATGCCACATGTGAATACAGTTTTTGTGATTATGTGTACATACCTTCATCTGTTCCTTTGGTGTGTCAAAATTATATAATTGTTCATCTGCCTTCACTTTGGTTATCACCTTGTTTCCTGCAATAATTGCACACTCATTGTTTTTGAATTTTACTGTAGGTCCTTTTGCTGTTAAACGCTTCACAGATAACAATCCGCCTTCCAATTTTGGAACATACAACACATCCTGTACAAGTATCTTTGAATCTTGTCCGAACTTGTTTGAACAATTTAGCATACCTTGTCCGATACCTTCTGCAGTTATTTTGCTTCCATCTGCAAGATAAATGGCTTCTTTCTTATCTAAATCAAGATCGGTAAAGAAATTATTGTCACTTGTCATATAACTCGTTGCTAGAGATGAGCGTTGTTCTACTCGAACTGTTCGCCAATCTCAAATTCGAGCTGTTTTGGGCGGTGTTCGAGCCGTTCGGCGAACACGAACAATTTGAGAAAAATTCGGCTGTTCGAGGTTATGTTCGATAACTGTTCGTGCACCAAAATCATAACTGGATTTTTTCTCAGTAATGATGAAAATTAATGTTAATACGCAGTTTGAGTGTACAGCGGGGTGGGGGGAGGGGCAGGGGATGGATCTCTGCAGGAACAATGAAGATCTCCATTTTTTTTTTCTCTTTCCCGCATTTACAGTGGGGAGGTGCAATCTGTCAGCCTATCAGCAGCGCACACACGGAGCGAAGTGCTTTTTTTCACACAAGCAAGGGCATGTGTCATTGGCAGTGTATATCACATGTCCTTGCCCTATAAGACCAAGCCATTTTCCCCGTCGCCACCATTTTCTCACTGCTGCAGCTGCGTGTTAGACGGCACCGCTGTTGCTGTGTGTGCTATACCTTGTTAATTTCAAGCCAATTTTCGCACAAATCTACAGATAGCTTGGGAGTAGGGAATAGTTGTGATTGCAGTCCTTTTAAGGACTAGGTTACAGCATTTCCTACGACTTTTATCAGGCAGGTCTGTGCTCTTAAATAGATAGATTGTGGGAGTAAAGACTAATTGTAATTGGAGTCCTTTTCAGGACTAGGTTACATCAGTTCCTATCAGTTTTTGCCAGGCAGGTCTGTGCCAGTGCTGTGCAAGTTTTTTTCACAGCATTTGGCTGAATCTAGCAAAGCTAATCCTTTTTGGCCTATTGCAGAGTGTGTTAGTCAGTGGAGTAGCCTATCTGTGTTGCAAGATACACCACCTGTGTATAGAATACCAATTTTTTACTGCACCTAGTGAAGTAAAATCTTTTGGGCATAGCATCATTCTATTAGTCCATCTATACTGACCTCCATCAGGTTGCAAATTGAATATAATTTTTTTCTGCATCTAGCTCTGAAAAAATATTGGGCTTCTAGCTGTGTGTGGGACTTGTTGTATTAGTCCATCTATACTGACCTCCATCAGGTTGCAAACTGAATATATTTTTTTCTGCATCTACCTCTGAAAAAATATTGGGATTCTAGCTGTGTGTGGGACTTGTTCTATTAATCCATCTATACAGACCTCCATCAGGTTGCAAACTGAATATATTTTTTTCTGCATCTACCTCTGAAAAAATATTGGGCTTCTAGCTGTGTGTGGGACTTGTTGTATTAGTCCATCTATACTGACCTCCATCAGGTTGCAAACTGAATATCTTTTTTTCTGCATCTACCTCTGAAAAAATATTGGGCTTCTAGCTGTGTGTGGGACTTGTTCTATTAATCCATCTATACAGACCTCCATCAGGTTGCAAACTGAATATATTTTTTTCTGCATCTACCTCTGAAAAAATATTGGGCTTCTAGCTGTGTGTGGGACTTGTTGTATTAGTCCATCTATACTGACCTCCATCAGGTTGCAAATAGTGTTGAGCCACCCCCGTAGTGTTCGAGTTCGGTTCGGTTCGTCGAACACCCGTGTGTTCGCCGAACTGTTCGTCGAACTGTTCGTCGAACACCTTCGAACACCGTTAAAACCAATGGCAGGCAAACAAAAACACATAGAAACATATAGAAAACACCTTCAAAGGTGTCCAAAAGCTGACAAACTGCTCAGAAGACACAACTAACACATGGAAAAGTGACAAGTACATATAGTCATGCGAAAATAAAAGAGGTGGAGGAGTAAAAGGAGGGGGAGACACAGATATAGGCATGTCATGCCCTTCTAAAATCCAAAAAGTGAGAAGCCGACACGGCCAGTCCGCTCCTGCCCGTGCCACCTCCGTGTCGCCGGGTTTGTGCCATAGCCGCGGTGAACCCTGATGGCCAGCCCCCCTCTCCCAATACTGGTGCCTGTCCGCTGGTGGGTCGAGCGAGCCCCCCTGTGGTGGAGGCAGCTCTAAGCTTTTTAATTTAAATTGTCTCTCTAATTTGAATGAATACACTTTAAATCCATTTACAAGGATCTATTGGAGGGCAAGTCTCATGCCAGCAGCCGCGTAATTCCAGCTCCAGTAGCGTCCACTAAAGCTGCTGCAGTTAAAAAGCTTTTATAAGGATCGAGCTCGGCTGTCCACTGCAAGGCATCCTACTGCCAGTCCCAGCCCCTATGCCTTGGGGTGCCTCCTGATGCTCTTCACGGAGTATCCCATGGTCCCGAAGCATTTCCTTTGAAAAAATTAAGTGTCTAAACTACAGGTGGTGTAGCTTACTTAACAGCCGGGATAATCCGCTGACTAGCAGACACTGCTACTAGTCACAAATTATTTCCTGGGCTAGATGCAGTTAAATATTTGTAATTAGATACTCTCGTTGGATGCTGAGAAAGCATTCCATAGAGTCTCCTGGCACGCCATATATGATTCTCTTAAAAAGCTTGGGGTAGGGGTCTAGGGGACCCTTTTATAGCCAAAATCACGGCCCTGTATCGCAATACGTCACCTAGGCTGAAGATAAATGGAACTGTAGCACCCTGAGGGCTCGGTTGCTACAGACGTATTGCACCTCACCCAGAGGTGTGATATCTCACTCTCAGGTAAGGATGGAGTGTGGATCAGGACCCGACACCTGCATGCATTACACCACATTGCCGTGGGGCAGGTCGACCAATATGCCCCTGAGATGGGCACGACAGTCCCTGTCCCTGGCTGGAGAGGGGGGAGGGAACACTGAGGAAGGGGAACCCTGTAGTGCAGGAGCAGGGAGGAAGCAGTTCCTGGGTGCATTGAGAAGGGAGTATAAAAGGTGGGCACCATCTTAGTTCAGTGCAGAGAAGTCTGAGCAGAAGTGGCAGGGAGCAGGGGCTCTGCATGAGCTCTGCTCCACAGGCGGGCCTAGTAACAGAGGCCCAGGCCTGGAAGAGGGAGAAGGAAGGAAGAGGAGCGGAGAAGGCTCCAGGAACGAGGAATGAAGGGATCCCAGGGGTGCGGACGGGCGAGTCGCCACCGCACGCCCGAATCCACCTGCGTGGAGGGGTCAGGCCAAAGGGGGAGACCGGTCCCCGAACTAGTGGAGGCAGGAAACGACCCTCAGCTAGAAACCGGAGGCTCTGACATTTTATGTGGCGCAGCCCCTCGCTACACCCGCTAGGAAGGCACCACATAGTATCAGGGAAACTGGCGCCAAGTTTACCAAGAGGAGGCCCGAGGCAGCCGGACAGAAGTGTTGGTAAGAAAGGCCAGACAAAGGACACACAAAGGGGGTCCTGTGAAGTGCTCCAAAGTTATCTGGGAGTTGTCTGAGCCCCTCACCTGGTGAGCACAGTACGACGTGGGCAGCCGTTACCTGCAGACGTGGTCTGGATAATAAGAACTGTGAGTAAAGGCCCTGGACTGCATCACTGACTCCGTGTCGTTACTGCTGCTGCCCTGCACCATCACCCCCATCCTCCGCATACACTGCCCTGAGGCTATACTCCTCCCGTGGGGAGTTATGCTACGCTCTGCTGCACCCACAACACCAGCCTCAGCGGTCTGCCCTGTAGCGGCGGTTCACTCTGACCGCAATCCACGGGTGGCGTAGTCGGACATTTAAACATCAAAACCACATAAATAGTTCCGCCACTGGTTTGACCGCCCTGAGCCACGAAGACTACAACCACCAGCATCCACCAAAAAGGGTCCGGCTCCGGGTGTCCCAAGGCCCAGGGGGTGCGTCAGAACATTTTCATCACCTTTCACAATCACCAATGGGACAAGGCAGGGATGTCCTCTGTCCCCTCTCTTATACATCCTAGTGACGGAGCACCTGCTCTCATCAGTTCGCCATAACCCCAATATTAGGTGGATTGAGGTGGGAGGCACCGAGTACAAGTGCTCTCTATTTGCTGATGATGTCCTAGTATATATCACTCAATCACATATATCCATCCATGCTGTTATGGCTGAAATAGATCACTTTGTTACATGGTAAAATTTTAAAATCAATGCAGCGAAGTCTGAGGCCCTCGATGTCTCCCTCCCCAAATCCATATAGGATTCCATCCAGTCCAACTTTCCCTTTGCCTGGCCCTCACAGGGTATCAAATACTTAGGAATTCCTATTCATAGAGACCTCTCCCATCTATGTTATCTTAATTTTGGGCCCTTTATTGAACAATTCCATACAGACCACGGTTGGCAAGTTAGAACTGTAAGATTCACTACGTGAACCGCTGGTGTTTTGTGGAAAAGCACATGTACACCGCGTTCCAAATTATTATGCAAAAAGTGTTTAGGAGTGATAAGGGAAGAATTTGTTTGTTTGTCAGTTAAACTCATTGATGGTGATGTGTGTCAGGGCTCTTTATATCACTGTAAGCAATTGCAGACACCTGTGCTAATTAGTTTGGCAGGTGTGTCCAATGAAAGGCAAGACTACTTAAGAAGGCTCTCTCACATTATTAAGCAGCCTACATTTTCTGCCAAAATGGGAAAGAAAAAGGATGTGTCGGCTGCTGAGAAGCAACAAATTGTGGAGTGTTTAGGTCAAGGCATGACTACAATCAACATTGTGCGATGATCAGGATGAAGTGTCTTGGCAATCAAGAAGTATGTAGCTGATTCACAGTACACACGTGTGCGTGCTGATAAGGGCAAATTGAGGACTCTTTCCTACAGGCAATTACGTCAGGTTGAAAGAGCAGCGGCAAAAAAGCCTTGTCATAGCAGCAGACAAGTTTTTGAAGCTGCTTGTGCCTCCAACGTCCCCCGAACAACAAGATGCAGGGTCCTTCAGAGGTTTGCAGCGTCCTTCAGAGGTTTGCAGCTGTGCATACGCCATCCTGTCGACCTCCTCTATCCACTTCACACAAGCAGAAACGGCTCCAGTGGGCCAAACATTACATGAAGACTGATTTCAAAACTGTTTTGTTCACGGATGAGTGCCGTGCAGCGCTCGATGGTCCAGATGGATGGAGTGGAGGATGGCTGGTTGATGGACACCCCACGCAAACACGGCTACAGCGCCAACAAGGAGGAGGTGGAGTAATGTTTTGGGCTGGAATCATGGGGAGAGAGATTGTCAGCCCCTTTAGGATCCCTGAAGGCGCTAAAGATGAACTCCATAATGTATGTGGATTTTCTCAAACAGCACTTCCTGCCATGGTTCAAGAAGAAGAACCGTGTATTTCACAGCAAGATCATTTTTCTGCATGATAATGCACCATCTCATGCTGCACATAAAACATCTGCATCTCTGGCTGATATGGGCATAAAAGGGGACAAACTTATGGTGTGACCCCCATGCTCCCCTGACCTCTACCCCATTCAGAACCTTTGGAGCATCATTAAAAGGAGTGTCTATGATGGCGGGAGGCAGTTCACATCTAAGCAACAGCTCTGGGAGGGTATTCTGTCCTCATGCAAAACAATTGAAGTAGAAACCATCCAAAACCTGACAAATTCAATGGACGAGAGAGTTCAGATGCTCCTTTCGAACAAGGGGTCCTATGTGAAAATGTAACATCACCTAGAATAAAGTTTTGAGTTGAAAACTGTTTGATTTCAGTTTCTAACAACCTGCTAATGCTTATAATTTCAAAAATGACCATTTTTTTGGTCTTTATTAAAATGAAAAGGTTGATCGAAAAGTTTGGGGGATCTAAGAGTGTGGCAACCCAGTAGTCATGATTACTTCGAATTCTGACAATATGAGGGTCATGCTGCAGGTAGTGCAGCAAGAAGGCACTTATGTGTCTTGCGCATCTCGGAGCCCCAAAATTATTTTCCGGGCTAGATGCAACTAAAAATTATTTTTAATTTTAAATCTGGTGGAGCTTATTATAGATGGCCTAATAGGATCAGTGCTGCACACTGCTACAAAGCCCAAATTATTTTCCAGTCAAGATACAGATAAACATGATTAGTAATTTGAAAGCTTAAAACGTTTGGTAGGGTGATTTTAACCAATCATCAAGCTTTTACTCTCCCCAGGATGACACAGGGGTAGAAAAGTCATTTCGGATCCATGATTTGTTCATCTTTATGAACGTGAGTCTGTCTACATTATCAGTGGAGAGCCGCGTGCGCTTATCTGTCAGCACACCACCAGCAGCGCTGAACACACGTTCAGACAGAACGCTGGCTGCGGGGCATGACAAGATCTCCAAGGCGTAAGTGGCTAGCTCCGGCCATTTATCCAGATTGGAAGCCCAAAAAGAGCAAGGGTCCAGTGACACAGTCGTGGCTTCAATGTTTACTTGGAGATACTCCTGTACCATCGTCTCTAGGCGTTGACTATGTGTCAGTCTTCTTGTCTCCTGTGGCCTTGCAAAGGATGGGCTAAAAAAGTGGTGAAATGATTCCGCAAAATTGATGTTACCAGCAGATACTGTGGTTCTGTTACGGTTTGAGTGCTGAACACTTGACGGTCCCACGGTTGGCAAGTTGGAACTGTGAGATTCACTACGTGCACCACTGGTATTTTGTGGAAAAGCACATGGAAGATTCTGCAACAGTCTCTGCTGATACTCCTGCATGCGTGCATCCCTTTCTATGGCAGGAATAATTTCTGCAAATTTACTTTTGTATCGGGGATCTAACAGTGTGGCAACCCAGTAGTCAGGATTATTTCTAATTCTCACAATTCGAGGGTCATGATGCAGGTAGTGCAGCAAGAAGGCACTCATGTGTGTTGCGCATCCAGGAGCACCAAGTCCCTGTTGTGTTGGTGGCGAGGTAACAATCATGCTTCCTTCCTCTGTCCTCTCCCCCCAACCTCGCACAACAGAAATGTGATCAAGGTCTCCCTCATCTGATGAGTCTTCCATCAGTTCGTCCTCCACTTCTTCCTGGGCTCCTGCACCTTCCTCACTAGTTTGGCTGCTACCATGCTCCCTGGTAAAACCATCTCCCCCACCCTCACATGCCTGCCGCCTTGGTGCTGCCGACCTTCTGGACCTTGCAGATGTTAGCCCTTCCGCATACAACTCCTCCTCCTCTACTTCCTCCACCTCCTCTTGTGCCACCACCTGACTCCGAATTCTGTTTAACATGTGCTCCAGCATGTAAATCACCGGAATAGTCATGCTGATAATGGCATCGTCAGCACTAAACATCTTCGTCGCCATTTCAAAACTGTGCAGAAGGGTGCATAGGTCCCTGATCTGAGACCACTCCTCCAGCGTGATTTGCCCCACCTCTGAATCTCGTTGGCCCAGGCTATACGTCAGAACGTATTGCACCAGGGCTTGTCGGTGCTGCCACAGTCGCTGCAACATGTGCAGAGTTGAATTCCACCGGGTAGGCACATCGCATTTTAGCCGGTGAAGTGGCAGGCTCAACGACTTCTGTAGAGATGTAAGTCGCTGAGCTGTGGGATGCGAACGGCGGAAGTGAGCACACAGCGACCGTGCCCTCTGCAGAAGGCCATCTAGTCTGGGATAGTGGGCTAAAAATTGCTGGACAACCAGGTTCAACACGTGAGCCATACAAGGCACGTGTGTGACATTGCCCCGGCGAAGGGCCGCACCCAGGTTTGCAGCATTGTCGCACACGGCCTTCCCTGGTTTCAGGTCCAGTGGAGACAACCATTCATGAAATTGGTTCTCCAGAGCTGACCACAACTCCTCAGCTGTGTGACTCACATTTCCCAGACATTTCAATGTAAAAACCGCCTGATGACGTTGAGCCCTACTGCCAGCATAGTAAGGAGGTGTGCACGATCCCTTCTGCGCAGTTAGAAAGCTTGTGGCATGACCAGACAGGCTTTGGGTGCAGGTGGAAGACCGAGAGGAGGTTGAGAAGGCAGAAGCAGTGGAGGAACTTTGATATAAAGAGGATTGACGTACAACTCGTGGGGACGGCAAGACTTGGACAGCAGCCCCTTGTCCTGCTGTCACCATAGTTACCCAGTGCCCAGTCAGCGACATGTAACGCCCCTGTCCATGCCTACTCGTCCAAGTGTCTGTGGTGAAATGCACCCTGTCACACACAGAGTTTCTCAAAGAAGCGGTGATGTTGTGTGCGACATGCTGGTGGAGCGCAGGCACACCTTTCTTTGAGAAGTAGTGCCGACTGGGCATCTGGTACTGGGGCACTGCGACGGACATAAGGTCTCGAAAATCCTCTGTGTCCACCAGGCGGAAAGGCAGCATTTCTGTAGCCAAGAGATTGCAGATGGTGAAATTCAACCTCTTAGCTTTCTCATGGCTAGGAGGAAATGGTCTTTTACTTGTCCACATCTGAGGGACCGAGGGCTGGCTATTGTGCTTAGACGGGGTTGATAAGGGTGTCCCCGGCAAACTGCCGGTCTGTGAGGAAGATGCAGGCGGACATGTTAGGTTGCCTTCATCCAAAGGTGGTGCTATCGATGTCGGACAGCGCTCAACACCAGCTGGTGTTACCACCTTCAAAGAAAATGATGACCTGCCAATCACGCTGGCTGTTGCGGGTAAAGAGGTGGCAGGTCTGCGCCCCAAAACAGGTGTGACTGCTGTCCCCCCAGTCACAGAGGATGAAGAGGCCGCGGATGCACAAGATATGGCAGACGGTGGTTGGCCCGGCCGGCTAGGCCGCATTGTAGCACACTGAGCTTCCCACTGCAACTTATGCTTCATGTCCATGTGCCGGTTCATGCATGAAGTACTCAAACTATGTATTTTTTGGCCTCTACTTAGCTTTTGCTGACAAATGTTACAGATAACATGAGTTGGGTCATCTTTATCGATCTGAAAAAATGCCCAGGCTATGCAAGGCTTAGCACCCATGCGACCTGAAGAGCCACCACGACTTGTGGTGAGAGGCAGAGTTGTGTTTGAGGATGCAGTTGTTGACGTGCTTCCAGTACTACGTCTCTGTCCAGGAAGGCGCAACCTGACCTCGTCGTCACTAGCATCTTCCTCCACCTCCTCTGCTGACCTCATCTCTTGGCTGACTGTGGGTTGACAGTAAGTGGGATCTCCGACCTCATCATCATCACCCTGTGCGTTATCACACCCGTCGTCCTCAGAGCCAACCTGTTCCTGCCCTGACAAAAAACTAAAGTTGTCGCTCCAATCAGGTATTTGAGTCTTATCATCGTCTTCCTCATTGTCTCCACCAACAGGAGTTACAGTTTGGGAATGAGGGTCTACATTATGGTCAGAACCTTCTGCGTCTGGTCCTGGATCCGACTCATAAAGATTCTGGGCATCAGTGCAGATCATTTCCTCGTCTGGATTCACAGAAGCGCTGGAGTCGACCTCTGATTCCCAGGCTATAGTATGAGTAAACAGCTCTGCAGACTCAACCATCTGTTCTACCTCATACTCAGACGGGCAGCTGGAGATTTGGGAGCTGTGAGGAAGCAAGTGCGATTTGGGTGACATCTTTGAGGACTGGAGTATTTGTGATGTTGAAGTTGATGTGGAGGAGAGCCCACTTAAGGGAGCACTTGATATCCGTTGAAGCACCTGCTGTTTTTGTGCCTCATCTGGAATTTGTAGCGATTGGCGTGGCCGTAAGAAAGGGATCTTATCACATTGTCCGCTAAAAGAAGTAGACATTTTAGTTTGGCTGGAAGATGGTCTTTCTTCTGCAGATGTTACTGTTGCTTTAACACCTACCCCACGGACACAACCTTTTTTCCCCTTCCAAACACGCCTATTCCCCTTTCCACCAGCAGCAGGCCTTTTTCCACTCATTTTGGTGGTTAACTAATTCACAACTCTGGAGTTGTTTGCACAAAAAAACAATGGATGGTAACCGAGCAGAGCTGAGTGGCCAAACTGTGGTATTAGGCCACAACTATTGGCTGGATTAGATGCAGAAAAAAATTATTTTGAATTTGCAACCTGATGGAGGTCAGTATAGATGGACTAATAGAGAAAGTCTGACACACTCCTAGAAGGCCAAATATTTTTTCAGAGGTAGATGCAGAAAAAAATATATTCAGTTTGCAACCTGATGGAGGTCAGTATAGATGGACTAATACAACAAGTCCCGCACACAGCTAGAAGCCCAAATATTTTTTCAGAGGTACTGTAGATGCAGATAAAAATTATTTTTAATTTGCAACCTGATGGAGGTCAGTATAGATGGACTAATAGAGAAAGTACGACACACTACTAGAAGGCCAAATATTTTTTCAGAGGTAGATGCAGAAAAAAATATATTCAGTTTGCAACCTGATGGAGGTCAGTATAGATGGACTAATACAAAAAGTCCCCCACACAGCTAGAAGCCCAAATATTTTTTCAGAGGTACTGTAGATGCAGATAAAAATTAGTTTTAATTTGCAACCTGATGGAGGTCAGTATAGATGGACTAATAGAGAAAGTCCGACACACTACTAGAAGGCCAAATATTTTTTCAGAGGTAGATGCAGAAAAAAATATATTCAGTTTGCAACCTGATGGAGGTCAGTATAGATGGATTAATAGAACAAGACCCACACACAGCTAGAAGCCCAATATTTTTTCAGAGGTAGATGCAGAAAAAAATATATTCAGTTTGCAACCTGATGGAGGTCAGTATAGATGGACTAATAGAACAAGTCCGACACACTACTAGAAGCCCAAATATTTTTTCAGAGGTACTGTAGATGCAGATAAAAATTAGTTTTAATTTGCAAACTGATGGAGGTCAGTATAGATGGACTAATAGAGAAAGTCCGACACACTACTAGAAGGCCAAATATTTTTTCAGAGGTAGATGCAGAAAAAAATATATTCAGTTTGCAACCTGATGGAGGTCAGTATAGATGGACTAATAGAACAAGTCCCACACACTGCTAGAAGCCCAAATATTTTTTCAGAGGTACTGTAGATGCAGATAAAAATTAGTTTTAATTTGCAACCTGATGGAGGTCAGTATAGATGGACTAATAGAGAAAGTCCGACACACTACTAGAAGGCCAAATATTTTTTCAGAGGTAGATGCAGAAAAAAATATATTCAGTTTGCAACCTGATGGAGGTCAGTATAGATGGACTAATACAACAAGTCCCGCACACAGCTAGAAGCCCAAATATTTTTTCAGAGGTACTGTAGATGCAGATAAAAATTATTTTTAATTTGCAACCTGATGGAGGTCAGTATAGATGGACTAATAGAGAAAGTCCGACACACTACTAGAAGGCCAAATATTTTTTCAGAGGTAGATGCAGAAAAAAACATATTCAGTTTGCAACCTGATGGAGGTCAGTATAGATGGACTAATATAACAAGTCCCACACACAGCTAGAAGCCCAAATATTTTTTCAGAGGTAGATGCAGAAAAAAATATATTCAGTTTGCAACCTGATGGAGGTCAGTATAGATGGACTAATAGAATGATGCTATGCCCAAAAGATTTTACTTCACTAGGTGCAGTAAAAAAATTGGTATTCTATACACAGGTGGTATATCTTGCAACACAGATAGGCTACTCCACTGACTAACACACTCTGCAATAGGCCAAAAAGGATTAGCTTTGCTAGATTCAGCCAAATGCTGTGAAAAAAACTTGCACAGCACTGGCACAGACCTGCCTGGCAAAAACTGATAGGAACTCATGTAACCTAGTCCTGAAAAGGACTCCAATTACAATTAGTCTTTACTCCCACAACCTATCTATTTAAGAGCACAGACCTCCCTGATAAAAGTCGTAGGAAATGCTGTAACCTAGTCCTTAAAAGGACTGCAATCACAACTATTCCCTACTCCCAAGCTATCTGTATATTTGTGCGAAAATTGGCTTGAAATTAACAAGGTATATTGCACACAGCAACAGCGGTGCCGTCTAACACGCAGCTGCAGCAGTGAGAAAATGGTGGCGACAGGGAACATGGCTTGGTCTTATAGGGCAAGGACATGTGACATACACTGCCAATGACACATGCCCTTGCTTGTGTGAAAAAAAGCACTTCGCTCCGTGTGTGCGCTGCTGATAGGCTGACAGATTGCACCTCCCCACTGTAAATGCGGGAAAGAGAAAAAAAAAATGGAGATCTTCATTGTTCCTGCAGAGATCCATCCCCTGCCCCTCCCCCCACCCCGCTGTACACTCAAACTGCGTATTAACATTAATTTTCATCATTACTGAGAAAAAATCCAGTTATGATTTTGGTGCACGAACAGCTATCGAACATAACCTCGAACAGCCGAATTTTTCTCAAATTGTTCGTGTTCGCCGAACGGCTCGAACACCGCCCAAAACAGCTCAAATTTGAGATTGGCGAACAGTTTGAGTAGAACAACGCTCATCTCTAGTTGCAAACTGAATATATTTTTTTCTGCATCTACCTCTGAAAAAATATTGGGCTTCTAGCTGTGTGTGGGACTTGTTCTATTAATCCATCTATACAGACCTCCATCAGGTTGCAAACTGAATATATTTTTTTCTGCATCTACCTCTGAAAAAATATGTGGCCTTCTAGCAGTGTGTGGGACTTTCTCTATTAGTCCATCTATACTGACCTCCATCAGGTTGCAAACTGAATATAATTTTTTTCTGCATCTAGCTCTGAAAAAATATTTGGCCTTCTAGCAGTGTGTGGGACTTTCTCTATTAGTCCATCTATACTGACCTCCATCAGGTTGCAAATTAAAAATAATTTTTATCTTCATCTACAGTACCTCTGAAAAAATATTTGGGCTTCTAGCTGTGTGTGGGACTTGTTCTATTAGTCCGTCTATACTGACCTCCATCAGGTTTCAAATTGAATATAATTTTTATCTGCATCTAGCTCTGAAAAAATATTTGGCCTTCTAGCAGTGTGTGGGACTTTCTCTATTAGTCCATCTATACTGACCTCCATCAGGTTGCAAATTGAATATAATTTTTATCTGCATCTAGCTCTGAAAAAATATTTGGCCTTCTAGCAGTGTGTGGGACTTTCTCTATTAGTCCATCTATACTGACCTCCATCAGGTTGCAAATTAAAAATAATTTTTATCTGCATCTACCTCTGAAAAAATATTTGGGCTTCTAGCTGTGTGTGGGACTTGTTCTATTAATCCATCTATACAGACCTCCATCAGGTTGCAAACTGAATATAATTTTTTTCTGCATCTAGCTCTGAAAAAATATTTGGCCTTCTAGCAGTGTGTGGGACTTGTTCTATTAGTCCATCTATACTGACCTCCATCAGGTTGCAAACTGAATATATTTTTTTTCTGCATCTACCTCTGAAAAAATATTGGGCTTGTAGCTGTGTGTGGGACTTGCTCTATTAATCCATCTATACAGACCTCCATCAGGTTGCAAACTGAATAAAAATTTTTTCTGCATCTACCTCTGAAAAAATATTTGGGCTTCTAGCTGTGTGTGGGACTTGTTCTATTAGTCGATCTATACTGACCTCCATCAGGTTGCAAATTGAAAATAATTTTTATCTGCATCTAGCTCTGAAAAAATATTTGGCCTTCTAGCAGTGTGTGGGACTTTCTCTATTAGTCCATCTATACTGACCTCCATCAGGTTGCAAATTAAAAATAATTTTTATCTGCATCTACAGTACTGCTGAAAAAATATTTGGGCTTCTAGCTGTGTGTGGGACTTGTTCTATTAGTCCATCTATACTGACCTCCATCAGGTTGCAAATTAAAAATATTTTTTTTCTGCATCTAGCTCTGAAAAAATATTTGGCCTTCTAGCAGTGTGTGGGACTTGTTCTATTAGTCCACCTATACTGACCTCCATCAGGTTGCAAATTCAAAATAATTTTTTGTCTGCATATAGCTCTGAAAAAATATTTGGCCTTATAGCAGTGTGTGGGACTTTCTCTATTAGTCCATCTATACTGACCTCCATCAGGTTGCAAACTGAATATATTTTTTTCTGCATCTACCTCTGAAAAAATATTTGGGCTTCTAGCTGTGTGTGGGACTTGTTCTATTAGTCCATCTATACTGACCTCCATCAGGTTGCAAATTGAATATAATTTTTTTCTGCATCTAACCCAGCCAATAGTTTTGGCCTAATACCACAGTTTGGCCACTCACCTCTGCTCGGTTCCCATCCATTGTTTTTTTGTGCAAACAACTCCAGAGTTGTGAATTAGTTAACCACCAAAATAAGTGGAAAAAGACCTGCTGCTGGTGGAAAGGGGAATAGGCGTGTTGGGAAGGGGAAAAAAGGTTGTGTCTGTGGGGTAGGTGTTAAAGCAACAGTAACATCTGCAGAAGAAAGACCATCTTCCAGCCAAACTAAAATGTCTACTTCTTTTAGCAGACAATGTGATAAGATCCCTTTCTTACGGCCACGCCAATCGCTACAAATTCCAGATGAGGCACAAAAACAGCAGGTGCTTCAATGGATATCAAGTGCTCCTTTAAGTGGGCTCTCCTCCACATCAACTTCAACATCACAAATACTCCAGTCCTCAAAGGTGTCACCCCAATCGCACTTGCTTCCTCACAGCTCCCAAATCTCCAGCTGCCCGTCTGCGTATGAGGTAGAACAGATGGTTGAGTCTGCAGAGCTGTTTACTCATACTATAGCCTGGGAATCAGAGGTCGACTCCAGCGCTTCTGTGAATCCAGACGAGGAAATGATCTGCACTGATGCCCAGAATCTTTATGAGTCGGATCCAGGACCAGACGCAGAAGGTTCTGACCATAATGTAGACCCTCATTCCCAAACTGTAACTCTTGTTGGTGGAGACAATGAGGAAGACGATGATAAGACTCAAATACCTGATTGGAGCGACAACTTTAGTTTTTTGTCAGGGCAGGAACAGGTTGGCTCTGAGGACGACGGGTGTGATAACGCACAGGGTGATGATGATGAGGTTGGAGATCCCACTTACTGTCAACCCACAGTCAGCCAAGAGATGAGGTCAGCAGAGGAGGTGGAGGAAGATGCTAGTGACGACGAGGTCAGGTTGCGCCTTCCTGGACAGAGACGTAGTACTGGAAGCACGTCAACAACTGCATCCTCAAACACAACTCTGCCTCTCACCACAAGTCGTGGTGGCTCTTCAGGTCGCATGGGTGCTAAGCCTTGCATAGCCTGGGCATTTTTTCAGATCGATAAAGATGACCCAACTCGTGTTATCTGTAACATTTGTCAGCAAAAGCTAAGTAGAGGCCAAAAAATACATAGTTTGAGTACTTCATGCATGAACCGGCACAGGGACATGAAACATAAGTTGCAGTGGGAAGCTCAGTGTGCTACAATGCGGCCTAGCCGGCCGGGCCAACCACCGTCTGCCATATCTTGTGCATCCGCGGCCTCTTCATCCTCTGTGACTGGGGGGACAGCAGTCACACCTGTTTTGGGGCGCAGACCTGCCACCTCTTTACCCGCAACAGCCAGCGTGATTGGCAGGTCATCATTTTCTTTGGAGGTGGTAACACCAGCTGGTGTTGAGCGCTGTCCGACATCGATAGCACCACCTTTGGATGAAGGCAACCTAACATGTCCGCCTGCATCTTCCTCACAGACCGGCAGTTTGCCGGGGACACCCTTATCAACCCCGTCTAAGCACAATAGCCAGCCCTCGGTCCCTCAGATGTGGACAAGTAAAAGACCATTTCCTCCTAGCCATGAGAAAGCTAAGAGGTTGAATTTCACCATCTGCAAGCTCTTGGCTACAGAAATGCTGCCTTTCCGCCTGGTGGACACAGAGGATTTTCGAGACCTTATGTCCGTCGCAGTGCCCCAGTACCAGATGCCCAGTCGGCACTACTTCTCAAAGAAAGGTGTGCCTGCGCTCCACCAGCATGTCGCACACAACATCACCGCTTCTTTGAGAAACTCTGTGTGTGACAGGGTGCATTTCACCACAGACACTTGGACGAGTAGGCATGGATAGGGGCGTTACATGTCGCTGACTGGGCACTGGGTAACTATGGTGACAGCAGGACAAGGGGCTGCTGTCCAAGTCTTGCCGTCCCCACGAGTTGTGCGTCAATCCTCTTTATGTCAAAGTTCCTCCACTGCTTCTGCCTCCTCAACCTCATCTCGGTCTTCCACCTGCACCCAAAGCCTGTCTGGTCATGCCACAAGCTTTCTAACTGCGCAGAAGGGATCCTGCACACCTCCTTACTATGCTGGCAGTAGGGCTCAACGTCATCAGGCGGTTTTTACATTGAAATGTCTGGGAAATGTGAGTCACACAGCTGAGGAGTTGTGGTCAGCTCTGGAGAACCAATTTCATGAATGGTTGTCTCCACTGGACCAGAAACCAGGGAAGGCTGTGTGCGACAATGCTGCAAACCTGGGTGCGGCCCTTCGCCGGGGCAATGTCACACACGTGCCTTGCATGGCTCACGTGTTGAACCTGGTTGTCCAGCAATTTTTAGCCCACTATCCCAGACTAGATGGCCTTCTGCAGAGGGCACGGTCGCTGTGTGCTCACTTCCGCCGTTCGCATCCCGCAGCTCAGCGACTTACATCTCTACAGAAGTCGTTGGGCCTGCCACTTCACCGGCTAAAATGCGATGTGCCTACCCGGTGGAATTCAACTCTGCACATGTTGCAGCGACTGTGGCAGCACCGACAAGCCCTGGTGTAATACGTTCTGACGTATAGCCTGGGCCAACGAGATCCAGAGGTGGGGCAAATCATGCTGGAGGAGTGGTCTCAGATCAGGGACCTATGCACCCTTCTGCACAGTTTTGAAATGGCGACGAAGATGTTTAGTGCTGACGATGCCATTATCAGCATGACTATTCCGGTGATTTACATGCTGGAGCACATATTAAACAGAATTCGGAGTCAGGTGGTGGCACAAGAGGAGGTGGAGGAAGTAGAGGAGGAGGAGTTGTATGCGGAAGGGCTAACATCTGCAAGGTCCAGACGGTCGGCAGCACCAAGGCGGCAGGCATGTGAGGGTGGGGGAGATGGTTTTACCAGGGCGCATGGTAGCAGCCAAACTAGTAAGGAAGGTGCAGGAGCCCAGGAAGAAGTGGAGGACGAACTGATGGAAGACTCATCAGATGAGGGAGACCTTGATCACATTTCTGTTGTGCGAGGTTGGGGGGAGAGGACAGAGGAAGGAAGCATGATTGTTACCTCGCCACCAACACAACAGGGACTTGGTGCTCCTGGATGCGCAACACACATGAGTGC
Organism: Phyllobates terribilis; assembly: GCF_046119375.1. Taxonomy (NCBI): domain Eukaryota; kingdom Metazoa; phylum Chordata; class Amphibia; order Anura; family Dendrobatidae; genus Phyllobates; species Phyllobates terribilis. The sequence goes on from NW_027362769.1 coordinate 290,137,515, forward strand.
CTTCTTGCTGCACTACCTGCAACATGACCCTCGAATTGTGAGAATTAGAAATAATCCTGACTACTGGGTTGCCACACTGTTAGATCCCCGGTACAAAAGTAAATTTGCAGAAATTATTCCCGCCATAGAAAGGGATGCACGCATGCAGGAGTATCAGCAGAGACTGTTGCAGAATCTTCCATGTGCTTTTCCACAAAATACCAGTGGTGCACGTAGTGAATCTCACAGTTCCAACTTGCCAACCGTGGGACCGTCAAGTGTTCAGCACTCAAACCGTAACAGAACCACAGTATCTGCTGGTAACATCAATTTTGCGGAATCATTTCACCACTTTTTTAGCCCATCCTTTGCAAGGCCACAGGAGACAAGAAGTCTGACACATAGTCAACGCCTAGAGACGATGGTACAGGAGTATCTCCAAGTAAACATTGAAGCCATGACTGTGTCACTGGACCCTTGCTCTTTTTGGGCTTCCAATCTGGATAAATGGCCGGAGCTAGCCACTTACGCCTTGGAGATCTGGTCATGCCCCGCAGCCAGCGTTCTGTCTGAACGTGTGTTCAGCGCTGCTGGTGGTGTGTTGACAGATAAGCGCACGCGGTTCTCCACTGATAATGTAGACAGACTCACGTTCATAAAGATGAACAAATCATGGATCCGAAACGACTTTTCTACCCCTGTGTCATCCTGGGGAGAGTAAAAGCTTGATGATTGGTTAAAATCACCCTACCAACCGTTTTAAGCTTTCAAATTACTAATCATGTTTATCTGTATCTTGACTGGAAAATAATTTGGGCTTTGTAGCAGTGTGCAGCACTGATTCTATTAGGCCATCTATAATAAGCTCCACCAGATTTAAAATTACTAATCATGTTTATCTGTATCTTGACTGGAAAATAATTTGGGCTTTGTAGCAGTGTGCAGCACTGATTCTATTAGGCCATCTATAATAAGCTCCACCAGATTTAAAATTACTAATCATGTTTATCTGTATCTTGACTGGAAAATAATTTGGGCTTTGTAGCAGTGTGCAGCACTGATCCTATTAGGCCATCTATACTAAAGCTTCACCAGATTTAAAATTAATAATAATTTTTAGCTGCATCTAGCCCAGAAAATAATTTTGGGGCTCCGAGATGCGCAAGACATATAAGTGCCTTCTTGCTGCACTACCTGCAGCATGACCCTCATATTGTCAGAATTCGAAGTAATCATGACTACTGGGTTGCCACACTCTTAGATCCCCCAAACTTTTCGATCAACCTTTTCATTTTAATAAAGGCCAAAAAAATGGTCATTTTTGAAATTATAAGCATTAGCAGGTTGTTAGAAACTGAAATCAAACAGTTTTCAACTCAAAACTTAATTCTAGGTGATGTTACATTTTCACATAGGACCCCTTGTTCGAAAGGAGCTTCTGAACTCTCTCGTCCATTGAATTTGTCAGGTTTTGGATGGTTTCTGCTTCAATTGTTTTGCATGAGGACAGAATACCCTCCCAGAGCTGTTGCTTAGATGTGAACTGCCTCCCGCCATCATAGACACTCCTTTTAATGATGCTCCAAAGGTTCTGAATGGGGTAGAGGTCAGGGGAGCATGGGGGTCACACCATAAGTTTGTCCCCTTTTATGCCCATATCAGCCAGAGATGCAGATGTTTTATGTGCAGCATGAGATGGTGCATTATCATGCAAAAAAATGATCTTGCTGTGAAATACACGGTTCTTCTTCTTGAACCATGGCAGGAAGTGCTGTTTGAGAAAATCCACATACATTATGGAGTTCATCTTTAGCGCCTTCAGGGATCCTAAAGGGGCCGACAATCTCTCTCCCCATGATTCCAGCCCAAAACATTACTCCACCTCCTCCTTGTTGGCGCTGTAGCCGTGTTTGCGTGGGGTGTCCATCAACCAGCCATCCTCCACTCCATCCATCTGGACCACCGAGCGCTGCACGGCACTCATCCGTGAACAAAACAGCTTTGAAATCAGTCTTCATGTAATGTTTGGCCCACTGGAGCCGTTTCTGCTTGTGTGAAGTGGATAGAGGAGGTCGACAGGATGGCGTATGCACAGCTGCAAACCTCTGAAGGACCCTGCATCTTGTTGTTCGGGGGACGTTGGAGGCACCAGCAGCTTCAAAAACTTGTCTGCTGCTATGACAAGGCTTTTTTGCCGCTGCTCTTTCAACCTGACGTAATTGCCTGTAGGAAAGAGTCCTCAATTTGCCCTTATCAGCACGCACACGTGTGTACTGTGAATCAGCTACATACTTCTTGATTGCCAAGACACTTCATCCTGATCATCGCACAATGTTGATTGTAGTCCTGCCTTGACCTAAACACTCCACAATTTGTTGCTTCTCAGCAGCCGACACATCCTTTTTCTTTCCCATTTTGGCAGAAAATGTAGGCTGCTTAATAATGTGAGACAGCCTTCTTAAGTAGTCTTGCCTTTCATTGGACACACCTGCCAAACTAATTAGCACAGGTGTCTGCAATTGCTTACAGTGATATAAAGAGCCCTGACACACATCACCATCAATGAGTTTAACTGACAAACAAACAAATTCTTCCCTTATCACTCCTAAACACTTTTTGCATAATAATTTGGAACACAGTGTACATGTGCTTTTCCACAAAACACCAGTGGTTCACGTAGTGAATCTTACAGTTCTAACTTGCCAACCGTGGTCTGTATGGAGTTGTTCAATAAAGGGCCCAAAATTAAGATAACATAGATGGGAGAGGTCTCTATGAATAGGAATTCCTAAGTATTTGATACCCTGTGAGGGCCAGGCAAAGGGAAAGTTGGACTGGATGGAATCCTATATGGATTTGGGGAGGGAGACATCGAGGGCCTCAGACTTCGCTGCATTGATTTTAAAATTTGACCATGTAACAAAGTGATCTATTTCAGCCATAACAGCATGGATGGATATATGTGATTGAGTGATATATACTAGGACATCATCAGCAAATAGAGAGCACTTGTACTCGGTGCCTCCCACCTCAATCCACCTAATATTGGGGTTATGGCGAATTGATGAGAGCAGGTGCTCCGTCACTAGGATGTATAAGAGAGGGGACAGAGAACATCCCTGCCTTGTCCCATTGGTGATTGTGAAAGGTGATGAAAGTGTTCTGACGCGCCCCCTGGGCCTTGGGACACTCGGAGCCGGACCCTTTTTGGTGGATGCTGGTGGTTGTAGTCTCCGTGGCTCAGGGCGGCCAAACCAGTGGCGGAACTATTTATGTGGTTTTGATGTTTAAATGTCCGACTACGCCACCCGTGGATTGCGGTCAGAGTGAACCACCGCTCCAGGGCAGACCGCTGAGGCTGGTGTTGTGGGTGCAGCAGAGCGTAGCATAACTCCCCACGGGAGGAGTATAGCCTCAGGGCAGTGTATGCGGAGGATGGGGGTGATGGTGCCGGGCAGCAGCAGTAACGACACGGAGTCAGTGATGCAGTCCAGGGCCTTTACTCACAGTTCTTATTATCCAGACCACATCTGCAGGTAACGGCTGCCCACGTCGTACTGTGCTCACCAGGTGAGGGGCTCAGACAACTCCCAGATAACTTTGGAGCGCTTCACAGGACCCCCTTTGTGTGTCCTTTGTCTGGCCTTTCTTACCAACCCTTCTGTCCGGCTGCCTCGGGCCTCCTCTTGGTAAACTTGGCGCCAGTTTCCCTGACCCTATGTGGTGTCTTCCTAGCGGGTGTAGCGAGGGGCTGCGCCACATAAAATGTCACAGACTCCTGTTTCTAGCTGAGGGTCGTTTCCTGCCTCCACTAGTTTCGGGGACCGGTCTCCCCCTTTGGCCTGACCCCTCCACGCAGGTGGATTCGGGCGTGCGGTGCGACTCGCCCATCCGCACCCCTGGGATCCCTTCATTCCTCGTTCCTGGAGCCTTCTCCGCTCCTCTTCCTTCCTTCTCCCTCTTCCAGGCCTGGGCCTCTGTTACTAGGCCCGCCTCCAGAGCAGAGCTCATTGAGAGCCCCTGCTCCCTGCCACTTCTGCTCAGACTTCTCTGCACTGAACTAAGATGGTGCCCACCTTTTATACTCCCTTCTCAATGCACCCAGGAACTGCTTCCTCCCTGCTCCTGCACTACAGGGTTCCCCTTCCTCAGTGTTCCTTCCCCCCACTCCAGCCAGGGACAGGGACTGTCATGCCCATCTCAGGGGCATATTGGTCGCCCTGCCCCACGGCAATGTGGTGTAATGCATGCAGGTGTCGGGTCCTGATCCACACTACATCCTTACCTGAGAGTGAGATATCACACCTCTGGGTGAGGTGCAATACCTCTGTAGCAACCGAGCCCTCAGGGTGCTACAGTTCCATTTATCTTCAGCCTAGGTGACGTATTGCGATACAGGGCCGTGATTTTGGCTATAAAAGGGTCCCCTAGACCCCTACCCCAAGCTTTTTAAGAGAATCATATATGGCGTGCCAGGAGACTCTATGGAATGCTTTCTCAGCATCCAACGAGAGTATCTAATTACAAATTTTTAACTGCATCTAGCCAAGGAAATACTTTGTGCCTAGTAGCAGTGTCGGCTAGTCAGCGGATTATCCCGGCTGTTAAGCAAGCTACACCACCTGTAGTTTGGACACTTACTTTTTTCAAAGGAAATGCTTCGGGACCACGGGATACTCAGTGAAGAGCATCAGGAGGCACCCCAAGGCATAGGGGCTGGGACTGGCAGTAGGATGCCTTGCGGTGGACAGCCGAGCTCGATCCTTATAAAAGCTTTTTAACTGCAGCAGCTTTAGTGGACGCTACTGGAGCTGGAATTACGCGGCTGCTGGCATGAGACTTGCCCTCCAATAGATCCTTGTAAATGGATTTAAAGTGTATTCATTCAAATTAGAGAGACAATTTAAATTAAAAAGCTTAGAGCTGCCTCCACCACAGGGGGGCTCGCTCGACCCACCAGCGGACAGGCACCAGTATTGGGAGAGGGGGGCTGGCCGTCAGGGTTCACCGCGGCTCTGGCACAAACCCGGCGACGCGGAGGTGGCACGGGCAGGAGCGGACTGAACGTGTCGGCTTCTCACTTTTTGGATTGTAGAAGGGCATGACATGCCTATATCTGTGTCTCCCCCTCCTTTTACTCCTCCACCTCTTTTCTTTTCGCATGACTATATGTACTTGTCACTTTTCCATGTGTTAGTTGTGTCTTCTGAGCAGTTTGTCAGCTTTTGGACACCTTTGAAGGTGTTTTCTATGTGTTTCTATGTGTTTTTGTTTGCCTGCCATTGGTTTTAACGGTGTTCGAAGGTGTTCGACGATCAGTTCGACGAACAGTTCGGCGAACACACGGGTGTTCGACGAACCGAACCGAACTCGAACACTACGGGGGTGGCTCAACACTACTCGTTGCTCCTGAATCAATAAACCAACCAAGTGATGATTTCTTGTCTGTTACTTTAAATGTGCCATTCCAATTATTCTCACATGAATCGGAAATTGTGTTTTTTACTTTCTGTGTATGCTTTTTATGTTGTAATTTTTGTTGTTCTGCTTTCCATATGGTACAGTCTTTCTTTAAATTACCTTTTTTCTTACATCTGAAGCATTCTCTTGTCTCTTTATTATAGGGTTTTTTTAAATTCTGCAGCTTTAAGAGCGTTTTCACTGTCCTTTTCAGTAGAAGAATCATTTCTTTGTTCTTTTCTTCTCTGATATTCATCTATTAGTCTTGTTTTCACAAAATCTAATGTAATGTCAGTTTCTGGTCTCGTCTCAAGGGCATTTATCAAGGCTGTATAATCTGGTAAACAGCACAATAATATAGCTGCTACATGACTATCTTTAATGTCTTCACTAGTGTTGAGCGATACCTTCCGATATCGGGAAATATCGGATCGGATTGGATCGGACCGATACCGAAAAAGTATCGGATATCGCCGATTCCGATACCGGAAACCAATGCAAGTCAATGGGACATAAATATCGGAATTAAAATAAACCCTTTCTTTCCTTGTAGGTTATTTCTACATGAAGGAAAGCAACTAAGAATAATGTAGAATGTATTGGGGGAGGTGGGGGAGACAATAAAGGCATAGAGGTTTAGCCCAGTCAAATGGAATAGCAGGAATTACTATTTTTTTATTATGTTCTGAGTTACGGAAATATTAACTATGTTAAGTATTTTTATATTTTGTCAGATATTTATGTTTCACTACTTCCATGCTCTTCACCTTCTTTTTTACTTCTCCCACACTTTCTCCTTCATCATCCTCAGCATCTTTTTCATCCACTTCTTCTTCACCTTCTTCTTCTTCACCTTCTTCGTATTATTCTTTTTTTTACATTCTTCATATTCTACTTCTTCATCTTCTTCATATTCTTCTTCTTCATCATATTCTTATTTGTGACAGGCATTCCTGTAGTTGTTATCTATAAAAGGTTGGACATTACACCTTTCGTTCTGCCCGTCACAAAAGATTTACAACAGGATTTGTCCGCGTTCAGTTTGGCCTGCAGCAGCAGGTCTTTTCCAGGGGCACCACGAGGAGGAACGGACTCACCCCCATACACTGCTTAGTCATCTTCTGCTTATAATTTAGATATTATCTTTTGCTCTGATTTTTAGTCTTATGCTTAATGTTCTTCCGCTTTTTGTTCTGCAGCTTCTTGTATTTCTGCTTCTTGGTTTTCTGTCTCTTGTTCTTCTATATCTTGGTGCTTGTCTTCTCTTCTTTGTCTTCTTGGTCAACTTCTTCAGGGTCATCTTCTTGGTCTTCTTCGGGGTGGTCTTCAGGGTCGTCGTCTTCGGGGGTCCTCATCTTCGGGGTCCTCGTCTTCTTCGGGTTGGTCTTCTGGGTCCTCGTCTTCGGGGTCCTCGTCTTCTTCGGGGTGGTCTTCAGGGTCCTCGTCTTCTTCGGGGTGGTCTTCAGGGTCCTCGTCTTCTTCGGGGTGGTCTTCAGGGTCCTCGTCTTCAGGGTCATTGTCTTCGGGGTCCTCGTCTTCTTAGGGTTGGTCTTCAGGGTCCTCGTCTTCAGGGTCCTCGTCAGGGAGATCCAGAGTGATTACCAAGAACCATTTCAAAAAGCTTGAACTTGGAAATGTAGCAGAAGGTACAAGAAAGCTGAGGAACTACCGAGGACCAGCTGACGGTACTGGAACCCGGATGGGTAGCAGAAGGTACAAGAGCCAATGGAACTACCGAGGACCAGCTGATGTTACTGGAACTCGGTTACTAAGCAGGAGGTACCTGTACCAGAAAGCACTACCAAGGACCAGCAGACGTTGGTGGAACTTGGATACCGAGAAGGAGGCACCTAATCCAAAGGCACTGCCGAGAACCAGCTGACGGTACTGGAACCCGGATGGGTAGCAGAAGGTACCCATGTAAAAAAAAGTTCAAGGCCGCGAGCCGGCCGCAGTTACCAAAACCCACAGTCCTACAGGGGGTGCTTGTCCTATTGGCACTATGGAACCAGCCTTCATTGCCAGATCCCACAGCCCACATAGGAGTCACCTAAACTGCAGGCACCATAGAGTCGGCTAACCCGACCGCAACACGACAGGACAACGCATTGGAGGCAAAGTGACGTTGACACTACCCGGAAACAGCTGGCGTGCTGGAACCAGGCTGGGCAGGAGGGAGTACCCGTGCCAAAGACACTGCCGAGAACCAGCTGACGGTACTGGAAACCGGATGGGTAGCAGAAGATACAAGAGCAAATGGAACTACCGAGGACCAGCTGACGGTACTGGAACCCGGATGGGTAGCAGAAGGTACAAGAGCCAATGGAACTGCCGAGAACCAGCTGGCGGTGCTGGAGCCCAGGGTAAATACTAAAAACAGAGGAGCCAGAGGTGTATTTGGAGGAGGTTTTAAATCCGTAGTACAGTGGATGTGGACAAAGCAGGAGAATTTGCCGGACACACAGCTGGGGATCAGCTGACGTTACTGAACCCCAATAACACTGGAGCAAGCGTTGACTGTGCAGACGGCACTTCTGAGCAGCAACTAGCGGTATTGGAGCCCAGGGTAAATACTAAAAACGGAGGAGCCAGAGGTGTAATTGGAGCAAGTTTTAAATAAGTAGCACAGTGAATATGGACAGAGCAGGAGAAATTGCCATGAACACAGCAGGGGAACAGCTGACGTTACCGAACCCCAATAACACCGCAGCAAGTGTTGACTGTGCAGACGGCACTTCCGAGCGCCAACTGGCGGTGCTGGAGCCCAGGGATAAGAATGAAAACAGAGGAGCCAGAGGTGTAATTGGAGCAAGTTTTAAATAAGTAGCACAGTGAATATGGACAGAGCAGGAGAAATTGCCGTGAACACAGCAGGGGAACAGCTGACGTTACCGAACCCCAATAACACGGCAGCAAGTGTTGACTGTGCAGACAGCACTTCCGAGCGCCAACTGGCGGTGCTGGAGCCCAGGGATAAGAATAAAAATAGAGAGGAGCCAGAGGTGTAATTGGAGCAAGTTTTAAATAAGTAGCACAGTGAATATGGACAGAGCAGGAGAAATTGCCGTGAACACAGCAGGGGAACAGCTGACGTTACCGAACCCCAATAACACCGCAGCAAGTGTTGACTGTGCAGACGGCACTTCCGAGTGCCAACTGGCGGTGTTGGAGCCCAGGGATAAGAATGAAAACAGAGGAGCCAGAGGTGTAATTGGAGCAACTTTAAAATGTGTAGTACAGTGGATGTGGACAAAGCAGGAGAAATTGCCGTCCGCACAGCAGGGGAACAGCTGACGTTACTGAACCCCAATAACACGGCAGCAAGTGTTGACTGTGCAGATGGCACTTCCGTGCGCCAACTGGCGGTGTTGGAGCTCAGGGATAATACTGAAAACAGAGGAGCCAGAGGTGTAATTGGAGCAACTTTAAAATCTGTAGTAGTGAGAATGTGGACAGAGCAGGAGAAATTGCCATCCGCACAGCAGGGGAACAGCTGACGTTACTGAACCCCAATAACATGGTAGCAAGTGTTGACTGTGCAGACGGCACTTCCGAGCGCCAACTGGCGGTGTTGGAGCTCAGGGATAATACTGAAAACAGAGGAGCCAGAGGTGTATTTGGAGGAGGTTTTAAATCAGTAGTACAGTGGATGTGGACAGAGCAGGAGAAATTGCCGTCCGCACAGCAGGGGAACAGCTGACGTTACTGAACCCCAATAACACGGCAGCAAGTGTTAACTGTGCAGATGGCACTTCCGAGCGCCAACTGGCGGTGTTGGAGCTCAGGGATTACAGTTCAGGTGGTAGAAACATGAACAGAACAGGAGACCTGGATACTGTTGCCAACCAATTATTTATTCTGGAAGAGGACTGGCAAATTCATGAGAGATCCAGGCCTTGTTCATTTTGAGAAAAGTAAGCCGGTCAACGTTATCGGAGGATAGTCGCATGCGACGGTCTGTTAGTACACCACCTGCGGCACTAAAGACGCGTTCCGATAATACACTAGCAGCAGGGCAAGCTAGCACCTCCAGTGCATACTGACTAAGCTCTGGCCATGTATCCAGCTTACAGACCCAAAACTTGAAGGGAGAAGAGCCGTCTGGGAGTACACTAAGAGGGCAAGACATGTAGTCTGTCACCATCTGACGGAAACGTTGCCTCCTGCTGACTGGAGCCGTCTGTGATGGTGTAGACATTTGTGGCGGCGGGGACACAAAACTTTGCCACATTTCGGCCATACTGGTCTTGTGCTGAGGCGCTGCTTCTGCTCCCTCTTTGTGCAGAGCTTCCTCCACTGCCTCGACGCACTGAGCTGCTTTGTAAAGCACTAGCAGCACTGCTCTCGGTTGGAATGGAGAACATGATGGAATGCACCAGTGCGTCTTGGTACTCCCGCATTTTACGCTCCCGGTTCAACGGTGTTATGAGGCTTTGTAAGTTGTCCCGGTAGCGAGGATCTAGGAGGGTGGACACCCAATAATCAGCCGTGTTGAGAATGTGGGCGATGCGGCGGTCGTTTCTCAGGCACTGCAGCATGAAATCAACCATGTGCTGCAGACTGCCAACTGGCCAAGAAACGCTGTCCCCTGCTTGAGGCGTGATCTCTGCCTGCTCTGCATCACCCCACCCTCGCTCTAGATACTGACTACTAGAGCATTGTGTACCTCCCTCCTCTGGACAGATGTCTTCCTCATCCATTGACTCCTCCTCATCCTCCTCACAAAGTGTCCCCTGCCTAGGCCTTTGTGAGGAACCACGTTGCGCAGACTGTAGAGAAGCAGATGGCATTTGTGACTCCTCATCCTCCACCTCTTCCAAAACCTCGTCCCTTAGTGCTTGCAGTGTTTTTTCAAGCAGGCAGATAAGGGGGATAGTCATGCTGACTAGTGCATCATCTGCACTCGCCATCCGCGTGGAATAATCGAAGGCACGCAAAACGTGGCAAATGTCCTTCATAGAGGCCCACTCAGTGGTGGTGAAGTGTGAACGGCGCTCACTGCGACTTGTTTGCGCCTGCTGCAGCTGGTACTCCATTACTGCTGCCTGCTGCTCACACAACCTCTCCAACATATGTAACGTTGAATTCCACCTGGTGGGTAGGTCACATATGATGCGATGTTCCGGAAGACATAATCGGCGCTGCAGAGCTGCAATGCGTGATCTTGCATTGCTGGAACGCCGCAAGTGAGCGCACTCTATGCGGAACTTGTGAAGCAGTGCATCAAGATCCGGATAGTCCCTCAAAAAACTCTGCACGACCAAGTTGAGCACATGTGCCCGACATGGGATGTGAGTGAAGTTGCCTAGGCCCAGAGCTGCCACCAGATTTCGGCCATTGTCACACACTACCATGCCTGGCTGGAGATTCGCTGGCACAAACCACACGTCACTCTGCTGCTTGATGGCATTCCAGAGCTCCTGCGCTGTGTGACTTTGATTCCCCAAAGAAATTAATTTTAATACGGCCTGTTGACGTTTGGCCACGGCTGTGCTCATATCGGTCATCATAACAGGTAACCGTTCACAGGTCGATGTGGAGGTAGACCGTGACGGCTCCTGCAGCGCTGATTCAGAGGAACTGGAGTATGAGGAGGAGTCAATGTGTACAGACTGGATTCCTGCAATCCTTGGAGTTGGCAGAACACGTACAGCGCCACTCTCAAGATCTGTACCCGGCTCCACAACATTTACCCAATGGGCAGTGAGGGAAAGGTATCGTCCCTGTCCATGTTTACTGGTCCACGCATCAGTGGTCAGGTGGACCTTGCTACTGACGGCGTTTTGTAGCGTATGTTTAATTTTTCCCTCCACATGATGTTGCAGGGCAGGGACGGCTTGCCTGCTGAAATAAAAGCGGCTGGGCACATTGTATTGTGGGACTGCCAATGCCATAAAGTTACGGAATGTGTCAGTCTCCACCAGCCTGAATGATAGCATTTCAAGGGCCAGTAGTTTAGCAATGCCAGCATTCAGAGCCTGTGCTCGGGGGTGGTTTGCCGAGTATGGGCGCCTTTTCTCCCATGCCTGTGCTAACGATGGCTGTAGACTGGCCTGGAAGTGTGAGGATGACTGGGAAAGTGGTGCTGTGGGTGGAATTACACTGTGTCTCTGTACAACAGTGCCAGAGATTCTTCCATGGCGATCCTGTGAGGAAGCCGAACCAGCTGTGTGTGAGCTGGAGGAAGAGGCTACAACACGAGCTGAAGAGGTGGTAGGTGGCGCTGTAGGTTGGCTTAGGTCTTCAGTGTGTTTGTGTAACTCCACCACGTGCTTGGTCCGCACATGTTTCCACATATTTGTGGTATTGAGGTTGCTGACACTTTTCCCTCTTTTCACCTTCTGATTACACAGCTTGCATTTGACAAAGCAAATGTCATCTGCAACTGTGTCAAAAAAGGACCAGGCACTGCAAGTCTTGGGAGCGCCCGCTTTGGATTTTGGAAGAGCCATGCTCCTAATGGGTGCCGAAGTGGAGGCTACAGGCAACCAAGTCTGCCCCCTCCCTCTCCCTCCTTTTTGGGCCGTTCGGGGAATCTCTTCCTCAGAGCTGCTCCCACCACCTTCCTGTCCCTCACGCCATGATGGGTCAAGGACCTCATCATCTACACCACCCTCTTCAAACAACTGCTTCTCCTGGGTAGTCTCGACAGCACAGTACGCACCAGAAAGTGGCACCTGAGTCTCATCATCAGATGCGTACTGAGGTGTGCTGCTGACCATAGGCACTGGCCCACCCGCCTCTTCAGATTCAGAGAGACAAAACGGTTGCGCATCACTGCATACTACCTCTTCTTCAAATTCTCGAATTCTGCTTGGCTGGCCCCCTCTTTCCAAGCCAAGAGATTCAGAGAACAGAAGTAGAGATGGCTCCTGTCCAGGGCTCTCTGACTGCCTGGGCAATTTGGCAGGTGGTGAAGAGACAGATGGGTGCTCTTCAGTGCTCAGGACCTGAGAGGATCTGGAACTAATTGAAGTCGATGCGTTAGCTGCCATCCATCCGACAACGGCTTCAATTTGGTCCTCGCGCAGCAGTGGGGTATGGCTAGCTCCTACAAAGCTGCGCATAAAGGACTGTTCCCTGGTAAAACTGGGGGATGCTGAGTCACTGGTGCCCGCAGCAGGCACAGAATCCCCACGTCCTCTCCCTGCAGGCACAGAATCCTCACGTCCTCTCCCTGCAGAAACTCCACGCCCACGCCCACGCCCACGACCACATGCCTTACTCCCTGCCTTCTTCATCTTGGTAGACTGATAAAGATAGGCAGAAAAGTACTAAGGGCTTAGTGTGCTTATTCCTGAACAGCTGCTAACAGGTATAAGAAACACTAATTTTATAAAGTGTGGACTAGACTTTAATATGAGCTAATGTGGCCTACACAACTGTAAAGTGGAGTGTTTGGTGAACTTTATTTAGGTTTTTTTTTGTCACAAAAAGACACTGGATGTGCCTAAAGATGTAATAACGATAGTATCACAAACTTTTTGTAGCTATTACAATGTAGGAAGGTAACCTACAATGCAATAGATGAGGCTGCAAAAAATAGGCTAATACTAATCTGGCTGGGGCTGCAGGGCCCAAGGCTGCAGAAAGGCTCCTCTATCTACTCCTATATAGTGTGTTTGGAATCAATTTAGCTGAATACGGATGGAACCACCACACTAATAGGAGATATCAGGAAAAATTATGAATTGGCAATAAAGGACAATGTATGAGGCAGTGACACACACTGAGTGCACTACAACCAGACGGGGTTGAAGCACACACTACAGGGTGAGCTGCACTCACACACCAGACCTTGCAGACAGCGGTGAACAGTACAGATGCAGAGCACTGTGCACTAGCGCTGCAAGACCAAAAAAAATTCTCTATCTACTCCTATATAGTGTGTTTGGAACCAATTTAGCTGAATACGGATGGAACCACCACACTAATAGGAGATATCAGGAAAAATTATGAATTGGCAAAAAAGGACAATGTATGAGGCAGTGACACACACTGAGTGCACTACAACCAGACGGGGTTGAAGCACACACTACAGGGTGAGCTGCACTCACACACCAGACCTTGCAGACAGCGGTGAACAGTACAGATGCAGAGCACTGTGCACTAGTGTTGCAAGACGGAAAAAAATGTCTCTATCTACTCCTATATAGTGTGTTTGGAACCAATTTAGCTGAATACAGATGGAACCACCACACTAATAGGAGATATCAGGAAAAATTATGAATTGGCAAAAAAGGACAATGTATGAGGCAGTGACGCACACTGAGTGCACTACAACCAGACTTGGCTGAAGCACACACTACAGGGTGAGCTGCACTCACGCACACAGACCTTGCAGACAGCGGTGAACAGCACAGGGAACTGTGCACTAGCACTGCAAGGCACAGTGATTTAGAAAGTAGCTTGGGTAAAGCAGTATAGAGCAAATAGGTAGCTAAAACTGTCCCTCAGAACAACAGCGTCCTATCCCTAACTGAATTCACAGCAGAGTGAGCTCAAAATGGCGGCGGTGGCTTTTATAGTGCATCATGACATCATTTCAGCAGCCAATCACAGCCATGCCATTAGTTAAGATGCCTACATGCCTAACAGGATGTGCCCACACTTCTTAGGATCCTCATTGGCTGAATAAAATGAAAATGTCTCATTGCATTATGGGAACTTCCGATTCCGGTATACGATATTGCAAAAGTATCGGAATTAAGTATCGGAATTCCGATACCGCGAATATCGGCCGATACCCGATATTTCAGTATCGGAATGCTCAACACTAGTCTTCACCAATAGATCTTAGCTGTGATATCACTTCCATCATTGAGAATATGTGCTTCTGCATGTCGTCATTTGCACTCAATCTCATACTGTAAAGCTTTCTTAATAAAAAATAACTTGTGATTCAAGCTAGGTTTTTCATACAGTTTTCTTAATTCTTCCCACATTCCTTTAGCTGTCTCTTCATTTCTTATATGTATTAATTGAGCATCATCCACTAATAAGCTAATGGTGGCTCTCGCTTGTCTATTCTTCTAATCCCATGTCTAATTATCTTGATCTAGTCTTTCTGTAACAATTACTTTACATAAATCATCCTTAGATAACAAAATCTCAACTTTGATTTTCCATAACTGATAATTTTCACTATTCAGTTTAGCTACTGTGAATTTCAGTTCTGTGTTACTCATCATCTTTATATAGTCTTACTTGTTTAGAGAGTTGTACTGAAGATATTCTCCTGTTTTTTCTTGCTGATAGTTCCTGTATGTCCTGCCTGTGTTGAATTCTCTGTAATTATATCCAGCTCCTGGGATCATGAATTCCTTTGTCACTCTGTATCTGGATTTATTTACTTCTGTTTACAGAGCTTATCTTTGTGCTCCGTTATCTGGGGTTATAAACCAGGATCCTCTTGTAGTGCGGGCCTGTAGTGTCTGGGCTTTAGTGTCTGGGTTCCGGCCTGGGCCCATAACCTGTCGCAGAGTGCATCTTCTTAAAGTCACCACTATACTTACAAGAGCTTCAATCAGCAATATATCTTGAGTAAACAGTATTTACTTCATACTGGATAAACATGAGATACAATTCAGTGTCACACAGTCCATGTGCTGCTGACATAACACATTCAGGAAAAAAAAAACACACAGGAAGTAAAAACAACCAACAATTGAGAGATTTCCTCCCACCATTACAGCAAGCATATAACTTTACACACTATCGCCATCTGCTGTCTGGTTAGTGTAAAGTCCTCCTTTCACTTATAATAAGTCTTAATCTGTTGTATATGCCAACAGAAGTGACATCCTCCATGGGGCATTATAAGGGAGGGGGGGGTGACATCCTGCATGAGGCATTAAAAGGGGAGGTGATATCCTGCATGGGGCATTAAAAGGGGGGGAGTGACATACTTCATGAGTCATTATAAGGGAGGGGGGGTGACATCCTGCATGGGACATTAACAGGGGGGGAGTGACATCCTGCATGGGACATTATAAGGGAGGGGGTGTGACATCCTCCATGTGGCATTAAAAGGGGGGGAAGTGACATCCTGCATGGGGCATTATAAGGGAAGGTTTGATGTCATCCTGCATGGGGCATTAAAAGGGGGGGGGGAGTGACATCCTGCATGGGACATTATAAGGGAGCCAAAACAGCTCAAATTAGGGACAGACACCAGGAAAAGAGGCATCAATTGACCCACAGTACAAATTTTATAATGGCACAGCAGCAGTCAGCCATGGGACATGTATGAAGTATCAGGGTCTGGGCCAGCATTTACAGCTTTGAATTTAACTTCAAAGTAAGATGAGGTGGGTGAGGGACCAGTGTAGGCCTGCTGTTCTGGGAGCCCTGATACCACATGAAACAGCTCAAAATAGTTTTCTGCTCAGCCACACTCAGGTGGCACAAATATCAGTTTCATAGAGTACTATTGGTACAAAAAAGTAAGAATTTAAGAAACATTGGCAGTTGACGGAAAGTATGTGGAGGTCTGCCTGTCTGGAAGACCTACTGCTACAGACAACACACATGAAGGCGACCCAATTACGAGTCTCCACATTTCAAAAAATTAGGAGCAGACACCACCAAAGTGGCATTAATTTCGCCAGATGAGAAATAGTATAATGAGGACTGACACCCCTTCCATTACAGGAAGCACATCAGATGGAGACCGAACCAGGAGTCTCCAAATTTAAAAAAAATTAGGGGAAGACATCAACAGCAGCAACAGCAGGCACAGAAGTCACGACAAAGATATCACAGACTGCAATTACGCGAGACCAATGCAGCACACTAAAAAATACACCATTGCTTAGTCTGCACAGTCTGCGATTGGGGTGCAAAAGTCCTTGGAGATCCAAGAATTGTTAATCTTTATGAAAGTTAGGTGGTCTACACTTTCAGGGGACATACGGATGCACTGATCCATCAGGACACCACCAGCAGCGCAAACAATATTATTAAACAATATACAGGTCATCCGCTTTCTTTACATTATAAAATGACCCTTTAAGGTAAATTAATAGGCACTAAATTCTGGGGAATTGAACAAATTAAAAAGCATTGGAGAGGTGGTGATTATGTCAAACTAATGTCCAAAGCAGAAAGCAGATGGATATTCAGAATGAACTCACTGAAACCACATAGTCTCAACAGTGAGATCGAGCTTTTTGCTTTTAATTACATTTTTTGTTTTGCTAATTTATGGGATTA
Organism: Phyllobates terribilis; assembly: GCF_046119375.1. Lineage (NCBI taxonomy): Eukaryota > Metazoa > Chordata > Amphibia > Anura > Dendrobatidae > Phyllobates > Phyllobates terribilis. The sequence continues at coordinate 290,154,168 of NW_027362769.1, forward strand.
TTATCCACCTACATGTACAAGGTAGCGCCCTGTGTCTGCAAATCCCTGACAAAGGAGGCCATGACCTCGGAAACGCGTCGGATAAGCGCTGGACTGTTTTTCCCTCAGTGGAATCCCGCAGCTGTTGTGACATCACACAGATACTAAGCGCTCACATCCTTGATTATCAGCTGTCCTGCATGTGTGACTGGCCGGCACACCTATCAGGCTGTCTGAAGTTCTTCTCACCCATGATCTTCATCCCTGTAACGACTGCATGTACCTGAAAGCCCGAGTCTCTGAGAGTTTCTTCAGCCCTCTATCTCCAGCGTTAACACGCCATCTGAACCCATTTTCTGCAATACTCACGGCTTGTTCTACAGACTCCGGCACTTGTCCATCACCTCTAGTTGCAGTTGTGACTCCTTCAAAGGACCTTGTAAGCTTCACGCGTATATCTGAAGTGCTTCATTTGGACTACCATTTTCTCTAATACAGGTAGGAATCACTCTGCTTGTATTTTATGAGTGGTTTTCAGCGCATCTTTTTTCTTTTAATCGAGTCACAGAAATTGCTTCTGCCACTTACACTGCTGCTAATGCTTTTTCATTGACGGATTCATGTTCCTGGAGTTGGATGTGTAGAGCTGTGATGCACACTGTGTGCCTCACTGCGGTCTTGGGGAAAACCTCTCGTAAGGTTGTCTAAAAGCGCGTCTCGATACTCTAGCATGCGCGCGTCCCTTTCCACGACAGAAAGCATCTGGCAAAATTTACTTTTGTACCGTGGATCAAACAGAGGGGCAACCTAGTAGTCAGCACTATTTTGAATCTTAAACAATGCAGGGATCAAGTTGCAGTGCATCAAGAAGGCACTCATATCTTGGGCTCTTCCAGGAGATCCAAGGCCATACTGTATTGATGGCTGGGTAACACTGATACTTGTTTCCTCCGTCCCCTCCCGCCAACCACGACTAGCAAAGAGGGGATGATTATCCTCTTCATCTTCTGTTACTTGTCCATCACCTTTTCCTCCTCCATTTGTTCCCAGGCTCTGGCACCTGCACTAACAATTTGTCTGGTATCACCAGCCTCCCTTGATCACAGTAATCCACCCTCCCTTAGCACCCGCCTGTATGAAGACAGTCTGTAACTTTGAGCAGCAAGAAAGTGCTCATGTGTCAGGCTCTTCCATGAGGTCCAAGCCCATGGTGTGTTGGTGGCTGGGTAACACTGATGTTTGTTTCCTCCGTCTCCATTATCCTCTTCATCTCCTGACTGTTCCTCGCCCATTACCTCTTCCACCTGGTCCTCCATTTTTTCCTTGGCTCCTGCACTCTCACTAACAGTTTGTCTGGTAATATGAGATCCCCTTTATTGCTGTAATACACCCCACCTTGGGACCTGTCTGTGTGGAACTTAGAGACATTGTTTTCACTTATGCATCCTCCTCTGCTTCCTCCTCTTCCTCTGGGACCACCACCTCGGCCCGCAGAATATTTAAAGTGTGCTCCAGGATGTAGATGACCGAAAAAATTATGCTGATGATGGCATCGTGAGCACCAACCATCTTAGTTGCCATTTAAAAACTGTGCAGAACGGTGCAGAGGTCCTTAAAGAAGTTGTACAGTACTTTATATTACCCCCCCAATGTATCCCCCCGGGGCCCCTAAGACTTTTTGCTCACAGGCATTATCTGCAACATCAGAAATTACAAAAATCTTTAGGGGCCCCAGGGGGATACATTGGGGGGGGGGTAATATAAAGTACTGGACAACCCCTTTAATCTGTACCCACTCCGTGTCTCGCTGACTGTTCAGACACCAATATATCTGCCTAAAAGAGTCTGGTGTAGGCCAGAGAACTAGAACTGTGTTTTTCCTCTTCCACGGTTCATATCTGGGTGTTAGCAACCTGATTGTCTTTTTTCCATAAAAAAAAAACAGTTTGAGTATGTCGCTGACTGTTCAGACACAAATATATCTGTTTAAAAGAGTCTGGTGTACGCCAGAGAAATAAAACTGTGCTTTTCTTCTTCCACAGTTCAAATCTCCTTTTCATTACCCTTTTGCCATTGATAGTGCGAGTGTAAGCTATTTTACTTAATTTACAATGGGCAAGGTGCGTGGCAAGGGACGTGGAACTGGACGTTCTGGTGATGGTGCGTGCAGAGTATGGGGCCGTGGCCAAGGTGAAAATGTGCCACAACCAACAGCCACATCTTCTCGCTCCCACTTCTTGACCGAACTACTAGGGAAGCACATAACAGCACCACTATTGCAAACTGATCAGTGTGAACAGGTTATTAATTGGATAGCAGATAATACTTCCAGTCACCTGGGCACCACCACCTCCAGTCTGTCTTCCACACGGTCAAGTGTTAGAAGCCGTGAGTCTCGTCTGCATACTCCTCCTCACTCTGATGCTCCTTCCTCCCACCATGCCGAGTGTCGTCAGACAGCAACTGATCCCACAGTTGGACACTCTGAAGAGCTGTTCACTGGTCCATTTCCATATTTGGGCCCCTCGCCTGCTCCGCTTGAAGTGGTGGAAGAGGAGATCCCATGTAGCGATGGCCAAATATTTGAACAGACACGGCCAGAGGAAGTCGACGCTGGCAATTTGTCACAAGAGGTGGACAATGACGAGACACAATTGCCACAAAGTGAGGAGGAGGACCGTGGTGCGGAATTGAAAGAGGAGGAGGTGGTGGATGATCTAGTAACTGACCCAACGTGACAGGAGGACATGTAGAGCGAGGCCAGCAGCACACAGGGGGAGGGAGGCAGAGTACCCCAACAGGCAGGAAGAAGCAGTGTGGTGGCCGCAGACAGAAGGCGGGCAACCGTTCCCCGTAACACCAACACGAGGGACGTTGCCAGTACAACCTGTAGGTCTTTCAGAGTCTGGAATTTTTTTAAAGACTGCTGAAAACCCCAAAAAGGCCATTTGTACCACCTGCCAGGCCAGCATCAGCAGGGGTGAGAAAACAACCTGCCTGACCACCACCAGCATGATCAGACACATGTCAGCAAAGCACCCGACTTTGTGGGGCAAACCCCAGGGTCCACGACCAGTGTCAGCGGGTGTCACCACTGCTTCTTCCGCTGTTGTGCGTGTAAGACAACCCCCTGTTGTGCGTGCAAGGCAATCCCCTGTCCATACTGCATGCAAAGATGCCCCCTCCTCTCAGTCTTCACTTGTAATGGCAGTTTCTCAAGAAACAGCATCAACGTCCACGTCCACGTCCCACCGCAGCATTCAATTGTCCAGATCCCAGACCTTTGAATGAAAGCGCAAATTCGCAGCCAACTCCCCACAGGCAACAGTCCTAAATTCACACATTTCACTATTGCTTGCGTTGGAAATGCTGCTTTTTAGGCTGGTGGAGACGGAATCCTTCCGCAACCTTATGGCGATGGCTGTCCCTTGGTACTCGGTCCCCAGCCGACACTATTTTGCCCAGTGTGCCATCCCCGCACTACACAAGCACGTGTCCCAAAACATCTGCCGTGCCCTCAAACAACGCAGTTACTGGGAGAGTCCACCTGACAACGGACATGTGGACAAGTGCTTGTGGCCAGGGATGGTACATCTCCCTGACGGCACAAATGGGTAAACATAGTGGAAGCCGGGACCCAGTCGGACCTTGGGACGGAACACATCCTCCCCACACTGAGGATTGCGAGCCCTATGTCAGTCAGAGTTGCCCACACAGTGTACAGCTCCTGCGCATCATCCTCCTCCTCATGCTTAGCCTCCATCTCAGATATCACCACATCAGTTACAAGCTGGAAGCACTGCAGTACTGCCTCAGCCAAGTGGCAACAGGCTGTGCTAAAATTCATAAGCTTAGGTGATAAACCTCACACTGCTTGTGAGTTGTGGACAGCTGTGAAAGGCAGATCTGTGGCTGAGACCGCTGAACCTACATCCTAGCATGGTCGTGTGTGACAATGGCCGTAACCTGGTGGTGGCTATGAGACGAGGCAAGATCAAACACGTACCATGCCTGACTCATGTGCTTAACCTCGTGGTTCAGCGGTTTCTTAAATCGTACCCCGAGTTGCCAGAACTGCTCGTCAAAGTACGGCGCCTGTAATCTCATTTTCAGAAGTCGGCTTCACCTTCCGCCGCCCTTGCTGTGTTGCAGCAGCGTTTGCAGCTTCCGGCACACCGACTGGTATGTGATGTCCCCACATGTTGGAACTCTACCCTCCACATGTTGCAAAGGATTTGTGAGCAGAAGAGAGCAGTTGTGGAGTGCCAGCTGCAACAAGGCCGTCGATATTCAGGTCAGACTTCACACATAAAACCTCAGGAGAGGACCTGGAAGTCTGACATATCTACCATCCTGACAAACTTTGAGGAGTCCACCAAGATGGTGAGTGGCGATGACACCATCATTAGCGTCAGCATCCCACTTGTCTGTCTTTTGCAACGCTCTCTGCAGAGAAGTAAAGAGGAGGCATTGCAGCCAGAGTATGATGAGATGGATCAAGAAGCCGTAGCGGGCGATTACACACAGCCCAGCCTCATCTCATCTTAACGTGCATTGGGGGACAATGAGGGAGAGGAGGAGGAAGAAGAACAGGAGCTGGTATCATGCGCGGTAGACGGTAGTACCTGTACAACTGTCATACCTTCGGTTCAGTGTGGGTGGCCTGAGGACAGGGGGGAGGAGGAGGAGGAGAGCATGGTCAGTCATCATCTTGGTGAGGACACGGAAGTCTTGCACGTTACCAGTCTGGCACGCATGGCTGACTTTATGTTACACTGCCTTAACTGTGACCCTCACATTGTCAAAATGTTGGATGACAGTCATTACTGGTTGGTGACACTTTTAGACCCCTGCTACAAGGAGAACGTTCACTCTCTTATTCCTGTGGTAGAGAGGTCTACAAAAATGAGGCAGTACCAAGAGGCCCTTGCTGCGGAACTGTTAAAAAAATTCCCATCTGAACATGCTAGCGGCAGATGTCACAGTTAGTTGATCAACCAAGGCGTACAGGCGAGAGAGACGCAACTCCAATCCAGCAGAGGCAGGGGAACACTGTCCACATTCTGGGACAGTTTTCTGAGACCCGCCCAGCTTACAGGCCCTGAGGCGCGGGGTACTCTCACAAGGAGTGGAAAGTTTCAAAAGATGGTGAGGGAGTACCTTGCCGACTGTTCCAGTGTCCTCCGTGATTCCTCTGTGCTTTTTAATTATTGGGTATCCAAGCTGGACACTTGGAATGAACTCGCTCTGTACGCCTTGGAGGTCCTGGCCTGCCCTGCCACTAGCGTGTTATCTGAGCGTGTTTTTAATGCCGCTGAGGGAATTATAACTGATAAGTGCACTCGCCTGTAAACTGACAATGCTGACAAGCTGACCCTTATCAAAATGAACAAGGGCTGGATTGGGCCAGACTTCTCATCAACACCAAATGACAGCAGAGTAACATAAAGTCAATTCCACTGTGTTGTTTCGAGAGGTGTATGCCCATGCACTGCTTCACACTCACACATGGGTATACGCTTCCTCATTTCGGCTGTTTTTTTGCTCTTCTCCTTATCCTCAGCCTCCACCACCACTATACCACCAGAGTGACCGTGGTCCGTGTTGCCAGCATTGCAAGTTCCTCTGTCCTAAATTTTTGGCAGCTTTTGCTTAGAAGGCATAGGCAAAGACTATGGGAGACCCACTCCCCCATAATGGGAATAATGTTTTTAATATGCTGTACTGCATGGCTCTTGTAAGGGGCATTGCAAGTTCCTCCATCCTAATGTTTGGCAGCGTTTGCTTGGAAGGCATAGGCAAAGACTATGAGAGACCCACTCCCCAATAATGAAAATAATGTTTTCAATATGCTGTACTGCATGGCTCTTGTAAGGGGCATTAAAAGTGTCTTGTTAAGCTACTGTGACCTCCACATCTCTTCCAAGGGGCATTAAAACCATCTTGTTAAACCACTCTGACCTCCACCACTATTCCAAGGGGCATTAAAAACGTCTTGTTAAACCACTATGACCTTCATGTCTCTTCGATGGGGCATTAATACCATCTTGTTAAACCACTCTGACCTCCACGTCTCTTCCACGAGGCATTGATATTGTCTCTTTATTCCACTGCGACCTCCACCACTCTTCCACGGAGCATTGATATTGCCTTTTTATTCCACTGCAACCTCCACAACTCTTCCAAGGGGCATTGATATTGTCTTTCTATTCCACTGTGACCTCCTCCACTCTTCCAAGGGGCATTGATATTGACTTCTTATTCCACTGCGACCTCCACCACTCTTCCAAGGGGCATTGATATTGTCTTTTTATTCCACTGCGACCTTCACCACTCTTCCAAGGGGCATTGAAATTGTCTTTTTATTCCACTGCGACCTACACCACTCTTCCAAGGGGCATTGATATTGTCTTTTTATTCCACTGCGACCTCCACCACTCTTCCAAGGGGCATTGATATTGTCTTTTTATTCCACTGCGACCTCCACCACTTTTCCAAGGGGCATCGATAGTCTTTTTATTCCACTGCGACCTCCAGCACTCTTCCAAGGGGCATTGATATTGTCTTTCTATTCCACTGCGACCTCCACCACTCTTCCAAAGGGCATTAAAACCGCCTTGTTAAGCTACTGTGATCTCCACGTCTTTTCCAAGGGGCATTAATACCATCTTGTTAAACCACTCTGACCTTCACGTCTCATCCAAGAGGCATTAAAACCATCTAGTTAAGCTACTGTGACCTCCACGTCTCTTCCAAGGGGCATTAAAACCATCTTGTTAAACCACACTGACCTCCACGTCTCTTTCAAGGGGCATTATAACCATCTTGTCAAACCACTCTGAACTCCACGTCTCTTCCACGAGGCATTGATATTGTCTTTTTATTCCACTGCGACCTCCACCACTCTTCCACAGAGCATTTATATTGCCTTTTTATTCCACTGCGACCTCCACCACTCTTCCACGGAGCATTGATATTGCATTTTTATTCCACTGCAACCTCCACCACTCTTCCAAGGGGCATTGATATTGTCTTTCTATTCCACTGCGACCTCCTCCACTCTTCCAAGGGGCATTGATATTGTCTTCTTATTCCACTGCGACCTCCACCACTCTTCCAAGGGGCATTGATATTGTCTTTTTATTCCACTGCGACCTCCACCACTCTTCCAAGGGGCATCCATATTGTCTTTCTATTCCACTACGACCTCCACCACTCTTCCAAAGGGCATTAAAACCGTCTTGTTAAGCTACTGTGACCTCCACGTCTCTTCCAAGGGGCATTAAAACCATCTTGTTAAACCACTCTGACCTCCACGTCTCTTCCAAGGGGCATTATAACCGTCTTGTTAAACCACTCTGACCTCCACGTCTCTTCCAAGGGGCATTAAAACCATCTTGTTAAACCACTCTGACCTACATGTCTCTTCCAAGGGGCATTAAAACCATCTTGCTAAACCACTCTGACCTCCACTTCTCTTCCAAGGGGCATTAAAACAGTCTTGTTAAGCTACTGTGACCTCCACATCTCTTCCACAGGGCATTGATATTGTCTTTTTATTCCACTGCGACCTCCACCACTCTTTCAAGGGGCATTGACATTGTCTTTTTATCCCACTAAGACCTCCACCACTCTTCCAAGGGGCATTGATATTGTCTTTTTATTCCACTGCGACCTCCACCACTCTTCCAAGGGGCATTGATATTGTATTTTTATTCCACTGCGACCTCCACTACTCTTCCAAGGGGCATCGATATTGTCTTTCGATTCCACTGCGACCTCCACCACTCTTCCAAGGGTCATTAAAACCATCTTGTTAAGCTACTGTGACCTCCACGTCTCTTCCACTGGGCATTAAAACCGTCTTGTTAAACCACTCTGAACTCCACGTCTCTTTCAAGGAGTATTAAAACCATCTTGTTAAACCACTCTGACCTCCACGTCTCATCCAAGAGGCATTAAAACCATCTAGTTAAGCTACTGTGACCTCCACGTCTCTTCCAAGGGGCATTAAAACCATCTTGTTAAACCACTCTGACCTCCACGTCTCTTCCAAGGGGCATTATAACCGTCTTGTCAAACCACTCTGACCTCCACGTCTCTTCCACGAGGCATTGATATTGTCTTCTTATTCCACTGTGACCTCCACCACTCTTCTACGGAGCATTGATATTGTAGCATCGGCGTCTCTGCCCCTTGCTAGGCAGAGACGCCGTCCCTCTAACCTTCCCGCTCCTGGCGCGGCGTCCTGTAGCGCTTCTGTCCCCGCTGCTTCCGGCACGCGCTCCTTCCCTGGCTGTGTGCTTAGGGCGCGCTCGCTCCCCCTCTCTTAAAGGGACCGCGCGCGCCGTCCTAAGGAGTCCCCGGCCAATTGCCGGAGGACCTCCCATATATAAGGCACCTCCTCCAAAATGGAGGTGCCCGAGCAAAGTTGTTTGCACTGTGGCTGATCTGTGCTTCAGCCCTCAGGTCCCGCTGCTAGCCTGACTTCTCGTCCTGCCTGCCCGTTACCTGCCAGCCTGCTCACCTGGAGCGCTCACCTGTTACCTGCCGGTTACCTGCCTTGGCTATCTGTCCGCTCACCTGGGAGCATCCGCCTGCCTTGTCTGTCAGACCGCTCACCTGGGAGCGCCCACCAGTTACCTGCCAGTTACCTGCCTCGTCTGTCTACCCGCTCACCTGGGAGCACCCGCCTGTTACCTGCCTCGTCTGTCTGCCCGCTCACCTGGGAGCGCCCACCTGTTACCTGCCAATTAACTGCCTCGTCTTTCTGCCGGCTCACCGGGGAGCACCCACCAGTTACCTGCCAGTTACCTGCCTCGTCTGTCTGCCTGCTCACCACTGGAGCACCTTCCTGTTTCCTCCCAGCCTGCCTGGAGACACTGCCGTCACTTGCTGTGACCACCTTCCTGGTAAACCTAAAGACTGCTACTTGCCCTGCTTTCTCGAACTGTGACCACCTGTCTGCTACCAGAGACTTCCGCCTGCTTGCCGTGTCCATCCGCCATACCGGTCAATCCCAGCCATCTGACCCGTGGGAGCCATCTGCTCTCTTACAAGGTCGTCCCCAGAGTAGCACCTGGTCCCTCAGCCCGGATCCTCCCTGGTCACGGTGTCGTTAGCTGACGTACGACCAGGGTCGGTTCGGGTGGATACTTAGTCACGCCTCTCTGGGTCCCTCCTTCCACCTCGGCACAGAGGTTCCACCACCCGGACCCGTAACAGTTTGCTCGGGCCATGGAACCCGGTGGCACCCAAGCTCCCTCGCTCTCTGACCTATACCAGGAAGTCTCCCGTCAGAGATTCCAGCAGGAGTCCATCCTGAACCACCTGCGGAATGTCAACTCCCGCCTGGACACACTGACTGCTCCACCTGCAACCACCGCAAGTCGCACGACTCGCACCCTGGCAGCGCCGCTGCCCACCAATACCATGGCATCCTGCCCCGGACCCCGGCATTCTGCACCTCCTCGTTTCGGAGGCGACCCCTCTCAAGCTCGGGGCTTCATAAACCAGTGCACCCTGCACTTTGAACTCTTGGCTCACCAGTTTATCTCCGACCGGGCCAAAGTTGCATTCATCATGTCCCATCTCACTGGGGAGGCACTGGCATGGCTTAACCCCCTGTGGGACAGAGGGGACCCCCTGGTGTCTGACCTGTCATCTTTCCTCACTGCTTTCCAGAGAGTCTTCGATGAACCGGGACGAAAGACCTCATCTGCCTCCTCTCTGCTACGTCTCCACCAAGGGAGTCTCACCGTGGGCCAATATGCCATACGGTTCCGCACCCTCACTTCTGATCTTGCCTGGGATAACGAGGCCCTGGTGTCCATCTTCTGGGAGGGTCTTTCCGGTCGGATTAAAGATGAGCTCACCGGTCGGGACATTCCTACCACCCTGGATGACCTGGTTTCGCTGGCTACCCGGATTGACATCCGGTTTCAAGAACGCACCAAAGAGACCACCCGTGAAAGAAGGTTTCCCCGCCTAGCTCCTACTTTCCAGAGACCTGTCTCCTCTTCTGTCACTCCCTGGGCACACTCACCCGAGCCCATGCAGATCGACCAGACCAAGATGGTCAAATCTCGCCAAGACTCACGCCGAGCCGAGGGGAGCTGTTTCTATTGTGGCAGTAAGGAGCACCTGATCCGTTCCTGCCCGGAGAGTCCGGGAAACTCCAGTGTCTAGGACCACTCGGAGAGGTCGCCCTAGACAAAAGTAAGTCCTCTCCACCCCTGACTTTGTCTGTATCTATCTCCTGGGGAGAGAACCGTCACTTTGAACTCGCCCACCTGGATTCTGGATCCGCTGGAAACCTCATCTCCCAATCCCTGGTTGAGAAATACCATATTCCCACCAAGTCTCTGGCTGAACCTTTGTCAGTCGCCTCCGTGGATGGAAGACTCCTTCCGGTGACCATCCTGCTTGTCACGGAACCCATAACCCTGCAGGTGGGAATGCTGCACTCTGAGGTAATCTCCTTCCATGTGTTGCCCAGACTCTCCCACTCCCTATTGCTAGGCCTACCTTGGCTCCAGACACATGAACCCGTGTTGAACTGGCATTCCGGTGAAGTACTCCGGTGGGGGCCGCTCTGCCATAAGACCTGCCTGGTTCCGGTTCGTCCGGTTCGTCCTCCACCTACCCCAGCTAATTTACCCGGTCTTCCGGCTCCTTACTGGCCCTATGCTGATGTCTTCGGTAAAAAGGAAGCAGAGACATTGCCTCCTCATAGGCCATATGATTGCCCGATCGACCTGGTACCTGGCACCACTCCACCCCGTGGGGTATTTATCCGTTATCTGCGGCTGAAACCCGGGCCATGTCTGAGTACATAGAGGAAAATCTGGCCAGGGGATTCATCCGGAAGTCTCCTTCCCCGGCTGGAGCCGGATTCTTCTTTGTCAAACAAAAGGATGGCTCGCTACGCCCCTGTATTGACTATAGAGGACTCAATCAGATCACGGTTAAAAATAAATACCCCCTTCCGCTCATCTCTGAGATATTTGATCGCCTTAAAGGCGCCAGGATGTTTTCCAAGCTGGATCTACGTGGAGCGTATAATCTGGTCCGTATCCGTCAAGGAGACGAGTGGAAAACGGCATTTAATACCCGGGACGGACACTATGAATACCGTGTGATGCCCTTCGGCCTCTGCAATGCTCCCGCCGTCTTCCAAGAACTGGTCAACGACATCTTCCGTGACCTTCTTTACTCCTGCGTGGTGGTATACCTGGACGACATCTTGGTCTTCTCTCCGGATCTTCCCACACACCGGAGGGATGTTCGTCAGGTCCTGCTTAGGCTCAGGCAGAACCACCTCTATGCTAAATATGAGAAGTTCCTTTTTGAGCAGACCTCTCTTCCTTTTCTAGGCTATGTTATCTCCCAGACAGGCTTGCGAATGGATCCCGAGAAGCTCTCTGCTGTCCTAAAGTGGCCCCGTCCGGAGGGCTTGAAGGCGATACAGCGATTCCTGGGCTTCGCTAATTACTATCGTCTCTTCATTCCTCACTTCTCTTCTAGGACTGCTCCCACATCTGTGCTCACCCGTAAGGGAGAGAATCCCAAGGTATGGCCACCCGAAGCTGAGGAGGCCTTCCTTTCCCTGAAGCAAGCCTTCTCCTCTGCCCCTGTGCTGCACCGTCCGGACTGCAACAAACAGTTTTACCTGGAGGTTGATGCTTCCTCCTCTGGAGCCGGAGCGGTGCTCACCCAAAAGTCTTCATCCGGGAGAATGGTAACCTGCGGCTTTTTCTCCAAAATCTTCTCCTCCTCTGAGCGCAATTACTCCATAGGAGACCGGGAACTGCTGGCCGTCAAATTGGCGCTGGAAGAGGTGCGCTATCTGCTTGAAGGGTCTCTATACCCGGTGATCATCTACACGGATCACAAAAACCTGGCATATCTCCAAAATGTCCAGAGACTTAATCCACGTCAGGCCCGGTGGTCTTTGTTTTTTGCCCACTTCGATTTCATCCTTCATTTCCGCCCGGCGGACAAGAATGTCAAAGCTGATGCCTTGTCCCGATCCTTCCTGTCCTCCGACCAAGAGGAGGAGCCTATGCACATTATCGACCCCTCCAAGGTGATGAATGTGGCCCCCTTGGATTTGACTCGTCTACCACCCAGCAAGACATTCGTGGCGGCTCCTGACCGTGAGAAGGTTCTTCGCTTTTCCTTTGACCACTTAAGAGTGTCTGCTTGGTTATATATAGGGCCTTCATTCATGATCCCATATCGTATACCAGGTGGGATGATATGTTTTGACATACGCTGATATTACAAGGGCCCCTAGTTCAAGCAAACTACTACTTCCACTCATTCCTCTATTCTTTGATCTATTTATCATTATGTATGGTTCGATTATTTGGGAGTACGTGGTTTATTATCCTTATTTGGTCTAGTGGTACTGTGCCACCCTTTATTAGGGTGACATAGCTTGGTCAATAAGCCTTATTGTATTATGAGATGGTAAATATATTATATTAAATGATACCTGTGGCTTTAGGGGGATTTATTACTTTGAACACTACATTATTCCTCCCCTATGAATATTGCTATGCTTTGTCTGTTTTTAATTGTTTTTATTTTTCTGTGTTGTCAGTCTGTAATCATGTAATAAAGATTTTTTCATTTTTCTAATATTGGGTGTGCATGGTTGTATATCCTGAGTCTTTTCTCTTCTTTCTTATATTATGTAACTATATCAGGTTACTATAGCACCCCATAACATTTATTATTTCATAGCAGTGCCCACCTCCTTGTTAAGGTTCTTCGCTGGGGTCATTCTTCTAAACTAGCTGGCCATGCAGGCCAAAAGAAGACCTTCCTACTCATTTCCCGGCATTACTGGTGGTCTACTCTGCGTAAGGATGTGGTAGACTTCGTCTCTGCCTGTTCATCTTGTGGCCGCAACAAAGTTCCCAGACACTTACCAGCTGGTCATCTCCTGCCGCATGCCATACCTGTTGCCCCGTGGCAACACATCGCTATGGACTTCATTACCGATCGCCCTGTTTCTGCCGGGTGTACTGTCATTTGGGTGGTCGCGGACCGCTTTTCTAAAATGGCCCACTTCATTCCCCTGCCTGGTCTCCCGTCTGCACCTGAGCTGTCTAAGGACTTTATCCGCCATATCTTCCGTCTCCATGGCCTACCCCTCCACATCGTGTCGGATCGAGGGGTTCAGTTCACCTCACGCTTCTGGAGAGCCACATGTAAACTGCTGGACGTCACCCTGGATTTCTCCTCCGCTTACCACCCTCAGTCCAATGGTCAAGTAGAGTGGATCAATCAGATCCTTACCAGCTATCTCCGGCACTTTGTTAATGCCCACCATTCTGATTGGGTGGACCTCCTTCCTTGGGCCGAATTCTCTTATAATAACCACGAGAGCGAATCCTCTTCCAAGTCCCCGTTCTTTATTGTCTATGGCCAGAACCCCCGGATTCCATTTCCCGTCTCCGCCTCTGTGGACAACCCTGCCGCGCAGTCTCTTGTCAGCGAGTTTTCTACTATTTGGGAGAGCACTAGGTCCGCAATTCTTCTGTCCTCCGAGCGGATGAAGAAATATGCTGATAAGAGACGTCTGGATCTGCCTCAATTCCATCCGGGAGACAAGGTTTGGCTCTCCTCCAAACATGTACGGCTCAAGATACCCTCCTACAAGTTAGGTCCTTGCTTCATCGGCCCTTTCGAAATCCTCAGGCAAATTAAACCAGTGGCCTACAAATTAAAACTCCCGGCCACCTTACGGATTCCCAACTCCTTCCACATATCTCTCCTCAAACCCGTTGTCTTTAACTCTTTTTCCAACAATCCAGGTACTCCCCTTACTCCGGTTTCCGCTGAAGACGTCTTTGAGGTAGAGAGTATTCTGGCCACCAAGAGGGTAAGAGGAAAGACCTTTTTTCTGGTAGATTGGAAGGGGTTTGGTCCTGAGGAGAGAACTTGGGAACCCAGGGAGAACATCACGCCCCGCTTCTCCTTGAAAAATTTCTTTCTGGCTTAAAAAAGAGGGGGCCTAAAGGGGGGTGTACTGTAGCATTGGCGTCTCTGCCCCTTGCTAGGCAAAGACGCCGTCGCTCTAACCTTCCCGCTCCTGGCGCGGCATCCTCTAGCGCTTCTGTCCCCGCTGCTTCCGGCACGCGCTCCTTCCCCGGCTGTGTGCTTAGGGCGCGCGCTCCCCCTCTCTTAAAGGGACCGCGCGCACCGTCCTAAGGAGTCCCCGGCCAATTGCCGGAGGACCTCCCATATATAAGGCACTTCCTCCAAAATGGAGGTGCCCGAGCAAAGTTGTTTGCACTGTGTCTGATCTGTGCTTCAGCCCTCAGGTCCCGCTGCGAGCCTGACTTCTCGTCCTGCCTGCCCGTTACCTGCCAGCCTGCTCACCTGGAGCGCTCACCTGTTACCTGCCGGTTACCTGCCTTGGCTATCTGTCCGCTCACCTGGGAGCATCCGCCTGCCTTGTCTGTCAGACCGCTCACCTGGGAGCGCCCACCAGTTACCTGCCAGTTACCTGCCTCGTCTGTCTGACCGCTCACCTGGGAGCACCCGCCTGTTACCTGCCTCGTCTGTCTGCCCGCTCACCTGGGAGCGCCCACCTGTTACCTGCCAGTTACCTGCCTCGTCTGTCTGCCGGCTCACCTGGGAGCACCCACCAGTTACCTGCCAGTTACCTGCCTCGTCTGTCTGCCTGCTCACCTGGGAGCACCTGCCTGTTTCCTGCCAGCCTGCCTGGAGACCCTGCCGTCACTTGCTGTGACCACCTTCCTGGTAAACCTAAAGACTGCTACTTGCCCTGCTTTCTCAAACTGTGACCACCTGTCTGCTACCAGAGACTTCCGCCTGCTTGCCGTGTCCATCCGCCATACAGGTCAGTCCCAGCCATCTGACCCGTGGGAGCCACCTGCTCTCTTACAAGGTCATACCCAGAGTTGCACCTGGTCCCTCAGCCCGGATCCTCCCTGGTCACGGTGTCGTTAGCTGCCGTACGACCAGGGTCGGTTCGGGTGGATACTTAGTCACGCCCCTCTGGGTCCCTCCTTGCACCTCGGCACAGAGGTTCCACCACCCGGACCCGTAACAGATATTGCCTTTTTATTCCACTGCGACCTCCACCACTCTTCCACGGAGCATTGATATTGCCTTTTTATTCCACTGCAACCTCCACAACTCTTCCAAGGGGCATTGATATTGTCTTTGTATTCCACTGTGACCTCCTCCACTCTTCCAAGGGGCATTGATATTGTCTTCTTATTCCACTGCGACCTCCACCACTCTTCCAAGGGGCATTGATATTGTCTTTTTATTCCACTGCGACCTCCACCACTCTTCCAAGGGGCATTGATATTGTCTTTTTATTCCACTGCGATCTACACTACTCTTCCAACGGACATTGATATTGTCTTTTTATTCCACTGCTACCTCCACCACTTTTCCAAGGGGCATTGATAGTCTTTTTATTCCACTGCGACTTCCACCACTCTTCCAAGTGGCATTCATATTGTCTTTCTATTCCACTACGACCTCCACCACTCTTCCAAAGGGCATTAAATCCGTCTTGTTAAGCTACTGCTACTTTGGATCTAATCCTTATAAACAAGGAGGAAATGGTTGAGGAGGTAAAAGTGGCTGGGACCCTAGGAGGCAGCGATCATGCTATTATAGAATTTTGGATAACTAGAGGAGGAAGACATGTGAAGACTCAAACTTCAAGGTTAGATTTTAGAAAGGCAGATTTTAAGAGACTCAGAAAGAGAATAGGAGGGATCCAATGGCTGGATGTCCTTAAGGACAAAAATGTCCAGGAAGGAAGGGAAATTTTTAAAAATGAGATTCTCAAAGCACAATCGTTAACAATCCCGAAAAGTAGGAAGAATGGGAAGCATTTAAGGAAACCAGGATGGATGAACACAGAACTTAAACACATGCTAAAAAGAAAGAAAGAAATGTTTATTAAATGGAAAGAGGGAGGCATATCTAAAGAAGATTATAATGCAGTCTGCAGATCCTGCAGGGCATGTATCAGGTTAGCTAAAGCTGACAATGAATTAAGGCTTGCAAGAGATGTCAAAAGCAATAAAAAAGGATTTTGGGGGTATGTCAAAAGTAAAAGAAAAGTCAAAGATGCTATAGGATTTTTACAGGATGAAAATGGAGAAATGGTAAGAGAGGATGTTGAGAAGGCCAAACTTTTTAATTCCTATTTTGCATCTGTTTTCTCTCAGAAAGAAAATGTAACATCAACTGATCTTCACTGTCCTTTTAAAGGAATAGAAGAATCCAAGTTATCTGTAAACAGAAAGATTGTGAGGGAATATTTAGCTAACATAAATGAGTTCAAGTCTCCAGGTCCAGATGAATTACACCCCAGAGTACTGAAGGAGATCGTAGAAGAAATTTTAGAACCACTCTCCATAATCTTTGAAAATTCTTGGAGAACAGGAGAAGTCCCAGAAGACTGGAGAAGAGCAAATGTTGTTCCTATCTTCAAAAAGGGGAAGAAGGTGGACCCAGGGAACTATAGGCCGGTGAGTCTGACTTCTATACCAGGAAAGATCTTTGAACAAATTATTAAACAACATGTATGTAAGTACCTGGATAAGAATGAAGTGATTAACCAGAGTCAGCATGGGTTTATAACTAACAAGTCATGTCAGACTAACTTAATTTCCTTCTATGACAGAATCACTGACTGGGTGGATCAGGGAAATGCTGTAGATATAGTATATCTTGACTTCAGCAAAGCATTTGACAAAGTATCTCACACCATCCTTATTGAAAAAATGACCAAGTATGCAATGGACCAGGCAACTGTTAGGTGGATTCATAACTGGCTTAGTGATCGGACTCAAAGGGTGATTGTAAATGGCTTCACATCCAGCTGGATGAATGTCTCAAGTGGGGTACCACAGGGCTCCGTCCTGGGACCTGTATTGTTCAACATCTTTATCAATGATTTAGATGAAGGAATTGAGGGTAAACTGATTAAATTTGCTGATGACACAAAGCTAGGAGGGATAGCTAATACTAGAGAAGAGAGAGAGAGGATTCAAAAAGACCTAAATAAACTGGAGCAGTGGGCAGCAACCAACAGAATGGTTTTTAACAGGGAAAAATGCAAAGTACTACATCTGGGCAATAAAAATGAAAAAAGCATATACAGAATGGGAGGAATAGAGCTAAGCAACAGTACATGTGAAAAAGACTTAGGTATACTAATAGATCATAGACTGAACATGAGTCAACAGTGTAATGCAGCAGCAAAAAAGGCAAATACAATTCTGGGATGTATTAACAGAAGCATACAGTCTAGATCACGTGAAGTCATTATTGGTCTTTACTCCTCTTTGGTCAGACCTCATCTGGAATACTGTGTACAGTTTTGGGCACCACATTTTAAAAAAGACATAGACAAACTGGAGCAAGTTCAGAGAAGAGCGACCAGAATGGTGACTGGTCTGCAAACCATGTCCTATGAGGAACGGTTGCAGGATTTGGGAATGTTTAGCTTGCAAAAAAGAAGACTGAGAGGAGACTTAATAGCTGTCTACAAATATGTCAAGGGCTGTCACATTGTAGAAGGATCATCTTTATTCTCTTTTGCACAAGGAAAGACTAGAAGCAATGGGATGAAACTAAATGGGAGGAGACACAGATTAGATATTAGAAAAAACTTTTTGACAGTTAGGGTGATTAATGAGTGGAACAGGCTGCCACGAGAGGTGGTGAGTTCCCCTTCAATGGACGTCTTCAAACAGAGGCTGGACAGACATCTGTCTGAGATGATTTAGTGAATCCTGCTTTGAGCAGGGGGTTGGACCAGATGACCCAGGAGGTCCCTTCCAACTCTACCATTCTATGATTCTATGATTCTACTGTGACCTCCACGTCTTTTCCAAGGGGCATTAAAACCATCTTGTTAAACCACTCTGACCTCCACGTCTCATCCAAGGGGCATTAAAACCGTCTAGTTAAGCTACTGTGACCTCCACGTCTCTTCCAAGGGGCATTAAAACCATCTTGTTAAACCACTCTGACCTCCACGTCTCTTCCAAGGGGCATTATAACCGTCTTGTTAAACCTCTCTGACCACCACGTCTCTTCCACTGGGCATTAAAACCATCTAGTTAAACCACTCTGACCTACACGTCTCTTCCAAAGGGCTTTAAAACCATCTTGGTAAACCACTCTCACCTCCACGTCTCTTCCAAGGGGCATTAAAACAGTCTTGTTAAGCTACTGTGACCTCCACATCTCTTCCACGGGGCACTGATTTTGTCTTTTTATTCCACTGCGACCTCCACCACTCTTCCAAGGGGCATTGATATTGTCTTTTTATCCCACTGAGACCTCCACCACTCTTCCAAGGGGCATTGATATTGTCTTTTTATTCCACTGCGACCTCCACCACTCTTCCAAGGGGCATTAAAACCGTGTTGTTAAGCTACTGTGACATCCACGTCTCTTCCACGGGGTATTAAAACCATCTTGTTAAACCCCTCTGAACTCCACTTCTCTTCCAAGGGGTATTAAAACCATCTTGTTAAACCACTCTGACCTCCACGTTTCTACCAATTGGCATTAAAACCATCTTGTTAAACCACTCTGACCTCAACCACTCTTCCAAGGGGCATTAAAACCATCTTGTTAAACCACTCTGACCTCCACGTCTCTTCCAAGGGGCATAAAAACCATCTTGTTAAACCACTCTGACCTCCACCACTCTTTCAATGGGCATTAAAAGCGTCTTGTTAAGCTACTGTGACCTCCACGTCTCTTCCAAGGGGCATTAAAACCATCTTGTTAAAGCACTCTGACCTCCACATCTCTTCCAAGGGGCATTAAAACCATCTTGCTAAACCACTCTGATCTCCACCACACTTCCAAGGGGCATTAAAACTGTCTTGTTAAACTACTGTAACCTCCACCACTCTTCCAAGGGGCATTGATATTGTCTTTTTTTTCCACTGCGACCTCCACCACACTTCCAAGGGGCATTAAAACCTTCCTGTTAAACCACTCTGAACTCCACAGCTCTTCCAAGGGGCATTGAAATGTTGTTTTTAATTACCTCTTCCAATGGGCATTGCATTTCCTTCTAATTTTAGTCAGCTTTTTCTTTTCAATGCATAGGCGAACACTAAGGGAGACCCACTCCCCAATAATGGGTAGAAAGTTTTTATTATGCTGTAATCCACGTCTGTTTCAAGGGGCATTGCAGTTCCTCATAATTTTTGGAAAGCCTTCCATTCACTGCTTAGGCCAACAGTGTACAGGAGACCCAGTAGCTATAAAGGGAAAATATGGTTTAGTTAAGGCCCTCTGACCTCCATGTCACTTCCAAGGGGCATTGGAATGCCTCTAAATTTTTGGTAGGCATTGCACTCACTGTATGCCCTATAACTATGTAGCCGAACCGCTCCTTTTGGTACAGAAATATATCCTACAAGACATGTGTGGTTGACTGGCCTGATATTGATGTGAATGGTCCCTGTTCCTCCTGCTCTTTCTCCTTTGCCACCACCTCACCCATCATTCATCACCTGAAGCTTTGTTTTAACGGGAGTCATAGAATTGGGATAGTAGCAGGAAAACATCCAGCAATCCTGGGAGGAGGCATGATATGCGCCAAAACGCTGACCACCTCAGGCCTAGCTGCTACTACATATATGCGCTTGCATTCCAAGGAACAGATAACTAAGGAGATGGATGGCCTCATGATGATGATTAATTTACTCGTTGTGTAGGAGGCCGACCACTGCTGCTGTCTACCTTCTGAACTTTGTGTTGAAGCATGATTGACCCAGGACCCGCAATCCTCTATGTCTGGAGGACGTGCTGCATCCCAGTGTCCAACTGTGTCCCGGCTTCCACAATATTAACCCACTGTGAAGGCGTCAGTGAAATGGACCATCCCTGGCCACATTCACTCGTCCACGTGTTTGTGGTTAGGCTGTCCTTCCCACTAAATGCACTGGGGAGGGCACAGGTAATGGTTTGGTATGCGTGCTTGTGTATATGGTGCACGGGGACAAATAGGGGTGGCTGGGGACCGTTTATGGACACCCGGCCGCCGTCTGGCAGCTGGGGACCAAGTGTGTACACCCGGCCGCCGGGCAGGTGGGGACTGAGTATGGATACCAGGCCGCTGACGCAGCCATGACATGGTGGCCAGCGTCTGCCTCCACAAGCCTAACAGGCATCATTTCAAGTGCAAACAAGCTAGCAGTATGGTATTGCAGCCTGGGGGTGGGTGGGTGGCAGGCTGCCCACTTACGCTTGCATTCCAAGAAAACAAAGCAGATGCTAACTTCTATCATCATCATGCTCCTCACCTTGCCACTCTCAACTCCCCTGATGGAGAAGCCAGGGCCCACTGGAGGAGTCTGGTTGTCTGGTTGGCTCGGCCAATGCTGCCCTAATGCAGGCCAGGCTAAGAAAAGTGTGGGGAAGGTTACCGGGACAAATAGGGGTGGCTGGGGACCGTTTATGGACACCCGGCCGCCCTCTGGTGTCTGGGGACCAAGTGTGGACACCTGGCCGCCTGGCGGCTGGGGACTGAGTATGGATACTAGGTCGCCGATGCAGCCATGACATGGTGGCCGGCTTCTGCCTCCACAAGCCTAAAAGGCCTCATTTCAAGTGCAAGCAAGCTAGCAGTATGGTATTGCAGCCTGGGGGTGGGTGGGTGGCAGGCTGCATACTTGCGCTTGCATTGCAAGGAATGGGGAGGTACAATTGAACACTGCCCTGGGACAAGGACTTGCACGGGGATAGTTGCAAGTCTGTATCTTCTGATGCGGCAAGTATCACTTATGATGGGCACACTTTTAGGCAGTGACCTGGGTGTCAGAGATGCTTCCAGGGGTCTTCCCCATGCTGTTCCCATGTCTTTTCAGCACTGTATGCATGTATCACACAGCACATGGCCAGATAAGGTTGTAAAATGTTAAAATTACATTTCCCGGTGAATGCATTTGTCACGGTTGAAAGCAATACAAAAGTGCAAAAACGTATAAAAAATGCTACTTGTGAACATAGCCCAAGGTGTGGAGGAGTATTTTTGGTTTTGGTTATTTATTTTACCTTATACACAAGTCTTTACCCTGGAAAGGATGTTCCTTAACATATTTCACAGGAAAACAGTTTCAGTTTCGTTTTATTGTGAGCCCTTAAAAATGGCTAAATACCTCTGATTACGTTGTTGACAGCAGTGACCTGGGGGTCAGAAATGCTTCCTGGGGCGATCCCCATGCTGTCCCCATGTCATTTGAGCACTGTCACTATCGTTTTGGGCACTTTTTAGGCTTTCTACAGACTGACGGGGGTGCCTCCGCAAAAATGCTCTGGTCTCCCATAGACTAACATTGGGCTCATTGCTCGGGTCGAGCACCCGAGTATCACGGTGAGCTCGGCCCAAGCTTCGAGCACCCGAGCATTTTAGTGCTCGCTCAACACTACTCTTGTTCTCCTCCTTCTCATCATCCTCATCCTCCTCCACCGTATCACCAGGGTGACCGCAAAACGGTATAGGAGACCCACTCTTTAGTAATGGGAACAATAAAACATAGCCAGCTGATGGCTCTCTAAGAATAGTGAGGGCCGAATTCTGGCCCTTTAAGAATAGTAAGAGCCGCTTGGTGGCCCTTTAAAAATAGGCTTTGTGACTTTCAGAATCCCTCCTTCATAAATGAAGCACGATGTGTCTGATGATATCTCACACATCACATGGCCTGATAAGGTTGTAAAATGTTAAAATGACATTTCCTGGTGAATGCAATTGTCACTGTTGAAAGCAATGCAAAAGTGCAAAAACGCATCAAAAACGCTAAGTGTGAACATAACCCTAGGTGTGGAGGAGTATTTTTGTTTTTGGATATTTATTTTTGCTTTATATTCAAGTCATTACCCTGGAAAGGATGTTACCTAACATATTTCCCAGGAAAATCCATTTTGGTTTTGTTTTTGTATGTTTTATTGTGAGTCCGTAAAAGTGGCATAATACCTCTGACAACGTTGTTGACAGCAGTGACCTGGGAGTCAGAAATGCTTTCAGGGGTCTTCCCCATGCTGTTCCCATGTCATTTGAGCACTGTTCCCATCGATTTGGGAAATTTTTAGGTCCTCTGCAGACCGCCGGGGGGAGCCGCCTGAAAAATGCTCGAGTTTCTCATGGACTTACATTGGGCTCGTTGCTCGGGTCGAGCACCCGAGTATTCCAATGTGCTAGACCCAAGCATCGAGCACCCGAGCATTTTAGTGCTCGCCCATCACTAATAAAGAACAGTACTAGTCTGTTAGAAACTCTGCTGATTGAGTTTAATCAAGGTCTTACTAGACTGCAAATTTTACCCTTTCATCCCTTGCTTGTAGTCGGTCATTTTGACACATCTGCACATGGTGGGGCAAATGAGACTCAGAGAAAATACTATTCTTTCTCTGCAAATGTCTGTTCCCCATGACAATATTGATGGACTCCTCACAATTTATTGTGCAATAACAATTCCTTGTAAGATACCCAAAGTGACCACATTTAAAATATTTAACAGAGCAATATTTCCTCTCTCTCCTGGTACCTGACAATTTGCAGTACATGGCAATATGACCTGAGCCAGCACAGCCATCTAATGCATGCCATGCTTGATGTAGGGCTCCTAACAGAAAATAATTCCTATTGTCTGGATCTCGTAAACTGTACAATTACTAGGGAAGCACTTTTAACAATTTTGCATTTGCATTTTCTCATTATTTTAGACTTGTCATTGCATTTATTGAATTTATCAAAATTTGTTTAAATATTTGATCCATCACTCCCCCCTTTTTGCCCTGCATAGGGCACAATTGGTAGAGAATCTGGCCTTGGTTCTGAGACAAAGAGTAGGCCGGCACCGCGTTTGAGAAATCATTGATGATATTTTGTAAGTTTGTAATCAGTTGGGATCTAGTATCAAGATCAACACTCAACTGATTGATTATGGCATCACTAGCTGCTGCCTTGTCCTTTGATTTCAGCCACAGACTGAGTCAGCTGTGCCTCAATATCAAGACAATGATTTTTCATCTCCAGCAGCTGTTATTCAAAATGCTTATCTCTATCCATATCACATTTACCATTCTCTGCCACTTGTGTCTGTAAGGCACAAACTCTCTGCAAATTTGTTACACAACACTGGCAATGAAACAAAAGCATGCACAACACCTTCAAATAGGACCAAAAGCTGCCAAAACACATCAAATTAGGGGCAGATACCAGGAAAGTGTCATCAATTGACCCAGAGTACAAGTACTATAATTATTATTATTCATTACTATAGCGACATTTATTCTGTGGCACGTTACATGTGAAAAGGGGTCACCGACTGGTACAAGAGGAGAGAGGACCCTGCTCTCGAGGGCACATAAACAATCTACAAGGGATGGGTGAAGATACAGTAGGTCATGGTACAGCTGGTTGTGCAGCGGTATGCTGGAGCGAGGGTTACCGCAGATTGTACGCTTGTCAATGTCAATGTTCAAAGTAGTCATGGTACAGCTGATTGTACGCTTGTCAGAAGAAGTAAGTCTTCAGCTTCCTTTTCAAGGTTTCCATGGTAGGCTAGAGACTGATGTGTTGGGGTACAGAGTTACACAGTAGGGAAGATACACGGGACAAATCTGCTGAGAGCCTAAATGAAGGTAAGCTTTCAGGAGCTCACAACTGAGCAGATTAACCCCTGCATTGCTAACAGAAACCTGCACCGATTAATATGAAGACGAAAGGCTTCTAATGAGTGCAGGAGTGGGAGGAATCAGACGCAGCGGTCTTCTGGCTCCTCTCTGTCACGGTAAACCAGTGACACCTTGCAAGCTTCAACTCAATGTTCACAAGGTAGACAGTAGCTGTGGTCGGTCTCCTAGACAATGAGCTAACTCCTTAATGATGATAGAGGCCACCATCTCCTTAGCTTGCTTCTGGTACTTTTCTGTGGGAATAAGCTTGTCTCCAACCAGCCTGGAATATTTTCAGTGAATTATGGCATGCCATGGTATTAGCGGTGCACTCAGGACCAGAAGCTAAGCCATCCACAATTTCCTTCTCAGGAATTTTATTCGGTAGACTGAGTGGCTACCGAAACATTAGTTTCTCACAAAAGAGCTCAAGACACTGAATGGCAGTAGGTACAAGTTTCTCAATCATGTTAGATATCAGAGGGAGGACAGAGAGAGCAGCACGGTGCCTCAGTGGTTAGCACTGCAGCCTTGTAGAGCTGGGGTCCTGGGTTCAAATCCCACCAAGGACAACATCTGCAAGAAGTTTGTATGTTTTCCCTATGTTTGCAGGGCTTTCCCCCGGGATCTCCGGTTTCCTCCTCAGTAAAAAAGCAGCCATACAGTGTCCAGGAACCTTCACACAGACTTTTCTTAGCCAGGGCTGCTTCTCGGCAGTGTTGGACGGGCCAACCAAAGAACCGGAGAATCCTCTGCTGGATCCTAGCTTCTCCTTCAGGAGAGTTCATAGCGCAAACCTTGCAGCTGCTATCTGCTATGGGGCACTTGAGCAGGGGAGAGAGGTGGGCCCTCAGAATCAAATCCTCTGGTGGGCCCAATGTTCTTCATTCTGACACTGCTTTTCAGTGAGAGCTGTATTTACCTCAGCCATATTCTTTAGGTCAGTGAAAGTAGTGGCATAGAGGGAAACTGTGTCTACTCCGGCTGTCATTTCTCCCAGGAAGTCCTCTAATGCATCTTGCTCCATAAGCAATGGCAGCCGGTCCAACATCATCTCACACTTCTCGGTGGTGCTTAGCCACACACACAGATCTTTCTTTATGCCTTGAATTTCATGAATACAGATTTGGGAAATGGCCTGATCTGCAATGCGTTTTGAGAAATAATGTGCAGAAGCGAAGCCACAGTTTAGGCTGCTGAAGGTCATCGTTAAGCAAAACTCATACAGCTTTCCCACAGACTGAAAGGGGGGTATCAAGACTTCCAAGACAGCCAAGACTTCCCTGTCCTCACGAAGAGGATGACTGTCCATGTTCTCCTCTTCATCCTCCTCCTCATTATCACCCAATCCGTGTTGAGATGAGATGAGGCTGGGCTGTGTAGCATCACACTGTATAGTTTCTTGCTCCGCCTGCAATGCCTCCTCTTTAATTGTGAGCATTGAGCGTTTCAGTAGACAGAGAAGCGGGATAGTGACGCTAATTATGGCGTCACTGCCACTCACCATCTTGGTGGAGTCCTCAAAGTTTTGGAGGACAGCGCATATATCACACATCCATGTCCACTCATCAGCTGTTATGTGTGGTAGCTGACCTGAATTCCCAAGGGCTTGTTGAAGCTGGTACTCAACAACTGCCCTCTGCTGCTCACAAATCCTTCCCAACATCTGCAACGTTGATTTAAAACGTATGATCACATTCGGTGAGCTAGATGCTGAAAACGCTGCTGAAGCACTGCCAGGGTGGTGGAAGCTGTAGCTGACTTTCTGAAATGGGCACACACGCGGCATACTTTCACAAGCAGCTCTGGAAGATGTGGTTAGGTTTTGAGAAACTGCTGAATAACTAAGTTGAGCACATTTAGTACTCGCTCATCACTAATGTGTACGCCTCTATGGAGATCAATATCAGAACCAAAGAATTAAAAGATGAAATGTAGCCTGCTATATATACAATGGTACTAAAAAAAACAATTTTGATTATATCATGTGTACCCCTGTGACAACAATATCTGTAGCAAAGAATTCATTTCACTAGAGTAGAACTAGTATAATGGGGACCGACAACTCTTCCAGTACAGCAGATAGAGACCCAGGAGTGTTCATAGTTAAAAAAATTAGGGCTTGAAACCTTTTCTGTGGCCAACAGATTGGAGATGGTGGAGTTCAATCTCTTAGCTTTGTCATGTGTAGGAGGAAACAATCATTTTTGTGACCACAACTACAGGACGGAGGGCTGGCTGCAGTGCTGAGAGAGGGCAGAGTACTGTGAATCGGACAAACTTCTGGACCGTGATTGAGATGCAAGCGGAGATGTTACAATTAGTGTTGAGTGAGCACTAAAATGCTCGGGTGCTCGAAGCTCGGGCCGAGCTCACCGTGATACTCGGGTGCTCGACCCGAGCAACGAGCCCAATGTTAGTCTATGGGAGACCCGAGCATTTTTGCCGCGGCACGCCCGGCAGTCTGTAGAAAGCCTAAAAAGTGCCCAAAACGATAGTGACAGTGCTCAAAAGACATGGGGACAGCATGGGCATCGCCCCAGGAAACATTTCTGACCCCCAGGTCACTGCTGTCAACAATGTGGTCAGAGGTGTTAAGCCACTTTTACGGGCTCACAATAAAACGTTCAAAAACGAAACTGAAACGGTTTTCCTGTGAAAAATGTTAAGGAACTTCCTTTCCAGGGTAAAGACTTGTGCATAAGGTAAAATAAATAACCAAAACAAAAATACTCCTCCACACCTTGGGCTATGTTCACGAGTAGCATTTTTTATGCGATTTTGCACTTTTGTATTGCTTTCAACCGTAACAAATTCATTGACCGGGAAATGTCATTTTAACATTTTACAACCTTATCTGGCCATGTGCTGTGTGACACATGCATACAGTGCTGAAAAGACATGGGAACAGCATGGGGAAGACCCCTGGAAGCATCTCTGACACCCAGGTCACTGCCTAAACGTGTGCCCATCAGAAGTGATCCTTGCCACATCAGAAGATGCAGACTTGCAACTATCCCCGTGCAAGTCCTTGTCCCAGGGCAGTGTTGAATTGTACCTCCCCCATTCCTTTCGATGCACCCACCCACCCCCAGGCTCCAATACCATACTGCTAGCTTGCTTGCACTTGAAATTGGGCCTTTTAGGCATGTGGAGGCAGATGCCGGACACCATATCATGGCTTCGTCGGCGGCCTGGTATCCATACTAAGTCCCCAGCTGCCCCTATTTGAAGGACAGCCTATCCAAAAACACGTGGACAAGTGAATGTGGCCAGGGATGGTGCATCTGACTGACGCCTTCACACTGGGTTAATATTGTGGAAGCCAGGACACAGTTGGACACTGGGATGCAACACGTCCTCCAGACATAGAGGATTGCAGGTCCTGGGTCATTCATGCTTCAACACAAAGTTCAGAAGGTAGACAGCAGCAGTGGTCGGCCTCCTACACAAGTAAATTATTCATGATCATGAGGCCATCCATCTCCTTAGCTTTCTGTTCCTTGGAATGCAAGCGCGTGTATGTAGTAGAGTCTAGGCCTGAGGTGGTCAGCGTTTTGGTGCATATCCTACTTCCTCCGAGGATTGCTGGATGTTTTCCTGCTACTATCCCTATTCTATGACTCTCGTTAAAACAAAGCTTCAGGGGATGAATGATGGATGAGATGGTGGCAAAGGAGAAAGAGCAGGAGGAACAGGGACCACATCAATATCAGGCCAGTCAACCACACGTTTTGTAGGATATGTTTCTGTACCAAAAGGAGCGGTTCGGCTACACAGTTATAGGGCATACAGTGAGTGCAATGCCTACCAAAAATTTTGAGGCATTCCAATTCGAGGCATTCCAATGTCCCTTTGAAGTGACATGGAGGTCAGAGGGCCTTAACTAAACCATTTTTTCTATTTATAGCAACTGGGTCTCCTGTGCACTGTTGGCCTAAGCAGTGAATGGAAGGCTTTCCAAAAATTATGAGGAACTGCAATGCTTCTTGAAACAGACGTGGATTACAGCATACTAAAAACCTTCTACCCATTATTGGGGAGCGGGTTTCCTTAGTGTTCGCCAATGCATTGAAAAGCAAAAGCTGACTAAAATTAGGAGGAAATACAATGCCCGTTGGAAGAGTCGTTTAGGCTAGAGGTAATTAAAAACAACATTTCAATGCCCCTTGGTTTTAATGCCCCTTGGAAGAGTGGTGGAGGTTGCAGTGGAATAAAAAGACAATATCAATGCCCCGTGGAAGAAACGTGGAGGTCACAGTAGCTTAACAAGACAGTTTTAACGCCCCTTGGAAGAATGGTGGAGGTCGCAGTGGAATAAAAAGGCAATATCAATGCCCCTTGGAAGAGTGGTGGAGCTCGCAGTAGCTTAACAAGATGGTTTTAATGCCCCTTGGAAAAGTGGTGGAGGTCGCAGTAGCTTAAGAAGACGGTTTAAATGCCTGTTGGAGAAGTGGTGTAGGTCGCAGTAGCTTAACAAGACAGTTTTAATGCCCCTTGGAAGAGACGTGGAGGTCAGAGTGGTTTAACAGGATGGATTTAATGCCCCTTGGAAGAGTGGTGGAGGTTACAGTGGAATAAAAAGACAATATCAATGCCCCTTGGAAGAGAGGTGGAGGTCGCAGTAGCCTAACAAGATGGTTTTAATGCCCCTTGAAAAAGTGGTGGAGGTCGCAGTAGCTTAACAAGATGGTTTTA
The DNA here is from genome assembly GCF_046119375.1 of Phyllobates terribilis. Classification (NCBI taxonomy): domain Eukaryota; kingdom Metazoa; phylum Chordata; class Amphibia; order Anura; family Dendrobatidae; genus Phyllobates; species Phyllobates terribilis. Next base: position 290,182,560 of record NW_027362769.1, read on the forward strand.
ATGCCCCTTGTAGAAGTGGTGGAGCTTGCAGTAGCTTAACAAGATGGTTTTAATGCCCCTTGGAAGAGTGGTAGAGGTTGCAGTAGCTTAACAAGACAGTTTTAATGCCCCTTGGAAGAATGGTGGAGGTCGCAGTGGAATAAAAAGACAATATCAATACCCCTTGGAAGAGTGGTGGAGGACGCAGTAGCTTAACAAGACGGTTTTAATGCCCCTTAGAAAAGTGGTGGCGGTCGCAGTAGCTTAACAAGATGGTTTTAATGCCCCTTGGAAAAGTGGTGAAGGTCGCAGTAGCTTAACAATACGGTTTTAATGCCCCTTGGAAGAGTGGTGGAGGTCACAGTAGCTTAACAAGACGGTTTAAATGCCCCTTGGAAGAGACGTGGAGGTCACAGTGGAATAAAAAGACCATATCAATGCCCCTTGGAAGAGTGGTGGAGGTCGCAGTAGCTTAACAAGACGGTTTTAATGCCCCTTGGAAGAGTGGTGGAGGTCACAGTAGCTTAACAAGACGGTTTAAATGCCCCTTGGAAGAGACGTGGAGGTCACAGTGGAATAAAAAGACAATATCAATGCCCCTTGGAAGAGTGGTGGAGGTCACAGTAGCTTAACAAGACGGTTTAAATGCCCCTTGGAAGAGACGTGGAGGTCACAGTGGAATAAAAAGACAATATCAATGCCCCTTGGAAGAGTGGTGGAGGTCGCAGTAGCTTAACAAGATGGATTTAATGCCACTTGGAAGAGACGAGGAGGTCAGAGTGGTTTAACAAGACTGTTTTAATGCCCCTTGGAAAGGTGGTGGAGGTCGCAGTAGCTTAACAAGACGGTTTTAATGCCCTTTGGAAGAGATGTGGAGGTCAGAGTGGTTTAACAAGATGCTTTTAATGCCCCTTGGGAATGTGGTAAAGGTCGCAGTAGCTTAACATGACGGTTTTAATGCCACTTGGAAGAGCGGTTGAGGTTGCAGTAGCTTAACAAGACAGTTTTAATGCCCCTTGGAAGAGTTCTGGAGGTCAGAGTGGTTTAACAAGACAGTTTTAATGCCCTTGGAAGAGACATGGAGGTCAGAGTGGTTTATCACGACGGTTTTAATGCCCCTTGGGAGAGTGGTTGATGTCACAGTAGCTTAACAAGATGGTTTTAATGCCCCTTGGAAGAGACGTGGAGGTCAGAGTGGTTTAACAAGACGGTTTTAATGCCCCTTGGAAGGGTGGTGGAAGTCACAGTAGCTTGACAAGACGGTTTAAATGCCCCTTGGAAGAGACGTAGAGGTCACAGAGGAATAAAAAGACAATATCAATGCCCCTTGGAAGAGTGATGGAGGTCGCAGTGGAATAAAAAGACAATATCAATGCCCCTTGGAAAAGTGGTGGAGGTCGCAGTAGCTTAACAAGACTGTTTTAATACCCCTTGGAAAAGTTGTGGAGGTCGCAGTAGCTAAACAAGATGGTTTTAATGCCCCTTTGAAGAGACGTGGAGGTCAGAGTAGCTTAACAAGAAGGTTTTAATGCCCCTTGGAAGAGTGGTGGAGGTCACAGTAGCTTAACAAGACAGCTTTAATGCCCCTTGGAAGAGACATGGAGGTCAGAGTGGTTTAACAAGACGGTTTTAATGCCCCTTGGAAGAGTGGTGGAGGTCACAGTAGCTTAACAAGACGGTTTTAATGTCCCTTACAAGAGCCATGCAGTACAGTATATTAAAAACATTATTCCTATTATTGGGGAGTAAGTCTCCCATAGTCTTTGCCTATGCCTTCCAAGCAAAAGCTGCCAAAAATTAGGACGGAGGAACTTGCAATGCTGGCAACACGGACCATGGCCACCCTGGTGGTATAGTGGTGGTGGAGGCTGAGCATAAGGAGAAGAGCAAAAACAGCCAAAATGAGGAAGCGTATACCCATGTGTGGGTGTGAAGCGGTGCATGTGAATACACCTCCCGAAATAACACAGTGGATTTGAGTTTATGTTACTCTGCTGTCATTTGGTGGTGACGAGAAGTCTTGCCCAATCCAGCCCTTCTTCATTTTGATAAGGGTCAGCTTGTCAGCATTGTCAGTTGACAGGCGAGTGCGTTTATCAGTTTTAATTCCCCCAGCGGCACTAAAAACACGCTCCGATAACACGCTAGCGGCAGGGCAGGCCAGGACCTCCAAGGCGTCCAGAGCGAGTTCATTCCAAGTGTCCAGCTTGGATACCCAATAATTAAAAGGCACAGAGGAATCACGGAGGATGCTGGTACGGTCTGCAAGGTACTCCCTCACCATCTTTTGAAACTTTCCACTCCTTGTGAGAGTACCCCGCGCCTCAGGGCCTGTAAGCTAGGAGGGTCTCAGAAAACTGTTGACAGTATTCCCCTGCCTCTGCTGGATTGGAGTTGCGTCTCTCTCGCCTGTACGCCTTGGTTTGGCAACGAACTGTGACCTCTGCCACTAGCGTGTTCAGAAGGGAATTTTTTTAATAGTTCTGCAGCAAGGGCCTTCTGGTACTGCCCCATTTTTGTAGTGTTAGAACCTTGCTCTTAGGTTTTTTCCTTTGCTGGTCACATGACCTTGTTGGCCTATTTAATCCTGCTCCGCCCTCCTGGCTTTGCTGGACTTCATTGTATAACTACTTTCTAGCTAGCCTGTGCTCTGTATCTAACTCTGTTAGTTTGCTTGGTCTACGGACCTCTATGTTCTATATATTTTGTTTGTTCGTCTGTCTGCTACTATTTCTGTTAGGAGGTGTCCCATTTTCCTCCCAGTCCTTAGTACTTGTAGGGATTCCTTCCCCACATCTATAGGTCTCCGTACAGACTAGCTTAGGACTTTAGCAGGTCTGATCGCAGGATCAGGTTCCCTGTTACATCGTAGGGATTCAGCTGAGTTCTATCGTAGGGACAGATCTCCTCTCTTTCCTTAGCTCTAGTAGCAGAACATAACAGTAAGTCCAGCCTGCAAATTCTCTAAGGAAAGATTTTTCTGTTCCATCATGGTGTCGGTTCAGGATTTGGCTCATCGCCTGCAGGGACTCTCTCTGGAGGTGGCCGAGCTCCGTCAGCACGTGAGTAACTGTCCTGGAGCACATTTCTTGGAGCCTAAGGTATGTTTGCCGGATTTATTTTTTGGTGAACACCGAGAATTTTTTTCATTTAAAAATGCTTGCTTATTGTATTTTCGTTTGAGACCCAAGTCCTCTGGGGATGAATCCCAGCGCATAGGGTTCATAATGTCACTTTTGCGCAAAGAGCCTCAGGAGTGGGCCTTTTCTTTGCAACCTAGTGATACATGCTTCAGATCAGTGGATAGTTTTTTTTCTGCTTTGGGACTATTATATGATGATCCTGACCGTGTCGCATCAGCTGAGACTGAGTTGAGACGTTTGAAACAGGGATCAGGTAATGTGGAAAAATATTGTACTCATTTCCGTCGATGGTCTACTCAAACAGGGTGGAACGATTCTGCTCTGAAAAGTCTATTTCTTGCTGGGCTCAATGAAAGGGTTAAAGACCTGCTAATTGCTTATCCTACACCTGAAGATTTGCAACAGGCTATGCAATTAGCTATACGGGTGGATAGGAGACTGCGTGCAAGGGTTAATGAGAGCAAATCCTCTGCTATGTCAGTTTCTGGTTATGAGAATGTGTGTACTAACAGTGGTGAACCGATGGAGATTGGATCGGTGGCACCTCGCTCTCAAGAAAAAGACCGTCGATTTTCTGAAGGCTTGTGTTTCTATTGCGGAAAATCTGGTCATTTGATTAAAGGCTGTGAGCTTCGTATGAAGAAAGAAAAAAAAATGGTCAGTCATGCCCGTATTGCCTGTTTAAATTCCAAGGGTGTATTTTTAGCTGCTTCCACGATTGCTCAGAAAAAATTAATGGAATTTCGGGTGTTGGTTGATTGTGGGTCTACTCTGAATGTAATTGATGGGGGATTCTTGGAAAGAATCAATTTAAAACCCGAACCTTTATCATCCCCCATTGCTGTGGTTTCTGTGGATGGTTCCCCTTTGAAGAATATTACTCTCAAGGTCTGTGAATTTCCTCTCACTATTAATGGTGCTCACCATGAGAAATTGGATTTGGTAGTTTTGAATAACTTGCCTTCTCCAGTAATATTGGGATTGCCCTGCTTAAAATTTCACAATCCTGTACTGGATTGGTCTACCAGTGAAATTAAATCCTGGAGCCATAAATGTTATGACAAGTGTTGTAGCGGGCGTATTGCAGCTTTGGATAGGGGAGAATTGCCTGTTCCTATTCAGGATTTTTGGAGAGTTTTTTCTGAGAAGGAATCGCAGGTTTTGCCTCCCCATAGAGACTATGATTGTTCTATTGAATTTGTCCCTGGAGCGACTCTTCCTAAAAGTCGTTTATTTAACCTTACTATTCCTGAGAGGAAGGCTTTGGAGGAATACATACAGACAAGTTTGGCCGCCGGTCACATTAGGCCCTCTAAGTCTCCTGTGGCGGTTGGATTTTTTTTTGTAAAAAAAAAGGACGGCGGTTTACGTCCTTGTCTGGATTTTCGTGAGATTAACAAAATTACTGTACGCAATCCTTACCCACTGCCATTGATTCCTGATCTGTTTAACCAGTTAATGGGGGCCAAGTGGTTCTCTAAAATTGACCTTAAGGGGGCATACAATCTGTTGCGCATGAAGGAGGGTGATGAATGGAAGACTGCTTTTAACACTCCTGTGGGTCATTTTGAGAACCTGGTTATGCCTTTTGGTCTTACTAATGCTCCTGCATTTTTTCAGAATCTTATTAATGACATCCTTAGACCTTTGATCGGCAAAAATGTGGTTGTGTATTTGGATGACATTTTGATTTATTCGCCGGATCTGGAGTCTCATTGGCGGAGCGTACGTGAGGTATTACAGTTATTAATGGACAATTCGCTTTTTGCTAAGCTGGAGAAATGTGAGTTCGCTGTACAGAGAATTAGTTTTTTGGGTTACATTATCTCCAGCGATGGTTTTGAGATGGACCCGGTTAAAGTTCAAGCTGTACAGGAATGGCCTAGGCCTATTGGTTTGAAATCGATACAGAGGTTTTTGGGTTTCGCCAATTATTACAGAAAATTCATAAAAAATTTTTCTAGTATTGTCAAACCTCTGACCAATCTCACCAGGAAAGGTGCTGATGCGGTTCAGTGGTCTTCTGAGGCCATTGAAGCTTTTGTGTATCTCAAGGAGAGGTTCACCTCTGCTCCCATCCTTATGCAGCCTGATGTGACTAAGCCGTTTTTGGTTGAGGTTGATGCTTCCTCTGTGGGGGTTGGCGCAGTATTGTCTCAGGATAACGGGGATGGATTACATCCCTGTGCCTTTTTTTCAAAAAAATTTTCGGAGACTGAACTGAATTACGATATTGGTAATCGGGAATTATTGGCTATTAAACTCGCATTTGAACACTGGCGCCACTTCTTGGAAGGTGCGGAATTTCCCGTTCAGGTTCTTACGGATCATAAAAATCTGATATATCTTGATGCTGCCAAGCGCCTGAATGCCTGTCAGGCTAGGTGGGCACTGTTTTTCTTGCGGTTTAATTTCTCCGTTACTTACATCCCTGGTACTAAGAATGTTAAGGCGGATGCCTTGTCTCGCAGTTTTTCTCCCATAGTTGGTGCTGAGAAAGAGGAGAACATTTTACAAGAAGGTGTTGTGATAGCTGCTTTGGACTCCGTTTTGGAAGATGAGATTCTTAAAGCACAGGAGAATGCCCCATCTAACACTCCTCATGGGAGGTTGTTTGTGCCTGTGACCTTTAGGAGAGATTTGTTTGTTGAGTGTCACGAATCTCGGTTGGCAGGTCATCCCGGAATCTCTGAGACCAAGAGACTGGTGGGTCGCAGTTTTTGGTGGCCTGGATGGCAGAAGGAAGTCATTAAGTGGGTGCGTCAATGTACTATATGTGCTAGATCTAAGTCCTCACATACTCCTGCTGCGGGGTTGCTTTGTCCTTTGGAGATTCCCAGTGCTCCTTGGACACATTTGGCTATGGACTTTATAACTGACCTTCCCCCCTCTGAGGGTTTTACTGTCATCTGGGTGGTCGTGGACCGTTTTAGCAAGATGTGTCACTTGGTTCCCTTCGTCAAACTGCCCTGCGCTAAAACTCTCGCTAAGGCCTTTGTGAAGGAAATTGTCAGACTTCATGGCGTTCCTACTGACATTGTTTCTGATAGGGGTCCTCAGTTCGTGGCTCGTTTTTGGCGTGCCTTTTGTGACAGGTTGGGAGTTCATTTGTCGTTCTCGTCCGGATATCATCCTGAATCTAATGGCCAGACAGAAAGGAAAAACCAGGATGTTGAGCAGTTCTTGCGTTGTTTTGTGGCAGACAATCAAGAGGGGTGGTCTGAGTTTCTGCCACTTGCTGAATTTGCTCTGAACAATCATACATCTTCTTCTGCTGGTTGTTCGCCTTTTTTTTGTTGTTCTGGGAGACATCCGTCGTTTGGGTCGTTCTCCAAGTTGGGATCTGCCGTGCCTGAGGAGGAGAATTTTTCCGGTGATTTGGAGAGAGTTTGGACGGATGTGCGTGGTAATCTTCAGGAGGCCAACAGAAAATCTAAAGACTACTTTGATAGGAAACGACAGGAGGTTTTGTTCGCTGTTGGTGACATGGTCTGGTTGTCCTCTAAGAATCTGCGGTTGAGGATTCCTTCTAAGAAATTGGGTCCCAAGTTTGTAGGGCCCTTTAAGGTGCTTCAGGTTGTCAACCAATCTGCTGTTAGGTTGGAGGTTCCTACCTCCTGGTGAATTAATCCGGTATTTCATGTCTCTCTGTTAAAAAAAGCTGTTGTGTCGGATGGTGACGCCTCTGCCTCTGTTCCTCCGGTGGTGGAGGACGGGGAATATGAAATTTCTCGCATCCTTAACTCTAGACGGTATAGAGGTAGTTTGCAGTATCTTGTGGCCTGGAAAGGTTTCGGACCCGAGGATAACTCTTGGGTAAGGTCAGATGATGTTTCCGCGTCCAGACTTATCAGAGCGTTTCTGTCACGGGTGTGTCGCCACGAAGATCGTCACGATTACACAGCCTGACTTCTCGCAGCTGACTTTTTGGTGCTTTGTGTTTTTCGGCAGTGAGGGAGTTAATTCTCTCTCTCTGTGCTAGACGAGGTCCAGCCTCGCCCAGCTGCAATCAATGCTGCTGTAGTGAGACTCCTTCAAATGCCTGCTGGTCTGTTAGGGAAGTGTCGGTGAAAGCATTTCATGCAGACTAACAGAGCGGATCGTGGTATTTGGAGTTTCAGAGATAAGTGTATTCGGAGAGTTTTTTCCCTTCCTCGCTTTATCATTTATCTCCTTTCCCGTTGGTGTTCCCTCTGTTGTAGTTGTGTAGTTTTTGTATGCAAGGTGGTTTTGGTTTTTCCCTTGTACTGTCTCGTTCGTCTAAGTACTGTGTGTGGGAATATTATTACTTGTCCCCTTTTGTTGTGATCGGAGTCCTTCTCAGGACTAGATTACTTAGGTGCAGGGATCCTCAGGAGGTAGGGGTTACGCTGGCGGCCTGGACCTCTGTACCTTTAACAGTACCTCCAGGTTGAGGGATTAGTCAGGGCCCCAGCTTAGGGTCAGCTTAGGCCTCCTACCTCCAGTATACAGAGACAGCGTGACATTTTCACCGACCACTTAGTTTTTCTCCAGCTACCATGGATCCAGTAGCCGGTCTAGCTCGGCAGTTGCAGAGTTTGTCCATGGAGCTGGCGGACGTTAGGTCCAAGGTTTTGTATCCTCAGGAGCAAGCCGGACCAGAACCTAAAGTAGCTCTCCCTGACAGGTTCACTGGGGGGTGGGACAAGTTTTTTGTTTTCCGGGAGGCATGCAAGTTGTACTTTCGGCTGCGGCCTCGGTCATCGGAGAGTGAAGAACAAAGGGTGGGAATTGTCATCTCGCTCCTACAAGGGGACCCACAATCTTGGGCGTTCTCTCTTCCCCCGGGCTCCCCGGCTCTCCAGTCAGTGGATAGGTTTTTCGCTGCTCTGGGACTCGTATATGATGACCCAGATCGGATCTCCCTTGCTGAGTCTAAGTTACGTAGGATTCAGCAGGGAGATCGTCCGGCGGAGGAATTCTGTTCGGAGTTCCGTAGGTGGGCCACGGACACCCAGTGGAATGACCCGGCTCTTAGGAGCCAGTTTTGTCAAGGTTTATCCGACAAATTACAGGATGTGTTGGCACAGTATGACTCTCCCGCGTCACTGGAAGCCGCTATGGCCCTTGCTATTCGCGTTGACAGACGGCTTCGGGAGAGGTGCGGGATAACTCTACCCCCTGTGATGACTCCACCTCCTACAAGGTCCCCTCATATGGTGGTTCCCCTGGTCAGTCCAGAGGAGCCTATGCAATTAGGAGGGACATCATTTCGGGGGAGGGGACCGGTGGTGCGCCATAAGACAGGAAGGTGTTTCTTCTGCGGGAGAAAGGGACATTTTATTGGGGGGTGTCCATCCCGTCCCTTGCAGAGTGAAGAGTCGTCGGAAAACTGTTGATCCCAGGTTGTGTGGTGGACGGCAATCTGGGAGTAGGTATTTCGTCCCTAGGTTCGTCTCAGTTTCTCGTACCGGCGGAGGTGGTGGTGGGTACGAGAACTGAGAGGATATCTGTTCTTCTGGATAGTGGGGCCGGGGCTAATCTGGTTGATGCTCGGTTTGCCCGGGTTCAAGGTATGCGATTGAGTGAGTTGGCTAAACCCATCCCCATATTCTCGATCGATGCCAGGCCTCTCGGTCAGGGAAGTTTTTTGCAAGCTGTGCATGACGTAAAACTTCAAGTGGGGGCGATACATAAAGAACTGTTGTCTTGCTACGTGTTGGAGGGTCTTCCCACTCCTATAGTGTTGGGCCTTCCTTGGTTAACTAAGCATAACCCGGTTATTAATTGGCAAACCAGAGAGATAAGCCAATGGAGTAAATTCTGTAATAATAACTGCATGAACACGGTCATCGGTGCGGTTACTCCTTGGGTCTTACCTCCATTTCTGGCGGACTTTGAGGATGTATTCTCGGAGAAAGGGTGTCAGGAACTACCTCCTCATCGCGAGTATGACTGTTCTGTAAAACTGCTCCCTGAGGCCAAGTTACCTAAAGCTAGGTTGTATAACCTTTCTGGTCCTGAGAGGCAGGCCATGAAGGATTATATTTCAGAAAGTCTGGCTAAGGGGCATATTAGACCTTCACCTTCACCGGTGGCTGCGGGGTTCTTCTTTGTTAAGAAGAAAGATGGAGGCCTACGCCCTTGCCTGGATTTCCGTGAACTTAATCGGATTACGGTCCGAGATCCGTATCCGCTCCCACTTATTCCCGATCTCTTTAATCAGATCGTGGGCGCCAAATGGTTCTCTAAGTTGGATCTCAGGGGGGCGTACAATCTGATTAGGATGAAGGAGGGGGATGAGTGGAAGACGGCGTTTAACTCTCCGGAGGGGCATTATGAGAACCTTGTCATGCCATTCGGTCTGACTAATGCCCCGGCGGTGTTCCAACACTTTGTTAATGACATTTTTCGCCGTCTGCTGGGACAGTTTGTTGTCATATATCTGGATGATATCTTAATTTACTCGCCGGATCTGATGTCTCATCAGGAGCACGTTAGGCAGGTGTTACAGATCTTGCGGGATAATAAACTGTATGCCAAATGGGAAAAGTGTGTGTTCGCCGTACAGGAACTCCAGTTTTTAGGCTTCCTGGTTTCAGCGTCCGGTTTTCGTATGGACCCTGGGAAAGTGCGGGCAGTTCTTGAGTGGGATCGGCCAGAGAATCTTAAGGCACTACAACGTTTCCTGGGGTTTGCTAATTATTACCGGAAGTTCATTCGTAATTTCTCGTCCATGGTTAAGCCTCTCACAGACATGACTAAAAAGGGGACGGATTTTTCTAGGTGGTCTGACAAGGCTTGTCAAGCATTCTCCTCCTTGAAAAAATGTTTTGCCTCGGCACCCATACTCATTCAACCGGATGCGTCACAGCCATTCATTGTAGAGGTAGACGCTTCCGAGGTAGGGGTGGGAGCAGTATTGTCACAAGGTTCGTCCCCTGGTAAGTGGCATCCGTGCGCCTTTTTCTCTAAAAAATTGTCGTCCGCTGAGAGGAATTACGATGTCGGCAATAGGGAACTCTTGGCCATTAAGTTAGCTTTTGAGGAGTGGCGCCATTTTTTGGAGGGGGCAGTCCATCCGGTCACCGTCATCACCGATCACAAGAACCTGCTATATCTGGAGTCCGCGAAACGTCTGAATCCCAGACAAGCTAGGTGGTCATTGTTTTTTACCAGGTTTAATTTTGTCGTTACATATCGTCCTGGGTCAAAAAATGTAAAGGCGGATGCCTTATCTCGTAGTTTCCCTGGGGCCGGGAATACGGACGACCCGATTCCTATCCTTCAGGAGGGGGTGGTGGTTTCGACAGTATGCTCTGAGCTGGAGGAGGAGGTATTGGAGGCTCAGGGGGACGCCCCTGTTGGACCTCCGGGGAGACTGTTTGTTCCAGATCAGTTGCGACAAAAGGTGATCGAGGCACACCATAACTCAGTTTTTGCAGGACACCCGGGGAGTAGAGCAACTGTGGATCTCCTCTCGCGTCGGTTTTGGTGGCCTAACTTACATAAGGAGGTGGTAACTTTTGTCGCGTCCTGTGGGGTTTGTGCGCGCTCTAAGACCTCACATACCCGTCCGTCTGGGGCCCTCTTACCTTTGAAGATCCCGGAGCGTCCTTGGACTCATCTGTCTATGGACTTTATTACGGACCTCCCTCCGTCTTCGGGTAAAACGGTCATACTCGTTGTAGTGGACAGGTTCAGCAAGATGGCACATTTTATCGCTCTTCCGGCTCTCCCTAATGCTAAAACTCTTGCGCAGGTGTTCATTGGGGAGATTGTGAGGCTTCACGGGGTACCCTCCGAGGTGGTGTCTGATCGGGGGTCTCAGTTTGTGTCCAAGTTCTGGAAGGCGTTTTGTGCACGGCGGGGTATGCATTTGTCGTTCTCATCGGCTTTTCATCCTCAGACCAATGGTAAGACGGAACGTATGAACCAGAGCTTGGAGACATATCTCCGGTGTTTTGTGTCAGAGAACCAGGAGGACTGGGCTTCTTTCTTACCTCTGGCAGAGTTTGCTCTTAATAATAGGCGGAGCGAGTCCACTGGTAAGTCCCCGTTTTTTGGGGCATATGGTTTTCACCCCCAGTTTTGTACTTTCAGTAGGGGGGGCTCTTCAGGGGTTCCTGAGGAGGAACAATTTTCCTCATCACTCGCTTCAGTATGGAGAGGGGTGCTGAAGAATCTGAATACTATGGGGAACCGATACAAACGTATGGCTGATAGGAGGAGAGTGTCTGGTCCGGACCTGAGTGTGAACGATCGGGTATGGTTGTCTACCAGGAATATAAAACTTAAGGTCCCCTCCTGGAAACTGGGTCCCAGGTTCATCGGGCCGTACAGAATCAGTTCTATTATTAATCCGGTGGCATTCCGTCTTGACCTCCCCCCTACGTTTAAAATTCACAACGTGTTCCACAGATCGTTGCTTAAGAGGTATGTGGCGCCGGTGGTACCGTCACCTTTACCTCCCCCTCCAGTGGTGGTCAATGGTAACTTGGAGTTCCAGGTATCGAGGGTCATCGATTCACGCTTTAATCGCCGGTCCCTTCAGTACCTGGTTCATTGGAAAGGGTATGGTACTGAGGAGAGGATGTGGGTTCCTGCATAGTGTTGAGCCACCCCCGTAGTGTTCGGGTTCGGTTCGGTTCGTCGAACACCGGGATGTTCGAGGAACTGTTCGTCGAACTGTTCGTCGAACACCTTAGAACACCGTCGAACACCGTTAAAACCAATGGCAGGCAAACAAAAACACATAGGAACACATAGAAAACACCTTCAAAGGTGTCCAAAAGCTGACAAACTGCTCAGAAGACGCTTTCTTTAAAAAAGCCGGCCGGCAATTCAGCAGCGGCATACACCGGTACCCTACAATTTAGACATGAAGGAATAGAGCATCACACATAGATTAGATAGATAGAAACATGTCAGTCACATATATATGAAGTACAGTGACAGTGTTGCTTACTGTACTTGTCATTTAGTGTAAAGGATTTATTAAAAAATATAATAGTGTTTTCGTGCACCGTCTCTTTAAAAAAGCCGGCCGGCAATTCAGCATCTGTACCCGACAATTTATAACAGACAGAATACAGCTTCACACATAGATTAGATAGATAGAAACATGTCAGTCACATATATATGAAGTACTGTGACAGTGTTGCTTACTGTACTTGTCATTTACTGCAAAGGATTTATTAAAAAAAATAATAGTGTTTTCATGCACCGTCTCTTTAAAAAAGCCGGCCGGCAATTCAGCAGCGGTACCCGACAATTTATAACAGACAGAATAGAGCTTCACACATAGATTAGATAGATAGAAACATGTCAGTCACATATATATGAAGTACAGTGACAGTGTTGGTTACTGTACTTGTCATTTAGTATTAAAATAAAGGATTTATTATTAAAAAAAATTGGCGTGGGGTTCCCCGTAATTTTAGTCTCTAGCGGAGGTTAAGCAGACAGCTGGGGCAGATGTTTGAAGCCTGGGAAGGGGGTAATACCCACGGAGCTTCCCAGGCTACTAATATCAGCCCCCAGCTGAATACCTAGCCTTTACTAGCTATTAAAATGGAGGACCCCCCCCAAAAAAATGACGTGGGGTCCCCCCTAATTTAATAGCTAGCAAAGGCTAGGCAGACAGCTGGGGGCTGATATTAATAGCCCAGGAAGGGAGCCATGAATATTGGCCCCCTCCCAGGCTAGAAACACCAGCCGTCAGCCGCCCCAGAAATGGCGCATCCATAGGATGCGCCAATTCTGGCACTTAGCCTCGCTCTTCCACGCTGCCCTGGTGCGGTGGCAGGGGGTAATAGGGCTGGGGTTGATGTCAGCTTATAATGCCAGCTGACATCAAGCCCAGGTTAGTAATGGAGAGGCGTCTATAAGACACCCCCATTACTAACCCCATAGTCAAAGTTAAAAAAAAAACACAAACACCCAGAATAAAGTCCTTTAATTGAAATAAAGACACAATTCTTTATTGTTCTAAATTAAACCATACTTACCATCACGCCCATTCCAGCTGAAGCCAACGATCTCCTGCAATAAAAGAAAAATAATAAAGCAACCTCATCCTTACCTTTCCATGGTTCCCAGGACAGCTTCAGCTCTGCTACATCGAGATGACAGGCTGGACCGCAGCAGAAAGCTGCCATCCAGCCTGTCATCCCGCAGACACTGAGAAGCGCAGGCATGCTTGCGCTCCTCAGTGTCTCTCTGTGACGGCATCCAGATGAGCCGAGTTCATGTCCAATGAACTCGGCTCACCTCATGCACGTCACTGACAGCGTGGGAAAATTCTCCTGCACTCAGCGCTTCAGCGTGAGAATTTTCCCACGCTGTCAGTGACGTGCATGAGGTGAGCCGAGTTCATTGGACATGACCTCGGCTCATCTGGATGCCGTCACAGCCAGACACTGAGGAGCGCAAGCATGCCTGCGCTTCTCAGTGTCTGCGGGATGACAGGCTGGATGGCAGCTTTCTGCTGCGGTCCAGCCTGTCATCTCGATGTAGCAGAGCTGAAGCTGTCCTGGGAACCATGGAAAGGTAAGGATGAGGTTGGTTTATTATTTTTCTTTTATTGCAGGAGATCATTGGCTTCAGCTGGAATGGGCGTGATGGTAAGTATGGTTTAATTTAGAACAATAAAGAATTGTGTGTTTATTTCAATTAAAGGACTTTTTTCTGGGTGTTTGTGTTTTTTTAAATACTTTACTAGAAATTCATGGCGGTCATGTCTAATATTGGCGTGACCCCATGAATTTCGGGCTTAGGGCCAGCTGATAATGCCAAGCTGGCCTTAACCCCTTTATTACCCAGTGAGCCACCGCACCAGGGCCCTGGATGAGTTGGGTACAGCGCCAGAAGATGGCGCTTCTATGAACGCGTCATTTTCCGGGGCGGCTGCGGACTGCAATTTGCAGCGGGTGGGGCCCAGAAAGCTTGGGCCTCCCTGCGCTGCAGATTCCAGCCCCCAGCTGCCTAGTTGTACCTGGCTGGACACAAAAATAGGGCGAAGCTCCACGTATTTTTTTTTTAAATTCATGAAATTCATGGAATAATTAAGAAAAAAAGGGCTTCCCTATATTGTTGTGTCCGGCTAGGTACAAATAGGCAGCTGGTGGTTGGGAGCAGCCCGTTCCTGCCTGCTGTACCTGACTGGACACAAATATAGGGCGAAGCCCCACATCAATTTTTTTTTCATTATTTCATGAATTTCCTGAAATAATTTAAAAAAAATTGACGTGGGGCTTCGCCCTATATTTGTGTCCAGCCAGGTACAGCAGGCAGGAACGGGCTGCCCCCAACCACCAGCTGCCTATTTGTACCTGGCCAGACACAACAATATAGGGAAGCCCTTTTTTAAAAAAATTATTTCATGAAATAATTTAAAAAAAATTGACGTGGAGCTTCGCACTATATTTGTGTCCAGCCAGGTACAGCAGGCAGGGACGGGCTGCCCCCAACCACCAGCTGCCTATTTGTACCTGGTTGGACACAACAATATAGGGAAGCCCTTTTTTTCTTAATTATTCCATGAATTTCATGAAATAATTTTAAAAAAAAATGCGTGGGGCTTCGCCCTATTTTTGTGCCCAGCCAGGTACAACTAGGCAGTTGGGAGCTGGAATGCGCAGCGCAGGGAGGCCCAAGCTTTCTGGGCCCCACCCGCTGCAAATTGCAGTCCGCAGCCGCCCCAGAAAATGGCGCGTTCATAGAAGCGCCATCTTCTGGCGCTGTACCCAACTCATCCAGGGCCCTGGTGCGGTGGCTCACTGGGTAATAAAGGGGTTAAGGCCAGCTTGGCATTATCAGCTGGCCCCAAGCCCAAAATTCATGGGGTCACGCCAATATTATACATGACCACCATGAATTTCTAGTAAAGTATTTAAAAAAACACAACACCCAGAATAAAGTCCTTTAATTGAAATAAACACACAATTCTTTATTGTTCTAAATTAAACCATACTTACCGTCACACCCATTCCAGCTGAAGCCAATGATCTCCTGCAATAAAAGAAAAATAATAAAGCAACATCATCCTTACCTTTCCATGGTTCCCAGGACAGCTCCAGCTCTGCTACATCGAGATGACAGGCTGGACCGCAGCAGAAAGCTGCCATCCAGTCTGTCATCCCGCAGACACTGAGAAGCGCAGGCATGCTTGCGCTCCTCAGTGTCTGGCTGTGACGGCATCCAGATGAGCCGACAATGAACTAAGCTCACCTCATGCACGTCACTGACAGCGTGGGAGAATTCTCCTGCACTCAGCACTTCAGCGTGAAAATTCTCCCACGCTGTCAGTGACGTACATGAGGTCAGCTGAGTTCATTGGACATGAATGAGCTCACCCCATGCACGTCACTGACAGCGTGGGAAAATTCTCCTGCACTCAGCGCTACAGCGTGAGAATTCGCCCACGCTGTCAGTGACGTGCATGAGGTGAGCTCATTCATGTCCAATGATCTCAGCTCACCTCATGCACGTCACTGACAGCGTGGGAAAATTCTCACGCTGAAGTGCTGAGTGCAGGAGAATTCTCCCACGCTGTCAGTGACGTGCATGAGGTGAGCTCATTCATGTCCAATGATCTCAGCTCACCTCATGCACGTCACTGACAGCGTGGGAAAATTCTCCTGCACTCAGCGCTACAGCGTGAGAATTCGCCCACGCTGTCAGTGACGTGCATGAGGTGAGCTCATTCATGTCCAATGAACTCAGCTGACCTCATGCACGTCACTGACAGCGTGGGAGAATTCTCACGCTGAAGTGCTGAGTGCAGGAGAATTCTCCCACGCTGTCAGTGACGTGCATGAGGTGCGCCGAGTTCATTGGACATGAACTCGTCTCATCTTTATGCCGTCACAGCCAGACACTGCAGAGCGCAAGCATGCCTGTGCTTCTCAGTGTCTGCGGGATGACAGGCTGGATGGCAGCGTTCTGCTGCGGTCCAGCCTGTCATCTCGATGTAGCAGAGCTGAAGCTGTCATGGGAACCATGGAAAGGTAAGGATGAGGTTGCTTTATTATTTTTCTTTTATTGCAGGAGATCGTTGGCTTCAGCTGGAATGGGCGTGATGGTAAGTATGGTTTAATTTAGAACAATAAAGGAATGTGTCTTTATTTCAATTAAAGGACTTTATTCTGGGTGTTTGTGTTTTCTTTTAACTTTGACTATGGGGTTAGTAATGGGGGTGTCTTATAGACGCCTCTCCATTACTAACCTGGGCTTGATGTCAGCTGGCATTATAAGCTGACATCAACCCCAGCCCTATTACCCCCTGCCACCGCTACAGGGCAGCGTGGAAGAGCGAGGCTAAGTGCCAGAATTGGCGCATCCTATGGATGCGCCATTTCTGGGGCGGCTGACGGCTGGTGTTTCTAGCCTGGGAGGGGGCCAATATTCATGGCTCCCTTCCTGGGCTATTAATATCAGCCCCCAGCTGTCTGCCTAGCCTTTGCTAGCTATTAAATTAGGGGGGACCCCACGTCATTTTTTTGGGGGGGTCCTCCATTTTAATAGCTAGTAAAGGCTAGGTATTCAGCTGGGGGCTGATATTAGTAGCCTGGGAAGCTCCGTGGGTATTACCCCCTTCCCAGGCTTCAAACATCTGCCCCAGCTGTCTGCTTAACCTCCGCTAGAGACTAAAATTACGGGGAACCCCACGCCAATTTTTTTAATAATAAATCCTTTATTTTAATACTAAATGACAAGTACAGTAACCAACACTATCACTGTACTTATTATATATGTGACTGACATGTTTCTATCTATCTAATCTATGTGTGATTCTCTATTCTTTCTGTTATAAATTGTCGGGTACAGATGCTGAATTGCCGGCCGGCTTTTTTAAAGAGACGGTGCATGAAAACACTATTATATTTTTTAATAAATCCTTTGCAGTAAATGACAAGTACAGTAAGCAACACTGTCACTGTACTTCATATATATGTGACTGACATGTTTCTATCTACCTAATCTATCTGTGATTCTCTATTCTTTCTGTTATAAATTGTCGGGTACAGATGCTGAATTGCCGGCCGGCTTTTTTAAAGAGACGGTGCACGAAAACACTATTATATTTTTTAATAAATCCTTTACACTAAATGACAAGTACAGTAAGCAACACTGTCACTGTACTTCATATATATGTGACTGACATGTTTCTATCTATCTAATCTATGTGTGATTCTCTATTCCTTCTATTCTAAATTGTCGGGTACAGATGCTGAATTGCCGGCCGGCTTTTTTAAAGAGACGGTGCATGAAAACACTTATTTTTTTTGATAAATCCTTTACACTAAATGACAAGTACAGTAAGCAACACTGTCACTGTACTTCATATATATGTGACTGACATGTTTCTATCTATCTAATCTATGTGTGAAGCTCTATTCTGTCTGTTATAAATTGTCGGGTACAGATGCTGAATTGCCAGCCGGCTTTTTTAAAGAGACGGTGCATGAAAACACTATTATATTTTTTAATAAATCCTTTACACTAAATGACAAGTACAGTAAGCAACACTGTCACTGTACTTCATATATATGTGACTGACATGTTTCTATCTATCTAATCTATGTGTGATTCTCTATTCCTTCTATTCTAAATTGTCGGGTACAGATGCTGAATTGCCGGCCGGCTTTTTTAAAGAGACGGTGCATGAAAACACTATTATTTTTTTTGATAAATCCTTTACACTAAATGACAAGTACAGTAAGCAACACTGTCACTGTACTTCATATATATGTGACTGACATGTTTCTATCTATCTAATCTATGTGTGAAGCTCTATTCTTTCGGTTCTAAATTGTCGGGTACCGGTGTATGCCGCTGCTGAATTGCCGGCTTTTCGTGTTTCACTGTGAGCACTGTTCCCATCGATTTGGGCAATCACTGTAATGCCACAACCACCATGGCTGTGGCATTACAGTGAGTGGCAGACAATCCCTGCATGATTGGTGCTCTAAATAGCGCCAGACATGCAGGACATGCTTTTGGTGCATGAACAGTTATCGAACATAACCTCGAACAGCCGAATTTTTTGCAAATCGTTCGGGTTCGTCGAACAACTCGAACACCGCCCAAAACAGCTCGAATTTGAGATTGGCGAACAGTTCTAGTCGAACACCGCTCATCTCTATTCCTGCGTCGGATATTAACGCAGACCGATTAGTTCGGGCCTTCCACACGACTCACCCGGATAAACCTGGCCCTGAGGGTCCGGAGGCCCCTCGTAGAAGGGGGGGTACTGTCACGGGTGTGTCGCCATGAAGATCGTCACGATTACACAGCCTGACTTCTCGCAGCTGACTTTTTGGTGCTTTGTGTTTTTCGGCAGTGAGGGAGTTAATTCTCTCTCTCTGTGCTAGACGAGGTCCAGCCTCGCCCAGCTGCAATCAATGCTGCTGTAGTGAGACTCCTTCAAATGCCTGCTGGTCTGTTAGGGAAGTGTCAGTGAAAGCATTTCATGCAGACTAACAGAGCGGATCGTGGTATTTGGAGTTTCAGAGATAAGTGTATTTGGAGAGTTTTTTCCCTTCCTCGCTTTATCATTTATCTCCTTTCCCGTTGGTGTTCCCTCTGTTGTAGTTGTGTAGTTTTTGTATGCAAGGTGGTTTTGGTTTTTCCCTTGTACTGTCTCGTTCGTCTAAGTACTGTGTGTGGGCATATTATTACTTGTCCCCTTTTGTTGTGATCGGAGTCCTTCTCAGGACTAGATTACTTAGGTGCAGGGATCCTCAGGAGGTAGGGGTTACGCTGGTGGCCTGGACCTCTGTACCTTTAACAGTACCTCCAGGTTGAGGGAATAGTCAGGGCCCCAGCTTAGGGTCAGCTTAGGCCCCCTACCTCCAGTATACAGAGACAGCGTGACAGTTTCACAGGAGATTTCCTGATAAGCCTGGTCCTAGGGGATCCGGAGGATCCTCTTAGAAGGGGGGGTACTGTTAGAACCTTGCTCTTAGGTTTTTTCCTTTGCTGGTCACATGACCTTGTTGGCCTATTTAATCCTGCTCCGCCCTCCTGGCTTTGGTGGACTTCATTGTATAACTACTTTCTAGCTAGCCTGTGCTCTGTATCTAACTCTGTTAGTTTGCTTGGTCTACGGACCTCTATGTTCTATATATTTTGTTTGTTCGTCTGTCTGCTACTATTTCTGTTAGGAGGTGTCCCATTTTCCTCCCAGTCCTTAGTACTTGTAGGGATTCCTTCCCCACATCTATAGGTCTCCGTACAGACTAGCTTAGGACTTTAGCAGGTCTGATCGCAGGATCAGGTTCCCTGTTACATCGTAGGGATTCAGCTGAGTTCTATTGTAGGGACAGATCTCCTCTCTTTCCTTAGCTCTGGTAGCAGAACATAACATGTAGACCTTTCCACCTCAGGAATAAGACAGTGAAAGTTCTCCTTGTAGCGGGGGTCTAAAAGTGTCACCAACCAGTCATGACTGACACCCAACATTTTGACAACGCGAGGGTCACAGTTAAGGCAGCGTAACATAAATTCAGCCATGCGTGCCAGACTGGTAACGGGCAAGACTTCCGTGTCCTCACCAAGATGATGACTGACCATGCTCTCCTCCTCCTCCTCCTCCCCCTATCCTCAGGCCACCCACGCTGAACCGACGGTATGACAGTTGTACAGGTACTACCATCTACAGCGCCTGATACCAGCTCCTGTTCTTCCCCCTCCTCCTCCTCCTCCTCTCCCTTGTTGTCCCCCAATGCATGTTGGGATGAGACAAGGGTGGGCTGTGTGTAATCTCCCGCTATGTCTTCTTGATTCATCTCATCATACTCTGGCTGCAATGCCTCCTCTTTAATTCTCTGCAGAGAGCGTTGCAAAAGACAGACAAGTGGGATGCTGATGCTAATGATGGCGTCATCGCCACTCACCATCTTGGTGGACTCCTCAAAGTTTGTCAGGATGGTACATATGTCAGACATCCAGGTCCACTTCTAAGGTCTTATGTGTGGAGTCTGACCTGAATATCGACGGCCTTGTTGCAGCTGGTACTCCGCAACTGCTCTCTTCTGCTCACAAATCCTTTGCAACATGTGGAGGGTAGAGTTCCAACGTGTGGGGACATCACACACCAGTCGGTGTGCCGGAAGCTGCAAACGATGCTGGAACAAAGCAAGGGCGGCGAAAGCTGTAGCCGACTTGCGAAAATAAGCTGACAGGCGGCGTACTTTGACGAGCAGATCTGGCAACTCGGGGGACGATTTAAGAAACCACTGAACCACGAGGTTAAGCACATGAGCCAGGCATGGTACGTGTGTGATCTCGCCTCAGAGCCGCCACCAGGTTACGGCCATTGTCACACACGACCATGCCTGGATGTAGGTTCTGTGGTCTCAGCCACAGATCTGCTTGCTCTTTCACAGCTGTCCACAACTCAAAAGCAGTATGAGGTTTATCACCTAAGCTTATGAATTTCAGCACAGCCTGATGTCGCTTGGCTGAGGCAGTACTGCAGTGCTTCCAGCGTGTAACTGATGTGGTGATAACTGAGATGGAGGCTGAACATGAGGAGGAGGAGGAGGATGATGTGCAGGAGCTGTACACTGAGGGGGCAACTCTGACTGACATAGGGCCCGCAATCCTCGGTGTGGGGAGGATGTGTTCCATCCCAAGTTCCGACTGGGTCCTGGCTTCCACTATGTTTACCCAGTGTGCAATCACGGAGATATACCGTCCCTGGCCACAAGCACTTGTCCATGTGTCTGTTGTCAGGTGGACTCTCCCAGTAACTGCGTTGTAGAGGACACGGCCGATAGTTTGGGACACATGCTTGTGTAGTGTGGGGATGGCACACTGGGAAAAATAGTGTCGGCTGGGGACCGAGTACCGAGGGATGGCCACTGCCATAAGGTTGCGGAAGGATTCTGTCTCCACCAGCCTAAAAGGCAGCATTTCCAATGCAAGCAGTCGTGAAATGTGCGAATTTAGGACTGTGGCCTGTGGGGCGTTGGCTGCGAGTTTGCGCTTTCGTTCAAAGGTCTGGGATATGGACATTTGAACACTGCGGTGGGACGTGGACGTGGATGCTGTTTCTTGAGAAACTGCCATAACAAGTGAAGCCTGAGAGGAAGGGGCATCTTTACATGCAGTATGGACAGGGGATTGCCTTGCACGCACAACAGGGGGTTCTCTTACACGCACAACAGCGGAAGAAGCAGTGGTGACACCCGCTAACACTGGTCGTGGACCCTGGGGTTCGCCCCACAAAGTCGGGTGCTTTGCTGACATGTGCCTGATCATGCTGGTGGTGGTCAGTAGAGATGAGCGTTGTTCTACTCGAACTGTTCGCCAATCTCAAATTCGAGCTGTTTTGGGTGGTGTTCGAGCCGTTCGGCGAACACGAACGATTTGAGAAAAATTCGGCTGTTCGAGGTTATGTTCGATAACTGTTCGTGCACCAAAATCATAACTGGATTTTTTCTCAGTAATGATGAAAATTAATGTTAATACGCAGTTTGAGTGTACAGCGGGTGGGGGGAGGGGCAGGGGATGGATCTCTGCAGGAATAATGAAGATCTCCATTTTTTTTTCTCTTTCCCGCATTTGCAGTGGGGAGGTGCAGTCTGTCAGCCTATCAGCAGCGCACACACGGAGCGAACTGCTGTTTTTCACACAAGCAAGGGCATGTGTCATTGGCAGTGTATGTCACATGTCTTTGCCCTATAAGACCAAGCCATTTTCCCCATCGCCACCATTTTCTCACTGCTGCAGCTGCGTGTTAGACGGCACCGCTGTTGCTGTGTGCGCTATACCTTGTTAATTTCAAGCCAATTTTCGCACAAATCTACAGATAGCTTGGGATTAGGGAATAGTTGTGATTGCAGTCCTTTTAAGGACTAGGTTACAGCATTTCCTACGACTTTTATCAGGCAGGTCTGTGCTCTTAAATAGATAGATTGTGGGAGTAAAGACTAATTGTAATTGGAGTCCTTTTCAGGACTAGGTTACATCAGTTCCTATCAGTTTTTGCCAGGCAGGTCTGTGCCAGTGCTGTGCAAGTTTTTTTCACACCATTTGGCTGAATCTAGCAAAGCTAATCTTTTTTGGCCTATTGCAGAGTGTGTTAGTCAGTGGAGTAGCCTATCTGTGTTGCAAGATATACCACCTGTGTATAGAATACCAATTTTTTTACTGCACCTAGTGAAGTAAAATCTTTTGGGCATAGCATCATTCTATTAGTCCATCTATACTGACCTCCATCAGGTTGCAAATTGAATACAATTTTTTTCTGCATCTAGCTCTGAAAAAATATTTGGGCTTCTAGCAGTGTGTGGGACTTGTTCTATTAGTCCATCTATACTGACCTCAATCAGGTTGCAAACTGAATATAATTTTTTTTTGCATCTAGCTCTGAAAAAATATTTGGCCTTCTAGCAGTGTGTGGGACTTTCTCTATTAGTCCATCTATACTGACCTCCATCAGGTTGCAAATTAAAAATAATTTTTATCTGCATCTACCTCTGAAAAAATATTTGGGCTTCTAGCTGTGTGTGGGACTTGTTCTATTAGTCCATCTATACTGACCTCCATCAGGTTGCAAACTGAATATAATTTTTTTCTGCATCTAGCTCTGAAAAAATATTTGGCCTTCTAGCAGTGTGTGGGACTTGTTCTATTAGTCCATCTATACTGTCCTCCATCAGGTTGCAAATTCAAAATAATTTTTTGTCTGCATCTAGCTCTGAAAAAATATTTGGCCTTCTAGCAGTGTGTGGGACTTTCTCTATTAGTCCATTTATACTGACCTCCATCAGGTTGCAAACTGAATATATTTTTTTTCTGCATCTACCTCTGAAAAAATATTTGGGCTTCTAGCTGTGTGTGGGACTTGTTCTATTAGTCCATCTATACTGACGTCCATCAGGTTGCAAATCGAATATAATTTTTTTCTGCATCTAACCCAGCCAATAGTTTTGGCCTAATACCACAGTTTGGCCACTCAGCTCTGCTCGGTTCCCATCCATTGTTTTTTTGTGCAAACAACTCCAGAGTTGTGAATTAGTTAACCACCAAAATGAGTGGAAAAAGGCCTGCTGCTGGTGGAAAGGGGAATAGACGTGTTGGGAAGGGGAAAAAAGGTTGTGTCCGTGGGGTAGGTGTTAAAGCAACAGTAACATCTGCAGAAGAAAGACCATCTTCCAGCCAAACTAAAATATCTACTTCTTTTAGCGGACAATGTGATAAGATCCCTTTCTTACGGCCACGCCAATCGCTACAAATTCCAGATGAGGCACAAAAACAGCAGGTGCTTCAACGGATATCAAGTGCTCCTTTAAGTGGGCTCTCCTCCACATCAACTTCAACATCACAAATACTCCAGTCCTCAAAGGTGTCACCCCAATCGCACTTGCTTCCTCACAGCTCCCAAATCTCCAGCTGCCCGTCTGAGTATGAGGTAGAACAGATGGTTGAGTCTGCAGAGCTGTTTACTCATACTATAGCCTGGGAATCAGAGGTCGACTCCAGCGCTTCTGTGAATCCAGACGAGGAAATGATCTGCACTGTTGCCCAGAATCTTTATGAGTCGGATCCAGGACCAGACGCAGAAGGTTCTGACCATAATGTAGACCCTCATTCCCAAACTGTAACTCCTGTTGGTGGAGACAATGAGGAAGACGATGATAAGACACAAATACCTGATTGGAGCGACAACTTTAGTTTTTTGTCAGGGCAGGAACAGGTTGGCTCTGAGGACGACGGGTGTGATAACGCACAGGGTGATGATGATGAGGTTGGAGATCCCACTTACTGTCAACCCACAGTCAGCCAAGAGATGAGGTCAGCAGAGGAGGTGGAGGAAGATGCTAGTGACGACGAGGTCAGGTTGCGCCTTCCTGGACAGAGACGTAGTACTGGAAGCACGTCAACAACTGCATCCTCAAACACAACTCTGCCTCTCACCACAAGTCGTGGTGGCTCTTCAGGTCACATGGGTGCTAAGCCTTGCATAGCCTGGGCATTTTTTCAGATCGATAAAGATGACCCAACTCGTGTTATCTGTAACATTTGTCAGCAAAAGCTAAGTAAAGGCCAAAAAATATATAGTTTGAGTACTTCATGCATGAACCGGCACATGAACATGAAGCATAAGTTGCAGTGGGAAGCTCAGTGTGCTACAATGCGGCCTAGCCGGCCGGGCCAACCACCGTCTGCCATATCTTGTGCATCCGCGGCCTCTTCATCCTCTGTGACTGGGGGGACAGCAGTCACACCTGTTTTGGGGCGCAGACCTGCCACCTCTTTACCCGCAACAGCCAGCGTGATTGGCAGGTCATCATTTTCTTTGGAGGTGGTAACACCAGCTGGTGTTGAGCGCTGTCCGACATCGATAGCACCACCTTTGGATCAAGGCAACCTAACATGTCCGCCTGCATCTTCCTCACAGACCGGCAGTTTGCCGGGGACACCCTTATCAACCCCGTCTAAGCACAATAGCCAGCCCTCGGTCCCTGAGATGTGGACAAGTAAAAGACCATTTCCTCCTAGCCATGAGAAAGCTAAGAGGTTGAATTTCACCATCTGCAAGCTCTTGGCTACAGAAATGCTGCCTTTCCGCCTGGTGGACACAGAGGATTTTCGAGACCTTATGTCCGTCGCAGTGCCCCAGTACCCGATGCCCAGTCGGCACTACTTCTCAAAGAAAGGTGTGCCTGCGCTCCACCAGCATGTCGCACACAACATCACCGCTTCTTTGAGAAACTCTGTGTGTGACAGGGTGCATTTCACCACAGACACTTGGACGAGTAGGCATGGACAGGGGCGTTACATGTCGCTGACTGGGCACTGGGTAACTATGGTGACAGCAGGACAAGGGGCTGCTGTCCAAGTCTTGCCGTCCCCACGAGTTGTGCGTCAATCCTCTTTATGTCAAAGTTCCTCCACTGCTTCTGCCTCCTCAACCTCCTCTCGGTCTTCCACCTGCACCCAAAGCCTGTCTGGTCATGCCACAAGCTTTCTAACTGCGCAGAAGGGATCCTGCACACCTCCTTACTATGCTGGCAGTAGGGCTCAACGTCATCAGGCGGTTTTTACTTTGAAATGTCTGGGAAATGTGAGTCACACAGCTGAGGAGTTGTGGTCAGCTCTGGAGAACCAATTTCATGAATGGTTGTCTCCACTGGACCTGAAACCAGGGAAGGCCGTGTGCGACAATGCTGCAAACCTGGGTGCGGCCCTTCGCCGGGGCAATGTCACACACGTGCCTTGTATGGCTCACGTGTTGAACCTGGTTGTCCAGCAATTTTTAGCCCACTATCCCAGACTAGATGGCCTTCTGCAGAGGGCACGGTCGCTGTGTGCTCACTTCCGCCGTTCGCATCCCGCACCTCAGCGACTTACATCTCTACAGAAGTCGTTGGGCCTGCCACTTCACCGGCTAAAATGCGATGTGCCTACCCGGTGGAATTCAACTCTGCACATGTTGCAGCGACTGTGGCAGCACCGACAAGCCCTGGTGCAATACGTTCTGACGTATAGCCTGGGCCAACGAGATCCAGAGGTGGGGCAAATCACGCTGGAGGAGTGGTCTCAGATCAGGGACCTATGCACCCTTCTGCACAGTTTTGAAATGGCGACGAAGATGTTTAGTGCTGACGATGCCATTATCAGCATGACTATTCCGGTGATTTACATGCTGGAGCACATGTTAAACAGAATTCGGAGTCAGGTGGTGGCACAAGAGGAGGTGGAGGAAGTAGAGGAGGAGGAGTTGTATGCGGAAGGGCTAACATCTGCAAGGTCCAGACGGTCGGCAGCACCAAGGCGGCAGGCATGTGAGGGTGGGGGAGATGGTTTTACCAGGGCGCATGGTAGCAGCCAAACTAGTGAGGAAGGTGCAGGAGCCCAGGAAGAAGTGGAGGACAACCTGACGGAAGACTCATCAGATGAGGGAGACCTTGATCACATTTCTGTTGTGCAAGGTTGGGGGGAGAGGACAGAGGAAGGAAGCATGATTGTTGCCTCGCCACCAACACAACAGGGACTTGGTGCTCCTGGATGCGCAACACACATGAGTGCCTTCTTGCTGCACTACCTGCAACATGACCCTCGAATTGTGAGAATTAGAAATAATCCTGACTACTGGGTTGCCACACTGTTAGATCCCCGGTACAAAAGTAAATTTGCCTAAATTATTCCTGCCATAGAAAGGGATGCACGCATGCAGGAGTATCAGCAGAGACTGTTGCAGAATCTTACATGTGCTTTTCCACAAAACACCAGTGGTGCACGTAGTGAATCTCACAGTTCCAACTTGCCAACCGTGGGACCGTCAAGTGTTCAGCACTCAAACCGTAACAGAACCACAGTATCTGCTGGTAACATCAATTTTGCAGAATCATTTCACCACTTTTTTAGCCCATCCTTTGCAAGGCCACAGGAGACAAGAAGTCTGACACATAGTCAACGCCTAGAGACGATGGTACAGGAGTATCTCCAAGTAAACATTGAAGCCATGACTGTGTCACTGGACCCTTGCTCTTTTTGGGCTTCCAATCTGGATAAATGGCCGGTGCTAGCCACTTACGCCTTGGAGATCTTGTCATGCCCCGCAGCCAGCGTTCTGTCTGAACGTGTGTTCAGCGCTGCTGGTGGTGTGCTGACAGATAAGCGCACGCGGCTCTCCACTGATAATGTAGACAGACTCACGTTCATAAAGATGAACAAATCATGGATCTGAAATGACTTTTCTACCCCTGTGCCATCCTGGGGAGAGTAAAAGTTGATGATTGGTTAAATTCACCCTACCAACCGTTTTAAGCTTTCAAATGACTAATCATGTTTATCTGTATCTTGGCTGGAAAATAATTTGGGCTTTGTAGCAGTGTGGAGCACTGATGCTATTAGGCCATCTATACTAAGCTCCACCAGATTTAAAATTAATAATAATTTTTAGCTGCATCTAGCCCGGAAAATATTTTTGGGGCTCCGAGATGCGCAAGGCACATAAGTGCCTTCTTGCTGCACTACCTGCAACATGACCCTCATATTGTCAGAATTCGAAGTAATCATGACTACTGGGTTGCCACACTCTTAGATCCCCCAAACTTTTCGATCAACCTTTTCATTTTAAAAAAGACCAAAAAAATTGTCATTTTTGAAATTATAAGCATTAGCAGGTTATTAGAAACTGAAATCAAACAGTTTTCAACTTAAAACTTTATTGTAGGTGATGTTACATTTTCACATAGGACCCCTTGTTCGAAAGGAGCTTCTGAACTCTCTCGTCCATTGAATTTGTCAGGTTTTGGATGGTTTCTGCTTCAATTGTTTTGCATGAGGACAGAATACCCTCCCAGAGCTGTTGCTTAGATGTGAACTGCCTCCCGCCATCATAGACACTCCTTTTGATGATGCTCCAGAGGTTCTGAATGGGGTAGAGGTCAGGGGAGCATGGGGGTCACACCATAAGTTTGTCCCCTTTTATGCCCATATCAGCCAGAGATGCAGATGTTTTATGTGCAGCATGAGATGGTGCATTATCATGCAAAAAATGATCTTGCTATGAAATACACGGTTCTTCTTCTTGAACCATGGCAGGAAGTGCTGTTTGAGAAAATCCACATACATTATGGAGTTCATCTTTAGCGCCTTCAGGGATCCTAAAGGGGCCGACAATCTCTCTCCCCATGATTCCAGCCCAAAACATTACTCCACCTCCTCCTTGTTGGCGCTGTAGCCGTGTTTGCGTGGGGTGTCCATCAACCAGCCATCCTCCTCTCCATCCATCTGGACCATCGAGCGCTGCACGGCACTCAGCCGTGAACAAAACAGTTTTGAAATCAGTCTTCATGTAATGTTTAGCCCACTGGAGCCGTTTCTGCTTGTGTGAAGTGGATAGAGGAGGTCGACAGGATGGCGTATGCACAGCTGCAAACCTCTGAAGGACCCTGCATCTTGTTGTTCGGGGGACGTTGGAGGCACCAGCAGCTTCAAAAACTTGTCTGCTGCTATGACAAGGCTTTTTTGCCGCTGCTCTTTTATCCTGACGTAATTGCCTGTAGGAAAGAGTCCTCAATTTGCCCTTATCAGCACGCACACGTGTGTACTGTGAATCAGCTACATACTTCTTGATTGCCAAGACACTTCATCCTGATCATCGCACAATGTTGATTGTAGTCATGCCTTGACCTAAACACTCCACAATTTGTTGCTTCTCAGCAGCCGACACATCCTTTTTCTTTCCCATTTTGGCAGAAAATGTAGGCTGCTTAATAATGTGAGACAGCCTTCTTAAGTAGTCTTGCCTTTCATTGGACAAAGCCGCCAAACTAATTAGCACAGGTGTCTGCAATTGCTTACAGTGATATAAAGAGCCCTGACACACATCACCATCAATGAGTTTAACTGACAAACAAACAAATTCTTCCCTTATCACTCCTAAACACTTTTTGCATAATAATTTGGAACACAGTGTACATGTGCTTTTCCACAAAACACCAGTGGTTCACGTAGTGAATCTTACAGTTCTAACTTGCCAACCGTGGTCTGTATGGAGTTGTTCAATAAAGGGCCCAAAATTAAGATAACATAGATGGGAGAGGTCTCTATGAATAGGAATTCCTAAGTATTTGATACCCTGTGAGGGCCAGGCAAAGGGAAAGTTGGACTGGATGGAATCCTATATGGATTTGGGGAGGGAGACATCGAGGGCCTCAGACTTCGCTGCATTGATTTTAAAATTTGACCATGTAACAAAGTGATCTATTTCAGCCATAACAGCATGGATGGATATATGTGATTGAGTGATATATACTAGGACATCATCAGCAAATAGAGAGCACTTGTACTCGGTGCCTCCCACCTCAATCCACCTAATATTGGGGTTATGGCGAATTGATGAGAGCAGGTGCTCCGTCACTAGGATGTATAAGAGAGGGGACAGAGGACATCCCTGCCTTGTCCCATTGGTGATTGTGAAAGGTGATGAAAATGTTCTGATGCACCCCCTGGGCCTTGGGACACCCAGAGCCGGACCCTTTTTGGTGGATGCTGGTGGTTGTAGTCTTCGTGGCGGCGACCCGGTTCCGTGGCTCAGGGTGGTCAAACGAGTGGCGGAACTATTTATGTGGTTTTGATGTTTAAATGTCCGACTACGCCACCCGTGGATTGCGGTCAGAGTGAACCGCCGCTGCAGGGCAGATCGCTGAGGCTGGTGTTGTGGGTGCAGCAGAGCGTAGCATAACTCCCCACGGGAGGTGTATAGCCTCAGGGCAGTGTATGCGGAGGATGGGGGTGATGGTGCAGGGCAGCAGCAGTAACGACATGGAGTCAGTGATGCAGTCCAGGGCCTTTACTCACAGTTCTTATTATCCAGACCACGTCTGCAGGTAACGGCTGCCCACGTCGTACTGTGCTCACCAGGTGAGGGGCTCAGACAACTCCCAGATAACTTTGGAGCGCTTCACAGGACCCCCTTTGTGTGTCCTTTGTCTGGCCTTTCTTACCAACCCTTCTGTCCGGCTGCCTCGGGCCTCCTCTTGGTAAACTTTGCGCCAGTTTCCCTGACCCTATGTGGTGCCTTCCTAGCCAGTGTAGCGAGGGGCTGCGCCACATAAAATGTCAGAGCCTCCGGTTTCTAGCTGAGGGTCGTTTCCTGCCTCCACTAGTTTTGGGGACCGGTCTCCCCCTTTGGCCTGACCCCTCCACGCAGGTGGATTCGGGCGTGCGGTGGCGACTCGCCCGTCCGCACCCCTGGGATCCCTTCATTCCTCGTTCCTGGAGCCTTCTCCGCTCCTCTTCCTTCCTTCTCCCTCTTCCAGGCCTGGGCCTCTGTTACTAGGCCCGCCTCCGGAGCAGAGCTCATGCAGAGCCCCTGCTCCCTGCCACTTCTGCTCAGACTTCTCTGCACTGAACTAAGATGGTGCCCACCTTTTATACTCCCTTCTCAATGCACCCAGGAACTGCTTCCTCCCTGCTCCTGCACTACAGGGTTCCCCTTCCTCAGTGTTCCCTCCGCCCACTCCAGCCAGGGACAGGGACTGTCGTGCCCATCTCAGAGGCATATTGGTCGCCCTGCCCCACGGCAATGTGGTGTAATGCATGCAGGTGTCTGGTCCTGATCCACACTCCATCCTTACTTGAGAGTGAGATATCACACCTCTGGGTGAGGTGCAATACCTCTGTAGCAACCGAGCCCTCGGGGTGCTACAGTTCCATTTATCTTCAGCCTAGGTGACGTATTGTGATACAGGGCCATGATTTTGGCTATAAAAGGGTCCCCTAGACCCCTACCCCAAGATTTTTAAGAGAATCATATATGGCGTGCCAGGAGACTCTATGGAATGCTTTCTCAGCATCCAACGAGAGTATCTAATTACAAATTTTTAACTGCATCTAGCCCAGGAAATACTTTGTGCCTAGTAGCAGTGTCTGCTAGTCAGCGGATTATCCCGGCTGTTAAGCAAGCTACACCACCTGTAGTTTGGACACTTAATTTTTTCAAAGGAAATGCTTCGGGACCACGGGATACTCAGTGAAGAGCATCAGGAGGCACCCCAAGGCATAGGGGCTGGGACTGGCAGTAGGATGCCTTGCGGTGGACAGCCGAGCTCGATCCTTATAAAAGCTTTTTAACTGCAGCAGCTTTAGTGGACGCTACTGGAGCTGGAATTACGTGGCTGCTGGCATGAGACTTGCCCTCCAATAGATCCTTGTAAATGGATTTAAAGTGTATTCATTCAAATTAGAGAGACAATTTAAATTAAAAAGCTTAGAGCTGCCTCCACCACAGGGGGGCTCGCTCGACCCACCAGCGGACAGGCACCAGTATTGGGAGAGGGGGGCTGGCCGTCAGGGTTCACCGCAGCTCTGGCACAAACCCGGCGACAAGGAGGTGGCACGGGCAGGAGCGGACTGAACGTGTCGGCTTCTCACTTTTTGGATTTTAGAAGGGCATGACATGCCTATATCTGTGTCTCCCCCTCCTTTTACTCCTCCACCTCTTTTCTTTTCGCATGACTATATGTACTTGTCACTTTTCCATGTGTTAGTTGTGTCTTCTGAGCAGTTTGTCAGCTTTTGGACACCTTTGAAGGTGTTTTCTATGTGTTTCTATGTGTTTTTGTTTGCCTGCCATTGGTTTTAACGGTGTTCAAAAGTGTTCGACGAACAGTTTGACGAACAGTTCGGCGAACACACGGGTGTGCGACGAACCGAAAAGAACTCGAACATTACGGGGGTGGCTCAACACTAGTGGTCAGGCTGGTAGTTTTGTCACCCCTGCTGATGCTGGCATGGCAGGTGGTACAAATGGCCTTTTTGGGGTTATCAGCATATTCTATTAAAAAATTCCAGACTCTGGAAGACATACCGGTTGTACTGGCAACGTCCCTCGTGTTGGTGTTACAGGCAACTGTTGCCCGCCTTCTGTGTGTGGTCACACTGCTTCTTCCTGCCTGTTGGGGTACTCTGCCTCCCTCCCCCTGTGTGCTGCTCGCCTTGCTCTGCGTGTCCTCCTACCACTTGCCCACCACGATCCTCCTCCTCACAATTGTGTCTCGTCATCGTCCACCTCTTGTGACAAATAGCCAGCGTCGACTTCCTCTGGCCGTGGCTGTTAATATATTTGGGCATCGCTACATGGGATCTCCTCTTCCACCACTTCAAGCAGAGCAGGCGAGGGGCACAAATATGGAAATGGACCAGTGAACAGCACTTCAGAGTGTCCAAGTGTGGGATCAGTTGCTGTCTGACGACACTCGGCATGGTAGGAGGAAGGAGCATCAGGGTGAGGAGGAGTATGCGGTCGAGACTCACGGCTACTAAATCTTGACCGTGTGGAAGACAGACCAGAGGTGGTTGTGGCTAGGTAACTGGAAGTATTATCTGCTATCCAATTAATAACCTGTTCACACTGATCAGTTCTCAATACTGGTGTTGCAGTGTTCTTCCCTAGTAATTTGGTCAAGAAGTGGGAGCGAGAAGATGTGGCTGTTGGTTGTGGCACATTTTCACCTTGGCCACGGCCCCATCCTCTACACGCGCCATCACCAGAACGTCCAGTTCCACGTCCCTTGCCACGCACCCTGCCCATTGTAAATGAAGCAAAATAGCTTACACTTGCACTATCAATGGAAAAAGGGTAATGAAAAGGAGATTAGAACCGTGGAAGAGGAAAACCACAGTTCTATTTCTCTGGTCTACAACAGACTCTTTTAAACAGATATATTTGTGTCTGAACACTGAGTGAGACACTCAATTTTTTTATTTTTTATGTAAAAAAGGCAAAAAGGTGGATAATACAGAGATTTGAACCGTGGAACTGCAAAACCACAGTTCTAGTTATCTGGCCTACACCAAACTCTTTTAAACAGATATATTTGTGTGTGAACAGTCAGGGAGACACTATTACTGTTTTTTTTTGCGGAAAAAATGCCAAAAGCAGGATAATACAGAGATTTGACCCGTGGAACTGCAAAACCACAGTTCTAGTTATCTGGCCTACACCAGACTCTTTTAAACAGATATATTTGTGTCTGAACAGTCAGGGAGACACTATTACAGTTTTTTTTTACGGAAAAAATGCCAAAAGCAGGATAATACAGAGATTTGACCCGTGGAACTGCAAAACCACAGTTCTAGTTATCTGGCCTACACGAGACTCTTTTAAACAGATATATTTGTGTCTGAACCGTCAGGGAGACACTATTACTGTTTTTTTTATGGAAAAAATGCCAAAAGCAGGATAATATAGAGATTTGACCCGTGGAACTGCAAAACCACATTTCTAGTTATCTGGCCTACACCAGACTCTTTTAAACAGATATATTTGTGTTTGAACAGTCAGGGAGACACTATTACTGTTTTTTTTATGGAAAAAATGCCAAAAGGTGGATAATACAGAGATTTGAACCGTGGAACTGCAAAACCACAGTTCTAGTTATCTGGCCTACACCAAACTCTTTTAAACAGATATATTTGTGTGTGAACAGTCAGGGAGACACTATTACTGTTTTTTTTTACGGAAAAAATGCCAAAAGCAGGATAATACAGAGATTTGACCCGTGGAACTGCAAAACCACAGTTCTAGTTATCTGGCCTACACCAAACATCTCTTAAACAGATATATTTGTGTCTGAACAGTCAGGGAGACACTATTACAGTTTTTTTTTACGGAAAAAATGCCAAAAGCAGGATAATACAGAGATTTGACCCGTGGAACTGCAAAACCACAGTTCTAGTTATCTGTCCTACACGAGACTCTTTTAAACAGATATATTTGTGTCTGAACAGTCAGGGAGACACTATTACTGTTTTTTTTATGGAAAAAATGCCAAAAGCAGGATAATACAGAGATTTGACCCGTGGAACTGCAAAACCACATTTCTAGTTATCTGGCCTACACCAGACTCTTTTAAACAGATATATTTGTGTTTGAACAGTCAGGGAGACACTATTACTGTTTTTTTTACGGAAAAAATGCCAAAAGCAGGATAATACAGAGATTTGAACTGTGGAACTGCAAAACCACAGTTCTAGTTTTCTGGCCTACCCCAGACTCTTTTAAACAGATATATTCGTGTCTGAACAGTAACAGACACACTCATTTATTTTTTTTTTGGGGGGGGGGGTAATACCAACAGGTTAATAAGACGCGTATTTGGACAGTCTGATTGAGGGAAAAAAAATACAGGATTTAGATTAAAAAAAAGGATTTTTCCTGGCCCCTGAGACCGGGGGATAAGTCTAGCAATTTGACCAACAGGAGCACACAGCGTTTGCAGCGTAATGCAGCATTTGCTGGTATAACCACTGTGTCTCCTATACAGCCTGCCTGCCTGATATCTGGGATGGATATTAGTCCTGAGAAGGATTGTTTGTTTGATTTGGCAGGCTTTAGAGACCCTACACTACCTATTTTGCAGTATAAATCTCTCCCTAGCTCTGCAGTACTGACCCTACACTGTCTGATCCGGAGCGACTGTGTCCAAGATGGTGGCGCCCGGTTTTAAATACTCGAGGTGACGTTGTGTGTAGAGATGAGCGTTGTTCTACTCGAACTGTTCGCCAATCTCAAATTCGAGCTGTTTTGGGCGGTGTTTGAGCCGTTCGGCGAACACGAACAGTTTGAGAAAAATTCGGCTGTTCGAGGTTATGTTCGATAACTGTTCGTGCACCAAAATCATAACTGGATTTTTTCTCAGTAATGATGAAAATTAATGTTAATACGCAGTTTGAGTGCACAGCGGGGTGGGGGGAGGGGCAGGGGATGGATCTCTGCAGGAACAATGAAGATCTCCATTTTTTTTTCTCTTTCCCGCATTTACAGTGGGGAGGTGCAATCTGTCAGCCTATCAGCAGCGCACACACGGAGCGAAGTGCTTTTTTTCACACAAGCAAGGGCATGTGTCATTGGCAGTGTATGTCACATGTCCTTGCCCTATAAGACCAAGCCATTTTCCCCGTCGCCACCATTTTCTCACTGCTGCAGCTGCGTGTTAGACGGCACCGCTGTTGCTGTGTGCGCTATACCTTGTTAATTTCAAGCCAATTTTCGCACAAATATTCAGATAGCTTGGGAGTAGGGAATAGTTGTGATTGCAGTCCTTTTAAGGACTAGGTTACAGCATTTCCTACGACTTTTATCAGGCAGGTCTGTGCTCTTAAATAGATAGGTTGTGGGAGTAAAGACTAATTGTAATTGGAGTCCTTTTCAGGACTAGGTTACATCAGTTCCTATCAGTTTTTGCCAGGCAGGTCTGTGCCAGTGCTGTGCAAGTTTTTTTCACAGCATTTGGCTGAATCTAGCAAAGCTAATCCTTTTTGGCCTATTGCAGAGTGTGTTAGTCAGTGGAGTAGCCTATCTGTGTTGCAAGATATACCACCTGTGTATAGAATACCAATTTTTTTACTGCACCTAGTGAAGTAAAATCTTTTGGGCATAGCATCATTCTATTAGTCCATCTATACTGACCTCCATCAGGTTGCAAACTGAATCTAATTTTTTTCTGCATCTAGCTCTGAAAAAATATTTGGCCTTCTAGCAGTGTGTGGGACTTGTTCTATTAGTCCACCTATACTGACCTCCATCAGGTTGCAAACTGAATATATTTTTTTCTGCATCTACCTCTGAAAAAATATTGGGCTTCTAGCTGTGTGTGGGACTTGTTGTATTAGTCCATCTATACTGACCTCCATCAGGTTGCAAACTGAATATATTTTTTTCTGCATCTACCTCTGAAAAAATATTGGGCTTCTAGCTGTGTGTGAATCTTGTTCTATTAATCCATCTATACAGACCTCCATCAGGTTGCAAACTGAATATAATTTTTTTCTGCATCTAGCTCTGAAAAAATATTTGGCCTTCTAGTAGTGTGTGGGACTTTCTCTGTTAGTCCATCTATACTGACCTCCATCAGGTTGCAAACTGAATATATTTTTTTCTGCATCTACCTCTGAAAAAATATTGGGCTTCTAGCTGTGTGTGGGTCTTGTTCTATTAATCCATCTATACTGACCTCCATCAGGTTGCAAACTGAATATAATTTTTTTTCTGCATCTAGCTCTGAAAAAATATTTGGCCTTCTAGAAGTGTGTGGGACTTGTTCTATTAGTCCACCTATACTGACCTCCATCAGGTTGCAAATTCAAAATAATTTTTTGTATGCATCTAGCTCTGAAAAAATATTTGGCCTTCTAGCAGTGTGTGGGAATTTCTCTGTTAGTCCATCTATACTGACCTCCATCAGGTTGCAAACTGAATCTAATTTTTTTCTGCATCTAGCTCTGAAAAAATATTTGGCCTTCTAGCAGTGTGTCGGACTTTCTCTATTAGTCCATCTATACTGACCTCCATCAGGTTGCAAATTAAAAATAATTTTTATCTGCATCTACAGTACCTCTGAAAAAATATTTGGGCTTCTAGCTGTGTGTGGGACTTGTTGTATTAGTCCATCTATACTGACCTCCATCAGGTTGCAAACTGAATATATTTTTTTCTGCATCTACCTCTGAAAAAATATTGGGCTTCTAGCTGTGTGTGGGACTTGTTCTATTAATCCATCTATACAGACCTCCATCAGGTTGCAAACTGAATATATTTTTTTCTGCATCTACCTCTGAAAAAATATTGGGCTTCTAGCTGTGTGTGGGACTTGTTGTATTAGTCCATCTATACTGACCTCCATCAGGTTGCAAGTTGAATATAATTTTTTTCTGCATCTAACCCAGCCAATAGTTTTGGCCTAATACCACAGTTTGGCCACTCAGCTCTGCTCGGTTACCATCCATTGTTTTTTTGTGCAAACAACTCCAGAGTTGTGAATTAGTTAACCACCAAAATGAGTGGAAAAAGGCCTGCTGCTGGTGGAAAGGGGAATAGGCGTGTTGGGAAGGGGAAAAAAGGTTGTGTCCGTGGGGTAGGTGTTAAAGCAACAGTAACATCTGCAGAAGAAAGACCATCTTCCAGCCAAACTAAAATGTCTACTTCTTTTAGCGGACAATGTGATAAGATCCCTTTCTTACCGCCACGCCAATCGCTACAAATTCCAGATGAGGCACAAAAACAGCAGGTGCTTCAACGGATATCAAGTGCTCCTTTAAGTGGGCTCTCCTCCACATCAACTTCAACATCACAAATACTCCAGTCCTCAAAGGTGTCACCCAAATCGCACTTGCTTCCTCACAGCTCCCAAATCTCCAGCTGCCCGTCTGAGTATGAGGTAGAACAGATGGTTGAGTCTGCAGAGCTGTTTACTCATACTATAGCCTGGGAATCAGAAGTCGACTCCAGCGCTTCTGTGAATCCAGACGAGGAAATGATCTGCACTGATGCCCAGAATCTTTATGAGTCGGATCCAGGACCAGACGCAGAAGGTTCTGACCATAATGTAGACCCTCATTCCCAAACTGTAACTCCTGTTGGTGGAGACAATGAGGAAGACGATGATAAGACTCAAATACCTGATTGGAGCGACAACTTTAGTTTTTTGTCAGGGCAGGAACAGGTTGGCTCTGAGGACGACGGGTGTGATAACACACAGGGTGATGATGATGAGGTTGGAGATCCCACTTACTGTCAACCCACAGTCAGCCAAGAGATGAGGTCAGCAGAGGAGGTGGAGGAAGATGCTAGTGACGACGAGGTCAGGTTGCGCCTTCCTGGACAGAGACGTAGTACTGGAAGCACGTCAACAACTGCATCCTCAAACACAACTCTGCCTCTCACCACAAGTCGTGGTGGCTCTTCAGGTCGCATGGGTGCTAAGCCTTGCATAGCCTGGGCATTTTTTCAGATCGATAAAGATGACCCAACTCGTGTTATCTGTAACATTTGTCAGCAAAAGCTAAGTAGAGGCCAAAAAATACATAGTTTGAGTACTTCATGCATGAACCGGCACATGGACATGAAGCATAAGTTGCAGTGGGAAGCTCAGTGTGCTACAATGCGGCCTAGCCGGCCGGGCCAACCACCGTCTGCCATATCTTGTGCATCCGCGGCCTCTTCATCCTCTGTGACTGGGGGGACAGCAGTCACACCTGTTTTGGGGCGCAGACCTGCCACCTCTTTACCCGCAACAGCCAGCGTGATTGGCAGGTCATCATTTTCTTTGGAGGTGGTAACACCAGCTGGTGTTGAGCGCTGTCCGACATCGATAGCACCACCTTTGGATCAAGGCAACCTAACATGTCCGCCTGCACCTTCCTCACAGATCGGCAGTTTGCCGGGGACACCCTTATCAACCCCGTCTAAGCACAATAGCCAGTCCTCGGTCCCTCAGATGTGGACAAGTAAAAGACCATTTCCTCCTAGCCATGAGAAAGCTATGAGGTTGAATTTCACCATCTGCAAGCTCTTGGCTACAGAAATGCTGCCTTTCCTTTTTTTCGAGACCTTATGTCCGTCGCAGTGCCCCAGTACCAGATGCCCAGTCGGCACTACTTCTCAAAGAAAGGTGTGCCTGCGCTCCACCAGCATGTCGCACACAACGTCACCGCTTCTTTGAGAAACTCTGTGTGTGACAGGGTGCATTTCACCACAGACACTTGGACGAGTAGGCATGGACAGGGGCGTTACATGTCGCTGACTGGGCACTGGGTAACTATGGTGACAGCAGGACAAGGGGCTGCTGTCCAAGTCTTGCCGTCCCCACGAGTTGTGCGTCAATCCTCTTTATGTCAAAGTTCCTCCACTGCTTCTGCCTCCTCAACCTCCTCTCGGTCTTCCACCTGCACCCAAAGCCTGTCTGGTCATGCCACAAGCTTTCTAACTGCGCAGAAGGGATCCTGCACACCTCCTTACTATGCTGGCAGTAGGGCTCAACGTCATCAGGCGGTTTTTACTTTGAAATGTCTGGGAAATGTGAGTCACACAGCTGAGGAGTTGTGGTCAGCTCTGGAGAACCAATTTCATGAATGGCTGTCTCCACTGGACCTGAAACCAGGGAAGGCCGTGTGCGACAATGCTGCAAACCTGGGTGCGGCCCTTCGCCGGGGCAATGTCACACACGTGCCTTGTATGGCTCACGTGTTGAACCTGGTTGTCCAGCAATTTTTAGCCCACTATCCCAGACTAGATGGCCTTCTGCAGAGGGCACGGTCGCTGTGTGCTCACTTCCGCCGTTCGCATCCCACAGCTCAGTGACTTACATCTCTACAGAAGTCGTTGGGCCTGCCACTTCACCGGCTAAAATGCGATGTGCCTACCCGGTGGAATTCAACTCTGCACATGTTGCAGCGACTGTGGCAGCACCGACAAGCCCTGGTGCAATACGTTCTGACGTATAGCCTGGGCCAACGAGATCCAGAGGTGGGGCAAATCACGCTGGAGGAGTGGTCTCAGATCAGGGACCTATGCACCCTTCTGCACAGTTTTGAATTGGCGACGAAGATGTTTAGTGCTGATGCCATTATCAGCATGACTATTCCGGTGATTTACATGCTGGAGCACATGTTAAACAGAATTCGGAGTCAGGTGGTGGCACAAGAGGAGGTGGAGGAAGTAGAGGAGGAGGAGTTGTATGCGGAAGGGCTAACAGCTGCAAGGTCCAGACGGTCGGCAGCACCAAGGCGGCAGGCATGTGAGGGTGGGGGAGATGGTTTTACCAGGGCGCATGGTAGCAGCCAAACTAGTGAGGAAGGTGCAGGAGCCCAGGAAGAAGTGGAGGACGAACTGATGGAAGACTCATCAGATGAGGGAGACCTTGATCACATCTCTGTTGTGCGAGGTTGGGGGGAGAGGACAGAGGAAGGAAGCATGATTGTTACCTCGCCACCAACACAACAGGGACTTGGTGCTCCTGGATGCGCAACACACATGAGTGCCTTCTTGCTGCACTACCTGCAACATGACCCTCGAATTGTGAGAATTAGAAATAATCCTGACTACTGGGTTGCCACACTGTTAGATCCCCGGTCCAAAAGTAAATTTGCCGAAATTATTCCTGCCATAGAAAGGGATGCACGCATGCAGGAGTATCAGCAGAGACTGTTGCAGAATCTTACATGTGCTTTTCCACAAAACACCAGTGGTGCACGTAGTGAATCTCACAGTTCCAACTTGCCAACCGTGGGACCGTCAAGTGTTCAGCACTCAAACCGTAACAGAACCACAGTATCTGCTGGTAACATCAATTTTGCGGAATCATTTCACCACTTTTTAGCCCATCCTTTGCAAGGCCACAGGAGACAAGAAGTCTGACACATAGTCAACGCCTAGAGACGATGGTACAGGAGTATCTCCAAGTAAACATTGAAGCCACGACTGTGTCACTGGACCCTTGCTCTTTTTGGGCTTCCAATCTGGATAAATGGCCGGAGCTAGCCACTTAAGCCTTGGAGATCTTGTCATGCCCCGCAGCCAGTGTTCTGTCTGAACGTGTGTTCAGCGCTGCTGGTGGTGTGCTGACAGATAAGCGCACGCGGCTCTCCACTGATAATGTAGACAGACTCACGTTCATAAAGATGAACAAATCATGGATCCGAAACGACTTTTCTACCCCTGTGTCATCCTGGGGAGAGTAAAAGCTTGATGATTGGTTAAAATCACCCTACCAACCGTTTTAAGCTTTCAAATTACTAATCATGTTTATCTGTATCTTGACTAGAGATGAGCGG
The DNA here is from genome assembly GCF_046119375.1 of Phyllobates terribilis. NCBI lineage: Eukaryota > Metazoa > Chordata > Amphibia > Anura > Dendrobatidae > Phyllobates > Phyllobates terribilis. The sequence goes on from NW_027362769.1 coordinate 290,222,726, forward strand.
TGCTCGACTAGAACTGTTCGCCAATCTCAAATTCGAGCTGCTTTGGGCGGTGTTCGAGTTGTTCGACGAACCCGAACGATTTGCAAAAAATTCGGCTGTTCGAGGTTATGTTCGATAACTGTTCGTGCACCAAAAGCGTGTCCTGCATGTCTGGTGCTATTTAGAGCACCAATCATGCAGGGATTGTCTGCCACTCACTGTAATGCCACAGCCATGGTGGTTGTGGCATTACAGTGATTGCCCAAATCGATGGGAACAGTGCCAACAGTGAAACATGAAAAGCCGGCAATTCAGCAGCGGCATACACCGGTACCCGACAATTTAGAACCGAAAGAATAGAGCTTCACACATAGATTAGATAGATATAAACATGTCAGCCACATATATACGAAGTACAGTGAAAGTGCTGCTTACTGTACTTGTCATTTAGCGTAAAGGATTTATCAAAAAAAATAATAGTGTTTTCATGCACTGTCTCTTTAAAAAAGCCGGCCGGCAATTCAGCATCTGTACCGAACAATTTAGAATAGAAGGAATAGAGAATCACACATAGATTAGATAGATAGAAACATGTCAGTCACATATATATGAAGTACAGTGACAGTGTTGCTTACTGTACTTGTCATTTAGTGTAAAGGATTTATTAAAAAAAATAATAGTGTTTTCATGCACCGTCTCTTTAAGAAAGCCGGCCGGCAATTCAGCATCTGTACCCGACAATTTATAACAGACAGAATAGAGCTTCACACATAGATTAGATAGATAGAAACATGTCAGTCACATATATATGAAGTACAGTGACAGTGTTGCTTACTGTACTTGTCATTTAGTGTAAAGGATTTATTAAAAAAATAATAGTGTTTTCATGCACCGTCTCTTTAAGAAAGCCGGCCGGCAATTCAGCATCTGTACCCGACAATTTATAACAGACAGAATAGAGCTTCACACATAGATTAGATAGATAGAAACATGTCAGTCACATATATATATGAAGTACAGTGATAGTGTTGGTTACTGTACTTGTCATTTAGTATTAAAATAAAGGATTTATTATTAAAAAAATTGGCGTGGGGTTCCCCTTAATTTTAGGCTCTAGCGGAGGTTAAGCAGACAGCTGGGGCAGATGTTTGAAGCCTGGGAAGGGGGTAATACCCACGGAGCTTCCCAGGCTACTAATATGAGCCCCCAGCTGAATACATAGCCTTTACTAGCTATTAAAATGGGGGACCCCCCCAAAAAAATGACGTGGGGTCCCCCCTAATTTAATAGCTAGCAAAGGCTAGGCAGACTTCTGGGGGCTGATATTAATAGCCCAGGAAGGGAGCCATGAATATTGGCCCCCTCCCAGGCTAGAAACACCAGCCGTCAGCCGCCCCAGAAATGGCGCATTCATAGGATGCGCCAATTCTGGCACTTAGCCTCGCTCTTCCACTCTGCCCTGGTGCGGTGGCAGGGGGTAATAGGGCTGGGGTTGATGTCAGCTTATAATGCCAGCTGACATCAAGCCCAGGTTAGTAATGGAGAGGCGTCTATAAGACACCCCCATTACTAACCCCATAGTCAAAGTTAAAAAAAACACAAACACCCAGAATAAAGTCCTTTAATTGAAATAAAGACACAATTCTTTATTGTTCTAAATTAAACCATACTTACCGTCACGCCCATTCCAGCTGAAGCCAACGATCTCCTGTAATAAAAATAAAATAATAAAGCAACCTCATCCTTACCTTTCCATGGTTCCCACGACAGCTTCAGCTCTGCTACATCGAGATGACAGGCTGGACCGCAGCAGAACGCCGCCATCCAGCCTGTCATCCCGCAGACACTGAGAAGAGCAGGCTTGCTTGCGCTCCACATTGTCTCTCTGTGACGGCATAAAGATGAGCCGAGGTCATGTCCAATGAACTCGGCTCACCTCATGCACGTCACTTACAGCGTGGAAGAATTCTCACGCTGAAGCGCTGAGTGCAGGAGAATTTTCCCACGCTGTCAGTGAAGTGCCTGAGGTGAGCTGAGTTCATTGGACATGAGCTCACCTCATGCACGTCACTGACAGCGTGGGAGAATTCTCCTGCACTCAGCACTTCAGCGTGAGAATTTTCCCACGCTGTCAGTGACGTGCATGAGGTGAGCCGAGTTCATTGGACATGACCTCGGCTCATCTGGATGCCGTCACAGCGAGACACTGAGGAGCGCAAGCATGCCTGCTCTTCTCAGTGTCTGCGGGATGACAGGCTGGATGGCAGCGTTCTGCTGCGGTCCAGCCTGTCATCTCGATGTTGCAGAGCTGAAGCTGTCGTGGGAACCATGGAAAGGTAAGGATGAGGTTGGTTTATTATTGTTCTTTTATTGCAGGAAATCGTTGGCTTCAGCTGGAATGGGCGTGATGGTAAGTATAGTTTAATTTAGAACAATAAAGAATTGTGTGTTTATTTCAATTAAAGGACTTTATTCTGGGTGTTGTGTTTTTTTTAAATACTTTACTAGAAATTCATGGCGGTCATGTCTAATACTGGCGTGACCCCATGAATTTTGGGCTTGGGGCCAGCTGATAATACCAAGCTGGCCCTAACCCCTTTATTACCCAGTGAGCCACCGCACCAGGGCCCTGGATGAGTTGGGTACAGCGCCAGAAGATGGCGCTTCTATGAACGCGCCATTTTCCGGGGTGGCTGCGGACTGCAATTTGCAGCGGGGGGGGGCCCAGAAAGCTTGGGCCTCCCTGCGCTGCAGATTCCAGCCCCCAGCTGCCTAGTTGTACCTGGCTGGACACAAAAACAGGGCGAAGCCCCACGTATTTTTTTTTTAATTATTTCATGAAATTCATGAAATAATTAAGAAAAAAAGGCCTTCCCTATATTGTTGTGTCCGGCCAGGTACAAATAGGCAGCTGGTGGTTGGGGGCAGCCCATTCCTGCCTGCTGTACCTGGCTGGACACAAATATAGTGCGAAGCCCCACTTCAATTTTTTTAAATTATTTCAGGAAATTCATGAAATAATTAAAAAAAAATTGACGTGGGGCTTCGCACTATATTTGTGTCCAGTCAGGTGCAGCAGGCAGGAACGGGCTGCCCCCAACCACCAGCTGCCTATTTGTACCTGGCCGGACACAACAATATAGGGAAGCCCTTTTTTTCTTAATTATTTCATGAAATAATTTAAAGAAAATTGACGTGGGGCTTCGCCCTGTTTTTGTGTCCAGCCAGGTACAACTATGCAGCTGGGGGCTGGAATCCGCAGCGCAGGGAGGCCCAAGCTTTCTGGGCCACCCCCGCTGCAAATTGCAGTCCGCAGCCACCCCGGAAAATGGCGCGTTCATAGAAACGCCATCTTCTGGCGCTGTACCCAACTCATCCAGGGCCCTGATGCGGTGGCTCACTGGGTAATAAAGGGGTTAGGGCCAGCTTGGCATTATCAGCTGGCCCTAAGCCCAAAATTCATGGGGTCACGCCAATATTAGACATGACCACCATGAATTTCTAGTAAAGTATTTAAAAAAAACACAACACCCAGAAAAAAGTCCTTTAATTGAAATAAACACACAATTCTTTATTGTTCTAAATTAAACCATACTTACCGTCACGCCCATTCCAGCTGAAGCCAACGATCTCCTGAAATAAAAGAAAAATAATAAAGCAACATCATCCTTATCTTTCCATGGTTCCCATGACAGCTTCAGCTCTGCTACATCGAGATGACAGGCTGGACCGCAGCAGAACACTGCCATCCAGCCTGTCATCCCGCAGACACTGAGAAGCGCAGGCTTGCTTGCGCTCCACAGTGTCTCTCTGTGAGGGCATCCAGATGAGCCGAGTTAATGTCCAATGAACTATGAATGCGCCATTTCTGGGGCGGCTGACGGCTGGTGTTTCTAGCCTGGGAGGGGGCCAATATTCATGGCACCCTTCCTGGGCTATTAATATCAGCCCCCAGCTGTCTGCCTAGCCTTTGCTAGCTATTAAATTAGGGGGGACCCCACGTCATTTTTTTGGGGGGGTCCCCCATTTTAATAGCTAGTAAAGGCTATGTATTCAGCTGGGGGCTCATATTAGTAGCCTGGGAAGCTCCGTGGGTATTACCCCCTTCCCAGGCTTCAAACATCTGCCCCAGCTGTCTGCTTAACCTCCGCTAGAGACTAAAATTAAGGGGAACCCCACGCCAATTTTTTTTAATAATAAATCCTTTATTTTAATACTAAATGACAAGTACAGTAACCAACACTATCACTGTACTTCATATATATGTGACTGACATGTTTCTATCTATCTAATCTATGTGTGAGGCTCTATTCTGTCTGTTCTAAATTGTCGGGTACCGAGGCTGAATTGCCGGCCGGCTTTTTTAAAGAGACGGTGCATGAAAACACTATTATTTTTTTTAATAAATCCTTTACACTAAATGACAAGTACAGTAAGCAACACTGTCACTGTACTTCATATATATGTGACTGACATGTTTCTATCTATCTAATCTATGTGTGAAGCTCTATTCTGTCTGTTATAAATTGTCGGGTACAGATGCTGAATTGCCGGCCGGCTTTTTTAAAGAGACAGTGCATGAAAACACTATTATATTTTTTAATAAATCCTTTACACTAAATGACAAGTACAGTAAGCAACACTGTCACTGTACTTCATATATATGTGACTGACATGTTTCTATCAATCTAATCTATGTGTGAGGCTCTATTCCTTCTTGTCTAAATTGTCGGGTACCGGTGTATGCCGCTGCTGAATTGCCGGCCGGCTTTTTTAAAGAAAGCGTTTTCTGAGCAGTTTGTCAGCTTTTGGACACCTTTGAAGGTGTTTTCTATGTGTTTCTATGTGTTTTTGTTTGCCTGCCATTGGTTTTAACGGTGTTCGACGGTGTTCTAAGGTGTTCGACGAACAGTTCGACGAACAGTTCCTCGAACATCCCGGTGTTCGACGAACCGAACCGAACCCGAACACTATGGGGGTGGCTCAACACTAATCTTGACTGGAAAATAATTTGGGCTTTGTAGCAATGTGCAGCACTGATCCTATTAGGCCATCTATAATAAGCTCCACCAGATTTAAAATTAAAAATAATTTTTAGCTGCATCTAGCCCGGAAAATAATTTTGGGGCTCCGAGATGCGCAAGACACATAAGTGTCTTCTTGCTGCACTACCTGCAGCATGACCCTCATATTGTCAGAATTCGAAGTAATCATGACTACTGGGTTGCCACACTCTTAGATCCCCCAAACTTTTCGATCAACCTTTTCATTTTAATAAAGACCAAAAAAATGGTCATTTTTGAAATTATAAGCATTAGCAGGTTGTTAGAAACTGAAATCAAACAGTTTTCAACTCAAAACTTTATTCTAGGTGATGTTACATTTTCACATAGGACCCCTTGTTCGAAAGGAACTTCTGAACTCTCTCGTCCATTGAATTTGTCAGGTTTTGAATGGTATCTGCTTCAATTGTTTTGCATGAGGACAGAATACCCTCCCAGAGCTGTTGCTTAGATGTGAACTGCCTCCCGCCATCATAGACACTCCTTTTAATGATGCTCCAAACGTTCTGAATGGGGTAGAGGTCAGAGGAGCATGGGGGTCACACCATAAGTTTGTCCCCTTTTATGCCCATATCAGCCAGAGATGCAGATGTTTTATGTGCAGCATGAGATGGTGCATTATCATGCAGAAAAATGATCTTGCTGTGAAATACACGGTTCTTCTTCTTGAACCATGGCAGGAAGTGCTGTTTGAGAAAATCCACATACATTATGGAGTTCATCTTTAGCGCCTTCAGGGATCCTAAAGGGGCCGACAATCTCTCTCCCCATGATTCCAGCCCAAAACATTACTCCACCTCCTCCTTGTTGGCGCTGTAGCCGTGTTTGCGTGGGGTGTCCATCAACCAGCCATCCTCCTCTCCATCCATCTGGACCATCGAGCGCTGCACGGCACTCATCCATGAACAAAACAGTTTTGAAATCAGTCTTCATGTAATGTTTGGCCCACTGGAGCCGTTTCTGCTTGTGTGAAGTGGATAGAGGAGGTCGACAGTGAAGTGGATAGAGGATGGCGTATGCACAGCTGCAAACCTCTGAAGGACCCTGCAGCTTGTTGTTCGGGGGACGTTGGAGGCACAAGCAGCTTCAAAAACTTGTCTGCTGCTATGACAAGGCTTTTTTGCCGCTGCTCTTTCAACCTGACGTAATTGCCTGTAGGAAAGAGTCCTCAATTTGCCCTTATCAGCACGCACACGTGTGTACTGTGAATCAGCTACATACTTCTTGATTGCCAAGACACTTCATCCTGATCATCGCACAATGTTGATTGTAGTCATGCCTTGACCTAAACACTCCACAATTTGTTGCTTCTCAGCAGCCGACACATCCTTTTTCTTTCCCATTTTGGCAGAAAATGTAGGCTGCTTAATAATGTGAGAGAGCCTTCTTAAGTAGTCTTGCCTTTCATTGGACACACCTGCCAAACTAATTAGCACAGGTGTCTGCAATTGCTTACAGTGATATAAAGAGCCCTGACACACATCACCATCAATGAGTTTAGCTGACAAACAAACAAATTCTTCCCTTATCACTCCTAAACACGTTTTGCATAATAATTTGGAACGCAGTGTACATGTGCTTTTCCACAAAACACCAGTGGTTCACGTAGTGAATCTTACAGTTCTAACTTGCCAACCGTGGTCTGTATGGAATTGCTCAATAAAGGGCCCAAAATTAAGATAACATAGATGGGAGAGGTCTCTATGAATAGGAATTCCTAAGTATTTGATACCCTGTGAGGGCCAGGCAAAGGGAAAGTTGGACTGGATGGAATCCTATATGGATTTGGGGAGGGAGACATCGAGGGCCTCAGACTTCGCTGCATTGATTTTAAAATTTTACCATGTAACAAAGTGATCTATTTCAGCCATAACAGCAGGGATGGATATATGTGATTGAGTGATATATACTAGGACATCATCAGCAAATAGAGAGCACTTGTACTCGGTGCCTCCCACCTCAATCCACCTAATATTGGGATTATGGCGAATTGATGAGAGCAGGTGCTCCGTCACTAGGATGTATAAGAGAGGGGACAGAGGACATCCCTGCCTTGTCCCATTGGTGATTGTGAAAGGTGATGAAAATGTTCTGACGCACCCCCTGGGCCTTGGGACACCCGGAGCCGGACCCTTTTTGGTGGATGCTGGTGGTTGTAGTCTTCGTGGCGGCGACCCGGTTCCGTGGCTCAGGGCGGTCAAACCAGTGGCGGAACTATTTATGTGGTTTTGATGTTTAAATGTCCGACTACGCCACCCGTGGATTGCGGTCAGAGTGAACCGCCGCTACAGGGCAAACCGCTGAGGCTGGTGTTGTGGGTGCAGCAGAGCGTAGCATAACTCCCCACGGGAGGAGTATAGCCTCAGGGCAGTGTATGCGGAGGATGGGGGTGATGGTGCAGGGCAGCAGCAGTAACGACACGGAGTCAGTGATGCAGTCCAGGGCCTTTACTCACAGTTCTTATTATCCAGACCACGTCTGCAGGTAACGGCTGCCCACGTCGTACTGTGCTCACCAGGTGAGGGGCTCAGACAACTCCCAGATAACTTTGGAGCACTTCACAGGACCCCCTTTGTGTGTCCTTTGTCTGGCCTTTCTTACCAACACTTCTGTCCGGCTGCCTCGGGCCTCCTCTTGGTAAACTTGGCGCCAGTTTCCCTGACCCTATGTGGTGCCTTCCTAGCGGGTGTAGCGAGGGGCTGCGCCACATAAAATGTCAGAGCCTCCGGTTTCTAGCTGAGGGTCGTTTCCTGCCTCCACTAGTTCGGGGACCGGTCTCCCCCTTTGGCCTGACCCCTCCACGCAGGTGGATTCGGGCGTACGGTGGCGACTCGCCCGTCCGCACCCCTGGGATCCCTTCATTCCTCGTTCCTGGAGCCTTCTCCGCTCCTCTTCCTTCCTTCTCCCTCTTCCAGGCCTGGGCCTCTGTTACTAGGCCCGCCTCCGGAGCAGAGCTCATGCAGAGCCCCTGCTCCCTGCCACTTCTGCTCAGACTTCTCTGCACTGAACTGAGATGGTGCCCACCTTTTATACTGCCTTCTCAATGCACCCAGGAACTGCTTCCTCCCTGCTCCTGCACTACAGGGTTCCCCTTCCTCAGTGTTCCCTCCCCCCACTCCAGCCAGGGACAGGGACTGTCGTGCCCATCTCAGGGGCATATTGGTCGCCCTGCCCCACGGCAATGTGGTGTAATGCATGCAGGTGTCGGGTCCTGATCCACACTCCATCCTTACCTGAGAGTGAGATATCACACCTCTGGGTGAGGTGCAATACGTTTGTAGCAACCGAGCCCTCAGGGTGCTACAGTTCCATTTATCTTCAGCCTAGGTGACGTATTGCGATACAGGGCCGTGATTTTGGCTATAAAAGGGTCCCCTAGACCCCTACCCCAAGCTTTTTAAGAGAATCATATATGGCGTGCCAGGAGACTCTATGGAATGCTTTCTCAGCATCCAACGAGAGTATCTAATTACAAATTTTTAACTGCATCTAGCCCAGGAAATACTTTGTGCCTAGTAGCAGTGTCTGCTAGTCAGCGGATTATCCCGGCTGTTAAGCAAGCTACACCACCTGTAGTTTGGACACTTAATTTTTTCAAAGGAAATGCTTCGGGACCATGGGATACTCCGTGAAGAGCATCAGGAGGCACCCCAAGGCATAGGGGCTGGGACTGGCAGTAGGATGCCTTGCGGTGGACAGCCGAGCTCGATCCTTATAAAAGCTTTTTAACTGCAGCAGCTTTAGTGGACGCTACTGGAGCTGGAATTACCGCGGCTGCTGGCATGAGACTTGCCCTCCAATAGATCCTTGTAAATGGATTTAAAGTGTATTCATTCAAATTAGAGAGACAATTTAAATTAAAAAGCTTAGAGCTGCCTCTACCACAGGGGATCTCGCTCGACCCACCAGCGGACAGGCACCAGTATTGGGAGAGGGGGGCTGGCCGTCAGGGTTCACCGCGGCTCTGGCACAAACCCGGCGACACGGAGGTGGCACGGGCAGGAGCGGACTGGCCGTGTCGGCTTCTCACTTTTTGGATTTTAGAAGGGCATGACATGCCTATATCTGTGTCTCCCCCTCCTTTTACTCCTCCACCTCTTTTATTTTCGCATGACTATATGTACTTGTCACTTTTCCATGTGTTAGTTATGTCTTCTGAGCAGTTTGTCAGCTTTTGGACACCTTTGAAGGTGTTTTCTATGTGTTTCTATGTGTTTTTGTTTGCCTGCCATTGGTTTTAACGGTGTTCGAAGGTGTTCGACGAACAGTTCGACGAACAGTTCGGCGAACACACGGGTGTTCGACGAACCGAACCGAACTCGAACACTACGGGGGTGGCTCAACACTAGTGCCATGCATACCAGGATAGGGATTAGGTGTGCCATGCATACCAGGATAGGGATTAGGGGTGCCATGCATACCAGGATGGGGATGAGGGTTGCCATGCATACCAGGACGGGGATGAGGGGTGCCATGCATACCAGGACAAGGATGAAGGGGCCATGCATACCAGGACAGGGATGAGGGGGCCATGAATACAAGGACAGGGATGAGGGGGCCATGCATACCAGGACAGGGATGAGGGATGCCATGCATATCAGGATAGGGATAAGGGGTGTCATGCATACCAGGATATACCAGGATGGGGATGAGGGGTGCCATGCATACCAGGATGGGGATGAGGGGTGCCATGCATACCAGGATGGCGATTGCTGTGCCATGCATACCAGGATGGGGATTGCTGTGCCATGCATATCAGGACAGGGATGAGGGGTGTCATGCATACAGGATAGGGATGAGGGGTGCCATGCATATCAGGATGGGGATGAAGGGTGCCATGCATACCAGGACAGGGATGAGGGGGCCATGCATACCAGGACAGGGATGAGGGGGCCACATATACCAGGATAGGGATGAGGGGTGCCATGCATATCAGGATAGGGATGAGGGGTGCTATGCATACCAGGATGGGGATGAGGGGTGCCATGCATACCAGGATGGGGATTGCTGTGCCATGCATACCAGTATGGGGATTGCTGTGCCATACATGCCAGGATAGGGATGAGGGATGCCATGCATACCAGGACAGGGATGAGGGGTGCCATGCATACCAGGATGGGGATGAGGGGTGCCATGCATACCAGGACAGGGATGAGGGATGCCATGCATACCAGGACAGGGATGAGGGGTGCCATGCATATCAGGACAGGGATGAGGGGTGCCATTCATATCAGGACGGGGATGAGGGGTGCCATGCATATCAGGATGGGGATGAGGGGTGCCATGCATACCAGGATGGGGATTGCTGTGCCATGCATATCAGGATAGGGATGAGGGGTGCCATGCATACCAGGACAGGGATGAGGGGTGCCATGCATTCCAGGATAGAGATTAGGGGTGCCATGCATACCAGGATAGGGATTAGGGGTGCCATGCATACCAGGACAGGGATGAGGGGTGCCATGCATATCAGGATAGGGGTGAGGGGTGCCATGCATACCATGATGGGGATGAGGGGTGCCATGCATACTTGGATGGGGATGAGGGGTGCCATGCATACCAGAACGCTGTTTTGCCAGGTCAGCTAAGTGGCTCGATGAACAAAAGATTGAAATTTTGAGTCCATTGTCAGTAAACTCTCTAGATCCCATTGTTAACCAGTGGTCAATCTTCAAAAAGTTGGTAAATAAAATTAAATAAATTGTGATAAACTGCAAGCAGTGATTATGCACAATTTATAAACTTATAATTTTTTTACCTTGAAAAGGGAGCCATTCCAGTGCAGAGATGCATTTTTGTAATAAAAAACATAATTTTATACCGTAAGGAGTCATCATTTCCGCAAGCGCAGCCCAGGTACTGTGATCTCTCCAATAAAGTTAAAAAAAAGCAAGTCTTAACATAGCATATCAATGGACATTAAGTGTATGTGTGGCACCCCAGGAGTCCGGTTGCCACAGTGGCATTGGTGGGGTGATGCCATGCCTGGAAGCAAGGAGGGGTCCCCTAATCAGGTATACCAGCATACAACACTTTCCTGGCTCCAGGCAAGAAAGGGGAGCTCCTCCCCTTAGCAACTGGAATCTGGAGGCGGGGTTATTAAGAGTGAATTGAGAGGAGTGGGAGACAGGACAGCGATGAGGAAGGACCTGGGGAGTGGAGCTGTAAGCCAGCTCACCGAAGAGGAGAGAAGCAGAGAAGAACCGGACACCAGAGTCTGAGGTTGTGGGGCTCTGAAGGCCCAGCAGCAGAAACAGGAGGGCAGGAGACTGCTGGTCTCCTGGCCCCATCAGATGCCCGGCGACACAGCAGCACCATAGGGCCCAACACCGCCACGTGGGAGCGACACATAAGGAAGGCCTGAGCTGCCTGCCATACGGGTGAGGAACAGACGTTTTACTCAGGAATGAGGGCCGCAGCATAGCTACAAGCAGCAGGGCCAAAGAGATTAGTGCAGAGGGAAGGCCTACAACTTCACCTGGTGAGGTGGATTCCCAACTTGCTTCCAGACCTCTACTACCAGCTAGTACCCGTGCCCCGGTCTGCTTAACCACCGCAAGTAAAGATAAGAGGAAACCGCCATTAAGTTGTGGACTGGTCATTATCTGCGCCATCACCTGCATTGCACTACACCAGCAACGTGTATAAAATCACCACTTACTGCCCTGGAGCTTAGCTCTGCCTGTGGAGAGCTGAACCAACTCTGCTGTGTCACCATCAGCTCCAGAGGATCTGCACGGCAGCAGCGGCCCCATATAGCCGCATACCACAGGTGGCGTCACGAACATTATATATAAAAACTTTACTCCTTTTATTTTATTCCCCTTTAATTGACCGCCCTGGGTCACGGACTGGGTCACTGCCACCGTGACATCCCCAGCACCGACCGACCCGGCTGCCGAGTACCCCACGGCCCAGGGGGCGCGTCATACTCACAAAAACATGATCTTTTTAAGTGTTTTTATTATGTAAGGTGTAAGAAAAAAAACTCACAGTGTCATTATTTACGTCTCTCTTCAGTATAAGAGGAGAGAGAATCTAAAATCTTTCCATTTGCAAATCTTGATATATCTATAGACAGGTTCTTGTGCGATCTGCTATCCATACAATCTCTTCTACCTACTACTGACTTGTTAGCATCACAGATAAATTACTATGTTGTTCTTCCAATGGCTCACTTGAGCAGAGCACAGTGGTTCTTCTTTTACCCTCTCAACAAGCATCTGATGCGGTAAGTAGTGTTGAGCATTCCGATACTGAAATATCGGGTATTGGCCGATATTCGCGGTATCGGAATTCCGATACTTAATTCCGATACTTTTGCAATATCGTATACCGGTATCGGAAGTTCCCATAATGCAATGAGCCAGTTTCATTTTATTCAGCCAATGAGTATCCTAAGAAGTGTGGGCACATCCTGTTAGGCATGTAGGCATCTTAACTAATGGCATGGCTGTGATTGGCTGCTGAAATGATGTCATGATGCACTATAAAAGCCACCGCCGCCATTTTCAGCTCACTGCTGTGAATTCAGTTAGGGATAGGACGCTGTTGTTCTGAGGGACAGTTTTAGCTACCCATTTGGTCTATTCTGCTTTACCCAAGCTACTTTATAAATCGCTGGGCCTTGCAGCACTAGTGCACAGTTCTCTGTGCTGTTCACCACTGTCTGCAAGGTCTCCGTGTGTGAGTGCAGCTCACCCTGTAGTGTGTGCTTCAACCACGTCTGGTTGTAGTGCACTCAGTGTGTGTCACTGCCTCATACATTGTCCTTTTTTGCTACTTCATAATTTTTCCTGATATCTCCTATTAGTGTGGTGGTTCCATCCGTATTCAGCTAAATTGGTTCCAAACACACTATATAGGAGTAGATAGAGAAATTTTTTTTTGTTTTGCAGCGCTAGTGCACAGTGCTCTGCATCTGCACTGTTCACCGCTGTCTGCAAGGTCTCTGTGTGTGAGTGCAGCTCACCCTGTAGTGTGTGCTTCAACCATGTCTGGTTGTAGTGCACTCAGTGTGTGTCACTGCCTCATACATTGTCCTTTTTTGCCAATTCTTAATTTTTCCTGATATCTCCTATTAGTGTGGTGGTTCCATCCGTATTCAGCTAAATTGGTTCCAAACACACTATATAGGAGTAGATAGAGAATTTTTTTTTGTCTTGCAGCGCTAGTGCATAGTGCTCTGCATCTGCACTGCTCACCGCTGTCTGCAAGGTCTGTGTGTGTGTGTGCAGCTCACCCTGTAGTGTGTGCTTCAGCCACGTCTGGTTGTAGTGCACTCAGTGTGTGTCACTGCCTCATACATTGTCCTTTCATAATTTTTCCTGATTTCTCCTATTAGTGTGGTGGTTCCATCCGAATTCAGCTACATTGGTTCCAAACACACTATATAGGAGTAGTTAGAGGAGCCTTTCTGCAGCATTGTGCCCTGCAGCCCCAGCCAGATTAGTATTAGCCTATTTTCTGTAGCCTCATCTATTGCATTGTAGGTTACCTTCCTACATTGTAATAGCTACAAAAAGTTTGTGATACTATCGGTATTACATCTTTGGGCACATCCAGTGTCTTTTTGTGACAAAAAAAACCCTAAATAAAGTTCACCAAACACTCCACTTTACAGTTGTGTAGGCCACATTAGCTCATATTAAAGTCTAGTCCACACTTTATAAAATTAGTGTTTCTTATACCTGTTAGCAGCTGTTCAGGAATAAGCACACTAAGCCCTTAGTACTTTTCTGCCTATCTTTATCAGTCTACCAAGATGAAGAAGGCAGGGAGTAAGGCATGTGGTTGTGGTCGTGGTCGTGGGCGTGGAGTTTCTGCAGGGAGAGGACATGAGGATTCTGTGCCTGCATGGAGAGGACATGTGGATTCTGTGCCTGCTGCGGGCACCAGTGACTCAGCATCCCCCAGTTTTACCAGGGAACAGTCCTTTATGCGCAGCTTTGTAGGAGCTAGCCGTACCCCACTGCTGCGGGAGGACCAAATTGAAGCCGTTGTCGGATGGATGGCAGCTAACACATCGACTTCAATTAGTTCCAGATCCTCTCAGGTCCTGAGCACTGAAGAGCACCCATCTGTCTCTTCACCACCTGCCAAATTGCCCAGGCAGTCAGAGAGCCCTGGACAGGAGCCATCTCTACTTGTGTTCTCTGAATCTCTTGGCTTGGAAAGAGGGGGCCAGCCAAGCAGAATTTGAGAATTTGAAGAAGAGGTAGTATGCAGTGATGTGCAACCGTTTTATCTCTCTGAATCTGAAGAGGTGGGTGGGGCAGTGCCTATGGTCAGCAGCACACCTCAGTACGCATCTGATGATGAGACTCAGGTGCCACTCTCTGGTGCATACTGTGCTGTCGAGACTACCCAGGAGAAGCAGTTGTTTGAAGAGGGTGGTGTGGATGATGAGGTCCTTGACCCATCATGGCGTGAGGGACAGGAAGGTGGTGGGAGCAGCTCTGAGGAAGAGATTCCCTGAACAGCCCAAAAAGGAGGGAGAGGGAGGGGGCAGACTTGGTTGCCTGTAGCCTCCACTTCGGCACCCATTAGGAGCATGGCTCTTTCAAAATCCAAAGCAGGCGCTCCCAAGACTTGCAGTGCCTGGTCCTTTTTTGACACGGTTGCAGATGACATTTGCTTTGTCAAATGCAAGCTGTGTAATCAGAAGGTGAAAAGAGGGAAAAGTGTCAGCAACCTTAATACCACAAATATGTGGAAACATGTGCGGACCAAGCACGTGGTGGAGTTACAAAAACACACTGAAGACCTAGGCCAACCTACAGCGCCACCTACCACCAATTCAGCTCGTTTTGTAGCCTCTTCCTCCAGCTCACACACAGCTGGTTCGGCTTCCTCACAGGATCGCCATAGAAGAATCTCTGGCACTGTTGTATAGAGACACAGTGTAATTCCACCCACAGCACCACTTTCTCAGTCATCCTCACACTCCCAGGCCAGTCTACAGCCATCGTTAGCACAGGCATGGGAGAAAAGGCGCCCATACTCGGCAAACCACCCCCGAGCACAGGCTCTGAATGCTGGCATTGCTAAACTACTGGCCCTTGAAATGCTATCATTCAGGCTGGTGGAGACTGACACCTTCCGTAACTTTATGGCATTGGCAGTCCCACAATACAACGTGCCCAGCCGCTTTTACTTCAGCAGGCAAGCCGTCCCTGCCCTGCAACATCATGTGGAGGGAAAAATTAAACATGCGCTACGAAACGCCGTCAGTAGCAAGGTCCTCCTGACCACCGATGTGTGGACCAGTAAGCATGGACAGGGACGATACCTTTCCCTCACTGCCCATTGGGTAAATGTTTTGGAGCCGGGTACAGATCTTGAGAGTGGTGCTGTACGTGTTCTGCCAACTCCAAGGATTGCAGGAATCCAGTCTGTACACATTGACTCCTCCTCATACTCCAGTTCCTCTGAATCAGCGCTGCAGGAGCCGTCACGGTCTACCTCCACATCGACCCGTGAACGGTTACCTGTTATGATGACCAATATGAGCACAGCCGTGGCCAAACGTCAACAGGCCGTATTAAAATTAATTTCTTTGGGGAATCGAAGCCACACAGCGCAGGAGCTCTGGAATGCCATCAAGCAGCAGAGCGACGTGTGGTTTGTGCCAGCGAATCTCCAGCCAGGCATGGTAGTGTGTGACAATGGCCGAAATCTGGTGGCAGCTCTGGGCCTAGGCAACCTCACTCACATCCCATGTCTGGCACATGTGCTCAACTTGGTCGTGCAGTTTTTTGAGGGACTATCCAGATCTTGATGCACTGCTTCACAAGGTCCGCATAGAGTGTGCTCACTTGCGGCGTTCCAGCAACGCAAGATCACGCATTGCAGCTCTGCAGCGCCGATTACGTCTTCCGGAACATCGCATCATATGTGACCTACCCACCAGGTGGAATTCAGCGTTACATATGTTGGAGAGGTTGTGTGAGCAGCAGGCAGCAGTAATGGAGTACCAGCTGCAGCAGGCGCAAACAAGTCGCAGTGCGCGCCGTTCACACTTCACCGCCACTGAGTGGGCCTCTATGAAGGACATTTGCCACCTTTTGCGTGCCTTCGATTATTCCACGCAGATGGTGAGTGCAGATGATGCACTAGTCAGCATCACTATCCCCCTTATCTGCCTGCTTGAAAAAACACTGCAAGCACTAATGGATGAGGTTTTGGAAGAGGTGGAGGATGAGAAGTCACAAATGCCATCTGCTTCTCTACAGTCTGCGCAATGTGGTTCCTCACAAAGGCCTAGGCAGGGGACACTTTGTGAGGAGGATGAGGAGGAGTCAATGGATGAGGAAGACATCTGTCCAGAGGAGGGAGGTACACAATGCTCTAGTAGTCAGTATCTAGAGCGAGGGTGGGGTGATGCAGAGCAGGCAGAGATCACGCCTCAAACAGGGGACAGCGTTTCTTGGCCAGTTGGCAGTCTGCAGCACATGGTTTATTTCATGCTGCAGTGCCTGAGAAATGACCGCCGCATCTCCTACATTCTCAACACGGCTGATTATTGGGTGTCCACGCTCCTAGATCCTCACTACCGGGACAACTTACAAAGCCTCATAACACCATTGAACCGGGAGCGTAAAATGCGGGAGTACCCAGACGCACTGGTGCATTCCATCATGTTCTCCATTCCAACCGAGAGCAGTGCTGCTAGTGCTTTACAAAGCAGCTCAGTGCGTCGAGGCAGTGGAGGAAGCTCTGCACAAAGAGGGAGCAGAAGCAGCGCCTCAGCACAAGGCAAGACCAGTATGGCCGAAATGTGGCAAAGTTTTGTGTCCCCGCCGCCACAAATGTCTACACCATCACAAACGGCTCCAGTCAGCAGGAGGCAACGTTTCCGTCAGATGGTGACAGACTACATGTCTTGCCCTCTTAGTGTACTCCCAGACGGCTCTTCTCCCTTCAAGTTTTGGGTCTGTAAGCTGGATACATGGCCAGAGCTTAGTCAGTATGCATTGGAGGTGCTAGCTTGCCCTGCTGCTAGTGTATTATCGGAACGCGTCTTTAGTGCGGCAGGTGGTGTACTAACAGACCGTCGCATGCGACTATCCTCCGATAACGTTGACTGGCTTACTTTTCTCAAAATGAACAAGGCCTGGATCTCTCATGAATTTGCCAGTCCTCTTCCAGAATAAATAATTGGTTGGCAACAGTATCCAGGTCTCCTGTTGTGTTCATGTTTCTACCACCTGAACTGTAATCCCTGAGCTCCAACACCCCCAGTTGGCACTCAGAAGTGCTGTCAGCACAGTCAACACTTGCTGCCGTGTTATTGGGGTTCAGTAACATCAGCCATTCCCCTGCTGTGCGGACGGCAATTTCTCCTGCTCTGTCCACATTCTCACTACTACAGATTTTAAAGTTGCTCCAATTACACCTCTGGCTCCTCTGTTTTCAGTATTATCCCTGAGCTCCAACAACGCCAGTTGGCGCTCGGAAGTGCCGTCTGCACAGTCAACACTTGCTGCCGTGTTATTGGGGTTCAGTAACATCAGCCGTTCCCCTGCTGTGCGGACGGCAATTTCTCCTGCTCTGTCCTCATTCACACTACTACAGATTTTAAAGTTGCTCCAATTACACCTCTGGCTCCTCTGTTTTCAGTATTATCCCTGAGCTTCAACACAGCCAGTTTGCGCTCGGAAGTGCTGTCTGCACAGTGAACACTTGCTGCCGTGTTATTGGGTTTCAGTAACGTCAGCTGTTCCCCTGCTGTGCGGACGGAAATTTCTCCTGCTCTGTCCTCATTCACACTACTACAGATTTTAAAGTTGCTCCAATTACACCTCTGGCTCCTCTGTTTTCAGTATTATCCCTGAGCTCCAACAACGCCAGTTGGCGCTCGGAAGTGCCGTCTGCACAGTCAACACTTGCTGCCGTGTTATTGGGGTTCAGTAACATCAGCCGTTCCCCTGCTGTGCGGACGGCAATTTCTCCTGCTCTGTCCTCATTCACACTACTACAGATTTTAAAGTTGCTCCAATTACACCTCTGGCTCCTCTGTTTTCAGTATTATCCCTGAGCTTCAACACGGCCAGTTTGCGCTCGGAAGTGCTGTCTGCACAGTGAACACTTGCTGCCGTGTTATTGGGTTTCAGTAACGTCAGCTGTTCCCCTGCTGTGCGGATGGAAATTTCTCCTGCTCTGTCCTCATTCACACTACTACAGATTTTAAAGTTGCTCCAATTACACCTCTGGCTCCTCTGTTTTCAGTATTATCCCGGAGCTCCAACACCGCCAGTTGGCGCTCGGAAGTGCCGTCTGCACAGTCAACACTTGCTGCCGTGTTATTGGGGTTCTGTAATGTCAGCTGTTCCCCTGCTGTGCGGACGGCAATTTCTCCTGCTCTGTCCTCATTCACACTACTACAGATTTTAAAGTTGCTCCAATTACACCTCTGGCTCCTCTGTTTTCAGTATTATCCCTGAGCTCCAACACCGCCAGTTGGCACTCGAAGTGCCTTCTGCACAGTCAACACTTGCTGCCCTGTTATTGTGGTTCAGTAACGTCAGCTGTTCCCCTGCTGTGCGGACGGCAATTTCTTCTGCTCTGTCCTCATTCACACTACTACAGATTTTAAAGTTGCTCCAATTACACCTCTGGCTCCTCTGTTTTCAGTATTATCCCTGAGCTCCAACACCGCCATTGGCGCTCGGAAGTGCCGTCTGCACAGTCAACACTTGCTGCCGTGTTATTGGGGTTCAGTAACGTCAGCTGTTCCCCTGCTGTGCGGACGGCAATTTCTCCTGCTCTGTCCTCATTCACACTTCTAAAGATTTTAAAGTTGCTCCAATTACACCTCTGGCTCCTCTGTTTTCAGTATTATCCCTGAGCTCCAACACCGCCAGTTGGCACTCGGAAGTGCCGTCTGCACAATCAACACTTGCTGCCGTGTTATTGGGGTTCAGTAACGTCAGCTGTTCCCCTGCTGTGCGGACGGCAATTTCTCCTGCTCTGTCCACATTCTCACTACTGCAGATTTTAAAGTTGCTCCAATTACACCTCTGGCTCCTATGTTTTCAGTATTATCCCTGAGCTCCAACACCGCTAGTTGCTGCTCAGAAGTGCTGTCTGCACAGTCAACGCTTGCTCCAGTGTTATTGGGGTTCAGTAACGTCAGCTGATCCCCAGCTGTGTGTCCGGCAAATTCTCCTGCTTTGTCCACATCCACTGTACTACTAATTTAAAACTTGCTCCAATTACACCTCTGGCTCCTCTGTTTTTAGTATTTACCCTGGGCTCCAATACCGCTAGTTGCTGCTCAGAAGTGCCGTCTGCACAGTCAACGCTTGCTCCAGTGTTATTGGGGTTCAGTAACGTCAGCTGATCCCCAGCTGTGTGTCCGTCAATTTCTCCTGCTCTGTCCACATTCACACTACTACAGATTTTAAAGTTGCTCCAATTACGCCTCTGGCTCCACTCTGTTTTTAGTATTTACCCCGGGTTCCAGCACCGCCAGCTGTTTCCCAGCAGTGTCTTTGACACGGGTACTCCCTCCTGCCCAGCCTGGTTCCAGCACACCAGCTGTTTCCGGGTAGTGTCAACGTCACTTTGCCTCCAATGCGTTGTCCTGTCGTGTTGCGGTCAGGTTAGCCGACTCTATGATGCCTGCAGTTTAGGTGACTCCTATGTGGGCTGCGGGATCTGGCAATGAAGGCTGGTTCCATAGTGCCAATAGGACAAGCACTCCCTGTAGGACTGTGGGTTTTGGTAACTACGGCTGGCTCGCGGCCTTGAAACTTTTTTTTAACATGGGTACCTTCTGCTACCCATCCGGGTTCCAGTACCGTCAGCTGGTTCTCGGCAGTGCCTTTGTCTTAGGTGCCTCCTTCTCGGTATCCAAGTTCCACCAACGTCTGCTGGTCCTTGGTAGTGCTTTCTGGCACAGGTACCTCCTGCTTAGTAACTGAGTTCCAGTACCGTCAGCTGGTCCTCGGTAGTTCCATTGGCTCTTGTACCTTCTGCTACCCATCAGGGTTCCAGTACCGTCAGCTGGTCCTCGTTAGTTCCATTTGCTCTTGTACCTTCTACTACCCATCCGGGTTCCAGTACCGTCAGCTGGTTCTCGGCAGTGCCTTTGGCTTACGCGCCTCATTCTCAGTATCCAAGTTCCACCAACGTCTGCTGGTCCTTGGTAGTGCTTTCTTGCACAGGTACCTCCTGCTTAGTAACCGAGTTCCAGTACCGTCAGCTGGTCCTCGGTAGTTCCATTGGCTCTTGTACCTTCTGCTACCCATCCGGGTTCCAGTACCGTCAGCTGGTTCTTGGCAGTGTCTTTGGCACGAGTACTCCCTCCTGCCCAGCCTGGTTCCAGCACGCCAGCTGTTTCCGGGTAGTGTCAACGTCACTTTGCCTCCAATGCGTTGTCCTGTCGTGTTGCGGTCGGGTTAGCCGACTCTATGGTGCCTGCAGTTTAGGTGACTCCTATGTGGGCTGCGGGATCTGGCAATGAAGGCTGGTTCCATAGTGCCAATAGGACAAGCACCCCCTGTAGGACTGTGGGTTTTGGTAACTGCGGCCGGCTCGCGGCATTGAAACTTTTTTTTACATGGGTACCTTCTGCTACCCATCCGGGTTCCAGTACCGCCAGCTGGTTCTCGGCAGTGCCTTTTGCTTAGGTGCCTCCTTCTTGGTATCCAAGTTCCACCAATGTCTGCTGGTCCTTGGTAGTGCTTTCTGGCACAGGTACCTCCTGCTTAGTAACCGAGTTCCAGTACCGTCAGCTGGTCCTCGGTAGTTCCATTGGCTCTTGTACCTTCTGCTACCCATCCGGGTTCCAGTACCGTCAGCTGGTCCTCGTTAGTTCCATTTGCTCTTGTACCTTCTACTACCCATCCGGGTTCCAGTACCGTCAGCTGGTTCTCGGCAGTGCCTTTGGCTTAGGTGCCTCCTTCTCGGTATCCAAGTTCCACCAACGTCTGCTGGTCCTTAGTAGTGCTTTCTGGCACAGGTACCTCCTGCTTAGTAACCGGGTTCCAGTACCGTCAGCTGGTCCTCTTTAGTTCCATTGGCTCTTGTACCTTCTGCTACATTTCCAAGTTCAAGCTTTTTGAAATGGTTCTTGGTAATCACTCTGGATCTCCCTGACGAGGACCATGAAGACGAGGACCCTGAAGACCACCCCGAAGAAGACGAGGACCCTGAAGACAAGGACCCTGAAGACCAACCCGAAGAAGATGAGGACCCCAAAGACGAGGACCCTGAAGACGAGGACCATGAAGACCAACCCGAAGAAGACGAGGACCCCGAAGACGAGGACCCTGAAGACGAGGACCCTGAAGATGAGAACCCTGAAGACCAACCCGAAGAAGACGAGGACCCCGAAGACGAGGACCCTGAAGACGAGGACCCTGAAGACCACCCCGAAGAAGACGAGGACCCTGAAGACGACGACCCTGAACACGAGGACCCTGAAGACCACCCCGAAGAAGACGAGGGCCCCGAAGATGACGACCCTGAAGACAAGGACCCCGAAGACGACGACCCTGAAGACCACCCCGAAGAAGACCAAGAAGATGACCCTGAAGAAGTTGACCAAGAGGACAAAGAAGAGAAGACAACCACCAAGATATAGAAGAACAAGAGACAGAAAACTAAGAAGCAGAAGTACAAGAAGCTGCAGAACAAAAAGCGGAAGAACATTAAGCATAAGATTAAAAATCAGAGCAAAAGATAATATCTAAATTATAAGCAGAAGATGACTAAGCAGTGTATGGGGGTGAGTCCGTTCCTCCTCATGGTGCCCCTGGAAAAGACCTGCTGCTGCAGGCCAAACTGAACGCGGACAAATCCTGCTGTAAATCTTTTGTGACGGGCAGAGCGAAAGGTGTAATGCTCAAACTTTTATAGATAACAACTACAGGAATGCCTGTCACAAATAAGAATATGATGAAGAAGAAGAATATGAAGAAGATGAAGAAGTAGAATATGAAGAAGAATAATAGTTGAATAAGAAGAATATGAAGAATGTAAAAAAAAAGAATAATACGAAGAAGGTGAAGAAGAAGAAGATGAAGAAGGTGAAGAAGAAGTTGATGAAAAAGATGCTGATGCTGAGGATGATGAAGGAGAAAGTGTGGGAGAAGTAAAAAGGAAGGTGAAGAGCATGGAAGTAGTGAAACATAAATATCTGACAAAATATAAAAATACTTAACATAGTCAATATTTCCATAACTCAGAAAGTCTTAAAAAAAAATTAATTCGTGCTATTCCATTTGATTGGGCTAAACCTCTATGCCTTTATTGTCTCCCCCACTTCCCCCAATACATTCTACTTTATTCTTAGTTGTTTTCCTTCATGTAGAATAAACCTACAAGGAAAGAAAGGGTTTATTTTCATTCCGATATTTCTGTCCCATTGACTTGCATTGGTTTCCGGTATCGGAATCGGCGATATCCGATACTTTTGGGGTATTGGTCCAATCCGATGTTTCCCGATATCGGAAGGTATCGCTCAACACTAGCGGTAAGCTCTCCTCAAGAACGCGCACTGCCCTCCAATGATCAAACTAGAAGATAAGATAGAAGTGCTCCATGGTGAAGTCCTGGTGATAAGAATCGGAAGAGTAAATGGAATCTGCTCATCTGGAGGAGTTGTGCATGTCAGGCACAACTCTGAGTAATAGTGAAATGGTATACATCGTACACCTCGTATAGACTGCTGATCAACCCGTTGAAGCTGACAGAATGGCTCATTAAAACAATTGAAAAGCAAAAAATATGAAAATATGTTGTGGTGGGCGCTGTCACAATGAAGACAAGGATGAGAACGTGTAGAAAAACAACAAACATTTGTTAAAAGACAGTGAAGCATTTCAAAATCGATCGGTTTTCTTCCTTAGGCTATCATACAAAGAAGTACAGAAAAAACAATTCCCCACTGCACCTAATACTAAGGTTAAAACATCTACCCTTGTGGAAGATTCTATTAATAATAATAAAAAGTAAAAAAAACAAACACTTTTTAAAAAAATACTACCATTGCCACCATATCAAAACATTAAAATCGGCAGTTTTTCTAATAAAAAACACACAAATTACAGAGGTGATATGGTTTCTTGCAGAATTATAACTAATTCAATATATAAAAAACAATTATCATGTAAGGCACCATCAGTTAGTCACCACCAATCCAATTTTTTTTCACCTAGTGCTGAACACTCATAGGTTAATTTGGCTAGACCCTCACAAACAGATGGTTCTGCATCAGAAGTTACTGACATGACAATGTCTCTGTCACATCACCTTGCTCTATTGATTCACACTCAGGGGGTTTTAGATCGGATTCATTAGCAAACTAACTATTTGTATTACTCCTGGTGAGGAATCCCTTGTTAGTTTCAACTATACCATAATTTCATCGCCTCTTGCCTCTAAAATAATGGCTTTGCATCAATGTGGTCCTATTAATGATAATATTCCATTGAAGCAAAATCCTTTTTTACAGACAACGTTGGACACCACTCCAACATTTCCCTCTATTATGACATCTTATTTTGAACAAAACAACTCCAAATTAAATTTTTTTTCCTATTGTAAATCGCACCTCTCCACATCCAGTGAGAACATGGACGAAAAAAGCAAATCTTCAACTCACCATAGCAGGAGATGAGGTAAGAAGGGTGGAAGATCTCTAT
Source organism: Phyllobates terribilis (assembly GCF_046119375.1). NCBI lineage: Eukaryota > Metazoa > Chordata > Amphibia > Anura > Dendrobatidae > Phyllobates > Phyllobates terribilis. The sequence goes on from NW_027362769.1 coordinate 290,246,421, forward strand.
CCACACTTTGCAACATACAATGTGAAGAAAAACAGAGTATAAAGACTTACATGTATCTAAGTACATTCTTGGCCTATCCGAAGTCAGCCTTTTAAATAAAGGCATTGTTCCAATGCTGGTATAAATGAATTCATTTTTATATAAAAAAAATCGAAATGCATCGCAAAACTCACTTTCATTCAAGAGTTAGAGACAAAATTTTATGTCACTTGTAAAAAAGTATTATGAGCTTTATTTCACATGTGAAGTTGGTGATCTCGAAAGGTACTTGGCACCATATATATGCTTGAAAACCTCAAATGATTTCTCACACAATTAGAGGGAGATCCCTTCACAATAAAGGATGTAAACCTACAGCGACCATGAAGGAGCAATGCAATCAAAAAGTATAATAAAATGTAAATTTTATTGAGATTGTATTAGAATAGATAATACATAATAGAAAGACTACAACGATAATAAAATCACTTACACAGGGGGTGGCATTGGTAGATAAAACAATAGTAAAAGCCATACATCCCAGAATAGCTGTCATGTTACAATAGTCACAATGTAATTATACAGGTGCATCTCACTAAATTAGAATATCATCAAAAAGTTAATTTATTTCAGTTCTTCAATGCAAAAAGTGAAAGTCATATATTAGATAGAGTCATTACAAACAGAGTGATTTATTTCAAGTGTTTATTTCTGTTAATGTTGATGATTATGGCTTACAGCCAATGAAAACACAAAAGTCATTATCTCAGTAAATTTGAATAATTAGCAAAAAACACTTGCAAAGGCTTCCTAAGCGTTTAAAAAGGTCCCTTAGTCAGTTTCAGTAGGCTTCACAATCATGGAGAAGACTGTGGACTTGACAGATGTCCAGAAGGCAGTCATTGACACACTCCACAAGGTCCCAGAGTTCCAATTTTGATTTGGAAATCAAGGTCCCAGAGTCTGGAGGAAGAGTGGAGAGGCACACAATCCAAGCTGCTTGAGGTCTAGTGTGAAGTTTCCACAATCAGTGATGGTTTGGGGAGCTATGTCATCTGCTGGTGTAGGTCCACTGTGTTTTATCAAGACCAAAGTCAGCGCAGCTGTTTACCAGGAAATTTTAGAGCACTTTATGCTTCCCTCTGCCGACAAGCTTTGTGGAGATGGAAATTTCATTCTCCACCAAGACTTGGCACCTGTCCACACTGCCAAAAGTACCAATAACTTGTTTAAAAACAGTTTCACTGTGCTTGATTGGCCAGCAAACTCGCCTGACCTTAACCCTATAGGGAATCTATGGGGTATTGTCAAGAGGAAGATGAGAGACACCAGACCAAAAAATGCACACGAGCTGAAGGCAGCTATCAAAGCAACCTGGGCTTCCATAACACCTCAGCAGTGCCACAGGATTATCGCCTCCATGCCACGCCCCATTGATGCAGTAATTGATGCAAAAGGAGCCCTGACCAAGTATTGAGTGCATTTACTGAACATACATTTCAATAGATACACATAAGAAAAAGGAAATGATCACACTCACCACAGGATGCCTTGTGAACGATCCTTTATTTCAGATCTGGCGTGTGATCATTGGCACAGGTACATGGGTGCAGAGGTGAAAAGGGAGGACAATGGCTGTTTCACACGTGTATAGCACTTCCACGGGTCCAGTGTGGAGTCCAATGATCACACGCCAGATCTGAATTAAACGATCGGTCACAAGGCATTCCGTGGTGAGTGCGATCATTTCCTTTTTCTTATGTGTGCCTCATGATCATTCGCTCCAATCGATGCAGGACCACCCGTAGTGGATTAGCCAAGGACTCAGGATTTCCTACGTTAAAGGATTGTGTGCTAGAAAATGCTGAAGGCAGAGCTGGTGTCGATGAGCTGCTCTTTTGTTTAGTATACATTTCAGTAGGCCAACATTTTGGATTTTAAAATAATTTTTCAAGCTGGTGTTATAAAGTATTATAATTTACTAAGATAATGACTTTTGTGCTTTCATTGGCTGTAAGCCATAATCATCAACATTAACAGAAATAAACACTTTAAATAGATCACTCTGTTTGTAATGACTCTATATAATATACGAGTTTCACTTTTTGTATTGAAGAAATTAAATAAATTAACTTTTTGATGATATTCTAATTTAGTGAGATGCACCTGTATATACCTCCATTTTTATATTTAGTGAGTTATTTATATATTGAGATCTAAATAGTCTTATATCCATGCTGGCCAGCATTTTTTTTTTTACAGCAATTCAAAAATATATATATATACTTTAACTTTTTCTATAATATGTATGACCAATCGATTAATGCTGTTTTTTCTGACCTATCTAGATGCTGGCCACTGTTCAATGATATTTCTAAATATTATTTATGTCTACATTAATATAATATATGTAAAATATACTATCATTAATGCTTTAGTGTCATGCTATTATATTATTTTATACTATCCATTTAAATTATTTCTAGAATTTATATATCTACTGATGATATTTCACCAATGTTGGCAATCAGAGCGAGTATCACGCATGCTCTGCTGTGTTGTGGTGGAGAGGTACTCTGTACAGTACAGCGTGTCGCCTGGTCAGCTGACCAGATCATGTGCCCATGTGACTCGCGCATTGAGCGCCGTCTCCACTGTGACACGGTAACATGATGAATGGCACGCGCCAGTACACATGCCCGACAGTTGAGGTAATTACTAACACTATAAAATACAGATAACAACTGCGCTCCACTACCTCCTGACGAAACCACAGGCGGTGGGGAACCTAACTTCAAGGTGGTAGCAGACTATACATCCCTTCCATCATGTCCACAAGTAGTTAATTATGATGTTCAGTATTTAATATGGTATATCCATTGTCCACGCCGCTCTGCCTCACTGCCAACACCGGCCTAGTAGTATTTCACCATTTCTGCTGCCGCCATGTTCCTGAGGGAGGGAGGGACCCTGCGATCCTGCTCCACCACCGCCACAATCCCCGGTAAGCTACATTCGGAGCACAAGACACCCCCCCCATTTTCTTCCCAAATTTGGGGCAAAAAATGTGATCCGAAAAATATGGTACCTCAAATTGCATTTTCAACGAGACCTGTCTTACATAGTAAAGAGCTTCCTGTTCCCAAAAGTCCATATTTTGTGACCATAAGTAACAGGTCTGACTCTGACGTTGCTCAACACTGAAGAGGAAACATACAGCAATGTGAGACGTGTCCTACTTTCAAAGCAAGTTGTTCATTAGAACCTCACTTCTTATCTCAAGAAGATCTGAACAACCTTATCAGTAATTTAGACTTGTCTAAACAATAATAAATAGTGATGAGCGAGCATGCTCGCCACTGCTTGGTACTCGCCCGAGCATCTCAGTACTCGAGATGCTCGGAGCTCGCCGAGTACTTTAGAGATGCTCGGGCGGGAGCTCGGGTCCCCGTCCTGCATGTCTTGCGCTATTTAGAGCACCAATCATGCAGGGATTGTCTGCCAATCACTGTAATGCCACAGCCATGGTGGTTGTGGCATTACAGTGATTGCCCAAATCGATGGGAACAGTGCTCACAGTGAAACATGAAAAGCTGCACTGTGCTCTGCAGTGTCTCTGAACGATGATAAGCTGGATGGCAGTGCTTTGCTGGGATCCATCGCTTCAGAGACACTGCAGGTAGCGCTTCAGAGACACTGCAGAGCGCAAGCATGCCTGCGCTCTGCAGTGTTTCTGAAGGATGACGAGCTGGATGGCAGCACTCTGCTGCGATCCAGCCTGTCATCTCAATGCCATCCCAGCGTGGGAGAAAGTCTCCTGCTCAAGCGTTGAGCGCAGGAGAATTCTCCCACGCTGTCAGTGACGTGCACGAGGTGAGCTGAGTTCATTGGACATGAACTCGGCTCATCTGGATGCCGTCACAGCCAGACACTGAGGAGCTTCACTGAGAAGCTTCTCAGTGTCTGCGGCATGGCAAGCTGGATGGCAGCATTCTGCTGCGCTCCAGCCTGTCATGTCAATGTAGCAGAGCTGAAACTGTCCTGGGAACGATGGAACGGTAAGGATGAGGTTGGTTTATTATTTTTTTTATTGCAGGAGATCATTGGATTCAGCTGGAATGGGCGATACGGTAAGTCGGGTTTAATTTAGAACAATAAAGGAATGTGTCTTTATTTCAATTGAAGGACTTTATTCTGGCTGTTTGTGTTTTTTTTTAACTTTGACTATGGGGTTAGTAATGGGGGTGTCTTATAGATGCCTCTCCATTACTAACCTTGGCTTGATATCAGCTGGCATTATAAACTGACATCAACCCCAACCCTATTAACCCACTGCCACCGCTACAGGGCAGTGGGAAGAGCGAGGCTAAGTGCCAGAATTGGCACATCCTATGGATGCGCCATTTCTGGGGCGGCTGACGGCTGGTGTTTCTAGCCTGGGAGGGGGCCAATATTCATGGCACCCTTCCTGGGCTATTAATATCAGCCCCAGCTGTCTGCATAGCCTTTGCTAGCTATTAAAGTAGGGGGGACCCCACGTCATTTTTTTTTGGGTCCCACATTTTAATAGCTAGTAAAGGCTAGGTATTCAGCTGGGGGCTGATATTAGTAGCCTGGGAAGCTCCATGGGTATTACCCCCTTCCCAGGCTTCAAACATCTGCCCCAGCCATCTGCTTAACCTCCGCTAGAGACTAAAATTATGGGGAACCCCACGCCAATTTTTTTTTAATAAATCCTTTATTTTAACAATAAATGACAAGTACAGTAACCAACACTGTCACTGTACTTATTATATATGTGACTGACATGTTTCTATCTATCTAATTTATGTGTGATGCTCTTTTCTTTCTGTTCTAAATTGTTGGGTACCGGTATATGTCGCTGATGAATTGCCGGCCGGCTTTTTTAAAGAGAAGGGTGCATGAAAATCGGAGGGCACTAGTGTGTTCCAAGTGCCCTGCTATGTTTTTCATGCACCCTCCTATATACCCTGCCTGCCTGTCTGCATATATATTCTGCCTGCCTGACGTTTAATTGAGCACTGTTCCCATCGATTTGGGCAATTCTTGACCTTCTGCAGACCGCCGGGGGGGACCGCCAGAAAAATGCTCGAGTTTCCCATAGACTTACAGTCGGCTCGTTGATTGGGTCGAGCACCCGAGTATTCCAATGTGCTCGACCCGAGCTTCGAGCACCCGAGCAATTTAGTGCTCGCTCATCACTAATAATAAAATATTCTAAATTCCAGGCTCAAATGATGGAATATACTCCATGAAGACTAGAAAATATGCACGTATCGTAGCCGAGAGAGTGATTTCAAAAACTATTTCTCTGAAGAAAAAGGTGTAGTTTTTTGTTAAAATATCTCATTTGTTATAGAGGCCCTTGGATATCAACACAGGGCAGATGAGTGGTAATTGTTCATAGACAAATCAAAAGTTAGTTTGAAGGCAGTTCTTTTGCATAATGGTAATAACTAGTGATGAGCGACGTGCTCGCCACTGCTCGGTACGCACCCGAGCATCTCTCTGCTCAACATGCTCGGCGCTCGAAGAGTATTTCTGGGATGCTCAGGCGGGAGCTCGAACACAAGACACCCCCCCCCCGTTTTCTTCCCAAATTTGGGGCAAAAAATGTGATCCGAAAAATATGGTACCTCAAATTGCATTTTCATTGAGACCTGTCTTACATAGTAAAGAGCTTCCTGTTCCCAAAAGTCCAGATTTTGTGACCATAAGTAATAGGTCTGACTCTGAAGTTGCTCAACACTGAAGAGGAAACATACAGCAATGTGAGACATGTCCTACTTTCAAAGCAAGTTGTTCATTAGAACCTCACTTCTTATCTCAAGAAGATCTGAACAACCTTATTAGAGATGAGCGTTGTTCTACTCGAACTGTTCGCCAATCTCAAATTCGAGCTGTTTTGGGCGGTGTTCGAGCCGTTCGGCGAACACGAACGATTTGAGAAAAATTCGGCTGTTCGAGGTTATGTTCGATAACTGTTCGTGCACCAAAATCATAACTGGATTTTTTCTCAGTAATGATGAAAATTAATGTTAATACGCAGTTTGAGTGTACAGCGGGGTGGGGGGAGGGGCAGGGGATGGATCTCTGCAGGAATAATGAAGATCTCCATTTTTTTTTCTCTTTCCCGCATTTGCAGTGGGGAGGTGCAGTCTGTCAGCCTATCAGCAGCGCACACACGGAGCGAACTGCTGTTTTTCACACAAGCAAGGGCATGTGTCATTGGCAGTGTATGTCACATGTCCTTGCCCTATAAGACCAAGCCATTTTCCCCGTCGCCACCATTTTCTCACTGCTGCAGCTGCGTGTTAGACGGCACCGCTGTTGCTGTGTGCGCTATACCTTGTTAATTTCAAGCCAATTTTCGCACAAATCTACAGATAGCTTGGGAGTAGGGAATAGTTGTGATTGCAGTCCTTTTAAGGACTAGGTTACAGCATTTCCTACGACTTTTATCAGGCAGGTCTGTGCTCTTAAATAGATAGATTGTGGGAGTAAAGACTAATTGTAATTGCAGTCTTTTTCAGGACTAGGTTACATCAGTTCCTATCAGTATTTGCCAGGCAGGTCTGTGCCAGTGCTGTGCAAGTTTTTTTCACAGCATTTGGCTGAATCTAGCAAAGCTAATCCTTTTTGGCCTATTGCAGAGTGTGTTAGTCAGTGGAGTAGCCTATCTGTGCTGCAAGATATACCACCTGTGTATAGAATACCAATTTTTTTACTGCACCTAGTGAAGTAAAATCTTTTGGGCATAGCATCATTCTATTAGTCCATCAATACTGACCTCCATCAGGTTGCAAATTGAATATAATTTTTTTCTGCATCTAGCTCTGAAAAAATATTTGGGCTTCTAGCAGTGTGTGGGATTTGTTCTATTAGTCCATCTATACTGACCTCCATCAGGTTGCAAATTAAAAATAATTTTTATCTGCATCTAGATCTGAAAAAATATTTGGCCTTCTAGCAGTGTGTGGGACTTTCTCTATTAGTCCACCTATACTGACCTCCATCAGGTTGCAAATTAAAAATAATTTTTATCTGCATCTACCTCTGAAAAAATATTTGGGCTTCTAGCTGTGTGTGGGACTTGTTCTATTAGTCCATCTATACTGACCTCCATCAGGTTGCAAACTGAATATAATTTTTTTCCGCATCTAGCTCTGAAAAAATATTTGGCCTTCTAGTAGTGTGTGAGACTTTCTCTATTAGTCCATCTATACTGACCTCCATCAGGTTGCAAACTGAATATAATTTTTTTCTGCATCTAGCTCTGAAAAAATAGTTGGCCTTCTAGCAGTGTGTGGGACTTTCTCTATTAGTCCATCTATACTGACCTCCATCAGGTTGCAAATTAAAAATAATTTTTATCTACATCTACCTCTGAAAAAATATTTGGGCTTCTAGCTGTGTGTGGGACTTGTTCTATTAGTCCATCTATACTGACCTCCATCAGGTTGCAAACTGAATATAATTTTTTTCTGCATCTACCTCTGAAAAAATATTTGGCCTTCTAGTAGTGTGTGGGACTTTCTCTATTAGTCCATCTATACTGACCGCCATCAGGTTGCAAATTAAAAATAATTTTTATCTGCATCTAGCTCTGAAAAAATATTTGGCCTTCTAGCAGTGTGTGGGACTTTCTCTATTAGTCCATCTATACTGACCTCCATCAGGTTGCAAATTAAAAATAATTTTTATCTGCATCTACCTCTGAAAAAATATTTGGGCTTCTAGCTGTGTGTGGGACTTGATCTATTAGTCCATCTATACTGACCTCCATCAGGTTGCAAACTGAATATAATTTTTTTCTGCATCTAGATCTGAAAAAATATTTGGCCTTCTAGCAGTGTGTGGGACTTGTTCTATTAATCCATCTATACAGACCTCCATCAGGTTGCAAACTGAATATATTTTTTTTCTGCATCTACCTCTGAAAAAATATTGGGCTTCTAGCTGTGTGTGGGACTTGTTCTATTAATCCATCTTTACAGACCTCCATCAGGTTGCAAACTGAATATAATTTTTTTCTGCATCTAGCTCTGAAAAAATAGTTGGCCTTCTAGCAGTGTGTGGGACTTTCTCTATTAGTCCATCTATACTGACCTCCATCAGGTTGCAAATTAAAAATAATTTTTATCTGCATCTACCTCTGAAAAAATATTTGGGCTTCTAGCTGTGTGTGGGACTTGTTCTATTAGTCCATCTATACTGACCTCCATCAGGTTGCAAACTGAATATAATTTTTTTCTGCATTTAGCTCTGTAAAAATATTTGGCCTTCTAGTAGTGTGTGGGACTTTCTCTATTAGTCCATCTATACTGACCGTCATCAGGTTGCAAATTAAAAATAATTTTTATCTGCATCTACCTCTGAAAAAATATTTGGGCTTCTAGCTGTGTGTGGGACTTGTTCTATTAGTCCATCTATACTGACCTCCATCAGGTTGCAAACTGAATATAATTTTTTTCTGCATTTAGCTCTGTAAAAATATTTGGCCTTCTAGTAGTGTGTGGGACTTTCTCTATTAGTCCATCTATACTGACCGTCATCAGGTTGCAAATTAAAAATAATTTTTATCTGCATCTAGCTCTGAAAAAATATTTGGCCTTCTAGCAGTGTGTGGGACTTTCTCTATTAGTCCATCTATACTGACCTCCATCAGGTTGCAAATTAAAAATAATTTTTATCTGCATCTACCTCTGAAAAAATATTTGGGCTTCTAGCTGTGTGTGGGGCTTGTTCTATTAGTCCATCTATACTGACCTCCATCAGGTTGCAAACTGAATATAATTTTTTTCTGCATCTAGCTCTGAAAAAATATTTGGCCTTCTAGCAGTGTGTGGGACTTTCTCTATTAGTCCATCTATACTGACCTCCATCAGGTTGCAAATTAAAAATAATTTTTATCTGCATCTACCTCTGACAAAATATTTGGCCTTCTAGCAGTGTGTAGGACTTTCTCTATTAGTCCATCTATACTGACCTCCATCAGGTTGCAAATTAAAAATAATTTTTATCTGTATCTAGATATGAAAAAATATTTGGCCTTCTAGCAGTGTGTGGGACTTTCTCTATTAGTCCATCTATACTGACCTCCATCAGGTTGCAAATTAAAAATAATTTTTTTCTGCATCAACCTCTGAAAAAATATTTGGGCTTCTAGCTGTGTGTGGGACTTGTTCTATTAGTCCATCTATACTGCCCTCCATCAGGTTGCAAACTGAATATATTTTTTTTCTGCATCTACCTCTGAAAAAATATTGGGCTTGTAGCTGTGTGTGGGACTTGTTCTATTAATCCATCTATACAGACCTCCATCAGGTTGCAAACTGAATATAATTTTTTTCTGCATCTAGCTCTGAAAAAATATTTGGCCTTCTAGTAGTGTGTGGGACTTTCTCTATTAGTCCATCTATACTGACCGCCATCAGGTTGCAAATTAAAAATAATTTTTATCTGCATCTAGCTCTGAAAAAATATTTGGCCTTCTAGCAGTGTGTGGGACTTTCTCTATTAGTCCATCTATACTGACCTCCATCAGGTTGCAAATTAAAAATAATTTTTATCTGCATCTACCTCTGAAAAAATATTTGGGCTTCTAGCTGTGTGTGGGACTTGTTCTATTAGTCCATCTATACTGACCTCCACCAGGTTGCAAACTGAATATAATTTTTTTCTGCATCTAGCTCTGAAAAAATATTTGGCCTTCTAGCAGTGTGTGGGACTTTCTCTATTAGTCCATCTATATTGACCTCCATCAGGTTGCAAATTAAAAATATTTTTTTCTGCATCTACCTCTGAAAAAATATTGGGCTTCTAGCTGTGTGTGGGACTTGTTCTATTAATCCATCTATACTGACCTCCATCAGGTTGCAAATTAAAAATAATTTTTTATCTGCATCTACCTCTGAAAAAATATTTGGGCTTCTAGCTGTGTGTGGGACTTGTTCTATTAGTCCATCTATACTGACCTCCATCAGGTTGCAAACTGAATATAATTTTTTTCTGCATCTAGCTCTGAAAAAATATTTGGCCTTCTAGCAGTGTGTGGGACTTTCTCTATTAGTCCATCTATACTGACCTCCATCAGGTTGCAAATTAAAAATAATTTTTATCTGTATCTAGATCTGAAAAAATATTTGGCCTTCTAGCAGTGTGTGGGACTTTCTCTATTAGTCCATCTATACTGACCTCCATCAGGTTGCAAATTAAAAATAATTTTTTTCTGCATCAACCTCTGAAAAAATATTTGGGCTTCTAGCTGTGTGTGGGACTTGTTCTATTAGTCCATCTATACTGCCCTCCATCAGGTTGCAAACTGAATATAATTTTTTTCTGCATCTAGCTCTGAAAAAATATTTGGCCTTCTAGCAGTGTGTGGGACTTTCTCTATTAGTCCATCTATACTGACCTCCATCAGGTTGCAAACTGAATATATTTTTTTTCTGCATCTACCTCTGAAAAAATATTGGGCTTCTAGCTGTGTGTGGGACTTGTTCTATTAATCCATCTATACAGACCTCCATCAGGTTGCAAACTGAATATAATTTTTTTCTGCATCTAGCTCTGAAAAAATATTTGGCCTTCTAGCAGTGTGTGGGACTTTCTCTATTAGTCCATCTATACTGACCTCCATCAGGTTGCAAATTAAAAATAATTTTTATCTGCATCTACCTCTGACAAAATATTTTGCCTTCTAGCAGTGTGTAGGACTTTCTCTATTAGTCCATCTATACTGACCTCCATCAGGTTGCAAATTAAAAATAATTTTTATCTGTATCTAGATATGAAAAAATATTTGGCCTTCTAGCAGTGTGTGGGACTTTCTCTATTAGTCCATCTATACTGACCTCCATCAGGTTGCAAATTAAAAATAATTTTTTTCTGCATCAACCTCTGAAAAAATATTTGGGCTTCTAGCTGTGTGTGGGACTTGTTCTATTAGTCCATCTATACTGCCCTCCATCAGGTTGCAAACTGAATATATTTTTTTTCTGCATCTACCTCTGAAAAAATATTGGGCTTGTAGCTGTGTGTGGGACTTGTTCTATTAATCCATCTATACAGACCTCCATCAGGTTGCAAACTGAATATAATTTTTTTCTGCATCTAGCTCTGAAAAAATATTTGGCCTTCTAGTAGTGTGTGGGACTTTCTCTATTAGTCCATCTATACTGACCGCCATCAGGTTGCAAATTAAAAATAATTTTTATCTGCATCTAGCTCTGAAAAAATATTTGGCCTTCTAGCAGTGTGTGGGACTTTCTCTATTAGTCCATCTATACTGACCTCCATCAGGTTGCAAATTAAAAATAATTTTTATCTGCATCTACCTCTGAAAAAATATTTGGGCTTCTAGCTGTGTGTGGGACTTGTTCTATTAGTCCATCTATACTGACCTCCACCAGGTTGCAAACTGAATATAATTTTTTTCTGCATCTAGCTCTGAAAAAATATTTGGCCTTCTAGCAGTGTGTGGGACTTTCTCTATTAGTCCATCTATATTGACCTCCATCAGGTTGCAAATTAAAAATATTTTTTTCTGCATCTACCTCTGAAAAAATATTGGGCTTCTAGCTGTGTGTGGGACTTGTTCTATTAATCCATCTATACTGACCTCCATCAGGTTGCAAATTAAAAATAATTTTTTATCTGCATCTACCTCTGAAAAAATATTTGGGCTTCTAGCTGTGTGTGGGACTTGTTCTATTAGTCCATCTATACTGACCTCCATCAGGTTGCAAACTGAATATAATTTTTTTCTGCATCTAGCTCTGAAAAAATATTTGGCCTTCTAGCAGTGTGTGGGACTTTCTCTATTAGTCCATCTATACTGACCTCCATCAGGTTGCAAATTAAAAATAATTTTTATCTGTATCTAGATCTGAAAAAATATTTGGCCTTCTAGCAGTGTGTGGGACTTTCTCTATTAGTCCATCTATACTGACCTCCATCAGGTTGCAAATTAAAAATAATTTTTTTCTGCATCAACCTCTGAAAAAATATTTGGGCTTCTAGCTGTGTGTGGGACTTGTTCTATTAGTCCATCTATACTGCCCTCCATCAGGTTGCAAACTGAATATAATTTTTTTCTGCATCTAGCTCTGAAAAAATATTTGGCCTTCTAGCAGTGTGTGGGACTTTCTCTATTAGTCCATCTATACTGACCTCCATCAGGTTGCAAACTGAATATATTTTTTTTCTGCATCTACCTCTGAAAAAATATTGGGCTTCTAGCTGTGTGTGGGACTTGTTCTATTAATCCATCTATACAGACCTCCATCAGGTTGCAAACTGAATATAATTTTTTTCTGCATCTAGCTCTGAAAAAATATTTGGCCTTCTAGTAGTGTGTGGGACTTTCTCTATTAGTCCATCTATACTGACCGCCATCAGGTTGCAAATTAAAAATAATTTTTATCTGCATCTAGCTCTGAAAAAATATTTGGCCTTCTAGCAGTGTGTGGGACTTTCTCTATTAGTCCATCTATACTGACCTCCATAAGGTTGCAAATTAAAAATAATTTTTATCTGCATCTACCTCTGAAAAAATATTTGGGCTTCTAGCTGTGTGTGGGGCTTGTTCTATTAGTCCATCTATACTGACCTCCATCAGGTTGCAAACTGAATATAATTTTTTTCTGCATCTAGCTCTGAAAAAATATTTGGCCTTCTAGCAGTGTGTGGGACTTTCTCTATTAGTCCATCTATACTGACCTCCATCAGGTTGCAAATTAAAAATAATTTTTATCTGCATCTACCTCTGAAAAAATATTTGGCCTTCTAGCAGTGTGTGGGACTTTCTCTATTAGTCCATCTATACTGACCTCCATCAGGTTGCAAATTAAAAATAATTTTTATCTGCATCTACCTCTGAAAAAATATTTGGCCTTCTAGCAGTGTGTGGGACTTTCTCTATTAGTCCATCTATACTGACCTCCATCAGGTTGCAAATTAAAAATATTTTTTTTTCTGCATCTACCTCTGAAAAAATATTGGGCTTCTAGCTGTGTGTGGGACTTGTTCTATTAGTCCATCTATACTGACCTCCATCAGGTTGCAAACTGAATATAATTTTTTTCTGCATCTAGCTCTGAAAAAATAGTTGGCCTTCTAGCAGTGTGTGGGACTTTCTCTATTAGTCCATCTATACTGACCTCCATCAGGTTGCAAATTAAAAATAATTTTTATCTACATCTACCTCTGAAAAAATATTTGGGCTTCTAGCTGTGTGTGGGACTTGTTCTATTAGTCCATCTATACTGACCTCCATTAGGTTGCAAACTGAATATAATTTTTTTCTGCATCTAGCTCTGAAAAAATATTTGGCCTTCTAGTAGTGTGTGGGACTTTCTCTATTAGTCCATCTATACTGACCTCCATCAGGTTGCAAATTAAAAAATTTTTTTATCTGCATCTAGATCTGAAAAAATATTTGGCCTTCTAGCAGTGTGTGGGACTTTCTCTATTAGTCCATCTATACTGACCTCCATCAGGTTGCAAATTAAAAATAATTTTTATCTGCATCTACCTCTGAAAAAATATTTGGGCTTCTAGCTGTGTGTGGGACTTGATCTATTAGTCCATCTATACTGACCTCCATCAGGTTGCAAACTGAATATAATTTTTTTCTGCATCTAGATCTGAAAAAATATTTGGCCTTCTAGCAGTGTGTGGGACTTGTTCTATTAATCCATCTATACAGACCTCCATCAGGTTGCAAACTGAATATATTTTTTTTCTGCATCTACCTCTGAAAAAATATTGGGCTTCTAGCTGTGTGTGGGACTTGTTCTATTAATCCATCTTTACAGACCTCCATCAGGTTGCAAACTGAATATAATTTTTTTCTGCATCTAGCTCTGAAAAAATAGTTGGCCTTCTAGCAGTGTGTGGGACTTTCTCTATTAGTCCATCTATACTGACCTCCATCAGGTTGCAAATTAAAAATAATTTTTATCTGCATCTACCTCTGAAAAAATATTTGGGCTTCTAGCTGTGTGTGGGACTTGTTCTATTAGTCCATCTATACTGACCTCCATCAGGTTGCAAACTGAATATAATTTTTTTCTGCATCTAGCTCTGTAAAAATATTTGGCCTTCTAGTAGTGTGTGGGACTTTCTCTATTAGTCCATCTATACTGACCGTCATCAGGTTGCAAATTAAAAATAATTTTTATCTGCATCTAGCTCTGAAAAAATATTTGGCCTTCTAGCAGTGTGTGGGACTTTCTCTATTAGTCCATCTATACTGACCTCCATCAGGTTGCAAATTAAAAATAATTTTTATCTGCATCTACCTCTGACAAAATATTTGGGCTTCTAGCTGTGTGTGGGGCTTGTTCTATTAGTCCATCTATACTGACCTCCATCAGGTTGCAAATTAAAAATAATTTTTATCTGTATCTAGATCTGAAAAAATATTTGGCCTTCTAGCAGTGTGTGGGACTTTCTCTATTAGTCCATCTATACTGACCTCCATCAGGTTGCAAATTAAAAATAATTTTTTTCTGCATCAACCTCTGAAAAAATATTTGGGCTTCTAGCTGTGTGTGGGACTTGTTCTATTAGTCCATCTATACTGCCCTCCATCAGGTTGCAAACTGAATATATTTTTTTTCTGCATCTACCTCTGAAAAAATATTGGGCTTGTAGCTGTGTGTGGGACTTGTTCTATTAATCCATCTATACAGACCTCCATCAGGTTGCAAACTGAATATAATTTTTTTCTGCATCTAGCTCTGAAAAAATATTTGGCCTTCTAGTAGTGTGTGGGACTTTCTCTATTAGTCCATCTATACTGACCGCCATCAGGTTGCAAATTAAAAATAATTTTTATCTGCATCTAGCTCTGAAAAAATATTTGGCCTTCTAGCAGTGTGTGGGACTTTCTCTATTAGTCCATCTATACTGACCTCCATCAGGTTGCAAATTAAAAATAATTTTTTTCTGCATCTACCTCTGAAAAAATATTGGGCTTCTAGCTGTGTGTGGGACTTGTTCTATTAATCCATCTATACTGACCTCCATCAGGTTGCAAATTAAAAATAATTTTTTATCTGCATCTACCTCTGAAAAAATATTTGGGCTTCTAGCTGTGTGTGGGACTTGTTCTATTAGTCCATCTATACTGACCTCCATCAGGTTGCAAACTGAATATAATTTTTTTCTGCATCTAGCTCTGAAAAAATATTTGGCCTTCTAGCAGTGTGTGGGACTTTCTCTATTAGTCCATCTATACTGACCTCCATCAGGTTGCAAATTAAAAATAATTTTTATCTGTATCTAGATCTGAAAAAATATTTGGCCTTCTAGCAGTGTGTGGGACTTTCTCTATTAGTCCATCTATACTGACCTCCATCAGGTTGCAAATTAAAAATAATTTTTTTCTGCATCAACCTCTGAAAAAATATTTGGGCTTCTAGCTGTGTGTGGGACTTGTTCTATTAGTCCATCTATACTGCCCTCCATCAGGTTGCAAACTGAATATAATTTTTTTCTGCATCTAGCTCTGAAAAAATATTTGGCCTTCTAGCAGTGTGTGGGACTTTCTCTATTAGTCCATCTATACTGACCTCCATCAGGTTGCAAACTGAATATATTTTTTTTCTGCATCTACCTCTGAAAAAATATTGGGCTTCTAGCTGTGTGTGGGACTTGTTCTATTAATCCATCTATACAGACCTCCATCAGGTTGCAAACTGAATATAATTTTTTTCTGCATCTAGCTCTGAAAAAATATTTGGCCTTCTAGTAGTGTGTGGGACTTTCTCTATTAGTCCATCTATACTGACCGCCATCAGGTTGCAAATTAAAAATAATTTTTATCTGCATCTAGCTCTGAAAAAATATTTGGCCTTCTAGCAGTGTGTGGGACTTTCTCTATTAGTCCATCTATACTGACCTCCATCAGGTTGCAAATTAAAAATAATTTTTATCTGCATCTACCTCTGAAAAAATATTTGGGCTTCTAGCTGTGTGTGGGGCTTGTTCTATTAGTCCATCTATACTGACCTCCATCAGGTTGCAAACTGAATATAATTTTTTTCTGCATCTAGCTCTGAAAAAATATTTGGCCTTCTAGCAGTGTGTGGGACTTTCTCTATTAGTCCATCTATACTGACCTCCATCAGGTTGCAAATTAAAAATAATTTTTATCTGCATCTACCTCTGAAAAAATATTTGGCCTTCTAGCAGTGTGTGGGACTTTCTCTATTAGTCCATCTATACTGACCTCCATCAGGTTGCAAATTAAAAATAATTTTTATCTGCATCTACCTCTGAAAAAATATTTGGCCTTCTAGCAGTGTGTGGGACTTTCTCTATTAGTCCATCTATACTGACCTCCATCAGGTTGCAAATTAAAAATAATTTTTATCTGTATCTAGATCTGAAAAAATATTTGGCCTTCTAGCAGTGTGTGGGACTTTCTCTATTAGTCCATCTATACTGACCTCCATCAGGTTGCAAATTAAAAATAATTTTTTTCTGCATCAACCTCTGAAAAAATATTTGGGCTTCTAGCTGTGTGTGGGACTTGTTCTATTAGTCCATCTATACTGCCCTCCATCAGGTTGCAAACTGAATATAATTTTTTTCTGCATCTAGCTCTGAAAAAATATTTGGCCTTCTAGCAGTGTGTGGGACTTTCTCTATTAGTCCATCTATACTGACCTCCATCAGGTTGCAAACTGAATATATTTTTTTTCTGCATCTACCTCTGAAAAAATATTGGGCTTCTAGCTGTGTGTGGGACTTGTTCTATTAATCCATCTATACAGACCTCCATCAGGTTGCAAACTGAATATATTTTTTTTCTGCATCTACCTCTGAAAAAATATTGTGCTTCTAGCTGTGTGTGGGACTTTTTCTATTAATCCATCTATACAGACCTCCATCAGGTTGCAAACTGAATATAATTTTTTTCTGCATCTTGCTCTGAAAAAATAGTTGGCCTTCTAGCAGTGTGTGGGACTTTCTCTATTAGTCCATCTATACTGACCTCCATCAGGTTGCAAATTAAAAATAATTTTTATCTGCATCTACCTCTGAAAAAATATTTGGGCTTCTAGCTGTGTGTGGGACTTTCTCTATTAGTCCATCTATACTGACCTCCATCAGGTTGCAAACTGAATATATTTTTTTTCTGCATCTACCTCTGAAAAAATATTGGGCTTCTAGCTGTGTGTGGGACTTGTTCTATTAATCCATCTATACAGACCTCCATCAGGTTGCAAACTGAATATAATTTTTTTCTGCATCTAGCTCTGAAAAAATATTTGGCCTTCTAGTAGTGTGTGAGACTTTCTCTATTAGTCCATCTATACTGACCGCCATCAGGTTGCAAATTAAAAATAATTTTTATCTGCATCTAGCTCTGAAAAAATATTTGGCCTTCTAGCAGTGTGTGGGACTTTCTCTATTAGTCCATCTATACTGACCTCCATCAGGTTGCAAATTAAAAATAGTTTTTATCTGCATGTACCTCTGAAAAAATATTTGGGCTTCTAGCTGTGTGTGGGGCTTGTTCTATTACTCCATCTATACTGACCTCCATCAGGTTGCAAACTGAATATAATTTTTTTCTGCATCTAGCTCTGAAAAAATATTTGGCCTTCTAGCAGTGTGTGGGACTTTCTCTATTAGTCCATCTATACTGACCTCCATCAGGTTGCAAATTAAAAATAATTTTTATCTGCATCTACCTCTGAAAAAATATTTGGCCTTCTACCAGTGTGTGGGACTTTCTCTATTAATCCATCTATACTGACCTCCATCAGGTTGCAAATTAAAAATAATTTTTATCTGCATCTAGCTCTGAAAAAATATTTGGCCTTCTAGCAGTGTGTGGGACTTTCTCTATTAGTCCATCTATACTGACCTCCATCAGGTTGCAAATTAAAAATAATTTTTATCTGCATCTACCTCTGAAAAAATATTTGGGCTTCTAGCTGTGTGTGGGACTTGTTCTATTAGTCCATCTATACTGACCTCCATCAGGTTGCAAACTGAATATAATTTTTTTCTGCATCTAGCTCTGAAAAAATATTTGGCCTTCTAGCAGTGTGTGGGACTTTCTCTATTAGTCCATCTATACTGACCTCCATCAGGTTGCAAATTAAAAATATTTTTTTTTCTCCATCTACCTATGAAAAAATAGTTGGCCTTCTAGCTGTGTGTGGGACTTGTTCTATTAATCCATCTATACAGACCTCCATCAGGTTGCAAACTGAATATAATTTTTTTCTGCATCTACCTCTGAAAAAATATTTGGCCTTCTAGCTGTGTGTGGGACTTGATCTATTAGTCCATCTATACTGACCTCCATCAGGTTGCAAACTGAATATAATTTTTTTCTGCATCTAGCTCTGAAAAAATATTTGGCCTTCTAGTAGTGTGTGAGACTTTCTCTATTAGTCCATCTATACTGACCGCCATCAGGTTGCAAATTAAAAATAATTTTTATCTGCATCTAGCTCTGAAAAAATATTTGGCCTTCTAGCAGTGTGTGGGACTTTCTCTATTAGTCCATCTATACTGACCTCCATCAGGTTGCAAATTAAAAATAATTTTTATCTGCATCTACCTCTGAAAAAATATTTGGGCTTCTAGCTGTGTGTGGGACTTGTTCTATTAGTCCATCTATACTGACCTCCACCAGGTTGCAAACTGAATATAATTTTTTTCTGCATCTAGCTCTGAAAAAATATTTGGCCTTCTAGCAGTGTGTGGGACTTTCTCGATTAGTCCATCTATACTGACCTCCATCAGGTTGCAAATTAAAAATATTTTTTTTTCTGCATCTACCTCTGAAAAAATATTTGGGCTTCTAGCTGTGTGTGGGACTTGTTCTATTAGTCCATCTATACTGACCTCCATCAGGTTGCAAACTGAATATAATTTTTTTCTGCATCTAGCTCTGAAAAAATATTTGGCCTTCTAGTAGTGTGTGGGACTCTCTTTATTAGTCCATCTATACTGACCTCCATCAGGTTGCAAATTAAAAATAATTTTTATCTGTATCTAGATCTGAAAAAATATTTGGCCTTCTAGCAGTGTGTGGGACTTTCTCTATTAGTCCATCTATACTGACCTCCATCAGGTTGCAAATTAAAAATAATTTTTTTCTGCATCAATCTCTGAAAAAATATTTGGGCTTCTAGCTGTGTGTGGGACTTGTTCTATTAGTCCATCTATACTGCCCTCCATCAGGTTGCAAACTGAATATAATTTTTTTCTGCATCTAGCTCTGAAAAAATATTTGGCCTTCTAGCAGTGTGTGGGACTTTCTCTATTAGTCCATCTATACTGACCTCCATCAGGTTGCAAACTGAATATATTTTTTTTCTGCATCTACCTCTGAAAAAATATTGGGCTTCTAGCTGTGTGTGGGACTTGTTCTATTAATCCATCTATACAGACCTCCATCAGGTTGCAAACTGAATATATTTTTTTTCTGCATCTACCTCTGAAAAAATATTGTGCTTCTAGCTGTGTGTGGGACTTTTTCTATTAATCCATCTATACAGACCTCCATCAGGTTGCAAACTGAATATAATTTTTTTCTGCATCTTGCTCTGAAAAAATAGTTGGCCTTCTAGCAGTGTGTGGGACTTTCTCTATTAGTCCATCTATACTGACCTCCATCAGGTTGCAAATTAAAAATAATTTTTATCTGCATCTACCTCTGAAAAAATATTTGGGCTTCTAGCTGTGTGTGGGACTTGTTCTATTAGTCCATCTATACTGACCTCCATCAGGTTGCAAACTGAATATAATTTTTTTCTGCATCTAGCTCTGAAAAAATATTTGGCCTTCTAGCAGTGTGTGGGACTTTCTCTATTAGTCCATCTATACTGACCTCCATCAGGTTGCAAATTAAAAATAATTTTTATCTGCATCTAGCTCTGAAAAAATATTTGGCCTTCTAGCAGTGTGTGGGACTTTCTCTATTAGTCCATCTATACTGACCTCCATCAGGTTGCAAATTAAAAATATTTTTTATCTGCATCTACCTCTGAAAAAATATTTGGGCTTCTAGCTGTGTGTGGGACTTGTTCTATTAGTCCATCTATACTGACCTCCATCAGGTTGCAAACTGAATATATATTTTTTCTGCATCTAGCTCTGAAAAAATATTGTGCTTCTAGCTGTGTGTGGGACTTTTTCTATTAATCCATCTATACAGACCTCCATCAGGTTGCAAACTGAATATAATTTTTTTCTGCATCTTGCTCTGAAAAAATAGTTGGCCTTCTAGCAGTGTGTGGGACTTTCTCTATTAGTCCATCTATACTGACCTCCATCAGGTTGCAAATTAAAAATAATTTTTATCTGCATCTACCTCTGAAAAAATATTTGGGCTTCTAGCTGTGTGTGGGACTTGTTCTATTAGTCCATCTATACTGACCTCCATCAGGTTGCAAACTGAATATAATTTTTTTCTGCATCTTGCTCTGAAAAAATATTTGGCCTTCTAGCAGTGTGTGGGACTTTCTCTATTAGTCCATCTATACTGACCTCCATCAGGTTGCAAATTAAAAATAATTTTTATCTGCATCCAGCTCTGAAAAAATATTTGGCCTTCTAGCAGTGTGTGGGACTTTCTCTATTAGTCCATCTATACTGACCTCCATCAGGTTGCAAATTAAAAATAATTTTTTATCTGCATCTACCTCTGAAAAAATATTTGGGCTTCTAGCTGTGTGTGGGACTTGTTCTATTAGTCCATCTATACTGACCTCCATCAGGTTGCAAACTGAATATAATTTTTTTCTGCATCTAGCTCTGAAAAAATATTTGGCCTTCTAGTAGTGTGTGGGACTCTCTTTATTAGTCCATCTATACTGACCTCCATCAGGTTGCAAATTAAAAATAATTTTTATCTGTATCTAGATCTGAAAAAATATTTGGCCTTCTAGCAGTGTGTGGGACTTTCTCTATTAGTCCATCTATACTGACCTCCATCAGGTTGCAAATTAAAAATAATTTTTTTCTGCATCAATCTCTGAAAAAATATTTGGGCTTCTAGCTGTGTGTGGGACTTGTTCTATTAGTCCATCTATACTGCCCTCCATCAGGTTGCAAACTGAATATAATTTTTTTCTGCATCTAGCTCTGAAAAAATATTTGGCCTTCTAGCAGTGTGTGGGACTTTCTCTATTAGTCCATCTATACTGACCTCCATCAGGTTGCAAACTGAATATATTTTTTTTCTGCATCTACCTCTGAAAAAATATTGGGCTTCTAGCTGTGTGTGGGACTAGTTCTATTAATCCATCTATACAGACCTCCATCAGGTTGCAAACTGAATATATTTTTTTTCTGCATCTACCTCTGAAAAAATATTGTGCTTCTAGCTGTGTGTGGGACTTTTTCTATTAATCCATCTATACAGACCTCCATCAGGTTGCAAACTGAATATAATTTTTTTCTGCATCTTGCTCTGAAAAAATAGTTGGCCTTCTAGCAGTGTGTGGGACTTTCTCTATTAGTCCATCTATACTGACCTCCATCAGGTTGCAAATTAAAAATAATTTTTATCTGCATCTACCTCTGAAAAAATATTTGGGCTTCTAGCTGTGTGTGGGACTTGTTCTATTAGTCCATCTATACTGACCTCCATCAGGTTGCAAACTGAATATAATTTTTTTCTGCATCTAGCTCTGAAAAAATATTTGGCCTTCTAGCAGTGTGTGGGACTTTCTCTATTAGTCCATCTATACTGACCTCCATCAGGTTGCAAATTAAAAATAATTTTTATCTGCATCCAGCTCTGAAAAAATATTTGGCCTTCTAGCAGTGTGTGGGACTTTATCTATTAGTCCATCTATACTGACCTCCATCAGGTTGCAAATTAAAAATAATTTTTATCTGCATCAACCTCTGAAAAAATATTTGGGCTTCTAGCTGTGTGTGGGAGTTGTTCTATTAGTCCATCTATACTGACCTCCATCAGGTTGCAAACTGAATATAATTTTTTTCTGCATCTAGCTCTGAAAAAATATTTGGCCTTCTAGCAGTGTGTGGGACTTTCTCTATTAGTCCATCTATACTGACCTCCATCAGGTTGCAAATTAAAAATATTTTTTTTTCTGCATCTACCTATGAAAAAATAGTTGGCCTTCTAGCTGTGTGTGGGACTTGTTCTATTAATCCATCTATACAGACCTCCATCAGGTTGCAAACTGAATATAATTTTTTTCTGCATCTACCTCTGAAAATATATTTGGCCTTCTAGCTGTGTGTGGGACTTTCTCTATTAGTCCATCTATACTGACCTCCATCAGGTTGCAAATTAAAAATAATTTTTATCTGCATCTAGCTCTGAAAAAATATTTGGCCTTCTAGCAGTGTGTGGGACTTTCTCTATTAGTCCATCTATACTGACCTCCATCAGGTTGCAAATTAAAAATATTTTTTATCTGCATCTACCTCTGAAAAAATATTTGGGCTTCTAGCTGTGTGTGGGACTTGTTCTATTAGTCCATCTATACTGACCTCCATCAGGTTGCAAACTGAATATATATTTTTTCTGCATCTAGCTCTGAAAAAATATTGTGCTTCTAGCTGTGTGTGGGACTTTTTCTATTAATCCATCTATACAGACCTCCATCAGGTTGCAAACTGAATATAATTTTTTTCTGCATCTTGCTCTGAAAAAATAGTTGGCCTTCTAGCAGTGTGTGGGACTTTCTCTATTAGTCCATCTATACTGACCTCCATCAGGTTGCAAATTAAAAATAATTTTTATCTGCATCTACCTCTGAAAAAATATTTGGGCTTCTAGCTGTGTGTGGGACTTGTTCTATTAGTCCATCTATACTGACCTCCATCAGGTTGCAAACTGAATATAATTTTTTTCTGCATCTAGCTCTGAAAAAATATTTGGCCTTCTAGCAGTGTGTGGGACTTTCTCTATTAGTCCATCTATACTGACCTCCATCAGGTTGCAAATTAAAAATAATTTTTATCTGCATCCAGCTCTGAAAAAATATTTGGCCTTCTAGCAGTGTGTGGGACTTTCTCTATTAGTCCATCTATACTGACCTCCATCTGGTTGCAAATTAAAAATAATTTTTATCTGCATCTACCTCTGAAAAAATATTTGGGCTTCTAGCTGTGTGTGGGACTTGTTCTATTAGTCCATCTATACTGACCTCCATCAGGTTGCAAACTGAATATAATTTTTTTCTGCATCTAGCTCTGAAAAAATATTTGGCCTTCTAGCAGTGTGTGGGACTTTCTCTATTAGTCCATCTATACTGACCTCCATCAGGTTGCAAATTAAAAATATTTTTTTTTCTGCATCTACCTATGAAAAAATAGTTGGCCTTCTAGCTGTGTGTGGGACTTGTTCTATTAATCCATCTATACAGACCTCCATCAGGTTGCAAACTGAATATAATTTTTTTCTGCATCTACCTCTGAAAAAATATTTGGCCTTCTAGCTGTGTGTGGGACTTGTTCTATTAGTCCATCTATACTGACCTCCATCAGGTTGCAAACTGAATATAATTTTTTTCTGCATCTAGCTCTGAAAAAATATTTGGCCTTCTAGCAGTGTGTGGGACTTGTTCTATTAGTCCACCTATACTGACCTCCATCAGGTTGCAAATTCAAAATAATTTTTTGTGTGCATCTAGCTCTGAAAAAATATTTGGCCTTCTAGCAGTGTGTGGGACTTTCTCTATTAGTCCATCTATACTGACCTCCATCAGGTTGCAAATCGAATATAATTTTTTTCTCCATCTAACCCAGCCAATAGTTTTGGCCTAATACCACAGTTTGGCCACTCAGCTCTACTCAGTTCCCATCCATTGTTTTTTTGTGCAAATAACTCCAGAGTTGTGAATTAGTTAACCACCAAAATGAGTGGAAAAAGGCCTGCTGCTGGTGGAAAGGGGAATAGGCGTGTTGGGAAGGGGAAAAAAGGTTGTGTCCGTGGGGTAGGTGTTAAAGCAACAGTAACATCTGCAGAAGAAAGACCATCTTCCAGCCAAACTAAAATGTCTACTTCTTTTAGCGGACAATGTGATAAGATCCCTTTCTTACGGCCACGCCAATCGCTACAAATTCCAGATGAGGCACAAAAACAGCAGGTCCTTCAACGGATATCAAGTGCTCCTTTAAGTGGGCTCTCCTCCACATCAACTTCAACATCACAAATACTCCAGTCCTCAAAGGTGTCACCCCAATCGCACTTGCTTCCTCACAGCTCCCAAATCTCCAGCTGCCCATCTGAGTATGAGGTAGAACAGATGGTTGAGTCTGCAGA
Source organism: Phyllobates terribilis (assembly GCF_046119375.1). Lineage (NCBI taxonomy): Eukaryota > Metazoa > Chordata > Amphibia > Anura > Dendrobatidae > Phyllobates > Phyllobates terribilis. Next base: position 290,270,704 of record NW_027362769.1, read on the forward strand.
GCTGTTTACTCATACTATAGCCTGGGAATCAGAGGTCGACTCCAGCGCTTCTGTGAATCCAGACGAGGAAATGATCTGCACTGATGCCCAGAATCTTTATGAGTCGGATCCAGGACCAGACGCAGAAGGTTCTGACCATAATGTAGACCCTCATTCCCAAACTGTAACTCCTGTTGGTGGAGACAATGAGGAAGACGATGATGAGACTCAAATACCTGATTGGAGTGACAACTTTAGTTTTTTGTCAGGGCAGGAACAGGTTGGCTCTGAGGACGACGGGTGTGATAACGCACAGAGTGATGATGATGAGGTTGGAGATCCCACTTACTGTCAACCCACAGTCAGCCAAGAGATGAGGTCAGCAGAGGAGGTGGAGGAAGATGCTAGTGACGACGAAGTCAGGTTGCGCCTTCCTGGACAGAGACGTAGTACTGGAAGCACGTCAACAACTGCATCCTCAAACACTACTCTGCCTCTCACCACAAGTCGTGGTGGCTCTTCAGGTCGCATGGGTGCTAAGCCTTGCATAGCCTGGGCATTTTTTCAGATCGATAAAGATGACCCAACTCGTGTTATCTGTAACATTTGTCAGCAAAAGCTAAGTAGAGGCCAAAAAATACATAGTTTGAGTACTTCATGCATGAACCGGCACATGGACATGAAGCATAAGTTGCAGTGGGAAGCTCAGTGTGCTACAATGCGGCCTAGCCGGCCGGGCCAACCACTGTCTGCCATATCTTGTGCATCCGCGGCCTCTTCATCCTCTGTGACTGGGGGGACAGCAGTCACACCTGTTTTGGGGCGCAGACCTGCCACCTCTTTACCCGCAACAGCCAGCGTGATTGGCAGGTCATCATTTTCTTTGGAGGTGGTAACACCAGCTGGTGTTGAGCGCTGTCCGACATCGATAGCACCACCTTTGGATCAAGGCAACCTAACATGTCCGCCTGCATCTTCCTCACAGACCGGCAGTTTGCCGGGGACACCCTTATCAACCCCGTCTAAGCACAATAGCCAGCCCTCGGTCCCTCAGATGTGAACAAGTAAAAGACCATTTCCTCCTAGCCATGAGAAAGCTAAGAGGTTGAATTTCACCATCTGCAAGCTCTTGGCTACAGAAATGCTGCCTTTCCGCCTGGTGGACACAGAGGATTTTCGAGACCTTATGTCCGTCGCAGTGCCCCAGTACCAGATGCCCAGTCGGCACTACTTCTCAAAGAAAGGTGTGCCTGCGCTCCACCAGCATGTCGCACACAACATCACCGCTTCTTTGAGAAACTCTGTGTGTGACAGGGTGCATTTCACCACAGACACTTGGACGAGTAGGCATGGACAGGGGCGTTACATGTCGCTGACTGGGCACTGGGTAACTATGGTGACAGCAGGACAAGGGGCTGCTGTCCAAGTCTTGCCGTCCCCACGAGTTATGCGTCAATCCTCTTTATGTCAAAGTTCCTCCACTGCTTCTGCCTCCTCAACCTCCTCTCGGTCTTCCACCTGCACCCAAAGCCTGTCTGGTCATGCCACAAGCTTTCTAACTGCGCAGAAGGGATCCTGCACACCTCCTTACTATGCTGGCAGTAGGGCTCAACGTCATCAGGCGGTTTTTACTTTGAAATGTCTGGGAAATGTGAGTCACACAGCTGAGGAGTTGTGGTCAGCTCTGTAGAACCAATTTCATGAATGGTTGTCTCCACTGGACCTGAAACCAGGGAAGGCCGTGTGCGACAATGCTGCAAACCTGGGTGCGGCCCTTCGCCGGGGCAATGTCACACACGTGCCTTGTATGGCTCACGTGTTGAACCTGGTTGTCCAGCAATTTTTAGCCCACTATCCCAGACTAGATGGCCTTCTGCAGAGGGCACGGTCGCTGTCTGCTCACTTCCGCCGTTCGAATCCCACAGCTCAGTGACTTACATCTCTACAGAAGTCGTTGGGCCTGCCACATCACCGGCTAAAATGCGATGTGCCTACCCGGTGGAATTCAACTCTGCACATGTTGCAGCGACTGTGGCAGCACCGACAAGCCCTGGTGCAATACGTTCTGACGTATAGCCTGGGCCAACGAGATCCAGAGGTGGGGCAAATCACGCTGGAGGAGTGGTCTCAGATCAGGGACCTATGCACCCTTCTGCACAGTTTTGAAATGGCGACGAAGATGTTTAGTGCTGACGATGCCATTATCAGCATGACTATTCCGGTGATTTACATGCTGGAGCACATGTTAAACAGAATTCGGAGTCAGGTGGTGGCACAAGAGGAGGTGGAGGAAGTAGAGGAGGAGGAGTTGTATGCGGAAGGGCTAACATCTGCAAGGTCCAGACGGTCGGCAGCACCAAGGCGGCAGGCATGTGAGGGTGGGGGAGATGGTTTTACCAGGGCGCATGGTAGCAGCCAAACTAGTGAGGAAGGTGCAGGAGCCCAGGAAGAAGTGAAGGACGAACTGATGGAAGACTCATCAGATGAGGGAGACCTTGATCACATTTCTGTTGTGCGAGGTTGGGGGGAGAGGACAGAGGAAGGAAGCATGATTGTTACCTCGCCACCAACACAACAGGGACTTGGTGCTCCTGGATGCGCAACACACATGAGTGCCTTCTTGCTGCACTACCTGCAACATGACCCTCGAATTGTGAGAATTAGAAATAATCCTGACTACTGGGTTGCCACACTGTTAGATCCCCGGTACAAAAGTAAATTTGCCGAAATTATTCCTGCCATAGAAAGGGATGCACGCATGCAGGAGTATCAGCAGAGACTGTTGCAGAATCTTACATGTGCTTTTCCACAAAACACCAGTGGTGCACATAGTGAATCTCACAGTTCCAACTTGCCAACCGGGGGACCGTTAAGTGTTCAGCACTCAAACCGTAACAGAACCACAGTATCTGCTGGTAACATCAATTTTGCGGAATCATTTCACCACTTTTTTAGCCCATCCTTTGCAAGGCCACAGGAGACAAGAAGTCTGACACATAGTCAACGCCTAGAGACGATGGTACAGGAGTATCTCCAAGTAAACATTGAAGCCATGACTGTGTCACTGGACCCTTGCTCTTTTTGGGATTTCCAATCTGGATAAATGGCCGGAGCTAGCCACTTATGCCTTGGAGATCTTGTCATGCCCCGCAGCCAGCGTTCTGTCTGAACGTGTGTTCAGCGCTGCTGGTGGTGTGCTGACAGATAAGCGCACGCGGCTCTCCACTGATAATGTAGACAGACTCACGTTCATAAAGATGAACAAATCATGGATCCGAAACGACTTTTCTACCCCTGTGTCATCCTGGGGAGAGTAAAAGCTTGATGATTGGTTAAAATCACCCTACCAACCGTTTTAAGCTTTCAAATTACTAATCATGTTTATCTGTATCTTGGCTGGAAAATAATTTGGGCTTTGTAGCAGTGTGCAGCACTGATTCTATTAGGCCATCTATTATAAGCTCCACCAGATTTAAAATTACTAATCATGTTTATCTGTATCTTGGCTGGAAAATAATTTGGGCTTTGTAGCAGTGTGCAGCACTGATCCTATTAGGCCATCTATACTAAGCTCCACCAGATTTAAAATTAATAATAATTTTTAGCTGCATCTAGCCCGGAAAATAATTTTGGGGCTCCGAGATGCGCAAGACACAAAAGTGCCTTCTTGCTGCACTACCTGCAACATGACCCTCATATTGTCAGAATTCGAAGTAATCATGACTACTGGGCTGCCACACTCTTAGATCCCCCAAACTTTTCGATCAACCTTTTCATTTTAATAAAGACCCAAAAAATTGTCATTTTTGAAATTATAAGCATTAGCAGGTTATTAGAAACTGAAATCAAACAGTTTTCAACTCAAAACTTTATTCTAGGTGATGTTACATTTTCACATAGGACCCCTTGTTCGAAAGGAGCTTCTGAACTCTCTCGTCCATTGAATTTGTCAGATTTTGGATGGTTTCTGCTTCAATTGTTTTGCATGAGGACAGAATACACTCCCAGAGGTGTTGCTTAGATGTGAACTGCCTCCCGCCATCATAGACACTCCTTTTGATGATGCTCCAGAGGTTCTGAATGGGGTAGAGGTCAGGGGAGCATGGGGGTCACACCATAAGTTTGTCCCCTTTTATGCCCATATCAGCCAGAGATGCAGATGTTTTATGTGCAGCATGAGATGGTGCATTATCATGCAAAAAAATGATCTTGCTGTGAAATACACGGTTCTTCTTCTTGAACCATGGCAGGAAGTGCTGTTTGAGAAAATCCACATACATTATGGAGTTCATCTTTAGCGCCTTCAGGGATCCTAAGGGGGCCGACAATCTATCTCCCCATGATTCCAGCCAAAAACATTACTCCACCTCCTCCTTGTTGGCGCTGTAGCCGTGTTTGCGTGGGGTGTCCATCAACCAGCCATCCTCCACTCCATCCATCTGGACCATCGAGCGCTGCACGGCACTCATCCGTGAACAAAACAGCTTTGAAATCAGTCGTCATGTAATGTTTAGCCCACTGGAGCCGTTTCTGCTTGTGTGAAGTGGATAGAGGAGGTCGACAGGATGGCGTATGCACAGCTGCAAACCTCTGAAGGACCCTGCATCTTGTTGTTCGGGGGACGTTGGAGGCACCAGCAGCTTCAAAAACTTGTCTGCTCCTATGACAAGGCTTTTTTGCCGCTGCTCTTTTAACCTGACGTAATTGCCTGTAGGAAAGAGTCCTCAATTTGCCCTTATCAGCACGCACACGTGTGTACTGTGAATCAGCTACATACTTCTTGATTGCCAAGACACTTCATCCTGATCATCGCACAATGTTGATTGTAGTCATGCCTTGACCTAAACACTCCACAATTTTTTGCTTCTCAGCAGCCGACACATCCTTTTTCTTTCCCATTTTGGCAGAAAATGTAGGCTGCTTAATAATGTGAGACAGCCTTCTTAAGTAGTCTTGCCTTTCATTGGACACACCTGCCAAACTAATTAGCACAGGTGTCTGCAATTGCTTACAGTGATATAAAGAGCCCTGACACACATCACCATCAATGAGTTTAACTGACAAACAAACAAATTCTTCCCTTATCACTCCTAAACACTTTTTGGATAATAATTTGGAACAGAGTGTACATATGCTTTTCCACAAAACACCAGTGGTTCACGTAGTGAATCTTACAGTTCTAACTTGCCAACCGTGGTCTGTATGGAGTTGTTCAATAAAGGGCCCAAAATTAAGATAACATAGATGGGAGAGGTCTCTACGAATAGGAATTCCTAAGTATTTGATACCCTGTGAGGGCCAGGCAAAGGGAAAGTTGGACTGGATGGAATCCTATATGGATTTGGGGAGGGAGACATCGAGGGCCTCAGACTTCGCTGCATTGATTTTAAAATTTGACCATGTAACAAAGTGATCTATTTCAGCCATAACAGCATGGATGGATATATGTGATTGAGTGATATATACTAGGACATCATCAGCAAATAGAGAGCACTTGTACTCGGTGCCTCCCACCTCAATCCACCTAATATTGGGGTTATGGCGAATTGATGAGAGCAGGTGCTCCGTCACAAGGATGTATAAGAGAGGGGACAGAGGACATCCCTGCCTTGTCCCATTGGTGATTGTGAAAGGTGATGAAAATGTTCTGATGCACCCCCTGGGCCTTGGGACACCTGGAGCCGGACCCTTTTTGGTGGATTCTGGTCGTTGTAATCTTCGTGGCGGCGAGCCGGTTCCGTGGCTCAGGGTGGTCAAACCAGTGGCGGAACTATTTATGTGGTTTTGATGTTTAAATGTCCGACTACGCCACCCGTGGATTGCGGTCAGAGTGAACCGCCGCTGCAGGGCAGACCGCTGAGGCTGGTGTTGTGGGTGCAGCAGAGCGTAGCATAACTCCCCACGGGAGGAGTATAGCCTCAGGACAGTGTATGCGGAGGATGGGGGTGATGGTGCAGGGCAGCAGCAGTAACGACACAGAGTCAGTGATGCAGTCCAGGGCCTTTACTCACAGTTCTTATTATCCAGACCACGTCTGCAGGTAACGGCTGCCCACGTCGTACTGTACTCACCAGGTGAGGGGCTCAGACAACTCCCAGATAACTTTGGAGCGCTTCACAGGACCCCCTTTGTGTGTCCTTTGTCTGGCCTTTCTTACCAACCCTTCTGTCCGGCTGCCTCGGGCCTCCTCTTGGTAAACTTGGCGCCAGTTTCCCTGACCCTATGTGATGCCTTCCTAGCAGTTGTAGCGAGGGGCTGCGCCACATAAAATGTCAGAGCCTCCGATTTCTAGCTGAGGGTCGTTTCCTGCCTCTACTAGTTTCGGGGAACGGTCTCCCCCTTTGGCCTGACCCCTCCACGCAGGTGGATTCGGGCGTGCGGTGGCGACTCGCCCGTCCGCACCCCTGGGATCCCTTCATTCCTCGTTCCTGGAGCCTTCTCCGCTCCTCTTCCTTCCTTCTCCCTCTTACAGGCCTGGGCCTCTGTTACTAGGCCCGCCTCCGGAGCAGAGCTCATGCAGAGCCCCTGCTCCCTGCCACTTCTGCTCAGACTTCTCTGCACTGAACTAAGATGGTGCCGACCTTTTATACTCCCTTCTCAATGCACCCAGGAACTGCTTCCTCCCTGCTCCTGCACTACAGGGTTCCCCTTCCTCAGTGTTCCCTCCCCCCACTCCAGCCAGGGACAGGGACTGTCGTGCCCATCTCAGAGGCATATTGGTCGCCCTGCCCCACGGCAATGTGGTGTAATGCATGCAGGTGTCGGGTCCTGATCCACACTCCATCCTTACCTGAGAGTGAGATATCACACCTCTGGGTGAGGTGCAATACCTCTGTAGCAACCGAGCCCTCAGGGTGCTACAGTTCCATTTATCTTCAGCCTAGGTGACGTATTGTGATACAGGGCCGTGATTTTGGCTATAAAAGGGTCCCCTAGACCCCTACCCCAAGCTTTTTAAGAGAATCATATATGGCGTGCCAGGAGACTCTCTGGAATGCTTTCTCAGCATCCAACGAGAGTATCTAATTGCAAATTTTTAACTGCATCTAGCCCAGGAAATACTTTGTGCCTAGTAGCAGTGTCTGCTAGTCAGCGGATTATCCCGGCTGTTAAGCAAGCTACACCACCTGTAGTTTGGACACTTAATTTTTTCAAAGGAAATGCTTCGGGACCACGGGATACTCAGTGAAGAGCATCAGGAGGCACCCCAAGGCATAGGGGCTGGGACTGGCAGTAGGATGCCTTGCGGTGGACAGCCGAGCTCGATCCTTATAAAAGCTTTTTAACTGCAGCAGCTTTAGTGGACGCTACTGGAGCTGGAATTACGCGGCTGCTGGCATGAGACTTGCCCTCCAATAGATCCTTGTAAATGGATTTAAAGTGTATTCATTCAAATTAGAGAGACAATTTAAATTAAAAAGCTTAGAGCTGCCTCCACCACAGGGGGGCTCGCTCGACCCACCAGCGGACAGGCACCAGTATTGGGAGAGGGGGGCTGGCCGTCAGGGTTCACCGCGGCTCTGGCACAAACCCGGCGACACGGAGGTGGCACGGGCAGGAGCGGACTGAACGTGTCGGCTTCTCACTTTTTGGATTTTAGAAGGGCATGACATGCCTATATTTGTGTCTCCCCCTCCTTTTACTCCTCCACCTCTTTTCTTTTCGCATGACTATATGTACTTGTCACTTTTCCATGTGTTAGTTGTGTCTTCTGAGCAGTTTGTCAGCTTTTGGACACCTTTTAAGGTGTTTTCTATGTGTTTCTATGTGTTTTTGTTTGCCTGCCATTGGTTTTAACGGTGTTCGAAGGTGTTCGACGAACAGTTCGACGAACAGTTCGGCGAACAGACGGGTGTTCGACGAACCGAACCGAACTCGAACACTACGGGGGTGGCTCAACACTAAACCTTATCAGTAATTTAGACTTGTCTAAACAATAATAAATAGTGATGAGCGAGCATGCTCGCCACTGCTTGGTACTCGCCAGAGCATCTCAGTACTCGAGATGCTCGGAGCTCGCCGAGTACTTTAGAGATGCTCGGGCGGGAGCTCGGGTCCCCGTCCTGTATGTCTTGCGCTATTTAGAGCACCAATCATGCAGGGATTGTCTGCCAATCACTGTAATGCCACAGCCATGGTGGTTGTGGCATTACAGTGATTGACCAAATCGATGGGAACAGTGCTCACAGTGAAACATGAAAAGCCGCACTGTGCTCTGCAGTGTCTCTGAACGATGACAAGCTGGATGGCAGTGCTTTGCTGGGATACATCGCTTCAGAGACACTGCAGGTAGCGCTTCAGAGACACTGCAGAGCGCAAGCATGCCTGCGCTCTGCAGTGTTTCTGAAGGATGACGAGCTGGATGGCAGCACTCTGCTGCGATCCAGCCTGTCATCTCAATGCCATCCCAGCGTGGGAGAAAGTCTCCTGCTCAAGCGTTGAGCGCAGGAGAATTCTCCCACGCTGTCAGTGACGTGCATGAGGTGAGCTGAGTTCATTGGACATGAACTCGGCTCATCTGGATGCCGTCACAGCCAGACACTGAGGAGCTTCAGTGTCTGCGGCATGGCAAGCTGGATGGCAGCATTCTGAGCTGAAGCTGTCCTGGGAACCATGGAACGGTAAGGATGAGGTTGGTTTATTTATTTTTTTTTATTGCAGGAGATCATTGGATTCAGCTGGAATGGGCGATACGGTAAGTCGGGTTTAATTTAGAACAATAAAGGAATGTGTCTTTATTTCAATTAAAGGACTTTATTCTGGCTGTTTGTGTTTTTTTTTAACTTTGACTATGGGGTTAGTAATGGGGGTGTCTTATAGACGCCTCTCCATTACTAACCTTGGCTTGATATCAGCTGGCATTATAAGCTGACATCAACCCCAACCCTATTACCCCACTGCCACCGCTACAGGGCAATGGGAAGAGCGAGGCTAAGTGCCAGAATTGGCACATCCTATGGATGCGCCATTTCTGGGGCGGCTGACAGCTGGTGTTTCTAGCCTGGGAGGGGGCCAATATTCATGTCACCCTTCCTGGGCTATTAATATCAGCCCCAGCTGTCTGCCTAGCCTTTGCTAGCTATTAAAGTAGGGGGGACCCCACGTCATTTTTTTGGGGGGGTCCCCCATTTTAATAGCTAGTAAGGGCTAGGTATTCAGCTGGGGGCTGATATTAGTAGCCTGGGAAGCTCCATGGGTATTACCCCCTTCCCAGGTTTCAAACATCTGCCCCAGCCATCTGCTTAACCTCCGCTAGAGACTAAAATTATGGGGAACCCCACGCCAATTTTTTTTTAATAAATCCTTTATTTTAACAATAAATGACAAGTACAGTAACCAACACTGTCACTGTACTTATTATATATGTGACTGACATGTTTCTATCTATCTAATCTGTATGTGATGCTCTATTCTTTCTGTTCTAAATTGTCGGGTACCGATGATGAATTGCCGGCCGGCTTTTTTAAAGAGACGGGTGCATGAAAACACTATTACTTTTTTTTAATAAATCCTTTATTTTAACACTAAATGACAAGTACAGTAACCAACACTGTCACTGTACTTATTATATATGTGACTGACATGTTTCTATCTATCTAATCTATGTGTGATGCTCTATTCTTTCTGCTCTAAATTGTTGGGTACCGGTATATGTCGCTGATGAATTGCCGGCCGGCTTTTTTAAAGAGAAGGGTGCATGAAAATCGGAGGGCACTAGTGTGTTCCAAGTGCCCTGCTATGTTTTTCATGCACCCTCCTATATACCCTGCCTGCCTGTCTGCCTATATATTCTGCCTGCCTGACGTTTAATTGAGCACTGTTCCCATCGATTTGGGCAATTCTTGATCTTCTGCAGACCGCCGGGGGGGACCGCCAGAAAAATGCTCGAGTTTCCCATAGACTTACAGTCGGCTCGTTGCTTGGGTCGAGCACCCGAGTATTCCAATGTGCTCGACCCGAGCTTCGAGCACCCGAGCATTTTAGTGCTGGCTCATCACTAATAATAAAATATTCTAAATTCCAGGCTCAAATGATGGAATATACTCCATGAAGACTAGAAAATATGCACGTATCGTAGCCGAGAGAGTGATTTCAAAAACTATTTCTCTGAAGAAAAAAGTGTAGTTTTTTGTTAAAATATCTCATTTGTTATAGAGGCCCTTGGATATCAACACAGGGCAGATGAGTGGTAATTGTTCATAGACAAATCAAAAGTTAGTTTGAAGGCAGTTCTTTTGCATAATGGTAATAACTAGTGATGAGCGACGTGCTCGCCACTGCTCGGTACGCGCCCGAGCATCTCTCTGCTCAAGATGCTCGGCGCTCGAAGAGTATTTCCGGGTTGCTCAGGCGGGAGCTCGGGTCTCCTCCCTGCATGTTTGGCGCTCGTTAGAGAGCCAATGAACATGCAGGGATTGCCTGCCACACACTGGGATTTTTGGTCCCTTTAAAAACAGGATGGCACATGTTAAGGAGCTGAAACGCCTAAACCCTTCATCCAATTTTAATGTGGATACCCTCAAATGAAATCTGAAAGTCTGAACTTCAACTGCATCTGAATTGTTTTGTTTAAAATTCATTGTGGAAATGTCTAGAACCAAAATTAGCAAAATGTTGTCTCTGTCCAAATATATATGGACCTAACTGTATATCTATATCCATCTGAACTAACAGTCCTTCTGAGCACTAATCCAGCTGCATATAATCAGTGCTAGTCTGACTGCAGTGCATATAGTGCAAGAGGGTCCATTGATCGTTCCTGCTGCTTCTGTTCTTACAGATATTTGTAGACATAGCCCCAGATATCAGGGACCAGGGATTTTTTTTTATCTTAATCCTGGTTATTTGCTTAAAAAGCAATCCAGAGTACACAATTTTTCTGCTCCATTTGCTTGTTGGCACAGCAGAATACAGCCAGATCCTTTCCATATTACAGCGACAAAAATCCCAAAATTTGTAGTGAACGTGGAAAATGTTGGCCTTCATTTAAATTTTGTTGCAGGGTGTCAGTGAAATTATTGACACAAGGTTGCTATGAAAAATAGTAACCTACAGACCAGCTATTTAAAACTGTGGCTTTCCATCACACGTATCACACATAAGTGTGCTACAAATTCAGCCATTTCTGGCCTCCATTTAAATTTTGTTGCAGTATGTCAGTGAAGTTATTAACATGAGGTCGCTGTGAAAAATAGTAACCTGCAGGCCAGCTATTTAAAACTGTCGTTTTCTGTCACACGTATCACATATCACTGCTGTTCAAATCCAGCCATTTGTAGTGAACGTGCAAAATATTGTCCTGCATTTAAAATGGGCAAGGCGAGTGGCAAAGGACGGGGAAGTGGACGTGATTGTGATGGTGCATGCAAAGGACGAGGCCGAGGCTGTGGGCAAGCTGAAATTGTGCCACAGTAAACACCCACATCTTGTCGCTCGACCTTCTTCTCCCAATTAATAGAGGACCGCATAACACCACAACTGAACACAGAGCAGTGTCAAAAGATTATTGGTTGGATAGCAGATAATGCTTCCAGTCACTTAGCCACCACCACCACCCTGTCTTCCACACAGTAAAGTCTCAGTAGCCGTGAGTCTATACTGCATATTCCTCACCCTGATCCTCCTTCCTCCCACCATGCCGAGTGCCCGGAGACAACTGATCCCACGCTTGGACACTCCGAAGAGCTGTTCACTTTTCCATTAATAGATTCGGGCCTCTCGCCCTGTCCACTTGAAGTGGGGCAATAGGAGATAGCATGTAGCGATGCCCAAATATTTGAGCAGCCACGATCACACAAAGGTGACGGTGGGTAAATGTCACAAGAGGTGGATGATGATGAGACACAATTGCCAGAAAGTCAGGACGAGGACCAGGGTGCGGAAGTAGAAGATGAGGTGGTGGACGATGAAGTCACTGACCCAACCTGGCAAGGTGATATGCAGAGCAAGGACTGCAGCACACAGAGGGAGGGAGACTTGGCACCACAACAGGCAAAAACAAGCAGTGTGGTGGCCACAGACAGAAGGTGGGCAACCGTTCCCCGTAACATCAACATGACGGAAGTTGGCAGAACAACTGTTAGGCCTTCCCGAGTCTGGTTGTTTTTTAAAGACTCTGCCGATAACCCCAAAAAGGCCATTTGCACCACCTGCCAGGCCAGCATCAGCAGGGGTAGCAAAACAAGAAGCCTGACCACCAGCATGATCAGGCACATGGCAGCAAAGCACCAGACTAAGTGGGCCGAACCTCGGGGTCCAACAACAGTGTCTGTGGGTGACACCGCTGCTTCTTCCACTGTTGTGCGTGCACACCAATCCCCTGTCCATGGCGCATGCCAAGATGCCTCCCGTCGTGAACCTGTCATTGAACACACTCAAGTAGCACCATCAGCAAGCACGTCCATGTCCTTGTCCCAGCGCAGCGTTCAGCTGTACCTACCCCAGTCTTTGAAATGCAAGCGAAAATATGCAGCTAAGGCCCCACAGGCCACACTACTAAATTCACACATTTTGTGAATGCTTGCGCTCGGAATGTTGCCTTTTAGTCTCATCGAGACGGAAGCTTTCCACAACCTGATGGCGGCGGGCGTCCCTTGGTACTCGGTCCCCAGCTGCCACTATTTCTATCGGTGTGCTGTTCCCACATTACACAAGCACGTGTCCCACAACATTAGCCGTGCACTCAACAATGCAGTTACAGGGAAAGTCCACGTAACCACGGACACGTGGAAAAGTACTTGTGGGCAGGGATGGTACATCTTGCTGATGGCACACTCGGTTAACATAGTGGAAGCCGTGATCCAGTCGGACCTTGGGATGGAACACGTCTTCCCGATGCCAAGGATTGCAGGCCCTAGGTCAATCAGTGTTGCCCCCACATTCTACAGCTCCTGCACCTCATCCTCCTCAGCCTCCTTCTCCTCTTCAGCCTCCATCTTTGAAATGACCACATCAGTCTCAAGCTGGAAGCACTGCAGCACTGCCTCGGCCAAGCGGCAACAGGCCATGCTGAAGCTAAAATGCTTAGGTGACAAACCGCACAATGCTGAAGAGTTTTGGACAGCTCTGAAAAAGCAGGCACATCTGTGGCTGCGGCTCTGAGACGAGGTGAGCTCACACACCTACCATGTGCTTAACCTTGTGGTTCAGCGGTTTCTCAAATCTTACCTGGATCTGCCGTATCTGCTTGTTAAAGTACGCCACCTGTGTGCCCATTTTAGGATGTCAGCTACAGCTTCCACTGCCCTTGCCGTGCTTCAGCAGCATTTGCAGCTTCCGGCTCACCAACTGGTGTGTGATGTCCCCACGTGTTGAAACTCTACATTGCAGATGTTGGGAAGGATTTGTGAGAAGAAGAGGGCAGTTGTTGACTACCAGCATCAACAAGGCTGTCGGTATTCAGGTCAGACTCCACACATAAGACCTCAGGAGTGGACATGGATGTCAGACATCTATACCATCTTCCTAAACTTTGAGGACTCCACCAAGATGGTGAGCAGAGATGACGTCATAATTAGCGTCACCATCCCACTTCTCAGTCTTCTAAAATGCTCTCTGCTCTCAATTAAAGAGGATGTCTTTTTGACGGAGCAAGGAACCATACAGGGTGATTACACACAGCCCAGCTTCATCTCATCCCAGCGTGGATTGGGTGACAATGAGGAAGAGGAGAAGGAGAAAGAACAGGAGCTAATTTCCTGCGCTATAGATGGTACTAAATGCACAACTGTTATACCGTCTGTTCAGCATGGCAGGCCTGAGGACAGGGAAGAGGAGGAGGAGGAAGAGAAGGAGGATGAAGAGGAGTGCATGGTCAGTCATCCTTTTGGTGAGGACACGGAAGTCTTTCCTCTTTGCAGTCTTGCACACATGGCTGAGTTTATGTTACGCTGCCTTTCCCATGACCCTCGCATTGTCCAAATTTTGGGTGACAGTCATTACTGGCTGGTGACGATTCTAGACCCATGCTACAAGGAGAACTTTTTGTCTCTTATGCTTTTACAGGACAAGCCTAATAAAATGGTGCAATACGAGAAGGCCCTTGTGGAATTATTAAAAAAATTCCCATCTGAAAACGCTGGCGGCAGAGGTCACAGTTCGTTGGACAATCAAGGAGTACAGGAGAGAGAGACACGCATGCAATCCAGCAAAGGTAGGGGTCCACTGTCAAAGTTCTGGGACAGTTTTCTCAGACCCTCCCATCGCACAGGCCCTGAGGCATAGGGTACTCTCACAAGGAGTGCAAAGTTTCGGAAGATGGTTAGAAAGTGCCTTGCCGACAGTACCAATGTCCTCCGTGATTCCTCTGTGCCTTATAATTATTGGGTATCCAAGCTGGACACGTGGTATGAACTGGCTCTCTACGCCTTGGAGGTCCTGACCTGCCCTGCCACTAGCGTTTTGTCAGAGCGGGTTTTTAGTGCCGCTGGTGGAATTATAACCGATGGGCGCATCCGCCTGTCAACTGAAAATGCTGACAGGCTGACTCTTATAAAAATGAACAAGGGCTGGATTGGGCCAGACTTCTCAACACCACCAAATGAGAATGATTGCAGCGTAACATAAACCCAAATACAGTGTCTTTTTTTGGGGAGGTTTAACTCTATTCCCATGCATCTCTGTCTTCACACCCAGACATAGGTATACGCTTCCTAATTTTGTCTATTTTCTCTTGTCCACCTTCTTCTCCGCATCCTCATCCTCCACCACCATATCACTACCATATTTACGATATCAACATATCTACGTCTCTTGAAAGGGGCATTGGAGATCCTCCAGATTTTTAGCAGCTGTTGCTTCAGAGCATAGACAAACACTATGGGTGGGAGACCCACTTCCTAATAATGGGAACATTGTTTTCAGGAGGCCCTCTGACCTCTACTTCTCTTGCAAAGGGGTATTGGAGTTCCTCCAAATTTTTGGCAGCTGTTGCTTCACTGCATAAGCAAACAGTATAGGAGACACACTTCCTAATAATGGGAACATTTTTTTCAGGAGGCCCTCCAACCTCTACGTCTCTTGCAAGGGGCACTGGAGTGCCTCCGAATTTTTGACAGCCATTGCAGTCATTGCATAGGCAAACAGTATGGGAAACCAGCTCCTTTCTAATGGGAATATGTCATTACTGTTGCCCTGCTCTATGTGTCTTTAAATTGTTAGTGGGGTTTTTCCCAAATTTTGGCAGCCCTTGCAGTCACAGCATGGGCATTACCACTATAGGAGACCTGCTCCTTTATAATGGGAACATTTTTTTTTACTGAGACCCTCCTCTATGTCTCTTCAAAGGGGTATTGGGTTGCGTCCAAATTTTTGGCAGACCTTGCAGTCACTGCATGCGCAATGACAGTATAGGAGACCCACTCGTTAATAATGGGAACAGCAAAGCATAGCCTGCTGATGGCTCTCTAACAATAGCGAGGGCCGACTTCTGGCCCTTTAAAAATATTAAAGGCCGCCTGATGACCCTATAAAAATAGGCTTTGTGACTTTCAGAGTCCCTCCATCATAAATGAAACAGGATGTGTCTGATGATGTGTCACATACCACATGGCCAGATAAGGTTGTAAAATGTTAAAATGACATTTCTCGGTGAATGCATTTGTCTTAAAAATAACGTAAAAAAATAAAAAAATAAAAACACAGTAGGATATTTGTTTAGTATAAAAAACAGACTTGCGAATTTAACCTCAATGTAATCACATACTTCAGCTCCTGCACCTCCTCCTCCAGTTCGGCCTCCATCTCCGAAATGACCACATCAGTCACAAGTTGGAAGCACTGCAGCACTGCATTGGCCAAGCGGCAACAGGCTGTGCTGAAGATAACATGCTTAATGCTTAAGTGACCAACCACCCACAGCTGCAGAGTTGTTGAAAGCTGTAACACAGTAGCATTATCTGTGGCTCTCACTGCTGAACATGCAGCCAGGCATGGTCGTGTGTGACAATGGGCAGAATTTGGTGACAGAGAAATGACAGCAGGAGTAGATACGGTTTCCCTCTATGCCAGTCCTTTCTTCTAGTGCATATTCAGCTAGGATTGATGAAACTATTTGAAAAAGCAATTGATAAAAATTCTGCTGCATTTATTCATTTGAAAACTAAATTTTCCATAGTTAATGATGCAAAACTGAAAGAAGGCATTTTTATAGGGCCACAAATAAGATCAGTAATTATTTATATAAAAACCTTTACTATGGGGTTAGTAATGGTCAGATGCCAATACAAGGCTGACATCAACCCCAATGCTATTACCCCACTTGCCATCACACCAGGGCAAGTGAGAAGAGAGAGGCTAAGCACCAGATTTGGCACATCTTATTGATGCACCATTTCAGGGGCCACTGAGGGCTGATATTAACCTCGGAGGGGGCCAGTACCCATGGCTCCTTTCCTGGCTATAAATATCATCGCACAGCTGTCTGTTTAGCATTGACTGGTTAGGTTTTATAGGGGGACCCTGAGTCAATTTTTTTCAGGGGTCCCCATGTAATCTATCCAGTAAACGCTAAGCAAACAGCTGTAGGCTGTTATTAATAGCCAGGAAACATTTCTGGCTAATAGCCCTTCCCTTGCTAGGAACATCAGCCCCCAATCGTTGGCTTTCCCTCTCCTGGCTATGAAAATGATGCGGGAGCCCACGCCATTTTTTTTATTTAATTCTTCATTTTATTTCATAAACTCACCCACAGCATGTCAATTTCTGTAGCAGAGACGCTGCAGATTTTGACAGATTGAAATGTCATTACATGTAGTGGATCCACATGTACAGACAAAACAAGTGTGGCATTGGGAGTAATGGGATTAGGGGGTAATGGAATTAAGTGTCGCTGACACCAAGCCCTAGCTTTAGTAATGAAGAGGTGTTAGTCAGACACCCTCATTACTAAACCTGAGTAAAGAGTTAAATAAACACACTTCATTTGAAATAAAACAGACATTATTTCAACATTTAAATTACCCAATATACTCAGTCCAGGTCTGACGGTATTCATAGGGTTAAAGTGATGCCCCATGTTTCTGTTTTCAAATATCTTTATTTAGCTCCAAAAAGCATTCATTGCTGTGCAAAAAATGCTTAAAAAAACACATGCAAAAATGCACCAAAAATGTGTATTTTTTCTGCAGTGTTTTTGCTACTAAGAGATGCAGAAACCTTGCAGAAATTTCTGCAATCAAATACTCAACATGCGCACATAGCCTAAATGTCCCTCAAAGTTTCCATGAGCTTTCCAGGCCTCGCAGCTGCCGGGAGACCCAATGGCTTTGAACTCTGGTATCCTTAAAGGTTACCTGAGTTCAAATCACCGGGTCTCATGGTAGCTCTAGTGCCAGACTGTTGAATGCCAGAGCGCCAAGTGCCGGGTACTGAGTGCAGGTCACATCATTGTCGCCTGGTCTTCCTGAGATCAGTGCGACCAGGTGACAATGATGAGAATTGTAGTCAGCACCCACAGTGTACATTAGGTGTAAAATTAAAAATGAAAAAATACAAAACAATGTGGGCTCCCGTATAATTTTCATAACCAGCAGAGGGAAAGTCGACCACTGGGGGCTGATATTATTAGCCAGGGAAGGGGCATTTAGCACAAAATGTTGCCTGGTTATTTATAACAGCTCGTAGCTGTTTGATTAGCCTTTACTAGCTATATTAGAGGGGGACACCAGAAAAAAATTGATGTAGAGTTCCCCTACAAAATCTAACCAGTAAAGGCTAAAGAGACAGCTGTGAGCTGATATTAACAGTCGGAGAAGGGGCGTTGGATGCGGGCCCCCTCTGATGCTAATAATATCAGCTCTCAGTGGCCCCAGAAATGGTGCATCAATAATATGCGCCAAATCTGGTGTTAGCCTCGCTCTTCTCACTTGCCCTTATGCGGTAGAAAGTGGGGTAATAGGGTTGGGGTTCATGTCAGCATTGTATTGGCAGTTAACATGAAGCCCAGGTTAGTAATGGAGAGGCGTCTATAAGGTGCCCCCATTACTAACCCCATATCCAAATTTGAAATAAATAGCACCCAGAATAAAGTTTTTATTTTAAATAATGACACGGACTCCTTTATTTGTTTTTGTTTTTTTACAATTTGAATATGGGGTTCATAATGGGGGCGTCTTTTGGACTCCTCTCTATTACAAAACTGGGTTTCTTCTCAGCTGCCAATACAAGGCTGACATGAACCCCAACCCTATTACCCCACTTGCCACCGCAATCCAGATTGTCCCACAGTGATCGTATCATTGATAGAACAGCCACATCCGGAGATGTTACTGCTCTATTTGCTCCTGCTCCTGCAGTGTATAGCGCTGAGCCTCCGTGAGAGATGTCACTTGAGTTCATCAGCTGATGAACTCTTGCGACCTCACTTACTGCACCACCGCTGAGTGAGAATTTTCTCACGCACCAGTGCAGTAAGTGAGGTAACCGGAGCTCAGCAGCTGATCATCAGCTGATCAACTTATGTTAACTCTCAGTGCTATACACTGCCGGGAGCGATCACACTCCTGTCAGTGTGTAACGTGCTGACGGGTGATTTGATCACCGTGGTACATTCGCGATTACGATGGATAGGTGAGTATAATGTGTGTTTTTTGGTTTTAATATTTATTCATTTTATTTTGTTTTTTCTTTGCACTGTGAGCATAGGCGCCAGCTGATGAGACTAGCTCTCCCATCAGCGGCACCTGCGCTCGCTGTTAACAGCTCTGTTTGTTTCATCTGTCCACAGAACATTTTCCCATAAGTATTGTGGTTTGTCATGGTACTCTTTGGCAAAGATCAGTCGTTCCTTTTCATGTGTTTTCTTTAGCAATGGTTTCTTCCTTGGCCTTCACCTACAAAGCTCTGTTTGGTTTAGTGTGCGGAGTATGGTACTTGTTGAAACCATGATCCCAGACTGTTCCACATTGGCCCTCAGGTCTTTGGATGTTTGGCGTGATGTTTTTTCCACCATTCGCACCAACCTTTCAAGACATCTCCTTTCAATTTTCCTCTTCCCCCCACGTCCAGGGAGGTTCTTGATGGCTCCATGCTTGGAAAACTTCTTAATAACATTGCGCACTGTTGAAACTGGGATACCAATGTCTTTAGAGATGTCCTTTTACTCTTTGGAAGTCTTTTTTGTTTGCTAATAAAAAACAGCTCCTTTTTCTTTACCATTGTGACTAAGGAACAGGGTCTACCATGTGGCTATTTAAAACACTGAAATCATCATTTATTGGCTAATTCATGTCAAATGGGCACCGACAATTAATCACATGTAAATCTCTTATAATTTACCCCAGGCGAGTCAAAATGTGTTTCCATACTAAATTAATGTAAAGAGTGCCAATACCAGTGACACAGCAATCTTTAGGTTTTTCTATTTTTCCCTCCCATTGGTTTTTGTTTTAAATTATTGTTTATCATTTGCTCTTTTGTATTTAGCACAAGTGCGCCATACAAAAAAACTATTTAACTTGATTCATTTTTTTCAGGAGATATTCTACATTATGTATTTAAACTTCATGGGTGTCAATAACGATGAGCAGGGCTGTATGGAGCTGTTGAAGATTTTTTTTTTTTTGTGGGACAAACTTTACTTTTTATGAACATTAAATTTTAGAATCGTTTTTTAATTATATTTTTTTACAGATTGCACTGTCTAGTTATTCACATGATGTTATCTATATCCTTTGGGTCGATATGATTATAGCGATACCTAATTTATACTTTTTTTATGTTTTACTACTCTAAAAAACACTTTAAAAAAAATTGGTTGTTATATTTTTAGGCTGTGTGAGCATGATGAGCTTTTGGTGAGTTTTTGATGCTGCATATTTTTCCTGCATTAAAATGCTCAGCATCTGTCCGTTCCAGCAAAGTGGATGGGATTTATATTATTATCATGCCCACTGGGCTTTTATTTTATTCATCGTAAACTGTTTTGTTTCAAATTCTCAACATGTCAATTTCTGATGCAAATACGCTGAGGCATATTAAGTGTATTTTCCCCATAGACTTGCACTGGATGCGGATAATCTGTATGTAAAAAACACACATGCATTTTTAGTGCGTTTCCACAGTGAAAACACATAAAAAAGCAAGTAATCTGCACATGACTGTGCAAAAAAAGTTGACAAAGTCCAAAACCAGGAAGTATCAAAAATAATGAAGTTTTGTTTAAAACATGACATATCAAGAAGACAAAAAAAATGCAGCATCTAAAACACACTCAAAAACTCAAGTAACCTAATTTACTTAATAGCTGTAGATATAGGTAGCCTTAGGCTACATTCACATTATGAGTCTTTGGTGAGTTTATTATGTTGCAGATTTTCTGCAGCATTTATGCATCTATTAAGAAAATTAGGTTACTTATTTTTTTTTCATTGAATCTTTGACGTTGCTTTGTTTTTGATGCTTCCTGGTATTTGGCTTTTACAAAACTTTATTGATACGGTCATGTGTAGATTACATGCGTTTTGACGTATTTCCACTGCAGAAATGCACTAAAAATGCATGATCTTTTTTACCTGTGGATTTTCCATATCTAATGCAAGTGTATGGAAAAAATCTGCACATAAAACTTAATGTACCCTTAATGGCCCTTTATAGTTCAGAAAAACTAGCAGCCGCCATTTTGTTGGATCCATGCAAAAGCAAATTACAAAAATCCGCAATTTAGCAAATGAGTATTTTTGCAAAATTCAATCAAAATGCAATTCCATTCAAACTCATTAGTTCATCTCTATCTATAATAATAAAGAATTTAAACAAAAGTCTTCGCAAGTAATTGATTGGACCACTGGAGAACAGAGAGCAGAATGATCCTTAACAGTAATTTATTGGAATGTAACAATTACAGGGCCATATGATAGACTGCATCAGGATGAAACTGCAGCAGTGATCCATGCCATTCACTAAGATTACTACTAGAGATGAGCGAATATTTCAATATTCGATTCGGATTACGATTGCCAAATTTGCAATATTCGCCGATTTGTTCGTCGAACGTTACTGAACGCCATAGGATTCAATGGGGGGAAAAAAAAAAAAGCATACCCAACACCTTAAAATGGGCCCAAAAGCTGCCAAAACACATCAAATTAGGGGTAGACACCTGGAAAGTGCAATCAATTGACCCAGAGTACAAGTACTATAATTATTAATACTATTACAGAGACATTTATTCAGTGGCGCTTTACATGTGAAAAGGAGTCACCGTCGGTGACTCCTCGACTGGTACAAGAGGAGAGAGGAACCTACCCACGAGGGTGCACACACAATCTACAAGGGATGGGTGAGGATAAAGTAGGTCAGGGTACAGCTAGTCGTGCAGTGGTATGCTGGAGCGATGGTTAACACAGATTGTATACTTGTCACAAGAAGTGGGTCTTCAGCTTCCTTTTCAAAGGTTGCATGGTAGGCGAGAGTCTGATGTGTTGGGGTACAGACTTACACAGTAGCGGAGATGCACGGGACAAATCTTGTATGCAATTGTGACAAGAAGAGATAAGAGGGAAGTAGAGAAGGAGATCTTGGAAGGATGGGAGGTTGCATGCAGGTAACTAGTACAGGGAGACTAGGTGACACATGTATGGACAAGACAGGTTTTCGATGGCTTGGTATGCCAAAATTAGACTTTTCAACTGGAGTCTCAGGGCAACAGGGAGCCAGAGCAGGGATTGACAGAGGGGAGAACCCTGGGAATAGCGGGGTGACAGGTGGATTAATCAGCCAGCACAATTTAGGATAGATTGGAGGTGTGTGAGAGTGGTAGAATGGAGGCCACAGAGCAGGAGCTTGTAGTAGTCAAGGTGGGAAATGATGAGGGCGTGCATTGGTGTTTTTCTACATTCATGGTTGAGGAATGTGCGGATCCCCGAAATACTTTGGAGTTGGAGTCAGCAGCAAGTGGAAAGAGCTTAAATCTGTCGTTTGAAGGACAGATCAAAATCAAGCTTGCGGGACTGGGAAGAGTGGGCAGCCATTCACTTTGATAGGTCAGTTGGGGGTGTGTGAATGAGATGGTGGAAAGACAATGCATTCTTTTTTATCCATGTTAATTTTTACAAATCTAGCAGAGAAGAAAGATGAAATACAGGACACACATTGTGGGATTCTGGTTAGTAAGAAGGTACTGAAAGTTGTGAGACCATGAGCTGTCCCAGGCCAAAGGTGTAGATGGAGAAGAGCCTGGGTCCTATAAGTGAACTTTAGGGGACAGCGACACATAGGGGGTGAGAAGCGGAGGTGATGTTTGAGTCGGAGACACTGACTGTTCTGTCGGTTATGTATGAAAAGATCCAAAACAGGGCCAAGTCTGTGATGCCGAGAGATGAGAGTCTGTAGTAAGAGGGTATGGTCTACTGTGTCGAAGGCAGATGACAGGTCTAGGAGGGGGAAAACAGAGTAGTCTGGCTTGGATTTGGCAGTTAGTAGGTCATTGGTGACATTAGTCAGGGCAGTTTCAGTGGAATGGTGAGGTCGGAAGCCTGATTGTAAGTGGTCAAAGAGGGAGCAGGAGGAGAGGTGGGAGGACAGTTCAAAATACAGTGTTGATCCAGTAGTTTGGAGGCATAGGGGAGAAGTGAGATGGGGCAATAGCTAAACATAGGATGGGTCCAGGGAGGGCTTTTGGAGGATGGGTGTAATCGAGGTATGTTTGAATCATGATGGGAAGATGCCAGTTGTTAGTGACAGGCAGAAGACGAGGGTTAGGCTTTGGATGAAGACTGTGGTATGGTTTGGAATAAGGTGGGATGGCATTAGGTTCACCGGTGATGAGATGTGGTTTGGAGAGTAAAGATGATCATCCGTGATGGCGGAGAAGATGGTTTTGGAGGAGGAGAGTTGAGTCGTTATGAGAAGGGGCTGTTGGGACTTTAAGCAAAAGCTTTACTCTGTGTTGTCAATTTTCTGCTTGAAGAATGAGGCTAAGGATGTGTGCCCACGATGCATTTTTTAAGCATTTCCGCAGCGACAAAAACTCTGCAGAAACGCTTAAAAAATGCATGGTAGAAGGCCTGCCATGGTCCTCAATGATAATCCACATGTGCTGTGCACATGCTGCGGAAATTTCCGCTGCGGATTATCATTGTGGAAAAAAATGCAGCACTACCAATTATTTTGTGGAAGTGCTGCGTTTTCGCCGCCATTGACTTTCATTGAAACGCATGGATTACGCATCATTGCATATGTAGATGCTCATTCCACACGTTTCAATGTGCGGATGGTACCCGGGTCTAGAGGACAGGAGACTCTCCTCCGTACCCGGGTACCATAGAACCTGTAAAAAAAAGAATAAAATAAAAAATAAATATTATATTTACCTTCTGACAGCCCCCGCTGCGCTCGTCCTCCCTTGCCGGCAGATCGCGGTGGACTGAAGGACCTGCGCTGACGTTATAGTCATGTGACCGCAGGTCCTTCAGTGCAGTGTACCACGAGCTGCCGACAAGGGAGAACGGAGCGAAGCAAGACTGCGGGGGCCATCGGAATGTAAGTATAGGTTCATTTTTTTTTTTTTAACCATTCTTTTGGGTCACACTATATAAATCCATGCCCTTTGCATGGATTTATAAAGTTTGACCAAGTTGACAAGCACTTTCCAAGTGATGCTAAAATCGCTTGGAAAGCGCTTGTGAACCCGCATGCGGAAATGCATGTGAAGAATGCTGGCAGGAAAAATGCATGTACAATCCGCATGCGTTTTTTTCTGCCAGGGAGATGCAGAAATGCACAGGAAAAATCTGGAGAATTTCTGCATCGTGGGCACATAGCCTAAGTTTACAGCTGAGATGAGAGGAGAGGAGAGGGAGGGGGAGCAGGTGGACAGAGGAGGGACTTGAAAAAACTGAATAGCTGTTTAGGGTTGTGAGACACGTATGATATGAGAGATGAGAAGTAGGTTTGTTTTGCTGCAGTGAGCAACTGTGCAGCATTTTGAAAACTTCTGTTACTGGACTCCACTCCCTTTCTTTGGCAGTCACACAGCAGTACGGCTTGTAGAAGAGGGGCAGTAAGAACATGTGCTTCAATAGATGACAAATGCTGCATCAAGAGGCCTCTGCTCCTCTTCCTCCACCTTAACATCACACACAGTACAGTCCTCAGAGGTGCCACCCTAATTTCCTTTGTTTTCACCCACGTCACAACTCTCCAACCGGCCAACTGACTATGGGGAAGCACAGATGGGCGAGTCTGCAGAGCAGTTCACACATTTTCTATTCCGGGGCATCAGAGGTCTGATCCAAAGCTTCACAGACTCAAGAAGTGGAAAGCATGTGTAGCGATGCCCAAAATTTTTTTCAGTTGATCAGGGCCCGGACGAAATAGAGTCCGAGAAGAATCTAAACCCTCGTCGCCAGACGTTACCCCCTGGGGGTGGGCATGTATGGGTTGGAGAAAGAAATAAATGCACACCAGAACATGGTGAACAAAAATAATATACAACAGGGATTGGAGAACTAAAGTATTAAACAGCTAAGGATGGAGAACGAAACAAATACACACCAGAACATGGAGAACTCAACTAATAGAAAACAGGGGTTGGAGAACTCAACTAATAAGACAACAGGGGTTAGAAGACTAACCTACTAAACAGCTAGGGTTGGAGAACTAAAGCACTACAAACCAGGGGATGGAGAACTAAATGACTAGACACCAAGGTGTCACTAGACAGCAAGTGTTGGAATCCCCAAGGCTTGTGGGACAATCCTCTGTATCTAACACTTCCTCCAGTGCTTCTGCATCCTCCACCTCCTCTAGGGCCTGCACCTGCACCCTCAACCTCTGTCTTACTGAGACACACGTTCCAACGGTGCAGAGAGAATACCCCCCACCTCCGTACGGCGCAGCCAGGTCTCACCGCAATCAGGCACTGTTAAAATTAATATTGGAGATCACAGTCATACAGCTGAAGAGTTGTGGACAGCTCTCCAGGCCGAGTTTGAGCAATGGATGTCTCCACTGAACCTGGAACAAGGGAAGGCAGAGTGCAATAATGGTGCAAACCCAGTGGCATCCCTATGCCAGGGCAACCTCAGACACGTGCCCTGCATGGCTCGCATCCTCAACCTGATGGTACAGCAATTTCTCCGTCACTATCCCAGCCTGGATGCACTGCTGCAGAAACCACAGTCTCGGCGTGCCCACTTAAAACTATAAAAATGAGCAGGATGTTTAGTAAAAAAGCCAGACTACTAGACAACGAGCAAACTCCTTCATGATGATAGAGTCCACCATCTCCTTAGCTTGCTGGTACTTTTTTGTGGGAATGAGCTTGTCTCCAACCAGCCAGGAATATCCAGTGAATGGCATGTCACGGTTTAGTATTAGCACCCAGTACCAGAAGTAAAGCCATCCACAATTTCTGAACCTCGGGAATTTTATTTGGTAGACTGTCTGAGAAAACATTAATTTCTCACAAAGGAGCTGAAGACACTGAGTGGCAGTAGGTGCAAGTTTCTCCAACATAACCTGTTTGTTATTGTTAGATATCAGAGGGAGAACATAACTTTGCTTTGCCAAGGTGCCATATTGCATCTTAAGTCTTATAGACCCTGCACTTGCAGCCTAACATTCTACAGGATGGTGGGAAAGGAGACAGTAGGTCGTGGAGCTGCATTAGCTCCGGTGGTGTTGAGGTGAGGTGGCAGCGAGACAATGGCAGGCTGTAGGCTGTCTTAAAGAGATGGGTTTCAGGTTGTGTCTGAAGGATCCAAATGTGGTGGCTAATCAGACATGTGGAGTCACAGAATTCCAGAAGATGGGGGATATTTGGTAGAAGTATTGGAGGTGATTGAGTGAGGAACAAATAAGTGTGGAAAGAAGGAGGTCTTGGCAGTACCGGAGATATATTGGGAGATTAGTTCAGAGATGTACGGAGAAGAAAAGTTATGGATTGCTTTGTGCGTCAGTGTTAGTAGCTTGAACTAGATACGCTAGGCAATTCTGAGCCAGTGACGAGATCTTATAGATTGCCATCTTATGGATTGCTGGAGTCAGTCCACAGTAAAAAAGCAGCCATAGAGTGTCCGGGAAGCTTCCCACACACTTTTCTTAGCCAGGGCTGCTTCTCGCCAGGGTTGGACTGGCCCACCAGAGAACCGGAGAATCCTCTGGTGGGCTCTGGCTTATCCATTAGGAGAGTTCATAGCGCAAACCTTGCAGGTTGTGATGATGATGATGAGGACATCCATATCTTTAGTTTTCTGTTGTTTGGAATGCAAGCGCAAGTATGCAGCCAGCCACCCACACACCCTCAGGCCGCAATACTAAGCTTCCACATTTCTGGATAGCTGATTGCACTTAAAATGTTGCCTTTCAGGTTCGTGGAGGCAGAAGCTTTTCACAACCTCATGGTGGTGGCTGTCGGTCTCCGTACTCGGTCCCCAGCCACCACTATTTCTCTCTATGTCATCCCCATCTTCCACAAGCACGGATTTCAGAACATTACTGCTGGTACTTTTCTGTGGGAATCTGCTTGGCTCTTACCAGCCTGAAATATTTCCAGTAAACGATGGTACGACACTATGGTATTAGCACTGCCCCCAGTACCAGTAGCGAAGCCATCCCCAATTTCCTTCTCAAGAATTTTATTTGGTAGACTGAGTGGCTGCCCAAATACATTAGCTTTTCACAAAGGAACTGAGCATACAGAGTGACTGTAGGTGCAAGTTTCTCCAGCATGTTAGATATCAGAGGGTGAACGGAAGCACAGTGGCTCAGTGGTTAGCACTAGTGTTGAGTGAGCACTAAAATGCTCGGGTGCTCAAAGCTCGAGCCGAGATCGCCGTGATACTCGGGTGCTCGACCCGAGCAACGAGCCCAATGTTAGGCTAAGGGAGATCCGAGCATTTTTGCGGCGGCACCTCCGGCAGTCTTTTAAAAGCCTAGAAAGTGCCCAAAATGATAGTGACAGTGCTCAAATGACATGGGGACAGCATGAGGATCGCCCCAGGAAGCATTTCTGACCCCCAGGTCACTGCTGTCAACAATATGGTCAGAGGTATTAAGCCACTTTTAAGGGCTCACAATAAAACGTTCAAAAACGAAACTGAAACTGCTTTTCTGTGAAATATGTTAAGGAAGTTCCTTTCCAGGGTAAAGACTTGTGTATAAGGTAAAATAAATAACACCCCCCAAAAAAATACTCCTCCACACCTTGGGCTATGTTCACAAGTAGCATTTTTTATGCGTTTTTGCACTTTTGTATTGCTTTCAAACGTGACAAATGCATTCACCGGGAAATGTCATTTTAACATTTTACAACCTTATTTGGCCATGTGCTGTGTGACACATGCATACAGTGCTGAAAATACATGCATGGGGAAGACCCCTGGAAGCATCTCTGACATCCAGATCACTGCCTAAAAGTGTGCCCATCAGAAGTGATCCTTGCCGCATCAGAAGATGCAGACTTGCAACTATCCCCGTGCACGTCCTTGTCCCAGGGCAGTGTTCAATTGTACCTCCCCATTCCTTGCAATGCAAGCGCAAGTATGCAGCCAACCACTGACCCACCCACCAGCAGGCTGCAATACTATACTGCTAGCTTGCACTTGAAATGGGGCCTTTTAGTTTGGAGGAGGCCGAAGCTGGCCACTACCTCGTGGCTGCTTCAGCAGCGAGGTATCCATACTCAGTCCCCAGCTGCCACTATTTGTCCCGGGAACCTTCCCCACACTTTTCTTAGCCTGGCCTGCTTTAGGGCAGCATTGGACGAGCCCATCAGACAACCAGAGACTCCTCCGATGGGCCCTGGCTTCTCCATCAGGGGAGTTGAGAGTGCAGAGGTGAGGAGCATGATGATGATGATAGAAGTTAGCATCTGCTTTGTTTTCTTGGAATGCAAGCATAAGTGTGCAGCCTGCCACCCACCCACCCCAAGGCTGCAATACCATACTGCTAGCTTGCACTTGAAATGGGGCCTTTTAGTTTGGAGGAGGCCGAAGCTGGCCACTACCTCGTGGCTGCTTCGGCAGCGAGGTATCCATACTCAGTCCCCAGCCGCCCGGCGGCCGGGTGTCCACGCTTGGTCCCCAGCAGCGAGGGGGCGGCCGGGTGTCCATACTCGGTCCCCAGTTGCCCCGCGGCCGGGTGTCCACACACGGTCCCCAGCCGCCCCTATTTCTCCTGTCACATTCCCCCACACTTTTCCTAGGAAAAGTGGTGGAGGTCACAGTAGCTTTACAAGACGGTTTTAATGCCCCTCGGAAGAGACATGGAGGTCACAGTAGGTTAACAAGACGGTTTTAATGCCCCTCGGAAGAGACGTGGAGGTCCCAGTAGCTTAACAAGACGGTTTTAATGCCCATTGGAAAAGTGGTGGAGGTCACAGTAGCTTAACAAGACGGTTTTAATGCCCCTCAGAAGAGACGTGGAGGTAACAGTAGCTTAACAAGACGGTTTTAATGCCCCTCGGAAGAGACGTGGAGGTCCCAGTAGCTTAACAAGATGGTTTGAAAGCCCCTTGGAAGAGACGTGGAGGTCCCAGTAGCTTAGCAAGACTATTTTATTGCCCCTTACAAGAGCCATACAGTACAGCATCTTAAAAATATTATTGCCTTCCAAGCAAAAGCTGCAAAAATAAGGACGGAGGAACTTTCAATAATGGAAACACGGACCACGGTCACCCTGGTGGTATAGTGGTGGTGGAGGCTGAGGATAAGGAGAAGAACATAAAACACCCGAAATGAGGAAGCGTATACCCATGTGTGGGTGTGAAGCGGTGCATGTGAATACACCTCCCAAAATAACACAGTGGATTTGACTTTATGTTACTCTGCTGTCATTTGGTGGTGATGAGAAGTCTGGCCCAATCCAGCCCTTGTTCATTTTGATAAGGGTCAGCTTGTCAGCATTGTCAGTTGACAGGCGAGTGCGCTTATCTGTTATAATTCCCCCAGTGGCACTAAAAACACGCTCCGATAACACGCTAGCGGCAGGGCAGGCCAGGACCTCCAAGGCGTACAGAGCGAGTTCATTCCAAGTGTCCAGCTTGTTTACCCAATAATTAAAAGGCACAGAGGAATCTCGGAGGACGCTGGTACGGTCGGCAAGGTACTTCATCGCCATCTTTTGAAACTTTGAAACTTTCCACTCCTTGTGAGAGTACCCCGCGCCTCAGGGTCTGTCTGAAGGGAGGGTCTCAGAAAACTGTCCCAGAACGTTGACAGTGTTCCCCTGCCTCTGCTGGATTGGAGTTGCGTCTCTCTCGCATGTACGCCTTGGTTGGGCAACGAACTGCGACCTTTGCCGCTAGCGTGTTCAGATGGGAATTTTTTTAACAGTTCTGCAGCAAGGGCCTTCTGGTACTGCCCCATTTTTGTAGACCTCTCCTCCTCAGAAATAAGAGAGTGAAAGTTCTCCTTGTAGCGGGGGTCTAAAAGTGTCACCAACCAGTAATGACTGTCACCCAACAATTTGACAACGCGAGGGTCACGGTTAAGGCAGCGTAACATAAAGTCAGCCATGCGTGCCAGATTGGTAATGGGCAAGACTTCCATGTCCTCACCAAGATGACGACTGACCATGCTCTCCTCCTCCTCCTCCCCCCTGTCCTCAGGCCACCCATGCTGAATTGACGGTATGACAGTTGTACAGGTACTACCGTCTACAGCGCATGATACAAGCTCCTGTTCTTCCTCCTCCTCTTCATCCTCCTCTCCCTCATTGTCCCCCAATGCACGTTGGGATGAGATAAGGCTGGGCTGTATGTAATCGACCGCTACGGCTTCTTGATCCATCTCATCATACTCTGGCTGCAATGCCTCCTCTTTAATTTTCTGCAGAGAGCGTTGCAAAAGACAAACAAATGGAATGCTGACGCTAATGATGGCATCATCGCCACTCACCATCTTGGTGGACTCAAAGTTTGTCAAGATGGTACATATGTCAGACATCCAGGTCCACTCCTGAGGTCTTATGTGTGGAGTCTGACCTGAATATTGACGGCCTTGTTGCAGCTGGTACTCCACAACTGCTCTCTTCTGCTCACAAATCCTTTGCAACATGTGGAGGGTAGACTTCCAACGTGTATGGATATCACACACCTGTCGGTGTGACGGAAGCTGCAAACGCTGCTGCAACACAGCAAGGGTGGCGGAAGCTATAGCCGACTTGCGAAAATGAGCTAACATGCAGCGTACTTTGACGAGCAGATCTGGCAACTCGGGGTACGATTTAAGAAACCGCTGAACCACGAGGTTAAGCACATGAGCCAGGCATGGTACGTGTGTGATCTCGCCTCGCCTCAGAGCCGCCACCAGGTTATGGCCATTGTCACACCCGACCATGCCTGGATGTAGATTCAGCGGTCTCAGCCACAGATCTGCCTGCTCTTTCACAGCTGTCCACAACTCACAAGCAGTGTGAGGTTTCTCACCTAAGTTTATGAGTTTCAGCACAGCCTGTTGCCGATTGGCGGAGGCAGTACTGCAGTGCTTCCAGCGTGTAACTGATGTGGTGATATCTGAAATGGAGGCTGAACATGAGGAGGAGGATGATGCGCAGGAGCTGTACATTGTGGGGGCAACTCTGACTGACATTGTGCCCGCAATCCTCGGTGTGGGGAGGATGTGTTCCGTCCCAAGGTCCGACTGGGTCCCGGCCTCCAGCATGTTTACCCAGTGTGCCGTCAGGGAGATGTACCGTCCCTGGCCACAAGTACTTGTCCACGTGTCCATTGTCAGGTGGACTCTGGCAGTAACTGCGCTGTTGAGGGCACGGCAGATGTTTTGGAACACGTGCTTGTGTAGTGAGGGGATGGCACATCGGGCAAAATAGTGTCGGCTGGGGACCGAGTACCGAGGGACGGCCATCGTCATAAGGTTGCGGAAGGATTCCGTTTCCACCAGCCTAAAAGGCAGCCTTTCCAACGCAAGCAGTCGTGAAATGTGCGAATTTAGGACTGTGGCCTGTGGGGCGTTAGCTGCGAATTTCCACTTTCGTTCAAAGGTCTAGGATATGGACAATTGAATGCTGCGGTGGGACGTGGACGTGGACGTTGATGCTGTTTCTTGAGAAACTTCCATAACAAATGAAGACAGAGGACGGGGCATCTTTGCATGCAGTATGGACAGGGGATTGCCTTGCACACACAACAGGGGGTTCTATTGCACGCACAACAGCGGAAGAAGCAGTGGTGACACCTGCGGCCACTGGTCGTGGACCCTGGGGTTCGCCCCACAAAGTCGGGTGCTTTGCTGCCATGTGCCTGATCATGCTGGTGGTGGTCAGGCTGGTAGTTTTGTCACCGCTGCTGATGCTGGCATGACCGGTGGTACAAATGGCCTTTTTTGGGTTATCAGCAGAGTCTTTAAAAAAATTCCAGACTCTGAAAGACCTACAGGTTGTACTGGCACTGTCCCTCGTGTTGGTGTTACGGCGAACTGTTGCCTGCCTTCTGTGTGCGGCCACCACACTGCTTCTTCCTGCCTGGTGGGGTACTCTACATCCCTCACCCTGTGTGCTGCTGGCCTCGCTCTGCATGTCCTCCTGCCACATTGGGTCAGTTACTAGATCATCCACCACCTCCTCCTCTTCCACTTGCACACCACGATCCTCCTCCTCTCTTCCTGGCAATTGTGACTCGTCATCGTCCACCTCTTGTGACAAATTGCCAGCGTCGACTTCCTGTGGCCATGGCTGTTCAAATATTTGGGCATCGCTACGTGGGATCTCCTATTCCACCCCTTCAAGAAGAGCAGGCGAGGGGCACAAATCTGGAAATGGACCAGTGAACAGCTCTTCAGAGTGTCCAAGTGTGGGATCAGTTGCTGTCTGACGACACTCGGCATGGTGGGAGGAAGGAGCATCAGGGTGAGGAGGGGTATGCGGTCGAGACTCACGGCTACTAAGATTTGACCGTGTGGAAAACGAAGACAGACCAGAGGTGGTGGTGCCCACGTAACTGGAAGTATTATCTGCTATCCAATTAATAACCTGTTCCCACTGATCAGTTCGCAATACTGGTGTTGTTCTGTGCTTCCCTAGTAATTCGGTCAAGAAGTGGGAGCGAGAAGATGTGGCTGTTGGTTGTGGCACATTTTCACCTTGGCCACGGCCCAGTCCTCTGCACGCACCATCTCCAGAACGTCCAGTTCCACGTCCCTTGCCACGCTCCTTGCCCATTGTAAAGGAAGTAAAATAGCTTACACTCGCACTATCAATGGAAAAAGGGTAATAAAAAGTAGATTAGAACCGTGGAAGAGGAAAACCACAGTTCTATTTCTCTGGCCTACACCCGACTCTTTTAAACAATCTGAACAATCAGGGAGAAACTATTACTGTTTTTCTTTACGGAAAAAATAACAAAAGCTGGATAATAGAGATTATTTACCGTGGAACAGCAAAACCACAGTTATAATTTACTGGTGTATACCAGACTTTTTTAAATATATATATTTGCGGCTGAACAGTGAGTGACACACTCAAACTGTTTTATTTTAGATACAAATGGCCCAAAAGCGGATAATACAGAGGTTTGAATTTTGGAACTACAAAACCACACTTCTGTTTCTCTGGCCTACACCAGACTATTTTCAACTGATATATTTGTGTCTGAACTGTCACAGACACACTTTTTTTTAATTTTTTTTTGGGTGGGGGGGACACCAAAAAGTTAATAAGACGGGTATTTGTTCAGTGTAAAGGAGGGAAAAAAAAAAGAGGATTTAGATGAAAAAAAAAAGGATTTTTCCTGGCCCCCGAGACCTGGAGCTAAGTCCAGCAATTTCAGCAAAAGGAGCACACAGGACTGTAATGCAGCGTTTGCTGGTATAACCACTGCGTCTCCTATACAGCCTGCCAGTCTGCCTGATATCTGAGATGGATATTAGTCCTGAGAAGGACTGTTTGTTTGATCTGGCAGCCTTTACAGACCCTATAGTTACTATTACGCAGTTTATATCTCTCCCTAAATCAGCAGCGCTGTTCCTACACTGTCTGATCCCAGCCATCTGTGTCCAAGATGGCGGCGCAAGGTTTTAAATACTCGAGGTGACGCTGTGTGGCCAGTCAATCAATGTAATGCCGACAACCAACATGGCTGCGGCATTACAGTGACTGGCTGGCAATCCCTGCATGTTCATTGGCTCTGTAAAGAGCGCCAAACGTGCAGGGCGGAGACCCGAGCTCCCGCCCGAGTAACCCGGAAATGCTCGGTGCTCTCCGAACATCCCGAGTAGCGTGATGCTCGGGCGAGTACTGAGCAGTGTAGAGCATGTTCGCTCAACACTAGTTAGCACTGAAGCCTTGCAGCGCTGGGATCCTGGGTTCAAATGCCAGCAAGAACAACATCAGCAAGAATTTTGTCTGTTCTTCCTGCATTTGCTTGGGTTTCCTCCTCAGTACAAAAACAGCCATAGAGTGTCACGGAACTTTCCTACACACTTTTCTTAGCCAGGGCTGCT
This sequence comes from Phyllobates terribilis, assembly GCF_046119375.1. Lineage (NCBI taxonomy): Eukaryota > Metazoa > Chordata > Amphibia > Anura > Dendrobatidae > Phyllobates > Phyllobates terribilis. Next base: position 290,304,078 of record NW_027362769.1, read on the forward strand.
TCTCGGCAGGGTTGGACGGGTCCACCAGAGAACCGAAGACTCCTCCGGTGGGCCCTGGCTTCTCCATCAGGAGAGTTCATAGCGCAAACCTTGCAGGTTGTCATGATGATGAGGCCATCCATTTCCTTAGTTTTTGGAATGCAAGCGCAAGTATGCAGCCAGCCACCCTTTCAGGCCGCAATACTAAACTGCCACATTTCTGGACAGCTTCTTGCACTTGAAATGTTGCCTTTTAGGCTTGTGGAGGCGGAATCTTTTCACAACCTCATGCCGGTGGCAGCCGGGTCTCCATACTCGGTCCCTAGCTGCCACTATTTCTCCCGGTGTCTTCCCCACCTTCCACAAGCATGGGTCCCAGATCATTACCTGTGCCCTCCCCAGTGCACTTACTGGGAGGGAAGACGTGGACAAGTGAATGTGGCCAGGGACGGTACAGAGCCAGTTCACAGTAAAACAATGACTTTAGAGAGTCCGGGATCCTTTTTACACACTTTTCTTAGCAAGGGATGCATCTCAGCAGGGTTGGACGGGCCCACCAGAGAACCGGAGAATCCTCCAGTTGGCTCTGGCTTCTATTTCAGGAGAGTTCATAGCGCAAACCTTGCAGCTGCTATGGGGCACTTTAGTGGGGGAATCAAATCCTTTAGTGGGCCCAATGTTCTTCAATCTGACACTGCTTCTCGGTGAGAGTTGTATTTCACCACAGCCATATTCTTTAGCTCAGTGAAAGGACTGACATAAAGGGAAACCGTATCTACTCTGGCTGTCATTTCTCCCAGGAAGTCCTCTAATGCAGCTTGTTGCATAAGCAATGGCAGCCGTCCAATATCAGTTCACACTTGTCGGTGGCGCTTAGTCACAGACAAAGATCTTTCTTTACACCTTGAATTTGATCACTACAGAGTTGGACAATGGCCTGATCTGCAATGCGTTAATGTGCATGAGCAAAGACATGGTTTAGGCCATTGAAGGTCATTAAGCAAAACTCATACAGCTTTCCCACAGACTGAAAGGTTGGTATCAAGACTTCCAAGACAGACAAGACTTCCCTGTCCTCCCCAAGAGGATGACTGTCCATGTTCTCCTCCTCACCCTCCTCCTCCTCATTATCACCCAATCCTCATTGAGATGAGTTGATGCTAGGCTGCATAGTTCCTTGCTTTGCCTTCAATGCCTCCTCTTTAACTGTGAGCACCAAGCTTTTCAGTAGACAGAGAAGCGGGATGGTGATGCTAATTATGGCGACATCACCGCTCACCATCTTAGAGGATGGCACAGATCTCAGACATCCATGCCCATCAGTTCTTATGTGTGGAGGCTGACCTGAATGCCTATGGGCATGTTGAAGCTGGTACCCACCAACTGCCTTCTGCTGCTCACAAATCCTTCCCAACATCTGAAACGTTGATTTTCAACATGGTGACATCGCACAGCAGTCGGTAAGCTGCAGCATATGCTGCTAAAGCACTGCCAGGGTGGCAGAAGCTATAGCTGACTTTCTGAAATGGGCACACATGCGTTGTACTTTCATAAGCAGCTCTGGCTGATCTGGGTAGCTTTTGAGAAACCGCTGAACCACTAAGTTTAGCACATTTAGTGCTCTCTTGTTACTAATGTGTACCCCTGTATGGAGAACAATATCCGTACCGAAAAATTAAAAGATGAAATTTAGCCTGCTTTATTTCTATACTAAGAAACCCAATTTCGATTATATCTTGTATACCCCTGTGACAAAGATATCAGCACCAAAGAATTAATTTCTCTAGAGTAGAACTAGTACAATGGTGACTGACAACTCTTCCACTACATCCAAACCCAATAGATGGAGAGAGACCCAATCAGGAGTGTTCACATTTTAATAAATTAGGGCCTAAAACCACCAAAGTGGCATCAATTTCACTAGAGTATAAGCAGTATAATGAGGACCAACAATGCTTCCACTACAGCCAACCTAATAGATGGAAACTCAATCAGGATTCCCCACATTTCCAAAAATTAGTGGCAGACACCAGCAAAGTGGCATCAATTTCACCAGAGTAGAAGTAGTTTAATGGAGACAGAAACCTCTTCTACTACATCCAAACCCAATAGGTAGAGACCCAATCAGGAGTGTTCACATTTTTATTAATGAGGGCCTAAAACCACCAAAGTGGCATCAATTTCACTAGATTTTAAGTAGTATAATGGGGACCGACACCTCTTCCACTACTGCCAACCCAGCAGATGGAGACACAATCAGAACTGTTCACATTTAAAAAAATTTGAGCCGAAGACCAGCATTTCCGTAGCCAACAGACTGGAGATGGTAGAGTTCAACCTCTTAGCTTTGTCATGTGTAGGAGGAAACCATCTTTTAAGTGACCACAACCATGGGACCCAGGGCTGGCTGCAGTGCTGAGAGAGGGTGGAGTATGGTGAAACGGACAAACTGCTGGACCATGAGTGAGGTGCAGGTGGAGATGTTACAGTGGATTGAGAAATGTGTGGTGTGCTCGGTGAAACAAACACACCAGGCATGTCCGCTTCCGTTAGAGCTGATGGGCTCTCACTCAGCCTGACTGAAGCAGGTATGCAACTGGATGTTCTGCGGTGGGAGACCTGCATGACAATACTGGGCACAGTAACAGAGGAGGAGGAAGAAGCAGCAGATGTGTTTGATGGGGCGGCTGATGGTTGTTTATTGAAAACCAATTTTGAGTTCATCATGTTTGTGTACCCCTGTGTTGAGAACAATATCTGCACCAAAAAAATAATTTCACTAGTGTATAACTATTATAATGGAGACCAAAACCTCTTCCACTACAGCCAACCCAATAAATGGAGACCCAATCAGGATTCCCCACATTTCCAAAAATTAGTGGCAGACATGAGCAAAGTGGCATCAATTTCACCAGAGTAGAAGTAGTTTAATGGAGACAGAAACCTCTTCCACTACAGCCAAACCCAAAAGATGGAGACCCAATCAGGATTCTCCACATTTCCAAAAATTAGTGGCAGACACCAGCAAAGTGACATCAATTTCAGTACAGTAGAAATTGTAGAATTAGGAATGACACATCTTCTCCTAAAGCCAACTCAGAAGATGGAGACTCAATCAAAAGTGTTTACATTTCCCTAAATTAGGGAATTGTAAATTTCACTACGGTTGAAATTGTAGAATTAGAAACTAAAATCTCTTCCACGACAGACAACCCAGCAGATGGAGACACAATCAGGAGTGCACCATCCTCTTCAGTCATTCACCACATGTCAGACTTGTCCTCTGTTGTGCACGAGTTGTTCTAAAAAATGTGTGAAAGGACTCACAGAAATTGCTTCTGCCACTTACACTACTAAGAAGTAGATTAGAAAAACTCCAGCGCCTTCTCTGTATCCATCACAAGAGATGTAAAGTTAAAACATCCATTTTATTAGTTTTGTTAAAAAAGCGCCATATGTAAGGCAGATCTTACGCGTTTCAAACCAAACAGGGCTTCTTAATCATAGGTTACATTGCTATAGTTAAAAGACATACATATACATATGGACTGAAAACAAGAGAGAAAATAGGGTGGAGACAACAAAGAACAGGAAGTTCATTAGTGAATGAAAATCTTCCTGAGGATAATTGCTCAGTAATATGCATAAACTTATGTGCATGGTATGCTGGCAAATTAAGTACACCATTAGAAAAAAGTACAAAAAATGTACATTAGATCATTGCGAAAATTGAGACCATTGGGAATGCGAGTGTTAAGTTTAAGAATCCACAAGGCTAAGAGAAGCTTGCCTCTATCTCATCCACATATTTGTCTTTGCACCTCATCTATATCAATAACCTTAAGGCTGTGTGCCCGCGATGCGTTTTTTAAGCATTTCCGCAGCGGCAAAAACGCTGCAGAAATGCTTCAAAAATGCATGGTAGAAGGCCTGCCATGTTCCCCAATGATAATCCGCATGTGCTGTGCACATGCTGCGGAAATTTCCGCTGCGGATTATCATTGCGGAAAAAAACGCAGCACTACCAGTTATTTTGCGGAAGTGCTGCGTTTTCGCCGCCATTGACTTGCATTAGACCACATGGATTACGCATCACTGTATATGTAGATGCACATTCCATGCGTTCTAATGTGCGGATGGTACCCAGGTGTGGAGGAGAGGAGACTCTCCTCCGGACCTGGGTACCATAGAAAACTGTAAAAAAAAGAGTAAAATAAAAAATAAATATATACTTTCCTTCTGGCGGCCCGTGCTGCGCTCCTCCTCGCATGCCGGCAGTTCGCAATGGAATGAAGGACCTGTGCTGACGTCAGAGTCATGTGACGGGTCACGCGACGCTGACGTCGGCAGGTCCTTCAATCCTCCGCTGCCGGGACAGTGAAGAAAGACAGCGCGGGCCATCGGAGGGTAAGTATATATTTATTTTTTTATTTTTTGACATACTTTAGGTCACAAAGGAGCTTAATAGATAAAGGCAAAATGGTTATAGTGGCCCTAGTATGCACAATATATTCCATATCTATAACAGATTGCCCACCTAAGGACTAATACGGTAAGGGATCATCGTGTAACACTACACAAAAAGGGGGGGAGGCCGAAGCACAAAAAAAGATGATGTGTTATGAACATGGTAAAAAGGTATAAATTTATTAGCAATAGGGGTGAAGTAACACACATAAGATGCAAAGTATTCAAATGGCGCACACATTGGATGGAAAAAACTCAGGATCAGGTGAGATGTACATATGGTAGCAGATACACAATAGACCTGAACTCGCTTAAACATATAACATTAGTAATATAAAGCATAGTTCATGGAGACCTTAAATTATACATAAACCGTACTACGTAGCATGACAGTAAGTCTCCAAAAGATAGTCTACCTGTGCCTGGTATGTGTGCGCAGACCCCGACGCGCGTTTCGGCGGGCAGCCTTTGTCAAGGGGTATGTGCAGAGTGATATCGGTGCAGTATAAAAAGGCACGAGCAGCCAATAGAAAAGGTCCCACCTGCCGCGCCCCCCCCACCAATTAATTATGTAACACCAACTTATCTGTGAATACCCCGCACGTGACGCGCAAGTAGGGTATGGTGTACCGATGTCACAGAAACCTGTATGTAGCATGGAAAAAACGCCCACAAATGTTACCCAGGAATGCAAAGCGCAAACCGGAAGTGACGCGCCCGTTCCCGAGGTAACCAGGACGCGCGCGTACAGGTAAGCGAAGGTAACCAGGACGTCGCCGATTGGAGGGAGTGCAGGGACCACGGGACGCGCGCGTACAGGTAAGCGAAGCAGCCTGACGGGTAAAAGAGGCAGGGAGGGGTTGCAGCCACAAAGGTATGGATATAACTACCCATGGAATGGGTTTGAAAGATTAGTAAATACATATATCGTGTATATATGAGGCCAAAAATGTATAAGGTTTATGGGCAATTTAGACAGAGTATCATATGCATGTAGTAATATATCAGTAATGTATCGGAGTATATGCAAATTGAAATACCTCTTGTCTAATGACCAATACATAAGGAAATAGAATTGCAATGGAATATATAGACAGCAAAAATTATAATATACATAAACAAAGCAAGATGTCATATATAATAATAATCCATACCCCAATATATTTGTAAAGAAGGATATATGAATACAGGAAATGCAGTATAATATATTAACAGCAATACAATCATTATACATCTGTGAACCGAGATCTCATACAACATAATAATACAAAGCCGATTGTGGTTGTAGGGGGAGGCATTTTGTATACATCATGACACATAATTCAGATCTTGAGTGATCATAAACATCATGAAAGCGCAGAGTGGGACATTGAAGGACGTACCTAAGATAAAACGTATAATTAAAATCAAATCGAATTAAAATAACAAATACAATGAATCCACAGTGTGCATGTGGATAAAGGAAGAAAAAGGTGGGAGGGGGGGGGGGAAGGAAAGAGGGAGCAGGGAGGGGGATGGAGAGGGAAGGGGAAAAGAAAAGGAAAGAAAGGAAGGGAAACCAGGGGGGGGGGAGAGAAAGGAAGGGGGAGGGGGGGGGGAGGGAAGGGGGAAGGGGGAAGGAAGGCAATCACAAGAAGGGAACGAAGCTCAAATTCTCATTGAGACCATGTGGATTGGTGGTATTAAGTGTCCAAATCCACCTGGCCTCAAGTTGGGCCAGGCGTTTAGACATGGGCCCCCCACGAATCCCCATATCTAGGCAGTCGATTCCTTTAACTCTCAACAAGTTGCCATTACATTGATGATACTGTTTAAAGTGGCGTGGGATAGTTTTAAGATTAGGCATGTCGGTCTGCTCCAATGCCGCAAAAATACCCAAAACGTGTTCCCTAATACTTTAGGTCACAGTATATAAATCCATGCTGTTGGCATGGATTTATATAGTGTGACCAAGTTGACAAGCACTTTCCAAGTGATGCTAAAATCGCTTGGAAAGCGCTTGTCAACCCGCATGCGGAAATGCAAGTGAAGAACGCTTCACATCCGCATGTCCCTGGCAAGAAAACGCATGTACACTCCGCATGCGTTTTTTTCTACCAGGGAGATGCAGAAACACTCAGGAAAAAATCCTGAGCATTTCTGCATCGTGGGCACATAGCCTAAGTGTGGAAAGATCACCACAGTGCAAATCAGCAAAATGTTTGCTGAGCCCTGACATGGAGCGACTCACTGTATTAGGAATAACACGGTATGTAAGAGAAAGAAACAACAAGTTACTTTCTCCACAGCTTATAGCACAGACTATCTGGCTATTACAGATTTAATTTGGAAATATGCTTGTATATTACATCAGGACAAAGCACTTCAGAACATCCTTAAGGAAGGAATTCATTTTGTTGTTAAAAAATCCCCCAATATAGGAAATTTATTATCTCCAAGTTTTTTGTCCACCAAAAGCCCAAGGTCAGACACATGGCTTCATATTAATGGATCCTATAAATGTGGAGGCACCAAGTGTAATATTTGCAAATTTATGTTTGCAAAAGAATACTTCTTTCTGTATTTTTTCTCTATCGAGGACTTCTCAAAGTATCAATATCAAGATATTCTTATAAAAAAAATGCATCCATTTATTCTCGGGTTGTCCATTAAAAAGAATTATTGCAGAAGGTACATACAATAAATAGTTACAAAGTGATTGTCCATTTGTCCATAATTAGCTTAATTGTTGAGATTCACCCATCTTTCCCTGGGATCCTGGATGGTAGATTGCGTCTGTCTGTGTCCAGCACGTGTGTCTGGATGGCACCATGGGTAAAGAACGTATTTCCTTGGGCCTACATCAGCAGCTGGTTTACACACAGACCCTCGTCCTGTGGAATGGCAAGAGAGCCCCCCCTGTCTCTAACATGGGCTTTTATAGGCCAGTCATATGGCACCTGTTCCTCTAATTATGGTGCTGAACCAAAAATACACAAATAGCGCATGTCAGCTAAAAACCCTAACACGATGGCTGATGCAATCTGTATGGTACAGAATTCAGAATAAAATAAATATCAATAATTAATATTTAACAATTCCCCCTTTTTGAGTATGACAGACATCAACTGAAATCCTCAAAGAAGATAGGTTCATCATTAGGATAACAGTATAATTTTCTTTTTTCTTCTTCCTTGTCAATATTATTTAATGTTCATAATAATAATAATATCAATATCGGATTATTGTTATATAATGATGTAAATTCATTTTATGGTAAGCCGTAATATTCATTTAACATATATAATTATACTTCCCTAAATCTAAATCGAAGTAATCACGGGTCCAATCGTCATCATCTGATGTCATCGGGTCTTCGTCTCGTCTTCTTCTTGGTTCTTTTAAAACATGGTCTTTAGATGAAAACTCCTTTGAACTAAATTATAACGTGTAGATATTGTACAATCCATAATTGTGTTCATTATTGTTCAGTCCATAAACTGTACTCTTTATTAGAAAGATCATGTGTGTCAATTAATAAGAAAACAAAGTCCATGGATGAAATGTAGCTTTAATATCTGTGCAGTGTCACCTCGACTTACGTTAGATTGTCTTTGGATAATTCTGGAATCCTCCGTGTCTTCCGCACTGGTATCGTGTCACTTTTGGAACAGATGTGACGTCTTTGGTCAGCAAAGCAAGGGTTAACTTGACACTAACCAGTACTTAGTCCTTAATGTACAGGACACATATGTCAGGCTGGCAGAATCCTGACACTCCTTTTCACCAGCCTTCATTGATAGGAAACACTGGAACGTGATGAAACTTGAACACAACCCAGTTCATTTAGGATCATTGTCCTCTGCAGTCCTGGTTATCAGTGGTGTGAATGTATTGTAATTGACACAGTCTATTATAACACTCAGCATTCACAACATCTTTACCTTCTGAGACTTCCGGATATCGGTTGCTTCTTCTTGTAACTTTTGAGAATCTCTTTGATTTATAAATATGAACAGTCTTTATTACGATAGAATTCATAATTGCGATGTCTTGATTGAAGTCTTCATTCCCTAATCTGATACCAAATCTGGCAATTTTCCTAACCTATAATATCACAGCGTACCATAGCAATCACTAATATCCATCTAATTATTATCAAAATATTAAATAAATGATGTTTGGAATAATAAACAATAATAGATAGTAATTCATTATTAATCAAGTTCTTCATGTGATAGAATATTTTTATGTCATAGGTGTAATTACCTTTTCCAACCCATAGGTGTCAGTGTGTTTTGAAACAACAAGTCCTTATATCTTTATTAAACCAATAATACCAAAGAATGTATACTCATGAACCAAAATGAATAAATACAGTAGAGACCAAAAGTTTGGACACACCTTCTCATTTAAAGATTTTTCGGTATTTTCATGACTATGAAAATTGTACATTCACACTGAAGGCATCAAAACTATGAATTAACACATGTGGAATTATATACTTAACAAAAAAAGTGTGAAAGAACTGAAAACATGTCTTATATTCTAGGTTCTTCAAAGTAGCCACCTTTTGCCTTGATGACTGCTTTGCACACTCTTGGCATTCTCTTGATGAGCTTCAAGAGGTAGTCACCGGAAATGGTCTTCCAACAATCTTGAAGGAGTTCCCAGAGATGCTTAGCACTTGTTGGCCCTTTTGCCTTCACTCTGTGGTCCAGCTCACCTGAAACCATCTCGATTGGGTTCAGGTCTGGTGACTGTGGAGGCCAGGTCATCTGGCGTACCACCCCATCACTCTCCTTCTTGGTCAAATAGCCCTTACACAGCCTGGAGGTGTGTTTGTGGTTATGATCTCCTTTTCTACTCCCCTCTAATCTCCTCCTCCCACAATCGCATACAAGATTTCTCCCATGCATCTCCCCTACTCTGGAACCCTCTACCCCAACACATCAGACTCTCGTCGACCGTGGAAACCTTCAAAAAGAGCCTGAAGACCCACCTCTTCCAACAAGCCTACAACCTGCAGTAACCACCACTCCACAAATAATGCTGCATGACCAGCTCTACCCTCACCTACTGTATCCTCACCCATCCCTTGTAGACTGTGAGCCCTCGCGGGCAGGGTCCTCGCTCCTCCTGTACCAGTCGCGGTCACATTGTGTTTAAGATTATTGCAATTGTTCTTGTATGTATACCCCTTCTTCACATGTGAAGTGCCATGGAATATATGGCGCTATAATAATGAATAATAATAATAATTGTCCTGTTGAAAAATAAATTATGGTCCAACTAAACGCAAACAGGATGGAATAGCATGCAAGCTGCAAGATGCTGTGGTAGCCATGCTGGTTCAGTATGCCTTCAATTTTGAATAAATCCCCAACAGTGTCACCTGCAAAGCACCCCCACACCATCACACCTCCTCCTTCATGCTTCACGGTGGCAACCAGGCATGTAGAGTCCATCCGTTCACCTTTTCTGCGTTGCACAAAGACACGGTGGTTGGAACCAAAGATCTCAAATTTGGACTCATCAGACCAAAGCACAGATTTCCACTGGTCTAATGTCCATTCCTTGTGTTCTTTAGCCCAAACAAGTCTCTTCTGCTTGTTGCCTGTCCTTAGCAGTGGTTTCCTAGCAGCTATTTTACCATGAAGGCCTGCTGCACAAAGTCTCCTCTGAACAGTTGTTGAAGAGATGTGTCTGCTACTAGAACTCTGTGTAGCATTGACCTGGTCTCTAATCTGAGCTGCTGTTAACCTGTGATTTCTGAGGCTGGTGACTCGGATAAACTTATCCTCAGAAGCAGAGGTGACTCTTGGTCTTCCTTTCCTGGGGCGGTCCTCATGTGAGACAGTTTCTTTGTAGCGCTTGATGTTTTTTGCAACTGCACTTGGGGACACTTTCAAAGTTTGCCCAATTTTTCGGACTGACTGACCTTCATTTCTTATAATGATGGCCACTCGTTTTTATTTACTTAGAATTTGTATTACGGCAAGAAAAAAGCAGCTAACAGTCTATTCAGTAGGACTATCAGCTGTGTATCCACCTGACTTCTGCACAACACAACTGATGGTCCCAACCCCATTTATAAGGCAAGAAATCCCACTAATTAAACCTGACAGGGCACACCTGTGAAGTGAAAACCATTTCCGGTGACTACCTCTTGAAGCTCATCAAGAGAATGCCAAGAGTGTGCAAAGCAGTCATCAAAGCAAAAGGTGGCTACTTTGAAGAACCTAGAATATAAGACATATTTTCAGTTGTTTCACACTTTTTTGTTAAGTATATAATTCCACATGTGTTAATTCATAGTTTGATGCCTTCAGTGTGAATGTACAATTTTCAAAGTCATGAAAACAGAGAAAAATCTTTAAATGAGAAGGTGTGTCCAAACTTTTGGTCTGTACTGTATATGAATGAATGCAAGAATGACTTATTGTGTTTACTCAGAAAATGTAAACATTTTTTCCTTCTTATATTAGAACCATATCATTATATTTGATGAAGCAATATTCTTGTATTAGACATTACTTTATTAAATATTAATGTGTTTTCTCAATTTAGATATTGAACTAAAATAACATCAAAAATATGAGAATTAAAAAAGAAAAATGGAAAAATAATTAGAAAGTAAGAATAAAATTAAAAAATGAAAAATAAAATTAAGAGTAAAAATAAGAATAAAAATAAAAATAAGGCCTTTATATGTTAATGACAAATGCAGAGTAATTATATTCTTCATAAAAATACCCTTATATTTCCATTATCTGGATGATTTCTTATTTGTCATAACCTTGTATTACCAATAGTGTTGAGCCACCCCCGAAGGGTTCGGGTTCAGTTCGGTTCGTTGAATACCGGCATGTTCGCCGATCGGTTCGTCGTACGGTTCGTCGAACACCGTTAAAACCAATGGCAGGCAAACAAAAACACATAGAAAACACCTTCAAAAGGTGTCCAAAAGTTGACAAACTGCTCAGAAAACACAACTAACACATGGAAAAGTGACAAGTACATATAGTCATGCGAAAAGAAAAGAGGTGGAGGAGTAAAAGGAGGAGGAGACACAGATATAGGCATGTCATGCCCTTCTAAAATCAAGAAAGGCTGGAGTAAAAATCTAAAATCAGCCTACCAACACCCAGACGTCGTAACAAGAAAATTAAAAAAAGAAATATCTTTAGGTAGAATGGCGGTTCCATTCAGAACACTTTCCTTACAAGACATAGTGGTATCCTTGTTGGGAGTCGTGCCAATAAACGAACCCAATACATTCAGACTAATCCACCATTTGTCATATCCAAGGGGCAGGTCAGTAAACGACAACATCGACGCGGAACCAAGTACAGTAGTATATACTGTACATCCTTTGACAAGGCAATCAGGCGGGTCAAGAAGTTGGGAAGGGGCACCCTAATGGCCAAAACAGACATTGAGGGGGCGTTCCGGTTATTTACTACCTGTGCCTCCGACTAGTGTCCGCCTATTGGGCTGCTTCTGGGAAGGAGCATACTATATAGATCGCTGTTTGCCCATGAGGTGCTCCAGATCATGCTCATTATTTGAGGCGTTTAGTTGCTTCCTCGAATGGGTCGTCATGGACGTTTCTAAGGGGGCACATATTATCCATTACCTCGACGACTTCTTATGCCTGGGCCCAAAAGATTCACCACAGTGTGAATACATGCGGTAGTCTACCTGTGAGAAGGAGAGAGATGGAGGGAGAGCGGACACCACAGAGTCGAGGGGTTAGATGGAGAACGGAAGAAGGAAAGAGGGCGAGGGAGGTAAGGTAGTACGGTGGAAGGCCGACCTGAGCCCCCCACATTCCTGCTGGGCGGGAAACAGCCCTGGGAGGAAAAGCCACTTGCGCATCCCTTTGAGGTTACGGGCGCGAGTGGGCAGAGGGACTACGCTGGAGTGCGAAGCCGACACGGCAGTTCCTGCCCGTGCGACCCCCGTGTCGCCGGGTTTGTGCCAGAGCCGCGGTGGACCCTGACGGCCATCCCTCCCTCTCCCAATACTGGTGCCTGTCCGCTGGTGGGTGGAGACCCCCCACGGTGGAGGCAGGTCTAAGCTCTGTAATTTGAATGAGTACACTTTAAATCCATTTACAAGAATCTATTGGAGGGCAAGTCTGGTGCCAGCAGCCACGGTAATTCCAGCTCCAGTAGCGTCCACTAAAGCTGCTGCAGTTAAAAAGCTTTTATAAGGATTGAGCTTGGTGGTCCGCTGTAAGGCGTGCTACTGCCAGTTCCAGCTCCCTTGCCTTGGGGAGCCTCCCCAATGCTCTTCACTGAGTGTCCCGGGGGCCCGAAGCGTTACCTTTGAAAAAATTTAGTGTCCAAACCACAGGTGGTGTAGCTTGCTTAACAGCTGGGCTACTCCACTGACTAGCAGACACTGCTACTCGGCCCAAAGTATTGCCTGGACTGGATGCAGTTAAAAATTTGTAATTAGATCTACAGGTGGTGTAGCTTGCAAAACAGCTGGGCCACTCCCCTGACTAGCAGACACTGCTACTAGGCCCAAAGTATTGCCTGGGCTAGATGCAGTTAAAAATGTGTAATTACATCTACAGGCGGTGTAGCTTGCAAAACAGCTGGGCTACCCTGCTGACTAGCAGGCACTGCTACTAGGCCCAAAGTATTGCCTGGGCAAGATGCAGTTAAAAATTGTTATTAGATACAAAGGCGGTGTAGCTTGCTTCAGATGGGTTACTCCGCTGACTACGAGACACTGCTACTAGCCCAAAATGATTGGCGGGGTTAGATGCAGTAATAAATTGTTATTAGATACACAGGCGGCGTCGCTCGCTTCACAGCTAGGCTACTACGCTGACTAGCAGACACTGAAGCTTTGGAGCAGACCTCTGATTCCCAGGCTATAGTATGAGTAAACAGCTCTTCAGACTCAACCATCTGTGTAACCCCAAGCCAGAGTGTGTGTGGTTTCTTACGGTTAAAAGTGTGGGGGCGGATCGACCCGACCCACCTGGAATTGACGATGCCAACGTCATTTAAAACACAGCAAGGGGACTCCAAAAAAAAGTCTCCATTTTTTCCAAAAATTGTGGCACAGACACCACTTAAGTAGCATCAATTGCCCCAGAGTTGCTTAAAATGGTTGGTGAGGTGATTTTCCAAAATCCTAAAGCTTTTAGTCACCCCAGGATGACACAGGGGTAGAAAAGTCCTTGCGGATCCATGATTTGTTCATCTTTATGAACGTGAGTCTGTCTACATTGTCAGTGGACAGCCGCAAGCGCTTATCTGTCAGCACACCACCAGCAGCACTGATCACACGTTCAGAGAGAATGCTGGCTGCAGGGCACGACAAGATCTCCAAGGCATGAGTGGCGAGCTCAGGCCATTTTTCCAGATTGGAAGCCCAAAATGAGCAAGGGTCCAGTGACACAGTCATGGCTTCGATGTTCACTTGGAGAAACTCCTGTACCATCCTCTCTAGGCGTTGACTATGTGTCAGACTTCTTGTCTCCTTTGGCCTTGCAAAGGATGGTGTAAAAAATTGATGAAACGATTCCAAAAAATTGCTGTTACCAGCAGATACGGTGTTACTGTTACGGTTTGAGTCATGAAGACTCGACAGTCCCACGGTTTTCAAGTTATTACTGTAAGATTCACTACATGAACCACTGGTGTTTTGTGGAAAAGCACATGTAAGATTTTGTAACAGCCTCTGCTGATACTCCTGCATGCGTGAATCCCTTTCTATGGCAGGAATTATTTCGGCAAATTTATTTTTGTACCAGGGATCTAAGAGTGTGGCAACCCAGTCGTCGGGATTACTTCAAATTCTGACAATCCGAGGGTCATGTTGCAGGTAGCGCAGCAAGAAGGCACTGATGTGTCTTGCGCATCCAGGAGGACCCAGTCCTTGTAGTGTTGGTGGCGAGGTAAGAATCTTGCTTCCTTCCTCTGCCCTCTCCCCCCAACCTTGCACAACAGAAAAGTCTTCCATGCCCATCGCGAGTTCGTCCTCCACTTCTTCCTTGGCTCCTGCACCTTCCTCAACAGTTTGGCTGCTACCATGCGCCCTCGTTAATTCCTCTCCCCCACCCTCCCATGCCTGCCGCCTTGGTGCTGCCGACCATCTGGACCTTGGAGATGTTATCCCTTCCACATACGACTCCTCCTCTACTTCCTCCCCCTACTCTTGTCCCACCACCTGACTCCGAATTCTGTTTAAAGTGTGCTTCAGCATGTAAATTACCGGAATAGTCATGCTGATAATGGCATCGTCAGCACTAAACATCTTCGTCGCCATTTCAAAACTGTGCAGAAGGGTGCATAGGTCCCTGATCTGAGACCACTCCTGCAGTGTGATTTGCCCCACCTCTGGATCTCGTTGGCTCAGGCTATACGTCAGAACGTATTGCACCAGGGCTCGTCGGTGCTGCCACAGTCGCTGCAACATGTGCAGAGTTGAATTCCACCGTGTCGGCACATCGCATTTCAGCCGGTGAACTGGCAGGCCCAACGACTTCTGTAGAGATGTAAGTCGTTGAGCTGCGGGATGCGAACAGCGGAAGTGAGCACAAGTGACCGTGCCCTCTGCAGAAGGCCATCTAGTCCGGGATAGTGGGCTAAAAATTGCTGGACAACCAGGTTCAACACGTGAGCCATACAAGGCACGTGTGTGACATTGCCCCGGCGAAGGGCCGCACCCAGGTTTTCAGCATTGTAGCACACGGCCTTCCCTAGCTGCAGGTTCAGTGGAGACAACCATTCATGAAATTCGGTCTCCAGAGCTGACCACAACTCCTCAGCTGTGTGACTCACATTTCCCAGACATTTCAAAGTAAACACCGCCTGATGCCGTTGAGCCCTGCTGTCAGCATAGTAAGGAGGTATGCAGGATTCCTTCTGTGCAGTTAGAACGCGGGTGGCATTACCAGACAGGCTTTGGGTGCAGGTGGAGGACCGAGAGGAGGTTGAGGAGGCAGAAGCAGTGGAGGAACTTCTAGATAAAGAGGATTGACGCACAACTTGTGGGGACTGCAAGACTTGGACAGCAGCCCCTTGTCCTGCTGTCACCATAGTTACCTAGCGCCCAGTCAGCGACTTGTAATGCCCCTGTCCATGCCTACTCGTCCAAGTGTCTGTGGTGAAATGCACCCTGTCACACACAGAGTTTCTCAGGGAAGCGGTGATGTTGTGTGCGACATGCTGGTGTAGCGCAGGCACACCTTTCTTTGAGAAGTAGTGGCGACTGGGCATCTGGTACTGGGGCACTGCGACGGATATAAGGTCTCGAAAATCCTCTGTGTCCACCAGGCGGAAAGGCAGCATTTCTGTAGCCAATAGCTTTCAGATGGTGAAATTCAACCTCTTAGCTTTGTCATGGCTAGGAGGAAATGGTCTTTTACTTGTCCACATCTGAGGGACCGAGGGCTGGCTGTTGTGCTTAGACGGGGTTGAGTAGGGTGTCCCCAGCAAACTGCCGGTCTGTGAGGAAGATGCAGGCAGAAAAGTAAGGTTGCCTTGATCCAAAGGTGGTGCTCTCGATGTTGGAGAGCACTCAACACCAGCAGGTGTTTCCACTTCCAAATGAACTGACGATCTGCCAATCACACTGGCTGTTGCGGGTAAAGAGGTGGCAGGTCTGCGTTCAAAAACATGTGTGACTGCTGTCCCCCCAGTCACAAAGGATGAAGAGGCCGTGGATGCACAAGATAAGGCAGACGGTAGTTGGCCCGGCCCGCTAGGCTACATTGTAGCACAGTGAGCTTCCCACTGCAACTTATGCTTCATATCCATGCGACGGTTCATCCATGAAGTACTCAAACTATGGATTTTTTGGCCTCTACTTAGGTTTTGGTGACAAATGTTACAGATAACATGAGTTGGGTCATCCTTATCGATCTCAAAAAATTCCCAGGCTATGCAAGGCTTAGAGCCCATGCGTCCTGAATAGTGTTGAGCCACCCCCGTAGTGTTCGAGTTCGGTTCGGTTCGTCGAACACCCGTGTGTTCGCCGAACTGTTCGTCGAACACCTTCGAACACCGTTAAAACCAATGGCAGGCAAACAAAAACACACAGAAACACATAGAAAACACCTTCAAAGGTGTCCAAAAGCTGACAAACTGCTCAGAAGACACAACTAACACATGGAAAAGTGACAAGTACATATAGTCATGCGAAAAGAAAAGAGGTGGAGGAGTAAAAGGAGGGGGAGACACAGATATAGGCATGTCATGCCCTTCTAAAATCCAAAAAGTGAGAAGCCGACACGTTCAGTCCGCTCCTGCCCGTGCCACCTCCGCGTCGCCGGGTTTGTGCCAGAGCCGCGGTGAACCCGGACGGCCAGCCCCCCTCTCCCAATACTGGTGCCTGTCCGCTGGTGGGTCGAGCGAGCCCCCCTGTGGTGGAGGCAGCTCTAAGCTTTTTAATTTAAATTGTCTCTCTAATTTGAATGAATACACTTTAAATCCATTTACAAGGATCTATTGGAGGGCAAGTCTCATGCCAGCAGCCGCGTAATTCCAGCTCCAGTAGCATCCACTAAAGCTGCTGCAGTTAAAAAGCTTTTATAAGGATCGAGCTCGGCTGTCCACCGCAAGGCATCCTACTGCCAGTCCCAGCCCCTATGCCTTGGGGTGCCTCCTGATGCTCTTCACTGAGTATCCCGTGGTCCGAAGCATTTCCTTTGAAAAAATTAAGTGTCCAAACTACAGGTGGTGTAGCTTGCTTAACAGCCGGGATAATCCGCTGACTAGCAGACACTGCTACTAGGCACAAAGTATTTCCTGGGCAAGATGCAGTTAAAAATTTGTAATTAGATACTCTCATTGGATGCTGAGAAAGCATTCCATAGAGTCTCCTGGAACGCCATATAAGATTCTCTTAAAAAGCTTGGGGTAGGTGTCTAGGGGACCCTTTTATAGCCAAAATCACGGCACTGTATCACAATACGTCACCTAGGCTGAAGATAAATGGAACTGTAGCACCCTGAGGGCTCGGTTGCTACAGAGGTATTGCACCTCACCCAGAGGTGTGATATCTCACTCTCAGGTAAGGATGTAGTATGGATCAGGACCCGACACCTGCATGCATTACACCACATTGCCGTGGGGCAGGGCGACCAATATGCCCCTGAGATGGGCACGACAGTCCCTGTCCCTGGCTGGAGTGGGGGGAGGGAACACTGAGGAAGGGGAACCCTGTAGTGCAGGAGCAGGGAGGAAGCAGTTCCTGGGTGCATTGAGAAGGGAGTATAAAAGGTGGGCACCATCTTAGATCGGTGCAGAGAAGTCTGAGCAGAAGTGGCAGGGAGCAGGGGCTCTGCATGAGCTCTGCTCCGGAGGCGGGCCTAGTAACAGAGGCCCAGGCCTGGAAGAGGGAGAAGGAAGGAAGAGGAGCGGAGAAGGCTCCAGGAACGAGGAACGAAGGGATCCCAGGGGTGCGGACGGGCGAGTCGCCACCGCACGCCCGAATCCACCTGCGTGGAGGGGTCAGGCCAAAGGGGGAGACCGGTCCCCGAAACTAGTGGAGTCAGGAAACGACCCTCAGCTAGAAACAGGAGGCTGTGACATATTATGTGGCGCAGCCCCTCGCTACACCCGCTAGGAAGGCACCACATAGGGTCAGGGAAACTGGCGCCAAGTTTACCAAGAGGAGGCCCGAGGCAGCCGGACAGAAGGGTTGGTAAGAAAGGCCATACAAAGGACACACAAAGGGGGTCCTGTGAAGCGCTCCAAAGTTATCTGGGAGTTGTCTGAGCCCCTCACCTGGTGAGCACAGTACGACGTGGGCAGCCGTTACCTGCAGACGTGGTCTGGATATTAAGAACTGTGAGTAAAGGCCCTGGACTGCATCACTGACTCCGTGTCGTTACTGCTGCTGCCCTGCACCATCACCCCCATCCTCCGCATACACTGCCCTGAGGCTATACTCCTCCCGTGTGGAGTTATGCTACGCTCTGCTGCACCCACAACACCAGCCTCAGCGGTCTGCCCTGGAGCGGCGGTTCACTCTGACCGCAATCCACGGGTGGCGTAGTCGGACATTTAAACATCAAAACCACATAGTTTCGCCACTGGTTTGACCGCCCTGAGCCACGGAACCGGGTCGCCGCCACGGAGACTACAACCACCAGCATCCACCAAAAAGGGTCCGGCTCCGGGTGTCCCAAGGCCCAGGGGGCGCGTCAGAACATTTTCATCACCTTTCACAATCACCAATGGGACAAGGCAGGGATGTTCTCTGTCCCCTCTCTTATACATCCTAGTGACGGAGCACCTGCTCTCATCAATTCGCCATAACCCCAATATTAGGTGGATTGAGGTGGGAGGCACCGAGTACAAGTGCTCTCTATTTGCTGATGATGTCCTAGTATATATCACTCAATCACATATATCCATCCATGCTGTTATGGCTGAAATAGATCACTTTGTTACATGGTCAAATTTTAAAATCAATGCAGCGAAGTCTGAGGCCCTCGATGTCTCCCTCCCCAAATCCATATAGGATTCCATCCAGTCCAACTTTCCCTTTGCCTGGCCCTCACAGGGTATCAAATACTTAGGAATTCCTATTCATAGAGACCTCTCCCATCTATGTTATCTTAATTTTGGGCCCTTTATTGAACAACTCCATACAGACCACGGTTGGCAAGTTAGAACTGTAAGATTCACTACGTGAACCACTGATGTTTTGTGGAAAAGCACATGTACACTGTGTTCCAAATTATTATGCAAAAAGTGTTAGGAGTGATAAGGGAAGAATTTGTTTGTTTGTCAGTTAAACTCATTGATGGTGATGTGTGTCAGGGCTCTTTATATCACTGTAAGCAATTGCAGACACCTGTGCTAATTAGTTTGGCAGGTGTGTCCAATGAAAGGCAAGACTACTTAAGAAGGCTGTCTCACATTATTAAGCAGCCTACATTTTCTGCCAAAATGGGAAAGAAAAAGGATGTGTCGGCTGCTGAGAAGCAACAAATTGTGGAGTGTTTAGGTCAAGGCATGACTACAATCAACATTGTGCGATGATCAGGATGAAGTGTCTTGGCAATCAAGAAGTATGTAGCTGATTCACAGTACACACGTGTGCGTGCTGATAAGGGCAAATTGAGGACTCTTTCCTACAGGCAATTACGTCAGGTTGAAAGAGCAGCAGCAAAAAAGCCTTGTCATAGCAGCAGACAAGTTTTTGAAGCTGCTGGTGCCTCCAACGTCCCCCGAACAACAAGATGCAGGGTCCTTCAGAGGTTTGCAGCTGTGCATACGCCATCCTGTCGACCTCCTCTATCCACTTCACACAAGCAGAAACGGCTCCAGTGGGCCAAACATTACATGAAGACTGATTTCAAAACTGTTTTGTTCACGGATGAGTGCCGTGCAGCGCTCGATGGTCCAGATGGATGGAGTGGAGGATGGCTGGTTGATGGACACCCCACGCAAACACGGCTACAGCGCCAACAAGGAGGAGGTGGAGTAATGTTTTGGGCTGGAATCATGGGGAGAGAGATTGTCAGCCCCTTTAGGATCCCTGAAGGCGCTAAAGATGAACTCCATAATGTATGTGGATTTTCTCAAACAGCACTTCCTGCCATGGTTCAAGAAGAAGAACCGTGTATTTCACAGCAAGATCATTTTTTTGCATGATAATGCACCATCTCATGCTGCACATAAAACATCTGCATCTCTGGCTGATATGGGCATAAAAGGGGACAAACTTATGGTGTGACCCCCATGCTCCCCTGACCTCTACCCCATTCAGAACCTTTGGAGCATCATTAAAAGGAGTGTCTATGATGGCGGGAGGCAGTTCACATCTAAGCAACAGCTCTGGGAGGGTATTCTGTCCTCATGCAAAACAATTGAAGCAGAAACCATCCAAAACCTGACAAATTCAATGGACGAGAGAGTTCAGAAGCTCCTTTCGAACAAGGGGTCCTATGTGAAAATGTAACATCACCTAGAATAAAGTTTTGAGTTGAAAACTGTTTGATTTCAGTTTCTAACAACCTGCTAATGCTTATAATTTCAAAAATGACCATTCATTTGGTCTTTATTAAAATGAAAAGGTTGATCGAAAAGTTTGGGGGATCTAAGAGTGTGGCAACCCAGTAGTCATGATTACTTCGAATTCTGACAATATGAGGGTCATGCTGCAGGTAGTGCAGCAAGAAGGCACTTATGTGTCTTGCGCATCTCGGAGCCCCAAAATTATTTTCCGGGCTAGATGCAGCTAAAAATTATTATTAATTTTAAATCTGGTGAAGCTTTAGTATAGATGGCCTAATAGGATCAGTGCTGCACACTGCTACAAAGCCCAAATTATTTTCCAGTCAAGATACAGATAAACATGATTAGTAATTTTAAATCTGGTGGAGCTTATTATAGATGGCCTAATAGAATCAGTGCTGCACACTGCTACAAAGCCCAAATTATTTTCCAGCCAAGATACAGATAAACATGATTAGTAATTTGAAAGCTTAAAACGGTTGGTAGGGTGATTTTAACCAATCATCAAGCTTTTACTCTCCCCAGGATGACACAGGGGTAGAAAAGTCGTTTCGGATCCCTGATTTGTTCATCTTTATGAACGTGAGTCTGTCTACATTATCAGTGGAGAGCCGCGTGCACTTATCTGTCAGCACACCACCAGCAGCGCTGAACACACGTTCAGACAGAACGCTGGCTGCGGGGCATGACAAGATCTCCAAGGCGTAAGTGGCTAGCTCCGGCCATTTATCCAGATTGGAAGCCCAAAAAGAGCAAGGGTCCAGTGACACAGTCATGGCTTCAATGTTTACTTGGAGATACTCCTGTACCATCGTCTCTAGGCGTTGACTATGTGTCAGACTTCTTGTCTCCTGTGGCCTTGCAAAGGATGGGCTAAAAAAGTGGTGAAATGATTCCGCAAAATTGATGTTACCAGCAGATACTGTGGTTCTGTTACGGTTTGAGTGCTGAACACTTGACGGTCCCACGGTTGGCAAGTTGGAACTGTGAGATTCACTACGTGCACCACTGGTATTTTGTGGAAAAGCACATGTAAGATTCTGCAACAGTCTCTGCTGATCCTCCTGCATGCGTGCATCCCTTTCTATGGCAGGAATAATTTCTGCAAATTTACTTTTGTACCGGGGATCTAACAGTGTGGCAACCCAGTAGTCAGGATTATTTCTAATTCTCACAATTCGAGGGTCATGTTGCAGGTAGTGCAGCAAGAAGGCACTCACGTGTGTTGCGCATCCAGGAGCACCAAGTCCCTGTTGTGTTGGTGGCGAGGTAACAATCATGCTTCCTTCCTCTGTCCTCTCCCCCCAACCTCGCACAACAGAAATGTGATCAAGGTCTCCCTCATCTGATGAGTCTTCCATCAGTTCGTCCTCCACTTATTCCTGGGCTCCTGCACCTTCCTCACTAGTTTGGCTGCTACCATGCGCCCTGGTAAAACCATCTCCCCCACCCTCACATGCCTGCCGCCTTGGTGCTGCCGACCGTCTGGACCTTGCAGATGTTAGCCCTTCCGCATACAACTCCTCCTCCTCTACTTCCTCCACCTTCTCTTGTGCCACCACCTGACTCCGAATTCTGTTTAACATGTGCTCCAGCATGTAAATCACCGGAATAGTCATGCTGATAATGGCATCGTCAGCACTAAACATCTTCGTCGCCATTTCAAAACTGTGCAGAAGGGTGCATAGGTCCCTGATCTGAGACCACTCCTCCAGCGTGATTTGCCCCACCTCTGGATCTCGTTGGCCCAGACTATACGTCAGAACGTATTGCACCAGGGCTTGTCGGTGCTGCCACAGTCGCTGCAACATGTGCAGAGTTGAATTCCACCGGGTAGGCACATCGCATTTTAGCCGGTGAAGTGGCAGGCCCAACGACTTCTGTAGAGATGTAAGTCGCTGAGCTGCGGGATGCGAACGGCGGAAGTGAGCACACAGCGACCGTGCCCTCTGCAGAAGGCCATCTAGTCTGGGATAGTGGGCTAAAAATTGCTGGACAACCAGGTTCAACACGTGAGCCATACAAGGCACGTGTGTGACATTGCCCCGGCGAAGGGCCGCACCCAGGTTTGCAGCATTGTCGCACACGGCCTTCCCTGGTTTCAGGTCCAGTGGAGATAACCATTCATGAAATTGGTTCTCCAGAGCTGACCACAACTCCTCAGCTGTGTGACTCACATTTCCCAGACATTTCAATGTAAAAACCGCCTGATGACATTGAGCCCTACTGCCAGCATAGTAAGGAGGTGTGCAGGATCCCTTCTGCGCAGTTAGAAAGCTTGTGGCATGACCAGACAGGCTTTGGGTGCAGGTGGAAGACCGAGAGGAGGTTGAGGAGGCAGAAGCAGTGGAGGAACTTTGACATAAAGAGGATTGACGCACAACTCGTGGGGACGGCAAGACTTGGACAGCAGCCCCTTGTCCTGCTGTCACCATAGTTACCCAGTGCCCAGTCAGCGACATGTAACGCCCCTGTCCATGCCTACTCGTCCAAGTGTTTGTGGTGAAATGCACCCTGTCACACACAGAGTTTCTCAAAGAAGCGGTGATGTTGTGTGCGACATGCTGGTGGAGCGCAGGCACACCTTTCTTTGAGAAGTAGTGCCGACTGGGCATCTGGTACTGGGGCACTGCGACGGACATAAGGTCTCGAAAATCCTCTGTGTCCACCAGGCGGAAAGGCAGCATTTCTGTAGCCAAGAGCTTGCAGATGGTGAAATTCAACCTCTTAGCTTTCTCATGGCTAGGAGGAAATGGTCTTTTACTTGTCCACATCTGAGGGACCGAGGGCTGGCTATTGTGCTTAGACGGGGTTGATAAGGGTGTCCCCGGCAAACTGCCGGTCTGTGAGGAAGATGCAGGCGGACATGTTAGGTTGCCTTGATCCAAAGGTGGTGCTATCGATGTCGGACAGCGCTCAACACCAGCTGGTGTTACCACCTCCAAAGAAAATGATGACCTGCCAATCACGCTGGCTGTTGCGGGTAAAGAGGTGGCAGGTCTGCGCCCCAAAACAGGTGTGACTGCTGTCCCCCCAGTCACAGAGGATGAAGAGGCCGCGGATGCACAAGATATGGCAGACAGTGGTTGGCCCGGCCGGCTAGGCCGCATTGTAGCACACTGAGCTTCCCACTGCAACTTATGCTTCATGTCCATGTGCCGGTTCATGCATGAAGTACTCAAACTATGTATTTTTTGGCCTCTACTTAGCTTTTGCTGACAAATGTTACAGATAACACGAGTTGGGTCATCTTTATCGATCTGAAAAAATGCCCAGGCTATGCAAGGCTTAGCACCCATGCGACCTGAAGAGCCACCAAGACTTGTGGTGAGAGGCAGAGTTGTGTTTGAGGATGCAGTTGTTGACGTGCTTCCAGTACTACGTCTCTGTCCAGGAAGGCGCAACCTGACCTCGTCGTCACTAGCATCTTCCTCCACCTCCTCTGCTGACCTCATCTCTTGGCTGACTGTGGGTTGACAGTAAGTGGGATCTCCAACCTCATCATCATCACCCTGTGCGTTATCACACCCGTTGTCCTCAGAGCCAACCTGTTCCTGCCCTGACAAAAAACTAAAGTTGTCGCTCCAATCAGGTATTTGAGTCTTATCATCGTCTTCCTCATTGTCTCCACCAACAGGAGTTACAGTTTGGGAATGAGGGTCTACATTATGGTCAGAACCTTCTGCGTCTGGTCCTGGATCCGACTCATAAAGATTCTGGGCATCAGTGCAGATCATTTCCTCGTCTGGATTCACAGAAGCGCTGGAGTCGACCTCTGATTCCCAGGCTATAGTATGAGTAAACAGCTCTGCAGACTCAACCATCTGTTCTATCTCATACTCAGACGGGCAGCTGGAGATTTGGGAGCTGTGAGGAAGCAAGTGCGATTGGGGTGACACCTTTGAGGACTGGAGTATTTGTGATGTTGAAGTTGATGTGGAGGAGAGCCCACTTAAAGGAGCACTTGATATCCGTTGAAGCACCTGCTGTTTTTTTGCCTCATCTGGAATTTGTAGCGATTGGCGTGGCCGTAAGAAAGGGATCTTATCACATTGTCCGCTAAAAGAAGTAGACATTTTAGTTTGGCTGGAAGATGGTCTTTCTTCTGCAGATGTTACTGTTGCTTTAACACCTACCCCACGGACACAACCTTTTTTCCCATTCCCAACACGCCTATTCCCCTTTCCACCAGCAGCAGGCCTTTTTCCACTCATTTTGGTGGTTAACTAATTCACAACTCTGGAGTTGTTTGCACAAAAAAACAATGGATGGGAACTGAGCAGAGCTGAGTGGCCAAACTGTGGTATTAGGCCAAAACTATTGGCTGGGTTAGATGCAGAAAAAAATTATATTCAATTTGCAACCTGATGGAGGTCTGTATAGATGGATTAATAGAACAAGTCCCACACACAGCTACAAGCCCAATATTTTTTCAGAGGTAGATGCAGAAAAAAAATATATTCAGTTTGCAACCTGATGGAGGTCAGTATAGATGGACTAATAGAGAAAGTCCCACACACTGCTAGAAGGCCAAATATTTTTTCAGAGCTAGATGCAGACAAAAAAATATTTTGAATTTGCAACCTGATGGAGGTCAATATAGATGGAGTAATAGAACAAGTCCCACACACAGCTAGAAGCCCAAATATTTTTTCAGAGGTACTGTAGATGCAGATAAAAATTATTTTTAATTTGCAACCTGATGGAGGTCAGTATAGATGGACTAATAGAGAAAGTCCCACACACTGCTTGAAGGCCAAATATTTTTTCAGAGCTAGATGCAGATAAAAATTATATTCAGTTTGCAACCTGATGGAGGTCTGTATAGATGGATTAATAGAACAAGTCCCACACACAGCTAGAAGCCCAAATATTTTTTCAGAGGTAGATGCAGATAAAAATTATTTTCAATTTGCAACCTGATGGAGGTCAGTATAGATGGACTAATAGAGAAAGTCCCACACACTGCTAGAAGGCCAAATATTTTTTCAGAGCTAGATGCAGATAAAAATTATATTCAATTTGCAACCTGATGGAGGTCAGTATAGATGGACTAATAGAACAAGTCCCACACACAGCTAGAAGCCCAATATTTTTTCAGAGGTAGATGCAGAAAAAAATATATTCAGTTTGCAACCTGATGGAGGTCTGTATAGATGGATTAATAGAACAAATCCCACACACAGCTAGAAGCCCAATATTTTTTCAGAGGTAGATGCAGAAAAAAATATATTCAGTTTGCAACCTGATGGAGGTCAGTATAGATGGACTAATACAACAAGTCCCACACACAGCTAGAAGCCCAATATTTTTTCAGAGCTAGATGCTGAAAAAAATTATATTCAATTTGCAACCTGATGCAGGTCAGTATAGATGGACTAATAGAATGATGCTATGCCCAAAAGATTTTACTTCACTAGGTGCAGTAAAAAAATTGGTATTCTATACACAGGTGGTATATCTTGCAACACAGATAGGCTACTCCACTGACTAACACACTCTGCAATAGGCCAAAAAGGATTAGCTTTGCTAGATTCAGCCAAATGCTGTGAAAAAAACTTGCACAGCACTGGCACAGACCTGCCTGGCAAAAACTGATAGGAACTGATGTAACCTAGTCCTGAAAAGGACTCCAATTACAATTAGTCTTTACTCCCACAATCTTTCTATTTAAGAGCACAGACCTGCCTGATAAAAGTCGTAGGAAATGCTGTAACCTAGTCCTTAAAAGGACTGCAATCACAACTATTCCCTACTCCCAAGCTATCTGTAGATTTGTGCGAAAATTGGCTTGAAATTAACAAGGTATAGCGCACACAGCAACAGCGGTGCCGTCTAACACGCAGCTGCAGCAGTGAGAAAATGGTGGCGATGGGGAAAATGGCTTGGTCCTATAGGGCAAGGACATGTGACATACACTGCCAATGACACATGCCCTTGCTTGTGTGAAAAAAAAGCACTTCGCTCCGTGTGTGCGCTGCTGATAGGCTGACAGATTGCACCTCCCCACTGCAAATGCGGGAAAGAGAAAAAAAAATGGAGATCTTCATTGTTCCTGCAGAGATCCATCCCCTGCCCCTCCCCCCACCCCGCTGTACACTCAAACTGCGTATTAACATTAATTTTCATCATTACTGAGAAAAAATCCAGTTATGATTTTGGTGCACGAACAGTTATCGAACATAACCTCGAACAGCCGAATTTTTCTCAAATTGTTCGTGTTCGCCGAACGGCTCGAACACCGCCCAAAACAGCTCGAATTTGAGATTGGCGAACAGTTCGAGTAGAACAACGCTCATCTCTAGTCCTGAAGAGCCACCACGACTTGTGGTCAGAGGCAGAGTTGTGGTTGAGGATGCATTTGTTGACGTGCTTCCAGTACTCTGTCTCTGTCCAGGAAAGCACAACCTAACCTCGTCGACAATAGCATCCTCCTGCACCTCCTCTGCTGACCTCATCGACTGGCTGACTGTGGGTTGACAGTAAGTGGGATCTCCAACCTCGTCATCATCACCCTGTGTGTTCTCACGCCCATTATCCTCAGAGCCAACCTATTCCTGCCCTGACCGAAAAGTCAAGTTGTCGCTCCAATCAGGTATCTGAGTCTAATCATAGTCTTCCTCATTGTCTCCACCAACAGGAGTCACAGTTTGGGAACGAGGGTCTACATTATGCTCAGAACCTTCTTCATCTGGGCCTGGATCCGACTCATAAACATTCTGGGCATCAGTGCAGATCATTTCCTCGTCTGGATTCACAGAAGCTCTGGAGCAGACCTCTGATTCCCAGGCTATAGTATGAGTAAACAGCTCTGCAGACTCAACCATCTGTGTTACCCCAAACTCAGACGGGCAGCTGGAGACTTGGGAGCTGTGAGGAAACAAGTGCAATTGGGGTGACACCTCTGAGGACTGGAGTATTTGTGATGTTGAAGTTGAGGTGAAGGAGAGCCAACTTGAAGGAGCACTTGATATCCGTTGAAGTACCTGCTGTTTTTGTGCCTCATCTGGAATTTGTAGTGATGGTCGTGTCCGTAAGAAAGGGATCGTATCACATTGTCCACGAAAAGAAGTAGACATCTTAGTTTGGCTGGAAGATGGTTTTTCTTCTGCAGATGTTACTGTTGCTTTACCACCTACCCCACGGACACAACTTTTTTTTCCCTTTCCAACACGCCTATTCCCCTTTCCACCAGCAGCAGGCCCTTTTCCACTCATTTTGGTGGTTAACTAATTGGCAACTCTGGAGTTGTTTGCACAAAAAACGATGGAAGGAAACCGAGCAGAGCCGAGTGGCCAAACTGTGGTGCTAGCCCAAAAGGATTGGCTGGGTTAGATGCAGTAAAACAATTTTATTAGATACACAAGCGGTGTAGCTTGCTTCACAGGTGGGCTACTCCTCTGACTACGAGACACTGCTACTATGCCCAAAAGGATTTACTGGGCTAGATGCAGTAAAAAATGTTATTAGATGCACAGGTGGTGTAGCTTGGTTCAGATGGGCTACTCCACTGACTAACAGACTCTGCTACAGGCCCAAAAGGATTTACTGAGCTAGATGCAGTAAAAAATTGTTATTAGATACACAGTTGGTGTAGCTTGGTTCAGATGGGCTACTCCACTGACTACCAGACACTGCTACAGGTCCAAAAGGATTTGACGCGTCCCCTGGGCCGTGTGTGAGGGAATACCCGGAGCCGGGTCTCTGTGTAATGCTGGGGGTTTGTAGTCTCCGTGGCGACAACCAGTCCCGTGGCTCAGGGTGGTCAAACCAGTGGCGGATCTGTTTATTTGGTTTTGCAATGTTTAAATGTCCGACTACGCCACCCGTGGATTGTGGTCACTGAGAACCGCTGCTGCGGGGCAAACCGCTGAGGCTGATGTTGTGGGCGCAGCAGAGGGTAGTATAACTCCCCATGGGAGGAGTATAGCCTCAGGGCAGCGTCTATAGATGGTGAGGGTTGTGGTGCGTGGGCGCAGCAGAAATGACTCAGAGTCCGTGCAATGCAGTTCAGGGTCTTTACTGTTGGTAATGAAGAAGGCCCTGCCGGGAGTACTGGCTAACATTAGAGGCCTGGTCAGTCTGTGAACGAACAAGAGTCCCCCTGGCCAGGTGGAGGTATAGGCCTTCCCGTCTGACTGCACTCTTCCTGGCTACCATGCTGTAGTCGTGTAGTAGCCCACGTCCCTGAGTGTACCGTGTGGTGTTCACCCATATGGCTGGTGACTTTGGTTCCTTCCGCTCCTCTATGGCGGTGATGGTCCCTTGCGTGTGACTGAGCCTCCGGGCTTTCTATGGCCAGAGGACCAGAAATCCCCTGCCAGGTGGTTTCTGCTGCTGGATGTAGATATCCTCACAGCCTCGGACTCCAGTGTCTGGTTCTCTGCGTCTTTCTGCCAGGACGAGCTCTGCTGCTCCAGTCCCTGGTCTTCAGCTCCTGGCTCCTACAGAGCTCCTTGCCGCTGCTCTGTCCCTTCCTCTGGAACTAACTAACTAACCCCGCCCCAGATCCAGTTTATAAAGGGCAGGTTCCTCCCCTCCCTGGACTGGGGCAGGAGGTGTTGCATGCAAATGTGCTCCTGACCAGGAAAACCCATGCTCGCTCTCAGACATGGTATTTCTACCACTGTGGCAACCAGACCCCTAGGGTGCCACAGATTTACTGGGCTAGATGCAGTAAAAAATTGTTATTAGATACACAGGTGGTGTAGCTTGGCTCAGATGGGCTACTCCAATGACTAATAGACACTGCTACGGGCCCAAAAGGATTGGCTGAGCTAGTGAAATGCTGTGAAAAACACTTGCACAGCACTGGCACAGACCTGCCTGGCAAAAAGTGTTAGGAACTGCTGTAACCTAGCCCTCAAAAGGGCAGCAATTACAAACTAGTCCCTACTCCCTAAACCTTTCTGTCTATTTAAGAGACAATTTGCTTGCAATGTAGTTACACAATATAGCGCTAACAGCAGCAGCAGTGCCGTCTAACGCTCAGCTGTAGCAGTGAGAAAATGGTGGCGACGGGGAAAATGGCTGGGTCTTATAGGGCAAGGACATGTGACATACACAGCCAATGACACATGCCCTTGCTTGTGTGAAAAAAAAAGCACTTCGCTGCGTGTGTGCGCTGCTGATAGGCTGACAGACTGCACCTCCCCACTGTAAATGCGGGAAAGAAAAAAAAAGGAGATCAGCATTATTTCTGCAGATATCCATCCCCTGCCCCTCCCCCTGCCCACTCTACACTGAAACTGTCTATTAGCATTGATTAACAGTATTACTGTGAAAAAATCCAGTTACGCTTTTGGTGCATGAACAGTTATCGAACATAACCTCGAACAGCCAAATTTTTTGCAAATTGTTCGGGTTCTTCGAACGGCTCGAACGCCGCCCAACACAGCTCGAATTTGAGATTGGCAAACAGCTCGAGTCGAACACCACTCATCTCTAATTACCAAAAATGATTAAATTATGCAACTTTGCATGTAATACCCTTCTTAATTATACCATTGTACCTTATTAATATTTCTTCTTCATTAAAATGTGTGAAAAATAAGTATTGATCAAAATTGATTATGTAATCAGGATCAAAAAACACATTTTCCCCCTTAATACCAAAAAATATTATTTTATAAAATAATTTATGCATATATTAGAACCAAATTAAAAATAATTATTCTTCTATAAATATTTTGCATAAATTTTATATCAATGTGTAGCATATATTTGTCTGAAGAGGTGTGTACCTATTTAGGTAAACATTAAAAAAAAATAATAACCTTGAATACTATAAAATTATCATGTGGAAAATTATTCTAAATGTAAACTTGCTTTATAAACCATTCTGATGTGTGGTTGCCCTTATCCACTATTAACTAAATCAAGAAATAATAATTACTAAAGAAATATAGAAATATATATATTATGAAGATAATAATTAATTATCTATCATAATTTTCTCAGAATTAAGTGTATTTCTATTACTTCACATAAACAGTTTTTTCTTTTTTTTTTTCCAAACATACATGAGGCCTCACGTTCAGTTAGCAGCTGCTCACATTCATCACTTTTCACTCTGACTGTCACAGATTCGTTCAACTCAAACATTCCACATATGAAGTTATAGATATATATATATTTAACCCAAAATTGTTGTATAATTTATCAATGAGCATAGTAAACTATTAAATTTAATGTCTTAATATTTCTTTGAATATTACCCAAGTACATATAATAAAATATGAGAGTAATTCACTGAAATTTAGGACGCTTGAAAAAAATACTGTTGACTTGCAAAAATAGAAATGTCTTTGATTCTTTTTTTACTGGTTACCAGGTTTTAAGTTAGGTCAGCTGAAAATAGAATGAATGGGATTCTATACTATTTGCTCAAAGTTCAAAGTTCAAAGGCTGCAGCTGTCACATGTCATGCTGTAAAGCTACTTTAGTTATAAAGCAAACACTTCATGCACAGAAGAATTAATTAATAAGTGTTACACATAATATAGTTCAACTAGTTATATTGTTATTATTTTAAAATGTTATACACATAAACCATGCAATTTTTTCCAACTTCCTGTGTGAATAAAGAAATAAATCCATTTTAGAGTTGTTTGATCAAATCCTCCTTTGGAAAGAAAACTCTGGAGAAATATAAAAAATAAAATTAAATATCAAATTCATACAGAAATAGAATTATTTAAATATCATATATATATATATATATATATATATATATATTTGTTCTAATGTAATTCAAAATATTGCTACTTTAATTTATATATGAGGGTCTAATTTATGAATTAATATTTTGTTTATTATACTACTATAAATATATATAAATACAATTATACACAATCTCTTCTTAGACAAGAGTATATATATATTGTAGATATATATATATATGAACTAACAGATTATATATATATGAACTATTAGAAACTATGTAACTACAATTTTACTGTATAAGAGAATAAATAACTAATGATACATTGTACAACACTTTGACACAACATATAATTACAATTTTTTCTTAGCCACTCCCTAAACCAAAGCTTCTGTCTCTGTCAAAAAACTCCAGAAAAGCTCTGTTTGCAAAAAGACATCTTTCTATCCTTCATAAGCTCAGATAATTGCCTGTTCTTCAGTCCACAATCCATGATGTCACTCTCAGCTGGTCGTCTCACTTGCCTCTGTCTGTCAATTTTGGCCATTTTCATTTTTAGAGAGTCACAGTTCTGACTGAGTGTTAACTCTTTCTGTGAAGAAATTGACTTTTGAATCATCTGATATGGCTTATAACATATATGAAATCTTCTGCGTATTTCATAGATTTCATTTCGAGGATGACTCATTGGCTTTTGGTAAGATTTCTTTTCTGGTTTTACAAATTTAGCTTGATTTATTTTCTTTTCACGATTTTCATGTTTTCTAACAAAATCAAGCAACTGCGCACATTTAAATAGAGATCTTTTGTAATGCAATAACTCGAGATACTGGATTTAAGAATTTGAATTTTTGAACAAAAGTGGTTCTCATTTGTTGTAATTTTCCATTTTTGATGAGAGCTTTGTACAACCGTTCAAATATGAACATGAATGTATTTGGACATTCTTTCCTACCAATCCTTAATTTTTGTAGATCATCTATGCTGGGGAAATCCTTTGTGGCACAATAAATTAAATATTTTAATCTGTCCGGATCATTTTCCCATTCGTTAGGAGAGTCATTTTCACAGGGCATTAAATTTAAACGTCTGGAAAATGTCACAGGAATCCACATTTAAAATGATTGATTCCTCTCCTCATTGGATAAATCAAACTTATCAAAAAAGCTCTCACATATCTCTGAATTTCTACAGACATGGATTTTGACATCATATTTTGGCATAATTTTGTATCATTTTAGCAAATATTTCCTCATTTTAATTTGAAGTTGGGCCTCGGTAGCTCCTAAATTCTCTGCTATTTTTAGTGGCCCTTGTACATCAGCTCCTCCTACATCACTCATGTCTCCTCCCACATCACCTAATATGTCAGTTTCTCGTATGTCAATCATGTCTCCTCCCATGTCAGGTTTTTGTATGTCCGTTTCTTTGTCAGACCCAAGGTCACCTTCAGTTACAGACACGTGTCTTACTTCTTGCTCAATTTCCACATTACAGTCAGAATCAGTATCACCATTTGACACTATTTCTACACTATTGTCCTGCTTAGACCTCTTTAACACAAAACGATGAAATAAATCTACAAAATGTAGAATATTGCTCAATTTGTGTTTGTCTCCACCAATTTAGAAGTTAACTGTTAATTCTGAAATTCACATTCTCTATATAAACTAAGCCTCAAAACATCTAAGTAATTTCCTTCATTAACTTTGAAGTTAATCTTACTTTGTTTAGCAAAAAAAGAAATTATATCTGTATTTTGCTTACCTTCAGATTTCTTAGCTTCTGATGATCAGTACATACTATCCTCAGTTCGTTTGATCTGATCCTTGTAGTACCTCTGGTGCCTGTCAGTCCATCTGTAGAATAGATCAGTCCTCAATCTGTAGGTTCTTTCTGATTCTTGTGACAAAGTTAGTGGATTTCCTGACACGTGAACAACAGCTGTTCAGCTCGTCTCATCTCTTCTCTCTCCCCTTTGTTCAAGAAGGAAATTCACTTAAAAACACGAAAAATCAGGACTGGCTAAGGCTCGCCAATTTAAAAAAAATACTTCTTTCTGTATTTTTTCTCTATCGAGGACTTCTCAAAGTATCAATATCAAGATATTCTTATAAAAAAATGTATCTATTTATTCTCGGGTTGTCCATTAAAAAGAATTATTGCAGAAGGTACATACAATAAATAGTTACAAAGTGATTGTCCATTTGTCCATAATTAGCTTAATTGTTGAGATTCACCCATCTTTCCCTGGGATCCTGGATGGTAGATTGCGTCTGTCTGTGTCCAGCACGTGTGTCCGGATGACACCATGTGGGCCTACATCAGCAGCTGGTTTACACACAGACCCTCATCCTGTGTCCTGTGGAATGGCAAGAGAGCCCCCCCTGTCTCTAACATGGGCACCTGTTCTTCTAATTATGGTGCTGAACCAAAAATACACAAATAGCGCGTGTCAGCTAAAAACCCTAACACGATGGCTGATGCAATCTGTATGGTACAGAATTCAAAATTAAGAATAAAATGAATATTCATAATTAATATTTAACAATGTTTAAGACCCAGACATTTACTGACAGTGCAGGCAAAATATATAATATCAAGCACTTTATTAATTGCTGTAGTACATATGTCATTTATCAAGCACTGTGCACATCTTGCAAAAAATTTTATGTGGGTTGCACTAGCCGCATGCTCAAAAAATTCATGCATGTTGCTGGAGAGACTCTGAATCCTAATGCAGTGAGTCGCTCCATGTCAGGGCTCAGCAAACAATTTGCTGATTTTCACTGTGGTGATCTTTCCACACTTAGGCTGTGTGCCCTCGATGCGATTTTTAAGTGTTTCCGCAGCGGCAATTCTGCTGCAGAAACGCTTAAAAAATGCTTGGTAGGAGGCCTGCCATGTTCCCCAATGATAATCCGCATGTGCTATGCATATGCTGCGGAAATTTCCGCTGCAGATTCTCATTGCGGAAAAAAAAGCAGCACTACCAATTATTTTGCGGAAATGCTGCGTTTTCGCCACCATTGACTTGTATTGGAACGCATGGAATCCGCATCACTGCATCTGTACATGTGCATTCCATGCATTTCAATGTGCGGATGGTACCCGGGTTTGGAGAAAAGGAGACTTTCCTCCGGACCCGGGTACCATAGAACCTGTAAAAAAAAGAATCAAATAAAAAATAAATATTATACTTACCTTCTGATGGCCCCCAGTGTGCTTGTCTTGGCTTGCCGGCAGATCGCGGTAGACTCAAGGACCTGCGCTGATGTCATTTAGTCATGTGACAGGTCACGCGACCGCTGATGTCCGCAGGTCCTTCAGTGTACCGCAAGCTGCCGGCAAGCCGAGACGCATCGAATAAAGACTCCGGAGGCCATCAGAAGGTATGTATGATATTTATTTTTTATTTTTTAACATTCTTTCAGACATACTATATAAATCCATGCCGTTTGCATGGATTTATATCGTGTGACCAAGTTGTCAAGCACTTTCCAAGTGACGCTAAAATCGCTTGGAAAGCACTTGACAACCCGCATGCGAAAATGCATGTGAAGAACGCTTCACATCCGCTTGTCCCTGGCAGGAAAAATGCATGTACAATCCACATGCATTTTTTCTGCCAGGGAGATGCAGAAATGCTCAGGAAAAAATCCGGAGAATTTCTGCATCATGGGCACATAGCCTTAAGGTTATTGGTATAGATAAGGTGCAAAGACAAATATGTGGAGGAGATAGAGGCAAGCTTCTCTTAGCCAGAGAAGTCTCATGGATTCTTAAACTTAACTCTCGCATTCCCAATTGTCTCAATTTTCGCAATGATCTAATGGACATTTTTTCATACTTTTTTCTAATGGTGTACTTAATTTGCCAGCATACCATGCACATAAGTTTAATTTATGCATATTACTGAGCAATTATCCTCAGGAGGATTTTCATTCACTAATGAATTCCTGTTCTTTGTTGTCTCCACCCTATTTTCTCTTTTGTTTTCAGTCCATATGTATATATATGTCTTTTAACTATAGCAATGTAACCTATGATTAAGAAGCCTTGTTTGGTTCGAAACGCGTAAGGTCTGCCTTACATATGGCGCTTTTTTAATGGAACTAATAAAATGGATGTTTTAACTTTACATCTCTTGTGATGGATACGGAGAAGGTGCTGGAGTTTTTCTAATTTACTTCTTACTGCTTCTCATCCCTGGATTTGCTACCAAGCATTTCCGTGCACCAGTGGACCCTTATGGCATATGCATGGTAGGCTGAAATTTTCCCTTTTTTTTTTCCCATTGTACACTTACTTATTAGCTGCTGCTAATATTTTGGCGTTGACTAATTGACTTGCCGGAGATTGGAAGTGTAGAGCTGCGATGAACTTTGTGTGCCTCATTGCTGGCTTAAGGTTGTGTAAAAGTGTGTTTCGATATTCCAGCAATAGTGGGTCCCTAGGGCGGGAAGCATCTGGCAAAATTTACTCTTATAGTGTGGATCTAACAGAGTCACAATCCAATCATCAGCACTATTTTGAGTCATAACTACGCAGGGATCATGTGCAGCAAGAACTCACTCATATGTCGGCCTCTTTCCTGAGGTTCAAGCCCATGCTGTGTTGGCGACTGGGTAATTCTGATGCTTGTTTCCTCCGTCCCCTCCTGACAAACACGAACAGAGAGGGGATGATTATCCTTTTCATGTTCTGACTGTTGCTCGCCCATCACCTCTTCCATTTGTTCCTCGCCATCACTGACACCTTCACTAACAGTTTTTCTGGTATCGCCAATCCCCCTCGATTGCAGTGAACGACCCTCCCTAGGCACCCTGAGATGTCCCCTTGTGTATGACGTTAGTAACAGAAGAAAGTATTTTTTTTATTGTGGATGAGGCCTGTATAACATAGAATATATGCTCCAATATATTTCAAACTCAGATCTAGCCTGCTGTATCACATTAGTCACAGTAAAAAATAGATTTTTTTACTCTGCATAAGCTGTGCATACAGCTGAATTTCACCGCCACTAAAATAGTAGGTGGATTTTGGTAGACTGTATCACGTTTGCCACACAAAAAATTCTTGGACTGTGGCTAGCAACAAAAAAAACACATTTTTTTAAGTCTGAAAACAGCTGAAGTTCACCGCCACTAACGGATTAGCTGACGTATAGCAGAATGTATGATGTTTGCCACACAAAAGAATCTTTGGTGGACTGTGGCTAGAAACAGAAAAAAATCAATTTTTTTACTCTGAAAACAGCTGAGGTTCACCGCCACTAAGATAGTAGGTAGCTTTTAGCAGACTGTATCACGTTTGCGACACAAAAAAAATCTTTTGTGGACTCTGCCTGCCAAAATATATTTGGTTTACTGTGCATAAAGCTGAAGTTCACCCACCAAAAAAATGACAAACTGGGCTAACACAGCTTGCACTATCATATTAGCAAATGAAAAAAAAAAGTTTTTTGTGCTCTGCACTCAGAAGCTCAACACTAACAAGCTCTACAGATAGCTGAATTTCAACCCCACAAAATCAAAAAGTGGCCTACAAGAGCTTTCTTGCTTGCTTTATCACATTATCAAATGCAAAAATAGATTGAAGGTCTGAATGGAACACAGACAGTACAACCGGTGCTCAACACTGTTCTATGTCATAGGCCCTGCTCTTTCTGTCAGAATCTCAGTAATTGCACAAAATCATAAAAAGGGCTGCAAGGTCATTTGAACAGGTACACAGCACAGGACTTATCTACACTTCAACTTCTTATCTGACTTCCACAGAAGCACCAATCTATCTAGCTAATATCTCTCATTACACAGGAGCTGAGTGCAGGAGCAGCGTCTGTCTCCAGCAGTGATATGCATAAAATGGCACTGAAGGAACATGGCCGGTTTTTATATGGATAGGACATGTGAGTTCAGCAGCCAATTGCAAAAGCCCTTGTGTCTGGGACAGTGTGGATGCTTCCTGCGCTCTGATTGGCTAGCTGCGCTTTCGTGATTTAAAGTTACCACCTACAGGAAAAAAATGCAGTGCGCCACTGATCTGACCTGTTCTGAGCTATCACCAGCCTCCCCACTCATCTGCCATGTCTCCCCGCTCATCATAAACAAGCACTATGCTAGCAAAACTGTAAAAAACGCTGTAGTTGCCCCGCAATCACATAACCAGAGAAATTCGCCGAACATTGCCTATTTTCCAAATTTAACAAATTTTGCTTGCCTTTCCGATCACGAATCCGAATGTGCCACATTCGTGTCGAACTTAAGTTTGTAGATCAGATTTCGAACATAATCGCTCATAACTAATTACTACAACTCCCATTATCAAATAAATAGCTCTTTCTACGAAACTGCCTCTTCTTTGTACATACCATATTTTTTGGGATTATAAGACGCACTTTTTTCCCCAAAAATTTGGGAGGAAAAGGGGGGTGCATCTTATAATGCAAGGGTATAACAACAGTTTCGACCTCAAGGCTGTGGGGTCTAAAAGATAGGGGGAGGACGAGAAACAAGCGCAGATCTAAGTGTCGATTTTCTATGTAGATTAAAAAAGAAAAAAGGTTTTAAGCTCACCTTTAAATTATCTTGTAATACTGCATGTCAACCTCACGGTCTTGTTTCAGTGTTCAACTCCTCAGGTATGCAGCTTCATCACAGGTGTGGCAGGATCTCTCAGCCTGGGATCCATAGGATAGGATTCAGAATGAAATACCCGATAAGACTAGCGCTCCCAGACTTGCAAGGATTGGAAAATTAACTCTTTATCTTCAAGAGATTTATTTCACTCTGTTTTCTCAATATAGTATATATTAAAACAATAAAACAACACGTTTCGGCTGTAAAATAAAAAACACATAGCCTTCTTCAGGTATGAACATATCTTAGAGTATATGAGAGTTATATAGTCTTCACAGTTGCACCTGGTTATGTTAATTGGATTAGATTAACCATATACATACCGAATATTGTTTCAGTTAATTATGTCAGCAGTTTTTCTATACATATATATGTGCAGGTTCAAAATTTTTTTTTATTTTTAAGTATTATACATTATCTAAAAAAATTATTTTCTTTTTATTATTTCATTATTCCCCCTCCCTACATTTCCTTTCTTTTTTTTTTAGGAATCTTATATAGGTATCTCTAATATTTCAATATCCAGTTGGTTCTCAATATGTAGCATTAGAATTGCAATCGAATGCATAGTATAATCAAAAAAAAAAATAACTAAAAAATAAATAAAATAAATAAATAAAAAAAAATATTATAAAAAATAAAAAAATATATAAAAAAATAATAATAATAAAAAAATAAAAATAATAATAATAAAAAAATTATTATAAAAAATAAATAAATAAATACATATTTAAAAAAAATTATTATAAAAAATAAAATAAAAAAAAAATAATAAAAAAAAAACAAAAAACAAAAAACAAAACAACTTTCACACGTTTTCGATTTTATCATTGAGGCCGTCTGGATATAGACAGCGTAGCCTATATATCCAGAAGGCCTCTTTCTTATTCAATTGATGGATTCTTTCAGGTTTATCTGAAGGAATCTCCTCCACTGGCGTTATTTTCACTACAAATTTTTTATCATGAGTTGTTAAGAGATGTCTTGATAGACTATGCGTTAGGAGTCCAAACTTGGCATTATGTCTGTGTGCGTTCAAGCATAATCTGACCATCTGTGTTGTCCGACCGACATATTGAAGCCCACATTCACTCGTGATCACATAAATAACATAACTGCTGGTACATGTAAGATGGCTTTGAATAGGAAAGATCTCATCTGTACTATTTGAGTTTATAGATTGGTGCCCATGTGTAATGGATTGACAACACTGGCATTTTTTTTGTAAACACTTAAAGGTGCCATTTTGTTTAATCGGAACATATCCTATAATATTGCTTTTGAAAATATTTGTCTGTTCTTTTGTGTATTTTCTTTTCAAGCGACTTGGTGCGATGATATTTCTCAGCGTTTTTCCTCTTCTGGTCTATTCGGCAGAGTATCGAATAGGAGGGGGTCATGTAATAAAATATGCCAATGTATTTGTAAAACCTCTCTAATCCATACATTATATTTATTAAATGAAGTAATACAATTTTGATGCCATTTTTTGTTACCCTCCATCATTTTTTTACCTGAATGTGCATTAATTATTAATTTGTCATTCCTATTTGCTTTCGCTTCATTTTCCTGTATTTTCATTATTAGACAATCATCTTGAGTTTTTTTCAGATTTATCTGATACGCCTCATTTATTAAATGCTTCGGATACATTTTTTTTGAACCTGCACATAAATATGTATAGAAAAACTGCTGACATGATTAACTTGGGCAGCATGGTGGCGCAGTGGTTAGCACTGCTGCCTTGTAGCACTGGGGTCCTGGATTCAAATTCCACCAAGGACAACATCTGCAAGGAGTTTGTATGTTCTCCCTGTGTTTGCATGGGTTTCCTCCAGGTTCTCCTGTTTCCTCCCACACTCCAAAGACATACTGATAGGGAATCTAGATTGTGAGCCCCGATGGGGACAGCGACGATAATGTATGTAAAGCGCTGCAGAATATGTTAGCGCTATATAATGATTATTATTATTAACTGAAACAATACTCGGTATCTATATGGTTAATCTAATCTAATCTAATCCAATTAACATAACCAGGTGCAATTGTGAAGACTATATAACTCTTATATACTCTAAGATATGTTCATACCTGAAGAAGGCTATGTGTTTTTTATTTTATAGCCGAAACGCGTTGTTTTATTGTTTTAATATATACTGTATCGAGAAAACAGAGTGAAATAAATCTTTTGAAGATAAAGAGTTAATTTTCCAATCTGTGCAAGTCTGGGAGCGCTAGTCTTATCGGGTATTTCATTCTGAATCATAATGCAAGGGTATGGTATTTTACCTGGGGGGTGGCGTCAGTGGAGCTTGGTCACAGATACAGGAGGTTGGCGGCAGCTGCGGCAGGAGTCGGGTGATGCTGCGGGCCCATTCGCTGATTCAGGATGACTTGGGCGCTGGTGGCAGCAGGAGTGGAATGATTCTGTGGGCCCTGTATTCTCAAAAGAATTCAGTAGTAAGCAGAGGTTCCTTCTCCTGTACATAGCTCTGTGGTGGGCTACGGGAAAATGCCCGCCAGAGCATGCACAGATTGAGATCTCGTCTTTCAAGTTCTCGATCTGCGCATGCTCCGGCGGCCGTTTTCCCTAAACCCACCGCAGTGCTATGTGTGGGAGAGGGAACTTCTTCTGCTGAGGATGGGGCCCCACTCCCACCGCAGTCGCTGACAACCTCTTGAAGCAGTGACCCTGGCTCCTGTGACCCCCGCTCCACCACCGCTGCCCCCAGGTAAAACGGATCATAAGGTGCAACATTTTATTTAAAAAAACATTTTTTCCTATTTTCCACCCCAAAATTTGGGGTGCGTCTTATAATCCAGTGCATTTTATAATCCACAAAATATGGTAATTTTAAAATAGGCATTTTCTATTTTTGGGTAAGTGGCTTTTATTTTTAAATTACTCAAAGCTAAAGGAATACAGAACAAGGGGGAATTTATTAATGGATGATACAAAAAGTACATAAAAAGTTATGTCATGGTGCTCATTATGCACATCACCTGCGCTATGTATCACTGATGCCAGTAACCTCCTCCTCTAAAAACCTC
Organism: Phyllobates terribilis; assembly: GCF_046119375.1. Lineage (NCBI taxonomy): Eukaryota > Metazoa > Chordata > Amphibia > Anura > Dendrobatidae > Phyllobates > Phyllobates terribilis. The sequence goes on from NW_027362769.1 coordinate 290,344,856, forward strand.
AACTCCTTGTCATCACTGTCTGGTTCCCAGATTTTATTCAACACAGAATTCATCATTTTCATTGTCATCCCTTATTTGGCTGACAGGTGCATCAATGTGTGAAATGGCAAGCGCTTCTTTCCCCACACCCCTTATATAATTCTCACCCTGAGGTTTGCCCTGACTCTAGAGTACTACTACCATGAACAGTGTCTCTACCACTTCAGCTTGCAGAGCCTGCCTGCAACACAGATTGGCATTAGGATCGTGTTCTCCATCAACTCCGACACCATGTCTTCTGAGTAAAACGGTTTACTTCCAAAAGTTTTTCTAGTGTAGTATAATCCTTAGCCCACAGGAAGCTGTGAGTTGTTGAACTTTGGAGTAAAATAGAAACAAGTATCATTGATGGAATGGAAATTCTGCTATGTAAATTCTGCTAAGTTTAACTGTTATGGCAGTGGAGAAGCTGGATTCAGCAAAACGCTGACCAAAATTCTCCCACCCTTCCCTTAAAAAGCTTGACCCTAAATAAAGAGGTCACTACCTCAGTACATGCACAGAAAGTATTTTGTGTCAACAGCTGACAATATTGCTGTGGCACCTAAGATTGTTAAATGTGACTAGACAAGCAGTTGAAAAACCTTAACCTATTGTTCTTGTTTTTTTTCATGAATTTATTATTTTAAATAATGATGTTTATCCAAAATGAAAAGTAAGTTAATGAAACTTAAAATGGTAAGTTGCAAATGAGTTGCCACTGGTAACAAATATGTGGCAACAACGCAGTATGGCCGAGGCATGTACGGTATCTAGAGTAGACAATTAAAACTGGTACTCCAAAAATAGAGACATTTTTAATCATGTTGATAAAAAAGCCATGTGCTTTAGCCAAATTGGATGGGACCAAAAATATTTAAGTAGAATTACTTGCCACGAGAAAGCACATATTGCCACGAGAAAGTCTAATATTAGACTATTGGAGCAATGACACAGGCTCAAAAATTATTTTAATCAACACACACATTTTTGCAGGTGCACAATTGTGTTTAAATTTCGGGATTTGGGAGATTTCAAAACACAGGAATCACACTTTCATTTAGGCCTAATTCAGACGTATGATACAAACAAACTGGTTATTTTGTTCAGAGTTTAATCATAGAGTAGTCCAAGTGTCATCCGTTTTTATTGTACGTGAATAGTGTCACAGTCCAGTCCATGAAAATTGGACCGCACTGAGATGGCATCCAAGTGCAGTCCGATTTTTTGACAGACCCATAGACTTGCAATGTTGATTTTGATCTGACCCTGGGATCTAAATCAGAAAGGTTTCTGCGATATTTTGCAGACTTGTCATTTTGCGAAAAATCACATACATGTGAATGGCCAGTGTCACGATTCCACCACTCACAGTGTCCTAGGGATGCAGTGAGTGACAGTTCAGCTGCCCTATAGAATCAGGGGCATGCTGGCCTGTCAGTATTGTGAATGACAGCCCAACTGCCCAATCAGGTAAGGCTTGCTGGGTTTCCTCCAGGTGTCACCCCTGCTGGGTGATTACCTGGCTATTTATCTGACTGACAATGGTCACACCATTGTCATTCATAGCTTTGCTCTTTGGTATGTGTGCGGTGTGCTCTGTGTGCAGTTAGTCAGATCTTTGTTGCCTGACCTAAGCCTTTTTGACTATTCTTTTGTATTGCCCTTTTGATTTTGACGTACTCTGACTTTTGCTGCTTGACCTCGGACTTTGTCTTTTGACCATTCTTTTGCCTTATCCTTTTGCTTTTGATATACTCTCCTTGTGGCTAAACCCAGACTCCTTGCCTCCCTTGTTTCACGGCTTATCTGTGAGAAGTGACTCAGCTTCTCAGCCCTGTAGACTATCACTAGAGATGAGCAAACCCATGGATGTCTGTGTTCGGCTGGTTCTGGAGGACTTTTTTTTAAAGTCTGGTTCAGGTCACGAATTTGGCCCAAACTTGACCCTGGAACCCTAACTCCATATAAGTCAATGGGTACCCGAACTTCAGAGCTGTAAAATGGCTATAAAATAGTTGTAGTAAGGGCTAGTGAGCTTCAAAAGGAAATGAAATGGGGGTAAAAGCAGGACAATTGCCCTGCAAACAAATGTGGATAGGAAAATGACTTAAAGGAGTTATTTCACCACTGATTCCTCATATGTGATCTTAACTACTATTTTGCATACACCAGGACTCGGAAGAGAAGGAGCTCTATTTGACTTTTGGAGCACAATTTTGGCTTGAATATATTGTGGAGGCCATGTCACATTTCAAGGTGTCAAAACAGCAGAAACTTGCACTGATACAATTTTGGAATTTACATCCCTCAAGAAATTAATTTAGTGGTATAGTGAGAATTTGAAACCACAGATGATTTATGGAATTTTATAACATTGTGCTATAAAATTTAAAAATTAACTTTTTCCCACTTACATGATTTACATTTTTTCGAGGTTCCATGTCACAGTAATAGAGCATCTAATGAACCAGGGCAGCAGAACTCCAGAAAAGTAACCCCACTATACATCTCTCAGTGAATTCAGCAATTTTCCGCCATCCACTAAAATTGCGGCAAAAAACGCAGGCAATAACACGCATCAAAATCAAGGTAAAATCGCAGGAAAAACACGTCAAAATGCTGGCAACAACAAGCTTCAAAATCGCGGTAAAATCACAGCAAAATGTAGGCAATAACAAGCATCAAAATCGTGGTAAAATAGCGGTAAAACCGCCGCAAACAACGCAGGCAATAACATGCATCAAAATTGCATCAAAATTGCAGGCATTAACAAGCATCAAAATTGTGGTAAAACTGTGGCAAAAAACGCAGGCAATAACAAGCATCAAAATCACAGTAAAATAGAGGTAAAGCCATGGCCAAAAAACGCAGGCAATAACAAGCCTCAAAATCGTGGTAGTAACGCGGCAAAAGCACAGGCAGCAACAAGCATGAAAATTGTGGTAAAACTGCACCAAAAAATGCAGGCACTAATAAGTATCAAAATGGCAGTAAAATTGCGTTAAAATCATAGCAAAAACCACAAGCAATAACAAACATCAAAATAGCGGTAAAACCGCTGTAAAACTGCAGCAAAAATGCAGGTAATAACAAGCATCACAATTGCGGTAAAATCGCGGTAAAGCAGTGGCAAAAAACACAGGCAATAACAAGCATCAAAATTGTATTAAAACCGTGGCAAAAATTGCAGCCAATAACACGCATCAAAATTGCCGTAAAACCGCTGCAAAAAAACGTAGGCAGCAACAAGCATCAAAATCGCAGTAAAACCGTGGCAAAAACGCAGGCAATAGCATGCTTCAAAATTGCTGTAAAATTGCGGTAGAACTAAGGCAAAGACACAGGCAAGAACATGCATCAAAACCCGGCAAAATCACAGGCAATAAAACACATCAAAATCGCTGTAAAATGGCAGCAAAAAACGCAATGTGTGAACATAGCCCTATTCTGCAAAAAAATCATGAAAAGCACAAAATCCTGATAGAAAAAAACAAGATCTGTGCATGAGATTTCTGGAATCTCATAGACTTTGTTGGTACTGTAAAAAGCAGCCGAAAATGTGCATAAAAAAACGTAGAGAAAAAGCAATGCGGTTTTTTTCTGCAGCAAATCCTTATGTTTTGCCAGGAAGGTTTGTTCAGGATTTTTCATGCTTTTTTGCTGTGATTTTTGCTGTGCTTTTTTCACTGTCCTTTTGTCTCTTTATTCATATACTTAAAGTGAAAAAAAAATCAGGTTTTCGCACAAAAAACGCTACAAAAACTGACACCTGTGTTTATGGTGCTTTTTTTCACCACTTATTGCTTCCACCATTACTACTTATTTTATGTTTTTTTATGCACATTTTCTGCTGCGTTTTACAGTACCAGCAAAGTCTATGAGATTCCAGAAATGTCATGCACACATCTTGGTTTTTTTTTATCGGGTTTTTGTGCTTTGCATGTTTTTTTGCAGAATAAGGCTATGCTCGCGTTTTTGCTGCGATTTTACCGCGATATTGATGCATTTCATTGCTTGTGTTTTTGTCACGATTTTGCTTCATTTTTTGTTTCAATTTTGATGTTTTTTCAGTGCATTAAATGCACAGAGAATTGACATGTTGAAGATTATTTTCTATTTTGGCTTTTGCTGTGTTTTGCAGTGCATTCAATGGGTGAAAAACGCAGGCAAAAAATGCAACAAAACGCGCAGATAATTGACATGCTGATGATTATTTTCTGCACCAAATCTGCAAGTCAAAAAATACTCAGTGTGTGCATGACACTTCAAGTTTCTCATTCACTTTGCTGCAGAGTTTTTGGTGCGTTTTTGCATGCGTTTTTTGGATGCCTTTTTGTACAGCAATGAATGGTTTTTGGAGCTAAATAAAGATATTTGAAAAAAGAAATGTGGGACATCGCTTTAAGGGTATGTGCATACGATCAGGAGCCGCTGCGGGTTTGATGCTGCGTGCTTATGCATCGTCAAATCCGTAGTGCCAAATGTTACAGCATAATGGATGGAATTTGTAGAAATACCATGCCCACTATGCGTTCATCTATGCCTGCGGGTCACCCGCGGACATAGTCATGCGGCGCGTCTTTCAAGACCACAGCATATCAATTTCTCTTGCGGAGTCGCTTGTTTCTGCAAGAGAAGTCTGATTAGTACAATATATTTAATGTGGTGAATCCGCATGGTTCAATGAACACATGCGGATTCATCTGCGTTCAATAGAACGCAGCGCTTTCGATGCAGGATAAAGTATACTGCGTCCATAACGCTGCTTGTCTGGATCATGCGCACCTATCCTAACCCTTGGATTACCATCGGACAAGGGGTGAGTATTTTCGCTGCATACAAAATGCTGCATTCTAATGCCGCACTTGTTTTGTCAGTACATGCGGATCCACCACATGTAATGACATTTGAATCGGTCAATATCTGCAGCGGAGAGTTGCGTCTCCGCTACAGAAATCGACATGCTGCGGGTGAGTTTACACAGCGTCAAAAACAAGTACAGTGGGCATGGGATTTCTTATAAATTAAAAAAAAGAATTAAATTTAAAAAATGGCATGGGCTCCCGCGTCATTTTTGTAACCAGCAGAGGAAAAACCGACCGCTGGGGGCTGATATTACTAGCTGGGGAGGGGGCCATTAGCCAAAGATGTTCCCTGGCTATTAATAACATCTCACAGCTGTTTGCTTAGCCTTTACTGGCTAGATTACAAGGGGACCGCAGAAAAAAAATTGACTTAGGGTTCCACTATAAAATCTAACCAGCAAAGGCTAAACAGACAGCTGTGAGCTGATATTAATTGCCAGGAAAGGGGCCATGGATCCTTTCTCCGTCTGAGGCTAATAACATCAGCTCTCCGTAGTCCCACACATGGTGCATTCATAAGATGCGTCAATTCTGGTGCTTAGCCTCGCTCTTCCCACTGCCGTGTAGCGGTGGCGAGTGGGGTAATGGGGCTGGGGTTCATGTCAGCCTTGTATTGGCGGCTGAATTGAAGCCCAGGTTAGTAATGGAGGGCGTCTATTAGATGCCCTCATTACTAACCCCGTAGTAAAGGTTTACGACCCTTTTTTGATAAAGACACCGCCATAATAAAGTCTTTTATTTAAATAAATTTCCAAATGGTTTTAATAATGTATTTATTACTCACCCAGTCCTCGAAGCCCTTGATCTTCTGTATAAAAATAAAAATAAAAAACAACCATATCCCTCACCTTTCCTCTATCATGACGTAATCCGAGTGTCCCATGGCGATCTGGGTCACTTCTATAGCAGGAACATCAGCAATCACTGATGTCACTGCTGTAGAAGACAGCACTGTACACTGACAAGAGTGGAATCACTGCTGTCAGTGTATAGTGCTGCTGCTGTGGCTGAGGTCATTTGAGTTCAAACAGCTGATGATCAGCTGAGAGATCCAGTGATCTCACTTACGGCATTAAGTGCTGCATGGGAAAATTCCCACCCAGCACTAATGGCTTAAGTCAGGTCCCGGAGCGCTCAGCTGATCATTAGCTGTTTGAACTCCAGTGACCCCAGCAGCTTCTCACGATACACTACGGGAGCCATAGCTCCTGTCAGTGTACTCTGGCTGCCGGATAGCATGGTCACATCTCCGGATGTGGCTGTGCTATCTCTGAGATCGTCATGGGACACTTGCTATATGGACAACAGCGGACAGGTGAGGATGAGGTTGGTTTATTATTTTACCTTTATTGCAGGTGAGCATGGGCTTCAGGGATTAGCTGTAAGGTGAGTATATGGTGTTTTTTTATTTTTTATAGGGGACGAGAACGTCGGGGTCAAGGTGCAGGTAAGTGATAGGTGAGTATGATGTGTTTATTATTTTTATTTAAATATTTATTTATTTTAACTTTTTTTTTACTTTCACTTTTACTGCGCAAGCGCCCTGATGAGAGATTGCTTCTTCCATTAGCTGTGCTTGTGTACAGTGACAGCAGGAGCCGGATAATGGGGCTAATATCCCCATCAGCTGGCGTCTGTGACCCGCGGTAAGCTTTTTACCACAGGTCACTGTCACAGCTGCGGGATCACGCTGACAGCTGTCAGTATGATCCTGCAGCACTGTGACTGGCGGTAGCAATCTAACCGTGGGTCACTCTCACAGCTGCAGGGATCATGCTGACAGCTGTCAGTATGATCTCGCAGCGCTATGACCGGCGGTAGCGCTCTTACTGCCAGTCACAGCCCCTGATTCCAGGTTCACTGTAACAGCTGCAGGGATCATGTGTTATGATCTGCAACATAAACTAAGGAAAGAATGGGAAAAGCTGTCCCTACAGTAAGACTAAGCTGAATCCCTACGATGTAGCGGGCACCCTGTTCCTTGTGAACAGACCCGCCTTCATCCTCGGCTAGTCTGAACGGAGACCTATAGAATAAAGGGAGGGGTCCCTAAAAGAACTAAGGACTGGGACAAAAAATGGGAAACCTCCTAACAGAAGTTGTTGCAGAGCAAAAAGACAAACTGACAAAAAGTACTAGAGGTCCCAGATTACCAAGCAAGCTAGACAGAGATAGGCTCCGAAGCACCTGGCTAGAGAGACAGGCAAATAACTCTGAAGTCCAGCAAAGCCAGAAAGGCGGAGCTGGAATATATAGGCAGCTGGTCACGTGACCGCAAAACACAAGATAGCAAAAACTAACAGGAGGGTTCTAACAGTACCCCCTCTTCTATGAGGATCCTCTGGATCCTCCAGGCCCAGGCCTATCAGGAAACCTCCTGTGGAAAGCTTTAACAAGCCTAGGAGCAGAGACATCATCCGTCCTTACCCAGGAGTTGTCCTCGGGACCGAAACCCTTCCAGGAGACAAGATACTGTAATATCCCTCTATGGCATCTTGAATTCAAAATACGAGAAATTTCATATTCACCGTCTTCCACCACAGGAGGAACTGTGACAGTGGCGTCCCTATTAGAAACGTCAGCCTTTTTCAACAAAGAAACATGAAACACAGAATTAATCTTCCAGGAAGTAGGGACATCCAACCTGACAGCAGATGGGTTAACAACCTGAAGCACTTTAAATGGACCCACAAACTCAGGACCCAGTTTTTTGGAGGGAATCCTCAACAGCAAGTTCTTCGAGGACAACCAAACCATGACACCCACACAAAACCTCTTTACGTTTCCTGTCAAAATACTTCTTGGACTTCTTGTTAGCCTCTTGCAGGTTACAATGTACATTAGTCCAAACTCTCTCCAAATCACCGGAAAAATTCTCCTCCTCCGGCACCGCTGACCCCAAATTGGAGAACGAACCAAAAGACGGATGTCTCCCAGTGCAACAAAAAATAGGAGAACACCCAGCAGAGGAGGATGTATGATTGTTAAGAGAAAATTCTGCGAGAGGCAGAAACTCCGACCACACCTCTTGATTGTCCGCCACAAAACAACGCAAAAACTGTTCAACATCCTGGTTCTTTCTTTCAGTCTGTCCATTAGACTCAGGATGATAACCAGACGAAAATGACAAATGAACTCCCAACCTGTCACAAAAAGCACGCCAAAAGCGAGCCACAAACTGAGGTCCTCTATCAGAAACAATATCCGTGGGAACGCCATGGAGCTTGACAATCTCCTTAACAAACGCCTTAGCGAGTGGCTTGGCGCAGGGCAACTTAATGAATGGAACCAAATGACACATCTTAATAAAACAGTCTATGACCACCCAGATGACAGTAAAACACTCAGACACAGAAAGATCAGTAATAAAATCCATAGAGAGATGCGTCCAAGGCGCACTAGGAACCTCCAGAGGGCAAAGCAACCCCGCAGCTGGAGTATGTGAAGCCTTTGACCTAGCACACACAGTACACTGACGCACCCACTTGACGACTTCCTTCTGCCATCCAGGCCACCAAAAACTGCGACTCATAAGTCTCTTAGTCTCCGAAAATCCTGGATGACCTGCCAACTGAGACTCATGACGCTCCACAAACAAATCTCTCCTAAAGGCTCTAGGCACGAACAACCTCCCATGGGGAGTATTAGATGGAGCATTCAGAATCCCATTCTCCAAATCGGAGTCCAATGCCGCCACCACAACTCCTTGCTGCAAAATGCTCTCCTCCTCCTCGGTACCGACCGTAGGAGAGAAGCTACGAGATAAAGCATCGGCTTTAAAATTCTTAGTACAAGGGATATAGGTAACAGAAAAATGAAACCGAGAAAAAAAAAGTGCCCACCTAGCTTGACGGGCATTCAAGCGCTTGGCAGCATCCAGATAGATCAAATTCTTATGATCTGTGAAAATCTGAATAGGAAATCTAGCGCCTTCCAAAAAATGACGCCAGTGTTCAAACGCAAGTTTAATAGCCAGCAACTCCCGATTTCCAACATCATAACTCAGTTCGGTTTCCGAAATTTTTTTCGAAAAGAAGGCACAAGGATGTACTCCACCCTTGATCTCCTGAGACAAAACTGCTCCGACCCCCACCGATGAAGCATCGACCTAGACCAAAAAAGGTTTGGTCTCATCAGGCTGTATAAGGATAGGGGCAGAACTGAACCTCTCTTTGAGATACTCAAACACTTCAATGGCTTCAGTAGTCCACTGGGTCGTATTCGCACCTTTCCTGGTGAGATCGGTTAGAGGTTTAACAATTACTGAATAATTCTTAATGAATTTCCTGTAATAATTGGCAAAACCCAAAAACCTCTGCATAGATTTCAAACCAATAGGCCTAGGCCATTCCTGCACAGCCTGAACCTTCACAGGGTCCATCTCAAAGTCCTCGCTGGAGACAATGTAGCCAAAAAAACTAATTTTCTGCACAGTGAACTCACATTTCTCCAGCTTAGCAAAGAGTGAATTATCACTCAATAACTGCAAAACGTCACGTACACTCTGCCAATGGGACTCTAAATCTGGTGAATAAATCAAAATGTCATCCAAATACACAACCACATTCTTACCAATCAAAGGTCTCAGGATGTCATTAATAAGGTTCTGAAAAAATGCAGGTGCATTGGTAAGACCGAAGGGCATCACCAGATTCTCAAAATGACCTACCGGAGTGTTAACAGCAGTTTTCCACTCATCACCCTCCTTCACACGTAACAAATTCTTTGCCCCTCGGAGATCAATTTTTGAGAACTACTTGGTTCCCACTAACTGGTTAAACAAGTCAGGAATTAACGGCAATGGGTAGGAATTGCGTACGGTAATCTTATTAATTTCACAAAAATCCAGACATGGACGTAAACCGCCGTCCTTTTTTTAACAAAGAAGAATCCGACTGCCGCAGGCGATTTAGAAGGTCTAATGTGACCAGCAGCCAGGCTAGTCTCTATGTACTCCTCCAAGGCCTTTCTTTCAGGGATAGTAAGATTAAACAAGCGACTTTTGGGAAGAGTAGCACCTGGAACAAACTCAATGGTGCAATCATAATCCCTATGAGGAGGTAAAACTTGCGACTCCTCCTCCGAAAAAACCCTCCAAAAATCTTGAATAGGTACTGGTAATTCCCCTTTTTCCACAGCCGCAATGCGACCATTACAACATTTATCATAGCACTTCGGACTCCAAGACTTAATTACATTAGTAGACCAGTCCAACAAAGGATTGTGCAGTTTTAACCAAGGCAATCCTAGAACAACTGGAGAGGGTAAATTATCCAAAACAACCAAGTACAAAATTTCTTGGTGAACACCATTGATAGTGAGAGGAAATGCAGCAGTCTTGTGAGTAATACATTTCAAAGGAGTGTTATCAATTGCAACCACAGAAATAGGAGATGACAAAGGTTTGGATTTCAATTTAAGTTTTTCCAAAAACCCTTTATCAATCACATTAAGTGTTGAACCACAATACACAAATACCTGAAATTCAATCAAATCTCCCTGCAGAGTAGTACATCCAGAAAGGAACACTCCTGCAGAGCGTAAACAAGCTATACGGGTGTAACTGACCTTTTTTTTTTCTTTACTTAAACGACGCTGACAATACTTAATCAAATGATCGTCTTAACCACAATAAATACACAAACCTTCGGCGAATCTCCGATCTCTTTCTTGAGAGCGGAGTGACATCACCCCAACCTCCATTGGTTCTCCGCTGTCAGAGCAGATTTTCTGGAAATTAGGACCTGAAGTTACAGGAGTTTTTACATCATTGACCCTGGACCTTATTCTCCTGTCCACACGAACGGCTAACTGCATAGCTTCCTGCAGAATTTCAGGTGCAGGGAATGCAATTAGCAAATCCTTAAACCTTTCACTCAGACCAGCAAGAAATAAACTTTTCAGTGCCGAATCATTCCACTTAACTTCTGAAGCCCATCTCCTGAAGTGTGTGCAATAAATTTCAACATCATCTGACCCCTGATTCAAACGTCTAAGTTCTGATTCAGCAGATGAGATTCGATAAGGATCATCATATAATACTCCCATAGCAGTAAAAAATTCCTCAACAGAACTTAAACACGGATCATTAGGTTGGAGAGAATAGGCCCACCTCTGTGGTTCTTTGCGCAAAAGTGACATAATAAAACCAATGCGCTGTGATTCATTCCCAGAGGACCTCGGTCTCAAACGAAAATATAACAAACAAGCATTTTTAAAGGAAAAAAAATCTTGCTGTTTACCATAAAAAATATCAGGCAGTCCTACCTTCGGTTCCACAAAATGCGCTCCAGGACAGCTACTCACCTGTTGCTGAAGCTCGGCCACCTCCAGAGACAATCCCTGCAGGCGTTGAGCCAACTCCTGGATGGAAACCATATTGATCCCCGAATTTCTTTCCTTTTAGTTTTTTTTTCTTTTGGGCTGGACTTACTGTTATGATCTGCAACATAGACTAATGAAAGAATGGGAAAAGCTGTCCCTACAGTAAGACTAAGCTGAATCCCTACGATGTAGCGGGCAGCCTGTTCCTTGTGAACAGACCCGCCTTCATCCTCGGCTAGTCTGAACGGAGACCTATAGAATAAAGGGAGGGGTCCCTAACAGAACTAAGGACTGTGATAAAAATGGGACACCTCCTAACAGAAGTTGTTGCAGAGCAAAAAGACAAACTGACAAAAAGTACTAGGGGTACCAGAGGATTAAGCAAACTAGACAGAGATAGGCACCAAAGCACCTGGCTAGAGAGACAGGCAAAAAACACTTAAGTCCTGCAAAGCCAGAAGGGCGGAGCTGGAATATATAGGCAGCTGGTCACGTGACCGCAAAACATAAGATAGCAAAAACTAACAGGAGGGTTCTAACAGTTTGGTCTCATCAGGCTGTATAAGGAAAGGGGCAGAACTGAACCACTCTTTGAGATACTCAACCGCTTCAATGGCTTCAGTAGTCCACTGGGTCATATTCGCACCTTTCCTGGTGAGATCGGTTAGAGGTTTAACAATTACAGAAAAATTCTTAATGAATTTCCTGTAATAATTGGCAAAACCCCAAAACCTCTGTATAGATTTCAAACCAATAGGCCTAGGCTATTCCTGCACAGCCTGAACCTTCACAGGTTCCATCTCAAAGTCCTAGCTGGAGACAATGTAGCCCAAAAAACTAATTTTCTGCACAGCGAACTCACATTTCTCCAGCTTAGCAAAGAGTGAATTATCACTCAATAACTGCAAAACTTCACGTACACTCCGCCAATGGGACTCTAAATCTGGTGAATGAATCAAAATGTCATCCAAATACACAACCACATTCTTACCAATCAAAGGTCTCAGGATGTCATTAATAAGGTTCTGAAAAAATGCAGGTGCATTGGTAAGACCGAAGGGCATCACCAGATTCTCAAAATGACCTACCGGAGTGTTAAAAGCAGTTTTCCATACATCACCCTCCTTCACACGTAACAAATTGTATGCCCCTCGGAGATCTATTTTTGAGAACCACTTGGCTCCCACTAACTGGTTAAACAAGTCAGGAATTAATGGCAATGGGTAGGAATTGCGTACGGTAATCTTATTAATTTCGCGAAAATCCAGACATGGACGTAAACCGCCGTCTTTTTTTAACAAAGAAGAATCCGACTGCCGCAGGCGACTTAGAAGGTCTAATGTGACCAGCAGCCAGGCTAGTCTCTATGTACTCCTCCAAGGCCTTTCTTTCAGGGATAGTAAGATTAAACAAGCGACTTTTGGGAAGAGTAGCACCTGGAACAAACTCAATGGTGCAATCATAATCCCTATGAGGAGGTAAAACTTGCGACTCCTCCTCTGAAAAAACCCTCCAAAAATCTTGAATAGGTACTGGTAATTCCCCTTTTTCCACAGCCGCAATGCAACCATTACAACATTTATCATAGCACTTCGGACTCCAAGACTTAATCACATTAGTAGACCAGTCCAACAAAGGATTGTGCAGTTTTAACCAAGGCAATCCTAGAACAACTGGAGAGGGTAAATTATCAAAAACAACCATGTCCAAAATTTCTTGGTGAGCACCATTGATAGTGAGAGGAAATGCAGCAGTTTTGTGAGTAATACATTTCAAAGGAGTGTTATCAATTGCAACCATAGAAATAGGAGATGACAAAGGTTTGGATTTCAATTTAAGTTTTTCCAAAAACCCTTTATCAATCACATTAAGTTTTGAGCCACAATCCACAAATACCTGAAATTCAATCAAATTTCCCTGCAGAGTACTACACCCAGAAAGGAACACTCCTGCAGAGCGTAAACAAGCTATACGGGTGTAACTGACCTTTTTTTTTTCTTTACTTAAACGACGCTCACAATACTTAATCAAATGATCGTCTTAACAACAATAAAGACACAAACCTTCGGCGAATCTCCGATCTCTTTCTTGAGAGCGGAGTGACATCGCCCCAACCTCCATTGGTTCTCTGCTGTCAGAGCAGATTTTCTGGAAACTAGGACATGAAGTTACAGGAGTTTTTACATCATTGACCCTGGATCTTATTCTCCTCTCCACACGAACAGCTAACTGATAGCTTCCTGCAGAGTCTCAGGTGCAGGGAATGCAATTAGCAAATCCTTAACCCTTTCACTCAGACCAGCAAGAAATAAACTTTTCAGTGCCGAATCATTCCACTTAACTTCTGAAACCCATCTCCTGAGTGTGTGCAATAAATTTCAACATCATCTGACCCCTGATTCAAACGTCTAAGTTCTGATTCAGTTGATGAGATTCGATCAGGATCGTCACATAATAGCCCTATAGCAGAAAAAAATTCCTCAACAGAACTTAAACACGGATCATTAGGTTGGAGAGAAAAGGTCCAACCCTGTGGTTCTTTGCGCAAAAGTGACATAATAAAACCAATGCGCTGTGATTCATTCCCAGAGGACCTCGGTCTCAAACGAAAATATAACAAACAAGCATTTTTAAAGGAAAAAAAATCTTGCTGTTTACCATAAAAAATATCAGGCAGTCCTACCTTCAGTTCCACAAAATGCACTCCAGGACAGCTACTCACATGTGCTGAAGCTCGGCCACCTCCAGAGACAATCCCTGCAGGCGTTGAGCCAACTCCTGGGCGGAAACCATATTGATCCCCGAATTTCTTTCCTTTTGTTTTTTTTTTTTTCTGGCTGGACTGACTGCTATGATCTGCAACATAAACTAAGGAAGGAATGGGAAAAGCTGTCCCTACAGTAAGACTAAGCTGAATCCCTACGATGTAGCGGGCAGCCTGTTCCTTGTGAACAGACCCGCCTTCATCCTCGGCTAGTCTGAACGGAGACCTATAGAATAAAGGGAGAGGTCCCTAAGAGAACTAAGGACTGGGACAAAAAATGGGACACCTCCTAACAGAAGTTGTTGCAGAGCAAAAAGACAAACTGACAAAAAGTACTAGAGGTCCCAGAGGACCAAGTAAACTAGACAGAGAAAGGCACCAAAGCACCTGGCTAGAGAGACAGGCAAATAACACTGTAGTCCAGCAAAGCCAGAAGGGCGTAGCTGGAATATATAGGCAGCTGGTCACGTGACCGCAAAACACAAGATAGCAAAAACTAACAGGAGGGTTCTAATATCATGCTGACAGCATGATTTCCGCAGCGCTGTTACCGGCAGTAACGATCTTACCACTGGTCACAGCCCCTGATTCAACCAAGGAAGTTCAAGGCCATGTTCGTGTTCAGGGCCGACTTTCGCGGATTTTTGCCCAAAAAGCTCAGTAATCCGAATGTGCCCTATTCGTGCAAAATTTGAAAATGTCGATCATTCGCTAATTGCAGAACTTATTCGCTCATCTCTAGTAGCCTGCAAATTGTTAAGTGATTTCTCCTCTGTACAACAATGCCAAACTTTGATGCTAATTGTATGCTGCAAGGCTCCGCAGGCAGGCCGAGTGACATTTAGATTTATGACTGGAGATATTACTGAATATTTGGGGGAGATGAGCAATCTTGCATTTTCAGTGCCTTTTTACTACCAATATTGTGGAAACCAGCTATATTTCCAATGACAAATGACGGTCCTGAGTGGGAAACGCTTTTTGTGGGTTGAGATAAAGTTTTTATTGGTACCATTTTGGTGTACATAATATTTCTGATTGCTTTTAAAGCTCGTTTCACATTTTTTCAGTGCTCTTTGCTGAGCACTTACATTAGGATTTCAGTCTAAATCTCTAACATGGATGACTCTGAAAGAACTCCTGGCAGAACCATTCACTATGAGGCAGGCAAAGTTAATCTGGACTCCTAATTAGAGATGAGCGTTGTTCTACTCGAACTGTTCGCCAATCTCAAATTCGAGCTGTTTTGGGCGGTGTTCGAGCCGTTCGGCGAACACGAACAATTTGAGAAAAATTCGGCTGTTCGAGGTTATGTTCAATAACTGTTCGTGCACAAAAATCATAACTGGATTTTTTCTCAGTAATGATGGAAATTAATGTTAATACGCAGTTTGAGTGTACAGCGGGGTGGGGGGAGGGGCAGGGGATGGATCTCTGCAGGAACAATGAAGATCTCCATTTTTTTTTCTCTTTCCCGCATTTGCAGTGGGGAGGTGCAATCTGTCAGCCTATCAGCAGCGCACACACGGAGCGAAGTGCTTTTTTTCACACAAGCAAGGGCATGTGTCATTGGCAGTGTATGTCACATGTCCTTGCCCTATAAGACCAAGCCATTTTCCCCGTCGCCACCATTTTCTCACTGCTGCAGCTGCGTGTTAGACGGCACCGCTGTTGCTGTGTGCGCTATACCTTGTTAATTTCAAGCCAATTTTCGCACAAATATACAGATAGCTTGGGAGTAGGGAATAGTTGTGATTGCAGTCCTTTTAAGGACTAGGTTACAGCATTTCCTACGACTTTTATCAGGGAGGTCTGTGCTCTTAAATAGATAGGTTGTGGGAGTAAAGACTAATTGTAATTGGAGTCCTTTTCAGGACTAGGTTACATCAGTTCCTATCAGTTTTTGCCAGGCAGGTCTGTGCCAGTGCTGTGCAAGTTTTTTTCACAGCATTTGGCTGAATCTACCAAAGCTAATCCTTTTTGGCCTATTGCAGAGTGTGTTAGTCAGTGGAGTAGCCTATCTGTGTTGCAAGATATACCACCTGTGTATAGAATACCAATTTTTTTACTGCACCTAGTGAAGTAAAATCTTTTGGGCATAGCATCATTCTATTAGTCCATCTATACTGACCTCCATCAGGTTGCAAATTAAAACTAATTTTTATCTGCATCTACAGTACCTCTGAAAAAATATTTGGGCTTCTACTTGTGTGTGGGACTTGTTGTATTAGTCCATCTATACTGACCTCCATCAGGTTGCAAACTGAATATATTTTTTTCCTGCATCTACCTCTGAAAAAATATTGGGCTTCTAGCTGTGTGTGGGTCTTGTTCTATTAATCCATCTATACTGACCTCCATCAGGTTGCAAACTGAATATAATTTTTTTCTGCATCTAGCTCTGAAAAAATATTTGGCCTTCTAGTAGTGTGTCGGACTTTCTCTATTAGTCCATCTATACTGACCTCCATCAGGTTGCAAACTGAATATAATTTTTTTCTGCATCTAGCTCTGAAAAAATATTTGGCCTTCTAGTAGTGTGTCGGACTTTCTCTATTAGTCCATCTATACTGACCTCCATCAGGTTGCAAATTAAAACTAATTTTTATCTGCATCTACAGTACCTCTGAAAAAATATTTGGGCTTCTAGCTGTGTGTGGGACTTGTTGTATTAGTCCATCTATACTGACCTCCATCAGGTTGCAAACTGAATATATTTTTTTCTGCATCTACCTCTGAAAAAATATTGGGCTTCTAGCTGTGTGTGGGACTTGTTGTATTAGTCCATTTATACTGACCTCCATCAGGTTGCAAACTGAATATATTTTTTTCCTGCATCTACCTCTGAAAAAATATTGGGCTTCTAGCTGTGTGTGGGTCTTGTTCTATTAATCCATCTATACTGACCTCCATCAGGTTGCAAATTCAAAATAATTTTTTTCTGCATCTAACCCAGCCAATAGTTTTGGCCTAATACCACAGTTTGGCCACTCAGCTCTGATCGGTTACCATCCATTGTTTTTTTGTGCAAACAACTCCAGAGTTGTGAATTAGTTAACCACCAAAATGAGTGGAAAAAGGCCTGCTGCTGGTGGAAAGGGGAATAGGCGTGTTGGGAAGGGGAAAAAAGGTTGTGTCCGTGGGGTAGGTGTTAAAGCAACAGTAACATCTGCAGAAGAAAGACCATCTTCCAGCCAAACTAAAATGTCTACTTCTTTTAGCGGACAATGTGATAAGATCCCTTTCTTACGGCCACGCCAATCGCTACAAATTCCAGATGAGGCACAAAAACAGCAGGTGCTTCAACGGATATCAAGTGCTCCTTTAAGTGGGCTCTCCTCCACATCAACTTCAACATCACAAATACTCCAGTCCTCAAAGGTGTCACCCAAATCGCACTTGCTTCCTCACAGCTCCCAAATCTCCAGCTGCCCGTCTGAGTATGAGGTAGAACAGATGGTTGAGTCTGCAGAGTTGTTTACTCATACTATAGCCTGGGAATCAGAAGTCGACTCCAGCGCTTCTGTGAATCCAGACGAGGAAATGATCTGCACTGATGCCCAGAATCTTTATGAGTCGGATCCAGGACCAGACGCAGAAGGTTCTGACCATAATGTAGACCCTCATTCCCAAACTGTAACTCCTGTTGGTGGAGACAATGAGGAAGACGATGATAAGACTCAAATACCTGATTGGAGCGACAACTTTAGTTTTTTGTCAGGGCAGGAACAGGTTGGCTCTGAGGACGACGGGTGTGATAACGCACAGGGTGATGATGATGAGGTCGGAGATCCCACTTACTGTCAACCCACAGTCAGCCAAGAGATGAGGTCAGCAGAGGAGGTGGAGGAAGATGCTAGTGATGACGAGGTCAGGTTGCGCCTTCCTGGACAGAGACGTAGTACTGGAAGCACGTCAACAACTGCATCCTCAAACACAACTCTGCCTCTCACCACAAGTCGTGGTAGCTCTTCAGGTCGCATGGGTGCTAAGCCTTGCATAGCCTGGGCATTTTTTCAGATCGATAAAGATGAACCAACTCGTGTTATCTGTAACATTTGTCAGCAAAAGCTAAGTAGAGGCCAAAAAATACATAGTTTGAGTACTTCATGCATGAACCGGCACATGGACATGAAGCATAAGTTGCAGTGGGAAGCTCAGTGTGCTACAATGCGGCCTAGCCGGCCGGGCCAACCACCGTCTGCCATATCTTGTGCATCCGCGGCCTCTTCATCCTCTGTGACTGGGGGGACAGCAGTCACACCTGTTTTGGGGCGCAGACCTGCCACCTCTTTACCCGCAACAGCCAGCGTGATTGGCAGGTCATCATTTTCTTTGGAGGTGGTAACACCAGCTGGTGTTGAGCGCTGTCCGACATCGATAGCACCACCTTTGGATCAAGGCAACCTAACATGTCCGCCTGCATCTTCCTCACAGACCGGCAGTTTGCCGGGGACACCCTTATCAACCCCGTCTAAGCACAATAGCCACCCCTCGGTCCCTCAGATGTGGACAAGTAAAAGACCATTTCCTCCTAGCCATGAGAAAGCTAAGAGGTTGAATTTCACCATCTGCAAGCTCTTGGCTACAGAAATGCTGCCTTTCCGCCTGGTGGACACAGAGGATTTTCGAGACCTTATGTCCGTCGCAGTGCCCCAGTACCAGATGCCCAGTCGGCACTACTTCTCAAAGAAAGGTGTGCCTGCGCTCCACCAGCATGTCGCACATAACATCACCGCTTCTTTGAGAAACTCTGTGTGTGACAGGGTGCATTTCACCACAGACACTTGGACGAGTAGGCATGGACAGGGGCGTTACATGTCGCTGACTGGGCACTGGGTAACTATGGTGACAGCAGGACAAGGGGCTGCTGTCCAAGTCTTGCCGTCCCCACGAGTTGTGCGTCAATCCTCTTTATGTCAAAGTTCCTCCACTGCTTCTGCCTCCTCAACCTCCTCTCGGTCTTCCACCTGCACCCAAAGCCTGTCTGGTCATGCCACAAGCTTTCTAACTGCGCAGAAGGGATCCTGCACACCTCCTTACTATGCTGGCAGTAGGGCTCAACGTCATC
Source organism: Phyllobates terribilis (assembly GCF_046119375.1). NCBI lineage: Eukaryota > Metazoa > Chordata > Amphibia > Anura > Dendrobatidae > Phyllobates > Phyllobates terribilis. Next base: position 290,363,901 of record NW_027362769.1, read on the forward strand.
AGGCGGTTTTTACATTGAAATGTCTGGGAAATGTGAGTCACACAGCTGAGGAGTTGTGGTCAGCTCTGGAGAACCAATTTCATGAATGGTTGTCTCCACTGGACCTGAAACCAGGGAAGGCCATGTGCGACAATGCTGCAAACCTGGGTGCGGCCCTTCGCCGGGGCAATGTCACACACGTGCCTTGTATGGCTCACGTGTTGAACCTGGTTGTCCAGCAATTTTTAGCCCACTATCCCAGACTAGATGGCCTTCTGCAGAGGGCACGGTCGCTGTGTGCTCACTTCCGCCGTTCGCATCCCGCAGCTCAGCGACTTACATCTCTACAGAAGTCGTTGGGCCTGCCACTTCACCGGCTAAAATGCGATGTGCCTACCCGGTGGAATTCAACTCTGCACATGTTGCAGCGACTGTGGCAGCACCGACAAGCCCTGGTGCAATACGTTCTGACGTATAGCCTGGGCCAACGAGATTCAGAGGTGGGGCAAATCACGCTGGAGGAGTGGTCTCAGATCAGGGACCTATGCACCCTTCTGCACAGTTTTGAAATGGCGACGAAGATGTTTAGTGCTGACGATGCCATTATCAGCATGACTATTCCGGTGATTTACATGCTGGAGCACATGTTAAACAGAATTCGGAGTCAGGTGGTGGCACAAGAGGAGGTGGAGGAAGTAGAGGAGGAGGAGTTGTATGCGGAAGGGCTAACATCTGCAAGGTCCATACGGTCGGCAGCACCAAGGCGGCAGGCATGTGAGGGTGGGGGAGATGGTTTTACCAGGGCGCATGGTAGCAGCCAAACTAGTGAGGAAGGTGCAGGAGCCCAGGAAGAAGTGGAGGACGAACTGATGGAAGACTCATCAGATGAGGGAGACCTTGATCACATTTCTGTTGTGCGAGGTTGGGGGGAGAGGACAGAGGAAGGAAGCATGATTGTTACCTCGCCACCAACACAACAGGGACTTGGTGCTCCTGGATGCGCAACACACATGAGTGCCTTCTTGCTGCACTACCTGCAACATGACCCTCGAATTGTGAGAATTAGAAATAATCCTGACTACTGGGTTGCCACACTGTTAGATCCCCGGTACAAAAGTAAATTTGCAGAAATTATTCCTGCCATAGAAAGGGATGCACGCATGCAGGAGTATCAGCAGAGACTGTTGCAGAATCTTACATGTGCTTTTCCACAAAATACCAGTGGTGCACGTAGTGAATCTCACAGTTCCAACTTGCCAACCGTGGGACCGTCAAGTGTTCAGCACTCAAACCGTAACAGAACCACAGTATCTGCTGGTAACATCAATTTTGCGGAATCATTTCACCACTTTTTTAGCCCATCCTTTGCAAGGCCACAGGAGACAAGAAGTCTGACACATAGTCAACGCCTAGAGACGATGGTACAGGAGTATCTCCAAGTAAACATTGAAGCCACGACTGTGTCACTGGACCCTTGCTCTTTTTGGGCTTCCAATCTGGATAAATGGCCGGAGCTAGCCACTTACGCCTTGGAGATCTTGTCATGCCCCGCAGCCAGCGTTCTGTCTGAACGTGTGTTCAGCGCTGCTGGTGGTGTGCTGACAGATAAGCGCACGCGGCTCTCCACTGATAATGTAGACAGACTCACGTTCATAAAGATAAACAAATCATGGATCCGAAACGACTTTTCTACCCCTGTGTCATCCTGGGGAGAGTAAAAGCTTGATGATTGGTTAAAATCACCCTACCAACCGTTTTAAGCTTTCAAATTACTAATCATGTTTATCTGTATCTTGACTGGAAAATAATTTGGGCTTTGTAGCGGTGTGCAGCACTGATTCTATTAGGCCATCTATACTAAAGCTTCACCAGATTTAAAATTAAAAATAATTTTTAGCTGCATCTAGCCCGGAAAATAATTTTTGGGCTCTGAGATGCGCAAGGCACATAAGTGCCTTCTTGCTGTACTACCTGCAGCATGACCCTCATATTGTCAGAATTCGAAGTAATCATGACTACTGGGTTGCCACACTCTTAGATCCCCCAAACTTTTCGATCAACCTTTTCATTTTAATAAAGACCAAAAAAATGGTCATTTTTGAAATTATAAGCATTAGCAGGTTGTTAGAAACTGAAATCAAACAGTTTTCAACTCAAAACTTTATTCTAGGTGATGTTACATTTTCACATAGGACCCCTTGTTCGAAAGGAGCTTCTGAACTCTCTCGTCCATTGAATTTGTCAGGTTTTGGATGGTTTCTGCTTCAATTGTTTTTCATGAGGACAGAATACCCTCCCAGAGCTGTTGCTTAGATGTGAACTGCCTCCCGCCATCATAGACACTCCTTTTAATGATGCTCCAAAGGTTCTGAATGGGGTAGAGGTCAGGGGAGCATGGGGGTCACACCATAAGTTTGTCCCCTTTTATGCCCATATCAGCCAGAGATGCAGATGTTTTATGTGCAGCATGAGATGGTGCATTATAATGCAGAAAAATCATCTTGCTGTGAAATACACGGTTCTTCTTCTTGAACCATGGCAGGAAGTGCTGTTTGAGAAAATCCACATACATTATGGAGTTCATCTTTAGCGCCTTCAGGGATCCTAAAGGGGCCGACAATCTCTCTCCCCATGATTCCAGCCCAAAACATTACTCCACCTCCTCCTTGTTGGCGCTGTAGCCGTGTTTGCGTGGGGTGTCCATCAACCAGCCATCCTCCACTCCATCCATCTGGACCATCGAGCGCTGCACGGCACTCATCCGTGAACAAAACAGTTTTGAAATCAGTCTTCATGTAATGTTTGGCCCACTGGAGCCGTTTCTGCTTGTGTGAAGTGGATAGAGGAGGTCGACAGGATGGCGCATGCACAGCTGCAAACCTCTGAAGGACCCTGCATCTTGTTGTTCGGGGGACGTTGGAGGCACAAGCAGCTTCAAAAACTTGTCTGCTGCTATGACAAGGCTTTTTTGCCGCTGCTCTTTCAACCTGACGTAATTGCCTGTAGGAAAGAGTCCTCAATTTGCCCTTATCAGCACGCACACGTGTGTACTGTGAATCAGCTACATACTTCTTGATTGCCAAGACACTTCATCCTGATCATCGCACAATGTTGATTGTAGTCATGCCTTGACCTAAACACTCCACAATTTGTTGCTTCTCAGCAGCCGACACATCCTTTTTCTTTCCCATTTTGGCAGAAAATGTAGGCTGCTTAATAATGTGAGAGAGCCTTCTTAAGTAGTCTTGCCTTTCATTGGACACACCTGCCAAACTAATTAGCACAGGTGTCTGCAATTGCTTACAGTGATATAAAGAGCCCTGACACACATCACCATCAATGAGTTTAACTGACAAACAAACAAATTCTTCCCTTATCACTCCTAAACACTTTTTGCATAATAATTTGGAACGCAGTGTACATGTGCTTTTCCACAAAACACCAGTGGTTCACGTAGTGAATCTTACAGTTCTAACTTGCCAACCGTGGTCTGTATGGAGTTGTTCAATAAAGGGCCCAAAATTAAGATAACATAGATGGGAGAGGTCTCTATGAATAGGAATTCCTAAGTATTTGATACCCTCTGAGGGCCAGGCAAAGGGAAAGTTGGACTGGATGGAATCCTATATGGATTTGGGGAGGGAGACATCGAGGGCCTCAGACTTCGCTGCATTGATTTTAAAATTTTACCATGTAACAAAGTGATCTATTTCAGCCATAACAGCATGGATGGATATATGTGATTGAGTGATATATACTAGGACATCATCAGCAAATAGAGAGCACTTGTACTCGGTGCCTCCCACCTCAATCCACCTAATATTGGGGTTATGGCGAATTGATGAGAGCAGGTGCTCCGTCACTAGGATGTATAAGAGAGGGGACAGAGGACATCACTGCGTTGTCCCATTGGTGATTGTGAAAGGTGATGAAAATGTTCTGACGCAACCCCTGGGCCTTGGGACACCCGGAGCCGGACCCTTTTTGGTGGATGCTGGTGGTTGTAGTCTTCGTGGCGGTGACCCGGTTCCGTGGCTCAGGGTGGTCAAACCAGTGGCGGAACTATTTATGTGGTTTTGATGTTTAAATGTCCGACTACGCCACCCGTGGATTGCGGTCAGAGTGAACCGCCGCTACAGGGCAGACCACTGAGGCTGGTGTTGTGGGTGCAGCAGAGCGTAGCATAACTCCCCACGGGAGGAGTATAGCCTCAGGGCAGTGTATGCGGAGGATGGGGGTGATGGTGCAGGGCAGCAGCAGTAACGACACGGAGTCAGTGATGCAGTTCAGGGTCTTTACTCACAGTTCTTATTATCCAGACCACGTCTGCAGGTAACGGCTGCCCACGTCGTACTGTGCTCACCAGGTGAGGGGCTCAGACAACTCCCAGATAACTTTGGAGCACTTCACAGGACCCCCTTTGTGTGTCCTTTGTCTGGCCTTTCTTACCAACACTTCTGTCCGTCTGCCTCGGGCCTCCTCTTGGTAAACTTGGCGCCAGTTTCCCTGACCCTATGTGGTGCCTTCCTAGCGGGTGTAGCGAGGGGCTGCGCCACATAAAATGTCAGAGCCTCCGGTTTCTAGCTGAGGGTCGTTTCCTGCCTCCACTAGTTCGGGGACCGGTCTCCCCCTTTGGCCTGACCCCTCCACGCAGGTGGATTCGGGCGTGCGGTGGCGACTCGCCCGTCCGCACCCCTGGGATCCCTTCATTCCTCGTTCCTGGAGCCTTCTCCGCTCCTCTTCCTTCCTTCTCCCTCTTCCAGGCCTGGGCCTCTGTTACTAGGCCCGCCTCCGGAGCAGAGCTCATGCAGAGCCCTGCTCCCTGCCACTTCTGCTCAGACTTCTCTGCACTGAACTAAGATGGTGCCCACCTTTTATACTCCCTTCTCAATGCACCCAGGAACTGCTTCCTCCCTGCTCCTGCACTACAGGGTTCCCCTTCCTCAGTGTTCCCTCCCCCCACTCCAGCCAGTGACAGGGACTGTCGTGCCCATCTCAGGGGCATATTGGTCGCCCTGCCCCACGGCAATGTGGTGTAATGCATGCAGGTGTCGGATCCTGATCCACACTCCATCCTTACCTGAGAGTGAGATATCACACCTCTGGGTGAGGTGCAATATGTCTGTAGCAACCGAGCCCTCAGGGTGCTACAGTTCCATTTATCTTCAGCCTAGGTGACGTATTGCAATACAGGGCCGTGATTTTGGCTATAAAAGGGTCCCCTAGACCCCTACCCCAAGCTTTTTAAGAGAATCATATATGGCGCGCCAGGAGACTCTATGGAATGCTTTCTCAGCATCCAACGAGAGTATCTAATTACAAATTTTTAACTGCATCTTGCCCAGGAAATACTTTGTGCCTAGTAGCAGTGTCTGCTAGTCAGCGGATTATCCCGGCTGTTAAGCAAGCTGCACCACCTGTAGTTTAGACACTTAATTTTTTCAAAGGAAATGCTTCGGGACCATGGGATACTTAGTGAAGAGCATCAGGAGGCACCCCAAGGCATAGGGGCTGGGACTGGCAGTAGGATGCCTTGCGGTGGACAGCCGAGCTCGATCCTTATAAAAGCTTTTTAACTGCAGCAGCTTTAGTGGACGCTACTGGAGCTGGAATTACCGCGGCTGCTGGCATGAGACTTGCCCTCCAATAGATCCTTGTAAATGGATTTAAAGTGTATTCATTCAAATTAGAGAGACAATTTAAATTAAAAAGCTTAGAGCTGCCTCCACCACAGGGGGGCTCGCTCGACCCACCAGCGGACAGGCACCAGTATTGGGAGAGGGGGGCTGGCCGTCAGGGTTCACCGCGGCTCTGGCACAAACCCGGCGACACGGAGGTGGCACGGGCAGGAGCGGACTGGCCGTGTCGGCTTCTCACTTTTTGGATTTTAGAAGGGCATGACAGGCCTATATCTGTGTCTCCCCCTCCTTTTACTCCTCCACCTCTTTTATTTTCGCATGACTATATGTACTTGTCACTTTTCCATGTGTTAGTTATGTCTTCTGAGCAGTTTGTCAGCTTTTGGACACCTTTGAAGGTGTTTTCTATGTGTTTCTATGTGTTTTTGTTTGCCTGCCATTGGTTTTAACGGTGTTCGAAGGTGTTCGACGAACAGTTCGACGAACAGTTCGGCGAACACACGGGTGTTCGACAAACCGAACCGAACTCGAACACTACGGGGGTGGCTCAACACTACTCCTAATGCCTTCTGTTGGTCGACTGTGCTTTCAAACGTGCCTTAAAAAGATGGGTCTTCACTGGGAAAGAGGTGAAATAGAGTTCAAAGTGACTCTGTCTACCTCAGTATAGTAAATGGATTTCTGAAGGGTTTCGACTGAATCACATTTTTGGGGGATTTAAATGCAAACCTCAATGTAAGCGCTCAGTGCAGACCACAGGATAATTGTGAACTGAGCGTTATTGCATTTTTGGGGTGGAGGAAGAATGAACAAATCCATAGTAATTCTATAATTGCTCTTATTTTTTTATTTTACACCGTTCACTGCAGTTTAAGAGATAATATAGTTTCATTCTTCAGATCAGTACGATTACCGCAATATCAGATTACTATAGGTTTTTTATATTTTGCTACTTTAACACACTAAAAATGCTTTTATACAAAAAAAAAAATTTTGCAGAGCCTTGTTTTGAAATCTATAAATTTTCCATTTTTCTGCAGAATCATGCGAGGGTTTGTTTTTGCAGTATAAGTGGAAGATTTTGTTGTTACCATTGAAGTACATAGCATTTTTTGTTCAGATTTTTTTTGATTATTGGGAGACAAAATGAACAAAAAAATTAACATTTTTTAAATTTTTTTATGCTTTTCAATGTTTGGTAAAAAGTGATAATACAATGTTAATCTTCAGTTTTTTTATGATTACAGTGATACTAGATTGATACATTTTTTTTAAACTTTGCTACTTCAGCAATTTTTTAGGAAAAATGTTTATACATCACCATATTCTTAGAGCAATAATTTTTTTAGTTTTCCTCTGATGGAGTTGAGTGAGGGCTTGATTTTTGTGGGGACAAGATGCCATTTTCAGCGATACTATTTTTATTCACATACAACTTTTTGATCGTGCTTTGTTTCACGTTTAGTGCTTCAGAATATTTTCATTTTCGGTGTTCACTGTAAGTTTTAAATAGTATGACAGTTTTATATATTAAATCCCCCCATAACCAGTACCTTTTGTGCTTTGTGAGGTTTTTTTATTTACTTGTACTGTATTTATTTTTTTAAATGCATATTTATTGGTAAGAATATTTTTTCACTATTTCTATGTTCTTTATTTTATGTTTTTTTTTTTATATTTGCCCCACAATGGGACTTGAACATTTTAAAGAATGATATTTTGTCTGCAATATTTAAAGAGGTTGTCCAGATTTATTACAAAAGTCTGCAGTCACTCTATGACTGCAGCACTAGTCCTGGCTGTTGGAGAAGGAGCTTCACTATCAGTTAACACCTTAAGGACCAAACAGTTTTTCCTTTTTCACTCCCCTTCTTCCAAGAGCCGTAACATTTTATTTTCCCACTGTGAAAGCCATATGAGAGCTTGTTTTTTGTGGGACAAGTTGTACTTTTGAATGACACCATGTATTTAATCATACAATATACTTGAAAAAGGAAAAAAAATCCATAATGACATAACTATACATCATAATGCAGAAACTCCCTCTCAATCACGACGTATATTTACATAAAAAATGTCCGTAAGCGGTTAAAAAAATTTTGGAAAATACTTTTAAAAGAAGTGGCTGGATGATTAAGTATTTTCATTACATTGTCATAGTTCTTTCAGCTTGTCAGATTGTTCAGACTTTTTCTTTTTCATGTCTTTTTTGTGTGTATTAGACATCAACAGTAGAACATAATCTAATCTTTAGATATGCTGGCCTAAGATTTCATTAAAATTGTTCTTTCTTTAAGTTTCATATCTGCTTCCTGTCATTCTTGTCGTACAGCCTCTGTCATAACAGTAAGTGCAGAACCCTTTAGGCTTTCTCTTTGTTGATTGTGCAATGATATGTATAATGTGTGCAGTCATCTGCTTATAAGTAGATTATAGCAGCTTGTTTTGTTGTTTTGTTTCTTCTGCATGCTGCTTTCATAGTAGAATGCCTAATAATTTATAACTATTCCATAATGTCACTGGCATATAAAAGCATCCAATGCGGTATATCTGAAAAAAGTGAGAAAAATTCCTTCACATAATCTACCTATATATCTATCTACACTCCTCAACATTGAAATTGCAAAATATAGAAGGAAAAGTCATGGCGTTAAGGAGATCACAGGATCGATAGACATGTTAATGATATGCAAATGATGAAGAATTGCAAACAAAATCTTCCAAACATCATGATTTATTCAGTATTGAACATGCGGCATGGCATTATTGTCTTAAAATTGACCAATTTAATCTAATGCCGAACTGTTAGTGTACATGAGTACAGTGGCATGAAGACTAGAGGAATCACGCTACCATAAATTATACTGCCCAACATCATAATTCTGGGAGTTGGCCTGGCGTGATATATCCTCATTAAGTCCCTTGTTTTCTCCAGACCAATTTACAGCTATCATTGCATCCAAGCCAAAAGTGAACTCATCACTAAAGGACTCATTACTGAAAAGGATAGACCTCCACTTCACTCTTCAATGCTGTCTTGTCTTGTATGGTGATAGCCTTGGAGAGTGATGGTGTAAGATCAATGGAAAACCTGTGGCTAGACAGTCAGCAAACAGTCCTGAGGTCAGTAATTGAAAGTCTTGCACAGAAATATCAGTAGCCATCACAAGATAAACAAACTGATAACACCACAAATCAGGCAACATCTGCAAATTGAGTCTAGGTTTAACCGGTTCCCGACCGCCCATTGTACATAAACGTCAGTGCGTGCTGGGCTCTGTGCAGCGCCGACGTTTAAAAACGGTGGGTGGTCCCGCAGCGCTCAGGACCCCCTGATTGGCTCAGGTCTCGATGATGTCAGCGTCACACCAGCCAATGAGAGAGATCACCAGGGAACTTTGTTTTAGCAACAAACTTTCCCGGGTGATCTGCCTGATAAATACATTGTTTCTCCTCCGATCTCAGTGAGAGAGCAGAGGAGAAACACTGTGACAAGAGCTGTCAGCCTTGCCACTGTAAAAGTGAAAAATAAAAATCAAAAAATAAAGTAAGGTTAGGGTTAGTCAGTCCAGTCAGTCCTGTCAGATCAGTCAGTCCTGTCAGTCAGTCAGTCCTGTCAGATCAGCCAGTCCTGTCAGTCAGTCAGTCCTGTCAGATCAGTCAGTCCTGTCAGTCAGTCAGTCCTGTCAGATCAGTCAGTCCGTCCTGTCAGATCAGTCAGTCCTGTCAGTCAGTAAGTCCTGTCAGATCAGTAAGTCCTGTCAGTCAGTCAGTCCTGTCAGATCAGTCAGTCCGGTCAGTCAGTCAGTCCTGTCAGATCAGTCAGTCCGGTCAGTCAGTCAGTCCTGTCAGATCAGTCAGTCCGGTCAGTCCAGTCCGGTCAGTCCGGTCCGGTCCCGTCCTTTCAGTCTGGTCCGTTCAGTCCAGTCAAAAAATATAAAAATAAAATGGCCTGTCAGACATATACCGCAGAGGAGGTGTGTGCCCTGCTATGTTCTGACACTGATGACAGTGCAATTTCAGATGGAGATATGGATTTTGAGGGCTTTAGTAGCGGCGACACTGAGAGCTCAGAAATGAGCAGTGATTCTGTTCCATCCTCAAGCCCAAGGACCAGTACAGCAATAGGGGCAAATAGCGCTACTGGAGAAACGTCTCCAAATCAGGGAACATGGCCCAGTACAAGCGCTGTCCCTGCTACTAGTGAATTGGCGCACGCCAGTGTACAAGGGGCTTTGCCACGTGACCTAGCATTTCCCAGTTGGGAGGCTTCGGATTCGGCTGCTCCATTCAGCCCTGATTTCAACGCCATTCCTGGTAAAAATGTGGAGGTGAAAGATTTTGGACCAATTCATTTTTTTAATTTGTTTTTTACAGACAGCTTGCTAGAGCATATTGTCGTGCAAACAAATTTATATGCATCCCAATTCATAAGGCAGAATCCCCGATGTTACTATGCTAGGGCAAATTTATGGACACCAACTAATGTCCTGGAAATAAAAAAATTGTTTGGACTTACATTTGCCATGGGGCTTGTTAAAAAACCGAGCATTCGATCCTACTGGTCCAACCACCCTGTTCAAGCAACCTCTATGTTTTCAGTCGTTCTGCCTAGGACCCGTTATGAAATGCTCATGCATTTTTGGCATTTTAACGACAATAGTCAATGCCTGCCCACAAATGCCCCAGAACATGACTGGTTATATAAAATTAGACCCATCATTGAAAATTTGTCAGAAAAATTCTTAAGCCTCTACACCCCAACACAAAATATTTCTATAGATGAGTCCCTTGTAAAATTCAAAGGAAGACTGCACCTCAAGCAATTTATCCCATCTAAAGGGCAAGGTTTGGAATAAAGATCTATAAAATGTGCGAAAGTTCAACCGGATACACATCCGCTTTCCGCATATATGAGGGGAAAGATAGCCAGCTAAACCCACCAGGATGCCCTACTTATCTGGGGACATCTGGAAAAATTGTTTGGGAGCTGATAAGTCCATTTTTTCAAAAAGGCCACAATCTGTACGTGGACAATTATTACACCAGTATACCCCTATTTAAAAGTCTGGTTGAACACAACATCGGGGCTTGTGGGACCATCCGTGAAAACCGTCAGGGGTTTCCACAACCATTGGTCAACCAAAAGTTTCAAAAGGGGCAGTCAGGGGCAGTACGCAATGGAGAGCTGCTTGCCCTGAAATATAGGGATAAGAGGGATATTTTTGTCCTCAGCTCGATCCACACAGATGCCACAAGGGCCACTGTAGAACTAGGATCCACCACTCTGAAGCAAAAATCTGTGTCAGTCATTGACTGCAACAAACACATGGGTGGTGTGGACCTTGCAGACCAGGTTCTACAGCCATACCAGGTATCAAGAAAGTCCTATACCTGGTATAAAAAGTTGGTTATTTATTTGTTTCAGGTGGCCACATACAATTCTTTTGTGTTGTACAAAAAAGCAGGAAATTCAAATCCTTTTCTTGATTATCAAGAAAAGGTAATTGAATATCTTATCTTTCAAAGTGTTAGCCCCGCTCATCCATTAGAATCTGAGGATGTGAAAAGACTCACTGAGCGACATTTTTTTGCACTTATTCCAGCAACGGAAACAAGGAGGAACCCCCAGAAAAGATGTCGTGCATATACTAAGAGAGGAATGAGGCGTGATACCCGCTACTATTGCCCACAATGCCCATCATTGCCAGTCTTATGCGTCACTGACTGCTTTAAAATCTTCCACACAGAACCACGTTTTTAAACTGTAAAAATGTATCCCAATTTGTCATTAAAACATTTGGTTCATTTAGTGAATGACACATTCGAGTAGAGCTCACTTAATTTCCAGGGGGGGTTCTCCAGAATCTAAACCTTCCATTGCTTGCTTGTTTCTGGAAATCATCCATTGAGTTAAAATGGTCACTAAACCCATAGATGAATTCCCAGAGGGGTGTCATTTCCAAAATGGGGTCACTTCAGGGGGGATTCTTTAGTTCTGGTACTCAGCGCCTCTGAAAAGAGCCAGAACAGCAGAATCCCCCCCGAAGTGACCCCATTTTGGAAATGACACCTCTCTGGGAATTCATCTATGGGATTAGTGACCATTTACCTATCTACTTATTTTCCCACCACTAGATTAATATATACAGAGGAGTAGATTGTAAAATTCGGTCACTTGTTGGGGGTTTCCTCTGTTAGGCACCTCAGGGGCTCTCCAAATGCAACATGGCATCCGCTATCCATTCCAGTCAAATTTCCATTCCAAAAGTCCAATGGCGCTCCTTACCTTCCGAGCCATGCCGTGCGCCCAAACAGTGGCTTTGCACCACATATGGGGTATCAGCGTGCTCAGGAGAAATTGCTCAACACATTTTGAGGTCCATGTTTTCTGGCTGCCCTTGTGAAAATTAAAAATTTGAGGCTAAAGTAGCAGTTTTGTGTTAAAAATGTGTTTTATTATTTTCACACTTCAACATTATAAAATTCTGCGAAGCCCCTGGGGGTTCAAGGTGCTCATCACACATCTAGATAAGTTCCTTGAGGGGTCTAGTTTCCAAAATGGGGTCACTTGTTGGGGGTTTTCTCTGTTTAGGCACCTCAAGGGCTCTCCAAATGCAACATGGCGTCCGCTTTCGATTCCAGCCAAATTTCCATTCCAAAAGTCAAATGGCGCTCCTTACCTTCCAAGCCATGCCGTGCGCCCAAACAGTGGTTTTGCACCACATATGGGATTTCAGCGTGCTCAGGAGAATTTGCTCAATACATTTTAGTGTCCATTTTTTCTGGCTGCCCTTGTGAAAATTAAAAATTTGAGGCTAAAGTAGCAGTTTTGTGTTAAAAATGTGTTTTTTTATTTTCACAATTCAACATTATAAAATTCTGCGAAGCCCCTGGGGGTTCAAGGTGTTCACCACACATCTAGATAAGTTCCTTGAGGGGTCTAGTTTCCAAAATGGGGTCAATTGTTGGGGGTTTCCTCTGTTTAGGCATCTCAGGGGCTCTCCAAATGCAACATGGCATCCGCTATCGATTCCAGCCAAATTTCCATTCCAAAAGTCCAATGGCGCTCCTTACCTTCCAAGCCATGCCGTGCGCCCAAAAAGTGGTTTTGCACCACATATGGGATATCAGCGTGCTCAGGAGAAATTGCTCAACACATTTTCGGGTCCATTTTTTCTGGCTGCCCTTGTGAAAATTAAAAATTTGAGGCTAAATTAGCAGTTTTGTGTTAAAAATGTGTTTTTTTTTTCACAATTCAACATTATAAAATTCTGTGAAGCCCCTGGGGGTTCAAGGTGCTCACCACACATCTAGATAAGTTACTTGAGGGGTCTAGTTTCCAAAATGGGGTCACTTGTTGGGCGTTTCCTCTGTTTAGGCACCTCAGGGGCTCTCCAAATGAAACATGGCGTCCGCTATTGATTCCAGTAAATTTCCATTCCAAAAGTCAAATGGCGCTCCTTACCTTCCAAGCCATGCCGTGCGCCCAAACAGTGGTTTTGCACCACATATGGGATTTCAGCGTGCTCAGGAGAATTTGCTCAATACATTTTAGTGTCCATTTTTTCTGGCTGCCCTTGTGAAAATTAAAAATTTGAGGCTAAAGTAGCAGTTTTGTGTTAAAAATGTGTTTTTTTATTTTCACAATTCAACATTATAAAATTCTGCGAAGCCCCTGGGGGTTCAAGGTGCTCACCACACATCTAGATAAGTTCCTTGAGGGATCTAGTTTCCAAAATGGGGTCACTTGTTGGGGGTTTCCTCTGTTTAGGCATCTCAGGGGCTCTCCAAATGCAACATGGCGTCCACTATCGATTCCAGCCAAATTTCCATTCCAAAAGTCCAATGGCGCTCCTTACCTTCCAAGCCATGCCGTGCGCCCAAAAAGTGGTTTTGCACCACATATGGGACATCAGCGTGCTCAGGAGAAATTGCTCAACACATTTTGGGGTCCATTTTTTCTGGCTGCCCTTGTGAAAATTAAAAATTTGAGGCTAAAGTAGCAGTTTTGTGTTAAAAATGTGTTTTTTTATTTTCACAATTCAACATTATGAAATTCTGCGAAGCCCCTGGGGGTTCAAGGTGCTCACCTCACATCTAGATAAGTTCATTGAGGGGTCTAGTTTCCAAAATGGGGTCACTTGTTGGGGGTTTCCTCTGTTTAGGCATCTCAGGGGCTCTCCAAATGCAACATGGCGTCCGCTATCGATTCCAGCCAAATTTCCATTCCAAAAGTCCAATGGCGCTCCTTACCTTCCAAGCCATGCCGTGCGCCCAAAAAGTGGTTTTGCACCACATATGGGATATCAGCGTGCTGAGGAGAAATTGCTCAACACATTTTGGGGTCCATTTTTTCTGGCTGCCCTTGTGAAAATTAAAAATTTGAGGCTAAAGTAGCAGTTTTGTGTTAAAAATGTGTTTTTTTATTTTCACACTTCAACATTATAAAATTCTGTGAAGCCCATGGGGGTTCAAGGTGCTCACCACACATCTAGATAAGTTCCTTGAGGGGTCTAGTTTCCAAATGGGGTCACTTGTTGGGGGTTTCCTCTGTTTAGGCACCTCAAGGGCTCTCCAAATGCAACATGGCGTCCGCTATCGATTCCAGCCAAATTTCCATTCCAAAAGTCAAATGGCGCTCCTTACCTTCCAAGCCATGCCGTGCGCCCAAACAGTGGTTTTGCACCACATATGGGATATCAGCGTGCTCAGGAGAATTTGCTCAATACATATTGGTGTCCATTATTTCTGGCTGCCCTTGTGAAAATTAAATATTTGAGGTTAAAGTAGCAGTTTTGTGTTAAAAATGTGTTTTTTTATTTTCACAATTCAACATTATAAAATTCTGTGAAGCCCCTGGGGGTTCAAGGTGCTCACCACACATCTAGATAAGTTACTTGAGGGGTCTAGTTTCCAAAATGGGGTCAATTGTTGGGCGTTTCCTCTGTTTAGGCACCTCAGGGGCTCTCCAAATGAAACATGGCGTCCGCTATTGATTCCAGTCAAATTTCCATTCCAAAAGTCAAATGGCGCTCCTTACCTTCCAAGCCATGCCGTGCGCCCAAACAGTGGCTTTGCACCACATATGGGGTATCAGCGTGCTCAGGAGAAATTGCTCAACACATTTTGGGGTCCATTTTTTCTGGATGCCCTTATGAAAATTAAAAATTTGAGGTTAAAGTAGCAGTTTTGTGAAAAAAAGTTAAATGTTCATTGCTTTCTTCACATTCCTAAAATTCCTGTGAAGCACCTGAAGGGTTAATAAACTTCTTGAATGTGGTTTTGGGAATCTTGAGGGGTGCAGTTTTTAGAATGGTATCACTTTTGGGTATTTTCTGTCATAAAGGCCCCTCAAAGTCACTTCAAATAAGATGTGGTCCCTAATAAATGTTTTTGTAAATTTTGTTGTAAAAATGAGAAATCACTGGTCAACGTTTAACCCTTATAGCTTCCTAACAAAAAAAAATTTTGGTTCCAAAATTGTGATGATGTGAAGTAGACATGTGGGAAATGTTATTTATTAACTTTTTGTGTGACATATCTCTCTGATTTAAGGGCATGAAAATTCAAAGTTTGAAAATTGCTAAATTTTCAACGTTTTCGCCAAATTTCCATTTTTTTCACAACTAAACGCAAGTTATATCGAAGAAATTTTACCACTATCATTAAGTACAATATGTCACGAAAAAACAGTCTCAGAATCAGGGGAATCCGTTGAAGCATTCCAGAGTAATTACCTCATAAAGTGACAGTGGTCAGAATTGAAAAAATTGTCCCGATCACGAAGGCAAAAACAGGCTCTGGTGCGAAGTTGTTAAATACACTGCTTTTATAATGTCATCAGCAGATGATGGAAAATTTCTGATGCAACTTGAAAACACTATACCGACATCTAAAATGTAAAGTGGAGGAGGAGAGTGTTGCAGGTTGCCTGGCTACTCGATGCTGATGAGAATATGTCTCTTCAAGTGGAGAAGCCAATGAGTATCATGAAAGCCAAACCACATTAACTTTGGTGGAAGAGCCTGAATGTAAATTGGTAAAGATAGATTGGATTAATGCCGTTCACAATCGTGAAGGGAGTTTTGCTAGCAAACTCCAACATGCAATTATTTTAGGCAAACTAAACCCAAGGCCAGTTGTCCTGCTGAGACTTGACATGAATGCAGAGAAATTGCTTTGGATATTGTTTAAAGTATCACTCACCCATTTTCCCATCTTTTAGCTATCAGTAATGTATGTACAGAGTATGTATTAAAATATCAGTCTTTATCTTCTGCCATTTCCAGTGCTATTCCAGTCCCTCTTCTGAATCGTGATTTCTCCTGAATCATGTGAATCATGTGAAGCTTTCTTCTTCAGATTCAGTAGTTTTTTTCAGCCAGACTTAATTTCTTGGTAAAAAAAATGCATGGGTACAGTTTGCACTTTTCAGCATGTTGAGATTACTGCCTCAGACCACTAGAGGAAGCATCCACATCACTATAAATGGCTGGTTGGTAAATACTGTAGGTGGTGCAAAACCAGAAGAAAAGAAAAACATGACTTCAGGTGGGAAAAGCTAAATTAGCTATGTCTGGACAAAAATGATAATTAACCCCTTTAATGATGAGTGCAGTAAGATGAGCAACAACTTAAGAAAATGATTAATAAACTGGCAGCAATAGTGTTGCATCCATGTTGGTACCTGACTCCTCTGTTTCCACTTCTGTCATCATGCGGCACCACAACTTCATTGTGGGCGATGCAGGGTGACAACACAGCTGTTCTGTTTTTTCCCTTGACTTGTGGTGCCGTCCATGCAGGTAGTTTGTGGACTAATTCATAGCTTGTGTAATATTGTCTCCCTGTTGTGAGCCCTGGGGGAAATTGCTTTCTGTTTAACCCCTTAACAACATTAGATGTACTAATACGCGTCTGTGCCCTGGGACTTAAGAGCCTGACCCGTATTAGTACGTCATCGCGATCGCGCGCACACAGCTGACACCCGGTACTATGTGCAGGGAGCGGTCCCACACCGCTCCCAGCACATTAACCCCCGCAATGCTGCGATCAAAGTCTATTGCAGCATTGCGGTGGCAAGGGGAGGTGATTGCAGATACTCACCTCCTCTTCTGGCCTCCAGCGCTGTCTGCCGTGGCTTCCAGGATGTTGCCATGACGACCCGATGTCGTCATGACAACATCCGGGTCACCAGACAGCAGGAAGATTTTTTGGACATGCGCAGTGCATCTCCAAACTATCTTCTCCCTGTCCAGCGCTGACAGCCTGCACGGCACAGGGATGGTGCTCCATCCCTATGCTGTGCAGGCGATCAGAATAAAACAAGTGTAAGTCCCAGAGTGGGACAGAGTAAAAAAGTGTAAAAAAATTTTTTTAAAAAATTGTAAAAATATTTAAAAAAAAATAAAAAACATAATCCACCAAAAATAAAAATATAATGTACCCATCAATAAATATTATTATAAAAAAAAAAATAAAAAAAAAAAATAAAAGTACATATATTTGGTATCGCCGCGTCCGGAACAACCTGACCTTTAAAACTGTCCCACTAGTTAACCCCTTCAGTGAACACGGTTAAAAAAAAAAAAAAAATGAAGCAAAAAACAATGCTTTATCATCATACTGCCAAACAAAAAATGGAATAACACGCGATCAAAAAGACGAATATAAATAAAAATGGTACCGCTGAAAATGTCATCTCGTCCCACAAAAAATAAGCTGCCATACAGCTCCTGTCAGATCAGTCAGTCCTGTCAGTCAGTCAGTCC
The DNA here is from genome assembly GCF_046119375.1 of Phyllobates terribilis. NCBI lineage: Eukaryota > Metazoa > Chordata > Amphibia > Anura > Dendrobatidae > Phyllobates > Phyllobates terribilis. Next base: position 290,381,293 of record NW_027362769.1, read on the forward strand.
TGTCAGATCAGTCAGTCCGGTCAGTCAGTCAGTCCTGTCAGATCAGTCAGTCCGGTCAGTCAGTCAGTCCTGTCACATCAGTCAGTCCGGTCAGTCCAGTGCGGTCAGTCCAGTGCGGTCAGTCCGGTCCGGTCCCGTCTTTTCAGTCTGGTCCGTTCAGTCCAGTCAAAAAATATAAAGATAAAATGGCCCGTCAGACTTATACCGCAGAGGAAGTGTATGCCCTGCTATGTTCTGACACTGATGACAGTGCAATTTCAGATGGAGATATGGATTTTGAGGGCTTTAGTAGCGGCGACACTGAGAGCTCAGAAATGAGCAGTGATTCTGTTCCATCCTCAAGCCCAAGGACCAGTACAGCAATAGGGGCAAATAGCGCTACTGGAGAAACATCTCCAAATCAGGGAACACGGCCCAGTACAAGCGCTGTCCCTGCTACTAGTGAATTGGCGCACGCCAGTGTACAAGGGGCTTCGCCACATGACCTAGCATTTCCCAGATGGGAGGCTTCGGATTCGGCTGCTCCATTCAGCCCTGATTTCAACGCCATTCCTGGTAAAAATGTGGAGGTGAAAGATTTTGGACCAATTCATTTTTTTAATTTGTTTTTTACAGACAGCTTGCTAGAGCATATTGTCGTGCAAACAAATTTATATGCATCCCAATTCATAAGGCAGAATCCCCGATGTTACTATGCTAGGGCAAATTTATGGACACCAACTAATGTCCCGGAAATAAAAAAATTGTTTGGACTTACATTTGCCATGGGGCTTGTTAAAAAACCGAGCATTCGATCCTACTGGTCCAACCACCCTGTTCAAGCAACCTCTATGTTTTCAGTCGTTCTGCCTAGGACCCGTTATGAAATGCTCATGCGTTTTTGGCATTTTAACGACAATAGTCAATGCCTGCCCAGAAATGCCCCAGAACATGACTGGTTATATAAAATTAGACCCATCATTGAAAATTTGTCAGAAAAATTCTTAAGCCTCTACACCCCAACACAAAATATTTCTATAGATGAGTCCCTTGTAAAATTCAAAGGAAGACTGCACCTCAAGCAATTTATCCCATCTAAAAGGGCAAGGTTTTTTAATAAAGATCTATAAAATGTGCGAAAGTTCAACCGGATACACATCCGCTTTCCGCATTTATGAGGGGAAAGATAGCCAGCTAAACCCACCAGGATGCCCTACTTATCTGGAGACATCTGGAAAAATTGTTTGGGAGCTGATAAGTCCATTTTTTCAAAAAGGCTACAATCTGTACGTGGACAATTATTACACCAGTATACCCCTATTTAAAAGTCTGGTTGAACACAACATCGGGGCTTGTGGGACCATCCGTGAAAACCGTCAGGGGTTTCCACAACCATTGGTCAACCAAAAGTTTCAAAAGGGGCAGTCAGGGGCAGTATGCAACGGAGAGCTGCTTGCCCTGAAATATAGGGATAAGAGGGATATTTTTGTCCTCAGCTCGATCCACACAGATGCCACAAGGGCCACTGTAGAACTAGGATCCACCACTCTGAAGCAAAAATCTGTGTCAGTCATTGACTGCAACAAACACATGGGTGGTGTGGACCTTGCAGACCAGGTTCTACAGCCATACCAGGTATCAAGAAAGTCCTATACCTGGTATAAAAAGTTGGTTATTTATTTGTTTCAGGTGGCCACATACAATTCTTTTGTGTTGTACAAAAAAGCAGGAAATTCAAATCCTTTTCTTGATTATCAAGAAAAGGTAATTGAATATCTTGTCTTTCAAAGTGTTAGCCCCGCTCATCCATTAGAATCTGAGGATGTGAAAAGACTCACTGAGCGACATTTTATTGCACTTATTCCAGCAACGGAAACAAGAAGGAACCCCCAGAAAAGATGTCGCGCATGTACTAAGAGAGGAATGAGGCGTGATACCCGCTACAATTGCCCACAATGTCCATCATTGCCAGTCTTATGCGTCACTGACTGCTTTAAAATCTTCCACACAGAACCACGTTTTTAAACTGTAAAAATGTATCCCAATTTTTCATTCAAACATTTGGTTCATTTAGTGAATGACACATTCGAGTAGAGCTCACTTAATTTCCAGGGGGGGTTCTCCAGAATCTAAACCTTCCATTGCTTGCTTGTTTCTGGAAATCATCCATTGAGTTAAAATGGTCACTAAACCCATAGATGAATTCCCAGAGGGGTGTCATTTCCAAAATGGGGTCACTTCAGGGGGGATTCTTTAGTTCTGGTACTTAGCGCCTCTGAAAAGTGCCAGAACAGCAGAATCCCCCCCGAAGTGACCCCATTTTGGAAATGACACCTCTCTGGGAATTCATCTATGGGATTAGTGACCATTTACTTATCTACTTATTTTCCCACCACTAGATTAATTTATACAGAGGAGTAGATTGGAAAATTCGGTTACTTGTTGGGGGTTTCCTCTGTTTAGGCACCTCAGGGGCTCTCCAAATGCAACATGGCATCCGCTATCCATTCCAGTCAAATTTCCATTCCAAAAGTCCAATGGCGCTCCTTACCTTCCGAGCCATGCCGTGCGCCCAAACAGTGGCTTTGCACCACATATGGGGTATCAGCGTGCTCAGGAGAAATTGCTCAACACATTTTGAGGTCCATGTTTTCTGGCTGCCCTTGTGAAAATTAAAAATTTGAGGCTAAAGTAGCAGTTTTGCGTTAAAAATGTGTTTTATTATTTTCACACTTCAACATTATAAAATTCTGCGAAGCCCCTGGGGGTTCAAGGTGCTCATCACACATCTAGATAAGTTCCTTGAGGGGTCTAGTTTCCAAAATGGGGTCACTTGTTGGGGGTTTTCTCTGTTTAGGCATCTCAGGGGCTCTCCAAATGCAACATGGCGTCCGCTATCGATTCCAGCCAAATTTCCATTCCAAAAGTCCAATGGCGCTCCTTACCTTCCAAGCCATGCCGTGCGCCCAAAAAGTGGTTTTGCACCACATATGGGGTATCAGCGTGCTCAGGAGAAATTGCACAACACATTTTGGGGTCCATTTTTTCTGGCTGCCCTTGTAAAAATTTGAGGTTAAAGTAGCAGTTTTGTGAAAAAAAGTTAAATGTTCATTGCTTTCTTCACATTCCTAAAATTCCTGTGAAGCACCTGAAGGGTTAATAAACTTCTTGAATGTGGTTTTGGGAATCTTGAGGGGTGCAGTTTTTAGAATGGTATCACTTTTGGGTATTTTCTGTCATAAAGGCCCCTCAAAGTCACTTCAAATAAGATGTGGTCCCTAATAAATGTTTTTGTAAATTTTGTTGTAAAAATGAGAAATCACTGGTCAACGTTTAACCCTTATAGCTTCCTAACAAAAAAAAATTTTGGTTCCAAAATTGTGATGATGTGAAGTAGACATGTGGGAAATGTTATTTATTAACTTTTTGTGTGACATATCTCTCTGATTTAAGGGCATGAAAATTCAAAGTTTGAAAATTGCTAAATTTTCAACGTTTTCGCCAAATTTCCATTTTTTTCACAACTAAACGCAAGTTATATCGAAGAAATTTTACCACTATCATTAAGTACAATATGTCACGAAAAAACAGTCTCAGAATCAGGGGAATCCGTTGAAGCATTCCAGAGTAATTACCTCATAAAGTGACAGTGGTCAGAATTGAAAAAATTGTCCCGATCACGAAGGCAAAAACAGGCTCTGGTGCGAAGTTGTTAAATACACTGCTTTTATAATGTCATCAGCAGATGATGGAAAATTTCTGATGCAACTTGAAAACACTATACCGACATCTAAAATGTAAAGTGGAGGAGGAGAGTGTTGCAGGTTGCCTGGCTACTCGATGCTGATGAGAATATGTCTCTTCAAGTGGAGAAGCCAATGAGTATCATGAAAGCCAAACCACATTAACTTTGGTGGAAGAGCCTGAATGTAAATTGGTAAAGATAGATTGGATTAATGCCGTTCACAATCGTGAAGGGAGTTTTGCTAGCAAACTCCAACATGCAATTATTTTAGGCAAACTAAACCCAAGGCCAGTTGTCCTGCTGAGACTTGACATGAATGCAGAGAAATTGCTTTGGATATTGTTTAAAGTATCACTCACCCATTTTCCCATCTTTTAGCTATCAGTAATGTATGTACAGAGTATGTATTAAAATATCAGTCTTTATCTTCTGCCATTTCCAGTGCTATTCCAGTCCCTCTTCTGAATCGTGATTTCTCCTGAATCATGTGAATCATGTGAAGCTTTCTTCTTCAGATTCAGTAGTTTTTTTCAGCCAGACTTAATTTCTTGGTAAAAAAAATTCATGGGTACAGTTTGCACTTTTCAGCATGTTGAGATTACTGCCTCAGACCACTAGAGGAAGCATCCACTTCACTATAAATGGCTGGTTGGTAAATACTGTAGGTGGTGCAAAACCAGAAGAAAAGAAAAACATGACTTCAGGTGGGAAAAGCTAAATTAGCTATGTCTGGACAAAAATGATAATTAACCCCTTTAATGATGAGTGCAGTAAGATGAGCAACAACTTAAGAAAATGATTAATAAACTGGCAGCAATAGTGTTGCATCCATGTTGGTACCTGACTCCTCTGTTTCCACTTCTGTCATCATGCGGCACCACAACTTCATTGTGGGTGATGCAGGGTGACAACACAGCTGTTCTGTTTTTTCCCTTGACTTGTGGTGCCGTCCATGCAGGTAGTTTGTGGACTAATTCATAGCTTGTGTAATATTGTCTCCCTGTTGTGAGCCCTGGGGGAAATTGCTTTCTGTTTAACCCCTTAACAACATTAGACGTACTAATACGCGTCTGTGCCCTGGGACTTAAGAGCCTGACCCGTATTAGTACGTCATCGCGATCGCGCGCACACACAGCTGACACCCGGTACTATGTGCAGGGAGCGGTCCCACACCGCTCCCAGCACATTAACCCCCGCTGTTATGTTCTGCTACCAGAGCTAAGGAAAGAGAGGAGATCTGTCCCTACGATAGAACTCATCTTAATCCCTACGATGTAACAGGGGACCTGATCCTGCGATCAGACCTGCTAAAGTCCTAAGCTAGTCTGTACGGAGACCTATAGATGTGGGGAAGGAATCCCTACAAGTACTAAGGACTGGGAGGAAAATGGGACACCTCCTAACAGAAATAGTAGCAGACAGACGAACAAACAAAATATATAGAACATAGAGGTCCGTAGACCAAGCAAACTAACAGAGTTAGATACAGAGCACAGGCTAGCTTGGAAAGTAGTTAAACAATGAAGTCCAGCAAAGCCAGAAGGGCGGAGCAGGATTAAATAGGCCAACAAGGTCATGTGACCAGCAAAGGAAAAAACCTAAGAACAAGGTTCTAACAGTACCCCCCCTTCTAAGAGGATCCTCCGGATCCCCTAGGACCAGGCTTATCAGGAAATCTCCTGTGAAACGCTTTGATAAGTCTGGACGCGGAAACATCTTCCGACCTCACCCAAGAGTTATCTTCGGGTCCGAAACCTTTCCAGGCCACAAGATACTGCAAACTACCTCTATACTCTCTAGAGTTAAGGATGCGAGAAATTTCATATTCCCCGTCCTCCACCACCGGAGGAACAGAGGCAGAGGCGTCACAATCCGATACAACAGCTTTTTTCAACAGAGAGACATGAAATACCGGATTAATTCTCCAGGAGGTAGGAACCTCCAACCTAACAGCAGATTGGTTGACAACCTGAAGCACCTTAAAGGGCCCTACAAACTTGGGACCCAATTTCTTAGAAGGAATCCTCAACCGCAGATTCCTAGAGGACAACCAAACCGTGTCACCAACAGCGAACAAAACCTCCTGTCGTTTCCTATCAAAGTAGTCTTTAGATTTTCTGTTGGCCTCCTGAAGATTACCACGCACATCCGTCCAAACTCTCTCCAAATCACCGGAAAAATTCTCCTCCTCAGGCACGGCAGATCCCAACTTGGAGAACGACCCAAACGACGGATGTCTCCCAGAACAACAAAAAAAAGGCGAACAACCAGCAGAAGAAGATGTATGATTGTTCAGAGCAAATTCAGCAAGTGGCAGAAACTCAGACCACCCCTCTTGATTGTCTGCCACAAAACAATGCAAGAACTGCTCAACATCCTGGTTTTTCCTTTCTGTCTGGCCATTAGATTCAGGATGATATCCTGACGAGAACGACAAGTGAACTCCCAACCTGTCACAAAAGGCACGCCAAAAACGAGCCACGAACTGAGGACCTCTATCAGAAACAATGTCAGTAGGAACGCCATGAAGTCTGACAATTTCCTTGACAAAGGCCTTAGCGAGAGTTTTAGCGCAGGGCAGTTTGACGAAGAGAACCAAGTGACACATCTTGCTAAAATGGTCCACGACCACCCAGATGACAGTAAAACCCTCAGAGGGGGGAAGGTCAGTTATAAAGTCCATAGCCAAATGTGTCCAAGGAGCACTGGGAACCTCCAAAGGACAAAGCAACCCCGCAGCAGGAGTATGTGAGGACTTAGATCTAGCACATATAGTACATTGGCGCACCCACTTAATGACTTCCTTCTGCCATCCAGGCCACCAAAAACTGCGACCCACCAGTCTCTTGGTCTCAGAGATTCTGGGATGACCTGCCAACCGAGATTCGTGACACTCAACAAACAAATCTCTCCTAAAGGTCCCAGGCACAAACAACCTCCCATGAGGAGTGTTAGATGGGGCATTCTCCTGTGCTTTAAGAATCTTATCTTCCAAAACGGAGTCCAAAGCAGCTATCACAACACCTTCTTGTAAAATGTTCTCCTCTTTCTCAGCACCGACTATGGGAGAAAAACTGCGAGACAAGGCATCCGCCTTAACATTCTTAGTACCAGGGATGTAAGTAACGGAGAAATTAAACCGCGAGAAAAACAGTGCCCACCTAGCCTGACGGGCATTCAGGCGCTTGGCAGCATCAAGATATATCAGATTTTTATGATCCGTAAGAACCTGAACGGGAAATTCCGCACCTTCCAAGAAGTGGCGCCAGTGTTCAAATGCGAGTTTAATAGCCAATAATTCCCGATTACCAATATCGTAATTCAGTTCAGTCTCCGAAAATTTTTTTGAAAAAAAGGCACAGGGATGTAATCCATCCCCGTTATCCTGAGACAATACTGCGCCAACCCCCACAGAGGAAGCATCAACCTCAACCAAAAACGGCTTAGTCACATCAGGCTGCATAAGGATGGGAGCAGAGGTGAACCTCTCCTTGAGATACACAAAAGCTTCAGTGGCCTCAGAAGACCACTGAACCGCATCAGCACCTTTCCTGGTGAGATCGGTCAGAGGTTTGACAATACTAGAAATTTTTTTTATGAATTTTCTGTAATAATTGGCGAAACCCAAAAACCTCTGTATCGATTTCAAACCAATAGGCCTAGGCCATTCCTGTACAGCTTGAACTTTAACCGGGTCCATCTCAAAACCTTCGCTGGAGATAATGTAGCCCAAAAAACTAATTCTCTGTACAGCGAACTCACATTTCTCCAGCTTAGCAAAAAGCGAATTGTCCATTAATAACTGTAATACCTCACGTACGCTCCGCCAATGAGACTCCAGATCCGGCGAATAAATCAAAATGTCATCCAAATACACAACCACATTTTTGCCGATCAAAGGTCTAAGGATGTCATTAATAAGATTCTGAAAAAATGCAGGAGCATTAGTAAGACCAAAAGGCATAACCAGATTCTCAAAATGACCCACAGGAGTGTTAAAAGCAGTCTTCCATTCGTCACCCTCCTTCATGCGCAACAGATTGTATGCCCCCTTAAGGTCGATTTTAGAGAACCACTTGGCCCCCATTAACTGGTTAAACAGATCAGGAATCAATGGCAGTGGGTAAGGATTGCGTACAGTAATTTTGTTAATCTCACGAAAATCCAGACAAGGACGTAAACCGCCGTCCTTTTTTTTTACAAAAAAAAATCCAACCGCCACAGGAGACTTAGAGGGCCTAATGTGACCGGCGGCCAAACTTGTCTGTATGTATTCCTCCAAAGCCTTTCTCTCAGGAATAGTAAGGTTAAATAAACGACTTTTAGGAAGAGTCGCTCCAGGGACAAATTCAATAGAACAATCATAGTCTCTATGGGGAGGCAAAACCTGCGATTCCTTCTCAGAAAAAACTCTCCAAAAATCCTGAATAGGAACAGGCAATTCTCCCCTATCCAAAGCTGCAATACGCCTGTTACAACACTTGTCATAACATTTATGGCTCCAGGATTTAATTTCACTGGTAGACCAATCCAGTACAGGATTGTGAAATTTTAACCAGGGCAATCCCAATATTACTGGAGAAGGCATGTTATTCAACACTACCAAATCCAATTTCTCATGGTGAACACCATTAATAGTGAGAGGAAATTCACAGACCTTGAGAGTAATATTCTTCAAAGGGGAACCATCCACAGAAACCACAGCAATGGGGGATGATAAAGGTTCGGGTTTTAAATTGAGTCTTTCCAAGAATCCCACATCAATAACATTCAGAGTAGACCCACAATCAACAAACACCCGAAATTCCATTAATTTTTCCTGAGCAATCGTGGAAGCAGCTAAAAATACACCCTTGGAATTTAAACAGGCAATACGGGCGTGACTGACCATTTTTTTTTCTTTCTTGATACGAAGCTCACAGTCTTTAATTAAATGACCAGATTTTCCGCAATAGAAACACAAGCCTTCAGAAAATCTGCGATCTTTTTCTTGAGAGCGAGGTGCCATCGCTCCAATCTCCATCGATTCACCACTGTTAGTACACACATTCTCATAACCAGAAACTGACATAGCAGAGGATTTGCTCTCATTAACCCTTGCACGCAGTCTCCTATCCACCCGTATAGCTAATTGCATAGCCTGTTGCAAATCTTCAGGTGTAGGATAAGCAATTAGCAGGTCTTTAACCCTTTCACTGAGCCCAGCAAGAAATAGACTTTTCAGAGCAGAATCGTTCCACCCTGTTTGAGTAGACCATCGACGGAAATGAGTACAATATTTTTCCACATTACCTGATCCCTGTCTCAAACGTCTTAACTCAGTCTCAGCTGATGAGACACGGTCAGGATCATCATATAATAGTCCCAAAGCAGAAAAAAAACTATCCACTGAACTGAAGCATGTATCACTAGGTTGCAAAGAAAAGGCCCACTCCTGAGGCTCTTTGCGCAAAAGTGACATTATAAACGCTATGCGCTGGGAATCATCCCCAGAGGACTTGGGTCTGAAACGAAAATACAATAAGCAAGCATTTTTAAATGAAAAAAATTCTCGGTGTTCACCAAAAAATAAATCCGGCAAACGTACCTTAGGCTCCAAGAAATGTGCTCCAGGACAGTTACTCACGTGTTGACGGAGCTCAGTCACCTCCAAAGAGAGTCCCTGCAGGTGTTTAGCCAAATCCAGAACCGACACCATGATGGAACAGAAAAAATCTTTCCTTAGAGCATTTGCTGGGCTGGACTTACTGTTATGTTCTGCTACCAGAGCTAAGGAAAGAGAGGAGATCTGTCCCTACGATAGAACTCAGCTTAATCCCTACGATGTAACAGGGGACCTGATCCTGCGATCAGACCTGCTAAAGTCCTAAGCTAGTCTGTACGGAGACCTATAGATGTGGGGAAGGAATCCCTACAAGTACTAAGGACTGGGAGGAAAATGGAACACCTCCTAACAGAAATAGTAGCAGACAGACGAACAAACAAAATATATAGAACATAGAGGTCCGTAGACCAAGCAAACTAACAGAGTTAGATACAGAGCACAGGCTAGCTAGAAAGTAGTTAAACAATGAAGTCCAGCAAAGCCAGAAGGGCGGAGCAGGATTAAATAGGCCAACAAGGTCATGTGACCAGCAAAGGAAAAAACCTAAGAACAAGGTTCTAACACCCGCAATGCTGCGATCAAAGTCGATTGCAGCATTGCGGTGGCAAGGGGAGGTGATTGCAGATACTCACCTCCTCTTCTGGCCTCCAGCGCTGTCTGCCGTGGCTTCCAGGATGTTGCCATGACGACCCGATGTCGTCATGACAACATCCGGGTCACCAGACAGCAGGAAGATTTTTTGGACATGCGCAGTGCATCTCCAAACTATCTTCTCCCTGTCCAGCGCTGACAGCCTGCACGGCACAGGGATGGTGCTCCATCCCTATGCTGTGCAGGCGATCAGAATAAAAAAAGTGAAAGTCCCAGAGTGGGACAGAGTAAAAAAGTGTAAAAACTGTCAGAAAGTGAAAACTAATTTTTTTAAAAATTGTAAAAATATTTAAAAAAAAATAAAAAACATAATCCACCAAAAATAAAAATATAATGTACCCATCAATAAATATTATTATAAAAAAAAAATTAAAAAAAACAATAAAAGTACACATATTTGGTATCGCTGCATCCGGAACAACCTGACCTATAAAACTGTCCCACTAGTTAACCCCTTCAGTGAACACGGTTAAAAAAAAAATAAAAAATGAAGAAAAAACAATGCTTTATCATCATACTGCCAAACAAAAAATGAAATAACACGCGATCAAAAAGACGAATATAAATAAAAATGGTACCGCTGAAAATGTCATCTCGTCCCACAAAAAACAAGCTGCCATACAGCTCCATCAGCTGAAAAATAAAAAAGTTATAGCTCTCAGAATAAAGCTATGCTAAAAAATATTTTTTTCTATAAAATTGCTTTTATTATGTAAAAGTGCAAAACATAGAAAAACTATATAAATGTGGTACCGCTGTAAACGTACTGACCCGAAGAATAAAGCTGCCTTATCAATTTTACCACATGCGGAACAGAATAAAAAAAAACTAAAAATTCCTGAATTGTTGGTTTTTGTTTATTCTGCCTCCTATAAATTGGAATAGAAAGCGATCAAAAAATGTCACGTGCCTGAAAATGGCACCAATAACAACGTCAACTCATCCCGCAAAAAACAAGCCATCACATGACTGTCTGCCAAAATCTGGAAAAATTATAGCTCTCAAAATATGGCGATACTAAAACTAGATTTTACAAAAAATGCGTCTTTTAGAGTGTGACAGCTGTCAGTCATAAAAACCAGATATGATTCTGGTATCACTGTAATCGCACCGACCCGAAGAATAAAGTCGTCTAATCACTTATACCGCACGAGGAACAGCGTAAAAAATAAACTCTCGTTAGGGCTGGGTTTGGGGTTAGGGTTGTGATGGGGTTGGGATTTTTTTCAAAAGTAAGAAAAAAAGATGACGATATGGCGACTAGTGTTGAGTGCAACTGCTCACTACTTGAGTTTGCATCGGATGCTCGGGTATGCATTGAGTATCGTGGGTATTTGAGTGACATGCTCGAGTCTCCGCCCCATATGCTTCGCGGCCAAAAAAACTTTGCGGGGATTGCCTGCCATGCACGAGCGATCCCCGCATGTTTTTTTTTTTTGGGTGTCTAATAACCGTGAAACATGCGGGGCAGGGACTCGAGGATGTCACTCAAGCACACGCAGTACATGGTGCATACCTGAGTACCTGATGCAAACTCAAGTAGCGAGCACTTTTTCATTTTTACGAATCAATTTGTGAAGCACCTGGGGGTTCCAATTGCTCACTATGCATCTAGATAGGTGCCTTGGGGGGTCTAGTTTCCAAAATGGGGTCACTTGTGGGAGTGCTCCAGTGTTTAGGCACATCAGGGGCTCTCCAAACGCAACATGGCGTCCGCTAATTATTCAAGCAAATTTTACAATCAAAAAGTCAAATGGCGCTCCTTCCCTTGTGAGCCCTGTCGTGCACCCAAACAGTGGTTTTTCCCCACATATGGGGAATCTGCATGCCCAGGTGAAATTGCACAACCAATTTTGGCGTCCATTTTTTCTTCTTACCCCTATGAAAATAAGAAAAATTGGGTCTAAAGTAACATTTTTGTGAAAAAAGTTAAATGTTCATTTTTTTCTTCCACATTCAAAAAATTCCTGTGAAGCACCTGAAGGGTTAATAAAGTTCTTGAATGTGGTTTTGAGCACCTTGAGGGGTTCAGTTTTTAGAATGCTGTCACTTTTGGGTATTTTCTGTCATAAAGACCTCTCAAAGTGACTTCAAATGTGATGTGGTCCCTAAAAAAATGGTTTTGTAAATTTTATTGGAAAAATGAGAAATCGCTGGCCAACTTTTAACCCTTATAGCTCCCTAACAAAAAAAAATGTTGGTTCCAAAATTGTGCTGATGTAAAGTACACATGTGGGAAATGTTATTTATTAATTATTTTGTGTGACATATCTCTCTGATTTAAGGGCATAAAAATTCAGATTTTGAAAATTGCAAAATTTTCAAAATTTTCGCCAAATTTCGTTTTTTTTCACAAATGAACGCAAGTCATATCGAAGAAATTTTACCAAAATCATGAAGTACAATATGTCATGAAAAAACAGACTCAGAATCAGTGGGATCCATTGAAGCGTTCCAGAGTAATTACCTCATAAATTGACAGTGGTCAGAATTGTAAAAATTGGCCTGGTCATTAACGTGCAAACCACCCTCGGGGGTTAAGGGGTTAAACTCCTGAATCTTTTCCACTGTTAGCTATAAAGACTTCTTTATCTCATCCACACCTTTGAAATGTTCAGGTGGTTATTCTTGTTTCAGACCTTGGCCTTTAACTGACTTTTCTTCTGACTGACAATATTATCCTTTATCTGTACTTCCTGATTCAGACTGGGCAACCTGTTTTCCTGTCAGCCTGCTTCATCAGCCAGCAGCTACTCTGAGTACTCAATGCAGAGCTCTTATGGAAATCTACATCCCTGTACAGAAGTTAAAGGGTGAAAGCCAGGGCTCACCTGTGACCTTATGTTTAACTAGGGCAAAGCTTGTCCATGGAAGCCATATTTAGAACTTCCGGGGTACCACAGTGGGAGTCACTTTACAAATAGTTGATGAACCCAAGATACCTTTTAAAGTGGTTTGAAACTGATGGGTTGCAGCTAGTCCTGTTGTATGTTGACTTTTTCTGGGTCCATAAGACCTGCTAAAGAAATTATACCAGCTAGATAAGGTGGTTTTTGACATTCAAACAAACATTTTTCCATTTTAGAGTATAGAGAATGTTTATGTAGATAATTAAGAATAAAGCAGACATGCCGTCAAGAGGAGTTAGCATCTTGAGAGAAGGTCTCTTTCCACAATTTAATACATTATAACCATAATGGGTTCATAAAAGACAATTTGTTTTTCAATAATTTTTATTAAGTTTTTCAAAAGGTGTGGTAAAGGGGGTTAAGAATAAGGTAACACGGGGTGGTGTGGGAGAGATTGGTTGTAAAAGGGGGTACAGGATGGTAGGGATGAAGGGGGAAATTAGAGAACTCGGATACTCGATTACAAGAGTAAATATAACATGTTAATAACTTAATTATCGTATCCTGTGTATAAACATGCAATATCATAACAAAAACTTAGCACAAGCATACTATGGAATAGTTAAACATAATAGTATATTGATTTAAGCCATTAGAGAGAATAAGACTAAAATAAAAGAAGAAAAACTGGTATAATGAAACTAAGGGTTGGGGGAACGCGGAATTCCAACGATCTCTTTTCTTAGAATATTTTAGCAGGCAATTATTATAGGTAGCAAAACGGAGATCTAGTGAATTATGTAATGACATCTTTTCTAAAATGTCAGATAAGCTAGGTACCGTTTGTTTTTTTCCAAAAATTAGCTATTGTGTTTTTTACCACCAGAAAGACATGAATCACAACATGTCTAACTGAGGTGTCTAAGTCTTCAAGGTCTATTGAAAGGAGAGCCATCTGAGGAGTAATTAGGAGCTTTCTACCAAGGAGTCTATTTATGATAAGTGAAGTTTGTTTCCATGAATTCTTTATTTTTGGGCAGCTCCAAAAGATGTGGAGTAGGTTGCCAGGAAAACCACAGTTTCTCCAGCATAATGGAGAATTTTCAGGGTTTATATGCGCTAATCTGGAGTGGGTGTTGTAAAAGGTCTCATGGAGCCTCATCGAAATATTTGAGGTGTAGGAATAATTGATGGCATTTTCCCCTTGTTCAGTTTGTAATGTAATTTTCAGATTGGTCTCCCATCTAGACATGTAGATATTTTTATTAAAAGTATTGTCTTTGTTAAAACAGTTATATGTATGTTTGGCACTCCAAAAAATACTGTGGTTGACGTTACTTAGGAGGAAACAGATTATTTCAGATTTTGGTGATTAGTTAGAGAGAAATTTATGAACGTGTTCTTTTAAAAAGGTAAAGAATATGAATTCTGAGGTAAAAGACAATTTGTGACTAAACAATATGCCAGTGGTGGACACAGACACAAATGGGCCCCTGTGCAGGCTCAGTATATGGGCCCCATGCAGTCCAATACTTCTGTCTTTGACAGAATCTGTTTGCTACAATAAAGGTGAAAGTGTTCCCCTTTACCTCTTGGGTCCTTGTGTGGTTGCACAGGTTGCACCAATGATATGTTTGCTTCTGCAATATGCTGAGTTTCTATGAGGAGGTAAATGCAAATCTGGATGTTGGTAATGCTGCTGATGTGATATATCCTGACATTGCACAGGCATTTGATACTGTACCACATAACAGCCTTATACTGAAGGTCCAGAAACAAGGACTAGGGGAAACTATATGCAAATAGGTAAAGAACTAATTAAAGGCAGGAAACAAGGAGGCATTGTAAGGACATTTTATACAATGAACATCTAAGACATTAAAACACTTATTCTGGACAGTAAGGAATGTATGTTCCACATGGAACCCACTTGAAAAAGCGCTCAATAAATGTTAAAACTAATGCATGTCAAAATGACTTGCTGATCATATGTTTCATGTTTTTAACTTCTTTAACTTTTTCTTCTTTAATTGTTAACAAGAGATAGTAATGGCATATAAGCTGTCAACATTTAAAGATAACCTGACAGAAAAATGTACCCCTAGAATGTATTAGGAGCTCTTTATCAGCCTCCTAAAACTATTATAATAATCCCTGTGTTTTTTACATCTTTTTTTAAATCTTACATTTAAAAAGCTATGGATCCTTATAAAGTAAGACTCCAGACCATAACTAGTGATATTAAATTGGTGAAGAATAACTTATCTTAAATTTTGCCAGAATATTCATATGAATTAGAATTTTGCCTGATACACTCATCTCTACCTGATTACATTAGGAATATAATGTGGAAAATATTGGCAAATACTTCCATATGCTCTATTTATAGGGGGAATCAATAAAAGTTGCTTATGCAGTGGGATCATGTACCTGAACTACTCTATGAACTTAACCCAGCCATGCTGTTTTTTTTTTGTCATGGATCCAGAGGAACTATTTACAACATTTTTTGGGAGTGCTCATTCATTTTGTTATTTTCGGGCGAAGTCAAAGCCCTTATCCATCTGTATTCAGAACAACTTTCTGCTGCGAGTTCTTTACAAAATGTATCATCACAAAGAGTTAACTGTGCTCCAAACCAAAGCAAACCTGGAAACGCTGTTGCGAGTAGCAATATGATCAATACCACCGAACATCAATCTTCTCGCCAAAGAGAGGCAGTTCCAGCCATCACATTCTGGGTGAGTTAATTAACGGTTTTACTCAATATAGCAGGATCATGTTCAAGTTGATAATTTTGTACGGCCCCTAAATGATGATGTGAATATTGAAATGACACTTGGCAGAAAAAATATTCCCCACCCCTGAATTATACAATACATAGCAAGGGCACATTTGTAAGATTATCTCAGCACAGGAACATTTCTTAAAATAATAAGTGCCACAAGTGGATGTGTTAAAGATCTACAGCATGCAGCATCTGAAACAACGAATACTGGAAGCCTGTGATAGCTTTTCTTCTGCGGTGTTGCCATCAGTGTGTCAAGAGTGGGTGAAGAGGGTTTCATTGACAATCCAACGCAATGGGCAGCACTTTGAACACATTTTACAAGTGGTCATAAACTTGTAAAAAACTCCTGAAAGAATAAAGTTACGTTAAAACCAAGCACACCATTGTTTTTCTTATGAAATTCTCAATAAGTTTGATGTGTCACATGACCCTCTTCCCATTAAAAAAATGAAGTTGGATCCAAAATGGCTGACTTCAAAATGGCCGCCATGGTCACCACCCATCTGGAAAAGTTTTCCCCCTCCCATATACTAATGTGGCACAAACAGGAAGTTGATATCACCAACCATTCCCATTTAAGTTAGGTGTATCCATATAAATGGCCCACACTGTATTATTTAAAATGCAATTTGTTCATGGGAAACCGTTTTAAGTATCTACAGTATATTTGATTGCCTACAAACTACCATGGACTTACACCTCCACCTCACAATCATTGTACTCTTCTCCTACATACCTCCTGTGTCTTTTGAAATTTTTGTTATAATCTAAGTGTTTGTCTTCTTTGGATAGACATTTCATTCTATACAAGCATAAAGAAGTATTTCCAACTGATTTTATAATATACTAGCTATTGAGCCCGTTCTATGCCCGGGTGGCGAGCATTTTTATAGCTATATGGTCTCCCATCCTGGTATTTGTGCTCCCCAATCCTGTTCCCCCATCCTGTTATGTGCTGCCCTCATCTGTATCCTGGTATGCATGGCACTAGTGATGAGTGAGCACTAAAGTGCTCGGGTACGAGCAACGAGCCCAATGTAAGTCTATGGGAAACTCGAGCATTTTTCAGGCGGCTCCCCCCGACGGTCTGCAGAGGGCCTAAAAATTGCCCAAATCGATGGGAACAGTGCTCAAATGACATGGGGACAGCATGGGGAAGACCCCTGGAAGCATTTCTGACTCCCAGGTAATTTCTGTCAACAATGTTGTCAGAGGTATTACGCCACTTTTACGGACTCACAATAAAACATACCAAAACGAAACCAAAATGCTTTTTCCTGGGAAATATGTTAAGGAACATCCTTTCCATGACATGTACAATGTATATAAAGCAAAATAAATAACCAAAAGCAAAAATACTCCTCCACAACTTGGGCTATGTTCACACGTAGCGTTTTTGATGCGTTTTTGCACTTTTCAATTGCTTTCAACCAAGACAAATGCATTCACCAGGAAATTTCATTTTAACATTTTACAACCTTATCTGGCCATGTGGTGTGTGACACATCATCAGACACATGCATACCGTGCTGAAAAGTCATGGGAACAGCATGGGGAAGACCTCTAGAAGCATCTCTGACTCCCAGGTCACTGCCTAAAAGTGTGCCCATCATAAGTGATCCTTGGCGCATGGGAAGATGCCTCCCGCCATGAACCTGTCGTTGCAGACTTGTAACCATCACCATCCACGTCCTTGTCCCACTGCAGCGTTCAGTTGTCCCTACCCTATTTCTTGGAATGCAAGCGCAAGTATTCAGGCAGCCAGCCACCCACAGACTGCAAATACTATACTGCCAAATTTTTGACAGCTGCTTGCACTTGAAATGTAGCCTTTTAGGCTCGTGGAGGCGGAAGCATTTCATAACCTCATGCCAGCGGCAGCCGGGTGTCGTCCCTGGTCCCCAGCCGCCACTATATTTCCCAGTATCGCCTCCGCCTTTCACAAGTACGGGTCCCACAACATTACCCGTGCCCTCCCCAGTGCACTTACTGGGAAGGACCGCCTAACCACAAACACGTGGACAGGTGACTGTGGCCAGGGACGGTACGGAGCCAGTCCACAACTTTTTTTTCTGACAGTTATATTTAGCTCGGTGAAAGGACTGGCATAGATGGAAACCCTATCTACCCTGCGTGTCATTTATCACAGGAAGTCCTGTACAGCTGCTTTCACTTGAAATGTGGCCTTTTAGGCTCGTGGAGGTGGAAGCTTTTCACAACCACATATCTCATGCCTCGTGTCATAGAATCATAGAATCATAGAATGGTAGAGTTGGAAGGGACCTCCTGGGTCATCTGGTCCAACCCCCTGCTTAAAGCAGGATTCACTAGATCATCTCAGACAGATGTCTGTCCAGCCTCTGTTTGAAGACGTCCATTGAAGGGGAACTCACCACCTCTCGTGGCAGCCTGTTCCACTCATTAATCACCCTAACTGTCAAAAAGTTTTTTCTAATATCTAATCTGTGTCTCCTCCCATTTAGTTTCATCCCATTGCTTCTAGTCTTTCCTTGTGCAAATGAGAATAAAGATGATCCTTCTACAATGTGACAGCCCTTGACATATTTGTAGACAGCTATTAAGTCTCCTCTCAGTCTTCTTTTTTGCAAGCTAAACATTCCCAAATCCTGCAACCGTTCCTCATAGGACATGGTTTGCAGACCAGTCACCATTCTGGTCGCTCTTCTCTGAACTTGCTCCAGTTTGTCTATGTCTTTTTTAAAATGTGGTGCCCAAAACTGTACACAGTATTCCAGATGAGGTCCATACTCTGTCCCCAGCTGTCACAATTTCTCCTGGTGTTGTCTCGGTCTTCTACAAGCGCGAGTCCCTGAACATTACTGCTGGTACTTTTCTGTGGGAATTTGCTTGCCTCCTACCAGCCTGGAATATTTCCAGCAAACTATGGTACGACGCCATGGTATTAGCACTGCCCCCAGTACCAGTAGCGAAGCCATCCTCAATTTCCTTCTCAGGAATTTATTTGGTAGACTGAGTGGCTGCCCAAATACATTTTCTCACAAAGGAGCTGAAGATAGAGTGGCAGTAGGTGCAAGTTTCTCCAGCCTGTTAGATATTAGAGGGTGAATGGCAGCAAATTGGATCACTGGTTAGCACTGAAGACTTGCAGCGCTGGGATCCTGGGTTCAAACCCAGCAATGACAACGTCTGCAAGGACTTTGTATGTTCTCCCCGTGCTTGCGTGTGTTTCCTCCTCAGTAAAAAAGCAGCCATTGAGTGTCCGGGAACCTTTCCACACACTTTTCTTAGCCAGGAGTGCTACTTTGGCAGGTTTGGACGGTCCCACCAGAGAATCCTCTGGTGTGCCTTGGCTTCTACCTCAGGAGAGTTCATGATAGCGTTAACTTTGCAGCTGCTATGGGGCTCTTGAGCGGGGGAGAAAGGTTAGCCCTCAGAATCAATTCCTCTGGCGGGCACAATGTTTTTCAATCTGAAACAGCTTCTCAGTGGGAGTTGTATTTCACCACAGCCATATTCTTTAGCTCGGTGAAAGGACTGGCATAGAGGGAAACCGTATCTACCCCGGCTGTCATTTCTCCATCACCAGGTTCAGCCCATTGTCACACACGACCATGCCTGGCTGTATGTCCAGTGATGAGAGCCACAGATCAGGCTGCTGTGTTACAGATTTCAACAACTCTGCAGTGCTGGGCAGTTTGTCCATTAAGCATGTTATCTTCAGCACAGCCTGTTGCCGCTTGGCCAAGGCAGTGCTGCAGTGCTGTCAGCTTGAGGCTGATGTGGTCATTTCGGAGATGGAGGAGGAAGTGCAGGAGCTGAACAATGTGATTACATTGTTGTTAAATTGGTGACGCTGTTTTTTATACTAAAGAAACATCCTAATGTTTTGTTTTTTTTACTTTTTTTTTTAAGACAAATGCATTCACCGGGAAATGTCATTTTAACATTTTACAACAACCTTATCTGGCAATGTGGTGTGTGACACATCATCAGACACATCCTATTTTATTTATGATGGAGGGACTCTGAAAGTCATAAAGCCTATTTTTATAGGGACATCAGATGACCCTTACTATTCTTAAAAGGCCAGCAGTCGGCCCTAGCTATTGTTAGAGAGCCATCAGCCGGCTATGCTTTGTTGTTCCCATTATTAACAAGTGGGTCTCCTATACTGTTATTGCGTATCCAGTGACTGCAAGGGCTGCAAAAAAATTGAATGCAACCCAATACCCCTTTGAAGAGACATAGAGGAGGGTCTCAGTAAAAAAAATATTCCCATTATAAAGGAGCAGGTCTCCTATAGTGGTAATGCCTATGCTGTGACTGCAAGGGCTGCCAAAATTTGGGAAAAACCCCACTGGGAATTTAAAGACACATAGAGCAGGGCCACAGTAACAAGTATGACATGTTCCCATTAGAAAGGAGAGAGTCTGCTATACAGTTATAGGGTATGCAGTGAGTCCAATGGCTGACAATTTTAGGAAAAACCCCACTAAGAATTTAAAGACACACAGAGCAGGGCCACAGTAACAAGGTACGACATGTTCCCATTAGAAAGGATAGAGTCTGCTATACAGTTATAGGGTATGCAGTGAGTCCAATGGCTGCCAATTTTAGGAAAAACCCCACTAAGAATTTAAAGACACACAGAGCAGGGCCACAGTAAAGACAAATTCCCATTAGAAAGGAGAGAGTCTCCCATACTGTTGGCCTATGCAGTGAATGCAAGGGCTGCCAAAAATTTGGAGGCACTTCAATGCCCCTTGGAAGAGACGTGGAGGAGGGCCTCATAAAAAATGTTCCCATTAGAAAGGAGCGGGCCTCCTATACTTGTAATGCCCATGCACTAAGTGTATGGGCTGACAAACATTTACCCCTGGGGGGTATACATGAACATATTGTATGAAAATTATTTTTACGGGCATCATAAACATCCTTTACAAAAATTAGGTGGGTGTTGCATCACGGACCACGGTCACCCTGGTGATATGGTGGTGGAGGATGAGGAGAAGGAGGAGAACAAGAGCAAATAGCCAAAATCAGGAAGCGTGTACCCATGTGTGCGTGTGAAAAGGTGCATGGGAATACACCTCCCAAAAAAAGACACTGGATTGGAGTTTATGTTACGCTGCTATCATTCGGTGGTGTTGAGAAGTCTGGCCCAATCCGGCCCTTGTTCATTTTTATAAGAGTCAGCCTGTCAGCATTTTCAGTTGACAGGCGGATGTACTTATCAGTTATAATTCCACCAGCGGGACTAAAAATCCGCACTGATAAAACGCTGGCGGCAGGATAGGCCAGGACCTCCAAGGCATAGAGAGCCAGTTCATTCCACGTATCCAGCTTGGATACCCAATAATTATAAGACACAGCGGAATCACGGAGGACATTGGTACGGTCAGCAAGGTACTCCCTCAACATCTTCCCAAACTTTGCACTCCTTGTGAGAGTACCCCGTGCCTCAGGGCCTGTCCGATGAGAGGGTCTGAGAAAACTCTCCCAGAACTTTGACAGTGTTCCTCTGCCTCTGCTGGATTGAAGTTGTGTCTCTCTCGCCTGTACTCCTTGTTTGTCCAATGAAGTGTGCCCTCTGACGCTAGCGTTTTCAGATGGGAATTTTTTTAATAGTTCAGCAACAAGGGCCTTCTGGTACAGACCCATTTTTGTAGACCTGTCCGCCTCAGGAATAAAAGATATAAAGTTCTCCTTGTAGCGTGGGTCTTGAAGTGTCACCAACCAGTAATGACTGTCACCCAAAATTTTGAGAATGCAAGGGTCATGGGAAAGGCAGCGTAACATAAACTCGGCCATGCATGCCAGACTACTAACAGGCAACACTTCCGTGTCCTCACCAAGAGGTTGACTGACCATGCTCTCCTCCTCCTCCTCTCTGTCCTCTGGCCATCCACGCTGAACAGACGGTATGACAGCTGTGCAGGTAGTACCATCTATAGTGCTTGAAACTAGCTCCTGTCCTTCCTCCTCCTCCTCCTCTTCCTCATTGTCACCCAATCCACGTTGGGGTGAGATGAGGCTGTGTGTAATTACCCTGTAAGGTTCCTTGCTCCATCTCATCATGCTCTGCCTGCAATGCATTCTCTTTGATTGTGAGCAGAGAGCATTTCAGAAGACAGAGAAGTGAAATAGTGACTATAATTATGGCGTCATCGCAGCTCACCATCTTGGAGTCCTCAAAGTTTTGGAGGATGGTACATATGTCTGACATCCATGTCCACTCCTGAGGTCTTATGTGTGGAGTCTGAACTGAATACTGACGGCCTTGTTGATGCTGGTACTCAACAACTGCCCTCTTCTGCTCACAAATCCTGCACAACATCTGCAGTGTAGAGTTCCAATGCGTGGGGACATCACACACCAGTCTGTGAGCTGGAAGCTGCAAACGCTGCTGAAACTCTGCAAGGGCGGCGGAAGCTGTAGCTGACTTTCTAAAATGGGAAAACTGGCGGCGTACTTTAAAAAGCAGATCCGGCAGCTCCGGGTAGGATTTGAGAAACATCTGAACCACAAGGTTAAGCACATAGGCCAGGCATGGTACGTGTGTGAGCTCGCCTCGCCTTGGAGCTGCCACCAGGTTGCGGCCATTGTCACACACGACCATGCCTGGCTGTAGGTTCAGCGGTGTGAGCCACAGATCTGCCTGCTCTTTCAGAGCTGTCCACAACTCTTCAGCATTGTGTGGTTTTTCACCAAAGCATATTATCTTCAGCACAGCCCATTGCCGCTTGGTCAAGGCAGTGCTGCCGTGCTTCCAGCTTGTGACTGATGTGGTCATTTCGGAGATGGGGGCTGAAGAGGATAAGGTGCAGGAGCTGTAGACTGTGGTGGCAACCCTGATTGACCTAGAGCCCGCAATCCTTGGCATCGGGAAGAATTGTTCCTTCCCAAGGTCCGACTGGGTCCCGGCTTCTACTATGCTAACCCAGTGTGCCATCAGCGAGATGTAGCGTCCCTGCCCACAAGCATTTGTCCACGTGTCCGTGGTTAGGTGGACTTTACCAGTAACTGCATTGTTGAGAGCACGGCTAATGTTTTGGGACACATGCTTGGGTAATGCGGAGACGGCACACGGAGAGAAATAGTGGCGGCTGGGGACCGAGTACCGAGGGACGGCCGCCGCCATCAGGTTGCGGAATGCTTCCGTCTCCACGAGCTTAAAAGGCAACATTTCGAGCGCAAGCAGTCGTGAAATGTGAGAATTTAGTATTGTGGCCTGTGGGGCATTGGCTGCATATTTGCGCTTGCGTTCCAAGGACTGGGGTATGGACAATTGAACGCTGCGCTGGGACAAGGACATGGACGTGCTTCCTGATGCTGCACTTGAGAGTGTGCAATGACAGGTGCCGGGTAGGAGGCTTGCATGCACAACAGCGGAAGAAGCAATGATGCCACGCGCAGACACTGTTCCTGGACCCTGGGGTTCCACCCACAAAGTCGGGTGCTTTGCTGCCATGTGCCTGATCATGCTGGTGGTGGTCAGGCTGGTCGTTTTGCCATCCCTGCTGATGCTGGCCTGGCAGGTGTTGCAAATGGCCTTTTTGGGGTTATCGGCAGAGTCTTTAAAAAATAACCAGACTCGGGAAGACCTAACAGTTGTACTGGCAACTTCCTTCGTGTTGGTGTTATAGGGAATGATTGCCTGCCTTCTGTCTGGGGCCACCACACTGCTTCTTCCTGCCAGTTGGGGTGCTCTGCTTCCCTCCCCCTGTGTGCTGCTGTCCTCGCTCTGCATGTCCTCCTGCCAGGTTGGGTCAGTTACTATATCATCCACCACCTCGTCTTCCACTTCCGCACCCTGGTCCTCCTCCTGACTTTCTGGCAATTGTGTCTCATCGTCGTCCACCTCTTGTGACACTTTTCCACCGTCGCCTTCGTGGGACCGTGACTGCTCAAATATTTGGGCATCGTTACACACGATCTCGTCTTGCCCCGCTTCAAGTGGACCGGGCGAGAGGCCCGAATCTATAAATGGAAAACTGAACAACTCTTCAGAGTGTCCAAGTGTGGGATAAGTTGTCTCTGGGTACTCGGCATGGTGGGAGGAAGGAGGATCAGGGTGAGGAATATGCGGTCCAGACTCACGGCTACTGAGACTTGACCGTGTGGAAGACAGGGTGGTGGTGGTGGTGGCTAAGTGACTGGAAGCATTATCCGCTATCCAACCAACAACCTTTTGACACTGCTCTGGGTTCACTAGTGGTGTGCTGCAGTCCCCTAGAAATTGGGACAGGAAGGTCAGGTGAGAAGATGTGGGTGTTTGTTGTGGCACAATTTCGGCTTGCCCACAGCCTTGTCCTCGGCCTCTGCATGCACCATTACCATCACGTCCAGTTCCCCATCCCTTGCCATGTGCCTTGCTCATTTTAAATGGAGGACAGTTTCTTCCAAGCTCACTACAAATGACTGAGTTTGGAGCGAATTTATATGTGATCCGTGTGACGGAGAAAACAGAGTTTTAAATACCTGTCCTGTAGGTAAGTAGTTTGAACAGCAAACTGCTGTGAATTGCTTCACTGACACACTGAAAGAAATTTTTAATGGAGGCCAGAAATGGCAGTATTTTCTGACAATGAATATGTGATCCGTGTGACGGAGAAACAGAGTTTTAAATACCTGGCCTGTAGGTAACTGTTTTGAACAGCAAACCAGTGTCAAAAACTTTGTTGACACACTGAAAAAAAAATTTAATGGAGGCCAGAAATGGCATTCTTTTATGAAAACGTATATGTGATCCGTGTGACGGAGAAAACACAGTTTTAAGTAGATGGAAAGGACCTGGCTGTATTCTGCAGTGCCAACAAGCAAATGGCGCAGAAAAAACGTGTTCTCTGGATTGCTTTTTAAGCAAATAATGAGGATTAAGATGCAAAAAAAATTATTCCTGGCCTCTGAGACCTGGGCCTATTTCCAGAAATATCTAACAGCAGCAGCCAACAGAACTGTACTGGAGTGCTATGTGCACCGCAGTCTGCTATATACCCTGCTGCCTGCCTATATACACTGCCTGCCTGATATCTCTGCAGATGTATTAGTTAGTCCTCAAAAGGACTGTTTGTTAAGATGGATATGTGTAATGTACGTTTTTTCTCCCTACACTACCTAATACACAAGCAAATCTCTCCCTGACACAGCAGCTGCTCTCCCTACACTGTCTGATCTGGAGTGACTATGATGAGCATGGCGGCACCAGGTCTGACATACACCTGATGATGCTGTGCGGCCAGCCAATCACTGTAATGACCACAGCCAACATGGCTGTGGCATTACAGTGTGTGGCAAACAATCCCTGCATGTTCATTGGCGCTCTAAAGAGCAGCAAACATGCAGGGAGGGGACCCGAGCTCCTGCCAAGCAACCCCGGAAATACTTGGCGAGCGCCGAGCGTCTCGAGCAGTGAGATGTTCTGGCGAGCACTGAGCAGTAGCGAGCATGCTCGCTCATCACTACTAGTTTGTCATTTTTTAATGGTGACTGTGTGAATATAGGGATCATTAAAGGTTATATGTATCTTTGTTAGTGATTCTGTGCCCTGTACAAGCAATCTCACTATTTATTAGCATATTTTTTGTTATGCTAATCATTATACTTAGATTTAACTGTAGTCTATTTGGTGAGCTAACTTTTCTACTTTTTTTGGAATTGCATGGCACAGCCAAAAATTACATAGAACAATCAAAGTAAATTTTCAGGAAAACTGCATGAATTTTTTTGCCAATGTTTTTTTTTTTTCCTTATTAACCAAACCTACAGTACACCACTGCATCTGTTTTACGGCAGAATGGCTAATTCAAACTGAATATATTATTGTAAAAGTTTTAGAGTTATTGCAAAAAGTGATTGATTCTGCTGCTTTAAATACTCTACTAACGTTAAACACAGATTTATGCAATTACTTTATAACCTTACAAAATATACCTGAGGAAACTTTTACAGCTTCTTTTGTGTATAAAAATGTTTTAGTGAATTAGTTAAAATATAGCTAATAAATGTTATATAAATCATCACATTTGAAACTAAGAGGCTGCAGTGACGTTTCATTAAGTATTGCTCACTTCATGTGTAAAAGTGTTAACATTTTTCTATAAAAAGAACTGATAAGGTAAATAACGTAAAGTGAGTTTTGAGTGCACTTCACATTTAAAGCTGATTACTCCATAAATGGATTGGCAGCCTGATTGATAGGATACTTTACCTACTGTTTGACAAGAAGCAAATTCAGCAATACATGATGGAATTAGAGGGAATCATTAATGTTGACTAAAACTAAGAGTGGATAGATGGGATAATACTGGACCCTTGTAATCTCAGATGGTTGCTATAAATCACCCATGCATGCATTAAGGAAAATAATACCATAACCCCAGGTATTGGCGTTAGAATCAATCATTTTTAGATTTATAGGCATCAGTCTCAACATTTGTATGGTACTAGTAGCACAGAAATATTTAATGAATCAAATGGTTCAGAAAACGTAGTGCAGTATTGATCATCTGCAGTTCTAAATGACATGACCATCGTGCCTGAAATAGCCTAACTGTAAGCTGCATAAAGAGCCTTTTACTGTGCTGAAATAAATTCACAAATATTCTAGTTGGAGAAATAAAAGTTTTACTGTTTAAAAGAATTGTCTGCTTAAAGTGCAAAAATAAAATAAAATAAAAAATCCAGAGTCATTCTATTTATGGCATGATGGAGGTAAATGTTTAGGTATATTTATGAGCCACTATGAAGAGTGGCTAAAAAGAATGTGCTTTTCTCCTCCTTTGGTGGCACAGCTGGTGAATTGAACTGATTACAGTCCAACAGCCTAATTAAGAAGGCTCTTCTAACAGAAAAGTATTAATAACGTACACTAACATGTGCTTCTTTTGTATGCCATAACACTGGCTTGAAAACCTTTATTAGGTCTCCTCTGTATGCACTATAGATGTAAAATGAGTTTCAATGGGCATGGATTTTCTGATATCAAAAGCTGTTTTGTATATGTGGTAGCACATTGTCTCATAACTTGAAACAAAAGTACTCTTGTACTTTGCAAGTTAAGTATGGACCATGATGTATGTACCGTCTCCTGACCTGAACTTGATGACCACATACAATATATGCCTACGTATATGGCTGTCGAGTTTAGGCTTGGAGACCCACTGACAGACTGCATTGTGGTCTATACTTGAACATCAAAACACGGATGTGTGATGGGCAGCTGGTCCTGTTTTGCTGACATTTAGAAATTTGACTGATATTAATGTAATGTGTATAACATCCATAACAAATAAATTATGCATTTCTACACTCCTCAAAGCCATGTAACCATTGGTACAGCCATTTCTCCAAAGTGCCCCAGGAGCCATTTTACATCAATACAACACCTGTGAGCAGCCTGTGTGGGCTAAACATGTTATCACGGCCTGCAGCATCCCCACACTTGTCTCTCATTGAGCACATCTGTGACGTCATTGATCACTATTTGCAAATAGAGCTGCCAGCAGCAGATCTTGATGATTTGCATCTGTAAGTGTATTCAGCATGGCAGAACATTTTTTTGAGAAATATTAATAACGTCATTGATAGCAACTAAATCGTGTAAGTATATGCATTTTTGCACATGGCTCTCAAATTCAATACTGAATAAATCGAGATGTTTTGAAAATGTTATTCACATTTCTTCATCATTAGCATGTTAGTAACATGTCTGTCCATCCTGTGACTTACATAATCCCACAACTTTTTCTTTTTGGTGTTGCTATTTCATTCTTGAGCAGTGTAATATGTGAACTCTGTCTCTGTAAACAGGTTGCTTATGACATTACTGACAAATCTATTGTGAATGCAGCACTTTTTCTGCAATTGTCTTTTCTAAATCTCATAACTAAGATGTGTATGTTTTTTATCCTGAATATGGAAAAACCTAATTGCAATGACAACAAGATTTCTGATGCAGGAGCCAAGATCTCAATCCGTGCATGCGCCACCTTTGGCAGCCATTTTCTTGAAGTTTGCCACATTGAAAAGGATGGGAATTACAAGGACTCCAGACTTTTTGTGAAAGCTAAGGGCCCGCAGCAGTCTCGCACCCCCGAACACCACCTCATCCCAGCCCGGGACCTGCAGCATCGGCCCACTCCTACTACTGCCACCAGCTTGCTGCAACAGCGACCCTGCCTCCTGGGTCCCCGCTCCACCGTGACCGCCTTCCCTGGTAAGCTACATTCGGATGATAAGACACACCCCCATTTTCCCACCAAATTTGGGGGGAAAAAAGTGCATCTTATAATCTGAAAAATATGGTATTTCATATTCAAAATTTTTCTTCCAATAGCCGTAACTTTTTAATTTTGCATTTATAAAACCATATGCGGGCTACTTTTTTGTGGGAGTTCTAGTTTTGAATTGCACCTTTCATTTTACCATATACTTTACTCAAAAAACGGGAATAAAATCCACATGAGTTGATATGATGGAAAAAAATGCAACACGATAATTTTTTTAGGTATTGCTGTTATGGCGCCAAAGTATGTGGTAAAAATGACCTGGCAACCAGATTCTTTAGGTAAGTGCAATTATGGTAATACAAACTTATATAGTTTTTTTTGTTATAATATAATATGTATAAAAAAGTGAGATTTAGAAACAAAAAAAACATTTGTTTGCTATTTATTATATTTTTTGAGATATAGGACAATTACAGTGTTTATTTTTTTTTGCTGTACAGCGTTTACCATAGGAGATAATTTATTTTTGGACTTTTCTGAATGTGGAGATACCAAATATGTATATTTTTAAATTCTTTGTATTAGGAAAGGTGATTCAAAATGTTATTACATAGTTACATACGTTGAAAAAAACCTGGGTCCATTAAGTTCAACCTTCCTCCACCAATAGCACATTTTGTCACTAATTTAACTATAACCCACAGTGTTATGTGTATCGAGGAAATCATCCAGCCCTTTTTTAAAAGCCATTATAGTGTCTGCCATTACTACCTCTTGTGGTAGGGCATTCCACAGTCTGACTGCTCTGACTGGAAAAGACCCTTTCCTATTTAGCTGCCGATATCACCTTTTTTCCACCCTAAATGAGTGTCCCCTGCTCCTTAGTATCGTCATTGTAAGGAATAAGTCATGTGCTAGTCCTTTGTACTGGCCACACATATATTTGTACATATAAATGAGATCTCCTCTGAGGAGTTTTTTTCTAAGCTTCTAAGTGCAAAGCACAAAAACCTTATTTTTTTCATTTGCTAATGTGATAGTGCAAGCTGTGTTAGCCAAGTTTGTAATTTTTTGTGGGTTAAATTCAGCTGTTTTCAGAGTAGAAAAATACATTTTTTCTGTTGCTAGCCACAGTCCATCAAAGATTTTTTTGTATCGCAGACGTGTTACATTCTGATATAGGCCACCTACTGCTTTAAGTGGCAAAGAAATTCAGCTGTTTTCAGAGTAAAAAATAGATTTCTTCTGTTGCTAGCCACAGTCCACGAAAGATTTATTTTTTTGTGCAGTAAACGTCATACACTCTGCTATACATTAGCTACTACGTTAGTGGCGCTGAACTTCAGATTTTTTCAGAGTAAAAAAAAAAAAAAATTCTGTTGCTAGCCACAGTCCACCAAAGATATTTTTGTGTGTCAAACGTGATACAGTCTGCTAAAATCTACCTACTATTTTAGTGAACATGGGAGGAGACCAGCTCAGCAATATATTGCAAAAAGTTT
Source organism: Phyllobates terribilis (assembly GCF_046119375.1). NCBI lineage: Eukaryota > Metazoa > Chordata > Amphibia > Anura > Dendrobatidae > Phyllobates > Phyllobates terribilis. The sequence goes on from NW_027362769.1 coordinate 290,410,627, forward strand.
TTATTTAGTGAAACACAATAAAAACACAAATAGAAATTCCGACAATGAGGTAGTGTCAGATGGTAAAATGCTTACAGGTCAGGTAAATATATCATAATATGCTTGTAATGAATCCGTGAAGTTACACAATTGCACGTTGCCCGCAATGATAATTAAATTATAAATAATAATAAGTTTGATCAAGTGAACTGGGATAGAAGTCACAGGATTAACACATATAGCATGATCCCACTGACTGCTAAATGAAAGTGGATGGGAGTGAAACAATGTTCTTAGTATTAAGCAATGTGCCCATCTCCAAAGCTAAAATCATGTTACAACCAGTGGGATAGTTACCTGCCAGAAAGCACAGTACAGGCGGAAGTAAGATAGTGGTGAGGGTGATTCCCAGTTCACTTGTTCAAACTTATTATTATTTATAATTTAATTATCATTGTGGGCAACATGCAATTGTGTAACTTCATGGATTCATTACAAGCATATTATGATATATTTACCAGACCTGTAAGCACTTTACCATCTGACACTACCTCATTGTTGTTGAATTTCTATTTGTGTTTTTATTGTGTTTCACTAAATAAATACTTTTTGCAATATATTGCTGAGCTGTTCTCCTCCCTTGTTCATGATGCTTTCAGCAGGCATGTGGACAGGCATCTGTAATACAGGTGGTTGCCTACCTTTTTTGTATACATGGATGCCATTTTTTGTTTATTTGACTACTATTTTATTGGCGGTGAACCTCAGCTGATTTTAACCCCGTTCTGATGTGTGACCTAATAGTACATTGTAGTGACCTGGGCCGACTAGACCAATGACGTACTATTAGGTCATATTGCGATCGCGCCCACACACAAGCGGGGCGATCGCCGCCGGGTGTCAGCTGATTGTCACAGCTGACACCCGGTACTATGTGCAGGGAGCGGTCTCGCACCGCTCCCTGCACATTATCCCCCTCAATGATGCGATCGACGTCGCATTGCGAGGGCAAGGGGACGTGATCGCCGATACTCACCTCTCCTGCCGGCGTCCAACGCTGTCTGCAGACAGCAGGAAGATACTTTGGTCATGCGCAGTGCATGACCAAAGTATCTTCTTCCTCTGCAGCAGTGACAGCCTGTATAGCACAGGGAGCTGCTGCTGCTCTCTATGCTATACAGGTGATCTGAAAATACAAAGTGAAAGTCCCATAGGGGGACAAGGTGTAAAAGTAAAAAAAGAATCAGAAAGTAAAAAAAAAAAAAAATTGTAAAAATATAAAAAAAAAGAAAATGAAAAAAAAAATCCAAAAAAATAAAAATATATTGTACCCATAAATATTATTGTGGAAAAAAAAACAATGAAAGTGTCCATATATGATATTGCCGTGTCCGGAACGACCTGTCCTATAAAACTGTCCAACTAGTTAACCACTTTAGTGAACACGGTAAAGAAAAAAAAAAACATGCTTTGTCATCATACCGCCAAACAAAAAATGCAATAAAACGCGATCAAAAACATGAAAGCAAATAAAAATAGTACCACTGAAAACGTCATCTTGTCCCACAAAAAACAAGCCACCATACATCTCCATCGGCCGAAAAATAAAAAAGTTATAGCTCTCAGAATAAAGCGATACAAAAAAAATATTTTTTATATAAAATAGTTTTTATTGTGTAAAAGCTCCAAAGCATGGAAAAAATATAAATGTAGTACCGCTGTAATCATACTGTCCCGACGAATAATGCTGCTTTATCAATTCTACCACACGCGGAACGGTATAAAAACGGTATACCGGAATTGTTGGTTTTTGTTTATTCTCCCTCCCAAAAATCGGAATAGAAAGCGATCAAAAAATGTCACGTGCCCAAAAATCATACCAATAAAAAGGTCAACTTGTCCACCAAAAAACAAGCCATCACATAACTCTGTCGGCTGAAATAAGTAAAAATTATAGCTCTCAAAATATGGTGGTACAAAAACTAGTCTTTGCAAAAAAAAAGCGTTTTTTAGTGTGTGACAGCTGTCAATAATAAAAATCCGATATGATTCTGGTATCTCTGTAGTCGCACCGACCCGAAGAATAAAGCAGTCTAATCACTTATACCGCACGAGGAACGGCGTAAAAAATAAACTCTAGGGTTAGGGTTGTGTTAGAGTTAGGGTTGTGCTAGGGTTAGGATTGGGATTTTTTCAAAAGTAAAGAAAAAAAATGACGGCGATATGGTGACTAATGTTGAGGACAAGTGATCGCTACTTGATTTTGCATCGGATGCTCAGGTATGCACCGAGTATCGCGGGTGCTGGAGTGACATACTCGAGTCTCCTCCCCATATGTTTTGTAGCTGTTACACAGCCCAAAAAAACTTGCGGGATTGCCTTCCCTGCACGAATGATCCCTGCATATTGTTTTTATTTTGGGTGTCTACTAACCGTGAAACATGCGGGTGGGGACTCGAGCATGTCACTTGAGCACCCGCGATACATGGTGCATACCTGAGTACCTGATGCAAACTCAAGTAGCGAGCACTTGCGCTCAAGACTAATGACAACTTATTCAATATGATGACCTAATGTTATCAAATTCTGTGTCATGCCTCTGGTTTCAAAATGTTCACTGTACCCCTTGATAAAATCCTTGAGGGTGCTAGTTTTCAAAATGGGGTCACTTGTGGGGGGTTTCCACTGTTTAGGTACATCAGGGGCTCTCCAAACGCGACATTGAGTCTTCTAATTATTGAAGCAAATTTTACATTCAAAAAGTCAAATGGCGCTTCTTCCCTTCCGAGTCCTGCTGTGCGCCCAAACAGTGGTTTGTCCCCAAATATGGGGTTTTGGCGTGCTCAGGAGAAATTTAACAACAAATTTTGCGGTCCATTTTTTCCTGTCACCCTTGCAAAAATAAAAAAATTGGGGTCTAAATTAACATTTTTGTGAAAAAAGTTAAATGTTCATTTTTTTTCCACATTCCAAAAATTCCTGTGAAGCACCTGAAGGGTTAATAAAAAGTCACTTCGAATGTGATGTGGTCCCTAAAAAAATGGTGTTGTAAATTTTGTATTTTCTGGTCAACTTTTAACCCTTATAGCTCCTTATAAAAAAAAAAATTTTGGTTCCAAAATTGTACTGATCTAAAGTGATGTGACATGTGAGAAATGTTATTTAATAACTATTTTGTGTGACATATCTCTATAATTAAAGGGCGTACAAATAAAAATGTTGAAAATTGCAAAAGTTATCAAAGAAATTTTACCACTATCATGAAGTACAATATGTCACAAAAAAACAATCTGAGAATCAGGGGGATCCGTTGAAGCGTTCCAGAGTAATTACCTCATAAAGTGACAGTGGTCAGAATTGTAAAAATTGGCCCGGTCATTAACGTGCAAACCACCTTCAGGGGTAAAGGGGTTAAAGTAAAAAAAATATTTTTTGTCTTGCTAGGCAGAGTCCACAAACGATTTTTTATGTGGCAAACGTTATACACTCTGCTATACATCAGCTACTACGTTAGTGGTGGTGAAAGTCAGATGTTTTCTGAATAAAAAAATTGATTGTTTTTCTGTTGCTAGACAGAGTCCAAAAAATATTTTTTTTCTGTCGCAAACGTGTTACACTCTGCTATAAGCCACCTAGTCCTTTTAGTGGTGGTGAAATTCAGCTGTATTCAGAGCTTGTTCAGAGTCAAAAAGTCTATTTTTGCTTTTTCTAACATTATACAGCAGGCTAGATCTGAGTTTGAAATAGTTTGGAGAATATCTCCTATGTTATACAGGCATCATCCGCATTAAAAAAAATACTTTGTTTCATTCCTAACGTCATACAGCAGGGACATCTCAGTTTGAAATAGTTTGGAGAATATCTCCTATGTTATACAGATGTCATGGGAATTGGATGTTTCGCCCCCAGCAGTTCGCCCCCAACAATTCTCCCCTGCACATTTTGTCCCCAGCATTTGGCCCCCAGGATGTTTTGCCCCCGCACATATCGCCCCCATTTCGAAATGTCCGGGGGCGAAACGTGGGGGGCGAAATGTGCAGGGACGAATCTTCCTAGGGGCGAAATGTGCGGGGGCGAAATGTACCTGGGGCGAGCGGATGGGGGCGAACTACTGGGGGCAAATTGCTGGGGGCGAACTGCTGGAGGTGAAACTTCCTATAACCCTGGTATAAATAAATCTGTTCAGTGGCACTGAAGGTAATCACTAGCTTTTTTAGCAGGATAGCAATTCTCAACCAGCAAGTTTCATTTTATTTCCTGTTTAAGCGCATTAAAGTTCTCGATTAGTGATGAGCAAGCATGCTCGCTACTGCTTGGTGCTCGCCCGAGCACCTCATTGCTCGAGATGCTTGGCGCTCGCCGAGTATTTCTGGGGTTGCTCGGCGGAAGCTCGGGTCTCCTCCCTGCATGCTTGGCGCTCTTTACAGAGCCAATGAACATGCATGGATTGCCTACCACACACTAATGCCATAGCCATGTTGGTTGTGGCATTACAGTGATTGGCTGGCCGCACAGCGTCATCAGGTCTATATCATACCTGGCGCCTCCATGCTCGTCATAGTTACTCCTGAATCAGACAGTGTAGGGAGAGATGCTGCTGAGCTAGGGAGAGATTTGCTTGTTTCTAGTTAGTGTATGTGTACCAAACTATATAAGAGACACATATCCATCTCAACAAACAGTCCTTCGGAGGACTAATCCATATGCAGAGATATCAGGCAGGCAGTGGGGGTACCCGGAGCCGGGCCTGTAGATGCTGGGGGTTGTAGTCACTGTGGCGGTGACCCGGTCCGTGAACCAGGGCGGTCAAACCAGGGTAGTCTATGTGTATCTGTTTTAAATAGTCCGACTACGCCACCTGTGGAATGCGGTTATTGGGAACTGCCGCTGCGGAGCAGTCCAATGAAGCTGATGGTGTGTGCAGCAAGGTGATGTGACTCCCCACAGGAAGAGTGTAGCTTCAGGGCAGCATGTATGGATGATGGTGGTGATAGTGCCTGGATCAGTAATGATAACACAGAGCCTTTGCAGTACAGTCCCAGGGTTTTTACTGGTGGCAATTATATAGGCCCCAACGGGAGTACTTGCTAGAGATGAGGGCCTGGTCAGTCTGGGAGCAATCCTAGAATTCTCCTGGCCAGGTGGAGTTGTAGGCCTGCCGTTCTGACTGTACTCTTTTGGCTATCCCGCTTATAGTCGTGCTGTAGCCCACGTCCCTGAGTGTACCGTGCTGCTCACCCGTATTGGCTGGCGACTCGGATCCCGTGTATTCCTCGCTCCTCTGTGGCGGTACTGGTCCTTTCGTGTGGCTGAGCCTCCGGGCTTCTGTTGGCCAGGAGACCTACAATCTCCTGCCGTGTGGTTTCTGCTGCTGGGCTTGAAGGGTCCCACAGCCTCGGTCTCCGGTGTCCTGTTCTCTGTATGTACTCCGGCTAGGACGAGCTCTGCCAGCTCCAGTCCTCAGCTCCTTGCTCCATAGTGTCCTATCCGACTCCTGACACTGACTAGACTTCACTGGCTAACCCCGCCTTCAGATACAGTTATATAGGGCAGGATCCTGCCCTTTTCTGATCTGGAGCAGGAGGTGTTGTATGTAGTGTGTTCCCTCACCAGAAAACTCCTGTTTTGCTCCCAGACATGGTATTACTACCACTGTGGCAACCAGACCCTCTGGGGTGCCACATTCCCCCCTAGTAAATTTCAGTACTCCGGGACTGAATATATTTTGCAAAAATAGAACAGATAACAATATACAATACATGAACATATTTACAGGCATTACTGTCTTTTTAGGTCACGGTATCATCCGTAAGCAGGTGTTCATTTCACTGAAGATGTAGTTTGAGGGACCCACCCAAACCCTCCACGGAGGACCTGGGGTGGCTACAGGGCATTGATGATCCAGATGTTGAACCACGTCTTCAGCCACCTCCACTGGTTTTTGTTCTGTGGTCTGGCACAAAAGGGGCACTTTCCAGGTGCAACTATTTACAGGGTAAAGTTTTTGGTTATTCATTGTCCATAACCTGAAAGTCTTTTTGGACCCTGACGGGTAACTGGGAAAACACATTTAATATACACATAAAACATTTGCAATAATACAGTTATAGTTACATTTCAATTTCTCCAACGAGCAGGGATCTGACCTCTGGTGATTCTGGTAGACCTACGTAACACACTGTCTGTCTGTGTTCTACCTTGGTCCCCTGTATTTACCCCTGGTGTGGTGGGCTCAATGTTCGCCTCACTACAGGTGTTTGGAGGTGTCTCTGGTAGGTTGGGCAGCTTCCTACAGATCCTTTGGCTTACCGTGGGTAAGATAGGCTCGCTACTAGCAGAGGGTAGATTCTCCTGGCCTGCTGATGAGGAATCTTCTGTCTCCAGGGCCAATGGTTCTTCCAACTCTACTGGGACTTCTACAGCTTCTTGAGGGGCTGGTTGGAGAAATGTAAGGACTGGCACAACTATTGCATTATTTACTTGTGTCCATGACCGTGGAAATTCTCAGAGTACTGTGCTGACCATTTCTTCCACTTCCTCTGCGGGTTGAGGGATATCTTGGTCTTCTTTAGCGTGTTGCAGCTGCTTGGGACATTTCTTCAGGTGGTCTCTGGAAACTGTTGCCGTTGCCTCACCTCCGTCCTTTCTTATGAGGCACACCTTGGTGTTATCATGACTTGATGGTAGAATGGTGTACGGCTCTTTTTCCCACTGGTCATCCAATTTATGGAGCCGCCTTTTTCTCTTGAGGACTTGCTCTCCAGGTGACAAGGGGGCAGCAGGTGCATGTTGATTGTAAGTCCTCTCTTGCCTTTCTCTTGCTTGGGACAGACTTCTTTCAACACTTTCCTGTACCTTACAGTATTGCTGTTGCCACTCAGTGTCCCAATCCGCATCTGGTGAGGCGTCCTCTGGCGTCAGAACTCCCATATCCAGGTCGATGGGCAGCTTACCAGGTCTTGCTCTCATCAGGTAAGCAGGTGTGCAGTTGGTGGAATTCACTGGGATATGATTGTAGAGGTCCACCAGGTCTGGCAACTTTTCTGGCCACAGGCTGCGTTCCTCCAGGGGCAATGTCTTCAGAAAGTCTATCACCACCTGGTTCATCTTTTCACACATCCCGTTGGTCTGGGGGTGATAAGGCGTTGTCCTGATCTTCTTGCAGTCGTACAGGTTGCTGAACTCCTGGAATACCTCCGCTTCGAAGGCCGGACCTTGGTCAGTTATCACACGTTCTGGGTAACCATGCGGGCGGCAGAAGTGCTTCTGGAAAGCTCTGGCTGCTGTCTGAGCCATTTGGACCTTGACTGGCACTGCTACCAGGAATCGGGAGTAGTGGTCTATGATGGTGAGAGCGTAGACATAGCCTGACCTGCTCGGGGATAGCTTCACATGGTCCAAGGCTACCAGTTTGAGTGGCTGCTTGGTGATAATGGGCTGCAGGGGAGCCCTCTGGCTGTCACAGTCTTTTCTTCTCAGGTTGCACGGTCCGCATTCTTGACACCACCTCTCGACTGCTTTCCTCATGCCAACCCAATAGAACCGTTCACGTAGCAGGACTTCCAGTTTCGTCCATCTAAAATGTCCCGCTCCATCGTGGTACGCTTCCAGGACCATAGACGCATCTTGCCTCGGGACTACTACCTGCCTGACCAGCTCATGTGTCTGGGAGTTGACAGTTCTTCGACACAGGTTCTCTTCATAGATGAACAGCTTGCCCTTTTCTTTCCACAGCTGTTTGGTCTCTTCTGGAGCATCTGAATCAGGGTATGAGTCAGCTTGTGTCAGCAACTCTTTGACTAGGCGAACAGCCGGGTCACTGTCTTGTGTTTCGGCCCATCCATGGTGGGGCAATGGATTGAACGTGGCTTCTCTGTTGGCAGAGCACCTGTTCTTCACACAATGGGAGCACTGCTTTATCCCATGGCGGTGGAACGCGGGGATTTCTATCTCTTCCAGCTCCTCTGGGTCTTCTCCCCCATCTGGCAAGTTAGGCATTCTGGACAGAGCATCTGCATTTGCATTCTTGTGCCCAGCCTGGTACTTGATGGTGAATTCGTAATTAGACAGTCGGGCCATCCATCTTTGTTCCAGGGCACCAAGCTTTGCAGTGTCCAGGTGTGTCAGCGGGTTATTATCCGTGAAGACAGTGAATTTGGAGGAGGCGAGATAATGCTTGAAGCGTTCAGTCACAGCCCAGATGATGGCAAGGAACTCCAACTTGAAGGAGCTGTAGTTCTCTGGGTTTCTTTCTGTGGGCCGGAGCTTCCTGCTGGGGTAGGCTATTACCCTTTCTCTGCCTTGCTGGATCTGGGACAGCACCGCTCCTAGTCCCACGTCACTAGAGTCCGTGTGGAGGATGAAGGGTTGGCCATAATCAGGGTAGGCCAGGACCTCGTCTCCTGTTAGGGCCATCTTCAACCTAGTGAAGGACTCATCTTCCAGCTTGTCCCATTTGAATGGTGGTTTCTGGTTCTTGGCCTTCCTGGACTGGCCTATCAGGAGGTCCTGCATGGGTGCCGCCATCTTGGTGAAGCCTGGTATAAACCTTCGGTAGTAGCCTACCAACCCGAGGAACTGCCGCACTTCTTTAATGGTGGAAGGTCTCGGCCAGTCCTTGATTACGGTGATCTTATCGGGGTCTGGTGCTACACCGTCAGCGCTTACCACATGTCCTAAGTACTGTACATTGGGCTTCAGCAGGTGGCACTTTGATGGCTTCACCTTCAGGCCAAAGCCAGCCAGGGCTTCAAACACTTCTGCCAGGTGCTTCAGATGATCCTCATATGTCTTGGAGTATACTATGACGTCATCCAGGTACAGGAGGACTGTCTCGAAATTCTTATGTCCTAGACAGCACTCCATCAACTGCTGGAAGGTTCCTGGGGCGTTGCAGAGCCCGAATGGCATGCAGTTGAACTCGCTGAGGCCCATCGGGGTGGTGAATGCGGTCTTTTCCTTATCCGCCTCTGCTACAGGAACCTGCCAATACCCACTAGTAAGATCCAAAGTAGAGAAATAATTAGCAGATTTTAACGCAGCTAGTGACTCCTCTATCCTGGGTAGCGGGTACGCATCTTTATGAGTTATGCGGTTAATTTGCCTGTAGTCTACACACATTCTCATTGTGCCATCCTTTTTCTTTACAAGAACTAATGGAGCTGCCCAGGGGCTACAACTGTCTCTTATTACCCCAGCCTCCTTCATCTCTCGTAACATCCCTTTGGCATTTTGGTAGTGTGCTGGCGGTACAGGCCGGTACCTTTCTTTAATGGGTGGATGGTCTCCCGTGGGGATATGGTGTTGAACCCCTTTTACCTGCCCGAAGTCGAGTGGGTGTTTACTGAAGACCCTCTCATACCCCTGGACCACCCGGTATACTCCTTGTTTTTGATGTGGAGGGGTGGAGTCAGTGCCCACATGCAGCTTCTGGCACCAGTCCTCCATCTGTCCCTTGGAGCCATTATCCTCCGCCTGTTTGGATGGAGGTAAGGGTTCCACTGTCTTTATGGAATTTTGATTGACGGTGAATAGCTTGGCTAGGATGGCATACCGGGGCAAATGGACTTCTTTTTCCCCAATGTTCAGGATGCGGACTGGCACTCTCCCATGGCGGACATCAACCACCCCCCTGGCTGTCAAAATGGTGGGCCTACTGTCAGAATAGACGGGCTCTACCAGGGCCTGGTAATCTCTACCCCTTAGACCGATGGCTGCCCGGCACCATATCAGCATTTCACTTCTTAGGGGCATGGCAATGGGGAACGGGTCACTCATCCTGACACTGCCAATCTCACCACCAGACAGTTCTACCTGTTGTCTTTTCATCAGGGCTCTGATCTCTCTTTGTAGAACCCGCTGCTGGCTGGAACTGGCGGTCTCCGCAACCTGCTGTAGCAAGACAATTATTTCTGCAAGACAATTTTAAATGACATTAGTGCCTAAGGTTATCATGCAATGACTTTCTCGGCGATCAATGTCGACAATAATGAGTCCTTGTGCTGGCAGTTCGACTTTCCCAACCTTTATTGTCACTTCTTTGAACCCCACCTGAGGTACGGGTTGACCATTGCTGGCATAAATGCTCAAATGTTCATCTGGATGGCGGGTGATGTCAGAGTCAGTCCAGTACCATTTGAAAAGAATGTAGGGGACGGTGGTCACCTAGGATCCAGTGTCCAGCAACGCACTCATTGGAAAGCCGTCCAGCACGACAGGTAGGATTGGTGGTCCTCCCACATATTTGTCTCGCCAGCTTGATGGGCCTGGTGGTCTTATGCCTGGGGGTTGGCCCTCTGCCCCAGGTTTTGTTCGTTTAAATGACAGTACCTTGCATAATGTCCTGGCTGGTTGTAGCGGCGGCAGATGGGTTGTCCGTCCTGGTTGTAGTGGTCGCTGTTCCTCCCTCTGGATGGTGGAATCCTCTTCTGTCGGCGCCACGGGACGTCCTCCGGACTGGAAGACAGCTGGATCTTTCTTTTGGGATACACCTGAAAGGACTGTACAGTTTTGGTTAGCGCAGCTACACTTTTAGTTAGCTCTTGGACTTGATGGTGCAGGTCTGTTGACGGGGCATTGTCCAGAGTCTGTGCATCAGCTCCTACAGGCTCTGGGGAAAAGGGTGCCACCTCCTGGTGGTAGGTGATAGCTGGGCGGCGGGGAGCTGTAGCGCCACCTGGTTCTGGTTCTCTTAGTACCCGGATGGCCCTGTCCTTAAACTGAGCAAAGTCCAAGTCAGGGTTTTGCAGAGCCATAATGCGCAGATGGGTTTGGTGGGTGCTGGACAGTAAACCCTCAATAAATTGTTCAGTTAACAGTCTGTTTTCATCACGCACACTGCCAGGGTCTACCTGTTTGATGGCCCTCAGTGCCTCCTGCAGGTTTAAAGCATAGTCCCGTACACTGTCCTGTGCCCGTTGTTTGCACCCATAAAACTTCATCTTTATCTCTGCTGTAGTACGGGTGTCAAAAGTGTCCTTTAGTTGGGCCAGTATCTCTTTCACAGTCCCTTTTTCCCTGGTTGACCAGGACTTTACTTCTCTCTGGGCTGCACCAATCAAAGTTGCTCACTTTCTGCTCCTCGGACAGGAGGTATACTTTAAATAAACTGTTTAGTCTCTCCTTGAAGTCACTCAGGGTGTGCGATTCCCCTGAGTACTGGGGCAACCACGCCGCTCCCGGTATATAAGGCATGGTGAATGGCATTACTGCGGCAGCGGCCGCGCCGGTGGTTGAAGTTCCCTCCATATCGGGCGTCTTCCTCCCCCCTAGTGAACCATGGCCTACCTTCTTTCACTTTGTTTCCGTAGGCTGCAGTTCCGCAGGCAATGTTCTCCGTCGAGGACCTGGCGTCGCACGCGTCTGACGTCAGCGTTCACTGTGGCTCCTTCCAGGACTTGGCGCTGCGTCAGTGCGTGGGGCGGGGCTTTGGACTTCGCGCGTTTTCAGTGATCCCGCCCCTCTTCTTCCCGCACGGTGACCCGAAAATGGCAGACAATGGCGGGAAAACGGCGACAAATGGCGGGAAATCTTCACCACGGTATGTGACACAGTCTGTGAAGGCGCGCAGTACCCGTGGTAGCGGGCACGCAATCCTGCCGACTACGCCAAAGTTGACACGCCCCCTGGGCCGTGGGGATACCCGGAGCCGGGCCTTGTAGATGCTGGGGGTTGTAGTCACCGTGGCGGTGACCCGGTCTGTGACCCAGGGCGGTCAAACCAGGGTAGTCTATGTGCATCTGTTTTAAATAGTCTGACTACGCCACCTGTGGAATGCGGTTATTGGGAACCGCCGCTGTGGAGCAGTCCACTGAAGCTGATGGTGTGTGCAGCAAGGTGATGTGACTCCCCACAGGAAGAGTGTAGCTTCAGGGCAGCATGTATGGATGATGGTGGTGATAGTGTCTGGATCAGTAATGATAACACAGAGCCTTTGCAGTGCAGTCCCAGGGTTTTTACTGGTGGCAATTATATAGGCCCCAACGGGAGTACTTGCTAGGGATGAGGGCCTGGACAGTCTGGGAGTAATCCTAGAATTCTCCTGGCCAGGTGGAGTTGTAGGCCTGCCGTTCTGACTGTACTCTTTTGGCTATCCCGCTTATAGTCGTGTTGTAGCCCACGTCCCTGAGTGTAACGTGCTGCTCAGCCGTATGGCTGGCGACTCGGATCCCGTGTATTCCTCGCTCCTCTGTGGCATTACTGGTCCTTTTGTGTGGCTGAGCCTCCGGGCTTCTGTTGGCCAGGATACCTACAATCTCCTGCCGTGCGGTTTCTGCTGCTGGGCTTGAAGGGTCCCACAGCCTCGGACTCCGGTGTCCGGTTCTCTGTATGTACTCAGGCTAGGACGAGCTGTGCCAGCTCCAGTCCTCAGCTCCTTGCTCCTTAGTGTCCTATCTGACTCCTGACACTGACTAGACTTCACTGGCTAACCCCACCTCCAGATCCAGTTATATAGGGCAGGATCCTCCCCTTTTCTGGTCTGGAGCAGGAGGTGTTGCATGTAGTGTGTTCCCTGACCAGGAAACTCCTGTTTTGCTCCCAGACATGGTATTACTACCACTGTGGCAACCAGACCCTCTGGGGTGCCACAAGTGTATATAGGCAGGCAGGGTATATAGCAGACTGCAGTGTACACAGCACAAGTGGTCCCATTCCAGTTTTGTCTGCTGCTGTTGTAAGAAATTTCTAGAAATAGGTCCAGGTCTCAGGGGCCAGGAATAATTTTTTTGGCTCTTAATCCTCATTATTTGCTTAAAAAGCAATCCAGAGAACACTTTTGTTCTGCGCCATTTGCTTGTTGGCACGGCAGAATACAGCCAAGTCCTTTCCATATTACAGCGCTAAAAATCCAGCTATTTAAAACTGTGGTTTCTCCGTCACACGGATAATATATAATTGCACTGAAAATACTGCCATTTCTGGCATTCATTAAAAATTTGTTTGTGTGTCAGTGAAGCAATTGACACCAGTTTGCTGTTCAAAATAGTTACCTACAGGCCAGGTATTTAAAACCGTGTTTTCTCCGTCATACGGATCACATATACATTTTCAGAAAATACTGCCATTTCTGGCCTCCATTACATTTTTTTTCAGTGTGTCCGTGAAGCAATTGACACCAGTTTGCTGTTCAAAATAGTTACCTACAGGCCAGGTATTTAAAACTGTGGTTTGTCCGTTACACGGATCACATATAAGTTCGCTCCAAATTCAGTCATTTGAAGTGAGCGTGGAAGATATTGTCCTCCATTTAAAATTGGCAAGGCAAGTGGCAAGGGAAGAGGAACTGGACATGATGGTGCATACAGAGGCCGAGGCCGTGGGCAAGTTGAAATCTTCTCGCTCGACCTTCCTGTACCAATTAATAGGGGACCGCAGAACACCACTATTGAACACAGAGCCATGTGAAAAGGTTGTTGGTTAGAGAGCAGATAATGCCTCCAGTCACTTAGCCACCATGGACCGCATATTCCTCACCCTGAACCTCCTTCCTCCCACCATGCCGAGTGCCCAGAGACAACTGATCCCACACTTGGACACTCCGAAGAGCTGTTCACCTTTTCATTTATAGATTCGGCCTCTCGCCCGGTCCACTTGTAAAGGAGATCGCATGTAGCGATGCATGTATTTGAGCAGCCACCGTCACACAGCCACGGTCACATGAAGGCGACGGTGGAAAAGTGTCACAAGAGGTGAACGATGATGAGACACTATTGCCAGAAAGTCAGGAGGAGGACCAGAGTGCGGAAGTGGAAGATGAGGTGGTGGATGATATAGTAACTGACCCAACCTGGCAGGAGGACATGCAGAGCGAGGACAGCAGCACACAGGGGGAGGGAGGCAGAGCACCCCAACAGGCAGGAAGAAGCAGTGTGATGGCCAAAGAAAGAAGGCAGGCAACCATTCCCCGTAACACCAACACATAGGAAGTTACCAGTACAACTGTTAGGTCTTCCCCACTCTGGTTGTTTTTTAAAGACTCTGCCGATCACCCCAAAGAGGCCATTTGCACCACCTGCCAGGCCAGCATCAGCAGGGGTGGCAAAACTACCAGCCTGACCACTGCCAGCATGATAAGGCACATGGCAGCAAAGCACCCGAATTTGCCGGCCGAACCCCAGGGTCCAGGAACAGTGTCTGCGGGTGGCACCACTGCTTCTTCCTCTGTTGTGAATGCAAGCAAATCCCCTGTCTATGGTGCATGCGAAGATGCCTCCTGCCCTGCACCTGTCTTTGCACACTATCAAGTAGCAGCATCAGGAACCACGTCCATGTCCTTGTCCCAGCGCAGCATTCAGTTGTCCATACCCCAGTCCTTGGAACGCAAGCGCAAATACGCAGACAATGCCCCAGGCCACACTACTAAATTCCCACATTTCGCGACTGCTTGTGCTAGAAATGTTGCCTTTTAGGCTCGTGGAGATGGAAGCATTCTGCAACCTGATGGCGGTGGCCGTTGCTTGGTACTCGGTCCCCAGCTGCCACTATTTCTCCCGGTATGCCGTCGCCGCATTGCCCCAAAACATTAGCCGTGCCCTCAACAGCGCAGTTACCGGGAAAGTCCACCTAACCATGGACATGTGGACAAGTGCTTGTGGGCAGGGACGGTACATCTTGCTGACGGCACACTGGGTTAACATAGTGGAAGCCGGGACCCTGTCGGACCTTGGGACTGAACCCGTCCTCCTGACATCAAGAATCGCAGGTCCTAGGTTAATCATGGTTGCCCCCACAGTCTACAGCTCCTGCACCTCATCCTCCTCAGCCTCCTCCTCCTCTTCAGCCTCCATCTCCGAAATGACCACATCAGTCACAAGCTGGAAGCACGGCAGCACAAACTCGGCCAAGCGGCAACAGGCTGTGTTGAAGATAATATGCTTAGGTGACAAACCGCACAATGCTGAAGAGTTGTGGACAGCTCTGAAAGAGCAGGCGGATCTGTGGCTCACACCGCTGAACCTACAGCCAGGCATGGTCGTGTGTGACAATGGCCGGAACGTGGTGGCGGCTCAGAGGCGAGGCGAACTCACACACGTACCATGCCTGGCCCACGTGCTTAATCTCGTGGTTCAGTGATTTCTCAAATCCTACCCGGAGCTGCCGGATCTGCTTGGCAAAGTACGCCGCCTGTGTGCCTATTTTAGAAAGTCAGCTACAGCTTCTGTCACCCTTGCCGTGCTTTAGCAGCGTTTGCAGCTTCCGGCTCACAGACTGGTGTGCGATGGCCCCATGCATTGGAACTCTACTCTGCAGATGTTGGGAAGGAAATGGCAGTTGTTGAGTACCAGCATCAACAAGGCCATCGGTATTCAGTTCAGACTCCACACATAAGACCTCAGGAGTGGACATGGATGTCAGACATATGTACCATCCTCCAAAACTTTGAGGACTCCACAAAGATAGTGAGCGGCGATGACGCCATAATTAGCATCACCATCCCACTTCTCTGTCTTCTGAAACGCTCTCTGCTCACAATCAAAGAGGATGCATTGCTGACGGAGCATGATGAGATGGAGCAAGGAACCATACAGGGTGATTACACACAGCCCAGCCTCATCTCATCCCGACGTGAACTTGGTGATGATGAGGGGGAGGAAGAAGAACAGGAGCTAGTTTCATGCGCTATAGACGGTACTACCTGCACAACTGTCATACCGTCTGTTCAGGAAGGATGGCCTGAGGACAGAGAGGAGGAGGAGAGCATGGTCACTTGTCCTCTTGGTGAGGACACGGAAGTCTTGCCTGTTAGCAGTCTGACACGCATGGCTGAGTTAGTTACGCTGCCTTTCCCATGACCCTCGCATTCTCAAAATTTTGGGTGACAGTCATTATTGGTTGGTGACCCTTCAAGACCCATGCTACAAGGAGAATTTTATATCTCTTACTCCTGAGGCAGACAGGTCTACAAAAATGGGGCAGTATCAGAAGTCCCTTGTTGCGGAACTATTAAAAAAATTCCCATCTGAAAACACTGGTGGCAGAGGTCATAGTTCGTTGGACAACCAAGGACTACAGGCGAGAGAGACACAACTCCAATCCAGCAGACGCAAGGGAACACTGTCAATATTCTGGGAGAATTTTCTCAGCCCCTTCCATCGCACAAGCCATGAGGCGCAGGGTACTCTCACAAAGTGTGCAAAGTTTGGGAAGATGCTGAGGGAGTACCTTGCCGACCGTACCACCATACTCCTTAATTCCTCTCTGCCTTATAATTATTGGGTATCCAAGGTGGATACGTGAAATGAACTGGCTCCCTACGCCTTGGAGGTCCTGGCCTGCCCTGCCGCTAGCTTTTTATCAGAGCGGGTTTTAGTGCCGCTGGTGGAATTATAATTGATAAGTGCATCCGCCTGTCAACTGAAAATGCTGACAGGCTGACTCTTATAAAAATGAACAAGGGATGGATTGGGCCAGACTTCTCAACACCACGAATGATATCAGCGTAACATAAAGTCAAACCCAGTGTATTTTTTTGGGAGGTACAGTGCCTACAAGTAGTATTCAACCCCCTGCAGATTTAGCTGGTTGACACATGCGGAATTAACTTGGCATTGTGACATTTGTACTGTAGATCAGCCTGGAAGTGGGAAATGCACTGCAGCAAATTTTTTTTTTTTTTTTTTTTAAAACGTTAAAAGTTAATTCAGAGTGTCATTTTTTATTCAACCCCTCAAACCACAAGAATTCTGTTTGGTCCCCCTAAAGTATTAAGAAGTAGTTCAGGCACCAAGAATAATGAGCTTCACATGTGTGGATTAAATATCTCTTTTGCCAGCCTTTTCTGACTATTTAAGACCCTCCCCAAACTTGTGAACAGCACTCAGACATGGTCAACATGGGAAAGACAAAGGAGCATTCCAAGGCCATCAGAGACAAGATCGTGGAGGGTCACAAGGCTGGAAAGGGGTACAAAACCCTTTCCAAGGAGTTGGGCCTACCTGTCTCCACTGTTGGGAGCATCATCCGTAAGTGGAAGGCTTATGGAACTACTGTTAGCCTTCCACGGCCTGGACAGCCTTTGAAAGTGTCCTCCCGTGCCGAGGCCAGGCTTGTCCGAAGAGTCAAGGCTAACCCAAGGACAACAAGGAAGGAGCTCCGGGAAGATCTCATGGCAGTGGGGACATTGGTTTCAGTCAATACCATAAGTAACGTACTCCACCGCAATGGTCTCCGTTCCAGACGAGCCTGTATGGTACCTTTACTTTCTAAGCGTCATGTCAAGGCTCGTCTACAGTTTGCTCATGATCACTTGGAGGACTCTGAGACAGACTGGTTCAAGGTTCTATGGTCTGATGAGACCAAGATCGAGATCTTTGGTGCCAACCACACACGTGACGTTTGGAGACTGGATGGCACTGCATACGACCCCAAGAATACCATCCCTACAGTCAAGCATGGTGGTGGCAGCATCATGCTGTGGGGCTGTTTCTCAGCCAAGGGGCCTGGCCATCTGGTCCGCATCCATGGGAAGATGGATAGCACGGCCTACCTGGAGATTTTGGCCAAGAACCTCCGCTCCTCCATCAAGGATCTTAAGATGGGTCGTAATTTCATCTTCCAACAAGACAACGACCCAAAGCACACAGCCAAGAAAACCAAGGCCTGGTTCAAGAGGGAAAAAGACAAGGTGTTGGAGTGGCCTAGTCAGTCTCCTGACCTTAACCCAAATGAAAACTTGTGGAAGGAGCTCAGGAATAAAGTCCATATGAGACACCCAAAGAACCTAGATAACTTGGAGAAGATCTGCATGGAGGAGTGGGCCAAGATAACTCCACAGACCTGTGCCGGCCTGATCAGTAGTGTTGAGCCACCCCCGTAGTGTTCGAGTTCGGTTCGGTTCGTCGAACACCCGTGTGTTCGCCGAACTGTTCGTCGAACTGTTCGTCGAACACCTTCGAACACCGTTAAAACCAATGGCAGGCAAACAAAAACACATAGAAACACATAGAAAACACCTTCAAAGGTGTCCAAAAGCTGACAAACTGCTCAGAAGACATAACTAACACATGGAAAAGTGACAAGTACATATAGTCATGCGAAAATAAAAGAGGTGGAGGAGTAAAAGGAGGGGGAGACACAGATATAGGCATGTCATGCCCTTCTAAAATCCAAAAAGTGAGAAGCCGACACGGCCAGTCCGCTCCTGCCCGTGCCACCTCCGTGTCGCTGGGTTTGTGCCAGAGCCGCGGTGAACCCTGACGGCCAGCCCCCCTCTCCCAATACTGGTGCCTGTCCGCTGGTGGGTCGAGCGAGCCCCCCTGTGGTGGAGGCAGCTCTAAGCTTTTTAATTTAAATTGTCTCTCTAATTTGAATGAATACACTTTAAATCCATTTACAAGGATCTATTGGAGGGCAAGTCTCATGCCAGCAGCCGCGTAATTCCAGCTCCAGTAGCGTCCACTAAAGCTGCTGCAGTTAAAAAGCTTTTATAAGGATCGAGCTCGGCTGTTCACCGCAAGGCATCCTACTGCCAGTCCCAGCCCTTATGCCTTGGGGTGCCTCCTGATGCTCTTCACTAAGTATCCCATAGTCCCGAATCATTTCCTTTGAAAAAATTAAGTGTCTAAACTACAGGTGGTGTAGCTTGCTTAACAGCCGGGATAATCCGCTGACTAGCAGACACTGCTACTAGGCACAAAGTATTTCCTGGGCTAGATGCAGTTAAAAATTTGTAATTAGATACTCTCGTTGGATGCTGAGAAAGCATTCCATAGAGTCTCCTGGCACGCCATATATGATTCTCTTAAAAAGCTTGGGGTAGGGGTCTAGGGGACCCTTTTATAGCCAAAATCACGGCCCTGTATCGCAATACGTCACCTAGGCTGAAGATAAATGGAACTGTAGCACCCTGAGGGCTCGTTGCTACAGACGTATTGCACCTCACCCAGAGGTGTGATATCTCACTCTCAGGTAAGGATGGAGTGTGGATCAGGACCCGACACCTGCATGCATTACACCACATTGCCGTGGGGCAGGGCGACCAATATGCCCCTGAGATGGGCACGACAGTCCCTGTCCCTGGCTGGAGTGGGGGGAGGGAACACTGAGGAAGGGGAACCCTGTAGTGCAGGAGCAGGGAGGAAGCAGTTCCTGGGTGCATTGAGAAGGGAGTATAAAAGGTGGGCACCATCTTAGTTCAGTGCAGAGAAGTCTGAGCAGAAGTGGCAGGGAGCAGGGGCTCTGCATGAGCTCTGCTCCGGAGGCGGGCCTAGTAACAGAGGCCCAGGCCTGGAAGAGGGAGAAGGAAGGAAGAGGAGCGGAGAAGGCTCCAGGAATGAGGAATGAAGGGATCCCAGGGGTGCGGACGGGTGAGTCGCCACCGCACGCCCGAATCCACCTGCGTGGAGGGGTCAGGCCAAAGGGGGAGACCGGTCCCCGAAACTAGTGGAGGCAGGAAACGACCCTCAGCTAGAAACCGGAGGCTCTGACATTTTATGTGGCGCAGCCCCTCGCTACACCCGCTAGGAAGGCACCACATAGGGTCAGGGAAACTGGCGCCAAGTTTACCAAGAGGAGGCCCGAGGCAGCCGGACAGAAGTGTTGGTAAGAAAGGCCAGACATAGGACACACAAAGGGGGTCCTGTGAAGTGCTCCAAAGTTATCTGGGAGTTGTCTGAGCCCCTCACCTGGTGAGCACAGTACGACGTGGGCAGCCGTTACCTGCAGACGTGGTCTGGATAATAAGAACTGTGAGTAAAGGCCCTGGACTGCATCACTGACTCCGTGTCGTTACTGCTGCTGCCCTGCACCATCACCCCCATCCTCCGCATACACTGCCCTGAGGCTATACTCCTCCCGTGGGGAGTTATGCTACGCTCTGCTGCACCCACAACACCAGCCTCAGCAGTCTGCCCTGTAGCAGCGGTTCACTCTGACCGCAATCCACGGGTGGCGTAGTCGGACATTTAAACATCAAAACCACATAAATAGTTCCGCCACTGGTTTGACCGCCCTAAGCCACGGAACCGGGTCGCCGCCACGAAGACTACAACCACCAGCATCCACCAAAAAGGGTCCGGCTCCGGGTGTCCCAAGGCCCAGGGGGTGCGTCAGAACATTTTCATCACCTTTCACAATCACCAATGGGACAAGGCAGGGATGTCCTCTGTCCCCTCTCTTATACATCCTAGTGACGGAGCACCTGCTCTCATCAATTCGCCATAACCCCAATATTAGGTGGATTGAGGTGGGAGGCACCGAGTACAAGTGCTCTCTATTTGCTGATGATGTCCTAGTATATATCACTCAATCACATATATCCATCCCTGCTGTTATGGCTGAAATAGATCACTTTGTTACATGGTCAAATTTTAAAATCAATGCAGCGAAGTCTGAGGCCCTCGATGTCTCCCTCCCCAAATCCATATAGGATTCCATCCAGTCCAACTTTCCCTTTGCCTGTCCCTCACAGGGTATCAAATACTTAGGAATTCCTATTCATAGAGTCCTCTCCCATCTATGTTATCTTAATTTTGGGCCCTTTATTGAACAACTCCATACAGACCACGGTTGGCAAGTTAGAACTGTAAGATTCACTACGTGAACCGCTGGTGTTTTGTGGAAAAGCACATGTACACTGCGTTCCAAATTATTATGCAAAAAGTGTTTAGGAGTGATAAGGGAAGAATTTGTTTGTTTGTCAGTTAAACTCATTGATGGTGATGTGTGTCAGGGCTCTTTATATCACTGTAAGCAATTGCAGACACCTGTGCTAATTAGTTTGGTAGGTGTGTCCAATGAAAGGCAAGACTACTTAAGAAGGCTCTCTCACATTATTAAGCAGCCTACATTTTCTGCCAAAATGGGAAAGAAAAAGGATGTGTCGGCTGCTGAGAAGCAACAAATTGTGGAGTGTTTAGGTCAAGGCATGACTACAATCAACATTGTGCGATGATCAGGATGAAGTGTCTTGGCAATCAAGAAGTATGTAGCTGATTCACAGTACACACGTGTGCGTGCTGATAAGGGCAAATTGAGGACTCTTTCCTACAGGCAATTACGTCAGGTTGAAAGAGCAGCGGCAAACAAAAGCCTTGTCATAGCAGCAGACAAGTTTTTGAAGCTGCTTGTGCCTCCAACGTCCCCCGAACAACAAGATGCAGGGTCCTTCAGAGGTTTGCAGCTGTGCATATGCCATCCTGTCGACCTCCTCTATCCACTTCACACAAGCAGAAACGGCCCCAGTGGGCCAAACATTACATGAAGACTGATTTCAAAACAGTTTTGTTCACGGATGAGTGCCGTGCAGCGCTCGATGGTCCAGATGGATGGAGTGGAGGATGGCTGGTTGATGGACACCCCACGCAAACACGGCTACAGCGCCAACAAGGAGGAGGTGGAGTAATGTTTTGGGCTGGAATCATGGGGAGAGAGATTGTCGGCCCCTTTAGGATCCCTGAAGGTGCTAAAGATGAACTCCATAATGTATGTGGATTTTCTCAAACAGCACTTCCTGCCATGGTTCAAGAAGAAGAACCGTGTATTTCACAGCAAGATCATTTTTCTGCATGATAATGCACCATCTCATGCTGCACATAAAACATCTGCATCTCTGGCTGATGTGGGCATAAAAGGGGACAAACTTATGGTGTGACCCCCATGCTCCCCTGACCTCTACCCCATTCAGAACCTTTGGAGCATCATTAAAAGGAGTGTCTATGATGGCGGGAGGCAGTTCACATCTAAGCAACAGCTCTGGGAGGGTATTCTGTCCTCATGCAAAACAATTGAAGCAGAAACCATCCAAAACCTGACAAATTCAATGGACGAGAGAGTTCAGAAGCTCCTTTCGAACAAGGGGTCCTATGTGAAAATGTAACATCACCTAGAATAAAGTTTTGAGTTGAAAACTGTTTGATTTCAGTTTCTAACAACCTGCTAATGCTTATAATTTCAAAAATGACCATTTTTTTGGTCTTTATTAAAATGAAAAGGTTGATCGAAAAGTTTGGGGGATCTAAGAGTGTGGCAACCCAGTAGTCATGATTACTTCGAATTCTGACAATATGAGGGTCATGCTGCAGGTAGTGCAGCAAGAAGGCACTTATGTGTCTTGCGCATCTCGGAGCCCCAAAATTATTTTCCGGGCTAGATGCAGCTAAAAATTATTTTTAATTTTAAATCTGGTGAAGCTTTAGTATAGATGGCCTAATAGGATCAGTGCTGCACACTGCTACAAAGCCCAAATTATTTTCCAGTCAAGATACAGATAAACATGATTAGTAATTTGAAAGCTTAAAACGGTTGGTAGGGTGATTTTAACCAATCATCAAGCTTTTACTCTCCCCAGGATGACACAGGGGTAGAAAAGTCGTTTCGGATCCATGATTTGTTCATCTTTATGAACGTGAGTCTGTCTACATTATCAGTGGAGAGCCGCGTGCGCTTATCTGTCAGCACACCACCAGCAGCGCTGAACACACGTTCAGACAGAACGCTGGCTGCGGGGCATGACAAGATCTCCAAGGCGTAAGTGGCTAGCTCCGGCCATTTATCCAGATTGGAAGCCCAAAAAGAGCAAGGGTCCAGTGACACAGTCGTGGCTTCAATGTTTACTTGGAGATACTCCTGTACCATCGTCTCTAGGCGTTGACTATGTGTCAGACTTCTTGTCTCCTTTGGCCTTGCAAAGGATGGGCTAAAAAAGTGGTGAAATGATTCTGCAAAATTGATGTTACCAGCAGATACTGTGGTTCTGTTACGGTTTGAGTGCTGAACACTTGACGGTCCCACGGTTGGCAAGTTGGAACTGTGAGATTCACTACGTGCACCACTGGTATTTTGTGGAAAAGCACATGTAAGATTCTGCAACAGTCTCTGCTGATACTCCTGCATGCGTGCATCCCTTTCTATGGCAGGAATAATTTCTGCAAATTTACTTTTGTACCGGGGATCTAACAGTGTGGCAACCCAGTAGTCAGGATTATTTCTAATTCTCACAATTCGAGGGTCATGTTGCAGGTAGTGCAGCAAGAAGGCACTCATGTGTGTTGCGCATCCAGGAGCACCAAGTCCCTGTTGTGTTGGTGGCGAGGTAACAATCATGCTTCCTTCCTCTGTCCTCTCCCCCCAACCTCGCACAACAGAAATGTGATCAAGGTCTCCCTCATCTGATGAGTCTTCCATCAGTTCGTCCTCCACTTCTTCCTGGGCTCCTGCACCTTCTTCACTAGTTTGGCTGCTACCATGCGCCCTGGTAAAACCATCTCCCCCACCCTCACATGCCTGCCGCCTTGGTGCTGCCGACCGTCTGGACCTTGCAGATGTTAGCCCTTCCGCATACAACTCCTCCTCCTCTACTTCCTCCACCTCCTCTTGTGCCACCACCTGACTCCGAATTCTGTTTAACATGTGCTCCAGCATGTAAATCACCGGAATAGTCATGCTGATAATGGCATCGTCAGCACTAAACATCTTCGTCGCCATTTCAAAACTGTGCAGAAGGGTGCATAGGTCCCTGATCTGAGACCACTCCTCCAGCGTGATTTTCCCCACCTCTGAATCTCGTTGGCCCAGGCTATACGTCAGAACGTATTGCACCAGGGCTTGTCGGTGCTGCCACAGTCGCTGCAACATGTGCAGAGTTGAATTCCACCGGGTAGGCACATCGCATTTTAGCCGGTGAAGTGGCAGGCCCAACGACTTCTGTAGAGATGTAAGTCGCTGAGCTGCGGGATGCGAACGCCGGAAGTGAGCACACAGCGACCGTGCCCTCTGCAGAAGGCCATCTAGTCTGGGATAGTGGGCTAAAAATTGCTGGACAACCAGGTTCAACACGTGAGCCATACAAGGCACGTGTGTGACATTGCCCCGGCGAAGGGCCGCACCAAGGTTTGCAGCATTGTCGCACATGGCCTTCCCTGGTTTCAGGTCCAGTGGAGACAACCATTCATGAAATTGGTTCTCCAGAGCTGACCACAACTCCTCAGCTGTGTGACTCACATTTCCCAGACATTTCAATGTAAAAACCGCCTGATGACGTTGAGCCCTACTGCCAGCATAGTAAGGAGGTGTGCAGGATCCCTTCTGCGCAGTTAGAAAGCTTGTGGCATGACCAGACAGGCTTTGGGTGCAGGTGGAAGACCGAGAGGAGGTTGAGGAGGCAGAAGCAGTGGAGGAACTTTGACATAAAGAGGATTGACGCACAACTCGTGGGGACGGCAAGACTTGGACAGCAGCCCCTTGTCCTGCTGTCACCATAGTTACCCAGTGCCCAGTCAGCGACATGTAACGCCCCTGTCCATGCCTACTCGTCCAAGTGTCTGTGGTGAAATGCACCCTGTCACACACAGAGTTTCTCAAAGAAGCGGTGATGTTGTGTGCGACATGCTGGTGGAGCGCAGGCACACCTTTCTTTGAGAAGTAGTGCCGACTGGGCATCTGGTACTGGGGCACTGCGACGGACATAAGGTCTCGAAAATCCTCTGTGTCCACCAGGCGGAAAGGCAGCATTTCTGTAGCCAAGAGCTTGCAGATGGTGAAATTCAACCTCTTAGCTTTCTCATGGCTAGGAGGAAATGGTCTTTTACTTGTCCACATCTGAGGGACCGAGGGCTGGCTATTGTGCTTAGACGGGGTTGATAAGGGTGTCCCCGGCAAACTGCCGGTCTGTGAGGAAGATGCAGGCAGACATGTTAGGTTGCCTTGATCCAAAGGTGGTGCTATCGATGTCGGACAGCGCTCAACACCAGCTGGTGTTCCCGCCTTCAAAGAAAATGATGACCTGCCAATCACGCTGGCTGTTGCGGGTAAAGAGGTGGCAGGTCTGCGCCCCAAAACAGGTGTGACTGCTGTCCCCCCAGTCACAGAGGATGAAGAGGCCGCGGATGCACAAGATATGGCAGACGGTGGTTGGCCCGGCCGGCTAGGCCGCATTGTAGCACACTGAGCTTCCCACTGCAACTTATGCTTCATGTCCATGTGCCGGTTCATGCATGAAGTACTCAAACTATGTATTTTTTGGCCTCTACTTAGCTTTTGCTGACAAATGTTACAGATAACACGAGTTGGGTCATCTTTATCGATCTGAAAAAATGCCCAGGCTATGCAAGGCTTAGCACCCATGCGACCTGAAGAGCCACCACGACTTGTGGTGAGAGGCAGAGTTGTGTTTGAGGATGCAGTTGTTGACGTGCTTCCAGTACTACGTCTCTGTCCAGGAAGGCGCAACCTGACCTCGTCGTCACTAGCATCTTCCTCCACCTCCTCTGCTGACCTCATCTCTTGGCTGACTGTGGGTTGACAGTAAGTGGGATCTCCAACCTCATCATCATCACCCTGTGTGTTATCACACCCATCGTCCTCAGAGCCAACCTGTTCCTGCCCTGACAAAAAACTAAAGTTGTCGCTCCAATCAGGTATTTGAGTCTTATCATCGTCTTCCTCATTGTCTCCACCAACAGGAGTTACAGTTTGGGAATGAGGGTCTACATTATGGTCAGAACCTTCTGCGTCTGGTCCTGGATCCGACTCATAAAGATTCTGGGCATCAGTGCAGATCATTTCCTCGTCTGGATTCACAGAAGCGCTGGAGTCGACCTCTGATTCCCAGGCTATAGTATGAGTAAACAGCTCTGCAGACTCAACCATCTGTTCTACCTCATACTCAGACGGGCAGCTGGAGATTTGGGAGCTGTGAGGAAGCAAGTGCGATTTGGGTGACACCTTTGAGGACTGGAGTATTTGTGATGTTGAAGTTGATGTGGAGGAGAGCCCACTTAAAGGAGCACTTGATATCCGTTGAAGCACCTGCTGTTTTTGTGCCTCATCTGGAATTTGTAGCGATTGGCGTGGCCGTAAGAAAGGGATCTTATCACATTGTCCGCTAAAAGAAGTAGACATTTTAGTTTGGCTGGAAGATGGTCTTTCTTCTGCAGATGTTACTGTTGCTTTAACACCTACCCCACGGACACAACCTTTTTTCCCCTTCCCAACACGCCTATTCCCCTTTCCACCAGCAGCAGGCCTTTTTCCACTCATTTTGGTGGTTAACTAATTCACAACTCTGGAGTTGTTTGCACAAAAAAACAATGGATGGTAACCGAGCAGAGCTGAGTGGCCAAACTGTGGTATTAGGCCAAAACTATTGGCTGGGTTAGATGCAGAAAAAAATTATATTCAATTTGCAACCTGATGGAGGTCAGTATAGATGGACTAATACAACAAGTCCCACACACAGCTAGAAGCCCAATATTTTTTCAGAGGTAGATGCAGAAAAATATATATTCAGTTTGCAACCTGATGGAGGTCTGTATAGATGGATTAATAGAACAAGACCCACACACAGCTAGAAGCCCAATATTTTTTCAGAGGTAGATGCAGAAAAAAATATATTCAGTTTGCAACCTGATGGAGGTCAGTATAGATGGACTAATACAACAAGTCCCACACACAGCTAGAAGCCCAATATTTTTTCAGAGGTAGATGCAGAAAAAAATATATTCAGTTTGCAACCTGATGGAGGTCAGTATAGATGGACTAATACAACAAGTCCCACACACAGCTAGAAGCCCAAATATTTTTTCAGAGGTACTGTAGATGCAGATAAAAATTATTTTTAATTTGCAACCTGATGGAGGTCAGTATAGATGGACTAATAGAGAAAGTCCGACACACTACTAGAAGGCCAAATATTTTTTCAGAGCTAGATGCAGAAAAAAATTATATTCAGTTTGCAACCTGATGGAGGTCAGTATAGATGGATTAATAGAACAAGTCCCACACACAGCTAGAAGCCCAATATTTTTTCAGAGGTAGATGCAGAAAAAAATATATTCAGTTTGCAACCTGATGGAGGTCAGTATAGATGGACTAATACAACAAGTCCCACTCACAGCTAGAAGCCCAATATTTTTTCAGAGGTAGATGCAGAAAAAAATATATTCAGTTTGCAACCTGATGGAGGTCAGTATAGATGGATTAATAGAACAAGACCCACACACAGCTAGAAGCCCAATATTTTTTCAGAGCTAGATGCAGAAAAAAATTAGATTCAGTTTGCAACCTGATGGAGGTCAGTATAGATGGACTAATAGAATGATGCTATGCCCAAAAGATTTTACTTCACTAGGTGCAGTAAAAAAATTGGTATTCTATACACAGGTGGTATATCTTGCAACACAGATAGGCTACTCCACTGACTAACACACTCTGCAATAGGCCAAAAAGGATTAGCTTTGCTAGATTCAGCCAAATGCTGTGAAAAAAACTTGCACAGCACTGGCACAGACCTGCCTGGCAAAAACTGATAGGAACTGATGTAACCTAGTCCTGAAAAGGACTCCAATTACAATTAGTCTTTACTCCCACAACCTATCTATTTAAGAGCACAGACCTGCCTGATAAAAGTCGTAGGAAATGCTGTAACCTAGTCCTTAAAAGGACTGCAATCACAACTATTCCCTACTCCCAAGCTATCTGTATATTTGTGCGAAAATTGGCTTGAAATTAACAAGGTATAGCGCACACAGCAACAGCGGTGCCGTCTAACACGCAGCTGCAGCAGTGAGAAAATGGTGGCGACGGGGAAAATGGCTTGGTCTTATAGGGCAAGGACATGTGACATACACTGCCAATGACACATGCCCTTGCTTGTGTGAAAAAAAGCACTTCGCTCCGTGTGTGCGCTGCTGATAGGCTGACAGATTGCACCTCCCCACTGTAAATGCGGGAAAGAGAAAAAAAATGGAGATCTTCATTGTTCCTGCACAGATCCATCCCCTGCCCCTCCCCCCACCCCGCTGTACACTCAAACTGCGTATTAACATTAATTTTCATCATTACTGAGAAAAAATCCAGTTATGATTTTGGTGCACGAACAGTTATCGAACATAACCTCGAACAGCCAAATTTTTCTCAAATTGTTCGTGTTCGCCGAACGGCTCGAACACCGCCCAAAACAGCTCGAATTTGAGATTGGCGAACAGTTCGAGTAGAACAACGCTCATCTCTACTGATCAGGTCTTATAAAAGACGATTATTACCTTTAATTGCAAACAAGGGTTATTCCACAAAATATTAAACATAGGGGTTGTATAATAATTGACCCACACTTTTATGTTTAAAATGTAATAAAATTCAACGGAGCAACATAACTTTTTGGTTTGTAAGATTTATGCTTCTGTTCATAAAACCTACTCTCGTTTGCAGTTTGAAGGCTCTAACTTATTTGCATCTTATCAAACCAGCTAAATCTGCAGGGGGTTGAATACTACTTGTAGGCACTGTATATTCCCATGCACCTTTTCACACTCACACATGGATATAAGCTTCCTGATTTTTGCTATTTGCTCTTGTCCTCCTCCTTCTTCTCATCCTCATCCTCCACCACCATATCACCAGGGTGACCATGGTCCATGATGCAACACCCACATAGTATTTTTAAAGGGGATTTATGATGCCCATAAAAAAATATATATATTCAGTATGTTCATGTATACCCTCCAGGGGTAAATGTTTGTCAGCCCATACACTTAGTGCAGGGGCATTACAAGTATAGGAGATCAGCTCCTTTCTAATGGGAACATTTTTTTATGAGGCCCTTCTCCACGTTTCTTCCAAGGTGCATTGAAGTGCCTCTAAATTTTTGGCAGCCCTTGCATTCACTGCATAGGCCAACACTATGGGAGACCCACTTCCTAATAATGGGAATATTTTTTCATGAGGCCCTGTACGTCTCTTCCATGGGGCATTGAAGTGCCTCCCAATTTTTGGCAGCCCTTGCATTCACTACATAGGCCAAAACTATGGGAGACCCTCTCCTTTCTAATGGGAATTTGTTGTTACTGTGGCCCTGCTCTATGTGTCTTTAAATTGTTAGTGGGGTTTTTCCTAAATTTTGTCAGCCGTTGGACTCACTGCATACCCTATAACTGTATAGCAGACTTTCTCCTTTCTAATGGGAACATGTCATACTCGTTACTGTGGCCCTGCTCTATGTGTCTTTAAATTGTTAGTGGGATTTTTTCTAAATTTGGTCAGCCGTTAGACTCACTGCATACCCTATAACTCCACCAGACACCTGGCGGCTCAGCAGCATAGTAGAGCCTGGAGCCGCCACGTCGGAGCGATGCCTGAAAAAGGCTCGAGCTGCCTGACATACGAGTGATGATTTAATGATTGGTCAGGAAAGAGGGCCGCAGCATAGCTTTAGGCAGCAGGGCCAAAGAGGATAGCGCAAACGGAAGGCCTACAACATCACCTGGCGAGGTGGATCCCCAAATTGCTTCTAGGCAGCCCGGATCTCCATTACCTTCTGTTATCAGTGCCCCAGTCTGCTCCAGCAAACCTCAAGTAAAGGTAGAGGAAACCTTTACCGTCATTCTTGTGTCGTCTGGTCATTATCTGCACCCTCAGTCCTGCACCCCAACATCCATACAATATACTGCCCTGGGGCCTAGCTCGGCCCTTGGAGAGCCGCATTTACTCCGCTGTGTCACTATCAACCCCAGTGGATCTGAATAGCAGCGGCGGCCCCCTATAGCTGCACACCATGGATGGCATCACAAACTATTCCCCTAAACAAACTGTCCCTTTTTTATTGACCGCCTAGGGCCCCGGAGCGGGTCACGCCCCCGTGACAATTCCAAGGAACCGACTCGGTGGCGAGTACCCCATGATCCTAGGGGGCGCGTCATCTTTGGCGTAGCCTGGTATAACCGGGTACTGTGTGCCATAGACTTTGCTGAACTGTATAGTCAGGTCATTTGACATCAGTCGAGGGGAAGCAGGAGGCCCCGATCCAGAACCGCCGGATAAGCGATCCTTCTTTCCTGAAGAGCAGCATACTGGTACACCAGCAGAAACCCAGGACCTTACTGAGGACCACTAGGGGGGGAGGAAGATGCCCAACCTAGAAGAGGATCTAGCTGTGGGCGCGGCAGCAGCAAAGGTAATGCCTTTATACATGCCGTATATCCCAGGGGCGGCATGGTTGCCTCAGTACTCAGGGGAGTCGCACACCTTGAGTGAATTTCAGGAGAGACTGCATAGTTTGTTTAAAGTGTACTCACTGTCTAAGGAGCAAAAAGTCAGCATTAGTGTTGAGCAAGCACTAAAATGCTCGGGTGCTCGAAGCTTGGGCCGAGCTCGCCGTGATACTCGGGGAGACCCGAGCATTTTTGCGGCGGCAACCCCGGCAGTCTGTAGAAAGACTAAAAAGTGCCCAAAACGATAGTGACAGTTCTCAAAAGACATGGGGACAGCATGGGCATCGCCCCAGGAAGCATTTCATGACCCTCAGGTCACTGTTGTCAACTACGTGGTCAGGGGTATTAAGCCACATTTACGGGCTCACAATAAAACGTTCAAAAACTAAACTGAAACGGTTTTCCTGTGAAATATATTAAAGAACTTCCTTTCCAGTGTAAAGACT
The DNA here is from genome assembly GCF_046119375.1 of Phyllobates terribilis. NCBI lineage: Eukaryota > Metazoa > Chordata > Amphibia > Anura > Dendrobatidae > Phyllobates > Phyllobates terribilis. The sequence goes on from NW_027362769.1 coordinate 290,440,973, forward strand.
TGTGTATAAGGTAAAATAAATAACCAAAAACAAAAATACTCCTCCACACCTTCGGCTATGTTCACAAGTAGCATTTTTTATGCGTTTTTGCACTTTTGTATTGCTTTCAACCGTGACAAATGCATTCACCGGGAAATGTCATTTTAACATTTTACAATCTTATCTGGCCATGTGCTGTGTGACACATGCATACAATGCTGAAAAGACATGGGAACAGCATGGGGAAGACCCCTTGTAGCATCTCTGACACCCAGGTCACTGCCTAAAAGTGTGCCCATCAGAAGTGATCCTTTCCGCATCAGAAGATGCAGACTTGCAACTGTCCCCGTGCAAGTCCTTGTCCCAGGGCAGTGTTCACTTGTACCTCCCCCATTCCTTGCAATGCAAGCGCTAGTATGCAGCCTGCCACTCACCCACACCCCGGCTGCAATACAATACAGCTAGCTTGCTTCCACTTGAAATGGGGCTTCTTAGTTTGGAGGAGGCCGAAGCTGGCCACTAACTCATGGCTGCTTTGGCAGCAAGGTCTCCATACTTAGTCCCCAGGCGCCCGGCGGCCGGGTGTCCACGCTCGGTCCCCAGCTGCCAGGGGACGGCCGTGTGTCCATACTCGGTCCCCAGCCGCCCCGCGGCCGGGTGTCCACACACAGTCCCCAGCCACCTGGGGGCGGCCGGGTGTCCATAAACGGTCCCCAGCCACCCCTATTTCTCCTTGCAACATACCCCCACACACTTTTCTTAGCCCGGCCTGCTTTAGGGCAGCATTGGACGAACCCACCAGTTAAACAGACTCCTCCCGTGGGCCATGGCTTCTCCATCAGGGGAGTTGAGTGTGCCAAGATGAGGTGCATGATGATGATGATAGAAGTAAGCATCTGCTTTGATTTCTTGGAATGCAAGCGCATGTATGTAGTAGCGGCTAGGCCTGAGGTGGTCAGAGTTTTGACGCATATCCTACCTCCTCCAAGGATTGCTGGATGTTTTCCTGCTATTATCCCAGTTCTATGACTCCCGTTAAAACAAAGCTTCAGGTGATTAATAGTGTTTAGCCACCCCCGTAGTGTTCGAGTTCGGTTCGGTTCGTCGAACACCCGTATGTTCGCCGAACTGTTCGTTGAACTGTTCGTCGAACACCGTCGAACACCGTTAAAACCAATGGTAGGCAAACAAAAACACATAGAAACACATAGAAAACACCTTCAAAGGTGTCCAAAAGCTGACAAACTGCTCAGAAGACACAACTAACACATGGAAAAGTGACAAGTACATATAGTCATGCGAAAAGAAAAGAGGTGGAGGAGTAAAAGGAGGGGGAGACACAGATATAGGCATGTCATGCCCTTCTAAAATCAAGAAAGGCTGGAGTAAAAATCTAAAATCAGCCTACTAACACCCAGACGTCATGACAAGAAGATTAAAAAAGAAATATCTTTAGGTAGAATGGCGGTTCCATTCAGAACACTTTCCTTACAAGACGTAGTGGTATCCCCGTTGTGAGTTGTGCCAAAAACAGAACCCAATACATTCAGACTAATCCACCATTTGTCATATCCAAGGGGCAGGTCAGTAAACGACAACATCGACGCGGAGCCAAGTACAGTAGTATATACTGTACATCCTTTGACAAGGCAATCAGGCGGATCAAGAAGTTGGGAAGGGTCACCCTAATGGCCAAAACAGACATTGATGTGGCGTTCCGGTTACTTACTACCTGTGCCTCCGAATAGTGTCCACCTATTGGGCTGCTTCTGGGAAGGAGCATACTATATAGATCGCTGTTTGCCCATGGGGTGCTCCAGATCCTGCTCACTATTTGAGGCGCTTAGTTGCTTCCTCTAATGGGTTGTAATGAACGTTTCTAAGGGGGCACATATTATCCATTACCTCGACAACTTCTTATGCCTGGGCCCAAAATATTTGCCACAGTGTGAATACACTCGGTAGTCCACCTGTGAGAAGGAGAGAGCTGGAGGGAGAGCGGACACCACAGAGCCGAGGGGTTAGATGGGGAACGGAAGAAGGAAAGAGGGCGAGGGAGGTAAGGGAGTAAAGTGGAAGGCCGACCTGAGCTCTCCCACATTCCTGCTGGGCGGGGAACAGCCCTGGGAAGAAAAGCCGCTTGCGCATCCCTTTGAGGTTACGGGCGCGAGCTGGCAGAGGGACTACGCTGGAGTGCGAAGCCGACACGGCCAGTCCGTTCCTGCCCATGCGACCTCCGTGTCGCCGGGTTTGTGCCTGAGCCGCGGTCGACCCTGATGGCCAGCCCCCTCTCCCAATACTGGTGCCTGTCCGCTGGTAGGTCAAGCCCCCCCGCGGTGGGGGGAGTAACATCTGCAGAAAAAAGATCATCTTCCAGCCAAACTAAGATGTCTACTTCTGTTCGTGGACAATGTTATACGATCCCTTTCTTATGGACACGCCCATCGCTACAAATTCCAGATGAGGCACAAAAACAGCAGGTGCTTCTATGGATATCAAGTGCTCCTTCAAGTTGGCTCTCCTCCACCTCAACTTCAACATCACAAATACTCCAGTCCTCAGAGGTGTCACCCCAATCGCACTTGCTTCCTCACAGCTCCCAAGTCTCCAGCTGCCCGTCTGAGTATGGGGTAACACAGATGGTTGAGTCTGCAGAGCTGTTTACTCATACTATAGCCTGGGAATCAGAGGTCTGCTCCAGAGCTTCTGTGAATCCAGATGAGGAAATGATCTGCACTGATGCCCAGAATGTTTATGAGTCAGATCCAGGCCCAGATGAAAAAGGTTCTGAGCATAATGTAGACCCTCATTCCCAAACTGTAACTCCTGTTGGTGGAGACAATCAGGAAGACGATGATGAGACTCAGATACCTGATTGGAGCGATAACTTGACTTTTCGGTCAGGGCAGGAAGAGGTTGGCTCTGAGGACAACGGGTGTGAGAACACACAAGGTGATGATGACGAGGTTGGAGATTCCACTTACTGTGAACCCACAGTCAGCCAGTCGATGAGGTCAGCAGAGGAGGTGGAGGAGGATGCTATTGACGAAGAGGTTTGGTTGCGCCTTCCTGGACAGAGACGGAGTACTGGAAGCACGTCAACAACTGCATCCTCAACCACAACTCTGCCTCTGACCACAAGTCGTGGTGGCTCTTCAGGTTGCATGGGCTCTAAGCCTTGCATTGCCTGGGCATTTTTTGAGATCGATAAGGATGACCCAACTCATGTTATCTGTAACATTTGTCACCAAAAGCTAAGTAGAGGCCAAAAAATCCATAGTTTGAGTACTTCATGCATGAACCGTCACATGGATATGAAGCATAAGTTACAGTGGGAAGCTCACTGTGCTACAATGCGGCCTAGCGGGCCGGGCCAACCACCGTCTGCCCCAACTTGTGCATCCGCAGCCTCTTCATCCTCTGTGACTGGGGAGACAGCAGTCACACATGTTTTTGGATGCAGACCTGCCACCTCTTTACCCGCAACAGCAAGTGTGATTGGCAGGTCTTCAGTTCATTTGGAAGTGGAAACACCTGCTGGTGTTGAGCGCTCTTTGACATCGAGAGCACCACCTTTGGATCAAGGCAACATAACATGTCCGCCTGCATCTTCCTCACAGACCCGCAGTTTGCCGGGGACACCCTACTCAACCCCGTCTAAACACAACAGCCAGCCCTCGGTCCCTCAGATGTGGACAAGTACAATACAAAGTTATATTGTGGTACTGTGTTAGCCAGAAAAATCGATGTAAATACTTTTATGCCAAAAAATGACAGAAGTATTCTTGTGGTGATACCTTTATTTGCTAACCAGAAAAAAAATGTATATATATGCAAGCTTTCAGAGCACAGAGGCTCCTTCTTCAGGCATGATTACAATTGAATTCATAAGACAAAAGGCACAGCATTTGAGAGATGTTACAAGACATTTGTTCATGAGGTGTAAGTTGTGATGCCTCCTACTGATAAGTTAGGGAGAGCTAATTAGGTTTTTTTTGTTGCAAAATGAGAGGCATTGGTAATGTTTAATTATCTGGAGGTGTGAATTGTGTCCATGTAGTGACTCATAAAGCCAGGTGTTATATTTAGTCCTGTTGTCAGTGAATTGAACATCATTATAAATTTGAATTCCCAAATTTTTCTTTCTCTGTTGCCCTTGAAGTGACCTTTTAGTATTAAAACTTTTAGATCTTTCATACAGTGTCCCCGGCCAGAGAAATGTTTTCCCACAGGTGTATCCAGTTCATTCTTAATTGTGTGTCTGTGTAAATTCATTCTGGTTTGCAGCCTTTGCATAGTTTCTCCAATATAAACTCCTTCTGGGCACTTTGTACATTGTATCATGTACACCACATTGGAGGATGTACATGAAAAGACATCCATGATTTTGTAGTCCTGATTCGTGTTAGGTATTCATACTGTATTTGATGGTAATATGTGGGTACAAGTTTTGCATTTTTTGTTTTTACATAGGAATGTGCCCGTCACTGATGGTGATGAGAGGACTCTTCTGACAAGGAGATTCCTTAAGTTAGGGGGCAATTTGTTGGAGAGGAGTGGTAGTTCTGGGAATATTTCTTTCAGTTTGTGGTCTCTGTGGAATATGGGTTGGAGAGCAGCACCAATTTTCCTTAGAATGTTCATGTGGGGGTTGTATGTTATCACAAGAGGTACCCTGTTTTTGTCCTCCCTTTGTCTGTAATTCAGATCCTAGCCATGACAAAGCTAAGAGGTTGAATTTCACCATCTGCAAGCTCTTGGCTACAGAAATGCTGCCTTTCCGCCTGGTGGACACAGAGGATTTTCGAGACCTTATGTCCGTCGCAGTGCCCCAGTACCAGATGCCCAGTCGGCACTACTTCTCAAAGAAAGCTGTGTCTTCGCTACACCAGCATGTCGCACACAACATTACCGCTTCTTTGAGAAATTCTGTGTGTGACAGGGTGCATTTCACCACAGACACTTGGACGAGTATGCATGGACAGGGGCGTTACATATCGCTGACTGGGCACTGGGTAACTATGGTGACAGCAGGACAAGGGGCTGCTGCCAAGTCTAGACGTCCCCACGAGTTGTGCGTCAATCCTCTTTATCTCGAAGTTCCTCCACTGCTTCTACCTCCTCAACCTCCTCTCGGTCCTCCACCTGCACCCAAAGCCTGTATGGTAATGCCACCCGCTTTCTAACTGTGCAGAAGGAATCCTGCATACCTCCTTACTATGCTGGCAGCAGGGCTCAACGGCATCAGGCGGTGTTTACTTTGAAATGTCTGGGAAATGTGAGTCACACAGCTGAGGAGTTGTGGTCAGCTCTGGAGACCCAGTTTCATGAATGGTTGTCTCCACTGGACCTGCAACCAGGGAAGGCCATGTGCGACAATGCTGAAAACCTGGGTGCAGCACTTCGCCGGGGCAATGTCACACACGTGCCTTGTATGGCTCACGTGTTGAACCTGGTTGTCCAGCAATTTTTAGCCCACTATCCCGGAATAGATGGCCTTCTGCAGAGGGCACGGTCGCTGTGTGCTCACTTCCGCCGTTCGCATCCCGCAGCTCAATGACTTACATCTCTACAGAAGTCGTTGGGCCTGCCAGTTCACCGGCTGAAATGCGATGTGCCGACACAGTGGAATTCAACTCTGCACATGTTGCAGCGACTGTGGCAGCACCGACAAGCCCTGGTGCAATACGTTCTGACGTATAGCCTGGGCCAACGAGATCCAGAGGTGGGGCTAATCACGCTGCAGGAGTGGTCTCAGATCAGGGACCTATGAAGTTGACGCGCCCCCTAGGCCGTGGGGTACCCGGAGCCGGGCCGGTAGACCCTGGGGGTTGTAGTCACTGTGGCGGTGACCCATTCCGTGACCCTGGGTGGTCAATCCAAGGGTAATTTGTATATATGGGTTTTATAATGTCCGACTACGCCACCTGTGGAGTGAAACCAAAGGGGCCTGCCGCTGCGGAACAGTCCTCTGAAGCTGGTGGTTTTTCAGCAATGGTATTATTGCTCCCCACAGGAAGAGTGTAGCTTCAGGGCAGTGTGGGTGGATGATGGTGGTTGTAGTACAGGGAGTCAGTAATGAACACAGAGTCCATGTGATGCAGTCCCAAGATCTTTACTCACAGTTGTTGCAGTCCAGATTACAGGTACCAGAGCAATCTCCCCGTCGTGCTGTGCGTACTCAGTGAGGGGCTCAGTCCACCCCCAGATAGCTCCGGTGTATTTAGCAGGACCCCCTTCTGTGTGTCCTTTCTCTGGCCTTCTCCCTGCACCTCACACCCAGTGACACTTCTATCCGGTACCCTGGGGCCTTGGCGGGCGACGTGTGTTCCGTCCCCTGGGTCCTATTTGGCTACCTTCTTAGTGAGACTGGTGTGGACTTTGGCCTGCAGTACATGAAATGCTGCAGCCTCCGGTTTCTAGTTGAGCCTTGCTGTTTCTCCGCTAGTTGAGGGACCGGTTCCCCTTATCTGGCCTGACCCCTCTACCTCCTGGTAGCAGCGGGCGTACGGGTGGCCTTCTGCATGGCCCATACCCCTAGGGTCCCTTCGGTTCCTGGAGCCTTCCTGCTCCCACTCCTCTCTTCTCTCCTTCAGTCCTGGGCCTCCCAGGCTAGGCCCGCCTCGGGAGCAGAGCTCATGCAGAGCCTCTGCTCCTGTCAATTCTCCTCCTCTGACTGGCTTGCTCTTTCTAAGATGGCTTCCTATTTATACTCTCCCTGTCATGTGCTCCCCTAAGCTGCTTTCTCCACCCACACCCACTACATAGGACCCTCCCACCAGCTAGGGACCTGGGACTGTGCTCTCCCTTAGGAGCAATCTCGCCCTACCCCCACTGCGGGTATGTGTTGGATGCAGGTGTTAGGGTCCCGAGCCATACTCCTTCCTTACCTGAGGGTGAGATACCACACCTCTGGGTGAGATGCAGTACCTCTGTGGCGACTGAACCCTCAGGGGTACCACACACCCTTCTGCACAGTTTTGAAATGGCGACGAAGATGTTTAGTGCTGACGACGATGCCATTATCAGCATGACTATTCCGGTGATTTACATGCTGGAGCACACGTTAAACAGAATTCAGAGTCAGGTGGTGGGACAAGAGGAGGTGGAGGAAGTAGAGGAGGAGTCGTATGCGGAAGGGATAACATCTCAAAAGTCCAGACGGTCGGCAGCACCAAGGCGGCAGGCATGGGAGGGTGGGGGAGAGGGATTACCCAGGGCGCATGGTATCAGCCAAACTGTTGAGGAAGGTGCAGGAGCCGAGGAAGAAGTGGAGGACGAACTGGCGATGGGCATGTAAGACTCATCAGATGAGGGAGACCTTGATCACATTTCTGTTGTGCGAGGTTGGGGGGACAGGACAGAGGAAGGAAGCATGATTCTTACCTCGCTACCTACACAACAAGGACTTGATGCACACAACATCCTCCTGGATGCGCAAGACACATGAGTGCCTTCTTGCTGCACTACCTGCAACATGACTCTCGGATTGTCAGAATTCGAAGTAATCCCGACTACTGGGTTGCCACACTCTTAGATCCCCGGTACAAAAGTAAATTTGCCAAAATAATTCCTGCCATAGAAAGGGATTCATGCATGCAGGAGTATCTGCAGAGGCTGTTGCTGAATCTTACATGTGCTTTTCCACAAAACACCAGTGGTGCACGTAGTGAATCTCACTGTTCTAACTTACAAACCGTAGGACTGTCGAGTCTTCATCACTCAAACCGTAACAGTAACACAGTATCTGCTGGTAACATCAATTTTGCGGAATCATTTCACCACTTTTTTAGCTCATCCTTTGCAAGGCCACAGGAGACAAGAAGTCTGACACATAGTCAACGCCTAGAGACGATGGTACAGGAGTATCTCCAAGTAAACATTGAAGCCATGACTGTGTCACTGGACCCTTGCTCTTTTTGGGCTTCCAATCTGGATAAATGTCCGGAGCTCGCCACTTACGCCCTGGAGATCTTGTCATGCCCCGCAGCCAGCGTTCTGTCTGAACGTGTGTTCAGCGCTGCTGGTGGTGTGCTGACAGATAAGCGCACGCGGCTGTGCACTGAGAATGTAGACAGGCTCACGTTCATAAAGATGAACAAATCATGGATCCGCAAGGACTTTTCTACCCCTGTGTCATCCTGGGGAGACTAAAAGCTTGAGGATTTGGTAAAATCACCTCACCAAACGTTTTAAGCAACTCTGGGGCAATTGATGCCACTTAAGTTGTGTCTGTGCCACAATTTTTGGAAAAAATGGAGACTCTTTTTGGAGTCCCCTTGCTGTGTTTTACGTGACGTTGGCATCGTCAATTCCAGGTGGGTTGGGTCGCCGTCCCCCCCTTTTAACAGTAAGAAACTACATACACTATGGCTTGGGGTAACACAGATGGTTGAGTCTGAAGAGCAGTTTACTCAGAGGTCTGCTCCAAAGCTTCAGTGTCTGCTAGTCAGCGTAGAATTTTTAACTGCATCTAGCCTAGGCAATACTTTGGGCATAGTAGCCCAGCTGGGAAACAAGCTGCACTGCCTGTGTATCTAATAAGAATTTTTAAATGCATCTAGCCTAGGCTAGACTAGGCTAGGCAGACTATTTCTAAAATAATTCAGCTTGTTGCAGCATGTCCTGGGTCTCCACACCGGCAAGTTGGCCAACAAGTGTAACTCTCCAACATGTCCTTTCTATTTCCAGTCCAAGGAGGATCCTGCGTACTCGTATGCAGGACTCTGACCCCCATCCATCACTCTTAACGCTTGTTCCACTCCGTCCTGGAGTCCTGACAGGAATATGTCCAGTCCAATATCTATTAAGTTAACACCGTCAGGCCGTATGAGGCCTGCTTTATCTCCCTCCAGTTGTCGGTGTTGTATCATTACACCACCTCTGTCTCTTCTAAATTTTGCCATCCGAATATTTATTACCCGCCTTGTCCGTTCGATGGCAGTGATGTCTCGCGCACCTTGCCATACCGCTATCGGCACAATCTCTGACCATACTATAGTTAATTTTGTGAAAAATTCTCTGAAGCGCTCAGTGTCTAGTTTCATTATTGCCATTAGTTATGCACTCTTGTGATGACCTAGGTCGTTTCCCCGGGCCTGTATAACTAAGATGACCGGACCTCTTGCCTCTCTCCCTACCTTGATTACATCCATTAGTACCTGTGGCCATAGCAGGCTGTCAGTATTCCGGGTTTTCTAGGTAACCTTGTGAATGATTTTGCCCTTTGTTAAAATGGAGTTTGCTGTTCTTGTGTGCCCTACTTCCTGTTCATTTGTTTAAAACCCGGCTCAGTGCTGGCTTCCTTGCTGGAGTATTCTGCTTCCGTTTCCCTTCAGTCCAGCTGCCTTGTCCTACTATTATCTCCCAGATCTCTTGTGTATTTACCAGGTTAATCTTCTCAGCAGCAGTGAGCTTCTACCATGGCTCTGGACATTCTCTGCATATGTAAGCTACACTCACTGTGTTATCATGAACCTGTTGACTTTGGAATTTTAACCCTTGGCTCACTCTACCCGGTAAGAACTGTGTTTCTGAACTGTGTATTGCTGTTTAACCCTTCGTTCACTCCCTCTGGTGAGGGCTGCTGGAACTATTTACTGGAATATTACTTAATTGTGAACTTGTTTCTGGACTTCCCTGAATCTACGCCGCATCTAGGATTAACTTGTGAACTTGTTTTTGGACTTCCCTGTTGCTACTGCATACCTGGATCTGACTCTTACTACACCAGCAGTGTTTGAATCAAGCCACGTCACCAGTGTGTCAGACTTTCCTTTTGATCACATTTGTGTGAGGACTCCGTCGTAAGAACTTTGCCGACTTTGCTATATAGGTTCCAAAGACTTAATATCGCTGGACTTATTTCATTGCATGTCACTACGGGTTATCTGTATATTGTTTTTGGGTGTTATTGCTGTTGCACAAATACACTATTTGCATTAAAGAAACCCGTATCTGATTGTTCATTGCCCCGCGCTACCAGAATCCTCGAGTTCCTACAATAGTATTACACAGGCCTCGAATACCTCTCCAGTTGAAATATGTGTTATGAAACTCTAATTTCCTCCCGCCTGGGCGGACTTTGGCCCTTTTTTCTGCCCAATATATATGCGAGTGGCCTATCACCCACACTGTTGGCTTAGCGTCACCTGTAAAAGAAACAAACCACGTTAGGATAACAAGTCCGGTCTTATGTATCTCGCCAAACACGTGGATCGCCATCTCCCTATCCTCTGAACTTCCGTTTCTGACAGACCTGCTCTTGCTGTTTCCGTGGCCGCGCCTATGCGGAATGAGTGTGTCCCGTAATCTTTGGGGTGGTTCCCTGCCGATGTTATGCATTTATTAAATATAGCTTGGAACTGGTATCTTGATAATGGCGTTCCATCAATGTGTGATAGGAAGAAATTACTTTGTGATCTGATGGTTATATATGTTTTTACTATTGTTACCCGACTCAGTGTACCGTTTGTGGGGTGTAGAAGTACCCAAGTGCCCCTGCCCGCTGGAACCGTTTTCGATTGGCATATGCGTAGACGTATTGCATTATTGGCTATGACTACGTCCTGGTTTAATAAGCCTCCACTGGTGGTAATTTTGGATTGAGGGACTAATTCGCTTATGCATAGCGCCCCGAAGAAGGTGATCGCAAATGCAGTAGACAGTAGTGTTGCTTCAAATTGTGAGTGTCATGTTAATGGTGTTAGGGATATGATGTGAGAAATCAGTTTTAGCGACACGGGACGGGACGTCTACTCTCCTGACTTGGCTGACCCCTTTTCCACCCTTTTATGGATTGTCTGATGATGAATCTCTTTGTCACATCTCCCCAATTCAGTAGTTGGAAGTGAAATGCTACTCCGGTCAGACACCGCTGCGCTGACGACCCTGATATGCCCCTCATCATTAGCTGGTGGAGAAATTCTATGGTGACTTGTAATCTGGCTGGTTCACATTGGTCAACCTGTCTGCTTGCTACTAGTCGTGTCCACTCTTCCCATGCCTTACCGTATGCTTGCCACGTCGACGGGGCAACTGACGCTCTGATTAATGGCATCAACTATTCGCCACTAGATCCCATAGAGAGGGTGGGCAACTGTTGCCCGATGGGTGGGCGTTGTGGAAGAGCTCTGTGAAAATCTGCCAATTGAATTGTGATAAAGCGTTAGCAGCAGCTTAAGACCCCTCAGCATCGTGGCTAGCGTGGACCCATGCATTGTGTTTTAGGCACAAGAATGCTAGTCGGCGTAGACGGGAGAGACGATGATGCCATCTTATGAATGCAGTGCGCTAGCCTGGTGTTTTTTGTTATGAAGCGTATATTTTTGTTAGCCAGGAGCGCGTCCCATATTTCTATTGCTACCACTATTGGAAAGAAAAAATTTTTTCAGGGCTAAATGCAGCTAAAAATTATTAGTAGTTGGAAAGCTGGTTGAGCTTAGTATAGATGGCCTAACACAATGAGTACCACACACAGCTAATATGCCCAAAATTAGTTTACAGGCAAGATGCAGCTACAAATTATTTTGAATTTGCAACCTGGTGGAGGTTAGTATAGATGGACTAATAGAACAAGTCCCACACACTGCTACAAGCCGAAGCCCAAATATTTTTTCAGAGCTAGATGCAGAAAAAAATTATATTGAATTTGCAACCTGATGGACGTTAGTATAGATGGACTAATAGAACAAGTCCCACACACTGCTACAAGCCGAAATATTTTTTCAGAGCTAGATGCAGAAAAAAATTATATTAAATTTGCAACCTGATGGAGGTTAGTATAGATGGACTAATAGAACAAGTCCCACACACTGCTAGAAGCCGAAATAGTTTTTCAGAGCTAGATGCAGAAAAAAATTATATTGAATTTGCAACCTGGTGGTGGTTAGTATAGATGGACTAATAGAACAAGTCCCACACACTGCTAGAAGCCGAAATATTTTTTCAGAGCTAGATGCAGAAAAAAATTATATTGAATTTGCAACCTGATGGAGGTTAGTATAGATGGACTAATAGAACAAGTCCGACACACTGCTAGAAGCCTAAATAGTTTTTCAGAGCTAGATGCAGAAAAAAATTATATTGAATTTGCAACCTGATGGAGGTTAGTATAGATGGACTAATAGAACAAGTCCCACACACTGCTAGAAGCCTAAATATTTTTTCAGAGCTAAATGCAGAAAAAAATTATATTGAATTTGCAACCTGCTGGAGGTTCGTATAGATGGACTAATAGAACAAGTCCCACACACTGCTAGAAGCCGAAATATTTTTTCAGAGCTAGATGCAGAAAAAAATTATATTGAATTTGCAACCTGATGGAGGTTAGTATAGATGGACTAATAGAACAAGTCCCACACACTGCTACAAGCCGAAATATTTTTTCAGAGTTGGATGCAGAAAAAAATTATATTGAATTTGCAACCTGATGGAGGTTAGTATAGATGGAATAATAGAACAAGTCCCACACACTGCTAGAAGCCGAAATATTTTTTCAGAGCTAGATGCAGAAAAAAATTATATTGAATTTGCAACCTGATGGAGGTTAGTATAGATGGACTAATAGAACAAGTCCCACACACTGCTACAAGCCGAAATATTTTTTCAGAGTTGGATGCAGAAAAAAATTATATTGAATTTGCAACCTGATGGAGGTTAGTATAGATGGAATAATAGAACAAGTCCCACACACTGCTAGAAGCCGAAATATTTTTTCAGAGCTAGATGCAGAAAAAAATTATATTGAATTTGCAACCTGGTGGAGGTTAGTATAGATGGACTAATAGAACAAGTCCCACACACTGCTAGCAGCCGAAATATTTTTTCAGAGCTAGATGCAGAAAAAAATTATATTGAATTTGCAACCTGATGGAGGTTAGTATAGATGGACTAATAGAATGATGCTATGCCCAAAAGGTTTTACTTCACTAGGTGCAGTAAAAAAATTGTATTCTATACACAGGGGGTGTAGCTTGCAATACAGATAGGCTTCTCCACTGACTAACACACACTGCAAGAGGACAAAAAGGATTAGCTTTGCTAGATTTAGCCAAATGCTGTGAAAAAAACTTGCACAGCACTGGCACAGACCTGCCTTGCAAAAAGTGATAGGAACTGATGTAACCTAGCCCTGAAAAGGTCTGCAATTACAATTAGTCTTTACTCCCAACCTATCTATTTAAGAGCACAGACCTGCCTGATAAAAGTCATAGGAAATGATGTAACCTAGTCCTTAAAAGGACTGCAATCACAACTCTTCCCTACTCCCAAGCTATCTGTAGATTTGTGCGAAAATTGGCTTGAAATTAACAAAGTATAGTGCACACAGCAACAGTGGTGCCATCTAACACGCAGCTGCAGCAGTGAGAAAATGGTGACGGGGAAAATGGCCGGGTCTTATAGGGCATGGACATGTGACATACACTGCCAATGACACATGCCCTTGCTTGTGTGAAAAAAAGCAGTTCGCTCCGTGTGTGCGCTGCTGATAGGCTGACAGATTGCACCTCCCCACTGTAAATGCGGGAAAGAGAAAAAAATGGAGATCTTCATTATTTCTGCAGAGATCCATCCCCTGCCCCTCCCCCCGCCGCGCTGTATACTCAAACTGCGTATTAACATTAATTTTCAGCATTACTGAGAAAAAATCCAGTTATGATTTTGGTGCATGAACAGTTATCGAACATAACCTCGAACAGCCGAATTTTTTCAAATCTTTCGTGTTCGCCGAACGGCTCGAACACCGCCCAAAACAGCTCGAATTTGAGATTGGCGAACAGTTTGAGTCGAACACCGCTCATCTCTAGTGATGAGTGATGGATGAGGTGGTGGCAAAGGAGAAAGAGCAGGAGGAACAGGGACCATTCACATCAATATCAGGCCAGTCAACCACACATGTCTAGTAGGATATGTTTCTGTACCAAAAGGAGAGGTTCGGCTACACAGTTATAGGGCATGCAGTGAGTGCAATGCCTACCAAAAATTTCGAGGCACTCCAATGCCCCTTGGAAGTGACATGGAGGTCAGAGGGCCTTAACTCAACCGTTTTTTCTATTTACAGCAATTGGGTCTCCTGTGCACTGTTGGCCTAAACAGTGAATGGAAGGCTTTCCAAAAATTATGAGGAACTGCAATACCCCTTGAAACAGACATGGATTACAGCATACTAAAAACCTTCTACCCACTATTGGGGAGTGGGTCTCCCTTAGTGTTCGCCTATGCATTGAAAAGCAAAAGCTAACTAAAATTAGGAGGAAATGCAATGCACGTTGGAAGAATGGTAGAGTTCGCAGAGGAATAATAAGACAATATCAATGCCCCTTGAAAAAGTGGTGGAGGTCGCAGTAGCTTAACAAGACGGTTTTAATGCCCCTTGGAAGACACATGGAGGTCGCAGTAGATTAACAAGATGGTTATAATGCCCCTTGGAAGAGTGGTGGAGGTGACAGTAGCTTAACAAGAAAGCTTTAATGCCCCTTGGAAAAGTGGTGGAGGTCGCAGAAGCTTAACAAGACAGTTTTAATGCCCCTTGGAAAAGTGGTGGAGGTCGCATTAGCTTAACAAGACGGTTTTAATGCCCCTTGGAAGAGACATGAAGGTCTCAGTAGTTTAACAAGACGGTTTAAATGCCCCTTTGTAGAGACGAGGAGGTCGCAGTAGCTTAGCAAGTCGGTTTTAATGCCTCTTGGAAAAGTGGTGGAGGTTGCATTAGCTTAACAAGACGGTTTTAATGCCCCTTGGAAGAGACGTGGAGGATGCAGTAGCTTAGCAAGAAGGTTTAAATGCCCCTTGGAAGAGACATGGAGATCGCATTAGCTTAGCAAGACAGTTTTAATGCCCCTTGGAAGAGACGTGGAGGTCTCAGTAGCTTAACAAGACGGTTTTAATGCCCCTTGGAAAAGTGGTGGAGGTCACAGTAGCTTAACAAGACGGTTTTAATGCCCCTTGGAAAAGTGGTGGAGGTCGCATTAGCTAATCAAGACGGTTTTAATGCCCCTTGGAAGAGACGTGGAGGTTGCGGTAGCTTAATAAGTCGGTTTTAATGCCCCTTGGAAGAGACATGGAGGATTCAGTAGCTTAACAAGACGGTTTAAATGCCCCTTGGAAAAGACATGTAGGTCGCATTAGCTTAACAAGACGGTTTTAATGCCCCTTGGATAAGTGGTGGAGGTTGCAGTAGCTTAGCAAGACGGTTTTAATCCCCTTTGGAAGAGACGTGAAGGTCGCAGTAGCTTAACAAGACGGTTTTAATGCCCCTTGGAAGAGACTTGAAGGTCGCAGTAGCTTAACAAGACGGTTTTAATGCCCCGTGGAAGAGACGTGGAGGTCACAGTAGCTTAACAAGACCACTTTAATGCCCCTTGGAATAGTGGTGGAGGTCGCATTAGCTTAAGAAGAATGTTTTAATGCCCCTTGGAAGAGACATGGAGGTTGCAATAGCTTAACAAAACGGTCTAAATGCCCCTTGAAAGAGACATGGAGGTTTCAGTAGCTTAACAAGACGGTTTTAATACCCCTTCGAAAAGTGGTGGAGGTCGCATTAGCTTAACAAGATGGTTTTAATGCCCCTTGGAAGAGACGTGGAGGTTGCAATAGCTTAACAAGACGGTTTAAATGCCCCTTGGAACAGACATTTAGGTTTCAGTAGCTTAACAAGATGGTTTTAATGTCCCTTGGAAAAGTGGTGGAGGTCGCATTAGCTTAACAAGACTGTTTTAATGCCCCTTGGAAAAGTGGTGGAGGTCGCATTAGCTTAATAAGACGGTTTTAATGCCCCTTGGAAGAGACGCGAAGGTCGCAGTAGCTTAACAAGACAGCTTTAATGCCCCTTGGAAAAGTGGTGGAGGTTGCAGTAGCTTAACAATACGGTTTTAATGCCCCTTGAAAGAGACGTGGAGGTTGCAGTAGCTTAACAAGACGGTTTAAATGCCCCTTGGAAGAGACGTGGAAGTGGCAGTAGCTTAACAAGACGGTTTTAATGCCCCTTGGAAAAGTGGTGGAGGTCGCATTAGCTTAACAAGACAGTTTTAATGCCCTTTGAAAGAGACTTGGAGGTTGCAGTAGCTTAACAAGAGGGTTTTAATGCCCCTTAGAAAAGTGGTGGAGGTCGCATTAGCTTAACAAGACGGTTTTAATGCCCCTTGGAAGAGACTTGGAGGTTGAAGTAGCTTAACAAGAGGGTTTTAATGCCCCTTGGAAGAGACGTGGAGGTCGCAGTATCTTAACAAGACGGTTTTATTGCCCCTTGGAAAAGTGATGGAGGTTGCATTAGCTTAACAAGACGGTTTTAATGCCCCTTGGAAGTGACGTGAAGGTCGCAGTAGCTTAACAAAACGGTTTTAATGCCCTTTGGAGGAAACGTGGAGGTTGCAGTAGCTTAACAAGACGGTGTGAATGCCCCTTGGAAGAGACGTGCATGTCGCATTAGCTTAACAAGACGGTTTTAATGCCCCTTGGAAGAGACATGGAGGTTGCAGTAGTTAAACAAGACGGTTTAAATGCCCCTTGGAAGAGACGTGGAGGTTGCAGTAGCTTAACAAGACGGTTTTAATGCCCCTTGGAAAAGTGGTGGAGGTCGCATTAGCTTAACAAGACGGTTTTATTGCCATTTGGAAGAGACTGTGAGGTTGCAGTAGCTTAACAAGAGGGTTTTAATGCCCCTTGGAAAAGTGGTGGAGGTCGCATTAGCTTATCAAGACGGTTTTAATGCCCCTTGGAAGAGACTTGAAGGTCGCAGTAGCTTAACAAGACGGTTTTAATGCCCCTTGGAAGAGACGTGGAGATCACAGTAGCTTAACAAGACCACTTTAATGCCCCTTGGAATAGTGGTGGAGGTCGCATTAGCTTAACAAGAATGTTTTAATGCCCCTTGGAAGAGACATGGAGGTTGCAATAGCTTAACAAAACGGTCTAAATGCCCCTTGGAAGAGACATGGAGGTTTCAGTAGCTTAACAAGACGGTTTAATACCCCTTCGAAAAGTGGTGGAGGTCGCAATAGCTTAACAAGACGGTTTTAATGCCCCTTGGAAGAGACGTGGAGGTTGCAATAGCTTAACAAGACGGTTTAAATGCCCCTTGGAACAGACATGGAGGTTTCAGTAGCTTAACAAGATGGTTTTAATGTCCCTTGGAAAAGTGGTGGAGGTCGCATTAGCTTAACAAGACTGTTTTAATGCCCCTTGGAAAAGTGGTGGAGGTCGCATTAGCTTAATAAGACGGTTTTAATGCCCCTTGGAAGAGACGCGAAGGTCACAGTAGCTTAACAAGACAGCTTTAATGCCCCTTGGAAAAGTGGTGGAGGTTGCAGTAGCTTAACAATACGGTTTTAATGCCCCTTGAAAGAGACGTGGAGGTTGCAGTAGCTTAACAAGACGGTTTAAATGCCCCTTGGAAGAGACGTGGAGGTGGCAGTAGCTTAACAAGACGGTTTTAATGCCCCTTGGAAAAGTGGTGGAGGTCGCATTAGCTTAACAAGACAGTTTTAATGCCCTTTGAAAGAGACTTGGAGGTTGCAGTAGCTTAACAAGAGGTTTTTAATGCCCCTTAGAAAAGTGGTGGAGGTCGCATTAGCTTAACAAGACGGTTTTAATGCCCCTTGGAAGAGACTTGGAGGTTGAAGTAGCTTAACAAGAGGGTTTTAATGCCCCTTGGAAAAGTGGTGGAAGTTGCAGTAGCATAACAAAATGGTTTAAATGCCCCTTGGAAGAGACGTGGAGGTCACATTAGCTTAACAAGACAGCTTTAATGCCCTTTGGAAAAGTGGTGGAGGTTGCAGTAGCTTAACAAGACAGTTTTAATGCCCCTTACAAGAGCCATGCAGTACAGCATATTAAAAATATTATTCCCATTATTGGGGAGTGGGTCTCCCATAGTCTTTGCCTATGCCTTTCAAGCAAAAGCTGCTAAAAATGAGGACGGAGGAACTTGCAATGCTGGCAACACGGACCATGGTCACCCTGGTGTTATAGTGGTGGTGGAGGCTGAGGATAAGGAGAAGAGCAAAAAAAAGCCGAATTGAGGAAGCGTATACCCATGTGTGGGTGTGAAGCGGTGCATGGGAATACACCTCCCGAAATAACACAGTGGATTTGACTTTATGTTGCTCTGCTGTCATTTGGTGGTGATGAGAAGTCTGGCCAAATCCAGCCCTTGTCCATTTTGAGAAGGGCCAGCTTGTCAGCATTTTATGTTGACAGACGAGTGCGCTTAACAGTTATAATTCCCAAAGCGGCACTAAAAACACGCTCCGATAACACGCTAGCGGCAGGGCAGGCCAGGACCTTCAAGGCGTACAGAGCGAGTTTATTCCAAGTGTCCAGCTTGGATACCCAATAATTAAAAGGCACAGAGGAATCACGGAGGAGGCTGGTACGGTCGGCAAAGTACTCCCTCACCATCTTTTGAAACTTTCCACTCCTTAGGAGAGTACCCCGCGCCTCAGGGCCTGTAAGCTGGGCGGGTCTCAGAAAACTGTCCCAGAACGTTGACAGTGTTCCCCTGCCTCTGCTGGATTGGAGTTGCGTCTCTCTCGCCTGTACGCCTTGGTTGGTCAACGAACTGTGACCTCTGCCGCTAGCGTGTTCAGATGGGAATTTTTTTAAGAGTTCTGCAGCAAGGGCCTTCTGGTGCTGCCCCATTTTTGTAGACCTCTCCACCTCAGGAATAAGAGAGTGAAAGTTCTCTTTGTAGCGGGGGTCTAAAAGTGTCACCAACCAGTAATGACTGTCACCCAACATTTTGGCAACGCGAGGGTCACGGTTAAGGCAGCGTAACATAAAGCCAGCCATGCGTGCCAGACTGGTAACGGGCAAGACTTCCGTGTCCTCTCCAAGATGACGACTGACCATGCTCTCCTCCCCCTCCTCCTACTCCTCCTCCTCCTCCCCCCTGTCCTCAGGCCACCCACGCTGAACCGACGGTATGACAGTTGTACAGGTACTATCATCTATAGCGCATGATACCAGCTCCTGTTCTTCCTCCTCCTCCTCCTACTCTCCCTCATTGTCCCCCAATGTACGTTGGGATGAGATGAGGCTGGGCTGTGTGTAATCGCCTGCTACGGCTTCTTGATCCATCTCATCATACTCTGGCTGCAATGCCTCCTCTTTAATTCTCTACAGAGAGCGTTGCAAAAGACAGATTAGTGGGATGCTGATGCTAATGATGGCGTCATCGCCACTCACCATCTTGGTGGACTCCTCAAAGTTTGTCAGATGGTACATATGTCAGACATCCAGATCCACTCCTGAAGTCTTATGTGTGGAGTCTGACCTGAATATCGACGGCCTTGTTGCAGTTGGTACTCCACAACTGCTCTCTTCTGCTCACAAATCCTTTGCAACATGTGGAGAGTAGAGTTCCAACGTGTGGGGATATCACACACCAGTCGGTGTTCCAGAAGCTGTAAACGCTGCTGCAACGCAGCAAGGGCGGTGGAAGCTGTAGCCGACTTCCAAAAATGAGCTGACAGGCGGCGTACTTTGTCGAGCAGATCGGGCAACTCGGGGTACGATTTAAGTAACCGCTGAACCACGAGGTTAAGCACATGAGCCAGGCATGGTACATGTGTGATCTCGCCTCGCCTCAGAGCCGCCACCAGGTTACGGCCATTGTCACACACGACCATGCCTGGATGTAGGTTCAGCAGTATCAGCCACAGATCTGCCTGCTCTTTCCCAGCTGTCCACAACTCACAAGCAGTGTGAGGTTTATCACCTAAGCTTATGAGTTTCAGCATAGCCTGTAGCCGCTTGGCTGAGGCAGTACTGCAGTGCTTCCAGCTTGTAACTGATGTGGTGATATCTGAGATGGAGGCTGAACATGAGGAGGAGGAGGAGCTGTACACTGTGGGGGCAACTCTGACTGACATAGGGCTCGCAATCCTTGGTGTGGGGAGGATGTGTTCCCTCCCAAGGTCCGACTTGGTCCCGGCTTCCACTATGTTTACCCAGTGTGCCGTCAGGGAGATGTACCGTCCCTGGCCACCAGCACTTGTCCACGTGTCCGTTGTCAGGTGGACTCTCCAGGTAACTGAGAATTTGCTCTTTCGTTCAAAGCGCTGGGATATGGACAACTGAACACTGCGGTGGGAGATGGATGTTGATGCTGTTTCTTGAGAAACTGCCATAACAAGTGAAGATTGAGAGGAGGGGGCATCTTTGCATGCAATATGGACAGGGGATTGCCTTGCACGCACAACAGGGGGTTCTATTACACGCACAACAGTTGAAGAAGCAGTGGTGACACCCGCTGACACTGGTCGTGGACCCTGGGGTTCGCCCCACAAAGTGGGGTGCTTTGCAGCCATGTGCCTGATCATGCTGGTGGTGGTCAGGCTGGTAGTTTTGTCACCCCTGCTGATGCTGGCATGGCCAGTGGTACAAATGGCCTTTTTGGGGTTATCAGCAGAGTCTTTAAAAAAATTCCAGACTCTGGAAGACCTACCGGTTGTACTGGCAACGTCCCTCGTGTTGGTGTTACGGGGAACTATTGCCCGCCTTCTGTGTGCGGCCACCACACTGCTTCTTCCTGCCTGTTGGGATACTCTGCCTCCCTCCCCCTGTGTGCTGCTGGCCTCACTCTGCATGTTCTCCTGCCACGTTGGGTCAGTTACTAGATCATCCACCACCTCCTCCTCCTCTTCCACTTGCGCACCTCGATCCTCCTCCTCACTTCGTGGCAATTGTGTCTCGTCATCGTCCACCTCTTGTGACAAATTGCCAGCGTCGACTTCCTGTGGCCGTGGCTGTTCAAATATTTGGGCATCGCTATATGGGATCTCCTCTTCAACCACTTCAAGCGGAGCAGGCGAGGGGCATAAATATGTTAATGGATCAGTGAACAGCTCTTCAGAGTGTCCAAGTGTGGGATCAGTTGCTGTCTGACGACACGCGGCATGGTGGGAGGAAGGAGCATTAGGGTGAGGAGGAGTATGCGGTCGAGACTCACGGCTACTAAAACTTGACCGTGTGGAAGACCGACCGGAGGTGGTGGTGCCCAGGTAACAGGAAGTATTATCTGCCAACCAATTAAGAACCTGTTCACACTGATCAGTTCGCAATACTGGTGTTGTTGTGTGCTTCCCTAGTAATTCGATCAAGAAGTGGGAGCGAGAAGATGTGGCTGTTGGTTGCGGCACATTTTCACCTTAGCCACGACCCAGTCCTCTACACGCACCATCACCAGAATGTCCAGTTCCACGTCCCTTGCCATGCACCTAGCCCATTGTAAATGAAGTAAAATAGCTTAAACTCACACTATCAATGGAAAAAGGGTAATAAAAAGGAGATTAGAACCGTGGAAGAGGAAAACCACAGTTCTATTTCTCTGGCCTACACCAGAATCTTTTAAACAGATATATTTGTGACTTAACAGACAGGGAGACACTATTACTGTTTTTTTACGTAAAACAGGCCAAAAGCTAGATAATACAGAGATTTGAACAGGGGAACTGCAAAACCACAGTTCTAATTTACTGGCGTATACCAGACTTTTTTAAATAGATATATTTGGGGCTGAACAGTCAACGATACACTCAAACTGTTTTTTTATGTAAAAAGGGCCCAAAAGTGGATAATACAGAGATTTGAACCGTGGAACTGCAAAACCACAGTTATAGTTATGTGGCGTACACCAGAATCTTTCAAACAGATATATTTGTGTATGAACAATCAGGGAGACACTATTACTGTTTTTCTTTACGGAAAAAATACCAAAAGCTGGATAATACACATATTTGAACCGTGGAACTGCAAAACCACAGTTCTAATTTACTGGCATATACCAGACTTTTTTAAATAGATATATTTGGGGCTGAACAGTCAGCGACACACTCAAACTGTCTTTTTTTTATGTAAAAAAGGACCAGAAGTGGATAATAAAGAGATGTGACCTGTGGAACTTCAAAACCACAGTTATATTTTTCTGGCCTACCCCAGACTCTTTTAAACAGATATATTGGTGTCTGACCAATCGGGGAGAGACTATTACAGTTTTTTTTACGGCAAAAAATGCCAAAAACAGGATAATACAGAGATTTGACCCGTGGAACTGCAAAACCACCAAACTCTTTTAAACAGATATATTGGTTTCTGAACAGTCACAGACACACTCAATTTTTTTTTTTTTTGGGGGGGGATACCAAAAGGTTAATAAGACACGTATTTGGACAGTCTGACTGAGGAAAAAAAAAATACAGGATTTAGATGAAAAAAAAAATAATTTTTTCCTGACCTCTGAGACCGGAGTGATAAGTCTAGCAATTTGACCAACAGGAGCACACAGGACTGTAATGCAGCGTTTGCTGGTATAACCACAGCATCTCCTATACAGCCTGCCTGCCTGCCTGATATCTGGGATGGATATTATTCCTGAGAAGGACTGTTTGTTTGATTTGGCAGGCTTTAGAGACCCTACACTACCTATTTCGCACTCTATATCTCTCCCTAACTCAGCAGCACTCTCCCTACACGGCCTGATCCGGAGCAACTGTGTCCAAGATGGTGGCACCCGATTTTAAATACTCAAGGTGATGCTATGCGGCCAGCCAATCACTGTAATGCCCACAAACAACATGGCTGCGGCATTACAGTGACTGACTGGCAATCTCTGCATGTTCATTGGCTCTGTAAAGAGCGCCAAATGTGCAGGGCAGAGATCCGAGCTCCCGCCTGAGTAACCTGGAAATGCTCTGTGCTCGCCGAACATCCCGAGTAGCGTGCTGCTCGGGCGATTAACGAGTAGTGTCGAGCATGCTCGCTCAACACTAGTCAGCATCCTTATAGGCCAGCTAATCGGTGCAGCCCAGAGGGGGGTGAAGTCCTTGGCCGGGCAGGGACAAAAGAACTGTTAAGCAAATTCTGGCCAGGCTGAAGGATAACTTTGACACCCACACAGCAGCAGAGATTAAAATGAAGTTCTACGGGTGCAAACAAAGGGTGCAGGTGTTAGAATCTATGTTGTTTTACTATCGGCCATCTTGTGGTTTGCTGGCTTCTAGTCTTTTCCTCTGGTGCTGGGTTTCTTGGTCATGTCATCTCTGCACTCTTTATTACCCAGTACCTGGCTCCCATTCCCCTCTGGACATCAGTGTTGTTACCCTCGTTAACTGGCTAAGTTGCCTAGTTTAGTTCTTTGTGCTTTGGACAATTGATATCCTTGGACTTCTTGTTCCACCAGTTTTGTTCCCTTTAATCTTCGTTTCTGCAACTAACTTTTCTATTAGGAGGTATCCTGTTTTTGCTCCCATTCCTTAGATCTTTTAGGGACCCCTTTCCCCTTCCTACATGTCTACGTCTGAGTTCAGTGCAGGAGTTTCGGTTGGGCTATTCACAAGGAATAGGGCACCCAACACAGCAAAGGGTTAAGCTGAGTCTCAGTTCAGGGACAGCTTTTCCCTCCTATTCCTTAGTTCTAAGTTGCAGAACATAACAGCAGGATAGTGTATGGGACTATGCTTTAAACCTGCAGGAGGCGCTGCGGGCCATTAAACAGGTAGACCCCGACAGTGTGCGAGACGAGGACAGATTGCTAACTGAACAGTTTATTGACGGGCTCCTGTCTAATGCTCACCGGACACAGCTGCGCATTATGACTCTGCAAAACCTTCATCTAGACTTTGCGCAATTTAAAGACCGGGCCATCCGGGTGCTGCGAGAGTCAACCCCAAGTGGCACTGCACCCCTCCGGTGCCCAGCTATCACATACCACCAAGAGGTGGCATCCTTTTCCCCGACACCTGTGGAGACTGACGTGGAGACCCTAGAAAATGACCCCTCTGCAGACCCATCTCTTTAAACTGTTCGCCAATCTGAAATTCGAGCTGTTTTGGGCGATATTCGAGCCGCTCGGCGAACACAAACAATTTGAAAAAAATCCGGCTGTTCGAGGTTATGTTCGATAACTGTTCGTGCACAAAAATCATAACTGGATTTTTTCTCAGTAATGCTGAAAATTAATGTTAATACGCAGTTTGAGTGTACAGCGGGGTGGGGGGAGGGGCAGGGGATGGATCTCTGCATAAATAATGAAGATCTCCATTTTTTTTCTCTTTCCCGCATTTACAGTGGGGAGGTGCAATCTGTCAGCCTATCAGCAGCGCACACATGGAGCGAACTGCTTTTTTTCACACAAGCAAGGTCATGTGTCATTGGCAGTGTATGTCATATGTCCTTGCCCTATAAGACCCAGCCATTTTCCCCGTCGCCACCATTTTCTCACTGCTGCAGCTGCGTGTTAGGCGGCACCGCTGTTGCTGTGTGCGCTATACTTTGTTAATTTCAAGCCAATTTTCGCACAAATCTACAGATAGCTTGGGAGTAGGGAATAGTTGTGATTGCAGTCCTTTTGAGGACTAGATTACATCATTTCCTACGACTTTTATCAGGCAGGTCTGTGCTCTTAAATAGATAGGTTGGTAGTAAAGACTAATTGTAATTGCAGCCCTTTTGAGGGCTAGGTTACATCAGTACCTATCACTTTTATCAGGCAGGTCTGTGCTCTTAAATAGATAGGTTGGGAGTAAAGACTAATTGTAATTGCAGTCCGTTTGAGGGCTAGGTTACATCAGTTCCTATCACTTTTTGCCAGGCAGGTCTGTGCCAATGCTGTGCAAGTTTTTTTCACAGCATTTGGCTAAATCTAGCAAATCAAATCCTTTTTGGCCTCTTGCAGTGTGTGTTAGTCAGTGGACTAGCCTATCTGTGTTGCAAGCTACACCACCTGTGTATAGAATGCAAATTTTATTGACGGGCTCCTGTCTAATGCTCACCGGACACAGCTGCGCATTATGGCTCTGCAAAACCTTCATCTAGACTTTGCGCAATTTAAAGACCGGGCCATCCGGGTGCTGCGAGAGTCAACCCCAAGTGGCACTGCACCCCTCCAGTGCCCAGCTATCACATACCACCAAGAGGTGGCATCCTTTTCCCCGACACCTGTGGAGACTGACGTGGAGACCCTAGAAAATGACCCCTCTGCAGACCCATCTCTTTAAACAAGCCTACCACCTCAAATACCCAGTAAACTTACTTTCCCCTGTTCCCTCCTAAATACTGTTCAGAATCTGCCCCCTACTGTTCATCTGTCTCTACACCCTCCATGCACACGATAACTGCACTCGGTAATTGAGTATTGCACTTGAACATATAGGCTGATGACGGGATCATACAGCTTTATATGATAATCCCGACTTATTATAATTGCCTGACCTGAAATAACAAGCACTTTCCACCTATTGTGTCCCCCCATTTCCTTGTAGAATGTAAGCTTGCTAGCAGGGACCTCACTCCTGATGTAACTGTTAAACTGTCTCACCTTGTATTGAATTTATTGTTTGTACATGTCCCCGCTTAATTGTAAAGTGCTGCGGAATATGTTAGCGCTATATAAATAAAAATTATTATTATTATTATTATTATTATTAGACCTACGCCTTCAGGTCCAGGAGCTGACCAAAAGTGTGGCTACACCAACCAAAACCGTTCAGGCCATGCAAGCGTCTCCATAGGAAAGGATCCAGCTGGCTTCCAGTCCAGATGACGTTCAGTGGCGACGGCAGTGAAGAATTCCACCGACCAGAGGGAGAGACAGTGATCGCTACGACCAGAACGGACAACCCATCTGCCACCGCTGTCAAAAGGCGGGGCACAACACAAAATTCTGCGATTTAAACGAGCAACCCCTGGGGCACAGGGTCAACCCCCAGGAGTAAGATGACCAGGCCCACAAAGCTGGAGAGATGACCGGTCCTGCCTGTCGTGCTTGATGGCATCCCTGTGAACGCGTTACTGGACACCGGTTCCCAGGTGACAACGATGCCATATATCCTTTAAAACGGTACTGTGCTGATTCAGACATTACCCGCAGTCCAGATGAACACTTTAACATGTTTTCCAGCAATGGTCAGCCCTTGCCACAGGTGGGGTATAAAGAGGTGACCATAAAGGTTGGCCGAGTAGAATTGCCATCACAAGGGTTGATTATTGTAGATATTGATCGCCGAGAAAGCCATCCTATGATAACCTTAGGCACCAATGTGATAGAGAATTGTCTTGGGGAAATTATTGTTTTGTTGCAACAGGTCGCAGAGACTGCCAGTTATAGTCAGCAGCGAGTTATGCAGAAGGAGATCAAAGCACTGATGCAGAGACAACTGGTAGAGCTGTCTGGTGGAGAAGTCGGCAGTGTCAGAGTGAGTGATCCATTCCCCATTTCAAAACCCCCTAGGAGTGAAATGTTAATATGGTGTCGGGCAGCAATAGGTCTCAGGGGTCAAGATTATCAGGCCTTGGTAGAACCCGTATACTTTTATAGTAGGCCCACCATCTTGACGGCCAGGGGGGTAGTTGATGTCCGCAAGGGGAGAGTACCGATACGCATCCTGAATTGTGGGGAGAAAGAGGTCCATTTACCCTGGTATTCCACCCTTGCTAAGCTGTTCACTGTCAGTAACAACACAATGAAGGCAGTGGAACCCTTGCCTCCGCCCAAACAGGCAGAGGACAATGGCTCTAAGAGGCAGATGGAGGATTAGTGTCAGAAGATACAAGTAGGCACTGACTCCACCCCTTCGCACCAAAAGCATGTGGTGTACCAGGTGGTCCAATTATATAAGCGAGTCTTTAGCTAACACCCACTAGACTTTGGTCAGGTAAAAGGGGTCCAACATCATATCCCCACAGGAGATCATCTGCCAATTAAAGAGAGGTACCGGCCTGTACCCCCAGCTCACTATCAATGTGCCAAGGGAATGTTACGGGAGATGAAGAAGGCTGGAGTGATCAGAGATAGTTGTAGCCCCTGGGCAGCTCCTTTAGTCCTCGTTAGAAAGAAAGATGGTACAATGAGGATGTGCGTTGATTATAGGCAGATTAACCGCATTACACATAAGTAGAGATGAGCGGTGTTCGACTCGAACTGTTCGCCAATCTCAAATTCGAGCTGTTTTGGGCGATATTCGAGCCGCTCGGCGAACACAAACAATTTGAAAAAAATCCGGCTGTTCGAGGTTATGTTCGATAACTGTTCGTGCACAAAAATCATAACTGGATTTTTTCTCAGTAATGCTGAAAATTAATGTTAATACGCAGTTTGAGTGTACAGAGGGGTGGGGGGAGGGGCAGGGGATGGATCTCTGCATAAATAATGAAGATCTCCATTTTTTTTCTCTTTCCCGCATTTACAGTGGGGAGGTGCAATCTGTCAGCCTATCAGCAGCGCACATACGGAGCGAACTGCTTTTTTTCACACAAGCAAGGTCATGTGTCATTGGCAGTGTATGTCATATGTCCTTGCCCTATAAGACCCAGCCATTTTCCCCGTCGCCACCATTTTCTCACTGCTGCAGCTGCGTGTTAGGCGGCACCGCTGTTGCTGTGTGCGCTATACTTTGTTAATTTCAAGCCAATTTTCGCACAAATCTACAGATAGCTTGGGAGTAGGGAATAGTTGTGATTGCAGTCCTTTTGAGGACTAGATTACATCATTTCCTACGACTTTTATCAGGCAGGTCTGTGCTCTTAAATAGATAGGTTGGGAGTAAAGACTAATTGTAATTGCAGCCCTTTTGAGGGCTAGGTTACATCAGTACCTATCACTTTTATCAGGCAGGTCTGTGCTCTTAAATAGATAGGTTGGGAGTAAAGACTAATTGTAATTGCAGTCCGTTTGAGGGCTAGGTTACATCAGTTCCTATCACTTTTTGCCAGGCAGGTCTGTGCCAATGCTGTGCAAGTTTTTTTCACAGCATTTGGCTAAATCTAGCAAATCAAATCCTTTTTGGCCTCTTGCAGTGTGTGTTAGTCAGTGGACTAGCCTATCTGTGTTGCAAGCTACACCACCTGTGTATAGAATGCAAATTTTATTGACGGGCTCCTGTCTAATGCTCACCGGACACAGCTGCGCATTATGGCTCTGCAAAACCTTCATCTAGACTTTGCGCAATTTAAAGACCGGGCCATACTAACCTCCATCAGGTTGCAAATTCAATATAATTTTTTTCTGCATCCAACTCTGAAAAAATATTTCGGCTTGTAGCAGTGTGTGGGACTTGTTCTGTGAGTCCATCTATACTAACCTCCACCAGGTTGCAAATTCAATATAATTTTTATCTGCATCTAGCTCTGAAAAAATATTTCGGCTTGTAGCAGTGTGTGGGACTTGTTCTATTAGTCCATCTATACTAACCTCGACCAGGTTGCAAATTCAATATAATTTTTATCTGCATCTAGCTCTGAAAAAATATTTCGGCTTGTAGCAGTGTGTGGGTCTTGTTCTATTAGTCCATGTATACTAACCTCGACCAGGTTGCAAATTCAATATAATTTTTATCTGCATCTAGCTCTGAAAAAATATTTCGGCTTGTATCAGTGTGTGGGACTTGTTCTATTAGTCCATCTATAATAACCTCCACCAGGTTGCAAATTCAATATAATCTTTTTCTGCATCTAGCTCTGAAAAAATATTTTGGCTTGTAGCAGTGTGTGGGAATTGTTCTTTTAGTCCATCTATACTAACCTTCACCAGGTTGCAAATTCAATATATTTTTTTTCTGCATATAGCTCTGAAAAAATATTTAGGCTTGTAGCAGTGTGTGGGACTTGTTCTATTAGTCCATCTATACTAACCTCCAACAGGTTGCAAATTCAATATAATTTTTTTCTGCATCTAGCTCTGAAAAAATATTTTGGCTTGTAACAGGGTGTGGGACTTGTTCTATTAGTCCATCTATACTAACCTCCACCAGGTTGCAAATTCAATATAAGTTTTTTCTGCATCTAGCTCTGAAAAAATATTTCGGCTTGTAGCAGTGTGTGGGACTTGTTCTATTAGTCCATCTATACTAACCTCCACCAAGTTGCAAATTCAATATAATTTTTATCTGCATCTAACTCTGAAAAAATATTGCGGCTTGGAGCAGTGTGTGGGACTTGTTCTATTAGTCCATCTATACTAACCTCCACCAGTTTGCAAATTCAATATAATTTTTTTCTGCATCTAGCTCTGAAAAAATATTTCAGCTTGTAGCAGTGTGTGGGACTTGTTCTATTAGTCCATCTATACTAACCTCTACCAGGTTGCAAATTCAATATAATTTTTTGTCTGCATATTGCTCTGAATAAATATTTCGGCTTGTAGCAGTGTGTGGGACTTGTTCTATTAGTCCATCTATACTAACCTCCAGCAGGTTGTAAATTCAATATAATTTTTTTCTGCATCTAGCTCTGAAAAAATATTTCAGCTTGTAGCAGTGCGTGGGACTTGTACTATTAGTCCATCTATACTAACCTCCACCAGGTTGCAATTTCAATATAATTTTTATCTGCATCTAGCTCTGAAAAAATATTTTGGCTTGTAGCAGTGTGTTGGACTTGTTCTATTAGTCCATCTATACTAACCTCCACCAGGTTGCAAATTCAATATAATTTTTATCTGCATCTAGCTCTGAAAAAATATTTCAGCTTGTAGCAGTGTGTGGGACTTGTACTATTAGTCCATCTATACTAACCTCCACCAGGTTGCAAATTCAATATAATTTTTATCTGCATCTAGCTCTGAAAAAATAATTCGGCTTGTAGCAGTGTGTGGGACTTGTTCTATTAGTCTATCTATAATAACCTCCACCAGGTTGCAAATTCAATATAATTTTTTTCTGCATCTAGCTCTGAAATAATATTTTGGCTTGTAGCAGTGTGTGGGAATTGTTCTTTTAGTCCATCTATACTAACCTTCACCAGGTTGCAAATTCAATATATTTTTTTTCTGCATATAGCTCTGAAAAAATATTTAGGCTTGTAGCAGTGTGTGGGACTTGTTCTATTAGTCCATCTATACTAACCTCCAACAGGTTGCAAATTCAATATAATTTTTTTCTGCATCTAGCTCTGAAAAAATATTTTGGCTTGTAACAGGGTGTGGGACTTGTTCTATTAGTCCATCTATACTAACCTCCACCAGGTTGAAAATTCAATATAAGTTTCTTCTGCATCTAGCTCTGAAAAAATATTTCGGCTTGTAGCAGTGTGTGGGGCTTTTCCTTTTAATCCATCTATACTAACCTCCACCAGGTTGCAAATTCAATATAATTTTTATCTGCATCTAGCTCTGAAAAAATATTTCGGCTTGGAGCAGTGTGTGGGACTTGTTCTATTAGTCCATCTATACTAACCTCCACCAGTTTGCAAATTCAATATAATTTTTTTCTGCATCTAGCTCTGAAAAAATATTTCAGCTTGTAGCAGTGTGTGGGACTTGTTCTATTAGTCCATTTATACTAACCTCCACCAGGTTGCAAATTCAATATAATTTTTTGTCTGCATCTTGCTCTGAAAAAATATTTCGGCTTGTAGCAGTGTGTGGGACTTGTTCTATTAGTCCATCTATACTAACCTCCAGCAGGTTGCAAATTCAATATAATTTTTTTCTGCATCTAGCTCTGAAAAAATATTTCAGCTTGTAGCAGTGCGTGGGACTTGTACTATTAGTCCATCTATACTAACCTCCACCAGGTTGCAAATTCAATATAATTTTTATCTGCATCTAGCTCTGAAAAAATATTTCTGCTTGTAGCAGTGTGTGGGACTTGTTCTATTAGTCCATCTATACTATGGTTGCAAATTCAATATAATTTTTATCTGCATCTAGCTCTGAAAAAATATTTCGGCTTGTAGCAGTGTGTGGGACTTGTTCTATTAGTCCATCTATACTAACCTCCACCAGGTTGCAAAT
Organism: Phyllobates terribilis; assembly: GCF_046119375.1. NCBI lineage: Eukaryota > Metazoa > Chordata > Amphibia > Anura > Dendrobatidae > Phyllobates > Phyllobates terribilis. Next base: position 290,471,679 of record NW_027362769.1, read on the forward strand.
TCAATATAATTTTTTTCTGCATCTAACCCAGCCAATACTTTTGGGCTAATACCACAGTTTGGCCCCTCATCTCTGCTCGGTTCCCATCCATTGTTTTTTTTGCAAACAACTCCAGAGTTGTCAATTAGTTAACCACAAAAATGAGTGGAAGATGGCCTGCTGCTGGTGGAAAGGGGAATAGGCGTGTTGGGAAGGGAAAAAAAAGGTTGTGTCCATGGGGTAGATGTTAAAGCAACAGTAACATCTGCAGAAGAAAGACCATCTTCCAGCCAAACTAAGATGTCTACTTCTTTTAGCAGACAATGTGATAAGATCCCTTTCTTACGGCGACGCCAATCGCTAAAAATTCCAGATGAGGCACAAAAACAGCAGGTGCTTCAATGGATATCAAGTGCTTCTTTAAATGGGCTCTCCTCCACCTCAACTTCTACATCAGAAATACTCCAGTCCTCAAAGGTGTCACCCCAATCGCACTTGCTTCCTCACAGCTCCCAAGTCTCCAGCTGCCCGTCTGAGTATGGGGTAGAACAGATGGTTGAGTCTGCAGAGCTGTTTACTCATACTATAGCCTGGGAATCTGAGGTCGGCTCCAGAGCTTCTGTGAATCCAGACGAGGAAATGATCTGCACTGATGCCAAGAATCTTTGAGTCGGACCCAGGACCAGACGCAGAAGGTTCTGACCATAATGTAGACCCTCGTTCCCAAACTGTAACTCCTGTTGGTGGAGACAATGAGGAAGACGATGTTGAAACTCAAATACCTGATTGGAGCGACAACTTTAGTTTTTTGTCAGGGCAGGAAGAGGTTGGCTCTGATGACGACGGGTGTGATAACACACAGGGTGATGATGACGAGGTTGGAGATCCCACTTACTGTCAACCCACAGTCAGCCAGTCGATGAGGTCAGCAGAGGAGGTGGAGGAGGATGCTATTGACGACGAGGTCAGGTTGCGCCTTCCTGGACAGAGACGTAGTAATGGAAGCACGTCAACTACTGCATCCTCTGCCTCTGACCACAAGTCATGGTGGCTCTTCAGGTCGCATGGGTGCTAAGCCTTGCATAGCCTGGGCATTTTTTCAGATTGATAAGGATTACCCAACTCGTGTTATCTGTAACATTTGGCATCAAAAGCTAAGTAGAGGCCATAAAATACATAGTTTGAGTACTTCATGCATGAACCAGCACATGGATATGTTGCATAAGTTGCAGTGGGAAGCTCACTGTGCTACAATACGGCCTAGTCTGCCAGGCCAACCACCATCTGCCACATCTTGTGCATCCGCGGCCTCTTCATCCTCTGTGACTGGGGGAACAGCAGTCACACCTGTTTTGGGACGCAGACCATCCACCTCTTTACCCGCAACAGCTAGCGTGATGGGCAGGTCATCATTTTCTTTGGAGGTGTAAACACCAGCTGGCGTTCAGCGCTGTCCGACATCGATAGCACCACCTTTGGATCAAGGCAACCTACCATGTCCGCCTGCATCTTCCTCACAGACCGGCAGTTTGCCGGGGACACCCTTCTCAACCCCGTCTAAGCACAACAGCCAGCCCTCGGTCCCTCAGATGTGGACAAGTAAAAGACCATTTCCTCCTAGCCATGAGAAAGCTAAGAGGTTGAATTTCACCATCTGCAAGCTCTTGGCTACAGAAATGCTGCCTTTCCGCCTGGTAGACACAGAGGTTTTTCGAGACCTTATGTCCATCGCAGTGCCCCAGTACCAAATGCCCAGTCGGCACTATTTCTCAAAGAAAGGAGTGCCTGTGCTCCACCAGCATGTCACACACAACATCACCGCTTCTTTGAGAAACTCTGTGTGTGACAGGGTGCATTTCACCACAGACACTTGGACGAGTAGGCATGGACAGGGGCGATACATGTCTCTGACTGGGCACTGGGTAACTATGGTGACAGCAGGACAAGGGGCTGCTGTCCAAGTCTTGCCGTCCCCACGAGTTGTGCATCAATCCTCTTTCTCTCGAAGTTCCTCCACTGCTTCGGCCTTCTCAACCTCCTCTCGGTCCTCCACCTGCACCCAAAGCCTGTCTGGTCATGCCACAAGCTTTCCAACTGCGCAGAAGGGATCGTGCTCACCTCCTTACTATGCTGGCAGCAGGGCTCAACGTCATCAGGCAGTTTTTACTTTGAAATGTCTGGGAAATGTGAGTCACACAGCTGAGGAGTTGTGGTCAGCCCTGGAAAACCAGTTTCATGAATGGTTGTCTCCACTGGACCTGAAACCATTGAAGACCGTGTGCGACAATGCTGCAAACCTGGGTGCGGCCCTTCGCCGGGGCAATGTCACACGCGTACCTTGTATGGCTCACGTGTTGAACCTGGTTGTCCAGCAATTTTTAGCCCACTATCCCGGACTAGATGGCCTTCTGCAGAGGTCACGGTCGCTGTGTGCTCACTTCCGCCGTTCGCATCCATCAGCTCAGCGACTTACATCTCTACAGAAGTCGTTGGGCCTGCCACTTCACCGGCTAAAATGCGATGTGCCTACCCGGTGGAATTCAACTCTGCACATGTTGCAGCGACTGTGGCAGCACCGACAAGCCCTGGTGCAATACATTCTGACGTATAGCCTGGGCCAACGAGATCCAGAGGTGGGGCAAATCACGCTGCAGGAGTGGTCTCAGATTAGGGACCTATGCATCCTTCTGCACAGTTTTGAAATGGCGACGAAGATGTTTAGTGCTGACGATGCCATTATCAGCATGACTATTCCGGTGATTTACATGCTGGAGCACATGTTAAACAGAATTCGGAGTCAGGTGGTGGCACAAGAGGAGGTGGGGAAGTAGAGGAGGAGGAGTTGTATGCGGAAGGGCTAACATCTCCAAGGTCCAGACGGTCGGCAGCACCAAGGCGGCAGGCATGTGAGGGTGGGGGAGATGGTTTTACCAGGGTGCATGGTAGCAGCCAAACTAGTGAGGAAGGTGCAGGAGCCCAGGAAGAAGTGGAGGACGAACTGATGGAAGACTCATCAGATGAGGGAGACCTTGATCACATTTCTGTTGTGCGAGGTTGGAGGGAGAGAGCAGAGGAAGGAAGCATGATTGTTACCCCGCCACCAACACAACAGGGACTTGGTGCTCCTGGATGCGCAAGACACATGAGTGTCTTCTTGCTGCACTACCTGCAACATGACCCTCAAATTGTGAGAATTAGAAATAATCCTGACTACTGGGTTGCCACACTGTTAGATCCCCGGTACAAAAGTAAATTTGCAGAAATTTTTCTGCCATAGAAAGAGATGCACGCATGCAGAAGTATCAGCAGAGACTGTAGCAGAATCTTACATGTGCTTTTCCCCAAAACACTAGTTGTGCACGTAGTGAATCTCATAGTTCCAACTTGCCAACCGTGGGACCGTCGAGTGTTCAGCACTCAAAACGTAACAGAAACACAGTATCTGCTGGTAACATCATTTTTGCGGAATCATTTCACCACATTTTTAGCCCATCCTTTGCAAAGCCACAGGAGACAAGAAGTCTGACACATAGTCAACGCCTAGAGACTATGGTACAGAAGTATCTCCAAGTAAACATTGAAGCCATGCCCATGACTGTGTCACTGGACCCTTGCTTTTTTTGGGCTTCCAATCTGAATAAATGGCCGGAGCTCACCACTTACGCCTTGGAGATCTTGTCATGCCCCGCAGCCAATGTTCTGTCTGAACGTGTGTTCAGCGCTGCTGGTGGTGTGCTGACAGATAAGCGCACGCGGCTCTCCACTGATAATGTAGACAGACTCAAGTTCATAAAGATGAACAAATCATGGATCCGAAATGACTTTTCTACCCCTGTGTCATCCTGTCGAGAGTAAAAGCTTGATAATTTGTTAAAATCACCTCACCAGCCATTTTAAGCTTTCAAAATACTAATCATGTTTATCTGTATCTTGGCTGGAAAATAATTTGGGCCTTGTAGCAGTGTGCAGTACAGATTCTTCTAGGTCATCTATGCTAAACTCCTCCAGATTTAAAATTACTAATCATGTTTATCTGTAACTTGGCTGGAAAATAATTTGGGCCTTGTAGAAGTTTGCAGTACTGATTCTATTAGGCCATCTATACTAAGCTCCACCAGCTTTCAAATTAATAATAATTTTTAGCTGCATCTAGCCTGGAAAATAATTTTGGGTCTCCTAGATGCGCAAGACACATGCGTGCCTTCTTGCTGCACTACCTGCAACATGACCCTCAGATTGTCAGAATTCGAAATAATCCTGACCACTGGGTTGCCACACTCTTAGATCCCCCATACTCTTCGATCAATCTTTTAATTTTAATAAAGAACAAAAAAATGGTCATTTTTGAAATTATAAGCATTAGCAGGCTATTAGAAACTGAAATCAAACAGTTTTCAACTCAAAACGTTATTCTAGGGGATGTTACATTTGCACATAGGACCCCTTGTTCGAATGGAGCTTCTGAACTCTCTCGTCCATTGAATTTGTCAGGTTTTGGATGGTTTCTGCTTCAATTGTTTTGCATGAGGACAGAATACCCTCCCAGAGCTGTTGCTTAGATGTGAACTGCCTCCCGCCATCATAGACACTCCTTTTGATGATGCTCCAGAGGTTCTCAATAGGGTTGAGGTCAGGGGAGCATGGGAGTCACACCATAAGTTTGTCCCCTTTTATGCCCATATCAGCCAGAGATGCAGATGTGTTATGTGCAGCATGAGACGGTGCATTATCATGCATGAAAATGATCTTCCTGCAGAATACACGGTTCTTCTTCTTGAACCATGGCAGGAAGTGCTGTTTGAGAAACTCCACATACATTATCGAGTTCATCTTTACCCCTTCAGGGATCCTAAAGGGGCCGACAATCTCTCTCCCCATGATTCCAGCCCAAAACATTACTCCACCTCCTCCTTGTTGGCGCCGTAGCCATGTTTGCATGGGGTGTCCATCAACCAGCCATCCTCCACTCCATCCATCTGGACCATCGAGCGTTGCATGGCACTCATCGGTGAACAAAACTGTTTTGAAGTCAGTTTTCATGTATTGTTTGGCCCACTGGAGCCGTTTCTGCTTGTGTACAGTGGATAGAGGAGGTCGACAGGATGGCTTACGCACAGCTGAAAACCTCTGAAGGACCCTGCATCTTGTTGTTCGGGGGACGTTGGAGGCACCAGCAGCTTCAAAAACTTGTCTGCTGCTATGACAAGGCTTTTTGGCCGCTGCTCTTTTAACCTGACCTAATTGCCTGTAGGAAAGAGTCCTCAATTTTCCCTTATCAGCAAGCACACATGTGTACTGTGAATCAGCTACATACTTCTTGATTGTGCGATGATCAGGATGAAGTGTCTTGGCAATGTTCATTGTAGTCATGCCTTGACCTAAACACTCCACAATTTGTTGCTTCTCAGCAGCCGACACATCCTTTTTCTTTCCCATTTTGGCAGAAAATGTAGGCTGCTTAATAATGTGGGACAGCCTTCTTGAGTAGTCTTGCCTTTCATTGGACACACCTGCCAAACTAATTAGCACAGGTGTCTGCAATTGCTTACAGTGATATAAAGAGCCCTGACACACATCACCATCAATGAGTTTAACTGACAAACAAAAAAATTCTTCCCTTATCACTCCTAAACACTTTTTGCATAATAATTTGGAACACAGTGTACATGTGCTTTTCCACAAAACACGAGTGGTTCACGTAGTGAATCTTACAGTTCTAACTTGCCAACCGTGGTCTGTATGGAGTTGTTCAATAAAGGGTCCAAAATTAAGATAACATAGACGGGAGAGGTCTCTATGAATACGAATTCCTAAGTATTTGATACCCTGTGAGGGCCAGGCAAAGGGAAAGTTGGACTGGATGGAATCCTGTATGGATTTGGGGAGGGAGACATCGAGGGCCTAAGACTTCGCTGCATTGATTTTAAAATTTGACCATGTAACAAAGTGATCTATTTCAGCCATAACAGCAGGGATGGATATATGTGATTGAGTGATATATACTAGGACATCATCAGCAAATGCAGAGCACTTGTACTCGGTGCCTGTCAGCTCAATCCACCTAATATTGGGGTTATGGCGAATTGATGAGAGCAGGTGCTCCTTCACTAGGATGTATAAGAGAGGGGACAAAGGACATCCCTGCCTTGTCCCATTGGTGATTATGAAAGGTGATGAAAATGTTCCATTTATCTTCAGCCTAGGTGACGTATTGCGATACAGGGCCGTGATTTTGCCTATAAAAAGGTCCCCTAGACCCCTACCCCAAGCTTTTTAAGAGAATAATATATGGCGTGCCAGGAGACTCTATGGAATGCTTTCTCAGCAACCAACGAGACTATCTAATTACAAATTTTTAACTGCATCTAGCCCAGGAATTACTTTGTGCCTAGTAGCAGTGTCTGCTAGTCAGCAGATTATCCCAGCTGTTAAGCAAGCTACACCACCTGTAGTTTGGACACTTAATTTTTTCAAAGGAAATGGTTCGGGCCCCCGGGACACTCAGTGAAGAGCATCGGGGAGGCACCCCAAGGCACAGGGGCTGGGACTGGCGGTAGGACGCCTTGCGGTGGACCGCCAAGCTCGATCCTTATAAAATCTTTTTAACTGCAGCAGCTTTAGTGGACGCTACTGGAGCTGGAATTACGCGGCTGCTGGCATGAGACTTGCCCTCCAATAGATCCTTGTAAATGGATTTAAAGTGTACTCCTTCAAATTAGAGAGCCAATTTAAATTAAAAAGATTAGACCTGCCTCCACCGCTGGGGGGCTCGCTCTAACCACCAGCCGACAGGCACCAGTATTGGGAGAGGGGGGCTGGCCGTCAGGGTCCACCGCGGCTCTGGCACAAACCCGGCGACACGGAGGTCGCACGGGCAGGAACGAGCTGGCCGTGTCGACTTCGCACTTTTTTGGTTTTAGAAGGGCATGACATGCCTATATCTGTGTCTCCCCCTCCTTTTACTCCTCCACCTCTTAACTTTTCGCATGACTATATGTACTTGTTACTTTTCCATGTGTTAGTTGTGTCTTCTGAGCAGTTTGTCAGCTTTTGGACACCTTTGAAGGTGCTTTCTATGTGTTTCTATGTGTTTTTGTTTGCCTGCCATTGGTTTTAACGGTGTTCGAAGGTGTTCGACGAACAGTTCGACGAACAGTTCGGCGAACATACGGGTGTTCAACGAACCGAACCGAACTCGAACGCTACGGGGGTGGCTCAACACTACACATAAGGATGCCTACCCATTACCAAGAATTGAGGAATCATTAGCTTCACTGAGATCTGCTAACTATTTCTCCACTTTAGATCTCACCAGTGGGTATTGGCAGATTCCAGTGGCAGAGGCGGACAGAGAGAAGACCGCGTTTACGACACCAATGGGCCTCTGCGAGTTTAACTGCATACCATTCTGGCTCTGCAACGCCCTGGGAACATTCCAGCGGTTAATGGAGTGCTGTTGAGTAGGACACAAAATCTTCGAAACCGTTCTACTGTACCTGGACGATGTAATCGTCTACTCAAAGATGTACGAAGACCACCTGGTGCACCTGGCCCAGGTGTTCGAGGCCTTATCCGGTTTTGTTAAATACACAAAAAAATGCCATCTAATATACAAAGAAATGGACAGATTACTATCAAATTGACAGACATCTATCCATATGCATGCTGAAAATAACATAGACAAAGGAGGAGAACGACTCAGCATATATTGCAAGAAAATATTTATTGATAAATATAGAAAATTGATAAAAGTTCAGACAATGAGGTAACCAGATGAAAAAGTGCCTTCGAGTCAGATACACTTATAATAATGTGGTCATAATAAACCCATGGATTAATATCATTGCACATTGCCCATGATGATAAAAAATTGAAAAATAACAAATTTAAAAAGATGAACTAGGGTCAGGGACATCGGATCACCTATACTGCATGATCCCACTACCTGCTAAATAGACAGGAGTGGCAGAAAACCAGTGTTGCACATAGGAAACCCTGAGTCCAATGCTAAATGCTAGAGACTTATTAATCCAATGGGATAGTTACCTGGCAAGAACGCACTGCCCAACTAGGGAGGAGATAGTAAGGGTGAAGGCCCAACGCGCGTTTCGCGGCGTCCCAGGCCGCTTTCTCAAGCTGACTCGCACCCTGGTCCAGGTGCTCCACAGGAGACCCAACAGTTGTGGTAGGAGAAGGGCAATCTGTTCATCTACCAGGGAAAGCTGTTTCGGAGAAGCATCATCTCCCGGACACACAAACTGGTCTGGCAGGTGGTAGTCCCAAAGCGGGATGCGCCACTGGTCTTAGAGGCGTTCCACTATGGAGCAGGGCACTTCGGGTGGAAGAAGTTGGAAGTCCTGCTGCGTGAGTGATTCTATTGGGTTGGCTTGAGGAAAGCAATCGAGAGATGGTGTCGAGAATGTGGTCCATGCAATCTGAGACGGAAATACCGTAATAGCCAGAGGGCTCCCCTGCAGCCCATAGTCACCAAACAACCACTTGAACGGGTAGCCTTGAACCACGTGAAGCTAGCCCCAAGACAGTCAGGCTATGTCTACGCTCTCACCATAGTAGACCACTACTCCCGGTTCCTGGTAGTAGTGCCAGTGAAGGATCAGACGGCTAAGACGGCAGCCAAAGCATTTCAACAACACTTTTGTCACCCGCACAGTTACCCTGAACGAGTGCTTACTGACCAAGGCACAGCCTTTGAAGCAGAAGTGTTTCAGGAATTCTGTAACTTGTACGGTTGCAAGAAAATAAGGACGACACCGTATCATCCCCAGACCAACGGGTTATGCGATAAAATGAACCAGATACTAATAGACCTGTTGAAGACGCTGCATCTTGAAGAGCGTAGCCTGTGGCCAGAGAAGTTACCGGATTTGGTAGACCTATATAACCACATTCCAGTGAACTCCACCAACTGTACACCCGCCTACCAGGCAAGTTACCCATAGGCATGGGAGTTTTAACACCTGAGACAACATCATCAGATGCAGACTGGGATACGGAGCGGCAGCAACAATACCGCAAGGTGCAAAAATGTGTAGAGAGAAGTTTGTCCCAGGCGAGACAGAGGCAGGAAAGAACTTATAATCAGCACGCACCTGCAGTTCCCTTGTCACCTGGAGAACAGGTACTCAAAAGGAAGAGACAAGTTCACAAATTAGACGATCAGTGGGAGGTTGAGCCATACACCGTCTAACCTTCAAATTTCGACAACACCAAGGTATGCCTCATCAGTAAAGATGGAGTAGAGACTTCAGCGGCAGTCTCAAGAGACTACCTAAAGATATGCCCTGATCCATTTAGACACCAAGAGAAAGACCAAAACAGCCCCCAGCACACAGAAAAGGTGGAAGAGACGGTCCAAACCATCCTTGGAGAATTTCCCCGGACTTGCACGCAGGTGAACCAAGCAATCATGGTACCTGTCCTGACCTTTCCCCAAGTAGCCTTACCAGAAGCCGCAGAGGCTCTAGAACAGCTGAGAGACCAGACGGCCCCAACAACAGATGACACAACCTCAGTGAAATGAGTGAATCTACCCCCTGCTAGTGGTGAATCTGTCAGTCCCATGGTGAGTTTAGGAGTTCACAGAAGGCAGTCTGGTATACCAGTACTATGTAGGTCCACAAGTAGCGTAGTGAATAGTGCACCCGCCACACCAGCGGTAGACACTAGAGACCCGGGTAGGTCATTAGCAATAACTGTACTGCGTAGATCAACCCGTAGTATCAGAGGTCAGCTCCCTGCCTGTTATAGGGACTAAGATGTAATAAGATGATAGTGTATAGTATATAATTGCAACCATTAAGCATGAGAGCCTACAGAGACTTCCTGTAAGAACTTTTAAGCAATCGTGAGTGTATATAGTTATTATATTTATGGACAAATGGACCATAGTACTAGATGTGGTCAGAACAATATTGAGTAAAGTTAATTGTTAGCCTTGAAAATAAACTGCAGGCGTGGCTGAAAACCAGGCCCACCAACAGAGTGCCCTGAAGTCACGCCCAGGGACGATACACAAAGTGGGTTAAGGCGGTTCCCACCAACCAACCTGCAGGTGCCCCGAAAAAGACAATTCCCGGATAGCGGCATAAAGAATAAGCGCCGCAATGACTGCTCCCAATTTTTGTTTGTTTTTTGTTGTTCTGCAGTTTTGGCCTTTTTGAGACTTTGTAAATTTTTGGTAATATGAATTGTTATTGTTGTTAATTGTTTAACTCTAATGGTGTCCTCAGTCCGGGAGTACTGAATTTAAGTAGGGGGGAATGTGGCAACCCAGGAGTCCGGTTGCCACATTGGCATTGCCTCTCTCACAGGGGGTGATGCCATGCCTAGAAGCAAGGAAGGGTCCCCTTATCAGGTAACACCAGCATCAAACACATTTCCTGGCTCCAGACCAGAAGGGGGAGCTCTAACCCGGTTTCAGGGGAGCTTCCTCTTTAAATTGGAGCCTGTAGGAGGGGTTTAGAAAAGTCGGTTGGAGTGAGAAAAGTCAGTTGGAGACAGGAGAGCAATGAGGGAGGACCTGGGGAGTGGAGCTGTGACCAAGCTCGCCCCAGAGAAAAGGGTTTCTGCTTCAATTGTTTTGCATGAGGACAGAATACCCTCCCAGAGCTGTTGCTTAGATGTGAACTGCCTCCCGCCATCATAGACACTCCTTTTGATGATGCTCCAGAGGTTCTCAATAGGGTTGAGGTCAGGGGAGCATGGGGGTCACACCATAAGTTTGTCCCCTTTTATGCCCATATCAGCCAGAGATGCAGATGTGTTATGTGCAGCATGAGACGGTGCATTATCATGCATGAAAATGATCTTCCTGCAGAATACACGGTTCTTCTTCTTGAACCATGGCAGGAAGTGCTGTTTGAGAAACTCCACATACATTATCGAGTTCATCTTTACCCCTTCAGGGATCCTAAAGGGGCCGACAATCTCTCTTCCCATGATTCAAGCCCAAAACATTACTCCACCTCCTCCTTGTTGGCGCCGTAGCCATGTTTGCATGGGGTGTCCATCAACCAGCCATCCTCCACTCCATCCATCTGGACCTTCGAGCGTTGCACGGCACTCATCGGTGAACAAAACAGTTTTGAAGTCAGTTTTCATGTATTGTTTGGCCCACTGGAGCCGTTTCTGCTTGTGTACAGTGGATAGAGGAGGTCGACAGGATGGCTTACGCACAGCTGAAAACCTCTGAAGGACCCTGCATCTTGTTGTTCGGGGGACGTTGGAGGCACCAGCAGCTTCAAAAACTTGTCTGCTGCTATGACAAGGCTTTTTGGCCGCTGCTGTTTTAACCTGACCTAATTGCCTGTAGGAAAGAGTCCTCAATTTTCCCTTATCAGCAAGCACACATGTGTACTGTGAATCAGCTACATACTTCTTGATTGTGCGATGATCAGGATGAAGTGTCTTGGCAATGTTCATTGTAGTCATGCCTTGACCTAAACACTCCACAATTTGTTGCTTCTCAGCAGCCGACACATCCTTTTTCTTTCCCATTTTGGCAGAAAATGTAGGCTGCTTAATAATGTGGGACAGCCTTCTTGAGTAGTTTTGCCTTTCATTGGACACACCTGCCAAACTAATTAGCACAGGTGTCTGCAATTGCTTACAGTGATATAAAGAGCCCTGACACACATCACCATCAATGAGTTTAACTGACAAACAAAAAAATTCTTCCCTTATCTCTCCTAAACACTTTTTGCATAATAATTTGGAACACAGTGTACATGTGCTTTTCCAGAAAACACCAGTGGTTCACGTAGTGAATCTTACAGTTCTAACTTGCCAACCGTGGTCTGTATGGAGTTGTTCAATAAAGGGCCCAAAATTAAGATAACATAGACGGGAGAGGTCTCTATGAATACGAATTCCTAAGTATTTGATACCCTGTGAGGACCAGGCAAAGGGAAAGTTGGACTGGATGGAATCCTGTATGGATTTGGGGAGGGAGACATCGAGGGCCTAAGACTTCGCTGCATTGATTTTAAAATTTGATCATGTAACAAAGTGATCTATTTCAGCCATAACAGCAGGGATGGATATATGTGATTGAGTGATATATACTAGGACATCATCAGCAAATGCAGAGCACTTGTACTCGGTGCCTCTCACCTCAATCCACCTAATATTGGGGTTATGGCGAATTGATGAGAGCAGGTGCTCCTTCACTAGGATGTATAAGAGAGGGGACAGAGGACATCCCTGCCTTGTCCCATTGGTGATTATGAAAGGTGATGAAAATGTTCCATTTATCTTAAGCCTAGGTGACGTCTTGCGATATAGGGCCGTGATTTTGCCTATAAAAGGGTCCCCTAGACCCCTACCCCAAGCTTTTTAAGAGAATAATATATGGCGTGCCAGGAGACTCTATGGAATGCTTTCTCAGCAACCAACGAGACTATCTAATTACAAATTTTTAACTGCATCTAGCCCAGGAAATACTTTGTGCCTAGTAGCAGTGTCTGCTAGTCAGCAGATTATCCCAGCTGTTAAGCAAGCTACACCACCTGTAGTTTGGACACTTAATTTTTTCAAAGGAAATGGTTCGGGCCCCCGGGACACTCAGTGAAGAGCATCGGGGAGGTACCCCAAGGCACAGGGGCTGGGACTGGCGGTAGGACGCCTTGCAGTGGACCGCCAAGCTCGATCCTTATAAAATCTTTTTAACTGCAGCAGCTTTAGTGGACGCTACTGGAGCTGGAATTACGCGGCTGCTGGCATGAGACTTGCCCTCCAATAGATCCTTGTAAATGGATTTAAAGTGTACTCATTCAAATTAGAGAGCCAATTTAAATTAAAAAGATTAGACCTGCCTCCACCGCTGGGGGGCTCGCTCTAACCACCAGCGGACAGGCACCAGTATTGGGAGAGGGGGGCTGGCCGTCAGGGTCCACCGCGGCTCTGGCACAAACCCGGCGACACGGAGGTCGCACGGGCAGGAACGAACTGGCCGTGTCGACTTCGCACTTTTTTGGTTTTAGAAGGGCATGACATGCCTATATCTGTGTCTCCCCCTCCTTTTACTCCTCCACCTCTTTCCTTTTCGCATGACTATATGTACTTGTTACTTTTCCATGTGTTAGTTGTGTCTTCTGAGCAGTTTGTCAGCTTTTGGACACCTTTGAAGGTGCTTTCTATGTGTTTCTATGTGTTTTTTGTAGCGTCGGCGTCCCTGCCCTCTGCTAGGCAGGGACGCTGTTCCCCTCACCTCTCTGCTCCGAGCCCGGCGTCCTCCTCCCGCTCTGCTGGCAGCGCGCGCTCCTTCCCGGCCACTGTACTTAGGGCGCGCGCGCGCTCCCTCCCTCTTAAAGGGGCCGCGCGCGCCGTCCTAAGGAGTCCCCGGCCAATGGCCGGAGGACTTCACCATATATAAGGCACCTCCTCCAAAATGGAGGTGCCCGAGCAATGTTGTTGCACTGTTCACTACTCTGCTTCAGCCCGCACGTCCAGTTGCCAGTTACCTGCCTGATTCCTGCCAGAGTCCTGCCAGTTTGCTGTCTGTTTCCTGCCTGATATTCCTGCTACCTGCTTGCTAGCCTGAGGTCCGACGGTCTGCCTTCCTACTCCTGTCAGTCTGTCTATGGACCAGCTTGCCCGCTCACCTGGGAGCGCTCCTCTGCTACCTGCCTGCTAGCCTACCTGGAGGCTCCGCTGTCACGTGCTGTGACCACCTGCTATTCCAGAGACTCTTGCCCGCTCACCTGGGAGCGCTCCTCCGCTACCTGCCTGCTTGCCTACCTGGAGGCTCCGCCGTCACGTGCTGTGACCACCTGCTATTCCAGAGCCTCTTGCCCGCTCACCTGGGAGCGCTCCTCCGCTACCTGCCTGCTTGCCTACCTGGAGGATCTGCCGTCACGTGCTGTGACCACCTGCTATTCCAGAGACTCTCGCTTGCTCACCTGGGAGCACACATCTTCCATCTGCCTGCTAGCCTACCTGGAGGTTCAGCCATCTCAGGTCGTACCTACCCTTTACCCAGAGACTGCCCCGGTCACTTGCCGTGACCTCCTGCCCGTTCACCCAGAGACTGTCCCGGTCACCTGCTGTGACTGCCTGCCCGTCCTCCCTGGTGGCCACCCGCTCCCTTACAAGGACCGCCCCCTTGTATAGTAGCTCAGAGGTTCCGCCTACCAGACCCGTTACAGTTTGCTCGGGCCATGGAACCCGGTGGCACCCAAGCTCCCTCGCTCTCGGACCTCTGTCATGAACTGTCCCGTCAGAGGTCCCAACAGGAGTCCATCCTGGGTCACCTGCGGAATGTCAATTCTCGCCTGGACACTCTGACTGCTCCACCAGCAACCACCGCCAGTGCCATGACTCGCAACCCGGCAGCTCCGCTGCCCACCAATACCATGGTATTCTACCCCGGACCCCGGCTTTCTGCACCTCCTCGCTTCGGAGGCGACTCCGCTCAGGCTCGGGGCTTCATAAATCAGTGCACCCTGCACTTTGAACTCCTGTCCCACCAGTTTAACTCCGACCGGGCCAAAATTGCCTTCATCATGTCCCATCTCACCGGGGAGGCCCTGGCCTGGCTAAATCCTCTATGGGAGAGAGGAGACCCCCTGGTGTCCGATTTGCCTGCCTTTCTCACGGCTTTCCGGAAAGTCTTCGACGAACCCGGACGGAAGACCTCATCCGCATCATCTCTGCTACGCCTCCACAAGGGAAATCTCACCGTGGGCCAATATGCCATACGGTTCCGTACCCTTGCCTCGGAGCTGGCTTGGGATAACGACGCTCTGGTATCTGTCTTCTGGGAGGGTCTGTCCGGCCGTATTAAAGATGAACTCGCCGGTCGGGACATTCCAACCACTCTCGATGACTTAATAACCCTTGCCACCCGGATTGACCTACGGTTCCAGGAGCGTGCCAAAGAGGTCACCCGTGAGAGGAGGTTTCCACGTCTAACTCCTACTTTTCAGAAACCCGTCACTCCCTCCGTTTCTCCCCAGGTACACTCTCCTGAGCCTATGCAGGTCGACCAGACCAAGATGGTCAAAACCCGTCAGGACTTACGCCGTGCCGAAGGGAGCTGCTTCTACTGTGGCAGTAAGGAGCACCGGATCCGTACCTGCCTGGAGAGGTCGGGAAACGCCTGTGTCTAGGTTCGCTCAGAGAGGTCCACCTAGACAAGAATAAATCCTCTCCATCTCTGCTACTGTCAGTCTCTATTATCTGCGGGGAGAATCATTATTTCGAACTAGCCCAACTTGACTCTGGAGCGGCCAGGAATCTTATTCCACAGTCCCTGGTAGAAAAATACCGCATTCCCACCAAACCTCTGGCTGTACCATTATCTGTCGCTGCTGTGAATGGGGGCCTCTTACCACGTCCCATCCAACTCATCACCGAATCCATAACTCTGCAGGTGGGAATGCTGCATTCTGAGTGCATCTCTTTTCATGTTCTACCTGGACTCTCTCACGCCCTCTTACTAGGTCTACCTTGGCTCCAGAGACATGCACCCGTGCTTGACTAGCAGACCGGAGAAGTCCTTCGCTGGGGACAGGACTGTCATAAGACTTGTTTGGTTCCTGTTCATCCCGTCCGTCCTTCTCCTACCCCAACTAATCTACCTGGACTTCCGATTCCCTATTGGTCATTTGCTGATGTCTTTAATAAAAAGGAGGCAGAGACATTACCCCCTCATAGACCATACGACTGTCCTATCGACCTGTTACCCGGTACTACTCCTCCCCGTGGGCGTATTTACCCATTGTCCGCTGCTGAGACCCGGTCGATGTCCGAATATATTGAGGAGAATTTGGCCAGGGGATTCATCCGGAAATCTACCTCCCCGGCGGGAGCAGGCTTCTTCTTCGTAAAAAAGAAGGACGGCTCTCTCCGTCCCTGTATAGACTATAGAGGCCTTAACCAGATCACGGTGAAGAATAAGTACCCCCTTCCGCTCATTCCAGAATTATTTGATCGCCTGAGGGGGGCTAGAGTCTTCACCAAACTGGACCTCCGTGGGGCGTACAACCTGGTCCGTATCCGTCAAGGGGATGAATGGAAGACTGCATTCAACACCCGGGACGGCCACTATGAATATCTGGTAATGCCCTTTGGTCTCTGTAACGCTCCTGCCGTCTTTCAAGAGTTGGTCAATGACATCTTCCGGGACCTTCTCTACTCCTGCGTTGTGGTTTACCTGGACGACATCTTGGTCTTCTCTCCGGATCTCCAGACTCACCGGAGGGACGTTCGTCAGGTCCTGCTCAGGCTCAGGCAGAATCACCTCTTCGCTAAATATGAGAAGTGCCTCTTTGAGCAGACCTCGCTTCCGTTTTTGGGCTACATTATTTCTCAGACCTGCCTACGAATGGATCCAGAGAAACTGTCTGCCATCGAGAAATGGCCCCGACTGGAGGGGTTGAAGGCCATTCAGCGGTTCCTGGGCTTCGCCAACTACTACCGCCTCTTCATACCACACTTCTCTTCCCGGACTGCCCCAATTTCCGCGCTCACCCGTAAGGGTACTAATCCCAAGGAGTGGCCGTCCGAAGCAGAGGAGGCCTTTCTTTCCTTAAAACAGGCCTTCTCTTCCGCCCCGGTGCTGCATCGTCCGGACGGCAACAAGCAGTTCTTCCTGGAGGTTGACGCCTCCTCCTCTGGAGCCGGAGCTGTACTTACTCAAAAATCATCTTCCAGGAGGATGGTAACTTGCGGCTTTTTCTCCAAACTCTTCTCCTCTTCTGAGCGCAATTATTCCATAGGAGACCGAGAGTTATTGGCCATCAAGCTGGCATTGGAGGAGTGGCGTTACCTACTCGAGGGGGCTCTTCATCCGGTAATAATTTACACTGACCACAAGAACTTGGCTTATCTCCAGCATGCCCAGAGACTTAACCCGCGCCAAGCCCGGTGGTCCTTGTTTTTTGCTCGCTTTGATTTTGTTCTACATTTTCGCCCGGCTGACAAGAACATCAAAGCGGACGCCTTGTCCCGATCCTTTCTGGTTTCTGACCTCGAGGAGGAACCTAAACATATCATCGATCCCGCCAGAGTAATGCAGGTGGCTCCCGTGAGTCTAAATCGTCTCCCTCCCGGTAAGACGTTCGTATCGGTACCTGATCGGGAGAAGATCCTACACTGGGGTCATTCATCTAAACTAGCTGGCCACGCCGGTCAGAAAAAGACCCTCCAGCTTATTACCCGGCACTACTGGTGGCCTAACCTGCACAAGGATGTAATAGACTTTGTTTCTGCCTGTGTGTCCTGCGCCCGCAACAAAGTTCCGAGACACCTGCCAGCCGGTCGCCTCCTTCCTCTGCCAGTACCTGCTGCCCCCTGGCAGCATATAGCGATGGACTTCATAACTGATCTTCCCGTCTCCACCTTGGTGAACAATCCGGCTGCGGAATCTCTTGTTAACAAATTTTCCTCCATATGGGAGAGTACCCGGTCCGCGCTCCTTCTGTCATCCGAGCGTATGAAAAGACATGCTGACAAAAAACGTCTGGATCCTCCTCAATTCTGTCCAGGGGATAAGGTCTGGCTCTCGTCCAAGTATGTCTGGCTCAAGATTCCTTCCTATAAGTTAGGGCCTCGGTTCATCGGTCCTCTGGAGGTCATCAGTCAGATCAACCCGGTGGCCTATAAATTGAAACTCCCGGCCAACTTGCGGATCCCTAACTCCTGCCATGTATCTCTCCTCAAACCCGTGGTACTTAACTCTTTTTCCAAGTCTACAGGTACGCCTCCTGCTCCGGTTTCCGCTGAAAACGAATTTGAGGTAGAGAACATTCTGGCCACCAAAAGGGTAAGAGGGAAGACCTTTTTTCTAGTAGATTGGAAGGGGTTTGGTCCTGAAGAGAGAACGTGGGAGCCCCGGGAGAACATCCATGCCCCTCTCATCCTTGCTAAATTTCTGTCTGGCCTAAAAAAGGGGGGGCCTAAAGGGGGGGGTACTGTAGCGTCGGCGTCCCTGCCCTCTGCTAGGCAGGGACGCTGTTCCCCTCACCTCTCTGCTCCGAGCCTGGCGTCCTCCTCCCGCTCTGCTGGCAGCGCGCGCTCCTTCCCGGCCACTGTACTTAGGGCGCGCGCGCGCGCGCTCCCTCCCTCTTAAAGGGGCCGCGCGTGCCGTCCTAATGAGTCCTCGGCCAATGGCCGGAGGACTTCACCATATATAAGGCACCTCCTCCAAAATGGAGGTGCCCGAGCAATGTTGTTGCACTGTTCACTACTCTGCTTCAGCCCTCAGTTCCCGTTGCCAGTTACCTGCCTGATTCCTGCCAGAGTCCTGCCAGTTTGCTGTCTGTTTCCTGCCTGATATTCCTGCTACCTGCTTGCTAGCCTGAGGTCCGACGGTCTGCCTTCCTACTCCTGTCAGTCTGTCTATGGACCAGCTTGCCCGCTCACCTGGGAGCGCTCCTCTGCTACCTGCCTGCTAGCCTACCTGGAGGCTCCGCCGTCACGTGCTGTGACCACCTGCTATTCCAGAGACTCTTGCCCGCTCACCTGGGAGCGCTCCTCCGCTACCTGCCTGCTTGCCTACCTGGAGGCTCTGCCGTCACGTGCTGTGACCACCTGCTATTCCAGAGACTCTTGCCCGCTCACCTGGGAGCGCTCCTCCGCTACCTGCCTGCTTGCCTACCTGGAGGCTCCACCGTCACGTGCTGTGACCACCTGCTATTCCAGAGACTCTTGCCCGCTCACCTGGGAGCGCTCCTCCGCTACCTGCCTGCTTGCCTACCTGGAGGATCTGCCGTCACGTGCTGTGACCACCTGCTATTCCAGAGACTCTCGCTTGCTCACCTGGGAGCACACATCTTCCATCTGCCTGCTAGCCTACCTGGTGGTTCAGCCATCTCAGGTCGTACCTACCCTTTACCCAGAGACTGCCCCGGTCACTTGCCGTGACCTCCTGCCAGTTCACCCAGAGACTGTCCCGGTCACCTGCTGTGACTGCCTGCCCATCTTCCCTGGTCGCCACCCGCTCACTTACAAGGACCGCCCCCTTGTATAGTAGCTCAGAGGTTCCGCCTACCAGACCCGTTACATTTTTGTTTGCCTGCCATTGGTTTTAATGGTGTTCGAAGGTGTTCGACGAACAGTTCGACGAACAGTTCGGCGAACATACGGGTGTTCAACGAACCGAACCGAACTCTAACGCTACGGGGGTGGCTCAACACTACACATAAGGATGCCTACCCATTACCAAGAATTGAGGAATCATTAGCTTCACTGAGATCTGCTAACTATTTCTCCACTTTAGATCTCACCAGTGGGTATTGGCAGATTCCAGTGGCAGAGGCGGACAGAGAGAAGACCGCGTTTACGACACCAATGGGCCTCTGCGAGTTTAACTGCATACCATTCTGGCTCTGCAACGCCCCGGGAACATTCCAGCGGTTAATGGAGTGTTGTTGAGTAGGACACAAAATCTTCGAAACCGTTCTACTGTACCTGGACGATGTAATCGACTACTCAAAGATGTACGAAGACCACCTGGTGCACCTGGCCCAGATGTTCGAGGCCTTATCCGGTTTTGTTAAATACACAAAAAAATGCCATCTAATATACAAAGAAATGGACAGATTACTATCAAATTGACAGACATCCATCCATATGCATGCTGAAAATAACATAGACAAAGGAGAAGAGCGACTCAGCATATATTGCAAGAAAATATTTATTCATAAATATAGAAAATTGATAAAAGTTCAGACAATGAGGTAACCAGATGAAAAAGTGCCTTCGAGTCAGATACACTTATAATAATGTGGTCATAATAAACCCATGGATTAATATCATTGCACATTGCCCATGATGATAAAAAATTGTAAATAACAAATTTAAAAAGATTAACTAGGGTCAGGGACATCGGATCACCTATACTGCATGATCCCACTACCTGTTAAATAGACAGGAGTGGCAGAAAACCAGTGTTGCACATAGGAAACCCTGAGTCCAATGCTAAATGCTAGAGACTTATTAATCCAATGGGATAGTTACCTGGCAAGAACGCACTGCCCAACTAGGGAGGAGATAGTAAGGGTGAAGGCCCAACGCGCGTTTCGCGGCGTCCCAGGCCGCTTTCTCAAGCTGACTCGCACCCTGGTCCAGGTGCTCCACAGGAGACCCAACAGTTGTGGTGGGAGAAGGGCAATCTGTTCATCTACCAGGGAAAGCTGTTTCGGAGAAGCATCATCTCCCGGACACACAAACTGGTCTGGCAGGTGGTAGTCCCAAAGCGGGATGCACCACTGGTCTTAGAGGCGTTCCACTATGGAGCAGGGCACTTCGGGTGGAAGAAGTTGGAAGTCCTGCTGCGTGAGTGATTCTATTGGGTTGGCTTGAGGAAAGCAATCGAGAGATGGTGTCGAGAATGTGGTCCATGCAATCTGAGACGGAAATACCGTAATAGCCAGAGGGCTCCCCTGCAGCCCATAGTCACCAAACAACCACTTGAACGGGTAGCCTTGAACCACGTGAAGCTAGCCCCAAGACGGTCAGGCTATGTCTACGCTCTCACCATAGTAGACCACTACTCCCGGTTCCTGGTAGTAGTGCCAGTGAAGGATCAGACGGCTAAGACGGCAGCCAAAGCATTTCAACAACACTTTTGTCACCCACACAGTTACCCTGAACGAGTGCTTACTGACCAAGGCACAGCCTTTGAAGCAGAAGTGTTTCAGGAATTCTGTAACTTGTACGGTTGCAAGAAAATAAGGACGACACCGTATCATCCCCAAACCAACGGGTTATGCGATAAAATGAACCAGATACTAATAGACCTGTTGAAGACGCTGCATCTTGAAGAGCGTAGCCTGTGGCCAGAGAAGTTACCGGATTTGGTAGACCTATATAACCACATTCCAGTGAACTCCACCAACTGTACACCCGCCTACCAGGCAAGTTACCCATAGGCATGGGAGTTTTAACACCTGAGACAACATCATCAGATGCAGACTGGGATACGGAGCGGCAGCAACAATACCGCAAGGTGCAAAAATGTGTAGAGAGAAGTTTGTCCCAGGCGAGACAGAGGCAGGAAAGAACTTATAATCAGCACGCACCTGCAGTTCCCTTGTCACCTGGAGAACAGGTACTCAAAAGGAAAAGACAAGTTCACAAATTAGACGATCAGTGGGAGGTTGAGCCATACACCGTCTAACCTTCAAATTTCGACAACACCAAGGTATGCCTCATCAGTAAAGATGGAGTAGAGACTTCAGCGGCAGTCTCAAGAGACTACCTAAAGATATGCCCTGATCCATTTAGACACCAAGAGAAAGACCAAAACAGCCCCCAGCACACAGAAAAGGTGGAAGAGACGGTCCAAACCATCCTTGGAGAATTTCCCCGGACTTGCACGCAGGTGAACCAAGCAATCATGGTACCTGTCCTGACCTTTCCCCAAGTAGCCTTACCAGAAGCCGCAGAGGCTCTAGAACAGCTGAGAGACCAGACGGCCCCAACAACAGATGACACAACCTCAGTGAAATGAGTGAATCTACCCCCTGCTAGTGGTGAATCTGTCAGTCCCATGGTGAGTTTAGGAGCTCACAGAAGGCAGTCTGGTATACCAGTACTATGTAGGTCCACAAGTAGCGTAGTGAATAGTGCACCCGCCACACCAGCGGTAGACACTAGAGACCCGGGTAGGTCATTAGCAATAACTGTACTGCGTAGATCAACCCGTAGTATCAGAGGTCAGCTCCCTGCCCGTTATAGGGACTAAGATGTAATAAGATGATAGTGTATAGTATATAATTGCAACCATTAAGCATGAGAGCCTACAGAGACTTCCTGTAAGAACTTTTAAGCAATCGTGAGTGTATATAGTTATTATATTTATGGACAAATGGACCATAGTACTAGAAGTGGTCAGAACAATATTGAGTAAAGTTAATTGTTAGCCTTGAAAATAAACTGCAGGCGTGGCTGAAAACCAGGCCCACCAACAGAGTGCCCTGAAGTCACGCCCAGGGACGATACACAAAGTGGGTTAAGGCGGTTCCCACCAACCAACCTGCAGGTGCCCCGAAAAAGACAATTCCCGGATAGCGGCATAAAGAATAAGCTCCGCAATGACTGCTCCCAATTTTTGTTTGTTTTTTGTTGTTCTGCAGTTTTGGCCTTTTTGAGACTTTGTAAATTTTTGGTAATATGAATCGTTATTGTTGTTAATTGTTTAACTCTAATGGTGTCCTCAGTCCGGGAGTACTGAATTTAAGTAGGGGGGAATGTGGCAACCCAGGAGTCCGGTTGCCACATTGGCATTGCCTCTCTCACAGGGGGTGATGCCATGCCTAGAAGCAAGGAAGGGTCCCCTTATCAGGTAACACCAGCATCAAACACATTTCCTGGCTCCAGACCAGAAGGGGGAGCTCTAACCCGGTTTCAGGGGAGCTTCCTCTTTAAATTGGAGCCTGTAGGAGGGGTTTAGAAAAGTCGGTTGGAGTAAGAAAAGTCAGTTGGAGACAGGAGAGCAATGAGGGAGGGACTGGGGAGTGGAGCTGTGACCAAGCTCGCCCCAGAGAAAAGCGCGAGAAACCGGACACCAGAGTCCGTGGTTGTTCGGGTACTGAAGTCTCGGCAGCTAAATCCGGAGGGCAGGAGACTGTAGGTCTCCTGGCCCCACCAAACACCCGGCGGCTCAGCAGCATACTAGAGCCCAGAGCCGCCACAACGTAGCATCGCCTGAAAAAGGCTCGAGCTGCCAGCCATTCGGGTGAGGATTTAATGATTGCTCAGGAAAGAGGGCCACAGCATAGCTTTAGGCAGCAGGGCCAAAGAGGACAGCGCAGAAGGAAGGCCTACAACTCCACCTGGCGAGGTGGATCGCCAAATTGCTTCTAGGCCGCCCATATCTGCATTATCTTTTGTTATCAGTGCCCCGGTCTTCTCCAGCAAACCTCAAGTAAAGGTAGAGGAAACCGCCATTCTTGTGCCATCTGGTCATTATCTGCACCCTCAGTCCTGCACCCCAACATCCATCCAATATACTGCATTGGAGCCTAGCTCTGCCCGTGGAGAGCTGCACTATCTCTGCTGCATCACCATCCGCCGCAGTGGACCTGAATAGCAGCGGCCCCCTATAGCCGCACACCACAAACTTTTCCCCTAAACAAACTGTCCCTTTTTTATTGACCGGCTAGGGCCCAGGACCGGGTTACGCCATTGTGACAATCCCAAGGAACTGACCGACCCAGTGGCGAGTACCCCATGGTCCTAGGGGGCGCGTCAAAATTCTTAGTGGGGTTTTTCCTAAATTTGGTCAGCCGTTGGACTCCCTGCATACCCTATAACAGTGTAGCAGACTCTCTCCTTTCTAATGGGAACATGTCGTACTCGTTACTGTGGCCCTGCTCCATGTGTCTTTAAATTCTTAGTGGGGTTTTTCCTAAATTTGGTCAGCCATTTGACTCACTGCATACCCTATAACTGTATAGCAGACTCTCTCCTTTCTAATGGGAACATGTCGTACTCATTACTGTGGCCCTGCTCTATGTGTCTTTAAATTGTTAGTGGGGTTTTTCCCAATTTTTGGCAGCCCTTGCAGTCACAGCATGGTCATTACTACTATAGTAGACCCGCTCCTTTATAATGGGAACATTTTTTTACTGAGACCCTCTTCTATGTCTCTTCAAAGGGGTATTGGGTTGCGTCCAAATTTTTGGCAGCCCTTGCAGTCACTGGATATGCAATAACAGCATAGGAGACCCACTCGTTAATAATGGGAACAACAAAGCATAGCCTGCTGATGGCTTTCTAACAATTGCGTGGGACAACTGCTGGCCTGTTAAGAATAGTAAGGGCCACCTGATGGCCCTATAAATATAGGCTTTGTGACTTTCAGAGTCCCTCCATCATTAATGAAACAGGATGTGTCTGATGATGTGTCACACACCACATTACCAGATAAGGTTGTAAAATGTTAAAATGACATTTCCCGGTGAATGCATTTGTCTTAAAAATAACGTAAAAGAAACAAAAACAGTAAGATCTTTCTTTAGTATAAAAAACAGAGTCGCCAATGTAACTTCAATGTAATCACATTGTTCAGCTCCTGCACCTCATCCTCCATCTTCGAAATGACCACATCAGTCACAAGCTGAAAGCACTGCAGCACTGCCTTGGCCATGCGGCAACTGTCCGTGCTGAAGATAACATGCTTAATGCTTAGGTGGCAAACCGCCCAGCGCTGCAGAGTTGTTGAAAGCTGTAACACAGCAGCCTGATCTGTGGCTCTCACCGCTGAACATACAGCCAGGCATGGTCGTGTGTAATAATGGGCGGAACCTGGTGATGGAGGAATGACAGCCGGAGTAGATATGGTTTCCCTCTATGCCAGTCCCTTCACCGAGCTAAAGAATATGGTTGTGGTGAAATACAACTCCCACTGAGAAGCTGTTTCAGATTGAAAAACATTGGGCCCACCAGAGGATTTGATTGTGAGGCCTCACCTTTCTCCCCCGCTCAAGAGCCCCATAGCAGCTGCAAAGGTAGCGCTATAATGAACTCTCCTGATGTAGAAGCCAGGGCACACCAGAGGATTCTCTGGTGGGACCGTCCAACCTTGCCGAGAAGCAGTCCTGGATAAGAAAAGTGTGTGGGAAGGTTCCCGGACACTCTTTGGCTGCTTTTTTACTGAGATGGAAACCCACGGAAACATGGGGAGAACATACAAAATCCAGGATCACAGCGCTGCAAGGCTTCAGTGCTAACCACTGATCCAATGTGCTGCCGTCCACCCTCTGATCTCTAACAGGCTGGAGAAACTTGCACCTCCTGCCACTCTATCTTCAGCTCCTTTGTGAGAGACGTATGTATTTGGGCAGCCACTTAGTCTACAAAATAAAATTGCTGAGAAGGAAATTGGGGATGGCTTCGCTACCGGTACTTGGGGCAATGCTAATACCATGGCGTCGTACCATAGTTTACTGGAAATATTCCAGGCTGGTAGGAGGCAAGCAGATTCCCACAGAAAAGTACAAGCAGTAATGTTCAGGGACCGGCGCCTGTAGAAGGCAGAGACGATACCAGGAGAAATAGTGGCGACTGGGGACCGAGTATGGACTCCCGGCTGCCGCCAGCATGAGGTTGTGAAAAGCTTCCTCCTCCACGAGCCTAAAAAGCCACATTTCAAGTGCAAGCAGCTGCCCAGAAATCTGGCAGATTAGTATTGCAGCCTTTTAGCCTGGCTTCATACTTGCGTTTGCATTTCAAGTAACAGAAAACTAAGCAGATGGTGGCCTCTATCATCATCATGGCCTCACCTCGGCACTATGAACTCTTCTGAAGGAGAAGCCAGGGCCCACCGGAGGAGTCTCTGGTTTCCTGGTGGGCCTGTCCAACCCTGCCGAGAAGCAGCCCTGGCTAAGAAAAGTGTGGGGAAAGGATCCCGGACACTCTATGGCTGCTTTTTTAATGTGGATCGGATGTGCTTATGCATGTTATTTCTCAAACTGCATTGCAGATCAGGCCTTTGCCCAACTATGTAGTCATGAAATTAAATGCGCAAAGAAAGATGTTTGTGTGTCAAAGCACCACCAACAAGTGAGAGCTTATGTTGGATGGGCTGCCATTGCTTCTGCAACAAGCTGCATTAGAGGACTTCCTGGAAGAAATGACACCCAGAGTAGATACGGTTTCCCTCTATGCTAGTCCTTTCACCAAGCTAAAGAATATGGCTGTGGTGAAATACAACTCTCACCAAAAAAAGTTGTGGACTGGCACTGTACTGTCTCTGGCCACATTCACCTGTCCACGTATTTGTGGTTAGGCGGTCCTTCCCAGTAAGTGCACTGGGGAAGGCACGGGTAATGTTGTGGGACCCGTGCTTGTGGAAGGTGGAGACGATACTGGGGGAAATAGTGGCGGCTGGGGATCGAGTATGGACACCCGGCTGCCGCCGGCATGAGGTTGTGAAAAGCTTCCGCCTCCACAAGCCTAAAAGGCCACATTTCAAGTGAAAGCAGATTTAGAGGACTTCCTGGGAGAAATGACAGATGAAGTAGATATGGTTTCTCAAGTCCTTTCACCAAGCTAAAGAATATGGCTGTGGCGAAATACAACTCAGCAAAAAAAGCTGTGGACTGGCTCTGTACAGTCCCTGGCCACATTCACTTGACCACATGTTTGTGGTTAGGCGGTCCTTCCCAGTAAGTGCACTGGGTAAGGCACAGGTAATGTTGTGGGACCCATGCTTGTGAAAGGCGGAGACGATACATGGAGAAATAGTGGCGGCTTGGGACCGAGTGTGGACACCCGGCCGCCGCCGGCATGAGGTTGTCAAAAGCTTCCGCCTGCACGAGCCTAAAAGACCACATTTCAAGTGAAAGCAGCTTTAGAGGACTTCTTGGGAGAAATGATAGCTGGAGTAGATTTGATTTCACAAGTCCTTTCATCAAGCTAAAGAATTTGGCTGTGGTGAAATACTACTCAGCAAAAAAAGCTGTGGACTGGCCACTTTTCAAGTGCAAGCAGCCGTCAAAAATTTGGCAGTATACTATTGCAGCCTGTAGGTTGGTGGGTGGCTGGCTGCATACTTGCGCTTGCATTCCAAGGAATGGGGTAGGGACAACTGAACGCTGCTCTGGGACAAGGACGTGGACTGTGATTGTTGCAAGTCTGCAAAGACAGCTGCATGGCGGGAGGCATTTTTGCATGCGCCAAGGATCACTTATGATGGGAACACTTTCAGGCAGTGACTTGGGAGTCAGAGATACTTCCAGGGGTCTTCCCCATGCTGTTCCCATGTCATTTCAGCACTGTATTCATGTGTCTGATGATATGTCACACATCACATGGCCAGATAAGGTTGTAAAATGTTAAAATGATATTTCCAAGTGAATGCATTTGTCTTGGTTGAAAGCAATGCAAGAGTGCAAAAACGCATCAAAAACGCTACGTGTGAATGTAGCCGAAGGTGTGGAGGAGTGTTTTTGTTTTTGGTCATTTATTTTGCCTTATATACAAGTCATTACCCTGGAAAGGATGTTCCTTAACATATTTCCCAGGAAAATCCATTTTGGTCTAGTTTTTGTATGTTTTATTGTGAGTCCGTAAAAGTGCGTAATACTCTGACAACGTTGTTGACAGCAGTGACTTGGAAGTCAGAAATGATTCCAGGCGTCTTCCCCATGCAGTTCCCAAGTCATTTGAGCACTGTTCCCATCGATTTGGACAATTTTTAGACCCTCTGCAAACCGCCGGGGGGAGCCGCCTGAAAAATGCTTGAGTTTCCCATAGACTGACATTGGGCTCGTTGCTCGGGTCGAGCACCCGAGTATTCCAATTTTCTCCACCCGAGCAACGAGTACCCGAGCATTTTAGTGCTCTCTCATCACTATTCTCAATATAATACGTTTTGGACGTGTTGAAACTGATGTTTTATTATGGATTTTAGAATGTATTATATTGTGAATGTTGAACTTTAACATTTGCCCTATTATGTGTTTCCTCTGAACCCTCCCCATTTTTTTTTTTTGCTCTGCCTGTACAGTATAAAAATGTTGATGAATGTCCAGATTTGTTATACCCCATCCTGATGAAGAAGTTGGAGAGACTTCAAAACGCGTAGATTTTTAATTTGTAACTAACAAAAATAAAAAATTCTTTATTGGAATCTTTTGTTTTGAGACGTCTTTTCCATGTGGATGACCAGCAGCGCAGTGAAAAACCGTTTGAATCTCCTTATTGCATCCAGGTTTTGTCTATTGATACAGGATTGTGCAACAGCTGGTATATGCTTTCATATACACTGCTCAAAAAAAAAGGGAACACTTAAATAACAGGATATAACTCCAAGTAAATCAAACTTCTGTGAAATCAAACTGTCCACTTAGGAAGCAACACTGATTGACAATCAATTTCACATGCTGTTGTGCAAATGGAATAGATAATAGATGGAAATTATTGGCAATTATCAATAAATTATTGTCAATTACTCAATAAAGGAGTGGTTCTGCAGGTGGGGACCACAGACCACATCTCAGTACCAATGCTTTCTGGATGATGTTTTGGTCACTTTTAAATGTTGGTTGGGCTTTCACACTCGTGGTAGCATGCGACGGACTGTGCAACCCACAGAAGTTGCTCTGGTAGTGCAGCTCATCCAGGATGGCACAGCAATGCGAGCTGTGGCAAGAAGGTTTGCTGTGTCTGTCAGCGTAGTGTCCAGAGGCCGGAGGCGCTATCAGGAGGCAGGCCAGTACACCAGGAGATGTGGAGGGGGCCGTAGGAGGGCAACAACCCAGCAGCAGGACCGCTACCTCCACCTTTGTGCAAGGAGGAACAGGAGGAACACTGCTAGAGCAATGCAAAATTACCTGCAGCAGGCCACAAATGTGCATCTGTCTGCATAAACGGTTAGAAACCGACTCCATGTGGATGGTATGAAGGCCCGACGTCTACAGATGGGGGTTGTGTTCACAGCCCAACACCGTGCAGGACGCTTGGCATTTGCCACAGAACACCAGGATTGGCAAAGTCACCACTGGCGCACTGTGCTCTTCACAGATGAAAACAGGTTCACACTGAGCACATGTGACAGACATGACAGAGTCTGGAGACACCATGGAGAGTGATCTGCTGTCTGCAACATCCTTCAGCATGACCGGTTTGGCAGTGGGTCAGTAATTGTGTGGGGTGGCATTTCTTTGGAGGGCCGCACAGCCCTCCATGTGCTCGCCAGAGGTTGCCTGACTGCCATTAGGTACCAAGATGAGATCCTCAGACCCCTTGTGAGACCATTTGCTGGTGCAGTTGGCCCTGGTTCCTCCTAATGCAGGACAACGCCAGACCTCATGTGGCTGGAGTGTGTCAGCAAGATGAAGGCATTGAAGCTATGGACCGGCCCGCCCGATCCCCAGACCTGAATCCGATTGAGCACATCTGGGACATCATGTCTCGCTCTATCCACCAACGTCACTTCCCAGAAGTTGGCGAATGCTTTCGTCCAGGTCGGGGAGGAGATCCCACAGGAGACCATCCACAACCTCATCAGGAGCATGCCCAGGCATCTTAGGGAGGTCATACAGGCACGTGGAGGCCACTGTTAGGCCGGTACGCAGGAGAAGGGCTTTCTCGCGGCGTCCGGCCAGGCCCTTTCCTGCTGGTCAGTAATTGTCAGCATTTAGGTTCCGTTCTAGGGATTCTAAGTGTGGTTTCTGCGTTTCTGCTCATGTGCCGCTAAGCCACGCGCCTTGCAGTCATGTGCAGCTAAGCCACGCCCCATGGTGTCTGGTACAGCGTTGTTGGTTGTCCTGGGGGGCTTGGGCTGTCTCTAGTGTATTTAAGGGCTCCGTGGGCTCTGCCCCAGTGCCTAGTCTATCTCTTTCTAACCTGGGGTGAGGTCTCGGGCAGTAAATGCAGTGTGTGTGAGTCGTTGTCAAGGGTTCCTGCTGTGTGCTCCCTAGTCATCCTAGCCATCAATTAGGACTAGGGGAAGGCTGTGAGCAGCACGCTCTACCATGTTGGTTCACCGGTTGGTGTCCACGCCACGGAGGGGTCCACGCTGCCGATTCAGCATTCCAGGTCTCCGCCATTGTATGTGTGGTCACACTGTCGCTTTTACACCCATGTGTTGGGTGCTGCAGAGATCCTCCTCCTCTTTAGGAACTTAGGTTCCAGGCCTTTCCTGGCCTGCAGATATCTTCAGCTCTATACGCCGCCATCTAGTGCTCGGGCGTTTCATGCTGCCCAATCCTTCCTGCTCTGCACAGCGGTGTCTTGCAGTGCAGAAGTTTATTAGTTTTGTTTCTGGAGTGTTGCTAACTCCCAGCATTGTACCTTGTTTAGTTACTACTTGTGTGTGCACTTAACACACTAGTATATTTCTTTCTCTGTGCTTAGCTGAACATTCCTCTGGGACTCAGCTGCTGTAGCTCCTCTGCAGTCCGGTGGACCCCGACGTGTCCTTTAAGTTTCTTTTCATTTCATTAAAGGACACAACAGCATAACATTAGACTAGGCCAGGGTCTGGCTGAGTATGTCGGCTACTGCACAGAGTCAGAACGGCTCATCCTCGATGCAACGCTATATCCAGCTGCTGGAGTCTCGGTTGCAATGAGTAGAACAATGTGCGCTGACTCTGGACATTCCAACTCTGACCGCTCAGGCTGTGGGCCAGACGGTAGCCCCCCTAATATCCTCCCCTGTCCAAACTCCTCGACTAGAACATCCAAGTAAGTTTCCTGGGAGCACTCGAACCTGTTGGGGGTTTTTCAATCAATGTGCAGTGCACTTCGAGTTACAACTGCAGGTGTACCCCACTGATAGGTCTAGAGTGGGATTTATATTTTCCTTGCTCTCCAAGCGGGCTCTGGACTTGGCTACTCCACTCTGGGAACGGTCGGATCCAGTTGTGCAGACTGTAGCTGGTTTCACAACAGCCCTCAAACAGGTCTTTTTGGGTCCTGAGGTCACCAATGACACTGCCATGCGTCTTCTCACTATTAGTCAGGCTACGTCATCGGTAAGCGACTATGCGGTGCATTTCCGCACTCTAGCAGCTGAGTTGGATTGGCCAGACAAAGCTCTGATTCCCAGTTTCTGGAGAGGTCTGGTCTCCCATGTAAAAAATGCATTGGCTACCCTAGCGGTGCCAGTAACAATTGAGGCATAGATTAATCTCGCTACCAGAATTGACCTTCGGTTTGCCTGGAGGTGACTACTGAGAAGCTACGGGAGCGTTCTGCTCCAACCTTCTCAGTGCCTCTGAGGGGGGGTTCGGGCAATTTTGACCACTCTGTGCCCATGGAGGTGTCACGCACGGAGGGTCTTTGTCTTCCCAAACAGTCAATAAAATCCGGTCTATTGTCCCACACCCCTCTGGGGTCTGGGCGATGCGCCAGTCGCTCTCCGCATGTTAAATGGGTCATTCTAGTGTCCGTAGGAGGTGAGTCACTAGAAAATGAATTTGTTTCCTCCAAAATTCTGTTGCCGTCCTCAGTAGTGTTGAGCCACCCCCGTAGTGTTCGAGTTCGGTTCGGTTCGTCGAACACCCGTGTGTTCGCCGAACTGTTCGTCAAACTGTTCGTCGAACACCTTCGAACACCGTTAAAACCAATGGCAGGCAAACAAAAACACATAGAAACACATAGAAAACACCTTCAAAGGTGTCCAAAAGCTGACAAACTGCTCAGAAGACATAACTAACACATGGAAAAGTGACAAGTACATATAGTCATGCGAAAATAAAAGAGGTGGAGGAGTAAAAGGAGGGGGAGACACAGATATAGGCATGTCATGCCCTTCTAAAATCCAAAAAGTGAGAAGCCGACACGGCCAGTCCGCTCCTGCCCGTGCCACCTTCGTGTCGCCGGGTTTGTGCCAGAGCCGCGGTGAACCCTGACGGCCAGCCCCCCTCTCCCAATACTGGTGCCTGTCCGCTGGTGGGTCGAGCGAGCCCCCCTGTGGTGGAGGCAGCTCTAAGCTTTTTAATTTAAATTGTCTCTCTAATTTGAATGAATACACTTTAAATCCATTTACAAGGATCTATTGGAGGGCAAGTCTCATGCCAGCAGCCGCGGTAAATCCAGCTCCTGTAGCGTCCACTAAAGCTGCTGCAGTTAAAAAGCTTTTATAAGGATCGAGCTCGGCTGTCCACCGCAAGGCATCCTACTGCCAGTCCCAGCCCCTATGCCTTGGGGTGCCTCCTCATGCTCTTCACTAAGTATCCCATGGTCCCGAAGCATTTCCTTTGAAAAAATTAAGTGTCTAAACTACAGGTGGTGCAGCTTGCTTAACAGCCGGGATAATCCGCTGACTAGCAGACACTGCTACTAGGCACAAAGTATTTCCTGGGCTAGATGCAGTTAAAAATTTGTAATTAAATACTCTCGTTGGATGCTGAGAAAGCATTCCATAGAGTCTCCTGGCACGCCATATATGATTCTCTTAAAAAGCTTGGGGTAGGGGTCTAGGGGACCCTTTTATAGCCAAAATCACGGCCCTGTATCGCAATACGTCACCTAGGCTGAAGATAAATGGAACTGTAGCACCCTGAGGGCTCGGTTGCTACAGACGTATTGCACCTCACCCAGAGGTGTGATATCTCACTCTCAGGTAAGGATGGCGTGTGGATCAGGACCCGACACCTGCATGCATTACACCACATTGCCGTGGGGCAGGGCGACCAATATGCCCCTGAGATGGGCACGACAGTCCCTGTCCCTGGCTGGAGTGGGGGGAGGGAACACTGAGGAAGGGGAACCCTGTAGTGCAGGAGCAGGGAGGAAGCAGTTCCTGGGTGCATTGAGAAGGGAGTATAAAAGGTGGGCACCATCTTAGTTCAGTGCAGAGAAGTCTGAGCAGAAGTGGCAGGGAGCAGGGGCTCTGCATGAGCTCTGCTCCGGAGGCGGGCCTAGTAACAGAGGCCCAGGCCTGGAAGAGGGAGAAGGAAGGAAGAGGAGCGGAGAAGGCTCCAGGAACGAGGAATGAAGGGATCCCAGGGGTGCGGACGGGCGAGTCGCCACCGCACGCCCGAATCCACCTGCGTGGAGGGGTCAGGCCAAAGGGGGAGACCGGTCCCCGAACTAGTGGAGGCAGGAAACGACCCTCAGCTAGAAACCGGAGGCTCTGACATTTTATGTGGCGCAGCCACTCGCTACACCCGCTAGGAAGGCACCACATAGGGTCAGGGAAACTGGCGCCAAGTTTACCAAGAGGAGGCCCGAGGCAGCCGGACAGAAGTGTTGGTAAGAAAGGCCAGACAAAGGACACACAAAGGGGGTCCTGTGAAGTGCTCCAAAGTTATCTGGGAGTTGTCTGATCCCCTCACCTGGTGAGCACAGTACGACGTGGGCAGCCGTTACCTGCAGACGTGGTCTGGATAATAAGAACTGTGAGTAAAGGCCCTGAACTGCATCACTGACTCCGTGTCGTTACTGCTGCTGCCCTGCACCATCACCCCCATCCTCCGCATACACTGCCCTGAGGCTATACTCCTCCCGTGGGGAGTTATGCTACGCTCTGCTGCACCCACAACACCAGCCTCAGCGGTCTGCCCTGTAGCGGCGGTTCACTCTGACCGCAATCCACGGGTGGCGTAGTCGGACATTTAAACATCAAAACCACATAAATAGTTCCGCCACTGGTTTGACCGCCCTGAGCCACGGAACCGGGTCGCCGCCACGAAGACTACAACCACCAGCATCCACCAAAAAGGGTCCGGCTCCGGGTGTCCCAAGGCCCAGGGGGTGCGTCAGAACATTTTCATCACCTTTCACAATCACCAATGGGACAAGGCAGTGATGTCCTCTGTCCCCTCTCTTATACATCCTAGTGACGGAGCACCTGCTCTCATCAATTCGCCATAACCCCAATATTAGGTGGATTGAGGTGGGAGGCACCGAGTACAAGTGCTCTCTATTTGCTGATGATGTCCTAGTATATATCACTCAATCACATATATCCATCCATGCTGTTATGGCTGAAATAGATCACTTTGTTACATGGTAAAATTTTAAAATCAATGCAGCGAAGTCTGAGGCCCTCGATGTCTCCCTCCCCAAATCCATATAGGATTCCATCCAGTCCAACTTTCCCTTTGCCTGGCCCTCACAGGGTATCAAATACTTAGGAATTCCTATTCATAGAGACCTCTCCCATCTATGTTATCTTAATTTTGGGCCCTTTATTGAACAACTCCATACAGACCACGGTTGGCAAGTTAGAACTGTAAGATTCACTTCGTGAACCACTGGTGTTTTGTGGAAAAGCACATGTACACTGCGTTCCAAATTATTATGCAAAAAGTGTTTAGGAGTGATAAGGGAAGAATTTGTTTGTTTGTCAGTTAAACTCATTGATGGTGATGTGTGTCAGGGCTCTTTATATCACTGTAAGCAATTGCAGACACCTGTGCTAATTAGTTTGGCAGGTGTGTCCAATGAAAGGCAAGACTACTTAAGAAGGCTCTCTCACATTATTAAGCAGCCTACATTTTCTGCCAAAATGGGAAAGAAAAAGGATGTGTCGGCTGCTGAGAAGCAACAAATTGTGGAGTGTTTAGGTCAAGGCATGACTACAATCAACATTGTGCGATGATCAGGATGAAGTGTCTTGGCAATCAAGAAGTATGTAGCTGATTCACAGTACACACGTGTGCGTGCTGATACGGGCAAATTGAGGACTCTTTCCTACAGGCAATTACGTCAGGTTGAAAGAGCAGCGGCAAAAAAGCCTTCTCATAGCAGCAGACAAGTTTTTGAAGCTGCTTGTGCCTCCAACGTCCCCCGAGCAACAAGATGCAGGGTCCTTCAGAGGTTTGCAGCTGTGCATACGCCATCCTGTCGACCTCCTCTATCCACTTCACACAAGCAGTGTGCCAAACATTACATGAAGACTGATTTCAAAACTGTTTTGTTCACGGATGAGTGCCGTGCAGCGCTCGATGGTCCAGATGGATGGAGTGGAGGATGGCTGGTTGATGGACACCCCACGCAAACACGGCTACAGCGCCAACAAGGAGGAGGTGGAGTAATGTTTTGGGCTGGAATCATGGGGAGAGAGATTGTCGGCCCCTTTAGGATCCCTGAAGGCGCTAAAGATGAACTCCATAATGTATGTGGATTTTCTCAAACAGCACTTCCTGCCATGGTTCAAGAAGAAGAACCGTGTATTTCACAGCAAGATCATTTTTCTGCATGATAATGCACCATCTCATGCTGCACATAAAACATCTGCATCTCTGGCTGATATGGGCATAAAAGGGGACAAACTTATGGTGTGACCCCCATGCTCCTCTGACCTCTACCCCATTCAGAACCTTTGGAGCATCATTAAAAGGAGTGTCTATGATGGCGGGAGGCAGTTCACATCTAAGCAACAGCTCTGGGAGGGTATTCTGTCCTCATGCAAAACAATTGAAGCAGAAACCATCCAAAACCTGACAAATTCAATGGACGAGAGAGTTCAGAAGCTCCTTTCGAACAAGGGGTCCTATGTGAAAATGTAACATCACCTAGAATAAAGTTTTGAGTTGAAAACTGTTTGATTTCAGTTTCTAACAACCTGCTAATGCTTATAATTTCAAAAATGACCATTTTTTTGGTCTTTATTAAAATGAAAAGGTTGATCGAATAGTTTGGGGGATCTAAGAGTGTGGCAACCCAGTAGTCATGATTACTTTGAATTCTGACAATATGAGGGTCATGCTGCAGGTAGTGCAGCAAGAAGGCACTTATGTGTCTTGCGCATCTCGGAGCCCCAAAATTATTTTCCGGGCTAGATGCAGCTAAAAATTATTATTAATTTTAAATCTGGTGAAGCTTTAGTATAGATGGCCTAATAGGATCAGTGCTGCACACTGCTACAAAGCCCAAATTATTTTCCAGTCAAGATACAGATAAACATGATTAGTAATTTTAAATCTGGTGGAGCTTATTATAGATGGCCTAATAGAATCAGTGCTGCACACTGCTACAAAGCCCAAATTATTTTCCAGCCAAGATACAGATAAACAAGATTAGTAATTTGAAAGCTTAAAACGGTTGGTAGGGTGATTTTAACCAATCATCAAGCTTTTACTCTCCCCAGGATGACACAGGGGTAGAAAAGTCGTTTCGGATCCATGATTTGTTCATCTTTATGAACGTGAGTCTGTCTACATTATCAGTGGAGAGCCGCGTGCGCTTATCTGTCAGCACACCACCAGCAGCGCTGAACACACGTTCAGACAGAACGCTGGCTGCGGGGCATGACAAGATCTCCAAGGCGTAAGTGGCTAGCTCCGGCCATTTATCCAGATTGGAAGCCCAAAAAGAGAAAGGGTCCAGTGACACAGTCGTGGCTTCAATGTTTACTTGGAGATACTCCTGTACCATCGTCTCTAGGCGTTGACTATGTGTCAGACTTCTTTTCTCCTGTGGCCTTGCAAAGGATGGGCTAAAAAAGTGGTGAAATGATTCCGCAAAATTGATGTTACCAGCAGATACTGTGATTCTGTTACGGTTTGAGTGCTGAACACTTGACGGTCCCACGGTTGGCAAGTTGGAACTGTGAGATTCACTACGTGCACCACTGGTATTTTGTGGAAAAGCACATGTAAGATTCTGCAACAGTCTCTGCTGATACTCCTGCATGCGTGCATCCCTTTCTATGGCAGG
Source organism: Phyllobates terribilis (assembly GCF_046119375.1). Classification (NCBI taxonomy): domain Eukaryota; kingdom Metazoa; phylum Chordata; class Amphibia; order Anura; family Dendrobatidae; genus Phyllobates; species Phyllobates terribilis. The sequence continues at coordinate 290,507,744 of NW_027362769.1, forward strand.
AATAATTTCTGCAAATTTACTTTTGTACCGGGGATCTAACAGTGTGGCAACCCAGTAGTCAGGATTATTTCTAATTCTCACAATTCGAGGGTCATGTTGCAGGTAGTGCAGCAAGAAGGCACTCATGTGTGTTGCGCATCCAGGAGCACCAAGTCCCTGTTGTGTTGGTGGCGAGGTAACAATCATGCTTCCTTCCTCTGTCCTCTCCCCCCAACCTCGCACAACAGAAATGTGATCAAGGTCTCCCTCATCTGATGAGTCTTCCATCAGTTCGTCCTCCACTTCTTCCTGGGCTCCTGCACCTTCCTCACTAGTTTGGCTGCTACCATGCGCCCTGGTAAAACCATCTCCCCCACCCTCACATGCCTGCCGCCTTGGTGCTGCCGACCGTCTGGACCTTGCAGATGTTAGCCCTTCCGCATACAACTCCTCCTCCTCTACTTCCTCCACCTCCTCTTGTGCCACCACCTGACTCCGAATTCTGCTTAACATGTGCTCCAGCATGTAAATCACCGGAATAGTCATGCTGATAATGGCATCGTCAGCACTAAACATCTTCGTCGCCATTTCAAAACTGTGCAGAAGGGTGCATAGGTCCCTGATCTGAGACCACTCCTCCAGCGTGATTTGCCCCACCTCTGAATCTCGTTGGCCCAGGCTATACATCAGAACGTATTGCACCAGGGCTTGTCGGTGCTGCCACAGTCGCTGCAACATGTGCAGAGTTGAATTCCACCGGGTAGGCACATCGCATTTTAGCCGGTGAAGTGGCAGGCCCAACGACTTCTGTAGAGATGTAAGTCACTGAGCTGAGGGATGCGAACGGCGGAAGTGAGCACACAGCGACCGTGCCCTCTGCAGAAGGCCATCTAGTCTGGGATAGTGGGCTAAAAATTGCTGGACAACCAGGTTCAACACGTGAGCCATACAAGGCACGTGTGTGACATTGCCCCGGCGAAGGGCCGCACCCAGGTTTGCAGCATTGTGGCACACGGCCTTCCCTGGTTTCAGGTCCAGTGGAGACAACCATTCATGAAATTGGTTCTCCAGAGCTGACCACAACTCCTCAGCTGTGTGACTCACATTTCCCAGACATTTCAATGTAAAAACCGCCTGATGACGTTGAGCCCTACTGCCAGCATAGTAAGGAGGTGTGCAGGATCCCTTCTGCGCAGTTAGAAAGCTTGTGGCATGACCAGACAGGCTTTGGGTGCAGGTGGAAGACCGAGAGGAGGTTGAGGAGGCAGAAGCAGTGGAGGAACTTTGACATAAAGAGGATTGACGCACAACTCGTGGGGACGGCAAGACTTGGACAGCAGCCCCTTGTCCTGCTGTCACCATAGTTACCCAGTGCCCAGTCAGCGACATGTAACGCCCCTGTCCATGCCTACTCGTCCAAGTGTCTGTGGTGAAATGCACCCTGTCACACACAGAGTTTCTCAAAGAAGCGGTGATGTTATGTGCGACATGCTGGTGGAGCGCAGGCACACCTTTCTTTGAGAAGTAGTGCCGACTGGGCATCTGGTACTGGGGCACTGCGACGGACATAAGGTCTCGAAAATCCTCTGTGTCCACCAGGCGGAAAGGCAGAATTTCTGTAGCCAAGAGCTTGCAGATGGTGAAATTCAACCTCTTAGCTTTCTCATGGCTAGGAGGAAATGGTCTTTTACTTGTCCACATCTGAGGGACCGAGGGCTGGCTATTGTGCTTAGACGGGGTTGATAAGGGTGTCCCCGGCAAACTGCCGGTCTGTGAGGAAGATGCAGGCGGACATGTTAGATTGCCTTGATCCAAAGGTGGTGCTATCGATGTCGGACAGCGCTCAACACCAGCTGGTGTTACCACTTCCAAAGAAAATGATAACCTGCCAATCACGCTGGCTGTTGCCGGTAAAGAGGTGGCAGGTCTGCGCCCCAAAACAGGTGTGACTGCTGTCCCCCCAGTCACAGAGGATGAAGAGGCCGCGAATGCACAAGATATGGCAGACGGTGGTTGGCCCGGCCGGCTAGGCCACATTGTAGCACACTGAGCTTCCCACTGCAACTTATGCTTCATGTCCATGTGCCGGTTCATGCATGAAGTACTCAAACTATGTATTTTTTGGCCTCTACTTAGCTTTTGCTGACAAATGTTACAGATAACACGAGTTGGGTCATCTTTATCGATCTGAAAAAATGCTCAGGCTATGCAAGGCTTAGCACCCATGCGACCTGAAGAGCCACCACGACTTGTGGTGAGAGGCAGAGTTGTGTTTGAGGATGCAGTTGTTGACGTGCTTCCAGTACTACATCTCTGTCCAGGAAGGCGCAACCTGACCTCGTCGTCACTAGCATCTTCCTCCACCTCCTCTGCTGACCTCATCTCTTGGCTGACTGTGGGTTGACAGTAAGTGGGATCTCCGACCTCATCATCATCACCCTGTGCGTTATCACACCCGTCGTCCTCAGAGCCAACCTGTTCCTGCCCTGACAAAAAACTAAAGTTGTCGCTCCAATCAGGTATTTCAGTCTTATCATCGTCTTCCTCATTGTCTCCACCAACAGGAGTTACAGTTTGGGAATGAGGGTCTACATTATGGTCAGAACCTTCTGCGTCTGGTGCTGGATCCGACTCATAAAGATTCTGGGCATCAGTGCAGATCATTTCCTCGTCTGGATTCACAGAAGCGCTGGAGTCGACCTCTGATTCCCAGGCTATAGTATGAGTAAACAGCTCTGCAGACTCAACCATCTGTTCTACCTCATACTCAGACGGGCAGCTGGAGATTTGGGAGCTGTGAGGAAGCAAATGCGATTTGGGTGACACCTTTGAGGACTGGAGTATTTGTGATGTTGAAGTTGATGTGGAGGAGAGCCCACTTAAAGGAGCACTTGATATCCGTTGAAGCACCTGCTGTTTTTGTGCCTCATCTGGAATTTGTAGCGATTGGCGTGGCCGTAAGAAAGGGATCTTATCACATTGTCCGCTAAAAGAAGTAGACATTTTAGTTTGGCTGGAAGATGGTCTTTCTTCTGCAGATGTTACTGTTGCTTTAACACCTACCCCACGGACACAACCTTTTTTCCCCTTCCCAACACGCCTATTCCCCTTTCCACCAGCAGCAGGCCTTTTTCCACTCATTTTGGTGGTTAACTAATTCACAACTCTGGAGTTGTTTGCACAAAAAAACAATGGATGGTAACCGAGCAGAGCTGAGTGGCCAAACTGTGGTATTAGGCCAAAACTATTGGCTGGGTTAGATGCAGAAAAAAATTATTTTGAATTTGCAACCTGATGGAGGTCAGTATAGATGGATTAATAGAACAAGACCCACACACAGCTAGAAGCCCAATATTTTTTCAGAGGTAGATGCAGGAAAAAAATATATTCAGTTTGCAACCTGATGGAGGTCAGTATAGATGGACTAATAGAGAAAGTCCGACACACTACTAGAAGGCCAAATATTTTTTCAGAGCTAGATGCAGAAAAAAATTATATTCAGTTTGCAACCTGATGGAGGTCAGTATAGATGGATTAATAGAACAAGACCCACACACAGCTAGAAGCCCAATATTTTTTCAGAGGTAGATGCAGAAAAAAATATATTCAGTTTGCAACCTGATGGTGGTCAGTATAGATGGACTAATACAACAAGTCCCACACACAGCTAGAAGCCCAATATTTTTTCAGAGGTAGATGCAGAAAATAATATATTCAGTTTGCAACCTGATGGAGGTCAGTATAGATGGACTAATACAACAAGTCCCACACACAGGTAGAAGCCCAAATATTTTTTCAGAGGTACTGTAGATGCAGATAAAAATTAGTTTTAATTTGCAACCTGATGGAGGTCAGTATAGATGGACTAATAGAATGATGCTATGCCCAAAAGATTTTACTTCACTAGGTGCAGTAAAAAAATTGGTATTCTATACACAGGTGGTATATCTTGCAACACAGATAGGCTACTCCACTGACTAACACACTCTGCAATAGGCCAAAAAGGATTAGCTTTGCTATATTCAGCCAAATGCTGTGAAAAAAACTTGCACAGCACTGGCACAGACCTGCCTGGCAAAAACTGATAGGAACTGATGTAACCTAGTCCTGAAAAGGACTCCAATTACAATTAGTCTTTACTCCCACAACCTATCTATTTAAGAGCACAGACCTCCCTGATAAAAGTCGTAGGAAATGCTGTAACCTAGTCCTTAAAAGGACTGCAATCACAACTATTCCCTACTCCCAAGCTATCTGTATATTTGTGCGAAAATTGGCTTGAAATTAACAAGGTATAGCGCACACAGCAACAGCGGTGCCGTCTAACACGCAGCTGCAGCAGTGAGAAAATGGTGGCGACGGGGAAAATGGCTTGGTCTTATAGGGCAAGGACATGTGACATACACTGCCAATGACACATGCCCTTGCTTGTGTGAAAAAAAGCACTTCGCTCCGTGTGTGCGCTGCTGATAGGCTGACAGATTGCACCTCCCCACTGCAAATGCGGGAAAGAGAAAAAAAAATGGAGATCTTCATTGTTCCTGCAGAGATCCATCCCCTGCCCCTCCCCCCACCCCGCTGTACACTCAAACTGCGTATTAACATTAATTTTCATCATTAATGAGAAAAAATCCAGTTATGATTTTGGTGCACGAACAGTTATCGAACATAACCTCGAACAGCCGAATTTTTCTCAAATTGTTCGTGTTCGCCGAACGGCTCGAACACCGCCCAAGACAGCTCGAATTTGAGATTGGCGAACAGTTCGAGTAGAACAACGCTCATCTCTAGTCCTCAGTCATTCTTGATCAGAAGACTGTGGAGATAGGAGCCTGTGTGGACTCAGGAGTAGAGGCAAATTTTATGTCCTCGTCTTTCGCTCAGAGTCACTCAGTCCCATTAATTTTATTTCCTAATCCTGTTAATGTTATGATCTGCAACATATACTAAGGAAAGATAGGGGAAAGCTGTCCCTACAGTAAGACTAAGCTGAATCCCTACGATGTAGCGGGCAGCCTATTCCTAGCGAACAGACCCGCCTTAGTCCTCGGCTAGTCTGAACGAAGACCTATAGCATTAAGGGAGGGGTCTCTAAAAGAACTAAGGACTGGGACAAAAATGGGACACCTCCTAAACAGAGAAGTTGTTGCAGAACACAAAAAGACAAACTGACAAAAATGTACTACAGGTCCCAGAATCACCAAGCGAACTTGACAGAGAAAGGCACCGAAGCACCAGGCTAGAGAAACAGTCAAACACTGAAGTCCAGCACAGCCATAAGAGTGGAGCAGGAATATAAAGGCAGATGGTCACGTGACCGCAAAACACAAGATGGAAAAAACAAACAGGAGGGTTCTAGCAGTATCCCCTCTATTATGAGGATCCTCCAGTCCCAGGCCTATCCGGAATCCTCCTGTGGAAAGCATTTACAAGCCTAGGAGCAGAGACATCATCCGTCCTTACCCAGGAGTTGTCTTCGGGACCGAAACCTTTCCAGGAGACAAGATACTGTAATCTCCCTCTATGCCATCTAGAATTTAAGATACGAGAAATTTCATATTCGCCGTCTTCCACCACAGGAGGAACTGTGACAGTGGCGTCCCTATCGGATACATCAGCCTTTTTCAACAAGGAAACATGAAAGACAGGATTAATCTTCCAGGAAGTAGGGACATCCAACCTAACAGTAGACGGGTTAACAACCTGAAGCACTTTAAATGGACCCACAAACTTAGGACCCAGTTTTTTAGAGGGAATCCTCAACCGCAGGTTCTTCTAGGACAACCAAACCAAGTCACCCACAGTAAACAAAACCTCCTTACGTTTCCTGTCAAAATACTTCTTGGACTTCTTGTTAGCCTCTTGAAGGTTGCAGCGTACATTAGTCTAAACTCTCTCCAAATCACCGGAAAAATTCAACTCCTCCGGCACCGCCGACCCCAATTTGGAGAACGAACCAAAAGACGGATGTCTCCCAGTACAACAAAAAAAAGGAGAACACCCAGCAGAGGAGGATGTATGATTGTTAAGAGCAAATTCTGCGAGAGGCAGAAACTCAGACCACACCTCTTGATTGTCCGCCACAAAACAACGCAAAAACTGCTCAACATCCAGGTTCTTTCTTTCAGTCTGTCCATTAGACTCAGGATGATAACCAGACGAAAATGACAACCTGTCACAAAAAGCACGCCAAAAGTGACCCACAAACTGAGGTCCTCTATCAGAAACAATATCCGTGGGAATGCCATGGAGCCTGACAATCTCCATAACAAACGCCTTAGCGAGTGTCTTGGCGCAGGGCAACTTAATGAATGGAACCAAATGACACATCTTACTAAAACGGTCCACCACCACCCAGATGACAGTAAAACCCTTGGACACAGGAAAATCAGTAATAAAATCCATTGTGAGATGCGTCCAAGGTGCACTAGGAACCTCCAGAGGGCAAAGCAACCCCGCAGCAGGAGTATGTGAAGCCTTTGACCTAGCACACACAGTACACTGACGCACCCACTTGATGACTTCCTTCTGCCATCCAGGCCACCAAAAACTGCGACTGATAAGTCTCTTAGTCTTCGAAATTCATGGATGACCTGCCAACTGAGACTCATGACACTCCACAAACAAATCTCTCCTAAAGGCTCTAGGCACGAACAACCTCCCATGGAGAGTGTTAGATGGAGCATCATCTTGAGCTTTCAGAATCCCATTCTCCAAAACGGAGTCCAATGCCGCCACCACAACTCCTTTCTGTAAAATGCTCTCCTCATCCTCGGCACCGACCGAAGGAGAGAAGCTGCGAGATAAAGCATTGGCTTTAACATTCTTAGTAACAGGGATATAGGTAAAAGAAAAATGAAACCGAGAAAAAAAAAGTGCCCACCTAGCTTGACGGACATTCAAGCGCTTGGCAGCATCCAGATAGATCAAATTCTTATGATCTGTGAAAACCTGAATAGGAAATCTAGCGCCTTCCAAAAAATGACGCCAATGTTCAAACGCAAGTTTAATAGCCAGCAACTCCCGATTTCCAACAACATAACTCAGTTCGGTTTCCGAAATTTTTTTCGAACAGAAGGCACAAGGATGTACTCCACCCTTGTTCTCCTGAGACAAAACTGGTCCGACCCCCACCGATGAAGCATCGACCAAAAAAGGCTTGGTCTGATCAGGCTGCATAAGGAAAGGGGCAGAACTGAACCTCTCTTTGAGATACTCAAACGCTTCAATGGCCTCAGTAGTCCACTGGGCCGTATTCGCACCTTTCTTGGTGAGATCGGTTAGAGGTTTAACAATTAAAGAAAAATTCTTAATTAATTCCTGTAATAATTGGCAAAACCCCAAAAATCTCTGTATAGATTTCAAACCAATAGGCCTACGCCATTCCTGCACCGCCTGAACCTTCACAGGGTCCATCTCAAAGCCCTCGTTGGAGACAATATAGCCCAAAAAATTTTTTTTCGGCACAGCGAACTCACATTTCTCCAGCTTAGCAAAGAGTGAATTATCACTCAATAACTGCAAAACTTCACGTACACTCTGCCAATGGGACTCTAGATCTGGAGAGTAAATCAAAATGTCATCCAAATACACAACCACATTCTTACCAATCAAAGGTCTCAGGATGTCATTAATAAGGTTCTGAAAAAATGCAGGTGCATTGGTAAGACCGAAAGGCATCACCAGATTCTCAAAATGACCTACCGGAGTGTTAAAAGCAGTTTTCCATTCATCACCCTCCGCCACTCTTAACAAACTGTATGCCCCCAGGAGATCAATTTTGGAGAACCACTTGGCCCCCACTAACTGGTTAAACAAGTCAGGAATTAACGGCAATGGGTAGGAATTAATAAGCTTATTAATTTCACGAAAATCCAGACATGGACATAAACCCCGGTCCTTTTTTTTAACAAAGAAAAATCCAACTGCCACAGGCGACTTAGAAGGTCTAATGTGACCAGCAGCCAGGCTAGTCTGTATGTATTCCTCCAAGGCCTTTCTTTCAGGGATAGTCAGATTAAACAAGCGACTCTTGGGAAGAGTAGCTCCCAGAACAAACTCAATGGCGCAATCATAATCCCTATGAAGAGGTAAAACTTGCGACTCCTCCTCCGAAAAACGCTCCAAAAATCTTCAATAGGTACTGGTAATTCCCCTTTTTCCACAGCCGCAATATGACCATTACAACATTTATCATAGCACTTCGGACTCCAAGACTTAATCACATTAGTAGTCCAGTCCAATAAAGGATTCTGCTGTTTTAACCAAGGCAATCCTAGAACAACTGGAGAGGGTAAATTATCTAAAACAACCAAGTCCAAAATTTCTTGGTGAACTCCATTGATAGTGAGGGGAAATGCAGCAGTCTTGTGAGTAATACATTTCAAGGGAGTGTTACCAATTGCAATCACAGAAATAGGTGATGACAAAGGTTTGGATTTCAATTTAAGGTTTTCCAAAAACCCTTTATCAATCACATTAAGTGTTGAACCATAATCCACAAATACTTGAAATTCAATCAAATCTCCGCGCAAAGTAGTGCTCCCTGAAAAAAATACTCCTCCAGAGCATAAACAAGCTATACGGGCGTGCCTGACCTTTTTTTTTTCTTTACTTAAATGATGCTCACAATACTTAATCAAATGGTCAGCTTTACCACAATAAAGACACAATCCCTTGGTAAACCTCCGGTCTCTTTCCTGAGAGCGGAGTGACATCGCCCCAACCTCCATCGGTTCTCCGCCATCAGAGCAGATTTTCTGGGGACAAGGAACTGACAATACAGGAGTCTTTACCTCATTAAGCCTGCACCTCAGTCTCCTGTCTACACGAACATCTAACTGCATGGCATCTTGCAGAGTCTCAGGTGCAGGGAATGCAATTAGAAAACCCTTAACCCTTTCACTCAGACCAGCAAGAAAAAAACATCTCAGCACTGGATCATTCCATTTAACTTCTGAAGCCCATCTCCTGAAGAGTGTGCAATAATTTTCAACATCATCTGACCCCTGATTCAAACGCCTGAGTTCAGCTTCAGCAGATGAGATTCGATCAGAATCGTCATATAATAGCCCCATTGCAGAAAAAAATTCTTCAACAGACCTTAAACACGGATCATTAGATTGGAGAGAAAAGGCCCACCCCTGTGGTTCATTGCGCAAAAGTGATAAATAAAACCAATGTGCTGTGATTCATTCCCAGAGGACCTTGGTCTCAAATGAAAATATAACAAACAAGCATTTTTAAAGGAAAAAAAATCTTGCTGTTTACCATAAAAAACATCAGGCAGTCTGGGTGTTAGACGGCACCGCTGTTGCTGTGTGCGCTATACTTTCAGTGTTAATTTCAAGCCAATTTTCGCACAAATCTACAGATAGCTTGGGAGTAGGGAATAGTTGTGATAGCAGTCCTTTTGAGGACTAGGTTACATCATTTCCTACGACTTTTATCAGGCAGGTCTGTGCTCTTAAATAGATAGGTTGGGAGTAAAGACTAATTGTAATTGCAGTCCTTCTGAAGGCTAGGTTACATCAGTACCTATCACTTTTATCAGGCAGGTCTGTGCTCTTAAATAGATAGGTTGGGAGTAAAGGCTAATTGTAATTGCAGTCCTTCTGAGGGCTAGGTTAGATCAGTTCCTATCTCTTTTTGCCAGGCAGGTCTGTGCCAGTGCTGTGCAAGTTTTTTTCACAGCATTTGGCTAAATCTAGCAAAGCAAATCCTTTTTGGCCTCTTGCAGTGTGTGTTAGTCAGTGGAGTAGCCTATCTGTGTTGCAAGCTACACCACCTGTGTATAGAATACAAATTATTTTACTGCACTTAGTGAAATAAAACCTTTCGGGCATAGCATCATTCTATTAGTCCATCTATACTACCCTCCGCCAGGTTGTAAATTCAAAATAATTTTTGTCTGCATCTAGCTCTGAAAAAATATTTGGGTTTCGGCTTGTAGCAGTGTGTGGGACTTGTTCTATTAGTCCATCTATACTAACCTCCACCAGGTTGCAAATTCAAAATAATTTTTATCTGCATCTAGCTCTGAAAAAGTATTTGGGCTTGGGCTTGTAGCAGTGTGTGGGACTTGTTCTATTAGTCCATCTATGCTAACCTCCACCAGGTTGCAAATTCAAAATAATTTTTATCTGCATCTAGCTCTGAAAAAATATTTGATCTTGGGCTTGCAGCAGTGTGTGGGACTTGATCTATTAGTCCATCTATACTAACCTCCACCAGGTTGCAAATTCAAAATAATTTTTATCTGCATCTAGCTCTGAAAAAATATTTTGGCTTGGGCTTGTAGCAGTGTGTGGGACTAGTTCTATTAGTCCATCTATACTAACCTCCACCAGGTTGCAAATTCAAAATAATTTTTATCTGCATCTAGCTCTGAAAAAATATTTGGGCTTGGGCTTGTAGCAGTGTGTGGGACGTGTTCTATTAGTCCATCTATACTAACCTCCACCAGGTTGCAAATTCAAAATAATTTTTATCTGCATGTAGCTCTGAAAAAATATTAGGGCTTGGGCTTGTAGCAGTGTGTGGGACTTGTTCTATTAGTCCATCTATAATAACCTCCACCAGGTTGCAAATTCAAAATAATTTTTATCTGCATCTAGCTCTGAAAAAATATTTATGCTTCGGCTTGTAGCAGTGTGTGGGACTTGTTCTATTAGTCCATCAATACTAACCTCCACCAGGTTGCAAATTCAAAATAATTTTTATCTGCATCTAGCTCTGAAAAAATATTTGGGCTTCGGCTCGTAGCAGTGTGTGGGACTTGTTCTATTAGTCCATCTATACTAACCTCCACCAAGTTGCAAATTCAAAATAATTTTAATCTGCATCTAGCTCTGAATAAATATTTGGGCTTGGGCTTGTAGCAGTGTGTGGGACTTGTTATATTAGTCCATATAGACTAACCTCCACCAGGTTGCAAATTCAAAATAATTTTTATCTACATCTAGCTCTGAAAAAATATTTCGGCTTGGGCTTGTAGCAGTGTGTGGGACTTGTTCTATTAGTCCATCTATACTAACCTCCACCAGGTTGCAAATTCAAAATAATTTTTATCTTCATCTACCTCTGAAAAAATATTTGGGCTTCGGCTTGTAGCAGTTTGTGGGATTTGTTCTATTAGTCCATCTATACTAACCTCCACCAGGTTGCAAATTCAAAATAATTTTTATCTGCATCTAGCTCTGAAAAAATATTTGGGCTTGGGCTTATAGCAGTGTGTGGGACTTGTTCTGTTAGTCCATCTATACCACCCTCCAGCAGGTTGCAAATTCAAAATAATTTTTATCTGCATCTAGCTCTGAAAAAATATTTGGTCTTCGGCTTGTAGCAGTGTGTGGGACTTGTTCTATTAGTCCATCTATAATAACCTCCACCAGGTTGCAAATTCAAAATAATTTTTATCTGTATCTAGCTCTGAAAAAATATTTGGGCTTTGGCTTGTAGCAGTGTGTGGGACTTGTTCAATTAGTCCATCTATACTAACCTCCACCAGGTTGCAAATTCAAAATAATTTTTATCTGCATCTAGCTCTGAAAAAATATTTGGACTTGGACTTGTAGCAGTGTTTGGGACTTGTTCTATTAGTCCATCTATACTAACCTCCACCAGGTTGCAAATTCAAAATAATTTTTATCTGCATCTAGCTCTGAAAAAATATTTGGCCTTCTGCTTGTAGCAGTGTGTGGGATTTGTTTTATTAGTCCATCTATACTAACCTCCACCAAGTTGCAAATTCAAAATAATTTTTATCTGCATCTAGCTTTGAAAACATATTTGGGCTTCGGCTTATAGCATTGTGTGGGACTTGTTCTAGTAGTCCATCTAGACTAACCTCCATCAGGTTGCAAATTCAAAATAATTTTTATCTGCATCTAGCTCTGAAAAAATATTTGGGCTTCGGCTTGTAGCAGTGTGTGGGACTTGTTCTATTAGTCCATCTATGCTAACCTCCACCAGGTTGCAAATTCAAAATAATTTTTATCTGCATCTAGCTCTGAAAAAATATTTGGGCTTCGGTTTGTAGCAGTGTGTGGGACTTGTTCTATTAGTCCATCTATACTAACCTCCACTAGGTTGCAAATTCAAAATCATTTTTATCTGCATCTAGCTCTGAAAAAATATTTGGGCTTGGGCTTGTAGCAGTGTGTGGGACTTGTTCTATTAGTCCATCTATACTAACCTCCACCAGGTTGCAAATTCAAAATAATTTCTATCTGCATCTAGCTCTGAAAAAATATTTGGGCTTGGGCTTGTAGCAGTGTGTGGGACTTGTTCTATTAGTCCATCTATACTAACCTCCACCAGGTTGCAAATTCAAAATAATTTTTATCTGCATCTAACCCAGCCAATACTTTTGGGCTAATACTACAGTTTGGCCACTCAGCTCTGCTCAGTTCCCATCCATTGTTTTTTGTGCAAACAACTCCAGAGTTGTCAATTAGTTAACCACCAAAATGAGTGGAAAAAGGCCTGCTGCTGGTGGAAAGGGGAATAGGCGTGTTGGGAAGGGAAAAAAAGGTTGTGTCCGTGGGGTAGGTGTTAAAGCAACAGTAACATCTGCAGAAGAAAGACCATCTTCCAGACAAACTAAGATGTCTACTTCTTTTAAAGGACAATGTGATAAGATCCCTTTCTTACGGCGACACCAATCGCTACAAATTCCAGATGAGGCACCAAAACAGCAGGTGCTTCAACGGATATCAAGTGCTCCATTAAGTGGGCTCTCCTCCACCTCAACTTCAACATCACAAATACTCCAGTCCTCAGAGGTGTCACCCCAATCGCACTTGCTTCCTCACAGCTCCCAAGTCTCCAGCTGCCCGTCTGAGTATGGGTTGAAACAGATGGTTGAGTCTGCAGAGCTGTTTACTCATACTATAACCTGGGAATCAGAGGTCGGCTCCAGAGCTTCTGTGAATCCAGACGAGGAAATGATCTGCACTGATGCCCAGAATCTTTGAGTCGGATGCAGGACCAGACGCAAAAGGTTCTGACCATAATGTAGACCCTCGTTCCCAAACTGTAACTCCTGTTGGTGGAGGCAATGAGGAAGACGATGATGAGACTCAAATACCTGATTGGAGCGACAACTTTAGTTTTTGTCAGGGCAGTAAGAGGTTGGATCTGAGGACGACGGGTGTAATAACACACAGGGTGATGATGACGAGGTTGGAGATCCCACTTACTGTCAACCCACAGTCAGCAATTCGATGAGGTCAGCAGAGGAGGTGGAGGAGAATGCTAGTGACGACGAGGTCAGCTTGCACCTTCCTGGACAGAGACATAGTACTGGAAGCTCGTCAACAACTGCATCCTCAAACACAACTCTGCCTCTGACCACAAGTCGTGGTGGATCTTCAGGTCGCATGGGTGCTAAGCCTTGCATAGCCTGGGAATTTTTTCAGATCGATAAGGATGACCCAACTCGTGTTATCTTTAACATTTGTCAGCAAAAGCTAAGTAGAGGCCAAAAAATACATAGTTTGAGTCATTCTTGCATGAACCGGCACATGGATATGAAGCATAAGTTGCAGTGGGAAGCTCACTGTGCTACAATGCGGCCTAGCCGGCCGGGCCAACCACCATCTGCCTCATCTTGTGCATCCACGGCCTCTTCATCCTCTGTGACTGGGGGGACTGCAGTCACACCTGTTTTGGGACGCAGACCTGCCACCTCTTTACCCGCAACAGCCAGCGTGATTGGCAGGTCATCATTTTCTTTGGAGGTGGAAACACCAGCTGGTGTTCAGCGCTGTCTGAAATCGATAGCACCACCTTTGGATCAAGGCAACCTAACATGTCCACCTGCATCTTCCTAACAGACCGGCAGTTTGCCGGGGACACCCTTCTCAACCTCGTCTAAGCACAACAGCCAGCCCTCGGTCCCTCAGATGTGGACAAGTAAAAGACCATTTCCTCCTAGCCATGAGAAAGTTAAGAGGTTGAATTTCACCATCTGCAAGCTCTTGGCTACAGAAATGCTGCCTTTCCGCCTGGTGGACACAGAGGATTTTCGAGACCTTATGTCCGTCGCAGTGCCCCAGTACCAGATGCCCAGTCAGCACTACTTCTCAAAGAAAGGTGTGCCTGCGCTCCACCAGCATGTCGCACACAACATCACCGCTTCTTTGAGAAACTCTGTGTATGACAAGGTGCATTTCACTACAGACACTTGGACTAGTAGGCATGGACAGGGGCATTACATGTTGCTGACTGGGCACTGGGTAACTATGGTGACAGCAGGACAAGGGGCTGTTGTCCAAGTCTTTCCGTCCCCACGAGTTGTGCGTCAATGCTCTTTATCTCAAAGTTCCTCCACTGATTCTGCCTCCTCAACCTCCTATCGGTCCTCCACCTGCACTCAAAGCCTGTCTGGTCATGCCACAAGCTTTCTATCTGCGAAGAAGAGATCCTGCACACCTCCTTACTATGCTGGCAGTAGGGCTCAACGTCATCAGGCGGTTTTTACTTTGAAATGTCTGGGAAATGTGAGTCACACAGCTGAGGAGTTGTGGTCAGCACTGGAGAACCAGTTTCATGAATGGTTGTCTCCACTGGACCTGCAACCAGGGAAGGCCGTGTGCGGCAATGCTGCAAACCTGGGTGCGGCCCTTCGCCGGGGCAATGTCACACATGTGCCTTGTATGGCTCACGTGTTGAACCTGGTTGTCCAGCAATTTTTAGCCCACTATCCCGGACTAGATGGCCTTCTGCAGAGGGCACGGTCGCTGTGTGCTCACTTCCTTCGTTCGCATCCCGCAGCTCAGCGACTCACATCTCTACAGAAGTCGTTGGGAATTCCCCTTCACCGGCTAAAATGCGATGTACCTACCCAGTGGAATTCAACTCTGCACATGTTGCAGCGACTGTGGCAGCACCAACAAGCCCTGGTGCAATACATTCTGACGTATACCCTGGGCCAACGAAATCCAGAGGTGGGGCAAATCACGCTGGAGGAGAGGTCTCAGATCAGGGACCTATGCACCCTTCTGCACAGTTTTGAAATGGCGATGAAGATGTTTAGTGCTGACGATGCCATTATCAGCATGACTATTTCGGTGATTTACATGCTGGAGCACATGTTAAACAGAATTCGGAGTCAGGTGGTGGCACAAGAGGAGGTGGAGGAAGTAGAGGAGGAGGAGTTGTATGCGGAAGGGCTAACATCTGCAAGGTCGAGATGGTTGGCAGCACCACGGCGGCAGGCATGTGAGGGTGGGGGAGATGGTTTTACCAGGGCACATGCTAGCAGCCAAACTAGTGAGGAAGGTGCAGGAGCCCAAGAAGAAGTGGAGGACGAACTGATGGAAGACTCATCAGATGAGGGAGACCTTGATCACATTTCTGTTGTGCGAGGTTGGGGGGAGAGGGCAGAGGAAGGAAGCATGATTTTTACCTTGCCACCAACACAACAGGGACTTGGTGCTCCTGGATGCGCAACACACATGAGTGCCTTCTTGCTGCACTACCTGCAACATGACCCTCGAATTATGAGAATTAGAAATAATCCTGACTACTGGGTTGCCACACTGTTAGATCCCCGGTACAAAAGTAAATTTGCAGAAATTATTCCTGCCATAGAAAGAGATGCACGCATGCAGGAGTATCAGCAGAGACTGTTGCAGAATCTTACATGCGCTTTTCCCCAAACCACTAGTGGTGCACGTAGTGAATCTCACAGTTCCAACTTGCCTACCGTGGGACCGTCGAGTGTTCAGCACTCAAAATGTAACAGAAACACAGTGCCTGCTGGTAACATCAATTTTGCGGAATCATTTCACCACTTTTTCAGCCCATCCTTTGCAAGGCCACAGGAGACAAGAAGTCTGACACATAGTCAACGCCTATAGACGATGGTACAGGAGTATCTCCAAGTAAACATTGAAGCCATGACTGTGTCACTGGACCTTTGCTCTTTTTGGGCTTCCAATCTGGATAAATGGCCGGAGCTCGCCACTTACGCCTTGGAGATCTTGTCATGCCCCGCAGCCAGCGTTCTGTCTCAACGTGTGTTGAGCGCTGCTGGTGGTGTGCTGACAGATAAGCGCAGGCGGATCTCCACTGATAATGTAGACAGACTACCGTTAATAAAGATGAACAAATCATGGATCCGAAACAACTTTTCTATCCCTGTGTAATCCTGGGGAGAGTAAAAGCTTGATGATTTGTTAAAATCACCTCACCAACTGTTTTAAGCATTCAAATTACTAATCATGTTTATCTGTATCTTGGCTGGAAAATAATTTTGGCCTTGTAGCAGTGTGCAGTACTGATTCTATTAGGCCATCTATATTAAACTCCTCCAGATTTAAAATTACTAATCATGTTTATCTGTATCTTGGCTGGAAAATAATTTGGGCCTTGTAGCAGTGTGCAGTACTGACTCTATTAGGCCATCTATACTAAACTCCACCAGATTTAAAATTAATAGTCATGTTTATCTGTATCTTCGCTGGAAAATAATTTGGGCCTTGTAACAGTATGCAGTACTGATTCTATTAGGCCATCTATATTAAACTCCACCAGATTTAAAATTACTAATCATGTTTATCTGTATCTTGGCTGGAAGATAATTTGGGCCTTGTAGCAGTTTGCAGTACTGATTGTATTAGGCCATCCATACTAAACTTCACCAGATTTAAAATTACTAATCATGTTTATCTGTATCTTGGCTGGAAAATAATTTTAGGCATTGTAGCAGTTTGCAGTACTGATTCTATTAGGCCATCTATACTAAGTTCTACCAGTTTTCAAATTAATAATAATTTTTAGCTGCATCTAGCCCGGAAAATAATTTTGGGGCTCCTAGATGCGCAAGACACATGAGTGCCTTCTTGCTGCACTACCTGCAACATGACCCTCAGATTGTCAGAATTCGAAATAATCCTGACTACTGGGTTGCCACACTCTTAGATCCCCCACACTCTTCGATCAACCTTTTCATTTTAATAAAGAACAAAAAAATGGTCATTTTTGTCATTTTTGAAATTATAAGCATTAGCAGGTTATTAGAAACTGAAATCAAACAGTTTTCAACTCAAAACTTTATTCTAGGTGATGTTACATTTGCACATAGGACCCCTTGTTCGAAAGGAGTTTCTGAACTCTCTCGTCCATTGAATTTGTCAGGTTTTGGATGGTTTCTGCTTCAATTGTTTTGCATTAGGACAAAATACCCTCCCAGAGCTGTTGCTTAGATGTGAACTGCCTCCCGCCATCATAGACACTCCTTTTGATGATGCTCCAGAGGTTCTCAATGGGGTTGAGGTCAGGGGAGCATGGGGGTCACACCATAAGTTTGTCCCCTTTTATGCCCATATCAGCCAGAGATGCAGATGTGTTATGTGCAGCATGAGACGGTGCATTATCATGCATGAAAATGATCTTGCTGCAGAATACATGGTTCTTCTTCTTGATCCATGGCAGGAAGTGCTGTTTGAGAAACTCCACATACATTATGGAGTTCATCTTTACCCCTTCAGGGATCCTAAAGGGGCCGATAATCTCTCTCCCCATGATTCCACCCCAAAACATTACTCCACCTCCTCCTTGTTGGTGCCGTAGCCGTGTTTGCATGGGGTGTCCATCAAACAGCCATCCTCCACTCCATCCATCTGGACCATCGAGTGATGCACGGCACTCATCGGTGAAAAAAACAGTTTTGAAGTCAGTCTTCATTTATTGTTTGGCCCACTGGAGCCGTTTCTGCTTGTGTACAGTGGATAGAGAAGGTCGACAGGATGGCTTACGCACAGCTGCAAACCTCTGAAGAACCCTGAATCTTGTTGTTCGGGGGACGTTGGAGGCACCAGCAGCTTCAAAAAGTTGTCTGCTGCTATGACAAGGCTTTTTTGCCGCTGCTCTTTTAACTTGACCTAATTGCCTGTAGGAAAGAGTCCTCAATTTTCCCTTATCAGCCCGCACACGTGTGTACTGTGAATCAGCTACATACTTCTTGATTGTGCGATGATCAGGATGAAGTGTCTTGGCAATGTTGGTTGTAGTCATGCCTTGACCTAAACACTCCACAATTTGTTGCTTCTCAGCAGCCGACACATCCTTTTTCTTTGCCATTTTGGCAGAAAATGTAGGCTGCTTAATAATATGGGACAGCCTTCTTAAGTAGTCTTGACTTTCATTGGACACACCTGCCAAACTTGGGTGTCTGCAATTGCTTACAGTGATATAAAGAGCCCTGACACACATCACCATCAATGAGTTTAACTGACAAACAAAAAAATTCTTACCTTATCACTCCTAAACACTTTTTGCATAATAATTTGGAACACAGTGTACATGTGCTTTTCCACAAAACACTAGTGGTTCACATAGTGAATCTTACAGTTCTAACTTGCCAACCGTGGTCTGTATGGAGTTGTTCAATAAAGAACCCAAAATTAAGATAACAGAGATGGGAGAGGTCTCTATGAATATGAATTCCTAAGTATTTGATACCCTGTGAGGGCCAGGCAAAGGGAAAGTTGGACTGGATGGAATCCTGTATGGATTTGGGGAGGGAGACATCGAGGGCCTCAGACTTCGCTGCATTGATTTTAAAATTTGACCATGTAACAAAGTGATCTATTTCAGCCATCACAGCAGGGATGGATATATGTGATTGAGTGATATATACTATGACATCATCAGCAAATGCAGAGCACTTGTACTCGTTGCCTCCCACCTCAATCCACCTAATATTGGGGTTATGGCGAATTGATGAGAGCAGGTGCTCCATCACTATGATGTATAAGAGAGGGGACAAAGGACATCCCTGCCTTGTCCCATTGGTGATTATGAAAGGTGATGAAAATGTTCCATTTATCTTCAGCCTAGGTGACGTATTGCAATACAGGGCTGTGATTTTGCCTATAAAAGGGTCCCCTAGAACACTACCACCAAGCTTTTAAAGAGAATAATATATGGCGTGCCAGGAGACTCTATGGAATGCTTTCTCAGCATCCAATGAGAGTATCTAATTACAAATTTTTAACTGCATCTAGCCCAGGAAATACTTTGTGCCTACTAGCAGTGTCTGCTAGTCAGCGGATTATCCCAGCTGTTAAGCAAGCTACACCACCTGTAATTTGGACACTTAATTTTTTCAAAGGAAATGGTTCGGGCCCCCGGGACACTCAGTGAAGAGCATCGGGGAGGCACCCCAAGGCACAGGGGCAGGGACTAGTGGTAGGACGCCTTGCGGTGGACCGCCAAGCTCGATCATTATAACAGCTTTTTAACTGCAGCAGCTTTAGTGGACGCTACTGGAGCTAGAATAATCGCGGCTGCTGGCATGAGACTTGCCCTCCAATAGATCCTTGTAAAAGGATTTAAAGTGTACTCATTCAAATTAGAGAGACAATTTAAATGAAAAAGCTTAGACCTGCCTCCACTGCAGGGGGGCTCGCTCGACCCACCAGCGGACAGGCACCAGTATTGGGAGAGGGGGGCTGGCCGTCAGGGTCCACCGCAGCTCTGGCACAAACCCGGCGACATGGAGGTCGCACAGGCAGGAACGGACTGGCCGTGTCGGCTTCTCACTTTTTTGGTTTTAGAAGGGCATGACATGCCTATATTTGTGTCTCCCCCTCCTTTTACTTCTCCACCTCTTTTCTTTTCGCATGACTATATGTACTTGTCACTTTTCCATGTGTTAGTTGTGTCTTCTGAGCAGTTTCTCACCTTTGAAGGTGTTTTCTACGTGTTTCTATGTGTTTTTGTTTGCCTGCCATTGGTTTTAACGGTGTTCGAAGGTGTTCGACGAACAGTTCGACGAACAGTTCGGCGAACATATGGGTGTTCGACGAACCGAACTCGAACACTACGGGGGTGGCTCAACACTAGTAATGAGGCTATACAGCTCCAGATAGGAGATAGCCATTGTGAATCTATTTCTTTCCTGGTGATGGAGGAGGGGGTAGATTCGGCACTTTTGGGTCTGCCCTGATTTGGAGGCATTCCTCCCATCTGGACTGGACGACTGGTCAGGTTATCCAGTGGAGTTCTTCCTGCCAGGGGAATTGTATTATTTCGGTGCTTCCGGTTTCTCGTTCTGAGTTACCTCCGGAGCTGTCAGCGTTACACATTCAATACGTGGAGTATGCAGATCTATTCTCCAAAAAGGCTGCAGAGACTCTACCACCTCACCGGGCGTGTTACGGATCCGGGTGGTGGAACCTCTGTGCTGCGGTGCAAGGAGGGACCAGAGGGGCGTAACTAGGTATCAACCCGGACTTACCAAGGTCGCACGGTGGCTCAATCGACTCCGTGAACCAGGGAAGGACTGAGCAGAGGGACCAGTTGCTACTCTGGACCAGTCCTTGTATGAGAGCAGGTGACTCCCACGGGTCAGAAGGCAGGGACTGACCGGTACAGCAGTTTTCAGGAGAGGTACGTGGAAGGAGTTGGGAATCCGTATGGTGGCCGGGAGTTTTAACTTGTAGGCCACTGGATTGATTTGCTTGAGGACTTCAAATGGACCGATGAACCGTGGAACCAACTTATAGGAGGGTATTTTGAGACGAACATGTTTGGAAGAAAGCCAAACCTTGTCTCCCGGATGAAATTGAGGTGGATCCAGATGTCTCTTATCAGCATGTCTCTTCATCCGCTCGGATCTAGTGTCCTCCCAAATGGTGGAAAATTCGCTGACCAGAGACTCCGCGGCAGGATTGTCCACTGAAACGGAGACGGGAGACGGAATCCGGGGGTGTTGACCGTAGACCACAAAGAACGGGAACTTGGAAGAAGATTCGCTCTCATGGTTATTTTAGGAGAACACGGCCCATGGTAGGAGCTCTACCCTATCGGTATGATGAGCGTTGATGAAGTGCCGGAGGAAGCTGGTAAGGATCTGGTTGATACATTCCACTTGGCCATTGGACTGAGGATAATAAGCAGAGGAGAAATCCAGAGAGACATCCAGCAGCTTACACGTAGCTCTCCAGAAGCGCAAAGTGAACTGGACCCCTCAATCAGACACAATGTGGAGGGGTAGGCCGTGGAGATGTGATGGATGAAGTCATTAGCCCGCACAGATGCAGACGGGAGACCAGGCAGAGGGATAAAGTGGGCCATTTTAGAAAAGCGGTCAGTGACCACCCAAATGACAGTACAACCGGCAGAAACAGGGAGATAAGTAAAAAAGTCCATAGCAATGTGTTGCCATGGGGCAGCAGGTACGGGTAGAGGCAGGAGACGGCCGGCTGGAATACGTCTGGGAACCTTGTTGCGGGCACAGGATGAACAGGCCGTGATGAAGTCTACAACATCCTTGTGCAGGGAAGGCCACCAGTAATGCCGGGTAATGAGCAGGAAGGTCCTCCGCTGGACAGCATGGCCGGCTAGTTTAGATGAATGACCCCAGTGAAGAACCTTCTTACGATCCGGAACCGCTACAAATGTCTTACCGGGTGGGAGACGAGACAGGTCCAAGGGAGCCACATTCATCACTTTGGAGGGATCGATGACATGCATAGGCTCCTCCTCTTGATCGGAAGACAGGAAGGATCGGGACAAAGCATCGGCTTTAATGTTCTTGTCTGCAGGGCGGTAATGTAGGGTAAAGTTGAAACGGGTGAAGAACAAAGACCACCGGGCCTGACGCGGATTGAGTCTTTGGGGATTTTGTAGATATGCCAAGTTTCTGTGGTCAGTATAGATGACCACCGGGTGCAGAGCCCCCTCTAGCAAGTAACGCCACTCCTCCAATGCCAATTTGATGACTAGCATTTCTTGGTCTCCTATGGAATAGTTGCGCTTGGACGAGGAGAAGAGCTTGGAGAAGAAGCCGCAGGTTACCATTCTCCCTGTCGGAAATTTCTGGGTGAGCACCGCTCCGGCTCTGGAAGAGGAAGCATCAACCTCCAGAAAGAACTGTTTGTTGCAATCCGGACGGTGTAGCACCGGGGCAGAATAGAAGGCTTGTTTTAAGTAGAGGAAGGCCTCCTCCGCTTCGGACGTCTATTCCTTAGGATTAGCACCCTTACGGGTGAGAGCAGAGATGGGTGCAGTCTGGGAAGAGAAATGCAGGATGAAGAGGCAGCAATAGTTAGCGAAGCCCAGGAATCGCTGAATCGCCTTCAACCCCTCCGGTCGGGGCCACTTTAAGATGGCAGAGACCTTCTCGGGGTCCTTCCGTAGACCAGTCTTAGAGAGATCATATAGCCCAGGAATGGAAGAGAGGTCTGCTCAAAGAGGCATTTCTCAAATTTTGCGTATAGGTGATTTTGCCTGAGCCTAAGCAGGATCTTACGAACATCCCTCCGGTGTGTGGGTAGATCCGGAGAGAAGACCAAGATGTCGTCCAGGTACACCACTACGCATGAATATAAGAGGTCAAGGAAGATGTCGTTAACTAGTTCTTGGTAGACGGATGGAGTGTTACGGAGGCAGAAGGGCATCACACGGTATTCATAGTGGCCATCCCGGGTATTGAATGCTGTCTTCCACTCGTCTCCTTGGCGGATCCGGACCAAATTATACGCCCCACGAAGATCGAGCTTGGTGAAGATCTTCGCGCCTTTAAGGCGGTCAAACAGCTCTGAGATGAGTGGCAGGGGGTATTTATTTTTTATAGTAATCTGGTTAAGTCCCCTATAATCGATACAGGGGCGTAGAGAACCATCTTTCTTTTTTACGAAGAAGAATCCGGCTCCAGCCCGGGAGGTAGATTTCTGGATGAATTCCCTAGCCAGATTTTCTTCAATGTACTCCGACATGACCCGGGTTTCGACCAGTGACAAGGGGTAGATACACCCACGGGGTGGAGTGGCACAGGGTACCAGGTCGATAGGGAAATCATATGGCCTATGAGGTGGCAGTGTCTCTGCCTCCTTCTTATCGAAGACATCTGCATAAGACCAGTAAGGTGCCGGTAGACCAGGTAAATTAGCCGAAGTAGACGGAGGTTGAACCGGGCGAACCGGAACCAGGCAGGTCTCATGGCAATCCTGCCCCCAACAGAGCACCTCACCGGATTGCCAATTCAGTACGGGTTCATGTCTCTGTAGCCAAGGTAGACCTAGCAAAAGGGAGTGAGAGAGTCCGGATAGCACATGGAAGGAGATCCTCTCCGAGTGCAACATTGCCACCTGAAGGGTTACAGGCTCTGTGACGAGCAAGTTGGTCACCGGAAGGAGTCTTCCATCCACGGAAGCGACTGCCAATGGTTCAGCCAGACATTTGGTGGGAATCTGATATTTCTCTACAAGGGACTGAGAAATGAGATTCTCAGCGGCTCCGGAATCCAGGTAGGCAGTTTCAAAGAAGCGGTTCTCTCCACAGGAAATAGAAACGGATAGATTCAAGAACGGAGTGGATTTACTCTTGCCTAGGACGACCTCTCTGAGTGGTCCTAGATAGTGCTGAGCGAGCATGCTCAACACTGCTCGGTACTCGCCCGAGCATCTCACTACTCAGGATGTTTGGCGAGCACCGAGCATTTCTGGGTTACTCGGGCAGGAGCTCGGGTCTCCGTCCTGCACGTTTGGCGCTCTTTACAGAGCCAATGAACATGCAGGGATTGCCAGCCAGTCACTGCAATGCTGCAGCCATGTTGTTTGTGGGGATTACAGTGATTGGCTGGCTGCACAGGGTCACCTCGAGTATTTAAAACCGGGCGCCGCCATCTTGGACACAGTCGCTCCGGATCAGACAGTGTAGGGAGAGTGCTGCTGAGTTAGGGGGAGATATATAGTGCGAAATAGGTAGTGTAGGGACTCTAAAGCCTGCCAATTCAAACAAACAGCCCTTCTCAGGACTAATATCCATCCCAGATATCAGGCAGGCAGGCTGTATAGGAGACGCAGTGGTTATACCAGCAAACGCTGCATTACAGTCCTGTGTGCTCCTGTTGGAGAAAATGCTAGACTTATCCCCTAGTCTCAGGGGCCAGGAAAAATCCTTTTTTTTCCATCTAAATCCTGTATTTTTTTTTCTCAGTCAGCCTGTACAAATACGCGTCTTATTAACCATTTGGCATCCCCCCCCGCCCAAAAAAAAACATTGAGTGTGTCTGTGACTGTTCAGACACCAATATATCTGTTTAAAAGAGTCTGGTGTAGGCCAGATAACTAGAACTGTGGTTTTGCAGTTCCACGGGTCAAATCTCTGTATTATCCTGCTTTTGGCATTTTTTGCTGTAAAAAAAAACTGTAATTGTGTCTCCCTGTCTGTTCAGACATCAATAAATCTGTTTAAAAGATTCTGGTGTAGGCCAGAGAAATAGAACTGTGGTTTTCCTCTTCCACGGTTCTAATTTCCTTTTTTTACCCTTTTTCCATTGATAGTGTGAGTGTAAGCTATTTTACTTCAATTATAGTGGGCAAGGCACGTGGCAAGGGACGTGGAACTGGACGTTCTGCTGATGGTGCATGCAGAGGACGGGGCCGTGGCCAAGGTGAAAATATGCCACAACCAACAACCACATCTTCTCGCTCCCACTTCTTAACCGAATTACTAGGGAAGCACACTACAACACCAGTATTGCAAACTGATCAGTGTGAATAGGTTATTAATTGGATAGCAGATAATACTTCCAGTTACCTGGGCACTACCACCTCCGGTCTGTCTTCCACACGGTCAAGTTATAGTAGCCGTGAGTCTCGACCGCATACTCCTCCTCACTCTGATGCTCCTTCCTCCCACCATGCCGAGTGTCGTCAGACAGCAACTGATCCCACAGTTGGACACTCTGAAGAGCTGTTCACTGGTCCATTTCCATATTTGTGCCCTTCGCCTGCTCCGCTTGAAGTGGTGGAAGAGGAGATCCCATGTAGCGATGGCCAAATATTTGAACTGCCACGGCCACAGGAAGTCGACGCTGGCAATTTGTCACAAGAGGTGGACGATAATGAGACACAATTGCCACAAAGTGAGGAGGAGTATCGTGGTGCGTAAGTGGAAGAGGAGGAGGTAGTGGATGATCTAGTAACTGACCCAACGTGGCAGGAGGACACGCAGAGCGAGGCCAGCAGCACACAGGGGGAGGGAGGCAGAGTTCACCAACAGGCAGGAAGAAGCAGTGTGGTGGCCGCACACAGAAGGCGGGCAACAGTTGCCCGTAACACCAACATGAGGGACGTTGCCAGTACAACAGGTAGGACTTCCAGAGTCTGGAATTTTTTTAAAGACTCTGCTGATAACCCCAAAAAGGCCATTTGTACCACCTGCCATGCCAGCATCAGCAGGTGTGACAAAACTACCAGCCTGACCACCACTAGCATGATCAGGCACATGTCAGCAAAGCACCCGACTTTGTGGGGCGAACCCCAGGGTCCACGACCAGTGTCAGCGGGTGTCAACAGCTTCTTCCGCTGTTGTGCGTGTAATAGAACCCCCTGTTGTGCGTGCAAGGCATGGTGGAGAGACAGAATCCTTCCGCAACCTAATGGCGGTGGCCGTCCCTCGGTACTCGGTCCTCAGCCAACACTATTTTGCCTGGTGTGCCATCCCCGCACTACACAAGCACGTGTCCCAAAACATCTGCCGTGCCCTCTACAACGCAGTTACTGGGAGAGTCCACCTGATAACGGACACGTGGACAATTGCTTGTGGCCAGGGACGGTACATCTCCCTGACGGCACACTGGGTAAACATAGTGGAAGCCGGGACCCAGTCGGACCTTGGGACGGAACACATCCTCCCCACACCGAGGATTGGGGGCCCTATGTCAGTCAGAGTTGCCCCCACAGTGTACAGCTCCTGCAAATCATCCTCCTCCTCCTCATGTTCAGCCTCCGTGTCAGATATCACCACATCAGTTACAAGTTGGAAGCACTGCAGTACTGCCTCAGCCAAGCGGCAACAGGCTGTGATGAAACTCATAAGCTTAGGTGATAAACCTCACACTGCTTGTGAGTTGTGGACAGCTGTGAAAGAGCAGGCATATCTGTGGCTGAGACCGCTGAACCTACATCCAGGCATGGTCATGTGTGACAATTGCCGTAACCTGGTGGCGGCTCTGAGGCAAGGCGAGATCACACACGTACCATGCCTGGTACATGTGCTTAACCTCGTGGTTCAGCGGTTACTTAAATCGTACCCCGAGTTGCCAGATCTGCTCGTCAAAGTACGCCGCCTGTCAGCTTATTTTCAGAAGTCGGCTACAGCTTCCGCTGCCCTTGCTGTGTTGCAGCAGCGTTTGCAGCTTCCGGCACACCGACTGGTGTGTGATGTCCCCACTCGTTGGAACTCTACCCTCCACATGTTGCAAATGATTTGTGAGCAGAAGAGAGCAGTTGTGGAGTACCAGCTGCAACAAAGCCGTCGATATTCAGGTCAGACTCCACACATAAGACCTCAGGAGTGGACCTGAATGTCTGACATATGTACCATCCTGACAAACTTTGAGAAGTCCACCAAGATGGTGAGTGGCGATGACGCCATCATTAGCGTCAGCATCCCACTTGTCTGTCTTTTGCAACGCTCTCTGCAGAGAATTAAAGAGGAGGCATTGCAGCCAGAGTATGATGAGATGGATCAAGAAGTAATAATGGGCGATTACACACAGCCCAGCCTCATCTCATCCCAACGTGCATTGGGGGACAATGAGGGAGAGGAGGAGGAGGAGGAAGAACAGGAGCTGGTATCATGCACTGTAGACGGTAGTACCTGTACAACTGTCATACAGTCGGTTCAGCATGGGTGGCCTGAGGACAGGAGGGAGGAGGAGGAGAGCATGGTCAGTCGTCATCTTGGTGAGGACACGGAAGTCTTGCCCGTTACGAGTCTGGCACGCATGGCTGACTTTATGTTACGCTGCCTTAACCATGACCCTCACGTTGTCAAAATGTTGGGTGACAGTCACTAATGGTTGGTGACACTTTTAGACCCCCACTACAAGGAGAACTTTCACTCTCTTATTCCTGAGGTGGAGAGGTCTACAAAATTGTGGCAGTACCAGAAGGCCCTTGCTGCAGAACTGTTAAAAATATTCCCATCTGAACACGCTAGCTGCAGAGGTCACAGTTCGTTGACCAACCAAGTCGTACAGGCGAGAGAGACGCAACTCCAATACAGCAGAGGCAGGGGAACACTGTCAACATTCTGGGACAGTTTTCTGAGACCCGCCCAGCTTACAGGCCCTGAGGCGTGGGGTACTCTCACAAGGAGTGGAAAGTTTCAAAAGATGGTGAGGGAGTACCTTGCCGACCGTACCAGCATCCTCCGTGATTCCTCTGTGCCTTTTAATTATTGGGTATCCAAGCTGGACACTTGGAATGAACACGCTCTGTACGCATTGGAGGTCCTGGCCTACCCTGCCGCTAGCGTGTTATTGGAGCGTATTTTTAGTGTCGCTGGGGGAATTATAACTGATAAGTAGAGATGAGCGTTGTTCTACTCGAACTGTTCGCCAATCTCAAATTCGAGCTGTTTTGGGCGGTGTTCGAGCCGTTCGGCGAACACGAACAATTTGAGAAAAATTCGGCTGTTCGAGGTTATGTTCGATAACTGTTCGTGCACCAAAATCATAACTGGATTTTTACTCAGTAATGATGAAAATTAATGTTAATACGCAGTTTGAGTGTACAGCGGGGTGGGGGGAGGGGCAGGGGATGGATCTCTGCAGGAACAATGAAGATCTCCATTTTTTTTTCTCTTTCCGGCATTTGCAGTGGGGAGGTGCAATCTGTCAGCCTATCAGCAGCGCACACACGGAGCGAAGTGCTTTTTTTCACACAAGCAAGGGCATGTGTCATTGGCAGTGTATGTCACATGTCCTTGCACTATAAGACCAAGCCATTTTCCCCGTCGCCACCATTTTCTCACTGCTGCAGCTGCGTGTTAGACGGCACCGCTGTTGCTGTGTGCGCTATACCTTGTTAATTTCAAGCCAATTTTCGCACAAATCTACAGATAGCTTGGGAGTAGGGAATAGTTGTGATTGCAGTCCTTTTAAGGACTAGGTTACAGAATTTCCTACGACTTTTATCAGGCAGGTCTGTGCTCTTAAATAGATAGATTGTGGGAGTAAAGACTAATTGTAATTGGAGTCCTTTTCAGGACTAGGTTACATCAGTTCCTATCAGTTTTTGCCAGGCAGGTCTGTGCCACTGCTGTGCAAGTTTTTTTCACAGCATTTGGCTGAATCTAGCAAAGCTAATCCTTTTTGGCCTATTGCAGAGTGTGTTAGTCAGTGGAGTAGCCTATCTGTGTTGCAAGATATACCACCTGTGTATAGAATACCAATTTTTTTACTGCACCTAGTGAAGTAAAATCTTTTGGGCATAGCATCATTCTATTAGTCCATCTATACTGACCTCCATCAGGTTGCAAATTGAATATAATTTTTTTCTGCATCTAGCTCTGAAAAAATATTGGGCTTCTAGCTGTGTGTGGGACTTGTTCTATTACTCCATCTATACAGACCTCCATCAGGTTGCAAACTGAATATATTTTTTTCTGCATCTACCTCTGAAAAAATATTTGGGCTTCTAGCTCTGTGTGGGACTTGTTCTATTAGTCCATCTAGACTGACCTCCATAAGGTTGCAAACTGAATATAATTTTTTTCTGCATCTACCTCTGAAAAAATATTTGGCCTTCTAGCTGTGTGTGGGACTTTTTCTATTAGTCCATCTATACTGACCTCCATCAGGTTGCAAATTGAATATAATATTTTTCTGCATCTAGCTCTGAAAAAATGTTTGGCCTTCTAGCAGTGTGTGGGACTTGTTCTATTAGTCCATCTATACTGACCTCCATCAGGTTGCAAACTGAATATATTTTTTTCTGCATCTACCTCTGAAAAAAATATTGGGCTTCTAGCTGTGTGTGGGACTTGTTCTATTAATCCATTTATACAGACCTCCATCAGGTTGCAAACTGAATATATTTTTTTCTGCATCTACCTCTGAAAAAATATTGGGCTTCTAGCTGTGTGTGGGACTTGTTCTATTAATCCATCTATACAGACCTCCATCAGGTTGCAAACTGAATATAATTTTTTTCTGCATCTACCTCTGAAAAAATATTTGGGCTTCTAGCTGTGTGTGGGACTTGTTCTATTAGTCCATCTATACTGACCTCCATAAGGTTGCAAACTGAATATAATTTTTTTCTGCATCTACCTCTGAAAAAATATGTGGCCTTCTAGCTGTGTGTGGGACTTGTTCTATTAGTCCATCTATACTGACCTCCATCAGGTTGCAAATTGAATATAATATTTTTCTGCATCTAGCTCTGAAAAAATGTTTGGCCTTCTAGCAGTGTGTGGGACTTGTTCTATTAGTCCATCTATACTGACCTCCATCAGGTTGCAAACTGAATATATTTTTTTCTGCATCTACCTCTGAAAAAATATTGGGCTTCTAGCTGTGTGTGGGACTTGTTCTATTAATCCATCTATACAGACCTCCATCAGGTTGCAAACTGAATATATTTTTTTCTGCATCTACCTCTGAAAAAATATTGGGCTTCTAGCTGTGTGTGGGACTTGTTCTATTAATCCATCTATACAGACCTCCATCAGGTTGCAAACTGAATATATTTTTTTCTGCATCTACCTCTGAAAAAATATTGGGCTTCTAGCTGTGTGTGGGACTTGTTCTATTAATCCATCTATACAGACCTCCATCAGGTTGCAAACTGAATATAATTTTTTTCTGCATCTACCTCTAAAAAAATATTTGGGCTTCTAGCTGTGTGTGGGACTTGTTCTATTAGTCCATCTATACTGACCTCCATAAGGTTGCAAACTGAATATAATTTTTTTCTGCATCTAGCACTGAAAAAATATTTGGCCTTCTAGCAGTGTGTGGGACTTGTTCTATTAGTCATCTATACTGACCTCCATCAGGTTGCAAATTCAAAATAATTTTTTGTCTGCATCTACCTCTGAAAAAGTATTTGGCCTTCTAGCAGTGTGTGGGACTTGTTCTTTTAGTCCATCTATACTGACCTCCATCAGGTTGCAAACTGAATATAATTTTTTTCTGCATCTAACTCTGAAAAAATATTTGGCCTTCTAGCAGTGTGTGGGTCTCATTGTATTAGGCCATCTATACCAAGCTTCACCAGCTTTTCAATTAATAATAATTTTTCGCTGCATCTAGCCCTGAAAATAATTTTTCTTCCCAATAGTGGTAGCAATAGAAATATGGGGCGCGCTCCTGGCTTACAAAAATATACGCTTCATAACAAAAAACACCAGCTTAGCGCACTGCATTAATAAGATGGCATCATAGTCTCTCCCAGTGCTAGGCCTACTACCCAGGCTAGCATTCCTGTGCCTAAAACACAATGTATGGGTCCGCGCTAGCCACTATGCTGAGGGGTCTAAAGCTGCTGCTAACGCTTTATAACAATTCAATTGGCAGATTTTCACAGAGCTCTTCCACAATGCCCACCCATCGGGACAACAGTTGCCCACCTTCCCTATGGGATCTAGTGGCAAATAGTTAATGCCATTAATCAGAGCGTCAGTTGCCCCGTCGACGTGGCAAGCATACGGTAAGGCATGGGAAGAGTGGACACGACTAGTAGCAGGCAGACGGGTTGACCAATGTGAACAAGCCAGATCACAAGTCACCATAGAATTTCTCCACCAGCTAATGATGAGGGGCATATCAGGGGCGTCAGCGCAGCGGTGTCTGACCGGAGTAGCATTTCACTTCCAACTACTGAATTGGGTAGATGTGACAAAGATTCATCATCAGACAATCCATAAAAGGGTGGAAAAGGGGTCAGCCAAGTCAGGAGTGTAGACGTCCCGTCCCGTGTCACTAAAACGGATTTCTCACATCATATCCCTAACACCATTAACATGACACTCACAATTTGAAGCAACACTACTGTCTACTGCATTTGTGATCGCCTTCTTCGGGGCGCTATGCATAAGCAAATTAGTCCCTCAATCCAAAATTAGCACCAGTGGAGGCTTATTACACCAGGACGTAGTCATAGGCAATAATGCAATACGTCTACGCATACACAAATCGAAAATGGTTCCAGCGGGCAGGGGCACTTGGGTACTTCTACAACCCACAAACGGTACACTGAGTTGGGTAACAATAGTAAAACCATATCTAACCATCAGATCACAAAGTAATTTGTTCCTATCACACATTGATGGGACGCCATTATCAAGATACCAGTTCCAAGCTATATTTAATAAATGCATAACATCGGCAGGGAACCACCCCAAAGATTACGGGACACACTCATTCCGCATAGGCGCGGCCACAGAAGCAGCAAGAGCAGGACTGTCAGAAACGGAAGTTCAGAGGATAGAGAGATGGTGATCCACGTGTTTGGCAAGATACATAAGACCGGACTTGTTATCCTAACGTGGTTTGTTTCTTTTACAGGTGACGCTAAGCCAACAGTGTGGGTGATAGGCCACTCGTATATATATTGGGCAGATTAAAGGGCGAAAGTCCACCCAGGCGGGAGGAAATTAGAGTTTCATAACACATATTTCAACTGGAGAGGTATTAGAGGCCTGCTATGGCCACAGGTACTAATGGAGGTAATCAAGGTAGGGAGAGAGGCAAGATGTCTGGTCATCTTAGTTATACAGGCCGGGGGAAACAACCTAGGTCATCACAAGAGCGCATAACTAATGGCAATAATGAAACTAGACACTGAGCGCTTCAGAGAATTTTTCACAAAACTAGCTATAGTATGGTCAGAGATTGTGCCGATAGCGGTATGGCAAGGTGCGCGAGACATCACGGCCATCGAACGGACAAGGCGGGTAATAAATATTCGGATGGCAAAATTTAGAAGAGACAGAGGCGGTGTAGTGGTACGACACCGACAACTGGAAGGAGATAAAGCAGGCCTCATATGGCCCGACGGTGTTCACTTAATGGATATTGGACTGGACATATTCCTGTCAGGACTCCAGGATGGAGTGGAACAGCGTTAAGAGTGATGGGTGGGGGTCAGAGTCCTGCATACGAGTACGCAGGATCCTCCGTGGCCTGGAAATAGAAAGGACATGTTGGAGAGTTACACTTGTTGGCCAAGTTGCCGGAGTGGAGACCCAGGGCATGCTGCAACAAGCTGAATTATTTTAGAAATAAAATGTCTTTCTAATAGAATGAGTATAAAGAGTTAATAAAGCTGTGACCGATCGTCACCCATCCAGTTGTAAGAGTTACATTATTGTATTGTCAAGGAAAGGGGGGCGGTAGGGGGGCTGAGCGTCTGGGTTTGGTTGGGGGTCCCCACAGTCTGCCTAGGCTAGATGCATTTAAAAATTCTTATTAGATACACAGGCGGTGCAGCTTGCTTCGCAGCTGGGCTACTACGCCCAAAGTATTGCCTAGGCTAGATGCAGTTAAAAATTCTACGCTGACTAGCAGACACTGAAGATTTGGAGCAGACCTCTGAGTAAACAGCTCTTCAGACTCAATCATCTGTGTTACCCCAAGCCATAGTGTATGTAGTTTCTTACAGTTAAAAGGGGGGGGGGAGCGACCCAACCCACCTGGAATTGACGATGCCAACGTCACGTAAGACACAGCAAGGGGACTCCAAAAAGAGTTTCCATTTTTTCCCAAAATTGTGGCACAGACACCACTTAACCCTAGAACGCATACCTGGGGCCTCGCAGTCCCGCCCTGTTAATTGTTTTCTATTTTCTGCAAGATTACTTTAGTTAGAATTTTGAAACTCTAGGTATTCTTCATGTATATAGTTGTTTGTCATTTGAGTTTGAGTTATTCAATGTTATTTGCACACGGGCCTAAAAGGCCCCAGGTATATGAAAGTGTAGATTTTTATGGTCATGCGTTCTAGGGATAAGTGGCATCAATTGCCCCACAGTTGCTTAAAACGGTTGGTGAGGTGATATTACCAAATCCTCAAGCTTTTAGCCTCCCAAGGATAACACAGGATTAGAAAAGTCCATGCGAATCCATGATTTGTTCATCTTTATGAACGTGAGTCTGTCTACATTCTCAGTGGACAGCCGCGTGCGCTTATCTGTCAGCACACCATCAGCAGCGCTGAACACACGTTCAGAGAGAACACTGGCTGCAGGGCATGACAAGATCTCCAAGGCGTGAGTGGCGAGCTCCGGCCATTTTTCCAGATTGGAATACCAAAATGAGCAAGGGTCCAGTGACACAGTCATGGCTTCGATGTTCACTTGGAGATACTCCTGCACCATCCTCTCTAGGCATTGACTATGTGTCAGACTTCTTGTCTCCTGTCGCCTTGCAAAGGATGGTCTAAAAAAGTGGTGAAACGATTTCACAAAATTGCTGTTACCAGCAGATACTGTGTTACTGTTACGGTTTGAGTGATGAAGACTCGACAGTCCCGCGGTTGGCAAGTTAGAACTGTGAGATTCACTTCGTGCACCACTGGTGTTTTGTGGAAAAGCACATGTAAGATTCTGCAACAGCGTCTGCAGATACTCCTGCATGCGTCAATCCCTTTTTATGGCAGGAATTATTTCGGCAAATTTACTTTTGTACCGGGGATCTAAGAGTGTGGCAACCCAGTAGTCGAGATTACTTCGAATTCTGCAATCTGAGGGTCATGTTGCAGGTAGTGCAGCAAGAAGGCACTCACGTGTCTTGCGCATCCAGGAGGACCAAGTCCTTGTTGTGTTGGTAGCGAGGTAAGAATCATGCTTCTTTCCTCTGCCCTCTCCCCCCAACCTCGCACAACAGAAATGTGATCAAGGTCTCCCTCATCTGATGAGTCTTCCATGCCCATCGCCAGTTCATCCTCCACTTCTTCCTCGGCTACTGCACCTTCCTCAACAGTTTGGCTGCTACCATGCGCCCTGTTTAATCCCTCTCCCCCACCCTCCCATGCCTGCCTCCTTGGTGCTGCCAACCGTCTGGACCTTGGAGATGTTATCCCTTCCGCATACGACTCCTCCTCTACTTCCTCCACCTCCTCTTGTCCGACCACCTGACTCTGAATTCTGTTTAATGTGTGCTCCAGCATGTAAATCACCGGAATAGTTATGCTGATAATTGCATCGTCGTCAGCACTAAACATCTTCGTCGCCATTTCAAAACTGTGCAGAAAGGTGTGTGGCGCCCCTGAGGGTGCAGTCACCAAAGAGTTACTGCATCTCACCCAGAGGTGTGGTATCTCACCCTCAGGTAAGGAAGGTGTATGGCTCGGGACCCTAACACCTGCATCCAACACATACCCGCAGTGGGGTTAGGGCGAGATTGCTCCTAAGGGAGAGCACAGTCCCAGGTCCCTAGCTGGTGGGAGGATCCTATGTAGTGGGTGCTTAGGGGAGCAGCTTAGGGGAGCACATGACAGGGAGAGTATAAATAGGAAGCCATCTTAGAAAGAGCAAGCCAGTCAGAGGAGGAAAAGTGACAGGAGCAGAGGCTCGGCATGAGCTCTGCTCCGGAGGCGGGCCTAGCCTGGGAGGCCCAGGACTGAAGGAGAGAAGAGAGGAGTGGGAGCAGGAAGGCTCCAGGAACCGAAGGGACCCTAGGGCTACGGGCCATGCAGAAGGCCACCTGTACTCCCGCTGCTATCAGGAGGTAGAGGGGTCAGGCCAGATAAGGGGAACCGGTCCCTCAACTAGAGGAGAAACAGCAAGGCTCAACTAGAAACCGGAGGCTGCAGCATTTCATGTACTGCAGGCAAAAGTCCACACCAGTCTCACTAAGAAGGTAGCCACATACGACCCAGGGGACGGAACACAAGTCGCCCGCCAAGGCCCGAGGATACCGGATAGAAGTGTCACTGGGTGTGAGGTGCAGGGAGAAGGCCAGAGAAAGGACACACAGAAGGGGGTCCTGCTAAGTACTCCGGAGCTATCTGGGGGTGGACTGAGCCCCTCACTGAGTACGCACAGCACGACGGGTGAGATAGCTCTGGTACCTGTAATCTGGACTGCAACAACTGTGAGTAAAGATCTTGGGACTGCATCACACGGACTCTGTGTTCATTACTGACTCCCTGCACTACAACCACCATCATCCACCCACACTGCCCTGAAGCTACACTCTTCCTGTGGTGAGTAATAATACTATTGCAGCAAAACCACCAGCTTCAGAGGACTGTTCCGCAGCGGCGGCCCCTTTGGCCGCACTCCACAGGTGGCGTAGTCGGACATTATAAAATCCATATATACAAATTACCGTTGGATTGACCGCCCTGGGTCACGGACCAGGTCACCGCCACAGTGACTACAACCCCCATCGTCTACCGGCCCGGCTCCGGGTACCCCACGGCCCAGGGGGCGCGTCAACTTCATAGGTCCTTGATCTGAGACCACTCCTGCTGTGTGATTTGCCCCACCTCTGGATCTCGTTGGCCCAGGCTATACGTCAGAAACTATTGCACCAGGGCTTGTCGGTGCTGCCACAGTCGCTGCAACATGTGCAGAGTTGAATTCCACCGTGTCGGCACATCGCATTTCAGCCGGTGAACTGGCAGGCCCAACGACTTCTGTAGAGATGTAAGTCGTTGAGCTGCGGGATGCGAACGGCGGAAGTGAGCACACAGCGACCGTGCCCTCTGCAGAAGGCCATCTAGTCCAGGATAGTGGGCTAAAAATTTATGGACAACCAGGTTCAACACGTGAGCCATACAAGGGCCGCACCCAGGTTTGCAGCATTGTCGCACACGGCCTTCCCTGGTTGCAGGTCCAGTGGAGACAACCTTTCATGAAACTGGGTCTCCAGAGCTGACCACAAGTCCTCAGCTGTGTGACCCACATTTCCCAGACATTTCAAAGTAAACACTGATGCCGTTGAGCCCTGCTGCCAGCATAGTAAGGAGGTGCGCAGTTAGAAAGCAGGTGGCATTACCAGACAGGCTTTGGGTGCAGGTGGAGGACCGAGAGGAGGTTGAGGAGGCAGAAGCAGTGGAGGAACTTCTAGATAAAGAGGATTCACGTACAACTCGCTGGGACGGCAAGACTTGGACAGCAGCCCCTTGTCCTGCTGTCACCATAGTTACCCAGTGCCCTGTCAGCGACATGTAACGCCCCTGTCCATGCCTACTCGTCCAAGTGTCTGTGGTGAAATGCACCCTGTCACACACAGAGTTTCTCAAAGAAGCGGTGATGTTGTGTGCGACATGCTGGTGGAGCGCAGGCACACCTTTCTTTGAGAAGTAGTGCCGACTGGGCATCTGGTACTGGGGCACTGCGACGGACATAAGGTCTCAAAAATCCACTGTGTCCTCCAGGCGGAAAGGCAGCATTTCTGTAGCCAACAGCTTGCAGATGGTGAAATTCAACCTCTTAGCTTTCTCATGGCTAGGAGGAAATGGTCTTTTACTTGTCCACATCTGAGGGACCGAGGGCTGGCTGTTGTGCTTTGACGGGGTTGAGTAGGGTGTCCCTGGCAAACTGCCGGTCTGTGAGGAAGATGCAGGCGGACATGTTAGGTTGCCTTGATCCAAAGGTGGTGCTCTCGATGTCAGAGAGCTCTCAACACCAGCAGGTGTTTCCACTTCCCAATGAACTGACGACCTGCCAATCACACTGGCTGTTGCAGGTAAAGAGGTGGCAGGTCTGCGTCCAAAAACATGTGTGACTGCTGTCCCCCCAGTCACAGAGGATGAAGAGGCCGCGGATGCACAAGATGGGGCAGACGGTGGTTGGCCCAGCCTGCTAGGCCGCATTGTAGCACAGTGAGCTTCCCACTGCAACTTATGCTTCATATCCATGTGACGGTACATGCATGAAGTACTCAAACTATGGATTTTTTGGCCTCTACTTAGCTTTTGGTGACAAATATTACAGATAACACGAGTTGGGTCATCCTTATCGATCTGAATAAATGCCCAGGCTATGCAAGGCTTAGAGCCCATGCGACCTGAAGAGCCACTACGACTTGTGGTCAGAGGCAGAGTTGTGGTTGAGGATGCAGTTGTTGACGTGCTTCCAGTACTCCGTCTCTGTCCAGGAAGGCGCAACCTAACCTCGTCGTCAATAGCATCTGTGACGCCCCGCTGTGCTTGGTATCACAGATCCTAGAAGAGTGTATTGATGTAATCCTCCACAAGAGGCCCCCATAAACATTCACACATCTCCACCTTCCACCTCAGACCAGCAGAGGGAGCCCGTTAGGGATATAAATAGGGAAGGTGGAGCTAGGCAGTTCAGTTCCTCTGAAGAGTTCCTGCAGTAGAGAAGCCTAAGAGAGGTCAGTCTGCAGTGGAGCTCAGTCTAGTCTAGAGAACTCAGTTAATAGTTCAGCAGTGGAGCACGAGGCTCCTGCTAGCTAGATTCAGGGAGCCCAGATAGAGCTTAAGGTGTGCCGGCGTCATAAGATCGGTGAAGCGCGGCAAGCTGCCGTTACTGTGTATAGCCTATTGAGGGCCCGAGTAGGCCGAAGGCGAGTGGCGAGTTAGTACATAAGGGGCAGAGGAGCTTAACCAGCTCACCCCGAAGCATTTACCGGACACCGGATCCGAGCTTACCGGGATCTCTATGACCCAGTAAGGCATAACTGGAATCCCTGGAGAACTACAAGTCCCAGGATCGCTAAGGTGCTGATACGTAACAGAGCCAGGAGACGCTTAGGCCCCGCATACTGGGAGCGTGAACTTCAAGAGAAGGCCCTACCACAAGGTCAGCCAGCGCAGGACAGAGACAAAGTTAGGCCTAGCTCCAAGCAGGTCAGAAACTTACTGCGCAGAGGCAAGAAACAGGAGGCCCCACACCCGCTCATTGGGGAGGATCCTGATATGCACCCTTCACCCTACAGTGCTCCAGGATGTGCCTGAATTTCCTCCAGTAAAAGGTACTGAAGTGACTACCGTGTCCGTTTCCGTTCTTGCTCTGACCCAGCTGGGTCTCGCCTGTCCTGCATTCCCCCTGCATATGCTGCCCTGAGACCTAGCTCCACCTGTGGGGAGCTATACCATCGAGCTGCCTTATCACGGGCCTCAGTGGACTGCTGCAGCGCTGGTGCTTCTCACCAGATACCACAGGTGGTGTCACAAACTCTTATAAAATTAACAATTATCCACCCTTTTAAAGAGTGACCCCAGGGTACGGGCCAGGGAGCCGACCACCGCGACATCCCAAAGGCCAGGCAAAGGCCCGGGTGACCTCATCGACTGGCTGACTGTGGGTTGACAGTAAGTGGGATCTCCAACCTTGTCATCATCACCCTGTGTGTTATCACACCCGTCGTCCTCAAAGCCAACCTCTTCCTGCCCTGACCGAAAAGTCAAGTTGTCGCTCCAATCAGGTATTTGAGTCTCATCATCGTCTTCATCATTGTCTCCAACAACAGGAGTTACAGTTTGGGAACGAGGGTCTACATTATGCTCAGAACCTTCTTCATCTGGTCCTGGATCCGACTTATAAAGATTCTGGGCATCAGTGCAGATCATTTCCTCGTCTGGATTAACAGAAGCTCTGGAGCAGACCTCCATTTCCCAGGCTATAGTATGAGTAAACAGCTGTGCAGACTCAACCATCTGTGTTACCCCATACTCAGACGGGCAGCTGGAGACTTGGGAGCTGTGAGGAAGCAAGTGCGATTGGGGTGACACCTCTGAGGACTGGAGTATTTGTGATGTTGAAGTTGAGGTGGAGGAGAGCCCACTAGAAGGAGCACTTGATATCCGCTGAAGCACCTGCTGTTTTTGTGCCTCATCTGGAATTTGTAGCGATGGGCGTGTCCGTAACAAAGGGATCGTATCACATTGTCCACGAAAAGAAGTCGACATGTTAGTTTGGCTGGAAGATGGTCTTTCTTCTGCAGATGTTTTTCCCCTCCCACCGCGGGGGGCTCGACCCACCAGCGGACAGGCACCAGTATTAGGAGAGGGGGGCTGGCCGTCAGGGTCCACCGCGGCTCTGGCACAAACCCGGCGACACGGAGGTGGCACGAGCAGGAACGGACTGGCCGTGTCGGCTTCTCACTTTTTGGATTTTAGAAGGGCATGACATGCCTATATCTGTGTCTCCCCCTCCTTTTACTCCTCCACCTCTTTTATTTTCGCATGACTATATGTACTTGTCACTTTTCCATGTGTTAGTTGTGTCTTCTGAGCAGTTTGTCAGCTTTTGGACACCTTTGAAGGTGTTTTCTATGTGTTTCTATGTGTTTTTGTTTGCCTGCCATTGGTTTTAACGGTGTTCGAAGGTGTTCGACGAACAGTTCGACGAACAGTTCGGCGAACACACGGGTGTTCGACGAACCGAACTGAACTCGAACACTACGGGGGTGGCTCAACACTACTGATAAGCGCACTCGCCTGTCAACTGAAAATGCTGACAAGCTGACCGTTATCAAAATGAACAAGGGCTGGATTGGGACAGACTTCTCATCACCACCAAATGACAGCATAGTAACATAAAGTCAAATCCACTGTGTTATTTTGGGAGGTGTATTCCCATACACC
Source organism: Phyllobates terribilis (assembly GCF_046119375.1). Taxonomy (NCBI): domain Eukaryota; kingdom Metazoa; phylum Chordata; class Amphibia; order Anura; family Dendrobatidae; genus Phyllobates; species Phyllobates terribilis. The sequence continues at coordinate 290,547,040 of NW_027362769.1, forward strand.
GCTTCACACCCACATATGGGTATACGCTACCTCATTTCGGCTGTTTTTTGCTCTTCTCCTAATCCTCAGCCTCCACTCCACCACCACTATACCACAAGGGTGACCGTGGTCCTTGTTGCCAGCATTGCAAGTTCCTCCGTCCTAATTTTTGGCTGCTTTTGTTTGGAAGGCATAGGATAGGCAAAGAGTATGGGAGACCCACTCCCCAATAATGGGAATAATGTTTTTAATATGCTGTACTGCATGGCTCTTGTAAGGGGCATTAAAATTGTCTTGTTAAGCTACTGCGACCTCCACGTCTCTTCCAAGGGGCATTAAAACCGTCTTGTTAAGCTAAGTCGACCTCCACCACTTTTCCAAGGGGCATTAGAACCGTCTTGTTAAGCTACTGCGACCTCCACCATTCTTCCAAGTGGCATTAAAACCGTCTTGATACGCTACTGCGACCTCCACGTTTCTTCCAAGGGGCATTAAAACCATCTTGTTAAACCACTCTGAACTCCACAGCTCTTACAAGGGGCATTGAAATGTTGTTTTAATGAACTGTAACCTCCACGACTCTTCCAAATGGCATTGTATTTCCTCCTAATTTTAGTCAGCTTTTACTTTTCAATGCATAGGCGAACACTAAGGGAGACCCACTCCCCAATAATGGGTGGAAGGTTTTTAGTATGCAGTTCCTCCTAATTTTTGGAAAGCCTTCCATTCACTGCTTAGGCCAACAGTGCAAAAGAGACCCAGTTGCTATAAATGGAAAAAATGGTTTAGTTAAGGCCCTTTGACCTCCATGTCACTTCCAAGGGGCATTGGAGTGCCTCGAAATTTTTGGTAGGCATTGCACTAACTGCATGCCCTTTAATTGTGTAGCCAACCCGCTTCTTTTGGTACAGAAACATATCCTACAAGACATGTGTGGTTGACTGGCCTGATATTGATGTGAATGGTCCCTGTTCCTCCTGCTCTTTCTCCTTTGCCACCACCTCATCCATTATTCATCACCTGGAGCTTTGTTTTAACGGGAGTCATAGAACTGGGATAATAGCAGGAAAACATCCAGCAATCCTCGGAGGAGGTAGGATATGCGCCAAAACGCTGACCACCTCAGGCCTTGCCGCTACTACATACATGCACTTGCATTCCAAGAAAACAAAGCAGATGCTTACTTTTATCATCATCATGCTCCTCATCTTTGCACTCTCAACTCCCCTGATGGAGAAGCCAGGGCCCACCGGAGGAGTCTGGTTCTCTGGTGGGCTCGTCCAATGCTGCCCTAAAGCAGGCCGGGCTAAGAAAAGTGTGGGGGAAGTTCACAGGAGAAATAGTGGCGTCTGGGGGCCGTTTATGGACACCTGGCTGCCCCTAGGCAGCTGGGGACCGTGTGTGGACACCTGGCCACGGGGCGGCTGAGGACCGAGCGTGGACACCCGGCCGCCGGGTGGCTGGGGACTGAGTATGGATACCAGGCCGCCGATGCAGCCATGACATGGTGGCCGGAGTCTGCCTCCACATGCCTAAAAGGCCCAATTTCAAGTGCAAGCAAGCTAGCAGTATGGTATTGCAGCTTCGAGCACCCGAGCATTTTAGTGCTCGCTCAACACTAGTCCTAGACACTGGAGTTTCCCGGCTTCTCTGGGCAGGAACGGATCAGATGCTCCTTACTACCACAGTAGAAACAGCTCCCCTCGGCACGGCGTGATTCTTTGTGAGACTTGACCATCTTGGTCTTGTCGATCTGCATGGGTTCGGGCGAGCGTGCCCGCGGAGTTGCAGATTGGGAGGCAGGTTTCTGGAAAACAGGAGCAAGATGAGGAAATCTTCTCTCCCGTGTAGTCTCCTTAGCTCGTTCCAGGAAATTGATGTCAATCCGGGTAGCTAGTGACACCAGGTCATCCAGGGTGGTAGGAATGCCCCAGCCGGCTAGCTCGTCCTTGATCCATCCAAAAAGACCCTCCCGGAAGGTGGACACCAGGACCTCATTGTTCCAGGCAAGCTCAGAAGCGAGGGTTCGGAAGTGTATGGCATACTGGCCCACGGTGAGACTCCCTTGGCGGAGTCGGAGCAATGAGGAGGCAGCAGAAGTCCTTCGTCCGGGCTCATCAAAGACCTTCCTTAAGGCAGTGAGGAAAGCTGGAAGATCGTACACCAGGGGATCCCCTCTCTCCCATAGAGGGTTTAGCCATGCCAATGCTTCCCCGGTGAGGTGAGACATGATGAACGCCACCTTGGCCCGGTCGGAGGGAAACTGATGTGCCAGTAGTTCAAAGTGCAGTGTGCACTGGTTCAGAAAACCCCGACATAAGACAGGGTCACCCCCAAAACGAGGAGGCGCAGAGAACCGGGGTCCAGAGCTGGATGCCGTGGCACTGGTAGGCAGAGGCGCCACTGGAGCAGATGTCGCTCGACTCAAGGCGAACACTGGTGGGACAGACAGCGTGTCCAGGCGAGAGTTGACAGACCGCAGGTAGGTCAGGATGGTTTCCTGTTGGGATCTCTGACGAGAAACCTCCTGGTACAGGTCAGCAAGCGAAGGAGCCTGGGGGCCACTGGGTTCTATGGCCCGAGCAAACTGTTATGGATCCGGGTGGTGGAACCTCTGTGCTGCGGTGCAAGGAGGGACCAGAGGGGCGTAACTAGGTATCAACTCGGACTGACCAAGGTCACGCGGTGGCTCAATCGACTCCGTGAACCAGGGAAGGACCGAGCAAAGGGACCAGGTGCTACTCTGGACCAGTCCTTGTATGAGAGCAGTGAAACAATTTTTTTTGACCACCAAGGTCACATATACAAATTCACTATAGTCAGACAATAGTATATTAGTTCAACGTCTATAATAGCAGCTCATATAGAAAAATGACGTCAAAGAACGTAATTTAGCAAAAGAACTCCATACTTTTATTAAATACATATAGGACAACAATGATATTAAAAAAAGAGGTTTGCACAAATACATAGATGGTGAGCAAAAACTGAAGACATCAGGACAAAAGCAATCATAGAATAACACCATTGGAACTAGATGCTTGGAGCAGATGTAAGTAAGGGCATGTAGACCACATGCTCAAACCCAGCTATAAACAAATTTAGTTCAGATGCTAAAGTGCACAGTGCGTATGTCAAATAGCAACTGGGATTTAAATATGAGCATATGGGCCACATGTCCCATCCCAACCACTCACATACAGTAAGGACCAAAAGTTTGGACACACCTTCTCATTTAAAGATTTTTCTGTATTTTCATGACTTTGAAAATTGTACATTCACACTGAAGGCATCAAAACTATGAATTAACACATGTGGAATTATATACTTAACAAAAAAGTGTGAATCAACTGAAAATATGTCTTATATTCTAGGTTCTTCAAAGTAGCCACCTTTTGCTTTGATGACTGCTTTGCACACTCTTGGCATTCTCTTGATGAGCTTCAAGAGGTAGTCACCGAAAATGGTCCTCCAACAATCTTGAAGGAGTTCCCAGAGATGCTTAGCACTTGTTGGCCCTTTTGCCTTCACTCTGCGGTCCAGCTCACCCGAAACCATATCGATTGGCTTCAGGTCTGGTGACTGTGGAGGCCAGGTCATCTGGCGTAGCACCCCATCACTCTCCTACATGGCCAAATAGCCCTTTCACAGCCTGGAGGCATGTTTGGGGTCATTGTCCTGTTGAAAAATAAAGAATGGTCCAACTAAACGCAAACCGGATGGAATAGCATGCCGCTGCAAGATGCTGTGGTAGCCATGCTGGTTTAGTATGCCTTAATTTTGAATTAATGCCCAACAGTGTCAGCAGCAAAGCACCCCCACACCATCACACCTCCTCCTCCTCCATGCTTCACGATGGAAACCAGGCATGTAGAGTCCATCCGTTCACCTTTTCTGCGTCGCACAAAGACACGGTGGTTGGAACCAAAGATCTCAAATTTGGACTCAGCAGACCAAAGCACAGATTTTCACTGGTCAAATGTCCATTCCTTGTGTTCTTTAGCCAAAACAAGTCTCTTCTGCTTGTTGCCTGTCCTTAGCAGTGGTTTCCTAGCAGCTATTTTACCATGAAGGCCTGCTGCACAAAGTCTCCTCTTAATAGTTGTTGTAGACATGTGTTTGCTGCTAGAACTCTGTGTGGCATTGACCTGGTCTCTAATCTGAGTTGCTATTAACCTGCGATTTCTAAGGCTGGTGACTCAGATAAACTTATCCTCAAAAGCAGAGGTGACTCTTGGTCTTCCTTTCCTTGGGCGGTCCTCATGTGAGACAGTTTCCTCGTAGCGCTCGATGGTTTTTGCAACTACTCTTGGGGACACATTCAAAGTTTGCCCAATTTTTCGGACTGACTGACCTTCATTTCTTAAAGTAATGATGGCCACTCGTTTTTCTTTACTTAGCTGCATTTTTCTTGCCATAGCACAAATTCTAACAGTCTATTCAGTAGGACTGTCAGCTGTGTATCCACCTGACTTCTGCACAACACAACTGATGGTCCCAAACCCATTTATAAGGCAAGAAATCCCACTTGTTAAACCTGACAGGGCACACCTGTGAAGTGAAAACCATTTCCGGTGACTACCTCTTGAAGCTCATCAAGAGAATGCCAAGAGTGTGCAAAGCAGTCATCAAAGCTAAAGGTGGCTACTTTGAAGAACCTAGAATATAAGACATATTTTCAGTTGTTTCACACTTTTTTTTTAACTATACAATTCCACATGTGCTAATTCATAGTTTTGATGCCTTCAGTGTGAATGTACAATTTTCAAAGACATGAATATACAGAAAAAAATTTAAATGAGAAGGGGTGTCCCAACTTTTGGTCTGTAATGTATAAGTCATCAAAAACTACACTCAGATGTCAAATTGCACAGTGCATATACAAACAAATCCATTAGGCATTAAAAATAGATAACAACAGGATATAACTCACATGTAGATTGCTAGTCAGTCCAGATATCGTCACCCCTACGCGCGTTTCGGCGCTGTGCCTTCTTCTGGGGGCACAGTGTGTCTAAAATCAGTATCCCTTAAATAACACTACTTGACCAATAGGTGAAGGTGAGACAGGTCACAGCTACTGAAAGTAGCCAATCGCTCACCATGATACAAACACAAAGATCACATGTGTCCCTGTGTTGACACTCCCATCCGGAAGTGTAGACAGATCTCTTAATATCAAACTCCGCCCCTTCACTCACGTAATACCTGGCTCTGCCCTCCAGATCACATGGACAGGGGTTGCCATAGTACATCAGGACGCAAAGTCTAAGCATCAGGGAGTGATTCTCCACCCCTCAGTTCACGTGATACTAGGCTCTGCCCATCGAATCACGTGAGCAGGGGTTGCCATGATATGTCAGGACGCTATGCCTAAGCATCAGAAAGCGATACTCTGCCCCTCAGGTCACATGATACCAAGCTCCGCCCATCGGATCACGTTAACGGAGGTTTCTATAGGATGAAAGAACGCTATCATCTACCTCCCTCCGCACATAGGCAGAGGTCACGCCTACCAGATCACATGGACGGGAAACACTGTGACATCACACCCTGGCCGACGGAGAGAACCCTACAGCCAGGGGCACAGTGACCAGTGCAATGAATATATACTATAACCACCCGACCACAGCACAGGCACATAGGAACAAAGAATAGAGTTGGGACAGTCGACTCTGATATAAAGGGTCATAGTTAGACCATGACTATATAGTAGAACGGATGCTTAGCTAACAAACTAACTTTTTTTGCTTTAACGGGTCCTTCTTTCTGCAGCTCCAGGGAACAGCGATGAGCGCGGCCTATGCGTCTTCTTATGCCTACCTGTTCCTCGGGCTGTGGGAAAGGGACCTGTTCCCGCCAGATCGGGGCTCACCAATGGACCGGGTCATTTTTGGGCCCGGTACATTGATGATATTTTCCTGATCTGGCGAGGTACTTCAGTTCAACTTGACGAGTTTTTCCAGATATTGAATTGTAATGATTTAAATATTAAACTCACTCACAAATCTGACTATAATCAAATTGAATTCTTGGATGTACTTGTCAAACGGGATAACTCTGGCTACCTCCAATCAGATTTATTTCGCAAAGAAACATCTGTCAATGCTATATTGCATGCGAGTTCTTCCCACCCAATACATACTATTAATGCGGTACCTGTGGGCCAATTCCTCCGCATAAGGCGTATTTGTTCAACAAAGGTTGACTTGGAAAGGAGAGCGGAGGAGCTGAAGCACAGATTTTTGGATCGTGGTTACAGTAAAAGAAGTATTAAATATGCTTATAATCGTGCCAGGAATAGTAACCGTCAAGAGATGATGTACTCTAACCAAACTCATAAACGTGAGAATTGTGTCAGAATGGTGACTCAGTACCATTCACAATGGTGCAGAATGTGTGATGTGCTCAAGAAACTTTCGCCTATACTACTCGCTGATCAGACTTTACGCCATTATCTTTTTGCTTACCCATCGGTTACAGCCCGCCGATCTCCCAGCCTTCAAGATCATTTGGTAAGGAGTTACCTTACACCTAATACCCAGAGGAAAAATTGGTGAAATAGGGCTGGTTGAGAAGAGACAAATGTGGGGCTGTACCCCATGTGGTTCATGTATTTCATGTCCAAACATTGAACACACAAAAAAGTTCCTCTCATCTAGTGGGAAAGAATTCACCATCCTACACTCCATTACATGTACCACACGTAATGTTATCTATCACGCTACATGTCCCTGCTCTTTGGTCTACATAGGTTTGACCACACCTATGTTAAAGACGAGAGCGAGGAAACATGTACGTGATATTATGGCAGCAGCTACTGAGGACAATTTAGAGGAAAACAATCCCTAGACACTTCAAAAAATATCATGCATGCGATCCATCAGGCCTCCGTGTTAAAGGTATTGACCGTGTATATAGTACGCTACGTGGTGGCAGTGCTAGTCGCTTACTTGCCCAGAAAGAATCTAGATGGATTTGGCTACTTCAAACATTGCATCCTCATGGTCTTAATGAATCCATGAGTTTTGCACCGTTCCTGTGAGTGCTCCTTGTCTCTCCTCCCTATCTCTGTATCCACTTGGTGTATCGGTTTTTTTATTATGTTTTTATTTTATTTTTAATTCATGTTTTCTAATGCATGTTCATCTTTCCCTTAGTATACACCTCTTGTCCTTGTTTATGATTGTGCTCTGTGTCCCTGCTTATGAGTTATCCGTATTGAGGGATGGTTGTGGATGATGCATACATTATGATTAGACCAAGACCTCCTTGGACTAGAATGGATATGCCATGGAGACTCTATGACTTATGTGGATAAAGACAAGCTACACAACAAATGGTTTTATTTGATTTCTGGGTGTATTTGACATCTTTGTCACATTTTGTGACATGTTATTATTGTTGTATATGTTTGTCCACAACTTTATGTATGACCTATATTTCTGAATATTGTATGTTTTTCATTTGTCATTGCATTATGTATTGCATTTTGTATGTACAGTACATGCTTTTTTATATACATGTGTCTGTTTATATATATATATATATTTATATATATATATATATATACAGTACAGACCAAAAGTTTGGACACACCTTCTCATTTAAAGATTTTTCTGTATTTTCATGACTATGAAAATTGTACATTCACACTGAAGGCAACAAAACTATGAATCAACACATGTGGAATTATATACTTAACAAAAAAGTGTGAAACAACTGAAAATATGTCTTATATTCTAGGTTCTTCAAAGTAGCCACCTTTTGCTTTGATGACTGCTTTGCACACTCTTGGCATTCTCTTGATGAGCTTCAAGAGGTAGTCACCGGAAATGGTTTTCACTTCACAGGTGTGCCCTGTCAGGTTTAATAAGTGGGATTTCTTGCCTTATAAATGGGGTTGGGACCATCAGTTGTGTTGTGCAGAAGTCTGGTGGATACACAGCTGATAGTTCTACTGAATAGACTGTTAAAATTTGTATTATGGCAAGAAAAAAGCAGCTTAGTAAAGAAAAATGAGTGGTCACCATTACTTTAAGAAATGAAGGTCAGTCAGTCTGAAAAATTGGGCAAACTTTGAAAGTGTCCCCAAGTGCAGTTCAAAAACCATCAAGTGCTACAAAGAAACTGTTTCACATGAGGACCGCCCCAGGAAAGGAAGACCAAGAGTCACCCCTGCTTCTGAGCATAAGTTTATCCAAGTCATCAGCCTCAGAAATCGCAGGTTAACAGCTGCTCAGATTAGAGACCAGGTCAATGCCACACAGAGTTCTAGCAGCAGACACATCTCTTCAACAACTGTTAAGAGGAGACTTTGTGCAGCAGTCCTTCATGGTAAAATAGCTGCTAGGAAACCACTGCTAAGGACAGGCAACAAGCAGAAGAGACTTGTTTGGGTTAAAGAACACAAGGAATGGACATTAGACCAGTGGCAATCTGTGCTTTGGTCTGATGAGTCCAAATTTGAGATCTCTGGTTCCAATCACAGTGTCTTTGTGCGACGCAGAAAAGGTGAACAAATGGACTCTCCATGCCTGGTTCCCACTGTGAAGCATGGAGGAGGAGGTGTGATGGTGTGGGGGTGCTTTGCTGGTGACACTGTTGGGGATTTATTCAAAATTGAAGGCATACTGAACCAGCATGGCTACAACAGCATCTTGCAGCGGCATGCTATTCCATCCGGTTTGCGTTTAGTTGGACCATCCTTTATTTTTCAACAGGACAATGACTCCAAGCACACCTCCAGGCTGTGTGAGGGATATTTGACCATAAGGAGAGTGATGGGGTGCTACGCCAGATGACCTGGCCTCCACAGCCACCAGACCTGAACCCAATCGAGATAGTTTGGTGTCAGATGGACCGCAGAGTGAAGGCAAAAGGGCCAACAAGTGCTAAGCATCTCTGGGAACTCCTTCAAGATTGTTGGAAGACCATTTCCGGTGACTACCTCTTGAAGCTCATCAAGAAAATGCCAAGAGTGTGCAAAGCAGTCATCAAAGCAAAAGGTGGCTACTTTGAAGAACTTAGAATATAAGACATATTTTCAGTTGTTTCACACTTTTTGTTAAGTATATAATTCCACATATGTTAATTCATAGTTTTGTTGCCTTCAGTGTGAATGTACAATTTTCATAGTCATGAAAATACAGAAAAGTCTTTAAATGAGAAAGTTTGTCCAGACTTTTGGTCTGTACTGTATGTGTTTGACTTTGGGATCCTCCTCTCTATGTTATACACTTTTGTATATCCATTGCGGCTCTCCGTCGGGGCAAAGGTACCATGCCTCTATGGACAGTTATTCTCTAATAATGTTTGATTATACTTAACTACAACTTTTTGGCGATTTTAGGTATACTACTGATGTTACAAATTTCTCATTATTACTTTGCTGCTAATTATATGGAGAGGGGGACCCCACTGTCCTGTACATAATGAGTTTTTGCTTTGTCTTTCAAGCTCTGTGGGTTGTCTTATAATTTATTTGTTGTTTGTTTGTTTTCTGTTTTTTATTTTTATTTAACACTCATGCGATTATCTCATTAGTTTGTTAGCTAAGCATCTGTTCTACTATATAATCATGGTCCAACTATGACCCTTTATATCAGAGTCAACTGTCCCAACTCTATTCCTTGTTCCTATGTGCCTGTGCTGTGGTCGGGTGGTTATAGTATATATTCATTGCACTGGTCACTGTGCCCCTGGCTGTAGGGTTCTCTCCGTCAGCCAGGGTGTGATGTCACAGTGTTTCCCGTCCATGTGATCTGGTAGGGTAGGCATGACCTCTGCCTATGTGCCGAGGGAGGTAGATGATAGCGTTCTTTCATCCTATAGCAACCTCCGTTCACGTGATCTGATGGGCGGAGCTTGGTATCATGTGACCTGAGGGGCGGAGTATCCCTTTCTGATGCTTAGGCATAGCGTCCTGACATATCATGGCAACCCCTGCTCACGTGATTCGATGGGCAGAGCCTAGTATCACGTGAACTGAGGGGTGGAGAATCACTCCCTGATGCTTAGACTTTGCGTCCTGATGTACTATGGCAACCCCTGTCCATGTGATCTGGAGGGCAGAGCCAGGTATCACGTGAGTGAAGGGGCGGAGTTTGATATTAAGAGATCTGTCTACACTTCCGGATGGGAGTGTCAACACAGGGACACATGTGATCTTTGTGTTTGTATCATGGTGAGCGATTGGCTACTTTCAGTAGCTGTGACCTGTCTCACCTTCACCTATTGGTCAAGTAGTGTTATTTAAGGGATACTGATTTTAGACACACTCTACCCCCAGAAGAAGGCACAGCTCCGAAACGTGCGTACGGGTGACGATATCTGGACTGACTAGCAATCTACATGTGAGTTATATCCTGTTGTTATCCATTTTTAATGCCTAATGGTTTGTTTGTATATGCACTGTGCACTTTGACATCTGAGTGTAGTTTTTTGATGACTTATATGTGAGTGGTTGGGATGGGACATGTGGCCCATATGCTCATATTTAAATCCCAGTTGCTATTTGACATACGCACTGTGCACTTTAGCATCTGAATTAAATTTGTTTATAGCTGGGTTTGAGCATGTGGTCTACATGCCCTTACTTCTATCTGCTCCAAGCATATAGTTCCAATGGTGTTATTCTATGATTGCTTTTGTCCTGATGTCTTCAGTTTTTGCTCACTATCTATGTATTTGTGCAAACCTCTTTTTTTAATATCATTGTTGTCCTATATGTATTTAATAAAAGTATGGAGTTCTTTTGCTAAATTACGCTCTTTGACGTCTTGTAGGAGAGCAGTTGACTACCACGCGTCAGAAGGCAGGGACTGACCGGTACAGCAAATGAGCACAGCAGGCTGGCTGAAGGGTGATCCGGGAAGACAGACTGGCAGACACCACGGGTAACTGGCAGGAGCCTCCAGGTAGGCTGGCTGGTAGGCACGGCAGGTAACTGGTACGTTCTCCGGGTAGGCAGGCAAGCCTGGCCCATAGACAGACTGGCGGGTTAGGACCATAGGCAGACCATCGGGCTGGAGAGTGTACTTGGCTGGCGGACAAAGGTAGTCAGGCTGGCAGACTGGACTGGTAGTCAGGCTGACGGACTGGACTGATAGTCAGGCTGGTGGACTGGTAGTCTGGCTGGCGGACTGGACAGGTAGTCAGACTAGCAGCGGGACCTGAGGGCTGAAGCAGAGTTTATAATACAGAGCTACAACCTTGCACAGGCACCTCCATTCTGGAGGAGGTGCCTTTTATATGAGAGGTCCTCCGGCCATTGGCCGGTGACTCCTTAGGACGGCGTGCACGGTCCCTTTAAGAGGAAAGGAGCGCGCCCTAAGCACAGTGCTCGGGAAGCTGCACGCGCCGGCAAGAGCAGCAGGAGGGTCGGAAGATGCCGGGCCAGGATCGCGGCGGTGAGAGGGACAGCGTCTCAGCCTATCAGGGGGCAGAGACGCCGATGCTACAGGGCGTATGATTGTGCCATAAACTTACTACCGGGTTCTGAACCCCCAAGAGGCAGGGTATATCCTTTCTCGGTCCCTGAGACAAAAGCAATGTCAGAATACATTGCAGATAATCTGGCAAGGGGATTTATCTGTAAATCTACATCCCAGCAGGGGCTGGATTCTTTTTGTCACTAAAAAGGACGGGTCTTTGCGTCCTTGCATTGACTATCATGGTCTAAATGCAGTGACAGTAAAGAATAAATATCCTTTGCCTCAGATTACCGAGCTGTTTGATCGGTTTCGGGGTGTGACAATTTTCTCTAAATTGGATCTCCGCGGGGCATACAATCTTGTGCGAATCCGTGAGGGTGATGAGTGGAAAACGGCTTTTAATACCAAGGATGGTCATTATGAGTACCTTGTCATGCCTTTCGGATTATGCAATGCTACCGGAGTTTTTCAGGACTTCATGAATGATGTCTTCAGGGATTTACTTCTTACGGCTGTTGTCGTGTATCTTGATGACATCTTGATTTTTTCTTCGGACCTTGAGCAGATTCGTCGGACGGTGAAAACTGTATTGCACCGTCTGCGATTGAATCGCTTATATGCGAAGCTGGAGAAGTGTCTTTTCGAGCAAGAGTCCTTACCCTTACTGGGTTATATTGTTTCTGGGTCCGGTCTTACTATGGATCCCAAAAAACTCGAGGCTGTTCTGAAGTGGCCTGAGCCTCGTTCTCTGACAGCTGTTCAGCGTTTCTTGGGGTTCATAAATGATTACAGGCAGTTTATTCCGCACTTTTCCACACTTTCCTCACCTATCACTGCCCTCACTCGAAAAGGGGCCTATCCTAAGGATTGGAGTCCTGAGGCAGAGGAGTCTTTCACTAAACTGAAACCGTGCTTCACTAAAGCTCCTATCTTGCACGGTCCTGACGATTCCAAACCATTCTTTTTGGAGATAGATGCATCTTCTGTCGGTGCAGGAGCAGTACTGTACCAGGGTAGAAAAAGAGTCTGTGTCGTTTTCTCTAAATCCTTTTCCTCGGCTGAGCGAAATTATTGAATTGTTGATAGGGAACTGCTCGCGATGAAACTGGCCTTTGAGGAATGGAGGCACCTACTGGAGGGTGCGATCCATCCTTTTTATGTGTACACTGACCACAAAAATCTTTTGTACCTTCAGACGGCACAGCGCTTAAATCCCAGACAGGCAAAGTGGTCCTTGTTCTTCTCTCGATTTCACTTCTCTCTCCATTTTGTGCCTGGCAAGAGGAATCCACGGGCAGATGCTCTGTCTCGCTCTTTTGACCCCCCGGGTGAAGAGTCGGAACCGCGACTTATTGTCCCATCCGAGAGTTTACTCTCTGTGAACCCTGTCACCTTGCAGGGACTTCCGCCTGAGAGGGCCTTTGTGCCAGAGTCTCATAGGCAAGAGGTTCTCCATTGGGGTCACTCCTCCAAGATTGGAGGGCACTTTGGGGACAAACGTACCAAAGAGTTAATTTCTCGGTCCTATTGGTGGCCCAAGATGGCTACTGATATCTCCCATTTTGTCACCACCTGTGTTCCTTGTGCGCAAAACAAGCCATCTAGGGAATGGCCGGCAGGGCTTCTTATGCCTCTTACCATGGCTGATAAGCCGTCGGAGATGATTGTGATGGATTTTATTATGGATTTGCCGCTTTCACAGGGTAACAGGCTGATTTGGGTGGTTACGGACTACTTCTCTAAGATGTCCCACCTGATTCCTTTGCCCAGTCTTCCATCTTCCCGAGAGCTTGCTCAATTGTTTGTTGCCTATATCTTCTGCTTGCATGGTATGCCTGATCGGATTGTGTCTGACCGGGGTCCTCAGTTCGCCTCTAGATTTTGGCGAGACTTTTGCCGCCTCCTACAAATCGAGTTGTGCTTTTCCTCCTCGTATCATCCCCAAACTAACGGTTTGGTTGAGAGGACTAATCAGACATTGACAACTTATTTGTGACATTTTGTGTCTGCCCGCCATGATTCTTGGGCATCATTGCTACCCTGGGCGGAGTTTGCCTTAAACAACTCTGTGGCAGATTCTACGGCGCAAACGCCATTCTTGATGAATTTCGGACAACATCCTCGGGTCCCGATGCCCGTACCTGGTACTAATCCTCTTCCCGCTGTGGAGGATTGGGCAACTAATGCCAGGGATATCTGGGATCAGACTCAGGAGTCTTTGCATGCTTCTAAGGAGCGTATGAGGATCACGGCCAATAGGCTCCAAGTTATGCTTCTGGGGACTTGGTGTGGCTTTGTGCACGCAATATTCGCCTCCGGGAGGTTTCGTCTAAATTTGCTCCCCGGTATTTGGGGCCATGTAAAATCCTGGCCATGTAAAATCCTGGCCAAAGTGAATGATGCGGCCTATAGGCTGAAATTGTCGGCCGCTTGGTGAATTTCTAACACCTTCCATGTTTCTTTACTCAAGCCGGTTACTCTCAATGAATTCTCTGGTTCCTTTCCGGCAGAATCGGAATCTGCATAGGATGACTTTGAGATAAATGAAATCATTGCTTCTAAGGTGGTTAGGGGCAAGAAGTTTTATTTGGTGAACTGGCGGGATTATGGTCCGGAGGATAGGACTTGGGAGCCGGTAGACAATATCAATGCTCTGGATCTTATTGCCGCTTTTGAGCATATCCATAATTCTGGGGGGGAGGGGAGCCCTAGAGAGGGGGGTAATGTTAGGCCGGTACGCAGGAGAAGGGCTTTCTCGTGGCGTCCGGCCAGGCCCTTTCCTGCTGGTCAGTAATCGTCAGCATTTAGGTTCCGTTCTAGGGATTCTAAGTGTGGTTTCTGCTCATGTGCCGCTAAGCCACGCCCCTTACGGTCTTGTGCCGCTAAGCCACGCCCCTTGCGGCAATGTGCCGCTAAGCCACGCCCCCTGGTGTCTGGTACAGCGTGGTTGGTTGTCCTGGGGGGGCTGGGGCTGTCTCTAGTGTATTTAAGGGCTCCGTGGGCTCCGCCGCGGTGCCTAGTCTATCTCTTTCTAACCTGGGGTGAGGTCTCTGGCAGTAAATGCAGTGTGTGAGAGTCGTTGTCAAGGGTTCCTGCTGAAATCTCCCTAGTCATCCTAGCCATCAATTAGGGCTAGGGGAAGGCTGTGAGCAGCACACTCTACTGTGTTGGTTCACCGGTTGGTGTCCACGCCACGGAGGCGTCCTCGCTACCGATTCAGCATTCCAGGTCTCCGCCATTGTATGTGTGGTCACACTGCCGCTTTTACACCCATGATTTGGGTGCTGCAGAGATCCTCCTCCTCTTTAGGAACTTAGGTTCCAGGCCTTTCCTGGCCAGCAGCTATCTTCAACTCTATACGCCGCCATCTAGTGCTCAGGCTTTTCATGCTGCCAAATCCTTCCTGCTCTGCACAGCGGTGTCTTGCAGTGCAGAAGTTTATTAGTTTTGTTTTTGGAGTGTTGCTAACTCCCAGCATTGTACCTTGTTTAGTTACTACTTGTGTGTGCACTTAACACACTAGTTTATTTCTTTCTCTGTGCTTAGCTGAACATTCCTCTGGGACCAAGCTGCTGTAGCTCCTCTGCAGTCCAGTGGACCCCGTCGTGTCCTTTAAGTTTCTTTTTATTTCATTTAAGGACACGCCAGCGTAACAGCCACACACAATACTGAGCCTCATTTTGACTTGTTTAAGGACATTACATCAAAGTTGGATCAGCCTGTAGTGTGTTTTTCCACTTTAATTTTGGGGTTGACTCCAAATCCAGGCCTCCATTGGTTAATAAATTTGATTTCCATTGATGATTTTTGTGTGATTTTGTTGTCAGCACATTCAACTTTATACAGAACAAAGTATTCAATGAGAATATTTCATTCATTCAGATCTAGGATGTGTTATTTGAGTGTTCCCTTTATTTTTTTGAGCAGTGTAGTTGCAGGTTGCAACTTAAGGTGAGCGTAAAATCACTTTTATTTTGCATTTATTTTAACCAGTTAAAGCCCTATTTTGTGCTCAATTGTCTTTCCAGTGTTTCTACTTTCTTCAGAGATCGTAGCCATAGGTGACCTGTGAAGATACACAGAGAGGACTTAGCAACCCCAATCCCATGTGTATCACCACTATACCAGTGGCTTCATCAGGAGAGGCAATCATGGTGGGGTAGTTCATTTAATCATATATTTATAGTGTTACTGATTACCATAATGTGTTAATGCAAAATAGATGGAGGTGAATAGTATATCTTTAAGTATTGATTGCTGGGATTATGCTCTGGGATTATTAGGATGCATTTTATATAGGTATATATCAAGACGTTGGTGACATATATATTTGAGGATTGACCAGAACATTATTATGTTGTAGTTTTGTATATTGAATAAGTGGCTTGCTTTTTCAATTGTTTTTATTTTTCTGGTTGTTTGTTTAGTCTGTATTAATAAATTGATACATTTTCCTTGACTCTACTTGGTGATCCTCGTCAATACATACTGCTTTTTTTTAGGCTATGTGCTATGAGCCCTTTGTCTGAGCTGAGACGCTTATTCTGCCTCGGGTCTATGCTTATATTAGGGATTCAGTCTCTCTGCCCTTGTCCATATGTATGTCACTTGACAAATGGTAAGGTTTTTAATATTAGAGTTAAGACTGTCCCATAAGGGTTGCCGTGACGTGGCAGGATAGCTTTTACATTATTTTGATCAAAATTATGTTAACTAAATACCCTTTATTATTTATTATTATTTTTGCACTGTGCCATCTACCCATATACTTCCATTTATTTGGGTATTTTTCTTGTCTTTGTTTTTTTTATGTGCTCACGATGCAGAATTGAAGCGGAAAATTTCCGCTTCATTTCTGCATGTCCTTGCCCAGATTAACCTCCATACCCATAAAGCTACACTGTACTAAATATTATTTTTTTCCTCTAAAAAAATAAAATTTACATCATTAACACTGTGATGTCCGCTACTCTAATATTCTACTCTATACTAACTACACTTTTTTACTAAAGAAAAAACAGACTTAGTCTGGCTAGCTGAAAAAAATTAAAACTCCCTTGGCGCAGACTCTGATCAGCAGCGATACTGATCAGAGCACTGTGGCCACAGAAAGAGAACAAATGCTCAGCACAGGACGCCACGCACGTGAAAAAAAAAGTGCGAAAAAAGTGTGCAAAAAATTAAATTGGGAGATATATATCCCCAATCTCCTGTGGATAAAGAGAAAAAAAAACTTTTTTTAATTGACACTCTTTGTTTTTTAGTTTATTTAGGGAATTTCAACCCGTGTTCAACTGATCACTTTTACTATAGACAGTGTGTATTAAAAATCATGATCGATGAAGCCCAATTTGTGGATGTCTCATCTCAGCATCTCTTATCGACTTGGGTGAAATTGAGGAATAAAATTTTAACTGCTAGTGCTTCATTAAATGTTCACTGTACTATCAGACAAGTTGATCTAATTTCTATAGGTATTGTGATAGCCAGATAAATTGAAAATTCTTTTATTTAAAAATTATGCTGCTTTAACTCCTAAAAAAATATCAATTTAAAGAGCTAACTCTTGTTTTCTTGTGGTCTAACTTGTCACCTACCGTTTATCAATTGTAATAAGGAGCTGCCATACACATTCTGCACATATTAGTTTTCAATAACTTGTTGGTGCTGGCATCAATAAGGACCCTTGGCATTGGACGCAAGATTGCTTACTTGGTGCATGTTCACACTGGTCACTAAACAGACAAAACCCAAGATGGGGTGGGATGTATTGTATGTCTTTTTTTTATCAAAAGTATGTTAAGCAAGTGGCCTATATTATTTTCATGCACTATTGCTATTTATTTACTGCAGGTAGTGATGGGTGGACCCGTGAATGTTTGGGTCCATCCGAACATAAAAAAAAAAGTTTGGTTCTGGTACCAGGTACCCAAACTCGTACCCGAACCCCATTCAATTGAATGGTGGGGGGGTCTGAAAATCTGGTATTTCCCAATCTGTTATCTGTGTGACAGCGCCAGAAGCATCGGCTCCATCGGCGGTAAGTTAGATACCGCCAGTCAGATCACTGCATTTCTCACACTGTCACAACAGATGAGAGCGTGAGCCAGTAGCTCTGACCAGCTCAACTTCAGTGCTGAGCGGTGACGTCAATAATGTGACTGTAGTTCATCGGCTATGAACTCCGCTCATCTTATTGACGTAACCGTTCGGCAATGAAGCCGAGTTCTCCGGCTCAGCTCAGTGTCTCCTGGATTCCTCGCTGAGCAGTCACATCATGCCATCGCTTAGCCATGCAATCCAAATGTAACAAAGTTGGCCTCTTCGTGGGACAAATGGATTGTTGTCGGACAGGTGAGGAATATGGGGGTTCATTGTTTTTTATTTTACAGTAATAAATTGGTTAAAGAGGGTGGGGAGTGTTTCTTTCAAATAAAGGACTTTGCTCTGTTTTTATTACATTTGACAATGTGGTTGTTACTTGGGGTATCTTATAGACGTCTCTCCATTACTAACCCCTGGGTTTGATGTCAGCTGACATTACAAATATTACCCCACTTGCCACCACACCAGGGCAAGTGGGAAGAGCTGGGCAAAGTGCCATAATTGGCACATCTGATAGATGCGACTTTTATGGGGCGCCTGCGGGATGCTATTTTTAGGCTGGGGAGGGCCATTATCCATGGCCCCTTCTCAGTCTAAGAATCTCAGCCCCCAAATGTCTGATTTAGCTTTGCCAGTTCTCAAAAGTGGGGGGGGGACCCCATGCAGTTTTTTAAAATTATTCATTTAAAAAAAAAACAGAGTGGGACCCCTCTATTTTTGATAATTAGCCAATATAAAGCTGAAAGCTGAGGGCTGCAGCTGTCAGCTTTACCTGTTCTATTTAGCAAAAATGGAGGGACCACATTTTCCTCTAGAAGTCATTGTTCGGGGTCCATGTACGGACACTAGGTGTTCGGAACAGAATCCAAATGTTACCATTCGATATTGTCCATCCCTAACTGCAGGATATTTGCTCATTTTGTTTTTTTCTTGGGTTTTGTCTGTTTAGTGCCCAGTGTGAACATGCGCCTTCAAACTGCACGCACACCAACTTATATTCCAGTTCATTGCTTTTATTTTCTGTTCCATCATTATCAAGTATTAACTAATATTTATTACCTATGCAGGACAGGTGTCCTTATGGAGTGTCATTACTCCTTTCCCAGAAAATGGAAGATAGCCCATCAAATTTAACAGTATAGATGTGACCATCATCTTAGTAGCTAAACAGACTTTCATAATTTTATATCTGCTTGTAACACCTGTTCTGTCTCAGCTACATCAATAACACTGATGTGATTTTTAAAGGGGTTTTCTAATGAGCAAAGTTGATTTTAATCAACATTTTAACCCCTTTACCCTTGAAGGCTGTTTGCATGTTAATGACCAGGCCAATTTTTACAATTCTGACCAGTGTCGCTTTATGAGGTAATAACTCTGGAACTCTTCAACAGATTAATTTGATTCTGAGATTGTTTTTTTCATGACATTGTACTTCATGATAGTGATAAAATTTATTCGATATGACTTGCGTTTATTTGTGATAAAACAAAATGTAAATTTGGGGAAAATTTTGCAATTTTCATACTTTGAATTTTCATGCCCTTAAATCAGAGATAATTCACACAAAATAGTTAAACAACATTTCCCACATGTCTACTTTACATAAGCTCAGTTTTGGAACCAACTTACAGTGCAGACCAAAAGTTTGGACACACCTTCTCATTTAAAGATTTTTCTGTATGTTCATGACTATGAAAATTGTACATTCACACTGAAGGCATCAAAACTATGAAATAACACATGTGGAATTATATGCTTAACAAAAAAAGTGTGAAACAACTGAAAATATGTCTTATATTCTAGGTTCTTCAAAGTAGCCACCTTTTGCTTTGATGACTGCTTTGCACACTCTTGGCATTCTCTTGATGAGCTTCAAGAGGTAGTCACCAGAAATGGTCCTCCAACAATCTTGAAGGAGTTCCCAGAGATGCTTAGCACTTGTTGGCCCTTTTGCCTTCACTCTGCGGTCCAGCTCACCCCAAACCATCTCGATTGGGTTCAGGTCTGGTGACTGTGGAGGCCAGGTCATCTGCCATAGCACCCCATCACTCTCCTTCTTGGTCAAATAGCCCTTACACAGCCTGGAGGTGTGTTTGGGGTCATTGTCCTTTTGATAAATAAATGATGGTCCAACTAAACGCAAACCGGATGGAATAGCATGCCGCTGCAAGATACTGTGGTAGCCATGCTGGTTCAGTATGCTTTCAATTTTGAATAAATCCCCAACAGTGTCACCAGCAAAGCACCCCCACACCATCACACCTCCTACTCCATGCTTCATGGTGGAAACCAGGCATGTAGAATCCATCAGTTCACCTTTTCTGCGTTCCACAAAGACACTGTGGTTGAAACCAAAGATCTCAAATTTGGACTCATCAGACCAAAGCACAGATTTCCACTGGTCTAATGTCCATTCCTTGTGTTCTTTAGCCCAAACAAGTCTCTACTGCTTGTTGCCTGTCCTTAGCAGTGGTTTCCTAGCAGCTATTTTACCATGAAGGCCTGCTGCACAAAGTCTCCTCTTAACAGTTGTTGAAGAGATGTGTATGCTGCTAGAACTCTGTGTGGCATTGACCTGGTCTCTAATCTGAGCAGCTGTTAACCTGTGATTTCTGAGGCTGGTAACTCAGATAAACTTATCCTCAGAAGCAGAGGTGACTCTTGGTCTTCCTTTCCTGGGGCGGTCCTCATGTGAGCCAGTTTCTTTGTAGCACTTGATGGTTTTTGCAACTGCACTTGGGGACACTTTCAAAGTTTTCGCACTGACTGACCTTCATTTCTTAAAGTAATGATGGCCACTCGTTTTTCTTTACTTAGCTGTTTTTTTTCTTGCCATAATACAAATTCTAACAGTCTTTTCAGTAGGACTATCAGCTGTGTATCCACCAGACTTCTGCACAACACAACTAATGGTCCCAACCCTATTTATAAGGCAAGAAATGCAACTTATTAAACCTGACAGGGCACACCTGTGAAGTGAAAACCATTTCCGGTAACTACCTCTTGAAGCTCATCAAAAGAATGCCAAGAGTGTGCAAAGCAGTCATCAAAGCAAAAGGTGGCTACTTTGAAGAACCTAGAATATAAGACATATTTTCAGTTGTTTCACACTTTTTTGTTAAGTATATATTTCCACATGTGTTAATTCATAGTTTTGATGCCTTCAGTATGAATGTACAATTTTCATAGTCATGAAAATACAGAAAAATCTTTAAATGAGAAGGTGTGTCCAAACTTTTGGTCTGTACTGTATGTTTTGTTAGGAAGTTATAAGGGTTAAAAAGTTGAACAGCAATTTTTCCACCAAAATTTACAAAACCATTTTTTTGGGGGGACTACATCACATTTGAAGTCATTTTGAGGGGTCTATAAGACTGAAAATACCAAAAAGTGACACCATTTTAAAAATTGAACCCCCCAAAGTGCTCAAAACCACATTCAAGAACTTTATTAGCCCTTCGCGTGCTTCATAGCAATTAATCAAATGTGAAAGTAAAAGATCATAGAATCATAGAATCATAGAATCATAGAATGGTAGAGTTGGAAGGGACCTCCTGGGTCATCTGGTCCAACCCCCTGCTCAAAGCAGGATTCACTAGATCATCTCAGACAGATGTCTGTCCAGCCTCTGTTTGAAGACGTCCATTGAAGGGGAACTCACCACCTCTCGTGGCAGCCTGTTCCACTCATTAATCACCCTAACTGTCAAAAAGTTTTTTCTAATATCTAATCTGTGTCTCCTCCCATTTAGTTTCATCCCATTGCTTCTAGTCTTTCCTTGTGCAAATGAGAATAAAGATGATCCTTCTACAATGTGACAGCCCTTGACATATTTGTAGACAGCTATTAAGTCTCCTCTCAGTCTTCTTTTTTGCAAGCTAAACATTCCCAAATCCTGCAACCGTTCCTCATAGGACATGGTTTGCAGACCAGTCACCATTCTGGTCGCTCTTCTCTGAACTTGCTCCAGTTTGTCTATGTCTTTTTTAAAATGTGGTGCCCAAAACTGTACACAGTATTCCAGATGAGGTCTGACCAAAGAGGAGTAAAGACCGATAATGACTTCACGTGATCTAGACTGTATGCTTCTGTTAATACATCCCAGAATTGTATTTGCCTTTTTTGCTGCTGCATCACACTGTTGACTCATGTTCAGTCTATGATCTATTAGTATACCTAAGTCTTTTTCACATGTACTGTTGCTTAGCTCTATTCCTCCCATTCTGTATATGCTTTTTTCATTTTTATTGTCCAGATGTAGTACTTTGCATTTTTCCCTGTTAAAAACCATTCTGTTGGTTGCTGCCCACTGCTCCAGTTTATTTAGGTCTTTTTGAATCCTCTCTCTCTCTTCTCTAGTATTAGCTATCCCTCCTAGCTTTGTGTCATCAGCAAATTTAATCAGCTTACCCTCAATTCCTTCATCTAAATCATTGATAAAGATGTTGAACAATACAGGTCCCAGGACGGAGCCCTGTGGTACCCCACTTGAGACATTCATCCAGCTGGATGTGAAGCCATTTACAACCACCCTTTGAGTCCGATCACTAAGCCAGTTATGAATCCACCTAACAGTTGCCTGGTCCATTGCATACTTGGTCATTTTTTCAATAAGGATGGTGTGAGATACTTTGTCAAATGCTTTGCTGAAGTCAAGATATACTATATCTACAGCATTTCCCTGATCCACCCTGATCCACCCAGTCAGTGATTCTGTCATAGAAGGAAATTAAGTTAGTCTGACATGACTTGTTAGTTACAAACCCATGCTGACTCTGGTTAATCACTTCATTCTTATCCATATACTTACATACATGTTGTTTAATAATTTGTTCAAAGATCTTTCCTGGTATAGAAGTCAGACTCACCGGCCTATAGTTCCCTGGGTCCACCTTCTTCCCCTTTTTGAAGATAGGAACAACATTTGCTCTTCTCCAGTCTTCTGGGACTTCTCCTGTTCTCCAAGAATTTTCAAAGATTATGGAGAGTGGTTCTAAAATTTCTTCTACGATCTCCTTCAGTACTCTGGGGTGTAATTCATCTGGACCTGGAGACTTGAACTCATTTATGTTAGCTAAATATTCCCTCACAATCTTTCTGTTTACAGATAACTTGGATTCCTCTATTCCTTTAAAAGGACAGTGAAGATCAGTTGATGTTACATTTTCTTTCTGAGAGAAAACAGATGCAAAATAGGAATTAAAAAGTTTGGCCTTCTCAACATCCTCTCTTACCATTTCTCCATTTTCATCCTGTAAAAATCCTATAGCATCTTTGACTTTTCTTTTACTTTTGACATACCCCCAAAATCCTTTTTTATTGCTTTTGACATCTCTTGCAAGCCTTAATTCATTGTCAGCTTTAGCTAACCTGATACGTGCCCTGCAGGATCTGCAGACTGCATTATAATCTTCTTTAGATATGCCTCCCTCTTTCCATTTAATAAACCTTTCTTTCTTTTTAGCATGTGTTTAAGTTCTGTGTTCATCCATCCTGGTTTCCTTAAATGCTTCCCATTCTTCCTACTTTTCGGGATTGTTAACGATTGTGCTTTGAGAATCTCATTTTTAAAAATTTCCCATCCTTCCTGGACATTTTTGTCCTTAAGGACATCCAGCCATTGGATCCCTCCTATTCTCTTTCTGAGTCTCTTAAAATCTGCCTTTCTAAAATCTAACCTTGAAGTTTGAGTCTTCACATGTCTTCCTCCTCTAGTTATCCAAAATTCTATAATAGCATGATCGCTGCCTCCTTTTAACTTTTTGTTCACTAAAATTTTACTTTAGACCCATATTTTTTTTATTTTCACAAAGGTAACAGGAGAAATTGAACCCCAAAAGTTGTTGTGCAATTTCTCATGAGTACACTAATACCTAATGTGGGGGAAAACCATTGTTTGGAGCACAGCAGAACTCGGAAGGGAAGGCGCACCATTTGACGTTTTCAATGCAAAACTCCCTGGAATTAAGAGCGGACGCCAAGTCGGGTTTGGAAAGCCCCTGATGTGCCTAAACAGTGGAAACCCTCCACAAGTGACCCTATTTTGGAAACTAGACCCCATAAGGAACTTATTTAAATTCGTGGTGAGCATTTTGAAACCTCAAGTGTTTCGCAAAAGTTTATAATATAGTGCCGTGAAAAAAAAAAAAAAAAACTTTTTTCCACAAAAATAATCTTTTAGCTGCATTGTTTTTTATTTTCACAAGGATAACAGGAGAAATTGGACCCCAAAATTTGTTGTGCAATTTCTCCTGAGTACGCTCAAACTCCATATGTGTGAGAAAACTACTGTTTGGGTGCACGTCAGGGCTCGGAAGGGAAGGAGTGATGTTTTGAAATGCAGACTTTGATGGAATGGTCTGTGGGCGTCATGTCGCGTTTGCAGAGCCCCTAATGTGCCTAAACAGTGAAAATGCCCAACAAGTGCCCCCTTTTTGTAACTGATCTACTGTTTCCTCGTATATGAATTTTATAATGTAGTGTCATACGTCAGTTGTGTAAGTCAGAAATGGATTTAGTAGTCCATGAATGTGTGGTACAGTCTGATGCATTCTTTCATTCACAGGCCAGGTTTGTCGGGGCTGGTGTCGCATTGATAAATGGTGTCCTTGCGTATTCCCCTTTTGTAGCACACTCAGCACCTCTTTTGTGACTTCCCACTGTAGCGTCGGCGTCCCTGCCTCCTGCTAGGCAGGGACGCTGTTCCCCTCACCTCCCCGCTTCGTGCCCGGCGTCCTCCTCCTGCTCTGCTGGCAGCGCGCGCTGCTTCCCGGCCACTGTGCTTAGGCCCTCTCTTAAAGGGGCCGCGCGCGCCGTCCTAAGGAGTCCCCCGGCCAATGGCCGGAGGACCTCACCATATATAAGGCACCTCCTCCAAAATGGAGGTGCCCAAGCAATGTTGTTGTATAGCCTATCACTCTGCTTCAGCCCTCAGGTCCCGTTACCAGTTACCTGCCAGCTACCTGCCAGATTCCTGCTTGATACCTGCCTGTTACTTGTCTTTCTACTTGCATTCCTGCAGTCCAACAGTCTGCCTACCAGCCCTGCCAGTCTGTCTATGGATCTGATTGCCCGCTCACCTGGGAGCGCTCATCTGCTACCTGCCTGCTAGCCTACCTGGAGGCTCTGCCGTCACGTGCTGTGACCACCTGCCTGTCCAGAGACTCTTACCCGTTCACCTGGGAGCGTCCGCCTGCTACCTGCCTGCTAGCCTACCTGGAGGCTCTGCCGTCATGTGCTGTGACCACCTGCCTGTCCAGAGACTCTTACCCGCTCACCTGGGAGCGTTCGCCTGCTACCTGCCTGCTAGCCTACCTGGAGGCTCTGCCGTCACGTGCTGTGACCACCTGCCTGTCCTGAGACTCTTACCCGCTCACCTGGGAGCGTCCGCCTGCTACCTGCCTGCTAGCCTACCTGGAGGCTCTGCCATCACCTGCTGTGACCACCTGCCTGTCCAGAGACTCTTGCCCGCTCACCTGGGAGCGTCCACCTGCTACCTGCCTGCTAGTCTACCTGGAAGCTTAGCCATCACTTGCCGTGACCACCCGCCTGTCAAGAGACTGTCCCCGTCACTTGCCGTGACCTCCTGCCCTTCTACCGAGAGACTGTCCCCATCACTTGCCGTGACCTCCTGCCCTTCTACCCAGAGACTGTCCCGTCACTTGCCGTGACTTCCTGCCCTTCTACCCAGAGACTGTCCCGTCACTTGCCGTGACTTCCTGCCCTTCTACCCAGAGACTGTCCCCGTCACTTGCCGTGACTACCTGCCCGCCTACCCTGGGAGCCACCCGCTTCCTTACAAGGACTGCCCCTTTGTATCATTGCTCAGAGGTTCCACCTCCCAGACCCGTTACACCCACAAAGCGGAAAAAAATGTATTTCCCCCGGAAATGCTTGGCTGGTACCATACGAGCACCTTCAATTCCGGAAGTATTGGGGCCCGCTCCGTCACCACTGCCAAATATCAGGGCCTTGATCACTACCTCCTGGAACTGAAGGTATGACAGAGGTCTGGCCTGCACATCGTGATATCAGGAAAGCATTGTGCATTGCCATCTGTACGATGCACACGGCCAGCTTCTTGTACCACAGCTTGGCCTTTCTTAAGGCACTCTATGGCTGGAGGACTTGATCACAGAGACCATCAACTCTTCCCATGTTTTTGTACACAAATCTGTTTTGATGGCTACCATCACCATGTATGGTGATCAAGAAAAGAACAATCCTCTCGTCCTTGTACTTGACCACCAGCAGGTGGTTGCTATATTAGGCTCTGTTGTCACCCCTTTCTGAACATCTGCCCATTTACCGTCTTAGGGAGGCCTCTCTGATTTTGCGGACAGTACCTTAGGCTGCGGTACCTTGTGCAGAGAGGAATGCTGGTATAAAAGTTATCCACATAGAGGTGATAACTAGTGTTGAGCCACCCCCGTAGTGTTCGGTTCGGTTCGTCGAACACCGGGATGTTCGAGGAACTGTTCGTCGAACTGTTCGTCGAACACCTTAGAACACCGTCGAACACCGTTAAAACCAATGGCAGGCAAACAAAAACACATAGAAACACATAGAAAACACCTTCAAAGGTGTCCAAAAGCTGACAAACTGCTCAGAAGACGCTTTCTTTAAAAAAGCCGGCCGACAATTCAGCAGCGGCATACACCGGTACCCGACAATTTAGACAAGAAGGAATAGAGCCTCACACATAGATTAGATAGAAACATGTCAGTCACATATATATGAAGTACAGTGACAGTGTTGCTTACTGTACTTGTCATTTAGTGTAAAGGATTTATTAAAAAATATAATAGTGTTTTCATGCACTGTCTCTTTAAAAAAGCCGGCCGGCAATTCAGCATCTGTACCCGACAATTTATAACAGACAGAATAGAGCTTCACACATAGATTAGATAGATAGAAACATGTCAGTCACATATATATGAAGTACAGTGATAGTGTTGGTTACTGTACTTGTCATTTAGTATTAAAATAAAGGATTTATTATTAAAAAAAATATTGGCGTGGGGTTCCCCTTAATTTTAGTCTCTAGCGGAGGTTAAGCAGACAGCTGGGGCAGATGTTTGAAGCCTGGGAAGGGGGTAATACCCACGGAGCTTCCCAGGCTACTAATATGAGCCCCCAGCTGAATATATAGCCTTTACTAGCTATTAAAATGGGGGACCCCCCCAAAAAAATGACGTGGGGTCCCCCCTAATTTAATAGCTAGCAAAGGCTAGGCAGACAGCTGAGGGCTGATATTAATAGCCCAGGAAGGGAGCCATGAATATTGGCCCCCTCCCAGGCTAGAAACACCAGCCGTCAGCCGCCCCAGAAATGGCGCATTCATAGGATGCGCCAATTCTGGCACTTAGCCTCGCTCTTCCACGCTGCCCTGTAGCGGTGGCAGGGGGTAATAGGGCTGGGGTTGATGTCAGCTTATAATGCCAGCTGACATCAAGCCCAGGTTAGTAATGGAGAGGCGTTTATAAGACACCCCCATTACTAACCCCATAGTCAAAGTTAAAAGAAAACACAAACACCCAGAATAAAGTCCTTTAATTGAAATAAAGACACAATCCTTTATTGTTCTAAATTAAACCATACTTACC
This sequence comes from Phyllobates terribilis, assembly GCF_046119375.1. Lineage (NCBI taxonomy): Eukaryota > Metazoa > Chordata > Amphibia > Anura > Dendrobatidae > Phyllobates > Phyllobates terribilis. The sequence continues at coordinate 290,574,167 of NW_027362769.1, forward strand.
ATCACGCCCATTCCAGCTGAAGCCAACGATCTCCTGCAATAAAAGAAAAATAATAAAGCAACATCATCCTTACCTTTCCATGGTTCCCACGACAGCTTCAGCTCTGCTACATCGAGATGACAGGCTGGACCGCAGCAGAACGCTGCCATCCAGCCTGTCATCCCGCAGACACTGAGAAGCGCAGGCATGCTTGCGCTCTGCAGTGTCTGGCTGTGACGGCATAAAGATGAGAAGAGTTCATGTCCAATGAACTCGGCGCACCTCATGCACGTCACTGACAGCGTGGGAAAATTCTCATGCTGAAGCGCTGAGTGCAGGAGAATTCTCCCACGCTGTCAGTGACGTGCATGAGGTGAGCTCATGTCCAATGAACTCAGCTCACCTCCTGCACGTCACTGACAGCGTGGGAGAATTCTCCTGCACTCAGCGCTTCAGCGTGAGAATTCTCCCACGCTGAAGCGCTGAGTGAAGGAGAATTCTCCCACGCTGTCAGTGACGTGCATGAGGTGAGCTCATGTCCAATGAACTCAGCTCACCTCCTGCACGTCACTGACAGCGTGGGAGAATTCTCCTGCACTCAGCGCTTCAGCGTGAGAATTCTCCCACGCTGAAGCGCTGAGTGCAGGAGAATTTTCCCACGCTGTCAGTGACGTGCATGAGGTGAGCCGAGTTCATTGGACATTAACTCGGCTCATCTGGATGCCCTCACAGAGAGACACTGTGGAGCGCAAGCAAGCCTGCGCTTCTCAGTGTCTGCGGGATGACAGGCTGGATGGCAGCGTTCTGCTGCGGTCCAGCCTGTCATCTCGATGCAGCAGAGCTGAAGCTGTCATGGGAACCATGGAAAAGTAAGGATGATGTTGCTTTATTATTTTTCTTTTATTTCAGGAGATCGTTGGCTTCAGCTGGAATGGGCGTGACGGTAAGTATGGTTTAATTTAGAACAATAAAGAATTGTGTGTTTATTTCAATTAAAGGACTTTTTTTTCTGGGTGTTGTGTTTTTTTTAAATACTTTACTAGAAATTCATGGTGGTCATGTCTAATATTGGCGTGACCCCATGAATTTTGGGCTTAGGGCCAGCTGATAATGCCAAGCTGGCCCTAACCCCTTTATTACCCAGTGAGCCACCGCATCAGGGCCCTGGATGAGTTTGGTACAGCGCCAGAAGATGGCGCTTCTATGAACGCGCCATTTTCCGGGGTGGATGCGGACTGCAATTTGCAGCGGGGGTGGCCCAGAAAGCTTGGGCCTCCCTGCGCTGCGGATTCCAGCCCCCAGCTGCCTAGTTGTACCTGGCTGGACACAAAAACAGGGCGAAGCCCCACATCAATTTTCTTTAAATTATTTCATGAAATAATTAAGAAAAAAAGGGCTTCCCTATATTGTTGTGTCCGGCCAGGTACAAATAGGCAGCTGGTGGTTGGGGGCAGCCCGTTCCTGCCTGCTGCACCTGACTGGACACAAATATAGTGCGAAGCCCCACGTCAATTTTTTTTAAATTATTTCATGAATTTCATGAAATAATTAAAAAAAAAATACGTGGGGCTTCGCCCTATTTTTGTGTCCAGCCAGGTACAACTAGGCAGCTGGGGGCTGGAATCTGCAGCGCAGGGAGGCCCAAGCTTTCTGGGCCCCCCCCGCTGCAAATTGCAGTCCGCAGCCACCCCGGAAAATGGCGCGTTCATAGAAGCGCCATCTTCTGGCGCTGTACCCAACTCATCCAGGGCCCTGGTGCGGTGGCTCACTGGGTAATAAAGGGGTTAGGGCCAGCTTGGTATTATCAGCTGGCCCCAAGCCCAAAATTCATGGGGTCACGCCAGTATTAGACATGACCGCCATGAATTTCTAGTAAAGTATTTAAAAAAAACACAAACACCCAGAATAAAGTCCTTTAATTGAAATAAACACACAATTCTTTATTGTTCTAAATTAAACTATACTTACCATCACGCCCATTCCAGCTGAACCCAACGATCTCCTGCAATAAAAGAAAAATAATAAACCAACCTCATCCTTACCTTTCCATGGTTCCCACGACAGCTTCAGCTCTGCTACATCGAGATGACAGGCTGGACTGCAGCAGAACGCTGCCATCCAGCCTGTCATCCCGCAGACACTGAGAAGAGCAGGCATGCTTGCGCTCCTCAGTGTCTCGCTGTGACGGCATCCAGATGAGCCGAGGTCATGTCCAATGAACTCGGCTCACCTCCTGCACGTCACTGACAGCGTGGGAAAATTCTCACGCTGAAGTGCTGAGTGCAGGAGAATTCTCCCACGCTGTCAGTGACGTGCATGAGGTGAGCTCATGTCCAATGAACTCAGCTCACCTCATGCACCTCACTGACAGCGTGGGAAAATTCTCCTGCACTCAGCGCTTCAGCGTGAGAATTCTCCCACGCTGTAAGTGACGTGCATGAGGTGAGCCGAGTTCATTGGACATGACCTCGGCTCATCTTTATGCCGTCACAGAGAGACAATGTGGAGCGCAAGCAAGCCTGCTCTACTCAGTGTCTGCGGGATGAGAGGCTGGATGGCAGCGTTCTGCTGCGGTCCAGCCTGTCATCTCGATGTAGCAGAGCTGAAGCTGTCGTGGGAACCATGGAAAGGTAAGGATGAGGTTGCTTTATTATTTTATTTTTATTACAGGAGATCGTTGGCTTCAGCTGGAATGGGCGTGACGGTAAGTATGGTTTAATTTAGAACAATAAAGAATTGTGTCTTTATTTCAATTAAAGGACTTTACTCTGGGTGTTTGTGTTTTTTTTAACTTTGACTATGGGGTTAGTAATGGGGGTGTCTTATAGACGCCTCTCCATTACTAACCTGGGCTTGATGTCAGCTGGCATTATAAGCTGACATCAACCCCAGCCCTATTACCCCCTGCCACCGCACCAGGGCAGCGTGGAAGAGCGAGGCTAAGTGCCAGAATTGGTGCATCCTATGAATGCGCCATTTCTGGGGCGGCTGACGGCTGGTGTTTCTAGCCTGGGAGGGGGCCAATATTCATGGCTCCCTTCCTGGGCTATTAATATCAGCCCCCAGCTGTCTGCCTAGCCTTTGCTAGCTATTAAATTAGGGGGGACCCCACGTCATTTTTTGGGGGGGGTCCCCCATTTTAATAGCTAGTAAAGGCTATGTATTCAGCTGGGGGCTGATATTAGTAGCCTGGGAAGCTCCGTGGGTATTACCCCCTTCCCAGGCTTCAAACATCTGCCCCAGCTGTCTGCTTAACCTCCGCTAGAGCCTAAAATTAAGGGGAACCCAACGCCAATTTTTTTAATAATAAATCCTTTATTTTAATACTAAATGACAAGTACAGTAACCAACACTATCACTGTACTTCATATATATGTGACTGACATGTTTCTATCTATCTAATCTATGTGTGAAGCTCTATTCTGTCTGTTATAAATTTTCGGGTACAGATGCTGAATTGCCGGCCGGCTTTCTTAAAGAGACGGTGCATGAAAACACTATTATTTTTTTTGATAAATCCTTTACGCTAAATGACAAGTACAGTAAGCAGCACTTTCACTGTACTTCGTATATATGTGGCTGACATGTTTATATCTATCTAATCTATGTGTGAAGCTCTATTCTTTCGGTTCTAAATTGTCGGGTACCGGTGTATGCCGCTGCTGAATTGCTGGCTTTTCATGTTTCACTGTTGGCAATGTTCCCATCGATTTGGGCAATCACTGTAATGCCACAACCTCCATGGCTGTGGCATTACAGTGAGTGGCAGCCAATCCCTGTATGATTGGTGCTCTAAATAGCGCCAGACATGCAGGACACGCTTTTGGTGCACGAACAGTTATCGAACATAACCTCGAACAGCCGAATTTTTTGCAAATCGTTCGGGTTCGTCAAACAACTCGAACACCGCCCAAAACAGCTCGAATTTGAGATTGGCGAACAGTTCTAGTCGAACACCGCTCATCTCTAGTGATAACCTTGATTCAGCAGTGGGTGCACCAAATCCCACACAATTTTCCCACTCACTCCCAAGGGCATTCAGGGGGATCAATCCGGGAGTCCTTCCCTTCATAAACCCTAAACTTGTGGGTCTACACTGAGGTATTCTCACACAGTTTAACATTCTCAAAGGAGTATTTAAGCCTCCCCTTAAAATGGATTGGGACTCATCCACGCAGGTGTCCCTTTGGGGCACATACACTTCAGAAAACTTGTTGTCGAAGTGCTCGATGACGGGCCGAACTTTGAAAAGACTATCAAAGTTGGGGTCATCTCTGTGAGGACACAGTGCATCATCATTCTAATACAAGAATTGGTGGATGGCCTCAAAACGTGTCAAGGTCATGACCATTCATTATACAAAACGTCACTCCAATTTTGCCAAACTTCTGGTTTCTTCAGTATCCCCATGTGAAGGATCAGGCCCCAAAACATCATCATTTCTACTGTGTCTACAGGAGTCTAGTTAGAAAATGAGGGGCTTTGTCCCAAAAATTGATGAGCGTACAAATTAGTTTGGCCCACCATGAGGTTTAAAAAATCTTCAGAGAGAGACTTTTAAAAAAGTCTATTTCTGTGAGGCACGTTGTGTCAAACTTGATTCCCGATTCTGCTACAAAATCAGGCCCCTTGACAAAGGCTCGCTGCCGAAACACGTGTCTGGGTTGGAGAGCCGGCAGTGACAATGTGGTAGTGGCCATTGCATATTACAGGTAATTTACCACACATCCCAATACGGATAATAGAGTGTGTAGTAATGTAGGTCAGTATTCCCTGTGTATTGCCCTTGGAGATTTTTCAGTCACCCCTTACCCTATCCTGACTGTCATGCTATGTGCCCACGTTGCAGAAATGAAGCAGAAAATTTCTGCTTCATTTCTGCAAGTCCTCTCCCGGAAAAACGCATGCGGAATTCCTCACGCGTTTATCGCGTGTTTTTCGTGCGTTTATCGCGCGTTTTCCACATGCGGAATTGCCTTGCGTTTTTTATGCATTGCTCAAGGCAATTCCGCTTGCGGAAACGCAAAATTAATTGACATGCTGCGGATTTTTGAACGCAGCATAAACGCTGCGGAAATATCCGCAGCATGTGCATAGAACTTGCGGAATCCCCTTGGGGACCATGGGGAGCGGATTACCTAGCGTTTTACAAGCGGCTCCGCTGCGGAAATTCCGCATCAAAAACGCTTGTAATCCGCAACATGGGCACGCAGCCTCATACTCTGACAGTATAGTGGCCCAATGTATTACTGATTCCCTCATTATAGAGAGACATTTGGTGCCTATTAATATGTCAAGCACTGCAAGGCGCTTTATTCATTGCACAATTGTACTATTGCATGTGTTTAGTATCCCCCACACCTGTTAATGTGTTTTTTAATCAATAAATAATTTTCTATATCTATAATATCAGCATGCCTATGGCTCATCTTTTGTTGGCCTTTGGACTTCCTTGGTTGTAAAATCAGGAATCAGTAGCTCATAACTTTCAGGGGTGAGGTCCATATGGGGTCAGTAATGGGGGGCGCTGGCTCAGGTTCTGTCCTGGGCATCTTGGTGGCAGTTGAGCATCACCTGAGGAGGAAGAGGAGGAGGTTGAGGAGTCAGAGTCAGAAAAATAAAGAAAGGTGGGATTCTCTCCCTCACTGTCTGTGTCGGAGGCAAGGAAAGCACGTGCCTCCTTCACTGAATAACGGGTTTGGGACGAGTGGGACTTTTTTTTTTTTTATGTATGTTGTGTTTGTCAGCACTTTATTTAGTTGCGTGAGTGTGTGTGAGAGAGTGCTTGGTGTAAACTTTTGTTTTTTTTAAGAAAAAGATAAGAAAAAACAGCAACAACCAGAGGAGGTGTAAACAGCAAGCACGAGTGTGGATAAGTTATCTGCATCACCGATCAACGCTCGGCGGCTGCTCGATGTGCGCACAGAGGTGATGTTAAAGGGGGGGGGGGGGGGAGAACAGCAAGCACGAGTGCAGATCAGTGTGGACTATCGTGGCCAGCAAAATGTAGATGGCCACCATTTTGCTGAATTTGGGAATAGCAAATTGCAAAAGATCTGTTTTCTGGAAACTACAGAGAAATATAAACAAAAAAGGCTATATACAGGTGCATCTCACTAAATTAGAATATCATCAAAAAGTTACTTTATTTCAGCTCTTCAATACAAAAAGTGAAACTCATATATTACCGTATTTTTCGGACTATAAGACCACCGGACCATAAGACACACAAGTTTTAGAGGAAGAAAATAGGGGAAAAAAATTTAAGCACAAAATGTGGTCATGATGCCCTGTTATGGGGGAGAGGGTCTACTGCTGACACTGGTATTGGATTAATGTCCCCCAATTCTGTTAATATCCTCCATCCTGGTGTATATGGCCCCTCCTTCCTGGTATACGTAGCCCCCATCCCCATCCTGGAATGCATGGTACCCCTTGATCCCCCCATTCTGGGTATGCATGACACCCCTTGGTCCCCCATCCTGGTATGCATGGCACTCCTTGATCCCCCATCCTGGTATTCATGGCACCCTTTCATCCCCCATCCTGGTATTCATGGCACCCCCTGATCCCCCATCCTGGTATGCATGGCACCCCTAGATCCCCCATCCTGGTATGCATGGCACCCCTTGATTCCCCATCCTGGTATTCATGGCACCCCTTTATCCCCCATCCTGGTATTCATGGCACCCCTAGATCCCCCATCCTGGTATGCATGGCACCCCTTGATCCTCCATCCTGGTATGCATGGCACCCCTTGATCCCCCATCCTGGTATTCATGGCACCCCTTTATCCCCCATCCTGGTATTCATGGCACCCCTTTATCCCCCATCCTGGTATTCATGGCACCCCCTGATCCCCCATCCTGGTATGCATGGCACCCCTTGATCCCCCATCCTGGTATGCATGGCACCCCTTTATCCCCCAACCTGGTATTCATGGCACCCCTTTATCCCCTCATCCTGGTATGCATGGCACCCCTTGATCCCCCATCCTGTTATGCATGGCACCCCTTGATCCCCCATCCTGGTATTCATGGCACCCCTTTATCCCCCATCCTGGTATTCATGGCACCCCTTTATCCCCCATCCTGGTATGCATGGCACCCCTTTATCCCCCATCTCCTGGTATGCATGGCACCCCTTTATCCCCCATCCTGGTATGCATGGCACCCCTTGATCCCCCATCCTGGTATGCATGGCACCCCTTGATCCCCCATCCTGGTATTCATGGCACCCCTTTATCCCCCATCCTGGTATTCATGGCACCCCCTGATCCCCCATCCTGGTATGCATGGCACCCCTTGATCCCCCATCCTGGTATGCATGGCACCCCTTTATCCCCCAACCTGGTATTCATGGCACCCCTTTATCCCCTCATCCTGGTATGCATGGCACCCCTTGATCCCCCATCCTGTTATGCATGGCACTCGTTGATCCCCCATCCTGGTATTCATGGCACCCGTTGATCTCCCATCCTGGTATTCATGGCACCCGTTGATCCCCCATCCTGGTATTCATGGCACCCCTTGATCCCCCATCCTGGTATTCATGGCACCCCTTTATCCCCCATCCTGGTATGCATGGCACCCCTTTATCCCCCATCTCCTGGTATGCATGGCACCCCTTTATCCCCCATCCTGGTATGCATGGCACCCCTTTATCCCCCATCCTGGTATGCATGGCACCCCTTGAGCCCCCATCCTGGTATGCATGGCACCCCTTGAGCCCCCATCCTGGTATGCATGGCACCCCTTGAGCCCCCATCCTGGTATGCATGGCACCCTCTGAGCCCCCATTACACTGCCCACAAAAAAAAAACAATCATACTCACCTCCTCTCTCCTACAGCGCTGTCCCGCTCTGCATGGCATAGTGCTGGAATAGTCACTGCTCCCCACTCCAGGACTCTGTGCATGGGGAGCAGTGACCATTCAGTCTGTTCAATAGCGCACACACTGTACCGCAGCGGGACTCCTGCTGCCGCTCTGTGGTCAGTGTTCCTGCTATTAAAGACCATGGATATTCACTACAACCCATGGGAGTGGGTTGTAGGGAATATTGATGAGCTTTAATAGCGGGCACACAGATTGCAGAGCGGCAGCAGGACCGCGCTGTGGCTCCAGTCTGCCGGCTATTAAGAGAAATGAATATTCATTTCTCTCCACGCCCATGGGCGTGGGGAGCAGGGAAAATTCATTTTTTTTAGTAGCGGGCACAGCGTAGGCTGCAGCAGGTGGCTGCTGCCCCCTGTGCCCCGCTGATCTCCCGTTGCCGCTACCCCACACCCACCACCACGCACAAGCAGGTATATTGTATTCGGACTATAAGACGCACCCCACACTTTCCTCCAAAATTTTGGAGACAAAAAGTGCGTTTTATAGTCCAAAAAATACGGTATAAAGAGCCATTACAAACAGAGTGATCTATTTCAAGTGTTTATTTCTGTTAATGTTGATGACTATGGCTTACAGCCAATGAAAACACAAAAGTCATTATCTCAGTAAATTTGAATACTTTATAACAACAGCTTGAAAAATGTTTTTAAAATCTGAAATGTTGGCCTACTGAAATATATGTTCAGTAAATGCACTCAATACTTGGTCAGGGCTCCTTTTGCATCAATTACTGGATTAGTGCGGCGTGGCATGGAGGCAATCAGCCTGTGGCACTGCTGAGGTGTTATGGAAGCCCAGGTTGCTTAGATAGCAACCTTCAGCTCGTCTGCATTGTTGGGTCTGGTGTCTCTCATCTTCCTCTTGACAATACCCCATAGATCCTCTATGGGGTTAAGGTCAGTCAAGTTTGCTGGCTAGTCAAGAACAGTGATAATATTGTTTTTAAACCAGATACTGGTACTTTTGGCAGTGTGGACAGATGTCAAGTCCTACTAGAGAATGAAATTTCCATCTCCAAAAAGTTTGTCGGCAGAGGGAAGCATGAAGTGCTCTAAAATTTCGTGGTAGATGGCTGCGCTGATTTTGGTCTTGATAAAACACAGTTTACGTACACCAGCAGATGACATGGCTCCCCAAACCATCACTGATTGTGGAAACTTCACACTAGACCTCAAGCAGCTTGGATTGTGGCCTCTCCACTCTTCCTCCAGACTCTGGGACCTTGATTTCCAAATGAAAATTGGAACTCTGGGACCTTGTGGAGTGTGTCAATGACGGCGTTCTGGACATCTGTCAAGTCAGCAGTCTTCCCCATGATTATGGAGCCTACTGAAACAGACTAAGGGACCTTTTTAAATGCTTAGGAAGCTTTTACAGGTGTTTTTGGTTAATTATTTTAATTTACTGAGATAATGACTTTTGTGTTTTCATTGGCTGTAAGCCATAATCATCAACATTAACAGAAATAAACACTTGAAATAGATCACTCTGTTTGTAATGATTCTATATAATATGAGTTTCACTTTTTGTATTGAAGAACTGAAATAAATTAACTTTTTGATGATATTCTAATTTAGTGAGATGCACCTGTAGGTGTACTTTCAGTAATACAAGAATACATAAAAAAAAAAGTATTTATAGAAAAAACAAAAAACATTCTATAACTGGCAAAATCCACTCACACAACGGATCAATTCAATCCATTTAAATCAATTATCCCTCATCTGTTTGTAAATACTACTCCCAGGCTCCAGGGACTTGACACCATGCAGGCACAGCTAGCATAAAACACAAGACAAAAGGAGCACCAACCAACTCGTGGAAAATCATGTATGGAACTTCTTTTAGCAAGTGACAAATACTTGCTTTCTTAGAGGAGATAGAAAAGACCTCTATCCCTCTAAATTCAGGATCAATTGAAAACAGCTATCAACCTCCAAAGATGAAGCCGGGTGACCGCTCACAGTAAAAATGTTTTTATTTCCATGATATTCTCTTAACATCATTTCAGGTAAAAACATTTGATTATTATATCTACGTATTCTGGGTATACCCCTTTTCTTCAGGATAAAATACTGCTGCTCAATGTGAGTATTTATAGTTTCCCTGTGTCTCTCTCTCTCACGAGAATGCTGAACAACAAATCACTCCTTCTACCACATCATTTCCTGGGTATAGGGATTGATGCTCTCAGGTAGGCATTAGGTAGCGGTCACACAGGCACTGGATTCTTTTGTCAAAACACTGTTGCATTTATTTTCACAGGTGGCTTAGCACAAAAAAAATCAAAAATATAAATCCCCAGCCTTGTCCAGGCACTAGCTAAACGACACAGACCATGGCTACTTGTACATGCCTGAGCTAGCCCCAGTCCGATCAAACACAACAGCTATTGTCCATAAAAACCACTGACACTTGCAGTTTGGAGCATATGGCTTGTGCAGTCTCTTCTCAGAGAGATATTCTGGCTTTTCTCTCTTCAGCTCTAACACAAATCCACTCTGGCCAGCTTCCCCCTGAGCTGACTGACCTAGATGAACACCTAGCCTGTTTATATGCAGGGACAGCCAGGTGCGCTTAATCAGAGCCTGCAGATCTAGGATTTAACCCTAGCCTACCTGCCATTGCTACAGGGGATACATTTCTCTATCCAAAGCACTCCCTCCACTTTACCCTGGGGAGTCAAGAAGTGATATTATAGAACTCTCCCTAGGGATATATTTAACCCCTTCATATTTATGATCTCCAAATGTAAAATCCAATACATTTCCCTACTTCATAATTTCCTAAATTTAGACAATGATTGTCCTATTAGTCCTATCCGTGTTACTCTCAATACACAAGGATTACTCTGATGTTAAGTTATAATACAGTAAGAAATACTATGATGTCAATCTCATGATTGATTATGAAATTTTGCTTATTCAATCATTCTCTTAGTGTTAATGTTGTTTTACCCACATAATACAAACCACAAGGCCATTACAGCATTTATAAACTATAATCACTACCACAATTTAATAGTTGTGGAATTTGAAATGTTTATTGCCATATATTATTCTTAAATTATTTTGGTCTATGGGTGATGATGTTACACATTTCACATTTAGTTTCCCCAATTTTATATACCCTCTTTTCATTTAACCAATTCCCCAGCAGTCTATTACCCTCTTTTCATTCCAACTCGATGCACAAAGGAGTTATAATTTGTTTCATGCTTCTAGCCCTCTGATAAACTAGATAATCAGCTTTTTACTTAATATAATCTCAAGATAATGATCATTATTTCAAATACTCCATGTTTCTTTAGAATGTTGTGATCCTGACTTGCATTATTACTTTATGTAGTAACAAATGCTAGCTTCTATTGCTTATCTGGAAAAAGAAGAAATCCTCCCGCAATAGAAAAAGTAAGTATAAAACTTCACATTTATTCGTTATAGTTAAAATTATTATAATTATGGCAGAACCATATGTAGACCGAATAAACCCACTATTTTTGGTGTAGTGCCTTACTCATGGTCTAAAAATATGTCACTAATCTGCCATTAAATGCTAATAAGTGATGAGCGAGCACTAAAATGCTCGGGTCGAGCAAATTGAAATACTCAGGTGCTCGACCCGAGCAACAAGTCCAATGTAAATCTAAGGGAAATGCGAGCATTTTTCAGGCAGCTCCCCCTGGCTGTCTGCAGAGGGCCTAAAAATTGGCCAAATCGATGGGAACAGTGCTCAAATGACATGGGAACAGCATGGGGAAGACCCCTGGAAGCATCTCTGACTCCCAGATCACTGCTGTCAACAATGTTGTCAGAGATGAAGAGGTAGTTATCCAGCAACTTGTGAAAGTGACTTAAAAAATAGCCTTTATTTTAAAAAAATTAAAGCCTCTGTACGCTTTTATTTGCACCATGGTCTCATGGTTTTAATTTTTTCAAAACAAAGGCTATTTTTTAAGTCACTTTCACGAGTTGCTGGATAACTACCTCTTCATCACTGCCTAATGTCTCCCAGACGGGGATCTTTACAATCCAAGCACCGTGCCTCATGAGAAAGTGGACCGAGCAGGCTGACCCAGGTGAGCTGAAATATTTTTTCTACATTACTAACAACGTTGTCAAAGTATTACGCCACTTTTACGGATTCACAATAAAATATACAAAAACGAAAGCAAAATGGATTTTCCTGGAAATATGTTAAGGAACATCTTTTCCAGGGTAATGACTTGTATATAAGGCAAAATTAATAGCCAAAAACAAAAATACTCCTCCACACCTTGGGCTATGTTCACACGTAGCGTCTTTGATGCATTTTTGCACTTTTGCATTGCTTTCAACCAAGACAAATGCATTCACCAGGAAATGTAATTTTAACATTTTACAACCTAATCTGGCCATGTGGTGTGTGACACATCATCAGACACATGCATACAGTGCTGAAAAGACATGGGAACAGCATGGGGAAGACCTCTAGAATCATCTCTGACTCCCTGGTTACTGACTAAAAGTGTGCCCATCATAAGTGATCCTTGGCGCATGCGAAGATGCCTCCCGCCATGCACCTGTCGTTGCAGACTTGCAACAATCACTGTCCATGTCCTTATCCCAGTGCAGCGGTCAGGTGTCCCTACCCCATTCCTTGGAATGCAATCGCAAATATGCAGCCAGCCACCCACCAACCCACAGGCTGCAATACTATACTGTCAAATTTTTGACAGCTGCTTGCACTTGAAATGTGGCCTTTTAGGCTCGTGGAGGTGGAAGCTTTTCATAACCTCATGCCGGCGGCGGCCGGGTGTCCATACTCGGTCCCCAGCCGCCACTGTTTCTCCCAGTGACGTCTCCGCCTTCCTCAAGCACGGGTCCCACAACATTACCCGTGCCCTCTCCAGTGCACTCACTGGGAAGGACCACCTAACCACAAACACGTGGACAGGTGAATGTGGCCAGGGAAGGTACGGAGCCAGTCCACAGCTTTTTTTGCTGAGTTGTATTTCACCACTGCCATATTCTTTAGCTTGGTGAAAGGACTTGAGAAACCATACCTAACCAGCTGTCATTTCTCCCAGGAAGTCTTCCAAATCTGTTTTCACTTGAAATGTGGCCTTTTAGGCTCATGGAAGCTTTTCATAACCTCATGTCGGCGGCGGCCGAGTGTCCATACTCGGTCCCCAGCCGCCATTATTTCTCCCGGTATTGTCTCCACCTTCCACAAGTACGGGTCCCACAACATTACCCGTGCCCTCCCCAGTGCTCTTACTGGGAAGGACCACCTAACCACAAACACGTAGACAGCTGAATGTGGCCAGGGATGGTACAGAGCCAGTCCACAGCTTTTTATGCTGATAGTTGTATTTAGCTCGGTGAAAGGACTGGCATAGAGGGAAACCGTATCTACCCTGGGTGTCATTTCTCCCAGGAAGTCCTCTAATGCAGCTTCTTGCAGAAGCAATGGCAGCCCATCCAACCTCAACTCGCACTTGTCGGTGGTGCTTTGACACACACACACACATCTTTCTTTGCGCATTTAATTTCATGAACACAGAGTTGAACAATGGCCTGATCTGCAATGCGGTTTATGAAATAACATGCATAAGCATGTCCGATCCACATTAAAAAAGCAGGCATAGAGTGTCCGGGAACCTTCCCCCACACTTTTCTTAGCCAGGGCTGCTAGTCAGCAGGGTTGGACGGGCCCACCAGAGAACCAGAGATTCCTCTAGTGGGCCATGGCTTCTCCTTCAGGAGAGTTCATAGTGCCGAGGTGAGGCCATGATGATGATAGAGGCCACCATCAGCTTAGTTTTCTGTTACTTGGAAAGCAAGCGCAAGTATGCAGCCAGCCACCCACCCACAGACCGCAACACTAAACTGCCAGATTTCTGGGCAGCTGCTTGCACTTGAAATATGGCCTTTTAGGCTCGTGGAGGCAGAAGCTGTCCACCATCTTATGGCGACGGCGACTGGGTATCCATACTCGGTCCCCAGCCGCCATTATTTTTCCCGGTATCTTCTCCGCCTTCCACAAGCATGGGTCCCAGAACATTACCCGTGCCCTCCCCAGTGCACTTACAGGGAAAAACCGCCTACCCACAAACACGTGGACAGGTGAATGTGGTCAGGGACGGTAGAGAGCCAGTCCACAGCTTTTTTTGCTGCTGAGAGTTGTATTTAGCTCGGTGAAAGGACTGGCATAGAGGGAAACCGTATCTACTCCAGCTGTCATTTCTCCATCACCAGGTTCCGCCCATTGTCACACACGATCATGCCTGGCTGTATGGTCAGCGGTGAGAGCCACAGATCAGGCTGCTGTATTACAGCTTTCAACAACTCTGCAGCACTGGGCGGTTTGTAAATTAAGCATTAAGCATGTTATCTTCAGCACAGCCTGTTGCCGCTAGGCCAAGGCAGTGCTGCAGTGCTGTCAGCTTGTGACTGATGTGGTTATTTCGGAGATGGAGGAGGAGGTGCAGGAGCTGAAAAATGTGATTACATTGAAGTTAAATTGGTGACGCTGTTTTTTATACTAAAGAAAGAACCTATTGTTTTGTTTTTTTTACGTTATTTTTTAAGACAAATGCATTCACCGGGAAATGTCATTTTAACATTTTACAACCTTATCTAGCAATGTGGTGTGTGACACATCATCAGACACATCCTGTTTTATTTATGATGGAGGGACTCTGAAAGTCATAAAGCTTATTTATATAGGGACATCGGATGGCCCTTAATATTCTTAAAAGGTCAGCAGTCCGCCCTCGCTATTGTTAGAGAGCCATCAGCTGACTATGCTTTGTTGTTCCCATGATTAACAAGTCAGTCTCCTATACTGTTATTGCGTATCCATTGACTGCAAGAGCTGCCAAAAATTTGGATGCAAGCCAATACCCCTTTGAAGAGACATAGAGGAGGGCTCAGTAAAAAAAAAGTTCCGATTATAAAGGAGCGGATCTCCTATAGTGGTAATGCTCGTGTTGTGACTGCAAGGGCTGCCAAAATTTGGGGAAAACCCCACTAAGAATTTAAAGTCACATAGAGCAGAGCCAGAGTAAAGACAAATTCAAGTTAGAAAGGAGAGAGTCTGCTATACAGTTATAGGGTATGCAGTGAGTCCAACAGCTGACCAATTTTAGGAAAAACCCCACTAAGAATTTAAAGACACATAGAGCATGGCCACAGTAACGACAAATTCCATTTAGAAAGGAGAGAGTCTGCTATACAGTTATAGGGTATGCAGTGAGTCCAACAGCTGACCAATTTTAAGAAAAACCCCACTAAGAATTTAAAGACACACAGAGCAGGGTCACAGTAATGACAAATTCCCATTAGAAAGGAGAGAGTCTCCCATAGTGTTAGCCTATGCAGTGAATGCAAGGGCTGCCAAAAATTTGGAGGCACTTCAATGCCCCTTGGAAGAGACGTGGAGGATGGCATCATAAAAAAATGTTCACATTAGAAAAGAGCTGGACTCCTATACTTGTAATGCCCATGCACTAAGTGAATGGGCTGCCAAACATTTACCCCTGGGGGATATACATGAACATACTGTATAAAAAAATATTTTTACGTGCATCATAAACATCCTTTAAAAAAATTATGTGGGTGTTGCATCACAGACCATGGTCACCCTGGTGATATGGTGGTGGAGGATGAGGAGAAGGAGGAGGACAAGAGCAAATAGCCAAAATTAGGAAGCATATACCCATGTGTGGGTGTGAAAAGGTGCATGGGAATACATCTCCCAAGAAAAGACACTGGATTTGAGTTTATGTTACATTGAGAAGTCTGGCCCAATCCAGCCCTTGTTCATTTTTATAAGAATCAGCCAGTCAGCATTTTCAGTTGACAGGCGGATGCGCTTATCAGTTGTAATTCCACCAGCGGCACTAAAAACCCGGTCTGATAAAACGCTGGCGGCCGGACAGGCCAGTACCTCCAAGGCATAGAGAGACAGTTCATTCCACGTATCCAGCTTGGATACCCAATAATTATAAGGCACAGAGGAATCACGGAGGATGTTGGTACTAACTCAGCATCTTCCCAAACTTTGCACCCCTTGTGAGAGTACCCCGCGCCTCAGGGCCTCTGCGATGGGAGGGTCTGAGAAAACTCTCCCAGAACTTTGACTGTGATCCACTGCCTCTGCTGGATTGAAGTTGTGTCTCTCTTGCCTGTACTCCTTGGTTGTCCAACGAAGTGTGCCCTCTGCCACCATCGTTTTCAGATTTGAATTTTTTTAATAGTTCCGCAACAAGGGCCTTCTGGTACTGCCCCATTTTTGTAGACCTGTCCGTCACAGGAATAAGAGATATAAAGTGCTCCTTGAAGCATGGGTCTAGAAGTGTAACCAACAAGTAATGACTGTCACTCAAAATTTTAAGAAAGCGAGGGTTATGGGAAAGGCAGCATAACATACACGCAGCCATGCGTGCCAGACTGCAAACAGGCAAGACTTCCGTGTCCTCACCAAGAGGATGACTGACCATGCTCTCCTCCTCCTCCACCTCTCTGTCTACGCTTAACAGACGGTATGACAGCTGTGCAGGTAGTACTGTCTATAGTGCAAGAAACTAGCTCCTGTCCTTCCTCCTCCTCCTCTTCCTCATTGTCACCCAATCAACGTTGGGATGAGATGAGGCTTGGCTGTGTGTAATCACCCTGTATGGTTCCTTGCTCCATCTCATCGTGCTCCACCTGCAATGCATCCTCTTTGATTGTGAGCAGAGAGCGTTTCAGAAGACAGAGAAGTGTGATGTTGATGCTAATTATGGCGTCATCGCCACTCACCATCTTGGTGGAGTCCTCAAAGTTTTGGAGGATGGTACATATGTCTGACATCCATGTCCACTCCTGAGGTCTTATGTGTGGAGTCTGAACTGAATACCGACAGCCTTGTTGATGCTTGTACTCAACAACTGCCCTCTTCTGCTCACAAATCCGTCACCAACATCTGCAGTGTAGAGTTCAAACGCGTGGGAACATCACACACCAGTCTGTGAGCTGGAAGCTGCAAATGCTGCTGAAACATGGCAAGGGCGGCGGAAGCAGTAGCTGACTTTCTAAAATGGGCTCACAGGCGGCATACTTTAACAAGCAGATCCGGAAGCTCCAGGTAGGATTTGAGAAACCACTGAACCACGAGGTTAAGCACATGGACCAGGCATAGTACGTGTGTCAGCTTGCCTCACCTCAGAGCCGCCACCAGGTTCCGGCCATTGTCACACACGACCATGCCTGGCTGTAGGTTCAGCGGTGTGAGCCACAGATCTGCCTGCTCTAGACCATGGGGGAAACCCTGATTGACCTAGGGACTGCAATACTTGGCGTCGAGAGGATGGGATCTGTCCCAAGGTCTGACTGGGTCCTGGTTTCCACTATGTTATCCCAGTGTGCCGTCATCGAGATGTACCGCCCTTGCCCACAAGCACTTATCCACGTGTCCGTGGTTAGGTGGACTTTCCCGGTAACTGCGTTGTTGAGGGCACGGCTAATGTTTTGGGACACGTGCTTGTGCAATATGGGGACGGCACACCGGAGAAATAGTGGCGGCTGGGGACCGAGTACAGAGGGACGGCCGCCGCCATCAGGTTGCGGAATGCTTCCGTCTCCACAAGCCTAAAGGGCAACATTTCAAGCGCAACCAGTCGTTAAATGTGAGAATTTAGTAGTGTGGCCTGTGGGGCTTTGGCTGCATATTTGCTCTTGCTTTCCAAGGACTGGGGTATGGACAATTGAACGCTGCGCTGGGACAAGGACATGGACATGCTTCCTGGCTCTGCTACTTGAGAGTGAACAATGACAGGTGCAGGGCAGGAGGCATCTTCTCATGCACCATGGACAGGGGATTGGCTTGCATGCACAACAGTGGAAGAAGCAATTGTGCCATCTGCAGACACTGTTCCTGGACCCTGGGGTAAGGCCCACTTAGTCGGGTGCTTTGCTGCCATGTGCCTGATCATGCTGGTGGTGGTCAGGCTGGTTGTTTTGCCACCCCTGCTGATGCTGGCCTGGAAGGTGGTGCAAATGGCTTTTTTGGGATTATCAGCAGAGTCTTTAAAAAGCAACCAAACCCGGGAAAACCTAACAGTTGTACTGGCAACTTCCTTCGTGTTGGTGTTACGTGGAACGGTTGCTTGCCTTCTGTCTGCGGCCACCACACTGCTTCTTCCTGCCTGCTGGGGTGCTCTGCCTCCCTCCCCCTGTGAGCTACTGTCCTCACTCTGCATGTCCTCCTGCCAGGTTGGGTCAGTTACTATATCATCCACCACCTTGTCTTCCACTTCCGCACCCTGGTCCTCCTCCTGACTTTCTGACAATTGTGTCTCATCATCGTCCACCTCTTGTGACACTTTCCCACCGTCGCCTTCTTGTGACCGTGGCGGCTCAAATATTTGGGCATCGCTAGATGCAATCTCCTCTTGTCCGGCTTCAAGTGGACCGGGAGAGAGGCCCGAATCTATAAATGGAAAAGTGAACAGCTCTTAAGAGTGTCCAAGTGTGGGATCAGTTGTCTCTGGACACTCGGCATGGTGGGAGGAAGGAGGATCAGGGTGAGGAATATGCGGTCCAGACTCACGGCTACTGAGACTTGACCGTGTGGAAGACAGGGTGGTGGTGGTGTTGGCTAAGTGACTTGAAGCATTATCCGCTATCTAATCAACAACCTTTTGAAACTGCTCTGGGTTCAATAGTGGTGTGCTGCGGTCCCCTAGAAATTGGGACAGGATGTTCAGGTGAGAAGATGTGGGTCCTTGTTGTGGCACAATTTCAACTTGCCCACGGCCTTCTCCTCGGCCTCTGCATGCACCATTACCATCACGTCAAGTTCCTGATCCCTGGCCACGTGCTTTGCCCATTTTAAATGGAGGACAGTGTCTTCCACGATCACTACTGATGATTGAGTTTGGAGCAAACTTATATGTGATCAGTGTGACGGAGAAAACAGAGTTTTAAATATCTGGCCTGTAGGTCAGTAGTTTGAACAGCAAACTTGTGTGAATTGCTTGACACACTAAAGGAAATTATTAATGGAGGCCAGAAATGGCAGCATTTTCTGAAACGTATATATGATCCGTGTGATGGAGAAAACAGTTTTAAATACCTGGCCTGTAGGTAAGTACCGTATTTTTCGGACTATAAGGCGCATGCAAAAAATGTGGTCATAATGCACTTTTAAGGGGGAGGGGGTCTTCTGCTGACACTGGTATAGGGGTAATGTCCCCCAATTATGACAATATCCCCCATCCTGGTATATATGCCCCCCCTTCCTTTTATACGGGGTCCCCATCCCCATCCTGGTATGTCTGACATCCCTCCATCCTGGTATGCATGGCACCCCTCATCCTTATCCTGGTATGCATGGCACCCCTCATCTCTATCCTGGTATGCATGGCACCCCTCATCCCTGTCCTGGTATGCATGGCACCCCTATTCCCTATCCTGGTATGCATGGCACCCCTAATCCCTATCCTGGTATGCATGGCACAGCAATCTCCATCCTGGTATGCATGGCACAGCAATCCCCATCCTGGTATGCATGGCACAGCAATCCCCATCCTGGTATGCATGGCACCCATCATCCCTGTCCTAGTATGCATGGTACCCCTCATCCCTATCCTGGTATGCATGGCACCCATTATCCCTATCCTGATATGCATGGTACCCCTCTTCCCTATCCTGATATGCATGACACCCCTCTTCCCTATCCTGATATGCATGACACCCCTCATCCCTGTCCTGGTATGCATGGTACCCCTCATCCCTGTCCTGGTATGCATGGCATCCCTCATCCCTGTCCTGGTATGCATGGCACCCCTAATCCCCATCCTGGTATGCATGGCACCCCTAATCCCTATCCTGGTATGCATGGCACCCCTCATCCCTGTCCTGGTATGCATGGTCCCCCTAATCCCCATCATGCTGCACACTAAAAAAAAAAAAAAACCACTCCTACTCACCTTTCTTCTCTCTCCTCCAGCGCTGCGTCCTGTCTGCCCGCACTGATCTCTCCATGAGAGCCGCGCATGACGTCACTGCTATGCGGGTCTCACAAGGAGAGATCAGCTGCTGGAAGTCACTGCTCCCCACGCCGGGACTGTGTGCGCGTGGAGCCGTGACTTCACTCTCCTTCATAGCCGGCACACAGCGGAGCCGCACTGTGGCTCCTGCTGCTGCCGGCTATCTCCTGTGCCCGCTCATTAAAGGGCATGAATATTCACCCCCTCCCCACACCCATGGACGTGGAGAGAGGTTGCATATTCATGCCCTTTAACAGCGGGCACAGGAGATAGCCGGCAGCAGCAGGAGCCGCAGCTCTGCTGATACACTGTGTACCGCTGCTAAGGAGCATGAATATTCAGTACTCCCCACGCCTGATGGGCGTGGGGAGCAGTGAGTATTAATTTTCTTTAGCAGCGGGGACAGTGTAGGCTGCAGAAGGCGGCTGCTGCCTCCTGTTCCCCGCTCCTCCACCGCTACCGCTACCGCTACCCCCACACCACACATAAATATACCACCCCCAACATTCGGACTATAAGACGCACCCCCCATTTTCCTCCAAAATTTTGGAGGAAAAAAGTGCGTCTTATAGTCCGAAAAATAAACAGCAAACTGCTGTGAATTGCTTCACTGACACACTGAAAGAAATTTTTAATGGAGGCCAGAAATGACAGTATTTTCTGACAACGTATATGTGATCCGTGTGACGGAGAAAACAGAGTTTTAAATACCTGGCCTGTAGGTAAGTAGTTTGAACAGCAAACTGGTGTGAATTGCTTCACTGACACTCTAAAGGAAATTTTTAATGGAGGCCAGAAATGGCAGTATTTTCTGACAACATATATGTGATCCGTATGATGGAGAAAACAGAGTTTTAAATAGCTGGATTTCTAGCGCTGTAATATGGAAAGGACCTGGCTGTATTCTTGTGCTATATGCACTGCAGTCTGCTATATACCCTTCCTGCCTGCCTATATACACTGCCTGCCTGATATCTCTGCAGATGGATTAGTTAGTCCTCAAAAGGACTGCTTGTTAAGATGGATATGTATAATGTACGTTTTTTCTCCCTACACAACCTAATACATAAGCAAATCTCTCCCTGACGCAGCAGCACCTCTCCCTACACTGTCTGATTCCGGAGCTACTGTGACGAACATGGCGACGTCAGGTCTGATATAGACCTGATGACGCTGTGCTGCCAGCCAATCACTGTAATGCCACAACCAACATGGCTACGGCATTACAGTGAGTGGCAGGCAATCCCTGCATGCTGATTTGCGCACTAAAGAATGCCAAACATGCAGGGAAGGGACCCGAGATCCCGCCAAGCAACCCCAGAAATACTCGGGGTATTTAAATTTCACATCCAATACTAGCACTCAATCAATCAACTTCCTTGATTTAACTATTTACATTGAAAACGGTGAGATATGCATCCATACATACACCAAACCTACGGATACCAATAGTTACATATCCATTGACAGCTGTCATCTTCGCAGCTGGCTCCTTAATGTACCACGTAGCCAGTTCTTAAGGCAACACCAAACTTGCCCCAAAAATCAAGACTTTGAGCAAGAAGCTAACACCTTAACTAATAATAAATTTCTGGAGAAAGGCTATAGTCCCCAATTTCTCACAACCACTAAGGACAACGTGAGTAATATACCACGAGAACAACTATCATCCAATTATTCCAAAACCAACGAGGAACCAAACTAAAACATCATTGACGTTCCTATCATCACACTGTTTAACTCTAACACATACCTATTCAGGAAAATTGTAAAAAAACACTGGAGTATTCTAAAAGACGACAAGATTATAGGTGAACATATACCACAAAATCCCAGATTCATCAATAGGAAGGCCTTCACGTTAGGCAACATCATTGCACCCACAATACGTAATCCCCCCATACGCCATCAACCATATATAAAGGACCATATACCATTCCTGGACCAACTCTGATGAAGGAAACTGCAGTTTCCGAAATGTATTGTTTTTTTGGTCCATTCCAGCCTCCATACCGGTACAGGTCAAGTGCTCATCACATGCCACTATGTCATGCCAGTCCCAGCCAGATCATTGTGTGGGCGCCTACAACCAGGCACCTCCAAGCAGCCACTAGGAGCTTGAGTCACAGGCCGGAACTCCGCTCCTCCACACCTCCATACAGGACACACGGGACCTAAGGAAACACCACGGCTCCTGCTCCAAGCCTGTAAGTAAGCCTTCTTACTATCTCCATATCATCACGGCAGTTGGAGGATGCTATTCCTCAAACACATGCTGCCGCAGCACTGCAGATACAATCTCCACGTGCTCACAGAGTACTGAGAGCACTGCTCTCTGCTTCCACATCGGAATCAGGACTATTCCTGCCCCCCTTTAATACGAGCCTGATGCCAACAACAGCTATATAGGCAGCTTTTTTTACACAGGTCCTGACAAAGTCCATGTGACAAACAGTCACCTTCAACCACCAGAGGCCCACTATATAAGCTCAGCACACCTGGGAACTAGCACCCAGATATCTCAGCAGGCGCTAGTGTCATCTCCATTAGGTAATCTTCTAACCTTCTACCCTTTCCCTTTCAGGCACAAGCATTTTATTCCTTTAACCTTTTTACCTTAATTAAAGCCTGCACCACTCTGCCGTCCCACTTAAGTGACCTAAGGAATAGAGATGAGCGTTCTACTCGAACTGTTCGCCAATCTCAAATTCGAGCTGTTTTGGGCGGTGTTCGAGCCGTTCGGCGAACACGAACAATTTGAGAAAAATTAGGCTGTTCGAGGTTATGTTCGATAACTGTTCGTGCACCAAAATCATAACTGGATTTTTTTTCAGTAATGATGAAAATTAATGTTAATACGCAGTTTGAGTGTACAGCGGGGTGGGGGGAGGGGCAGGGGATGGATCTCTGCAGGAACAATGAAGATCTCCATTTTTTTTTCTCTTTCCCGCATTTGCAGTGGGGAGGTGCAATCTGTCAGCCTATCAGCAGAGCACACACGGAGCGAAGTGCTTTTTTTCACACAAGCAAGGGCATGTGTCATTGGCAGTGTATGTCAGATGTCCTTGCCCTATAAGACCAAGCCATTTTCCCCGTCGCCACCATTTTCTCACTGCTGCAGCTGCGTGTTAGACGGCACCGCTGTTGCTGTGTGCGCTATACCTTGTTAATTTCAAGCCAATTTTCGCACAAATCTACAGATAGCTTGGGAGTAGGGAATAGTTGTGATTGCAGTCCTTTTAAGGACTAGGTTACAGCATTTCCTACGACTTTTATCAGGCAGGTCTGTGCTCTTAAATAGATAGATTGTGGGAGTAAAGACTAATTGTAATTGGAGTCCTTTTCAGGACTAGGTTACATCAGTTCCTATCAGTTTATGCCAGGCAGGTCTGTGCCAGTGCTGTGCAAGTTTTTTTCACAGCATTTGGCTGAATCTAGCAAAGCTAATCCTTTTTGGCCTATTGCAGAGTGTGTTAGTCAGTGGAGTAGCCTATCTGTGTTGCAAGATATACCACCTGTGTATAGAATACCAATTTTTTTACTGCACCTAGTGAAGTAAAATCTTTTGGGCATAGCATCATTCTATTAGTCCATCTATACTGACCTCCATCAGGTTGCAAATTGAATATAATTTTTTTCTGCATCTAGCTCTGAAAAAATATTGGGCTTCTAGCTGTGTGTGGGACTTGTTCTATTAATCCATCTATACAGACCTCCATCAGGTTGCCAACTGAATATATTTTTTTCTGCATCTACCTCTGAAAAAATATTGGGCTTCTAGCTGTGTGTGGGACTTGTTCTATTAATCCATCTATACAGACCTCCATCAGGTTGCAAACTGAATATATTTTTTTCTGCATCTACCTCTGAAAAAATATTGGGCTTCTAGCTGTGTGTGGGACTTGTTGTATTAGTCCATCTATACTGACCTCCATCAGGTTGCAAACTGAATATATTTTTTTCTGCATCTACCTCTGAAAAAATATTGGGCTTCTAGCTGTGTGTGGGACTTGTTCTATTAATCCATCTATACAGACCTCCATCAGGTTGCAAACTGAATATATTTTTTTCTGCATCTACCTCTGAAAAAATATTGGGCTTCTAGCTGTGTGTGGGACTTGTTCTATTAATCCATCTATACAGACCTCCATCAGGTTGCAAACTGAATATATTTTTTTTCTGCATCTACCTCTGAAAAAATATTGGGCTTCTAGCTGTGTGTGGGACTTGTTCTATTAATCCATCTATACAGACCTCCATCAGGTTGCAAACTGAATATATTTTTTTCTGCATCTACCTCTGAAAAAATATTGGGCTTCTAGCTGTGTGTGGGACTTGTTCTATTAATCCATCTATACAGACCTCCATCAGGTTGCAAACTGAATATATTTTTTTCTGCATCTAGCTCTGAAAAAATATTGGGCTTCTAGCTGTGTGTGGGACTTGTTCTATTAATCCATCTATACAGACCTCCATCAGGTTGCAAACTGAATATATTTTTTTTCTGCATCTACCTCTGAAAAAATATTGGGCTTCTAGCTGTGTATGGGACTTGTTGTATTAGTCCATCTATACTGACCTCCATCAGGTTGCAAACTGAATAAATTTTTTTCTGCATCTACCTCTGAAAAAATATTGGGCTTCTAGCTGTGTGTGGGACTTGTTCTATTAATCCATCTATAGAGACCTCCATCAGGTTGCAAACTGAATATATTTTTTTCTGCATCTACCTCTGAAAAAATATTGGGCTTCTAGCTGTGTGTGGGACTTGTTCTATTAACACTAGAACTATTGATGGAGTCATTTTGACTCCTTTCGTTTTTAATTTCTCTTCTGTGACTACATTTTTCAGAATTCCGGCTTGAAGCTCGGTGACTTTTCCTCAAATATGATGTGAAAAAAGATTTTGTGAGAATAAATAATTTTGGTGAAAAATTTGCGCGTTTTTTTCAAAATTTACCAAGAACTACTGAAGGGAGTCATTTTGACTCCCTACTATATTTTGAGGTCCTTTTGTCACTAAATGTTGCTATAAAGTTTTGTGCATAATTTTTTCACTCTGTCTTATTTACCCTGATGTTCATATAGATGTAGTTCAATTTACATGTCAACTTTTCACATTTTCCTTGTGTTTTATCTGCTTGTATTACTGTGTAATGCTGAACAAACTCTATCTGATGAGGAGCTAGATGCATTCATTGCGATATTCTATGCTCGTGGAATATCTGGCACGAACCGTCACTCGATTAGCAGTATTTGGTGTAATGACTGGGGAATACCGTTTTGCAAAGCGACAATGTCTAGGGACCGCTTTGTTGAAATTATGAGGTTTCTCAGATTTGATGAGAAATCTACTCGATCGGAGAGACTGCAAACGGACAACTTTGCTCTATTTTCTACTGTGTGGGACAGGTTTATTGAAAATTGTATTGCGTGTTACAAACCTGGCCCATACATAATGGTGGATGAGCAACTTTTCCCAAGCAAAACTAGGTGTCCATTCACGCAGTACATGCCTTCCAAACCAGATAAATATGGCCACAAATATTGGCTAGCTGTTGATAAGAGGAGCAAATATCTGGCAAATGGCTTCCCTTATCTAGGCAAAGATGACACACGCCGTGCTGAGGACCGTTTAGCTGACCATGTGGTAATGAAGTTATTGGACCCGTTTTTGAAAAAAGGTCGCAATGTTACAACCGATAATTATTTTACTTCAGTAAAATTAGCTAAACAGCTAAAAAGCAAAGGAACAACCATCGTGGGAACACTGAACAAGATAAGGCGAGAAGTGCCTAAAGAAATAAAATCCATGAAAGAGGAATTGTACAACACTAAAGTGTTTAGAAATGAAGACAATTTTACACTTACAGTATATCAAGGAAAGCCCAACAAAAATGTTGTCATTTTGAGTTCCGTCCATCCAGATGTTGTTGTTGCGTCTGATTCCGCTAAAAAAACTCCAGAAACGGTAAAGTTTCACAATGAAACAAAATATGGAGTAGATGTAGTGGATCAGATGGCACGAAAATATACCACACGAACATGCACAAGGAGATGGCCTGTTCATGCATTTGAAAATGCCTTAGACTTTGCGGGTATAAATGCATGGATAATATTCAAGGAGATTACCCACCAAAAAATGTCACACAAGGCATTTTTGCAAACGCTTGTGAGAGAGTTGAGTGGTCCTTATGTCACAGATAGGGAAAAGGGTTCCACGTCCCAAGTTTCTACATGCTCAGAAGTGATGGTTCAAACAAAATTTTGCCAGATCAAAGAAAAGTGCAAGAAAAATAGATCTGTCGGAAATTGTAAGACTTGTGGTAAGTCTTTGTGTGGGCAATGTACTGCCATAAATCAAAGGCAATGCCTAAAATGCGAAACACCAAATGTTTAGAAGGTGAATTCTGCGCCATATTTTCATTTTTATGCTCCTCCACCTACATTTTCTCTGCTTTTTGTTCTTCAGTTGTTGTTTATATGTGTGCACTTGAATAAAAAAAAATGTTTGAAAAACGTCTATTATAATTATTATTTTCTGTAGAAAAATAAGAAAAGCAGAAAAAAAACAATCAAAAGCATTACTGTTGGATCTCACAATAATAATACATTACAAAAAATATAATTATTAATAAATAACCACAAATGAAACTCTAAAAATAAACGAAAACAAGCAAGGAGTCAAAATGACTCATTTCAGTAGTTCTAGGCGGGGTCACGAGTCCAGTAGTCCTAGTGTTAATCCATCTATACAGACCTCCATCAGGTTGCAAACTGAATATATTTTTTTCTGCATCTACCTCTGAAAAAATATTGGGCTTTTAGCTGTGTGTGTGACTTGTTCTATTAATCCATCTATACAGACCTCCATCAGGTTGCAAACTGAATATATTTTTTTCTACATCTACCTCTGAAAAAATATTGGGCTTCTAGCTGTGTGTGGGACTTGTTGTATTAGTCCATCTATACTGACCTCCATCAGGTTGCAAACTGAATATATTTTTTTCTGCATCTACCTCTGAAAAAATATTGGGCTTCTAGCTGTGTGTGGGACTTGTTCTATTAATCCATCTATACAGACCTCCATCAGGTTGCAAATTGAATATAATTTTTTTCTGCATCTAACCCAGCCAATAGTTTTGGCCTAATACCACAGTTTGGCCACCCAGCTCTGCTCGGTTCCCATCCATTGTGTTTTTGTGCAAACAACTCCAGAGTTGTGAATTAGTTAACCACCAAAATGAGTGGAAAAAGGCCTGCTGCTGGTGGAAAGGGGAATAGGCGTGTTGGGAAGGGGAAAAAAGGTTGTGTCCGTGGGGTAGGTGTTAAAGCAACAGTAACATCTGCAGAAGAAAGACCATCTTCCAGCCAAACTAAAATGTCTACTTCTTTTAGCGGACAATGTGATAAGATCCCTTTCTTGCGGCCACGCCAATCGCTACAAATTCCAGATGAGGCACAAAAACAGCAGGTGCTTCAACGGATATCAAGTACTCCTTTAAGTGGGCTCTCCTCCACATCAACTTCAACATCACAAATACTCCAGTCCTCAAAGGTGTCACCCAAATCGCACTTGCTTCCTCACAGCTCCCAAATCTCCAGCTGCCCGTCTGAGTATGAGGTAGAACAGATGGTTGAGTCTGCAGAGCTGTTTACTCATACTATAGCCTGGGAATCAGAGGTCGACTCCAGCACTTCTGTGAATCCAGACGAGGAAATGATCTGCACTGATGCCCAGAATCTTTATGAGTCGGATCCAGGACCAGACGCAGAAGGTTCTGACCATAATGTAGACCCTCATTCCCAAACTGTAACTCCTGTTGGTGGAGACAATGAGGAAGACGATGATAAGACTCAAATACCTGATTGGAGCGACAACTTTAGTTTTTTGTCAGGGCAGGAACAGGTTGGCTCTGAGGACGATGGGTGTGATAACGCACAGGGTGATGATGATGAGGTTGGAGATCCCACTTACTGTCAACCCACAGTCAGCCAAGAGATGAGGTCAGCAGAGGAGGTGGAGGAAGATGCTAGTGACGACGAGGTCAGGTTGCGCCTTCCTGGACAGAGACGTAGTACTGGAAGCACGTCAACAACTGCATCCTCAAACACAACTCTGCCTCTCACCACAAGTCGTGGTGGCTCTTCAGGTCGCATGGGTGCTAAGCCTTGCATAGCCTGGTCATTTTTTCAGATCGATAAAGATGACCCAACTCGTGTTATCTGTAACATTTGTAAGCAAAAGCTAAGTAGAGGCCAAAAAATACATAGTTTGAGTACTTCATGCATGAACCGGCACATGGACATGAAGCATAAGTTGCAGTGGGAAGCTCGGTGTGCTACAATGCGGCCTAGCCGGCTGGGCCAACCACCGTCTGCCATATCTTGTGCATCCGCGGCCTCTTCATCCTCTGTGACTGGGGGGACAGCAGTCACACCTGTTTTGGGGCGCAGACCTGCCACCTCTTTACCCGCAACAGCCAGCGTGATTGGCAGGTCATCATTTTCTTTGGAGGTGGTAACACCAGCTGGTGTTGAGCGCTGTCCGACATCGATAGCACCACCTTTGGATCAAGGCAACCTAACATGTCCGCCTGCATCTTCCTCACAGACCGGCAGTTTGCCGGGGACACCCTTATCAACCCCGTCTAAGCACAACAGCCAGCCCTCGGTCCCTCAGATGTGGACAAGTAAAATACCATTTCCTCCTAGCCATGAGAAAGCTAAGAGGTTGAATTTCACCATCTGCAAGCTCTTGGCTACAGAAATGCTGCCTTTCCGCCTGGTGGACACAGAGGATTTTCGAGACCTTATGTCCGTCGCAGTGCCCCAGTACCAGATGCCCAGTCGGCACTACTTCTCAAAGAAAGGTGTGCCTGCGCTCCACCAGCATGTCGCACACAACATCACCGCTTCTTTGAGAAACTCTGTGTGTGACAGGGTGCATTTCACCACAGACACTTGGACGAGTAGGCATGGACAGGGGCGTTACATGTCGCTGACTGGGCACTGGGTAACTATGGTGACAGCAGGACAAGGGGCTGCTGTCCAAGTCTTGCCGTCCCCACGAGTTGTGCGTCAATCCTCTTTATGTCAAAGTTCCTCCACTGCTTCTGCCTCCTCAACCTCCTCTCGGTCTTCCACCTGCACCCAAAGCCTGTCTGGTCATGCCACAAGCTTTCTAACTGCGCAGAAGGGATCCTGCACACCTCCTTATTATGCTGGCAGTAGGGCTCAACGTCATCAGGCGGTTTTTACATTGAAATGTCTGGGAAATGTGAGTCACACAGCTGAGGAGTTGTGGTCAGCTCTGGAGAACCAATTTCATGAATGGTTGTCTCCACTGGACCTGAAACCAGGGAAGGCCGTGTGCGACAATGCTGCAAACCTGGGTGCGGCCCTTCGCCAGGGCAATGTCACACACGTGCCTTGTATGGCTCACGTGTTGAACCTGGTTGTCCAGCAATTTTTAGCCCACTATCCCAGACTAGATGGCCTTCTGCAGAGGGCACGGTCGCTGTGTGCTCACTTCCGCCATTCGCATCCCGCAGCTCAGCGACTTACATCTCTACAGAAGTCGTTGGGCCTGCCACTTCACCGGCTAAAATGCGATGTGCCTCCCCTGTGGAATTCAACTCTGCACATGTTGCAGCGACTGTGGCAGCACCAACAAGCCCTGGTGCAATACGTTCTGACGTATAGCCTGGGCCAACGAGATTCAGAGGTGGGGCAAATCACGCTGGAGGAGTGGTCTCAGATCAGGGACCTATGCACCCTTCTGCACAGTTTTGAAATGGCGACGAAGATGTTTAGTGCTGACGATACCATTATCAGCATGACTATTCCGGTGATTTACATGCTGGAGCCCATGTTAAACAGAATTCGGAGTCAGGTGGTGGCACAAGAGGAGGTGGAGGAAGTAGAGGAGGAGGAGTTGTATGCGGAAGGGCTAACATCTGCAAGGTCCAGACGGTCGGCAGCACCAAGGCGGCAGGCATGTGAGGGTGGGGGAGATGGTTTTACCAGGGCGCATGGTAGCAGCCAAACTAGTGAGGATGGTGCAGGAGCCCAGGAAGAAGTGGAGAACGAACTGATGGAAGACTCATCAGATGAGGGAGACCTTGATCACATTTCTGTTGTGCGAGGTTGGGGGAAGAGGACAGAGGAAGGAAGCATGATTGTTACCTCGCCACCAACACAACAGGGACTTGGTGCTCCTGGATGCGCAACACACATGAGTGCCTTCTTGCTGCACTACCTGCAACATGACCCTCGAATTGTGAGAATTAGAAATAATCCTGACTACTGGGTTGCCACACTGTTAGATCCCCGGTACAAAAGTAAATTTGCAGAAATTATTCCTGCCATAGAAAGGGATGCACGCATGCAGGAGTATCAGCAGAGACTGTTGCAGAATCTTACATGTGCTTTTCCACAAAATACCAGTGGTGCACGTAGTGAATTTCACAGTTCCAACTTGCCAACCGTGGGACCGTCAAGTGTTCAGCACTCAAACCGTAACAGAACCACAGTATCTGCTGGTAACATCAATTTTGCGGAATCATTTCACCACTTTTTTAGCCCATCCTTTGCAAGGCCACAGGAGACAAGAAGTCTGACACATAGTCAACGCCTAGAGACGATGGTACAGGAGTATCTTCAAGTAAACATTGAAGCCACGACTGTGTCACTGGACCCTTGCTCTTTTTGGGCTTCCAATCTGGATAAATGGCCGGAGCTAGCCACTTACGCCTTGGAGATCTTGTCATGCCCCGCAGCCAGCGTTCTGTCTGAACGTGTGTTCAGCGCTGCTGGTGGTGTGCTGACAGATAAGCGCACGCGGCTCTCCACTGATAATGTAGACAGACTCACGTTCATAAAGATGAACAAATCATGGATCCGAAACGACTTTTCTACCCCTGTGTCATCCTGGGGAGAGTAAAAGCTTGATGATTGGTTAAAATCACCCTACCAACGGTTTTAAGCTTTCAAATTACTAATCATGTTTATCTGTATCTTGGCTGGAAAATAATTTGGGCTTTGTAGCAGTGTGCAGCACTGATTCTATTAGGCCATCTATAATAAGCTCCACCAGATTTAAAATTACTAATAATTTTTAGCTGCATCTAGCCCGGAAAATAATTTTGGGGCTCCGAGATGCGCAAGACACATAAGTGCCTTCTTGCTGCACTACCTGCACCATGACCCTCATATTGTCAGAATTCGAAGTAATCATGACTACTGGGTTGCCACACTCTTAGATTCCCCAAACTTTTCGATCAACCTTTTCACTTTAATAAAGACCAAAAAAATGGTCATTTTTGAAATTATAAGCATTAGCAGGTTGTTAGAAACTGAAATCAAACAGTTTTCAACTCAAAACTTTATTCTAGGTGATGTTACATTTTCACATAGGACCCCTTGTTCGAAAGGAGCTTCTGAACTCTCTCGTCCATTGAATTTGTCAGGTTTTGGATGGTTTCTGCTTCAATTGTTTTGCATGAGGACAGAATACCCTCCCAGAGCTGTTGCTTAGATGTGAACTGCCTCCCGCCATCATAGACACTCCTTTTAATGATGCTCCAAAAGTTCTGAATGGGGTACAGGTCAGGGGAGCATGGGGGTCACACCATAAGTTTGTCCCCTTTTATGCCCATATCAGCCAGAGATGCAGATGTTTTATGTGCAGCATGAGATGGTGCATTATCATGCAGAAAAATGATCTTGCTGTGAAATACACGGTTCTTCTTCTTGAACCATGGCAGGAAGTGCTGTTTGAGAAAATCCACATACATTATGGAGTTCATCTTTAGCACCTTCAGGGATCCTAAAGGGGCCGACAATCTCTCTCCCCATGATTCCAGCCCAAAACATTACTCCACCTCCTCCTTGTTGACGCTGTAGCCGTGTTTGCGTGGGGTGTCCATCAACCAGCCATCCTCCACTCCATCCATCTGGACCATCGAGCGCTGCACGGCACTCATCCATGAACAAAACAGTTTTGAAATCAGTCTTCATGTAATGTTTGGCCCACTGGAGCCGTTTCTGCTTGTGTGAAGTGGATAGAGGAGGTCGACAGGATGGCGTATGCACAGCTGCAAACCTCTGAAGGACCCTGCATCTTGTTGTTCGGGGGACGTTGGAGGCACAAGCAGCTTCAAAAACTTGTCTGCTGCTATGACAAGGCTTTTTTGCCGCTGCTCTTTCAACCTGACGTAATTGCCTGTAGGAAAGAGTCCTCAATTTGCCCTTATCAGCACGCACACGTGTGTACTGTGAATCAGCTACATACTTCTTGATTGCCAAGACACTTCATCCTGATCATCGCAAAATGTTGATTGTAGTCATGCCTTGACCTAAACACTCCACAATTTGCTGCTTCTCAGCAGCCAACACATCCTTTTTCTTTCCCATTTTGGCAGAAAATGTAGGCTGCTTAATAATGTGAGACAACCTTCTTAAGTAGTCTTGCCTTTCATTGGACACACCTGCCAAACTAATTAGCACAGGTGTCTGCAATTGCTTACAGTGATATAAAGAGCCCTGACACACATCACCATCAATGAGTTTAACTGACAAACAAACAAATTCTTCCCTTATCACTCCTAAACACTTTTTGCATAATAATTTGGAACGCAGTGTACATGTGCTTTTCCACAAAACACCAGTGGTTCACGTAGTGAATCTTACAGTTCTAACTTGCCAACCGTGGTCTGTATGGAGTTGTTCAATAAAGGGCCCAAAATTAAGATAACATAGATGGGAGAGGTCTCTATGAATAGGAATTCCTAAGTATTTGATACCCTGTGAGGGCCAGGCAAAGGGAAAGTTGGACTGGATGGAATCCTATATGGATTTGGGGAGGGAGACATCAAGGGCCTCAGACTTCGCTGCATTGATTTTAAAATTTGACCATGTAACAAAGTGATCTATTTCAGCCATAACAGCATGGGTGGATATATGTGATTGAGTGATATATACTAGGACATCATCAGCAAATAGAGAGCACTTGTACTCGGTGCCTCCCACCTCAATCCACCTAATATTGGGGTTATGGCGAATTGATGAGAGCAGGTGCTCCGTCACTAGGATGTATAAGAGAGGGGACAGAGGACATCCCTGCCTTGTCCCATTGGTGATTGTGAAAGGTGATGAAAATGTTCTGATGCACCCCCTGTGCCTTGGGACACCCGGAGCCGGACCCTTTTTGGTGGATGCTGGTGGTTGTAGTCTTCGTGGCGGCGACCCGGTTCCGTGGCTCAGGGTGGTCAAACCAGTGGCGGAACTATTTATGTGGTTTTGATGTTTAAATGTCCGACTACGCCACCTGTGGATTGCGGTCAGAGTGAACCGCCGCTGCAGGTTAGACCGCTGAGGCTGGTGTTGTGGGTGCAGCAGAGCGTAGCATAACTCCCCACGGGAGGAGTATAGCCTCAGGGCAGTGTATGCGGAGGATGGGGGTGATGGTGCAGGGCAGCAGCAGTAACGACACGGAGTCAGTGATGCAGTCCAGGGCCTTTACTCACAGTTCTTATTATCCAGACCACGTCTGCAGGTAACGGCTGCCCACGTCGTACTGTGCTCACCAGGTGAGGGGCTCAGACAACTCCCAGATAACTTTGGAGCGCTTCACAGGACCCCCTTTGTGTGTCCTTTGTCTGGCCTTTCTTACCAACCCTTCTGTCCGGCTGCCTCGGGCCTCCTCTTGGTAAACTTGGCGCCAGTTTCCCTGACCCTATGTGGTGCCTTCCTAGCGGGTGTAGCGAGGTACTGCGCCACATAAAATGTCACAGCCTCCGGTTTCTAGCTGAGGGTTGTTTCTTGCCTCCACTAGTTTCGGGGACCGGTCTCCCCCTTTGGCCTGACCCCTCCATGCAGGTGGATTCGGGCGTGCGGTGGCGACTTGCCCGTCCGCACCCCTGGGATCCCTTCATTCCTCGTTCCTGGAGCCTTCTCCGCTCCTCTTCCTTCCTTCTCCCTCTTCCAGGCCTGGGCCTCTGTTACTAGGCCCGCCTCCGGAGCAGAGCTCATGCAGAGCACCTGCTCCCTGCCACTTCTGCTCAGACTTCTCTGCACTGAACTAAGATGGTGCCCACCTTTTATACTCCCTTCTCAATGCACCCAGGAACTGCTTCCTCCCTGCTCCTGCACTACAGGGTTCCCCTTCCTCAGTGTTCCCTCCCCCCACTCCAGCCAGGGACAGGGACTGTCGTGCCCATCTCAGATGCATATTGGTCGCCCTGCCCCACGGCAATGTGGTGTAATGCATGCAGGTGTCGGGTCCTGATCCACACTCCATCCTTACCTGAGAGTGAGATATCACACCTCTGGGTGAGGTGCAATACCTCTGTAGCAACCGAGCCCTCAGGGTGCTACAGTTCCATTTATCTTCAGCCTAGGTGACGTATTGTGATACAGGGCCGTGATTTTGGCTATAAAAGGGTCCCATAGACCCCTACCCCAAGCTTTTTAAGAGAATCATATATGGCGTGCCAGGAGACTCTATGGAATGCTTTCTCAGCATCCAACGAGAGTATCTAATTACAAATTTTTAACTGCATCTAGCCCAGGAAATACTTTGTGCCTAGTAGCAGTGTCTGCTAGTCAGCGGATTATCCCGGCTGTTAAGCAAGCTACACACCTGTAGTTTAGACACTTAATTTTTTCAAAGGAAATGCTTCGGGACCATGGGATACTCAGTGAAGAGCATCAGGAGGCACCCCAAGGCATAGGGGCTGGGACTGGCAGTAGGATGCCTTGCGGTGGACAGCCGAGCTCGATCCTTATAAAAGCTTTTTAACTGCAGCAGCTTTAGTGGATGCTACTGGAGCTGGAATTACGCGGCTGCTGGCATGAGACTTGCCCTCCAATAGATCCTTGTAAATGGATTTAAAGTGTATTCATTCAAATTAGAGAGACAATTTAAATTAAAAAGCTTAGAGCTGCCTCCACCACAGGGGGGCTCGCTCGACCCACCAGCGGACAGGCACCAGTATTGGGAGAGGGGGGCTGGCCATCAGGGTTCACCGCGGCTCTGGCACAAACCCGGCGACACGGAGGTGGCACGGGCAGGAGCGGACTGGCCGTGTCGGCTTCTCACTTTTTGGATTTTAGAAGGGCATGACATGCCTATATCTGTGTCTCCCCCTCCTTTTACTCCTCCACCTCTTTTATTTTCGCATGACTATATGTACTTGTCACTTTTCCATGTGTTAGTTATGTCTTCTGAGCAGTTTGTCAGCTTTTGGACACCTTTGAAGGTGTTTTCTATGTGTTTCTATGTGTTTTTGTTTGCCTGCCATTGGTTTTAACGGTGTTCGACGAACAGTTCGACGAACAGTTCGGCGAACACACGAGTGTTCGACGAACCGAACCGAACTCGAACACTACGGGGGTGGCTCAACACTACTAAGGAACACTATCCTCTTCAGTACCCCTTTAATCTATCATACCCAGGAAACTACCTTCTTATGTTTAATATAACACCCAGCCTAGTGTTTGCAGTTTTTAAATTATCTATCCACCTTCATTTTAGCTATCATCACCTGAGCTGTCCTACCAGCCCCTTAGGGCAGAAACCTCTTCCCCTTTTCATCAACCAGGTATATACAGTGCAGCTCTTACCTAAAAACTCACCCTTTTGCATAATAGGTAAGCTCACTCTTACTCTTTTTTTTCACTAAGGGGTGACCGACATAAAGTTCTAAAACAGGAATCCATCGACTTAACCACCATCCAAGGAATCATATGCCATACCCCCAATTTGGCACACTAGTAACTGCTTTATATATTTTTAACAATTAATTTTTAATCAAATATTTATATACAATAAAATCTTTATTTTATTTTATACATCTCCTCATCTTTATTTGGTCAATAGCCCAGTGCAAATTACTTTATTTCAAATTTAATTTAAATGGATTGCTATTGATATAAGTAACAAATTCAATGGCTTCTTCTGGGGTACCTTTCCAGACAAACAAGAGGTCGTCTATAAAGAGACCATAAAATTGAATATAATCCTTTAGCGTATTGGTATCACTGAACTAACAAAGGTGAGGATCCCACCTCTTGCAAACACCTTGCTTTTGAAAGAAAAAATTCATGTCAAAGTAAAATAATTTTGTGTAAGACGAAAAGAAACTGTGATAATAACAAATTCCTGCATCTGTAAAATATACGGTACATACTGTATTTTTTTTAAAAGAATGTCAGATTGTTTATGGCAACTTACTATGGTATGGAGGGGTAAAGACTAATAATATCGCAGCTAAATCACTTGTATGTGGATTGCCATTCAGAATTGTGAAATGTGGATATTATGGATTTATTATCCCTGATGTAGACTGGAATATTGTGAACAAAGGGCTGTAGATAATTATCTACTCAAGCCTCTAGATTCTCTCTCAAGGATCCTATGCATGATATGATTAGTCTAAATGGGATGGAAGAGGGGAAATATTTTTATGGATTTTGGGTAGAGAGGGATATATAGGCGTGATCAGATGTTCAACATATAAATATTCAAATATTTTTTTATCTAACATCCCTAAAGTAACATCTTCATCCAATAATTTATATTATTCTCTCTGAAATCAAATAGCAATCAAATAGAGACAATCAAATTGAGTTAATCAAATTTCCTTGAAGCATAGTAGAAGTCTCAAAAGAAGTAGTGTTACATGACTTCGTATTTAATTGCATGTCACCTTCAAGAAAATTACACTTTAGTGTTAAGTCTCTTGCAAATCTGTTGATGTCTAATATAGTTTGAAACATATTGAATTTATTGGTAGGTGAAAAATCTAGGCCCTTGGATAACAGAGAAATCTGGGCAGCTGATAAAATGTAACTAGATAGATTCCAGACATTATATATTAACCACTTCGCGCCAGAGCCTGTTTTTGCCTTCGTGACCGGGCCAATTTTTCAATTCTGACCACTGTCACTCTATGAAGTAATTACTCTGGAACGCTTCAACGTATTCCCCTGATTCTGAGATTGTTTTTTCATGACATATTGTACTTCATGATAGTGGTAAAATTTCTTCCATATAACTTGCGTTTATTTGTGAAAAAATCGGAAATTTGGCGAAAATTTAGAAAATTTTCAAACTTTGAATTTTCATGCCCTTAAATCAGAGAGATATGTCACACAAAATAGTTAATAAATAACATTTCACACATGTCTACTTTACATCAGCACAATTTTGGAACCAAAATTTTTTTTTGTTAGGGAGCTATAAGGGTTAAAAGTTGACCAGCGATTTCTCATTTTTCCAACAAAATTTACAAAAACATTTTTTTAGGGACCACATCATATTTGAAGTCACTTTGAGGGGTCTTTATGACAGAAAATACCCAAAAGTGACACCATTCTAAAAACTGCACCCCTCAAGGTGCTCAAAACCACATTCAAGAACTTTATTAACCCTTCAGGTGCTTCACAGGAATTTTTGGAATGTGGAAAAAAAAAATTAACATTTAACTTTTTTCACAAAAATGTTACTTTAGACCCAATTTTTTTTATTTTCACAGGGGTAACAGGAAAAAATGGACCCCAATTTTTTTTGTGCTATTTCTCTTGAGCGTGCTGATACCCCATATGTGGTGGAAAACGACTGTTTGGGCGCACTGCAGGGTTCGGAAGGGAAGGAGCGCCATTAGACTTTTTGAATGTAAAATTTGTCTGAATAATTAGCAGACGCCATGTTGCGTTTGGAGAGCTCCTGATGTGCCTAAACAGTGGAAACCCCCCACAAGTGACACCATTTTGGAAACTAGACCCCTTAGGGAACTTATCTAGATGTGTGGTGAGCACCTTGAACCCCATGGTGCTTCACAGAAGTTTATAATATTGAGCTGTAAAAATAAAATTTTCACATTTTTCCCACAAAACCGTTTTTCATCCCTTAATTTTGCATTATCATAAGGGTAATAGGATAAATTGCACCATGAAATTTGTTGTGCAATTTCTCCTGAACACGCTGATACCCCATATGTGGAGGCAAATTACTGTTTGGGCGCATGGCAGGGTTTGAAAGGGAAGGAGCGCCATTTGACTTTTTGAATGTAAAATTTGTTTGAATAATTAGCAGACGCCATGTCGCATTTGGGGAGCCCCTAATGTGACTAAACAGTGGAAACCTCCCGCAAGTGCCACCATTTTGGAAACTAGACCCCTTAGGGAACTTATCTAGATGTGTGGTGAGCACCTCGCACCCCCAGCTGCTTCACAGAAGTTTATAATATTGAGCCGTGAAAATAAAATTTTCACATTTTTCCCACAAAAAATCTTTTTCATTCTCTAATTTTGTATTATCATAAGGGTAACAGGATAAATTGCACCATGAAGTTTGTTGTGCAATTTCTCCTGAACACGCCGATACCCCATATGTGAGGGAAAACCACTGTTTGGGCGCACGGCAGGGTTTGAAAGGGAAGGAGCGCCACTTGACTTTTTGAATGTAAAATTTGTTTGAATAATTAGCGGACGCCATGTCACATTTGTGGAGCCCCTAATGTGTCTAAACAGCGGAAACCCCCCACAAGTGCCACCATTTTGGAAACTAGACCCCTTAGGGAACTTATCTAGATGTGTGGTGAGCACCTTGCACCCCCAGCTGCTTCACAGAAGTTTATAATATTGAGCCGTGAAAATAAAATTTTCACATTTTTGCCATAAAAAATGTTTTTCATCCCCTAATTTTGCATTATCATAAGGATAACCGGAGAAATTGCACCATGAAATTTGTTGTACAATTTCTCCTGAGTACGCCGATACCCCATATGTGGGGGAAAACCACTGCTTTGGTGTACGGCAGGGTTCGGAAGAGAAAGGAGCGCTATGTTGGCTGGGATAGGCAGCAGACACCATGTCACATTTGAAGAGTCGCTGACATGCCAAAACAGCAGAAACCTCCACAAATGACCCCATTTTGTAAACTACACCTCTCAAGGAATTCATCTAGGGAAGTAGTGAGCATTTTTTAATTTTTAAATTTATACCATTGGGCAGTGAAAAAATCATAATTATATTTTTACCACAAAAAAATGTTTTACCCTCAGATTTTACATTTTCACACAGGGCAATGGGTAAAAATGGTGCCGAAATGTGTCACACAATTTCTTCTAAAAGTGTCAATACCCCATATGTGGCTGTATCGTACCGCTTAGCCATACGGTGAGATCTGGGGGGGACGGAGTGCTATTTGACAATTGGAGAACAAATTATTGTAGAATAGGCATTTGGATTTGGGAGCACAAAATTTTCTGAATTTCTTTTGGGGGGCAAGGGTCATTTTGCTTTTCCAGAGCCTTTCTGCTACCAGTAACTTGGAAGTCCCTTATATTTTTAACAGATGACGGACCTGAGTGGGGACTAGCTTTTTTGAGGACTGAGTTGAAGCTTTTATTGGGAACATTTTACGTAACATTTATCCGGCACTCTAGGCTGAGCACTTACATCGGGGTTTCCATCTAAATTTCCAAGTGATGTAATTCAGATGAAACCCCTGCAGGATCCATTCACTGTAATGAGGCAGCAGAGTTACTCTGGACACCGTCTGGCCTCTGTGTAGCGGTGTCCTTTTTTTCAGAAGTGCACAAAACTGTGGCCAACCGCACTTTTATGCACGCCTAAAACAAATGACACCGTGGGATCCCAGGCTAGACGGCGTCCACAGTGGCCTATATCTGTCTCATTACAGGGAATCTTCCGTCATGGGTTCCGGCTGAATCATGTATTTCAGAGATTTACACGGAAACTCTGGTGTAAGTGCTCAGCGCAGAGCACAGGATAAATGTGGGCAGAGCCTTACTGGGATCTTTGGGGACATAATAAACAAATCAGTAGCAGGTGAAGAATTGGTTTTATTTATTTTTTACGCCATTCCTAGTGTGATATAACTGATTAGATTACTTTATTCTTCGGGTCGGTGTGATTACAGAGATACCAGATTGATATCGGGTTTTTATGACTGACAGCTGTCACACACTAAAAGACGCTTTTTTTGCAAAATCTAGTTTTTGCATCACCATATTTTGAGAGCTATAATTTTTCCATATTTCGGCCGACAGAGTCATGTGACGGCTTGTTTTTTGCGGGACGAGTTGACATTTTTATTGGTACCATTTTTGGGGACGTGACATTTTTTGATCGCTTTCTATTCCGTCTTTTGGGAGGTAAAATTAACAAAAACAAACAATTCAGGAATTGTTTTTTGAGTTTTTTTTTTATGCCGTTCTGCGTGTGGTAAAAGTGATCAGGCAGCATTATTCTTCGGGTCAGTACGTTTACAGCGATACTACACTTACTGTATTTTTTTTATGTTTTGGCGCTTTTACACAATAAAACTATTTTATAGAAAAAAATATTTTTTTTGCATTGCTTTATTCTGAGCGCTATAACTTTTTTATTTTTCGGCTGATGGAGCTGTATGGCGGCTTTTTTTTTGCGTAACAAGATGACGTTTTCAGTGGTACCATTTTTATTTCTATTTTGTTTTTTGATCGCATTTTTTTCCACTTTTTGTTTGGCAATATGATGAAAAAGCATTTTTTTTGCTCCGTTTTTTATTTATTTTTATTACGGTGTGCACAGAAGGAGTTAATTAGTGTGACAGTTTTATAGCTCGGGTTGTTTCGGATGCGGCGATACCAAATATGTGTACTTTTTTTGGTTTTGTAAAAATATACGGATTTATTGGTTTAATATTTTATTTATTTATTTTTATTTATTTTGTGATTTTTTTATTAATAGTTTAAAAACTTTTTTTTTACTTTTTTTCACATTTTTTCTTAGTCCCTGTATGGGACATTAATTTTTATTTTTCTGATCTCTGATCTCATGTAATGTAATAGACATATATTACATTACATGAGATCTTCCCTGACTGTTTCAGTCAGAGTCTCCTGTCTGGCTACAGCTGCAGCTGAGCCAGACAGGACACCATATATGGCAGAGCTGGAGGCGGTCATGTGACCTCCAGCTGCCATAGCAACCCCAGGTCCTGGAAGGACTCGGAGGTCTTCGGAGAGGTAAGTTGACGACCCCCTCTCCTCCTGCTGTCTCCTATATGCCGCGATCACTATAGATCACAGCATATAGAAGACAGCTAAGGGTTAACATCACTGGGAGATCAGGTCCCGATGATGTTCCCTGTCAGAGCTAACGCTCTGCACCGGAATCGCAGCGCTTGCAGGACCCTGGGGGTCCTGAGCGCTGCGAGACCACCCACCGTTTTTAAATGTCGGCGCTGCACAGAGCCCGGCAAGCGCCGACGTTTATCTACAGTGGGCGGTCGGGAACCGGTTAATATCTGTTCTTCATGCGTTGAGGACACTCTCTTACATTTGTGTTTCCTGCCTGCCTGTGTGTACCATTTTTTGCTTGTGATTTTTAAAATGTTTTGATTCCAGATCTACGACAAAAATCCCCAGTGTTGCCTGGAGAAACGTCAGACATATCTTCCAGTGTGTGCGAAATGGAGGATCCTGTAGAAGCATTTAAGCTGGCAAAGCAGGCCCTCTTATGTTTCCTATGGAAGTTTTTCTCCCCTCTATTTCTTAGGAAGGATCTCTTGTGTCTCCATGTATATACTTGATTATTGGAGTAATCGAACGAATCTCTTTGGAATTTAGATTTTTTTTTAGATCTGCAATAGAATTTCATATTTTTCCCACATTCTGCAAGTTTTGTGGTTCAAGAGGGTCAATTCTGGTGTGTTCTCATATACGATTAAAGAGGCTTGTATAGCTTTTAATCTTTTAGCTTGGATAATTCAGCTTCTTTGAATTTAACTATTAATGCCATAAGCTTCAAAGAGCATGATGACAGGATCTGGTCCCATTCACATTGGAAAGCATCTGAATAAGAATATGTGCAGTTTTACCTAATTCTTAGGTAACATTCTAGGGAACATATCTTTAGAGATATAGGATTTTAAAAAGGTGGAGTCCCACCAAATCTTTGTTTCTTTGAGCATTTTGTTCTCCAATTGCTTCATCAACGTGTTAAGATCACCGTTAATAGGGTTAGTACTGTTTTCTGCCATATCGTTCCCTGAGTTATAGAGAAAATTTGTTCTGACGTTTAGTTTCATTATTATTGTTCATAAAATTGGAAACGTGTGCTTTGTTCATGTTCAAAAAAGGTGCAAAAGTGCAAAAAAATGCATATAAGGTTAGGGAACAAGACAAAAGAAAACCTTCAGGAATGATCAAAACTGGGGGAGAGAGGGGAAGATAGAGTCAGCTCACCAGGTCCTGCTGCACTTGTAATCACGGAAAGAATATCGAATGGAGCCGCCCAGGTCAGAGCTGCAGAGGTCAAATGGAAAAAGACAAAATCCACCAGTGATGGAAAAAGTAAGTGTAAAACCACATTTATTCGTTATAGTTAAAAATTGATGTAATCTGATGTCTGAATGTGGAATCTCTCATCTATTAGCAAGAATAAATTTGGGAACACCATCTCCTTTGCATCAATATGCTCACTAAAGTTCAAGCCCCAGTCATTTGAATTTAAATGCTAAGGAATTCTTTAAGCTTTTATATGGATTGTCTGCAAATTAAAATGATGTCATCTATAAACTTCTTTTTGAAGTGAATAATAGGAGATAAACTCTTAATTATCATCTACATATAAAAGCCCATTTAAAAGCCCACATAAAACATGTGCCCCTTTGGCACTAATCACAGTCCTGTTGAACTGTAAATAAAAATCCCCTACAGGGTATGCTCACACTAGGCAATTTTTCAGCATTTTTTTCTGCAGCAAAACCTGATCTCTTGGCAGGCAGGAAGCTTCAGAAAATAGCAGGTTTTGCTTGATTTTTTCATGCGTTTTTTGCTGCGTTTTTGCTGCATTTTTTGCTGCTTGTCCCTCTGTCTCTTTAGGCTATGTGCCCACGATGCAGAAATGAAGCAGAAAATTTCTGCAGCATTTCTGCATCTCCCTGGCAGAAAAAACGCATGCAGATTGTGCATGCGTTTTTCCTGCAGAATACATGCGGATCCACATGCGGATTCACATGCGTTTCCGCATGCAGATTGACAAGCGCTTTCCAGGCGATAGCATCACTTGGAAAGTGCTTGACAACTAGGT
Organism: Phyllobates terribilis; assembly: GCF_046119375.1. Classification (NCBI taxonomy): domain Eukaryota; kingdom Metazoa; phylum Chordata; class Amphibia; order Anura; family Dendrobatidae; genus Phyllobates; species Phyllobates terribilis. Next base: position 290,617,168 of record NW_027362769.1, read on the forward strand.
CACACTGTATAAATCCATGCAAACGGCATGGATTTATACAGTGTGAACCGTAAAAATTAAAACAAATCAAGCTATACTCACCCCCGAGGCCCCGGCGTGGCTGCAGCGCTGCTTCCTGGCTGGTTCCCGGCTGCCGGCATATCGCGAGACAGAGAGATGAAGGGCCTGCAGTCACATGACTGTGACGTCACCGCAGGTCCTCAAGCGATGCCAGCATTCAGAGAGAAGCCGCCGGACAGGTGAATATAACTTTATTTGTTATTTTATTCTTTTTTTACAGGTACAATGGTACCCAGGTCTGGTTGAGAGTCTCCTCTCCTCCAGAACTGGGTACCATCCGCACATAGAGACGCATAGAAGCCGCTTGTACAAATGTACAGTTGCGGTTTCTATGCGTTTCAATGCAAGTCAATGGCGGGAGTTCCGCTGCGCGTCCGCAAAATTAAATGACATGCTGCGGATTTTTGTACGCAGCATAAACGCTGCGGAAAAATCCGCAGCATGTGCATAGAACATGCGGAATCCCATTGGGGACCATGGGGTGCGGATTACCTAGCGTTTAACAAGCGTTTACGCTGCGGAAATTCCGCATCATAAACGCTTGAAAAACGCTACGTGGGCACCCAGCCTTATGCATGCTGTTATAGTTCAGTGAAAAAAAAATTACCTATTCAACTTTATTAGGGTTTTAGCACAAATAATGCTGTAAAACTTGTAAAACATTTTTGCAGCATTTTTGCAGCGTTTTTGTCACTGCCCATTACTTTCAATGGGTGAAAAAACACTGCAAAACCACTGAAAAAAATCTGAAAGGAGAGACACCCTCTATTGTGCAAAAAAAAATGCAAAGCACAAGATATTTATGACACAAAAAACAGTGAGTGTGCATGAGATTTCTGAAATCTCATAGACTTTGTTGGTACTATAAAACACAGCTGAAAATTTGCAAAAAAAAGTATAAAAAAACGCTGAAAAAAATGCCTAGTGTGAACATGGCCTTAAAATAGAAAGAATTATGCTTTAAAATGAGTTCCAATGAGTCAACTGTAAACTGCTTTTGTGCGTTGGGGAGGAGCGATTCTAAAAGATCTCTGCGTCTATCGATTATTGCAGATTGCAATAGTCTAAAAGTAGACTTGGAGAATATATTTATAGACAACTGCAGCTTTTTGTCCTGCAATTACCAGCATATCTTAGAAATACAGGGCAGCTTTTGTCCTTAATATAGGACACACATTGATATATGTGGGTGATGTTGCATAGTAATGCATTGTATATTGATATCGCACATAGAGATGAGCGGTGTTCGACTTGAACTGTTCGCCAATCTCAAATTCGAGCTGTTTTGGGCGGTGTTCGAGTTGTTCGACGAACCCGAATGATTTGCAAAAAATTCGGCTGTTCGAGGTTATGTTCGATAACTGTTCGTGCACCAAAAGCGTGTCCTGCATGTCTGGCGCTATTTAGAGCACCAATCATGCAGGGATTGTCTGCCACTCACTGTAATGCCACAGCCATGGTGGTTGTGGCATTACAGTGATTGCCCAAATCGATGGGAACAGTGCCAACAGTGAAACATGAAAAGCCGGCAATTCAGCAGCGGCATACACCTGTACCCGACAATTTAGAACCGAAAGAATAGAGCTTCACACATAGATTAGATAGATATAAACATGTCAGCCACATATATACGAAGTACAGTGAAAGTGCTGCTTACTGTACTTGTCATTTAGCGTAAAGGATTTATCAAAAAAAATAATAGTGTTTTCAAGCACCGTCTCTTTAAAAAAGCCGGCCGGCAATTCAGCAGCGGTACCCGACAATTTAGAATAGAAGGAATAGAGAATCACACATAGATTAGATAGATAGAAACATGTCAGTCACATATATAAGAAGTGCAGTGACAGTGTTGATTACTGTACTTGTCATTTAGTGTAAAGGATTTATTTAAAAAAATAATAGTGTTTTCATGCACTGTCTCTTTAAAAAAGCCGGCCGGCAATTCAGCAGCGGTACCCGACAATTTATAACAGACAGAATAGAGCATCATACATAGATTAGATAGATAGAAACATGTCAGCCACATATATACGAAGTACAGTGACAGTGTTGCTTACTGTACTTGTCATTTAGTATTAAAATAAAGGATTTATTATTAAAAAAATTGGCGTGGGGTTCCCCTTAATTTTAGGCTCTAGCGGAGGTTAAGCAGACGGCTGGGGCAGATGTTTGAAGCTTGGGAAGGGGGTAATACCCACGGAGCTTCCCAGGCTACTAATATCAGCCCCCAGCTGAATACATAGCCTTTACTAGCTATTAAAATGGGGGACCCCCCAAAAGAAATGACGTGGGGTCCCCCCTAATTTAATAGCTAGCAAAGGCTAGGCAGACAGCTGGGGGCTGATATTAATAGCCCAGGAAGGGAGCCATGAATATTGGCCCCCTCCCAGGCTAGAAACACCAGCCGTCAGCCGCCCCAGAAATGGCGCATTCATAGGATGCGCCAATTCTGGCACTTAGCCTCGCTCTTCCACGCTGCCCTGGTGCGGTGGCAGGGGGTAATAGGGTTGGGGTTGATGTCAGCTTATAATGCCAGCTGACATCAAGCCCAGGTTAGTAATGGAGAGGCGTCTATAAGACACCCCCATTACTAACCCCATAGTCAAAGTTAAAAAAAACACAAACACCCAGAATAAAGTCCTTTAATTGAAATAAAGACACAATCCTTTATTGTTCTAAATTAAACCATACTTACCATCACGCCCATTCCAGCTGAAGCCAACGATCTCCTGCAATAAAAGAAAAATAATAAAGCAACCTCATCCTTACCTTTCCATGGTTCCCACGACAGCTTCAGCTCTGCTACATCGAGATGACAGGCTGGACCGCAGCAGAACGCTGCCATCCAGCCTCTCATCCCGCAGACACTGAGAAGCGCAGGCTTGCTTGCGCTGCTCAGCGTCTCTCTGTGACGACATCCAGATGAGCCGAGTTCATGTCCAATGAACTCAGCTCACCTCATGCACGTCACTGACAGCGTGGGAAAATTCTCAAGCTGAAGCGGTGAGTGCAGGAGAATTCTCCCACGCTGTCAGTGACGTGCAGGAGGTGAGCTGAGTTCATTGGACATGAGCTCACCTTATGCACGTCACTGACAGCGTGGGAGAATTCTCCTGCACTCAGCGCTTCAGCGTGAGAATTCTCCCGCTGAAGCGCTGAGTGCAGGAGAATTTTCCCACGCTGTCAGTGACGTGCATAAGGTGAGCTCATGTCCAATGAACTCAGCTCACCTCCTGCACGTCACTGACAGCGTGGGAGAATTCTCCTGCACTCAGCGCTTCAGTGTAAGAATTCTCCCACGCTGAAGCGCTGAGTGCAGGAGAATTTTCCCACGCTGTCAGTGACGTGCATGAGGTGAGCCGAGTTCATTGGACATTAACTCGGCTCATCTGGATGCCCTCACAGAGAGACACTGTGGAGCGCAAGCAAGCCTGCGCTTCTCAGTGTCTGCGGGATGACAGGCTGGATGGCAGCGTTCTGCTGCGGTCCAGCCTGTCATCTCGATGTAGCAGAGCTGAAGCTGTCATGGGAACCATGGAAAGGTAAGGATGATGTTGCTTTATTATTTTTCTTTTATTTCAGGAGATCGTTGGCTTCAGCTGGAATGGGCGTGATGGTAAGTATGGTTTAATTTAGAACAATAAAGAATTGTGTGTTTATTTCAATTAAAGGACTTTTTTCTGGGTGTTGTGTTTTTTTTAAATACTTTACTAGAAATTCATGGTGGTCATGTCTAATATTGGCGTGACCCCATGAATTTCGGGCTTAGGGCCAGCTGATAATGCCAAGCTGGCCCTAACCCCTTTATTACCCAGTGAGCCACCGCATCAGGGCCCTGGATGAGTTGGGTACAGCGCCAGAAGATGGCGCTTCTATGAACGCGCCATTTTCCGGGGTGGCTGCGGACTGCAATTTGCAGCGGGGGTGGCCCAGAAAGCTTGGGCCTCCCTGCGCTGCGGATTCCAGCCCCCAGCTGCCTAGTTGTACCTGGCTGGACACAAAAACAGGGCGAAGCCCCACGTCAATTTTCTTTAAATTATTTCATGAAATAATTAAGAAAAAAAGGGCTTCCCTATATTGTTGTGTCCGGCCAGGTACAAATAGGCAGCTGGTGGTTGGGGGCAGCCCGTTCCTGCCTGCTGTACCTGGCTGGACACAAATATAGTGCGAAGCCCCACGTCAATTTTTTTTAAATTATTTCATGAATTTCATGAAATAATTAAAAAAAAAAGTACGTGGGGCTTCGCCCTATTTTTGTGTCCAGCCAGGTACAACTAGGCAGCTGGGGGCTGGAATCTGCAGCGCAGGGAGGCCCAAGCTTTCTGGGCCCCCACCCGCTACAAATTGCAGTCCGCAGCCACCCCGGAAAATGGCGCGTTCATAGAAGCGCCATCTTCTGGCGCTGTACCCAACTCATCCAGGGCCCTGGTGCGGTGGCTCACTGGGTAATAAAGGGGTTAGGGCCAGCTTGGTATTATCAGCTGGCCCCAAGCCCAAAATTCATGGGGTCACGCCAGTATTAGACATGACCGCCATGAATTTCTAGTAAAGTATTTAAAAAAAACACAACACCCAGAATAAAGTCCTTTAATTGAAATAAAGACACAATTCTTTATTGTTCTAAATTAAACCATACTTACCATCACACCCATTCCAGCTGAAGCCAACGATCTCCTGCAATAAAAGAAAAATAATAAACCAACCTCATCCTTACCTTTCCATGGTTCCCACGACAGCTTCAGCTCTGCTACATCGAGATGACTGGCTGGACCGCAGCAGAACGCTGCCATCCAGTCTGTCATCCCGCAGACACTGAGAAGCGCAGGCATGCTTGCGCTCCTCACTGTCTCGCTGTGACGGCATCCAGATGAGCCGAGGTCATGTCCAATGAACTCGGCTCACCTCATGCACGTCACTGACAGCGTGGGAAAATTCTCACGCTGAAGTGCTGAGTGCAGGAGAATTCTCCCACGCTGTCAGTGATGTGCATGAGGTGAGCTCATGTCCAATGAACTCAGCTCACCTCCTGCACGTCACTGACAGCGTGGGAAAATTCTCCTGCAATCAGCGCTTCAGCGTGAGAATTTTCCCACGCTGTCAGTGACGTGCATGAGGTGAGCCGAGTTCATTGGACATGAACTCGGCTCATCTGGATGTCGTCACAGAGAGACGCTGAGCAGCGCAAGCAAGCCTGCGCTTCTCAGTGTCTGCGGGATGACAGGCTGGATGGCAGCGTTCTGCTGCGGTCCAGCCTGTCATCTCGATGTAGCAGAGCTGAAGCTGTCGTGGGAACCATGGAAAGGTAAGGATGAGGTTGCTTTATTATTTTTCTTTTATTGCAGGAGATCGTTGGCTTCAGCTGGAATGGGCGTGATGGTAAGTATGGTTTAATTTAGAACAATAAAGGATTGTGTCTTTATTTCAATTAAAGGACTTTATTCTGGGTGTTTGTGTTTTTTTTAACTTTGACTATGGGGTTAGTAATGGGGGTGTCTTATAGACGCCTCTCCATTACTAACCTGGGCTTGATGTCAGCTGGCATTATAAGCTGACATCAACCCCAACCCTATTACCCCCTGCCACCGCACCAGGGCAGCGTGGAAGAGCGAGGCTAAGTGCCAGAATTGGCGCATCCTATGAATGCGCCATTTCTGGGGCGGCTGACGGCTGGTGTTTCTAGCCTGGGAGGGGGCCAATATTCATGGCTCCCTTCCTGGGCTATTAATATCAGCCCCCAGCTGTCTGCCTAGCCTTTGCTAGCTATTAAATTAGGGGGGACCCCACGTCATTTTTTTTGGGGGGTCCCCCATTTTAATAGCTAGTAAAGGCTATGTATTCAGCTGGGGGCTGATATTAGTAGCCTGGGAAGCTCCGTGGGTATTACCCCCTTCCCAGGCTTCAAACATCTGCCCCAGCCGTCTGCTTAACCTCCGCTAGAGCCTAAAATTAAGGGGAACCCCACGCCAATTTTTTTAATAATAAATCCTTTATTTTAATACTAAATGACAAGTACAGTAACCAACACTATCACTGTACTTCATATATATGTGACTGACATGTTTCTATCTATCTAATCTATGTGTGATGCTCTATCTTTCTGTTCTAAATTGTCGGGTACCGCTGCTGAATTGCCGGCCGGCTTTTTTAAAGAGACAGTGCATGAAAACACTATTATTTTTTTAAATAAATCCTTTACACTAAATGACAAGTACAGTAAGCAACACTATCACTGTACTTATTATATATGTGACTGACATGTTTCTATCTATCTAATCTATGTGGGAAGCTCTATTCTTTCTGTTCTAAATTGTCGGGTACAGATGCTGAATTGCCGGCCGGCTTTTTTAAAGAGACGGTGCATGAAAACACTAATATTTTTTTTAATAAATCCTTTACACTAAATGACAAGTGCAGTAACCAACACTGTCACTGTGCTTCTTATATGTGTGACTGACATGTTTCTCTCTATCTAATCTATGTGTGATGCTCTATTCCTTCTTGTCTAAATTGTCGGGTACCGGTGTATGCCGCTGCTGAATTTGCCGGCCGGCTTTTTTAAAGACAGTGTCTTCTGGGCAGTTTGTCAGCTTTTGGACACCTTTGCAGGTGTTTTCTATGTGTTTCTATGTGTTTTTGTTTGCCTGCCATTGGTTTTAACGGTGTTCGACGGTGTTCTAAGGTGTTCGACGAACAGTTCGACGAACAGTTCCTCGAACATCCCGGTGTTCGACGAACCGAACCGAACCCGAACACTACGGGGGTGGCTCAACACTAATCGCACACAATAAATGCTCGAACGTTTTATTAGATTGGCTAGTGATGCAGAGAAGCAGCTTATACTTGACTCTTTAGGGTTAACCTTAAAGTATAATTATTTATATTTTGTTTCCTATTTTTATTTTCCATGTCAAGGGACTGCAACAGGTGTGAAATAGGCATTACTTTTTGCAAATAGATATATGGGAGAGAAATTGTACAGAACTCTGATTTTAATTTAAATGACTTTGATTTTACTCAAATTAATAAAATAGGGAAGAGGTTGGAGGAGAAAGCTTACCCAACACAAAAAATAGAGGGGCAAAAAGTAAGGCTAGGACACTGTCTAGCTCTAAATGTTTTATACTAAAGTAGAGAAATAAGACACCAGATCAGAAATAAAATAAAAAAATAAAAAGTATTTTAGATAATGATCCCTATTTTGAGAATTTATTAAGTAATTAACTGGTTATAGTTTATCAGAAGGTTTGAACCATGAAATATAAGAAAATGTGTCTAAAATGAAATTACCACTTTGGTGACTTTGGGAAAACTTAATTTTGAACAGACTTCTTATTACTGAATGTCAGTGCCATTGTATAAGTTACCAGCTAATTTGAGAGGACTCCCAATTTAGGGCACCAATTTTTAATGCAATTCTGGGTCATTATTATTGGGTCTCAATATTGTTTAATTGTACTGTTTGTTATTTAGAATATCTTGGGAATAGAGATTTTTAGTCCACCATATCTAACCCTATGTACAATGGATGTCGTGTGTGTTTCTATGGAGTGGACTCTAGAGCAGAATATACACTATTTGTGTACTCTGATAAAGCCCTATGAAAAAACATACTTGGTATCACAATATCCACAAAAATCTGTTCTAGTAAAGTCTATATTTAATTAACCTATTATGGTAAATGCCTTAAAAAAATGATATCAAGAAATGCACTTTTTAATATAACCTACCTCTTCAACATTGCTTTCATTATGAACAAATCAAATTCTCCATTATGGCAAATTTAAGGGACGTTATTTTTGAGGTTTCCCAGAACTAGTTGGATGTCATTTTGCTATCTCCAATGGGTACCCCTTCAATATCTGCTCTCTATTCTGTAACGAGGTCTAATTTATTGGGGGTGCACCCGGACATCTTTTTTAAATATTGGAAGTAACAGTTGGAGGATGTGGAGACTCCAAGATTAGGATTAGGTTGTTATTTTATTAAGTTAAGATTAGGACAGGTTGGAGTATATTTAGGAAACACATTATAAGTGAAGCATGGAAAGAAACTCAGCATAAAATTATGCATGGGGCCATCTATGTCTTTAACATACCGAAAAAGACCCGCTATCAAATAGGCTAACTGCGTGCCTAAAATGCCACCATCCTTATTCTGATTTCATACACGACCTTTGGTCATGCCCTGAGTCAGTTTCATATTGGAGACAGGTAATAGACATTGTTCACACAATTTGGGGTCCAGGATATACCCTCTCTCCTTATCTAGCCTTATTGCACTTCTGGAGTAACACAGAGAACCCTGGTAGGAAGACGGGAGGCTCTCCTGGATTGCGCCACACCCTGCTCATACTGGCAAAAAAACAGTTACTTAAATATTGGCTAGACCTCAACACTCCCCCTATTGCAGAATTGACAGCTCAAATGAAACATTTTATGGGAGTGGAGCGAAAAGACGCACTTAGCAATAAGGAAACACAAGCTGGCAAATTTGTTCTAAAGTGGAAACAGTTTATTGTAACTTGTTGCTCACTAAATGAAAAAAAGAAAATGGTTGAACCCTTCACTTCTACAGCGTTGTATATATTAGAGGATCTCAAAAATAGCCTAGGAGTACTACACTTAAATTTAAAAAAGGAGAGAAAGAATAGGGTAGAGAAATTACTTGGCTGGAGTCCCTAATCCATTTATAGACTGATTACCCTTCCATGTTGGCTTTAATAAGTTATGATATCAGCTAGATGTTATGTTAGTTTAGATGATAAAGGTTATATGGTTTTAATGTTAATTTTGTTTTTTTTATTTTTCCAGCTAATCATACAAATAATGCTATTATTATATACCCAGTCTGCGTACAGTTATCTGACTATCTTCATTAATCTGGCTTATATGTTTCATGAAAACCCCAATAAAAATTATGTATAAAAAAAAAAAAGAAATGCACTTTTTTGGTTGATGCGCTTCCCCACGAAAATGCTATTAGAAGTTATCAAAACATTGCATGTACCCCAAACTGGTATAAGTAAAAAGACTTCATACAAAAAAAACTTTACATAGCCCTAACAGAAAAAATAGATACAGGTCTCAGAAAATGGTAACAAACAATACATTTTGTTTAGATTTTTTTTAACAACTAAAATAAGTTAAAAAAAACATATTAATGTGATATCATTGTAATTATACTGACCTGGAGAAACATATTAGTAGCTCATTTTTACTACACACCAAAAGCCGTGAAACCAAATCCCCTCAAAAAATAGCAAAATTGCATTTATTTACCACTACTTCACTCCACTTGGAATTGTTTTCCTGCTTTCAGCTCATTCTACGATAAAGTAAATGTCGTTCAAAACTACAATTTGTCCCACAAAAACAAGCCCTGATATGATTTTGTCAATGAAATAAGAAAGTTATGAAAGGGAGGAAAAAATAAAAGTGCAAAAATGAAAATTGTCCTGGTCAAGAAGAGATTTAAGGGGTTATCCATGCGTAGAAAAACATGTATGTTTTCTTCCACAAATAGAGCCACCCCTGTCAATGAGCTGTAAATGGGTTGGTTTTCTAGACAACATGCAATGAAAAATCCTAGGGGAACTAAAAGATCAAACTTCTCTATACGCAGAAAAAAATGCTTTTAAATATTTAGAATTGTCCATGCATGTGTATAACAACACAGAAGAGAAAGGTGCACAAAAATGTTTTGAAGAAATGATTGAGATTCTGCGAGTACATGTTGCACACTTCTAATGTACTCTATAGGGATTTCACTAATGGCAGCAAATGAAAATCAATTATCTCTGACAAGTCTGATATAATGTTATTTGTGCTGGAAAATTTGGTCATCAGGTGGGATTACTGAAACACTCATGAGTTTTTATTAGATAGAGAGAGTACTGGGTTTTAGGATGCAGGAAATACATTTTAATTTTATAAAGACTGTTTCTAGGTTCCTAGTAGTTCCTAATAGTTAGAATGGAATATATATTTGCTATGCAGTTTGAAAGAATGAAAAAAGTGGTTATGAATATTTAACCTATAAAAAATTGTGTTTTTTTGCCTTAAATTAGTCATTTCTTCCTAACTAGATTTGATTGAATCGTTTGAAATTCAAATTCACCAGTTTCTGTGTATTTTTCCAATAAATTCACTTCAATTTGCAGGTGCCCCCTTTTTCCCTTGAAACATATGCATAAGAATCCTTTCAAACTCTTTAATTCAAACACAGCATTAGTTATATGAAAGTTACCTCAACATAGAAATGGATGGTGACTAGTAGAGATGAGTGGTGTTCGACTCGAACTGTTCGCCAATCTCAAATTCGAGCTGTTTTGGGCGGTGTTCGAGCCGTTCGGCGAACACGAACAATTTGAAAAAAATCCGGCTGTTCGAGGTTATGTTCGATAACTGTTCATGCACCAAAATCATAACTGGATTTTTTCTCAGTAATTTCTGAAAATTAATGTTAATACGCAGTTTGAGTGTACAGCGGGGCGGGGGGAGGGGCAGGGGATGGATCTCTGCATAAATAATGAAAATCTCCATTTTTTTTCTCTTTCCCGCATTTACAGTGGGGAGGTGCAATCTGTCAGCCTATCAGCAGCGCACACACGGAGCGAACTGCTTTTTTTCACACAATGAGAGACAGAAACACAGATGCAAACAACACAGTGAAGATAAATCTAATCCCAATGGATCCATGTTTTTGCATATAGGACTAATAAAGAGAACGGGCCATCATCTTGTAACAGTAAAGGAAAGGGGGGATTGTTCCTCTGTGAAGCAGAGAAACAAAAAGATGGCCACACAAGTTCAAAATTGTAAAGAAGTAAGAAAATTCCTTTATTAACACATGTAGTAAACACAAATTACAAAGATAAATGCGGACGACAGAGTAGACACAGAGTGCTGGATCCACATGAATAAAACAATGTTAAAAACTGTGACACAGCGCCCGAAAGGTCAGCCTATATAGCAAGTGGAAATATAAGGGGGACAGCGACAGGGTCACATGTATTAATAAATATATACCACCCATCAAGAATACCTTTTCCAAATAGTACCCCCAAAACAATAATATCCCATCACAATCAAAATACCCAGAAACAAAAGGGTTAAAACCCTTATACAGATGGAAGTAATACAACCAATTAGTCATAAATAAGCTAAAATAGCTATGTACCTGGGTAAGGCCACCAGACAGGCTCTGCTACCGTCACCCCGACGCACGTTTCGGTAGGAAAACCTTTTTCAAGGGGTAATACTGCACACCAACCATCCACCTTTTATACCCCCTCATCCATATCTGCAGCATGCACATGTTGCACAGTAAAGCGGAAGTGCCGTGTAACTGACTTCCTGTTTCACTCACTGCATGTAACTGACTTCCTGCCTCACTCACAGCGTCTCCATGGAGAGGCGTCAACAGCCCTGTCATGTGGCTCCAGGCTCCACCCCCTCGCTTCACATGATCAAGCCCAAGTAACTGACTTCCTGTCTCACTCACTGCTTGTAACTGACTTCCTGCCACATTCACTACGTCTCCATGGCGAGGCATAAACAGCCCTATCATGTGGCTCCAAGTTCCACCCCCTCAGTTCATATGATCAAGCCCGAGTAACTGGCTTCCTGTCTCACTCACTGCATGTGACTGACTTCCTGCCACATTCACTGCGTATCCATGGAGAGGCATCAACAGCCCTGTCATGTGGCTCCAAGTTCCGCCCCCTCGCACAAGCAAGGGCATGTGTCATAGGCAGTGTATGTCACATGTCCTTGCCCTATAAGACCCAGCCATTTTACACGTAGCCACCATTTTCTCACTGCTGCAGATGCGTGTTAGACGGCACCTCTGTTGCTGTGTGCGCTATACTTTGAGTGTTCATTTCAAGCCAATTTTCTCACAAATCTACAGATAGCTTGGGAGTAGGAAATAGTTGTGATTGCAGTCCTTTTGAGGACTAGGTTACATCACTTCCTACGACTTTTATCAGGCAGGTCTGTGCTCTTAAATAGATAGGTCGGAGTAGGGACTAGTTGTAATTGCAGTCCTTTTGAGGACTAGGTTACAGCATTTCCTAGGACTTTTTGACAGGCAGGTCTGTGCCAGTGCTGTGCAAGTTTTTTTCACAGCATTTGGCTAAATCTAGCTAAGCAAATCCTTTTTCGCCTCTTGTAGTGTGTGTTAGTCAGTGGAGTAGCCTATCTGTGCTGCAAGCTACACCACCTGTGTATAGAATACAATTTTTTTTACTGCACCTAGCCAAGTAAAACCTTTTGGGCATAGCATCATTCTATTAGTCCATCTATACTAACCTCCACCAGGTTGCAAATTAAAAAATTTTTTTATCTGCATCTAGCTCTGAAAAAAAATTTGGGCTTGTAGTAGTTTGTGGGACTTGTTCTATTAGTCCATCTATACTAAGCTCCACCACCTGTGTATGTAATAAAATTGTTTTACTGCATCTAACCCAGCCAATGCTTTTGAGCTAATACCACAGTTTGGCCACTCAGCTCTGCTTGGTTCCCATCCATTGTTTTTTGTGCAAACAACTCCAGAGTTGTCAATCAGTTAACCACCAAAATGAGTGGAAAAAGGCCTGCTGCTAGTGGAAAGGGGAATAGGCGTGATGGGAAGGGAAAAAAAGGTTGTGTCAGTGGGGTCGGTGTTAAAGCAACAGTAACATCTGCAGAAGAAAGAGCATCTTCCAGCCAAACTAAGATATCTATGTAACATACCTGGCGGCGTCCTTGCATAGTGGTCCATCTCCCACTGTGCAAGAGCGTGCACTTGATCTCCAGTCCAGACTGCCACTCTGGCTTCTTTCCATGTTGTCTGCTTTGCTTTGCTCTTGCTGTTAGTGCGACGCCCGCCGAACTTCCTGATTTTTGTAGCTGCTGCAGACACACACCCAATGCGTCCTCAGCCTATTGCTGTCTGTCACCTGGTATTTAACCCAGCTCCTCCCTGGAATCCATGCCTGAGCATCTTATTCTGTCAGTTGGCTTCTTGTCGCTGACATGCCAGGTCCTGTCTATGTTTCCTGCCTTACGGTATCAGTTCCCGTGTCTGAACTGTGTCCTGTCTGTGCACTCTAGCCAGCTGTCTCTCTGCCTTCCTGGAGGCTGTATTTCCAGGCCTGTCTGAACACGCTCTTAGCCTGTTTGTCTCGCCCTCTGGGGGCCGTATACCCTAGGCTCGTTCCTGCATTTTGTTGCAGTAACTTTTCTTGTCTGAACTGTCTCCTAGCTTCCTACCTATTTTGTCTTTATGTCCGTTTGTTCCCTTTTTCTGCAGTGTCTGAACCAGTGCTTGGCTTTACCTAGGCTCGTTCCTGCATTTTGTTGCAGTAACTGTACTTGTCTGAACTGTCTCCTAGCTTCTTACCTGTTTTGTCTTTATGTCCATTTGCTCCCTTTTTCTGTAGAGTCTGAACCTGCACCTAACTTCTACTCGTTGTCATTGTACTTCCGTTTGTGAGTTGGAGTCCTTTCGCTACTTCTTTGCAAGTACCTTGTGTGTATCTGGTTCTGCTTTTCTTTTCCAGTCTGTTCGGCGTGAACAGAGCCCTATCTCTTTTGCTTTGTCTTTGTTTACCTCTTCGGCGATTTATCTCAGCCTTGTCCTCCGCGTCTGCGGTTTCGCTCTGCTCAGCCTTGTCCACCGCGTCTGTGGTTTCGCTCTGCTCAGCCTTGTCCTCCGCGTATGCTGTTTCGCTCTGCTCAGCCTTGTCCACCACGTCTGCGGTTTCGCTCTTCTCAGCCTTGTCCACCGCATCGGCGGTTTCGTTCTGCTCAGCCTTGTACACAGCGTCTGCGGTTTCGCTCTGCTCAGCCTTGTCCACCGCGTCTGCGGTTTCGCTCTGCTCAGCCTTGTCTACCGCGTCTGCGGTTTCGCTCTGCTCAGCCTTGTCTACCCCACCTGCGGTTTCGCTTTACTCTGTTTGTTTACCGCATCTGCGGCTCTGAATTCGTCTCCCAGTCTGTACTGGACTCTACCCTGCCTGCGCTCTAGCCTGCCTGTTCCTGTATTCCCCAGTGTGGGTCAACAGCCGTGTCCGGAGTCTGACCTGGAGTAGACCCTGGTCCCTCTGCTCGGTTCCTCCCTGGTGCACTGGCATCATATGCCGTCGTGCGACCTTGGTCAGATCGGGCAGATACTTAGTTATGCCCCTCCAGGCACTCTCCGGTTCATGGCACAGTGGAACCACTAAACACGCACATGCCAGTCAGTCCGGGCGTGTGCATTACAGCATGCTCAGGCCATGGTTCCCATTAAGCCCCAAGGCCTTCGCTCTCTGAGACATTTTTCAGCGAATACGTGCATCTAGAAGAAATTTATTTATTTATTTATTTATTTATTTTTTTGCTACCAGCTGAGTTCCAGGTGAATTACGCACCCGTCCAGATGGATGTATCTGCACTCGTTCCTGCGGATCTGGTACTATGGGGATCGAAGACTGAGTCATGCATTTGTGGAGCAATGTTTGCTACACTTCAAGTTCTACCCTCTTTGTTTTCCCACCGATCGGGTTAAGGTGGGATTCATGATGTCTAACCTAGCGGGTGATGCCTTGGAATGGATCAACCCCCTGTGGGAAACACAGGATCATATCCTCCTGGACCTTCAGGCCTTCCTGGTGGCCTTTCTAATGGTCTTCGATGACCCTAACCCGGAGGCTCCTGCTGAAGCTTCACTTCCCAATATCCCGGAGCAGTCCCGATGGGTAATGTGTGTGGGTAGCGCACTAGTCCTCCTGCCCGAAGAGACTACTGCCCACCCAGAATCCACACAGGATGACTACGCTCTCCGGAATACTTCTCCCAACCTCAAGAGGCAGTCCAGACATGCTAGGCGTAGAGGCAAGTCGTCACGCCAGGGTCTGTCCTCCCAAAGACCACCTAACCCCAACCTTGAAGTCCCTGCTGAAGCTTCACTTCCCAGTATCCCGGTGCAGCCCAGACGGGTAATGTGCGTGGG
The DNA here is from genome assembly GCF_046119375.1 of Phyllobates terribilis. NCBI lineage: Eukaryota > Metazoa > Chordata > Amphibia > Anura > Dendrobatidae > Phyllobates > Phyllobates terribilis. Next base: position 290,632,204 of record NW_027362769.1, read on the forward strand.
TAGCGCACCAGTTCTCCTGCCCGAAGAGACTGCTGCCCACCCAGAATCCACACAGGAGGACTTCCTGCACCCGGTATCTGATACTTCACCCACTTTAACCGGTGAGCCTGTCCAAGGGTACTCCGAAGCAGTGATTACCTCCAAGTCTCTGCATCCCTCCAACCAGGCAGAGGACCTCCAGTTGTCTCCTGAACCCTTCGTGGTGCTACCTGGCAGCAAATGGACAGAGACTTTCCTATACTCTGCACCTGATACCTCGCCCGCTTCATCCAGTGAGTCCGACCTAGTGTACTCCGAAGCAGAGGTTACCCCCGAGTCTCTACACCCCTCCGACCAGGTGGAGGACCTCCAGTTGTCTCCTGAACCCTTCGGGGTGCTACCTGGTAGCGAATGGACAGAGACTTTCCTATACTCTGCACCTGATACCTCGCCCGCTTCATCCAGTGAGTCCGACCTAGTGTACTCCGAATCAGAGGTTACCCCCGAGTCTCTACACCCCTCCGACCAGGCGGAGGACCTCCTGTTGTCTCCTGAACCCTTCGGGGTGCTACCTGGTAGCAAATGGACAGAGACTTTCCTATACTCAGTACCTGATGCCTCGCCTGCTTCGTCCAGTGAGTCCGACAAAGTGTACTCCGAAGCAGAGGTTACCCCCGAGTCTCTGCACTCCTCCAACCCGGCAGAGGACCTCCAGTTGTTTCCTGAATCCTCCAGGGTACCACCAGATAACAAAGGGACAGTAACTTTTCTACACCTTGTACCTGATATCTCGCCTATTTCATCCTGTGAACTTGACAAGATGTACCCCGAAGCAGAGGTTACCCCCGAGTCTCTGCACCCCTCCAACCTGGCGGAGGACTTCCAGTTATCTCCTGAACCCTCTGGGGTGCTACCTGATAATGAGTGGAGAGAGACTTCCCTGTGTGCTGTTCCTGGTATTCCATCCGTTTTGTCTGGTGCTGAGGATGGCTTGATGGGAGGTAGCATCCTAGCTACCCAGATGAGACCAGTTTTGTCTCTTCCTGTGGACAGTAGAAGTAATCTCCTTGAAGAGAAGGATTGGCCCTCAAATTTCCTGTGGAAGATTCTGGCAGGCCTGAAGAAGAGGGGGCGTAGGGGGGGGGGTACTGTAGCATACCTGGTGGCGTCCTTGCATAGTGGTCCATCTCCCACTGTGCAAGAGCGCGCACTTGATCTCCAGTCCAGACTGCCACTCTGGCTTCTTTCCATGTTGTCTGCTTTGCTTTGCTCTTGCTGCTTAGGGCGACGCCCGCCGAACTTCCTGATTTTTGTAGCTGCTGCAGACACACCCCTAATGCATCCTCAGCCTATTGCTGTCTGTCACCTGGTATTTAACCCAGCTCCTCCCTGGAATCCATGCCTGAGCATCTTATTCTGTCAGTTGGCTTCAGGTCGCTGACATGCCAGGTCCTGTCTATGTTTCCTGCCTTACGGTATCAGTTCCCGTGTCTGAACTGTGTCCTGTCTGTGCACTCTAGCCAGCTGTCTCTCTGCCTTCCTGGAGGCTGTATTTCCAGGCCTGTCTGAACACGCTCCTAGCCTGTTTGTCTCGCCCTCTGGGGGCCGTATACCCTAGGCTCGTTCCTGCATTTTGTTGCAGTAACTGTTCTTGTCTGAACTGTCTCCTAGCTTCCTACCTGTTTTGTCTTTATGTCCATTTGTTCCCTTTTTCTGCAGTGTCTGAACCAGCGCTTGGCTTTACCTAGGCTCGTTCCTGCATTTTGTTGCAGTAACTGTTCTTGTCTGAACTGTCTCCTAGCTTCCTACCTGTTTTGTCTTTATGTCCATTTGTTCCCTTTTTCTGCAGTGTCTGAACCAGCGCTTGGCTTTACCTAGGCTCGTTCCTGCATTTTGTTGCAGTAACTGTTCTTGTCTGAACTGTCTCCTAGCTTCTTACCTGTTTTGTCTTTATGTCCGTTTGCTCCCTTTTTCTGTAGAGTCTGAACCTGCACCTAACTTTTACTCGTTGTCATTGTGTAGCACCCTGAGGATTCGGCTGCTACAGGGGTATTACACCTCAAGCCAGAGGTGTGGTATTCCACTCCCGGGTAAGCATGGAGTGTGGAACTGAGCTCAGTAGGCTGCATGCACTACATACATCCCATTTCCGGGGGACAGATCAATGGTACTCCCACTAGAGAAATGTGCAGGTACGACAGCGTCTGTCCCTGGCTGGAGTGGGAGGGGGTTGGAACATCCCAGTAGTGTAGGGGCAGATAGGGGGAGCAGTCTGGGTAATGCTAGGAGCTCATTGGGTGCTGGTCACCTGAGCTCACACATAGAGGGAGTATATAAGGTGGGAACCATCTTAGAACAGGGTCTTTGTAGAGGTTTGGTCAGTCAGTCTTTGTGCAGAGTCAGAGGAAGAGAGCAGAGGAGAAGAGCAGCTCCAAGGCCAAGAGAGAGAGAGAGGAGAAAGAAGGACCCAGAGGGGGAGAAGAGAAAACTCCAAGAACCCAAGATTAGATCAGAGGGTGAAGAGTTGGCAAAAGGGTACCGGATCCCAAGCTGGTGGAGGGCACTAATCCTCAGCCAGAGACCGGAGGTCGTGGGCAGGATCTGCCACGACCACCCACTAAATCCACCCGGAAGGCAGACCAGGAATAGGGTCAGGGAACCCAGAGACAAGGGTTTACCAACAAGAGGCCCGAGGGAGCCGGACTTAGGTGGATCCCTGGTGGGGAAGGCCAGAGAGAAGGACAAGTCAGAAAGGGAGCTCAGGATCACGCTCCAGAATTACTTGGGAGTTGGCCGAGTCCAGGACCTGGTGGACGCAGCACGGCTCGGGCGGTCACTCAAGGCCGGAGTGACCAGCATAACAGCAGTAAGTAAAGACCCTGAACTGCACAGCCCGACTCTGAGTCTCATTACCATCCTCCCTGCACCTCCACAACCACCATCCTCTACACCTGACCCCCTGAGGCTATACCCCTCCCGTTGGGGGTTATACTACCTACGCTGCACACACATCACCAGCCTCAGCGGACCCTGCTGCAGCGGCGGCTGTATTGACCGCAATTCAACGGGTGGCGTAGTCGACACAAAAGAACATCCAGCAACATCTGTAGGACTGCCACACACTGAGCTTGACACCCTGGGCACGGACCGGGTCACCGCCACTCGGAGACTACAACCCCCATCTGATCCGGCTCCGGGTATTCCCCAAACAACCCTGGCCCAGGGGGCGCGTCAATTGTACTTCCGTTTGTGAGTTGGAGTCCGTTCGCTACTTCTTTGCAATTACCTTGTGTGTATCTAGTTCTGCTTTTCTTTTCCAGTCTGTTCCATGTGAACAGAGCCCTATCTCTTTTGCTTTGTCTTTGTTTACCTCTTCAGTGATTTATCTCAGCCTTGTTCACCGCGTCTGCGGTTTCGCTCTGCTCAGCCTTGTCCACCGCATCTGCGGTTTCGCTCTGCTCAGCCTTGTCCACCACGTCTGCGGTTTCGCTCTTCTCAGCCTTGTCCACCGCGTCTGCGATTTCGCTCTGCTCAGCCTTGTCCACCGCGACTGCGGTTTCGCTCTGCTCAGCCTTGTCCACCGCGTCTGCGGTTTCGCTCTGCTCAGCCTTGTCTACCACGTCTGCGGTTTCACTCTGCTCAGCCTTGTCTACCGCACCTGCGGTTTCGCTTTACTCTGTTTACCGCATCTGCGGCTCTGAATTCGTCTCCCAGTCTGTACTGGAACCTACCCAGGCTGCGCTGTAGCCTGCCTGTTCCTGTATTCCCCGGTGTGGGTCAACAGCCGTGTCCGGAGTCTGACCTGGAGTAGACCCTGGTCCCTCTGCTCGGTTCCTCCCTGGTGCACTGGCGTCGTATGCCGTCGTGCTACCTTGGTCGGATCGGGCAGATACTTAGTTACGCCCCTCCAGGCACTCTCCGGTTCATGGCACAGTGGAACAACTAAACACGCACACGCCAGTCAGTCCGGGCGTGTGCATTACAGTCTACTTCTTTTAGCAGACAATGTGATAAGATACCTTTCTTACGGCCACGCCAATCACTACAAATTCCAGATGAGGTGCAAAAGCAGCAGGTGCTTCAACGGATATCAAGTGCTCCTTTAAGTGGGCTCTCCTCCACCTCAACTTCAACATCACTAATACTCCAGTCCTCAGAGGTGTCACCCCAATCGCACTTGCTTCCTCACAGCTCCCAAGTCTCCAGCTGCCTATCTGAGTATGGGGTAGAACAGATGAGTTGAGTCTGCAGAGCTGTTTACTCATACTATAGCCTGGGAATCAGAGGTCAGCTCCAGAGCTTCTGTGAATTCAGACGAGGAAATAATCTGCACTGATGCCCAGAATCTTTATGAGTCGGATCCAGGAACAGACGCAGAAGGTTCTGAGCATAATGTAGACCCTCGTTCCCAAACTGTAACTCCTGTTGGTGGAGACAATGAGGAAGATGATGATGAGACTCAAATACCTGATTGGAGCGACAACTTTAGTTTTTTGTCAGGGCAGGAAGAGGTTGGCTCTGAGGACGACGGGTGTGATAACCCACAGGGTGATGATGACGAGGTTGCAGATCCCACTTACTGTCAACCCACAGTCAGCCAGTCGATGAGGTCAGCAGAGCAGGTGGAGGAGGATGCTGGTGACGACGAGGTCAGGTTGCGCATTCCTGTACAGAGACGTAGTACTGGAAGCACGTCAAAAACTGCATCCTCAAACACAACTCTGCCTCTGACCCCAAGTCGTGGTGGCTCTTCAGGTCGCATGGGTGCTAAACCTTGCATCGCCTGGACATTTTTTCAGATCGATAAGGATGACCCAACTCGTGTTATCTGTAACATTTGTCAGCAAAAGCTAAGTAGAGGCCAAAAAATACATAGTTTGAGTACTTCATGCATGAACCGGCACATGGATATGAAGCATAAGTTGCAGTGGGAAGCTCACTGTGCTACAATGCGGCCTAGCCGGCCGGGCCAACCACCGTCTGCCACATCTTGTGCATCCACGGCCTCTTCATCCTCTGTGACTGGGGGGACAGCAGTCACACCTGTTTTGGGACGCAGACCTGCCACCTCTTTACCCGCAACAGCCAGCGTGATTGCCAGGTCATCATTTTATTTGGAGGTGGAAACACCAGCTGGTGTTGAGCGCTCTCCGACATCGATAGCACCACCTTTGGATCAAGGCAACCTAACATGTCCACCTGCATCTTCCTCACAGATCGGCAGTTTGCCGGGGACACCCTTCTCAACCCTGTCTAAGCACAACAGCCAGCCCTCGGTCCCTCAGATGTGGACAAGTAAAAGACCATTTCCTCCTAGCCATGAGAAAGCTAAGAGGTTGAATGTCACCATCTGCAAGCACTTGGCTACAGAAATGCTGCCTTTCCGCCTGGTGGACACAGAGGATTTTCGAGACCTTATGTCCGTCGCAGTGCCCCAGTACCAGATGCCCAGTCGGCACTACTTCTCAAAGAAAGGTGTGCCTGCGCTCCACCAGCATGTCGCACACAACATCACCGCTTCTTTGAGAAACTCTGTGTGTGACAGGGTGCATTTCACCACAGACACTTGGATGAGTAGGCATGGACAGGGGCGTTATATGTCGCTGACTGGGCACTGGGTAACTATGGAGACAGCAGGAAAAGTCGCTGCTGTCCAAGTCTTGCCGTCCCCACGAGTTGTGCGTCAATCCTCTTTATCTCGAAGTTCCTCCACTGCTTCTGCCTCCTCAACCTCCTCTCAGTCCTCCACCTGCACCCAAAGCCTGTCTGGTCATGCAACAAGCTTTCTAACTGAGCAGAAGGGATCCTGCACACCTCGTTACTAGGCTGGCAGCAGGGCTCAACGTCATCAGGCGGTTCTTACTTTGAAATGTCTGGGAAATGTGAGTCACACAGCTGAGGAGTTGTGGTTAGCTCTGGAGAACCAGTTTCATGAATGGTTGTCTCCACTGGACCTGCAACCAGTGAAGGCCGTGAGCGACAATGCTGCAAACCTGGCTGCGGCCCTTCGCCGGGGCAATGTCACACACGTGCCTTGTATGGCTCACGTGTTGAACCTGGTTGTCTAGCAATTTTTAGCCCACTATCCCGGACTAGATGGCCTTCTGCAGAGATCATGGTCGCTGTGTGCTCACTTCCGCCGTTTGCATCCCGCAGCTCAGCGACTTACATCTCTACAGAAGCCGTTGGGCCTGCCACTTCACCGGCTAAAATGCGATGTGCCTACCCGGTGGAATTCAACTCTGCACATGTTGCAGCGACTGTGGCAGCACCGACAAGCCGTGGTGCAATATGTTCTGATGTATAGCCTGGGCCAACGAGATCCAGAGGTGGGGCAAATCACGCTGGAGGAGTGGTCTCAGATCAGGGACCTATGCACCCTTCTGCACAGTTTTGAAATGGCAACGAAGATGTTTAATGCTGACGATGCCATTATCAGCATAATTATTCTGGTGATTTACATGCTGGAGCAGAATTTGGAGTCAGGTGGTGGCACAAGAGGAGGTGGAGGAAGTAGAGGAGGAGGAGTTGTATGCGGAAGGGCTAACATCTGCAAGGTCCAGACGGTCGGCAGCACCAAGGCGACAGGCATGTGAGGGTGGGGGAAATGGTTTTACCAGGGCGCATGGTAGCAGCCAAACTAGTGAGGAAGGTGCAGGAGCCCAGGAAGAAGTGGAGGACGAACTGATGGAAGACTCATCAGATGAGGGAGACCTTGATCACATTTCTGTTGTGCGAGGTTGGGGGGAGAGGGCAGAGGAAGGAAGCATGATTGTTACCTCGCCACCAACACAACAGGGACTTGGTGCTCCTGGATGCGCAAGACACATGAGTGCCTTCTTGCTGCACTACCTGCAACATGACCCTCGAATTGTAAGAATTAGAAATAATCCTGACTACTGGGTAGCCACACTGTTAGATCCCCGGTACAAAAGTTAATATGCAGAAATTATTCCTGCCATAGAAAGGGATGCACGCATGCAGGAGTATCAGCAGAGACTGTTGTAGAATCTTACATGTTCTTTTCCACAAAACACCAGTGGTGCACGTAGTGAATCTCACAGTTCCAACTTGCCAACCGTGGGACCGTCGAGTGTTCAGCACTCAAAACGTAACAGAAACACAGTATCTGCTGGCAACATCAATTTTGCAGAATCATTTCACCACTTTTTTAAGCCCATCCTTTGCAAGGCCACAGGAGACTAGAAGTCTGACACATAGTCAATGCATAGAGACGATGGTACAGGAGTATCTCCAAGTAAACATTGAAGCCATGACTGTGTCACTGGACCCTTGCTCTTTTTGGGCTTCCAATCTGGATAAATGGCCGGAGCTTGCCACTTACGCCTTGGAGATCTTTTCATGCCCCGCAGCCAGCGTTCTGTCTGAACGTGTGTTCAGTGCTACTGGTGGTGTGCTGACAGATAAGCGCACGCAGCTCTCCACTGATAATGTAGACAGACTCACGTTCATAAAGATGAACAAATCATGGATCCGAAAGGACTTTTCTACCCCTGTGTCATCCTGGGGAGAGTAAAAGCTTGATGATTTGTTAAAATCACCTCACCAACCGTTTTAAGCTTTCACATTACTAATCATGTTTATCTGTATCTTGCCTGTATAATAATTTTGGCCTTGTTGCAGTGTGCAGTACTGATTCTATTAGGCCATCTATACTAAACTCCACCAGATTTCAAATTACTAATCGTGTTTATCTGTATCTTGGCAATAAAATAATTTGGGCCTTGTAGCAGTGTGCAGTACTGATTCTATTAGGCCATCTATACTAAACTCCACCAGATTTAAAATTACACTGGTCAACGCAATTTTTCTGTCAAAAGATTTTAAAACATATTTTAAGTCAATTTTGGCTGCTGATTACTAATACAAACTCCGTTTTTGGCTATCACATCAGGACTTCGAGATATTTTTGATGGAAATTACTCCTATCGAATGTTTTTTTGATAAAAACCTCATGATTTTCGTTACTACATTTTGTATATTTTTAATCAAGGAATAACAAAAATTACAAAGTCTGTGTACAGCAAATCAAATATACTTACAAAATTAAACTACAAAATATAAAAACACATATATATGTCACACAGATGAATGGCAAATGGCAGTTATTTGAACTTTCTTTTCTTGGCTGATCTGTGATGTACAGCTTCTGGGTTGCCTCTCATCAAGCTCCAGCAATAGTCAGCCATCATATGTGAGTCCCACCGGCCTTGATACCGTTCTTCCATTGATTCAATGTCCTGATGAAAACGCTCCCCTTGTTTCTCGCTCACATAGCCAAGGTTCTCTGGAAAAAAGTCCAAATGGCTGTGTAAATAGTGAATCTTGATACTCATTATACATCCAAGATTTTGCAGACTCATTAGTAGCTCTTCCACAATCTCTTCATAGTTGTCTGCTTTCTTATTTCCTAGAAAATTCTGCACCACATTACAAAATGCATTCCAAGCTCTTTCTTCTGTCTCATTCATTGATGTGATAAAGTTTGGGTCTCTCATAAGTGTTCTTATTTGAGGTACATCAAATATTCCAGCCTTTTTCTTCTCTTCACTAAGACCAGGAAAAGTTGAACATATATAGTTAAAGCATTCTCCACTGTGATTGAGAGCTTTGACGAACTGCTTCATCAATCCAAGTTTTATGTGCAAGAGAGGAAAGACAATGTTCTTCCTATCCACTAGAGGATCATGGATGACATTCTTATTGCCAGATGCCAAACTCTGTCGCTGAGGCCATTCAGTTTTCACCCAATGCTCTGCTGTAGCTCTACTGTCCCAGTAGCACAGAAAACAAGGGTGTTTGAAACAGTTTTTTTACTTTCTTATCATAACAAATGGGAATTATGCATGTTCAAAGAAAGCAAAGATATTCTCACATTTATTGGGAGACTAAATGAAAACTAAATTTACCTTAGTGAACCGTATGAACCGGCAATTTTCATACACTACTTATATTTTTCTTGGAATTATTGAAAATAGGCTATATACCTATAGCGCAAAAACGTGATGTGATAGAGAAATTATAAGATCAGATTTGAATTCAGCACCCTTAAATTAGTCTAAAACTGTTCTTAAAGTCCATGCCAGAATAATTTTTTTTTTTTGTACACCAGTGTTATTAATAATCATGTTTATCTGTTTCTTGCCTGTAAAATAATTTTGGCCTTGTAGCAGTTTGCAGTACTGATTCTATTAGGCCATCTATACTAAGCTCCACCAGATTTCAAATTAATAATAATTTTTGTTCTCTCTGAACGTGTGTTCAGCGCTGCTGGTGGTGTGCTGAAAGATAAGCGCACGCGGCTGTCCACTGACAATGTAGACAGACTCACGTTCATAAAGATGAACACATCATGGATCCGCAAGGACTTTTCTACCCCTGTGTCATCCTGGGGAGAGTAAAAGCTTGAGGATTTGGTAAAATCACCTCACCAACCGTTTTAAGCTTTCAAATTAATTATCATTTTTATCTATCTTGCCTGGAAAATAATTTTAGGCATAGTAGCAGTGTGCAGTACTGATTCTATTAGGCCATCTATACTAAGCTCCTCCAGATTTCAAATTATTACTAATCATGTTTATCTCTATCTTGCCTGTAAAATAATTTTGGCCTTGTAGCAGTTTGCAGTACTGATTCTATTAGGCCATCTATACTAAGCTCCACCAGCTTTCAAATTAATAATAATTTTTAGCTGCATCTAGCCCGGAAAATAATTATGGGACTCCTAGATGCGCAAGACACATGAGTGCCTTCTTGCTGCACTACATGCAACATGACCCTCAGATTGTCAGAATTCGAAATAATCCTGACTACTGGGTTGACACACTCTTCGATCAACCTTTTCATTTTAATAAAGAACAAAAAAATGGTCATTTTTGAAATTATAAGCATTAGCAGGTTATTAGAAACTGAAATCAAACAGTTTTCAACTCAAAACGTTATTCTAGGTGATGTTACATTTGCACATAGAACACCTTGTTCTGAACTCTCTCGTCCATTGAATTTGTCAGGTTTTGGATGGTTTCTGCTTCAATTGTATTGCATGAGGACAGAATACCCTCCCAGAGCTGTTGCTTAGATGTGAACTGCCTCCCGCCATCATAGACACTCCTTTTGATGATGCTTCAGAGGTTCTCAATGGGGTTGAGATCAGGGGAGCATGGGGGTCACACCATAAGTTTGTCCCCTTTTATGCCCATATCAGCCAGAGATGCAGATGTGTTATGTGCAGCATGAGACGGTGCATTATCATGCATGAAAATGATCTTGCTGTGGAATACACGGTTCTTCTTCTTGAACCATGGCAGGAAGTGCTGTTTGAGAAACTCCACATACATTATGGAGTTCATCTTTACCCCTTCAGGGATCCTAAAGGGGCCGACAATCTCTCTCCCCATGATTCCAGCCCAAAACATTACTCCACCTCCTCCTTGTTGGCGCCGTAGCCGTGTTTGCGTGGGGTGTCCATCAAACAGCCATCCTCCACTCCATCCATCTGGACCATCAAGCGTTGCACGGCACTCAGCGGTGAACAAAACAGTTTTGAAGTCAGTCTTCATGTATTGTTTGGCCCACTGGAGCCGTTTCTGCTTGTGTACAGTGGATAGATGAGGTAGACAGGATGGCTTACGCACAGCTGCAAACCTCTGAAGGACTCTGCATCTTGTTGTTCGGGGGATGTTGGAGGCACCAGCAGCTTCAAAAACTTGTCTGCTGCTATGACAAGGCTTTTTTGCCACTGCTCTTTTAACCTGACGTAATTGCCTGTAGTCCTCAATTTTCCCTTATCAGCACGCACACGTGTGTACTGTGAATCAGCTACATACTTCTTGATTGTGCGATGATCAGGATGAAGTGTCTTGGCAATGTTGATTGTAGTCATGCCTTGACCTAAACACTCAACAATTTGATGCTTCTCAGCAGCCGACACATCCTTTTTCTTTCCCATTTTGGCAGAAAATGTAGGCTGCTTAATAATGTGGGACAGCCTTCTTAAGTAGTCTTGCCTTTCATTGGACACACCTGCCAAACTAATTAGCACAGGTGTCTGCAATTGCTTACAGTGATATAAAGAGCCCTGACACACATCACCATCAATGAGTTTAACTGACAAACAAAAAAAATCTTACCTTATCACTCCTAAACACGTTTTGCATAATAATTTGGAACACAGTGTACATGTGCTTTTCCACAAAACACCAGTGGTTCACGTAGTGAATCTTACAGTTCTAACTTGCCAACCGTGGTCTGTATGGAGTTGTTCAATAAAGGGCCCAAAATTTAGATAACATAGACGGGAGATGTCTCTATGAATAGGAATTCCTAAATATTTGATACCCTGTGAGGGCCAAGCAAAGGGAAAGTTGGACTGCATGGAATCCTGTATGGATTTGTGGAGGGAGACATCGAGGGCCTCAGACTTCGCTGCATTGATTTTAAAATTTGACCATGTAACAAAGTGATCTATTTCAGCCATAACAGCATGGATGGATATATGTGATTGAGTGATATATACTAGGACATCATCAGCAAATGCAGAGCACTTGTACTCGGTGCCTCCCACCTCAATCCACCTAATATTGGGGTTAAGGCGAATTGATGAGAGCAGGTGCTCCGTCATTAGGATGTATAAGAGAGGGGACAGAGGACATCCCTGCCTTGTCCCATTGGTGATTATGAAAGGTGATGAAAATGTTCCATTTATCTTCAGCCTAGGTGACGTATTGCGATACAGGGCCCTGATTTTGGCTATAAAAGGGTCCCCTAGAACCCTACCCCAAGCTTTTTAAGAGAATAATATATGGCGTGCCAGGTGACTCTATGGAATGCTTTCTCAGCATCCAACGAGAGTATCTAATTACAAATTTTTAACTGCATCTAGCCCAGGAAATACTTTTTGCCTAGTAGCAGTGTCTGCTAGTCAGCAGATTATCCCACCTGTTAAGCAAGCTACACCACCTGTAGTTTGGACACTTAATTTTTTCAAAGGAAATGCTTCGGGCCCCCGGGACACTCAGTGAAGAGCATCGGGAGGCACCCCAAGCCACAGGGGCTGGGACTGGCGGTAGGACGCCTTGAAATGGACCGCCAAGCTCGAACCTTATAAAAGCTTTTTAACTGCAGCAGCTTTAGTGGACGCTACTGGAGCTGTAATTCCCGCAGCTGCTGGCATCAGACTTGCCCTCCAATAGATCCTTGTAAAAGGATTTAAAGTGTACTTATTCAAATTAGAGAGACAATTTAAATTAAAAAGCTTAGACCTGCCTCCACCGCAGGGGGGCTCGCTCGACCCACCAGCGGACAGGCACCAGTATTGGGAGAGGGGGGCTGGCCGTCAGGGTCCACCGCAGCTCTGGCACAAACCAGGCGACACAGTGGTCGCATGGGAAGGAAAGGACTGGCCGTGTCAGCTTCACACTTTTTTGGTTTTAGAAGGGCATGACATGCCTATAGCTGTGTCTCCCCCTCCTTTTACTCCTCAACCTCTTTTCTTTTCGCATGACTATATGTACTTGTCACTTTTCCATGTGTTAGTTGTGTTTTCTGAGCAGTTTGTCAGCTTTTGGACACCTTTGTAATGTTTTCTATGTGTTTCTATGTGTTATTGTTTGCCCGCCATTGGTTTTAACGGTGTTTGACGGTGTTCGACGAACAGTTTGACGAACAGTTCGGCGAACATACGGGTGTTCGACGAACCAAACCGAACTCAAACACTATGGGGGTGACTCAACTCTATTGACTAGTGATGCGCGGAAGTGCTTAGATAAGGGGTTATCTGCGCACAATGAAATACTAATCGAATATCTTCGCCGTGCTCGTCAAATATGTTCGTGTTGCCGTGGCTGCATGTCTCGCGCTGATAGACAGCCACAACACATACAGGGATTGCTTGTTTGCTAGGTAACCCCTACATGTGTTGCCACTATCTAACAGCCACGAGACATGCAAAAACATATTGGATGAGCACGCCGAAGATACTTTTCAACAACTGTTAAGAGGAGACTTTGTGCAGCAGAACTTCATGATCAAATAGCTGCTAGGAAACCACTGCTAAGGACAGGCAACAAGCAGAAGAGACTTGTTTGGGCTAAAGAACACAAGGAATGGACATTAGACCAGTGGAAATCTGTGCTTTGGTCTGATGAGTCCAAATTTGAGATCTTTGGTTCCAACCACCGTGTCTTTGTGCGACGCAGAAAAGGTGTACCGATGGACTCTACATGCCTGGTTCCCACCGTGAAGCATGGAGGAGGAGGTGTGATGGTGTGGGGGTGCTTTGCTGTGACACTGTTGGGGATTTATTCAAAATTGAAGGCATACTTGTTATGCACACGCCCGGGCTGAGCGGCGTGTGCGTGTGATTGTAGTGATTCCACTGGACCATGAACCGGAGAGTGCCTGGAGGGGCGTGACTAAGTATCTGGCCGATCCGACCAAGATGGCACGACGGCATACGACGCCAGTGCACCAGGGAGAAACCGGGCAGAGGGACCAGGTGCTACTCCAGGTCAAACTCCGGACACGGGGGTTGACCCACACAGGGATTACTGGATCAGGCTGGTTAGGCTGGCGCACAGACTGGAGGGTATAGGCAGGCACGACTGGTATGCAGGCAGGCGGGTAAAGGCAAGCGCAGCTAGAGTGCAGACAGGGAGGCACTAGCAGGTAGGAACACAGGCGGGATAGGACCCAGTACACACTGGGACTCAGGAACAATACAGGTAGAGGGGTACAGGCAAGCACAGCTAGAGTGCAGACAGGGAGGCACTAGCAGGTAGGAACACAGGCGGGATAGGACCCAGTACACACTGGGACTCAGGAACAGGCAGGTTAGGCTGGCACAGACTGGTGGATATAAGCAAACACGGCAGGTATGCAGATGGGTGGATACAGGCGAGTATGCAGGCAGGGAGGTACTGGCCGAAAGGACGGGCTGGAGCACAGAAAGGTTAAGACCCAGTACAGACTGGGTCACAGAACCGCAGATGCGGTAGACAACCACAGCAGAGAGGGAACGCCCGAAGCGGTGGGCAAGAACAGAGCAGGACGGGGCTGCAGGAGCAGCGAGCACAAGCAGGGCAGGACAGGACTGCCGGAGCAGCGGGCAGAAGCAGGGCAGGACAGGACTGCCGGAGCAGCGGGCAGAAGCAGGGCAGGACAGGACTGCCGGAGCAGCGGGCAGAAGCAGGACAGGACAGGACTGCCGGAGCAGCAGGCAGAAGCAGGGCAGGACAGGACTGCCGGAGCAGCGGGCAGAAGCAGGGCAGGACAGGACTGCCAGAGCAGCGGGCAGAAGCAGGGCAGGACAGGACTGCCGGAGCAGTGGGCAGAAGCAGGGCAGGACAGGACTGCCGGAGCAGTGGGCAGAAGCAGGGCAGGACAGGGCTGCCGGAGCAGTGGGCAGAAGCAGGGCAGGCTAGAACCGCCGGAGCGGTAAGCAAAGGAGTCAGAGCAGACTAGAACCGCCGGAGCGGTGAGCAAAGGAGTCAGAGCAGGCTAGAACCACCGGAGCGGTGAGCAAAGGAGTCAGAGCAGGCTAGGCTGAGTAGGGGGGACAGGGCTCTGTTCACACGGAACAGACAGGAAGGGAAAGGCAGAGCCAGACACCCACAGGGTACTAGCAGAGAAGTAGCGAGTGGACCACAAACTCACAAACGGGAGTACAGAGACAACAAGCAGGAGTTAGGTACGAGTTCAGACTCTGCAGAAAAAGGAAGGGAACGGACATAGAGGCAAAACAGGTAAAGGATAGGAGAGAGTTCAGACTGGAACTGAGTGTACGGAGGAGACCGACACTGCAGCGGAAAACAGGAGCGGGTCTGGGAATACGGCCCCCAGAGAGGCAGGACGAACAGGCAAGGTGCGTGTTCAGACAGGACAGACAAGATACAGGAGCAGGTCTAGGTAATCGGCCCCTAGAAGGCAGGAGGAACAGGCTAGGAGCGTGTTCAGACAGGTCAGACAAGATACAGGAATGGGTCTAGGTAATCGGCCCCTAGAAGGCAGGAGGAACAGGCTAGGAGCGTGTTCAGACAGACCTGGAAATACAGCCTCCAGGATAGGCAGAAAAGAGAACACAGAACGGGACCTGGCACCTTCAGAGTGCAAGCACACACTGAATGAAACACTATGCTCAGGCAGGAATAGATGGGAGCAGCTGAGCTATATACCAGGTGACAGACAGCAATAGGCTGAGGACGCACAAGGGGTGTGACCCACAGCAGGTACAAAAAGCAGGAAGTGATCGGGCGCCGCCCTTAAGCAGCAGAAACAGACACAAACAGACAGCATGGAGGGAAGCCAGAGAGACATTCTGGACAGGAGATCAAGTGCGCGCTCTTGCACAGTGGGAGATGGACCACTATGCAAGGACGCCGCCAGGTATGTTACAGTACCCCCCCCCTTACGCCCCCTCTTCTTCAGGCCTGCCAGAATCTTCCGCAGGGAATTCGAGGGCCAATTCTTCACTTCGAAGAGATCACTTCCCCTGTCCACCGGAAAAACTGGTCTCCTCTGGGTAGCTAGGATGCTACCTCCCATCCAGCCACCCTTAGCAACAGACGAAACGGGTGGAGTACCAGGAACAGCACACAAGGAAGTCTCTCTCCACATATTTTCAGGTGGCACCCCAGAGGGTACAGGAGACAACTGGAAGTCCTCCACCGGGTTGGAGGGGGACAGAGACTTGGGGGTAATCTCTGCTTCGAGGTACATCTTGTCAAGCTCACAGGAAGAAATAGACGGGTTATCAGGTACATAATGAGGAAAAGTCACTGTCTCTTTGTTTTCTGGTGGTACCCCGGAGGATTCAGGAAACAACTGGCTGTCCTCTGCCGGGTCAGAAGAGTGCAGAGGCTCAGAGAAAACATCTGCTTCAGAGTACACTAGGTCGGACTCACTGGACGAAGCAGGCGAGGTATCGGGTACCGAGTATAGGAAAGTCTCTGTCCATTCTCCACCAGGTGGCACCCCGAAGGGTTCTGGAGACAACTGGCGGTCCTCCGCCTGGTCAGAGGGGTGTAGAGACTCACGGGTAACCTCTGCTTCAGAGTACACTAGGTCGGACTCACTGGACGAAGCAAGCGAGGTATCAGATCCAGGATATAGGAAAGTCTCTGTCCATTTACCACCAGGTGGCACCCCGAAGGGTTCTGGAGACAACTGGAGGTCCTCCGCCTGGTCAGAGGAGTGTAGAGACTCGGGAGTAACCACTGCTTCAGAGTACACTAGGTTGGACTCACTGGACGAAGCGAGCAAGGTATCAGGTACAGAGTATAGGAGAGTCTCTGTCCTTTCGCTACCAGGTAGCACCCCGAAGGGTTCAGGAGACAACTGGAGGTCCTCCGCCTGGTCGGAGGGGTGTAGAGACTCGGGAGTAACCTCTGCTTCGGAGTACACTAGGTTGGACTCACTGGACAAAGCGAGCGAGGTATCAGGTACAGAGTATAGGAGAGTCTCTGTCCTTTCGCTACCAGGTAGCACCCCGAAGGGTTCAGGAGACAACTGGAGGTCCTCCGCCTGGTCGGAGGGGTGTAGAGACTCGGGGGTAACTACCACTTTGGGGTACCCATTGTCAGGCTCACAGGACGAAGCGGACAAAGTATCGAGTACCGGGTGTAGAGAATTCTCTCTCCATTTGTCATCGAGTGGTATCCCGGAGGATTCAGGAGGCAACAGGGGGTCCTCCGCCAGGTAGTAGAGGTGCACAGACTCTGAGGTAACCACAGCTTTGGAGCATCCTTGGACATGCACACCGGTTAAAGTGGGTGAAGCATCTGATGCCGGGTGCAGGAAGTTCTCCTGTGTGGAGTCTGGATGGGCAGAAGTCTCTTCGGGCAGGAGAACTGGTGCACTACCCACGCACATTACCCGTTGGGGCTTCTCCGGGATACAGGGAGATGAAGCTTCAGTAGGGACTTCAAGGTTGGGGTCAGGAGGTCTCAGGGAGGACAGACCCTGGCGTGACGGCTTGCCTCTACGTCTAGCACGTCTGGACTGCCTCTTGAGGTTGGGAGAAGTATTCCGGAAAGCGTAGTCACCCTGTGAGGATTCTGGGTGGGCAGTAGTCTCATTGGGCTGGAGGACTATTGCGCTACCCACACACATTACCCATTGGGGCTGCTCCGGGATATTGGGAAGTGAAGCTTCAGCAGGAGCCTCCGGGTTAGGATCATCGAAGACCATTAGAAAGGCCACCAGGAAGGCCATTAGGTCCAGGAGGATCGGATCCTATGTTTCATATAGGGGGTTGATCCATTCCAAGGCATCACCCGCCAGGTAAGACATAATGAATGCCACCTTAACCCGATCGGTGGGAAAACATAGAGGGTAGAACTTGAAGTGTAGCATGCATTGCTCCACAAATGCACGACTTTGTCTAGGATCCCCATAATAACGTAGCGGATCCGCGGGAACGAGAGCAGATAGATCCATCTGGACGGGTGCGTAATTCGCCTGGAACTCAGCTAAAGGAAAAAAAAAATTTATTTATTTATTTTAATGCATGTATTCGCTGGAAAACTTCTCAGAGAGCGAAGGCCGTGGGGCTCAACGGGAACCATGGCCTGAGCATGCTGTTATGCACACGCCCGGGCTGAGCGGCGTGTGCGTGTGATTGTAGTGATTCCACTGGACCATGAACCGGAGAGTGCCTGGAGGGGCGTGACTAAGTATCTGGCCGATCCAACCAAGATGGCACGACGGCATACGACGCCAGTGCACCAGGGAGAAACCGGGCAGAGGGACCAGGTGCTACTCCAGGTCAAACTCCAGACACGGGGGTTGACCCACACAGGGATTACTGGATCAGGCTGGTTAGGCTGGCGCACAGACTGGAGGGTATAGGCAGGCATGACTGGTATGCAGGCAGGCGGGTAAAGGCAAGCGCAGCTAGAGTGAAGACAGGGAGGCACTAGCAGGTAGGAACACAGGCGGGATAGGACCCAGTACACACTGGGACTCAGGAACAATACAGGTAGAGGGGTACAGGCAAGCACAGCTAGAGTGCAGACAGGGAGGCACTAGCAGGTAGGAACACAGGCGGGATAGGACCCAGTACACACTGGGACTCAGGAACAGGCAGGTTAGGCTGGCACAGACTGGTGGATATAAGCAAACACGGCAGGTATGCAGATGGGTGGATACAGGCGAGTATGCAGGCAGGGAGGTACTGGCCGAAAGGACGGGCTGGAGCACAGAAAGGTTAAGACCCAGTACAGACTGGGTCACAGAACCGCAGATGCGGTAGACAACCACAGCAGAGAGGGAACGCCCGAAGCGGTGGGCAAGAACAGAGCAGGACGGGACTGCAGGAGCAGCGAGCACAAGCAGGGCAGGACAGGACTGCCGGAGCAGCGGGCAGAAGCA
Organism: Phyllobates terribilis; assembly: GCF_046119375.1. Classification (NCBI taxonomy): domain Eukaryota; kingdom Metazoa; phylum Chordata; class Amphibia; order Anura; family Dendrobatidae; genus Phyllobates; species Phyllobates terribilis. The sequence goes on from NW_027362769.1 coordinate 290,650,570, forward strand.
GGGCAGGACAGGACTGCCAGAGCAGCGGGCAGAAGCAGGGCAGGACAGGACTGCCGGAGCAGCGGGCAGAAGCAGGGCAGGACAGGACTGCCGGAGCAGCGGGCAGAAGCAGGGCAGGACAGGACTGCCGGAGCAGCGGGCAGAAGCAGGGCAGGACAGGACTGCCGGAGCAGCGGGCAGAAGCAGGGCAGGACAGGACTGCCGGAGCAGTGGGCAGAAGCAGGGCAGGACAGGACTGCCGGAGCAGTGGGCAGAAGCAGGGCAGGCTAGAACCGCCGGAGCGGTAAGCAAAGGAGTCAGAGCAGACTAGAACCGCCGGAGCGGTGAGCAAAGGAGTCAGAGCAGGCTAGAACCACCGGAGCGGTGAGCAAAGGAGTCAGAGCAGGCTAGGCTGAGTAGGGGGGACAGGGCTCTGTTCACACGGAACAGACAGGAAGGGAAAGGCAGAGCCAGACACCCACAGGGTACTAGCAGAGAAGTAGCGAGTGGACCACAAACTCACAAACGGGAGTACAGAGACAACAAGCAGGAGTTAGGTACGAGTTCAGACTCTGCAGAAAAAGGAAGGGAACGGACATAGAGGCAAAACAGGTAAAGGATAGGAGAGAGTTCAGACTGGAACTGAGTGTACGGAGGAGACCGACACTGCAGCGGAAAACAGGAGCGGGTCTGGGAATACGGCCCCCAGAGAGGCAGGACGAACAGGCAAGGTGCGTGTTCAGACAGGACAGACAAGATACAGGAGCAGGTCTAGGTAATCGGCCCCTAGAAGGCAGGAGGAACAGGCTAGGAGCGTGTTCAGACAGGTCAGACAAGATACAGGAACGGGTCTAGGTAATCGGCCCCTAGAAGGCAGGAGGAACAGGCTAGGAGCGTGTTCAGACAGGCCTGGAAATACAGCCTCCAGGATAGGCAGAAAAGAGAACACAGAACGGGACCTGGCACCTTCAGAGTGCAAGCACACACTGAATGAAACACTATGCTCAGGCAGGAATAGATGGGAGCAGCTGAGCTATATACCAGGTGACAGACAGCAATAGGCTGAGGACGCACAAGGGGTGGGACCCACAGCAGGTACAAAAAGCAGGAAGTGATCGGGCGCCGCCCTTAAGCAGCAGAAACAGACACAAACAGACAGCATGGAGGGAAGCCAGAGAGACATTCTGGACAGGAGATCAAGTGCGCGCTCTTGCACAGTGGGAGATGGACCACTATGCAAGGACGCCGCCAGGTATGTTACAATACTGAACCAGCATGACTACCACACCATCTTGCAGCAGCATGCTATTCAATCCGGTTTGCGTTTAGTTGGACCATCATTTATTTTTCAACAGGACAATGACCCCAAACACACCTCCAGGCTGTGTAAGGGCTATTTGACCAAGAAGGAGAGTGATGGGGTGCTATGCCGGATGACCTAGCCTTCACAGTCACCAGACATGAACCCAATCGAGATGGTTTGGGGTGAGCTGGACCGCAGAGTGAAGGCAAAAGGGCCAACAAGTGCTAAGCATCTCTGGGAACTCCTTCAAGATTGTTGGAAGACCATTTCCGGTGACTAGCTCTTGAAGCTCATCAAGAGAATGCTAAGAGTGTGCAAAGCAGTCATTAAAGCAAAAGGTGGCTACTTTGAAGAACCTAGATTATAAGACATATTTTCAGTTGTTTCACACTTTTTTGTTAAGCATATAATTCCACATGTGTTATTTCATAGTTTTGATGCCTTCAGTGTGAATGTACAATTTTCATAGTCATGAAAATACAGAAAAATCTTTAAATGAGAAGGTGTGTCCAAACTTTTGGTCTGTACTGTATATAATAAGTACAGTGACAGTATTGGTTACTGTACTTGTCATTTAGTGTTAAAATAAAGGATTTATTTAAAAAAAAATTGGCGTGGGGTCCCCCGTAATTTTAGTCTCTAGCGGAGGTTAAGCAGATGGCTGGGGCAGATGTTTGAAGCCTGGGAAGGGGGTAATACCCACGGAGCTTCCCAGGCTGCTAATATCAGTCCCCAGCTGAATACTTAGCCTTTACTAGCTATTAAAATGGGGAACCCCAAAAAAATGACGTGGGGTCCCCCTATTTTAATAGCTAGCAAAGGCTAGGCAAACAGCTGGGGGCTGATATTAATAACCCAGGAAGGGTGCCATGAATATTGGCCCCCTGCCTGGCTAGAAATACCAGCCCTCAGCCGCACCAGAAATGGCGCATCCATAAGATGTGCCAATTCTGGCACTTAGCCTCGCTCTTTCCACTGCCCTGTAGCGATGGCAGCGGGGTAATAGGACTGGGTTTGATGTCAGGCTATAATGCCAGCTGACATCAAGCCAAGGTTAGTAATGGGGAGGCGTCTATAAGACGCCCCCATTACTAACCCTATAGTTATAGTGAAAAAAAACACCAACACCCAGAATAAAATCTTTTAATTGAAATAAACGCACAATACATTAATATTCTAAATTAAACTCTACTTACCATTACGCCGATTCCAGCTGAATCCCATGTCTCCTGCAATAAAAGTAAAATAATTAAACCTCATCCTTACCTTTCCATAGTTCCCACGACAGCTCCAGCTCTGCTATATTGAGATGGCAGGCTGGATCGTAGCAGAACGCTGCCATACAGCTTGTCATCCTTCAGAATCTAATCATCAGGAGAGGAGTTCCAATACTTTTGGTTACTGAGTGGACTTGTGATGCATCCATTTTCCCATTATATTCATGATGTTTTCATGGCCTGATATCCAGAAGCATGTTCCTAGTATGACCCTCTCATCATGATTTATTATGAGGATGGTGTCTTATGCTTTATGTTGTGAAAGAAGAAAGTTGCTAGATACTGTTGCAGCATACTTCAATAATTCCTGATACTTAAAATACTCTTTCTTTGTATCCATGGAAACAAGCACAATCCACAGTTTATTTCTATAGTTGTGGTAGCCGCTTTTGCATTTCAGACTGATTAAAAACTTTTACTATAATGCAAACAGCAGAATGAAATTTCAGATAAAAGATCTGCTTCAGTTATGAAAGGTTATGTCTGCATGTTCTAGAATTTAACCTAATCATTAAAACAGTCATATTTTTTAGCTAATGTTATTTTCAAAGCAGTAATTTATTAGATATATAAAAGTATCTTTACCTCCATTCCGCAAATGGAGGTAAGTATAAATCCATTTTGTATGTGCAGTGTTGTAATGTACGGTATCAGAGGCATTATTCTGGCACCATCAGTAGCAATACAGGACACAACCCACTGCAATGACTGAGGATGGGGATTGCCATGATACCAAACGATGAAGCCATAATGTTTTATTTCTCTGTTGATATAGCTGCATGAGGGCTTGTTTTTGGTTCAACAAGTTGAATTTTTTTACTCTTACCACTCTAGGGCACATATAATTTATTGATTAGCTTTTATTAATTAATTTATTTTTTTGTGGAAAGAAATGCAAAAAAACCTCTGAAATTATTTAATTGTTCTTAGAATTCTGGCAAATTTAAATATTAATTAACATTATTCTTCCGTTGATGTGAATACAGCAGTACCAAACATGTCTTTTCAATTATTTTTTTAAAATTTATTTACAATTTAGAACATATTTCATTAGTATAAATGAATTTGCTTTGCTACAGTCTGACAGTCATAGCTGTTTTATTTTTCCTTTAATCTAGCCATAGGGGCTTGTTTTTATTATGTGAGTTATAGTTTTTCTTGAAGTAATTTCAATGGCCAAATTTCTTATTGATTTTTAAAAAATGTTTTGGAGGGTTGGAGAAAAAAGCAAATCCTCCATCCTTATCATACATGTTATTTAAACACAATATGGTGTGCGATATGAGTGATAATTAGTGATGAGCGAGCACTAAAATGCTCAGGTACTCTTGTTCGAGTCGAGGAAATTGGAATGCTCGAGTGCTCGATCTGAGCAACAAGCCCAAAGTAAGTCTATGGGAAACTCAAGCATTTTTCCAGTGGGCCCCCCCTCCCCCGGGATGTCTGCAGAGGGCCTAAAAATTGCACAAATCGATGGGAAGAGTGCTTAAAATACATCGGAACAGCATGGGGAAGACCCCTGAAAGCATCTCTGACTCCCAGGTCACTGCTGTCAACAATGTTGTCAGAGTATTAAACCACATTTACGGACTTACAATTAGGACTAAAGTCTCCGCAAGAGAAGTTGACATGCAGCAGTCTGGAAAGACGTGCCGCATTTCCATCTCAGTGGGTGAACCGCAGGAGCACACAGACGCATAGTGAGCATGGGATTTCTTGAAATCCCATCCACTATGCTGTAACATCTGTCCACTGTGGATTTCACGCAGCGTAAGTGCGCTGCGTCCAATTCGCAACCATTCCTGACCATGTGCACATACCCTAAAACATATAAAACCAAAACCAAAATGGATTTTCCTGGGAAAAATGTTAAGGAACATCCTTTCCAAGGTAATGACTTGTATATAAGGCAAAATAAATTGCCAAAAAAATGCACCTCCACACCTTGGGCTATGTTCACATGCAGCGCTTTTGATACGCTTTTGCACTTTTGCATTGCTTTCAACAGTGAAAAAATACATTCACCAGTAAATGTCATTTCAACATTTTACTAACTTATCTGGCCATGTTGTGTGTGACACATCATCAAACACATCCTGTTTCAATTATGAAGGAGGGACTCTGAAAGTCACAAAGCCTATGTTTATAGGCCCTTACTATTCTTAAAGGGCCATTAGTCGGCCCTCACTATTGTTAGAGAGCCATCAGCCGGCTGTGCTTTGTTGTTCTCATTATTAAAGAGTGGGTCTCCTATACAGTTATTGCGTATGCAGTGAGTGCAAGGGCTGCCAAAAATTTGGACTCACCCCAGTACCCCTTTGAAGAGACATAGAGGAGGGCCTCAGTTAAAAAAATGTTCTCATTATAAAGGAGTGGATCTCCTATAGTGGTAATGCTCATGCAGTGACTGCAAGGGCTGCGTAAATTTGGGAAATATCCCAATACCAAGTTAAAGACATATAGACGTGGGACTCAGTAACGACATGTTCCCATTAGAAAGGAGTGGTTCTGCTAGACAGTTATTGCGTATGCTGTTATTACAATGGCTGCCTAAATTTGGGAAAAAATCCAATACCAATTTAAAGACACATAGAGGTTCGCCTCAGTAACAACATGTTCCCATTAGAAAGGAGCGGTTCTGCTATAGAGTTATAGCGTATACAGTGAGTACAATGGCTGCCTAAATTTGGGCAAAAAAAACAATACCAATTTAAAGACACATAGAGGTGCGCCTCAGTAACAACATATTCTCATTAGAAAGGAGAGGGTCTCCCATACTGTTCTTGTGTATGCAGTGACTGCAACAGCTGCCAAAAATTTGGCACTCCAGTGCCCGTGGAAGAGACGTAGAGGATGGCCTTATGATTTTTTTTTCCCATTATTAGGAAGTGGGTTTCCCATACTGTTATTGCCTGTGCAGTGAATTCAAGGGCTGACAATAATTTGGACGCACTCCAATGCCCCTTGTAAGAGACATAGAGGAGGGCCTCATGAATTTTTTTTTACCATTATTGGGAAGTGGGTCTCCTATACTGTTATTGCCTATGCAGTGAATGCAAGGGCTGCCAAAAATTTAAAGGCACTCCAATGCCCCTTGAAAGAGACGTAGATATGGTGAAATGGTAATGATATGATGGTGGAGGATGAGGATGAGGAGAAGGAGGAGGACAAGGGCAAATAGACAAAATCAGGAAGCGTATACCCATGTCTGGGTGAATGGGAATAGACCTCCAAAAAAATAGACACTGGATTTGAGTTTGTTATGCTGCTATCAATCGGTGGTGTTGAGAATTCTGACCCAATCCAGTCCTTGTTCATTTTTATTAGAGTCAGCCTGTCAGCATTTTCAGTTGACAGGTGGATGTGCTATCAACTATAATTCCCCCGGCAGCACTAAAAACCCGCTCTGACAAAACGCTGGCGGCAGGGCAAGCCAGGACCTCCAAGGTGTAGAGAGCCAGTTCATGCCACATGTCCAGCTTGAATACCCAATAACTATAAGGCACAGAGGAATCACGATGGACATTGGTATGGGCGGCAAGGTACTCCTATGGCATCATCCTTAAGTTTTCCCTCCTTGTTAGACTACTCTGCACATCAGGGCTGGTAGGGTCTGAGAAAACTGTCCCAGAACTTTGACAGTGTTCCCCTCCTCTGCTGGATTGGATTTGTGTCTCTCGCCTGTACTCCTTGGTTGTCCATTAAACTGTTACCTCTGCCGCCAGCGTTTTCAGATGGGATTTTTTTTAATAAATCCGCAACAAGGGCATTCTGGTACTGTCCCATTTTAGCAGACCTGTCCGCCAAGGGAATAAGAGATAGAAAGTTCTTGTAGCGTGGGTCTAGAAGTGTCACCAAGCAGTAAAGGATGTCACCCAAAATTTGGACAACGCAAGGGTCACGGGAAAGGCAGCGTAACTTAAACTCAGCCATGTGTGCCAAACTGCTAACAGGCAAGACTTATTTCCTCACCAAGAGGACAACTGACCATGCTCTCATGCTCATCCTCCTCCTCTCTCTCCTCAGGCCATCCACGCTGAGCAAACGGTATGACAGTTGTGAAGGTAGTACCGTCTATAGCACAGGAAAGTAGCTCCTGTTCTTCCTCATTGTCACCCAATCCACGTTGGGATGAGATGAGGCTGGGCTGTATGGAATCACCCTGTATGGTTCTTTGCACCATCTCATCATGTCCACCAGCAAAGCCTTCTATTTAATTGTGAGCAGCAAGCATTTCAGAAGACAGAGAAGCGGGATGGTGACGCTAATTATGGTGTCATCGCTGCTCATCATCTTGGTGGAGTCCTCAAAGTTTTGGAGGATGGCACAGATGTTAGATATCCATGCCCACTCCTGAGGTCTTAAGTGTGGAGGCTGACCTGAATACCGACGGCCATGTTGATGCTGGTAGTCAACAATTGTCCTCTTCTGCTCACAAATCCTTCCCAACATGTGCAACATTGAGTTCCAACGCGTAAAGACATCGCACACCAGTCGGTGAGCTGGAAGCTGCAAACGCTGCTGAAACATGGCAAATGCAGTGGAAGCTGTAGCTGACTATCTAAAATGGGCATACACATTGTGTACTTTGACAGGAAGATCCGGGTAGGTTTTGAATAACCGCTGAACCACAAGATTAAGCACATGAGCCAGGCATGGTAAGTGTGTGAGCTTGCCTCGTTTCAGAGTCGCCACCAGGTTCTGGCCATTGTCACACATGACCATGCGTGGCTGTTGGTTCAGCTGTGTCAGCCACAGATCTGCCTGTTCTTTCAGAGCTGTCCACAACTCTTCAGCGGTGTTCGGTTTGTCACTTATGCATATTATCTTCAGCACAGTCTATTGCCTCTTGGCTGAGGCAGTGCTGCAGTGCTTCCAGCTTGTGACTGATGTTGTCATTTCAGAGATGGAGACTGAAGAAAAGTAGGAGGTGCCGAAGCTGTAGATTGTGGGGGCAACCCTGATTGACCCAGGGCCCACAATCCTAAGCGTCGGGAGGACATGTTCCAAGGTCCGACTGGGTCCTGGCTTCCACTATATTAATCCAGTGTGCCATCAGCGAGATGTACCATCCCTTCCCACAAACACTTGTCCACGTGTCTGTGGTTAGGTGGACCTTCCCAGTAACTGACTTGTTGAGGGCACGGCTAATTTTCAGGGATATGTGCTTGTGTAATGCGGGGACTGCACACCGGGAGGAATAGTGGTGGCTGGGGACCAAGCATTGAGGGATGGCCGCCGCCATCAATTTGTGGAAAACTTCCATTTCCAAAAGTCTGAAAGGCAACATTTCGAGCGCAAGCATTCGAGAAATGTGTGAATTTAGTAGTGTGGCCTGTGGGACATTGGCTGCATTTTTGCGCTTGCGTTCAAAGGACTGGGGTAGGGACAACTGAACGCTGCGCTGGGACAAGGACGTGGACATGGTTGCTGAAGGTGCTAGTTGAGAGTGTGCAATGACAGGTGCAGGGCGGTAGGCATCTTCACATGCGCCATGGACAGGGGATTGGCGTGCACTTACAACAGCAGAACAAGCAGTGGTGTCACCTGCAGACAATGTTCCTGGACCCTGGCATAAAGCCCACCTAGTTGGGTGGTTTGCTGTCATGTGCCTGATCATGCTGGTGGTGGTCAGGATGCTAGTTTTGCTACCCCTGCTAATGCTGGCTTGGCAGATGGTGCAAATGGCCTTTTGGGGTTATCTGCAGAGTCTTTAATAAACAACCAGATTCGGGAACACCTAACAGTTGTACTGGCAACTTCCGTTGTTTTGGTGTTCCGGGGAGCGGTTGTCCGCCTTGTTTCTGCAGCCACCAGACTTTCTGGCAATTGTGTCTCATCATTATCCACCTCTTGTGACAATAATTGCACTTTCCCACCGTTGCCTTTGTATGACTGTGGCTGATCAAGTATTTGGACATCGCTACACGCATTCTCCTCTTGCCCTGCTTGAAGCTGGGTGGGCAATAGGCCCATATCTATAAATGGAAAAATGAACAGCTCTTCAGAGTATCCAAGTATGGGATCAGTTGTCTCCGGGCACTCGGCATGGTGGGAGAAAGGAGGATCAGGGTGAGGAATATAATATCCCGACTCACGGCTACTCAGAGTTGACAGTGTGAAAGACAGGGTGATGGTGGTGGTGGTGGTAGCAAAGTGACTGGCTGCATTATCTGCTATCCAACCACCAACCTTTTGACATTGCTCTGTGTTCAATAGTGGCGTGCTGCGGTCCCCTAGCAATTGGGATAGGAAGGTCGAGCAACAAGATGAGGGTGTTTGTTGTGGCACACGTGATACGTCTGATGGACACCCAGGGTTTTAAATAGCGGCCCTGTAGTTTACTATTCTTGGCAGCGACCTCATGTGAATAGCTTCACTGACACACTGCTACAAACTCTAAATGGAGGACAATATTTTCCACGTTCACTACAAATGGCTGGATTTTTGTCGCTTTAATATGGATCAAGTCTGATGATGGAAAAGATCTGGCTGTATTCTGCAATGCTAACAAGCAAATGGAGAACTAAAATGGTGTACTCTCTATTGTTTTTTAAACAAATAATCAGGACTAAGATAAAAAAAAAATAGCCCTGGCCCCTGATATCTGGGGCTATGTCTATGGATATCTGTAACAGCAGCAGCAGACAGAACGTGCAATGGACCCTCTTGTGCTGTATACACTGCCACAAACCCTGCCTGCCTGCCTATCTCCTGCTATCACCACTGAATATATGCAGCTGGACTAGTCCTCAGAAGGACTGTTAGTTCAGATGGGCATATAGATATGTTGTGGAATACCTATACTGACTAATAAACAAGTAAATCCCCCTCACTCAGCAGCAGCTCTCCGTACTCTGCCTGTTTCCAGGTTAGACTGTGATGAGCATAGTGGCACTAGGTCTTATATAGACCTGATGACGCTATGCGGCCAACCAATCACTGTAATGCCACAACCAACTTGGCTATGGCATTACAGTGCGTGGCAAGCACTCCCTGCATGTTCATTGGCTCTCTAAAGAACCCGAGCAACTCGGAAATACTCGCAGAGTGTCGATCACAGTGATGCTCGGGTGAGTACCAAGCAGTGGCGAGCAGGTTCTCTCATCACTAGTGATGATATATCTTTAATCTAAAGAGTTTTGGTTATTGCATTTTTACCAAATTTTATGCTAATAATCATTTAACATGAAAACAAAGGTGACAGTGCCTGTATGAGATTTTGGCCAGAGGAGGCAGGTCACGAAAAAGCAGACATCTGTCAGTGGTAGACTGGACAAGTGCGGATGATACTCAGACAGGCAGGAGATGACCAAGTGTAGTGTCCAACCCCGCTTCACTTCCACCTCATAAAAATAAAACTTCCACGAATTAATACAGAAGCACGACAAAACAGATTTCTTAAAAAAAAAAATAATCAGCTTGAAAGTGCTATTACAGTCATGTCTTCAATCCAAAATCCTGGTGACAGGTCCTCTTTAATCCCTTCATAACTTAAATCTCGCTGTCAACTTCTGACAGCAACATTTAGCACGCTCCGGACAGAAGCGTGTCATTCCGGCCACCATTCGGTGCCCCATCATGTGAGCACAGGGTGTCGATGGGTTGTCTTGCAGAAGACCCCTGTGTCTGTCATTATGATCCTCCTGTGAGCGACAGCCTGTGGCTGTTGTTCATAGAAGATAGTGATTTCTGCTCTACATAGCTGTGCTGTAGCCCTGCTATGTATAGCAAAAGTAATAGAATGATCAGAGCTTCAAGTCTCCTAAGGGGACTATTAAGTACAGTAAAAAGAGGTATCACTGAGTTCAGAAATGTCCAATCTATCAAAATATAAAATGTATTAATCAGATCAGTAAACGGCGTAACAAGAAAAAAAATTGAAATGCCAGAATTAGGTTTATTTGACTGCCACAACTTTGCAATAAAATGCAATAAGATGTGATCATAACATCGTATCTACCTCAAAATGCTATCAATAAAAACGTCAGCTCAGCGTGAAAAATTTAAGCCCTCACCCGGCCCAAGATCCTTAAAAATGGAGATGCTACGGGTCTAAATGGAAACGCTACGGGTCTCAGAAAATGGTGACAAACGCAAAAACTTTTTTAATACAAATATCTGAATTTTTTTTACCACTTAAATAAAAAATAAACTTTACATATATGGCATCTGCACACTCCTACTGACCTAGGGAATCATATTGCCAGGTTAATTTTACCATATGGTGAACATGGTAATTAAAAAATTCAAAAAACAATTGTGGAATTGCAATTTTTTTCAATTTCACCGCACTTGGAATTTTTTTGCCATTTTCCTGTACACAATAGGGTTTCATTGAAAAGTACAACTTGTTCTGCAAAAAACAAACCCTCATATGGCTATAGTGCTGAAAATATGAAAAAAATTATGGCTCTTGGAAGAAGATAAGGAAAAAAACGAAAACTAACAAACAGAAAATGGCCATGGCGTGAAGGGGTTAAGCCACGCTAGTAACATAGAGAAGTAGTAGCAGCTTTACTTTTTTTTTCCAAGAATGACATTCTTACATGATAAATTCATGATAAAAGAGAAGACTTTTGAAGTTCTTTGCTGTTATGATCTGTAGAGAGCAGGGATGCAAAGATAGCTCCATGGATGAAAAATTAGGTGTCGAGTTGCACCTTTCTGCATCAAAATACCTTGCTGCATTATGGTTTGAGTGTCATGTTACAGAATGCCTCATCTATTTGTTCTCTTTTACTGTCACATTTAATTGTTCTTTTCTCTACTAAAGGAGTGAAAAGAGAGTGGTAGCACTGTTAATCACCCTATGTGTCAGTTAACACCATTTGTTGACTGCATGACTGATGGTTACTGGCATATTTATCAGTTAGCTTTTTGGTCTCTTCAATTTTGATGTTTTGGAGAAAATTTGAACATGTTGACATATGCATCAATGACTTGTGTAAACTGTGCACATCTAGAATGTTTATTTTTATTTCCAATAAATGTTTATTGCTATTTACAGTAATACAGCTAATAATAGTTATAAGAATAAAATATAAAAGGAAGATAAAACTAGGATTAAATAGAAAAGATAGGAAAAAGGGAAGGAGAAAGAAGGGGAAAAGAAACATAGTCAGACATATGCAAAAATAAGTAAATGTATTTGGATAAGATGAAATCTATTAATATAAACAGGTTTTGATAAAAAAAATTAAGTCAGACTCATGACAAAATGTATATCAAACTAAAGTTACACTAAATATTAAATCATTTCTTAAGAATGATTAGAATTCATTTTATCCATTCACGGTGCATAAGACTTGGAGATCCACAGAGTCCATTTCTTCTTGTATGATGGTAATGAATTATATCGAAGAGCAAAGGCATATTCATATGAAACATGGACAGAAATTCTGTTCATAAATTCAGAAATGGTAGGTGAAATTGCAGATTTCCATTTAGACGCAATTAGGATTTTGGCTGTTAGTGACAGGTTGGAATTAATAAAAATGCAGTTTGTAGCGATGTTATCTATGTTAATTAACATAAGTGCTAATTCAGGGGATATTGGATATGTTAAAGAAGCAAGTGAAGAAAATCATGCTGGAGATGTCTGACCAAAATTGTTATAATAGACTACAATTCTACAATATATGAAGAGATATGCCTATTTCTCCACATACCCTTCAACACAAGTGTGAGGACAATGGGTATATTTTATTTAATTTAGAGGGGACATAATACCATCTGGAAAGTAGCTTAAAATGTGTTTCCTGTAAAGAGAAACAATGCGAGGCAAAATAAGTTCTACAATGCGCGCCAGACCATAGTTCTTTTTAGGGCTTGCTTACACTGCCGTATAACACAGCTGAGTGCTATCTAATGTTTTATCGGATAGCGCTTTGCCCAATGTTATGCCATGGGGCAGTGCAGATCTGTGATTATTTTCTCATGCCAATTCGGCATCCGATTATAGCATCATGGGCACCCATACAAGTGTATGGGTGCGTGTGAAACATCGGACTGCGCTCAAACGTCATCCTAGTGTGGTCTGACATCCGCAGAAACAAAGAATGGAGAAAATGGAGAAAATGGAGAAATTAACTTCTCCGTCTTCTCTGCACCTATGATGCGATTCTCTCATGCAAGAGAATTGGATCACACTAAGATGACACTCGGATCAAACTCTGATAGCGTTTGATCAGAGTGAAATTAGCATAATCAGCCTGATTCTCTTGGATGAGAGAATCGACGGCCGTGTGACCCAATCCTTAAAAGGCAATAACCAAATCTTCTTCCCAATTAATATAATTAGTTGTTTTCTGAAATGAAAACTCTAAATGTAATAATTTACAATAATTAGAGAGTGATTAATTGAGAGATGAGGTAAATTATGTGAGCAGTACCACTAAGGAGTTATCGATTTAAAATGTAAAAAATGTACTAGATGATAAAAAATATCTCATTTGGATACATTTATAGAATTCGTTAGATGATAGTTGATGATAGTTGATATTCTTTGAAATCATGAAAAGATATCAATTGATCTAAATCATATAAATTTCTGACTAATAAAATACCTTTTTGGTACCAAAAAATTAGGGAAATAATGGGAATAAGTACAGGACAGATACTGGAGGAAAAACATTTACTTCATCCAACCTAGATTTTGTAATATTTACTGCTTTTTTCCAGGATCTGATTATGGGTGATATTGTGGGATGAAGTGGGATATGTAACGATGGTTGTAAAATGTGGGACCAGATAAATATTTGTAATGGAATTGAAGGGAAAACTGATTGTTCTATTTTTGGCTAGCTTATATTTGGGGAATACATGACCCAGGGTCTGCTTAATTTTAAAATGGTAACGGCAGACAGTCTGGAGGCCATATACCATAGGAGGATTATTTTGGGCACGGTATGGGCAAATATTATTTTACAGAGGGCATTTTACAAACACTTTCATTTTTGTGTTGGGATGTGCTGCAGGAAACAAGAGAAGATGGAAGTCTGCAGAGACTAGCTGTCAATTTGAAAAGTCATCATGGCAGCTGGATTAGATGGAGATGAAAAAAAAGAGAACAACTCCAATCAGAGAACATGTCACCTTTAAAGTACCTGGATGTAAATTTTATTTGTGATACTTTCTGTGTGTCTATATAAAGAGATACTCGACACTCAAAGATTGAAAATAATGGTATATTCCTTTTACTTATTAATAAGCCAATCCCAATGATAGTGACGTTTCAGCGCTACAAATCTGGGCCTTTTTCAAACAATGTGACATAAACAGAGCAAACATAAATAATGTCATATAATATAACATCAGTAAATTAAAATTAATCCATCATAGATATATAACATAGTATCATCATTTTTAAGATAATTTATTCTGTTGTCAAAAAATAAATTCATTTATGTCACTGAAATATCAACATTCTTCATTTTATTTATTTTATTAATTTTTCATATACTCCATGTAGCCATTAATAATAGTATAGAAATGTTGCATTTCTTCCTTATACAGAAACTAGCTATTGAGCCCTTTCTACTCACGGGTGGCGAACATTTTTATTGGTATATCGTCTCCCATGCTGGTATGTGCTGCTCCCCTCCTGGTATTTGCACTGCCCCAATCCTGTCTCCACCATCCTATCCTGGTATGTATGGCATCCCTCACCCCCAATCCTGGTATGTATGGAACCCCTCACCCCCAATCCTGGTATGTATGGCACCCCTCACCCCCAATCCTGGTATGCATGGCACCCCTCATCCCAAATCCTGGAATGCGTGGCATCCCTCATCCCCAATCCTGGTATGTGTGGCACCCCTTATCCCCAATCCTGGTATGCATGGCACCACTCATCCCCAATCCTGGAATGCGTGGAACCCCTCATCCCCAATCCTGGTATGCATGGCACCCCTCATCCCCTATCCTGGTATGCATGGTACTCGTCACCCCTATCTCAGTATGCGTGGCACCCCTAACCCCCAATCCCGGTATGCATGGCACCCCTCACCCCCAATCCTGGTATGCATGGCACCCCTCACATCCAATCCTGGTATGCATGGCACAAGTCACCCCCATTCCTGGTATGCATGGCACCCCTCATCCCCAATCCTGGTATGCATGGCACCCCTCACCCCCAATCCTGGTATGCATGACACCCCTCACCCCCAAACCCAGTATGCATGGCACCCCTCACCCCCAATCCTGGTATGGTACCCCGCATTCCTATTCTGGTATGTATGGTACCCCTCATCCCTATTCTGGTATGCATGGCACCCCTCACCCCCAATCCTGGTATGCATGGTCCCCTCACCCCCCAATCCTGGTATGCATGGTACCCCTCATCCTGGTATGCATGGTCCCCTCTCCCCCCAATCCTGGTATATGTGGTACCCCTCACCCCCCAATCCTGGTATACATGATCCCCTCACCCCCCAATCCTGGTATGCATGGCCCCCTCATGCCCCCAATCCTGGTATGCATGGTCTCCTCACCCCCCAATCCTGGTATGCATGGTCCCTTCACCCCCCAATCCTGGTATGTGTGGGTCCCCTCACCCCCCAATCCTGGTATGCATGGCCCTCTCACCCCCCCAAATCCTGGTATGCATGGTCCCCTCACCCCTCAATCCTGGTATGTGTGGCCCCCTCATCCCTTGCACGCTGTACACACATACAAAAAAATAAACGCTTATACTCACCTTTCTTCCCTGTGCTCCAGAGCTGCTGTGTCCTGTTCTGCCGGAGGCCGGGGGGAGGAGTGCTGCAAATGTGTCTTCAGTAAAATGGTGCCGGATAGCGCTATGTGCAT
Source organism: Phyllobates terribilis (assembly GCF_046119375.1). Lineage (NCBI taxonomy): Eukaryota > Metazoa > Chordata > Amphibia > Anura > Dendrobatidae > Phyllobates > Phyllobates terribilis. The sequence continues at coordinate 290,665,939 of NW_027362769.1, forward strand.
GCGCCGATCCGACGCCTTGCTCCTGCCCCGGTCTCCGGCGAAGAGAGGCGCCGCGGCAACGCTCCTCCCGGTCAGGTAAGCATTTAAGTATGGCACCGGAGATCACGGTATGCGTTCAGTGTCTACGCATACCGTGATCTCTGGCGCCATACACTCCTCTTACCTGTAACGGCTGGATGCGTGCTTCTGTCTGGAGCCATACTGCGCGTCACACATGCGCTGTCTATAAAGGCTCCAGACAGAGACTCGCATCCCCGGTTATATTATAGATGTATTATTCAAAAAGCATAATATCAACAATCAATCAAATTATATAAAGTATATATCCAGGAACTAGCAAGGAAATCAGTGGCAGTCATCCCTAGTGATCAAGTAACGAATAATTACAAAGGTCTACAAAAAAATATTTTTTGTAATCATGGCATTTGACCTTGTACTTTTCTGAATCATTTTTTTGTTCTGATTTCAAAAACGTATATAGTTTTTCTGTAGCAGGTAGTTTCCATGGCGCAGCATCATTACTATAAGGTATAGGAAATATACTGGTGACATTAAGAAACCAATAATCTACAAATCAGAAAAAAATGCTTGAACAGTTTTTATTGAACCAAAATAATTTCACATGCAAAATAGAAACCAAAATATGAGCAAAAATTAAAAGTGCTTGACATTAGACTGTCGTTGATACGATCTTTCAAGGTTGTCCCTGTATAGCATCCTACAGTAATCTGCCATCATTGAGTCATTCCAAAAACCCTGGTGGCGGTGTTCCATTACTTTAATGTCCTGGTGAAACCACTCGCCTTGTTCATCGTTTACATTCCCAAGATTTGGAGGGAAGAAATCTAAATGTGAATATAAAAAGTGCATTTTCAGAGACGTGCGATATCCAAGACACTGGTATGCATTTAGCAGTTCCTCAACACCTTCAACATATTCTGGAGATTTAATTTTTTCCTAAGAAGTTTTCACATATCCACATGAAGCTTTTCCAAGCTCTCAATTCCTTATCATTTAGAATTCCTTCAAACACATCATCTCTCATAAGATCTCTGATGTGAGGACCAACAAATCCCCCTTCCTTCAGTTTTGATGGTGAAATGCTGGAGAATTTCTGTGAAATGCACTGGAACCCTTATGAATTTGTCTTTGCCATGGCTTTCACAAAGTTTTTAATCAATCCCAACTTTATATGTAGTGGAGGAAGAAAGATTTTTGTTGGAGCAACTAAAGGATTATGCTGTACATTGTGTCTACCTGGAGCATAGATGTTTCTCTGTCCCCAATCACGTCGAATATAATGCTCTACTGTATTTCTACTGTCCCATAAACACAAGAAGCAACAATATTTTGTGATACCTCCTTGCATTCCCATTAGCAGACCAATCACTTTCAAAGCTCCACTGATATTCCATTGATGATGCTTATATTGTATAGCATCCAAAACAACTGACAGATTTTCATAACTTTCCTTTAGATGACATGATTGAGCCATAGTGAGTGATGGTTTCATATTTCCATTGTGAAGCAATACTGCTTTCAAACTCCTCTGGGATGAGTCAATAAACAATTGCCAATCTGCAACAAAATACTCTTGATTCTGTTCTTCAAAGAGGCCATTCACATTGTTGCAGTACACCATTGGTTCATCAACTGTGAAAAATTATGTTACACTGTTATTTCTGTTTCGGTAATAACACACTTTGACATCATCATGAAGAAGCTTCTTCTGTTTCAACCTAGATGCAAGAAGTCCGGCTTTATCTTTTCACAATGACAGGTCTCTGATGAGATCATTTAATTCATGTTGAGTAAAACGTTCTGGCTGATTGGCTGCTCCATCAGGTACATACTTATCTTGACTTGTGGTCTCTATGCCTTCGCTAGTAGCTTCAGCTCCATATTCTACTTCAATTTCATCCAATCAAGACAACGGTGGTACAGGAACTGGCAAGGTATCATCATGTGGAACTGGCCTAATAGCAGATTCAAGTTCAGGGTAATTAATCTTTTGTTTGTTCTTTGTAGAAAAGCCCTTCAGTTTTACAAAACAAAAGTAGCAGTCATCACTATGATTTTTGGGTTCTCTCCAAATCATGGGAACAGCAAATGGCTTAGCCACTTTCCTCATATTCAACCAGTCACGAAGACCATTTGAACAACTTGAGCATATCACATGAAGGGCCCAGCTTTTGTCTTGATCACCAAGTGGACAGTTAAAGTACATCTGGTACATCATTTTAATATCATGAGTGATTGAACATACTTGGCTTTTTGGTGTAAAAGAACCACACACAGCAGAATCTGTCCGATTGATTGATACACTGTCGGGGCATTTTTCTTCTTTAAATCAGATCAAATAGAAGAGTAAGTTCAGTTCAATGGTGGTGACATATTCCAAAAAAATGTGATGAGCCGGTATGTAGATATTTCGCCAGAGATGACAGAGGCAGCTTGTATTTAGAACTTATTTTACTGGAGGTAATCTGGTAGATAACTATATATAGGTGTGAGGTATATTGGTAAGCCTATTCCTTACAGATGAACACTTGCAGACAGGCAGTTTCTCAGTGTGATATTGACTGCTTTCAGGTTTTCTCTCTGTGGAGACCCTCACTCAGTTACACCTCAGTGTAACAGGCCTGTAGAGGCCGGTCTCCTGTCACAGTCTCACATACCAGTCCTTGCTGCCATCACCATACTTTTCTGACTGACTCAAATCTTACCACCTCATAACAGTTAGCTTCTCCCCATAACATGTGACTTTCCGAGAAGCAGTCATTGGCTGACTGCACTGTCAATACTTCTTCCCATAAAACTCACTAAAAACTTTACTGTTGTTATACCTGTAAGAAAATGAACAATTAAGTACGACAAGCAAAGAAATGGGAATAACATAGAAAAACCACATACACTGAAAATGTAGAAATAACATAATAACAAAAATCCCTCTATATCAGAAACTTTATGTGATAGAGCAAAACTAAGCATATTTTTGAAATCAGTGCATCAAACTCCATAAAACAGACATATTACCTTTGGTGATGATTTTTTTGTGTTGTCCAGTGTTATCAGGACTAAAGCAGCAGGTTTAGAAATAGTATGGTCTACATCAAGGGATTAGATTGAATAAGAAGTTTAGAGAATAGCTAAAACAAAGTTAAATCAGAAGTAATAATGCATATGGAGAAGATACTTACCGGATTGCAAACGTTATCAAGGCTACAGAATACGGCGCTGTGAAAAGGCAAAAATTTGCTGAGTACATGGTGCTCACTATGCCATTTGTGAGGTGGTTTATATGGCAATGGAGACTGGATAAGGCTCCGGCGTGAAACGTCATGTGTATCCGCCCCCTTCAGCTATATCACCCATTGTCATGGAGACGCTGTAAGCATGTTGTCTCAAAGTAAGCTCATGCAGAATAGGGACACCTCCCCCTCGTCAGGGGCCTATCTAACTAGTGTGTGGTGTGTTATGTGAACGCCCATGTTGTGGCTTCACTAGTTTTCATGGGAGTGATGCATGTGCGACATAATATGTGGACACCCCTGTGAAGACACAGTTTCTAATCTTAATTAGCCAGATGTCTAAATTTGTTAGGCCAGGAGAAATACACTATTATATTTATGTTAACTTTTGAATTTGTGTTTTGCTTTCTTCGGGTGGAACAATAAACATGGAGTTTTGTCATAAGTCTGAATGTTGACTTCTCTTGGTCTATGAACAATGAATGTTTGCTAAATATGTTGATTACCATTTTGTGGACCCTGTGGTTTGTTGACTGACAAAATAGGAGGAAAAACTACACATATTGATTAAATGCTCAAACAATGTTTGCCCTGCACCTTCCCTCCTTGACCTGTGGATGTGTGATTGAAAGGACAATTGTGAACTAATTAAGGGATATATGCCTCTGTAGCAGAGAGACTATATAAAAAGAGAATCAGAAATACTCTTAAGGACAGCAGTTTGGTAGCATGGCTCCATCCTGAGGGACACAGATTTGGATTCTTCAGGATGCCAGCCTAAGGGAACACTGTCCTGGTTTGAAGGATACAGAGCTGCTCCATTGACCCTCAATGACCCTATGGAGAAGTCTGTGGAAACCAGGATTGTGACCCTCTGGTCAACTGATCCCATGGATATGTTCTGAGACGCCAGGTAGGGACCATCCGGTCACCTGGTCCCATGGAGACGTTTGGGGAAAACCAGGATTGTGACATTCCGGTCACCTGGTCCCATGGATATGTTTGGGTTAGCCAGGTTGGGACCATACAGTCACCTGGAACCCATTGATACACTCGGAGAAATCCAGGTTGGGACCATCCAGTCATCTGGATCCATGGATATGTTCGGAGACAGCCAGGGTGAGATCTTTGGGTCTCCTGGCCACGTACCTCAATAAACTGTCAGCTTCCGAAGGTTGCTGCTACCTCCTCTCTTTGGGTGCCTGCCAAAAGCGGGGGACCACTGGTTGAGGTAGTTGGCCCTGAAAGTCCCAAAGTCACAGTTGCTCTATTCCCGGCAGGACAGCGAAAGTGTGAGACTGTGTAATTTTGCATCATCTTGGGTATTTGCTGGGACTGTTTTATATTTTATTGTCTGTCTGGTGGTTCAATATAGCATTGCTACACTGTTCAACCCTCACCCTTTGTTGTCTGAGTAATATTATTCCCACGGAAGACGCTGTGTCTTCACAGCCCCTTCACTGGCATCACTGGAAGTTATGAAGACGCTGTGGAGCTATTCCACAGACACTTTATCTAGCGTAAAAAAAACACCCACTCCAAACACAATGATAGGGGCGTGACCGAGCAGTATGCCTGCATAGGCGTCATATAAACAGACAGGGAACGCCTAAAATCTAGAGTTCTATATTAACTGAGGATGCTTTCTTCACACTACAATAAAATGGTGTATGTTATGATAACATAATGGGTATATGGTTAATATAAAGCTAATTATTTTATATATCTATAAGGCTTATGCCAATCCTAATATTAATAGGTTAAATTAATATATAAGTAATATAGAGAGTTGGAATAAGTGCATCATGAATGTGATGCTAATATTCCAAGTAATACATCAGTATCGAAAGAGGAAAAAAGGAGGGAAAAAAAGAAGAAAAAAAGGGTTAAAAGAAAAAAGAACATACCATAATAGAGGTGTGCCCATCCCCATATTCTAGCGATTCTACAAAAGAAAGGAAAAATATGAGTAAAGAAATTAAATATAACTGGATTCATCATAATCCCTATTGAGACCTTTAGGATACAGGGTTTGTAGACAGTGAATAATAATAATCTTTATTTATAAAGCGCCAACATATGCTCGAGTTTCCCATAGAATTCCCATAGTCGAGTACCTGAGCATTCCAATTTGCTCGACCCGAACATCGAGCACCCGAGCATTTTAGTGCTCGCCCATCACTATTTATCAGGTCTGTGTTCCCCTGTGTGGAGAACAATATCTGCCCCAAACAATTTTAAGCAAAGATGTAGCCTGCTTTATATACCCATTTTGAGTTTATCAGGTCTATATACCCCTGCGTGAAGACGAATATCTGCCCCAAACAATTTTAAGCGGAGATGTAGCCTGCTTTATATACTAATTTTGAGTTTATCAGGTCTGTGTACACCTGTGTGGAGAAGAAGAATATCTGCCTAAAACAATTTTAATCTGAGATGTAGCCTGCTTTATATACACATGTTGAGTTTGTAAGGTCTGTGTACCCCTGTGTGAAGAAGAATATCTGCCCCAATCAATTTTAAGTGGAGATGTAGCCAGTTTTACATTCCACGGTAGAAAGAAAACCAATTTCTATTTTATTATGTGTTCTCCTGTGAGAATAGTATCTGCACCAAACAATTAATTTAAATTGAGTATAAGTATTATAATGGGGACCGACACCTCTTCCACTACAGCCAACCCAGCAGATGGAAACACAATCAGGAATGTTCACATTTAAAAAAATTAGGGCGTAACACCACCATTTCCACGGTCAACAAATTAGAGATGGTGGAGTTCAACTTCTGAGATTTGTCATGTGTAGGATGAAACAATCTTTTGTGAGAGAGGGTAGATTACGGTGAAACGGACAAATTGGTGGACCAAAGTGAGGTGCAGTTCGCAGATGTTACGGTGGATTGAGAAACATGTGGTGTGCTTGGTGAAACAAATATAGCAGGCATGTCCGCTTCCGTTACAGCTGACGGGCAGAACTCAGCCTGACTGGAGCGGGTAGAGAAGCAGAGGTTCTGCAGTAGGAGACCTGCATGCCAAACTTTGGCACGGTAACAGAGAAGGAGGAAGAAGCAGCGGATGCGGTTGATGTGGCAGCTGATGGTTGTTGTTTCAGTTTTTCCCTCTACTGAGTTTTTTTGTCTCAAAGTTTGCAGATAACATGAGTTGGCTTATCCTTCGTGGTGACAAAAAAGGCCCAGGCTAGGCAACCCTAGCTGTCCCTGCGAGCTGCAGACCCACGACTGCTGATGGCCAAAGCCACAGTTGTGGCTGAGGATGCAGTGCTCCTCGAGCTTGCATCATTCCATGTCTGCGCCGTATGGTGAAAGGTAACCTCCTCTTCTTCCTCCTCCACCTCCTGAGATGAGCTACTCGACTGCGTGACTCTGGGTTTACACCAAGTAGGATCTTCAACCTCGTCTTCATCCAATCCTACAGTTCTACAGACTCACTCATCTGTGGTTTGCTACAGTAAGTTGGGCACTTGGACAGTTGTGCTGCGGGGGGAAGCAAGGGTAATTGGGGTGCCACCCTTTGTGGACTGTACTGTGTGTGATGTTGAGGTGGAGGAAGAAGATGAGAGGCCACTTAAAGCAGTGCTTGCCATCCACGTTCACTGAATGCTAAAACTAACCTGCCATTCTTATTCTCCAGGTCATTACAATTTTGTAGACACCAAACATGTATAGGTTCTTTTTTATTTAAGTGGTGGAAAAAAAATCCAAAGTTTGGTAAAAAAAAAAAGAAATGGCGCCATTTTCCAAGACCTGTAGCGTCTCCATTTTTCGGGATCTGGGGCCAGGTGAGAGCTTATTTTTTGCGTGCCAAGCTGAAGTTTTTATTGATACCATTTTGGGGTAGATCTGATATATTGATCGCCCGTTAGGGATTTTATTGCAATATTGCGGCGACCAAAAAACGTAATTCTGACGTTTAAATTTTTTTTCTCTTTACGCCGTTTACCGATCGGATAAATTATTTTTTTATATTGATAGATAGGGCAATTCTGAACGTGGCGATACCAAATATGTGTATGTGGGGTTTTTTTTATATTTTATTTTGAATGGGGCGAAAGGGGGGTGATTTAAACTTTTATATTTTTTTAATTTTTTCAAAACTTTTTTTTACACTTTTTGCTTGTTTCTATAGTCTCTATAGGAGACTAGAAGCAGTAACTTTCTGATCGCCTCTGCTACATAGAGGTGATGAGCAGATCACATCTATGTAGCAGAAATGCTCCTGTACTATGAGCGCCGACCACTAGGTGGCGCTCATAGTACTCTTTACATGACAACCACTGGAGTCTGCTGCAGACCCAGGGTTGTTATGCCGACCCATTGGTGACCCACACTCACATGACTGGGTCACCGATGGGCGGGGTAAGTGACGCACTTCCAACGCGGCGATGTTAAATGCCGCTGTCAGAGATTGACAGCGGCATTTAACATGTTAACAGCCGCGGGTGGATCTGTATAAATCAGCTGACATGTGCCTGGTTCAGTGTGGGCTCAGTGCAGGAGCCCGCGCTGAACAGGGGTTGACAGCTTGGTGCGTACTATTAGGCTGTAATGGGAATCCATGAAAGACTCCAGCTGCTCCATTGTACCCTAACTAAAAATTATCAAATCATCTTCATATTTTAACCAACACTGCACATGGACTATGGCCTGCGCGTCTCAGCCACCAAACATCCCCCTCTCCCATGGACCAAGAAAGAGCTTGCCTTATGAAGGCGGACAGGCAACGCGTATCACAGTTCTGCATCTTTGTAAATAAAAACAATCCTTGAAGACAAAAAAATTTATGTGCCAGGATATAGCTGAGCAGCTCTAGTATCAAACTGCACATATTTCCATCCCGGTTGCTGGTTCCAAGGAAGAAGCGGACCGCCTCAGGGCCATCATTGTGATCAATACAAGTGTACAATGACTCAACATCCACTGTCATAATAATCATGTTAGTATTCATAAAGAAGGTAAAGTCTCAAGCAAATGTATCAAATAAAAATCAATAAATTTACATAATGGATCACAGAGACCATCAATAACCGACACAATCGGATGACCAGGTGCGTTGACAGGGTCCTTAAGGATCTTGGGAAGCAAATAGAAAGTTGATATTCTAAGGAAGGCAACAGAAAGTCCCTCCAGAACTTATTTGTTAATAATTCCCTCGTCAAAAGCTCTAACTAATTTTTCTTGAAGTTGGCCTAAAAAAGAGGCCAACCGACTAGACAGTAATTTGGATTGAGTATTCTTATCGCTCAACTGACAGAATGCCTCTTTTTCATATTTGCAATTAGGCCAGATCACAATGTTGTCCCCCTTTTCTGCGGCTTTGAACACCACAACATAAAGGAATTGCAGCTTCTGCAACACAATCCTATGGTAATGAGTAAGATTATCATATTTATGTCTTGTGGAAATAGTCCTGAAATCTTCTTACTCCCTTTGCTGGCCTTGCATTCTATGTTCTACCATTGGTATGTTGTGCTTAATTATTAGTGATGGGAGAGCACTAAAATGCTCGGGTGTTCGCTGCTCGGGTCGAGCAAATTGGAATGGTCGGGTGCTTGACCCGAGCAATGAGCCCAATATAACTCTATGGGAAATTCGCGCATTTTTCAGGCGGCTCCCCACGGTGGTCTGCAGAGGGCCTAAAAATTACCAAAATCTATGGTAACAGTGCTCAAATGACATGGGAACAGCATGGGGAAGACCCTGGAAGCATTTCTGACTCCCAGGTCACGGCTGTCAACAACAATGTCAGTAGCAATGAGCGAGCATGTTCGTTACTGCTCGATGCTAGCCCGAGCATCTCACTGCTCGACATTCTCGGCGCTCGCCGAGTATTTCCGGGGTTGCTTCTGAGTCCTTCTGAGGACTAATCTATCTGCAGAGATATCAGGCAGGCAGTGTATATAGGCAGGCAGGGTATATAGCAGACTGCAGTGCACATAGTACAAGAGGCTGCATTCCATTTCTGCCTTCTGCTGCTGTTAGATATCTCTAGACAAAGGCTCAGGTCTCAGGAGCCAGGAATAATTTTTTTTGGATCTTAATCCTCATTATTTGCTTAAAAAGCAATCCAGAGAACACCGTTTTTCTGCGCCATTTGCTTGTTGGTACTGCAGAATACAGCCAGGTCCTTTCCATATTACAGCGCTAAAAATCCAGCTATTTAAAACTGTGTTTTCTCCGTCACACGGATCACATATACGTTTTCAGAAAATACTGCCATTTCTGGCCTCCATTAAAAATTCGTTTCAGTGTGTCAGTGAAGCAATTGACACCAGTTTGCTGTTCAAAATAGTTACCTACAGGTCATGTATTTAAAACTGTGGTTTGTAAGTCACACGTATCACATATAAGTTTGCTCAAAATTCAGTCATTTGTTGTGAGTGTGGAAGATACTGTCCTCCATTTAAAATGGGCAAGGCACGTGGCAAGGGACAGAAAACTGGAGGTGATGGTGATGATGGTGCATGCAGAGGCCGAGGCCGTGGGCAAGCTGAAATTGTGCCACAACAAACACCCACATCTTCTTGCTCAACCTTCCTGTCCCAATTAATAGGGGACCGCAGAATACCACTATTAAGCACAGAGCAGTGTGAAAAGGTTATTGGTTGGATAGCAGATTTTGCTTCCAGTCACTTAGCCACCACCACCACAACCTTGTCTTTCATACGGTCAAGTCTCAGTATCTGTGAGTCTGGGCCACATATTCCTCACCCTAAACCTCCTTCCTCCCACCATGCCGAGTGCCCAGAGACAACTGATCTCAGACTTGGACACTCCGAAGATCTGTTTACTTTCTCATTTATAGATTCGGGCCTTTCGCCTGGTCCACTTGGAGCGGGGCAAGAGGAGATCGCATGTAGTGATGCCTAAATATTAGAGCAGCCACGGTCACACAAAGGTGACAGTGGGAAAGTGTCCTAAGAGGTAAACGATGATGAGACACAATTGTCAGAAAGTCAGGAGGAGGACCAGACTGCGAAAGTGGAAGACGAGGTGGTGGATGATATAGTAACTGACCCAACCTGGCAGGAGGACACGCAGAGTAAGGACAGCAGCCCACAGCGGGAGGGAGGCAGAGTACCCCAACAGGCAGGAAAAAGCAGTGTGGTGGCCGCAGAAAGAAGGCAGGCAACCGTTCCCCGAAACACCAACATGAAGGAAGTTGCCAGTACAACTGTTAGGTCTTCCCGAGTCTGGTTGTTTTTTAAAGACTCTGCCGATAACCCCAAAAAGGCAATTTGCATCACCTGCCAGGCCAGCATCAGAAGGGGTGGCAAAACTAGCAGCCTGACCACCACCAGCATGATCAGGCACATGGCAGCAAATAACCCGACTTTGTGAGCCGAACCGCAGGGTCCAGGAACAGTGTCTGCGGGTGGCACCATTGCTTCTTCCGCTGTTGTGCATGCAAGCCAATCCCCTATCCATGGTGCAAGAAAAGATGCCTCCTGCCCTGCACCTGTCATTGCACACTCTCTCAAGTAGCAGCATCAGGAAGCGCGTCCGCTTCCTTGTCCCATCGCAACGTTCAGTTGTCGATACCCCAGTCCTTGGAACGCAAGCATAAATATGCAGCCAATGCCCCAAAGGCCACAGTACTAAATTCCCACATTTCACGACAGCTTGCGCTCGAAATGTTGCCTTTTAGGCTCGTGGAGACTGAAGCATTCTGCAACCTAATGGCAGTGGCCATCCCTCGGCACTCAGTCTCCAGCCACCACTATTTCTCCCGGTGTGCTGTCCCCGCATTACACAAGTACGTCTCCCAAAACTTTAGCCGTGCCCTCAACAACGCAGTTACCGGGAAAGTCCACCTAACCACGAACACGTTGACAAGTGATTGTGGGCAAGGATGGTACAACTTGCTGATGGCACACTGGGTTAACATAGTGGAAGCCGGGACCCAGTTGGACCTTGGGACAGAACATGTCCTCCTAACGCCGAGGATTGCGGGCCCTAGGTCAATCAGGGTTGCCCCCACAGTCTACAGCTCCTGCACCTCATCCTCCTCAGCCTCCTCTTCAACCTCCATCTCTGAAATTACCAAATCAGTCGCAAGCTGGAAGCACTGCAGCACTGCCTCGGCCAAGTGGCAACAGGCTGTGCTGAAGCTAATATTCTTAGGTGACAAACCGCACAATGCTGAAGAGTTGTGGACAGCTCTGAAAGAACAGGCAGATCTGTGGATCACACCACTGAACCTACAGCCAGGCATGGTCGTGTGTGACAATGGCCAGAACCTGGTGGCGGCTCTGAGGCGCGGCGAGCCCACACATGTACCATGCCTGGCCCATGTGCTTAACCTCGTGGTTCAGCGGTTTCTCAAATACTACCCGGAGCTGCCAGATCTGCTTGTTAAAGTACTCCGCCTGTGTGCCCATTTCAGAAAGTCAGTTACAGCTTCTGCCGCCCTTGCCGTGTTTCAGCAGTGTTTGCAGCTTCCGGCTCACAGACTGGTGTGCGATGTCCCCACACGTTGGAACTCTACACTGCAGATGTTGGGAAGGATTTGTGAGCAGAACAGGGCAGTTGTTGAGTACCAGCATCAACAAGGCCGTCGGTATTCAGTTCAGATTTCACACATAAGACCTCAGGAGTGGACATATGTACCATCCTCCAAAACTTTGAGGACTCCACCAAGATGGTGAGTGGCGATGATGCCATAATTAGCATCACCATCCCGCTACTCTGTCTTCTGAAACGCACTCTGTTCACAATCAAAGAGGATGCATTGCAGGCGCAGCACGATGAGATGGAGCAAGGAACCAAACAGGGTGATTACACACAGTCCAGCCTCATCTCATCCCAAAGTGGATTGGGTGACAATGAGGAAGAGGTGGAGGAGGAGGAAGAACAGGAGCTAGTTTCATGCGCTATAGACGGTAATACCTGCACAACTGTCATACCGTCTGTTCAGCGTGGATGGCCAGAGGACAGAGATGAGGAGGAGGAGTAGGAGAGCATGGTCAGTCATCCTCTTGGTGAGGACACGGAAGTCTTGCCTGTTAGCAGACTGTCACGCATGGCTGAGTTTGTTACGCTGCCTTTCCCATGACCCTCGCATTCTCAAGATTTTGGGTGACAGTCATTACTGGTTGGTGACACTTCTAGACACACGCTAAAAGGAGAACTTTATATCTGTTTTTCCTGAGGCGGACAGGTCTTCAAAAATGGGGCAGTACAAGAAGGCCCTTGTTGTGGAACTATTAAAAAAATTCTCATCTGAAAACGCTGGCGGCAGAGGTCACAGTTCGTTGGACAACCAAGGAGTACAGGCGAGAGAGACACAAATGCAATCCAGCAGAGGCAGGGGAACATTGTCAAAGTTCTGGGACAGTTTTCTTAGACCCTCCCATCGCACAGGCCCTGAAATGCGGAGTACTCTCATAAGGAGTGCAAAGTTGGGAAGATGCTGAGAGAGTACCTTGCCGACCGTACCAACATCCTCCGTGATTCCTCTGTGCCTTTTAATTAATGGGTATCCAAGCTGGATACGTGGAATGAACTGTCTCTCTACCCCTTGGAGGTCCTGGGCTGCCCTGCCGCTAGCGTTTTATCAGAGCGGGTTTTTAGTGCCGCTGGTGGAATTATAACTGATAAGCGCATTCGCCTGTCAACTGAAAATGCTAACAGGCTGACTCTCATAAAAATGAACAAGGGCTGGATTGGGCCAGACTTCTCAACACCACCGAATGATGGCAGCATAACATAAACTCAAGTCCAGTGTCTTTTTTTGGGAGGTGTATTCCCATGCACCTTTTCACACCCACACATAGGTATACGCTTCCTGATTTTGGCTATTTGCTCTTGTCCTCCTTCTTCAATTCCTCCACCACCATATCACCAGGGTGAACATGGTCCGTGATGCAACACCCACATAATTTTTTTAAAGGGTGTTTATGATGCCCGTAAAAAAAAAAATTATACAGTATATTCATGTATACCCCCAGGGGTAAATGTTTGTCAGCCCATACACTTAGGGCATGGGCATTCCAAGTATAGGAAACACGCTCCTTTCTAATGGGAACATTTTTTTATGAGGCCCTCTAAGTCTCTTCCTAGGGGAATTGGAGTGCCCCCCAATTTTTGGCAGCCCTTGCGTTCACTGCATAGGCCAACACTATGGGAGACCCTCTCCTTTCTATTGGGAATCTGTCGTTACTGTTGCCCTGCTCTATGTGTCTTTAAATTCTTAGTGGGGTTTTTCCAAAAATTGTTCAGCCGTTGGACTCACTGTATACCCTATAACTGTATAGCAGACCCTCTCCTTTCTAATGGGACCATGTCGTATTTGTTATTGTGGCCCTGCTCTATGTGTCTTTAAATTCTTAGTGGGTTTTTTCCTAAAATTGGTCAGCCGTTGGACTCACTGCATACCCTATAACTGTATCGCAGACTCTCTCCTTTCTAATGGGAATTTGTCGCTACTGTAGCCCTGCTCTATGTGTCTTTAATAGTGTTGAGCCACCCCCATAGTGTTCGGGTTCGGTTCGGTTCGTCACACACCAGGATCTTCGTGGAACTGTTCGTCGAACACCTTAGAACACTGTCGAACACCGTCGAACACCGTTAAAACCAATGGCAGGCAAATAAAAACACATAGCTGACAAACTGCTCAGAAGACACTCTCTTTAAAAAAGCCGGCCGGCAATTAAGCATCGGTACCCGAAAATTTAGAACAGAAAGAATAGAGTATCACACATAGATTAGATAGATATAAACATGTCAGTCACATACATAAGAAGTACAGTGACATTGTTGGTTACTGTACTTGTCATTTAGCGTTGGATGCGCCATTTCTGGGGCGGCTGACGGCTGGTGTTTCTAGCCTGGGAGGGGGCCAATATTCATGGCACCCTTCCTGGGCTATTAATATCAGCCCCCAGCTGTCTGCCTAGCCTTTGCTAGCTATTAAAATAGTGGGGACCCTACATCATTTTTTTGGGGGGTCTCCCATTTTAATAGCTAGTAAAGGGTAGGTATTCAGCTGGTGGCTGATATTAGTAGCCTGGGAAGCTCCGTGGGTATTACCCCCTTCCCAGGCTTCAAACATCTGCCCCAGCTGTCTGCTTAACCTCCGCTAGAGACTAAAATTACGGGGAACCCCACGCCAATTTTTTTTTTAATAAATCCTTTATTTTAACATTAAATGACAAGTACAGTAACTAACACTATCACTGTACTTATTATATGTGACTTACATGTTTCTATCTATCTAATCTATGTGTGATGCTCTATTTTTTCTGTTCTAAATTGTCATGTACCGGTGTATGCAGGTGCTGGATTGCCGGCTTTTCATGTTTCACTGTGAGCACTGTTCCCATCGATTTGGGCAACCACTGTAATGCCACAACCACCATGGCTGTGACATTACAGTGAGTCGCAGACAATCCCTGCATGATGTGAAAAAATCCAGTAACGCTTTTTGTGCATGAACAGTTATCGAACATAACCTCGAAAAGCCGAATTTTTTGCAAATCGTTCGCGTACGTCGAACGACTCGAACACCGCCCAAAACAGCTTGAATTTGAGATTGGCGAACAGTTCTAGTCGAACACCGCTCATCTCTAGTCTTTAAATTCTTAGTGGGGTTTTTCCTAAAATTGTTCAGCCGTTGGACTCACTGCATACCCTATAACTGTATAGCAGACCCTATCCTTTCTAATGGGAATTTGTCGTTACTGTGGCCCTGCTCTATCTGTCTTTAAATTCTTAGTGGGGCTTTTCCCAAATTTTTGGCAGCTCATGCAGTCACAGCATGGGCATTACCAGTATAGGAGATCCGCTCATTTTTTTTTACTGAGACCCTCCTCTATGTCTCTTCAAAGGGGTATTGGGTTGCGTCCAAATTTTTGGCAGCCCTTGCAGTTGCTGCATACGCAATAACAGTATAGGAGACCCACTTGTTAATAATGGGAACAACAAAGCATAGCAGGCTGATGGCTCTCTAACAATAGCGAGGGCCAACTGCTGGTGTTTTAAGAATAGTAAGGGCCGTCTGATAGCCCTATAAAAATAAGCTTTATTACTTTCAGAGTCCCTCAATAATAAATAAAACAGAATGTGTGTGATGATGTGTCACAAACCACACAGCCAGATAAGGTTGTAAAATGTTAAAATTACATTTCCCGGTGAATGCATTTGTCTTAAAAAATAATGTAAAAAAAACCTAAACAATAGGATCTTTCTTTAGTATAAAAAACAGCATTGCCAATGTAACCTCAATGTAATTTTATTGTTCAGCTCCTGCACCTCCTACTCCATCTCTGAAATGACGACATCAGTCACAAGCTGACAGCACTGCAGCACTGCCTTGGCCAAGCGGCAACAGGCTGTGCTGAAGACAACATGCTTAATGCTTAGGTAACAAACCGCCCAGCGCTGCAGAGTTGTTGAAAGCTGTAACACAGTAGCTTGATCTGTGGCTCTCACCGCTGAACATACAGCCAGGCATGGCCGTGTGTGACAATTGGCGGAACCTGGTGACGGAGAAATGACAGCCGGAGTAGATACGGTTTCCCTCTATGCCAGTCCTTCCACTGTTCTAAAGAATATGGCTGTGGTGAAATATAACTCCCACTGAGAAGCTGTTTCAGATTGAAAAACATTGTGCCCACCAGAGGATTTGATTCTGAGGACTCACCTTTCTCCCCTGCTCAAGAGCCCCATAGCAGCTGCAAAGTTAGCGCTATCATGAACTCTCCTAAGGTAGAAGCCAGGGCACACCAGAGGATTCTCTCGTGGGACCGTCCAACCCAGCCGAGAAGCAGTCCTGGCTAAGAAAAGTGGGGGGGAAGGTTCCCGGACACTCTATGGCTGCTTTTTTAATGTGGATCAGACATGCTTATGCATGTTGTTTCTCAAACCGCATTGCAGATCAGGCCATTGTCCAACTCTGTATTCATGAAATTAAATGCGCAAAGAAAGATGTTTGTGTGTCAAAGCACCACCCACAAGTGCGAGTTGATGTTGGATGGGCTGCCATTGCTTCTGCAACAAGCTGCATTACAGGACTTCCTGGGAGAAATGACACCCAGGGTAGATAAGGTTTCCCTCTATGTCAGTCCTTTCACAACTCTCAGCAAAAAATGCTGTGGACTGGCTCCATATCGTCCCTGGACACATTCACCTGACCACGTGTTTGTGGTTAGGCGGTCCTTCCCAGTAAGTGCACTGGGGAGGGCACGGGTAATGTTGTGGGACCCGTGCTTGTGGAAGGTGGAGACGATACCGGGAGAAATAGTGGCGGGTGGGGACCGAGTATGGACACCCGGCCGCCGCCGGCATGAAGTTGTGAAAAGCTTCCGCCTCCACGAGCCTAAAAGGCCACATTTCAAGTGAAAGCAGCTGCCCAGAAATCTTGCAGTTTAGTATTGCTGCATGTGGGTGATTGGGTGGCTGGCTGCATACTTGCGCTTGCTTTCCAATTAACAGAAAACTGAGCAGATGGTGGCTTCTATCATCATCATGGCCTCACCTCGGCACTATGAACTCTTCTGAAGGAGAAGCCTAGGCCCACCGGAGGAGTCTCCGGTTTTCTGGTGGGCCCGTCCAACCCTGCCAAGAAGCAGCCCTGGCTAAGAAAAGTGTGGGGGAAGGTTCCCGGACACTATGACTGCATTTTTAATGTGGATCGGACGTGCTTATGCATGTTATTTCTCAAACCGCATTGCAGATCAGGACATTGCCCAACTCTGTAGTCATGAAATTAAATGCGCAAAGAAATATGTGTGTGTGTCAAAGAACTACCGACAAGTGCGAGTTGATGTTGGACGGGCTGCCATTGCTTCTGCAACAAGCTGCATTAGAGGACTTTCTGGGAGAAATTACATCCAGAGTAGATACGGTTTCCCTCTATGCCAGTCCTTTCACCGAGCTAAATACAACTCAGCAAAAAAGCTGTGAACTGGCTCCGTACCGTCCCTGGCCACCCTCACCTGTCCACGTGTTTGTGGTTAGGCGGTCCTTCCCAGTAAGTGCACTGGGGAGGACACGGGTAATGTTGTGGGACCCGTGCTTGTGGAAGGCAGAGACGATACCGGGAGAAATAGTGGCGGCTGGGGACTGAGTATGGACACCCGGTTGCCACCGCCATTAGATTGTGGACAGCTTCCGCCTCCACGAACCTAAAAGGTCACATTTCAAGTGAAAGCAGATTTAGAGGACTTCCTGGGAGAAATGACAGCTGGGAAGATACGGTTTCCCAAGTCCTTTCACCAAGCTAAAGAATATGGCTGTGGTGCAATACAACTCATCAAAAAAAGCTGTGGACTGGCTCCGTACCGTCCCTTGCCACATTCCCCCGTCCACGAGATTGTGGTTAGGCGGTCCTTCCCAGTAAGTGCACTGGGGAGGGCACGGGTAAAGTTGTGGGACCCATGCTTGTGGAAGGTGGAGACGATACCTGGAAAAATAGTGGCGGCTGGGGACCAAGTATGGATACTCGGTCGCCGCCGCCGCCATAAGATTCTGGACAGCTTCTGTCTCCACGAGCCTAAAAGGCCACATTTCAAGTGCAAGCAGCTGTCAAAAATTTGGCAGTATAGTATTGCAGCCTGTGGGTGGGTGGGTGGCAGGCTGCATACTTGCGCTTGCATTCCAAGGAATGGGGTAGGGACAACTGAATGCTGCACTGGGACAAGCACGAGGACTGTGATTATTGCAAGTCTTCAAAGACAGGTGCATGGCGGGAGGTATCTTCTCATGCGCCAAGGATCACTTATGATGGGCACACTTTTAGGCAGTGACCTCGGAGTTAGAAATGCTTCCAGAGGTCTTCCCCATGCTGTTCCCATGTCTTTTCAGCACTGTATGCATGTGTCTGATGATGTGTCACACACCACATGGCAAGATAAGGTTGTAAAATGTTAAAATGACATTTCCCAGTGAATACATTTGTCTTTGTTGAAAGCAATGCAAAAGTGCAAAATCGCATCAAAAACGCTACGTGTGAACATAGCCCAAGGTGTGGAGGAGTATTTTTGATTTTGGTTATTTATTTTGCCCTATATACAAGTCATTACTCTGGAAAGGATGTTCCTTAACATATTTCCCAGGAAAATCCATTTTGGTTTTATTTTTGTATGTTTTATTGTGATTCCGTAAAAGTGGCGTAATACTCTGACAACGTTGTTGACAGCAGTGACCTGGGAGACAGAAATGCTTCCAGGGGTCTTCCCCATGCTGTTCCCATGTCATTTGAGCACTGTTCCCATTGATTTGGGCAATTTTTAGGCCCTCTGCAGACCGCCGAGTTTAGCCGCCTGAAAAATGCTCGAGTTTCCCATAGACTTACAATGGGCTCGTTGCTCGGGTCGAGCACCAGAGTTTTCCAATTTGCTTGACCCGAGCAACGAGTACTCGAACATTTTAGTGCTTGCTCATCACTAGTTGTCAGAGGTATTACGCCACTTTTACGGACTCACAATAAAACATACAAAAACTAGACCAAAATGGATTTTCCTGGGAAATATGTTAAGGAACATCCTTTCCAGGGTAATGACTTTCATGATTTTCAATTTTTTTACTTGGTTGTGGACTGTGATATAGATACCAGGATGCAATATTACTCTGGATGCCAAGCCACTTATATACTGTCTTTACCGTTGTTCACTACATCTATTGTTAACATTGTATACTAATAAAATTTCATTCATTTTTTTAAGGTAAACTCCATTTTCGTCTCCTTGTTTGTATACATGCTTATGCATGGAGCTGCTGTTTAGGCCACTCGAGGCAAAATTATTTTTTATCTATTTAATTATTTTGTAATTATTTTGCTACCATATTGTCAACCTTTTTCACACATAAAATGTTATTGGTTTTCTAATTGTGTCTTACATGTTTTTCACAGTAGATCCCATGGTCAACATGGATTTTAGGTCACATGAGAAGACGTGGTACCTGATGTATTTAAGGATAATGGCAGTAGTAATTTTGGGTTTGGTGGTGGATGTGTTCAGGACAAATTGTAAAATATAAAGATCCTTAAAAAAAGGGACTAAAATCTGGTGGAATCAAGCTTTTTTGGAGAAATATCTACAGAAGGGACTAATACCGAGGGGGTTGAGAATCCAGATGTTTCCAGCATTTTTAGCGGCAGATAAAACTTTTAAGGATAAATGGGATGATATTGTCTAATATTTGTTCAAATGGTTTCAGCCAATTACTTTCTAATCTGAATGTTACCTCCCTTACTGAGATGGAAACCGAGATGGACGAATTACAAATTGCTATTAAGAGTGAACTCTCAACTGATGCATTAAAGAAATTTAATGAGGGGATTGACCTTGAGCACCAGAAATGGGAACAGGTGATTTGGGAATTTAAGCTGAAACAATTCCAAATGAATTTAAATGACCAACAAATGAATCAAGTATATAACTGGAGAGTGTCAAATAATATATCATGACCTTCCTCCCGATCTAGCTCATTCTCTCAGTCAAAATCTGCCTCCATTAAAATGTACACATCTGTACATGATTCCTATGCAGATGGAGCCCAAAACTTTCCAATTGGGAGGATGCTATTGTTGTAATCCCTAGGAGAAACAAAGGCCGACAGACTGCATATCAGCCTACTTCCAATAAGAAGAAGACCACTAAAAATATAAGTACCCTTCAGGTAATTAATTTATCTTAACATGTCCTGACTGTTGCACATATTGAGGTGTTATCCAAGGGCTTAACGTTCTCACCTACTATTTTGATTAACTTCTTTCAAGTCAAAAATGAAATTACGTTTTTTGCTAATGCAATTTTTTTACTTGTTGGGGACTGTGATATAGTTACCATATATTATGCTGGATGCCAGGCAATTTATGTATTGTGATTGTCATTGTTCACTAGTAGTGAATTACTATATCTACTTTTAACATTGTATGCTAATAAAATTTCATACATTTTTTAAGGTAAACTCCATTTTTGTCTCCTTGCTTATATAAATGCTAGGTCGAGTAGCAAAGATCAGAATACCAGACAAGGAGAACAGAGCACACACACCTCGTGCCAAAGCTACAATTGGCAGCAATCAAAGGCAGAGAGCTGGTTAAATATCCAGGTAATTACTCTGGACAAGAGACACGTGGATGAAGCCCCGACACACTCTGGTCTTGATTGGACCGCTAAACTGTCACTCCAAACACTGACAGCTTAGCATGCCCCAGCATCCAATTGGACTGCTGAGCTGTCAATTATCATACTCACAGCTCAGCACGCCATATTCCTAAATTGGACAAGCAGAATTGTTATTCACTGCATCCAGACACACAGATAGAAGGAATCATGACAGCTTCCCTATTTAACTGTAAATTTTGGAAACATAACCTTTTTTGATAGGAAGGTAGAAGGGTTAAAATTAGTGTTGAGCGAGCACTAAAATGCTCGGGTGCTCGAAGCTCGGGCCGAGCTCGCCGTGATACTCGGGTGCTCGACCCGAGCAACGAGCCCAATGTTAGTCTATGGGAGACTCGAGCATTTTTGCGGTGGCACCCCCGGCAGTCTTTTAAAAGCCTAACAAGTGCCCAAAACGATAGTGACAGTGCTCAAATGACATGGGGACAGCATGGGGATTGCCCAAGGAAGCATTTCTGACCCCCAGGTCACTGCTGTCAACAACGTGGTCAGAAGTATTAAGCCACTTTTACGGGCTCACAATAAAACGTTCAAAAACGAAAGTGAAACTTTTTTCCTGTGAAATATGTTAAGGAACATCCTTTCCAGGGAAAAGACTTGTGTATAAGTTAAAATAAATGACCAAAAACAAAAATACTCCTCCACACCTTCGGCTATGTTCACAAGTAGCATTTTTTATGCGTTTTTGCACTTTTGTATTGCTTTCAACTATGACAAATGCATTCACCGGGAAATGTAATTTTAACATTTTACAACCTTATCTGGCCATGTGCCGTGTGACACATGCATAAAGTGCTGAAAAGACATGGGAACAGCATGGGGAAGACCCCTGGAAGCATCTCTGACTCCCAGGTCACTGTCTAAAAGTGTGCCCATCATAAGTGATCCTTGCCGCATCAGAAGATGCAGACTTGCAACTATCCCCATGCAAGTTCTAGTCCCAGGGCAGTGTTCAATTGTACCTCCCCCATTCCTTGCAATACAAGCGCAAGTATGCAGCCTGCCACCCACCCAACCCCAGGCTGCAATACCATACTGCTTGCTTGCTTGAACTTGAAATTGGGCCTTTTAGGCATGTGGAGGCGGAATCTGGCCACCACGTCATGGCTGTGTTGGCGGCCTGGAATCCATACTAAGTCCCCAGCCACGCCATGGCGGCCGGGTGTCCATACCCGGTCCCCAGCCGCCCCGCGGCCGGGTGTCTACACACGGTCCCCAGCCGCCTGGGGGCAGCGGGTGTCCATAAACGGTCCCCAGCCGCCCCTATTTCTCCTTGGAACGTCCCCCCACACACTTTTCTTAGCCCGGCCTGCTTTAGTCAGCATTGTACGAGCCCACCAGAGAACCAGACTCCTCCGGTGGGCCCTGACTTCTCCATCGGTGGAGTTGAGAGTGCCAAGGTGTGGAGCATGATGATGATGACAGAAGTTAGCATCTGCTATGTTTTCTTTTAATGCAAGTGTAAGTGTGCAGCCTGCCACCCACCCACCCCCAGACTGCAATTCCATACTGCTAGCTTGCACTTGAAATGGGGCCTTTTAGTTTGGAGGAGGCCAAAGCTGGCCACTACCTAATGGCTGCTTCGGCAGCGAGGTATCCATACTCAGTCCCCAGCCGCCCCTATTTGTCCTGGTGTGCCTTATACATAAGATTAAGCGTGTATACCAAAACATTACCTGTGCCCTCCCCAGTGCATTTAGTGGGAAGGAGAGCCTATTCCGCTGTAGTGTGTGCATGCCAAACCACTGTTCATGGTACATGCGAAGATGCGAACCACCTTGCACCTGTCATTGCAGACTTGCAACTATCCCCATTCAAGTCCTTGTCCCAGGGCAATGTTCAATTGTACCTCTCCCATTCCTTGCAATGCAAGCGAAAGTATGCAGCCTGCCACCCACCCACCCCCAGGCTGCAATACCATACTGCTTGCTTGCTTGCACTTTAAATTAGGCCTTTTAGGCATGTGGAGGCGGAATCTGGCCACCACGCCATGGCTGTGTCGGAGGCCTGGTATCCATACTCAGTCCCCAGCCGCCTGGTGGCCGGGTGTCCCCGCTTGCTCCCCAGCCTCCATGGGGTGGCCGGGTGTCTATACTCGGTCCCCAGCCACCCCTTTTTGTCCCGGTAACCTTTCTTACACTTTTCTTAGCCTGGCCTGCTTTAGGGCAGCATTGGCCGAGCCCACCGGACTATCAGACTCCTCCGATGGGCCCTGGCTTCTCCATCAGGGGAGTTGAGAGTGCCAAGGTGAGGAGCAAGATGAGGATGATAGAAGTTAGCATCTGCTTTGTTTTGTTGTAATGCAAGCGCATGTACAGTACAGACCAAAAGTTTGGACACACCTTCTCATTTAAAGATTTTTCCGTATTTTCATGACTATGAAAATTGTACATTCACACTGAAGGCATCAAAACTATGAATTCACACATGTGGAATTATATACTTAACAAAAAAGTGTGAAACAACTGAAAATATGTCTTATTATATTATGTCTATTATTATATTCTAGGTTCTTCAAAGTAGCCACCTTTTGCTTTGATGACTGCTTTGCACACTCTTGGCATTCTCTTGATGAGCTTCAAGAGGTAGTGACCGGAAATGGTTTTCACTTCACAGATGTGCCCTGTCAGGTTTAATAAGTGGGATTTCTTGCCTTATAAATGGGGTTGGGACCATCAGTTGTGTTGTGCAGAAGTCTGGTGGATACACAGCTGATAGTCCTACTGAATAGACTGTTAGAATTTGTATTATGGCAAGAAAAAGGCAGCTAAGTAAAGAAAAACGAGCGGCCATCATTACTTTAAGAAATGAAGGTCAGTCAGTGCGAAAAATTGGGAAAACTTTGAAAGTGTCCCGAAGTGCAGTTGCAAAAACCATCAAGCGCTACAAAGAAACTGGCTCACATGAGGACTGCCCCGGAAAAGGAAGACCAAGAATCACCTCTGCTTCTGAGGATAAGTTTATCCGAGTCACCAGCCTCAGAAATCGCAGATTAACAGCAGCTCAGATTAGAGACCAGGTCAATGCCACACAGAGTTCTAGCAGCAGACACATCTCTTCAACAACTGTTAAGAGGAGACTTTGTGCAGCAGGCCTTCATGGTAAAATAGCTGCTAGGAAACCACTGCGAAGGACAGGCAACAAGCAGAAGAGACTTGTTTGGGCTTAAGAACACAAGGAATGGACATTAGTCTGATGAGTCCAAATTTGAGATCTTCGGTTCCAACCACCGTGTCTTTGTGCGACGCAGAAAAGGTGAACGGATGGACTCTACATGTCTGGTTCCCACCGTGAAGCATGGAGGAGGAGGTGTGATGATGTGGGTGTGCTTTGCTGGTGACACTGTTGGGGATTTATTCAAAATTGAAGGCATACTGAACCAGCATGGCTACCACAGCATCTTGCAGCGGCATGCTATTCCATCCGGTTTGTGTTTAGTTGCA
The DNA here is from genome assembly GCF_046119375.1 of Phyllobates terribilis. Taxonomy (NCBI): domain Eukaryota; kingdom Metazoa; phylum Chordata; class Amphibia; order Anura; family Dendrobatidae; genus Phyllobates; species Phyllobates terribilis. The sequence continues at coordinate 290,689,780 of NW_027362769.1, forward strand.
CCATCATTTATTTTCCAACAGGACAATGACCCCAAACACACCTCTAGGCTGTGTAAGGGCTATTTGACCAAGAAGGAGAGTGATGGGGTGCTACGCCAGATGACCTGGCCTCCACAGTCACCAGACCTGAACCCAATCGAGATGGTTTGGGGTGAGCTGGACCGCAAAGTGAAGGCAAAAGGGCCAACAAGTGCTAAGCGTCTCTGGGAACTCCTTCAAGATTGTTGGAAGACCATTTCCGGTGACTACCTCTTGAAGCACATCAAGAGAATGCCAAGAGTGTGCAAAGCAGTCATCAAAGCAAAACGTGGCTACTTTGAAGAACCTAGAATATAAGACATATTTTCAGTTGTTTCACACTTTTTTGTTAAGTATATAATTCCACATGTGTTAATTCATAGTTTTGATGCCTTCAATGTGAATGTACAATTTTCATAGTCATGAAAATCCAGAAAAATCTTTAAATGAGAAGGTGTGTCCAAACTTTTGGTCTGTACTGTATGTAGTAGCGGCTAGGCCTGAGGTGGTCAGCGTTTTGGCGTATATCCTACCTCCTCCGAGGATTGCTGGATGTTTTCCTGCTACTATCCAAGTTCTATGACTCCCGTTAAAACAAAGCTTCAGGTGATAAATGATGGATGAGGTAGTGGCAAAGGAGAAAGAGCAGGAGGAACAGGGACCATTCACATCATTATCAGGCCAGTCAACCAGATATGTCTTGTAGGATATGTTTCTGTAACAAAAGGAGCGGTTCGGCTACACAGTTATAGGGCATACAGTGAGTGCAATGCCTATCAAAAATTTTGAGGCACTCCAATGCCCCTTGGAAATGATATGGAGGTCAGAGGGTGTTAACTAAACCTTTTTTTACATTTATAGCAACTGGGTCTCCTGTGCACTGTTGGCCTAAGCAGTGAATGGAAGGCTTTCCAAAATTTATGAGGAACTGCAATGCCCCTTACAAGAGCCATGTGTGGCACCCCAGGGGTCTGGTAACCACAGTAATAGAGATATTACGTCGGAGAGCAAGTGGGAGGTTTCCTGGTCAGGATCCCTTAAACATGCAACATCCTCCTGCCCCAGTCCTGGGAGGGGAGAATTCTGCCCTTATAAACTGGATCTGGGGTGGGGTTGAGTGAGTCAGAGAACAGAGAACAGTCAGAGTCAGAGTGAGAGGAAAGGAAAGTAACAGCAAGGAGCTCTGTAGGAGCTAGGAGCTAAAGACCAGGGGCTGGAAGCTGAGCAGAGCTCGCCCTGGCAGAAGATAATAGGAACCGGACACAGGAGTCCAAGGCTGTGAGGACTTATATATCCAGCAGCAGAAACCAGCCGGCAGGGGATTTCAGGTCCTCTGGCCATAGAAGCCCGGAGGCTCAGTCACAAGCAAGGGACCAGCACCGCCGTCGTGGAGCAGAGGCTAACAGAAGGCCTCAAGTCACCAGCCATACGGGTGAGCACTACACGGTACACTCAGGGACGTGGGCTACTTCTACCCGCTTACAGCAAGGTAGCCAGGAAGAGTGCAGACAGACGGGGAGGCCTACAACTCCACCTGGCCAGGGGAACTCCTGCTTGCTCACAGACTGACCAGGCCTCTTATGCTAGCCAGTACTCCCGGGAGGGTCTACCTTATAATCATCAGTAAAGACCCTGAACTGCACTGCAAAGACTCTGAGTCGTTCCTGCTGCGCTCGTGCACCATCACCCCCATCATCCACACTCACTGCTCTGAGGCTATACTCCTCCCGTGGGGAGTTATCCCATTCTCTGCTGCACACACAACACCAGCCTCAGCGGTCTGCCTCGCAGCGGTGGTGTTATGTTCTGCTACCAGAGCTAAGGAAAGAGAGGAGATCTGTCCCTACGATAGAACTCAGCTTAATCCCTACGATGTAACAGGGAACCTGATCCTGCGATCAGATCTGCTAAAGTCCTAAGCTAGTCTGTACGGAGACCTATAGATGTGGGGAAGGAATCCCTACAAGTACTAAGGACTGGGAGGAATATGGGACACCTCCTAACAGAAATAGTAGCAGACAGACGAACAAACAAAATATATAGAACATAGAGGTCAGTAGACCAAGCAAACTAACAGAGCAAGACACAGAGCACAGGCTAGCTAGAAAGTAGATATACAATGAAGTCCAGCAAAGCCAGAAGGGCGGAGCAGGATTAAATAGGCCAACAAGATCATGTGACCAGCAAAGGAAAAAAAACCTAAGAGCAAGGTTCTAACAGTACCCCCCCTTCTAAGAGGATCCTCCGGATCCCCTAGGACCAGGCTTATCAGGAAATCTCCTGTGAAACGCTCTGATAAGTCTGGACGCGGAAACATCATCCGACCTCACCCAAGAGTTATCCTCGGGACCGAAACCTTTCCAGGCCACAAGATACTGCAAACTACCTCTATACCGTCTAGAGTTAAGGATGCGAGAAATTTCATATTCCCCGTCCTCCACCACCGGAGGAACAGAGGCAGAGGCGTCACAATCCGATACAACAGCTTTTTTCAACAGAGAGACATGAAATACCGGATTAATTTTCCAGGAGGTAGGAACCTCCAACCTAACAGCCGATTGGTTGACAACCTGAAGCACCTTAAAGGGCCCTACAAACTTGGGACCCAATTTCTTAGAAGGAATCCTCAACCGCAGATTCCTAGAGGACAACCAAACCATGTCACCAACAGCGAACAAAACCTCCTGTCGTTTCCTATCAAAGTAGTCTTTAGATTTTCTGCTGGCCTCCTGAAGATTACCACGCACATCCGTCCAAACTCTCTCCAAATCACCGGAAAAATTCTCCTCCTCAGGCACGGCAGATCCCAACTTGGAGAATGACCCAAACGACGGATGTCTCCCAGAACAACAAAAAAAAGGCGAACAACCAGCAGAAGAAGATGTATGATTGTTCAGAGCAAATTCAGCAAGTGGCAGAAACTCAGACCACCCCTCTTGATTGTCTGCCACAAAACAACGCAAGAACTGCTCAACATCCTGGTTTTTCCTTTCTGTCTGGCCATTAGATTCAGGATGATATCCGGACGAGAACGACAAATGAACTCCCAACCTATCACAAAAGGCACGCCAAAAATGAGCCACGAACTGAGGACCCCTATGAGAAACAATGTCAGTAGGAACGCCATGAAGTCTGACAATTTCCTTGACAAAGGCCTTAGCGAGAGTTTTAGCGCAGGGCAGTTTGACGAAAGGAACCAAGTGACACATCTTGCTAAAACGGTCCACGACCACCCAGATGACAGTAAAACCCTCAGAGGGGGGAAGGTCAGTTATAAAGTCCATAGCCAAATGTGTCCAAGGAGCACTGGGAACCTCCAAAGGACAAAGCAACCCCGCAGCAGGAGTATGTGAGGACTTAGATCTAGCACATATAGTACATTGACGCACCCACTTAATGACTTCCTTCTGCCATCCAGGCCACCAAAAACTGCGACCCACCAGTCTCTTGGTCTCAGAGATTCCGGGATGACCTGCCAACCGAGATTCGTGACACTCAACAAACAAATCTCTCCTAAGGGTCCCAGGCACAAACAACCTCCCATGAGGAGTGTTAGAAGGGGCATTCTCCTGTGCTTTAAGAATCTCATTTTCCAAAACGGAGTCCAAAGCAGCTATCACAACACCTTCTTGTAAAATGTTCTCCTCTTTCTCAGCACCGACTATGGGAGAAAAACTGCGAGACAAGGCATCCGCCTTAACATTCTTAGTACCAGGGATGTAAGTAACGGAGAAATTAAACCGCAAGAAAAACAGTGCCCACCTAGCCTGACGGGCATTCAGGCGCTTGGCAGCATCAAGATATATCAGACTTTTATGATCCGTAAGAACCTGAACGGGAAATTCCGCACCTTCCAAGAAGTGGCGCCAGTGTTCAAATGCGAGTTTAATAGCCAATAATTCCCGATTACCAATATCGTAATTCAGTTCAGTCTCCGAAATTTTTTTTGAAAAAAAGGCACAGGGATGTAATCCATCCCCGTTATCCTGAGACAATACTGCGCCAACCTCCACAGAGGAAGCATCAACCTCAACCAAAAACGGCCTAGTCACATCAGGCTGCATAAGGATGGGAGCAGAGGTGAACCTCTCCTTGAGATACACAAAAGCTTCAATGGCCTCAGAAGACCACTGAACCGCATCAGCACCTTTCCTGGTGAGATCAGTCAGAGGTTTGACAATACTAGAAAAATTTTTTATGAATTTTCTGTAGTAATTGGCGAAACCCAAAAACCTCTGTATCGATTTCAAACCAATAGGCCTAGGCCATTCCTGCACAGCCTGAACCTTAACCGGATCCATCTCAAAACCTTTGCTGGAGATAATGTAGCCCAAAAAACTAATTCTCTGTACAGCGAACTCACATTTCTCCAGCTTAGCAAAAAGCGAATTGTCCATTAATAACTGTAATACCTCACGCACGCTCCGCCAATGAGACTCCAGATCCGGCGAATAAATCAAAATGTCATCCAAATACACAACCACATTTTTGCCGATCAAAGGTCTAAGGATGTCATTAATCAGATTCTGAAAAAATGCAGGAGCATTAGTAAGACCAAAAGGCATAACCAGATTCTCAAAATGACCCACAGGAGTGTTAAAAGCAGTCTTCCATTCGTCACCCTCCTTCATGCGCAACAGATTGTATGCCCCCTTAAGGTCAATTTTAGAGAACCACTTGGCCCCCATTAACTGGTTAAACAGATCAGGAATCAATGGCAGTGGGTAAGGATTGCGTACAGTAATTTTGTTAATCTCACGAAAATCCAGACAAGGACGTAAACCGCCGTCCTTTTTTTTTCCAAAAAAAAATCCAACCGCCACAGGAGACTTAGAGGGCCTAATGTGACCGGCGGCCAAACTTGTCTGTATGTATTCCTCCAAAGCCTTCCTCTCAGGAATAGTAAGGTTAAATAAACGACTTTTAGGAAGAGTCGCTCCAGGGACAAATTCAATAGAACAATCATAGTCTCTATGGGGAGGCAAAACCTGCGATTCCTTCTCAGAAAAAACTCTCCAAAAATCCTGAATAGGAACAGGCAATTCTCCCCTATCCAAAGCTGCAATACGCCCGTTACAACACTTGTCATAACATTTATGGCTCCAGGATTTAATTTCACTGGTAGACCAATCCAGTACAGGATTGTGAAATTTTAACCAGGGCAATCCCAATATTACTGGAGAAGGCAAGTTATTCAACACTACCAAATCCAATTTCTCATGGTGAACACCATTAATAGTGAGAGGAAATTCACAGACCTTGAGAGTAATATTCTTCAAAGGGGAACCATCCACAGAAACCACAGCAATGGGGGATGATAAAGGTTCAGGTTCTAAATTGAGTCTTTCCACGAATCCCCCATCAATTACATTCAGAGTAGACCCGCAATCAACAAACACCCGAAATTCCATTAATTTTTTCTGAGCAATCGTGGAAGCAGCTAAAAATATACCCTTGGAATTTAAACAGGCAATATGGGCGTGACTGACCATTTTTTTTTCTTTCTTCATACGAAGCTCACAGCCTTTAATCAAATGACCAGATTTTCCGCAATAGAAACACAAGCCTTCAGAAAATCGACGGTCTTTTTCTTGAGAGCGAGGTGCCACCGATCCAATGTCCATCGGTTCACCACTGTTAGTACACACATTCTCATAACCAGAAACTGACATAGCAGAGGATTTGCTCTCATTAACCCTAGCACGCAGTCTCCTATCCACCCGTATAGCTAATTGCATAGCCTGTTGCAAATCTTCAGGTGTAGGATAAGCAATTAACAGGTCTTTAACCCTTTCACTGAGCCCAGCAAAAAATAGACTTTTCAGAGCAGAATCGTTCCACCCTGTTTGAGTAGACCAATGACGGAAATGAGTACAATATTTTTCCACATTACCTGATCCCTGTTTTAAACATCTCAACTCAGTCTCAGCTGATGCGACACGGTCAGGATCATCATATAATAGTCCCAAAGCAGAAAAAAAACTATCCACTGATCTGAAGCATGTATCACTAGGTTGCAAAGAAAAGGCCCACTCCTGAGGCTCTTTGCGCAAAAGTTACATTATGAACCCTACGAACTGGGATTCATCCCCAGAGGACTTAGGTCTCAAATGAAAATACAATAAGCAAGCATTTTTGAATGAAAAAAATTCTCGGTGTTCACCAAAAAATAAATCCGGCAAACATACCTTAGGCTCCAAGAAATGTGCTCCAGGACAGTTACTCACATGCTGACGGAGCTCGGCCACCTCCAGAGAGAGTCCCTGCAGGCGATGAACCAAATCCTGAACCGACACCATGATGGAACAGAAAAATCTTTCCTTAGAGAATTTGCTGGCTGGACTTACTGTTATGTTCTGCTACCAGAGCTAAGGAAAGAGAGGAGATCTGTCCCTACGATAGAACTCAGCTTAATCCCTACGATGTAACAGGGAACCTGATCCTGCGATCAGACCTGCTAAAGTCCTAAGCTAGTCTGTACGGAGACCTATAGATGTGGGGAAGGAATCCCTACAAGTACTAAGGACTGGGAGGAATATGGGACACCTCCTAACAGAAATAGTAGCAGACAGACGAACAAACAAAATATATAGAACATAGAGGTCAGTAGACCAAGCAAACTAACAGAGCAAGACACAGAGCACAGGCTAGCTAGAAAGTAGATATACAATGAAGTCCAGCAAAGCCAGAAGGGCGGAGCAGGATTAAATAGGCCAACAAGGTCATGTGACCAGCAAAGGAAAAAAAACCTAAGAGCAAGGTTCTAACAGGTGGTACTCCCTGACTGCAATCCACTGGTGGCGCAGTCGGACAATTAACCTCAAAACCTAAGAAAGACTGCCACTGGTTTGACCAGCCTGAGCCACGGGACCGGGTCACCGCCATGGAGACTACAGACCCCAGAGACTAGAGATGAGCGTTGTTCGACTCGAACTGTTTGCCAATCTCAAATTCGAGCTGTTTTGGGCGGTGTTCGAGCCGTTCGGCGAACACGAACGATTTGAGAAAAATTCGGCTGTTCGAGGTTATGTTCGATAACTGTTCGTGCACCAAAATCATAACTGGATTTTTTCTCAGTAATGATGAAAATTAATGTTAATACGCAGTTTGAGTGTACAGCGGGGTTGGGGGAGGGGCAGGGGATGGATCTCTTCAGGAATAATAAAGATCTCCATTTTTTTTTCTCTTTCCCGCATTTACAGTGGGGAGGTGCAATCTGTCAGCCTATCAGCAGCGCACACACGGAGCGAAGTGCTTTTTTTCACACAAGCAAGGGCATGTGTCATTGGCAGTGTATGTCACATGTCCTTGCCCTATAAGACCAAGCCATTTTCCCCGTCGCCACCATTTTCTCACTGCTGCAGCTGCGTGTTAGACGGCACCGCTGTTGCTGTGTGCGCTATACCTTGTTAATTTTAAGCCAATTTTCGCACAAATCTACAGATAGCTTGGGAGTAGGGAATAGTTGTGATTGCAGTCCTTTTAAGGACTAGGTTACAGCATTTCCTATGACTTTTATCAGGCAGGTCTGTGCTCTTAAATAGATAGATTGTGGGAGTAAAGACTAATTGTAATTGGAGTCCTTTTCAGGACTAGGTTACATCAGTTCCTATCAGTTTTTGCCAGGCAGGTCTGTGCCAGTGCTGTGCAAGTTTTTTTCACAGCATTTGGCTGAATCTAGCAAAGCTAATCCTTTTTGGCCTATTGCAGAGTGTGTTAGTCAGTGGAGTAGCCTATCTGTGTTGCAAGATATACCACCTGTGTATAGAATACCAATTTTTTTACTGCACCTAGTGAAGTAAAATCTTTTGGGCATAGCATCATTCTATTAGTCCATCTATACTGACCTCCATCAGGTTGCAAATTGAATATAATTTTTTTCTGCATCTAGCTCTGAAAAAATATTTGGGCTTCTAGCAGTGTGTGGGACTTGTTCTATTAGTCCATCTATACTGACCTCCATCAGGTTGCAAACTGAATATAATTTTTTTCTGCATCTAGCTCTGAAAAAATATTTGGCCTTCTAGCAGTGTGTGGGACTTGTTCTATTAGTCCATCTATACTGACCTCCATCACGCTGCAAATTCAAAATAATTTTTTGTCTGCATCTAGCTCTGAAAAAATATTTGGCCTTCTAGCAGTGTGTGGGACTTTCTCTATTAGTCCATCTATACTGACCTCCATCAGGTTGCAAATTAAAAATAATTTTTATCTGCATCTACCTCTGAAGAAATATTTGGGCTTCTAGCTGTGTGTGGGACTTGTTCTATTAGTCCATCTATACTGACCTCCATCAGGTTGCAAACTGAATATAATTTTTTTCTGCATCTAGCTCTGAAAAAATATTTGGCCTTCTAGCAGTGTGTGGGACTTTCTCTATTAGTCCATCTATACTGACCTCCATCAGGTTGCAAATTAAAAATAATTTTTATCTGCATCTAGCTCTGAAAAATATTGGCCTTCTAGCAGTGTGTGGGACTTTCTCTATTAGTCCATCTATACTGACCTCCATCAGGTTGCAAATTAAAAATAATTTATATCTGCATCTAGCTCTGAAAAAATATTTGGCCTTCTAGCAGTGTGTGGGACTTTCTCTATTAGTCCATCTATACTGACCTCCATCAGGTTGCAAACTGAATATATTTTTTTTCTGCATCTAGCTCTGAAAAAATATTGGGCTTCTAGCTGTGTGTGGGACTTGTTATATTAATCCATCTATACAGACCTCCATCAGGTTGCAAACTGAATATAATTTTTTTCTGCATCTACCTCTGAAAAAATATTTGGGCTTCTAGCTGTGTGTGGGACTTTCTCTATTAGTCCATCTATACTGACCTCCATCAGGTTGCAAATTAAAAATAATTTATATCTGCATCTAGCTCTGAAAAAATATTTGGCCTTCTAGAAGTGAGTGGGACTTTCTCTATTAGTCCATCTATACTGAAATCCATCAGGTCGCAAATTAAAAATAATTTTTTGTCTGCATCTAGCTCTGAAAAAATATTTGGCCTTCTAGCAGTGTGTGGGACTTTCTCTATTAGTCCATCTATACTGACCTCCATCAGGTTGCAAACTGAATATATTTTTTTTCTGCATCTACCTCTGAAAAAATATTGGGCTTCTAGCTGTGTGTGGGACTTGTTCTATTAATCCATCTATACAGACCTCCATCAGGTTGCAAACTGAATATAATTTTTTTCTGCATCTACCTCTGAAAAAATATTGGGCTTCTAGCTGTGTGTGGGACTTGTTCTATTAATCCATCTATACAGACCTCCATCAGGTTGCAAACTGAATATAATTTTTTTCTGCATCTACCTCTGAAAAAATATTTGGGCTTCTAGCTGTGTGTGGGACTTGTTCTATTAATCCATCTATACCGACCTCCATCAGGTTGCAAACTGAATTTAATTTTTTTCTGCATCTAGCTCTGAAAAAATATTTGGCCTTCTAGCAGTGTGTGGGACTTTCTCTATTAGTCCATCTATACTGACCTCCATCAGGTTGCAAATTAAAAATAATTTTTATCTGCATCTAACTCTGAAAAAATATTTGGCCTTCTAGCAGTGTGTGGGACTTTCTCTATTAGTCCATCTATACTGACCTTCATCAGGTTGCAAATTAAAAATATTTTTTTGTCTGCATCTAGCTCTGAAAAAATATTTGGCCTTCTAGCAGTGTGTGGGACTTTCTCTATTAGTCCATCTATACTGACCTCCATCAGGCTGCAAATTAAAAATAATTTTTATCTGCATCAACCTCTGAAAAAATATTTGGCCTTCTAGCTGTGTGTGGGACTTGTTCTATTAGTCCATCTATACTGACCTCCATCAGGTTGCAAACTGAATATAATTTTTTTCTGCATCTAGCTCTGAAAAAATATTTGGCCTTCTAGCAGTGTGTGGGACTTTCTCTATTAGTCCATCTATACTGACCTCCATCAGGTTGCAAATTAAAAATAATTTTTATCTGCATCTAACTCTGAAAAAATATTTGGCCTTCTAGCAGTGTGTGGGACTTTCTCTATTAGTCCATCTATACTGACCTTCATCAGGTTGCAAATTAAAAATATTTTTTTGTCTGCATCTAGCTCTGAAAAAATATTTGGCCTTCTAGCAGTGTGTGGGACTTTCTCTATTAGTCCATCTATACTGACCTCCATCAGGCTGCAAATTAAAAATAATTTTTATCTGCATCTACCTCTGAAAAAATATTTGGCCTTCTAGCTGTGTGTGGGACTTGTTCTATTAGTCCATCTATACTGACCTCCATCAGGTTGCAAACTGAATATAATTTTTTTCTGCATCTAGCTCTGAAAAAATATTTGGCCTTCTAGCAGTGTGTGGGACTTTCTCTATTAGTCCATCTATACTGACCTCCATCAGGTTGTAAATTAAAAATAATTTATATCTGCATCTAGCTCTGAAAAAATATTTGGCCTTCTAGCAGTGTGTGGGACTTTCTCTATTAGTCCATCTATACTGACCTCCATCAGGTTGCAAATTAAAAATAATTTTTTGTCTGCATCTAGCTCTGAAAAAATATTTGGCCTTCTAGCAGTGTGTGGGACTTACTCTATTAGTCCATCTATACTGACCTCCATCAGGTTGCAAACTGAATATATTTTTTTTTCTGCATCTACCTCTGAAAAAATATTTGGGCTTCTAGCTGTGTGTAGGACTTGTTCTATTAGTGTTAGAACCTTGCTGTTAGGTTTTTTTCCTTTGCTGGTCACATGACCTTGTTGGCCTATTTAATCCTGCTCCGCCCTTCTGGCTTTGCTGGACTTCATTGTATATCTACTTTCTAGCTAGCCTGTGCTCTGTGTCTTGCTCTGTTAGTTTGCTTGGTCTACTGACCTCTATGTTCTATATATTTTGTTTGTTCGTCTGTCTGCTACTATTTCTGTTAGGAGGTGTCCCATATTCCTCCCAGTCCTTAGTACTTGTAGGGATTCCTCCCCCACATCTATAGGTCTTCGTACAGACTAGCTTAGGACTTTAGCAGGTCTGATCGCAGGATCAGGTTCCCTGTTACATCGTAGGGATTCAGCTGAGTTCTATCGTAGGGACAGATCTCCTCTCTTTCCTTAGCTCTGGTAGCAGAGCATAACAGTAAGTCCAGCCAGCAAATTCTCTAAGGAAAGATTTTTTTTGTTCCATCATGGTGTCGGTTCAGGATTTGGCTAAACACCTGCAGGGACTCTCTCTGGAAGTGGCCGAGCTCCGTCAGCACGTGAGTAACTGTCCTGGAGCATATTTCTTGGAGCCTAAGGTATGTTTGCCGGATTTATTTTTTGGTGAACATCGAGAATTTTTTTCATTTAAAAATGCTTGCTTATTGTATTTTCGTTTGAGACCCAAGTCCTCTGGGGATGAATCCCAGCGCGTAGGGTTCATAATGTCACTTTTGCGCAAAGAGCCTCAGGAGTGGGCCTTTTCTTTGCAACCTAGTGATACATGCTTCAGATCAGTGGATAGTTTTTTTTCTGCTTTAGGACTATTATATGATGATCCTGACCGTGTCGCATCAGCTGAGACTGAGTTGAGACGTTTAAAACAAGGATCAGATAATGTCGAAAAATATTGTACTCATTTTCGTCGTTGGTCCACTCAAACAGGGTGGAACGATTCTGCTCTGAAAAGTCTATTTCTTGCTGGGCTCAGTGAAAGGGTTAAAGACCTGCTAATTGCTTATCCTACACCTGAGGATTTGCAACAGGCTATGCAATTAGCTATACGGGTGGATAGAAGACTGCGTGCTAGGGTTAATGAGAGCAAATCCTCTGCTATGTCAGTTTCTGGTTATAATAATGTGTGTACTAACAGTGGTGAACCGATGGAGATTGGATCGGTGGCACCTCGCTCTCAAGAAAAAGACCGTCGTTTTTCGGAAGGCTTGTGTTTCTATTGCGGAAAATCTGGTCATTTGATTAAAGGCTGTGAGCTTCGTATGAAGAAAGAAAAAAAAATGGTCAGTCATGCCCGTATTGCCTGTTTAAATTCCAAGGGTATATTTTTAGCTGCTTCCACGATTGCTCAGAAAAAATTAATGGAATTTCGGGTGTTTGTTGATTGCGGGTCTACACTGAATGTAATTGATGGGGGATTCGTGGAAAAACTCAATTTAAAACCTGAACCTTTATCATCCCCCATTGCTGTGGTTTCTGTGGATGGTTCCCCTTTGAAGAATATTACTCTCAAGGTCTGTGAATTTCCTCTCACTATTAATGGTGTTCACCATGAGAAATTGGATTTGGTAGTGTTGAATAACTTGCCTTCTCCAGTAATATTGGGATTGCCCTGGTTAAAATTTCACAATCCTGTACTGGATTGGTCTACCAGTGAAATTAAATCCTGGAGCCATAAATGTTATGACAAGTGTTGTAACGGGCGTATTGCAGCTTTGGATAGGGGAGAATTGCCTGTTCCTATTCAGGATTTTTGGAGAGTTTTTTCTGAGAAAGAATCGCAGGTTTTGCCTCCCCATAGAGACTATGATTGTTCTATTGAATTTGTCCCTGGAGCGACTCTTCCTAAAAGTCGTTTATTTAACCTTACTATTCCTGAGAGGAAGGCTTTGGAGGAATACATACAGACAAGTTTGGCCGCCGGTCACATTAGGCCCTCTAAGTCTCCTGTGGCGGTTGGATTTTTTTTTGTAAAAAAAAAGGACGGCGGTTTACGTCCTTGTCTGGATTTTCGTGAGATTAACAAAATTACGGTACGCAATCCTTACCCACTGCCATTGATTCCTGATCTGTTTAACCAGTTATTGGGGGCCAAGTGGTTCTCTAAAATTGACCTTAAGGGGGCATACAATCTGTTGCGCATGAAGGAGGGTGATGAATGGAAGACTGCTTTTAACACTCCTGTGGGTCATTTTGAGAATCTGGTTATGCCTTTTGGTCTTACTAATGCTCCTGCATTTTTTCAGAATCTGATTAATGACATCCTTAGACCTTTGATCGGTAAAAATGTGGTTGTGTATTTGGATGACATTTTGATTTATTCGCCAGATCTGGAGTCTCATTGGCGGAGCGTGCGTGAGGTATTACAGTTATTAATGGACAATTCGCTTTTTGCTAAGCTGGAGAAATGTGAGTTCGCTGTACAGAGAATTAGTTTTTTGGGCTACATTATCTCCAGCAAAGGTTTTGAGATGGATCCGGTTAAGGTTCAGGCTGTGCAGGAATGGCCTAGGCCTATTGGTTTGAAATCGATACAGAGGTTTTTGGGTTTCGCCAATTACTACAGAAAATTCATAAAAAAAATTTCTAGTATTGTCAAACCTCTGACTGATCTCACCAGGAAAGGTGCTGATGCGGTTCAGTGGTCTTCTGAGGCCATTGAAGCTTTTGTGTATCTCAAGGAGAGGTTCACCTCTGCTCCCATCCTTATGCAGCCTGATGTTACTAGGCCGTTTTTGGTTGAGGTTGATGCTTCCTCTGTGGGGGTTGGCGCAGTATTGTCTCAGGATAACGGGGATGGATTACATCCCTGTGCCTTTTTTTCAAAAAAATTTTCGGAGACTGAATTGAATTACGATATTGGTAATCGGGAATTATTGGCTATTAAACTCGCATTTGAACACTGGCGCCACTTCTTGGAAGGTGCGGAATTTCCCGTTCAGGTTCTTACGGATCATAAAAATCTGATATATCTTGACGATGCCAAGCGCCTGAATGCCCGTCAGGCTAGGTGGGCACTGTTTTTCTCGCGGTTTAATTTCTCCGTTACTTACATCCCTGGTACTAAGAATGTTAAGGCGGATGCCTTGTCTCGCAGTTTTTCTCCCATAGTCGGTGCTGAGAAAGAGGAAAACATTTTACAAGAAGGTGTTGTGATAGCTGCTTTAGACTCCGTTTTGGAAGATGAGATTCTTAAAGCTCAGGAGAATGCCCCATCTAACACTCCTCATGGGAGGTTGTTTGTGCCTGGGACCTTTAGGAGAGATTTGTTTGTTGAGTGTCACGAATCTCGGTTGGCAGGTCATCCCGGAATCTCTGAGACCAAGAGACTGGTGGGTCGCAGTTTTTGGTGGCCTGGATGGCAGAAGGAAGTCATTAAGTGGGTGCGCCAATGTACTGTATGTGCTAGATCTAAGTCCTCACATACTCCTGCTGCGGGGTTGCTTTGTCCTTTGGAGGTCCCCAGTGCTCCTTGGACACATTTGGCTATGGACTTTATAACTGACCTTCCCCCCTCTGAGGGTTTTACTGTCATCTGGGTGGTCGTGGACCGTTTTAGCAAGATGTGTCACTTGGTTCCCTTCGTCAAACTGCCCTGCGCTAAAACTCTCGCTAAGGCCTTTGTCAAGGAAATTGTCAGACTTCATGGCGTTCCTACTGACATTGTTTCTGATAGGGGTCCTCAGTTCGTGGCTCGTTTTTGGCGTGCCTTTTGTGACAGGTTGGGAATTCATTTGTCGTTTTCGTCCGGATATCATCCTGAATCTAATGGCCAGACAGAAAGGAAAAACCAGGATGTTGAGCAGTTCTTGCGTTGTTTTGTGGCAGACAATCAAGAGGGGTGGTCTGAGTTTCTGCCACTTGCCGAATTTGCTCTGAACAATCATACATCTTCTTCTGCTGGTTGTTCGCCTTTTTTTTGTTGTTCTGGGAGACATCCGTCGTTTGGGTCGTTCTCCAAGTTGGGATCTGCCGTGCCTGAGGAGGAGAATTTTTCCGGTGATTTGGAAAGAGTTTGGACGGATGTGCGTGGTAATCTTCAGGAGGCCAACAGAAAATCTAAAGACTACTTTGATAGGAAACGACAGGAGGTTTTGTTCGCTGTTGGTGACATGGTTTGGTTGTCCTCTAGGAATCTGCGGTTGAGGATTCCTTCTAAGAAATTGGGTCCCAAGTTTGTAGGGCCCTTTAAGGTGCTTCAGGTTGTCAACCAATCTGCTGTTAGGTTGGAGGTTCCTACCTCCTGGAGAATTAATCCGGTCTTTCATGTCTCTCTGTTAAAAAAAGCTGTTGTGTCGGATGGTGACGCCTCTGCCTCTGTTCCTCCGGTGGTGGAGGACGGGGAATATGAAATTTCTCGCATCCTTGACTCTAGACGGTATAGAGGTAGTTTGCAGTATCTTGTGGCCTGGAAAGGTTTCGGTCCCGAGGATAACTCTTGGGTGAGGTCAGATGATGTTTCCGCGTCCAGACTTATCAGAGCGTTTCACAGGAGATTTCCTGATAAGCCTGGTCCTAGGGGATCCGGAGGATCCTCTTAGAAGGGGGGGTACTGTTAGAACCTTGCTGTTAGGTTTTTTTTCCTTTGCTGGTCACATGACCTTGTTGGCCTATTTAATCCTGCTCCGCCCTTCTGGCTTTGCTGGACTTCATTGTATATCTACTTTCTAGCTAGCCTGTGCTCTGTGTCTTGCTCTGTTAGTTTGCTTGGTCTACTGACCTCTATGTTCTATATATTTTGTTTGTTCGTCTGTCTGCTACTATTTCTGTTAGGAGGTGTCCCATATTCCTCCCAGTCCTTAGTACTTGTAGGGATTCCTCCCCCACATCTATAGGTCTTCGTACAGACTAGCTTAGGACTTTAGCAGGTCTGATCGCAGGATCAGGTTCCCTGTTACATCGTAGGGATTCAGCTGAGTTCTATCGTAGGGACAGATCTCCTCTCTTTCCTTAGCTCTGGTAGCAGAACATAACAATTAGTCCATCTATACTGACCTCCATCAGGTTGCAAACTGAATACAATTTTTTTCTGCATCTACCTCTGAAAAAATATTTGGGCTTCTAGCTGTGTGTGGGACTTGTTCTATTAGTCAATCTATACTGACCTCCATCAGGTTGCAAATTGAATATAATTTTTTTCTGCATCTAACCCAGCCAATAGTTTTGGCCTAATACCACAGTTTGGACACTCAGCTCTGCTCGGTTCCCATCCATTGTTTTTTTGTGCAAACAACTCCAGAGTTGTGAATTAGTTAACCACCAAAATGAGTGGAAAAAGGCCTACTGCTGGTGGAAAGGGGAATAGGTGTGTTGGGAAGGGGAAAAAAGGTTGTGTCCGTGGGGTAGGTGTTAAAGCAACAGTAACATCTGCAGAAGAAAGACCATCTTCCAGCCAAACTAAAATGTCTACTTCTTTTAGCGGACAATGTGATAAGATCCCTTTCTTACGGCCACGCCAATCGCTACAAATTCCAGATGAGGCACAAAAACAGCAGGTGCTTCAACGGATATCAAGTGCTCCTTTAAGTGGGCTCTCCTCCACTTCAACTTCAACATCACAAATACTCCAGTCCTCAAAGGTGTAACAACAATCGCACTTGCTTCCTCACAGCTCCCAAATCTCCAGCTGCCCGTCTGAGTATGAGGTAGAACAGATGGTTGAGTCTGCAGAGCTGTTTACTCATACTATAGCCTGGGAATCAGAGGTCGACTCCAGCGCTTCTGTGAATCCAGACGAGGAAATGATCTGCACTGATGCCCAGAATCTTTATGAGTCGGATCCAGGACCAGACGCAGAAGGTTCTGACCATAATGTAGACCCTCGTTCCCAAACTGTAACTCCTGTTGGTGGAGACAATGAGGAAGACGATGATGAGACTCAAATACCTGATTTGAGCGACAACTTTAGTTTTTTGTCAGGGCAGAAACAGGTTGGCTCTGAGGACGACGGGTGTGATAACGCACAGGGTGATGATGATGAGGTTGGAGATCCCACTTACTGTCAACCCACAGTCAGCCATGAGAAGAGATCAGCAGAGGAGGTGGAGGAAGATGCTAGTGACGACAAGGTCAGGTTGCGCCTTCCTGGACAGAGACGTAGTACTGGAAGCATGTCAACAACTGCATCCTCAAACACAACTCTGCCTCTCACCACAAGTCGTGGTGGCTCTTCAGGTCGCATGGGTGCTAAGCCTTGCATAGCCTGGGCATTTTTTCAGATCGATAAAGATGACCCAACTCGTGTTATCTGTAACATTTGTCAGCAAAAGCTAAGTAGAGGCCAAAAAATACATAGTTTGAGTACTTCATGCATGAACCGGCACATGGACATGAATCATAAGTTGCAGTGGGAAGCTCAGTGTGCTACAATGCGGCCTAGCCGGCCGGGCCAACCACCGTCTGCCATATCTTGTGCATCCACGGCCTCTTCATCCTCTGTGACTGGGGGGACAGCAGTCACACCTGTTTTGGGGCGCAGACCTGCCACCTCTTTACCTGCAACAGCCAGCGTGATTGGCAGGTCATCATTTTCTTTGGAGGTGGTAACACCAGCTGGTGTTGAGCGCTGTCCGACATCGATAGCACCACCTTTGGATCAAGGCAACCTAACATGTCCGCCTGCATCTTCCTCACAGACCGGCAGTTTGCCGGTGACACCCTTATCAACCCCGTCTAAGCACAATAGCCAGCCCTCGGTCCCTCAGATGTGGACAAGTAAAAGACCATTTCCTCCTAGCCATGAGAAAGCTAAGAGGTTGAATTTCACCATCTGTAAGCTCTTGGCTACAGAAATGCTGCCTTTCCGCCTGGTGGACACAGAGGATTTTCGAGACCTTATGTCCGTCGCAGTGCCCCAGTACCAGATGCCCAGTCGGCACTACTACTCAAAGAAAGGTGTGCCTGCGCTCCACCAGCATGTCGCACACAACATCACCGCTTCTTTGAGAAACTCTGCGTGTGACAGGGTGCATTTCACCACAGACACTTGGACGAGTAGGCATGGACAGGGGCGTTACATGTCGCTGACTGGGCACTGGGTAACTATGGTGACAGCAGGACAAGGGGCTGCTGTCCAAGTCTTGCCGTCCCCACGAGTTGTGCGTCAATCCTCTTTATCTCAAAGTTCCTCCACTGCTTCTGCCTCCTCAACCTCCTCTCGGTCTTCCACCTGCACCCAAAGCCTGTCTGGTCATGCCACAAGCTTTCTAACTGCGCAGAAGGGATCCTGCACACCTCCTTACTATGCTGGCAGTAGGGCTCAACGTCATCAGGCGGTTTTTACTTTGAAATGTCTGGGAAATGTGAGTCACACAGCTGAGGAGTTGTGGTTAGCTCTGGAGAAACAATTTCATGAATGGTTGTCTCCACTGGACCTGAAACCAGGGAAGGCCGTGTGCGACAATGCTGCAAACCTGGGTGCGGCCCTTCGCCGGGGCAATGTCACACACGTGCCTTGTATGGCTCACGTGTTGAACCTGGTTGTCCAGCAATTTTTAGCCCACTATCCCAGACTAGATGGCCTTCTGCAGAGGGCACGGTCGCTGTGTGCTCACTTCCGCCGTTCGCATCCCGCAGCTCAGCGACTTACATCTCTACAGAAGTCGTTGGGCCTGCCACTTCACCGGCTAAAATGCGATGTGCCTACCCGGTGGAATTCAACTCTGCACATGTTGCAGCGACTGTGGCAGCACCGACAAGCCCTGGTGCAATACGTTCTGACATATAGCCTGGGCCAACGAGATCCAGAGGGGGGGAAATCACGCTGGAGGAGTGGTCTCAGATCAGGGACCTATGCACTCTTCTGCACAGTTTTGAAATGGCGAAGAAGATGTTTAGTGCTGACGATGCCATTATCAGCATGACTATTCCGGTGATTTACATGCTGGAGCACATGTTAAACAGAATTCGGAGTCAGGTGGTGGCACAAGAGGAGGTGGAGGAAGTAGAGGAGGAGGAGTTGTATGCGGTAGGGCTAACATCTGCAAGGTCCAGACGGTCGGCAGCACTAAGGCGGCAGGCATGTGAGGGTGGGGGAGATGGTTTTACCAGGGTGCATGGTAGCAGCCAACTAGTGAGGAAGGTGCAGGAGCCCAGGAAGAAGTGGAGGACGAACTGATGGAATACTCATCAGATGAGGGAGACCTCGATCACATTTCTGTTGTGCGAGGTTGGGGGGAGAGGGCAGAAGAAGGAAGCATGATTGTTACCTCGCCACCAACACAACAGGGACTTGGTGCTCCTGGATGCGCAACACACATGAGTGCCTTCTTGCTGCACTACTTGCAACATGACCCTCGAATTGTGAGAATTAAAAATAATCCTGACTACTGGGTTGCCACACTGTTAGATCCCCGGTACAAAAGTAAATTTGCAGAAATTATTCGTGCCATAGAAAGGGATGCACGCATGCAGGAGTATCAGCAGAGACTGTTGCAGAATTTTACATGTGCTTTTCCACAAAACACCAGTGGTGCACGTAGTGAATCTCACAGTTCCAACTTGCCAACCGTGGGACCGTCAAGTGTTCAGCACTCAAACCGTAACAGAACCACAGTATCTGCTGGTAACATCAATTTTGCGGAATCATTTCACCACTTTTTTAGCCCATCCTTTGCAAGGCCACAGGAGACAAGAAGTCTGACACATAGTCAACGCCTAGAGACGATGGTACAGGAGTATCTCCAAGTAAACATTGAAGCCATGACTGTGTCACTGGACCCTTGCTCTTTTTGGGCTTCCAATCTGGATAAATGGTCGGAGCTAGCCACTTACGCCTTGGAGATCTTGTCATGCCCCGCAGCCAGCATTCTGTCTGAACGTGTGTTCAGCGCTGCTGGTGGTGTGCTAACAGATAAGCGCACGCTGCTCTCCACTGATATTGTAGACAGACTCACGTTCATAAAGATGAACAAATCATGGATCCGAAACGACTTTTCTACCCCTGTGTCATCCTGGGGAGAGTAAAAGCTTGATGATTGGTTAAAATCACCCTACCAACCGTTTTAAGCTTTCAAATTACTAATCATGCTTATCTGTATCTTGGCTGGAAAATAATTTGGGCTTTGTAGCAGTGTGCAGCACTGATTCTATTAGGCCATCTATAATAAGCTCCACCAGATTTAAAATTACTAATCATGTTTATCTGTATCCTGACTGGAAAATAATTTGGGCTTTGTAGCAGTGTGCAGCACTGATCCTATTAGGCCATCTATACTAAGCTCCACCAGATTTAAAATTAATAATAATTTTTAGCTGCATCTAACCCAGAAAATAATTTTGGGGCTCCGAGATGCGCAAGACACATAAGTGCCTTCTTGCTGCACTACCTGCAACATGACCCTCATATTGTCAGAATTCAAAGTAATCATGACTACTGGGTTGCCACACTCTTAGATCCCCCAAACTTTTCGATCAACCTTTTCATTTTAATAAAGACCAAAAAAATGGTCATTTTTGAAATTATAAGCATTAGCAGGTTATTAGAAACTGAAATCAAACAGTTTTCAACTCAAAACTTTATTCTAGGTGATGTTACATTTTTACATAGGACCCCTTGTTCGAAAGGAGCTTCTGAATTCTCTCGTCCATTGAATTTGTCAGGTTTTGGATGGTTTCTGCTTCAATTGTTTTGCATGAGGACAGAATACCCTCCCAGAGCTGTTGCTTAGATGTGAACTGCCTCCCGACATCATAGACACTCCTTTTGATGATGCTCCAGAGGTTCTGAATGGGGTAGAGGTCAGGGGAGCATGGGGGTCACACCATAAGTTTGTCCCCTTTTATGCCCATATCAGCCAGAGATGCAGATGTTTTATGTGCAGCATGAGATGGTGCATTATCATGCAAAAAAATGATCTCGCTGTGAAATACACGGTTCTTCTTCTTGAACCATGGCAGGAAGTGCTGTTTGAGAAAATCCACATACATTATGGACTTCATCTTTAGCGCCTTCAGGGATGCTAAAGGGGCCGACAATCTCTCTCCCCATGATTCCAGCCCAAAACATTACTCCACCTCCTCCTTGTTGGCGCTGTAGCCGTGTTTGCGTGGGGTGTCCATCAACCAGCCATCCTCCACTCCATCCATCTGGACCATCGAGCGCTGCACGGCACTCATCCGTGAACAAAACAGTTTTGAAATCAGCCTTCATGTGATGTTTGGCCCACTGGAGCCGTTTCTGCTTGTGTGAAGTGGATAGAGGAGGTCGACAGGATGGCGTATGCACAGCTGCAAACCTCTGAAGGACCCTGCATCTTGTTGTTCGGGGGACGTTGGAGGCACCAGCAGCTTCAAAAACTTGTCTGCTGCTATGACAAGGTTTTTTTGCCGCTGCTCTTTTAACCTGACATAATTGCCTGTAGGAAAGAGTCCTCAATTTGCCCTTATCAGCACGCACACGTGTGTACTGTGAATCAGCTACATACTTCTTGATTGCCAAGACACTTCATCCTGATCATCGCACAATGTTGATTGTAGTCATGCCTTGACCTAAACACTCCACAATTTGTTGCTTCTCAGCAGCCGACACATCCTTTTTCTTTCCATTTTGTCAGAAAATGTAGGCTGCTTAATAATGTGAGACAGCCTTCTTAAGTAGTCTTGCCTTTCATTGGACACACCTGCCAAACTAATTTGCACAGGTGTCTGCAATTGCTTACAGTGATATAAAGAGCCCTGACACACATCACCATTAATGAGTTTAACTGACAAACAAACAAATTCTTCCCTTATCACTCCTAAACACTTTTTGCATAATAATTTGGAACACAGTGTACATGTGCTTTTCCACAAAACACCAGTGGTTCACGCAGTGAATCTTACAGTTCTAACTTGCCAACCGTGGTCTGTATGGAGTTGTTCAATAAAGGGCCCAAAATTAAGATAACATAGATGGGAGAGGTCTCTATGAATAGGAATTCCTAAGTATTTGATACCCTGTGATGGCCAGGCAAAGGGAAAGTTGGACTGGATGGAATCCTATATGGATTTGGGGAGGGAGACATCGAGGGCCTCAGACTTCGCTGCATTGATTTTAAAATTTGACCATGTAACAAAGTGATCTATTTCAGCCATAACAGCATGGATGGATATATGTGATTGAGTTTTATATACTAGGACATCATCAGCAAATAGAGAGCACTTGTACTCGGTGCCTCCCACCTCAATCCACCTAATATTGGGGTTATGGCGAATTGATGAGAGCAAGTGCTCCATCACTAGGATGTATAAGAGAGGGGACAGAGGACATCCCTGCCTTGTCCCATTGGTGATTGTGAAAGGTGATGAAAATGTTCTGATGCACCCCCTGGGCCTTGGAACACCCGGAACCGGACCCTTTTTGGTGGATGCTGGTGGTTGTAGTCTTCGTGGCGGCGACCCGGTTCCGTGGCTCAGGGTGGTCAAACCAGTGGCGGAACTATTTATGTGGTTTTGATGTTTAAATGTCCGACTACGCCACCCGTGGATTGCGGTCAGAGTGAACCGCCGCTGCAGGGCAGACCGCTGAGGCTGGTGTTGTGGGTGCAGCAGAGCGTAGCATAACTCCCCACGGGAGGAGTATAGCCTCAGGGCAGTGTATGCGGAGGATGGGGGTGATGGTGCAGGGCAGCAGCAGTAACGACACGGAGTCAGTGATGCAGTCCAGGGCCTTTACTCACAGTTCTTATTATCCAGACCACGTCTGCAGGTAACGGCTGCCCACGTCGTACTGTGCTCACCAGGTGAGGGGCTCAGACAACTCCCAGATAACTTTGGAGCGCTTCACAGGACCCCCTTTGTGTGTCCTTTGTCTGGCCTTTCTTACCAACCCTTCTGTCCGGCTGCCTCGGGCCTCCTCTTGGTAAACTTGGCGCCAGTTTCCCTGGCCCTATGTGGTGTCTTCCTAGCGGGTGTAGCGAGGGGCTGCGCCACATAAAATGTCACAGCCTCCGGTTTCTAGCTGAGGGTCGTTTCCTGCCTCCACTAGATTTGGGGACCGGTCTCCCCCTTTGGCCTGACCCCTCTACGCAGGTGGATTCGGGCGTGCGGTGGCGACTCGCCCGTCCGCACCCCTGGGATCCCTTCATTCCTCGTTCCTGTAGCCTTCTTCGCTCCTCTTCCTTCCTTCTCCCTCTTCCAGGCCTGGGCCTCTGTTACTAGGCCCGCCTCCGGAGCAGAGCTCATGCAGAGCCCCTGCTCCCTGCCACTTCTGCTCAGACTTCTCTGCACTGAAATAAGATGGTGCCCACCTTTTATACTCCCTTCTCAATGCACCCAGGAACTGCTTCCTCCCTGCTCCTGCACTACAGGGTTCCCCTTCCTCAGTGTTCCCTCCCCCCACTCCAGCCAGGGACAGGGACTGTCGTGCCCATCTCAGAGGCATATTGGTCGCCCTGCCCCACGGCAATGTGGTGTAATGCATGCAGGTGTCGGGTCCTGATCCACACTCCATCCTTACCTGAGAGTGCAATATCACACCTCTGGGTGAGGTGCAATACCTCTGTAGCAACCGAGCCCTCAGGGTGCTACAGTTCCATTTATCTTCAGCCTAGGTGACATATTGTGATACAGGGCCGTGATTTTGGCTATAAAAGGGTCCCCTAGACCCCTACCCCAAGCTTTTTAAGAGAATCATATATGGCGTGCCACGAGACTCTATGGAATGCTTTCTCAGCATCCAACGAGAGTATCTAATTACAAATTTTTAACTGCATCTAGCCCAGGAAATACTTTGTGCCTAGTAGCAGTGTCTGCTAGTCAGCGGATTATCCCGGCTGTTAAGCAAGCTACACCACCTGTAGTTTGGACACTTAATTTTTTCAAAGGAAATGCTTCGGGACCACGGGATACTCAGTGAAGAGCATCAGGAGGCACCCCAAGGCATAGGGGCTGGGACTGGCAGTAGGATGCCTTGCGGTGGACAGCCGAACTCGATCCTTATAAAAGCTTTTTAACTGCAGCAGCTTTAGTGGACGCTACTGGAGCTGGAATTACGCGGCTGCTGGCATGAGACTTGCCCTCCAATAGATCCTTGTAAATGGATTTAAAGTGTATTCAGTCAAATTAGAGAGACAATTTAAATTAAAAAGCTTAGAGCTGCCTCCACCACAGGGGGGCTCGCTCGACCCACCAGCGGACAGGCACCAGTATTGGGAGAGGGGGGCTGGCCGTCAGGGTTCACCGCGGCTCTGGCACAAACCCGGCGACACGGAGGTGGCACGGGCAGGAGCGGACTGAACGTGTCGGCTTCTCACTTTTTGGATTTTAGAAGGGCATGACATGCCTATATCTGTGTCTCCCCCTCCTTTTACTCCTCCACCTCTTTTCTTTTCGCATGACTATATGTACTTGTCACTTTTCCATGTGTTAGTTGTGTCTTCTGAGCAGTTTGTCAGCTTTTGGACACCTTTGAAGGTGTTTTCTATGTGTTTCTATGTGTTTTTGTTTGCCTGCCATTGGTTTTAACGGTGTTCGAAGGTGTTCGACGAACAGTTCGACGAACAGTTCGGCGAACACACGGGTGTTCGACGAACCGAACCGAACTCAAACACTACGGGGGTGGCTCAACACTAGTGAAGAGCACAGGGCGCCAGTGGCGACTTTGCCAATCCTGGTGTTCTGTGGCAAATGCCATGCGTCCTGCATGGTGTTGGGCTGTGAGCACAACCCTCATCTGTGGACTTTGGGCCCTCATACCACCCTCATGGAGTCGGTTTCTAACCGTTTGTGCAGACATATGCACATTTGTGGCCTGCTGGAGGTCATTTTGCAGGGCTCTGGCAGTGCTCCTCCTGTTCCTCCTTGCACAAAGGCGGAGGTAGAGGTCCTGCTGCTGGGTTGTTGCCCTTCTGCGGCCCCCTCCACGTCTCTCGGTGTACTGGCCTGTTTCCTGGTAGTGCCTCCAGCCTCTGGACACTACGCTGACAGACACAGCAAACCTTCTTGCCACAGCTCACATTGATGTGTCATCGTGGATGAGCTGCACTACCTGAGCAACTTCTGTGGGTTGTAGAGTCCGTCTCATGCTACCACGAGTGTGAAAACACAACCAACATTCAAAAGTGACCAAAACATCAGCCAGAAAGCATTGGTACTGAGATGTGGTCTTTGGACCCCACCTGCAGAACCACTCCTTTATTGAGGGTGTCTTGATAATTGCCAATAATTTCCATCTATTGTCTATTCCATTTGCACAACAACATATGAAACTGATTGTCAATCAGTGTTGCTTCCTAAGTGGACTGTTTGATTTCACAGAAGCTTGATTTACTTGTAGCTATATTCTGTTGTTTAGGTGTTCCCTTTATTTTTTTGAGCATTGTATATGGTCACTGTCATTTCAACAAACTCTTGCTTATTACATTTGCAAAGCAGTCACTAAAAGTGTAATATACTTTCATTGCCAAAACTGTTTAATCCTAGAACGCATGACCATAAAAATCTACTTTTTCACATACCCGGGGCCTTTTAGGCCCGTGTGCAAATAACATGGCATAACTCAAACAAAAATGACAAACAACTATATACCTGTGGAATACCTAGAGTTTCAAAATTCTAACTAAAGTAATCTTGCAGAAAATAGAAAACAATTAACAGGGCGGGCCTGCGAGGCCCCAGGTATGCGTTCTAGGGTTAAGCAAAAAATTGTTCTAAAGTTATGGCCACTAGGTGTTATGAATACCTTCCATTCAAATTGTATCATGTCAATTGCCAAGACTGATCCATCTACAGTTACAAACAAGTAAGACAGATTACAGTAAGTAGGGACATGTTCTTACAAGTTCAATGCTGCTCCTTTCACGGTATTAAAGGACCCTCTGCTACACATGCTGCCTCTTAACAGCACACTGTAGCAGGGTCAAACTGGCCCTCGGGCAAATCGGGCAAATCAGGGTGCCGATATTATTAACAGTTGTGATGGAGCATAGGGCCACAGGCTCCATCACTTACCTTGGAAAGCTTCTCTTTCATCTGCGACCTTGCAGGGGACATCAGCGGTGTAATGACGTCACTGCATTGCGCCACCAGCATCCACTGTGAGACCAGATCGAAAAGGAGACAGGCACTGTAGAGGTGTTTAGATTAAGTGAGTAAAAGGATTTTTTCTGCTTGAGAGCTGTGGGGGACCAACATACTATAAAAGGGGCTGTGTGGTAGAGCACGATCATATATTGGGTGCTGTGTGGGAGACCATCATACTATATGGGGGTTGTGGGGTGGACCACCATACTATATAGGGTGCTGTTTGGGGGATCATCATACTATATGGGGGGCTGTTGGAGGGACCATCATATTATATAGGGTCTGTTGGGAGGACCATAATTCTATATCATGGGGTGTGGGATGGATCACCATATTATATAAGGGGCTGTTGGGGGTATCATCATACTATATAGGGGTTGGACCATCATACTGTATAGTGGGCTATTGAGGGAGCATCATATTGTGTGGGGAGGTGTTGGGGGGGCCATCATACTATATAGGGGCTGTGGGTGGATCATCATAATGTTTTGGGGCTGTGGGGGATCTTCATAGTGTTAGGGGGGGTAAGGGGGAACCGTCATACTGTGTACGGTAGTTGTGGTGAACATTATACTGTGTAGCGGCCTATGGGGTACATAATACTATGTGGGGGGGTGAGATGATCTTCTCATAGTTATGGGGAACATAAAACTGTATGGGGTGCTTATGGGGGACATAAAAATATATATGAAGGGTGTGGGGGCCATCTTACTGTTTGGAGTGCTCTTGGGCATAATGATTTGTGTAGGATTTGTGGGGCAATCATATTGTGTAGGGACATAATACTCTACAGGGGTCTTGAAAGGGGTGTCATTATGGGTGAGACCACTTAGGGGCTTTAGTACTGGCAAAAGTGCTGCAATACATATCCTCCATTTCTTAAAAAGTTGGGAGATATGTTTTTTTTTACTGTGATCTAATAGGAGTTTTTCTATGGGGCGCCTGGTATTTCTATGTGCACCCCTGGTCAGGAGCCGAATTACAATAAAGAGGCAACAAGAGTCATTATTATAAGGGGGCACACTGGAGCATCACTATCATTATAAGGGAAGCAAGGAGGCATTATTGTAAGAATGCATAGAGGGTGTTTTTATTATTATGTGGCGGTACTGGATCATTATTAAAAGTGGTCAAGGGGGAGTATTATTAAAAGGGGCACAGGGGAATTATTTTAAGGCAGTTGCGGTTTGTGTATAGGTGGTAAAATGTGAGTAGGGTCCTGGAAAAGCAGTAAAGTAAAGATGTCTGTGTGTTACATTTTACAGAGTTTAATTATAGACGGAAGAAGAAGTCATAGTGATCTGAACTGAATGCAAAGGAGAAAATAAAATGAATGACAACAATCAGCGAGAGCCTCACTGGTGAGAACCTGCACAGTAAACACATACATGGTTTCAGAGCACTGGTGTAGACCTGATATTACCATTTGGTGGCATGGTGGTGATATCAGTCCTAGTACAGTGGTTTTGGTTAAAGAGGTTGTCCAGGCTTGAAGTTAAAGTCTGCAGTCATTCAATGAATCCTCACGCACTGTGAGGATTCTCCGGTGCCGTCACCTAGAGTGGGCGATCATGTGACCGCAAGTATGCGATTTTAATACATGTGCTGACTAGATGTGAATGGTCTTGCTCAATACAAGTGAATTTAGCAAAGCCGAGTGTGTTTAGCTGGAATGTGGCACGAAGTGTGGAAATCACATGACTGCTTACTCCCAATGCCGCCACCGGAGAATCCTGACAGTGCGTGCTGTGAGGATTCAGAAGTCTAAAATCACATAGACTTTAACCTCAAGCCTGGACAACCTCTTTAATGATCAGAATGGTGGTATTATCAATACTGTACATGTTGGTAATATTTGGTTATGGTTTATTGGTATTTGTCTGTTATATTGCAATATTGTTATTGTGATATTATTATTATTCAATCTTATATAGTGATATTATCGGTATTATTAGAAATACTGGTCTTGTAGTAAATCTTGATATCCTCCAGGCAGGGTAATAGTAGTAATAGATATCCCCATCTGAGGCTTGAGGGCAAGGACAGCATTGGCCCATTTTGGGGGTTTTGTGTGAAATAATGTCCAATTTGCCTTTTTTTCTGTTTTTTGTGTTGTTTCAATACACACAAAAAGGAAATAAACATGTGTACAACAAAACATGTGTAATTACAATAATTTCCTGGGAGAAATAATTCATTTTCTGGAACAATTTCAAGGGTGCCAAAACGATTGACCATGACTATATTTGCTCAAATGTAACTAGGAAATCTTTGAAATGACAGTTATGGTGGCTAGTTCCATGTTACAAACAATGTGTAGAGGAAAACTATTAGTAATGTTATTACAACGTTTGTTTAGACAGCAACTTAGGGCTTTGGAGGTATGTCCACAATTTTGGAGGTGGTACGTAAATTCTAAGGCATAAATAACAAAGACTGACCCACAGTTCATAAAGAAGGCGATATTTCATTATTTTGGTAGATCGAGAAGTGAACTTTTAAATAGGTTATAGATAAATAGTGCTGTCACAAACTAAGATTGCACCAATAACTCTCTGTTATTTTGGGGGGAAAAATAACCAGGTGAGAAATCTCAACTACAGGTTTCAGGCAGCTCAGAGCTAACATTTTTTTCTGTTAATTTTTGAACATCTGAAAGTGGGTTTGTTTTGGAACAATATCTTTCAGTTAAGGATCATGTTTCAAGACATTCTAATGATATCTCTTGAGTTTGAGTAAAGTTTCTTGAAATTTACAGGTCCATGCTAGTGTTGAGCATTCCGATACTGAAATATCGGGTATCGGCCGATATTCGCGGTATCGGAATTCCGATACTTAATTCCGATACTTTTGCAATATCGTATACCGGAATCGTAAGTTCCCATAATGCAATGAGCCAGTTTCATTTTATTCAGCCAATGAGGATCCTAAGAAGTGTGGGCACATCCTGTTAGGCATGTAGGCATCTTAACTAATGGCATGGCTGTGATTGGCTGCTGAAATGATGTCGTGATGCACTATAAAAGCCGCCGCCGCCATTTTCAGCTCACTCTGCTGTAAATTCAGTTAGGGATAGGACGCTGTTGTTCTGAGGGACAGTTTTAGCTACCTATTTGGTCTATTCTGCTTTACCCAAGCTACTTTATAAATCACTGTGCCTTGCAGCGTTAGTGCACAGTTCTCTGTGCTGTTCACCGCTGTCTGCAAGGTCTGTGTGTGTGAGTGCAGCTCACCCTGTAGTGTGTGCTTCAGCCACGTCTGGTTGTAGTGCACTCAGTGTGTGTCACTGCCTCATACATTGTCCTTTTTTGCCAATTCATAATTTTTCCTGATATCTCCTATTAGTGTGGTGGTTCCATCCGTATTCTGCTAAATTGGTTCCAAACACACTATATAGGAGTAGATGGAGAATTTTTTTTGGTCTTGCAGCACTAGTGCACAGTGCTCTGCATCTGCACTGTTCACCGCTGTCTGCAAGGTCTGTGTGTGTGAGTGCAGCTCACCCTGTAGTGTGTGCTTCAGCCACCTCTGGTTGTAGTGCACTCAGTGTGTGTCACTGCATCATACATTGTCCTTTTTTGCCAATTCATAATTTTTCCTAATATCTCCTATTAGTGTGGTGGCTCCATCCGTATTCAGCTAAATTGGTTCCAAACACACTATATAGGAGTAGATGGAGAATTTTTTTTGGTCTTGCAGCGCTAGAGCACAGTGCTCTGCATCTGCACTGTTCACCGCTGTCTGCAAGGTCTGTGTGTGTGAGTGCAGCTCACCCTGTAGTGTGTGCTTCAGCCACGTCTGGTTGTAGTGCATTCAGTGTGTGTCACTGCCTCATACATTGTCCTTTTTTGCCAATTCATAATTTTTCCTCATTTCTCCTATTAGTGTGGTGGTTCCATCCGTATTCAGCTAAATTGGTTCCAAACACACTATATAGGAGTAGTTAGAGGAGCCTTTCTGCAGCATTGTGCCCTGCAGCCCCAGCCAGATTAGTTTAGCCTATTTTTTGTAGCCTCATCTATTGCATTGTAGGTTACCTTCCTACATTGTAATAGCTGCAAAAAGTTTGTGATACTATCGGTATTACATCTTTGGGCACATCCAGTGTCTTTTTGTGACAAAAAAAACCTAAATAAAGTTCACCAAACACTCCACTTTACAGTTGTGTAGGCCACATTAGCTCATATTAAAGTCTAGTCCACACTTTATAAAATTTGCGTTTCTTATACCTGTTAGCAGCAGTTCAGGAATAAGCACACTAAGCCCTTAGTACTTTTCTGTCTATCTTTATCAGTCTACCAAGATGAAGAAGGCAGGGAGTAAGGCATGTGGTCGAGTTTCTGCAGGGAGAGGACGTGAGGATTCTGTGCCTGCAGGGAGAGGACGTGGGGATTCTGTGCCTGCTGCGGCCACCAGTGACTCAGCATCCCCCAGTTTTACCAGGGAACAGTCCTTTATGCGCAGCTTTGTAGGAGCTAGCCATACCCCAAATTGAAGCCGTTGTCGGATGGATGGCAGCTAACGCATCGACTTCCATTGGTTCCAGATCGTCTCAGGTCCTGAGCACTGAAGAGCACCCATCTGTCTCTTCACCACCTGCCAAATTTGCCAGGCCGTCAGAGAGCCCTGGACAGGAGCCATCTCTACTTCTGTTCTCTGAATCTCTTGGCTTGGAAAGAGGGGGCCAGCCAAGCAGAATTTGAGAATTTGAAGAAGAGGTAGTATGCAGTGATGCGCAACCGTTTTGTCTCTCTGAATCTGAAGAGGCGGGTGGGCCAGTGCCTATGGTCAGCAGTACACCTCAGTACGCATCTGATGATGAGACTCAGGTGCCACTTTCTGGTGTGTACTCTGCTGTCGAGACTACCCAGGAGAAGCAGTTGTTTGAAGAGGGTGGTGTAGATGATGAGGTCCTTGACCCATCATGGCGTGAGGGACAGGAAGGTGTTGGGAGCAGCTCTGAGGAAGAGATTCCCCGAACGGCCCAAAAAGGAGGGAGAGGGAGGGGGCAGACTTGGTTGCCTGTAGCCTCCACTTCGGCACCCATTAGGAGCATGGCTCTTCCAAAATCCAAAGCGGGCGCTCCCAAGACTTGCAGTGCCTGGTCCTTTTTTGACACAGTTGCAGATGACATTTGCTTTGTCAAATGCAAGCTGTGTAATCAGAAGGTGAAAAGAGGGAAAAGTGTCAGCAACCTTAATACCACAAATATGTGGAAACATGTGCGGACCAAGCACGTGGTGGAGTTACGAAAACACACTGAAGACCTAGGCCAACCTACAGCGCCACCTACCACCTCTTCAGCTCGTGTTGTAGCCTCTTCCTCCAGCTCACACACAGCTGGTTCGGCTTTCTCACAGGATCGCCATGGAAGAATCTCTGGCACTGTTGTACAGAGACACAGTGTAATTCCACCCACAGCACCACTTTCCCTGTCATCCTCACACTCCCAGGCCAGTCTACAGCCATCGTTAGCACAGGCATGGGAGAAAAGGCGCCCATACTCGGCAAACCACCCCTGAGCACAGGCTCTGAATGATGGCATTGCTAAACTACTGGCCCTTGAAATGCTATCATTCAGGCTGGTGGAGACTGACACCTTCCGTAACTTTATGGCATTGGCAGTTCCACAATACAACGTGCCCAGCCGCTTTTATTTCAGCAGGCAAGCCGTCCCTGCCCTGCAACAGCATGTGGAGGGAAAAATTAAACATGCGCTACAAAACGCCATCAGTAGCAAGGTCCACCTGACCACCGATGCGTGGACCAGTAAGCATGGACAGGGACGATACCTTTCCCTCACTGCCCATTGGGTATATGTTGTGGAGCCGGGTACAGATCTTGAGAGTGGCGCTGTATGTGTTCTGCCAACTCCAAGGATTGCAGGAATCCAGTCTGTACACATTGACTCCCCCTCATACTCCAGTTCCTCTGAATCAGCGCTGCAGGAGCCATCACGGTCTACCTCCACATCGACCCGTGAACGGTTACCTGTTATGATGACCGATATGAGCACAGCCGTGGCCAAACGTCAACAGGCCATATTAAAATTAACTTCTTTGGGCAATCGAAGCAACACAGCGCAGGAGCTCTGGAATGCCATGAAGAAGCAGAGCGATGTGTGGTTTGTGCCAGCGAATCTCCAGCCAGGAATGGTAGTGTGTGACAATGGCCGAAATCTGGTGGCAGCTCTGGGCCTAGGCAAGCTCACTCACATCCCATGTCTGGCACATGTGCTCAACTTGGTCGTGCAGAGTTTTTTGAGGGACTATCCGGATCTTGATGCACTGCTTCACAAGGTCCGCATAGAGTGCGCTCACTTGCGGCGTTCCAGCAACACAAGATCACGCATTGCAGCTCTGCAGCGCCGATTACGTCTTCCGGAACATCGCATCATATGTGACCTACCCACCAGGTGGAATTCAACGTTACATATGTTGGAGAGGTTGTGTGAGCAGCAGGCAGCAGTAATGGAGTACCATCTGCAGCAGGCACAAACAAGTCACAGTGCGCGCCGTTCACACTTCACCACCACTGAGTGGGCCTCTATGAAGGACATTTGCCACGTTTTGCGTGCCTTCTATTATTCCACGCGGATGGCGAGTGCAGATGATGCACTAGTCAGCATGACTATCCCCCTTATCTGCCTGCTTGAAAAAACACTGCAAGCACTAAGGGACGAGGTTTTGGAAGAGGTGGAGGATGAGGAGTCACAAATGCCATCTGCTTCTCTACAGTCTGCACAACGTGGTTCCTCACAAAGGCCTAGGCAGGGGACACTTTGTGAGGAGGATGAGCAGGAGTCAATGGATGAGGAAGACATCTGTCCAGAGGAGGGAGGTACACAATGATCTACTAGTCAGTATCTAGAGCGAGGGTGGGGTGATGCAGAGCAGGCAGAGATCACGCCTCAAGCAGGGGACAGCGTTTCTTGGCCAGTTGGCAGTCTGCAGCACATGGTTGATTTCATGCTGCAGTGCCTGAGAAACGACCGCAGCATCGCCCACATTCTCAACACGGCTGATTATTGGGTGTCCACCCTCCTAGATCCTCGCTACCGGGACAACTTACAAAGCCTCATAACTAGAGATGAGCGTTGTTCGACTCGAACTGTTCGCCAATCTCAAATTCGAGCTGTTTTGGGCGGTGTTCGAGCCGTTCGGTGAACACGAACGATTTGAGAAAAATTCGGCTGTTCGAGGTTATGTTCGATAACTGTTCGTGCACCAAAATCATAACTGGATTTTTTCTCAGTAATGATGAAAATTAATGTTAATACGCAGTTTGAGTGAACAGCGGGGCGGGGGGAGGGGCAGGGGATGGATCTCTGCAGGAATAATGAAGATCTCCATTTTTTTTCTCTTTCCCGCATTTACAGTGGGGAGGTGCAATCTGTCAGCCTATCAGCAGCGCACACACGGAGCGAAGTGCTTTTTTTCACATAAGCAAGGGCATGTGTCATTGGCAGTGTATGTCACATGTCCTTGCCCTATAAGACCAAGCCATTTTCCCCGTCGCCACCATTTTCTCACTGCTGCAGCTGCGTGTTAGATGGCACCGCTGTTGCTGTGTGCGCTATACCTTGTTAATTTCAAGCCAATTTTCGCACAAATCTACAGATAGCTTGGGAGTAGGGAATAGTTGTGATTGCAGTCCTTTTAAGGACTAGGTTACAGCATTTCCTACGACTTTTATCAGGCAGGTCTGTGCTCTTAAATAGATAGGTTGTGGGAGTAAAGACTAATTGTAATTGCAGTCCTTTTCAGGACTAGGTTACATCAGTTCCTATCAGTTTTTGCCAGGCAGGTCTGTGCCAGTGCTGTGCAAGTTTTTTTCACAGCATTTGGCTGAATCTAGCAAAGCTAATCGTTTTTGGCCTATTGCAGAGTGTGTTAGTCAGTGGAGTAGCTTATCTGTGTTGCAAGATATACCACCTGTGTATAGAATACCAATTTTTTTACTGCACCTAGTGAAGTAAAATCTTTTGGGCATAGCATCATTCTATTAGTCCATCTATACTGACCTCCATCAGGTTGCAAATTGAATATAATTTTTTTCTGCATCTAGCTCTGCAAAAATATTTGGGCTTCTAGCAGTGTGTGGGACTTGTTCTATTAGTCCATCTATACTGACCTCCATCAGGTTGCAAACTGAATATATTTTTTTTCTGCATCTAGCTCTGAAAAAATATTTGGCCTTCTAGCAGTGTGTGGGACTTGTTCTATTAGTCCATCTATACTGACCTCCATCACGCTGCAAATTCAAAATAATTTTTTGTCTGCATCTAGCTCTGAAAAAATATTTGGCCTTCTAGCAGTGTGTGGGACTTTCTCTATTAGTCCATCTATACTGACCTCCATCAGGTTGCAAATTAAAAATAATTTTTTGTCTGCATCTACCTCTGAAAAAATATTTGGCCTTCTAGCAGTGTGCGGGACTTTCTCTATTAGTCCATCTATACTGACCTCCATCAGGTTGCAAACTGAATATATTTTTTTTCTGCATCTACCTCTGAAAAAATATTTGGGCTTCTAGCTGTGTGTGGGACTTGTTCTATTAGTCAATCTATACTGACCTCCATCAGGTTGCAAACTGAATATAATTTTTTTCTGCATCTACCTCTGAAAAAATATTTGGGCTTCTAGCTGTGTGTGGGACTTGTTCTATTAGTCCATCTATACTGACCTCCATCAGGTTGCAAACTGAATATAATTTTTTTCTGCATCTAGCTCTGAAAAAATATTTGGCCTTCTAGCAGTGTGTGGGACTTGTTCTACTAGTCCACCTATACTGACCTCCATCAGGTTGCAAATTAAAAATAATTTTTTGTCTGCATCTAGCTCTGAAAAAATATTTGGCCTTCTAGCAGTGTGTGGGACTTTCTCTATTAGTCCATCTATACTGACCTCCATCAGGTTGCAAATTGAATAAAATTTTTTTCTGCGTCTAGCTCTGAAAAAATATTTGGGCTTCTAGCTGTGTGTGGGACTTGTTCTATTAGTCCATCTATACTGACCTCCATCAGGTTGCAAACTGAATATAATTTTTTTCTGCATCTAGCTCTGAAAAAATATTTGGCCTTCTAGCAGTGTGTGGGACTTGTTCTATTAGTCCATCTATACTGACCTCCATCACGCTGCAAATTCAAAATAATTTTTTGTCTGCATCTAGCTCTGAAAAAATATTTGGCCTTCTAGCAGTGTGTGGGACTTTCTCTATTAGTCCATCTATACTGACCTCCATCAGGTTGCAAATTAAAAATAATTTTTTGTCTGCATCTACCTCTGAAAAAATATTTGGCCTTCTAGCAGTGTGCGGGACTTTCTCTATTAGTCCATCTATACTGACCTCCATCAGGTTGCAAACTGAATATATTTTATTTCTGCATCTACCTCTGAAAAAATATTTGGGCTTCTAGCTGTGTGTGGGACTTGTTCTATTAGTCAATCTATACTGACCTCCATCAGGTTGCAAACTGAATATAATTTTTTTCTGCATCTACCTCTGAAAAAATATTTGGGCTTCTAGCTGTTTGTGGGACTTGTTCTATTAGTCCATCTATACTGACCTCCATCAGGTTGCAAACTGAATATAATTTTTTTCTGCATCTAGCTCTGAAAAAATATTTGGCCTTCTAGCAGTGTGTGGGACTTGTTCTACTAGTCCACCTATACTGACCTCCATCAGGTTGCAAATTAAAAATAATTTTTTGTCTGCATCTAGCTCTGAAAAAATATTTGGCCTTCTAGCAGTGTGTGGGACTTTCTCTATTAGTCCATCTATACTGACCTCCATCAGGTTGCAAACTGAATAAAAATTTTTTCTGCGTCTAGCTCTGAAAAAATATTTGGGCTTCTAGCTGTGTGTGGGACTTGTTCTATTAGTCCATCTATACTGACCTCCATCAGGTTGCAAACTGAATATAATTTTTTTCTGCATCTAGCTCTGAAAAAATATTTGGCCTTCTAGCAGTGTGTGGGACTTGTTCTATTAGTCCATCTATACTGACCTCCATCAGGTTGCAAATTCAAAACAATTTTTTGTCTGCATCTAGCTCTGAAAAAATATTTGGCCTTCTAGCAGTGTGTGGGACTTTCTCTATTAGTCCGTCTATACTGACCTCCATCAGGTTGCAAATTAAAAATAATTTTTATCTGCATCTACCTATGAAAAAATATTTGGGCTTCTAGCTGTGTGTGGGACTTGTTCTATTAGTCCATCTATACTGACCTCCATCCGGTTGCAAACTGAATATAAATTTTTTCTGCATCTAGCTCTGAAAAAATATTTGGCCTTCTAGCAGTGTGTGGGACTTTCTCTATTAGTCCATCTATACTGACCTCCATCAGGTTGCAAATTAAAAATAATTTTTATCTGCATCTAGCTCTGAAAAAATATTTGGCCTTCTAGCAGAGTGTGCAACTTTCTCAATTAATCCATCTATACTGAGCTCCATCAGGTTGCAAACTGAATATATTTTTTTTCTGCATCTACCTCTGAAAAAATATTTGGGCTTCTAGCTGTGTGTGGGACTTGTTCTATTAGTCCATCTATACTGACCTCCATCAGGTTGCAAATTCAAAATAATTTTTTGTCTGCATCTAGCTCTGAAAAAATATTTGGCCTTCTAGCAGTGTGTGGGACTTTCTCTATTAGTACATCTATACTGACCTCCATCAGGTTGAAAATTAAAAATAATTTTTATCTGCATCTACCTCTGAAAAAATATTTGGGCTTCTAGCTGTGTGTGGGACTTGTTCTATTAGTCCATCTATACTGACCTCCATCAGGTTGCAAACTGAATATAATTTTTTTCTGCATCTAGCTCTGAAAAAATATTTGGCCTTCTAGCAGTGTGTGGGACTTTCTCTATTAGTCCATCTATACTGACCTCCATCAGGTTGCAAATTAAAAATAATTTTTATCTGCATCTAGCTCTGAAAAAATATTTGGCCTTCTAGCAGAGTGTGGGACTTTCTCTATTATTCCATCTATACTGACCTCCATCAGGTTGCAAACTGAATATATTTTTTTTCTGCATCTACCTCTGAAAAAATATTTGGGCTTCTATCTGTGTGTGGGACTTGTTCTATTAGTCCATCTATACTGACCTCCATCAGGTTGCAAACTGAATATAATTTTTTTCTGCATCTACCTCTGAAAAAATATTTGGGCTTCTAGCTGTGTGTGGGACTTGTTCTATTAGTCCATCTATACTGACCTCCATCAGGTTGCAAACTGAATATAATTTTTTTCTGCATCTAGCTCTGAAAAAATATTTTGCCTTCTAGCAGTGTGTGGGACTTTCTCTATTAGTCCATCTATACTGACCTCCATCAGGTTGCAAATTAAAAATAATTTTTATCTGCATCTAGCTCTGAAAAAATATTTGGCCTTCTAGCAGTGTGTGGGACTTTCTCTATTAGTCCATCTATACTGACCTCCATCAGGTTGCAAATGAAAAAAATTTTTTATCTGCATCTAGCTTTGAAAAAATATTTGGCCTTATAGCAGTGTGTGGGAATTTCTCTATTAGTCCATCTATACTGACGTCCATCAGGTTGCAAATTAAAAATAATTTTTACCTGCATCTAGCTCTGAAAAAATATTTGGCCTTCTAGCAGTGTGTGGGACTTTCTCTATTAGTCCATCTATACTGACCTCCATCAGGTTGCAAACTAAAAATAATTTTTTGTCTGCATCCAGCTCTGAAAAAATATTTGGCCTTCCAGCAGTGTGTGGGACTTTCTCTATTAGTCCATCTATACTGACCTCCATCAGGTTGCAAAATGAATATATATTTTTTCTGCATCTACCTCTGAAAAAATATTTGGGCTTCTAGCTGTGTGTTGGACTTGTTCTATTAGTCCATCTATACTGACCTCCATCAGGTTGCAAGTTGAATATAATGTTTTTCTGCATCTAACCCAGCCAATAGTTTTGGCCTAATACCACAGTTTGGTCACTCAGCTCTGCTCGGTTCCCATCCATTGTTTTTTTGTGCAAACAACTCCAGAGTTGTGAATTAGTTAACCACCAAATTGAGTGTAAAAAGGCCTGCTGCTGGTGGAAAGGGGAATAGGCGTGTTGGGAAGGGGAAAAAAGGTTGTGTCCGTGGGGTAGGTGTTAAAGCAACAGTAACATCTGCAGAAGAAAGACCATCTTCCAGCCAAACTAAAATGTCTACTTCTTTTAGCGGACAATGTGATAAGATCCCTTTCTTACGGCCACGCCAATCGCTACAAATTCCAGATGAGGCACAAAAACAGCAGGTGCTTCAACGGATATCAAGTGTTCCTTTAAGTGGGCTCTCCTCCACATCAACTTCAACATCACAAATACTCCAGTCCTCAATGGTGTCACCCCAATCGCACTTGCTTCCTCACAGCTCCCAAATCTCAAGCTGCCCATCTGAGTATGAGGTAGAACAGATGGTTGAGTCTGCAAAGCTGTTTACTCATACTATAGCCTGGGAATCAGAGGTCGACTCCAGTGCTTCTGTGAATCCAGACGAGGAAATGATCTGCACTGATGCCCAGAATCTTTATGAGTCGGATCCAGGACCAGACGCAGAAGGTTCTGACCATAATGTAGACCCTCATTCCCAAACTGTAACTCCTGTTGGTGGAGACAATGAGGAAGACGACGATGAGACTCAAATACCTGATTGGAGCGACAACTTTAGTTTTTTGTCAGGGCAGGAACAGGTTGGCTCTGAGGACGACGGGTGTGATAACGCACAGGGTGATGATGATGAGGTTGGAGATCCCACTTACTGTCAACCCACAGTCAGCCAAGAGATGAGGTCAGCAGAGGAGGTGGAGGAAGATGCTAGTGACGACGAGGTCAGGTTGCGCCTTCCTGGACAGAGACGTAGTACTGGAAGCATGTCAACAACTGCATCCTCAAACACAACTCTGCCTCTCACCACAAGTCGTGGTGGCTCTTCAGGTCGCATGGGTGCTAAGCCTTGCATAGCCTGGGCATTTTTTCAGATCGATAAAGATGACCCAACTCGTGTTATCTGTATCATTTGTCAGCAAAAGCTAAGTAGAGGCCAAAAAATACATAGTTTGAGTACTTCCTGCATGAACCGGCACATGGACATGAAGCATAAGTTGCAGTGGGAAGCTCACTGTGCTACAATGCGGCCTAGCCGGTCGGGCCAACCACCGTCTGCCATATCTTGTGCATCCACGGCCTCTTCATCCTCTGTGACTGGGGGAACAGCAGTCACACCTGTTTTGGGGTGCAGACCTGCCACCTCTTTACCCGCAACACCCAGCGTGATTGGCAGGTCATCATTTTCTTTGGAGGTGGTAACACCAGCTGGTGTTGAGCGCTGTCCGACATCGATAGCACCACCTTTGGATCAAGGCAACCTAACATGTCCGCCTGCATCTTCCTCACAGACCGGCAAGTTGCCTATCAACCCCGTCTAAGCACAATAGCCAGCCCTCGGTCCCTCAGATGTGGACAAGTAAAAGACCATTTCCTCCTAGCCATGAGAAAGCTAAGAGGTTGAATTTCACCATCTGAAAGCTCTTGGCTACAGAAATGCTGCCTTTCCGCCTGGTGGACACAGAGGATTTTCGAGACCTTATGTCCGTCGCAGTGCCCCAGTACCAGATGCCCAGTCGGCACTACTTCTCAAAGAAAGGTGTGCCTGCGCTCCACCAGCATGTCGCACACAACATCACCGCTTCTTTGAGAAACTCTGTGTGTGACAGGGTGCATTTCACCACAGACACTTGGACGAGTAGGCATGGACAGGGGCATTACATGTCGCTGACTGGGCACTGGGTAACTATGGTGACAGCAGGACAAGGGGCTGCTGTCCAAGTCTTGCCGTCCCCACGAGTTGTGCGTCAATCCTCTTTATCTCAAAGTTCCTCCACTGCTTCTGCCTCCTCAACCTCCTCTCGGTCCTCCACCTGCACCCAAAGCCTGTCTGGTCATGCCACAAGCTTTCTAACTGCGCAGAAGGGATCCTGCACACCTCCTTACTATGCTGGCAGTTGGGCTCAACGTCATCAGGCAGTTTTTACTTTGAAATGTCTGGGAAATGTGAGTCACACAGTTGAGGAGTTGTGGTCAGCTCTGGAGAACCAATTTCATGAATGGTTGTCTCCACTGGACCTGAAACCAGGGAAGGCCGTGTGCGACAATGCTGCAAACCTGGGTGCGGCCCTTCGCCGGGGCAATGTCACACACGTGCCTTGTATGGCTCACGTGTTGAACCTGGTTGTCCAGCAATTTTTAGCCCACTATCCTGGATAGATGGCCTTCTGCAGAGGACACGGTCGCTGTGTGCTCACTTCCGCCGTTCGCATCCCGCAGCTCAGCGACTTACATCTCTATAGAAGTCGCTGGGCCTGCCACTTCACCAGCTAAAATGCGATGTGCCTACCCGGTGGAATTCAACTCTGCACATGTTGCAGCGACTGTGGCAGCACCGACAAGCCCTGGTGCAATACGTTCTGACGTATAGCCTGGGCCAACGAGATCCAGAGGTGGGGCAAATCACGCTGGAGGAGTGGTCTCAGATCAGGGACCTATGCACCCTTCTGCACAGTTTTGAAATGGCGACGAAGATGTTTAGTGCTGACGATGCCATTATCAGCATGACTATTCCGGTGATTTACATGCTAGAGCACATGTTAAACAGAATTCGGAGTCAGGTGGTGGCACAAGAGGAGGTGGAGGAAGTAGAGGAGGAGGAGTTGTATGCGGAAGGGCTAACATCTGCAAGGTCCAGACGGTCGGCAGCACCAAGGCGGCAGGCATGTGAGGGTGGGGGAGATGGTTTTACCAGGGCGCATGGAAGCAGCCAAACTAGTGAGGAAGGTGCAGGAGCCCAGGAAGAAGTGGAGGACAAACTGATGGAAGACTCATCAGATGAGGGAGACCTTGATCACATTTCTGTTGTGCGAGGTTGGGGGGAGAGGACAGAGGAAGGAAGCATGATTGTTACCTCGCCACTAACACAGCAGTGACTTGGTGCTCCTGGATGCGCAACACACATGAGTGCCTTCTTGCTGCACTACCTGCAACATGACCCTCGAATTGTGAGAATTAGAAATAATCCTGACTACTGGGTTCATAAAGATGAACAAATCATGGATCCGAAACGACTTTTCTACACCTGTGTCATCCTGGGGAGAGTAAAAGCTTGATGATTGGTTAAAATCACCTCACCAACCGTTTTAAGCTTTCAAATTACTAATCATGTTTATCTGTATCTTGGCTGGAAAATAATTTGGGCTTTGTAGCAGTGTGCAGCACTGATTCTATTAGGCCATCTATAATAAGCTCCACCAGATTTAAAATTACTAATCATGTTTATCTGTATCTTGGCTGGAAAATAATTTGGGCTTTGTAGCAGTGTGCAGTACTGATTCTGTTAGGCCATCTATACTAAGCTCCACCAGATTTAAAATTACTAATCATGTTTATCTGTACCTTGGCTGGAAAATAATTTGGGCTTTGTAGCAGTGTGCAGCACTGATTCTATTAGGCCATCTATACTAAGCTCCACCAGATTTAAAATTAATAATAATTTTTAGCTGCATCTAGCCCGGAAAATAATTTTGGGGCTCCGAGATGCGCAAGACACATAAATGCCTTCTTGCTGCACTACCTGCAACATGACCCTCATATTGTCAGAATTCGAAGTAATCCTGACTACTGGGTTGCCACACTCTTAGATGCCCCAAACTTTTCGATCAACCTTTTCATTTTAATAAAGACCAAAAAAATGGTCATTTTTGAAATTATAAGCATTAGCAGGTTATTAGTAGTGTTGAGCCACCCCCGTAGTGTTCGAGTTCGGTTCGGTTCGTCGAACACCCGTGTGTTCGCCGAACTGTTCGTCGAACTGTTCGTCGAACACCTTCGAACACCGTTAAAACCAATGGCATGCAAACAAATACACATAGAAACACATAGAAAACACCTTCAAAGGTGTCCAAAAGCTGACAAACTGCTCAGAAGACACAGCTAACACATGGAAAAGTGACAAGTACATATAGTCATGCGAAAAGAAAAGAGGTGGAGGAGTAAAAGGAGGGGGAGACACAGATATAGGGATGTCATGCCCTTCTAAAATCCAAAAAGTGAGAAGCCGACACGTTTAGTCCGCTCCTGTCCGTGCCACCTCCGTGTCACCGGGTTTGTGCCACAGCCGCGGTGAACCCCGACGGCCAGCCCCCCTCTCCCAATACTGGTGCCTGTCCGCTGGTGGGTCGAGCGAGCCCCCCTGTGGTGGAGGCAGCTCTAAGCTTTTTAATTTAAATTGTCTCTCTAATTTGAATGAATACACTTTAAATCCATTTACAAGGATCTATTGGAGGGCAAGTCTCATGCCAGCAGCCGCGTAATTCCAGCTCCAGTAGCGTCCACTAAAGCTGCTGCAGTTAAAAAGCTTTTATAAGGATCGAGCTCGGCTGTCCACCGCAAGGCATCCTACTGCCAGTCCCAGCCCCTATGCCTTGGGGTGCCTCCTGATGCTCTTCACTGAGTATCCCGTGGTCCCGAAGCATTTCCTTTGAAAAAATTAAGTGTCCAAACTACAGGTGGTGTAGCTTGCTTAACAGCCGGGATAATCCGCTGACTAGCAGACACTGCTACTAGGCACAAAGTATTTCCTGGGCTAGATGCAGTTAAAAATTTGTAATTAGATACTCTCGTTGGATGCTGAGAAAGCATTCCATAGAGTCTCCTGGCACGCCATATATGATTCTCTTAAAAAGCTTGGGGTAGGGGTCTAGGGGACCCTTTTATAGCCAAAATCACGGCCCTGTATCACAATACGTCACCTAGGCTGAAGATAAATGGAACTGTAGCATCCTGAGGGCTCGGTTGCTACAGAGGTATTGCACCTCACCCAGAGGTGTGATATCTCACTCTCAGGTAAGGATGGAGTGTGGATCAGGACCCGACACCTGCATGCATTACACCACATTGCCGTGGGGCAGGGCGACCAATATGCCTCTGAGATGGGCACGACAGTCCCTGTCCCTGGCTGGAGTGGGGGGAGGGAACACTGAGGAAGGGGAACCCTGTAGTGCAGGAGCAGGGAGGAAGCAGTTCCTGGGTGCATTGAGAAGGGAGTATAAAAGGTGGGCACCATCTTAGTTCAGTGCAGAGAAGTCTGAGCAGAAGTGGCAGGGAGCAGGGGCTCTGCATGAGCTCTGCTCCGGAGGCGGGCCTAGTAACAGAGGCCCAGGCCTGGAAGAGGGAGAAGGAAGGAAGAGGAGTGGAGAAGGCTCCAGGAATGAGGAATGAAGGGATCCCAGAGGTGCGGACGGGCGAGTCGCCACAGGACGCCCGAATCCACCTGCGTGGAGGGGTCAGGCCAAAGGGGGAGACCGGTCCCCGAAACTAGTGGAGGCAGGAAACGACCCTCAGCTAGAAACCGGAGGCTGTGACATTTTATGTGGCGCAGCCCCTCGCTACACCCGCTAGGAAGGCACCACATAGGGTCAGGGAAACTGGCACCAAGTTTACCAAGAGGAGGCCCGAGGCAGCCAGACAGAAGGGTTGGTAAGAAAGGCCAGACAAAGGACACACAAAGGGGGTCCTGTGAAGCGCTCCAAAGTTATCTGGGAGTTGTCTGAGCCCCTCACCTGGTGAGCACAGTACGACGTGGGCAGCCGTTACCTGCAGACGTGGTCTGGATAATAAGAACTGTGAGTAAAAGCCCTGGACTGCATCACTGACTCCGTGTCATTACTGCTGCTGCCCTGCACCATCACCCCCATCCTCCGCAT
Organism: Phyllobates terribilis; assembly: GCF_046119375.1. Taxonomy (NCBI): domain Eukaryota; kingdom Metazoa; phylum Chordata; class Amphibia; order Anura; family Dendrobatidae; genus Phyllobates; species Phyllobates terribilis. Next base: position 290,733,259 of record NW_027362769.1, read on the forward strand.
ACACTGACCTGAGGCTATACTCCTCCCATGGGGAGTTATGCTACGCTCTGCTGCACCCACAACACCAGCCTCAGCGGTCTGCACTGCAGCGGCGGTTCACTCTGACCGCAATCCACGGGTGGCGTAGTCGGACATTTAAACATCAAAACCACATAAATAGTTCCGCCACAGGTTTGACCACCCTCAGCCACGGAACCGGGTCGCCGCCACGAAGACTACAACCACCAGCATCCACCAAAAAGGGTCCGGCTCCGGGTGTCCCAAGGCCCACGGGGTGCATCAGAACATTTTCATCACCTTTCACAATCACCAATGGGACAAGGCAGGGATGTCCTCTGTCCCCTCTCTTATACATCCTAGTGACGGAGCACCTGCTCTCATCAATTCGCCATAACCCCAATATTAGATGGATTGAGGTGGGAGGCGCCGAGTACAAGTGCTCTCTATTTGCTGATGATGTCCTAGTATATATCATTCAATCACATATATCCGTCCATGCTGTTATGGCTGAAATAGATCACTTTGTTACATGGTCAAATTTTAAAATCAATGCAGCGAAGTCTGAGGCCCTCGATGTCTCCCTCCCCAAATCCATATAGGATTCCATCCAGTCCAACTTTCCCTTTGCCTGGCCCTCACAGGGTATCAAATACTTAGGAATTCCTATTCATAGAGACCTCTCCCATCTATGTTATCTTAATTTTGGGCCCTTTATTGAACAACTCCATACAGACCACGGTTGGCAAGTTAGAACTGTAAGATTCACTACGTGAACCACTGGTGTTTTGTGGAAAAGCACATGTACACTGTGTTCCAAATTATTATGCAAAAAGTGTTTAGGAGTGATAAGGGAAGAATTTGTTTGTTTGTCAGTTAAACTCATTGATGGTGATGTGTGTCAGGGCTCTTTATATCACTGTAAGCAATTGCAGACACCTGTGCTAATTAGTTTGGCAGGTGGGTCCAATGAAAGGCAAGACTACTTAAGAAGGCTGTCTCACATTATTAAGCAGCCTACATTTTCTGCCAAAATGGGAAAGAAAAAGGATGTGTCGGCTGCTGAGAAGCAACAAATTGTGGAGTGTTTAGGTCAAGGCATGACTACAATCAACATTGTGCGATGATCAGGATGAAGTGTCTTGGCAATCAAGAAGTATGTAGCTGATTCACAGTACAAACGTTTGCGTGCTGATAAGGGCAAATTGAGTACTCTTTCCTACAGGCAATTACGTCAGGTTGAAAGAGCAGCGGCAAAAAAGCCTTGTCATAGCAGCAGACAAGTTTTTGAAGCTGCTGGTGCCTCCAACGTCCCCCGAACAACAAGATGCAGGGTCCTTCAGAGGTTTGCAGCTGTGCATACGCCATCCTGTCGACCTCCTCTATCCACTTCACACAAGCAGAAACGGCTCCAGTGGGCCAAACATTACATGAAGGCTGATTTCAAAACTGTTTTGTTCACGGATGAGTGCCGTGCAGCTCTCGATGGTCCAGATGGATGGAGTGGAGGATGGCTGGTTGATGGATACCCCACGCAAACACGGCTACAGCGCCAACAAGGAGGAGGTGGAGTAATGTTTTGGGCTGGAATCATGGGGAGAGAGATTGTCGGCCCATTTAGGATCCCTGAAGGCGCTAAAGATGAACTCCATAATGTATGTGGATTTTCTCAAACAGCACTTCCTGCCATGGTTCAAGAAGAAGAACCGTGTATTTCACAGCAAGATCATTTTTTTGTATGATAATGCACCATCTCATGCTGCACATAAAACATCTGCATCTCTGGCTGATATGGGCATAAAAGGGGACAAACTTGTGGTGTGACCCCCCATGCTCCCCTGACCTCTACCCCATTCAGAACCTCTGGAGCATCATCAAAAGGAGTGTCTATGATGGCGGGAGGCAGTTCACATCTAAGCAACAGCTCTGGGAGGGTATTCTGTCCTCATGCAAAACAATTGAAGCAGAAACCATCCAAAACCTGACAAATTCAATGGACGAGAGAGTTCAGAAGCTCCTTTCGAACAAGGGGTCCTATGTGAAAATGTAACATCACCTAGAATAAAGTTTTGAGTTGAAAACTGTTTGATTTCAGTTTCTTATAACCTGCTAATGCTTATAATTTCAAAAATGACCATTTTTTTGGTCTTAATTAAAATGAAAAGGTTGATCGAAAAGTTTGGGGGATCTAAGAGTGTGGCAACCCAGTAGTCATGATTATTTCGAATTCTGACAATATGAGGGTCATGTTGCAGGTAGTGCAGCAAGAAGGCACTTATGTGTCTTGCGCATCTCGGAGCCCCAAAATTATTTTCCGGGCTAGATGCAGCTAAAAATTATTATTAATTTTAAATCTGGTGGAGCTTAGTATAGATGGCCTAATAGGATCAGTGCTGCACACTGCTACAAAGCCCAAATTATTTTCCAGTCAAGATACAGATAAACATGATTAGTAATTTTAAATCTGGTGGAGCTTATTATAGATGGCCTAATAGAATCAGTGCTGCACACTGCTACAAAGCCCAAATTATTTTCCAGCCAAGATACAGATAAACATGATTAGTAATTTGAAAGCTTAAAACGGTTGGTAGGGTGATTTTAACCAATCATCAAGCTTTTACTCTCCCCAGGATGACACAGGGGTAGAAAAGTCATTTCGGATCCATGATTTGTTCATCTTTATGAACGTGAGTCTGTCTACATTATCAGTGGAGAGCCGCGTGCGCTTATCTGTCAGCACACCACCAGCAGCGCTGAACACACGTTCAGACAGAACGCTGGCTGCGGGGCATGACAAGATCTCCAAGGCGTAAGTGGCTAGCTCCGGCCATTTATCCAGATTGGAAGCCCAAAAAGAGCAAGGGTCCAGTGACTAGAGATGAGCGTTGTTCTACTCAAACTGTTCGCCAATCTCAAATTCGAGCTGTTTTGGGCGGTGTTCGAGCCATTCGGCGAGCACGAACGATTTGAGAAAAATTCGGCTATTCGAGGTTATGTTCGATAACTGTTCGTGCACCAAAATCATAACTGGATTTTTTCTCAGTAATGATGAAAATTAATGTAAATACGCAGTTTGAGTGTACAGCGGGGTGGGGGGAGGGGCAGGGGATGGATCTCTGCAGGAATAATGAAGATCTCCATTTTTTTTTCTCTTTCCCGCATTTGCAGTGGGGAGGTGCAGTCTGACAGCCTATCAGCAGCGCACACACGGAGCGAACTGCTGTTTTTCACACAAGCAAGGGCATGTGTCATTGGCAGTGTATGTCACATGTCCTTGCCCTATAAGACCAAGCCATTTTCCCCGTCGCCACCATTTTCTCACTGCTGCAGCTGCGTGTTAGACGGCACCGCTGTTGCTGTGTGCACTATACCTTGTTAATTTCAAGCCAATTTTCGCACAAATCTACAGATAGCTTGGGAGTAGGGAATAGTTGTGATTGCAGTCCTTTTAAGGACTAGGTTACAGCATTTCCTACGACTTTTATCAGGCAGGTCTGTGCTCTTAAATAGATAGATTGTGGGAGTAAAGACTAATTGTAATTGCAGTCCTTTTCAGGACTAGGTTACATCAGTTCCTATCAGTTTTTGCCAGGCAGGTCTGTGCCAGTGCTGTGCAAGTTTTTTTCACAGCATTTGGCTGAATCTAGCAAAGCTAATCCTTTTTGGCCTATTGCAGAGTGTGTTAGTCAGTGGAGTAGCCTATCTGTGTTGCAAGATATACCATCTGTGTATAGAATACCAATTTTTTTACTGCACCTAGTGAAGTAAAATCTTTTGGGCATAGCATCATTCTATTAGTCCATCTATACTGACCTCCATCAGGTTGCAAATTGAATATAATTTTTTTCTGCATCTAGCTCTGAAAAAATATTTGGGCTTCTAGCTGTGTGTGGGACTTGTTCTATTAGTCCATCTATACTGACCTCCATCAGGTTGCAAACTGAATATAATTTTTTTCCACATCTAGCTCTGAAAAAATATTTGGCCTTCTAGCAGTGTGTGGGACTTTCTCTATTAGTCCATCTATACTGACCTCCATCAGGTTGCAAACTGAATACATTTTTTTTCTGCATCTACCTCTGAAAAAATATTGGGCTTCTAGCTGTGTGTGGGACTTGTTCTATTAATCCATCTATACAGACCTCCATCAGGTTGCAAACTGAATATATTTTTTTTCTGCATCTACCTCTGAAAAAATATTGGGCTTCTAGCTGTGTGTGGGACTTGTTCTATTAATCCATCTATAAAGACCTCCATCACGTTGCAAACTGAATATAATTTTTTTCTGCATCTAGCTCTGAAAAAATAGTTGGCCTTCTAGCAGTGTGTGCGACTTTCTCTATTAGTCCATCTATACTGACCTCCATCAGGTTGCAAATTAAAAATAATTTTTATCTGCATCTAGCTCTGAAAAAATATTTGGCCTTCTAGCAGTGTGTGGGACTTTCTCTATTAGTCCATCTATACTGGCCTCCATCAGGTTGCAAATTAAAAATAATTTTTATCTGCATCTACCTCTGAAAAAATATTTGGGCTTCTAGCTGTGTGTGGGACTTGTTCTATTAGTCCATCTATACTGACCTCCATCAGGTTGCAAACTGAATATAATTTTTTTCTGCATCTAGCTCTGAAAAAATATTTGGCCTTCTAGTAGTGTGTGGGACTTTCTCTATTAGTCCATCTATACTGACCTCCATCAGGTTGCAAATTAAAAATAATTTTTATCTGCATCTAGCTCTGAAAAAATATTTGGCCTTCTAGCAGTGTGTGGGACTTTCTCTATTAGTCCATCTATACTGACCTCCATCAGGTTGCAAATTAAAAATAATTTTTATCTGCATCTACCTCTGAAAAAATATTTGGGCTTCTAGCTGTGTGTGGGACTTGTTCTATTAGTCCATCTATACTGACCTCCATCAGGTTGCAAACTGAATATAATTTTTTTCTGCATTTAGCTCTGAAAAAATATTTGGCCTTCTAGTAGTGTGTGGGACATTCTCTATTAGTCCGTCTATACTGACCTCCATCAGGTTGCAAATTAAAAATAATTTTTATCTGCATCTAGTTCTGAAAAAATATTTGGCCTTCTAACAGTGTGTGGGACTTTCTCTATTAGTCCATCTATACTGACCTCCATCAGGTTGCAAATTAAAAATAATTTTTATCTGCATCTAGCTCTGAAAAAATATTTGGCCTTCTAGCAGTGTGTGGGACTTTCTCTATTAGTCCATCTATACTGACCTCCATCAGGTTGCAAATTAAAAATAATTTTTATCTGCATCTAGCTCTGAAAAAATATTTGGCCTTCTAGCAGTGTGTGGGACTTTCTCTATTAGTCCATCTATACTGACCTCCATCAGGTTGCAAATTAAAAATAATTTTTATCTGCATCTAGCTCTGAAAAAATATTTGGCCTTCTAGCAGTGTGTGGGACTTTCTCTATTAGTCCATCTATACTGACCTCCATCAGGTTGCAAATTAAAAATAATTTTTATCTGCATCTACCTCTGAAAAAATATTGGGCTTCTAGCTGTGTGTGGGACTTGTTCTATTAATCCATCTATACAGACCTCCATCAGGTTGCAAACTGAATATAATTTTTTTCTGCATCTACCTCTGAAAAAATATTTGGGCTTCTAGCTGTGTGTGGGACTTGTTCTATTAGTCCATCTATACTGACCTCCATCAGGTTGCAAACTGAATATAATTTTTTTCTGCATCTAGCTCTGAAAAAATATTTGGCCTTCTAGCAGTGTGTGGGACTTGTTCTATTAGTCCACCTATACTGACCTCCATCAGGTTGCAAATTCAAAATAATTTTTTGTCTGCATCTAGCTCTGAAAGAATATTTGGCCTTCTAGCAGTGTGTGGGACTTTCTCTATTAGTCCATCTATACTGACCTCCATCAGGTTGCAAACTTAATATATTTTTTTCTGCATCTACCTCTGAAAAAATATTGGGCTTCTAGCTGTGTGTGGGACTTGTTCTATTAATCCATCTATACAGACCTCCATCAGGTTGCAAACTGAATATATTTTTTTTCTGCATCTAACTCTGAAAAAATATTGGGCTTCTAGCTGTGTGTGGGACTTGTTCTATTAATCCATCTATACAGACCTCCGTCAGGTTGCAAACTGAATATAATTTTTTTCTGCATCTAGCTCTGAAAAAATAGTTGGCCTTCTAGCAGTGTGTGGCACTTTCTCTATTAGTCCATCTATACTGACCTCCATCAGGTTGCAAATTAAAAATAATTTTTATCTGCATCTAGCTCTGAAAAAATATTTGGCCTTCTAGCAGTGTGTGGGACTTTCTCTATTAGTCCATCTATACTGACCTCCATCAGGTTGCAAATTAAAAATAATTTTTATCTGCATCTACCTCTGAAAAAATATTTGGGCTTCTAGCTGTGTGTGGGACTTGTTCTATTAGTCCATCTATACTGACCTCCATCAGGTTGCAAACTGAATATAATTTTTTTCTGCATCTAGCTCTGAAAAAATATTTGGACTTCTAGTAGTGTGTGGGACTTTCTCTATTAGTCCATCTATGCTGACCTCCATCAGGTTGCAAATTAAAAATAATTTTTATCTGCATCTAGCTCTGAAAAAATATTTGGCCTTCTAGCAGTGTGTGGGACTTTCTCTATTAGTCCATCTATACTGACCTCCATCAGGTTGCAAATTAAAAATAATTTTTATCTGCATCTACCTCTGAAAAAATATTTGGGCTTCTAGCTGTGTGTGGGACTTGTTCTATTAGTCCATCTATACTGACCTCCATCAGGTTGCAAACTGAATATAATTTTTTTCTGCATCTAGCTCTGAAAAAATATTTGGCCTTCTAGTAGTGTGTGGGACTTTCTCTATTAGACCATCTATACTGACCTCCATCAGGTTGCAAATTAAAAATAATTTTTATCTGCATCTAGCTCTGAAAAAATATTTGGCCTTCTAGCAGTGTGTGGGACTTTCTCTGTTAGTCCATCTATACTGACCTCGATCAGGTTGCAAATTAAAAATCATTTTTATCTGCATCTAACTCTGAAAAAATATTTGGGCTTCTAGCTGTGTGTGGGACTTGTTCTATTAGTACATCTATACTGACCTCCATCAAGTTGCAAACTGGATATATTTTTTTCTGCATCTAGCTCTGAAAAAATATTTGGCCTTCTAGCAGTGTGTGGGACTTTCTCTATTAGTCCATCTATACTGACCTCCATCAGGTTGCAAATTAAAAATAATTTTTATCTGCATCTAGCTCTGAAAAAATATTTGGCCTTCTAGCAGTGTGTGAGACTTTCTCTATTAGTCCATCTATACTGACCTCCATCAGTTTGCAAATTAAAAATAATTTTTATCTGCATCTACCTCTGAAAAAATATTGGGCTTCTAGCTATGTGTGGGACTTGTTCTATTAATCAATCTATACAGATCTCCATCAGGTTGCAAACTGAATATAATTTTTTTCTGCATCTACCTCTTAAAAAATATTTGGGCTTCTAGCTGTGTGTGTGACTTGTTCTATTAGTCCATCTATACTGACCTCCATCAGGTTGCAAACTGAATATAATTTTTTTCTGCATCTAGCTATGAAAAAATATTTGGCCTTCTAGCAGTGTGTGGGACTTGTTCTATTAGTCCACCTATTCTGACCTCCATCAGGTTGCAAATTCAAAATAATTTTTTGTCTGCATCTAGCTCTGAAAAAATAGTTGGCCTTCTAGCAGTGTGTGGGACTTTCTCTATTAGTCCATCTATACTGACCTCCATCAGGTTGCAAACTGAATATATTTTTTTTCTGCATCTACCTCTGAAAAAATATTTGGGCTTCTAGCTGTGTGTGGGACTTGTTCTATTTGTCCATCTATACTGACCTCCATCAGGTTGCAAATCGAATATAATTTTTTTCTCCATCTAACCCAGCCAATAGTTTCGGCCTAATACCACAGTTTGGACACTCAGCTCTGCTCGGTTCCCATCCATTGTTTTTTTGTGCAAACAACTCCAGAGTTGTGAATTAGTTAACCACCAAAATGAGTGGAAAAAGGCCTGCTGCTGGTGGAAAGGGGAATAGGCGTGTTGGGAAGGGGAAAAAAGGTTGTGTCCGTGGGGTAGGTGTTAAAGCAACAGTAACATCTGCAGAAGAAAGACCATCTTCCAGCCAAACTAAAATGTCTACTTCTTTTATCGGACAATGTGATAAGATCCCTTTCTTACGGCCACGCCAATCGCTACAAATTCCAAATGAGGCACAAAAACAGCAGGTGCTTCAACGGATATCAAGTGCTCCTTTAAGTGGGCTCTCCTCCACATCAACTTCAACATCACAAATACTCCAGTCCTCAAAGGTGTCACCCCAATCGCACTTGCTTCCTCACAGCTCCCAAATCTCCAGCTGCCCGTCTGAGTATGAGGTAGAACAGATGGTTGAGTCTGCAGAGCTGTTTACTCATACTATAGCCTGGGAATCAGAGGTCGACTCCAGCGCTTCTGTGAATCCAGACGAGGAAATGATCTGCACTGATGCCCAGAATCTTTATGAGTCGGATCCAGGACCAGACGCAGAAGGTTCTGACCATAATGTAGACCCTCATTCCCAAACTGTAACTCCTGTTGGTGGAGACAATGAGGAAGACGATGATGAGACTCAAATACCTGATTGGAGCGACAACTTTAGTTTTTTGTCAGGGCAGGAACAGGTTGGCTCTGAGGACGACGGGTGTGATAACGCACAGGGTGATGATGATGAGGTTGGAGATCCCACTTACTGTCAACCCACAGTCAGCCAAGAGATGAGGTCAGCAGAGGAGGTGGAGGAAGATGCTAGTGACGACGAGGTCAGGTTGCGCCTTCCTGGACAGAGACGTAGTACTGGAAGCACGTCAACAACTGCATCCTCAAACACAACTCTGCCTCTCACCACAAGTCGTGGTGGCTCTTCAGGTCGCATGGGTGCTAAGCCTTGCATAGCCTGGGCATTTTTTCAGAAGGATAAAGAAGACCCAACTCGTGTTATCTGTAACATTTGTCAGCAAAAGCTAAGTAGAGGCCAAAAAATACATAGTTTGAGTACTTCATGCATGAACCGGCACATGGACATGAAGCATAAGTTGCAGTGGGAAGCTCAGTGTGCTACAATGCGGCCTAGCCGGCCGGGCCAACCACCGTCTGCCATATCTTGTGCATCCGCGGCCTCTTCATCCTCTGTGACTGGGGGGACAGCAGTCACACCTGTTTTGTGGCTCAGACCTGCCACCTCTTTACCCGCAACAGCCAGCGTGATTGGCAGGTCATCATTTTCTTTGGAGGTGGTAACACCAGCTGGTGTTGAGCGCTGTCCGACATCGATAGCACCACCTTTGGATCAAGGCAACCTAACATGTCCGCCTGCATCTTCCTCACAGACCGGCAGTTTGCCGGGGACACCCTTATCAACCCCGTCTAAGCACAATAGCCAGCCCTCGGTCCCTCAGATGTGGACAAGTAAAAGACCATTTCCTCCTAGCCATGAGAAAGCTAAGAGGTTGAATTTCACCATCTGCAAGCTCTTGGCTACAGAAATGCTGCCTTTCCGCCTGGTGGACACAGAGGATTTTCGAGACCTTATGTCCGTCGCAGTGCCCCAGTACCAGATGCCCAGTCGGCACTACTTCTCAAAGAAAGGTGTGCCTGCGCTCCACCAGCATGTCGCACACAACATCACCGCTTCTTTAGGAAACTCTGTGTGTGACAGGGTGCATTTCACCACAGACACTTGGACGAGTAGGCATGGACAGGGGCGTTACATGTCGCTGACTGGGCACTGGGTAACTATGGTGACAGCAGCACAAGGGGCTGCTGTCCAAGTCTTGCCGTCCCCACGAGTTGTGCGTCAATCCTCTTTATGTCAAAGTTCCTCCACTGCTTCTGCCTCCTCAACCTCCTCTCGGTCTTCCACCTGCACCCAAAGCCTGTCTGGTCATGCCACAAGCTTTCTAACTGCGCAGAAGGGATCCTGCACACCTCCTTACTATGCTGGCAGTAGGTGTTGCTTAGATGTGAACTGCCTCCCGCCATCATAGACACTCCTTTTGATGATGCTCCAGAGGTTCTGAATGGGGTAGAGGTCAGGGGAGCATGGGGGTCACACCATAAGTTTGTCCCCTTTTATGCCCATATCAGCCAGAGATGCAGATGTTTTATGTGCAGCATGAGATGGTGCATTATCATGCAAAAAAATGATCTTGCTGTGAAATACACGGTTCTTCTTCTTGAACCATGGCAGGAAGTGCTGTTTGAGAAAATTCACATACATTATGGAGTTCATCTTTAGCGCCTTCAGGGATCCTAAAGGGGCCGACAATCTCTCTCCCCATGATTCCAGCCCAAAACATTACTCCACCTCCTCCTTGTTGGCGCTGTAGCCGTGTTTGCGTGGGGTGTCCATCAACCAGTCATCCTCCACTCAATCCATCTGGACCATCGAGCACTGCACGGCACTCATCCGTGAACAAAACAGTTTTGAAATCAGTCTTCATGTAATGTTTGGCCCACTGGAGCCGTTTCTGCTTGTGTGAAGTGGATAGAGGAGGTCGACAGGATGGCGTATGCACAGCTGCAAACCTCTGAAGGACCCTGCATCTTGTTGTTCGGGGGACGTTGGAGGCACCAGCAGCTTCAAAAACTTGTCTGCTGCTATGACAAGGCTTTTTTGCCGCTGCTCTTTTAACCTGACGTAATTGCCTGTAGGAAAGAGTCCTCAATTCGCCCTTATCAGCACGCACACGTGTGTACTGTGAATCAGCTACATACTTCTTGATTGCCAAGACACTTCATCCTGATCATCGCACAATGTTGATTGTAGTCATGCCTTGACCTAAACACTCCACAATTTGTTGCTTCTCAGCAGCCGACACATCCTTTTTCTTTCCCATTTTGGCAGAAAATGTAGGCTGCTTAATAATGTGGGACAGCCTTCTTAAGTAGTCTTGCCTTTCATTGGACACACCTGCCAAACTAATTAGCACAGGTGTCTGCAATTGCTTACAGTGATATAAAGAGCCCTGACACACATCACCATCAATGAGTTTAACTGACAAACAAACAAATTCTTCCCTTATCACTCCTAAACACTTTTTGCATAATAATTTGGAACACAGTGTACATGTGCTTTTCCACAAAACACCAGTGGTTCACATAGTGAATCTTACAGTTCTAACTTGCCAACCGTGGTCTGTATGGAGTTGTTCAATAAAGGGCCCAAAATTAAGATAACATAGATGGGAGAGGTCTCTATGAATAGGAATTCCTAAGTATTTGATACCCTGTGAGGGCCAAGCAAAGGGAAAGTTGGACTGGATGGAATCCTATATGGATTTGGGGAGGGAGACATCGAGGGCCTCAGACTTCGCTGCATTGATTTTAAAATTTGACCATGTAACAAAGTGATCTATTTCAGCCATAACAGCATGGATGGATATATGTGATTGAGTGATATATACTAGGACATCATCAGCAAATAGAGAGCACTTGTACTCGGTGCCTCCCACCTCAATCCACCTAATATTGGGGTTATGGCGAATTGATGAGAGCAGGTGCTCCGTCACTAGGATGTATAAGAGAGGGGACAGAGGACATCCCTGCCTTGTCCCATTGGTGATTGTGAAAGGTGATGAAAATGTTCTGATGCACCCCCTGGGCCTTGGGACACCCGGAGCCGGACCCTTTTTGGTGGATGCTGGTGGCTGTAGTCTTCGTGGCGGCGACCCGGTTCCGTGACTCAGGGTGGTCAAACCAGTGGCGGAACTATTTATGTGGTTTTGATGTTTAAATGTCCGACTACGCCACCTGTGGATTGCGGTCAGAGTGAACCGCCGCTGCAGGGCAGACCGCTGAGGCTGGTGTTGTGGGTGCAGCAGAGCGTAGCATAACTCCCCATGGGAGGAGTATAGCCTAAGGGCAGTGTATGCGGAGGATGGGGGTGATGGTGCAGGGCAGCAGCAGTAACGACACGGAGTCAGTGATGCAGTCCAGGGCCTTTACTCACAGTTCTTATTATCCAGACCACGTCTGCAGGTAACGGCTGCCCACGTCGTACTGTGCTCACCAGGTGAGGGGCTCAGACAACTCACAGATAACTTTGGAGCGCTTCACAGGACCCTCTTTGTGTGTCCTTTGTCTGGCCTTTCTTACCAATCCTTCTGTCCGGCTGCCTCGGGCCTCCTCTTGGTAAACTTGGCGCCAGTTTCCCTGACCCTATGTGGTGCCTTCCTAGCAGGTGTAGCGAGGGGCTGCGCCACATAAAATGTCACAGCCTCCGGTTTCTAGCTGAGGGTCGTTTCCTGCCTCCACTAGTTTCGGGGACCGGTCTCCCCCTTTGGCCTGACCCCTCCACGTAGGTGGATTCGGGCGTGCGGTGGCGACTCGCCCGTCCGCACCCCTGGGATCCCTTCATTCCTCGTTCCTGGAGCCTTCTCCGCTCCTCTTCCTTCCTTCTCCCTCTTCCAGGCCTGGGCCTCTGTTACTAGGCCCGCCTCCGGAGCAGAGCTCATGCAGAGCCCCTGCTCCCTGCCACTTCTGCTCAGACTTCTCTGCACTGAACTAAGATGGTGCCCACCTTTTATACTCCCTTCTCAATGCACCCAGGAACTGCTTCCTCCCTGCTCCTGCACTACAGGGTTCCCCTTCCTCAGTGTTCCCTCCCCCCACTCCAGCCAGGGACAGGGACTGTCGTGCCCATCTCAGAGGCATATTGGTCGCCCTGCCCCACGGCAATGTGGTGTAATGCATGCAGGTGTCGGGTCCTGATCGACACTCCATCCTTACCTGAGAGTGAGATATCACACCTCTGGGTGAGGTGCAATACCTCTGTAGCAACCGAGCCCTCAGGGTGCTACAGTTCCATTTATCTTCAGCCTAGGTGACGTATTGTGATACAGGGCCGTGATTTGGGCTATAAAAGGGTCCCCTAGACCCCTACCCCAAGCTTTTTAAGAGAATCATATATGGCGTGCCAGGAGACTCTATGGAATGCTTTCTCAGCATCCAACGAGAGTATCTAATTACAAATTTTTAACTGCATCTAGCCCAGGAAATACTTTGTGCCTAGTAGCAGTGTCTGCTAGTCAGCGGATTATCCCAGCTGTTAAGCAAGCTACACCACCTGTAGTTTGGACACTTAATTTTTTCAAAGGAAATGCTTCGGGACCACGGGATACTCAGTGAAGAGCATCAGGTGGCACCCCAAGGCATAGGGGCTGGGACTGGCAGTAGGATGCCTTGCGGTGGACAGCCGAGCTCGATCCTTATAAAAGCTTTTTAACTGCAGCAGCTTTAGTGGACGCTACTGGAGCTGGAATTACGCGGCTGCTGGCATGAGACTTGCCCTCCAATAGATCCTTGTAAATGGATTTAAAGTGTATTCATTCAAATTAGAGAGACAATTTAAATTAAAAAGCTTAGAGCTGCCTCCACCACAGGGGGGCTCGCTCGACCCACCAGCGGACAGGCACCAGTATTGGGAGAGGGGGGCTGGCTGTCAGGGTTCACCGCGGCTCTGGCACAAACCCGGCGACACGGAGGTGGCACGGGCAGGAGCGGACTGAACGTGTCGGCTTCTCACTTTTTGGATTTTAGAAGGGCATGACATGCCTATATTTGTGTCTCCCCCTCCTTTTACTCCTCCACCTCTTTTCTTTTCGCATGACTATATGTACTTGTCACTTTTCTATGTGTTAGTTGTGTCTTCTGAGCAGTTTGTCAGCTTTTGGACACCTTTGAAGGTGTTTTCTATGTGTTTCTATGTGTTTTTGTTTGCCTGCCATTGGTTTTAACGGTGTTCGAAGGTGTTCGACGAACAGTTCGACGAACAGTTCGGCGAACACACGGGTGTTCGACGAACCGAACCGAACTCGAACACTACGGGGGTGGCTCAACACTACCAGTGACACAGTCATGGCTTCAATGTTTACTTGGAGATACTCCTGTATCATCGTCTCTAGGCATTGACTATGTGTCAGACTTCTTGTCTCCTGTGGCCTTGCAAAGGATGGGCTAAAAAAGTGGTGAAATGATTCCGCAAAATTGATGTTACCAGCAGATACTGTGGTTCTGTTACGGTTTGAGTGCTGAACATTTGACGGTCCCACGTTTGGCAAGTTGGAACTGTGAGATTCACTACGTGGGCCTCATCTGGAATTTGTAGCGATTGGCGTGGCCGTAAGAAAGGGATCTTATCACATTGTCCGCTAAAAGAAGTAGACATTTTAGTTTGGCTGGAAGATGGTCTTTCTTCTGCAGATGTTACTGTTGCTTTAACACCTACCCCACGTACACAACCTTTTTTCCCCTTCCCAACACGCCTATTCCCCTTTCCACCAGCAGCAGGCCTTTTTCCACTCATTTTGGTGGTTAAGTAATTCACAACTCTGGAGTTGTTTGCACAAAAAAACAATGGATGGGAACCGAGCAGAGCTGAGAGGCCAAACTGTGGTATTAGGCCAAAACTATTGGCTGGGTTAGATGCAGAAAAAAATTATATTCAATTTGCAACCTGATGGAGGTCAGTATAGATGGACTAATAGAACAAGTCCCACACACAGCTAGAAGCCCAAATATTTTTTCAGAGGTAGATGCAAAAAAAAATTGTATTCAGTTTGCAACCGGATGGAGGTCAGTATAGATGGACTAATAGAACAAGTCCTACACACAGCTAGAAGCCAAAATATTTTTTCAGAGGTAGATGCAGAAAAAAAATATATTCAGTTTGCAACCTGATGGAGGTCAGTATTAGTGTTGAGCCACCCCCGTAGTGTTCGGGTTCGGTTCGGTTCGTCGAACACCGGGATGTTCGAGGAACTGTTCTTCGAACTGTTCGTCGAACACCTTAGAACACCGTCGAACACCGTTAAAACCAATGGCAGGCAAACAAAAACACATAGAAACACATAGAAAACACCTTCAAAGGTGTCCAAAAGCTGACAAACTGCTCAGAAGACACTCTCTTTAAAAAAGCCGGCCGGCAATTCAGCAGCGGCATACACCGGTACCCGACAATTTAGACAAGAAGGAATAGAGCCTCACACATAGATTAGATAGATAGAAACATGTCAGTCACATATATATGAAGTACAGTGACAGTGTTGCTTACTGTACTTGTCATTTAGTGTAAAGGATTTATTAAAAAATATAATAGTGTTTTCATGCACTGTCTCTTTAAAAAAGCCGGCCGGCAATTCAGCATCTGTACCCGACAATTTATAACAGACAGAATAGAGCTTTACACATAGATTAGATAGATAGAAACATGTCAGTCACATATATATGAAGTACAGTGATAGTGTTGGTTACTGTACTTGTCATTTAGTGTTAAAATAAAGGATTTATTATTAAAAAAAATTGGCGTGGGGTTCCCCTTAATTTTAGTCTCTAGCAGAGGTTAAGCAGACAGCTGGGGCAGATGTTTGAAGCCTGGGAAGGGGGTAATACCCACGGAGCTTCCCAGGCTACTAATATGAGCCCCCAGCTGAATACATAGCCTTTACTAGCTATTAAAATGGGGGACCCCCCCCAAAAAATGACGTGGGGTCCCCCCTAATTTAATAGCTAGCAAAGGATAGGCAGACAGCTGGGGGCTGATATTAATAGCCCACGAAGGGAGCCATGAATATTGGCCCCCTCCCAGGCTAGAAACACCAGCCGTCAGCCGCCCCAGAAATGGCGCATTCATAGGATGCGCCAATTCGGGCACTTAGCCTCGCTCTTCCACGCTGCCCTGTAGCGGTGGCAGGTGGTTAAAGGGGGTTGGTTTTGATGTCAGCTTATAATGCCAGCTGACATCAAGCCCAGGTTATTAATGGAGAGGCGTCTATAAGACACCCCCATTACTAACCCCAAAGTCAAAGTTAAAAGAAAACACAAACACCCAGAATAAAGTCCTTTAATTGAAATAAAGACACAATCCTTTATTGTTCTAAATTAAACCATACTTACCATCACGCCCATTCCAGCTGAAGCCAACGATCTCCTGCAATAAAAGAAAAATAATAAAGCAACATCATCCTTACCTTTACATGGTTCCCACGACAGCTTCAGCTCTTCTACATCGAGATGACAGGCTGGACCGCAGCAGAACGCTGCCATCCAGCCTGTCATCCCGCAGACACTGAGAAGCGCAGGCTTGCTTGCGCTCTGCAGTGTCTGGCTGTGACGGCATAAAGATGAGACGAGTTCATGTCCAATGAACTCGGCGCACCTCATGCACGTCACTGACAGCGTGGGAAAATTCTCACGCTGAAGCGCTGAGTGCAGGAGAATTCTCCCACGCTGTCAGTGACGTGCATAAGGTGAGCTCATGTCCAATGAACTCAGTTCACCTCCTGCACGTCACTGACAGCGTGGGAGAATTCTCCTGCACTCAGCGCTTCAGCGTGAGAATTCTCCCACGCTGAAGCGCTGAGTGCAGGAGAATTTTCCCACGCTGTCAGTGACGTGCATAAGGTGAGCTCATGTCCAATGAACTCAGCTCACCTCCTGCACGTCACTGACAGCGTGGGAGAATTCTCCTGCACTCAGCGCTTCAGTGTGAGAATTCTCCCACGCTGAAGCGCTGAGTGCAGGAGAATTTTCCCACGCTGTCAGTGACGTGCATGAGGTGAGCCGAGTTCATTGGACATTAACTCGGCTCATCTGGATGCCCTCACAGAGAGACACTGTGGAGCGCAAGCAAGCCTGCGCTTCTCAGTGTCTGCGGGATGACAGGCTGGATGGCAGCGTTCTGCTGCGGTCCAGCCTGTCATCTCGATGTAGCAGAGCTGAAGCTGTCATGGGAACCATGGAAAGGTAAGGATGATGTTGCTTTATTATTTTTCTTTTATTTCAGGAGATCGTTGGCTTCAGCTGGAATGGGTGTGATGGTAAGTATGGTTTAATTTAGAACAATAAAGAATTGTGTGTTTATTTCAATTAAAGGACTTTTTTCTGGGTGTTGTGTTTTTTTTAAATACTTTACTAGAAATTCATGGTGGTCATGTCTAATATTGGCGTGACCCCATGAGTTTTGGGCTTAGGGCCAGCTGATAATGCCAAGCTGGCCCTAACCCCTTTATTACCCAGTGAGCCACCGCATCAGGGCCCTGGATGAGTTGAGTACAGAGCCAGAAGATGGCGCTTCTATGAACGCGCCATTTTCCGGGGTGGCTGCGGACTGCAATTTGCAGCGGGGGTGGCCCAGAAAGCTTGGGCCTCCCTGCGCTGCGGATTCCAGCCCCCAGCTGCCTAGTTGTACCTGGCTGGACACAAAAAAACAGGGCGAAGCCCCACGTCAATTTTCTTTAAATTATTTCATGAAATAATTAAGAAAAAAAGGGCTTCCCTATATTGTTGTGTCCGGCCAGGTACAAATAGGCAGCTGGTGGTTGGGGGCAGCCCGTTCCTGCCTGCTGCACCTGACTGGACACAAATATAGTGCGAAGCCCCACGTCAATTTTTTTTTAATTATTTCATGAATTTCCTGAAATAATTTAAAAAAATTGAAGTGGGGCTTCGCACTATATTTGTGTCCAGCCAGGTACAGCAGGCAGGAATGGGCTGCCCCCAACCACCAGCTGCCTATTTGTACCTGGCCGGACACAACAATATAGGGAAGGCCTTTTTTTCTTAATTATTTCATGAATTTCATGAAATAATTAAAAAAAATTGAAGTGGGGCTTCGCACTATATTTGTGTCCAGCCAGGTACAGCAGGCAGGAACGGGCTGCCCCCAACCACCAGCTGACTATTTGTACCTGGCCGGACACAACAATATAGGGAAGGCCTTTTTTTCTTAATTATTTCATGAATTTCATGAAATAATTAAAAAAAAAATACGTGGGGCTTCGCCCTATTTTTGTGTCCAGCCAGGTACAACTAGGCAGCTGGGGGCTGGAATCTTCAGCGCAGGGAGGCCCAAGCTTTCTGGGCCCCCCCCGCTGCAAATTGCAGTCCGCAGCCACCCCGGAAAATGGCGCGTTCAAAGAAGCGCCATCTTCTGGCGCTGTACCCAACTCATCCAGGGCCCTGGTGCGGTGGCTCACTGGGTAATAAAGGGGTTAGGGCCAGCTTGGTATTATCAGCTGGCCCCAAGCCCAAAATTCATGGGGTCACGCCAGTATTAGACATGACCGCCATGAATTTCTAGTAAAGTATTTAAAAAAAACACAACACCCAGAATAAAGTCCTTTAATTGAAATAAACACACAATTCTTTATTGTTCTAAATTAAACTATACTGCCATCCAGCCTGTCATGCCGCAGACACTGAGAAGAGCAGGCATGCTTGCGCTCCTCAGTGTCTCGATGTGACGGCATCCAGATGAGCCAAGGTCATGTCCAATGAACTCGGCTCACCTCATGCACGTCACTGACAGCGTGGGAAAATTCTCACGCTGAAGTGCTGAGTGCAGGAGAATTCTCCCACGCTGTCAGTGACGTGCATGAGGTGAGCTGAGTTCATTGGACATGACCTCGGCTCATCTTTATGCCGTCACAGAGAGACAATGTGGAGCGCAAGCATGCCTGCTCTTCTCAGTGTCTGCGGGATGACAGGCTGGATGGCAGCGTTCTGCTGCGGTCCAGCAAGTCATCTCGATGTAGCAGAGCTGAAGCTGTCGTGGGAACCATGGAAAGGTAAGGATGAGGTTGCTTTATTATTTTATTTTTATTGCAGGAGATCGTTGGCTTCAGCTGGAATGGGCGTGATGGTAAGTATGGTTTAATTTAGAACAATAAAGAATTGTGTCTTTATTTCAATTAAAGGACTTTATTCTGGGTGTTTGTGTTTTTTTTTTAACTTTGACTATGGGGTTAGTAATGGGGGTGTCTTATAGACGCCTCTCCATTACTAACCTGGGCTTGATGTCAGCTGGCATTATAAGCTGACATCAACCCCAGCCCTATTACCCCACTGCCACCGCACCAGGGCAGCGTGGAAGAGCGAGGCTAAGTGCCAGAATTGGCGCATCCTATGAATGCGCCATTTCTGGGGCGGCTGACGGCTGGTGTTTCTAGCCTGGGAGGGGGCCAATATTCATGGCACCCTTACTGGGCTATTAATATCAGCCCCCAGCTGTCTGCCTAGCCTTTGCTAGCTATTAAATTAGGGGGGACCCCACGTCATTTTTTTGGGGGGGTCCCCCATTTTAATAGCTAGCAAAGGCTAGGTATTCAGCTGGAGGCTGATATTAGTAGCCTGGGAAGCTCCGTGGGTATTACCCCCTTCCCAGGCTTCAAACATCTGCCCCAGCTGTCTGCTTAACCTCCGCTAGAGATTAAAATTAAGGGGAACCCCACGCCAATTTTTTTAATAATAAATCCTTTATTTTAATACTAAATGACAAGTACAGTAACCAACACTATCACTGTACTTCATATATATGTGACTGACATGTTTCTATCTATCTAATCTATGTGTGAAGCTCTATTCTGTCTGTTATAAATTGTCGGGTACAGATGCTGAATTGCCGCCGGCTTTCTTAAAGAGACGGTGCATGAAAACACTATTATTTTTTTTAATAAATCCTTTACACTAAATGACAAGTACAGTAATCAACACTGTCACTGTACTTCATATATATGTGACTGACATGTTTCTATCTATCTAATCTATGTGTGATTCTCTATTCCTTCTATTCTAAATTGTCGGGTACCGCTGCTGAATTGCCGGCCGGCTTTTTTAAAGAGACGGTGCATGAAAACACTATTATTTTTTTTGATAAATCCTTTACGCTAAATGACAAGTACAGTAAGCAGCACTTTCACTGTACTTCATATATATGTGACTGACATGGTTATATCTATCTAATCTATGTGTGAAGCTCTATTCTTTCGGTCCTAAATTGTCGGGTACCGGTGTTTGCCGCTGCTGAATTGCCGGCTTTTCATGTTTCACTGTTGACACTGTTCCCATCGATTTGGGCAATCACTGTAATGCCACAACCACCATGGCTGTGGCATTACAGTGAGTGGCAGACAATCCCTGCATGATTGGTGCTCTAAATAGCACCAGACATGCAGGACACGCTTTTGGTGCACGAACAGTTATCGAACATAACCTCGAATAGCCGAATTTTTTGCAAATCGTTCGGGTTCGTCCAACAACTCGAACACCGCCCAAAACAGCTCGAATTTGAGATTGGCGAACAGTTCTAGTCGAACACCGCTCATCTCTAGTCAGTATAGAAGGACAAATAGAGAAAGTCCCACACACTGCTAGAAGGCCAAATATTTTTTCAGAGCTAGATGCAGAAAAAAATTATATTCAGTTTGCAACCTGATGGAGGTCAGTATAGATGGACTAATAGAACAAGTCCCACACACAGCTAGAAGCCCAAATATTTTTCAGAGGTAGATGCAGATAAAAATTATTTTTAATTTGCAACCTGATGGAGGTCAGTATAGATGGACTAATAGAGAAAGTCCCACACACTGCTAGAAGGCCAAATACTTTTTCAGAGGTAGATGCAGATAAAAATTATTTTTAATTTGCAGCCTGATGGAGGTCAGTATAGATGGACTAATAGAGAAAGTCCCACACACTGCTAGTAGGCCAAATATTTTTTCAGAGCTAGATGCAGACAAAAAATTATTTTGAATTTGCAACCTGATGGAGGTCAGTATAGATGGACTAATAGAGAAAGTCCCACACACTGCTAGAAGTCCAAATATTTTTTCAGAGCTAGATGCAGAAAAAAATTATATTCAGTTTACAACCTGATGGAGGTCAGTATAGATGGACTAATAGAACAAGTCCCACACACAGCTAGAAGCCCAAATATTTTTTCAGAGGTAGATGCAGATAAAAATTATTTTTAATTTGCAACCTGATGGAGGTCAGTATAGATGGACTAATAGAGAAAGTCCCACACACTGCTAGAAGGCCAAATATTTTTTCAGAGCTAGATGCAGATATAAATTATTTTTAATTTGCAACCTGATGGAGGTCAGTATAGATGGACTAATAGAGAAAGTCCCACACACTGCTAGAAGGCCAAATATTTTTTCAGTGCTAGATGCAGAAAAAAATTATATTCAGTTTGCAACCTGATGGAGGTCAGTATAGATGGACTAATAGAACAAGTCCCACACACAGCTAGAAGGCCAAATATTTTTTCAGAGGTAGATGCAGATAAAAATTATTTTTAATTTGCAGCCTGATGGAGGTCAGTATAGATGCACTAAAAGAGAAAGTCACACACACTGCTAGAAGGCCAAATATTTTTTCAGAGCTAGATGCAGACAAAAAATTATTTTGAATTTGCAACCTGATGGAGGTCAGTATAGATGGACTAATAAAGAAAGTCCCACAAACTGCTAGAAGGCCAAATATTTTTTCAGAGCTAGATGCAGAAAAAAATTATGTTCAGTTTGCAACCTGATGGAGGTCAGCATAGATGGACTAATAGAACAAGTCCCACACACAGCTAGAAGCCCAAATATTTTTTCAGAGGTAGATGCAGATAAAAATTATTTTTAATTTGCAACCTGATGGAGGTCAGTATAGATGGACTAATAGAGAAAGTCCCACACACTGCTAGAAGGCCAAATATTTTTTCAGAGCTAGATGCAGATATAAATTATTTTGAATTTGCAACCTGATGGAGGTCAGTATAGATGGACTAATAGAGAAAGTCCCACACACTGCTAAAAGGCCAAATATTTTTTCAGAGCTAGATGCAGAAAAAAATTATATTCAGTTTGCAACCTGATGGAGGTCAGTATAGATGGATTAATAGAACAAGTCCCACACACAGCTAGAAGCCCAAATATTTTTTCAGAGGTAGATGCAGATAAAAATTATATTCAGTTTGCAACCTGATGGAGGTCTGTATAGATGGATTAATAGAACAAGTCCCACACACAGCTAGAAGCCCAATATTTTTCAGAGGTAGATGCAGAAAAAAAATATATTCAGTTTGCAACCTGATGGAGGTCAGTATAGATGGACTAATAGAGAAAGTCCCACACACTGCTAGAAGGCCAAATATTTTTTCAGAGCTAGATGCAGACAAAAAATTATTTTTAATTTGCAACCTGATGGAGGTCAGTATAGATGGACTAATAGAGAAAGTCCCACACACTGCTAGAAGGCCAAATATTTTTTCAGAGCTAGATGCAGATATAAATTATTTTTAATTTGCAACCTGATGGAGGTCAGTTTAGATGGACTAATAGAGAAAGTCACACACACTGCTAGAAGGCCAAATATTTTTTCAGAGCTAGATGCAGATAAAAAATTATTTTTAATTTGCAACCTGATGGAGGTCAGTATAGATGGACTAATAGAGAAAGTCCCACACACTGCTAGAAGGCCAAATATTTTTTCAGAGCTAGATGCAGAAAAAAATTATATTCAGTTTGCAACCTGATGGAGGTCAGTATAGATGGACTAATATAACAAGTACCACACACAGCTAGAAGCCCAAATATTTTTTCAGAGGTAGAGGCAGATAAAAATTATTTTTAATTTGCAACCTGATGGAGGTCAGTATAGATGGACTAATAGAGAAAGTCCCACACAATGCTAGAAGGCCAAATATTTTTTCAGAGCTAGATGCAGACAAAAAATTATTTTGAATTTGCAACCTGATGGAGGTCAGTATAGATGGACTAATAGAGAAAGTCCCACACACTGCTAGAAGGCCAAATATTTTTTCAGAGGTAGATGCAGATAAAAATTATTTTTAATTTGCAGCCTGATGGAGGTTAGTATAGATGGACTAATAGAGAAAGTCCCACACACTGCTAGAAGGCCAAATATTTTTTCAGAGCTAGATGCAGAAAAAAATTATATTCAGTTTGCAACCTGATGGAGGTCAGTATAGATGGACTAATAGAGAAAGTCCCACACACAGCTAGAAGGCCAAATATTTTTTCAGAGCTAGATGCAGAAAAAAATTATATTCAGTTTGCAACCTGATGGAGGTCAGTATAGATGGACTAATAGAACAAGTCCCACACACAGCTAGAAGCCCAAATATTTTTTCAGAGGTAGATGCAGATAAAAATTATTTTTAATTTGCAACCTGATGGAGGTCAGTATAGATGGACTAATAGAGAAAGTCCCACACACTGCTAGAAGGCCAAATATTTTTTCAGAGCTAGATGCAGATATAAATTATTTTTAATTTGCAACCTGATGGAGGTCAGTATAGATGGATTAATAGAGAAAGTCCCACACACTGCTAGAAGGCCAAATATTTTTTCAGAGCTAGATGCAGAAACAAATTATATTCAGTTTGCAACCTGATGGAGGTCAGTATAGATGGACTAATAGAACAAGTCCCACACACAGCTAGAAGGCCAAATATTTTTTCAGAGGTAGATGCAGATAAAAATTATTTTTAATTTGCAGCCTGATGGAGGTCAGTATAGATGCACTAATAGAGAAAGTCACACACACTGCTAGAAGGCCAAATATTTTTTCAGAGCTAGATGCAGACAAAAAATTATTTTGAATTTGAAACCTGATGGAGGTCAGTATAGATGGACTAATAGAGAAAGTCCCACACACTGCTAGAAGGCCAAATATTTTTTCAGAGCTAGATGCAGAAAAAAATTATGTTCAGTTTGCAACCTGATGGAGGTCAGTATAGATGGACTAATAGAACAAGTCCCACACACAGCTAGAAGCCCAAATATTTTTTCAGAGGTAGATGCAGATAAAAATTATTTTTAATTTGCAACCTGATGGAGGTCAGTATAGATGGACTAATAGAGAAAGTCCCACACACTGCTAGAAGGCCAAATATTTTTTCAGAGCTAGATGCAGATATAAATTATTTTTAATTTGCAACCTGATGGAGGTCAGTATAGATGGACTAATAGAGAAAGTCCCACACACTGCTAGAAGGCCAAATATTTTTTCAGAGCTAGATGCAGAAAAAAATTATATTCAGTTTACAACCTGATGGAGGTCAGTATAGATGGACTAATAGAACAAGTCCCACACACAGCTAGAAGCCCAAATATTTTTTCAGAGGTAGATGCAGATAAAAATTATTTTTAATTTGCAACCTGATGGAGGTCAGTATAGATGGACTAATAGAGAAAGTCCCACACACTGCTAGAAGGCCAAATATTTTTTCAGAGCTAGATGCAGATATAAATTATTTTTAATTTGCAACCTGATGGAGGTCAGTATAGATGGACTAATAGAGAAAGTCCCACACACTGCTAGAAGGCCAAATATTTTTTCAGAGCTAGATGCAGAAAAAAATTATATTCAGTTTGCAACCTGATGGAGGTCAGTATAGATGGACTAATAGAACAAGTCCCACACACAGCTAGAAGGCCAAATATTTTTTCAGAGGTAGATGCAGATAAAAATTATTTTTAATTTGCAGCCTGATGGAGGTCAGTATAGATGCACTAAAAGAGAAAGTCACACACACTGCTAGAAGGCCAAATATTTTTTCAGAGCTAGATGCAGACAAAAAATTATTTTGAATTTGCAACCTGATGGAGGTCAGTATAGATGGACTAATAGAGAAAGTCCCACAAACTGCTAGAAGGCCAAATATTTTTTCAGAGCTAGATGCAGAAAAAAATTATGTTCAGTTTGCAACCTGATGGAGGTCAGCATAGATGGACTAATAGAACAAGTCCCACACACAGCTAGAAGCCCAAATATTTTTTCAGAGGTAGATGCAGATAAAAATTATTTTTAATTTGCAACCTGATGGAGGTCAGTATAGATGGACTAATAGAGAAAGTCCCACACACTGCTAGAAGGCCAAATATTTTTTCAGAGCTAGATGCAGATATAAATTATTTTGAATTTGCAACCTGATGGAGGTCAGTATAGATGGACTAATAGAGAAAGTCCCACACACTGCTAAAAGGCCAAATATTTTTTCAGAGCTAGATGCAGAAAAAAATTATATTCAGTTTGCAACCTGATGGAGGTCAGTATAGATGGATTAATAGAACAAGTCCCACACACAGCTAGGAGCCCAAATATTTTTTCAGAGGTAGATGCAGATAAAAATTATATTCAGTTTGCAACCTGATGGAGGTCTGTATAGATGGATTAATAGAACAAGTCCCACACACAGCTAGAAGCCCAATATTTTTCAGAGGTAGATGCAGAAAAAAAATATATTCAGTTTGCAACCTGATGGAGGTCAGTATAGATGGACTAATAGAGAAAGTCCCACACACTGCTAGAAGGCCAAATATTTTTTCAGAGCTAGATGCAGACAAAAAATTATTTTTAATTTGCAACCTGATGGAGGTCAGTATAGATGGACTAATAGAGAAAGTCCCACACACTGCTAGAAGGCCAAATATTTTTTCAGAGCTAGATGCAGATATAAATTATTTTTAATTTGCAACCTGATGGAGGTCAGTTTAGATGGACTAATAGAGAAAGTCACACACACTGCTAGAAGGCCAAATATTTTTTCAGAGCTAGATGCAGATAAAAAATTATTTTTAATTTGCAACCTGATGGAGGTCAGTATAGATGGACTAATAGAGAAAGTCCCACACACTGCTAGAAGGCCAAATATTTTTTCAGAGCTAGATGCAGAAAAAAATTATATTCAGTTTGCAACCTGATGGAGGTCAGTATAGATGGACTAATATAACAAGTACCACACACAGCTAGAAGCCCAAATATTTTTTCAGAGGTAGAGGCAGATAAAAATTATTTTTAATTTGCAACCTGAGGGAGGTCAGTATAGATGGACTAATAGAGAAAGTCCCACACACTGCTAGAAGGCCAAATATTTTTTCAGAGCTAGATGCAGACAAAAAATTATTTTGAATTTGCAACCTGATGGAGGTCAGTATAGATGGACTAATAGAGAAAGTCCCACACACTGCTAGAAGGCCAAATATTTTTTCAGAGGTAGATGCAGATAAAAATTATTTTTAATTTGCAGCCTGATGGAGGTTAGTATAGATGGACTAATAGAGAAAGTCCCACACACTGCTAGAAGGCCAAATATTTTTTCAGAGCTAGATGCAGAAAAAAATTATATTCAGTTTGCAACCTGATGGAGGTCAGTATAGATGGACTAATAGAGAAAGTCCCACACACTGCTAGAAATCCAAATATTTTTTCAGAGCTAGATGCAGAAAAAAATTATATTCAGTTTGCAACCTGATGGAGGTCAGTATAGATGGACTAATAGAACAAGTCCCACACACAGCTAGAAGCCCAAATATTTTTTCAGAGGTAGATGCAGATAAAAATTATTTTTAATTTGCAACCTGATGGAGGTCAGTATAGATGGACTAATAGAGAAAGTCCCACACACTGCTAGAAGGCCAAATATTTTTTCAGAGCTAGATGCAGATATAAATTATTTTTAATTTGCAACCTGATGGAGGTCAGTATAGATGGATTAATAGAGAAAGTCCCACACACTGCTAGAAGGCCAAATATTTTTTCAGAGCTAGATGCAGAAACAAATTATATTCAGTTTGCAACCTGATGGAGGTCAGTATAGATGGACTAATAGAACAAGTCCCACACACAGCTAGAAGGCCAAATATTTTTTCAGAGGTAGATGCAGATAAAAATTATTTTTAATTTGCAGCCTGATGGAGGTCAGTATAGATGCACTAATAGAGAAAGTCACACACACTGCTAGAAGGCCAAATATTTTTTCAGAGCTAGATGCAGACAAAAAATTATTTTGAATTTGAAACCTGATGGAGGTCAGTATAGATGGACTAATAGAGAAAGTCCCACACACTGCTAGAAGGCCAAATATTTTTTCAGAGCTAGATGCAGAAAAAAATTATGTTCAGTTTGCAACCTGATGGAGGTCAGTATAGATGGACTAATAGAACAAGTCCCACACACAGCTAGAAGCCCAAATATTTTTTCAGAGGTAGATGCAGATAAAAATTATTTTTAATTTGCAACCTGATGGAGGTCAGTATAGATGGACTAATAGAGAAAGTCCCACACACTGCTAGAAGGCCAAATATTTTTTCAGAGCTAGATGCAGATATAAATTATTTTTAATTTGCAACCTGATGGAGGTCAGTATAGATGGACTAATAGAGAAAGTCCCACACACTGCTAGAAGGCCAAATATTTTTTCAGAGCTAGATGCAGAAAAAAATTATATTCAGTTTGCAACCTGATGGAGGTCAGTATAGATGGACTAATAGAACAAGTTCCACACACAGCTAGAAGGCCAAATATTTTTTCAGAGGTAGATGCAGATAAAAATTATTTTTAATTTGCAGCCTGATGGAGGTCAGTATAGATGGACTAATAGAGAAAGTCCCACACACTGCTAGAAGGCCAAATATTTTTTCAGAGCTAGATGCAGACAAAAAATTATTTTGAATTTGCAACCTGATGGAGGTCAGTATAGATGGACTAATAGAGAAAGTCCCACACACTGCTAAAAGGCCAAATATTTTTTCAGAGCTAGATGCAGAAAAAAATTATATTCAGTTTGCAACCTGATGGAGGTCAGTATAGATGGACTAATAGAACAAGTCCCACACACAGCTAGAAGCCCAAATATTTTTTCAGAGGTAGATGCAGAAAAAAATTATATTCAGTTTGCAACCTGATGGAGGTCTGTATAGATGGATTAATAGAACAAGTCCCACACACTGCTAGAAGGCCAAATATTTTTTCAGAGCTAGATGCAGAAAAAAATTATATTCAGTTTACAACCTGATGGAGGTCAGTATAGATGGACTAATAGAACAAGTCCCACACACAGCTAGAAGCCCAAATATTTTTTCAGAGGTAGATGCAGATAAAAATTATTTTTAATTTGCAACCTGATGGAGGTCAGTATAGATGGACTAATAGAGAAAGTCCCACACACTGCTAGAAGGCCAAATATTTTTTCAGAGCTAGATGCAGATATAAATTATTTTTAATTTGCAACCTGATGGAGGTCAGTATAGATGGACTAATAGAGAAAGTCCCACACACTGCTAGAAGGCCAAATATTTTTTCAGAGCTAGATGCAGAAAAAAATTATATTCAGTTTGCAACCTGATGGAGGTCAGTATAGATGGACTAATAGAACAAGTCCCACACACAGCTAGAAGGCCAAATATTTTTTCAGAGGTAGATGCAGATAAAAATTATTTTTAATTTGCAGCCTGATGGAGGTCAGTATAGATGCACTAAAAGAGAAAGTCACACACACTGCTAGAAGGCCAAATATTTTTTCAGAGCTAGATGCAGACAAAAAATTATTTTGAATTTGCAACCTGATGGAGGTCAGTATAGATGGACTAATAGAGAAAGTCCCACAAACTGCTAGAAGGCCAAATATTTTTTCAGAGCTAGATGCAGAAAAAAATTATGTTCAGTTTGCAACCTGATGGAGGTCAGCATAGATGGACTAATAGAACAAGTCCCACACACAGCTAGAAGCCCAAATATTTTTTCAGAGGTAGATGCAGATAAAAATTATTTTTAATTTGCAACCTGATGGAGGTCAGTATAGATGGACTAATAGAGAAAGTCCCACACACTGCTAGAAGGCCAAATATTTTTTCAGAGCTAGATGCAGATATAAATTATTTTGAATTTGCAACCTGATGGAGGTCAGTATAGATGGACTAATAGAGAAAGTCCCACACACTGCTAAAAGGCCAAATATTTTTTCAGAGCTAGATGCAGAAAAAAATTATATTCAGTTTGCAACCTGATGGAGGTCAGTATAGATGGATTAATAGAACAAGTCCCACACACAGCTAGGAGCCCAAATATTTTTTCAGAGGTAGATGCAGATAAAAATTATATTCAGTTTGCAACCTGATGGAGGTCTGTATAGATGGATTAATAGAACAAGTCCCACACACAGCTAGAAGCCCAATATTTTTCAGAGGTAGATGCAGAAAAAAAATATATTCAGTTTGCAACCTGATGGAGGTCAGTATAGATGGACTAATAGAGAAAGTCCCACACACTGCTAGAAGGCCAAATATTTTTTCAGAGCTAGATGCAGACAAAAAATTATTTTTAATTTGCAACCTGATGGAGGTCAGTATAGATGGACTAATAGAGAAAGTCCCACACACTGCTAGAAGGCCAAATATTTTTTCAGAGCTAGATGCAGATATAAATTATTTTTAATTTGCAACCTGATGGAGGTCAGTTTAGATGGACTAATAGAGAAAGTCACACACACTGCTAGAAGGCCAAATATTTTTTCAGAGCTAGATGCAGATAAAAAATTATTTTTAATTTGCAACCTGATGGAGGTCAGTATAGATGGACTAATAGAGAAAGTCCCACACACTGCTAGAAGGCCAAATATTTTTTCAGAGCTAGATGCAGAAAAAAATTATATTCAGTTTGCAACCTGATGGAGGTCAGTATAGATGGACTAATATAACAAGTACCACACACAGCTAGAAGCCCAAATATTTTTTCAGAGGTAGAGGCAGATAAAAATTATTTTTAATTTGCAACCTGAGGGAGGTCAGTATAGATGGACTAATAGAGAAAGTCCCACACACTGCTAGAAGGCCAAATATTTTTTCAGAGCTAGATGCAGACAAAAAATTATTTTGAATTTGCAACCTGATGGAGGTCAGTATAGATGGACTAATAGAGAAAGTCCCACACACTGCTAGAAGGCCAAATATTTTTTCAGAGGTAGATGCAGATAAAAATTATTTTTAATTTGCAGCCTGATGGAGGTTAGTATAGATGGACTAATAGAGAAAGTCCCACACACTGCTAGAAGGCCAAATATTTTTTCAGAGCTAGATGCAGAAAAAAATTATATTCAGTTTGCAACCTGATGGAGGTCAGTATAGATGGACTAATAGAGAAAGTCCCACACACTGCTAGAAATCCAAATATTTTTTCAGAGCTAGATGCAGAAAAAAATTATATTCAGTTTGCAACCTGATGGAGGTCAGTATAGATGGACTAATAGAACAAGTCCCACACACAGCTAGAAGCCCAAATATTTTTTCAGAGGTAGATGCAGATAAAAATTATTTTTAATTTGCAACCTGATGGAGGTCAGTATAGATGGACTAATAGAGAAAGTCCCACACACTGCTAGAAGGCCAAATATTTTTTCAGAGCTAGATGCAGATATAAATTATTTTTAATTTGCAACCTGATGGAGGTCAGTATAGATGGATTAATAGAGAAAGTCCCACACACTGCTAGAAGGCCAAATATTTTTTCAGAGCTAGATGCAGAAACAAATTATATTCAGTTTGCAACCTGATGGAGGTCAGTATAGATGGACTAATAGAACAAGTCCCACACACAGCTAGAAGGCCAAATATTTTTTCAGAGGTAGATGCAGATAAAAATTATTTTTAATTTGCAGCCTGATGGAGGTCAGTATAGATGCACTAATAGAGAAAGTCACACACACTGCTAGAAGGCCAAATATTTTTTCAGAGCTAGATGCAGACAAAAAATTATTTTGAATTTGAAACCTGATGGAGGTCAGTATAGATGGACTAATAGAGAAAGTCCCACACACTGCTAGAAGGCCAAATATTTTTTCAGAGCTAGATGCAGAAAAAAATTATGTTCAGTTTGCAACCTGATGGAGGTCAGTATAGATGGACTAATAGAACAAGTCCCACACACAGCTAGAAGCCCAAATATTTTTTCAGAGGTAGATGCAGATAAAAATTATTTTTAATTTGCAACCTGATGGAGGTCAGTATAGATGGACTAATAGAGAAAGTCCCACACACTGCTAGAAGGCCAAATATTTTTTCAGAGCTAGATGCAGATATAAATTATTTTTAATTTGCAACCTGATGGAGGTCAGTATAGATGGACTAATAGAGAAAGTCCCACACACTGCTAGAAGGCCAAATATTTTTTCAGAGCTAGATGCAGAAAAAAATTATATTCAGTTTGCAACCTGATGGAGGTCAGTATAGATGGACTAATAGAACAAGTTCCACACACAGCTAGAAGGCCAAATATTTTTTCAGAGGTAGATGCAGATAAAAATTATTTTTAATTTGCAGCCTGATGGAGGTCAGTATAGATGGACTAATAGAGAAAGTCCCACACACTGCTAGAAGGCCAAATATTTTTTCAGAGCTAGATGCAGACAAAAAATTATTTTGAATTTGCAACCTGATGGAGGTCAGTATAGATGGACTAATAGAGAAAGTCCCACACACTGCTAAAAGGCCAAATATTTTTTCAGAGCTAGATGCAGAAAAAAATTATATTCAGTTTGCAACCTGATGGAGGTCAGTATAGATGGACTAATAGAACAAGTCCCACACACAGCTAGAAGCCCAAATATTTTTTCAGAGGTAGATGCAGAAAAAAATTATATTCAGTTTGCAACCTGATGGAGGTCTGTATAGATGGATTAATAGAACAAGTCCCACACACAGCTAGAAGCCCAATATTTTTTCAGAGGTAGATGCAGAAAAAAAATATATTCAGTTTGCAACCTGATGGAGGTCAGTATAGATGGACTAATAGAGAAAGTCCCACACACTGCTAGAAGGCCAAATATTTTTTCAGAGCTAGATGCAGACAAAAAATGATTCTGAATTTGCAACCTGATGGAGGTCAGTATAGATGGACTAATAGAGAAAGTCCCACACACTGCTAGAAGGCCAAATATTTTTTCAGAGCTAGATGCAGATATAAATTATTTTTAATTTGCAACCTGATGGAGGTCAGTTTAGATGGACTAATAGAGAAAGTCACACACACTGCTAGAAGGCCAAATATTTTTTCAGAGCTAGATGCAGATAAAAAATTATTTTTAATTTGTAACCTGATGGAGGTCAGTATAGATGGACTAATAGAGAAAGTCCCACACACTGCTAGAAGGCCAAATATTTTTTCAGAGCTAGATGCAGAAAAAAATTATATTCAGTTTGCAACCTGATGGAGGTCAGTATAGATGGACTAATATAACAAGTACCACACACAGCTAGAAGCCCAAATATTTTTTCAGAGGTAGAGGCAGATAAAAATTATTTTTAATTTGCAACCTGATGGAGGTCAGTATAGATGGATGAATAGAGAAAGTCCCACACACTGCTAGAAGGCCAAATATTTTTTCAGAGCTAGATGCAGACAAAAAATTATTTTGAATTTGCAACCTGATGGAGGTCAGTATAGATGGACTAATAGAGAAAGTCCCACACACTGCTAGAAGGCCAAATATTTTTTCAGAGGTAGATGCAGATAAAAATTATTTTTAATTTGCAGCCTGATGGAGGTTAGTATAGATGGACTAATAGAGAAAGTCCCACACACTGCTAGAAGGCCAAATATTTTTTCAGAGCTAGATGCAGAAAAAAATTATATTCAGTTTGCAACCTGATGGAGGTCAGTATAGATGGACTAATAGAACAAGTCCCACACACAGCTAGAAGGCCAAATATTTTTTTAGACGTAGATGCAGATAAAAATTATTTTTAATTTGCAGCCTGATGGAGGTCAGTATAAATGGACTAATAGAGAAAGTCCCACACACTGCTAGAAGGCCAAATATTTTTTCAGAGCTAGATGCAGACAAAAAATTATTTTGAATTTGCAACCTGATGGAGGTCAGTATAGAAGGACTAATAGAGAAAGTCCCACACACTGCTAGAAGGCCAAATATTTTTTCAGAGCTAGATGCAGAAAAAAATTATATTCAGTTTGCAACCTGATGGAGGTCAGTATAGATGGACTAATCGAACAGGTCCCACACACAGCTAGAAGCCCAAATATTTTTTCAGAGGTAGATGCAGATAAAAATTATTTTTAATTTGCCACCTGATGGAGGTCAGTATAGATGGACTAATAGAGAAAGTCCCACACACTGCTAGAAGGCCATATATTTTTTCAGAGCTAGATGCAGATATAAATTATTTTTAATTTGCAACCTGATGGAGGTCAGTATAGATGGACTAATAGAGAAAGTCCCACACACTGCTAGAAGGCCAAATATTTTTTCAGAGCTAGATGCAGAAAAAAATTATATTCAGTTTGCAACCTGATGGAGGTCAGTATAGATCAGGGGTCTCAAACTCGGCTGGGTATATGGGCCGCACATGGAAAAAATTTGAATTTGGGGGGCTGCATTCTTTGTTCAATGTGACATTTTTAGTGATACCATTTTTTTTGTATACACCTTTTGAACATTTTTGCCGTGTTTATTTTTTTATGGCTTGGGTCGTTATGGATGTGGCGATAATAAACGTGCACTTTTTTGTGTTTACTTTAGTTTACATATAAAACAGCATTTTTAGTGCCCAATATTTTTTCATGCTTTATTTTATTTTTTATTTTTTTTACAATTTTATTTCCCCCAATTGGCCACATACAGTAATATTGTCTTACAATTAGCATCATATAGTAATAATGGAAAACATCTTGTAGTAATGTTCCCCATCCAAGTCCCCATCTTGTACTAATGTGCCCGATCCAGGTCCCCATCCTGTGGCTATGTGCCCCATCCAGGTCCCCATCCTGTGGCAACGTTCCCAATCCTGGCGCCCATCTTGTACTAATGTGCCTCATCCAGGTCCCCATCTTGGGGCTATGTGCCCCATCCAGGTCCCCATCCTGTGGCAATGTGCCCCATCCAGGTCCCCATCTTGTGGCTATGTGCCCCATCCAGGTCCCCATCTTGTGGCTATGTGCCCCATCCAGGTCCCCATCTTGAGGCTATGTGCCCCATCCAGGTCCCCATGTTGTGGCTCTGGTCCCCATCTTGTGGCTCTGTGCCCCATCCAGGTCCCCATCTTGTGGCTATGTGCCCCATCCAGGTCCACATCTTGAGGCTCTGTGCCCCATCCAGGTCCCCATCCTGTGGCTATGTGCCCCATCCAGGTCTCCTCTTGTGGCTCTGGTCCCCATCTTGTGGCTCTGTGCCCCATCCAGGTCCCCATCTTGTGGCTATGTGCCCCATCCAGGTCCACATCTTGAGGCTATGTGCCCCATCCAGGTCCACATCTTGAGGCTCTGTGCCCCATCCAGGTCCCCATCCTGTGGCTATGTGCCCCATCCAGGTCCACATCTTGAGGCTATGTGCCCCATCCAGGTCCCCATCCTGTGGCTATGTGCCCCATTCAGGTCCCCTCTTGTGGCTATGTGCCCCATCCAGGTCCACATCTTGAGGCTCTGTGCCCCATCCAGGTCCCCATCCTGTGGCTATGTGCCCCATCCAGGTCCCCTCTTGTGGCTCTGGTCCCCATCTTGTGGCTCTGTGCCCCATCCAGGTCCCCATCTTGTGGTTATGTGCCCCATCCAGGTCCACATCTTGAGGCTATGTGCCCCATCCAGGTCCACATCTTGAGGCTATGTGCCCCATCCAGGTCCCCATCTTGTGGCTATGTGCCCCATCCAGGTCCACATCTTGAGGCTATGTGCCCCATCCAGGTCCACATCTTGAGGCTCTGTGCCCCATCCAGGTCCCCATCTTGTGGCTCTGTGCCCCATCCAGGTCCCCATCTTGTGGCTCTGTGCCCCATCCAGGTCCCCATCCTGTGGCAACGTTCCCCATCCTGGCGCCCATCTTGTACTAATGTGCCTCATCCAGGTCCCCGTCCTGTGGCTATGTGCCCCATCCAGGTCCCCATCCTGTGGCAATGTTCCCCATCCAGGTCCCCTCTTGTAGCTATGTGCCCCATCCAGGTCCCCTCTTGTGGCTCTGTGCCCCATCCAGGTCCCCAGTCCCCATCTTGTGGCTATGTGCCCCATCCAGGTCCCCATCTTGAGGCTATGTGCCCCATCCAGGTCCCCATCTTGTGGCTATGTGCCCCATCCAGGTCCACATCTTGAGGCTATGTGCCCCATCCAGGTCCACATCTTGAGGCTCTGTGCCCCATCCAGGTCCCCGTCCTGTGGCTATGTGCCCCATCCAGGTCCCCATCTTGTGGCTATGTGCCCCATCCAGGTCCCCTCTTGTGGCTCTGTGCCCCATCCAGGTCCCCTCTTGTGGCTATGTGCCCCATCCAGGTCCCCATCTTGTGGCTATGTGCCCCATCCAGGTCCCCTCTTGTGGCTATGTGCCCCATCCAGGTCCCCATCCTGTGGCTATGTGCCCCATCCAGGTCCCCATCCTGTGGCTCTGTGCCCCCTGTGCTGTTCTTCACACACATAAAATAGAAAAAAAAAAGATGATTCTCACCTGTCCTCCGTTCCCTCGGCGGCCTTCCTGCAGATGTGGCCCGCAGGCACCACAGAGTCCGACCCCTTGACGATCCCGACCTGGTCCAGGAGGAGCCGCCGACAGCAGCGCTGCATTGCCGCACAGAGACAGTCTCCCAGCACAGCATTTTCAATGTCAGCCGCCGGCCAATCAGAGGCCAGCAGCTGACATCTGCATATGGCAATGACGTCATACTCGCTGCGCCGACACGCAGATATCAGCTGCTGGCCTCTGATTGGCCGGCGGCTGGCATTGGAAATGCTGTGCTGGGAGACAGTCTCTGTACGGCAATTCAGCGCTGCTGTCGGCGGCTCCTCCTGGACCAGGTCGGGATCGTCAAGGGGTCTGTGCCTGCGGGCTGCATAAAGCAGCCTCTGGGGCCGCATGCGGCCCGCGGGCCGCGTGTTTGAGACCCCTGGTATAGATGGACTAATAGAACTAGTCCCACACACAGCTAGAAGGCCAAATATTTTTTCAGAGCTAGATGCAGAAAAAAATTATATTCAGTTTGCAACCTGATGGAGGTCAGTATAGATGGACTAATAGAACAAGTCCCACACTCAGCTAGAAGCCCAAATATTTTTTCAGAGGTAAATGCAGAAAAAAATTATATTCAGTTTGCAACCTGATGGAGGTCTGTATAGATGGATTAATAGAACAAGTCCCACACACAGCTAGAAGCCCAATATTTTTTCAGAGGTAGATGCAGAAAAAAAATATATTCAGTTTGCAACCTGATGGAGGTCAGTATAGATGGACTAATAGAGAAAGTCCCACACACTGCTAGAAGGCCAAATATTTTTCCAGAGCTAGATGCAGATAAAAATTATTTTTAATTTGTAACCTGAACCTGATGGAGGTCAGTATACATGGACTAATAGAGAAAGTCCCACACACTGCTAGAAGGCCAAATATTTTTTCAGAGCTAGATGCAGAAAAAAATTATATTCAGTTTGCAACCTGATGGAGGTCAGTATAGATGGACTAATAGAACAAGTCCCACAC
This sequence comes from Phyllobates terribilis, assembly GCF_046119375.1. Lineage (NCBI taxonomy): Eukaryota > Metazoa > Chordata > Amphibia > Anura > Dendrobatidae > Phyllobates > Phyllobates terribilis. Next base: position 290,769,371 of record NW_027362769.1, read on the forward strand.
ACTGCTAGAAGCCCAAATATTTTTTCAGAGCTAGATGCAGAAAAAAATTATATTCAATTTGCAACCTGATGGAGGTCAGTATAGATGGACTAATAGAATGATGCTATGCCCAAAAGATTTTACTTCACTAGGTGTAGTAAAAAAATTGGTATTCTATACACAGGTGGTATATCTTGCAACACAGATAGGCTACTCCACTGACTAACACACTCTGCAATAGGCCAAAAAGGATTAGCTTTGCTAGATTCAGCCAAATGCTGTGAAAAAAACTTGCACAGCACTGGCACAGACCTGCCTGGCAAAAACTGATAGGAACTGATGTAACCTAGTCCTGAAAAGGACTCCAATTACAATTAGTCTTTACTCCCACAATCTATCTATTTAAGAGCACAGACCTGCCTGATAAAAGTCGTAGGAAATGCTGTAACCTAGTCCTTAAAAGGACTGCAATCACAACTATTCCCTACTCCCAAGCTATCTGTATATTTGTGCGAAAATTGGCTTGAAATTAACAAGGTATAGCGCACACAGCAACAGCGGTGCCGTCTAACACGCAGCTGCAGCAGTGAGAAAATGGTGGCGACGGGGAAAATGGCTTGGTCTTATAGGGCAAGGACATGTGACATACACTGCCAATGACACATGCCCTTGCTTGTGTGAAAAAAAGCACTTCGCTCCGTGTGTGCGCTGCTGATAGGCTGACAGATTGCACCTCCCCACTGTAAATGCGGGAAAGAGAAAAAAAATGGAGATCTTCATTATTCCTGCAGAGATCCATCCCCTGCCCCTCCCCCCACCCCGCTGTACACTCAAACTGCGTATTAACATTAATTTTCATCATTACTGAGAAAAAATCCAGTTATGATTTTGGTGCACGAACAGTTATCGAACAAAACCTCGAACAGCCGAATTTTTCTCAAATCGTTCGTGTTCGCCGAACGGCTCGAACACCGCACAAAACAGCTCGAATTTGAGATTGGCGAACAGTTCGAGTCGAACAACGCTCATCTCTAGTTATTAGAAACTGAAATCAAACAGTTTTCAACTCAAAACTTTATTCTAGGTGATGTTACATTTTCACATAGGACCCCTTGTTCGAAAGGAGCTTCTGAACTCTCTCGTCCATTGAATTTGTCAGGTTTTGGATGGTTTCTGCTTCAATTGTTTTGCATGAGGACAGAATACCCTCCCAGAGCTGTTGCTTAGATGTGAACTGCCTCCCGCCATCATAGACACTCCTTTTGATGATGCTCCAGAGGTTCTGAATGGGGTAGAGGTCAGGGGAGCATGGGGGTCACACCATGAGTTTGTCCCCTTTTATGCCCATATCAGCCAGAGAAGCAGATGTTTTATGTGCAGCATGAGATGGTGCATTATCATGCATAAAAATGATCTTGCTGTGGAATACATGGTTCTTCTTCTTGAACCATGGCAGGAAGTGCTGTTTGAGAAACTCCACATACATTATGGAGTTCATCTTTACCCCTTCAGGGATCGTAAAGGGGCCGACAATCTCTCTCCCCATGATTCCAGCCCAAACCATTACTCCACCTCCTCCTTGTTGGCGCTGTAGCCGTGTTTGCGTGGGGTGTCCATAAACCAGCCATCCTCCACTCCATCCATCTGGACCATCGAGCGTTGCACGGCACTCATCCGTGAACAAAACAGTTTTGAAATCAGTCTTCATGTAATGTATGGCCCACTGTAGCCGTTTCTGCTTGTGTGAAGTGGATAGAGGAGGTCGACAGGATGGCGTATGCACAGCTGCAAACCTCTGAAGGACCCTGCATCTTGTTGTTCGGGGGACGTTGGAGGCACCAGCAGCTTCAAAAACTTGTCTGCTGCTATGACAAGGCTTTTTTGCCGCTGCTCTTTTAACCTGACGTAATTGCCTGTAGGAAAGAGTCCTCAATTTGCCCTTATCAGCACGCACACGTGTGTACTGTGAATCAGCTACATACTTCTTGATTGCCAAGACACTTCATCCTGATCATCGCACAATGTTGATTGTAGTCATGCCTTGACCTAAACACTCCACAATTTGTTGCTTCTCAGCAGCCGACACATCCTTTTTCTTTCCCATTTTAGCAGAAAATGTAGGCTGCTTAATAATGTGGGACAGCCTTCTTAAGTAGTCTTGCCTTTCATTGGACACACCTGCCAAACTAATTAGCACAGGTGTCTGCAATTGCTTACAGTGATATAAAGAGCACTGACACACATCACCATCAATGAGTTTAACTGACAAACAAACAAATTCTTCCCTTATCACTCCTAAACACTTTTTGCATAATAATTTGGAACACAGTGTACATGTGCTTTTCCACAAAACACCAGTGGTTCACGTAGTGAATCTTACAGTTCTAACTTGCCAACCGTGGTCTGTATGGAGTTGTTCAATAAAGGGCCCAAAATTAAGATAACATAGATGGGAGAGGTCTCTATGAATAGGAATTCCTAAGTATTTGATACCCTGTGAGGGCCAGGCAAAGGGAAAGTTGGACTGGATGGAATCCTGTATGGATTTGGCGAGGGAGACATCGAGGGCCTCAGACTTCGCTGCATGGATTTTAAAATTTGACCATGTAACAAAGTGATCTATTTCAGCCATAACAGCATGGATGGATATATGTGATTGAGTGATATAGACTAGGACATCATCAGCAAATAGAGAGCACTTGTACTCGGTGCCTCCCACCTCAATCCACCTAATATTGGGGTTATGGCGAATTGATGAGAGCAGGTGCTCCATCACTAGGATGTATAAGAGAGGGGACAGAGGACATCCCTGCCTTGTCCCATTGGTGATTGTGAAAGGTGATGAAAATGTTCTGATGCACCCCCTGGGCCTTGGGACACCCGGAGCCGGACCCTTTTTGGTGGATGCTGGTGGTTGTAGTCTCCGTGGCGGCGACCCGGTTCCGTGGCTCAGGGCGGTCAAACCAGTGGCGGAACTATTTATGTGGTTTTGATGTTTAAATGTCTGACTACTCCACCCGTGGATTGCGGTCAGAGTGAACCGCCGCTGCAGGGCAGACCGCTGAGGCTGGTGTTGTGGGTGCAGCAGAGCGTAGCATAACTCCCCACGGGAGGAGTATAGCCTCAGGGCAGTGTATGCGGAGGATGGGGGTGATGGTGCAGGGCAGCAGCAGTAACGACACGGAGTCAGTGATGCAGTCCAGGGCCTTTACTCACAGTTCTTATTATCCAGACCACGTCTGCAGGTAACGGCTGCCCACGTCGTACTGTGCTCACCAGGTGAGGGGCTCAGACAACTCCCAGATAACTTTGGAGCGCTTCACAGCACCCCCTTTGTGTGTCCTTTGTCTGGCCTTTCTTACCAACCCTTCTGTCCGGCTGCCTCGGGCCTCCTCTTGGTAAACTTGGCGCCAGTTTACCTGACCCTATGTGGTGCCTTCCTAGCGGGTGTAGCGAGGGGCTGCGCCACATAAAATGTCACAGCCTCCGGTTTCTAGCTGAGGGTCGTTTCCTGCCTCCACTAGTTTCGGGGACCGGTCTCCCCCTTTGGCCTGACCCCTCCACGCAGGTGGATTCGGGCGTGCGGTGGCAACTCGCCTGTCCGCACCCCTGGGATCCCTTCTTTCCTCATTCCTGGAGCCTTCTCCGCTCCTCTTACTTCCTTCTCCCTCTTCCAGGCCTGGGCCTCTGTTACTAGGTCCGCCTCCGGAGCAGAGCTCATGCAGAGCCCCTGCTCCCTGTCACTTCTGCTCAGACTTCTCTGCACTGAACTAAGATGGTGCCCACCTTTTATACTCCCTTCTCAATGCACCCAGGAACTGCTTCCTCCCTGCTCCTGCACTACAGGGTTCCCCTTCCTCAGTGTTCCCTCCCCCCACTCCAGCCAGGGACAGGGACTGTCGTGCCCATCTCAGGGGCATATTGGTTGCCCTGCCCCACGGCAATGTGGTGTAATGCATGCAGGTGTCGGGTCCTGATCCACACTCCATCCTTACCTGAGAGTGATATATCACACCTCTGGGTGAGGTGAATACCTCTGTAGCAACCGAGCCCTCAGGGTGCTACAGTTCCATTTATCTTCAGCCTAGGTGACGTATTGCGATACAGGGCCGTGATTTTGGCTATAAAAGGGTCCCCTAGACCCCTACCCCAAGCTTTTTAAGAGAATCATATATGGCGTGCCAGGAGACTCTATGGAATGCTTTCTCAGCATCCAACGAGAGTATCTACTTACAAATTTTTAACTGCATCTAGCCCAGGAAATACTTTGTGCCTAGTAGCAGTGTCTGCTAGTCAGCGGATTATCAAGGCTGTTAAGCAAGCTACACCACCTGTAGTTTGGACACTTAATTTTTTCAAAGGAAATGCTTCGGGACCACGGGATACTCAGTGAAGAGCATCAGGAGGCACCCCAAGGCATAGGGGCTGGGACTGGCAGTAGGATGCCTTGCGGTGGACAGCCGAGCTCGATCCTTATAAAAGCTTTTTAACTGCAGCAGCTTTAGTGGACGCTACTGGAGCTGGAATTACGCGGCTGCTGGCATGAGACTTGCCCTCCAATAGATCCTTGTAAATGGATTTAAAGTGTATTCATTCAAATTAGAGAGACAATTTAAATTAAAAAGCTTAGAGCTGCCTCCACCACAGGGGGGCTCGCTCGACCCACCAGTGGACAGGCACCAGTATTGGGAGAGGGGGGCTGGCCGTCAGGGTTCACCACGGCTCTGGCACAAACCCGGCGACACGGAGGTGGCACGGGCAGGAGCGGACTGGCCGTGTCGGCTTCTCACTTTTTGGATTTTAGAAGGCCATGACATGCCTATATCTGTGTCTCCCCCTCCTTTTACTCCTCCACCTCTTTTCTTTTCGCATGACTATATGTACTTGTCACTTTTCCATGTGTTAGTTGTGTCTTCTGAGCAGTTTGTCAGCTTTTGGACACCTTTGAAGGTGTTTTCTATGTGTTTCTATGTGTTTTTGTTTGCCTGCCATTGGTTTTAACGGTGTTCGAAGGTGTTCGACGAACAGTTCGACGAACCGAACTCAAACACTACGGGGGTGGCTCAACACTACTCATAACACCATTGAACCGTGAGTGTAAAATGTGGGAGTACCAAGAGGCACTGGTGCATTCCATCATGTTCTCCATTCCAACCGAGAGCAGTGCTGCTAGTGCTTCACAAAGCAGCTCAGTGCGTCGAGGCAGTGGAGGAAGCTCTGCACAAAGAGGGAGCAGAAGCAGCGCCTCAGCACAAGGCAAGACCAGTATGGCCGAAATGTGGCAAAGTTTTGTGTCCCCGCCGCCACAAATGTCTACACCATCACAGACGGCTCCAGTCAGCAGGAGGCAACGTTTCCGTCAGATGGTGACAGACTACATGTCTTGCCCTCTCAGTTTACTCCCAGACGGCTCTTCTCCCTTCAAGTTTTGGGTCTGTAAGCTGGATACATGGCCAGAGCTTAGTCAGTATGCATTGGAGGTGCTAGCTTGCCCTGCTGCTAGTGTATTATCGGAACGCGTCTTTAGTGCCGCAGGTGGTGTACTAACAGACCGTCGCTTGCGACTATCCTCCGATAACGTTGACTGGCTTACTTTTCTCAAAATGAACAAGGCCTGGATCTCTCATGAATTTGCCAGTCCTCTTCCAGAATAAATAATTGGTTGGCAACAGTATCCAGGTCGCCTGTTGTGTTCATGTTTCTACCACCTGAACTGTAATCCATGAGCTCCAACACCGCCAGTTGGCGCTCGGAAGTGCTGTCTGCACAGTCAAAACTTGCTGCCAAGTTATTGGGGTTCAGTAACGTCAGCTGTTCCCCTGCTGTGCGGACGGAAATTTCTCCTGCTCTGTCCTCATTCACACTACTACAGATTTTAAAGTTGCTCCAATTACACCTCTGGCTCCTCTGTTTTCAGTATTATCCCTGAGCTCCAACACCGCCAGTTGGCGCTCGGAAGTGCTGTCTGCACAGTCAACACTTGCTGCCGTGTTATTGGGGTTCAGTAACGTCAGCTGTTCCCCTGCTGTGCGGACGGCAATTTCTCCTGCTCTGTCCACATTCTCACTACTACAGATTTTAAAGTTGCTCCAATTACACCTCTGGCTCCTCTGTTTTTAGTATTATCCCTGAGCTCCAACACCGCCAGTTGGCGCTCGGAAGTGCTGTCTGCACAGTCAACCCTTGCTGCCGTGTTATTGGGGTTCAGTAACGTCAGCTGTTCCCCTGCTGTGCGGACGGCAATTTCTCCTGCTCTGTCCTCATTCACACTACTACAGATTTTAAAGTTGCTCCAATTACACCTCTGGCTCCTCTGTTTTCAGTATTATCCCTGAGCTCCAACACCACCAGTTGGCGCTCGGAAGTGCCGTTTGCACAGTCAACAGTTGCTGCCGTGTTATTGGGGTTCAGTAATGTCAGCTGTTCCCCTGCTGTGCGGATGGCAATTTCTCCTGCTCTGTCCTCATTCACACTACTACAGATTTTAAAGTTGCTCCAATTACACCTCTGGCTCCTCTGTTTTCAGTATTATCCCTGAGCTCCAACACCGCCAGTTGGCGCTCGGAAGTGCCGTCTGCACAGTCAACACTTGCTGCCGTGTTATTGGGGTTCAGTAACGTCAGCTGTTCCCCTGCTGTGCGGACGGCAATTTCTCCTGCTCTGTCCTCATTTACACTGCTACTACAGATTTTAAAGTTGCTCCAATTACACCTCTGGCTCCTCTGTTTTCAGTATTATCCCTGAGCTCCAACACTGCCAGTTGGCGCTCGGAAGTGCCGTCTGCACAGTCAACACTTGCTGCCGTGTTATTGGGGTTCAGTAACATCAGCTGTTCCCCTGCTGTGCGGACGGCAATTTCTCCTGCTCTGTCCACATTCTCACTACTACAGATTATAAAGTTGCTCCAACTACTCCTCTGGCTCCTCTGTTTTTAGTATTATCCCTGAGCTCCAACACCGCCAGTTGGCGCTCGGAAGTGCTGTCTGCACAGTCAACAATTGCTGCCGTGTTATTGGGCTTCAGTAACGTCAGCTGTTCCCCTGCTGTGCGGACGGCAATTTCTCCTGCTCTGTCCTCATTCACACTACTACTACAGATTTTAAAGTTGCTCCAATTACACCTCTGGCTCCTCTGTTTTCAGTATTATCCCTGAGCTCCAACACCGCCAGTTGGCGCTCAGAAGTGCCATCTGCACAGTCAACACTTGCTGCCGTGTTATTGGGGTTCAGTAACGTCAGCTGTTCCCCTGCTGTGCAGACGGCAATTTCTTCTGCTCTGTCCTCATTCCCACTACTACAGATTTTAAATTTGCTCCAATTACACCTCTGGCTCCTCTGTTTTTAGTATTTACCCTGGGCTCCAATACCGCTAGTTGCTGCTCAGAAGTGCCGTCTGCACAGTCAATGCTTGCTCCAGTGTTATTGGGGTTCAGTAACGTCAGCTGATCCCCAGCTGTGTGTCCGGAAAATTCTCCTGCTTTGTCCACATCCACTGTACTACTGATTTAAAACTTGCTCCAATTACACCTCTGGCTCCTCTGTTTTTAGTATTTACCCTGGGCTCCAATACCGCTAGTTGCTGCTCAGAAGTGCCGTCTGCACAGTCAACGCTTGCTCCAGTGTTATTGGGGTTCAGTAACATCAGCTGATCCCCAGCTGTGTGTCCGGCAAATTCTCCTGCTTTGTCCACATCCACTGTACTACTGATTTAAAACTTGCTCCAATTACACCTCTGGCTCCTCTGTTTTTAGTATTTACCCTGGGCTCCAATACCGCTAGTTGCTGCTCAGAAGTACGGTCTGCACAGTCAACGCTTGCTCCAGTGTTATTGGGGTTCAGTAACGTCAGCTGATCCCCAGCTGTGTGTCCGGAAAATTCTCCTGCTTTGTCCACATCCACTGTACTACTGATTTAAAACTGGCTCCAATTACACCTCTGGCTACTCTTTTTTTAGTATTTACCCTGGGCTCCAATACCGCTAGTTGCTGCTCAGAAGTGCCGTCTGCACAGTCAACGCTTGCTCCAGTGTTTTTGGGGTTCAGTAACGTCAGCTGATCCCCAGCTGTGTGTCCGGCAAATTCTCCTGCTTTGTCCACATCCACTGTACTACTGATTTAAAACTTGCTCCAATTACACCTCTGGCTTTTCTGTTTTTAGTATTTAACCTGGGCTCCAATACCGCTAGTTGCTGCTCAGAAGTACCGTCTGCACAGTCAACGCTTGCTCCAGTGTTATTGGGGTTCAGTAACTTCAGCTGATCCCCAGCTATGTGTCCGGCAAATTCTCCTGCTCTGTCCACATTCACACTACTACAGATTTTAAAGTTGCTCCAATTACACCTCTGGCTCCTCTGTTTTCAGTATTATCCCTGAGCTCCAACACCGCCAGTTGGCCCTCGGAAGTGCCGTTTGCACAGTCAACACTTGCTACCGTATTATTGGGGTTCAGTAACATCAGCTGTTCCCCTGCTGTGCGGACGGCAATTTCTCCTGCTCTGTCCACATTCACATTACTACAGATTTTAAAGTTGCTCCAATTACGCCTCAGGCTCCACTCTGTTTTTAGTATTTACCCTGGGTTCCAGCACTGCCAGCTGTTTACCAGCAGTGTCTTTGGCACGGGCACTCCCTCCTGCCCAGCCTTGTTCCAGCACGTCAGCTGTTTCCGGGTAGTGTCAACGTCACTTTGCCTCCAATGCGTTGTCCTGTCATGTTGCGGTCGGGTTAGCCGACTCTATGGTGCCTGCAGTTTAGGTGACTCCTATGTGGGCTGCGGGATCTGGCAATGAAAGCTGGTTCCATAGTGCCAATTTGACAAGCACCCCCTGTAGGAGTGTGGGTTTTGGTAACTGCGGCCGGCTCGCAGGGTTGAAACTTTTTTTTAAATGGGTACCTTCTGCTACCCATCCGGGTTCCAGTACCGTCAGCTGGTTCTCGGCAGTGCCTTTGGCTTAGGTGCATCCTTCTCGGTAACCAAGTTCCACCAATGTCTGCTGGTCCTTGGTAGTGCTTTCTGGCACAGGTACCTCCTGCTTAGTAACCGAGTTCCAGTACCGTCAGCTGGTCTTCGGTAGTTCCATTGACTCTTGTACCTTCTGCTACCCATCCGGGTTCCAGTACCGTCAGCTGGTCCTCGGTAGTTCCATTTGCTCTTGTACCTTCTACTACCCATTCGGGTTCCAGTACCATCAGCTGGTTCTCGGGAGTGCCTTTGGCTTAGGTGCCTCCTTCTTGGTATCCAAGTTCCACCAACGTCTGCTGGTCCTTGGTAGTGCTTTCTGGCACAGGTACCTCCTGCTTAGTAACCGAGTTCCAGTACCGTCAGCTGGTCCTCGGTAGTTCCATTGGCTCTTGTACCTTCTGCTACCCATCCGGGTTCCAGTACCGTCAGCTGGTTCTCGGCAGTGCCTTTGGCTTAGGTGCCTCCTTCTCGGTATCCAAGTTCCACCAACATCTGCTGGTCCTTGGTAGTGCTTTCTGGCACAGGTACCTCCTGCTTAGTAAACGAGTTCCAGTACCGTCAGCTGGTCCTCGGTAGTTCCATTGGCTCTTGTACCTTCTGCTACCCATCCGGGTTCCAGTACAATCAGCTGGTTCTCGGCAGTTCCTCAGCCTTCTTGTACCTTCTGCTACATTTCCAAGTTCAAGCTTTTTGAAATGGTTCTTGGTAATCACTCTGGATCTCCCTGACGAGGACCCTGAAGACGAGGACCCTGAAGACCACCCCGAAGAAGACGAGGACTCCGAAGACGAGGACCCTGAAGACCAACCAGAAGAAGACGAGGAGCCTGAAGACGAGGACCCTGAAGACGACTCCGAAGAAGACGAGGACCCCGAAGACGACAACCCTGAACACGAGGACCCTGAAGACCACCCCGAAGAAGACGAGGACCCCGAAGACGACGACCCTGAAGACGACGAACCTGAAGACCACCCCGAAGAAGACCAAGAAGATGACCCTGAAGAAGTTGACCAAGAGGACAAAGAAGAAGAAGACAACCACCAAGATACAGAAGAAACAGAGACAGAAAACCAAGAAGCAGAAGTACAGGAGGCTGCAGAACAAAAAGCGGAAGAACATTTAGCATAAGACTAAAAATCAGAGCAAAAGATAATATCTGAATTATAAGCAGAAGATGACTAAGCAGTGTATGGGGGTGAGTCCGTTCCTTCTCGTGGTGCCCCTGGAAAAGACCTGCTGCTGCAGGCCAAACTAAGTGCGGACAAATCCTGTTGTAAATATTTTGTGACGGGCAGAACAAAAGGTGTAATGTTCAAACTTTTATAGATAACAACTACAGGAATGCCTGTCACAAATAAGAATATGATGAAGAAGAAGAATATGAAGAAGATGAAGTAGAATATGAAGAAGAATAATAGTTGAATAAGAAGAATATGAAGAATGTAAAAAAAAAGAATAATACGAAGAAGGTGAAGAAGAAGAAGATGAAGAAGGTGAAGAAGAAGTTGATGAAAAAGATGCTGATGCTGAGGATGATGAAGGAGAAAGAGTGAGAGAAGTAAAAAAGAAGGTGAAGAGCATGGAAGTAGTGAAACATAAATATCTGACAAAATATAAAAATACTTAACATAGTCAATATTTCCGTAACTCCGAACGTCTTAAAAAAAATATTAATTCCTGCTATTCCATTTGATTGGGCTAAACCTCTATGCCTTTATTGTCTCCCCCACCTCTCCCAATACATTCTACATTATTCTTAGTTGTTTTCCTTCATGTAGAATTAACCTACAAGGAAAGAAAGGGTTTATTTTCATTCCGATATTTCTGTCCCATTGACTTGCATTGGTTTCCAGTATCGGAATCGGCGATATCTGATACTTTTTGGGTATCGGTCCGATCCAATCCGATCCGATATTTCCCGATATCGGAAGGTATCGCTCAACACTAGTCCACGCTCATTCAAATGCTTTGTGATTCAATTTGGGAGTATCGCAAAATAAAAAAAATGCCTAACACTATTTTAAACATTTAAACCCTGCAGAAAACAGACCAAAGACATTATGTGTTCTTCTCTGTAATGATTTGCAGCTGTGATATCGCACACTCTAGCATAGCCAGTCAATGGGATTATCAAACTTTGTATAAAAGACTAGGCATAGCATGCAGAGCCCATTTTAGGGTTATTTTAGGCTGGTTAGAGCTCAGCAATTGGGACAGGGAAACAATCCCAAACACTCTAGTTTGTAATATATAGAAGAACTGCAATACGGTTAGAGTAGTAGTCTATAATACAGAATTTTAATTAATAGGGAGAGAGCGATAGAGAAGTAGCTGCAACTCCAATGTAATTGTTTACAGAAATGATCTATTTGTTCTGCTGCATTTGTAATCAAACTACATATACTTTTCACATTGTAACAACACTACAATAGCTTGAAATCAGAGTTGACAAGATTCAAACTCCTCAAACTGCAGGAAATTTGATTTGTATAAAAGTTGTTTTCTAAGAATTGAATGTGTCCTACTAGGCTCTGTAGACCACAGAGAAAAATAAATGTAACTTAGAAAGGAAGGAAAACCTAATTCTCACCTCATCACTCACCCTTCCCTGCATCCCTCCTGACTCCGATGCCTCTGCCTCCCTCCTGCTCTGGGCAATAAAAATGAAAAAAGCTTATACAAAATGGGAGGAATATAGCTAAGCAACAGTACATGTGAAAAAGACTTAGGTATACTAATAGATCATAGACTGAACATGAGTCAACAGTGTGATGCAGCAGCAAAAATGGCAAATACAATTCTGGGATGTATTAACAGAAGCATACAGTCTAGATCGCGTGAAGTCATATCGGACTTTACTCCTCTTTGGTCAGACCTCATCTGGAATACTGCGTCCTGTTTCGGGCACCACATTTTAAAAAAGACATCGACAAACTGGAGGAAGTTCAGAGAAGAGCGACCAGAATGGTGACCGGTCTGCAAACCATGTCCTATGAGGAACGGTTACAAGATTTTGGAATGTTTAGCTTGCAAAAAAGAAGACTGAGAGGAGACTTAATAGCTGTCTACAAATATCTCAAGGGCTGTCACATTGCAGAAGGATCATCTTTATTCTCATTTGCACAAGGAAAGACTAGAAGCAATGGGATGAAACTGAATGGGAGGAGACACAGATTAGATATTAGAAAAAACTTTTTGACAGTTAGGGTGATCAATGAGTGGAACAGGCCGTCACGAGAGGTGGTGAGTTCCCCTTCAATGGGCGTCTTCAAACAGAGGCTGGACAGATATCTGTCTGAGATGATTTAGTGAATCCTGCTTTGAGCAGGGGGTTGGACCAGATGACCCAGGAGGTCCCCTCCAACTCTACCATTCTATGATTCTATGATTCTATGATTCTATGCCCATCCATGCCATCTTCAGGGCCTTTTCTTTCTGCAGTCACACGCTAGTGTATTTACTCTAGAACATCACTTTACAGTGAGTGGTAACATTTTGTCAAATGTCGTGACTTTTCAACATTACAACATGTTGTGTCCTCTGGATGGGTGTCTTCACTCTGGAAGACTTCATGCCGCAACCAGGCCTCAGAGGCCATAATGTATTGTGACATTACAGTGTTGCAATGCGCTGTGACCTGTGAGGCCTGACGTTTTCAATCTACAACAGTACTTCTGGACACAATTAACCTCAGTTAATGGGCAGTGGGCACCTGGAGGGCAACAGAGATACCTGGACAGGTGAGTGGTGAGGTGAATATTAGTATTTTTTGTTAACTTTTGTGATAGCCATCTATAGTTAGGTACTAAAACTTACTGCCATTTTGCTGAACTTGTGCTGAGCAAATTAGAAAATATCTGTATTCTGGAGATTAGATATTATTTTAAAATGTTAGTAGAATGTAAAATATCTCTCCCTCATCCTCTACCTCTCCATCTTCATCTCCCTCTCCCTTGTTAATTAAACATTTTCTGGCCATTTACACTACATGCAACAAATTAGTCTTGAATTGAATTTTTAGGACAAATTCCCAGAATGTCAGGGATTTTAAATTCAGATGATCTTCTCATCTCTAGTCAATAGAGAAAGTAGTAATAAAGTTAGAGGAAAAATCTATCTGTTGTCTGACTGTCACCTCAGTGGTTGCAAAGCATTTCTGTTGGGATAAGAGGCCTTCCCCTTTTATGAAATGGTTAATTAATGTCTTGGGATAACCTGTGGCAGAGAACCTTTTGTGAGTACCTAGCACTGTTTATAATTATAGTCAGAAGTACATTTCTAAATATGAGCTTGCATTTTCCATATGTTACATTCAGAAGCCACTTTTTATAATAGGCACTACAGAAATCAAGGTAGTAATTTTCTGTTCTTGTGTATGTGTGACAACTACATCAAGAAATTCTATTTCCTCAAGGAAATACAAATGAGTGAATTGCAAACACCACAGGTTATTATTTATATGGGTTATAAAACGTTCAAGCCTCTTTAACCCACCCTTCCATATAATCTAAATATATTATCAATGAATCTCTTATACAATACACAATCAGAGAAATAATAGCTACAGTGGATACAAAAAGTCTAGAAACCCGTTTAAATGCTGGTTTTTGTCATGTAAAAAAATTATACAAAGAAGAAGAATTTCAGAACTTTATCCACCTTTAATGTCACCTATAATCTCAACAAATCCATTGAGGAACAAACTGAAATCATTTTGAGGGTGGAAATAAAAATAATAAAACTAAAATAATTTGGTTGCATAAGTGGAAACACTGTCTCCTAATTAGGGATGTGGTTGTGTTCAGAATTAGCCAACAACATTTAAACTCATGTTAAATACTGTAATAATCAGTACACGGCTGTTGTGACTGAGAGCGATTCTGATTAACCCCATTCAAAGTTTTGCAGTTCTAATACGATTTTCCTGGAATTTTCTTAGTTTCTTTTTACAGCAAAAGCCATGGTCCATAAACAACTTACAGCACAGCAAAGAGATCTCATTGTTGAAAGTTATCAGTCAGGAGAAAGGTTCAAAAACATTTCCAAAGCATTATATACCATGGAACATTGTGAAGACAGTCATCAAGAAGCGGCCTATAATTTGGCACAACAGTGATACTACCTATAACTGGATGCCCTTTAAAAGTTGATGAAAAAACAAGAAGAAAACTTGTCCAGGGGTTGCCAATTACTCTATAGCAAAATTAATCCCTTCACTTCAAAGACAAATTTCATTTTTTCTTTCTAATTTTTTGCTCTAATTTTTTAAAAAATTGCCATAGCTTTTTTTTATTTTGCACTGACATAGCCATATGAGAACTTGATTTTTGAACGACGATTTAAATTTTGAATGTCATCAATCATTTTACCATACAAAGGAAGGGAATATGGCAAAAAAATTACAAATGCGAGGAAATGGTAAAAAAAAAGCAATTCCACCATTGTGTTTCGGGTTTATTTTTGCTAGGCTATTTGTGCATTAAAAATAACCTGTAAACATAATTGTGGAGGCCAGAACTGTTACGATATCAAATGTGTATATTATTTTTATTATTTTTGAAGTTTAAAAAAACTCTAAATTTTATTAAAAAAAAAGTAAAAATTGGTTTGCGTCACAATTTTTCCAAGACTTGTAACTTTTTTTCATATTACCGTCAGTGGAGCTGGGTAGGAGCTTGTTTTTTTGTGTGGTGAGATTATGTTTTTCTTTGTAGAAATTTTGAAGTACTTATACTTTTATCACTTCTTATTTTCTTCTGTATATGTTTTAGTGTTATTGCAGTAACCAAAAAACATAATTGTGAGTTTTTTATCCCTTTCATTGTTTTGGCGTTTACCAATTGGTTAATTAATTTCAGATTTTGATTGATCATACTTTTCTGGACACAGTGATACCAAATATGTACAGTATATATTTTTTTTATTTTATTTAAAAAAAATTATTATTAACTGTGAAAAAGGGCTGTGATTCAAATTTTTATATATTTTTTTATATTTTTCATATTTACATTTTTTTTTCACTTTATTTGTTAGTCCCTTTAGGGAACTTGAACCTGCAATTATCTCATCTTTTCTGCTACATACCATAGTATTGTTGTATGGAGTAAAAATCACTGTTGTCTATGATGCCTAGCCACAGGCTTGATGTCACAAAAGAGATCACATGACAGCCCTTGCCTGTCATAGCAACCCATCATGTCAGGGGGGTCCGGTGAGTGCCTGCACTAATGCCTGTACTAGATCTCGGCGCTTAAATGTCACTGACATTGATTGAAAGCAACAATTATAAGGGTAACAGAAATGAACAGCAGGCACACTAAGCGTTGCTGTTAGAGGCAAATGTTAACTATATAATACAGCCACCATCTACTCTCTCTGAAGTGGGCTCTGCTTCTGAGCCTGTCTCAACTCCCTGACACACTCCATATATAATAAAGCATGAAAGGGTTAAAGGAGCTGCAAGAATTTCAGACAAGTACTGGTTGTGCACTTGCTGCATGTGCCTACAATGTCCCGCATGCTCTATATCTCTGGGTAGTTGGGTAGTTTTGGAAGATGAAAGCCTTTTTCAAGTCTGCCCAAAGCATGTTTGAAAACATGTTATGATAAGATGAGACCAAGGTTGAACTTTTTGGCCATAATTCCAAAAGGTATGTTTGGTGCCAAGTCAACACTATGCATCACAAAAAGAACACCATACCCACAATAAAGGATGATGGCCGTAGCATTATGCTTTGGGGCTGTATTTTGGCAGCTAAACCTGGGGTTTTAGTCAAGGTAGAGGGAATTATGAATTGTTCCAAATATCAGTCAATTTAGCTTCTTAACCTTCATTTCTCTGTTAAAAAGTTGGAGTTTCATCTTTCAGCACGACAAAGACCCTAAGAATAATTCCAAACCAACACAAAAATGGCTTTGCCAGAAACAGATCAAAGTTTTGTAATGGCCTAGCCAGAGCACAGACATGAATCCAATTGAAAATTTGTGGGTGACCTGAAAAGGGTTTTACACAAGAGATGACTTTACAATCTGACAGATTTGGAGCACTACTGGAGGAGCAATGTAGGATAAGAATGCCAATTCTTGATGTGCCAAACTGATGCTGACTCTTACCTAAAAATACAGAATGCTGTCACAAGTTGGAAGAGTACTTCAACAATGTATTAGTTTAAGGGTTTGATTATTTAGGCAACCACATATTTTAAAATTCTTTATTTTTATTTTTCCATCCAAAAAGATGTTTGTTTTTAATTGAGTTGTGCAGATTATACTGTAGGTGTCATTAAAGGTACAAAAGGATTTGAGGTTTGAAATGATTCTTCTTGATATGATTTTTAACACTACAAAAACTGACATTTTAACAAGGGTTTGTTGACTTTTTATGTCCACTTTATTTACATAGATGATCTGCCCCTAAAAAAAGAATAACATAAAGGTTTGTAATACTGGGTGCAAATTTTATACCTATTGCAGTCACTATGTTCTGTTAGTACATTGATGTAAAAAAAAGTGTAGCATTTAATTCTAATTTAAACATAATTTATATTAGATTATACATTTATCAAAAACATTATACTTATAAGTTTAAGAATTAGATTTGAACTATTTTTCCAAAATTAATTAATTTTTTTCAATAAATGGGATTTAGATATAGCCAAGTGTTCTATGCTGAAATGAGTTGATTGTATGAAACATAAATTCGCTGAGGTCACTGATTTTTTTTCAAAAATGTTATTCTCAGCAAATAAATTTGACACTCGCCCGAGCATCTCACTGCTCGACATGCTCGGCACTCGCTGAGTATTTCCAGGGTTGCTCGGAGGAACTCGGGTCCCCTCCCTGCATGTGTGGTTCTCTTTAGATTACCAATGAACATGAAGGGATTGTCTGCCACACACTGTAATGCCACAGCCATGTTGGTTGTGTCATTACAGTGATTGGCTGGTCGCACAGCGTCATCAGGTCTATATCAGACCTGGCACCGTCATGCTCGTCACAGTCTACTCCGGAATCAGGCAGTGTAGGGAGAGGTGCTGCTGAGCTAGGGAGAGATTTGCTTGTTTCTTAGTTAGTGTAGGTATACCACAACATATTCTACACATATCCATCTCAACTAACAGTCCTTCTGAGGACTAATCCAGCTGCATAAATATCAGTGCTGGGAAGGCAAGCAGTGTATGTGGCAGACTGCAGTGCATATAGCAAGAGGGTCAATTCCAGTTCTGTCTGCTGGTGCTTTTACAGATATTTCTAGAAATAGCCCCAGGTATCAGGGGCCAGGAATAATTTTTTTTTGGTCTTAATCCTGATTATTTGCTTAAAAAGCAATCCAGAGCACAGCGTTTTTCTGCTCCATTTGCTTGTTGGCACTGCAGAATATAGCAAGGTCATTTCCATATTACAGCACTAAAAATCCATCTATTTAGAACTGTGGTTTGTCCGTCACACAGATCACATATAATTGCGCTGAAAATTCTACCATTTCTGTCCTCCATTGAAATTTTGTTGCAGTGTGTCAGCAAACTTATTGACATGAGGTCACTGTTAAAAATAGTTACCTACAAGCCATCTATTTAAAACTGTGATTTGTCAGTCACATGGATCACATATAATTGCGCTGAAAATTCTGCCCTTTCTGGCCTCCATTGAAATTTTTTTGCAGTGTGTCAGCAAAGTTATTGACATGAGGTCGCTGTTAAAAATACTTACCTACAGGCCAGCTATTTAGAACTGTGGTTTGTCCGTAAACGGATCTCATATAATTGCGCTGAAAATTCTGCCCTTTCTGGCCTCCAGTCAAATTTTGTTGCAGTGTGTCAGTGAAGTTATTGACACGAGGTCGCTGTTAAAAATAGTTACCTACAGGCCAGCTATTTAAAACTGTGGTTTTCCGTCACACGTATCACATATCACTGCTGTTCAAATCCAGCCATTTGTACTGAACGTAGAAAATATTGTCCTCCATTTAAACTGCGCAAGGTGTGTGGCGAGTGAAGGGGAAGTGATGGTGATGATGGTGCATGCAGAGGATGATGCACGGTCGTGGGCTAGCTGAAATTTTGCCACAACAAAAAAACACATCTTCTCGTTCGACCTTCCTGTCACAATTAATAGAGGACCGCAGAACACCACTATTGAACACACAGCAGTGTGAAAAGGTTATTGGTTGGATGGCAAATAATGCATCCAGTCACTTAGCCACTACCACCGCCACCCTGTCTTCCACACTCTCAAGTCTCCATAGCCATAAGTCTGGACCGCATATTTCTCACCCTGATCCTCCTTCCTCCCACCATGCCGAGTGCCCAGAGACAACTGATCCCACACTTGGACACTCTGAAGAGCTGTTCACTTTTCCATTTATAGATTCGGGCCTCTTGCCTGGTCCACTTGAAGCGGGGCACGAGGAGATCGCATGTTGCAATGCCCAAATATTTGAGCAGCCATGGTCACATGAAGGTGACGGTGGGCAACTGTCACAAGAGGTGAACGATGATGAGACACAATTGCCAGAAAGTCAGGAGGAGGACCAGGGTGCGGAAGTGGAAGACGAGGTGGTGGATGATATAGTAACTGACCCAACCTGGCAGGGGGATATACAGAGCGAGGACAGAAGCACACAGGGGGAGGGAGGCGTAACACCACAACAGGCAGGAAGAAGCAGTGTGGGGGCCGCAGACAGAAGGCGGGCAACCATTTCCCGTAACATCAACACGACGGAAGTTGCCAGTACAACTGTTAGTTCTTCCCAAGACTAGTTGTTTTTTAAAGAATCTTCTGATAACCCCAAAAAGGCCATTTGCACCACCTGACAGGCCAGCATCATCAGGGGTAACAAAACTACCAGCCTGACCACTACCAGCATGATCAGGCACATGGCAGCAAAGCACCCGACTTTGTGGGCTGAACCCCAGGGTCCAGGAACAGTGTCTGCAAGTGTCACCACTGCTTCTTCCCCTGTTGTGCGTGCAAGCCAATCCTCTGTCCATGGTGCAAATGAAGATGCCTCCTGCCCTGCACCTGTCATTGCACACTGTCAGGTTGCACCATCAGCAAGCAGGTCCACGTCCTTGTCCCAGCGCAGCGTTCAGTTGTCCCTTGGAACGCAAGCGCAATGCCCCACAGGCTTCACTACTAAATTCACACATTTTGCGACTGCTTGCGCTTGAAATGTTGCCTTTTAGGCTTGTGGAGACGGGAGCTTTCCGCAACGTGATGGTGGCAGCCGTCCACTATTTCTCCCAGTGTGCCGTCCCCGCATTACACGAGCATGTGTCCCACAACATTAGCCGTGTCTTCAACAAAGCAGTTATTGGGAAAATCCACCTAACCACGAACACATGGACAAGTGCTTGTGGGCAGGGATGGTACATCTTGCTGACGGCAAACTGGGTTAACATAGTGGAAGCAGGGACCCAGGTTGACCTTGGGATGGAACACGTTCTCCCGACACCAAGGATTGCAGGCCCTGGGTCAATCAGGGTTGCCCCGACATTCTACAGCTCCTGCACCTCCTCCTCCTCCTTTTCAACATCCATCTAGAAAATGACTAACATCAGTCGCAAGCTGGAAGCACTGCAGCACTGCATCGTCCATGTGGCAACAGGCGGTGCTGAAGCTAATATGCTTAGTGGACAAACCACACAACGCTGAAGAGTTGTGGACAACTCTGAAAGAGCAGGCAGATCTGTGGCTGACACCGCTGAACCTACAGCCAGGCATGGTCATGTGTGACAATGGACGGAACCTGGTGGCGGCTCTGAGGCGAGGCGAGCTCACACACGTTCCATGCCTGGCCCATGTGCTTAACCTCATGGTTCAACAGTTTCTCACAACCTACCCGGAGCTGCCGGATCTGCTTGTCAAAGTACGCCGCCTGTGTGCCCAATGTGGATTGGGTGACAATGAGGAAGAGGAGGAGGAGCTAGTTTCCTGAGCTGTAGACGGTACTACCTGCACAACTCTCATACTGTCTGTTCAGCATGGATGGCCTGAGGACAGGGAGGAGGAGGAGGAGAGCATGGTTAGTCGTCCTCTTGGAGGATACAGAAGTCTTGCCTGTTAGCAGTCTGGGATGCATGGCTGAGTTTATTTTACGCTGCCTTTCCCGTGACCCTTGCGTTCTCCAAATTTTTGGTGAAAGTCATTACTGGTTGGTGACACTTCTAGACCCATGCTACAAGGAAAAGTTTCTATCTCTTATTCCAGAGGCGGTCAGGTCTGCTAAAATGGGGCAGTACCAGAAGTCCCTTGATGTGGAATTATTAAAAAAATTCCCATCCGAAAACGCTGGCGGCAGAGGTCACAGTTCGTTGGACAACCAAGGAGTACAGGCGAGAGAGACACAACTCCAATTCAGCAGAGGCGGGGGAACACTGTCAGAGTTCTGGGACAGTTTTCTCAGACTTTCCCATCGCACAGGCCCTGAGGCGTGGGAGGTACTTTCACAAGGAGAGCAAAGTTTGGGAAAATGGTGAGGGAGTACCTTGCCGACCGTACCAATGTCCTCCGTGATTCCTCTGTGCCTTATAATTATTGGGTATCCAAGCTGGACACGTGGAATGAACTGGTTTTCTACACCTTGGAGGTCCTAGCCTGCCCTGCCGCTAGCATTTTGTCAGAGCGGAATTTTATTGTCGCTGGTGGAATTATGACTTATAAGCATCTGCCTGTCAACTGAAAATGCTGACAGGCTGACTCTTATAAAAATAAACAAGGGCTGGATTGGGCCAGACTTCTCAACACTACCAAATGATTGCAGCGTTACATAAACTCAAATCCAATGTCTTTTTTTGGGAGGTCTATTCCCATGCACCTCTTCTCTACACATGGGTATACACTTCCTGATTTTGTCTACTTGCTCTTGTCTTCCTCCTTCTCCTCATCCACTATTAACATATTATTCACCACCATATCCACCATATCACCTCCTCTACGTGTCTTGCAAGGGGCATTGTAGTTCCTTCAAATTTTTGGCAGCTTTTGCATTCACTGCATAGGCAAACACTACGGGAGACCCACTTCCTAATAATGGGAACATTGTTTTAGGAGGCTCTCCGACCTTTACGTCTCTTCCAAGGGGAATTGGAGTGCCTACACATTGTTTATAGGAGGCTCTCTGA
This sequence comes from Phyllobates terribilis, assembly GCF_046119375.1. Lineage (NCBI taxonomy): Eukaryota > Metazoa > Chordata > Amphibia > Anura > Dendrobatidae > Phyllobates > Phyllobates terribilis. Next base: position 290,790,432 of record NW_027362769.1, read on the forward strand.
CCTCTATGTCTCTTGCAAGGGGCATTGGAGTTCCTCCAAATTTTTGGCAGCCGTTGCTTCACTGCATAGGCAAACACTATGGGAGACCCACTTCCTAATAATGGAAACATTGTTTTTAGGAGGCTCTCTGACCTCTATATCTCTTTCAAGGGGCATTGGAGTTCCTCCAAATTTTTGGCAGCCCTTGCTTCACTGCATAGGCAAACATTATGGGAGGCCCACTTCCTAATAGTGGAAACATTGTTTTAGGAGGCTCTCCGACCTTTACGTCTCTTCCAAGGGGAATTGGAGTGCCTACAAATTTTTGGCAGCTTCTGCATTCACTGCATAGGCAAACACTATGGGAGACCCACTTCCTAATAATGGGAACATTGTTTCTAGGAGGGTCTCTGACCTCTATGTCTGACCTCTAGACGTTGCTTCACTGCATAGGCAAACAGTATGGGAGACCCTCTCCTTTCTAATGGAAATATGTCATTATTGTGGTACTGCTCTATGTGTCTTTAAATTGTTAGTGGGATTTTTCCTAAATTTTGTCAGCCGTTAGACTCACTGCATACCCTATAACTGTATAGCACACCCGCTCCTTTGTAATGGAAACATGTCATTACTGTGGCCCTGCTCTATGTGTCTTTAAATTGTTAGTTGGGTTTTTCCCAAATGTTGGCATTACCACAATAGGAGACCCGCTCCTTTCTAATGGGAACATTTTTTTTACTGAGACCCTCCTTTATGTCTCTTCAGAGGGGTATTGGGTTGCGTCCGAATTTTTGGCAGCCCTTGCAGTCACTGCATATGCAATAACAGTATAGGAGACCCACTCATTAATAATGGGAACAACAAAGCATAGCCGGCTGATTGCTCTCTAGCAATAGCGAGAGCCGACTGCTGGCCCATTAAGAATAGTAAGGGCTGCCTGATGGCCCCATAAAAATAGGCTTTCTAAGTTTCAGAGACCCTCCATCATAAATGAAACAGGATGTGTCTGGTGATGTGTCACACACTACATGGCGAGATAAGGTTGTAAAATCTTAAAATGACATTTCCTGGTGAATGCATTTGTCTTAAAAAATAACTGAAAACAAAAAAAATAGGATCTTTCTTTAGTATAAAAACAGAGTCACCAATGTAACCTCAATGTAATCACATTGTTCAGCTATTGCACATCCTCCTCCTGTTTGGCCTCCATCTCTGAAATGACCACATCAGTCACAAGCTGAAAGCACTGCAGCACTGCCTTGGCCATGCAGCAACAGGCTGTGCTGAAGAAAACAAGCTTAATGCTTAGGTGACAAACCGCCCAGCGCTGCAGAGTTGTTGAAATCTGTAACACAGCAGCCTGATATGTGGCTCTCCCCACTGAACATGACAGCCAGAGTAGATACGGTTTCCCTCTATGCCAGTCCTTTCACCAAGTTAAAGAATATGGCTGTGGTGAAATACAACTCCCACTGAGAAGCAGTTTCAAACTGAAAAACATTGGGCCCACCAGAGGATTTGATTCTGAGGGCTCACCTTTCTCCCAGCGCTCAAGAGCCCCAGAGCTGCTGCGAAGTTTGCGCTATCATGAACTCTCCTGATGGAGAAGACAGGGCTCACCTGAGGAGTCTCTGGTGGGACTGTACAACCCTGCTGAGAAGCAGTCCTGGCTAAGAAAATGGCTCTTTTGGCTTCTTTGTTACTGAGGTGGAAAGCCACACAAACACGGGGAGAACATACAAAATCCACGCAAATGTGCAGATTTTGTCCTTGCTGGGATTTGAACCCAGGATCCCAGCGCTGCAAGGCTTCAGTGCTAACCACTGAGGCAATGTGCTGCTGTTCACCCTCTGATATCTAACATGCTGGAGAAACTTGCACCTTCAGCCACTCTATCTTCAGCTCCTTTTTGAGAAACTAATGTATTCGGGCAGCCACTCAGTCTACCAAATTGAATTCCTGAGAAGGAAATTTGGGATGACTTTGCTACTTGTAAAGGGGACAGTGCTAATACCATGGCGTCATACCATAGTTCACTGGAATTATTACAGGCTGGTAGGAAGCAAGCAGATTCCCACAGAAAAGTACCAGCAGTAATGTTTAGGGACCCTTGCTTGTGGAAGGCGGAGGCGATACCGGGAGAAATAATGGCGGCTGGGGACCGAGTATGGACATCCAGCTGCCGCAGGCATGAGGTTGTGAAAAGCTTCCGCCTCCACGAGCCTAAAAGGCCACATTTCAAGTGCAAGCAGCTTTAGAGGACTTCCTGGGAGAAATGACAGCTGGAGTAGATATGGTTTCCTAAAAGTCAGTCCTTCCACCGAGCTAAAAAATATGGCTGTGGTGAAATACAACTCACCGACAAACTGTGGACTGGATCCGTACCATCCCTGGCCACATTCACTTGATCACGTGTTTGTGGTTAGGCAGTCCTTCCCAGTAAGCGCACTGGGGAGGGTACGGGTAATATTGTGGGACCCGTACTTGTGGAAGGTGGAGACGACATCGGGAGAAATAGTGGCGGCTGGGGATCGAGTATGGACACCCAGCTGCCGTTGGCATGGGGTTGTGAAAAGCTTCCGCCTCCACGAGCCTAAAAGGCCACATTTCAAGTGCAAGCAGCTTTAGAGAACTTCCTGGGAGAAATTACAGCTGGAGCAGATGCGGTTTCCCAAAAGTAAGTCATTTCACTGAGCTAAAAAATATGGCTGTGGTGAAATACAACTCACCGACAAGCTGTGGACTGGCTCCGTACCGTCCCTCGCGACATTCACTTGTCCACGTGTTTGTGGATAGGCGGTTCTTCCCAGTAAGTAAACTGGGGAGGGCATGGGTAATGTTATAGGACCCATGCTTGTAGAAGGCAGAGATGACACCGGTACAAATAATGGCGACTGGGGACCGAGTATGGACACCCGGTCTCCACCGCCATAAGGTTGTGGACAGATTCCGCCTCCATGAGTCTAAAAGGCCACATTTCAAGTGCAGGCAGCTGTCAAAAATTTGACAGTATAGTATTGCAGCCTGTGGGTGGGTGGGTGGCTGGCTGCATACTTGCGATTTCATCCCAAGGAATGGGGTAGGGACAACTGAACGCTGCACTGGGACAAAGACGTAGACGGTGATTGTTGCAGGTCTGCAATGACATGTGCATGGTGGGAGGCATCTTCACATGCACAAAGGATTACTTATGATGTGCACAGTTTTATGCAGTGACCTGGGAGTCAGAGATGCTTCCAGAGGTCCCCATGCTGTTCCCATGTCTTTTCAGCACGGTACGCATGTGTCTGATGATGTGTCAAAACCACATGACCAGATAAGGTTGTAAAATGTTAAAATGACATTTCCCAGTGAATGCATTTGTTTTGGTTGAAAGCAATGCAAAAGTGCAAAAACGCATCAAAAACGCTATGTGTGAACATTAGTGATGAGCAAGCATGCTCGCTACTGCTCGGTGCTCGCCCGAGCATCTCACTGCTCGAGATGCTCGGCGCTCGCCGAGTATTTCTGGGGTTGCTCGGTGGGAGCTCGTGTCTCCTCCCTGCATGTTTGGCGCTCTTTACAGAGCCAATGAACATGCAGGGATTGCCTGCCACACACTGTAATGCCGTAGCCATGTTGGTTGTGGCATTAGAGTGATTGGCTGACCGCATAGCGTCATCGGGTCTATATCAGACCTGGTGCCGCCATGCTCGTCACAGTCACTCCAGAATCAGACAGTGTAGGGAGAGGTGCAGCTGCATCAGGGAGAGATTTGCTTGTGTATTACGTAGTGTAATCCATCAACAGAGATATCAGGCAGGCAGTGTATATAGGCAGACAGGCAGGCAGGAAATATATAGCAGACTGCAGTGCATATAGCACAAGAGGCTCCATTCCAATTCTGACTTCTGCTGCTGTTAGATATTTCTATTCAAAGGCCCAGGTCTCAGGGACCAGGAATACTTTTCTTTGGATCTTAATCCTCATTATTTGCTTAAAAATCAATCCAGAGAACACCGTTTTTCTGCGCCATTTGCATTCGTGGCAATGCAGAATACAGCCAGGTCCTTTCCATATTACAACGCTAGAAATCCAGCTATTTAAAACTCTGTTTTCTCCGTCAAATGGATCACATATACGTTGTCAGAAAACACTGCCATTTCTGGCCTCCATTAAAAATTTCCTTTAGTGTGTCAGTGAAGCAATTCACAGCAGTTTGCTGTTCAAAAAACTTACCTACAGGCCAGGTATTTAAAACTCTGTTGTCTCCATCACATGGATCACATATAAGTTGTCAGAAAATACTGCCATTTCTTGCCTCCATTAAAAATTTACTTTAGTGTGTCAGTGAAGCAATTCACAGCAGTTTGCTGTTCAAACTACTTACCTACAGGCCAGGTATTTAAAACTCTGTTTTCTCCATCACACGTATGACATATGTGGCGCCCCTGCGGGTTCAGTCGCCACAGAGGTACTGCAACTCACCCAGAGGTGTGGTATCTCACTCTCAGGTAAGGAAGGAGTACTGCCCGGGACCCTAACACCTGCATCCAACACTACACTACTCCAGACCGGCAGGAGTGGCAAGATGCATCGCTCCCCTGCTGAGCCCTTTCCCTGGCTGGTTGAGTGGGGGGAACCAAAGTAGGGGGAACCATGTAGTGGGTGTGGGTAGGAAGAAGAAGTTCGTAGAAGGAAGATAGTAGAAGGAAGAAGGAAGGAAGGTAGAAGGAAGAAGTTCAGGGGAGCTCAGTACGAAGTGATATAAAATGGGATGGAACATTCTAGAGGAGAGTTCAGTCAGAGGAGGACAGTGAGAGGAGCAGGAGCTCTGAAGGGGCTCTGCTCAGGATGAGGACCTAGCCAGAGAGGCCCAAGACTGTAGAGAGAGAGAGGAGCAGGAGAAAGCTCCAGGAACGTGGAAGGGACCCCAGGGGTACGGGTAGTGCTGGAGGCCACCCGTACGCCCGAATCTGCCAGGAGGTGGAGGGGTCAGGTCGCACAGAGGGGACCGGTCCCTAAATGAGCGGAGTTCATTAAGCCTCAACTAGGAAACCGGAGGCTGCAGTATTTCAGGTACTGCAGCCACAAGCCACATCTGTCTCACCAAGAAGGTAGCCATAGAGGACCCAGGGGACAGAGAAGGCGTCGCCCGGCAAGGTTCGCGGTCACTGGATTGGGGCACTTGGTGTGAGGTGCAGGGAGACGGCTAGAAGGAACACACAGAAGGGGGTCCTGTTATGTACTCTGGAGGTACCTGAGGGTTGGCTGAGTCCCTGCCCGGTGAATGCAGAACGACGTGGGAAGTTATGATCTGCAGTTGTAACCAGTAGCAAAGTGAGAACTGTGAGTAAATTCGGAAGACTGCACCCCACCATCTCTGTCAATTATTACTGCCGCGCCATCACCCCCCCCTGCACCACACTGCACCATGAGTGCTACTTCCATAACAGCAACATCTACACTGCCCTGAAGTTAAGCTCTACCTGTGGAGAGCTGAATCAACTGTGCTGCATTTACACCAGCTCCAGAGGACCTGCTCCGCAGCGGCGGCTCCATATAGCCGCATACTACAGGTGGTGTCACAAACTGAATATAAGAACTATAAATCTCCTGTATAAAATAACCCCTTTTATTGACCGCCCTGGGTCATGGACTGGGTCACCGCCACTGTGACATCTCCCCTAGTAACGGCCGGCCTGGCACCGAGTACCCCACGGCCCAGGGGGCGCGTCACATATACCTTGTCAGAAAATACTGCCATTTCCGGCCTCCATTAAAAATTTCTTTCAATGTGTCAGTGAAGCAATTCACAGCAGTTTGCTGTTCAAACTACTTACCTACAGGCCAGGTATTTAAAACTCTGTTTTCTCCATCACACGGATCACATATACATTGTGTGACAGTGTCACTGGTTTTATATGTGAGGGGAGGTATGTGTCACTCAGGATGCTCTCCTGTGTGAACTAAGACCTACTTTATTTTTCTGCCAGCGTGTTATATGCTAGTAGATTTACTCTGTTAAAGAGTGTGCGGTTTTATGGGAATGGCAAAGAGGGCGGGACGCCATTCCCCCTACCTCCCCTTAGGGTGCGGCTGAGCAATGTGTAAAAGCTCAGTCCTGTTTTTTTTTCTCTGGAGTGTGGTCTGGAAAGGGAAGTCTCCAGACCATATTGTGGAAGCTGCAGAGCTTGTTACTTGGACTGTGCAGTTTATGCTACCGAGACCAGGCGGAACCCGCTCATCTATGGACTGAGCTAGACTTTGTTTATTGTTTTTTTTTTTCTCCTGCGAAACCCTGCTGGTTTTATGCCAGATAATAAACCAGCAGGAACGTAACCTGAGAACGTGTGTCCTGAGTCTGCCTCCGGGAGAGCCGAGCGAGTCGTCTTGCCACAGTTGGTGTGAGAGTGCGGGCAGGATTCCAGGAACACGTGTACCTGCCACAAAGACCGGTGGATGTCCTGGGTGAAGGCTGCCAGCCTGCCAGAGAAGTCCAGCAGCATGGAGGAGCTCGTTAAGCACCTGGTCCAGGCCCAGCAGAGCATGCAGCAGCAACACCTACAGGCCCAGCAGAGCATGCAGCAGGCCCAGCAGAGCATACAGCAGCAGCACCAGGAGACGACCAAATTGTTGCTTCAGCAAATCCAGTTGCAGCAAAAGTCGCAGCAGCAGCACCAGCAGGAGGCGCAACAGCAGATACAGCTTTTGGTGGACGCCATCCAGAGCAGGGCGGCCGCCCCACCCCCAGGACCGACTGATGATTCTCACGTCAGGAAGGCGGTAAGGCGGGCCATGCAGAAGATGACCCCTGGGGATGATGTAGAAGCATTTCTGACTGTTTTTGAGAGGGTGGCTGATCGGGAGAGACTTCCACCAGCACAGTGGGCAGAGGTTCTGGCGCCATATTTATAGGGTGAACCCCAGAAGGCGTATTTTGACTTGGCGCTGCAAGATGCTAAGGAGTATTCCAAACTAAAGACAGAGATCTTAGCACGTCTGGGAGTAAATATGGCGGTGAGAGCCCAACGAGTTCATCACTGGGCGTATGCTAGCGACAAACCCCCTTGCTCGCAGATGTTTGACCTACTGCATCTGGTTCAGAAGTGGCTACAACCGGAGTCCTCCACTCCGGCCCAGATGGTTGAGCGGGTGGTGATTGACAGATTCATGCATTCCCTTCCCAAGCCAGAACAGACCTGGGTTGCCCAGGGTGATCCCCAGAACGCAGATGACTTCATCGGCCTGGTAGAGAGGTACCAGGTAGTCGAGAGATCTCTTGGGAAACCAGATGCAGTCACTTCTCCCTACTGGGATACCCAAAGGGGGGCGGGTTCACCATGGAAGGGGTCTAGAGCCACCACTGGGGGGCGTCCCACTCCCACTGAAGGTGCCGTTAGAACAGTTGGTAAAGATATAGTTTGCTGGCGGTGTCACAACCCTGGACATGTAGCCGCCAGGTGTCAAATATCCCCTGAGCCCATGGACTGCAGCCTAGGCAGACGGGTCTCCTATTATGCCTATCCAGCCTGTAGCATGGACTGTCGACCCGGTGAGGGGCCGCAGGCGTGTGCAGTGTCCATTAATGGAGTAAAAGTGCTTGGGCTGTTGGACTCCGGAAGTCTGGTGACCTTGATCAGAGCATCCCTTCCACACCAGTTGATCCCTTCCAAAACCCTGGGCATTCAGTGCATCCATGGTGACGCCAAGGACTATCCCGTGGCCACAGTAACAGTGGGGACAGACTGTGGTGCTCAGTCCCATGAAGTCGGGGTAGTAAAGGACCTGATACATCCCGTCATATTGGGCCGTGATTTTTACTTATTCTGGGACTTGTGGGGGAAGGGAACTGGACTAAGTAGTATGGGGAAAAGCCAGGTCCTTGAAGAAGAACCCCCGACGAAGTCGCAGATGGAGGAGTTCCCACTGTGCGTCCTTGTCAGTGAAGAGGGTGAGACGGTGACCGAGGAGGCCGACCTCCCTGCGTTAGATATGTCCAGAGAGAACTTTGGGACTGCTCAAGTTCGAGACCTGACCTTAAAAGGGGTGTTCGGCCAGGTTACTGTATGTAATGGGGTTGCCCAAGAGCCGGGGGCCGACACCAGATTCCCCCACTTTGCAGTGCAGGGGGAGTTGCTATATCGGGTGGCCAAACTGAGGGGCGGTGAGATAGTGGAACAGCTGTTAGTGCGGGGCCATACAGACGGCGGGTGCTAGATATGGCCCATTCACATGTTCTGGGGGGACACCTAGGGGTCGAGAAAACTCAGGAGAGGCTATTGAGAAGGTTTTTTTGGCCAGGGTGCTATCAAGAAGTTCAAAACTATTGTAGGTCCTGCCCCACCTGCCAAATAACCGCTCCCTCCTCCCACTTCCGTAGCCCCTTAGTCCCACTCCCTGTGATAGAGGTTCCCTTTGAGAGGATTGCCATGGACCTCGTGGGCCCCTTAGTTAAATCAGCTCGGGGCCACCAATATATCCTGGTCGTCATGGACTACGCGACTCGGTATCCGGAAGCGGTTCCCCTAAGGAACATGTCTAGTAAAAGTATAGCCCGAGAGCTGGTCCATATTTTCGCTCAGACAGGTCTACCAAAAGAGATTCTGACAGACCAAGGAACCCCCTTCATGAGCAAGGTGATGAAGGAGCTTTGCAGAGTCCTTCAGATAACTCAGCTTCGGACCTCGGTTTATCATCCACAGACGGACGGCCTAGTAGAACGCTTCAACAAGACCATAAAGGCAATGCTCAAGAAGGTCATTGAAAAGGATGGGCGAGACTGGGACTACCTGCTCCCATTTCTGCTTTTCTCAGTCAGAGAAGTTCCTCAAGCCTCCACTGGCTTCTCTCCATTTGAGCTCCTATATGGGCGGCATCCAAGAGGTCTCCTAGACATCGCCAAGGAAACTTGGGAGGCTGAAGTCACGCCACACTGGAGTATCATCGAACATGTCGTCCAGTTACAGGAGAGAATGTCAAAGGTGATGCCCATCGTGAAGGAACATCTCCTCCAGGCGCAGGAAGCCCAGGCGAGGGTCTATAACCGGTCGGCGAGACTAAGACAGTTCCAGCCTGGGGACCGTGTTTTGGTGCTGATCCCTACCATCGAGAGCAAGTTCCTCGCCAAATGGCAAGGTCCATACGAGGTGGTGGAGAAAGTCAGCGAGGTTAATTATAAAGTCCACCAGCCTGGCCGAAGAAAGCCGCATCAAATATATAATATAAATTTGCTCAAGCCGTGGCGTGACCGTGAACCTGTGGAAACTCCTTGCCTGGGAGCTGCACCAGAAGGCAAGGTGGAGGAGGTCACTATTGCAGAGACTCTATCACCGGCCAAGAAGCAACAGTGTCGAGAATTATTACAGCGGAATCGGGAGCTGTTCTCACAGTTGCCGGGGCATACCCAGGTGGTAGAGCATGATGTGCTGACAGAGCCGCACGTATGAGTGAATCTCAAGCCGTATCGGATTCCGGAAGCACGCCGGGAGGTGATCTCGGCCGAAGTGAAGAGGATGTTAGACCTCGGAGTAATAGAGGAGTCAAAGAGTGGGTGATCGAGCCCAATCGTCCTCGTGCCGAAACCCAATGGAGAATGGAGGTTTTGTAATGACTACCGCCGGCTGAATGAGGTATCCAAGTGTGACGCGTACCCGATGCCCCGCGTCGACGAACTCATCGAGAGGCTTGGACCGGCGAGGTACATCACCACTCTCGACCTGACGAAACGCTACTGGCAGATCCCCATGTCCCAGATGGCTAAGGAGAAGACGGCTTTCTCAACACCTGATGGGTGTTTTCAATACACGCGGATGCCGTTCGGACTACAGGGGGCCCCAGCCACTTTCCAGAGGGCTATGGATCGGATCCTAGCCCCACATAAGAAGTATGCCGCAGCCTACCTCGACGACATTGTGGTCTTTAGCCCAGACTGGGCTAGTCACCTACCTAAACTACAGGCCGTTCTGGACGCGCTAAGGAAGGCAGGATTTACCATAAATCCGAGAAAGTGTGCCATCGGAAAAGAGGAGGCCAAGTACCTGGGCTATGTTGTTGGGAGAGGCTAAATAAAGACGCAAATCAAGAAAGTGGAGGCAATTCAAATTCAAACCTGGCCGCAACCATTCTCGAAGAAGCAGGTGAGAGCATTCCAGGGAATGGTGGGATACTACCGGCGGTTTATCCCGAATTTCGCCATGATTGCCGCGCCACTAATGGATCTTCTAAAAGGCACCAAATCAACCATGGTGAAATGGATGGAAGAAACAGAGACCGCGTTTCAACAGTTGAAGCTAACACTGTGCAAGCAGCCGGTCCTGGTCGCGCCAGACTTCAAGAAAGAATTTGTGGTCCAGACGGACGCTTCAGAGGTTGGTCTAGGGGCTGTACTCTCCCAAGAGATAAATGGGGAAGAACATCCCATTCTCTATCTAAGCCGAAAGCTGTCCTCCTGCGAGAAGAACTACGCCATGGTAGAGAAAGAGTGTTTAGCCATAAAATGGGCCGTGGATACACTGAAATATTACCTACTAGGCCGGAAGTTTAGATTAGTATCAGACCATGCCCCGTTGAGATGGTTGAGGGAGAAGAGGGGAAAAAATGCCAGGGTAACTAGATGGTTCCTAGGGCTTCAAGAGTTTAACTTTCACGTGGAGCATAGGCCCGGGAAGTTACATGGGAATGCAGATGCCCTCTCTAGGATTCCCTGCCTGGTGTCAGAAGGTGCCCAAACCCCCGGCTTTGGGCAGAGGGGGGGAATATGTGACAGTGTCACTGGTTTTATATGTGAGGGGAGGTATGTGTCACTCAGGATGCTCTCCTGTGTGAACTAAGACCTACTTTATTTTTCTGCCAGCGTGTTATATGCTGGTAGATTTACTCTGTTAAAGGGTGTGTGGTTTTATGGGAATGGCAAAGAGGGCGGGACGCCATTCCCCCTACCTCCCCTTAGGGTGTGGCTGAGCAATGTGTAAAAGCTCTGTCCTGTTTTTTTTTCTCTGGAGTGTGGTCTGGAAAGGGAAGTCTCCAGACCGTATTGTGGAAGCTGCAGAGCTTGTTACTTGGACTGTGCAGTTTATGCTACCGAGAGCGGGCGGAACCCGCTCATCTATGGACTGAGCTAGACTTTGTTTATTGTTTTTTTTTTTTCTCCTGCGAAACCCTGCTGGTTTTATGCCAGATAATAAACCAGCAGGAACGTAACCTGAGAACGTGTGTCCTGAGTCTGCCTCCGGGAGAGCCGAGCGAGTCGTCTTGCCACAATTGTCAGAAAATACTGCCCTTTCTGGCCTCCAGTAAAAATTTACATTAGTGTGTCAGTGAAGCAATTCAAAGCAGGTTGCTGTTCAAACTACTTAACTACAGGCCAGGTATTTAAAACTCTGTTTTTTCCATCACATGGATCACATATTAGTTTGCTCCAAACTCATTTGTAGTGAGCGTGGAAGATACTGTCCTCCATTTAAAATGGGCAAGGCACGTGGCAAGTGACGGGGAACTGGACGTGATGGTAATGGTGCATGCAGAGGCCGAGGACAAGGCCGTGGGCAAGTTGAAATTGTGCCACAACAAACACCCACATCTTTTCGCCTGACCTTCCTGTCCCAATTTCTAGGGGTCCGCAGCACACCACTATTGAACCCAGAGCAGTGTCAAAAGGTTGTTGGTTGGATAGCGGATAATGCTTCCAGTCACTTAGCCACCACAACCACCGCCACCCTGTCTTCCACACGGTCAAGTCTCAGTAGCCGTGAGTCTGGACCGCATATTCCTCACCCTGATCCTCCTTCCTCCCACCATGCCGAGTACCCAGAGACAACTGATCCCACACTTGGACACTCTGAAGAGCTGTTCACTTTTCCATTTACAGATTCGGGCCTCTCGCACGGTTCACTTGAAGCGGAGCAAGAGGATATCGCGTGTAGCGATGCCCAAATATTTGAGCAGCCACGGTCACACGAAGGCGACGGTGGGAAAGTGTCACAAGAGGTGGACGATGATGAGACACAATTGCCAGAAAGTCAGGAGGAGGACCAGGGTGTGGAAGTGGAAGACGAGGTGGTGGATGATATAGTAACTGACCCAACCTGGCAGGAGGACATGCAGAGCGAGGACAGCAGCACACAGGGGGAGGGTGGTAGAGCACCCCAACAGGCAGGAAGAAGCAGTGTGGTGGCCGCAGAAAGAAGGCAGGCAACCATTCCCCGTAACACCAACACGAAGGAAGTTGCCAGTACAACTGTTAGGTCTTCCAGAGTCTGGTTGTTTTTTAAAGACTCTGCCGATAACCCCAAAAAGGCCATTTGCACCACCTGCCAGGACAGCATCAGCAGGGGTGGCAAAAGGACCAGCTTGACCACCACCAGCATGATCAGGCACATGGCAGTAAAGCACCCGACTTTGTGGGCCGAACCCCAGGGTCCAGGAACAGTGTCTGCAGGTGGCACCATTGCTTCTTCCACTGTTGAGCATGGAAGCCAATCCCCTGTCCATGCTGCATGCAAAGATGCCTCCTGCCCTGCACCTGTCGTTGCACACTCTCAAGTAACAGCATCAGGAAGCACATCTATGTCCTTGTCCCAGCGCAGCGTTCAGTTATCCATACCTCAGTCCTTGGAACGCAAGCGCAAATATGCAGCCAACACCCCACAGGCCACACTACTAAATTCTCAAAATTGAAATGTTGCCTTTTAGGCTCGTGGAGAAGCATTCCGCAACCTGAAGGCGGCGGCCGTCCCTCGGTACTCGGTCCCCAGCCGCCACTATTTCTCCGGGTGTGCCGTCCAGGCATAACACAAGCACGTGTCCCAAAACATTAGCCATGCCCTCAACAACGCAGTTACTGGGAAAGTCCACCTAACCATGTACACGTGGACAAGTGCTTGTGGGCAGGGACGGTGCTTCTCGCTGACGGCACACTGGCTTAACATAGTGGAAGCCTGCACCCAATCGGACCTTGGGACGGAATACTTCCTCCCGACGCAAAGGATTGCGGGCCCTAGGTCAATCAGGGTTGCCCCGACGGTCTACAGCTCCTGCACCTCATCCTCCTCAGCCTCCTCCTCCTCTTCAGCCTCCATCTCCGAAATGACCACATCAGTCAAGAGCTGGAAGCACAGCAGCACTGCCTCGGCCAAGCGGCAGCAGGGTCTGCTGAAGCTAATATGCTTTGGTGACAAACTGCACAATGCTGAAAAGTTGTGAACAGCTCTGAAAGAGCAGGCAGATCTGTGGCTCACATAGCTGAACCTGCAGCCAGGCATGGTCGTGCGTGACAATGGCCGGTGTCTGGTGGCTGCTCTGAGGTGAGGCGAGCTCACACACGTACCATGCCTGGCCCATGTGCTTATCCTCGTGGTTCAGCGGTTTCTCAAATCCTACCTGGAGCTGCCGGATCAGCTTGTTAAAGTACGCCGCCTGTGTGCCCATTTTAGAAGGTCAGCTACAGCTTCCGCCACCCTTGCAGTGTTTCAGCAGCGTTTGCAGCTTCCGGCTCACGGACTGGTGTGTGATGTCCCCATGCGTTAGAACTCTACACTGCAGATGTTGGGAAGGATTTGCAAGCAGAAGAGGGCAGATGTTGAGTACCAGCATCAACAAGGCCGTCGATATTAAGTTCAGACTCCACAAATAAGACCTCAGAATTGGACATGGTTGTCAGACATATGTACAATCCTCCAAAACTTTGAGGACGCCATAATTAGAATCACCATCCCGCTTCTCTGTCTTCTGAAATGCTCTCTGCTCACAATCAAAGAGGATACATTGCAGGCGGAGCACGATGAGATGGAGCAAGGAACCATACAGGGTGATTACACACAGCCAAGCCTCATCTCATCCCAACGTGGATTGGGTTACAATGAGGAACAGGAGGAGGAGGAGGAGAAAGGACAGGAACTAGTAACATGCACTATAGATGGTACTACCTGCACAGCTGTCATATCGTCTGTTCAGCGTGGATGGCCAGAGGACAGAGAGGAGGAGGAGGAGGAGGAGAGCATGGTCAGTCATCCTCTTGGTGAGGACACGTAAGTCTTGCCTGTTAGTCTGTTACGCATGGCTGAGTTTATGTTACGCTGCCTTTCCCATGACCCTCGTGTTCTCAAAATTTTGGTTGACCGTCATTACTGGTTGGTGACACTTCTAGACCCACACTACAAGGAGAACTTTATATCTCTTATTCCTGAGGCGGACAGGTGTACAAAAATGGGGTTGTACCAGAGGGCCCTTGTTGCGGAACTATTAAAAAAATACCCATCTGAAAACACTGGCGGCAGAGGGCACACTTCGTTGGACAACCAAGGAGTAAAGGCAAGAGAGACTCAACTTCAATCCAGCAGAGGCAGGGGAACACTGTCATACTTCTGGGAAAGTTTTCTCAGACCCTCCCATCGCACAGGCCCTGAGGCGTGGGGTACTCTCCCAAGTAGTGCAAAGTTTGGGAAGATACTGAAGGAGTACCTTGCTGACCGAACCAACGTCCTCCGTGATTCCGCTGTGCCTTATAATTATTGGGTATCCAAGCTGGATACGTGGAATGAACTGGCTCTCTATGCCTTGGAGGTTTGGGCCTGCCCTGCCGCCAGCGTTTTATCAGAGCAGGTTTTTAGTGCCGCTGGTGGAATTATAACTGATAAGCTCATCTGCCTGTCAACTGAAAATGCTGACAGGCTGACTTATAAAAATATACAAGGGCTGGATAGGGTCAGACTTCTCAACACCACCGAATGATAGCAGCGTAACATAAACTCAAATCCAGTGTCTTTTATTGGGAGGTGTATTCCCATGCACCTTTTCACACCCACACATGGGTATACGCTTCCTGATTTTGGCTATTTGCTCTTGTCCTTCTCCTTCTCCTCATCCTCCACCACCATATCACCAGGGTGACCGTGGTTTGTGATGCAACACCCACATAATTTTTTTAAAGGGTGTTTATGATGCCCGTAAAAATTTTTTATTATACAGTATGTTAATGTATACCCCCCAGGGGTAAATGTTTGTCAGCCCATACACTTAGTGCATGGGAATTACAAGTATAGGAGGCCCGCTCCTTTCTAATGGGAACTTTTTTTATGAAGCCCTCCTCCACGTCTCTTCCAAGCGGCATTGAAGTGCCTCCAAATTTTGGGCAGCCCTTGCACTCACTGCATAGGCCAACACTATGGGAGACTCTCTCCTTTCTAATGGGAATTTGACATCACTGTGGCCCTGCTCTGTGTTCCTTTAAATTCTTAGTGGGGTTTTTCCTAAAATTGGTCAGCCTTTGGACTCACTGCATACCCTATAACTGTATAGCAGACTCTATACTTTCTAATGGGAATTTGTCATTACTGTGGCCCTGCTCTATGTGTCTTTAAATTTTTAGTGGGCTTTTTCCCAAATTTTGGCAGCCCTTGCATTCACAGCATGGGCATTATTTTTTTTAATGAGACCCTCCTCTATGTCTCTTCAAAGGGGTATTGGGTTGCGTCCAAAATTTTGTCAGCCCTTGCAGTCACTGGATATGCAATAACAGTATAGGAGACCCACTTGTTAATAATGGGAACAACAAAGCATAGCCGGCTGATGGCACTCTAACAATAGCGAGGGCCGACAGCTGGCCTTTTAAGAATAGTAAGGGCCATCTGATGTCCCCATAAAAATAGGCTTTATGACTTTCAGAGTCCCTCCATCATAAATAAAACAGGATGTGTCTGATGATGTCTCACACACCACATTGCCAAATAAAGTTGTAAAATGTTAAAATGACATTTCCCGGTGAATGCATTTGTCTTAAAAAATAACGTAAAAAAACAAAAACAATAGGATCTTTCTTTAAAATAAAAGACAGCTTCACCAATTTAACCTCAATGTAATCACATTGTTCAGCTCCTGCACCTCTTCCTCCATCTCCAAAATGACCACATCAGTCACAAGCTGACAGCACTGCAGCACTGCCTTGGCCAAGCGGCAACAGGCTGTGCTGAAGATAACATGCTTAATGCTGAACTGACAAACTGCCCAGCGCTGCAGAATTGTTGAAAGCTGTAACACTGCAGCCTGATCTGTGGCTCTCACCGCTGAACATACAGCCAGGCATGGTCGTGTGTGACAATGGGCGGAACTTGGTGACGGAAAAATGACAGCCGGAGAAGATATGGTTTCCCTCCATGCCAGTCCTTTCACCGAGCTAAATACAACTATCAGCAAAAAAACCTGTGGACTGGCTCTGTACCGTCCCTGGCCACATTCACCTGTCAACATGTTTGGGGTTAGGCGATCCTTCCCAGTAAGTGCACTGGGGAGGGCACGGGTAATGTTGTGGGACCCGTGCTTGTGGAAGGCGGAGACGACACCGAGAGAAACAGTGGTGGCTGGGGACCGAGTATAGACACCCGGCAGCTGCCGGCATGAGGTTATGATAAGCTTCCGCCTCCACGAGCCTAAAAGGCCACATTTCAAGTGCAAGCAGCTGTCAAAAAATTGGCAGTATAGTATTGCAGCCTGTGGGTGCGTGGCTGGCTGCATACTTGCGCTTGTATTTCAAGGAATGGGGTAGGGACAACTGAACGCTGCAATGGTACAAGGACGTGGACGGTGATTGTTGCAAATCTGCAATGACAGGTGCATGGCGGGAGGCATCTTCACATGCTCCAAGGATCACTTATGATGGGCACACTTTTAGGCAATGACCTGGGAGTCAGAGATGCTTCCAGGGGTCTTCCCCATGCTGTTCCCATGTATTTTCAGCACTGTATGCATGAGTCTGATGATGTGTAACAAAACCAAATGTCCAGATAAGGTTGTAAAATGTTAAAATGTCATTTCCGAGTGAATGCATTTGTCTTTGTTGAAAGCAATGCAAAAGTGCAAAAACGCATCAAAAACGCTACGTGTGAACATAACCCAAGGTGTGGAGGAGTATTTTTGGTTTTGGTTATTTATTTTGCCTCATATACAAGTCATTACACTGGAAAGGATGTTCCTTAACATATTTCCCAGGAAAATCCATTTTGGTTTCGTTTTTGTATGTTTTATTGTGAGTCCGTAAAAGTGGCGTAATACTCTGACAACGTTGTTGACAGCAGTGACCTGAGAGTCAGAAATTCTACCAGGGGTCTTCCCCATGCTGTTCTGATGTCATTTGAGCACTGTTCCCATCGATTTGGGCAGATTTTAGGCCCTCTGCAGACCGCCGGGGGGAGCCGCCTGAAAAATGCTCGAGTTTCCCATAGACTTACATTGGGCTCGTTGCTCGGGTCGAGCACCCGAGTATTCCAATTTGCTCAATCCGAGCAACGAGTACCCGAACATTTTAGTGCTCGCTCATCACTAGTGAACATAGCCCAAGGTGTGGAGGAGCATTTTTGTTTTGTATATTTATTTTATCTTATATACAAGTCATTACCCTGGAAAGGATGTTCCTTAACGTATGTGCCAGAAAAATCCATTTTGGTTTCATTTTTGTATGTTTTATTGTGAGGAGTGATGAGCGAGCATGCTCGCTACTGCTCGGTGCTCGCGCGAGCATCTCACTGCTCGAGATGCTCTGCGCTCTCTGACTATTTCCGGGTTGCTCTGGCGGGATCTCGGGTCCCCTCCCTGCATGTTTGGCGCTCTTTAGAGAGCCAATGAACATGCAGGGATTGCCTGCCATGCACTATAATGCCGTAGCCATGTTGGTTGTGGGCATTACAGTGATTGGCTGGCAGCACAGCGTCATCAGGTCTACATCAGACCTGGCGCCGCCATGCTCGTCACAGTCACTCCTGAATCAGACAGTGTAGGGAGAGGCGCTGCTGCGTCAGGGAGAGATTTGCTTGTGTATTAGGTAGTGTAGGGAGAAAACCGTACATTACAAATATCCATCTTAACAAACAGTCCTTCTGAGAACTAATCCATCAGCAGAGATATCAGGCAGGCAGGGTGTAAAGGCAGGCAGTTTATATAGCAGACTGCAGTGCATATAGCACAAGAGGCTCTATTCTAATTCTGCCTTCTGCTGCTGTTAGATATTTTATACAAAGGCCAGGTCTCAGGGGCCAGGAATACTTTTCTTTAGATCTTAATCCTCATTATTTGCTTAAAAAGCAATCCAGAGTATACCGTTTTTCTGCGCCATTTGCTTGTTGGCACTGCAGAATACAGCCAGGTCCTTTCCATTTTACAGCGCTAGAAATCCAGCTATTTTAAACTCTGTTTTCTCTGTCACACAGATCACATATAGGTTGTCAGAAAATACTGACATTTCTGACCTCCATTAAAAATTTCTTTCAGTGTGTCAGTGAAGCAATTCACAGCAGTTTGCTGTTCAAACTACTTACCTACAGGCCAGGTATTTAAAACTCTGTTTTCTCCGTGACACGGATCACATATAAGTTGTCAGAAAATACTGCCATTTCTGGCCTCCAGTAAAAATTTCCTTTAGTGTGTCAGTGAAGCAATTCACAGCAGATTGCAATTCAAACTACTTAACTACAGGTCAGGTATATAAAACTCTGCTTTCTCCGTCACACGGATCACATATAAGTTCGCTCCAAACTCTGTCAATTGTAGTGAGCGTGGAAGATACTGTCCTCCATTTAAAATGGGCAAGGCACGTGGCAAGGGACGAGGAACTGGACGTGATGGTAATGGTGCATGCAGAGGCCGAGGATAAGGCCCTGGGCAAGCTGAAATTGTGCCACAACAAACACCCACATCTTTTTGCCTGACCTTCCTGTCCCAATTTCTAGGGGACCGCAACACACCACTATTGAACCCAGAGCAGTGTCAAAAGGTTGTTGGTTGGATAGCGGATAATGCTTCCAGTCCCTTAGCCACCACCACCACCCTGTCTTCCACACGGTCAAGTCTCAGTAGCCGTGAGTCTGGACCGCATATTCCTCACCCTGATCCTCCTTCCTCCCACCATGCCGAGTACCCAGAGACAACTGATCCCACACTTGGACACTCCGAAGAGCTGTTCACTTTTCCACTTATAGATACGGTCCTTTCGCTCGGTCCACTTGAAGCGCGGCAAGAGGAGATCGCGTGTAGCGATGCCCAAATATTTGAGCAGCCATGGTCACATGAAGGCGATGGTGGGAAAGTGTCACAAGAGGTGGACGATGATGAGACACAATTGCCAGAAAGTCAGGAGGAGGACCAGGGTGCGAAAGTGGAAGACGAGGTGGTGTATGATATACTAACTGACCCAACCTGGCAGGAGGACATGCAGAGGGAGGATAGCAGCACACAGGGGGAGGGAGGCAGAGCACCCCAAAAGGCAGGAAGAAGCAGTGTGGTGGCCGCAAACAGAAGGCAGGCAACCGTTCCACATAACACCAACACGACGGAAGCTGCCAGTACAACTGTTAGGTCTTCCAGAGTCTGGTTGTTTTTTAAAGACTCTGCCGATAACCCCAAAAAGGTCATTTGCACCACCTGCCAGGCCAGCATCAGCAGGGGAGGCAAAAAGACCAGCCTGACCACCACCAGCATGATCAGGCACATGGCAGAAAAGCACACGACTTTGTGGGCCGAGCCCCAAGGTCCAGGAACAATGTCTGCAGGTGGCACCATTGCTTCTTCCACTGTTGTGAATGCAAGCCAATCCCCTGTCCATGGTGCATGCGAAGATGCCTCCTGCCCTGCACCTGTCATTGCACACTTTCAAGTAGCAGCATCAGGAAGCACATCCATGTCCTTGTCCCAGCGCAGCGTTCAGTTGTCCATACCCCAGTCCTTGGAACGCAAGCGCAAATATGCAGCCAACGCCCCACAGGCCACACTACTAAACTCTCGCATTTCACGACTGCTTGTGCTCGAAATGTTGCCTTTTAGGCTCGTGGAGACGAAAGCATTCCGCAACCTGATGGCGGTGGCCGTCCTTCGGTACTCAGTCCCCAGCCTCCACTATTTCTCTCGGTGTGCCGTCCCCGCATTACACAAGCACGTGTCCCAAATCATTAGCTGTGCCCTCAACAATGCAGTTACCGGTAAAGTCCACCTAACCACGGACACGTGGACAAGTGCATGTGGGCAGGGACGGTACATCTCGCTGACGGCACACTGGGTTAATATAGTGGAAGCCGGCACCCAGTCAGACCTTGGGATGGGACACATCCTCCCGACGCCAAGGATTGTGGGCACTAGGTCACTCAGGGTTGCCCCCACGGTCTACAGCTCTTGCACCTCATCCTCCTCAGCCTCCTCCTCCTCTTCAGCCTCCATCTCCGAAATGACCACATCAGTCACAAGCTGGAATCACTGCAGCACTGCCTCGGCCAAGCGGTAACAGGCTGTGCTGAAGCTAATAAGCTTAGTTGAAAAAACGAACAATGCTGAAGAGTTGTGGACAGCCCTGAAAGAGCAGGCAGATCTGTGGCTCACACCGATGAACCTACAGCCAGGCATGGTCGTGTGTGACAATGGCCAGAACCTGGTGGCGGCTCTGAGTCAAGGCGAGCTCACACACGTACTATGCCTGGCCCATGTGCTTACCCTCGTGTTTCAGCGGTTTCTCAAATACTACCCAGAGCTGCCGGATCTACTTGTTAAAGTACGCTGCCTGTGTGCCCATTTTAGAAAGACAGCTACAGCTTCCACCACCCTTGCAGTGTTTCAGCAGCGTTTGCAGCTTTCGGCTCACAGACTGGTGTGTGATGTCCCCACGTGTTGGAACTCTACACTGTAGATGTTGGGAAGGATTTGTGAGCAGAAGAGGGCAGTTGTTGAGTACCAGCATCAGCAAGACCGTCACTATTCAGTTCAGACTCCACACATAAAACCTCAGGAGTGGATATGGATGTCAGTCATATGTACCGTCCTCCAAAACTTTGAGGACTCCACCAAGATGGTGAGCGGTGATGACGCTATAATTAGCGTCACCATCCCGCTTCTCTGTCTTCTGAAACGCTCTCTGCTCACAATCAAAGAGGATGCATTGCAGGCGAAGCACGAAGAGATGGAGCAAGGAATCATACAGGGTGATTACACAAAGCCAAGCCTCATCTCATCCCAACGTGGATTGGGTGACACTGAGGAACAGGAGGTGGAGGAAGGACAGGAGTTAGTTTCATGCACTATAGACGTTACTACCTGCACAGCTGTCATACCGTCTGTTCAGCGTGGATGGCCAGAGGACAAAGAGGAGGAGGATGAGGAGAGCATGGTCAGTCATCCTCTTGGTGAGGACACTTAAGTCTTGCCTGTTAGTTTGGCACGCATGGCTGAGTTTATGTTACGCTGCCTTTCCCATGACCCTTGTGTTCTCAAAATTTTGGGTGACAGTCATTACTTGTTGGTGACACTTCTAGACCCACGCTACAAGGAGAACTTTATATCTCTTATTCCTGAGGCGGACAAGTCTACAAAAATGGGGCTGTACCAGAAGGCCCTTGTTGTGGAACTATTAAAAAAACTCCCATCTGAAAACGCTGGCGGCAGAAGGCACACTTCTTTGGACAACCAAGGAGTACAGGCGAGAGAGACACAACTTCAATCGAGTACAGGCAGGGGAACACTGTCAAAGTTCTGGGAAAGTTTTCTCAGACCCTCCCATCACACAGGCCCCGAAGCGCGGGGTACTCTCACAAGCAATGCAAAGTTTGGGAAGATGCTGAGGGAGTACCTTGCCAACCGTACCAATGTCCTCCGTGATTCGGCTGTACCTCATAATTATTGGGTATCCAAGCTGGATACGTGGAATGAACTGGCTCTCTATGCCTTGTAGGTCCTGGCCTGTCCTGCCATCATCGTTTTATCAGAGCGGGTTTTTAGTGCCGCTGGTGGAATTATAACTGATAAGCACATCTGCCTGTCAACTGAAAATGCTGACAGGCTCACTCTTATAAAAATGAACAAGGGCTGGATTGGGCCAGATTTCTCAACACCACCAAAATGATAGCAGCGTAACATAAACTCAAATCCAGTGTCTTTTCATGGGAGGTGTATTCCCATGCACCTTTTCACACCCACACATGGGTATACACTTCCTGATTTGGGCTATTTGCTCTTGTCCTCCTCCTTTTCCTCATCCTCCACCACCATATCACCAGGGTAATCGTAGTCCGTGATGCAACACCCACATGATTTATTTAAAGGGTGTTTATGATGCCCGTAAAAAAAAATTTTATACAGTATGTTTATGTATACTCCCCAGGGGTAAATGTTTGTCAGTCCATACACTTAGTGCATGGGCATTACAAGTATAGGAGGCCCGCTCCTTTCTAATGGGAACATTTTTTTATGAGGCCCTCCTCCACGTCTCTTCCAAGGGGCATTGAAGTGCCTCCAAATTTTTGACAGCCCTTGTATTCACTGCATAGGCCAAGAGTATGGGAGACTCTCTCCTTTCTAATGGGAATTCGTTGTTACTGTGGCCCTGCTCTGTGTGTCTTTAAATTCTTAGTGGGGTTTTTCCTAAAATTGGTCAGCCGTTGGACTCACTGCATACCCTATAACTGTATAGCAGACCCTCTCCTTTCTAATGAGAACATGTCGTACTTGTTACTGTGGCCATGCTCTGTGTGTCTTTAAATTCTTAGTGGGGTTTTTCCTAAAATTGGTCAGCCGTCGGACTCACTGCATACCCTATAACTGTATAGCAGACCCTCTCCTTTCTAATGGGAACATGTCGTACCTTGTTACTCTGGCCCTGCTCTATGTGTCTTTATATTCTTAGTGGGGTTCTTCCTAAAATTGGTTAGCCGTTGGACTCACTGCATACCCTATAACTGTATAGCAGACTCTCTCCTTTCTAATGAGATCATGTCGTACTTGTTACTGTGGCCGTGCTCTGTATGTCTTTAAATTCTTAGTGGGGTTTTTCCTAAAATTGGTCAGCTGTTGGACTCACTGCATACCCTATAACTGTATAGCAGACCCTCTTCTTTCTAATGGGAACATGTCGTACCTTGTTACTGTGGCCCCCCTCTATGTGTCTTTAAGTACTTAGTGTGGTTTTTCCTAAAATTGGTCAGCCATTGGACTCACTGCATACCCTATAACTGTATAGCAGACTCTCTCCTTTCTAATGGAAACATGTTGTACTTGATACTGTGGACGTGCTCTGTGTGTCTTTAAATTCTTAGTGGGGTTTTTCCTAAAACTGGTCAGCCATTGGACTTACTGCATACCCTATAACTGTATAGCAGACTCTCTTCTTTCTAATGGGAACATGTCGTACCTTGTTACTGTGGCCCCCCTCTGTGTGTCTTTAAATTCTTAGTGGGGTTTTTCCTTAAATTGGTCAGCCGTTGGACTCACTGCATACCCTATAACTGTATAGCAGACCCTCTCCTTTCAAATGGGAACATGTCGTACTTGTTACTGTGGCCCTGCTCTGTGTGTCTTTAAATTCTTAGTGGGGTTTTTCCTAAAACTGGTCAGCCATTGGACTTACTGCATACCCTATAACTGTATAGCAGACCCTCTCCTTTCTAATAGGAACATGTCGCACCTTGTTACTGTGGTCCTGCTCTACGTGTCTTTAAATTCTTAGTGGGGTTTTTCCTAAAATTGGTCAGCCGTTGGACTCACTGAATACCCTATAACTGTATAGCAGACCCACTCCTTCCTAATAGGAACATGTCGTACTTGTTACTGTGGCCGTGCTCTGTGTGTCTTTAAATTCTTAGGGGGGTTTTTCCCAAATTTTGGCAGCCCTTGCAGTCACAGCATGGGCATTACCACTATAGGAGACAAGTTCCTTTATAATGGGAACATTTTTTTGCTGAGACCCTCCTCTATGTCTCTTCAAAGGGGCATTGGGTTGCGTCCAAATTTTTGGCAGCCCTTGCAGTCACTGGATACACCATAACAGTATAGGAGACCCACTTGTTAATAATGGGAACAACAAAGCATAGCCGGCTGATGGCTCTCTAACAATAGCGAGGGCCGACTGCTGGCCTTTTAAGAATAGTAAGGGCCATCTGATGTCCCTATAAAAATAGGCTTTATGACTTTCAGAGTTCCTCCATCATAAATAAAACATGATGTGTCTGATGATGTGTCACACACCTCATTGCCAGATAAGGTTGTAAAATGTTAAAATGACATTTCCCGGTGAATGCATTTGTCTTAAAAAATAACGTAAAAAAACCAAAACAATAGGATCTTTCTTTAGTATAAAAAACAGCGTCACCAATTTAACCTCAATGTAATCACATTGTTCAGCTCCTGCACCTCCTCCTCCATCTCCGAAATGACCACATCAGTCATAAGCTGACAGCACTGCTGCACTGCCTTGGCAATACCCCGTCTCATGCTGCACATAACACATCTGCATCTCTGGCTGCTATGGGCATAAAGGGGGACAAACTTATGGTGTGGCACACATGCTCCCCTGACCTCAACCCCATTGAGAACCTCAGGAGCATCATCAAAAGGAGTGTCTATGATGGCGGGAGGCCGTTCACATCTAAGCAACAGCTCTGGGAGGGTATTCTTTCCTCATGCAAAACAATTGAAGCAGAAACCATCCAAAACCTGACAAATTCAATGGACGAGAGTGTTCAGAAGCTCCTTTTGAAGAAGCGGTCTTATGTGCAAATGTAACATCACCTAGAATAAAGTTTTGAGTTGAAAACTGTTTGATTTCAGTTTGTAATAACCTGCTAATGCTTATAATTTCAAAAATGACAATTTTTTTGTTCTTTATTAAAATGAAAAGGTTGAAAACTCTGCTGTGCATAATAATTTGGAACATGCATTTTAATTGCAGTTTGAGTTTTTTATTTTTTTAAAAATATACTGTTATCATAGGCAGTTTGTACAAAAACCTTTCAATTGTACTCTAATAGTTATTTGACTGGAAAATTACAATGACTGCAATTCATATAGGTAATTTGGGAAAATCTGAGAAAATATTATTTGCATAATAATTTGGAACACAGTGTAGATGGCATCATGGATTGGGAGTAGAGATGAGCGGTGTTCGACTAGAACTGTTCGCCAATCTCAAATTCGAGCTGTTTTGGGCGGTGTTCGAGTTGTTCGACGAACCCGAACGATTTGCAAAAAATTCGGCTGTTCGAGGTTATGTTCGATAACTGTTCGTGCACCAAAAGCGTGTCCTGCATGTCTGGCGCTATTTAGAGCACCAATCATGCAGGGATTGTCTGCCACTCACTGTAATGCCACAGCCATGGTGGTTGTGGCATTAGAGTGATTGCCCAAATCGATGGGAACTGTGCTCACAGTGAAACATGAAAAGCCGGCAATTCAGCAGCGGCGTACACCGGTACCCGACAATTTAGAACCGAAAGAATAGAGCGTCACACATAGATTAGATAGATAGAAACATGTCAGTCACATATATATGAAGTACAGTGACAGTGTTGCTTACTGTACTTGTCATTTAGTGTAAAGGATTTATTAACACTAGAACTACTGATGGAGTCATTTTGACTCCTTTCGTTTTTTATTTCTCTTCTGTGACTACATTTTTCAGAATTCCGGTTTGAAACTCGGTGACTTTTCCTCAAATATGATGTGAAAAAAGATTTTGTGAGAATAAATAATTTTGGTGAAAAATTTGCGCGTTTTTTTCAAAATTTACCAAGAACTACTGAAGGGAGTCATTTTGACTCCCTACTATATTTTGAGGTCCTTTTGTCACTAAATGTTGCTATAAAGTTTTGTGCATAATTTTTTCACTCTGTCTTATTTACCCTGATGTTCATATAGATGTAGTTCAATTTACATGTCAACTTTTCACATTTTCCTTGTGTTTTACCTGCTTGTATTACTGTGTAATGCTGAACAAAATAGCTTGTTTACTCTAGGCTCTTATCTTATGCTAATGAAGAGTGGTGTTTTTCTAAGGTCCTAGCAGGAGACAGTATTCTGGATAGTAACTTTACTTTCACTTCAGCTGAAGAGACAAAGAGAACAGACGCAGACATACGAGCTCTGAAGACTCATACAGGTATGAATTGTTATGAAATAGTTTAGCTGTCTGTCAACTGATTCAGCCCACCTACTTTGGAAGGTGGCAGAACAGTTATTATTTCTTTTAGTTTTCATTTCATTTCTATTTTTCAGCAGGGAACTATATAGAATTATGGAATTTGTGAGGAATATGGAGAGAAGACGTTTGATAAAGCCTCAGGATATTCTGGCTACTTTGCAATCCATACCGGAGGATGAATCGGAATCCGAATTGCAGGAACATGTATTTGATTCTGACAGTGATGAAGATTTCATTCCTCAGAACATATCAAGTGAATCTGAAGACTCAGAAGGAACAAATCCAGAAGGTAAGTAGTTATGTGTATTTATTTGTTCTTCCACACACTGAGTTAGGGCCTGTGCACACTAGCAGAATTCTGGCTGAATAGCCATCTGGATATTCTTGCCGCAATACAGGCCGTACCTGCCCGCTCATGCCTGAAGCTCCGCTCCGAACCCCGGGCTGGAGCCGCTGTCAGGGACAGAGCAGCGCTTGCTTACGCGCGAGCACGGCTCCGTCCCAGACAGCGGCTCCAGCCCGGGGTTCGGAGCGGAGCTTCAGGTATGAAACTCCGCTCTGTACCTGAGCGGGCAGGTACGGGCCGGATTGTGGTGAGAATATCCGGTCGGATATTCCGCCGCTAATCCAGCCAGTGTGCACGGACCCTTACAAAACAAAAATTCTAAATATTCATAAACTTTTTTACAGATATTCCAAGCACATCAACTGGGGATCGGGCTCATGCAGTTATGTTGCCTCGTGACCATCCTCCTGGTCGTGGACAGAAAAAATCAGCAAAATGTCCCAGAAATGAAAGAACAACAGATAACGATGGCGGCGAAGGTAATGCAACAACAAACACCAGAGAAGGCGAATCTGAAGGAATACTAGTTTCAGCGGATGGTATTCAATGGAAACCTGTTGAAATTGGAGAACACTTGCCTGGTAGGCGTGACAGCCAAAATATTCTTCGAGAAGCACCTGGCCCTACAGGATACGCCAGAAGAAATATCATTATCGATAGTCCTTTGAGCGCATGGCGTTTATTTTTTGATTCATATATATTGACACATATAAAGAACTGTACGCTTGCAGAAGCATGCAGGAACAATAATTTACAGTTTACTCTATCTGATGAGGAGCTAGATGCATTCATTGCGATATTCTATGCTCGTGGAATATCTGGCACGAACCGTCACTCGATTAGCAGTATTTGGTGTAATGACTGGGGAATACCGTTTTGCAAAGCGACAATGTCTAGGGACCGCTTTGTTGAAATTATGAGGTTTCTCAGATTTGATGAGAAATCTACTCGATCGGAGAGACTGCAAACGGACAAGTTTGCTCTATTTTCTACTGTGTGGGACAGGTTTATTGAAAATTGTATTGCGTGTTACAAACCTGGCCCATACATAACGGTGGATGAGCAACTTTTCCCAAGCAAAACTAGGTGTCCATTCACGCAGTACATGCCTTCCAAACCAGATAAATATGGCCACAAATATTGGCTAGCTGTTGATAAGAGGAGCAAATATCTGGCAAATGGCTTCCCTTATCTAGGCAAAGATGACACACGCCGTGCTGAGGACCGTTTAGCTGACCATGTGGTAATGAAGTTATTGGACCCGTTTTTGAAAAAAGGTCGCAATGTTACAACCGATAATTATTTTACTTCAGTAAAATTAGCTAAACAGCTAAAAAGCAAAGGAACAACCATCGTGGGAACACTGAACAAGATAAGGCGAGAAGTGCCTAAAGAAATAAAATCCATGAAAGAGGAATTGTACAACACTAAAGTGTTTAGAAATGAAGACAATTTTACACTTACAGTATATCAAGGAAAGCCCAACAAAAATGTTGTCATTTTGAGTTCCGTCCATCCAGATGTTGTTGTTGCGTCTGATTCCGCTAAAAAAACTCCAGAAACTGTAAAGTTTTACAATGAAACAAAATATGGAGTAGATGTAGTGGATCAGATGGCACGAAAATATACCACACGAACATGCACAAGGAGATGGCCTGTTCATGCATTTGAAAATGCCTTAGACTTTGCGGGTATAAATGCATGGATAATATTCAAGGAGATTACCCACCAAAAAATGTCACGCAAGGCATTTTTGCAAACGCTTGTGAGAGAGTTGAGTGGTCCTTATGTCACAGATAGGGAAAAGGGTTCCACGTCCCAAGTTTCTACATGCTCAGAAGTGATGGTTCAAACAAAATTTTGCCAGATCAAAGAAAAGTGCAAGAAAAATAGATCTGTCGGAAATTGTAAGACTTGTGGTAAGTCTTTGTGTGGGCAATGTACTGCCATAAATCAAAGGCAATGCCTAAAATGCGAAACACCAAATGTTTAGAAGGTGAATTCTGCGCCATATTTTCATTTTTATGCTCCTCCACCTACATTTTCTCTGCTTTTTGTTCTTCAGTTGTTGTTTATATGTGTGCACTTGAATAAAAAAAAATGTTTGAAAAACGTCTATTATAATTATTGTTATTTTCTGTAGAAAAATAAGAAAAGCAGAAAAAAAACAATCAAAAGCATTACTGTTGGATCTCACAATAATAATACATTACAAAAAATATAATTATTAATAAATAACCACAAATGAAACTCTAAAAATAAACGAAAACAAGCAAGGAGTCAAAATGACTCCTTTCAGTAGTTCTAGGCGGGGTCACGAGTCCAGTAGTCCTAGTGTTAAAAAAAATATTAGTGTTTTCATGCACCGTCTCTTTAAAAAAGCCGGCCGGCAATTCAGCAGCGGTACCCGACAATTTAGAATAGAAGGAATAGAGAATCACACATAGATTAGATAGATAGAAACATGTCAGTCACATATATAAGAAGTACAGTGACAGTGTTGATTACTGTACTTGCCATTTAGTGTAAAGGATTTATTAAAAAAAATAATAGTGTTTTCATGCACCGTCTCTTTAAAAAAGCCGGCCGGCAATTCAGCAGCGGTACCCGACAATTTAGAATGGAAGGAATAGAGCATCACACATAGATTAGATAGATAGAAACATGTCAGTCACATATATATGAAGTACAGTGACAGTGTTGATTACTGTACTTGTCATTTAGTGTTAAAATAAAGGATTTATTTTAAAAAAAATTGGCGTGGGGTTTCCCATAATTTTAGGCTCTAGCGGAGGTTAAGCAGACAGCTAGGGCAGATGTTTGAAGTCTGGGAAGGGGTAATACCCACGGAGCTTCCCAGGCTACTAATATCAGCCCCCAGCTGAATGCCTAGCCTTTACTAGCTATTAAAATGGGGGACCCCCCAAAAAATTGACGTGGGGTCCCCCCTATTTTAATAGCTAGCAAAAGCTAGGCAGACAGCTGGGGGCTGATATTAATAGCCCAGGAAGGGTGCCATGAATATTGGCCCCCTCCCAGGCTAGAAACACCAGCCGTCAGCCGCCCCAGAAATGGCACATCCATAGGATCCGCCAATTCTGGCACTTAGCCTCGCTCTTCCCACTGTCCTGTAGCGGTGGCAGTGGGGTAATAGGGCTGGGGTTGATGTCAGCTTATAATGCCAGCTGACATCAAGCCCAGGTTAGTAATGGAGAGGCGTCTATAAGACACCCCCATTACTAACCCCATAGTCAAAGTTAAAAAAAAACACAAACACCCAGAATAAAGTCCTTTAATTGAAATAAAGACACAATTCTTTATTGTTCTAAATTAAACCATACTTACAATCACGCCCATTCCAGCTGAAGCCAACGATCCCCTGCAATAAAAGAAAAATAATAAAGCAACATCATCCTTACCTTTCCATGGTTCCCACGACAGCTTCAGCTCTGCTACATCGAGATGACAGGCTGGACCGCAGCAGAAAGCTGCCATCCAGCCTGTCATCCCGCAGACACTGAGAAGCGCAGGCATGCTTGCACTCCTCAGCGTCTCTCTGTGACGGCATAAAGATGAGCCGAGTTCATGTCCAATGAACTCGGCTCACCTCATGCACGTCACTGACAGCGTGGGAAATTTCTCACGCTGAAGCGCTGAGTGCAGGAGAATTCTCCCACGCTGTCAGTGACGTGCATAAGGTGAGCTCATGTCCAATGAACTCAGCTCACCTCATGCACGTCACTGACAGTGTGGGAAAATTCTCCTGCACTCAGCGCTTCAGCGTGAGAATTCTCCCACGCTGAAGCGCTGAGTGCAGGAGAATTTTCCCACGCTGTCAGTGACGTGCATGAGGTGAGCCGAGTTCATTGGACATTAACTCGGCTCATCTGGATGCCCTCACAGAGAGACACTGTGGAGCGCAAGCAAGCCTGCGCTTCTCAGTGTCTGCGGGATGACAGGCTGGATGGCAGCGTTCTGCAGGTCCAGCCTGTCATCTCGATGTAGCAGAGCTGAAGCTGTCATGGGAACCATGGAAAGGTAAGGATGATGTTGCTTTATTATTTTACTTTTATTGCAGGAGATCGTTGGCTTCAGCTGGAATGGGCGTGACGGTATGTATGGTTTAATTTAGAACAATAAAGAATTGTGTGTTTATTTCAATTAAAGGACTTTTTTCTGGGTGTTGTGTTTTTTTTAAATACTTTACTAGAAATTCATGGTGGTCATGTCTAATATTGGCGTGACCCCATGAATTTCGGGCTTAGGGCCAGCTGATAATGCCAAGCTGGCCCTAACCCCTTTATTACCCAGTGAGCCACCGCATCAGGGCCCTGGATGAGTTGGGTACAGCGCCAGAAGATGGCGCTTCTATGAACGCGCCATTTTCCGGGGTGGCTGCGGACTGCAATTTGCAGCGGGGGTGGCCCAGAAAGCTTGGGCCTCCCTGCGCTGCGGATTCCAGCCCCCAGCTGCCTAGTTGTACCTGGCTGGACACAAAAACATTGGTTCCTTTTGATCACTGTGATATACCCCCTTAGGTAGATAAAAATAATAAAATAAGAAAAAAAAATGTTTTCCCTTTCTTTGCAGTTAGGGTTAGCATTTTATTATGGTTGTGTTAGGGTTAGGATTAGGGTTAGGGTTGTGTTAGGGTTAGGATTAAGGTTAGGGTTAAGGATGTGTTTTGGTTAGGGTTACGATTAGGGTTGTGTTATGGTTAGGGTTAGGATTAGGGTTAGGGCTGTGTTAGGGTTAGGATTAGGGTTAGGGTTGTGGTAGGGCTAGGATTGTGTAAGGGTTAGAGTTGTGTTAGGGTTAGGGTTGTGATAGGGTTAGGATTAGGGTTGGGGTTAGTGTTAGGGTAGTGTTAGGGATACGGCTTGTGCACAAGACAATGTATTTAATATGATGACCTAATGTTATCAAATTCTTTGCCGCTAGGTTCAAAATGTTCAAAATGTTCACTATACCCCTTGATAAAATACTTGAGGGGTGTAGTTTCCAAAATGGGGTTGGAGAAATGGTATGGAAATGGTATGGTTCAATTTCTCCTGTTACTGTTATGAAAATGCAAAATTGGAGGCTGAAAAACATTTTTGTGGGAAAAATGTGAACATTTTATTTTTACGGCTCAATGTTATAAACTTTTGTGAAACACCCGGGGGTTCAAGGTGATCACCACACATCTAGATAAGTTCCCTGAGGGGTCTAGTTTCCAAAATGGTGTCACTTGTGGGGGGGTTTCCACTGTTTAGGCACATCACGGGCTCCCCAAACGCAACATGGCGTCCACTAATTATTCAAGCAAATTTTACTTTCAAAATGTCAAATGGCGCTCCTTCCCTTCCCTGCCGTGTGCCCAAACAACGGTTTTCCCCCACATATGGGGCATCAGCATGTCTATTTTCTCCTGTTCCCTTTGTAAAAAAAAAAAGGGTCTAAAGTAACTTTTGTGAAAAAAGTTTGTTCATTTTTTTCATCCACATTCCAAAAATTCCTGTGAAGCACTTGAAGGGTTAATAAACTTCTTGAATATGGTTTTGAGCACCTTGAGGGGTGCTGTTTTTAGAATGGTGTCACTTTTGGGTATTTTTGGTCATAAAGGCCCCTCACAGTCTCTTCAAATGTGATGTGGTCCCTAAAAAAATGGTTTTGTAAATTTTGTTGGAAAAATGAGAAATCGCTGGTCAACTTTTAACCCTTATAACTTCCTAACTTAAAATATTTTGGTTCCAAAATTGTGCTGATGTAATGTAGACATGTGGGAAATGTTATTTATTAACTATTTTGTGTGCCATATCTCTCTTACTTAAGGGCATAAGAATTCAAAGTTTGAAAATTGCTAAATTTTCTCCAAATTTACGTTTTTTTCACAAATAAACGCAAGTCATATCGAAAAAACTTTACCACTATCATGAAGTACAATATGTCACGAAAAAACAATCTCAGAATCAGTGGGATCCGTTGAAGCGTTCCAGAGTTATTACCTCATAAATTGCCAGTGGTCAGAATTGTAAAATTTGGCTTGGTCATTAAGGACATAATTGGCTCAGTCCTTAAGGGGTTAAAGCAGTAGTGGTGGATGATGATGGTGATACTTAGTCTGACCAGGTTCTACTTGAGGGTGTGACTTGGCTGACAGAAAGATGAGCGTGGTTAAAAAAAACAGGACAGCCTGTGCAAAATGAGACTTGCTTGAATTATTGGCTGGCTTGCTGTTCCCAAATAAGTAGATAATGTTGCTTTATGTGCTTATGGAGAGCCATAGTTCCTATTTTATACAAACCAGGGTATCCACAGCTTATTTTGCAGCTTGCCAAAGAATAATCTGGCAACAACGTGGAAAATAACTCCCACAGATGAGATGCCCATAAGTATGACCACAGTGATCAGACTTTTCAGGCACTACTGAGTCTTTTCTACCAATCCAGAGCTGAACACAGAAGAATCTGATTTTGTTCCAGAAAAATTTTTAGCCACAAGTTATCTGCACTGTATATCAGCCAACATCTTCCTCCTTCGATAGTTCCCAGATCTTGTCCACCCCAGAATCATCATCTTCATAATCCCTGATTTGGCTAGCAGCAAGCTTAGGGTGCAAACATTATCTGATCTCGTTGACCCTCCCATCTGATTCCTACCTTCTAATTTGCCTTGGCTGAGAGTACTACTACTGTTGCCAGTGCACTTACCATCATGGCTCACAGAGAAAGCAACAAAGCTTGGTGTTTTAATCATGGCCTCAGTCTCTTCCAGGCCCCATGTCATCCATGTACAAAGGCTGACTGACCATTTCTTTCAATAAATTAAATAGATGTTGTTCTGCTGTAAATTTTTACCGAGTCCTAGGGTGCTGTGGGTTAGGGCACTAAAGAGCAGAACAGAAAATGGTGTCCTTGAAACTTGAAAGGAAACTTTGCTATGTATAACATTTAGCGTTGAGAGGCAGAGGAGGTAGATTGGGCAGAACACTGTTTCAAGCTTATGGTGTTACTTTCAATAACATGGAACTTTAAATGAGACAAGTGATTTGACATATCTTTCATTACACCCTCCGCTTTCTCCCCACTGATATGCTTGCCAGAGACCAAAAAGTACAAGTGTCACCTGTGTTTGGTACTGTTACTACTGTCAAGGCTGCTGCTGCCAGCAGTGCCAGTGGTGCAGTTGCTAGAGGCTACAACTTTTTTTGCCAGATTATGTTTTTTCTTTTTTCCTCTCACACTATCACATTTTGATTTACCATACTGTACATTTTGAACATAAGTATAATGTTTAAGCTGTTTAATTTGTTACCAGTACCACAACTAAGAGCTTGGTGGGTTAATGTCCAAAAAGCAAGCACCTTGAACCTCAATTGAGGTGGCATATATAGGTCTAATATTGCACTATTACAACAAAAAAAAAGTGTGTGAAGCAAAAAAAAATATAACACGGAGTGGGGATTTTAAATTTGTCTAAAAAAAAATTGTTTGTTTCCCAAGTCAGAAAGAACACATTTTTTGACACTCCTTAGTTGCCCTGGCAGTGTGTTTCAGGCATTGTCATGCTGGAAGACCCAGCCACGACCCATCTTCAATGCTCTTACTGAGGGAAGGAGATTGTAGGCCAAAATCACACGATACATGACCTCATCCATTCTCCTTTCAATACAGTGCAGTCGACCTGTCCCCTTTGCAGAAAAGCACACTCAAAGTATGATGTTTCCCCCACCATGCTTCACGGTTGGGACAGTGTTCTTAATTATAATAATAATAATTTTTATTTTTAGAGCGCCAACATATTCCACAGCATTTTACAATTTTAGGGGGGGGTGCTTGAACAGACAAAAAGATATTACCAACTAAGCAAAACTCAGATAAGAAAATGAGTGAGGGCTCTGCTTGCAAGCTTACAGTCTATGAGGAAATAGGGGGGGACACAAAAGGTAAAACATACAAATATTGTATAATACAGTAGTGATGAGCAAGCATGCTCTCTACTGCTCAGTGCTCATCCGAGCATCTCACTGCTCGAGATGCTCGGTGCTTGCCAAGTATTTCCGGGGTTGCTCGGCGGGAGCTCGGGTCTCCTCCCTGCATGTTTGGCACTCTTTACAGAGCCAATGAACATGCAGGGGTTGCCTGCCACTCACTGTAATGCCACAGCCATGTTGGTTGAGGCATTACAGTGACTGGCCGCACAGCATCATCAGGTCTATATCAGACCTGGCGCCACCACTCCGGAATAAGACAGTGTAGGGAGAGGTGCTGCTGAGCTAGGGAGAGATTTGCTTGTTTCTAGTTAGTGTAGGTGTACCAAACTATATTAGAGACACATATCCATCTCAACAAACAGTCCTTGTGAGGACTAATCCATCTGCAGAGATATCAGGCAGGCAGTGTATATAGGCAGGCAGGCAGTGTATATAGCAGACTGCAGTGCACATAGCACAACAGGCTCCATTCCAGTTTTGTCTGCTGCTGCTGTTAGATATTTCTAGAAAAGGGGCCAGAAATAATTTTTTTGGGATATTAATCCTCATTATTTGCTTAACCACTTCGCACCAGAGCCTGTTTTTGCCTTCGTGACCGGGCCAATTTTTTCAATTCTGACCACTGTCACTTTATGAAGCAATTACTCTGGAACGCTTCAACAGATCCCCCTGATTCTGAGACTGTTTTTTCGTGACATATTGTACTTTATGATAGTGGTAAAATTTCTTCGATATCACTTGCGTTTATTTGTGAAAAAATCGGAAATTTGGCGAAAATTTTGAAAATTTTGCAATTTTCAAACTTTGAATTTTCATGCCCTTAAATCAGAGAGATATGTCACACAAAATACTTAATAAATAACATTTCCCACATGTCTACTTTACATCAGCACAATTTTGGAACCAAAATTTTTTTTTGTTAGGGAGCTATAAGGGTTAAAAGTTGACCAGCGATTTCTCATTTTTCCAACAAAATTTACAAAAACATTTTTTTAGGGACCACATCATACTTGAAGTCACTTTGAGGGGTCTTTATGACAGAAAATGCCCAAAAGTGACACCGTTCTAAAAACTGCACCCCTCAAGGTGCTCAAAACCACATTGAAGAACTTTATTAACCCTTCAGGTGCTTCACAGGAATTTTTGGAATGTGGAAGAAAAAAATTAACATTTAACTTTTTTCACAAAAATGTTATTTTAGACCCAATTTTTTTTATTTTCACAGGGGTAACAGGAAAAAATGGACCCCAAAATTTTTTGTGCAATTTCTCTTGAGCGTGATGATACCCCATATGTGAGGGAAAACCACTGTTTGGGCGCACGGCAGGGCTCGGAAAGGAAGGAGCGCCATTAGACTTTTTGAATGTAAAATTTGTCTGAATAATTAGCAGACACCTTGTTGCGTTTGGAGAGCTCCTGATGTGACTAAACAGTGGAAACCCCCCACAAGTGACACCATTTTGGAAACTAGACCCCTTAGGGAACATATCTAGATGTGTGGTGAGCACCTTGAACCCCAAGGTGCTTCACAGAAGTTTATAATATTGAGCTGTAAAAATAAAATTTTCACATTTTTCCCACAAAAACGTTTTTCATCCCTTAATTTTCCATTATCATAATGGTAATAGGATAAATTGCACCATGAAATTTGTTGTGCAATTTCTCCTGAACACGCTAATACCCCATATGTGGGGGAAAACCACTGTTTGGGCGCACGGCAGGGTTTGGAAGGGAAGGAGCGCCATTAGACTTTTTGAATGTAAAATTTGTCTGAATAATTAGCAGACGCCATGTTGCGTTTGGAGAGCCCCTGATGTTCCTAAACAGTGGAAACCCCCCACAAGTGACACAATTTTGGAAACTAGACCCCTTAGGGAACTTATCTAGATGTGTGGTGAGCACCTTGACCCCCAACGTGCTTCACAGAAGTTTATAATAATCAGCTGTAAAAATAAAATTTTCACATTTTTCCCGCAAAAACGTTTTTCATCCCTTAATTTTGCATTATGATAAGGGTAATAGGATAAATTGCACCATGAAATTTGTTGTGCAATTTCTCCTGAACACGCCGATACCTCATATGTGGAGGCAAACCACTGTTTGGGCACACGGTAGGGCTCGGAAGGGAAGGAGCGCCATTTGACTTTTTGAATGTAAAATTTGTTTGAATAATTAGCGGACGCCATGTTGCATTTGCGGAGCCCCTGATGTGCCTAAACAGTGGAAACCCCCCACAATTGACATCATTTTGGAAACTAGACCCCTTAGGGAACTTATCTAGATGTGTGGTGAGCACCTTGAACCCCAAGGTGCTTCACAGAAGTTTATAATAATCAGCTGTAAAAATAAAATTTTCACATTTTTCCCACAAAAACGTTTTTCATCCCTTAATTTTGCATTATCATAAGGGTAATAGGATAAATTGCACCATGAAATTTGTTGTGCAATTTCTCCTGAACACGCCGATACCCCATATGTGGAGGCAAACCACTGTTTGGGCGCACGGCAGGGCTCGGAAGGGAAGGAGCGCCATTAGACTTTTTGAATGTAAAATTTGTTTGAATAATTAGCGGACGCCATGTTGCATTTGGGGAGCCCCTGATGTGCCTAAACAGTGGAAACCCCCCACAAGTGACACCATTTTGGAAACTAGACCCCTTAGGGAACTTATCTAGATATGTGGTGAGCACCTTGCACCCCCAGCTGCTTCACAGAAGTTTATAATATTGAGCCATAAAAATAAAATTTTCACATTTTTCCCACAAAAAATGTTTTCCTTTCCCTAACTTTGTACTATCATAAGGGTAACAGGATAAATTGCACCATGAAATTTGTTGCTCAATTTCTCCTGAACACGCCGATACCCCATATGTGGGGGAAAACCACTGCTTTGGTGTACGGCAGGGTTCGGAAGAGAAAGGAGCGCTATGTTGGCTGGGATAGGCAGCAGACACCATGTCACATTTGAAGAGTCGCTGACATGCCAAAACAGCAGAAACCACCACAAGTGACCCCATTTTGTAAACTACACCTCTCAAGGAATTTATCTAGGGAAGTAGTGAGTATTTTTTAATTTTTAAATTTATACCATTGGGCAGTGAAAAAAAGCATAATTATATTTTTACCACAAACAAATGTTTTACCCTCAGATTTTACATTTTCACACAGGGCAATGGGTAAAAATGGTGCCGAAATGTGTCACACAATTTCTTCTAAAAGTGACAATACCCCATATGTGGCTGTATCGTACCGCTCAGCCATATGGCGAGATCTGAGGGGGACGGAGTGCTATTTGACAATTGGAGAACAAATTATTGTAGAATAGGCATTTGGATTTGGGAGCACAACATTTTTTTAATTTCTTTTGGGGGGCAAGGGCCATTTCGCTTTTCCAGAGCCTTTCTGCTACCAGTAACTTGGAAGTCCCTTATATTTTTAACAGATGACGGACCTGAGTGGGGACTAGCTTTTTTTGAGGACTGAGTTGAAACTTTTATTGGGAACATTTTACGTAACATTTATCCGGCGCTCTAGGCTGAGCACTTACATCGGGGTTTCCATCTAACTTTCCAAGTGATGTAATTCAGATGAAACCCCTGAGGGATCCATTCACTGTAATGAGGCTGCAGAGTTACTCTGGACTCCGTCTGGCCTCTGTTTAGCAGTGTCCTTTTTTTCAGAAGTGTACAAAACTGTAGCCAACCGCACTTTTATGCACGCCTAAAACAAATGACACCGTGGGATCACAGGCCAGACGGCATCCACAGTGGCCTATATCTGCCTCATTACAGGGAATCTTCCGTCATGGGTTCCGGCTGAATCACATATTTCAGAGATTTACATGGAAACTCTGGCGTAAGTGCTCAGCGCAGAGCGCAGGATAAATGTGTGCCGAGCCATACTGCGATCTTTGGGAGACATAATAAACAAATCAGTAGCAGGTGAAGAATTGGTTTTATTTATTTTTTACGCCGTTCCTCATGCGGTATAAGTGATGAGATTACTTTATTCTTCGGGTCGGTGCGATTACAGAGATACCAGATTTATATCGGGTTTTTATGACTGACAGCTGTCACACACTAAGAGACGCTTTTTTTTTGCAAAATCTAGTTTTTGCATCGCCATATTTTGAGAGCTATAATTTTTCCATATTTCGGCCGACAGAGTCATGTGATGGCTTGTTTTTTGCGGGACGAGTTGACATTTTTATTGGTACCATTTGTGGGTACGTGACATTTTTTGATCGCTTTCTATTCCGTTTTTTGGGAGGTAAAATTAACAAAAACCAACAATTCAGGTTTTTTTTTATGCCGTTCTGCGTGTGGTAAAAGTGATCAGGCAGCGTTATTCTTCGGGTCAGTACGTTTACAGCGATACTACACTTACTGTATATTTTTTTATGTTTTGGCGCTTTTACACAATAAAACAATTTTATAAAAAAAATATTTTTTTTGCATTGCTTTATTCTGAGAGGTACAACTTTTTTATTTTTTGGCTGATGGAGCTGTATAGCGGCTTGATTTTTGCGGAACAAGATGTCGTTTTCAGCGGTACCATTTCTATTTCCATTTTGCTTTTTGATCACATTTTTTTTCCACTTTTTGTTTGGCGATATGAGGAAAAAGCATAGTTTTTTGCTCCGTTTTTTATTACGGTGTACACATAAGGAGTTAATTAGTGTGACAGTTTTATAGCTTGGGTTGTTTCGGGCGTGGCAATACCAAATATGTGTACTTTTTTTATTTTTGCATAAATATATGGATTTATCGGTTTAATATTTTATTTATTTATTTTTATTTTTTATTTTTTTTATTTTTTAACAGTTTCAAAACATTTTTTTTTACTTTTTTTTACATTTTTACTTAGTCCCTGTATGTGACATTAATTTTTATTTTTCTGATCCCTGATCTCATGTAATGTAATAGACATGTATTACATTATATGAGATCTTCACTGACTGTTTCACAGTCTCCTGTCTGGCATCAGCTACAGGCTGAAGCTAGACAGGAAGGACACCATATATGGCAGAGCTGGAGGCGGTCATGTGACCTCCAGCTGCCATAGCAACGCCAGGTCCTGAAAGCAATCAAGGGGTCGTCGGAGAGGTAAGTGGACGACCCCCTCTCCTCCTGCTCTCTTCTATATGCCGCGATCACTATAGATCGCGGCATATAGAAGACAGCAAAGGGTTAACATCACTGGGACCTGATCTAATCAGGTCCCGATGATGTTCCCTGTCAGAGCTAATGCTCTGCACCACTCTCACAGCGCTTGCAAGACCCTGTGGGGGGGGGCACTGACCACCCACCTTTTTTAAACGTCCGCGCTGCACAGAGCCCAGGCAGCGCGGACGTTTATCTACAGTGGGCGGTCGGGAAGCGGTTAAAAAGCAATCCAGAGAACACTGTTTTTCTGTGCCATTTGCTTGTTGGCACTGCAGAATACAGCCAGGTCCTTTCCATATTGCAGAGCTAAAAATCCAGCTATTTAAAACTGTGGTTTGTCCGACACACGGATCACATATAATTGCGCTGAAAATACTGCCATTTCTGGCCTCCATTAAAACTTTCTTTCAGTGTGTCAGTGAAGCAATTGACACCAGTTTGCTGTTCAAAATAGTTACCTACAGGCCAGGTATTCAAAACTGTGTTTTCTCTGTCACACAGATCACATATACGTTTTCAGAAAATACTGCCATTTCTGGCCTCCATTAAAAATTTGTTTCAGGGTGTCAGTGAAGCAATTGACACAAGTTTGCTGTTCAAAATAGTTACCTACAGGCCAGGTAT
Source organism: Phyllobates terribilis (assembly GCF_046119375.1). Classification (NCBI taxonomy): domain Eukaryota; kingdom Metazoa; phylum Chordata; class Amphibia; order Anura; family Dendrobatidae; genus Phyllobates; species Phyllobates terribilis. The sequence continues at coordinate 290,830,436 of NW_027362769.1, forward strand.
TTAAAACTGTGGTTTGTACGTCACACAGATCACATATAAGTTCGCTCCAAATTCAGTCATTTGTAATGAGCGTGGAAGATATTGTCCTCCATTTAAAATGGGCAAAGCGCGTGGCAAGGGACGGGGAACTGGACGGGATGGTGATGGTGTATGCAGAGGCCGAGGCCGTGGGCAAGCTGAAATTGTGCCACAACTAACACCCACAACTTCTCGCTCGACCTTCCTGTCCCAATTAATAGGGGACCGCAGAATACCACTATTGAACACAGAGCAGTGTGAAAAGGTTATTGGTTGGATAGCAGATGCTTCCAGTCACTTAGCCACCACCACCTTTTCTTCCACACGGTCAAGTCTAAGTAGCTGTGAGTCTGGACCGCATATTCCTCACCCTGATCCTCCCACCATGCCGAGTGCCCAGAGACAACTGATAACACACTTGGACACTCTAAAGTGTTGTTTACTTTTCCATTTATAGATTCGAGCCTCTCGCCCGGATAACTTGAAGCGGGCCAAGAGGAGATCACATGTAGCGATGCCAAAATATTTGAGCAGACACGGTCATACGAAGGCGACGGTGGGAAAGTGTCACAAGAGGTGGACGATGATGAGACACAATTGCCTGAAAATCAGGAGGAGGACCAGAGTGCGGAAGTGGAAGATGAGGTGGTGGAAGATATAATAACTGACCCAACCTGGCAGGAGGACATGCACAGTGACGAGAGCAGCACACAGGAGGAGGGAAGCAGAGCACCCCAACAGGCAGGAAGAAAGAGTGTGGTGGCTGCAGAAAGAAGGCAGGCAACCGCTCCCCGCAACACCAACAAGAAGGAAGCTGCCAGTACAACTGTTAGGTCTTCCCGAGTCTAATTGTTTTTGAAAGACTCTGCCGATAACCCCAAAAAGGCCATTTGCACCACCTGCCAGGCAAACATCAGCAGGGGTGGCGCAACTATCAGCCTGACCACCACCAGCATGATCAGGCGCATGGCAGAAAAGCACACGACTTTGTGGTATGAACCCCAGGGTCCAGGAACAGTATCTGCAGGTGACACCACTGCTTCTTCCTGTAACATACCTGGCGGCATCCTTGCATGGTGGTCCATCTCCCACTGTGCAAGAGCGCGCAATTGATCTCCAGTCCAGAATGTCTCTCTGGCTTCCCTCCATGCTGTCTGTTTGTGTCTGTTTCTGCTGCTTAAGGGTGGCGCCCGATCACTTCCTGCTTTTTGTACCTGCTGTGGGTCACACCCCTTGTGCGTCCTCAGCCTATTGCTGTCTGTCACCTGGTATATAGCTCAGCTGCTCCCATCTATCCCTGCCTGAGCATAGTGTTTCATTCAGTGTGTGCTTGCACTCTGAAGGTGCCAGGTCCCGTTCTGTGTTCTCTTGTCTGCCTATCCTGGAGGCTGTATTTCCAGGCCTGTCTGAACACGCTCCTAGCCTGTTCCTCCTGCCTTCTAGGGGCCGATTACCTAGACCCGTTCCTGTATCTTGTCTGACCTGTCTGAACACGCTCCTTGCCTGTTCCTCCCGCCTTCTAGGGGCCGATTACCTAGACCCGCTCCTGTATCTTGTCTGTCCTGTCTGAACACGCTCCTTGCCTGTTCGTCCTGCCTCTCTGGGGGCCGTATTCCCAGACCCGCTCCTGTATTCCGCTGCAGTGTCGGTCTCCTCCGTACACTCAGTTCCAGTCTGAACTCTCTCCTATCCTTTACCTGTTTTGCCTCTATGTCCGTTCCCTTCCTTTTTCTGCAGAGTCTGAACTCGTACCTAACTCCTGCTTGTTGTCTCTGTACTCCCGTTTGTGAGTTTGTGGTCCACTCGCTACTTCTCTGCTAGTACCCTGTGGGTGTCTGGCTCTGCCTTTCCCTTCCTGTCTGTTCCGTGTGAACAGAGCCCTGTCCCCCCTACTCAGCCTAGCCTGCTCTGACTCCTTTGCTCACCGCTCCGGCGGTTCTAGCCTGCTCTGACTCCTTTGCTCACCACTCCGGCGGTTCTAGCCTGCTCTGACTCCTTCCTCACTGCTCCGCAGCCTTGCTCCGCTCTGACCCTTTTGCTCACTGCTCCGGCAGCCTTGCTCCGCTCTGACCCTTTTGCTCACTGCTCCGGCAGTCCTGTCCTGCCCTGCTTCTGCCCGCTGCTCCGGCAGTCCTGTCCTGCCCTGCTTCTGCCCGCTGCTCCGGCAGTCCTGTCCTGCCCTGCTTCTGCCCGCTGCTCCGGCAGTCCTGTCCTGCCCTGCTTCTGCCCGCTGCTCCGGCAGTCCTGTCCTGCCCTGCTTCTGCCCGCTGCTCCGGCAGTCCTGTCCTGCCCTGCTTCTGCCCGCTGCTCCGGCAGTCCTGTCCTGCCCTGCTTCTGCCCGCTGCTCCGGCAGTCCTGTCCTGCCCTGCTTCTGCCCGCTGCTCCGGCAGTCCTGTCCTGCCCTGCTTGTGCTCGCTGCTCCTGCAGCCCCGTCCTGCTCTGTTCTTGCCCACCGCTTCGGGCGTTCCCTCTCTGCTGTGGTTGTCTACCGCATCTGCGGTTCTGTGACCCAGTCTGTACTGGGTCTTAACCTTTCTGTGCTCCAGCCCGTCCTTTCGGCCAGTACCTCCCTGCCTGCATACTCGCCTGTATCCACCCATCTGCATACCTGCCGTGTTTGCTTACATCCACCAGTCTGTGCCAGCCTAACCTGCCTGTTCCTGAGTCCCAGTGTGTACTGGGTCCTATCCCGCCTGTGTTCCTACCTGCTAGTGCCTCCCTGTCTGCACTCTAGCTGTGCTTGCCTGTACCCCTCTGCCTGTATTGTTCCTGAGTCCCAGTGTGTACTGGGTCCTATCCCGCCTGTGTTCCTACCTGCTAGTGCCTCCCTGTCTGCACTCTAGCTGCGCTTGCCTTTACCCGCCTGCCTGCATACCAGTCGTGCCTGCCTATACCCTCCAGTCTGTGCGCCAGCCTAACCAGCCTGTTCCAGTAATCCCTGTGTGGGTCAACCCCCGTGTCCGGAGTTTGACCTGGAGTAGCACCTGGTCCCTCTGCCCGGTTTCTCCCTGGTGCACTGGCGTCGTATGCCGTCGTGCCATCTTGGTAGGATCGGCCAGATACTTAGTCACGCCCCTCCAGGCACTCTCCGGTTCATGGTCCAGTGGAACCACAACACCTGCAAACGCCAGTCAGTCCGGGCGTGTGCATAACAGCATGCTCAGGCCATGGTTCCCGTTGAGCCCCACGGCCTTCGCTCTCTGAGAAGTTTTCCAGCGAATACATGCATTAAAATAAATAAATAATTTTTTTTTTCCTTAGCTGAGTTCCAGGCGAATTACGCACCGTCCAGATGGATCTATCAGCTCTCGTTCCTGCGGATCCGCCACGTTACTATGGGGATCCAAGACAGTGTCGTGCATTTGTGGAGCAATGCATGCTACACTTTAAGGCCTACCCTCTCTATTTTCCTTCTGATTGGGCTAAAGTGGCCTTTATGATTGACTACCTAGCGGGTGATGCCTTGAAATGGGTCACCCCCCTATGGGAAGCATGGGATCCTGTCGTCCTTGACCTGCAGGCCTTCCTGGTGGCCTTTCGTATGGTCTTCGAGGACCCTAACCCTGAAGCCCCTGCTGAAGCTTCACTTCCCAATATCCCGGAGCAGCCCCGACGGGTAATGTGTGTGGGTAGCGCAATAGTCCTCCAGCCCAATGAGACTACTGCCCACCCAGAATCCTCACAGGGTGACTACGCTTTCCGGAATACTTCTCCCAACCTCAAGAGGCAGTCCAGACGTGCTAGACGTAGAGGCAAGCCGTCACGCCAGGGTCTGTCCTCCCTGAGACCTCCTGACCCCAACCTTGAAGTCCCTACTGAAGCTTCATCTCCCTGTATCCTGGAGAAGCCCCAACGGGTAATGTGCGTGGGTAGTGCACCAGTTCTCCTGCCCGAAGAGACTTCTGCCCATCCAGACTCCACACAGGAGAACTTCCTGCACCCGGCATCAGATGCTTCACCCACTTTAACCGGTGTGCATGTCCAAGGATGCTCCAAAGCTGTGGTTACCTCAGAGTCTGTGCACCTCTACTACCTGGTGGAGGACCCCCTGTTGCCTCCTGAATCCTCCGGGATACCACTCGATGACAAATGGAGAGAGACTTCTCTACACCCTGTACTCGATACTTTGTCCGCTTCGTCCTGTGAGCCTGACAATGGGTACCCCAAAGTGGTAGTTACCCCCGAGTCTCTACACCCCTCCGACCAGGCGGAGGACCTCCAGTTGTCTCCTGAACCCTTCGGGGTGCTACCTGGTAGCGAAAGGACAGAGACTCTCCTATACTCTGTACCTGATACCTCGCTCGCTTCGTCCACTGAGTCCAACCTAGTGTACCCCGAAGCAGTGGTTACTCCCGAGTCTCTACACCCCTCCGACCAGGCGGAGGACCTCCAGTTGTCTCCAGAACCCTTCGGGGTGCTACCTGGTAGCAAAAGGACAGAGACTCTCCTATACTCTGTACCTGATACCTCACTCGCTTCGTCCACTGAGTCCAACCTAGTGTACTCCGAAGCAGTGGTTACTCCCGAGTCTCTACACCCCTCCGACCAGGCGGAGGACCTCCAGTTGTCTCCAGAACCCTTCTGGGTGCCACCTGGTGGTGAATGGACAGAGACTTTCCTATATCCTAGATCTGATACCTCGCTTGCTTCGTCCAGTGAGTCCGACCAAGTGTACTCTGAAGCAGATGTTTTCTCTGAGCCTCTGCACTCTTCTGACCCGGCGGAGGACCTCCAGTTGTTTCCTGAATCCTCCGGGGTACCACCAGATAACAAAGAGACAGTGACTTTTCCTCATTATGTACCTGATAACCCGTCTATTTCTTCCTGTGAGCTTGACAAGATGTACCTCGAAGCAGAGATTACCCCCAAGTCTCTGTCCCCCTCCAACCCGGTGAAGGACTTCCAGTTGTCTCCTGTACCCTCTGGGGTGCCACCTGAAAATATGTGGAGAGAGACTTCCTTGTGTGCTGTTCCTGGTACTCCACCCGTTTCGTCTGTTGCTGAGGATGGCTGGATAGGAGGTAGCATCCTAGCTAACCAGATGAGATCAGTTTTTCCTGTGGACAGTGGAAGTGATCTCCTTGAAGTGAACGACTGGTCCACGAATTCCCTGCAGAAGATTCTGGCAGGCCTGAAGAAGAGGGGGCGTAAGGGGGGGGGTACTGTAACATACCTGGCGGCGTCCTTGCATGGTGGTCCATCTCCCACTGTGCAAGAGCGCGCACTTGATCTCCAGTCCAGAATGTCTCTCTGGCTTCCCTCCATGCTGTCTGTTTGTGTCTGTTTCTGCTGCTTAAGGGCGGCGCCCGATCACTTCCTGCTTTTTGTACCTGCTGTGGGTCACACCCCTTGTGCGTCCTCAGCCTATTGCTGTCTGTCACCTGGTATATAGCTCAGCTGCTCCCATCTATCCCTGCCTGAGCATAGTGTTTCATTCAGTGTGTGCTTTCACTCTGAAGATGCCAGGTCCCGTTCTTTGTCTCCTGTCTTGTGGTATCAGTTCCCGTGTCTGAACTGAGTCCTGTCTATTTCTCCTGCCTTGCGGTATCAGTTCCCGTGTCTGAACTGAGTCCTGTCTGTGTACTCTTGCCTGCTGCCTTTCCTGGAGGCTGTATTTCCAGGCCTGTCTGAACACGCTCCTAGCCTGTTCCTCCCGCCTTCTAGGGGCCGATTACCTAGATCCGTTCCTGTATCTTGTCTGTCCTGTCTGAACACGCTCCTTGCCTGTTCGTCCCGCCTCTCTGGGGGCCGATTACCCAGACCTGCTCCTGTATCTTGTCTGTTCTGTCTGAACACGCTCCTTGCCTGTTCGTCCCGCCTCTCTGGGGGCCGTATTCCCAGACCCGCTCCTGTGTCCCGCTCCTGTGTCCCGCTCCTGTGTCCCGCTCCTGTGTCCCGCTCCTGTGTCCCGCTCCTGTGTCCCGCTCCTGTGTCGGTCTCGTCCGTACACTCAGTTCCAGTCTGTACTCTCTCCTATCTTTCATCTGTCTTTTCTCTATGTCCGTTCCTTTCCTTTTTCTGCAGAGTCTGAACTCGTACCTAACTCCTGCCCGTTGTCTCTGTACTCCCGTTTGTGAGTTTGTGGTCCACTCTCTACTTCACTGCAAGTACCCTGTGGGTGTCTGGCTCTGCCTTTCCCTTCCTGTCTGTTCCGTGTGAACAGAGCCCTGTCCCCCCTACTCAGCCTTGCCTGCTCTGACTCCTTTGCTCACTGCTCCGGCGGTTCTAGCCTGCTCTGACTCCTTTGCTCACCGCTCCGGCGGTTCTAGCCTGCTCTGACTCCTTTGCTCACCGCTCCGGCGGTTCTAGTCTGCTCTGACTCCTTTGCTTACCGCTCCGGCGGTTCTAGTCTGCTCTGACTCCTTTGCTTACCGCTCCGGCGGTTCTAGCCTGCTCTGACTCCTTTGCTCGCTGCTCCGGCAGCCTTGCTCCGCTCTGACCCTTTTGCTCGCTGCTCCGGCAGTCTCGCTCCACTCTTGCTCACCGCTCCAGCCGGCCTCGTCCTGCTTTACTCTTGCTCACTGCTCCTGCAGTCTCGCTCAGCTTTGATCCTTTGTTCACCGCTCCAGGCGGCCTTGTCCTGCCCTGTTCTCGCTCACCTCTCTGGGCGGCCTCACTCTGCTGTGTTTGTCCGCCACATCTGTGGCTCTGTTCCTGAGTCCCAGTGTGTACTGGGTCCTATCCCGCCAGTGTCCCTACCTGCTAGTGCCTCCCTGTCTGCACTCTAGCTGTGCTTGCCTGTACCCCTCTGCCTGTATTGTTCCTGAGTCCCAGTGTGTACTGGGTCCTATCCCGCCTGTGTTCCTACCTGCTAGTGCCTCCCTGTCTGCACTCTAGCTGTGCTTGCCTGTACCCCCCTGCCTGCTTACCCGCCTGCCTGCATACCAGTCGTGCCTGCCTATACCCACCAGTCTGTGTGCCAGCCTACCAGTCTGTTCCTGTATTCCCCTGTGTGGGTCAACAGCCGTGTCCGGGGTCTGTCCTGGAGTAGCACCTGGTCCCTTTGCTCGGTTCCTCCTTGGTGCACTGGCGTCGTATGCCGTCGTGCGACCCTGGTCGGATCGGGTGAATACCTAGTTAAGCCCCTCCAGGCATTCACTCTCCGGCACGGTCCAGTGGAATCACTACAATCACACGCACACGCCGCTCAGCCCGGGCGTGTGCATAACACAGCATTTCTGTAGCCAAGAGCTTGCAGATGGTGAAATTCAACCTCTTAGCTTTCTCATGGCTAGGAGGAAATGGTCTTTTACTTGTCCACATCTGAGGGACCGAGGGCTGGCTATTGTGCTTAGACGGGGTTGATAAGGGTGTCCCCGGCAAACTGCCGGTCTGTGAGGAAGATGCAGGCGGACATGTTAGGTTGCCTTGATCCAAAGGTGGTGCTATCGATGTCGGACAGCGCTCAAGACCAGCTGGTGTTACCACCTCCAAAGAAAATGATGACCTGCCAATCACGCTGGCTGTTGCGGGTAAAGAGGTGGCAGGTCTGCGCCCCAAAACAGGTGTGACTGCTGTCCCCCCAGTCACAGAGGATGAAGAGGCCGCGGATGCACAAGATATGGCAGACGGTGGTTGGCCCGGCCGGCTAGGCCGCATTGTAGCACACTGAGCTTCCCACTGCAACTTATGCTTCATGTCCATGTGCCGGTTCATGCATGAAGTACTCAAACTATGTATATTTTGGCCTCTACTTAGCTTTTGCTGACAAATGTTACAGATAACACGAGTTGGGTCATCTTTATCGATCTGAAAAAATGCCCAGGCTATGCAAGGCTTAGCACCCATGCGACCTGAAGAGCCACCACGACTTGTGGTGAGAGGCAGAGTTGTGTTAGAGGATGCAGTTGTTGACGTGCTTCCAGTACTACGTCTCTGTCCAGGAAGGCGCAACCTGACCTCGTCGTCACTAGCATCTTCCTCCACCTCCTCTGCTGACCTCATCTCTTGGCTGACTGTGGGTTGACAGTAAGTGGGATCTCCGACCTCATCATCATCACCCTGTGCGTTATCACACCCGTCGTCCTCAGAGCCAACCTGTTCCTGCCCTGACAAAAAACTAAAGTTGTCGCTCCAATCAGGTATTTGAGTCTTATCATCGTCTTCCTCATTGTCTCCACCAACAGGAGTTACAGTTTGGGAATGAGGGTCTACATTATGGTCAGAACCTTCTGCGTCTGGTCCTGGATCCGACTCATAAAGATTCTGGGCATCAGTGCAGATCATTTCCTCGTCTGGATTCACAGAAGCGCTGGAGTCGACCTCAGATTCCCAGGCTATAGTATGAGTAAACAGCTCTGCAGACTCAACCATCTGTTCTACCTCATACTCAGACGGGCAGCTGGAGATTTGGGAGCTGTGAGGAAGCAAGTGCGATTTGGGTGACACCTTTGAGGACTGGAGTATTTGTGATGTTGAAGTTGATGTGGAGGAGAGCCCACTTAAAGGAGCACTTGATATCCGTTGAAGCACCTGCTGTTTTTGTGCCTCATCTGGAATTTGTAGCGATTGGCGTGGCCGTAAGAAAGGGATCTTATCACATTGTCCGCTAAAAGAAGTAGACATTTTAGTTTGGCTGGAAGATGGTCTTTCTTCTGCACCTACCCCACGGACACAACCTTTTTTCCCCTTCCCAACACGCCTATTCCCCTTTCCACCAGCAGCAGGCCTTTTTCCACTCATTTTGGTGGTTAACTAATTCACAACTCTGGAGTTGTTTGCACAAAAAAACAATGGATGGTAACCGAGCAGAGCTGAGTGGCCAAACTGTGGTATTAGGCCAAAACTATTGGCTGGGTTAGATGCAGAAAAAAATTATTTTTAATTTGCAACCTGATGGAGGTCAGTATAGATGGACTAATAGACCAAGTCCCACACACCGCTAGAAGCCCAAATATTTTTTCAGAGCTAGATGCAGAAAATTTTTTTATTCAATTTGCAACCTGATGGAGGTCAGTATAGATGGACTAATAGACCAAGTCCCACACACTGCTAGAAGCCCAAATATTTTTTCAGAGCTAGATGCAGAAAAAAATTATTTTTAATTTGCAACCTGATGGAGGTCAGTATAGATGGACTAATAGACCAAGTCCCACACACCGCTAGAAGCCCAAATATTTTTTCAGAGCTAGATGCAGAAAAAAATTATATTCAATTTGCAACCTGTTGGAGGTCAGTATAGAAGGACTAATAGAACAAGTCCCACACACTGCTAGAAGCCCAAATATTTTTTCAGAGCTAAATGAAGAAAAAATTATTTTTAATTTGCAACCTGATGGAGGTCAGTATAGATGGACTAATAGACCAAGTCCCACACACTGCTAGAAGCCCAAATATTTTTTCAGAGCTAGATGCAGAAAAAAATTATTTTTAATTTGCAACCTGATGGAGGTCAGTATAGATGGACTAATAGAACAAGTCCCACACGCTGCTAGAAGCCCAAATATTTTTTCAGAGATAAATGAAGAAAAAAATTATTTTTAATTTGCAACCTGATGGAGGTCAGTATAGATGGACTAATAGACCAAGTCCCACACACTGCTAGAAGCCCAAATATTTTTTCAGAGCTAGATGCAGAAAAAAATTATTTTTAATTTGCAACCTGATGGAGGTCAGTATAGATGGACTAATAGAATGATGCTATGCCCAAAAGATTTTACTTCACTAGGTGCAGTAAAAAAATTGGTATTCTATACACAGGTGGTATATCTTGCAACACAGATAGGCTACTCCACTGACTAACACACTCTGCAATAGGCCAAAAAGGATTAGCTTTGCTAGATTCAGCCAAATGCTGTGAAAAAAACTTGCACAGCACTGGCACAGACCTGCCTGGCAAAAACTGATAGGAACTGATGTAACCTAGTCCTGAAAAGGACTCCAATTACAATTAGTCTTTACTCCCACAATCTATCTATTTAAGAGCACAGACCTGCTTGATAAAAGTCGTAGGAAATGCTGTAACCTAGTCCTTAAAAGGACTGCAATCACAACTATTCCCTACTCCCAAGCTATCTGTATATTTGTGCGAAAATTGGCTTGAAATTAACAAGGTATAGCGCACACAGCAACAGCGGTGCCGTCTAACACGCAGCTGCAGCAGTGAGAAAATGGTGGCGACGGGGAAAATGGCTTGGTCTTATAGGGCAAGGACATGTGACATACACTGCCAATCACACATGCCCTTGCTTGTGTGAAAAAAAGCACTTCGCTCCGTGTGTGCGCTGCTGATAGGCTGACAGATTGCACCTCCCCACTGCAAATGCGGGAAAGAGAAAAAAAAATGGAGATCTTCATTGTTCCTGCAGAGATCCATCCCCTGCCCCTCCCCCCGCCCCGCTGTACACTCAAACTGCGTATTAACATTAATTTTCATCATTACTGAGAAAAAATCCAGTTATGATTTTGGTGCACGAACAGTTATCGAACATAACCTCGAACAGCCGAATTTTTCTCAAATTGTTCGTGTTCTCCGACCGGCTCGAACACCGCCCAAAACAGCTCGAATTTGAGATTGGCGAACAGTTCGAGTAGAACAACGCTCATCTCTAGTAGGGACAAGTTTTTTGCATTCAAGGAGGCCTGCAAACTGTATTTTAAACGTTGTCCTTACTCCTCCGGAAATGAGGAGCAATGGGTTGGAATTGAAATCTTTCTACTGCAGGGTGATCCTCAAATTTGGGCATTTCTTTACCAAAGGATTCGGTTTGCCTCCTGTCTGTTGAGGTTTTTTTTGGGGTACTGGCTCTCATCTATGATGACCCTGACCGAGTCGCCTTGGCTCAGTCTAGGCTACGTCGCCATCAGCAGGGGAATCGGTCAGTGGAGATGTACAGTTCTGAATTCCGTAGATGGGCAACGGATTCTAAATGGAATGACTCAGCCCTTAGAAGTCAATTTTGTGAGGGTTGAGTCATTGAAAGGTGAAAGACTGAAAGATGCTTTGGCAGTATATGAAACCCCTCAGTCCTTGGAGGCTGCCATGTCCTTGGCCATACGTCTTGATAGACGCCTTCTGGATAGACGGGTGAGACCACCTTATCCAGGGCCTTCTTGTCGGGGTTATGTACCTCTGCCAGGGGAGCGGTCTGGCAGTGAACCAGGACTGTTGGAGGAGGAGGAACCCATGCAGTTAGAGGGTGCCTCTACATCATACATTTCCCCAGAGATTCTACAGAGATCAAGAAAAAAGCCGTATGTTTTTTTTGTAGGAAAAAGGGACATTTTATTGGGACCTGTCCTTCAATTCCTAAATAAAAGAAGACTCAACTCTTGGTAGTCTGGAGTTGGATAAGCAAGGGTTGCATTTGTTGCCAACCTGCAGTTCCCGGTTTGTCCTGACAGCAGAGGTGGTGCTAGAGAGCAAAACCGAGAAAATTTCTGTGTTTGTTGATAGTGGAGCCGGAGTCAGCATGGTTGATGCTGAGTTTGTGAAAACTCATGGTCTTGCTTGCTGTACTTTAGCTAAACCTATTTCCATCTTCACCATCGACTCGGCGCCACTTGCACAGAAAGCATTTACTCAGATTGTACATAATGCAAAACTGAGGGTGGGGTCGGTTCATTGTGAAATAATCCCTTGCAATGTCCTGGACAGTCTTCCCATCCCAATTGTTCTGGATCTCTCTTGGCTGGTGAAACATAATCCGTTGGTGGATTGGCAAGCCGGAAGATTATTGAATGGGGAGATAACTGCCATGAGAACTGTTTAGATATTTCTCTTGCTACTGAATTATTACCTGCTTTTCTGTCTGGTTTTGAGGACGTTTTTCCTGAGAGGGGGTGTCAGCAATTGCCTCCTCATTGTGCATATGACTGTCCCATTAACCTGATCCCCGGAGCTAAACTACAGAAGTCCAGACTGTATAACCTTTCCGGCCCTGTGAGACAAGTCATGAAGGATTTCTGGAGTCAGGAGAAGAGACACATTACGCCCTCCTCTTCGCCTGTGGCAGCAGGGTTCTTCTTTGTGAAGAAAAAAGATGGTGGTCTACGTCTCTGTTTAGATTTCTGTGAATTAAATCAAATTACCATCCGAGATCCATACCCTCTTCCTCTGATTCCTGATTTGTTCAGCCAGGTTGTAGGAGTGTTCTCCAAGTTGGATTTAAGGGGAGCCTACAATCTGGTTAGAATCAGAGAAGGGGACAAATGGAAAAAAACATTCAATACCCCTGAAGGGCATTTTGAGAGTCTGGTTATGCCTTTCGGTTTGACGAATGCACCTGCGGTATTCCAGCATTTCATAAATTATATTTTCCATCATTTGGTGGGGAGGTTTGTGGTGGTCTATATGGATGATATTTTGGTTTACTCACCTGATTTTGAGACACTTGGGAGCCTGTTAAACAGGTGCTCCAGATATTAAGGGATAACAAACTTTATGCCAAACTGGATAAATGTGTTTTCGCCATTCAGGGGGTGCATTTTTTGGGGTACTTGTTGTCATCTTCGAGTATTCGGATGGATCCGAAGAAGATCTGTGCAGTCCTTGATTGGGACCGTCCTGAAAACCTGAAGGCTCTACAAAGTTTTCAGGGCTTTACTAATTTTTTTTACTGGAAATTCATCCAAAATTATTCAGTAATTGAGAAACCCCTTACTGACATGACTAAGAAGCAGTCTGATTTTTCCAAATGGTCAGATGCCTCCCTCCAGCCTTTTTCTTCCTTAAAGAATTATTTTGCCACTGCACCTATACTCAGTCAACCCAATATTTCCAAACCCTTTATTGTGGAAGTTGATACATCAGATGTGGGGGTTGGGGCTGTGTTGTCTCAGGGTCTGTCCCATGATAAATGGTGTCCATGCGCCTTCTTTTCTAAAAAAAAATGTCTTTGGCTGAGAGAAATTATGACGTGGGTAATAGGGAACTTTTGGCGATCAAATTGGCGTTCGAGGAATGGCAACATTGGTTGGAGGGGGCAGTCCATCCTATTACTGTTATTACTTGTTACGCACATGCCAGGACTGACTGGCGTGAGCGTGGCTAGTGATCCCACTGGACCATGAACCGAGGAGTGCCTGGAGGGGCGTAACTAAATATCAACTCGGTCCGACCAAGGTTACACGGTGGCTCAGTCGACTCCGTGAACCAGGGAGGAACCAAGCAGAGGGACCAGGTGCTACTCCAGGTCAGACCCCGGTTATAGCTGTTGACCCACACCGGGGAATGCAGGAACAGGCAGGTTAGGCTGGCATACAGACAGGTGGGTACTGGCAGGCACGGCTGGTATGCAGACAGGTGGGTACTGGCAGGCACGGCTGGTATGCAGACAGCAGGGTACTGGCAGGTAGGAACGCAGGCAGAATAGGGACCAGTACAGACTGGGATACAGGAACAGAGCCGCAGGTGCGGTAGACAAGCAGAGTAGAGCAAAACACGCAGGGGCGGTAGACAAGCAGGGCCGAGCAAAACCCACAGGGGCGGTAGACAAGCAGAGCAAAACCCACAGGGGCAGTAGACAAGCAGAGCAGAGCAAAACCCGCAGGTAAGGTAGACACGCAGAGCAGAGCAAAACCCGCAGGTGCGGTAGACAAGCAGAGCAGAGCAAAACCCGCAGGTGCGGTAGACAAGCAGAGCAGAGCAAAACCCGCAGGTGCGGTAAGCAAGCAGAGCAGAGCAAAACCCGCAAGTGTGGTAGACAAGCAGAGCAGAGCAAAACCCGCAAGTGCGGTAGACAAGCAGAGCAGAGCAAAACCCGCAGGTAAGGTAGACAAGCAGAGCAGAGCAAAACCCACAGGTGCGATAGACAAGCAGAGCAAAACCCCCAAGTGCGGTAGACAAGCAGAGCAGAGCAAAACCCGCAGGTGCGGTAGGCAAGCAGAGCAGAGCAAAACCCGCAGGTGCGGTAGACAAGCAGAGGAGAGCAAAACCCGCATGTGCAGTAAGCAAGCAGAGCAGAGCAAAACCCTCAAGTGCGGTAGACAAGCAGAGCAGAGCAAAACCCGCAGGTGCGGTAGACAAGCAGAGCAGAGCAAAGCCCGCAAGTGCGGTAGACAAGCAGAGCAGAGCATATACACACAATGTACTTACAATGAAGTAGAGAGTGGACACTAAACTCACAAACAGAAGTACAGAGACAACGAGTTGGAGTTAGGTGCAGGTTCAGACACTGCAAGAAAAGGGAAGATACGGACATAGAGACAAACAAGTAATGGGCTTGGACACTGTTCAGACAGGAACTGAACCAGGAACAAGATACAGGAGCGAGCCTGGGAACTCAGCCCCCAGGGTGGCGGAAACAGACTAGAAGTCACAGATACAGGTAATGGGCCTGGGTATACAGCCCCCAGGGTGGTGGAACAGACTAGAAGTCACAGATACAGGTAATAGGCCTGTGTATACAGCCCCCAGGGTGGCGGAAACGGACAAGATACAGGACAGGACCTGGCAACTCAGTTGCACAGAACACACTGAAAGAAAGTGTTGCTCAGGCACCTCCTACTGGGTGGAGGGGGTTTAAGTATCCAGTGACTCACAGCAATAGGCTGGGGACGCATTAGGACTGTGCATACAGTAACTATAAGAAACAGGCTGTAACCGCGCCACCGCCCTAAGCAATCAGACAAGAGACATGCACACAGCACGTACTGGAGCAAAGTGTGCAGCCTGGAGTGATAGGTAAGATGGCGGTCTTGCATGGGGGGAGGTGGTAAGCCATGCCAGCACGCCTCCAGGGATGTTACATTACTGACCATAAGAACCTGTCATATCTTCAGTCAGCTAAATGTCTCAACCCTAGGCAAGCCAGGTGGTCCCTGTTTTTTACTAGGTTCAATTTTGTTGTCACTTTTTGTCCAGGGGTCAAAATTGTCAAGGCTGATGCTTTGTCCCAGAGCTTCCCTGGTGGCGTTGACCATGAGAACCCTGCCCTGATACTACAGAAGGGGGTAGTCATTTCGGTATTATATCCTGAACTGGAGGGTGAGGTGTTGGAGTCTCAGGGGGGTGCCCCTGCCTCCTGCCCTTCAGGAAGGTTATTTGTACCATCTAATCTGCGCCGCAAAGTAATTAAGGAACATCATAACTCTGTGCTTACTGGTCATCCAGGTTGTAAGTAGAGATGAGCGTTGTTCGCCAATCTCAAATTTGAGCTGTTTTGAGCGGTGTTCGAGCCTTTCGGCGAACACGAACGATTTGAAAAAAATCCGGCTGTTCGAGGTTATGTTCGATAACTGTTCGTGCACCAAAATCATAACTGGATTTTTTCACAGTAATGCTGATAATCAATGTTAATACGCAGTTTGAGTGTACAGCGGGTCAGGGGGAGGGGCAGGGGATGGATCTCTGCAGAAATAATGAAGATCTCCATTTTTTTTTCTCTTTCCCACATTTACAGTGGGGAGGTGCAATCTGTCAGCCTATCAGCAGCGCACACAGGGAGCGAAGTGCTTTTTTTCACACAAGCAAGGGCATGTGTCATTGGCTGTGTATGTCACATGTCCTTGCCCTGTAAGACCCTGCCGTTTTCCCCGTCGCCACCATTTTCTCACTGCTGCAGCTGTGCGATAGACGGCACTGCTGTTGCTGTGTGCGCTATACTTTCAGTGTTAATTTCAAGCCAATTTTCTCTGAAATATACAGATAGCTTGGGAGTAGGGAATAGTTGTGATTGCAGTCCTTTTAAGGACTAGGTTACAGCATTTCCTATGACTTTTAGCAGGCAGGTCTGTGCTCTGAAATAGATAGGTTGGGAGTAGGGACTAATTGTAATTGCAGTCCTTTTGAGGACTATTTTATAGCATTTCCTAGGACTTTTTGCCAGGCAGGTCTGTGCCAGTGCTGTGCAAGTGTTTTTCACAGCATTTGGCTAAATCTAGCTAAGCAAATCCTTTTAGGCCTCTTGCAGTGTGTGTTAGTCAGTGGAGTAGCGTATCTGTGTTGCAAGCTACACCACCTGTGTATAGAATACAATTTTTTTTACTGCACCTAGCCAAGTAAAACCTTTTGGGCATAGCATCATTCTATTAGGCCATCTATACTAAGCTCCACCAGCTTGCAAATTAGTAATAATTTTTATCTGCATCTAGCTCGGAAAATAATTTTGGGCTTGTAGCAGTGTGTGGGACTTATTCTTAGTCCATCTATACAAAGCTCCTCCAGCTTGCAAATTACAAATAATTTTTATCTGCATCTAGCTCGGAAAATAATTTTGGGCATAGTAGTAGTGTGTGGTACTCATTCTATTAGGCCATCTATACTAAGCTCCACCAGCTTTCAAATTACTAATAATTTTTAGCTGCATCTTGCCTGGAAAATAATTTTGGGCATAGTAGCAGTGTGTTGTACACATTGTATTAGGCCATCTATACCAAACTCCACCAGTTTTGAAATTAATAATAATTTTTAGCCGCATCTTGCCTGGAAAATAATTTTAGGCATAGTAGCAGTGTGTGGTACTCATTGTATTAGGCCATCTATACCAAGCTTCACCAGTTTTGAAATTACTAATAATTTTTATCTGTATCTTGCCTGGAAAATAATTTTGGGCATAGTAGCAGTGTGTGGTACTCCTTGTATTAGGCCATCTATACCAAGCTCCACCAGTTTTGAAATTATTAATAATTTTTAGCTGCATCTTGCCTGGAAAATAATTTTGGGCATAGTAGCAGTGTGTGCTACTCATTGTATTAGGCCATCTATACCAAGCTACACCAGCTTTGAAATTAATAATAATTTTTAGCTGCATCTTGCCTGTAAAATAATTTTGGGCATATTAGCAGTGTGTGGTACTCATTCTATTAGGCCATCTATACTAAGCTCCACCAGCTTTCAAATTACTAATAATTTTTAGCTGCATCTTGCCTGTAAAATAATTTTGGGCATAGTAGCAGTGTGTGCTATTCATTGTATTAGGCCATCTATACCAAGCTCCACCAGCTTTGAAATTAATAATAATTTTTAGCTGCATCTTGCCTGTAAAATAATTTGGGGCATATTAGCAGTGTGTGGGACTCATTCTAGTAGGCCATCTATACTAAGCTCCACCAGCTTGCAAATTACAAATAATTTTTATCTGCATCTAGCTCGGAAAATAATTTTGGGCTTGTAGCAGTGTGTGGGACTCATTCTATAAGTCCATCTATACTAAACTCCACCACCTGTGTATGTAATAAAATAGTTTTACTGCATCTAACCCAGCCAATCCTTTTGGCTAATACCACAGTTTGGCCACTCAGCTCTGCTCGGTTCCCATCCATCGTTTTTTGTGCAAACAACTCCAGAGTTGTCAATTAGTAAACCACCAAAATGAGTGGGAAAAGGCCTGCTGCTGGTGGAAAGGGGAATAGGCGTGTTGGGAAGGGAAAAAAAGGTTGTGTCCGTGGGGTAGGTGTTAAAGCAACAGTAACATCTGCAGAAGAAAGACCATCTTCAAGCCAAACTAAGATGTCTACTTCTTTTAGCGGACAATGTGATACGATCCCTTTCTTACGGCAACGCCAATTGCTACAAATTCCAGATGAGGCACAAAAACAGCAGGTGCTTCAATGGATATCAAGTGCTCCTTTAAGTGGGCTCTCCTCCACCTCAACTTCAACATCACAAATACTCCAGTCCTCAGAGGTGTCACCCCAATCGCTCTTGCTTCCTCACTGCTCCCAAGTCTCCAGCTGTCCGTCTGAGTATGGGGTAGAACAGATGGTTGAGTCTGCAGAGCTGTTTACTCATACTATAGCCTGGGAATCAGAGGTCGGCTCCAGAGCTTCTGTGAATCCAGACGAGGAAATGATCTGCACTGATGCCCAGAATCTGTATGAGTCGGATCCTGGACCAGACGCAGAAGGTTCTAACAATAATGTAGACCCTCTTTCCCAAACTGTAACTCCTGTTGGTGGAGACAATGAGGAAGACGATGATGAGACTCAAATACCTGATTGGAGCGACAACTTTAGTTTTTTGTCAGGGCAGGAACAGGTTGGCTCTGAGGACGACGGGTGTGAGAACACACAGGGTGATGATGACGAGGTTGCAGATCCCACTTACTGTCAACCCACAGTCAGCCAGTCGATGAGGTCAGCAGAGGAGGTGGAGGAGGATGCTAGTGACGACGAGGTCAGGTTGCGCCTTCCTGGACAGAGATGTAGTACTGGAAGCACGTCAACAACTGCATCCTCAAACACAACTCTGCCTCTGACCACAAGTCGTGGTGGCTCTTCAGGTCGCATGGGTGCTAAGCCTTGCGTAGCCTGGGCATTTTTCAGATCGATAAGGATGACCCAACTCGTGCTATCTGTAACATTTGTCACCAAAAGCTAAGTAGGGACCAAAAAATACATAGTTTGAGTACTTCATGCATGAACCGTCACATGGATATGAAGCATAAGTTGCAGTGGGAAGCTCACTGTGCTACAATGCGGCCTAGTGGACCGGGCCAACCACTGTCTGCCCCATCTTGTGCATCCGCGGCCTCTTCATCCTCTGTGACTGGGGGGACAGCAGTCACACCTGTTTTGGGACGCAGACCTGCCACCTCTTTACCCGCAACAGCCAGCGTGATTGGCAGGTCATCATTTTCTTTGGAGGTGGAAACACCAGCTGTTGTTGAGCGCTGTCCGACATCGATAGCACCACCTTTGGATCAAGGCAACCTAACATGTCCGCCTGCATCTTCCTCACAGACCGGCAGTTTGCCGGGGACACCCTTCTCAACCCCGTCTAAGCACAACAGCCAGCCCTCGGTCCCTCAGATGTGGACAAGTAAAAGACCATTTCCTCCTAGCCATGAGAAAGCTAAGAGGTTGAATTTCACCATCTGCAAGCTCTTGGCTACAGAAATGCTGCCTTTCCGCCTGGTGGACACAGAGGATTTTCGAGACCTTATGTCCGTCGCAGTGCCCCAGTACCAGATGCCCAGTCGGCACTACTTCTCAAAGAAAGGTGTGCCTGCGCTCCACCAGCATGTCACACACAACATCACCGCTATTTTGATAAACTCTGTGTGTGACAGGGTGCATTTCACCACAGACACTTGGACGAGTAGGCATGGACAGGGGCGTTACATGTCGCTGACTGGGCACTGGGTAACTATGGTAACAGCAGGACAAGGGGCTGCTGTTCAAGTCTTGCCATCCCCACGAGTTGTGCGTCAATCCTCTTTATCTCGAAGTTCCTCCACTGCTTCTGCCTCCTCAACCTCCTCTCGGTCCTCCACCTGCACCCAAAGCCTGTCTGGTCATGCCACACGCTTTCTAACTGCGCAGAAGGGATCCTGCACACCTCCTTGTTATGCTGGCAGCAGGGCTCAACGTCATCAGGCGGTTTTTACTTTGAAATGTCTGGAAAATGTGAGTCACTCAGCTGAGGAGTTGTGGTCAGCTCTGGAGAACCAGTTTCATGAATGGTTGTCTCCACTGGACCTGAAACCAGGGAAGGCCGTGTGCGACAGTGCTGCAAACCCCGGTGCGGCCCTTCGCCGGGGCAATGTCACACACGTGCCTTGTATGGCTCACGTGTTGAACCTGGTTGTCCAGCAATTTTTAGCCCACTATCCCGGACTAGATGGCCTTCTGCAGAGGGCACGGTCGCTGTGTGCTCACTTCCGCCGTTCGCATCCCGCAGCTCAGCGACTTACATCTCTACAGAAGTCGTTGGGCCTGCCACTTCACTGGCTAAAATGAGATGTGCCTACCCAGTGGAATTCAACTCTGCACATGTTGCAGCAACTGTGGCAGCACCGACAAGCCCTGGTGCAATACGTTCTGACGTATAGCCTGGGCTAACGGGATCCAGAGGTGGGGCAAATCACACTGGAGGAGTGGTCTCAGATCAGGGACCTATGCACCCTTCTGCACAGTTTTGAAATGGCGACGAAGATGTTTAGTGCTGACTATGCCATTATCAGCATGACTATTCCGGTGATTTACATGCTGGAGCACATGTTAAACAGAATTCGGAGTCAGGTGGTGCGACAAGAGGAGGTGAAGGAAGAAGAGGAGGAGGAGTTGTATGCGGAAGGGCTAACATCTGCAAGGTCCAGACGGTCAGCAGCACCAAGGCGGCAGGCATGTGAGGGTGGGGGAGATGGATTTACCAGGGCGCATGGTAGCAGCCAAACTAGTGAGGAAGGTGCAGGATCCCAGGAAAAAGTGGAGGACGAACTGATGGAAGACTCATCAGATGAGGGAGACCTTGATCACATTTCTGTTGTGCGAGGTTGGGGGGAGAGGGCAGAGGAAGGAAGCATGATTGTTACCTCGCCACCAACACAACAGGGACGTGGTGCTCCTGGATGCGCAAGACACATGAGTGCCTTCTTGCTGCACTACCTGCAACATGACCCTCGAATTGTCATAATTCGAAATAATCCTGACTACTGAGTTGCCACACTCTTGGATCCCCGGTACAAAAGTAAATTTGCCGAAATAATTCCTGCCATAGAAAGGGATTCACGCATGCAGGAGTATCAGCAGAGACTGTTGCAGAATCTTACATGTGCTTTTCCACAAAACACCAGTGGTGCATGTAGTGAATCTCACAGTTCTAACTTGCCAACCGTGGGACTGTCGAGTGTTCAGCACTCAAACTGTAACAGAAACACAGTATCTGCTGGTAACAGCAATTTTGCGGAATCATTTCACAGCTTTTTTAGCCCATCCTTTGCAAGGCCACAGGAGACAAGAAGTTTGACACATAGTCAACGCCTAGAGACGATGGTACAGGAGTATCTCCAAGTAAACATCGAAGCCATGACTGTGTCACTGGACCCTTGCTCTTTTTGGGCTTCCAATCTGGATAAATGGCCGGAGCTCGCCACTTACGCCTTGGATATCTTGTCATGCCCCGCAGCCACCGTTCTCTCTGAACGTGTGTTCAGCGCTGCTGGTGGTGTACTGACAGATAAGCGCACGCGGCTGTCCACCGATAATGTGGACAGACTCACGTTCTGAACAAAGATGAACAAATCATGGATCCGCAAGGACTTTTCTACCCCTGTGTCATCCTGGGGAGAGTAAAAGCTTGAGGATTTCGTAAAATCACCTTACCAACCGTTTTAAGCTTTCAAATTACTAATAATTTTTAGCTGCATCTTGTCTGGAAAATAATTTTGGGCCTGTAGCAGTGTGCGGTACTCATTCTATTATGCCATCTATACTAAGCTCCACCAGCTTGCAAATTACTTATAATTTTTAGCTGCATCTTGTCTGGAAAATAATTTTGGACATAGTAACAGTGTGTGGTACTCATTCTAACCAACCATTTTAAGCAACTCTGGGGCAATTGATGCCACTTAAGTGGTGTCTGTGCCACAAATTTTTGGAAAAAATGGAGACTCTTTTTGGAGTCCTCTTGCTTTGTTTTACATGATGTTGCCATCGTCAATTAGAGGTGGGTTGGGTCTCCCCCCCCCCTTTTAACCGTAAGAAAATACATACACTATGGCTTGGGGTAACACAGATGGTTGAGTCAGAAGAGCTGTTTACTTAGAGGTCTGCTCCAAAGCTTCAGTGTCTGCTAGTCAGCGTAGTAACCTAGCTGCGAAGCAAGCTGCACCACCTGTGTATCTAATAATGATTTTTAAATGCATCTAGCCTAGGCAGACTGTGGGGACCCCTAACCAAACCCAGATGCTCAGCCCCCTAACGCCCCCCTTTCATTGACAATACAATCATGTAACTCTTACAACTGGATGGGTGAGGATCGGTCACAGCTTTATTAACTGTTTATACTCATTCCATTAGAAATGCATTTTATTTCTAAAATAATTCAGCTTGTTGCAGCATGCCCTGTTTCTCCAGTCTCCACAACGGCAAATTGGCCAACAAGTGTAACTCTCCAACATGTCCTTTCTATTTCCAGGCCACGGAGGATCCTGCTTACTCGTATGCAGGACTCCGACCCCTATCCATCACTCTTAATGCTTGTTCCACTCCGTCCTGGAGTGCTGACAGTAATATGACCAGTCCAATATCCATTAAGTGAACACCGTCGGGCCGTATGAGGCCTGCTTTATCTCCTTCCAGTTGTCGGTGTCGTATCACTACACAGCCTCTGTCTCTTATAAATTTTGCCATCCGAATATTTATTACCTGCCTTGTCTGTTCGATGGCCGTGATGTCTCATGCACCTTGCCATACCGTTCTCGGCACAACCTCTGACCATACTATAGTTAGTTTTGTGAAAAATTCTCTGAAGCGCTCAGTGTCTAGTTTCATTATTGCCATTAGTTATGCGCTCTTGTGATAAGCAATGTCATTTCCCCCGGCCTGTATAACTAAGATGACCGGACCTCTTGCCTCTCTCCCTACCTTGATTACCTCCATTAGTACCTGTGGCCATTGCAGGCCTCTAATACCTCTCCAGTTCAAATATGTGTTATGAAACTCCAATTTCCTCCCGCCTGGGCGGACTTTCACCCTTCTTTCTGCACAATATATATACGAGTTCTTAATCATTGCATAGCAAAAAAACAGCAAGGAAGTGGTATTTATTTGTCATGTCCTACTATGCACCTGTTCAAGGCTGAGTTAATCAGAAATTTAAACACACATACCATGTTAAAATCTTATAGCATAGAAACAATGCATATAAATGTAAGTAATCAAAAAGAAAAGAAGAAAAAAGGAACATATATATAATAATAATCTATAAATGATCACTCATAATGATACATCAAATCATGTCTGATGTTTAAACCCGCTGGACACGTGTATTTAAAGTATAAATCCACCAACTTTCTCTATTAAGGAGCTTTCTCCTATAATCATCCACCAAATCTCCACCAATCGCCACGGCCCACGGAGGGGCCACCACAGTCTGTGAATCCTTCCTTATTTAGTATAGAGTCTACCAATACTTTGGGCGTATTAGCCCAGCTGCGAAGCAAGCTGCACCGCCTGTGTATCTAATGAGAATTTTTAACTGCATCTAGCCTAGGCAGACTGTGGGGACCCCCAACCAAACCCAGTCGCTCTGCATGTAACCCAGCCAATCATTTGATAGTATTGCTAGTCGCAGTGTCGCATGGGCTCTAAACCTTGCATAGCCTGGGCATTTTTTCCGATCGCTAAGGATGACCCAACTCGTGTTATCTGTAACATTTGTCACCAAAAGCACTTCATGCATGAACCGTCACATGGATATGAAGCATAAGTTGTAGTGCGAAGCTCACTGTGCTACAATGCGGCCTAGCGGGCCGGGACAACCACCATCTGCCCCACCTGTGTCATCCTGGGGAGACTAAAAGCTACTGCGTAGTCTTTTCCAAAAATTTGAGGGAATTACCACGGGAATGGTTTGGAAGAGTTATAAGAGTTTAGGTAGGACGTTCATTTTTAGTATACTTATTCTGCGGAACCAGGAAAAATCCTTCACCGTCCAAGAAGTAAGATCTTTATGGAGTTGTTCAATAAAGGGCCCAAAATTAAGATAAAATAGATGGGAGAGGTCTCTATGAATACGAATTCCTAAGTATTTGATACCCTGTGAGGGCCAGGCAAAGGAAAAGTTGGACTGGATGGAATCCTGTAAGGATTTGGGGAGGGAGATATCGAGGGCCTCAGACTTCACTGCATTGATTTTAAAATTTGACCATGTAACAAAGTGATCTATTTCAGCCATAGCAGCAGGGATGGACATATGTGATTGAGTGATATATACTAGGACATCATCAGCAAATGCAGAGCACTTGTACTCGGTGCCTCCCACATCAATCCACCTAATATTGGGGTTATCGCGAATTGATGAGAGCAGGTGCTCCATCACTAGGATGTATAAGAGAGGGGACAGAGGACATCCCTGCCTTGTCCCATTGGTGATTATGAAAGGTGATGAAAATGTTCCATTTATCTTCAGCCTAGCTGACGGATTGCGATACAGGGCCATGATTTTGGCCATAAAAGGGTGCCCTAGACCCCTACCACAATCTTTTTAAGAGAGTAATATATGGCGTGCCAGGAGACTCTATGGAATGCTTTCTCAGCATCCAACGAGAGTATCTAATTACAAATTTTTAACTGCATCTAGCCCAGGCAATACTTTGGGCCTAGTAGCAGTGTCTGCTAGTCAGTGAAGTAGCCACTGCCTGTAGATCTAATTACAAATTTTAACTGCATCTAGCCCAGGAAATAATTTGGACCTAGTAGCAGTGTCTGCTAGTCAGCGGATTATCCCACCTGTTAAGCAAGCTACACCACCTGTAGTTTGGACACTTAATTTTTTCAAAGGAAATGCTTCAGGCCCCCGGGACACTCAGTGAAGAGCATCGGGGAGGCACCCCAAGGCACAGGGGCTGGGACTGGCGGTAGGACACCTTGCGGTGGACCGCCAAGCTTGATCCTTATAAAAGCTTTTTAACTGCAGCAGCTTTAGTGGACGCTACTGGAGCTGGAATTCCCGCGGCTGCTGGCATCAGACTTGCCCTCCCATAGATCCTTGTAAAAGGATTTAAAGTGTACTCATTCAAATTACAGAGACAATTTAAATTAAAAAGCCTAGACCAGCCTCCACCGCAGGGGGGCTCGCTCGACCCACCAGCGGACAGGCACCAGTATTGTGAGAGGGGGGCTGGCCGTCAGGGTCCACCGCAGCTCTGGCACAAACCCGGCGACACGGAGGTCGTACGGGCAGGAACGGACTGGCCGTGTCAGCTTCGCAATTTTTAGGTTTTAGAAGGGCATGACATGCCTATATCTGTGTCTCCCCCTCCTTTTACTCCTCCACCTCTTTTCTTTTCGCTTGACTATATGTACTTGTCACTTTTCCATGTGTTAGTTGTGTCTTCTGAGCAGTTTGTCAGCTTTTGGACACCTTTGAAGGTGTTTTCTATGTGTTTCTATGTGTTTTCGTTTACCTGCCATTGGTTTTAACGGTGTTTGAAGGTGTTCGACGAACAGTTCGACGAACAGTCTGGCTTCCGACCGCATCAATCCACTAAAACTTCCCTGACTAAAGTCACCAATGACGTACTGAACACCACATCCAAATGACCCTTCTCTGTCCTCCTCTTCCTGGACCTGTCATCTGCCTTTGACACAGTATATCATTCCCTTTTACTACAGACTCACTCATCTCTTGGCATCACAGACTTAGCTCTATCTTGGTTCTCTTCATACCTAACAGACTGGACATTCAGTGTCTCCCACTCACACCACCTCCTCATCTCACCCCCTACCTGTCAGTGTTCCCCAAGGTTCAGTTCTAGGGCCCCTGCTCTTCTCTATCTACAACTTTGGCCTGGGACAGCTCATAGAGTCTCACGGCTTTCAGTATCACCTCTATGCTGATGACACACAGATCTACCTCTATAAACCCGATATCAACTCCTTACTAACCAGAATCCCACGTCTGTCCGCTATTTAATCCTTCTTCTCTGCTAGATTTCTAAAACTTAACATGGATAAAACTGAATTCATCATCTTTCCCCCACCTCACTCAACGCCCCCATCGGACCTATCCATCAAAGTTAATGGCTGCCCACTCTCCACAGTCCCAGAAGAGAGGAGGAGGACAGAGTAGTGTCGCTTGGATTTGGCGGTCAGTAGGTTGTTGGTGACTTTAGTCGGGGCAGTTTCAGTAGAATGGTGCCGTCGGAAGCCAGATTGAAGGCAGTCAAAGAGGGAGCAGAAGGAGAGGTGGGAGGACAGCTCAAGATGGACGTGTTGTTCCAGTAGTTTTGAGGCATAGGGGAGAAGTGATATGGGGTGATATCTAGACAGAGAGGATGAGTCAAGGGATGGCTTTTTGAGGATGGGTGTGATCGAGGCATATTTGAAGCATGAGGGGAAGACACCAGTTGATAGTGACAGGTTGAATGTTTGGGATGTGGTGAGACAAGATTGGGTCAAGTTCGCAGGTGGTGAGATGTGGCTTGGAGAGTAAAGAGGAAAGTTGATCTTCCGTGATGGTGGAGAAGCTGCATTTGGAGGAGGAGAGTTGAGGAGATATGAGGAGAGACTGTGGGGACTTATGGTAAAAGCTTTGTCTGATGTTACATAGTTACATAGTTACATAGTTTGTAAAGCCGAATAAAGACTTGTGTCCATCAAATTCGACCTGTTAGTTCTGTAATTGCTACAGTTGATCCAGAGGAGGGCAAAAACCCCAAATGATTTAGCCAATCTTCACCTGAGGAAAAATTCCCTCCCGACTCTGAAACCAGCAGTCAGAATAAATCCCTGTATCAACTTTCTATTTTATTCTATTTTTAAGTATATGATGAAATCTGCCTGGTATCTAGAAATGCATCCAGTCCCCGCTTGAACTGGTTTAGTGAATCCGACATTACCGTCTCCTCACTCAGTGAATTCCATATTCTCACTGCTCTTACCGTAAAGAACCCCTTCCTATGCTGGTGCTGAAACCTTTTCTCTTCCAGTCTTAGTGAATGCCCTCTTGTTACCGTAATATCCCTCTTTTTGAACAAATCCCTGGCAAGGTCTCTATACTGTCCCCTAACATATTTGTACACATTTATTATGTCCCCCCTCAACCTTCTCTTTTCCAGGCACGATAGTCCTAGTTTTGCCAACCTCTCTGGGTATTGCAGTCCCTCCATTCCATTTATTAATTTTGTTGCCCTCCTTTGTACCTTTTCAAGCTCATTTATATCCTTTCTATATATTGGGGCCCATAACTGAGCACAGTATTCCAATCTTGTCAATCTTCTGCATGAAAAATGAGGCAAAGTCTTCAGCTGAGATGAGTTGAGAGGGAGGAGATGCTGGGGACAGAGGGGAGAATTGAAAGGACTGAATAGCTGTTTATGGCTATGAGACAGGGAGGATATGAGAGATGAGAAGTATGTTTGTTTTGCTGCAGTGAGTGTGGATCTGAAAGTAGTGAGGGCTTGTTTGAATGCGATGAAGTGCTCATTGGAGTGGGACCTTTTCCATCTCCGCTCAGCAACCCTGGAAGTTCTTTAGTCAGGCTGGTGTGCCAGGGTTACCTGTTGATTGTGCGAGCTTTGGTATGTATGAAGGGGGAGACCGATTCAAGAGCTGCATCTGTTGTGGTGTTATATAAGGCGGCGACATCATCTGAATCGTGTAAGTAATTTATGTCTGAAAAAGGAAGGAGAGATTTGGAGAGTGAGCGTAGGTTGAGGTGTTTGAGATTTCTGTGAGGGTGTTCAAGTTTCTGCATGGGGAATGGTGGACCTGGAGAGGAGAGGGAAAAGAATGTGAGTAAGTTGGGGTCAGAAAGAGGGAGAGGAGAGTTAGATAGGTTGGATAGGGAACAGAGGCGGGTGAAGATGAGGTCCAGTGTGTGGCCATCTTTGTGAGTATCTAAAGCCTTTCCACTTCCTGCCGACTACAACTCAAAAATATCTCCAAGATCCGCACATTCCTCAGCCAAGACTCTTCAAAAACACTAGTGTACGCCCTCATCATCTCCCGTCTTGACTACTGCAACCTCCTGCTCTGTGGCCTCCCTTCTACCACTCTTGCACACCTCCAATTCTAGACTCTGCTGCCCAACTAATCCACCTGTCCCCCCGCTACTCCCCAGCCTCTCCTCTCTGTCAACCCCTTCACTGGCTCCCTATTACCCAGAGACTCCAGTTCAAAACCCTAATCATGGCATAAAAAGCCATCCACAACCTGTCTCCTCCATACATCTGTGACTTAGTCTCCCAGTACTTACCTACACGCAACTTCCAATCCTCACAAGATCTCCTTCTCTACTCCCCTCTTATCTCTCTCTTCCCACAGTCGCATACAAGATTTCTCCCGTGCACCCTCCCTACTCTGGAACTGTATATCTCAATTGTTATGTTCTGCTACCCGAGCTAAGGAAAGAGAGGAGATCTGTCCCTACGATAGAACTCAGCTTAATCCCTACGATGTAACAGGGGACCTGATCCTGCGATCATACCTACTAAAGTCCTAAGCTAGTCTGTACGGAGACCTATAGAGGTGGGGAAGGAATCCCTACAAGTACTAAGGACTGGGAGGAAAATGGGACACCTCCTAACAGAAATAGTATCAGACAGACGAACAAACAAAATATATAGAACAAAGAGGTCCGTAGACCAAGCAAACTAACAGAGTTAGATACAGAGCACAGGCTAGCTAGAAAGTAGTTAAACAATGAAGTCCAGCAAAGCCAGAAGGGCGGAGCAGGATTAAATAGGCCAACAAGGTCATGTGACCAGCAAAGGAAAAAAAACCTAAGAGCAAGGTTCTAACATCAATATATCAGACTCTCGCCTACCATGGAAACCTTCAAAAGGAACCTGAAGACCCACCTCTTCCAACAAGCATACAACCTGCAGTAACCCTCGCTCCATTATAATGCTGCACGACCAGCTTTACCCTCACCTACTGTATCCAAACCCATCCTTTGTAGATTGTGAGCCCTTGCAGGCAGGGTCCTCTCTCCTCCTGTATCAGTCGCTGACTTGTTTTGTTCAAGATTATTGTGTTTTTACTTTGTATACCCCCTTTTTCACATGTAAAGCACCATGGAATAAATGGCACTATAATAATAAATAATAATAATAATACAAATCCTACAGTCTGCACTTTTTTATAGTTGATTCCATCTTTCTGTCACCCTTCCCCCTGCTCCAGCAACAAGCACCTACTCACATTCTCTTCCCTCTCCTCTCCATTCTCTTCACAAACTTGTACACCCTTGCAGATATCTCAAACACCTTTATTTACACTCACTTTCTGAGACCTTTCTCCCTCTTGCAGACATAGGTTCCTTATACAATGCAGATGCTGCCGCCACTTTATATAACACCACAACAGCTGCAGCTCTCGTATTGGTTGCCACCCTCACACATACCAAACCTTGTACAATCAACAGGTTGCTGAGTGGAGATGGAAAAGATCTCATCCTAACGAGCACTTCATCACATTCAAAGAGTCCCTTACCACTTTCAAGACCACACTCACTGCAGCAAAACAAACCTACTTCTCATCTACTTCTCATCTCTTATATCCTCCCAGTCACACAACCATAAACAGCTATTCAACACTTTCAGTTCTCTCCTCCATACCTCAGCTCTTCCTCTTTCTCCTCTCATCACATCTCAAGACTTTGCCTTATTCTTCAAGCAGAAGATTAAAAACATCAGAGAAAGCTTTGGCCTACTGTCCCCACAGCCCCTACACATAAGTGCTCAGCTCTCCTCCTCCAAAACCAGCTTCTCCACCATTACAGAAAACCAACTTTCCTCTCTACTCTACAGATCACATCTCACCACCTGTTCACTTGACCCAATCCTGCCCCACCCCATTCCAAAGCTCCCCACAGTCTTCATCTCAACCCTAACCCATCTCTTTAACCTATAACTAACAACTAGTGTCTTCCCCTCATGCTTTAAACATGCCTCGATCACACCCATCCTCAAAAAGCCCTCCCTAGACCCATCCTCTGTGTCTAGCTATCATCCTATATCCCTTTATCCCTATGCTTTAAAACAATATGTTCATTTTGAACTGTCCTCCCACCTCTCCTGAGGTGGGAGGACAATTTGGCTTCCGACTGCAATATCTGTCCGGTTGACAAAACCGAATTTGTCATCTTTCCCCTATCTCACTCACCCCCACCCCCCCCAACAGACCTATGCATCAATGTCAATGGCTGCTCACTCTCCCCAGTCCTGCAAGCTCGCTGCCTCGGGGCAACCCTTGACTCGTGATACTCGGGTGCTCGACCCGAGCAACGAGCCCAATGTAAGTCTATGGGAAACTCGAGCATTTTTCTGACAGCTCCCCCGGCGGTCTGCAGAGGGCCTAAAAATTGCCCAAATCGAACAGTGCTCACTGAAGCATGTCAGGCAGGCAGGCAGAATATATAAGCAGACAGGCAGGCAGGGTATATAGGAGGGTGTATGAAAAACATAGCAGGGTACTGGGAGCACACTAGTGCCCTCTAATTTTCATGCACCGTCTCTTTGAAAAAGCCGGCAATTCAGCAGCCGCACACAGTTATAACACTGATGCCCGGCAATTTAAAACAGAAAGAATAGAGCACCACACATAGATTAGATAGATAGAAACATGTCAGTCACATATATAGTAAGTACAGTGACAGTGTTGGTTACTGTACTTGTCATTTAGTGTTAAAATAAAGGATTTATTAAAAAAAAATTGGCGTTGGGTTCCCCGTAATTTTAGTCTCTAGCGGAGGTTAAGCAGACAGCTAGGGCAGATGTTTGAAGCCTGGGTAGGGGGTAATACCCACGGAGCTTCCCAGGCTACTAATATCAGCCCCCAGCTGAATACCTAGCCTTTACTAGCTATTAAAATGGGGGACCCCCAAAAAAATGACGTGGGGTCCCCCTATTTTAATAGCTAGCAAAGGCTAGGCAGACAGCTGGGGGCTGATATTAATAGCCCAGGAAGGGTGCCATGAATATTGGCCCCCTCCCAGGCTAGAAACACCAGGCGTCAGCTGCCCCAGAAATGGCGCATCCATAGGAAGCGCCAATTCTGGCACTTAGCCTCGCTCTTCCCACTGCCCTGTAGCGGTGGCAGTGGGGTAATAGGGTTGGGGTTGATGTCAGCTTATAATGCCAGCTGAAATCAAGCCCAGGTTAGTAATGGAGAGGCGTCTATAAGACTCCCCCATTACTAACACCATAGTCAAAGTTACAAAAAAACACAAACACCCAGAATAAAGTCCTTTAATTGAAATAAAGACACAATTTTTTATTGTTCTAAATTAAACCATACTTACCATCACGCCCATTCCAGCAGAAGCCAACGATCTCCTGCAATAAAAGTAAAATAATAAAGCAACATCATCCTTACCTTTCCATGGTTCCCACGACGGCTCCAGCTCTGCTACATTCACATGACAGGCTGGACCGCAGCAGAACGCTGCCATCCAGCTTGCCATGCGGCAGACACTGAGAAGCGCAGGCATGCTTGCGCTCCTCAGTGTCGGGCTGTGACGGCATCCAGATGAGCCGAGTTCATGTCCAATGAACTCAGCTCACCTCATGCACGTCACTGACAGCGTGGGAAAATTCTCCTGTGCATGCGGTGAGTGCAGGAGAATTTTCCCACGCTGTCAGTGACGTGCATGAGGTGAGCTCATGTCCAATGAACTCGGCTCACCTCATACACGTCACTGACAGCGTGGGAAAATTCTCCTGCGTATGCGGTGAGTGCAGGAGAATTTTCCCACGCTGTCAGTGACGTGCATGAGGTGAGCTCATGTCCAATGAACTCAGCTCACCTCATGCACGTCACTGACAGCGTGGGAAAATTCTCAGCGCTCAGCGCTTGAGCAGGAGAATTCTCCCACGCTGGGAAGGCATTGAGATGACAGGCTGGATCACAGCTGAGCGCTGCCATCCAGCATGCCATCATTCATAGACACTGCAGAGCGCAGGCTTGTCAAGGCCGGCTTTTTTAAAGAGAGTGTCTTCTGAGCAGTTTGTCAGCTTTTGGACACCTTTGAAGGTGTTTTCTATGTGTTTTTGTTTGCCTGCCATTGGTTTTAACGGTGTTCGACGGTGTTCTAAGGTGTTCAACGAACAGTTCCTCGAACATCCCGGTGTTCGACGAACCGAACCCGAACACTACGGGGGTGGCTCAACACTACTCATCACTAATCTCTACGTATAATGCCAGGAGTGGCGAAATGTGGAAGGGACTAAAAAGCATTGGCAGATCCTAAAGTTGGACCAGGCCTTAGCACCACACATTCTAAAGAATCCCACCATTACTTACAGACATGCACATTATCTTAGAGATATATTGGTCAAGAGCCATTTGATGAAACCCAAGGACAAGTTTCTCTTCAGATCTTAAGGCCCAGCATGGGGTTGCCGCCCTTGTGGCAAATATGTCACCTGCCCCAACATTGATTCAACTAAAGTATTTTTTAATGCGGATAACACAAGGTGTTTTAACATCATTCATACCATCTCTTCCGGCACAATAGGGGTCATCTATAGTGCACGTTGCCCTTGTAACAAGACATATATTGGTTTAACCACAAGGGAATTCCAAAGAAGAACAAGGGAACATGTCCTGGACATCAAAGCTGCCCGAGAGGTGGATAACATTGAAGAATTAAAACCTCTGCGCCGCCATTTTAAGGCCTTCCATAATTGCGACCCCTCAATGTTGAAGTTCAGTGGCATTGATAGAGTCTATGTGAGTGTACGTGGGGGGGAATTGCAAAAAGCTGTTGGCCCAAAAGGAGGTGCGGTGGATTACCATTTTAAATACCCTATCTCCAAATGGCTTAAATGAATCCAACAGCTTTGCCTCATTTCTTTAAATCTTTGATGACCTGACTAATAACTTTGCTTTTTCAATGTAGTCCTTGAATGTCACTATTTTAATATTTTATTGTCTTATGATTCCTAATTTTTGTTTATTTTTTCATCTTTTAGTTCTTTTGCCTAACGGTTCTAACTCCTCCTATTGGCCTTGGTCATCTTGGAGACCATTGAACATCTTCATTATATGTCATATGTCTGTTCCCAGTTTTATAAATATATCATGCGTGTCTTAATGAATATTATGTCATTTACTGGTTTTGCTATTGTGCATATTTATTATATATAGTTTTTATGCTATTTATATGTATTTATTTATCCATTATTATATTTATTTTTTATTTTTTCCTTTCCTTTCCCTCTTTCTTTTCCTTCCCCCCTTTTCTTTTTTCCCTTTTAGTATAATTCTGAGTCACATTATTTTTGTATACACATATATTGACACATATTAGCCAAATTTTTATATATAACTATTTTTAATATAAATATATTTATTTATACACGTTTGGCACTATACAATGTCACCTTTACGTATTTATATACATATATTAAGGATAGAAATGAATATTTTTAAAAAATATATATGTATAATACATCTTATTATATTATTTTATTACTTCACCATGCTGCACTTATTATTTTTATTTATTTTTATATCTATATCGTTGTTCCCCTTTTATATATATATATATATATATATGGTACATATATTGTGCTATTGGCTCTATATATAGGAATACCCTATTGTTTCTTATATATTCCTTTCTGCCATATGCACACAGCCATGGTATGTCCACTGGTCCACATCTTCTTTCTTGGGCAGTGCCATACATTCACTTTCATTGCTTGAGCGTTCCACTGTGGAACGCAATACACCCCCTGGACGCCCGCCACTTACTTCAAACGTTGCTTGCAGTTCCGCCTTTACATGCATTCCAGGATGACATGCACACCGGCGCCAATTCCTACAGGAGGATGTCGCTCCTAGAAGACGTGTCCCTCTGATGGGAAGAGACTCTGATGGCACCATGTAAGGTGATCCCCATACACCTGTGCACGTCACACGTGACTAGACATACCTCATTTGATTGGCCAATGATATTTTCTTATACCTTCCTTTCCTTGTCTGCCATACATCCTCGTCAAAACATACGGCGAAACGCACGTCGGTTGAGTGTGGCGTTCTGGCGTCAGTAAACTTATATTTCATACTCTATGTACCTTTTGCCATCATCTTTATTAGTATCATTGCTGTAGGACTACATTTGTATGTTGTATATTTGGTTATACCTAATGGTGATTTATTTATCATTTGAGCACAATGCACTTTACTAATGTGATTATTCATTACCATGTTAGGTCTATTGTTAGAATCTATGTTGTTTTACTTTTCAGCCATCTTTTTGTGGTTTGCTGGCTTCTAGTCTTTTCCTCTGGTGCTGGGTGTCTTGGTCACGTGATCTCCTCACTCTTTATTACTCAGCACCTGTCTCCCATTCCTCGCTGGACATCAGTGTTGTTACGCTTGTGCTCTGGCTAAGTTGCCTTGTTAGTTCTTTGTGCTTAGGACAATTGATATCCTGGGACTTCTTGTTCCACCAGTTTTGTTTCCTTTAATCTTCGTTTCTGCAAATAACTTCTCTTTTAGGAGGTCACCTGCTTTTGCTCCCAGTCCTAAGATCTTTTAGGGACACCCTTTCCCCTTCCTTCAGGTCTTCATTTGAGTTCAGTGCAGGATCGTCGGTGGGGCTATTCACAAGGAATAGGGCACCCACCCCAGCGTAGGGCTTAAGTTGAGTCTCAGTGCAGGGACAGCTTTTTCCCCCCTATTCCTTAGTTCTTAGTTGCAGAACACAACATTATGTCCAGCCCGTTTAAAAACAAAATTTTTTTTTCTGCTCTCCTCTTCCTGGGTTTTCTTCAGTATCAGTACCATCCAGGAGCTTGCTCAACGCTTGCAAGGGTTGACTCTGGAGGTTACCGGTCTTCAGCAGTACGTGAGTAAATACCCTGCAGAACGCTATGAAGAACCTAAGGTAGGATTACCTGAGTGTTTCTTGGGGAAACAACAGGATTTTTTTTCATTTAAAAATGATTGTTTGTTGTATTTTCGACTCAGACCTAGATCTTCTGGGAGTGAACTACAGCGTGTAGGGATTATTATGTCTCTATTGTGTAAAGAACCACAAATCTGGGTGTTTTCCTTGTCTCTTGATTATCATTGTTTGAGGTCTGTGGAGGCATTTTTTGATGCCATGGGTTTGCTGTATGATGATCCTGATCAGGTTACATCAGCTGAGGCAGAACTCCGTCATCTCAAACAGGGTTCTCTTGATGCTGAGAGTTATTGCACCCTGTTCAGACGATGGTCTGCAGAGGTCAGGTGGAACGACCCTGCACTCAAGTTTCAGTTTCTGGCAGGCTTAAGTGAAAGGGTTAAAGATTTGCCCATTGCATTATCAGCATCTGATACTTTGCAAGTTGCCATGCAGTTAGGTATCCGTGTGGCTAGAAGGTTGAGGGCCAGACATAATGAGAAGTTTCCTATATTGCTGGATTCTGTTTCTCACGATAGTCCTGCCGACACTGGGGAGCCTATGCAGGTGGGGGCAATGTCATCCCGTTCCAAGGAGAGGGACAGGAGGTTCTCTGAGGGACTTTGCTTGTATTGCAGTAAGGCTGATCATTTTCTAAAGCAATGCGAGGTTCGCTTAAAGAAAGAAAAAAAAATGGTCAATAGAAATAACACTTCCATTCGCATTACGTTTTTACGTTCAGCTGGGGTGTTTTTTCCTGGTAATACCACCAGTCAGGGTCGTTTGATTGAGTTTCAGGTAATGGTGGATTGTGGTTCTGCACTTAATTTGATTGATCAAATATTTCTTGAAAAGTATAAGTTCGGTTCTGAACCTTTGCTTTCTCCTTTTTCTGTGGTGGCGATTGATAATATTCCCCCGGAGCATGGGAGCATTCTTCGAAAGGTCACTGGGTTTCCGCTTAGTATGAATATGGAACATCAGTAGCAGATTGACTTATTTGTACTAGCTAAATTGCCTTCCCCGGTCGTCCTGGGGTTGCCCTGGTTAAAAGTTCATAATCCTTTGCTGGACTGGTCATCTGGTTCCATAAGATCCTGGGGTCAGGGGTGTTATGGTAAGTGTTGTAAAGTTCACATTGCGGCTGTTGTGAAGGGGGAGTTACCTGAACCCATTCAGGATTTTTGGAGGGTTTTCTAGGAGGTGGAGTCAAATCGTAGAGATTACAATTGCGCTATTGAGTTCGTCCCTGATGCTAAGCTCCCAAAGAGTCGGTTGTTTAATCTGACAATTCCCGAGAGGGACTCTTTGAAAGAATACCTTCAGACTAGTTTAGCTGCAGGTCACATAAGACCCTCTAAATCTCCTGTGGCAGTTGGGTTCTTTTTTGTCAAAAAGAAGGATGGGGGTCTTAGGCCATGTCTGGATTTTTGGGAGATTAATTAGATCACTGTGCGCAATCCTTACCCGTTACCACTTATTCCGGATTTGATTAACCAATTGACCGTAGCTAAATGGTTTTCTAAGATTGACCTTCGTGGGGCATATAATTTGCTGCGGGTGAAGGACGGTGATGAATGGAAGACAGCTTTTAACACCCCGGAAGGTCATTTTGAGTGTTTGGTGATGCTTTTTGGGCTTAATAACGCTCCTGAATTTTTTCAAAATTTCATCAATGACATTCTGAGACCCTTGATCGGTAGGAGTGTTATTGTTTATCTGGATGATATTTTGATTTATCCATTGGATCTTGAGCCTCATTGGCAGAGAGTCCGCGAAGTTCTTCAGATACTGAGAGGTAACACACTCTTTGCTAAATTGGAGAAGTGACAGTTTTCTGTCCAGAAAATTAGTTTTTTGGGTTACTTTGTCTCTTGTGATGGTTTTGAGATGGACCCGGTGAAAGTTCAGGCTGTGCTGGAGTGGCCGAGGCCTGAAAGTTTGAAGTCCGTACAGAGGTGTTTGGGGTTTGCCAATTATTACAGGAAATTCATAAAGAATTTCTCTGTCATCGCTAAACCCATTACTGATCTCACCAAGAAGGGTGTAAATACAGTCCAATGGTCCACTGAGGCTATTGAAGCTTTTGAGTATCTCAAGGAGAGGTTCAGCTCTGCTCCTGTTCTTATCCAGATGGATGAGACCAAGCCATTTTTGGTTGAGGTGGATGCCTCATCTATAGGTGTAGGGGCAGTTCTGTCCCAGGAGGGAGAGGATGGGGTGAATCCCTGTTCTTTCTTTTCAAAAAAAATTTCTTAGACAAAGCTCAACTATGATGTTGGGAATCATGAGTTGTTGGTTATTAAACTCGTGCTTGAGCATTGGCGACATTTTTTGGAGGGGGCTCAACATCCTATACAGGTTTTCACTAATCATAAGAATTTGATTTATCTGGACGCAGCTAAACGTTTGAATGCCCGTCAAGCTAGGTGGGCACTGTTTTTTGCCCGGTTCAATTTTTCCGTAACCTTTGTCCCGGGGACAAAGAATGTAAAGGATGATGCTTTGTCTTGTAGTTTCTCTCCAGCAGTGAATGCTGAGAGGGAGGAGTGTATTTTGCAGAGAGGGGTGATGGTGGCCACATTGGATTGAGAGTTGGAGAAAAGCATCCTAGGAGCTCAGAGTGCGGCACCAACTAACACTCCATGTGGTAAATTGTTTGTGCCTGGAGCCTTGAGGAGAGCGTTGTTTGTTGAATGTCATGAGTCTCGGTTGGCAGGTCACCCAGGGATTTCGGAAACTAGGAAGTCTATCGGTCAGAGTTTCTGGTGGCCAGGGTGGCAAAGAGAAGTCATCAAGTGGGTGAGTCAGTGTTCTGTGTGCGCTAGATCGAAGGCCTCTCACGCTCTGGCTGCGGGGTTGCTGTGCCCCTTGGAAGTTCCTAGTTCGCCATGGACGCACCTTGCCATGGATTTTATCACCGATCTGCCTGTATCGGAGGGTTCTTCTGTCATCTGGGTTGTTGTGGACCGGTGTAGTAAACTGTGTCATCTGGTTCCGTTCAACAAGTTACCTTGCGCCAAGACTCTTGCTAAGGCTTTTGTGAAGGAGATTGTCAGGCTCCATGGTGTTCCCACGGACATTGTTTCCAAAAGGGGACCACAGTTTGTGGCTCACTTTTGGCGTGCTTTTTGTGACAGATTGAAAATTAATTTGTCATTCTCGTCGGGGTATCATCCAGAGTCCAATGGACAGACTGAAAGGAAGAACCAGGACGTTGAGCAGTTTTTGAGATGTTTTGTGGCAGACAATCAGGAAATGTGGTCGGAATTTCTACCACTTGCGGAGTTTGCCCTTAATAATCATACTTCGTCCTTGGCTGGGTGTTCTCCTTTTTTTTGTTGTACTGGCAGGTATCCATCTTTTGGTCTATTTTCCAAAGTTGGGGCTGCTGTACCAGAGGAGGACATTTTTTCTGGTGATTTGGAGAGGGTTTGGACCAGTGTACGCCTGAATCTTAAAGAGGCTAACAGGAGATCAAAAAGGTATTTTGACAAAAAAAGAAAGGAGTCCTTGTTTGCTGTTGGGGACATGGTTTGGTTGTCCTCTAGGAATCTTCGTTTGAAAATTCCTTCTAAAAAACTGGGTCTTAAATTTGTGGGTCCTTTCAAAGTGGTTCAGATTGTCAACCCGGCAGCGGTGAGGTTGGGCATTCCCTTGTCCTGGAGGATTAATTCTGTGTTTCATGTGTCGTTACTTAAGAAGGCGGACATGCCTGATAAGCAGGCGAAGTCTACTGTTCCTCCTGTTGATAAGGACGATGAATTTGAGATTTCTAGCATTTTGAATTCCAGGTGGCATAGAGGGAGATTACAGTATCTTGTGTCCTGGAGAGGTTTCGGCCCCGAGGATGTTTCCTGGGTGAAAGCCGAGGACATTTCGGCCTCAAGGCTAATTAAGGCTTTTCACAGGAGATTTCCTGGTAAGGCTCGGCCTAGAGGATCCGGAGGATCCTCGTAAAAAGGGAGGTATTGTTAGAATCTATGCTGTTTTACTTTTCGGCCATCTTTTTGTGGTTTGCTGGCTTCTAGTCTTTTCCTCTGGTGCTGGGTGTCTTGGTCACGTGATCTCCTCACTCTTTATTACTCAGCTTCTGTCTCCCATTCCTCGCTGGACATCAGTGTTGTTACGCTTGTGCTCTGGCTAAGTTGCCTTGTTAGTTCTTTGTGCTTAGGACAATTGATATCCTGGGACTTCTTGTTCCACCAGTTTTGTTTCCTTTAATCTTCTTTTCTGCAACTAACTTCTCTTTTAGGAGGTCACCTGTTTTGCTCCCAGTCCTAAGATCTTTTAGGGACACCCTTTCCCCTTCCTTCAGGTCTTCATTTGAGTTTAGTGCAGGATCGTCGGTGGGGCTATTCACAAGGAATAGGGCACCCACCCCACCGTAGGGTTTAAGCTGAGTCTCAGTGCAGGGACAGCTTTCCCCCCCCTATTCCTTAGTTGCAGAACACAACATCTATATAGAATATTCAATATTCATTATTTAACATCTCCAATGTATGATTCTATTAGCCTTATTTGTTGATGGCTTATCTTGCATTGATTGGAATTTTGTTTACTATATACACAGCCCTAGGGGCCATTTTGTTGGACACTCTCTCCCCTTTGTCTACA
The DNA here is from genome assembly GCF_046119375.1 of Phyllobates terribilis. Lineage (NCBI taxonomy): Eukaryota > Metazoa > Chordata > Amphibia > Anura > Dendrobatidae > Phyllobates > Phyllobates terribilis. Next base: position 290,869,296 of record NW_027362769.1, read on the forward strand.
TGTTAACTATTTTAAATTAATAAAATTTGATATATTTATAATCCCTGTTTAGATTGTTGTAAAATGTCAGATTCATTGTGAAGAACCCCAGCAAGTGAAACCTGAAAAGAAAATGAGAAAACCCCTGAAAGATAGCAATACTAATGCTAGCACCACTCACCACCAAGCACATAGGAACTGCAATAAACAGCAAAGGACTGAGCAGGGAGCAGGATTAAATAGCCCGACTAATGATCAGGTGTTGAATACGTCTCAATCATCTCCAGACACCCACTCCCTGCTAGTTTGAACAGCAGAATGGACAACATTCCACCATTGCATAGTGCCAGAGATCGCATCGTCCTACATTGCCTGGCAAGCGGAGAAATCAGTGAGAGACACCGTGTCCCCTGTCCTCACACATCCTACAACACCAGAACTCAATGTTCCAAATGATTGGGACAGTCTCCATGCATGTATAGTAGCTCCGCCTCCAGGGTCAAGAAATTGGCGGCGCCTGTGGCCGGAGTAGCATAGCACCGGACCTGCTCCATTCCCAGGTGGGAACATAGAGCCATGATTCCTAACAGTCAATCCCTTCACTGGTCCCCTTTGCTCCCCAGAGACTCCATTTCAAAACCCTAACCATGGTATAAAAAGCCATTCACAACCTGTCTCCTCCATACATCTGTTACCTAGTCTCTCAGTACTTACCTGCACATAACCTTGATCTTCACAAGATCTCATTCTCTACTCACCTCATATGTCTCTCTTCCCACAATCACATACAAGATTTGTCCCGTGCATTCCCCTACTCTGGAACTCTTCACTCCAACAGATCAGACTCTCGCCTACTGTGGAAACCTTTGAAAGGAACATGAGGACCTAACTCTTCAGACAAGCCTACAACTTGCAAGAACCCTTGTTCCACTGTACCATTGCACAACCACCTCTACCCCATCTACTGTATCCTCATTCATCCTTTGAAGACTCGCGAGCAAGGTCCTCCCTCCTCCTGTATCAGTTGGTGACATGTATTGTTCAAGATTGTTGTACTTGTTTTTTATTATGTATACCTCTTTCACATGTAAAGCACCATGGAATAAGTGGCACTATAATAAAATAATAATAGTATACAGGGAAGATCATGGATGACTGAATAAGTATAAGTTATCCAGGCCCTATGGCTGCATACCAAACCCAAATCATCATCCCTCTACCACTTTGCTTGACGATAGTATGAGTGATGTGTACTGCTATGCTGTGTTTGTTTTTTTTGCCAAATGCATATCTGTTAACCATAAGATCCAATGTATAAAAACATATACTGTTAACCATACATTTTTTTTACTAGATAGCATGAGATTGTGATGAATTGGTAACATACATTTTATAACTTAAAGAGGCTGTCACACAATCAATCAGGGCTGGCTGGCAAATTTTGGCTTTATGGTGCAATTACAAAGCAGTGGCCAACGAGTTGTAGCAGCCCATATTTAGCCTGCTTGTCTCTTGCTTCTGCATTAAAGCAGCAGAGGTAACATGCTTTAAAAATAATGGATGCTGACTAGTGTTGAGCGAACATGCTCGACACTGCTCGGTACTCGCCCGAGCATCACGCTACTCGGGATGTTCGGCAAGCACCGAGCATTTCCGGGTTACTCGGGCGGGAGCTCGGGTCTCCGCCCTGCATGTTTGGCGCTCTTTACAGAGCCAATGAACATGCAGGGATTGCCAGCCAGTCACTGTAATGCCGCAGCTATGTTGTTTGTGGGCATTACAGTGATTGGCTGGCCGCACAGCGTCACCTCGAGTATTTAAAACCGGGCGCCGCCATCTTGGACACAGTCGCTCCGGATCAGACAGTGTAGGGACCGCACTGCTGATTTAGGGAGAGATATATCCTGCAAAATAGTTAGTGTAGGGTCTGTAAAGGCTGCCAGAACAAACAAACAGTCCTTCTCAGGACTAATATCCATCCCAGGTATATCAGGCAGGCAGGCAGGCTGTATAGGAGACGCAGTGGTTATACCAGCAAACGCTGCATTACAGTCCTGTGTGCTGCTCCTGTTGCTGAAATTGCTGGACTTAGCTCCAGGTCCCGGGGGCCAGGAAAAATCCTTTTTTTTTATCTAAATCTTCTTTTTTTTTTCCTCCTTCACAATGTACAAATACCCATCTTTTTAACCTTTTGGTGTCCCCCACCCCCCCCCAAAAAAAAAGTGTGCCTCTGATTTTTCAGACACAAATATATCTGTTGAAAATAGTCTAGTGTAGGCCAGAGAAATAGAAGTGTGGTTTTGCAGTTCTATGGGCCATTTGTATCTAAAAAAACAGTTTGAGTGTGTCGCTCACTGTTCAGCTGCAAATATATATATTTAAAAAAGTCTGGTATACACCAGTAAATTTTTACTGTGGTTTTGCAGTTCCACGGTAAAACATCTCTATTATCCTGTTTTTGGCATTTTTTGCTGTATAAAAATAATAATAGTGTCTCCCTGATTTTTCAGACACAAATATATCTGTTGAAAATAGTCTGGTGCAGGCCAGAGAGACAGAAGTGTGCTTTTGCTGTTCCACGGTAATAAATCTCTATTATCCTGCTTTTTGCATTTTTTGCTGTAAAAAAAAAAAATAATAGTGTCTCCCTGATTTTTCAGACACAAATATATCTGTTGAAAATAGTCTGGTGTAGGCCCGAGAAATACAAGTGTGGTTTCGCAGTTCCACGGTACAAACCTCTGTATTATCCACTTTTGGGCCATTTATATTTCTAAAAAAAACAGTTTGAGTGTGTCGCTCACTGTTCAGCCGCAAATATATATATATTTAAAAAAGCCTGGTATACACCAGGAAATCTATAACTGTGGTTTTGCTGTTCCACAGTAAAAAATCTCTATTATCCTGCTTTTGGCATTTTTTGCCGTAAAAAATAAATAGTGTCTCCTGATTGTTCAGACACAAATATATCTGTTGAAAATAGTCTGGTGTAGGCCCGAGAAATACAAGTGTGGTTTTGCAGTTCCACGGTTTAAACCTCTGTATTATAAACTTTTGGGCCATTTGTATCTAATAAAAACAGTTTGAGTGTGTCGCTCACTGTTCAGCCTCAAATATTTCTATTTAAAAAAGTGTGGTATACCCCAGTAAACAATAACTGTGGTTTTGCCATCCCACGGTAAAAAATCTCTATTATTCAGGTTTTGGTAGTTTTTTCCGTAAAGAAAAACAGTAGTGTCTCCTGACTGTATTGACACAAAAATATATCTGTTGAAAATAGTCTTGTGTAGGCCCGACATCCCAGTGTGGTTTCGCAGTTCCACGGGTCAAATCGCTGTACTATCCAGTTTTGGGCCTTTGGTATCTAAAAAAAAAGCAGCTTGAGTGTGTCGCTCACTGTTCAGCCGCAAATATCTCTATTTAAAAAAGTGTGGTATACCCAGTAAACAATAACTGTGGTTATGCCATCCCACGGTAAAAAATCTCTATTATTCAGGTTTTGGTAGTTTTTTCCGTAAAGAAAACAGTAGTGTCTCCTGACTGTTGTGACACAAAAATATATCTGTTGAAAATAGTCTTGTGTAGGCCCGACATCCCAGTGTGGTTTCGCAGTTCCACGGGTCAAATCGCTGTACTATCCAGTTTTGGGCATTTGGTATCTAAAAAAAAAGCAGTTTGAGTGTGTCGCTCACTGTTCAGCCGCAAATATCTCTATTTAAAAAAGTGTGGTATACCCGGTAAACAATAACTGTGGTTTTCCTCTTCCACGGTTCTTATCTACTCTTTATTACCCTTTTTCCATTGATAGTGCAAGTGTAAGCTATTTTACTTCATTTACAATGGGCAAGGCGCGTGGCAAGGGACGTGGAAGTGGACGTTCTGGTGATGGTTCGTGCAGAGGACGGGGCCGTGGCCAAGGTGAAAATGTGCCACAACCAACAGCCACATCTTCTCGTTCCCACTTCTTGACCGAATTACTAGGGAAGCACAGAACAACACCAGTATTGAGAACTGATCAGTGTGAACAGGTTATTAATTGGATAGCAGACAATACTTCCAGTTACCTGGGCACCACCACCTCCGGTCTGTCTTCCACACGGTCAACTCTTAGTAGCCGTGAGTCTCGACCGCATACTCCTCCTCACCCTGATGCTCCTTCCTCCCACCATGCCGAGTGTCGTCAGACAGCAAGTGATCCCACACTTGGACACTCTGAAGAGCTGTTCACTGGTCCATTTCCATATTTGGGCCCCTCGCCTGCTCCGCTTGAAGTGGTGGAAGAGGAGACCCCATGTTGCGATGCCCAAATATTTGAACAGCCACGGCCACAGGAAGTCGACGTTGGCAATCTGTCACAAGAGGTGGACGATGACGAGACACAATTGCCAGGAAGTGAGGAGGAGGATCGTGGTGCGCAAGTGGAAGAGGAGGAGGTGGTGGATGATCTAGTAACGGACCCAACGTGGAAGGAGGACATGCAGAGTGAGGCCAGCAGCACACAGGGGGAGGGAGGCAGAGTACCCCAACAGGCAGGAAGAAGCAGTGTGGTGGCCGCAGACAGAAGGCAGGCAACCTTTCCCCGTAACACCAACACGAGGGACGTTGCCAGTACAAGCGGTAGGTCTTCCAGAGTCTGGAATTTTTTTAAAGACTCTGCTGATAACCCCAAAAAGGCCATATGTTCCACGTGCCATGCCAGCATCAGCAGGGGTGACAAAACTACCAGCCTGACCACCACCAGCATGATCAGGCACATGGCAGCAAAGCACCCGACTTTGTGGGGCGAAACCCAGGGTCCACGACCAGTGTCAGCGGGTGTCACCACTGCTTCTTCCACTGTTGTGCGTGCAATAGAACCCCCTGTTGTGTGTGCAAGGCAATCCCCTGTCCATACTGCATGTAAAGATGCCCCCTCCTCTCAGTCTTCACTTGTTATGGCAGTTTCTCAAGAAACAGCATCAACATCCACGTCCCACCGCAGCGTTCAATTGTTCATATCCCAGACCTTTGAACGAAAGCGGAAATTCGCAGCTAACGCCCCACAGGCCACAGTCCTAAATTCGCACATTTCACGACTGCTTGCATTGGAAATGCTGACTTTTAGGCTGGTGGAGACGGAATCCTTCCGCAATCTTATGGTGGTGGCCGTCCCTCGGTACTCGGTCCCCAGCCGACACTATTTTGCCCGGTGTGCCATCCCCTCACTACACAAGCACGTGTCCCAAAGCATCTGCCGAGCCCTCAACAACGCAGTTACTGGGAGAGTCCACCTGACAACGGACACGTGGACAAGTGCTTGTGGCCAGGGACGGTACATCTCTCTGACGGCACACTGGGTAAACATAGTGGAAGCCAGGACCCAGTCGGAACTTGGGACGGAACACATCCTCCCCACACCGAGGATTGCGGGCCCTATGTCAGTCAGACTTGCCCCCACAGTGTACAGCTCCTGCGCATCCTCCTCCTCCTCCTCATGTTCAGCCTCCATCTCAGATATCACCACATCAGTTACAAGCTGGAAGCATTGCAGTACTGCCTCCGCCAAGCGGCAACAGGCTGTGCGGAAACTCATAAGCTTAGGTGATAAACCTCACACTGCTTGTGAGTTGTGGACAGCTGTGAAAGAGCAGGCAGATCTGTGGCTGAGACCGCTGAACCTACAGCCCGGCATGGTCGTGTGTGACAATGGCCGTAACCTGGTGGCGGCTCTGAGGCGAGGTGAGATCACACACATACCATGCCTGGCTCATGTGCTTAACCTCGTGGTTCAGCGGTTTCTTAAATCGTACCCCGAGTTGCCAGATCTGCTCGTGAAAGTACGCCGCCTGTCAGCTCATTTTCGCAAGTCGGCTACAGCATCCGCCGCCCTTGCTGTGTTGCAGCAGTGTTTGCAGCTTCCGGCACACCGACTGGTGTGTGATGTCCCCACACGTTGGAACTCTACCCTCCACATGTTGCAAAGGATTTGTGAGCAGAAGAGAGCAGTTGTGGAGTACCAGCTGTAACAAGGTCGTCGATTTTCAGGTCAGACTCCACACATAAGACCTCAGGAGTGGACCTGGATGTCTGACATATGTACCATCCTGACAAACTTTGAAGAGGCCACCAAGATGGTGAGTGGCGATGACGCCATCATTAGTGTCAGCATCCCACTTGTCTGTCTTTTGCAACGCTCTCTGCAGAGAATTAAAGAGGAGGCATTGCAGCCAGAGTATGATGAGATGGATCAAGAAGCCGTAGCGGGCGATTACACACAGCCCAGCCTCATCTCATCCCAACGTGCATTGGGGGACAATGAGGGAGAGGAGGAGGAGCAGGAGGAAGAACAGGAGCTGCTATCAAGCGTTGTAGACGGTAGTACCTGTACAAGTGTCATACCGGGAGGTGTATTCACATGCACCGCTTCACACCCACACATGGGTATACGCTTCCTCGTTTCGGCTGTTTAATCTTCTTCTCCTTATCCTCAGCCTCCACCACCACTATACCACCAGGGTGCCAGCATTGCAAGTTCCTCCGTCCTAATTTTTGGCAGCTTTTGCTGGGAAAGCATAAGCAAATACCATGGGACACCTACTCCCCAATAATGGGACTTATGTTTGTAATATGCTGTACTGCAAGGCTCTTGTAAGGGGCATTGCAAGTTGCTCCGTCCTAATTTTTGGCAGCTTTTGCTGGGAAAGCATAAGCAAATACTATGGGAGACCCACTCCCCAACAATGGGACTTATGTTTGTAATATGCTGTACTGCATGGCTCTTGTAAGGGGCATTGCAAGTTGCTCCGTCCTAATTTTTGGCAGCTTTTGCTGGGAAAGCATAAGCAAATACCATGGGACACCCACTCCCCAATAATGGGACTTATGTTTGTAATATGCTGTACTGCATGGCTCTTGTAAGGGGCATTGCAAGTTGCTCCGTCCTAATTTTTGGCAGCTTTTGCTGGGAAAGCATAAGCAAATACTATGGGAGACCCACTCCCCAATAATGGGACTTATGTTTGTAATATGCTGTACTGCATGGCTCTTGTAAGGGGCATTGCAAGTTGCTCCGTCCTAATTTTTGGCAGCTTTTGCTTGCAAGGCATAAGAAAATACTATGGGAAACCCACTCCCCAATAATGAGACTTATGTTTGTAATATGCTGTACTGCATGGCTCTTGTAAGGGGCATTGCAAGTTGCTCCGTCCTAATTTTTGGCAGCTTTTGCTTGCAAGGCATAAGCAAATACTATGGGACACCCACTCCCCAATAATGGGACTTATGTTTGTAATATGCTGTACTGCATGGCTCTTGTAAGGGGCATTGCAAGTTGCTCCGTCCTAATTTTTGGCAGCTTTTGCTGGGAAAGCATAAGGAAATACTATGGGAGACCCACTCCCCAATAATGGGACTTATGTTTGTAATATGCTGTACTGCATGGCTCTTGTAAGGGGCATTGCAAGTTGATCCGTCCTAATTTTTGGCAGCTTTTGCTGGGAAAGCATAAGCAAATACTATGGGAGACCCACTCCCCAATAATGGGACTTATGTTTGTAATATGCTGTACTTCATGGCTCTTGTAAGGGGCAATGCAAGTTGCTCCATCCTAATTTTTGGCAGCTTTTGCTGGGAAAGCATAAGCAAATACTATGGGAGACCCACTCCCCAATAACGGGACTTATGTTTGTAATATGCTGTACTGCATGGCTCTTGTAAGGGGCATTGCAAGTTGCTCCGTCCTAATTTTTGGCAGCTTTTGCTTGCAAGGCATAAGCAAAGACTATGGGACACCCACTCCCCAATAATGGGACTTATGTTTGTAATATGCTGTACTGCATGTGACGCGCCCCCAGGGCCGTATGTACACGTGTGTGGGATACCCGGTGCCGGGTCTCTGGGGTCTGTAGTCTCCGTGGCGGTGACCCGGTCCCGTGGCTCAGGCTGGTCAAACTAGTGGCAGTCTTTCTTAGGTTTTGAGGTTAATTGTCCGACTGCGCCACCCATGGATTGCGGTCAGGGAGTACCACCACTGCGAGGCAGACCGCTGAGGCTGGTGTTGTGTGCGCAGCATAGAATGGGATAACTCCCCTCGGGAGGAGTATAGCCTCAGGGCAGTGAGTGTGGATGATGGGGGTGATGGTGCACGAGCACAGCAGGAACGACTCAGAGTCTTTGCAGTGCAGTTCAGGGTCTTTACTGATGATTATAAGGTAGACCCTCCCGGGAGTACTGGCTAGCATAAGAGGCCTGGTCAGTCTGTGAGCAAGCAGGAGTTCCCCTGGCCAGGTGGAGTTGTAGGCCTCCCCGTCTGTCTGCACTCTTCCTGGCTACCTTGCTGTAAGCGGGTAGAAGTAGCCCACGTCCCTGAGTGTACCGTGTAGTGCTCACCCGTATGGCTGGTGACTTGGGGCCTTCTGTTAGCCTCCGCTCCACGAAGGCGGTGCTGGTCCCTTGCTTGTGACTGAGCCTCCGGGTTTCTATGGCCAGAGGACCTGAAATCCCCTGCAGGCTGGTTTCTGCTGCTGGATATATAAGTCCTCACAGTTCGGACTCCTGTGTCCGGTTCCTATTGTCTTCTGCCAGGGCGAGCTCACTTCAGCTTCCATCCCCTGGTCTTTAGCTCCTAGCTCATACAGAGCTCCTTGCTGTTACTTTCCCTTGATCTCACTCTGACTCTGACTGTTCTCTGACTCACTCAACCCCGCCCCAGATCCAGTTTATAAGGGCAGAATTCTCCCCTCCCAGGACTGGGGCAGGAGGATGTTGCACGTTTAAGGGAGACCCAGTTGCTATAAATCGAAAAAAAGGTTTAGTTAACGCCCTCTGACCTCCATGTCATTTCCAAGGGGCATTGGAGTGGCTCGAAATTTTTGGTAGGCATTGCACTCACTGTATGCCCTATAACTGTGTAGCCGAACCGCTCCTTTTGTTACAGAAACATATCCTACAAGACATATCTGGTTGACTGGCCTGATATTGATATGAATGGTCCCTGTTCCTCCTGCTCTTTCTCCTTTGCCACCACCTCATCCATCATTTATCACCTGAAGCTTTGTTTTAACGGGAGTCATAGAACTGGGATAGTAGCAAGAAAACATCCAGCAATCCTCGGAGGAGGTAGGATATGCGCCAAAACGAGGACCACCTCAGGCCTAGCCGCTACTACATACATGCGCTTGCATTCCAAGAAAACAAAGCAGATGCTAACTTCTATCATCATCATCATGCTCCTCACCTAGGCACTCTCAACTCCCCTGATGGAGAAGCCAGGGCCCACCGGAGGAGTCTGGTTCTCTGGTGGGCTCGTCCAATGCTGCCCTAAAGCAGGCCAGGCTAAGAAAAGTGTGGGGGAAGGTAACAGGAGAAATCAGGACCGAGTATGGACACCTGGCCGCCACCTGGCGGCTGGGGACCAAGCGTGGACATCCGGCCGCCGGGCGGCTGGGGACAGAGTATGGATACCTCGCTGCCGAAGCGGCCATGAGGTAGTGGCCAGCCTCGGCCTCCTCCAAACTAAAAGGCCCCATTTCAAGTGAAAGCTAGCAGTATGGCGTTGCAGCCTGCGGGTGGGTGGGTGGTTGGCTGCATATTTTCGCTTGCATTTCAAGGAATGGGGGAGGTACAATTGAACACTGCCCTGGGACAAGGACTTGCACGGGGATAGTTGCAAGTCTGCATCTTCTGAGGCGGCAAGGATCACTTCTGATGGGCACACTTTTAGACAGTGACCTGGGGGTCAGAGATGCTTCCAGGGGTCTTCCCCATGCTGATCCCTTGTCTTTTCAGCACTGTATGCATGTGTCACACAGCACATGGCCAGATAAGGTTGTAAAATGTTAAAATGACATTTCCCGGTGAACTCATTTGTCACGTTTGAAAGCAATACAAAAGTGCAGAAACGCATGAAAAATGCTACTTGTGAACATAGCCCAAGGTGTGGAGGAGTATTTTTGTTTTTGGTTATTTATTTTACCTTATACACAAGTTTTTACCCTGGAAAGGAAATTCCTTAACATATTTCACAGGAAAACCGTTTCAATTTCGTTTTTGAACGGTTTATTGTGAGCCCGCAAAAGTGGCTTAATACCTCTGACCACGTTGTTGACAGCAGTGACCTGGGGGTCAGAAATGCTTCCAGGGGCGATCCCCATGCTGCCCCCATGTCTTTTGAGCACTGTCACTATCGTTTTGGGCACTTTTTAGGCTTTCTACAGACTGCCGGGGGTGCTGCCGCAAAAATGCTTGGGTCTCTCATAGACTAACATTGGGCTCGTTGCTCGGGTCGAGCACCCGAGTATCACGGTAAGCTCGGCCCGAGCTTCGAGCACCCAAGCATTTTAGTGATCGCTCAACACTATCAGTCGTCATCTTGGTGAGGACACGGAAGTCTTGCCCGTTACCAGTCTGGCACCCATGGCTGACTTTATGTTACGCTGCCTTAACCGTGACCCTCGCATTGTCAAAACGTTGGGTGACAGTCATTACTAGTTGATGACACTTTTAGACCCCCTCTACAAGGAGAACTTTCACTCTCTTATTCCTGAGTTGGAGAGGTCTACAAAAATGGGGCAGTACCAGAAGGCCCTTGCTGCAGAAGTATTAAAAAAATTCCCATCTGAACACGGTAGCGGCAGAGGTCACTGTTCGCTGCCCAACTAAGGCATACAGGCGAGAGAGACGCAACTCCAATCCAGCAGAGGCAGGGGAACACTGTCAATGTTCTAGGACAGTTTTCTGAGACCTGCCCAGTTACAGGCCCTGAGGCGCAGGGTACTCTCACAAGGAGTGGAAAGTTTCAAAAGATGGTGAGGGAGTACCAACGTCCTCCGTGATTCCTCTGTGCCTTTTAATTATTGGGTATCCAAGCTGGACACTTGGAATGAACTCACTCTGTATGCCTTGGAGGTCCTGGCCTGCCCTGCCACTAGCGTGTTATCGGAGCATGTTTTTAGTGCCGCTGGGGGAATTATAACTGATAAGCGCACTCGCCTGTCAACTGACAATGCTGACAAGCTAACCCTTATCAAAATGAACAAGGGCTGGGTTGGGCCAGACTTCTCATCACCACCAAATGACAGCAGAGTAACATAAAGTCAAATCCACTGTGTTATTTCGGGAGGTGTATTCCCATGCATCGCTTCACACCCACACATGGGTATATGCTTCCTCATTTCGGCTGTTTTTTGCTCTTCTCCTTATCCTCAGCCTCCACGACCACTATACCACCAGGGTGACCGTGGTACATGTTGCCAGCATTGCAAGTTCCTCTGTCCTAATTTTTGGCAGCTTTTGCTTGGAAGGCATAGGCAAAGACTATGGGAGACCCACTCCCCAATAATGGGAATAATGTTTTTAATATGCTGTACTGCATGGCTCTTGTATGGGGCATTAAAATCGTCTTGTTAAGCTACTGTGACCTCCACGTCTCTTCCACAGGGCGTTGATATTGTCTTTTTATTCCACTGTAACCTCCACCACTCTTCCAAGGGGCATTGATATTGTCTTTTTATTCCACTGCGACCTCCACCACCCTTCCAAGGGGCATTAAAACCGTCTTTGTTAAGCTACTGTGACCTCCACGTCTCTTCCACGGGGCATTGATATTGTCTTTTTATTCCACTGTAACCTCCACCACTCTTCCAAGGGGCATTAAAACTGTCTTGTTAAACCACTCTGAACTCCACGTCTCTTCCAAGGGGCATTAAAACCATCTTGTTAAGCTACTGTGACCTCCACATCTCTTCCAAGGGGCATTAAAGCTGTCTTGTTAAACCACTCTGAACTCCACGTCTCTTCTAAGGGGCATTAAAACCGTCTTGTTAAACCACTCTGAACTCCACAGCTCTTCCAAGGGGCATTGACATGTTGTTTTTAATTACCTCTAACCTCCACGACTCTTGCAACGGGCATTGCATTTCCTCCTAATTTTTGTCAGCTTTTGCTTTTCAATGCATAGGCGAACACTAAGGGAGACCCACTCCCCAATAATGGGTAGAAGGTTTTTAATACGCTGTAATCCACGTCTGTTTCAAGGGGCATTGCAGTGCCTAATAATTTTTGGAAAGCCTTCCATTCCCTGCTTAGGCCAACAGTGTACAGGAGACCCAGTTGCTATAAATCGAAAAAACGGTTTAGTTAAGGCCCTCTGACCTCCATGTCACTTCCAAGGGGCATTGGAGTGCCTCGAAATTTTTGGTAGGCATTGCATTCACTGTATGCCTTATAACTGTGTGGCTGAACCGCTCCTTTTGGTACAGAAACATATCCTACAAGACATGTGTGGTTGGCTGGCCTGATATTGATGTGAATGGTCCCTGTTCCTCCTGCTCTTTCTCCTTTGCCACCACCTCATCCATCATTCATCACCTGAAGCTTTGATTTAACGGGAGTCATAGAACTGGGATAGTAGCAGGAAAACATCCAGCAATCCTCGAAGGAGGTAGAATATGCGCCAAAACGCTGACCACCTCAGGCCTAGCTGCTACTACATACATGCACTTGCATTCCAAGGAACAGAAAGCTAAGGAGGTGGATGGCCTCATGATCATGAATAATTTACTCGTTGTGTAGGAGGCCGACCACTGCTGCTGTCTACCTTTTGAACTTTGTGTTGAAGCCTGATTGACCCAGGACCCGCAATCCTCTATGTCTGGAGGACATGTTGCATCCCAGTGTCCAACTGTGTCCCGGCTTCCACAATATTAACCCAGTGTGAAGGCGTCAGTGAGATGGACCATTCCTGGCCACATTCACTTGTCCACGTGTTTGTGGTTAGGCTGTCCTTCCCACTAAATGCACTGGGGAGGGCACAGGTAATGTTTTGGCATGCGCGCTTGTGTATAAGGCGCTCCGGGACAAATAGGGGCGGCTGGGGACCGTTTATGGACACCCGGCCACCCCCACGCGGCTGGGGACTGTGTGTGGGCACCCGGCCGCGGGGCAGCTGGGGACTGAGTATGGACACCCGGCCGCCCCCAGGCGGCTGGGGACCAAGCGTGGACACCCGGCCGCCGGGCGGCTGGGGACTGAGTATGAATACCAGGCTACCGACGCAGCCATGACGTGGTGGCCAGATTCCACCTCCACATGCCTAAAAGGCCCAATTTCAAGTGCAAGCAAGCTAGCATTATGGTATTGCAGCCTGGGGGTGGGTGGGTGGCAGGCTGCATACTTGCGCTTGTATTGCAAGTTATGGGGGAGGTACAATTGAACACTGCCCTGGGACAAGGACTTGCACGGGGATAGTTGCAAGTCTGCATCTTCTGATGCGGAAAGGATCTCTACTGATGGGCACACTTTTAGGCAGTGACCTGGGTGTCAGAGATGCTTCCAGGGGTCTTCCCCATGCTGTTCCCATGTCTTTTTAGCACTGTATGCATGTGTCACACAGCACATGGCCAGATAAGGTTGTAAAATGTTAAAATGACATTTCCCGGTGAATGCATTTGTCACGGTTAAAAGCAATACAAACGTGCAAAAACGCATAAAAAATGCTACTTGTGAACATAGCCCAAGGTGTGGAGGAGTATTTTTGTTTTTGGTTATTTATTTTACCTTATACACAAGTCTTTACCCTGGAAAGGATGTTCCTTAACCCTTTTCCGACCTGGTCAGTAATAGTACGCACCAGGTCGGGAAGGCCGGTTCAGCGGGGGCTCCGGCGGTGAGCCCGCACTGAAGCGAGCACATGTCAGCTGATTATTGGAATCGCAATCCACCCGCGGCTGTTAACATGTTAAATCTCTGACAGTGGCATTTAACTCGCGCTTCCGCGAGTCCTAAGCCCCGCCCATCAGTGACCTCGTCACGTGATCGCGGGTCACCAATGGGTGGGCATGACAAATCAGGGTCTGCAGCAGACGCCTGTGGTTGTCATGTCTCAATTGCTATGAGCGCCACCTAGTGGTCAGCGCTCATAGCAAGTGAGCATTTCTCCTGCATACAAGCGATCTGCTCATTGCTTGTATGCAGTAGAAGCAATCAGACAACTGCTGCTTCTAGTCTCCTCTGGAGACTATAGAAGCAAGCAGAAAGTGTAAAAAAAAAGTTTTTAAAAAAATAAAAAAAATAAAAAATATATAAAAGTTTAAGTCACCCCCCTTTTGCCCCATTCAAAATAAAATATATATATATAAAAAAAAAAACACATACACATATTTGGTATCGCCGCATTCAGAATCACCCGATCTATCAATATAAAAGAAGAATTAATACAATCAGTAAACGGCGTAACGAGAAAAAAATTTTAAACGCCAGAATTAAGTTTTTTTGGTCGCTACAACTTTGCAATAAAATGCAATAACGGGCGATCAAAACATCGGATCTACCCCAAAATGGTATCAATAAAAACGTCAGCCCGGCACGCAAAAAATAAGCCCTCACCTGGCCCCAGATCCCGAAAAATGGAGAAGCTAAGGGTCTCGGAAAATGGCGTCATTTTTTTTGTTTTTTTTAGCAAGCTTTGGATTTTTTTTACACCACTTAAATAAAAAGAACCTATACATGTTTGGTGTCTATGAACTCATAACGACCTGGAAAATAATGATGGCAGGTCAGTTTTAGCAAGCTGTGAACGTGGTAAAAAAATGGACCCAAAAAACAACTGTGGAATTGCATTTTTTTTTGCAGTTTCACTGCACTTGGAATTTTTTTCCCATTTTCCAGCACACGATATGGTAAAACCAGTGATGCTGTTTAAAAGTACAACTCGTCCCGCAAAAAATAAGCCCTCACATGGCCATATTGAACGAAAATTAAAAAAGTTCTGGCTCTGGGAAGAAGGGGAGCAAAAAAGAAAAACACAAAAACAGAAAGACCCATGGTCGTTAAGGGGTTAACATATTTCACAGGAAAGCACTTTCACTTCCGTGTTTGAAAGTTTTATTGTGAGCCTGTAAAAGTGGCTTAATACCTCTGACCACGTTGTTGACAGCAGTGACCTGGGGGTCAGAAATGCTTCCAGGGGCGATCCCCATGCTGTCCCCATGTCATTTGAGCACTGTCACTATCGTTTTGGGCACTTTTTAGGCTTTCTACAGACTGCCGGGGGAGCCGCCGCAAAAATGTTCGGGTCTCCCATAGACTGACATTGGGCTCGTTGCTCGGGTCGAGCACCCGAGTATCACAGTGAGCTCTGCCCGAGCTTCGAGCACCCGAGCATTTTAGTGCTCGCTCAACACTAATGCTGATACATACAGTACAGACCAAAAGTTTAGACACACCTTCTCATTTACAGATTTTTCTGTATTTTCATGACTATGAAAATTGTACATTCACACTGAAGGCATCAAAACTATGAATTAACACACATGGAGTTATATGCTTAACAAAAAAGTGTGAAACAACTGAAAATATGTCTTATATTCTAGGTTCTTCAAAGTAGCCACCTTTTGCTTTGATGACTGCTTTGCACACTCTTGGCATTCTCTTGATGAGCTTCAAGAGGTAGTCACCGGAAATGGTTTTCACTTCACAGGTGTGCCCTGTCAGGTTTAATAAGTGGGATTTCTTGCCTTATAAATGGGGTTGGGACCATCAGTTGTGTTGTGCAGAAATCAGGTGGATACACAGCTGATAGTCCTACTGAATAGACTGTTAGAATTTTTATTATGGCAAGAAAAAGGCAGCTAAGTAAAGAAAAACGAGTGGCCATCATTACTTTAAGAATTGAAGGTCAGTTAGTCTGAAAAATTGGGCAAACTTTGAAAGTGTCCCCAAGTGCAGTTGCAAAAACCATCAAGCGCTACAAAGAAACTGCCTCACATGAGGACCGCCCCAAGAAAGGAAGACCAAGAGTCACCTCTGCTTCTGAGGATAAGTTTATCCAAGTCACGAGCCTCAGAAATCGCAGGTTAACAGCAGCTCAGATTAGAGACCACACAGAGTTCTAGCAGCAGACACATCTCTACAACAACTGTTAAGAGGAGACTTTGTGTAGCAGGCCTTCATGGTAAAATAGCTGCTAGGAAACCACTGCTAAGGACAGGCAACAAGCAGAAGAGACTTGCTTGGGCTAAAGAACACAAGGAATGGACATTAGACTAGTGGAAATCTGTGCTTTGGTCTGATGAGTCCAAATTTGAGATCTTTGGTTTCAACCACCGTGTCTTTGTGCGACGCAGAAAAGGTGAACGGATGGACTCTACATGCCTGGTTCCCACCATGAAGCATGGAGGAGGAGGTGTGATGATGTGGGGATGCTTTGCTGGTGACACTGTTGGGGATTTATTCAAAATTGAAGGCATATTGAACCAGCATGGCTACCACAGCATCTTGCAGCGGCATGCTATTCCTTCCGGTTTGCGTTTAGTTGGACCATCATTAATTTTTCAACAGGACAATGACCCCAAACACACATCCAGCCTGTGTAAGGGCTATTTGACCAAGAAGGAGAGTGATGGGGTGCCACGCCAGATGACCTGGCCTCCACAGTAACCAGACCTGAACCCAATCGAGATGGTTTGGGGTGAGCTGGACCGCAGAATGAAGGCAAAAGGGCCAACAAGTGCTAAGCATCTCTGGGAACTCCTTCAAGATTGTTGGAAGACCATTTCCGGTGACTACCTCTTGAAGCTCATCAAGAGAATGCCAAGAGTGTGCAAAGCAGTCATCAAAGCAAAACGTGGCTACTTTGAAGAACCTAGAATATAAGACATATTTTCAGTTGTTTCACAATTTTTGTTAAGTATATAATTCCACATGTGTTAATTCATAGTTTTGATGCCTTCAGTGTGAATGTACAATTTTCATAGTCATGAAAATACAGAAAAATCTTTAAATGAGAAGGTGTGTCCAAACTTTTGGTCTGTACTGTATATATGGGGAAAGAACCAAGCTTACTACATAAATACAGCAACAGAACCAAGCTTACTAGATAGAGACAGGGACAGGACCAAGTTTACTGCATAGATACAGGAACAAAACCAAGCTTACTGCATAGATATGGTACCAGAATTGAGCCTACTGCATAGATATGAAAACAGAATCAAGCTTACTACATACAGTACCAGAACTGAGCTTACTGCATAGATACAGGATCAAAACCAAGCTAACTACAGAGATGTGGGAACAAAATACAATGGCAGAATGTCAGAATAAAAAGTCTGTGGATTGGAAATTGCAATTATTTTCTTAGTTTTGCCTAATTCTTCAAACAGCAAGCTATGAGGACAAAAATATTATGCAAAAGTTATATAGTGAGGCTCTTTTGCATACCTCCTTTGAAAAACACAAAACAAAAATTTTGGAAATTTTATTTTCACCCTCAAAAAATATATTCTGATTTTGTTTTAGGATACTATTCAAATTCGTCTGTTTTCACACTCTCTGTGATCATCACATCACTGCCCATATGCAGTTTGCCTACATACAATCACCAGCCAACCTCTTTCTCTTCAGCTTTTCTCAATTGAAACATGAAAGAAAGTGAAGAGAAAGCAGATGGCATGTGATTGTATATATGCAAGTTGCATATGAAGCAGTAATGTGACAAGCACAGAGACTATGAAAGCAGTAGAATCATAATAGTACATTACACAATGTTAGGAGTCAAAGTGAAATCTTACAAGTATACTAGAAACCTCATTAAAAGGGAACTTGTCACCTGAAGAAATGCTATTTATTTGCAGATATAGGGTCAATCTGCAGGTAAATAGCTTTTAAAGCCTGGTTAGCTGGCTTATTGGAAAAGTGATGGCTACGGGTAGAAAATAACATTTTATTCTCCCTGCTACCACTCACATCCTGTCATAGGGTCTGTGCAAGGAGACATTACAGTTAGGCATGAGCGAACATTTCATTGTTCGGTTCGGAAAAGTTCGCCGAACAAATTGATATTCGCTGAATTTATTCCCCGAATGTTCGCCGAACATTTCCGAATCCCATAGGAGTCAATGGGGGTACCAAAAAATGCATAGACAACACCTATAAACGGGACCAAAAGCAGCCAAAACACATCAAATTAGGTGTAGACACCAGGGAAGTGCAATCAATTGACACAGAGTACAAGTACTATAATTATTATTACTGTGACAGTGTCATTTATTCTGTTGCGCTTTACATGTCAAAATGGGTCACTGACTGATACAACAGGATAGAGGACCCTGCCTGCGAGGGCGCACTGTCACGGACGTGGTTTGTGGAACTACTGTGCTACGGACCCCGGAGAGCCTGGAGGGGCGTGACTAAGCGCGCACCGGACTGTTCACTAGATGGTGAGGTTAGACTTGGCTCCCGATGAACGCTAGGTGCCACTCCAGGACAGACCAATGTACGCGCAGCAGCTGGACCCAGTAGGACAGACTAGATGGTGCAGCAGGCAGAGTCTGTATCAGAGTGCAGCAGGCAGAGTCTGTATCAGAGTGCAGCAGGCAGAGTCTGTATAAGAGTGCAGCAGGCAGAGTCTGAATCAGAGTGCAGCAGGCAGAGTCTGTATCAGGAGTGCAGCAAGCAGAGTCTGTATCAGAGTGCAGCAGGTAGAGTCTGTATCAGAGTGCAACAGGCAGGGTCTGTATCAGGAGTGCAGCAGGCAGAGTCTGTATCAGGAGTGCAACAGGCAGAGTCTGTATTGGAGTGCAGCAGGTAGTCTGTATCAGAGTGCAGCAGGCAGTGTCTGTATCAGGAGTGCAGCAGGCAGAGTCTGTATCAGGAGTGCAGCAGGCAGAGTCTGTATAAGAGTGTAGCAAGCAGAGTCTGTACCAGGAGTGCAGCAGGCAGAGTCTGTATCAGGAGTGCAGCAGTCAGATTTGGTATCAGAGTGCAGCAGGCATAGTCTGTATCAGAGTGCAACAGGCAGGGTCTGTATCAGAGTGCACCAGGCAGAGTCTGTATCAGGAGTGCAGCAGGCAGAGTCGTCTGTATCAGAGTGCAGCAGGCAGAGCCTGTATCAGGAGTGCAGCAGGTAGAGCCTGTATCAGGAGTGAAGCAGGCAGAGTCTGTATCAGAGTGCAGCAAGCAGAGTCTGTATCAAAGTGCAGCAGGCAGAGTCTGTATCAGAAGTGCAGCAGGTGGAGTCTGTATCAGAGTGCAGCAGGCTGAGCCTGTATCAGGAGTGCAGCAGGTAGAGCCTGTATCAGGAGTGAAGCAGGTAGAGTCTGTATCAGAGTGCAGCAGGCAGAGTCTGTATCAAAGTGCAGCAGGCAGAGTCTGTATCAGAAGTGCAGCAGGTGGAGTCTGTATCAGAGTGCAGCAGGCAGAGTCTGTATCAGGAGTGCAGCAGACAGAGTCTGTATTAGAGTGCAGCAGGCAGAGTCTGTATCAGAGTGCAGCAGCAGAGTCTGTATCAGAGTGCAGCAGGCAGAATCTGTATCAGAGTGCAGCAGGCAGAGTCTCTATCAGGAGTGCAGCAGTCAGAGTCTGTATCAGAGTACAGCAGGCAGAGTCTGTATCAGAGTGCAGCAGTGGAGTCTGTGTCAGAGTGCAGCAGGCAGAGTCTGTATCAGAGTGCAGCAGGCAGAGTCTCTATCAGGAGTGCAGCAAGGACTGGTACGCAACCTTACACAACTTAGACTGCAGAACAGGAAGGTTCCACTACAGCAAACCCAAATAGATGAGACCCAATCAGGATTCCCCACATTTAAAAAAAATAGTGGCGGACACTAGCAATGTCTAATCAAATTCACTACAGTAGAAATAGTGTAAATAAGACCCACACCTCTTCCAGTACAGCCAACCCAGGAGATGGAGACCTAACCAGGAGTGTTCACATTGCCCTAAATGAGGGCCTAACACCACCAAAATAGCATCAATGTCATCAGACTACAAGTAGTTTAACGCAGACCCATACCTGTCCCACTACAGCCAACCCAAGAGATGCAGACTCAATCGGAAGTGTTTACATTTAAAACAATGGGGCCAAAGACCACCACTTCCGTGGACAGCAGATTGGAGATGGTGGAGTTCAACCTCTTAGCTTTGTCATGTGTAGAAAAAAACAATCTTTTATGTGACCACAAAAGCGGGATTGAGGGCTGGCTGCTGTGCTGAGAGAGGGCAGAGTACGGTGAAACGGACAAACCGATAGACCGTGAGTGAGGTGCAGGCGGAGATGTTACGGTGGTTTGAGAAACGTGTGGTGTGCTCAGAGAAACAAACACAGCAGGCATGTCCGCTTCACTTACAGCTGACGGGCTGTCACTCAGCCTAATTGCAGCAGGTATACAACTGGTTCTGTCGGACACCTGCGTGATACAACTTGGCATGGTAACAGAGGAGGAGGAAGAAGCAGCAGAGGTGTGTGATGGTTGTTTATTGAAAATCAATTTAGAGTTTATCACGTTTGCATACCCGTTTGGGGAGAACAATATCTGCACCAAATGCTCAATTTCACTACAGTATAACTATAGAAATGCATGGAGACCAAAACCTCTTCCACTACAGTCAACCCAATGGATGGAGACCCATTCAGGATTCCCCACATTTCCAAAAATTAGCGGCAGACGCCAGCAAAGTGTAATCAATTTCACTACAGTAGAAATAGTGTAAATAAGACCCACACCTCTTCCAGTACAGCCAACCCAGGAGATGGAGACCTAACCAGGAGTGTTCACATTGCCCAACACAACCGAAGTGGCATCAATTTCACTAGAGTATAAGTATTGAAAAGGAGGCCTAAACCAGTTCCACTACAGCCAACCCAATAGATGGAGACCCAATCATGATTCTCCACATTTCAAAAAATTAGTGGCAGATACTAGCAATGTCTAATCAATTTCACTACAGTAGAAATAGTGTAAATAAGACCCACACCTCTTCCAGTACAGCCAACCCAGAAGATGTATACCTAGCCAGGAGTGTTCACATTGCCCTAAATGAGGGCCTAACACCACCAAAGTGGCATCAATTTCACTAGATTATAAGTATTGCAAAGGAGGCCAAAACCAGTTCCTCTACAGCCAACCCAATAGATGGAGAACCAGTCATGATTCTTCACATTTCAAAAAATTAGTGGCAGACACTAGCAATGTCTAATTAATTTCACTACAGTAGAAATATTGTAAATAAGACCCACACCTCTTCCAGTACAGTCAACACAGGAAATGGAGACCTAACCAGGAGTGTTCACATTGCCCTAAATGAGAGCCTAACACCACCGAAGTGGTATCAATGTCATCAGACTACAAGTAGTTTAACGCAGACCCAAACCTGTCCCAATACAGCTAACCCAATGGATGGAGACACAATCAGAATTCTCCACATTTCCCTAAATTAGGGCCAAAAACCAGCAGCAGCAGCAAGAGCAGGCACAGAAGCCATATCACAGACTGAAATTTCAAGAGATCAATGCAACAGACTCAAAACGACAACTTCGCCTAATCTGTGCAGACTGCAATTGGGGTGCAAAAGTCCTTGGAGATCCATGACTTGTTCATCTTGATGAAAGTTAGGCAGTCTACATTTTCAGGAGACAGCCGTGTGCACTTATCCATCAAGACACTACCAGCAGCGCTGAAGACACATTCAGAGAGAATGCAGGCTTCCAGGCATGATAAAACCTCCAAGGCATGAGAGGCAAGATCAGGCCATTCCTCCATTTTTGAAGACCAAAATGTAAAAGGGTCCAAACCCTCCCTGATGATATTCATATTTAGCTCTAGATACTCCTGCACCATCCTCTCCAGTCGTTCACCACGTGTCAGACATGTACTCTGTTGTGCTGGGGCACGAGCTGCTGCAAAAATGTGTGAAAGGACTGCCAGAAATTGATTCTGCCACTTACTCTGCTGCTGCTACTAATGTTTTGGCATTGAAGAACTGATGTGCCAGAGGTTGAAAGACTACAGCTGCGATGCAAACTGTGTGCCTCACTGTTATCTTGGGGAAAACCTCTATTAAGGTAGCTTAAAAGCTTGTTTTGATACGCCAACATAAGCGGGTTCCTTTCCAGGGCGAGAAGCATCTGGCAAAATTGACTCTTATAACGTGGATCTAACAGAGTGGCAACCCAGTAGTCAGCATTAGCTTGAATCCTAACTATACGGGGATCATGTTGCAGATAGTGCATCAAGAAGGCACTCATATGTCGGGCTCTTCCAGGAGGTCCAAAGCCAGGCTGTATTATGGGCTGCGTAACACTGATGCTTGTTTCCTCCGTCCCCTCCTGCCAACCACGATTAAAAGAGGGGATGATTATCCTCTTCATCCTCTGACAGCTGCTCGCCCATCAACTCTTCCTCCTCCATTAGTTCCTTGGCTCTTGCGCCTTCACTAACAGTTTGCCTGGTATCACCAAACCCCCTCGATCTATGTAATCCACCGTCACTTGGCATCCGCCTGTGGGACGACAGTCTGGAAATTTGAGACATTGGTATCCCATCCGCATCCTCCTCTTCTTCTGGGGCCACCACCTCCTGCCGCAGGTTATTCAAAGTTTGCTCCAGCATGTGTATGACCGGAATAGTGATGCTGATGACGGCATCATCAGCGCTAACCAGTTTAGGTGCCATTTCAAAACCGTGCAGAAGTGTGCAGAGGTCCTTAATCTGTTCCCACTCCGCAAATGTGATATGCCCCAAGTCCTTACTGTGTTGCCCCAAGCTATACGTCATGACATACTGCGTCAGAGCTCATTGCTTCTTTCACAGTCACTGCAACATGTGCAGAGTTGAATTCCACTGCGTCGGCACATCGCAGATCAAGCTGTTACCTGGCACCGACAAAGACCTCTGTATCGATGCAAGTCGATGACACGAGGGGTGCGAACGGCGGAAGGGAGCACACAGCTTCCATACTTTGTGAAGCAGCTCATCCAGGCCAGGATAGTGGTGGAGAAATCACTGTACCACCAGGTTCAGGACGCGAGCCATGCAAGGCACGTGTGCGAGCTTGCCTTGGCCTAGGGACGCTAACAGGTTAGCACCATTATCGCACCATTATCGCACACGGTCTTCCTTGGCTCTAGGTTCAGCGGAGACAGCCATTTCTCAAACTGAGCATGGATAGCTGCCCACAACTCTTCACCTGTATGACTGCGATCTCCAAGGCATATTAATTTGAGGACTGTCTGATAACGGTGAGCCCTGACTGCGCAGTATGAAGGTGGTGTGTATTCGCTCTGCACCCTTGGAGAGTGTGTCTCGTTAAGGCAGAGGTTGAGTGCGCAGGTGGAGGCCCTAGTGGAGGTGAAGGACGCAGAAGCAGCGGAGGAAGTGAGAAATACAGAGGTTTCTTCTGCAAGCCTTGGGGATTCCATGATTTGTGGAGAAGCCCCTTCCCCTCCTGCGCCCACAGCTACCAGAGAGTCACCCAGTACCCAGTCAGCGTGATGTAACGCCCTTGGCCATGCTTACTCATCCAGGTGTCTGTGATGAAATGCACCCTGGCACACGTAGATTTAGACAAGGAACGGATGATGTTGTCTGCGACATGCTGGTGTAGCGAAAGCACTTTCTTAGTGAAGTAAAGGCGACTGGGCAACTGGTACTGGAGGACTGCGACGGCCATCAGTTTTCAGAAACCGTCTGTATCTACCAGGTGGAAAGGCAGCATTTCCGTGGCCAACAGATTGAAGATGGTGGAGTTCAACCTCTTAGCTTTGTCATGCTTAGGATGAAACAATCTTTTACATTACCACTACTGCAGGACCGAGGGCTGGCTAAGGTGCTGAGAGAGGGCGGGGTATGGTGAACCGGAAAAACTGGTGGAGCGTGAGTGAGGTGCAGATGTTACAGTGGATTGAGAAACATGCGGTGTGCTCGGTGAAACAAACACAGCAGGCATGTCCTCTGCCATTACAGCTGATGGGCTGTCACTCAGGCTGACTGGAGCGGGTAAAGAACTGGAGTTTCTGCGATGGGAGACCTGCTTGACAATACTTGGCCCAGTAACAGAGGAGGAGGAAGAAGCAGCGGATGCGTTTGATGGGGCAGCTGATGGTTGTTGAGGTGCACTGGTCCACATTTCAGCGTGGTAAGATTCCCAGCGTAAAGAATAGAGATGAGCGTTGTTCGACTCGAACTGTTCGCCAATCTCAAATTCGAGCTGTTTTGGGCGGTGTTCGAGCCGTTCGGCGAACACGAACGATTTGAGAAAAATTCGGCTGTTCGAGGTTATGTTCGATAACTGTTCGTGCACCAAAATCATAACTGGATTTTTTCTCAGTAATGATGAAAATTAATGTTAATACACAGTTTGAGTGTACAGCGGGGTGGGGGAAGGGGCAGGGGATGGATCTCTGCAGGAATAATGAAGATCTCCATTTTTTTTTCTCTTTCACGCATTTACAGTGGGGAGGTGCAATCTGTCAGCCTATCAGCAGCGCACACACGGAGCGAAGTGCTTTTTTTCACACAAGCAAGGGCATGTGTCATTGGCAGTGTATGTCACATGTCCTTGCCCTATAAGACCAAGCCATTTTCCCCATCGCCACCATTTTCTCACTGCTGCAGCTGCGTGTTAGACGGCACCGCTGTTGCTGTGTGCGCTATACCTTGTTAATTTCAAGCCAATTTTCGCACAAATCTACAGATAGCTTTGGAGTAAGGAATAGTTGTGATTGCAGTCCTTTTAAGGACTAGGTTACAGCATTTCCTACGACTTTTATCAGGCAGGTCTGTGCTCTTAAATAGATAGGTTGTGGGAGTAAAGACTAATTGTAATTGCAGTCCTTTTCAGGACTAGGTTACATCAGTTCCTATCAGTTTTTGCCAGGCAGGTCTGTGCCAGTGCTGTACAAGTTTTTTTCACAGCATTTGGCTGAATCTAGCAAAGCTAATCCTTTTTGGCCTATTGCAGAGTGTGTTAGTCAGTGGAGTAGCCTATCTGTGTTGCAAGATATACCACCTGTGTATAGAATACCAATTTTTTTACTGCACCTAGTGAAGTAAAATCTTTTGGGCATAGCATCATTCTATTAGTCCATCTATACTGACCTCCATCAGGTTGCAAATTGAATATAATTTTTTTCTGCATCTAGCTCTGAAATAATATTTGGGCTTCTAGGAGTGTGTGGGACTTGTTCTATTAGTCCATCTATACTGACCTCCATCAGGTTGCAAACTGAATATAATTTTTTTCTGCATCTAGCTCTGAAAAAATATTTGGGCTTCTAGCTGTGTGTGGGACTTGTTCTATTAGTCCATCTATACTGACCTCCATCAGGTTGCAAACTGAATATAATTTTTTTCTGCATCTAGCTCTGAAAAAATATTTGGCCTTCTAGCAGTGTGTGGGACTTTCTCTATTAGTCCATCTATACTGACCTCCATCAGGTTGCAAATTAAAAATAATTTTTATATGCATCTAGCTCTGAAAAAATATTTGGCCTTCTAGCAGGGTGTGGGACTTTCTCTATTAGTCCATCTATACTGACCTCCATCAGGTTGCAAATTAAAAATATTTTTTTTTCTGCATCTAGCTCTGAAAAAATATTTGGCCTTCTAGCAGTGTGTGGGACTTTCTCTATTAGTCCATCTATACTGACCTCCATCAGGCTGCAAATTAAAAATAATTTTAATCTGCATCTACCTCTGAAAAAATATTTGGCCTTCTAGCTGTGTGTGGGACTTGTTCTATTAGTCCATCTATACTGACCTCCATCAGGTTGCAAACTGAATATAATTTTTTTCTGCATCTACCTCTGAAAAAATATTTGGGCTTCTAGCTGTGTGTGGGACTTGTTCTATTAGTCCATCTATACTGACCTCCATCAGGTTGCAAACTGAATATAATTTTTTTCTGCATCTAGCTTTGAAAAAATATTTGGCCTTCTAGCAGTGTTTGGGACTTTCTCTATTAGTCCATCTATACTGACCTCCATCAGGTTGCAAATTAAAAATAATTTATATCTGCATCTAGCTCTGAAAAAATATTTGGCCTTCTAGCAGTGTGTGGGACTTTCTCTATTAGTCCATCTATACTGACCTCCATCAGGTTGCAAATTAAAAATAATTTTTTGTCTGCATCTAGCTCTGAAAAAATATTTGGCCTTCTAGCAGTGTGTGGGACTTTCTCTATTAGTCCATCTATACTGACCTCTATCAGGTTGCAAACTGAATATATTTTTTTTCTGCATCTACCTCTGAAAAAATATTGGGCTTCTAGCTGTGTGTGGGACTTGTTCTATTAATCCATCTATACAGACCTCCATCAGGTTGCAAACTGAATATAATTTTTTTCTGCATCTACCTCTGAAAAAATATTTGGGCTTCTAGCTGTGTGTGGGACTTGTTCTATTAGTCCATCTATACTGACCTCCATCAGGTTGCAAACTGAATATAATTTTTTTCTGCATCTAGCTCTGAAAAAATATTTGGCCTTCTAGCAGTGTGTGGGACTTTCTCTATTAGTCCATCTATACTGACCTCCATCAGGTTGGAAATTAAAAATAATTTATATCTGCATCTAGCTCTGAAAAAATATTTGGCCTTCTAGCAGTATGTGGGACTTTCTCTATTAGTCCATCTATACTGACCTCCATCAGGTTGCAAATTAAAAATAATTTTTTGTCTGCATCTAGCTCTGAAAAAATATTTGGCCTTCTAGCAGTGTGTGGGACTTTCTCTATTAGTCCATCTATACTGACCTCCATCAGGTTGCAAATTCAAAATAATTTTTTGTCTGCATCTAGCTCTGAAAAAATATTTGGCCTTCTAGCAGTGTGTGGGACTTTCTCTATTAGTCCATCTATACTGACCTCCATCAGGTTGCAAATTAAAAATAATTTTTTGTCTGCATCTAGCTCTGAAAAAATATTTGGCCTTCTAGCAGTTTGTGGGACTTTCTCTATTAGTCCATCTATACTGACCTCCATCAGGTTGCAAATTAAAAATAATTTTTTGTCTGCATCTAGCTCTGAAAAAATATTTGGCCTTCTAGCAGTGTGTTGGACTTTCTCTATTAGTCCATCTATACTGACCTCCATCAGGTTGCAAACTGAATACAATTTTTTTCTGCATCTAGCTCTGAAAAAATATTTGGGCTTCTAGCTGTGTGTGGGACTTGTTCTATTAGTCCATCTATACTGACCTCCATCAGGTTGCAAATTGAATATAATTTTTTTCTGCATCTAACCCAGCCAATAGTTTTGGCCTAATACCACAGTTTGGCCACTCAGCTCTGCTCGGTTCCCATCCATTGTTTTTTTTGTGCAAACAACTCCAGAGTTGTGAATTAGTTAACCACCAAAATGAGTGGAAAAAGGCCTGCTGCTGGTGGAAAGGGGAATAGGCGTGTTGGGAAGGGGAAAAAAGGTTGTGTCCGTGGGGTAGGTGTTAAAGCAACAGTAACATCTGCAGAAGAAAGACCATCTTCCAGCCAAACTAAAATGTCTACTTCTTTTAGCGGACAATGTGATAAGATCCCTTTCTTACGGCCACGCCAATCGCTACAAATTCCAGATGAGGCACAAAAACAGCAGGTGCTTCAACAGATATCAAGTGCTCCTTTAAGTGGGCTCTCCTCCACATCAACTTCAACATCACAAATACTCCAGTCCTCAAAGGTGTCACCCCAATCGCACTTGCTTCCTCACAGCTCCCAAATCTCCAGCTGCCCGTCTGAGTATGAGGTAGAACAGATGGTTGAGTCTGCAGAGCTGTTTACTCATACTATTGCCTGGGAATCAGAGGTCGACTCCAGCGCTTCTGTGAATCCAGACGAGGAAATGATCTGCACTGATGCCCAGAATCTTTATGAGTCGGATCCAGGACCAGACGCAGAAGGTTCTGACCATAATGTAGACCCTCATTCCCAAACTGTAACTCCTGTTGGTGGAGACAATGAGGAAGACGATGATGAGACTCAAATACCTGATTGGAGCGGCAACTTTAGTTTTTTGTCAGGGCAGGAACAGGTTGGCTCTGAGGACGACGGGTGTGATAACGCACAGGGTGATGATGATGAGGTTGGAGATCCCACTTACTGTCAACCCACAGTCAGCCAAGAGATGAGGTCAGCAGAGGAGGTGGAGGAAGATGCTAGTGACGACGAGGTCAGGTTGTGCCTTCCTGGACAGAGACGTAGTACTGGAAGCACGTCAACAACTGCATCCTCAAACACAACTCTGCCTCTCACCACAAGTCGTGGTGGCTCTTCAGGTCACATGGGTGCTAAGCCTTGCATAGCCTGGGCATTTTTTCAGATCGATAAAGATGACCCAACTCGTGTTATCTCTAACATTTGTCAGCAAAAGCTAAGTAGAGGCCAAAAAATACATAGTTTGAGTACTTCATGCATGAACCGGCACATGGACATGAAGCATAAGTTGCAGTGGGAAGCTCAGTGTGCTACAATGCGGCCTAGCCGGCCGGGCCAACCGCCGTCTGCCATATCTTGTGCATCCGCGGCCTCTTCATCCTCTGTGACTGGGGGGACAGCAGTCACACCTGTTTTGGGGCGCAGACCTGCCACCTCTTTACCCGCAACAGCCAGCGTGATTGGCAGGTCATCATTTTCTTTGGAGGTGGGAACACCAGCTGGTGTTGAGCGCTGTCCGACATCGATAGCACCACCTTTGGATCAAGGCAACCTAACATGTCCGCCTGCATCTTCCTCACAGACCGGCAGTTTGCCGGGGACACCCTTATCAACCCCGTCTAAGCACAGTAGCCAGCCCTCGGTCCCTCAGATGTGGACAAGTAAAAGACCATTTCCTCCTAGCCATGAGAAAGCTAAGAGGTTGAATTTCACCATCTGCAAGCTCTTGGCTACAGAAATGCTGCCTTTCCGCCTGGTGGACACAGAGGATTTTCGAGACCTTATGTCCGTCGCAGTGCCCCAGTACCAGATGCCCAGTCGGCAATACTTCTCAAAGAAAGGTGTGCCTGCGCTCCACCAGCATGTCGCACACAACATCACCGCTTCTTTGAGAAACTCTGTGTGTGACAGGGTGCATTTCACCACAGACACTTGGACGAGTAGGCATGGACAGGGGCGTTACATGTCGCTGACTGGGCACTGGGTAACTATGGTGACAGCAGTACAAGGGGCTGCTGTCCAAGTCTTGCCATCCCCACGAGTTGTGCGTCAATCCTCTTTATGTCAAAGTTCCTCCACTGCTTCTGCCTCCTCAACCTCCTCTCGGTCTTCCACCTGCACCCAAAGCCTGTTTGGTCATGCCACAAGCTTTCTAACTGCGCAGAAGGGATCCTGCACACCTCCTTACTATGCTGGAAGTAGGGCTCAACGTCATCAGGCGGTTTTTACTTTGAA
The DNA here is from genome assembly GCF_046119375.1 of Phyllobates terribilis. Lineage (NCBI taxonomy): Eukaryota > Metazoa > Chordata > Amphibia > Anura > Dendrobatidae > Phyllobates > Phyllobates terribilis. Next base: position 290,898,399 of record NW_027362769.1, read on the forward strand.
ATGTCTGGGAAATGTGAGTCACACAGCTGAGGAGTTGTGGTCAGCTCTGGAGAACCAATTTCATGAATGGTTGTCTCCACTGGACCTGAAACCAGGGAAGGCCGTGTGCGACAATGCTGAAAACCTGGGTGCGGCCCTTCGCCGGGGCAATGTCACACACGTGCCTTGTATGGCTCACGTGTTGAACCTGGTTGTCCAGCAATTTTTAGCCCACTATCCCAGACTAGATGGCCTTCTGCAGAGGGCACGGTCGCTGTGTGCTCACTTCCGCCGTTCGCATCCCGCAGCTCAGCGACTTACATCTCTACAGAAGTCGTTGGGCCTGCCACTTCACTGGCTAAAATGCGATGTGCCTACCCGGTGGAATTCAACTCTGCACATGTTGCAGCGACTGTGGCAGCACCGACAAGCCCTGGTGCAATACGTTCTGACGTATAGCCTGGGCCAACGAGATCCAGAGGTGGGGCAAATCACACTGGAGGAGTGGTCTCAGATCAGGGACCTATGCACCCTTCTGCACAGTTTTGAAATGGCGACGAAGATGTTTAGTGCTGACGATGCCATTATCAGCATGACTATTCCGGTGATTTACATGCTGGAGCACATGTTAAACAGAATTCGGAGTCAGATCGTGGCACAAGAGGAGGTGGAGGAAGTAGAGGAGGAGGAGTTGTATGCGGAAGGGCTAACATCTGCAAGGTCCAGACGGTTGGCAGCACCAAGGCGGCAGGCATGTGAGGGTGGGGGAGATGGTTTTACCAGGGCGCATGGTAGCAGCCAAACTAGTGAGGAAGGTGCAGGAGCCCAGGAAGAAGTGGAGGACGAACTGATGGAAGACTCATCAGATGAGGGAGACCTTGATCACATTTCTGTTGTGCGAGGTTGGGGGCAGAGGACAGAGGAAGGAAGCATGATTGTTACCTTGCCACCAACACAACAGGGACTTGGTGCTCCTGGATGCGCAACACCCATGAGTGCCTTCTTGCTGCACTACCTGCAACATGACCCTCGAATTGTGAGAATTAGAAATAATCCTGACTACTGGGTTGCCACACTGTTAGATCCCCGGTACAAAAGTAAATTTGCAGAAATTATTCCTGCCATAGAAAGGGATGCACGCATGCAGGAGTATCAGCAGAGACTGTTGCAGAATCTTACATGTGCTTTTCCACAAAACACCAGTGGTGCATGTAGTGAATCTCACAGTTCCAACTTGCCAACCGTGGGACCGTCAAGTGTTCAGCACTCAAACCGTAACAGAACCACAGTATCTGCTGGTAACATCAATTTTGCGGAATCATTTCACCACTTTTTTAGCCCATCCTTTGCAAGGCCACAGGAGACAAGAAGTCTGACACATAGTCAACGCCTAGAGACGATGGTACAGGAGTATCTCCAAGTAAACATTGAAGCCATGACTGTGTCACTGGACCCTTGCTCTTTTTGGGCTTCCAATCTGGATAAATGGCCGGAGCTAGCCACTTACGCCTTGGAGATCTTGTCATGCCCCGCAGCCAGCGTTCTGTCTGAACATGTGTTCAGCGCTGCTGGTGGTGTGCTGACAGATAAGCGCACGCAGCTCTCCACTGATAATGTAGACAGACTCACGTTCATAAAGATGAACAAATCATGGATCCGAAACGACTTTTCTACCCCTGTGTCATCCTGGGGAGAGTAAAAGCTTGATGATTGGTTAAAATCACCCTACCAACCGTTTTAAGCTTTCAAATTACTAATCATGTTTATCTGTATCTTGGCTGGAAAATAATTTGGGCTTTGTAGCAGTGTGCAGCACTGATTCTATTAGGCCATCTATAATAAGCTCCACCAGATTTAAAATTACTAATCATGTTTATCTGTATCTTGACTGGAAAATAATTTGGGCTTTGTAGCAGTGTGCAGCACTGATCCTATTAGGCCATCTATACTAAGCTCCACCAGATTTAAAATTAATAATAATTTTTAGCTGCATCTAGCCCGTAAAATAATTTTGGGGCTCCGAGATGCGCAAGACACATAAGTGCCTTCTTGCTGCACTACCTGCAACATGACCATCATATTGTCAGAATTCAAAGTAATCATGACTACTGGGTTGCCACACTCTTAGATCCCCCAAACTTTTCGATCAACCTTTTCATTTTAATAAAGACCAAAAAAATGGTCATTTTTGAAATTATAAGCATTAGCAGGTTATTAGAAACTGAAATCAAACAGTTTTCAACTCAAAACTTTATTCTAGGTGATGTTACATTTTCACATAGGACCCCTTGTTCGAAAGGAGCTTCTGAACTCTCTCGTCCATTGAATTTGTCAGGTTTTGGATGGTTTCTGCTTCAATTGTTTTGCATGAGGACAGAATACCCTCCCAGAGCTGTTGCTTAGATGTGAACTGCCTCCCGCCATCATAGACACTCCTTTTGATGATGCTCCAGAGGTTCTGAATGGGGTAGAGGTCAGGGGAGCATGGGGGTCACACCATAAGTTTGTCCCCTTTTATGCCCATATCAGCCAGAGATGCAGATGTTTTATGTGCAGCATGAGATGGTGCATTATCATGCAAAAAAATGATCTTGCTGTGAAATACACGGTTCTTCTTCTTGAACCATGGCAGGAAGTGCTGTTTGAGAAAATCCACATACATTATGGAGTTCATCTTTAGCGCCTTCAGGGATCCTAAAGGGGCCGACAATCTCTCTCCCCATGATTCCAGCCCAAAACATTACTCCACCTCCTCCTTGTTGGCGCTGTAGCCGTGTTTGCGTGGGGTGTCCATCAACCAGCCATCCTCCACTCCATCCATCTGGACCATTGAGCGCTGCACGGCACTCATCCGTGAACAAAACAGTTTTGAAATCAGTCTTCATGTAATGTTTGGCCCACTGGAGCCGGTTCTGTTTGTGTGAAGTGGATAGAGGAGGTCGACAGGATGGCGTATGCACAGCTGCAAACCTCTGAAGGACCCTGCATCTTGTTGTTCGGGGAACGTTGGAGGCACCAGCAGCTTCAAAAACTTGTCTGCTGCTATGACAAGGCTTTTTTGCTGCTGCTCTTTTAACCTGACGTAATTGCCTGTAGGAAAGAGTCCTCAATTTGCCCTTATCAGCACGCACACGTGTGTACTGTGAATCAGCTACATACTTCTTGATTGCCAAGACACTTCATCCTGATCATTGCACAATGTTGATTGTAGTCATGCCTTGACCTAAACACTCCACAATTTGTTGCTTCTCAGCAGCCGACACATCCTTTTTCTTTCCCATTTTGTCAGAAAATGTAGGCTGCTTAATAATGTGAGACAGCCTTCTTAAGTAGTCTTGCCTTTCATTGGACACACCTGCTAAACTAATTAGCACAGGTGTCTGCAATTGCTTACAGTGATATAAAGAGCCCTGACACACATCACCATCAATGAGTTTAACTGACAAACAAACAAATTCTTCCCTTATCACTCCTAAACACTTTTTGCATAATAATTTGGAACACAGTGTACATGTGCTTTTCCACAAAACACCAGTGGTTCACGTAGTGAATCTTACAGTTCTAACTTGCCAACCGTGGTCTGTATGGAGTTGTTCAATAAAGGGCCCAAAATTAAGATAACATAGATGGGAGAGGTCTCTATGAATAGGAATTCCTAATTATTTGATACCCTGTGAGGGCCAGGCAAAGGGAAAGTTGGACTGGATGGAATCCTATATGGATTTGGGGAGGGAGACATCGAGGACCTCAGACTTCGCTGCATTGATTTTAAAATTTGACCATGTAACAAAGTGATCTATTTCAGCCATAACAGCATGGATGGATATATGTGATTGAGTGATATATACTAGGACATCATCAGCAAATTGAGAGCACTTGTACTCGGTGCCTCCCACCTCAATCCACCTAATATTGGGGTTATGGCGAATTGATGAGAGCAGGTGCTCCGTCACTAGGATGTATAAGAGAGGGGACAGAGGACATCCCTGCCTTGTCCCATTGGTGATTGTGAAAGGTGATGAAAATGTTCTGATGCACCCCCTGGGCCTTGGGACACCCGGAGCCGGACCCTTTTTGGTGGATGCTGGTGGTTGTAGTCTTCGTGGCAGCGACCCGGTTCAGTGGCTCAGGGTGGTCAAACCAGTGGCGGAACTATTTATGTGGTTTTGTTGTTTAAATGTCCGACTACGCCACCCGTGGATTGCGGTCAGAGTGAACCGCCGCTGCAGGGCAGACCGCTGAGGCTGGTGTTGTGGGTGCAGCAGAGCGTAGCATAACTCCCCACGGGAGGAGTATAGCCTCAGGGCAGTGTATGCGGAGGATGGGGGTGATGGTGCAGGGCAGCAGCAGTAACGACACGGAGTCAGTGATGCAGTCCAGGGCCTTTACTCACAGTTCTTATTATCCAGACCACGTCTGCAGGTAACGGCTGCCCACGTCGTACTGTGCTCACCAGGTGAGGGGCTCAGACAACTCCCAGATAACTTTGGAGCGCTTCACAGGACCCCCTTTGTGTGTCCTTTGTCTGGCCTTTCTTACCAACCCTTCTGTCCGGCTGCCTCGGGCCTCCTCTTGGTAAACTTGGCGCCAGTTTCCCTGACCCTATGTGGTGCCTTCCTAGCGGGTGTAGCGAGGGGCTGCGCCACATAAAATGTCACAGCCTCCGGTTTCTAGCTGAGGGTCGTTTCCTGCCTCCACTAGTTTCGGGGACCGGTCTCCCCCTTTGGCCTGACCCCTCCACGCAGGTGGATTCGGGCGTGCGGTGGCGACTCGCCTGTCCGCACCCCTGGGATCCCTTCATTCCTCGTTCCTGGAGCCTTCTCCGCTACTCTTCCTTCCTTCTCCCTCTTCCAGGCCTGGGCCTCTGTTATTAGGCCCGCCTCCGGAGCAGAGTTCATGCAGAGCCCCTGCTCCCTGCCACTTCAGCTCAGACTTCTCTGCACTGAACTAAGATGGTGCCCACCTTTTATACTCCCTTCTCAATGCACCCAGGAACTGCTTCCTCCCTGCTCCTGCACTACAGGGTTCCCCTTCCTCAGTGTTCCCTCCCCCCACTCCAGCCAGGGACAGGGACTGTCGTGCCCATCTCAGAGGCATATTGGTCGCCCTGCCCCACGGCAATGTGGTGTAATGCATGCAGGTGTCGGGTCCTGATCCACACTCCATCCTTACCTGAGAGTGAGATATCACACCTCTGGGTGAGGTGCAATACCTCTGTAGCAACCGAGCCCTCAGGGTGCTACAGTTCCATTTATCTTCAGCCTAGGTGACGTATTGTGATACAGGGCCGTGATTTTGGCTATAAAAGGGTCCCCTAGACCCCTACCCCAAGCTTTTTAAGAGAATCATATATGGCGTGCCAGGAGACTCTATGGAATGCTTTCTCAGCATCCAACGAGAGTATCTAATTACAAATTTTTAACTGCATCTAGCCCAGGAAATACTTTGTGCCTAGTAGCAGTGTCTGCTAGTCAGCGGATTATCCCGGCTGTTAAGCAAGCTACACCACCTGTAGTTTGGACACTTAATTTTTTCAAAGGAAATGCTTCGGGACCACGGGATACTCAGTGAAGAGCATCAGGAGGTACCCCAAGGCATATGGGCTGGGACTGGCAGTAGGATGCCTTGCGGTGGACAGCTGAGCTCGATCCTTATAAAAGCTTTTTAACTGCAGCAGCTTTAGTGGACGCTACTGGAGCTGGAATTACGCGGCTGCTGGCATGAGACTTGCCCTCCAATAGATCCTTGTAAATGGATTTAAAGTGTATTCATTCAAATTAGAGAGACAATTTAAATTAAAAAGCTTAGAGCTGCCTCCACCACAGGGGGGCTCGCTCGACCCACCAGCGGACAGGCACCAGTATTGGGAGAGGGGGGCTGGCGGTCAGGGTTCACCGCGGCTCTGGCACAAACCCGGCGACACGGAGGTGGCACGGGCAAGAGCGGACTGAACGTGTCGGCTTCTCACTTTTTGGATTTTAGAAGGGCATGACATGCCTATATCTGTGTCTCCCCCTCCTTTTACTCCTCCACCTCTTTTCTTTTCGCATGACTATATGTACTTGTCACTTTTCCATGTGTTAGTTGTGTCTTCTGAGCAGTTTGTCAGCTTTTGGACACCTTTGAAGGTGTTTTCTATTGTGTTTCTATGTGTTTTTGTTTGCCTGCCATTGGTTTTAACGGTGTTCGAAGGTGTTCGACGAACAGTTCGACGAACAGTTCGGCGAACACACGGGTGTTCGACGAACCGAACCGAACTCGAACACTACGGGGGTGGCTCAACACTAGTAAAGAATGTTGTTTGAGCTTGTGAACATTCATGCATGTAGTAGTCAAATTATTGCAGTTTTTCCCTCTACTGAGTTTTTTATCGCAAAGTTTGCAGATAACGTGAGTTGGCTCATCCTTTGCAGTGACAAAAAAGGCCCATGCTAGGCAATCCTTGCTGCCCCTGTAAGCTGCAGACCCATGACCACAGCCATGGTTGTGGCTAAGGATGCAGTGCTCCTAGTGCTTGCATCATTCTGTGTCTGCGCTGTAGGGTGAAATGAAACCTCCTCGTCTTCCTCCTCCACCTCTTCAGATGAGTTTCTCGGCTGCGTGACTCTGGGTTCACACCAAGTAGGATCTTCAACCTCATCATCATCCAATGTGCTATCCCATTCCTTGCCCTCAGAGTAACCCCTCTCCTCTTGTTGCTCTGACAGCACAGTACAGTCTGCATGAGCCTCAGGTATCTGAGTCTCATCGGGATCACCTCTCTCCCCTGCGGTCAACGTCTGGTGACAAGGGTCAGGAACTTTCTCAGACCCTACTTTTTCCTGCCCCGAATCCAAGCTAAAAAAATTTTGGGCATTGGTGCAGATGCTTTCCTCCCCTTGACTCTGTGACTGTTTCGAGTACACTTCTGATGCCCATGGTGTAGAATGGTTGAAGAGTTCTACAGACTCGCCCATCTGTGGTTCGCAACAGTCAGTTGTGCAGTTGGCCAGCTGTCACGTGGGGGGAAAACATGGGTAATTGGGGTGCCACCTCTGTGGACTGTACTGCGTGTGATGTTGAGGTGGAAGAAGTAGAGGAGAGGCCATTGGTAGCAGAGCTTGCCATCCACTGGAGCACCTGCTCTTTCTGAGCCTTATCAACAAGGCGTATCACTGTGCGGCTGCCAAAGGAAGGGAGTGCAGTAGGCCGTCCACTAATATAAGTTGTCAGTTGTCTTTGGATAGGACCTGTTTGTGTTGGTTCACTAGTTCTTTCACTAATATTACCACATACCCCACGTACACCTTAAACACCAAGCCTATTTCCCCTTCCACCACACCCTCTCTTTTTCCCACTCATGTTGGTCAGATACAGTGGTAGGAGCACGCAATTAACTAAAGAAAAATATGTTTTTTTCCTGTGCAATAGCTCAGCACACACCTGAATTTCAGCGACACTAAATGACAAGGTAAGATATGGCCTGCCGTATAACGTTACTAACAGACAAAAGAAATTTGTTAGTGTGCATGAGGCCAATAAAACCTATGAGATATTCTCTAAACAATTTCAAACTGAGATGTCCTCTGCTGTATTACTTTAGGAACAGAAGACATTTTTTTTTGAATGTCGATGAGGCCAGTATGACATAGAATATATGCTCCAAAATATTTAAAACTCAGATATAGCCGGCTGTATCACTTTACTCAGAGCAAAAAATATTTTGGGGTTACTCTGCATATGCTCTGCATCCAGCTGACTTTGACCGCTACTGACGTAGCAGCTGGCTTATAGCACTGTATGACTTTTGGCACAGGAAAAAATATTTTTTGGACTGGGCCTAGCAAGAAAAGTTTTTTTTTACTGTGAAACCAGGACAAGTTCAACGCCACTAAAATAGGATCTGACTTTTAGCAGACTGGATCAACTTTGCCACAGTAAAAACCTTTGGTGTACTCTGCCTGCCAACCAAAAATATACACTGCTCAAAAATATAAAGGGAACACTTAAACAACAGAATATAACTCCAATTAAATCAAACTTTTGTGAAATCAAACTTTCCACTTAGGAAGCAACACTGATTGACAATCAATTTCACATGCTGTTGTGCAAATGGAATAGACAATAGATGGAAATTATTGGCAATTATCAAGACACACTCAATAAAGGAGTGGTTCTGCTGGAGGGGACCACAGACCACATCTCAGTACCAATGCTTTCTGGCTGATGTTTTGGTCACTTTTGAATGTTGGTTGTGCTTTCACACTCGTGGTAGCATGAGACGGACTCTACAACCCACAGAAGTTTCTCAGGTAGTGCAGCTCATCGAGGATGGCACATCAGTGCGAGCTGTGGCAAGAAGGTTTGCTGTATCTGTCAGAATAGTGTCCAGAGGCTGGAGGCACTACCAGGAGACAGGCCAGTACACCAGGAGACATGGAGGGAGCCGTAGTAGGGCAACAACCCAGCAGCAGGACCGCTACCTCTGCCTTTGTGCAAGGAGGAACAGGAGGAGCACTGCCAGTGCCCTGCAAAATGATCTCCAGCAGGCCACAAATGTGCATGTGTCTGCACAAACGGTTAGAAACCGACTCCATGAGGGTGACATGAGGGCCCGATGTCCACAGATGGGGTATGTGCTCACGGCTCAACACCGTGCAGGACGCTTGGCATTTGCCACAGAACCCCAGGATTGGCAAAGTCGCCACTGGCGCTCTGTGCTCTTGCGTGACAGAGTCTGGAGACGCCATGGAGAGCGATCTGCTGCCTTCAACATACTTCAGCATGACCGGTTTGGCAGTGGGTCAGTAATGGTGTGGAGTGGCCCTCCATGTGCTCGCCAGAGTTACCCTGACGGCCATTAGGTACCAAAATGAGATCCTCAGACCCCTTGTGAGACCATATGCGGGTGCGGTTGGCCCTGGGTTCCTCCTAATGCAGGACAATGCCAGACCTCATGTGGCAGGAGTGTGTCAGCAGTTCCTGCAAGATGAAGGCATTGAAACTATGGACTGGCCCGCCCGTTCCCCAGACCTGAATCTGATTGAGCACATCTGGGACATCATGCCTTGCTCCATCCACCAACGTCATGTTGCACCACAGACTGTCCAGGAGTTGGCGGATACTTTAGTCCAGGTCTGGGAGGAGATCCCAAAGGAGACCATCCGCAACCTCATCAGGAGCATGCCCAGGCACTTAGTCTCATTTTGACTTGTTTTAAGGACATTACATCAAAATTGGATCGGCCTGTAGTGTGTTTTTCCACTTTAATTTTGAGGGTGACTCCAAATTCAGGCCTCCATTGGGTAATAAATTTGATTTCCATTGATGATTTTTGTGTGATTCTGTTGTCAGCACATTCAACTTTGTACAGAACAAAGTATTCAATGAGAATAGGATGTGTTATTTGAGTGTTCCCTTTATTTTTTTGATCAGTGTATATTGGTTTGACTGTGCGTACAAGATGAATTTGACCGCCACTGATGTAATAGCTGGCTTATAGCACTGTATGACTTTTGTCACAGGAAAAAATATTTTTTGGACTGGGCATAGCAAGAGAAAAAAATTTATTTTTTTTACTCTGAAACCACCTGAAGTTCAACTTCACTAAAATAGTATCTGACACTAAAAAAATCCTTCAGTGCACACAGCTTTCAATATCACAACAACAACAGAAAAAAAACAGATTTTGTGCTCTGCAATAAAAGCTCTGCAGACTATGCAGAGCACAATTTCAACCACACTAAATGAAAAGGTGCACTGCGCTTGCTTCATCACATTAGCAAGTGCAAAAAAAGATTCAAGGTATACTGAGACATGGAGCTCTATACCAGCGGTGCACAGCACTATTATATGGCATGGGCCTTCTGTTTCTGTCAGAATCTCAGTACTTGCACAAAAACAACAAAAATGTGCTACACCAGTGGTTGCAGAGGTACACAGGCCAGGAATTATCTACACTATCTGACTACCACACAAGCGCCCATCTATCCAGCTAATATCTCTCATTACACAGGAGACCGCTGAGCTGCGTCTGTATACAGCAGTGACATGGATATAATGGCGCTGAGGGAACATGGCCACTTTTTATATTGAGAGGACATCTGATTTCTGCAGCCAATTGCAGAAGCCCTTATGTCTGGACAGTGTAGACGCTTCCTGCGCTAAGATTGGCTGGCCGCACTTTCCTCAGTTAAAGTTACCGCCCATAGGAAAAAAAAAAAAGAAAAAAACAGTGCGCCGCTGATCTGACCTGTTCTAAGCTCTCCACAGCCCCCACACTCACATGGCACATGTCACCACTCATCATACTCTTGAACTATGGTAAGAAAACTGTTCAAAACGATGTGGTAGCCCTGTATTCGTGGTCCCACACAAATTGGTCGAACTTTTCTGATTTTAAGAAAATTTGCTCGCCTTTGTGATCACGAATCTGTATGTGCCATATTCGTGCCGAATTTTAAACTTTCTAACATTCGCCGAACAAATTTGCTCAACACTGGTTACTGTCACCGCTAACTACAAAGTGAGTGTGCTGTAATAACATCCCAGAACTTTGATTGTGATATCTTTTAAGGAGCCCAGCTTCATAGAATGACCAACATGGCAGCAACACATGGCAACCAATCAACAACGCACAATTGCTTCACAGGGGGCTGATGGCAGCTAGTGAGTGCATGCATTGGCCATCTAAATGCCGCTGTCAGAGATTGACAAGGGTATTTAAATACTTAAAACAGCAGCAATAAAGGTGAGCTTTGATCACTGCTGTTACAGATCCCAGCTATGTATCACATCTTACATCTGCCTGGTATGGAGCCATACAAGAACATCCTTATGGTAACATAGTTATGTGAAGGTGCACGTAGGGGTTAATTTCCCTTTGTCTATTCATAAACTTGGAAAGACAAATGGAAATCCCTAATACAGATGTGAAAAAGCCCTTATATATTTAGTAAATGTGCCTCAAACACATGAATGTTTTTGCACACCAGAATGCACTTTTACATACACACATATTACAAAAATACATGTAATTCCAGATACACAGACATGCACACATACAGTATGAAGACATGAACACACATACGCAGACATGCAAACAAATGGTACACATACATGTACACACATATGCAGACATTTACATGTACAATACACACAAGCAGACAAACACACAGAGAGATGCACACACACACAGACATACACTCATAGGCAGACATGCAGTCTCACACAGACATGTACATACACACAGACATGCTCTTATATGCACAAATGCACAAAACATGCAGAAATGCACACATACGCAGACATGTACACAGACATGCACATGACAAGCACATGCGTGTATACGGTATGCAAACATTCACACACATGCAGACATGTACACACATGCAGACATGCAAACGCATGCAGACATGCACCCACGGGCAGACATGCACTTATATGCAGACATGCACTCTCATGAAGATATGCATTCATTTGCAGACATGTACTTTCACGCAAACATGCACACACATGCACACATACGGTACGCAGACATTCGCACACATGCAGAAATGCACACATACGGTATGCAGACATGCACACAGGCAGATATGTATACACATACAGGCATGTACACACATAAACACATACGCAGACCTGTACACAAATAGACATGCACACATACGCAATCATGTCCACACATAGACATGCACACACATGCAAACATGTACACATGCGCAGACATGCAAACATACAGTGCACAACTGCTAGTTTTCTGAACCATAATGAGCCATCAAAAGGTTAAAAAATTAAAAATTGCCGCACTGAACAAGTAGCGGTCAGTATCATTGGGGCCAGAGACATGAGCAGAGGGTGAGTATAACGGTTTTTGGTATTTTTTACATGTTACATTTATTATGTTCTGGGGTCTGGAGAAACCCCAGAGCATAATAAAGGAAATTACATTTGCATAAAATAACTTCTCTGCAAATCAAATTTGCAGGAAAAAATGGCACAAATAGGCAAGTTTAATACACTGCTCAAAAAAATAAAGGGAACACTCAATTAACACATCCTAGATCTGAATTATTGAAATATTCTCATTGAATACTTTGTTCTGTACAAAGTTGAATGTGCTGACAACAAAATCACACAAAAATCATCAATGGAAATCAAATTTATTAACCAATGGAGGTCTGGATTTGGTGTCACCCCCAAAATTAAATTGGAAAAACACACTACAGGCTGATCAAACTTTGATGTAATGTCCTTAAAACAAGTCAAAATGAGGCTCAGTGTAATGCACACGCCCGGGCTGAGCGGCGTGTGCGTGTGATTCCACTGGACCGTGCCGGAGAGTGAAAGCCTGGAGGGGTGTAACTAGGTATTCACCCGATCCGACCAGGGTCGCACGACGGCATACGACGCCAGTGCACCAAGGAGGAACCGAGCAGAGGGACCAGGTGCTACTCCAGGACAGACCCCGGACACGGCTGTTGACCCACACAGGGGAATACAGGAACAGACAGGTTAGGCTGGCACACAGACTGGTGGGTATAGGCAGGCACGACTGGTATGCAGGCAGGGGGGTACAGGCAAGCACGGCTAGAGTGCAGACAGGGAGGCACTAGCAGGTAGGAACACAGGCGGTATAGGACCCAGTACACACTGGGACTCAGGAACAGAACCACAGATGTGGCGGACAAACACAGCAGAGTAAGGCCGCCCAGAGTGGTGAGCGAGAGCAGGGCAAGACGAGACCGCCTAGAGCGGTGAGCGAGAGTAGAGCAGTATGAGGCCGCCTGGAGCGGTGAGCGAGAGTAGAGCAGGACGAGGTCGCATGGAGCGGTGAGCAAGAGTAGAGCAGAACGAGGCCGCCTGGAGCAGTGAGCAAAGGGTCAGAGCTGAGCGAGACTGCCAGAGCAGTGAGCAAGGAGTCAGAGCAGAGCGAGACTGCTGGAGCAGTGAGCAAAGGAGTCAGAGCAGAGCGAGACTGCCGGAGCAGTGAGCAAAGGGTCAGAGCAGAGCGAGACTGCCGGAGCAGTGAGCAAAGGGTCAGAGCAGAGCGAGACTGCCGGAACAGTGAGCAAAGGGTCAGAGCAGAGCGAGACTGCCGGAGCAGTGAGCAAAGGGTCAGAGCGTAGCGAGACTGCCGGAGCAGTGAGCAAAGGGTGAGAGTGGAGCGAGACTGCCGGAGCAGTGAGCAAAGGGTCAGAGCAGAGCGAGACTGCCGGAGCAGTGAGCAAGGGGTCAGAGCAGAGCGAGACTGCCGGAGCAGTGAGCAAAGGGTCAGAGCGGAGCGAGACTGCCGGAGCAGTGAGCAAAGGGTCAGAGCGGAGCGAGACTGCCGGAGCAGTGAGCAAAGGGCCAGAGCAGAGCGAGACTGCCGGAGCAGTGAGCAAAGGGTCAGAGCAGAGCGAGACTGCCGGAGCAGTGAGCAAAGGGTCAGAGCAGAGCAAGACTGCTGGAGCAGTGAGCAAAGGGTCAGAGCAGAGCGAGACTGCCGGAGCAGTGAGCAAAGGGTCAGAGCAGAGCGAGACTGCAGGAGCAGTGAGCAAAGGGTCAGAGCGGAGCAAGACTGCCGGAGCAGTGAGCAAAGGGTCAGAGCAGGCCAGAACCGCCGGAGTGGTGAGCAAAGGCAGAGCAGGCTAGAACCGCCGGAGCGGTGAGCAAGGCAGAGCAGGCTAGAACTGCCGGAGTGGTGAGCAAGGCAGAGCAGGCTAGAACCGCCGGAGCGGTGAGCAAGGCAGAGCAGGCTAGATCCGCTGGAGCGGTGAACAAGGCAGAGCAGGGGGGACAGGGCTCTGTTCACACGGAACAGACAGGAAGGGAAAGGCAGAACCAGATACCCACAGGGTACTTGCAGTGAAGTAGCGAGTGGACCACAAACTCACAAACGGAAGTACAGTGACAACGAGCAGGAGTTAGGTACGAGTTCAGACTCTGCAGAAAAAGGAAAGGTACAGACACAGGAAACAGGCTAGAAGAGTATACAGACAAGAACAGACACAATAGCAAGATACAGGAGCGGGTCTAGGTATGCAGCCCCTAGAAGGCGGGAGGAACAGGCTAGGAGCGTGTTAAGACAGGACAGACAAGATACGGGAGCGGGTCTAGGTATGCGGCCCCTAGAAGGCGGAACGATCAGGCAAGGAGCGTGTTCAGACAGGACAGACAAGATACGGGAGCGGGTCTAGGTATGCGGCCCCTAGAAGGCGGAACGAACAGGCAAGGAGCGTGTTCAGACAGGACTGGAAATACAGCCTACAAGAAAGGCAAGCAAGCAAACACAGAAAGGGACCTGGCACATTCAGAGTGAAAGAGCACACTGAATGAAACACAATGCTCAGGCAGGGATTCATTGGAGGAGCTGGGTTAAATACCAGGTGACAGACAGCAATAGGCTGAGGACGCACAAAGGGTGTGCCCGCAGCAGGTACAAGAAACAGGAAGTGATCGGGCGCCGCCCTTAAGCAGCAGACACAGAGGCAAGCAGACAGCATGGAGGGAAGCCAGGCTAGCAGACTGGACTGGAGATCAAGTGCGTGCTCTTGCACAGTGGAAGATGGACCACTATGCAAGGACGCCGCCAGGTATGTTACACTCAGTATTGTGTGTGGCCTCCACGTGCCTGTATGACCTCCCTACAACACCTTGGCATGCTCCTGATGTGGTTGCAGATGGTCTCCTGTGGAATCTCCTACCATACCTGGACTAAAGCCTCCGCCAACTCCTGGACATTCTGTGTAGCAACATGACGTGAGTGGATGGAGCGAGACATGATGTCCCAGATGTGCTCAATCAGATTCAGGTCTGGAGAATGGGCAGGCCAGTCCATAGCTTCAATGCCTTCATCTTGCAGGAACTGCTGACACACTCCAGCCACATGAGGTCTGGCATTGTCCTGCATTAGGAGGAACCCGGGGCCAACCACACCAGCATATGGTCTCACAAGGGGTCTGAGGATCTCATCTCGGTACCTAATGGCAGTCAGGCTACCTCTGGCGAGCACATGGAGGGCTGTGCGGCCTTCCAAAGAAATGCCACCCCACACCATTACTGACCCACTGCCAAATAGGTCATGCTGAAGGATGTTGAAGGCAGCAGATAGCTCTCCACGGCGTCTCCAGACTCTGTCACGTCTGTCCCATGTGCTCAGTGTGAACCTGCTTTCATCTGTGAAGAGCACAGGGCACCAGTGGCAACTTTGCCAATCCTGGTGTTCTGTGGCAAACTCAAAGCATCCTGCACGGTGTTGGGCTGTGAGCACAACCCCTATCTGTGGATGTCGGGCCCTCATACCACCCTCATGGAGTCGGTTTCTAACCGTTTGTGCAGACACATGCACTTTTGTGGCCTGCTGGAGGTCATTTTGCAGGGCTCTGGCAGTGCTCCTCCTGTTCCTCCTTGCACAAAGGCAGAGGTAGCGGTCCTGCCAAGGGGTTGCTACACTCCTACAGCCCCCTCCACTTCTCCTGGTGTACTGGCCTGTCTCCCGGTAGAGCCTCCAGCCTTTGGACACTATTCTGACAGACACAGCAAACCTTCTTGCCACAGCTCGCATTGATGTGCCATCCTGGATGAGCTGCACTACCTGTGCAACTTCTGTGGGTTGTAGAGTCCATCTCATGCTACCACTAGTGTGAAAGCACAACCAACATTCAAAAGTGACCAAAACATCAGCCAGAAAGCATTGGTACTGAGATGTGGTCTGTGGTCCCCCACCTGCAGAACCACTCCGTTATTGAGTGTGTCTTGATAATTGCCAATAATTTCCATCTATTGTCTATTCCATTTGCACAACAGCATGTGAAATTGATTATCAGTCAGTGTTGCTTCCTAAGTGAACAGTTTGATTTCACAGAAGTTTGATTTACTTGGAGTTATATTCTGTTGTTTAAGTGTTCCCTTTATTTTTTTGAGCAGTGTATTTTGCCTGAACCACTCATCTCTACGGCTAACACTGTAGAGATAATTGATTTCATTGAGACTCCTTTTAGCATTTTGATCCAATGAAAGTATTTAAAACTTTTTACGTCAATATATTAAATTCAGCTTTTGATACTTTTATATGCTCACAAGTAACATTTTTTATATGTCCAAGGCTATTTGGAATATTATGATTACGTAGTTTGTCACATACTATTTTATATAAAACTTCTATAATGTGTTTTTTTTTCAGATCTTATTTTTAAGTCATATAGTAAGACATAAAGACCTTTTACAACATTTTTCATGTTGAACTGGACACACGATGTCACAGTGGCTGCAAAGCAGAATGAAACAATTCTATTAATTTCTCTTTCATTTTGCCTCTCTGTTGCAGAGCTATCAGTAATCAAAGCATTTGGTACCTAATAAGTTAAGTTTTTAAAGTCCAAATGGGTGCTGTCAGACTGTTTTCACTGGGGCTGTGTACTTCTTCTCTCTGTATGATGCTGACCAATGATAAGCAGGCAGCAACACTCAAAGCAAAGAAGAATATGTCCCACCATATCTTAGAGCACATTTTCAGTGTGCAAGATGTATAATGAAATACAGCCCTGATCTCCTGCTCTAACCTCCTGCATGAGTCAGTATGGATGAAGGGGAAGTGCAGCTGAGTTTAGCTATGTCACATGATTTTGCCTTCTATCAGCTCTCCTGATTACTGAGTGTGTCAATAATCATACTCATATATGTTGTGCTCATACAGGAGGAACTGGCTTATTCTGGGCTACTCATTTGTGAGATGTAGTGCCACACTGCAGAACAATGACAAATTTGAGAACAACAGACATAAGTGTGCTCTTGACACTTTGAGCTCTTAGCTCCAGACAGGCATTGTGGGGGAAGGTATTGAGAAAATCCAGCTTCTTAAAATTACAAAATTCATTAGAAAAATAGATAGAAAATCAACGCATTGTATTTACTTATGCAGCAACGCGCTTCAAATGCACACAGCAGTCTTTGTCGGAGCACTGTGGGGGGAGGGGCAGTACAGCAGAACTTACAGTGCTAGGAGAAAAAGAGAGTTGACAGAAGTGTTAGTAATGTGACACTGCTAAACTCAGCTGTTCTAACCCAGTCTCCACAGAGACTTTATCTGAAAGGCATTAGTCATCTGTGCTTTCTAATCACGCAAAGAATTTAGAGCTGGAGATCCGGACTGTCTGTCATACTGAGATAAATGCTGTTTTACACACTGATAAATCTGCTCTAAGCTATGGTGGGACATGTTCTTCTTTCCTTTGACTGTTGCTGCCTGCATATAACTGTTCAGCATTATACCAGCATAAGTAGTACATGCCCCCAGTGAAAACTGTCTGATAGCACCTACTTGAACTTTAACAAACTTAACTCATTAGGTACCTATTACTTTGATTGCTAATATCTCCACAATAGAGAAGCAAAATAAAAAATAAAAAGAGTAAAAATAATGATAATAAAAAAATTATTCAGTTCTGCAACCACTGTTACATCATGTGTCCTGGTAAAAGGTCTTTACGTAGACTTACCTTAGTGTGCATTGGCTGCAAGTGCTCAACAACAAAGTGAATGTAGGTACACGAGATCTTGTGCACTTTAAAGTTTAAAGGCAGAATCTGTTTTGCATTATAAGTGCTGACTAAAGCTATAGGTTAGCTTTAGCTATTCATTTTCTGATGTGTATACCTATCTTGGATTTTAGTTAGCTTTTTTTTTCTCAGTAATAAAATACATAAAAAGTATTAAAAAGAACTGATTTTTATTTGTTTGCCTTGAACAACTTCATTCTGCCACATGGTGGTGCATGATACAGTCATTTCACACAAAGATTGCAGGCTGCATTGCAAAGCTAACAGTAGCTCCTCTCAGCATTTCACATTGGGGTGACATTTCTTAGACTACTGAATAATTTAAAAAATAAACATTGATGGATGTAATATTATTTACCAGCAATGACTTGCTCTGTGGTTATGTCTTAGGAGGGGTATATGCACTGCAGTAATGTGACAAATAGCCATGTCAGGATCTATAGCATTACACATGGTGACTCAAGAGAGATCTTATTCATTTATCTGTGCGGAAATTAAAAAAGAAAGCAGTAAATAGTGAAGTCTAGAGGTTAACCAGGTTATTGCAAAGTTTCTTCTACATAGTAATGAAAATCTGATATTAATAACCTGAAATGCAAACGTTGGAATTAATATTGACAGAGAGAGAGACAGGGAGAACTGAAATGTTTGAGATCTCAGTTTTAAATAATTTTTATTCATAAGAGGTATTTCTAATAAATATATAGTTGGAAAAAATAAATGAGAAATTGATGTATGCCATATTAGGATGACAGATAGATAGATAGATAGATAGATAGATAGATAGATAGATAGCATAAATATCTGAAGTGTCAAAGACTACACGTCAGTCAGTCCTAATGGCGCAAATCTTGTCATATATTTGTTGGGAACATTACTACTCAGTTTTCTATTTCAGATATCCAAAGCATAAATTACTCCACTTAAAACCTGAATATTCATATGTGACTACTAGAGATGAGTGTACTGTGAGGCAGTGAGGGGGATCATATGCGAGGGAAGGTATGTATCCCCCAGGATGCGCATAGAGGCATATTGAACCCACTGAAGTGCATTGCAATTACAGAAATAGCTGTGGTCGCAGTGCAGAATAAAAGTAAGTTTGGACTTGGTGAAGCTATTTGTCCAAGGCAGATTTAGTAAAACCCGGCATGGACTTTTATTCTTAAAGTGGACTACAGGATGGCAGTGGGGCAGTCCACTCCCTCCAGCCCAGGTCTTGCATGGAGCTCATGTCCACAGTCTTCATTTAAAAACCTGTAGCAAAGGTTTGGGTGTGTCAGTTTTTGGTTTTGCAAGCTGCATAGCTGGAGGCTCTGTGCTACAGACAACTGTGTGAAATGAACACAGAGCCCCAGGAAGGCAAAGCTTCTGACACACCTTGGAGACATACAGCGGTGCAATCGCCCACTGCAACGGTGGTTTATTTGTACGGACTATTGTGGGCAACCCGGCTGTGATCCGGAGGATAAAGCTGCCTTCACTGTGTGAGTTATTTGGACCATAAAAACTTTAAGCTGGACATTCTTGGGTCACTGCCTGTTAAATCGCACTGTGTTAACACCACAGTACGTAAAAGTTTTGGATTCTTAACGGACAGTTAGTGCTAAACACCGAACATGGACTTCTTCTGTGTCTATTCTTTTCTTGGGGGATAAATATCCAACACATTATTTAGCACTGTTGTGTGGAAACTCTACTAGAGCAGACTTCTTCTGGGAGCTACTATTACTCTATTTAGACTTTGAATGGTAACATTATCTGGGCAATGAAGGATACACTTGCATCATTAAAAGTATACATTTCAGGGTTTGCATTATGGTCTTCACACCTGAATCCTGGGGCCCCATTGTTACATCTGTAATACATACACTTAACTATCAGTGAAACGACCTTATGAAGGCATTTTACTGCAATATTACAATAGGAGTACCATCAGCTGCATAACTGCACTGCCAGTAAAAAAGGAGCATGGAGAATATAAGCCATGAAATTCTCATTTGCTTTATTAGACTAGGCTTAGGCTGGTCTTTAACAATTGGGTTTCTACATGGTCATGTACTACAGCAGTCAGATCTGCTCTGTAATCTTCAGCAGTTTTAGGATGAGCTTCCTATTACATCAGAATGTTTCTTCTTCAGGAGTAGTGCTGGACGAACCTGAACAGTAAAGTTCGGGGTTTGTACCAAACACCTAATATTCGAGCACGGATCCCGAACATGGACTTCCTCAGAAAGTCCGTGCTACTGTTCAGATTCAGCACCCCCGGAACATCGGGTGTTTCACACGCTGTCATCTGTGTGACAGTGTGAGAAACACCTGCATCTCTGATCAGCGGTAAGATCGTTACCGCTGGTCAAAACGCTGCGGTCCCACGTTCTCAGATGACAGCTTGAGCCCGCAGTTGTGACCAGCGGTAAAAAGCTTGCCGGTGGTCACATGCGTCGGCAGATGAGAGAGTACTACATTCATCAGCCTATGCCTGCTGTCACTGATAACAGTGAGAGCAGACGCCACTGATGGGATTTGTCATCAGCCACCGCCTGTGCTCCAAATAAAAAAATAAAAAAATTGAAATAAATACTGAAATAAAAATAAAAAATGCAGTATACTCACCTTAATGCCTAATTCCTGAGGCCCTTGTCACCTGTAAAAGAGAAGAAATAAAAAAAACATACTACTCACCTTAACGCCTAATCCTTGATGCCTTTGTTACCTTTAAAAGACAAAAAATAATAAACCACGATAATACTCACCTGTCCGCCATGAAGATAATCCATACTATGCCTAACAATCTGGATGACTTGGAGAGGAGTCACATCAGCAGTCAATGATGTGACCTCACTTATGGCGTCAGGAGGTCACCGGGGTTCATCAGCTTTGAACTCAGGTGAACTTTCTCACTTCAGCTCAGCGCTACACACTGCGGGAGCAATTACGCTCCTGTGTCAGTGTGAGCTAGCTGTCGTGGAGAGCAGTTATATCAGTGATTGCTGATGTGACTCCTCTCCAATTTATCCGGATAATCGTGGGACATTATCGATCATCTTCACATCGAACAGGTGAGGGATATGGTTATTTATTATCTTTGTTTTTTTTACAGGGGTCAATGTATTCATTGGATTAGGTGTTAAGATGAGTATATCTGTCTTTTTTATTTTTTAATAAATGTTTAAACAGGGTGTTGACTTTTATTTCAAATAAAGGATTTTATTCAGGCTGTGTATTTATTTCCAAACTTACTATGGGGTTATTACTAACCCCTGGGCTTCATGTCAGCTGCTAATACAAAGGTGACAAAAAAAAACAACCCGGTTACCCCACTTGCCACCACATCAGGGCAAGTGGGAAGAGCCGAGGTAGAGCGCCACATTTGACCCATCTTATTGATGTGCCATTTCTGGGGCGGCTGAGAGCTGATGTTTTTAGTCTGGGAGGGTGGACAATAACCATGGCCCTTTCCTGGGCTATTGATATCAGCTTGCAGCTGTCTGTTTAGCCTTTGATGGTTAGTGAATATAGGGATGACCCCATTTCAATGACTTCTGATGTGAAGTTATCCAGATTATGATGGCACATTATGGATTATCGTCATGGCGCACAGGTGAGTATTACACTTTAAGGTGAGTATTATGGTGTTTTTTTTTCTCTTTTACAGGTGACAAGAACATCGGGGATTAGGTGTTAAGGTGAGTATACTGCTTTTTTATTTTTATTTGAATATTTATTTACTTATTTCAATTTTTTTTGTTTATTTGGAGCACAGGCACCGACTGATGAATATTCCCATCAGCGGCACCTGCTGTCGCTGTTATCAGC
This sequence comes from Phyllobates terribilis, assembly GCF_046119375.1. Taxonomy (NCBI): domain Eukaryota; kingdom Metazoa; phylum Chordata; class Amphibia; order Anura; family Dendrobatidae; genus Phyllobates; species Phyllobates terribilis. Next base: position 290,919,716 of record NW_027362769.1, read on the forward strand.
AACAGCAGGCAGAGGCTGATGGGAGTAGTCACAGCTGCAGGCTCACACTGTCATCTGAGAGTGTGGGAACCACAGCGCTTTGACTGGCGGTAACAATCTTACCGCCGATCAGACCTCGTGTTTTCCATGCTGTCACGCAGATGAGGGGAAACCACGGTTGTTTGGGCCCCCCATTAATATGAATGGAGTCCAAATTTGGGTACTGTTCTGGTACCCAAACTTTTTTTTAGATGTTCGGCCGACCCCGCAGGACCTGAACATCCACGGGTTCACCCATCACTATTCAGGAGACACCAGCAGCCAGAGTTTTAATTTTTCACTAATTATCACTTTCCAGATTCTAAAATTATCCAAAATGTTTCTACACCCTTCTAAAAATGGATTCTGCTTTTGTTTTAATGGAATTAATGGCACTGAGCTGGATCCATAGTGCAATAAACCAAAGCAGTGATCCTATCCACTTTTAATTCAGGTTTTGTTGAAACCTTTGTCATTTTATTGAGAGAAATAGCACTGAACACTTCTTACCATAAAATTGATGAATATCCCAGTAGTGGCTATAAAAGGTAATGTGAGCAGAGCATTGAAGAGGTATACATGAAAATACTTTCTATAATGCTGTGACAGTCATTGAATGTAGGAATGAAAAATGCTCACTACAGGATTTTCTGTGATCCCCTCCCTTACCTACCCATGATGCTCTCAGCCCAAATATGTCCACAACCTCTGTTCCTAGCTGGATGGATATGTAGATGGGTGGATGTGGATGGATATACAGACAAACAGGTGGGTGGATGGATGAATGGGTGAATAGATAGATAATGGATGGATAGAGATAGATAGATAGAATCACAGTCTCTCTCATTCTGTCAGTGCCAATATACTCTATGTGTTACTGTGGCGCCCCTGCGGGTTTAGTCGCCACAGAGGTACTGCATCTCATCCAGAGGTATGGTACCCCACTCTCAGGTAAGGAGGTAGTACTGCATGGGACCCACCCACCTGAACCAAACACTACACCATTCCAGACCAGCAGGCGGGGCAAGATGCACTGGCTTATGCTGAGCCCTGTCCCTGGTTGGAAGTGGGGGGAGCGAAGAGAGCTGGAACCATGTAGTGGGTGTGGGTGGAGGAAGCAGACAGGGGAGCACTTTGAGTAGGAGTATAAAAAAAGGGAACCATCTTGGGAGAGTGAGGTCAGTCAGAGGAGAAAGAGTGGGAGCAGAAGCTCTGTAGGAGCTCTGTTCAGAAAGAGAGGAGTGGGCTTAGACTGAGAGGCCCAGGAGAACAGGCTGGAAGAGGACGGGGGCAGAGGGAAGGCTCCAGGAACAGAGGGGATCCCAGGGGCACGGCGAGTGCGGAAGCCACACGTGCGTCCGAATCTACAAGGACTTGGAGGGATCAGGCCACAAAGGGGACTGGCCCCTAACTAGTGGAGAAAACTACAAGGCTCAGCTAGGAACTGGAGACTACTGTACTTTCAGGGTGCAACTGCTCACTACCGCAACTATATCGCCAAAAAGGTGGCCGCATAAGATTCAGGGGATTGCACATTGCCCGCCAAAATCCGAGACTACCGGCTTGGGACACTGGTTGCGAGGCGTAGGGCAGGAGGGTGAGAGCCAGCGCAGGAAGACGACCGAGGAAGGCCCACAGAATGGGGTCCCGTTAAGTTTTCCTGAAATACCTGGTAGATTGATGAACCCCTCCCTTGGTGAACACAGGACAGCGTGGGAGGTTACACTGATACTGGGAACCTGGAGTCTGACAACTGTGAGTAAATCTGAAGACTGCACCCCCACTGTGTCTTAGAATTATTATGTGCGCCATCACCTGCATTACACTGCACCAACCACATCTACCTCTTATTATTACTACATCCTGCCTTGGAGCTAAGCTCTGCCTGTGGAGAGCTGAACCAACTCTGCTGCGTCACCACCAGCTCCAGAGGATCTGCACCGCAGCGGCGGCTCCATATAGCCATATACCACAGGTGGCATCACGAACAATATATATATATATATATATATATATATATATATATATATATATATATATATATAAACTTTATTCCCTTTTACTTCATTCCCCTTTTATTGACCGGGTCACTGCCACCGTGACACCCCCAACACCGACCAGCCCGGCTACCGAGTACCCCACGGCCCAGGGGGTGCGTCATTACCACACATTGTCCACAGTGCAATTTCCCTTTAATTACAGTATGCTCCATCACAATGCTTTTTGTGCAGATCTAACATGACAGCAGTATTTACTAGATCAGCAACTTATGACAGTAAGAAAATGACATATGTGATTTCGGTTGACGTTCCTCTTAAAGAGTCTGCATTGTGTTTTCTGTTGGAAGCTGATCATATGACCGCCCTTCTGATCATCTGAACAGGTGACGCATTCAGACATGAGATCAATGATTTCCATGCCCCAGTAATATTCCCAACAGTGGATGCACAGTAACCCTTATGCATATCATATACTTCCCAGCAAATACCAGAAGCCATATAAGTTCTGCTTTCTTCCCAGCATGGTTAGACAATACCAATCTAGCATAAAAACTTAGCAGGAGTTTACAAAACACTTCTTCTTGGAACGTATAGACCAATTGAACACTATTCAGGTCAAGATGAAATATTCTACAAATGACTCACAATAAACCCTATTGTGTTCTGGAAATCCTTTTAGTAAATTACACCATTGTGCATCCACCACTACATGTGCATCTTTGTCATAGTCAGCACATTATCTTGTCATTTGTCAACATGAGGACATGTGAATTTACATTTGCTGGCATGGACAATCCTTGTCTGTAGACTCGTAAGAGCCTATATAAGATAAATCAGGAGGGAGATAGATTTAGGCCAAGTTCTGGGCAAAGTTTGCAAATTATTTTGTGATACATTTATAATAAACAAAAGAATCACCAGGTCCTCCTTGCAGAGAGATGGATTGAGAGTTTGACGTGAGAATTTTACAGACAGCATATAATAGAATTAACCCTAATGTGATATTGCTGAAGTATGCATTGGATATTGATGGATGTAACAAGACCCTATTGTTCTAGCAAAATGAATCCCAGCTGCTGAGCATAGCCTCGTGCGCTTTTGATGTGCTGGTGGGGTGCTTATGGGATGATAGTTTCAGCTAATGGCTATTTCTTAAGAGATTTAGCAGCTCTGTCTAGAAAGTGAAACTGATTCTCTGATGCTCCTATCGTCTGAGCCAATCGATCGTTCCTAATGGAGTCTCTTTAAAGAAGGAGCGAGGTGCCTCAGCCCACATGAAGTGATCTACAGCTCTATTGTCCTGGCTCATGGTCCTCAGATGCCAGATCAGGCTCAGTCAGGAACAGAGATCAAAAGGATAAAGAGTGTAAATAAATTCTTAAAGTGCTGACCCTTCCTGATATAATCATTACTGTAATGTGCTGTAGATAAGAGAGAGTGATTGTATGTTATCTCCGGGTGAACATTCAGCCCATATTTGTAAGAAAGATCTAAATACTTCAGGGATTATTACCTCATAATGACAAAACAGACAGCACATATAATTTGTCAAGAATAGTAATGGCCATGGGACTCTGCGATCAATAAATCATCAGAAGTAACAACATTAAAAAATATAAAGCCATAATTCGCCTTCAGAATGTGAAGATCTATATTATAATAGAAATATATGAGAAATAAAAGTGCTAGAAATCATGGTTTACTAGATGGTAAAATGATTTACATATCAGGATGTAAGATCTCATGACACCACCCTTGTCATTTGTCCATTTTTCGTGGTAAATAAGGACATATGCCACTGTACCAATGACACTGGTTCACACTGATGGTTCTGTTCATGTTTTCTCTACATGTAGTTAGCCAAAAAAAAAAAATTCCCATTTTTTTATTACATCCATCACTTTGCACAGATTGGTGTGTAATTTGCTTTGCATAAGATGTTATGTAGATCTATTTTTATATCTTTTTACATTTTTTTACATCATGTAAACATTATCACTCCTCTGGATATAATAAAAATAATTGGGTTTGGTCTGCGATTTTTTTTTTTTCTCAGACAGGGTCAAATCTGACATGTGCCCCATAGACTAACATTGGTCCGGGTGCGATTTGATGTTTTGTACTTGGACCGATAATACGATCGTCTGCACTTGCCCTTGGTATAATTTCAGTGTTCTCTCCCTTTAAATGCCTATCTCCTCATACTTTCAACCATTATTATTATTATTTCTGCAATACTTTTCATATATGTTACCTTCCCAAGTAGAGTTAACTACCAGATTGGTCACTTAATAGACGATATAATGAATCCACTTTCTTTGCCTGGAGTGTGCTGATTTATACATATCTAAGGCTGGAGCTGGAAGATGACTTTAGTTGCCTCCGGTCATAATGTGCAGCAGTGATAGTTCCCTGCTGAAGTTGAATAAGGTCGTCTATCGTGGCAGTCACCTTACACAGTGACAATCATTACTATGTGTCATGGCACATTCAAGAACTGCTTCTTAGCGCAAAACACCATGATAATCACAGCAACTGTATTTATAAATGTGCTCTTTTCCCTTGGTGCTATAGAAATGTCATTATTGATTCACAGCAACTGTAACTTACAAAACAAAAATCAAGGCTAACACAGTTTAAAGGGCCACATACAAAATAGAAGTCTGCTGAATAATGGTTTTGCTGACCGGTCGGCTGGCCGCTATCTTTCCCAACTCCTCTACACAGAGGGGTGTCTGCTCTTCCGAATGCTCCTTTGTTCTCTATGAGAGAACCGCTGCCAGAATCCTCTGGTGGTGGCTTATAGTGCCAAGAATCAAAAGGATTGGCCACCCAAAATGGGACCTTCTGGATTCTTATCTATCAGTGTAGAATCTGGAGTCCCACATACACATTACTGTCAGCCGAGACCATTGATGCTGGCAAATTCAGACGACGTTAGGTAGGACATTATTGAGACTTTTAACCTAGATGTATTATATTGCTCCCCTTCCCATTATGATACAGGGAGTAAATATTTTTCTGCGGTCAAGCATAATCTGACCAAACCAAAGCTGATTTAAGAAAGTTGGGGCCAATCTTTGCATCTCTGCATCTGGTTTCCATTATATTAAAATATATGCAAATATAACATTGAGCTGGACTTTCATTTCAGGGCTAGCAAGCCATTGGAAAATAGCAGGAACAATAAATAATTGGAAGTGAAGGAAAGGAATTCCCAGCTCCTGTAGTACTGACACAATGCTTATGCAGTGAATTGAAATATTCAGAGCAATTGGAACATAATAAACTGATTAGTACACCAAAAGCAATTTTAACTTGTTGTGGGGGATGAGGGCAGTAAGACCGTGTTTTCACTCTGGTTTTGGGTTAAATGACTACACCAGTGTATAGGCAATCTGAATAAGGCTGATATAAATATTCTGCCTGGAATAAAACAGAGACTATTGTAAGATGAAGGACCACCAATAAAGAAAACCTATCACTTACTGCATCTTTCCTGATCAATAACCCTTCTACCCTACCAGCTAGCTGTGTATATGAATTCATGGGAGGCTTTTTGACAAAACATTTTTCCATTGCTGTTCATGCAATGTATAAGTTGCTGACAACTGTGCTTATCTGTGCTGTTTGCACCTTTGACTGACAGATAAAAATGAAATATTTGATACAAATTTATGGTATCTACCATATCAATCCCTATTTTTGCTGTTTTCGACTTTATTTTTCATGTGACCAATGTTATTTGACGTTGATTAATGTCCATTATGTGGCCACATGTCTGATATACTCCATTCTGCTGGAAGATTATACATGCAACACTGCTCACCCTTCTCTCTAATGTTAGATGATGCAGCATCTGCCGCTGTACTTTTGGATTGATTAGCCCATAAGTTCAGATTGTGGTCATGAATTAAAATAACTTTGGGTTTGAAGACTTTTTTTTGGAAATGTCAGATAATGTAACATCAGAAAAGCAGATCCAGGTTGTGATTATCTTTCTTTTACTTCTTTCCAATTCCAGTCACAGAGACATTTCTTCTTCCTTTTCTTTTTGCTGCGGTCACTGTCAATCCTTGATATTATCACTCACACTGACTCTGTCGGCAAAATTTATTCTCTTTCTATCTCATAAGTCACAGCCTTCATGTTATGACCTCCCGTTTCCAATATTATAAGCACAAAACATTTATTTTATTCCAGCACCCCATCAATATTTTCCCAAGCCTGTACTCCAAAGTCTATATAAATTATGAGCATTACACAATCGACATGAAACGTGACAATTATTATAAATTCCTCTGTTAGAAAGTATAACTGCTTTCTTTATAATTGGGATAAATGTTTTGAACGATTAGAAACATCAAATACCTGTCTTTTCTTTTCTTTACCAGAAACTGAAATTATTTGGATATAATAACCTTTGCATGAACAGCAAGATCAAACGTGAATTTTTCATATATTACAGGAATAAATGAAGCAAAGTTAACTTCTATGGGTTCAAGATCCAGGTTTGGTATATACAGAATGTATGTGCACCTTAAAACCTACTGGAAAACTTTTTTTTTATTTAAAAAGTAACTGACAATTTTAATTTTTATTTCCTAAATGCATAGTTCACATGAAAATAAGAAATTCTGTAATATATTTTATATATTCGCTTCTTCCTCCTCGATTGATCTTACATTCTCAATTGACAAGTATAATTTGTCAAATCTGTATTTGGTGAGGACAGATTTTCCCATTACTGAGATAGCAAATGGTAGTTGGCAGTTTTAACATTTTCTGGAGGGAAGAAGGGGGAGAAGTAAGGAGGAGCTAGAGGCAGACACAGACATTAATATTATTATTTATTTATATAGCGCCATTGATTCCGTGGTGCTGTACATGACAAAGGGTTACATACAAAGTACAGATATCAAATACAATAAACAAACTAACAATGATAGAGTGGTACAGGGGGAAGTGGACCCTGCTCTTCCAGGCTTAGATTCTACAGGATAATTGGGAAGGAGACAGTAGGTTGCGGTTCAGACATCTGCTGAAGCTTCTCCATAAGCACCAACTGTCACCTATCTCAGTAATGGGAAAATCTGTCTTCACTAAACGCAGATTTTAACCCAGAAATGAGGTCTTAGGGGTTTCTCCTTGTGGAGAGTGACATACCGCCTCTGGCATGCCAGTGTAAAGAAGCTTATTCGCCGTGCAATGCTCTTCTGGGAAATTAAACATGCAAATTGCCTCTTCAAAGAGAAAGAGGACTAGAACTCTATAGCGCCACCTATTGAAAACAGCAATCCTATAAGTTACAATCGACCCTTTGACGAGTCGTGCAATATGACTTAGTATAAAAGCCAAATCAGAATCCCAATTTGCAGACACGCTGTTTCGGGGTATTGCCCATCGTCATTGCAAAGTATGAGATGTAATTTGGCTGGGTGAGAGGCTCGTTAAAGGGTCGATAGTGACTTATAGGATCGATGCTACCAACAGGTGGTGCTATAGAGTTCTAGTCCTCTTCCTCGCTAAGTAAACAATTTGCATATTTAATACCCCAGAAATGAGAATTTTGAGAATAAATGATCAGTTCAGATGGAGATAGAAGCAGATTTCTCATATCAGGTATATTACAAAGTTTCTTATTTTCATGTGTTCTATCGATTTATAAAAAATAAATAACATATCTCTTTAATGCGAATCTGTGAGCAAGATTTCACTACCTTCATAAACCATTTATATGCACATGTAGATCTTTTAAAACTAAGTCCAGCAATACCTTTACATGGCTGGTCAGTTCGTCTGTACTGAAAAATAAGCATTTAAATTTACCTGCAAATGAGGCTGTATATCTGAAGCTTTTGTCACTACAACTCTATTCCCCGCCCAGTGCCGCCTCCTCCTATTTGACAACTATTTTGTCTAAAGTCACACAGCATAGGGGCTGTCAGTCAAGCAACTGGAGGTGGCGCCTGGAGGGGAATAGAGCTGGAGTGACAGAGGCTTCTGATCTACAGCCTCATTTTCAAGTCAATTCAAACTCTGATTACTCAGTAACGGAGAAGTAGACTGGCCATGTAATTGTATTGCTGGACTTGTCTTTGAAAAAGCTACGAGCACATATATATATATATACACTACCGTTCAAAAGTTTGGGGTCATTATTTTTGAAAGAAAAGCACATTTTTTTTCAATGAAGCTAACATTAAATGAATCAGAAATACACTCTATACATTGTTAATGTGGTAAATGACTATTCTAGCTGCAAAAGTCTTGTTTTTATTGCAATATCTACATAGGTGAATAGAGGCCCATTTCCAACAACCACCACTCCAGTGTTTTAATGGTATATTGTGTTTGCTAATTGTGTAAGAAGGCTAATGGATGTTTAGAAAACCCTAGAAAACCCTTGCACAAGTATGTTAGCCCAGCTGAAAATGGTTTGGCTGATTTGAGAAGCTATATAATTGACCTTCCATTGAGCTAGGTGAGAATCTGTAGCATTACATTTGTTTACTCTCAAAATGGCCAGAAAAAGAGAACTTTCATGTGAAACTCGACAGTCTATTCTTGTTCTTAGAAATGAAGGCTATTCCATGAGAGAAATTGCCAAGAAACTGAAGATTTCCTACAACGGTGTGTACTACTCCCTTCACAGGAGCGCACAAACAGGCTCTAATCAGAGTAGAAAGAGAAGTGGGAGGCCCCGCTGCACAACTGAGCAACAAGACAAGTACATTAGAGTCTCTAGTTTGAGAAATCAACGCCTCAAAGCTCCTCAACTGGCAGCTTCATTAAATAGTACACGCAAAATGCCAGTGTCAACGTCTACAGCGAAGAGGAGACTCCGGGATGCTGGCTTTCAGGGCAAAGTGGCAAAGTATTCTGTCCTCACACGATAGCACGGTGTGCAGTGAGACATATAGCTAAACCCCCTGTCTTCTTTAAGAAAAAGAGAGGCTGTGAACTTGTAACCTTCTTTTATTGATTGTAGATTTGACAGGAAAGGGTGAAACTATAGGATGTAATAACAAGGTATTCAGAACATATACAGTACAATACATAGATACAGGTAATCTGCAATACAGTATAACATGAGGTAATACAAACTGATGACATCTATTTAATACATCAACATACTTCTAATGTGCATTGTACCTCTTACACTGCATACTAACACATAGATAGTAACTTACCAACTATGCTTAGGATAGGCTGTTTGAGGAGCATAAGACAGGAGATGAGTGGTCTGATACCTCTTCAACAGAATGCAGGAAATGGCTGCTGGTATTTCTGCAGTGTCATAATATCAAGTCCACAATGCATTGCAATATTCCCAGAATGCCTCAGAAACTCCCAAAATACATTGCAAACTGAAACTAAAACGTTTACATTAAATGGTCAGCAGATGGTGCTATTATCAAACAAACAAAGTTCAATACATAAGAATGTGTAATGAACATAAACATGTATTTCAATAGCCTGGCTTTATTGTCAGGACAGGACACAAAGAAAAATCCATATTTGAGACTGGCTAATAAAAGGAAAAGATTAATATGGGCAAAAGAACACAAACATAGGACAGAAGAAGATTGTAAAAAAGTTTTATGGACAGACGAATCAAAGTTTGAGGTGTTTGGATCACACAGAAGAACATTTGTGAGATGCAGAACAACTGAAAAGATGCTGGAAGAGTGCCTGACACCATCTGTCAAGCATGGTGGAGGTAATGTGATGGTCTGGAGTTGCTTTTGTGCTGGTAAAGTGGTAGATTTGGACAAGGTAAATGGGATTTTGAATAAGGAAGGTTATCACTCCATTTTGCAATGCCATGCCATACCCTGTGGACAGCGCTTGATTGGAGCCAATTTCATCCTACAACAGGACAATGACCCAAAGCACACCTGCAAATTATGCATGAACTATTTAGGGAAGAAGTGGGCAGCTGGTATTCTATCTGTAATGGAGTGGCCAGCGCAGTCACCAGATCTCAACCCCATTGAGCTGTTGTGGGAGCAGCTTGACCGTATGGTACGCAAAAACTGCCCATTAAGCCAATCCAACAGGTGCGAGGGGCTTCAGGAAGCATGGAGGGAAATTTCTCAAGATTACCTCAGCAAATTAACAGCTAGAATGCCAAAGGTCTGCAATGCTGTAATTGCGACAAAGGGAGCATTCTTTGACAAAAGCAAAGTTTGAAGGAGAAAATTATTCTTTCAAATAAAAATCATTATTTCTAACCTTGTCAATGTCTGGACTATATTTTCTATTCATTTTGCAACTCATTTGATAAATAAAAGTATGATTTTTCATGGACAACACAAAATTGTCTGGGTGACCCCAAACTCTTGAACGGTAGTGTAGTTTGGGGGGGTGACATCCTGCTAATAGATTCCCTTTAAATATTACAGAAGAGAATCAGTATTGATTTGGTGATACTGAAAAGTTACTCACTTGGCAGTATTCCTACAGTTAGACAAGCTTTCCAAAACAACACACAACATGCAGTAAATGATTTGCAGCATATTTGCAATGTTTTGTTTCTTCTGCACAAATACTGTTCCCCAACACACATTAACACATACAAAGAGCACTGATCTCAGCAGCGCACTAAAGATTTCTATCTGATTGCTTACAGTGGGAACAATAAAGAATCATCATGTGACTTCTGTGCAACAGTTTTTGAAGGGGGTGGTGGGCAAATTGCACTTCTTTCAAAAGCTGAGTATAGAAGATTATTGATTTTCAATCTGTGAGGGTGCACACATTTCACTACTACAGTGGTGAGCTAATGGGGAAGCGTGGATTTGCTATGGGACTCTTGTATCTGCCCCTTTTATATAATGAAACAGTAGAAGGTATTTACTTAGCTAATTCTAAATTATATGTGATAATCTGATAAGGGCTGGCACTCGCACAGAACAAATTATCCATCTTCGCTAAAAGGGGCACAACAAACTACAGTACCTGGTACCCAAGGTGTGTCATCACTATTCTTAATCTTAAAGAGGTTGTCCACTACTTTTTCACTGATGACCTATGCTATCAATGTCTGATTCTATTGATTTGAATAGGAAGTGGATAAGCAGTACCCGGCCGCGGCTACAATCTGCTGTTTGAGCAGATCTGCAATCGAGCAGTTCCGGCCAGTGGCCGCTGCCGTCGACACCAAGAACAGTTGTATAAGAAAGGCTATGCCACAAAGAACAGCTGATCGGCAGAGGTGTCGGGTGTCGGACCCCAACCGATCATCAGGTCATCAACGAAAACGTAGTGGACAACCTCTGTAATATTAACTGCACAGTTTTATTGTTTTGACCTTGCATGACAGTGTTATTAGACTACTACTAATAGTGACATTTACTTATAGGGGGTTGGTCACTTTATCTTTATTTTAACAGTTGAGCTGGGAACATGAATTTGTATCACTTAATAACATTTAGGTCAAATGAAAAAGGGAAATTTGATAGGAACCAAAAAAAAAGAAAAAGTGCAAAAAACTAAAAGACTCATTGGACTCTCAGCATGTCATCACATATTGACTTTTTCATGTTCCGTTGGGTTGTGTTTTTTTCTGGTAGGGGAATTCAGACTTCTTTACTATGCATTCTTAAAGGGAATTTGTCACCACTTTGGAGTTATCAGACCTCTACTATGGGCATACAGGGTATAGAAAGTAAATCTATACATACCTGTATGGCCCATAGTAGAGGTTTGATTGCAGACAAAAGCGCTTTAATCAATTCTATTTAGTACAGGCTTGGTGTCCGGGGGACTGCGCTGCAGGTTTCTATTGAGCAGGCACCAGGGAGTCACTATCACTGATGAAGCAAAGCGCGCGCTATGTGAGCGGTGCTTTGCGCATGCCTGGGAAGTCAGGGAGCTGAGTGCACGTCACAGGAGCATGTGATCAGTCCAGTCCAGAGGCCTCCTCCAATTGAAAAACAGCTTTCTTGCGTGCGTTGTTTTTCGATTACAGGAGGCTGATTAACTGGTCTGGTCACATGCTCCTCCATCGGTAGCCATTTTGTGGACAGGAGAGCTGTGCAGTCTGTAAGGAGAGTGGCACTCACAAGTCCAGGAGAAGAACATGTCATACATATAATACAAAGTGTCTCTATACAATGACCCAAAACCTGTTAAAATACGAATACAGTAAAGTGGTCAACCCCTGTAAGCATTGTGCGGTACTGAATATTATACAACGCATGTATAGTTGCATTGGAGTATTCCAACATATGGCACTTATTCTGGCATCATACCGAAAGGCACCTTAGTATTTAGCAATGTACAGCATTGTTGTATGTACATTGGATAACAGGACATCATATGGGAAAATACAGAACAAAGCACAACACAGGCCCAGCCATGACACTGCCATCAATAAATAACAAAAAAATGTATGGCTAGGAGACATCTTCACCTTTGTTCTTATAGATCACACTAGGAAGAAAAAAAAATCTTAACAAATTACCTCAGAACATTTCCATCCTCTCGATAGTCAGACCCTCTGAGTTAACATTGTTTGAAAAATTGGGGTGAACCCTTCCGGTTTTGTAAGTATAGATAGCGACACTGTTAGATCACCATATGAGAAGAAAGGGCTGTGCCTTTAAACATTCAAGTGGCAAATTAGGAGCAATAATATTTAACTGAAGAAGGTTTCATTCGGTGACACAATCACAGATTTTTAAAATAGTGTACAATTAAAACATCACACATAATTCGAAAATAACTTTACAACCCCTTACACAGTTATTCATTCCTTGACATAAGTCTGGGCATTAAATCGGTGCCGTTTATCGGTTACTTGAACTGGTCTACTACACGTCAATTACATTTATGTCCTTGAAAATATTTTCTGATAATCTAATAAAATAGAAATGAAATATATTCTCCTATTTCCTCCTGGTATATCTATACTTTCCTCTAAGTTGGATATATATCTAATATTACTTCACAAGGGTAAGGCCTGGCTTCCTGCTAGAGCGGCTTTCAGGTCACACAATGTCTGATAATAAGGTCAGAGGTGCTTCTGTTACAGATGTCTGCAGACTATCTGTGCCATAATCCTGTGTAATCTCCTCTACCTCTCTGATCCTAAATAGTCATGTCTAGTAAAACCCATCACTGCCTTTTAGGCTTTTCACCTCCAAGACTTTCAGAAGGTTTAGGACTATAACCTTGTTTTCTTTTATAAAGAATTTAGTAATGGTTATTTCTTTAGTGTTGTCATTCATTTTAGTAGAAAGCAGGTAACACTTTATTATACTAGCCTGCATTATTTAATGGGGTTCTGTAAAATCAGAAACATCGCTGCCTTTATGTCACAAACTGTGACTCTGGTTAGTACTTTGTACTCAGCTGTTTTGAAAGGTGTTTTCTGTGATAATGTGGAATTGGTCCTAAAGTAAACAATGTTATTAAATAAGGAAATAACATTTACTTATCTCTCAAATCCCCCACTGCTCCAATGCCCAATGATGTCTGCAGCCAATTAATGTCCTCAGTGGTGATGTTTCCATGTACAGCACATGACTACTGAGGCTAGTGATTGACTGCAGAGGTCAGGGAACTAATGTACAGCACCTTATCACTTCTAGCATTAACAAAAACTACCAGGGTAATGGCACAGGATTGGTAAGTGAGCCAAGTTTAAAGGGCCCCATACATATTAAAGTTGGCAAAATCTGCCAATATTCTTGAAATCTCCGTTGCATTGACTTCTCCTACCTCTCTTCAAATAAATGATGTTAGAAGAAATAAGAATTGGACAGTATGAATTAAGACCTTTTTGTTTTTTGGGGAATAAGCTAAAGCCAGAACTGTTTGACAGTGGCTTTCTCTGCTCTCCTCCTCCCCCTTAGAATTCATTCTAGATTTGCCCCTAATATTGAGAGAACATGAACATTTGACTGACCTAAAAGTTTACTTGGATGAGGGAGTTGGAGATAGAGCTGTAATGCTATTTGGCCAACAGCTGAAATAATGTAGTTCTGGAAAACTCCTTTAAAGGGAACCTATCCTTGGATTCCTGTTGCCCAAAACATGGCAGCATGGACCAAAGCCTAACTATGCGAATGAAGCAAGAAAATTTTTACTCCGAAATGCTCTGATGTTTCAGAAAACACATAGTTTGTAAATCCAGCTTGAGCAGGGAGAGACCTAACAAGTCCAATGCGGACCGGGCTGGCTTCTCCCCACTCCACTCCGGTTGGTTAACAGGTCTCTCCCTATGTATGCATATGGAAGAGACCTGCCAATAAACTGGAAAGGGGCTGAGACGTCATGCACTAGTCATGACTCTCCCTATCATTCCTGGCTGGCATTACAAACTATGTTTTCTCTGATACGCTAGAGTGATTTATGAAGCCAGTGGTTCGGGCAGCCTGAATTTAAAGACCGATTCCCTTTAAGTAAATGGAGTTGCAATGTCAGACACATCCCATGGACAGGAATAGCACAGTTCCAGTAAAGAAAGCAGACAACCCCTCAAGAAGCTCCTACACTTTGCAACTTGAATTCAAAAGGAGGCGCAATATCTCCTTCATATGTCTGTGTGTTTATCCCCGTTGTATATGTATTTTAGTTATATTTTTATGTTGGTGATATTGTGTTTGTAAAGACATGCTTCAGGTAAAAATGAAAACCTTAAGTACTCCTTCCGTGCACTGTAATATCTGCCATGTCTTCCCCAGATCTGGAAACCACCTGTGTTTAGCGTTAGAAAATGTGTGTGTCACACTGATTTGATATCCATATAACCAGTAAATTTGCTTGGCACAAATGTGTAAAGTTTAATCTGAGAACACTGTTATACTAAATGTACAACTGCATTTTCCATTACTGTTCAGTTTTCACAGCGTGCAAAGTACATGAATATTGTCAAAAAATGTAATTAAAAGGGGAGGATTGCTCAGAAAGATTGCTAGGAATTAAGGAAAAATAATGGCCAATCCCATAATTGATAAACAACTGATAAACAGTCCAAAAAAATGGGTAGGAGTGGGAAGTGAAAATGCCAAAAACAGGAAACCTACTTGACAGCCTCATAAGAGATGAACAAATAAGTGAGAAATACATGTAGTGCAAAACGGGAGAGTAACAGTAATTGAGTGAGCGGGTGTTGGTGCCTGGAAAACATACTGAACAGCCAACAAAGGAGTTAAAGTCTTAAACGCCTTTGAGTGGGTGCATTAAAAGGCAAAATAGGGTAAGAAAAAGACACCACGTGAAGCTAGTCATTAATCACGGACAAGCCGTGAGGCTGGGTAGTCAAGAGGTCGGGGTCAGATACCAAGAGGGCTCATCATAAACAAATGGGCAAATGCATAGTCAGGTCACAGTCTGAGGTCAGATTTCCATGCAGGTAGTGGATCAAGACAAAATGGCAAGACAAAAGGATGGTCAAAGGCAAGGTCTAAGGTCGGGCAACAAAGATCAAATACAGAAACACAGAGAACAGAGCAAGCGCACCTAATTTCAGCTAAGCTACAACTGTTACTAATTGAAGGCAGAGACACAGCTAAATAGCCAGGTAATTACTCAAATAGCAGACACATGGAGGAAACCCCCGCATGCCTTGACCTTGATTGGACGGCTGAACTGTCCATCACCAAGCTAACAGCTCAGCACACCCCTGTCCTAGATTGGACAGCTGAATTGTCACTCACTACTTCCAGACACACCATTAGCCTTAATTGCACACAGCACCATATTTGCAAACTCAGTTATGTTATCCTAGAGCCACCGTTAAGAGGGAAGACTTCCAGAACGGGACAATTGTTTAAATCCCCAGGACCCTACAGAAGATTCCCACAAAACGGAGCTCTCTAAACCTTTTTCATTACTGTAACATTGAGTTCCGAGGTCCAAAGTCTTGTTTAAGGGTGGAATTGATTGTCCTCTTGGCAAGGTGATGTAGCTATTCATGTAAGTTTAGTCCTTTCCGCTGTCTACTGGAAAACTATTTTAAAAAGTTGGCAAGTATGCATTTCATGCAGATACTGCACATAATTCAAAAACACTGTGAGGTTTTCATATTTGATTGGATGTAAATATTCCAACCTATGAATTGCTTCTGTTTCTCAAGTGTAAATTATCGCACACAGCTCTCTTGGTTTGCGGGGATGGCATTCCTCAGTGTTTTAGAGGAAAAAAGATTCAAAGTGTAAATAGAAAAGAAATATGAAAAGTCACTTTCATTTCCATGTGCGTCCGATGGTGGCCATGTTTGAAGTTTCATTCACACTGTAAGCACTTTAATCTCTGACTTCACTAAGAATGCAGAATGAGGTAACCATGGCCTGAGATGACCAAAGACAGTTGTGAAAGTCATCTTTCTCTGATGTGCCTAAACACCCTGGATAACATGAAAAGGGGAATTTATTTTTTTTAGTTAACATAAATCTTCCAACTAATGGTGGGTTAAATATGAAAAGGAAATATGGAGACTGTTACTGTATATAATGTTTGACTGTTGGGACTGTTACTAATCCCGGGAATGGGGCTCTGAAATGCCCTTTCAGAATAGAGAAAATGCTCAGTTATTTCTGTCAATCCCATGGAAAATTATTGTAGTGGCACCATGCATGAACAGCCACAACTCCATTTCAACTATGTATTTCACAACCCTCTTCACGGGATCAGTTGGACCCCCATGGACCCACAAATTATCCCCTTTCCTGGATATGTGATAACTATAAATGTTAGGAAAAGCAATCTGTCACCAGAGTATTTGAAGGCACTCGTCTATCTCAGACACCTGAGGGTAAATCGCCACTCACAACTTTCCAACATCAGCCCCATTTCAGAACCTAACATAAAACAAAATGAGCAAATATCTTGTAGTTAGTAAATAAATAAACAGTAATAATACATGTAAATAACAACATAGGGTACTTAGTTAACACTGTTTTGATAAAAAAAAGGGAAAATCCATCCCATCGCGACAAGGTAAACCCGATCGGGACAGTATTTAACTCTTATAGTTCACCTAGTTAAGGGCAGGGCATGACTGGGTCCCGACTGTTAAGACACCTGCCTGTGGAAGGAAAGCTATATAAACAAATTGAACAGCCCAAAAAGGGGAGCCACACCCTTGTTTGTACAAAGTACCAAAAAACTTTAAAAAAATAAAAAAAAAGTAGCCAGAGCACAAGTTGGTATAGTGCAATGCATAAGTGTGCATTCACACTGTGGCCATTTAACAAACAGAACCTACACTAAAAACAAAACGAGAGCAAATACCCTGTAATAAGTAAAGAAATAGTAAGGCTGTGTGCACACTTTGCATTTTTACGGCATTTTTTCTGCACGGAATTGGCCCAAAAATGCTAGGGAATCCTTATGCCAGCAATGAGAATCCTGAAGTTCTTTCAGGATTGGCTGTGCATTTAAATCTGCAGCATGTCAATTCTTTGTGCGTTTTTCCCGCATCTTTCACCCATTGACTTCAATTGAGTCAGTCAAATCTGCAGCAAAAACACAGGTATAAAAATGATTGCGGATTTTTGCTGCGTATTTCACTGACTCAACTGAAGTCAATGGGTGAAGAAAGCGGCAAAAACGCACAAAGAATTGACCACGGGTCACAGGCATTGGCTGATGAGAGAATACTCCTCCCATCAGCCTACGTCTTCTGTCGCTGATAATAGCAAGAGCAGGCGAAGCTAATGGGAGTTTTCATCAGCCGGCAACTATGCTCTAAAAAGAAAAAAAAAAAAAAGTTAAAATAAATAAATAAATATTGAAATAAAAATACTAAACACATTATACTCACCTAACACCTAATCCCCCAAGCCATTGTCACCTGAAAAGAGAAAAAATAATAAACAACCATAATACTCACCTGTCTGCCATAATCCACGTAATCCATACTGTCCTACGATGATCTCACTTGTAGAACAGTCACATCAGCAGATGTGACTGTTCTACCCGGCTGCCGGCTACGCATTGACAGGCAAATTTATACTCACCTAACACCTAATCCCAGAGGCCATTGTCACCTGTAAAAGAACAGAAATAAAAAACAACCATATCCCTCACCTGTCCAACATGGATCAGTTGTAGAGCAGTCACATCAACAGTCACTCATGTGACTGCCCTACAGGACAGCAAGCTACACACTGACACAGACAGTGTGTAGCGCTGAGCTGCTGTGAGAGCGGTCACACAAGTTCATCAGCTGATGAGCTCCGGTGATCTCACTTACTGCACCGCCGTGGGAGAAAGTTCGCACACCGCGCCTGTGCCACTGTGCCATCGTGGGACACTATGGATTATTTCATCATGTTGGACAGGTGAGGGATATGGTTGTTTTTTATTTCTGTTCTTTTACAGGTAACAATGGCCTCTGGGATTAGATGTTAGGTGAGTATAAATTTGCTTTTGTACAGGTGACAACGGGTTCAGGGATTAGGCGTTAGGTGAGTATAACTGTGTTTTTTTTACTTTAAAATAAATGAGTAAAACCGTGGGGACTTTTAATTTAAATAAAGGATTTTTTACAAGCCATGTCTTCATTTACAAACTTTTACTATGGGATTAGCAGGGCTGCCACCAAAAATTTCAGGACCCCATTCTGGCAAAATTTTTGGGCCCCTCTGAGACTCTGCTCAGGCTCCACCTCCACCCCTCAAACCTTCCACAGTCCCACCACCCACTCTTGGAAAAACTCTGCTTCTGCACCAATCACACAAAAACAGTTCCCATCAAACACCACACCACATACATAGCCATCAGCTTTTGTTTTGGCCAAAAAATTTTTTAAGCCGCCACCATGACAAGGTAGACTCTTCTGGCTGGGAACAACTCTACTCTAACCTATTAAATATTTCTTAAAATATCCAATACTCTTTTTAGGTATATTTTTATTCATTTTTCTTTAAGGGAATGTGTCACATACATTTTTTAAAATGACCAATAATATCACATACAAGGGACAAATATTGTCATACCATGGCCGGACTAGATATTACCACCACATAGTGACCGAATAATACCACATACCAGGAACACATACCGTCACACCATGACTAGACCACATATTACCACCACATAGTAACCGAATAATACCACATACAAGGAACAATGACTAGACCAGATATTACCACCACAGTGACTGAATAATACCACAAACAAGGAACAAATACCTCCACACTGTGACCAGACCACATATTGCCACCACATAGTGACGAACACTACAATACTGATCATCAATAAAAAAAACACAATACTAATATTACCATAAGTGTCATTATACACAAGAGCTCTGTACATAGTATACAGTGTATAGTGCCAGTGTACAGTAATACAGGGATCACCAGTGACATTATACACAGGAGCTCTGTATACAGTGTCAGTGTACAGGTAATACAATGATTACCAGTGATATTATACACAGGAGCTCTTTACATAGTGTCAGTGTACAGGTAATACAGGGATCACCAGTGACATTATACACAGGAGCTCTGTATATAGTGTCAGTGTAAAGGTAATACAGGGATCACCAGTGACATTATACACAGGAGCTCTGTACATAGTATATAGTGTATAGCGGCAGTGTACAGATAACACACTCACTCACTAGTGACATCTCTAGTTGAAGTCCTTCATCTTCGCTTTTCTTCTTCATCAAGCACAGACCGCCATCACTTCTTCCAGCCTTCGTCTCTGCATAAAATAACAGTTATCTAGATCACATTCCCCAACTTCTACACTACGCAGCTGAATACAGCCGTGCATCCACCATTAATATATGAATAGTTATTATGCAACCCACCATTCCAAATATAAATTGTAATCCACCACGGCGCCCCCACTAACTGTACATAGCCACTTTCCCCACTTAATATATAAATTCATTACAATCTGTACTCTTTCCCCCAATTCATTACCAGTAACACTCCGTCATCCTCAGTGCCTCCACTCTCCCAATTTATTATATTTACATGTCCCCCTCTAACCCAATTCATTTTGTCATGTCCTCTCTCTTTCCCACCCTCACCTCATCATAATTTACTCTCCCCACCTCCAATTCACTGTCATTTGTTGTCCCCCACCCTCAATTCATCATCATTTGCTCTCCCCCTCAACCCTCGAGTCGTCATTTGCTCTCCCCAACCCCACCCTCAATTCATAATTATTTGCGCTCCCCATCCTCAATTCATTTTTGCTCTCCCTATCCCCACTCCCAATTCATCATTAGCTCTCCCCACTCCCAATTCATCATTAGCTCTCCCCAGCCCCCACTCCAAAATCATTTGCTCTTCTCACCCCTCACTCCCAATTCATTTGTTCTCCACATACCCCACTCCCAATTCATCATGTGCTCTCCCCACCCCTCACCCCCAATTCATCATGTGTCCTCCCCACCACCACACTTCCAATTCATCATGTTCTCTCCCCACCCCCAATTCATCATGTGCTCCCCCCACTCCCAGTTCATCATGTGCTCTCCCCACCCCCCACTCCCAATTTATAATGTGCTCACCCCATCCCCCACTCCTAAATCATCATGTGCTCTCCCCACCCCCACTCCCAGTTCATCATGTGCTCTCCTTGAAGACAATTTAATTAATTGTATAAAAAAAAATAAAGTTTTCATACTTACCTCTCATACAATATCCTACATCTCCACTTCTGGACTGGCATCCTTGCGCTGATTGCCGGGGAGTACGCATTTTTTTTTCGACAACTTTCACAAAGGAAATAGAACTAACAGGAGAAATGAGAAGTGACAAGCTTAATCCTCCACTAAGTATGACTAATCTAACCCAAGTTGAGGTACAGAAACGCCTCAGTAACATTAAAATAAACAAATCACCAGGACCTGATGGCATACACCCACGGGTACTAAGGGAACTAAGTAATGTGATAGACAGACCGTTATATCTTATATTTAAGGACTCTGTTGAGACTGGGTCTGTACCACTTGATTGGCGACAAGCGAATGTAGTGCCAATATTCAAAAAGGGAGCGAAAAGTGACGCCGGAAACTATCGGCCGGTGAGTCTGACGTCCGTTGTGGGCAAAATTTTTGAAAGCTTCATTAAAGAGGCAATTACGGAGCATCTTGATGCTAATAATCTTTTAATCCCGAACCTACATGGATTCATGAGGAATCGCTCCTGGCAAACAAACCTGATTGACTTCTACGAGGAGGTTAGCTCTCGATTAGATCAGGGGGAACCAGTGGATGTCGTGTATCTCGACTTCTCAAAAGCGTTCGATAGCGTGCCACATAATAGGTTGGTATACAAAATGAGAATGATGGGGCTGGGGGAAAATGTCTGCAAGTGGTTAGCTAACTGGCTAAAGGATAGAAGGCAGAGGGTGGTAATAAATGGAATATTCTCAGATTGGGTGAGCGTCACTAGTGGGGTACCACAGGGGTCTGTACTAGGCCCAATGTTATTTAATATCTTTATTAACGACATAGTCAACAGGATAAATAGTAAAATATCAATATTTGCAGATGACACAAAGTTATGTAAAACAAATAATACAAAAGAGGACAGTGCAGACCTACAGAGGGATTTGGATAAGCTGGGTAGGTGGAGCATTAAATGGCAAATGAGGTTTAACGAGGAGAAATGTAAGGTCATACATATGGGAAGGAAAAATGGAAGTCACCAGTACCCACTGAATGGGAAATCATTGGGGAATTCAGAGATGGAGAAGGACTTGGGCATCTTGATTGATAGCAAACTAAATTGGAGTGCCCAAAGTCAGGCCGCTGCTGTAAGGGCAAACAGGGTAATGGGATGTATCAGAAGAGGTATAGCTGCAAAGGATGAGAACATTGTTCTTCCACTGTACAAAGCACTGGTCAGACCACACTTGGAATACTGTGCTCAGTTATGGGCCCCAATATATAGAAAGGATATAAATGAGCTTGAAAAGGTACAAAGGAGGGCAACAAAATTAATAAAGGGAATGGAGGGACTGCAATACCCAGAGAGGTTGGCAAAATTAGGACTATTCAGCCTGGAAAAGAGAAGGTTGAGGGGGGACATAATAAATGTGTACAAATATGTTAGGGGACAGTATAGAGATCTTGCCCGGGATTTGTTCAAAAGGAGGGATATTACGGTAACAAGAGGGCATTCACTAAGACTGGAAGAGAAAAGGTTTCAGCACCAGCATAGGAAGGGGTTCTTTACGGTAAGAGCAGTGAGAATATGGAATTCACTGAGTGAGGAGACGGTAATGTCAGATTTACTACACCAGTTCAAGCGGGGACTGGATGCATTTCTAGATACCAGGCAGATTTCAGCATATACTTAAAAATAAAATAAAATAGTAGGTTGATACAGGGATTTATTCTGACTGCTGGTTTCAGAGTCAGGAGGGAATTTTTCCTCAGGTGAAGATTGGCTAAATCATTTGGGGTTTTTGCCCTCCTCTGGATCAACTTTAGCAATTACAGAACTAACAGGTCGAACTTGATGGACGCAAGTCTTTATTCGGCTTTACAAACTATGTTACTATGTTACTATGATGGTGTCATCGCGTATGCGCGGTCTCCAGTGATATAAACGGGTACTTCCAAAATACATACCAATCCAAAAGAAAAAGGAAGTAAAAAGAAACCATCTTTATTGAATAATTATTATTAAAAATGACAAAATGCATGAAAAGGTAAAAGGAGGGGGAGACAAAATATAATGTAATGCACACGCCCGGACTGACTGGCGTGTGCGTGTTTAGTGATTCCACTGTGCCATGAACCGGAGAGTGCCTGGAGGGGCGTAACTAAGTATCTGCCCGATCCGACCAAGGTCGCACGACGGCATACAACGCCAGTGCACCAGGGAGGAACCGGGCAGAGGGATCAGGTGCTACTCCAAGTCAGACCCCGGACACGGCTGTTGACCCACACAGGGGAATACTGGAACAGGCAGGTTAGGCTGGCACACCGACTGGTGGGTATAGGCAGACACGGCTGGAATACAGACGGATGGATGCTGGCGAGCACGACTGGTATGCAGGCAGGGAGGTACTGGCTGGTATGACAGGTTGGAGCACAGAGTGGATAGGACCCAGTTCAGACTGGGACTCAGGAACAGAACCGCAGATGCAGCGGACAAACACAGCAGAGTGAGACCGCCCGGAGCAGCGAGGAAGAGCAGAGCAAGACGAGACCGCCAGTAGCGGTGAGCGAGAGTAGAGCAGGACAAGGCCGCCTGGAGCAGTGAGCAAAGGGTCAGAGCTGAGCGAGACTGCCGGAGAAGTGAGCAAGGAGTCAGAGCAGAGTGAGACTGCCGGAGCAGTGAGCAAAGGAGTCAGAACAGAGCGAGACTGCCGGAGCAGTGAGCAAGGAGTCAGAGCAGAGCGAGACTGCCAGAGCAGTGAGCAAAGGTTCAGAGCGGAGCGAGACTGCCGGAGCAGTGAGCAAAGGGTCAGAGCGGAGCGAGACTGCCGGAGCAGTGAGCAAAGGGTCAGAGCGGAGCGAGACTGCCGAAGCAGTGAGCAAAGGGTCAGAGCGGAGCGAGACTGCCGGAGCAGTGAGCAAAGGGTCAAAGCGGAGCGAGACTGCCGGAGCAGTGAGCAAAGGGTCAGAGCGGAGCGAGACTGCCGGAGCAGTGAGCAAAGGGTCAGAGCGGAGCGAGACTGCCGGAGCAGTGAGCAAAGGGTCAGAGCAGAGCGAGACTGCCGGAGCAGTGAGCAAAGGGTCAGAGCGGAGCGAGACTGCCGGAGCAGTGAGCAAAGGGTCAGAGCGGAGCGAGACTGCCGGAGCAGTGAGCAAAGGGTCAGAGCGGAGCGAGACTGCCGGAGCAGTGAGCAAAGGGTCAGAGCGGAGCGAGACTGCCGGAGCAGTGAGCAAAGGGTCAGAGTGGAGCGAGACTGCCGGAGTAGTGAGCAAAGGGTCAGAGTGGAGCGAGACTGCCGGAGCAGTGAGCAAAGGGTCAGAGCGGAGCGAGACTGCCGAAGCAGTGAGCAAAGGGTCAGAGCGGAGCGAGACTGCAGGAGCAGTGAGCAAAGGGTCAGAGCGGAGCGAGGCTGCCGGAGCAGTGAGCAAAGGGTCAGAGCGGACCAGAACCGCCGGAGCGGTGAGCAAAGGCAGAGCAGGCTAGAGCCGCCGGAGCGGTGAGCAAGGCAGAGCAGGCTAGAACCGCCGGAGCGGTGAGCAAGGCAGAGCAGGCTAGAACCGCCGGAGCGGTGAGCAAGGCAGAGCAGGGGGGACAGGGCTCTGTTCATACGGAACAGAAATGAAGGGAAAGGAAGAACCAGATACCCACAGGGTACTTGCAGTGAAGTAGCGAGTGGACCACAAACTCACAAACGGGAGTACAGGGACAACGAGTAGGAGTTAGGTACGGGATCAGATTCTGCAGGAAAAGGGAAGGTTCGGACATAGAGAAAACCAGGTAACAGGCTAGGAGAGTATTCAGACAAGAACAGACAAAGCAGCAAGATACAGGAGCGGGTCTAGGTATGCGGCCCCTAGAAGGCGGAACGAACAGGCTAGGAGCGTGTTCAGACAGGAACAGGCAAGATACAGGAACGGGTCTAGGTATGCGGCCCCTAGAAGGCGGAAAGAACAGGTTAGAAGATAGTACAGACAGGACACAGTTCAGACACGGGAACTGATACCGAAGGCAGGGAACAGGAAAGGACCTGGCACGACAGCGACAGAAGCCAACTGACAGAACACAATGCTCAGGCAGGGTTTCCTGGGAGGAGCTGGGTTAAATACCAGGTGACAGACAGCAATAGGCTGAGGACATACAAGGGGTGTGCCCGCAGCAGGTACAAGAAACAGGAAGTGATCGGGCGCCGCCCTAAAGCAGCAGAAACAGAGGCAAGCAGACAGCATGGAGGGAAGCCAGAGAGACAATCTGGACTGGAAATCAAATGCGCGCTCCTGCACAGTGGGAGATGGACCACTATGCAAGGACGCCACCAGGTATGTTACATATAACACTGTAGCAAACCTTTTGTGATAGATTTAAATATCTGAGGGTTTACTCATACACACACATTTTTACATATCAGTGAGTTGTGACTATGATTGGGTAGGTGTCAGGCTAAGTGCCCACGATGCAGAAATGCTGCAGATTTTTTCCGCATCTCCCTGGCAGGAATAACTCATGCGGATTTTACATTAGTTTTTCCTGTCAGGTAGAAACGTTTGTCAAGCGTTTCTGCATGCATTTTTGCATGCGGGTTATCAAGCGCTTTTCTAAGCTTGACAAAGTGCTTGACAACTTGGTCACACTATATAAATCCATGCAACCGGCATGCATTTATATAGTGTGACCAAGTTAATAGTTAAAAAAAAAAGAATAAAAATGGTAGAAAATAAAAAATCAAGATTATACTCACCTTCTGATGGCCTCCGGTCTTTTCTCCGCTGTGTCCAGTCTGTTGTACAACTCGCAGTGGTGTTAAAGGACCTTTCATGACGTCATGTAGTCATGAGACAGGTCACGCGACTGCCGACATGACTAAATGACGTCATGGAAGGTCCTTTTAGACCATCGCGAGCTGTACAACAGACCGAACGCATCGAAAGGTGAGTATAATCTTTATTTTTTATTTTAAATTCTTTTTTAACAGAGTCTCCTCTTCTCCTGACCTGGGTACCATCCGCACATTGAATCGCTTAATATCCGCATGTGCACATATTATGCGATTCAATGCAAGTCAATGGCGGCAATTACATGGACATGCTGCGTATTTTTCCGCAATGATAATCCGCAGCGGAAATTTCCGCAGCATGTGCACAGCACATTCGGATTATCATTGGGGACCATGGGGCACATATTACCAAGCGTTTTTTAAGCATTTTCGCTGCGGAAATTCCGAGGCAAAAAACGCTTGAAAAACGCATAGTGGGCACGCAGCCTCACTCTGTTCTGAATTTTGTCTCCCACTCCTTTCACCTATTCGTACATTTTGTACTTTTTAATAATTATTCAATAAAGATTGCTTCATTTTACTTTATTGGGTCTATGCGCTTTCTTTTTCTTTTGGAATAGGCAGGGAACGTGTTGGCCTAATGGCCCCTTCCTAGGCTAAAAATAACAGCTCTCAGCTGCCCCAGAAAAGGCACTTCATATTTGAATGGGAATAGGGATAATCGGATTAGGGGCTGGTGTCAGCAGCTGTCACTGATACCAAGTCTAGGTTTAGTAATAGAGGTGTCAGCCAGACACCCTCATTATTAAACCTGTAAATAACGAGTAAAATAAACACACACACCGAGAATAAAACACTTTATTTGAAATGAAACAGACACCATTCTTTAATCATTTTAATTAACCCAAGATACTCACCCCAGGTCCGACGGTAATCCAAGAGTTTAAGCAATGTACCATGTTTCTTTTTTTAAAATATATTTATTTAGCTCCAAAAAGCATTCATTGCTGTACAAAAATGCATAAAAAATGCACCAAAAATGCCCGTTTTTGTTGCAGTGTTTTTGCTGGCAAGAGATGCAGAAACGTTGCAGAAATTTCTGCAATCAAGTACTCAACGTGTACACATAGCCTAATAGTACATGTAAATAATATAGGTTACTTAGTTAACACTGTTTTGCTCTGCCCTTATCTAGTTTTATCTGCTGACACATAGTGAGGTGAACTACAAGGGGTAGGTATTGGGGTACACCTTGTCATGGTGGGATGGCTTGTTTATGCCTTTTTGATCAAAACAGTGTTAACTACAGTAAGTACCCCATGTTATTTATATTTACTATTACTATTAACTTATTACGGGATATTTGCTCGTTTTGTTGTTATTTTAGGTTCTGCTTCTAAATGGCCACAGTGTGAATGCACACCTACGCATTGCACTTATACCAACATATGCTCCAGCTCAATTTTTATGGTTTTGTATCAGCCCCATTTCGAAATGCGAATTGCTAGACCAACTAAATTGGGATATGGCTTTGTCCAATGACATGACCCTTTACCGCCACTATACCTTATTTTTTCAATGTGAAAAAAAAAAAAAAGTAACACCAAAACGTAAAAAAATATAGTTGGGCAATGTCTGTTTAGCTATGAAGACGCCATATATCCTGATCCCATATCTGCTGATGCACACATGTAAGTAAACCATGCATGGTGACAGAACTGTTCCAGTGCTAGATATAGGGAGCTCTACATGATCTAAGGCAGGGTTCCCCAACTCCAGTCCTCAAGGCCCACCAACAGGTCATGTTTTCAGGATTTCCTTAGTATTGCACAGGTGATAATTCCATCACCTGCACAGGCAATAATTACATCACCTGCACAGGCAATACTAAGGAAATCCTGAAAACATGACCTGTTGGTGGGCCTTGAGGACTGGAGTTGGGGAACCCTGATCTAAGGTACGGAATCCTGGAGACTACTTGGCTACCTAGGCTTAACCCCTTGTTATACTCTAACTAATAGAGTTCTTTACAAGGCCAGAACTATATACTGAGGAGGGAATGATGAGTGAATGGATCCCAGGCTCCCAGCAGCACAGGCTGCGAGCAATGCACTGGGAGTCTTCCCTATGTAGTCGCTGTGCTGCTGCTCTCTCCGCCCATCTCTGCTCTCTCCTCTGTCCCCCTCCCTGCTCTCTCTGTGCTGCTCCTCCATCCTCAGCATTGCTCTCTCCTCTCACTCAGCCGTCTGGAATTGTTGTGGTTGCACTTACTGGGATGCTGCTGCTGCTGCTGCTGCTGGGGATCCCGTCATGCTAAGTCCCTGCTCATCCATTCACATCTGGGAGTCACTGTCTCTATAGACATGGTGGTGGCAGAATCTCACAGACCGTGCTGGACACTTTGTGATTGCCTCTGCTCACTGCTACTACCTTCCCTACTACTAATCATTGCCCGGCCAGGGAAACTTGCAGCTTTTCCTACCTCCTTAAGTGACTGCCAAACCCCTACAGGCTGGAACTGTTCTGGTAAGACACAGCTGTGCTGTGTACTGTGTGTACTGTGTGTACTTTGTGTACTGTGTGTACTATGTGTACTATGTGTACTGTGTGTACTATGTGTACTGTGTGTACTATGTGTACTGTGTGTTATGCACTTGTCAATGTATCTAGAAATGAATGATCTGCTTCCAGGGGTCATGGTGTTGCTGCTGCTGCACATCATTACTGGCATCATTATTATTTTCCTAATTATGGAGTTAAGTTGATGGGTGGAAAAGTCTATTGACTTCTCTGGTGATGGAGAATTACTGGCAATGCTCTGTAATATGTGCATGATGCATTTGGATACTTGATCTTGGTGTGTAGAGTTCCTATAGTTCTTGCTGCAGTGTTATTATGGCTCCAGCGCTGTGTGTTTTAGATGAGTCTTGGCTTATGGGATAAAATATTCTTAAATTGTGCCAATGACATGTCATCTAACCTCAGAGTTTACAATTGATGTTAGCTGCCTGGAAATGAATGTAATCTGGTCTGGATTGTATTTAGTGAATATTTGGGATCAGTGTAAAACTGCTGAGTGATGTTAAGCTTTGAGAGATAAAATGGATGGACAAATCTCTAGACATATCTTGTTATATAGATGTGGGATAAATTAGCTGATAGATAAAAAGCTGAGGGAGAATTCTAGCTGCATTGAAGCCAGAGAAACTCCTTTGTAAAGTCATATGCTGTAAGGAAATTAGAGAAGAATAATTTCTAATTATAAACTCTGACACATCATATATTATTTACACTGGGTGGTCTAAACAGGGACTCTCCTGCCCCTTTAATGGCTTATAATGAAGGCTTACAAACTATCTAATTTTCCTAGGCCGATGCCTATTCACAACAGGAGGCAGACTGCAAACAACACAAAGACTAGTTTGTCATAAATCACATCTTCGCCTGACTGCTAAAGTCTTAAGTCATGTCAAACTGCAGCTTCCCATGCCCATAATCCTACTGCTCCGCCGGGATATTGGCACTTGTGTGTCTGTCATATTATAGCTATAGCCATAAAATATAGAAATAAGTACCAGCCATGCAAATATGACACTTTAATTAGATACAAAATAATTCTATGGCAGTGATCTGCCAAAAATCTGAAACATGATATTTAGCGCTGATTTTAAAGCTTCATCAGAAATCAGTTTATTGGTTTAACGCTTTATTTCTAGCAATAATATCTATATTGTATTTATCGAGGTGGCAAGCGTTAATAATTTTTAAATAATGAATAACGACATTACAGAGCCCCACTCGCTCTATCGCAGGGACCAAAAAGGTCAAATTTAGGACAAAATACCAAATAAAGCTTTGTTCCATCAATTTAGCTGTAATAACCTTATCTGGGTTGCAGCATCAGGTCATGACTGGTGTTGTATTGACTGCCAAGTTGTGAAATATACTAATTAAATAAGGAAGGATGAGCCATGGAGTTACTGCACTGTAAATCATCTTTGTGGCTGAAGCTTGCTTAATAAGATAATTGGGTGATCATGTCTTTTTTAGGCTTTTAGGACCCTGCCAGAAACATTACCCTCTTACTGTCTTTGTCAATAAGAAGCCACTGATGTCTATATTGAATTAATAGTATCATTTGGGGAAGCAGTGGGAGATTTGTTCTGGGTTATTAGCTTTGTAATATATATCTAAAGTGCGTTCCAGAAGGAATGACTGTTCTCCTTATTGTATAGATTCTACATGGCTGCACCCTATGCACGCAGCCTTCCTTAGATTAGGTTAGTGGAACGAATCCCTCTGGCCACAGCAGCTACAGAATAAATATGTTAAGGACTCAGAGCTATTGTCCTGCTGACTCTTCTTTCATTTTTAATATGATGATGTGGTTTCAAACAGAGGAATGTAA
Organism: Phyllobates terribilis; assembly: GCF_046119375.1. Classification (NCBI taxonomy): domain Eukaryota; kingdom Metazoa; phylum Chordata; class Amphibia; order Anura; family Dendrobatidae; genus Phyllobates; species Phyllobates terribilis. The sequence continues at coordinate 290,949,506 of NW_027362769.1, forward strand.
TGAAAGAATCAATAGGGCTAAATCTTAATGGATCCGAAGTCTAATGTATACGTTCTGTTTAATATTGTATCTTTCTGTAGAGTTGATTGATCAGGTTGCAGACAAACTGAACTCTGATATTTCTAAGGACCCCCTCCCCCACCATTAGTGTCTCAGTATAGCCAATCCACGACAGATGCTGCTTTACTATGTGTCAGTAGAAATAATGTCACACCTTTATTTCTTAACATTGAAGCGTTTAACAGCGATCAGCCTTCACTCAGCACCACAAAAAAACAATGCTTGTTTATTATCTCTTCACTTTGTTATAAAGTGCCAAGCTCATCATTGCCTGGATAGATTCCAAAGATTGATTTCACAGTATGCACCAAAATATATTCTTTCTCCGTCCGAGATGAATGCATATTGTGTGCATATTACATGTAGCAATTCAATCAGCTTTTCTGAGAATAGAACTATAGAGCAGGAATCCTGCCTAATAAAAGATGAAATGAATCAAGTATTTCAATAAATCATTTTCTAATAAACCCAATCTGTACTTCCACTTCTCGAAACTGAGTTGTTTTTTTTTTCCCTTTTGCATTTGAGGTTTTGATGACAGAGAAAATGATCTTTTTCTATGTGACACCAATACCTGTAAATTTGATGGAGAGTGTTTAAGAATTGGAGACAGTGTGACATGCGATTGTCAGTTCAAGGTAAGGAGCTTGCTATCTCGTTTTTCAAATTGACTAATGTGGGTATAAAAAGGGAATCTACTTTCACAGTCTTTCTCCCAGCTATTTGTTTTTTTACAGGCTGTATAGTTGAAAGCAGAAATGCTACCTGGGGAAAAATTGGCAAAGTAAACAAGTAGTGTCAAAATACAAAGGCTTTTCAGGGAAAATATTGACAATGTAGTGATACCCACTTGGAACGAGCCCTGTGAGATATGGATGGAAACAAAGCAGAGGTGTATTTTTCTCTTGTGGCCTTTTTCTTTTCATCTGTTTGTGTCAAGTTGTGGTTCTAACTTTTTATAATGACCTGTATATTGATGTATTGTCAGTGCAGGAAATATTAGCCACCCATACAATCTCTGTATTAGAAGAAATGGACAACTGAAGAAATCAGCGCAGCATTTGTGTTCAGCACTGTAGAGTGTTCGGTAGCTTTTTTACTAAAACTATTGAGCTAAGTTGTCCGCCACTTCTGATCTAAATCAATTGTCATAGTTTATTAGCCATTGACTTTATTGTGGTCTATGTAGCCACATGGGCATGTACGATCACATGCCTATCCAACTGCCACTCTTGTAGTGACCGACATGTCACCACTTCGGCCAGTGATTGCCTGCAGTGGTCCATCCAGAGCAGGATGTATGGCAACTGGCTTTGTACATCCTGTTTGGTCTGGATGGACACGTGAGCACTGCAGCCAATCACTGACCAGTGCGGGGATGTGTTGATCACCACTTTGATGATATGTCCATCCAGCCAGAACATGATGTATGGAGACAGGTGAGGGACATCAACAGATTTAGAAGAGGAGCAGCGAGGCAATATGATTTATTTTCATATTTCAGAGCATACTGCATGATTTAAAGAAAATCGAGTGAAAAACTGGTTTAATAATAGAAAAGGTCAGTGATGCTTTTTACAGTCGCCAAAAATACAGTGCTGCTGAAATCTGTGCAGAAGAACAGAACCTGCTGCTTGCATTGGCCAGATGATATTGGGACTAGTTTATAACAAGATATGTATTTATGATGTAAACAGAAATATTACTGAGCAATATAATACAATTCTGATCTCCTAATAGGATTTATATGTGTCATGTTATAGCTTTGTACATTTATTGGGACTTTAGACACCCATAAGGTATGATGCTACAAAAATGAAGCTTCATTGCAGTGCTATCAATTCATTACAAACTATTTTTTATTCTTTAGCAGAAAGAAGTTCTGTATTACAAGGAATTTTTCAGATAATTACACTGTAGGACTTTTGCAGGGGGATTTTTAGTTCTTCGGTAGATCTACAGCTTGAAGATGTGAAATTATTAGAAACAAATACATAAAAAATGGCTTCAGATCTTGATCTGAATGAAATAAAAGAAATTGAGCATTGGAAATCTGCTTTTACCTTTCACATCTTCTGTGAGCTACTACTAGTGCTCTATTGGATGCAGTGAAATCATGGTGATTGTTGTCCATTGAGTTCATGTGATGGGATTGCTATTCTATATTAGCCTAGTATGCTATGCATGTAGCAAAAACACACACTGACATGGTGGTTATAAGGTTTTTGCAGCAGTCAATGGTGACGTATTAAAATTACTCTCGAAAAATTGCAAATTTGACCAATGTGTAGTTTTTATTACAGCCATATCTTATGCATATGATTCATGCTGCTTTACTTTGCTTTTTAGGTCATATGATGGATTACTGAAACATAATTTCCATTTTTAATAAGAACTATGTATGTTATTTCACACTTTCAAATACAAATGTGCAATTCTTAGATGCATTCCCATTATTTTTTTTTACCCCCTAAACCTATGTGAACACTAGTGTAGTGTCAGCATGTTAATATGGTCACCGATCGTCATCTTTTCCATTGTCCAGTGCTGCTCTGCTCCTTTTCTGACAGCAATTCAGACTCTCCGGCTCACTCTATTCTCTATGCATGAGATGAAAATCTCTATTACAATATAAGTCTATATAGCCTCATTCTGATACTTTATTAGCTTACATTGTAAAAGCCACTTTCCAGTCACACAGACCGCAGCATGTTCAGGAGAGTCTCAGTCACACTATATGACTGAGAAGAGAACTGGAGAGCCGCTGTATACAGGAGAAGATGGCAGTCGGTGAATAATAATTAACACACTGACAATATACTACACTAATGTTTACACAGTGTAAAAACGCAAGAGGTAAGGTCCTGGATGGCAGGTATGTGTCACCAAGATTGCTGGCCTCAGTGATACAAGTCCCGGGGGAAAGTGAACCAGTAACACTTGGTTACTGTGATAGTTTTTATTTTGACTGGATTTTGGGTCCAGGATTTGGGAGCGACTAAAAGAGCCTGGGTGGGAAAGGTTGCTCTCATACTCCAGTCCTGGTCTTACAGACCTAATAACAGGCAGCTTGGTTAGCTCAACAGTGTGTGTTGTGCTGGGAATTGGAAAAACGTGGATGGTGGATAGTCTATGTTAGAGACTGAGAAGTGCCTGTGACAGCAAGTTGGTGAGACCATTTGTTTTGCATCAGGAATGCTTCTTTAACACAAGTGGTACAGATAGCTACATGGTTATTGTAGCGTGCATCCAACGTGTATGTTGGCCACCGTTCACTTGTTTTATGTATAAGAGTGGCCATGCGTAGAGTGCCACCACATAATAATCAAACTAAGTTGTGTGTCGCCATCTGTACAGATGGCACTTACTACAACTGTATGGAGAAAGGATACAGCAGATGATATTATTGGTGCTGGTATATTATGGCATGTCATTCATGTTTAAACACAAAGCAATGATAGATTTGTTGCTACAGTTATTATAATAGTATGATTTGTATCTCTACAGTACATACATGCAGCTATTTTGTTAATACAGCCAATATTGTGAAGGGGAAGAAAAGAGAAATTCAGCAATGTAGCCCATTAACATAAGTGGCAACATCACTTTTATTATTTCTGAACATTGTTTTCAAATATGTATCTCGTATTGTTGTTCTGCCCTGGGAAATTTCACAGCGAGAAATTCAACGTACCTGCAGAAAGTAGATCTTCAAGCTGCTCTATGTATATTATATTACTATTATTGCTGCTATTATTATTATCATCATCATCATAATCACATCATAATACTAGGAATAGAAGCTAAAATATGTTAATATAAATGATACTGGCCATTTGCAGAGGATTTCCAGTCTGCTGGATTAACAGTTGTAACCTTATTGTTTTTATTGCAGTAATATTAAATTATGGTACAGAATGGCTCAGGGGCCTACGTGACATAGCAGAATGTTACTTCTAAGCTGCCATCATCTACTTATGTGCCATCAAGTCCTAAGATACCTTACCTTTTCCTTTCGCATTGCGAAAACTCAATAGTGTTGTGGACGTTAACCTCAGGCTTAGTACTGACTAGAGTTTTTTTTATATCTACTTTCCCTGAAGAATATTTGCAACTCAGGTTTATCATTCACTGCAGGATACACAGAAAATATCAACATCACTTTTGTGAGAAAATCTCTTGTCTCGTACACCTGGAGATTTGGTCCATTATTCTAGAGGAGACATACAATGACTGTACAATGTAACTATACAATGCAGGCATATATATGTTCTATACAAATCAGGCATTGTGAAAACAATTCTCCTCAACTCATTACTTCATTGGAAATGTCTATTTAGTTCATTGCTTCTTTGATAATCTGGACTAGACTTATTTTCAGGCTTTATTACTGGTTCTGTTATTGACCGGCTGCTTCTCACCTCTGATGTAATTCCAAACTCACATTTCTAGATTACAGCGGAGATTGGCAATATTTGTTGGAGATTTGAGGGGCTTCATAAAGCGTGGGTAGATATTAGTCTAACAGCAACATGACAAAAATCACTGTATGAGATAAAAGAATATTCACCAGTAGATGAGGTCTAATTTAATATCACAATGACACCATTATTCACTAAATATCTTGGAAGTGGGGTAACATGGTGGCTCAGTGGTTAGCACTGTTTCTGGAATGCTGGATTCAAATCCCACCAAGAACAACATCTGCAGGAGCATGTTTGTTCTCCCCAGTGCCGGACTGGGGTGCCAAGGACCCACCAGTAACATTGTCTCTGGTGTCCCAATGTTCAGCTGTTGAGATGATGCCCTTGTCAATACAAAGTGAAATGTGCTGTCAACTACTTCTCATATAGGTGGAGAGTCCATGCCTGCATGGGGCGCTACCAGAGAATTCTCCTGTTCTCCTGTGGGCCAGTCCGAGCATGGTTCTCCCCATGTTTGCGTGGGTTTCCTCCGGGTTCTCCACTTTCCTCCCACACTCCAAAGACATAGTGATAGGGAATCTAGATTGTGAGACCCAATGGGGTGCCCAACACCTTTTACACGCAGAAAGGCCCAACACAGACAATGGCAGCCCTGGCACACGATGCAAACACGTTTTCTTCAGCGTTGCTCAAGGTGTGCTGAGCATCAGTGGAGAAAATCTCTTTTAGCAGAGGATTTCATTCACTATAAATTCATGCTCAAAACCTATAACTCTGCCCTTCAGCTGGCCAAACAATCCTACTTCACCACCCCCATCACTTCACTGTCCAACAATCCAAAATGACTTTTTGAAACCTTAAACTCCCTCCTGAAACCTAAAGCACAGGCCCCCATCACCAACCTCAGCAGTGAGGATCTGGCCACTTATTTCCTAGAAAAAATCAACCACATCCATCAGGACATCTCAGCCCAATCTCCTCAGTGCCTGGATCTCCTTCCATGCCGCACTTCAAGCTCACTTTCCTTCTTTGAGCCTGTTACAGAAGAAGAAGTTACCCAGCTCCTCATTTCTTCTCGACCTACAAACTGCAACATTGACCCCATTCCTTCACATTTCCTCCAGTCTCTCTCACCGGTGGTCACCACTCAGCTGAATAAAATATTTAACCTGTCTTTCTTCAGGTATCTTTCCCTCCTCATTTAAACATGCCATCATAGCCCTTTTACTTAAAAAGCCATCCCTGGACCAGAACTGCACTGCTAACTACAGACCTGTCTCTAACCTTCCTTTTACCTCTAAACTCCAGGAACGCTTGGTCCACTCCTGTCTAATCCACTATCTCTCAGATAACGCTTTCCTCGACCCTCGACATTCTGGTTTCCACTCCTTACACTCTACTGAAACTGCACTCACTAAAGTCCCTAATGATCTACTAACAGCTAAATCCAAAGGTCATTGCTCCCTGCTGATTCTCCTGGATCTCTCTGCCGCATTTGACACTGTGGACCACCAGCTCCTCTTCACTATGCTACGCTCTATAGGTCTCAAGGAAACAGTTCTCTCCTGGTTCTCCTCCTATCTCTCTGACCGCTCCTTCACTGTATCTTTTGCCGGCTCTTCTTCCTCTCCTCGTCCCCTTACTATCTGGGTTCTGCAGGGCTCAGTCCTAGGCCCCCTCCTCTTCTCTCTATACACTTTCCCTATTGGACAAACAATCAGCAGATTTGGGTTCCAGTATCATCTCTATGCTGACGACACCCAATTATACACTTCTTCCCCTGACATCACCGCTACCCTAATACAAAATATCAAGGATTGTCTGTCTGCTGTCTCTAACATCATGTCCTCCCTCTATCTTAAACTGAATCTCTCCAAAACTTAACTTCTTGTGCTTCTCCTCTCTACTAACCCAACTCTACCTAACATCAAAATTACCTTGGAGGGTTCAACCTTAACTCCCAAGCAGCATGCCCACTGCCTTGGGGTCATATTCGACACTAACATTTCCTTTACTCCCTATTTCTGATCACTCACTCGCTTTTGTCACTTGCATCTTAAAAACATTTCCAGAATCCGACCTTTTCTCACCTTTGAAACTGCTAAAACTCTTACTGTCACTCTTACTCACTCTCGTCTGGACTATTGCAACTCTCTTCTGATCGGTCTCCCTCTTACCAAACTTTCTCCTCTCCAATCCGTAATGAATGCGGCAGCCAGGGTCGTATTTCTGTCCATCTGCTTCACCGATGCCTCAATCTTGTGCCAGTCATTACACTGGTTGCCCATTCGCTACAGGGTCCAATATAAACTTATCACTCTCACCCACAAAGCTCTCCACAGTTCTGCACCGCCTTATATCTCCTCTCTCATCTCTGTCTATCGCCCTACACGTGCCCTCCATTCTACAAATGACCTAAGACTAACATCCCCCATAATCCGAACCTCACACTTCCGTCTCCAAGACTTCTCTCGTGCTGCGCAAGTTCCCTGGAACTACCCTAGATGAACCCACTGATGCCTAGCCACCACGTCTTCAAGCTTGCTTTAAAAACCCATCTCTTGAAACAAGCCTATCACATTAAGTACTAAGTAAACTTTCCCCTGTCCCCTCCTTCTAAATATTATTCAGAATCTGCACTCTACTATTCATCTGTCTCCTCACCCTTCATGCACACGATAACTACACTCGATACTTGATAATTGCACTTAATCATACTGGCTGATGACCGGATCATGCAGCTTTATATGAAAATCCCTATTTATTATAATTGCCAGATCTGAAATAACAATCACTTTTCACCTATTGTGTTCACCCATTTCCTTGTAGAATGTAAGCTTGCGAGCAGGGACCTCACTCCTAATGTAACTGTTTAAATTGTCTCACCTTGTATTGAATTTATTGTATGTACATGTCCCCGCTTAATTGTAAAGTGCTGCGGAATATGTTGGCGCTATATAAAAAATTATTATTATTATAATGTATGTAAAGCGCTGCTGAATATGATGGCGCTATAAAAGTGAGTAAAATAAAGTGCTCACTATGGAAATGGTAGCACAATTTAGGATATAAGGAGAGAAAACCTTCTATACAGTATGTACGATGTCATCTGCCATTATGATGGACTGAATGAGGGGTACATTCACACCTCCAGATCCATCTTGTAGGACTCATACTGCACCTGTATGTGCCATGAATTTCACATACAGGTCTTTACTGTGATATTTATTAGAAATTACTCAATGTTGTATTACTATGCTAAACGGTTGACTTTCTAAAATGAAGAAGAAGAATAATCCTGCCTTCTCCAGTCAGGGGGTCCTGTCATGTAATATGTAATCGTCTAGCAGATTGCTCTCAGTTCCAGGTTCGTGTTAGTATTACGCACTGATAATGTCCATATTATCTAAATTCTCTAACCTTCTGCGTCTATTGTATTACAGCATATGGCTGCAATTAATCCAGACATGGTAGATTTTTCTCCAACGTCCTGTGCTTTATAGTTTAGCGTAGCGCTGCTGCGTGATCTGCTGTCTTTGTACTCAGATGTTAGAACTCTGGAGGGCTTGGATTTAGGATAAAATGCAGTATACAGAATAACAGGCTATTTTACCACTACTGTGGTGTCTGTAATCATGATTTTTAAAGCATAATGTTAATATATAACAGGAACCAGGTTCTGAGCGTTCTTTGCACACATTTTTCTAAGGCCAATTTCAAAGACAAACAGAATTTTTGTGACATGGCATTTTTCATAAGATTTTAGTGCCATTTTTGAGTTTTGCAGACAGCCAGAGGGTATTATAATCTTTGGTAATATAAAATATAAATTGCACTACTTACAATGCCTTTGGGTCATAGGCAAATTTTTACAAACTGCAGCATGCTCTGGGTTTGTTTGTATTTTTCTGATGTTTTTCCTACAGGGTTATCTAGAAATGGCAATAAAAATGCATTAATGGGGTGAAATAAAAACAATGTGACCAAAATGTATGTGTTTTTTTACACACACTTTTAACCCCCTAGTGCTTTATGACACATTTTTCAGAAGCACTTGTCAGCTAGTTCCCCATGCCAAATCTACAGTATACATCGTGTTGTTCACACAGGTGCTACCTGTGTACCCATGCGATTAGCTACAGCCTATGCACATAGCCAGGCTCCAGCTGAAACTCGTGGACTATTAGGAGCACCAATCCAGCAGTATAATTCTTTGAATGCTATCAGTCCATACACCAGCCCTCCGCTGCACAATCACGGGGTGCTGATGGATAGTTATTACAACAAATAGAGCTAAAATTGTCCTTTGTATTCACCCCATAGCAATTCCTATTAGATCCTGCTGGGGGTGAAATAGGCTGGTGCTCACCCCATCATTGTAGGAATCTGTTTAATAGATATTCCCGATGCATGCTGTTCTTAGTGTCTTCTGTATTCAGTTGTACCTGTCATTGGAAACTCTCCGTTGTCACTGTTTATTAGCAGAATGTGTTCTGTGCTTGCCCCAAAAGGGGAAGCGTTGTATATAGCGCACACGGCTTAGCGATCATCATGAGTCACATGGCCTATGACTGATGGGTCTGCTTTCTAGGATGATGAGTGACATCGAATATCCATGAAAACTAGCCATGTTCTCATCTATCTATTTCCTTTACCAATATGTCACAATCATCTAATGCGTGCTATTTATTACAGGGCAATTACTCCATAAGGTTTAGACTTAATGCAACCTACATTTATGGTCCGAGTATTAACCCAATGTGTGGTCTGTTCATGGGTCTCCTGACCCAAACTCAACAGCCTCATATATGCCTGTGATGTTGATGAGTTTGGGTCTGGAGACCCATGCCCAGTTTGTACATCCATGAAACATGGAAATCTGAAACCAGCCTAAAGTTATCTCACAGTGAAGGCCTAACATATTGCATGCCAGTTTATTACTGATAGTCAATAATGCTTTGGTATACTTAGGTATTATAGAAGCAAATTGTAAGGAATCGTAGTGGGACTAAAAAGAAGAAGTTAATTTTAATAAAGGTTATAAAGAAAAGTATTCACATGTAGTCACATATGGTATCACCACAATTGTAATGACTAGTGTTGAGCGAGCACTAAAATGCTCGGGTGCTCGAAGCTCGGGCCGAGCTCGCCGTGATACTCGGGTGCTCGACCCGAGCAACGAGCCCAATGTTAGTCTATGGGAGACTCGAGCATTTTTGCGGTGGCACCCCCGGCAGTCTTTTAAAAGCCTAACAAGTGCCCAAAACGATAGTGACAGTGCTCAAATGACTTGGGGACAGCATGGGGATCGCCCCAGGAAGCATTTCTGACCCCCAGGTCACTGCTGTCAACAATGTGGTCAGAGGTATTAAGCCACTTTACGGGCTCACAATAAAACGTTCAAAAACGAAAGTGAAACTTTTTTCCTGTGAAATATGTTAAGGAACATCCTTTCCAGGGAAAAGACTTGTGTATAAGTTAAAATAAATGACCAAAAACAAAAATACTCCTCTACACCTTCGGCTATGTTCACAAGTAGCATTTTTTATGTGTTTTTGCACTTTTGTATTGCTTTCAACTATGACAAATGCATTCACCGGGAAATGTCATTTTAACATTTTACAACCTTATCTGGCCATGTGCCGTGTGACACATGCATAAAGTGCTGAAAAGACATGGGAACAGCATGGGGAAGACCCCTGGAAGCATCTCTGACTCCCAGGTCACTGTCTAAAAGTGTGCCCATCATAAGTGATCCTTGCCGCATCAGAAGATGCAGACTTGCAACTATCCCCATGCAAGTTCTAGTCCCAGGGCAATGTTCAATTGTACCTCCCCCATTCCTTGCAATACAAGCGCAAGTATGCAGCCTGCCACCCACCCACCCCCAGGCTGCAATACCATACTGCTTGCTTGAACTTGAAATTGGGCCTTTTAGGCATGTGGAGGCGGAATCTGGCCACCACGTCATGGCTGTGTTGGCGGCCTGGAATCCATACTCAGTCCCCAGCCGCCCGGCGGCCGGGTGTCCATACTCGGTCCCCAGCCGCCCCGCGGCCGGGTGTCCACACACGGTCCCCAGCCGCCTGGGGGCAGCCGGGTGTCCATAAACGGTCCCCAGCCGCCCCTATTTCTCCTTGGAACATTCCCCCACACACTTTTCTTAGCCCGGCCTGCTTTAGGCAGCATTGGACGAGCCCACCAGAGAACCAGACTCCTCCGGTGGGCCCTGACTTCTCCATCGGTGGAGTTGAGAGTGCCAAGGTGAGGAGCATGATGATGATGACAGAAGTTAGCATCTGCTATGTTTTCTTTTAATGCAAGTGTAAGTGTGCAGCCTGCCACCCACCTACCCCCAGACTGCAATTCCATACTGCTAGCTTGCTCTTGAAATGGGGCCTTTTAGTTTGGAGGAGGCCGAAGCTGGCCACTACCTCATGGCTGCTTCAGCAGCGAGGTATCCATACTCAGTCCCCAGCCGCCCCTATTTGTCCTGGTGTGCCTTATACATAAGATTAAGCGCGTATACCAAAACATTACCTGTGCCCTCCCAGTGCATTTAGTGGGAAGGAGAGCCTATTCCGCTGTAGTGTGTGCATGCCAAACCCCTGTTCATGGTACATGCGAAGATGCCTCCCACCTTGCACCTGTCGTTGCAGACTTGCAACTATCCCCATTCAAGTCCTTGTCCCAGGGCAGTGTTCAATTGTACCTCTCCCATTTCTTGCAATGCAAGCGCAAGTATGCAGCCTGCCACCCACCCACCCCCAGGCTGCAATACCATACTGCTTGCTTGCTTGCACTTTAAATTGGGCCTTTTAGGCATGTGGAGGCGGAATCTGGCCACCACGCCATGGCTGTGTCGGCGGCCTGGTATCCATACTCAGTCCCCAGCCGCCTGGTGGCCGGGTGTTCCCGCTTGCTCCCCAGCCTCCAGGGGGTGGCCGGGTGTCCATACTCGGTCCCCAGCCACCCCTATTTGTCCCGGTAACCTTTCCCACACTTTTCTTTGCCTGGCCTGCTTTAGGGCAGCATTGGCCGAGCCCACCGGACTATCAGACTCCTCCGGTGGGCCCTGGCTTCTCCATCAGGGGAGTTGAGAGTGCCAAGGTGAGGAGCATGATGAGGATGATAGAAGTTAGCATCTGCTTTATTTTGTTGTAATGCAAGCGCATGTATGTAGTAGCGGCTAGGCCTGAGGTGGTCAGCGTTTTGGCGCATATCCTACCTCCTCCGAGGATTGCTGGATGTTTTCCTGCTACTATCCAAGTTCTATGACTCCCGTTAAAACAAAGCTTCAGGTGATAAATGATGGATGAGGTAGTGGCAAAGGAGAAAGAGCAGGAGGAACAGGGACCATTCACATCAATATCAGGCCAGTCAACCAGATATGTCTTGTAGGATATGTTTCTGTAACAAAAGGAGCGGTTCGGCTACACAGTTATAGGGCATACAGTGATTGCAATGCCTACCAAAAATTTCGAGGCACTCCAATGCCCCTTGGAAATGACATGGAGGTCAGAGGGCGTTAACTAAACCTTTTTTTCCATTTATAGCAACTGGGTCTCCTGTGCACTGTTGGCCTAAGCAGTGAATGGAAGGCTTTCCAAAAATTATGAGGAACTGCAATGCCCCTTACAAGAGCCATGTGTGGCACCCCAGGGGTCTGGTCACCACAGTAATAGAGATATTATGTCGGAGAGCAAGTGGGAGGTTTACTGGTCAGGATCCCTTAAACATGCAACATCCTCCTGCCCCAGTCCTGGGAGGGGAGAATTCTGCCCTTATAAACTGGATCTGGGGTGGGGTTGAGTGAGTCAGAGAACAGTCAGAGTCAGAGTGAGAGCAAGGGAAAGTAACAGCAAGGAGCTCTGTAGGAGCTAGGAGCTAAAGACCAGGGGCTGGAAGCTGAGCAGAGCTCGCCCTGGCAGAAGACAATAGGAACCGGACACAGGAGTCCGAGGCTGTGAGGACTTATATATCCAGCAGCAGAAACCAGCCGGCAGGGGATTTCAGGTCCTCTGGCCATAGAAGCCCGGAGGCTCAGTCACAAGCAAGGGACCAGCACCGCCGTCGAGGAGCGGAGGCTGACAGAAGGCCCCATGTCACCAGCCATACGGGTGAGCACTACACGGTACACTCAGGGACGTGGGCTACTTCTACCCACTTACAGCAAGGTAGCCAGGAAGAGTGCAGACAGACGGGGAGGCCTACAACTCCACCTGGCCAGGGGAACTCCTGCTTGCTCACAGACTGACCAGGCCTCTTATGCTAGCCAGTACTCCTGGGAGGGTCTACCTTATAATCATCAGTAAAGACCCTGAACTGCACTGCAAAGACTCTGAGTCATTCCTGCTGCGCTCATGCACCATCACCCCCATCATCCACACTCACTGCCCTGAGGCTATACTCCTCCCGTGGGGAGTTATCCCATTCTCTGCTGCGCACACAACACCAGCCTCAGCGGTCTGCCTCGCAGCGGTGGTACTCCCTGACCGCAATCCACGGGTGGCGCAGTCGGACAATTAACCTCAAAACCTAAGAAAGACTGCCACTGGTTTGACCAGCCTGAGCCACGGGACCGGGTCACCGCCACGGAGACTACAGACCCCAGAGACCCGGCACCGGGTATCCCATACACGTGTACACACGGCCCAGGAGGCGCATCACATACAGTACAGCATATTACAAACATAAGTCCCATTATTGGGGAGTAGGTGTACCATAGTATTTGCTTATGCCTTGCAAGCAAAAGCTGCCAAAAATTAGGACGGAGCAAATTGCAATGCCCCTTACAAGAGCCATGCAGTACAGCATATTACAAACATAAGTCCCATTATTGGGGAGTGGGTCTCCCATAGTATTTGCTTATGCTTTCCAAGCAAAAGCTGCCAAAAATTAGGATGGAGCAACTTGCAATGCCCCTTACAAGAGTCATGCAGTACAGCATATTACAAACATAAGTCCCATTATTGGGGAGTAGGTGTCCCATAGTATTTGCTTATGCCTTGCAAGCAAAAACTGCCAAAAATTAGGACGGAGCAACTTGCAATGCCCCTTACAAGAGCCATGCAGTACAGCATATTACAAACATAAGTCCCATTATTGGGGAGTGGGTGTCCCATAGTATTTGCTTATGCCTTACAAGCAAAAGCTGCCAAAAATAAGGACGGAGGAACTTGCAATGCTGGCACCCTGGTGGTATAGTGGTGGTGGAGGCTGAGGATAAGGAGAAGAAGATAAAACAGCCGAAACGAGGAAGCGTATACCCATGTGTGGGTGTGAAGCGGTGCATGTGATTACACCTCCCGAAATAACACAGTGGATTTGACTTTATGTTACTCTGCTGTCATTTGGTGGTGATGAGAAGTCTGGTCCAATCCAGCCCTTGTTCATTTTGATAAGGGTCAGCTTGTCAGCATTGTCAGTTGACAGGCGAGTGCGCTTATCAGTTATAATTCCCCCAGCGGCACTAAAAACACGATCCGATAACACGCTAGCGGCAGGGCAGGCCAGGACCTCCAAGGCGTACAGAGCGAGTTCATTCCAAGTGTCCAGCTTGGATAACCAATAATTAAAAGGCACAAAGGAATCACGGAGGACGCTGTTACGGTCAGCAAGGTACTCCCTCACCATCTTTTGAAACTTTCCACTCCTTGTGAGAGTACCCCGCGCTTCAGGGCCTGTAAGCAGGGCGGGTGTCAGAAAACTGGCCCAGAACGTTGACAGTGTTCCCCTGCCTCTGCTGGATTGGAGTTGCATCTCTCTCGCCTGTACGCCTTGGTTGGGCAACGAACTGTTACCTCTGCCGCTAGCGTGTTCAGATGGGAATTTTTTTAAGAGTTCTGCAGCAAGGGCCTTCTGGTACTGCCCCATTTTTGTAGACCTCTCCACCTCAGGAATAAGAGAGTGAAAGTTCTCCTTGTAGTGGGGGTCTACAAGTGTCACCAACCAGTAATGACTGTCACCCAACATTTTGACAACGCGAGGGTCACGGTTAAGGCGGCGTAACATAAAGTCAGCCATGCGTGCCAGACTGGTAATGGGCAAGATTTCCGTGTCCTCACCAAGATGACGACTGACCATACTCTCCTCCTCCTCCTCTTCCTCCTCCCCCCTGTCCTCAGGCCACCCACGCTGAACCGACGGTATGACACTTGTACAGGTACTACCATCTACAACGCATGAAAGCAGCTCCTGTTCTTCCTCCTCCTCCTCCTCTCCCTCATTGTCCCCCAATGCACGTTGGGATGAGATGAGGCTGGGCAGTGTATAATCGCGCGCTACGGCTTCTTGATCAATCTCATCATACTCTGGCTGCAATGCCTCCTCTTTAATTCTCTGCAGAGAGCATTGCAAAAGACAGACAAGTGGGATGCTGACACTAATGATGGCGTCATCGCCACTCACCATTTTGGTGGCCTCCTCAAAAGTTTGTCAGGATGGTACATATGTCAGACATCCAGGTCCACTCCTGAGGTCTTATGCGTGGAGTCTGACCTGAATATCGACGGCCTTGTTGCAGCTGGTACTCCACAACTGCTCTCTTCTGCTCACAAATCCTTTGCAACATGTGGAGGGTAGGGTTCCAACGTGTGGGGACATCACACACCAGTCGGAGTGCCGGAAGCTGCAAACGCTGCTGCAACACAGCAAGGGCGGCGGAAGCTGTAGCCGACTTGCGAAAATGAGCTGACAGGCGGCGTACTTTCACGAGCAGATCTGGCAACTCGGGGTATGATTTAAGAAACCGCTGAACCACGAGGTTAAGCACATGAGCCAGGCATGGTACGTGTGTGATCTCACCTCGCCTCAGAGCCGCCACCAGGTTGCGAATTTCCGCTTTCGTTCAAAGGTCTGGGATATGGATAATTGAACGCTGCGGTGGGACGTGGACGTGGACGTTGATGCTGTTTCTTGAGAAACTGCCATAACAAGTGAAGACTGAGAGGAGGGGGCATCTTTACATGCAGTATGGACAGGGGATTGCCTTGCACACACAACAGGGGGTTCTATTGCACGCACAACAGTGGAAGAAGCAGTGGTGACACCCGCTGACACTGGTCGTGGACCCTGGGTTTCGCCCCACAAAGTCGGGTGTTTTGCTGCCATGTGCCTGATCATGCTTGTGGTGGTCAGGCTGGTAGTTTTGTCACCCCTGCTGATGCTGGCATGGCAGGTGGAACATATGGCCTTTTTGGGGTTATCAGCAGAGTCTTTAAAAAAAATTCCAGACGTTGGAAGACCTACCGCTTGTACTGGCAACGTCCCTCGTGTTGGTGTTATGGGGAACGGTTGCCTGCCTTCTGTCTGCGGCAACCACACTGCTTCTTCCTGCCTGTTGGGGTACTCTACCTCCCTCCCCCTGTGTGCTGCTGGCCTCACTTTGCATGTCCTCCTTCCACGTTGGGTCAGTTACTAGATCATCCACCACCTCCTCCTCTTCCACTTGCGCACCACGATCCTCCTCCTCACTTCCTGGCAATTGTGTCTCGTCATCGTCCACCTCTTGTGACAGATTGCCAACGTCGACTTCCTGTGGCCGTGGCTGTTCAAATATTTGGGCATCGCAACATGGGATCTCCTCTTCCACCACTTCAAGTGTATCAGGCGAGGGGCCCAAATATGGAAATGGACCAGTGAACAGCTCTTCAGAGTGTCCAAGTGTGGGAGTATGCGGTCGAGACTCACGGCTACTAAGAGCTGACCGTGTGGAAGACAGACCGGAGGTGGTGGTGCCCAGGTAACTGGAAGTATTATCTGCTATCCAATTAATAACCTGTTCACACTGATCAGTTCTCAATACTGGTATTGTTCTGTGCTTCCCTAGTAATTCGGTCAAGAAGTGGGAGCGAGAAGATGTGGCTGTTGGTTGTGGCACATTTTCACCTTGGCCACGGCCCCGTCCTCTGCACGAACCATCACCAGAATGTCCACTTCCACGTCCCTTGCCACGCGCCTTGACCATTGTAAATTAAGTAAAATAGCTTACACTTGCACTATCAATGGAAAAAGGGTAATAAAGAGTAGATTAGAACCGTGGAAGAGGAAAACCACAGTTATTGTTTACTGAGGTATACCACACTTTTTTAAATAGAGATATTTGCGGCTGAACAGTGAGCGACACACTCAAACTGCTTTTTTTTAGATACCAAAGGCCCAAAACTGGATAGTACAGCGATTTGACCCATGGAACTGCGAAACCACACTGGGATGTCGGGCCTACACAAGACTATTTTCAACAGATATATTTTTGTGTCACAACAGTCAGGAGACACTACTGTTTTTCTTTATGGAAAAAACTACCAAAAGCTGAATAATAGAGATTTTTTACCGTGGGATGGCAAAACCACAGTTATTGTTTACTGGGGTATACCACACTTTTTTAAATAGAGATATTTGCGGCTGAACAGTGAGCGACACACTCAAACTGATTTTTTTTTAGATACCAAAGGCCCAAAACTGGATAGTACAGCGATTTGACCCATGGAACTGCGAAACCACACTGGGATGTCGGGCCTACACAAGACTACTTTCAACAGATATATTTTTGTGTCACAACAGTCAGGAGACACTACTGTTTTTCTTTATGGAAAAAACTACCAAAAGCTGAATAATAGAGATTTTTTACCGTGGGATGGCAAAACCACAGTTATTGTTTACTGGTGTATATCAGACTTTTTTAAATATATAGATTTGCGGCTGAACAGTGAGCGACACACTCAAGCTGTTTTTTTTTTTTAGATACAAATGGCCCAAAATGGATAATACAGAGGTTTGAACCGTGGAAGTGCAAAACAACACTTCTGTTTCTCTAGCCTACACCAGACTATTTTCAACAGTTATATTTGTGTCTGAAAAATCAGAGACATGCTTTTTTTGGGGGAGAGGTGGACACACCAAAAGGTTAATAAGACGGGTATTTGTACAGTGTGAAGGAGGAAAAAAAAAGGAGGATTTAGATGAAAAAAAAGGATTTTTCCTGGCCCCCGACACCTGGTGCTAAGTCCAGCAATTTCAGCGACAGGAGCACACAGGGCTGTAATGCAGCGTTTGCTGGTATAACCACTGTGACTCCTATACAGCCTGCCTGCCTGGTATCTGGGATGGATATTAGTCCTGAAAAGGACTGTTTGTTTGTTCTGGCAGCCTTTACAGACCCTACACTAACTATTTTGCAGTTTATATCTCTCCCTAAATCAGCAGCGCTGTCCCTACACTGTCTAATCCGGAGCGACTGTGTCCAAGATGGCGGCGCCCGGTTTTAAATACTCGAGGTGACGCTGTGCGGCCAGCCTATCACTGTAATGCCCACAACCAACATTGCTGCAGCATTACAGTGACTGGCTGGCAATCCCTGCATGTTCATTGGCTCTGTAAAGAGCGCCAAACATGCAGGGCGGAGACCCGAGCTCCCGCCCGAGTAACCCGGAAATGCTCGGTGCTCGCCGAACATCCCGAGTAGCGTGATGCTCGGGCGAGTACCGAGCAGTGTCGAGCATGTTCGCTCAACACTAGTAATGACCCATACAATAAAGTTATCATGGTATTTATGTTCTCCCCATGTTTGTGTGGGTTTCCTTCAGATACTCCGGTTTCCTACCACACTCCAAAGACATACTGATAGGGAAAAGTTTATTTTTTTTCCCACTCCCCCCCTTAAAAACTGTATTGAAAGAAAATTAAAAAGTTATATTGCGTCATTGAAAGATATGACACTTCCCTCCAAAAATAAGGCTTGATACAGCTTAATCAATGGAAAACAATACAATTACATAGTTACATAGCTATATAGGTTGAAAAAAAGACTCCGGTCCATCAAGTTCAACCTTTCTCCACCAATTGTACATTTTATCACTAAATTATCTATGACTCACAATGCCATTTGTGCTGAGGAAATCATCCAGCACTTTTTTGAAAGTTGTTATAGTGTCTGCCATTACTACCTCTTGTGGTCGGCATGCCACAGTCTGACTGCTCTAACTGTAAAGAACCCTTTCCTATTTAGCTGCCAGAATAGCCTTTCTTACACCCGTAATGAGTGCCCCCTGGTCCTTAGTATGGTCTTTGGAAGGAATAAGTCATGTGCTAGTCCTTTGTACTGACCACACACATATTTACACATGCAAATGAGATCTCATCCTCTGAGCCGTCTTTTTTTCTAAGCTAAAAAAGCCCAACATTTCCAACTTCTCATCATATGAGAGGCCTTCCATCCTTTGTAATAACTGACTCTAGCTTCTGAATATCATTTTTAAAATGTGGAGCCCAAAACTGGATCCCATATTCTAGATGTGGCCTCACCAGTGATTTATAAAGGGGTAACAGTACGTTGGGATCGCAGGTTTTCATCTCTCTTTTTATACACCCTAAAATCCTGTTTGCTTTTGCAGCTGCTGCTTGACATTGAGTACTGCTGCTCGGCTTACTTGTAACCAGAATACCCAAGCCCTTCTTCTGTTCTGTTGTCCTGAGTATACTTTAATGTGTATGCAGCTATAGGATTACTCCGTCCTAGATGCATTACTCTACATTTATCTACATTAAAGTGTTTGCCCATCCAGTCATCTTATCCAGATCATTCTGCAATATCGTAATGTCAAGATAAAATTTTAATATCCTACATAGTTTGGTATCGTCAGAAAAGACTGAACTTTACTCAAAATCCCATCTCCCAGGTCATTAATAAAGATGTTAAAAAGAATTGGTCCTAGCACAGATCCCTGCGGCAGCCCACTGCTGACTATATCCCATTTAGTGAACATATCATTTATGACGACTCTTTGTTTCCTATCATTTAGCCTATTTCTTACCCATCTGCATAGAGTTCCCCCAGTCCTTGCTTGTGTAGCTTCAGTATAAGGCTGTTAGCAGATATCACACACTTGTTCTATTCTTTCGAATGTGAAGGTCAATGGTGCTGGTGAACTCACAATGGCACATACATGCTATAGTGTGTGCACAATCATCCGGTATTGTGCACATGTCCTGGAAGTGAGCGGCACTGATGACATCACGGCTGCACATACTTGCCAGGATGCCTGCGTAATACTTGCTAATCTCACTCCCTGGCATCTATATACACCTTTGATGTCATCAGCTCGCCTCCCAATATGCAAAAAAGTGGTACAAAACCACTTTGTTAAAGGGAATCTATCACCAGGTTTTTGTCATCTAATCAAAGATCATCATAATGTAGAGACAGAGATCCTGATTCCAGCGATGTGTCATTTTCTGGGTTGCTCTCTGTAGTTTTGATAAGGTCACTGTTTATCAGAAGGAGATTATCACTTAATGTCTAGTGAACCTGCTGCCATGTAGTGTTTGATATCCTTGATCTCTCTATAACCCCACTTCCACCACTGATTGTCAGCTTTGTTCCTATGCACAGTGTACACAGAAAGCTGCTAATATTAGTACGGTTGATTGATTGTACAGACATCAGCATAAAGAGAACTGGAAGATCTACAGCAGATAAAACAGGGATTTTATCAAAATTACAGCACCCAAAAAAGTAGGTGATGCATCGCTGGAATCACTGACTCTGTTTAATCAGCCATCATGTGCCTTTAGCAGCCAAGGGTGGAGCAGTACTCTGCCTGTGACTGTTAACCTTTTAAATCCCGCTGTCAATCTCTGACAGTGACATTTAACATGTGCCGGCAGGAGGGTGTGTCATGCCACGCTCCCATAGGTGACGTGATTGTGGTGCGCCGATGGGTTGTCATAAAAGGCAGGGATCTGCTTATGACCCCCGTGCCTGTCATTATGATCCTGTGAATGCCGGCCCGTGGCTGACATTCATAATAGGTTGTGATTTATGAAATATATAGCAGCGCTGATGCAATGTTGTGTATAGTACAAGCGATCAGAAGATCGCAGCTTCAAGTCTCCTAAGGAGGCTATTAAATACATTGAAAAGTAATAAAACAAATGAAAAAAATAAACACAAAAGTTGAAAACACTCCCCTTTTGCCCCATTGAAAGTAAAATAATAAAAAATACACATATTTGGTATTGCTGCATTCAGAAATGTCTGATCTATCAAAATTTATAATAATTTAATCCGATCGGTAAACAGCGTAGCGAAAAAAAAATCAAAATGCCAGAATTACGTTTTTTTGGCCACCGCAACATTGCAATAAAATGCAATAACAGGCGATCAAAACATCATATCTGCCCCAAAATGGTATCAATTAAAATGTCAGCTCAGAGCGCAGAAATGAAGCCCTCAACCAGCCGCTGATCCTGAAAAATTAAAATGTTACAGATCCCAGAATATGGTGCCAAGAACAAAAAATATTTTTCTTACAAATTTCTGATTTTTTTTTTTCACCACTTAAATAAAAATAAACTAAACTTGTTTGGTATCTGCATACTCATATTGACCTGGAGAATCATATTGCCTGGTCAGTTTTACCGTATAGTGAATATGGTAAATAAAAAAAACAACCTATTGTGTAATTGCACTTTTTTTTTTTCCAATTTCACTGCTCCTGGAATTTTTGTTCCCATTTTCCAGTACACTATGTAGTAGAATGAATTGTGTCATTCAAAAGTACAACTCATCCTGCAAAAAATAAGCCCTCATATGGCTCTATTGAGAAAAAATATAAAAGTTATGGCTCTTAGTAGAAGGGGAGGTAAAATGAAAAATCACCTGGGGTGAAGTGGTGAGGCTAAGTATTTTAATTATTATTCTAACATTTCAGAATGATTCCTAATTCATTACCTTACTGTACTTTAAGAAATGTATAAAGTTTCTGCATATTTACCATTCATGACTTTTATCTGAGCAAACAATGGACAATTTTTGTTTGAAGTCAATTAACCCAATAATATGTATTTTGTAATATACAATGGAAAGCATGCAAACACAGGGAGAATAAACCAAATTCATGTAAGGCCGCAGTGCTGAGTCACCATGCTGCCCATGTTATGTACCTCCATACAGTGTAGCACAATAAAAGGTAATACGATTGCATCAGGATTTTTTTGCTTCACTTTTTCGAAGCAATATATGGTGTTACCTTTATGTAATCATTATTTTGTAGCTATTTAGAAATATCTTTCCTACACAAGATATCTTTAATCCTTGACTAGGTGATAATCTTCAAAAACTCAAAGTTGCAATGCATGAACTTCAGGAAATTAGCATCATTTATTGAGTTTAATGGAGTAGTTAATTAATCACTGATGTCAAGAGATGTTCATCTGGACAGGAAGAGGTTGCTGGAAATACAGTATTTTAAAGCCATTTCTTGAGGACAATTAATTTCACATGATAAATCACATTCAATGATTCTTCTGAAGAGATTATTTGCATGAAATTTAATCGCATGAGAAATCACTCTAACTTTAAAGCTTACATTTATGAGAACTTTATGGTAAAGGACAGCTTTGAGAATGTACTGTTCGGGGCAGTAATGAAATATAACCTACTTCTAACAAGATCAGTTTTCAGCACCATATTATCAGGGTTCAGTCGATTCATGGTTGCTGGTGTCAAAGTGCATTTAAATTCCTTTAATCTAGTTTCCAATAATTCAGAAATTATGATAATCTGGTACTTGTTTCTAGCACAGAGCATGATAATATTGAATTTCATGAAACCAGAACTAGTAGAACCAATTAGGAAGTCATGTGAGTAAAAATCAAAGTGATAGGGT
This sequence comes from Phyllobates terribilis, assembly GCF_046119375.1. Classification (NCBI taxonomy): domain Eukaryota; kingdom Metazoa; phylum Chordata; class Amphibia; order Anura; family Dendrobatidae; genus Phyllobates; species Phyllobates terribilis. The sequence goes on from NW_027362769.1 coordinate 290,971,659, forward strand.
GTCCTCTCATTTCTCTTTTATCACATCACCGACAGTCCCTCTAATATGAGATCTGCTACAGTGATCAGATGATTGCTGTAATGCCTTCTCCCGAGACAGCTGATTTTGCATAGGGAAATTGGAAAATGGCTTGATAAGATGAAACAATCCCTTTAGGACTCTCTAGCCTTGTGAATAAACCTTATGTATCTTTCTATGATTTATGATTTAATATCTTATCAATGTAAATTTACAGAGGTATTATATGCAAAGACCATATTAAGATACCAAATTGTATTAATATACCTTAAAATTTTCCAAAAACTGACAAAAACTGCACAACAAAAAAAACAAGAAATCAAGATACACAATATTAAATATTGACACCGGATAAACAATAACTCACTTTGATATCAAACCTGTGCTTAACTTCTACCTATTAGTGGAAGTTGGCACCCTAGGGGAATGAAATGGTGCCCCCATTCCTCGGCAGCTTTCCCTGAAATGCCCTAGTGTGCCCTATTTTAATTAGTACTGTTAATGTAACAACAAAAAAACAGAGGTATGAATTTAATCAAACACAAGATTTTCTGTCCATAAGTAACATTCATTTTGCAGCAAACGGGGTGAGATATGTCCCGATACCCATGTAAATATATATAATAGATATAATAAAAAATGCTGATATTGAGGACCACTAAATTGCCCTACCAACTCAATTCTACCTGCCAGCCGAGGTTGGCACCCTAGATATTCAACATTGACGCCCCCGCTCCTCAGAGGCTGTCTCTTGTATGCCCTATAGTGTCCTAAATACCTAACATCTTACAGGCAACTATTAAACCAGCAGAGCCATATCTGCCCCTAACTTTTGACATACTGTTAACACATCAAACATAGGACCACAATTGATAAGGCAAAAACAATATACATATAGATATAGTACTCATCTAGATATGTCTTCCTGTAAATGCCTAAACGCGTTTCGCCATGCGGCGCATCAGGAGGTCCGGTAGTATAATGCCAGATTATGATATCCAATACTAATATGTTCTTTGTCAAGGAATCTGTTTAAAAAAACCACTAATTTAGACCACTCCCCAAACAGTCTGTCACTTCCTGTTAGGTGAGAAGGAGAGCAAATCATGGATACTGTCAATGATCGTCTCCATAGATGTGAGGCACATGCGCAGCATTTTAGACACTAGCTCTCCCAATGTAAATTTACACCAATATATTTTACCTAATTTTCTCCCTTAAATAATAGAGAAAGCTGACAGGTCCTTTTACTTTAATTCTCCATAATGTTCTTCTTATTCTAGTATAATATACAGTGGCTTGGAAAAGTATTCACCCCCTTGGCTTTTTACCTATTTTGCTACATTACAATCTTTGTTTAAATATTTTTGTAATCCAATTTGTGTGTGATGCATCAGTATTAAATAGGCTAAATTGGTGAAGTGAGAAAATATAGGCGTAAATGAAATGTAGGGGATTAAATAATTAAAAATGGGCTTGTGCATATGTATTCATCCCTTTTGCTATGAAGCATCTAAAAATTCAACAGAAACCAAAGATAACCATGAAGGAGCTGCAGAGTTCCCAAGCAGAGACTGGAGTATCTGTCTATATGACCACAGTAAGCCGTACACTCTATAGAGGTGGCCTTTATGGAAGAGTGGGCAGAAAAAAGCCTTTACTCACACAAAAACTGTAAGGCTCTTTTTGAGTTTTCTAAAAGACATGTGGGAGACTCCCCAAATGTATGGAGGAAGGTGTTGTGGTCAAATGAGACCAAAATTGAACATTTTGGCCACCAAGGTAAACGCTATGTCTGGCGCCAAACCAACACAGTTAATCACCCCAAGAACACCATGTCCACAGTGAAACATGGTGGTGGCAGCATCATGCTGTTGAGATGTTTTTCAGCAGCAGGAACAGGGAAAATGGTCTGAGTTGAAGGGAAGATGGATGGTGAAAATACAGAGATATTCTTGAATAAAACCTGTTTCAGTCTGTCAGTGATTTGAGACTGGGACTGGGGTTCACCTTCCAAAAAGACAATGACCCAAAGCATACTGCTAAAGCAACACTCGAGTGGTGTAAGAGGAAACATGTAAATATTTTGGAGTGGCCTAGTCAAAGCCCAGACCTTAATCCGTTTGAGAATCTGTGTTCAGACTTGAAGATTTCTGTTCACCAGAGGATACTTTCTAACTTAAAGGAGCTGGAGCAGTTTTGCTTTGAGGAATGGCAAAAAATCCCAATGGCAAGATGTAGAAAGCTCATAGAGACTTATCTAAAGTGACTTTCAGCTGTAATTGTCGCAAAAGGAGGCTCTACAATGTACTGACTTTAGGGGGTGAATAGTTATGCACACTGAAGTTTTCAGTTATTTTGTCCTATTTGTTGTTTGCTTCACAATAAAAATAAAACCAAACGTTCACAGTTGTAGGCATGTTCTTTACATGAACTGATGCATACCCTAAAAAGAAAAACAGTGAAATTCCAAGTTGTGAGGTAGCAAAACACGAAAAATGCCAAGGGAGGTGAATACTTTAGCATGCCACTGTATGTTATATAATATTTTGGAGATTTTTTTAAACACCTTTGCATTGTGCCACTTCGTCATTTATTTTTGAAATATTTAAATAGATTACTGGATAGTACCATTATTTTCCTACACTGTTAACTTATATATACATTTCAAAGATATAATGCAGAATTACCACAGAATTTGTATTCAATGGAAAATATGACAATTGAAAGTTTAATTGTGGCTGCCTCCAGGTCCTCCCTCCACTCTCCATTGTATGTTATGAGTAGCAACTGTCATCATCTATCTCAGTAATGAGAAATTCTGTCTTTACTCAGTACAGATTTTACTACTGAATACAGAGTTTGCAGATGGAAAAATCAGAAAACCTAAAAAAATAGTACAAAGTTTGATGAATGATAGAAAGTTATAAAAGGAGGTTCAAAATGTGGGAACACGTATATGGTGACATACCCAGCAGGAATAAGTACAAATAAAAATGCTTTAAATAAATAAGATGGTAATTATGGGGAATAGCCCAATGTAGGTGACTATAACAACAAATAATCATGGCTGAATTGCAGACGTCAAGAGGAAAGAATTCCACAAAGAATAGTAACAACTTGGGTGTCTGGATGGTAATGCATAGATGAAAGTAACAATGGGGCTTACTCATGTGTACTCCTCCTGCTGGAATGGTGCCAGCCCCAACACGTTTCGGCACGAGCCTTGGTCAGGGAATTGTCGTCAGAGTGAAAAATGAGTCCAGGAGGAGAAGGATGCATATTTCCCTAAGATGTATTAGAAAGTTTCTTATTTTCATGTGTACTATTGCTTTATGAAAAATACATTTAAATGACAGTTACTATTTACAGTTGAAACCAGCAGTTTACATACACTATATAAAAAGAGACATATGCATGTTTTTCTCTATATCCGACATGAAATCAAACTAAACCATCCCCATTTTAGGTCAATTAGGATTACCATAATTTTTAATATTTGCCAAATGCCAGAATAATGAGAGAGAGAGAATGTTTAAGGCATTTTTATTACTTACTGCCAAGTCAAAAGTTCACATACGCTAACATTACTATGCATTTAAACAATTCTGGACTGCCCATATGATGATTTCATATGTTTAGAAACTTCTGATAGTTTTTTTGGCAACATCTGAGTTAAATAGAGACACACCTGTGGATGTATTTTAATACACACCTGAAACACACTGCTTCTTTGTGTAGCATCATGGTAAAGTCTAAATAAATCAGCCAATATATCTGGAAGACAATTGTGGACTTCCACAAATCTGGCTCATCATTTGGTACAATTTCAACATACCTGAAGGTACCCTGTTCATCTGTACAAATAATTAGGCCCAAGTACAAACAAGATGGGAATGTCCAGCCATCATACCGCTCAAGAAGGAGATGGGTTCTATGTCCCCGAGATCAATGTGCTTTGGTCCAACATGTGCATATCAACCCAAGGACAAAAGCAAAAGACCTTGTGAAGATGATGGCGGAAGCTGGTAAGATTGTGATTTCAAGACATCAGCCAGGGAGTTAAAGATTGGGCAGAAATGGGTCTTCCAAATAGATAATGCTGCCAAAATGGTAACAAAGTGGCTTAAGGATAACAAAGTCAATGTTTTGCAGTGACCATCTCAAAGCCCTGATCTCAATCCTATTGAAAATTTATGGGCAAAACTGAAAAGGCAGGTGCGAGCATGGCGACCTACAAACCTGGATCAGTTACACCAGTTTTGTCAGGAGGAATGGGCCCAAATTCCGACCAACTATTGTGAGAAGCTTGTGGAAGGAAATCCCAAACATTTGACACGTCATTCAATTTAAGGGCAATGGTACCAAATACTAATGAAATGTAAACTTTTGACTTTGCAGTAAGTAATAAAAATACATTAAAACATTCTCTCCCTCCCATTATTCTGGCATTTGGCAAATATTAAAAATTATGGTAATCCTAATTGACCTAAAATGGGAAAGGTTTATTCTGATTTCATATCAGATATTGAGAAAAACATGTATATGTGTCTTTTTATTTAGTGTATGTAAACTTCTGGTGTCAACTGTAAATAAATAAACATTTGTACTTAATTTAATATAAAATCCAACAAAAACAAATCTTTGAAATGTTTCAGTTCCAACGTGTATCCTTAGTCGTTGCATATAACTTACCTTGGCTAAGGACCCCTATCTGGTGTAAGCCATATCAGCTGTTTGTTTGTTCTTGTTGGAATTTATGTGGAAATCAAATAAAGAAATTAAATTCTGGAAAATCTTTTAATCTACATCATAATTCTACTCTGTAGTCAGTGCATATAAATGGAGATGACATGCGCTGGAATTAATCCTTTGAAAATACAGTCATTCTTTCACTTTTGTTTTTTACTCCTTGACATCGAAGAGCCTGAACTTTTCTATTTTTCTGTTAACAAGGTGCCAGGTCGGGGCACTTGGTACTGCACTGAGGCTGGGCCACAGAAAGTATGTTATATGAGGAATGAAAGAATTAAGTATGCTGTGTCATGCAACTGTAATATTACCCTCAATTATTGTACCAACACTCAAAACTATAAAGCATGAACCTCTGTTAATTACAGAAGATGTGTTCATTTAAGAGTCTGCTATCTTCTGAATGCTCTATTAGTTAAAGGGAGTCTGTCACCACATTTGACCTACATTATTAATATGGGCATACAGATTATAGAATTCTGAAAAAAGTCCTACCTGTATGCCTCATATCAGATGCCTGGTTGTTGAGAAATCATCTGTTATCACTTTATATAAGTTTGCTCTTCCAGGCAATGGAGATAAAGCTGCCTGGAAGTTAACTCTGCCTCCAGAGCTTATTATACACGAGGTGGAGTTACCAGTGTGATATGAAATAGTTCCCAGTGTGATGTGTAATGGCCGCTCTCTGATCTCACTGCAGAGGTGTATGTGATTATACCTGCTGATACATCTGCAGGTTCCTCTCAGCTTCAGCTTCCATCTTACAGGCAGACAGGGTTGCACTACAGCAGAGCTGTGAGAGCTGCAAAATATGTGTTTGCTAGAAGACAAATTTAATTTCTCCTGTTCTGTGTTAGTTACTTGTCTCACACTGGTAACGCCAGTGTAAAATAATCTCTGGAGGCAGAGTTATGTTTCAGGCAGCACCCTCCCCAGTGCCTGGAAGTGCTCATTTATATAAAGTAATAAAAATGATTTCCCTTCAATAAACTATCTGAAATATGGCATACGGGGATCACTTTTTTGCCAGTCTATAACCTGTATACCCATATTAATAGTTTAAATAGGGCACATATAGTGACAGATTCCCTTTAAGTTTATCTTTATAAACTGAATTCTCTCTGTCCTTTAGATATGCAAGGATTCCCCAATTTAGTGTCAACTAGAAGTATGCAGCCACCTGAGAAAGTGTCTGGGATATGAAACATGACACACACATAGAGGAAAACAGTGTGTCCATTACACATTTGCCATACAATGTTATAATGTACTGAAAAATGGTAAGCAAATGGGGTGCAATTGAAAACAGTTTCAGCACAGCTTATACCTGCATTTTATGGAGCAGGACAGTCAAGGGATTTAAAGGGTTATTCCCAAATTACAAGCTTTTGCTAATCACTGCACCCTCTCTTAGAATGAAGCTGAGGTGCACATGCTTAAACTCCACTTCATTGTCTATGAGACTGCAAAAGAAAGCCAAGCACAGCGCACTCACATAGACAACAAAATGAGCGCTAGAGCCCTAATCTCATGATTGCTCATTATCCCAGTGGTCAGAACCCTAAGGGTCAGCATGATTACCCCTATACTTTGATAGGAAAAAATATATGTTTTTGTGAATAAATCTTTCAGTTTTTACTAACTTATTAAAGGATTCCCATGTATGTATTTTTTTCATTAAATGTGTGTATTCATGTAATGTAGAGACAGTGTATTGACTCACCTACCACTGCTCTCTCCGGAATCTAGCACCATTCTACTCTATATCTAGGTGAGGTCAGCATACTTCAGACTGTCCGGGTCACACTGTGCTCTGCGTGACCCAGAAGTGGCTTTTACAATGTAAGTTTTTGGAGCATCAGAACCAGGCTACATAAGCTCACATTGGAAAAGAGACTTCCAGTTCAAGCATAGAGTTACACGGCTAGTTACAATTGTGGTGACATCACTGAGAAGAGGAGCACAACGGCGCTGGACACTGGAGAGAGCAGCAATAGTCGAGTATAATAAACACACTACATTACATGCACAAATACACGCATTTAATAAAAAAAAGGTACGGATGGTAATAAGTTACTAACACAGACATTTTACTACAGCTAACAGATCCTCTTTAACCCCTTTAAAGCCCATGACGTACTAATACGCGTCTGTGCCCTGTGCTTTTAGAGCCTGACCCGTATTAGTACGTCATTGCGATCGTGCGCGCACACAGGCTGTGCGGGCGCGATCGCCGCCGGGTGTCAGCTGATTGTCACAGCTGACACCCGGTACTATGTGCAGGGAGCGGTCCCGCACCGCTCCCGGCACATTAACCCCCGCAATGCTGCGATCGAAGTCGATTGCAGCATTGCGGAGGCTAAGGGGAGGTGATCGGTATACTCACCTCCTCTTCCGGCCTCCAGCGCTGTCTGCCGCGGCTTCCCGGGTGTTGCCATGACAACCCGATGTCGTCATGACAACATCCGGGTCACCAGACAGCAGGAAGATTTTTTGGTCATGCGCAGTGCATGACCAAACAATCTTATCACTGTGCAGCGCTGACTGCCTGCATAGCACAGGGATGGTGCTCCATCCCTATGCAATGCAGGTGATCAGAATAAAAAAAAGTGAAAGTCCCATAGTGGGACAAAGTAAAAAAGTAAAAAAAAACTCTCAGAAAGTGAAAAATTTTTTTTTTAAAAAATTGTACAAATATATAAAAAAAATAAAAAATAATCCACTAAAAATGGAAATATAATGTACCCATCAATAAATATTATTATGAAAAAACAAACAAACAATAAAAGTACACATATCTGGTATCGCCGCGTCCGTAACGACCTGAACTATAAAACTGTTCCACTAGTTAACCCCTTCAGTGAACACGGTAAAAAAAAAAATGAAGCAAAAAACAATGCTTTATTATCATACCACCAAACAAAAAATGGAATAACACGCGATCAAAAAGACGAATATAAATAAAAATGGTACCGCTGAAAACGCCTTCTTGTCCCGCAAAAAACAAGCTGCCATACAGCTCCATCATCCGAAAAATCAAAAGTTATAGCTCTCAGAATAAAGCGATGCAAAAAAATAATTTTTTCTATAAAATAGCTTTTATTGTGTAAAAGCGCCAAAACATAGAAAAATGATATAAATGTGGTACCGCTGTAAACGTACTTACCCGAAGAATACAGCTACCTTATCAATTTTACCACACGCGGAGTAGAATAAAAAAAAGTCAAAAAACATATTTCCTGAATTGTTGGTTTTTGTTTATTCTGCCTCCCAAAAGCTGGAATAGAAAGCGATCAAAAAAGTCACGTGCTTGAAAATGGCACCAATAAAAACTTCAACTCATCCCGCAAAAAACAAGCCATCACATGACTCTGTAAGCCAAAATATGGAAAAATTATAGCTCTCAAAATATGGTGATGCAAAAACTAGATTTTACAAAATATGTGTCTTTTAGTGTGTGACAGCTGTCAGTCATAAAAACCCGATATGATTCTGGTATCGCTGTAATCGCACCGACCCGAAGTATAAAGTCGTCTAATCACTTATACCGCACTAGGAACGGCGTAAAAAATAAACGCTAGGGCTGAGGTTGGGGTTGTGCTAATGTTAGGGTTGGGGATGTTTTTTTTTTCAAAAGTAAAAAAAAAGATGACGATATGGCAACTAGTGTTGAACGCAAGTGCTCGCTACTTGAGTTTGCATCGGGTGCTCGGGTATGCACTGAGTATCGCGGGTGCTCGAGTCTCCGCTCCATATGCTTCACGGCCAAAAAAACCTCGCGGGGATTGCCTGCCATGCATGAGCGATCCCCGCATGCTTTTTTGGGGGTGTATAATAACCGTGAAACATGCGGGCGGGGACTCGAGCATTTCACTTGAGCACCCATGATACATGGTGCACACCTGAGTACCCGATGCAAACTCAAGTAGCGAGCTCTTGCGCTCAAGAGTAATGACAACTTATTCAATATGATGACCTAATGTTATCAAATTCTGTGTCGTACCTCTGGGTTCAAAATGTTCACTATACCCCTTAATAAAATCCTTGAGGGGTATAGTTTCCAAAATGGGGTCACTTGTGGGGGAGCTCCACTGTTTAGGCACATCAGGGGCTCTCCAAACGCGACATGGTGTCCGCTAACAAATTGAATGGAAAATCGGCTCATATTGTTAACGGACACCATGTTGTGTTTGGAGAGCCCCTGTGTGCCTAAACATTGGAGCTCCCCCACAAGTGACCCCATTTTGGAAACTAGACCACCCAAGGAACCTATCTAGATGCATAGTGAGCACTTGGAAGCCCCAGGTGCTTCACAAATTGATTCGTAAAAATGAAAAAGTGTTTTTTTTTTCCACTTTTTCATTTTTATGAATCAATTTGTGAAGCACCTGGGGGTTCCAAGTTCCAATGTTTAGGCACACAGGGGCTCTCCAAACGCGACATGGTGTCCGCTAACAATTTGAGCCGATTTTCCATTCAATTTGTTAGCGGACACCATGAAGCTATTCATGAGTTCAAGACAATCCAAATATTTTATAATTGTAAAACTGTGTAACCCACATCACTTCCTTCCATAAAATGGATATAACCAAAATGATATTAACTGCATACGCTTTTATAACATTTACATTGTTCCAAAAAAGTTTGAGCTGAATATTACTAATTTATTAGCAATTGCCTAATTTATATTACTTCTTTAAGCTGTTAGTGCTCTAACCTAATAAGTGATATGTTTGAGCTGACAGTTTCAAGAATTCAGCAGTGACCCTAGATTCCCATGTCATAGCATTTCAGCAGTTACTTTTTATTTCACGTTTTAACACAAATTCTGTGTGAATTCTGTAGTTCAAAAGTCTTCCATACATTTGATTGTTATGTATCTAAGCAGTACTGCTCTGTTCTACCTTAACAATTCTACATTGCGGTTTGCCTTTGATCATTGTTTTTTCATTCTAGCTCCGGATCACTTTGCAGCAAAGTCAGCCCCATGCCTTTAATCATGCGATATTTTGAGCTCTGCTGTTACTGCAAAGCTTAAGGTCCAACACTGGCCTTCAGGGAGTAAGTGGGAAAAGATAATGAGAACATAATAATATTGCTGCTTTGAATGTAAAAGTACTTAACAATATATTCAATTTAATAAATTTTTTAATACTGTATGAACCAAAATAATACATTAACAATTAGCTAGTGATTTTTTCTATTTTGTAATTCTCTTATGTTTAGAGTAAATACTTTATAAAGCAATCGTTACATTTTGAACTATTTTTTATTTTATGTACAATTTGTAGATCGTCATAAGATATTTATTATATTGCTTGTCCATGTTCATTTATTAATGCATGTACTGTATCTCAATGAATGCGCTTCCCATCTAGCGGATTAAGTTACAAGAGGTCACTAAAAAACCCTTTATTTTTTTCAGTATTTTAAATTGATACAGTATGTTTTATCCTTATGATAATTTATCAGTGTATGAGCCAAGGGTCATTTTCCTGATTTGTGCACCAATCAGAAGAGGAAAGTTGTAGCACTACTTTCTGAAGTGGCGTTGCTTCTTCCCAGAGTACCTTATATGGCAAAAATCATATTCATTCTGACACATTGCAATCATGTGGTTAGGGGTACTGGTGTTTGTGGTCCATGGCGCTATTAACCTTTTTATGCAAGTAAAGATCATATAAATAATCCAGTGATTTTGTTGCTAAAATGAGATAGTTGGCTGCCAACATGATAAACTATAGCCTGCAGAGCTTCAATAGATGTCAATGGATTGCAAGGTTACAGTTCACAATCTACTGCGGTAGCAGTGCAACGCCTTGTTAAAGAAAATATAGAAAATTCATTCCATATCTTGAAAAGACTTGCAAATCTGCAAGATGCATTAAAAGGAGTGTGTGTGTGTGGGGGGTGAAAAATAATTTTCAGTAATGGTGCTAAACGTACTATTGACTGGTGCCATTTCTTAGTGCAGAAAACTGTAAATTCTTGTAATTTAAGTCACAAGAATTGATCATGTGAATTGCTGTTTAAGTCATCTTCGCTGAAGGTAACGTCACTGTTGTTTGTGCCAAGTTTAGTTGTTACGTGTTGCAAGTTTTAACATGTCAAATTATATGTTTTAAACTTTTACACCACCCAGCTCCTGGAATGACATTATATAAAATTCTGAAGCATTTCAAAAAGTGCATTTATAAATGTGCCATGGCTACTGTTCACATCAGTTTCGCAAACTGACATATATGGCGTAAATAACTCTATATTCTTTTGCAAATGGTAATAAATAATATGTCCTACAACAATTAACATTATTTTAAAGTAAAATGTGGCAAAAAAGGTGGAAATAGACTGTTAAATGTGAGCCAGTGTGTATAGCATGTTCTAAGTTAGCTAAAGGGGTTTTCCCATGAATAAATTTCATTTTAATCAATAGATCTTGAAATAACAAATACGTTCCACAATTGAATATGTTAAATAAAATGTTTCTGTGCTGAGATAGGCTTATAAATGTTCCCCTGCGTAATGGCTGTGTCTGACCATACAGAAACGTGGTCTGATCATATCTCATCACCTGGGCAGGGGAGGATGCTAAAGAGAGTATACAGACAGGACAGTATGGAATCACAGCTGATTCTTTCTGTGAGGTAAAACATTTCCCTGCCTGTTTTTAAACAATGTTTTACTTCAAAGAAAGAATCAGCTGTGATCCTGTGCTGTAATGTCTGTATAGTCTTTTGTTTCCTCCCCAGCCCAGGAGATGTGGTATGATCAGACCGAGTTCCTGTATGGTCAGACACAGCCATTACAAGGCACATAGCAGGGTTTCCTACAGATTCTTCATCGCTGGGGTTCAACAGTCAGGATCTCAAATAATCTATAGCTTTTACACGATACATTGGTTCTGCCATTCACCTGCTGTGAATGAACTGTAACACAGCCCCATCCGTTAGATTACAAACTATATCGTAGTTTCCTTTAATGCTGATGGAAGAAGCACCAAAGTGCCGGAAAAAAGCTTAAGGGACCTTGGTTAGTAGAATCATTTAAGGTTTAAGAGGTCTCGTCATAGTATTTTGACATATTCTAGTGAACACTATGGGGATAATCAGTTATTATATTCTAAATGCGAAATGTTAAGTTATAACTATATAAATTATAATTATAGCAAAAGTAACAGTAAGCTCTTTATTTTCAGTGTCTTTTATGTAGTCATTAGAAAATTGCATCGGCGTGAATGTTTTTTGCAATTTGTAAGGGTCGTTTTCATATAACTCATCTGGGACCAACTAACATAAAACCATTAAAATGGAAATCCCTGCTGCATTTGATGCAGTATTGCAGATGGGCGCAAATTAAGGTTTAATTTCACGGCACATCCCTTACTTGATTGAATGAGCCACTAGCAACAACATAAAAAGAAATATGGGACTTGACAAAGGAAATTAAAAATCATTCAATATCCAGTTGTTTGAAAGTATTCATATAATTATCTTTTCTTTATAAACTGCGACCATAGCCATTGTACTGGACATTGGGGAACAATCAGCACTGTGCAGTACTAGACACTGACTATTATTCTACAGCAGAATGGAAGTATGGAGGCTTCATGGTATAGAATGGCATTAGGCTTGTCTGATTTTTAAATAAGAATTACATTTCTAAAATGTAATTACTTGTATATTGGACTTGCTGGAAGCACGTTGTAATAATTGTAAAGTGTTATTGCGGGAAAAAAAAATCTATGGAAATTACCGGATCATTGGTGTAAGTTAGAATACCAATCAATGTGACCCTTAATTAAGAATTAAAGTCCTTTTCAAATTGTAAAAAAAAAACATTTATATATTATATATATATTGCTGGTTTCTAACTAATCAACTTGTGGCCCAGCATAACTATGATAACTCTGAGCTGCCAAAGCAGATGGGTGGGAAGTCTTATTATGGAGACAAGGCCTATAACTTTAGTAACTGTTACGTTCACATGAGCGTCTAAAAAAAATTGTCCAATTTTCATCCAGAAAAAATGGATGACTTTTCAACTGTATTGTATATTATCTTCAATATGACATCTGCATGCAATCTACATGGTATTAATTTTTATATGTCAGCAGTAAATACATTTACAAGACTAAATATAGTTTCCTATGTCCAGAATGGCAATGTACTCTTAAAAATCAGATGAGGAATGATTGATTCACATGGGATCCAATTTTTCTTGTGCACCCATAGACTTGAATAGGCGAGTCTCATCCAAAATACAGAAGACACTAGGGCATGCTGCAATTCTTTCACGTAGACATTCAGTCCATATAAAAAATGGCTATCTGAACAGCCCTATTGAATAACATTGCTCAATTTTTTCCATAGACCACACTCAGACCGAAAGTACGAAAGTGTAACAGTTGCCTAACTTGTCTGAGAATTGAAGGCGGTTTCTCTTTTCTAGAATATGCCATCTCTCCCACCTCTAGGACAACTACTAAGACTGAGTATGAAGGGAATGCAGTACTAGACCTCTTCAAAAAATTTTATGCACACCAGCACTGCTTGCAACCTGGATGTGCACATGACTGCGTTCAACCAATTTAATTTTATGATGGGATGCAGCAGTTCACTACACAGCTGGGTTGCCAGAAGCCACTGTCTTTAGGAAAAGCTGTGAAATGGACACAGTGTTAAATGCTTCGAGGAGCTTGGAAAGCTGTGGGCACCGCTGAGCGAAAACATCTCAGAGACTAGGAGTTCAGTTCATATATTTTTTATTGATGACAATTCGGCTATGTGCTCCAGCGCTGACCCAATGCCTTTCTTAAGCCACAAGCTCTGTATCTTCTTCATTCTTTACCTCAGGGAGTGGGATTTCAGAGGTCAAGGCCCCTTGATCTTAAAGTGATCACATCTTCCAGCAATATTCCATCACTTCACAAGTTGGGAAAAGCCATTTAGGATATTTTACCAATACATAATTAAATCTCCATAAATAAATTACAAAAGTATCATTTAGAAATAGAAGAAAGCATGTAATACATTGAGGTTTGCTCTGTAGAATTTGTACAAAGTCAACAAAGAATTGGTTGTTTTATAAGCTCTTTTTTATTTTTAATTAAAATGTTTTTCTTCCTTGTAGTTCAGGTTTGGTCACTAAGGACTGTTCACAGACCACTTCTGAATTGTTTCCCAGTCAGATCGTAGACATTATTGATTGCAAACCAACTAAGTAATGTGATGTGCATGCTTTTTCTATTAACAACACTTTGCTAAGGAAGCACTGACCCATAAAAATGTCATACTTCCATTATTACATTTGGTCCTTATAAAGAATGACCTAATCAGGAACAGGTCCATTTCGTCTCACTAAGTATGACTGCCAAGCGTATTTCAGTACATTTGATACGTATAGTATTTTAGAAAAGGCAGACATTTAAGTAAAGTATTCCAGTACAATGTGCTAAAAAATAACATAATATATACAGTTTTTTGGGAGCCAAGACAAATTAGCAATAAATCAGCCAAATATTACAGTAGTCTGATAATAGGGTGTTAAGCAACATGTGTTACTACCAATGTCTGTACTGCTGGTTCATTTTATTGATATTTTAAGTTCTTCTTGTGCATCTAGTTTTCTAACTACAGTGCAATTAAAACCACCTGCGGCATGGGGGTGGAGTGCTCAGTAGCAGTAATGCTATTCATATTTCACACTTCATATTCACATACTCAGCGTTACAGAGTGCTACTTTGTTTTTTCATTGTATATGGAGGTAGCTCCTCTTAGTAAGCACCTGTTCACACCTATTTCTTATAGTGGAAGTGCCGTCATTTTCTTTGTTATTAGATTCAAGCTTTGACTGAGCACTCCACCCCCATGCCGCAGGTGGTTTTAATTGCATCAGGATCTTACTTTCCCACACATAAGCAGACGGATGTCCCTTAGAGAGGTATTCACATTGGTAGGTCCTGACATTGAGAAACGCCTTATCGCGGCTATCAGGTACACATGAATTGGCCAATTTATGCGCTAAGATTTCTCATTTGTTTCTATGTTGTACAGCAGTAATGCTATTCATATTTCATACTTCATATTTACATGCGCAAAAATTTTTCAAATATTTTTCATTTATTTCTATTTTCTACAGCAGTAATGCTATTCATATTTCATACTACATATTCACATACTCAGCGTTACAGAGTGCTGCTTTGTTTTTTCATTGTATATGGAGGTAGCTCCTCTTAGTAAGCACCTGTTCACACCTATTTCTTATAGTGGAAGTGCCACCATTTTCTTTGTTATTACATATAGGTGAATACACCTCCATCACAGTAAAACCACAGAAGGCGAAATACAATAAGAAAAATATATGCTGCTAAACTAAAATTAAAGACTTTGAAGTGAAGAATTTAGTTCATTTATTGTGGGCAGTGTAAGGGTTAATCACAGTTACGTGTATTGTTGGAGATTTGTGATGTCATTTATGATCTGGCCAGTAGAGAGCAGATTTGGCAATTGGTGACTGTTGCTGGGAAGTTCAAGGACAGTGAAGCTATGCATCCTTGGAAAAAGGTCTGGATAGAGTGGTTCAACTCTGGATCTGTTTTTGGTGACTCTGGGACGCGTTGTTCTGCTTGACATGAGCTAACTCAGTGAGGACAACCAAGGACATAGCATCTTAGGCTAGGCTGTGTGAGGCCTTATTTCTAAGGACTTAGAGAAGCCCTGAGTTAGAGAGATCGGCATTCTCTAAGAGATTCGGTTTCTGATTATTTGGGACTCAGCCCAGCAAGGAACTGTCCACTTCAGTCTCAGGATGTACTGGGACCTTCTTACATCTGAATATATATGCACATATATAAATAACTTTATGGAGGTCTCCTTGGTTAGGAGAAAAGGCCTCTTCTCTAAGAGACACTTCAAAAAAACTTCTCAGAGTAGGCGATTACAAGATTACTGGCACAACACTGTCGTTTTATGGCTTTATGCAAAGAAATTGTATGTATTTTTGACATATAACTTAATTCTGTTAACTGTACCTGTGTATACTCTTATTTGGTGTTATTGAGAAGAATTGCTGTCATCTTATTTGTTATTTATTCACTGTTTACCTATAGTGATGAGCGAGCATTAAAATTCTCTGGTTCTTGTTGCTCGGGTTGAGCAAATTAGAATGCTCGGGTGATAGATCTGAGCAACGAGCCCAATGTAAGTCTATGAGAAACTCCAGCATTTTTCCAGCAGCTCCCTCTGGTGGTCTGCAGGGGGCCTAAAAATTACCCTAGTTGATGGGAACAGTGCTCAATTGACATGGGAACAGCTTGGGGAAGACCCCTGGAAGCATTTCTGACTCCCAAGTCACTGCTGTGAACAGTGTTGTCAGAGTATTACGCCACTTTTACGGGCTTACAATAAAACATACAAAAACGAAACCAAAATGGATTTTCCTGGGAAATATGTTAAGGAACATCCTTTCCAGGGTAATGACTTGTATATACGGCAAAATAAATAAATAAAATAAAAAATGCTCCTCCACACCTTGGGCTATGTTCACACGTAGCGTTTTTTATACGTTTTTGCTCTTTTGCATTGCTCTCAACTGTGAAAAATACATTTACCAGTAAATGTCATTTTAACATTTTACTACCTTAACTGGCCATGTAGTTTGTGAGATATGATCAGACATATCCTGTTTCTTTTATGAAGGAGGGACTCTGAAAGTCACAAAGCCTATTTTTATAGGTCCATCAGGCAGCCCTTACTATTGTTAAAGTGCCAGCAGTCGCCCTCACTATTGTTAGAGGGCCATCAGCTGGCTATGCTTTGTTGTCCCCATTATTAAGGAGCTGGTCTCCTATACTGTTATAGCGTATGAAGTTGACCCGCCCCCTGGGCCGTGTGTGCACATGTGTGGGTTACCCGGAGCCGAGTCTCTAGGGGTTGTAGTCTACGTGGCGGCGACCCGGTCCCGTGGCTCAGGGTGGTCAAACCAGTGGCTGTCTTTATGGGGTTTTTGTGGATTAATGTCCGACTACGCCACCCGTGGATTGCGGTCAGGGTGTACCGCCGCTGCGAGGCAGACCGCTGAGGCTGGTGTGGTGTGCGCAGCAAAGGATGGGATAACTCCCCACGGGAAGAGTATAGCCTCAGGGCAGGGAATGTGGATGATGGGAGTGATGGTGCACGGACGCAGCAGGAATGACTCAGAGTCTTTGCAGTGCAGTTCAGGGTCTTTACTGATGATAATAAGGCAGACCCTACCTGGAGTACTGGCTAGCATAAGAGGCCTGGTCAGTCTGTGAGCAAACAGGAGTTCCCCTGACCAGGTGGAGTTATAGGCCTCCCCGTCTGTTTGCACTCTTATTGGCTACCTTGCTGTATACGAGTGGAAGTAGCCCACGTCCCTGAGTGTACCGTGTAGTGCTCACCCATATGGCTGGTGACTTTGGGCCTTCTGATAGCCTCCGCTCCTCTATGGCGGTGCTGGTCCCTTGCTCGTGACTGAGCCTCCGGATTTCTATGGCCAGAGGACCTGGAATCCCCTGCCAGCTGGTTTCTGCTGCTGGACTTAAAGATCCTAGCAGCCTCTGACTCCGGTGTCCAATTCTTAGATTCTTCTGCCAGGGCGAGCTCTGCTTAGCTCCAGCCCCTGGTCTTCAGCTCATGCTCCTACAGAGCTCTTTGCTGTTACTTTCCCTGTGTCTGGAACTAACTCCAGGCTCTGACTGACTAACCCCACCCCAGATCCAGTTTATATAGGGCAGGTTCCTCCCCCATCTGGTCTGGGACAGGAGGTGTTGCATGTTTAAGGGCTCCTGACCAGGAAACCTCCCACTTGCTCTCAGACGTAATATTTCTATTACTGTGGTAATCAGACCCCTGGGGTGCCACATTCCCCCCTAGTGAAATTTAGTACTCCGGGACTAAACACATTTTTGAAACATAATATAACAGGGTATAAACAATAACAGGAAAAAGTACATTTTGTCTTGATGGTCACGGCATTTCCGTAACCGGGTGTCCATATCACCCAAGGTGAAGTTTTAGAACGGAGTAGGGGACCTGTCCAAAGCAAACCCCCAACTTTGGCCCTGGGCGTGGCTGCAAGGCGGAGCAAACTACTTTGGACCATACGGGACCACGCCAGACAGGTTTTTCTTCCGTGGCCGTCTTCGCAAGAGGCACAAAGTGCAACTATTTACAATGTAGTTCCGGTTATTCAGCGTCCATAACCTGTCAGTCCAAATAAACCTGAAGGGTAATTAGAGAAACATAATTAATAAACAGGCAACAAACATAAACCATTTTCAACATTTACAGTTTACAGGTAAATTCACATTAGTTTAGATTCTCCAGCGAGCGGGCATCTGTCCTCTATTGCTCCTGGTGGACCTACATAACCCACTATCTGATTCTGCACTACAGGGTGTGGGAGGTGTTGCGGGTAGGTCTGGCAGCTTTCTGCGTACCTGTTGGCTTACTAGGGGCACGGCAGGCTCACTACTAGCAGAGGGTTGATTCTCCTGGGCTGCTGGTATGGATTCTTCTGCCTCCTGGGCCGGCTGCTCTTCTGACACTACCTGTTCTTCTGTAGGCCCTTGAGGGGCTGGCTGGAGAAAGGTGAGGACGGGTACCACAACTGCGTTGTTAATTTGAGTCCAGGACCGGGGAAAGTCTCCAAGTACAGTACAGATAATTTCTTCCCTTTCCTCTGCGGGTTGAGGGTTCTCTTGATCTTCGTCAGGGCTTTGCAGCTGCTCGGGGCACTTTTTCAGGTGGTCTCTGGAGACAATGGCTGTGGTCTCTCCTCCATCCTTACTGATTACACAGACTTTTGGATTATCATGAATTGAAGGCAGTACTGTGTATGGGTCCTTCTCCCACTGGTCGTCCAACTTGTGGAGCCGCCTCTTTCTCTTCAAGACCTGCTCTCCAGGTACCAGGGGAACAGCGGGAGCATGCTGGTTATATGTCTTCTCTTGCCTTTCTCTTTTGCTTGAGACAGACTTCGCTCGACGCTCTCCTGTACTTTCCGATACTGCTGCTGCCGTTCTGTATCCCAGTCTGCCTCTGGCGAGGTGTCCTCAGGTGTCAGGACTCCCATATCCAGGTCAATAGGCAGCTTACCAGGTCTTGCTCTCATTAGGTAAGTCGGGGTACAGTAGGTGGAACCTACGAGGATGTGATTATACAAGTCCACCAGATCAGGCAGTTTTTCAGGCCACAGACTGCGTTCTTCCTGGGGCAACGTTTTTAGCAAGTCTATCGCCACCTGGTTCATTTTCTCACATAGTCCGTTGGTCTGAGGGTGATAGGGCGTTGCTCTTATCTTCCTGCAGCCATACAGATTGCAGAACTCTTGGAAGACCTCCGCTTCGAAGGCTGGCCCTTGGTCAGTCAACACTTGCTCCGGATACCCGTGTGGACGGCAGAAGTGCTGCTGGAAGGCTCTAGCTGCTGTTTGAGCCGTTAAGTCCTTGACAGGGACCACCACCAGGAACCGGGAGTAGTGATCTACGATGGTGAGGGCGTAGACGTACCCAGATCTGCTTGGAGCCAGTTTCACATGGTCCAGGGCTACCAGTTCCAGTGGCTGCCTGGTGATGATGGGCTGCAAGGGAGTCTTCTGGCTGGCACGGTCTCTTCTCCTTAGGCTGCACGGGCCACAGTCTCTGCACCACCTCTCGATGGCTCCTCTCATGCCTACCCAGTAGAACCGTCCACGCAACAAGAAATCCAGCTTCTTCCATCCGAAGTGTCCTGCTCCATCGTGGTATGCCTCCAGAACCATAGCCGCGTCTCGTCTTGGGACCACTACCTGCCAGGTCAGCTCATGTGTTCTAGAGTTGACCATTCTCCGGCACAGCTTCTCCTTGTAAATAAACAGTTTACTTTTCTCCTTCCACAGTTGCTTGGTCTCCTCCGGAGCGTCTGGGTCAAGATGGGCATCAGCCTGTGTCAGCATTTCCTTCACCAGACGGACTGCGGGATCACTGTCTTGTGTCTCCACCCAGCAGTAGTGGGGTAAGGGATTGAACGTAGCAGAGCGCCTGTCCCTTACACGGTGGGAATACAGGGTAATTCCATGACGGTGGAACGCAGGGAGCTCGACTTCTTCCAGTTCTTCTGGATCTTCCCCTACGTCCGGTATGTTTGGCATTCTGGACAGGGCATCCACGTTGGCATTTGAGCATCCCGCCCGGTATTTGATGGTGAATTCATAGTTGGACAAGCGGGCCATCCATCTCTGCTCCAGGTCACCAAGTCTTGCAGTGTCCAGGTGTGTCAACGGGTTGTTATCCGTGTACACGGTGAACTTGGAAGAGGCAAGGTAATGCTTGAAACGTTCAGTCACTGCCCACACCACTGCCAGGAACTCTAGCTTGATTGAGCTATAATTCTCAGGGTTTCTCTCTGTGGGCCGTAGTTTTCGGCTGGCATAAGCGATTACCCGTTCTTTCCCCTGCTGGATCTGGGACAGTACGGCTCCTAGCCCGATGTTGCTCGCGTCCGTGTGGAGGATAAAGGGCTGGCCGTAGTCAGGGTGCGCCAAGATTTCATCCCCCGTGAGGGCCATCTTCAGCTGGCGGAAGGACTCCTCTTCCAGCTTTTCCCACCTGAAGGGCAGCTTCTGGTTTTTGGCCTTCCTGGATTGACCTATCAGGAGGTCCTGCATAGGAGCTGCCATTTTGGTGAAACCGGGAATGAATCTTCGTTAGTAGCCTACCAACCCGAGAAACTGCCGCACTTCCTTTATGCTGGAGGGTCTTGGCCAGTCTTTAATCACGGTGATCTTATCGGGGTTGGGAGCCACTCCGTCAGCACTCACCACGTGTCCCAGGTACTGCACCTTTGGTTTCAGCAGGTGACACTTGGAGGGTTTCACCTTTAGGCCGTAGCTTGCCAGGGCGTCAAACACTTCTGCCAGGTGTTTCAGATGGTCCTCGTAGGTTTTGGAATAAACGATGACATCGTCCAGGTATAACAGGACCGTCTCGAAATTCTGGTGTCCCAGACAGCATTCCATCAACCGCTGGAAGGTTCCTGGTGCGTTGCAGAGCCCGAACGGCATACAGTTGAATTCGCTGAGACCCATCGGGGTGGTGAATGCGGTCTTCTCCTTGTCTGCCTCTGCTACAGGAACCTGCCAGTACCCGCTAGTAAGATCCAAAGTGGAGAAGAAGTTAGCAGATTTTAATGCAGCTAAAGATTCTTCTATTCTAGGTAACGGGTACACATCTTTGTGTGTGATACGGTTGACCTTTCTGTAGTCTACACACATTCTCATTGTGTTGTCCTTCTTTTTTACTAGAACTAGTGGAGCTGCCCAGGGGCTACAGCTGTCCCTGTTTACCCCAGCCTCCTTCATGTCCCGCAACATCCCCTTTGCATGCTGATAGTGTGCAGGGGGTACAGGTCGGTATCTTTCCTTTATGGGTGGATGGTCTCCCGTGGGGATGTGATGTTCTACCCCCTTTACTCGCCCGAAGTCTAGCGGGTGTTTACTAAAGACTCTTTCGTACTCCTGAACCACCCGGAAGACTCCCTGTTTTTGGTGTGAGGGAGTGGAGTCAGTACCCAAATGCAGTTGCTGACACCAGTCCTCCATTTGTTTCTTAGAGCCGTTACCTTCCTCTGGTTGAGATGGAGGCAAGGGTTCCACAGCCCTTACAGAATTTTGATTTATGGTGAACAATTTGGCTAGCGTGGCATACCGGGGCAGGTGTACTTCTCTCTCCCCGATATTTATGATGTGGACAGGTACCCTCCCATGGCGTACATCGACCACTCCCCGTACTGTCAAAATGGTGGGCCTTCTGTCTGAGTAGACGGGCTCTACCCTTGCTTGGTAGTCTCTATCTCTTAGACCAATAGCTGGCCGGCACCATATCATCATCTCACTTTTCGGGGGCATGGCAATAGGGAACGGGTCACACATTCTCACGCAACCAATCTCACCACCAGATAGTTCCACTTGTTGCCGTTTCATCAGTGCCCGGATCTCTTTTTGGAGAACGCGCTGCTGGCTGGAACTGGCGTTCTTGGCAACCTGCTGTAAAATGAGAATTATCTCTGCAAGACAATTTTCAATCACGTTAGTTCCCAAGGTTATTTTAGGGTGACTCTCATGACGGTCAATGTCCACAATGATCAGTCCTTGTGCCGCCAGTTCGACTTTACCGATTTTAATGGTCACCTCTTTGAATCCCACCTGCGGCACGGGCTGACCATTGCTGGCGATGATACTCAGGTCGTCATCTGGGTAGCGGGTTATGTCCGAGGCATAGAGAAGGGCCTCAGTAACAAAATGTTGTAACAAAATTGTAACAAAAATTTGGACGCATTCCAATACCCCTTTGAAGAGACATAGAGGAGGGCCTCAGTAAAAAAATGTTCCCATTATAAAGGAGCGGTTATGCTATACAGTTATTGCGTTTGCAGTGACTGCAACGACTGCCTAAAATTTTGGAAAAACCCCAATACCAATTTAAAAACACATAGAGAAGGGCCTCAATAACAAAATGTTCCCATTATATAGGAGCAGTTCTGCTATACATTTATTGCCTATGCAGTGACTACAATGGCTGGCTACATTTTGGAAAAACCCCAATATCAATTTGAAGACACATAGAGGAGGGCCTCAGGAACAAAATGTTCCCATTATAAAAGAGTGGTTCTTCTATACCGTTATTGTGTATGCAGTGACCGCAAAGGCTGCCTAAATTTTGGAAAAACCCCAATACCAATTTGAAGACACATAGAGGAGGGCCTCAGTAGCAAAATGTTCCCATTATAAAGGAGCGGTTCTGCTACACAGTAATTGCATATGCAGTGACTACAACGGCTGCCTAAATTTTGGAAAAACCTCAATACCAATTTAAAGACACATAGAGGAGGACCTCAGTAACAAAATGTTCCTGCTATAAAGGAGCCGTTCGCTATACTTAGTGTTTATACATTGACTGCAACGGCTGCCTAAATTTTGGATGCATCCCAATACACCTTTGAAGAGTCATAGAGGAGGGCCTCAGTAATAAAAATGTTCCCATTATAAAGGAGCTGGTCCTCTGTACTGGTATTGCATATGCAGTGACTGCAAGGGCTGCCAAAAATTAGGACGCTCTCCAATACCCCTTTGAAAAGTCATAGAGGAGGGCCTCAGTAAAAAAAATGTTCCCAATTATCAGGAAGTGGGTCTCCTATACTGTTATTGCCTGTGCCGTAAGTGCAAGGGCTTCCAAAAATGTGGACGCATTCCAATACCCCTTTGAAGACACATAGAGGAGGGCCTCAGTAAAAAAAATATTCCCATCAAAAAGGAGTGGGTCTCCTATAGTGGTAATGCCCATACAGTGAATGCAAGGGCTGGCAAAAAATTGGACACACTCCAATACCCCTTTGAATAGATGGAGAGGAGGTCCTCATTCAAAAAACTGTTACCATTGTTAAGGAGTGGCTCTCCTATACTGGTAATGCTCATGCACTAAGTGCATGGGCTGAAAAACATTTACCCCTGGGGGCAGGGCCGGCTCCAGGTTTCTGTGGGCCTTGGGCAAAAGAGTCTCAGTGGGCCCCTTCAACACATACCACGATTCATAATGCACAGATGCCGCAGATTATATATATATATATATATACAGTGCTGGCCAAAAATATTGGCACCCCTGCAATTCTGTCAGATAATACTCAGTTTCTACCTGAAAATGATTGCAATCACAAATTCTTTGGTATTAATCTCTTCATTTAATTTGCTTGCAAGGAAAAAACACAAAAGAGAATGAAGCAAAAATCAAATCATTGATCATTTCACACAAAACTCCAAAAAAGGGCCGGACAAAAGTATTGGCACCCTCAGCCTAATACTTGGTTGCACAACCTTTAGCCAAAATAACTGCGAACAACCGCTTCCGGTAACCATCAGTGAGTTTCTTACAATGCTCTGCTGGAATTGTAGACCATTGTTCTTTGGCAAACTGCTCCAGGTCCCTGATATTTGAAGGGTGCCTTCTCCAAACTGCCATTTTGAGATCTCTCCACAGGTGTTCTATGGGATTCAGGTCTGGACTCATTGCTGGCCACCTTAGAAGTCTCCAGTGCTTTCTCTAAAACTTTTTTATAGTGCTTTTGGAAGTGTGTTTTGGGTCATTGTCCTGCTGGAAGACCCATGACCTCTGAAGGAGACCCAGCTTTCTCACACTGGGTCCTACATTATGCTGCAAAATTTGTTGGCAGTCTTCAGATTTCATAATGCCATGCACACGGTCAAGCAGTCCAGTGCCAGAGGCAGCAAAGCAACCCCAAAACATCAGGGAACCTCCGCCATGTTTGACTGTAGGGACCGTGTTCTTTTCTTTGAATGCCTCTTTTTTTTTCCTGTATACTCTATGTTGATGCTTTTTCCCCAAAAGCTCTACTTTTGTCTCATCTGACCAGAGAACATTCTCCCAAAACGTTTTAGGCTTTCTCAGGTAAGTTTTGGCAAACTCCAGCCTGGCTTTTTTATGTCTTGGGGTAAGAAGTGGGGTCTTCCTGGGTATCCTACCATACAGTCCCTTTTCATTCAGATGCCGACAGATAGTACGGGTTGACACTGTTGTACCCTCGGACTGCAGGGCAGCTTGAACTTGTTTGGATGTTAGTCGAGGTTCTTTATCCACCAACCGCACAATCTTGCGTTGAAATCTCTCGTCAATTTTTCTTTTCCGTCCACATCTAGGGAGGTTAGCCACAGTGCCATGGGCTTTAAACTTCTTGATGACACTGCGCACGGAAGACACAGGAACATTCAGGTCTTTGGAGATGGACTTGTAGTCTTGAGATTGCTCATGCTTCCTCACAATTTGGTTTCTCAAGTCCTCAGACAGTTCTTTGGTCTTCTTTCTTTTCTCCATGCTCAATGTGGTACACACAAGGACACAGGACAGAGGTTGAGTCAACTTTAATCCATGTTAACTGCCTGCAAGTGTGATTTAGTTATTGCCAACACCTGTTAGGTGCCACAGGTAAGTTACAGGTGCTGTTAATTACAAGAATTAGAGAAGCATCACATGATTTTTCAAACAGTGCCAATACTTTTGTCTACCCCCTTTTTTAGGTTTGGTGTGGAATTATATCCAATTTGGCTTTAGGACAATTCTTTTTGTGTTTTTTTTCATTGAAGACAAATTAAATGAAGAGAATAATACCAAAGAATTTGTGATTGCAATCATTTTCAGGAAGAAACTGAGTATTATTTGACTGAATTGCAGGGGTGCCAATACTTTTGGCCAGCACTGTATATAGTGCAATGCCAAAGATTTCACTTCTTACATTTCATGAGCGATATCTATTGTAAATTCTACAATAGCTCAGAAACCGGCAAATCGTTCCATACAGAATACTGGCCTCCATAAAATGCTCCATACAGGATACTGGCCCCATATAACGCTCCATACGGGATACTGGCCCCCACATAATGCTCTATGCAGGCTATCACGCCCCCTCCCTTATAATGCCCCATGCAGGATGTCACTATTTCCCCCATATAATGCCCCATGCAGGATGTCACACACACCCCCCCATATAATGCTCCATGCAGGATGTCACACACACCCCCCCTCCCTTATAATGCCCCATGGAGGATGTCACACACCCATTCCCTTATAATGGCCCATTCAGTATGTCACTCCCCCCCATATAATGCCCCATGGAGGATGTCATTCCCCCCGTATAATGCCCAATACAGTATGTCACTCCCCCCCTTTTTGATGCCCCATTCAGTATGTCACCCCCCCCCCCTTTTTAATGCCCCATGCCTCCATACATTAAAAAAAAAAATACTCACCTCACTCCTCCTCCCCAATCCAGCCCTTGTTCATTTTTATAAGAGTCAGCCTGTCAGCATTTTCAGTTGACAAGTGGATGTGCCTATCAGTTATAATGACCCAGCCGCAAAAAGCTAGAGGCAGGACAGACCAGGACCTCCAAGGCGTAGAGAGCCAGTTTATGCCACGTGTCAAGCTTGGATACCCAATAATTATAAGGCACGGAGGAATCACGGAGGATGTTGGTATGGTCGGCAAGGTAGTCCTTTAGCATATTTGAAAACTTTTCTCTCTTTGTGAGAGTACCCCGCGCATCAGGGCCTGTGCACTGGGAGGGTCTGAGAAAACTGTCCCACACCTTTGACAGTGTTTCCCTGCCTCTGCTGCGTTGTATTTGTGTCTTCCTCACCTCCCTCACCTGTACTCCTTGGTTATCCAAGGAACTGTGACCTCTGCCACCAGCATTTTTAGCTGGAAATTTTTTTAATAATTCCGCAACAAGGGCCTTCTTGTACTGCAACTTTTTACTAGACCTCTCTGCCGCGGGAAGGAGAGATAGAAAGTTCTCCTTGTAGTGTGGGCTTAGAGGTGTCTCCAATCAGTAATGACTGTCACTCAAAATTTGGGCAACGCGAGGTTCACGGGAAAGGCAGCTTAACATAAACTCAGCCATGTGTGCCTGACTGCTAACAGGCAAGACTTCCGTGTCCTCACCGAGAGGACGACTAACCATGCTCTCCTCCTCCTTCACCCCCTCCTTGTTCTCCCTTTCCTCAGACCATCTATGCTGAACAGAGGATATAACATTTGTGTGGGTAGTACCATCTGTAGCCCAGGAAACTAGCTTCTCTTCTTTCTCCTCCTCCTCTTCCTCTTTGTCATGCCACCCACGTTGGGATGAGATGAGGCTGGGCTGTGTGGAATCACCTTGTATGGTTCCTTGCTCCAACTCATCGTGCTCCGCCTGCAATGCATCCACTTTAATTGTGAGCAGAGAGCGTTTCAGTACACATAGAAGTGGAATGGTGATGCTAATTATGGCATCATAGCCACTCACCATCTTCGTGGAGTCCTCAAAGTTTTGGAGAAAGGCACAGATGTCTGACATCCATGCTCACTCCTGAGCACTTATTTGCAGAGGCTGACCTGAATACAGACCGGCGTTTTGAAGCTGGTACTCAACAACTGCCCTGTGCTGCTCACAAATCCTTCCCAACATCTGCATGGTTGAGTTCCAATGTGTGGGGACATCGCACACCAGTCGGTGTGGAATCTGCAAACGCTGCTGAAGTACAGCAAGGATGGCGGAAGCTGTAGCTGACTTTCTAAAATGGGCACACACGCGGCATACTTTCACAAGCAGATCAGGCAGATCTGGGTAGATTTTGAGAAATCTCTGAACTACTAGGTTGAGCACATGGGCCAGGCATAGTACGTGTGTGAGCTCGCCTCGCATCAGAGCCGCCACCAGATTCCAGTCATTGTCACACACGACCATGCCTGGCTGTAGGTTCAGCGGTGACAGCCACAGATCTCCCTGCTCTTTTAGAGTTGTCAACAACTCTTCAACGGTGTGCATATAAGCTTCAGCACAGCCTGTTGCTGCTTGACCAAGGCAGTGCTGCAGTGCTTCCAGCTTCCAACTGATGTGGTCATTTCAGAGATGGAGGCTGAAGAGGAGGAGGAAGAAGTGCAAGAGCTGTAGATTATGGGGGCAATCCTGATTGACCTAGGGCCCACAATCCTTTTCGTCAGGAGGACATGTTCCGTCCCGGGGTCCGACTGGGTCCCTGCTTCCACTATATTAGCCCAGAGTACCATCAGCGAGATGTACCGTTCCTGCCCACAAGCACTTGTCCACGTGTCCATGGCCTTCCCAGTAACTGCGATGTTAAAGACACAGCTAATGTTCTGGGACACGTGCTTGTGTAATGCGGGGACGACACACCGAGACAAATAGTGGCCGCTTGGGACTGAGTACCGAGGGATGGCCGCCACCACGAGCCTAAAGGGCATCATTTCAAGTGCAAGCATTCGAGAAATGTGGGAGTTTAGTAGTGTGGCCTGTGGGTCGTTGGCTGCGTGTTTGCACTTACATTCAAATGACTGGGGTAGGGACAACTGAACAATGCTCTGGGACAAGGACATGGACGTGGTTGATGATGGTTGTGGTTGCAAGTGTGCAACGACATGTGCTGGGTGGGAGGCATCTTGGCCTGCACCATGTATAGGGGATTGGCGTGCATGCACAACAGTGGAACAGGCAGTGGTGGCACCCGCAGACAGTGTTTCTGGACCCTGGTGTTCTGCCCACCAAGTCAAATGCTTTGCTGTCATGTGCCTGAGCATGATGGTGGTGGTCAGGCTGGTAGTTTCGCTGCCCCTGCTGCTGCTTGCCTGGCAGATGTTGCAAATGGCCTTTTTGAGATTATCTGGACAGTCTTTAAAAAAGAGCCTGAATCTGGAAGACCTAACAGGGTGGACTGGCAACTTCCGTAATATTGGTGTTCCAGGGAACAGTTGCCCACCTTGTGTCTGAGACCACTCCATTGCTTGTTCCTGCCTGTTGTGGTGCTACGCCTATCTCCTCCTCTGTGCTGCTGTCCTCACTATGCATGTCATCTTGCCAGGTTGGGTCAGTGTTTTCATCGTCCATCACTTTGTCTTAAACTTCCGCACTCTGGTCCTCCTCACTTTCTGTCTCATCATCATCTTCCACCTATTGCGACAGTAATTGCACTTTTCCACCGTAGCCTTCATGTGACCATGGCTGCTCAGATATTTGGGCATTGCTATATGCAATCTCCTCTTGCCCCGCTTGAAGCTGGCCAGCCGAGAGGCCTGAATCTATTAATGGAAAAGTGAACAGCTCTTTGAAGTGTCCAAGTGAGGGATCAGTTGTCTCCGGGCACTGGGCATGCTTGTTGTAGCACAATTTCAGCTTGCCCACAGCCTCGGCCTTTGCCTCTGCATGCACCATCAATGTCACATCCAGTACCTCGTCCCTTGCCACGCGCATCGCCCATTTTACATGGAGTATAATATCTTGAACTTCCCCTGCAAATTGCTGGATTTGTACCCCAGTAATATCTGATATGTGTGACAGGACGACTATGGTTTTAAGCACTGCCCTTCTAGTTTAGTATTGCGCAGCGACCACATGTGAATAGGTTCACTACCACACTGCTTCCAAACTGTAAATGGAGTAGAATATCTTGAACGTCCCCTACAAATTTATGGATTTGTACCGCAGTAATATCTGAGATGTATGATGGGACGCCCCCAGTTTTAAGCACTGCCCTTCTAGTTTAGTATTGCTCAACCATCTCGTGTGAATAGTCTCACCAACACACTTTTGATGAACCATAAATGGAGTATAATATCTTGCACATCCCCTACAAATTGCTGGATTTGTGTTACAGTAATATGAATATGGGATCATGTCTGATGATGGAAAAGATCTGTCTGTATTCTGCAGTGCTAACAAGCAAATGGAGCAGTAAAATGTTGGACTATATTGCTTTTTAAAAAAATAATCAGGATTAAGAGAAAAAAAATTAGCCCTGATATCTTGACCAATGGATATCTGTAACAGGCAGCAGCAGACAGAACATTGACCCTATTGTGCTGTATAGTGTCCACTATCTCTGCGTGCCTAACTCCTGCTATCACCACTGAATATATGCCGTTGGATTAGTCCTCAGAAGGACTGTTAGTTTATTTGGATATAAATATATATATATATATATATATATATATATATATATATATATATATATATATATATATATATATATATATATATATATATATATATATATATATATATATATATACACAGTACAGATCAAAAGTTTGAACACACCTTCTCACTTAAAGATTTTTCTGTATTTTCATGACTATGAAAATTGTACATTCACACTGAAGGCATCAAAACTATGAATTAACACATGTGGAATTATATGCTTAGCAAAAAAGTGTGAAACAATTGAAAATATGTCTTATATTCTAGGTTCTTCAAAGTAGCAACCTTTTGCTTTGATGACTGCTTTGCACACTCTTGGCATTCTCTTGATAAGCTTCAAGAGGTAATCACCGGAGATGGTCTTCCAACAATCTTGAAGGAGTTCCCAGAGATGCTTAGCACTTCTTGGCCCTTTAGACTTCACTCTGCGGTCCAGTTCACCCCAAACCATCTCGATTGGGTTCAGGTCTGGTGACTGTGGAGGCCAGGACATCTGGCGTAGCACCCCATCACTCTCATTCTTGGTCAAATAGCCCTTACACAGCCTGGAGGTGTGTTTGGGGTCATTGTCCTGTTGAAAAATAAATGATGGTTCAAATAAACGCAAGCCGGATGGAATAGCATGCCACTACAAGATGCTGTGGTAGCCATGCTGGTTCAGTATGCCTTCATTTTGAATAAATCCCCAACATTGTCACCAGCAAAGCACTCCCACACCATCACACCTCCTCCTCCATGCTTCACGGTGGGAACCAGGCATGTAGAGTCCATCCGTTCATCTTTTCTGCGTCGCACAAAGACATGGTGGTTGGAACCAAATATCTCAAATTTGGACTCATCAGACCAAAGCACAGATTTCCACTGGTCTAATGTCTATTCCTTGTGTTCTTTAGCCAAAACAAGTCCCTTCTGCTTGTTGCCTGTCCTTAGCAGTGGTTTCCTAGCAGCTATTTTACCATGAAGGCCTGCTGCACAAAGTCTCCTCTTAACAGTTGTTGTAGAAATGTGTCTGCTGCTAGAACTCTGTGTGGCATTGACCAGGTCTCTAATCTGAGCTGCTATTAACCTGCGATTTCTGAGGCTGGTGACTCGGATAAACTTATCCTCAGAAGCAGAGGTGACTCTTGGTCTTCCTTTCCTGGGGCGGTCCTCATGTGAGCCAGTTTTTTTGCAGTGCTTGATGGTTTTTGCAACTGCACTTGGGGACACTTTCAAAGTTTGCTCAATTTTTCGGACTGACTGACCTTCATTTCTTAAAGTAATAGTGGCCACTCGTTTTTCTTTACTTAGCTGCTTTTTCTTGCCATGATACAAATTCTAACAGTCTATTCAGTAGGAATATCAGCTGTGTATCCACCAGACTTTTGCACAGCACAACTGATGGTCCCAACTCCATTTATAAGGCAAGAAATCCTACTTATTAAACCTGACAGGGCACACCTGTGAAGTGAAAACCATTTCCGGTGACTACCTCTTGAAGCTCATCAAGAGAATGCCAAGAGTGTGCAAAGCAATCATCAAAGCAGAAGGTGGCTACTTTGAAGAACCTGGAATATAAGACATATTTTCAGTTGTTTCACACTTTTTTGTTAAGTATATAATTCCACATGTGTTAATTCATAGTTTTGATGCCTTCAGTGTGAATGTACAATTTTCAAAGTGATGAAAATACAGAAAAATCTTTAAATGAGAAGGTGTGTCCAAACTTTTGGTCTGTACTGTATACAGTACGGTATATAGAGCAAATCTCTCCCTCATTCAACAGCAGCTCTCCCTACTCTGCCTGTTTCCGGGGTACACTGTGACGAGCATAGGATTGCCAGGTCTGATATAGACCCGATGACGCTATGCGGCCAGCCAATCACTGTAATGCCACAACCAAGATTGCTATGGCATTACAGTTAGTGACAGGCAATCTCTGCATGTTAATTGACTCTCTAAAGAGCGGAAAATATGTGGGGAGGGGACCCGAGCTCTCGTCCGAGCATCCTGGGAAATACTCGAGGAGCGCCAAGCATCTCTAGCAATGAGATGCTCGGGAGAGTACCGAGTAGTGGCGAGCACGCTCGCTCATCACTATTTACCTACCAACCTCTCCTTTGTTTTTTTATAAACTGTTTAGCAAATATTTAGTGTTTAGTGTTGAGCGAGTATGTTCTATTAACCCTTTCGGCGAGTATGCTCGGCCGAGCTCCGAGTATTTATAGCTGCTCGGTGATGTGTTTGAATCACTCCCGTGTGCATGATTTGCGACTATTTGACAGTTTTATTACATGTGAGGAATGTCTATTTCTTACACATTCCTCACATGTAATAAAGCTGTCAAACAGTTGCAAATCATGCACATGGGAGCGATTCAACCATATCACCGAGCAGCTATAAATTCTCGGAGCTCGGCCCGAGCATACTCGGACAGAACATACTCGCTCAACCCTATTTATAATATATTGTTTAGTATTTGCGCTTGTATGCCGATTGGTGCTGTACCCCTCGCAGCACAATTCAACACTACACTGTGTGCCGAATTATTAGGCAAATGAGTATTTTGATCACATGATACTTTTTATACATGTTGTCCTACTCCAAGCTGCATAGGCTTGAAAGCCAACTAACAATTAAGTAAATCTGGTGATGTGCATCTCTGTAATGAGGAGCGGTGTTGACTAATGACTTCAACACCCTATATAAGGTGTGCTTAATTATTAGGCAACTTCCTTTACTTTGACAAAATGGGTCAGAAGAGAGATTTGATGGGCGTCCAATATTGTGAGATGTCTTGCAGAGGGATGCAGCAGTCTTGAAATTTCCAAACTTTTGAAGCGTGATCACCGAACAATCAAGCGTTTCATGGCAAATAGCCAACAGGGTCGCAAGAAGCGTGTTGGCTAAAAAAGGCGCAAAATAATTGCCCATGAATTGAGGAAAATCAAGTGTGAAGCTGCCAAGATGCCATTCGCCACCAGTTTTGCCATATTTCAGAGCTGCAACGTTACTGGAGTATCAAAAATCACAAGGTGTGCGATACTCAGGGACATGGCCAAGGTACGGAAGGCTGAAAAACGACCACCTTTGAACAAGAAACAAAAGATAAAACGTCAACAATGGGCCAAGAAATATCTTAAGGCTGATTTTTAAAAGGTTTTATGGACTGATGAAATGAGAGTGACTCTTGATGGGCCAGATGGATGGGCCAGAGGCTGGATCAGTGAAGGGCAGAGAGCTCCACTCCGACTCTGATGCCAGCAAGGTGGAGGTGGGGTACTGGTATGGGATTGTATCATCAAAGATGAACTTGTGGGACCTTTTCGGGTTGAGGATGGAGTGAAGCTCAACTCCCAGACCTACTGCCAGTTTCTGGTAGACAACTTATTCAAGCAGTGGTACAGGAAGAAGTCGGTATTGTTCAAGAAAAACATGATTTTCATGCAGGACAATGCTCCATCACATGCATCCAACTACTCCACAGCGTGGCTGGCCAGTAAAGGTTTAAAAGAAGAAAAAATAATGACATGGTCCCCTTGTTCACCTGATCTGAACCCCATAGACAACCTGTGGTCCATCATAAAATGTGAGATCTAGAGGGAGGGAAAACAGTACACCTCTCGGAACAGTGTCTGGGAGGCTGTGGTGGCTGCTGCACGCAATGTTGATCGAAAACAGATCAAGCAACTGACAGAATCTATGGATGGAAGGCTGTTGAGTGTCATCATAAAGAAAGGTGGCTATATTGATCACTAATTTTTTTGTTTTTTGTTTTTGCATGTCAGAAATGTTTATTTCTAAATTTTGTGCACTGATATTGGTTTAGCTGGTGAAAATAAACAAGTGAGATGGGATTATATTTGGTTTTTATTAAGTTGCCTAATAATTCTGCACAGTAATAGTTACCTGCATTAACAGATATCCTCCTAAGATAGCCAAATCTAAAAAAAAAACCACTCCAACTTCCAAAAATATTAAGCTTGGATATTTATGAGTCTTTTGGGTTGATTGAGAACATAGTTGTTGATCAATAATAAACAATAATAAAAATAATCCTCTAAAATACAACTTGCCTAATAATTCTGCACACAGTGTATTCTTGTGCTTTTGTCAGACAATTTACAAGAATAATCAGAATGATCGTTGGCTTGAGTATTATATATCTTTCTTAGCATCATTGTTGAGCTCTGCTTCCTTACCCTATGACTGCTGCCCTACTTTGACTGACTATACATCTTCAGTTCCTTAGGTTTTCTATATCCCTGGCTTTGTGTCTCATCGTGTCTCCTGTTCTGGTTGTCTTCACCTTTAGTCTGTGTGCTCACATTGACCTGTGCTGAGCCATAACAGTGGAAAGGGGCAAACCCATAGTAAAAAGATTAAAAATAATTGTATATCAGAGGCAATGGCACAATAATACACAAAAAATGTACTTTTCTACTTGACTGTAAAAAAGGGAGATATTTCAAAGTAAGGGAAACAATCGTCAATAAAAGTTCATAAGCAATTCAAAGTCATATAAAACTGATTCAAAATATTACAAATTAATACCAGAATTGAATTTGAAGATAGAAATTGTAGTTAGTTGCTATAGTAACTAGACACTTGCAGCAGAACACTATTATTAAAGGTACAGAAGACAATGTAGGCCATATGCACTTGAATGTAAAGGAAACCAATATAACACAAAGAATAGAGACAGAAGAATTAGAGAAATAATAAGATTATAAGTTTGAGCAAGATTGGAAAAATAGGAAGAGAGAGTTATCATAATATATAGGAGGAGAAAGAATATTAGACCTACTGCCAAATAGAGGATACAAAGCTGCTGTAATTTGTGAAATTAACCTTCAGTTTTTTTCGTACCAAAATACTTACACTTTTAGTCATGTGCACCTCGCTGTAGGAAGTGTAATTGACTCGCCCCCTGGGCCGTGGGGTACCCGGAACCGGGCTTCTGTACGAAGCTCGGGGTAGTAGTGGCAACCCAATCCTGTGGCTCAGGGTGGTCAGACCAAATTGTGGCAGTCTATTTATCAGTGTTTTGAATGTCCGACTATGCCACCCGTGGATTGCGGTAAGGGATAACCGCCGCTGGAAGGCAGACCGCTGAGGCTGGTGTTGGTGTGCAGCACAAGGGTAGGATATCTCCCCACGGGAAGAGTGTAGCCTCAGGGCCGTGTAGGTGGATGCTGGGGGTGATAGTGCAGGCTGCAATAGTAAGAGTTCAGAGTCCGCTTCAAACAGTCCAGGGTCTTTATTGTAGGTATTATTAATGACCCAACAGTGGTACCAGTTAGGAATGGGCCTGGGTGTCTGAGAGCATTCGGGCGAGCCCCACTGGTCAGGGTGAGTGTGTAGGCCTACCATTCTCTCTATGCTCTTTCTGACTATCCCCCTCTTCGTGGTGTAATAGCCCACGTCTCTGAGCTGGCCGTGTACTTCTCGCCTGTATGGCTTGCGACTCGGGCCTTGGATACCTTTTGCTTTCTCCTCGCTGTACTGGTCCCTCTGTGTGGCGGGGCCTCCAGGCTTCTTAGGCCAAGGGACCTGAAATCCCTCGCAGGTTGGTTCTTTGCTGCTGGGAATGATAACCCGGACAGCCTTGGACCCCAATGTCCGGTTAGAATGGTTCTCTGCCAGGACCGGCTCTCGTCGCCTCTGTCCCTGGCTTGCAGTCTCTCCTCTGCCTCACGGACTCCTCAGCTGCTGCTGACCTGTCCCTCTTCTCTGAGAACCCTTCTGGTCACTTCAGAAGTGGGTTCTGGTCTCTCTAACCCTGCCCCAGTTCCTGCTTTTATAGGGCAGCCAGCTCCCCCTACTGGCCTGGGACAGGAGGTGCTGCATGCTAATGGTCCCTAACCAGGGAACCTCCCTCCTGCTCTCAGACACAGCCTTTAATATTTGTGGCATCCAGGCCTGGGGTGACACATTCCCCCCTAGTAAAATTTAGTACTCCGGACTAAACAGGAAACACAAATACAGGGTATAAACAATAACATAACATATGTACAAGTACATTTTGTCCTTAACTTCACGGCGCTTCCGTGACCGGGTGTCCATATCACCCAACAAGGTGAAGTTTTGAACGGTGCGAGGACCTGTCTCCATAAACCCCAAGTTCCTGGCCCTGGATGTGGTGACAAGGCTGAGCTACCTACTTTGGACCACAAGAGGGCCACGCCAGACAGGTTTTTCTTCTGTGGCCATCTTCGCAAGAGGGCACCAAGTGCAACTATCTACAAGACAGTTCCGGCCATTCAGTGTCCATGACCTGTCAGTCCATTGTACTAGGAAAACTAGAAAAACTGTATTAATAATCAGCTAACAAACATAAAACATTTGCAATATACAGCATTTAGATCTTCCAGCAAGCTGGTATTTGTCCCCTAGTGCTCCGGATTGACCTGCGTAACCCACTGTCTGGTGGTGGTCTAACCTGGCTTTCCCCACTATCATTTAGGGTACAGCTACTAGCTGGGCTTTCAGGTAGTGCAGGCAGCTGTCTGTGGGTCCTTTGGTTTACCGCAGGCATGGCAGGCTCACTGTCAGCAGAGGGTTGACTCCTGGGCTGCTGGCATGGGTTCTTCTGCCTCTTGGGCTGCTTGTTCTTCTGACTCTTCCTGCTCTCCTGTAGGTTCTTGCTGGGTTGGTTGAAGGAAGTGTAGGATGGGTACCACTATTGCATCGTTTATCCGAGTCCAGGACCGGGGGAACTCTCCAAGAACTGTGCTGATCATTTCTTCCTTGTCCTCTGCGGGTTCAAGGTCATCTTGATCTTCTCCTGCACTCTGTAGTTGCTCAGGGCACCTTTTTAGGTGGTCTCTGGAGACGGTGCTAGTGGTTTCTCCTCCATCCTTGGTAATTACACATACCTTCGAGTTGTCATGGTTGGACGGCAGTACTGTGTACGGATCTCTCTCCCACTGGTCATCTAGCTTGTGAAGCTTTCTCTTCCGCTTCAGGACCTGCTCGCCGGTTCCAGGGGACCAGCTGAGGCGTGTTGGTTGAAGAGCCTCTCTTGCTTTTCTCTTGCTTGAGCCAGGCTCCTCTCCACGCTCTCCTGTACCTTCTTGTACTGTAGCCACCATTCCGTATCCCAGTCCGCATCTGGGGAGGTGTCCTCGGGTGTCAGGACTCCCATCTCCAGGTCTATCGGCAGCTTACCTGGTCTTGCTCGCATAAGGTAAGCCGGGGTGCAATTTGTAGCATTCACCAGGATATGGTTGTATAAGTCTATTAGGTCTGGCAGCTTCTCCTGCCACAGGCTGCGTTCTTCCAGGGGCAACGTCTTGAGGAGATCAATGACGATATTATTCATTTTCTCACACAGCCCGTTGGTTTGCGGGTGGTAAGGCGTTGTCCGAATCTTCTTACAGCCGTAGAGGTTGCAGAACTCCTGGAAGATTTCAGCCTCAAACGCTGGACCTTGATCTGTCAAGACCTGTTCCGGATACCCGTGTGGACGGCAGAAGTGTTGTTGGAAGGCTCTGGCCGCTGTTTGGGCTGTCAAGTCTTTAACGGGAACCACCACCAGGAACCGGGAATAGTGATACACTATTGTCAGGGCATAGACATAGCCCGATCAGCTTGGAGCCAATTTCACATGGTCCAGAGCTACCAGCTCAAGAGGCTGCCTGGTGACGATGGGCCTCAAGGGTGTTTTCTGGCTGGTACAGTCCTTCCTTCTGAGGTTACATGGGCCGCAGTCCCTGCACCACTTCTCTATGGCCCCTCTCATACCGATCCAGAAGAACCACTCTCTCAGTAGGAACTCCAGTTTCTTCCACCCGAAGTGTCCCGCTCTGTCATGGTAGGCCTCCAGGACCATTGCTGCATCTCGTCTTGGGACCACTACCAGCCAGGTGAGCTCGTGTGACCGTTGGTTGACAAGCCTTCTGCACAGCTTACCTTCGTAGAGGAATAGCCTGCTTTTCTCCTTCCATAACTGCTTGGCTTCGTCTGGAGCATCCGGGCCCGGGCTAGCATCTGCCTGGGTTAACAGGTCTTTCACCAGGCGAATTGCAGGGTCATTATCTTGCGTTTCAGCCCAGCCGTGGTGGGGTAAGGGGTTGAACATGACGGTGGTTAGGTCTTTGTCTCATACCCGGTGAGAATACTGAGTGGCCCCATACCGGTGGAATGCAGGGAGCTCTACTTCATCCAGCTCTTCTGAGTCTTCTTCTCCTTTGGGTAGGTGGGGCATTCTTGATAGGGCGTCTGCATTGGCGTTGGTTCTGCCTGCCCGGTATTTGATTGTGAAGTCATAATTTGATAACCGGGCCATCCACCGCTGTTCTAGGGCACCAAGTCTTGGATTGTCCAGGTATGTCAACGGGTTGTTGTCCGTGTACACAGTGAACTTTGCGGAGGCCAGGTAATGTTTAAACCGTTCTGTGACGGCCCACACCACTGCCAAGAATTCTAGCTTGAAGGAGCTGTAATTCTCCGGGGTTGTCTCGGTGGGCCTCAGCTTCCGGCTGGCATACGCGATCACCCTTTCTCTGCCCTGTTGGTTCTGTGACAGTACGGCTCCCAGCCCCACATTACTGGCATCTGTGTGGAGGATAAAAGGCTGGCCATAATCGGGGTAGGCCAGGATCTCATCCCCCGTGAGGGCCATCTTCAGCTGGCGGAAGGACTCCTCTTCCGGCTTGTCCCACTTGAAGGGTGGCTTTTGGCTTCTGGTCTTAGATTGTCCTATAAGGAGGTCCTGCATATGGGCTGCCATCTTGATGAACCTGGGGATGAACCTTCGGTAGTAGCCTACCAACCCGAGGAACTGCCTCACTTCTTTTATGTTAGAGGGGCTTGGCCAGCTCTTGATTGCTGTAACCTTGTCGGGGTCGGGGGCTACTCCCTCTGCACTCACCACGTGTCCTAGGTACTGTAGTTTCGGTTTCAACAGGTGACACTTTGAGTGCTTCACCTTCAGGGCAAAGCCTGCTAGGGCTTCGAACACCTCTGCCAGGTGTTTCAGATGATTCTCGTAGGTCTTTGAATATACAATCACGTCGTCCAGGTAAAGTAGGACCGTCTCAAAGTTTCGGTACCCTAGACAGCATTCCATCAGCCTCTGGAAGGTTCCGGGTGCATTGCAGAGCCCGAATGGCATACAGTTGAATTCACTTAATCCCATCGGGGTGGTGAAGGCGGTCTTCTCTTTGTCAGCCTTTGCCACAGGAACCTGCCAGTACCCGCTAGTAAGATCCAAAGTAGAGAAGAAGTTAGTTGATTTTAGTGCGGCTAAAGACTCCTCTATCCTAGGTAACGGGTACGAATCTTTATGGGTGATACGATTGACTTGTCTATAGTCCACGCACATTCTCATAGTACCGTCTTTCTTTTTTACCAGAACCAAGGGGGCTGCCCAGGGACTACAGCTGTCTCTAATGACCCCTGCTTCTTTCATTTCTCTCAGCATGCCCTTTGCGTTCTGATAGTGTGCGGAGGGTACAGGTCTGTATCTCTTTTATTGGTGGGTGGCTCCCCGTGGGGATGTGGTGTTCTACCCCTTTCACCCTGCTGAAGTCTAGCGGGTGCTTACTAAAGATTCTCTCGTACTCCTGAACCACCCGGTAGACTCCTTGTTTTTGGTGCAAGGGAGTGGAGTCAGCACCCACATGGAGTTTCTGGCACCAGTCCTCCTTGGGTTTCTGGGAGCCATTACCCTCCGCCTGGGGAGATGGAGGCAAGGGTTCCACGGCCCTGACAGCATTGTGTTCAACAGTATACAATTTGGCTAGTGTAGCGTACCGGGGCAAGTGTACTTCCCTTTCCCCAATGTTTAAGATCCGGACGGGCACCCTTCCATGGCGGACATCAACCACCCCCCGGGCTGTCAAAATGGTGGGCCTGCTGTCTGAGTACATGGGTTCTACCATGGCTTCATAGTCTCTCCCTCTTAACCCGATTGCAGTCCGACACCAGATCATCATTTCACTTTTGGAAGGCATGGCAATGGGGAACGGGTCGCTCATCCTCACGCTACCGATCTCACCACCAGACAGTTCTACCTGTTGCTGTCTCATCAGGGCTCTTATCTCTTTCTGGAGGACCCTCTGTTGGCTGGAGCTCGCATTCATCGCCACCTGCTGCAAAATTACAATTACTTCTGAAAGACAATTTTCAATCACGTTAGTACCCAAGGTTATTTTAGGGTGACTTTCTCGACGGTCAATGTCCACAATGATCACTCCCTGTGCCGGCAGTTCAACTTTACCAATCTTAATGGTCATCTCTCTGAACCCCACCTGCGGCACGGGCTGGCCATTGCTGGCGATGATGCTCAAGTCATTGTCTGGATAGCAGGTTATGTCAGTGTCACTCCAATACTGCTTAAAAAGTACATAGGGGATGGTAGTTACTTGTGACCCGGTATCCAGCAGTGCACTCATGGGGATACCGTCCAGCACTATGGGTAAAACTTGGCATCCCCCCACGTACTTATCACGCCAATTAGACGGGCCTGATGACCTTATGCCTGGGGGTTGGCCCTCTGCCCCAGGTCGGACCCATTTAAAGTACAGTACCTGGCTACGTGTCCTGGCTGGCTGCAACGGCGGCAAATCGGCTGTCCATCCTCAGTGTAACGGTCGGTGGGCCTCCCTCTGAACGACGGGATCCTCCTCTATCGACGCCACGGGACATCCTCTGGACTGGAAGCCAGCTTGATTGGTCCTGACGGGTCCATCTGTAACGACTGTACGGTCCTGGTCAATGCAGCAACACTCGTAAGTTCTTGGACCTGATGGTGCAGGTTTGCAGGCAGGGATGGGTTTAGAGCCTGCACATCAGCCCCCACAAGGTCTGCGGGGTAGGGCGCCGCCCCCTGGTGGTAAGTGATGGCAGGGCGCCGGGAAGCTACAGCGCCACCTGGTGCGGGTTCTCGGAGAACCCGGATGGCCCTATCTTTGAACAAATCGGGGTTCTGTAGGGCCATGAGGCGCAGCTGTGTTCTGTGGGCGCTGGACAGCAGACATTCTATGAACTGGTCAGTCAATAGTTTTTCTGTATCCTGCACACTGCCAGGGTCAGCTTGTTTGATTGCTCTCAGGGCTTATTGCAAGTTTAAGGCATAGTCTCTGATACTATCTTGGGCTCGCTGCTTACATCCATAGAACCACATTTTGATTTCTGCTGAGGTTCGGGTATCAAAGGTGGCCCGTAGACGGGTCAGAACCCCCCTTACAGTCCTTTTCTCCTCCGCTGTCCAAGATTTTACCCCCTGCTGGGCCGCACCAGTTAACTGCCCTATCAGTATGCTTACTTTCTGTTCTTCTGTCAGGGGATAAACTTTGAACAAGCTATACAGCCTTTCTTTAAAGTCACCCAAGGTATGCGACTCGCCGGCATACTGTGGCAGCCAGGCCGCTCCGGGGATATAGGACATGGAAAACGGCATCACAGCTGCAGCGGCTACGCTGGTGTTAGAGGGTCCCTCCGCGTCCGACATCTTCCTCCCCCCTAGTTAACAGTGGCCTACCTTCCGGCGATCCTCTTCTGTAGGCCGCGGCTCCGCTCGCGATGCTCTGGGCGAGGACCTTGCGTCGCTCGGTGATGACTTCGGCGTTCGCTGGATGTCCTTCCAGGACAGTGCGCAGCGTCTCAGCGTAGGGCGGGGCTTCAGGTCTCGCGCGTTTTTCACGTCCACGCCCCTCTTCTTCCTGCGCGGCGTCCCGAAGATGGCGCCTTTTGGCGGGAAACACCTGAAGATGGCGGGAAACGGCTCCGGGTGGCGGGAAATCTCTTTTTAAGGTACGTATACAGTCTTTTCAGGCACGCAATACCCGTTTGTGGCGGGTTGGTCACAATCCTGCCGACTACACCAAAGCTGACTCGCCCCCTGGGCCGTGGGGTACCCGGAACTGGGCTTCTGGGGGTAGTAGTGGAAACCCGATCCCGTGGCTCAGGGTGGTCATACCAAATTGTGGCAGTCTACTTATCAGTGTTTTGAATGTCCGACTACGCCACCCGTGGATTGCGGTCAGGGATAACCGCCACTGCAAGGCAGACCGCTGAGGCTGCTGTTGGTGTGCAGCACAGGGGTAGGATAACTCCCCACGGAAAGAGTGTAGCCTCAGGGCTGTGTAGGTGGATGCTGGGGGTGATAGTGCAGGCCACAATAGTAAGAGTTCAGAGTCCGCTTCAAACAGTCCAGGGTCTTTATTGTAGGTATTATTAATGACCCAACAGTGGTACCGGTTAGGAATGGGCCTGGGTGTCTGAGAGCATTCGGGCGAGCCCCACTGGTCAGGGTGAGTGTGTAGGCCTACCGTTCTCTCTATGCTCTTTCTGACTATCCCCCTCTTCGTGGTGTAATAACCCACGTCCCTGAGATGGCCGTGTACTTCTCGCCTGTATGGCTTGCGACTCGGGCCTTGGATACCTTTTGCTTTCTCCTCGCTGTACTGGTCCCTCTGTGTGGTGGAGCCTCCAGGCTTCTTAGGCCAAGGGACCTGAAATCCCTTGCAGGTTGGTTCTTTGCTGCTGGGAATGATAACCCAGACAGCCTCGGACCCCAATGTCCGGTTAGAATGGTTCTCTGCCAGGACCGGCTCTCGTCACCTCTGTCCCTGGCTTGCAGTCTCTCCTCTGCCTCACGGACTCCTCAGCTGCTGCTGACCTGTCCCTCTTCTCTGAGAACCCTTCTGGTCACTTCAGAAGTGGGTTCAGGTCTCTCTAACCCTGCCCCAGTTCCAGCTTTTATAGGGCAGCCAGCTCCCCCTACTGGCCTGGGACAAGAGGTACTGCATGCTAATGGTCCCTAACCAGGGAACCTCCCTCCTGCTCTCAGACACAGCCTTTAATATTTGTGGCATCCAGGCCTGGGTGACACATAATCAACGTTGCATTTCATGATGCACTGAGGAGGGAGGTATGCATGAGCTCGGAAGTCACCGAAATGGACCTTCCATGCTTGCTGAAATATGACGAAAACAAATTTGCTTGGTGTCCAATAGACCTCACACAATTAGTAAAAGGTTAAAAACTTTTTTCTTTCTTAAGAGTTTATTGGTAAAGGCTGTGTAAGATATTGTTTTTCAATGTAATCCCTCATAGGTTAATTAATCTGAATCATCCAGTGTTTTGAAAGCTTAAACTACATGTTCTCATCTATTCTAGATGATGACCATACCCCTGCTATTAATGCCTGCCCACATAGCTGTCCACTGTTAATTGAAGGGGTTTGTAAAGTCCTCCTATCTTGTTTCTTAAAGTCAAAGTCCACTACTTTGATAATGATGACCAATCCTACCATCACCACCAGGACCTGCTCCAGCAGTCCTTGTTTCTTTCACCAGGCACCATCGTTTTCAATCTGCTGATGGTGCTGGTGTTTAAGAAAATGTCATGATCAGTGTCCATGGGCAGCACAGACATTGTGCTGCCAAAAATACTGTTTGGGCTGGGACCTGTGGTTTTCTTAAACTAGACTAATGGGGTGTTTCCTTACCAGCAGCCTAGCTGGTGTCATCAGTTTCCTGCTTTGTCTTATATTGCAGATCTACACCCAACTTTAACTTCCAGCATTCTGCTGGGAAATGTTAGATGTTGTGCTCAGTTAACATCAGACATCTCTGGTGCTATTACTGTTAATATCCTGGGAAGCACGGTGGCTCAGTGGTTAGCAGTGAAGCCTTGCAGCACTGGGGTCCTGGGTTCAAATCCCACCAAGAAAACATCTGCAAGGAGTTTGCATGTTCTTCCTGTGTTTACGTGGATTTCATCCGGGTTCTCCAGTTTCCTCCCACACTCCAAAGGCATAAT
Organism: Phyllobates terribilis; assembly: GCF_046119375.1. Lineage (NCBI taxonomy): Eukaryota > Metazoa > Chordata > Amphibia > Anura > Dendrobatidae > Phyllobates > Phyllobates terribilis. The sequence goes on from NW_027362769.1 coordinate 291,014,721, forward strand.
GTCATGCCAGGTGTGAGTGCAACACAGAGAGTCATGCCAGGTGTGAGTGCAACCCCGAGGGGAACGGGAAAGGGAGCCCAGACACTAGGGAAAGAGGGAAGAGGTGACATCCTAATCTGGACTAGCGTCACTGTCTCCCCCTAACATCCCTATACAGCCTCCGCAGCTGTCGCTGATCACGTGCCTCGCCCTACTATCCCTGGCGTAAGGCTATAGCTGGGGCTGGAAGGAGATGAGCACTAGTCAACCTCCACTAGCACTCTAAAGACAAAAGGGGAAGACAACACAGGGGAACTACAACTCGGCTTTAGAAGAACTCCAACAGGGCACACAGCCTCAAGACTCCAGAGAGGACGTGATGCTGCTTCAGCCAAGTTCCAAGTAGAAATGAGTATAACCGGCGACGCCCACCAAGACACACCAGGTATATATACACCCAGACTAAAGGGAGGTAGTTGCCGAGTCCTAAACACAGCCTCCTATCTAGGCAGCTGTCTGCATTGCCAAACATGGAGACCTCCTGCAAACCACTGCAGGGCAACTGTCTGTCACCTCTGACACACCCGTGACACATGATAGGGAATCTAGATTCTGAGCCCCAATGGGAACAGTGCTGATAATATCTGTAAAGCACTGTGGAATTAATGGCGCTATATAAGTGAGTAAAATAAAATAAATAAATACATGTCTGATCTGGCTTTATTCAATCCTTGCCTTATCCATTATCGTCTCAGATTTTTTCTGACCTTGGATTGTCTGAGTCATTTTTTGACTGACCTTCCAGTATTTAACGTTGGTTTACCTATGTATTTAGTTTTGTCTATTGTTTCTGTGCTTTGTTTAATTCCTCCTGTTACCTATCCAGCTTTGTTTGACCTTCCTTTTCACAGGCTCGCTCTTTTGGCCAGTGCCACTCCATGGACACAACTAAGTGGGCCCTGTATTAAGTCAAGATCCCTGTAAAGGAATTAAAAGGTGAAGACTGGGGTTCCTCTGAGATGTTAGATAAAGTGGCTTGAACCAAGTCTATGTCAGATCACTGTTTTGGGCAGCTGGGTTCTAATAGACATAAAACATATTATTTACATTTACTCTCAGCCAAAGCTGGTGTTATCTGATCGGTGAGGTTTCTGGGTATTGTACCCATACCGATCTGATATTAGGATAGGTCATCAACATCAAAATAGTGGACAACCCCTTTAAACTCAAACCTTTATCAGTAATAGCATTCTTAATGAAGCAATTGAAAAATTATTTTAACAAAAAATCTGCACCAGATCAACTCAAATTAAAATATATCCTTTTTTATACGTACAACTGTTTAGCTATATTTAACTACACAAGTTCCAACTGTTTATAATAGTTTACAGTTCTGATATTGTCCCCTCTCCTTTCATGGTTGGAAAGGGGAATAGAAACTGGTATGTTTTTCATGGTCTGGACACTATGGTAGACACAAAATGTAACAGAATGTAACATACAAACTTAATAGGACAGATAGTCCACAGACACAAAAGTGAATGGTTATTCTCAAGTTCAGGTCCCTGCAAGCATCGTTTATAAAATGCATGGTCAAGCCAGATTAGGCAGGGACCACAGATTTAAGAAGGTCAATTCTCACAAGTCTTAGGAGTAAGGAGAACTAAATCAAACAAAAGAATCAAAAATATTAGATTTTCCAATTTTTTTTTGAGGGAAAATGATCTAATATCACATGTCTGTGATTTGGAATAGTATGTGAACCTTTACGATTAACAGATAACTTAAATGTGAAATTAGAGTCTTATGTTTTCAATCAATGGGATGACATCACGTTTGAATGGGTGACCTGTTTTGTTTAAATAACATGGATCTATCAATGTCTGATCTTCACATTGCCTGTTTGTGGAAGTGTATCAGTACACAAACAAAGGAGATTGTTGAGGACATCAGAAAAAGAGTTGTTAATTCTTATTAGGCTAAGAAAGGTTACAAAACCGTCTCCAAAGAGTTTGGACTGCACCAATCCACAATCAGACAGACTGTGTACAAATAGAGGAAATTCAAAACCATTATTGTCCTCCTAAGACATAGTCAACAAGCTAAGATTGCGTGTAATAGTTGTATAATAGTCCAATGGGCGATAAAGAAATCCAAGGCAACCTCAAAGCAACTAAAGTCCTCTCTCACATTAGCCAATGTTCATCTTCATGAGTCCACCTTCAATAGGACAACCAACAACAATGATGTGTAAAGAGCAAGCAACTGCTCTCCTAAAAAGGCATTTTGTGGCCTGTCTTCAATTTGATAAAGATCAACTCAACAAGCCAGAAAGGCTATTGGAACAATGTTTTGATTATTGATATGACCAAAATAGAGCTATTGGGAAAAGAGAATCAGTCAGCAGAATTCCACACCACAAACTATACAGTATATTTGTGTGTGTATCTTTTTTAAAGTCCAGCAACACCATTACATGGGCAGTCTGTTTTTCTATTACTGAGAAATCAGCATTTGAATTGATATGCAAATTGGGCTTTAGATCTGAAGCATCTGTCACTCCAGCTCTATTCCCTACCCACTGCTGCCCCCTCCTGCTTGACTGACGCATTCTTTGCCTGAAGTCACACAGCATAGAGATTGCCAATCAAGTAGGAGGAGGCGGTGCTGGGAGGAATAAAGCTGGAGTGACTTACAAATGGCTCTTCAGCCTCATTTGCACATCAATATAAAAGCTGATTTCTCAGTAAATGAACTGGCCATGTAAAGGTATCACTGGACTTGTCCTGGAAAGAGCTGCATGCCCATATTTTATGGGGTGTGAAATCCTGATGACAGATTCCTTTTACAATGAGAAGCTTTATGTTAGGAGAAAAAAAATCAGTGCATTGCAGCATTAAAAACTAATATATCTTTGACACACAGTGAAAACTCCCTCATGTAGCAGATGATTGACACACAACCTATCTAAATGTGCTAGAAATTTAATGTACCAATGAAACATGTATACAACCACCACAATCATTTATTTTATTCTATTGCCGATACCTAGAAGCATTGTGTGGACTAATTGTTCCATTTTGTGCACCAGTATGCCATATAGTAATCTAGCTATTAACACCTGAGGCATGTTGGTTGTATTCATAGCCAGGAACTGGGAAGCAAGAAAAAGCGCAATAGGGTCTTATCTGGTGGTAAGCAATATAGTGGTAAGAAGTACTTGATCAGCTGGTAAAGTTCTGTACAAAGGTTAGGGTAGGGTGATAGATACAGATGAAGTATGGGACTCTTAATATGACAAAATTATAGCAGCCCAGGACACAATAGAGAATAGACTCGAACAGAGGACTAGATACTGGAGAGGAGAATAAATGTGTCTGGGAAAGAACAAAAAACAAGATTACAAAAATGATTTCACTTATAGGGGTTCTTTTCTCTTTAGACAATCTCTTGTTGTTAGAAGGATTCTATGTAGTGTTGATCGAGAACTAAAATACTCGGGTGCTTGAAGCTCGGGCCGAGCTCGCCGTGATACTCAGGTGCTCGACCCGAGCAATGAGCCCAATGTTAGTCTATGGGAGACCCGAGCATTTTTGCGGCGGCACCCCCGGCAGTCTTTTAAAAGCCTAACAAGTGCCCAAAACGATAGTGACAGTGCTCAAATGACATGGGTCAGCATGGGGATCACCTCAGGAAGCATTTCTAATGCCCAGGTTACTGCTGTCAACAACGTGGTCAGAGGTATTAAGCCACTTTTAAGGGCTCACAATAAAACGTTCAAAAATGAAACTGAAACTGTTTTCCTGTGAAATATGTTAAGGAACTTCCTTTCCAGGGTAAAGAAGACTTGTGTATAAGGTAAAATAAATAACCCCCCCCAAAAAAATACTCCTCCACACCTAGGGCTATGTTCACAAGTAGCATTTTTTATGCGTTTTTGCACTTTTGTATTGCTTTCAACTGTGACAAATGCATTGACCGGGAAATGTCATTTTAACATTTTACAACCTTATCTGGCCATGTGCTGTGTGACACATGCATACAGTGCTGAAAAGACATGGGGATAGCATGGGGAAGACCCCTGGAAGCATCTCTGACACCCAGGTCACTGCCTAAAAGTGTGCCCATCAGAAGTCATCCTTGCCGCATCAGAAGATGCTGACTTGCAACTATCCCCGTGCAAGTTCTTGTCCCAGGGCACTGTTCAATTGTACCTCCCCCATTCCTTGCAATGCAAGTGCAAATATGCAGCCAACCACCCACCCACCCCCAGGCTGCAATACCATACTGCTTGCTTGCACTTGAAATTGGGCCTTTTAGGCATGTGGAGGCGGAATCTGGCCACCACGTCATGGCTGCGCTGGCGGCCTGGAACCCATACTCAGTCCCCGGCGGCCGGGTGTCCACACTCCGTCCCCAGCCGCCAGGGGGCGGCCGGGTGTCCATACTCGGTCCCCAGCCGCCCCGCGGCCGGGTGTCCACACACGGTCCCCAGCCGCCAGGGGGCAGCCGGGAGTCCATAAACGGTCCCCAGCCACCCCTATTTCTCCTGTCAACTTCCCCCCACACACTTTTCTTAGCCCGGCCTGCTTTAGGGCAGCATTGGTCGAGACCACCAGAGAACCAGACTCCTCTTGTGGGCCCTGGCTTCTCCATCAGGGGAGTTGAGAGTGCCAGGTGAGGAGCATGATGATGATGATAGAAGTTAGCATCGGCTTTCTTTTCTTTTAATGCAAGCATAAGTGTGCAGCCTGCCACCCACCCACCCCCAGGCTGCAATGCCATACTGCTAGCTTGCACTTGAAATGGGTCCTTTTAGTTTGGAGGAGGCCGAAGCTGGCCACTACCTCATGGCTGCATCGGCAGCGAGGTATCCATACTCAGTCCCCAGCCTCCCCTATTTGTCCCGGTGTGCCTTATACATAAGATTAAGCACGTATAAGAAAACATTACCTGTTCCCTCCCCAGTGCATTTAGTGGGAAGGACAGCCTATTCCACTGTAGTGTGTGCATGCCAAACCCCTGTTCATGGTACATGCGAAGATGCCTCCCACCCTGCACCTGTCGTTGCAGACTTGCAACTATCCCCGTTCAAGTCCTTGTCCCAGGGCAGTGTTCAATTGTACCTCTCCCATTCCTTGCAATGCAAGCCCAAGTATGCAGCCTGCCACCCACCCACCCCCAGGCTGCAATACCATACTGCTTGCTTGCTTGTACTTGAAATTGGGCCTTTTAGGCATGTGGAGGTGGAATCTGGCCACCACGTCATGGCTGTGTTGGCGGCCTGGGATCCATACTCAGTCCCAAGCCGCCCGGCGGCCGGTATCCACACTCGGTCCCCAGCTGCCAGGGAGCGGCCGGGTGTCCATACTCGGTCCCCAGCCGCCCCACGGCCGGGTGTCCACACACGATCCCCAGCCGCCTGGGGGCAGCCGGGTGTCCATAAACGGTCCCCAGCCACCCCTCTTTCTCCTTGGAACATCCCCCACACACTTTTCTTAGCCCGGCCTGCTTTAGGGCAGCATTGGACGAGCCCACCAGAGAACCAGACTCCTCTTGTGGGCCCTGGCTTCTCCATCAGGGGAGTTGAGAATGCCAACGTGAGGACCATGATGATGATGATACAAGTTAGCATCTGCTTTGTTTTCTTGGAATGCAAGCGCATGTATGTAGTAGCGACTAGGCCTGAGGTGGTCAGCGTTTTGGCGCATATCCTACCTCCTCCGAGGATTGCTGGATGTTTTCCTGCTACTATTTCAGTTCTATGACTCCCGTTAAAACAAAGCTTCAGGTGATAAATGATGGATGAGGTAGTGGCAAAGGAGAAAGAGAGCAGGAGGAACAGGGACCATTCACATCAATATCAGGCCAGTCAGCCACATATGTCTTGTAGGATATGTTTTTGTAACAAAAGGAGCGGTTCGGCTACACAGTTATATGGCATACAGTGAGTGCAATGCCTACCAAAAATTTTGAGGCACTCCAATGCCCCTTGGTAATGACATGGAGGTCAGAGGGCCTTAAGTAAACCGTTTTTTCCATTTATAGCAACTGGGTCTCCTGTACACTGTTAGCCTAAGCAGTGAATGGAAGGCTTTCCAAAAATTATGAGGAACTGCAATGCCCCTTGAAACAGACGTGGATTACAGCATAGTAAAAACCTTCTACCCATTATTGGGGAGTGGGTCTCCCTTAGTTTTCGCCTTTGCATTGAAAAGCAAAAGCTGACTAAAATTAGGAGGAAACGCAATGCCCTTTGGAAGAGTCGTGGAGGTTAAAGGTAATTAAAAACAACATTTCAATGCCCCTTGGAAGAGCTGTGGAGTTCAGAGGGTCTTAAGAAGACACTTTTAATGCCCCTTTGAAGAGACATGGAGGTCACAGTAGCTTAACAAGACGGTTTTAATGCCCCTCGGAAAAGACGTGGAGGTCCCATTAGCTTAACAAGACGGTTTGAATGCCCCTTGGAAGAGAGGTGGAGTTCACAGTAGCTTAACAAGACGGTTTTAATGCCCCTCGGAAAAGTGGTGGAGGTCGCAGTAGCTTAACAAGACGGTTTGAATGCCCCTTGGAACAGACGTGGAGGTCACAGTAGCTTAACAAGACGCTTTTAATGCCCCTTACAGGAGCCATACAGTACAGCATCTTAAAAATATTATTCCCATTATTGGGGAGTGGGTCTCCCATAGTATTTGCTTATGCCTTCCAAGCAAAAGCTTCCAAAAAATAGGACGGAGCAACTTGCAATGCCCCTTACAAGAGCCATGCAGTATAGCATATTACAAACATTATTCCCATTATTGGGGAGTGGGTCTCCCATAGTATTTGCTTATGCCTTCCAAGCAAAAGCTTCCAAAAATTAGGATGGAGCAACTTGCAATGCCCCTTACAAGAGCCATGCAGTACAGCATATTACAAACATAAGTCCCATTATTGGGGAGTTGGTCTCCCATAGTATTTACATATGCCTTCCAAGCAAAAGCTTCCAAAAATTAAGAGGAAATGCAATGCCCGTTCGAAGACTCGTGGAGGTCCCAGTAGCTTAAGAAGAAGGTTTTAATGCCCCTTACAAGAGACGATGAGGTCAGAGTAGTATAAAAAGACGCTTTTAATGCCCCTCAGAAGAGATGTGGAGGTCAGAGTGGTATAACAAGACGCTTTTAATGCCCCTTGCAAGAGACGTGGAGGTCAGAGTTGTATAACAAGACGCTTTTAATGCCCCTTACAAGAGACGTGGAGGTCAGAGTGGTATAACCAGATGCTTTTAATGCCCCTCAGAAGAGACGAGAAGGTCAGAGTGGTTTAACAAGACGCTCTTAATGCCCCTTACAAGAGACGTGGAGGTCAGAGTGGTATAACAAGACGCTTTTAATGCCCCTCTGAAGAGACATGGAGGTCAGAGTGGTATAACAAGACGCTTTTAACGCCCCTTACAAGAGACGTGGAGGTCAGAGTGGTATAGCAAGACGCTTTTAATGCCCCTTACAAGAGACGTGGAGCTCAGAGTGGTATAACAAGACGCTTTTAATGCCCCTTACAAGAGACGTGGAGGTCAGAGTCGTATAACAAGACGCTTTTAATGCCCCTCAGAAGAGACGTGGAGGTCAGAGTGGTATAGCAAGACGCTTTTAATGCCCCTTACAAGAGACGTGGAGGTCAGAGTGGTATAGCAAGACGCTTTTAATGCCCCTTACAAGAGACGTGGAGGTCAGAGTCGTATAACAAGACGCTTTTAATGCCCCTCAGAAGAGACATGGAGGTCAGAGTGGTATAACAAGACGCTTTTAATGCCCCTCAGAAGAGACGTGGAGGTCAGAGTGGTATAACAAGATGCTTTTAATGCCCCTCAGAAGAGACGTGGAGGTCAGCGTGATATAACAAGACGCTTTTAATGCCCCTCAGAAGAGACATGGAGGTCAGAGTGGTATAACAAGACGCTTTTAATGCCCCTCAGAAGAGACGTGGAGGTCAGAGTGGTATAACAAGACGCTCTTAATGCCCCTTGCAAGAGACGTGGAGGTCAGATTGGTATAACAAGGCACTTTTAATGCCCCTCAGAAGAGACTTGGAGGTCAGAGTGGTATAACAAGACGCTTTTAATGCCCCTTACAAGAGACGTGAAGGTCAGAGTGGTATAACAAGATGCTTTTAATGCCCCTTACAAGAGACATGGAGGTCATAGTGGTATAACAAGATACTTTTAATGCCCCTCAGAAGAGACGTGGAGGTCAAGGTCAGAGTGGTATAACAAGATGCTTTTAATGCCCCTTACAAGAGACGTGGAGGTCAGAGTTGTATAACAAGATGATTTTAATGCCCCTTACAAGAGCCATACAGTACAGCATCTTAAAAATATTATTCCCATTAGAGGGGAGTGGGTCTCCCACAGTCTTTGCTTATGCCTTCCAAGCAATAGCTGACAAAAATAAGGACGGAGGCACTTTCAATAATGGCAACACGGACCACGGTCACCCTAGTGGTATAGTGGTGGTGGAGGCTGAGGATAAGGAGAAGAACATAAAACAGCCGAAATGAGGAACCGTATACCCATGTGTGGGTGTGAAGCGGTGCATGTGAATACACCTCCTGAAATAGCACAGTGGATTTGACTTTATGTTACTCTTCTGTCATTTGGTGGTTAAGAGAAGTCTGGCCCAATCCACCCCTTGTTCATTTTGATAAGGGTCAGCTTGTCAGCATTGTCAGTTGACAGGCAAGTGCGCTTATCAGTTATAATTCCCCCAGTGGCACTAAAAACATGCTCCGATAACACGCTAGCGGCAGGGCAGGCCAGGACTTCCAAGGCGTACAGAGCGAGTTCATTCCAAGTGTCCAGCTTGGATACCCAATAATTAAAAGGCACAGAGGAATCACGGAGGACGCTGGTATGGTCGGCAAGGTACTCCCTTACCATCTTTTGAAACTTTCCACTACTTGTGAGATTACCCCGCGCCTCAGGGTCTGTCCGAAGGGAGGGTCTGAGAAAACTGTCCCAGAATGTTGACAGTATTCCCCTGCCTCTGCTGGATTGGAGTTGCCTCTCTCTCGCTTGTACGCTTTGGTTGGTCAACGAACTGTGACCTCTGCCGCTAGCGTGTTCAGATGGGAATTTTTTTAACAGTTCTGCAGCAAGGGCCTTCTGGTACTGGCCCATTTTTGTAGACCTCTCCACATCAGGAATAACAGAGTGAAAGTTCTCCTTGTAGTGGGGGTCTACAAGTGTCACCAACCAGTAATTACTGTCACCCAACATTTTGACAACGCGAGGGTCACGGTTAAGGTAGTGTAACAAAGTCAGCCATGTGTGCCAGACTGATAACGGGCAAGATTTCCGTGTCCTCACCAAGATGACGACTGACCATGCTCTCCTCCTCCTCCTCCTCCTCCTCCCCCCTGTCCTCAGGCCACCCACGCTGAACCAACGGTATGACACTTGTACAGGTATTACCGTCTACAGCGCATGATAACAGCTCCTGTTCTTCCTCCTCCTCCTCCTCCTCCTCTCCCTCATTGTCCCCCAATGCATGTTGGGATGGGATGAGGCTGGGCTGTGTGTAATCACCCACTACGGCTTCTTGAGCCATCTCATCATACTCTGGCTGCAATGCCTCCTCTTTAATTCTCTGCAGAGAGTGTTGCAAAAGACAGACAAGTGGGATGCTGACACTAATGATGGCGTCATCGCCACTCACCATCTTGGTGGCCTCCTCAAAGTACATATGTCAGACATCCAGGTCTACTCATGAGGTCTTATGTGTGGAGTCTGACCTGAATATCGACGGCCTTGTTGCAGCTGGTACTCCACAACTGCTCTCTTCTGCTCACAAATCCTTTGCAACATGTGGAGGGTAGAGTTCCAACGTGTGGAGACATCACACATCAGTCGGTGTGCCGGAAGCTGCTTCTTCCTGCCAGTGTGCACCACACTGTTTCATCCTGCCTGTTGGGGTACTCTGCCTCCCTCTCCCTGTGTGCTTCTGGCCTCACTCTGCATGTCCTCCTGCCATGTTGGGTCAGTTACTAGATCATCCACCATCTCCTCCTCTTCCACTTGCGCACCACGATGCTCCTCCTCACTTCCTGGCAATTGTGTCTCGTCATCGTCCACCTCTTGTGACAAATTGCCAGCGTCGATTTCCTGTGGCCGTGGCTGTTCAAATATTTGGGCATCGCTACATGGGATCTCCTCTTCCACCACTTCAAGCGTAGAAGGCGAGGGGCACAAATATGGAAATGGACCAGTGAACAGCTCTTCAGAGTGTCCAAGTGTGAGATCAATTGCTGTCTGACAACACTCGGCATGGTGGGAGGAAGGAGCATCAGGGTGAGGAGGAGTATGCGGTCGAGACTCACGGCTACTAAGAGTTGACCGCGTGGAAGACAGACCGGAGGTGGTGGTGCCCAGGTAACTGGAAGTATTATCTGCTATCCAATTAATAACCTGTTCACACTGATCAGTTCGCAATACTGGTGTTGTTCTGTGCTTCCCTAGTAATTCGGTCAAGAAGTGGGAGCGAGAAGATGTGGCTGTTGGTTGTGGCACATTTTCACCTTGGCCACGGCCCCGTCCTCTGTACGCACCATCACCAGAACATCCAGTTCCACGTCCCTTGCCACGCGCCTTGCCCATTGTAAAGAAAGTAAAATAGCTTACACTAGCACTATCAATGGAAAAAGGGTAATAAAAAGTAGATTAGAACCATGGAAGAGGAAAACCACAGTTCTCTTTCTCTGGCCTACACCCGACTCTTTTAAACAATCAGAACAATCAGTGAGAAACTATTACTGTTTTTCCTTATGGAAAAAATACCAAAACCTGAATAATAGAGATTTTTTACTGTGGAACAGCAAAACCACAGTTTTAATTTACTGGTGTATACCACACTTTTTAAAATATATAGATTTGCGGCTGAACAGTGAGCGACACACTCAAACTTTTTTTTTTTTTAGATACCAAAGGCCCAAAACTGGATACTACAGAGATTTTACCCGTAGAACTGCAAAACCACACTGGAATTTGTCAGGCGTACACCAGACTATTTTCAGCAGATATATTTTTGTGTCAGAAAACTCAGGAGACACTGCTGTTTTTTTTTACTGCAAAAAATGCAAAAAGCAGGATAATAGAGATTTTTACCGTGGAACAGCAAAACCACAGTTTTAATTTACTGGTGTATATAACAGACTTTTTTAAAAACATAGATTTGCGGCTGAACAGTGAGCGACACACTCAAACTGTTTTTTTTTAGATACCAAAGTCCCAAAACTGGATGCTACAGAGATTTTACCCGTGGAACTGCAAAACCACACTTCCGTTTCTGTGGCCTATACCAGACTCTTTTCAACAGATATATTTGTGTCTGAAAAATCAGAGACACACTTTTTTTTGGGTGGGGGGGGGGGCGCCAATAGGTTAATAAGACGGGTATTTGTACAGTGTGTAGGAGGAAAAAAAAAAGAGGATTTAGATGAAAAATTTGGATTTTTACTGGCCCCTGAGACCTGCAGCTAAGTCCAGCAATTTCAGAAACAGGAGCACACAGGACTGTAATGCAGCGTTTGCTGGTATAACCACTGCGTCTCATATACAGCCTGCCTGCCTGATATCTAGGATGGATATTAGTCCTGAGAAGGACTGTTTGTTTGTTCTGGCAGCCTTTACAGACCCTACACTAACTATTTCACAGGAAAAATCGCTCCCTTGCTCAGCAGCGCTGTCCCTACACTGTCTGATCCGGAGCAACTGTGTCCAAGATGGCGGCGTCCTGTTTTAAATACTCGAGGTGACGCTGTGCAGCCAGCCAATCACTGTAATGCCCACAAACAACATGGCTGCAACATTACAGTGACTGGCTGGCAATCCCTGCAAGTTCATTGGCTCTGTAAAGAGCGCCAAACATGCAGGGCGGAGACCCGAGCTCCCGCCCGAGTAAGCCTGAAATGCTCGGTGCTCGCCGAACATCCCGAGTAGCGTGATGCTCGGGCGAGTATCGAGCAGTATCGAGCATGCTCGCTCAACACTAATTCTATGGTGATAAGCTCATCACAAAGTGCTCCCTGCTGTGACCACTACTAATCGGTTGTGATCTGTGAGGAAAACCGGCAGTAAGTGTTAATAATTGTAGTGCCATCATAGAGAAAATTAAGAATTACACAGTACATGTGCAAATAAATTATCTGTCTGTATATTGTAGGACAAGACGGGTCCTTCATAGAGAGAGACTTTTTGTACTGGCCTCCACCATACATTAACTAAAAAAAATCCTTATTATTGTGTCTCCTGCCTTGTATATTGAAAGACATACCGTATTTTTTGGACTATAAGACGCAACGGACCATAAGACCCACATAATTTTTAGAGGAGGAAAATAGGAAAAAAAAATGGAAGCAAAAAATGTCATGATGCACTGTTATGGGGGAGGGGGTCTGCTGCTGACACTGTTATGTTGGTAATGTCCCCCACTTCTGTACTATTATCCCCCATCCTGGTATATATGGCCCAATCCTTCCTTTTATACATGGCCCCCATCCCCATCCTGGTATACATGGTTCCCCATCCTGGTATACTTGGCATTCCATCGCCATCCTGGTATGCATGGCACCCCAATTGCCATCCTGGAATGCATGGCATCCTAATCCCCATCCTGGTATGCATGGCACCCCCATTTCCATCCTGGTATGCATGGCATCCCAATCCCCATCCTGGTATGCATGGCACCCCAATCCCCATCACGCTGCACACAAAAAGTAAACGATTCTACTCAACTTCCTTCCCTCTGCCCCAGCCCTGCATCCTGTTCTGCTGCTAGCTACTGAACTCACCATGTGAGCAGCACATGACATCACTGCCATGTGCTCTCACACGCTGAGATGAGCTGCCGGAATAATCACTGCTCCTCATGCCTTGACTATTGGCATGTGGAGTAGTGACTATTCATTCTCCTTAATAGCGCGCACAGTGTCAGCCGCAACCGTGGCTCTTGCAGTGGCTCGGCAATCGCATGTGCCCAATATTAAAGAGCATGAATATTCACTACTCTCCACACCCATGGGAGTGGGGAGTAGTGAATTTTTATTCTCTTTAATAGCAGGCACACATGATTGCTGAGCCACTGCAGGAACCGGCGGCTGCTGCTGACACTGTGCGCGCTATTAAGGAGAATGCATATTCAGTACTCCACACGCCCATGGGCGTGGGGAGCATTGTATATTAATTTTCCTTAGAAGTGGGCACAGTGTTGGCTGCAGCAAGCGGCTCCTGCCTCCTGTGCCCCACTCTTCTGCCGCTGCCGCTCCCCCCCCCCATCCACAGCCACAGCAATAAGTATAGCACATTCTGACTTCAAAATTTTGGAGGAAAAGAGTGCGTTTTTTAGTCTAAAAAATACGGTACATTTTGCCTCAGGACAGTGATAATATCATATGTATGTGTATTAAGTGGAGGTAATATCTATGAATGTTTGAATATATTAAAAGGTTGAGGGGGGCAAGAGGTAAGAAAGCATATGATTTTACAAGATGGTCACAAGAGTTTTTACTTCTCAAAAGCAAGTCAAAGAAGTCAACCATTATGGCGACACACTAAAACAATGATAGCATTATACCTGAGGCTTTTATTTATGCATGTAATGTTGTCCTTGAAGAGTAATAGTTATGTTTACTGTCATTATGTTAGTTGCGGAATGACATGAATAAAATATATTTTGAATAAGTGTCTTGTTTGCAAATATAAAATATGTGAAGGAGATGAAGAGTATTGAGAAAGTACTTGTGCCACCAGTGCACTATAGACAGATGGCTTTGGTGGCTTTAAATTCATGACAGAAACAAGGACATCCAGTTAGACCAATCATTACAAAATTTATTACCCATCATAATGTTTTTATGGCTTTGCTTGAAACTTCTGCCCCGGAGTATAGATAAATGAGCCATTATCTTAAATTATATGCTCTGGGCAAGTGGAAGATTACAGTAGGTTACCACAGGAAAAAGTCATTTTTTTTAAGATTTGAGAAAAGTGGACACATTCTTAACACCCACAGTTTATTTATTAATCCAGTCTCTCACAGTGCAACCTAAACCAATCTAGCAGAAAATATCAGAGATACATAGATGACATTTCTTTTAATTTCTTTATATTTGAAGGTTCAAGGCTACTTTCATAACTTTTAACTTTACTGTGGGAGTAAATTAACACATTTAAGCATATAATTTCTTTGCTATGAAACATAACCCATTTTATAATTGCTAAGCAAAAGCCTGGTTATTATAAGCTACAAATTTGAAGTAAATAGTTTCTTCACGATTATGATATCCTGTCATTATTCTTAGTCATATTCTTTCATATCATTATTAATTATTTTTAACAATCTTTTTGTTTTTAATTCTTTAGTAATATAACAAATATAATTCTTGTTTTTTTTTTTAGTTTCTCAGTCTTTTTTTTAATTAATGAAACATTTTCTTTTAACCACTAGACAAGTCCAAACTGTAGAATTCTACAATATACGGCATTACTGTTGTTAAAGCCATTGTTTCTTAGTTTTGCTACTGTAACTATTCTTATTATGTTGTACATACTATAGTAATGTTTATCCCTTAAATACATATTTCAGCTCATATGGGCAGTATAGACTTAAATAATTCCTGGCTTGGATGGATGACAATTTTTAATAAGGCTACATTTAATCCTCTTAAGCAAAAAATGCTAATTTAAAAGTCATTTTCAAATCCTTGTATATATTGTTACCCAGTGCACAAACTCATTAGAAGGTATAAATGGAGGGAAGCATACAAAAAGCTTAAATTGTCAGTCAACCATCGTCATTTAAAGCCAGCCATGAGAAGAATCATTTTATTATACATTTTTTAACCAGAAGTAAGAATGAACATGATCTAATGAATTGCAAAGTTTTTTACATTATTAATATACACGTTTAATATTTATAAATTATAAATACAATGTAGAGTGTTTTATTTCTCCCCACAATTTCCATTTTTGGGGATGAACTGCAATGGATCAACTTTCATAGTTCATTCTGACCCTTATTGAAGTGCAGATATCTTTCCTCTAGCAATGATTGTGATTTTCCATATCTAGGGAAATTCAAAACAAAAGAATTTTAATTTGCTGAGACTTTACTGTCCTGGACAAATTGTAACCCATCTGTGTAGCATTTGAAAAAATGTAAAACAACAATAGCTTCCTGCAGCCATTATCCATCAGGAAGCTAACTTGATCACATTTTAATGATGAATAACTGTAGCCAAACATATCTTATACCTCAAAGTTCACCTTTGATATAAACTATTAAAGTTAGCACTGTACAAATAATTATTGTTTTAAATACACTCATGTTTTTATACCAAAACTGTGTACTGTAAAATTCACAATCAGTATTAGATTATCTAGGCTTTTAGTGCTTATTTTAAAATAAGTTATATATCACATCTGATGTGAGATGGTATTAAAGGCAGAAAGTGCTGCAAGGCACTTTGTTTAATTTAAGATATGATTTTTTTTCTGAATACTGCATGAAAATTGAAAAAAACATTTTACTTTTTCTGAAATGTAATTCTCATTGGTATAACTGAGAGATGGGTCCAAGTGCAATAGGGGCTATAAGTGAAACAGTACTTGGATGCATTTTTCTCAATTAAATACTTAAAGTGTTCGTCTCATAATCATGCAGTGTAAACAGCACGCCGATCACTCAATGAATAAGCATAATGCTTGTTCGTTGAATGAAATGATCTTTTGGCTTGGTTAAAAGATCATCGTTCTCAGCAGCACATCATCTTGTGTGAACAGGATCAAAAGTGCCAAGAACAATGACCTTCCTTAAGGCTTTGTTTGCAGGCTTGTGTAATCAGTATTTATGAGTACAGTATATGGTGCACAAAAAAGATCAAATCCCATGGGAAGAAACCAGGAAAGTTATTTTCAATCGAAAGTGGTTTTAGAAAAGGTTTCCCTACTTACCTGTGATGAGTTTCTGATTTCTTTTTAGTATATATGAAACATGGGCGATATGCAATCAATACATAGTAAATGTGAATCCCATCAATGTGGGTCCCATGTCATGAATATAGAAAAATATGTTCTCTGTTAGTTTTAATATTAATTTATGCTGTCGTTTATTGACTTTGTAAAGCCTCCTTGGAATTAGATGTCTTCATCTTAAACATATATTACAAGGAGATAAGGGATGGGAATACCCCTTTATTGTTACATGTGGGAATTTATAACCTGACACAAATTTCTGTTCAGTAGGTCTGGATTTCAGTGAATTTAGTTAAAGAAGTTGTACACTACTTTTACATTGATGCCTTATCCGTAGGATAGGGCATCAATGTATGATCAGCTGGGGTCCCGCACGCGGCACCCCCGCCGATTAACTGTCATCGGCGGCGGCTGCCGGCCGGAAGTGCTCACCTGTGGGGCTCCACCGTCAGGTGTACTGCAGATCCACCTCCCATTAAATTGAATAGGAGGCGAATGTGCAGTACACCGCGGCTGCCACTACCACTTGACGGCGGAGCCCTGCAGGTGAGCACTTCCGGCCAGCGGCCTCCGCCGCCGGCACCGATAGCAGCTGATCGGCGGGGGTGTCATGTGTGGGACCCCGGCCGATCATACATTGATGCCCTATCCTGTGGATAGGGCATCAATGTAAAAGTAGTGGACAACCCCTTTAAAAGAATGGCTATCCTCAGGAAGCATGTATCTGTACAAAGACATAAGACATCTTAAAACTCTATAATTGTGCTTATGAATGTTTGCCAGGATCATAGCAAGGCATGTCAACTTAATAATCATGTGCCTGATGTAGAGTTCTCAGGTAGAGGCTAATTTAAGATAAGGATCAGACAACACCATTCATGTTAGTGGACTACACCAGATCCCAAAATTAATTCAAGCCGCAGACCAGACTCCTAAATTATTCAGATCTCCCATCAACACCTTAAATTCAAAACCCGAATAGACAGCTATTTTTTTTCCCATTTACAGTTGTATAATAAAGTTTGAGTGAGGATGAAGGCTAGTTGGTTTTCAGAGATTCGGTCATTAAAAATTGATTGTCAAATGATTTTTTTATTTTTATGAGCAGTGGATACTAATTATAAGCAATCAACACATTATAAAAAGCCTTTCAATTTTGAGGAAAATGGACTCCAATCACTCTAAGATACCTAAAGTAACAAACACAACCATCATGTCCAGTTCCGGCTCCTTGCTTGCTGCTCAGGTCTTGTTGTTTTGCATAGAAAAGTGATGTCCCGTCGAGAGCACTCATCACCACTGTAGCCAGTCACCGAGCCCAGCAGCTTATGCTGTCTACCTCGACACATCCGCTGAGCTGTACTTGTTATTTTAGTTATTTTACAGTATTTAGGTTCCACTTTTCTGAAAATGGAAAACTCCTTTAATGATCTTTAGAAAACTATTGAGGCTTCCCCGTGGACTTTTTGGTCTACCAGTTGTAGCTCATTGCACTTACAGATGTGTTACACTCACGCCTGGACCGTTTGGCGTGAACGTGGATTGTGGTCCCACTAGGCCACGGACCGAGGAGTGCCTAGAGGGGTGTGACTAGGATCCTCACCAGATCCGACATCAGATATACAGCGGCTTAACGACACTGTGATCCGAGGAGGGACAAAGTAGGTGGACCAGATGCTATACCAGGTCAGACCTCGGATGCACAGCTGTTGACCCACACCAAGGTATGCAGGTACTGGCAAGTTTGGCTGGTGTGTAGATAAACTCTGACAGGTGCACTAGGACCAGCGGATGTGCAGTTAGGCAGTTGGGTACTGATGGGCACGACTGGGATACAGGCAGGCACTGGCGGGCACGGCTGGTATACAGACAGGTTGGAT
Source organism: Phyllobates terribilis (assembly GCF_046119375.1). NCBI lineage: Eukaryota > Metazoa > Chordata > Amphibia > Anura > Dendrobatidae > Phyllobates > Phyllobates terribilis. The sequence continues at coordinate 291,032,583 of NW_027362769.1, forward strand.
AGGGTCCAGTACAGACTGGGATACAGGAGCGGAACCGCAGGTACGGACAGGAGCAGAGTGGAACCGCAGGTGCCGACAGGAGCGAAGGAGAACCGCAAGTGCAGACAGGAGCAAGTGGAACCGCAGGTATGGACAGGGAGCGAAATAGAACTGCAGGTGGGGACAGGGAGTGAAGCGGAACTGCAGGAATGCCGCAGGAGTGGCCAGGCCGGAATGTCGCAGGCCTGGCCAGGTAAGAATGCCACAGGTGCGGCCAGGCAGGACAGGGCCCTGTTCACACGGAACAGACAGGGTCAGTAAAGCACAGGAGAGTAGCAAGGACACAGAAGAGGAATACAAGGACAGGGTAACTGGACAGACAGAGCCTGATTCACACAGGGTACTTACTATGAAGTAGCGAAAGGACACACTCACAAACTGAAGCACAGAAACAACAGGTAGGAGATAGGTTCTGGTACAGACACTGCAGTATATGGGATAGGTCCTGGAACAGACACAGGAGGTAAAGGAAAAGATCGGACATAGAAGCTAACAGGTAACGGGTAAGGACACAGTTCAGACAGGAACTGAGACAGGAATGGGATACAGGTACAGGCCTGGGTACTCAGCCCCCAGGGTGGCAGAGCAGACTAGATAAGTCTCAGGTACAGGTACAGGATATTGGCCTGGGTACTCAGCCCCCAGAGTGGCGGAAACAGGCAAGAGACAGGACAGGAGTTGCACAGAACACACTGAAAGATAGTGTTGCTCAGGCACCTCCCCATGGGCGGAGGTGCCTTAAGTACCCAGTGACTCACAGCAATACAGCAATAGGCTGGGGACGCATTAGGAATGCGTGCACTGTTCCTTTAAGAATCAGGAAGTGTTGCCACCGCTGCCCTAAGCATTCAGCCAAGACACATGCACACAGCAATCAGAGGAACACAGTGACCAGCCTGGATTGATGAGTAGGTTGGCGGCCTTGCATGGTGGGAGATGGGAAGCCATGCCGACATGCCGCCAAGGATGTTACATAATGAAAATATACGTTTGAAAGATTATAGTTATCTTCTGCTTATGAAAATGTGCTTATGAAAATATTTAAGGGATTACATTTTCTGTTAATGTAAGGCATGATAAATTACAATTACTTGCTTTTATGGCTAGTTTTAGTTTTATACAGCTTATAAGCTTATATTGGTTTCAACATGTAGGTATTCATAGTAGGGAACTGGATAGAACTAGCTGTTTAGAACTTCCTGGATTCACTTCACTAAAGACTACACATGGGGTAACCTGCCTTAACATCTAAAAATACTCTGGATCCTCTTTCTTTATTCCAAAGGAAGAAGTAGTGGCACAGGACAAGGAAAGACGCAACTGTCACTTAAAACATGACTCCAGCAATTGGTCAACATGCACTATCAACACATACCAGAACAATAATGTAGCTCAGAGTGGCCAAAAATCACACATTCCAAGCTTCACCCAAGCCTAACCCCTTAAGGGAGTTGCCCATTACTAGGACAACCTCTTCTCATTATCCATGTTTGGCATCATTAAAATAAAAAAGCTTATATTCACCTCCCATGCCGGCACTGTTCCAGTGATATAGGCACTTGCATTCACGGGGCTTACGTGAGTTTGTTACATCACGTGAACCCTGTGTCCTATCAGCACTGGCGGCACTGTCTCACTTCCTGTTAATTACGTGTACGTCTGAAGGCAGGACAGTAATGCCAGCGCTGATTGGGCACAGAGCTCACGTGATGCAACAAACTCACGTGAGCCCCAGGAATGCAAGTGCCAACACCGCTGAAACGGCACTGGCATGGAAGGTGAACATAGGTGCTTTTATTTATCGGGGCCAAACACTAAGATTGGGAAGGACTTGTCCTAGTAGTGGACAACCCCTCTAATGCAAAATCACATACTTATTTATGACTGTGGAGGTTACAGCACAGTAAGTGGGCACAGTAGCTGAGCTCTCTCTATGCGGTGGGTGCTGGCTATATTATATAGCTAGCATTTGTGTCTAACAGCAGAAGCCAGATCTATGCTCTGATGGCTGCTGATAACCATACAAATGCTGCTGCCAATCTCTGACAGACAGCTATGTTTAAATAGAATTTATGTTGGTCCTACTGAAGGCCCTGTTGCTAACATCTTGGTACTCGTGTGAAGCTTAGCCGAAGGTTACAAAAGAAACTGGGCTTTTCACTATATACTGTTTTACTGTGGTATGACAGTATATGGTATAAGCGATCAGATATCCACAGATTCAGGTTCATTAGGGGGACGTACAAATAAAATAAGAATGAAAAAAAAAAAAGATTTTGAAAATAATAATAAAAAAATGAAATTCCATTGCTGCCTTTTCCCCCCAATAAATGTAAAGTAATTAAAAAAAATAAAAATACATATTTGGCACTACCGCATCCATAAAAGTCTGGTCTATCAAATTATTAAATTAATTAACCCAATCAGCAAACATAAGAGAAAAAAAATTAAAACAACAGAATCGTGATTGTCACCCCTCCTCCATTAACATGCTAGGTAAGTATATGTCCAAAAAGACAGCACTTACAATAGGGCTGTGTATTAGTGAGCCATGTACGGAATTAAATTTGTTGAGTAAAACAGATGTACAAAAAAAATAGTTTGCAACACTCACACTTTGTGAGTTAGATAGTCACTGTTAAATGTCTGGATTTTAAGGAATTCTCTTTAGCATCTTTAAAAATCATTTAATCCCTCTGAAAAAAAAACATTTGCAAAAGATATACAAAAACTCAGTGTGCTTGCTTGTTACAAGAGATTATACTATCTTTACACTGATTTCAGATTTTTTCTCCATGAGATATCTTGTGCTGTCTTGCTTCTGATTTTTAGTACATGATGAATAAAGAAAAAATGTGTAATTGTACTTCAAAAGCAACAAGACAAATGCCAGCTACTATCTACTACATTATTGCTATCATATTCTTCACTGCTGCAGTTAGTCAACAAATTATTGTCTGGAGTATTTGTCCATTATTTTAGGGCTTTCTCTTCCTATTTCCATTGCTGCATTGTGAGCTCTAACAAACTCTCACTATCTCAAAATCACTTAGAATGTCTGCTACATTCCCTACCTAAGCTTTTATACAGACTCTGATAATCCCTCCTGATTGACTGCGCTATATAATGTGAAGTGACAGCAGCAAGGCTTTATGGGGATGCCCACTTTGGGGTGCTTGAAATTGTGTCAGCCTTCTGTTACTGTTGCAATTTTCTTCATTGTTTAAAAAGATGTTAGGCATTTTCTTTTGCGATTTGCGCTTTGGCTATTACTAAATTGTTTGAATTTTCTGGGACCTGCAAATATTTTAAAATTTGACATGAATTCATTTTGCGTCATATCAATTTAATAATTTCTAGAGACGAGAGTTGAAAAATGTTCTTCCCGGTCTTGCTATATTTATATATATGGCACGCATAAACACATCAACCTGAACATATTTGAAGCTAAAACTCCACTTATGTATTAGATCAGTGTACTGCTGTAAGCTTTACCAGAGTTTTATGTGCTCATACATTTTTTCAATGTTTCCTATTTGTACAACTGTTTTTATATTCATTCTCGTAAAGATTCAAATCTTTATCCATATAAATACAATTTCTAAGAAAGAATACATCTCAGTTTTCAAGAATTAATATATTGTAATATTCTAATATGCACAAAGAAGAAATGTTCAGCTCACCTGATGGAAAAAACATTGAACTCTCAAGATGTGCACGAACACTAAATCTTAGTTGGAAGGACAATAGGACACGTGAAAAATGGTAATCTTGTCCAGCTCTCAATCTTCAAATTTTCTAAGTAAAAAAAAGCTTTATTAATCCATTAAAAAGATACAAACAAAACACAAGTTTGAAAACAAGAAATCCTGCAAAAATTCCTGTATGTTTCAAACCTAGAAATACAGGTATGTACAGTTCTTAGTCTTTTTTTACTTAGAACATTTGGAGATCAAGTGCGGGACAAGAATACCATTTTTCACAAATATCTTAAAATGACCTTGTCAAGAAATAGCATATTTTTTATCAAGTTACAAATTTGCAATTGTACTTGTATGAAATAAATACATACTTTTTACAAAAAATGCTTATACAGTATCACGCAACTGTGAAGTTATGGTGAAAATAATAAACTAAATACAAATTAGTAATGCTTTTGTTTTTGACTCAGTTCTAACTGATCCCCGTGGGACTCTGTGCAACCTTTCACTTGCCTTTTTTTATTTTTAGTCTCATAAAGTTTGCTCTACCCTTGTTTTATTCTCATTTCTATTAATAACCATTTATCTGGGTTGATTGATTGCTTACAATATTTCTGTGTTAGAGTATATTTTGCATTATCATTGGAGGGGCTTGGCTGATTAATGTGCACAATTCTTTTTTTTCTTTATGGTTGGCAATTTTTTGCATTGTTTGGTACTTTATGTCTTAGTGTATTTATTTTTTCTGCATGAAATTTGCAAATATGAATAAAACAAATCTATGCATATATATTTTGTTAATTAAATATTGTGCTTTCTGACACTTTCCTAATTCTCTTTCATTAATACAGTATATCATATATGCTTGTTGGTGTTTGGAAATGTAGGTTGTCTTTCCTTTGAGAATCTGCAAAATGAAAGCATTTTAATTGAGGCAAGTAAGGTCAATAATTTCAGGTGATTCCTTGAGTTGCTTTCTGCTCATCCAAATGTCAGTGATTTTTCTGCCAAGCAAAAAAATTGTCCTATTTTCATCAGTGTTTTTGAACTCATTGGGTCAGAGTTTAAGTGTTTAGCGTCAGTGTTTCTTTAGTGATTGTCTCATGAAAAAATGTATTTCAAAGTTTCTCCCATATTTTGCAATATTAAAAATGAGCAGCACACAGATTGCATACAGATGGCAATGTCTGCTGACAGTGATTTTCCACTGACCCATAGATTTACATAGGTCATTTTGATCCTTTGCTCGGATCAACAATGGACTTGAACCTGTGATTTTCTTTTGTTGATGGATGGTCTGCAGAACACACAGGCATGTTATTAGCTCCATTAAATATATTGAGTACTATCCATGAAAAACGCTAATAGATCATGAACTTTATTCCTGGACAACTGAATGAGGCCTTACAACAAAATACTGATTTGGATTGAGTCCATCTGAATACAAGATGCAGCAGCTTTCCCTCAAAGAAACAGTATCTGGGTTTTGGAGTGTACCAGTCAAAGTTCTATCTCAAACTTCATTGAGAAAAAGCAATTAATTACGGCAGAATTAAAGCAATTCTAGGCCATCATTCCAACAAGCAAAGTGAATAAATTATATGGAAATATTGAGAGTAATCATTTTATCTAATTAATGTCAGATAAAGATGTTATCCTTTCATATTTAGACAAAATTCTATCACTACATAATGTACTGATCTCTAAATTTATACTTTATTTTTTTTGTTGTCATTTTAACTATCCTTGCATGCTGCCAGTGACTACGAACAATATTGATTACATCCAAATTCTGAAAACCTGCAAATATTTCTTACAGCTAAGTTTTTGCTACCATACATAAGAGAAGATAGATATAATCAGCTGTATTATATAGGATTGCTAATACTGGATACATTGTCAAAAAAACTTCAGCTATGAGTAGTGTTAGTCCTAGAAAGAATGTCAGCCTTTGCATGTAAACAGTAATGGTTTCATTGACTGATAGCAACCAGAAGAATTACAAACATTAAGAAATATAAGGAAAGTACCTAAGAACAGTGCTCTACTTTTTTAGATTTGTGTAACAAGGTCACTTGCATAGAAAGTAAACCAGTGGTGTGTACTGGCAGCTATGACTATGGTGTTGCACTCCACGGCAGGTTATTTAGGAATTATTACATTTGTAACTTCTAGATATGAAAAAGGAAGTTCCATTATCGACAGCATGGATATTAGAAAGCCCCCATGTTACCTCTTCCCGAATTACATTTCAGTAATTGGAATAGAGGTATCCAACAGTTAATCTTCAGCATAGTAAGGGTGGGGTCACATGACCGAATTCTGCACATCCGAGAAAACCGGTCTGATTATTGATGAGGAATGGCATTATTTTTTCTTGGACGAGGAGAAAAAAAAGGGTTCTCCACCTTCTCCATTCTTTTAATCTGTGAAAATCAGACCAAATTCAGATGTCATCCGAGTGCGGTCCAATTTTTTTCATAGACTCATAGACTTGCATTGCTGATTGCTGATTGTCTCCGATTATTTCCACCAACCACTTGGCCCACTTAAAAAAATCGGACATGTGCACAGCCCCATAAAATATTAGTATGAGTGCTATACGGGAAAACCATGAATACCACTCATTCGAGAAAATCAATCGTGTATGAGCCCTAGCAATCACAGTTTAGCCTTACAATTGAAATCTAGGACAAACTAATCTGTTTTTTTTTTTAGAATATAGATTTTAGGAAATAAATGGAATTACTTTGGCTTTGAACAAATTCTGTGAGAATGGTTAAAAAAATCCTCTGCAGTAAATAGGAATAAAAACTTTATTATGATTCAAGGTATCTCTAAGTCTGTACTGTGAAATTGCACTGCTTTGCAAAACTGAAAAATTGGGGACCTAATTCTCATTTAAAGAACTGATGACAGAAATATGCAAATGGTTTCTTCTGTTTTCCCAGTAGGCCAACTATGCATCCAGAACTGCTGGTTAAGCACAGAGATGGTCATATATATCGTGAAAGTACAGGGCTGTTTTCAGTAAATGAAACAATATAGGCACACACAGATATGCACATATAAGTGCACATGCAAAATGAAAGGATTGATAACGATGCAAAATAGTAAAGAGGCTTTTCTTGTTTCCTTCAGTGTCAGCATGATTACATCCCCGTGTGTGGTTCAAATGGAGTCACTTACCGAAATGAATGCTACTTAAGAGGAGCTGCCTGCAAACAGCAAAGTGAAATACTGGTGGTGTCTGAAGGTTCATGTGTAACAGGTATGTTACTTCAATGTTATGTGCAGCATACGGTATGCATGACGATGCTGCTGAATTTGTTTTATTACACTTTATTTTACACTTAGCTTTATATGGAATACTATTTATTTGTATTTGTTTTATTGAGTATTTTATGTGCAAAGGAAAAACCATGCTGGGTAAGGCAGAAAGTTATATTAGCACTGTTCTTCATGGAAGGTGAACAGTCTGATGTGAAAAAAACTATGTAAATAGGGACAAGACTTATAGATGTCATAAAAATCTATTACATTAATTAAATGTGCTCTGTACTTTTAGTCAAACTACTTATGTACTGTATGTTCAAACAGGACCTGCTACTACTCATCACCAGATATCAGTGACCTGATCTTAAAAGTTCGGGGTTCATACCGGTCAGTTAGTGTTCCCTACTAAACGACGAACAGGGACTTTCCGTGGAAGTCTGTTGCAATGTTTGGAGTTCCAGGGGAAGTCCGTTGGAAGGAGAGAGATTTTTTAAAGCTGAAAAGTTCAGGCTCCTACTATTTTCAATGGGGTTCTGGTTCAAGAACTGTACATGAACTGAATGGGTTGGGTACTAGAACCCGAACTTTTACGGGTCCACTCATTTCTACTCATGACTGTTTTAGAAAAAAAATTCTAGAATTATATTTTTCAGGAAATGACAATCTTGGAACATCTTTTCTTAGAACTTTCTATTGTACCCATCTATTATTCTTACTCTAATTTGTGAATAAGTTGACAGCTGGATATATTCAGTTGGAGATGAGTCCCTGCAGTCTGACACAGTTAGATTGTGTAGGGACACACACTTGTTTCACAAAGGAGGCCAATTTAGTCATACATTTCTAGGAGAAATAGCAAAGGTGCTGTATAACAGAAAGCAGAATTATGGAAAAAAGATGAATTGTTATTGTATGGGGAATACAAACAGTACCTATAACAGACAATTCATGAGAAATGACAGGTCCACTTTAATGACATAGTATTTGTATAGAGTGCTAAGTATGCCTTCCCTGGCACATAATTAAAACATATACAATATTTATTTACAGTATGTATAGTAAAATATATAAACATGACTATATGTTATTACTTTCTAATTACTGTAAAAATCACCCCCTCATTTCTAAAGACCTACATCTTGTCTAGAAAAATCACTAAATGTCCTACTATAGCTGCTGCTTACATTACTAGTGTGAATCAGACAATGGTAAAAGCTTTTTCAACCTCAAGCAGTGGTGTTATGCTTGTAACACTCAACAGGCACTAGAGATTTCAGACTGTTCTAGATAGGCTCTCAGCATGGCGACTAGGTAGCAGAAATGTATTCCTTCATGCAGTCCTTTCCAGCAGAGTTGGTACTGGTTCTAGCTGTTCATATGAGTCAAATCTGATTAATTGATGGGATTGGTAGTGCTTTCTCTGAGAAAGAGAAAGCAGAAAGAAATATATTTCAAATTTAGGATGGTGGCAAAGAGAACACTTGAGTACTGTAAAGGGTGTGGTGCTGTAAAGGTATAAAACATACTTGTAAACTTTAAGCCAAGTGCTTGGGAGGACATACTAAGTATAGTATGTATTCTCATTTGCCTCACTCCTCTTACCTGTTCCCGCCATACATTTTTTGCATCCCATACATGGATTTGGCTGGTACCTAAGACATATTCAAACTCATCTAGGAGTCCAGGAAATTTTACCTTTTCTCTGAAAATCTCACAAGCATTTTGAGGTCATTAGTGATGAGCAAGCATGCTTGTTACTCGAGATTTACGAGCATGCTCGGGTGTTTTCCGAGTATCTTCAGCGTTTCGAAATAAAACGTAAAGTACAATGTAGACAGAAGTTCTGTTGACCAGGACAATATCCTTTATGTGTATTTTATATATAAGAAACAAATACTGTATAATTGGGCAAGATGAAATAAACACTTTGTTACTTATAACATTTGAAGGGGGAGTTTAAATGATCTTTTTAGCTGTATATGTCAGGGTTTATGCACAAGTGTTAAAGGAGTGCTTCTGTTTCACACGTTTATAGCATGATCACAAGTCTGGGACCCACCTCTTGACACTAAAATGAACAGCAAACAGAACTGCAAACATAAGAACTATAATTCAAAGTTCACTTACATTTAAAGTATTTACTGAAGAACTTTATGTGGTGACCTGGTAAACTTTGACACGTTCATTTGAATTAGTGTTAAACCATCTGATTACCCAATACGGGCTGTATGTTCTCTGAGGTGGTTGTTGATAATAATTCTAAAGCAAGAGCAGAATTCAATTCAGTGGATGAATTCAGGACAAAATTTGTATCAGAAGGAGGTCATTTTCATCTGACTCTTCTGTGTTCCTCACACATGTACTCCTCGTTGCCTAGAAACTTATTGAAATAAGACCCATTTCTTGTGACCTGACATCAATGTTTCTTCACAGTAATCATGGTACCTTTGTTTTGTGTGACTTGAATTGGTTCAGTATAGTTTGGTGATGATAATTTGCCAGTAGGTCTAGGTACCATTCTTATCTCTTTACCCTTTCTCTTGAAATTAAATAATTAACAAGTGGGGTATTGACAGAGTTTCTGGAATACTCAGGGGTTTGATGTGCCTGTTGAAATATGCAGCTGTCTAAGGAATCTGTTCAATTTTTGTTTCAAATCCTTGTGTTTCATGCTGGCAAAAAATGTCATCTTGGGATAGCACCTCTTGCAGAAGTGGTTGAAACAATGAAATACCACATTTCAGTCTCTAAAATCTTTAAGCATCACACATATGCCAAAAATTTGTCTTAGACTTGGACCCTAGTCTTGACATAATTCAAGCCTATAATATCCAATTGAAAGCATTAGGCCATGGCCCGACTATCAGTATTTTGTCAGTATTCGGTCAGTATTTTTTCTCAGGAGTGGAAACCAAAACCTGATGAAGAACAATCAGAGAAAAGGTATAAAAGAAACAAGTCACCAATTCTGCATTTATCACCCACTCCTGGTTTTGACTCCCACTCCTGAGAAAAAATACTGTCCAAATACTGATGAAATACAGATAGTGGAGCTTTGGCCTTGTTGTTGTTTCAGGAGGACTGACAGCAGAATGTCTGTGTTTGCCTCAAGCATCTCCCTCCACCTCCCCTGTACATATAATCTGATGAGCAGCAATGGCCTTCTTGTACCTCAGTAATGTGAAAATATGTATTTCCATAAGACAGATTTTACCCATGAATTGAGAATATTGAGAATGGAAGGACAGTCCAAGAAGAGAAAGAAGCAGATTTCTCTAAAAACATATATTGCAAAGATTCTTCATTTCACATGTACTATTTTATTTTTTTAAAAATGACAGTTACTCTTTAAGATTAAAAAATTAATTGTGATACATAAATATGTCAGAATTTTATTAGAATTCTGTAGAATCAAATGCACACGTGAGGTTGCATCAACTGATCAATGTGCAATTTTATTTGAAAGAGTTAAGGATTTCTGCAGGATGTATCATACACAAGAAATGTTTATGCTATTTAATCACCACTCCAGCATTTTTTTTTCTTTCAGCGCTGGAGTGGCGCTTTAAATGTAAGCCCCCTGCCCCGGTCATATACTCACCCTCCGGCGTCTTCACCATTTTTTCGGTGCCGTTCCGGTCCCCCCACACCATCTTGTGAACGCTGCTTCTGACTGGCCGGAAGTCAGAAGCTATGTCACACGGCCTCAATACAAGTCTATGAGAGCCAGATTGAAACCAGAACGAGGCTCTCACAGACTTGTATTGAAAAGTTACCTCTGTGCAGCTCCATGAAACACTGGAGCTGTGACCGCAGGTCACTTTTTACCGGAGACCAATGGGAGCAAAGCTGGAAACAGATAAAAGTGGCAGAAGGTGAGAATCAGATGGGGGAAGGGGACTTACATTTAAAGCTTCACTCCAGCAGTGCAATAAAAAAAACGCTGGAGTGGTGCTTTAACTGCTTCACATGACTCAAAAGAGACACTGTAGCATTGCTGCTGAGAAGTATGTCTGAAGTGTACTACTATACATAGAATGACCCCAAACATCAAAGCTGTTAACATCAGATAACTGGTGTAAAACGCTTTGAAAAGGTGTAATTTTCTTTACAATGAGAAGTTGCACAAAAAGTTTCAACTTTTAGCATTTTCACACCAGTTTTAAAGCAGCTCCACCAAAATGGGCAGAGGTAAGAAGAATCCGGTGAGGGCTATGCCTTCATGTTATATATACAACAATGCTTTCCGACTGTGACTGTTTTGATTGTCTAAATTGAAGAACCTCTGTAGTATTCAAATTTTTCATTTGTAATTGGAAAGAGTATGTCAATTTTTATTGTAGTTTTTTCTATGTTACAGGCCCTTTAATTGTGTTCTGAGACACGCACCGATCACTCACACAAGAGTTCTTAGAGGTGAGCAGTTCAGGAGACTGTAGCGCTCAGCTTCTGCAAGTACGCATACACAGAGCAGAGTATGAATTCAATAGAACGTGTATGGGTCTATGACTTTCTATTGAATGCACTCTTTCAGTCTTTTTATTCTACTTTGTGTGCGTACTTAGGAGCTTTTCCCCCACTCTTGATACACTGATAGCAACACCGCAGAAGAAATGCTAGCACAGGCCTCCAGTATCCGTTGTTTCAGATGCTGCACATCTCGTATCTTGATGGTATGGTGTGGTATATGGGGTACAAAGATAGTGGGGCCATTCTTCATCAATGGAAACCTCAATGCCACTGGATATCTGAAATTGCTACATGATGTGTTGCCCTCTTTATGCACTGAAGATGGCAGGTTCCCTGAGCTTTTCCAACAAGATGGTGCACCACCACATTATGGGTGTCAGGCCCGAGCATTCCTACATGAACAGTTTCCTGGAAAGTGGATTGGTCGTCGTGGGCCAGTTAAATGGCCACCAAGGTCTCCCGATCTGACCCCCTTAGACTTTTATCTTTGGGGTCATCTGAAGGCAATTGTCTATGCTGTGAAGATTCGAGATGTGCAGCATCTGAAACAACGGATACTGGAAACCTGTGCTAGCATTTCTTCTGCGGTGTTGCTATCAGTGTGTCAAGAGTGGGAGAAGAGGGTTGCATTGACAATCCAACACAATGGGCAGCACTTTGAACACATTTTACAAGTGGTCAAAACTTGTAAAAAACTTATGAAAGAATAAAGTTACGTTAAAACCAAGCACACCATTGTTTTTCTTATGAAATTCTCAATAAGTTTGATGTGTCATACCATGTCCTTCTCCTGCGCAAAACTTTAATTAAGCAGTTCTCTCAGAACCACAGAAAAATGTCCATCCAAGTCCATGTTCCAGAAAACAAGGGCCCTTGGGCCCACACATTACAGTTTCCCGACAGTCCATGGGCATATTCCAGCTCCTTCATGGGTCTACATAACCCTGGTCTCATCAATTTGGAAACCCAAACAACGAGTCTAAGTTCTTTGCACTTACAGGCCAATTGGCCAACACAGCAACAGCTCCAGTAGTCCTGGAGCACAGTACATACAGTCCCTTATCCATCCTTTAAGACAAGGATGCAATTAATACAGTCCTGATCGGCTCGATCCTTTGGTCAACTGTTTCCATTCTGGCCCTTTAAGAGTTTACAGTCCCAGCAGGGGGGTACCCAACATGAGTAAAACCAACTGGAGGCGGGAGGGGGAACACAAAACACTATGGCCTTCGTAGCCAGCCTCCTGGGGTCCCTGGCACACTTTAGGGCATCTTCTCTCAGAAACACGGAATAGTTCCCTTTAAGTGGCTCCTTCCCGTGCAACTGGCACAGCTAAGTCTTAAGGCCGCACTTTACTTACGGCCGCCATTTTGGATTCAGGCATTCACATTATCTCCCCCTCCTTCCTCAGGGAGTCGCTGGAAATTGTCTCCATATGCTCCCTGGAGCCCAATTCCCAGGTGCTTGGACTGCAAGTGACTCGGCTTCAGGTAGTGCTGGATCCCCCAACATGTAGAAATGGGCAACAGCCTCCTGTGTCACCTGCAACATAACTGCTACCGCATAGGAGGTGGGGAACCCCAAGGACCGTCCAATCTCTCAGGGGTGGTAGCCCCGGCTTAAGCCGCCTTGAGGAGCCTCTCCCAGGCCCATTCATTTCACAATAAGAGTACATCCTGCTCCCTGCCTTCTGGAATCACACCCTCTGCATACCAGCGATGTCGTTCCACCATTTTGAGGAATGTGACCCTGCTTCCTGCCGTTATTTCCTGCCACCTTCGAGGCAAGTATTCAGTTTCTACTGCCTGCTTGTTGAATAAGATGTGATGACGGTTCCCAAACTCCTCTACGGACCCCCTTCTCCGTCCCCGGTCATGCATAACGACCTCCCCCCAGGATACCAACTTTCGGTGTGTTGCGACTAGTGGGCCAGTTAGCATGTCTCCAGCCCTGGACATGGCTTACATCCTCCTCTCTTACAAACAGCCTAGCTGGATCCTGACTCTCCCATCTGCAGTTCGCAGGAATCCCAGCGGTAAAGGCCACAGCCTGGGTTCAGACCTTGGTGGCTCAGGTAAGTTGGCCGGTTCTGGGATGCAGACTCCTTCAGGGGCAGGAAAAGGGTAAGACAATCCACGTCATCCGTTAAAAAAAATGGATGCCACACGTACTGCAAACACGGATATATGAAGGGTCCTAAGGCTGCTTAACTCAGTCATTGTTCTCACCTTAATCAGGCAGAGTTGTGAAAATATCATAGACTTGTTCTCCAGCACAATGTCATTGCTTTCCTTTTTGCAATGCCAGTAAAATTCAATAAAATTCAGCATTTGAAATAACTCAAATCGTTTTACAAATTTTTTCAAGCAGAACCCCAAATTTTCTTTTTGACTGGTTCACATCAAAAGCAGGAAATACAGGTAAAATGACTATGATTTGACCTGTTTTACTGAAGCACCGTCAACTTAAAATTATTATTAGAGATGAGATAAATAGAGATGAGTGAATATTTCAAAATTCAAATTTGCCAGTTTTGACAAATTTTCCCAAAGCATCAAATCATCAGGAAAAGACGTATATAACGCTCAAAAGTTTGCTAGTTCTGTATTTAACCCGCTTTAAGCTTTTTAACCCCCTTCATGCTTCTTGGAATATTACAATTTGAGTCCCCTTTTCCCCAGCAAACAATAAACAAAACTAGATATATTTGATATTACTGCATCCAGAAAAGCCAGATCTATCAAAATATAAATTTTAATAAGCCGAACGGTAAACATTATACAGAAGAAAAAAAAACTCAACTGCATTTTTTTGGTCGCCGTAATAACACAATAAAATGCAACAAATGATCAAAACATAATATGTAGCTTAAAATTGTGTAAATAAAATCAGTAGCTCACCATGCAAAAAATAACCCGCACACAGTTCCATTGTTGGTAACATAAAACTGTTACAGATCTGGGAAAATGCCGCCTCAAATCAATTTTTTTTAAAGAAATTCAGAATTTTTTTTAAGCCAATGTAATAAATAAATAGTAAAAATAGTGAAATAGTAAAAAATCATAGTTGGTACTACTGTAATTGTACTAACCTGGAGAATCATGTTTCCAGGTCATTTTTGCAACATTAATAAAATGAAAATAAAACCTAAAAAACGATGGTGGAATTGCATTTTTTTCACCATTTCACTACACTTGGATTTTTTTGCAATTTTCTTTTACTTTTTGTGGTAAAATAAATTGTGTCATTCAAAACTATATAAAGGAAATGAAAAAATATAAATGTAGATATGAAAATTGCCTGTGGAGGGAAGGGGTTAATACAATAGAGCTTAATTCACATCCAAGTGACCTAAATCTATCTGGCTGGAGAAAAACATGTTAACAATAGTGATGAGCGAGTATGTTCAGTTAACCCTTTCGGCGAGTATCTTCAGCGTATCTTAAGCATTCCTCACATGTATTAACCACATCGCACCAGAGCCTGTTTTTGCCTTCGTGACCGGGCCAATTTTTTCAATTCTGACCACTGTCACTTTATGAAGTAATTACTCTGGAACGCTTCAACGTATTCCCCTGATTCTGAGACCGTTTTTTCGTGACATATTGTACTTCATGATAGCGGTAAAATTTCTTCGATATAACTTGCGTTTATTTGGGAAAAAATCGGAAATTTGGCGAAAATTTAGAAAATTTTGCAATTTTCAAACTTTGAATTTTCATGCCCTTAAATCAGAGAGGTATGTCACACAAAATAGTTAATAAATAACATTTCCCACATGTCTACTTTACATCAGCACAATTTTGGAACCAAAATTTTTTTTTGTTAGGGAGCTATAAGGGTTAAAATTGACCAGCGATTTCTCATTTTTCCAACAAAATTTACAAAAACATTTTTTTAGGGACAACATCATATTTGAAGTCACTTTGAGGGGTCTTTATGACAGAAAATACCAAAAAGTGACACCATTCTAAAAACTGCACCCCTCAAGGTGCTCAAAACCACATTCAAGAACTTTATTAACCCTTCAGGTGCTTCACAGGAATTTTTGGAATGTTGAAGAAAAAAATTAACATTTAACTTTTTTCACAAAAATGTTACTTTAGACCAAATTTTTTCTATTTTCACAGGGATAACAGGAAAAAATGGACCCCAAATTTTTTTGTGCAATTTCTCTTGAGCATGCTAATACCCCATATGTGAGGGAAAATCACTGTTTGGGTGCACGGCAGGGTTTGAAAGGGAAGGAGCGCCATTTGACTTTTTGAATGTAAAATTTGTCTGAATAATTAGCGGACGCCATGTTGCGTTTGGAGAGCTCCTGAAGTGCCTAAACAGTGGAAACCCCTCACAAGTGACACCATTTTGGAAACTAGACCCCTTAGGGAACTTATCTAGATGTGTGGTGAGCACCTTGAACCCCAAGGTGCTTCACAGAAGTTTATAATATTGAGCTGTAAAAATAAAATTTTCACATTTTTCCCACAAAAACGTTTTTCATCCCTTAATTTTGCATTATCATAAGGGTAATAGGAAAAATTGCACCATGAAATTTGTTGTGCAATTTCTCCTGAACACGCTGATACCCCATATGTGGAGGCAAACCACTGTTTGGGCGCACGGCAGGGTTTGAAAGGGAAGGAGCGCCATTTGACTTTTTGAATGTAAAATTTGTCTGAATAATTAGCGGACGCCATGTTGCGTTTGGAAAGCTCCTGAGGTGCCTAAACAGTGGAAACCCCCCACAAGTGACACCATTTTGGAAACTAGACCCCTTAGGGAACTTATCTAGATGTGTGGTGAGCACCTTGAACCCCAAGGTGCTTCACAGAAGTTTATAATATTGAGCTGTAAAAATAAAATTTTCACATTTTTCCCACAAAAACTTTTTTCATCCCTTAATTTTGCATTATCTTAAGGGTAATAGAAAAATTGTACTATGAAATTTGTTGTTCAATTTCTCCTGAACACGCTGATACCCCATATGTGGAGGCAAACCACTGTTTGGGCGCACGGCAGGGTTTGAAAGGGAAGGAGCGCCATTTGACTTTTTGAATGTAAAATTTGTTTGAATAATTAGCGGACGCCATGTTGCATTTGGGGAGCCCCTGATGTGCCTAAACAGTGGAAACCCCCCACAAGTGACACCATTTTGGAAACTAGACCCCTTAGGGAAGTTATCTAGATGTGTGGTGAGCACCTTGAACCCCAAGGTGCTTCACAGAAGATTATAATATTGAGCTGGAAGAATAAAATTTTCACATTTTTCCCACAAAACCGTTTTTCATCCCTTAATTTTGCATTATCATAAGGGTAACAGGATAAATTGCACCATGAAATTTGTTGTGCAATTTCTCCTGAGTACGCAGATACCCCATATGTGGGGGAAAACCACTGCTTTGGTGTACGGCAGGGTTCGGAAGAGAAAGGAGCGCTATGTTGGCTGGGATAGGTGGCAGACACCATGTCACATTTGAAGAGTCGCTGACATGCCGAAACAGCAGAAACCCCCACAAGTGACCCCATTTCGTAAACTACACCTCTCAGGGAATTCATCTGGGGAAGTAGTGAGTATTTTTTAATTTTTTAATTTATACCATTGGACAGTGAAAAAAGCATAATTATATTTTTACCACAAAAAAATGTTTTACCCTCAGATTTTACATTTTCACACAGGGCAATGTGTAAAAATGGTGCCGAAATGTGTCACACAATTTCTTCTAAAAGTGGCAATACCCCATATGTGGCTGTATCGTACCGCTCAGCCATACGGCGAGATCTGGGGGGGACGGAGTGCTATTTGACAATTGGAGAACAAATTATTATAGAATAGGCATTTGGATTTGGGAGCACAAAATTTTCTGAATTTCTTTTGGGGGGCAAGGGCCATTTCGCTTTTCCAGAGCCTTTCTGCTACCAGTAACTTGGAAGTCCCTTATATTTTTAATAGATGACGGACCTGAGTGGGGACTAGCTTTTTTTGAGGACTTAGTTGAAGCTTTTATTGGGAACATTTTATGTAACATTTATCCGGCGCTCTAGGCTGAGCACTTACATCGGGGTTTCCATCTAAATTTCCAAGTGATATAATTCAGATGAAACCCCTGCGGGATCCATTCACTGTAATGAGGCAGCAGAGTTACTCTGGACTCCGTCTGGCCTCTGTTTAGCGGTGTCCTTTTTTTCAGAAGTGCACAAAACTGTGGCCAACCGCACTTTTATGCACGCCTAAAACAAATGACAACGTGGGATCCCAGGCTAGACGGCGTCCACAGTGGCCTATATCTGCCTCATTACAGGGAATCTTCCGTCATGGGTTCTGGCTGAATCACGTATTTCAGAGATTTACATGGAAACTCTGGTGTAAGTGCTCATCGCAGAGCGCAGGATAAATGTGAGCAGAGCCTTACTGCGATCTTTCGGAGACATAATAAACAAATCAGTAGCAGGTGAAGAATTGGTTTTATTTATTTTTTATGCCGCTCCTCGTGCGATATAAGTGATGAGATTACTTTATTCTTCGGGTCGGTGCGATTACAGAGATACCAGATTTATATCGGGTTTTTATGACTGACAGCTGTCACACACTAAAAGACGCTTTTTTTTGCAAAATCTAGTTTTTGCATCACCATATTTTGAGAGCTATAATTTTTCCATATTTCGGCCGACAGTCATGTGATGGCTTGTTTTTTGCGGGACGAGTTGACATTTTTATTGGTACCATTTTTGGGTACGTGACATTTTTTGATCGCTTTTTATTCCGTTTTTTGGGAGGTAAAATGAACAAAAACCAACAATTCAGGAATTGTTCTTTGAGTTTTTTTTTATGCCATTCTGCGTGTGGTAAAAGTGATCAGGCAGCGTTATTCTTCGGGTCAGTACATTTACAGCGATACTACACTTACTGTATTTTTTTTTATGTTTTGGCGCTTTTACACAATAAAACAAATTTATAGAAAAAAATATTTTTTTTGCATTGCTTTATTCTGAGCACTATAACTTTTTTATTTTTCGGCTGATGGAGCTGTATGGCAGCTTGTTTTTTGCGGAACAAGATGACGTTTTCAGCGGTACCATTGTTATTTCTATTTTGCTTTTTGATCGCATTTTTTTTCACTTTTTGTTTGGCGATATGATGAAAAAGCATATTTTTTTGCTCCGTTTTTTATTTATTTTTATTATGGTGTGCACAGAAGGAGTTAATTAGTGTGACAGTTTTATAGCTCGGGTTGTTTTGGACGTGGCGATACCAAATATGTGTTCTTTTTTTGGTTTTGTAAAAATATACGGATTTATCGGTTTAATATTTTATTTATTTATTTTGTGATTTTTTTTTTTAACAGTTTAAAAACTTTTTTTTTTTACTTTTTTTTACATTTTTACTTAGTCCCTGTATGGGACATTAATTTTTATTTTTCTGAATAGACATATATTACATTACATGAGATCTTCCCTGACTGTTTCAGTCAGAGTCTCCTGTCTGGCTCAGCTGCAGCTGAGCCAGACAGGACACCATATATGGCAGAGCTGGAGGCGGTCATGTGACCTCCAGCTGCCATAGCAACCCCAGGTCCTGGAAGGAATCGGAGGTCTTTGGAGAGGTAAGTAAGACGACCCCCTCTCCTCCTGCTGTCTCCTATATGCCGCGATCACTATAGATCGCAGCATAAAGAAGACAGCAAAGGGTTAACATCACTGGGACCTGATCCAATCAGGTCCCGATGATGTTCCCTGTCAGAGCTAACGCTCTGCACCGGAATCGCAGTGCTTGCAGGACCATCGGGGTCCTGAGCGCTGCGAGACCACCCACCTTTTTTAAACGTCTGCGCTGCACAGAGCCCAGGCAGCGCGGACGTTTATGTACAGTGGGCGGTCGGGAACCGGTTAAAGCTGTCAAACAGTCGCAAATCATGCTCACGGGAATGATTCAGACATCATCGAGCATGCTGAAGATACTCGGTACTCGTCCGAGCATACTCGCCAAAAGGATTAACTGAACATACTCGCTCATCACTAGTTAACAAGTGATAACCAACAGCGATATTCATGTGGCATGCACGGGTCTCATATTGGACTACTACAACAAGGAAATGTGAAAAAAAAAATATTTTTGCAGCACAAACATTTTGTGAGGTAGAGATTTTTCTCTTGTTTTTTTATTTTTTTAAATATATAAACTTATGGATTATCCATAAAATAAGCCAGAAAGTATTGCAAAATGTAGAAAAAAATGCCATATCATATCACATATTACGGAAAACTGCAAGAGCCAGAGAGCGGGTTAATTACATCAGGCATGGCGGGCCTTGCAGCCATCACTTCACATGGTCTAGCGCAGCTAATCAGGAGGGACTATCAGAGTTACTAAAAGAAGTGTGGGCTAGCCAAGCAGTGCCTTTTATAGGAATTTGTAGTATAGGGATAGGAGATCAGATTGCACAGTTCATCACATAGGGATAGAAAAAGACCTAAATCTGATTGTGTTGTACTACTACAATACTGAAGCACATTGAAAATGGGAGTGGTAGTGTAGGTCTGTGAATAATATTCTACAGATTCAAGTGATAGGAAGGTGCTGTACCTGCATAGTCAGTGTGATTATTAATTGAATGATCTGTGGTAGGCTAGAGACACGCAAGCGTACATTCTGTCATCCGGGAGAATTGGGCTGATTATGCAAATTACACTCTGATCAGAGTTGGATCAAAGTATGAGCATAGCGTGCCCCGATTTTCTCGGATAAGCAGAAGATGGGAAAAAACTCCATCTTCTCCATTCTGTCAGTGCATGGAAATCGGACTGCACTCAGATGTCACCTGAGTGCTGTCCAATGTTTTCAACACACTCAATGACTTGCACGGCCGAGTGCGATCTGAATATCGGATCAAACTGAGGCATGCTACAATTTTCTTCCTCTCTTTTGGTGAATCTCTCCCCTGTGAAGTCTAAGCTGGTAGGATTAGTGAGGTCTCTCTCATATGTAATAAGTAAGCTACTATGGCAGGAAGGTTCTCTCTCTTCTCTACCACTTTTTGTATTTTCCAAACAGTTATAAGCTTTCCAGTATTGAGATTTGTGCAGACTTATTCACCACAAATCAAATTTCGGGGGGAAATTCGACAAAGTCAGTAAATTTGAATTGAAATTCACTTATCTCTACTACTGGCTGTTGCAGCAAATCATTTTCCATGCGTGTGCCTGTCTGCAACATAGCTTTTTAGGGTCACAACATTTTTGTTAAAGGGGCAGAATTTAAACAAAAAATATACATAAAAAATACAAAGAAGGTTCAGTTTTGGCTTAACTTTTATTTTTTACTAGACGAATTTCACAAGCATATTTGCCACAGCAGTACTGCTGCCTGTTGCCGCAAATTACTTTCCATATATGTTCATATGCATCTACATAGTTTTTTAGGGATACAGAATTTTTGCTTAAGGCAAAAAAATTTAAACCAAAAAAGTCTACAAAATGAAAACAAAAGAAGGGTAATTGAATGCATAATTATTTTACTAGCACAATTTCTGAAAGTGTTCACTGCAAAAAATGCTTAATCTTTACCGCAATTTCCATTCCATGAGTGTAAATACCAACCAATTTGTTGGCAAATACATACCCCACAACTATAATGTGGGCTTTTGCAGCAATTTTAGACCGTGCTCCTAACTCATGGCATTTGTTGTTATGTTGCCTTGGACAGGGGAAATTAATATACTTTAGCCAAAAATCTGCAAACAATTTATAAAATTAGACATTTAACTGTGAAAGTCAGTTTTGGCACACATGTTTAAATTGTCAAACTGGAGACACATACATGACACACCAGTATTACAGGTAAGATGGTGTTATATTATCCTTTTTGGTCATCTTGTGAACTATCCCTAGAATTTCTGGTTGATTGCATATTTTTTGCTGTTTGGCTACATTTCATAATAAATTTTTGCAAATCAGTTAAACTTATACTTGTGTCCAAAATGTGTGTTAAGCTAATACATGGAACTGGCAACTGAAGTGGTAGCATGAGAGAAAAAAACCCTACCTGACAAAAAGTATGAGAGCTTCTGGCATTGCTGGAAAAAACTGTCCTAGTAATAGTGCACCAAATCAGGGTAAGGCTGGTTTCACACGTCCTGTTGTTTCCGGTACCGGAAAAACCCATACTGGAGATATCCGTGTCCTTGTGTGGCACACATGTGGCAACCGTGTGCCACCCGTTTGTTGCGTCAGGAGAACACGTACTGATGCCTGGGAATCAGTGTACAGTTCCCAAGTGCCGGATGTTGAACGCTGCCCTCATCTTTGTCTCTTGTTCGTGCTGTGATCCGCACGAGCAAGGGATAATGTTGGGACTAGTTGTCTGTTCCTGCAGTGTCAATGTGTAAAAATAAGAATAAAATACACTGTGTGCAGAATTATTAGGCAAGTTGTATTTTAGAGGATTATTTTTATTATTGATCAACAACTATGTTCTCAATCAACCCAAAAGACTCATAAATATCCAAGCTTAATATTTTTGGAAGTTGGAGTGTTTTTTTTTTCGATTTGGCTATCTTAGGAGAATATCTGTTTGTGCTGGTAACTATTACTGTGCAGAATTATTAGGCAACTTAATAAAAACCAAATATAATCCCATCTCTCTTGTTTATTTTCTCCAGGTAAACCAATATCAGTGCACAAAATTTAGAAATAAACATTTCTGACATGCAAAAACAAAAACAAAAAAAATTAGTGATCAATATAGCCACCTTTCTTTATGATGACACTCAACAGCCTTCCATCCATAGATTCTGTCAGTTGCTTGATCTGTTTTCAATCAACATTGCATGCAGCACTCACCACAGCCTCCCAGACATTGTTCCGAGAGGTGTACTGTTTTCCCTCCCTGTAGATCTCACATTTTATGATGGACCACAGGTTCTCTATGGGGTTCAGATCAGGTGAACAAGGGGGCCATGTCATTATTTTTTCTTCATTTAGACCTTTACTGGCCAGCCACGCTGTGGAGTAGTTGGATGCATGTAATAGAGCATTGTCCTGCATGAAAATCATGTTTTTCTTTAACGATACCGACTTCTTCCTGTACCACTGCTTGAAGAAGTTGTCTTCCAGAAACTGGCAGTAGGTCTGGGAGTTGAGCTTCACTCCATCCTCAACCCGAAAAGGTCCCACAAGTTCATCTTTGATGATACCAGCCCATACCAGTACCCCACCTCCACCTTGCTGGCATCTGAGTCGGAGTGGAGCTCTCTGCCCATTACTGATCCAGCCTCTGGCCCATCCATCTAGCCCATCAAGAGTCACTCTCATTTCATCAGTCCATAAAACCTTTGAAAAATCAGTCTTAAGATATTTCTTGGCCCTTTCTTGACGTTTTATCTTATGTTTCTTGTTCAAAGGTGGTCGTTTTTCAGCCTTCCTTACCTTGTCCATTTACATAGTATTTACATAGTTTGTAAAGCCGAATAAAGACTTGCGTCCATCAAGTTCGACCTGTAAGTTCTGTAGTTGCTAAAGTTGATCCAGAGGAGGGCAAAAACCCCAAATGATTTAGCCAATCTTCACCTGAGGAAAAATTCCCTCCCGACTCTGAAACCAGCAGTCAGAATAAATCCCTGTATCAACCTACTATTTTATTCTATTTTTAAGTATATGCAGAAATCTGCCTGGTATCTAGAAAAGCATCCAGTCCCCGCTTGAACTGGTGTAGTGAATCCGACATTACCGTCTCCTCACTCAGTGAATTCCATATTCTCACTGCTCTTACCGTAAAGAACCCCTTCCTATGCTGGTGCTGAAACCTTTTCTCTTCCAGTCTTAGTGAGTGCCCTCTTGTTACCGTAATATCCCTCCTTTTGAACAAATCCCGGGCAAGGTCTCTATACTGTCCCCTAACATATTTGTACACATTTATTATGTCCCCCCTCAACCTTCTCTTTTCCAGGCTGAATAGTCCTAGTTTTGCCAACCTCTCTGGGTATTGCAGTCCCTCCATTCCCTTTATTAATTTTGTTGCCCTCCTTTGTACCTTTTCAAGCTCATTTATATCCTTTCTATATATTGGGGCCCATAACTGAGCACAGTATTCCAAGTGTGGTCTGACCAGTGCTTTGTACAGTGGAAGAACAATGTTCTCATCCTTTGCAGCTATACCTCTTCTGATACATCCCATTACCCTGTTTGCCCTTACAGCAGCGGCCTGACTTTGGGCACTCCAATTTAGTTTGCTATCAATCAAGATGCCCAAGTCCTTCTCCATCTCTGAATTCCCCAATGATTTCCCATTCAGTGAGTACTGGTGACTTCCATTTTTCCTTCCCATATGTATGACCTTACATTTCTCCTCGTTAAACCTCATTTGCCATTTAATGCTCCACCTACCCAGCTTATCCAAATCCCTCTGAAGGTCTTCACTATCCTCTTTTGTATTAATTGTTTTACATAACTTTGTGTCATCTGCAAATATTGATATTTTACTATTTATCCCGTTGACTATGTCGTTAATAAAGATATTAAATAACATTGGGCCTAGTACAGACCCCTGTGGTACCCCACTAGTGACGCTTACCCAATCTGAGTATATTCCATTTATAACCACCCTCTGCCTTCTATCCTTTAGCCAGTTAGCTACCCACTTGCAGACATTTTCCCCCAGCCCCATCATTCTCATTTTGTATACCAACCTATTATGTGGCACGCTATCGAACGCTTTTGAGAAGTCGAGATACACGACATCCACTGGTTCCCCCTGATCTACTCGAGAGCTAACCTCCTCGTAGAAGTCAATCAGGTTTGTTTGGCAGGAGCGATTCCTCATGAATCCATGTTGGTTCGGGGTTAATAGATTATTAGCGTCAAGATGCTCCATGATTGCCTCATTAATAAAGCCTTCAAAAATTTTGCCCACAACGGACGTCAGACTCACCGGCCGATAGTTTCCGGCGTCACTTTTCGCTCCCTTTTTGAATATTGGCACTACATTCGCCTGTCGCCAATCAAGTGGTACAGACCCAGTCTCAACAGAGTCCTTAAATATAAGATATAACGGTCTGTCTATCACATTACTTAGTTCCCTTAGTACCCGTGGGTGTATGCCATCAGGTCCTGGTGATTTGTTTATTTTAATGTTACTGAGGCGTTTCTGTACCCCAGCTTGGGTTAGATTTGTCATACTTAGTGGAGGATTAAGCTTGTCACTTCTCATTTCGCCTGTTAGTTCTTTTTCCTTTGTGAAAGTTGACGAAAAAAATTTATTTAATAGATTAGCTTTATCCTCATCTTTCTCTATGATTTTGCCTTCATCACTTTTTATCGGTCCAATATTATTCGATTTAATCCTTTTACTATTTATATACGTAAAGAACAGTTTGGGATTTGATCTACTTTCCCTAGCAATACGTCTCTCTGTTTCCTCCTTTGCTATTTTTATTTGTTTTTTGCAGGTTCTCGTTTTTTCCTTGTAACACATTAGTGCCTCCTTGCTGTTTTCCTGTTTTAATCTCTTGAATGCCTCTTTTTTGCTATTTAACGCCCCTTTTACGTTCTTATTCAACCATATTGGTTTCCTCTTATTTCTGGCCCTTTTATTCCCATACGGTATATACCTCTCGCACTGAGTATTCAGAATTCTTTTGAAGGTTTCCCATTTACTATTCGTATTTCCTTGATTAAGAACTTTGTCCCAGTCTATAAGTTGAAGGTTTTCTTTCAGCTGATCAAACTTCGCCCTCCTAAAGTTTAATGTTTTAGTTGTTCCCTTATTGATAACCCTACTGAAGGGCATTTTGAAATTGATAATATTATGATCGCTATTACCTAGGTGCCCCCCTATCTGTACCTCCGTTATTCTATCAGGCCTATTAGTCAATATTAAGTCCAACACTGCCTTCCCTCTCGTTGGTTCCTGCACTAGTTGGGAGAGATAATTATCCTTGATATTTGTCAAGAACCTTTTTCCTTTCTGCGATCTACAGGTTTCTGTTTCCCAGTCAATATCCGGGTAGTTGAAGTCCCCCATTACAATCACCTCATTATGTTTTGCTACTTTGTCTATTTGTCCTAATAGCAGTTTCTCATTCTCCTCTGTTATATTGGGTGGCTTATAGCAGACCCCCAGTAATATTTTATTATTATTTTTTGCCCCCTCTATCTCTACCCACATGGACTCGACCCCCTCTTCTCCCTCTCCTATATCTTCCCTTAGTCTGGGCTTTAGACGTGACTTTACATATAAGCAGACTCCTCCGCCCTTCCCCTGTTTCCGGTCCCTTCTAAATAAACTATAATCTGTTAAATTTACCGCCCAGTCGTAGCTATCGTCTAGCCAAGTCTCTGTTATACCTACGATGTCATACCTCTCCTCCGATATAAGCGCCCGCAGCTCATCCGCCTTATTGGTCAGGCTTCTTGCGTTGGTCAGCATGCAAGATAAAACTTTGGGGTTATTTAGCATCCTATTCTTCTCTAACGATCTAACTGTACTATCCCCACCCCCCTCTCCACCCTCATTATATTCACTTCTCCCCTTCCCCCTTGCTTGCCTCACATCCCACCTATTTCCTTGGTTTCCCCCCCCCGTCTCTAGTTTAAAAACTCCTCCAACCTATTAGCCATCTTCTTCCCCAGCACCGCTGCACCCTCCCCATTGAGGTGCAGCCCGTCCCTACGGTAGAGCCTGTAGCCGACAGCGAAGTCGGCCCAGTTCTCCATGAACCCAAACCCTTCTGCCTTGCACCAACTCTTTAGCCACTTATTCACCTCCCTAACCTCCCGTTGGCGCTCCTGTGTGGCTCGCGGGATTGGTAGTATTTCTGAGAAAACTACCTTGGAGGTCCTTGCCCTAAGCTTCCTACCTAGATCCCTGAAATCATTTTTAAGGACCCTCCATCTACCACTCACTTTGTCATTGGTGCCAATGTTGACCATGACCGCTGGGTCTTCGCCAGCCCCTCCCAGTAACCTGTCAACCCGATCCGCGATGTGCCGGACTCGAGCGCCAGGGAGGCAGCACACCGTTCGGCGATCCCGGTCTTTGTGACAGATTGCCCTGTCTGTCCCCCTAATAATAGAGTCACCCACTACCAGGACCTGTCTAGCCTGCCCTACACTTCCCCCCTCCCCCTCATTACTGGAGCATACACTCCCCCGGCGGTCAGAGGATCTGTCGTGCTCCAATAATGCCGGTTCTGAACCAGCCTTCCTATACTTCTTCCCTCTAACCCTTCTAACCGTTACCCAGCTCCCTGCCTGTTCAGCCTGCGCTTCCCCACTAAGCTCCACCCCCAGTGTTGACCCATTGAGTGTCTGCTCGGTGAGCAGCAAACTCCGTTCCATGTTGTCGATGCTCCTCAGTACCGCTATCTGAGCACTTAGATCCAGGATTTGGGCTTCCAAGTGCACGATATGCTCACATCTCTCGCAGCAGTATGGATCCCTGAGCGGTAGCTCAGGGAATGCATACATTGCGCAAGATGTACACTGCACGGCTCCGGCCAACATGGACGTCATTCTAAATATGGGGATACAGTCAGTATATATGTACAAGTACAAAACACAATTATTTATATATAGGTGTATGGACGGGGATCAATTAGGGATGTGCAAGTGTATCGATTAGATATCGGCGCGGGATCAGTTAAGTATGGACGGGGGATCAATTAAGTATCAATTAAGTATGGACGGGGGATCAGCTGAGTGGGTCAGGTGGATTAATTAAGTGTGGACGGTGTGTCAATTAACTATGGACTGGGATCAATAAGTATGGACTGGGGAAATAATTAATTGTGGACTAGGGATTCAATCAATTAATTATGGACAGGGGGTTTAATTAAATAGGATGGGGGGTAAAGCAAAAAAATAGGTATGGACGGTGGGTCAATTAACTAAGGACTGGGGATCAATAAGTATCAATAATATCAATAAATATGGACTGGGGAAATAATTAATTGTGGTCTGGGGAATCAATCAATTAATTATGGACAGGGGTTAATTAAATATGGTGGGGGATAAGGCAAATAGATAGGGACTGGGGATGAGTAAAAGTGGACAAGGGGAATCTATTAAATAGGACAAGGGGGATCAATCAATTATGGGCTGGGGGGGTCAATCATTTAAATGTGGTCAGGGGGATCACTTTAATATGGACAGGGGGTGGTCGGGGATCAATTAAATGAGGACGGGGGGGTCAATTTAATGTGGTCAGAGGGATCAGTTAAATATGGACGGGGGTGTTCAGGGGAATCAATTTAAATATGGACGGGGGGGTAATCAATTAAATATGGACTAGGGAATACAATACAATTACAATACAGATACAAATACAATACAGTACAGTACACACTTGGGTTCAGTAGGGCCGCTTATCGCGGCCTCCTGCCCCTCACTCACCTCCTCTAGGGACGCTGCACGCTATCACAGCGCGCTTGTCCCTCCGGTCGCCTCTTACCGGTCCTCCTGATCACCTCCTGGTAACCACCACCTGGCACCCTCCGCTGGCCGGCACTGCACGCTGCCACAGCGCTCTCTTGCGCTCGTCCCTCCGGTCGCCTCCTACTGGTCCTCCCGGTCCACTCGGTCACCTCCGCCTGGCTCTCCTCCCTTCCCAGGAGCTCTCTCCACACACAGCACAACTCTTGCAGCACACGGCAGGCTCCGCCTCCACCACTTCCTGTCAGGCCTCCTCCCACTTCCTGTCAGCTGGGACTGTTCTATGTCCCTGAGTATCGCACACCTTGTGCTTTTTGATACTCCAGTAACGTTGCAGCTCTGAAATATGGCAAAACTGGTGGCGAATGGCATCTTGACAGCTTCACGCTTGATTTTCCTCAATTCATGGGCAGTTATTTTGCGCCTTTTTTTAGCCAACACGCTTCTTGCGACCCTGTTGGCTACTTGCCATGAAACGCTTGATTGTTCGGTGATCACGCTTCAAAAGTTTGTAAATTTCAAGACTGCTGCATCCCTCTGCAAGACATCTCACAATTTTGGACTTTTCAGAGCCCGTCAAATATCTCTTCTGACCCATTTTGCCAAAGGAAAGGAAGTTGCCTAATAATTAAGCACACCTTATATTGGATGTTGATGTCATTAGTCAACACCCCTCCTCATTACAGAGATGCACATCACCAGATTTACTTTATTGGTAGTTGGCTCTCAAGCCTATGCAGCTTGGAGTAGGACAATATGTATAAAAAGTATCAATGTGATCAAAATACGCATTTGCCTAATAATTCTGCATGCGGTGTAATAAAATCCTTACACTTACATATCCGGGGATGTCCTCCATTGTAATCCTCTGACCGCTGATACTGAGGAGCCGGGGAGAATGAGCCGCTCCAGCCAGCGGACCCCTGCACTGAGCGGAGCTCACTGAGTGACAGTACACCGCTCCTGAGCTCAGAGCAGCTGCGGGGCTCTCTCAATGTAACCTTATTTCTACTATTCCTGTGTGACAAAGCACAACCTCCTGGCATTGTGCAAGCAGAATGATCTGACAGAACACCGCCTGATTTGCAACGTTACAACCTGCTGATTTTCAACACTGCATATGTGAGAGTATCTGTACAATACAGCAAACAAACTTGAACATGGGTTACTTTGAGATCCACTATTGCCAGCTTATGATGGATGTGTGTTGTCTATCGAAGCCTTTCAAAGAGACATTTGCCTGTAGGGACAACTGTGGAATCAACAGTGTCATGACCTGCATATTTATTCTGCAAAAAACACTTATCAAAACGCAAGAATGGATGGAGGAAGAACAGCAACTTGCACATGTTCATTGTCATCATGTATCTGCTGGGGACACTGAAGATTCATGTTGCATGCTGAAGAATTTTGAAGAGGAGGTGTTGGGTGGAGTCACAGGCAAGAGTCAAGCCTAAAGGAATGAAAATGACAATGACACAGACCATTACAGCCAACTGGGGCAGGAGAGTGATGAAAATGAACCAATGGGGTTCTCTGTTGTGCTAGTTAGCATGGAGAGCTGTATGCTGGAATGCTGGTAGTATGACAGGCAAATTGTTACTATCAAGCAAGTGGATATCTATTGGATAGCCATACTTTTAGAACAATCGTCTAAAAAGAAAAATGGTGCTTTTTTTCTGCCTTCTGAAATGGAGCCAAATTAGCTTACTACTGGGATAAGCTGTGTTACCTACTCTGCAAATCTTTTCCCTCGCATATACCTGCTAACCACAAGATTGACCAAGAGAAACAACTGAGATCCTCCGCCTATGCCAATGTTAGCGCTACAGCAAATAGTATGTTTGATATGATTGAACAGATGTTTAATATGTCATTGCACCACTCTGATGCGCTTAAACAAATATATACAGTGATTGAACAGACAGATTCAGTCGTACTTAGACTGTGTCAGTTCTCAAACAGATACCCCAAGCCTCAATCCCATGGATTCCACGGTTAGCAGATTGGACCATTGCAAGAACTTGTCATGTACTGTCCTGTCCCGCATCCAGAATAATGTCAGAGTTTATTAACTGCAGCCATAGGCTTCGTCACACCCTAATGGATCAGGTTTTTCACAGTAAGTTTGGAAAACCTTTCATTTGTAAAAATGAATAAGGCATGGATCAGTACTGACTTTCATTCACTTACAACTGATGCCATACCATCTGCCTTCCTGACTGTCCATTGTCTATCTGTTACAAAATTCTGGTGCTGCCAGTGCCGAAGTCCATGCTTAGCTGGGGATCTATTTCCTGTCCATTATGTCATCCTTACTGAAGTACACCTGCTGCATGGGCTGCTGTTGCTGGCCCTACAACTGGCAAAAATTGCCTTAAGTGACCCATCCTATTGTTCTGCTGTCACTGCCACTGCACAACCATGTCAGTTACACATCTCCTTACACATCTGGATTTTCAAATTGGGTACATTAGCCCCTGCAGGTTTGAATTTGGCCACTGAGAATGTCGTCAGCTCTTGGTGGCCATTTTTGAGCTTTTTGGGGATCTCATCCCCCTTTCCTCATCCCTCTTTCATTATCATCATCACATTCTTATTATGTCATATTTTATTACATTTTATTATTGCATTTTGCATATTTTTTATATCTTAACATTTTCCAGTAATATGTATTACTGTATTTTATTGTTTTTATGTTTATATTCCCCATTCTGTGAATTCATGTGCTAGTTGTCTATGTGATGACATGAGAAGTACTTATACACTGGCACACGAAGGGTGTTTTATGATTACCCAATCAGTTTGACAACCAATCATTGTTAAACCTCCCCTATAAATGTTTTTCCCTTGTTCAAACCCCTGTACCACATGATGAAGATAGTTTGGCTATCGAAACGCATTGTGGAGAGGGCTAATAAAAAGTTTTTCAGCCCTAAGTATTGTCCCCTTGGTGATCATTGTTAGCGCTCCATTTGCTCGTTTTTTGCTCGTTTTGTCTAGTAACACATCTCCTGACTGCCCATTGTGTTGTATAATGTTATACTGTTCTGCTTATGGGAAACATTCTCTCCTTAGGGTACACAATTATTAAACTGCTTTCAAATCAGGACTAAGTTTTTGAAAATCTTGTTGACAAGCCATTGCTTCTTCACTTTGAAAACAGCTAACTTTTTCAAAAGGGGGTTAATTTTTGGATGACTTGCAAAAAGGCCATTGTAATTGTTTCTTTATCTTGAGAATAGCAAACTTGTGGTTCTAAACAGGGTTTTTTTTAACTCATAATTGAGAAGGCATTTTTTCTTCACTTTCAAAACAGCTTCACTGTTCTTGATCCCTAAATAAAGGGATGTTTTTGGATGGCTTGTGATCATCAATTGCTTTTTCATTAAGCAAAGAAAACAGCTCTTAGTATATCTGACACAAGGATAATTTTTGCACTCCAAGTGAAAGAGCCACAACTTGTTTCATTTTCACCATCTGTGTATAAAACTATCAAGGCAGGCATCTGCTCCAAAAAGTGAAGATTTTTTGACAATTCTTAGAATTTAAATATTAGGTATTCTGGTATAAATTGTTTTAAGAGTATATCAATTTTGATGCAATTCAAAGTTTTATGACTTTTGGTGTTTTTACAACAGTTTACCTCAGTTCTGCCAAAATGGATGGAACTGGGGGTGGGATTGGACACGCAGCAGGGGCATCATGCCACAGCTCGTGTAATTCATGATGAGCTGTGCCATTCATTACATTAGAAATCTTACTTCAGACCCTCAGGTGTACCTCTTAAAGAATTAGCTGCGTCTAACTCCAGAATACCTCCCCATCAAGATTGCCAAGAAAATTGTCAGTCTTGATGAATCAGGACAAAAAGCTTTAAAATAGAGTTGGACCCCCTGTCCATCTAAAACTATTTCTACTCCTTTTGAATGGGTTTTTGCAAGATTTTGGAGTCTGTGAGTATTTTTCCCATTTTTCCAGCATTTGTGAGGTCAAACACTGATTTTGTTAGAGCCTGGCTTCCAATCTCCAATCTACTTCATTCCAGAAGTGTTTTATTTTAAAGGGTTGAAGACAGAACTTGTCAAGTAATCAAGTCAATCCCGGATGGATCCATTCATTATAACAAGCAGGCAAAGTTACTCTAGACTCTGTATGGCCTCTGTTCAATGGTGTTCATCTTTTCTGCACTTTTGTGCATTCCTAAAAAGAATGACACCACTGTGTCATAGGCCAGATGAAGTCCAAGTTACTCCATCTGCCCTACCTCATTATATTGAATGTTCCACTGTTTTATTTTTTCAAATCCCATTTTTAAGAGACTTATATGGAAACCTCAATTTAAGTGCGCAAAGTAGATTGAAGAAATAATGTGAACCAAGCCTTACTGCAATCTTTGGGAGGCAAAATGCTGAATGAACAAATCAACTGAAGGTCATGAATTGCTTTTATTTATTTTATTTTTTTGCAATGTTCACAAAGGAGTTCTGACCCGCCATGCATATTGGCCTAACAATATGGAAAGTGTTGGCTTCACATGAAGCTCATAGTGGTCACCTGGTCATACATCTTGCCTGCAACTGTCTAATTCGCCAGAGCTTCAATAAATAGATTTTTCCTGGTAACATGCCAATTCTTCTGTCTCAAAAATATCTGAACCATTTTTGAAAAAAATTTAAAGTTTGCTAAAGAAGATTGCAGTCATGGAATTCAAAGAACTTTGCTTTCATAATTGTAAACAATTTTGCCCTTTCTGACTATTTTTCTCTATCTGATATGCAGTACGCAAAAGCTGCACATGCAGGAAAATATTGAATATGCAGGGTATGGAAAGGGTTTTACTAGTCATATGTGCAGTTGGCAACCATGTTCTGTGAATAAGCTTCACAAATTAGGTAACATAGATTTAGCTGCTAATATGCCAATCCCACCACTCAAAAACATTTCTTAGCAATTTTGGAAAAAAAATGATATTCTTTTTAAAAGAAAATTCCACTCATGATGTGCAAAGAATTTTGTTCTGATAACTATTTAATAATTTTGCCTTTGCTCACAATCCTTTCAGGGTGTACCACTCCTGGGAAAATTCAACCTGATCAGTCACAATTTTAAACATATATATATATATATATATATATATATATATATATATATATATATATATATATGTATATACAGTACAGACCAAAAGTTTGGACACACCTTCTTATTTAAAGATTTTTCTGTATTTTCATGACTATGAAAATTGTACATTCACACTGAAGCCATCAAAACTATGAATTAACACATGTGGAATTATATACTTAACAAAAAAGTGTGAAACAACTGAAAATATGTCTTATATTCTAGGTTCTTCAAAGTAGCCACCTTTTGCTTTGATGACTGCTTTGCACACTCTTGGCATTCTCTTGATGAGCTTCAAGAGGTAGTCACCGGAAATGGTCTTCCAACAATCTTGAAGGAGTTCCCAGAGATGCTTAGCACTTGTTGGCCCTTTTGCCTTCGCTCTGCAGTCCAGCTCACCCCAAACCATCTCGATTGGGTTCAGGTCTGGTGACTGTGGAGGCCAAATCATCTGGCCTAGCACCCAATCACTCTCCTTCTTATTCAAATAGCCCTTACACAGCCTGGAGGTGTGTTCGGGGTCATTGTCCTGTTGAAAAATAAATGATGGTCCAACTAAACGCAAACCGGATGGAATAGCATGCCGCTGTAAGATGCTGTGGTAGCCATGCTGGTTCAGTATGCCTTCAATTTTGAATAAATCCCCAACAGTGTCACCAGCAAAAGCACCCCCACACCATCACACCTCCTCCTCCATGCTTCACATGTAGAGTCCATCCGTTCACCTTTTCTGCATCGCACAATGACACGGTGGTTGGAACCAAAGATCTCAAATTTGGACTCATCAGACCAAAGATTTCCACTGGTCTAATGTCCATTCCTTGTGTTCTTTAGCCAAAACAAGTCTCTTCTGCTTGTTGCCTGTCCTTAGCAGTGGTTTCCTAGCAGCTATTTTACCATGAAGGCCTGCTGCACAAAGTCTCCTCTTAACAGTTGTTGAAGAGATGTGTCTGCTGCTAGAACTCTGTGTGGCATTGACCTGGTCTCTAATCTGAGCTGCTGTTAACCTGCGATTTCTGAGGCTGGTGACTCGGATAAACCAATCCTCAGAAGCAGAGGCGACTCTTGGTCTTCCTTTCCTGGGGCGGTCCTCATGTGAGCCAGTTTCTTTGTAGAGCTTGCTGGTTTTTGCAACTGCACTTGGGGACACATTAAAAGTTTGCCCAATTTTTCGGACTGACTGACCTTCATTTCTTAAAGTAATGATGGCCACTCGTTTTTCTTTACTTAGAATTTGTATTATGGCAAGAAAAGAGCAGCTAACAGTCTATTCAGTAGGACTATCAGCTGTGTATCCACCCGACTTCTGCACAACACAACTGATGGTCCCAACCCCATTTATAAGGCAAGAAATCCCACTTATTAAACCTGACAGGGCACACCTGTGAAGTGAAAACCATTTCCGGTGACTACCTCTTGAAGCTCATCAAGAGAATGCCAAGAGTGTGCAAAGCAGTCATCAAAGCAAAAGGTGGCTACTTTGAAGAACCTAGAATATAAGACATATTTTCAGCTGTTTCACACTTTTTTGTTAAGTATATAATTCCACATGTGTTAATTCATAGTTTTGATGCCTTCAGTGTGAATGTACAATTTTCAAAGTCATGAAAATACAGAAAAATCTTTAAATGAGATGTGTCCAAACTTTTGGTCTGTACTGTATATATATGTGTGTACAATTTCCAAGTAATTGGGTCACTGAAAGCATGTTTCTTGGGCACACAAAAAGAGAACTGACAATGTAATGGAGGTAGAGAAGGAAGTGTATGTAAAGCAGTCGATGAGGTGTATGATGGGGCTGATGATAATGAAAAATAACTACTTGCCAGTGCAGACTGGTTACCAGATCAACAATAATGAGGAAAGGATGGAGTACAGCTTGAGCATTGCTCACCTTGCTTGTCAGTTTGCTTTCTCCACATGAGCAGGTATTGTTTCCTGTTCTGACTTAGTGATGCAGTTTCTTTTCCATGTGTGCCAGGATGTCCTTGGCTTATTTTCCAACAGTATAGGTTGCACAATGCAATAGATTGGTTCCCTGGCAATGTGGAAAACAATTGCCACATACAAGAAAACCTAATGTACTACTCGCAACCTCCACAACCAGACCTTTCAGGCACTGTAGAGCCTCATCCACCAACATCGCATGGAGCATTACCTACTCCAGTGCTTACTGCCGCAAAAGCTGTTTTGGCCTGGAGGATGTTTTTGATGCCAGCAACCTCTATTTCTGGTGACCTCAACTCCTTGTCGACCCTGTCTGGTTGCTAGGTTTTGTCCAACACAGAATCATCATCATTTTCATTGTCTTCCATGATTCGGCTGACAAGTACCTCTGTGTGGGAAATGGACAGCCTCCTCCCACCCTGCCTGGTTGGCTCTTGTTCAGATTGTTACAACGAAGAACAATGTTCCTACCAGCTTAGTTCACCGAGCCTACAATACAGATTGTCCATCTCCTCCGGCACCACGTCTTCTGAAACCAAAGGCTGACTGTTCATGTGTTTCAAGATATCAAGAAGTATTTCTGGTGTTGCATGTTCCTTAGCCTCTAGGGTGCTGTGGGTTAGGGGTCTTATGGACAGAATAGAAACCGGTGTCATTTACAGATTTGAAATTCTATTATGTACATCATTAATGGAAGAGGTGGACTCAGCTGAACGCTAACTCCAGCTGATGGTCTGACTGTCATAGACTACATCTTCTGATTGAGATAAGTGATTGAACATATACTTCTTTACGCCCTTCACTTCCTCCTCACTGAAACATTTTCAAAAGGCAAAGGAATGGACTTGGGTTTGGTATTACTACTGCTGGGACAGTTGCTGCCTGCACTACTGGTGCTGTTAGAGCTCCTGTTAGCACAGCCACATCCTTATCAATGATATTAGTTTTTTTTAATAACACTCAGTCATGTTTGCCACCCATGACATCTTTAGGTTTAGCACACATTTTTCACAAAAGTATATTTTTTAATTTATTATAAACTTGGTTACCAAAAGTATCCATTTTTTAGTTTGAATTCCTCCTGCTCATGACACAAAAAATCTTAACAATGAAATAAAGTGGTCACTACATAGGTACTCGCATGGAAGGTATTTTGTGGCAACAGCCTGCAGTTTTCTTGTGATTCCTACGATTGTTAAATGTAAATTTATCAAACAGTTTTTTTTAATCTTTTTTTATTCATATTTATTACACAGTAATGATCCCTTCACCTCTTTAGACAAAATGAAAAATAATTTAATGAAACCTGTAATAAACATGCGGCAACAGCGACAGTATGGTTTTGGGGCTATGGTATCTAGAGTAGACAATTAAAACTAGCATTTTAAAAATAGAAAAATACTTTTTATAGACATTAAGGGTGCATAGGAAAATTAGAAGTTGGCCTTGATTTTATTTCAAATATTTAAAATTATGTAATTTTGTGAAAAAAAAACTGAAATTTAACATTATTAGCCAATTTACTACATTTCAGCAGGTGACCAAGACTGAAGTTGTATTATGCCACACAAGACCAGCATGGCAGATCGTACAGTGGTTACTTTATGAGGAAACCACTGCCAAGATCAGAAAAATCTGATTCACGTACAGTGTCATGGAGAATAATTAGTATAACTTGCATGTTATTTAATTAAATATATGCTCACGCTGGGATTTAGAGGGAAGTGATTGGTCCTATTGAGTGAATGACAGCTAACTTTATGCATGCTCCTGCAGAAAAGGATGTCAATCATTGAGCCATTTAGCCCACTGGACCTCTCAGCCCAGAATGAGCAGGGATTTTAATCAGTAAGTTACAAATCTTCTTAACTCCTCCTGCTCTATAAAATGATGGCAGTAGATTATATAGCATTTCAAGATGCAGGTACGCTTTAATTTAAATATGTAATTAGTCAATCGCATAAGAGTAACTTGCTGCATAAAAGCATGTGGACAATCAAGATGGAAAAGGACAATTGAGAGAATAGTTAAAATATTTCTGTTTTCTCATTTGTATTTTTTCATAGCTTCAGATTTCTACAGTTTTGATACAACTTATATTGCTAGTCTTGACATCAAAAACAAGAACCCCATTAAAGATGCTTCAGGATTCATTCAAACATGGATGATCATATGCCTCTGTTAAGAAAGAGGCCATCAGGATAATGTGAACTGTTCTTTTTTGAACTGCTGGGACGTTCACTCAGAGTAGCTTTTTGACTTTACAGAGAATGGTGCTAAAATCTTGTAGCATCAGTTTAATGAAACGAGTAACAAATATGCGGCAACAGCGGCAGTATGGTTTTGGGGTGTATGGTATCTAGAGTAGACAATTAAAACTGGTATTCCAAAAAATAAAGAAATTCTTTTTATACAACTTAAGGGGTATTCCCATCTCTAATATCCTATCTCAATATGTAGTAGGTATAATAATAATATTAGCAAATACCACTAATTAGAAATGTAGTATAGTTTTTCTGATGCACTATGTCTCTTTCCTCATGTGCAAGCATCGCAGGACCTTAGGTATCCATGGTTACGGCCACTGGTATAGTGACAGTTTGTTAGCTAGTTGCTAGTGGTCGTAACCATGGATACTTAAGGTCCTGCAATGCCCTGCACATGAGGAAAGAGACATAGTGAATCAGAAAAACTATACTACATTTCTAATTGAAGGTATTTGCTAATATTATTATTATTACACCTACTACATATTGGGATAGGATCTTGGAGATGGGAATACCCCTTTAAGGGTGAATAAGAAATAAAAAGGTCATGTGCCTTTACAAAAATGGATGGGACCAGAAAATGTAGATAGAATCACGTCCCATGAGCAAGCACGTTCAACTGGCCATTGTATTCAGGTGGCTTGTGTACATGTCTAATATTAGACCATTGGAGCAATGAAGAGGGCGCAACAAAATATTTTAACCAATGAACACTCCTTGGTAGGTAAACACTAGTGTTTAAGTTTAAGGATTAGGGGAGACTTTTCCATAATACTGCAAAAATTAAGATGCTATTTCTGAATTATATCCCAGCTGTATTAGTTCACAGTCACACACTGAGTGGTGATGATGAGACTTCTACAACAGTTCACTGTGTATCACTTGAATTTGGATTTCTAGTCAAAGACTGAGAATATGTGGCAACAGCAGCAGTATGGTTTGCTTTTGTTGCTATTTTCCAATACTCGGAGCCTAACTATATTTTTTTTAGCATGTAACATTTTATTTATATTCTATATTAATATTATAATATTATATAAATATTCTATTTTAACGACAACAGAAAGTATTTTACTGACAGGCCAATACATAACTGACCCCTCCGACTCACAACACATAACACCTACACAGAACTACTACGAGTCATAGGAGGTCAAACAACATGTTTAGACAAAACATAATTATATTGATTATTAGACAAAACATTAAAAAAGGACATATAATAAAGCCCTGACCCGTGGCATGGGCTCAAGAAAGGGGAAAAGTTCCCACACAGTAATACAGAGGTATCAGTAAGGCTCACAGAAAGGCTCAGTGGAAGGCTCACAGGTAATACATTAATGTAGCATAATAATAAAGAAAAAGAGGAAAAAAGGGGACGAATGTATAATGCCCTTAGTAACCTCAGAAATCATGGTCTTCCCTGTTAAAAGCATATCGGGATAAATACAAAGCTAAATTGTACAGGGTAATTTACCCTGCCCTGTGGTTCACAGAATCATACATGGCCACATGTAGGCACCATGCTGCCCATAACATTCCTCTCCTCCAATTCAATAACTAAGTCTAAATGTAAGAGAGTCAAATTAAATTAGCCCATAATAAATGTGATATAGTGTATACCTTGCTTCCACGCCAAAGATCTTGTCCTGTCCCAACGCATGTTTCGGTGCCAACAGGCACCTTTCTCAAAGGAAGTAAAGTAGCCTAATGTGTGCATACTAGTGTTGCTCCTTTTAAATCTATTTCACAGCTGCCTCCTGTGATCAGCACGCTGAGTGTCCCAGCGCATGTGTACCAGCCCCCACAGCATGTGAAGCCCGGCATCCGGGTCACCACGGCCCCGCACACAGGTCAAGGAGTGCACATCACATGACCTAATGTGTGTGCGCGCCACGCGGACCTCAGCCATCGCGTGCCGACGCCAGAGAACCGGGACGCACACGCGCATCCAGCGCCTACGCATTGAAGTCCCACATGCAGCGCGGCTCACATCCCCGATAACCATCTGCTCATGGTCTGCCTACCACAGACATGACCACGGACAAAGCACCAAATGTAAGAAAAAAGTAATAGGAGGAGGAGGAATACAGATTGAGATAAAAAAAATGAAAGGGGAGGGGTGGGAAGAGAATGAGAAAGAGGGACCCCCCTCAGAGGAAGTTAATAAATTGATGAAGAATATCAGTCAAGATCCATTCAGTTCACATTATACCAGTACCCAAAAGACACATATCCTATTGGGCTATCATAGAGAAATCATCATGTCCCAATCAATTGCACCTATTACCTTACTGCATAGAAGGCACAGAGTAAAAAGTTATATTTATATTTAAATGTATCTACATCTATCCAAACACCAATAAATCCCCTCCACCCATGGCCCCACCCCCCACATTCCCCCAAACAGAAACCCCACACCCCCAAACCCCTATGCACCACTCAATAAACATGCACAAGAGCAGTGCATGGTTGCAACATAAAGTCCAATGTGAGATGAAAAATCCAACCTGAATGTGCTCCATATCACAAAATGTTGTTATGATGATACATTCATCTCAATGCTGTACACTGTGTTCCAAATTATTATGCAAATAATATTTTCTCAGATTTTCCCAAATTACCTTTATGAATTGCAGTCATTGTAATTTTCCAGTCAAATAACTATTAGAGTACAATTGAAAGGTTTTTGTACAAACTGCCTATGATAACAGTATATTTAAAAAAAAATAAAAAACTCAAACTGCACTCAAAATGCATGTTCCAAATTATTATGCACAGCAGAGTTTTCAACCTTTTCATTTTAATAAAAAACAAAAAAATGTTCATTTTTGAAATTATAAGCATTAGCAGGTTATTACAGACTGAAATCAAACAGTTTTCAACTCAAAACTTTATTCTAGGTGATGTTTCATTTGCACATAGGACCCCTTGTTCCAAAGGAGCTTCTGAACTCTCTTATCCATTGAATTTGTCAGGTTTTGGATGGTTTCTGCTTTTCTTGTTTTGCATGAGGACAGTATACTCTCCCAGAGCTGTTGCTTAGATGTGAACTGCCTCCCACCATCATAGACACTCCTTTTGATGATGCTCCAGAGGTTCTCAATGGGATTGAGGTCAGGGGAGCATGGGTGCCACACCATAAGTTTGTCCCCTTTTATGCCCATAACAGCCAGAGATGCAGATGTGTTATGTGCAGCATGAGATGGGGCATTATCATGCATGAAATGATCTCGATGGTCCAGATGGATGGAGTGGAGGATGGCTGGTTGATGGACACCCCATGCAAACATGGCTACGGCGCTAGCAAGGAGGAGGTGGAGTAATGTTTTGGGCTGGAATCATGGGGAGAGAGATTGTCGGCCCTTTTAGGATCCCTGAAGGGGTAAAGATAAACTCCATAATGTATGTTGAGTAGTGTTGAGCCACCCCCGTAGTGTTCGAGTTCGGTTCGGTTCGTCGAACACCCGTGTTTTCGCCGAACTGTTCGTCGAACTGTTCGTCGAACACCTTCGAACACCGTTAAAACCAATGGCAGGCAAACAAAAACACATAGAAACACATAGAAAACACCTTCAAAGGTGTCCAAAAGCTGACAAACTGCTCTGAAGACACAACTAACACATGGAAAAGTGACAAGTACATATAGTCATGCGAAAAGAAAAGAGGTGGAGGAGTAAAAGGAGGGGGAGACACAGATATAGGCATGTCATGCCCTTCTAAAATCCAAAAAGTGAGAAGCCGACACGTTCAGTCCGCTCCTGCCCGTGCCACCTCCATGTCGCCGGGTTTGTGCCAGAGCCGTGGTGAACCCTGACGGCCAGCATCCCTCTCCCAATACTGGTGCCTGTCCACTGGTGGGTCGAGCGAGCCCCCCTGTGGTGGAGGCAGCTCTAAGCTTTTTAATTTAAATTGTCTCTCTAATTTGAATTAATACACTTTAAATCCATTTACAAGGATCTATTAGAGGGCAAGTCTCATGCCAGCAGCCGCGTAATTCCAGCTCCAGTAGCGTCCACTAAACTGCTGCAGTTAAAAAGCATTTATAAGGATCGAGCTCGGCTGTCCACCGCAAGGCATCCTACTGCCAGTCCCAGCCCCTATGCCTTGGGGTGCCTCCTGATGCTCTTCACTGAGTATCCCGTGGTCCCGAAGCATTTCCTTTGAAAAAATTAAGTGTCCAAACTACAGGTGGTGTAGCTTGCTTAACAGCCGGGATAATCCGCTGACTAGCAGACACTGCTACTAGGCACAAAGTATTTCCTGGGCTAGATGCAGTTAAAAATTCGTAATTAGATACTCTCGTTGGATGCTGAGAAAGCATTCCATAGAGTCTCCTGGCACGCCATATATGATTCTCTTAAAAAGCTTGGGGTAGGGGTCTAGGGGACCCTTTTATAGCCAAAATCACGGCCCTGTATCGCAATACGTCACCTAGGCTGAAGATAAATGGAACTAAATTACCCTGAGGGCTCGGTTGCTACAGAGGTATTGCACCTCACCCAGAGGTGTGATATCTCACTCTCAGGTAAGGATGGAGTGTGGATCAGGACCCGACACCTGCATGCATTACACCACATTGCCGTGGGGAAGGGCGACCAATATGCCCCTGAGATGGGCACGACAGTCCCTGTTCCTGGCTGGAGTGGGGGGAGGGAACACTTAGGAAGGGGAACCCTGTAGTGCAGGAGCAGGGTGGAAGCAGTTCCTGGGTGCATTGAGAAGGGAGTATAAAAGGTGGGCACCATCTTAGTTCAGTGCAGAGAAGTCTGAGCAGAAGTGGCAGGGAGCAGGGGCTCTGCATGAGCTCTGCTCCGGAGGCGGGCCTAGTAACAGAGGCCCAGGCCTGGAAGAGGGAGAAGGAAGGAAGAGGAGCGGAGAAGGCTCCAGGAACGAGGAATGAAGGGATCCCAGGGGTGCGGACGGGCAAGTCGCCACCGCACGCCCGAATCCACCTGCGTGGAGGGGTCAGGCCAAAGGGGGAGACCGGTCCCCGAAACTAGTGGAGGCAGGAAACGACCCTCAGCTAGAAACAGGAGGCTGTGACATTTTATGTGGCGCAGCCCCTCGCTACACCCGCTAGGAAGGCACCACATAGGGTCAGGGAAACTGGCGCCAAGTTTACCAAGAGGAGGCCCGAGGCAGCCGGACAGAAGGGTTGGTAAGAAAGGCCAGACAAAGGACACACAAATGGGGTCCTGTGAAGCGCTCCAAAGTTATCTGGGAGTTGTCTGAGCCCCTCACCTGGTGAGCACAGTACGACGTGGGCAGCCGTTACCTGCAGACGTGGTCTGGATAATAAGAACTGTGAGTAAAGGCCCTGGACTGCATCACTGACTCCGTGTCGTTACTCCTGCTGCCCTGCACCATCACCCCCATCCTCCGCATACACTGCCCTGAGTCTATACTCCTCCCGTGGGGAGTTATGCTACGCTCTGCTGCACCCACAACACCAGCCTCAGCGGTCTGCCCTGGAGCGGCGGTTCACACTGACCGCAATCCACGGGTGGCGTAGTCGGACATTTAAACATCAAAACCACATAAATAGTTCCGCCACTGGTTTGACCGCCCTGAGCCACGGAACCGGGTCGCCGCCACGGAGACTACAACCACCAGCATCCACCAAAAAGGGTCCGGCTTCCGGTGTCCCAAGGCCCAGGGTGCGCGTCAGAACATTTTCATCACCTTTCACAATCACCAATGGGACAAGGCAGGGATGTTCTCTGTCCCCTCTCTTATACATCCTAGTGACGGAGCACCTGCTCTCATCAATTCGCCATAACCCCAATATTAGGTGGATTGAGGTGGGAGGCACCGAGTACAAGTGCTCTCTATTTGCTGATGATGTCCTAGTATATATCACTCAATCACATATATCCATCCATGCTGTTATGGCTGAAATAGATCACTTTGTTACATGGTCAAATTTTAAAATCAATGCAGCGAAGTCTGAGGCCCTCGATGTCTCCCTCCCCAAATCCATATATGATTCCATCCAGTCCAACTTTCCCTTTGCCTGGCCCTCACAGGGTATCAAATACTTAGGAATTCCTATTCATAGAGACCTCTCCCATCTATGTTATCTTAATTTTGGGCCCTTTATTGAACAACTCCATACAGACCACGGTTGGCAAGTTAGAACTGTAAGATTCACTACGTGAACCACTGGTGTTTTGTGGAAAAGCACATGTACACTATAATGTGTGTTCCAAATTATTATGCAAAAAGTGTTTAGGAGTGATAAGGGAAGAATTTGTTTGTTTGTCAGTTAAACTCATTGATGGTGATGTGTGTCAGGGCTCTTTATATCACTGTAAGCAATTGCAGACACCTGTGCTAATTAGTTTGGCAGGTGTGTCCAATGAAAGGCAAGACTACTTAAGAAGGCTGTCTCACATTATTAAGCAGCCTACATTTTCTGCCAAAATGGGAAAGAAAAAGGATGTGTCGGCTGCTGAGAAGCAACAAATTGTGGAGTGTTTAGGTCAAGGCATGACTACAATCAGCATTGTGCGATGATCAGGATGAAGTGTCTTGGCAATCAAGAAGTATGTAGCTGATTCACAGTGCACACGTGTGCATGCTGATAAGGGCAAATTGAGGACTCTTTCCTACAGGCAATTACGGTTAAAAGAGCAGCGGCAAAAAAGCCTTGTCATAGCAGCAGACAAGTTTTTGAAGCTGCTGGTGCCTCCAACGTCCCCCGAACAACAAGATGCAGGGTCCTTCAGAGGTTTGCAGCTGTGCATACGCCATCCTGTCGACCTCCTCTATCCACTTCACACAAGCAGAAACGGCTCCAGTGGGCCAAACATTACATGAAGACTGATTTCAAAACTGTTTTGTTCACGGATGAGTGCCGTGCAGCGCTCGATGGTCCAGATGGATGGAGTGGAGGATGGCTGGTTGATGGACACCCCACGCAAACACGGCTACAGCGCCAACAAGGAGGAGGTAGGGTAATGTTTTGGGCTGGAATCATGGGGAGAGAGATTGTCGGCCCCTTTAGGATCCCTGAAGGCGCTAAAGATGAACTCCATAATGTATGTGGATTTTCTCAAACAGCACTTCCTGCCATGGTTGGTTCAAGAAGAAGAACCGTGTATTTCACATCAAGATCATTTTTTTGCATGATAATGCACCATCTCATGCTGCACATAAAACATCTGCATCTCTGGCTGATATGGGCATAAAAGGGGACAAACTTATGGTGTGACCCCCATGCTCCCCTGACCTCTACCCCATTCAGAACCTCTGGAGCATCATCAAAAGGAGTGTCTATGATGGCGGGAGGCAGTTCACATCTAAGCAACAGCTCTGGGAGGGTATTCTGTCCTCATGCAAAACAATTGAAGCAGAAACCATCCAAAACCTGACAAATTCAATGGACGAGAGAGTTCAGAAGCTCCTTTCGAACAAGGGGTCCTATGTGCAAATGTAACATCACCTAGAATAAAGTTTTGAGTTGAAAACTGTTTGATTTCAGTTTCTAATAACCTGCTAATGCTTATAATTTCAAAAATGACAATTTTTTTGGTCTTTATTAAAATGAAAAGGTTGATCGAAAAGTTTGGGGGATCTAAGAGTGTGGCAACCCAGTAGTC
This sequence comes from Phyllobates terribilis, assembly GCF_046119375.1. NCBI lineage: Eukaryota > Metazoa > Chordata > Amphibia > Anura > Dendrobatidae > Phyllobates > Phyllobates terribilis. The sequence goes on from NW_027362769.1 coordinate 291,077,433, forward strand.
ATGATTACTTCGAATTCTGACAATATGAGGGTCATGTTGCAGGTAGTGCAGCAAGAAGGCACTTATGTGTCTTGCGCATCTCGGAGCCCCAAAATTATTTTCCGGGCTAGATGCAGCTAAAAATTATTATTAATTTTAAATCTGGTGGAGCTTAGTATAGATGGCCTAATAGGATCAGTGCTGCACACTGCTACAAAGCCCAAATTATTTTCCAGCCAAGATACAGATAAACATGATTAGTAATTTTATATCTGGTGGAGCTTATTATAGATGGCCTAATAGAATCAGTGCTGCACACTGCTACAAAGCCCAGATTATTTTCCAGCCAAGATACAGATAAACATGATTAGTAATTTGAAAGCTTAAAACGGTTGGTAGGGTGATTTTAACCAATCATCCATCTTTTACTCTCCCCAGGATGACACAGGGGTAGAAAAGTCATTTCGGATCCATGATTTGTTCATCTTTATGAACGTGAGTCTGTCTACATTATCAGTGGAGAGCCGCGTGCGCTTATCTGTCAGCACACCACCAGCAGCGCTGAACACACGTTCAGACAGAACGCTGGCTGCGGGGCATGACAAGATCTCCAAGGCGTAAGTGGCTAGCTCCGGCCATTTATCCAGATTGGAAGCCCAAAAAGAGCAAGGGTCCAGTGACACAGTCATGGCTTCAATGTTTACTTGGAGATACTCCTGTACCATCGTCTCTAGGCGTTGACTATGTGTCAGACTTCTTGTCTCCTGTGGCCTTGCAAAGGATGGGCTAAAAAAGTGGTGAAATGATTGCGCAAAATTGATGTTACCAGCAGATACTGTGGTTCTGTTACGGTTTGAGTGCTGAACACTTGACGGTCCCACGGTTGGCAAGTTGGAACTGTGAGATTCACTACGTGCACCACTGGTGTTTTGTGGAAAAGCACATGTAAGATTCTGCAACAGTCTCTGCTGATACTCCTGCATGCGTGCATCCCTTTCTATGGCAGGAATAATTTCTGCAAATTTACTTTTGTACCGGGGATCTAACAGTGTGGCAACCCAGTAGTCAGGATTATTTCTAATTCTCACAATTCGAGGGTCATGTTGCAGGTAGTGCAGCAAGAAGGCACTCATGTGTGTTGCGCATCCAGGAGCACCAAGTCCCTGTTGTGTTGGTGGCGAGGTAACAATCATGCTTCCTTCCTCTGTCCTCTCCCCCCAACCTCGCACAACAGAAATGTGATCAAGGTCTCCCTCATCTGATGAGTCTTCCATCAGTTCGTCCTCCACTTCTTCCTGGGCTCCTGCACCTTCCTCACTAGTTTGGCTGCTACCATGTGCCCTGGTAAAACCATCTCCCCCCCCTCACATGCCTGCCGCCTTGGTGCTGCCAACTGTCTGGACCTTGCAGATGTTAGCCCTTCCGCATACAACTCCTCCTCCTCTACTTCCTCCATCTCCTCTTGTGCCACCACCTGACTCCGAATTCTGTTTAACATGTGCTCCAGCATGTAAATCACCGGAATAGTCATGCTGATAATGGCATCGTCAGCACTAAACATCTTCGTCGCCATTTCAAAACTGTGCAGAAGGGAGCATAGGTCCCTGATCTGAGACCACTCCTCCAGCGTGATTTGCCCTACGTCTGGATCTCGTTGACCCAGGCTATACGTCAGAACGTATTGCACCAGGGCTTGTCGGTGCTGCCACAGTCGCTGCAACATGTGCAGAGTTGAATTCCACCGGGTAGGCACATCGAATTTAGCTGGTGAAGTGGCAGGCCCAACGACTTCTGTAGAGATGTAAGTCGCTGAGCTACGGGATGCGAACGGCGGAAGTGAGCACACAGCGACCGTGCCCTCTGCAGAAGGCCATCTAGTCTGGGATAGTGGGCTAAAAATTGCTGGACAACCAGGTTCAACACGTGAGCCATACAAGGCACGTGTGTGACATTGACCCGGCGAAGGGCCGCACCCAGGTTTGCAGCATTGTCGCACACGGCCTTCCCTGGTTTCAGGTCCAGTGGAGACAACCATTCATGAAATTGGTTCTCCAGAGCTGACCACAACTCCTCAGCTGTGTGACTCACATTTCCCAGACATTTCAAAGTAAAAACCGCCTGATGACGTTGAGCCCTACTGCCAGCATAGTAAGGAGGTGTGCAGGATCCCTTCTGCGCAGTTAGAAAGCTTGTGGCATGACCAGACAGGCTTTGGGTGCAGGTGGAAGACCGAGAGGAGGTTGAGGAGGCAGAAGCAGTGGAGGAACTTTGACATAAAGAGGATTGAGGCACAACTCGTGGGGACGGCAAGACTTGGACAGCAGCCCCTTGTCCTGCTGTCACCATAATTACCCAGTGCCCAGTCAGCGACATGTAACGTCCCTGTCCATGCCTACTCGTCCAAGTGTCTGTGGTGAAATGCACCCTGTCACACACAGAGTTTCTCAAAGAAGCGGTGATGTTGTGTGCGACATGCTGGTGGAGCGCAGGCACACCTTTCTTTGAGAAGTAGTGCCGACTGGGCATCTGGTACTGGGGCACTGCGACGGACATAAGGTCTCGAAAATCCTCTGTGTCCACCAGGCGGAAAGGCAGCATTTCTGTAGCCAAGAGCTTGCAGATGGTGAAATTCAACCTCTTAGCTTTCTCATGGCTAGGAGGAAATAGTCTTTTACTTGTCCACATCTGAGGGACCGAGGGCTGGCTATTGTGCTTAAACGGGGTTGATAAGGGTGTCCCCGGCAACCTGCCGGTCTGTGAGGAAGATGCAGGCGGACATGTTAGGTTGCCTTGATCCAAAGGTGGTGCTATCAATGTCGGACAGCGCTCAACACCAGCTGGTGTTACCATCTCCAATGAAAATGATGACCTGCCAATCACGCTGGCTGTTGCGGGTAAAGAGGTGGCAGGTCTGCGTCCCAAAACAGGTGTGACTGCTGTCCCCCCAGTCACAGAGGATGAAGAGGCCGCGGATGCACAAGATATGGCAGACAGTGGTTGGCCCGGCCGGCTAGGCCGCATTGTAGCACACTGAGCTTCCCACTGCAACTTATGCTTCATGTCCATGTGCCGGTTCATGCATGAAGTACTCAAACTATGTATTTTTTGGCCTCTACTTAGCTTTTGCTGACAAATGTTACAGATAACACGAGTTGGGTCATCTTTATCGATCTGAAAAAATGCCCAGGCTATGCAAGGCTTAGCACCCATGCGACCTGAAGAGCCACCACGACTTGTGGTGAGAGGCAGAGTTGTGTTTGAGGATGCAGTTGTTGACGTGCTTCCAGTATTACGTCTCTGTCCAGGAAGGCGCAACCTGACCTCGTCGTCACTAGCATCTTCCTCCACCTCCTCTGCTGACCTCATCTCTTGGCTGACTGTGGGTTGACAGTAAGTGGGATCTCCAACCTCATCATCATCACCCTGTGCGTTATCACACCCGTCGTCCTCAGAGTCAACCTGTTCCTGCCCTGACAAAAAACTAAAGTTGTCGCTCCAATCAGGTATTTGAGTCTCATCATCGTCTTCCTCATTGTCTCCACCAACAGGAGTTACAGTTTGGGAATGAGGGTCTACATTATGGTCAGAACCTTCTGCGTCTGGTCCTGGATCCGACTCATAAAGATTCTGGACATCAGTGCAGATCATTTCCTCGTCTGGATTCACAGAAGCGCTGGAGTCGACCTCTGATTCCCAGGCTATAGTAGGAGTAAACAGCTCTGCAGACTCAACCATCTGTTCTACCTCATACTCAGACGGGCAGCTGGAGATTTGGGAGCTGTGAGGAAGCAAGTGCGATTGGGGTGACACCTTTGAGGACTGGAGTATTTGTGATGTTGAAGTTGATGTGGAGGAGAGCCCACTTAAAGGAGCACTTGATATCCGTTGAAGCACCTGCTGTTTTTGTGCCTCATCTGGAATTTGTAGCGATTGGCGTGGCCGTAAGAAAGGGATCTTATCACATTGTCCGCTAAAAGAAGTAGACATTTTAGTTTGGCTGGAAGATGGTCTTTCTTCTGCAGATGTTACTGTTGCTTTAACACCTACCCCACGGACACAACCTTTTTTCCCCTTCCCAACATGCCTATTCCCCTTTCCACCAGCAGCAGGCCTTTTTCCACTCATTTTGGTGGTTAACTAATTCACAACTCTGGAGTTGTTTGCACAAAAAAACAATGGATGGGAACCGAGCAGAGCTGAGTGGCCAAACTGTGGTATTAGGCCAAAACTATTGGCTGGGTTAGATGCAGAAAAAAATTATATTCAATTTGCAACCTGATGGAGGTCAGTATAGATGGACTAATAGAACAAGTCCCACACACAGCTAGAAGCCCAAATATTTTTTCAGAGGTAGATGCAGATAAAAATTATTTTTAATTTGCAACCTGATGGAGGTCAGTATAGATGGACTAATAGAGAAAGTCGCACACACTGCTAGAAGGCCAAATATTTTTTCAGAGCTAGATGCAGACAAAAAATTATTTTGAATTTGCAGCGTGATGGAGGTCAGTATAGATGGACTAATAGAACAAGTCCCACACACAGCTAGAAGCCCAAATATTTTTTCAGAGGTAGATGCAGATAAAAATTATTTTTAATTTGCAACCTGATGGAGGTCAGTATAGATGGACTAATAGAGAAAGTCCCACACACTGCTAGAAGGCAAAATATTTTTTCAGAGCTAGATGCAGAAAAAAATTATATTCAGTTTGCAACCTGATGGAGGTCTGTATAGATGGATTAATAGAACAAGTCCCACACACAGCTGGAAACCCAATATTTTTTCAGAGCTAGATGCAGAAAAAAATTATATTCAGTTTGCAACCTGATGGAGGTCTGTATAGATGGATTAATAGAACAAGTCCCACACACAGCTAGAAGCCCAATATTTTTTCAGAGGTAGATGCATAAAAAAATATATTCAGTTTGCAACCTGATGGAGGTCAGTATAGATGGACTAATACAACAAGTCCCACACACAGCTAGAAGCCCAATATTTTTTCAGAGCTACATGCAGAAAAAAATTATATTCAATTTGCAACCTGATGGAGGTCAGTATAGATGGAGTAATAGAACAAGTCCCACACAGCTAGAAGCCCAAATATTTTTTCAGAGCTAGATGCATATAAAAATTATTTTTTATTTGCAAGCTGATGGAGGTCAGTATAGATGAACTAATAGAGAAAGTCCCACACACTGCTAGAAGGCCAAATATTTTTTCAGAGCTAGATGCAGAAAAAAATTATATTCAGTTTGCAACCTGATGGAGGTCTGTATAGATGGATTAATAGAACAAGTCCCACACACAGCTAGAAGCCCAATATTTTTTCAGAGGTCGATCCAGAAAAAAATATATTCAGTTTGCAACCTGATGGAGGTCAATATAGATAGACTAATACAACAAGTCCCACACACAGCTAGAAGCCCAATATTTTTTCAGAGCTAGATGCAGAAAAAAATTATATTCAATTTGCAACCTGATGGAGGTCAGTATAGATGGAGTAATAGAACAAGTCCCACACACAGCTAGAAGCCCAAATATTTTTTCAGAGGTAGATGCAGAAAAAAATTATATTCAGTTTGCAACCTGATGGAGGTCTGTATAGATGGATTAATAGAACCAGTCCCACACACAGCTACAAGCCCAATATTTTTTCAGAGGTAGATGCAGAAAAAAATATATTCAGTTTGCAACCTGATGGAGGTCAGTATAGATGGAGTAATAGAACAAGTCCCACACACAGCTAGAAGCCCAAATATTTTTTCACAGCTAGATGCAGATAAAAATTATTTTTAATTTGCAACCTGATGGAGGTCAGTATAGATGGACTAATAGAGAAAGTCCCACACACTGCTAGAAGGCCAAATATTTTTTCAGAGCTAGATGCAGACAAAAAATTATTTTGAATTTGCAGCGTGATGGAGGTCAGTATAGATGGACTAATAGAACAAGTCCCACACACAGCTAGAAGCCCAAATATTTTTTCAGAGGGAGATGCAGATAAAAATTATTTTTAATTTGCAACCTGATGGAGGTCAGTATAGATGGACTAATCGAGAAAGTCCCACACACTGCTAGAAGGCCAAATATTTTTTCAGAGCTAGATGCAGAAAAAAATTATATTCAGTTTGCAACCTGATGGAGGTCTGTATAGATGGATTAATAGAACAAGTCCCACACACAGCTAGAAGCCCAATATTTTTTCAGAGCTAGATGCAAAAAAAAATTATATTCAATTTGCAACCTGATGGAGGTCAGTATAGATGGAGTAATAGAACAAGTCCCACACACAGCTAGAAGCCCAAATATTTTTTTCAGAGCTAGATGCAGATAAAAATTATTTTTAATTTGCAACCTGATGGAGGTCAGTATAGATGGACTAATAGAGAAAGTCCCACACACAGCTAGAAGCCCAATATTTTTTCAGAGGTAGATGCAGAAAAAAAATATATTCAATTTGCAACCTGATGGAGGTCAGTATAGATGGACTAATAGAGAAAGTCCCACACACTGCTAGAAGGCCAAATATTTTTTCAGAGCTAGATGCAGAAAAAAATTATATTCAGTTTGCAACCTGATGGAGGTCTGTATAGATGGATTAATAGAACAAGTCCCACACACAGCTAGAAGCCCAATATTTTTTCAGAGGTAGATGCAGAAAAAAATATATTCAGTTTGCAACCTGATGGAGGTCAGTATAGATGGACTAATACAACAAGTCCCACACACAGCTAGAAGCCCAATATTTTTTCAGAGCTAGATGCAAAAAAAAATTATATTCAGTTTGCAACCTGATGGAGGTCAGTATAGATGGAGTAATAGAACAAGTCCCACACACAGCTAGAAGCCCAAATATTTTTTTCAGAGCTAGATGCAGATAAAAATTATTTTTAATTTGCAACCTGATGGAGGTCAGTATAGATGGACTAATAGAGAAAGTCCCACACACAGCTAGAAGCCCAATATTTTTTCAGAGGTAGATGCAGAAAAAAATATATTCAGTTTGCAACCTGATGGAGGTCAGTATAGATGGAGTAATACAACAAGTCCCACACACAGCTAGAAGCCCAATATTTTTTCAGAGCTAGATGCAGAAAAAAATTATATTCAATTTGCAACCTGATGGAGGTTAGTATAGATGGAGTAATAGAACAAGTCCCACACACAGCTAGAAGCCCAAATATTTTTTCAGAGGTAGATGCAGAAAAATATTATATTCAGTTTGCAACCTGATGGAGGTCTGTATAGATGGATTAATAGAACAAGTCCCACACACAGCTACAAGCCCAATCTTTTTCCAGAGGTAGATGCAGAAAAAGATATATTCAGTTTGCAACCTGATGGAGGTCAGTATAGATGGACTAATAGAGAAAGTCCCACACACTGCTAGAAGGCCAAATATTTTTTCAGAGCTAGATGCAGAAAAAAATTATATTCAATTTGCAACCTGATGGAGGTCAGTATAGATGGACTAATAGAATGATGCTATGCCCAAAAGATTTTACTTCACTATGTGCAGTAAAAAAATTGGTATTCTATACACAGTTGGTATATCTTGCAACACAGATAGGCTACTCCACTGACTAACACACTCTGCAATAGGCCAAAAAGGATTAGCTTTGCTAGATTCAGCCAAATGCTGTGAAAAAAACTTGCACAGCACTGGCACAGACCTGCCTTGCAAAAACTGATAGGAACTGATGTAACCTAGTCCTGAAAAGGACTCCAATTACAATTAGTCTTTACTCCCACAACCTATCTATTTAAGAGCACAGACCTGCCTGATAAAAGTCGTAGGAAATGCTGTAACCTAGTCCTTAAAAGGACTGCAATCACAACTATTCCCTACTCCCAAGCTATCTGTAGATTTGTGCGAAAATTGGCTTGAAATTAACAAGGTATAGCGCACACAGCAACAGCGGTGCCGTCTAACACGCAGCTGCAGCAGTGAGAAAATGGTGGCGATGGGGAAAATGGCTTGGTCTTATAGGGCAAGGACATGTGACATACACTGCCAATGACACATGCCCTTGCTTGTGTGAAAAAAAGCACTTCGCTCCGTGTGTGCGCTGCTGATAGGCTGACAGATTGCACCTCCCCACTGTAAATGCGGGAAAGAGAAAAAAAAATGGAGATCTTCATTATTCCTGCAGAGATCCATCCCCTGCCCCTCCCCCCACCCCGCTGTACACTCAAACTGCGTATTAACATTAATTTTCATCATTACTGAGAAAAAATCCAGTTATGATTTTGGTGCACGAACAGTTATCGAACATAACCTCGAACAGCCGAATTTTTCTCAAATCGTTCGTGTTCGCCGAACGGCTCGAACACCGCCCAAAACAGCTCGAATTTGAGATTGGCGAACAGTTCGAGTAGAACAACGCTCATCTCTAATGTTGAGTTTCTCAAACAGCACTTCCTTCTATGGTTCAAGAAGAAGAACCGTGCATTCCGCAGCAAGATCATTTTCATGCATGATAATGCCCCATCTCATGCTGCATATAACACATCTGCATCTCTGGCTGGTATGGGCATAAAAGGGGACACACTTATGGTGTGGCACCCATGCTCCCCTGACCTCAACCCCATTGAGAACCTCTGGAGCATCATCAAAAGTAGTGTCTATGATGGCGGGAGGCAGTTCACATCTAAGCAACAGCTCTGGGAGGGTATTCTGTCCTCATGCAAAACATTTAAAGCAGAAACCATCCAAAACCTGACAAATTCAATGGACGAGAGAGTTCAGATGCTCCTTTCGAACAAGGGGTCCTATGTGCAAATGTAACATCACCTAGAATAAAGTTTTGAGTTGAAAACTGTTTGATTTCAGTTTGTAATAACCTGCTAATGCTTCTAATTTCAAAAATGACCATTTTTTTGTTCTTTATTAAAATGAAAAGTGTAACGGGTCCGGGAGGCGGACTGTAACGGGTCCGGGAGGCGGAACCTCTGAGCTACTATACAAGGGGGCGGCCCTTGTAAGGGAGCGGGTGGCAGTCTCTGGGTGAACGGACAGGGAGTTACGGCAAGTGATCAGGGCAGTCTCTGGGTAAGGGGTAGGTACGACCTGTGATGGCAGAGCCTCCGGGTAGGCTAGCAGGCAGGTGGTAGATGTGTGCTCCCAGGTGAGCAAGCGAGAGTCTCTGGAATAGCTGATGGTCACCGCACGTGACAACGGGACCTCCGGGCTGGCAAGCAGGCAGGTAACGGAGATGCGCTCCCAGGTGAGCGGGCAAGAGTCTCTGGAATAGCTGATGGTCACCGCACGTGACAACGGGACCTCCGGGCTGGCAAGCAGGCAGGTAACGGAGATGCGCTCCCAGGTGAGCGGGCAAGAGTCTCTGAGATAGCTGGTGGTCACAGCACGTGACAACGGAGCCTCCGGGCTGGCAAGCAGGCAGATAACGGAGAAGCGCTCCCAGGTGAGCGGGCAAGCTGGTCCATAGACAGACTGACCGGAGAAGTAAGGCAGACCGTCGGACCTCAGACTGGCAGACAGGTAACAAGTATTCAGGCAGGAATCAGGCAGGTAACTGGCAGGTACTGGCAGGTAACTAGCAGGAAACTGGCAGGAAACTGGCAACGGGACCTGAGGGCTGAAGCACAGGTGAGACACAGGTGCAAACAACATTGCTCGGGCACCTCCATTTTGGAGGAGGTGCCTTATATATGATGAAGTCCTCCGGCCATTGGCCGGGGACTCTTTAGGGCGGCGCGCGCGGCCCCTTTAAGAGGAGGGGAGCGCGCGCGCGCGCGCCCTAAGCACAGGGGCCGGGAAGGAGCGCGCGCTGAGAGCAGAGCAGGAGGAGGACGCCGGGACGGAGCGCGCGCTGACAGCAGAGCGGGGGGAGGAAGCCGGGCACGGAGCAGAGCGGTGAGAGGAGCAGCGTCCCTGCCTAGCAGAGGGCAGGGACGCCGGCACTACAGTACCCCCCCCTTTAGGCCCCCCCTTTTTTAGGCCAGACAGAAATTTAGCTAGGATGAGAGGGGCATGGATGTTCTCCCGGGGCTCCCACGTTCTCTCCTCAGGACCAAACCCCTTCCAATCTACCAGGAAAAAGGTCTTTCCTCTTACCCTTTTGGTGGCAAGAATGTTCTCTACCTCAAACTCGTCCACAGCAGAAACCGGAGCAGGAGGCGTACCTGTAGACTTGGAAAAAGAGTTAAGTACCACAGGTTTGAGGAGAGACACATGGAAGGAGTTAGGGATCCGTAAGTTGGCCGGGAGTTTCAATTTATAGGCCACCGGGTTGATCTGACTGATGACCTCCAGTGGGCCGATGAACCGAGGCCCTAACTTATAGGAAGGGATCTTGAGCCGGACATATTTGGACGAGAGCCAGACTTTATCCCCAGGGCGGAATTGAGGAGGGTCCAGACGTTTTTTGTCAGCGTGTCTTTTCATACGCTCGGATGACAGAAGAAGTGCGGACCGGGTACTCTCCCATATGGAGGAAAATTTGTTAACAAGAGATTCCGCAGCCGGATTGTCCGCCGAGGTGGAGACGGGAAACGGGATCCGAGGATGCTGACCGTAGACTACAAAAAACGGGGATTTGGAGGAAGACTCGCTCTCGTGATTGTTGTACGAGAATTCGGCCCATGGCAGGAGATCCACCCAGTCAGAATGGTGGGCATTAACGAAGTGCCGAAGGTAACTGGTCAGGTTCTGATTGATCCGCTCCACTTGACCATTAGACTGTGGGTGGTAAGCGGAGGAGAAGTCCAGGGTGACGTCCAGCAATTTACAAGTGGCTCTCCAGAAACGGGAAGTGAACTGTACCCCACGATCCGACACGATGTGACGGGGCAGGCCATGAAGACGGAAGATGTGGCGGATAAAGTCTTTAGCCAGCTCGGGTGCAGACGGAAGACCTGGCAGTGGAATGAAGTGAGCCATCTTGGAGAAGCGGTCAGCGACCACCCAAATGACCGTACAACCGGCAGAGACAGGCAGATCAGTAATGAAGTCCATCGCTATATGCTGCCAGGGGGCAGCAGGTACTGGCAGAGGTAGGAGGCGGCCGGCCGGCAGGTGTCTCGGAACTTTGTTGCGGGCGCAGGACACACAGGCAGAAACAAAGTCTATTACATCCTTGTGCAGGTTAGGCCACCAGTAGTGCCGGGTAATAAGCTGGAGGGTCTTTTTCTGACCGGCGTGGCCAGCTAGTTTAGATGAATGACCCCAGTGTAGAATCTTCTCCCGATCAGGTACTGGTACGAACGTCTTACCAGGAGGAAGACGATTTAGACTCACGGGAGCCACCTGCATTACTCTGGCGGGATCGATGATATGTTTCGGATCCTCCTCGAGATCAGACACCAGAAAGGATCGAGACAAGGCATCCGCCTTGACGTTTTTGTCAGCCGGGCGAAAATGAAGGACAAAATCAAAACGAGCAAAAAACAAGGACCACCGGGCTTGGCGCGGGTTAAGTCTCTGGGCATGCTGGAGGTAAGCCAAGTTCTTGTGGTCAGTGTAAATTATTACCGGGTGAAGAGCCCCCTCGAGCAGGTAACGCCACTCCTCCAATGCCAGTTTGATGGCCAATAACTCTCGGTCTCCTATGGAATAGTTGCGCTCAGAGGAGGAGAAGAGTTTAGAGAAGAAGCCACAAGTTACCATCCTCCCGGAAGATGATTTTTGAGTAAGTACCGCTCCGGCTCCAGAGGAGGAGGCGTCAACTTCCAGGAAGAACTGCTTGTTGCCATCTGGGCGATGCAGCACCGGGGCGGAAGAGAAGGCCTGTTTAAGGGAAAGAAAGGCCTCCTCTGCTTTGGGTGGCCACTCTTTGGGATTAGTACCTTTACGGGTGAGCGCAGAAATTGGGGCCGTCCGGGAAGAGAAGTGTGGTATGAAGAGGCGGTAGTAGTTGGCGAAGCCCAGGAAACGCTGAATGGCCTTCAACCCCTCCGGTCGGGGCCATTTCTCGATGGCAGACAGTTTCTCAGGATCCATTTGAAGGCCGGTCTGAGAGATAATGTAGCCCAGAAACGGAAGCGAGGTCTGCTCAAAGAGGCACTTCTCAAATTTAGCGTAGAGATGGTTCTGCCTTAGCCTGAGCAGGACCTGACGAACGTCCCTCCGGTGAGTCTGGAGATCCGGAGAGAAGACCAAGATGTCGTCCAGGTACACCACTACGCAGGAGTAGAGAAGGTCCCGGAAGATGTCATTGACCAACTCTTGAAAGACGGCAGGAGCGTTACAGAGACCAAAGGGCATTACCAGGTATTCATAGTGGCCGTCCCGGGTGTTGAATGCCGTCTTCCATTCATCCCCCTGACGAATACGAACCAGGTTGTACGCCCCACGAAGGTCCAGTTTGGTGAAGATCCTAGCCCCCCTCAGACGATCAAATAATTCTGGAATGAGCGGAAGGGGGTACTTATTCTTCACCGTGATCAGGTTTAGGCCTCTATAGTCTATACAGGGACGGAGAGAGCCGTCCTTCTTTTTGACGAAAAAGAAGCCTGCTCCCGCCGGGGAGGTAGATTTCCGGATGAATCCTCTGGCCAGATTCTCCTCAATATATTCGGACATTGACCGGGTCTCAGCAGCGGATAAAGGATAGATACGCCCACGGGGAGGAGTAGTACCGGGTAGCAGATCGATGGGACAGTCGTATGGTCTATGTGGTGGTAATGTCTCTGCCTCCTTTTTATTAAAGACATCTGCATAAGACCAATAAGGAATCGGAAGTCCAGGTAGATTAGCTGGGGTAGGAGAGGGACGAACGGGATGGACGGGAACCAGGCAGGTCTTATGACAGTCTTGTCCCCAGCGAAGGACCTCTCCGGTTTGCCAGTCTAGCACGGGTGCATGTCTCTGGAGCCAGGGCAGACCTAGCAAGAGGGCGTGAGAGAGTCCAGGCAGAACATGAAAGGAGATACTTTCAGAATGCAGCATTCCCACCTGCAGGGTAATGGATTCGGTGATGAGTTGAATGGGGCGAGGTAAGAGGCCCCCATCCACGGCAGCGACAGACAAGGGTACAGCCAGAGGTTTGGTGGGGATGCGGTATTTCTCAACCAGGGACTGTGAAATAAGGTTCCCGGCTGCTCCAGAGTCAAGTTGGGCTAGTTCGAAATAACGGTTCTCCCCGTAGATGATCGAAACTGACAACAGCAGGGATGGAGAGGATTTATTCTTGTCTAGGTGGACCTCTCTGAGCGAACCTAGACACAGGCGTTTCCCGACCTCTCCGGGCAGGCACGGATCCGGTGCTCCTTACTGACACAGTAGAAGCAGCTCCCCTCGGCACGGCGTGAGTCCTGACGGGTTTTGACCATCTTGGTCTGGTCGACCTGCATAGGCTCAGGAGAGTGTACCTGGGGAGAGATGGAGGGAATGACGGGTTTCTGGAAAGTAGGAGCTAAACGTGGAATCCTTCTCTCACGGGTGACCTCTTTGGCACGCTCCTGAAACCGTAGGTCAATTCGGGTGGCAAGAGTTATTAAGTCATCGAGAGTGGTAGGAATGTCCCGACCGGCAAGTTCATCTTTAATACGGCCGGACAGACCCTCCCAGAAGACGGAAACCAGAGCGTCGTTATCCCAGGCCAGCTCCGAGGCAAGGGTACGGAACCGTATGGCATATTGGCCCACGGTGAGACTCCCCTGACGGAGGCGTAGCAACGATGATGCAGATGAGGTCTTCCGTCCGGGTTCGTCGAAGACTTTCCGGAAAGCCGTGAGAAAAGCAGGCAAGTTGGACACCAGGGGGTCTCCTCTCTCCCATAGAGGATTCAGCCAGGCCAGGGCCTCCCCGGTGAGATGGGACATGATGAAGGCAATTTTGGCCCGGTCGGAGTTAAACTGGTAGGACAAAAGTTCAAAATGCAGGGTGCACTGATTCAAGAAGCCCCGAGCCTGGACGGGGTCGCCTCCGAAGCAAGGAGGTGCAGAAAGCCGGGGTCCGGGGTAGGATACCATAGTATTAGTGAGCAGCGGAGCCGCCGGATTGCAAGATATGGCACTGGCGGAGGTTGTTGGTGGATCAGACAGAGTGTTCAGGCGAGTATTAACATTCCGCAGGTGACCCAGGATGGCCTCCTGTTGGGACCTCTGACGGGACAGTTCAAGAGCGAGGTCCGAGAGCGAGGGAGCTTGGGTGCCACCGGGTTCCATGGCCCGAGCAAACTGTAACGGGTCCGGGAGGCGGACTGTAACGGGTCCGGGAGGCGGAACCTCTGAGCTACTATACAAGGGGGCGGCCCTTGTAAGGGAGCGGGTGGCAGTCTCTGGGTGAACGGACAGGGAGTTACGGCAAGTGATCAGGGCAGTCTCTGGGTAAGGGGTAGGTACGACCTGTGATGGCAGAGCCTCCGGGTAGGCTAGCAGGCAGGTGGTAGATGTGTGCTCCCAGGGGAGCAAGCGAGAGTCTCTGGAATAGCTGATGGTCACCGCACGTGACAACGGGACCTCCGGGCTGGCAAGCAGGCAGGTAACGGAGATGCGCTCCCAGGTGAGCGGGCAAGAGTCTCTGGAATAGCTGATGGTCACCGCACGTGACAACGGGACCTCCGGGCTGGCAAGCAGGCAGGTAACGGAGATGCGCTCCCAGGTGAGCGGGCAAGAGTCTCTGAGATAGCTGGTGGTCACAGCACGTGACAACGGAGCCTCCGGGCTGGCAAGCAGGCAGATAACGGAGAAGCGCTCCCAGGTGAGCGGGCAAGCTGGTCCATAGACAGACTGACCGGAGAAGTAAGGCAGACCGTCGGACCTCAGACTGGCAGACAGGTAACAAGTATTCAGGCAGGAATCAGGCAGGTAACTGGCAGGTACTGGCAGGTAACTAGCAGGAAACTGGCAGGAAACTGGCAACGGGACCTGAGGGCTGAAGCACAGGTGAGACACAGGTGCAAACAACATTGCTCGGGCACCTCCATTTTGGAGGAGGTGCCTTAAAAATGATGAAGTCCTCCGGCCATTGGCCGGGGACTCTTTAGGGCGGCGCGCGCGGCCCCTTTAAGAGGAGGGGAGCGCGCGCGCGCGCGCCCTAAGCACAGGGGCCGGGAAGGAGCGCGCGCTGAGAGCAGAGCAGGAGGAGGACGCCGGGACGGAGCGCGCGCTGACAGCAGAGCGGGGGGAGGAAGCCGGGCACGGAGCAGAGCGGTGAGAGGAGCAGCGTCCCTGCCTAGCAGAGGGCAGGGACGCCGGCACTACAAAAAGGTTGAAAACTCTGCTGTGCATAATAATTTGGAACATGCATTTTGAGTGCAGTTTGAGTTTTTTATTTTTTTTAAATATACTGTTATCATAGGCAGTTTGTACAAAAACCTTTCAATTGTACTCTAATAGTTATTTGACTGGAAAATTACAATGACTGCAATTCATATAGGTAATTTGGGAAAATCTGAGAAAATATTATTTGCATAATAATTTGGAGCACAGTGTATTGCATCCATTGTCCTCCTAGTGCTTTAGGTCCTGAAGGCATTCATACGGCGATCAGAAGAAATTTCACACGGAGATATGTCTCAACAGAAGGCAGCATATTCATCTATATATGTGTTGCGTATATTAGATCCAAGTCATGATATTGTGAATAGAATCTTTTAGATGCTCTGTTATGGGCTATTCTTATAAAAGGTGAAGAATAAGATGTATTCCAGCCAAAAGCGTTTAGGTCAGTGGGAAGGTTTAACTATTAGAAACGCTGCTGATCTAGAATGGGGGACTTAGATTGCTTTCTCTGAAAGCTGCACATTTATAACTTAGAGTAGTTGAAGGAAGCTCTGATTAGGCATTCTTTGCATAAGAAATTGTGAGTGCGAAGAGCCTTAAAAAAAGTTGTCCACCTTTTCTTACTTTAATGCATGTATTTTCAGCTAAAAAATAAAATTTTGCATTATTCACATTCTATAGTTTTTGTTTTGCACTGTCTATTGTTAGCTGCAAAATGGTTTAACTGAGATTTGATCAGTGAGCTCATTCTGATGGTCCAATTTGAGAGTCTGTAACTCTTTTGTCTGTCTTTTTCTAAGCTCCACTCAGTTGATTTGGGATCTCGGAACAGAGCAAAGCTGAATGTTTTTGGAAACAAAGAGCCAATAAAAAACTATTGGTGAAAATTTTTTAATAAAATCAAAAGAAAAATTGATTTTTAGTGACATCTAGTTGCATTTAAATAAAAAAAAGTCTGTAAAGTTGGACAACTGCTTTAAGGCACTAGCAAGATCAAATCTACCATGCAATAATTTTATTGTATGTATTTAGAATAGATTGTAAAATGTAAGCTCATGACTACAGGGCCATCTCCTTTCTGTACCAGTCTGTCATTGTAAGTTTGTTTTCTGTAATCTATAGTATATTTGTATTTTGTATGTAACCCCTTCTAATGTAAATGGAATTAATGGTGCTCTTATAATAAATAATTATATTAACAATAGTAATAGATTGCATTCAATTGAACTTTTCATTTGAGCTAACTCTTAAACAGAAAATATCATACAGACATAGAATAAGGCTTTCTTACAATTTTTAAAACTGCAACCACTCACTTGATCCTAATTAATCAGTCTCTACAATATCATTGAACTTATACTGTACTCTCAGATTTAACCAAATGTATTCAATAATACTTGAAGTCATGATATTTAATTACAAAAGCATTCAGTCTAAAGATAATAACCATAGTTTATAAACCTTTGCTATTATATTCTGACATTGAATTTTAATAAGTAAATGTCTAATAAGTAGACATTGACAAAATTTACTGGGGAGAAAGGCAAAATGAGCAATTGTAAGTACACAGTTGTGTATAATATGATGACTACAATATATTAAAATGATAAAAACTTTGATGGGAATGTTTCTTTAATGCAAAACAAGCAATCTTGTGATGTTTTATCTTAGTGTTTATGTTGGTATATTTACACTAACATAAAACATCACAAGGTTGGTTGTTTTGCATTAAAGAAGCACTCCCATCAAAGTTTTTATCATTTTAATATATTGCAGCCATCATGTAACACTGTGTACTTACAATTTCTCATTTTGCCTTTCTACCCAGTAAATTTTTCTCTTTTCTTTCCTTTGTGTAGAAGCAGACAAAACCTAAGATGAAAACAAAATAAGCAAATCCCTTGCAGTAAATAAATAAACAGCAATAGAGCATGAAAATAATATAGGGTGCATATCTAACGGAATTTTGGTAAAAAAAACGTAAAAGTCATCCCACCACATCAAGGTGACCCTATTTGGGATGGTCCGAACCTCTAGTATTAAAACCTTACCATTTGTCAAGTGATGTAATGTGAATAAGGGCTGAGAAGGACTGAGACATGGTTAATGGACATCCAGCCATGGGGAATTATATGAATGTAATGTCCAGCTCAAGGAAAAGGGAGGCCACACCCTTATTTGCAAAAACACAAACAAATTGAAGCAAAAACCTAAAGAAATGAACTGGAATATAAATTGATGTGCATGCAGCGTGTGGGCACATGTTCACACTGGCCACTAAACAGACAAAACCTGAGATAAAAACAAAATAGGCAAATGCCCTGCAGTAAATAAATAGCAATAGTGCATAAAAATAATATAGGGTGCTTAGTTAACATAATTTTCATAAAAAAAAAGTAAAAGCCATCCCACCAGGTCAAGTTGACCATATTCGGGACAATCCTATCCTATAGTATTAAAACCTTGCCATATGCACAGGGGGTCTTAGTCCTTCTCAACCCTTAATCACGTTACGTCAATTGACATATAGTAAGGTTTTAATACTTGAGGTTAAGACTGTCCCGAATACGGTCACCTTGACGTGGTGGGATGGCTTTTATGTTTTTGTTGATCAAAATTATGTTAACTAAGCACCAAAAATATTTCCAGGATATTTGCTTTTTTTGTTTTTATCTTAGGTTTTGTTTGTTTAGTGTCCAGTGTGAACATGCACCTACAAGCTGAATGCAGACCAAGTTATATTCTAATTCATCTCTTTAGGTTTTTGTCTATGTAGAAACAGGAAGTTTTTTTCCCACTCAAAAATCATTCCCCTCTTCAACTCCTGACACAGCTGCTTCACCTCCACCTCCTGCCAGGGACTTTTGCAGTGACTTATGACTCATACAGTGAAAATTAACCTCCTATTTCTACATTGAGCCTAGAAAGATTCAGCTAGTCAATTTTAAATCATGTGATGTCATAGACCAAATGGAAAACAGAAGAATTAATTAGGTAGGAGGCAAAATGAGCAATTGTATGTAAACAGTGCTATATAATATGATGACTGCAATATCGTAATAGGATAAAAACTTTGATGGGTGTGCTGTTTTAAATATGAGAGTGTTCTTTTTAAAAAATGACTATCTTCAGTACATATATCCCATACATGTATTCTTACTTTTCTCTATACTTACTTTTTCTATCCATGAACCACTTCTGTAAAATAGGTTAAAAAAACATATAACAGATTACTGCTATCTTAATCCCTTAACCCCCGGGCGATTTTCAGTTTCTCATTTTAATTTTTTCCTTCTCTTCTTCCAATCGCCATAACTTTTTTATTTGTCTGTCAATATGGCCATATGAGAAATTGTTTTTTGCAGAACGAGTTGTACTTTTGAGTGACACCATTGATTTTACCACATCGTGTACTGTAAAACGGGAAAACAATTTCAAGTGTGGTGAGATTGCAAAAAAGTGCAATTCCACAATTATTTATTTGTTTATATTTACCATTTTTCCATGAAATTTGTATGAAAAAAATATTTTGATACCATTTTGGGGTAGATAGGATCTTTTGATTGCCTCTTATTGCATTTTATTGCAATGTTGCGGTAACCAAAAACCTTAAATTCTGTAGTTTTGATTTTTTGTCTAGCTACGCCGTTTGCTGATCATATTAATTTACTTTATATTTTGATAGATTGTACATTTCTGATTGCAGCAATACCCAATACGTGTATTTTTTTAATTTTCAAGAGAATGCCAAGACTGTGCAAAGCAGTCATCAAAGCAAAAGGTGGCTACTTTGAAGAACCTAGAATATAAAACATATTTTGAGTTGTTTCACACTTTTTTGTGAAGTATATAATTCCACATTTGTTAATTCATAGTTTTGATGCCTTCAGTGTGAATGTACAATTTTCAAAGTCATCAAAATACGGAAAAATCTTTAAATGAGAAAGTATGTCCAAACTTTTGGTCTGTACTGTATATAAAATCATTTGAAAACATACAAAGTTGCAAAACCGTGCCCCTGTCCGAGCAATGTATAAACAGTATGAACGGTGTGAAACAATAATCACTGGAGAAGCAACAATAACAATGAGTGAATATCAATTGTATATATACAGTACATAGTATACATCACGAAAGTGAGTACACCCCTCACATTTTTGTAAATATTTTATTATATCTTTTCATGGGACAGCACTGAAGATATGACACTTTGATACAATGTAAAGTAGTCAGTGTACCACTTGAGTAACAGTGTAAATTTGGTGTTCCCTCTAAATAACTCAATACACAGCCACTAATGTCTAAACAGCTAGCAACAATTGTGCCTAATTAGCCATTTTCCTTCCCTGGTGTCATGTGACTCATTAGTATTACAAGGTCTTGGGTGTGAATGGGGAGTAGGTGTGTTAAATTTTGTGTTATCGCTCTCACATTCTCATACTGGTCACTGGAAGTTCACCATTGCACCTCATAGCAAAAGCTCTCTCAGGATCTGAAAAACAAGAATTGTTGCTCTATATAAAGATGGCCTAGGTTATAAGAAGATTGCCAACACCCTGAAACTGAGCTGCAGCACTGTAGCCAAGACCATACAGCGGTTTAAAAAGACAGATTCCACTCATAACTGGCCTCACCATGGTCGACCAAACAAGTTGAGTGCACGCACTCAGCGTCATATCCAGAGGTTGTCTTTTCAAAATATAAATATGAGTGCTGCTAGCATTGCTGCAGAGGTTAAAGAGGTGGGAGTCAGCCTGTAAGTGCACAGACTATACACTGCATACTGCATCAAATTAGTCTGCATGACTGTCATCCCAGAAGGAAGCCTTTTCTAAGGATGATGCTCAAGAAAGCCTGCAAAAAATTTGCTGAAGACAAGAAGACTAAGGACATGGATTACTGGAACCACATCCTGTGGTCTGATGAGACCAAGATAAAATTTGATTCTGATGGTGTCAAACGTGTGTGGCGGCAACCAGCTGAGCAGTATAAAGATAAGTGTGTCTTGCCTACAGTCAAGCATGGTGGTATAAGAGTCATAGTTTGGGGCTGCACGAGTGCTGGTGTCTGTGGGAACCATGAATACCAACATGTACTGTGGCATACTGAAGCAGAGAATGATCCCCCTCCCTTCGGAAACTGGGCGGCAGGGCAGTATTCCAACATGATAACAACCCCAACACACATCTCCAAGATGACCACTGCCTTGCTAAAGAAACTGAGGGTAAAGGTGCTGAACTGGCCAAGTATGTCTTCAGACCTAAACCCTATTGAGCATCTTTGGGGCATTATCAAATGGAAGGTGGAGGAGCTCAAGGTCTTTAACATCCACCAGCTCAACAATGTCATCATGGAGGAGTGGAAGAGGTTACCAGTGCCAACCTGTGATGCTCTAGTGAACTCCATGCCCAAGAGAGTTAAGTCAGTGTTTGAAAATAATGATGGCCACACAAAATATTGAAACTTTGGGCACAATTTGGCCATTTTCACTAAGGGGTGTACTCACTTTTGTTGCCAGCGGTTTAGACATTAATGACTGTATGTGGAGTTATTTAGAGGGCACACCGAATTTAGACTGTTATACAAGCTGCAAACTGACTACTTTACATTGTATCAAAGTGTCATATCTTTAGCGCGGTCCCATGAAAAGATATAATAAAATATTTACAAAAATGTGACGGGTATACTCATTTTCATAATATACTGTATGTATATGTACTGTATATATACAACTGATATTCACTCATTGTTATGGTTGCTTCTTCAGTGATTATTGTTTCACCCCATTCACACTGTTCTTTTTACATTGCTCGGACAGGGGCACGGTTTTGTAACTTTGTATATTTTAAATGATTTTATAGATATTCTGTGTGTCCTTTTGTATCAATAAAACATATATTCATTAGGTGTGCACATCCTATTTGCATTGTTTCTTTTTTCTCTTTATTCTGTAGTTATTGCATTCAATACGGGGTGAAGCACCCTTGTCACGGGTGTGTCAGATTTGACAGACAGTCATATGGGATCCGGTAGTAAAAGGTCGCTGCGTTTGGTCTTGCAAACATCTTCCTGATCCTTTCATGGTCCCTCTCGCTTTAGGACTCATCAGTAATATACTCAGTTTCTCCAGAGAGTTGCTGGTGATAGAGCAGGTGATAGAGTGATTCTTATCTATTCAGCCCTGGAAATCTAGTAGTCGGCTCTAGTATACAACTTTCTTCATGGATTGTTGCCCTGTTCTCTCTATTGTCACCTAGAAGCTAAGTGTATTCCCTATTTTGCTTCCCGTGTGTGTATTTTAGTTTGCAGTGGGGCTGACTAGTGCTCACCCCTCCCCCTCCCTACCTAGGGCCTAGCTTTAGGGACAGCTAGGGTCAGGTTTCCTGCTCAGCGATAGGTGCAGAAACTATATAGGGTCCATAGGGGAGTCAGGGTTTGTCGTTTGAGCTGTTTAGGGGTCTACACTCTAGCTTTCCCAACTTGTAGGGCACCCTTCCCTTTTCCTGTTGTTATACCCTGGGTTCTCCCCATGCCCAGCGTGACGCACCCATACTTGTATCATGACTGTTTTAATATATGCCATTGATTTTGGTGAACCCCACTTTCCATGATTGTTGCTCTTTCAGATCACCTGTGCTAAATCTTAGCAACAATCTTGGGCCGGCATTCACAGTGTTATCATGATTGCAATCATGGGGATCTTCCATTAGATTTTCAGAAACACTCTCAAAATGAGAAAGTGAATAAAAAAAGTGTGCTTGATTCCCAGAAATAGAGAACATTATTATAAAGTTAGGATTGTTCTTTGATGATGCTGTTGTGTTCATGTGTTCGCCCCCCTGACAAAGGCTCGCTGAAACACTCGTTGGGGCGGATATGCGCTCACTCAGCCAACTGTACCCAATTTTCCTATTTAAAGGCATATATAAGTTTGTTCATTACATTGTGTGGTCATGGGTACATTTTTATCTATAGACAATAGTTAGAAGTAACGTTAGCATTGGGGTATGACAACTAATGGGTCCATTGTATGGATATACTTTTTTAACTGGATGTTGTCTGGGTGATTTGCATGTCCTTTTGGCATTTGCACATGGGCTCCATCACTTTTTCACATACTTGTCACTTTTGATATATATATATTCTTTTGCATTATGTATTAATAAAGCTTTCAGATTTTATATGATACAAATTGTGAGGACTTTTTTGATCGTCTTTTTTTGGGGTCTGTATATGTAGAATTGTTGGCGATTTGTCCCTTTATTATTAATCCAGGTGCATCCCATTGTGGATAAGTATTGTGAAATCTACCATTCACAATTGTTGGTGGCATATTATATTGACTGTTGTGTTCATATGATGTATTTATGTCCCTATATAAAAAAGAAAACTATGTTAATGAGTAATGGTTCAGTGGAACAATCCTTTAATCATACATTTGTGCTGTGTAAAATTGAGATAGAAAAGGTGAATTACTCAAATTTCTATTTTAAATTCTATGAATTCCCAATTTTGATGAACCATGTTCTCAGTGCACTGCCACTTTTGACTGGTCATCATCGAGGGGCTGTCACAGAAGAGAGATTGCAAATAAATTTTTAACATAATGAACTTTTTATTTACTTTGACCTAATTTCTTCCCTGCTGGTTTATATTATTTCTGCCTTAAATTTTAGTGGAGTTCAAAGTAGGTCATAGTCCAAAAATAGATCATTTTTTTATTTGTTGCTTTTAGATTTAACTTAATATGCTCCAGAGTGTAAAAGTGAAAAAATGTGAATAGGACATATATCACTCTTATTCAGCATATACAGACTTGTTTTTAATTTCTCTTGATATTTTCCTTTATAATGTATCACAAGTGATACCTGTGTCATTATAAGTTAATATATGATAAGTAAAGAAATTGCAAACCTCAAACTTGGCAAAGTTGCTGCACAGACATGTTGTGATATAGTCTGAGCTACCTTAGAACAATTTTCTGAGTATGTTGTCTTGACATCTCCTAATATTCTCCTCTTTGTGAGGAGATTATAATTTTATCCATAATACAAGGCCAGACCTTTGTACAACAACTGATTTATTTATTTCACTCTTACCAGTAGATAATGCGGCAGGAAAAAGACAAAGGCATTTATTGCAATTTGCACAAAATTATGTCAACAAATCACTCTAAAAAATATTAAATCCATTATGAGTCAATATTTTTACAATTCAAAAGGTAAAAAACTATAAAAAAATTTTGGACTGAATCTGTGTCATCTTTATTGTGAATTTTATTGGTGAGATTTATTATACTGAAGCTCCATAATTCATAAACTCTTTTTCCACAGACCCATAGACTTGCTTTGGCGACCCTGATCTTAGGCTAAGATTAAAAACTAACAAGTCTCCATTTTGTTTGCAGAGTACTCATACTTGGACATGTGAACATGCTCATAGACAAAAACGGATGCACATTCTATCAGTGAAAACCTTGGATAGAATGTGTATAAGAGCTAAACATAGACTTATGAAAAAATTATTTTTTTATCAGAGATAAGAGTAAACTAAATCAAAATTGTTTGGTACCTGCTACATTTGTGTGAGTCTAATAAATTCCCAAATTGTCTTGATGAATCTCACAAAGAGTTTTTGACTAACCCAATCAGATTCTCAGGTTGTCGCCCCCAAAATCAAAATCAATTAGTGGAAGCAGTGCTGATGAGAAGTAATTTAATGAGAGCCAGATCCAAGGCTCACTGCCAAGCGAATAGTCAGCATGTGCTAATGTTGGGGAAATGTAGTAAGGATATACACAGAGAACCAGGAATATAACAATATGTAGCCAAAATGCAGGATTAATCCAGAGGGTTAATTGAAACAAGAAAGCTGAGCTCAAGATTCAAGAGTTAAGAAAGGGTCAAAATAAACAGCTAATGTCCGTTTAATGTAGACCTTTAGGGCTCTATTTTATCTTCAAACTCCAGTTACTTTGTGAACTGGCCACTGCCACAGACAGAACAGGAGAGCCAGCGGTGCTTTGTCAAAAGACAACGGGGAGTAGGAGTCTCCAGGTACTTAATAAATGGATGCTGTTGTCAGAGGTGCAGCCACTAAGGGGAACTCACTACTGGGACTAAGGTGAATACCACTTTGAGAACATTACCAATTCATTTTTTTTTAGATCAATGTTAAGAAAACATTTTTCTATATTCTTTCTTGAATACCCATTACATTGTTACTTGGTTATAGACTGCATAATTTAGAACAGTTTATTTCTACTTCGATTTGTTTCTCAAGGAGGGACAGGTTAATTTCAACAAAATACTTCAAATGTATTATGCAGTGAACCTTGTACATGGTTTACATAACAATACGGAAATACTGGTATCCAACTACATTGATATTTCCTTTACTTTCAAGGCTAATGATCAAAATACCTGCTTTGGTATGTTTTGATAAACAGGAATATAGCCTAAGAGGTTGTACATTGTTAGTTGACTTTTCTGAAAACAAAAATGTTTGCTTCTTATTGGGGAAAAATATCTTTGTATTAAGATAATAAGTATTTGATATACTCCAGATTTTGCAAGTTTTCCCACCTACAAAGAATGGAGAAGTCTGTAATTTTTATCATAGGTACACTTCACCTGTGAGATACAGAATCTAAAAAGAAAAAACAGAAAATCACATTGTATGATTTTAACATAATTTTCACTTTATTGCAAGATATAAGTATTTGATACAATAGAAAAACAGAACTTAATATTTGGTGCAGAAACCTTTCTTTGGAATTACAGAGGTCAGATGTTTCCTGTAGTTCTTGACTAGGTTTGCACACATTGCAGCAGGGATTTTGGACCACTTCTCCGTACAGATCTTCTCCAGATCTTGCAGGTTTTGGAGCTGTTGCTGGGCAACATTGATTTTCAGCTCCCTCCAAAGATTTTCTATTGGGTTCAGGTCTGGAGACTGGCTAAGCCACTCCAAGACCTTAAAATGCTTCTTACGGAGACACTCCTTAGTTGCCCTGGCTGTGTGATATGGGTCATTGTCATGCTGGAACAACCAGCCATGACCCATCTTCAATGCTCTTACTGAAGGAATAAGGTTGTTGGCCAAAATCTTGCGATACATGACCCCATCCATCCTCCCTTCAATACAGTGCAGTTGTCCTGTCCCCCGTTGCAGAAAAGCACCCCCAAAGTATGATGTTTCCCTCACCATGCTTCACGATTGGTACTGTGTTCTTGGGGTTGTACTCATCCATCTTCTTCCTCCAAACATGGCGAGTGGAGTTGATACCAAAAAGTTCTATTTTGCTCTCATCTGACCAAATACTTATTTCATGCAATAAAATTCAATTTAATTATTTAAAAATCATACAATGTAATCTTCTGGTTTTGTGTAGCCTTGTGAATGAGACATTACCAGGGGGCTGCTACTAGAAGTTGGGAGCAGGTTATGACCCCGTCACGCCCCCTAATATCAGATTGCTGACAGGCAGACATAATCAGGTATCCGCATGACTACATGTGCACATGTGGATATTAAGCGATTCAATGTGCGGATGGTTCCCGGGTCTGGAGAAGAGGAGACTCTCCTCCAGACCCGGCTACCATAATACCTGTTAAAAAAAGAATTTAAAATAAAAAATAAGCATTATACTCACCTTACGAGGTCCCCCGGTCTTCTGTATGATGCGTCCTGGCTCCCCGGCGTCTCGCGATGGTCTAAAAGGACCGTCCATGACGTCATTTAGTCATGTGACACGTCACGAGACCGCTGACGTCGGCGGTCGCGTGACCTGTCACATGACTAAATGACGTCATGAAAGGTCCTTTTAGACCACCGCGAGCCGTACAAGAGACCGGACGCATCGGAGAAAAGACCGGAGGCCATCAGAAGGTGAGTATAATGTATATTTTTTATTTTTTACCATTTTTATTCCTTTTTCAACTATTAACTTGGTCACACTATATAAATCTATGCCGGTTGCATGGATTTATATAGTGTGACCAAGTTGTCAAGCACTTTTCCAAGTGATGCTAAAATCGCTTGGAAAAGCGCTTGATAACCCACAGGCAGAAATGCATGCAAAAACGCTTGACAAATGCTGCTACCTGGAAGGAAAAACACATGTAAAATCTGCATGCATTTTTCCTGCCACGGAGATGCGGAAGAAATCTGCAGCATTTCTGCATCATGGGCACTTAGCTTTAGCCTGTTTGGGTTATGACTTGTTCACTATCATCAGTAGTAAAACTCAGGTTTCCAAGCTTTCTTAAAACCCAGCCTCCTCTAACCTTTTGTCAAAAACGGCATCAATGGGTTCTTCTAAGCAGCTGCCTAGCACTCTGAAAATGAAAATGGTGGAGGCCCACAAAGCAGGAAAAAGGCTATAAGAAGTTAGCAAAGTGTTTTCAAGTTGCCCTTTCCTCAATTTGAAATGTAATTAAGAAATGGCAGTTAACAGGAACAGTGGAGGTCAAGATAAGGTCTGGAAGACCAAGCAAAATTCCAGTGAGAACTGCTCGTAGGATTGCTAGAGAAGCAAATCAGAACCCCTGCTTGACTGCAAAAAACCTTACCATTAAGCATGGGGGTGGATCAGTCAAGCTTTGAGATTGTAATTCAGCCAATGGCACAGGGAACATTTCAAGGGTAGAGGGAAGAATGGATTCAATGAAATTTCAGCAAATTCTTGATGCAAGCATAACACCATTTGTAAAAAAACTGAAGTTGAAAAGCGGATTGATTCTACAAATGGATAATGATTAGTATTGAGCGAGTATGTTCTGTTAACCCTTTCACCGAGTATGCTTGGGCGAGCACCGTGTAGTTACAGCTGCTCAGTGTTATGTTTAAATCACTCCCGCGTGCATTATTTGCGACTGTTTGACAGCTTTATTACATGTGAGGAATGATTGTTTCTTTTGCGTTCCTCACATGTAATAAAGCTGTCAAACAGTCGCAAATCATGCATGCGGGAGTGATTTAAACATAACACCGAGCAGCTGTAGCTACTCGGTGCTCGCCTGAGCATACTCGGCGAAAGGGTTAACAGAACATACTCGCTCAACGCTAATAATGATCCTAAACAGACTTCAAAATCCACAATAGACTACCTCAAAATACGCAAGCTGAAGGTTTTACAATGGCCCTCACAATCCGCTGATCTAAGCATCATTGAAAATCTGTGGCTAGATTTCAAAATTAGTGATGATGAGCGAACTTGTGGATGTTCGGGTCTGGCAGGTTCGACCAATATACAGTTAAATGTTTGGTTCGCATCCGAATTTGACCCCGAACTCGAACCCAATACAAGTCAATGGGGGACCTAACTTTGGTGCTTTAAAATGGCTGTAAAATGGTCATAGTAAGGGCTAGGGGGGTGCAAAAGGAAGAAAAATGGGGGTAAGAGCAGGACAATTGCCCTGCAAACAAATGTGGATAAATTACTTACATCCCCTAAATTAGTCAGTAAACATTGAGTTAATTAGTTTACCCAACAGACTGGATAGAATCAATAAAATGGTGTGAGGCTAGACAACACACAGTCCAAAAGCAATGTAAGTCAATGCAGAATATTCTTATCAACGTCATGTGTAAATGTCCATCCATTGATTGAAACCCACTCAGAGTTAAATCACATTAGTAAGAAAAGTAGACAGCTGTGAACTGGTGTTGATATTCTTGGAAGAGGTCAATATCCATGGATCTTCCTAGCCTTTTTACATCAGTTCACAGCTGTCTGCATAGCCTTTACTGGTTATTAAAATGTGGGGACTAAAAAAAGTGACGTGGGGTCCCACCTATATTTAATTCCAGCAAAGGCTATGCAGAAAGTTGCGGGCTGATATTAATAGACTGGGATTGGGCCATGGATATTGGCTCCCTCCTAGACTAATAACACCAGCCCTCAGCCGCCCCAGAAATGGCGCATATATTAGATGTGCCATTTCTGGCGCTTAGCCTTGGCTCTTCCCGCTTGCCCTGGTGCGCTGGCAAGCGGGGTAATTGTTTTGGGGTTGATATCAGCTGACATCAAGCCCAGGGGTTAGTAACGGAGAGGCATCTATAAGACACCCCCATTACTAACCCTGTAGTCAAAAGTAAGAAAGACACATAAAGAAAGTTATTTAAGTAAAAAAAACACTCCTTGACAAATCCCCTCTTTTATTAATTTATTAAGATAAAAATAAAAAATCAAAGTAATCCTCACCTGTCTGCCGTTAATCCATAATGATGAGGTCCCATGATGATCCCCGACTCTGCTCCATCCAGATGCAGTGCTAACCGGTGACATTACTAATGTGACCGCTCAGCACAAGCAGCCAGAACACACTGATGGTAGCTTGTGAAATTGGCTACTGCGATGAGCAATGAAGTCACTAAGGTTAATGCAGTTGATAGCCGTTGAACTGCGGTAAACTTACTGAGGTCACCTCAGTTCACAGTCACTCATCAGTCCGCCACTTTCGCTGAATTCATGAGAACCGGTGCCTGTGAATTTAGGTGACCTTACTGATGTTGCCTCAGTTTATATGCACCAGTTCTCATGAGTTCAGCACGAGTGCCGGATTAATGAGCAGTTACTCATCAGTCTTGGACTCGCACGGCACCTCTGAACTGAGGTGACCTCGGTAAGGTTACCGCAGTTCATCGGCTCTGAACTGCTATAAGCTTAGTAACGTCATCGCTCGTCGCAGCACCCGGATATACACGCTACTGTCAGTGTGTTCCGGCTGCTCGTGCTGAGCGGTCACATTAGTAATGCCACCGCTTAGCACTGCATCTGGATGGAGCAGAGTCAGGGATTGTCTTGGGACCACATCATTATGAATTAACAGCGGACAGGTGAGGATTACTTTGATTTTTGATTTTTTTATTATATATTAATAAATGGGTGAAAGAGGAGATTTGTTGGGGAGTGTTTTGTTCAAATAAAAGACTTTTCTCTGTGTGTCTTTCTTACTTTTGACTATGGGGTTAGTAATGGGGGTGTCTGATAGACATTTCTCTGTTACTAACCTCTGGGCTTGATGTTAGAGGACAAAAAAACAGCTGACATCAACCCCAAAACCATTACCCTGCTTTCCAATGCACCAGGTCTAACAGGAAGAGCCAAGGCTAAGCACCAGAAATTGCACATCTAATGCATGCGCCTTTCCTGGGGCGACTGAGGGCTGGTGTTATTAGTCTGGGAGGGGGCCAATATCCATGACCCCTTCTCAGCCTATTAATATCAGCTCGCATCTGTCTGCATAGCCTTTGATGGTTATTAAATATAAGGGGAACCGCTCTTCATTTTTTGGGGTCCCCCCAATTTAATAACCGATAAAGGCTACATAGACCGCTATGAGCTGAAATTAATAGGCTGGGAACCTTTATGGATATAGACCCCTTTCCAGAATAAGAACACTAGCTCATAACTGTCTGTTTTCCCTTGGTTGGTTTTAAAAAAGATGTGGACTGCACTTTTTTTTTTTTACACAGTCAGGCCGGGTCACGTGTTACGCCAATCACAGCCATGCCGTTACTTGACATGGCTGTGATGGAGCCAGAAGTGCCCACTGCCTTAAAGCTTGTTGATTGGCTGCGCTGCAGCATTTCAACAAGCTTTATTAGGAAGACGAACCCAAACTGGAAACCGGACATACAGTAAGTAGTCCGTGTTCGGGGTCAGGTACCAAACATTGGAAGTTCGGTAAGAACCCCAGACTTTACAGTTTGAGTTCGCTCATCTTTACTCAAAATAGCAGTGCATGCAAGATGACCCAGGAAACTCACAGAACTGGAAGAATTTTCCATCGAATAATGGATGAAAATCCCTCAAACAAGAATTGAAAGACTCTTGGCTTCCTACAAAAAGCGTTTACAAGCTGTGATACTTGCAAAAGGGGGAGCTACTAGATACCATGCAGGGTGCCCAAACTTTTGCATTGGCCCATTTTCCTTTTTGTAATTTTTAAAATTTAAAAAATGACAATTTTTTTTGTCTACTGTACAAAGGAAATGTGTCATCTTTAACTTTAGCCCTTTCATTGATCAATTTATCTTCAACTTGCTTAACTGTTCACAATAACAATAATTTTGACCTGGGGTGCCCAAACTTTTGCATTTCACTATATGTATTGTGGGGAAAATAAGTATTTGATACACTGCCAATTTTTCAAGTTTTCCCACCTACAAAGAATGGAGAGGTCTGTAATTTTTATCGTAGGTACACTTCAAGTGCAAGAGACAGAATCTTAAAAAGAAAATCCAGAAAATCACATTGTATGAATTTTATATAATTTATTTTGCATTTTATTGCATAAAATAAGTATCTGATACAATAGAAAAATAGAACTTAAAATTTGGTACAGAAACCTTTGTTTGCAATTTACAGAGGTCAGACGTTTCCTGTAGTTCTTGACCGAGTTTGCACGCACTGCAGCAGGGATTTTGGCCTACTCCTTTATACAAATCTTCTCCAGATCTTTCAGGTTTCGGGGCTGTCACTGGGCAACATTGAGTTTCAGCTCCCTCCAAGGATATTCTATTGGGTTCAGGTCTGGAGACTGGCTAGGCCACTCCAAGACCTTAAAATGCTTCTTATGGATAGTGTTGAGCCACCCCCGTAGTGTTCGGGTTCGGTTCGGTTCGTCGAACACCGGGATGTTCGAGGAACTGTTCGTCGAACTGTTCGTCGAACACCTTAGAACACCGTCGAACACCGTTAAAACCAATGGCAGGCAAACAAAAACACATAGAAACACATAGAAAAAACCTTCAAAGGTGTCCAAAAGCTGACAAACTGCTCAGAAGACGCTTTCTTTAAAAAAGCCGGCCGGCAATTCAGCAGCGGCATACACCGGTACCCGACTATTTAGACAAGAAGGAATAGAGCCTCACACATAGATTAGATAGATAGAAACATGTCAGTCACATATATATGAAGTACAGTGACAATGTTGCTTACTGTACTTGTCATTTAGTGTAAAGGATTTGTTAAAAAAAATAATAGTGTTTTCATGCACTGTCTCTTTAAAAAAGCCGGCTGGCAATTCAGCATCTGTACCCGACAATTTATAACAGACAGAATAGAGCTTCACACATAGATTAGATAGATAGAAACATGTCAGTCACATATATATGAAGTACAGTGACAATGTTGCTTACTGTACTTGTCATTTAGTGTAAAGGATTTGTTAAAAAAAATAATAGTGTTTTCATGCACCGTCTCTTTAAAAAAGCCGGCCGGCAATTCAGCATCTGTACCCGACAATTTAGAACAGACAGAATAGAGCTTCACACATAGATTAGATAGATAGAAACATGTCAGTCACATATATATGAAGTACAGTGATAGTGTTGGTTACTGTACTTGTCATTTAGTATTAAAATAAAGGATTTATTATTAAAAAAAATTGGCGTGGGGTTCCCCTTAATTTTAGTCTCTAGCGGAGGTTAAGCAGACAGCTGGGGCAGATGTTTGAAGCCTGGGAAGGGGGTAATACCCACGGAGCTTCCCAGGCTACTAATATGAGCCCCCAGCTGAATACATAGCCTTTACTAGCTATTAAAATGGGGGACCCCCCCAAAAAAAATGACGTGGGGTCCCCCCTAATTTAATAGCTAGCAAAGGCTAGGCAGACAGCTGGGGGCTGATATTAATAGCCTAGGAAGGGAGACATGAATATTGGCCCCCTCCCAGGCTAGAAACACCAGCCGTCAGCCGCCCCAGAAATGGCGCATTCATAGGATGCGCCAATTCTGGCACTTAGCCTCGCTCTTCCACGCTGCCCTGTAGCGGTGGCAGGGGGTAATAGGGCTGGGGTTGATGTCAGCTTATAATGCCAGCTGACATCAAGCCCAGGTTAGTAATGGAGAGGCGTCTATAAGACACCCCCATTACTAACCCCATAGTCAAAGTTAAAAGAAAACACAAACACCCAGAATAAAGTCCTTTAATTGAAATAAAGACACAGTCCTTTATTGTTCTAAATTAAACCATACTTACCATCACGCCCATTCCAGCTGAAGCCAACGATCTCCTGCAATAAAAGAAAAATAATAAAGCAACATCATCCTTACCTTTCCATGGTTCCCACGACAGCTTCAGCTCTGCTACATCGAGATGACAGGCTGGACCACAGCAGAACGCTGCCATCCAGCCTATCATCCCGCAGACAGTAAGAAGCGCAGGCTTGCTTGCGCTCTGCAGTGTCTGGCTGTGACGGCATAAAGATGAGACGAGTTCATGTCCAATGAACTCGGCGCACCTCATGCACGTCACTGACAGTGTGGGAAAATTCTCACGCTGAAGCGCTGAGTGCAGGAAAATTCTCCCACGCTGTCAGTGACGTGCATAAGGTGAGCTCATGTCCAATGAACTCAGCTCACCTCCTGCACGTCACTGACAGCGTGGGAGAATTCTCCTGCACTCAGCGCTTCAGCGTGAGAATTCTCCCACGCTGAAGCGCTGAGTGCAGGAGAATTTTCCCACACTGTCAGTGACGTGCATAAGGTGAGCTCATGTCCAATGAACTCAGCTCACCTCCTGCACGTCACTGACAGCGTGGGAGAATTCTCCTGCACTCAGCGCTTCAGTGTGAGAATTCTCCCACGCTGAAGCGCTGAGTGCAGGAGAATTTTCCCACGCTGTCAGTGACGTGCATGAGGTGAGCCGAGTTCATTGGACATTAACTCGGCTCATCTGGATGCCCTCACAGAGAGACACTGTGGAGCGCAAGCAAGCCTGCGCTTCTCAGTGTCTGCGGGATGACAGGCTGGATGGCAGCGTTCTGCTGCGGTCCAGCCTGTCATCTCGATGTAGCAGAGCTGAAGCTGTCATGGGAGCCATGGAAAGGTAAGGATGATGTTGCTTTATTATTTTTCTTTTATTTCAGGAGATCGTTGGCTTCAGCTGGAATGGGCGTGACGGTAAGTATGGTTTAATTTAGAACAATAAAGAATTGTGTGTTTATTTCAATTAAAGGACTTTTTTCTGGGTGTTGTGTTTTTTTTAAATACTTTACTAGAAATTCATGGTGGTCATGTCTAATATTGGCGTGACCCCATGAATTTTGGGTTTAGGGCCAGCTGATAATGCCAAGCTGGCCCTAACCCCTTTATTACCCAGTGAGCTACCGCATCAGGGCCCTGGATGAGTTGGGTACAGCGCCAGAAGATGGCGCTTCTATGAACGCGCCATTTTCCGGGGTGGCTGCGGACTGCAATTTGCAGCGGGGGTGGCCCAGAAAGCTTGGGCCTCCCTGCGCTGCGGATTCCAGCCCCCAGCTGCATAGTTGTACCTGGCTGGACACAAAAACAGGGCGAAGCCCCACGTCAATATTCTTTAAATTATTTCATGAAATAATTAAGAAAAAAAGGGCTTCCCTATATTGTTGTGTCCGGCCAGGTACAAATAGGCAGCTGGTGGTTGGGGGCAGCCCGTTCCTGCCTGCTGCACCTGACTGGACACAAATATAGTGCGAAGCCCCACGTCAATTTTTTTTTAATTATTTCATGAATTTCCTGAAATAATTTAAAAAAATTGAAGTGGGGCTTCGCACTATATTTTTGTCCAGCCAGGTACAGCAGGCAGGAATGGGCTGCCCCCAACCACCAGCTGCCTATTTGTACCTGGCCGGACACAACAATATAGGGAAGGCCTTTTTTTCTTAATTATTTCATGAATTTCATGAAATAATTAAAAAAAAATTGAAGTGGGGCTTCGCACTATATTTGTGTCCAGCCAGGTACAGAAGGCAGGAACGGGCTGCCCCCAACCACCAGCTGCCTATTTGTACCTGGCCGAACACAACAATATAGGGAAGGCCTTTTTTTCTTAATTATTTCATGAATTTCATGAAATAATTAAAAAAAAAAAAAAAAAAATACGTGGGGCTTCGCCCTATTTTTGTGTCCAGCCAGGTACAACTAGGCAGCTGGGGGCTGGAATCTGCAGCGCAGGGAGGCCCAAGCTTTCTGGGCCCCCCCCCCGCTGCAAATTGCAGTCCGCAGCCACCCCGGAAAATGGCGCGTTCATTGAAGCGCCATCTTCTGGCGCTGTACCCAACTCATCCAGGGCCCTGGTGCGGTGGCTCACTGGGTAATAAAGGGGTTAGGGCCAGCTTGGTATTATCAGCTGGCCCCAAGCCCAAAATTCATGGGGTCATGCCAGTATTAGACATGACCGCCATGAATTTCTAGTAAAGTATTTAAAAAAAACACAACACCCAGAATAAAGTCCTTTAATTGAAATAAACACACAATTATTTATTGTTCTAAATTAAACTATACTTACCATCACGCCCATTCCAGCTGAAGCCAACGATCTCCTGCAATAAAAGAAAAATAATAAACCAACCTCATCCTTACCTTTCCATGGTTCCCACGACAGCTTCAGCTCTGCTACATCGAGATGACAGGCTGGACCGCAGCAGAACGCTGCCATCCAGCCTGTCATGCCGCAGACACTGAGAAGAGCAGGCATGCTTGCGCTCCTCAGTGTCTCGCTGTGACGGCATCCAGATGAGCCGAGGTCATGTCCAATGAACTCGGCTCACCTCATGCACGTCACTGACAGCGTGGGAAAATTCCCACACTGAAGTGCTGAGTGCAGGAGAATTCTCCCACGCTGTCAGTGACGTGCATGAGGTGAGCTCATGTCCAATGAACTCAGCTCACCTCATGCACCTCACTGACAGCGTGGGAAAATTCTGCTGCACTAAGCGCTTCAGCGTGAGAATTCTCCCACGCTGTAAGTGACGTGCATGAGGTGAGCCGAGTTCATTGGACATGACCTCGGCTCATCTTTATGCCGTTACAGAGAGACAATGTGGAGCGCAAGCAAGCCTGCTCTTCTCAGTGTCTGCGGGATGACAGGCTGGATGGCGGCGTTCTGCTGCGGTCCAGCCTGTCATCTCGATGCAGCAGAGCTGAAGCTGTCGTGGGAACCATGGAAAGGTAAGGATGAGGTTGCTTTATTATTTTATTTTTATTACAGGAGATCGTTGGCTTCAGCTGGAATGGGCGTGACGGTAAGTATGGTTTAATTTAGAACAATAAAGAATTGTGTCTTTATTTCAATTAAAGGACTTTATTCTGGGTGTTTGTGTTTTTTTTAACTTTGACTATGGGGTTAGTAATGGGGGTGTCTTATAGACGCCTCTCCATTACTAACCTGGGCTTGATGTCAGCTGGCATTATAAGCTGACATCAACCCAAGCCCTATTACCCCCTGCCACCGCACCAGGGCAGCGTGGAAGAGCGAGGCTAAGTGCCAGAATTGGCGCATCCTATGAATGCGCCATTTCTGGGGCGGCTGACGGCTGGTGTTTCTAGCCTGGGAGGGGGCCAATATTCATGGCTCCCTTCCTGGGCTATTAATATCAGCCCCCAGCTGTCTGCCTAGCCTTTGCTAGCTATTAAATTAGGGGGGACCCCACGTCATTTTTTTGGGGGGGTCCCCCATTTTAATAGCTAGTAAAGGCTATGTATTCAGCTGGGGGCTGATATTAGTAGCCTGGGAAGCTCCGTGGGTATTACTCCCTTCCCAGGCTTCAAACATCTGCCCCAGCTGTCTGCTTAACCTCCGCTAGAGCCTAAAATTAAGGGGAACCCCACGCCAATTTTTTTAATAATAAATCCTTTATTTTAATACTAAATGACAAGTACAGTAACCAACACTATCACTGCACTTCATATATATGTGACTGACATGTTTCTATCTATCTAATCTATGTGTGAAGCTCTATTCTGTCTGTTCTAAATTGTCGGGTACAGATGCTGAATTGCCGGCCGGCTTTCTTAAAGAGACGGTGCATGAAAACACTATTATTTTTTTTAATAAATCCTTAACACTAAATGACAAGTACAGTAAGCAACACTGTCACTGTACTTCATATGTATGTGACTGACATGTTTCTATCTATCTAATCTATGTGTGATTCTCTATTCCTTCTATTCTAAATTGTCGGGTACCGCTGCTGAATTGCCGGCCGGCTTTTTTAAAGAGACGGTGCATGAAAACACTATTATTTTTTTTGATAAATCCTTTACGCTAAATGACAAGTACAGTAAGCAGCACTTTCACTGTACTTCGTATATATGTGGCTGACATGTTTATATCTATCTAATCTATGTGTGAAGCTCTATTCTTTCGGTTCTAAATTGTCGGGTACCGGTGTATGCCGCTGCTGAATTGCCGGCTTTTCATGTTTCACTGTTGGCACTGTTCCCATCGATATGGGCAATCACTGTAATGCCACAACCACCATGGCTGTGGCATTACAGTGAGTGGCAGACAATCCCTGCATGATTGGTGCTCTAAATAGCACCAGACATGCAGGACACGCTTTTGGTGCACGAACAGTTATCGAACATAACCTCGAACAGCCGAATTTTTTGCAAATCGTTCGGGTTCATCGAACAACTCGAACACCGCCCAAAACAGCTCGAGTTTGAGATTGGCGAACAGTTCTAGTCGAACACCGCTCATCTCTACTTATGGAGCCACTCCTTTGTTGCCCTGGCTGTGTGTTTTGAGTCATTGTCATGCTGGAAGACCCAGCCATGACCCATCTTCAATGCTCTTACTGAGGGGAGGAAGTTGTTGGCCAAAATATCTTTTTTTACATGACCCCATCCATTCTCCCTTCATTATGGTGCAGTCATACTGTCCTCTTTGCAAAAAAAGCACTCCCAAAGTATGATGTTTTCCTCACCATGCTTCACGGTTGGGACGGTGTTCTTGGGGTTGTACTCATCCTTGGTTTTCCTTCAACACGGCGAGTGGAGTTGATACCAAAAAGTTCTATTTTGGTCTCATCTGACCACATGACCTTCTCCCATGCCTCTTCTGTATCATCCAGATGGTCATTGGCAAACTTCAAATGGGCCTGGACATGTGCTAGGCTTGAGCAGGGGGAACTTGCGTACGCTGCAGGATTTTAATCCATGACGGCGTAGTGTGTTACTAACGGTAATGTTTGAGACTGGGGTCCCAGCTCTCTTCAGGTCATTGACAAGGTCCTCCTGTGTAGTTCTGAGCTGTTTCCTGACCTTTCTCAGAGCCATCCTTACCCCACGAAGTGAGAACTTGCATGGAGCCCCAGACCGAGGATAATTGACAGTCATCTTGTGTTTCTTCCATTTTCTGATAATTGTGCCAACAATTGTTGCCTTCTCACCAAGCTGCTTGCCTATTGTCCTGTAGCCCAGCCCAGCCTTGTGTGAGCTGGTCTATAATTTTGTCTGTGGTGTCCTTACACAGCTCTTAGCCATGTTGGAGAGGTTGGAGTGTGATTGATTGTGTGGACAGGTGTCATTTATACAGGTAACAAGTTCAAACAGGTGTAATTAATACAGGTAATGAGTGCAGAGTAGGAGGGCTTCTTAGAGAAAAACTAACAGGTCTGTGAAAGACAGAATTCTTGCTGGTTGGTAGGTGATCAAATACATATTTCTTGTAATAAAATGCAAATGAATTACTTAAAAATCACTAAAAATCATACAATGTGATTTTCTGGTTTTTATTTTTAGATTCTGTCTCACAATTGAAGTGTACCTACAATAAAAACTACAAAGCTCTCCATTCTTTGTAGGTGGGAAAACTTACAAAATCGGCAGTGTGTCAAATACTTATTTCCCCATTGTATATATTCATGTATATACAGTACAGACCAAAAGTTTGGACACACCTTCTCATTTAAAGATTTTTCTGTATTTTCATGACTATGAAAATTGTACATTCACACTGAAGGCATCAAAATGATGAATTAACACATGTGGAATTATATAATTAACAAAAAAGTGTGAAACAACTGAAAATATGTCTTATATTCTAGGTTCTTCAAAGTAGCCACCTTTTGCTTTGATGACTGCTTTGCACACTCTTGGCATTCTCTTGATGAGCTTCAAGAGGTAGTCACCGGAAAAGGTCTTCACTACACAGGTGTGCCCTGTCAGGTTTAATAAGTGGGATTTCTTGTCTTATAAATGGGGTTGGGACCATCAGTTGTGTTGTGCAGAAGTCTGGTGGATACACAGCTGACAGTCCTACTGAATAGACTGTTAGAATTTGTATTATGGCAAGAAAAAAGCAGCTAAGTAAAGAAAAATGAGTGGCCATCATTACTTTAAGAAATGAAGGTCAGTCAGTCCGAAAAATTGAGCAAACTTTGAAAGTGTCCCCAAGTGCTGTTGCAAAAACCATCAAACGCTATAAAGAAGCTGGCTCACATGAGGACCGCCCCAGAAAAGGAAGACCAAGAATCACCCCTGCTTCTGAGGATGTTTATCCGACTCACCAGCCTCACAAATCGCAGGTTAATAACAGCTCAGATTAGAGACCAGGTCAATGCCACAGAGAGTTCTAGCAGCAGACACATCTCTACAACAACTGTTAAGAGGAGACTTTATGCAGCAGGCCTTCATGGTAAAATAGCTGCTAGGGAACCACTGCTAAGGACAGGCAACAAGCAGAAGAGACTTGTTTTGGCTAAAGAACACAAGGAATGGACATTAGACCAGTGGAAATCTGTGCTTTGGTCTGATGAGTCCAAATTTGTGATCTTTGGTTCCAACCACCGTGTCTTTTTGCGACGCAGAGAAGGTGAACGGATGGACTCTACATGCCTGGTTCCCACCGTGAAGCATGGAGGAGGAGGTGTGATGGTGTGGGGGTGCTTTGCTGGTGACACTGTTGGGGATTTATTCAAAATTGAAGGCATACTGAGCCAGCATTGTTACCACAGCATCTTGCAACGGCATGCTATTTCATCCGGTTTGCGTTTAGTTGGACCATCATTTATTTTTCAACAGGACAATGACCACAAACACACCTCTAGGCTGTGTAAGAGCTACTTGACCAAGAAGGAGAGTGATGGGGTGCTACGCCAGATGACCTGGCCTCCACAGTCACCAGACCTGAACCCAATCGAGATGGTTTGGGGTGAGCTGGAACGCAGAGTGAAGGCAAAAGGGCCAACAAGTGCTAAGCATCTCTGGGAACTCCTTCAAGACTGTTGGAAGGCCATTTCCGGTGACTACCTCTTGAAGCTCATCAAGAGAATGCCAAGAGTGTGCAAAGCAGTCATCAAAGCAAAAGGTGGCTACTTTGAAGAACCTGGAATATAAGACATATTTTCAGTTGTTTCACACTTTTTTGTTAAGTATATAATTCCACATGTGTTAATTCATAGTTTTGATGTCATTTTAATTTGTATTTCATAAATCAATCGTATACATGAAAATAAGAAATGTTGTAATATATATTATCATAGAAATCTGCTTCTTTCTCTGCCAAAGTTGATCAGTCAATATCAAAATTCTCAATTCTGAGGTAAAATCTGTACTCAGGAAAGACGGATTGTTACTGAGATAGGAGATTGCAAATGATACTGATGAGATTCTTTGTAGATGAGTGGAGGGAGGAGCTAGAGGCAGAGCTCCTCCCTCCCCTCTCCCTCCTATTTACATAGAATCTTATCAGAACATAAATTAGCCATTTGAGTGAGTATCAAGATATATCTCCTATATAATTATAGTATAAATTTGTATAATACTCAAAATTCAGGAGAATAGTAGAAAGTTATACACTACAACTCTCATATAGAAAAAAGGTGTAGGAAAAAGCACAGTCTCTAAAACTATAATAAAATTAATTTTTATTGAAAAATAATATTAAAAATACATGAATAGTCAGCCAATGGTTGGCACCACCACTAGTAAAGGTAAAATATCAATAATAAAGTATATAAAGCCTGGTTTTAGGTGATATACAGTACAGACCAAAAGTTTGAACACACCTTCTCATTTAAAGATTTTTCTGGATTTTCTTGACAATGAAAATTGTACATTCACACTGAAGGCATCAAAACTATGAATTAACACATGTGGAATTATATACTTAACAAAAAAGTGTGAAACAATTGAAAATATGTCTTATATTCTAGGTTCTTCAAAGTAGCCACCGTTTGCTTTGATGACTGCTTTGCACACTCTTGGCATTCTCTTGATGAGCTTCAAGAGGTAGTCACCGGAAATGGTCTTCCAACAATCTTGAAGGAGTTCCCAGAGATGCTTAGCACTTGTTGGCCCTTTTGCCTTCACTCTGCATTCCAGCTCACCTCAAACCATCTCGATTGGGTTCAGGTTCGGTGACTGTGGAGGCCAGGTCATCTGGCTTAGCACCCCATCACTCTCCTTCTTGGTCAAATAGCCCTTACACAGCCTGGAGGTGTGTTTGGGGTCATTGTCCTGTTGAAAAATAAATGATGGTCCAACTTAAGGCAAACCAGATGGAATAGCATGCCGCTGCAAGATGCTGTGGTAGCCATGCTTGTTCAGTATGCCTTCAATTTTGAATAAATCCCCAACAGTGTCACCAGCAAAGCACCCGCACACCATCACACCTCCTCCTCCATGGTTCACGGTGGGAACCAGGCATGTAGAGTCCATCCGTTCTCTTTTTCTGCGTCGCACAAAGACACGGTGGTTGGAACCAAAGATCTCAAATTTGGACTCATCAGACCAAAGCACAGATTTCTACTGGTCTAATGTCCATTCCTTGTGTTCTTTAGCCCAAACAAGTGTCTCTTCTGCTTGTTGCCTGTCCTTAGCAGTGGTTTCCTTACAGCTATTTTACCATGAAGGCCTGCTGCACAAAGTCTCCCCTTAACAGTTGTTGAAGAGATGTGTCTGCTGCTAGAACTCTGTGTGGCATTGATCTGGTCTCTAATCTGAGCTGCTGTTAACCTGTGATTTCTGAGGCTGGTGACTTGGATAAACTTATCCTCAGAAGCAGAGGTGACTCTTGGTCTTCCTTTCCTGGGGCGGTCCTCATGTAAGCCAGTTTCTTTGTAGCGCTTGATGGGTTTTGCAACTGCACTTGGGGACACTTTCAAAGTTTTCCCAATTTTTCGTACTGACTGACCTTCATTTCTTTTCTCATCAAGAGAATGCCAAGAGTGTGCAAAGCAGTCATCAAAGCAAAAGGTGGCTACTTTGAAGAACCTATAATATAAGACATATTTTCAGTTGTTTCACACTTTTTTGTTAAATATATAATTCCACATGTGTTAATTCATAGTTTTGATGCCTTCAGTGTGAATGTACAATTTTCATAGTCATGAAAATACAGAAAAATCTGTAAATGAGAAGATGTGTCCAAACTTTTGGTCTGTACTGTAAATCAATCCAGAACAAAGTTTCCATTTGTTGCAGTATGTAAATATGATTATGTAGTGTAGTAATGTTACACTCAGTCAATCATAGATCTTATAGTAGAATCTAAGATTTTTAATTATAAAACTAATGAGAAAGAGTGACATAAATTAACTCATACAATCAGTAACTTGTAGTAACCTATATGGAGACAGACTCCCAATCGGGGCATGATATAAGACACACTAAGACGCAAGACATAGTAAGTGCACTGTAGATTATATTACCCATACTGGGATGTGATGCCAGGATCCCCTGCACATGTTTCGGCACCAGAGCCTTCTTCTGGGGGAGTGGCTAAGTATACTACCCAGCATCCATAAATACAGATAAACAGCCAATAGCATCTAACATCTCACTGAAGTAATATGAATTGTAATGAATTTCCAGTGTTGATTGGTGCATGCGACCGACCGCACCCGCGGCGGTGATACCTACCATTGGCTGACTATTCATGTATTTTTAACATTATTTTTCAATAAAAATTAATTTTAATTTAGCTTTAGAGACTATGTGTTTTTTTCTACACCTTTTTTCTGTATGGTAGAATCTTATCAGTTGCTGCTCTCATTTCCTCTCTCAGTAATGGGAAAGTTTGTCTTCACTGAATACAGATTTTACCTCAGAACTGAGAATTTTGATAATGACAACAATTCTGTTAGAGAAAGAAGCAAATCTCTCTGATAAGATATATTGCATAGTTTCTTATTTTCATGTGCACTATTGATTTATGAATTAAAAATTAACACATTTACACTTTAAGTAAATAAGTCTTTTGCGGCAGACAGGTATACCTATTTACAGGGTGAAAGTAATGAGTTTTGGAAACTACTGTTTTTAAAAATATTTGTAATTTTCAGTAGCAACCTGTATAATGTTCTTTGCATATCAAATGTTCTTATGATCCTATCTTCAGGATATTATATGTTAATGTTCTGTTGTATATAGTATTTCATTAGCCTTTTATCATTTTTTTTTCAATTTACTTACCATCTTTTATTTGAATGTATTTAAATTAATATTTCATGTAACATTAAAACTTTTTGATTAGCAAACTAACATTTTAGTTAGGTTCTGTTTTAAAGCTTTTAGGACCCCAACACCTGGACCCTTCACAATTCTATTGTACCTAACGGAAATGGTGATCTAAGTTTGGAAAAGAACTGCGTTATGTTCAGAGGTTTAGGTTATTAAAGGGAATCTGTAATCTGATTTATGCTGCCCAAGCCACAGGCTGCATGAATCAAACTCTGGCTACTGGATTACAGCCAAGTGTATTTGTGTAGCGCCGGCGTCCCTGCCCTCTGCTAGGCAGGGACGCTGTTCCCCTCACCTCCCTGCTCCGTGCCCGGCGTCCTCCTCCCGCTCTGCTGGCAGCACGCGCTCCTTCCCGGCCACTGTGCTTAGGGCGCGCGCGCTCTCCCTCCCTCTTAAAGGGGCCGCGCGCGCCGTCCTAAGGAGTCCCCGGCCAATGGCCGGAGGACTTCACCATATATAAGGCACCTCCTCCAAAATGGAGGTGCCCGAGCAATGTTGTTGCACTGTTCTACTCTGCTTCAGCCCTCAGGTCCCGTTGCCAGTTACCTGCCTGATTCCTGCCAGAGTCCTGCCAGTTTGCTGTCTGTTTCCTGCCGGTTATTCCTG
The DNA here is from genome assembly GCF_046119375.1 of Phyllobates terribilis. Classification (NCBI taxonomy): domain Eukaryota; kingdom Metazoa; phylum Chordata; class Amphibia; order Anura; family Dendrobatidae; genus Phyllobates; species Phyllobates terribilis. The sequence goes on from NW_027362769.1 coordinate 291,120,448, forward strand.
CTACCTGCTTGCTAGCCTGAGGTCCGACGGTCTGCCTTACAACTCCTGTCAGTCTGTCTAAGGACCAGCTTGCCCGCTCACCTGGGAGCGCACTTCAGCTACCTGCCTGCTTGCTATCCTGAGGTCCGACGGTCTGCCTTTCTACTCCTGTCAGTCTGTCTATGGACCAGCTTGCCCGCTCACCTGGGAGCGCTCCTCCGCTACCTGCCTGCTTGCCTGCCCGGAGGCTCCGCCGTCACGTGCTGTGACCACCAGCTATTCCAGAGACTCTTGCCCGCTCACCTGGGAGCGCTTCTCCGCTACCTGCCTGCTTGCCTGCCCGGAGGCTCCGCCGTCACGTGCTGTGACCACCAGCTATTCCAGAGACTCTTGCCCGCTCACCTGGGAGCGCTTCTCCGCTACCTGCCTGCTTGCCTACCTGGAGGCTTCGCCGTCACGTGCTGTGACCACCTGCTATTCCAGAGACTCTCGCTTGCTCACCTGGGAGCACACATCCTCCATCTGCCTTGCTAGCCTACCTGGAGGTTCAGACATCACAGGTCGTACCTACCCTTTACCTAGAGACTGCCCCGGTCACTTGCCGTGACCTCCAGCCCGTTCACCCAGAGACTGCCCCGGTCACTTGCCGTGACCTCCAGCCCGTTCTTCCAGAGACTGTCCCGGTCACTTGCCGTGACCTCCTGCCCGTACACCCAGAGAATGTCCCGGTCACCTGCTGTGACTGCCTGCCTGGTCGCCACCCGCTCCCTTACAAGGACCGCCCCCTTGTATAGTAGCTCAGAGGTTCCGCCTCCCAGACCCGTTACAGTTTGCTCAGGCCATGGAACCCGGTGGCACCCAAGCTCCCTCGCTCTCGGACCTCTGTCATGAATTGTCCCGTCAGAGGTCCCAACAGGAGTCCATCCTGGGTCACCTGCGGAATGTCAATTCTCGCCTGGATACTCTGACTGCTCCACCAGCAACCACCGCCAGTGCCATGACTCGCAACCCGGCAGCTCCGCTGCCCACCAATACCATGGTATCCTACCCCGGACCCCGGCTTTCTGCACCTCCTCGCTTCGGAGGCGACTCCGCCCAGGCTCGGGGCTTCATAAATCAGTGCACCCTGCACTTTGAACTATTGTCCCACCAGTTTAACTCCGACCGGGCCAAAATTGCCTTCATCATGTCCCATCTCACCGGGGAGGCCCTGGCCTGGCTAAATCCTCTATGAGAGAGAGGAGACCCCCTGGTGTCCGACTTGCCTGCCTTCCTCACGACTTTCCGGAAAGTCTTCGACGAACCCGGACGGAAGACCTCATCCGCATCATCTCTGCTACGCCTCCGTCAGGGAAGTCTCACCGTGGGCCAATATGCCATACGGTTCCGTACCCTTGCCTCGGAGCTGGCCTGGGATAACGACGCTCTGGTATCCGTCTTCTGGGAGGGTCTGTCCGGCCGTTTTAAAGATGAACTTGCCGGTCGGGACATTCCTACCACTCTCGATGACCTAATAACTCTTGCCACCCGGATTGACCTACGGTTCCAGGAGCGTGCCAAAGAGGTCACCCGTGAGAGGAGGTTTCCACGTCTAGCTCCTACCTTTCAGAAACCCGTCACTCCCTCCATCTCTCCCCAGGTACACTCTCCTGAGTCTATGCAGGTCGACCAGACCAAGATGGTCAAAACCCGTCAGGACTTACGCCGTGCCGAGGGGAGCTGCTTCTACTGTGGCAGTAAGGAGCACCGGATCCGTGCCTGCCCAGAGAGGTCGGGAAACGCCTGTGTCTAGGTTCGCTCAGAGAGGTCGACCTAGACAAGAATAAATCCTCTCCATCTCTGCTGCTGTCAGTTTCAATCGTCTGCGGGGAGAACCGTTATTTCGAACTAGCCCAACTGGACTCTGGAGCAGCCGGGAATCTTATTTCACAGTCCCTGGTAGAGAAATACCGCATCCCCACCAAACCTCTGGCTGTACCCTTGTCTGTTGCTGCCGTGGATGGGGGTCTCTTACCACGCCCCATCCAACTCATCACCGAATCCATTACTCTACAGGTGGGAATGCTGCATTCTGAGAGTATCTCCTTTCATGTTCTGCCTGGACTCTCTCACGCCCTCTTGCTAGGTCTACCTTGGCTCCAGAGACATGCACCCGTGCTTGACTGGCAGACCGGAGAAGTCCTTCGCTGGGGACAGGACTGCCATAAGACCTGTCTGGTTCCCGTCCATCCCGTCCGTCCTTCTCTTACCCCAGCTAATCTACCTGGACTTCCAATTCCTTATTGGTCTTATGCTGATGTCTTTAATAAAAAGGAAGCAGAGACACTACCCCCTCATAGACCATACGACTGCCCTATCGACCTGTTACCCGGTACTACTCCTCCCCGTGGGCGTATTTATCCATTATCCGCTGCTGAGACCCGGTCGATGTCCGAATATATTGAGGAGAATCTGGCCAGGGGATTCATCCGGAAATCTACCTCCCCGGCGGGAGCAGGCTTCTTCTTCGTAAAAAAGAAGGACGGCTCTCTCCGTCCCTGTATAGACTATAGAGGCCTTAACCAAATCACGGTGAAGAATAAGTACCCCCTTCCGCTCATTCCGGAGTTATTTGATCGTCTGAGAGGGGCTAGAATCTTCACCAAACTGGACCTCCGTGGGGCGTACAACCTGGTTCGTATCCGTCAGGGGGATGAATGGAAGACGGCATTCAACACCCGGGACGGCCACTATGAATATCTGGTAATGCCCTTTGGTCTCTGTAACGCTCCTGCCGTCTTTCAAGAGTTGGTCAATGACATCTTCCGGGACCTTCTCTACTCCTGCGTAGTGGTGTACCTGGACGACATCTTGGTCTTCTCTCCGGATCTCCAGACTCACCGGAGGGACGTTCGTCAGGTCCTGCTCAGGCTCAGGCAGAATCACCTCTTCGCTAAATACGAGAAGTGCCTCTTTGAGCAGACCTCGCTTCCGTTTTTGGGCTACATTATTTCTCAGACCGGCCTACGAATGGATCCAGAGAAACTGTCTGCCATCGAGAAATGGCCTCGACTGGAGGGGTTGAAGGCCATTCAGCGGTTCCTGGGCTTCGCCAACTACTACCGCCTCTTCATACCACACTTCTCTTCCCGGACTGCCCCAATTTCCGCGCTCACCCGTAAGGGTACTAATCCCAAAGAGTGGCCGCCCGAAGCAGAGGAGGCCTTTCTTTCCTTAAAACAGGCCTTCTCTTCCGCCCCGGTGCTGCATCGCAGGGACGGCAACAAGCAGTTCTTCCTGGAAGTTGACGCCTCCTCCTCTGGAGCCGGAGCGGTACTTACTCAAAAATCATCTTCCGGGAGGATGGTAACTTGCGGCTTCTTCTCTAAACTCTTCTCCTCCTCAGAGCGCAATTATTCCATAGGAGACCGAGAGTTATTGGCCATCAAACTGGCATTGGAGGAGTGGCGTTACCTGCTCGAGGGGGCTCTTCACCCGGTAATAATTTACACGGACCACAAGAACTTGGCTTACCTCCAGCATGCCCAGAGACTTAACCCGCGCCAAGCCCGGTGGTCCTTGTTTTTTGCTCGCTTTGATTTTGTTCTTCATTTTCGCCTGGCTGACAAAAACGTCAAGGCGGACGCCTTGTCTCGATCCTTTCTGGTGTCTGATCTCGAGGAAGATCCGAAACACATCATCGATCCCGCCAGAGTAATGCAGGTGGCTCCCGTGAGTCTAAATCGTCTCCCTCCTGGAAAGACGTTCGTATCAGTACCTGATCGGGAGAAGATCCTTCACTGGGGTCACTCGTCTAAACTGGCTGGCCATGCCGGTCAAAAAAAGACCCTCCAGCTTATTACCCGGCACTACTGGTGGCCTACCCTGCACAAGGACGTAATAGACTTTGTTTCTGCCTGTGTGTCCTGCGCCCGCAACAAGGTTCCGAGACATCTGCCAGCCGGTCGCCTCCTTCCGCTCCCAGTACCTGCTGCGCCCTGGCAGCATATAGCAATGGACCTCCCAGTCTCTGCCGGTTGTACGGTCATTTGGGTGGTCGCTGACCGCTTCTCCAAGATGGCTCATTTCGTTCCCCTGCCAGGCCTCCCGTCTGCACCCGAGCTAGCTAAAGACTTTATTCGTCACATCTTCCGTCTTCATGGCCTGCCCCTCCACATCGTGTCGGATCGTGGGGTACAGTTCACCTCACGCTTCTGGAGAGCCACTTGTAAACTGCTAGACGTCACCCTGGACTTCTCTTCCGCTTACCGCCCACAGTCCAATGGTCAAGTGGAGCGGATCAATCAGAACCTGACCAGTTACCTCCGGCACTTCGTTAATGCCCATCATTCAGACTGGGTGGATCTCCTACCATGGGCCGAGTTCTCTTATAACAATCACGAGAGCGAATCCTCCTCCAAATCCCCGTTTTTTGTAGTCTTCGGTCAGCATCCTTGGATTCCTTTTCCTGTCTCCACCTCTGTGGACAACCCGGCTGCGGAATCTCTCGTTGGCAAATTTTCCTCCATTTGGGAGAGTACCCGATCCGCACTCCTTCAGTCGTCCGAACGGATGAAAAGACACGCTGACAAAAAACGCCTGGATCCTCCACAATTTCGTCCCGGAGATAAAGTCTGGCTCTCATCTAAATATGTCCGACTCAAGATACATTCTTACAAGTTAGGGCCTCGGTTCATCGGCCCCCTGGAGGTCATCAGTCAGATCAACCCGGTGGCCTATAAATTGAAACTCCCGGCCAACTTACGGATCCCTAACTCCTTCCATGTATCTCTCCTCAAACCTGTGGTACTTAACTCTTTTTCCAAGTCTACAGGTACGCCTCCTGCTCCAGTTTCTGCTGAGGACGAGTTTGAGGTAGAGAACATTCTTGCCACCAAAAGGGTAAGAGGAAAGACCTTTTTTCTAGTAGATTGGAAGGGGTTTGGTCCTGAGGAGAGAACGTGGGAGCCCCGGGAGAACATCCATGCCCCTCTTATCCTTGCTAAATTTCTGTCTGGCCTAAAAAAGGGGGGGCCTAAAGGGGGCGTACTGTAGCGCCGGCGTCCCTGCCCTCTGCTAGGCAGGGACGCTGTTCCCCTCACCTCCCTGCTCCGTGCCCGGCGTCCTCCTCCCGCTCTGCTGGCAGCGCGCGCTCCTTCCCGGCCACTGTGCTTAGGGCGCACGCGCTCTCCCTCCCTCTTAAAGGGGCCGCGCGCGCCGTCCTAAGGAGTCCCCGGCCAATGGCCGGAGGACTTCACCATATATAAGGCACCTCCTCCAAAATGGAGGTGCCCGAGCAATGTTGTTGCACTGTTCTACTCTGCTTCAGCCCTCAGGTCTAGAGATGAGCGGTGTTCGACTAGAACTGTTCGCCAATCTCAAATTCGAGCTGTTTTGGGCGGTGTTCGAGTTTTTCGACGAACCCGAACGATTTGCAAAAAATTCGGCTGTTCGAGGTTATGTTCGATAACTGTTCGTGCACCAAAAGCGTGTCCTGCATGTCTGGCGCTATTTAGAGCACCAATCATGCAGGGATTGTCTGCCACTCACTGTAATGCCACAGCCATGGTGGTTGTGGCATTACAGTGATTGCCCAAATCGATGGGAACAGTGCTCACAGTGAAACATGAAAAGCCGGCAATTCAGCAGCGGCATACACCGGTACCCGACAATTTAGAACAGAAAGAATAGAGCTTCACACATAGATTAGATAGATAGAAACATGTCAGTCACATATATATGAAGTACTGTGACAGTGTTGCTTACTGTACTTGTCATTTAGTGTAAAGGATTTATCAAAAAAAATAATAGTGTTTTCATGCACCGTCTCTTTAAAAAAGCCGGCCGGCAATTCAGCATCTGTACCCGACAATTTAGAATAAAAGGAATAGAGAATCACACATAGATTAGATAGATAGAAACATGTCAGTCACATATATATGAAGTACAGTGACAGTGTTGCTTACTGTACTTGTCATTTAGTGTAAAGGATTTATTAAAAAATATAAGTGTTTTCGTGCACCGTCTCTTTAAAAAAGCCGGCCGGCAATTCAGCATCTGTACCCGACAATTTATAACAGACAGAATAGAGCTTCACACATAGATTAGATAGATAGAAACATGTCAGTCACATATATATGAAGTACTGTGACAGTGTTGCTTACTGTACTTGTCATTTACTGCAAAGGATTTATTAAAAAAAATAATAGTGTTTTCATGCACCGTCTCTTTAAAAAAAGCCGGCCGGCAATTCAGCATCTGTACCCGACAATTTATAACAGACAGAATAGAGCTTCACACATAGATTAGATAGATAGAAACATGTCAGTCACATATATAATAAGTACAGTGACAGTGTTGGTTACTGTACTTGTCATTTAGTATTAAAATAAAGGATTTATTATTAAAAAAAATTGGCGTGGGGTTCCCCGTAATTTTAGTCTCTAGCGGAGGTTAAGCAGACAGCTGGGGCAGATGTTTGAAGCCTGGGAAGGGGGTAATACCCACGGAGCTTCCCAGGCTACTAATATCAGCCCCCAGCTGAATACCTAGCCTTTACTAGCTATTAAAATGGAGGACCCCCCACAAAAAAATGACGTGGGGTCCCCCCTAATTTAATAGCTAGCAAAGGCTAGGCAGACAGCTGGGGGCTGATATTAATAGCCCAGGAAGGGAGCCATGAATATTGGCCCCCTCCCAGGCTAGAAACACCAGCCGTCAGCCGCCCCTGAAATGGCGCATCCATAGGATGCGCCAATTCTGGCACTTAGCCTCGCTCTTCCACGCTGCCCTGGTGCGGTGGCAGGGGGTAATAGGGTTGGGGTTGATGTCAGCTTATAATGCCAGATGACATCAAGCCCAGGTTAGTAATGGAGAGGCGTCTATAAGACACCCCCATTACTAACCCCATAGTCAAAGATAAAAGAAAACACAAACACCCAGAATAAAGTCCTTTAATTGAAATAAACACACAATTCTTTATTGTTCTAAATTAAACCATACTTACCGTCACGCCCATTCCAGCTGAAGCCAACGATCTCCTGCAATAAAAGAAAAATAATAAAGCAACCTCATCCTTGCCTTTCCATGGTTCCCACGACAGCTTAAGCTCTGCTACATCGAGATAACAGGCTGGACCGCAGCAGAACGCTGCCATCCAGCCTGTCATCCCGCAGACACTGAGAAGTGCAGGCATGCTTGCGCTCTGCAGTGTCTGGCTGTGACGGCATCCAGATGAGCCGAGGTCATGTCCAATGAACTCGGCGCACCTCATGCACGTCACTGACAGCGTGGGAGAATTCTCCTGCACTCAGCGCTACAGCTTGAGAATTCTCCCACGCTGTCAGTGACGTGCATGAGGTCAGCTGAGTTCATTGGACATGAATGAGCTCACCTCATGCACGTCACTGACAGCATGGGAGAATTCTCACGCTGAAGCGCTGAGTGCAGGAGAATTTTCCCACGCTGTCAGTGACGTGCATGAGGTGAGCTGAGATCATTGGACATGAATGAGCTCACCTCATGCACGTCACTGACAGCGTGGGAAAATTCTCCTGCACTCAGCGCTTCAGCGTGAGAATTTTCCCACGCTGTCAGTGACGTGCATGAGGTGAGCTCATTCATGTCCAATGAACTCAGCTGACCTCATGTACGTCACTGACAGCGTGGGAGATTTTTCACGCTGAAGTGCTGAGTGCAGGAGAATTCTCCCACGCTGTCAGTGACGTGCATGAGGTGAGCTGAGATCATTGGACATGAATGAGCTCACCTCATGCACGTCACTGACAGCGTGGGAAAATTCTCCTGCACTCAGCACTTCAGCGTGAAAATTCTCCCACGCTGTCAGTGACGTACATGAGGTCAGCTGAGTTCATTGGACATGAATGAGCTCACCTCATGCACGTCACTGACAGCGTGGGAAAATTCTCCTGCACTCAGCGCTTCAGCGTGAGAATTTTCCCACGCTGTCAGTGACGTGCATGAGGTGAGCTCATTCATGTCCAATGAACTCAGCTGACCTCATGTACGTCACTGACAGCGTGGGACAATTTTCACGCTGAAGTGCTGAGTGCAGGAGAATTCTCCCACGCTGTCAGTGACGTGCATGAGGTGCGCCGAGTTCATTGGATATGAGCTTGTCTCATCTTTATGCCGTCACAGCGAGACACTGAGGAGCGCAAGCATGCCTGTGCTTCTGAGTGTCCGCGGGATGACAGGCTGGATGGCAGCGTTCTGCTGCGGTCCAGCCTGTCATCTCGATGTAGCAGAGCTGAAGCTGTCGTGGGAACCATGGAAAGGTAAGGATGAGGTTGCTTAATTATTTTACTTTTATTGCAGAAGACATTGGCTTCAGCTGGAATGGGTGTGACGGTAAGTATGGTTTAATTTAGAACAATAAAGAATTGTGTGTTTATTTCAATTAAAGGACTTTATTCTGGGTGTTGTGTTTTTTTAAATACTTTACTAGAAATTCATGGTGGTCATGTCTAATATTGGCGTGACCCCATGAATTTCGGGCTTAGGGCCAGCTGATAATGCCAAGCTGGCCTTAACCCCTTTATTACCCAGTGAGCCACCGCACCAGGGCCCTGGATGAGTTGGGTACAGCGCCAGAAGATGGCGCTTCTATGAACGCGCCATTTTCTGGGGCGGCTGCGGACTGCAATTTGCAGCGGGTGGGGCCCAGAAAGCTTGGGCCTCGATGCGCTGCGGATTCCAGCTCCCAGCTGCCTAGTTGTACCTGGCTGGGCACAAAAATAGGGCGAAGCTCCACGCATTTTTTTTTTTAATTATTTCATGAAATTCATGGAATAATTAAGAAAAAAAGGGCTTCCCTATATTGTTGTGTCCAACCAGGTACAAATAGGCAGCTGGTGGTTGGGGGCAGCCCGTCCCTGCCTGCTGTACCTGGCTGGACACAAATATAGTGCGAAGCCCCACGTCAATTTTTTTTTTAATTATTTCATGAAATAATTTTTTTTAAAAAAGGGCTTCCCTATATTGTTGTGTCTGGCCAGGTACAAATAGGCAGCTGGTGGTTGGGGGCAGCCAGTTCCTGCCTGCTGTACCTGACTGGACACAAATATAGGGCGAAGCCCCACGTCAATTTTTTTTAAATTATTTCAGGAAATTCATGAAATAATGAAAAAAAAATTGATGTGGGGCTTCGCCCTATATTTGTGTCCAGTCAGGTACAGCAGGCAGGAACGGGCTGCTCCCAACCACCAGCTGCCTATTTGTACCTAGCCGGACACAACAATATAGGGAAGCCCTTTTTTTCTTAATTATTCCATGAATTTCATGAATTTAAAAAAAAAATACGTGGAGCTTCGCCCTATTTTTGTGTCCAGCCAGGTACAACTAGGCAGCTGGGGGCTGGAATCTGCAGCGCAGGGAGACCCAAGCTTTCTGGGCCCCACCCTCTGCAAATTGCAGTCCGCAGCCGCCCCAGAAAATGGCGCGTTCATAGAAGCGCCATCTTCTGGCGCTGTACCCAACTCATCCAGGGCCCTGGTGCGGTGGCTCACTGGGTAATAAAGGGGTTAAGGCCAGCTTGGCATTATCAGCTGGCCCTAAGCCCGAAATTCATGGGGTCACGCCAATATTAGACATGACCACCATGAATTTCTAGTAAAGTATTTAAAAAAAACACAAACACCCAGAAAAAAGTCCTTTAATTGAAATAAACACACAATTCTTTATTGTTCTAAATTAAACCATACTTACCGCCACGCCCATTCCAGCTGAAGCCAATGATCTCCTGCAATAAAAGTAAAATAATAAAGCAACATCATCCTTACCTTTCCATGGCTCCCACGACAGCTTCAGCTCTGCTACATCGAGATGACAGGCTGGACCGCAGCAGAACGCTGCCATCCAGCCTGTCATCCCGCAGACACTGAGAAGCGCAGGCTTGCTTGCGCTACTCAGTGTCTGGCTGTGACGGCATCCAGATGAGCCGAGGTCATGTCCAATGAACTCGGCTCACCTCATGCACGTCACTGACAGCGTGGGAAAATTCTCACGCTGAAGCGCTGAGTGCAGTAGAATTTTCCTACGCTGTCAGTGACGTACATGAGGTGAGCCGAGTTCATTGTCGGCTCATCTGGATGCCGTCACAGTCAGACACTGAGGAGCGCAAGCATGCCTGCGCTTCTCAGTGTCTGCGGGATGACAGGCTGGATGGCAGCGTTCTGCTGCGGTCCAGCCTGTCATCTCGATGTAGCAGAGCTGAAGCTGTCCTGGGAACCATGGAAAGGTAAGGATGAGGTTGCTTTATTATTTTTCTTTTATTGCAGGAGATCGTTGGCTTCAGCTGGAATGGGCGTGATGGTAAGTATGGTTTAATTTAGAACAATAAAGAATTGTGTCTTTATTTCAATTAAAGGACTTTATTCTGGGTGTTTGTGTTTTTTTTTAACTTTGACTATGGGGTTAGTAATGGGGGTGTCTTATAGACGCCTCTCCATTACTAACCTGGGCTTAATGTCAGCTGGCATTATAAGCTGACATCAACCCCAACCCTATTACCCCCTGCCACCGCACCAGGGCAGCGTGGAAGAGCGAGGCTAAGTGCCAGAATTGGCGCATCCTATGGATGCGCCATTTCTGGGGCGGCTGACGGCTGGTGTTTCTAGCCTGGGAGGGGGCCAATATTCATGTCTCCCTTCCTAGGCTATTAATATCAGCCCCCAGCTGTCTGCCTAGCCTTTGCTAGCTATTAAATTAGGGGGGACCCTACGTCATTTTTTTTGGGGGGGTCCTCCATTTTAATAGCTAGTAAAGGCTAGGTATTCAGCTGGGGGCTGATATTAGTAGCCTGGGAAGCTCCGTAGGTATTACCCCCTTCCCAGGCTTCAAACATCTGCCCCAGCCATCTGCTTAACCTCCGCTAGAGACTAAAATTAAGGGGAACCCCACGCCAATTTTTTTTAATAATAAATCCTTTATTTTAATACTAAATGACAAGTACAGTAACCAACACTGTCACTGTACTTATTATATATGTGACTGACATGTTTCTATCTATCTAATCTATGTGTGAAGCTCTATTCTGTCTGTTATAAATTGTCGGGTACAGATGCTGAATTGCCGGCCGGCTTTTTTAAAGAGACGGTGCATGAAAACACTATTATTTTTTTTAATAAATCCTTTGCAGTAAATGACAAGTACAGTAAGCAACACTGTCACTGTACTTCATATATATGTGACTGACATGTTTCTATCTATCTAATCTATGTGTGAAGCTCTATTCTGTCTGTTATAAATTGTCGGGTACAGATGCTGAATTGCCGGCCGGCTTTTTTAAAGAGACAGTGCATGAAAACACTATTATATTTTTTAATAAATCCTTTACACTAAATGACAAGTACAGTAAGCAACACTGTCACTGTACTTCGTATATATGTGGCTGACATGTTTCTATCTACCTAATCTATGTGTGATTCTCTATTCCTTCTATTCTAAATTGTCGGGTACAGATGCTGAATTGCCAGCCGGCTTTTTTAAAGAGACGGTGCATGAAAACACTATTATTTTTTTTAATAAATCCTTTGCAGTAAATGACAAGTACAGTAAGGAACACTGTCACAGTACTTCATATATATGTGACTGACATGTTTCTATCTATCTAATCTATGTGTGAAGCTCTATTCTGTCTGTTATAAATTGTCGGGTACAGATGCTGAATTGCCGGCCGGCTTTTTTAAAGAGACGGTGCACGAAAACACTATTATATTTTTTAATAAATCCTTTACACTAAATGACAAGTACAGTAAGCAACACTGTCACTGTACTTCATATATATGTGACTGACATGTTTCTATCTATCTAATCTATGTGTGATGCTCTATTCCTTCATGTCTAAATTGTCGGGTACCGGTGTATGCCGCTGCTGAATTGCCGGCCGGCTTTTTTAAAGAAAGCATCTTCTGAGCAGTTTGTCAGCTTTTGGACACCTTTGAAGGTGTTTTCTATGTGTTCCTATGTGTTTTTGTTTGCCTGCCATTGGTTTTAACGGTGTTCGACGGTGTTCTAAGGTGTTCGACGAACAGTTCGACGAACAGTTCCTCGAACATCCCGGTGTTCGACGAACCGAACCGAACCCGAACACTACGGGGGTGGCTCAACACTACTCAGGTCCCATTGCCAGTTACCTGCCAGTTACCTGCCTGATTCCTGCCAGAGTCCTGCCAGTTTGCTGTCTGTTTCCTGCCAGTTATTCCTGCTACCTGCTTGCTAGCCTGAGGTCCGACGGTCTGCCTTACAACTCCTGTCAGTCTGTCTAAGGACCAGCTTGCCCGCTCACCTGGACCGCACTTCAGCTACCTGCCTGCTTGCTATCCTAAGGTCCGACGGTCTGCCTTTCTACTCCTGTCAGTCTGTCTATGGACCAGCTTGCCCGCTCACCTTGGAGCGCTCCTCCGCTACCTGCCTGCTTGCCTGCCCGGAGGCTCCGCCGTCACGTGCTGTGACCACCAGCTCTTCCAGAGACTCTTGCCCGCTCACCTGGGAGCGCTTCTCCGCTACCTGCCTGCTTGCCTACCTGGAGGCTTTGCCGTCACGTGCTGTGACCACCTGCTATTCCAGAGACTCTCGCTTGCTCACCTGGGAGCACACATCCTCCATCTGCCTTGCTAGCCTACCTGGAGGTTCAGCCATCACAGGTCGTACCTACCCTTTACCTAGAGACTGCCCCGGTCACTTGCCGTGACCTCCAGCCCGTTCACCCAGAGACTGCCCCGGTCACTTGCCGTGACCTCCAGCCCGTTCACCCAGAGACTGCCCCGGTCACTTGCCGTGATCTCCAGCCCGTTCACCCAGAGACTGCCCCGGTCACTTGCCGTGACCTCCAGCCCGTTCTTCCAGAGACTGTCCCGGTCACTTGCCGTGACCTCCTGCCCGTACACCCAGAGACTGTCCCGGTCACCTGCTGTGACTGCCTGCCTGGTCGCCACCCGCTCCCTTACAAGGACCGCCCCCTTGTATAGTAGCTCAGAGGTTCCGCCTCCCAGACCCGTTACAATTTGCTAGAGCGTTTAAGAGAAAAATATACCTGGCCGCAGTTTGGCAAACAGGAGCTGATTCATTGCACCCAAAGTTTGGGCTGCTTGAACCAGATGATAGGTTCCCTTTTAAAGAACTCTAAAACTGTCCCTTATTATGGCCATCTAATACCAACCAAAAACTATAAAATAATGTGAACAAAGCTGTCAGAAAAAAATAAAACCTGTATCATTGTATTGATAGCCATCAAAATTAGTGTTGAGCGAATTTGTTCGGCATTTCAAATTCGGGTTCGTGTTCGGGGTTCCGGCTTGTTCGCGCAAAAAAATCGGCTCCATCCATGAACATCCCTGATTTGCCACGCTGTCACACAGATGTTATCAGTAGTAAGATGTTATCTGCGTGGCAGCGTGGCACTATGGCCCTGATTCATCAACACAATTATGCCAGAATTCTGGTGTAAAACCCTTTGAAAAGTTGCAAATTTTTTGAGCAATGCTGAGCTCTGCTAAAATTTAACTTTTGGTGTTTTCATGCCAGTTTCTCCCAGCTCTGACAAAATGGTCAGAGCTGGGGTGGGATAGAACTCAAAGAAGGCATGATACCACAGATCATCTAACTTATGATGAGCTGTGGCGTTCTTTACCCCAAAAATATTACTTTAGTCTGTATAACATTTGTGGCAAAGTGCACAGAGGCACACACCACTTGTCACTTGTTATGAGGGCTTGTTTTTTTGGGGGACAAGTTGTACTTTTGAGTGACACCATTGATTTTACCATGTAGTGTACTGGAAGACGGGAAAAAAATTCCAAGTGAGGTTAAATTGCCAAAAAAAGTGCAATTTAAATTTTTATTTTATTTTTTATCTCAAAATTGTTAAAAAACAGACAAAGTGCAGGAAAAAAGGTACAGGAGCTATAATATCCAAAATGAAAGCAATCTTGTAAAAATTCAACACTAATTGTAGTTCAAAATCAAGTAAAAATATATATGCATGATTAGATTATGCATTTAGTCCAATTTATTCAAATGCTATATTCTTACACACTGTGTTTCAATGTAAGGTGAAAAAATGCAAAAAGGTATAAGTAGAAAAATGCTACTGTACCTGTGAATGCAAAGCCATATAATATATCCTATTGCACACTGCCCATTGGTCTAAATGCTTGAAACACATGCCCTAAGGCAGGGTTCCCCAACTCCAGTCCTCAAGGCCCACCAACAGGTCATGTTTTCAGGATTTCCTTAGTATTGCACAGGTGATGGAATTATTGCCTGTGCAGGTGATGGAATTATCACCTGTGTAATACTAAGGAAATCCTGAAAACATGACCTGTTGGTGGGCCTTGAGGACTGGAGTTGGGGAACCCTGCCCTAAGGTATATAGTGTTTTTATCAAAGCAAGACCTTCATATATAGAAACTAATTTCTGAAATTCACAGGTGCACCTAATGGTATACTAATCAAGCTAAATGCCACAGGGACTCAACTATGTGAATATATCCACAATGGTCATGTTTTTTTAGCCTGATATCACTCAGAGTAAAGGAATATCAAACACATATATTAAAAGACTGATGGAACTTAAGGTTGTTTTTACCTGTTAAAGGGACACTATGATGTTTAAATGGAAGCTCCTGTACTCAGCCTCCTGTTATACATAGCAGGGCTTCAGCACTGCTATTTGTAGCAAAAATCACAATCTTCAATGAACGTCGGCCACTAAGGAGATTCACAATGACAGGCACAGGGGTCTTCTGCAGACCCCCGGCTGTCATGACAATCCATCAGAGTCCCCCAATCATGTGACAGGGATGCTGATGGGCAGGATTTGTGACGTGCTTCCAGCTGGCGCGTTTTAAATCCCAATGTCAGAGATTGACAGTGGGATTTAACTGGTTAACAGCTGCGGGTTTTGCTCTGATCCATCTCTGACTGTAAAAGGCACATGACAGCTGATTAAATCAGCTGTCATGTGCAGGGAAAGATGAATGCTCCGTGCCGGAGCCTGCATCAAAGTCGGGGACACTACATATGACCTAATTATATGTCATATGTTGTGATGGGGTTAAATTACAATTTCTCATCTTAAATGCACTTATAAGTAACTTTACATAATGTAAACAGAGTCTTGTAATGGAATAAAAATAAATTGTGACTTTACATTTTTGCTTTCTTTAGCATTTAACAGATATGAAGCGTGTAACATTTAAAAATGTAACTGTATGGACTTCTTCTTCCATAAAATGAATTCTTACAGCATTTTTCCTTAATTCATTGAACTAAATTGTAACTAATCTAGTTATTTAGTATTTTCTGAACAGTTATGTAAAGTTGTAAAACACTGGAGCCAAGCATGATTAACAGATAATACAATAGAAGATGGAGAATACAAGATAATAGTATTGATTTTTAATTATTGTGTAAACCTCTAATAAATCTTATATCTGATCTCTAAAAAATGAAGTAAGCAACTGTAAATTGATCAAGATATTGACACAAAGAAAGTTATCATATTATAACTATCCTACAGTTCCACAGTACTAATGGTATAAATTGATACTTACACTAATTACTGGCTATGCTTTATCAAATATTAAAATATAGCTTGCAGATATAATCAAATTCACCTGCTATGAATTGAATTTGAGTTGAATTTCCAGAAATTTGAACAATTTGTGATTTGATTTGGGATTTGATTTGATTCATGTGGATTGCAAAAAGAGAAATCAAAGCTGCCTGGTGCCATTTAACACATTGCAGGCTCAAATAATATCAGTTGTGGCCACATGGGCTTTCCTAGCTATCACTTCACATGGTCTTGCACAGCCGATAAGTGGGGGGCTATCACAGTCACTAAAAAAGTGTGTAAAAAGGGAAAGCTCCAGCCATTTTATGGTTTTACAGCCTATGAATAGGTGGTCAGGAGGCACAACTTATCATTACACATATGGATAGAACAATCTAAATAAGAGTGTGATGTACTGCTGCATCATTGTTGAACACAGAAGTAATAGTCTCAGTCTATAACTAGTAATGCACAGATTCAAGTGATAGGGAGGTGCATGATCTGCAAAGTTTATGTGACAGTGAATCAGGGTAGTCAACTTGATTTTTTCTTTTTTTGGACAGTTTATCAAAAAATCATGGAAAGTCAATATTTTTTATGGGCCGATTGGAAATCCATAATAAACCATTATGATTATAAGTGATGTCTACAGCCCATAATTCTGATATGAAGACATCATCTGCATTCACTCTACACTGAAAAATGATAATTATAGTCATAATAATCTGTATAAGTTATTCAGCTTCCAAAATATTACGGACCCCTTCCATTTTTTTATGGACAAGGCAAAAAATGTCCTATTTTTATGGATTTTCTGGAATTTCTGGACGATTGGCAACCCTGCTGTGAATTGATTGATCAGTGATATACTGTGGCATAGTATCTTAAAAACACTATATTTATTTCATTCTTTATAAACTACAAAAAAGAGGGCAGTTTAAGTCCCCTCAGTGCTAATTTTTGTACTGAAGAATATTACGCAGACCAAATTTTTGTCTTTTAAAGAAAATTGTTTCCTGGTTTGCGAGACATACAAGCCAAAAGCAACATAATTTTTTGCATTTCATTTGCATTTTTTCTTTATAAAGTGTTTGTGTTTTTTGATGTTAGCAATTAAATTATTTGACACCCAATGAGTTAACTTTAGTTGGCACCTACTAACAACTTTAGTTAAGTCTAAGTGGGTATTATTAAATAGCATCTCATACTGGGAGAAGTACACGCCCCCACACCCACTAAAATTAACTCATTAGGTGCCACGACATTACTACTAGTTTCGCAATGGAGAGGGGAAATAAAAAACAAAAATGTGTTATTCTACTTGCAGCCACTATTAAATCGTGTGTCTAGTTCAATATGTAAAATTTCTTAAAAGTTTTGTCAAAAAATTTACTAGTGTTTAAATCTAGTTTTTCTGTTTCATGATTAAAAAAAAGGCATATACATTTAGCAATCTTTCAAATTTCCAACTACTGGTGCTATTTTAGACTCATAATAACTGTCTTATCAAGAAGAGTTTTTAGTAGTTTCCTTATCATCAAAGGCTAGATTACAATGATCGGTAACACCTCAATACACAGCTGTTTACACAGGATCCACTGATCACAACTGAGTGATATCACAGCTGACTCTGCTTCCCCCTTCACAATGACCTTACCAAATGTTCATTAGATGCTTCAATACAAAATATAGGGTAAGAGTAATTTCATTTCTGCTAATGTTAATTTGCATTTCCTTGAACAACAGAAAGTTAGAGTTTAAAATGTCCAAATGGCCAGTGTAAAAATTGCTACATTTCTAATGTTGATTTTTAATACAGATTGTGATATGGGAAAAAAACATTGCTAAAAAAAAATACAATAACAGTAACACAAAAACCCAATTTAAACAATTGGTCACGTTCTGATACCGTATTTGCTTTAAATCTGCGAGCACATAATACAAAAGGCAAAGATGGGGTGAAAATGAGATATTATTCTTTGTCCTTCACCATCCCGGATAATTACAGATATAATTGTTACATAATAGATAACAAGTAAAATGATTGTTATATAAGAATAATACAAGATGTCACACAAGTTCTGTGGTCTTTGAAGTGATGAATTAACCTATTCAGACTATTGTTGTTTGTCTACATTCATGGCTGGTTGTTTAATCCTTGTCTCATAGCACTTCTCAGCGAGGAGAAAGGTTACATTCAATGACAAAAATGAACATGAATCTTTTTATTATGGGATCTTTTTCTCTGACAGTACCTGCATAACACAACCATAACCTTGAACATATTGTTCTGAATAAAAAGGCAAAATAAAACACAACAAAGTAGACAGACATATCAGTTTTTCTGATAATTATATCATTGTTTCAATATGAATGTAATCACATCTAAATATCTTTTTTTTTTTTAGAGGGAGGTTCCGGCTCTGGTGATGGAGGTAAGTGATCATGCTTTTAATTTAAAATTATGACACATATTATACATTTGCAATGATTGTATTATTCTATTATATGAAGACTTTATCAATGTGTCACTCTATTGAATATGGAGCCACATTTATATTACATTTATTATGTTTATGGCCACTATATGACTTGTAGCTTGCATTTTGCGCAGTTTTTCTCTTTGTATTAAAAGCATGAGCATTTTCTCTTTTTGTCCACTGCCATTTTCTTCCTTTATCTTCTCCCTCCATTCCTTTCCATAGGCTTTTATTAGACAGATACGTTGACTAGTGATAGGCGAGTGTGCTCGGCACCACTCGATACTCAATCTAGGTGCTCGATCGAGTAACGAGCAGTGCCGAGTTTCGCATGGTGCTCGAGTGCTTGGATCCCCCCCCGTCCTCTAGAAAAATGTTCGCGTTTGCCATTCGCTTCCATTATGCTCGCTACTCGAGTCGAGCACATCCAAGTGTCCGACGTGCTTGATTCGAGCAACGAGCCCTCAAGCATTTCAGTGCTCGATCAACACTAATGTTGACAGATGTAAAGAGGTTGTTTCAGACTAACATATTGATTACTTATCCGTCGTACAGGTTATCAAGTCTAGGTTGATGGTGGTCCGATACCTGATATCCACACCAATTAGTTGAAATCCTCTCCAGCAACAGCCAGACCTAAGAAATGTATAGGGCACAACACAGCAGCCCCATACATTGCTTAGTGGTCACTGCACTTTATTTCACATTGAAAGTGAATGGGATGGTTAAGCTCTGCAGCAGCCACTAAGCAATGTTGATGGCATTGTTTAATTCCGAACGCTTTGACCAGTTTTTAGCTGTTAGATGACGATTCAAAACATCAGACCTCCATTGATTTCATATTAAGGGCCTATCCCATGGATATTCTATTCTATTTGAGAGTGAATGATCAATGCAGGAGACTGATAAGTGGAGAAAGAAGTATATTTATCTGATATATTAAAAAATTTCTGATATATCATTGACTTATGATGAAAATGTGGTTACTATTTAAGGCTTTCCTGTAGATGTAGTTAGTATCTCCATATGACTCTGATTTCATATAGAGACTAACAAATGTTTGCTCTCTTGATTCCTCTAAAAGCCCATATATAAAAAAATCACAACATTCTACATCGAATGCTGATGGTATTAAATATACCCAATCTTTCTATCTGATTTAGCTTTTTTTTGCCATATTTTGCAACAGCAATATGCACAAAGATATAGTACTTTGGAAAAATGATTTATTAAGTTTATTTGGCAGAAGTGTGAATAAAAAAAAAAACTCCACAAAAACAAATGTGGAGTTTATTCTACAGAGCAAAATGCAAAATACGATGGCTGATATAATGTAACTTAATATATGATAATCACTAAAACTTTGGCTAATAACAAGTTTTCTCATGTTTTGTAAACTGGGCTCAATGCATCTTGTATTTGCTGTTACACCATAAAGATTCAGTCACTGCATAGTAAATATCGTTTGCCAATCACTGTAAATCTAATCCTACTATGTCATTTACAAACTCTAATGACCCAGTGAAAGTCTCTTTCCTATATCAGGCTCTGCTGCTGAAGACCAGAGATTTCTATTGTAGAAGTGGGTCAGCAGCAGTTATAGATGTCAGTATCATGTAAGCAAAATGAGCTTTAAGTGGTTAGACACTGATAGCCATTCTCACTCCTTGTCTCCAGTGTTCAGTATTTTTAGTTTTTAGTTCTGCACAGGAAGAAAAGAATTAAGTGATTTGTAGGCTTCTCCTTCTTAATTTGCAATGCAGTAAGAATCGTGTAAATCAACCCTTCTGGGATTTTAATTATGTATGCAATTCTTGTGATTGCTTACATAAACTTGTGAAGAACTCTTACGTAAACTGTTTTTAAATGCATCTTTTTGTTGCTTTGAAAAGTGGTAGCAATATTTTATGCATGCTATTCGGATATAAGAAAATAAGAGGGGGAGAGGTTGCTGAGATTAATCTCTTGACCCCTGCTTAGAGTTTACATATTTTAAACTGCAGTTCGAATGGAATAATATTTATATAAGGATACAGTACACAGAGCGGGCACAGCGTTATTTATCCTTCTTAAGATTGACATTTGTCTCAAATGGAGCCTGGTTCAGTGCCATGACTCAACTCATCAAAGGTTCATTTCTAAAAAAGCTCTAGGCTTCTAGATAATCCTTTGAGGAGGGGAAGAAATCCTACAGTAGCAATCAAACTTATGTAGTTACTATTGACATCAAAAGTGGGGAAAAAAACTTATTTTGAAAAATTTTCACCTTTCCATATGTTATAAAATAGAAATAAACATTCAGTGCTCATCAGAATTGACCATTATAGGATTCACTGACAGACCATTATAAACAGAAGGTGTCACAGAGAAAATTAAAATCCTTGCAGAAGATGAGAGAAAGAGCTTGCACTCCACAAGTTGTCTATGTATAGCTGACGCACTCCTTTGGAATCAGGTAATTAAGGAAACTCCTAATGGCTAACAGATGTGAGGCCCTGCATCAGGAATGTGGAGAAGCAGATTTATGACCAAGATAAGACTTAAGAGAAATGTACAGATCTTTGGTCCCTTTATCTGCTTGGTAGAAATTAAGAAGGAAGGTTTGTATGAACTGCGTCGATCTAATAGATAGAAATTTATATTTTCGGAAATGTGATGAAGTGGCGAACACAAAGAATGGTTTCACGTCACTGGGCAATGTCCAGAATCTCTTCAATTGAATAATGGCCTGATAGATGAGGTTCCACCTGTCTTCTTTGGTCTCTATGTATAGATAAATCATGATAAAAAATATGATGGCAATGTTTAGCGCCTGTGACCCTCAAGAGCGAATATATTGTGAATGTAGGGAATCTCATCATTTTCTGAAACTGAAGCCACATCCCATGACCAGCCCTGTTATGAGTCATCAAGGGGAGGTGAGTGGGTGTAACTTACGAGCTAATAAAAGGCAAATGCCAAATTTTGGGCCTTGTTGGTTCATGGATATGCAGCTAACTGCGGTTCTGTCCATTTTCGTTCTCGAGTGCCTCCCTAAATAAATCTGAAACCATTGCAATGATCACAGATTTAGTAACTTTCTTTTGTTAATCCTGTTTATTTTATATAATTGTTTATGCTGTATTGTTTTGTCCCCTTTTTAAAATATTTTCTATATTTTTTATAAACACCGCCTATTTTTCTGGATTAAATATAACATTTAATAGTTCTGCTCCTTTTGTTCTGTAAACCACACTCCTGAAAGTTATATGCTACCTGTCAGGTGTCCAATTGGCGTATAAATGATTGGTGGTGGCAGCTAATAGTCTTTATTGGGTATTGTGGAGCTGGCAGTGTCCATACCGAGGTATATATATTCCATGCATTGGAATCGATTGTGTATATACAATACCCTCACTGTGATTTCCCCAATAACCGTCTGTCACACAAGGTGTGGGAAAGACTTAGTGCAACGCAAAGGGAATAGGGAAAGGGAGCCCACACTCTAGAGAAAGGGGGAAAGTGGAGACCTCCTAGGTTGTTTTAGCGTCACTCTGTCTCCCATAACGTCCCTATATTGGTTCGTCACCAATCGCCGCATGTGTTTCTTGCTGTATCTATCCCTGGCGTATGGCTAATGTTAGGGAAATAAGGAGATGAGCGCTAGTCGATCTCCACTAAACACTATAGACAACAAGGGTAGATAAACGGGGGGATATTGCTTAGCTTTAGACGACTCCAAACAAATGTGCACACGTCCTCAAGCTCCAGAGAGGACAAAGTACTTCTCTTGCTAAAGCCTTCACAAGTAGTAATGAATATCGTCGGCACCTCCCTTTGAAACGCAGCAGGTATTTATACACCCAGGCAGGGTGTTAATTAGCCAGAGGAAGGTAGCCTCTGGGTCCTAGAGACAGCCTCTAAGATGACTGTAATGCCAAACGTGTCACCTGCAATCAACTGCAGTGCGACTATCTGTCACTTCTGACACACCTGTGACACCGGCCTAGTAGTGGTAACAGCCGTAGCCTCCTCCGTTAATCGTCTGTCAATTGTCCTAACGATAGGGGGCAGCAGAGGGCTTTTCATGACAAAAAGGTAACAGCAAAGTGGGTTCAGCGTGCCCTCCCCCCAGCTGCAATCCTTGACAGAAAGCCATTCAAATCAGTGGTACATGAAGTAGAACAGTACTTCAGGGAAATATAGCCAGAAGTGCATAGAGTAGGTCGCAATCCTAACCAGCTCTACAGCACCTGCCACATTGCCTCAAAGCTGCAATATCAACATCCAAGCATCATGAGGTAAACCAAAAAGAAGGAAAAGCGCTGAAGAGATTGACGTCTCAATATGGTTCTTCCAGCAAACACAACAGAGCAGGACACTACCCAGCAGCGCTCTCACAGAATCTTTGTCAGACTCTTCTGCAGAAGATCACCTTTGGAAGATTTCTCACATCCAAAGTTTTTTTTCATGACTTGCGAGTATATTTATGACTCACTCCACACTGCTACCATTGTATTGGCTTGTAAGTCCACAATCTACACTATCTGCTAGCAAACTATATCTTTCCCTCAAACTACATATCAGCCAGTCTCCAAAGACACGTGGAAAATGCTGCTTTTGTAACAACGATCTTCATTCTAAAAACACATCTAAATTGCCTTCCTGAACTTACCACTTTGGGAGAATGTACCTCCCATGTTGAAAATAAAATGATAGAAAGTTTGATGAGTTGTAATAAGTTATTTCTCCAAAACAAGTTGCTGGAGGAAGTTATGGAATTGCGATTAATAGCTGCAAATTTAGAAAACTGCTCTTGCCCAAATAATGTGAGAGTCTCAGAATTTGTTTATAACAAGCAGTAAGCGGTCATTCTCATGCATATTTCTGTGGCAATCGTGCCTGAATCATCCCAATGTGACCTGTTAATAATACAAACTACATCTGCTCAATTTTCCAGACAGGTTCTATAAAGTTACCATGTTCCCAGATTTATCCACAGCTACTATAGCATAAAGCTGGGTTATTTGCTGCAGCTACAAAATTACTATGAGACAAAATCTAGAAGTACGGATTTTCTGTCAAATTAGTGTTCTCTAAACATGGTTAGAGTTTAGGTACTGCTTCCCCTGCTAAGCTTTATGAAGAAATTGAATCTCCACATGACATCATCTATGCCACCTTCACCCTCCAGACAATAAAAATACCCCCCCCTCCACCCCGATTGGAAGAAAAAGGGATGACCAAGCCCTCTGCTTAAACATTTTTTTTTTTGCTGTGAACTATGACCTTCTTCTTTTACTAATTTTGCTTTTAAGGTGCTTTTCATTATGGGCACACTACATCCAACTATAATTTATATACGGATTCTTTCCGAGTATACAACAAGTTGAAGCTAATACAACAGTAAAAATCACTTTCAATTTCTGTGTATTCTCTTTTTTATATAACTGTTGTAAAACACCTCACATTGGAAAGCTGCATTTCTGTTGGAGGAGACTGATGGACGAGTCTCATCTGGTCACATCATCCTCCACTAGAAGCCATTAATTGGACAGAATGCTGGTCATTTTGTGAGGAAAGTTGCCCTAACAAGAGAAAGTGACCTTGTACTTAGTCAAAGATCTCGTTCTGACAGTCTAAAAGGAGAGTTTGTAACTCCTTTGTATCTGAGTTTTTCTGAGTTCGTCTCAGTTGAATTATAGCTACAAACTACATTAAAGGTGAATGTGCAGGGAAACAAAGAGCCTGCTAAAGCAAAATGGTGAAAAATGTATAATGAAACCCAACTACATTAATGATTTATAGACCAAAATACATACAAGGTAAAAAAAAAGTCCCCTTAGGTGTCCAACCCTCATTAAAAGCAATCTTTCAGCAAGTTTTTGCTATGTAATCTGACAGCTGCATGATGACGGGGCAGAGAGCATGATACCAGCGATGTGTCACTTACTGGACTGCTTGATATAGTTTTGATAGAATCCGTATATTAGTGGTCTGGATGCTGAGCTCTGTATAACCCCACACACCCCTGATTGGCACCATCATGTGTACACTGTGCATCATCACCAAGCTGCCAATCAGTGGTGGGGGCTGGGTACACAGATGAGCCTGACTGGTCTGCACGTGAGATCTAGTCAGGCAGATTGAAACATACAGCTGAGCTGAGCAGGTGAAACATCCCTGGCATCAGGGTCTCTGCACCTACGTTATGCTGCCATCAGATTAAATAGCAATAACCTGCTGACACATTCCCTTTAAGGATCATATTAAGTTCTTGTTTACTTTAAATACATAACTGTAAACCTCATCAGGCGTCAAACAATGTGACTGCTGCTTCAACTTTTCTTTGTGTATTATGCTGGTTATGTTGTTCAGTGTTTCTATACTGTTTCTTAGTTTATGGAATCATGTTTACAATTTCTTACAGTATTTTCATATATATTCTAACTTTTGTAGCCATGGTGTGTAAAAAAAGTAATTTCACAGCATGATTTAATATTACATTTATTATATATTTATTATAGGGATATCCCTAATCTTCTAGCCTCTAACTTCTTCATGACATATTATGTATATATACGCAATATGTTGTGTCCCTGACTTTAATGCGGACTCATACGCTGAGCCCGCATGTTTACCCACCCCTGATGACTGACTTAATCAGTCATCATGTGCCTTTAACAGTCATGGGCAGACGTGATGTTAATCAATTATATCCCACTGTGTATACTGACAGTGGTATTTAAAACGCACCAGCCAAGAAGCGCGTCATTCATCCTGCCCATCGGCGCCCCTGTCATGTCATTGTGGGGTGCCGATTAGTTGTCATTACAGTCGGGGGTGACTCCTGTGCCTGTCATTATGATATTCCTATGAACACCGCCTTGTGGCCGGTGTTCATAGGAGATCGTGATTTTTGCTACACATAGCAGTGTTAACCCCTTTACAACCCAAGGTGGTTTGCACGTTAATGACCAGGCCAATTTTTACAATTCTGACCACTGTCACTTTATGAGGTAATTACTCTGGAACGCTTCAACAGATCCCCCTGATTCTGAGATTATTTTTTCATGACATACTGTACTTCATGATTGTGGTAAAATTACTTCGATATTACTTGCGTTTATTTGTGAAAAAAAATGGAAATTTGGCGAAAATTTTGAAAATTTTGCAATTTTCAAAATTTGAATTTTTTATGCCCTTAAATCAGAGAGATATGTCACACAAAAAAGTTAATAGATAACTTTTCCCACATGTCTACTTTACATCAGCACAATTTTGGAACCAAAATTTTTTTTTATTAGGGAGCTATGAGGGTTAAAAGTTGACCAGCGATTTCTCATTTTTCCAACAAAATTTACAAAACCATTTTTTTAGGGACCACATCACATTTGAAGTCACTTTGAGGGGTCTTTATGACAGAAAATACCCAAAATTGACACCATTCTAAAAACTACACCCCTAAAGGTGCTCAAAACCACATTCAAAAACTTTATTAACCCTTCAGGTGCTTCACAGGAATTTTTGGAATGTGGAAGAAAAAAATGAACATTTAACTTTTTTCACAAAAATGTTACTTTAGATCCAATTTTTATTATTTTCACACGGGTAACAGGAAAAAATGGACCCCAAAATTTGTTGTGCAATTTCCCCTGAGCACGCAGATAACCCATATGTGGGGAAAAAACTCTGTTTGGGTGCACGGCAGGGCTCGGAAGGGATGGAGTGTCATTTGACTTTCTGAATGTAAAATTTGCTTGAATAATTAGCGGACGCCATGTTGCGTTTGGAGAGCCCCTGATGTGCCTAAACAGTGGAAACCCCCCTGCAAGTGACACAATTTTGGAAACTATACCCCTCAGAGAACTTATCTAGATGTGTGGTGAGCACCCTGAACCTCCAGGTGCTTCACAGAAGTTTATAACATTGAGCCGTAAAAATAAAATTTTCACATTTTTCCCACAAAAATGTTTTTCAGACCCCAATTTTGCATTTTCATAAGGGTAACAGGAGAAATTGCACCATGCAGTTTGTTGTGCAATTTCTGCAGAGTAAGCAGATACCCCATATGTGGGGGAAAACCACTGCTTTGGCGCACGACAGGGTTCGGAAGGGAAGGAGCGCCATTTGATTTTTTGAATGTAAAATTTGCTTGAATAATTTGCGGATGTCATGTTGCATTTGGAGAGCCCCTGATGAGCCTAAACAGTGGAACCCCCCCACAAGTGACACCATTTTGGAAACTAGACCCCTCAGGGAACTTATCTAAATGTGTGGTGAGCACCCTGAATCCCCAAGTGCTTCACAGAAGTTTGTAACATGGAGCCATGGAAATAAAAAAATCAAACTTTTTCCACAAAAATTATGTTTTAGCCCCATTTTTATATTTTCACAAGGGTAATAGGAGAAAATGGACCCCAAAAACTTTTGTGCAATTTCTCCTGAGTACGTCAATACCCCATATGTGTAGAATATACAGTGTTTGGGCGCACGGCAGAGTTCAGAAGGGAAGAAGCACTGTGTGACTTTTTGAACGCAAAATTGGCTGGAATCGAGAGCGGATGCCATGTCGCGTTTGGAGAGCCCATGATGTGCCTAAATAGTGGAAACCCCCCACACATGACCCCATTTTGGAAACTACACCCCTCAAGGATTTTATCAAGGGGTATAGTGAACATTTTGAACCCAGAGGTACGACACAGAATTTGATAACATTAGGTCATGATATTGAATAAGTTGTCATTAGTCTTTGGCACAAGTGCTCGCTACTTGAGTTTGCATCAGGTACTCAGGTATGCACCATGTATCGCGCGTGCTCGAGTGACATGCTCGAGTCCCCGCCCGCATGTTTCACGGTTATTAGACACCCCAAAAAAAAAAAACATGCGGGGATTGCTCGTGCATGGCAGGCAATCCCCGCGAGGTTTTTTTGGCCACGAAGCATATGGGGCGGAGACTCGAGCATGTCACTCGAGCACCCGTGATACTCAGTGCATACCCGAGCACCCGATGCAAACTCAAGTAGCGAGCACTTGCGATTAACACTAGTCGCCATATCGTCAACTTTTTTTTTCTTTTGAAAAAAATCCCAACACTAACCCTAGCCCAACCCTAACCCTTAGCCCAACCCTAACCCTAGCCCAAACCTAACCCCAACCCTAACCCTAGCCCAACCCTAACCCCAACCCTAACCCAAGCCTAACCCCAACCCCAACCCTAACCCTAGCCCAACCCTAACCCCAACCCTAGCCCAACCCTAACCCCAACCCCAACCCTAGCCCACCCCAAACTCTAACCCTAGTCCTATCCTAGCCCAACCCTATCCCTAACCCTAGCCCAACCCTAACCCCAACCCTAACCCTAGCACAACCCTAACCCCAGAGTTTATTTTTTTATGCTGTTCCTCGTGTGGTATAAGTGATTAGACAACTTTATTCTTCGGGTCGGTGCGATTACAGCGATACCAGATTCATATTGGGTTTTTATGATTGACAGCTGTCACACACTAAAAGACGCATTTTTTGTAAAATCTAGTTTTTGCATCGCCATATTTTGAGTGCTATAATTTTTCTATATTTTGGCCGACAGAGTCATGTGATGGCTTGTTTTTTGCGGGATGAGTTGACGTTTTTATTGGTGCCATTTTCAGGCACGTGACATTTTTTGATCGTTTTCTGTTCTAATTTTTGGGAGGCAGAATAAACAAAAACCAACACTTCAGGAATTGTTTTTTTGCTTTTTTTATGCAATTCTGCTTGTGGTAAAATTGATAATGCAGCGTTATTCTTCGGGTCAGTACGTTTACAGCGGTACCACATTTATATAGTGTTTTTTTTATTTTGGCGCTTTTACACAATAAAAACTATTTTCTAGAAAAAAAAAAATTTTGTATCGCTTTATTCTGAGAGATAAAACTTTTTTATTTTTCGGATGATAGAGCTGTGTGGCAGCTTGTTTTTTGTTGGACAAGATGACGTTTTCAGCGGTACCATTTTTATTTACATTCGTCTTTTTGATCGCGTGTTATTCCATTTTTTGTTTGGCAGTACGATGATAAAGCATTGTTTTTTGCGTCGTTATTTATTTATTTTTTTTACCGTGTTCACTAAAGGGGTTAACTAGTGGGACAGTTTTATAGGTCAGGTCGTTCCGGATGCGGCGATACCAAATATGTGTACTTTTATTGTTTTTTTTTTTGTTTTTTTTTTCATAATAATATTTATTGATGGGTACATTATGTTTTTATTTTTGGTGGATTATTTTTTTATTTTTTTACAATTTTTTTTTTTTTTCATTTTCTGAAACTTTTTTTTATTTTTTTGCTTTGTCCCACTATGGCACTTTCACTTTTTTTATTCTGTTCGCCTACATAGCACAGGAATAGAGCACCATCCCTGTGCTATGCCGACTGTCAGTGCTGCACAGGGAGGAGATATTTTGGTCATGCACTGCGCATGACCAAAACATCTTCCTGCTGTCTGGTGACCCGGATGTTGTCATGACGACATCAGGTCGTCATGGCAACACCCGGGAAGCCGCGTCAGACCGCACTGGAGACCGGAAGAGGAGGTGAGTATTGCGATCACCTCCCCTTGCCACCGCAATGCTGCCATCGACTTCGATCGCAGCATTGCGGGGGTTAATGTACCTTGAGCGGTGCGGGACCGCTCCCTGCACATAGCAACGGGTGTCAGCTGTGACAATCAGTTGACACCCGGCGGCGATCGCCTGTGTGCGCGCGCGATGGCAATGATTTATTAATACGGGTCAGGCTCTTAAAGCTCAGGGCGCAGACGCGTATTAATACGTCTTGGACTTTAAAGGGGTGAAAGTACTACTATACATAGCACAGGTGACAAGTGCTGCTTCAAGTCTCCTAAGGAGACTATTATAAAAATAAAATAAAAAAAAAATATATATATGAAAAAAACCCCACAAAAGATCAAATCCCCCAACTTTTGCCCAATCGAAAAAACAATTAAAAAAATACACATATTTGGTATTTCTGCATTCAGAAATGTCTGATCTATCAAAATGTAAAATATATTAATCCATTTCATAGACAAGAAAATAATTACTTTTTTTGACTGCCACAACATTGCAATAAAATGCAATAAGAGGCTATCAAAACATTGTATCTACCCAAAAATGTTATCAATAAAAACTTCAGCTCAGGGCACAACAAATGAGCCTCATATCCCCAGAAATTAAAACTTAATGGGTCTCAGAAAATGGTGTTAAAACCATTTTTTTTCTCATGCAAATGTCAGATTTTTTTTCACTACTTAAATAATATTAAAAACTATACATGTTTTTCATCTGAATACTTGTACTGACCAGGAGAATCATGTTGACAGGTCAGTTTTACCATAAAGTGAACATGGTAAATAAAAAACTCCAAAACAATTGTGGAATTGCCCTTTTTTTGCAATTTCATTGCACTTGTAATTCTATTACTGTTTTCTAGTTCATTATATGGTAAAATCGATGGTGTCATTCAAAAGTACAACTCTTCCCATTAAAAACAAGCCCTCAAACAGCTATATTGGTGGAAAAATAAAAAAGTTATGGGAGGAAAGAAATGAAAATGAAAAAAAACAGAAAATGGCCATAGGGCGAAGGGGTTTAACGCTTTAGAGGCGAATCATCAAGACCGGCGATTCTCTCTTTGGTCTTGATGAGGGGATGTTTTGGAGCACACACTTCTGATCATTAAGTGATGCATGTCTCTTAATCAGGCAAAGCGCATAATGGACAGTCCAGCTGGAGTAAGATTTGTGGAGGGGCAAACACCGCCGCTTATCATGAATTTTATGAGTGGGCATTGCCAAGCCCCGTTACACCCATATCCCGCACCAGATCCTCCCACTTTGTCAGGGCTTTGACGAGAATCACGTGAAAATATCAGAAGTCATGTTTTTATTGCACAATCTCGTGTTGCGCAAAAGATTGCAACTTTTCAAAGTTTCTTTGGCCAGAAATCTGGTGAAAAAGCTTTGATGACTCACCCTCTTTATCTTCTTAAGAGAAACCAAAACATTCCGAGGTGGATGTAATGCATACAAGGATCACTCCTGAACCAATCCGATATTCCAATCTTAAAACATTAGCAATAACCACATAGTTGTAGCTTCTCCAGTTGTTAATTGAGAATGGAGTTGTTATTGCTTTATAAAAACAGAAGCAATGTCCTATATTAACTCATACTTCAACCTTGATGAAAGATTGTGTTACTGATCTATACGCTAAATAATGGCACTTACACCATATTAGCATAATAGGTTTAAAATAATAAACTGTTTTAAATTATTATAAATTATATTGTAAATTATTTGATAATTTGTTCAAACAAATAAATATATATTAAACTGGCTCTGTATTACACACAGGATTCTTTAAAGGGAACCTGTTATGTTGAAAATGACATCTTATCTGCTGGTAGAATGTTATAAAGAAGGAGGAGCTGATTAGATTGATATTTATTCTTATGGTAAAGTTTTAGTAAAACATTATTCATTGAAAGCCATGGTATTTGTATGAATATTCACCCAGTGGGTGGACTTATTCAATGATTGACAGTTATCTCTGCATGGGGTTTTCTCATGTACAAAGTACATTTTAATTGACTCCTTAATGACCGCCGATACACATTAAAAAAGGCGGTCATTAAGGAGTCTTATTCCCTCAATGCCAATTTAAAATAGCTATCAGGAATAAGAGAGTAGTGCCACCCAGCGGCTGAAATTCACGCGGGTGATATCGGTACATGAGTATCAGCCCCTGTTGGTCTTGGAGAAAATTGGGGCCAATTAACCCCTTAAATACTACTGTCAATCATGACAGCAGTACCTAAGTGGTTGAAAGGTGATTAAGTGCCACACTATGGATGGATCGATCCCCCCAGGATCGTAATCGTGGGTGCCGATCATTGCCATGGTGCCCTTAGGTCATCTGATGACCCCAGTGTACACTGGTCGGTGAGATCCACAGTTATAAGCTGTGTCTCACAGGCTGTCAATAACTCCCTGACAGGCCGTCAGTGACTCCCTGACAGGCCTAAGGCACTGCAGTAATGCATGAAACCAGCGATCAAAGTAAAAATTATACATATCCCACAGTGGAAATACATGTCCCAAAGTGAAAATGTAAAATAAAATGTGTAAAAATTTTTAAAAATCCCACAAAAAAATACACACAAAAATCGAAAACCCATTTCACCACTGAAATAACTGCCTTTGTGATGAAACAAAGGTAAAAAGTACACATAATTGGTATCGCCGTGTCTGGAACGACCCAGTAAATAAAACTGTCATGGTATTTATTCCGTACGGCGAATATCATAAAAACAAATAATATATAACACACCAAAAATAACTTTTTGACTACATGTGGGGTATCGCCACACAGAAGAAAGTGGGTAACAAACTTTGCAGTCCACTTTTTCATGTTACCTCTTGCAAAAGTGAAATATTTGGGGCTAAAGCAACATTTTTGTGAAAAAAATGAATGTTTTCAAAATGATAACTTAATTTTATCAAATTCTGTGAGTTCAAAATGCTCACTATTCCCCTGAATAAAATCTTTGAGGCGTGTAGTTTCCAAACTGGGGTCACTTCTTGGGGTTTACTGCTCTTTGGGCACCTTAGGGCCATGTAAATATGACATGGTGCTCGAAATCTCTTTCAGCCAAATTTGTGTTATAAAATTCAAATGGCGCTCCTTCCCTTATGAGCTCTGCCGTTTGTCCAAACAGAGATTTCTGACCACATGTGGGATATAAGCGTGCTCGGAAGAAACTAGGTAACAAATTTTGTGGTCCATTTTCTTGTGCTATTCAATGTAAAAGTGAGAACATTGGTGCTAAAGCAACATTTTAAAGTAAACATTACAACTTTTTTTCCATTAGACTTTTTTTCCATTAATTCTTGTGTAGCACCTGAATGGTTAAAACATTTCCTGATAGCAGTTTTGAAGTATTTGAGGAGTGCGGTTTTTAAAATGTTATCACTTTTGAGGAGCTTCCAATATATAGGCTCCGCAAAGTCCAGTTAAATCTGAATAGATCCCTAAGGAAACAGGTTTTGTAAATTTCTTTAAAAAATGAGAAATTGCTCCTCAACTTTTAACCCTTCTAACGTCTTAACAAAATAAAATGACATTTAAAAAAGATGCAAATGTAGACATATGGGAAATTGTATTTATTAATTATTTTGTATAGCATGACTAACTGGTTTAGGGATATAAATATTAAAAGTTTAATAGTTGCAAATTTTTCACATTTTTTACCAAAATTCTGATATTTTCAACAATAAACATATCAACCTGAATTTACCACTAACATAAAAGACAGTTTGTCTCAAAAAATCAAACTCAGAATCACTGGGATATTTTGAAGTGTTCCAGAGTTATTACCTCGTCAAGTGACACTGGTAAGATTTAAAAATTTTGGCCTGGTCATTAAGGTTAAAATTGGCTCGATAAGGGGTTAATAGATCTTGGAATAAAAATATGTTCTACAATTAAATGTGTTGAAAAAAATGTTCCTGTTCTCTGTCTAATCATGCTGGAACATGGTCTGATCATACCACAGCTCCTGGCCAAGAGAGGACGCAAAAGACTATACAGACATTACAGCACTGGATCACAGCTCACTCTTTTTCTGAGGTAAAACATGTTTAAAAACAAGCAGCAAAAGGTTTACCTCACAGAAAGAATCAGCTGTGATCCCATACTCTCCTATCTGTATAGTCTTCTTTCCTTCTCGGCCCAGGAGCTGTGGTATGATCAGACCATGTTCCTGCATGGTTACATACAGCCACTACACAGCACACAGCAGGGGCACATTTATAAGATTATCTCAGTGCAGTAACATTTTTTTAACACATCCATTTGTGAAAATTATTATTCCAAGATCTATTATTTAAAATGTACTTTATTTATGGGAAAACTACTTTAAGGGAAAATGATCAATCACTGAGATTGGACTGCTTGTACAATGGGACAGATTCCCTTTAACAAAATAAGGTGTCTCTCCCTTGACTCTTCAGCAAATCATCAACCTTCAGATTTATTTCACATAACACGGAGGTAATTATTTATATGTCTGGAGAATACAATTAAAAAATACTGTGCATTTTTTCCAACCCCAATAAGACATACTACCATAAAGATGTGGTTCTCAAATACAACTCTTTATTCAAGTGTAAGGTCATAGTGTCTGACATTAGCTGTGGTGCTGATGTCACATCGACAGTGTAGCAGCTGGATCTCAGTGAATCTGAAGGAGGCATTCTGTATTCATGGGCAGGACAGCTGAGCTCACTGACTGACTGCGGTAGTGTCATGCTGTTGATGTGATGTCAACACCACAGCAAATGCCAGACAAAGGAGCAGTGGCGGAGACTTGCCAGTGGACCCGTGAAAGCTGGGCATATCATGGTTTATTATTTTATTACAAACTGATGCCTCCACAGTATCTTGCCTAAAAGGGAACAATCCCTTTAAGTTATTTATTGTTATTTATATTTTCTATATATGGAGCTGTTTGCTATGCAAGTACTGTGCATGTATTTCATATATTAGGTGTTTACTATATACAGGTTGGGGTGGTATTAAGTTTCCCCTTTGTATAGTATACTGCTTTTTTAATGTATTTTTAATTATTATGATTATTAAAATTATTGATTTTATTTTGGAGTGATCGCCCTGTTCCTTGGGTAGTTATTGTAACCTAGGGTGGTGTTTAGTAGAATGAACAAATCAATAGCAGGTGAAGAATTTGTTTTATTTATTTTTTATGCCTTTCCTCGTGCAGTGTAAGTGATTAGACAACTTTATTCTCTGGTTTGGTACGATTACAGCGATATCAGATTTGTATCGGGTTTTTCTCTTTGGCTGCTATCACACACTAAAAGACGCTTTTTATTGCAAAAAAATGCATCACCATATTTTGAGAGCTATAATTTTTTCATATTTCGGCCGACAGAGTCATATGACAATTTGTTTTTGGTGGGAAAAGTTGACATTTTTATTGGTATCATTTAAGGGCACATGACATTTTTTGATCCCTTTTTATTCCAATTTTTGAGAAGCAAAATGAACAACAACCAGCAATTCAGGAATTTTTTTTTTTTCTGCCGTTACGCATGTGGTAAAATTGATAAATCAGCTTTATTCTTCGGATCAGTGCGATTACAGCAATATCACATTTATATAGTTTTTTATAAGTTTTGAGGCTTTTACACAATAAAACTATTTTAAAGAAAAAATAATTATTTTTGCACAGTGAGTCAGTACGATTATAGCGATACCACATTTATATCTTTTTTTAGGTTTTGAGGCTTTTGCACAATAACAATTATTTGATAGTAAAAATAATTATTTTTGCATCGCTTTATTCTGAGAGCTATAACTTTTTTATTTTTCCGCTAACGGACCTATATGGTGATTTGTTTTTTTGAGGGACAAGATGACATTTTGAGAGATACAATTTTTTTTTACATTAGTCTTTTTGATCTCGTTTTATTCCACTTTTTATTCAGCAGTATGAAGATAAAGCATAGTTTTTGCCTCGTTTTTTATTTATTTTGTTAACGATGCTCACTGAAGGGGTTAACTAGTGGGACAGTTTTATTGGTCGGATCATTCCGGACATTGTGATACCAAATATGTGTACTTTTTTTGTTTAGTTTTGTTTTTACATAAATAAATGTATTTATTGGATTAATATTTTTTCTTCTTTTTGTTCTTTATTTTGTGATTATGGCCATTGCTGCAGGGTGTCAGCTCTCATATAGAGCTGATACCTGCATTTGATCGCTGCGGCACTTAGTGTGAGCCTGCGCGATCATGGCGCAGTATATACTGTATACTTTGGTTTGTGGGGACGCAGCTTCCACAGAGCCATATATATATGGTGCATGTCGGGTAGGGGTTAAAGCCCGCTAAACTACAGAAATTCTGGCATGAAGAGGAAGCAGAGTCATGGTTGTATTGGGTTACAGTTTGTACAATAATTTTTACTAGTAAACATTCCGGTCATTGACAACATATTATGGAGAAATGATAGCATGTGTCTTGCTAAATAATAGTATGTTAATTAACTTAGCGTGCCATCTTTTTTCATTAGCTGTTGACCAGTAACTTAATTAGGTCTGGTTATACGCCTGTGCTTTTTGTTTAAATGTTAAACGCAGGCAACAGCTGTGAGTTGGGTCGTGCATTTCCACTCCACTTTATTACAAAATTGATTGATAGGTCAGTCTTCAAAAGGAACAGCACAAAATACAAAGCAAGTGCAGGCTCCCAGGCAGTTCTTAAGTTGTGCCTTTAAAATCCTGCAAAATAGACGGAAAACCTCCCTGCACAATCTTACTTTTCCATTCTAGCAAATTATAATTAAAATAACTGGAAGCTGTAACGATGAATGATTTCAACTGCATACTGAAAATCTCCAGCGTTAATGGTACTGAGAGGATTACACGAAACCAAAATAGAACAAATTTCCCTTAGTACGATGACAAGGGCTAGCTTGCCATCAGTTCTTGTATTAAGCTTTTGATTCTGCTTTATTCATTCCTAATATCATAAAATCTATGACTCACAAGTACTTTTCTCTTGGTTTATGAAGGAAAAATGCTAAGAGAAAATGTTCTGTTATTTTCCAGAAGATAGAAGATGGAAGCATAGATTTTACATAAAAAATTATGATAAAGAGCAGATTTCAAGGTGGAGGTTTAAATAAGACCGGGCACCAAAAATCTTATAAAGAAAAATATAATTTTACATAAATGCTTCAATTTCATGTAAAGGAGAAAAACAATATTGTAGAGTACCAGAATGAATCCTAGGTACAGACAGAAAATGAAGGCACCACTTTTGAGCAACATTAACTTGAAATGTACAGTTTCTTCATAGCATTTTAGTATTTTAGCCCTATTTTTCTTGTTTAATTAGAATATACCCACCAATAGTGACAACGGAGTTCTTCCTTATGCTAGTAGAAAGAAAAAAGGGATCTATCAGAGTCTACATTACAGAAAGCTCTGACTAATAATATCTTGTCTCAGATGGCAACACTTTGGGCCCAACTCATTAAGACTGATGAGCAGGAGTAAGATACAGCTAATTCATTAAGAGGCGCACACCAATTAATGAATTACGCACATTCTATCCTCTCCATAAAAATTACTCCAATCATTTCTAGCATAATTCACGCCAATAGTGTGGTATAACTTTTTAAAAATATGTTGGGTGGGCTTTGCCACTCCGCATCTCACCTCTACGCCACCCACTATGGAGGATCTTGCCTGGACTGGTGTGAAAACATTACAAGTGGCAACAATTTTACAACTTTTCAAACTGTTTTATGCCAGAAATCTGGTGAAAACACTTTGTAAATGACTTTGGCCTTTATTCATCAAAATATTGTATCATCTAATAAAGATGTGAAAAAGCTAGAACTTTGCAAACTGTTTCATTACTACGAAGACATATGCATCTCCATGATAACTACTCACTTTTGAGAATTTAGCAAAACAGGGGCAGCTGGATGACAATATGACTGCAGGATCTGACAACTTAGAATTAGTAGTCTGTTACCATGGAAGGACATAAGTTTATCTTTAAATGGAAGCATTTACTGAGTTGTTATCAAAGCCTATGGACATTTGCATAGTAACTTTGTAAGGCGCTTGGGTTTAGGAGGCAACTAGCTACCAATTATATGGCTGTAGTTGGCTTCTGCCATGAGGCACATGCCTTTGTGTGGGAAAAGTACATGGTAATGTCACTAGCTTATTAAGTAGAAGGTGGTGTGTTCAGTATAACATTTAATAACTAGATGAGTATGTGTCAATAAATAGACCAATATTAAGCGATTTAGATATATTTATTGTTAAAATTAGTTTCATTATATACACTGTGTTCAGAATTATTAGGCAAATGCGTATTTTGATCACATGATACTTTTTATACATGTTATCCTACTCCAAGCTGCATAGGCTTGAGAGCCAACTACCAATTAAGTAAATCTGGTGATGTGCATCTCTGTAATGGGGAGGGGTGTTGACTAATGACATCAACACCCTATATAAGGTGTGCTTAATTATTAGGCAACTTCCTTTCCTTTGGCAAAATGGGTCAGAAGAGAGATTTGACGGGCTCTGAAAAGTCCAAAATTGTGAGACGTCTTGCAGAGGGATGCAGCAGTCTTGACATTTCCAAACTTTTGAAGTGTGATCACCGAACAATCAAGCATTTCATGGCAAATAGCCAACAGGGTCGCAAGAAGCATGTTGGCCAAAATAGACGCAAAATAACTGCCCACGAATTGAGGAAAATCAAGCGTGAAGCTGCCAAGATGCCATTCGCCACCAGTTTTGCCATATTTCAGAGCTGCAACGTTACTGAAGTATCAAAAAGCACAAGGTGTATGATACTCAGGGACATAGCCAAGGTAAGGAAGGCTGAAAAATGACCACCTTTGAACAAGAAACATAAGATAAAACGTCAAGAATGGGCCAAGAAATATCTTAAGACTGATTTTTCAAAGGTTTTATGGACTGATGAAATGAGAGTGACTCTTGATGGGCTAGATGAATGGGCCAGAGGCTGGATCAGTAAAGGGCAGAGAGCTCCACTCCGACTCAGACGCCAGCAAGGTGGAGGTGGGGTACTGGTATGGGCTGGTATCATCAAAGATGAACTTGTGGAACCTTTTCGGGTTGAGGATGGAGTGAAGCTCAACTCCCAGACCTACTGCCAGTTTCTGGAAGACAACTTCTTCAAGCAGTAGTACAGGAAGAAGTCGATATCGTTCAAGAAAAACATGATTTTCATGCAGGACAATGCTCCATCACATGCATCCAACTACGCCACAGCGTGGCTGGCCAGTGAAGGTCTAAAAGTAGAAAAAATAATGACATGGCCCCCTTGTTCACCTGATCTGAACCCCATAGAGAACCTGTGGTCCATCATAAAATGTGAGATCTAAGGGAGGGAAAACAGTACACCTCTCGGAACAGTGTCTGGGATGCTGTGATGGCTGCTACACGCAATGTTGATCGAAAACAGATCAAGCAACTGACAGAATCTATGGATGGAAGGCTGTTGAGTGTTATCATAAAGAAAGGTGGCTATATTGATCACTAATTTTTTGGGTTTTTGTTTTTGCATGTCAGAAATGTTTATCTCTAAAGTTTGTGCACTGATGTTGGATTACCTGGTGAAAATAAACACGTGAGATGGAATTATATATTTTTTTATTAAGTTGCCTAATAATTCAGCACAATAATAGTTACCTGCACAAACAGATATCCTCCTAAGATAGCCAAATCTAAAAAAAAACCACTCCAACTTCCAAAAATATTATGCTTGGATATTTATGAGTATTTTGGGCTGATTGAGAACATAGATGTTGATCAATAATATAAATAATCCTCTAAAATACAACTTGCCTAATAATTCTGCACACAGTGTAGAAATCTATTATATCTCTGAAGAAATCTATTGGACCTGTCTCTCTAATCATTATTATTATAGCTGTTAAAAATTAAATGAATGCAAATGGTAAATAGCGAGTATATTTGATTTGATTGGAGTAATTTTTATGTCTACAAATGTTTGTGTAACTTACAGATGAATGTTCCAACATTAAAACATTCTGCTGATTGTGGTCAAATCTGTGTTTTGTAGCAGACACCCAAAGACTGGGGGTCGGAAGTGACATTAACCTTCTTGCGGTGCCACAGTAGGTAGAAGCAGAAATATAATCCCTAAAAAAGCACTGTCTGTCTGATTTTATGTTAGACTCCCAATCTAGTCAAATGAAGAGAACCCTTTAATATATTTTGTCTTAAAACCCCTAGGGATCAGGGAGAATGATACAGCTGAATAGCACTTTATTTCCTCAAATGAATGTCTTTACCTTTCTAGTCTTGTGACCTTCATATGAAAAACCATAGGGAATTAGATGAAGATAAATGACAAATGAGATGTCATGCATGTAGACCTTGAAGTTATTTGTTGGATATGCTTAGTTTTACTTTATTAATTTATTGAATTTTTGTCCTATTTTGGCTGTGATTAATTATCCTCTATTTTTTAACATAAGTAATTTAAAAAAAGTCACAAACGTCTTTTAAACTTAAAACTTCCAAGTTTTGGACTTCTGTTTCCTCATATGGCACTCAGTGACAATACTATTTCACCACAGTATTGCCAAAATCAGTAGAATCTATGTAAGCGTAGGTTCACACGGGCATATATAAAATTGTTCAGAGCTTCATCCAGAAAAGCGGGATGATATTTTTTCTCACTTGCCTTCTGTGTGCAATCCATTTTTTTACAGCATCAGCTATTAATTATCTCCATGATCATTTACAGAATTGCAATGTATCAATAAAAATTGAATTCTGTACTGTGGCTCTGCATGGCATCAGATTTTTTTTACACACCCAAAAACTTGAATGGGTGAGTCTCATTCAATTTGCGAAGAAACTAGTTCATGCTGCGATTTTTTTTCACATGCAGATTTGGCTAGTGAAAAAAAACGTGCATCTGCACTGCCTCATTGAATAACATTTCTCTGAGTGCTGTCCATTTTTTCCACGGATAGCACTCAGATCGAAAATACAGTCATCTGAATAGCCCCTAGAAGGAGCAAACTTCATGCTAAGGCTTGTTCACATGACCTTATTTTAGGTCAGAGTACTGTCTGTGGAAAAACAGCACTTGGACCAATGTTATTCATGAGATGAAAAGAGACTCACCCTTTCAAGTTAGATGCCATAAAGAGCCAGAGGGTAACATTTGATTCTTACGGATAAATTGCAATTCTGTACCAATACAAACTATAAATGGTCTTGTAAATAATTAGCTGCTGCTATAAAAACGGATTGTATACAAACTGCACACGGATGACAAGTGAGAAAAAAATCGTCCCAGTTTTCAGTATGAAACTCTGAATGTTTTTTTTATATGCCCATGTGAACTTTATGAAAACTGTAAGGAGTTTTCACAGCAAGAAAACAGTCCAAATGCTCTAATATGCTAAGTTAAGAGCCACAAAATAAGAGGAACCTCACTCTGTTGGACCTAGCACACTAATTATTTGATTGAGCATTTATTTAAAGCATATGTCTAGCCAGAGCTTCCTTAACTAATAAGAGAAATTAATAATAACAGAAACTAATTAAGAGAAATTAAAAGCTAATTGTTGTGCTAGTTACTCACTCGGGAAAATAGGTAACAAACTAAAAACTGCAACTGACCCAACCGGTTCCTGTATAGACTAGAGATCCTGAACCCACAGTGCCTAGCGGTTCCTGCATGAGCTGAGATCACCCTAACCACAGACTAGAAGATGGCAGCTCGGATCTATGCTCCATCACGTTCCTCCTAATGAACTGAAGGGCAGAGCAGAGTGTAAATTACCTACAAAAGGTAAAGTGTGCAGAAAAAAGGAAACTTCCTAGAGTGAGTAAAATAAACCATGAAATACAAAATAAAGTATTTGGTGCATACTTTTAGAGAATATGCCAGCTACTACCTAAAAAGAAACAGAAGCTAGGTGCAGAGTAAAGAACAGAAACAGCAAAAAGAAAAATCCTAGCTGGAATTTCACTAATTGGTTTTAAACTACAGAAGAATGGCTGAACATCCAAATGAGAATATCACGAGCAGGAAATACCAGCAGGGGGAAAGTATATATAGCCGCGCCCGAAAGGTGATAGGGCAGACAAATGAATAAATGAAAACAACTGTTAACATACTATTGAGCTAAACACGAAAACACCCTATACTGATAGAAGTCACTAAGACTCAGCAGCTGTGCTATACCGGGGACATAACCTGTGATCATGTGATGGCCAAGTCCAACAAAAACTGTGCTGATAATTCTGTTCACTGCATAGCGCTGATTCCTATTTAGTTGGCAAAAGAGAAGACAGAAGCATTAATAACTGCTTCTATTTTCTCCCATGGCCCTCAACTGTGTCTGACAGCTGGAGACCTGATCTGGTCCTGCTAAGTTGTAGAAGCAGGAGCTTTAACCATGCGCCATAGATTTAAATGGTTAAAACCCAGGAGCGAGTATTGTAAATTTATGGCACTTGTTTGTTTTGGGGGATAAAATCTATAGTAAATAATGTCAATATCTAGATACAATGGAAGGTAAAAAAGATGCGGTATAAGGAGCTCTAGTACAAGGTAGTATTATAAAATATAAGGTAGCAATATATAAGGTATATATAAGATCCTTATACCACATCTTTTTTACCTTCCATTTATTATCCCTATTTTGGGCTTGCGGTGGGAGCTGCTTTGGATTATGCATTAATCATCCTGCGGCTCAAGGACCTGCGGTGATCCATTTCCGTCCGTGCCTCTCAGCGGTCCCGTGACTCGGATAAGGACGCCATGCACAGCCTGTTGCCTGACTTTCATCTTCTCACCTTATGCAATTACCGGGGTTGTGCAGGGTTGCACAACCTTAGAAGGTGAGTGGCCCTTCAGTTGCTTTTCTTCATTGTGCCAACAGGTTCCGTTCATTTGCGCTCCTCTGTCTCTTTTAATATCTAGATACAAAGTATTTTGATCTTTGGCATTTTTGTAGTATTTAGCTGTCAAGTGACAGTTTTATTATGACACAGCATGCTCTAAGTATGACATTTTTATTCTGAATGTTTTTTACTTGAATTTTTAAACAGGCAAAAATGTGTATCTGTGAAGGAGCACAAACAGATTTATATGAACCCTGCAAACCGTCAGAATGACATTGAGAAAATGAAACATCAGCAATAAATGTCATTAAACCTGAATTTGTAATCTTTCACCGGCATTAGACTTTAAAAGAAAAAAATATTTGAACATTAAAAATTATACAATATTGTGGTCATGGCACTCAAAATAATAAAAAATCAAAGATATAAGCTGCCGGATTACACATTCTAACCATAAAACATGTAAATTTTAGCCCCTGCAGAGGAGATTGCTTAAAAAGATGGCTACAAAGAGAATTACTTTGGATTACAAAATTAGATGCCACAGGGATTTGGGGTGAAAAGATAAATAGACAATAGAGTAAGTTTGTAATTTTGCTCTAACAGCGTTTAACATTTGTTTAATAGATACATATTTAGGTCAGTGTTTTTTTTCAATTTAATGCTATTTTCTGTAAACCTGCTGTCACATTCACTTTTAAAAATATCATATTAGACTCCCATAAATGTATCTGTATGTTTTAATAATGTTCATTTTTTCATTCATGTTTATTATTTGTTTACAATATACTTTTTCAATAAAATGTACTGTCATTCCACTGCTAATAAAAAAGAGCTCTAGCTGATTGAATTAAAGGAGTTGTCTCAAGACATCTCACCACTATAACTTGCGGGCCAGCTCTTTATAATTTTGGCAAGCGGCTTATTTTGCCAGGGAAAGATGTGGCCTCCTGCTCAGTTTGCTGTTGAAAAATACAGTGTTATGTGACAGGCTTTCAGATTCCTAGCCATCCAGATAATATACATGCAGCTCAAGTTTAAGAGATGGACAGTCTGTGATTGCTGGCAGATCTTGTCTTTGGCAAATAACGGATGTTATTTCCTCATCATTAATTGGTAAAATTGCAAAGTGCATGGAAAGGTGTTAGGATGTCTTCACTCCAGACCCCAAT
This sequence comes from Phyllobates terribilis, assembly GCF_046119375.1. Lineage (NCBI taxonomy): Eukaryota > Metazoa > Chordata > Amphibia > Anura > Dendrobatidae > Phyllobates > Phyllobates terribilis. Next base: position 291,163,118 of record NW_027362769.1, read on the forward strand.
ACAGGTGGACAAATGGAATTTTTACTTTAATAAATTTGTATAATATACATTTATTACATATAACCTTTAATCAACATTTTGTAACAAGTAGTGAGCAGCAAGGACCATACAATCACGGTTTGCACAGCTTGGCCATATGCATAAGGCATAAATAGATATGTACTGTAAACTGTACTTTCTGTATTACTTGGAAGAATACCATATTCTTATTTCTTTTTCTTTGTTCTGAGAATGCATTAAAAACTCGCTGACCTCTTGTTTCTTGTAAGTTACATATTGTGATATAGAATGTGTAATTCCCCTGGTAACAGTGTAGGCCAAATGTTGTTCTGCAAGCACTCTTTCTCCAATCCATGATTTATCAAAAAGGTTAAACACATGCTAGGGGATTAGCCGTAGAAATAAGTACTTTAGACATGTTGTTCAATTATCATGGCAAAGCTGACAACGTCTACTGTAAGGATCTGGAATTGAAAATATACATAATCCAAACTGACTTTCAGAAGCCTGTCGTGATGCTCAAGTGAACAGGAAAAAAGGTTTTTTTAAGCTCTGTTCTGTGCAAGTAAAAGGTGACGGGACATTAGTTTATTATAATGCTTCCAATAAATAATGCTTGTAGTAATAGAAAGGACTACATTTACTAATGCTTGATCATACTTTATGTAAACAAGTACAGGGCTATTTCTTTTTGAGCTTATCTGTCCTTTCAAGCCCCATGTGATAATTGCAGTAGATTTATTTGCCTCTCTATTGATCTGCTTAAGCTGTCACTTGTTTGACAGTATGGAAACATTTGATTAAAAAATATTTTTTATCAGCTGATAACTAGGCAATAGCTAAATCATGAAACTGATGCTCTGATTACTGTACTACTATGAGGCTAAGTGCCCACGATGCATAAATGCTCCGGATTTTTCCTGAGCGTTTCTGCATCTCCCTGGCAGAAAAAACGCATGCGGATTTTACATGCGTTTTTCCTGCCAGGGACAAGCGTAAGTGAAGCGTTTTGATCATGCAATTTCGCATGCAGGTTGTCAAGCGCCTTCCAAGCGATTTTAGCATTACTTGGAAAGTGCTTGACAACTTTGTCACACTATGTAAATCCATGCAACCTGCATGGATTTTATATAGTGTGACCAAGTTAGTTAAAAAAAAAGAATAAAATGGTAAAAAATACAAAAAAAAACATTATACTCACCTTCCGATGGTCCCCGCTCTCCTTCTCTGATTCGTCTGGTCTTCCTGGTGTCTCGCGGTAGTGTAAAAGGACCTTCCATGACGTCATTTCGTCATGTGTCAGGTCACACGACTCCCGACGTCAGCGGTCGCGTGACCCATCACATGACTAAATGACGTCATGGCAGGTCCTTTTAGACCATCGCGAGCTGCCGGGGAGCCAGGACGCATCGCTATGGAGACCAGGGGCCATCAGAAGGTGAGTATAATGTATATTTTTTATTTTAATTCTTTTTTTTACAGGTACTATGGTACCCGGGTCTGGAGGAGAGTCTCCTCTTCTCCAGACCCGGGTACCATCCGCACATTGAGTCACTTAATATCCGCATGTGCACATGTAGTCATGCGGATATTAAGCGATTCAATGCAAGTAAGTGGCAGCGAAAACGTCGCGATTGTTCAAAATAATTGGTAGTGCTGCGGATTTTTCCGCAATGATAATTCGCATTGGAAATTTCCGCAGTATGTGCACAGCACATGCGGATTATCATTGGGGAACATGGCAGACCTTCTACTGAGCATTTTTTAAGCGTTTCTGCAGCGGAATTGCCACTGCGGAAACTCTTAAAAAACTCATAGTGGGCACACAGCCTGAGAGCATTTATTTACAGGGAAATTTGTCACTGATTTAAATACCACAAGGGAAGAACTCAATATTTTATGTATTTTTCTTTCAGTTGGTTTACCAGTAGAGATGAATGACCCCGAACTTAAAAGTTTGGGGTTTGTACCAGACAGTTAGTGTCCGGTGCTAAATGCTGAACACAAACTTCCTCCAGAAGTCCGGTGCAATGTTCAGAGTTCCAGGGGAAGTCCGTTGGAGAGAGTGAGAGAGAGCATTTTCCAGATCAGAAGTTCAGGTCTTCATTGTTTTCAATGGGGTTCGGGTTCTTGTTCAAGTTCGGATACAGTTCTGTTACCCAAACCGAACTTTGGAATAAAATTCGGACCGGGTACCAGAACCTGAAATTCCACAGGTCCTCTCATCCCTATTTACTAGCTATCTGTTTTGTAGTTTGTATTCTGCGTCAACACACATTGGCATTCAAATAAACACATTTTGTCTTTGCGCCATTTGCCCTTTATTCTTTGTGGATCCGTTTCATTAGCTATATATTTTTAGTTAATAATCCTATAAACTTTCATGGTTATTTAGTGGATATTAATCTTTTTTTATATAAAAAATAATATCTGTATATTACTTATGAATTCAGTATAAACATAAAGAATCAAACATATTTATAATATAACCGGAGATGTGTCCCTCTGTCTGAAATGTTGATAGACTACGCAAGCATGATACGCCTGCGCAGTCTGGCTCCAGACAGAAGAACGTATGGAGCTATTACAGGTAAGAGGAGTGTGTATGGCGCCGGAGATCGCGGTATGCGTAGGCACTGAACGCATGCTGCGATCTCTGGCGCCATACTTACCTGACCGGGAGGAGTGTTGCTGGGGGAGGAGTGAGGCGTCGGAATCGGCACATGCACATAGTGCTATCCGGCTCCATTTTACTGAAGATACATTTGCAGTGTGTCTTCAGCAAAATGGCACCGGACAGTGCGGTATGGGCACACGTGTACTCCGGCGCCACACTCCTCCCCTGGCCTCCGGCAGAACGGGACACAGCGCTGGAGCACAGGGAAGAAAGGTGTGTGTAAGTGTTTATTTTTTTGTATGTGTGTGCAGCGTGATAGCGATGAGGGGTACCATACATACCAGGATTGGGGGATGAAGGGACCATGCATACAAGGATTGGGGGGTGAGGGGTGCCATACATACCAGGATTGGGGGATGAGGGGACCATGCATACCAGGATTGGGGGATGAGGGGTGCCATGCATACCAGGATAGGGATGAGGGGGTATTATGCATACCAGGATTGGGGGGTGATGGGATCGTGCATACCAGGATTGGGGGATGAGGGTACCTTGCTTAACAGGATTGGGGGATGAAGGGACCATGCATACCAGGATTGGGGTGAGGGGACAGGACCATGCATACCAGGATTGGGGGTGAGGGGTGCCATGCATACCAGGATTGGGGGTGAGGGGTGCCATGCATACCAGGATTGGGGGTGAGGGATGTTGTGCATACCAGGATTGGGGATGAAGGGTGCCATGCATACCAGGATGGAGATGAGGGATCCCATGCATACCAGGATAGGGATGAGGTGTGCCATGCATACCAGGATAGGATGGGGGCAGCACATAACAGGATGGGGGAACAGGATTGGGGAGCACAAATACCAGGATGGGGGCAGCAAAAATACCGGGATTGGGGCAGCACAAATACCAGGACGGGATGGCACAAGTACCAGGTCGGGGACAGCACAAATGCCAGGATGGGGGCACAGAATGGGGGCAGCACATAGCAGGAGGGGGGCAGCACATACCAGCATGGGAGACCATATACCAATAAAAATGCTTGCCACCCGGGCATAGAACCGGTTCAATAGCTAGTAATTAAATAAAGGAACTAGGCTAATATATTTTGGATAATGTTATGATTGGCTGTTCACTACTGGATAACCAATTATTAATAGCTGTAATGTGCAAGTTAAAAAAAAACTTGATATAAAGAAGGAATCGCGCCACCTTGGATGGATTTATCCGAAATCTCTGTGAAAGCAATTTTAACTTGAAATTCACATCAAATATTAGTGAGAATATTGTTGAATTTTTGGATCTTTCGATATTGGTGGTTGATGAATAATTAGAATGTTGTGCCTTCCCAAATACAGTCACTCACAATGGTTTTATATTTAATTTATGTCGTCACCTGAAATAATGATTGGTACATTTTCCCTTTGGTGAATATAGGAGACTAAAATGCAAATGTACAAAAAGTAATACATTTGAAGAAGAGGCTGCTAAAATGATTCTAGCATCAGGCCTACAAAATTGTAGGTAGTGTGAGGCAGTGACTGGGATCATATACTAGGGACGTTATATATCCCCAGAATGTGTACAGAGACCAATTAAATGCATTGGAGTGCATTGCAGTCACAAACACACCTGCGGCTGCAATGCAGGAATGAAGGTGAGCATTGACCTGGTCAGGCTATCTGGCTAAGGCAGATTAAGTAAAACCTGGCAGGGCCTTCATTTCTTGGAGGAGGCTACAGGAAGGCAGTGGGGCGGCCTCCTCTCTCCAACCTGGGTTTTCCAGTGGCTCTTGCCTCTGGTCCTTTAAAAATCCTGCATTAAGGATTAGTGTTGTTCAGTAATGGGACCTGCTAGGAACATAGCAGTAAAGCTTGGTGGGCCTGTGTGTAGCTGAGGCCACGCCTGGGAAGGCTCTGCACCTGTCAGGCTCTGAGCGGCCCGGCACAGCCATTGCCCACGGCAACCATTGTTATGGACTTATGTTAACCCGGCTGCAAACCGGAGGACTTTCTGTTTACCCGTAAGTTGCTGAATAAAAGCTGTTTATGTTGGACTTGCTTGGGTCACTGCCTCAGTTACTGCACGGTATGAACACCTCCGCCTTACAATAGATAGATATTATTTCTTTCAAAAGACTGAGAGACCAGAAGAAGTATCTAGTCAAGAAAAAAAACTCCAAACAAATATTAACTTACAAAAACATTTTAGGCAGAATAATAATATTTATTTATTGATAGGAAACATTGGCCTCTCTAAATACAAGTTAAAATATTAGGCTCAATACTTCCAAAAAAGCACCCATTGTGTATTTCAAAACCCCATCAGTAGCTCTGAAAGTGTCACCCTTGGTCAAAGAACACAAAAAGACACCCCCCACAACATGGTTATCATGGATGTCACAGATGTTTTAATTGTAAATTAACTCAGTCTTCTCAAGAAATAGTAGTAGCCCAACAGTAAACATATTTAGATACAAAATCCAAAACTGTGTCTTCACTGACCTGCCTCCTATTTTACCTAACCCCGCACTACTAGATGCATTATGTAAAAAAGGAGGCAGGTCAGTGAAGGTACAGTGAGTTGTCATAAGAGCATACAGATGAATATGTAAGCAGAGCACCAGATAGAGCGCCCCCCACAGGCTGCCCTGGAGCACGAGCATATCATGATCTCCAAACTGAAAGTAAAGATTACACAAGAACCACAGGACGGATTTCATCAATCAAGGTATCATTTTTATCAGTGTAATGTCACCCACTTGATAGTGTACAGTGCTGGCCAAAAGTATTGGCACCCCTGCAATTCTGTCAGATAATACTCAGTTTCTTTCTGAGAATGATTGCAATCACAAATTCTTTGGTATTATTCTCTTCATTTAATTTGTCTTCAATGAAAAAAACACAAAAAGAATTGTCCTAAAGCCAAATTGGATATAATTCCACACCAAACCTAAAAAAGGGGGTAGACAAAAGTATTGGCACCCTTTGAAAAATCATGTGATCCTTCTCTAATTCGTGTAATTAACAGCACCTGTAACTTACCTGTGGCACCTAACAGGTGTTGGCTATAATTAAATCACACTTGCAGCCTGTTAACATGGATTAAAGTTGACTCAACCTCTGTCCTGTGTCCTTGTGTGTAACTCATTGAGCATGGAGAAAAGAAAGAAGACCAAAGAACTGTCTGAAGACTTGAGAAACCAAATTGTGAGGAGGCATGAGCAATCTCAAGGCTACAAGTCCATCTCCAAAGACCTGAATGTTCCTGTGTCTTCCGTGCGCAGTGTCATCAAGAAGTTTAAAGCCCATGGCACTGTGGCTAACCTCCCTAGATGTAGACGGAAAAGAAAAATTGACGAGAGATTTCAACGCAAGATTGTGCGGATGGTGGATAAAGAACCTCGACTAACATCCAAACAAGTTCAAGCTACCCTGCAGTCCGAGGGTACAACAGTGTCAACCCGTACAATCCATCTGCGTCTGAATGAAAAGGGACTGTATGGTAGGATACCCAGGAAGACCCCACTTCTTACCGCGAGACATAAAAAAGCCAGGCTTGAGTTTGCCAAAACTTACCTGAGAAAGCCTAAAACGTTTTGGAAGAATGTTCTCTGGTCAGATGAGACAAAAGTAGAGCTTTTTGGGAAAAAGCATCAACATAGAGTGTACAGGAAAAAAAAAGAGGCATCAAGAACACGGTCCCTACAGTCAAACATGGCGGAGGTTCCCTGATGTTTTGGGGTTGCTTTATTGCCTCTGGCACTGGACTGCTTGACCGTGTGCATGGCATTATGAAGTCTGAAGACTACCAACAAATTTTTCAGCATAATGTAGTTCCCAGTGTGAGAAAGCTGGGTCTCCCTCAGAGGTCATGGGTCTTCCAGCAGGACAATGACCCAAAACACACTTCCAAAAGCACTATAAAATGGTTTTAGAGAAAGCACTGGAGACTTCTAAGGTGGCCAGCAATGAGTCCAGACCTGAATCCCATAGAACACCTGTGGAGAGATCTCAAAATGGCAGTTTGGAGAAGGCACCCTTCAAATATCAGGGACCTGGAGCAGTTTGCCAAAGAAGAATGGTCTACAATTCCAGCAGAGCATTGTAAGAAACTCATTGATAGTTACCGGAAGCGGTTGTTCGCAGTTATTTTGGCTAAAGGTTGTGCAACCAAGTATTAGGCTGAGGGTGCCAATACTTTTGTCCGGCCCTTTTTTGGAGTTTTGTGTGAAATGATTAATGATTTGATTTTTGCTTCATTCTCTTTTGTGTTTTTTCCTTGCAAGCAAATTAAATGAAGAGAATAATACCAAAGAATTTGTGATTGCAATCATTTTCAGGAAGAAACTGAGTATTATCTGACAGAATTGCAGGAGTGCTAATACTTTTGGCCAGCATTGTATGTAGTTTACTGAGCACAATCCTGCAGACAGGCGCGCTTTAAGGGGTTGGCCACTATATCTTTATGTTAAGAAATGTGTTGGAGAAATGATGTTGTGGCAATTACTAATACATACATATTAGAGCTTTTCCTCTTGCATTTGTTGATGCTGCCTTTCCCACAGTTTGCTCAGCACTTCTCTTCTCTTAATAGCTGATAATGGAGGAGCAAGTGATCAGACCTATCAATCAGCTTTTTCCAATTGAAAAACACTGAAAATAGAAAAGCTGTTTTTCAATCTGGAAAAAGCTGGACAGTTTGGTTACATGCTCCATCAGCTGCCATTTTGTGGATATGAGAGCAGTGTCATCGCTGAAAAAGGTTGTGCTGACAAGTTCAGTAGGAAAACCTGTAATACTTACAGTATATATTACTAAGTGCCATAAAATTATGTCCCACAAAACATTTGTTAACATAAAGAAAAAGGGTAGCCAACAGTGACATAACTAGAGTACCAACACCAGCATATTGCTCAGATGCCTGGGCCATAGTGGCACTGATAGTCTGTTTTAGCTCACCATAAAATAATAATGCAAATTCAATATATAAATCTGATACAAACAATTATCTTATTGCCATGTTTTTCTAAGTAATATTTCTAAATAATTCTATCATATAGTTATCACTGTATATACAGTACAGACCAAAAGTTTGGACACACCTTCTCATTTAAAGATTTTTCTGTATTTTCATGACTATGAAAATTGTACATTCACACTGAAGGCATCAAAACTATGAATTAACACATGTGGAATTATATACTTAACAAAAAAGTGAGAAACAACTGAAAATATGTCTTATATTCTAGGTTCTTCAAAGTAGCCACCTTTTGCTTTGATGACTGCTTTGCTCACTCTTGGCATTCTCTTGATGAGCTTCAAGAGGTAGTCACTGGAAATGGTCTTCCAACAATCTTGAAGGAGTTCCCAGAGATGCTTAGCACTTGTTGGCCCTTTTGCCTTCACTCTGCGGTCCAGCTCACCCCAAACCATCTCGATTGGGTTCAGGTCTGATGACTGTGGAGGCCAGGTCATCTAGCGTAGCACCCCATCACTCTCCTTCTTGATCAAATAGCCCTTACACAGCCTGGAGGTGTTTGGGGTCATAGTCCTGTTGAAAAATAAATGATGGTCCAACTAAATGCAAACCGGATGAATTAGCATGCCGCTGCAAGATGCTGTGGTAGCCATGCTGGTTCAGTATGCCTTCAATTTTGAATAAATCCCGAACAGTGTCTCCAGCAAAGCACCCCCACACCATCACACCTCCTCCTCCATGCTTCACGGTGGGAACCAGGCATGTAGAGTCCATCCGTTCACCTTTTCTGCTTCGCACAAAGACACGGTGGTTGGAACCAAAGATCTCAAATTTGGACTCATCAGACCAAAGCACAGATTTCCACTGGTCTAATGTCCATTCCTTGTGTTCTTTAGCCCAAACAAGTCTCTTCTGCTTGTTGCCTGTCCTTAGCAGTGGTTTCCTAGCAGCTATTTTACCATAAAGGCCTGCTGCACAAAGTCTCCTCTTAACAGTTGTTGTAGAGATGTGTCTGCTGCTAGAACTCTGTGTGGCATTGACCTGGTCTCTAATCTGAGCTGCTGTTAACCTGCGATTTCTGAGGCTGGTGACTCAGATAAACTTATCCTCAGAAGCAGAGGTGACTCTTCGTCTTCCTTTCCTGGGGCGGTCCTCATGTGAGCCAGTTTCTTTGTAGCGCTTGATGGTTTTTGCAACTGCACTTGGGGACACTTTCAAAGTTTTCCCAATTTTTCCCACTGACTGACCTTCATTTCTTAAAGTAATGATGGGCACTCGTTTTTCTTTACTTAGCTGCTTTTTTCTTGCCATAATACAAATTCTAACAGTCTATTCAGTAGGACTATCAGCTGTGTATCCACCAGACTTCTGCACAACACAACTGATGGTCCCAACCCCATTTATAAGGCAAGAAATCCCACTTATTAAACCTGACAGGGCACACCTGTGAAGTGAAGACCATTTCCGGTGACTACCTCTTGAAGCTCATCAAGAGAATGCCAAGAGTGTGCAAAGCAGTCATCAAAGCAAAAGGTGGCTACTTTGAAGAACCTAGAATATAAGACATATTTTCAGTTGTTTCACACTTTTTTGTCAAGTATATAATTCCACATGTGTTAATTCATAGTTTTGATGCCTTCAGTGTGAATGTACAATTTTCACAGTCATGAAAATACAGAAAAATCTTTAAATGAGAAGGTGTGTCCAAACTTTTGGTCTGTACTGTATATAGTATCACTATAAATATTATATCACTATAAATATCACTATACTCTTATTAAACAAAGTCCACTATAGCAAGACCATTATTACAATATTACCAATAATACCACTATACAAGAGCAAAATAATGTTGCTACACCATAGGGATATATCACCACCACATAGTTTCTGAATGTTATCATCATACTGTTACTTATCAAAGCTCACAATATCACAAACAAGAGACAAATACTGCCCAACCAAGACAATATATTACCACCAAATAGTGACCAAATAATTCCATAACACTGATTATTAATATAATCACTGTACTAACACTACTATTATATACACTGGCCATATAATGGAAGATATCAGCATATACAATACAGGTAACTCCAGAGACTCACCACTGAAGTCTAAAATTAAAGTCATTCCTTTTCTATTTCAGACACATATGACTTCTTCCAGCCACAACTCATCTAATAAGCAGACATCTATGGCTGATCACTTCTAGAGAACCCTCACAACTTTTCTTTAACAGTTTTTTTTTGTTCCACAGTAACAGCATCCCTAAAAATAAAATGCAATGCAATAGTGATGTTTCCCTAAGTCATATATAGAAAACATTATACGTCCTCTTTGTGCCTAAATACAGTAGAATTGCCCCCACCGTGACACCCATACAGTAGTATTGTCCACCTATTATACCCCCATACAGGTGTACAGTATCTCTTTGTGGCACCAATATGTTAATATTTTTTCCCATTTGTGGCTCTGTACATTAACCATAACCCCTTATGTTGCCTCCATGCAGTACTAATGTCCTCCCATGTGGCCCCCATACATTAATACTGCCCCCCATACATTAATACTGCATACACTGTGCCTCTATAATTTGCCCTCACAGTACTATTCATACTACTATTAAAAAAATCCATCAAATCTCAAACCTGTTCCTCCTCCCATGCTGAGACTTTGTCTTCATTCTGTTAGGCCTGCAGCTATAGAATAAGTGGCTGGCAGGGAGCTGGTGGCTCTCTGATCTGCAATAATTTTCAACTGAAGGTGCATCAGAGAACTTACCACCAGATTAAAATAGCGCTGGCACCTGTGGGCCTCCCTCCTTGGTTGCAGTTGCTCTCCTTGCGACCGCGATCATTACACTACTGGTGGGCAAACTCTTTAAACAGCTTATGATAAAATCAAATTTTATTATAGTAATAAAGGTTGCAGCAGATCGATCATCTATTTCTGCAGGTAAATTGTTATTAAAATTGATGGCAGGAATGTCATATAAAAATGGAGAATTGGTTTTAAAATTCAGTTCGTATCTTACAGAGACAGTCTAAAGACTTAACACAGTATCTGACATTCTGCGGAAAGATCAAGAAAATGTTAGTCAAGAGAGTAAAACCTCTATGTGAAGTGGAAGCATTTTGACAAACGACAGAAAAAAGGGCATTAACTAAACTAGCTGCAATTTTCTCATTGCTAAATATAGACTAAAATGGGAATTCATGCGTATAAAGAGTTATTAACAAACAATGATTTGCCATTTTTATAGACACACATACAGTATATGGTGGGTCTGGAGTTTTTACATTTGTCTGTGAAAGGTTTGTTCTTTATCAGCTATGTACAAAAGAAAAGAAAAAGCTGAAACATTTAACAGAGGTTAATGCGCACATTTACAGTCAAGCATTTTATTGTTTTAGTTTATCTAAACTTTTAAAAAGTCGTTTCATTTTTTATTTTCTATGAATTGAACAAAAAAAAAAAATAAATCCAGTTAATGTATTATTGCCACGGACAAATATTCATGTCTGACATCTTATTGTTACTTTCAATCCTGGGATAGTTATTGTGAGTTTGGCATTGGTGTTGCGTTGAACTTACGCTCATCATTTTGTATTATTTACGCCATTTTTGTTAAGCCAAAAACTTTGCAGTCAAATGTTATTTTAAAGTCTACATCACATTTATTTTTTTAAAACCAAAATCGAGGAGATATAGAGGATCAGATATATTATGGTTACAGCATCTTAATATGTCTTGATGTCCAAAAAATCATTACCAGTAACGAATGTAAACATATTTAGTACATAAAAAGAACAGTATTAAAGATATTGTAGAACAAATATAAAGAGCTTGAATAGAAGCTCTCAAAACATATCTTAGTGGGGTATATCCACAAACAGATGATCATTCTCAATAAATTAAGTTCAACAATAGTCATTGCTTATTTTTTTCTGTTTAGTGATATAGAAGAAAAAGCAACCACAGAAGCCCGCCTTCCTCCAATTGGCCTCTCCACTACCCCAACTAAACCCTCTTCTTCCACCTGTTAAGCAGTCTAGGGGGAATCAATCCATTTATCCAAAGTTGTTTGGAATTTTCCAGGGCAGCTCTGACATGCATACATAATTCTTTTAAAAGTAATGGAGAGGTTTACCAATGATTTCCATCGCGAGATGGTTGGTACTCTTGATGACACTCATAATTTCTGGCCATACATTTTTGGGCTCTAAATAACCTCGATCAGGAATAATCGATGTACAGTTCTCTGTTATTGTTCAGGGTTAACAAATAGTAGACAAATCTTAGGATCATCTTAGATGGACCTTTTGTTTGTTTTGCTGAGAAACTCTAAAGAAACAGCAATGTGTGCTCTATCCAGAGAGCAGTAAGGTAATGAATGCTGGTCACTAATGAGTTAAGATTTGCCCTCTTCTCACGCCTAAATAGTCCATTTTAGATACTTGAGTCTAGCTGAAAGTTTTCCCTTTTTTTAATGATGCTTTTCTTTCTTGACATAAGTGTGTATTTTTTATACAGGCTAAATGTAATTCACTGTGTACAGCAAAAGGTTGCCATTTTGGAACTCTGTATGATAAGCCCATCTGTTGATTGTTTTTCCTGTAATTTGTTAAATTGTAGCATATGCAAAACAGATTGACTAACTTGCCAATTAAAATATTATACAATTTCTTTCATATGGATCTTTTAATGCTGAATATCATTACTAAGGCTCTGTTGACAGCTCATTTTTGCTATGATGGAGGTATATAATGGAGGTTTTCTCTGACTTACACCTCTAAGATGTTTTAGTTGCCCATTTACTAGGCTTATGTGCATCCATTTGTCATATGTTGAGCTGATATGCTTTAGCAAAAATTACTAAACTTTGTTTTCCACTGTATCCACACAGTGGATAAACTTAAATCAATCACTATAGGTTTTTAAAAAGGAAGTTAATCAATGACATATACCTCTCAATGTATATTTAATGGCCTACATAAGAAACTTCTATCGGAAGTATATGTCAGAGAAGACTTCTGATAGATACTTTGAACTTAGCAAAAAACAATGTGTGAGATGAGCGTTATCTACTATATGTATTGTTTTTTCTATATTGTAATGTCATGTGTAGCATACAATAGTTGCAAAGAAAGTGAAGAACTGCAATTGGTTACATTAATAACTCCTTGAAAGAATGTAATTGTAACAAATTGTCATTTCTCAAGGTCAAGATTCTAAGTCGCATTTGCTATTAATTATTGTACAGAGCATCTTGGATTATTAGTGATATCTAGTACATTGTGGTTGAATATAGATTTTCCTCTTCATCCTCATTGAGTAAAAGAAGTCATGACTCATGGAGTATTAATTAGTAGTTTGAATGAAATGTAAATTATGTTGCCTGAAAATAAATTTAGTGTACCATTGAAATCAGGCTTTATAACACTAAGACCTTGACTGCATCATCAGATATAATTATGAAGATGTGTCATAAGACATTATTTGGGTGAGGACAAAATAATATACGTGGAAACATCATGACATGTTTACCTATTCTGTTAGATTTTTTCCTTCAATCTTTTATTTTCTACTGCAATATCTGCAAACATTCTATTCCATGATATCTTTGTATATGTGAACATGTCAGTAGGATACACTTCTAGTATTGCCAACTCAGAGCAGGAAAATGTGAAAAATAACTGAAAATATTATAATGAAAAAAAACAATGCAGTGAAAAATTTACCTGGGGTTCAAAACCAAGATTGACAGTGCTTTGCTGGGCCTCTTCTCTCCCGAACCTCGATGCGGTCCAGTCGTGTTGGGGGGCTACCTGGTTGATCCTGCCAGTAGCATATGCTTGTCTCAAAGATTAAGCCATGCACGTGTAAGTACACACGGACGGTACAGTCAAACTGCGAATCGCTCATTAAATCAGATTTTCTCATCGTCTTCTTTGGGCTTCTTTAATTTGAAGCCACATGCAACATTAAATCTCTGCAGCATGTCCATTTGATTAAATTATTCAGCCCATCAAGATAGTTATTTTGCCAGTATAACACCTTACATACTGAAGTACATGAACTGATTGGCTGTCTTGTAGTGCCTGGTCATCAAGTAATGGCCCTCTAGAGTACAATACTATATGTGCAGCACTCTTCTATACCTGAACAAGGATGGTCACCTCCTTTTTAACTTGTAATACAGAAGCTTGTGGCAGGTTCTTGATTTTGGGATGTATGCCTACAAAGCTTTTCTTGAGCAAAGTCAACAGCCTGGCATCGGTATGTGGGACACAAAAAAGAAACTCTTACAGTAAGTATGTTTTAACAATAAAGATTGCTAAATGAATTCTAGATGCTCATCTTTGATCATTGTGCAAAACTAGTCACAATATTGTTTAAATGTATGGGGTTAGATGTCCTTTATCCTGCTAGGTTGTTGGCTGGAGTGCTGCACGAAACAGTGGATTCGATAATTCTTTCAATGAAAAAAGGATAGACATTAAGGCTGTGTGCCCACGATGCGGATTTATGGTATTTCCGTCGCAGAAACGCATTAAAACCACTTGTTAAGATGTCTGCCATGTTTTCCAATGATAATATACATGCGGATGTTATGCGGGTCAATGCGCGGATGGTACCCGGGTCTGGAGAAGAGGAGACTCTCCTCCAACCCTGGTTCCATGGTACCTGCAAGTTAAAAAAGGATTATAAAGTAAAAAATAAAAAAAAAACTTCATATTCACCTCTCTGGCGGCCCTGGTCTGCTTCCAGCGGCTTCCTCTCTCCTCGGTGGCCCACTGTGTTCTGCCAGGACCTGCGGTGAAGTCATTTAGTCGACCGCGTGACAATCAGCTGACTAAATGACGTCACCGCAGGTCCTGGCAGAACACCGTGGGCCGCTGAGGAGAGAGGACGCCGCCTGGAGCAGACCAGAGGCCGCCGGAGAGGTGACTATGAATATTTTTTTTTATTTTTTACTTTATAATTCTTTTTTATTTACTAGAGGTGCAGAATTTTAAGTAGAAATCTCGGTCACACAATATAAATCCATGCGACACAATATAAATCCATGCCAGTTGCATGGATTTATATTGTGTGACCAACTTGTCAAGCCCTATTCCAAGTGATGCTCAAAAGCACTTGAAAAAACAAATGCATAAACACATGTAAAAATGCTTTTCCCTGGCAGAAAAAATGCATGTAAAATCTGCATGCTTTTTTTCTGCCAGGGAGAGGAAAAAACGCTCAGGAATTTTCTGCTTAAAATCTGCATCATGGGCACATAGCCTTAAAGGCACATTACACCACATTTCTTAACCAGAAAATTGACGCTTTTTTTTGTAAAAATTCATTTGTGATTCCATTTTTTGCTGTGTTTTAAAATATCACATCTCCGTAGTGCATGAATTCTGGGGTCAATGGCTTACAACTCTCTACATGCTAAAGCAGCTTTGGTTATCAATAGGGTTGGGCGAGTATGTTCTGTCCGAGTATGCTCGGGCCGAGCTCTGAGTATTTACTGCTGCTCGGTGATAAGGTTAAATCGCTCCCGTGTGCATGATTTTCAACTGTTTGACAGCTTTATTACATGTGAGGAATGTCTATTTCTTACACATTCCTCACATGTAATAAAGCTGTCAAACAGTTGCAAATCATGCACACGGGAGCTATTTAACCTTATCACCAAGCAGCAGTACATACTCGGAGCTCGGCCCGAGCATACTTGGCAAAAGGGTTAATAGAACATACTCGCTCAACACTAGTTATCAATTTTCTCAGTATGCGGATGTGGCGCCCCTGAGGGTTCGGTCGCCACAGAGGTACTGCATCTCACCCAGAGGTGTGGTATCTCACTCTCAGGTAAGGAGGGAGTACAGCTCAAGACCCTAACACCTGCATTTATTACACCACACTTCAGAGGGCAGGGCGAGATTGCTCCTACGGGAGAGCACAGTCCCTGGTCCCTGGCTGGAGTGGAGGGGAACCTAGTAAAGGGGAACCATGTAGTGGGTGTGGGTGGAGGATGTAGATAAGGGGAGCACATAGAAGAATGATATAAGTACAGACACCATCTTAGAAATTTAGACTAGTCAGAGGAGGAGAAGTGATAGGAGCAGAGGCTCTGTATGAGCTCTGCTCCAGAGGCGGGCCTGGACCACGAGGCCCAAGTCTGAGAGGAGAAGGAGAGAAGAGAGGAGAGGGAGCAGGAAGGCTCCAGGAACGGAAGAATGGACCCTAGGGGTACGGTCCGTGTAGAAGGCTACCCATAAGCTCGCATCTACTGGGAGGTGGAGGGGTCAGGCTGCATACAGGGAACCGGATCCCTCAACTAGCGAAAGATTGCATATCTTAACTAGAAACCGGAGGCTGCAGTATTTCAAGTCCTGTAGCCAACATTCCATACCTGTCACCTGGAAGGTAACTACATAGGACCCAGGGGACGGAACAGACATCGCCCACCGAGGCCCACAGATGCTGGACTGGAACACTTAGTATGAGGTTCAGGGAGACAACCAGAGAGGAGACACAGAAGGGGGTCCTGTTAAGTACTCCAGAGATATCTGAGGGTGGACTGAACCCCTCACTGAGTAAACGCAGCACGACGTGGACAGTTACACTGAGCTCAGTAACTTGGACTGCAATAACCGTGAGTAAAGACCCTGGGACTGCACCACCTTGTCTCTGTGTTTCTTGCTGCACCAACACTCCCTGCACTACAACGCCCAGCACAACCTGCAACACCTTTTACACTGCCCTGGAGCTAGCTCTTCCTGTGGAGAGCCACACCTTCCCTGCTGCAGTAACATGAGCTTCAGAGGACTGTTCTGCAGCGGCGGCCCCTTTAGCCACATTCCACAGGTGGCGTAGTCGGACTCTTTAATAAAACCTATACGTATAATTTCCCTTGCATTGACCGCCCTGGGTCACGGACCGGGTCACTGCCACTGTGACTACAACCCCCAGCATCTACCGGCCCGGCACCGGGTACCCCATGGCCCAGGGGGCGCGTCACGGACTCTGTTGGTCACCACCTGTGGTTTTTCCCGAGATATTAACATTTGCAACCACAATATTGTAGAGAATGTATACAATGTTAGTCCACTTAGAAGTGTTGTGACTTTTGGAGTATACAGGGTGGGCCATTTATATGGATACACCTAAATTAAATGGGAATAGTTGGTGATATCAACTTCCTGCTTGTGGCACATTAGTATATGGGAGGGGGAAAGCTTGTCCAGATGGGTGGTGGCCCTGGCGGCCCTTTTGAAGTCGGCCATTTTGGATCCAACTTTATTTTTTTCAATTCGGGAAAGGGTCATGTGATACATCAAACTTATTGAGAATTTCATAAGAAAAACAATGGTGTGCTTGGTTTTAATGTAACTTTATTCTTTCATGAGTGTTTTACAAGTTTATGACCAATTATAAAATGTGTTCAAAGTGCTGCCCATTGTGTTGGATTGTCAATGCAACCCTCTTCTCCTACTCTTGACACACTGATAGCAACACTGCAGAAGAAATGCTAGCACAGGCTTCCAGTATCCGTTGTTTCAGATGCTGCACATCTCGTATCTTCACAGCATAGACAATTGCCTTCAGATGACCCCAAAGATAAAAGTCTAAGGGGGTCAGATTGGGAGACCTTGGTGGCCATTCAACTGGCCCACAACGACCAATCCACTTTCCAGGAAACTTTTCATGTTGGAATGCTCGGACCTGACACCCATAATGTGGTGGTGCACCATCTTGTTGGAAAAACTCAGGGAACGTGCCATCTTCAGTGCATAAAGAGGGCAACACATCATCATGTAGCAATGTCAGATATCCAGTGGCATTGAGGTTTCCATTGATGAAGAATGGCACCACTATCTTTGTACCCCATATATCACACCATACCATCAAGATACGAGATGTGCAGCATCTGAAACAACGGATACTGGAAGCCTGTGCTAGCATTTCTTCTGCGGTGTTGCTATCAGTGTGTCAAGAGTGGGAGAAGAGGGTTGCATTGACAATCCAACACAATGGGCAGCACTTTGAACACATTTTATAAGTGGTCATAAACTTGTAAAAAACTCATGAAAGAATAAAGTTACGTTAAAACTAAGCACACCATTGTTTTTCTTATGGAATTCTCAATAAGTTTGATATGTTAATAGTACAATTTAGCAACTGTACTCTCCTTGACCATACTGTATGCTGTCACCACAAGTTCAGGGCCAGACTAGAATTACAAAGCAGCCCTGGCTCAGAAACCCAACCAGCCCACACTCCATATGCTGCATGTTCCATTTAGAAAAAATAATGCGTTATTCATACTGCAGACAATTTTCAAATTTTTTCAACCTTCCTGACATGTTTGGTAAATTAGAAATAGGCATTCCATCTTAGACATTTATGACATATCCAAGGGAAATTCCATAAATGCCTTATAGGGCTGAGTTTAAAAAATGAGAGCCACATCTATCATAGGAGCAATGTGCAAGTGCAAGTGCATGTGCACTCTTTCCACTATGGTAAATAAAGGGGTTGTTCCATTTAAAATATAATTAGCCCTTAGATTCAGTGATTTATAAAATTACAAACTGATCATCCTCCCAGGTTCAACAATGCCTTTTACGATTGCTTTATTCTAATTAGCTGTAGTTCTAAAGTCACATCATCAGTTCTGCAGCTTAACACTGAGCTCAGTGGCTTATGCTGACTACTGAATCATCGGCAATGACAGTGCTGGACCTTAGGAGGGTGAGTAAAAGCTCAGTTTGTTATTTTATTCATCATAGAGCCTATGAGCTTATAATTTTTGATATGGTACAGTTTCTTAAAAGTACCAATTTTTTATAATATGGCCAGAATTTAGAGGGGAGGTTTGTGGCCAAATAAATAAAAATATATTTATGCTCATCTCTCCCGCCACTCTACCTGCTCCTTGCCCGCTGTCTGGTCCTCCATGCCTTCATAATGTTGCATCTCTGGTCCAGTTTTTACTCTAGGCAGTGGCTTCAGGCCACAAGCAGGCCCCTAAGTTAACTAGGCATGCGCAGTGACCTCCGGGGCCTGCAGCCAGAAGTCAAAGCCCGGTGTCCACTCTAGGCCAGGACATCCGGCAGTGCATAGAATGTACAGTAAACTTTGGGACCTGCTCGCAACCTGAAATCTTGGTCTAGGGGGTCAATGATGCGATGGAGCGATGAAGCCATGGAAGACTGGACAGCAGACAGAGAGCAGTGGGGGTGGTTGGAGAGGTGAGCAGTGAGTAGGTTTTTTTTTACTTTTTAACCTTTTGCCAGCCATCTACTGTTCAGCAAGATGGCAGCAACAGCTGGCCGCCATTTTACTGAATTCACACAGAGCTAATCACAATAAATACATATCCTCTAAAATGTGGATTTATAAAAAAAATTGTGTAGAATTAAATTACACTTGAAAAATTTGCCCATCTCTAGTTAAGATGTTTCAAAAATAGTCATGAAATTGCACATTTTGATGCAGACACATACATAAAAAAACAGAAAAATAGCTGCATTTTTGGATGCGGAAACATTGTATTTTTTACATCGTTTCCTAAGTCTCTTGATAGAAGCCTATAGAGAAAAAAAACACCCCAAAAAATGCATAGTTGAACCTTATCTTTAAACGCACTGAGAGCATGAGTGTTATTGGGCTCACATCCACTTTGCTTCATTTGTTAAACAGAGTAGATTTTCTGCACAAACAAATGCAGTTAAAAAAATGCAGTATTTATGATACATGAGAACATAGCCTAAATGTCTTTATATGCTTTTCTGCACACAAGCAAAATGATACACGCATAGTCATACACAAGGATTTGTATAGTGACTTGCGAAAGTATTCACCCCCTTGGCTTTTACCTATTTGTTACATTACAACCTGTGTTTAAATATTTTTGTAATCCGATTTGTGTGTGATGCATCAGCACTAAATAGTCTAAGGTGGTGAAGTGAAGTAAGAAAAATATAGGCATAAATTAAATTTATTGGATAAAATAACTAAAAATTGGCATGTGCATATGTATTCACCCCTTTTGCTGTGAAGCCCCTAAAAATTTCAGGTGCAAGCAATTACTTTCATAAGTCACATGCTTAGTGAAAGGAAGTCCACCTGTGTGCAATGTAAGTGTCACATTGTCTGTCAGTATATATTCACCTTCTCTGAAAGGCCACAGAGGCTGCAACACCATTAAGCAAGCGAAACCACTAACCAAACAACACCACGAAGATCAAGGAGATCTCCAAACAAGTCAGGGACAAAGTTGTTGAGAAGTGCAAGTCAGGGTTGGGTTATAAAAAATATCCCAATCTCAGATGATCCCCCAGAGCACCATCAAATCCATTATCATCAAATGTAAAGAATTTGTTACCACAACATACTTACCAAGAGGGGGACGTCCACCAAAACTCTAAGCTCAGGCAATGAGGGCATTAATCAGAGAGGCAGCACAGCGACCAAAGGTAACTCTGAAGAACTGCAGAGTACCCAAGCAGAAAGTATCTGTCCATACAACCACAATAAGCTGTGCACTATATAGAGATTGCCTTTATGGAAGAGTGCACAGAAAAAAAACTTTACTTACACACAAAAATTGTAAGGCTTATTTTGAGTTTGCCAAAAGACATCTGGCAGACTCCCCAAATGTATGGAGTAAGGTGCTGACGTCAGATGAGACCAAAATTTAACTTTTTGGTCACCAAGGTAAACACTATGTCTGGTGCCAAATCAGCACATTTCATCACCCCAAGAACACCACCCCCACATTGAAAAATGGTTGTGACAACCTGTGGGGATGTATTTTGGCAGGAGGGACAGGGAAAATGGTCTGCGTTCAGGAGAAGATGGATGGTGCGAATACAGGGATATTCTTGAGCAAAACCTGTTTCAGTCTGTCAGTGATTTGAGACTGGGGCGGAGGTTTACCTTCCAACAAGACAATGACCCAAAGCATACTGCTAAAGCAACACTCGAGTGGTTTAAGGGGAAACGTGTAAATGTATTTGGAGAGGCCTAGTCAAATCCCAGAACTTGATTCAATTGAGAATCTGTAGTCAGAGTTAAAGTTGCTGTTCACCAGAGAAAAGCATCTAATTTGAAAGAGCTGGAGCAGTTTTGCCTTAAGAAATGGGCAAAAATCCCAGTGGTAAGATGTGGAAAGCTCAGAGACTTATCCAAAGCGACTTGCAGCTGTAATTGTTGCAAAAGGAGGCTCTACAATGTACTGACTTAAGGGGGTGAATAGTTGTGCACACTGAAGTTTACCGTTATTTAGTCCAATTTGTTGTTTGCTTCACAAAAAAAAAGAAAACCAAATTTTCACAGTTGTAGGCATATTCTTTTCATGAACTGATGAAAACCCTCAAAACAAAACAATGAAATTCCAGGTTGTGAAGTAGCAAAACACAAAAAATGCCAGGGGGTGAATACTTTCGCAAGCTACTGTATCAGTCACAGTGGGATGATGTAGTCTCTGATAGCGACATTAGCAGTCTGATTCAATATTCTTCTCAGTTTACCTCCTCCGACACCATAACACTTTTTCTTTTATGTGTTGTACATAGCATAATTTCCATTCCGACAATGACACTTGCTCCTTTTAAGCTATTTAGTCCCCTAACCCATAGCATCCAGAGGGCTAAACAAGATAGTGCACCTGAACAATTTATTCCAGATGATTTACTGGAAGAGATGAAAAGTCAGGGTTTGTATACTGTTTTTATTCTGATGTCATGAGGCTGTATAAGACCTGATTATAATGCAAAGCTGTGTTGCTGGCTTTGCAATCCATGGTGGTAGATAGCACTTTGAGTCAAGGAAAATATTCATGTTGAAATAAGGTGGGGGAGAGCTCATGTGCCAGATATCACATGGAGGCAACCAGACAGTGGTGTCAGGAAGGTGATGTAATCGGAGAAAGAGCTTGTTGTCCCTGACAATCCACAGTGCGGGCAACTTCGGTTAAAGGAACCTTTAAAGCTAAATCTATATGTTCTGCTGTCAGCTCATGAGAAGGTGATGCCGCATATGCCAATGGTGGAGAAGCCTCAACCACGCCTGAAATGTCTAGTCTTTGTAGAGGCGAATCGTACATAGGGGCATCTAGTTGGTGGGTGTCTTATTGCACACTGCCACTAATATGGATCATTGGCAGTCATCAGTCTATACAAGAAGAAAATATGGATGTCACGGCTTGTTTAGAGTAAGAATTATGGCTCTCCATTACCACATTAAGCAACATCACCTGATCATTTGGAAAAATGCAAACTATCCAACTTTCATAGACTCAAATTGTCCTCCTCCCTCTCCTTCTCATGTGTGTCTTTCTGTCAGCCAGTTCGCATACTAAAGTATTACTTGGTTGATATCATCATCATTGTCATCCACCACTACTGCCTGTTGTACTCCAAATATACCTCCTCATTTTGCACTGTCAGATTGTGTACCAAAGAAATATGCATACACTCCTAGTCATCTGTCTGTATACCAACTAGACTCTCATCTTGCCAAGTTCCTGGTGGTGCAATCACTACTGTACTGCTTTGTGGAGTGCCTTTTAAGAAATGATAATCAGCCTTATTAGAAGTTGCCCAGCTACCATTATAACTCACAGAAATGGGTGCCCACTCTGTGCACTCACGTTCAGGAGAATATATGACACTCTTTCGTCTTGTCTTTGAGCTCCAAAGTTGACTACACTTGGAGCAGCAACTATAGGCAGGGACAAAACATAAGTTTCTTTGCCCACTGTGTGAATGTATTGGGTGGCGGCAGTTTACCACTGCAACTGGGACAGGTGGCAAAGTGTCTATGACTAGGAGAAGGTCTGTTTCCACTACCAAGTAGAGATAATCTGTCTCTACCTACACCTCATCGATATCCTACTCAACAGACATGAACCCATCCCCAATAGCCATAGGACATAGTGTTGATTCCACATGCCAACATTATCCTATTGCTCATGCAAAATGAAGTGCTGAATTTCCTAAAGTGATTTTATAGCTTGAATATGTTGGTGAGTTAAGCCACACATTGGATGAGTTGGTGCTCTGCATCAAGCTGCAAATCTCATGCTGGCTGGCTTTCCTTGAACTGCTGCTGGGTATTAGCTCTATTACCCCAAAGAAGCCCATGCAAAACGTGCGTTGGGGTATTGTGGAGAACACCCTGGGACATAGGTGAGGTGTTTCAACTTTTATTTTTTCTATACTGTATAACATGTAGTATGTGAATAGCCTGTGTTTAAACTGTTATAATCAGATGCAACATTGCAGGTATATGCTGTATACATATACATAAGATCATGCTAAACACATGCTTTCCTAATTGGTTTTGAACCTACATTATAGTGAGGGATTTGTTACGATACACTATGCACTATTACGAGGGTCAGTCAATAAGTAATGCCTCCTGTTTTTTTTCTCCTTTTAATTGGCAAGAAATTCAAATGCAATTACATAGGTTGAAAACCACAACATTAACAATTAATTTGTCATTTTTCAATATAATCTCCATCCATTTCCACAGTCTTGGTCCACCGTTTAACAAGGGTATGTATTCCAGCATGGTAAAAAGCATCCTTGGGACCCACCGTGCACAAACTTTTCTGTATCCCAGTTGTCCAATAATTTTCATCACACTGCCTTTACTGAGGCAGATGCCACACAATTCATCTGCAGTCACCCGGCGGTCACCACGAATGATGTCATCGACTCGCTGAATGTTGCTTGGAGTCACTGCAGTTACTGGCCTGCCACTCCGCATTTTGTCAGCTAACGGTGATGGCCCTTCAGCTGTGTTACAGCGACGAACCCATCGTCTAACAGTACTGACATCCACTGTTGCATCATTTGCAACATTTTTCAGTCTCTCATGAATTCGAATGGGCGTTTCACCTTCTGCATGCAAGAATTAAATCACAGAACGTTGTCCAATACGAATATCAATGTCAGCCATTTTGCAAACGGATACAAATGGATACAGTCCTGCCACCTGTTGGTGCAGGAAGTTGCAATTGCTATGGTTTGGAGAAGAAGGTTTGAGGAATTGTGCCAAATTCGAATATTTAATATAACTACCTTATTTAAGGAGAAAAAAAATAGGAGGCATTACTTACTGATTTTGTCATTGCCACTTACTTATTTTTTTGCCTTTGTTTATTTTATATATGGTATTGAACTCTTATATATACAATTATGTACAATATATTGTCTCCGCTGACTATCCTCAGTGTATATGTCCATGCTTTACAACTGAAGGCTGTACAAAAAACTTTTTTCACCGTTTATACCCATGCACCCCTCTTTCTCTCCTTTTGAGCTCTATCTGTGAACCTCATTCATTATCATTAGAATTTTTCCTATACTTATTATGCCACTTGCAAGCTAGCATGGCATTTTTATTGTGTTTTGTGCGTTTTTGTAATAAAAATTGATTGTTATTGATTTTTTGGAGGTTGTGACTTCTTAGTCTTTATAGGTCATATTCATTTTGAGTCCTCTCATATTTAAATGACATTACTGGTCTTAAATTTCTTTTTCCCAAAATTATCTGAAGCGACAATGCCTGGAACATTCTAGCTTCCTTGAGGTTAAGCAAATTAGCTTATGTTCTCTGATTGGCGTACATCCTGAATGTAATTATGCAAAATTCCTTTAAGAAACATACCCACTTCAGAAAGTTGGTGTCTATGGCACGTAAAGTGTCTGCTTATTTTAATTGTTCTTAGGTGGTGAAGCATACTCTCTGAGCTTCGAAAAATGGAACGGTCTGCCAGAGCGCAACCTGATTTGCAGTGTCACAAATTGCTAAAATTCTATGCTGCACATGTTGGATCATCTTCATGAGAAGCATATAACAGTGATAGATTAAATCATGCAGCAGCCAATCTGGTGTGTGGATTATTTTGAGATCCAGAATTGGCAACTTATGAGGGATGTGTGTCAAATACGGAAGCTCGTCAAAGAAGCTCCAAAATTAGTCAGTGATGACAAGGGCTGAATCAATAATGTCACCCCCTTTATAGATATTCTAGAAAAAAAGACTCACCAGAATGCAACATGGGGCATAGAAAGAATAACAACTGATGTACATGTTCATCAGTGCCGTGTTTAATGGGGACCCCCAATATTCATGTTAAATGCTGCAGAAAGGAGAAGCGTCAACAGGTGTATGTTGAGGGAAATTTTGAATTGGCATAGGCAATGGATGGGCCTGACTGAGTGAAAATGACAACAACAATGCTAGGCGTGACAACTAATGTTGAGCGAGCACTAAAATGCTCGGGTGCTCGAAGCTCGGGCCGAGCCCAATGTTAGTCTATGGGAGACTCGAGCATTTTTGCGGTGGCACCCCCGGCAGTCTTTAAAAAGCCTAACAAGTGCCCAAAACGATAGTGACAGTGCTCAAATGACATGGGGACAGCATGGGGATCGCCCCAGGAAGCATTTCTGACCCCCAGGTCACTGCTGTCAACAACGTGGTCAGAGGTATTAAGCCACTTTTACAGGCTCACAATAAAATGTTCAAAAACGAAAGTGAAACTTTTTTCCTGTGAAATATGTTAAGGAACATCCTTTCCAGGGTAAAGACTTGTGTATAAGTTAAAATAAATGACCAAAAACAAAATACTCCTCCACACCTTCGGCTATGTTCACAAGTAGCATTTTTTATGCGTTTTTGCACTTTTGTATTACTTTCAACTATGACAAATGCATTCACTGTGAAATGTCATTTTAACATTTTACAACCTTATCTGGCCATGTGCTGTGTGACACATGCATAAAGTGCTGAAAAGACAAGGGAACAGCATGGGGAAGACCCCTGGAAGCATCTCTGACTCCCAGGTCACTGTCTAAAAGTGTGCCCATCATAAGTGATCCTTACCGCATCAGAAGATGCAGACTTGCAACTATCCCCATGCAAGTTCTAGTCCCAGGGCAGTGTTCAATTGTACCTCCCCCATTCCTTGCAATACAAGCTCAAGTATGCAGCCTGACACCCACCCACCCCCAAGCTGCAATACCATACTGCTTGCTTGCTTGAACTTGAAATTGGGCCTTTTAGGCATGTGGAGGCGGAATCTGGCCACCACGTCATGGTTGTGTTGGCGGCCTCGAATCCATACTCAGTCCCCAGCTGCCCGGCGGCCGGGTGTCCATACTCGGTCCCCAGCCGCCCCGCGGCCGGGTGTCCACACACGGTCCCCAGCCGCCTGGGGGCAGCCGGGTGTCCATACTCGGTCCCCAGCCGCCCCGCGGCCGGGTGTCCACACACGGTCCCCAGCCACCTGGGGGCAGCCGGGTGTCCATACTCGGTCCCCAGCCGCCCCGCGGCCGGGTGTCCACACACGGTCCCCAGCCGCCTAGGGGCAGCCGGGTGTCCATAAACGGTCCCCAGCCGCCCCTATTTCTCCTTGGAACATCCCCCCACACACTTTTCTTAGCCCGGCCTGCTTTAGGCAGCATTGGACGAGCCCACCAGAGAACCAGACTCCTCCGGTGGGCCCTGACTTCTCCATCAATGGAGTTGAGAGTGCCAAGGTGAGGAGCATGATGATGATGACAGAAGTTAGCATCTGCTATGTTTTCTTTTAATGCAAGTGTTAGTGTGCAGCCTGCCACCCACCCACCCCCAGACTGCAATTCCATACTGCTAGCTTGCACTTGAAATGGGGCCTTTTAGTTTGGAGGAGGCCGAAGCTGGCCACTACCTCATGGCTGCTTCGGCAGCGAGGTATCCATACTCAGTCCCCAGCCGCCCATATTTTTCCTGGTGTGCCTTATACATAAGATTAAGCGCGTATACCAAAACATTACCTGTGCCCTCCCCAGTGCATTTAGTGGGAAGGAGAGCCTATTCCGCTGTAGTGTGTGCATGCCAAACCCCTGTTCATGGTACATGCGAAGATGCCTCCCACCTTGCACCTGTCATTGCAGACTTGCAACTATCCCCATTCAAGTTCTTGTCCCAGGGCAGTGTTCAATTGTACCTCTCCCATTCCTTGCAATGCAAGCGCAAGTATGCTGCCTGCCACCCACCCACCCCCAGTCTGCAATACCATACTGCTTGCTTGCTTGCACTTTAAATTGGGCCTTTTAGGCATGTGGAGGCAGAATCTGGCCACCACGCCATGGCTGTGTCGGCGGCCTGGTATCCATACTCAGTCCCCAGCCGCCTGATGGCCGGGTGTCCCCGCTTGATTCCCAGCTTCCAGGGGGTGGCCGGGTGTCCATACTCGGTCCCCAGCTACCCCTATTTGTCCCGCTAACCTTTCCCACACTTTTATTAGCCTGGCCTGCTTTAGGGCAGCATTGGCCGAGCCCACTGGACTATCAGACTCCTCCGGTGGGCCCTTGCTTCTCCATCAGGGGAGTTGAGAGTGCCAAGGTGAGGAGCATGATGAGGATGATAGAAGTTAGCATCTGCTTTGTTTTGTTGTAATGCAAGCGCATGTATGTAGTAGCGGCTAGGCCAGAGGTGGTCAGCGTTTTGGCGCATATCCTACCTCCTCCGAGGATTGCTGGATGTTTTCCTGCTACTATCCAAGTTCTATGACTCCTGTTAAAACAAAGCTTCAGGTGATAAATGATGGATGAGGTAGTGGCAAAGGAGAAAGAGCAGGAGGAACAGGGACCATTCATATCAATATCAGGCCAGTCAACCAGATATGTCTTGTAGGATATGTTTCTGTAACAAAAGGAGCGGTTCGGCTACACAGTTATAGGGCATACAGTGAGTGCAATGCCTACCAAAAATTTCGAGCCACTCCAATGCCCCTTGGAAATGACATGGAGGTCAGAGGGCGTTAACTAAACCTTTTTTTCCATTTATAGCAACTGGGTCTCCCATGCACTGTTGGCCTAAGCAGTGAATGGAAGGCTTTCCAAAAATTATGAGGAACTGCAATGCCCCTTACAAGAGCCATGTGTGGCACCCCAGGGGTCTGGTCACCACAGTAATAGAGATATTACGTCGGAGAGCAAGTGGGAGGTTTCCTGGTCAGGATCCCTTAAACATGCAACATCCTCCTGCCCCATTCCTGGGAGGGGAGAATTCTGCCCTTATGAACTGGATCTGGGGCGGGGTTGAGTGAGTCAGAGAACAGTCAGAGTCAGAGTGAGAGCAAGGGAAAGTAACAGCAAGGAGCTCTGTAGGAGCTAGGAGCTAAAGACCAGGGGCTGGAAGCTGAGCAGAGCTCGCCCTGGCAGAAGACAATAGGAATCGGACACAGGAGTCCGAAGCTGTGAGGACTTATATATCCAGCAGCAGAAACCAGCCGGCAGGGGATTTCAGGTCCTCTGGCCATAGAAGCCCGGAGGCTCAGTCACAAGCAAGGGACCAGCACCGCCGTCATGGAGCGGAGGCTAACAGAAGGCCCCAAGTCACCAGCCATACGGGTGAGCACTACACGGTACACTCAGGGATGTTGGCTACTTCTACCCGCTTACAGCAAGGTAGCCAGGAAGAGTGCAGACAGACGGGGAGGCCTACAACTCCACCTGGCCAGGGGAACTCCTGCTTGCTCACAGACTGACCAGGCCTCTTATGCTAGCCATTACTCACGGGAGGGTCTACCTTATAATCATCAGTAAAGACCCTGAACTGCACTGCAAAGACTCTGAGTCATTCCTGCTGCGCTCGTGCACCATCACCCCCATCATCCACACTCGCTGCCCTGAGGCTATACTCCTCCCGAGGGGAGTTATCCCATTCTATGCTGCGCACACAACACCAGCCTCAGCGGTCTGCCTCGCAGCGGTGGTACTCCCTGACCACAATCCACGGGTGGCGCAGTCGGACAATTAACCTCAAAACCTAAGAAAGACTGCCACTGGTTTGACCAGCCTGAGCCACGGGACCAGGTCACCGCCACGGAGACTACAGACCCCAGAGACCCGGCACCGGGTATCCCACACACGTGTACACACGGCCCAGGGGGCGCGTCACATGCAGTACAGCATATTACAAACATAAGTCCCATTATTGGGGAGTGGGTGTCCGATGGTATTTGCTTATGCTTTCCAAGCAAAAGCTGCCAAAAATTAGGACGGAGCAACTTGCAATGCCCCTTACAAGAGCCATGCAGTACAGCATATTACAAACATAAGTCCCATTATTGGGGAGTGGGTGTCCGATGGTATTTGCTTATGCTTTCCAAGCAAAAGCTGCCAAAAATTAGGACGGAGCAACTTGCAATGCCCCTTGCAAGAGCCATGCAGTACAGCATATTACAAACATAAGTCCCATTATTGGGGAGTGGGTGTACCATAGTATTTGCTTATGCTTTCCCAGCAAAAGCTGCCAAAAATTAGGACGGAGCAACTTGCAATGCCCCTTACAAGAGCCATGCAGTACAGCATATTACAAACATAAGTCCCATTATTGGGGAGTGGGTGTCCCATGGTATTTGTTTCTGCTTTCCCAGCAAAAGCTGCCAAAAATTAGGACGGAGCAACTTGCAATGCCCCTTGCGAGAGCCATGCAGTACAGCATATTACAAACATAAGTCCCATTATTGGGGAGTGGGTGTCCCATAGTATTTTCTTATGCTTTCCCAGCAAAAGATGCCAAAAATTAGGACGGAGCAACTTGCAATGCCCCTTACAAGAGCCCTGCAGTACAGCATATTACAAACATAAGTCCCATTATTGGGGAGTGGGTGTCCCATAGTATTTGCTTATGCTTTCCCAGCAAAAGCTGCCAAAAATTAGGACAGAGCAACTTGCAATGCCCCTTACAAGAGCCATGCAGTACAGCATATTACAAACATAAGTCCCATTATTGGGGAGTGGGTGTCCCATGGTATTTGTTTATGCTTTCCCAGCAAAAGCTGCCAAAAATTAGGATGGAGCAACTTGCAATGCCCCTTGCGAGAGCCATGCAGTACAGCATATTACAAACATAAGTCCCATTATTGGGGAGTGGGTGTCCCATAGTATTTTCTTATGCTTTCCCAGCAAAAGATGCCAAAAATTAGGACGGAGCAACTTGCAATGCCCCTTACAAGAGCCCTGCAGTACAGCATATTACAAACATAAGTCCCATTATTGGGG
Source organism: Phyllobates terribilis (assembly GCF_046119375.1). Taxonomy (NCBI): domain Eukaryota; kingdom Metazoa; phylum Chordata; class Amphibia; order Anura; family Dendrobatidae; genus Phyllobates; species Phyllobates terribilis. The sequence continues at coordinate 291,192,791 of NW_027362769.1, forward strand.
AGTGGGTGTCCCATAGTATTTGCTTATGCTTTCCCAGCAAAAGCTGCCAAAAATTAGGATGGAGCAACTTGCAATGCCCCTTACAAGAGGCATGCAGTACAGCATATTACAAACATAAGTCCCATTATTGGGAAGTGGGTGTCCCATAATATTTGCTTATGCTTTCCCAGCAAAAGCTGCCAAAAATTAGGACGGAGCAACTTGCAATGCCCCTTACAAGAGCCATGCAGTACAGCATATTACAAACATAAGTCCCATTATTGGGGAGTGGGTGTCCTATAGTATTTGGTTATGCTTTCCCAGCAAAAGCTGCCAAAAATTAGGATGGAGCAACTTGCAATGCCCCTTACAAGAGCCATGCAGTACAGCATATTACAAACATAAGTCCCATTATTGGGGAGTGGGTGTCCCATAGTATTTTCTTATGCCTTGCAAGCAAAAGCTGCCAAAAATAAGGATGGAGGAACTTGCAATGCTTTCACCCTGGTGGTATAGTAGTGGTGGAGGCTAAGGATAAGGAGAAGAAGATTAAACAGCCGAAACGAGGAAGCGTATACCCATGTGTGGGTGTGAAGCGGTGCATGTGAATACACCTCCTGAAATAACACAGTGGATTTGACTTTATGTTACTCTGCTGTCATTTGGTGGTGATGAGAAGTCTGGCCCAATCCAGCCCTTGTTCACTTTGATAAGGGTCAGCTTGTCAGCATTGTCAGTTGACAGGCGAGTGCGCTTATCAGTTATAATTCCCCCAGCGGCACTAAAAACACGCTCCGATAACACGCTAGTGGCAGGGCAGGCCAGGACCTCCAAGGCGTACAGAGCGAGTTCATTCCAAGTGTCCAGCTTGGATACCCAATAATTAAAAGGCACAGAGGAATCACGGAGGATGCTGGTACGATCGGCAATCTACTCCCTCACCATCTTTTGAAACTTTCCACTCCTTGTGAGAGTACCCCGCGCCTCAGGGCCTGTAAGCTGGGCGGGTGTCAGAAAACTGTCGCAGAACATTGACAGTGTTCCCCTGCCTCTGCTGGATTGGAGTTGCATCTCTCTCGCCTGTACGCCTTGGTTGGGCAATGAACTGTGACCACTGCCGCTAGCATGTTCAGATGGGAATTTTTTTAAGAGTTTTGCAGCAAGGGCCTTCTGGTATTGCCCCATTTTTGTAGACCTCACCACCTCAGGAATAAGAGAGTGAAAGTTCTCCTTGTAGCGGGGGTCTACAAGTGTCACCAACCAGTAATGACTGTCACCCAACATTTTGTCAACGCGAGGGTCACGGTTAAGGCAGCGTAACATAAAGTCAGCCATGCGTGCCAGACTGGTAACGGGCAAGATTTCCGTGTTCTCACCAAGATGACGACTGACCATGCTCTCCTCCTCCTCCTCCTCTTCCTCCTCCCCCCTGTCCTCAGGCCACCCACGCTGGACCGACGGTATGACACTTTTACAGGTACTACCATCTACAATGCATGATAGCAGCTCCTGTTCTTCCTCCTCCTCCTCCTCCTCCTCTCCCTCATTGTCCCCCAATGCACATTGGGATGGGATGAGGCTGGGCTGTGTGTAATCTCCCTCTATGGCTTCTTGATCCATCTCATCATACTCTGGCTGCAATGCCTCCTCTTTAATTCTCTGCAGAGAGCGTTGCAAAAGACAGACAAGTGGGATGCTGACACTAATGATGGCGTCATCGCCACTCACCATCTTGGTGGCCTCCTCAAAGTTTGTCAGGATGGTACATATGTCAGACATCCAGGTCCACTCCTGAGGTCTTATGTGTGGAGTCTGACCTGAATATCGACGTCCTTGTTGCAGCTGGTACTCCACAACTGCTCTCTTCTGCTCACAAATCCTTTGCAACATGTGGAGGGTAGAGTTCCAACGTGTGGGGACATCACACACCAGTCGGTGTGCCGGAAGCTGCAAACGCTGCTGCAACACAGCAAGGGCGGCGGAAGCTGTAGCCGACTTGCGAAAATGAGCTGACAGGCATCGTTCTTTCACGAGCAGATCTGGCAACTCGGGGTATGATTTAAGAAACCGCTGAACCACGAGGTTAAGCACATGAGCCAGGCATGGTACGTGTGTGATCTCACCTCGCCTCAGAGCCGCCACCAGGTTACAGCCATTGTCACACACGACCATGCCGGGATGTAGGTTCAGCGGTCTCAGCCACAGATCTGCCTGCTCTTTCACAGCTGTCCACAACTCACAAGCAGTGTGAGGTTTATCACCTAAGCTTATGAGTTTCAGCACACCCTGTTGCCGCTTGGCGGAGGCAGTACTGCAATGCTTCCAGCTTGTAACTGATGTGGTGATATCTGAGATGGAGGCTGAACATGAGGAGGAGGAGGAGGATGCGCAGGAGCTGTACACTGTGGGGGCAACTCTGACTGACATAGGGCCCGCAATCCTCTGTGTGGGGAGGATGTGTTCCGTCCCAAGGTCCGACTGGGTCCCGGCTTCCACTATGTTTACCCAGTGTGCCGTCAGAGAGATGTACCATCCCTGGCCACAAGCACTTGTCCACGTGTCCGTTGTCAGGTGGACTCTCCCAGTAACTGCATTGTTGAGGGCACGGCAGATGCTTTGGGACACGTGCTTGTGTAGTGCGGGGATGGCACACCGGGCAAAATAGTGTCGGCTGGGGACCGAGTACCGAGGGACGGCCACTGCCATAAGATTGCGGAAGGATTCCATCTCCACCAGCCTAAAAGGCAGCATTTCCAATGCAAGCAGTCGTGAAATGTGCGAATTTAGGACTGTGGCCTGTGGGGCGTTAGCTGCGAATTTCCGCTTTCGTTCAAAGGTCTGGGATATGGACAATTGAACGCTGCGGTGGGACGTGGACGTGGACGTTGATGCTGTTTATTGAGAAACTGCCATAACAAGTGAAGACTGAGAGGAGGGGGCATCTTTACATGCAGTATGGACAGGGGATTGCCTTGCACACACAGCAGGGGGTTCTATTGCACACACAACAGTGGAAGAAACAGTGGTGACACCCGCTGACACTGGTCGTGAACCCTGGGTTTCGCCCCACAAAGTCGGGTGCTTTGCTGCCATGTGCCTGATCATGCTGGTGGTGGTCAGGCTGGTAGTTTTGTCACCCCTGCTGATGCTGGCATGGCAGGTGGAACATATGGCCTTTTTGGGGTTATCAGCAGAGTCTTTAAAAAAATTCCAGACTCTGGAAGACCTACCGCTTGTACTGGCAACGTCCCTCGTGTTGGTGTTACGGGGAATGGTTGCCTGCCTTTTGTCTGCGGCCACCACACTGCTTCTTCCTGCCTGTTGGGGTACTCTGCCTCCCTCCCCCTGTGTGCTGCTGGCCTCACTCTGCATGTCCTCCTTCCACGTTGGGTCAGTTACTAGATCATCCACCACCTCCTCCTCTTCCACTTGCGCACCACGATCCTCCTCCTCACTTCCTAGCAATTGTGTCTCGTCATCGTCCACCTCTTGTGACAGATTGCCAACGTCGACTTCCTGTGGCTGTAGCTGTTCAAATATTTGGGCATCGCAACATGTGATCTCCTCTTCCACCACTTCAAGCGTATCAGTCGAGGTGCCCAAATATGGAAATGGACCAGTGAACAGTTCTTCAGAGTGTCCAAGTGTGGGATCACTTGCTGTCTGACGACACTCGGCATGGTGGGAGGAAGGAGCATCAGGGTGAGGAGGAGTATGCGGTCGAGACTCACGGCTACTAAGAGTTGACCGTGTGGAAGACAGACCGGAGGTGGTGGTGCCCAGGTAACTGGAAGTATTATCTGCTATCCAATTAATAACCTGTTCACACTGATCAATTCTCAATACTGGTGTTGTTCTGTGATTCCCTAGTAATTAGGTCAAGAAGTGGGAGCGAGAAGATGTGGCTGTTGGTTGTGGCACATTTTCACCTTGGCCACGGCCCCATCCTCTGCACGAACCATCACCAGAACGTCCTCTTCCACGTCCCTTGCCACGCGCCTTGCCCATTGTAAATGAAGTAAAATAGCTTACACTTGCACTATCAATGGAAAAAGGGTAATAAAGAGTAGATTAGAACCGTGGAAGAGGAAAACCACAGTTATTGTTTACTGGGGTATACCGCACTTTTTTAAATAGAGATATTTGCGGCTGAACAGTGAGCGACACACTCAAACTGCTTTTTTTTTTAGATACCAAAGGCCCAAAACTGGATAGTACAGTGATTTTACCCGTGGAGCTGCGAAACCACACTGGGATGTCGGGCCTACACAAGACTATTTTCAACAGATATATTTTTGTGTCACAACAGTCAGGAGACACTACTGTTTTTCTTTATGGAAAAAACTACCAAAAGCTGAATAATAGAGATTTGTTACCGTGGGATGGCAAAACCACAGTTATTGTTTACTGGGGTATACCACACTTTTTTAAATAGAGATATTTGCGGCTGAACAGTGAGCGACGCACTCAAACTGCTTTTTTTTTAGATACCAAAGGCCCAAAACTGGATAGTACAGCGATTTGACCCGTGGAACTGCGAAACCACACTGTGATGTCGGGCCTACACAAGACTATTTTCAACAGATATATTTTTGTGTCACAACAGTCAGGAGACACTACTGTTTTTCTTTACGGAAAAAACTACCAAAACCTGAATAATAGAGATTTTTTACCATGGGATGGCAAAACCACAGTTATTGTTTACTGGGGTATACCACACTTTTTTAAATAGAGATATTTGCGGCTGAACAGTGAGCGACACACTCAAACTGTTTTTTTTTTTAGATACAAATGGCCCAAAATGGATAATACAGAGGTTTGAACCGTGGAAGTGCAAAACAACACTTCTGTTTCTCTAGCCTACACCAGACTATTTTCAACAGTTATATTTGTGTCTGAAAAATCAGAGACACGCTTTTTTTTGGGTGGGGGGGACACACCAAAAGGTTAATAAGACGGGTATTTGTACAGTGTGAAGGAGGGAAAAAAAGGAGGATTTAGATGAAAAAAAAAGGATTTTTCCTGGCCCCCGACACCTGGTGCTAAGTCCAGCAATTTCAGCAACAGGAGCACACAGGACTGTAATGCAGCGTTTGCTGGTATAACCACTGTGTCTCCTATACAGCCTGCCTGCCTGGTATCTGGGATGGATATTAGTCCTGAAAAGGACTGTTTGTTTGTTCTGGCAGCCTTTACAGACCCTACACTAACTATTTCGCAGTTTATATCTCTTCCTAAATCAGCAGCGCTGTCCCTACACTGTCTAATCCGGAGCGACTGTGTCCAAGATGGCGGCGCCCCATTTTAAATACTCGAGGTGACGCTGTGCGGCCAGGCAATCACTGTAATGCCCACAACCAACATGGCTGCAGCATTACAGTGACTGGCTGGCAATCCCTGCATGTTCATTGGCTCTGTAAAGAGCGCCAAACATGCAGGGCGGAGACCCGAGCTCCCGTCCGAGTAACCCGGAAATGCTCGGTGCTCGCCGAACATCCCGAGTAGTGTGATGCTCGGGCGAGTACCGAGCAGTGTCGAGCATGTTCGCTCAACACTAGTGACAACCAACTATCACAACAGTGTAACTAAAGTGAACCAACATGTCCCTTGATCATTCTTCTCAGCACGATAAGCTGTATGATGAAATGCTTGTGGGATGACGGGTTTCTTGTTACAATCAAGCACATATATAACTATTGTACAGCCATGCTTTTAGAGCCTTGCTTTGATAGCAGAATGGGGGAATTTTTCCAGCTTTTGAAAGGGAGTCCAAATTGGTGTATTGCCACAATAAGCTGTATTACATGCTCAGAAAGCTACCCGCTGAGCCAATACTGTGCCACCTGTACCAGTATTAGGGCAACAATAAGCAACCGAGATAACAGCTACAGTATATTTTACATAATGGACTGTATCAATCTACAAATAACTGTAAATCACTAATGCGTATGCTGAGTGGATAGCCTAGACAACAAGAACCTATTAAAATAAAAATAAAACTACAAAAAAGCACAATGGTGCTGTTACCTATCCATCTCATAAGCCACAAATAAATTGCAATCATCCAGTACTTGCATGCCTAATAAGCAATATAATAAAAAGGTAATTGGTGCTGAAATGAAATTGAATAACAAACTACGCGCCATACAGACAGATTAAATACATATTAATTATAGCACACCTCTGTATAGTACAGCTGATATAACTGATTGCTTATTGTTCACAGGAAAGCACTGTTATAGACATTTATAACACGTTTTCAAATTGCACAGAAATCATAACTATGTATATAGCATACTTTACACATACATGTTAGTTCCCTACATGCATATTGGTCCCAACATATGATTGCATGCTCTAAATATCCATGTCAGTCTTTAATATTGTGGTGAAATACCTTTCTGTCCGTTAGACAATGTAGTCTCAAAGGTGTCAGTCTGACAAACGGCACGCCGGCCAGCAGCGCACATTGGCATTCCTCAATGATGCAGCGTTGCTTAACGTCCCAATACTACTACTAAGAGTAAATTGATCCAATTTCCTCTCCTTGGCACATTGTTGATTGGATTTACAGATTATAGACTAAGGATAGGAAATTGTACCAACTTACTCCCCTTAGTAGCATCGTTAATGTTGCTGCATCATTGAGGAATACCAACAACTTCCTGAATGTACTCCACCCACAAATGAGCACTGCTGGCCGAAGCGCAATTTGTCAGACTGACATTTCTGAGGCTACTTTGTCTAATAAAAAAAAAAAAGGATACATTTTGCATGGCTTTTTAAAAAGCATTTATAATTATTCAATCATTTTGAGAATAGCAAACCTGTTGCAATTCCCAAATAATTGAAATTTTTTCTCTGTTAGTTGAGAATCCATTACTTCCACATATGCAAAACGGCATAGTGGGCATGCAGCCTTATACTTATTCAAATGTACTAAATGCCTATAGACTGTCTCATGACTGTGATATCTGGATAGGTATCTTTGTAATCAGGTCCCTTTACAATTTTTGTCATATAAGATAAAAAGAATGATACCGGAAGCTATAAATGCACATTTTTCAGTGTGTTGTTTAGCACAGCAATAGGAATAAGAGTCTCAATCCAATTTAGCAATAAACTACATTTGAGTGATGACTTAAAGGAACATTTCAATTGGAGATGCAAAAACTTTGTTTATCGTAACCTCAGTACTTCTATCATATCATGTTTTCAGTTGAATAAACATAACTACTTCTGGCAAATGAACTGGAAAATATTTTATCTAACTGTATATATGAATCGCGTGAAGTCACACTGCACATAAAAAGATTTTCTGATGAAGCAGGCCATATTTCACTAATAAGACCCCTTCAAATGTCTGTGTTTCAAGTACGTGCGGCGACCGTTTTCACACGTACTGAAGATGCGTAGACATGCATACTCATTATATTCTAAGGTGCTGCTTACATGTCCGTGTTTTCACATGGAGGCATGTCTGCTTTTTACTGGCAGCAAGGATCACATGGACCCATACAAATCTATGGGTCCGTGTAAAATACAGTACAGACCAAAAGTTTGGACACACCTTCTCATTTAAAGATTTTTTGTATTTTCATGACTATGAAAATTGTACATTCACACTGAAGGCATCAAAACTATGAATTAACACATGTGGAATTACATACTTAACAAAGAAGTGTGAAACAGCTGAAAATATGCCTTATATTCTAGGTTCTTCAAAGTAGCCACCTTTTGCTTTGATGACTGCTTTGCACACTCTTGGCATTCTCTTGATGAGCTTCAAGAGGTAGTCACCGGAAATGGTCTTCCAACAATCTTGAAGGCGTTCCCAGAGATGCTTAGCACTTGTTGGCCCTTTTGCCTTCCCCCTGTGGTCCAGCTCACCCCAAACCATCTCGATTGGGTTCAGGTCTGGTGACTGTGGAGGCCAGGTCATCTGACGTAGCACCCCATCACTCTCCTTCTTGGTCAAATAGCCAGTACACAGCCTGGAGGTGTGTTTGGGGTCATTGTCCTGTTGAAAAATAAATGATGGTCCAACTAAACGCAAACCGGATGTAATAGCATGCCGCTGCAAGATGCTTTGGTTGCCATGCTGGTTCAGCATGCCTTCAATTTTGAATAAATCCCCAACAGTGTCACCAGCAAAGCACTCCCACACCATCACACCTCCTCCTCCATGCTTCACGGTGGGAACCAAGCATGTAGAGTCCATCCGTTCACCTTTTCCGCGTCGCACAAAGACACGGTGGTTGGAACCAAAGATCTCAAATTTGGACTCATCAGACCAAAGCACAGATTTCCACTGGTCTAATGTCCATTCCTTGTGTTCTTTAGCCCAAACAAGTCTCTTCTGCTTGTTGCCTGTCCTTAGCCGTGGTTTCCTAGCAGCTATTTTACCATGAAGGCCTGCTGCACAAAGTCTCCTCTTAATAGTTGTTGAAGAGATGTGTCTGCTGCTAGAACTCTGTGTGGCATTGACCTTGTCTCTAATCTGAGCTGCTATTAACCTGCGATTTCTGAGGCTAGTGACTCGAATAAACTTATCCTCAGAAGCAGAGGTGACTCTTGGTCTTCCTTTCCTGGGGCGGTCCTCATGTGAGCCAGTTTCTTTGTAGCGCTTGATGGTTTTTGCAACTGCACTTGGGGACACTTTCAAAGTTTGCCCAATTTTTCGCACTGACTGACCTTCATTTCTTAAAGTAATGATGACCACTCGTTTTTCTTTACTTAGCTGCTTTTTTCTTGCCATAATACAAATTCTAACAGTCTATTCAGTAGGACTATCAGCTGTGTATCCACCAGAATTCTGCACAACACAACTGATGGTCCCAACCCCATTTATAAGGCAAGAAATCCCACTTTTTAAACCTGACAGGGCACACCTGTGAAGTGAAAACTTTTTCCGGTGACTACTTCTTGAAGCTCATCAAGAGAATGCCAAGAGTGTGCAAAGCAGTCATCAAAGCAAAAGGTGGCTACTTTGAAGAACCTAGAATATAAGACATATTTTCAGTTGTTTCACACTTTTTTTGTTAAGTATATAATTCCACATGTGTTAATTCATAGTTTTGATGCCTTCAGTGTGAATGTACAATTTTCATAGTCATGAAAATACAGAAAAATCTTTAAATGAGAAGTTGTGTGCAAAGTTTTGGTCTGTACTGTATGTGCCGCACATTGATGACATCCGTGTGCCGTTCTTGTGAAACGTACCGGAATATAACACATTCAAGAAATTACAGATTATATTTTTAAGTGATGTGCAAAGATAATAGATAGATACAAAGCTTTTAAAGCTTTCTATTAAGCCACATACAGTCAGGGCTGAAATTGTTGACACCCTTGAAATTGTTCTAGAGAATGAAGTGTTTCTCCCAGAAAATTATTGGAATTACACATGCTTTCCTATACAGGTGCTTATTTCCTTTGTGTGTTTTGGAACAACACAAAAAAAACTGAGAAAAAAAGGTAAATTGGACATAATTTCACAAAAAAAGAACAAAATGTCATCTTTCCAAAGTTGTGGGTAAACAACTTTGTTTCAAGCGTGTGATTCTCGTTCAAACTCACCGGTGGCACGTAACAGGTGTGGGCCATGTGAAAATCACACCTGAAACCATATAAAAAGGGAAAAAGCTGATTCAATCTTTTCATTGTGTGTCTGTGAGTGCCACACTAAGTAAGGAGAACAGAAAGAGGAGAAAAGAACTGTCTGAGGACTTAGGAACCAAAATTGTTTAACAATATCAAAAGGTTACAAGTCCATCTCTAGAGATCTTGATGTTCCTTTGTCCATGGTGTACATCATAATCAAGAAGTTTACAACCCATGGCACTGTAGCTAATCTCCCTGGATGTGGACGGCATCAAAAAATTGATTAAAGGTTGCCACACAGGATAGTCCGAATAGTGTATAAGCAGCCCCAATCAAGTTCCAAATAAATTCAAGCTGTCCTGCAGTCTCAAGGTGCATCAGTGTCAGCATGAACTATCCGTTAACATTTCAATGAAATGAAATGCTATGACAGGAGACTCAGGATGACCCCACTGCTGACACAAAGACATAAAAATTGTAGACTGCAGTTTGCCAAAATGTATGTGAGTAAGACAAAATCCTTCTGGGAAAGTGTCTTGTGCATAGATGAGACTAAGATAGAGCTTTTTGGTAAAGCACATCATTCTACTGTTTACCGAAAATGGAATGAGGTCTACAAACAAAAGAACATAGTATCTACAGTCAAATATGGTGGAGGTGCAAAGATGTTTTGGGTTGTTTTGCTGCCTCTGCAACGAAGTGCCTTGACTGTGTGAAAGGCATCATGAAATCTGAAGAGCACCAAAGGTTTGTAGTGCCCAGTGTCAGAAAGCTGGCTTTACGTCCTATGTCAAGGGTCTTCCAGCAGGACAATGACCTCAAACATATTTCAAGAAGCACCAGAAATGGACGGAAACAAAGCACTGGAGAGTTCTGAAATGGCCAGCAATGAGTCCGGATCTAAATCCCATTGAACACATGTGGAGAGATCTTAAAATTGCTGTTAGGAGAAAGCACCCTTCAGATATGAGAGACTTGAAGAGTTCCAGTTGGGAGGTCTAAGACGTTTGTTGATGATTATAGGAAATGATTGATTGAATGTGCCAACAATTTTGTCTGGCCCATTTTTGGGGATTTGTGTGAAATGATGTCCAATTTGCCTTTTTTGTGTTGTTCCAATGCACACAAAGGAAATAAACATGTGTATAAGAAAACATGTGTAATTGCAATAATTTTCTGGGAGAAATACTTTATTTTCTGGAACAATTTCAAGAGTGACAACACTTTAGACCATGACTGTAAAAAAATAATTAGATGAAAAAAATGACATGGGGTCCCCCCCCTCCTATTTTTTGAAACCAGCAAAGGTAAAACAGACCACTGTAAACTCATATTATCAGGCTGGGAAGGTCCCTGGTTATTGGGCTCTTCCCAGCCTAAAACTACCAGCACGCAGCTGCCCCAGAAGTGGGGCATCACATGAGTTGCTCCAATTCTGGCTCCTTTCCTTGGCTCTTCCTGATTGCCTTGGTTCTTTAGCAATTGTAATGTTTTTGGGGTTGATGCCAGCTGTGCCGTGTCCAAAATCACAGCTGGTATTAAGCCCTGGTGTTAGTATTGGAGAGGTGTCAATCAAACATCCCCATTACTAACCCAGTAATAAACAAAAAAATACACAGCTTTACCTTTGCTGGTTGCAAAAAATAGGGGGAACCCCACATAATTTTTTAAATTTATTTATTTGACTTAATAGAAAGTACTACAGGCTATCTACCTATCTATCTAATATTTATATATCTATCTATTATACATCTTGAACACGTAAAAATCAGTAATTTATTGAATGCATTATATTCCGTTACATGTCAAAAGGATGCCACATAGATGACGCACAAGTACACACAGATAGCACAGGGGTGACACACGGATTGAATAATGAACACACGGATGTTGAAAAAAAAGCACGTGGATGGTCAAATCCCCTCCAGCGTATTCTTATACACACGTGTGAAGTGGCGTAAGGCTATTCTTTCCATTTTGGTTTTGTAAACAGCAAGGTTCATATAATTTCATGTTTATTACTGTTAGCATTTAATTATGCAGAGTTCTCTTCTCACTGCAAAGCAAAATATTATTCTTAGTGAAGATGAGTAGGAAGATGATATTCTGGTATGTAAAAAAATAATACAAAACAAACATATGTTGCATAGTCTGTTACTATAGTGTTTATTTGAAGAGTCATATGAAGTTTAATGTGGTAAATGTCATCCTTATTATTAACGGAAAACTTGGAAGTGCAGTAATTATTTATCTTACTTCCACTTACCCTTATGTATCCAGCTATAGTTTTTTTAAACTTTTTATTTAAAGCACACATGTCAGCAGGATTATCCTAAGTAAATGACATACTCTATCAGGTGGGCGACATTACACTGATTAAAATGGTACCTTGGTTGATGAAATCTGTCCTGTGGTTCTTGTTTAATCTTTGATTGCATTTTTCAGTTAATTAGATTCTGGTGCTTCAGGGCGGGCCTGTAGGTGTGGATTTATGCGGTGCTCTGCTTACATATTTATCTGTATGCGCTTATGACAGGCAACTGACACCTTCAGTGACCTGTCTCCTATTTTCCATAATGCATATACTATGTGGGATTAGGAAAAAAAAATTACATCCTGCAAAATGGAGCTGTCACCCGCACATGCACAGTAGCAGCTATCACTTGCTGATAGATGCTACTGCACACATGCTGCACGTGCGCAGCAGCATCAATTGGCAAGCGACAGCTGCTACTTCGCATGCGCAAGCAACGGTGCCAATTTTCTGGATGTAATTTTTTTTTTGTAACCCCACATACTATATACGTTATAGAAAATAGGAGGCTGGTCACTGAAGGATCAGTGACTTGTCATAAGTGCATACAGATGAATATGTAATCAGAGCACCTATAACACCCTGCCCGCAGGCCGCCCCGAAGCACCAGAATCTTATTAACTGAAAACTGCAATCAAAGGTTAAAAAAGAACCACAGGACCGATTTCATCAACCCAGGTATCATTTTAATCAGTGTAACTGCGCCCATCTGACAGTGTATGTAGTACACTTTTCACAATCCTGCTGACAGGTGCGCTTTAAGCTGCTGTTGTAAATGGAGAGATGAGAACGACTAAGGTGATTATTACAAGCTGAAGCCTAAAATAGAGGCTAGTCTGGATGTACACATAGATGATTAAGGCAGTAAGCAAATCTGTAACGTATATTTACGGTAGTGTATAAACTTGATTTATATTGTTTTGTAAAGAATTTCCTGATTTTCTTTGAAAACTTGTTTTATTCACTTTAAAAATAACAATGTGCAGTTCAATGTTTAACCCCTTTTCCACCGGGCAATTTTCCGTTTCAGTTTTCGTTTTTTCTTCCCCTTCTTCCAAGAGCAATAACGTTTATTTTTCCATCAATATAGCCATATGAGGGCTTGTTTTTTGTGGAACAAGTTGTACTTTTGAATGACATCATTGATTTTACTATATACTGTACTGGTAAGTGGGAAAAAGTTCCAGATGTGGTGAAATTGCAAAAAAAAGTGTAATTCCACAAATGTTTTTTTTTTATTAACCATGTTCACTTTATGTTAATACTGACTTGGCAATATGATTCCCCAGGTCAGTACAAGTATGCAGATACTAAGAATATATAGGTTCTTTTACGTTTAAGTGGTTAAAAAAAATTCCTAAATTTGCATAAGAAAATGTTTTTGCGTTTGTCGCCATTTTCTGAGACCTACAGAGTTTCCATTATTCAGAATCTGGGGCTGTGTGGTGGCTTATTTTTTGCGCCATGAGCTGACATTTTTATTGATACTAGGTTGGGGTAGATACAATGTTTTGATCGCCTTTTATTAAGTTTTTTTGGTCGCCACAACATTGCAATAAAATACAATTCTGGCGTTTTTTTTCTCATTACGACGTTTACAGATCTGATTCATTTATTTTTTATTTTGATAGATCGGACATTTATGAATGCAGCAGTAAGAAATATGTGTATTTTTTATTTACTATTTTTCATTGTTTTACTTTTCAAGGAGACTTGAAGCTGCGATCGTCTGTTAGTTTATGCTATACATCGCAGGGCTTCAGCACTGCTATGTGTTGCAAAAATCACAATCTCCTGTGAACGCTGGCCACTGTTAGAGGCACTTGATGACTGATTAAATTAGCCATAAAGTGCGAGGAAAGATGCGGGCTCACAAAGGCAGGGGACAAACCCAATGGCATAAATATAAGTCATCGGACGTGAAGGCCCATACATTTTTTATGGCAGTCATTAAGGGTCCTATTGTTTGCACCCTCTTTTTAGGGTGCTGAGGAATAAGTGTATATTATCTTCGACGGGCAAAAACACAATGAGTGTCTTCTGTATACTAGCTTATACTCTGCTGGATCTGCCACAAGTAATGTTAGAGCCAATTGTAATATCGTTGCCAATGTCAATAGTGACAGCAACATCTAGTAGGTTAACAGTGGGAATTAACTACCTCTTTATCCCTATCGGCACCCCACAATGCGATTGCAGGATGCCAGTAGCAGACATGGCAACCCATGTTCAAGTAATGGCTACAGGGTCTGCCAGCTATGGTGGTCTTTTATGTGTCAGTGTAAGGTGTGTGCACACACAGCTTTTTGAGTAGTTTTTAGGTTTGCTCCAAAAATGCCTGAAAAAATTGCTCAAAAAATGATTGAAAGACTCCTATTAATTTCTGTTGTAAAACAACCTGCTAGTCATATGTTTAATGTCTTGAGGAAAGAGGAACTCTAAAAAAAACAGTTAAAAAAATCCTTGAAAATTACTTTACGAAATGCTTCAGGAAATGATAAAATTACTAAAAAAAAACTTCCTAAAGGTATGTGTACATGATGTCTTTTTCTGTAACCTGCCTGAAAAAGCGCAAAATGCTTAAAATAATGAACACATGCATTGCAACGTAAAAATGACTAGTTGAGCATATGTTCAGACTTCTGAGTTTCTTTTAACCACTTCAGGTTTACAAGGACTCAAAGCCAATAAAATGAGGTGACCTGACCATTATTTTGGCAAAGTTGCTCACTTTATTTCTCAATATAAGGAGAAAAAAGCTGGCAGCCATAAATGTCGCCAAAAATTACAGTAAAGACAGCAAAAAAGCCAAAAAACATCAGCCTATCCTAAAGCATATTCCTCCTGAATAACTTGCTGGGTTCCCACATGTCTAAAATATGTCATGTGCACATACCCTAATAAAACAAATATTTCCTAAAGTGGTTTCCAATTGAAAATACGTAATTTTTGACATCCCCTAAAAAATTCCATGAGCATATACATCAGCAATGAAAGGTGTAATGCACTGCAATACCTAAGTGTGACATGCTCAAGTCCCATAGTTGGACCAAGTAAAAAAAGTAAAAAATAATCAATAAAATACATAAAAAGAACAAAAAATTGTGAAAAATGTTTCACCATTACAGAAAAGGTTGTTATACACAATTCCCTAAAAACAATTTCTAAATATGTTACTCAACATAAAATTGCAAATACTTTGAATATCCTACCATCTACAGTACATAATGTCATCAAAAGATTCTGAAGAAATCTATAAGCACAAGGGACAAGAATCAATATTGGATGCTCATCATCTTAAGGGTTCTCAGGCAGCACTGCATTAAAAACTGACATTATTAGGTCATGAAAATCACTACATGGACTTAGGAATACTTCCAGAAATTACAATCTTTAGATTCAGTATGCTCGTGCAATCCATAAATGCAAGCTAAAGCTCTATCATCCAAAGAAGAAGCCGTATATCAATATAATCCAAGAACTGGCATCTTTTCTGGGCTAAAGCTCATTTAAAATGGACTTAGACAAAATGAAAAATTGTACTGTAGTTGTATGAAGCGAAATTTGAATTTTTTTAGGGAAACCACGGATGCCATATCCTGCAGACTCAAGAGAACAAGGTTAATTACTGCATAACACCATTGGTTCACAGAAAAGTTCAGGTGATTAACTGTTTTAGCTGCAGTCCACACCAATACAAAACATTCGGAGAATTATGAAATTAAAAATCATGCAAAGACAACCCATGAGTGTTGAGCAGCTAGAATCCTACATCAGACAAGAATGGGACCTGATTCATCTTCCAAAACTCCAGCAATTGTTGTCCTTACTTCCCAAAAATTGACAGACTGTTGTTAAAAGGGATGCTACACAATGGTAGACATGGTCCTTTCTCAACGTTCTTGAGAGCTGTTGCTGCCATTAATTTCTAAGTGAGTTATATTTTTTTTAAATGAAATGGAAATATGTCCAACGTTCTACTTCTGATTTGTCTTCTATTTTCTGTTGTAAATAAAGGATGGCCATAAGAAATTTCCAAATTATTGCATTTTTATTCTCTTTAAAAAAAATGTATACAGTGTCTCAGCCTTTCTTGAAATTGGGGTTGTCTAAACTTAAATGAGGATGAAAAAAACAAACATTAACATAATTGTTACATTAACATAATTGTTACCACCATGTCCTGGAGCTATAAATTTACCACCTGATTTATCCTGTACTGTAAACACTGTAAATAAGTAAACACTCCTAAACTTAATCTTTTTTCATCGTACACAAAATAAATAAAATTTGATTAAAACGGTATATGTAATGAAAAATTATATTACTGAAAACATCAACTTGCCCGGCAAAAAGCATGTCCTCATTAGGGTGACAGTCAAAAAATTTTGTGTACATTTTTAGCTCTCAGCCCTGGGAATAATTCTCTTTCGTATGATTGTAACATGCACAAAGTTTCGTAACATTGCAACATTGTTTACTGGTGGCTCAATCATCCCAAAACTAACAATTATTTGTAATAAATGTCTTGCAGCAAAGTAAATGTACAATTTTACAGCAGTTTCACTTTTTTAACGAAGCATGCTTTTTTTGGCTCAGGATAGTCATGGCGATGCTTCACACACTGAAGAATGAACTGTTTCTGGTCTTCTTGAGTGCTCAGCGACTAGTTGAATGTACTCATGAGAGCAATGGAGCGTTCATCGGCATCATTTATGATTTTTTAATCCGGTGACTTTTGAGGATGCATCGATGTAACTTGCATTAGAGTGTCACAGACAAGGATCTTGATGAAGAAGATCTTTGTTTATTTCCAGTGCAGCAAACAGGTTTTTTTTGTTGATGACATGAAGTGATGAAGCTTCTTGTGTGACACAAGGTCTCCAGCAATCTGCACGCGAGTTGAGCAGACATCATTGCCTTCCTTCTGAAGAGCCAGTACCATCGCAACCTTTTCTGTGGTTGGAACCTCACTGTCAAAAAAAATCCAGACCAACCAAAATCTCACTGAGGTAGCATAAGTGTCTGTTGAAAGTTTTTTTTGCTGCCTCAGCAACAGGCACGTTAATTTCTTTGTATGCTACAAGTTCTTGCAGTAATGTCAAGTCATTTTGCAGTGATGTGGTTGAGATCTGACAGAGGTAGCAAGGCTTCAAGTAAAAGCGGACAGTTAAAGTGCAAAATTGACGGAGATTTTTTAACTCTGTTAAAGTTAAACGAAATTGGTGACGAAACATGAAGGTCTTCAGAGTGTATATCACTTTGGCCATCGATCTGACCTGAAGGTAGGCGCCTGGAGTGTTGATGTGCACGTCTGGATTTTCCGGCGAACCAAGGAACAGGAGTGCCAGTGTTGACAATTCCCTGTAATCATCTCTTGGATGGCTTTGTGCAAGCTGGCTGGTGCAAAATTCAACTAGACACTCCTTAAGTGGACCTAGCTCAGTTTAAACTATGTCATCTTCCATTCCAGCTGAAAACTTGGTTTTATCCAGTTGATTCCTGGCAACCAAAAATCTCTCAAGCAACTTTATATTTGGATCAATCGATGCCAGCCACAATTTATCAAACATGCTTGCAATTATTAGCTTGTGAATGTGGTGCCTCAGTAAAACTCAGTAGTTCTTTCTGCTGTTTCTGATGCAAGAGGACGTACACACCAGCCTTTGTACCAGTGTAACTACTGGTCTACAGCCGGCAACCCTGCCAATATGTTTATCAGTGAATAGTGCATTACCTTATCAGAAAAATAAGAGAGACTGCTTGCCCCTGATGATCACAGCAGTCAGATTAAAAGATGATGAAACACATAGGGCTTTACTAGTGATAAGTTTAAACATCTAGGGTGCTAGAATCCACAAAATAGCGATTAGATTAGACACCTGTGCACATTAGCAACTGAAGGGATAAACCTTAGCACAGCTATTTTATATAGGAGTGTCTAAGATTTGACCTGATCATATGGAGATCTGTAGTGTATACTATGGGCACAATATATAACTATCTAGTGGTCATTATGCCACACTTAAACAGTGATCAGGATAAAAAAAATACTGAGTATTTAAAGATCATTAATACTGAGTAATACGATTTTTTTGCCTGACTAATCAAGTGGTCAGTGTCAGAACTGATTGAAAGTAGTGTTGATTCTACAGTTAGAATTTACCAAATAAAATATTCTCTGGTGCCAAAATATTTATGGCAACCTTTTATTAATAAAACCCTGTTAGGAGTCAGTCTGGTGCTGGATTCGAAATGAGTCCAGGACCTTCTGTGGTCTCCCATTTCAGTCCAATCGGGGCTGATGCTGCTCAGCATCACCATCAGCACCGATGCCTAGCTGGTCCGCGAGCCCTGTTTGTTTACCAGGTAGTTGTGCCTAGCAATGTTAAGCCTGGGTTGCAGAGTGAGACAGGGCAGGTGGAATCCAAGTCCAGGTTTTGCCGCACTGAGCATGTCCGTGACCTGGCGGTTCATGATTGGTGGGTTGGCACCCACCTGAACCGGTGACCTGGCACCGCCTGATTGGTTCGGTGGGCAGGGCTTAGTCTTTAGAAGGCCCGCCCACAAAGATGGCGACGCGCTCAGATCGTTTGAGCTGGTAGTTTGTGGTGTGCACGCTGAAACTCTTGGGCTCCTCTAAGAGCCATAGCTTTATGCAGGCAGGTAGCCATATAGAGCAGGTCTGCTCAGTCCGATAGCATGCCAGCTGAGTGCACGAATACCCGGCGGGTATCACACCCACATACTAGCGCCGACTGCTCTAGCATAGCGCCTGTTCCGAAGACAGGGATACTGCTCCTAGTCCGGTCATATGTCTCCCTGCGGTTCTTGGAGATTGTGTGAACCGCTTTAGCGCCAATCCCCATAGCGTAGCGCCTGTATCAAAGACAGGACTACTGCTGTTCCCACGGTCGCACGTCTCCCTGCGGTTCTTGGAGATTGTGCGAACCGTCTTACCCTTCCTTGTGCCTTAACACGAAGGGTTAAAATAATTGTTAGGTGCGTCACCAGTCGCTCTCTCCTCCATGCAGTTAACGGAGATAGAGCGTACCGCTTTACCCGGTCCGGTGTGCTGTTAACACGGACGGGTTATCTGTTTAGTTGTCGCTTTTCCTTTCCAACCGGAAAGTGTTCGGCAGCAGTCCATTAGGCTGCATTGCGGACCCCGGGGTCGGTTGCGTTCCATTTAATTAAAGTTGTCTGCAACCGCCCTCCTAACAGTATCTGAGCGCCAGGGTCTTGCCGAACATGGCCGACAACCAGCAACTGCAGCGGTATATTCAGCAACTGGAGGCCAGACTTAGAACTCTGGAACAAACTGCTCCGGTCGCTGATATCACTGCAGTAGCTTCCCAGACTGCTACTCTAGCAGCCAACATTATAAACTCAGCTGTGGTGAATACTGCCACCACTGCAAGTGCCCCATTACCCCGGTTTGCTCTCCCGGAGAAATTTTCTGGGGATAGTAAACTCTGTAGGGGGCTTATTAACGTATGCTCCATTCATTTGGAGATGATGGAGGCACGGTTCCCCTCCGAAAGAGCCAAAGTGGCATATATCATCTCATTGCTTTCCCACAGGGCTCTGGAGTGGGCTCCTCCTCTCTGGGAGCGGAACGCCCCGGTGGTAGTAAACTCGGGTCTTTTCCTTAAGACCCTAAAAAGTGTTTTCCTGGGTCCTCAGGTCACGCATGATACGGCTCTTAAGCTTCTTGCGTTGGTCCAGGGTTCGGCCACCGCCAGTCACTATGCCGTCCAGTTCAGAACCCTAGCGGCTGAACTGGATTGGTCAGAGCGGTCGCTTATTCCGGTGTTCTGGAGGGGTCTGGCTGGGCATATTAAGGATGCCTTATCTACCAGAGAGATTCCAACCTCTCTGGAGGAGTTAATATCTCTCGCTGACCGTATTGACTTGCGTCATGCGGAACATAAGTTAGAGCTGGAGGTTGCCAGACCTCAACATCTGTTGGCGCCAGGTGTCTTTAAACCCAAGACTCTCGACCCGGAGCCTGAGGCTATGGATATATCCCGGACTGAGTCTAGTTCCTCTCATTCCCGACCTGCACATCTCTTGGAGCACCCCGTAAATAAGGGTTCCAGGCAGTCGGTAAAACGAGTAGGTCTTACCACCTTTGGAGGAGGTGTATTAAAGTCCGGGACTTCTTCCTCCAAATTATCCTTTAATGTGACATTGTCCCTTGGTAAATCTACAACTGCTGCCAAGGCGTGGGTGGACTCTGGTGCTGAGGGCAATTTTTTATCATCTACATTCGCCCAGAGGCACGCCATCCCTATTGAGTTACTCTCCAGACCAATGAACATTAGTGTTGTCAATGGTTCACTCCTGGACGCGCAAATCACCCACCAGTCGATTCCCCTCACCATGTCATTCCCTCAGGGCCACCGGGAGGTCATCTCATTTCTTATTATTCCCGGTGTTTTAGATGAGGTATTATTGGGTCTCCCCTGGCTACGTTGTCATACTCCACACATTGACTGGAATACGGGGAGGATTTCTTCCTGGAGTGAGAATTGTGCGTCACAGTGTATGGTCAAAGTCACCCGGAGGGTAGTCTCTGATTCTCCTACCATTGTGGCATCCGGTACAGATTCTTTGTCTGTCCCCAGGACCCGGGTCTTGTCAGATTGTGTCGTAAAGAAATCTCAGGAAGAGAGGGTGGCGGCAGTGTCCTCTAACCCGGTTCCGTCGGGGAGGACGTTTGTTTCACCTAATCTACAGAATATGGTGCTCTCCTGGGCTCATGCCCCTGAGATCGGAACTCACCTGGGGATCAAACGTACCACTAAGTCCCTTCAATGGTCCTATTGGTTGCCCCGGTGGCGCCAGGATGTCAAGGACTTTGTAAACGCGTGTCCCGTCTGTGCGAGAGATAAATCTTTCTGCCAGAGACCGGCGGGTCCTGTCCATCTGTCACCCAAGAGGGATCCCACACATGGAGAACCAGTTGTCATTTCTTGCCATCCTGCTTCCTTCCCCAAAAAAGGGTACCCTGTACACCAGAGGGGTCACAGTTCCGTGAATCCTTTCTGTGACCCGGTGGACCACATTCTTGCCCCCCGGCTCATGGAGGAAAATTAGCGTCAAGTGGAGGGGGATGTTAAAGGGGGGGATAATGTTAGGCATCGGTCTGGTGCTGGATTTGAAATGGGTCCAGGACCTTCTGAGGTTTCCCATTTCAGTCCAGCCAGGGCTGATGCTGCTTAACATCACCATCAGCCCCAACGCCTAGCTGGTCCGCGAGCCTTGTTTGTCTCCCAGGTATTTGTTCCTAGCAATGTTAAGCCTGGGTTGCAGAGTGAGACAGGGCTTGTGGAATGTATGTCTAGGTTTTGCCGCACTGAGCATGTCCGTGACCTGGCGGCTCATGATTGGTGGGTTGGCACCCACCTGACCCGGTGACCTGGCACCACCTGATTGGTTCACGGGTAACGTCACAAATAGCGCATCGGTGGGCAGGGCTTAGTCTTTAAAAGGCCCGCCCACAAAGATGTCGACGCGCTCAGATCATTTGAGCTGGTAGTTTGTGGTATGCACGCTGAAACTCTTGGGCTCCTCTAAGAGCCATAGCTTTATGCGGGTCTGCTCAGTCCGGTAGCACGCTGGCTGAGTGCACGAATACCCGGCGGGTATCACACCCACATACTAGCGCCAACTGCTATAGCATAGCGCCTGTACCGAAGACAGGGCTACTGCTCCTAGTCCGGTCACACGTCTCCCTGCGGTTCTTGGAGATTGTGTGAACCGCTTTAGCGCCAATCCCCATAGCGTAGTGCCTGTATCAAAGACAGGGCTACTTCTGTTCCCACGGTCGAACGTCTCCCTGCGGTTCTTGGAGATTGTGCGAACCGTCTTACCCTTCCGTGTGCCTTAACACGAAGGGTTAAGATAATTGTTAGGTGCGTCGCCGGTTGCTCTCTCCTCCGTGCAACTAACGAAGATAGAACGTACCGCTTTACCCGGTCCGGTGTGCTGTTAACTCGGATGGGTTATCTGTTTAGTTGTCGCTTTTCCTTTCCACCCGGAAAGTGTTTGGCAGCAGTCCATTAGGCTGCATTGCGGACCCTGGGGTCGGTTGTGTTCCATTTAATTAAAGTTGTCTGCAACCGCCCTCCTAACACACCCCATAGTGACTTTAATCCAAAGTGATAAAAATCTTAGTCACTGATTTTTAATGTTATAATAGTGTTTGATGAAGTTTTAATCTATAACCATTAAAAGTTGAATTTTAGAGTTACTCCAATTGGATAAGTCTGTTAATTAGTATTATTTTCTTGGAGATATAGAGTGGGTGCGGAAAGTATTCAGACCCCTTTAGATTTTTCACTCTTTGTTTCATTGCAGCCATTTGATAAGTTCTAAAAAGTTAATTTTTTTCTCATTAAAGTACACTCTGCACCCCATTTTGACTGAAAAAAACAGAAATGTAGAAATTTTTGCAAATTTATTTAAAAAGAAAAACTGAAATACCACATGGTTATAAGTATTTAGACCCTTTGCTCAGTATTGAGTAGAAGCACCCTTTTGAGCTAATACAGCCATGAGTCTTCTTGGGAATGACGCAAAAAGTTTTTCACACCTGGATTTGGGGATCCTCTGCCATTCTTCCTTGCAGATCCTCTCTAGTTCCATCAGGTTGGATGATGAACATAGGTGGACAGCCATTTTCAGGACTCTCCAGAGATGCTCAATTGGGTTTAGGTCAGGGCTCTGGCTGGCCCAGTCAAGAATTGTCACAGAGTTGTTCTGAAGCCACTCCTTTGTTATTTTAGCTTTGTGCTTAGGGTCATTGTCTTGTTGGAAGGTGAACCTTTGGCCAAGTCTGAGGTCCAGAGCACTGTGAAAGAGGTTTTTATCCAGGATATCTCTGTACTTGGCCGCCTTCATGTTTCCTTCAATTGCAACTAGTCGTCCTGTCCCTGCAGCTGAAAAACACCCCCATATCATGATGCTGCCACCACCATGTTTCACTGTTGGGACTGTATTGGGCAGGTGATGAGCAGTGCCTGGTTTTCTCCACACATACCGCTTAGAATTATCACCAAAAAGTTATATCTTCGTCTTATCAGACCAGAGTATCTTATTTCTCATAGTCTGGGAGTCCTTCATGTGTTTTTGAACAAACTCTATGCGTACTTTCATATATTTTGCACTGAGGAGAGGCTTCCGTCGGGCCACTATGCCATAAAGGCCCGAGTGTCGGAGGGCTGCAGTGATAGTTGACTTTGTGGAACTTTCTCCCATTTCCCTACTGCATCTCTGGAGCTCAGCCACAGTGATCTTGGGGTTCTTCTGTACTTCTATCACCAAGGCACTTCTCCCACGATTGCTCAGTTTGGCTGGATGGCCTGGTCTAGGAAGACTTCTGGTGGTCACAAACTTCTTCCATTTAAGGATTATGGAGGCCACTGTGCTCTTAGGAACCTTGAGTAATGGAGAAATTCTTTTGTAACCTTGGCAATATCTGTGCCTTGCCACAATTCTGTCTCTGAGCTACTTGGACAGTTCCTTTGAGCTCATGATTCTCATTTGGTCTGACATGCACTGTGAGCTGTGAGGTCTTATATAGACAGGTGTGAGCCTTGCCAAATCAAGTCCTATCAGTTTAATTAAATGCAGCTGGATTCCAATGAGGGAGTAGAACCTTCTCAAGGAGGACCACAAGTATATGGACAGCATGTGACTTAAATATGAGTGTCTGAGCAAAGGGTGTGAATACTTATGACCATGTGATATTTCAGTTTTTCTTTTTTAATAAATTTGCAAAAATGTCTACATTTCTGTTTTTTTTCAGTCAAGATGGGGTGCAGAGTGTACTTTAATGAGTTAAAAAAATAACTTTTTAGAATTTACCAAATGGCTCCAATGAAACAAAGTGTGAAAAATTTAAAGGGGTCTGAATACTTTCCATACCCACTGTATTTGTAATTTCTATACAGTGAAGTGTTACTGCTGGTCGTGTTGAATAACATAAACTTCACTTTACCCTAGTTGCTGCAAATCACTCTAATATTGCTCATCAACACTTGCAAATTACAATTATAAATTAAAGTAAGTGAATTTCAGGCAAAAAAATAATTTGACAGTAAAAGACACAGGGGAGTGGTGTAAGCTGCTATGTAAATATTTAGAGATTAGACTTACCTAAAACAGTGAATAAAACTGAATGTTGTTTGTAATTTGGGAAGTTTTCTTTGAAACTGATTCTTTACAAATTACAAATAAGCAAATTGTAGACAGTTTCAAGGAACGGTGGGGCCCTTATTGCTGCTTTATAATAAAACAACCTAAATCCTATTTTAACTGCTATTACCATATTTTTCGGACTATAAGACGCACCAGACTATAAGACACACCTAGGTTTTAGAGAAGGAAAATAGGAAAAAAATGTAAGCAAAAAATGTGGTCCTGAAGCACTGTTATTGGGGAAGGTCTGCTGCTGACAGTTTTATAGGGGTAATGTTCCCCTGTACTAATATTCCCCATCCTGGTATATGTCACCATCCTGGTATATATGGCCCCCATCTTAATCCTGGTACGCATGGTCCCCTAATCCCCATCCTGATATGCATGGTACCCCCCATCTCCATCCTGGCATGCATGGCACCCCTCGTCCCCATCCTGGTATGCATGGTCCCCCATCCCCATCCTGTAATCATGGCCCCCATCCCCATCCTAGTAAGAATGCCCCCCATCCCCATTCTGGTATAAATGGCACCCCATCCCCATTCTGGTATAAATGGCCCCCCATTCCCATTCTGGTATAAATGGCCCCCATCCCCATCCTGATAAGCATGACCCCCCATCCCCAACCTGTTATGTATGGCACCCCTCATCCTCATCCTGGTATGCATGGCCCCTTATCCCCATCCTGGTAAGAATGGCCCCCATCCTGGTATACATGGCCACTCATCCTAGTATGCATTGCCCCCTATGCCCGTGCTGGTATCCATGGTCCCCATCCTGGTATACAAGGCTCCTCATCCGGGTATGCATAGCCCCCCATCCCTATCCTGGTATGCATGCCCCCCTCATCCCCAATCCTGGTATGCATGGCCCCCTCATCACCAATCCTGGTATGCATGGCCCCCATCGCTATCCTGGTATGCATGGCCCCCCATCACTGCATAGATGAGAAGAAAAAACAATTCTACTCACCTGTCTTCCCTCTGCTCCAGCACTGCATCCTGTTCTGCCTGCAGCTGATCTCAGCATGCGAGTTGCTCATGACATCACTGCCATGCTCCTTCACACTCTGATATCAGCTGCTGGGATATTCAGTCCTCTCCACGCCGGGACTATGGGTTTGGAGAGGAGTGAATATTCGTTTTCTTTAATGGCGCACATTGTCAATCGCAGCCGCGGCTCCTGCTGCAGATCGGCGATCACGTGTGCCCACTACTAAAGAGAATAAATGAATTAACGCCCATGGGAGTGGAGAGGAGTGAATATTCATACACTCTAATAGCAGGCATACAGGATCACTGAGCCGCTTCAAGAAGCTGACAGCTGCGACTGACAGTGTGCGCTATTAAGGAGAATGAATATTCACTCATATCCACTTCCATGGGCGTGGAGAGGAGTGAATATTCATTTTCTTTAGTAGCGGGCACATGTGATAGCTGCAGCAGCCGGCTACAGCTACTGCCTGTGCCCGCTCCTCAACCGCCTCTTCCCCCAAACCACACCATCCACAGCTGGAATGTATTATCCAGATTATAAAATGCAACCCCGACTCTCCCCCAAAATTTTGGAGGAAACAAATGCGTCTTATGGTCCTAAAAATATGGTAAGTGTTCAAAGACTGACATTGAGGACATTGAGCCACCTTTTAAACTCAACCAAAAGAAACAATTTTTTAAAGGATATTACAGATCATTATGTGTAACAATTATAGGGGGTGAGACTTTTAATAAAACTAATTTTTATTTTTTATATAGAACGCATTGTCACCCTAGTCCTCATATGGTTCTTTCATGCACTGTGAATTTAAATGATCATTTTATTTACTTTTACAGTATCTCATAGACTATCATATTTCATTTGTTTGTACTAATATGATAATAAAATAACTCAGTTATATTGAATATGCCCTTGTTTTTTTACTATTTTTATATGTTTACTTTTATACAGTATGTATAACACAGTCACTTTATATATTGCCACTAATCATTTTGTATGTATTTTTCTTATACACTTTGTTACAAATATTAAACCATTTACTTGATTTATTAATCATGTACCTCTTGTTTCACAGGGTACTATTTACATTCATATTCAGATATCACTAGTGATGGGCAAACCCGAACAATAAAGCTCGGGGTCCTTACCAAACACCAAGTGTCCGTTCATGGACCTTGAACATGAACTTCTCCAGGAAGTCCATATTATTGTTCAGGTCCGACAGCCAGGTGTTTCCTATGCTGTCATCTGTGTGACAGCTCAAGAAACACTGTTGGCTCTGATAGCGGTAAGTTTGTTACCACGGGTCAGAGTGGTGACAGCATGACAGCATGTGAGCCAGCAGCTCTGACCAGTGATAAAAAGGTTACCAGGCTTCGGCTGATGAGAGTATTACTCTCATTATCCTACATCTGCTCTTGCTGATGGCACCGAGAGCAGGCAAGCCTGATGAGATTATTCATTAGATGGTGTCTGTTCAATAAATTAACAAAAGCAAAAAATGTCTTTGGTTCCCCTCTATTTTTCATAACCAGTGCAGGTAAAGCTGCCTGCAACCCCCAGCTGTCATCTTTATATTGGCTGATTATCAAAAATAGAGGGGTCCCTGCACCATATTTTTTAATTATTTAAATAAATAATTAAAAAAAACGGTGCGGGGTCCCCCCCATTTTTGACAACCAGTCAAGCTAAAGCAGACATCTGGGGGCGGGCATTCTCAGTCTGGGAAGAGGCCAATGAGATTGGCCCTCCCCAGCCTAAAAATGGCAGACCACAGCTGTCCCAGAAAAGGCGCATCTGTTCAATGTGCCAATTCTGGAATTTTGCCCGAATCTTCCCACTTGCCTTGGTGCAGTGACAAATGAAGTAATAGTTGTGTGGTTGATGTCTCTCCATGCCATCTGGAACACACTGAGAAAGGAGTCCTGCAGTGTGTAGAGCTGACATGAGAAAGGTCACCAAAGTTAATACCTGATGAAACCCGGTCACCTCACTTACGGCACCGCTTGCATTGTGGGAAAATTCTCATGCATCGAGCGGTGATGTCAGTGAGGTGACCAGGGTTCATCAGCAATGAACTACGGTGAACTTTCTCATGTCAGCGCTACACACTACAGGAGCGTAATCACACTCTTAGTGTGTTTCGCATCACTGATGTGACTGCTCTCCAAACCATCCGCATCGTCATGGGACAAATATGATTATCTTCTCGTCAGTCAGGTGAGGAATATCATGTTTTTTTTAAAAAAATGGGTAAAAGAGGGTGGGGAGTTTTTATTTCAAATA
Source organism: Phyllobates terribilis (assembly GCF_046119375.1). Taxonomy (NCBI): domain Eukaryota; kingdom Metazoa; phylum Chordata; class Amphibia; order Anura; family Dendrobatidae; genus Phyllobates; species Phyllobates terribilis. The sequence continues at coordinate 291,220,176 of NW_027362769.1, forward strand.
AAGGAGTCTGTGTATTTCTTTCAAATAAAGGACTTTATTCTTGCTGTCTTTATTACAATATGACTATGGGGTTAGTAATGGGGGTGCCTTATAGATGCCTCTCCATTACAAGCTTGTGGGCTTGATTTCAGCTGACATTACAAAGCTCACATCAACCCCGAAACTATAACGCCACTTGCCACTGCACCAGGGCATGTGGAAAGAGCGAGGCTAAGCGCCAGAATTGGCATATCTAATGGATGCGCCATTTCTGGGTCGGCTGAGAGCTGATGTTTTTAGTCTGGGAGGGGGGCAATATTCATGGCCCTTTTCTAGGCTATTAATATCCCACAGCTGTCTGTTTAGCCTTTGCTGGTGATAGTTTATATGGGGACCCCACGTCATTTTTTGGGGGTCTGATATTATTAGCCTGGGAACCTTAATGGCTATTGACCCATTCCCAGAATATTAGCATCAGCCCCCAGATGGTGGCTTTCCCTTAGCTGGTTTTAAAAATTAAAATTACAGTAATGCTACCTGAGTTCACAGCAGCTGTTTCTATTGCTTTTCTAGTGCCAGTGCCGTACTCATGAACGACCGAGAGTCAGGCACTCAGCACTTCAGCATTCATCACTCTGGCACTTGAGCTACCGTGAGACCCGGTGGCTGTGAATTAAGGTAACATTTTTGCCGAATTGACAGCCACCGGGTATCCCAGCAGCTGCGATGCTTGTAAACCTTATGGGAAACTTTGAAGGACATTTTATAGTTACTGGAGCTTCCAGCTGCTGGAACACCTGGAGGCTGTGAACTAAGGATACCTTGGGTGTGTATTTTACTGTACTTGTAAAAAAATAAAAAAATAAATGAAAAAAATGGCGTGTGGTCCCATGGGTTCGGGTTCCGGTACCGTTCTGGTACCCGAAGCAAACTTTTTTAAATGTTCGTCCGGACTCGCCGGACCCAAACATCCATGGATATCCACTAGATATCACTTATTTGTTTTTAAATTTTTGTACTTAATTTTTGTATTGACCTTTTATGTCCTTATCCTTAAAGAGGTCTACAAGGACTGATTGGTGGGTTGTGAGACATCCATCACCTCTACCGATCAGCTGTTCTTGATGCTGGCGGTGGACAGAATCACTTATTGCAAACCTCATAGTTCCATCAGTGGTATAGTGGCCACGGCCAGGTACTGCACATCCACTCACCTATTCAAATCAATAGGAGGTGGATGTGTAGTACTGGGTTGCAGCCAATATATCGTTGACAGAACTGTAATGTGCAGCTCTGCTTCCAGCCAGAACTGGGGACAGCTGATCAGCGGGGATACTGGGATAAGCTTATGATTAGAAGGACTGGCGAGTCATCATCACTTGTGCGTTGCATGCCACACAGATTAAATCTGTCAGCCATGCTAGTCATAAGCTAAGCCTGGCATCCCAGAGGGTAATTAAATACACAGCTCCTGTCCACAGCCAGAGACTACTGACCTGGACAAGGACCGGAGTTGGTCCAAGCGATCTGCCCCTCTTTAAATCCTATATATAATTTATTAATTTAGAGGGTGTTTTTCTTACATTGGTACTTACATTTCTTACATTTTACTTATGTATTTACAGTACATGCTTTGTTGCTATATTAGTAGTGATTCAATTAGTGTTACTTCAGAGACCTTTAAAGGTTCCCATGTTCATTTGAGCTTACCTTGTCTTTTATTAACATGGAATAGCTTTTAAAGAAGTTCTCCTGTCAATGTTTTTATCCTCTTAATGTATTGCAGTTATTATATTTTATAGCACTGTGTACAAACAATTGCTAATTTTGCCTTTCTACCCAGTTAATTCTCATGTTTTCCATTAGGTCTATGACCTCACGTTATTTAAAACTGACCAACTGAATCCTTCAGAGCTCTATGTGGAAACAGGAAGTCTCTTTTCCCTGCAGAAATCATTCCCCTTTTCAACTTCTGACCCAGTTGTTTCTCCCTCTTTCCCCTTCAGTGACTTTTGCAGTGCCTCATGAGTCCTGCAGGGAAAATTGACTTACTGTTACTATATATATTCAGCTAGTCAGTTTTTAACCACGTGATGTAATACACCTAATGGGAAATAGGAGAATTAACTAGGTAGAAAGGCAAAATGAGCAATTGTAAGTACATAGTGCTATTTAATATGATGATTGCTATATATTAAGAGGAAAAAAACTTTGATGGGAGTGCTCTTTAAGTATTATTTTATATAATTGATTTCTCAAGGAATATTCTTTTATCACTCTCTCTTAACTGGGGAGTTTCTGCTCAATAGTTGCATGCATTACATATTATTAGGGTGCAGTCCTAGTTATTAGTTTGGGTACATTCCTATTGGATTTTTTTGTATTATTATAATATTTGCCCTGTGTGATGTATACTGTAAAGAACCCTCCTAAAATGTGGCTTTTTATCATACTTGAAAAATAAAAAAGAAAGAAAATGCATTCAAAAAATTAAATGTAAAAAAATAATATGACTGAAAGCATCAACTTGTCCCTCATATGGCTCTATCAATGGAAAAAAGTTATGGCAGTCAGAATATGGTGATGCGAAATACAAATTATTTTTTGTAAGTTAGTTTTAGTGTGCAAAAGTGTCAAAACATAAAACAAAATATGAGATTTTGTGCACTCTGTCTTTTTCTGTCAGATTCCACCACAGAAACAACTTGAAAAACATATGAGAAAATGCTCAAAAGAATGAACATATGCATTTCTAATGAAAAACAACTTACTGCACATATATGCTGTCTTTTGAATGTGTTTTAACTGCTTCAAGGCTTTCTAAAATTGTAGCTCTCTGAAGATGTTCTGTATTTTACTGTACAAGTCGAAAAGAAAGCTCAAAAGACACTCAAAATTGCAATCATTTTTTCTTAAAAAAATGCTAGCAGTTTCTTCAGTATTCAATGAAGTGAATAAAAATGATTGGAAAAGAACAGTAAAAAATTGTCACAAAAACCAAGGTAAAATCCTCCAAAAAAAAAATGCAGGATGCCAAGATGGTCAGAAAAATGCTCAGGAAACAACCAAAAAAAATGATACAGAGGATGTTTCATGAACAAAAATGCCAGTTTCCTGAAATGTCTTCTGTTTGAAAGACTTAGCAAGGTTGCTTGAGTTTAAAATTAGTCGTGTGCACATACCCTGAATCTGGTATCAGTGTAATCAGATCAACCCAAAGATTAAATTTGTCTTGTCACTTTCACTGCACAATGAATGGCGTTATCAAGGAAAAGAAACTGAACTGCTGATTTTTGTTCATTATGCATCTGAAAAAAATTACTAAAAAGCAATCAAATAATTGTTACGTGTCACAAAATGATATCAATAAGAACTAACTAATTTTGCAAATTAAAAGCCCTCACAGTTTTCTTGGTCAAAAAATAAAAACATATCTCTCAAACATGTCGATGAAAAAACTATGTTTGTGAAAAAAATGTTGTGCTTGCAAAAGTAGCAAAACATATTTTTTTTTTATAAATCTGTTATAATAGTAATTATGCTTTCCAAAAGAATAAGGCTACATTCCCACGATAAGCTTTTGTTGAGTTTTTGATGCTGCAAAATTTCTGCACCATTTCTGCACCTATTATTTAAATGAGATAGCTTGCATTTTTTTTATTGCATTTTTTTAGCATGTGTCTTTATAATGTTTTTGACGCTGCAGTTGTTTCCTCTGTTGTTGATGTATCATGCTTTAAATAAAGCTGCTTTGATTTTGATACTTCCTGGTATTTGGCATTGACAAAACTTAGGTGTGGATTACGTGCGTTTTTTATAAGTCTGCACTGCGAAAAAGCACTAAAAACACATGTGCGGATTTTCATCATCTAATGCAAGTCTATGTGGAAAATCTGAACAGAAAGTCAATGTACCCACAAATTCAAATGTGAATTTGAAACACGCAGGTCCGTTTAATCTGAGTAAAACAAAAGCACAGTGGGCAGGCGAACTCTATACATCCCATCCACTTTGCTGGAACTGAAAGACGCTGCGATTTTTGCTGCAGCAAAAATGCACAGCATCAAAAATGCACTAAAAGCTCATTGTGGGAATGTAGCCTTAAACTGTCTTATCACTTATACCATGATAAAAAATAAATAAATAAAAACAATTATTGAACTGTTTATTTGTCATTTTGCTTACTAAAAATTGTAAATAAGATGGAGTAAGATGGACTCCAGTAAGATGGAGTCACTTTGAAATCCATCTGGCCTCTATACCGGCCATGTCTGTCTCATCTCTTTAAGCATCTTTTTAGTACATAAATGTGTGTCGACCATCCATCTGCCTCATAATAATGAATGGTTCCAATGGGAGTTCCATATAAATGCAGTTTTTTGCGCATCTAGACAGAAATCGTAATGTAAGTGCTCAGCTTTGGGCACAGGATAAATGTGAAAATAGTCTTAAAGGAAAACTATGTTTCAAGTAACTTTTCAGAATAATCTGTCCAATGTGTATACATGAGGAATAACATAATTTTTGACCATTATATAACTTGTATCCTGCATTCTCACCTATTTCCCCCGATGATCTATCTGTAGCTTGCAATATACTGGTAGCTGGGGAAAGGAGATGAGCTGCAGTGAATTTTGCTAAAGTCAGCAGCACACAGAGTGGGGAATGCCTGTTCTTCAATCACTGCAACCACATAAGCTTCAGCGATATGGAGGACATTGTACAGCAGAGCTCAGCTGCATTGATATGATTCAACCTCTGATGTGAGGTAAAACACTTGTTACAGAGCTCTGCCCCTACCAATTGATAGTTTTATGTCAATTTCTGTGTGTTACCTTCACTGCTGCTCACTTCCCCTACCCTTTCCCTTTCCATAGTGGATAATGAGCTGTGTCACATGACATCTATGGGCCTTCTCCTCTGAGCAAGACAGATTTAGGGCTTTTTCACATGTCAGTGTGTGGTGACAGTTTCCACACCTATTGGAGACACTGACACATGCAGACCCATTCAAATCTATGGGTGTCTACACATAGACATGTCTGTTTTTTACACGTGGCACAGTCCGCAAAATGTCCCACGCTGAACACACACGGATGACATCCATGTGTCATCAGTGTGACACGTACAGGTGCCTGGGAAACAGTGTACAATTAGCATGGTTCCCAAGCGCCGGGTGCTGAACACTGCTCTCATTCCCAGACGCTGGTTCGTGTGCACCTGATGCAGCACACAAGCGGCACACTTTTGCCACATGTGTGCCACACATGGACATATATCTCCAGTATGGGTTTTTCCAGTACCGGAAAAATGAGGATGTGTGAAGTCGGCCTTAAGTAATTCACTGTGGTGAGTTCAGGAGATAGGGGAGAGGGTAAGAAGTGTCTGTAAAGTGAGGAAGGAAGCAGAATTCTCTGCTAAGTACTATTAAAACATTACATTACAACAACATTTAAAGTTTCTTATAATTGCATGTACTATGCAAAGTTTAAGTACAGTTCCATTTTTAAAGTGACCAATGTACTTAAAATGCTACTATTAAAAACTTCAAATAATTCTGCAAAAAATGCAAGCCCCAACTCTGGTCTGCAATCTGTCAATGAAAATATAAGGCCTTCAGAGTTAGCTGAAAACATCTGAAAAAGCGAGATGATCCTTCCTCCCCCCAAAAAAATCCAGCATAATTGGATCTTCAAAATCCAAATGACCCACACTATCTTCTGAGTCATGCAGTGTACCATAACTGCAGATTGTGTCTACAAGTATGACAGTGGGTAGCGGAAAGGACCCACATTACAATTTACGTGGTATGTGCCTCCAGGAGCATAAGGTGGGCCCAATGTACTGTATTTGATGGTAGAATGACGTATTTGCAATTTTCATTCTGCAATATCATAGCTGCATAGATACATAGTCAATATGATTGAAAAAAGACATAAATGCATGGAGTAAATATCTGGGATGAAAAATGATTATGGGGATGTGGTAATTTCTAAAATGCATTCATTTTTCTTTTTTTTTGCTGTTCTGGCACCTTCAGGGCTCTGCAAATGGTGCCTGCAGACTGCTCCAGTACAATCTGTAGTCCAAAAGTCATATGGTGTTTCTTCCTTCTGAGCCCTACCTTGTAGCTAAACCGATGTTTCCAATGACAAATGGGATTTTGTAATGTTCATGAGAAATTGTGCAATACTTTTTTGAATACCATTTTCTGCTGTTACCTCTTGTGAAATTAAAAATTTGCCTCTGATATGTCATTTTAGTAATAAAAATTTTGTCTTTTATTTCCATTCCCCCTTGTAATGAAATTCTCTGCGGCATCTGCATTGTCAAAATGCTCACTGCACCCTTAGAAAATTCCTTGAGGGATACAGTTACCAAAATGAGGATAATTTCATTGGGGGTTTCTGCACTTTCGGCATCTCAGGCTCCTAAACTGGTGCACACAACCTATTCCAGCAAAATCTGCATTTCAAAAGTCAAATGGTGCTCTTTTCTTCCGATCTTTGCTGTGTGCCCAAACAGTAGTGTAGGACCACATATAGGGTGTTAACAAATTCAGTTTTATTGGAATAATAAATTGTGAGGTCCATTTTTTCATATTACTCCTTGTAAAAGCAATATTTTAGTGGAAAAAACAGAATTTTTAGTTTTTGCAACAGAGTGTTATAAAATTCTGAGAAGCAAGGGTGGGTACAAAGTGTTAATCACTCCCCTAAGTGGATTGTCACTAAAATGGCATATTTACAATTTTCAGTCTTCAACACCTACTCTGTGCTTTGCTTATGGAAGACAGCTATGAAGCCAAAATAATTATTGTACCCATAGATAAATTCACTTTGTAATGTAGTTTCCTAAATGGGTTCTCTTTGGAGTTTTTTGGAAGCTGTTCTGGCAACTTATGAGCTCTCCAAATGTCGCCCCTAAACTATTCCAATAAAATCTGCACTCTAAGGGTATGGCCCCACTATTAGTATTTGGTCAGTATTTTGTCAGTATTTTTTCTCAGGAGTGGGAGTCAAAACTCGTTAAGGAACAATCAGAGAAAAGATATAATAGAAACAAGTGCACCAATTCTGCATTTATCATCCACTCCTGGTTTTGGCTCCCACTCCTGAGAAAAAATACTGACCAAATACTGATAGCGGGGCCGTGGCCTAAAAGTCAAAAGGCACTCCTTCCTACTGAGCCCTGCTTTATGCCTAAGCTGTCATTTCTATAATCAGTAACTACATATTGGATATTGTCACATTACGAAGAAATTGTGCAACAAATTTGTAGGGTCCATTTTCTCATATTACCTCTTTTGAAAAGGAAGAAATGGAACAAATGTTAGGGTCTATGTTTGTTTTTTCTTGATCTGAAAATGAAAAATTTGGGGCTGAAGCAACATTTTAGTTAAAAAACACACAATGTTTAGTTTTCACAGTGCAGTGTTATAAAATTCTGTGAAGCTGCTGTAGATTCAAAATGCTCATCACACCCCAAGATGAATTTCATGTAAATAAATTGTAATAGCTAGGTAGCATGAAGAAAAGCAGTATCACAGTTGACTTTCATTTTGTATATGCTGCCGTTCTCCTGATATAAGAGTTTTACATTGTTTATTGTTCACTGCCAAATTGACCAACCACCTGAGGCATGTGCAGTAACTACATTCAAGGCTGAGATTTGATAGTAAACTCCAGAGACACCTGTCTCCAGATGATCATTTTTGATACAGCAGTTTGATAGTACTGCTCAATTTTCCCTCACTGTGAGCTCCTGAACTGTAGCTGCTATCAGACCTGCAAATGACAAGCCCATGGCACTCATCCATTTGAGAAGTGCTCTTATTAAATTGGTATCAATTTTGAGAGTTTTACAATATAGTCAAATACAAATGTAATAGAACTCATGAACTCTGTAAAAAATGGATTTTATAAATTTCCTTATAAAATTAAAAATTGCGGTAAAAATTTTAAGCCTTCTAACATATGAAATAAAATAAAAGGTCATTTTAAAAATGATCCTAATGTAAAGTAGACATACAGTAAATGTTGTTAACTTTTTTTGCTTAGTAAATTTACCAAAAAAGTAATACATATATAAAAGCTTGGACATTTTTACTATTGTTAACATCAACACTCCTAGGTTCCTTGAAGCAACTGACTGAGAATTATTCCTATTAATCAGGGGAATTCAATATAAATGTACAGTACAGACCAAAAGTTTGGACACACCTTCTCATTTAAAGGTTTTTCTGTATTTTCATGACTATAAAAATTGTACATTCACACTGAAGGCATCAAAACTATGAATTAACACATGTGGAATTATATACTTAACCAAAAAGTGTGAAACAACTGAAAATATGTCTTATATTCTAGGTTCTTCAAAGTAGCCACCTTTTGCTTTGATGACTGCTTTGCCAACTCTTGGCATTCTCTTGATGAGCTTCAAGAGGTAGTCACCGGAAATGGTCTTCCATCAATCTTGAAGGAGTTCCCAGAGATGCTTAGCACTTGTTGGCCCTTTTGCCTTCACGAGGTCCAGCTCACCCCAAACCATCTCGATTGGGTTCAGGTCTGGTGACTGTGGAGGCCAGGTCATCTGGCGTAGCACCCCATCACTCTCCTTCTTGGTCAAATAGCCCTTACACAGCCTGGAGGTGTGTTTGGGGTCATTGTCCTGTTGAAAAATAAATGATGGTCCAACTAAACGCAAACCGGATGGAACAACATGCCGCTGCACGATGCTGTGGTAGCCATGCTGGTTCAGTATGCCTTCAATTTTGAATAAATCCCCAACAGTGTCACCAGCAAAGCACTCCACACCATCACACCTCCTCCTCCATGCTTCACGGTGGGAACCAGGCATGTAGAGTCCATCCGTTCACCTTTTCTGCGTCGCACAAAGACACAGTGGTTGGAACCAAAGATCTCAAAGCACAGATTTCCACTGGTCTAATGTCCATTCCTTGTGTTCTTTAGCCCAAAAAAGTCTCTTCTGCTTGTTGCCTGTCCTTAGCAGTGGTTTCCTAGCAGCTATTTTACCATGAAGACCTGCTGCACAAAGTGTCCTCTTAACAGTTGTTGTAGAGATGTGTCTGCTGCTAGAACTCTGTGTAGCATTGACCTGGTCTCTAATCTGAGCTGCTGCTAACCTGCGATTTCTGAGGCTGGTGACTCAGATAACCTTATCCTCAGACGCAGAGGAGACTCTTGGTCTTCCTTTCCTGGGGCGGTCCTCATGTGAGCCAGTTTCTTTGTAGCGCTTGATGGTTTTTGCAACTGCAGTTGGGGACACTTTCAAAGTTTTCCCAATTTTTCGGTCTGACTGACCATCATTTCTTAAAGTAATGATGGCCACTCGTTTTTCTTTACTTAGCTGCTTTTTTCTTGCCATAATACAAATTCTAATAGTCTATTCAGTAGGACTATCAGCTGTGTATCGACCAGACTTCTGCACAACACAACTGATGGCCCCAACCCCATTTATAAGGCAAGAAATCCCACTTATTAAACCTGACAGGGCACATCTGTGAAGTGAAGACCATTTCCGGTGACTACCTCTTGAAGCTCATCAAAAGAATGCCAAGAGTGTTCAAAGCAGTCTTCAAAGCAAAAGGTGGCTACTTTGAAGAACCTAGAATATAAGACATATTTTCAGTTGTTTCACACTTTTTTGTTAAGTATATAATTCCACATGTGTTAATTCATAGTTTTGAAGCCTTCAGTGTGAATGTACAATTTTCATAGTGATGAAAATACAGAAAAATCTTTAAATGAGAAGGTGTGTCCAAACTTTTGGTCTGTACTGTAGGTAAATTGAAATTGTGGGGAAATGACACGAGCAAAGAAAAAAAAACCTCTAGTGAACCGTTCACTGAATTGTAATGCAATAGTGTAATATCAGCATTGTTTGAGCACAAATGGTGGATTCACTAAGGACAGATTTTGTTGCAGTAATTTCTACAAGTGAAAAACAGTTCCTTTTATCTAAATGTTGTATTGTTAGTGGATATACATATATTGTTTTGGTGGTAATATATTTCTTTCTTTTTCAATTGCCATTCAGATGAAGTGGCCATTAACAGAAATTTCCGCAACAAAATCTGCCATTCTTTAATCCATCCTTAGAACGAACCTTTACCTGTCATGTGATTACAAATGGCAGCACTACTGTATTTCGATTAAATAAAGATTGACTATTTGTACAATTGCTCTGAAGATAAGAATCTCTAGAAGTCAATATTCCAGTCAGTTAAAAACCAGTCTTAAGGCCATTTTTATAAAATGGGCACACGTCCCAGCCCAACCACAGCGCTAATGACCCGAAGTGGCAGCATTATAAATTCCTATAATATGGGAGAAGAAATGTATCTATATGTTGGTTGTTTGAACTTAACTAAAAAGAATATATCACTAAGATTTGTTTTTAATAAATAAAATCAGGTTAGAGATATGTTCTGTTTTTGTAATTCTATTCTTTTCTTTTTTAATTCTATTTTCTGTAAATGAATATGGGGCAGCCATTTTGACTAAACTATTGCTCTGCTCTGTTAAACTGCATTTGCAGAAGTCAAATAATTGATGTCTTGGGATAACTCATTGACTTCTGTTATTTGCAGGTTTTTAATCCTGTGGGGGTCACTGTGCAGGGAGGGAAGAAGGTGAGCTGTGATCTTCACCTATTGTCATACACAGATGCCGTGTTATTTGCCTCCGTCTTCATAATAATACCTCCAACGGCTCAATGTAATCCTGCCTCTAATAATAATAACATTTCTGCTGAGAAGGGGTCTGTACCCCAGTAGCACTCTTTTATGAGGCCCAATGTGAAAATGACAATATTTCAGTATTATTTTTAATATAGTTATTGAGATGATTAAACACAAAATGTTACCCAAAAAGGTTTAATGGGAAAAATTGATTTAAACAATGTTATTTTCAGATGAAATGTTCCCTTTTAATGAGTCTGTATATTAAACCTTTAGTGCAAAATGATGTACATATACTTCAGTGCTGCGATCACTGAGTGTGAATAGAGCTCAGGAGCTGATCTCACGCCGCCTACAGTAGGTTCTGGCTAAATGACATAACCGGCATCTGTCAGTAACAGCAGTTCCTGGTCAATGCCACTGTCAATATCCGGTTCACCCCCTCAGGCTGAGCTTTATTTGGGACATGCATTTTCACAATATACTGCAATACTGTGGTATTGTAGCATGCAGTATAAGTGATCAGATTAGTCTCAAGCCCCCTAAGAGAACTAAAAAATAAAGTAAAAAATAAAAAATGTTTAAAAAAAATAAATCTATAAATATTTGAATTATCCCAAATTTTCCTATCGAAAATTAAAGAAATAATAACAAAACAACAAAACAAACATATTTGTTATTGCTTGATTCGTAAAATTTCAGTCTTTCAAAACCAAAAATGAATTAACCTATGTGGTTCATCATTATGAGAAAAACAACTAAAACAGAATTATGTTTTTTCAATCACCAAACCTCTCTAAAATATTCCATTAAAAATTGATCAAAAACAAGCCTTCTCACAGCTTCCTCATCAGAAAAGTAAAAATGTTAAAGGACCTGGAAATTTTGACACAAATCTATATTGTTTTAGCAAACTTCTGAATCTATTCAAGTTTGATATCACCGTAATCGTACGGACCTGGAAAATTTGTTTTCAGGTCATTTTTACCCCACAATGAATATTGTAAAAGCAAAATCTAAAAAGAAATGGCTGAATAACATTTTTTAACCTTTGTATTCCACTTGGAATTTTTTTCCTGTTTTTCAATAAATTACATGGTAAAATGGATGGTGTCATTCAAAAATACAAACTGATATGTCAATTTGGATGAATGAAAAAATTAAAATTGGCTGCACAGGCAAGGTTCAAAACAAGAAAATGACCCAAATTTATACTTCAGAATAAACTCTGAACTACTTCAAAAAAGCAAAACATTAAGGTTAAGGAATAGGTTTTACAAGTTCTCTAGCCATTGAAGAACTGTGTCCATGTGAGATGACTAAATGAATAAATCCTACAGCAAGTGAAAAAGTGCAGTAGCTTATCTTTGTTTACAACCACTAATATAGTGATAGTTAGCTGCTAGTGGTCGCAACCATGGATACCTAAGCTATTGCACATGGGGTAAGCGACATAGCGAATCCGAAGAACTATACTACATTTCTAATTTGTTACGGATCCAGGTGGTGGAACCTCTGTGCTTCGGTGCAAGGAGGGACCAGAGGGGTGTAACTAAGTGCCTACTCGGATCGACCCAGGTCACATGGCGGCTTAGTCGACTCCGTGAACCAGGGAGGGACCAGGCAGGTGAACCAGATGCCTCTCTAGGACCAACCGACCTTGTGTGAGAGCAGGTGACTCCCACGGGTTAGATGACAGGAGCTGACAGGTACAGAGGATGAGCACGGCAGGAAGGCTGGTGGGTGGTCCAGGTTGATAAGCAGGCAGGTACGGCTAATAGCAAGACAGGTGCTCCATGTAGGCAAGCAGGCTGGTAGGGCGGATAGCCAGACAGGTGCTCCAGGTAGGCAAGCTGGCGGGCACAGCAGGTTACTGGCAAGTGCTCCAGGTAGGCAGGCCGGCTGGTGGGCACGGCTGATAGACAGACTGGCAGGCAGGACTGTTACACAGACTGGCAGGCTGGACTGTTAGACAGGCTGGCGGGCTGGACTGACAGGCAGCAGGACCTGTGGGCTGAGGAAAGTGTTAGCACACAAAACAACAACCTTGTACAGGCACCTCCATTTTGGAGGAGGTGCCTTATATAGGAGAAGTCCTCTGGCCATTGGCCTGGGACTCTTTAGGATGGATCGCACGGCCCCTTTAAGAGGGAGGGAGAGCACGCCCTGAGCACAGTGCCCGGGAAGCTGCACGCGGTGCGCGCCACAGCAGCAGCAGGGAAGCAGGAAGGTGCCGGACCGGGACCGCGTCGGTGAGGGGAACGGCATCACTGCCCGGCAGGAGACTGAGACACCAATGCTACATAATTTGAGATATTTGCTAATATTATTATTATTACACCTACTACATATTGGGATAGGATTCTGGAGATGGGAATAGCTATTTAAATAATATTCCTTAATAATTCTTTTTTTGCATTTTTAGTTTTACTTTAGTGAGTTATTTTTCTTCTATTTTAAAAAAAATAATGAGACATATGTTCTTTGTTTTTCAAATGTAAGTTACACCTTGTTGGGTAAAAAGACAGCGACATATGTTTTCTATTTCATTGTAAATGGATATGTTTTCATGCTTAGTAACTAGGATCATATATCAAATAGAAATCAATTGCACAGTGTGTGTTTATGGACTGTTCTCTAAAAGAGCAACCTTTTATAAAACAGTTGAACGTTAGTTTTCCCAAGGAATTTTATTTATATATGAACAGGTAAACATAATATTTTAAATTATTTAGGTATTGTAGGCTCTGTACTATTAATTTGAATAACTTATATGATAGAGTTTATGAGAACTTATTACAGGATTTATTTTTTTATTTAAATTAAGTACCACCAATTGGTGCTCCTCCACTGAATCTGGAACAGTTTTTTTTTCTTTTTTCTGCGTCCTTCCATGCCAAAGTTATGCTCCTTCAGGAATAGAGTTCTCAATATGCAAGTTTTCCCTTCAACCATATGGGCGTATCCTTTTCTGTGGGCATTTGCTTTTTCTTCTCTATGATGCGGCCATGTTATGACTGGCCTGAGTCATAGAGGAGAAAAAGCAAATTCCCACAAAAAAGTTCTGTGTTTTGCACCTTGTTGGTTGAAGGGAAAATTAGCATTTTGGGCATTGTTTATTACTGGAGAGCATAACTTTGAAATCTAGAGGCACAAAAAAACAGTTCCAGAATTAATGGACCAACACCAATTGGAGAAGGTACTCAGCTTAAATTAAAAAAATCCAGTGAAAAGTCCTGTTTAACTTTTTAAGGATGTGGTGACTTTAAGGACTGGGGTTGTACTTTTGAATGATGGCATCCATTTTATCATATGATGTACTGGAAAGCAGGAAAAAATTCCAAGTGTGGTGAAATAGCAAAAAAACGCAAATCCACAATTGCTTTTTTTTATTTACAGCATTCATTTTATGGCAATTGTAATCTTGCAATATGATTCTACAGATCAGTATGATTATGGAGAAGCAAAACATGTAGATACAAAACATGCATAGTTTTTGTTTTAAGTGGTGAAAAAAAATTCAGAAAGTTGTAAAAAAAAAATTGATTTTGTTGTGATGCTATTTTCCAAGAGCCGTAATGTTTTCAATTTTCGTGATATAGAGCTAGGTTAGGGCCTGAGACAATGCTTTTATTAATATAATTTTGGTGTAGGTACAATGTTTTGGTCACCTCTGATTACATATTTTGTGTTGTGACTGACAAACAAAAACCCCAATTCTGGTGTTTTTTTTTTTTTTTTTCTCGTTATGCAGTTTACTGATCAGATTAATTTATTTTATATTTTGATAGAATGGACTTTTCCAAATGCAGCAATATCAAATATGTATATTTTTTTTTAATGGGGGAAACGCTTGGTTATTTGAATCTTTATTTTTTTTTTCATATTTTTTTTAAAAAATTTGTTACTTTTTACATTATTTGTTAGTCCTCTTAGGGGACTTAAACTTGTGATCATTTGATTACTTTTGCTATATACGGCCATACCCACAACTGTTAGAGGCAGATGATGGTGATTACATCAGTTTCCACTTGCCAGCAAAGATACAAGCTCGGCGTATAAGCCCACATCAGATTCAGGGATACGGCATATGACGAGCCCTGTACATCATCTGTCTTTAAAGGATTAAAGGGGATATCCTCTATGAACAATCCTTAATTTGTGGCTGCTTTCCTTGATTGAAAAACAATTACAGGTGATTCTGGTGCTACGAAGATGCAAAAGAAGGTTTCACATAGCATTTATTAAAATAAATTACCCATTTTTGTAATTTATGGATGCTCAAAAATTCTCCAGCGCAAATGCTGCCCTTAGTATCAGCTCTGTATTCTAGCTATTACAGGGATCTGATTAAAGAATACTCATTAATCATAATAGGGCATGTTAAAAATAAATGTTTAAAGGGAACCTGTCACATAAATTTTAACAACTAAACTGTCCCCAGTGCGTTCTTAGTGATGCAATGTGCATCACTAAAACCTTGTTTTTAATCAAAACGGTGCTGTCGTCATCTCAAAAAATAACTTTGTATAGTTATATAGTACCTTCTTATTCAGTCATAGGGGTGGGCTTCATTTTCTTTCACGGGATGTTCTGGGGAGAGCCAAGTCATGGTAATCCGCTCCAAAATCCAACGCTTGTGCAGTCTGAAGCAGCATCCCCCGCTTGCATAGTGTCAAGCGGCCCCCCGCTCGTGCGCAGTGACGAGTGGCTGCCCACTCATCAAAGCTACCCGCAGAATGAATACGGAGGCCTCTGGTGACAGAAGCAGAAGTTTCAGGAGCAGGCCTCTGGACCATTAGTACCAAGTTTACTTGAGAACAGAAGATGAAACTTACTGGTCAGATTTTTGGCGTTGATATTACCTGCCAGATTCTAGGATCTGTCTTCTGGGCCATAAGCTCTCCAATGTGCCAGATATAGTGTAATGATTCTCTGTCAATGGCCATCTGGAAGCTCTAAAAATGACTACCATGGATAAGCTTAGTGCAAGCTACTCCAATTACCAGATCCCAGGCTTTGTCCTGACCATCACCTTTAACCCCTGTACAGGGATCTGGACTTACATAGGGGCCCCTGGGCTGAGGCCACAGAGTTAGCTTCTGGCCAGTGGTGCAGGCTGGCAGGAGTGGACAGATAACTAGATGAGAACCAGGAGGGCTGAACAAGTAGAAAGTCAAAAGAGAAGTCAGTAACAAGGCCAAGGTCAAAACAGGAAACAAATAGGTAAGATATTATCAGATCACACAGGACTGATCAAGAGCAGAACAGGATTATACCTGGAAGCTTCCAGCAATATTTTGGGAGCTTTAGTAGGGTGTTAATGCTTTCCAAAAAATGTATTTTCCAGAAAAATTGTGCATAAAGAATTTGTGTCATTTTGCCATGTTTTTATGTGTGTTTTTGATCCATTTTTATTGTCTTTTTTCTAGTCATTTTAATGGATGAAAAACTATGTAAAAATGCTGAAAGAATTGACATGCTACAGATTTGAAACTGCTTCAAATCTTAAAGGAAAAAATAAGCAATATGTGCATGAGATTTCAGAAATCTCATTCAATTTACTTTGACAGTAAAATGCTGTGTTTTTCATGGGAAAAATGCAAAGAAAAAAGCACTAGAAAAAATGTGACATTCCCTTAGTGTCTTTCTTTGCTACTACAGTGAATTTAATTTCTTTTCTTTGTGTGTTGTTTGAAAAAATATGAATATACAAAAACAATTTAAAATGTTATATTTTTACAGTATTGTATGAAGTTGGAGGGTTAAAGTTGTTTGCACTGCATATATCAAATATAATATTTTTGTTTTATTATTCCTTTCTGAATTTTACCTCAATTTTTGGTTGGTGGCTTAGAAATAAATGCAAATTCTGCAGAGCAAACTAAAAAGGAATTTCTAGAAGTACAGTGAATGAACTTGTAGTTTCCCTTAAATGGCAACTGAGCAAATGAATGATGAACCTACAGATAAAAATGTACTGATATAGTTTAATTCATTTTAAGCCTTTGTTTGTTTCCTACATCATTTCATAGTGAAAACTAGATTAAAGGGGCATTCCAGAAAAAATAAAAGCATCTCACCCTGATGTTAGGGATGGAGCAATCATTGTCTGTGCTGTGTGATACTGTATGTTTGAACAGCGGATAGATCAAAGTACACACCACAAGAACTGATGGTTCCACACTTTACAGGGGCAGATGCTCTTGACAAACTAGAAGAAAGTTGTGATGACTTTACTTAATACATACACTTTAAAAAATAAAATATCTGAATATGTGTGTTCTCAATTAGCTATACTGTTTTAGGAGAAATTTCCCATGCTAATTTTATGATGTCACTTTCATTGTTAAGCTTAGCAAAAGTACCAAAGGCAGCAATAATTGAATTAAATTCCACTTTACAGGATAATTACGTTTAATTAACTTGCTTTTCTAAGAATAAATTATTCCCTAATCAATGAGCGCTTTGTACCTTAGAAAATATTTTGATAGTGGAAAGATATCCATTTGGAATTAGCATAGAGTATGACAGAGTTTAAAAGTCTTACTAAACTGAAAAGATTAATGTTGGAAAAGACATTGGATGGTTTTCAGCTCATCAAGTTAATTCGGCATGATCAGTCAAAAGCCCTACTGTATGTCTGCAGGTTCAACCTTGCTCCATAACAATACTCATTTGGTTGACTTTTGTTATACATTTTTTTTCTTGTTGTTGAAGAGGGAGTTTGGCATAAAATTGACTGTTTATCTAGTTATCACTTATCAACATTCAATGCAGCCAGTGGTATAAGGGTCCACATTGTATTTTCTCCAGATTTTGTCAATTTATATTTAAGGCATTTATCGAATGGTGTGCAAAAGTAACCACTATGCATAGAAACTGGGCTCTTTATTAACCACTTGTGGACTTCTCAACCATCTGGTAGCTGCAACCATCTGGTAGCTGCAACAGTGGATTAATTACTATGTTCACATTTCTTGTCACTGTATGCACAGCACTTACTGCTACCAGATAGCTGCAGTACATGTGGTGTCAGTAGACCCAAGTCAGCTCTGCAGTCTTTATTGGTAACTTTTAAGTGGTACTAATATGAATCTTCCAATTAGAGGAAATTATCAAAAATTATAAAAATAATAATGCAATGTTAACCTTTTCTAAATCTATGACACGTTATTACATCATGGAAAGGTGGGATTTAATGCAAATTAGTGCTCCAATACAGAAGTTGCATTGCGTGGGCTCAGGAGTGGATCCTGCACTTGAAGGAGCAAGGATAAGCATCCTGTTATAACTGCAATATCTGATGCTAGCACCGATCACAATATTTTAATCCTTAAACGCCTTCACGACATCTGCTGTACATGTATATTGCTATTGCCGATCGTGATCGTTTAACTCCTCTGATGCTGCTGTCAATAGTGACCAATAGGGTACTCACTCTCTGCTTCATTCGGCGCAATGCGATTGCATTCGTGTTGTGCCTATAGTCCCAAAAGATGACAATGGGGTCACCCAGGTACAGTGGCCTGCAAGTAGCTGACAAGCCTCCTGCCTACGTACACAGATAAAGAAATATTTTGTGGAAAAATGTATTTTTTAATATTCATGCTCAGCGTTAAAAATTCTGTGACGCACTAGTGGATTCAAGGTGCTCATCACTCCTCTAGATGAATTCCTTGAGGGGTTTAGTTTTTAAAATAGGGTCACTTGTGGGGGGTTTCTACTTTTTAGGCACATCAGGGGCTCTGCAAACGCAATATACTGTCTGTTCCAACCAATTTTGCACTACAAAAGTCAAATGCTCTCCTTTTCTTCAGAGCCCTGTCTGCCCAAATAGTAGTTTTCCACCAAATATGGGGTATCAGCATACTCAAGAGAAATTGCACAACAAATTTTAATGTTCAATTTTTCCTGTTACTCTTATAAAAATGAAAAAATTAGGGCTAAAGCTACATTTTTGTGGAAAAATATAATTTCATTTTTTTCCTTCCACATTGCTTTAATTTCTGTGAAGCAGCTAAAGGGTTAATAAACTTCTTGAATGTGGTTTTGGGCACTTTGAGGGATGCAGTTTTTAAAATTGTATCACTTTTGGTTATTTTCTGTCACATAGGATCCTCAAAGTCCCTTCAAACGGGCTGTGGTCCCTAAAAAATGGTTTTGTAAATTTTGCTGGAAAAATAAGAAATTGCTGATATACTTTTAACCCTTGTAACTTCCTAACAAAAAAAATTTATGTTTCCAAAATGATGGTGATGTAAAGTAAACATGTGGGAAATGTTATTTATTAACTATTTTATGTGATTTAGCTATCTGGTTTAAGGGCATAAAAATAAAATTTTTGAAAATTGCTAAATTTTCCCAATTTTCACCAAATTTCCAATAATTTCACAAATAAGCGCAAACAATATCTACCTAAATTTACCACTACCATAAAGTACAATATGTCAAGAAAAAAAAATCTTAGAATCACTGGGATACATTAAAGCATACCAGAGTTATTACTTCATAAAGTGACACTGATCAAAATTGGAAAATTTGACCTGGACAAGAAGGTGAAAACAGACTTCTGGGTGAAGGGGTTAAGTGCTATGACAAACAGAGACTGCTCTCTAAATGTTTGAAAGAGGGAGGAGGTTCCTTCTGTGCCTTCATTTGTCCCCCATGATCACATGGTGCAGATATTTACAATAGTAACTCAATGCCTAACAGTGTCCTTCAGTTCGGTAAACTTACCCTGAAGCAAATTGGATAAAACTGGTAGATGCTCAAGTTCTACAGTTTGCAAAGTAAATAACATTTTTTTTAGAAAATCACCTTTTCTCGCTTTTTAGATCCTGTATTCCTGTGGGAAAAAAACACAACATACATATTTGGTATAACCTCAATCATAGCAAACATAACTTTTAAACTAGAATGATGTTTAACCTGGCTCAAAAATGACTCAATATAATCAATATAATAACACAAAAAAGTTTATATATTTTTTTGTTAAAATAGGAGTTTAACTTTTATTATGAAAAAGTAATATTTAGCATTTTATTAATCCTACCTATTGAATACCATTGCAAATATGCCATATCATTGCCAGGAAAATAGCTTGAGGTGGTTAACTATTTTTTGGGTGAGGAAGAGGAAGATGGAAAGGCGGATGAAACCAATGCACATTGCAAAACTTTAATGTTTATGCTGAATAAATATATTTAACTTAAACACAGACACTGTCTTTTGAACAAAGTTATACTTACTAGATTATTAATTTAGCAACTATCAAAAGTTTATTATACTTTCTGTATCAGAAATGCTATTTTTTCCATGAATATTGCTCCCAAGTTAAGGCCACTAGGAGGTATCTCCCTTTCAAGAAATTTGGCTATATGTTGCCTGTTATCGAGACTGATTTATCAATAATTAAGTCAAACAGGGTGGATTACAGTAAACCTTTTCTTGCTGCTTACACATTGCGTAACAACGACAACTCAAATCAGCACACATTACTGATCTGATTGGCTTTTATCATGGCAGTATCTCCGTTTCCCTTGGTATTTTCACTTTTATCTGATCAAATAATATCAGTACTTCTGTACTCTTCTTTCCTCTCTCCTTACTGTCTTCTTGTATTCCACTTACCTCCTGGTTTCTTATAGAAAATTAGCTCTTCTATTCTTTCCTTATCTCCTCCTCCCAGGCATGTTTGCAATAGTTAGCTCTCTTCCTATGTGTACTACACTTTCCTTCATACTTCATATACCACATCTGTGCACTGTGGGTGTGTATATTCAAGCAGTACATTGTGGGAACTAAAGGAATGGAAGTTGCTTTGAGCAGATACTGATTTACAAGTCCTTATGATATTGTTTTGAAAAAAAAAAGTGTAAATCTAACTTTGTTATTGTTCTCTCCCATCCCCCTATTGTAATATCTATTATATCAAAACTAAAAATGTCTGTAGAATTAATTAATTTTGGGAATTTTAAGGAAGGTTTTTTATCACCATGTTTCAGTTTTCATTGAATAAATAAAAAGCTCAATTTTACTGGTAAATCTCATAAACAGTGTTAAATTTTCTACATATTTCTGAAGTCAGCCCCTCTATCTACTATGAACCATTGGGCCATAAGACTATAGGACAGAGACAGTGACCAAGACCTTGGGACAGGCTGAAATGTTGGCAATCCTTTTTATTTTTACATGTTGACTTATCAATAATGCTTAAGTTGCAAATTTAGGCGAGTGTCATGGTATTTTGCACTATTATTTGGAGAGACGTCACCTACTACAGAGCACCATTGTCTTCTAGCTACGAGTCGTGACCAGAAATTTGATTGAAGAATTAATTAGTCTAGGAATTTTAGTAATTTAGAAATACTATCTCTTAATGACCATTTTCTAATTTAAAAAGTTATCTCAGTTTCTCTGGTTAAATTTCATGAACAATAATGTTCAATTTTCTACTTATTTCTGGAAATATAATTTACAAGATGCAGTTTGTGAACTTAAAGGTTTTTTCAGCAGTATTAAAAATGTTCAAAACAATGTTCATTACTTACTCTTATGCTTTTTAGAATAGAGCATTGCCGTTTCATGATGTAATATTTAAAATACATGATTTCATGGTTTTACGTAAATACACCTTAATTATTGTATAATAAAATGCTATTCAACTTTTCAATACATTGGGTTCTACACTAATTCTCAGCCGTTAAGGATCTCCTTTTCTGTTAGTGAATACAAATATACACATCCAAAGAGTGAAATGGTGTAATACAGATCAATACATTTTTTAGTCACTAGATTTAAGTCATAATTCATCTTATTAATTGCCATCAAGCATAGATCTGGAAAATGGTGTTGTCTAATCATCACAATAACAGTTACTTTCAATTACGTCCACCTATTTTCATGTATGTTAGTTACACTAAGTAATGCTGTAATCCCAGATGTCAGACTCTGACTAAAGGCCCAGAAGGCAAGAAACACATTGGCTTTCAGCTGTTGTCATTCTATCATTGCAACTACATGTATCAAGCCTTTATTCTGTGGATTTTTTAAATGTGAAATAATAAATGTGGAAGAGTGACTGGCTATATTGCTTGAATAAAACTGTAAACCCAGTACAATTACACTGAGAATGTGGCTGAAAAAAAGAGATGAACAAATCTGCTGAGATTCAAATTCTGTAAATCACTCAAATGTCGCAGGCAAATTTTATTTGCATTGAAGATATTTGATGCAAATTGTATGATATTATGCTCGGGGCTCCCCTGACCTTAGAGCATAACAAGAAAAAATAATACCTTGCTGATCACCTGTCCATTCGAGACCCACCGTCCAGTCCTGTGCTCTATCCAACTCTTTTTTCTTCCTTCCTCCGGTATGCCATTTTCACTCTGCATTGGGACTTAGGGCGTTGAGTATGTCTCTGACATGAACGTGCCTGTTGTGTTGTGACAACACACATCACTTAAGACCTAGTTGAGGCCGTTGGGATGACACACGTTGTGATGTCAGCAGCCTACTAAGTGAAAGAAGCCCCGCAGCAGTGTGGAGATGACAAAAGTGAATGAAGGAAGGGAAAAAAAGGTCAGATGGAGCAGAGGACATGGATCGTGGCCTGCGGTCGCATTGGTCAGAATAATTGTGATTTGTTTTCTTTTTTTTTAAACCCTTTCCCAGTTCTCTACAACTCATCAAAATGGAAACTGGCTACATTTAACCAAAGTGAATTGTAAAAAAATTAGATTTAAGACAATCTGATTTTTTTTTTTTGCAAAATTTGGGCCAAATTAAATTCAGCCTGAGCAAATTCACTCATTTTTACTTAATAACCATTAAATGATGGCATCCTTCAAAACAACTACTTCCTTGGTGAATGGCCAGTGTGAAAGGAAATAGTGAACACACTGAAGAACGATGAAAAGTACTGTATAATAGGAACTAAAATAACAGAGGGGAGATCAACTTTGAACTTTAATGAAAACAACATCTTACACAAATCGAGAAATATCTTCACTACTCATGAATCATTTTAGCTGTACTATATTACAAGATATTTTGGTTTATTTTTCTTTAACACATTTCTAAAGAAATATATTTTAAAACTGTTATTTAACAATATTATTAAATACAATGAGATATAGGATTAAAAAGTTAAGATTCCATTACATTTGGAATGCAGATTTTTTTTGTCCCCATTATATATTTTAAAGCATTTCCAAGCAAATATTCTCAAAATCTCATGGACAGAGGTATGAACTAGCTACTGTATTTTAACTGTATTTCTTCCTATTATGTTTTACAGCATTTAATTCACACATAGACATCTTATCACTTTCCATTTCTGCTAATCTCTTGTGGAAACATTTACGTTGCAGCTGCCAAAAGATTACATTTATTGCAAATCTGTCATATTTATGGTCTAAATGCTACTCTGTAGAATTTTCTCATTTTTATTTTACTTATGTTTTACACTCATAATATCCAAAATAAAAATGTACTTCTTGCACTCACATTTATCATTTGATAATATGAAGATAGTATGACAATTATTTTTGGAAATAACACAGTTGAACTAATCGTGAAATGTGAGATTCTAGAAATGAACAGATCGACTGCATAGAATCGAATTTGAGTCAAATTCATTCTCAAAAAAGGCATGCTTGGCACAATTTCTCACATTGATGAAACATCAATGAGTGAGCTAGTGCCATTTTGCATGGCCGCGCTGTTTTTTTTTCATAATGCCATGCAGCTGTGACATCTAGCGGATTATCATAGTTTGTACATTTGTCGTCAGTCGGAGATAAGCATTCCTAGTGGAGCTCAGTTGGGCACAAGACTTGCAGGTTGTATGGCAAAGTTGGTTTCCATAATTAGATTCCACAGACTACGTGAAATATGCATATCATATTGAAATCTCTCTCCTTTCCAATATTGAGATTCATGCAAATTTATTCACCACAAATTGATTTTCTTAGGAAAACTTTGGCTAAGCCAGGGCATTTGAATTTAAAAATAATCTGCTAATCTCTATTTGATTGTTCTTCTTATGAATGTTCTTATACCAAACATACAGTTGGTTCCAGACATATTTAAGTAGTATCAGAAGTTTCAGAATGTAGGCTGTTTGAAAGAAAACCATCAAGATGCCATTAAAATTTATTTCAGTCTTAAATGAAGAATTTTTAAAAAATATTGCATTAGTCATTTAGTAATTTTAGCTATTTTTAGAAGTCCCTCTATTTTTCATAGTTTATTAGTTTCAAGGTTGAAGGTAGACTTTAGTCCATCGAGTTCAACCTGTAGCCTAACATGTTCATCCAGAGGATGGCAAAATCCCCATGAGACAAACATTAATAGCTCCATATTTTGGGAAAAATTCCTTCCAGACTCCATACGGCAATCTAGTGCCCATATTATATTTATGAAGAAAGGCATCCAGATCATTTTAGAATTTTAGAAATGAATCAACAATTACAACATCATTTAGCAGAAAGTTCCATAGTCTCACTACTGTTACAGTAAAGAATCTGCATCTGTGATTATGATTAAACCTCCTTTCCTCTAAGGTTAAGTGCCCACGTAGCGTTTTTGTAGCTTTTTTGCGGCATTTTTACGGCTGCGAAAACACTGCGAAAACGCTTGTAAAACAGTCTGCCATGCAAAGCAATGTGAATTCAGATGTGCTGTGCACATGATGCGCTAATTTGCGCGCCGAATTTGCATTGCGTTGCAAAACGTAGCATGACCATTTCTACCGCGATTACGCTGCAAATTTGCGGCCGTTGAGGAACAGTGAAACGCAGCAAACCCGCAGGTATATGTGGATTTGCTGCGTTTCAATTAAATTCAATGGCCGCAAATTTGCAGCGTTATCGCGGTGCATGTGGTACCCTTGAGGAAGAGGAGACTACAACTCCTCTTCATCCCGGCTACCACGGGGTGAAAAAAAGAAATAAAAAAGGTAAAAATAAGCAAAACCTGTATATTCACCTCTCCGGTCGCCCCCGGTTTGCTCCCGGCCACGTCCTCTCGCCTTGGCGTCCCGCGATGTACTGTCAGGACCTGCGGTGACGTCATTTAGTCACCTGATGGTCACGCAACTGCTGACGTCGGCGGTCAGGTGATGGTCGCGTCAGCTGACTAAATGATGTCACCGCAGGTCCTGACAGTACACTGCGGGACGCCGAAGAGAGAGGATCGCAGGATCGCCGCCGGGAGGAGACTGGAGGAGACCGGAGAGGTGAGTATACAGGTTTTTTTTTATTTTTAATGTTTTAATTTTCTTTTTTTTACTATAGATGCTGCATTTAAAGCATCAGTTGTTCACACATTATAAATCCATGCCGGTTGCATGGATTTATATTGTGTGACCAACTTGTCAAGCAC
The DNA here is from genome assembly GCF_046119375.1 of Phyllobates terribilis. NCBI lineage: Eukaryota > Metazoa > Chordata > Amphibia > Anura > Dendrobatidae > Phyllobates > Phyllobates terribilis. The sequence goes on from NW_027362769.1 coordinate 291,245,248, forward strand.
TTTTCCAAGTGATGCTCAAAATCGCTTGGAAAAGTGCTTGAAAAAACGCATGCGAAAACGCATGTAAAAGCGCTGAAAAAACGCTTCTCCCTGGCAGAAAAAACGCATGTAAATCTGCATGCGTTTTTTTCTGCCAGAGAGAGGCAAAAACGCTCTACATCAAATCTGCTATGTGGGCACATAGCCTAAATGTAGAGGATGCCCCTTTGTCCCCGTCACAGGTCAAAGTGTAAGAAGATCATTAGAAAGATCTCTATACTGTCACTTGATATATTTGTACATTGTAATACGATCGCCCTTAAGCCTTCATTTTTCCAAACTGAATAACCCCAAGTTTAATAAACAATCTTGGTATAGTACTCCACTATTCCCTTAATAAACTTGATTGCTCTTCACTGAACTTGCTCTAGTTCAACTATATCCCTCTTATACACTGGGGACCAAAATTGTACATAGTATTCTAACTATAGTCACACTAGTGAATTGTATAGAGGCAAAATTATTTTCTTGTTGTGAGCATCTATACCTTTTTTAATGTATCCCATTATTTTATTTACTTTGGTAGCAGCTGTCTGACACTGATCACTAGAGATGAGCGTTGTTCTACTCGAACTGTTCGCCAATCTCAAATTCGAGCTGTTTTGGGCGGTGTTCGAGCCGGTCGGCGAACACGAACAATTTGAGAAAAATTCGGCTGTTCGAGGTTATGTTCGATAACTGTTCGTGCACCAAAATCATAACTGGATTTTTTCTCAGTAATGATGAAAATTAATGTTAATACGCAGTTTGAGTGTACAGCGGGGCGGGGGGAGGGGCAGGGGATGGATCTCTGCAGGAACAATGAAGATCTCCATTTTTTTTTCTCTTTCCCGCATTTGCAGTGGGGAGGTGCAATCTGTCAGCCTATCAGCAGCGCACACACGGAGCGAAGTGCTTTTTTTCACACAAGCAAGGGCATGTGTGATTGGCAGTGTATGTCACATGTCCTTGCCCTATAAGACCAAGCCATTTTCCCTGTCGCCACCATTTTCTCACTGCTGCAGCTGCGTGTTAGACGGCACCGCTGTTGCTGTGTGCGCTATACCTTGTTAATTTCAAGCCAATTTTTGCACAAATATACAGATAGCTTGGGAGTAGGGAATAGTTGTGATTGCAGTCCTTTTAAGGACTAGGTTACAGCATTTCCTACGACTTTTATCAGGCAGGTCTGTGCTCTTAAATAGATAGATTGTGGGAGTAAAGACTAATTGTAATTGGAGTCCTTTTCAGGACTAGGTTACATCAGTTCCTATCAGTTTTTGCCAGGCAGGTCTGTGCCAGTGCTGTGCAAGTTTTTTTCACAGCATTTGGCTGAATCTAGCAAAGCTAATCCTTTTTGGCCTATTGCAGAGTGTGTTAGTCAGTGGAGTAGCCTATCTGTGTTGCAAGATATACCACCTGTGTATAGAATACCAATTTTTTTACTGCACCTAGTGAAGTAAAATCTTTTGGGCATAGCATCATTCTATTAGTCCATCTATACTGACCTCCATCAGGTTGCAAACTGAATATAATTTTTTTCTGCATCTAGCTCTGAAAAAATATTTGGGCTTCTAGCAGTGTGTGGGACTTGGTCTATTAGTCCATCTATACTGACCTCCATCAGGTTGCAAATTAAAAATAATTTTTTTCTTCATTTAGCTCTGAAAAAATATTTGGGCTTCTAGCAGTGTGTGGGACTTGTTCTATTAGTCCTTCTATACTGACCTCCAGCAGGGTGCAAATTGAATATAATTTTTTTCTGCATCTAGCTCTGAAAAAATATTTGGGCTTCTAGCGGTGTGTGGGACTTGGTCTATTAGTCCATCTATACTGACCTCCATCAGGTTGCAAATTAAAAATAATTTTTTTCTGCATCTAGCTCTGAAAAAATATTTGGGCTTCTAGCAGTGTGTGGGACTTGGTCTATTAGTCCATCTATACTGACCTCCATCAGGTTGCAAATTGAATAAAAAAATTTTCTGCATCTAGCTCTGAAAAAATATTTGGGCTTCTAGCAGTGTGTGGGACTTGGTCTATTAGTCCATCTATACTGACCTCCATCAGGTTGCAAATTAAAAATAATTTTTTTCTGCATCTAACCCAGCCAATAGTTTTGGCCTAATACCACAGTTTGGCCACTCAGCTCTGCTCGGTTACCATCCATTGTTTTTTTGTGCAAACAACTCCAGAGTTGTGAATTAGTTAACCACCAAAATGAGTGGAAAAAGGCCTGCTGCTGGTGGAAAGGGGAATAGGCGTGTTGGGAAGGGGAAAAAAGGTTGTGTCCGTGGGGTAGGTGCAGAAGAAAGACCATCTTCCAGCCAAACTAAAATGTCTACTTCTTTTAGCGGACAATGTGATAAGATCCCTTTCTTACGGCCACGCCAATCGCTACAAATTCCAGATGAGGCACAAAAACAGCAGGTGCTTCAACGGATATCAAGTGCTCCTTTAAGTGGGCTCTCCTCCACATCAACTTCAACATCACAAATACTCCAGTCCTCAAAGGTGTCACCCAAATCGCACTTGCTTCCTCACAGCTCCCAAATCTCCAGCTGCCCGTCTGAGTATGAGGTAGAACAGATGGTTGAGTCTGCAGAGCTGTTTACTCATACTGTAGCCTGGGAATCAGAGGTCGACTCCAGCGCTTCTGTGAATCCAGACGAGGAAATGATCTGCACTGATGCCCAGAATCTTTGAGTCGGATCCAGGACCAGACGCAGAAGGTTCTGACCATAATGTAGACCCTCATTCCCAAACTGTAACTCCTGTTGGTGGAGACAATGAGGAAGACGATGATAAGACTCAAATACCTGATTGGAGCGACTACTTTAGTTTTTTGTCAGGGCAGGAACAGGTTGGCTCTGAGGACGACGGGTGTGATAACGCACAGGGTGATGATGATGAGGTCGGAGATCCCACTTACTGTCAACCCACAGTCAGCCAAGAGATGAGGTCAGCAGAGGAGGTGGAGGAAGATGCTAGTGACGACGAGGTCAGGTTGCGCCTTCCTGGACAGAGACGTAGTACTGGAAGCACGTCAACAACTGCATCCTCAAACACAACTCTGCCTCTCACCACAAGTCGTGGTGGCTCTTCAGGTCGCATGGGTGCTAAGCCTTGCATAGCCTGGGCATTTTTTCAGATCGATAAAGATGACCCAACTCGTGTTATCTGTAACATTTGTCAGCAAAAGCTAAGTAGAGGCCAAAAAATACATAGTTTGAGTACTTCATGCATGAACCGGCACATGGACATGAAGCATAAGTTGCAGTGGGAAGCTCAGTGTGCTACAATGCGGTCTAGCCGGCCGGGCCAACCACCGTCTGCCATATCTTGTGCATCCGCGGCCTCTTCATCCTCTGTGACTGGGGGGACAGCAGTCACACCTGTTTTGGGGCGCAGACCTGCCACCTCTTTACCCGCAACAGCCAGCGTGATTGGCAGGTCATCATTTTCTTTGGAGGTGGTAACACCAGCTGGTCTTGAGCGCTGTCCGACATCGATAGCACCACCTTTGGATCAAGGCAACCTAACATGTCCGCCTGCATCTTCCTCACAGACCGGCAGTTTGCCGGGGACACCCTTATCAACCCCGTCTAAGCACAATAGCCAGCCCTCGGTCCCTCAGATGTGGACAAGTAAAAGACCATTTCCTCCTAGCCATGAGAAAGCTAAGAGGTTGAATTTCACCATCTGCAAGCTCTTGGCTACAGAAATGCTGCCTTTCCGCCTGGTGGACACAGAGGATTTTCGAGACCTTATGTCCGTCGCAGTGCCCCAGTACCAGATGCCCAGTCGGCACTACTTCTCAAAGAAAGGTGTGCCTGCGCTCCACCAGCATGTCGCACACAACATCACCGCTTCTTTGAGAAACTCTGTGTGTGACAGGGTGCATTTCACCACAGACACTTGGACGAGTAGGCATGGACAGGGGCGTTACATGTCGCTGACTGGGCACTGGGTAACTATGGTGACAGCAGGACAAGGGGCTGCTGTCCAAGTCTTGCCGTCCCCACGAGTTGTGCGTCAATCCTCTTTATGTCATTTTTCCTCCACTGCTTCTGCCTCCTCAACCTCCTCTCGGTCTTCCACCTGCACCCAAAGCCTGTCTGGTCATGCCACAAGCTTTCTAACTGCGCAGAAGGGATCCTGCACACCTCCTTACTATGCTGGCAGTAGGGCTCAACGTCATCAGGCGGTTTTTACATTGAAATGTCTGGGAAATGTGAGTCACACAGCTGAGGAGTTGTGGTCAGCTCTGGAGAACCAATTTCATGAATGGTTGTCTCCACTGGACCTGAAACCAGGGAAGGCCGTGTGCGACAATGCTGCAAACCTGGGTGCGGCCCTTCGCCGGGGCAATGTCACACACGTGCCTTGTATGGCTCACGTGTTGAACCTGGTTGTTCAGCAATTTTTAGCCCACTATCCCAGACTAGATGGCCTTCTGCAGAGGGCACGGTCGCTGTGTGCTCACTTCCGCCGTTCGCATCCCGCAGCTCAGCGACTTACATCTCTACAGAAGTCGTTGGGCCTGCCACTTCACCAGCTAAAATGCGATGTGCCTACCCGGTGGAATTCAACTCTGCACATGTTGCAGCGACTGTGGCAGCACCGACAAGCCCTGGTGCAATACGTTCTGACGTATAGCCTGGGCCAACGAGATTCAGAGGTGGGGCAAATCACGCTGGAGGAGTGGTCTCAGATCAGGGACCTATGCACCCTTCTGCACAGTTTTGAAATGGCGACGAAGATGTTTAGTGCTGACGATGCCATTATCAGCATGACTATTCCGGTGATTTACATGCTGGAGCACATGTTAAACAGAATTCGGAGTCAGGTGGTGGCACAAGAGGAGGTGGAGGAAGTAGAGGAGGAGGAGTTGTATGCGGAAGGGCTAACATCTGCAAGGTCCAGACGGTCGGCAGCACCAAGGCGGCAGGCATGTGAGGGTGGGGGAGATGATTTTACCAGGGCGCATGGTAGCAGCCAAACTAGTGAGGAAGGTGCAGGAGCCCAGGAAGAAGTGGAGGACGAACTGATGGAAGACTCATCAGATGAGGGAGACCTTGATCACATTTCTGTTGTGCGAGGTTGGGGGGAGAGGACAGAGGAAGGAAGCATGATTGCTACCTCGCCACCAACACAACAGGGACTTGGTGCTCCTGGATGCGCAACACACATGAGTGCCTTCTTGCTGCACTACCTGCAACATGACCCTCGAATTGTGAGAATTAGAAATAATCCTGACTACTGGGTTGCCACACTGTTAGATCCCCGGTACAAAAGTAAATTTGCAGAAATTATTCCTGCCATAGAAAGGGATGCACGCATGCAGGAGTATCAGCAGAGACTGTTGCAGAATCTTACATGTGCTTTTCCACAAAATACCAGTGGTGCACGTAGTGAATCTCACAGTTCCAACTTGCCAACCGTGGGACCGTCAAGTGTTCAGCACTCAAACCGTAACAGAACCACAGTATCTGCTGGTAACATCAATTTTGCGGAATCATTTCACCACTTTTTTAGCCCATCCTTTGCAAGGCCACAGGAGACAAGAAGTCTGACACATAGTCAACGCCTAGAGACGATGGTACAGGAGTATCTCCAAGTAAACATTGAAGCCACGACTGTGTCACTGGACCCTTGCTCTTTTTGGGCTTCCAATCTGGATAAATGGCCGGAGCTAGCCACTTACGCCTTGGAGATCTTGTCATGCCCCGCAGCCAGCGTTCTGTCTGAACGTGTGTTCAGCGCTGCTGGTGGTGTGCTGACAGATAAGCGCACGCGGCTCTCCACTGATAATGTAGACAGACTCACGTTCATAAAGATGAACAAATCATGGATCCGAAACGACTTTTCTACCCCTGTGTCATCCTGGGGAGAGTAAAAGCTTGATGATTGGTTAAAATCACCCTACCAACCGTTTTAAGCTTTCAAATTACTAATCATGTTTATCTGTATCTTGACTGGAAAATAATTTGGGCTTTGTAGCAGTGTGCAGCACTGATCCTATTAGGCCATCTATAATAAGCTTCACCAGATTTAAAATTAAAAATAATTTTTAGCTGCATCTAGCCCGGAAAATAATTTTGGGGCTCCGAGATGCGCAAGACACATAAGTGCCTTCTTGCTGCACTACCTGCAGCATGACCCTCATATTGTCAGAATTCGAAGTAATCATGACTACTGGGTTGCCACACTCTTAGATCCCCCAAACTTTTCGATCAACCTTTTCATTTTAATAAAGACCAAAAAAATGGTCATTTTTGAAATTATAAGCATTAGCAGGTTGTTAGAAACTGAAATCAAACCGTTTTCAACTCAAAACTTTATTCTAGGTGATGTTACATTTTCACATAGGACCCCTTGTTCGAAAGGAGCTTCTGAACTCTCTCGTCCATTGAATTTGTCAGGTTTTGGATGGTTTCTGCTTCAATTGTTTTGCATGAGGACAGAATACCCTCCCAGAGCTGTTGCTTAGATGTGAACTGCCTCCCGCCATCATAGACACTCCTTTTAATGATGCTCCAAAGGTTCTGAATGGGGTAGAGGTCAGGGGAGCATGGGGGTCACACCATAAGTTTGTCCCCTTTTATGCCCATATCAGCCAGAGATGCAGATGTTTTATGTGCAGCATGAGATGGTGCATTATCATGCAGAAAAATGATCTTGCTGTGAAATACACGGTTCTTCTTCTTGAACCATGGCAGGAAGTGCTGTTTGAGAAAATCCACATACATTATGGAGTTCATCTTTAGCGCCTTCAGGGATCCTAAAGGGGCCGACAATCTCTCTCCCCATGATTCCAGCCCAAAACATTACTCCACCTCCTCCTTGTTGGTGCTGTAGCCGTGTTTGCGTGGGGTGTCCATCAACCAGCCATCCTCCACTCCATTCATCTGGACCATCGAGCGCTGCACGGCACTCATCCGTGAACAAAACAGTTTTGAAATCAGTCTTCATGTAATGTTTGGCCCACTGGAGCCGTTTCTGCTTGTGTGAAGTGGATAGAGGAGGTCGACAGGATGGCATATGCACAGCTGCAAACCTCTGAAGGACCCTGCATCTTGTTGTTCGGGGGACGTTGGAGGCACAAGCAGCTTCAAAAACTTGTCTGCTGCTATGACAAGGCTTTTTTGCCGCTGCTGTTTCAACCTGACGTAATTGCCTGTAGGAAAGAGTCCTCAATTTGCCCTTATCAGCACGCACACGTGTGTACTGTGAATCAGCTACATACTTCTTGATTGCCAAGACACTTCATCCTGATCATCGCACAATGTTGATTGTAGTCATGCCTTGACCTAAACACTCCACAATTTGTTGCTTCTCAGCAGCCGACACATCCTTTTTCTTTCCCATTTTGGCAGAAAATGTAGGCTGCTTAATAATGTGAGAGAGCCTTCTTAAGTAGTCTTGCCTTTCATTGGACACACCTGCCAAACTAATTAGCACAGGTGTCTGCAATTGCTTACAGTGATATAAAGAGCCCTGACACACATCACCATCAATGAGTTTAACTGACAAACAAACAAATTCTTCCCTTATCACTCCTAAACACTTTTTGCATAATAATTTGGAACGCGGTGTACATGTGCTTTTCCACAAAACACCAGTGGTTCACGTAGTGAATCTCACAGTTCTAACTTGCCAACCGTGGTCTGTATGGAATTGTTCAATAAAGGGCCCAAAATTAAGATAACATAGATGGGAGAGGTCTCTATGAATAGGAATTCCTAAGTATTTGATACCCTGTGAGGGCCAGGCAAAGGGAAAGTTGGACTGGATGGAATCCTATATGGATTTAGGGAGGGAGACATCGAGGGCCTCAGACTTCGCTGCATTGATTTTAAAATTTTACCATGTAACAAAGTGATCTATTTCAGCCATAACAGCAGGGATGGATATATGTGATTGAGTGATATATACTAGGACATCATCAGCAAATAGAGAGCACTTGTACTCGGTGCCTCCCACCTCAATCCACCTAATATTGGGGTTATGGCGAATTGATGAGAGCAGGTGCTCCGTCACTAGGATGTATAAGAGAGGGGACAGAGGACATCCCTGCCTTGTCCCATTGGTGATTGTGAAAGGTGATGAAAATGTTCTGACGCACCCCCTGTGCCTTGGGACACCCGGAGCCGGACCCTTTTTGGTGGATGCTGGTGGTTGTAGTCTTCGTGGCGGCGATCCGGTTCCGTGGCTCAGGGCGGTCAAACCAGTGGCGGAACTATTTATGTGGTTTTGATGTTTAAATGTCCGACTACGCCACCCGTGGATTGCGGTCAAAGTGAACCGCCGCTACAGGGCAGACCGCTAAGGCTGGTGTTGTGGGTGCAGCAGAGCGTAGCATAACTCCCCACGGGAGGAGTATAGCCTCAGGGCAGTGTATGCGGAGGATGGGGGTGATGGTGCAGGGCAGCAGCAGTAACGACACGGAGTCAGTGATGCAGTTCAGGGCCTTTACTCACAGTTCTTATTATCCAGACCACGTCTGCAGGTAACGGCTGCCCACGTCGTACTGTGCTCACCAGGTGAGGGGCTCAGACAACTCCCAGATAACTTTGGAGCGCTTCACAGGACCCCCTTTGTGTGTCCTTTGTCTGGCCTTTCTTACCAACACTTCTGTCCGGCTGCCTCGGGCCTCCTCTTGGTAAACTTGGCGCCAGTTTCCCTGACCCTATGTGGTGCCTTCCTAGCGGGTGGAGCAAGGGGCTGCGCCACATAAAATGTCAGAGCCTCCGGTTTCTAGCTGAGGGTCGTTTCCTGCCTCCACTAGTTCGGGGACCGGTCTCCCCCTTTGGCCTGACCCCTCCACGCAGGTGGATTCGGGCGTGCGGTGGCGACTCGCCCGTCCGCACCCCTGGGATCCCTTCATTCCTCGTTCCTGGAGCCTTCTCCGCTCCTCTTCCTTCCTTCTCCCTCTTGCAGGCCTGGGCCTCTGTTACTAGGCCCGCCTCCGGAGCAGAGCTCATGCAGAGCCCCTGCTCCCTGCCACTTCTGCTCAGACTTCTCTGCACTGAACTAAGATGGTGCCCACCTTTTATACTCCCTTCTCAATGCACCCAGGAACTGCTTCCTCCCTGCTCCTGCACTGCAGGGTTCCCCTTCCTCAGTGTTCCCTCCCCCCACTCCAGCCAGGGACAGGGACTGTCGTGCCCATCTCAGGGGCATATTGGTCGCCCTGCCCCACGGCAATGTGGTGTAATGCATGCAGGTGTCGGGTCCTGATCCACACTCCATCCTTATCTGAGAGTGAGATATCACACCTCTGGGTGAGGTGCAATACGTCTGTAGCAACCGAGCCCTCGGTGCTACAGTTCCATTTATCTTCAGCCTAGGTGACGTATTGTGATACAGGGCCGTGATTTTGGCTATAAAAGGGTCCCCTAGACCCCTACCCCAAGCTTTTTAAGAGAATCATATATGGCGTGCCAGGAGACTCTATGGAATGCTTTCTCAGCATCCAACGAGAGTATCTACTTACAAATTTTTAACTGCATCTAGCCCAGGAAATACTTTGTGCCTAGTAGCAGTGTCTGCTAGTCAGCGGATTATCCCGGCTGTTAAGCAAGCTACACCACCTGTAGTTTGGACACTTAATTTTTTCAAAGGAAATGCTTCGGGACCACGGGATACTTAGTGAAGAGCATCAGGAGGCACCCCAAGGCATAGGGGCTGGGACTGGCACTAGGATGCCTTGCGGTGGACAGCCGAGCTCGATCCTTATAAAAGCTTTTTAACTGCAGCAGCTTTAGTGGACGCTACTGGAGCTGGAATTACGCGGCTGCTGGCATGAGACTTGCCCTCCAATAGATCCTTGTAAATGGATTTAAAGTGTATTCATTCAAATTAGAGGGACAATTTAAATTAAAAAGCTTAGAGCTGCCTCCACCACAGGGGGGCTCTCTCGACCCACCAGCGGACAGGCACCAGTATTGGGAGAGGGGGGCTGGCCGTCAGGGTTCACCGCGGCTCTGGCACAAACCCGGCGACACGGAGGTGGCACGGGCAGGAGCGGACTGGCCGTCTCGGCTTCTCACTTTTTGGATTTTAGAAGGGCATGACATGCCTATATCTGTGTCCCCCCCTCCTTTTACTCCTCCACCTCTTTTCTTTTCGCATGACTATATGTACTTGTCACTTTTCCATGTGTTAGTTGTGTCTTCTGAGCAGTTTGTCAGCTTTTGGACACCTTTGAAGGTGTTTTCTATGTGTTTCTATGTGTTTTTGTTTGCCTGCCATTGGTTTTAACGGTGTTCGAAGGTGTTCGACGAACAGTTCGACGAACACAAGGGTGTTCGACGAACCGAACTCGAACACTACGGGGGTGGCTCAACACTACTGATCACTAAAGTGGAGTTTGCCATCCACCAATACAACCAAGTCTTTTTCAGTAAGAGTTTTACCCAATGTTTTACAATTTAGTACATAATTATACATTTTATTTCTTCTGCCCAAGAACATAACCTTACATTTATGCTCATTAAATTTCATTTACCACTACTCAGCCCAAGCCTCCAGCTTACATAAATACTTCTGTAATATTAAATTATCATCCTCCTTGTTGATTACCCTGCAGAGTTTAATATCAACTGCAAATATTGTAATTCTACTCTGTATGCGCCCTACAAGGTCACTAATAAGTATGTTAAAAAGAAGAGGGCCCAATACTGACCCCTGTGGTACCCCACTGTTAACTGTGACCCAATCCGAATCTGTTTCATTAATAACCTCCCTTTGTTTCCTATCACTGAGCCAGTTGTTAACCCATTAACGCTATTTACATAGAGAGGGACATGTGGTTAATGCAGCCAATGGCACAAGCCCTTGTGTCTGGACATTGTGGATGGTTCCTGCTCCCTGATTGGCTAGCTACAATTTGCACACATTAAGTTAGGGGGGGAAAAAATTAGATTACAAGCACGCCGCTCCTCTGACCACTCCCTACTCCCTCCCCTCATCAAACAAGTACCCCCACTTATCATACATCACCACTCTCCTAGCCAAAGTGCTGAAAATACTGTAGTGGAAACGCAGTCATTTGCCGATGTTTACTGAATTTGGCCGATTCTAAGTAAAACCGCTCGGGTGTCCGATCACCTATCCAAATGTACAACGTTCGTGCCGAATTTGAAATTGGCGAACGTTTTTCGTACATGTTCACTCATCTCTACTTATCACCACCCACTTGTTATAATTCTCCAAACATTTTCTTTTTGTAATTTATTGTGACCCTTACAGGTCTTTTTAGCCATAGTGATTTCTTCCTATTTGTAGCTTGTTTATTCCCATAGGGTATATATTGTGCACAGATCCTATTCATGATACTTCTAAAAGTGTCCCATTTGCTTAGTGTAGTTATATTTCTCAGGACATCGTCCTAGTTTATGGCACTGTGATCATCTCTCAGCCATTGGAAATTTGCCTTTCTAAAGTTTAGTGTGCTTGTAGCTCCTCTACTATACATATTATTAAAGGATACATGAAAATGTATTATTTTTGTGATCACTATTGCTCAAGTGACCACAGCCCATATATTTGATATGCTGTTTGGCCTATTGTTCAATATTAGGTTGAGCAGTGCCCCCCTTCTTTTAATAGTTCAAAATGTATTGTACAATTGATGAAAAATTTATTTCATAATCCATTGTGGCTTGCGCCTTATTATTTCATGTCACATTATGTGGTGAAGGCAATGTTATGGCATGTGCATGTATTAATGGAAATGGAAAACTGGTGTTTTGGTGTTTAGTGATCTTGTGACTATGGATTGCAGTAACAAAATGATTTCTGAACTCCTTAACAGCTTTCTTACCATCCATAGACTTTAAACGTCCGGGTGGTCCATCTCCTACTGAGCAGTGACGCAATAACAATGCCTTTACTTAGAAATATATTAGTTTGTCCAATTACTTTACAAACTGTGACTAAGGAGGAGCTATTTAAAAAATGTATGCAATTCTTAAACATTTATTAAGTTATTCTTTAAAACCACATCATTTAAGCTAAAAGTCTACACATCAATCACATCTTAATGGCTTTACTTTAAATCAATTCACTGGTATCCAGAGATAAAATTCTGAAAACTATGTCACTCTCCAAATACTTCAGCACCAAAATGTTTAACATAAAATGAATAAAAAAAAATAATATGGAATAATAAAAAATATTACTCATTGCTAAGACTTTGGCCACATTAGTGTTCTGGCTTTTATTACTAACCAAACTATAAAAGCTATTGTCAATGGATAGCAATGATTTTTCAGGGACCCTGCTGATCTATAATAGGATCCATTGGGTTTCAATCACAGTATTTGTCCAATATTTTAGATAGCAGAATAGAATTTAATTCCAAAATTTCGTACACATCCATGGAAAAATGTTATTTATTTGTTGTATATATGAAATAATGCAGTAGGTTTCATTCATCCATCCAAAAACTGTTAGGCTTCAGTAAAACTGTTCTCTGATGCTATTGATTTTTCAGATGATAGAGTTTATCTATATATGACATTGCTGTAGACAGATCTGTAATGTAATTATACACATTAATATGCTTATACAACTTTAATGATTTTATGTTTTACATAAAATAATGTAATTGTAGTCATTTTTCAAGATACATACAGGGAAAAGAGATTCACACATGACATTTCCCTGCTTTTCATTACTTTCATAGTACATTTTTGTTTTGTCCTTTACCGAAATAGTTTACTTGTAATTTATATCATACATCTTTACAATTTCCTATTATTAGATGCTTCTGTCTTGTAGGAAATTATTCACTAATTTGTATCACAAATGATGAAATTTAAGGACATGAGATGTGCAAACATAAATGTGCTTACTGTATCATAAGCATTTATCATGACACCGCCAGTAATCACAAAATAAAATTATTATACAATTTTCTAAAAATATTTGGTTGAGAATTTAATTATATCAAAGGCAACCTGTCACAAAAAAACTCTTGTTACCTGCAAATACAAGGATACTCTGCAGCGAAATAGCATAAACCCAGTGCAACCAGCTTACTGGAAACTTGGCTGCAGGGAGAAAATTAAGTTTTATTCTACCGTTAGCTACAAATAGGACTAAAACATAAAGGGAAATTTAAGTTTTGAAAAAGGTTTAAATATGTTAAAAAATACTAAAATGTTAAAGCAACCAATACAATACCCATCAAAGATTTATATAATAAAAGAAAAAAAGTAACTCATAATTTAATTTATAAAGATGTGCAATAGATTTTTTGTGAATCTTGTAGGAATTCACAAAACTTGTCGAATTTGAACAATTTATGACTTGCTTTAAGTAAATTACCCTAATTGACTGCTCAATTTTACACATTAAAGATAATTGCATCAGCCAAAAAAGGCTCACATGACCTTGGGTGCAGTTGAATGGTCTTCCCTAAAATGCCTTGCAGTTATCACATCACACTTTATGGCACAGTCAATCAGAAGGAATTATCTTACAATGTAGAAATGCTAAGGCAGGGAAAGCAGCAACCATTATGTGGTGAATCTTGATAGTAAGAGGACATCAGCTTAGCCATAGATATAGGGATAGAGAGCAATAAAACACTAAATAAATTGTATAGAAATCCTTTTACTCATTCCCATATGCAGTATTGTTGAGGTTACTTTAGCATTACTAAGGCCGTTTGCATATAGAGCTTGATTGGTTGGTTATTGTACTAGGTGATCTCAGAGAATTATACACATATTTTCAGGTCAAATAAACACTTTGCTATACTTGCGATTTGTAGAAAATATATTTGTCACTAATCCGATTTTTGGACGAATTAAAATATCAAAAGATTAACTTGTCTCTAATAATTGGCATTAGTATGTCTGTCACAAATATTAATTTTTACCTGCATGATGCATAAAGAAATCTAATAAAGAATACTGCTTCCCAAAAAAACAAAACAAAATAATAATTTAAAATAAAAAAAGCTATTTACAATAAAGTAATATTTATAACAGCCTAAACTTAAATAAGCACTCCCATTAAGTTTTTATTCATTAAATGTGTGTATATGTGCATGTAGTATAGTGTGATTGTGTTAATATACTCACCTACTGCAGCTCTCTCCGGGGTCCAGCGCCGTTCTTCTCTACTTCTCAGCGACACCACCACTCTGCAGACTCTCCGGTGGTGTTCAACATTCTTATAAATGATCTAGATAAGGGAGCTGAAAGTAAAATAATCAAATTTGCAGATGATGCAAAGCTAGGAGGGATAGCTAACAATAGAAAAGACAGAGAAATTATTCAGAAGGATCTAGATAAGCTTGAACAATAGGCAATGACTAATAGAATGGTAACTAACAGGGAGAAATGCAAGATTCTACATCTGGGCAAGAAAAACGAGAGGTGGTGAGTTCTCCTTCAAAGGAAGTCTTCAAACAGATTCTGGACAGACATCTGTCTGAGATGGTTTAGTGAATCCTGCCTTGAGCAGGGAGTTGGACACGATGACCCCGGAGGACCCTTTCAACTCTAACATTCTATGATTTCTAGGATTCTATGCTTACGCTATGATCTATGTGTGAGCCAGAAGTCTCTTTTACAATGAAAGACTATAGAGCCTCGTTGTGATGCTTCATAGATGTACATGGTAAAAGTTATTTCCAGGTCACAAAGAGCGCAGTGTTACCTGGACAGTCTGCAGAGGGGTGAAAGTCACTGAGAAGAGGAGATGAACGGAGCTGGACACCAGAGAGTGGCGGGAGGGGAGTATAATAATATCCTTACACTTCATTACATGCACATATACACACATTTAATGAATGAAAAACTTAATGGGAGTGTTCTTTAACCAAAACTATTTTTAATATAGCTCTACTGATGAGCAAAATGAAAAGTTGCAAATAAGTCAAAATAAAAACAATTTTTGGTTTAATGTATGCTTGTGGAAAAGTAATAAAACATAAAAAGCTACGATATATATGTTTGATATTATCATAGTTGTACTGATATAATAGTAATATGGTATTTATTTAACTAAATAAACAGCACAAAACCTTAAATGAAAAAATGCAATGGCAAAAGAGCATTTTTATTTCCCTGGAAAGTTTAAATAAAACGAAAATGCAAGTGATCCAGCAAAAATCAATCCCCCATAAAACGAGCAATAAAAAAGGTAGAAGGTATAGCTCTGGATAAATTATGGAATGTAACAATGAGCAACCAAAAATACACTCTTGTATCTCAGGGACAAAAAAGACCTAGTCATTACTACTGGAAATTATTTGCATTGATTTTGTAGATACTGCAATGCTAATTCTGGAAACATTCATTTAAATGTGGTCAATTGATATCTCTTTATAATTATATACATATCTTTATGTTGGCTCTAACATAATAATGGAAAGTAATGGTGGTTTAGATTCAACTAGTTTTTCTTTGGCTAAAGATTGTGAAAATCTATTTCCATTGTTAACATTTCCATCATCCCTTCCACTAATAAAACACTGGGAGCATTTCACATTGCCTTTATACAAGGCCCTTTTCCCCTTCCATTTGAAAGCCTGTCACTTGTTATGAGCTCGTATACCATTTGCAATGAATTCATCGAGGTGGAAAAAAGGGAATCAGTATGAAGCAACTATGAAAGGTTGATATGAAGCTTCAAGAGCATTTAATGTGTGAATTTCCAAATCATGTCATGAAGAAACTCTTATTCCAAAGAGCTTTTCCTTTGTAAGCTAAGAATTCTTGACTAATGGACCAGGACTCGGCTGGCTCTTGCCTTTTTAAAATAGGTCATTATCACTTGACTCTGTAGTAAGAGACTGTGTGGTGTATGTTTCCTTTTAGCGTATTGGGTAATGGACCTTACAGAAAAAAGAGATTTATTGTGAGTCTTGGTGGCAAGGAGTATAATATATTAAGACAAGTATTATGTTAACAGATAACTCAAAACTATGTAAAATACAAAACCAAAATGAATTGTGTAGATTTTAAATATCATGCTTTGTCTCAGCCCTATGCAACTTTTTAAAATGCGTTGTCCACCTTTGAGGACACCTTTTTTCTTACATAAATGCATGTGTCTTTGGCTGAAAATTATTTTTGTAATTGGATTTCATTGAAAAAGTTGGACTCTGACTTCTGTATCCTGTCTATTGCACTGTATATGGCTGGCTGCAGAATAGGTTAATTGAGAATTCGCTAGTGATCTCACTCTGATGGACTAATGTGAGAATTTTTAACTCTTTTATGTCTATTTTGAGTTCTTCTGAGCTGATTTATAGTCTCAGACTTCATCAGAGTTGAATGTGCAGGGAAATAAAGAGCCTGGAAAAGCCAAACAGTATAACATTATTAATGGAACTGAATAGCAGAAATTATTCTTAGCCTCAAATACCTGCATTTAAGTAAAAAAAAAATTGTCCCCGGAGATGGACAACCCCTTTAAAGGGGTTTATGCTTTGCCATCTGAAAGAAAAATGTATTAATTTTGTGGGTTGTAATAGGGCATAATATATGCTACGGTTTTTTATATTTATATGTAAATAAACATACTTTAAGTGGCCATTTCATTAGACACCTACCTAGTGTTAGACTGCAGTACCTGGGACCCTCTAGAGAAAATAATTATTTCGGCCCACCATGGAGCTATATAGAAATAAAACAAGACCATCAATTGTGTGATTAAATATGCTTTTAATGTTGTTTGATATAAAGTACATTGGGTTTAACTAATAAATAATTAATTTACTTTACCAAATAAGAGTAAGGCCAGATGATATGGCTGAAAAAACAAAGAGGCCATCAATTGCCACATGTGTCTAAGTTTTTTTTTTTTTTTTTGCTGACCAAACTCGCATTTTAATAAACAGTTCCATTATGCGAGTTGACAGCACATAAATACCATTCCTCTTTCATCCATGTGCAATCTGTCTAAAGCACGAAATTCCCGCGACTTCCCGCTCCCACCCACAGATGTGTTTTCAGAGAAAACACACTTTGAAAAGCCAACCATGGAAAATGCACCTCAGATAACAAGTCCAAAAGGCTGGTTCAAAGCAGCTTCTCTTTGCCTTACTCCCATGACTGGCAGGTCTCCCCTGTAACAACCATGAACCATGGGAGGTAGGCCGTGATCAAGATCTGGGACAGAACAAAAATTTGGCCATCCTTTTTATTCCCACATGCTGACTTATCAATAAAACTTTAATTGTATATTTAAGTGAGTGCCATGGTATTTTGCACTATTTTTCAGTTTTGGTGAATGGGGTGAGGAGAAGCCGCCAGGGACGGACCTCTTCTACTAGTCACCTGGGAGGCTTACTTCCTGTATGGCTTATAAATGTTTGTTTCCTCTGAAATTCTTCATCACTTATACATAAACTACAGTGCAGCCAGTGTCTGATTCAAGCTGCCCCAGCCACGCTGACAGGTTCTCTTTAAAAAATGCAGCATGTAATTTTTTTCTGTGTTTTTTCATTCCTGATTTTATATTTGCAATGCATAGGATAAAACCCTAGGAAAAATCCACATGTAAGTAATGCAGATTTTGGTTCAGCATCAGATAAGTAAATTAGATTTTAACAACTTTTCTGCAACTTGTAGATTAAATTTATGTTTGGGAAATCCATATTATGTCAATTTTTTTGTCTGGAATTCATTGCAGATTTCAACCTTTACCTCACAGATATGTGGTAAGTTTGCTACTAACACATTTTCACAGTTTTTTTACATGGATTTTGAAATGAATTATTTTCCAAATCTACATGAGAAGTTGCTTTAAGTAAGCTTCTGATTGTTTTTAAATGAAAATGTGCCTTCAGTTAGTTTTTTTCAGCATGGAAAAAGAAGCAACTTGTCAATTCTTGAAATGTTACTGCTTTAAAAATGCTTTCAATTTGTGTATTAAATAAAAATGAAGCTTAAAAAAAAGTAAAAATACACATCAAGAAACACAAAAAAACATTGCTAGCATTAATCATTTTTGTGTAAATCTTCAGCCTGAAAAATCCATGTTAAAAAACTCTGTTTGATATCCACAACACAATCAGCATATAACACATGCATTTTTTGCTGCAAAAAAAAGCAGTTTTGCAAGGGTTGGTATGGGGACCTCAAAGGTTTTGCTGATAAAGAAAAAGAGCTTTCACTAATTCTGCCACCTCAATGTTTAATAGAAAGCTCTCTTTCTATGTTACCTATAAGATCATAACTGACTGAGAGTCGTTCCCCCACAATGATGTTATTGAGCAAAGGAGTTGGTGCAGACCAGAGGAGGCTGCAGATGGGAGCAATCAGGTAATCATAAGTATTTTTTTTAAAATTTTTAGCCTTTTAATGGTCCTTTACACTTGAGCAAAATGGTGGCTAGCCGGCTACTATTTTGTTGAATCTGCCAAAGTAAATTATAAAAAAATCTGCATTTTGCTCTTTTTAGTAATATTCTAGTACAAATCAGTTCCTCTCGAATAAACTATCCCATCTTTATTCTGCATGCTTTCAGCTTGCTTTTAATTTCCCGTAGCAGTTTCTCCATTTGGAGAACAATAAATGGAGCCATTGTCTAACAGGCGACGTTTTACAAATGTATTATTCCCTACAAGCATTGTTTTCTGATAGGATACTTCTATACCATGGTTTTGTAAGAAAGATACCGTACAGCTGTACATGGAGTGCCCACAGCACTGTAATATGATGGAGCCATAAAAACTCTGTAAGAAGTAGCTTTCTCCAGAATTAATGATGAAACATTTAAACCTAAAATCTATACACATATAATATGTTTGCAAAAAAATGTCTTTTGGAAATGTAATAGAGTATGTCCACGGAGCTCTCAGTCTACTGTAATTTTAGTTATTTATGAGCTCATTAATGTCTTCGAGACTCTATTAAGCAGCAGTAAAACTTCAGTTTCTCATAGTGTCAAACAGTGAGAATGAGATCATGAAAGAAAATGTCCAGGAAAGCCTTGTAAGAAAATGACAAAGACATCAGAAGGCCATTGACCAACATTATCCTATTTATTCTTTGAAAAATTCATTGAAGCTCAGGACTGAAGCATATGCTCTCCTCAAAAGTTTCTTTATATATTCAGAGGAAATCTATTTTAATGACAAAACTTACATAAAAAAGACCATTAGTTCATTCCAATTTACCTATACAGTGGGGAAAATAAGTATTTTATACACTGTGGATTTTGCAAGTTTTCCCACAAAGAATGGAGAAGTCTGTATTTTTTATCGTACACCTGTGAGAGACAGAATGTAAAATCATACAATGTGATTTTCTGGATTTTTTTTAAGCGTCTGTCTCTCACAGTTGAAATGTAGCTATGATAAAAATTACAGGTGGGAAAACTTGCAAAATCAGCAGTGTATCAAATACTTATTTTCCTCACTGTGCATGTATAAAAATGCATTTATACCCTATGCTGTCAAAACAAAGATTGTTGTAAGATGTTTGATTATATTTTAAATTTATGGTGCATTACCATTGAAGTTAGGGCATGGTTGATGGAAATAGTTAAAAATCTGTCAAATTACTTTTTTCACTTTTGCCAACTATACTGTGATTTTGAAGATTTTAGTGCTATAAAGAATGTCTGCCTGATGCTTGTTTTGATCGTTTTAAGATGAGTTCCTTGTGGATCTTCTTAAGATTCTGCTTGATAGATCAATCAATAAACCTCATTGAAAAGTCTATTCCACTCTTCCCTCTGCGATGTGATAGTGAGGTGTTGGTTGGTTGCCTTACAGCCATGAAACTAATGAAGGCTTTCAGGTCTGCAAGAGGATTGAATAGAAATACAGACAATAAGGTGAAAAAAGCAATTGGTGGTTTGGTTACCTAAACCACAAACATTTTTGTACCCAAAATAGCACCAATTTAATCTGTAGTTATCTTTAAGAAAAATAAATGACAAGCCCTCCTACAGTTCCATTGACAGAGAGAAAAAAATAATTATAGTAAAAACTCTTAGAAGGCAGAGGTATAAAAAAAATAGGAAAGTTGTCACAACCAAAACTGGCTGTGGCACCAGGGAATTAAATTGGGAATCTCATCTTCTGGAATATTCTTTATAAAGGTACTCTAGGGAAATTAAAATGTATTTACATTTACCAAACAGCAAAATCTTCAAAGGAGCATAGCCATATTACTGTTTTTAATTGCCATTTTGTGTACCTTTTTTCTAACTACTCACTGTGATGCTGTTGTTGATCCCAATTGCTCATTCTTCCTTCTGAGATATTAGATCACCGATCAAGGGGAATGGCTTTCTTCTTGCACCTTATGCAAGCCAGCATACTGACAATAGAATGTCTCGCCTGTGCCTGTCTTAGTACTGTCATGGCTAGTTGTGCCCTGTTTCCTTACTTCTCCTGTGTTCCCTGATACTTCACAGCTTGTATGTGACATTTATAGCTTCCCTTCATACAACTTGATATGTCACATACAAACTATGAAGTTGCAGGCTGAGAGCATAGAATGAACAATGTCAATGCATAATTTTTTATGGACATAGCTAGTTCTTCCCTTCCTGCTTACACTTTTACAGCTAGTATGTGACATGTCACAGCTCTCCTTGCTTCTCCTTTGCTCAGTCCACTCTACTTAACATGTTAAATTATAATAGTGTAGATGTTGACAGGGAGTGTAGAACGAGCTGTGTAAGGATTTCAGGTGGATTTTGATAAAGAAATTTATCCTTGTCTACATTATCGTTTTGCTTCTTAAAAAGGTGGTAAAGGCTACAAAACACAAATTACATCACTCTTTAGGAATCAGTGTAAGATATACATGTTAAACGTAATACATGTACTAAATATAGCATAATCAGAAATATTGTGATTCACTTTATTTGGGGTATTTTATTTTCCTTTGTATATTTTCTGTAAAATCACATTTATTCCCTATATGTTGAGTGGGCCGGTTCCTTATGATGTGATATCTGTCCAGTGCTATAAGCTCTGTCTCAATCACTCCTCATGCAATTTCATGCGGAGGATGAGGCAGACTGATCTCAACAGGATTTCCCTACTCACCTCTAAGAGCATAAGTCTCTTTCAAGTTGTGAAGGTGATACATTTCTCCTTGGAGAGAGGGACATGGCTGACCTGGCAAGTCACTGTGAAGATGATTATAAGCTCTGCAATGCTTCTCTGGGAAATTGAATATGCAAATTGCCTCTTCAGAGAGGAAGAAGACTTGAGCTCTAGTGCCACCTATTGGAAGTAGCAATCCCAGTCAGAAGCCTCTCACCTAGTCAAACCAGATCTCATACTTTGCAACATACCGAGACACCATGTCTGCAAATTGAGATTCTGATTTGGCTTTTTTCCTAAGTCATGTGGCAAGGCTCGTTAAAGGGTCAATATTGACTATTAGAATTGCTACTTCCAATAGGTGGCACTAGAGTTCTAGTCCTCTTCCTCTCTGAAGAGACAATTTGCAAGATCTGAAGGTGAAATCCTACCACAGCTTCTGCTTTTTATTATTATTATTATTATTTATTTTTCAAACACCATTGATTCCATGGTGCTGTACGTGAGAAGGGGTTACACACAGGATACAAATATAAAATACAGTGAACAAACTAATAGTGACAGACTAATACAGAGAGGAGAGGGCCCTGCCCTTGCGGGCTTACAGTCTACCGGATAATGGGGAAGGGACAGTAGGTTCCTTCTCCCTAGATAGTATTTGTTGACGAGTGAAGATGATTTTTTAACATAGAGAAAGAGCTAGTTAGGGAAAGGTAAACTATAGTATTCTGGAAAAATGTGCAATATACCAAGATCATGAAAAAACAAAATTTGCATATTCACATCTACTATGGATTCCTGGACAAACTACTGAAAATGATTTAAAGCTACTATAGTTGTGATTCATATAAAAAAGCATTGAAATCTGTGAGAAAGTCAATTTATAGCATACATTAATTATGAATATAGCTTTACAAAATATTTAATTACTAATCTGAAGGTAACATAACCACATCTCATCACAGTGCTGCCCTTTCTCATCCTAATAAATGTGCCACTTAAAAGCACAGTCTATCTTAACCACTTCGGACCAGAGCCTGTTTTTGCCTTCATGACCGGGCCAATTTTTTCAATTCTGACCACTGTCACTTTATGAAGTAATTACTCTGGAATGCTTCAACAGATCCCACTGATTCTGAGACTGTTTTTTCATGACATATTGTACTTCATGATAGTGGTAAAATTTATTTGCTATCACTTGCGTTTATTTGTGAAAAAATCGGAAATTTGGTGAAAATTTTGAAAATTTTGCAATTTTCAAACTTTGAATTTTCATGCCCTTAAATCAGAGAGATATGTCACACAAAATAGTTAATAAACAACATTTCCCACATGTCTACTTTACATCAGCACAATTTTGGAACCAAAATTTTTTTTTGTTAGGGAGCTATAAAGGTTAAAATTGACCAGCGATTTCTCATTTTTCCAACAAAATTTACAAAAACATTTTTTTAGGGACCACATCATATTTGAAGTCACTTTGAGGGGTCTTTATGACAGAAAATACCCAAAAGTGACACCATTCTAAAAACTGCACCCCTCAAGGTGCTCAAAACCACATTCAAGAACTTTATTAACCCTTCAGGTGCTTCACAGGAATTTTTGGAATGTGGAAGAAAAAAATAAACATTTAACTTTTTTCACAAAAATGTTACTTTAGACCCAATTTTTTTTATTTTCACAGAGGTAACAGGAAAAAATGGACCCCAAATTTTTTTGTGCAATTTCTCTTGAGCGCGCTGATACCCCCTATGTGAGGGAAAACCACTGTTTGGGCGCACTGCAGGGTTCGGAAGGGAAGGAGCGCCATTAGACTTTTTGAATGTAAAATTTGTCTGAATAATTAACAGACGCCATGTTGCATTTGGGGAGCCCCTGATTTGCCTAAACAGTGGAAACCCCCAAGTGACACCATTTTGGAAACTTGACCCCTTAGGGAACTTATCTAGATGTGTGGTGAGCACCTTGAACCCCAAGGTGCTTCACAGAAGTTTATAATATTGAGCTGTAAAAATAAAATGTTCACATTTTTCCCACAAAAACGTTTTTCATCCCTTAATTTTGCATTATCATAAGGGTAAAAGGAAAAATTGCACCATGAAATTTGTTGTGCAATTTCTCCTGAACACGCTGATACTCCATATGTGGAGGCTAACCACTGTTTTGGCGCACGGACAGCTTTTGAAAGGGAAAGAGCGCCATTAGACTTTTTGAATGTAAAATTTGTTTGAATAATTAGCGGACGCCATGTTGCATTTGGGGAGCCCCTGATGTGCCTAAACAGTGGAAACCCCCAAGTGACACCATTTTGGAAACTAGACCCCTTAGGGAACTTATCTAGATGTGTGGTGAGCACCTTGAACCCCAAGGTGCTTCACAGAAGTTTATAATATTGAGCTGTAAAAATAAAATTTTCACATTTTTCCCACAAAACGTTTTTCATCCCTTAATTTTGCATTATCATAAGGGTAATAGGAAAAATTGCACCATGAAATTTGTTGTTCAATTTCTCCTGAACATGCTGATACCCCATATGTGGAGGCAAACCACTGTTTGGGCGCACGGCAGCGTTTGAAAGGGAAAGAGCGCCATTTGACTTTTTGAATGTAAAATTTGTTTGAATAATTAGCGGATGCCATGTTGCAATTGGGGAGCCCCTGATGTGCCTAAACAGTGGAAACCCCCTACAAGTGACACCATTTTGGAAATTAGACCCCTCCGGGAACTTATCTAGATTTGTGGTGAGCACCCTGAACCCCCAAGTGCTTCACAGAAGTTTGTAACATCGAGCCAAGGAAATAAAAAAATCTAATTTTTTCCACAAAAATTATGTTTTAGCCCCATTTTTATATTTTCACAAGGGTAAGAGGAGAAAATGGACCCCAAAAACTTTTGTGCAATTTCTCCTGAGTACGTCAATACCCCATATGTGGGGAAAATACAGTGTTTGGGCGCACGGCAGAGTTCAGAAGGGAAGGAGCACTGTGTGACTTTTTGAACGCAAAATTGGCTGGAATCGAGAGCGGATGCCATGTCGCGTTTGGAGAGCCCATGATGTGCCTAAATAGTGGAAACTCCCCACACATGACCCCATTTTGGAAACTACACTCCTCAAGGATTTTATCAAGGGGTATAGTGAACATTTTGAATAGAGATGAGCGGTGTTCGACTCGAACTGTTCGCCAATCTCAAATTCGAGCTGTTTTGGGCGGTGTTCGAGTCGTTCGGCGAACACGAACGATTTGAACGATTGTGAATAGCAACTGCAGCATCTAAGAAGATTGACAAAGGGAAATTGCTCCCTCTGTCACTCTATTGCCTTCCCTCCCCGTATTGCGTATGTGGGGAACCGATGGTTGCTGTGACAACTGTAGGCTTTACATAGATGTTTAGTGGATAGGAAAGTTGATACTCAAATATAATGAATAGAGATGAGCGGTGTTCGACTCAAACTGTTCGCCAATCTCAAATTCGAGCTGTTTTGGGCGGTGTTCGAACCGTTCGGCGAACATGAACAATTTGAAAAAAATTCGGCTGTTCGAGGTTATGTTCGATAACTGTTCGTGCACCAAAATCATAACTGGATTTTTTCTCTGTAATGCTGAAAATTAATGTTAATACGCAGTTTGAGTGTACAGCGGGGCGGGGGGAGGGGCAGGGAATGGATCTCTGCAGAAATAATGAAGATCTCCATTTTTTTTTCTCTTTCCCGCATTTACAATGGGGAGGTACAATCTGTCAGCCTATCAGCAGCGCACACACGGAGCAAAGTGCCTTTTTTCACACAAGCAAGGGCATGTGTCATTGGCAGTGTATGTCACATGTCCTTGCCCTATAAGACCCAGCCATTTTCCCCGTCACCACCATTTTCTCACTGCTGCAGCTGCGTGTTAGACGGCACCGCTGTTGCTGTGTGCGCTATACTTTGTTAATTTGAAGCCAATTTTCGCACAAATCTACAGATAGGTTCGGAGTAGGGAATAGTTGTGATTGCAGTCCTTTTAAGGACTAGGTTACATCATTTCCTACGACATTTATCAGGCAGGTCTGTGCTCTTAAATAGATAGGTTGGGAGTAAAGACTAATTGTAATTGCAGTCCTTTTGAGGGCTAGGTTACATCAGTTCCTATCACTTTTTGCTGGGCAGGTCTGTGCCAGTGCTGTGCAAGTTTTTTTCACAGCATTTGGCTAAATCTAGCAAAGCAAATCCTTTTTGGCCTCTTGCAGTGTGTGTTAGTCAGTGGAGTAGCCTATCTGTGTTGCAAGCTACACCACCTGTGTATAGAATACACATTTTTTTACTGCACCTAGTGAAGTAAAACCTTTTGGGCATAGCATCATTCCATTAGTCCATCTATACTAACATCCACCAGGTTGAAAATTCAATATAATTTTTATCTGCATCTAGCTCTGAAAAAATATTTCGGCTTGTAGCAGTGTGTGGGACTTGTTCTATTAGTCCATCTATACTAACCTCCACCAGGTTGCAAATTCAATATAATTTTTTTCTGCATCTAGCTCTGAAAAAATATTTCGGCTTGTAGCAGTGTGTGGGACTTGTTCTATTAGTCCATCTATACTAACCTTCACCAGGTTGCAAATTCAATATCATTTTTTTCTGCATCTAGCTCTGAAAATATATTTCGGCTTGCAGCAGTGTGTGGGATTTGTTCTATTAGTCCATCTATACTCACCTCCACCAGGTTGCAAATTCAATATAATTTTTTTCTGCATCTAGCTCTGAAAAAATATTTAGGCTTATAGCAGTGTGTGGGACTTGTTCTCTTAGTCCATCTATACTAACCTCCACCAGGTTGCAAATTCAATATAATTTTTTTCTGCATCTAGCTCTGAAAAACTATTTCGGCTTGTAGCAGTGTGTGGGACTTGTTCTATTAGTCCATCTATACTAACCTCCACCAGGTTGCAAATTCAATATAATTTTTTTCTGCATCTAGCTCTGAAAAAATATTTCGGCTTGTAGCAGTGTGTGGGACTTGTTCTATTAGTCCATCTATACTTACCTCCACCAGGTTGCAAATTCAATACAATTTTTATCTGCATCTAACCCAGCCAATAGTTTTGGGCTAATAACACAGTTTGGCCACTCAGCTCTGCTCGGTTCCCATCCATTGTTTTTTATGCAAACAACTCCAGAGTTGTGAATTAGTTAACCACCAAAATGAGTGGAAAAAGGCCTGCTGCTGGTGGAAAGGGGAATAGGGTTGTTAGGAAGGGAAAAAAAGGTTGTGTCCGTGGGGTAGGTGTTAAAGCAACAGTAACATCTGCAGAAGAAAGACCATCTTCCAGCCAAACTAAGATGTCTACTTCTTTTAGCGGACAATGTGATAAGATCCTTTTCTTACGGCCACGCCAATCGCTACAAATTCCAGATGAGGCACAAAAACAGCAGATGCTTCAACGGATATCAAGTGCTCCTTTAAGTGAGCTCTCCTCCACCTCAACTTCAACATCACAAATACTCCAGTCCTCAGAGGTGTCACCCCAATCGCACTTGCTTCCTCATAGCTCCCAAGTCTCCAGCTGCCCGTCTGAGAATGGGGTAGAACAGAGGGTTGAGTCTCCAGAGCTGTTTACTCATACTATAGCCTGGGAATCAGAGGTTGGCTCCAGAGCTTCTGTGAATCCAGACGAGGAAATGATCTGCACTGATGCCCAGAATCTTTATGAGTCGGATCCAGGACCAGACGCAGAAGGTTCTGACCATAATGTAGACCCTCGTTCCCAAACTGTAACTCCTGTTGGTGGAGACAATTAGGAAGACGATGATGAGACTCAAATACCTGATTGGAGCGACAACTTTAGTTTTTTGTCAGGGCAGGAAGAGGTTGGCTCTGAGGACGACGGGTATGATAACACACAGGGTGATGATGACGAGGTTGGAGATCCCACTTACTGTCAACCCACAGTCAGCCAGTCGATGAGGTCTGCAGAGGAGGTGGAGGAGGATGCTAGTGACGACGAGGTCAGGTTGCGCCTTCCTGGACAGAGACGTAGTACTGAAAGCACGTCAACAACTGCATCCTCAAACACAACTCTGCCTCTGATCACAAGTCGTGGTGGCTCTTCAGGTCGCATGGGTGCTAAGCCTTGCATGGCCTGAGCATTTTTTCAGATCGATAAAGATGACCCAACTCGTGTTATCTGTAACATTTGTCAGCAAAAGCTAAGTAGAGGCCAAAAAATACATAGTTTGAGTACTTCATGCATGAACCGGCACATGGATATGAAGCATAAGTTGCAGTGGGAAGCGCATTGTGCTACAATGCGGCCTAGCCGGCCGGGCCAACAACTGTCTGCCACATCTTGTGCATCCGCGGCCTCTTCATCCTCTGTGACTGGGGGGAAGCAGTCACACCTGTTTTGGGACTCAGACCTGCCACCTCTTTACCCACAACAGCCAGCGTGATTGGCAGGTCATCATTTTCTTTGGAGGTGGAATCACCAGCTGGTGTTCAGCGCTGTCCGACATCGATAGCACCACCTTTGGATCAAGGCAACCTAACATGTCCGCTTGCATCTTCCTCACAGACCGGCAGTTTGCCGGGGACACCCTTATCAACCCCGTCTAAGCACAACAGCCAGCCCTCGGTCCCTCAGATATGGACAAGTAAAAGACCATTTCCTCCTAGCTATGAGAAAGCTAAGAGGTTGAATTTCACCATCTGCAAGCTCTTGGCTACAGAAATGCTGCCTTTCCGCCTGGTGGACACAGAGGATTTTCGACATTTCACCACAGACACTTGGACGAGTAGGCATGGACAGGGGCGTTACATGTCGCTGACTGGGCACTGGGTAGCTATGGTGACAGCAGGACAAGGGGCTGCTGTCCAAGTCTTGCTGTCCCCACGAGTTGTGCCTCAATCCTCTTTATCTCAAAGTTCCTCCACTGCTTCTGCCTCCTCAACCTCCTCTCAGTCCTCCACCTGCACCCAAAGCCTGTCTGGTCATGCCACAAGCTTTCTAACTGCACAGAAGGGATCCTGCACACCTCCTTACTATGCTGGCAGCAGGGCTCAACATTATCAGGCTGTTTTTACTTTGAAATGTCTGGGAAATGTGAGTCACACAGCTGAGGAGTTGTGGTCAGCTCTGGAGAACCAGTTTCATGAATGGTTGTCTCCACTGGACCTGAAACCAGGGAAGGCCGTGTGCAACAATGCTGCAAACCTGGGTGTGGCCCTTCGCCGGGGCAATGTCTCACACGTGCCTTGTATGGCTCACGTGTTGAACCTGGTTGTCCCGCAATTTTTAAGCCCACTATCCCAGACTAGATGGCCTTCTGCAGAGGGCATGGTCGCTGTGTGCTCACTTCTGCCGTTAGCATCCCGCAGCTCAGCGACTTACATCTCTACAGAAGTCGTTGGGCCTACCACTTCACCAGCTAAAATGCGATGTGCCTACCCGGTGGAATTCAACTCTGCACATGTTGCAGTGACTGTGGCAGCACCGACAAGCCCTGGTGCAATACGTTGTGACGTATAGCCTGGGCCAACGAGATCCAGAGGGGGGGGCAAATCACGCTGGAGGAGTGGTCTCAGATCAGGGACCTATGCACCCTTCTGCACAGTTTTGAAATGGCGACGAAGATGTTTAGTGCTGACGATGCCATTATCAGCATGACTATTCCGGTGATTTACATGCTGGAGCACATGTTAAACAGAATTCGGAGTCAGGTGGTGGCACAAGAGGAGGTGGAGGAAGTAGAGGAGGAGGAGTTGTATGCGGAAGGGCTAACATCTGCAAGGTCCAGACGTTCGGCAGCACCAAGGCGTCAGGCATGTGAGGGTGGGGGAGATGGTTTTACCAGGGCACATGGTAGCAGCCAAACTAGTGAGGAAGGTGCAGGAGCCCAGGAAGAAGTGGAGGACGAACTGATGGAAGACTCATCAGATGAGGGAGACCTTGATCACATTTCTGTTGTACGAGGTTGCGGGGAGGGGGCAGAAGAAGGAAGCTTGATTTTTGCCTCGCCACCAACACAACAGGGACTTGGTGCTCCTGGATGCGCAAGACACATGAGTGCCTTCTTGCTGCACTACCTGCAACATGACCCTCGAATTGTGAGAATTAAAAATAATCATGACTACTGGGTAGCCACACTGTTAGATCCCCGGTACAAAAGTAAATTTGCAGAAATGATTCCTGCCATAGAAAGAGATGCACGCATGCAGGAGTATCAGCAGAGACTGTTGCAGAATCTTACATGTGCTTTTCCCCAAAACACTAGTGGTGCACGTAGTGAATCTCACAGTTCCAACTTGCCAACCGTGGGACCGTCGAGTGTTCAGCACTTAAAACGTAGCAGAAACACAGTATCTGCTGGTAACATCAATTTTGCGGAATCATTTCACCACTTTTTTAGCCCATCCTTTGCAAGGCCACAGGAGACAAGAAGTCTGACACATAGTCAACGCCTAGAGACGATGGTACAGGAGTATCTCCAAGTAAACATTGAAGCCATGACTGTGTCACTGGACCCTTGCTCTTTTTGGGCTTCCAATCTGGATAAATGGCCGGAGCTCGCCACTTACGCCTTGGAGATCTTGTCATGCCCCACAGCCAGCGTTCTGTCTGAACTTGTGTTCAGCGCTGCTGGTGGTGTGCTGACAGATAAGGGCACGCAGCTCTCCACTGATAATGTAGACAGACTCACGTTCATAAAGATGAACAAATCATGGATCCTAAATGACTTTTCTACCCCTGTGTCATCCTGGGGATAGTAAAAGCTTGATGATTTGTTAAAATCACCTCACCAACCATTTTAAGCTTTCAAATTACTAATCATGTTTATCTGTATCTTGGCTGGAAAATAATTTGGGCCTTGTAGCAGTGTTCAGTACTGATTCTATTAGGCCATCTATACTAAACTCCACCAGATTTAAAATTACTAATCATGTTTATCTGTATCTTGGCTGGAAAATAATTTGGGCCTTTTAGCAGTTTGCAGTACTGATTCTATTAGGCCATCTATACTAAGCTCCACCAGCTTTCAAATTAATAACAATTTTTAGCTGCATCTAGCCCGGAAAATAATTTTGGGGCTCTTAGATGCGCAAGACACATGAGTGCCTTCTTGCCGCACTACCTGCAACATGACCCTCAGATTGTCAGAATTCTAAATAATCCTGACTACTGGGTTGCCACACTCTTAGATCCCCCACACTCTTCGATCAACCTTTTCATTTTAATGAAGAAGAAAAAAATGGTCATTTTTGAAATTATAAGCATTAGCAGGTTATTAGAAACTGAAACCAAACAGTTTTCAACTCAAAACTTTATTCTAGGTGATGTTACATTTGCACATAGGACCCCTTGTTCGAAAGGAGCTTCTGAACTCTCTCGTCCATTGAATTTGTCAGGTTTTGGATGGTTTCTGCTTCAATTGTTTTGCATGAGGACAGAATACCCTCCCAGAGCTGTTGCTTAGATGTGAACTGCCTCCCGCCATCATAGACACTCTTTTTGATGATGCTCCAGAGGTTCTGAATGGGGTTGAGGTCAGGGGAGCATGGGGGTCACACCATAAGTTTGTCCCCTTTTATGCCCATATCAGCCAGAGATGCAGATGTGTTATGTGCCGCTTGAGATGGTGCATTATCATGCATGAAAATGATCTTGCTGCAGAATACACGGTTCTTCCTCTTGAACCATGGCAGGAAGTGCTGTTTCAGAAACTCCACATACATTATGGAGTTCATCTTTACCCCTTCAGGGATCCTAAAGGGGCCGACAATCTCTCTCCCCATGATTCCAGCCCAAAACATTACTCCACCTCCTCCTTGTTGGTGCCGTAGCCTTGTTTGCATGGGGTGTCCATCAACCAGCCATGCTCCACTCCATCCATCTGGACCATCGAGCGTTGCATGGCACTCATCGGTGAACAAAACAGTTTTGAAGTCAGTCTTCATGTATTGTTTGGCCCACTGGAGCCGTTTCTACTTGTGTACAGTGGATAGAGGAGGTCGACAGGATGGCTTATGCACAGCTGCAAACCTCTGAAGGATCCTGCATCTTGTTGTTCAGGGGACGTTGGAGGCACCAGCAGCTTCAAAAACTTGTCTGCTGCTATGACAAGGCTTTTTAACCGCTGCTCTTTTAACCTGATGTAATTGCCTGTAGGAAAGAGTCCTCAATTTTCCCTTATCAGCACGCACACATGTCTACTGTGAATCAGCTACATACTTCTTGATTGTGCGATGATCAGGATGAAGTGTCTTGGCAATGTTGATTGTAGTCCTGCCTTGACCTAAACACTCCACAATTTGTTGCTTCTCAGCAGCCGACACATCCTTTTTCTTTCCCATTTTGGCAGAAAATGTAGGCTGTTTAATAATGTGGGACAGCCTTCTTACGTAGTCTTGCCTTTCATTGGACACACCTGCCAAACTAATTAGCACAGGTGTCTGCAATTGCTTACAGTGATATAAAGAGCCCTGACACACATCACCATCAATGAGTTTAACTGACAAACAAAAAAATTCTTACCTTATCACTCCTAAACACTTTTTGCATAATAATTTGGAACACAGTGTACATGTGCTTTTCCACAAAACACCAGTGGTTCACGTAGTGAATCTTACAGTTCTAACTTGCCAACCGTGGTCTGTATGGAGTTGTTCAATAAAGGGCCCAAAATTAAGATAACATAGACGGGAGATGTCTCTATGAATACGAATTCCTAAGTGTTTGATACCCTTTGAGGGCCAGGCAAAGGGAAAGTTGGACTGGATGGAATCCTGTATGGATTTGGGGAGGGAGACATCGAGGGCCTCAGACTTCGCTGCATTGATTTTAAAATTTGACCATGTAACAAAGTGATCTATTTCAGCCATAACAGCAGGGATGGATATATGTGATTGAGTGATATATACTAGGACATCATCAGCAAATGCAGAGCACTTGTACTCGGTGCCTCCCACCTCAATCCACCTAATATTGGGGTTATGGCGAATTGATGAGAGCAGGTGCTCCGTCACTAGGATGTATAAGAGAGGGGACAGAGGACATCCCTGCCTTGTCCCATTGATGATTATGAAAGGTGATGAAAATATTCCATTTATCTTCAGCCTAGGTGACGTATTGCGATACAGGGCCGTGATTTTGGCTATAAAAGGGTCCCCTAGACCACTACCCCAAGCTTTTTAAGAGAATAATATATGGCGTGCCAGGAGACTCTATGGAATGCTTTCTCAGCATCCAATGAGAGTATATAATTACAAATTTTTAACTGCATCTAGCCCAGGAAATACTTTGTGCCTATTAGCAGTGTCTGCTAGCGGATTATCCCAGCTGTTAAGCAAGCTACACCACCTGTAGTTTGGACACTTCATTTTTTCAAAGGAAATGGTTCGGGCCCCCGGGACACTCAGTGAAGAGCATCAGGAGGCACCCCAAGGCATAGGGGCTGGGACTGGCGGTAGGACGCCTTGCGGTGGACCGCCAAGCTCGATCCTTATAAAAGCTTTTTAACTGCAGCAGCTTTAGTGGACCCTACTGGAGCTGGAATTACCGCAGCTGCTGGCATGAGACTTGCGCTTCAATAGATCCTTGTAAAAGGATTTAAAGTGTACTCATTCAAATTAGAGAGACAATTTAAATAAGAAAGATAAGACCTGCCTCCACCGCAGGGGGGCTCGCTCGACCCACCAGTGGACAGGCACCAGTATTGGGAGAGGGGGGCTGGCCGTCAGGGTCCACCGCGGCTCTGGCACAAACCCGTCGACACGGAGGTCGCACGGGCAGGAACGGACTGGCCGTGTCGGCTTCGCACTTTTTTGGTTTTAGAAGGGCATGACATGCCTATATCTGTGTCTCCCCCTCCTTTTACTCCTCCACCTCTTTTCTTTTCGCATGACTATATGTACTTGTCACTTTTCCATGTGTTAGTTGTGTCTTCTGAGCAGTTTGTCAGGTTTTGGACACCTTTGAAGGTGTTTTCTATGTGTTTCTATGTGTTTTTGTTTGCCTGCCATTGGTTTTAACGGTGTTCGACGAACAGTTCGACGAACAGTTCGGCGAACATACAGGTGTTCGACGAACCGAACCGAACTCGAACACTACGGTGGTGGCTCAACACTAATAATGAAAACAATGGGATTTTATTGATATACAGGTGTTTAATTTGTCATAGATCAAAGTCTTATAGATCTATTAGGCTACACTGTACTCTAAGGATCGCATGTTCAAATCGCCTCGTGGAACTAATACATAGTATAAAATTAAAATGTTTTTCAATGTTTTAAAAAATAAAAAAAATCTATTTAATATTTTTTTAAATAAAAATGTGTTTAACCTCATTTAAAACAATAAAAAAGACAGTTAGGTCCAGAAATATTTGGACAATGACACAAGTTTTGACATTGTTTACCAAGTCATATTCAATATACAGTTATATAATCAATATGGTCTTAAAGTGCAGACTCTCAGGTTTAATTTGAGGGTAGTAACATCCTAATTAGGGTAAGGGTCTAGGAATTACATTTCTTTATTCTGTAACTGCCTCTTTTTAAAGTGACCAAAAGTAGTCATCTCAATCAATTATCTCAAAAGCTCTTTAATGGGCTGCATGTTAATCCATCATCAATTAAGCTGGTAAAAGGTCTGGAGATGATTCCAGGTGTGGCATTTGCATTTAGAAGCTGTCGCTGTGAAACCACAACATGCAATCAAAAGAGCTGTCATTGGAAGAGAAACAGACCATTATTAGACTGAAAATAAAGAATATATCCATCAGACAGTTGCATAAATGTTAGGAGTGGCCATATCAACAGTTTGATACATTCTGCAAGAAAAGACCACACTGGTGAGATTTGGAACTCAAAAAGGCCTGGACGTCCACGGTGATAGATGATCGCAGAATCCTCTCCATGGTGATGAAAAATGAAGTCTCTCCAGGAAGTAGGTGCTTCAGTATCTAAGTCTACCATAAAGATAAAACTTCATGAGAACAAAATCAAAGGGGTCACAATACGGTGCAAACCATTAATCAGCATTAAAAATAAAAAGGCCAGATTAGAAAACATCTAAAGAAGCTAGCCCAGTACTGGAAAAATATTCTTTTATTGATGATGTTTATTGATTAGTTTATTGATGATGTGACTGAAGACAGAAACAACTGGATAAATTCTGAAGTGTACATACACTCGACAGCGCTTCACAGTACAGATGGACAATGACCCAAAAGATACTGCAAAATCAAACCAGGAGTTTTTTAAGACAAAGAAGTGGCATATTTTGCAATGGCCGAGTCAATCACCAGATCTCAACCCCATCAAGCATGCATTTCACATGCTTAAGACAACATTTAAAGCAGAAAGACCCACCAATAAGCAACAACTGAAGTCAGCTGTAGTAAAGGCATGACAAAGCATCAAAAAGGAGGAATCCCTGCGTTTGGTAACGTACATGCCTCCCCGACTTCTGGCAGTCATTGTCTGCAAAGGATTGTCTACAGAGTATTAAAAATGAACATTTAAATAAAAAATAGTGGCAAGCAGATTCCAAATTGCAAAGATTCAGTCACTGTTTAAATATTTCTGCACCTAACTGTATATCTGGTATCTTCTAAACCGTATTGGCCAGCATTAAACAACAATATAACAGCATAAAATAACGACAATCAGAATAAAAAGAAATTCACCCCACCTCTCATAAAATGACAAACAAAAATGTTTCATGAACCCCAAAGTTATACCAATGAAAATTATAACTCATTACACAAAAAATCAATCTCTCAAAGAGCTATGTACTCAGAAAATGAAAGAGGATTGGCTCTCAAAATATGATGCAAATAAATTATTTTTCAGCTTTTTTCTTGTGAATAATAAAACATAAAAAATATATGAATTTAGCATCAACATTATCATTCTGACCCAATAAAGAGAGGGTAATTTATTTGTGTAGTAAATGAAAATTGTCAAATTTAAAATGTCAAAAAACAGCAGAGTTGCTTTGTTTTAATTTCTTCCTATAAAGAGTTAACAAAAATTAGGTATTAGGTTACATGTACCCCAAAATGATAGAACTGACAAATACAACACATCCCACAAAAATCAAACCTTGATACAGCAATATAGACAAAAAAAACGAAATATGACTCCTGGAATGCGGCAATGAAAAAATGTAAAAAGGTTTGTGGACATTAACTTCATATTAGGCCTGGTTCTTAGGACGTTAAGGTATGCTAATTACATTGCAGAAAATATACTGATGCCAGTTCATATTATGCTATAAACTTACAATATAATGTGTTTACGTATTACGGAGGTGTAATAATAATGATAATTTGATTACAACCTTTTTTTCACAAGGCTTTAATAAATACGCCTATAAAACAAATTTAGGTATTATTTTATACATTTTACTATTAAAATTTTACAACTCACTTGGAAACATTTTTCCTCTACAAACGTTTATGGGAATGCTGTGGCTGAAAGCAATAAGATGTACACATCTTCGTAAACCGGTCATGGCTTTTTTTCACTATTTATTCTTGCACATAAAATATTTCCCTGATATGAGCTACCGATTGCTTCAGGGTTTCAGGAGAGATTTTTTCCCTGTCCTTCCATTGATGCAAGACCCAGTAAGAGAAACAAATTGTCACCATGAATTTTATTAAAAAAAAATAAAATGCAGTCAGGCAAATCTTTGAGACAGCAGCTGGGAATTTCTGTGTCTATGTTATTTAATGGACCTTTTATAATTTGCCGGCTTGTTAGACAGTACCTGACCATCTGTGTGCCTGAAAAATAAGTTTACAGTAATCATGATGAGCAGTTCATTCTCATATACTAAATTTTGCCATGACATATGCCACTGTCAACAGAGAATTGAATTTCAAGGTCTTATGTTCGAGAAGATGAGATGCAATAATTGTTGTTAAAAAAAACTATTGGAGAATGTTATATATAAGATTTGTATGTGTGAAAGAAGCATCAGGTGCAATCATCCTTTGCCTCAAATACCATTAAAGGGAAGCTACCATTTTTAACCTTAAAATGGAGCATCCTATCTTCTGATAATGTGGAAATTACAGTTTAAGGGTTCAACTATAAAGCACTTGCATGCTTTCTGTTATAGATGTGCTAAGAACAAAAATGCAAAGTGGAACTAATAAAATCTCTTTATACTTTTGTAAGTGATAAATTGGCAATATATACTGACACATATCAGTTCTTCAATCTCATCCTCTGGTGACTGCATACAGACATTATGTGCTCTCTTTCACTGAGAGCTTAGAAAATTCAATGATAATCAAAATGCTTCTGCTTCTGTATTGCTTCTGTTATAAATGAATGCTGAGAAGAAACACAAAAGAAAACTATCCAAGCGGCTAAGCAAGTGAAGTCACATATGAGGTAACATGTCATGTACAAAAAAGAATACATCAATGTAATACGTTTTATATAATCCAGTATTATCAGTTCCTGGAAAAAAACAATTATGTTGGTACAATGTAAAATACACAGTATTAACACATTATTAAACTTCTTAAGACTAGAGCTCCATAGCAGCACAATTCCGATTTCATATGATGTTCACTAGGTTGCTTTCAACTTTAAACTTAAAGTGTATCTTTTCTTTTAACCTAAACAAAAACGAAAAGCATAGTCATGCTGCCTTAAACCCCCACAACAAGTTAAAACCGCTTTTGATGCACAGGCCAGTTTTATATGTTCAAGAGAACCTGTCAAGTCCTTTTTCAATAACTAACATGGTCTTCTCAAGAAAAACTTCCTACTATTTATCTCAAAAAAACACTTTTTATCCTTAGGTGATTGCATCACATATCTTCTCTCTAAGCCGTAGGGGTCGCACTTTCTATACTTCCAATCACAGTCCTCTTCAAATTATTCATGCTCATCGCGGCCTGATTGATTGCCTGAACTAACCCAATGTCAAGGCAATCGCCCAGTAAATCCCACTCTTGTGCACTGACTATCAGGTCCCCGTGCATGCGTACTGAATCTGGGTGTACGTCCCCAGCTTCATTTCAGATCTGCGCATGCTCTGGAGCCGTGGGAACAGAGTGCCATGCATAGCGTGCGTGACCACAATGCTTATAGTCCTGCTCATCGTTGTTGGCACCCATGAAGTTTAAGTACATAATATGGAATATCTTCTGAAAAAAAGAATCAAGTGAAGCAGTTTTTTTGTATAGAGCTCTCATGTTAAATAAAAAAGAGCAAATGATAAATAATAATTTAAAACTAAAAACAATGGGAAGGAAAAATAGAGAATCCTAACGCTTGCTGTGTCACTGATATTGGCACCCTTTACATTAATTTAGTATGGAAACACATTTTGACTCGCCTGTGGTAAATCACAAAAGAGATTCACGTGTGATTGTCAGTGCCCATGTTACATGAATTAGCCAATGAATGATGGCTTTTTAAAAAGTCACATGGTAGGCCATGTTCCTTTGTCACAATGTTGAAGACAAAAGAGCTGTCTGAGGACATCCGATCTGCTATTATTAGCAAACACAAGACTTCCAAAGGATGTAAGGCCATCTCTAAAGACCTTGGTATCCAAGACTCAACAGTGCACAATGTTATTAAAAAGTTTTCCAAGCAAAAAAAATGGACTGTTTTAAAATGGCCAGCAATGAGTCCTGACCTCAATCCTATTGAAAATCTTTGGGGTGAGCTGAAATCTGCCATTGAGAAAAAGAACCCTGCAAACATTCAAGAGCTTGAACAAACTGCAAAGGAAGAGTGGGAGAAAATTCCAGCTGAGAAGTGCAAGAAACTTATAGATGGCTACAAGAAACGTTTGCAGGCTCTCAGCAATGCCAGAGGGTATGCAACCAAGTATTAATTAGGGGTGCCTTTATTGCTGCATATGCTGTTTATTCTGTTTTTTTATTTGGAATTGCAACATGGAAGTTGAAAAACAATGTTTTATTGTTGCATTACTTTGGACCTCTAATTAAAAAATCCTGAGAATATAATGTTGGTACATTTCCATTTATTTCTTAAGATATTGTACAGTCTTTCAAAAAAATGAAGAGGTGCCAGTAATGGTGAGCAGCACTGTACATCACCTAGCCACTGACTTATTGCAGCTCTGTAGCAAACTTTTAAGTTCGAGTTTGCTTATCTCTAGTACTGACCTGAAGAATAAAGCCATACAATCAATTCTACTGCAGAATAAGCATCATAAAAAATAAAACTAATTCTTGACTTGCTGTTGATTTGTTTATTCTGCCTACCAAAGATCGCAGTAAGGCTAGACTCACATCTATCCTGTGCTCTACTCTGTGTGTAAATCTCTGAAATATCTGATTCAGACGGAACCTCTGGCAGAAGATTCCCTATAATGAGATAGATGGGGACATTGTTGATGCCGTCTGACCTGTAATCCAGCGGTATCTGTCTTTTTAAGCATGCATAAAAGCGCAAACGGCCATAATTTTGTGCACTTCTGAAAAGAAGGACACAGCTGAACAGAGGCCACATAGAGTCTAGAGCCAACCTGCTGCCTCATTATAGTGAGTGGATCTGTCGAGGGTGTCATCTGAATCACATCATTCAAAGATTTAGATGGAAATACCAATATAAGTGCTCAGCGTATAGCACTGGATAAATGTGTTCCCAAACATTTTGTAAAATGATGCCAATAAAAGCTTCAACTTAATCCACAAAAAAGGCAAGTCCCCACTCAGGTCCATCATCTGTTAACAGAAATATAAGGGGTTTCCATGTTACTGGTAACACAAAGGCTCTGGAAAAGCAAAATGGCTCACCCTAAATGAAATTCAGCAAATTCTGTGCTCCCAAATCCAAATATGCCTCTCCATTCTGAGCCTGAATGTGCCTAAACCACATTTAGGGTCTATATGTTTGTCAGTACTGTAATGATGAGAGTCCGCTTAATTTACAGCGTGCGTGTGTTTAGAAGCATGAGCTGGGCAGCACTATGTATGGGCACAACAATGTACTGGGTACTACAACGGCAGATTTGCAATTTTCATTCAGCAACATCTATTGCTGTTTGTTTCTGGAAAACACCCATGAAGTCAAAATGCTAACTACACCTGTAGATAAATTCCAAGAGGGGTATCATTTACAAAAAGGGGTCAC
The DNA here is from genome assembly GCF_046119375.1 of Phyllobates terribilis. Taxonomy (NCBI): domain Eukaryota; kingdom Metazoa; phylum Chordata; class Amphibia; order Anura; family Dendrobatidae; genus Phyllobates; species Phyllobates terribilis. Next base: position 291,284,410 of record NW_027362769.1, read on the forward strand.
TTAGAGGCTTTGTATATGGAGTCCACAAACTATTCTAGGAAAATCTGTGCTTCAGAAGTCAAATAGCGCTCCTTCCCCCCGAGTATCTCCTTGTGACTAAGCAATCCTATACACATATGGGGCATTACCACATTCAGCAGAAATTGTGTAACAAATTTTAGTGCCCTTCTTATTGATATCACCATGTGAAAATGTAAAATCTGGGGCTAAAACAACATTTTTGCAGTAAAAATGTAATTATTTTTTTCTTCACCGACCAATAGTATAAGTTTCTGTGACACACCTGTGTTGTCAATTTGATCACTGCACCCTTGATGAATTCATTGAGGAGTGTAGTTTGCAAAATAGGGTCACTTTTGGGAGGATTCTGCTGTTCTGGCACCTCAGGGGCTCTGCCAATGTGACATGGCAACCGCAAACCATAACAATAAAATCTGCTCTATAATATGGCGCTCCTTTCCTTCTGAGCTTTGTACTATGCTTTAAAAGTAGTTCTTGACCACTTATGGGGTATTGGCATACAAAGGAGAAATTTAGCAACAAATTGTACAATTATTTTCTCCTGCTTGTGAAAATGAATAATTTGGGGCTAAAGCAACATTTTTGTAGTAAAAGTGTATTTTTTTTATTTTCACAGCTCAACGTTATCAAATTATGTGAAACACCTTTGGGTTCAAGGTGCTCACCACACCTCTAGATAAATTGCTTGAGGTGTGTAGTTTCCAAAAAGGGGTCAATTGTTGGGGGTTTACATTGTTTAAGCACACCAGGGGTTCTCCAAGCGTGACATGGCGCCCACAAACCATTCCTTCAAAGTCTGCTCTCAAAAATGTCGCTCCTTCCTTTCGGAGCTCAGCAGTGTGCCCAAACAATAGTTTCCCACCACACACTGGATAAAAGCGTACTCACGAGAAATTGCACAACAAATTTTCCGGTCCATTTTCTCCTGCTACCCTTGTAAAAATGAAAAGTTTTGTGAGAAAAATGTAATTTTTCTAATTTCAGGCTCAACATTATCAAATCTGTGAAGCACCTGTGGGTTCAATCTGCTCACCACACCTCTAGACAAAATTCCTTAAGTGATGTAGTCACTTGTGGGGGGTTTCATTATTCAGGTATATCAGGGACTCTACAATTGTGACATGGCATCCGATGTCTATTCCAGCCAATTTTCCCTTCCGAGCCCTGCTGTGTTCCCAAACAGTAGTTTTCACCGCATATGGGCTACTTTTATACTTAAGAGAAATTGGACAACAAATTGGGCTATCTACTTTCCCCTATTACCCTTGTTAAAATGAAAAATTTGGGGCTAAATCAACATTTTTGTGGAGAAAATGTATGTTCAACGTTATCAAATTCTGCAAAGTGCCTGTGGGTTAAAAGTGCTCACTCCAGCTCTAGATACATTCATTGAGGGGTGTGATTTCCAAAATAAAGTCACTTTGGCAGTTTTCCACTGTTAAGGTACTTCAGGCACTCAGCAAACCATCCACTATCTATTCCAGCCAATTTTGTTCTTCAAAAATCAAATTATGCTCTTTCCTTTACGAGCCCTGCCGTGTGCCCAAACAATAGTTTTCCACCGCATATGGACAATTGGTGTACTCAGGAGAAATCGCACAACAATTTTTGGGGTCCATTTTCTCTTGTTACTCTTGTGAAAATGAAAAAAATTGAGTTAAAGCAACATTTTTGTGGGAAAAATGTATTTTTTCATTATCACAGCTCAATTTATTCAAATTCTATGAAACACCTGCGGGTTCAATGTGTTCACCACGCCACTAGATAAATTCCTTGAGCGGTGTAGTTTCCAAAATGGGGTCTCTTGTGGGGGTTTCCATTGTTTAGGCACATCAGGGGCTCTGCAAACGTGACATGGCATCTGCTGTTTGCTGCCGCCAGTTTTGCACTTCAATCATTAAATGGCCCTCCTTTCCTTACAAGCCCTGAGGTGTACCCAATCAGTAGTGGTACACCACATATGGGGTATTTCCACACTCAGGAGAAATTGCACAACAAATTTTGATGTCAATTTTCTCCTGTTACCCTTGTGAAAATGAAAAGTTTGGGGCTAAAGCAACATTTTTGTGGGAAAATTTATTATTTTCATATTTTCCTTCCACATTTATTTAATTCCTGTGAAGCACCTGAAGGGTTAATATAGTTCTTGAATGTGGTTTTGAGCCCTTTGATCTATGCTGTTTTTAAAAAGGTGTGACTTTTGGGTATTTTCTGTCACATAGACTCTTCAAAATTACTTCAAATGGCACGTGGTCCCTGAAAAATGGTTTTGTAAATTTTATTGGAAACATGAAAAATTGCTGATAAAGTTTTAACCCTTCTAACTTCCTAATAAAAAAAAATAGGTTTCAAAAATGATGGTGATATGAAGTAGACATGTGGCAAATGTTATTTGTTAACTATTTTGTGTGATATACTGTAACTCTCTGATTTAAGGGCATAAAAATTTAAAGTTTGAAAATTGTGAAATTTTCAAATCTTTCGCCAAGTTTCTGATATTTTTACAAATAAACACAAAAAAAATTTACCTAAAGGTACCAATACCAAAAAAGTACAATGTGTCACAAAAAAACAATCTCAGAATCACTGGAATACGTGGTATTTTAAAAATTGATTTGTAAATTGTCTATTGCACAAATAGACAAATGAGAACAAATTATTTAAAAGTATAATGATTTTTTAAGGGAATCTGTCAGCAGGATTTCAACCCCCCTCAAACCCCCTCAAGTCCAACAATACCAGTCCCTTCCTCCTTTACTGAGAAATCAGCATTTGAATTCATATACAAATAAGGCTAAGGACTATGATAGCTCTGAAGCCTTTGTCACTCCAACTCTATTCTCCGCCCAGCGTTGCCTTATTTAATTTTACAATAAAAATATATTTTAGTTGTGGTTCATAATCTGTTGAAGCCCTCTGTTATATATGACATACAGAATGCTTTCTTCATCATACTACATAGAAAAGTGTGCAAAACTGGTGCAAGCAAAAGCTGGAATAGTGGCCCACAGCAAAAATGCATTAAATAAGTGTGAGACTGTGAGAGGAGAATACTAGTCTGAATATGTATATAAAGAGATTTAGAGTACTTTTATTCTACATTTAAATTGGTCCTTTTATCTTCTCAGTATCTTACCTGAGTAAAGTGTATTAATCTGATTATGTGAATACTGTGGTTCTGGGCATCCCGACTTATTATGCGAACTGGGCTCTGTTATACAGGCTAGTCATATGCTGGCTCTGTGAATACAGAGAGGCCCATTTACATGTACAGTTGGTAATCTATAGAGGGTCAGTATAGGGCACATTACAGTCAGTCGACTCTGAGCTGGAGCACCATTTGTGGTTTGTTATGGAGGCAACCTCTGTTGCAAGGCAGGGAATAAAATTTGGACATACTAGATTATTTTAAAGACTTGTAGTGCTTTGACATATTGATAAAGTTTACCATATGTATTCGCAATACAGAAAACTGACTAATATGAATGCATATCTCTATTTACCATGAGATAGATCAAGGCTTTACCTGTGTATAACTGCCATGTATTTTGACTGTGTTTGTTAGGGTATAACTTCTGTGTAACCAACATACAAAATTTTTCGGACTATAATACTCACTTTGTTCCTCCAAAATTTTGGAGGAAAGTGGGGGTGCATTTTATAGTCCGAACATATGTTCTGTGACTGGTTGGGGGGCTGGTGGGGAGTGGTAGTGGCGGAGGAGCAGGGCACAGGAGCCAGCAGCCGCCTTCTGCAGTCTATGCTGTGCCCGCTGCTAAAGAAAATGAACATTAATTTTCCTTAATAGCGCGCACACTGTAGAAGCAGCGCGGCTCCTGCTGCAGCCAAAGGTCTTTCTGCCTGCTATTAAAGCTCATGAATATTCACTACAACCCACTCCCATGGGTTATAGTGAATATTCATGGTCTTTAATAGTGGGCACACTGACCACCGAGGGCAGCAGGAGTAGCGCTGCGGCTACAGTGTGCACGCTATTGAAGAAAGTGAATGGTCACTGCTCCCCACGCACAGAGTCCCGTCGAGGGCAGCAGTGACTGTTCCGGCACAGCACTCCACTGTGTGAGGGCGCATGGCAGGAACGCCATGCGCTCCCTGCCTTCCACACTCACACAGTGAGAGTGTCGGCAGCAGTGTGGGATGCAGCGCTAGAGGAGAGATGAGGTGACTATGATTGTTTATTTTTTTTTGTGGGTAGCATGATGGGGATCAGGGGGTGCCAAGCATACCAGGATGGAGGGATGCCATACATACCTGGATGAGGGATCAAGGGGTGCCATGTATACCAGGATGGAGGGGTGCCAAGCATACCAGGATCAAGGGGTGCCATTCATACCAGGAAGAGGGGTGCACAGCATACCAGGATCAAGGGGTGCCATGCATACCAGGATGGGGGAATCAAGGGGTGCCATGCATAGCAGGATGGGGGATCAAGGGGTGCCATGCATGCCAGGATGGTGGAATCAAAGGGGTGCCAAGCATAACAGGATGGGGAATCAAGGGGTGCCATGCATACCAGGATCAAGGGGTGCCATGCATACCAGGATCAAGGGGTGCCATGCATACAAGGTTTGGGGATCAGGGGGTGCCATGCATACCAGGATGGGGGATGAAGGGGTGCCATGCATACCAGGATGGGGGATCAAGGGGTATCATGCATTCCAGGATCAAGGGGTGCCATGCATACCAGGATCAAGGGGTGCCATGCATACCATAATCAAGGGGTGCCATGCATACCAGGATGGGGGATCAAGGGGTGCCATGCATACCTTGATGGGGGATCAAGGGATGCCATGCATGCCAGGATGGGGGATCAAGGGGTGCCATGCATACCAGGATGGGGATGAGGGCCCCGTATACCAGGATGGGGATGAGGGCCATATATACCAGTATGGGGATGAGGGCCACATATACCCTGAAGGAGGGGCCATACATACCAGGATTGCCGTATGTTGAGTCAGGATGGAATTTTTTTCCCCAATGTAAAGCTTAGAGTTTGCCACATGATTTTTTTTGCCTTCCTATGGATCAACATGTTAGACTATGGGTTGAACCAGATGGACTTAGTCTTCCTTCAGCCTTCCTTCCTCCAATTTTTCACACCTGGATTTCGGGATCCTTTGCCATTCTTCTTTGCAGATCCTCTCCAGTTCCGTCAGGTTGGATGATTAACGTTGGTGGACAGCCATTTTCAGGTCTCTCCAGAGATGCTCAATTGGGTTTAGGGCAGGGCTCTGGCTAGGCCAGTCAAGAATGGTCACAGAGTTGTTCTGAAGCCACTCCTTTGTTATTTTAGCTGTGTGCTTAGGGTCATTGTCTTGTTGGAAGGTGAACCTTCGGCCAAGTCCAGAGTACTCTGGAAGAGGTTTTCATCCAGGATATCTCTGTACTTGGCCCCATTCATGTTTCCTTCAATTGCAAACAATCGTCCTGTCCCTGCAACTGAAAAACACCCCCATAGAATGATGCTTCCCCCACCATGTTTCACTGTTGGGATTGTATTGGGCAGGTGATGAGCAGTGCCTGGTTTTCTCCACACATACCACTTAGAATTATCACCAAAAAGTTCTATCTTCGTCTCATCAGACCAGAGAATCTTATTTCTCATAGTCTGGGAGTCCTTCATGTGTTTTTAGGCAAACTCTATGCGGGCTTTCATATGTCTTGCACTGAGGAGAGGCTTCCGTCGGGCCACTCTGCCATAAAGGCCCGACTGGTGGAGGGCTGCAGTGATAGTTGACTTTGTGGAACTTTCTCCCATCTCCCTACTGCATCTCTGGAGCTCAGCCACAGTGATCTTGGGGTTCTTCTTTAGCTCTCTCACCAAGGCTCTTCTCCCATGATTGCTCAGTTTGGCTGGATGGCCAGGTCTAGGAAGACTTCTGGTGGTCTTAAACCTCCTCCATTTAAGGATGATGGAGGCCACTGTGCTCTTAGGAACCTTGAGTAATGCGGAATTTTTTTTGTATCCTTGGCCAGTTCCTTTGAGCTCATGATTCTCATTTAGTCTGACATGCACTGTGAGCTGTGAGGTCTTATATAGACAGGTGTGTGCCTTTCCAAATCAAGTCTTATCAGTTTAATTAAACACAGCTAGACTCCAATGAAGGAGTAGAACCATCTCAAGGAGGATCACAAGGAAATGGACAGCATGTGACTTAAATGAGTGTCTGAGCAAAGGGTCTGAATACTTATGATCATGTGATATTTCAGTTTTTCTTTATTAATACATTTGCAAAAATTTCTACATTTGTTTTTTTTAGTCAAGATAAGGTGCAGAGTGTACTTTAATGAGAAAACAATTAACTTTTTAGAATTTACCAAATGGCTGCAATGAAACAAAGAATGAAAAATTTAAAGGTGTCTGAATACTTTCCGTACCCACTGTATGTCTATGATACTTCAATAGTCATACTTATCCTGGACTTTTTTTTCTCCTTTTTGCATGTTTGGACCATTATAAAGTGTTTATTTTTAAGGAAAATCTAATAAATATTATGATTTTATAAGCTGATCTTTCTGTAAATCTTTGATTTTAATGGGTGGCACTGTCAAACATTCTTAGTTGTTGGTGATTTATACCAAATAGGTGTGCAAAAACAGACATGCACAGTGAAATATCTGCATTTTTTTTCTCTTTAACAAAAGTCAAACCCCTTCACATAATTGCTGTAAACATAAATAATAGGTAAACATGCAGAAAGCCAGCACCTACAACAGAGAACTGCATTGGTGGAGCATGCACATTTGTAAAATTTGACTAGTGAAACAGATGTGCAAAAAAATTATCTGCAACACATTTTGTGAGGTAGACAGTCACAGTTACAGTTATATGAAAAAGTTTGGGCACCCCTATTAATCTTAAGCTTAATGTTTTATAAAAATTGGTGTTTTTGCAACAGCTATTTCAGTTTGATATATGTAATAACTGTTGGACACAGTAATGCTTCTGCCTTGAAATGAGGTTTATTGTACTAACAGAAAATGTGCAATCTGCATTCAAACAAAATTTGACAGGTGCATAAGTATGGGCACCCTTATCATTTTCTTGTTTTAAATACTCCTACCTACTTTTTACAGACTTACTAAAGCACTTTTTTTGGTTTTGTAACCTCATTGAGCTTTGAACTTCATAGCCAGGTGTATGCAATCATGAGAAAAGCTACTTAAAGTGGCCACTTGCAAGTTGTTCTCCTGTTTGAATCTCCTCTGAAGAGTGGCATCATGGGCTCCTCAAAACAACTGTCAAATGATCTGAAAACAAAGATTATTCAACATAGTTGTTCAGGGGAAGGATACAAAAAGCTGTCTTAGAGTTTTAACCTGTCAGTTTCCACTGTGAGGAACATAGTAAGGAAATGGAAGAACACAGGGACAGTTCTTGTTAAGGCCAGAAGTGGCAGGCCAAGAAAAACATCAGAAAGGCAGAGAAGAAGAATGGTGAGATCAGTCAAGGACAATCCTCAGACCACCTCCAGAGAGCTGCAGCATCAACTTGCTGCAGATGGTGTCACTGTGCATCGGTCAACTATACAACTCACGTTGCACAAGGAGAAGCTGTATGGGAGAGTGATGCGAAAGAAGCCGTTTCTGCAAGCACGCCACAAACAGAGTCGGCTGAGGTATGCAAAAGCACATTTGGAGAAGCCAATTTCTTTTTGGAAGAAGGTCCTGTGGACTGATGAAACCAAGATTGAGTTGTTTGGTCATACAAAAAGGCGTTATGCATGGCGGCAAAAAAACACAGCATTTCAAGAAAAACACTTGCTACCCACAGTAAAATTTGGTGGAGGTTCCATCATGCTTTGGGGCTGTGTGGCCAATGCCGGCACCGGGAATCTTGTTAAAGTTGAGGGATGCATGGATTCCACTCAGTATCAGCAGATTCTTGACAATAATGTTCAAGAATCAGTGACAAAGTTGAAGTTACGCAGGGGATGGATCTTTCAGCAAGACAATGATCCAAAACAACGCTCCAAATCTACTCAGGCATTCATGCAGAGGAACAATTACAATGTTCTGGAATGGCCATCCCAGTCCCCAGACCTGAATATCATTGAACATCTGTGGGATCATTTGAAGAGGGCTGTCCATGCTCAGCGACCATCAAACTTAACTGAACTGGAATTGTTTTGTAAAGAGGAATGGTCAAAAATACCTTCATCCCGGATCCAGGAAATCATTAAAAGCTACAGGAAGCGACTAGAGGCTGTTATTTTTGCAAAAGGAGGATCTACTAAATATTAATGTCACTTTTCTGGTGAGGTGCCCATACTTATGCACCTGTCAAATTTTGTTTGAATGCAGATTGCACATTTTCTATTAGTACAATAAACCTCATTTCAAGGCAGAAACATTACTGTGTCCAACAGTTATTACATATATCAAACTGAAATAGCTGTTGCAAAAACACCAATTTTTATAAAACATTAAGCTTAAGATTAATAGGGGTGCCCAAACTTTTTCATATAACTGTATATCTGGATTTTGGACAATTTTCTTTAGTATTTAAAAAAAAATAATTATTCCCACCTTCACAATAAGGATTGCACAATACATTCTAAAACTCAATGCAGTTGCGTGTAATAAGCAAGCACACCATCTCTGGATGGCACTGATTTCTGGAAAAAAAAATTGTTCTGCCTCGCTGCTTCTTTCTAGTGCATTAGGAATGAAGAACAAAACATGTGTAGTGGTAATTCAAATGCAGGAGGACAAATACCAGCTACAACATATAACTAATCAGTCACACTAAGTCTAGTGTTGCTGCTGGCACCTCTCCTGTTTTTCTATACCCCTATAAATTTACTTATTCTATTATTCCAAGATTACTATACTTATCTTCTTGAATGTTGCAGTTGTACAACACACACTCTCTGGATTATTTGTCCAATATTACAGGACTTTCACTTGATAACTCTGTTGCTGATCTGTAATTTCTGACATCTTCACAATATCCTAAAATCACCCTAAAATCGCCGCTGAATTCATTCACTGCCTCAACTTATGCTCAGGTTATGATAGTCCTTCTTGATTGGCTGCATTGGCTGTGCTATATCATGTGATGTGACAGCTGCAGTGCATTATGGTAAAGTCTGCAGCATAGTGCCGGAGGTCATGTGAGCCTTCTGTGGAATATGCAGTCTTTTGCAGTGTGTAGAATAGAAGAGGACATTTTTTTATGATTCATATGGATTGAATTGCACATTGTTTGAATTCACTGGGACCTGCGAATTTGATTTGCATTGAATCAGTTTACTCAGCTCTAGTAATTAGTCATTAGTTTTCAGTTAGCTGATAAAAAGAGTTCACTTTTTATTTCATTTTTACACTGTGTTAAATCCTGTATATGGTCAGTCATTTGGTTTAGCTCATCATGTGACATTTTATTCTTTCTATTTAGAGACAGTAAATTCTTCATGATGCCACTTTATTTTTTTTATTCCCCTTGTTTACCATGTGACTCATTTATATTCATTTAATTTTCCTATAATCATGCCTTCATTTCAGTTTTCCCAGTTATTTGTGCTACTGTGAGAAACCTACGTGGCCTCAACATGCTACCATGAAATGCAGAAAAGTAGAGTTGCCCGAAAAAATAGATTATGTAGAATAAAAAGACTCCCGACATTCACATAGATTATTTAATCTTGAATCTTTTATTCTCAGAACCTTGACAAGTTTTAGCCCATCTAAATCTTTCAACAGCAGTAGATACAATAAACACACAATCTCAATATATAAAGAGTCTCATAGAAATGACATTAGTAACATCAGGCTATGTGCCCACGATGCAGAAATGCTCCGGATTTTTCCTGAGCGTTTCTGCATCTCTCTGGCAGAAAAAACACAGATTGCACATGCGTTTTTCCTGCCAGGGACAAGTGGAAGTGAAGTGTTCTTCTCATGCATTTCCGCATGCGGGTTGTCAAGCGCTTTCCAAGCGATTTTTGCTTCACTTGGAAAGTGCTTAACAACTTGGTCACACTATATAAATCCATGCAAACAACGTGGATTTATATAGTGTGACCGAATAAATGGTAAAAAATAAAAAATAAATATTATACTTACCTTCTGATGGCCCCCGGTGTCCTTGTGCTGGCTTGCCGGCAGCTCGCGGTAGACTAAAAGGGCCTGCCATGACGTCATTTAGTCATGTGACGGGTCACACGACCACCGACGTCAGCGGTCGCGTGACCCGTCACATGACTAAATGACGTCACCGCAGGTCCTTTTAGTCTACCGTGAGCTGCCGGCAAGCCAGGACAAGGACATTGGGGAACATCAGAAGGTAAGTATAATGTATATTTTTTTATTTTATTCTTTTTTTTACAGGTACTATGGTACCCGGGTCTGGAGGAGAGTCTCCTCTTCTCCAAACACGGGTACCATCCGCACATTGAACTGCATGATATCCGCATGTGCAGATGCAGTCATGCGGATGTCATGCGGTCCAATGCAAGTCAATGGCGGTGAAAACGCGGCGATTCCGCAAAATAATTGGTAGTGCTGCGGATTTTTCCACAATGATAATTCGCAGCGAAAATTTCCACAGCATGTGCACAGCACATGTGGATTATCATTGGGGAACATGGCAGACCCTCTACAAAGCGTTTTTTAAGCGTTTCTGCAGTGGAATTGGCGCTGCGGAAACGTTTAAAAAACACATAGTGGGCACACAGCCTCAGTGTTCATTACAAAAATTCAGAAATTTTTGGAAAGAAATTTTTGTAATCGGTATGTTTTGAATCAATATGATTAGTCTATGTGTTTCAGGGTCCGACTGAAATGTGTAGACAAATCATTTACAATAAAGATCTTTTTATGATACCTCTGAATCAGTAGATTCTCTGTTAGCAGCAGCATAACCATCATTTTGGCCCATTGGTCAAATAGGACATCTGTTCATTTTTCAACAACTCACTGGGCTGTGGAGGAATATGGTGGCAGAACTGAAAAAAATAATGTTTTAGAAAGGTAGGAAGTGAAGCACAGTGCGCACACAGTCTTAATCAGCCTGGCTGGAGATCAACAATGGGGAGGCCTGCAGCACACTGGCAATAGAAGGCTAAGAGCCAGGGCCTTAGATGTTACTGGGCACTGCTGAAGAGGGTCAGTTCTCGGAGTCTGGGTTAGAAGAGGCTTGGCCACTTGAAGCAGAATGGAGAAAGAGGGGCATTGCTGGCAGGTAGCACAGGTTTCAGGAATTGGCCAGAAATGGAGGCTTCTCCTTTTATTGCTTTCTTTCATCCTTTTATTTTTCACCTTGAATTTCCGCCTTTTTAGTGCATGTACAGTACAAAAAATGAAAATAAAAAAATATGGAAAAATCATGGACACTGAATTTTGATCCGGGACACTGGTTGGCAGAAAAAAAAATCCTTTTTTTTGGACAGTCCGTATATTTATGAACATTTGCAACCAACCCATATCGGACTTTCCTGTGTCATTGCGAGTATTCCTGCTACAGCATTTTATAATTTGTAAATAATATTAACGTAACGTGAATTACTTGTATTACCAAGCTAAGTGTTTGTCTTGTCCAATTGCAACGACTTTAGGTTTGCTTTATGAAAGTGCCTTGATATTTTAGTTTAGTTTCTTATGTGTGATGTAGCGTAAGGCTCGTCTGTTTAATAGAATCGTCACACTGTTTTCGAGTGATAATAATTTCAAATTGATATTATAGTATTTTTAATAAATGACGTAAGTAACAAGTTTGCTGCATTAGAGAATATTCCTTTGCGCTTATGAACATTTAGGTGGTAGTGTCTACTACTTGCAGTACAAATATTTTATTTGAGCTATAAAACACTATGAAGCCACAGTAAAATGTGTGTGGGGGACACTGATGTATTTGCTTTTTATTTTGCTTCGTTCTGTTTGTAACTTTTGTGTTATATACAGGATTGGAAACTCTTGTCCCTTTTTTTTTTGGCAAAATCCCCCACAATATAAAAATGCAATTAAAGTCTCTCAGCTAAGCGCTTCTGAATAATTCATGAATTTGGATATTCTTTTGTCTGGAGGAACTCTTGATTCATTTTACCTTTATATTTATATAAAATATGACATTTCTTTATTTGCATAACACAAGGGAATTAATTAACATGGTTTTAAGATGCAAAAAATAATTTATGTTTTTGTAAACTGACTACAGAAGCCCTGTACAAACATATTTATTTGGGCTGTATGTAATTATATTTTCAAAAGCAACTAGGGGATGGCTTCTCTATAAGAAGGCGAGAAACCTAGCGATACAAGAATCATAATCACACTACTCTATTTGTATCAGACTATTTCTACAATGCCTACATGCGCAGTCAATTTTCTGACTTTGAACCCTTTAAGAACCAAGGAGATTTTCATTTGTGCGCTTAAAATTTTCCCTTAACTTATTCCAAGAGCCAAAATATTTATATTTTTGCCATTTCCATTGACATAGACGTATGAAGGTTTCCTTTTGCGAGACAAGCTTTACTTTTAAATGACACCATTCATTTTGGCAAACAATGTATTGAAAAACCGGAAAAACATTCCAAGTGCGATGAAATGGTGAAAAATGCCATTCCATAATTTTTCTTTCATTTTTTTTTTTAACGACATTCAATGTGCGTAAAAATTAGATGAAAACATGATTGTGCAGAACAGCGCTATTACAGCAATACCCAACTTGAATAGAATTTTTTTGTTTACGTGATGAAAAATGTTTTGGTTCTCTTTTTTTATTTTTAACTTTATTGATACCAATTTGGTGTATATATGAAATTTTGATCACTTTTTATTGCGTTTTTTAGGGCGGTGAGGTGTCCGAAAATATGCAATTCTAGTGTTTTTAATTTTATCTCATTACAATATTTACCATAGGGAATTATTAATTCTATATTTTGATAGATATATTTTGATAGACTTTTCTGCGACAATATTAAATATGTTTATTTTTTATATTTTTTCTTCCTCTATTTTTAAATTTTATATTTTTTATATCCTTTTCATTTTTTAAAACCTTTTTTTAATTGTTTATATTATTTTTTAGTCCCTTTAGGGGACTTGAACCTGCAATCATGTGATTGCTTATACTATATTATTGCAGTATTTGTTGAAAATTATTGTCTGCTGTGGAGCCCAGCCTTTGACTCTCCTTTCCAGAATATTAATTTATGTAATAATGTGGAAAGAGGTTAAAGAATGCCTCATTCCATTAATTTGAAGACATATATAATCTCTAAAAAAGGGTAAATTGTATTTTGGGATTGACCAGGATTTAAAAAAGCTTGTTTGTGTTTGACTACAGCTCAGCTCTACTTAAAGAGTTCCTGTCATGTCCATAAATGCTATTTACCTGAAAATATAGGGTTAATCTGCTTGCAAAAAGCATGTAAATCCTGTGTAGCCGGCTTACCAAAAGCATGGCTACAGAACAGTTAAAATTTTTCCTGCAGCCACTCTCTTCCAGGCCATTGAGGCAGTGCTAATAATTATAGTGACTGTGGCTGTCATCACTTCCCACCACTTTGATTGAAAGCCTACTCTGCGGAGTATGTGTAACTGCTCACTGCATCACCCAATGACTGAAAGAGAGCAGCTGTAGGGAGAATAAAACATCACTTTCTCTCAATACCTGCTGCTCCTGTAAACTGGCTACAAGCTATTTAAACACTATTTAACTGCAGATTAACCTTATATCTGCAGGTAAATAATGTTTCTGAAGGTGACACGTTCCCTTTCATTGATTTTGGATAGGGCCGCATTCAGCTTTTAGTGACTCACATATGTATTCTATCTGTGATTTTCATGGACAGGACACATACTCATTAAAGTCTACGGAGCCATTCACATTTCTGTTTATGATCAGCCATGGATCAAAATTACCTATAAAAGTCTTTGGATCCATGAAAATTACAAAGAGAGCAATGATTGCATCTGTGTGCTGTCCATAATTAAAATAGTAATGAATACGAAAAGCTTTGCAGATTACATATATTTGTCAACAGTGGTAAAAACTGGCCTAACATTGATGAAACTCAGATCCAAAACAATGATGAACAATGGTATGTTATTTTTATGTTTGAGAAAAACTACTGATATCTGAATAAGGCCTGGTCATCAGCCCCAGGCAGAGCTGTAAGGACAAGGTTAGTACTGATTTGGTAAAGCATGGTAGGGGGACACAAGACTCAAGTGGGCATTTAGGTGTCCAGACTGCAACCACCCACACATTTATGGTCACCAATATTTTGCAACATTTATTCAGCCAAATATCATCGCTAAAATATTGTTGACAGTCTGTCAGTCACTGCTGTGCATTCTAGTATACAGAGAAGCCAATCATTGCTTTGTCTGTTGGGAGAAACACTTCTCTCAATAGTACAGCACACTCATTACTATGAGCACACTGTATCCCTTTAATCACACATATAATCTTAGCAAAAAGATGATATATTTTTATGCATATCCTTACATAGGTCAGCATATTCAGCTAACACATCTATGTTAATAATTTCCTCTACAGTTTTTGAAACAGCAAAAGTATACAAACACTTAAACTGATAAACACATAAAGATATATTTTAGACATTTTTAGAAAATGATACATTGTGTGAGTGTGATTGCTAAGTTACAATTGATTTTATTAGTTTGACCTTTAATTTGTATAGGCAAATATAATCGTTGTGCTGTATGCTTAGATCATATATCAGTGTTCAGCATGATAGCAGAAAGGTTGGCCATCAAGGTCTAGGTCAGAAAAAGTAAATTTTAGGCTATTTTTAACCTCCGCACAGAGAGTCATAAGCATCTACATCACCTCTCATGTCTCGACTAAATATAATTTTCCATATTTCAATTGTTCCATTGCAAATTAGAAAGCACTAACCCAACTAATGGCAGTTTGATAGCGCAACATACAATAATAGCAGCTTATCATGAACAAGCGTACAACGTTTCTAATGTTAATCTGTCCTAACAGCAGCAAAGCAATGGGGTAATTCTGCCCCTATGTACTAATAGGACAGACAACATTTTTAATTAAATTAAACACTAATGAACTAGAGCCTCCTGACCCTATAAAAGGGCATAATAAATAAAAAAAGTTTATTTAAAAGCAGAAACTAAGGCAGGAGACTTGTTCTGCTGTTAGGACTAAGGGGAAACAGATTGACATAATAAATATACACTCCCCTTACATCTTAATCAGCAGAAAAACAATGTTGATTTAGAAAAAAGAAGATGGGGATAAGTGCGATTAGAGGAATCTCTTGTCTGGAGGAACTCAAAGTTGACCAAAAAAAAATCTGTTTTCTGTGAGAACCAAACATTTTACTGGTTGAGCACTATATATAGTGAGCTCAAGCTGCACAGTAAATCAGATCAGAATTATTTCAACCAAGAGGAGGACATTAAACTAGAGTCGGCGCTAGAGAGTTTAGGTGGATAAGAGATATAAACATTAAAAGTATAAATGGCTGTCCATTTAACCCAACCATCTAACATATGCAGGATGAAGCATTGCCTATAATTTGTCTAGGAGACCTATTGACCAAATCCAATTTACAAATAAGGGAACTCTTGCTACTAAATCAAGAGCTTTAAAACACCCTGTCAGCATGATTTTGTAATATAAACTAAAGACGTGGCTGTAATGGCACTGTAGTACTGATTACATTGATACCTTTGCTGAAAAAATCTGCCAGGTTGCTCTTCTTTAATCATTTGAATTTCTTGCTAATTAGATTTCAGTGCACAGGGGCTGGACTGTGCACTGGGTCTTCTTCTCCTTGTCTGTCTCCTCTGTTTGAAGAGGAAATTTCAATCAGAGGAAGCAGGTCAATGAAAAAGCTGTAACCTGGTATTCAAAGACCGGAGGCACACAGGGGGCTCAGGAATCACAGACAGGGAGGAGAAAACTCACAGTTCGGCCCCTGTGCACCAAAATACAATGGGCAGAAAGCTTCAAATGGTGATTAAAGAAGAACAAAGTGGATTTCTTCCCAAAGGTATCAGTTTAACCTGTATTACAGCGCCATTGCAGCCATGCTTTTACATGACATAATTGTGTTGACAGGTTCTATTTAAACAAGGATCTACCCTAAAGTATGGACGAAGCTGAAGTTTGGACCTTGCATGTGTATGAAATAGGTATGAATATCAAGCTGAATGGATGCATACAATCCTGGTCTAAGCTGTCTTTGTGGGTTTAGAACTAAACTGTGACAATGCCTGCCTTACCTTATCAGAGAGCCCACTAGATTATTTTATAGGTTTGATAACCTTCAAGATGTCAAGTAGATTCTTTTTAGATCCTGGCAAAGTGACCTGATACATTAATTATGCAGTGATTGGAATCTCCAGAAAAACGCCCTCCCATCAGAGTGATTTAGAACATAAGGTCCAATAAACTATATTTACAGCTGTTAACATAAGCCCACTACAGCCTAGATTCTCACCGTAGTACAGGAGTAAGGGACATAATTTCTCTTGCAAGTATATAACAAGACCCAGAAGATCTTGTTCTTTAATGGAACAATGTCCCTATTATTATCCAACAGTATTGGAGTTCCTGAATAGTAGTCTTGACAATGGGGAATCAGAATGTCTTAAGAAGAGACTTCAGCCCGGTAAGCAACGACAGGTATTCCCTATTATCAAGGTAGCAATAGTGATCCCAACCATAGAAAAAATGTAAGGAACCAAAAAGATCCTGGAGAGAAAAACTGAGACTTTCTGGTGAGTGATGCTGCTTCTTATCTACACAGCTGTTCTTACAATATCGCTATTCCTATTATAGTGGACACTACCATAGCAAAAGTGTGAAGAACCAAAGGGATCTTAGAATTAAGAGCTGTGATTTATAGGTGATTGATGATGTTTCTTTATTGCACAGTTGTTCCTATTATAGTGAACACTATCTTAAAGAAGCACTCCTCCCAGCAAAGTTTTATCCTCTTAGTATATTGCACTCATCATATTATATAGCACTGCATATTTACAATTGCTCATTTTGCCCTTCTACCCAGCTTGTTCTTCTCTTTTCTTTGCACTATGTAGAAACAGGAAGTCTCTTGTCTCCATTCATCATTCCCCACTTCAACTCCTGACCTAACTGCACTGCTCCTCCCCCCTGCCAGGGACTTTTGCAGTGACTTATGAGTCATGCAGGGAAAATTGACCTCTTATCTCTACATAGAGCTTGGAATAGTAACATAGTAACATAGTTTGTAAAGCCGAATAAAGACTTGCGTCCATCAAGTTCGACCTGTTAGTTCTGTAATTGCTAAAGTTGATCCAGAGGAGGGCAAAAACCCCAAATGATTTGGCCAATCTTCACCTGAGGAAAAATTCCCTCCCGACTCTGAAACCGGCAGTCAGAATAAATCCCTGTATCAACCTACTATTTTATTTTATTTTTAAGTATATGCTGAAATCTGCCTGGTATCTAGAAATGCATCCAGTCCCCGCTTGAACTGGTGTAGTGAATCCGACATTACCGTCTCCTCACTCAGTGAATTCCATATTCTCACTGCTCTTACCGTAAAGAACCCCTTCCTATGCTGGTGCTGAAACCTTTTCTCTTCCAGTTTTAGTGAATGCCCTCTTGTTACCGTAATATCCTTCCTTTTGAACAAATCCCGGGCAAGATCTCTATACTGTCCCCTAACATATTTGTACACATTTATTATGTCCCCCCTCAACCTTCTCTTTTCCAGGCTGAATAGTCCTAGTTTTGACAACCTCTCTGGGTATTGCAGTCCCTCCATTCCCTTTATTAATTTTGTTGCCCTCCTTTGTACCTTTTCAAGCTCATTTATATCCTTTCTATATATTGGGGCCCATAACTGAGCACAGTATTCCAAGTGTGGTCTGACCAGTGCTTTGTACAGTGGAAGAACAATGTTCTCATCCTTTGCTGCTATACCTCTTCTGATACATCCCATTACCCTGTTTGCCCTTACAGCAGCGGCCTGACTTTGGGCACTCCAATTTAGTTTGCTATCAATCAAGATGCCCAAGTCCTTCTCCATCTCTGAATTCCCCAATGATTTCCCATTCAGTGAGTACTGGTGACTTCCATTTTTCCTTCCCATATGTATGACCTTACATTTCTCCTCGTTAAACCTCATTTGCCATTTAATGCTCCACCTACCCAGCTTATCCAAATCCCTCTGTAGGTCTGCACTGTCCTCTTTTGTATTAATTGTTTTACATAACTTTGTGTCATCTGCAAATATTGATATTTTACTATTTATCCCGTTGACTATGTCGTTAATAAAGATATTAAATAACATTGAGCCTAGTACAGACCCCTGTGGTACCCCACTAGTGACGCTTACCCAATCTGAGTATATTCCATTTATAACCATCCTCTGCCTTCTATCCCTTAGCCAGTTAGCTGCCTACTTGCAGACATTTTCCCCCAGCCCCATCATTCTCATTTTGTATACCAACCTATTATGTGGCACGCTATCGAACGCTTTTGAGAAGTCGAGATACACGACATCCACTGGTTCCCCCTGATCTACTCGAGAGCTAACCTCCTCGTAGAAGTCAATCAGGTTTGTTTGGCAGGAGCGATTCCTTATGAATCCATGTTGGTTCGGGATTAAAAGATTATTAGCATCAAGATGCTCCATAATTGCCTCTTTAATGAAGCTTTCAAAAATTTTGCCCACAACGGACGTCAGACTCACCGGCCGATAGTTTCCGGCGTCACTTTTCGCTCCCTTTTTGAATATTGGCACTACATTCGCCTGTCGCCAATCAAGTGGCACAGACCCAGTCTCAACAGAGTCCTAAATATAAGATATAACGGTCTGTCTATCACATTACTTAGTACCCGTGGGTGTATGCCATCAGGTCCTGGTGATTTGTTTATTTTAATGTTACTGAGGCGTTTCTGTACCCCAGCTTGGGTTAGATTTGTCATACTTAGTGGAGGATTAAGCTTGTCACTTCTCATTTCTCCTGTTAGTTCTATTTCCTTTGTGAAAGTTGTCGAAAAAAAATTATTTAATAGATTAGCTTTATCCTCATCTTTCTCTATGATTTTGCCTTCCTCACTTTTTATCGGTCCAATATTATCCGATTTAATCCTTTTACTATTTATATACGTAAAGAACAGTTTGGGATTTGATCTACTTTCCCTAGCAATACGTCTCTCTGTTTCCTCCTTCGCTATTTTTATTTGTTTTTTACAGGTTCTCGTTTTTTCCTTGTAACACATTAGTGCCTCCTTACTGTTTTCCTGTTTTAATCTCTTGAATGCCTCTATTTTGCTATTTAACGCCCCTTTTACGTTCTTGTTCAACCATATTGGTTTCCTCTTATTTCTGGCCCTTTTATTCCCATACGGTATATATCTCTCGCACTGAGTATTCAGAATTCTTTTGAAGGTTTCCCATTTACTATTCGTATTCCTTTGACTAAGAACTTTGTCCCAGTCAATAAGTTGAAGGCTTTCTTTCAGCTGATCAAACTTCGCCCTCCTAAAGTTTAATGTTTTTGTTGTTCCCTTATTGATAACCCTACTGAAGGGCATTTTGAAGTCGATAATATTATGGTTGCTATTACCTAGGTGCCCCCCTATCTGTACCTCAGTTATTCTATCAGGCCTATTAGTCAATATTAAGTCCAACACGGCCTTCCCTCTCGTTGGTTCCTGCACTAGTTGGGAGAGATAATTATCCTTAATATTTGTCAAGAACCTTTTTCCTTTCTGAGATCTACAGGTTTCTGTTTCCCAGTCAATATCCGGGTAGTTGAAATCCCCCATTACAATCACTTCATTATGTTTTGCTACTTTGTCTATTTGTCCTAATAGCAGATTCTCATTCTCCTCTGTTATATTTGGTGGCTTATAGCAGACCCCCAGTAATATTTTATTATTATTTTTAGTTCCCTCTATCTCTACCCACATGGACTCGACCCCCTCTTCTCCCTCTCCTATATCTTCCCTTAGTCTGGGTTTTAGACATGACTTTACATATAAGCAGACTCCTCCGCCTTTCCCCTGTTTCCGGTCCCTTCTAAATAAACTATAATCTAATAAATTTACCGCCCAGTCGTAGCTATCGTCTAGCCAAGTCTCTGTTATACCTACGATGTCATACCTCTCCTCCGATATAAGCGCCTGCAGCTCATCCGCCTTATTGGTCAGGCTTCTTGCGTTGGTCAGCATGCAAGATAAAACTTTGGGGTTATTTAGCATCCTATTCTTCTCTAACGATCTAACTGTACTATCCCCACCCCCCTCTCCACCCTCATTATATTTGACGCGCCCCTGGGCCTGTGTCGCGCTGCGTTGCGCACGCGGGAGCCTACCCGGAGCCGGATCAGTGGAGGGTTGTAGTCTCGTGGCGGTGACCCGGTCCGTGCCCAGGGAGTCAAACTAGACGGCAGTCTATTAGTAGTAAATAGTTGATGACTACGCCACCCGTTGAGTGCAGCCAGGAAGCTGCTGCTGCAGGGCAGACCGCTGAGGCCGGTGGTAGGATTGTGCAGCGTGATAGTATAACCCCCAACGGGAGGGGTATGGCCTCAGGGCAGCCGACGTGGATGATGGGGGTAGCAGGAACCACTCAGAGACGGTACGGTGTAGTTCAGGGTCTTTACTGGTAACAACGACAGACCCTCCCGGAGTACTTGCTAGCAAACGGGGCCTGGTCAGTCTTTGAGCAGATGGGATCTCCCCTGGCCAGGCGTAGTTGTAGGCCTCCCAAACTGACTGTACTCTTCTGGCTACCTTGCTAGAAGCTGATGTAAGTAGCCCACGTCCCTGAGTGTACCGTGTGGTGCTCACCCGTATGGCCGGTGACTCGGGGCCTTCTAATGGCTTCCGCTCCACGATGGCGGTGCTGGTCCCACACGTGTGACCGTGCCTTCGGGCTTCTGGGCCAGAGGACCTGAAATCCCCTGCCTGACGGATTCTGCTGCTGGGTAGGAGTTAGTCCCCACAGCCTCGGACTCCGGGTCCGGTAAAGAATCTTCTTAGTCAGGGCGAGCTCTGCAGCTGCCAGCCCCTGACTCCTTGTCACTCTGCTGTTTCCTATGCTGCTTCTTGTCTCCACTCTCCTTGTCTGACTCACCCTGCCTCAGCCCCGGGTTTATACAGGGGAAGTTCTTCCCCTCCCAAGACTGGGCAGGAGGTGTGGCATGCACAGGATCCCTGACCAAAGGACCTCCCACCTGCTCTCAGACATAACATTACATTACTGTGGAAAACCAGACCCCTGGGGTGCCACATATTCACTTCTCCCCTTCCCCCTTGCTTGCCTCACATCCCACCTATTTCCTTGGTTTCCCCCCCCCATCTCTAGTTTAAAAACTCCTCCAACCTATTAGCCATCTTCTTCCCCAGCACCGCTGCACCCTCCCCATTGAGGTGCAGCCCGTCCCTACGGTAGAGCCTGTAGCCGACCGCGAAGTCGGCCCAGTTCTCCATGAACCCAAACCCTTCTGCCTTGCACCAACTCTTTAGCCACTTATGATTCAACTAATCAGTTTTTAATCACGTGATGTCATAGACCTAATGGAAAAGAGAAGAATTAGCTGAGTGGAAAGGCAAAATGAACAATTGTAAGTACACAGTGCTATATAACATGATGACTGCAATATAGTAAGAGGATAAAAATTTTGACGGGAGTGCTATTTTAACTAAGGTGTGAAGAACCAGAGAGATCCTAGACAAAAGCACTGTGAATTACAAGTGCTTGATGCTTTTTCTTATCTGCACAGCTGCTCTTAGTATAGTGATGCTACATTAAGTAAAGTAGTGAGGGGTCAAAAAGTTCCCAGACGGAAGAGCTATGAATTGCAGGTGCTTGATGCTGCTTCTAATCTGTACAGCTGTTCTTACCACATTAGTTACCTGTCAAATCTATCACAGGCCATAGCTACTTGTGATAGAGACAGCATTTAATAATACTGCCGGGCTATTTCAAATGGAGCACTTCTTCTCTGATACCAGGACTTAAAGTTAAATCACTTTTTGAATTTTAATGCTTTGCATCCCAATGATGAAGTTGGCTATACTGCTAATGAAAATGCACCTGGGAAGAAGGGAGAAATTAACAGAATCTAGGGTCTCATTAGAGCAAAAAGGGTAAGATAATATATATTAATGCTGTCATATTGTTTCTCTTTGTGGATCATGTTTGGACTTATCTGAAATCCATCTGGGCATAATAATCGTGGATGCATCTCACTGAATAGGAACTTCATTTATTCTATATGGCTATGTGCTCTTATTACTGTTGTCACTATTTATGGTTTTGTGAAAGGTAACAGTTGGTACATACACATTACCTAATGTTTTACCTTTGAAAAAATGACATTTTAATGCATATTTAGTAAAACAGATGATTAAAGGAATGATTTTGCTGTGATTCCTAATTTAGACTGATATCTCAGGATATTTACCATCATTCTTTCCCAGCATTTGTTCAGACATTACTGTAGCAAAAGTGTGAGGAGCCAAAGAGATATGGGAGAGAAGAGCTGTGAATTGCAGTTGTTTGACATTTCTTCTTATCTGCACAGCTGTTGTTACTACAGGGGACACCATGTAAGCAAAGGTGTGAGGAACCAAAGAGATCCCAGACTGGAGTTTCCTGCTTCTTCTTTTCTGCATAGCTGTTCTTAGTATAGCAGACATTACATTAAGCAAAGGAGTCAAAGAGGTCACAGACAAAAGTGTGAATTGCAGGTGTTTGTCACGGCTTCTTATTTGAACTGCTGTTCTAAAAGGTACCCATCCTTCTCTGGCCAGAGAGTCAAAAAAAATATTTTCCTTACCAAATGAAGATTATTGAGGAATCTAAGGTCACTGATTATTGTGAAGCTTACCTGCATAGCAACATTTAGCTGTGCCATTTTCCTGTACACGAACTGGTAGTTTTAGCAATTGCAATGACATAGAAGGTATGATCAGCTCACACATCCACATGTGCACAGGATCCCAAATCCCAGGAAAGGCAGTCCGCAAAAGAGGGGCGTTGATCCAGCGCTTCAAGTAAAATGCAAAATTTTATTCCATTAGTATTCCATCAGTAAAAACACAGCTCAAATGAAAATCCACATCATCAAATGGATGTCACAGGTGTGTCAGAGGTGACGGACAGTCACCCTGAAGTTGGTTGAAGGAGATCTCTACGTTTGGCATTACAGACATCTTCTTAGAGGCTGGCTGTCTCTAGGACCTAGCGTGTACCTCCCTCTCGCTAATTAGCTCCCTGGCCTGGATGCATAAATACCTGGTGTGTCTGAGAGGGAGGTGCCAGCGATATTCATTACTACTTGTGAGGCTTTAGTGTGCATTTGTTTGGAGTCATCCAAAGCTAAGCAATCCCCCCTGTTTGTCTACCCTTGTTGTCTATAGAGTTTAGTGGAGATCGACTTGTGCTCATCTCCTTCCTTCCCTAGCCTTAGCCATATGCCAGGGAAAGTCAGGGCGAGGCACACGTGCGGCCATTGGTGAAGAGCCAATATAGGGACGGTAGTTGAGACAGGGTGACGCTAGACCAGACTAGGGGGTCTCCACTCCCCCCTTTCCTTTCTGGGCTCCCTTTCCCTCTTCCCTTTGTGTTACACTAAGTCTTTCCCACACCTAGCGTGACAATGGATAAATGTATCATCCGAGGAGAAAGTCCCAAGAGAAATATTCAAAGTCCTGACAGTTTTGGCAAATGTAAGTTTTAGTGTTTTCCTGCACAGTAATTGTTAGCAGTGTTGACTTCCTGAACAGTAGTGTTGTTTGACAATTTAGCTGCTGGAAGGAAGCAATTAAAGATAAATAAATGTTTAACTTAGGCATAAAGATCTACTGTGTAGCAACCTTAAAGAATAAATCTGTCCCATAGGAGGAGGACTCAACTGCTTACTCTCTCGGGATTTTCCTTCTGCCATCATAGCTTACACTGCTTGAAAGATATGGTGCCCCCAAGAGGTGAGCAGCAGAGCTTTCCCCTGGTCAACATGGCAATGCACAGACTGGATGCACTACAATCATTTCTGTATTCTATTGTAAGAAGGAATACTTAGTACAATGCCGTGACTAGGTGAATTGCCCTTGGAAGCGGTCAGACTCTCTTAATAGAAAAGACACTTCCATCTAAATATGAATTTTGGGACATAGTCATTGACATATCTCCTGAGATATATGTTTAACAATGGCCAAAATAAGTAGTCATACACTTTATATCTGCAGATTAGATGGAGTACAATCATGTCTATATTCTCTTACAAGAAAGAATACTTATCAGAATAACGCAGTGATTAGGGGTGTTGCTTCGGGCAACAATCAGGCTCAACACATACGAGGGGCGTTCATTAAAGATTTCCCCTGACCCACTTCCTGTGGACTGAGAGCAATGAAACTTGGCACAGTTATTAGTCCTTCTATACATAGGTGCCACCTAGAGACACACACTTCTCCCATCTCTTTAAGCAACTGTAAACACCTCGCTTGTAGAAGTCGACAGGTTGCTCCAAAATCCACGTTGTGACTTCGGAAATTAGAGTCTCATCATCTGGAAAATGCTTGCCCTTCAAAAATAACTTCATTTTTGGAAAGAGGTGGAAGTCCGATGGTGCGAGGTCAGGTGAATAAGGGGGATGTGTTAGAATTTCAAAGCCACAGTAGCATGCTCCCATTTGGGCAACATGTGAGTTGTGAACTGGTGCATTGTCTTGCAGAAGGCGGACAACTTTGGTGAGCATGCCATGTCTCTTGGTTTTGATGGCCTCCCGCAATTTCCGCAGCAATGAAGCATAGTATGCCCCAGTGATCATGGTACCCTTTGGTAGGAAAACCATCAATACTACTCCGTGCTGGTCCCAAAATACTGTGAGTATGACCTTGCCTGCCGAGGGTTGGGCACGTGCCTTCTTTGGAGATGGTGAGTCATGATGCTTCCATTGCATCGACTGGACTTTAGTCTCAGGATCATAGTGATGGACCCAGCTTTCATCCTGTGTGATCAGTCTGTAGAAAAAGTCCTCCTGGTTCCCATGGCACATCATCAAGCCTGAGAGCATTCAACTCGTTCCTGCTTCTGGAAAGGTGTGAGCAGCTGGGGAACCCGGAGCGCAGGCAATGTGTCTAAAGGATGACAATCTGGATGGCAGCGTTCTGCTACCATCCAGCCTGCCATCTCAATGCAGTCCCAGCATGGGAGAATTCTCCTGCTCACGCGGTGACGTCATTTGCCGGCACCGCATGCGCAGGAGAATTCTCCCACACTGACAGTGACGTGCATGAGGTGAGCGGAGTTCATTGGACATGAACTCGGCTCACCTGGATGCCATCACAGCCAGACACTGAGGAGCTTCACTGAGGAGCTTTTCAGTGTCTGCGGCAAGGCAAGCTGGATGGCAGCGTTCTTCTGCGATCCAGTCTGTCATGTGAATGTAGCAGAGTTGAAGCCGTCCCGGGAACCATGGAAAGGTAAGGATGAGGTTGGTTTATTATTTTACTTTTATTGCAGGAGATCGATGACTTCATCTGGAATTTGTGATACGGTAAGTAGAGTTTAATTTAGAACATTAAAGAATTGTGTCTTTATTTCAATTAAAGGACTTTATTCTGGGTGTTTGTGTTTTTTTAACTTTCACTATGGGGTGTAACGGGTCTGGGAGGCGGAACCTCTGAGCAACTTATACAAGGGGGCAGTCCTTGTAAGGAAGCGGGTGGCGACCAGGGAAGACAGGCAGGCGGTCACAGCAGGTGACCGGGACAGTCTCTGGATAAACGGGCAGGAGGTCACAGCAAGTGACCGGGACAGTCTCTGGGTAAACGGGCAGGAGGTCACAGCAAGTGACCGGGACAGTCTCTGGGTAAACGGGCAGGAGGTCACGGCAAGTGACCGGGGCAGTCTCTGGGTAAACGGGCAAGAGGTCACGGCAAGTGACCGGGGCAGTCTCTGGGTAAACGGGCAGGAGGTCACGGCAAGTGACCGGGGCAGTCTCTGGGTAAACGGGCAGGTACGACCTGTGACGGCTGAGCCTCCAGGTAGGCTAGCAGGCAGATGGCAGATGAGTGCTCCCAGGTGAGCAGGCGAGAGTCTCAGGATAAGCAGGTGGTCACAGCATGTGACGGCGGAGCCTCCAGGTAGGCTAACAGGCAGGTAGAAGATGAACGCTCCCAGGTGAGCGGGCAAGAGTCTCTGGACTTGCAGGTGGTCACAGCACGTGACGGCGGAGCCTCTAGGTAGGCTAACAGGCAGGTAGCAGATGAGCGCTCCCAGGTGAGCGGGCAAGAGTCTCTGGACTGGCAGGTGGTCATAGCACGTGACGGCGGAGCCTCTAGGTAGGCTAACAGGCAGGTAGCAGGTGAGCGCTCCCAGGTGAGCGGGCAAGAGTCTCTGGACTGGCAGGTGGTCACAGCACGTGACGGCGGAGCCTCTAGGTAGGCTATCAGGCAGGTAGCAGGTGAGCGCTCCCAGGTGAGCGGGCAAGCTGGTCCATAGACAGACTGACAGGTGTCGGAAGGCAGACCGTCGGACCTCAGGCTAGCAAGCAGGAAAGCGGATGACAGGCAGGAATCAGGCAGCAAACTGGCAGGAGACTGGCAGGTAACTGGCAGGTAACTGGCAGGTAACTGGCAATGGGACCTGAGGGCTGAAGCAGAGTAGTGAACAGTGCAACAACATTGCTCGGGCACCTCCATTTTGGAGGAGGTGCCTTATATATGGAGGGATCCTCCTGCCATTGGCCGGGGACTCCTTAGGGCGATGCGCGCGGCCCCTTTAAGAGAGGGGGAGCGCGCGCCCTAAGCACAGTGACCGGGGGAGAGCGGGCGCTGCAAGCAGAGCGGGAGGAAGCCGCTGGGCACGGAGCAGAGAGGTGAGGGGAACAGCGTCCCTGCCTAGCAGGAGGCAGGGACGCCGACGCTACAGTGCTCCCCCCTTTAGGCCCCCCCTTTTTTAGGCCAGACAAAAATTTAGCAAGGATGAGAGGGGCATGGATGTTCTCCCGGGGCTCCCATGTTCTCTCCTCAGGACCAAACCCCTTCCAATCCACTAGAAAAAAGGTCTTTCCTCTTACCCTTTTGGTGGCCAGAATGTTCTGTACCTCAAACTCGTCTTCAGCAGAAACCGGAGCAGGAGGCATACCTGTAGACTTGGAAAAGGAGTTAAGTACCACGGGTTTGAGAAGAGATACATGGAAGGAGTTAGGGATCCGTAAGTTGGCCGGGAGTTTCAATTTATAGGCCACCGGATTGATCTGTTTGATAACCTCCAGTGGGCCGATGAACCGAGGCCCTAACTTATAGGAAGGAATCTTGAGCCGGACATATTTGGATGAGAGCCAGACTTTATCTCCGGGACGAAATTGTGGGGAATCCAGGCATTTTTTGTCGGCGTGTCTCTTCATCCGCTCGGACGACTGAAGGAGTGCGGATCGGGTACTCTCCCAAATGGAGGAAAATTTGCTAACGAGAGATTCCGCAGCCGGGTTGTCCACAGAGGTGGAGACAGGAAAAGGAATCTGAGGATGCTGACCGAAGACTACAAAAACCGGGGATTTAGAAGAAGATTCGCTCTCGTGATTGTTGTAAGAGAACTCGGCCCATGGTAGGAGATCCACCCAGTCTGAATGGTGGGCATTAACGAAGTGCCGGAGGTAACTGGTCAAATTCTGATTGATCCGCTCCACTTGACCATTGGACTGTGGGTGGTAAGCGGAGAAGTCCAGGGTGACGTCGAGCAGTTTACATGTGGCTCTCCAGAAGCGTGAGGTGAACTGAACCCCACGATCCGACACGATGTGGAGAGGCAGACCATGGAGACGGAAGATGTGGCAGATAAAGTCTTTAGCTAGCTCGGGAGCAGATGGGAGGCCTGGCAGGGGAATAAAATGAGCCATTTTAGAAAAGCGGTCAGCGACCACCCAAATGACCCTACAACCGGCAGAGACGGGGAGATCTGTTATGAAGTCCATAGCTATATGTTGCCACGGGGCAGCAGGCACAGGCAGAGGAAGAAGGCGGCCGGTAGGCAGGTGTCTCGGAACTTTGTTGCGGGCGCAGGACACGCAGGCAGAAACAAAGTCAATTACATCCTTGTGCAGGGTAGGCCACCAGTAGTGCCGGGTAATAAGCTGGAGGGTCTTTTTCTGACCGGCGTGCCCAGCTAGCTTAGACGAGTGACCCCAGTGTAGAATCTTCTCCCGATCGGACTCCGTTACGAACGTCATACCGGGAGGGAGACGATTTAGGCCCACGGGGGCTACCTGCATTACTCTGGCGGGATCGATGTGTTTTGGCTCCTCCTCAAGATCAGACACCAGAAAGGATCGGGACAGGGCGTCAGCTTTGATGTTCTTGTCAGCCGGCCGAAAATGAAGAATGAAATCAAAGCGGGCAAAAAACAAAGACCACCGGGCTTGGCGCGGGTTAAGTCTCTGGGCGCTCTGGAGATATGCCAAGTTCTTGTGGTCAGTGTAAATTATTACCGGGTGGAGAGCCCCCCCGAGCAGGTAACGCCACTCCTCCAGTGCCATCTTAATGGCCAACAATTCTCGGTCTCCTATAGAATAATTGCGCTCAGAAGAGGAGAAAAGTTTGGAGAAAAAGCCGCAGGTTACCTTTCTTCCGGAAGAAGATTTTTGGGTAAGTACCGCCCCAGCTCCGGAGGAGGAAGCGTCAACTTCTAGGAAGAATTGTTTGTTGCCGTCCGGACGATGCAGCACCGAGGCGGAGAGGAAGGCCTGTTTTAAGGAAAGAAATGCCTCCTCTGCTTTGGACGGCCTTTCTCTGGGGTTCGTACCTTTACGGGTGAGAGCAGATATAGGGGCGGTCCGGGAAGAGAAGTGCGGTATGAACAGGCGGTAATAGTTGGCGAAGCCCAGGAACCGCTGAATAGCCTTCAACCCCTCTGGTCGGGGCCACTTCTGGATGGCAGACAGTTTCTCAGGATCCATTTGTAGACCTGTCTGAGAGATTATGTAGCCCAGAAATGGAAGAGAGGTCTGCTCAAAGATGCACTTCTCATATTTAGCGTAGAGGTGGTTCTGCCTGAGCCTGAGCAGGACCTGATGAACGTCCCTCCGGTGAGTAGGAAGATCCGGAGAGAAGACCA
This sequence comes from Phyllobates terribilis, assembly GCF_046119375.1. Taxonomy (NCBI): domain Eukaryota; kingdom Metazoa; phylum Chordata; class Amphibia; order Anura; family Dendrobatidae; genus Phyllobates; species Phyllobates terribilis. The sequence continues at coordinate 291,313,521 of NW_027362769.1, forward strand.
AGATATCGTCCAGGTACACCACCACGCAGGAGTAGAGAAGATCACGGAAAATGTCATTGACCAACTCTTGAAAGACGGCAGGAGCGTTACAGAGACCGAAGGGCATCACAAGGTACTCATAGTGGCCGTCCCGGGTATTGAATGCCGTCTTCCACTCATCCTCCTGACGGATACGGACCAAGTTATACGCCCCACGGAGATCCAGTTTGGTGAAGATTCTAGCCCCCCTCAGACGGTCAAATAATTCAGGAATAAGTGGAAGGGGGTATTTATTCTTCACAGTAATCTGGTTTAGGCCTCTATAGTCTATACATGGACGGAGTGAGCCGTCCTTCTTTTTGACAAAGAAGAAGCCTGCTCCCGCCGGGGAGGTAGATTTCCGGATAAATCCCCGGGCCAGGTTCTCCTCAATATATTCAGACATGGACTGGGTTTCAGCAGCGGACAAAGGGTAGATTCGCCCACGGGGAGGAGTAGAGCCGGGCATCAGGTCGATTGGGCAGTCGTATGGTCTATGAGGAGGTAAAGTCTCTGCCTCTTTTTTATTGAAGACATCCGCATAAGACCAATAGGGAACTGAAAGACCGGGCAGATTGGCTGGGGTAGGAGAAGGACGGGCAGGACGAACGGGAACTAGACAAGTCTTATGGCAGTCCTGTCCCCAGCGAAGGACCTCTCCGGTCTGCCAATCAAGCACGGGTGCATGTTTCTGGAGCCAAGGCAGGCCAAGCAATAGTGCGTGAGAGAGTCCAGGCAGAACATGAAAGGAGATGCTCTCAGAATGCAGCATTCCCACCTGTAGAGTCAGAGATTCGGTGATGAGTTGGATGGGATGTGGTAAGAGACCCCCATCCACGGCGGCGACCGATAAAGGTACGGCCAGAGGTTTGGTGGGAATGTGGTATTTTTCTACCAGGGATTGAAAGATGAGATTTCCATCAGCTCCAGAGTCAAGTTGAGCCAGTTCAAAATAGCGGTTCTCTCCGCAGAAGATAGAAACAGACAGCATCAGGGATGGAGAGGGTTTACTTTTGTCTAGGGCGACCTCTCCGAGCGATCCTAGACACAGGCGTTTCCCGACCTCTCAGGACAGGAACGGATCCGGTGCTCCTTACTGCCACAGTAGAAACAGCTCCCCTCGGCACGACGTAAGTCTTGATGGGTCTTGACCATCTTGGTCTGGTCGACCTGTATAGGCTCAGGTGAGTGTGCCTGGAGAGTGACGGGTCTCTGAGAGGTAGGGACTAGACGTGGAATGCTCCTCTCACGGGTGACCTCCCTAGCTCGCTCCTGGAACCGGATGTCAATCCGGGTGGCAAGTGTAATCAAGTCGTCGAGAGTGGTAGGAATGTCCCGACCAGCGAGTTCATCTTTAATACGGCCGGACAGACCCTCCCAGAAGACGGACACCAGGGCGTCGTTATCCCAGGCCAGCTCCGAAGCAAGGGTACGGAACCGTATGGCATATTGGCCCACGGTGAGACTCCCTTGACGGAGACGTAGCAGAGATGAGGCGGATGAGGTCCTCCGTCCGGGTTCGTCGAAGACCTTCCGGAAAGCCGTGAGAAAGGCTGGCAGGTCGGACAGCAGAGGGTCTCCTCTCTCCCATAGAGGATTTAGCCAAGCCAGTGCCTCTCCCGTGAGATGGGACATGATGAAGGCTACTTTGGCCCGGTCGGAATTAAACTGGTGGGACTGGTGTTCAAAGTGCAGGGTGCACTGGTTAATGAAGCCCCGAGCTTGAGCGGAGTCGCCTCCGAAGCGAGGAGGTGCAGAAAGCCGGATTCCAGAACAGGATACTATGGTATTGGTGGTTGCTGGTGGGGCAGTCAAAGTGTCCAGGCGAGTATTGACTTTCCGCAGGTGACCCAGGATGGACTCCTGTTGGGACCCCTGTCGGGACAGTTCATGACAAAGGTCCGAGAGCGAGGGAGCTTGGGTGCCACCGGGTTCCATGGCCCGAGCAAACTGTAACGGGTCTGGGAGGCGGAACCTCTGAGCAACTTATACAAGGGGGCAGTCCTTGTAAGGAAGCGGGTGGCGACCAGGGAAGACAGGCAGGCGGTCACAGCAGGTGACCGGGACAGTCTCTGGGTAAACGGGCAGGAGGTCACAGCAAGTGACCGGGACAGTCTCTGGGTAAACGGGCAGGAGGTCACAGCAAGTGACCGGGACAGTCTCTGGGTAAACGGGCAGGAGGTCACAGCAAGTGACCGGGGCAGTCTCTGGGTAAACGGGCAGGAGGTCACAGCAAGTGACTGGGGCAGTCTCTGGGTAAACGGGCAAGAGGTCACGGCAAGTGACCGGGGCAGTCTCTGGGTAAACGGGCAGGAGGTCACGGCAAGTGACCGGGGCAGTCTCTGGGTAAACGGGCAGGTACGACCTGTGACGGCTGAGCCTCCAGGTAGGCTAGCAGGCAGATGGCAGATGAGTGCTCCCAGGTGAGCAGGCGAGAGTCTCAGGATAAGCAGGTGGTCACAGCATGTGACGGCGGAGCCTCCAGGTAGGCTAACAGGCAGGTAGCAGATGAGCGCTCCCAGGTGAGCGGGCAAGAGTCTCTGGACTGGCAGGTGGTCACAGCACGTGACGGCGGAGCCTCTAGGTAGGCTAACAGGCAGGTAGCAGATGAGCGCTCCCAGGTGAGCGGGCAAAAGTCTCTGGACTGGCAGGTGGTCACAGCACGTGACGGCGGAGCCTCTAGGTAGGCTAACAGGCAGGTAGCAGATGAGCGCTCCCAGGTGAGCGGGCAAGAGTCTCTGGACTGGCAGGTGGTCACAGCACATGACGGCGGAGCCTCTAGGTAGGCTAACAGGCAGGTAGCAGGTGAGCGCTCCCAGGTGAGCGGGCAAAAGTCTCTGGACTGGCAGGTGGTCACAGCACGTGACGGCGGAGCCTCTAGGTAGGCTATCAGGCAGGTAGCAGGTGAGCGCTCCCAGGTGAGCGGGCAAGCTGGTCCATAGACAGACTGACAGGTGTCGGAAGGCAGACCGTCGGACCTCAGGCTAGCAAGCAGGAAAGCGGATGACAGGCAGGAATCAGGCAGCAAACTGGCAGGAGACTGGCAGGAGACTGGCAGGAGACTGGCAGGTAACTGGCAGGTAACTGGCAGGTAACTGGCAACGGGACCTGAGGGCTGAAGCAGAGTAGTGAACAGTGCAACAACATTGCTCGGGCACCTCCATTTTGGAGGAGGTGCCTTATATATGGAGGGATCCTCCGGCCATTGGCCGGGGACTCCTTAGGGCGACGCACGCGGCCCCTTTAAGAGAGGGGGAGCGCGCGCGCGCCCTAAGCACAGTGACCGGGGGAGAGCGGGCGCTGCAAGCAGAGCGGGAGGAAGCCGCCGGGCACGGAGCAGAGAGGTGAGGGGAACAGCGTCCCTGCCTTGCAGGAGGCAGGGACGCCGACGCTACATGGGGTTAGTAATGGGGGTGTCTTATAGATGCCTCTCCATTACTAACCTGGGCTTGATGTCAGCTGGCATTATAAGCTGACATCAACCCCAGCCATATTACCCCACTGCCACCGCTACAGGGCAGTGGGAAGAGCAAGGCTAAGTGCCAGAATTGGCGCATCCTATGAATGCGCCATTTCTGGGGTGGCTGACGGCTGGTGTTTCTAGGCTGGAAGGGGGCCAATATTCATGGCACCCTTCCTGGGCTATTAATATCAGCCCCCAGCTGTCTTCCTAGCCTTTGCTAGCTATTAAAATGGGGGGGCCCCACGTCATTTTTTTTTTAGTCCCCCATTTTAATAGCTAGTAAAGGCTAGGTATTCAGCTTGGGGCTGATATTAGTAGCCTGCGAAGCTCCGTGGGTATTACCCCCTTCCCAGGCTGCAAACATCTGCCCCAGCCGTCTGCTTAACCTCCACTAGAAACTAAAATTACGGGGAACCCCACGCCAATTTTTTTTTTTAATAAATCCTTTATTTTAACACTAAATGACAAGTACATTAACCAACACTGTCACTGTACTTATTATATATGTGACTGACATGTTTCTCTCTATCTAATCTATGTGTGATGCTCTATTCTTTCAGTTCTAAATTGTCGGGTGCCGATGTATGTCGCTGATGAATTGCCGGCCGGCTTTTTTAAAGAGATGGGTTCATGAAAACACTATTATTTTTTTTTTAATAAATCCTTTATTTTAACACTAAATGACAAGTACAGTAACCAACACTGTCACTGTACTTAATGTATATGTGACGGACATGTTTCTATCTATCTAATCTATGTGTGATTCTCTATTCTTTCTGTTCTAAATTGTCGGCTACCGGTGTCTGCCGCTGATGAATTGCCGGCTTTTCATGTTTCACTGTGAGCACTGTTCCCATCGATTTGGGCAATCACTGTAATGCCACAACCACCATGGCTGTGATATTACAGTGAGTGGCAGACAATCCCTGCATGATTGGTGCTCTAAATAGCGTCAAACATGCAGGACAGGGACCCGAGTTCCCGCCCGAGCATCTCGAAAGTACTCGGCGAGCTCCAAGCATCTTGAGTACCGAGATGCTCGGGCGAGTACCGAGCAGTGGCGAGCCTGCTCTTTCATCACTACTCATTACCAATTTGGTCTGCTCATTACCAACTTGGTCCTGGATCGTTGGGAGACATTGCTCTTGGAGGATGTTTAGATCCCATTCTTTATTCACGGCAGTGTTAATAGGCAAAATTATGGGTGAGCGCACTCCCCTGTGTGGTCTGTTCTCTTTTCTTCTTCAGTCAATTATTCTAAATGTCTGAAAGAGTCAGAAAGAGCTTCGTCACAGAAAATAACTTTACCCCAGTTCTCCACAGTCCAATATCTGTACTTCCTGCACAGTTATTTTCTCTATATGATAGGCGAGCTGATTCATCTCTGAAATTTTGTTTGCATTAATGCTCAAGAGGTACAGTGTGTATATAAATTGATTATAAATTTATGCATGTTTTTATATTTTACCATCAGGGTAAGCTAAATTTGATCTTAACTGACATTTTGTTTCGGGAGCACATATTAATGTTTGGGCTACTCTTTATGTCAGGCATGTATAACTCTGCCCTCCTCTTGTCTTGACAAAGTCATTTTTCTGCAACCATAACTATTAAATTTTTAGCAGGAATCACAATTGTTTCCTGCAGACACATATTTTTCAGGACTGAAAATTGCATTAGGTTCAATGTTTGCAGTTTGACATACTGATTGTCAGTTGCCTTAAGGAAGACATCAGCAATCTCCAAGCTCGTGATATTAAAAGCTGTTGGAGATTTAATAGGACAAACAGAATCTCTAGCTGAGGTTTGATATCTCACTCTGATCTCTTAGCTAGGATTTAGGGATGTTCTCATTCAATTTAGGTCCTACATTTCCAGTCATTGTTTTATGATGTAAATGTTATATCGGTAAACTCTAATCAATATGTCCTATAGCACTTGCCATACTTTCCATAGTAGAACTATTATAGACCTTAAGATACAGTAGCCATGACAATTGATCTAATCATGAGTACGGTTTTTATCATTTACCAAGGAGAGGCTGCAAATCAAAACTCATTTTCACTTACAATAACAGGTGTAGATATTGAAGCTGGCTGCTTCTGGCCTGTGATCTTCATGATGTACATTCTTCCTGAATTATGTTGACATAAGTTGATTCTTAGTGACCACAGTGAAAAGAAATAAGAATTGATCCCAGTAGAAATAAGTTGAATCATGAGTTTACCCCCAACTAATACTAATATTGACAGGGTTATAGCATGTCTTGAATGCTGTAATAGAAAACGGAGACAATCTGAAGGCACTAAACTCAAAGAATCACTCACATCAAAGTTGTTATCCTTATATATTGCAATCATATGATATGGCACTGTGTACTTACAATTGCTCATTTTGCCTTTCTACTCATCTAATTCTTCTGTTTTCCATTAGGTTTATGACATAATATGATTAAAAACAGACTAGCTGAATCCTTCTAAGCTCTATGTAGGAACAGGAGGCCAATTTTCCCTGGATTATTCATAAATCATGCAAAAGTCCCTGGCAGGGGGAGGACAGAGCAGCTGGGTCAGGAGTTGAAAAAGGGAATGATAAATGCAGGGACAAGAGACTTCCTGTTTCTATATAGAGCAGATACAAGAGAAGAATTAGCTGTGTAAAAGGGAAAAATGAGCAATTGTAAGTACACAGCGCTATATAATATGATTGCTGCAATATATTAAGACGATAAATACTTTGATGGAGTGCTTCTTCAACCAGAATTCTGATGGTTTACAATCTTAGCGAGATCTAAGTAGTTTATACATGACTTATTCTATACCCTGGAACTCATAGGTCTTACCCCACAGTGTTATTAAGCTATTTTAGGGTGACCTTGCAGCCAACCAGTAGTCACAGCAGTCATTGGCAATCCAAAAGAGAGTGTCATAACAGGTAGCTCTGCGGTAAGTATTTTTTTTTTATTATTTTACCACCATGGCTGCCCTCTGGCAAATTTAACAATTGAGTGGATAACCCAAAAAGAAATATACTTACTAAGTGAATGTATGAAAAAAGACATTGCAAACCCATTCAAATTCTGGTCAGATGATTAAAATGACAAGCATAAATAATACATATACATATTCGTACCTGAATGGTTAAACTATAGTAAAGGCAATCATTATATAAATAAATCATCATCAAAACTTGATTTAATGACCAATGAGATGTGCAAACGTGGCTCTTTATGAAAAAAGAGAAGGACTTTTATTTCTAATCATTGACAATCCAGTTGAGATCTTTGGCATTGAAGACATTTTATTTATGAGTGTGAATACTTTTTATAGGCACCACATTACTAATTTCTATAAAATATTCCATAAAGTTCTATCTCTTAGGATGCCTTGACGAATATAACCACATATAGCTTGTCCATAACCTAATATGTTTTTTAACTCATTTTCTCCATTTGCTCCATTTTAGCAGTGTTATACAAATTAACATTGTTGTGGGAATGGGAACTATTGAGAGCAGAAGAAAACAAATCTAATGGCTAAGTTTCATTAGTGCTATTGCTATGTGTGTTGTACTGTAATATATTCGCTAAAGAAGCTTTGAGGATGTTGCATTGCTTAAAAAGATTAAGGTTGATTTTTGTTACTCTATCTTTATCATTATTATGTATACATTTATTCTGTGGAGTGCTTCACATAATATGGTGTTTAGAGATGAGGCTCTGCTCACAATAGATAATTGCTAATAGTGTACCTTCACTAGCCATTTATAATGAATGTGTTTTCCTATGAATGCTGTTTTACCAATAATTGGGCAAAGTAAAAACTCAACTTTGGAACCAAAGAAGGTCAACTGGGACCTGCCTTTGATAGTACTATTGTCTGGATGTCTGGTTCCAGTTGTGGTGGTGCTTTCTACTACTGTATATTTTTTTACAATGCTATCATTAATCTTCTAAACTCCAATTATTCAGTTCTTGCCAAAAATTATGTAATAAATGGTAGGCAGGTAGGGAAAGATCTAGACAGTAGGCTGCAATATACAGTAGGTGTGGTGTGTACATTTGGCAAATTGCAGTAGAAAAACATGTATGCAAAAAAGACTTGCACAGTTTAATGTCTAAATTTTACATTTATTTTTATAACTTTTCAACAAAATTTAGCTCCATTCTAAAACATAACAAAATGAAAAAAAACCTAGGTAGGTGCATGAGCTAAAAACAAGCACGTGCATAAGGGTGTTCCAATGTAAAAGTGTGTTGATGTAACATTTGACTAGTAAAACAGATATGCAAAAAATATTCTTTGCGCCACGCATACTTTGTGAATCAAGCAGTGACAGTTAAATGTCTGTATTTTAGGGAATATTCTTTTGTATTTTAAAAACAATTATTTTCTCCTTCCACAAGAACAAGAACGATTGCACAAGACTTGCAAAAATTCAGTATGGTCACTTTTGACAAGCAGGCAGATTGCCTCAAACTGATTTCCAATTTTCTTTAAGAAAAAAAACCCAAAACTATTATTTTTATCTTGCTTCTGCTTTTTAGTGCATTAAAAAAAAAAAAAAAAAAAAAGAATAATTGTAATTAAAATGCAGCAATACATATACCACTTACTTCATATCACTGATCAATAACATTGAGTTTGTCACAGTTTCTGGCACCTCTCCTATCTCATGAACATCAGGAAAGGCTTGCACTTGATCTGCCTATATGTGCTGTGCTTGGAAGAAATGACAAAGGTCATATAGCAGAGAACAAATCTTTGACACAATTAATGATCAAATTATGTTGTGTTAAATTATGTTTTAATACGACAATTCTGATTTAGGAATACAGATGCATGAATTCTACGTTTCGACCCATAGGGTCTTTTTCAATATTATCTGTGTACAGATAGAAATAATAATGATAGCTCATAACAGCAAATCATGTATGTATGAAATAATCGTATAGCTATCAGCATTTCTTTTTTCCTTTCTTAGCCCCATTTTTCTTTTTTCCTTCTTCCCTTGTTTTTTTTTCTTTATTTTCTCCTTTTTCTTCTTTCTTACTTACAGTACCACTTGATATTCCCTCACATGCATTCATCTATAAGATGACTCCCTTGATAGAACCTTAGAATATGATATACCTACTTAGATTTGACTTCAAGTGACAAAGAAGTTATTGTCCAATTATTTTACTTGGAAGTTGATTTTGATTTCTTTTTCTAAGCACTGGATGCCATTTCATGTATAATAATATCATATATGTATGCATTTGCATATATATATAAATTATATATATATGTATACATATTGTAACGCAGCGCTAGTCATCATCCTGGGGGATACTCGCTTCGCTGCGTCAATCAATGCACACGTGCAATGTCTTTCCGTTTTTCCACAATGCTGCAGTTTATTACTTCATAAACCGCATATGACCGGGTCCAACTCAGTGGCACGCCGACACACATATATACAATATTCATGAGCCAAGTGGCACACAGGCCCACTTGCTCCAGGTACAGCCTTCAGCAAGGTAATCATATAGCAATGTCCATAGCAATGTCCATATAACGTAGTGTATTACCTTTGCCGGGTTTAGCTGTCTCAGTCCACTAGGTTTTCCACCACTGTGGCTATAAGGCTTACCACACATGGTCTCCAGACCTTATCCCGTCCAAGACCACTGGCATCTCTCACAAACAGATCCAGACTCTGTCCTCCAGGACGTTTACATTCCAGCCTCTGACACTCCAAGGCTTACTGGCATCACGTTCACACTCTCAGCGATCCAGGCTTCACCCTCCAGGAGTCCACCAGCCCTCACACGAGCGGTGTTCCCTCCCCACACAGGGAACAACCTCATGCCTCTCACCCGGTGTCCACACGGGAACACCTCACACAGGAACTCCCAACACCCAGGAACTTCCAACACTGGAACACACCTGTCACAAATCACCCAGGGTTTATATATCCTGTAGCACACACACACACACACAGACAGGACCTTGCTGATGTCACAGTCATGTGATCAGACAGACATTCTGTGCGCACAGGACCTGAGCTATGTCACAGTCATGTGACCAGTCACCTGAGGGGGAAGAAAATAGCATAAACAGACATACTAGATCATTATAGCAATGCCGCTGCACCACAATATATATATATATGCTTATTGGTGTACAATTATTTCATATAGGCATGATTTGATATTATGAGGCATTATCTTTATCTGTACACAGATAATCTTGAAAAAGACCCTATGGATCGATATGTCGAATTCATGTATCTGTATTCCTAAGTTAGAACTGGAATAATAAAACATCATTAATACAATATAATCTCATTGGATCATTAACTGTGCCGAAGATTTATTCTCTACTATCTCTCCTATCTCTTTCTCCTCCTATTAATTGAATCTCTGTATTACTTGCAGATTACTATTCTCATTTTCTACAGTGCTGCTATTGTACAACACATTACTGTCTGGAACATTTGTCCAATGTTTTATTGGGAAGCCTGAGTAATTGCACCTGGTCGAGGTCATGTCAGCCCTCTGTGGCTGATACAATCTTCAACAATGTGTAAGGCTATGTGCCCACGATGCAGAAATGAAGCAGAAAATTTCTGCAGCATTTCTGCATCTCCCTGGCAGAAAAAAACGCATGCAGATTGTGCATGCGTTTTTCCTGCAGAATACATGCGGATCCACATGCGGGTTCACATGCGTTTCCGCATGCAGATTGACAAGCACTTTCCAGGCGATAGCATCACTTGGAAAGTGCTTGACAACTAGGTCACACTATATAAATCCATGCAAACAGCATGGATTTATACAGTGTGAACCGTAAAAATTAAAACAAATAAAGCTATACTCACCCCCGAGGCCCCGGCGTGGCTGCAGCGCTGCTTCCTGGCTGGTTCCCGGCTGCCGGCATATCGCGAGACAGAGCGGTGAAGGGCCTGCGGTCACATGACTGTGACGTCACCGAAGGTCCTTCAGCGCTGCTGGCATTCAGAGAGAAGACGCCGGACAGGTGAGTATAAACTTTATTTGTTATTTTATTCTTTTTTTACAGGTACAATGGTACCCAGGTCTGGATGAGAGTCTCCTCTCCTCCAGAACTGGGTACCATCCGCACATAGAGACGCATAGAAGCCGCTTGTAAAAATGTACAGTCGCGGTTTCTGTGCGTCTCAATGCAAGTCAATGGCGGGAGTTCCGCTGCACTTCCGCAAAATTAAATGACATGCTGCGGATTTTAGTACGCAGCATAAACGCTGCAGAAAAATCCGCAGCATGTGCATAGAACATGCGGAATCCCCTTGGGGACCATGGGGTGTGGATTACCTAGCGTTTTACAAGCGTTTCCGCTGCGGAAATTCCACAGCATAAACGCTTGAAAAACGCTACGTGGGCACACAGCCTAAAAAGGCAGCAGCATTTTTTTTGTGATTCACACAAATCAAATCTCAAATTGTTGGAATTTGCCTACAAATTTCATACAATTCAACTTGAATTAAATTTGCCTCAAATAAATGTGATTATATCTACTATTAAAGGGAACCTGTCACGTCATGGCTACCATCTACACTGCCCCCATAGCGTTGTTAGTAATGCAATGTGCATCACTAACAAGCTTTTTTCATTAAAATCGTTGGTAGTATAATGATTTTATAACTTTATATACACTTTGTCCTACCTGCTCGTTTATAGTCATAGGGGTGTGGTTCTGCTATTCAGTCATGGGCGGCGCCGCATTCAGTCACTGCTGGCGCCACCCATGTATTTGAAATTTTCTCCTGGCAAGCGCTATTATTGTGGGACACGTGCATTTGTACATGTCCAGCCGCCTGCGCAGTGAGGCTGTGTGATTACCAGCTTCACTGCGCACGTGTTATGTTCCCCGTAGTGAAGCTGTGTAGTTCACAGCTTCACTGCACACGCGCTATGACGCACTAATCCCCATGCTTGCGCAGGGAGGCTGTGTGATTACAAGCTTCACTGCACATGCGCGGGAACATAGCGCTTATGCCGTGAAGCTGGTAATCACACAGCCTCACTGCACACGCGCAGGGAATAGAGCGTCATAGCGCATGCACAGTGAAGCTGCGAACTTCACAGCTTCACTGCGCACGCACGGGGAACATAGTGCGTGTGCAGTGAAGCTGGTAATCACACAGCCTCATTGCGCACGCGCGGGGAATAGTGCGTCATAGTGAATGCACAGTGAAGCTGCAAACTAGACAGCTTTACTGCCCACATGCGGGGAACATAGCACGTGCACAGTGAATCTGGTAATCACACAGCTTCACTGCGCACACGCCGGGAATAGAGTGTCATAGCGCATGCGCAGTGAAGCTGGGAACTACACAGCTTCACTGCACATGCGCGGGGAATATAACCTCACTGCGCAGACACTGGACCAGCTGCCCGACATGTACAAATGCACATGCGCCCCACAATAATAGCGCTTGCCGGGAGCAATATTCAAATATGTGGGCGGTGCCAGCAGTGACTGAATTCGGCGCCCGCCCATTACTGAATTTGAGAATTACACTCCTATGACTGAATACGAGCAGGTAGGACAAAGTATATATAAGCAAAACCTACAAAAGACAAAAAATAAATCTCATACCCTACCATCATTATATATAAATGTAAAGCAAAGTTGCATATTAAATATAGGGTACTTAGTGAACTATTTTTGATCAAAAAAAGTATACAAGCCGTCCAACCAGCGACATGGTGACCCTAAATTGGGACGGTACTTACACTGTCTATATTAAAAACCTTACTGTATATCAAAGTTGAAGTAATGCATATAAAAGGGTAGACAAATAGGACCGGGTCCCAACTTCAGACCACCTAGGCCCGTGGTAAGCTACATATATACTAATCAGCTCAACAAAGGGGATGCCACACCCTTAAATTGCACAGAATGCAAACAAGACAAAAAACCAAGCAATGTGAACTGAGGTCTAAGATGGTACACATGCAAGAAATAGGAGCATGTTCACACTAGCAAAAAGAAGCAAAACCTACAAAAGACAAAAAATATATCTCATACCCTACCATCATTATATATAAATGTAAAGCAAAGTTGCATATTAAATATAGGGTACTTAGTGAACTATTTTTGATCAAAAAAAGTATACAAGCCATCCCACCAGCGACAAGGTGACCCTAAATTGGGACGGTACCTACACTGTCTATATTAAAAACCTTACTGTATATCAAAGTTGAAGTAATGCATATAAAAGGGTAGACAAATAGGACCGGGTCCCAAATTCAGACCACCTAGGCCCGTGGTAAGCTACATATATACTAATCAGCTCAACAAAGGGGATGCCACACCCTTAATTTCCACAGAATGCAAACAAGACAAAAAAACAAGCAATGTGAACTGAGGTCTAAGATGGTACACATGCAAGAAATAGGAGCATGTTCACACTAGCAAAAAGAAGCAAAACCTACAAAAGACAAAAAATATATCTCATACCCTACCATCATTATATATAAATGTAAAGCAAAGTTGCATATTAACTATAGGGTACTTAGTGAACTATTTTTGATCAAAAAAAGTATACAAGCCGTCCCACCAGCGACAAGGTGACCCTAAATTGGGACGGTACCTACACTGTCTATATTAAAAACCTTACTGTATATCAAAGTTGAAGTAATGCATATAAAAGGGTAGACAAATAGGACCGGGTCCCAACTTCAGACCACCTAGGCCCGTGGTAAGCTACATATATACTAATCAGCTCAGCAAAGGGGGTGCCACACCCTTAATTTGCACAGAATGCAAACAAAACAAAAAACCAAGCAATGTGAACTGAGGTCTAAGATGGTACACATGCAAGAAATAGGAGCAAAGTATATATAAGGTTGTAACTAGGGTTTAGCGAGTATGTTCTGTCCGGGTATGCTTGGGCCGAGCTCCGAGTATTTACAGCTGCTCGGTGATATGGTTAAATCGCTCCCGTGTGCATGATTTGCAACTGTTTGACAGCTTTATTACATGTGAGGAATGAGTAAGAAATAGACATTCCTCACATGTAATAAAGCGTCAAACAGTTGCAAATCATGCACACAGGAGCGATTTAACCTTATCACCGAGCAGCTATAAATACTCGGAGCTCGGCCCGAACATACTCGGCGAAAGGGTTAATAGAACATACTCGCTCAACACTAGTTATAACATCATTATACTGCCTCCTATTTTACCTAGTCCCGCACTACTAAATGCAATATAGAAAATAGGAGGCAGGTCAGTGAAGGCACAGTGAGCTGTCATAAGAGCATACAGATGAATATGTAAGCAGAGCACCAGATAGAGTGCTCCCCCAGGCCGCCCCAAAGCACGAGCATATCATATCTCCAAACTGAAAGTAAAGATTAGACAAGAACCACAGGATGGATTTCATCAACCAAGGTATAATTTTAATCAGTGTAATGTCACCCACCTGACAGTGTGTGTAGTTTACTGAGCACAATCTGCTGACAGGTGTGCTTTAAGACAAAACTTAAGGCAGAAAAACTTAACAAACCATAAACAAGCAACAACTGAAGTCATAGTTTCATAGTTATAAGGTTGAAGGTAGACTTAAGGGGTATTCCCATCTCCAAGATTGTATTTCAATATGTAGTAGGAATAATAACAATAATATTAATAATAATAATATTAGCAAATACCTTTATTTAGAAATGTAGTATAGCTCTTCTGATTTGCCATGTTGCTTACCCTGTGTGCATTGCATTGCAGTAGCTTAGGTATCCATGATTATAACCACTGACAGCTACCTAACAGCCACTATATGAGTGGTCATAACCATGGATACCTAAGCTACTGCAATACCCGCTCAAGGGGGAAGTGACATAGCGGCTTAGAAGAACTATACTACATACGAAATGGAGGTATTTGCTAATATTATTATTACTACACCTAATACATATTGGGATAGGATCTTGAAGATGAGAATACCCCTTTGAACTTAATGGACGTAATCTATAGCCTAAATTGTTGACCCAGAGTAAATAAAAAACCTCATGGGGCAGACACTAATAGCTTCATTTTATTGGAAAAAATACTTCCTGACTCCATACAGCAATCATAGAGATGAAGGTGGCTCACAGCACTCCAATATTGGACACTTAAAGAGGGCACCTAGGCCCAAGTGTAGACGCACCATCAAGGAAGTCCAAAGAAGTTCACTTGGAGAAAAATCTCAATAAAAGAACAAGACAGTTTCCAAAATCAGGTGAAAAACCTTCAAAGCTCCATTTATTCAGTCATAGATGTGACATTTCGAACAGCGATAGGTTTTTTCAACCATACAAAATGGTGTAACATGCCAGGCTTAAATTAAACCAATCAGAGAACTTCTCCATACAGCAATCAGACTAGTTTTCTGGATCAATGTCCCATCACAGGATTTAGTGTCTATAACCAATATTATATTTAACAAGAAAGGCATCCAGGCCCCTCTTGAATTTTTGTAGCTAAAGGCTGCAGTAAAGGCCTGGCAAAGTATCACAAAGGAGGAAACCCAGCGTTTGGTGACATCCATGGCTTCCAGACTTCACGCAGTCAATGTCTGCAAATGATTCTCTAAAAAGTATTGAAAATTAACATGTGGTGATGTGGTATGATCAGACCATGTTCCTGCACAATCAGACATAGCCATCACACAGTACAGAGCAGGGGCACATTTATAAGATTATCTCAGGAAAATAATAATTTTAATGCATCCAGTAGTGGAACATATCTTTATTCCAAGATCTATTGATTTAAATGTACTTTTTTCAGGGGAAAAGCCCTTTAAATATGGGCAAGTGTTGTATAGTTATTGGTGCAATTAGACTCGACCTTACCAAGAATGAGGGGCAGCTACAAAAAGTGGGGACTATCATGTACTTTGCATTTATCATTTGTCATTAGTCTTGAATTGCCTCAGACTGAGTGGATTACTTGATTTTGCTTTGTATATTCCTCAAAGCAGATTTTGAGCAGTCAGCTATTAATAATACGCTTCAGTTAATTGCTTCAGTTTCTAGTGTGTAATCAAAGCAAATACTTTCTTCTTTCTTGGGCATTTATCAAGTTGATATTTACAGCTATTCTTGTATCATCAGTTTCCTTGTGCTTAATAATTTCAGGTACATTTGAATGCAGTTCACCATTAGAAGAATTTGTCTTCAAGACAGCTTGTTGTCATTTTGCCCAGATTTTACACTTAAATACAGATTTATGAATAACTAATCTTTTCAAAATCACCAACAATCAAATCAAAGTCTTCCAAGTTTTCAGCTTTACACCAATAGATATGCACAAGCAGGTTTGGACTGGCCCACGGGGAAACAGGAAAATCCTCCGGTGGGCCCCTGTGCAAGAGTGGGCCACCCCCTTAAGTACAGACATAGGCAGCATCTTATTCATTTAACAATCTACCCAGTTCATTGTTAGCTAAATTTGTGATCGAGGATAATGTCACATTTGCATATATTTGAAAAGTGAGGCCCTGGAGTTGGCTACTGGTGGGCCCTGGGCACCCCAGTCCGACGCTGTGCACTATTTCTTCTCTACCTTAGGGTATGTTTACTCTATGTTTTTTTCAGTCAGATTTGGAGCTGATCCACTCTGAAACTCACCTGAGAAAGTGCTTAAAAAAAACACAGAAAAAAATGAACATATTCACGTCTATGTAGAAAAGACTGTTCATGTATTTTAAACAGTTGCATGCCAACTGATGAATTGTTGCCTTAGTCTATAAATATGATCTGTGAATGTTGTTAGTTATATCCAAATTTAGTTCAAACATGATGGGAGTAATGCTTTCTACTAAATGAAGTGAATCTGTCAGCACAATCTGTCAGCCCACACTTTTTATATGGTCACGTTGCTCTCTGAAAGATAATGTCATCTTTACCTTTATTTATGCAATCTCTCACTTCCGGACTGAAACATCACTGTAAGCTTTTACCTCCCAGGCTTTATTCCCTACCTAGCGCTAACCTCTTATGCTTGACTGACAGATTCCCGGCTTGAATGCAAAACCAGTGAACTGTCAGTCAAGCAAAAGAAGGTGGCAGATGCTGGGAGAGGAATAGAAGCAGGAAGTGAGAAGCTCGGGAAATTCTCCGGTCACTTGAACCTCATTTGTATAGGAATTAAAACAGCAAATTTTCAATTAGGAAGCAATAGATTGCATGAATGAAGGTATGGATAACAATATCTTTCTGAGAACAGCATGACCATATAAACAGTTTGGGGGGTGGATCGTGGCAGATTGATTAGCTTGAAGAAGTACCTACACTGTAACTGTAACTACAGTGCTGTCAGTCAATCCAAAAGGTTAATAAACCTGAATATTTAATAAAATAAAACTGAGGTTTTGTCTTTCTTAGGCCACGGCCCCACTATCAGTATTTGGTTAGTATTCGGTCAGTATTTTTTCTCAGGAGTGGGAGACAAACCAGGATTGGGTGATAAATGCAGAATTGGTGACTTGTTTCTTTTATACCTTTACTCTGATTGTTCCTCACCTGGTTTTGGTTCCCACTCCTGAGAAAAAATACTGACCGAATACTGACCAAATACTGATAGTGGAACCATGGCCTTAGAAGAATATCCGTGCATGCATAATTATTGGCCAACTATTAGTGTGTAGAATTATTATTCCACTAAATGAAAAAAACTTAAATTTTCCGATCACAATTGTTTATTTTCATCTGTTTAAGTGAGAACAATAACCAAACAACTCAAAATGTACAAAATACATTTCTGATATTTAAAAAATATATATATATCAGTGACCAATATAGCCAACATTGTTTTCAATAACAATCATAAGCCTTCCATTCATGGGGTCTGTCTGTTTCTTCATATGTTGACTATCAACTTTTTGGGCAGCACCAACGTCAGCTTCCCAGACACTGTTCAGAGAGGCGTACTTTTTTCCTTCACTGTAAACTGTTTTTGTTCAGTTTAAGAAGGACCCACAAGGTCTCAATAGGGGCACTCCAGGGAGGTTGCAGAAAAGAATAAGAAAAAAAATTCTCCATTTTCTCCATTCTGTCAGTCCGTGAAAATATCATCTGAGTGCGGTCAGATTTTTTCCACAGACCCATAGACATGAATGGCCATGTGCGATCCGATAATCAGATGCAACTCATGCATGCTGCAAGTCGATCCTGGGAAAATCAGACATGTGCACAGCCCCATAGAATAACCTATGGACGAGTGCTAACCATCAAAACAATGGATAGGACTGATTTTTACAGTTGTGTGCGCCAGCCATGGGGTATATTCTTCACATGGTTTAGCAAAAAGCCAAATTGTAGCATACAATGCACTTTTAGAACACTGGCAAATTCAATCTATTTAGATTATGAACTTAGTGGTATAAATTTTTGAGTAATCATAGTGAGCATGGCATTTTTTTTTTACTATGAAACATATTGTATTGGATCTAAACAAAGTATTTTTGTAAATAGTTTGTATGTAAATCTATCAGGCCTCGCTACAAGAATACAAGCCTCCATACTTGCTTGGTAGAACTCTACTGTTTTGCATTATCAGGAAACAATGTTGAAACTATGACTATTATACACAGTAGGAATATTTATTGAATATGCAGAAAATATTGGAAACTTTAGATAATTTCTAATAAAAATATAGCATTTCAAAGTAAATCAGCAGGAAAGCTCATTCTGTCTTAATCAAGAGCAAATAAATGGCTTAATGTTTGTAACACACGGTTTGTGCCTTCATAACAGAAAAATAATTGATTGAGTTTAGCATTATAGCTTTCATTTTGGATAGGATATGACCCAGTGTTACTTAATTTATATTCACATACACTGCTCGGTTATACAGAGCATTAAAGTCATTTGTCTTTGCAGGCCTTTTGTTGGAGCTAGCATTACTCAATGTAATCCAATAGTATTATATAGCTAGAACTTATGGCCATTTCAATTCAAAGGTAATGCATCAATCACACCTGTATCTACACACAGATAAAAAATGTTAGTGCCTTGTTAAACTTGATGGAACTCAAAGGTCACATGTTCTGATATGTAGCAGGAAGAAGTTTCTAATGACCATGGTTGGTTTTGAAATGTTAACTTCCAACCAGCTGCCATATAGTCCATTAATGTTAAACATCATGGAACATACAGTATATCGTCCAGAACATACCTGATGGTTGTGCCTCGAATTGCACTATCAAAACTCTGTGTTTTTATTTGAGAAATATAGAGTTAGGTCCAGAAATATTTGGACAGAGACCAAATATTGGTGATTTGGGCTCTGCATGTCAGTATTTTTTATTTAAAATGAAACAACTGAGAAGCAATTGTAGTGTAGGCTTTCAAGTTGAATTAAAGAGGTTGAACAAAAATATCTTGTGAAACCTTTAGGAATTTCAACAATTTTTCTACAAACTCTCCTCATTTCAGGGGCTCAAAAGTAATTGGACAAATTAACTTTACCATAAATAAAATGTTCATTTTTAATACATTGTAGAGAATCCTTTGTAGGCAATGACTGCCTGAAGTCTGGAAGACATGGACATCACCAACTGCTGGGTTTACTCCTTTGTGATGCTTTGCCAGGCCTTTACTGCACCTGACTTCAATTGTAGCTTGTTTGTTGGCCAATGCAAAATATTGCACTTCTATACTTTAGAAAACTCCTGGGTTGCTTTTGCAGGATGTTTTAGGTCTTTGTCCAGCTGTACCGTGAAGCGCCGTCCAATCAACCTTGCTGCATTGGTTGAATCTGAGCAGAAAGTATCGACCTGTACACTTCAGATCTCATCCGGTGGCTTCTGTCTTCACTCACATTATCAATAAACACTAGTGACCCAGAGCCATTGGAAGCCATGTATATCCATGCCATCCCCTCCACCATGTTTTACAGATGATGTGGTGTGCTTTGGATCATAAGCCGTTCCAAGAATCTCTATGCTTTCTTGTTCTCATTGAAGTGGTACAGGTTGATCTTAGTTTAGTCTGTTCAAAGAATGTTTTCCGGAACTGGGCAGGCTTCTTTAAATGTTTTTGGCAAAGTCTAATCTGGCCTTTCTATTTTTAAGGCTGATTAATGGTTTGCACCTAGTAGTAAGCCCTCTGTATTTGCTTTTATGAAGTCTTTTCTTTATGATAGACTTAGATACTGAAACAAAAACTACAACAAAAATTGTATCTGATGTAAAAATAAGCTGCAATTTCTAAACCGTTACTCCAATTAGGATATGAACACCCTCAAATTAAAGCTGTATCTGCACTTTAAGCCCATATTGGTTATATAACTGTATCTTGAGTATGATTTGGTCAACAGCTAAAATGTCAAACTTGTGTCACTGTCCAAATATTTCTGGACTTGACTGTAACTGTATATTACCAGATTTGATTAACTAGTATGTCCCAGACTTTAACCTCCTAAAAAGATATTGGGTAACTAAATGAAAGCTCTATATTTCCCCAAGCTACTTTCAAGCATTCGATTCTGTTTTTACATCTGTGAAAAATGGACCTTCATTCATCTGTATTTCATCCATTTTTATTCCATGTTGCATCTGTTTTTTTCTCATTTGTTTTTGCAAACTGAAATAGGTAGACTGTCTGATCTTTTTTTTATGATTTGACTTTTAACATAGAATCAGTTAAAATAGATGTAAGTGAAGTAAAAGTATGATTTTTTTCATTTATATTTATCGGATGACTTTAATGGCCAAGTCTGAT
This sequence comes from Phyllobates terribilis, assembly GCF_046119375.1. NCBI lineage: Eukaryota > Metazoa > Chordata > Amphibia > Anura > Dendrobatidae > Phyllobates > Phyllobates terribilis. Next base: position 291,333,737 of record NW_027362769.1, read on the forward strand.
TTGCAACACTGATCAGAATGATGCATTCTCTGGATCTCACAGACCAAACACATAGATCAGTTTGTAAAATGGCTGTATATATGGCTCTATGAAACTATATGGGTCCATATGTTGTCCATTTAAAGATGTACAGCACTAGGACATATCACACACATTAATTCAGACAGGATCCGTTTCCAGATTTCAGAATGCAAACTGCATACACTATTAATTAGATGTGATGAGTGTTCTTACTTTGAAATTATTGTTACAATGGCTGTGTAATGCTTTTTAAGAGTTTTCCCAACTGATAGAAATGAACAGTTTGAGTCTCTATTTAATAATGTATACAGTATGTATCGCGAAATCTGGTGACAGGTCCTCTTCAATAATGGCTATTAAAGGTTACAAATTCCTGTCCTCAGCATAACAAGCATTTATGCAGAAATTGTTTCTCTGCAACACTGTGCAGAATATAAATGCTCAAGACCACGTGAATCGAGAAGTGTTTAAATGGGGGTATTACTATACACAAATAAGAATGGCTGTATAAAAATAAAGTTTTCTTTTCAAAAGAGAAAAGATAATAAAAGCTCCATACTGATTATATAAATAGGTGCACTATAACAATGGCATTTATTTCAAATGTACATCTTCCTTGTCCTGAATTATACAGTGTTCTGAATGGTAATAGAAAGAATACTTGCTATCAGGCAATTGTATCCCTGTGTTAAACAGAATAAATTGACAGTAGATATAACCATTATGAAATACAACATTTTGGTATTAAATGTATGTTCTATTTCAACAACAACTCTCATTTAGAGGCAAAAATCCATGATATGAATGTACAATAAGTCATCTATTGAAGGAACTGAATGAATTGTGTTATACTTATCAGGGCACAAAAATATGGATAATATACAGTTAGTTTCTGTGGTAATTTGAAATTTAAAGTTATTCATGCAGCTTTTATACCTGTTGGATAAGCGTGCATGTGTTTTTAATGGGGAGAGGAAGGTAAATCAATACAAGTCCTTCTGGCAGTAGCTTATCTCCTTTGAGAATAAAGGAGCAGGCATGTTGAAAATCAATATGCCTGATTCTTCCTTCTCCATCTTAGTGAAGAGTCATTACACATATGTTGGTTTGGTTCGTTGAGATCTGCAGTTTCAGCCAAATTTCCTCTGTAGTGCGTTGCTACATAATTTCACAAAATTCTTTTATAAATTTATTTTTTTTGCATGCATGAAAGCACCTATGTCTGACAGGTCCACCATGAAAATGGGCTATTCTACAGATGCCTTTAGTTATTGTAAGGCGCATTCTTATTTTCCGTAAATGTGTCAGAATTTTTGAAGTGGCTAGATGAAAGCTGATGATTTCATGAGCTTTAAAGAAGATGATTCACTTACTGGGATGTCGAGAAGATTATCTAATTAGTGGGATGTCTTAAAGGCTTATTTCAGGAAGAAAGGCCTTAAATAACTGAGCATCAGTGAATAATTACACATTTTCTCAACTTTGCTGAATCAGCCACAAATATGTATTGCTGTCTAATTTCTGGATGCCAATGCTGAAAATGACCATAGCATGAAAACATTAGAGATCAGGAACTTTGACCTTCGAAAGGCTGATGCCTTCTTATATTGAAGGGTATGTGAGAAAGGCCAACACTGACACCAATTCTCAATGGCTTAGGTGAATGTTAGTCTGGAGAATGGCGTCTTTCTACTTTCTACATTCTAAAGTTTGATAAGTTTATTTTCCAATTTTTAGCAATGATTGTAACCATAGTAATAATATTTTTTCTTACTTTGTTTTGTACATAACATTCAGCCCACCCCCATTGTACTGTTCATGAAGTAGTGTGCATTGGTGGAAGTGTCCTCAGTATCAATCTTGTTTTATAAGAAGAAAGAAATGGACAAAACAGTAAACATTGAAATCAAAATTGAAATCAACTTATTCAGTCTTAATTTTTTTGTAAAATAATAATTGTATAGGTAAAATAAGCTGGTCTTAAGCTCCGAACTAACCCAAAATTACATCGCTGATCATCTCTTTTTTAATGGTCATATCTTACAAAATGTGTGGATACACTAAACTAGAACACACAAAGCAGTCTGCACTGTCTGCAGCGAAAATGACAGCTGAGAGATGTGTTATTGGTATTAATTTATTTGAGTTATTACTTTAAAATGAAGCATGGAATAATTTTCTTCTCTAACCTCTTACTTATCAACATGGAAAGGATAGCTATTACAGAAATTGGATACACCTGCCCAGCGCTTTCAATTGCTCTCATTTTTGACACTGTAAAATGACTGATTAATAGTTATAATTTCTAGGAAAGTCTGGAATGATTCCTCTTTCCGATTTGTACCGAGGCATGAATGTTTGATGAATTCCATGTAATGTTAATATAGTTCTTTTGACAGTTAGCAAAATAGGCTTGTTCATATTAAGTTCACTTGCAAACCCAAGATATTAATCAAATGAGCCACTATGTGACATGCAAGGAAAAGTTTAAGAGGAAATACATGTTTATGCCCCTTTATTTTTATACAGAATATATAAAGCACTAATATTTTAACCTTAATCTAATGTAAGAAATAAAATATATGGTAAAAGAAAATAAGTTTATACTTTCACGTAAAAAACTGTGGACGTTATAGGCACTTGTGCTCAGTGCTTAACAAATATTTTTAGATTTAAATATATATATTCCCAATAAATAATAATCAAAAAAACAGGTGCAACATAAAAGAACGTTTCAACCTTCTTAGCGCATAAAAAATATGCACATTAGTTGTGCTCCATCGGTTTCCAAAGGTGAAAATTACTGTAAAGTTCTTCTTTTGCAAACTACAAGGAATAACTGGCCCTTAAAAGCATCCAAGTTGCCACTTATTATTATCGGTTACACACATACAGTATGTGTCTCTATACTATATGGCAAGACACATAAATGGAGGGGAGTGGTTATTATACTCATATATACAGTCATATGAAAAAGTTTGGGCACCCCTATTAATCTTAAGCTTAATGTTTTATAAAAATTGGTGTTTTTGCAACAGCTATTTCAGTTTGATATATGTAATAACTGTTGGATACAGTAATGTTTCTGCCTTGAAATGAGGTTTATTGTACTAACAGAAAATGTGCAATCTGCATTCAAACAAAATTTGACAGGTGCATAAGTATGGGCACCTCACCAGAAAAGTGACATTAATATTTAGTAGATCCTCCTTTTGCAAAAATAACAGCCTCTAGTCGCTTCCTGTAGCTTTTAATGAGTTCCTGGATCCTGGATGAAGGTATTTTTGACCATTCCTCTTTACAAAACAATTCCAGTTCAGTTAAGTTTGATGGTCGCCGAGCATGGACAGCCTCTTCAAATGATCCCACAGATGTTCAATGATATTCAGGTCTGGGGACTGGGATGGCCATTCCAGAACATTGTAATTGTTCCTCTGCATGAATGCCTGAGTAGATTTGGAGCGGTGTTTTGGATCATTGTCTTGCTGAAAGATCCATCCACTGCGTAACTTCAACTTTATCACTGTTTCTTGAACACTATTGCCAAGAATCTGCTGATACTGAGTGGAATCCATGCGTCCCTCAACTTTAACAAGATTCCCAGTGCCGGCATTGACCACACAGCCCCAAAGCATGATGGAACCTCCACCAAATTTTACTGTGGGTAGCAAGTGTTTTTCTTGGAATGCTGTGTTTTTTTGCCACCATGCATAACGCCTTTTTGTATGACCAAACAACTCAATCTTGGTTTCATCAGTCCACAGGATCTTCTTCCAAAAAGAAATAGGCTTCTTCAAATGTGCTTTTGCATACCTCAGCCGACTCTGTTTGTGGCGTGCTTGCAGAAACGGCTTCTTTCGCATCACTCTCCCATACAGCTTCTCCTTGTGCAAAGTGCGTTGTATAGTTGACCGATGCACAGTGACACCATCTGCAGCAAGTTGATGCTGCAGCTCTCTGGAGGTGGTCTGAGGATTGTCCTTGACTGATCTCACCATTCTTCTTCTCTGCCTTTCTGATGTTTTTCTTGTCCTGACACTTCTGGCCTTAACAAGAACTGTCCCTATGTTCTTCCATTTCCTTACTATGTTCCTCACAGTGGAAACTGACAGGTTAAATCTCTGAGACAGCTTTTTGTATCCTTCCCCTGAACAACTATGTTGAATAATCTTTGTTTTCAGATCATTTGACAGTTGTTTTGAGGAGCCCATGATGCCACTCTTCAGAGGAGATTCAAACAGGAGAACAACTTGCAAGTGGCCACTTTAAGTAGCTTTTCTCATGATTGCATACACCTGGCTATAAAGTTCAAAGCTCAGTGAGGTTACAAAACCAAAAAAAGTGCTTTAGTAAGTCAGTAAAAAGTAGGCAGGAGTATTTAAAACAAGAAAATGATAAGGGTGCCCATACTTATGCACCGGTCAAATTTTGTTTGAATGCAGATTGCACATTTTCTGTTAGCACAATAAACCTCATTTCAAGGCAGAAACATTACTGTGTCCAACAGTTATTACATATATCAAACTGAAATAGCTGTTGCAAAAACACCAATTTTTATAAAACATTAAGCTTAAGATTAATAGGGGTGCCCAAACTTTTTCATATGACTGTAACTAAGATCACATAACGGCAAACATTAGACTATCAGGTTACATATCATATTCTGCCTGACTCGCGTTTCACCAGTAACATTGATTATTTCGAGCAATAATAACATTTTACAATATTTGAATGGCATGATAATATTTTTATCTGCATTTGTAGTTACAAGCTGGATGTACAAAACTCCACTCCTCCAGTGCAGAGAGGGATTTATGATGCTCTTAGGCCGGGTTATTAGACCCCCATCTGGTCCTAGATTTGTGGCCACAATGCAGGAGAGAAAGGTGCCTATTTTTTTCCAGCTTAAAAACGGTCTTAAGTTTGTTTACGATGATTGTAATATGGCCTTGCATGGGTCTTACTTCTATAACACATAGTAATTTTTCTGGTTTATGGCTGTTATGTACACAGTAAACTAAATCCCAGTGCCAATATTTTTTTTGTGATTGACATGTGACAAGAAACAAAGAGTGAGACATTTAAAAATGTTTTTTTAAATTGATTAATTAGAACCGCAAAACCTACAATAGAAAAGACAGGTAAGCAAGGCCCAATCAGAGTCCACAACATAGAATTCATAGTATAACCACTAATCCCATATTCACTGGGTAGTGATCAACAATGAGTGGTTGATACACTATTTAAAATATTGTTTACTGAAAGGATGAATGCAAAAGCCCAATTGACACAGATAATCCACATCAAACCACAAAAAAACCACATCATACAGCCAGTCTAGTTTATATACTCAAAAAACACATTAAGTTGGAAAACAATGATTAAATATGTCCCAGCGAGCACCAATAAAATAAAGAAAGAACTCACCCACCTTGTTGGGTGGAGTATGTTATGTTGGGCAGTAATTAATTCCAGGGTGTTTCTGTTATCTCCTAATTTGTATCAATGGCCATCCAAATGAGACCGTGTCATGGCTGACAATCACACTATAACCCCAGGAAAATTTGTGCCCACCTTTACAAGGGCAGTAGTAGTTGCTCTAGTTGTTGGGACATCTAGGGAAACTGTGTATCCATGCCAGAGTGGTACTGTTTTTGTTAGTTTACAGGTTTACTGGGTGAATCTCAGCTTTGACAGAGTATAACTGGGTCTTATTTGGATGCCTCTTAATATACAGTTGGGGAAAAAAGTATTTGATCCCTTGCGGTTTTTGTAAGTTTGCCCACTGACAAAGACATGAACAGTCTATAATTTTAAGGGTAGGTTAATTTTAACATTGAGAGATATAATATCGAAAAAAAATCAAAAAAATCACATTGTATAAATTAGATGATTTTTTTTTGCATTTTGCAGTGAGAAAAAAGTATTTGATCCCTCTGGCAAACAACACTTAATACTTGGTGTCAAAACCCTTGTTGGCAAGCACAGCAGTCAGACATTTTTTTGTAGTTGATGATGAGGGTTGTGCACATGTCAGGAGAAATTTTGGTCCACTCCTCTTGTCAGATCATCTCTAAATCATTAAGATTTTGAGGCTGTTGCTTGGCAACTCGGAGAATCATCTCCCTCCATAAGTTTTCTATGGGATTAAGGTCTGAAGACTGGCTAGGTCACTCCATGACCTTAATGTGCTTCTTTTTGAGCCACTCCTTTGTTTCCTTGGCTGTATGTTTTGGGTCATTGTCTTGCTTGCCAGACCCAGCCATGACCCATCTTCAGTGCTCTTATTGAGGGAAGGAGGTTGTTGGCCAAAATCTTGCGATACATGACCCCATCCATCTTCCCTTCAGTACGGTGCAGTCGTTATGTACCCTTTGCAGAAAAGCACCCCCAAAGTATAATGTTTCCCCACCATGCTTCATAGTTGGGACAATGTTCTTAGCGTTGTACTCATCCTTCTTCTTCCTCCAAACACGGTGAGTTGAGTTAATGCCAAAGAGCTCAATTTTTGTCTCATCTGACCACAGCACCTTCTCCCAATAACTCACAGAATCATCCAGGAGTTCATTGGCAACCTTCAGATGGGCCTGCACATGTGCCTTCTTGAGCAGGGGGACCTTGCGGACACTGCAGGATTTTAAACCTTTAAGGTGTAATGTGTTTCCAGTGGTTTTCTTGGTGACTGTGGTCCCAGCTGCCTTGAGATCATTAACAAGTTCCCCCTGTAGTTTAAGGTAGTGTTGAGCCACCCCCGTAGTGTTCGAGTTCGGTTCGTCGAACACCCTTGTGTTCGCCGAACTGTTCGTCGAACTGTTCGTCGAACACCTTCGAACACCGTTAAACCAATGGCAGGCAAACAAAAACACATAGAAGCACATAGAAAACACCTACAAAGGTGTCCAAAAGCTGACAAACTGCTCAGAAGACATAACTAACACACGGAAAAGTGACAAGTACATATAGTCATGCGAAAAGAAAAGGGGTGGAGGAGTAAAAGGAGGGGGAGACACAGATATAGGCATGTCATGCCCTTCTAAAATCCAAAAAAGTGAGAAGCCGACACGGCCAGTCCGTTCCTTCCCGTGCCACCTCCGTGTCGCCGGGTTTGTGCCAGAGCCGCGGTGGACCCTGACGGCCAGCCCCCCTCTCCAAATACTGGTGCCTGTCCACTGGTGGGTCGAGACCCCCCGCGGTGGGGGGGGTAACATCTGCAGAAGAAAGACCATCTTCCAGCCAAACTAACATGTCGATTTCTTTTCGTGGACAATGTGATACGATCCCTTTGTTACGGACATGCCCATCACTACAAATTCCAGATGAGGCACAAAAACAGCAGGTGCTTCAGCGGATATCAAGTGCTCCTTCAAGTGGGCTCTCCTCCACCTCAATTTCAACATCACAAATACTCCAGTCCTCAGAGGTGTCACCCCAATCGCACTTGCTTCCTCACAGCTCCCAAGTCTCCAGCTGCCCGTCTGAGTATGGGGTAACACAGATGGTTGAGTCTGCAGAGCTGTTTACTCATACTATAGCCCTGGAAATGGAGGTCTGCTCCAGAGCTTCTGTTAATCCAGATGAGGAAATGATCTGCACTGATGCCCAGAATCTTTATAAGTCGGATCAAGGACCAGATGAAGAAGGTTCTGAGCATAATGTAGACCCTCGTTCCCAATCTGTAACTCCTGTTGGTGGAGACAATGATGAAGACGATGATGAGACTCAAATACCTGATTGGAGCGACAACTTGACTTTTCGGTCAGGGCAGGAAGAGGTTGGCTTTGAGGACGACGGGTGTGATAACACACAGGGTGATGATGACAAGGTTGGAGATCCCACTTACTGTCAACCCACAGTCAGCCAGTCGATGAGGTCACCCAGGCCTTTGCCTGGCCTTGCGGATGTTGCGGTGGTCGGCTCCCTGGCCCGTACCCTGGGGTCACTCTTTAAAAGGGGGGATAATTGTTAATTTTATAAGAGTTCGTGACGCCACCTGTGGTATCTGGTGAGAAGCACCAGCGCTGCAGCAGTCCACTGAGGCCCGTGATAAGGCAGCTCGATGGTATAGCTCCCCACAGGTGGAGCTAGGTCTCAGGGCAGCGTATGCAGGGGGAATGCAGGACAGGTGAGACCCAGCAGGGTCAGAGCAAGAACGGGAACGGACACGGTAGTCACTTCAGTACCTTTTACTGGAGGAAATTCAGGCACATCCCGGAGCACTGTAGGGTGAAGGGTGCATATCAGGATCCTCCCCAATGAGCGGGTGTAGGGCCTCCTGTTTCTTGCCTCTGCGTAGTAAGTTTCTGACCTGCCTGGAGCTAGGCCTAACTTTGTCTCTGTCCTGCGCTGGCTGACCTTGTGGTAGGGCCTTCTCTTGGAGTTCATGCTCCCAGTATGCGGGGCCTAACCGTCTCCTGGCTCTGTTACGTATCAGCACCTTAGCGATCCTGGGACTTGTAGTTCTTCAGGGATTCCGGTTATGCCTTACTGGGTCATAGAATCTAGCTAGCAGGAGCCTTGTGCTCCACTGCTGAACTATTAACTGACTAGACTGAGCTCCACTGCAGACTGACCTCTCTTAGGCTTCTCTACTGCAGGAACTCTTCAGAGGAACTGAACTGCCTAGCTCCACCTTCCCTATTTATATCCCTAATGGGCTCCCTCTGCTGGTCTGAGGTGGAAGGTGGAGATGTGTGAATGCTTATGGGGGCCTCTTGTGGAAGATTCCATCAATACACTCTTCTAGGATATGTGATACCAAGCGCAGCCTTCCTGGACAGAGACGGAGTACTGGAAGCACGTCAACAACTGCATCCTCAACCACAACTCTGCCTCTGACCACAAGTCGTAGTGGCTCTTCAGGTCGCATGGGCTCTAAGCCTTGCATAGCCTGGGCATTTATTCAGATCGATAAGGATGACCCAACTCGTGTTATCTGTAATATTTGTCACCAAAAGCTAAGTAAAGGCAAAAAAATCCATAGTTTGAGTACTTCATGCATGTACCGTCACATAGATATGAAGCATAAGTTGCAGTGGGAAGCTCACTGTGCTACAATGCGGCCTAGCAGGCTGGGCCAACCACCGTCTGCCCCATCTTGTGCATCCGCGGCCTCTTCATCCTCTGTGACTGGGGGGACAGCTGTCACACATGTTTTTGGACGCAGACCTGCCACCTCTTTACCTGCAACAGCCAGTGTGATTGGCAGGTCGTCCGTTCATTGGGAAGTGGAAACACCTGCTGGTGTTGAGCGCTCTCTGACATCGATAGCACCACCTTTGGATCAAGGCAACCTAACATGTCCGCCTGCATCTTCCTCACAGACCGGCAGTTTGTCGGGGACACCCTACTCAACCCCATCAAAGCACAACAGCCAGCCCTCGGTCCCTCAGATGTGGAAAAGTAAAAGACCATTTCCTCCTAGCCATGAGAAAGCTAAGAGGTTGAATTTCACCATCTGCACGCTGTTGGCTACAGAAATGCTGCCTTTCCGCCTGGAGGACACAGTGGATTTTCGAGACCTTATGTCCGTCTCAGTGCCCCAGTACCAGATGCCCAGTCGGCACTACTTCTCAAAGAAAGGTGTGCCTGCGCTCCACCAGCATGTCGCACACAACATCACCGCTTCTTTGAGAAACTCTGTGTGTGACAGGGTGCATTTCACCACAGACACTTGGACGAGTAGGCATGGACAGGGGCGTTACATGTCGCTGACTGGGCACTGGGTAACTATGGTGACAGCAGGACAAGGGGCTGCTGTCCAAGTCTTACCGTCCCCACGAGTTGTGCGTCAATCCTCTTTATCTCGAAGTTCCTCCACTGCTTCTGCCTCCTCAAGCTCCTCTCGGTCCTCCACCTGCACCCAAAGCCTGTCTGGTAATGCCACCTGCTTTCAAACTGCGCAGAAGGAATCCTGCACACCTCCTTACTATGCTGGCAGCAGGGCTCAACGGCATCAGTGTTTACTTTGAAATGTCTGGGAAATGTGAGTCACACAGCTGAGGACTTGTGGTCAGCTCTGGAGACCCAGTTTCATGAATGGTTGTCTCCACTGGACCTGCAACCAGGGAAGGCCGTATGCGACAATGCTGCAAACCTGGGTGCAGCCCTTCGCCGGGGCAATGTCACACACGTGCCTTGTATGGCTCACGTGTTGAACCTGGTTGTCCATAAATTTTTAGCCCACTATCCCGGACTAGATGGCCTTCTGCAGAGTGCACGGTCGCTGTGTGCTCACTTCCGCCGTCCGCATCCCGCAGCTCAACGACTTACATCTCTACAGAAGTCGTTGGGCCTGCCAGTTCACCGGCTGAAATGCGATGTGCCGACACGGTGGAATTCAACTCTGCACATGTTGCAGCGACTGTGGCAGCACCGACAAGCCCTGGTGCAATACGTTCTGACGTAGAGCCTGGGCCAACGAGATCCAGAGGTGGGGCAAATCACGCTGCAGGAGTGGTCTCAGATCAGGGACCTATGAAGTTGACGCGCCCCCTGGGCCGTGGGGTACCCTGAGCCGGGCCGGTAGACGCTGGGGGTTGTAGTCACTGTGGCGGTGACCTGGTCCGTGACCCAGGGCGGTCAATCCAATGGTAATTTGTATATATGGATTTTATAATGTCCGACTACGCCACCTGTGGAGTGCGGCCAAAGGGGCCGCCGCTGCGGAACAGTCCTCTGAAGCTGGTGGTTTTGCAGCAATGGTATTATTACTCACCACAGGAAGAGTGTAGCTTCAGGGCAGTGTGGGTGGATGATGGTAGTTGTAGTGCAGGGAGTCAGTAATGAACACAGAGTCCGTGTGATGCAGTCCCAAGATCTTTACTCACAGTTGTTGCAGTCCAGATTACAGGTACCAGAGCAATCTCACCCGTCGTGCTGTGCGTACTCAGTGAGGGGCTCAATCCACCACCAGATAGCTCCGGAGTACTTAGCAGGACCCCCTTCTGTATGTCCTTTCTCTGGCCTTCTCCCTGCACCTCACACCCAGTGACACTTCTATCCGGTCTCCTCGGGTCTTGGCGGGCGACTTGTGTTCCGTCCCCTGGGTCCTATGTGGCTACCTTCTTAGTGAGACTGGTGTGGACTTTTGCCTGCAGTACATGAAATGGTGCAGCCTCCGGTTTTTAGTTGAGCCTTGCAGTTTCTCCTCTAGTTGAGGGACCACTTCCCCTTATCTGGCCTGACCCCTCTACCTCCTGGTAGCAGCAGGAGTACGGGTGGCCTTCTGCACGGCCCGTAGCCCTAGGGTCCCTTTGGTTCCTGGAGCCTTTCTGCTCCCACTCCTCTCTTCTCTCCTTCAGTCCTGGGCCTCCCAGGCTAGGCCCGTCTCCGGAGCAGAGCTCATGCCGAGCCTCTGCTCCTGTCACTTTTCCTCCTCTGACTGGCTTGCTCTTTCTAAGATTGCTTCCTATTTATACTCTCCCTGTCATGTGCTCCCCTAAGCTGCTCCCCTAAGCACCCACTACATAGGACCCTCCCACCAGCTAGGTACCTGGGACTGTGCTCTCCCTTAGGAGCAATCTCGCCCTACCCCCACTGCGTGTATGTGTTGGATGCAGGTGTTAGGGTCCCGAGCCATACGCCTTCCTTACCTGAGGGTGAGATACCACACCTCTGGGTGAGATGCAGTAACTCTGTGGCGACTGAACCCTCAGGGGCGCCACACACCCTTCTGCACAGTTTTGAAATGGCGACGAAGATGTTTAGTGCTGACGACGATGCCATTATCAGCATGACTATTCCGTTGATTTACATGCTGGAGCAGACATTAAACAGAATTCAGAGTCAGGTGGTGGGACAAGAGAAGTTGGAGGAAGTAGAGGAGGAGTTGTATGCGGAAGGGATAACATCTCCAACGTCCAGACGGTTGACAGCACCAAGGCGGCAGGCATGGGAGGGTGGGGGAGAGGGATTAACCAGGGCGCATGGTAGCAGCCAAACTGTTGAGGAAGGTGCAGGAGCCGAGGAAGAAGTGGAGGATGAACTGGCGATGGGCATGGAAGACTCATCAGATGAGGGAGACCTTGATCACATTTCTGTTGTGCGAGGTTGGGGGGAGAGGGCAGAGGAAGGAAGCATGATTCTTACCTCGCTACCAACACAACAAGGACTTGGTCCTCCTGGATGCGCAAGACACATGAGTGCCTTCTTGCTGCACTACCTGCAACTTGACCCTCAGATTGCAGAATTCGAAGTAATCCCGACTACTGGGTTGCCACACTCTTAGATCCCCGGTACAAAAGTAAATTTGCCGAAATAATTCCTGCCATAAAAAGCGATTGACGCATGCAGGAGTATCTGCAGACGCTGTTGCAGAATCTTACATGTGCTTTTCCACAAAACACCAGTGGTGCACGAAGTGAATCTCACTGTTCTAACTTGCCAACCGTGGGACTGTCGAGTCTTCATCACTCAAACCGTAACAGTAACACAGTATCTGCTGGAAACAGCAATTTTGTGGAATCGTTTCACCACTTTTTTAGACCATCCTTTGCAAGGCCACAGGAGACAAGAAGTCTGACACATAGTCAATGCCTAGAGAGGATGGTGCAGGAGTATCTCCAAGTGAACATCGAAGCCATGACTGTGTCACTGGACCCTTGCTCATTTTGGTATTCCAATCTGGAAAAATGGCCGGAGCTCACCACTCACGCCTTGGAGATCTTGTCATGCCCTGCAGCCAGTGTTCTCTCTGAACGTGTGTTCAGCGCTGCTGAAGGTGTGCTGACAGATAAGCGCACGCGGCTGTCCACTGAGAATGTAGACAGACTCACGTTCATAAAGATGAACAAATCATGGATTCGCAAGGACTTTTCTAACCCTGTGTTATCCTTGGGAGACTAAAAGCTTGAGGATTTGGTAATATCACCTCACCAACCGTTTTAAGCAACTGTGGGGCAATTGATTCCACTTGACCCTAGAATGCATGACCATAAAAATCTACACTTTCATATATCTGGGGCCTTTTAGGCCCGTGTGCAAATAACATGGAATAACTCAAACTCAAATGACAAACAACTATATACATGAAGAATACATAGAATTTCAAAATTCTAACTAAAGTAATCTTGCAGAAAACAGAAAACAATTAACAGGGTGGGACTGCGAGGCCCCAGGTATGCGTTCTAGTGTTAAGTGGTGTCTGTGCCACAATTTTGGGAAAAAATGGAGACTCTTTTTGGAGTCCCCTTGCTGTGTCTTACGTGACGTTGGCATCGTCAATTCCAGGTGGGTTGGGTCGCTCCCCCCCTTTTAACTGTAAGAAACTACATACACTATGGCTTGGGGTAACACAGATGGTTGAGTCTGAAGAGCTGTTTACTCAGAGGTCTGCTCCAAATCTTCAGTGTCTGCTAGTCAGCGTAGAATTTTTAACTGCATCTAGCCTAGGCAATACTTTGGGCGTAGTAGCCCAGCTGCGAAGCAAGCTGCACCGCCTGTGTATCTAATAAGAATTTTTAAATGCATCTAGCCTAGGCAGACTGTGGGGACCCCCAACCAAACCCAGACGCTCAGCCCCCCTACCGCCCCCCTTTCCTTGACAATACAATAATGTAACTCTTACAACTGGATGGGTGAGGATCGGTCACAGCTTTATTAACTCTTTCTACTCATTCCATTAGAAAGGCATTTTATTTCTAAAATAATTCAGCTTGTTGCAGCATGCCCTGGGTCTCCACTCCGGCAACTTGGCCAACAAGTGTAACTCTCCAACATGTCCTTTCTATTTCCAGGCCACGGAGGATCCTGCGTACTCGTATGCAGGACTCCGACCCCCACCCATCACTCTTAACGCTTGTTCCACTCCGTCCTGGAGTCCTGACAGGAATATGTCCAGTACAATATCCATTCAGTGAACAACGTCGGGCCGTATGAGGCCTGCTTTATCTCCTTCCAGTTGTCGGTGTCGTACCACTACACCACCTCTGTCTCTTCTAAATTTTGCCATCCGAATATTTATTACCCTCCTTGTCCGTTCGATGGCCGTGATGTCTCGCGCACCTTGCCATACCGCTATCGGCATAATCTCTGACCATACTATAGCTAGTTTTGTGAAAAATTCTCTGAAGCGCTCAGTGTCTAGTTTCATTATTGCCATTAGTTATGCGCTGTTGTGATGACCTAGGTTGTTTCCCCCAGCCTGAATAACTAAGATGACCGGACATCTTGCCTCTCTCCCTACCTTGATTACCTCCATTAGTACCTGTGGCCATAACAGGCCTCTAATACCTCTCTAGTTGAAATATCTGTTATGAAACTCTAATTTCCTCCCGCCTGGGCAGACTTTCGCCCTTTTTTCTGCCCAATACACATACGAGTGGCCTATCACCCACACTGTTGGCTTAGCATCACCTGTAAAAGAAACAAACCACGTTAGGATAACAAGTCCGGTCTTATGTATCTTGCCAAACACGTGGATCGCCATCTCCCTATCCTCTGAACTTCCGTTTCTGACAGTCCTGCTCTTGCCGCTTCCATGGCCGCGCCTATGCGGAATGAGTGTGTCCCGTAATCTTTGGGGTGGTTCCCTGCCGATGTTATGCATTTATTAAATATAGCTTGGAACTGGTATCTTGATAATGGCATTCCATCAATGTGTGATAGGAAGAAATTACTTTGTGATCTGATGGTTAGATATGTTTTTACTATTGTTACCCGACTCAGTGTACCGTTTGTGGGTTGTAGAAGTACCCAAGTGCCCCTGCCCGCTGGAACCATTTTCGATTTGTGTATGTGTAGACGTATTGCATTATTGGCTATGACTACGTCCTGGTGTAATAAGCCTCCACTGGTGGTAATTTTGGATTGAGGGACTAATTCGCTTATGCATAGCGCCCCGAAGAAGGCGATCACAAATGCAGTAGACAGTAGTGTTGCTTCAAATTGTGAGTGTCATGTTAATGGTGTTAGGGATATGATGTGAGAAATCAGTTTTAGTGACACGGGACGGGACATCTACACTCCTGACTTGGCTGACCCATTTTCCACCCTTTTATGGATTGTCTGATGATGAATCTTTGTCACATCTCCCCAATTCAGTAGTTGGAAGTGAAATGCTACTCCGGTCAGACACCGCTGCGCTGACGCCCCTGATATGCCCCTCATCATTAGCTGGTGGAGAAATTCTATGGTGACTTGTGATCTGGCTTGTTCACATTGGTCAACCCGTCTGCCTGCTACTAGTCGTGTCCACTCTTCCCATGCCTTACCGTATGCTTGCCACGTCGACGGGGCAACTGACGCTCTGATTAATGGCATCAACTATTCGCCACTAGATCCCATAGGAAAGGTGGGCAACTGTTGCCTGATGGGTGGGCGTTGTGGAAGAGCTCTGTGAAAATCTGCCAATTGAATTGTTATAAAGCGTTAGCAGCAGCTTTAGACCCCTCAGCATAGTGGCTAGCGCGGACCCATACATTGTGTTTTAGGCACAGGAATGCTAGCCTGTGTAGTAGGCCTAGCACTGGGAGAGACGATGATGCCATCTTATTAATGCAGTGCGCTAGGCTGGTGTTTTTTGTTATGAAGCGTATATTTTTGTAAGCCAGGAGCGCGCCCCATATTTCTATTGCTACCACTATTGGGAAGAAAAATTATTTTCAGGACAAGATGCAGCTAAAAATTATTATTAATTTAAAAGCTGGTGGAGCTTGGTATAGATGGCCTAATACAATGAGTCCCACACACTGCTAGAAGGCCAAATATTTTTTCAGAGGTAGATGCAGAAAAAAATTATATTCAGTTTGCAACTTGATGGAGGTCAGTATAGATGGACTAATAGAACAAGTCCCACACACTGCTAGAAGGCCAAATATTTTTTCAGAGCTAGATGTAGATAAAAATTATTTTTAATTTGCAACCTGATGGAGGTCAGTATATATGGACTAATAGAACGAGTCCCACACACAGCTAGAAGGCCAAATATTTTTTCAGAGCTAGATGCAGATAAAAATTATTTTTAATTTGAAACCTGATGGAGGTCAGTATAGATGGACTAATAGAACAAGTCCCACACACTGCTAGAAGGCCAAATATTTTTTCAGAGCTAGATGCAGATAAAAATTATTTTTAATTTGCAACCTGATGGAGGTCAGTATAGATGGACTAATAGAACAAGTCCCACACACAGCTAGAAGGCCAAATATTTTTTCAGAGCTAGATGCAGATAAAAATCATTTTTAATTTGCAACCTGATGGAGGTCAGTATAGATGGACTAATAGAACAAGTCCCACACACTGCTTGAAGGCCAAATATTTTTTCAGAGCTAGATGCAGACAAAAAATTATTTTGAATTTGCAACCTGATGGAGGTCAGTATAGATTGACTAATAGAACAAGTCCCACACACTGCTAGAAGGCCAAATATTTTTTCAGAGCTAGATGCTGAAACAAATTATATTCAATTTGCAACCTGATGGAGGTCAGTATAGATGGACTAATAGAACAAGTCCCACACACAGCTAGAAGCCCAAATATTTTTTCAGAGCTAGACGCAGGAAAATATTATATTCCGTTTGCAACCTGATGGAGGTCAGTATAGATGGACTAATAGAACAAGTCCCACACACTGCTAGAAGGCCAAATATTTTTTCAGAGCTAGATGCAGAAAAATATTATATTCAATTTGCAACCTGATGGAGGTCAGTATAGATGGACTAATAGAACAAGTCCCACACACAGCTAGAAGCCCAAATATTTTTTCAGAGGTAGATGCAGAAAAAAATTATATTCAGTTTGCAACCTGATGGAGGTCAGTATAGATGGACTAATAGAACAAGTCCCACACACTGCTAGAAGGCCAAATATTTTTTCAGAGCTAGATGCAGATAAAAATTATTTTGAATTTGCAACCTGATGGAGGTCAGTATAGATGGACTAATAGAACAAGTCCCACACACTGCTAGAAGGCCAAATATTTTTTCAGAGCTAGATGCTGAAAAAAATTATATTCAATTTGCACCCTGATGGAGGTCAGTATAGATGGACTAATAGAACAAGTCCCACACACAGCTAGAAGCCCAAATATTTTTTCAGAGCTAGATGCAGAAAAATATTATATTCAGTTTGCAACCTGATGGAGGTCAGTATAGATGGACTAATAGAACAAGTCCCACACACTGCTAGAAGGCCAAATATTTTTTCAGAGCTAGATGCAGAAAAATATTATATTCAATTTGCAACCTGATGGAGGTCAGTATAGATGGACTAATAGAAAAAGTCCCACACACAGCTAGAAGCCCAAATATTTTTTCAGAGGTAGATGCGGAAAAATATTATATTCAGTTTGCAACCTGATGGAGGTCAGTATAGATGGACTAATAGAACAAGTCCCACACACTGCTAGAAGGCCAAATATTTTTTCAGAGCTAGATGCTGAAAAAAATTATATTCAATTTGCAACCTGATGGATGTCAGTATAGATGGACTAATAGAACAAGTCCCACACACTGCTAGAAGCCCAAATATTTTTTCAGAGCTAGATGCAGAAAAATATTATATTCGGATTGCAACCTGATGGAGGTCAGTATAGATGGACTAAAAGAACAAGTCCCACACACTGCTAGAAGGCCAAATATTTTTTCAGAGCTAGATGCAGAAAAATATTATTTTCAATTTGCAACCTGATGGAGGTCAGTATAGATGGACTAATAGAACAAGTCCCACACACAGCTAGAAGCCCAAATATTTTTTCAGAGGTAGATGCAGAAAAAAATTATATTCAGTTTGCAACCTGATGGAGGTCAGTATAGATGGACTAATAGAACAAGTCCCACACACTGCTAGAAGGCCAAATATTTTTTCAGAGCTAGATGCAGATAAAAATTATTTTGAATTTGCAACCTGATGGAGGTCAGTATAGATGGACTAATAGAACAAGTCCCACACACTGCTAGAAGGCCAAATATTTTTTCAGAGCTAGATGCAGACAAAAAATTATTTTGAATTTGCAACCTGATGGAGGTCAGTATAGATGGACTAATAGAACAAGTCCCACACACTGCTAGAAGGCCAAATATTTTTTCAGAGCTAGATGCTGAAAAAAATTATATTCAATTTGCACCCTGATGGAGGTCAGTATAGATGGACTAATAGAACAAGTCCCACACACAGCTAGAAGCCCAAATATTTTTTCAGAGCTAGATGCAGAAAAATATTATATTCAGTTTGCAACCTGATGGAGGTCAGTATAGATGGACTAATAGAACAAGTCCCACACACTGCTAGAAGGCCAAATATTTTTTCAGAGCTAGATGCAGAAAAATATTATATTCAATTTGCAACCTGATGGAGGTCAGTATAGATGGACTAATAGAACAAGTCCCACACACAGCTAGAAGCCCAAATATTTTTTCAGAGGTAGATGCGGAAAAATATTATATTCAGTTTGCAACCTGATGGAGGTCAGTATAGATGGACTAATAGAACAAGTCCCACACACTGCTAGAAGGCCAAATATTTTTTCAGAGCTAGATGCTGAAAAAAATTATATTCAATTTGCAACCTGATGGATGTCAGTATAGATGGACTAATAGAACAAGTCCCACACACAGCTAGAAGCCCAAATATTTTTTCAGAGCTAGATGCAGAAAAATATTATATTCAGTTTGCAACCTGATGGAGGTCAGTATAGATGGACTAAAAGAACAAGTCCCACACACTGCTAGAAGGCCAAATATTTTTTCAGAGCTAGATGCAGAAAAATATTATATTCAATTTGCAACCTGATGGAGGTCAGTATAGATGGACTAATAGAACAAGTCCCACACACAGCTAGAAGCCCAAATATTTTTTCAGAGGTAGATGCAGAAAAAAATTATATTCAGTTTGCAACCTGATGGAGGTCAGTATAGATGGACTAATAGAACAAGTCCCACACACTGCTAGAAGGCCAAATATTTTTTCAGAGCTAGATGCAGATAAAAATTATTTTGAATTTGCAACCTGATGGAGGTCAGTATAGATGGACTAATAGAACAAGTCCCACACACTGCTAGAAGGCCAAATATTTTTTCAGAGCTAGATGCAGACAAAAAATTATTTTGAATTTGCAACCTGATGGAGGTCAGTATAGATGGACTAATAGAACAAGTCCCACACACTGCTAGAAGGCCAAATATTTTTTCAGAGCTAGATGCTGAAAAAAATTATATTCAATTTGCACCCTGATGGAGGTCAGTATAGATGGACTAATAGAACAAGTCCCACACACAGCTAGAAGCCCAAATATTTTTTCAGAGCTAGATGCAGAAAAAAATTATATTCAGTTTGCAACCTGATGGAGGTCAGTATAGATGGACTAATAGAACAAGTCCCACACACTGCTAGAAGGCCAAATATTTTTTCAGAGCTAGATGCAGAAAAATATTATATTCAATTTGCAACCTGATGGAGGTCAGTATAGATGGACTAATAGAACAAGTCCCACACACAGCTAGAAGCCCAAATATTTTTTCAGAGGTAGATGCGGAAAAATATTATATTCAGTTTGCAACCTGATGGAGGTCAGTATAGATGGACTAATAGAACAAGTCCCACACACTGCTAGAAGGCCAAATATTTTTTCAGAGCTAGATGCAGATAAAAATTATTTTTAATTTGCAACCTGATGGAGGTCAGTATAGATGGACTAATAGAGCAAGTCCCACACACAGCTAGAAACCCAAATATTTTTTCAGAGGTGGATGCGGAAAAAAATTATACTCAGTTTGCAACCTGATGGAGGTCAGTATAGATGTACTAATAGAACAAGTCCCACACACTGCTAGAAGGCCAAATATTTTTTCAGAGCTAGATGCAGATAAAAATTATTTTTAATTTGCAACCTGATGGAGGTCAGTATAGATGGACTAATAGAACAAGTCCCACACACAGCTAGAAGCCCAAATATTTTTTCAGAGGTAGATGCAGAAAAAAATTATATTCAGTTTGCAACCTGATGGAGGTCAGTATAGATGGACTAATAGAACAAGTCCCACACACTGCTAGAAGCCTAAATATTTTTTCAGAGGTAGATGCAGAAAAAAATTATATTCAGTTTGCAACCTGATGGAGGTCAGTATAGATGGACTAATAGAACAAGTCCCACACACTGCTAGAAGGCCAAATATTTTTTCAGAGCTAGATGCAGATAAAAATTATTTTGAATTTGCAACCTGATGGAGGTCAGTATAGATGGACTAATGGAACAAGTCCCACACACTGCTAGAAGGCCAAATATTTTTTCAAAGCTAGATACAGATAAAAATTATTTTCAATTTGCAACCTGATGGAGGTCAGTATAGATGGACTAATAGAACAAGTCCCACACACTGCTAGAAGGCCAAATATTTTTTCAGAGCTAGATGCAGATAAAAATTATTTTTAATTTGCAACCTGATGGAGGTCAGTATAGATGGACTAATAGAACAAGTCCCACACACTGCTAGAAGGCCAAATATTTTTTCAGAGCTAGATGCTGAAAAAAATTATATTCAATTTGCAACCTGATGGAGGTCAGTATAGATGGACTAATAGAACAAGTCCCACACACAGCTAGAAGCCCAAATATTTTTTCAGAGGTAGATGCAGAAAAAAATTATATTCCGTTTGCAACCTGATGGAGGTCAGTATAGATGGACTAATAGAACAAGTCCCACACTCCTCTAGAAGCCCAAATATTTTTTCAGAGGTAGATGCAGAAAAAAATTATATTCAGTTTGCAACCTGATGGAGGTCAGTATAGATGGACTAATAGAACAAGTCCCACACACTGCTAGAAGGCCAAATATTTTTTCAGAGCTAGATGCAGATAAAAATTATTTTTAATTTGCAACCTGATGGAGATCAGTATAGATGGACTAATAGAACAAGTCCCACACACTGCTAGAAGGCCAAATATTTTTTCAGAGCTAGATGCAGATAAAAATTATTTTTAATTTGCAACCCGATGGAGGTCAGTATAGATGGACTAATAGAACAAGTCCCACACACTGCTAGAAGGCCAAATATTTTTTCAGAGCTAGATGCAGGAAAATATTATATTCCGTTTGCAACCTGATGGAGGTCAGTATAGATGGACTAATAGAACAAGTCCCACACACTGCTAGAAGGCCAAATATTTTTTCAGAGCTAGATGCAAAAAAAATTATATTCAATTTGCAACCTGATGGAGGTCAGTATAGATGGACTAATAGAACAAGTCCCACACACAGCAAGAAGCCCAAATATTTTTTCAGAGGTAGATGCAGAAAAAAATTATATTCAGTTTGCAACCTGATGGAGGTCAGTATAGATGGACTAATAGAACAAGTCCCACACAAAGCTAGAAGGCCAAATATTTTTTCAGAGCTAGATGCAAAAAAAATTATATTCAATTTGCAACCTGATGGAGGTCAGTATAGATGGACTAATAGAACAAGTCCCACACACAGCAAGAAGGCCAAATATTTTTTCAGAGGTAGATGCAGAAAAAAATTATATTCAATTTGCAACCTTATGGAGGACAGTATAGATGGACTAATAGAATGATGCTATGCCCAAAAGGTTTTACTTCACTAGGTGCAGTTTAAAAATTGGTATTCTATACACAGGTGGTGTAGCTTGCAACACAGATAGGCTACTCCACTGACTAACACACTCTGCAATAGGCCAAAAAGGATTAGCTTTGCTAGATTTAGCCAAATGCTGTGAAAAAAACTTGCACAGCACTGGCACAGACCTGCCTGCAAAAACTGATAGGAACTGATGTAACTTAATCCTGAAAAGGACTGCAATTACAATTAGTCTTTACTCCCACAACCTATCTATTTAAGAGCACAGACTTGCCTGATAAAAGTCGTAGGAAATGCTGTAACCTAGTCCTTAAAAGGACTGCAATCACAAATATTCCCTACTCCCAAGCTATCTGTAGATTTGTGCGAAAATTGGCTTGAAATTAACAAGGTATAGCGCACACAGCAACAGCGGTGCCGTCTAACATGCAGCTGCAGCAGTGAGAAAATGGTGGCGACGGGGAAAATGGCTGGGTCTTACAGAGCAAGGACATGTGACATACACTGCCAATGACACATGCCCTTGCTTGTGTGAAAAAAGCACTTCGCTCCGTGTGTGCGCTGCTGATAGGCTTACAGATTGCACCTCCCCACTGTAAATGCGGGAAAGAGAAATAAAAAATGGAGATCTTCATTATTCCTGCAGAGATCCATCCCCTGCCCCTCCCCCGCCCCCCTGTTCACTCAAACTGCGTATTAACATTAATTTTCATCATTACTGAGAAAAAATCCAGTTATGATTTTGGTGCACGAACAGTTATCGAACATAACCTCGAACAGCCGAATGTTTTTCAAATCGTTCGTGTTCGCCTAACGGCGCGAACGCCGCCAAAAACAGCTCGAATTTGAGATTGGCGAACAGTTTGAGTCGAACAACGCTCATCTCTAGTTTAAGGCTGATGTCTCACCTTCCTCATGATCAAGGATACCCCACGAGGTGAGATTTTGCATGGTGCCTCAGATCGATGTCTATTGACAGTCATTTTGTATTTCTTCCAGTTTCTTACTATTGCACCAACAGTTGTCTCCTTCTCACCCAGTGTCTTATTTATGGTTTTGCAGTCCATTCCAGCTTTGTGCAGGTCTATGATCTTGTCCCTTACATCCTTAGAAAGCTCTTTCGTCTTACCCATGTTGTAGAGGTTAGAGTCTGACTGATTAATTGAGTCTGTGGACAGGAGTCTTTTATATAGGTGACTATGTAAGACATCTGTCTTTAATGCAGGTAATGAGTTGATTAGGAGCGTCTAACTGGTCTGTATGAGTCAGAACTCATAATGGTTTGTAGGGGATCAAATACTTATTTCTCACTGCAAAATGAAAAAAAAGATCTAATTTATACAATGTGATTTTCTTGATTTTTTTTTTGGATATTCTATCTCTCAATGTTAAAATTAACCTACCCATAAAATTATAGACTATTCATGTCTTTGTCAGGGAGCAAAATTACAAAAACAGCAAGCGATCAAATACTTATTTCCCCCACTGTAAATGTTCAGTGTTCGTACCGAACAGTCACTTTATCCCGAAGTCCCGTGCAGTGTTCAGGGTAAGTCCGTGGGGATGGGGGGAAAGAGAGAATTTTTTTCTTGCAAGTTTCGGTCTCCATTATTTTAACAGGGTTTGGGTTCTTGTGGAAGTTTCGGGTACTGTTATGGTACCTTAACCAAACTTTTCAGAAACTTCCACTGGTCCACCCATCCCTACTCCTGATACAAAGGAGGAGACAACAAATACACCTAGGAATGAATTACTACCTGACCTAATCACTGTTTAACAAGGGTAAGCCCTTTTTGCCCTTTGGAGGTGGCTTTCAGTAATTGATATTTTATTTATTATCTCAATGGTTGACCATTACCTAGTGGAACTGGGATTAATGTGTATAGTACAGTTTCTATGTGGTGGGCTCTGATTGGGGCCTGAGCACTTGTATTTTAGAGTGTCATTTTTTCTACTCTTGGTTTTTAACCAAGCTATAATAATAGTTATATTTTAATTGTTGTACCCTTTGCTGTATATATGTTTGGTTTGAAATGTCACCCTATGTGATCTGTCACACTTAGGATGGAAATTGATCTTTTTGCTGTTTTTCTTTTGGATAAAATAAATAAAAACCTTAAGTATTATTGTAAAACAAAATAGTCATAGAATACTTAACCCCTTCAGGACCCAGCCTATTTTGACCCTAAAGACCTTGGCATTTTTGTCAATTCTGACCAGTGTCCCTTTACGAAGTAAAAACTCTGGAACACTTCAACGGATCCTAGCGATTCTGAGACTGTTTTTTCGTGACATATTGGGCTTCATGATAGTATTAAATTTAGGTCGATAATATTTGCGTTTATTTGTGAAAAAATCAAAAATATGGGAAAAAATTTGAAAATTTTGCAATTTTCAAATTTTGAATTTTTATTCTACTAAACCAGAGAGTGATGTGATACAAAATAGTTAATAAATAACATTTCCCACATGTCTACTTTACATCAGCACAATTTTTGAAAAAAAAAAAAAAAAAATTTGGTAGGAAGTTTGAAGGGTTCAAAGTTCATCAGCAGTTTATCTTTTTTCCAGCAAAATTTACAAAACCATTTTTTTAGTGACCACATCACATTTGAAGTCCCTTTGAGGGGTCTTTATGACAGAAAACACCCAAAAGTGACACCATTCCAAAAACTACACCCCTCAAGCTACTCAAAACTACATTCAAGAAGATTATTAACCCATCAGGTGCATCACAGGAACTAAAGCCACATGGAAGAAAAAAATGAACATTTTTATTTTTCTAACAAAAATTTTCTTTTAGCCTAAATATTTTAATTTTCACTTGGGTAACAGGATAAAATGCATCCTAAAATTTGTTGGTCAATTTCTCCTTAGTACACTGATACCTCATATGTGGTCATAAACCACTGTTTGGGCACACGGCAGGGCTCAGAAGGGAAGGAGCGCCATTTTACTTTTTGAATGGAAAATTAGCTCCAAAAGTCAAATTGCGCTCCTTCTCTTCTGAGACCTGCCATGCGCCCAAACAGTGGTTTATGACCACATATGAGGTATCAGTGTACTCAGGAGAAATTGACTAATACATTTTAGGATGCATTTTATCCTGTTACCCATGTGAAAATTAAAAAATTTAGGCTAAAAGAAAATTTTTGTGAAAAAAAAAGTACTTTTTTGTTTTCACAGATCATTTTGTGAAGCACCTGGGGGTTCCAAGTGCTCACTATGCATCTAGATAGGTGCCTTGGGGGGTCTAGTTTCCAAAATGGGGTCACTTGTGGGGGAGCTCCACTGTTTAGGCACATTAGGGGCTCTCCAAACGCAACATGGTGTCCGCTAACAATTTGAGCCGATTTTACATTCAATTTGTTAGCGGACACCATGTCGCGTTTGGAGAGCCGCTGTGTGCCCAAACATTGGAGCTCCCCCACAAGTGACCCCATTTTGGAAACTAGACCCCCCAAGGCACCTATCTAGATGCATAGTGAGCACTTGGAACCCCCAGGTCCTTCACAAATTAATCCGTAAAAATAAAAAAGTGTTTTTTTTTCCACTTTTTCATTTTTATGAATCAATTTGTGAAGCACCTGGAGGTTCCAAGTGCTCTCTATGCATCTAGATAGGTGCCTTGGGGGGTCTAGTTTCCAAAATGGGGTCACTTGTGGGGGAGCTCCAATGTTTGGGCACACAGAGGCTCTCCAAATGCAACATGGTGTCCGCTAACAAATTGTCGGCTCAAATTGTTAGAAGACACCATGTTGCGTTTGAAGAGCCGCTGTGTGCCCAAACATTGGAGCTCCCCCACAAGTGACCCCATTTTGGAAACTAGACCCCCCAAGGCACCTATCTAGATGCATAGTGAGCACTTGGAACCCCCAGGTCCTTCACAAATTAATCCGTAAAAATAAAAAAGTGTTTTTTTTTCCACTTTTTCATTTTTATGAATCAATTTGTGAAGCACCTGGGGGTTCCAAGTGCTCACTATGCATCTAGATACGTGCCTTGGGGGGTCTAGTTTCCAAAATGGGGTCACTTGTTGGGGAGCTCCAATGTTTGGGCACACAGGGACTCTCCAAACGCAACATGGTTCCAATTTGTTAGCGGACACCATTGTGTAGTGTATGTCAGGTTGGTGTGCGGTGTGGTATATTGTAGTGTATACACCACACACACACACACACACTACAACACACACACCAACCTGACATAGCCTCCTAAGCTTAGTACGCCCTAGACTGGGATGAGTGGGACGGGCGGGACATTTTGTGTGCTGTGTGCGTGTGTAAAAAAAAAAAAAAAAAAAAAATCGAAACTTTATTATAGTGTGAGTGTACGTGTGTGTGTGTGTGCTTGGTGTAACCTTCTGCAGTCACGTGTGGGGGCTGTCAGGCGTAGGGGGCTGTCAGGCGTAGGGGGCTGTCAGGCGTAGGGGGGGCTGAAGATATGGAGGAGCCAGCAGCTGCAGCAAGGGGGGTGATCACTGGGGCAGGAGCCGGCAGCAGCAAGGGGGGTGATCACTGGGGCAGGAGCCGGCAGCAGCAAGGGGGGTAGGAGGCCGGCAGCATCAGGGGGGTGATTACTGGGGCAGAAAGGGGAGCAGGAGCCAGCAGCAGGGGGGTGATCACTGGGTTTGCGGGGGGGGGATGATCACTGGGATGGGGGGGTGCACACTAGGGATGGGGAGTGAACACTGGGGACAGGTGGGGGTGAACACTGGGGACAGGTGGTGGTGAACACTGGGGACAGGGAGGGTGAACACTGGGGACAGGGGGGGTGAACACTGGGGACAGGGGGGGGTGAACACTGGGGGGGTGAACACTGGGGACGGGGGGGTGAACACTGGGGGGAGGGGTGATTATTGGGAGGTGGGGGGTAATATCACTGGGACTGGGGGATGGTGGGTTTGATCACAGGAGCAGGGCATTTACACTGAGCCTGCTGCTGCTGTGATCACAGTCCACCGGCTGTCAGAAGGAGAGCAGCAGCCGGTGGATGAAGACGTGGGAGAGGGAGCAGAGGGAGCGGAGGTCAGGGTGCAGGTATGAAAGTGCAGGGGTGGGTCGGGGGTGGAGGGGGGGTCAGGGTGGAGTGGAGGGGGGGTCGGGGGGGAGTGGGGGCAATACTACCTGATGCAGATCAGCGGCGGCAGCAGGCGATCAGCGGCGGCAGCAGAGGGTCCACGGGGGGGCAGCAGCAGAGGGTCCACGGGGGGCAGCAGCAGAGGGTCCACAATGGCCGGCACACGATCCATGGACGGGTAGGAGCTGGGCAGTTGCGGCCATCATGAAAAACTCCCTCCACATCTGATTGGGGCTAGTATCCATGTGACGCTAGCCCCCCAATCAGATCTGGGGGGAGGGGGGGACAGAGGTGACACTCCCCCCAGCCAATGGCTGATGCTGTAAGCATCAGGCCATGCCCAGATTTAAATATTACACCAATTTTCATTGGTGAAATAGTTAATTCATACCGATTGGCAGTTTCACTAAAAGTGAAAATGAAACAGCCAATCGGAGGGGTCCCAGGCACGGGGGGGTTAATCCACCCCCCGGGGGGTCGACTTCAGGATGTCCAGTTGCAGTAGCAACTGTGAAACCTGAGCGACCCCGCTCGCAGGCGCTGCAGGGGCTCTTTCCCTCCATGTCACAGACGCTGTGACATGGGTCGGGAACGAACTGTTTTCCATGCCACAAACGGTGTGACACGGGTCGGGAAGGGGTTAATATAATAGTCAATACTGTGATATGGATACTGGTTTAACAGAGGCGTACTACATTTTTACATCTGTATTACCGCCCAAAACTGAATGACTTATGATTAGTGTTGAGCCACCCCCGTAGTGTTCGGGTTCGGTTCGGTTCGTCGAACACCGGGATGTTCGAGGAACTGTTCGTCGAACTGTTCGTCGAACACCTTAGAACACCGTCGAACACCGTTAAAACCAATGGCAGGCAAACAAAAACACATAGAAACACATAGAAAACACCTGCAAAGGTGTCCAAAAGCTGACAAACTGCTCAGAAGACACTCTCTTTAAAAAAGCCGGCCGGCAAATTCAGCAGCGGCATACACCGGTACCCGACAATTTAGACAAGAAGGAATAGAGCATCACACATAGATTAGATAGATAGAAACATGTCAGTCACACATATAAGAAGCACAGTGACAGTGTTGGTTACTGCACTTGTCATTTAGTGTAAAGGATTTATTAAAAAAAATATTAGTGTTTTCATGCACCGTCTCTTTAAAAAAGCCGGCCGGCAATTCAGCATCTGTACCCGACAATTTAGAACAGAAAGATAGAGCATCACACATAGATTGGATAGATAGAAACATGTCAGTCACATATATATGAAGTACAGTGATAGTGTTGGTTACTGTACTTGTCATTTAGTATTAAAATAAAGGATTTATTATTAAAAAAATTGGCGTGGGGTTCCCCTTAATTTTAGGCTCTAGCGGAGGTTAAGCAGACGGCTGGGGCAGATGTTTGAAGCCTGGGAAGGGGGTAATACCCACGGAGCTTCCCAGGCTACTAATATCAGCCTCCAGCTGAATACATAGCCTTTACTAGCTATTAAAATGGGGGACCCCCCCAAAAAAATGACGTGGGGTCCCCCCTAATTTAATAGCTAGCAAAGGCTAGGCAGACAGCTGGGGGCTGATATTAATAGCCCAGGAAGGGAGCCATGAATATTGGCCCCCTCCCAGGCTAGAAACACCAGCCGTCAGCCGCCCCAGAAATGGCGCATTCATAGGATGCGCCAATTCTGGCACTTAGCCTCGCTCTTCCACGCTGCCCTGGTGCGGTGGCAGGGGGTAATAGGGTTGGGGTTGATGTCAGCTTATAATGCCAGCTGACATCAAGCCCAGGTTAGTAATGGAGAGGCGTCTATAAGACACCCCCATTACTAACCCCATAGTCAAAGTTAAAAAAAACACAAACACCCAGAATAAAGTCCTTTAATTGAAATAAAGACACAATCCTTTATTGTTCTAAATTAAACCATACTTACCATCACGCCCATTCCAGCTGAAGCCAACGATCTCCTGCAATAAAAGAAAAATAATAAAGCAACCTCATCCTTACCTTTCCATGGTTCCCACGACAGCTTCAGCTCTGCTACATCGAGATGACAGGCTGGACCGCAGCAGAACGCTGCCATCCAGCCTGTCATACCGCAGACACTGAGAAGCGCAGGCTTGCTTGCGCTGCTCAGCGTCTCTCTGTGACGACATCCAGATGAGCCGAGTTCATGTCCAATGAACTCGGCTCACCTCATGCACGTCACTGACAGCGTGGGAAAATTCTCACGCTGAAGCGCTGATTGCAGGAGAATTTTCCCACGCTGTCAGTGACGTGCAGGAGGTGAGCTGAGTTCATTGGACATGAGCTCACCTCATGCACATCACTGACAGCGTGGGAGTATTCTCCTGCCCTCAGCACTTCAGCGTGAGAATTTTCCCACGCTGTCAGTGACGTGCATGAGGTGAGCCGAGTTCATTGGACATGACCTCGGCTCATCTGGATGCCGTCACAGCGAGACAGTGAGGAGCGCAAACATGCCTGCGCTTCTCAGTGTCTGCGGGATGACAGACTGGATGGCAGCGTTCTGCTGCGGTCCAGCCAGTCATCTCGATGTAGCAGAGCTGAAGCTGTCGTGGGAACCATGGAAAGGTAAGGATGAGGTTGGTTTATTATTTTTCTTTTATTGCAGGAGATCGTTGGCTTCAGCTGGAATGGGTGTGATGGTAAGTATGGTTTAATTTAGAACAATAAAGAATTGTGTCTTTATTTCAATTAAAGGACTTTATTCTGGGTGTTGTGTTTTTTTTAAATACTTTACTAGAAATTCATGGCGGTCATGTCTAATACTGGCGTGACCCCATGAATTTTGGGCTTGGGGCCAGCTGATAATACCAAGCTGGCCCTAACCCCTTTATTACCCAGTGAGCCACCGCACCAGGGCCCTGGATGAGTTGGGTACAGCGCCAGAAGATGGCGCTTCTATGAACGCGCCATTTTCCGGGGTGGCTGCGGACTGCAATTTGTAGCGGGGGTGGCCCAGAAAGCTTGGGCCTCCCTGCGCTGCAGATTCCAGCCCCCAGCTGCCTAGTTGTACCTGGCTGGACACAAAAATAGGGCGAAGCCCCACGTACTTTTTTTTTAATTATTTCATGAAATTCATGAAATAATTAAGAAAAAAAGGGCTTCCCTATATTGTTGTGTCCGGCCAGGTGCAAATAGGCAGCTGGTGGATGGGGGCAGCCCGTTCCTGCCTGCTGTACCTGGCTGGACACAAATATAGTGCGAAGCCCCACTTCAATTTTTTTTAATTATTTCATGAAATTCATGAAATAATTAAGAAAAAAAGGGCTTCCCTATATTGTTGTGTCCGGCCAGGTACAAATAGGCAGCTGGTGGATGGGGGCAGCCCGTTCCTGCCTGCTGTACCTGGCTGGACACAAATATAGTGCGAAGCCCCACTTCAATTTTTTTAAATTATTTCAGGAAATTCATGAAATAATTAAAAAAAAATTGACGTGGGGCTTCGCCCTGTTTTTGTGTCCAGCCAGGTACAACTAGGCAGCTGGGGGCTGGAATCCGCAGCGCAGGGAGGCCCAAGCTTTCTGGGCCACCCCCGCTGCAAATTGCAGTCCGCAGCCACCCCGGAAAATGGCGCGCTCATAGAAGCGCCATCTTCTGGCGCTGTACCCAACTCATCCAGGGCCCTGATGCGGTGGCTCACTGGGTAATAAAGGGGTTAGGGCCAGCTTGGCATTATCAGCTGGCCCTAAGCCCGAAATTCATGGGGTCACGCCAATATTAGACATGACCACCATGAATTTCTAGTAAAGTATTTAAAAAAAACACAACACCCAGAAAAAAGTCCTTTAATTGAAATAAACACACAATTCTTTATTGTTCTAAATTAAACCATACTTACCATCACGCCCATTCCAGCTGAAGCCAACGATCTCCTGAAATAAAAGAAAAATAATAAAGCAACATCATCCTTACCTTTCCATGGTTCCCATGACAGCTTCAGCTCTGCTACATCGAGATGACAGGCTGGACCGCAGCAGAACGCTGCCATCCTGCCTGTCATCCCG
This sequence comes from Phyllobates terribilis, assembly GCF_046119375.1. Lineage (NCBI taxonomy): Eukaryota > Metazoa > Chordata > Amphibia > Anura > Dendrobatidae > Phyllobates > Phyllobates terribilis. Next base: position 291,364,402 of record NW_027362769.1, read on the forward strand.
CAGACACTGAGAAGCGCAGGCTTGCTTGCGCTCCACAGTGTCTCTCTGTGAGGGCATCCAGATGAGCCGAGTTAATGTCCAATGAACTCTGCTCACCTCATGCACGTCACTGACAGCGTGGGAAAATTCTCCTGCACTCACCGCTTCAGCGTGGGAGAATTCTCACACTGAAGCGCTGAGTGCAGGAGAATTCTCCCACGCTGTCAGTGACGTGCAGGAGGTGAGCTGAGTTCATTGGACATGAGCTCACCTTATGCACGTCACTGACAGCGTGGGAAAATTCTCCTGCACTCATCGCTCCAGCGGGAGAATTCTCACGCTGAAGCGCTGAGTGCAGGAGAATTCTCCCACGCTGTCAGTGACGTGCAGGAGGTGAGCTGAGTTCATTGGACATGAGCTCACCTTATGCACGTCACTGACAGCGTGGGAGAATTCTCCTGCACTCACCGCTTCAGCGTGAGAATTTTCCCACGCTGTCAGTGACGTGCATGAGGTGAGCCGAGTTCATTGGACATGAACTCGGCTCATCTGGATGTCGTCACAGAGAGACGCTGAGCAGCGCAAGTAAGCCTGCGCTTCTCAGTGTCTCCGGGATGAGAGGCTGGATGGCAGCGTTCTGCTGCGGTCCAGCCTGTCATCTCGATGTAGCAGAGCTGAAGCTGTCGTGGGAACCATGTAAAGGTAAGGATGAGGTTGCTTTATTATTTTTCTTTTATTGCAGGAGATCGTTGGCTTCAGCTGGAATGGGCGTGACGGTAAGTATGGTTTAATTTAGAACAATAAAGGATTGTGTCTTTATTTCAATTAAAGGACTTTATTCTGGGTGTTTGTGTTTTTTTTAACTTTGACTATGGGGTTAGTAATGGGGGTGTCTTATAGACGCCTCTCCATTACTAACCTGGGCTTGATGTCAGCTGGCATTATAAGCTGACATCAACCCCAACCCTATTACCCCCTGCCACCGCACCAGGGCAGCGTGGAAGAGCGAGGCTAAGTGCCAGAATTGGCGCATCCTATGAATGCGCCATTTCTGGGGCGGCTGACGGCTGGTGTTTCTAGCCTGGGAGGGGGCCAATATTCATGGCTCCCTTCCTGGGCTATTAATATCAGCCCCCAGCTGTCTGCCTAGCCTTTGCTAGCTATTAAATTAGGGGGGACCCCACGTCATTTTTTTGGGGGGGTCCCCCATTTTAATAGCTAGTAAAGGCTATGTATTCAGCTGGGGGCTGATATTAGTAGCTTGGGAAGCTCCGTGGGTATTACCCCCTTCCCAGGCTTCAAACATCTGCCCCAGCCGTCTGCTTAACCTCCGCTAGAGCCTAAAATTAAGGGGAACCCCACGCTATTTTTTTTAATAATAAATCCTTTATTTTAATACTAAATGACAAGTACAGTAACCAACACTATCACTGTACTTCATATATATGTGACTGACATGTTTCTATCTATCTAATCTATGTGTGAAGCTCTATTCTGTCTGTTATAAATTGTCGGGTACAGATGCTGAATTGCCGGCCGGCTTTTTTAAAGAGACGGTGCATGAAAACACTATTATTTTTTTTGATAAATCCTTTACGCTAAATGACAAGTACAGTAAGCAGCACTTTCACTGTACTTCGTATATATGTGGCTGACATGTTTATATCTATCTAATCTATGTGTGAAGCTCTATTCTTTCGGTTCTAAATTGTCGGGTACCGGTGTATGCCGCTGCTGAATTGCCGGCTTTTCATGTTTCACTGTTGGCACTGTTCCCATCGATTTGGGCAATCACTGTAATGCCACAACCACCATGGCTGTGGCATTACAGTGAGTGACAGACAATCCCTGCATGATTGGTGCTCTAAATAGCGCCAGACATGCAGGACAAGCTTTTGGTGCACGAACAGTTATCGAACATAACCTCGAACAGCCGAATTTTTTGCAAATCGTTCGGGTTCGTCGAACAACTCGAACACCGCCCAAAACAGCTCGAATTTGAGATTGGCGAACAGTTCTAGTCGAACACCGCTCATCTCTACTTATGATTCTATAACATAAAAAAGGCCACAAGAGTACCCTGTGTTGATCTAAGTTTGGTTAAGTTAGATCCATGTGTGGTCCTAATGTTAGGTATGCATGATGGATAGTTAAATACTGGTGAAATAGGGACATCTAAAACTAGCTTATTTCTGACTTGACTACAGAAATAAGACAAATAGAAACATTGCAATTCAAGCTAAAAGTCTTTTCATTGAATTGCTTTAACACTGAAATATTTAAGCAAAGTGACTCATGCAGTTCGCTGACTATTGTTTGTAATAATATAGATGACTTTATCCCAATGCAATGGCAAACAGAATAGAAAACAAATTTGTGAAACCGACTTTTTCTTTTTCGTTCAGAATAATTTATTTCCTATTATATTTAAAAGGCTAGGACATGGAAATGTTACGACAATTTGCAGTTTATTCTTTTAGCTGGAGCCACCTTCATGTTAGCTGTTAAGCCTGTGAATAGGGAAGGTCGTCTCCTTAAAATCTAAATGATTCATGAATTGAAACGATTCAAAAACTTACAACAACAAAAGACTCCACCAACAGAAAAAGGGTTAAAAGGCGTCTTTGTAGTTACACTATCGCTTGAGCATCCAGTGGAGAATTCAAGATAATTAGGCAAATGAGACAACACATATTATAGCTTTGGGGAGAGTAAATTGCTAGCAATGATATTGTCAATAAAGCTCTCTTTTCATCAGACACTGAAATAGAGATAATGCCTGTAATTCTACTAATTGCACAGTGACCACATAGAGCTGTGACAAAATTATCCTTGGCTTTTGTGAACGAGCCGGTTGGATTCTTCTTAAATGCACTTACAAGTATTTTAAAAACATTATGTTTCACCGATGTCTTGCTGAATAAGATGAGGACTCCAAGGAGATGTTTTTTTTTTAAAGTAACTCTTGGTAAAAACAAGCAAGTATTGTACCTATTACCTTGAAGATCAGACCAGCAGGACCACTATGGAGTTTGAATCTTAGATTTATTGCTTGTTTTAATGCACATTGCCATATTTTGGCGCTTTTTTTTTGTAGTCATATTAAGGAACCCAGAAAGATTCATCAAAAGTTACTATAATTTGTAAATCTGCAAATTCATGCAATGTAATATGTCGTCAAAACTATATAATGCAAAATGCAAATAAATACAATGGTAGAATGACTTATGTGACAGTATGTATAGCCATCATATATGAATAAGCTCTTAAAGAAATATGCTCTTATTTAAGTCATGTGTATGATACAACAACTTATAAGGGCTTGTGGAATAAAACATAAGTAATATCGTCTCAGGATTGTACACAACTAGAACGCTGAGGGCGAATAAGACAGCCAATGTGCACAAGACTTTTTTTTAAATTACATCTCTCATATAATTCTTACAGAAGTATAATGAGTAAAGATGATTGAATTGATTCCATGCAAATCAAATATTGAGTCATATTTTATCATATTCACAAGTACCAGCAACTTTAAAGAATTTGCTTTTGATTTTTGCGTATCGCCAAAAAAGTGCCTGCCACCTTTTTACACATTGCAGAAGATTACATAAGTCACAGAAGGCTTACATGACCACCTGAACTTGTCCAAAATGTCTTCCAGGTATCCTATCACATAGTATAGCTCAGCCAATCAGGAAGGACTGTCTTAGCTTGTATAAAAGCCTAGGCAGGTAAATCAGCAGCCATTTCTAGGTGATTTTAGGAGTGTCAGAGTTCCCAACTCAGCAATAGAAATATGAAGAGAAGGATCTAAAACATTGGATAGATACTCCACATAGTAACATGTTATATAGCTGCAGAAGTGAAGAAAATTAAAGTAATAGTCTGGGAATAATGCAGAGAGTCTGTTGATAGAGGGAGAGAGAGATAGGAGAGGTGCTAGCAGCAGCGTTGCCAGACTTAGTGTAATTGGGCAGTGAAACAGTGTAGCTGGCATCCATCTTGCTGCAATTAAATTCCAAGTACGCAAGCAAATAAGCAAGCCAGCACAATACGTTTTACTGAACAAAAATATGAAATTAGTTTTAGTAAGAGATGGTGTCCTTGCTTGTCACAAACAATTAAAGTAAATTTTTGCATTTCTTAGTCAATCATTCTTGTGTACATGAGAATAATATTTTTTTAAGAATACAGAAGAAAATGTCCTAAACCCCATATGTTTAGCTGCAATAGGCTAGCGCACAAGTTATATGTGTTGCAAACAATTTTTTTTGCATATTTGTTTTACTAGTCAAATTTGACATCTGTACACTCCACACCAATACAGAACCCTGTTGCAAGTGCTGGCTTTTTGGTCATTATCTATCAAGCATTTCTCATTTTGTTATTTTTGGGAAGGGGGTTTACATTTTTTTAAAAATATAAATGATTTTTTTTCAATTGTGGACATTTACCAGTGCATGTCTGCTTTTTCATACCTGATTTACTAGTCCAGTTTGTCAACCATACATGCCACACCTATACTGCGGTCTGCCACAAAATTTTATTTTCTGTATGTGTATCTACCTTTTTTGCCAATAATTAAAAAAAATGGGGTTGAAAAGGTTCTAAAGAATTAATTGGATTGTTGTGGAAAATGTGTGGTAAAAGAAAAAGTGACAATTAACGAGATAGTGATAAAAAAACACATACCACAGCTAAAATGTGGGAGCTACTAGCAACAGGCACCACAAACATCACTGGTACCAGCTGTCCAGTCATTACAGCTACCAAATGCAGAAGACCACAATTGGCCTCCTTTAACTTTGGCAAAACGTTGGTTTCTTAGTGGGGAGGAAGCAGAGGTATTGTGAAATATGTGGCACATCGCTTGACTCAGTCACATCAGGATGATGTTACTACTAAGGCCGGGGTCACATTAGTGTATGGCATCTGATGCTAGAGCATTGGATGCGATATGCTAATGACACTCTGCTCTAGCTCTGCTGCGAGTGTGAGCCAAGTGTCAGTGAACTATGCTCCGATCCTCTTGCATGAGAGAATCGCAGCACAAGTGCAGAGGAGACTGAGAAATTAATTTCTCCATCTCCTCCATTGCCGGCATGCGCGGGAATTGCACTTCACTCAAGTGACATCACACCCATCCATAGACTTGCATGGGTGTGTGCGATCCAATTCTCAGATGCAATTGCAGCATGCTGCGATTGTTTTTGCATGCCGAATCAGCATGAGAAAATAATCGCAGATGTGCACTTCCCCATAGAGTTACATTGGCCTGAGTGCAATCCAATTTTTCATCGGGTTGCACTCGTCCGATTTCATCGCAAGTGTGAGCGAGTCCTAACAATGATATCTCCAGCTTAAGTCAGTGTTCTGCCTGATCTCAAATAACAATGAACACAAATTTTAAAAACCTTGAAAAGTTCTCAGTGCTTTATAAATTGGATGGTTGTAACTATCAGGTTACCACGCATTTCTATGATCAAGTCACTATTAGAGATGAGCGGTGTTCGACTAGAACTGTTCGCCAATCTCAAATTCGAGCTGTTTTGGGTGGTGTTCGAGTTGTTCGACGAACCCGAACGATTTGCAAAAAATTCGGCTGTTCGAGGTTATGTTCGATAACTGTTCGTGCACCAAAAGCGTGTCCTGCATGTCTGGCGCTATTTAGAGCACCAATCATGAAGGGATTGTCTGCCACTCACTGTAATGCCACAGCCATGGTGGTTGTGGCATTACAGTGATTGCCCAAATCGATGGGAACAGTGCTCACAGTGAAACATGAAAAGCCGGCAATTCAGCAGCGGCATACACCGGTACCCGACAATTTAGAACCGAAAGAATAGAGCTTCACACATAGATTAGATAGATAGAAACATGTCAGTCACACATATAAGAAGCACAGTGACAGTGTTGCTTGCTGTACTTGTCATTTAGTTTAAAGGATTTATCAAAAAAAATAATAGTGTTTTCATGCACTGTCTCTTTAAAAAAGCCGGCTGGCAATTCAGCATCTGTACCCGACAATTTAGAATAGAAGGAATAGAGAATCACACATAGATTAGATAGATAGAAACATGTCAGCCACATATATACGAAGCACAGTGACAGTGTTGCTTACTGTACTTGTCATTTAGTGTAAAGGATTTATTAAAAAATATAATAGTGTTTTCGTGCACCGTCTCTTTAAAAAAGCCGGCCGGCAATTCAGCAGCGGTACCCGACAATTTATAACAGAAAGAATAGAGAATCACACATAGATTAGGTAGATAGAAACATGTCAGTCACATATATATGAAGTACTGTGACAGTGTTGCTTACTGTACTTGTCATTTACTGCAAAGGATTTATTAAAAAAAATAATAGTGTTTTCATGCACCGTCTCTTTAAAAAAGCCGGCCGGCAATTCAGCAGCGGTACCCGACAATTTATAACAGACAGAATAGAGCTTCACACATAGATTAGATAGATAGAAACATGTCAGTCACATATATATGAAGTACAGTGACAGTGTTGGTTACTGTACTTGTCATTTAGTATTAAAATAAAGGATTTATTATTAAAAAAAATAGCGTGGGGTTCCCCGTAATTTTAGTCTCTAGCGGAGGTTAAGCAGACGGCTGGGGCAGATGTTTGAAGCCTGGGAAGGGGGTAATACCCACGGAGCTTCCCAGGCTACTAATAACAGCCCCCAGCTGAATACCTAGCCTTTACTAGCTATTAAAATGGAGAACCCCCCAAAAAAATGACGTGGGGTCCCCCCTAATTTAATAGCTAGCAAAGGCTAGACAGACAGCTGGGGGCTGATATTAATAGCCCAGGAAGGGAGCCATGAATATTGGCCCCCTCCCAGGCTAGAAACACCAGCCGTCAGCCGCCCCAGAAATGGCGCATCCATAGGATGCGCCAATTCTGGCACTTAGCCTCGCTCTTCCACGCTGCCCTGGTGCGGTGGCAGGGGGTAATAGGGTTGGGGTTGATGTCAGCTTATAATGCCAGCTGACATCAAGCCCAGGTTAGTAATGGAGAGGCGTCTATAAGACACCCCCATTACTAACCCCATAGTCAAAGTTAAAAGAAAACACAAACACCCAGAATAAAGTCCTTTAATTGAAATAAAGACACATTCCTTTATTGTTCTAAATTAAACCATACTTACCATCACGCCCATTCCAGCTGAAGCCAACGATCTCCTGCAATAAAAGAAAAATAATAAAGCAACCTCATCCTTACCTTTCCATGGTTCCCAGGACAGCTTCAGCTCTGCTACATCGAGATGACAGGCTGGACCGCAGCAGAACGCTGCCATCCAGCTTGTCATCCCGCAGACACTGAGAAGTGCAGGCATGCTTGCGCTCTGCAGTGTCTGGCTGTGACGGCATAAAGATGAGACGAGTTCATGTCCAATGAACTCGGCGCACCTCATGCACGTCACTGACCGCGTGGGAGAATTCTCCTGCACTCAGCACTTCAGCGTGAGAATTCTCCCACGCTGACAGTGACGTGCATGAGGTCAGCTGAGTTCATTGGACATGAATGAGCTCACCTCATGCACGTCACTGACAGCGTGGGAGAATTCTCACGCTGTAGCGCTGAGTGCAGGAGAATTTTCCCACGCTGTCAGTGACGTGCATGAGGTGAGCTGAGATCATTGGACATGAATGAGCTCACCTCATGCACGTCACTGACAGCGTGGGAAAATTCTCCTGCACTCAGCGCTTCAGCGTGAGAATTTTCCCACGCTGTCAGTGACGTGCATGAGGTGAGCTCATTCATGTCCAATGAACTCAGCTGACCTCATGTACGTCACTGACCGCGTGGGAGAATTTTCACGCTGAAGTGCTGAGTGCAGGAGAACTCTCCCACGCTGTCAGTGACGTGCATGAGGTGCGCCGAGTTCATTGGACATGAGCTTGTCTAATCTTTATGCCGTCACAGCAAGACAGTGAGGAGCGCAAGCATGCCTGCGCTTCTCAGTGTCCGCGGGATGACAGGCTGGATGGCAGCTTTCTGCTGCGGTCCAGCCTGTCATCTCGATGTAGCAGAGCTGAAGCTGTCGTGGGAACCATGGAAAGGTAAGGATGATGTTGCTTAATTATTTTACTTTTATTGCAGAAGACATTGGCTTCAGCTGGAATGGGCGTGATGGTAAGTATGGTTTAATTTAGAACAATAAAGAATTGTGTGTTTATTTCAATTAAAGGACTTTATTCTGGGTGTTGTGTTTTTTTAAATACTTTACTAGAAATTCATGGTGGTCATGTCTAATATTGGCGTGACCCCATGAATTTCGGGCTTAGGGCCAGCTGATAATGCCAAGCTGGCCTTAACCCCTTTATTACCCAGTGAGCCACCGCACCAGGGCCCTGGATGAGTTGGGTACAGCGCCAGAAGATGGCGCTTCTATGAACGCGCCATTTTCTGGGGCGGCTGCGGACTGCAATTTGCAGCGGGTGGGGCCCAGAAAGCTTGGGCCTCCCTGCGCTGCGGATTCCAGCTCCCAGCTGCCTAGTTGTACCTGGCTGGGCACAAAAATAGGGCGAAGCCCCACGCATTTTTTTTTTAAATTATTTCATGAAATTCATGGAATAATTAAGAAAAAAAGGGCTTCCCTATATTGTTGTGTCCAACCAGGTACAAATAGGCAGCTGGTGGTTGGGGGCAGCCCGTCCCTGCCTGCTGTACCTGGCTGAACACAAATATAGTGCGAAGCCCCACGTCAATTTTTTTTTAATTATTTCATGAAATATTTTTTTTAAAAAAGGGCTTCCCTATATTGTTGTGTCTGGCCAGGTACAAATAGGCAGCTGGTGGTTGGGGGCAGCCCGTTCCTGCCTGCTGTACCTGACTGGACACAAATATAGGGCGAAGCCCCACGTCAATTTTTTTTAAATTATTTCAGGAAATTCATGAAATAATGAAAAAAAAATTGATGTGGGGCTTCGCCCTATATTTGTGTCCAGTCAGGTACAGCAGGCAGGAACGGGCTGCTCCCAACCACCAGCTGCCTATTTGTACCTAGCCGGACACAACAATATAGGGAAGCCCTTTTTTTCTTAATTATTCCATGAATTTCATGAATTTAAAAAAAAAATACGTGGAGCTTCGCCCTATTTTTGTGTCCAGCCAGGTACAACTAGGCAGCTGGGGGCTGGAATCTGCAGCGCAGGGAGGCCCAAACTTTCTGGGCCCCACCCGCTGCAAATTGCAGTCCGCAGCCGCCCCGGAAAATGGCGCGTTCATAGAAGCGCCATCTTCTGGCGCTGTACCCAACTCATCCAGGGCCCTGGTGCGGTGGCTCACTGGGTAATAAAGGGGTTAAGGCCAGCTTGGCATTATCAGCTGGCCCTAAGCCCGAAATTCATGGGGTCACGCCAATATTAGACATGACCACCATGAATTTCTAGTAAAGTATTTAAAAAAAACACAAACACCCAGAAAAAAGTCCTTTAATTGAAATAAACACACAATTCTTTATTGTTCTAAATTAAACCATACTTACCGTCACGCCCATTCCAGCTGAAGCCAACGATCTCCTGCAATAAAAGTAAAATAATAAAGAAACATCATCCTTACCTTTCCATGGCTCCCACGACAGCTTCAGCTCTGCTACATCGAGATGACAGGCTGTACCCCAGCAGAACCCTGCCATCCAGCCTGTCATCCCGCAGACACTGAGAAGCGCAGGCTTGCTTGCGCTACTCAGTGTCTGGCTGTGACGGCATCCAGATGAGCCGAGGTCATGTCCAATGAACTCGGCTCACCTCATGCACGTCACTGACAGCGTGGGAAAATTCTCATGCTGAAGCGCTGGGTGCAGGAGAATTTTCCCACGCTGTCAGTGACGTACATGAGGTGAGCCGAGTTCATTGTCGGCTCATCTGGATGCCGTCACAGTCAGACACTGAGGAGCGCAAGCATGCCTGCGCTTCTCAGTGTCTGCGGGATGACAGGCTGGATGGCAGCGTTCTGCTGCGGTCCAGCCTGTCATCTCAATGTAGCAGAGCTGAAGCTGTCGTGGGAACCATGGAAAGGTAAGGATGAGGTTGCTTTATTATTTTTCTTTTATTGCAGGAGATCGTTGGCTTCAGCTGGAATGGGTGTGATGGTAAGTATGGTTTAATTTAGAACAATAAAGAATTGTGTCTTTATTTCAATTAAAGGACTTTATTCTGGGTGTTTGTGGTTTTTTTTTAACTTTGACTATGGGGTTAGTAATGGGTGTGTCTTATAGACGCCTCTCCATTACTAACCTGGGCTTGATGTCAGCTGGCATTATAAGCTGACATCAACCCCAACCCTATTACCCCCTGCCACCGCACCAGGGCAGCGTGGAAGAGCGAGGCTAAGTGCCAGAATTGGCGCATCCTATGGATGCGCCATTTCTGGGGCGGCTGACGGCTGGTGTTTCTAGCCTGGGAGGGGGCCAATATTCATGGCTCCCTTCCTGGGCTATTAATATCAGCCCCCAGCTGTCTGCCTAGCCTTTGCTAGCTATTAAATTAGGGGGGACCCCACGTCATTTTTTTGGGGGGGTCCTCCATTTTAATAGCTAGTAAAGGCTAGGTATTCAGCTGGGGGCTGATATTAGTAGCCTGGGAAGCTCCGTGGGTATTACCCCCTTCCCAGGCTTCAAACATCTGCCCCAGCTGTCTGCTTAACCTCCGCTAGAGACTAAAATTACGGGGAACCCCACGCCAATTTTTTTTAATAATAAATCCTTTATTTTAATACTAAATGACAAGTACAGTAACCAACACCAACAAAAAGTAAAAACCTCTTGATTTATTCTACAATTTCTGCCAGGTATAGCAATACCACTTTCATGGTCGTAGACTACTGTTTAGCAATGCTGCAAGGCACAGAAGAGAGCAAGCGCCGCTGTATATGCCTTTTGCAGTGCAGATTTTGCTGGAATGGTTATCCTGTGCCATTTAAAGACCCCTTAAGTTGCCAGGTCAGCAGAAATCCCCCAAAATACCCAACTTTTTAAATTTCACATTGTTAGGCATCAGGCGTTTGCTGGATTTGAAATCGGTCCAGAACCTTCTGTGGTCACCCATTCTGGTCCAGACAGGGCTGATGCTGCTCAGCATCATCAACAGTCCCAACACCTAGCTGGTCCACGAGACGTGCAGGTTATCTCTTTGGTCTTTGTGCCTAGCAACATGAAGCATAGGTTGCGGAGGGAGACAGGGCTGCTAAAGCCTAAGTCCAGGATTCTCTGTACTGAGCATGCCCATGACATGGTGGACCATGATTGGTGGTTTGGGAGTCAGCTGATCCGGTGATCTGGCACTGCCTGATTGGTCGTGGGTGACGTCACCAATGGTTCGATGGTGGGCAGGGCTTAATCTTTAAAAGGCCTGCCCACAAACATGGCGGCGCGCTCTGATCATTGAGCATTTATGGTGTTGTGTGGACGCTTGGTCGTTTGAGCTCCACGTGTGCTTTAGTGGAAATAGGCAGGTTTCGTGGAAATAGGCAAGTAGCTTCGGCTGACAGTCTGGCTCCGACTAGGGGGTCGCCATACACCCCGAGCAGTCTCCAGACGCCATATTCGCGGTACCACCTGAAAGCCATGTGGAGTGATTCTCCTCAGTCCGGTAGCACGCTGGCTGAGAGCACTTACACGCCGGCGTGAGTCACACACGCATCCTAGCGCCAACTGTGTAGTCCCTGTGCTGCAACAGGACTACAGATACTTTATTTATCACACATCTCTCGTGCAGTTAACAGAGAGAGTGCGAATTCCTATTCCCGCTCCGGTGTTCTGTAACACGGAGGGGATTGTTATTTAAGTTTGTTGTTTTACCTTCTTACCCAGAAAGTGTTCGGTAGCAGTCCACCAGGCTGCATTGCGGACCCCGGGGTCGGTTGCGTTCCATTATAATAAAGTTGTTTGCAACCGTCCCCTTAACACACCTCTTATGCAATTCATTTATGAATAAGCATGCAGTGGATGTTGCAGATTGAAAATGGCAAATATTCTATTTTAGTGCCCAATACATTTTGCCTAACTTGTTCTTCTAGATGCATGCATCCTGTAAATTACAGTGGGTTTTCTTTGTTAAAGCAATGCCAAACAAGTAGACTTTCTCTGCATTTTTGGCAAACTGCAAGACTTAGATAGGAGGTGGGGCATGTGGCTTTAAGACTGATTATTTTTCAGGTTAAGTTTTTGGGAGTGGTGACATTTTTTCCGGGCCTTCGAGCTATCAGTAACGTGGACACACACTGTTTTTCTGTTGACTGAAAAGAGACCTGTGTAGGAGATTGTTTTTCATGCGATAAGTTTAAATTTGTATTGGTACCATTCTGATTTTGAATGATACAAATCTACAAATCTGATTTTTTGGAGTCAGAATAAACAAATAGCAAAGCAAGAATAGTTTTCTTTTATTTTCTATTCATTCATCAAGCGGCATATGTTATTACACCACTTTATACTTCAGGTCAGTATGATTACAGCATTACAGATTTATCATTTTTTTTATGTTTTGCTATTTTACCAGACTAAATTTACTTTTTATATTCTGACCATTTTGGAGTACATGACATTTACTTCACTTTTTTCTCCTTTTGTTTTGGGTGGCATATGAACAAAATGCAGCAATTCAGTAATACTTTTTCATACTAACATTTTTTTTTTACAAAAGTAATGTGTTTTTGCATCATCATATTCTGATAGCTATAACTTATTAGGGCTCATTTTACATACAGTAATATTCAGTAATATTTTGCTTTACAAACGACTTTTTGATTGCTCTTTATACCATTTTTTTTGTGTGGCAATATTTTGAAAAACAGCATTTTTAACATGTTTTTATTTAATTTTTGTACATATTTCCCATAAGGATAAAATAGCATTACAGTTATACCCTGCCTAGTTCTGAATGTCGCAATAAAAATTATGTGTATGTTTTTCTGTTTATTATAGTTTTTTACGTGGAGCCTGTATTTTAATAGCAATTCGGTTTTCTGTGTTTTTGTGCTTTATTTATTTGTTTTTACCTGTGCACTGATTTTATTGAACTTTTCTTTACATTTTTCTCATTGCCACAAATTTGAACACCATATAGGTTGATCACTGGTTTAATATACTGAAATGTACTGCAGCTTATTAGACCTGTAATAATAGTCTACTAAGCCATCATAGCTGCCAGATTCAGAAGCCATTGCTTGACTTCATGTTGCTGTAGCAATAGAGATGGGTGAATGTATTAGAATGGAACTTAATTTTACTCAAATTTTACAAAAATTCACATTCTGGAGAACATTTTTTGTAAATCTGTAGAGGGCTGGTAAATCGTACTAAACAGTAGAGGGCTGCCATCTTGCTAATTAGTAGAGGGTTGGCAGGAGGATAAGAAGAAAAAAAAATACATTGTCACCTCACTGCACACCTTTGTGGCCACCCCTACTGTTCAAGCCTCTGTATTTCTGTTGTGTCGTATCTCTAGCCCGGTGTTCGCTGTAGGTTAGGGCTTCCGCAAGCAGGCCATGGAATTCACTGTGCATGTTCTAGAACATAATTGCAGCCGGAAGCCCAGGCGTAGAGTGAACAGCAAGCTGAAGATGTGACACTACGGAGATGCGGAGGACCAGACAGCATATGGTGAGCAGCAGGAGCAACTGTACAGGGGAGCAAAGGGTGAGTATAACTATTTTTTTTACATTTTACATCTTACATTTATTATGCTCTGGGATGTGCAGAGAACCCATAGCGTAATAAGGGACATTATAATCACTGAGAATATCTTCTCTGTGAATCAAATTTTCCAAGAAAATCCATTCACTCAAATTAGAATTTTGTCTGGTCCACTAATTTCTGCATGGCAACCACTGTGACCTCACGATCAGGTCGTGAGGAGGGTAGCAATGGGTTAGAAGTAGTAGCTTCCTACTTCTAACAACCATCTATAAGCCATTGACAATATATAGAGTTAATCAGCCAGAATTCCTGCTGTCACTATTCTTGACTGTTGTTGCAGGAGCTTGGCTATCAGTTACGCCAAGTTTCCCTTCAATAACACAGACCAACACATCCATTATTGGGAACACCTTCCCGATCAGGAATCAATAGCATGTCCTATAATCAATATGACTCACCATCGCCTATCTAAAGTAATTTAAAAGTCTATATTGGAACATGCATAAGATGATTACCTTCTTTAGTCTGAGTTATACAAAAAAAAGCATGACAGAGGTAGCTTCAGGTTTTCTTTAGGGGTAATAGGATTATTATAATTTAGTTCACAATGCACACAACCGTGAGAACAATATAATATTAATATGCTGCAAAAAATTTTAAATAGCAATATTCAGCTGAAAATCCTCTGGACGTGCTGTCTGAAGTGACTGATTGGCTTATGGACTGACTGGATCCCATTTTTATGGAAACATTAAAGCATTCAATGAATAATTAAATGAAATTGGAAAAATCACACTGTTTTGTTTGGGAAATCCTTAGGAAATTTGTGCTTGCCATATCTTGCTGAGTCCCTTGATAACTCGTATGTTCAGTATTGATAACTAGCTTTTGATGTCAAGTTAGATCTGGCTTGGCACTACAGCAATCAATCTTTTGTGATGGATATTTCCATTCTGCATGGCAGATAGAATGATATTTGTTTGTAGAATAGTCCAGACATGCCAGCTTTCGCTGTGTCTTGCTGACATACACTCACTAAATTATCGTCAACAGTTGCTAAGTATGGCAGAGAACAACATTCTGTTTTTATCTAGTGAAATTGTATCAGGTTGTTACATAGTAATATAAAATTAGAGAATGTGAGTACAAATATTAACTGGAATGTCTAAAGTGCAAGTTGAGTCCTGTGTATATACTGGATTATGATTGACCTATTTGCCTATTCTCCCAAAGTGTCCAGTGTGTTATAGGTAGTATAATTGGAAAGGCATGATAACTAAAAGTTATGATGATATACTTCTGTGAAAGGGGTGGCTGGTGGAACTTCCAATGGGAACTTTACGTTGGTGTTACTTGTCTGTAAATGGTATTTTAAACTGCTTACAATAAACATAACTGCATATGCTCACGACCAGTGTGTATTCACTTCTCTGAGCGCTCGTAACTAGAGATGAGCAAACTCAAACTATAAAGCTAGGGGTTTGTACCAGACACCTAGTGTTTGATGTTGATCTCCAAACATGGACTTCTCCTGGAAGTCCATTTTACAGTTTGGGAGTCCAGGGAAGAGAGAGGGTCAGTTCACATTTATCCTGTTCTCTCTGCTGTGCGCTTACATTGGAGTTTCCATGTAAATTCCCCAAAGCCACAATTCAGACAAAACTGCCGACAGAATCACTCACTATGAGGCAGATGGAGTCACTTTGGACTACATCTGATCTCTGTTCCTGTAGTATACCAACATTTTAGGTGTTTTTTTTAGCACACAAGTGTTGACAATCACAGTTGAAAATGTCTCCATCTACCTCATTAAAGCTAGGAGTTCCATTGGGGGCTTCATCTGAATCACATTTTTGTGAGATTTTCACGGAAACCCCAACATAAGTGCTCAGCGTAGAAAACAAGAATGTGATACCAGCCTTATACTGACAGTGATCAAAAAATGTTATGTACTGTACCCCAAAATGTTTTCAATAAAAACCCTAACTTATCCAACACAAAAGAAGCTGCCACTCAGGTACATCAGCTGTCATTGGAAATATAGGAGTTTATGGTAGAAAAAAAGGCTTTGAAAAAGCAAGTAGGCTCCACCCTCTCAAAAAAAATTCAGTGAAATTTGCGATCCCAAATCAAAAGCCACACTCCTTCTGAAGCTTACAATGTGCATAAACCGCAATAAGTAATTAAATGTTTGGCATTACTGTAGTGGGAAGAGCTCAACTAACAATTTACATGGTGTGTGTCTCCAGAAGCACAAGATGGGCACATTATATAAGGGCGCTACAACATATGTGGACTCTACACTATATGGGCACTAAACTGACATATTTGTAATTCTCCAGAAAAAGCATGGCGTAGATGTTACAAAGTGAAAACACACGTGGGGCCAAAATTGTCACTGCATCCATAGATGAATTCAATCTGATGTACAATTTGTAAAATGGGGTAACTTATGAGAGTCTTTTCTACTGTTCTGTCACCTTGAGGGCTCCGCAAATGTTCCTCACAAGCTATTCCAGCAAAATCTGTGCTCCAAAAGCCAAATAGCAGTCCTACATTCTCAGCCCTGCTGTATGGTCATTCAGTACTTTCTAGGACATGTGGGGCATCACCGCATTTGGGAGAAATTGTGCAACAAATTGTGGGGTTAAGATTCACCTTTCAATCCTTGTGTAATTAAAAAATTTGCAGCTAATAAAAAAGTTACATTTTAATTACTAAAATGTTATATTTCCATGTTCATATGTTATGTGAGGCACCTTTGGGTTCAAAATACTCACTGTGCCACTAGAAAAATTCTTTAAGCTGTGAAGTTTCCAATATGGAATCACTTGTGGTGGTTTCTGCTGATTTGGAAACTCAGGAGCTCGGATAATGGCACCTACAATCTATTCTAAGAGAATCTGCATTCTAAAAGCTAATAAGTTCTCTTTTCCATCTGACCTCAGCTGTGTACTCAAACAGTAGTATACAACCACAAATGGTGGTTACCCCTTAGTGAATTAAAACTTTGAAGCTAAACTAAAATTCTAGTGGAAAAACACATTTTATCTGCCCAATCTTATAAAATTTAGTGATGTAGTTTATTGGTTAGAAAAGCTCACCACACCCGTAGGTGAATTCTGTATGGGGTTTAATTTTCCAAATAATCTCATTTGTTGGTGCTTCTACTGTTTTGGCACCTCATGGGCTCTGAAAGTGCAACACGGTATCCAAATTTGTGTTCCAAAAATTAAATCTTGCTCTTAGCTTTCTGAGCTTTGCAATGTGCCCAAACATTAGTTTTTAACCATATATAGGGTATCATTGTTTGGGAGAAATTGCTTAACCAATTTTGGGGTTCAATTTTTTATATTACCATTTGTGTAAATTTGGTGCTAAAACAGTATTTAGTGGAAAAAATGTAATGTTTTGTTTTCACATCTAAATGTTATACAATTTTGTTAATCACCTGAAGGTTAAAAATGCTCAGTACTCCCTTAGATGAATTACTTGAGGTATCTAGTTTACAAAATGGGGTCACTTATGGGAGGTTTCTACTATTTTGGCATGTCAAGGGCTCTGCAAATGCACCATGGCATTTGCTATCTATTTCTGTCAAACTTACGCTCCAAAAATCGAATAGCGCTCTTTCCTTTCTGAGCCCTTCAATGTGCCTGTAGAATCTGCTGAGTTTTGGGGTGCCAGTTAATATTAATTAACAAGATCTACTGGATCTTTAAAAGGGGATTTATTACAAATAGGATATTTACAATAACATACATAAGGGAAACCTAACTAAAGGACAAGGGAACAATGTAAGGGAAAGGGTAAAAGGAGAGGATGGTAGAAGATGGGAAATGGGAAGAAGCAGAAGAATAATAATAATGCCTAACTAGTTTGATGTGCTACCTTTATATCAGTTACACAGTCAGACATGGCCCATACATTGCCCATCCCTGTAACACCTCCAAATAATGGTACCATCCAATCAGGTCACAGTCTTTGAAGTTCTCCAGAAACATTGCGCATGGCTGCTGATGCAGACACTCTTCTGAAGGTGGCGCTCTTAGGTTTAGAATGGGTAAGAGTATCAGAGGTCATACATAATGGCAGTGGTCTTCATCTTCCTGCTGATGGCATCTGGTATATAGCCAAAAGGTCTTTGTATCAAGTGGCCGGAGGTCAACTTGAAGAACAATGGTTTGTAATCCAAACACCACAGGGGTTATGTACCTTTCAAGATGCCAGATAAGATGTCCATCTCCCATGTAGGAGCTCTCTTTACTCTCTCACTAGAACAAAAGGCACCACACCACAGGACACACAATGTCTTCCCGCCTCACCGGTTTTATGACTCCACAGCACAATGTCAATCTCTTTGATGTAGTCCTTTGATGAACTTTAGTGCTCTACAGAGTTTGTGGATAAAATTGTGAGTTCAGTCATTCACATTACACATACGATAGATATTGTCCATGTTGGGTTCCAACATACGCCCCTTTGTGTCTGAATGACACACAAACTTATGACCAGGGCATGATAAAATAGCGCTCTGCTCCAGGATCATCATCCATTTACTGTGTCAGGGCACCATAAATGCGAGGTAACTAACAGGTACAAGGCATAGAAATCGCTGGACTCACAACATTCACTCTCATTCACACCTATCCAGATGCATTTTATACTTCAGCAATTATACAATTTGTGACAGATGTACAGGAGCACAAATATAAATAAGGTATAGAACAATAATAAAAAAAATATATATAGCAATATATCAAAATGTCTACATGTAAAATGTGCATGCAATGAACACATCATAACTTCAACATCTATACCTTTTAAAATAAAATTGGTGCTTTGAGGTAGTTTCAAGCATTCCAAATTTATAATATATTCAAGAAATAATGGTCATGATATTTACTAGTCATACGTTTAGCTAATCCCCTACTCCTTTGAGTATATCCAATAAATTCAGATTATGAATAGTTCACAAATATCACATGCAACTTGCATAGCTGCACACGGTACCAGTAGATAACCTGTCCAATGTCCTATTAAAAGCATCTTCTTATTGTTTATTAGAATATATGGAGATCACACTGGCTGATAGAAATATTTGATACCCTATTGCAAAATATTATGAAGTGTTTATATTCTCCTATAATGGGCACACTCTGTTGTAGGTGCTTTCATCTTGTATATTTTTCATTCAGATTGTAATATATGGTCTTTTCACAAATTTTCAGATACAGGTCAATTCATGTCAAGAAATCCCAAGAAAATGTTCCATAAAGGTGGTTTATCAATCCAATTGCCATCAAATCATGGCTCATCCAGAATTCAAATTTGATAAATTAGAGTATGCTCCATCACAGATCCTGGATATAAAGAACAAGAGCAGTATCAGATTCTTAGCAGTTGTAATCTACATATGGTTTCTTTAGAAGACAACATTTTAGCTTGATCATCTGACTTTATTTACAAGTAAAGCACTTGTAGTCATCAAAAATAACTTGAAGAGGAGAAAAAAATAAAAATAAATAACAATTACAAAAAAAAAAAATAATAATTACAAAAAAATAAAAACTTTAATCTCCCTAGCTATATATATTGCATGGTAATTCTTACCCTTACGCCCCTTTGGTACTAAGACATTGTACCAAACAAAAACAAGGGGGAAAACAAAATACTGAACGTGAGGTAAAAAAAATATATATATATAAAAATTAATATTCTGAACAGTGGGAATATGAAAAGCAAAATATTGTGACTCAATGCATTGCATTGGATGACAAAAAAATACAAAAACAAACAAACAAACAAACCAGACTAGCATAAAAACAATTAGGGGTAACTCAACTTTATCTGTCTTATGACGAATAAAGATTGGTAAAGTGGTCAAGCGGGTGCTGCAGATCTCACACAGAAACTACAGCTTTGCATTGGTTGACATTATCATATAAATGATCTATCCAATTCAGGTCCTGATTGAAGACTTTTACCTGTGAAACAAGATTAAGAACATACATACAAAACAAACAAACAACCATTAGGCAAACACAATACCGATTCATCACAATGGGATGATTTCTTGTTTAATTGATTGCAAACAATTATTTAAACCTTTAAACAGCAGTTTTGGTTCACATATGGGATATCATCATGTTTGGGAGAAATTGTGCAACAAATTAAGGGTATCCATTTTTTCCTGTTATCCCTTTTGATAATTACAAACTTGGGTCTAAAAAAACATTGCAACAAAAAAAAAATTTTTCATTTTCACATCTACATTTTAAAAAGTTCTGTGACGCACCCATGGGTTGAAAATGCTCAACATAGCTGTTGGAAAATTCCTTGAGGGGTTTAGTTTCCAAAATGGGGTAATTTGTTGTTGATGTTAAGTGTCTTGGAATGACAAAGCATTCTGCAAATTCAATATGGTGTCCCAATTTGTTCCTTCCAAATTTGCACTCCAAAAATCAAATAGTCTTTTTATTTTTGACCCTGCCATATGCCCAAACTGCGGTTTTGACATAACCACTTGTGGCTAAAACAACATTTTACTTGAAAAAAAGTATTTTTTTTATTATCACATCCAAATTTTATAAATCCAAATGCTCAACACACTCCTTGAATTGCCTTAATATTCAAATGGGGTCACTTGTGGGGGTTTCTGTTATTTTAGGGCCTCATGAGTTCTGAAAATGAGACATGTAGTCTGCAATTTATTTCAGCCAAATTTACGCTCTAAATACCAAATGCCGCTTCTTCACTTCTGAGCCATGCCGCATACCTATATAGCAGTTTTTGACCACCTATGGGATATTGCCACATTTGGGAGAAATTGCATAATAAATTATGAGATACATTGTTTCCTGTTACCCCTTGGGAAAATTACAAACTTAGACCTAAAAAAACATTTTGCTGGAAAAAAACTTATTTATTCATTAACACACCCAAATGTTATAAAGTTCCATAAAGCACCCGTAGGTTAAAAATTCTCAAGACACCCCTAGATCAATTTATCAAGGGGTTTAGTTTTCAAAATGGGTAATTTGTGGGGGTTTCTGTTCTTTTGGTAGCTCATGGGCTTTGCAAAAGAGATATGGTGTCTGGAATCTATTCCAGCCAATTTTTTTCTTTACCAAACATCGCTTCTTCCTTTCTGAGCCTAATCTGTAGATTTTGATCATATATGAGACATTGCCACTTGCGGGAGAAATTGCTTAATATATTTTAAAGTGCATTTTCTCCTTTTACCCCTTGTAAAAATGAAAAATTTGAAGCTTAAGAAATATTTAAGTGGAAAAAAGTGACTTATATTCTGCAGCGCTTTACATACATTATTATTTTTGCTGTCCCCAATGGGACTCCCAATCTACATTCCCTATCAGTATGTCTTTGGAGTGTGGGAGGAAACCGGAGAACCTGAAGGAAACCCACACAAACACGGGGAGAAAATTCTCCTTGCAGATGTTGTCCTTGGTGGGATTTTAACCCAGGACCCAAGAGCTGCAAAGCGACAGTGCTAACCACTGAGCCACCATGCTGCCTCAGTGAACACAAATGTAGTAAGTGCGGCTTTCCTCACAAGCTGAGTGACACTTCTGTCTATAAAATGGCTTCTAGTGGAGGGTCATGTGACCACACCAGCCATCTCTCAACTGAAAAAAACATCACATGGGAAAGCTGCTTTTCTGTTCATGGCGGCAGATGGTCTGGTCACATGATCCTGTACCAGAAGACATTTTATGGACTGAAGTCCTGGTCACTTTGTGAGGAAATCTGCACTAACAAGAGAAAGTGGCTGACCTTTTTAAGATAACTGAGGGATGGGAAGACAGCTGCTGTTCATACTAGTCTATGGAGGGATGGGTGGAGGAGGAGAGGCTAGAGGCAGATACACTGCTGCAAGTTCACTTGAAACAACAGGTCTACCTCATATATTGTCCATTGGTGTATGTTTATTCTGTATTATCTAAAACCCATGGAAATACAGTATTTAAACTAGGTATGCTTTCTGTCTAGAGGTCCAGGGATGAAAGAAATGTCTAATTCTAGTTGTTTAAAGGACTAGGACTGCACAGTGACTGAATTGTTTTGACCAACAATATTTGTGTTTTGTCTGTGATTTGCTGTCATTTGACTATTTTAAAGCTGTGAGTTGATTATCAAAAATTAGTTGTATAACAGACAGGGAGATGTCATGGCGCTATGTAATAATTGTTCTTCATATCGCGCAACTATTTTAGCTGCATAGGCCTAGCCTAATCTTTATTACTTTCCACAGTGCTTTTCAGACATAATCATCACTGTCCCCATTGGGACTCACCAGCTAAATTATTAGTATGTCTTTCTTTATATTGGCGAGGAAATACACGCAAACATGGGAAGAGCAAACTCTGTGAAGATGTTGTCTTTGGTGGGATTTGAAGATATTAGTGTATTACGAAGTGTATAATTCATAAAGCGCCTGCATGTTATTGCAGGGAAATACATGTAAGCAAATCAATGTGATTGCCTTTGTGCTTTGTGCACTGGTTTCTGAATTATTACTTGTCATTCTATGGTCTAATACTTGCAAAACCATGTTATATTTGTATTTTATTGACTTCATAAAAGTTAGGTTTTACACACACAGCTATGTAACATAAAGGGAATCTGTCAAAAGGATTGATCCTCCTAAGTCATCTTTATGGACATGGATGTCATAGAAAGCTGAATAAAATGATAAATTGATATCTGCGATCTTATGCCTTATTCCAGAGAAATCCATGTTTTTCTTATATGTAAATGAGCTGCTCAGGACTATGGGTCAGACACTGATCTGCACGAGAATCTGCCTCCAGAGATTATTTTACTTGAAATGGGGGAGGATACCAGTGTGAGACATGTAATGACTGAAACTTTGCTCTCATAATCACACACTGCTCTGCAATAAAATCAGAGCTAACACAGTACAGCAGAAGTGACGTTTGTCTCATTACAAACATTTACAGCAGCACTTGTTCTCTTATAGTTCTGGCAACTCTGCTGCAGAGCTGTGCGTGATTATAACCAACACAGTACATCAGAGTTGAACCTTGTCTCATTGAAAACACATTAGTAGTGCTTTCAGCTCTTCTGTATTATCCCTCCCCCCACACTGGCTGACTGTGAGATGGAAGCTGATGTACTGTGAGAGGAGACCTGCAGAGAAGTGAACTTTGTTAGATGTGTTAGTTCTGATCTCTGCAGAGCTGTGTGTGATTATGTAAGCAGACTGTCAGTCATTACATGTCTCACACTGGTAATGCCTCCTTTCATTTAAAATAAGCTCTGGAAGCAGATTCTCAGGGAGATCAGTGTCTGGCCCATAGATCTTAACAGCTGATTTACATATTAAGAAAAACATGGATGTCTCAGGAACAAGACATTGGTTGGCAGATATCAAGGTATCATTTTATTCCGCTTCCTATGACCTGCATGGCCATACAGATGGCTCAGGAGGGTTGATACTATTGACAAATTCACTTTAAAGGAAACCTGTCAGTTTCCCCAAGCCCATCATACTGCTCTCATAAGGATTTACAGCCATAATCCATAATCTTGCCCTGGCTGTACTATACAGTAATTTTTATGTCCACAAAAATAACTTTTATTTTAATTACTCACATATGCAAATTCTCCTGACTTAGTCCAACAGGACATTGACTTCTTAGTCTAGACTAGCTTCGTAGTCTCTAATCATGACCCCAAGACACGATTGACACTCTGTAATGGCTTATTCACATGTCAGTATTTGGTCAGTACTTTGCATTAGTGTTTATATGCCAACACCAGGAGTGGAGCTTACAGAGAATAACTATAATTGAAAGATTGACACTTGATCTGTGTTTTGGAGACGCTCCTGGTTTTGGCATACAGATACTGATGAAATACTGACCAATAATTCTGATGTGTGGATAAAGCCTAACCTGTACCTAAGAAGATGATGTGGGCAATTTCAAATATTCATGCAATTTCATTCCTCCCTGGAAAAATGCAGTGAAACTTGATGCATTCATGCAACTTCACTCCTCCATGGGAATGCGTATGAAACCAGGGAGAGATCATCTAGCTTCATTGCATCCCTCCGGGAAGGGGTGACGTTGTGTGGATGAATTCAGCTTTATTGCCTTGTCCAGGAAGAAGTGAAATCACATGAAAACTCAAAATTGCACACATCATCATCTTATATGATTGCAAATTGGATAATGTCAATCAATTTCTAGGGGGTGTGATTAAATATTGCACAGCTGGACTTGACTGTGAAATCAAGGTGTTAGGCATCAGTCTGGGGCTGGATTTGAAATGGGTCCAGGACCTTCTGTGGTCTCCTATTCCTGGCCAGCCAGGGCCGATACTGCTCAGCATTGTTGTCAGTCCCAACGCCTAGCTGTTCCACGAGCCCTGCAGATTGTCTCCCAGGCATTTGTGCCCAGCAGTGTTAAGCATAGGCTGCAGAGGGAGACAGGGCTCGTGGCGTCCAAGTCCAGGATTCGCCGCACTGAGCATGTCCGTGACCTGGCGGATCATGATTGGTGGGTTGGCACCCACCTGACTCAGTGACCAGGCACTCCCTGATTGGTTCACGGGTAACGTCACCAATAGCGCGTCGCTGGGCAGGGCTTAATCTTTAAAAGGCCCGCCCACAAACATGGCGGTGCGCTCAGATCATTTGAGCTAGCTGTTTGGTGTGCACGCTTACTCTGGGCTCAAAGAGCCATAGCTTTAGTTAGGCAGGCCGGGCTCAAAGAGCCATAACTTTAGCTAGGCAGGCCGGGCTCAAAGAGCCATAGCTTTAGTAGGCAGGTAGCTTCGCCTCGCTGACTGGCTCTAACCAGGGGGTTCGCCTTACACCCCGAGCCGCCTGTGAGCTAAATAGAGCGGGTTTGCTCAGTCCGGTAGCACGCCGGCTTAGTGCTCGATTACCCGGCGGGAATCACCCGCACACTAGCGCCATCTCCTATAGCGTAGCACCTATACCGAAGACAGGGCTACTGCTCATAGTCCGGTCACACGTCTCCCTGCGGTTCTTGGAGATTGTGTGAACCGCTTTAGCGCCAATCTCCATAGCGTAGCGCCTGTATCAAAGACAGGGCTACTGCTGTTCCCACGGACGCACGTCTCCCTGCGGTTCTTGGAGATTGTGCGTACCGTCTTACCCTTCCGTGTGCGTTAATACGAAGGGCTAAGATATTTGTTAGGTGCGTCGCCGGTCGCTCTCTCCTCCGTGCAGTAAACGGGGATAGAGCCTACCGCTATACCCTGTCCGGTGTGTAGTTAACACGGAAGGGTTTATCTTTTAGTTGTCGTTTGCCTTTCCACCCGGGAAGTGTTCGGCAGCAGTCCTCTAGGCTGCATCGCAGACCCCGGGGTCGGTTGTGTTCCATTAAATAAAGTTGTCTGCAACCGCTCCCCCTAACAGTATCTGAGCGCCAGGGTCTTGCCGAACATGGCCGACAACCAGCAACTGCAGCGTTACATACAGCAGCTGGAGACCAGACTTAGGACTCTGGAACAAGCCCCGGTAGCTGATATCACTGCAGTAGCTACCCAGGCGGCCTCGCAAGCAGCCAATATGATCAACTCGGCTGCATTAAATGCTGCGACAGCTGCAACTGCCCCATTACCCCGTTTTGCTCTCCCGGAAAAAATTCTGGGGACAGTAAACTCTGTAGGGGTTTTGTTAATGTATGCTCCATTCATTTGGAGATGATGGAGGCATGGTTCCCCTCCGAAAGAGCCAAAGTGGGATATATCATACCCTTGCTCTCCCACAGAGCTCTGGAGTGGGCTACTCCCCTGTGGGAGTGAAATGACCCGGTAGTGGCTAATGCGGGTCTTTTTCTCAAGACCTTAAAAGGTATATTCCTAGGGCCCCAGATCACGCACGATACGGCTCTTAAGCTTCTCGCGTTGACCCAGGGTTCGGCCACCGCCAGTCACTATGCCATCCAGTTCAGAACCCTTGCGGCTGAGCTGGATTGGTCTGAGCGGTCGCTTATCCCGGAAGGGTCTGGCTGGGCATATTAAAGATGCTCTATCTACCCGAGAGATTCCAACCTCTCTGGAGGAATTAATATCTCTCGCTGACCGTATTGACTTACGTCATGCAGAACACAGGTTAGAGCTAGAGGTTGGCATTCCCCAGTACCTGTTGGCACCAGGCGTCTTTAGACCCAAATCCAAGACCTCCAACCCAGAGCCTGAGGCTATGGATGTATCCCAGACTGAGTCTAGTCTCTCTCGTTCCCGTTCTGCACATCTCTCGGAGCACCCCGTAAATAAGGGCTCCAAGCAGCCGGTAAAGCGAGTAGAGCTTGCCACCGTTGGTGGGGGTACATTAAATTCTGGGTCCTCCTTCTCCAAGCTATCATATAAGATGATCTTGTCCTTCGGTAAATCTGCAGTTACTGCCAAGGCGTGGGTGGACTCTGGTGCTGAGGGCAATTTTCTATCATCTACATTTGCCCAGAGACATGCCATCTCTACTGAGCCACTCTCTTGCCCAATGAACATTAGTGTTGCCAATGGGTCACTCCTGGATGTGCAAATCACTCATCGGTCGATCCCTCTCACCATATCATTCCCTGAGGGCCACCGGGAGGTTATTTCTTTTCTTATTATTCCCGGTGGATTAGACGAGGTGTTGTTGGGTCTCCCCTGGTTACGCTGTCATTCTCCACACATTGACTGGAATTCGGGGAGAATTTCTTCCTGGAGTGAGAACTGTGCATCTCAATGTTTGGGAAAAGTCACCCGGAGGGTAGGCTCTGATCCTTCTATCATTGCGACATCCGGTACAGATTCCTTGTCTGTTTCCAGGACCCGGTCCTTGTCAGACTATGTCGCAGAGAATTCTCAGGAGGAGAGAGTGTCTGCAGTGTCCTCCAACCCGGTTCCGTTGGGGAAGACGTTTGTTTTCCCTAATCTACGGAATATGGTGCTCTCCCGGGCTCATGCCCCTAAGTCCAGTGCTCACCTGGGGGTGAAACGTACCACTAAGTTCCTTCTACGGTCCTATTGGTGGCCCCGGTGGCGCCAGGACGTCAAGGACTTTGTTCTCGCGTGTCCCGTCTGTGCGAGAGATAAATCTATTCGCCAGAGACCGGCGGGTCCTTCCTCTCAGTCACCCGTGAGGGATCCTATGCATAGAGAACCAGTTGTCACTGCTTCCCATCCTAAAAGGAGGGTACCCTGTACACCGGAGGGGTCACTGTATCGTGGGTTCCCTCTGTGACCCGTTGGACCACATCCTTGCCCTCTGGCTCATGGAGGAAAATGAGTGTCAAATGGAGGGGGATGTTAAAGGGGGGGATAATGTTAGGCATCAGTCTGGGGCTGGATTTGAAATGGTTCCAGGACCTTCTATGGTCTCCCATTCCAGGCCAGCCATGGATAATGCTACTCAGCATTGTTGTCAGTCCCAACGCCTAGCTGTTCCACGAGCCCTGCAGATTGTCTCCCAGGCATTTGTGCCCAGCAGTGTTAAGCATAGGCTGCAGAGGGAGACAGGGCTCGTGGAATCTAAGTCCAGGATTCGCCGCACTGAGCATGTCCGTGACCTGGCGGATCATGATTGGTGGGTTGGCACCCACCTGACTCGGTGACCTGGCACTCCCTGATTGGTTCACGGGTAACGTCACCAATAGCGCGTCACTGGGCAGGGCTTAGTCTTTAACCCCTTAATAACATCTGACGTACTAATACGCGTCTGTGCCCTGGGACTTAAGAGCCAGACCCGTATTAGTACGTCATGGCGATCGCGCGCGCACACAGGCTGTGCGGGCGCGATCGCCGGCGGGTGTCAGCTGATTGTCACAGCTGACACCCGGTACTATGTGCAGGGAGCGGTCCTGCACCGCTCCCAGCACATTAACCCCCGCGATGCTGCGATCGAAGTCGATCGAAGTCGATCGCGGCATTGCGGGGGCAAGGGGAGGTGATCGGCGATACTCACCTCCTCTTCCGGCTTCCAGCGCAGTCTGCAAAGGCTTCCCGGGTGTTGCCATGACGACCCGATGTCGTCATGACAACATCCGGGTCACCAGAGAGCAAGAAGATTGCTTGGGCATGCGCAGTGCATCTCCAAGCAATCTTCACACTGTGCACTTCTAACAGCCTACATGGCATAGGGATGGTGCTTCATTCCTGTGCCATGCAGGCGATCAGAAAAAAAAGAAGTAAAAGTCCCAGAGTGGGACAAAGTAATAAAGTGTATAAACTGTGTGAAAGTGGGAAAAAAAAAAAATGTGCAAAAATATTATAAAAAAATAAAAAAAAATAATACACCAAAAATAAAAATATAATGTACCCATCAATAAATATTATTATAAAAAAAAAAAAAAAAACAATAAAAGTACACATATTTGGTATCGCCGCGCCCGGAACAACCTGACCTATAAAACTGTCCCACTAGTTAACCCCTTCAGTGAACACGGTAAAAAAAAAAAAAAAAACGAAGCAAAAAACAATGCTTTATCTCCATACCGCCAAACAAAAAGTGGAATAACACGCGATCAAAAAGACGCATATAAATAAAAATGATACCGCTGAAAACGTCATCTCGTCCCGCAAAAATAAGCTGCCATACAGCTCCATCAGCCGAAAAATAAAAAAGTTATAGCTCTCAGAATAAAGCAATGCTAAAAAATATTTTTTTCTATAAAATAGCTTTTATTGTGTATAAGCGCCAAAACATAGAAAAATGATTCAAATGTGGTACCGCTGTAAACGTACTGACCCGAAGAATAAAGCTACCTCATCAATTTTACCACACGCGGAACAGAATAAAAAGAAAAAAAAAAAACAATTCCTGAATTGTTGGTTTTTGTTTATTCTGCCTCCCAAAAATCGGAATAGAAAGCGATCAAAAAATGTCACGTGCCTGAAAATGGCACCAATAACAACGTGAAGTCATCCTGCAAAAAACGAGCTGTCACATGACTGTCTGCCAAAATCTGGAAAAATTATAGCTCTCAAAATATGGTGATGCAAAAACTAGATTTTACAAAAAATGCGTCTTTTAGTGTGTGACAGCTGTCAGTCATAAAAACCCCATATGATTCTGGCATTGCTGTAATCACACCGACCCGAAGAATAAAGTCGTCTAATCACTTATACCGCACAAGGAACGGCGTCAAAAATAAACTCTTGGGTTAGGATTGGGCTAGGGTTAGGGCTAGGGTTGTGCTGGGGCTAGGGTTGTGCTGGGGCTAGGGTTGTGCTGGGGCTAGGGTTGTGCTAGGGCTAGGGTTGTGCTAGGGCTAGGGTTGTGCTAGGGCTAGGGTTGTGCTAGGGTTAGGGCTGTGGTTGGGATTTTTTTCAAATGTAAGAAAGATGACGATATGGCGACTAGTGTTCAGAGCAAGTGCTCGCTACTTGAGTTTGCATCGGGTGCTCTGGTATGCATTGAGTATCGTGGGTATTTGAGTGACATGCTCGAGTCTCTGCCCCATATGCTTCGCGGCCAAAAACTTTACGGGGATTGCCTGCCATGCACGAGCGATCCCCGCATGTTTTTTTTTGGGTGTCTAATAACCGTGAAACATGCGGAGCAGGGACTCGAGCATGTCACTCGAGCACACGCTGTACATGGTGCATACCTGAGTACCCGATGCAAACTCAAGTAGCGAGCACTTGCGCTCAAGAATAATGACAACTTATTCAATATGATGACCTAATGTAAACAAATTCTGTGCCGTACCTCTGGGTTCAAAATGTTCACTATACACCTTAATATAATCCTTGAGGGGTATAGTTTCCAAAATGGGGACACTTGTGGGGGAGCTCCACTGTTTAGGCACATCACGGGCTCTCCAAACGCGACATGGTGTCCGCTAACAAATTGAATGGAAAATCGGCTCAAATTGTTAGCGGACGCCATGTTGCGTTTGGAGAGCCCCTGTGTGCCCAAACATTGGAGCTCCCCCACAAGTGACCCCATTTTGGAAACTAGACCCCCCAAGGCACCTATCTAGATGCATAGTGAGCACTTGGAACCCCCAGATGCTTCACAAATTGATTCGTAAAACTGAAAAAGTGAAAAAAAAAACACTTTTTCATTTTTATGAATCAATTTGTGAAGCACCTGGGGTTCCAAGTGCTCACTATGAATCTAGATAGGTGCCTTGGGGGGGTTTAGTTTCCAAAATGGGGTCACTTGTGGGGGAGCTCCAATGTTTGGGCACACAGGGACTCTCCAAATGCAACATGATATCCGCTAACAAATTGTCGGCTCAGAGGGGCTCTCCAAACACAATGTGGTGTCCGCTAACAATTTGAGCCAATTTTCCATTCAATTTGTTAGCGGATACCATTTTGGAAACTAGACCCCCCAAGGCACCTATCTAGATGCATAGTGAGCACTTTGAACCCCTAGGTGCTTCACAAATTGATTCGTAAAAATGAAAAAGTGTTTTTTTTTTCACTTTTTCATTTTTACGAATCAATTTGTGTAGCACCTGGGGGTTCCAAGTGCTCACTATGCATCTAGAAAGGTGCCTTGGGGGGTCTAGTTTCCAAAATGGGGTCACTTGTGGGGAAGCTCCAAAGTTTGGGCACAGAGGGGCTCTCCAAACGCAATGTGGTGTCCGCTAACAATTTGAGCCGATTTTCCATTCAATTTGTTAGCGGATACCATCTTGTATTTAGAGAGTCCCTGTGTGTCCAAACATTGGAGCTCCCCCACAAGTGACCCCATTTTGGAAACTAAACCCCCCAAGGCACCTATCTAGATGCATAGTGAGCACTTGGAACCCCTAGGTGCTTCACAAATTGATTCGTAAAAATGAAAAAGTGTTTTTTTTTTACTTTTTCATTTTTACTAATCAATTTGTGAAGCACCTGGGGGTTCCAAGTGCTCACTATGCATCTATAAAGGTGCCTTGGGGGGTCTAGTTTCCAAAATGGGGTCACTTGTGGGGTAACTCCAAAGTTTGGGCACACAGGGGCTCTCCAAACACAACATGGCGTCCGCTAATTATTCAAGCAAATTTTACAATCAAAAAGTCAAATGGCGCTCCTTCCCTTCCGAGCCCTGCCGTGCGCCCAAACAGTGTTTTTTCCCCAAATATTGGGTATCTGCATGCCCAGGGGAAGTTGCACAACAAATTTGGGGTCCATTTTCTCTTGTTACCCCTGTGAAAATAAAAAAAATTGGGTCTAAAGTAACATTTTTGTGAAAAAAGTTAAATGTTCATTTTTTTCTTCCACATTCAAAAAATTCCTGTGAAGCACCTGAAGGGTTAATAAAGTTCTTGAATGTGGTTTTGAGCACCTTGAGGGGTGCAGTTTTTAGAATGGTGTCACTTTTGGGTATTTTCTGTCAAAAAGACCTCTCCAAGTGACTTCAAATGTGATGTGGTCCCTAAAAAAATGGTTTTGTAAATTTTGTTGGAAAAATGAGAAATCGCTGGTCAACTTTTAACCCTTATAGCTCCCTAACAAAAAAAAATGTTGGTTCCAAAATTGTGCTGATGTAAAGTTGACATGTGGGAAATGTTATTTATTAACTCTTTTGTGTGACATATCGCTCTGATTTCAGGGCTTAAAAATTCAAATTTTGAAAATTGCAAAATTTTCGCCAAATTTCCGTTTTTTTCACAAATAAACGCAAGTGATATCGAAGAAATTTTTCCACAATCATGAAGTACAATATGTCACGAAAAAACAGTCTCAGAATCAGGGGGATCCGTTGAAGCTTTCCAGAGTAATTACCTCATAAAGTGACAGTGGTCAGAATTGTAAAAATTGGCCCGGTCATTAACGTGCAAACCACCCGCGAGGCTTAAAGGGTTAAAAGGCCCGCCCACAAACATGGCGGCGCGCTCAGATCATTTGAGCTAGCTGTTTGGTGTGCACGCTTACTCTGGGTTCAAAGAGCCATAGCTTTAGTTAGGCAGGCCGGGCTCAAAGAGCCATAGCTTTAGCTAGGCAGGCCGGGCTCAAAGAGCCATAGCTTTAGCTAGGCAGGCCAGGCTCAAAGAGCCATAGCTTTAGTAGGCAGGTAGCTTTGCCTCACTGACTGGCTCTAACCAGGGGGTTCGCCTTACACCCCGAGCCGTCTGTGAGCTAAATAGAGCGGGTTTGCTCAGTCCGGTAGCACGCCGGCTTAGTGCTTGATTACCCGGTGGGAATCACCCGCACGCTAGCGCCGTCTCCTATAGCGTAGCGCCTGTACCGAAGACAGGGCTACTGCTCATAGTCCGGTCAAACGTCTCCCTGCGGTTCTTGGAGATTGTGTGAACCGCTTTAGCACCAATCCCCATAGCGTAGCGCCTGTATCAAAGACAGGGCTACTGCTGTTCCCACGGACGCACATCTCCCTGCGGTTCTTGGAGATTGTGCGTACCGTCTTACCCTTCCGTGTGCGTTAACACGAAGGGCTAAGATATTTGCAAGGTGCGTCGCCGTTCGCTCTCTCCTCTGTGCAGTAAACGGGGATAGAGCATACCGCTATACCCTGTCCGGTGTGTAGTTAACACGGAAGGGTTTATCTTTTAGTTGTCGTTTGCCTTTCCACCCGGGAAGTGTTCGGCAGCAGTCCTTTAGGCTGCATCGCGTACCCCGGGGTCGGTTGCGTTCCATTAAATAAAGTTGTCTGCAACCGCTACCCCTAACACAAGGCATGTTGGACTAGTTCTGGAGAATTTGCATATGTAAATGGTGACAATATACGTCATTTTTACAGACATATATATAAAGGCAAGGATCTAATTTTATTGCTGGATTATGGCTCTAAATCATTATGGAAGCAGTATGATAGACCAATGGGACCTGTCCTTTGTTCATGAATTAATAGTTTATCATGTTGATGTACATTTAGCATTTTATAGATCTGATTAACTAAGAGAATATCAGGGTGATGATTTACATTTATACTCCGACTTTATGATAATTATGTTCTGTTCATTCTATTTGGTTCGTACTGTGTATTATAGTTTGATATCTGAAATTATTTGACATATTTTTTTAAACCCCCTTTCCCTGCTATACTGATTGTGCTATGTAGTTTGTTTTTGAAAAAGAGCTCGGTGCGAGCATCAACCGCGTAACAATAAAAACTGCAAAATTGTCATTCCACTCTGGAACTGCCTCCTTTATACTGCAGCACGGTCTACTCTGAAACGGCAATCTCCTTTTTTCTAATTATTTGACTTATGTATTTCTAACATATTGATGTATTTTTGTGGCTCATTGTTTTCAATTCTTTTTGTGATAATTAGGATTTCCACTAGTTTCATATATACTGTATATTGGCACTCGAAATACATTTGTTTATCATCTAAATATTACTGTTAAAACATTAACTTTTTAATGTCTTCTTACTTATAACAGTTTGTTCGACACATTAATATTGATTTCTTCAGAACACCCTCACAGTTGGACAAACACTACATAAACTGTAAAATTCAAAAGATACTCACGAAAAGCTTACCATAGTCAACAAACATGGCAGAAAAGATGCATATTCCTCCAATATAGTTTTTTCCTTCTATAAGACGGTTCTGCATATGTTTTACCTAACTGAATGTATCCTATTGTCATGAATATAAATCAGGATTTTGAATTTAGAATGCAGAAGATCCTGAGACTCCACACAGCAGCAGCTCAGATTTTCTCAGCCTTACTGCTGTGAACTGATCTTTAAATAACCATCCCTATCTATTGATGTTTCATGCTCGCAAGGTACCAGTCAAATGCTCCCACATATCCTAATAACATAATAAAAGTGCTGAGCATGCTGCAGCAGCTGAGAACTAGAACTACAGAATTAGATCTGGTTGGCTAGATGAGACGGCACCATGGAATAGCAGGCGCACAGTAGGACTCTTTTAACTGTGTATAAATACGGATGCATAAATAGCTTCTTTGCACCTGTAACAACAGATTTATGCAAATACAGGCAAATGTGTCAGTCTAAGTATACAAGGATTTAAATAACAATATCCATTGCAGTTTCCATAAAAAAAGCCTTTCCTTTTGGCTGGAACGACATTTACTCAGCAAACATATTAATATGCAGAGATTTAGAACATTATTGCAAGATTTTAATATATTCCAGATGTATTTAATATTTATTAATATTATGGTGATGTAAAATAGTCTTTTCAGTCACTTGTACTCAATAAATTGGAAACTTTTGACAATAAAGCTAAATATACTTTATTTATACATTGTATTTTCTCCAGCATTCCCTGTACAAATAAAAGACCTAGAAGGTAAAGCTTGTTTGCCTTCCTGCAGTTCTGCCGCTCTATTTAGCATTTCATTTATTGGAGCTGATACTTAACCTTGCCTCATAGATGGTGACTAGATTATAAAAAGGTTTTCTTTTTTAACTTATCTTGCAGAGACAATTTTCATATTTAATTTCCCAGAGGAGCATGCATGGCTTCTATGTCTCCTCACTTTGACATGCCAGGCTTGGCTTGTTACTCTTCACTAGGAGTAACGTTACCCCTCAGACCCCTTAACTTAGCTTGAAAAGGTTAGGCGCCCCTATATTCTTTAGATAGCAGGTGGCAGATATATCTCCTGTCTCTCTTATACACAGGAGTGCTTGCTCTGCCAAGCATTCTGGGGTTCTCTAAGAGAGAGCCACTGTAAGATATGTCTCAGTTTACCTCCCCTAGAACAAAGGGATTGTCAGTCTGAAATCAAACATGTCGGATCCGGTTCTCTCTCAACATTATCTGTCGAGGGAGAGTTGGATGCCTCCATACACATTAACCTGTCGCTCAAACCTGTAGAAATTGGTAGGTTCAGTCGATGTGAGTCTAATGAATATGGGGACCCTTAGTCTCTCTGCACTGTAATTGCAGACTCTAATCAAAGAAATTGCTTAATCTTAGTCAGTAGGTAGCTTAATACTAAGTACATCACGAAAAACAGAATCCTGCTGATTCCTTGAGTTATTTGTACAAGATAGTGTTTATCAGTAGAGATGAGCAAATCTTTTGTTATATGAATTTACCAGCTTTGCAGAATTTTTCCCAAATATGCAATTAGTTGCGAATTGATTCGTGGTGATCCAAAACTACTCCAAAGCATCCAATTGCCTTGCAAAGATATATATGACATTCTGAGGTCTTCTAGTTGATATCCAACGCATTTAAAGCTCTTTAATGCAAACAAAACCTTAGCATTGTGAAAGTGACCTCAACAAATACTGTATAGCGGTTGGTAACCAGGCCACCGGGGGAAACAAATACTCTGCACTAACTGACTTTAAAAATTAAAAAAGGTCCAAAATGTAACCATTTTTTGTGATCAAGCAAGCCATTCTATTGTTTCATGTAAATCCAGGAAAACAAATGAAATTTCCTGTGTAGGGTCCTACTAAGAACTTATGTGCATAGTCCTGTGATCCAGTCCAAAACTGGCTGTAGCATGCATTTTATGAATAATGAATGCCGGGCAGACACACCACTGTTTGCCCTATCAACTGTGTATGTGGCTATCATGGTGACCAGATCACAGTCAGTGTAGAATTGTAGTTTGATCACCCTACACTGAGCATGAGCCCAAATATAAGCATGTGCATTGCATTCTGTTGGAACCTGATCTGCCCAAACTTGCAGGTGTCAGTTGCATCTTGTCTTATTGCGGTGGGAAAATTCTGCTGTTACAAATATTTGATGTATTTCATGTAGATCAACTAAGAAAAGCAGTGTCAGGCCAAGAAAGGACCCAATCTGTTGTATGCACCTGCTGTTGAAATTCACACCATTTAATTTCAAGAAAATCCTAATTTCTACCCAAAATGATGAAGATGGAGAACAGTAATCAGAAGACATGGAATTTTTTTTTTTAATTCAGCCTTTTGTGCCCAGTTCTGTAAATGCGCAAATATCTACACAGGGGCTTATCTGAGAAATTCACACCAGTCAATGCACACAAAATCTTAATTTTCATCCAAAAAGTGGTGATGGTAAATAAAGTAGTGATCATGGAAAACATGTTCGTGTAATGGTTTTCCTTATGCTTTTTGATATGTGAATATTGTGGATTCAGACTGAAGTCAGCAAAACCACAAAGAGACACATATGGAAAAAAATGTAAACAACACATGTAAAACAAACCAGAACATGTGTTAAACCTAATATTTCTCAAAATATCCCTTTTTTACTTTAATGACAGCTTTACACAAGTCACTTTGTCTGGCCTTTTTTTGGCTGTGTTCTTGTTTATAGCCATCTTATAAGAGCACAGAAGTGTGGTTGACCACAGTTGGACATATGCCTAAAATGACTGGACACTGCCAGAACAGAGGACAGACAAATTCCACAGTAACTCCACCTGCCTCACTATATTAAATCATTTTTTGAGAATTCTGACAGAAACTTTTATGTAAGTGTTCTGAGCACAGGATAAATGTAAATCTAGCTTTAAAGCCATCAAAAAATGTTATTCACACCAAAATGCTACCAAAAAAGCTTAACTCATCCTTCAAAAAAAATATCTTCACTTAGGTCCATCTTTTGTCATTGGAAAAATAGGAAGTTTCCACATCAGAAGTAGCTCAAAGGCTCTGTAAATGCAACATGGCTTCCCCAAAATATATCAATCTGCTCCCAAATGCTCATCCTCACCTCTGAGCCCCACATTGTGCCTGAATAATAGTTATTGTCCATATGTGTAGCGGAAATAATTTATTTAACAACTTATGGGATACGTGTTTTCAGAAGCACAAGATTGGAAAAAAGTATTGGGTACAGGATGCCATATTTACAATTTTCAAGAAGAAAAAGAATGGGATGGATGTTGGTGAGTGAAAACACCTGAGGGGCCAAAATTGTCAGTACTGCCATAGATGAATTCTTTGAGGGGTTTAATTTCCAAAATATGGTCCCTCTGCAAATGGTGTCTGTAATCTCAGCAAAATCTGAGCTCCAATAGTCAAACAACGCTCCTTTTTTCTAAGCCCTGCCATGTGGCTTAAAAGTAGTTTCTGATGATATATAGTTTATCACTGTGTTCAGGAAAAATTGTCAAGCACATTGTTGTTCCATTTTTTCCTAAAGGCTAAAGTAACCTAAGTATAACCTAAGTAACCAATCATATAAAAATCTGTGGTGGACTTATGAATTAAAAATGTTCACCATTACCGCCTGAATTCATTCAGGCATTTAGTTTCCAAAATGGGTTAACTTTGAGAGGATTCTGCTGTTTCTGTCTCTCGGGTGCTTTTTAAAGTAATCTGGCATCTGCAATCTATTACAGTCAAATTTACACCTCAAAAATGAGCGTTCTTTCCTTTCTGAGCCCTGCCATGTGCCCACACATAGCAATGTGCACGCAGCTCAAACAGGAGCTCTACACTTAAGAATGCCATTTTGGTCCAGAGGTGTGGGTTTTAGGAACCAGAACAGTTATTCTAATCATAACTCCAAAATGTCCCTAATTTTCACATCTGTTTTGTTTTTTTCCTGTCTCACCCTTGGAATTGTTTACCGGATACTTCTTTTTCTACTCATTGCTCTAACCCTTGGATTTGTTTTGATTATGCTCCTGTTTATTTTTCTGGCCTATCTTATCCTGACTCTCAACATAGTGATGACCCTTATGGCGACTGCGACCTGGTGATCTTCATGCAGCAAAATTGACAATTTTTGGCTTTGGCTAAGGGCCCATTTACATTGAGGAATGCTCGCTTCTTGGTTACCAGCCTTTCTATACAGATAATAACCCAACTAGTGAGCTTAAAATAAATTTTTCTTGGCAGCAGATTGTCCTTTGTAGAAAGGAGGATATGCTGCCGAGAATATAATGTTCTATGCACACAGAATGATTGTATTAATGTTCATTCTGTGTGCATAGAAGTGTGGTCAGCCTATCTAAATAGGCCATTAAACAACTGCCGATTGGCTTGCATGAAGGCAATAGGCGGTCAGTCAATTGCTGGGGTCATCCTATCTACATGGGCCTTAATGGTGAAAGTGGATTATCTCCTTGACTTGTCACCTCAGTCTAGTTAGTGCTAAAAGCATTGCAGCTTTGACAATTCACATATTCTTGCTAGACATTGATAATGGAAATACTCTGTTTTCTGTGGTGCATTAATTGGAAAAATAGATTCCATTGTATTGATTGTTATGTCTTTTAAGGAACAAGCTCCCAACCTTGAAATATATCATATTATTGTCAGCTTATCATAATGTTTTGTTCTTTCCTGGATCCATTTTGCTTTATGCCTTTTCCTATTATTTCTGGAATTATATGTTCTGTGCTTTTAAAATTGATCATATTTAGTATATCTTAGGGTGAGCAAATGTTTCAAGATGACTGATATGTTCTTGTTTAATTGTATTTTTCCCTAATGCATGATTGTGTTACATATTGTGTGTAATATAAGTAGCATTATAGTTCCTTTTCCTGTTCAATTTTTCAGCTGCTGTTAAATGAGAAACATTTTAAGAGTTTATAAGAAATACTTTACAAATGGCTTTCCAACATACAATTGGCCTTAAAATGTAATCATCCTTGAAATGATATTGTAATTTTAAAGGGCTTTAGGATTATTAACATCTTTCCTTAAAATAAAAAGATGAGATGCTGCAAAACTTTTTCAAAGAGAAAGAGAAGAATGGTTACCCATTACTCATTTATTTATTATGCTTTGCTTATTTAGGGCCTTCATATTCTGCAGCTCTTTACATACATTATTATCTGTGTCCCCATTGGTCGTTTGGGACTCTCAATCTAGATTCTAGATTTCATTGGCTGTAAGCCATAATCATTAACATTGACAGAAATAAACACTTGAAATAGATCACTCTGTAATGACTCTATATAATATATGAGTGTCATTTTTTTTTATATTGAAGAACTGAAATAAATTAACTTTTTCCTGATATTCTAATTTAGTGAGATGTACCTGTATATGAGTAAATGCAAACAGTTGTATGACTTTACATATTTGAATTAGCGCATACCATGTAAGTCATTGGAATGAATATTTATATCACAAGAACAATTATTATATTATGAGGAACCTATGTGATTAGTTTTTTCAATATACGAAAAGAAGATGATAGAACAAAATAAGGTAAGATAAAGAAAGGAAAAGGTTGTTTGAAAATATTATTAGCAATTATTGAATATCAAACTATTAAAGCAAGTTTTAAGACACCCAGGGTTTCTACACTATATCTAAGTGGAATTGAGAGTCAATAAGATACTTATGAGTCTGTTATTAGTTGTAATCCATCCCAGTTTTAATTTTTTTTTTTTTGGGGGGGGGGGCTGTCATGCTCTTTATCTGTATGGGGATAAGCTTGAAGTATCCTGCAATAGTAACAACTTTGTTCTGCTAATGATGCGATCCTATCACTCATTATTAGTTCATCAGCGTTAATTCTTTAAAAAGGTTCATAATGAGCATTAGTGTCTGGTTGAGAAATTTAATAGGAAAAGTGGAGCAACCAATGCAATTTTAATTAATTTTTTACAGAAAAACAAAGTGATATCCTTTCTACCATGAGAAAAAGTTCTACTTTTCATATCTTACTCCTACTGTTTCATCCTCCACTTAATGGGAACCCGTCAGGTTGGATAATACTACAGGGCGTTAGGAAGGTGGCTGGCCGTTATTCTGAAAATGCGACATGTAGGAGAAAATTAGCTTAATTCCTCCCGGGAGCCGCCGGCTTTCAGTCATACAAGCGTGGTGGTGCAGCTAGTGCGCGTGTGCCCCTAGTAACCCGATGTTTATCATGGTTACCAGCCTGCTCCTGCTTCAGCAGGCTGGTAACCAGGAGCAGGACATCGTGGAAAGATTCTTTCCACGATGTCGCTGCTCCCCTGATCGTTGGTGAGCCTGCCTGTTTGACAGCTCACCAGCGACCACATAGCGACGCAGCAACGATCCCTGACAGGTCGTATCGTTGTCGGGATCGTTGCAGCGTCGCTAAGTGTGACGGGACCTTAACACTATTAAAT
The DNA here is from genome assembly GCF_046119375.1 of Phyllobates terribilis. Taxonomy (NCBI): domain Eukaryota; kingdom Metazoa; phylum Chordata; class Amphibia; order Anura; family Dendrobatidae; genus Phyllobates; species Phyllobates terribilis. The sequence continues at coordinate 291,403,991 of NW_027362769.1, forward strand.
TGCAGATTAACTATATGTTTGCCGATTAATAGCATTATCTGATCCAGCAGGTTAACTTTGGTTTAATCCATTTTCTAGCTGAATTATACTCATTCAGTTAGTTAAATTCTTTCATTTGGATCTTTTCATTGATAAATATTTTCTCTCAAAATCTGAATGTAAAACCTTTGAATATAATGCCCTCCTATAAAAATGTCAACTGTCAGGGTACGGTGAGTATAAGACAAGGCAACATTCCATGAAAAAAAGGAATCTCACAAAATATTCTTCATTATATTGTCCACTAGTGTATACCACCACAGCTAAAAGAAATTGTGAAATTAATCTTCCGTCTCTTTCCCATCTGTGGAAATGTCCTAATTAAACGTAGCAGAAAATTATTCTAAAATCTGAAAGATGTATCCACTGCTTTGCTGTTACCATTTTGCATCAAGTTAATTGCAAATATAATTTATGCCTGCAATGCAGCTAGTGATTGTACCACAGACAAGAACTAAAGCCATAGAGAAAATTGTATTTTCCTCTTGTCTACATGCATCAGATAAAACTTATTAATATTAGAAAACTGTCGTGAAGTTTGAAAATATATTCCTTTTTTACATTGTTATATTGTACTATATAATTCTTAATAATGACAATAACATTAATAATATAGAATATAAAAATAATAATATTGCTGTACTTTATATTTCAGTTGAACTTTACAATCGGAAGATGCAATCAATAAAACAATAAAATAAATAGACAATAGACCCTGCATGATACAGCTCGCAATCTAAATTAAACTTTGACATGAAGAAACTGTAGAAAAGCCAAAGGGGAACTGGCACTTAAATAGGTAACAACATCAATAGGTGTAAGGAATAAAAAAAAAACAAAGAAAAGCTTAAAACTAGATAACCATTAATTGACACTCACCCCAAACTCAAGTCAATGATATTAGAAACAGGATGTGCCACTAAACTGAAAGGAGCTCACAATTTTCATGCAGTAGTTTTATTAGTAAATCAGAGCAAAATATGGAGCCGAAGATTGACACAAACAACCCTTTCTTATGAATGCATGAACAATTGTTACAACATTAAAATCATAAGTATTGATTCTTTGCGTTCCCAGGGCAGGATATTGAAGTATCGGGTTATAAGTAAATGCATTAGATTAACCCCTTAAAGTCTTCTTTAATAGTCACTTCTATTTGAAGTAAATAAATAGTACAGTCAAATATAGGAAACTTTGTAATATAACTTATCAGAGAAAAATACTTCTTCTTTCTCCACCTATGAGCCACTTCTTTTTATGTCTCCTACCTTCTGACCCCATTATTCACTCTGAAAAGCAATTAAAATCCATTAAGTTGAAACGCCAACATACTGATCAAGTTACAAATTAATATTGAAATATAGAGAGATGAGGTGGAGGGAGGAGCAGAATGAGAGTGGGAGAAAGACTGATCCAGCTGCTGCTTTCTAGTAAGTGTTTTATCTCACCACAGTGCTGTATTTACAGATACTATGCTCAGAACTGATATCCTTTGTTTGTGTTGAGCTGTTAGTGGCATAGCTACAGATGGTCAAATTTGTTGTCATACCTAAATTCTGTTGATTAGGAAAGCGTAAAGTCTCCTCTTCTACAAAAATAAACACCAGTATTACAAGGAGAAATTGTATTGCGTGCAATGTCATGTTAATTCTACAATGAAATAACTATCAAGCGCAGCCTCTTTATGAAGCGTTGGACAAGGGACAAGACACTTAGTTACACCTCTATTAACTAATTGAATGTCCATGGTGTCATCATACAGTTTTAGATTGTAAGTTGTGCAAAGACATGCAAAATAAATAAATCAACGTTTGCATACTCATTGTCCAAACCCTATATGTTACGGAAAGGGTTACTGCTTGCATGCATTCTGCTACAAATGAAATATTTGGCAACAGATCCATTAGAACAAAATTGCATAGCAACAGCTCCCAGTAAGGTCTTTGTGTTATATTGTTATTTTATCTGAGATCCACACTTTGGATTATATACTTGTTTTCTCTCTACTGTACAGTCAGACATATCAAAATGTTGAGTAAGTCACTGAATATACAAAAAAACAAGAGGATGGTAATATATATATATATACACATATACTGTACATATATATATATATATACACACATATATATATATATATGTATATACATGGTATAGATATATATAGATATCAATCTAAATCAGAAATCACAGTAAAATCAGATTTCTCAAAACTTCAGTTTTAATAAATATGTATTAAAAAGTTGTCAATCAATGGTAGTTTTAAAAATTAGCTAATGTATATGTACCGGTTATTACTCTGTCACAACAAAATCATTGATGGTGCTATTAGCAAAAAAGCACATAAACGTAAACAATAATTTATGTAACTACTCACTCACAAAGATGTATCCAATGTTAATAATCTACAGATAAATTTGCAGATAAGCCCAGAAGTATTCCATATATGGCAACAATATGACTGTAGAAAAAACTATTTCTTACCCTATTGTGCCCTATTAGACCCTAAGTTTTGTTGTAATCATCTTAATTCTTCCAGTTTACATTGGTAATGTAACCAACTTCATCAATAGAATACAAACACATAATAGTTTAAAAAAGGAACAATGTAAAAATATCAGTGTTCCAATTAAAATACACGTTAGACTAATGTTGTCCAAACGCATCATTATCAATGGGTTTGGCCAATCATCTATTGGCTATTGTAAATAGAAGCTCCTAACAGATGCTTGTCAGGAAGTTAAGGATTCATCATGATTTTGGACTATCAATCCTCTTGTTCTGTCTGAGATAAGCTGCAACCAAAGATAACTAGTAGCGGTTCTCTCAGAGAAAACACAGGAGCACTTGGCAAAGCGGGCACTCCTGTGTACGGGAGAGCAGCCGAAATAACTGCTGGCCAAAAGCTATAATCGTTCGTCCAACAGCCCATCTAATGTGTTTGAAGGGCTTAAGTCAGGATATTAAAAAGCAAGTGCTTTATTTATGATGGCCAAATATTACTATTATACACTGGTTCCATTTAAAAAAAACAATGGCTTATAATCAATAAGACAGGTGAATCAATAGTATTCGAATTGGTAAACTATCTAGACTGCTGAGACACATCCCCCAATAAAATCCAGTGTATTGGGGTGGGGTCACAGCAGACCCCAACTGTCAAGATTCCGCTAAAAGATGGACTGACCCATTGATCATTCAAGTGTTTGTGTGACAATAATACCATTGCTGCCAATCAACACAAAATAAAATCCATACTCTTGGTTGCTGATGATTTTCTAAAAACGGAAACTTTAGCAGGCTAGACATATTTATTTTTACATTCAGAAACTGAATTGAATGTTCCTATATCACACAGGTGAGTGAATTTCAGGACAGTCAGAATATTATTTAGATGTTTTGCCAAAATCGAAAAAGGAGGTTTTGTCATCATGCTATAACACAATGAACCTGGCCTACCGCAATACTTTTGCCATGAAGTGTTTCAGACCATTGACGGACACCATACGATCCACCCACCAGCCAGGAGCAAGTTTGCATATCTGCATCATTACGGTTTCCCTGAGTTGGTGAAAGATCCTGCCATCAAAAGTGAAGTAGTTCCTGTTTAAAATGAAAGTGAGTAGTAAAACAATTGTGCAGAACAAACTGAGTACCACATGATTTAAAAGATGATGAGAGTAACTAGAGGAACAAAAGCAGTATACTTAAAATAAATAAATATGTACTATTGACATCCATATTACTGCCAACTGAGGGACTATACTAAGCGACCAACCGTCCTTTTAATGCAAGGAGGTGAGGCTAAACAGCCAAAAGCGACGATCAACAAAGTCCATGATTGTAAGAAAAATAGAAAAACTTTATTGATTAAATATAATACATAATGGTCAATGGAGGAGATGCACACAACAGACATGCACGAATAAAATGTGAAAAGATGGCACAATAGGTGGGAGTACCCTTAAGCCAATATTGCCAATATTATAAATAGTCCATGTACCTATTAGGATTATATCTAGAAAGTGGTCATCAGGGTTACTGAGACTCAGAGCACAACACGTATACATGAGACAATGTATGCAATACCAATATGTCTATACTCCTTTCATGAGTCATATGTACAATACCTGGGACAACTGTCAACCATTATAGGGACTTCCTCGTTGTGCACGTCACCCTGACGTGTGTTTCGGCACAAGCCTTTCTCAAATTCCTAATAGGTACATAGACTATTTCTAATATTGGATTAAGGGTACTCCCACCTAATGTGCCATCTTTTTTTTTTCAACATCATATTTATTTGAGTTTCCATGACACAAATACCGAACATACATAAAATCTGGTACATAGAGAGGTAAGGGTGCCCATATGCAGACTGTCTCTATAACAACTCTGTTCACATATTTAATTGGTATAACAGATATATCCCTATTCAGAGATCAAAATCAAAGCTAGAATTCTTGAAAATCTAACTAATAATTGAGTACATACAAAAAACAACACAATTAATTAGTTGATAGTATGTCTTCCATCTCATTGAAGCCATCATGGATAATTAATACATTTATATTTAAGCAAGAAGTCCCGGCCCATTGATTGTTCTCCTCAACTGTCTCTTCTCCATTTTAAATTAAATGAAGTGGACCTAAGTTATTTTTTAGATCTTCTAGTATATACCATGCTGTAGATGTAAAGGGTTCTACCATTTTCCTTCTGTCCTCTATTGAACAGCAATTTATAATAAACTGTTTCCATTTTATAAGGTATTTGCCTGCTTGCTTCTCTTTATTACATAGGGCATCTTATTGTTCTACCTCCATATAATGCTTCATTTGTGCTATTAGTTCCGTAATGGGCAGCGATATTGGGATCTAGCTAATGTTTTAGGAGCTGTTTTTTCGCTAATATAAGCCAGGTGTGTAGTAACTTGGGGGGACTCCCTATTCATTTGTTAGGGTTGTTTATGTTACTCCGAAAATGTAGCAGGGCTAGAATCTATTCTGACATCTTTTCACATTTTATCCTTGTATGTCTGTCCTGTGCATCTCCTCCATTGATCATTATGTATTATATTTAATCAAAGTTTTTCTATTTTTCTAACAATCATGGACTTTGTTGATTTTGATCATTTTTGGCTGTTTAGCCTCCCATGATTTAAAAGATAAATTAACAGCTGCCATCCCCACTTCATGTTTTAGTGTCAAATAAAATGGGACAGATACCACAAAATCTCTCAGACACCGGTCAATGTAGATTATTACAGACTGAGAGTATGGGCCTCTCCTTTAGTGGTTACAAACCTATTAAGAATGTCAAAAAAGGTGACTTCGGGCAGACTTGAAATGAGTCACTTCATTTGGCAGATTCTAGAGGAATCCCGGACTTCACTGTTTAACTTCTGTACAGAAATCTGGTTTTACAAAGGGGTCTACTGGAGTGCTTCCAGTGCTTATGATCAGAGGAGAAAATCAGAGGCAATATAGTTCATCACGTGGGGTCAACACCAAGAGGTCACGTCAAGAACAAAATCAGAATGCAAGCGGGTGTTCAAAAAAAAGCTGACGTTTGAAAATGGGATAAACCAGGAAATACAACAGGAGCCAGGACTAGGGCTATAGACCAGGTAAGCAGAGCTATTGACCTGCAGCGGAAGTCAGAGGCCAAGGGGTTTAAATAGCAGACAGCACCACCTAGTAAGAAATAATCTAAACCAGACCACAATTAACCCTATAACTTCCTGATTTAGTAACACCAAAAGTCCCAGGAATGAAACAGCACTGTAGCAGTCACACGTCACCCACAACAAAGGCTAAGCATCGGCACAGAAGTTACAAAACTCTTATGAGCTTGATGGACTGCAGAATCGGCTGTCAAGCAAAGTGTTGTGGCATGCTACCAGCCGCCGCTCACTGTGTACTGAGCAGTGACTGTAGCCACACCGGCGCACCTGTATGACTGAAAGCTAGCTTCGCCCAGGAAAAATAAAGATCATTTTCTCCTAGGTTTCATGCTTTCGGTACTGTGGCAAAATCCTTTAAAGTGACCCCAATACACCATGCATAGGATACAGTACATTATTTTAGCTAACTGAATCTCCATGGTGCCATCATACAGATTAGATTGTAATTTGTGCTATGACATAGAACAAAATAAACTTTTTTAACTGCAGAATTACAGTATGTACTCTGCAATGCTTATCAAAATATTTACTCCTATCAGACTAAAGTAGACACAAAATAATTAAATGTATCAATTTAATTTAATCAATTCAGCCCTTCAAGTCAAAATGTATTAGTGGCATCAGTTATATTTTAGAGGCCACATCAAAAGGGCTCTATTATCTTTGTACCTATATACTCTTCACTGGATAACTGTCAATGAGGTTGTGGCTTTCATATATATTATATTACATTTTCATACTCATTGTCCAAACCCTATATGTTGCCTAAAGGGTTACTGCTTACATTTATTATGCTACCAATGAAATATTTGGCAACAGATCCATTAGAACAAAATTGCATAGCAACAGCTCCCGGTAAGGTCATTGTGTTATATTGTTATTTTATCTGAGGACTACACTTTGGCACGTAGACTTGTTTTCTCTCTACTGTACAGTCAGACATATCGCAGCGCTGCCAAGTTTGGAATGTCACTCCTTTCAGACATTCTCCTAATACTTTTATCTGTAGTCAGCGTGCCTGCATTGTACAATAGAGACTTTAGGAAAATGTATTTGTTTAATTAAATAAAACCAACATTCAAGAGGTGTTCTCTTAATCTTTAGAACAGCAGTGCTCAAGCAGGAGAAAGATAGTAGGCTTCTGAGAACGTCTCACTTTATTTACTCTCCTTTATGTGATGCATACATTTTTACAATTTGTGCACTGTTGTTAACTTCACAGTATTCTGAAAGTCAAATAAAAGCTACTGCTGAAAGTTCTGCCAATTTGCTACATTATGCCTTGTGGTCAATTGTAAATGAGAGAAGAGAGATTTTAGAAAAGCAACAGCTTTACCACAAGCCAGTATGAAGGCGAATCCAGGGAAGAAAGATCCTGATTATACAATGGGACGCATGATATGAACCATTTACTTGTACATCAGTGCATTTCATTTTTCTCTTCACCCAGTTACCAGAGCTTACTGCAATGAAAAATGGTATTGAATCTTGCTAGGAAAGATTTTAACCATACTGTATACTTGACTTTTTCTCTGTTTCTTATTTTTCTAACAATTCTATTTAGTATATTGTTTGCTTTACATTGCTCCACAACAAATTTTTGGTCCGGTCTGGGTTGTCCGGTCCAAATCAATATGTCTGCAGACACTCTATGTGACTGCAGACTTATGAATTCCTGTAGCGCACGCACTGTGCACTCCAAGGATTTGCTGGTTTCCGAGCTGGGAATGGAGGGTATGTATGAGTTGTACATAATCCTGGCCAGAGACCGTCCAGTGGGCACGGCCTTGCTCTATGCACTTGTATGGAGTGAGGCTGCACCCTCTAGTTGACCATGCCCACTGGACGGTCTTATTACTTGTCGGGTGTGGCCTCAATCAATACAAGTGTATGAAGCAAGGGTGCGCCCACTAGTCTGGCTCTGGCTGGGAGTATGTATAACTCATACTTGCCCTCTGTTCTCAGTAAGTGACAAATACTCACAGCGGACAGTGCGTGCACTGGGGAGATTCATAAGTCTGCAGTCACACAGGGTGACTGCAGACTTATCGATTTGGACCGGACAACCCCTTTAATATTTCTCTGTCAGGTCCTCTGGCAGTTAAAAGAATTTTAACCTAGAATATTTGTGACCAACATAAGTGGATTGCATGTTTTTCGGTCATAATAACACATTTAAAGGGAACCTGTCACGTGAAAAACGCTACTAACCTGCACATATAGGGTTAATCTGTAGGTTAATGGCATTTTCAACCTGCCAGATGCTGGCACTTAGACCTCCGCTGCCAGGAGGAATCTTTATTTTCCCCGGTAGAGTTCAGGTTTCAGTCATAGGGGTAGCACCAGCATGGGTTCAGTCACGGCTTAGTGTATACAGAGCAGCAGCTGTAATCCCGTCCCCTGCTCTGACTTAGCAGACTCTAATGATAAGCTGCTATCAGTCAGTACTGGGGGAGGGGTTACAGCCGCTCTGTATACACAATGCAGTGACTGAACCCACGTTGCCCCTATGACTGAAACCAGAACATTACAGGTAGGAATAAAGTTCATTTTCTCCCAGCAGTGGGCTGTAAGTGCAGGAGTTGGCTGGTTCAAAACGCAATTGGCCTGCAGATTAACCCCATATCTGCTGGTTAATAGCGTTTTTTTACGTAACAGGTTCACTTTAACTTTCATTCAAGCTGCAGAAATGCCATGGGTTTACCACAATTTGCTGGTGATCCATTTTAGCTTGAGAAAGATGCTTAATTGAATTTGCTGCCATCTGCTTTTATGTTTGTTTTAAGAATAAAAAAGTATATCATAAGGAAATGTCTGCTGAATAGAAAATCTGTTCATTCAGCCATATTACAACCCCTGGCAAAAATTATGGAATCACCGGGCTCGGAGGATGTTCATTCAGTTGTTGAAAAAAAGCAGATCACAGACATGGCACAAAACTAAAGTCATTTCAAATGGCAACTTTAGGGCTTTAAGACATTTAGGGATTTAAAACACTAAAAGAAATCAAGATTAAAAATGTGGTACTCAGTAAGGGTTATTTTTTTCAGACCAAGCAGAGGGAAAAAATTATGGAATCACTGAATTCTGAGGAAAAAATTATGGAATCACCCTGTAAATTTTCATTTCCAAAACTAACACCTGCATCAAATTAGATCTGCTTGTTAGTCTGCATCTAAAAAGCAGTGATCACACCTTGGAGAGCTGTTGCACCAAGTGGACTGACATGAATCATGGCTCCAACATGAGAGAATTGAAACACAGGAGAGGATTATCAAACTCTTAAAAGAAGGTAAATCATCATGCAATGTTGCAAAATATGTTGGTTGTTCACAGTCAGCTGTGTCTAAAATCTGGACCAAATGCAAACAACATGGGAAGGTATTTAAAGACAAAAATACTGGTAGACCAAGGAAGACATCAAAAGCGTCAAGACTGGAAACTTAAAGCAATATGTCTCCAAAACAGGAAATGCACAACAAAACAAATAAGGAACGAATGGGAGGAAACTGGAATCAATGTCTGTGACCAAACTGTAATAAACCGCCTAAAGGAAATTGGATTTACATACAGAAAAGCTAAACATAAGCCATCATTAACACCTAAATAGAAAAAAACAAGGTTACAATGGGCTAAGGAAAAGCAATCGTGGACTGTGGATGACTGGATGAAAGTCAAATTCAGTGATGAATCGCAAATCTGCATTGGGCAATGTGATGATGCTGGAACTTTTGTTTGGTGCCGTTCCAATGAGATTTATAAAGATGACTGCATGAAGAGAACATGCAAATTTCCACAGTCATTAATGATATGGGGCTGCATGTCAGGTAAAGGCACTGGGGAGATGGCTGTCATTACGTCTTCAATAAATGCCCAAGTTTACATTTTTATTTTGGACAGTTTTCTTATCCCATCAATTGAAAGAATGTTTGGGGGTGATGACATCATTTTTCAAGATGATAATGCATCCTGCCATAGAGCAAAAACTGTGAAAACATTCCTTGAAAGAAGACACATAAGGTCAATGTCATGGGCTGCAAATAGTCTGGATCTCAATCCAATTGAAAATCTTTGGTGGAAGTTGAAGAAAATGGTCCATGACAAGGCTCCAACCTGCAAAGCTGATCTGGCAACAGCAATCAGAGAAAGTTGGAGCCAGATTGATGAAGAGTACTGTTTGTCACTCATTAAGTCCATGCCTCAGAGACTGCAAGCTGTTATTAAAGACAGAGGTGGTGCAACAAAATACTAGTGATGTATTGGAGTGTTCTTTTGTGTGTTTGTTTTTGATGATTCCATAATTTTTTCCTCAGAATTGAGTGATTCCATAATTTTTTCCCTCTGCTTGGTCTGAAAAAAATTACCTTTACTGAGCACCACATTTTTTATCTTGATTTTTTTTAGTGTTTCTTAAAGCCCTAAAGTTGTCATTTGAAATGACTTTAGTTTTGTGCCATGTCTGTGATCTGCTTTTTTTCTACAACATTAAACAACTGAATGAACATCCTCCGAGCCCGGTGATTCCATAATTTTTGCCAGGGGTTGTATAATAGGCAAGGTTCCCACATCCAACTTTCATGGTCTGAGTACAGACTATGATGTCCAGACTAGTGGCAGAGCTCTATACCCAAACTCAACAGACTTATAAGCATATATGAGGCTGTAAATATACAGTATGTGGCTGATCCTAACATTGCATGCTATACTTGGACATTGAAAGCTGAATGTGTGAACTTAGCCAGTAATCCTCGCCTCTTCATTTTGCCTTTCCCCGGCACACATCCTCTTCAGTTTGTCTTACTCTAGGTGCGACTACGCCTCTAACAGCCCTGTACACAGAACCATCCCAATTCCCATCACGATCTCATGGTGTGTGTTCCTCGAGATGCTGACTAGGCTTTTGGGCAGGCCATGGAAGGCTGTTTTACATCCTGTATTTATAATACTGTGGAGTCTGAAGTGATACTAGAGAATAATAAGGAACATTTAATTCACAATAAATGAAGACATTTGCAGAATTCGAATCCTCTACAACTGTTTATTTTATATTTCTTAAAATCACCAGTTACTTGGTGCATACTCCAGTCCCTGCTCTGATCATTTTATTACTTTACTACATTGTTTCCAAAACCAGCACATGGGGAACCCCAAAAAGCATTATGTTGAAGATCTCTCATACGAAAAACACATAACAATTATTCATTTAGAGAAACTAAATTACTTGTGCTCTTTTAAATAGGTTGTCTCATACAGAGGGAAAAAAACAAAACATTTTTTCAGGCATGTATACATTTTAAATAAAAGTTGATCACATACTCAATTTCCATTTTAAACCCTTGTTTCCAGAGAAGGCTGCTCCGGAGGTCTGAGCCAGCTCTAGATATAAACTTAAAACCGCACGCCATAGGATTGATATTTAAATTGACAATTAACAGCCATAAGATTTTGCAAGTAAACCACACAAAATCACAGAAAAAAGCAATATATGATCACAATACTTATGTACTGCAGGATGCAGCAGGCCCCCATAAATGTGACCACAACCGTAATACATTTTTAAGACATGTCCTGTTTTAGTTCTTTGAGGACTGATCCAATTTAAAACTTTTATCATGTTCTGTGAAATATCTTAAAGAATGTTTTGTGAAATAACTCAGAATCACTTAGGTTTGAAATATTCATTGATACATTTTTAAGACATCGCTATTTAACGCCGTGTTCTGTGTGCAGAACAGATTCTGAAATTGTAATAACGGAGAAGTTTCTGATCCCCTTTGTTATCAAACAAACTAGTAAAGGAAGCAAGGCTTTAAATAATGTTACTTCTTCCTAAAACCTACCTTTGTGATTAGTGCAAAATCGGCAGGCAGATTTGTCTCATTTAGTAATGGATGACTGTAACTTGAATTGACCTATAAGGAGAACACATTTCTATATTGTTAGGCTGGGCATTGCACAATGAAATGTAATTGTTGTCCGAATGATGAAATAATTTCATTTTTAAGAGTAACCTTGCTGTCAATAGAACCAGCGCCTTGATCCTTTATTGGACCGCCTGACTGTTGCTGTCACTGGAACTTTAGTAAGGGCTGCCTGGGGAGAAAATGGCAGCTGTTGTTAATACATTGACATTTATAAGCTTCATGCTACAAAGGGAAACCGAAAAGAGTGTGGCATCTTAATGTCAGTTTGTAGGAAGGTTTAATAAATGTTCCATCAAACATGGGCATACCTCAGTCTTATTTCTGTATTAGTAATTAGTGTAGGCAGAACCTGGAATAGATGAGCAAATTTGTACTAAAAAAACAAGAAACTTTGTAACCAGCCACGTACAGAAATGATATGTATTGCAAACATCTGAGACAGATTGAGCTACATATACCTGACTCATAACAGTGCTACCACATACTGAATCTGGTGAAATTCTTGTCTATTTTGTGGTTTTAGATCATATCTAAAATAACAATTATAAAAATTAAATATTGCATTTGTCTGCATCATTCTATTTTATCACATTATATAATAATCTTTGTTATTGCTATGTGTTGATGGGATTGTTTCTTGATGACAACCTATTTTCTTGCGATCTTCTGTGGCAAGGATGTTATAGAGTGAGCTACTCTGCTTGGAACTTCTCTCTTTTAGCCAAACAGAAGGAGAGACTATCTAATGGTGTCCCTCATCCATTAATTATGTGAATATAAATTCCATTGAAAGTCTTCTTAAACCCACAATAGTGCATGCTATTTGCTATTTAATGCAACTTTTCCTAAAATGCATGGAATTACTACATTTTGGGACTGGCAAGACACATATATAATCTCATGTGTGCTTTTAGAGATTAATTGTCACGATTCCACCCCTGAGTGTGCCTTGGATGCAGTTACTGATGGTACAATCTGGTACAGGGATGTGCGTGCTGAAGCTGTCAGTACTGTGATTGACAGTTAAATGTCCTGTCTGGTGCAGGGGTGTGCTGAGCTGTTGGTGTTTTGGTTGACAGCTTGCCCATCCAATCTGAGACTAGGAGGTGCTGGTTGTCTCTAGGTGTAAATTGTCCCAGACGACTGTGATTGCCTGGCTGCTTAACTGTACTGTTAGTCCCAGACCTCTGCCAGACATACTGTTAGGTGTCGGTCTGGTGCTGGATTCGAAATGGGTCCAGGACCTTCTGTGGTCTTCTATTTCAGTCAAGCCGGGGCTGATGCTGCTCAACATCGCCATCAACCCCAATGCCTAGCTGGTCCGCGAGCACTGTTTGTCTCCCAGGTAGTTGTGCCTAGCAATGTTAAGCCTGGGTTGCAGAGGGAGACAGGGCTTGTGGAATCTAAGTCCAGGATTTGCCGAACTGAGCATGTCCGTGACCTGGCGGATCATGATTGGTGGGTTGGCACCCACCTGACCCGGTGACCTGGCACCACCTGATTGGTCCACGGGTAACGTCACCAATGGCACGTTGGTGGGCAGGGCTTAATCTTTAAAAGGACCGCCCACAAACATGGTGACGCGCTCAGATCATTTGAGCTAGTTGTTTGGTTGTGCACGCATATCTCCAGAGCTCCTCTAAGAGCCATATTGAGCTGGTCGGCTCAGTCCAGTAGCACGCCGGCTGAGTGCATGAGTACCTGGCGGTATTCACTCCCGCACACTAGTGCCTTCTCCTTAGCGTAGCGACTGTATCGAAGACAGGGCTACTGCTCCTAGTCCGGTCACACATCTCCCTGCGGTTCTTGGAGATTGTGTGAACCGCTTTAGCGCCATTCCCTATAGCGTAGCGCCTGTATCGAAGACAGGGCTACTTCTTCTCCCCGGTCACATGTCTCCCTGCAGTTCTTGGAGATTGTGTGAACCGTTAGTCTCCTCCCGTGTGCTTTAACACGGAGAGGTTAGGCAGGTTCTTCTCCCGAGCACCTATCGGAGAGAGAGCGTACCACTATACCCTGTCCAGTGTGAAGTTAACACGGAAGGGTTATCTTTTAGTTGGCTGTCTTCCCTTCTCACCAGGGAAGAGTTCGGCAGCAGTCCTCCTGGCTGCATCGCGGACCCCGGGGTCGGTTGCATTCCTATTTAATAAAGTGTTTGCAACCGTCCCCCTAACACATACATTCAGCTTTTGTGTGGTTTGTCTCTCTGTGGCTTGTGTTCTGTTTGTTGATCTTTCCTTACCTGACCTTGAACCTCGTTCTAACAATCTGTATGTTTAACCCTTTTGTTCTGATCTGCTATCTTCCTAGTATTTTGACCTCGGACCGTTACCTGACTATACCTTTGTCTCTTCCTTCTGTTTATGACGTACCCTCCTGGCTTTTAAACTCCGACTCCTTGACTTTCCTGGCTCATGGCTTGTAAATTTCATGTTTGGCACACAAATTACAAAGTCAGTATTTAAAATAGTAGGCAGGTCACTGAAAGAACAGTGACCTGTCAGAAGGCAGACGTATGAATACATAAGCAGAGCACCAGTTAAAGCCCCTCCCCAAAGGCCCGCCCCAAAGCACGAGCATGTCATTATGTCAGAAATTAAAATAAAGATTATAAAAGAACCACAGGATGGATTTCATCAACAAAGGTATAATTTTGCTCAGTGTAACGGCGCCCATCTGACCGTGTATGTGGTTTACTAAGCACAATCCTACTGACAGGTGCACTTTAAGTTAGTGACTACTTTGTATATTTGTGAGGAATGGCACCAGAGAGATCACGCAAAATCCCACTGTTGCAACCACATGTGAAGGATCCCCACCACGCCTCCCGCCTTTTGTCGCTATTATGTCAGACGGATCACATGATACGCATCCGCGCTTTGCACCAACGTGACATTCTGCACCCCCTCAGGGACACGAGGTCAGATTGGTACTGCTCTACACAGAGACCCCCTGTCCTCATGGGTTCAGGAAGATACTGGGAGTGAGAAGAGGTGGCCCACTCAGTCACTGATGTGGCACCACAATCGCTTACACCCCTGACAGGCTGAGTGGCACCTCTCACTGACTCCAGTGAAACGGAACATTATCAGAGCTGACACCAGTTCCTATTAGACATATGCCCCGGTCTATAACAGGAATTTTATCGGACGAGAAACCAGCCCTGGTAAATTGTGAGTTGAACTGAATAACAGATCGAGACAAAAGAGCAGCCCAAGGTTAAAATATATTTAATAGCCTTAAGCGCACACTAAGAGCACACTATATACAAAATGGTCATACATAAATAATGGTCAGAGATGCAAACACAATAGTAGTGGAATAAAAGTATGCAGATATTAAGAGTCAGTTACCAGTCAGATGAAAGGCCTGGCTTGCGGGGGATGGGCTGCCACATGGGAGGCTTGTGGTTCCCTCTGTTGGGTGACTTCTCCCACATGATGTGTCGTTGTGACCTCCCAGAGAAAAAGTGATAGGCCAAGAGCTGCAGGAGTTTTTAACCCTTCTGGGTAACCCCCTTCTGCCTCCTGGGCTGGACCTAAATCTCCAACCCCAGCTTCTAGCAGCTAGAAACTCCAGAAACTAAGATGGGTCATAACTCTATAAAGGATGGTCCAAGGGAGCCGGTTTTGATGTCACTAAATCCAGCCAGGCCCCTGCTATGCGTGGAGACTAAGCACAGTGGCCCTAGGGGTTTCCGAATGGATGTGCCATGAATCTCTATATCCCTATGTGCTAGAATGGGATGAGACTCAGGAGGATCATCACTATGTCCTCCAGATTTCAAAAATCTATTTGGTGTATGGCTAAGGCGTATAGTATTTCCATAACTCCATGGAATTCCTATCTGTCTAACTAAAGGAAACCCACATGGCTTGGGACCACATGTCATGCTAGACCTTTGTTCTGAGTTGAGCTGGCTGGAGGTGTGATATTTGTCACTCACAGTCTCTTGACCCCCCTCCTGCAGCTGTTAGGTGTCCTGTTACAACTGCACACTGAAGAGGCTTTATAATCCTCTGCCAAATTAGACACAATGATTGACATCGAATTATATCTCCAATCTTCTTCACCATATTTATTTACCAGGGCAATGGGGAAAGTTGTGAGGGTCACGTAGTGAAAGATTTCTAGATTTCTTCAATATTGGATAATATCCTACAATATATTCAATAAATGTCCATTAGATATAGATGCCATGACTGTGACCTGCAGTTATCACATTTGTTGAAAGAAAAAAGGTTTTAGTCCCATGTTAATCAGTTGAAAAAAAATTGATTGATTGATTGTATATCCCCATTACATTGTGTATGTTTGTGTTTATCTATCTATCTATCTATCTATCTATCTATCTATCTGTATATAGGTAAGTGATTATATTGTAATTATACACAAAGTATGCTTTACTATGTTTCTGCACGTTCATACAGTAAAAAATAGCTTTAGAATGAGATCGATCCATATACAGTAGATAGATAGTTTGATAGATACATTCAGTTGAAGTCTTGTAATATTGTGCTTGTCCAGTAGACTCTGTACCTCTTCAATAGCTTTCACCATTTGCATCGATTTTGTGTCCTAAAATCTGAAATGCGCTTGGCCGGCTCAGGTGCTCCACAGATTAATAAACCATAAAGAACTCTGAGAATATCTCTGTCTAATTGGTTATCTCACAGCAGTTTTTCTTACTAAATTGTGTTCACAGTCCAGCAAACCATACAATGGTAATCTAATTCAATTTAATTGCAATGCATTTTTATGATTCCTGCTACATGTCTATTGATTTTTTAGGTCATTTCTCATCTTTTAAACTAATGTTATACGGCTGGAGAAAACTTTAAACATTTATCCGATGTAGTGAAGCTTCACAGTTTTTATGTTATGGTGTTGTAACTTTTTAATATAATTTATTTATTGGGTTACTTCTTTGTAATTACATATTTTTATTTTATAATATATGGATAGATGCACAATGAAATCTAAGTCCATTTTTATTTGTTTTTACTTATTGTGGTGGAAGTTGTGATATTTACCATACTGACATATAAAAGCCTAAAAGAACCTTTCTATGGCTAAAGCAAAATGTAATAGATGCATCTGTTGTGACATATGGTCAAATACTACTGAAAAACAAGAAAAAATCGCTGCTTCACAAACAGACCTTGTTTGCTATATTTGTCAAAATAAATGCAGAAAATGTAATTTATTTGCATATAGAAATTATGTTATTTACATATGTGTTTATGCCATCTATTACTTTTTGAAACTTGGTATGGGTAATTTCCTGGTGTTTTAGAATTGATAACAAAATGACATAAACTGGCAAAAAAGTCAAGTCTCTGGTAAGCAGACTTTACAATATTTTACTAATGGCTGTATTTCACTCTCACTCCGTTTTTATAATTCCATGACTTTTCTTTCTTAGAGTTGCAATGTCAATGTTAAGGAGTATTTTGGTTGATATTTTTCAGTTTTTGAAAATCAATATCAAAAGTGGAAGCTACAGATATAAACCAATAATACATCAGAAGGATTTGCAATATTTATGTGTTTTCTACCAACACCAGTTTATTCAGAAAATCATTGTCATGTTACATACAGTAGTTAATACAGTTGATTCCACCAGGAATCCACCTGAAATTTTGCCTCAAAAGTGTCACATAATATGAACATAGTGCACAGCAACATCAAAGTGGTATAGAGTGAAAGCACCAGCAGCAAAGCGACCATAAGAACGATTTCAAGGCTACCGCCAGCCTTATCCTGAAGCAACTTCACCAGGCAAAACTCGCTGACTGCCCCGGCATCTAAATTACACATACTCATAGGAGATGCTGGCAACTGGTTGAAATACAGTCCATACATGAGTTTTTAAAGCAGAAATCACTTCAGTAAGCGTTCTTGGGCTATGTGCATATGGTGTAATTTAAACACAGACGCTGAGTTTTCCCAGGCAAAGCCGCTTCAGCAAAATGCTGGTGGTTGTATTCCTGAAGAGGCTTCCCCAGTCATTCTTGCAGTGGCGGCTTTCATTCTATACTTAAGTATATAGAGCGGGTGGCTTTCCATCAAATGCCGCCAAAAGAATGAGCATGTCACTTCTTTTAACCGTTTCAGGGTTTCTTAATACTGAAGTGGTTAAAAGAAGTGACATAAGACAGAACATTCGCACAGCAATGTCGTTTTGACTTTGCTGTGAATTATGTTCATTTTATGGGGCACTTTTGTGGTTCTTTTAAGGCAGATTACGGGCAGCATCCAATTGAAGATGACACAATGTACCCATGCTCTAAAAGAGAAATACAAGTAATATTTGGCAGCATAAAAAATAAACACAACAGCAGAAGAAACAAAACATCATAGGAGGAGTACCTGCGTGATTGAACAGCAGGAACAAAAAACGTTCTCACTGCCGAGCTAGACTACATATTGTGGCAACGCACCATTCAATTATTGTGCTCACAGACTCCAGCACTGAGTTTGATGTATAAGCCCAGCACCATACTGAGGAATCACTCAGGTAGTGTTGCTTACCAGGAACTTCTGGTTTGCTACAGATTTGCTCAGTGGCCAACTGTTCTGGAAAGTTTAGATGAATAAGTATGAGCGAGCCTAGACCCAATGGATGTGCTTATGAAGGAGAGATCAAGCTCTACTATTCATTATGATCAAGCAAATCACTTAGCAACTGCTAAAGTGTCAGTTCTTTATTTGTAAAATTAAACATTCTTGTTTGATTAGTACAAATTGTATTTCAGATTAATTTGTACAATATTTGTACAAAATCTAATCATAGAAGAAACATAGTCCCTCTTATGCCATAAAAATAACATTCATTTTGTGCAAACACATTACTGGTCTTACAAGATGGGAAATCCAGTAGAATAATATGGTAGCTACACAGTGCAAATTAGTTGGACACTCAATGGTAAATATACTGTACCTGTAGCATGCAGAAAGAGAACCAAGGCACTCCAAGGTTAAAAAATATAGATTTATTGTGGTATTATTAGTATAAAATCTGTGATGAACAATGGGCCAATGTTTCAGTCACATGACCGTGATCATGGCCGCATGGGTCATACAGAGAGGAACGGGCTGATGCAGCAGTGCTCCGTTCGTCAGAGTCTTAGTTTTCTTTCTACATGTTAGAAAAACAACTGAGGACCTGACCTGAAAACTGCCAGCTAGATCAGTATGTGAAGAAACGTTGATGAAAATTATTCAAGCATAATGAATTTTAATGAAAGTTATGTTTTTCATTTTACTTAAAAAAATATCTAAAGCAGTTTCATTTTTTTGTGATGGAACAACAAATAAATGAAGATCACTGTTGTAATCAATTTTAAAATTGATTTATAATGTTTGTTACCTAATCCCAGCCTTAGATTGCTCAAGATAAATGAACTCTGAACCAGGTAATAGAAGAGCAATGTGCAATCAATCAAGACTTTTGCTATCCATTTCATTGTGTCCAAGGGATAGAATCGTGTTTTTGACTCATTTTCTTTTTTTAATGGCTTAAAACACATTTCACATATAATTATATGCTATATAGTTATATGTTAGTTCAATATGCTAAATTAGTTTGATTGTTATAATTACTTTGAGATCCATTGTTTGTGGCTTCTATATTTTTTTTAAACAAAGATGATAGATATTATATTTATCTTTCATCTTATGTTCCCCATTTTCCTCATTAACTCATTATTACCTAATTGCTCATTTTGGTCTCATGAGAACAAATGTATTATAGCTTTGTACCTTCTAGTTGTCTGGAGCTTTAATACAGTTTAGAATACTCTGCATAAATGAGTACACCTGAGTCGGTCGACAGGGGTAGGGGTACTCGGATACCGGGATGGATGGGTTACTTCTGTGGGGATAACGGTTGGTCGGCTCCTGGTTCTGTGCCCTGGACCGTGAGTAAAGGGATGGGGGTGAGGATGATGGGAGTATTGTGTCCTGACGCCTCCTGTGGTAACTGGTAAAATCAGTTACCAGCGCTGTGTATGGTTGCTGAGGTGATCGGCATATGGCTTGTACGAACGCTATAGGCAGTAATGTCAAAGTAGGCACACACACTCATTAAGTCTTTGTTTCAGTACCTTTCTTTTACTGATGTCCGGTAACAGGTACAGTTCAGGAGGGTAACCAGGTTTTCGGCGGAGGTAGAGATATTCACTCTTGAGATTTGTGAGGCCTCCTCTAACAATGTGTGCGTTGTTTGGGGTCAGTCCTGAGCCTGCCACCTTTTACTTTCTTTGGGGTCCTTCTCCACAACTGACAATGAGGACCTTTCCTTAGGGGCTACCAGTTTTCTTTCTGGGCCCCTGGTCCTATAGTTGGTCAAGTTTGGCAACTCTTACCCCTTCTTCTTCAGGGGAAGTAGACCCTCCTGATCTGTCCGGGTTTTCTATGCTATTCCTGAATTAATAGCAATCTCGGACTCCGGTGTCCGGGTGAGCTAAAGGGATAATAGTTTTATCTCTTTCTTTCTCCTTCTAGCCTCCATCCCTCTCTCTATGGCGCTTCACAACACGGACCTGCTTCCTAGTTTAGGGCTTCACTGGTCCTCCAGCCAAGAGCTCTCTCTGTCTCTCTCCTCCTTCATCCCTCACAAGATCAACTGCCGCTTTTGCTGTCTCCCTAGAAACGGACTCCTCCCCTCAGACCTGGGGTGGAAGGTGTTGTGTGTCCGCAAGTGTACATCTCTCCCTGCACCTATGGATCCTGTTGTAATCCCCCGCAGGGGTGCCACATTCCCCCCTAGTTAATTTCAGTCCTCCGGGACTGAAACTTTTTTTTTTTTAACAAAGATAACATAACATTAACATTTATATTTGTAATTTGAACAGAGTCTCAAAAATAAAATTTACAAAAACCATGGCTAATGGGAAAGATGGATAACCAGTCCATTCAACGCTAGTCAATCTGCTGCAGGCTGTTATAGGGAAAGTCTTTTTGCCGCCACCAGTCCTGTGGCTTCGGTCCATTTTTAAAAATTTGCAAAAAGTTTCAGACGTCCAAACAGGTAAAGTCTCTGTAGGCTTAAAGATTCAAATAGACTTAATAATTCACAATACACAACAAAACATTACTACGTGTGCCTCGGCGCAAGAGTCCTAGGTACTGCAGGGGCCTCTCCCGTTCTTAAGCACTGTAGGCCCTTTGGCCCTGGGGTCACCTATTGGCCAAGATTTTGCTCTCCCTAGACCGCTTCTTACGCCAACTCTACTCACCCCTTTTTTTATGTTGTGTACCTGGTGTAACCTGTTTTGGTCTACTCGTCACCCTTCTATATACTGACTTTAACTACATATTTACATTTTTGAACCTATTTACATTTCCCTTTTGTTATGGTTTACTCCCTGTATCTGAGTGGTGGGTGTCCAAAATTAAAACGTGATGACCTCCGTAAAACTGGTATCCCACTGGTGCGTAAGCCTGGTGTGGAGCGAACACTACTTACTGACTCTTGTGTTGGTCTACGTAGCACAAGTATGCCGGAGTGTCTTCCCACTCCCCTAGTGGGAATGGCAGGTACTCCGATTGCAGGATTCCCTAGCTCGACTGCAGCTGGTGGTTCTTCTGCTCTTGATCCCTCTACTGGTTGTGGGAATGTCAACATGGGAATTAAATATGCTCCTTCTATTTGAGGCCAATCTGCAGGTAACTCTCCTAAGATTGTCTTAATTGTCCTTGGCGTCTCTTCTTCTTGTATGGGACAAGGGATATATTCTTTTTGTTGTAAGTGGTCTTGGGACACTGTTGCTGTTGTTTTTCCGTTATCCTTGCTGATCAGACAGGTTTTCTGGTTGTCAAAATTGGATGGTAATACAGTGTATGGTTCTTCTTCCCATTGATTATCTAGCTTATGAAGTCTCTCTTTCCTTTTCAAAACCAATTCTCCGGGGGTTAACGGGATTCCTTGTGCGTTTTTATTGAAATTGGTTTCTTGTCTTTCTCTGGATTTTGCTAGACTTTTCTCAACACACTCCTGTATTTGCTTGTATTGTTCTGTTCTTATAGTATCCCAATCTGCACTTGAGGGGTCTTTCTCAGGAACTACAATGCCCATTTCAAAGTCCACTGGCAATTTTCCTGGTCTCACTCTCATCAAGTATGCCAGGGTACAATTAGTTGAGCTTACTGGGATGTTGTTATAGATGTCAATAAGATCTGGTAATTTCTCTGGCCATCTGTTTCTGTCTTCCAAGGGTAGAGTCTTCAGCAATTCTATTACCACGTGATTCATCTTTTCGCACATTCCGTTAGTTTGGGGATGGTAAGGCGTGGTATGAATTTTCTTGCATCCATACAAGCTACAGAACTCTTGAAATATTTCCGCTTCAAAGGCAGGACCCTGATCTGTCAATACCTGTTCTGGATATCCATGTGGCCTGCAGAAATAAGTTTGAAAGGTTATTGCTGCTGTCTGAGCTGTCAAATCCTTCACAGGAGCTACCACTAGGAATCTGGAAAAGTGGTCCACCATGGTAAGAGCATAAGTATAGCCTGATCTACTGGGTGTGAGTTTGACTTGATCCAAGGCTACTAGTTCCAAGGGCTGTTTGGTTATGATAGGCTGGAGTGGTGCTTCCTGGTTGTTACGATCTCCTCTTCTTAATGAGCATGGGCCACAATTTTTACACCATTTTTCTATGGAAGACCTCAAGCCAATCCAATAAAACCTCTCACGTAACAGTATTTCCAGTTTTCTCCATCCAAAGTGTCCTGCTCCATTATGGTACGCTTCCAATACCATTTGGACGTCTCTCTTTGGAATCACAACTTGCCATACCATTTCATGTGACCTTGGATTGATATACCGTCTGCACAATTGGTTTTTATAGATAAATAACCTGCTTCTTTCTTTCCACAGGTATTGGGCCTCTGGGGGAGCATTCTCCTCAATTTTGGAATCCAGTTGGGTTACCAGCCTCTTCACTAGGCTCACTGCTCGATCGCTGTCTTGGGTTTCTTTCCATCCATAATGAGGCAGCGGGTTTAGTGCAACATCCTGACGGTTCTGGTAGATATGGCTTTCAGTCATTTTCCATTTTCTACTTTTATGGAAAGCTGGAAGTTATATTTCCTCCAAGTCATCTGTTTCTTCTTCAAGCCCTTGCAAATGTACTTGAGGGTTTCTGGAGAGGGCATCAGCATTTGCATTTCCACGGCCTGTTCGGTACTTGATGGTAAAGTCGTAGTTCGATAGCCGGGCCATCCAGCGCTGCTCCAATGCACCAAGCTTTGCAGTATCCAAGTGTGTTAGCGGATTATTGTCCGAAAAGATGGTAAATTTTGAAGCTGCTAAGTAATGCTTGAACCTCTCCGTGGCAGCCCAAACCAAGGCCAGGAACTCCAACTTAAAGGAACTGTAATTTTCCGGGTTCCTCTCGGTAGGTCGAAGTCTTCTACTGGCATAGGCAACTACTCTTTCCTTGCCTTCTTGTATTTGGGACAGTACTGCTCCTAGGCCTACATTACTTGCATCCGTGTAGAGGACAAATGGTAGGTTATAATCTGGGTACGCCAAGATTTCCTCACCGGTCAGGGCCTGTTTCATTTGTTGGAAGGAGTCTTCTTGTTTCTTTCCCCATTCCAACGGCGGCTCTGCAGACCTTCTCTTCTTAGCTTGACCTACTAGAAGATCTTGTAGGGGCGCTGCCATCTTCATGTAGCCCTTAATAAATCTTCTGTAATACCCAACCAAACCTAAGAACTGACGTACCTCTCTGATGGTTGTCGGCCTCTGCCAGTCCTGGATAGCTGTCACTTTTTCCGGATCTGGTGCTACGCCATCCGCGCTGACCACATGCCCTAGGTATTGGACTTTTGGCTTCAGCAGGTAACATTTAGATGGTTTGAGCTTCATTCCATACTTTGTTAGAGCTGTAAATACCTCCACCAGGTGTTCCAGATGTTCTTCATAGGTTTTGGAATACACTATGACGTCATCCAGGTATAAAAGTACCGTCTCAAAATTCCGGTGTCTCAGGCGGCGCTCCATAAGTCTTTGAAACGTCCCCGGTGCATTGCATAACCCAAACGGCATGCTATTGAATTTGCATAGGCCCATTGGTGTTGTGAATGCTGTTTTCTCCTGGTCTTCTTCTGCAACGGAGACATGCCAATACCCACTAGTGAGATCTAATGTGGAGAAATACTTAGCAGTCTTTAATGCAGCAAGAGACTCCTCTACCCGGGGTAACGGGTAAGCATCTTTGTGAGTGATCTTATTGACCTCCCTGTAATCCACACACATCCTCATAGTGCCATCTTTTTTTCTGACTAAGACTAAGGGGGCCGCCCAGGGACTACAGCTATCTCTTATAACCCCGGCCTCCTTCATGTCCTGCAGCATCTCTTTAGCACACTGGTAGTGGTTTGGTGGGATGGGTCTATGTCTCACTTTAATCGGGGGATGATCTCCTGTGGGTATGTGATGGTGTACCCCTTTTATCCTCCCAAAATCTCATGGATGCTTACTGAATACTTGGCTAAACTCTTGTACCACCCGGTAAACTCCTTGCTTCTGGTGGTCGGGAGTGGCATCAGTCCCTATGTGCAACTGGGGACACCACTCCTCCACCTGTCCCTTGGGGTTGTTGTCCTCCGCCTGACTTGACGGGGGCAAGGCCTCTAGTGTCTGTATGTTGTTATTACTGACAGTGTACAGCTTGGCTACAGTAGCATACCGGGGTAGTTTCACTTCTTCCTGCCCGCAATTCAACACACGGATTGGTACTCTTCCCCTGCGTAAATCCACCACCCCTCTAGCTGTCAGCAGTGTAGGTCTATGCTCTGAATATACCGGTTCTACAATTGCCTGGTATTCCTTTCTTCTGATACCCATAGCTGCTCGACACCATATCATCATTTCACTGTTTGGTGGTAATACAATGGGAAATGGGTCTGTTACCCGCGCACTGCCAATCTCCCCCCCAGACAGATTTACCTGTTGCTTGTGAATTAAGGCACGGATTTCTCTTTGAAGGACTCTCCTCTGCCGAATGCCAGCAGTCTCTGTAATCTGTTGGAGTAAAAGCAGCACTTCTTCAAGGCAGTTTTCAATCACATTAGTACCAAGCACCATGTAAGGACTTTTGTTATTGGGGTCATCTTCTACCACACATAACCCTTGGCCTCTCAACTCCACCCTACCCAGCTTTATTGTCACTTCTCTAAACCCCACCTGATTCAGTGGTTGACCATTAGCTGCTAAAATGACAAGACTAGAGTCTGGGGGGCTAAGATCAGCATCAGACCAAAATTGCTTGTAAAGGATATATGGGATGGTGGTGACTTGTGACCCAGTGTCCAATAGGGCAGATGTGGGGATTCCTTCTAGCGTAATGTTGAGGTACGGACGGCCTCCCACATACCGACTAAGCCAGTCATATGGGCCCTGCCATTTTATTCCTGGGGATTGGCCTGCGGACGCAGGAATCTCGGGTTTAAATGACATCCTCTTGCAAAGTGGCCTGGTTTGTTGCAACGAAGGCAAACAGGTTGTCCTGAAGAATCCGTGTGGTCGGTGGCTCTGCGTCGGAATGGTGCATTGGTCCCCTGAACGGGCGACTTGTTGATCCCCTCCACGGGCGACATGGCTCTGCGTCAGAATGGTGCGTTGGTCCCCTGCACTGGCGACATGAGCTTTCTCCTCATCCACGGAACATCCTCAGGGGATTCAGCTAACTGGATTTTGCTTGGTGGTTGTGCCTCCAGTCTGGCTTGCAAGAGTTTTAACACGTAGTCCATGTTTTTGGTTAGTTGTAACACCTGATTACGTAGGTCATTAGCAGATTCGGGTGCGACAGCTTGTCCTACCGCTTCTACAGAGTTTTTAGGGGTAGGCTCTAAGTTCATGTGAGAGGTATTAACCTGCCAGGATGGGATTGCAGGTTTTGCAGGTAATGGGTCTCGAAGTACAGTTATAGCATGGTCCTTTAAGGTATTAAAATCCACATCTGGATGATCTAGGACCCACATGTGAACCTGCTGACGGTGAAAGTCTGATCTCAACCCATTCATAAACTGTTCTGCAAGCAATTTATCTTCGCCTTGCACACTTGCTGGATCTACCTGTTTTATGGACCGGAGTGCCGCTTGTAAACGTAGGGCAAAGTCTCTGATGGTATCTTGCGGTCTCTGCTTGCATTGATAGAATAGCATCCTTAGTTCAGACTGTGTGCGTTTTTCAAAAGCAGCTTTGAGCTTATCAAACACATTTTCTATAGAGTCTCCATCAGCATCGCTCCAAGTCTCAGCTTCTAGCTCCGCTGCACCTATTAATTGTCCCTGCACAAAGGAGGCTCGCTGCTTTCCTGTCATTGCATACATGTCCAGCACCGCACACATTTTACGTTTGAAAGCCATACATACGGCAAGGCAATTGGCATTATCGGGGCCATCGCTCCAGATGCTGTGGCTCCTTCACCAGCTGAGGAACCGGCTGCTGCAGCGTCTTGGGCATCCCCTCCCTCAAGGTCTCGGACATCATCTCTTTCACTCATGATGGTGCCCCCCTAGTTAACCATTGCCAGTCGCTACGATTAACTCCTTCAGTAACCGGTGACTAAAAAAACAAAAACGGCGGGGCTATCCTTGCGCTCCTTTAGCTGCGCCCCCGCGACTCTCTCCGCTCTGTGACGCAGTTTAATTTCTCTATGACGTAGTAATGACGGCCCGTTTTACAGTACACAAACTTCCAATAATGTCCAATTTAAGCACACAGTACCCGGTTCTATCGGGCCCGGTATCCTGTTCGTGACGCCAAACTGAGTCGGTCGACAGGGGTAGGGGTACTCGGATACCGGGATGGATGGGTTACTTCTGTGGGGATCACGGTTAGTCGGCTCCCGGTTCCGTGCCCTGGACCGTCAGTAAAGGGATGGGGGTGAGGATGATGGGAGTATTATGTCCTGACGCCTCCTGTGGTAACTGGTAAAATCAGTTACCAGTGCTGTGTATGGTTGCTGAGGTGATCGGCATACGGCTTGTACGAACGCTATAGCAGTAATGTCAAAGTAGGCACACACACTCATTGAGTCTTTGTTTCAGTACCTTTCTTTTACTGATGTCCGGTAACAGGTACAGTTCAGGAGGGTAACCAGGTTTTCGGTGCAGGTAGAGATATTCACTCTGGAGATTTGTGAGGCCTCCTCTAACAATGTGTGCGTTGTTTGGGGTCAGTCCTGCCTTAAGCTGAGCCTGCCACCTTTTACTTTCTTTGGGGTCCTTCTCCACAACTGACAATGAGGACCTTTCCTTGGGGCTACCAATTCTCTTTCTGGGCCCCTGGTCCTATATTTGGTCAAGTTTGGCAAATCTTTCCCCTTCTTCTTCAGGGGGAGTAGATAATCCTGATCTGTCCGGGTTTTCTATGCTATTCCTGAATTAATAGCAATCTCGGACTCCGGTGTCCGGGTGAGCTAAAGGGATAATAGTTTTATCTCTTTCTTTCTCCTTTTAGCCTCCGTCCCTCTCTCTATGGTGCTTCACAACACTGACCTTTTTCCTAGTTCAGGGCTTCACTGGTCCTTCAGCCAAGAGCTCTCTCTGTCTCTCTCCTCCTTCATCCCTCACAAGACCAACTGCCGCTTTTGCTGTCTCTCTGGAAACGGACTCCTCCCCTCAGACCTGGGGTGGAAGGTGTTGTGTGTCCGCAAGTGTACATCTCTCCCTGCACCTATGGATCCTGTGGTAATCCCCCGCAGGGGTGCCACACACACCTTTGAAAAGTAAGATTTTAATAACTATCTCATAGAACACAAGAACATTTTCTAAAATTTTGACAAGACTGAGTTTCATAGAACATTTTTTAACCCATAACATGAAAGTAAGGTTAATAACATAACTTTCAGTACAAAATCTTCAATTTTTTCAAATTAGTTGATGCAAAAATGAGTACCCCCCCACATCAGAAAGTACTATATCTAGTATTTTATGCGATGTTCATGATTTTTAAGGACAGCACCAAGTTTTCTAGTCATGGAATGAACAATTGCAACATCTATCTTTTTCCATTCTCTGAGAATAACTTTATTTAGAGCTGAGATGCTACATAAAGAATCATGCTCTCAGTGACTCTGCAGTTTTCCCCAAAAGTGTTTGCTTCTGTTCAGAATAGAAGACATACTTGGCCATTGAATCACTTTCACCCTGTTCTTATTCATAAATGCAACAGTGGCCTTAGCCGTGTGTTTTGGATCATTGTCATATTGGAAAAGTGCACATCTACCAAGGCCACGGTAGCAACTTTTCTTTCAATATAGAGCTGTATATCTGTGAATTCATACCATCAATGAAATGGACACTGCAATCAACATAGGCACTATGCATTTTTCTTTATACTCCTCACCTTTATGACCAAATACAGTTTTGAAGCCTTCCGTTCCTAAAACATTTATCTTGGTGCCGTCGCTCCAGAGTACAGAATCTTCATATTTTTCAGCAAGGACCCTGGTAAATTGTAAGCAGGTTTTTTTTGTGCATAGGCTTTAGCAGGCAATTCCCTTTTGGACAAGACCCATGCATGCCATTTTTCTGTAGTATATGACGTATTGTGTCACGTAAAACACTCACCACAGTTTGGTTTTATACTTCTTTAGCTAATGGCAGTGAACTTTTCTTCAACTCTTCTCAAGGTAAGACGGTACTGTTTAGGTGTTAACTTCTGTGATCGGCCAGGACATCTCTGTGATATGGTTGCAGTTCCATCTTTGATAAATTTTACAATCACTTTTGCTGCAGTCACCTTTCTAGTGTCAAATTATTTTCTTTCTCAGGTCTTGTGACATTTCTCTTCCATGTGGTGCAATTGCTGACAGCATGAAATGGGAAGGAGTTTCCTTTGTTAAGTAATGCCATTTTATAGTCAACAATCTGGTGGAGACATGTTTAATGAATAATTAGACTTATGTGTGGTTGAATTCTTTTTAATTAGACCATTGTAGTCTAAACTTTAGATTTGCTATTAAGATTTTAAATGTGGTGCATTCACTTTGCAACATAGTTTTGAATTAATTTGTAAGAAAAATTACTTTTTTGGGTGTGCAAAATAACAAATCTTTGTTTCAATTAATGGCCAGCATTTGTGGGAGTACTTTGTAGTATGGTATCACATTTAAAATGATTTTGATTCTAAAAGGAAACTAAAAGTATTGTGATAAATCTATAGGGGTGTAATCATTTATTCTGAGCACTTTATATACAGTAGGCTTCTGAATGGCCTCTGCTGTAATTCTGTACTTCTAGGAATCATGCAGTCTTAGTCATAGATTTCTTTTCTGAAAGAATTTATATGAACCCAACAAAAAAAAATTGTTCCATGCATCATCGCGCCACTTGACAACACAGGGTTATATTTTTTATAGTATTTTTTTCAAGGTGACATTCTTATTTTATTTCGTACAAGCATTTATCCTGAAAGTTTTACATTTTATTAAGAAGCCTACAAAAAAGATGTTAGAAGAAACTGTCATACTTTAAGCATACAAAATGTTCTACAAAAGTGTGAGACACTCAGGCACTGTATTTGTAGACCTTTCCATATTTTAATATAGACCTTTAAATAACATTGGGTGAAATGTTTTTCATAAAGATAAAAAAGAAACAAATGAACAAACAGCAAAATCTGCCATCGAAAGCACAATACAGCCTCATCCATTTCCCAATACAGTGGCATGCAGATATACTATGGCTCCTTATTACACAAGGCTAGGTATAGTATCCTTGTATAAAGCCTTATGGAGTAATTACTATCTCAAAAATGTATGGCCTATTCACAGGATATGTCATAAATGTCTGATAGTTGTTTGTCTTACCTGTGGGACCCATATCTAACCTGTAAACGGGGCACTACATGCAGTCTGGAATCGAGAGGAGTCATAATGCAATGCTCTTTCTATTCATTTGTATGGAGTCTCTGAAAATGATAGTGTGCTTTCCTGTTCTTCATCTCTTAGCCAGCAAAATTACAACCTACATAATTCACAGGGCCGAGTTTGAACAAAACAACCTGTCTAGTTGTATTCACTTTCCATTATCTACTTGAGGAGGGACCCTTGGAACTCCCCAAAAATTGCATTGAAGGCCTTGGTGCAACTGATATATTGATTATGTATTATTCTAAAACTGTGAGGAGTCATTGCTTTTGGTAACTCATCTCTTCATAAACACTGGTCTTTGAAAAATGAGAAATAAAATCCATTCCATGCAGTTAATTTTTCCTTATGATGCAATCCTCGCTTTGACATCCCAAAAGAGTATAAAATAATTGCATCAAAACATGCATTTGTCAATACAAGATATTATACAAGCAACTGAAAACCCCATGAACCATGTTCCCCACCAAAAAAAACAAAAAACAAAAAAAAAACAGTTCAATATTTCCAGAGTTAACCATCCCAGTTGGTTTACTTCCTGGAGTGTTTTCTGATCGGACAAGGCACGTAGGCCTCGAGTTTTCAAGCATATTTTCCATTAATCTGTTGTAACACTGTTTAAAATGTAGCAACACTTTTGTGCAACTGGCATCTGAGGAAAATTGTTGTGACTTTTGGCATTTTTATTCCATCCCCAGCCAGCTCCACCAATTATTTGAAAATAGGGGAGAGCACGCGTGCCAGAGTATGACCAAAAACAAGCTAAAAACAGTTGATTATTTCCAGACTTACCCATCCCAGTTGGTTTACTCCATTGTTTACTTTCTGTTTCAGAGAATGCACATAGGCCTGGATTTATCAAGCAGTTTTTTTTCAAAATTCTGGTGTAAAATTGCTTTAAATGTGTGAAGATTTTTGTACAACTGGTAGTTGAGCAAAAATTTTGCAACTTTTGCATTTTTATGAAAGTCCCGGCCGTCATCGTCAATTATTTGATAAGAGGGCAGAGCTTGTGCGGGTCAGGGTATGGCCAAGCACACCCTACAAATTCATCATAATTTACTCCACAAAACTGACACAAATTATGATAGAAATGTAAACCAACCCCTGGCTGGCATACATTTCTGGAGTTGGCACATGGCAGTTAAAAGATACACCAAATTCATTAAAGAAGCAGACAACTCTTAACAAATTCAGTGCATCTTACTCCAGGAATCACTTCATTAATACTGGTATACAAAATTCCAGTGTTAATTAAAGATAAGTGAACCCGAACTTAAGTTTAGGGTTCGTAGCTAAATTCCAAACACTGACTTCTCCCGAAAGTCCGTGTCAATACTTTTAGTTCCAGGGAAAGAACGGGGATGAGAGAGAGAGAAGAGTTTGGGTCTCCATTGTTTTCAATGGGGTTCAGGTTCTGGTTGAAGTTTGGGTATAGTTCTGGTAGGAGAACACGAACTTCCAAGGGTCTGCTCATTCCTAGTCTTAATAAATCAGGAGCATACTTTTTGGCTTAAGCTGAAAGACTAAAAATGCCCTCATCATCCTCCTTCCCCTCCAGCTAGGACAGGTACAAGAGAAGGGGAAAATACTTGACTCCCCTCTTATCCAAATCATCAATCTTAGTATGTTCAAGCTGCATTCAATCATGTGGTCAGTAATGAGCCAACATAACAGGAGGGGGAGGAAGCCTCAGTCATGTGTCAATGTGTTAACATGTCACAATATAGAAAGAAATTGCACAACTTACCAGACAGAGGATTGGTACATCAATGAAAGTAAAAACAATTTAGTAAGTTGCCCAGTTGCACAGAAAAACAAGATTTTCAACCACATTTTTTTTTACAATTTACTTGGTTTACTATAGTACTCAGTTTCTGCCTAATTCAGCGTGAGTCATGAATGAATCATAGAAGAGGACATCAGTGCTCTAATCATTCCTTCTAACTTTCCTGTAGGTGTCATGCTGTGAAATTAGGAGAAATGCTACACAAATATATCAATTCTCAAAAGTATAACTGGAAAGTGCATTGATATCTCACTAAAATGTGTTTTTAATGCTGGTCTTCCTGCCCTTTTCATCATATCTTTCTCTCGAGCTAGCTATAGCACCACTCAGATTCATGGCGGCTTGTTCCTTTTCTCATCAACCATGGTAAATTCTAATATCCTACTAATCCTGTTATAAAATAGAACTTTTCACACAGTGGATTCTATATATCAAAGAAAATGGAATAAAATATATAATAAGAATCTTTTTATTTATTTAGCGCCAACATATTCTGCAGCACTTTACAATTCAGACAATTTACAGACATTATTGTCACTGTCCCCATCGGGGCTCACAATCTACATTCCCTATCAGTATGTCTTTGGAGTGTGGGAGGAAACCAGAGGAAACCCACACAGACACAGGGAGAACATACTAACTTCTTGCAGATGTTGTCCTTGGTGGGATTTGAACCCAGGACCCCAGTGCTAATCACTGAGCCACCGTACTGCCCTATATGAAATTACATGAGTCAAAGGACAGGTTTGAATACCTATTCCCAGCAGCATGTAGAAGCCATAATGTGGTTAGTGAGTATAATTGTAATCCACACCCCTAATAAATGATGGCTGGCTTTCATAAGCTGAAAAAGCTCCTATATGGCATACTGCTGGGATTAGGGGTGTAAACCTGCCCTTATATTAATATGTATCACCTCATTGTGAGATTTTATATGTGCCCAAAATATGTAACAAGTGGAGTTCCTTAAATAAGGTATAAAAAATACTTCAGCAACCCCTGATCAGCTTGTCGCCAAGTAATATTGCTGGTTCTGTGCACACATCTGTAACATCGATAGTTGGTAAGAATTTCTATGCAAACTGCTAAAAAGTTACTGTGCAAGGAAAATTTCTTTATATTCATTATGTGAATCATTTTTCACATAGTTAATTAGGGCAAGTGCGAATAGCATTTTCCTTTGGGATTGGCATTGCTAGCACATGGCATTATAGACATGTGTCCTGGGTGCTTTGCATCGAGTGCTGAATATTTTGGTGCTTTTTATTGATCACCGTATTCAATTATATAACCATCCTCTCTATACCAGAGTCCTAAGGTGCACCAGGTATCTTCAAAGTCTACCATCACCTGTGCTTCATTGAATGTTACTATAACACTTGGCTTCCGCCTTTTATTTTATTGCATTTGTTTTTTTTTTTTTGGCCAAAACTGAGATTGGGTTGAAAAAAATCTGAAATATATAAGGGATCATATATATATTAAGTGTGTGTACACAGACACGATGTGATGGCTAGCCAGCTCCCTCTATTTATATATCACCTAGACTGTAGGCGCGCTGAGTCTCAATGCCTCGGTTATCAGTGATATATAGGGTAAAGTGCATTAGATATCACAAATACAGTAGATTCACAAATTCACTTCAAAATAAGCAACTTGGAGTAGTAAACCACAACACATGCTGCCTTATACAGCAGACTAGAACCCGGCAGTGGCTGCTGCACATTGAATTGGACTGTTCTGCAGTACCAGGGAGCAGCTGCAACACAGTAGGGCAACTCCATTCCATGTGTTTACATCCAGCTGTTGCTGGAGCTTGTGAAGGCTGATTGTAGGGGTGCCAGATATTGGACCCCCACCAATCTGATATTAATACCCTATCCCACAGATAGGTCTTCAGTATATTTTGATTGGATAGCCCTAAGACATTGCACCTTAACAGAAAACAGTACTGGTTTGTTCCCTGTAAGATCCACCGGACATGATATACAGTAATTGTGAACGCTTTCTTTTTTTTCCTCTACTCAGAGAAAGTGAATACAGTCTTTCAAACATTGGCTACAAACAATGGTTGTGTATTATTGACTGGCAGGTGTGCTGAAGATTTAACATCTTTACATATTTATAATAGAAAACTCATATGAAAAAGTCGCCACAGGCATAATGCATAAAAGATGTAAGGAACATTTCTCACAAACTAAAATGTAAATAACATGAAACCGGAATGACAAAAGAGAAATAGACCGCTGAAATTCCAACAGGGGATGTTTAATAATCTCTGTGATAGAGCACAGTGCTGCGCTAAACTACAGTAAGTCAATAAATCACGACTGATTGACAGGAGTTCATTCTGTGAAAATCCACAAAAATACTCAATACTGTGCAGAATAGACTTTTAGGATGAATGGGAACCGTGCCATTCATTCTAGCATTATATAATCAATGAATCAATTAAAAGCTTTGCAATAACACTTACATGAGTTGTCTAACCATCCTCAGGCAAATGACGTTATGTTTTAAAGAAAATATATCAAAATTTGCAAAAAAGACAAAAATACAATGTGTCATTCTTATCACTCTCCCAAGTAACTGATGAATATGAGACAAGCTTTGCTGAAGGCAGCATACATATATATGAATTCCAACTAGAGATGAGGGAAGTTATCTGAGTGGAATTGAATTCTACTTGAATATACAAAACATCTGCATTTTGGAGAATACAGATTTATACATAGTTCTATAGGTTAAAAAAAGACACGAGTCCATAAAGTTCAACCTTCCTCCATCAGATATACATTATTTATCACTAGATTATTTATAACCCACAATGACATTTGTTGTGAGAAAAGCACCCAGTCCTTTTATAAATGCTGTTATATCTGCCATTACTACTTCTTGCGTTAGGTAGGTCATTCTACAGTCCGACTACTCTAACTGTAAAGAACCCTTTCCTATTTTGCTACCAGAATCGCCTTTCTTCCACCCGTAATGAGCGCCCCCTGGTCCTTAGTATGGTCTTTGGAAGGTGTAAATCATGTACCAGTCCTTTGTACTGACCACACATCTATTTATTCATATAAATGAGATCTCCTCTGAGGCTTCTTTTTTCGAAGCTAAACAATCCCAACTTTTCCAACCTCTCATCATATGGGAGGCCTTCCATCCCTTGTAATAATGTAGTTGTCCGCCTTTGAATTGATTCTAACTTCCAAATGTCTTTTTTATAATGTGGAGCCCAAAACTGGATCCTAAATTCTAGATCTGACATTATCAGTGACGTATAGAGAGGTAATAATACATTTTCACTTTTTATACACCCCAAAATCGTGTTTGCTTTTGCCGCTGCTGCTTGACGTTTTTTTGTTTACAAAAATTTTTTTACTCACCTCACCAGCCCCACCGCTGCTCGGTGTCACTTCTTCTGTCCTCTATCTTCTCATGCATCT
Source organism: Phyllobates terribilis (assembly GCF_046119375.1). NCBI lineage: Eukaryota > Metazoa > Chordata > Amphibia > Anura > Dendrobatidae > Phyllobates > Phyllobates terribilis. Next base: position 291,438,766 of record NW_027362769.1, read on the forward strand.
CCCAGTCTGTTCACTCTAGGTCGAGACTTCCAGCCGTGACCAGTCCTCAGAAGACACTGTGTGTCACACATCTACACTGCTCTCTGCCCACCATCCAGTCTTCAGGGTCTTTTTATTCTGCTGTCACTGCTCGGCAGCTGTGCCCAGAACTCAGAGGTCACTACATGTTGCTGGTCTGTGATGTCATGACCTACAACATACAATGACATCTAAGGCCTGGTCGCGTACAGAAGATCTGGCCTAAAGTGAACGGGCTAGAAGATGTGGTATGGTGACAGGGGAAAAGAGAGGCGGATCTGAAGGCCGGACAGCAGTCAGTGATCAATGAAGGGGCTGGACACCTGAGCAGTGAGGTGAGTATACTTTTTTGTACATCTTTCATTTGTTATGATCTGGGGTCTTCATAGACCCCAGAGAATAATAAAGGGCATTCAATTTGTGGAAAAGAACCTAACAGCAAATTGAATTTCCCAGGAAAATCCGCATGATTTGGCAAATTAAAATTTTTTCAGATCCGCTAATTTCCTATTTTAACCCCATGAATCAGCCAGAAGTAGCTGATTTTGTGTAAACCAGAATTTTTATTATATATAAAAAAAAAACATTTTCTTACGTCTTTTTGCTATCTTCCAATTACAGATATAGAATTTCATCTCTTGTGTAATGTTCTCAAAAAACAAAAGAATTTAACAGCACTCTTTAAGTGCTAAGATGTATGCAAACATTGAGCATATGAAATTTGAACTGCATTACTGCTGTATAGAATATACTTATGAAAATGAAGATACTTAGTACACAAATTGGCCAATTCATGAGAGCCCATCAACCACGACAAGGTGTATCCTTCTTTGATGGGAACCTAACCTAATGTCTTGCCCCTCTGGACTAAAAGCCTACAAATTTAAAGGATAGGTAGGATTTCACTGATATGCAGAATCAATGGGGAGTGCCATAGCCCCTTCACATCAGTACCTGGCATGGCAAAATCAATAAGATTATGGGTTTGTCACAGCTCAATACGTCATCTAAAAAAATCTAAGAAAAGAATTCAAGTTTGAAATTTGCAGTGTATTGCTAAGGCTAGCTTATTAGAGACATACAGAAGGATTCTTTAAGATTTGTTCTGCTGTAATTATGATTTAAGCGATAGTTTTTTACAGTAGAGGATGTGTGCCTACAGTACATGGTACAGTGGGAACAACCGTACTAACATGACAATGGTCTAATCATAAAAGTGATTTCTACTCCTAAATTGATTTTAGACTTATTGATTGTCATAGATGAAGGTTTAGTTGATGGTATTCCATCAAGAAATGAATCATTTAAGTTACCAAAAGGTATTCTTCTCTAACACACGTATAAACCTAGACAATCTAGCAATTGAACGCAGAACAAATTGCTTTATTTTTGTCCAAGAAATATATCATTTATTTCTGACTCTCAAACATCTATATCTTCATTTTTTCGTGTTTGTAGAAGAAATCCACACTTCCAGACAGGCAGTTGATTCTTTGTATTCTACTGAGCTCAGTCTCTGATCAGCCAGGTACTGAATCTGCCTCCGTTTTGATCTTTTCTCTTTTAGAGCAAGCACATCCACATTGTAACGGAGCAATTTAAAGTACAGAGTGTAAAATAATGATGTTCGAAGACTGTGATTAAGAGGTGTTCTTGCAATAATGAAAAGATTTTCCAACAGCTCATGCTATGCGGTATATACGGACAGCAGAAATAAAGATTATAGCAGAAAGATTTACAGTGCAACTTAAAGCACAAAGGTTGAACCCATTTCCCAGGGAATAGAATCACATCACCTGTTCTTATATTCTCCCTTTTATAGTTCTCACAGTATAAATACTATTATGGACATTGCATTTTCTTTAGTTCTTCACTCCCTTCATTTGTTCTTCTTTTAAAATGTCCTGTATATTCCAGTATATACCAGTCTTGTAGATGTAGTGCAGAAAAGTGCACAATAAATCCTATTTTTGCAAAAATCATTTTTATACTAGTGCTGAATCTAAGCCTTCCTAGCAGCAGAAGATATAAAAAACACAAGTATACTGGTGATTCTAAACTTGCCACTAGTTTCAGGGAAATCTGACAAATCATAGATGTTACTATGTAACATATTTTTAATTGTTCCTGGCAAAGTAATGTGCCATGGTGGTCAGATGTTACATAGTTACCTAGGTAATATGGTTGGGAAAAAAACCATCAAGTTCAACCGCGGAATGGGAAAGGATAAAGGGAATGAGGTATAAGTAATCCATAGTGCATGATTTAGTTTTCCGTAAAGAGCGTGTCGATTGACTGGATCAATATTCAGAAATTTTTTTTTTACATGTGTACATAATTATTTATGTTGATTTATTAAAACAAAACATCTAGGTCTTATTTGAAACTGATGGCTATCACTTGGGCCAGTTCCTTAGATTAATATCTCTCATAACAATAGAGGCCTATCTCCTCTGAAGATTGGACATTTTTTTCCAGGTGGGGGAAGTGCCCACTTGTCTTTTGGGCTTTAAAGAGATTCTGTCAGCAGGTTTTTGCTATGTAATCTGAGAGCAGCAAGATGTAGTGTCTGAGACCGTGATTCTAGTGACGTGTCACTTGCTGTCATACTGTCATTTTGATGCAATGACTGTTTTATCTGCTTCAGATCTACCAGTGCCCAGAATTTTGTGCTCTGTATAACTGCACCCACATCACTGATTGGCAGCTTTCTGTGTACACAGTATATTGACAGAAAACTGCTAATCAGTGATAGGGCATGGTTACACAGAACAAGTTGACTAGGAGGCACAAGACAGCTAGTCCTGAAGTGATTATTAAAGCAGCAACACACAGCCCAGTAAGTGACACATCACTGGAATCGAGAACTCAGTCCCTACATCATACTTCTCTCAGATTACACAAGAATACCCTGCTGACAGATTCCTTTTAAATGAACCAGCTTTTGACCATACTTTTTGTATGGGCCAATTATTTACTTGAACAAGTTAATTATGTCCCCACTTAGACGTCTCTTCTCCAGAATAAATACATTTCGTACTTTTAATCTTTCCTGATAAGTAACATCTCAATGCCCCTTATCAGTTTTGTGTCTCTACATTGTTTTTTTTCTAAATGCAAAGAAGCCTTTCTAAAACTAGTGCCCCGAAAAAATTGGTAATATTGGGTCTATATTAACAAACCAATTTTCTGTTTACCTATTAAATGCCGATTATGGATATGCTCTCACTAGGTTCCTTCAAAATTTCAGTATACCTTAGTTTTGGTGGAGTAGTGCAAGAGCATGGCTAGATTGCAGGAAAAGATATTTCCTCTCTTCTCCTCACAATTGAGGCTCTATGGCAATATATGTATATATGTCACGTTAACTACAAATATATACTGTACTAGAAATAGGCCTGATGCTATTGCATCGGGAGTGCGGTGAAATGAACATCTGTGTATCCATAGTGGTGCTAACAGGAGCAGTGGACATGTGTCACACCATTTGCGCTTTCCAACATACCTGTTCTATGTCTTCCTTCCACATTTGTGTATTGTATTTGTTGCATCATTTGACTTCGTTCACACCTGTGCACTGTCTCTTCCTTGTTGTGTGCTGTATTTTGGTATCTGGTGTTGTGTTTCTTGAGTGATGTGGTGTCTCCCCTGTGTGCTGTGTGTGTGTTTACACTATATGGTCTCTTGGAAGCTGTTGTGACTATAATTGGATGTGGTACATTGTTTTGTGTAGTTTGATGTGTGTGTGATTGTCCGTTTCCAAGGTGGAGCAAAAAAACAGAAAGGAAGTCAAAGGATACAATTTATTACCATGTCACAAATAATGGCAAAGCTTCATACTTTTTCATAATAGTAACAGAATGACAATCCATAGAAATGTTGTTATATTCTATTTTTATGTATTAGATAGATAGATGTAACTATGAAACTTGAAAGACATACTGATAGGTTGTTTAGATTGTGAGCCCCAATGGGGACAGTGTTTCAAATGTATGTAACACACTATGCAATTAATAGTGCTATATAAGTGAATAAATATTATTATATACATTATTATATTATATAAATATATTATTTATGTATATATGGTTAAACTATGTAAGTATGTATCTATAATGTCTCCTCAATCTATATGTGTCTATATATATATATATATATATATATATATATATATATATATATAATCTATGTTTATCATATTAGCAAACTAATATATGTATGTGTTTAGCTATGATGTATATATGTACTAAAAATATAGAATTATTTAAAGTATATAATCACATATCTATGTGTAATATATGTCTAAAATCTACATTTTTTTAAGGTATAGAGATATAAATGAATATACAGTGCTGGCCAAAAGTATTGGCACCCCTGCAATTCTGTCAGATAATATTCAGTTTCTTCCTGAAAATGATTGCAATCACAAATTCTTTGGTATTGTTCTCTTCATTTAATTAGTCTTCAATGAAAAAAACACAAAAAGAATTGTCCTAAAGCCAAATTGGATATAATTCCACACCAAACCTAAAAAAGGGGGTGGACAAAAGTATTGGCACCCTTTGAAAAATCATGTGATGCTTCTCTAATTCGTGTAACTAACATCACCTGGAACTTACCTGTGGCACCTAAAAGGTGTTGGCAATAACTAAATCACACTTGCAGTCAGTTAACATGGATTAAAGTTGACTCAACCTCTGTCCTGTGTCCTTGTGTGTACCACATTGAGCTTGGAGAAAAGAAAGAAGACCAAAGAACTGTCTGAGGACTTGAGAAACCAAATTGTGAGGAAGCATGAGCAATCTCAAGGCTACAAGTCCATCTCCAAAGACCTGAATGTTCCTGTGTCTTCCGTGCGCAGTGTCATCAAGAAGTTTAAAGCCCATGGCACTGTGGCTAACCTCCCTAGATATGGACAGAAAAGAAAAATTGATGAGAGATTTCAACGCAAGATTGTGCGGATGGTGGATAAAGAACCTCGACTAACATCCAAACAAGTTCATGCTGCCCTGCAGTCCGAGGGTACAACAGTGTCAACCCGTACTATCCGTCGGTGTCTGAATGAAAAGGGACTGTATGTTAGGATACCCAGGAAGACCCCACTTCTTACACCGAGACATAAAAAAGCCAGGCTGAAGTTTGCCAAAACTTACCTGAGAAAGCCTAAAACGTTTTGGAAGAATGTTCTCTGGTCAGATGAGACAAAAGTTGAGCTTTTTGGGAAAAAGCATCAACATAGAGTGTACAGGAAAAAAAAAGAGGCATTCAAGGAAAAGAACACGGTCCCTACAGTCAAACATGGCGGAGGTTCCCTGATGTTTTGGGGTTGCTTTGCTGCCTCTGGCACTGGACTGCTTGACCGTGTTCATGGAATTATGAAGTCTGAAGACTACCAACAAATTTTGCAGCATAATGTAGGGCCCAGTGTGAGAAAGCTGGGTCTCCCTCAGAGGTCATGGGTCTTCCAGCAGGACAATGACCCAAAACACACTTCCAAAAACACTATAAAATGGTTTGAGAGAAATCACTGGAGACTTCTAAGGTGGCCAGCAATGAGTCCAGACCTGAATCCCATAGAACACATGTGGAGAGATCTCAAAATGGCAGTTTGGAGAAGGCACCCTTCAAATATCAGGGAACTGGAGCAGTTTGCCAAAGAAGAATGGTCTACAATTCCAGCAGAGCATTGTAAGAAACTCATTGATGGTTACCGGAAGCGGTTGTTCACAGTTATTTTGGCTAAAGGTTGTGCAACCAAGTATTAGGCTGAGGGTGCCAATACTTTTGTCTGGCCCTTTTTTGGAGTTTTGTGTGAAATGATCAATGATTTGATTTTTGCTTCATTCTCTTTTGTGTTTTTTCCTTGCAAGCAAATTAAATGAAGAGAATAATACCAAAGAATTTGTGATTGCAATCATTTTCAGGAAGAAACTGAGTATTATCTGACAGAATTGCAGGGGTGCCAATACTTTTGGCCAGCACTGTATACTGTATCTATGTAGCGATGTCTCTATCCACATGGATTAGAGCCAGAGGAGGAGATATGGTGAACAGCCGTCCCACCCATCTCTTCAGCTGCTCACAAAAACCCAGCCCAGTGAAAAGACAAATAAGTCTCTCAGCATCTTTGACACTGTAGTTACAAATATGGGTTTCCATCACCAACTGTTTAAAAGTTGATGATACATATCTCCCCTGTGATGACCTTAAATACTTCTATATATATGTATTTACAACAAAATTAATGGTGCAAAATATATGTTATCTATATATACCATATAACAATGTGTATGTTCTACTATGTATTTATATATGTATATGCATACATAGACATGTATCTAATATGTATCTATACATATGTATGTATCTAAGGCATATTAATATGTGTTCAAAAAGTAAATCACTATTGATGTGATATAATACTATGTACATTTTATTGAGATTAATAAAGACCTAAATTAATTTAAAACATTTTATAAACTGCATTTTTAGTGAACACTTTATCACTATCATGTAACAGCTGTCCTTGTAGTGGTATATCTAAAACCTTGACTTTGACATGGGAGCATTGCTTGACTCTGGAGAAAGCAACATATAACTGCCCATGGCCAAAGGCTAGTTGAGGTAGATAAATACTCACTCGATTTAGGGTCTGTCCTTGTGCCTTGTTAATTGTCATTGCGAAAGCTGGCTTAACAGGAAACTGTCTTCTTCTTAGTTTGAATGATAACCCAGTTTCAGATGGATGCAAATCAATGCGTGGAATAAAAGCAAAGTCTCCTTCAGCTGATGACATTTGCCTATATGATATGTGGATTTAAGGATGTTACAATGAGCAGAGTTCCGTTTAATAATCCTTTTTTTGTATTCACGTTTCGCAGTAGCATGACAATTGTTCCTATTTTTAGTTGTACGCAATGTGGTGGCATTCCAGATGGTGTCAGAGAATGTAAAAATTCGACTGGGTAGTGTTCAGTTTCATAAGCATCATTTGCATACACAGAATCATCAATTGTATATAAGACATATTGGCCACTCAATCGGTCCATAATTTGAGAATTGAGAAATTCAACATCTTCATTTTTTGGATACAATATTGCATGTGATTCAGCATACAAAACACTTTCAGTGTCATTAACATTAATATAAATGTTTGTGCCAAATATGTCTGTGATTAAACAGGCAGAGGACAGCATGTCTGTAGGAATTTCAATAACGTCCTCTCCAAGATTGTATTCGTTTGAGAGCTGACCATTGCCTAGTTTAAGTAACCAAGTGCTGTATTCTGGATCCCTGGATCTCATGTTGTTGAATAGCGGGAGTCTTGTAAACTGTTTCCAGAGTTGACAATATTTAAGACAACAATCAAAAATTTCAGTTCTGGTGGCATGTGTAAGTACAGGAAGGCATTGGCGGAAATCTCCTCCAAGTATGAAAACTTTACCACCAAAGGGAACATTATTTTTGTCATCAGCATGTATTGTCATGACATCACGTAGAAGTCTATCAATGATATTCAAAGAATGGTTTTATGCCATTGTACACTCATTAAGTATAAAAAGTGTAGTATTTTTTAACTTGTTGGCAGCATTAGTGTCAGTTTTAATCCTGGAAACTGATGTTTCATTAATTGGAATTGGAATGCCATACAGAAAGTGCATAGTTCATCCTCCTGGTAGCAAGTTTGCAGCTATTCCTGTAGTGTCGGCAGGTGAGACCACATGTCCTTGTCCTCTGAGATAATGTATAAGTAGATGGTATAAGTAGGTTTTTCCACTGCCACCTGGACCATCAATAAAGAAACACTTAGGTGTCGACGTGTTGTCTTGTAGAGCATCCACAATGGCATTGAAAGTCAACAGTTGCTCAGGATTAAGAGTTTTTTTCATCTCAGTAGCTGTAGCTAATTTATAGTCTTTATCATAGTCTTCTTGAGGCTGGCGTATTTTTGTTGCAGGGCGTGGTAAATTAAAATCCAAATAAGACTTGCCATGTATTATTAGCACATCTTGAACATCTTTCATAGCATAGCTTTCACAATTGATACACAGTTCACTGTTGTTGTGGTATCAGTAACAGTAGTCTTGTATGAAATGTTGCTTAAATTCCTTCCACAATTCTATTGGATTTGTAGGTGTTCCAAAAATACAGATGTAAGCGAACATCTCCCAAAGTTGTGTAGGCATGTTCAGAACAGTTGCATCTAGTATAGTATTTCTCCAGACACTATCATCTATTAATAATCCAAGTGCTAAGGCAGAATCTCGAAAGGTTTCATGTGTAATACCATTGACAGATTTAAGGTCCTGAAAACTAGTTGCTCCTTTTACATGTAATAACAACAAGCGTAAATAATAGCGTTCTTGGTCTTTCACACTAACTGTATACATTCTTCCTATTACAGTGTGGCCTCTTTTCTTTGTGTTCCCATATGCCATGTTTCCAAATGCAGTGTTCTGGAATGTCTCTGTAATAGTATTGATGTGCATTAGGGTCGATCTTATTAAGGTTAAAGTACGCCATGAGTGTTGAATATTGAAGTAGTTTTTGTTGTATGTTGTCAATGGGCTCATCTTGATGAAAATATAGTGCTTAACAGTTAGGTAGATGTACTGCAAGGTGAATAATTGCATGAAATTGTCTATGCATAGGAAAAACAAAGATTCTCCATGCAGCTTTGGGTGCACTGACGTATCGTGAATCAACAAATTGATTTGTTTCATCATGTTGGAGTTGTGTTTGAGCTATTTCAATATTAGCCTTGTCATGTCCTTTATATACATATTTAAACAAATACTTGACACTTTGGATGCTAGCACAAATTTCCACATTAATATGGCAGTTGTATTTTTTTTGCAAATATGGGTTATATGGGACAACCCATGAATTGTCAATTGTTTTAGAATTATGTTGATATGTAGTGCCAATGTTTCTGCAGTAAATTGGATAGCCATCCATTTCTTTAGAGGTATTTTGTTGAAATTATTTTGGAAATCCTTTGGTGCAGTGTCCATGATCCATACATGGACAGTTAGGATTAGCTTCACCACATGGAGCTTGAATCATGTTTGTCAGAACAATGTTGTGGAGCTGAGGGTATGTTGTCTTGTCAGGAATTTCATCCCACACAATATTGTCTATGTCTTCTTCAGTTCTGATTTTCAAATTTTTGGCAAGTATGATTAAAATATGTGCATGTGGCAGGCCACGCTGTTGAAACTAGATGACATGCACAATTGCACAGACGTGTCCAAATAATCCATTGTTGATGTCAGATAACAGGGATTCAAGGTTAATTTTGAAGACCCGTGTAACTAAGTCTGGGCGATGTTCAACACGTTGCCACTGTTGTAAATTTTCAGTAATTTCCCTCCACTTTGGATTACACGTCATTGTGACAAAGAGATCAGGGTGACCATATTTGGTAACGATAGCCATAGCATCCTCATACCCCTGCTGCATATTTCGTGCACTGCCTTCAAAGGATGATGGTAAAATGACAGTTTTTCCAATGGGGATGCCCTTTTCAATAGATTTGTTGAGTAAATGTTCTTGTAGCAAGCAATAATCTTCTACTTTTAGATCTTTTTGATGCATTCGAATGTAATGTAGTCTTTGAGCTTCGATTTTGACATATGCATCAACCAAATATTGTTGTGTTAGTTTACCTCCATTTAGTAGTGGATTAAAATCCTTTCTTACTGATAAAACATAGCTGTAAAACTGTAGTTGGGTAATCCTTCATTTACTATCTCCTTGGTGTTTTAGAGCGTCATGCCAGCCTTGTTCTCCATAAGGGAAAAAGATAAGATACATCAAAGCATCTAAATTATTATGCAGAATACTGAATCTTTGTGTTTTTGGAGCCAGAGGGTTTTGTGGATCAGGTTTCAAATGAATTAAGATGTCTCTATGGAAGGGAGGCTCACAATCAGCATTCTGAAAGACGACCGCCACTTCACTCACAGTTGGTTTATTGTATCGTCTGGGATCTTGAGTCCGATCTTGTTTAATAGCCATTGTGATGTTTGGCATGACAGTTCCATTTTGTAGATCTTTGATCGTCTCTTGTTCTTCCACATCGTCTAGCATTCTATAGGCCGCAGTGAAAGGATTTTGTGTTTGCATTAGCTCAGCAATAATGGTCATTAAAGTAGGATGACATTTTTCATTTTCTTTACATTGCAGTCGTTGTTCATTAGCGTGGGTGGTATCTAGTATGTAAAGTTGTGCAAATTTAGGTGGTTCTTCGTCAGCTGGATGCAGTGTGCCTGTTCGATGATAGATCTGTCCATCAATTCGAAAACAGTATGGGCCATATCCAGGAGGTGGTGAAACACTTGCTCCCATGGACACAAAATCAAAAGAACTGGTGATAGAGTGAATATTGTCCATAAAATTTTTGCTGTATTCATGTTCTTCTGTCATCAACACATGGGGATACTGTATTATTGGTAAATGTACTTTACCCTTCGGACTGCACTGGGTAAACTTTTTATCCAGTGGCATCTCATTTGCAAAATGCAAAGCTTGGCAATTTTCACATACGTGGGTCATGTCACCGCAGCTGTGTTCTTTAATACTATTTTCATCCTGAGTAAAATATTGTTGTTGTTGTAGTAGTAGTGGAGTACTTAAAGAGTAATGGATCTTGTTTGTCGCCAAATGTTGATTAGTCGTTTGTTTTGTAGTTGCAGTACTGTAAGCGTTCATGTTTCAGCTTGTGGCTGCACAGAGTATGGTGCTGTATTTTGTAACACTGGCATTGATATGGCTAGTGAAGATAGTTGCCGAGAGGTCATAGACCTTACAGTGGTAGAATCTGTGGTGTGGTGTTCAGATTGTGATGCATCATCTTGTGATAGTGGTAGAAATGTAGAGACAAAATGTGTATTTTTGCAGCATTTTTTTGGGCAAATAGCCAATCTATTAGCTTTAGAGTGAGGCGACTCCTGAGTGAGACGTCTTCGTTGATATGCATTGTCTCTGTCTATATGATGACGTTTTTGTTCAGGAGTCTCATTAGCACAGTGTTGTTGTTGACGTAGTGCCTGGGCCTTTTTTATTTCATCTTGATTTTTAATTTTTTTATGAGAAGCCATGTATGGTAGTTGGAGTAGTGTGAGGGTTTGTGTTTCAGCTTCTGGCTGCACAGAGTATGGTTCAGGATTGTGTAACAGTGGCATTAATGTGGCTAGTGGAGATAGTTGTCGAGAGGTCATACACCTTGAAGTAGTACAATCTGTGGTGTGGTGTTTAGACTGTGATGCATCACCTTGTTATTGTCGTAGAAATGTTGGGACAGAATGTGTATTGTGGCAGCGTTTTTGTTTGGAAATTGCCAATCTAATAGCTTTAGAGCGAGGTGACTCCTGAGCCATACGTCTACGTTTACATGCATTGTTTTTGTCCAGACGATGGCGCTTTTGTTCAGGAGTCTCATTAGCGCGGTGTTGTTGTTGACGTAGAACCCGAGCCTTATTTTTTTCAAGTTCATTTTTGTATATTTTTGGAACAGCCGTGTTGACAGTGGTGCGGATGTCCAGGAGCACTGATATGCAGAGAGTATACAGGTATACAGGTGCCGTAGAAATAGCCGCTGAATAGTAGAGTCTTCTCTCCAGAAAGTACTGTGTACCTCAGAGAGTATACAGAGATACAGGTGCCGTAGAAATAATCGCTGAATAGTAGAGTCCTCTGTCCAGAAAGTACTGTGTACCTCAGAGAGTATACAGGTATTCAGGTGCCGTAGAAATAGCCGCTGAATAGCAGAGTCCTCTCTCCAGAAAGTACTGTGTACCTCAGAGAGTATACAGGTGCCGTAGAAATAGCCACTGAATACTGCAGTCCTCTCTCCAGAAAGTACTGTGTACCTCAGAGAGTATACAGGTATACAGGTGCCGTAGAAATAGCCACTGAATAGTACAGTCCACTCTCCAGAAAGTACTGTGTACCTCAGTGAGTATACAGGTGCTGTAGAAATAGCCGCTGAATAGTAGAGTCCTCTGTCCAGAAAGTACTGTGTACCTCAGAGAGTATACAGGTATACAGGTGCCTCAAACTGCGTCACCGTGAGGTAATGCAAAAGTGTTTATTGCTGTGACATTGCCGCTATTGCTGTTGCGGTGACGTCTCCGCTTGTCACCATGGTAGCCATGTCCGGCGGGCATCGCTGATCTCCCAACGGTGTGGCTGCAGGAGATGTAAACACAGCCGTGTTTAAATCTCCCGCGCCGACACCGGCGTGAGATCGGCAATACCGCTAACAGCTGATAGATCGGCAACCCAGCGGCGGGTGACCAATCACATCAGCTGCTAGCGGTATTCAAATCTGGCGCCAATACCGCTAGCAGCTGATTGGTCGCCAGCATTGACGGGAGATTCAAATCCCGCGTGGCACGCTCATTGGCTCAGCACCCCCCCTGCCGGCTGAGCCAATGAGCGGTGCTGCATGGGATTTGAATCCCCCGCCAAAGCCACGCGGACAGGGGCGGCTCAGCCAATGAGCGGTACCGCGCGGCTTTGGCGGGGGATATGAATCCCGGCCACTCAAAGCCACGCGGCACTGCTCATTGGCTGAGCTGCCGCCGGCTGAGCCAATGAGCGGCTTGGGATATGAATCCCGGCCGCCATATCGGAATTCCCATAACTTGGGTGTTCCAATATGGTGGTTGGCGTAGTCCTACCGCTGAACTCCTTACGGCGGGAGATGAGCCGCGGCTACCGATGCTAGCGGTGCCGTTTTTGTCACTTGTGGAGGCACTGTTCATCTGCCGTGGTGGATTGTGGGATAGCGACACAATCGCTGGAAGCTGCCGCGGTGGATTGTGGGATAGCGACACAATTGCCGGAAGCTGTGACAGAACCGATTGGCAATTATATATTAGATAAGTAACAAGTACACACTTTGTACAAATCCTTGACATGGCAGGTCGACCTCAGAAATTGGAGCAGATTTACTAATCTTGACAAATATAGAGACATTGCAAACTTAGACTAGACAGTATGAAAATGCATCAAATTTATCTCAGCGGCTCATGCTGGATAACACATTCTCTAAATACTTAGAAACTTGTTTCATTTTACACAGACTGTTGGTTGACTTATTAGTTGACCAATTTTTTGTGTCAGGCCATTCACCCTTTCACCCTTGCCAGCCACGTTATCCCACTCACAGATGGGTCTGGTATTATCTACTGTGCATAGAGTTGTAACTTTTTATTGTTATACTATCTGTTAAGATATTAACTGCTGAAAAGTCTTCTGTACAGCATGGGAACTATGAGTCTAGGGTTAGGCTTAACAGACAGAGTACTATGAATAGTGATTTGGAATATTTAAAAAGAATAAATAAACTAATAAATCATAAAACCCTTATCTAAACAATAAGTCATTTTCTGATGGCACATTCCACTTAATCAATTTTTGTTTTCATAGATATGAAGTGGGTATGTGTCTTCTGTTAACATAGGCACAAATTAATGATTGTTTAACAATATGACAATATATCAAATAGACTTTAAAATAGTCCTTAGACTGGTGCAGGACTGAACAATGGAATCAAGCCTGTATAACGTACAGCTCTACTTTGGAGTAAACCTAAAGTTATTGAGCTCATTTAGGAACCAGTTTATTTTGAAAACCTAAGCGATATGACTACAAAAATCCCTCTGCTAAGGAATTTCAAAACACCTGCACTTTCTCGCCACTTTTTAATTTAATTGATCAATTGTGGGCATTTTATTAGTGCATGACAGAAGTCAACTCTCTTAGTGCCAGTGAGTTGGGTAACATCTCTAGTCTTTTTAAGCAGAGCTAATAAAAATTACAATTACTTTCAAAATTGCTTGGCGAGGCAGTCATTTAAGTTTGAATGGTGGCCAATGGGTATATTGATTCTATACAGTGTCAAATTGGCAATTCAATTCTAGTAATCTAAAACATTGTAAACTGTGTCTTTTGAAACTGTACAATCCTGTCTGCCTCATTACTTCCAGTGTAGATCATATAAAGTATCTGTCAGGAAGAACTTTCTTTAAGAAAATGTGTGGTCTGCCCTACAAGACATCTATTCCTATGATTTCAACCTGGTTTGGATTTTGTTACTAATCTGATGCTTTAATCTTTTGTTATGTAGATGCCTAAAAAGCCTTCCTTTTATAAAGGGCCATGCTGGGTAAACTGGAAATTGCTGACCTAATATAATAAGTTCAAATTTCTCAAAATCTATTAGAAAGTCCCTTAGGACATACATCTTATTTCATATTTGAGGCATCCAGTGATTTTGTCAATAATGCAGTTTCATGTCTTGTCAATTTATAAATTCATATTGTAAAGGTAGACTATACTTTCATCAATATTCTCAGATGCCATATTGTGCAAATAATGTATTTGAGTAAAAGGTAAAAAAGCAACAATTAAAAAAAATAGTAGCATATTGTTGTAGACAACAAGCCAAGGGAGCAGTCTGAAACAGCAAAATAAAGAAAACTGTGCCTACACCATGGATGGGGCTTTTTTCTCAAGTATTTGGTGTCTAGACAGTGCACATATATGAAATCAGATACTAGACACTTGTTCTATAGATGTGTTGGAAGATGGCAGGTTATGAAGGCAGAAGTTTTATTATATGTTAGATTAGAAGTATCTCGTTAGGTAAATATTTAAAACAGAGCCTTTGCACAATTTTTGCTGGTGGTTAGATGAGCAGTTTGCACTTTCTTGTCCTTTGTGTTTACTCATTTTTTTCCTGCTATTTTACAGTATTATCACAGAGTGGGATCTTTCCTCCAAATCAGGATAAATATATTCAAGGCAAAATATTTTACATTGCAAAATCAAAACTACCCATTAAAGGGGTACTCCCATCTCCAAAATCCTATCCCATTATGTAGTTGATGTAATAATAATATTAGCAATTATCTCCAATTAGAAATGTTGTATCGTTTTCCTGATTCACTATGTCTCTTTCCTCGTGTGCAGGCATTGCAGGACTTTTGGTATCCATGGTTACAACCACTGATATAGTGACACTTAGTTAGCTAGTTGCTAGTGGTCGTATCCAAGTGTACCTAAGGTCCTGTAATGCCTGCATATCAGGAAAGAGACATAGTGTTTAGAGATGAGCGTTGTTCGACTCGAACTGTTCGCCAATCTCAATTCGAGCTGTTTTGGGCGGTGTTCGAGCCGTTCGGCGAACACGAACGATTTGAGAAAAATTCGGCTGTTCGAGGTTATGTTCGATAACTGTTCGTGCACCAAAATCATAACTGGATTTTTTCTCAGTAATGATGAAAATTAATGTTAATACGCAGTTTGAGTGTACAGCGGGGTAGGGGGAGGGGCAGGGGATGGATCTCTGCAGGAATAATGAAGATCTCCATTTTTTTTTCTCTTTCCCGCATTTACAGTGGGGAGGTGCAATCTGTCAGCCTATCAGCAGTGCACACACGGAGCGAAGTGCTTTTTTTCACACAAGCAAGGGCATGTGTCATTGGCAGTGTATGTCACATGTCCTTGCCCCATAAGACCAAGCCATTTTCCCCGTCTCCACCATTTTCTCACTGCTGCAGCTGCGTGTTAGACGGCACCGCTGTTGCTGTGTGCGCTATACCTTGTTAATTTCAAGGCAATTTTCGCACAAATCTACAGATAGCTTGGGAGTAGGGAATAGTTGTGATTGCAGTCCTTTTAAGGACTAGGTTACAGCATTTCCTACAACTTTTATCAGGCAGGTCTGTGCTCTTAAATAGATAGGTTGTGGGAGTAAAGACTAATTGTAATTGCAGTCCTTTTCAGGACTAGGTTACATCAGTTCCTATCAGTTTTTGCCAGGCAGGTCTGTGCCAGTGCTGTGCAAGTTTTTTCACAGCATTTGGCTGAATCTAGCAAAGCTAATCCTTTTTGGCCTATTGCAGAGTGTGTTAATCAGTGCAGTAGCTTATCTGTGTTGCAAGATATACCAACTGTGTATAGAATACCAATTTTTTTACTGCACCTAGTGAAGTAAAATCTTTTGGGCATAGCATCATTCTATTAGTCCATCTATACTGACCTCTATCAGGTTGCAAATTGAATATAATTTTTTTCTGCATCTAGCTCTGAAAAAATATTTGGGCTTCTAGCAGTGTGTGGGACTTGTTCTATTAGTCCATCTATACTGACCTCCATCAGGTTGCAAACTGAATATATTTTTTTTCTGCATCTAGCTCTGAAAAAATATTTGGCCTTCTAGCAGTGTGTGGGACTTGTTCTATTAGTCCATCTATACTGACCTCCATCAGGTTGCAAATTCAAAATAATTTTTTGTCTGCATCTAGCTCTGAAAAAATATTTGGCCTTCTAGCAGTGTGTGGGACTTTCTCTATTAGTCCATCTATACTGACCTCCATCAGGTTGCAAATTCAAAATAATTTTTTGTCTGCATCTAGCTCTGAAAAAATATTTGGCCTTCTAGCAGTGTGTGGGACTTTCTCTATTAGTCCATCTATACTGACCTCCATTAGGTTGCAAACTGAATATATTTTTTTTCTGCATCTACCTCTGAAAAAATATTTGGGCTTCTAGCTGTGTGTGGGACTTGTTCTATTAGTCCATCTATACTGACCTCCATCAGGTTGAAACTGAATATAATTTTTTTCTGCATCTAGCTCTGAAAAAATATTTGGCCTTCTAGCAGTGTGTGGGACTTTCTCTATTAGTCCATCTATACTGACCTCCATCAGGTTGCAAATTAAAAATAATTTTTATCTGCATCTAGCTCTGAAAAAATATTTGGCCTTCTAGCTGTGTGTGGGACTTGTTCTATTAGTCCATCTATACTGACCTCCAACAGGTTGCAAACTGAATATAATTTTTTTCTGCATCTAGCTCTTAAAAAATATTTGGCCTTCTAGCAGTGTGTGGGACTTTCTCTGTTAGTCCATCTATACTGACCTCCATCAGGTTGCAAATGAAAAATAATTTTTATCTGCATCTAGCTCTGAAAAAATATTTGGCCTTCTAGCAGTGGGTGGGACTTTCTCTATTAGTCCATCTATACTGACCTCCATCAGCTTGCAAATTAAAAATAATTTTTATCTGCATCTAGCTCTGAAAAAATATTTGGCCTTCTAGCAGTGTGTGGGACTTTCTCTATTAGTCCATCTATACTGACCTCCATCAGGCTGCAAATTAAAAATATTTTTTTGTCTGCATCTAGCTCTGAAAAAATATTTGGCCTTCTAGCAGTGTGTGGGACTTTCTCTATTAGTCCATCTATACTGACCTCCATCAGGTTGCAAACTGAATATATATTTTTTCTGCATCTACCTCTGAAAAAATATTTGGGCTTCTAGCTGTGTGTGGGACTTGTTCTATTAGTCCATCTATACTGACCTCCATCAGGTTGCAAACTGAATATAATTTTTTTCTGCATCTACCTCTGAAAAAAATATTTGGGCTTCTAGCAGTGTGTGGGACTTTCTCTATTAGTCCATCTATACTGACCTCCATCAGGTTGCAAACTGAATATATATTTTTTCTGCATCTACCTCTGAAAAAATATTTGGCCTTCTAGCAGTGTGTGGGACTTGTTCTATTAGTCCATCTATACTGACCTCCATCAGGTTGCAAACTGAATATATTTTTTTTCTGCATCTAGCTCTGAAAAAATATTTGGCCTTCTAGCAGTGTGTGGGACTTGTTCTATTAGTCCACCTATACTGACCTCCATCAGGTTCCAAATTCAAAATAATTTTTTGTCTGCATCTAGCTCTGAAAAAATATTTGGCCTTCTAGCAGTGTGTGGGACTTTCTCTATTAGTCCATCTATACTGACCTCCATCAGGTTGCAAATTGAATATAATTTTTTTCTGCATCTAGCTCTGAAAAAATGTTTGGGCTTCTAGCAGTGTGTGGGACTTGTTCTATTAGTCCATCTATACTGACCTCTATCAGGTTGCAAACTGAATATAATTTTTTTCTGCATCTAGCTCTGAAAAAATATTTGGCCTTCTAGCAGTGTGTGGGACTTGTTCTATTAGTCCATCTATACTGACCTCCATCACGTTGCAAATTCAAAATAATTTTTTGTCTGCAACTAGCTCTGAAAAAATATTTGGCCTTCTAGCAGTGTGTGGGACTTGTTCTATTAGTCCATCTATACTGACCTCCATCACGTTGCAAATTCAAAATAATTTTTTGTCTGCATCTAACTCTGAAAAAATATTTGGCCTTCTAGCAGTGTGTGGGACTTTCTCTATTAGTCCATCTATACTGACCTCCATCAGGTTGCAAATTAAAAATAATTTTTTGTCTGCATCTAACTCTGAAAAAATATTTGGCCTTCTAGCAGTGTGTGGGACTTTCTCTATTAGTCCATCTATACTGAGCTCCATCAGGTTGCAAACTGAATATATTTTTTTTCTGCATCTACCTCTGAAAAAATATTTGGGCTTCTAGCTGTGTGTGGGACTTGTTCTATTAGTTCATCTATACTGACCTCCATCAGGTTGCAAACTGAATATAATTTTTTTCTGCATCTACCTCTGAAAAAATATTTGGGCTTCTAGCTGTGTGTGGGACTTGTTCTATTAGTCCATCTATACTGACCTCCATCAGGTTGCAAACTGAATATAATTTTTTTCTGCATCTAGCTCTGAAAAAATATTTGGCCTTCTAGCAGTGTGTGGGACTTTCTCTATTAGTCCATCTATACTGACCTCCATCAGGTTGCAAATTAAAAATAATTTTTATCTGCATCTACCTCTGAAAAAATATTTGGGCTTCTAGCTCTGTGTGGGACTTGTTCTATTAGTCCATCTATACTGACCTCCATCAGGTTGCAAACTGAATATAATTTTTTTCTGCATCTAGCTCTGAAAAAATATTTGTCCTTCTATCAGTGTGTGGGACTTTCTCTATTAGTCCATCTATACTGACCTCCATCAGGTTGCAAATTGAATATAATTTTTTTCTGCACCTAGCTCTGAAAAAATATTTGGGCTTCTAGAAGTGTGTGGGACTTGTTCTATTAGTCCATCTATACCGACCTCCATCAGGTTGCAAACTGAATATAATTTTTTCCTGCATCTAGCTCTGAAAAAATATTTGGCCTTCTAGCAGTGTGTGGGACTGGTTCTATTAGTCCATCTATACTGACCTCCATCACGTTGCAAATTCAAAATAATTTTTTGTCTGCATCTAGCTCTGAAAAAATATTTGGCCTTCTAGCAGTGTGTGGGACTTTCTCTATTAGTCCATCTATACTGACCTCCATCAGGTTGCAAATTAAAAATAATTTTTATCTGCATCTACCTCTGAAAAAATATTTGGGCTTCTAGCTGTGTGTGGGATTTGTTCTATTACTCCATCTAAACTGACCTCCATCAGGTTGCAAACTGAATATAATTTTTCTCTGCATCTAGCTCTGAAAAAATATTTGGCCTTCTAGCAGTGTGTCGGACTTTCTCTACTAGTCCATCTATACTGACCTCCATCAGGTTGCAAATTAAAAATAATTTTTATCTGCATCTAGCTCTGAAAAAATATTTGGCCTTCTAGCAGTGTGTGGGACTTTCTCTATTAGTCCATCTATACTGACCTCCATCAGGTTGCAAATTAAAAATAATTTTTATCTGCATCTAGCTCTGAAAAAATATTTGGCCTTCTAGCAGTGTGTGGGACTTTCTCTATTAGTCCATGTATACTGACCTCCATCAGCTTGCAAATTAAAAATAATTTTTATCTGCATCTAGCTCTGAAAAAATATTTGGCCTTCTAGCAGTGTGTGGGACTTTCTCTATTAGTCCATCTATACTGACCTCCATCAGGTTGCAAATTAAAAATAATTTTTTGTCTGCATCTAGCTCTGAAAAAATATTTGGCCTTTTAGCAGTGTGTGTGACTTTCTCTATTAGTCCATCTATACTGACCTCCATCAGGTTGCAAACTGAATATATTTTTTTTCTGCATCTACCTCTGAAAAAATATTTGGGCTTCTAGCTGTGTGTGGGACTTGTTCTATTAGTCCATCTATACTGACATCCATCAGGTTGCAAACTGAATATAATTTTTTTCTGCATCTACCTCTGAAAACATATTTGGGCTTCTAGCTGTGTGTGGGACTTGTTCTATTAGTCCATCTTTACTGACCTCCATCAGGTTGCAAACTGAATAAAAAAATTTCTGCATCTAGCTCTGAAAAAATATTTGGCCTTCTAGCAGTGTGTGGGACTTTCTCTATTAGTCCATCTATACTGACATCCATCAGGTTGCAAATTAAAAATAATTTTTATCTGCATCTAGCTCTGAAAAAATATTTGGCCTTCTAGCAGTGTGTGGGACTTTCTCTATTAGTCCATCTATACTGACCTCCATGAGGTTGCAAACTGAATATATATTTTTTCTGCATCTACCTCTGAAAAAATATTTGGGCTTCTAGCTATGTGTGGGACTTGTTCTATTAGTCCATCTATACTGACCTCCATCAGGTTGCAAACTGAATATAATTTTTTTCTGCATCTACCTCTGAAAAAAATATTTGGGCTTCTAGCAGTGTGTGGGACTTTCTCTATTAGTCCATCTATACTGACCTCCATCAGGTTGCAAACTGAATATATATTTTTTTTGCATCTAGCTCTGAAAAAATATTTGGCCTTCTAGCAGTGTGTGGGACTTGTTCTATTAGTCCACCTATACTGACCTCCATTAGGTTCCAAATTCAAAATAATTTTTTGTCTGCATCTAGCTCTGAAAAAATATTTGGCCTTCTAGCAGTGTGTGGGACTTTCTCTATTAGTCCATCTATACTGACCTCCATCAGGTTGCAAACTGAATATAATTTTTTTCTGCATCTAGCTCTGAAAAAATTTTTGGCCTTCTAGCAGTGTGTGGGACTTGTTCTATTAGTCCATCTATACTGACCTCCATCACGTTGCAAATTCAAAATAATTTTTTGTCTGCAACTAGCTCTGAAAAAATATTTGGCCTTCTAGCAGTGTGTGGGACTTGTTCTATTAGTCCATCTATACTGACCTCCATCACGTTGCAAATTCAAAATAATTTTTTGTCTGCATCTAACTCTGAAAAAATATTTGGCCTTCTAGCAGTGTGTGGGACTTTCTCTGTTAGTCCATCTATACTGACCTCCATCAGGTTGCAAATTAAAAATAATTTTTTGTCTGCATCTAACTCTGAAAAAATATTTGGCCTTCTAGCAGTGTGTGGGACTTTCTCTATTAGTCCATCTATACTGAGCTCCATCAGGTTGCAAACTGAATATATTTTTTTTCTGCATCTACCTCTGAAAAAATATTTGGGCTTCTAGCTGTGTGTGGGACTTGTTCTATTAGTCCATCTATACTGACCTCCATCAGGTTGCAAATTGAATATAATTTTTTTCTGCATCTAGCTCTGAAAAAATATTTGGGCTTCTAGAAGTGTGTGGGACTTGTTCTATTAGTCCATCTATACCGACCTCCATCAGGTTGCAAACTGAATATAATTTTTTCCTGCATCTAGCTCTGAAAAAATATTTGGCCTTCTAGCAGTGTGTGGGACTGGTTCTATTAGTCCATCTATACAGACCTCCATCACGTTGCAAATTCAAAATAATTTTTTGTCTGCATCTAGCTCTGAAAAAATATTTGGCCTTCTAGCAGTGTGTGGGACTTGTTCTATTAGTCCATCTATACTGACCTCCATCACGTTGCAAATTCAAAATAATTTTTTGTCTGCATCTAGCTCTGAAAAAATATTTGGCCTTCTAGCAGTGTGTGGGACTTTCTCTATTAGTCCATCTATACTGTCCTCCATCAGGTTGCAAATTAAAAATATTTTTTTTCTGCATCTAGCTATGAAACAATATTTGGGCTTCTAGCTGTGTGTGGGACTTGTTCTATTAGTCCATCTATACTGACCTCCATCAGGTTGCAAACTGAATATAATTTTTTTCTGCATCTAGCTCTGAAAAAATATTTGGCCTTCTAGCAGTGTGTGGGACTTTCTCTATTAGTCCATCTATACTGACCTCCATCAGGTTGCAAATTGAATATAATTTTTTTCTGCATCTAGCTCTGAAAAAATATCTGGGCTTCTAGCAGTGTGTGGGACTGGTTCTATTAGTCCATCTATACTGACCTCCATCAGGTTGCAAACTGAATATAATTTTTTTCTGCATCTAGCTCTGAAAAAATATTTGGCCTTCTAGCAGTGTGTGGGACTTGTTCTATTAGTCCATCTATACTGACCTCCATCACGTTGCAAATTCAAAATAATTTTTTGTCTGCATCTAGCTCTGAAAAAATATTTGGCCTTCTAGCAGTGTGTGGGACTTTCTCTATTGGTCCATCTATACTGACCTCCATCAGGTTGCAAATTAAAAATAATTTTTATCTGTATCTACCTCTGAAAAAATATTTGGGCTTCTAGCTGTGTGTGGGACTTGTTCTATTAGTCCATCTATACTGACCTCCATCAGGTTGCAAACTGAATATAATTTTTTTCTTCATCTAGCTCTGAAAAAATATTTGGCCTTCTAGCAGTGTGTGGGACTTTCTCTATTATTCCATGTATACTGACCTCCATCAGCTTGCAAATTAAAAATAATTTTTATCTGCATCTAGCTCTGAAAAAATATTTGGCCTTCTAGCAGTGTGTGGGACTTTCTCTATTAGTCCATCTATACTGACCTCCATCAGGTTGCAAATTAAAAATATTTTTTTGTCTGCATCTAGCTCTGAAAAAATATTTGACCTTTTAGCAGTGTTTGTGACTTTCTCTATTAGTCCATCTATACTGACCTCCATCAGGTTGCAAACTGAATATATTTTTTTTCTGCATCTACCTCTGAAAAAATATTTGGGCTTCTAGCTGTGTGTGGGACTTGTTCTATTAGTCCATCTATACTGACCTCCATCAGGTTGCAAACTGAATATAATTTTTTTCTGCATCTACCTCTGAAAAAATATTTGGGCTTCTAGCTGTGTGTGGGACTTGTTCTATTAGTCCATCTTTACTGACCTCCATCAGGTTGCAAACTGAATATAATTTTTTTCTGCATCTAGCTCTGAAAAAATATTTGGCCTTCTAGCAGTGTGTGGGACTTTCTCTATTAGTCCATCTATACTGACCTCCATCAGGTTGCAAATTAAAAATAATTTTTATCTGCATCTAGCTCTGAAAAAATATTTGGCCTTCTAGCAGTGTGTGGGACTTTCTCTATTAGTCCATCTATACTGACCTCCATCAGGTTGCAAACTGAATATAATTTTTTTCTGCATCTAGCTCTGAAAAAATATTTGGCCTTCTAGCAGTGTGTGGGACTTTCTCTATTAGTCCATCTATACTGACCTCCATCAGGTTGCAAATTGAATATAATTTTTTTCTGCATCTAGCTCTGAAAAAATATCTGGGCTTCTAGCAGTGTGTGGGACTGGTTCTATTAGTCCATCTATACTGACCTCCATCAGGTTGCAAACTGAATATAAATTTTTTCTTCATCTAGCTCTGAAAAAATATTTGGCCTTCTAGCAGTGTGTGGGACTTGTTCTATTAGTCCATCTATACTGACCTCCATCACGTTGCAAATTCAAAATAATTTTTTGTCTGCATCTAGCTCTGAAAAAATATTTGGCCTTCTAGCAGTGTGTGGGACTTTCTCTATTGGTCCATCTATACTGACCTCCATCAGGTTGCAAATTAAAAATAATTTTTATCTGTATCTACCTCTGAAAAAATATTTGAGCTTCTAGCTGTGTGTGTGACTTGTTCTATTAGTCCATCTATACTGACCTCCATCAGGTTGCAAACTGAATATAATTTTTTTCTGCATCTAGCTCTGAAAAAATATTTGGCCTTCTAGCAGTGTGTGGGACTTTCTCTATTAGTCCACGTATACTGACCTCCATCAGCTTGCAAATTAAAAATAATTTTTATCTGCATCTAGCTCTGAAAAAATATTTGGCCTTCTAGCAGTGTGTGGGACTTTCTCTATTAGTCCATCTATACTGACCTCCATCAGGTTGCAAATTAAAAATAATTTTTTGTCTGCATCTAGCTCTGAAAAAATATTTGACCTTTTAGCAGTGTGTGTGACTTTCTCTATTAGTCCATCTATACTGACCTCCATCAGGTTGCAAACTGAATATATTTTTTTTCTGCATCTACCTCTGAAAAAATATTTGGGCTTCTAGCTGTGTGTGGAACTTGTTCTATTAGTCCATCTATACTGACCTCCATCAGGTTGCAAACTGAATATAATTTTTTTCTGCATCTACCTCTGAAAAAATATTTGGGCTTCTAGCTGTGTGTGGGACTTGTTCTATTAGTCCATCTTTACTGACCTCCATCAGATTGCAAACTGAATATAATTTTTTTCTGCATCTAGCTCTGAAAAAATATTTGGCCTTCTAGCAGTGTGTGGGACTTTCTCTATTAGTCCATCTATACTGACCTCCATCAGGTTGCAAATTAAAAATAATTTTTATCTGCATCTAGCTCTGAAAAAATATTTGGCCTTCTAGCAGTGTGTGGGACTTTCTCTATTAGTCCATCTATACTGACCTCCATCAGGTTGCAAATTGAATATAATTTTTTTCTGCATCTAGCTCTGAAAAAATATTTGGGCTTCTAGCAGTGTGTGGGACTGGTTCTATTAGTCCATCTATACTGACCTCCATCAGGTTGCAAACTGAATATAATTTTTTTCTGCATCTACCTCTGAAAAATATTTGGGCTTCTAGCAGTGTGTGGGACTTTCTCTATTAGTCCATCTATACTGACCTCCATCAGGTTGCAAATTAAAAATAATTTTTATCTGCATCTAGCTCTGAAAAAATATTTGGCCTTCTAGCAGTGTGTGGGACTTTCTCTATTAGTCCATCTATACTGACCTCCATCAGGTTGCAAATTGAATATAATTTTTTTCTGCATCTAGCTCTGAAAAAATATTTGGGCTTCTAGCAGTGTGTGGGACTGGTTCTATTAGTCCATCTATACTGACCTCCATCAGGTTGCAAACTGAATATAATTTTTTTCTGCATCTAGCTCTGAAAAAATATTTGGCCTTCTAGCAGTGTGTGGGACTTTCTCTATTAGTCCATGTATACTGACCTCCATCAGCTTGCAAATTAAAAATAATTTTTATCTGCATCTAGCTCTGAAAAAATATTTGGCCTTCTAGCAGTGTGTGGGACTTTCTCTATTAGTCCATCTATACTGACCTCCATCAGGTTGCAAATTAAAAATAATTTTTTGTCTGCATCTAGCTCTGAAAAAATATTTGACCTTTTAGCAGTGTGTGTGACTTTCTCTATTAGTCCATCTATACTGACCTCCATCAGGTTGCAAACTGAATATATTTTTTTTCTGCATCTACCTCTGAAAAAATATTTGGGCTTCTAGCTGTGTGTGGAACTTGTTCTATTAGTCCATCTATACTGACCTCCATCAGGTTGCAAACTGAATATAATTTTTTTCTGCATCTACCTCTGAAAAAATATTTGGGCTTCTAGCTGTGTGTGGGACTTGTTCTATTAGTCCATCTTTACTGACCTCCATCAGATTGCAAACTGAATATAATTTTTTTCTGCATCTAGCTCTGAAAAAATATTTGGCCTTCTAGCAGTGTGTGGGACTTTCTCTATTAGTCCATCTATACTGACCTCCATCAGGTTGCAAATTAAAAATAATTTTTATCTGCATCTAGCTCTGAAAAAATATTTGGCCTTCTAGCAGTGTGTGGGACTTTCTCTATTAGTCCATCTATACTGACCTCCATCAGGTTGCAAATTGAATATAATTTTTTTCTGCATCTAGCTCTGAAAAAATATTTGGGCTTCTAGCAGTGTGTGGGACTGGTTCTATTAGTCCATCTATACTGACCTCCATCAGGTTGCAAACTGAATATAATTTTTTTCTGCATCTACCTCTGAAAAATATTTGGGCTTCTAGCAGTGTGTGGGACTTTCTCTATTAGTCCATCTATACTGACCTCCATCAGGTTGCAAATTAAAAATAATTTTTATCTGCATCTAGCTCTGAAAAAATATTTGGCCTTCTAGCAGTGTGTGGGACTTTCTCTATTAGTCCATGTATACTGACCTCCATCAGCTTGCAAATTAAAATAATTTTTATCTGCATCTAGCTCTGAAAAAATATTTGGCCTTCTAGCAGTGTGTGGGACTTTCTCTATTAGTCCATGTATACTGACCTCCATCAGCATGCAAATTAAAAATAATTTTTATCTGCATCTAGCTCTGAAAAAATATTTGGCCTTCTAGCAGTGTGTGGGACTTTCTCTATTAGTCCATCTATACTGACATCCATCAAGTTGCAAATTAAAAATAATTTTTTGTCTGCATCTAGCTCTGAAAATATATTTGTCCTTCTAGCAGTGTGTGTGACTTTCTCTATTAGTCCATCTATACTGACCTCCATCAGGTTGCAAACTGAATATAATTTTTTACTGCATCTACCTCTGAAAAAATATTTGGGCTTCTAGCTGTGTGTGGGACTTGTTCTATTAGTCCATCTTTACTGACCTCCATCAGGTTGCAAACTGAATATAATTTTTTACTGCATCTACCTCTGAAAAAATATTTGGGCTTCTAGCTGTGTGTGGGACTTGTTCTATTAGTCCATCTTTACTGACCTCCATCAGGTTGCAAACTGAATATAATTTTTTTCTGCATCTAGCTCTGAAAAAATATTTGGCCTTCTAGCAGTGTGTGGGACTTTCTCTATTAGTCCATCTATACTGACCTCCATCAGGTTGCAAATTAAAAATAATTTTTATCTGCATCTAGCTCTGAAAAAATATTTGGCCTTCTAGCAGTGTGTGGGACTTTCTCTATTAGTCCATCTATACTGACCTCCATCAGGTTGCAAATTGAATATAATTTTTTTCTGCATCTAGCTCTGAAAAAATATTTGGGCTTCTAGCAGTGTGTGGGACTGGTTCTATTAGTCCATCTATACTGACCTCCATCAGGTTGCAAACTGAATATAATTTTTTTCTGCATCTACCTCTGAAAAATATTTGGGCTTCTAGCTGTGTGTGGGACTTGTTCTATTAGTCCATCTATACTGACCTCCATCAGGTTGCAAACTGAATATAATTTTTTTCTGCATCTAGCTCTGAAAAAATATTTGGCCTTCTAGCAGTGTGTGGGACTTTCTCTATTAGTCCATCTATACTGACCTCCATCAGGTTGCAAATTAAAAATAATTTGTATCTGCATCTAGCTCTGAAAAAATATTTGGCCTTCTTGCAGTGTGTGGGACTTTCTCTATTAGTCCATGTATACTGACCTCCATCAGCTTGCAAATTAAAATAATTTTTATCTGCATCTAGCTCTGAAAAAATATTTGGCCTTCTAGCAGTGTGTGGGACTTTCTCTATTAGTCCATGTATACTGACCTCCATCAGCTTGCAAATTAAAAATAATTTTTATCTGAATCTAGCTCTGAAAAAATATTTGGCCTTCTAGCAGTGTGTGGGACTTTCTCTATTAGTCCATCTATACTGACATCCATCAGGTTGCAAATTAAAAATAATTTTTTGTCTGCATCTAGCTCTGAAAAAATATTTGGCCTTCTAGCAGTGTGTGTGACTTTCCCTATTAGTCCATCTATACTGACCTCCATCAGGTTGCAAACTGAATATATTTTTTTTCTGCATCTACCTCTGAAAAAATATTTGGGCTTCTAGCTGTGTGTGGGACTTGTTCTATTAGTCCATCTATACTGACCTCCATGAGGTTGCAAACTGAATATAATTTTTTACTGCATCTACCTCTGAAAAAATATTTGGGCTTCTAGCTGTGTGTGGGACTTGTTCTATTAGTCCATCTTTACTGACCTCCATCAGGTTGCAAACTGAATATAATTTTTTTCTGCATCTAGCTCTGAAAAAATATTTGGCCTTCTAGCAGTGTGTGGGACTTTCTCTATTAGTCCATCTATACTGACCTCCATCACGTTGCAAATTCAAAATAATTTTTTGTCTGCATCTAGCTCTGAAAAAATATTTGGCCTTCTAGCAGTGTGTGGGACTTTCTCTATTAGTCCATCTATACTGTCCTCCATCAGGTTGCAAATTAAAAATAATTTTTATCTGTATCTACCTCTGAAAAAATATTTGGGCTTCTAGCTGTGTGTGGGACTTGTTCTATTAGTCCATCTATACTGACCTCCATCAGGTTGCAAACTGAATATAATTTTTTTCTGCATCTAGCTCTGAAAAAATATTTGGCCTTCTAGCAGTGTGTGGGACTTTCTCTATTAGTCCATCTATACTGACCTCCATCAGGTTGCAAATTGAATATAATTTTTTTCTGCATCTAGCTCTGAAAAAATATTTGGGCTTCTAGCAGTGTGTGGGACTGGTTCTATTAGTCCATCTATACTGACCTCCATCAGGTTGCAAACTAAATATAATTTTTTTCAGCATCTAGCTCTGAAAAAATATTTGGCCTTCTAGCAGTGTGTGGGACTTTCTCTATTGGTCCATCTATACTGTCCTCCATCAGGTTGCAAATTAAAAATAATTTTTTGTCTGCATCTAGCTCTGAAAAAATATTTGGCCTTCTAGCAGTGTGTGTGACTTTCTCTATTAGTCCATCTATACTGACCTCCATCAGGTTGCAAACTGAATATATTTTTTTTCTGCATCTACCTCTGAAAAAATATTTGGGCTTCTAGCTGTGTGTGGGACTTGTTCTATTAGTCCATCTATACTGACCTCCATCAGGTTGCAAACTGAATATAATTTTTTTCTGCATCTACCTCTGAAAAAATATTTGGGCTTCTAGCTGTGTGTGGGACTTGTTCTATTAGTCCTTCTTTACTGACCTCCATCAGGTTGCAAACTGAATATATTTTTTTTCTGCATCTAGCTCTGAAAAAATATTTGGCCTTCTAGCAGTGTGTGGGACTTTCTCTATTAGTCCATCTATACTGACCTCCATCAGGTTGCAAATTAAAAATAATTTTTTCTGCATCTAGCTCTGAAAAATATTTGGGCTTCTAGCAGTGTGTGGGACTTTCTCTATTAGTCCATCTATACTGACCTCCATCAGGTTGCAAACTGAATATAATTTTTTTCTGCATCTAGCTCTGAAAAAATATTTGGCCTTCTAGCAGTGTGTGGGACTTTCTCTATTAGTCCATCTATACTGACCTCCATCAGGTTGCAAATTAAAAATAATTTTTATCTGCATCTAGCTCTGAAAAAATATTTGGCCTTCTAGCAGTGTATGGGACTTTCTCTATTAGTCCATGTATACTGACCTCCATCAGCTTGCAAATTAAAAATAATTTTTATCTGCATCTAGCTCTGAAAAAATATTTGGCCTTCTAGCAGTGTGTGGGACTTTCTTTATTAGTCAATCTATACTGACCTCCATCAGGTAGCAAATTAAAAATATTTTTTTGTCTGCATCTAGCTCTGAAAAAATATTTGGCCTTCTAGCAGTGTGTGTGACTTTCTCTATTAGTCCATCTATACTGACCTCCATCAGGTTGCAAACTGAATATATTTTTTTTCTGCATCTACCTCTGAAAAAATATTTGGGCTTCTAGCTGTGTGTGGGACTTGTTCTATTAGTTCATCTATACTGACCTCCATCAGGTTGCAAACTGAATATAATTTTTTTCTGCATCTACCTCTGAAAAAATATTTGGGCTTCTAGCTGGGTGTGGGACTTGTTCTATTAGTCCATCTTTACTGACCTCCATCAGGTTGCAAACTGAATATAATTTTTTTCTGCATCTAGCTCTGAAAAAATATTTGGCCTTCTAACAGTGTGTGGGACTTGTTCTATTAGTCCATCTATACTGACCTCCATCACGTTGCAAATTCAAAATAATTTTTTGTCTGCATCTAGCTCTGAAAAAATATTTGGGCTTCTAGCAGTGTGTGGGACTGGTTCTATTAGTCCATCTATACTGACCTCCATCAGGTTGCAAACTGAATATAATTTTTTTCTGCATCTAGCTCTGAAAAAATATTTGGCCTTCTAGCAGTGTGTGGGACTTTTTCTATTGGTCCATCTATACTGACCTCCATCAGGTTGCAAATTAAAAATAATTTTTTGTCTGCATCTAGCTCTGAAAAAATATTTGGCCTTCTAGCAGTGTGTGTGACTTTCTCTATTAGTCCATCTATACTGACCTCCATCAGGTTGCAAACTGAATATATTTTTTTTCTGCATCTACCTCTGTAAAAATATTTGGGCTTCTAGCTGTGTGTGGGACTTGTTCTATTAGTCCATCTATACTGACCTCCATCAGGTTGCAAACTGAATATAATTTTTTTCTGCATCTACCTCTGAAAAAATATTTGGGCTTCTAGCTGTGTGTGGGACTTGTTCTATTAGTCCTTCTTTACTGACCTCCATCAGGTTGCAAACTGAATATAATTTTTTTCTGCATCTAGCTCTGAAAAAATATTTGGCCTTCTAGCAGTGTGTGGGACTTTCTCTATTAGTCCATCTATACTGACCTCTATCAGGTTGCAAATTAAAAATAATTTTTTCTGCATCTAGCTCTGAAAAATATTTGGGCTTCTAGCAGTGTGTGGGACTTTCTCTATTGGTCCATCTATACTGACCTCCATCAGGTTGCAAACTGAATATAATTTTTTTCTGCATCTACGTCTGAAAAAATATTTGGGCTTCTAGCTGTGTGTGGGACTTGTTCTATTAGTCCATCTATACTGACCTCCATCAGGTTGCAAACTGAATATAATTTTTTTCTGCATCTAGCTCTGAAAAAATATTTGTCCTTCTAGCAGTGTGTGGGACTTTCTCTATTAATCCATCTATACTGACCTCCATCAGGTCGCAAATTGAATTTAATTTCTTTCTGCATCTAGCTCTGAAAAAATATTTGGGCTTCTAGCAGTGTGTGGGACTTGTTCTATTAGTCCATCTATACTGACCTCCATCAGGTTGCAAACTGAATATAATTTTTTTTGTCATCTAGCTCTGAAAAAATATTTGGCCTTCTAGCAGTTTGTGGGACTTGTTCTATTAGTCCATCTATACTGACCTCCATCACGCTGCAAATTCAAAATAATTTTTTGTCTGCATCTAGCTCTGAAAAAATATTTGGCCTTCTAGCAGTGTGTGGGACTTGTTCTATTAGTCCATCTATACTGACCTCCATCAGGTTGCAAATTGAATTTAATTTTTTTCTGCATCTAACCCAGCCAATAGTTTTCGCCTAATACCACAGTTTGGCCACTCAGCTCTGCTCGGTTCCCATCCATTGTTTTTTTGTGCAAACAACTCCAGAGTTGTGAATTAGTTAACCACCAAAATGAGTGGAAAAAGGCCTGCTGCTGGTGGAAAGGGTAATAGGCATGTTGGGAAGGGGAAAAAAGGTTGTGTCCGTGGGGTAGGTGTTAAAGCAACAGTAACATCTGCAGAAGAAAGACCATCTTCCAGCCAAACTAAAATGTCTACTTCTTTTAGCAGACAATGTGATAAGATCCCTTTCTTAAGGCCACGCCAATCGCTAAAAATTCCAGATGAGCCACAAAAACAGCAGGTGCTTCAACGGATATCAAGTGTTCCTTTAAGTGGGCTCTCCTCCACATCAACTTCAACAAACCAAATACTCCAGTCCTCAAAGGTGTCACCCCAATCGCACTTGCTTCCTCACAGCTCCCAAATTTCCAGCTGCCCGTCTGAGTATGAGGTAGAACAGATGGTTGAGTCTGCAGAGCTGTTTACTCATACTATAGCCTGAGAATCAGAGGTCGACTCCAGCTCTTCTGTGAATCCAGACGAGGAAATGATCTGCACTGATGCCCAGAATCTTTGAGTCGGATCCAGGACCAGACGCAGAAGGTTCTGACCATAATGTAGACCCTCATTCCCAAACTGTAACTCCTGTTGGTGGAGTCAATGAGGAAGACGATGATGAGACTCAAATACCTGATTGGAGTGACAACTTTAGTTTTTTGTCAGGGCAGGAACAGGTTGGCTCTGAGGACGACGGGTGTGATAACGCACAGGGTGATGATGATGAGGTTGGAGATCCCACTTACTGTCAACCCACAGTCAGCCAAGAGATGAGGTCAGCAGAGGAGGTGGAGGAGGATGCTAGTGACGAGGTCAGGTTGCGCCTTCCTGGACAGAGACGTAGTACTGGAAGCACGTCAACAACTGCATCCTCAAACACGACTCTGCCTCTCACCACAAGTCGTGGTGGCTCTTCAGGTCGCATGGGTGCTAAGCCTTGCATAGCCTGGGCATTTTTTCAGATCGATAAAGATGACCCAACTCGTGTTATCTGTAACATTTGTCAGCAAAAGCTAAGTAGAGGCCAAAAAATACATAGTTTGAGTACTTCATGCATAAACCGGCACATGGACATGAAGCATAAGTTGCAGTGGGAAGCTCACTGTGCTACAATGCGGCCTAGCCGGCCGGGCCAACCACCGTCTGCCATATCTTGTGCATCCGCGGCCTCTTCATCCACTGTGACTGGGGGGACAGCAGTCTCACCTGTTTTGGGGCGCAGACCTGCCACCTCTTTACCCACAACAGCCAGCGTGATTGGCAGGTCATCATTTTCTTTGGAGGTGGTAACACCAGCTGGTGTTGAGCGCTGTCCGACATCCATAGCACCACCTTTGGATCAAGGCAACCTAACATGTCCGCCTGCATCTTC
Organism: Phyllobates terribilis; assembly: GCF_046119375.1. NCBI lineage: Eukaryota > Metazoa > Chordata > Amphibia > Anura > Dendrobatidae > Phyllobates > Phyllobates terribilis. The sequence goes on from NW_027362769.1 coordinate 291,471,445, forward strand.
CTCACAGACCGGCAGTTTGCCGGGGACACCCTTATCAACCCCGTCTAAGCACAATAGCCAGCCCTCGGTCCCTCAGATGTGGACAAGTAAAAGACCATTTCCTCCTAGCCATGAGAAAGCTAAGAGGTTGAATTTCACCATCTGCAAGCTCTTGGCTACAGAAATGCTGCCTTTCCGCCTGGTGGACACAGAGGATTTTCGAGACCTTATGTCCGTCGCAGTGCCCCAGTACCAGATGCCCAGTCGGCACTACTTCTCAAAGAAAGGTGTGCCTGCGCTCCACCAGCATGTCGCACCCAACATCACCGCTTCTTTGAGAAACTCTGTGTGTGACAGGGTGCATTTCACCACAGACACTTGGACAAGTAGGCATGGACAGGGCTGTTACATGTCGCTGACTGGGCACTGGGTAACTATGGTGACAGCAGGACAAGGGGCTGCTGTCCAAGTCTTGCCGTCCCCACGAGTTGTGCGTCAATCCTCTTTATCTCAAAGTTCCTCCACTGCTTCTGCATCCTCAACCTCCTCTCGGTCCTCCACCTGCACCCAAAGCCTGTCTGGTCATGCCACAAGCTTTCTAACTGCGCAGAAGGGATCCTGCACACCTCCTTACTATGCTGGCAGTAGGGCTCAACGTCATCAGGCGGTTTTTACTTTGAAATGTCTGGGAAATGTGAGTCACACAGCTGAGGAGTTGTGGTCAGCTCTGGAGAACCAATTTCATGAATGGTTGTCTCCACTGGACCTGAAACCAGGGAAGGCCTTGTGCGACAATGCTGCAAACCTGGGTGCGGCCCTTCACCGGGGCAATGTCACACACGTGCCTTGTATGGCTCACGTGTTGAACCTGATTGTCCAGCAATTTTTAGCCCACTATCCCGGACTAGATGGCCTTCTGCAGAGGGCACGGTCGCTGTGTGCTCACTTCCGCCATTCGCATCCCGCAGCTCAGCGACTTACATCTCTACAGAAGTCGTTGGGCCTGCCACTTCACCGGCTAAAATGCGATGTGCCTACCCGGTGGAATTCAACTCTGCTCATGTTGCAGCGACTGTGGCAGCACCGACAAGCCCTGGTGCAATACGTTCTGACGTATAGCCTGGGCCAACGAGATCCAGAGGTGGGGCAAATCACGCTGGAGGAGTGGTCTCAGATCAGGGACCTATGCACCCTTCTGCACAGTTTTGAAATGGCGACGAAGATGTTTAGTGCTGATGATGCCATTATCAGCATGACTATTCCAGTGATTTACATGCTGGAGCACATGTTAAACAGAATTCGGAGTCAGGTGGTGGCACAAGAGGAGGTGGAGGAAGTAGAGGAGGAGGAGTTGTATGCGGAAGGTCTAACATCTGCAAGGTCCAGACGGTCGGCAGCACCAAGGCGGCAGGCATGTGAGGGTGGGGGAGATGGTTTTACGAGGGCGCATGGTAGCAGCCAAACTAGTGAGGAAGGTGCAGGAGCCCAGTAAGAAGTGGAGGACGAACTGATGGAAGACTCATCAGATGAGGGAGACCTTGATCACATTTCTGTTGTGCGAGGTTGGGGGGAGAGGACAGAGGAAGGAAGCATGATTGTTACCTCGCCACCAACACAACAGGGACTTGGTGCTCCTGGATGCGCAACACACATGAGTGCCTTCTTGCTGCACTACCTGCAACATGACCCTCGAATTGTGAGAATTAGAAATAATCCTGACTACTGGGTTGCCACACTTTTAGATCCCCGGTACAAAAGTAAATTTGCAGAAATTATTCCTGCCATAGAAAGGGATGCACGCATGCAGGAGTATCAGCAGAGACTGTTGCAGAATCTTACATGTGCTTTTCCACAAAACACCAGTGGTGCACGTAGTGAATCTCACAGTTCCAACTTGCCAAGCTTGGGACCATCGAGTGTTCAGCACTCAAACCGTAACAGAACCACAGTATCTGCTGGTAACATCAATTTTGCGGAATCATTTCACCACTTTTTTAGCCCATCCTTTGCAAGGCCACAGGAGACAAGAAGTCTGACACATAGTCAACGCCTAGAGATGATGGTATAGGAGTATCTCCAAGTAAACATTGAAGCCATGACTGTGTCACTGGACCCTTGCTCTTTTGGGCTTCCAATCTGGATAAATGGCCGGAGCTAGCCACTTACGCCTTGGAGATCTTGTCATGCCCCGCAGCCAGCGTTCTGTCTGAACGTGTGTTCAGCGCTGCTGGTGGTGTGCTGACAGATAAGCGCACGCGGCTCTCCATTGATAATGTAGACAGACTCACGTTCATAAAGATGAACAAATCATGGATCCGAAACGACTTTTCTAACTCTGTGTCATCTTGGGGAGAGTAAAAGCTTGATGATTGGTTAAAATCACCTCACCAACCGTTTTAAGCTTTCAAATTACTAATCATGTTTATCTGTATCTTGGCTGGAAAATAATTTGGGCTTTGTAGCAGTGTGCAGCACTGATTCTATTAGGCCATCTATAATAAGCTCCACCAGATTTAAAATTACTAATCATGTTTTTCTGTATCTTGGCTGGAAAATAATTTGGGCTTTGTAGCAGTGTGCAGCACTGATTCTATTAGGCCATCTATACAAAGCTCCACCAGATTTAAAATTAATAATAATTTTTAGCTGCATCTAGCCCGGAAAATAATTTTGGGGCTCCGAGATGCGCAAGACACATAAGTGCCTTCTTGCTGCACTACCTGCAACATGACCCTCATATTGTCAGAATTCGAAGTAATCATGACTACTGGGTTGCCACACTCTTAGATCCCCCAAACTTTTCGATCAACCTTTTCATTATAATAAAGACCAAAAAAATGGTCATTTTTGAAATTATAAGCATTAGCAGGTTATTAGAAACTGAAATCAAACAGTTTACAACTCAAAACTTTATTCTAGGTGATGTTACATTTGCACATAGGACCCCTTGTTCGAAAGGAGCTTCTGAACTCTCTCGTCCATTGAATTTGTCAGGTTTTGGATGGTTTCTGCTTCAATTGTTTTGCATGAGGACAGAATACCCTCCCAGAGCTGTTGCTTAGATGTGAACTGCCTCCCGCCATCATAGACACTCCTTTTGATGTTGCTCCAGAGGTTCTGAATGGGGTAGAGGTCAGGGGAGCATGGGGGTCACACCATAAGTTTGTCCCCTTTTATGCCCATATCAGCCAGAGATGCAGATGTTTTATGTGCAGCATGAGATGGTGCATTATCATGCATAAAAATGATCTTGCTGTGGAATACACGGTTCTTCTTCTTGAACCATGGCAGGAAGTGCTGTTTGAGAAACTCCACATACATTATGGAGTTCATCTTTACCCCTTCATTGATCCTAAAGGGGCCGACAATCTCTCTCCCCATGATTCCAGCCCAAAACATTACTCCACCTCCTCCTTGTTGGCGCTGTAGCCGTGATTGCGTGGGGTGTCCATCAACCAGCCATCCTCCACTCCATCCATCTGGACCATCGAGCGCTGCACGGCACTCATCCGTGAACAAAACTGTTTTGAAATCAGTCTTCATGTAATGTTTGGCCCACTGGAGCCGTTTCTGCTTGTGTGAAGTGGATAGAGGATGTCGACAGGATGGCGTATGCACAGCTGCAAACCTCTGAAGGACCCTGCATCTTGTTGTTCGGGGGACGTTGGAGTCACCAGCAGCTTCAAAAATTTGTCTGCTGCTATGACGAGGCTTTTTTGCCGCTGCTCTTTTAACCTGACGTAATTGCCTGTAGGAAAGAGTCCTCAATTTGCCCTTATCAGCACGCACACGTGTGTACTGTGAATCAGCTACATACTTCTTGATTGCCAAGACACTTCATCCTGATCATCGCACAATGTTGATTGTAGTCATGCCTTGACCTAAACACTCCACAATTTGTTGCTTCTCAGCAGCCGACACATCCTTTTTCTTTCCCATTTTGGCAGAAAATGTAGGCTGCTTAATAATGTGGGACAGCCTTCTTAAGTAGTCTTGCCTTTCATTAGACACACCTGCCAAACTAATTAGCACAGGTGTCTGCAATTGCTTACAGTGATATAAAGAGCCCTGACACACATCACCATCAATGAGTTTAACTGACAAACAAACAAATTCTTCCCTTATCACTCCTAAACACTTTTTGCATAATAATTTGGAACACAGCGTACATGTGCTTTTCCACAAAACACCAGTGGTTCACGTTGTGAATCTTACAGTTCTAACTTGCCAACCGTGGTCTGTATGGAGTTGTTCAATAAAGGGCCCAAAATTAAGATAACATAGATGGGAGACGTCTCTATGAATAGGAATTCCTAAGTATTTGATACCCTGTGAGGGCCAGGCAAAGGGAAAGTTGGACTGTATGGAATCCTGTATGGATTTGGGGAGGGAGACATCGAGGGCCTCAGACTTCGCTGCATTGATTTTAAAATTTGACCATGTAACAAAGTGATCTATTTCAGCCATAACAGCATGGATGGATATATGTGATTGAGTGATATATACTAGGACATCATCAGCAAATAGAGAGCACTTGTACTCGGTGCCTCCCACCTCAATCCACCTAATATTGGGGTTATGGCGAATTGATGAGAGCAGGTGCTCCGTCACTAGGATGTATAAGAGAGGGGACAGAGGACATCCCTGCCTTGTCCCATTGGTGATTGTGAAAGGTGATGAAAATGTTCTGATGCACCCCCTGGGCCTTGGGACACCCGGAGCTGGACCCTTTTTGGTGGATGCTGGTGGTTGTAGTCTCCGTGGCGGCGACCCGGTTCCGTGGCTCAGGGCGGTCAAACCAGTGGCGGAACTATTTATGTGGTTTTGATGTTTAAATGTCCGACTACGCCACCCGTGGATTGCGGTCAGAGTGGACCGCCGCTGCAGGGCAGACCGCTGAGGCTGGTGTTGTGGGTGCAGCAGAGCATAGCATAACTCCCCACGGGAGGAGTATAGCCTCAGGGCAGTGTATGCGGAGGATGGGGGTGATGGTGCAGGGCAGCAGCAGTAACGACACGGAGTCAGTGATGCAGTCCAGGGCCTTTACTCACAGTTCTTATTATCCAGACCACGTCTGCAGGTAACGGCTGCCCACGTCGTACTGTGCTCACCAGGTGAGGGGCTCAGACAACTCCCAGATAACTTTGGAGCGCTTCACAGGACCCCCTTTGTGTGTCCTTTGTCTGGCCTTTCTTACCAACCCTTCTGTCCGGCTGCCTCGGGCCTCCTCTTGGTAAACTTGGCGCCAGTTTCCCTGACCCTATGTGGTGCCATCCTAGCGAGTGTAGCGAGCGGCTGCGCCACATAAAATGTCACAGCCTCCGGTTTCTAGCTGAGGGTCGTTTCCTGCCTCCACTAGTTTCGGGGACCCGTCTCCCCCTTTGGCCTGACCCCTCCACGCAGGTGGATTCGGGCGTGCGGTGGCGACTCGCCCGTCCGCACCCCTGGGATCCCTTCGTTCCTCGTTCCTGGAGCCTTCTCCGCTCCTTTTCCTTCCTTCTCCCTCTTCCAAGCCTAGGCCTCTGTTACTAGGCCCGCCTCCGGAGCAGAGCTCATGCAGAGCACCTGCTCCCTGTCACTTCTGCTCAGACTTCTCTGCACTGAACTAAGATGGTGCCCACCTTTTATACTCCCTTCTCAATGCACCCAGGAACTGCTTCCTCCCTGCTCCTGCACTACAGGGTTCCCCTTCCTCAGTGTTCCCTCCCCCCACTCAAGCCAGGGACAGGGACTGTCGTGCCCATCTCAGGGGCATATTGATCGCCCTGCCCCACTGCAATGTGGTGTAATGCATGCAGGTGTCGGGTCCTGATCCACACTCCATCCTTACCTGAGAGTGAGATATCACACCTCTGGGTGAGGTGCAATACCTCTGTAGCAACCAAGCCCTCAGGGTGCTACAGTTCCATTTATCTTCAGCCTAGGTGACGTATTGCAATACAGGGCCGTGATTTTGGCTATAAAATGGTCCCCTAGACCCCTACCCCAAGCTTTTTAAGAGAATCATATATGGCATGCCAGGAGACTCTATGGAATGCTTTCTCAGCATCCAACGAGAGTATATAATTACAAATTTTTAACTGCATCTAGCCCAGGAAATACTTTGTGCCTAGTAGCAGTGTCTGCTAGTCAGCGGATTATCCCGGCTGTTAAGCAAGCTACACCACCTGTAGTTTGGACACTTAATTTTTTCAAAGGAAATGCTTCGGGACCACGGGATACTCAGTGAAGAGCATCAGGAGGCACCCCAAGGCATAGGGGCTGGGACTGGCAGTAGGATGCCTTGCGGTAGACAGCCGAGCTCGATCCTTAAAAAGCTTTTTAACTGCAGCAGCTTTAGTGGACGCTACTGGAGCTGGAATTACGCGGCTGCTGGCATGAGACTTGCCCTCCAATAGATCCTTGTAAATGGATTTAAAGTGTATTCATTCAAATTAGAGAGACAATTTAAATTAAAAAGCTTAGAGCTGCCTCCACCACAGGGGGGCTCGCTCGACCCACCAGCGGACAGGCACAAGTATTGGGAGAGGGGGGCTGGCCGTCAGGGTTCACCGCGGCTCTGGCACAAACCCGGCGACACTGAGGTGGCACAGGCAGGAAAGGACTGGCCGTGTCGGCTTCTCACTTTTTGGATTTTAGAAGGGCATGACATGCCTATATCTGTGTCTCCCCCTCCTTTTACTCCTCCACTTCTTTTCTTTTCGCATGACTATACGTACTTGTCACTTTTCCATGTGTTAGTTGTGTCTTCTGAGCAGTTTGTCAGCTTTTGGACACCTTTGAAGGTGTTTTCTATGTGTTTCTATGTGTTTTTATTTGCCTGCCATCGGTTTTAACGGTGTTTGAAGGTGTTCGACGAACCGAACCGAACTCGAACACTACGGGGGTGGCTCAACACTAATAGTGTTAGGCGTCGGTCTGGTGCTGGATTCGAAATGGGTCCAGGACCTTCTGTGGTCTTCTGTTTCGGTCCTGCCAGGGCTAATGCTGCTCAGCATCACCGTCAGCCTCAACGCCTAGCTGGTCCATGAGCACTGTTTATCTCCCAGGTAGTTGTGCCTAGCAATGTTAAGCCTGGGTTGCAGAGGGAGACAGGGCTTGTGGAATCTAAGTCCAGGATTTGGCGCACTGAGCATGTCCGTGACCTGGCGGATCATGATTGGTGGGTTGCCACCCACCTAATCCGGTGACCTGGCACTGCCTGATTGGTCCGTGGGTAACGTCACCAATGGCGCGTCGGTGGGCAGGGCTTAGTCTTTAAAAAGCCCGCCCACAAACATGGCGACGCGCTCAGATCATTTGAGCTTGTGATGCTGTTGTGTGGACGAATGTATTCCACGTGCTCCCTAGCTGCTCTCTCCGTGACCTGCCGATGCCAGAGTTCGCTCGGCTGATTAGCACAGGTCACTCAGGCAGGCTTAGATTTGATTAGGCAGGTAGCTACGTCTTGCAGCCTGGCTCAGCCAAAGGGGTCGCTTAACACCTCGAGCAGCCTGCAGATGTCCTGTCCACGGTTATCGCCTGTCAGCCACGTGGGTAGTACCCTTCAGTCCGGTGGCACGCCGGCTGGAGGCACATGTACCCGTCGCGTAGTCACACACGCATCCTAGCACCAACCCCTACTGCGTAGCTCCTGTATCGAAGACAGGGCTACTGCTTCTTCCCCGGTCGCACGTCTCCCTGCGGTTCTTAGAAATTGTGTGAACCGCTGAAACCCGCTCCGTGTGCTTTAACACGGATTGGTTTTCAGTTCAGTAGGTGCTATCCCGGGCACTCTTCTCCCGTGCAGTTAACGGAGATAGAGCGTACCGCTATACCCGTTCCTGTATGGAGAAACACAGAAGGGCTTAATATTTAAGTTGTCGCTTTCCTTTCCACCCGGAAAGTGTTCGGCAACAGTCCTCCAGGCTGCATTGCGGACCCCGGGGTCGGTTGCTTTCCATTAAAATAAAGTTGTCTGCAACCACCCTCCTAACAGTATCTGAGCGCCAGGGTCTTGCCGAACATGGCCGACAATAAACAACTGTACATACAGCAACTGGAGGCCAGACTTAAATCTCTGGAACAAATTGCTCCGGTCGCTGATATCACTGCAGTAGCTACCCAGGCGGCTTCTCTAGCAGCCAATATTATTAACTCAGCTGCGGTGAATTCTACAACCACTGCAAGTGCCCCATTACCCCATTTTGCTCTCCCGGAAAAATTTTCTGGAGATAGTAAACTTTGCAGGGGTTTTATTAACATATGCTCCATTCATTTGGAGATGATGGAGGCATGGTTCCCCTCTAAAAGAGCCAAAGTGAGATATATAATTTCATTACTCTCTCACAGGGCTCTGGAGTGGGCTACTCCTCTATGGGAGCGTAACGACCCAATTGTAGTAAATGCGGGTCTATTCCTTTAGACTCTAAAAAGTGTTTTTCTGGGTCCTCAGGTCACGCATGATATGGCTCTCAAGCTTCTTGCGTTGGTCCAGGGTTCAGCCACCGCCAGCCACAATGCCGTCCAGTTCAGAACCCTAGCGGCTGAACTGGATTGGCCTGAGCGGTCGCTTATCCCAGTATTCTGGAGGGGCCTGGCTGGCATATTAAAGATGCTTTATCTACCAGAGAAATCCCGACCTCTCTAGAGGAGTTAATATCTCTCGCTGACCGTATTGTCTTGCGTCATGCAGAACACAAGTTAGAGCTGGAGGTTGCCAGACCTCAATATCTGTTGGCACCATCCGCCTTTAGACCCATTTTCAAACCCAAGACACTCGACCCGGAGCCTAAGGCTATGGATGCACCCCGGTCTAAGTCTAGTTCCTCTCATTCCCGTTCTGCACATATCTCGGAGCACCCCGTAAATAAGGGTTCCAAGCAGTCGGTAAAACGAGTAGGTCTTACCACCGTTGGAGGAGGGGTATTAAATTCCGGGACTTCTTCCTCCAAATTATTACATAATGTGACTTTGTCCTTTGGTAAAGCTGCAGTCACTGCCAAGGCGTGGGTGGATTCTGGTGCTGATGGCAATTTTTTATCATCTACGTTTGCCCAGAGGCATGCCATCCCTATTAAGTTACTCTCAAGACCAATGAACATTAGTATTGTCAATGATTCACTCCTGGATGTACAAATCACCCACCAGTCGATTCCTCTCACCATGTCATTTTCCCAGGGCCACCGGGAGGTTATTTCATTTCTTATTATTCCCGGTGGATTAGACGAGGTATTATTGGGGCTCGCCTGGTTACGTTGTCATACTCCACACATTGACTGGAATACGGGGAGAATTTCTTCCTGAAGTGAGAATTGTACATCTCAGTGTTTGGTCAAAGTCACCCGGAGGGTAGTCTCTGATCTTCCTATCATTGCGACATCCGGTACAGAGTCCTTGTCTGTTTACAGGACCCGGGCCTTATCCGATTTTGTCGCAAAGAACTCTCAGGAAGAGAGGGTGGCTGCAGTGTCCTCCAACCCGGTTCCGTCTGGGAGGACGTTTGTTCCCCCTAATCTACGGAGTATGGTGCTTTCCTGGGCTCATGCCCCTAAGACCAGAGCTCACCTGGGGGTCAAACGTACCACTAAGTCCCTTCTACGGTCCTATTGGTGGCCCCGGTGGCGTCAGGACATCAAGGACTTTGTTCTCGCGTGTCCCGTCTGTGCGAGAGATAAGGCGGGTCCTTTCTCCATGTCACCCGTGAAGGATCCCACACATAGAGAACCAGTTGTCACTTCTTGCCATCCTGCTTCCCGTCCTAAAAGAGGGTACCCTGTACACCGGAGGGGTCACTGTTTCGTGAATCCTCTCTCTGACCCGTTGGACCACATCATTGCCCCCCGGCTCATGGAGGAAAATGAGCGTCAAGTGGAGGGGGATGTTAGAGGGGGGGATAAGGTTAGGCATCGGTCTGGTGCTGGATTTGAAATGGGTCCAGGACCTTCTGTGGTCTCCCTTTTCGGTCCAGCCAGGGCTGATGCTTCTCAGCATCGCCATCAGTCTCAACGCCTAGCTGGTCCGCGAGCACTGTTTATCTCCCAGGTAGTTGTGCCTAGCAATGTTAAGCCTGGGTTGCAGAGGGAGACAGGGCTTGTGGAATCTAAGTCCAGGATTTGCCGCACTGAGCATGTCCGTGACCTGGCGGATCATGATTGGTGGGTTGGCACCCACCTGACCCGGTGACCTGGCACCGCCTGATTGGTCCACGGGTAACGTCACCAATGGCGCGTCGGTGGGCAGGGCTTAGTCTTTAAAAGGCCCACCCACAAACATGGTGACGCGCTCAGATCATTTGAGCTTGTGATGCTGTTGTGTGGACGAGTGTATTCCACGTGCTCCCTAGCTGCTCTCTCCGTGACCTAATTTGAGGTAATTGTTAATATTATTATTACACCTACTACATATTGGGTTAGGATCTTGGAGATGGGAAAAAAAAGTAGTGAGGAAGGAAAAGGAAAGGATGAACATTTAGGGTGCATGGTCAATCCAGCAGGTGAGACACCTGTGGAAAAGGACCCATCACAAGGTTCAAATTTGCCTGTGAAGCATAAAAAAACATATTATGTGAAAAAAAAATATTATACTCACCCTCTGCTAACCACTCCCACCCTTCAACTACTCACTGCCACCCGTCCGGTCTTTGTCGCATCTTCTGATCGCTCCATTCACATTAAAATCTTCTATCTTCTCGCACTGTGCTGGATTTCCAGGTGTAATGGAATCTGGGATGTGGGATCTCAAAGGCATCATGTCATTACTATGTGTGACGTGACCTCCCACGCGCCTGCACAGAACTTATCTGAGCGACATGACTCACAGAAGTCCAGCACAGTGCAAGATTGCAATATGAGCGGCAGGGGATCAGAAGATGTGGTGAGGACTGGAAGGGTGGCAGCGAGTAATAGAGGGGCCAGAGTGGGAAGCAGTGAGATGAGTATAAGAAGTATTTTAATTTTAACCTTTGGAATACCCATTATGGTTAAGAAATATGGCAGTCCCCATTTTGCTGAATCTGCATGGTGAATGCAGATTTTTACAAATTCTGGTAGAACTCAATTCCACTCATATTAATTCACTCATCTCTAGTCTGTTCCCATTACTTGTTTCTCTGGATACAAAGAATGAAGAGGGACTTTAATCTATGAATCATGTGTACTGATAGAATATTAAACTTCTCCTAGAACTGAAAAATATGCTTAACCTTCCTTATTTGGATACTGACATTTCTATCCAATCCATTTGGAATACATGATAACATTTATCAAAGAAATTATGTAAAGTTAAAGAAGTACTAATCTACCGTTGTAGAATCACTTTTCTAGCAGCTACAGAGATTTAGAAGAACGTTTTTGCTATAATAGAGTATGCTATTTCTTGTAGGTAGTTATGCATCAGTTGGCGGAATGCCACAAAGTACCCATTCTAGGGTAATTAAAAAGATAGGAGTAGATAGTAAAAAAAAACAACAACATTTTCATAATAAATGTAGAAGACCGGTATATGGTGTGTGGTGCATTAAATTTTGGGCAGATATGCACTGAGAAATTTCCTTTAAAAAAAAATCACCTCTTGGGAGAAATTTTATTTGCTTTATTCTCAGCTGGTAGGCCGGTGTCCACAGGAGAATAAGTCTTCGAAATCCTTGTCTGACAGGTGTCATATAACAGCATTAATTTGCAGGTTTGGGGAAAGTTATGTTGTGGTGGAGTCTCAATTATTAGTTATTTAAGGATGATGTTTTGTTATGTCTCTCAGTGTTTATATACAATTTACATACGAGCAGAGTGACTGTTGTGGAAACTTGATTATTGAATAATGTTAGGCGCCGGGTGCTTGCTTGATCAGAAATGGGTTCTGAGTCAGTGGTCTCCCATTCTGGTTCAGCCAGGGCTGATGCTGCACAGCATCACCGTCAGTCCCAGCGCCTAGCCAATGCACTAGATGTGCAAGTTGTATCTTGGGTGTTTGTGCCTAGCACTATGAAGTATAGGTTGCGGAGGGAGTCAGGGCTCCGGCAGCCTAAGTCCAAGATGCATCACACTGAGCATGCCCGTGACTTGGTGGTTCGGGAACCAGCTGAACCGGTGACCTGGCACCGCCTGATTGGTCACAGGTGACGTCACCAATGGTGCGACAGTGGGGCAGGGCTTAATCTTTAAAAGGCCAGCCCACAAACATGGCAGCGCACTCAGATCATAGAGCATGATGCTGTTGTGTGGACGTCTGTGCTCCACGTGTAGTTTCTGCTAGGCTGTTTAGCTCCATAGAGGCAGGCTAGTGGAAGTAGGCAGGTAGCTTCGCCTTGCAGACTGGCTCTGTCAGTGGGGGTCGCCTTACACCCCGAGCAGCCTGCAGGACCATGTGGAGAAACACTCCTCTGTCCGGTAGCACGCCGGCAGAGGGCACTTACCCGTCGGCGTGAGTCACACGCATCTTAGCGCCATTTCCTACAGCATAGCGCCTGTATCGAAGACAAGGCTACTGCTTTTCCCCCGGTCGCACGTCTCCCTGCTTTTCTTGGAGATTGTGTGAACCGCTGAAATCTGCTCCGTGTGCATTAACACGGAGTGGTTCTTCAGTTAAGTAGGTGCTATCCCGGTCACTCTTCTCCGTTGCAGTTAACGGAGATAGAGCGAACCGCTATACCCGTTCCTGTGTGCTATAACACGGAAGGGTTTAACATTTAAGTTGGTTACTTTGCTTTCCACCCGGAAAGTGTTCGGCAGGCCAGGCTGCATCGTGGACCCCGGGGTCGGTTGCGTTCCATTTTAATAAAGTCTGCAACCGCCCTCCTAACAAATAAATGGTAAACGCAATGAACAATTTGGTTTTAAACCCAGGTGTAGTTTGGTCTTACTTCATGTCTTTCATGTTGGGAGGTTCTGACATCTGTAGAGAGACTTGCGTAAGGGGTTTGTAATAGGGTGGTCAGATTTAGGGAGAGGATCTACAGACAGAGCGCCTCCCTCCTCCTCCTCCTATCTACATAGAATCATATCAGTGGCAGCTCTCATCTCTTATTTCAGTGATGTAAAAATCTGTCTTCACTGAATACACATTTTACCCTGAATTAATAATTTTGAGAATGAATGATCAGTCCTGAGAGAGAGAGAAGCAGATTTCTCTGCTAAGATATAGTACAAAATTTCTTATTTTTTTTGTAGGAAACCATTGATTTATGAAATACAAATTAACACTACAGTTACTCTTTAAGTCATAAATTGCTCACTGTAATGAATCAGACTTCTGTTCACAGTGACAATATGTGTTTATAATAAAAACATTATTGCGCAATGTACTTTTACTAACTGCCCATTTATCAGAACAGTCCACTTATCCTCCCAATCAGCTGGGGCACATTATAAGATTTTCTTGGTATTTAATCAAGTAAAATATATTTTCCATTTTCACGGTCTTGTGAGACCATATTGTCCTTTAATCCACGATTTGTAGACTATTGACAACTTTATCCAGTGATGCTACATAGAGACTTAGTGAACCAAAGGGAATAAGATCCTTTATTTTAGAGAAGGTTTGGCAGCACAATATCAAGAAATGACATTTTAGGCTATGGTCAAATTTGCGTTGAGAACCTCTGTTGCATATTTTTTTAAACAAAAATAATTCACAAGTAGTGCAGCATACTGAGCTATTATATCTAGTAAAAAATGGACGCAATAATGGAAACCCATCTGACACCATTATGTCAGTGGGGTATATTTGGTGGTGTTGGTATCTGTCAGTCTTGGTACTGGCAAAACTGTGATTTTTTTCTGTTTATTTGTTCCTGTAAAGTAATAGAAAATGGAAATAGAAGCTAAGATTTGAACAAAGCCTTTTTTCACCAGATCTTTCATATTTTTCCAAAGATGAGGCTGCCACTTGGATCACTGTTATATTACTTGATCGTGTCCTAATTTTAGCTATCCATTCACCCGTTTTCTATGTGAGCAATAAATGCATGTTTCATTTCTAAAGTAAGTAACTTTGTAACTCAGAAAATGCCATTCTTATGCCTGTGCTAACACAAGTTGCTAAAATAAAGCCTGAAAATGAACATCCCGTGCATCAGTCTTCTGCAGCCCTGGGAAATTTCAAGAAAATTACTCTTTCAGAGATATCTGTGTTTATCAAGGCTCTCATCTCCACAGCTGGAATACAGAAATAAAGAAAGGGGGAGAAATAATGTTAAAAACAGTCATCATTGCAGTCATGCAGGCAAAAAAATATGGCAAAAAATGGTCTAAGAAATTGCTGTTGCTCTGGAATAAGTGTGCTGGCTTATGTGAGGGGTTTAATCATATTGAACACTCAGATGCTATCAGAAGCATTGTATATCTCTGTGAAAGGACTGTTTCTTTCAAGCGCAAATGTCATGTCGTCTTGTACGATCATTATTCGCAGAGCAGCTATTCCAGAGTACATTCAATCCTCTCCATAAAATGCTTTTATTTGTCTTCCTAAGTTTCAGCCAGGTAGTCCGACCAGCAGCTTCCTATAAAAGCAATAATACTGGAAGCAAATGCAAGGTTTGACTGCAGTCTCATATAATGTCATGGTGGGAAGATATATCCTGCGGAGTGCCAAGCTCACAAATGTTTTCCCGGAATGCTTTTAATTGAATTATCCTATATACTGTGTATACACAGTACAGATGTGTGTGTATAATCAAATATTGAACATAGGAGGCATTATTTATCACGTCTAGCAAAACTTTTCAACCATTTATTAGAAGATATGTTTTAACCCCTTCCCTCCTCAGCTAGTTTTGGCATTTGTGATCAAGGCCCAATTAACTTGTGTTATGTGTCATTCTTAGAGATAAGCGGATCAGGCAATATTCTAATTCTCCTGTTCATGCGACTTTTTCTGAGAAATTTGATCTGCTAACAAGTTATTCTTCATAAATTTAATTTCCCTTATTATGTTTTGGTGTCTCTGTAGACCCCAGAGCATATTAAACGTAAAGTGTATTAAGTAAGTAAATACTTATACTCACCTCACCGATCACTTTTCTGGCACCTCCTCTGTAGTGTTGAGCGAGTATGTTCTGTCCGAGTATGCTCGGGCCGAGCTCCGAGTATTTACAGCTGCTCGGTGATATGGTTAAATCACTCCCGTGTGCATGATTTGCAACTGTTTGGCAGCTTTATTACATGTGAGGAATGTATAAGAAATAGACATTCCTCCCATGTAATAAAACTGTCAAACAGTCGCAAATCATGCACACGGGAGTGATTCAAG
This sequence comes from Phyllobates terribilis, assembly GCF_046119375.1. Taxonomy (NCBI): domain Eukaryota; kingdom Metazoa; phylum Chordata; class Amphibia; order Anura; family Dendrobatidae; genus Phyllobates; species Phyllobates terribilis. The sequence continues at coordinate 291,486,649 of NW_027362769.1, forward strand.
CATATCACCGAGCAGCTATAAATACTCGGTGCTCGGCCCGAGCGTACTCGGCGAAAGGGTTATAACAGAACATACTCGCTCAACACTACTCCTCTGCTTTCCATTATCTGTATGGTCCTCATTGCATCTTCAGATCACCACCACTTGTGCTTAAATACCCAGGCCTCTCATGGTGGGCCAGGACATCTGGCTTTTATGGAGCTCCGGAGGGTTCTGCGCTTGCTCACGCGAAGTCACGATGCCCGCCGTGACAGCATAAAACCGTGAACTTTTGCATTCTTATGCAGAACCCTCATGAGCCCTCATCAAAGCCAGAAGTCCTGGTCTAGTGTGAAAGTCATGGTCAGTGTGAGCAGAGGCAGTGTAAAGAGGCAGTGTAAAGATGCAGCAAAGACTGGATGGGTGATGCAGAGGGGCTGGAGACATGAGTATAAAGATTATTTTTTTCTTTTAACATTTTGATGGCCTTTAACCATTCAGAAAAATGCTAGGGGAAATTTAGGCCAATATGTTTTGTGTTTATTTATGAAAATATCTGAAATTAGCTGAAAATGTTGGAAATATTAGAATTTACAACTATCAATTTATATTTCCCTAAAAGAAACCTGACCACTCCCCCATGTTTTTCAAACCACCACTATGTATTTATTCTTATGTTAATACAGCTCTCTGCAAATCTCACACCTGTGCGTGACTTTCATCTTTTCAAGCCAGCGGGCAATGAAGCCTGGTGTATTCCCGCATGTGCAAGATTTCCAAAGGACCGGCAGTGATGCTGCCTCTTGCAAATCATGTTATGACGCCCATAGACTGAGTGGGATGGCTAGTCTAGAGAAGCAAATGCCATTTTGACTAATCTAACACTAATTAGCATATTGCAAATGGATTTATAGAGTTTTCTTTTGCTATTAACTGCAATCAAATATATAATACAAGGGGCTTGTTAGGAAGGGTATAAGAAAAAATAAGTGGTGGTGGTTTGAGGGCATGGTGATGCTGTCAGGTTCCTTTTAAACTAGATAATCACATCACAAAAAAATTAATAAACACCATGTACCAAATGTCTTCTTTATGTCAGCATTATTTTTATAACATCCTTTTATTTTTTTAGGACGTTAAAAGGATTGAAAGTTTACCAGCAATTTTCATATTTTCAAGCAAATATTCAAAAGTGACCCCATCTTAAAAATGACAACTCTGAAAGTATTTAAAAAAGCAATCAGTAGGTTTATTAACCCACCAGTTGCTTCACAGGAATTAAAACAAAAAGGAATGAAAAAATGAAAATAAACTATGTTTTTTAAATGATGGTTTAGCCCCATTTTTTTTCATTTTTACAAGAATATTTATAGAGAAAATGGAGCACCCAATTTGTTCCACAATTTCTCCCACATACAGTATGGGCACACAGTGGGGCTAGGAAAGTAAGGAGAGTTATTTGACTTTTGGAATGAATTTCACAGTGCATAAGGTGCTAAAACATAAAAATAAACCAATCACAGATTATTGATACCCTGTCGCATTTGTAGAGCCTCTGAGATGCCAAAATGTCTATTCCCAAGGATTTTACCAGGAAATTTGTTTTGCAAAGAAGTTATTTTTGAAAAAAAATTAATGTCCCTTATTGGGCTGTCCAAAACCCAGAGCATAATAATTGTAATATGTAAAAAATAAAAAATTCCATATACTCACCTTACTGCTAAACTCTCCTGCCCCTCCAGTCCTCACCATCAATTGTCTGATCATCATTGCATCTTCGAATCCCCGTTGTGAGTGCTGAAATTTCCAGGCCTCTCACACTGAGCTGAGATTTATGGCAGTAATGAGGCCTGGCAAAGTTCCACACAAGTGCTTGAAAGGCGACAATGTCATGACGTGACCTTGTGTGCACATGTGTAGAACCATCACAGGGATTTCAGCATTCGCAGCAGTGATCAGAAGGTGTGACAAGGTCTGGATGGGTGATGATGAAAACCGTATGGGCCATAGAGGTGAGCGGTGAGTAAAAGTATAAGGTAATTCTAAGTTTTTTTTCTATTCATTAAACTTTTAATTGCCCTATATAAATCCGCATGGAAGTGAATTTCAAAAAATCTGAAGTGTAGCTAATGGGGATTTTTGTAAAATTAGAGCAAAATTCAATTCAACTTGGATATATTCTGTTTTGCTTGTAAGAAAAAAGTGCTATTTAGCTTTTGGAGCACATATTTTGCTAAATAGTTTATCGATAGCATTTGCAAAACCTCCAAGGAGCCTAAGAAGTAGAAAACTCGCCCATTTTGTAAATGACACCTTTCAGGCAATTTATCTCGTGGTGCATTGATTATTTTGTACATTGGCATGAATAGAAATCACAGGGGCCCATAGTAAAAGTTATAATTGCCCCACTCAAAAACAAAAAATATATAAATATTGAAGCCCCTTAGTGTTCTCACCAGCAATATCCCTCTTATGTCCATTTTAGAGTATGAGTGTCTCAAAAATGACCATACTCATCTCATACACATATTGAGTATGACATCCCCCTGTAGTTTCACCCCACACATGCAAAGTAGCACCTGTCAGTTTGATGCCCCCAGTATGTGCGAACCCACAGCTCCCTACTTAGAATGAGGACCCCCACAGCTCCTCACAAAGTATGGAGGCCCCAACAGCCCCCATCTCAGTATGATGACCTCCCCACACAAAATAAGGGTACCCACAGCCTCCCACACACAATGAGGGCCTCCACAAAGAATAAAGACCCCCACAGTCCCCCACTAAGTAAGGAAGCCCTAACTCAGTATGGGATGCCACACAACCCTCCATTCAGTATGGAAGCCCCCTCACATTGTATGTGACCCACCCACAGTCCCCTACTAAGTATAATGGCCCACATGCAATAAAATGCTCCCACAACTCCCCCTTATTATGATGGACCTACACAGAATGAGGAGCCCACCAGCTTCACACTCACTATTAAGCACTCACTAACATCTCACTCATTATTTTGGCCCCCATCAACTTCTCTCTCAGGATTTTGGTGACATCAGCTTCTCAGCTGGTATTATTGCCCTCACCAGCCCCACACTCAGTATTATAGCCCTCATCAGGCCCCAATCAGTATGATTTCCCCCATCAGCACCCAATCAGTATGATTGGCCGTCACTAGGCCCTCATTCAAAATGATTGCCTCCACAATTATTGATATAAAAAAGCACTACTCACCTCATGACGTTCCTTGGCATGTTGCTCCAGTCTGTGAAGTGTGAGTGCTGAGGCTCCACACTACAGGCGAGATGAAGTGACATCATCACGCCTGCAGTGCACAGGATCTCAAACTCACAGACTCAGGCTTAATGGTCCATCAAGGAGCTTTTATCTCCCTAATCCACCATTCTATCCATGTGCTGAAGATGCGGATACTGCTAAAATTGTGATAACAGGGGGAGGGGGCCTGATGCTGACTCGTGGACCCTATAGCGGGTTATCCAGAAACATATGCACAATAAATGTTGCAAGGTTAAAATTGCTATTATTGCACAAATATTCAACTTTAGTTCCTAGTATGCCTAGTTATTATGCCAGATTTCATTATTTTAGAAGTGACATACAGGTGTCATTATGTTTGGCATGAACATACAGCATAGCTGAGGTGTGAAATAGTAGTGTAAGAATCTCTTCTGAGGCTGGTGCAAACCTTCCCAACAGTCTGGGCTGGATCTGCGATGGCATGAAAAGGTGAAGATGCCACCTTTTTACTTTTAATTGCACACATGCGTTAAATTTTATTTTCTCAATAGCAGAAAACCCATGGAATGGTAGATTTTGTAAAACCTCTCAAATTAATGCTGAAAGTCTACATTTTAAATACATCTTAGTGGCTTTGTTTTGCATTTGATCTACAGAAGCTAAATTATGAAATTCAATCCAAAATAGTTCTGCAGTAAGCTCCATATGATGGGACTTTACAGTATATATATTGTGTTTCAGTAGTTTTGATAAATGTGAGATGAAACATTGTCAGTAGATCTTTATAATACTGCCTCTTTTGTAACCAGCTATGTGTGAATAAGGCGGCGTAACATCTTAAACACTATCTTCATGTCAATAAAAGTGACAAGAACAGAATGACAAAAACCCAATTTTACTAGTAAACATGATAAACAGCTTTCTTAAAGCTGATGTGGACACTAGAATACCAGCGCATAAATCATAAAACAAAGCTATAGTCAATATGATTCACAAAACAGACAGATATTTATTCTCTGAATGGAAACTAGTACAAAATGGATGTCTTCAGAATGCAATATATTACAATAAGATGTAGAATCTTCCTTTACAAAAGATATATGCTTTACAACAGTAACATCTGACTTCTAAAATAATAACAGAATAAAATCACAATTTTATATTATATCATTTCACTTTTATTATGAAGATGTAATATAAGGTCAGGTTCACAATTTTGTTTTCAATCTAGTATTTGGTGCAGTTTTTTTTTAAATTAAACTCTTGGTGGATTAAAATAAGAGTCCTCTCATCATACTTTATCTTGCATTAATCTAGCCATTGAAGAAATTACATTCCTTATGAAGGACCAAATTTAGAGAGGTGGTCTGACACCTTAAATGTATTTTCTAACTATCTATCCTTACACCCTAACTACTTTTGTAATTTACTTTATTGCACAATTCCCTACACTTTTTTTCTATCTACCTAATCTCTAATAAAATTGTTATTGTACTTCCTGTGATGTTTTGTTTGAGAGAAGTCTAGAACATGATGTCATGGGAGGCTGGGACTGCACTCACTACCCACAGCGTTCATCGCTCCTCCTGAACAGGATGTCATCAGGGGGCAATGCTGCAGTTACCCACTAGTTTCTTGCATCGATGCCTTCACTGAAGACTTCCTGGATTCTGAGTGATGAGCGCTGTGGTAGATGTGAGTGCAGCTCCAGCACTCTGCCTTTGTCTCCGCTGCTGTGGCTTCTAACTGAAAGAAGATGTCATCAGGGGGTGGAGATAGAAGCAGTGAGTGATACCAGTGTAGCCCCACCTCTTCTAGCACCGCCCTCAAATGAGTCATCATCAGGGGGAGGTACTGGTGTCACTCACTGCTTCTAGTACTGCCCTCTGATGAGGACACATTTGTGGGCAGTGCTAGAAGCTGTGAGTCACACTAGTGCTTGCCCCTGATGAAGTCCTGTTCCAGGAGGGGTGAAAGACACTGTAGGGAGTGAGTGCAGCCCTAGCCTTATGTGACGTCATATTTGAGACTACTTTCAAACGAAACGTCACAGGAAGTGCAGTAAAAAAACACATTTAATGATTAGGTAGATAAGAAGGATTGTAGGGATTTGTTTAATAAAAGAAATTAAAAAAGTAGTTAACATGTAAAGATAAATAGTTAGAAAATAAATTTTTGGTGCCGAACTACCTCTTTAAGTCATACTGGAAACATAGGAGCCTCCTATAAACTAAAGGCCATTTTTAATGCAGATGAACTTTTGAGTCCCTCAAGCACCAGACTTGGTGCCACTGCTATCTAAAGTGATGCTCTTATACGTAGATAAAGAGGTATAATAGGGCATTAGGGTGTCCTGCCTGGAATTCCCCGATTAGCCCAAAAATAACCAAAATGTAAGAAAGGTTGAAACTTCTGGACCAGAGATTGGTCATATACAACATTTGTAAATACTATCTACATTTACTGCAGCCTGGACTTTGCAAGTTGGAACATAGACTCACATGTTACCCTTCTGTGTTGTTCTGAAGTACTTTCTATAGCGATAGGCAATGCTATAGTTCACACAGCCTTTTGTTTTGTACTTTTTGTATTATATAATACATGTATTTTAAAACCAAATATGCACTATATATTATTTGCAGGATTTATGATGGCTGTTAGTACTTCATAGTTTACAGAACCTACTGTAAATTGAATGGATCATATACATGTAATGGTTTAATAGTCATATCTGCAATGTTGACAAAACTAGACAAGAAAATACAGATTGACTTACTTTTCTGCAGCTGTCATTGCATAAAGTTTATATATTAGATTAAAAATCTAGATAATTAGCCTAAATTACTGCAATGTAGAAATATTCATCCTGACAATACATTTTTGAAGTTAAATACATTTCTGCATATCCTGGAAGGACATCATTACACAGATGATAGACACAGGAACAGCTGGAAACTGACATACTGACATAATGCAGAACTAAATTCTTACAAAACAGCAAGCTTTGTGTTCCTACTTTGGTGCCATATTTTACCTTATTTTACCAGACCTTAAAGTGGGCTGATGTAATGAGCATAGCTTAGTCCTTGGAAAAAATAGGAGAAAATGTCTTCAAAAGTGCTTTCAATTAGGTTTCCTATTATACACCATGATTTTTGAACAAATGATACATTTTAAAGCAGATTTGTCTACAGATTTCACAATGCAAACCGCATCCATTATTAAATAGATCTCTTAGACCACATGGGCAGGTGAGCTTATTTTGAAAATCCATGCCAGATTAGCTTTATAATTCTTTTATTTATAAATTCTAATTCAACCTGATAATCTTCTCATGCTCTCAGGGATTTTCAAAGTAAGTGCACCAAGCTCGCTAGTTGGTTGTAAGAGATTTGTTAAAGTGTATGTGGGCTATATTGTGACATCTGGTAAAAGATCTGCTTTACAAGGGAGACTATCCTTCCAGATTAGTTTTGTCTGTATGAATACTATATGCTATGCTTGTCTGCTTGAAAAAGCAAATTGATCTCTTGCAGATTTGCCTTTTCTTTTAATAAAAACTGCAATTTTGTGAAGAATAAATTAAAATGACTAATTCAGTTTTAGCAGCTACTGCTTGAAGATCAGACAAGAGCCCCAGTTGGCAGCTACAATACTTACCATGTTCATGGTTTTGTCTTACAGCAAATGAAGGCTCCGGGGAAACCAGTCAAAAGGAGACATCAACTTGTGACATCTGTCAGTTTGGAGCAGAGTGCGATGAAGACGCAGAGGATGTCTGGTAATATTTTCTGCAATTAAACTCTCATTTCCTTTTCTATTTACGCATCTTATCATAAGTAAATGCCATTATCCCTTATTGGATATATTATAGAAAATGAGATCATATTTGTTAATTCATAGAATTTATAATTGTATTATAGATTCTATGAAGCTGGACATACATGCATTAAAAATAATAAATTATTATAAAGGAGTGGACCAAACCATGAATCCTTTCATTCTTAGTAAATGTAGTATCCATCAGGTTGAATTTGTCTCCATGCGTTTTCTCGGAATAGTCATCAAGAAAATTGGTGGATTGAAAACTACTAAAATCTCATGTCCTGTAATTGCAATGAAAGTCTGTTGGTATCTTTTTTGAAAATAATACCAGCAAACCTTGCAAATAAAAAATATTACAAAAAATATAATTTAAAAAGTTGTAATAAGAATAGAATCTTTTTACTTTAATTTTTTGTGAAAAAGAAAATTGCTTTGTTTTGGCTCCCAGCCAAGGATGTATATTTATTAATATAAAGCAGAAGCACATCTGGGTTATTGTTATGCATTGTCTCTATTTTATTGGATAAGAAACCATTTTTTAATTTCATTTTTTTTTCAAATTAGAAAAAAAATAAATGAAGCTGAGTTGAAGCTATCCTAGCACATCATTTATTACTAAAATTCTTCTGGCTTTTATAGAACAGTCGGCATCTAAATGGCAGCAGCTGTTGTTTCAGAATTACTCTGCATGAATCTCACATACACTTGTTTGAATATTTCCTAATAACTGGGTGATGGCTCTGTTCAATCAAGTTCAGTTTAGAGACATCGACATCCTGATGTTAAATACTGAATAGATATGTAGACAAATATAAGTCCTCATGCAAATTAAAGAAAAGAGCATTTCTGCTGTTCCTTCTATTAAGGTGAAAAAATTATCTTGGTTGTTTCTAAGCAACTGAGCTTGTATTGTACTTAAATTGTAGTCACTAAGCAATTGCTCAGAATATTTTCAATTGACTATTAAGCATGGACTATGGCCACTTTTATCCATCCATGTTCCACAGACCATGATGTTCCCGGACTCAACAGCCTCGTACTCTGGCTGCTTATTAGGCTGTTGAGTTTAGGTCAGGAGACCTGCGGCAAGTCCAAACATCACATACCAGGAAACACAGATGTGTCCTAAAGGATGGGAAAATGCTGGAATTATAATGTAGCTAATCCATCTAAGATCCGATTGCCCAATCCACAGCAGAAATCCAAGTTTCAACTACAAATTTCTGCTGATCTTCTTCGTGGCAAATTTGTGGAAAGTGATAATTGTTTAATAAAACAATAAAAAAGATAGTATTTGTTTCCTAACTTAAAGAAATATCAGAATAATCTAAGAATGACATTCAGATCCTTTTTTAAATTCTTTTACAAATCAATCGTCATAAGAAGAGATGCAAGGATCGATATGTGGGACTCTAATCGATAAGCCAGGTCAGTACTCTCTGCTGTTGGACAGGAGAGTAATAAAAGTCAATAAAAGTCAAGACTCTCTAATGAGTCTTGACGCATGACTTAGGATAAAAGCCAGAACCTCAATTTGCAGACACTGTGCATTGGGGTACTGCCTGACTTTTTTCCTAAGTCATGTGGCAAGGCTCGTTAGAGAGTCAATATTGACTTTTAGGATTGCTACTTTCTATAGGTGGCTGTTAGGAGGGCGGTTGCAGACAACTTTATTAAAATGGAACGCAACCGACCCCAGGGTCCGCGATGCAGCCTGGAGGACTGCTGCCGAACACTTCCCGGGTGGAAAGTAAAGTAACCAACTTAAATGTTAAACCCTTCCATGTTACTGCACACAGGAACGGGTATAGCGGTTCGCTCTATCTCCACTAACTGCATGGGAGAAGAGTAACCGGGATAGCACCTACTTAGCTGAAGAACCACTCCGTGTTAATGCACACAGAGCGGGTTTCAGCGGATCACACAATCTCCAAGAACCACAGGGAGACGTGCGACCAGGGGAAAAGCAATAGCCCTGTCTTCGATACAGGCGCTACGCTGTGGGGATTGGTGCTAAGATGCGTGTGACTCATACCGATGGGTAAGTGCCCTCTGCCGGCGTGTAACCGGACAGAGGAGTGTTTCTCCACGTGGTCCTGCAGGCTGCTCGGGGTGTAAGGCGACCCCCACTGACAGAGCCAGTCTGCAAGGCGAAGCTACCTGCCTACTTTTTCTAGCCTGCCTCTATGGAGTTAACCTGCCTAGCAGAAACTACACATGGAGCACAGACGTCCACACAACAGCATCAGGCGCGCCACCATGTTTGTGGGCGGGCCTTTTAAAGACTAAGCCCTGCCCCACTGTCGCACAATTGGTGACGTCACCTGTGACCAATCAGGCGGTGCCAGGTCACCGGATCAGCTGGTTCCCGAACCACCAATCACGGTCCGCCATGTCACGGGCATGCTCAGTGTGATGCATCTTGGACTTAGGCTGCCGGAGCCATGACTCCCTCCGCAACCTATACTTCATAGTGCTAGGCACAAACACCCGAGATACAACTTGCACATCTCGTGCATTGGCTAGGTGTTGGGACCGACGGTGATGCTGTGCAGCATTGGCCCCGGCTGGACCAGAATGGGAGACCACAGATTCCGCTGATGACTCAGAACACATTTCTGATCCAGCAAGCGCCCAGCGCCTAACATTATCCCCCTTTCTAACCTCCCCCTCCACTTGACGCTCATATTCCTCAATGAGCAGGGGGGCATGAATGTGGTCCACTGGCTCCCAGGAGCGATCCTCAGATCCATGACCTCTCCAGTGTACGAGGTAAAATTTTTTCCCCCGAACCATCTTAGACCCCACAATTGCCTGTACCTCGAAATCATCATCCCTGGTGTCTGGAGTAGATTGGGGTTCCGAAAATTTTGTCAGACGAACCGGCTTGAGAAGCGACACATGAAAGGTGTCATGAATCCTCATGTGTCAAGGTAATTGTAACCGGTACACTACGGGGTTTATTTGGGCCAGGATTCTGAAAGGACCAATAAAACGGTGAGCAAACTTAGCGGATTCCTCGCGTACTCTGATGTTGCGAGCCGCGAGCCACACTTTGTCGCCCGGGGAGAATACGGGGGCTGGACGACGATGAGCATCTGCCGACTCTCTCATCCGATTCTTAGAAGCCAAAATAGCCTCCTGGGTTTGATCCCAAACCTCCCGCGCCTCCAGAGCCCAATCTCTGACCCCTGGTTCCACAGAGGAAATCGGCATAGGAACCGGGACTCGCGGATGTTAGCCATTATTTAAGAGAAACGGAGTCTGGCCCGTGGAATCCGCCACAGCGTTGTTTAAGGCAAACTCTGCCCAGGGAAGCAATATCGACCAGTGATTCTGGTTAGCCAAAACGAAATGGCGCAAGTATGTCACCAGCGTCTGGTTAGTGCGTTCCACCAGACCATTGGTCTCCAGGTGATAGGCAGTGGAAAGATTCAGTTCAATGCTGAGCAAATTACACAATTCTTTCCAAAACCGAGAGGAAAACTGTGGTCCCCGGTCACAGACAATCCTATCAGGCATGCCGTGGAGACGGAAAACGTGACGAATGAACAATGATGTCAGAACCCGGGAGGAAGGGACCCTAGGCAGAGGGACCATGTGAACCATCTAAGAGAAATGGTCAGACACCACCCATATAGTCGTATTTCCCCGGGACTTAGGCAATTCAACAATAAAATCCATCCCAACCAGCTCCCAAGGTCTATCCGCCACGGGTAACGGATGAAGAAGACCAGTCGGCCTCTGATGGGACAATTTATTTCTCGCACAGGAGACACACACTTGGACATACTCCTTAATGTCCTGGGATAACCAAGGCCACCAATACGACCGTTGGAGAAGCTCTGTGGTACGCTTGACCCCAAAATGACCTCCGATCTTAGAGGCATGTGCCCAGGACAGTACCTCATTCTGTAAATTTGGAGGAACGAACGTCCTCCCGGGGGGAACCTGGTTTAGAGACACTGGAGCCAGCGTCCGCATACACTCTGGTGGAACAATGAGCCTTGGCTCGTCCTCATCCTCAGCCGTATCCATAGACCGGGACAAAGCGTCCGCCCAAGGGTTCTTTTCTCCTTTTAAAAAATGAATGGAAAAATTGAATCGGGAAAAGAAAAAGGACCACCTGGCCTGCCTCGGGTTAAGACGCTGCGCCGTCTGTAGGTATGAAAGGTTTTTATGATCGGAATATACCACAAAAGGATGCTTTGCTCCCTCCAAGAGGTACCTCCATTCTGAAAAAGCCATCTTAATAGCCAGCAACTCTTTGTCACCAATCGTATAATTCTTCTCTGCTGGAGAGAAGGTCTTAGAGAAGAAAAAACATGGTCTTGTCTGACCCTGTTCATTCTTTTGGGAGAGAACCGCTCCTGCTCCGACAGCGGAGGCATTGACCTCCAGGAAGAATGGCTTGTCCACATCCGGGCGATGGAGAATGGGAGCTCTAGCAAAGTAGGATTTAATCTCCCGGAACGCCTCGGATGTCTCCTGAGACCAGTCCTTGGGATTGGCAACCTTCCGGGTTAAAGCCGCTAAGGGAGCCACCAGGGTGGAAAAATGTGGTATGAACTGCCGGTAGTAATTAATAAAGCCCATGAAGCGTTGTACCGCTTTGAGAGAATGGGGCTCCTGCCAGTTCTGTACCACCACCAACTTTTGTGGATCCATAGCCAATCCCTTACTGGATATGATGTAGCCCAGGAACGGTAATGACTCTCGTTCAAACTGACACTTCTCCAGCTTACAATACCAAGAATTTGCTCGCAATCATTCGAAAACCCTGCGAACATCCTCTCTGTGAGTGGAGAGGTCCGGGGAAAAAATTAGAATATCATCGAGATAGACTACCAAGGAAGATAGCAGCAAATCCCAAAAGATATCGTTAACAAAATCTTGAAAAACCGCAGGGGCATTGCATAATCCGAAAGGCATGACGAGATACTCGTATTGACCATCACGAGTGTTAAAGGCTGTTTTCCACTCGTCGCCCTCACGGATTCGCACTAGATTATATGCCGCTCGCAAGTCCAGCTTAGTGAAAATATGAGCCCCTCACAACCTGTCAAATAGCTGAGAAATAAGGGGTAGAGGGTATTTATTCTTGATGGTGATGGCATTTAATCCTCTGTAATCAATGCAGGGACGCAAATCACCCCCTTTCTTCTGGACGAAGAAAAACCCCGCTCCCGCAGGGGAGACCGATTTTCTGATAAACCCCCGAGCCAGATTCTCCTTGATATAGTCAGACATGGCCTGGGTTTCGGGTACAGACAGAGGGTAGACCCTACCGCCAGGGGGCTCAGTACCGGGAATCAGGTCAATAGGGCAGTCATACGGTCAGTGAGGAGGTAAAGTCTCAGCGGCCTTTTTAGAAAAGACATCCGCAAAGCTCCAATATTTGACAGGCAGAGCGGACAAGTCGGGAGAAGGCTCTGAGACTGCCCCTCGGGCGGCTGTAACCATACACTGGGGCACACAATCTTTACCCCAGGAAGAAATTCCCCCTGTACTCCAGTCAATGTGTGGAGAGTGACGGCGTAGCCAAGGAAGGCCCAATAACACTTCATCTAATCCCCCAGGGATAAAAAGGAAGGAGATAACCTCCCGGTGGCCCTGAGGAAATGACATGGTGAGGGGAACAGACTGGTGAGTGATTTGTGTATCCAGCAGAGAACCATTGACCACCCTGATGTTCATTGACCTAGACAGTAACTCCATAGGAATGACATGCTTCTGGGCAAATGCTGTCGACAAAAAATTGCCATCTGCTCCAGAATCCACCCACGCCTTGGCAGTAACCATGGTTGTTCCGAAGGACAACGTCACCTCATAAAGTAATTTGGAGGACGAAACCCCTGAATCTAACACACCCCCTCCAATGGTGGTTAGACACCCTCGTTTCCCGACTGCTTGGAAACCATATTAACGGGGTACTCCAAGGGATGTGCAGGTTGGGAACAAGGGGGCTTAGACTTAGTCCGGGATATGTCCATAGCCTCAGGCTCCGAGTTGGGAACCGCGGGTTTGGAGATAGACCTAGAGAAAGCGGGTGCCAACCGAAACCGAGGTCTGGAAACCTCCAGCTCTAACTTGCGTTCTGCATGATGCAGATCTATTCGGTTAGCAAGTGTGATTAACTCTTGCAGAGAGGTTGGAATCTCCCTGGTAGCTAGAGCATCTTTAATATGCCCAGCCAGCCCCCCTCCAAAACACCGGGATTAGCGACTGCTCTGGCCAATCCAGTTCTGTCGCAAAGGTTCTGAACTGAATGGCATAGTGGCTGGTGGTGGCCGAACCGTGGGTCAACGCAAGCAGCTTAAGAGCCGTATCATGCATAACCTGAGGCCCCAGGAAAACACTTTTTAAGGTCCTAAGAAAAAGACCTTCATTAGCCACGACCGGATCATTCCGCTCCCACAGTGGAGTAGCCCACTCCAGAGCCCTGTGGAAGAGCAACGAGATATAACCCACTTTGGCTCTCTCAGAGGGGAATCGTGCCTCCATCATCTCCAAGTGTATGGAGCATAAATTAATAAAACCCCTGCAGAATTCACTGTCCCCAGAAAATTTATCCGAGAGGGCAAAGCGGGTTAATGGAGCACTTGCAGTGGTGGCAGCCACGTTATTCATATTGGCTGCTAGATAAGCCGCCTGGGTAGCTACTGCAGTGGTATCAGCAACCGGGACAGCTTGTTCCAGAGACCTGAGTCTGGTCTCCAGTTGCTGTATATAGCGCTGCAGCTGCTGATTGTCGGCCATGTTCGGCAAGACCCTGGCGCTCAGATACTGTTAGGAGGGCGGTTGCAGACAACTTTATTAAAATGGAATGCAGCCAACTCCGCGGTCCGCGATGCAGCCTGGAAGACTGCTGCTGAACACTTCCCGGGTGGAAAGTAAAGTAACCAACTTAAATGTTAAACCCTTCCGTGTTACTGCACACAGGAACGGGTATAGCGGTTCGCTCTATCTCCGTTAACTGCACGGGAGAAGAGTAACCGGGATAGCACCTACTTAACTGAAGAACCACTCCGTGTTAATGCACACGGAGCGGGTTTCAGCGGTTCACACAATCTCCAAGAACCACAGGGAGACGTGCAACCGGAGGAAAAGCAATAGCCCTGTCTTCGATACAGGCGCTACGCTGTGGGGATTGGCGCTAAGATGTGTGTGACTTATGCCGATGGGTAAGTGCCCTCTGCCGGCGTGTAACCGGACAGAGGAGTGTTTCTCCACGTGGTCCTGCAGGCTGCTTGGGGTGTAAGGCGACCCCCACTGACAGAGCCAGTCTGCAAGGCGAAGCTACCTGCCTACCTTTTCTAGCCTGCCTCTATGGAGCTAACCTGCCTAGCAGAAACTACACGTGGAGCACAGACGTCCACACAACAGCATCATGCACTATGATCTGATCGTGCCGCCATATTTGTGGGCGGGCCTTTTAAAGACTAAGCCCTGCCCCACTGTCGCACAATTGGTGACGTCACCTGTGACCAATCAGGCAGTGCCAGGTCACCGGATCAGCTGGTTCCCGAACCACCAATTACGGTCCGCCATGTCACGGGCATGCTCAGTGTGATGCATCTTGGACTTAAGCTGCCAGAGCCCTGACTCCCTCCGCAACCTATACTTCATAGTACTAGGCACAAACACCCGAGATACAACTTGCACATCTCGTGCATTGGCTAGGTGTTGGGACCGACGGCGATGCTGTGCAGCATCTGCCCTGGCTGGACCAGAATGGGAAACCACAGAATCCGCTGATGACTCAGAACCCATTTCTGATCCAGCAAGCGCCCAGCGCCTAACAGGTGGCACTAGAGTTCTAGTACTCTTCCTCTCTGAAGAGACAATTTGCATATTTCCCAGAGGAGCATTGCTGCTTAAAAGTCTCCTCACCTTGACATGCTTAGCATGTCACTCTCCACAAGGAGAAACGTTAACCTTTTGGATAGGTAAAGCTAGAAATTTAGAGAAACCTTTACCATTTTTTTTGCATACAAGAAATAATGAGGATGAGACAGTGATGGCAAACACTGACCAAAACTACTGAAAATTGTATTCAAAATACTAAATAAAATTGGGGAGTTTTCACATATTCAACAAATAAGTCTGAATGAGACCTAAGGGCTGATTCAGGTATTTGTGGTTGTCATATGAGTTCTCTCCACGATTTTCACTAGTATGACATGAACTTTTTATAGTCCATTGTAATGTTTACATGTCCACTTGTTTTTGCAGTTAAACTGGTACACAAACATATCGAGACTCGTCCATTTTTTATTCTAATTTAGAATCAAACTCGCCAATGCAAGTTTATGGGTCTGGGACAAAATTAGACTTTACTAGGATGCCATCCTAGTTGTATCCTATTGCTGTCTGATTTTTATATTTGTGAAGTTTGAGTAACTTTCTTGTACGCAAAAAAAATGCTAAGAATCTGATGGTAAAAACAGACACAAATATCAACAAAAATCCAAAACACTGACTAAACTTTGTCTGTTTGTTGTGAACTCAAAAAATCCCTGACGTGTGAAGAAAAATGTTGTTTTGTCCGTATAAAAATATCTGCTTGTGGGAAATATTCGTTCCTGCAGACATATGTCCCCTTGTCATGGCATCCGCTATGACAAGAGATAGATGTTTGTACTGTCCATTTGTTTATCACATAATAAGTAGATCATTCAGTTTTCTTAGTACTGGTACCTTAGCCAACACTTTCTTGGTACTTTTGCAGAAGCCAATCCATTCCCTAATTACGTTGCTGAACCTATTATTTTAATTACTTTTTCACATCCCTGTGACAGTTATTTAACTTACTACTTACTTAAATAATGAATTAATAAAATGTTGGTAGTAATGCACTGCATCTAGATGTATGCAAAAAATAAACTTGTTAGATCTGTAGATCACAAATAAAAATAAACACATGAATATTAATCAAGATAAGAAATGAACTTGTAGAACTTTTTACTTATTGTGATGTTTTCTAAACTTTTCACAGTAGTAAACAACGAAACAAAAAGATACATGACCTGAAATGCCAGCATGCATAGTGTGAAATATAACTCTGTAAGTCACTCCTTACTGACTTAACTGCAATCCTACCAGCCTATGTGGACGGAAAAGGCTGACAGGCAAAAATAACGATATTCCAATAGAGAGTAAATCACACTTTATACACCAAGGGATGTCATCTCCTGCTGTAAAAGCAAGGATTCCGGTGTTTATTTTATGTCATCACATCCCATATAAACCCTTTAATCACTCTATTTACAGCAGCAAAAAAAACTTTTTTTCTCTCATGTTCAGACATATAAGGAAAGTTATTTCATACATGTTTAAGTGTATATTTATCTCTATCAGTCTATCCATCAATCTTTCCTTCCATCCATTCATCAATCCATCCATTCATCCATCCATCATTCATTCGTCCATCATTCATTCGTCCGTCCATCCATCCGTCTGTCCATTCATCTGTCCATCCATACATCCAACCATCTGTCTGTCCATTCATCCATCCGTTCATCCATAAATCTGTACATCCATCCGTTCATCCATTCATCCATCCATCATTCATCCATCATTCATCCGTTCATCCATAAATCTGTACATCCATTTGTTCATCCATCCATCCATCTGTTACATATACAGCATTGCCATACTTTTAAATCCTAAATATTTCTTTTAAGTTTTTCTTCTATAAACTAAAGATGTAAAAATTGACATGCAAAAAAAATGTGATTAATCATTTGGAACAATTTTGCCTCTGTTTGGCACTCTTAATTTAAAACCAATGATTCTAGGAGTGGAGATAGAATATTATATATTAAATAATTGTTCTTTTAAAATTCCTATTGTAAAAGGTACTGTATGAAGTTTCAGATGTGATTCACAAGCCCAGCTTCTTAGGGGCTTGGGATAAAGAGCTGAATAAGTCACTTCCTGCATCAGACAAAAATTACATTTTCAAACACTGCCATGGTTTCTAGAAAACACCTAGAAAACCCTAACCATGTGATATTGTATACCTGAATATCTCTGTAAGGTAAACCTATCAAATTTGCAAAAAAAAATTTAGATTTAATTCTTGTAAGGTGTCCGTCGACTCTTTTATAAGAGTTTACTTGAATTTTGTAACCCTTTCATACATGACATTCTTCTTCTGTTATCTCCAATGAACATACGGATTGTCCAAGCATGTAAGATTATTTTTATAGGAAAGGGGAATAAGTTGTTGCCAGCCAGTGTCTGGTCAGCAGAGGCAGCACCTCAAATGCAACCTGGCAGATTGTATTTTTTTAACTTCTGCAGTCAAGGACTTTTTGGCAAACGATTTGCGCCTTTTTCCAAGTTGTCTTTTGTGCTTTCGTTAGTTTTCTGATATTTACACCAATGTGGCTTTTCCAGATGCTTTAGACCAAAAAAACATATGGCACAACTCTATTTTTGCCCCTCCTGGGTGATATTATATACACAAGTTATTTATGTACATTTTTGTAGCATTTTGTGAAATGTGCAACTTTTCCCAATAAGATGTCGAAAACCAAGTTACAGACAGAAAAAAAGGCAATTTTGGGCTTTGCGCAGAATTCATGAATCTCGTGCACGAAATATCAATTTAGCACAAAAAAAGTCATAGAATACCACAAAAAAGAAAAGTGACTTAAAAACCTCATAAATGATGAAGGGCAGGTAGGATCCAGCACTAATTAAAACATCATTAGGCTTATGGAAGGAGCAGTGCTCAGCCAAATATAGAGGTAATCACCACCTCCAATAGTATAATGTAAAAACTAAAACCTGATAGCACCTCCGAACAGAATAAAACAAGTGTGAACATGTGCAAGCTGCTATGACTGCATAATATGCAAAGAAAAGAATTCAGCGGCCTCTGTGTAAATTCTAAGATATATAGATAGATAGATAAATAGATATAGATATATACGTTAGGGTAGGAATGGCCCAGCTCTGTGATGACAATCATTATTCACAACAGTGATGAAAAACATTTCTTAAAGATGAGAGAAAAATGGTAGATTGTGGCTGCAATCTGCAATTGTGGATGTGTTGTCATGACAACCTGCTTTACAAAAGGTCAGAAAGTATAAAATTTGATTACTTGCTATAATAGTGCTACAATTCTGCATGCCTAGATATTTTTTAGCCAAAGGGTTTGTGGTCACATGTTGCTCTTTTGATTGCATTCTGTACTTTAGTGGAACTATAGATCTAATGGATACTAAAAATAAAAAATAGCCATAGCACCGTCTGAGTTTTGTATAGCAGAGCTGCCAGTTTAGTGATGCTTTATACATTGTAGGTGCTTAGAAAACAAGTTTAAGGTACAAATTGACAGACTGCTGATTACCGTTTATTGAATTTAGCAGGCTTGGACACATGCTAGTCACAATCTGACGGGCATTAGCTTCAAGGAATGTCCCTTTGTAATGCAGTAATTGGCTGGGTTACATTTGGTGACTCAAATTGTTAGTTTTTTTTTTCCCTCATTCTAGACAATTGGAATAAATCATTAAATAATCAACCATGGGAATTATTTTACATCACAAGGTATACTTTGTTAGGCCTCATACCAGCTGGTGTATAACAGCTTCCTAAAGGGAATGTCAGCAGGTTTTCGCTATGTAATATGAGAACAACATGAGGTAGGGGTTAAAACACTGAATTCAAGGATGTGTCATTTATCAGGCTGTGTGCCATTGTTTACGTACAATGAATGTTTTATCACCTGGTGATTATTACTGCCTGGATTACAGGGCAGGAGCCTGGTAGCTCTGTCTTGTGATAAGCAGCTCTATAGCTATGCAGATACAGTAAAAAAGACTGATGTGGGCTGGATTCACTTTCTCAGCTCTGCTTTATGTTACATCTAAGAATTTTGATTGTGTCACAACTGCTGCACCCAGTAATCTAAGGATACATCAATGAAATTAGGGTCTCACTCCCTACATTATGCTGCTCTCAGACGAGATATCAAAATCCTCCTGACAGATTTCGTTTAACCTCTTCACCCCCCAGCGTGTTTTCACCTTACTAACCAGGCCAAGTTTTACAATTCTTTCCAGTATCACGTTATGTAGTAATAATTCTGGAGTGCTTCTATGGATCCCCGTGATTCTGAGATTGTTTTTTTATGACATATTGTACATTGTGATAGTGATAAATTTAGGACCATATTTTTTGCATTTATTTTTAAAAATATGGGAAATTTGGGGAAAACTTAGAAAATGTCTCAATTTTCAAAACTTTATTTTTTATGCCCTTAAACCAGAAAGTTATATCAGGCAAAATGGTTAATACATAACATTTGCCACATGTCTACTTTTCATTTGGATAATTTTTAAACCATATTTTGTTTTATAGGAAGTTAGAAGGGTTAAAAGTTTATCAGCAATTTCTTATTTTTACAACAAAATTTACAAATCCATTTTTATCACCTATATCACAGAAAAATAACAAAGGTTACAATCCCCTGTCCATGGTGCATGCAAAGATGCCTCCTGCCCTGCACCTGTCGTTGCGCACTCTCAAGTAGCAGCATCAGGAAGCACGTCCATGTCTTTGTCCCAGCGCAGCGTTTAGTTGTCCATACTCCAGTCTTTGGAACGCAAGCGCAAATATGCAGCCAACGCCCCACAGGCCACACTACTAAATTCTCACATTTCACGACTGCTTGCGCTCGAAATGTTGCCTTTTAGGCTTGTGGAGACAGAATCATTCCGCAATATGATGGCGGTGGCCGTCCCTCGATACTCAGTCCCCAGCCGCCACTATTTCTCCCGGTGTGCCGTCCCCGCATTACACAAGCACGTGTCCCAAAACATTAGCCATGCACTCAACAACGCAGTTACCGGGAAAGTCCAAATAACCATGGACACGTGGACAAGTGCTTGTGGGCAGGGACGATGCATCTCGCTGATGGCACACTGGGTTAACATAGTGGAAGCCGGGACCCAGTCGGACCTTAGAATGCAACTCGTCCTCCCGACGCCAAGGATTGCGGGCCTTAGGCTAATCAGGGTTGCCCCCGTGGTCTACACCTACTGCACCTCCTCCTCCTCTTCAGCCTCCTCCTCCTCTTCAGCCTCCATCTTCGAAATGACCACATCAGTCACAAGCTGGAAGCACTGCAGCACTGCCTCGGCCAAGCGGCAACAGGCTGTGCTGAAGCTAATATGCTTAGGTGACAAACCGCACAATGCTGAAGAGTTGTGGACAGCTCTGAAAGAGAAGGCAGATCTGTGGCTCACACCGCTGATCCTACAGTCATGCATGGTCATGTGTGACAATGGCCAGAACCTGGTGGCGGCTCTGAGGCGAGGCGAGCTCACACATGTACCATGCCTGGCCCATGTGCTTAACCTCGTGGTTCAGTGGTTTCTGAAATCCTACCCGGAGCTGCCGGATCTGCTTGTTAACGTACGCCACCTGTGTGCCCATTTTAGAAAGTAAACTACAGCTTCCGCCGCTCTTGCCGTGTTTAAGCAGCGTTTGCAGCTTCCGGCTCACAGACTGGTGTGTGATGTCCCCACGCATTGGAACTCTACACTGCAGATGTTGGGAAGGATTTGTGAGCAGAAGAGGGCAGTTGTTGAGTACCAGCTTCAACAAGGCCATCGGTGTTCAGTTCAGACTCCACACATAAGACCTCAGGAGTGGACATGGATGTCAGACATATGTACCATCCTCCAAAACTTTGAGGACTCCACCAAGATGGTGAGCGGCAATGACACCATAATTAGCATCACCATCCCACTTCTCTGTCTTCTGAAATGCTCTCTGCTCACAATCAAAGAGGATGCATTGCAGGCGTAGCACAATGAGATGGAGCAAGGAACCATACAGGGTGATTACACACAGCCAAGCCTCATCTCTTCCCAACGTGGTTTGGGTGACAATGAGAAAGAAGAGGAGGAGGAAGAAAAGGAGCTAGTTTCATGCACTATAGACGGTACTACCTGAACAGCTGTCATACCGTCTGTTCAGTGTGCATGGCCAAATGAAAGAGAGGAGGAGGAGGAGAGCATGGTCAGTCATCTTCTTGGTGAGGACATGGAAGTCTTGCCTGTTAGTAGTCTGGCACGCATGGCTGAGTTTGTTACGCTGCCTTTCCCATGACCCTCACGTTCTCAAAATTTTGTGTGATAGTCATTACTGGTTGGTGACACTTCTAGACCCACGCTACAAGGAGAATTTTATATCTCTTAATCCTGAGGCAGACAGGTCTACAAAAATGGGGCTGTACCAGTAGGCTCTTGTTGCGGAACTATTAAAAAAATTCCCATCTGAAAACGCTGGCGGCAGAGGGCACACTTCGTTGGACAACTAAGGAGTACAGGCGAGAGAGACACAACTTCAATCCAGCAGAGGCAGGGAACACTTTCAAAGTACTGGGAGAGTTTTCTCAGACCCTCTAATCGCACAGGCCCTGAGGCGCGGGGTACTCTCACAAGGAGTGCAAAGTTTGAGAAGATGCTGAGGGAGTACCTTGCCTACCATGCCAACATCCTCCGTGATTCCGCTGTGTCTTATAATTATTTGGTATCCTAGCTGGATACGTGGAATGAACTGGCTCTATATGCCTTGGAGGTCCTGGCCTGCCCTGCCGCCAGCGTTTTATCAGAGCAGGTTTTTAGTGCCGCTGGTGGAATTATAACTGATAAGCGCATCTGCCTGTCAACTGAAAATGCTGACAAGCTGAATCTTATAAAAATGAACAAGGGCTGGATTGGGCCAGACTTTGCTCTTGTCCTTCTCCTTCTCCTCATCCTCCACCACCATATCACCTGGGTGACCGTGGTCCGTAATGCAACACCCACATTATTTTTTTAAAGGGTGTTTATGATGCCCGTAAAAAAAATAATTTATACAGTATGTTCATGTATACCCAAAACATAGTTCATGGACATTACAAGTATAGGAGGCTCGCTCCATTCTAATGGGAAAATTTTTTTATGAGGCCCACCTCCACGTTTCTTCCAAGGGGCATTGAAGTGCCTCCAAATTTTTGGCAGCCCTTGCATTCACTGCATAGGCCAACACTATGGGAAACTCCCTCCTTTCTAATGGGAATTTGTCATTACGATGGCCCTGCTCTCTATCTCTTTAAATTGTTAGTGGGGTTTTTCCTAAATTTGGTCAGCCGTTGGACTCACTGCATAGCCTTTAACTGTATAGCAGACCCACTCCTTTCGAATGGGAGTTTGTCATTACTGTGGCCCTGCTCTGTGTCTTTAATTTCTTTGTGGGTTTTTTCCTAAATTTGGTCAGCCGTTAGACTCACTGCATACCCTTTAACTGTATAGCAGACCCTCTCCTTTCTAATGGGAACATGTCGTCCCTAGTTACTGTGACCCTGCTCTATGTGTCTTTAAATTCTTAGTGGGGTTTTTCCTAAAATTGGTCAGCCGTTGGACTCACTGCATACCCTCTAACTGTATAGCAGACCCTCTCCTTTCTAATGTGAACATGTCGTACTTTGTTGCTGTGGCCCTGCTCTGTGTGTCTTTAAATTCTTAGTGGGGTTTTTCCTAAAATTGGTCAGCCGTTGGACTCACTGCATACCCTATAACTGTATAGCAGACTCTCTCCTTTCTAAATGGAATGTGTCGTTACTGTAGCCCTGCTCTATGTGTCTTTAATTTCTTAGTGAGGTGTTTCCTAAATTTGGTCAGCCGTTGGACTCCCTGCATACCCTATAACTGTATAGCAGACCCTCTCCTTTCTAATGGGAACATGTCGTACCTTGTTACTGTGACCCTGCTCTATGTGTCTTTAAATTCTTAGTGGGGTTTTTCCTAAAATTCGTCAGGCTTTGTTCTCACTGCATACCCTATAACTGTATAGCAGACTCTCTCCTTTCTAATGGGAACATGTCGTACCTTGTTACTGTTCCCCTGCTCTATGTGTCTTTAAATTCTTAGTGTATTTTCCCAAATTTTGGCAGCCCTTGCAGTCACGACACGGGCATTACCACTATAGGAGACCCGCTCCTTTATAATGGGAACATTTTTTTTACTGAGACCCTCCTCTATGTCTCTTCAAAGGGGTATTGGGTTGAGTCCAAATGTTTGGCAGCCCTTGCAGTCATTGGATATGCAATAACAGTAAAGGAAACCCACTTGTTAATAATGGGGACAACAAAGCATAGCCGCCTGATGGCTGTCTAACAATAGCGAGGGCCGACTGCTGGCCTTTTAAGAATAGTAAGGCCTGTCTGATGGCCCTATAAAAATAGGCTTTATGAATTTCAGAGTCCCTCCATCATAAATAAAACAGGATGTGTCTGATGATGTGTCACACACCACATTGCCAGATAACGTTGTAAAATGTTAAAATTACATTTCCCGGTGAATGCATTTGTCTTAAAAAACAACGTAAAAAAAACCAAAACAATAGGATCTTTCTTTAGTATAAAAAACAGCGTCACCAATTTAACCTCAATGTAAGAACATTGATCAGCTCCTTCACCTCCTCCTCCATCTCCGAAATGACCACATCAGTCACAAGCTGACAGCACTGCCTTGGAAAAGCGGCAACAGACTGTGGTGAAGATAACATGCTCAATGCTTAATTGGCAAACCGCCCAGCGCTGCAGAGTTGTTGAAAGCTGTAACACAGCAGCCTGATCTGTGGCTCTCACCGCTGAACATACAGCCACGCATGGTCGTGTGTGACAATGGGCGGAACCTGGTGACGGAGAAATGACAGCCGGAGTAGATATGGTTTCCCTCTATGCCAGTCCTTTCACCGAGCTAAATACAACTCTCAGCAAAAAAAGCTGTGGACTGGCTCCGTATTGTCCCTGGCCACATTCACCTGTCCACGTGTTGGTGGTTATGCGGTCCTTCCCAGTAAGTGCACTGGGGAGGGCACAGGTAATGTTGTGGGACCCGTGCTTGTGGTAGGTGGAGATGATACCGGGAGAAATAGTGGCGGCTGGGGATCGAGTATGGACACCTGGTCGCCGCCGGCATGAGGTTATGAAAAGCTTCCGCCTCCACGGGCCTAAAAGGCCACATTTCAAATGAAAGCAGCTTTAGAGGACTTCCTGGGAGAAATGACAGCTGGTTAGATATGGTTTCCCAAGTCCTTTCACCAAGCTAAAGAATATGGCTGTGGTGAAATATCACTCAGCAAAAAATGCTGTGGACTGGCTCCGTACCGTCCCTGGCCACATTCACTTGTCCACGTATTTGTGGTTAGGTGGTCCTTCCCAGTAAGTGCACTGGGGAGGGCACGGGTAATGTTGCGGGACTCGTGCTTGTGGAAGGCGGAGACGATACCGGGAAAAATAATGGCGGCTGGGGACCGAGTATGGATACCCTGTTGCCGCCGCCATAAGATTGTGGACCGCTTCCGCCTCCACTAGCCTAAAAGACCGCCTTTCAAGTGCAAGCAGCTGCCCAGAAATCTGGCAGTTTAGTGTTGCGACCTGTGGGTGGGTGGCTGGCTGCATACTTGCACGTGCATTCCAAGTAACAGAAAACTAAGCAGATGGTGGCCTCTTTTATCATCATGGCCTCACCTCGGCACTATAAACTCTCCTGAAGGAGAAGCCAGGACCCACCGGAGGAGTCTCCGGTTCTCTGGTGGGCCCGTACAACCCTGCCGAGAAGCAGCTCTGGCTAAGAAATGTGTGGGGGATGGTTACCAGACACTC
This sequence comes from Phyllobates terribilis, assembly GCF_046119375.1. Classification (NCBI taxonomy): domain Eukaryota; kingdom Metazoa; phylum Chordata; class Amphibia; order Anura; family Dendrobatidae; genus Phyllobates; species Phyllobates terribilis. The sequence goes on from NW_027362769.1 coordinate 291,511,382, forward strand.
TATGGCTGCTTTTTTAATGTGGATCGGACATTCTTATGTTATTTCTTAAACCGCATTGCAGATCAGGCCATTGTCCAACTCTCTGTATTCATGAAATTAAATACGCAAATAAAGATGTTTGTGTCAAAGCACCACCGACAAGTGCGAGTTTATGTTGGACGGGTTGCCATTGCTTCTGCAACAAGCTGCATTAGAGGACTTCCTGGGAGAAATGACACCCAGGGTGGATATGGTTTCCCTCTATGCCAGTCCTTTCACCGAGCTAAATACAACTTTCAGCAAAAAAAAGCTGTGGACTGGCTCCGTATCGTCCCTGACCACATTCACCTGTCCACGTGTTTGTGGTTAGGCGGTCCTTCCCAGTAAGTGCACTGGGGAGGGCACGGGTAATGTTGTGGGACCCGTGCTTGTGGAAGGCGGAGACGACACCGGGAGAAACCGTGTCGGCTGGGGACTGAGTATGGACACCCGGCCACCGCCGGCATGAGGTTATGAAAAGTTTCCGTCTCCACGAGCTTAAAAGGCCACATTTCAAGTGCAAGCAGCTATCAAAAATTTGGCAGTATAGTATTGCAGCCTGTGGGTGGGTGGATGGCGGGCTGCATACTTGCGCTTGCATTCCAAGGAATGGGGTAGGAACAACTGAACGCTGCACTGGGACAAGGACGTGGACGGTGATTGTTGCAAGTCTGCAATGACAGGTGCATGGCGGGAGGCATCTTCGCATGCGCCAAGGATTACTTATGATGGGCACACTTTTAGGCAGTGACATGGGAATCAGAAATGCTTCCAGAGGTCTTCCCCATGCTGTTTCCATGTCTTTTTAGCACTGTATGCATGTGTCTGATGATGTGTCAGACACCCATGGCCAGATAAGATTGTAAAACTGTAAAATGACATTTCCTGGTGAATACATTTCTTGGTTGAAAGCAATGCAAAAGCGCAAAAACGCATCAAAAACGCTACGTGTGAATATAGCCCAAGGTGTGGAGGAGAAGTTTTGTTTTTGGTTATTTATTTTGCCTTATATACAAGTCATTACCCTGAAAAGGATGTTCCTTAACATATTTCCCAGGAAAATCCATTTTGGTTTCGTTTTTGTATGTTTTATTGTGAGTCCGTAAAAGTGGCGTAATACCTCTGACAACATTTTTGACAGCAGTGACCAGGGAGTCAGAAATGCTTCCAAGGGTCTTCCCCATGCTTTTCCCATGTCATTTGAGCACTGTTCCCATCGATTTGGGCAATTTTTAGGCCCTCTGCAGACCGCCGGGTGGAGCCGCCTGAAAAATTCTCGGGTTTCCCATAGACTTACATTGGGCTCGTTTCTCGGGTCGAGCATTTGAGTATTCCAATTTGCTCAACCCGAGCAACGATTACCTGAGCACTAAAATTCTTGAGTGCTCGATGCTCGGGTCGAGAAAATTGGGATGCTCGGGTGCTCGACCTGAGCAACGAGCCCAATGAAAGTCTATGGGAAACTCGAGCATTTTTCAGGCGGCTCCACCCGGCGGTCTGCAGATGCCTAAAAATTTCCCAAATCGATGGGAACAGTGCTCAAATAACACGGGAACAGCATGGGGAAGACCCCTGAAAGCATTTCTGACTCCCAGGTCACTGCAGTCAACAATGTTGTCAGAGGTATTACGCCACTTTTACGGACACAATAAAGCATACAAAAACTAAACCAAAATGTATTTTCCTGGGAAATATGTTAAGGAGCATCCTTTCCAGGTTAATAACTTGTTTAAAAGGCAAAATATATAACCAAACACAAAAATATTCCTCCACACCTTGGGCTATATTCACACGTAGCATTTTTGATGCGTTTTTGCATTGCTTTCAACCGTGACAAATGCATTCACCGGGAAATGTTATTTTAGCATTTTACAACCTTATCTGGCCATGTGGTGTGTGAGACATCATCAGACACATCCTGTTTCATTTATGAAGGAGGGACTCTGAAAGTCACAAAGCCTATTTTTATAGGGCCATCAGGCGGCCTTTACTGTTCTTAAAGGGCCAGCTGTTGGCCCTTGCTATTCCTAGAGAGCCAGTAGCTGGCTATGCTTTGTTGTTCCCATAACTTAAGATCAGGTCTCCTATACTGTTATTGTGTATGGAGTGAGTGGCAGGTCTGCCCAAAATTTGGACGCACCCCAATACCCCTTTGAAAATATGGACGCACCCCAATACCCCTTTGAAGAGACTTAGAGTAGGGCCTCCTGAAAACAATGTTCCCATTATTAGGAAGTGGGTCTCCCATATTGTTTGCCTATGCAGCGAATGCAAGGGCTGCCAAAAATTTGGACCTACTCCAATGCCCCTTGAAAGAGACGTAGAGGAGGACCTCCTGAAAAAAAATGTTCCCATTATTAGGAAGTGGGTTTCCCATTCAGTTTGCCTATGCACTGAATGCAAGGGTTGCCAAAAATTTGGAGGCACTCAATGCCCTTTGGGAGAGATGTGGCGGTCAGAGGGCCTCCAGAAAACAATGTTCCCATTATTAGGAAGTGGGTCTCCCATAGTGTTGGCCTATGCAGTGAATGCAAGGGCTGCCAAAAATTGGGAGGCACTCCAATGCACCTTGGAAAAGATGTGGTAGAGGGCCTCATAAAAAATTTTTCCCATTAGAAAGGAGCGGGTCTCCTATACTTGTAATGCCCATGCACTAAGTGTATGGGCTGACAAACATTTACCCCTGGAGGGTATACATGAACATACTGTATAATTTTTTTTTTTGTTTACAGGCATCATAAACACCCTTTAAAAAAATTATGTGGATGTTGCATCACGGACCATCGTCACCCTGGTGATATGGTGGTGGAGAATAAGGATGAGGAGAAGGAGGAGGACAAGATCAAATAGCCAAAATCAGGAAGCGTATACCCATGTGTGGGTGTGAAATGGTGCATGGGAATACACCTCCCAGAAAAAAGAAACTGGATTTGAGTTTATGTTACGCTGCTATCATTCGGTGGTGTTGAGAAGTCTGGCCCAATCCAGCCCTTGTTCATTTTTATAAGAGTCAGCCTGTCAGCATTTTCAGTTGACAGGCGGATGCGCTTTTCAGTTATAATTCCACCAGCGGCACTGAAAATCCGCTGTGATGAAACGCTAGCGGCAGGGAAGGGCAGGCCAGGCCAGGCTCTCCAAGGCGTACAGAGCCAGTTTATTCCATGTGTCCAGCTTGGATACCCAATAATTATAAGGCACAGAGGAACCATGTAGGACGTTGGTACGGTCGGCAAGGTACACCCTCATCATCTTCCCAAACTTTGCACTCCTTGTGAGAGTACCCCTTGCCTCAAGGCCTGTGTGATGGGAGGGGCTGAGAAAACACTCCCAGAACATTGACAGTGTTCCCCTCCCTCTGCTGGATTGGAGTTGTCTCTCTCGGCTGTACTCCTTAGTTGTCCAACGAACTGGTACCTCTGCCGCCAGCATTTTCAGATGGGAATTTTTTTAATAGTTCCGCAACAAGGGCCTTCTGGTACTGCCCCATTTTTGTAGACCTGTCCGCCTCAGGAATAAGAGATATAAAGTTCTCCTTGTAGCATGGGTCTAGAAGTGTCACCAACCAGTAATGACTGTCACCCAAAATTTTGAGAACGCAAGGGTAACGCGAAAGGCAGCGTAACATAAGCTCAGCCGTGCGTGCCAGACTGCAAAGATGCAAGACTTCCGTGTCCTCACCAAGAGAATGACTGACCATGCTCTCCTCCTCCTCATACTCCTCCTCCCTGTCCTCAGGCCATCCACGCTGAACAAACGATATGACAGTTGTACAGATAGTACAGTCTATAGCGCATGAAACTAGCTCCTGTTTTTCCTCCTCATCCTTCATCCTCTTCCTCATTGTCACCCAAACCACGTTGGAATGAGATGAGGCTGGGCTGTGTGTAATCACCATTTATGGTTCCTTGCTCCATCTCATCGTGCTCCGCCTGCAATGCATCCTCTTTGATTGTGAGCAGAGAGTGTTTCAGAAGACAAAGAAGTGGGATGGTGATGCTAATTATGGGGTCATCGCCGCTCACCATCTTGGAGTCCTAAAAGTTTTGGAGGATGGTACAGATGTCTGACATCCATGTCCACTCCTGAGGTCTTATGTGTCGAGTCTGAACTGAATACCGATGGCCTTGTTGATGTTGGTAATCAGCAACTGCCCTCTTCTGCCCACAAATCCTTCCCAACATCTGCAGTGTAGAGTTCCAATGTGTTGGGACATCACACACCAGTCGGTGAGCCAGAAGCTGCAAACGCTGCTGAAGCACGGCAAGGGTGGCAGAAGCTGTAGCTGAGTTTCTAAAATGGGCACACAGGCTGCATACTTTGAAAAGCAGATCCGGCGGCTCTGGGTACCTTTTGAGAAACTGCTGACCCACGAGGTTAAGCACATGGGCCAGGCATGGTACATGTGTGAGCTTGCCTCTCCTCAGATCTCCCACCAGGTTCTGGTTATTGTCACACACGACCATGCCTGGCTGTAGGTTCAGTGGTGTGAGCCACAGATCTGCCTGCTCTTTCAGAGCTGTCCACAACTCTTCAGCATTGTGCGGTTTTTCACCTAAGCATATTAGCTTCAGCACAGCCTTTTGCCGCTTGGCCGAGGCAGTGCTACAGTGCTTCCAGGTTGTGACTGATGTGGTCATTTTGGAGATGGAGGCTGAAGAGGAGGAGGAGGCTCAGGAGGATGAGGTGCAGGAGCTGTAGACCATGGGGGCAACCCTGATTGAGCTAAGGCCCGCAGTCCATGGCGTCGAGAGGATGTGTTCCGTCCCAAGGTCCGACTGAGTCCCGGCTTCCACAGTGTCCCATCAGCGAGATGTACTGTCCCTGCCCACAAGCACTTGTCCACGTTTCCGTGGTTAGGTGGACTTTCCCGGTAACTGCATTGTTGAGGGCAAAGCAATGTGGTGTCACCCGCAGACACTGTTCCTGGACCCTGGGTTTCAGCCCACAAAGAGGGGTGCTTTGTTGCCTTGTGTCTGATCATGCTGGTGGTGGTCAGGCTGGTAGTTTTGCTTTCCCTGCTGATGCTGGCCTGGCAGGTGGTGCAAATGGCCTTTTTGGGGTTATCGGCAGAGTCTTTTTAAAACAACCAGACTTGGGAACGGCCTAACAGTTGTACTGGCAACGTCCGTCGTGTTGGTGTATGGGGAACAGTTGCCCGTCTTCTGTCTGCAGCCACCACACTACTTCTTCCTGCCTCTTGGGGTGTTCTTCTTCCCCCTGTGTGCTCGCTCTGCATGTCCTTCTGCCAGGTTGGTTCAGTTACTATATCATCCACCTCTTCGTCTTCCACTTCCGCACCCTGGTCCTCCTCCTGACTTTATGGCCATTGTGTCTCATCATCGTCCACCTCTTGTGACACTTTCCCACCGTCACGTTCGTATTCCCTTGGCTGCTCAAATATTTGGGCATCGTTACATGCGATCTCCACTTGCCCCGCTTCAAGTGGACCGGGCGAGAGGTCCGAATCTATAAATAGAAAAGTGTCCAAGCGTGGAATCAGTTGTCTCTGGGCATTCGGCAATGGTGGGAGGAAGGAGGATCAGGGTGAAGAAGATGCGGTCCAGACTCATGGCTACTGAGACTTGAGCTTGTGGAAGATAGGGTGGTGGTGGTGGTGGCAAAGTGACTGGAAGCATTATCTGCTATCCAACCAATAACCTTTTCACACTGCTCTGTGTTCAATAATGGTGTTCTGCGATCCCCTATTAATTGGGACAGGAAGGTCGAGCGAGAAGATGTAGGTGATTGTTGTGGCACAATTTCAGCTTGCCCATGGTCTCGGCCTCTGCATGCACCATCACCATCACGTCCAGTTCCCCGTCCCTTGCCCCGTACCTTGGCCATTTTAAATGGAGGACAGTATCTTCCACGTTCACTACAAATGGCTGAATTTGGAGTGAACTTATATGTGATCTGTGTGACGGACAAACCACAGTTTTAAATAGCTGGCCTGTAGGTAACTATTTTTAAAGGTGCTGACCTCGTGTCAATTAGTGCACTGACACACTGCAATAAAACTTAAATGGAGGCCAGAAATGGCAATATTTTCAGCGCAATTATATGTGGTCCATGTGACAGACAAACCACAGTTTTAAATAGCTGGCCTGTAGGTAACTATTTTTAACAGCAAACCGGTATCAATAGCTTCACTGACACACTGCAACAAAATTTCAATGGAAGCCAGAAATGGCAATATTTTCAGCGCAATTATATGTGAACCGTGTGACGAACAAGCCACAGTTTTAAATAGCTGGCCTGTAGGTAACTATTTTTAACAGCAAACTGGTGTCAATAGCTTCACTGACACACTGCAACAAAATTTCAATGGAAACCAGAAATGGCAATATTTTCAGCGCAATTATATGTGATCCATGTGACGGACAAACCACAGTTTTAAATAGCTGGATTTTTAGCACTGTAATATGGAAAGGACCAGGCTGTATTCTGCAGTGCCAACAAGCAAATGGTGCAGATAAACGGTGTTCTCTGGATTGCTTTTTAAGCAAATAATCAGGATTAAGAGAAAAAAATATTCCTGGCCCCTGATACCTGGGTCTATTTCTACAAATATCTGTAAAAGCACCAGCAGACAGAACTGGAATGGACCCTCTTGCTATGTGCACAGCAATCTGCTATATACCCTGCCTGCCTGCGTAGCACTGATATCTCTGCAGCTGGATTAGTCCTCAGATGGACTGTTAGTTGAATTGGATATGTGTCTCTAATATAGTCAGGTATACCTACACTAACTAAACAAGCAAATCTCTCCCTAGCTCAGCAGCAGCTCTCCCTACAAAGTCTGATTCCAGAGTGACTGTGACGAGCATGGCGGCGCCAGGTCTGATATAGACCTGATGACGCTATGCGGCCAGCCAATCACTGTAATGCCACAACCAACATGGCTGTGGGATTACAGTGTGTGGCAGACAATCCCTGCATGTTGATTGGCGCTCTAAAGAGCGTCAAACATGCAGGGAGGGGACCCGAGCTCCTGCCAAGCAAACCCAGAAATACTTGGTGAGCGCCGAGCATCTCGAGCCGTGAGATGCTCGGGCCTGCACCGAGCAGTAGTGAACATGCTCGCTCATCACTAATCCTGACTTCACCAATATGTGGTGAAAACCTACTGTTTGGATGCACTGCAGGGCTCAGAAAGGAAGGAGTGCCATTTGACTTTTGGAATGCAAAACTGGCTGAAATCAATTGCGGATGCCATGTAGTGTTTGCAGAGCCGCTGATGTGCTTAAAGAGTGTAAACCCCCCACAAGCTTTTAGAAACTAGACCCCTCAAGAAATGTATCTGGATGTGTGGTGAGCACCTTGAACCCCCAGGTGCTAAACAGAATTTTATAAAGTTTTTCAGTGAAAATAAAAGATCAAATTTATTTCCACATAAATGTTGTTTTACTCCCAATTTTTTTATTTTCACGATGGTAACAGGAGAAAATGGGTGCCAAATTTGTTGTGCAATTTCTTCTGAGTATGCTGACACCCCATATGTGGTGGAAAACTACTAATTAAGTGCAAGGCAGGGCTCAGAAGGGAAGTAGGTTTCTCGTTTGTGAAGGGAGCAGCTTAATTTTTTTTGTCCTACTGCAGACATCTCACAGCAGGAAGGCCTCTGCTGCAGCCAGTTGTCTTATAGCCAGACACATCACAGTAAGGAGTAGAATGAAGCATGGATGAGTGAAGATTTCTTTAAATATTTCTTTTAATATGGAGTAAAATATCAGGGATCAAAGAAAATGAAGTGATTAAGGGAGGAATTGCTTGGATATTTTTTCTGTTGCATTTTCTGCTTAGTGATCCTTTATGACTAAGTATCAGACAAACATTTTGTAGCATCTTAAACCTTGTCAGCTACAATACCTTGACTTGTTATGCGATTACCATTGATTGACACTTTAGATATTTTCTTGCTTTCATTTTTCTCCTGTGAAAAGTAATTTGTGAAAATTATAGAAATCCAATTGTAGACTGATTTTCCAGAGGGTTTTTTGACATCTTCTGGGCTCCAGTCCATACAGTATGAACATGACTTCAGATGTACCGGACTTTGTCTTTGAGCAATCATCCCTGATGGCGTGATAACTGAAAAAGTGAATTTAGTCCTTAGAATTTAGTCTGTTATATTAATACAAAATAAAACGTAAAAACAATGGAACTGAGGTTTGTAGATTAAGCACAACCATGGCCAGTGATTAAAAGTGGATTTTAGCTAATGACAGTCCAAGAACACGTGCACAATCATCCGTATAATTAAATAGACTGCAGAGCTCAGATAAAAACCATGTTAATAAATGCACCATTTACTAGGATTTTGTTTTTCATCTATGTTTTACAGTCTTTGAATCTTATGGTCAAATAAATCCTTATTTCATTTTTCTAGTTGTTCAGCTTTACTGAATTACTGATTGACATAGCAGAAAGGCAGACCTGTACTTTTTGGAAAAGTTGTTTCTCTGAATTGCTTCTTGTATAACTAAAATTCTAGCCAATCAATATTTTATATGTACAATTTTCTACTGTGTTGATTTTTTTTAATTTCTATACTCAGTTTTCATCATACATTTTTTTCAATTTTCCTTCTTCACCTGCAGAGATATAAAAGTGAACGCTTACTGCACAGGGTCTGTATTTAGTGTAAAACTCAATGTATACGTTGAATTCAGTAAGCTCTGATGCTCCGTCTAGTGGTGGCTGCGGTAAGCCAACATTTTATAATTTTCCTTGTCTGTAAAGGGATTTCCATCTTTCTGAAAAACTGATCTCTGACCATTATAAAGATGTTAAGGATGATTTGTCACCAAGTCAAAAGTGGGCAGGCTTTGCTCTTATTTTATTCCTGCTGTTCCCCTAAGTATTCTCCTTTTTTTTTTTTTTTTTTTTTTTTTAAATCCTCCATACAATTCCAGAGATGTGGGACTTTTATTTAGTGCTACTTTTTATGGTCTTTACTAAAGGTGCGTGGATGATAGGTTTCTTTGGGGGTATAAATTTAAGTTGCTCAGCATAATTGGGTAACATTCAAGATAAATATTGTATCACCATACTCTAGGAAATATAGCGCAAAAAATGCTGCAAGTAAAAATAAAACACAAGGATAGAGTAGAATTAACCCCTTCACGACCTTGAACATATCCATACGTCCGGGTTGGTAAGGTACTTACCGACCTTGCACTTATGGATACGTCCAGGCGATTTTGCGCACACAGGGGCTGTGCGCGCGCATGATCGCCGCCGGGTGTTCAGCTGATCTGATAGCTGACACATGGAACTCACTGCCAGGAGCGATTCCCGCACTGCTCCCAGCGGTTTAACCCCCTAAATGCGAAGATTGCTAAACTTAGAAGGCAGGAAGAGGGAGGGAGTCCCCTCTGCCCTCCAATTGGTGCCCTCATCATCACGGGGGCCTGATTGTTGCCATGGTGACCTGACCACAAGGCTGCTGCAAACTTGTTAGATCATGCTCAGTGCATGATCTAACAAGTTTGTGTGAGAGTAGACAAACTTGTAATGTCATATGCCTGAAAATGGTACCATGATGTGAACTCGTCTCACAAAAAACAAGCTGTCACATGACTCTATTAGCAGAAATATGGAAAAATTATACCTCTCTAAATAAGGTGATGCAAAAGAGTCTTTTAGTGTGTGACAGCAGCCAAACTTAAAAAAAACGATATACATCTGATATCGCTGTAATCACACCGACCCGGAGAATAAAGTCGTCTAATCACTTATACCTCATGAGGAACGGCAAAAAAAATAAATAAATCCAATTCTTCACTTGCTATTGATTTGTTCATTCTGCCTCCCAAAGATCGCAGTAAAGCTCGACTCGCATCTATCCTGCGCTCTACGCTCAGTGATTACATTGTGGTTTCCTTGTAAATCTCTGAAATATATGATTCAGACGGAACCCCCGGCAGAAGATTTCCTAAAATGAGGCAGATGGGGACACTGTGGATGCCTTCTGGCCTGTGATCCAGCGGGGTCTGTCTTTTTTAACATCACTCAGAGATTTAGATGACAATTGTGATGTAGGTGCTCTATCCAAAATGTTATGTAAAATATTCCCAATAAAAGCTTCAACTCAGTCCATCACAGACTTGGCCCTATCTTGGATCTCTTCATACCTAACAAACAGGATATTTAGTGTCTCCCACTCACACACCACCTCCTGATCTTGCCCCCTATCTGTTGGTGTCCCCCAAGGTTCAGTTCTAGGACCCCTGCTCTTCTCCATCTACACCTTTGGCTTGGGACAGCGCATAGAGTCTCATGGCTTTCCGTATCACCTCTATACTGATGACAGAGATCTACAAGTCCGGACTCGACATCTTCTCCCTATTAACCAAAAATCCATAATGTCTGTCCGCTATTTCATACTTTTTCTCTGCTAGATTTCTAAAACTTAACATGGACAAAGCAGAATTCATCATCTTTCCACCATCTCATTCATCCCCCCCTACCTGACCTATTTATCAACGTCAATGGCTGTTCACTCTCCCCAGTCCCGCAAGCTCGCTGCCTTGCGGTAACCCTGGACTCTGATCTCTCTTTCAAACCACATATCCAAATCCTTTCCATGCCCTGCTGACTCGAACTCAAAAATATCTCCCAGATCTGCACATTCCTCAACCACAAAACTGCAAAAACACTAGTGCACGCACTCATCATCTCCCGCCTTGACAACTGCAACCTCCTGCTCTGTGGCCTCCCTTCCAACACTCTTATACCCCTCCAGTCTATCCTAAACTCTGCTGCCCGACTAATCAACCTGTGACCCCTCTAATCCCCGGCCTCTCCTCTCTGTCAATCCCTTCACTGGCTTCCCATTGCGCAGAGACTCCAGTTCAAACCCCTAACCTTGGCATACGAAGCCATCCACAACCTGTCTCCTTCATAAATCTGTGATCTAGTCTCCCAATACATACCTGCATGCAACCTTCAATCTTCACAAAATCTCCTTCTCTACTCCCCTTTTATCTCCTCTTCCCACAATCGCATACAAGATTTCTCTCGTGCATCCCCCCTACTCTGGAACTCTCTACTTCAACATATCAGACTCTCGCCTACCGTGGAAACCTTCAAAAGGAACCTGAAGACCCACCTCTTCCGACAAGCATACAACATGCAGTAACCCTCGCTCCACCATACCGCTGCACGACCAGCTCTGCCCTCAACTACTGTATCCTCACCCATTCCTTGTAGACTGTGAGCCCTTGAGAGCAGGGTCCTCACTCCTCCTGTATCAGTCGGCGTCACATTTTGTTCAAGATTATTGAATTGTTCTTGTATGTATACCCCTTTTTCACATGTAAAGCGCCATGGAATAAATGGCGCTCTAATAATAAATACTAATAATAATCCATAAAAAAGCCTCCACTCAGGTCCGTCATCTGTCATTGGAAATATAGGATCTTTCACATTACTGGTAGTACAAAGGCTCTTGAAAAGCGAAATGGCCCTTTCTCCCAAAAAGAAATTCAGAAAATTCTGAGCTCTCAAATTCAAATGCCTCCCTCCCTTCTGAGCCCCAGTGTGCCTAAACCACATTTAGTATCCACATGTTTGGCATTTCTGTAGCAATGAGAGCCAGCCAAATTTATGGGTGCGTGTTTCCAGAAGCAAAAGCTGGGCACAATGTATGGGCACTACAACGTACTGGTCACTACAACGTACTGGTCACTACATTGTACTGGTCACTACAATGTACTGGTGATTACAATGGCAGTTTGCAATTTTCACTCAGCAACATCCACTGCTGCTTGTTTCTGGAAAACACCCATGGAGCCAACCAAGATCATCACTACACCTGTAGGGGCTCTCCAAATGCAACAGTTTACCCCCACATATGGGGAATCTGCGTACTCAGGAGAAATTGCATCTGAAATTTTAGGTTCCATTTTCCCCTGTTACCCTTGTGAAAATAAAAAAATTTGGGCTAAAATATCATTTTTGGGGAAAAAAATAGATTTTTATTTTCACAGCTCAATGTTACAAACTTCTGAAGCACCTGGGATTTCAAAATGCTCACCACACATCTAGATAAGTTCCCTGGGAGGTTTTATTTCTAAAATGGTGTTACTTGCAGCAGTTTCCACTGTTTAGGTTCATTAGGGGCACTCCTAATGCGACATGGTGTTCACTAATTGTTCCAGCAAGTTTTGCATTCAAAAATTCAATTGAGGCTCTTTCCCTTCTGAGCCCTGCCGTTTGCCCAAACAGGAGTTTTCCCCCACATATGGAGTATAGGCGAACTCATGAGAAATCGCACAACAAATTTTGTGGTTCAATTTCTGCTATCACCCTTATAAAAATGCCAAATTTGTGTCAAAAAAAAATATTGTGGGAAAAATATGATTTTTTTTATTTTCACAGCTCAACGTTATAAACTTCTATATCTATAATATCTATATAGGTTCCCTGAGGGGTCTAGTTTCCAAAATGGTTTCACTTGTTGGAGGTTTCCACTGTTTAGGCACATCAGGGGCTCTCTAAATGCGACATGGCGTTCGCTAATTATTCCAGCAGATTTTACATTCAAAAAGTCAAATGGCGCTCCTTCCCTACTGAGCCCTGCTGTGCGCACAAACATTAGTTTTCACCCACATATTGGGTATTAGCGTACTGAGGAGAAACTGCACAACAAATTGTATGGTGCAATTTTTCCTGTTACCCTTGCAAAAATAAAAACATTTAGGTCTAAGGTTACATTTTTCTGAAAAAAAGGTAAATGTTCATTTTTCCCTTCCACATTCCATGAATTCCTGTGAAGCACCTGAAGGGTTAATTAACATCTTGGATGTGGTTTTAAATACCTTGAGGGGTGCAGTTTTTTTAATGATGTCACTTTGTGGTATTTTCTGTCATATAGACCCCTCAAAGTCACTTCAAATGTGGTGTGGTCCCTAAAAAAAATGGTTTGTAAATTTTGTTGGAAAAATGAGAAATTGCTGTTCAACTTTTAACCCTTTTAACTTCATAACAAAAGAAAAATTTTCTTTCAAGTTTTTTGTTGATTTAAAGTAGACATTTGGGAAAAGTTATTTATTAACTCTCTGATTTAGGTGCATAAAAATGAAAAGTTTGAAAATTGCAATATTTTCAAAAATTTCGCCAAATTTTCATTTTTTCACAAGTAAACACAGGTCATATCGAACAAATTTTACCACTATCATGAAGTACAATATGTCACAAAAAAACAATCAATGGGATCCGTTGAAGCATTCCAGAGTTATTACCTCATAAAGTGACAATGGTCAGAATTGTAAAATTTGGCCTGGTCATGGAGGTGAAAACAGGCTTGTGGGGTTAAGGGATTAAGTAAATGCAAGTCAGGGATTAACTTGTGAAGCAAAAATGCCACGTATGAGAGCAGAATACCAACAATTTGCAGATTTATATATATGAGACAATATTATATTAGATCAGAGTTGCAAAATTAAATAATTGTAATATATCGCAATGTATGGAAACAAATAAAAATTTGCAAAATGTGGAGGATATAGATGTAGTCTGCACTCCTCTATTATAGCATTTTAAATACTGGTACTGCGGGATGAGTCTGTAGACAGAGGGATGTTTGTTACAAAATAAATATATTTCATGAAATTCCATACCTGGAATTTGATGTGGTGTCATACCATCTTTTGGAAATTAGAAACACCACTAGTCGGGGAGTTGTGTTTCACTATACATTCACCTTGCTCCCACCGGATGAATAATTGCTACTTATATATTCCGACCTAACCTCCTCTTATAAGAAAAGACTGCTTCAAAATGTTTCGACTTGAACACATGCTGTTTACTCACAAGTGGATCATTGAATTAAAGTGAATCAGACACTCCCTACATAAATGCTATATTTACATATATACCATATTCAGCCTGTGTTGCTTGGAGGGTTGTTATTAGGTATTATTTACATTTTTTTTGTTTGGATGTTACCCAAATGTCTGACTTTTTGAAAGGTTGTGCTATGGTCACCAGATTTTGATACAGCTGGCGCAGTTACTGGTGAACCATGCCCCCTTGCAAAGGCCATAAAAATCAGCAATACATGAAAAGGCCCATATCTCTGTAATCGTATGGTGGATTTTTGGATGAAGTCCAAAAAAAAACAATTACCAAGGGGAGCAGTGGTAATAACATAAGAGCAAAAACTGAACTTTTTTTTGCTAGAGAGGTCTCCTCAATCAAAGCTTCTTTCATGGGGAGTGGTGTAATTAAATACGCTGAGCTTTTTGCATTGTTAACAAAAACATAAGCATCTTTAGGTTATGTGCGCACCATCAGGAATTGCTTGCAGAAATTTCTGCAGCATTTCTGCAAGTTTCCGCACCTCTTGGCAGCAAAAACTCTGCTGAAAATCCGCAGCATTTTTGATGCGTTTTCAAGCGATTTTTTTTGTGCATTTTGCCTGTGGATTTGCCATGTGTTTTTTCAAATGCATTGTATGGGAAAAACGCGGGCCAAAACGCACTAAGAATGCACATGCTACTTCTTTTTCTGCACATGAAATTCAGTCAGGAAAAATCCTGATCATGTGCACAAAACTTGCAAAATGTCCTAGGAAATCATGGGATAAGGTTTCAATGTGTATTTGGCACATTTCTGCTTTGAAAAAAAGCACGAAAAAAACAAACCAAAAACGCACTGTGTGCACATAGCCTTAAGATGGCATTTTCTTTCTTTGCCTGATTATAAATTCATGCACATGGTTTTATTAACAATCTACTTTGTATAAATCTGTAGTATGGCTTCCACTAGAGATTTATCTCTGTGTACCTCCAAGGTTATATAGCGTAAATATGTGACCTTGCCTAATATTTTTTTTTGCATGAAGAAAAAGGATTCTTGACGTCTGGATAACTGATAGTCATGTCTGTATTGTATTGGCAGGGTAATGTAAATATGATGCTTAATGGATTTCAATGGGTTGTATGAGTTTATTACCAGCTTATAGAAAAACCTTTGCAGAATGGAGGTTTATGGCCTGAGCTCAAGGTGTTGGGATGAGACAGTAGCTGATGTTAAAGTAATTGTAAAGATTTATTCCTAATTACTCAGTTATAGCATTGTTTTGAAAATGATTTTGTCTTACAAAACGGCATTAGAAATCTAAAAACCAAGCAAGAGCTCATTAAAGGAATAATAGTAATGTCTTGAAAGTCACTGAATGAAAGATTGTTAATTAAGTTTTTTTCTTTCCTTTAGTCAGTCTGTTGTTTTGATATAGAAAATGGTCATTGTGGTTTCAAAATATAAATGATTCCACCTCAGGTATGAGTAGTTTATCTTAAAGTAAAGCAGTACCTTCCCTCTTTTTTAAAAATGTATTTGAGGTTTTATCCATGACCTCAAAATAAGTACAAAAAGAGGGTCAGAAACAGGTCTAAAGATATGATATGTTAAAGATACGGGTGCATGTAAAATCACATATCAAAATAAAACTTTCTAATCCTCGAGTCGCCATAGACTTTTTCATATGAGGCCAGAAAGTTTTAACACTTCTTTCAGGCAGGCTCTTCTTTCTTTTTACGCCTCTTCCCTCAACTATCAAAATGATACTGTGGAAGAAGAGGACTGATTTACTCCCTCTTCATCCTCACAGTTTCAGTCCGTTAACTGTAAGGCGAATTGATGATAATCTGACGCAAAAAAATGGGAGATCGCTCTGGATCTTGTGGGCATGTATCGACACTTCATCACAACTGCAAGAACTACAACACCTTCAGGAACATGGGGTATGCTCCAAATCGGGGAGTGGGCATACTAAAAATGATCAATATTAAAATAATTTTAATTTACATTGTAGCTACATTAGAATATAATTTCCAGGCTAACCCCTTACGTTGAGATAGGAAGTAATATAGAAATAAATTAATGCACCAATAGCCTTTTGTTCTAATGACAACTTTTTTTGGTTACTGCTTAATTATTTGCTCTCCTCTTTTTTTAAAAGACTTAATAAATGGTAAATAAATTGGGAAGACCAGAGTTTCCTTAAGTTTTGCACTGGAACTTGTCTTCATGACATTCTTAGTGAACTGAGCTTAGATAATTTCACAACAAATGGTTAAGCTTAGAATTGTGCAATGCCTGGCTTTTGTGGCTTTAATGTGGACCATTAAAAAAAATGTCCATAGTTGTCCTAAATTAAAATAAAAAAATAAAAAAAGTTCAGTAGAAAGTTATTTGCTACCATATTATCCATCTTGGATTTTTTTTTAATTTGAAGCAATATTGAAAGTGAATTTTTTTCCAAAAGTAAGAACAAAACTTTAAAGAATTATTCATCTTTATTTTTTCATTCATAGGCTTCCTTAAAAGTAAAGTAAGATATGCTGCTTACCCCTGCCAGACTAGCACGGGTTCTCTGGTGATGCACTTGGTCTTTATTGATATGGCTGCAGTGGTGACGACATTTCGATATCACCTGACCCCTGCCGCCAATCATTGATGCCAATGTAGATGGCACCAGACCTTTGAGCCCAGTAATTGGCTACAGCCATTTCATGATTTTGATGTGATGTCACTGATGCAGCCATATTAACAAAGATTGTAGTCCGCTGCGAGGAGCAAATGCTGGAGCAGTGGGAGTAGCTACATCTGATTTTGTTGTTTTTACATACAGTAATTATGTGTATTTAAAAAAATAAGGTATACATAAGAAAGACCTAAAGCAAATAAATGATCTGGAGCATAATTTGGTGTAAGAGCATATTCACACTGTGGCCACTTTATAGACAAAACCCAAGAAAAAAGCAAAATGAGCATATACCCTGCAGTAAGTAACTAAATAGTATTAGTACATGTAAATAACATAGGATACATAGTAAACATTATTTTAATTAAAAAAGCGTTCAAGCCATCCCACCCCGACCAGGTGTACTCATTTGGGACAGTCCTGTCCTGTCTCTAGTATTATAACCTTACCTTGACTTGTGTCAGCCGACCTCAATGGAGATAAGGGCAGAGCAGGATAGGGGCCCAACTATTCATACACCTGCCAATGGGAAGCTATATAGATGAGATGCCTAGCTCAGAAAGGGGGCAATGTACCTAATTGTACAAAGTACAAGAAACTACAGCAAAACCAAAAAAATGAGCTGGCGCATAAGTTAGTATACGTGCAATGTGTAAGGGCACTTTCACACTGTGGCCATTGCATAGACAAAGCCCAAGAAAAAAAAACTAAATTAGCATATACCCCATACTAAGTAAATAAGTAAAAATACTACATGTCAATGACATAGAGTACTTAGTTAAAAAAGACCTGTAGACAGATGTAGGGGTGAGAGAGTGATTGGGCATGTAGCAATTCCAATCCTATGTTACTGTAGGAGATAAACCTCAGTCAGTGAGGACTAGTAGTTGATCATTCACCTCTCCATGTTTATCATGAAATTTGGTAAAAAATGCTGCCTGCCAAATAAACATGAGGCTGATGGCTTTCTAGAATTTATGGCCTGCTGTAGGCCCCCATACACATTAGAGTTTGATGACGATACCTCCCTTGATGAACGATATTCTGGGATGAAAGGGTGCAGAGTAGTGATGAGCCGCATGCTCATTACTTGAGATTTACGAGCATGCTCGGGTGTTTTCCGAGTATCTTCAGCGTGCTCGGGTGTTATGTTTCAGTCACTCCATGCTCATGATTTGCAACTCTTTGACAGCTTTAATAAGTGTGAGGAATGCCTGTTTATTAGGCATTCCTCACATGTATTAAAGCTGTCAAAGAGTCGCAAATCATAAGCACAGAGTGACTGAAACATAACACCCGAGCATGCTAAAGATACTCGGCGAGCACCCAAGCATACTCTCCGAAAGGGTTAATAGAAAATACTCGCTCATCATTAGTGCAGAGTGTTGAATTACAGCACATGATCCTTTATTTTTTTTTGGGAGACAGGCTGCTTCTAGCATTCTACACCACTTCGCCCAGTGAGCCTGAGCATGCATGTGTATGGGGGAATCAGGAGCGATAATACAGTAGACTGTAAGCCCATACCGGCAGAGCCTTCTCCTTTCTGTACCAGTCTGTCACTATTAGTTTTTTCACTGTATTTTACATTTGTATCCAGTATGTAACCCTTCTCATGTACAGCTCCATGGAATCAATGCTGCTCAAAAAATAAATAATAATAATAATAATACCTGATGGACTTAGTGAGAGTTGGGTCGCCTACAATCTAAGGTATATGGGCACCTTTAGAGTTTAATGTTTGATGTATATTCAGTTATCTTTGTTTTTACATTTTACTCTTTTACATTAGCAACACAGTTAGATACAGCTAATTAGATCTGATGCTGGTAAAAGTTTTTAACCTCTCCTGTATGCGAAGTAGTGTTGTGGTTACATAACGAGTAATTTCCTTATTCCCCAAATGCAGTAGGGCACACTGTATGTGCTTTCTGGATGAAAAAACACACAACAAAGCAGTTATACTGATATAATCAAAAATTCTTTCTTGCTATAGATAGTGATTACACATTCTTCACAGTTAATTTAATGCATTTCTGTGAAAACCACATGGTATGTAATCTAATTAAACAAATGTGATTCAAATGCGATTAAAGTTATTAATGCGTACGGAACTGTGAAAATATGAGTTTGCTTTAGTCGGATTATAATTAAGGCTTACGTTTTTCAAGGCTTATTAGTTTCATTTATCAGAATGTGTGATATTTTGGCTAGTTTATGCTTCAAGTTAGAGGGGTTTTTCTAAGCATATGCATCGCAAAATGAGTTTCTCTTTTTTATGTATACACAAATAAAGTTTTAAGATCATTACCAGTCATTATCTTTGCTTGCTAACAAGAAATATGTTACTTTAGCATGAATCTTTGGACCGTTACTAAAATATAATGCAATTAGCAATAACGTTACTAAAGAATTCACGTTCCCCTTCTTGTCAGGTGCCCTCCTTTGATCCAGACCTCTCCTTCTCAAACTTTATTGTAGCTAGACTATTCCTTCATCAATCTCTTATGGGTTTGATTGCTTTTTTACATTGTTTTCATGTGGACCAGATCTTTGCTATGTGCCAAATAGTTCCTTTCCTAGCATTCCAGAAAGCTCGATCAGATGTTTGCGGGTCTCTTGTGAGCCATACCACCACTTTTCCAGCTCAGCCATGCCAGAAAACTTTGTTTTCATCTATCCTGTGTGCGAGACCACCCCTGGCTCTACTGTCTGGAAAATATGTTGTCAGTAAAATACAATGCAGTGAAGATTTGCTCTTTTCACAAATGCTGATAAAACTATAATATTATAGACCCTTACATCTCAGAAGACATACAATAGTTTTTTTGTTTTTCTTTTGAACAAAAAGAAATAATTGTAACATATTTTGTTTGATAACTTACAGAAAATCTAACAGTTATCTAATGGAAATATGGACTTGACACAACAGCTGTCGCACTGTGTAATGAGTCACAAAGTAGGGAGTGGGAAGCTGTAAATTAGTTTGTCAACACTTATCCATCTTAAACTGGTCATACATCTGATGTTGCATTGTGTAACAGCCTGCGTTACACTAAACCCTTATTGAATATTCAGAAAAATACAGTAGGGAGATAGTCATTGTTTGTATATTTCCAAATGGGTCTAATTTTTTATTTCAAATGATATAAGCTATTCTAATGGCAGTCAATGGTTAAAGCAAATAAAAATTATGCATCTTCTTTCCACAGTAGCAATTTTTATAGAAGATAGGTTTCTCCAACTTTTCTCTCTAGACTGTACTGCAATAATAGCACAAGAACATTAAATAGGTTTTATAAGATCCCAATAATAAGGGCCTATCATTAGGATAGGGCATCAACAGTAGATAGGTGGGCATCCAACTTGCTGTACCCTTTCCGATCAACTGTTTGAAGAGGTTGTGGCCCTCCTGCAAGCACTGCAGCCTTTTCATCCATATTAACATGTTTGGCCAAGGTTAATCGAATGCGTAATGGGAGCCATTACTGCTCAAAGTGCCCTGAAGATGTCTCCTGCTTGCAGTGTGGTAAGTGGTATCCCAGATTCCAACAACTCTTGCTGCCTTTTATATTTAAGGACATAATTTTTCTACTTTAGCTTATTGTTTATTTTTTACTGTTCATTTTATCTTATTTTGGGCTTAGAGTTAAAGGTTTTGAATCATTAGCTAAACTCAACAGTAAAATTACAAATATTTTTAAGTTCTAAGGATTGTTTGAAATCAAATTAATTTTGTAATTTGAGGAAGTATCATATCAGACAATAGTGTTAAATCCATACTTCCGTTAAATAAATGCAAAATAACAAGGGTATATGTTTCAGAATATATAATGTGCATAACGTGTTTTATTTTAGATTTCTGCATATCTTTAACTTGGCTACATCCCTACTTGTATCTAATGACAGCACTATAGAATGTTGGCACCAAGCACCACTTGATTTGTGAAATGGTCATGTTTGTTCTGTATTTGTTAAATAGTAAATGTTTTACTCCACCCAATAGGAGGCCGAATGGGTGTGACAATAGCAGGACAACTACATTGAGTTACATTAAGGAATTTTAAAAGGAGACCAAAGGGATTAATCAATAGAGACATAGATGGACATGATAAGAACATACTGTAGGTCTACCTCTAAATCACGTGTTGTTATATAGAATATTCTGTGCAGTTTTGGGCATCTGGAAACAAGAAATACTACATATCAGACCTGGAGTGAGTTCAGAGGATTCCAACGCATAAATGGAATGGGTGGAAAGGAATGATCAGAAACATTATCAAAATAGCCATAATTTAGTTTTCAAAATGTATGACAGTCAATAAAGAGATTTGTCTAATGACCTTCTATAGCCAGGACTACAAGTGTAACTCATCTAGGGGTATAATCTCTAGAGGAAATAGTTTTCCACCATCATAATAGAAATTATAAATTATGAATTATAAGTCACAGGATGTTGTAAGGTTATTTCCTTGAAAGAAGTTAAAAAGCTGTCTGGATGCCATTTTAATAAAAAAAAAGTTTCTGTATAAAATTGATGAGCTTTAATCCAGGGATTTATTCTGATTATTGTATTAGAAGTTGTTAAAGAAGTTTTTTTTGTAAGATGAGGAAAATTATCTGCTAGTTCACACAGTGAACCATAATAGATTGAACTAGATAATCTACTGGCCATTTAATTGTATTTCAATGTATTTAGTAAATCTGCAGCTCCATGAGATATCATGTGTGATACCTGTGGGGGACAAACAAATGAAGTGACCATGAAAATCTAATAGCCTGTAATTAGCTCCTGAAAGCAGACATCCATGGTCATCTGGCAGCTTGCCATACAGTGAAGATCACATTAGAGAGTAAGGTTCATGGGCAGATTTAAACTTTTTTTTATCCATTAGTGCACCATGATGTACATGTGTATCATGGAATCCCTTGTGTTAAAGCATTATTTTGTAATTATACTGTTAAATAGTCAAAAACAATATTTTTTATCTTTTTTTTATTTAAATGAGGAAAATGATCCATGTCTGTGAGTGACAATAGTTTTTGAACCTTTTGAATTAGCAGATAATTTGAGGGTGAAAGAATCTGTTGTTTTCAATTATTGGTATGACAATCAGGTGTGAGTAGGATAACGGTTTTAAATAAATTAGATATCTATCCAATTCTAATCTTGTAAGAAGAAAAGAGAAGAAAATGCGCTCTGTGTGAAGGGCCAAATGGATGGATTAAAATGAGAACGGCCAAGGGCCTCTCACCTAGTGGAGTTGTGCACTCTTGCACAACCCCGGTGATTGCTTTGAGGTTGGGAGATGGAGGCTCACACCACATGCTGCAGACTGGTGCTCCCACCGCATGTTGTAGAACGCTGTCTGCCACCGCTACTTCCACATTCCTGGTCTCAGACCACGTGACTGATAGTGGACCACGTGACTGTAAGCTGGGGGCACGTCACCACAGGTCCTTTTAGATTGGAGAAGGCAGCTCCGGTGCTGCAGGTCCTCAAATAAGTTAGAGGGGAGTTATGAGGATAATTAAAACGTGGTCAACAGCTGCTCCTGCCGCCAACCCTCAAGGAGGGAATGGGGATAAATAGAAAATAGAAAAGAACGAAAGTGGACTATGGATCGCTGAATTGATCACTGAGAGACAATGTTTGGGGCTAAAGAGTATTTAATAAGCCCTCTCCACAACGCGTTTCGATAGCCAAACTATCTTCATCAGGTGGTACAAGGATATGAACAAAAGAAAAACATTTATAGGGAAGGTTTCGCAATGATTGGTTAACAAACTTATTAGTTAATCATGGGTTCTGAAAACCCTTTATGTGCCAGTGTGCAGGTACTTCTCATGTGAGCATATGGACAACAAGCACATGAATTCACAGGATTGGGAAAAAAAAAGTAGATAAGCAGTGGAATATAGAAATACATATTACTGAGGAATATAAAAAATCTGAAAATTGACAAGATACAATATTAAAAATACAATGATAAAATATGACTAGTGATGAGCGAGCACTAAAATGCTCGGGTACTCGTTGCTCGGGTCGAACACATTGGAATACTCGGGTGCTTGACCCGAGCAACGAGCCCAATGTGAGTCTATGGGAAACTCGAGCATTTTTCAGGTGGCTCCCCCCGGCGGTCTGCAGAGGGCCTAAAAATTGCCCAAATCAATGGGAACAGTGCTCAAATGACATGGGAACAGCATGGGGAAGACCTCGGGAAGCATCTCTGACTCCCAGATCAATGCTGTCAGCAACGTGGTCAGAGTATTACGCCACAATAAAACATATAAAAACGAAACCAAAATGGATTTTCCTGGGAAATATGTTAAGGAACATCCTTTCCAGGGTAATGACTTGTATATAAGGCAAAATAAATAACCAAAAACAAAAATGCTCCTCCACAACTTGGGCTATGTTTACACATAGCGTTTTTGATGCATTTTTGCACTTTTGAATTGCTTTCAACCGAGACAAATGCATTCACCAGGAAATGTCATTTTAACATTTTACAACTTTATCTGGTCATGTGGTGTGTGACACATCATCAGACACTTGCATACAGTGCTGAAAATACATGGGAACAGCATGGGGAAGACCTCTGGAAGCATCTCTGACTCCCAGGTTACTGCCTAAAAGTGTGTCCATCATAAGTGATCCTTGTTGCATGCGAATATGCCTCCCGCCATGGACCTGTCATTGCAGACTTGCAACAATCACCATCCACGTCCTTGTCCCACTGCAGCATTCAGTTGTCCCTACCCCATTCCTTGGAATGCAGGCGCAAGTATGCAGGCAGCCACCCACCCACAGGCTGCAATACTATACTGCCAAAGTTTTGACAGCTGCTTGCACTTGAAATGTGGCCTTTTAGGCTCCTGGAGGCAGAAGCTTTTCACAACTTCATGCCAGCGGCGGCCGGGTGTCCATACTCAGTCCCCAGACGCCACTATATTTCCCGGTATCGCCTCCACTTTCCACAAGCACGGGTTCCACAACATTACCCGTGCCCTCCCCAGTGCACTTACTGGGAAGGACCACCTAACCACAAACACCTAGACAGGTGAATGTGGCCAGGGACGGTACGGAGCCAGTCCACAACTTTTTTTGCTGAGAGTTGTATTTAGCTCGGTGAAAGGACTGGCATAGAGGGAAACCGTATCTACCCTGCGTGTCATTTATCCCAGGAAGTCTTGTAATTGAGCTTGTTGCAGAAGCAATGGCAGCCTGTCCATCAACTCGCACTTGTCAGTGGTGCATTGACACACACACTTCTTTCTTTGCGCATTTAATTTCTTGAATACAGAGTTGGACAATGGCCTGATCTGTAATGCGTTTTGAGAAATAACATGCATAAGCATGGCCGATCCACATTAAAAAAGCAGCCATAGGTTGTCCGGGAACCTACCCCCACACTTTTCTTAGCCAGGGCTGCTTTTCGGCAGGGTTGGACAGGCTCACCAGAGAACCGGAGACTCCTCCGGCGGGCCCTAGCTTCTCCTTCAGGAGAGTTCATCGTGCCGAGGTGAGGCCATGATGATGATAGAAGCCACCATCTGCTTAGTTTTCTGCTTCTTGGAATGCAAGTGCAAGCATGCAGCCAGCCACCCACCCACCCACAGGCTACAACACTAAACTGCCAGATTTCTGGGCAGCTCTTTGCACTTGAAATATGGCTTTTTAGGCTCGTGGAGGCGGAAGCTTTTCACAACCTCATGCCGGCGGCTGGGTGTTCATACTCGGTCCCCAGCCGCCACTATATTTCCCGGTATCGCCTCCGCCTTCCACAAGCACGGGTCCCACAACATTACCCGTGCCCTCCCCAGTGCACTTACTGGGAAGGACCGCCTAACCACAAACATGTGGACAGGTGAATGTGGCTGGGGACAGTACGGAGCCAGTCCACAACTTTTTTTGCTGAGAGTTTTTATTTAGCTCGGTGAATGGACTGGCATAGAGGGAAACCGTATCTACCATGCGTGTCATTTCTCCCAAGAAGTCCTCTAAAGCTGCTTGCACTTGAAATGTGGCCTGAACATTACTGATGATACTTTTCAGTGGGAATTTGCTTGCCTCCTACCAGCCTGGAATATTTCCAGCAAACTATGCTACGACGCCATAGTATTAGCACTACCCCCAGTACCAGTAGCGAAGCCATCCCCAATTTGCTTCTCAGGAATTTTATTTGGTAGACTGACTGGCTGCCCAAATACATTTTCTCACAAAGGAGCTGAAGATTGAGTGGCAGTAGGTGCAATTTTCTCCAGCCTGTTAGATATTAGAGGGTGAACGGCAGCACATTGGATCAGTGTTTAGCACTGAAGCCTTGCAGCGCTGGGTTCTTGGGTTCAAATCCCAGCAAGGACAACATCTGCAAGGACTTTGTATGTTCTCCCCATGTTTGCATGTGTTTCCTCCTCAGTAAAAAAGCAGCCATAGAGTGTCTGGGAACCTCCCCACACACTTTTCTTAGCCAGGACTGCTTCTCGGCAGGGTTGGACGGTCCCACCAGAGAATCCTCTGGTGTGCCTTGGCTTCTACCTCAGGAGAGTTCATGATAGCACTAACTTTGCAGCAGCTGTGGGGCTCTTGAGCGGGTGAGAAAGGTTAGCCCTCAGAATCAAGCCCTCTGGTGGGCACAATGTTTTTCAATCTCAACAGATTCTCAGTAGGAGTTGTATTTCACCACAGCCATATTCTTTAGCTCAGTGAAAGGACTGGCATAGAGGGAAACCATATCTACCCCGGCTGTCATTTCTCCGTCACCAGGTTCCGCCCATTGTCACACATGACCATGCATGGCTGTATGTTCAGCGGTGAAAGCCACAGATCCGGCTGCTGTGTTACAGCTTTCAACAACTCTGCAGCAGTGGGTGGTTTGTCAATTAACCATTAAGCATGTTATCTTCTGCACAGCCTGTTGCCGCTTGGCCAAGGCAGTACTGCAGTGCTGTCAGCTTGTGACTGATGTGATCATTTCGGAGATGGAGGAAGAGGTGCATGAGCTGAACAATGTGATTACATTGAGGTTAAATTGGTTATGCTGTTTTTTATACTAAAGAAAGATCCTATTTTGTTTTTTTTACATTATTTTTTAAGACAAATGCATTCACCGGGATATGTCATTTTAACATTTTACAACCTTATTTGGCAATGTGGTGTGTGACATATCATCAGACACATCCTGTTTTATTTATGATGGAGGGACTCTGAAAGTCCTAAAGCCTATTTTTATAGGGACATCAGACGTCCCTTGCTTTTCTTAAAAGCCCAGCAGTCGGCCGTAGCTATTTTTAGAGAGCCATCAGCCGACTATGCTTTGTTGTTCCCATTATTAACAAGTGGGTCTCCTATACTGTTATTGCATATCCAGTGACTGCAAGGGCTGCCAAAAATTTGGGCGCAACCCAATACCCCTTTGAAGAGACCTAGAGGAGGGTCTCAGTAAAAACAATGTTCCCATTATAAAGGAGCGGGTCTCCTATAGTGGTATTGCCCATGCTGTGACTACAAGGGCTGCCAAAATTTGGGAAAAACCCCACTAAGGATATAAAGACACATAGAGCAGGGCCACAGTAACAAGGTATGACATGTTCCCATTAGAAAAGAGAGCATCTGCTATACAGTTATAGGGTATGCAGTGATTCCAACGGCTGACCAATTTTAGGAAAAACCCCACTAAGGATTTAAAGACACACGGAGTGTTAGAACCCTCCTGTTAGTTTTTTCTTTTTGCTGGTCACATGACTTTTTGCCTATTTAATCCAGCTCCGCCCTCCTGGCCTTGCTGGACTTCAGTGTTACTTTTACTCTTAAGCTAGCCAGGTGCTTTGTACCTTACTCTGTAATTTGCTTGGTCTTTTGACCACTAGTACTTCTGTTTGTTTGTTTGTCTTTGCTCTGCTACAATTTCTGCTAGGAGGTGTCCAACTATATCCCAGTCCTTAGTTCTTGTAGGGACCCCTCCCTTATACCTATAGGTCTGCGTTCAGACTAGCCGAGGACTTAGGCGGGTTTGTTCACAAGGAACAAGTCCCTCGCTGCATCGTAGGGAATCAGCTTAGTCCTATTGTAGGGACAGTTTTCCTATCTTTCCTTAGTGCTTGTAGCAGTTCATAACAGTAAGTCCAGCCCAAAAATAAAACACTCTAAGGAAAGAAATCCTGATTTCAGCATGGTGTCGGTTCAGGAATTGGCTCAACGCCTGCAGGGACTGTCTTTGGAGGTGGCTGAGCTCCAGCAACACGTGAGTAGCTGTCCTGGAGCGCATTTTGTCGAACCGAAGGTAGGACTTCCAGATTTTTTTTATGGTAAACGGCAAGACTTTTTTTCCTTTAAAAACACTTGTTTATTATATTTTCGTTTAAGACCCAGATCCTCGGGGAATGAATCACAGCGCATTGGGTTTATAATGTCACTTTTGCTCAAAGAACCACAGGGATGGGCCTTTTCTCTACAACCTAATGATCCGTGTTTTAGAGCTGTGTAAGATTTTTTTTCTGCTATGGGGTTGTTGCATGGTGATCCTGATCGAGTCTCATCTGCTGAAACTGAATTAAGATGTTTGAAGCAGGGATCAGGTGATGTGGAAAATTATTGTACATACTTCAGAAGATGGTCGGCTGAAGTGGAAAGGAATGACTCAGCATTGAAATGTTTGTTTCTTGATGGTCTAGGTGAAAGGGTTAAGGATCTGCTGATTGCCTTCCCAAAACCAGGAACCTTGCAGGAGGCAATGCAATTAGCCATACATGTGGACAGGAGACTGCGTGCTAGGAGTAATGAAGAGAAATCGACTGCTATGGCAGCTCCTAGTTTTCAGAGGGTCTGTTCGGAGGGTGGAGAACCGATGGAGATTGGGGCGATGTCACCCCACTCTCACGAAAAGGACCGCAGGTTTGCTAAAGGATTGTGTTTTTATTGCGGTAAATCAGACCACTTTATTAAGAACTGTGTGCTTCGTTTGAACAAAGAAAAAAAAAAAGAGGTCAGTTACGCCTGCATAGCGGGTTTAAACTCAAAAGGAGTATTTCTTTCTGGAAGCTCCTCATTCCAGGAGGAGTTGATTGAATTTCGGGTATTTGTGGATTGTGGTTCTACACTCAATGTGATTGATGAGGGTTTTTTGGAAAAATTTAAATTAGAATCCAAACTTTTGTCATCTCCTATTTCTGTGGTTGCTGTTGATGGCTCTCCCTTGAAATTTATTACTCACAAGGTTTTTGAATTTCCCCTCACCATTAATGGTATTCACCAAGAGAATTTGGATTTGGCGGTATTAAATAATTTGCCTTCACCAGTGGTTTTGGGGTTACCTTGGTTAAAATTGCACAATCCTGTACTGGACTGGTCTACCATTAAGTCTTTGAGTCCTAAGTGTTATGATAGATGTTGTAAAGGTCGCATTGCTGCTGTGGAAAGAGGGGAATTACCTGTACCTATTCAGGATTTTTGGAAGGTTTTTTCTGAGGAGGAGTCGCAAGTTTTGCCTCCTCATAGGGACTATGATTGTACTATTGAGTTTGTCCCTGGAGCAACTCTTCCCAAGAGTCGCTTATTTAATCTTACTATCCCTAAGAGAAAGGCCTTGGAGGAATACATACAGACAAGCTTGGCCGCCGGTTACATTAGACCTTCTAAGTCACCTGTGGCTGTTGGATTTTTTTTTGTCCATGTCTGGACTTTCGCGAAATTAATAAAATTACAGTACGCAATTCCTACCCACTGCCATTAATTCCTGACTTGTTCAACCAGTTAGTGGGGGCCAAGTGGTTCTCTAAGATTGATCTCCGGGGGGCATACAATTTGTTACGTATGAAGGAAGGTGATGAGTGGAAAACTGCTTTTAACTCTCCAGTGGGTCATTTTGAGAATCTGGTTATGCCGTTTGGTCTTACCAACGCACCATCGTTTTTTCATAACCTTATTAATGACATCCTAAGACTGTTGATCGGTAAGAATGTGGTGGTGTATTTGGATGACATTTTGATTTTTGCGCCGGATCTGGAGTCTCATTGGCAGAGCGTACCTGAGGTATTGCAGTTGTTAAGCGACAATTCACTTTTTGCTAAGCTGGAGAAATGTGAGTTCGCTGTGCAGAGAATTAGTTTTTTGGGCTACATTATCTCCAGCGAGGGCTTTGAGATGGACCCGGTGAAGGTTCAGGCGGTGCAGGAATGGCCTAGGCCTATTGATTTGAAACCAATACAGAGATTTTTGGGTTTCGCCAATTATTACAGAAAATTCATTAAGAATTCTTCTATAATTGTTAAGCCGCTGACCGATCTCACCAGGAAAGGTGCGAATACGGTTCAGTGGACTACTGAGGCCATTGAAGCTTTTGTGTATCTCAAGGAGAGGTTCAGTTCTGCCCCATCCTTATGCAGCCTGATGAGATCAAGCCTTTTTTGGTCGAGTTGATGCTTCTTCGGTGGGGGTCAGTGCTGTTTTGTCTCAGGAAAACAAGGATGGAGTACATCCCTGTGCTTTTTTTAAAAAAAAAATTTCTGAGACCGAACTTAATTACGATGTCGGTAATCGGGAATTGCTGGCGATTAAACTCGCATTTGAACATTGGCATCATCTCTTGGAAGGTGCTAAATTTCCCATTCAGGTTTTTACTGATCATAAGAATCTGATCTATCTTGATGCTGCCAAGCGCTTGAATGCCCGTCAAGCTAGGTGGGCACTTTTTTTTTCGCGGTTTAATTTTTCTGTTACTTACATCCCGGGTACCAAGAATGTAAAAGCTGATGCTTTATCTCGCAGTTTTTCTCCCATGGTTGGTACCGAGGAGGAGAGCATTTTACAGGAAGGTGTTGTGATAGCAGCATTGGACTCCGTTTTGGAAGATGGGATTCTGAAAGCCCAGGAGGATGCCCCATCTAACACTCCCCATGGGAGGTTGTTTGTGCCTAGGAACTTTAGGAGAGATTTGTTTGTGGAGTGTCATGAGTCTCGGTTGGCAGGTCATCCAGGAATTTCGGAGACTAAGAGACTTGTAGGTCACAGTTTTTGGTGGCCTGGGTGGCAGAAGGAAGTCATTAAGTGGGTGCATCAATGTACTGTGTGTGCTAGATCTAAGTCTTCACATGCTCCTGCTGGGGGGTTGCTTTGCCCTCTAGAGGTTCCTAGTGCTCCTTGGACGCATCTTGCTATGGATTTTATTACTGACCTTCCGGCCTCTGAGGGTTTCACTGTTATCTGGGTGGTCGTGGACCGTTTTAGCAAGATGTGTCATTTGGTTCCCTTCATCAAACTGCCCTGCGCCAAGACACTCGCTAAGGCTTTTGTTAAAGAAATTGTCAGGCTCCATGGCGTTCCTACTGACATTGTTTCCGATATGGGACCTCAATTCGTGGCTCGTTTTTGGCGTGCCTTTTGTGACAGGTTGGGAGTCCATTTGTCATTTTCGTCTGGTTATCATCCTGAGTCTAATGGACAGACAGAAAGAAAGAACCAGGATGTTGAACAGTTTTTGCATTGTTTTGTGGCTGACAATCAAGAGGGGTGGTCTGAGTTTCTGCCACTTGCTGAATTTGCTCTTAACAACCATACATCCTCTTCTGCTGGGTGTTCTCCTTTTTTTGTTGTACTGGGAGACATCCGTCATTTGGGTCATTCTCCAAATTGGTATCGGCTGTGCCGGAGGAGGAGAATTTTTCCGGTGATTTAGAGAGAGTTTGGACTGATGTACGTCGTAACCTTCAAGAGGCTAACAAAAAATCCAAGAGGTACTTTGACAGGAAACGTCAAGAGGTTTTGTTTACTGTTGGTGACATGGTTTGGTTGTCCTCTAGGAATCTGCGGTTGAGGATTCCTTCTAAGAAATTGGGCCCGAATTTTGTAGGGCCCTTTAAGGTGCTTCAGGTAGTTAACCAATCTGCTGTTAGGTTGGAGGTTCCTACCTCCTGGAAGATTAATCCAGTGTTTCATGTTTCCTTATTGAAAAAAGCTGATGTTTCTGATAGAGACGCCACTGTCTCTGTTCCTCTGGTGGAGGAAGATGGTGAATATGAAATTTCTCGCATTCTTAATTCTAGATGGCATAGAGGGAGATTGCAGTATCTCGTCTCTTGGAAAGGTTTCGGTCCCGAGGATAACTCCTGGGTAAGGACGGATGATGTCTCTGCTCCTAGACTTGTCAGAGCGTTTCACAGGAGGTTTCCTGATAAACCTGGTCCTGGAGGATCCGCAGGATCCCCATAGAAGAGGGGGTACTGTTAGAACCCTCCTGTTAGTTTTTTTCTTTTTGCTGGTCACATGACTTTTTGCCTATTTAATCCAGCTCCGCCCTCCTGGCCTTGCTGGACTTCAGTGTTACTTTTACTCTTAAGCTAGCCAGGTGCTTTGTACCTTAATCTGTAGTTTGCTTGGTCTTTTGACCACAAGTACTTCTGTTTGTTTGTTTGTCTTTGCTCTGCTACAATTTCTGCTAGGAGGTGTCCAACTATATCCCAATCCTTAGTTCTTGTAGGGACCCCTCCCTTATATCTATAGGTCTGCTTTCAGACTAGCCAAGGACTTAGGTGGGTCTGTTCACAAGGAACAGGTCCCCCGCTGCATCGTAGGGAATCAGCTTAGTCCTATTGTAGGGACAGTTTTCCTATCTTTCCTTAGTGCTTGTAGCAGTTCATAACACGGAGCAGGGCCAGAGTAACAAGGTACGACATGTTCCCATTAGAAAGGAGAGGGTCTGCTATACAGTTATAGGGTATGCAGTGAGTCCAACGGCTGACCAATTTTAGGAAAAATCTCACTAAGAATTTAAACACACACAGAGCAGGGCCACAGTAACAAGGTACGACATGCTCCCATTAGAGAGGAGAGGGTCTGCTATGCAGTTATAGGGTATGCAGTGAGTCCAACTGCTGATCAATTTTTCGAAAATCCCCACTAAGAATTTAAAGACACACGGAGCTAGGCCACAGTAACAAGTACGACATGTTCCCATTAGAAAGGAGAGGGTCTGCTTTACAATTATAGGGTATGCAGTGAGTCCAACGGCTGACCAATTTTAAGAAAAACCCCACTAAGAATTTAAAGACACACGGAGCAGTGCTACAGTAACAAGGTACGACATGCTCCCATTAGAGAGGAGAGGGTCTGCTATGCAGTTATAGGGTATGCAGTGAGTCCAACAGCTGACCAATTTTAGGAAAAACTCCACTAAGAATTTAAAGACACACAGAACAGGGCCACAGTAATGACAAATTCCCATTAGAAAGGAGAGAGTCTCCCATAGTGTTTGCCTATGTAGTGAATGCAAGGGCTGCAAAAAATTTGGAGGCACTTCAATGCCCCTTGGAAGAGACTTGGAGGAGGGTCTCATAAAAAATATTCCCATTAGAAAGGAGCAGGCCTCCTATACTTGTAATGCCCATGCACTAAGTGTATGGGCTGACAAACATTTATCCCTGGGGGGTTTACATGAACATACTGTATAAAAAATTGTTTTCACTGGCATCATAAACACCCTTTAAAAAATGATGTGGGTGTTGCATCACGGACCACGATCACCCTGGTGATATGGTGGTGGAGGATGAGGAGAAGGAGGAGGACAAGAGCAAATAGACAAAATCAGAAAGCGTATACCCATGTGTGGGTGTGAAAAGGTGCATGGAAATACACCTCCCAAGAAAAGACACTGGATTTGAGTTTATGTTACGCTGCTATCATTCGGTGCTGTTGAGAAGTCTGGCCCAGTCCAGCCCTTGTTTATTTTTATAAGAGTCAGCCTGTCAGCATTTTCAGTTGACAGGTGGATGCTCTTTTCAGTCATAATTCCACCAGCGGCACAAAAAACACGCTCTGATAAAACGCTGGCGGCAGGACAGGCCAGGACCTCCAAGGCATAGAGATCCAGTTCATTCCACGTATCCAGCTTGGGTACCCAATAATTATAAGGCACAGAGGAATCACGGAGGACGTTGGTACGGTTGGCAAGGAACTCCCTCAGCATCTTCCCAAACTTTGAACTTCTTGTGAGAGTACCCCTCGCCTCAGGGCCTCTGCGATGGGAGGGTCTGAGAAAACTCTCCCAGAACTTTGACAGTGTTCCCCTGCCTCTGCTGGATTGAAGTTGTGTCTCTCTTGCCTGTACTCCTTGGTTGTCCAACGAAGTGTGCCCTCTGCCGCCAGCGTTTTCAGATGGGAATTTTTTTAATAGTTCCTCAACAAGGGCCTTCTGGTACTGCCCCATTTTTGTAGACCTGTACACCTCAGGAATAAGAGATACAAA
This sequence comes from Phyllobates terribilis, assembly GCF_046119375.1. Lineage (NCBI taxonomy): Eukaryota > Metazoa > Chordata > Amphibia > Anura > Dendrobatidae > Phyllobates > Phyllobates terribilis. The sequence goes on from NW_027362769.1 coordinate 291,544,139, forward strand.
AGTTATCCTTGTAGCGTGGGTCTAGAAGTGTCACCAACCACTAATGACTGTCACCCAAAATTTTGAGAACGCGAGGGTCATGGAAAAGGCAGCGTAACATAAACTCAGCCATGCGTGCCAGACTACTAACAGGCAAGACTTCCATGTCCTCACCAAGAGGATGACTGACCATGATCTCCTCCTCCTCCTCCTCCTCTCTGTCCTCTGGCCATCCACGCTGAACAGACGGTATGACAGCTGTGCAGGTAGTACTGTCTATAGAGCATGAAATTAGCTCCTGTTCCTCCTCTTCCTCCTCCTCTTCCTCATTGTCACCCAATCCACATTGGGATGAGATGAGGTTTGGCTGTGAGTATTCACCCTGTATGGTTCCTTGCTCCATCTCATCGTGCTCCGCCTGCAATGCATCCTCTTCGATTGTGAGCAGAGAGCGTTTCAGAAGACAGAGAAGCGGGATGGTGATGCTAATTATGGCTGTAGCGTCGGCGTCCCTGCCTCCTGCTAGGCAGGGACGCTGTTCCCCTCATCTCTCCGCTCCGTGCCCGGCGTCTTCCTCCCGCCCTGCTGGCAGCGCGCTCTGCTTCCCGGCCAGGGTGCTTAGGGCGCACGCGCTCCCCCTCTCTTAAAGGGGCCGCGCGCGCCGTCCTAAGGAGTCCCCGGCCAATGGCCGGTGGACTTAACCATATATAAGGCACCTCCTCCAAAATGGAGGTGCCCGAGCAATGTTGTTGCAAAGCCTTCACTCTGCTTCAGCCCTCAGGTCCCGTTACCTGTTACCTGCCAGTCACCTGCCAGATTCCTGCCTGTAACCTGCCAGTCACCTGCCAGATTCTTGCTTGATACCTGCCTGATATCCGTTTACCTGCTTGCAAGCCTGCAGTCCGACGGTCTGCCTTCCGACACCTGTCAGTCTGTCTATGGACCAGCCTGCCCGCTCACCTGGGAGCGCTCATCTGCTACCTGCCTGCTAGCCTACCTGGAGGCTCCGCCGTCACTTGCCATGACCACCTGCCTGTCCAGAGACTCTTGCCTGCTCACCTGGGACCGCTCACCTGCTACCTGTCCGCTAGCCTACCTGGAGGCTCTGCCGTCACTTGCCGTGACCACCTGCCTGTCCAGAGACTCTTGCCTGCTAACCTGGGAGCGCTCACCTGCTACCTGCCTGCTAGCCTACCTGGAGGCTCTGCCGTCACTTGCCGTGACCACCTGCCTGTCCAAAGTCTCTCGCCCGCTCACCTGGGAGCGCTCACCAGCCACCTGTCTGCTGTCCTTCTACCCAGAGACTGTCCCTGTCACTTGCCGTGAGTACCCGTCCCTCTACTCAGAGACTGTCCCTGTCACTTGCCGTGACTACCTGCCCTTCTGCCCAGAGACTGTCCCTGTCACTTGCCGTGACTACCTGCCCTTCTACCCTGAGACTGTCCCTGTCACTTGCCGTGACTACCTGCCCGTCTTCCCTGGGAGCCACCCGCTTCCTTACAAGGACCGCCCCCTTGTATAGTTGCTCAGAGGTTCCGCCTACCAGACCTGTTACAATGGCATCATCGCTGCTCACCATCTTGGTGGAGTCCTCAAAGTTTTGGAGGATGGTACATATGTCTGACATCCATGTCCACTCCTGAGGTCTTATGTGTGGAGTCTGAACTGAATACCGACGGCCTTGTTGATGCTGGTACTCAACAACTGCCCTCTTCTGCTCACAAATCCTTCCCAACATCTGCAGTGTAGAGTTCCAACGCGTGGAGACATCACACACCAGTCTGTGAGCCGGAAGCTGCAAACGCTGCTGAAACACTGCAAAGGCGGCGGAAGCTGTAGCTGACTTTCTAAAATGGGCACACAGGCGGCATACTTTAACAAGCAGATCTGGCAGCTCTGGGTAGGATTTGAGAAACCGCTGACCCACGAGGTTAAGCACATGGGCCAGGCATTGTACGTGTGTGAGCTCGCCTCGACTCAGAGCTGCCACCTGGCTCTGACCATTGTCACACACGACCATGCCTGGCTGTAGGTTCAGCAGTGTGAGCCACAGATCTGCCTGCTCTTTCAGAGCTGTCCACAACTCTTCAGCATTGTGCGATTTTTCACCTAAGCATATTAGCTTCAGCACAGCTTGTTGCTGCTTGGCCGAGGCAGTGCTGCAGTGCTTTCAGCTTGTGACTGATGTGGTCATTTCAGAGATGGAGGCTGAAGAGGAGGAGGAGGATGAGGAGGATGAGGAGCAGCATCTGTAGACCGTGGGTACAACCCTGATTGACCTAGGGCCCGCAATCCTTGGCATCGGGAGGATGTGTTCCGTCCCAAGGTCCGACTAGGTCCCGGCTTCCACTATGTTAACCCAGTTTTCCGTCAGCAAGATGTACCGTCCCTGCCCACAAGAACTTGTCCACCTGTCCGTGGTTAGGTGGACTTTACCAGTAACTGCATTATAGAGAGCACGGTTAATGTTTTGGGACACGTGCTTGTGTAATGCGGGGACGGCACACCGGGAGAAATAGTGGCGGCTGGGGACCGAGTACCGATGGATGGCTGCCGCCATCAGGTTGCGGAATGCTTCCGTCTCCACGAGCCTAAAAGGCAAAATGTTGAGCGCAAGCAGTCGTGAAATGTGAAAATTTAGTAGAGTAGCCTGTGGGGCGTTGGCTGCATATTTGCACTTTCGTTCTAAGGACTGGGGTATGGGCAACTGAACACTGTGCTGGGACAAGGACATGGAAGTGCTTCCTGATGCTGTTTTTGAGAGTGTGCAACGACAGGTGCAGGGCAGGAGGCGTCTTCGCATGCACTATGGACAGGGGATTGGCTTGCATGCACACCAGCGGAAGAAGCAATGGTGCCACCCGCAGACACTGTTCCTGGACCCTGGAGTTTGGCCCACAAAGTCGGGTGCTTTGCTGCCATGTGCCTGATCATGCTGGTGGTGGTCAGGCTGGTCGTTTTGCCACCCCTGCTGATGCTGGCCTGGCAGGTGGTGCAAATGGCCTTTTTGGGGTTATCGGCAGAGTCTTTAAAAAACAACCAGACTCGGGAAGACCTAACAGTTGTACTGGCAACTTCCTTCTTGTTGGTGTTACGGGGAACGGTTGCCTGCCTTCTGTCTGCAGCCATCACACTGCTTCTTCCTGCCTGTTGGGGTGCTCATCTCCTCTTGCCCCGCTTCAAGTGGACCGGGCGAGAGGCCCGAATCTATAAATGGAAAAGTGAACCGCTCTTCGAAGTGTCCAAGTGTGGGATCAGTTGTGTCTGGGTACTCGGCATGGTGGGAGGAAGGATGATCAGGATGAGGAATATGTGGTCCAGACTCATGGCTACTGAGACTTGAGCTTGTGGAAGACAGGGTGGTGTTAGTGGCTAAGTGACTGGAAGCATTATCCGCTATCCAACCAACAAGCTTTTGACACTGCTCTGGGTTGAATAGTGGTGTGCTGCGGTCCGCTACAAATTGGGACAGGAAGGTCAGGTGAGAGGATGTGGGTGTTTGTTGTGGCAAAAAAATTCAGCTTGCCCACGGCCTTGTCCTCGGCCTCTGCATGCACCATTACCATCACGTCCAGTTCCCCATCCCTTGCCACGTGCCTTGCCAATTTTAAATGGAGGGCAGTATCTTCCACGCTCACTACAAATGACTGAGTTTGGAGCGAACTTATATGTGATCTGTGTGATAGAGAAAACAGAGTTTTCAATACCTGGCCTGTAGGTAAGTAGTTTGAACAGCAGACTGCGGTGAATTGCTTCAATGACAGACTAAAGGAAATTTTTAATGGAGGCCAGAAATGGCAGTATTTTTTGACAATGTATATGTGATCCATTTGACGGAGAAAACACAGTTTTGAATAGCTGGATTTCTAGCGCTCTAATATGGAAAGGACCTACCTGTGTTCTGCAGTGCCAACAAGAAAATGGCGCAGAAAAAATGGTGTTCTCTGGATTGCTTTTTAAGCAAATAATAAGGATTAAGATCCAAAGAAAAGTTTTCCTGGCCCCTGAGACCTGGGCCTTTGTGTAAAAATATTTAACAGCAGCAGAAGGCAGAATTGGAATGGAGCCTCTTATGCTATATTCACTGCAGTCTGCTATATACACTGCCTGCCTATACACCCTGCCTGCTTGATATCTCTGCAGATGGATTAGTCCTCAGAAGGACTGTTTGTTAAGATGAATATGTGTACTGTACGGTTTTTCTCCCTACACTATCTAATACACAAGCAAATCTGTCCCTGACACTGCAGCACCTCTCCCAAAACAAGCAAATGGCACAGAAAAACTGTGTTCCCTGGATTGCTTTTTAAGCAAATAATGAGGATTAAGATCCAAAGAAAAGTATTCCTGGCCCCTGAGACCTGGGCCTTTGTATAGAAATATCTAACAGCAGCAGAAGGCAGAATTGGAATGGAGCCTCTTGTGCTATATGCACTGCAGTCTGCTATATACACCGCCTGCCTATACACCCTGCCTGCCTGATATCTCTGCAGATGGATTAGTCCACAGAAGGACTGTTTGTTAAGATGAATATGTGTACTGTACGGTTTTTCTCTCTACACTACCTAATACACGATCAAATCTCTCCCTGACACAGCAGCACCTCTCCCTACACTGTCTGATCCGGAGTGACTGTGAGGAGTATGTCGGCACCAGGTCTGATATAAACCTGATGACGCTGTGCGGCCAACCAATCACTGTAATGCCCACAACCAACATGGCTACGGCATTACAGTGCATGGCAGGCAATCCCTGCATGTTCATTGGCTCTCTAAAGAGCACCAAACATGCAGGGAGGGCACCCAAATTCCCACCCGAGCAACCCAGAAATACTCGGCGAGCACCGAGCAGTGAGATGCTCGGGCGAGCACCGAGCAGTAGCGAGCATGCTCACTTATCACTAAATATGACATAATCAGAGTATAACAATGATAATGAGGAGGAAGAGAAAAGGAGTGGAATCGCCCATGAGTCTGGAAGAAAAAAGAAGAGGAGTCCCTAAGAACTGACCACATTTTCAAGGGCCAAATTCAAACCTTCAGGGCCTAATGTGCCTAATTTGAAAATCCCAAAACTCTCCTTATTAATTAAACTAGCCATCATTGAAGTCAAACATGCAGTTATCATTGTTATACTCTGAATATGTCATATTTTATCATTGTATTTTTAATATTGTATCTTGTCAATTTTCTGATTTTTAATATTCCTCAGTAATATGTATTTCTATATTCCACTGCTTATCTACTTTTTTTTCCCAATCCTGTGAATTCATGTGCTTGTTGTCCATGTCCTTGTACCACCTGATGAAGATAGTTTGGCTATCGAAACACGTTGTGGAGAGGGCTTATTAAATACTTTTTAGCCCCAAACATTGTCTCTCAGTGATCAATTCAGCGATCCATAGTCCACTTTTGTTCTTTTCTTTTTTCCAATTCTAATCTTGTAACATGGCACGAACAACGAAGATTTCTGAGGACCTTAGAAGAAGATGCTCATCAGGCTGGTAAAATGCAAAATCATCTCTAAAGAGTTTTGATTCCACAAATCAACAATCAGACAGTGTACCAAAGTAGGAAATTCAAGACCATTATTACCCTCCCTAGGAGTGATCAACCAACAAAGATCACTCAAAGATTAAGGCGTATACGAGAGTCATTGAGGTCAGAAAGGAACCCAAGTTAACCTCTAAGCAACTAAAGGTCTCTCTCTCATTAGCTAATATTAATTGCCATCAGAGGACACAAAATAACAATTGCGCAGGTCAGTTTTGGAAGAAGAAAGTCACTGCTCTCCAAAAAGAACATTGGTGCCTGTCTGCAGTTTACTAATGGTCACCTGTACAAAGCAAACTGTTATTGGAGCAAAGTTTTTGGAAAAAAGAAAGCAAAATATAGCTTTTTGATTTAAATAAAAAGTGTTTATGTTTGGACAAAGAAAACCAAAGAAAAACACTGAACTACAGAATAAAAACATCATACCATATGTTTAAAATGGTAGTGGTGATATCATCATTTGGGATTGTTTTATTACTTCTGTCCTGAACAGCTTACCATAATTGATGGAACAATGAATTCTGAATTTTAATGGAAAATTCTAAAGTAAAATATCAAGACATTTGTTCATGAGCTGAAACTCAAGAAAACGAGGGTCATGCAGCAAGACAACAACTGAGAGCAAACAAGTTGTTCTACGAAAGAATGATTAAAGGGGTATTCCCTTCTCCAAGATCCTATCCCAATATGTAGTAGGTGTAATAATAATATTATCAGCAAATACCACTAATTAGAAAAATGTAGTATAGTTCTTCTAATTCGCTATGTCACTTACCCCATGTGAAGGACATTGCAGTAACTTACATATCCATGATTACAACCACTAAAAACTATCTAACTAACTTTTACTATATGACTGGTTGTAACCATGAATATCTAAGCAACTGCAATGCCTGCACATAAGGTAAGCAACATAGCTAATCAAAAGAACTATACTACATTTCTAATTGGTGATATCTTACCAATGCTAAGGTGTACCCACCTCTAGATTTGCCCTGACTCAAAGTACCAATACCACTGCCAGTATCCCTACCACTGCGTTTTGCAAAGGCAGCAATACAGCTAGCCATTAGAATTGTGTCCTCCATCCCTCCATGTCAGCCAAGTACTAAAACTGACTTGGAAATAAATCAATAGAAAGAAGTTGGCATTGTCATTGTGAAATGTGTTGCTTAGTCCCTGGGTAACTCTGGGTTAGAGGACTAAATGGCAGAATATTGTACTTTTAAAAGTGTGCAAATAAAAAAACATTACAATCTTTAAAATATGCACACTTTGTGAGATAGACATTAACATTTCTGAAATCTTGAGGTTTTTCTTTTGTCTTAACCCCCCCCCCACACACACACACACCATCACAAAAATGCAAAAAGAAGTTAAAGCATTTATATTGCTTAAGTCTTTGCTGTCTTACAAGCCAAGAAACACACTTTCTATGACTGGCATGCCATCATATGAATATTATTCTTCAGTATAAAAATTAGCACTGAGGGGGCTTAAACTGCCCTCATTTTTCTGTAACACACCACAAATTAAACAAATGGTGTTATTAAGGTGCTGTGCTGCAAAATATCATGCAGTTCACATTCACAAAACTCTGCAGATAATGAACCTCCCTATCACTTGAATTTGTGTATTATTATTCACAGACAGTGACTACTACTCTCACTTTCTATGTTGTTCAGTGATGCAGTGGTACACCAAGCTTTATTTAGGCCTTATATCTCTATGTGTAATGATGAGCTGTGCACCCTGAACTCATATCCCTAGACTGTAAAACTCTAAAATTACTACTTCCCTGCCCACATCTTTTATAGTGCCTGTGGAAGTCCCTTTTGTATATCTGCCCTAATCCATGTGATGTGATAGCTTCAAGACATTATGGGGAAGGCTGTGTAGCTGCTGACGTCATGTGAGCCCAATCTCTCTTCAGCAATGTGTAAAACTCAAAACTTCAGGAAATTCATCTCCAACTAGATTCACATTGGATCGATTTGTAGGGTTTTGTTTACCCTCCTATGGTCCAACGCTGAGACTTTTGCACTGCTCCCGACTTCCATTGTTGCCTGCATTGCTAACATCATATGGACAAAAGAGCAGACAATCAGTGAGTTTAACTGCTTGTGTCATCTACAGAAGCAGAGCCATTGAGCCCAGCGATTGGCTGCACTGCAGTTGGGAAGATGTCAATGTTACAGTCAACATCTGGCACTGGGCACAGCAGTGGAGACTCAGCGCTAGACCTGGGGAGGTTCAGAAAAGAACTGTTTGCTAATTTAAAGCAAATTGTGCCTTGGCATAACTCTCCTGAATACAGGAAACCCCTTTAACTTATCAATGTGCTATGTAGACTTTTCCTTGGCATTATCAGCTGTTCACCATGAGTTTCAAAGACTTGTACCCGCATGAGTCTGCTGGCTCCAAGGTTGCCTTTATTTTATATGACTGGCCAACGGTGAAGATTCACAATGATGATTTAACAGCTACCATGTGAGCAATTCACTGTTACTCCTTTTATTAACAAAAATGTACACAATGTCTCAATTTAGAATATTATTCACACTCACTAATGCACAGTTCATCTTTATGTTTTAGCTCTTTTGGTGATAACATACAAGGAAAAAATGTTTACATGAATTGATACCTGGGATATGTTGTATTAACATAATAATAATAATAATAATAATAATAATAATAATAATAATAATAAAAAACTTTATTTTTATAGCACCAACAGAATCTATAATCTCCAATTGTCCCATCATCACAATATGGTATACAACCTGTTACCTGTAGAAGAAACAATTATCCATATTTATAGATAAGACTATGTATATTTTATTTATAACACTATACCTATGTATTTAATTTTCACCATTGTTATTGTTCTTTGTTGTAATATAATATATAACTAGAAATGACCTTCACATTTAGGAATTTAGACAGATATTAAGTGTGTGAAACTTTCCTTGTGCTATTCATTAGTGTTGTGTTATTAATAAGACTGTTATTAAATATTTATATAAACTGAATATGTGAAAATGTAATAATTTGTATCAACTGTATTCATAATCATAACATATTAACTTCCATTGCAATTCTTAGAAATCCTACCAGCTTTTTTACAAAAAGAGAAAAATATCATTGAAAATACTGAGGCTTTATTAGTCAATCGATACAACTTCTGCTGCGCCCTTGCTTATAGCAGCCGGTATACCTTGCCATTGACCTAGTTCTTATCTAGCAAGTACTGTATCTTAAAAATAAACCTTGCCCCTTGCTTCTCTGACATTCATCTCATGGGCATTCTCAGCCTCCATCTGCAGTGAGCATACAGTGAGAAAAGCCAAATTAGTTATTATAAATCATTTATTCAGGTTTGTTCTACCCTCTAGCTAAAAAGCAATATGTCATATTTATTTTAGTTTGCTGTTGTAATGTAAAAAGTTGTATGACATACTTCTAGTAATGACACTTCTGTGATATATTATTAATAAAGGAAGATCACTTTTATTCATGTTTAATATAAAATGTCTTAACATTCTACTCAAAATATAAAGTATGCCTGGACAAGTTGTAGACTGAAAAGGAATATGTCAACAGGTTTTTGCTACTTTTTCTGAGAGCAGCCTAAGGAAAAGAGACCCTGAATCCAGTGATGTAGCACTTAGTTTACTGGGTGAAGCAGTTATGTTACAATCAGAGTTTTTAGATGCAGCATGAAGCAGAGATGAGGAAACTAACCCCGCCCACACCAGACCCTCTATGTACATTGTCTGTTGACAATGAGCTGCTTATCACAGGAGGAGGTGTGGTCAGACCAGGGCACTGTGGTTTGAGCAGTGATAAACCTTCATTGTATGTAAACAACAACACAGAGCCTAATAACTGACACACCATTGAAATCAGTGTCTCAGCCTCTACATGATGCTGTCCTCCGTTTATATAGCAAAAATCTGCTGACAGATTTCCTTTAATCATTGATAAGTTTATGTCTCTTTGTTCAAAACAGGTACATTTACAAAGCTATATGCACATAGTTTAGTCTGGAAAGTTATATGCTCATTAATTTATTTTACTCACTTATATAGCGCCATTAATTCCATAGCACTTTCCAGACATCATCACTGTCCCCATCGTTGCTCACAATCTAGATATCAGTATGTCTTTGGAGTGTGGGAGGAAACCCACGCAAACACGAGGAGAACATACAAACTTCTTGCAGATATTGTCTTTGATGGAGTTTGTATCCAAGGCTCCTACACTGGAAAGCAACAGTGCTAACTTCTGAGCCACTGTACAAATGAATTTCTATACTATGCTGGCAATATTCTGGATTAAAGATTACACCTGTAATATTCTTGAAGCTATAGAAGCCCTCCCATGAACATTTTTTTACTAAATCTGTGTATTTGTGTATGTAGTGTGTGTGTTAATATGCTCACCTTCTACCATATTCTCCGATGTTTAGCGCTATTTGGGTCCTCTTCTGAGTGATGTCTTCTCAGACTATTCAGCTCACTCTATTCTCTATGCGTGAGCCGGAGGTCTGATTTACATAGAATGCTTATACGGCCTCGGTCTGACGCTCCATATGTTCCACGGTTCAGCCTTAGCAATTTCTAGTAGTCACACAGTGAGTCTACACTCTTGTCCCAAACCCTTACCATGACATCAGGGCCGGCGTCAGCACCCGGCGCACCCGGGCAAATGCCGGGGCCCTGAGCAGGCAGAGGGGCCCACTGGCGGTCGCGCACCCCGCTGGGCTATGGGCGGAGGAGAGCGGTGTCAGCGCCCGCCCTTCTCCGCCGCTTACTCAGGGCCCTGACAGCCGGATACTTACCTCTCCCCGTGCCTCCGCAGATCAGCTGTCTTCCTGCTCTGCGCTCCCTGTGACGTCTCAGGTCAGAGGGCGCGGTGACGTCTTTACACCGCGCCCTCCCCTGAGCCGTCACAGGGAGCGCTGAGCGGGAAGACGCTGACAACGCTGGAGTTCGGACCCGAGCAGCGGGCAGCAGGTAGCAGGTGAGGAGAAGGGAGGTGAGTATTTGATTTTTTTTTTTAATGTATGGAGGCATGGGGCAGTATAAAGAGAAGGGGGGGGTGGCATCCTCCATGGAGCATTATAAAGAGAGGGGGTGGGCATCCTGCATGGGGCATTATAAAGAGGGGGGGTGACATCCTGCATGGGGCATTATAAGGTGGGGAACAGCCTGCATGGGGCATTATAAAGGGGGGTGGGCAGCCTGCATAGTGCATTATAAGGGGGGGGCAGCCTGTATGGGGCATTATGTGGGGGGTAACAGCCTGCATGGAGCATTATAAGGGGGGGACAGCCTGTATGGGGCATTATGTGGGGGGTAACAGCCTGCATGGAGCATTATAAGGGGGGGACAGCCTGTATGGGGCATTATGTGGGGGGTAACAGCCTGCATGCGGCATTATATGGGGGCCAGTATCCTGTATGGAGCATTATAAGGGGACCGGTATCCTGTATGGAGCGTTATAAGGGGACCGGTATCCTGTATGGAGCGTTATATGGGGGCCAGTATCCTGTATGGAGTTTTATAAGGGGACCAGTATCCTGTATGGAGCGTTATATGGGGGCCAGTATCCTGTATGGAGCTTTATAAGGGGACCAGTATCCTGTATGGAGCCTTATATGGGGGCCAGTATTCTGTACGGAGCCTTATATGGGGGCCAGTATTCCGTATGGAGCCTTATATGGGGGCCAGTATTCCGTATGGAGCCTTATATGGGGGCCAGTATTTCGTATGGAGCCTTATATGGGGGCCAGTATTTGGCATGGAGCCTTATATGGGGGCCAGTATTCCGCATGGAGCCTTATATGGGGGTCAGTATTCCGCATGGAGCCTTATATGGGGGCCAGTATTCCGTATGGGGCCTTATATGGGGGCCAGTATTCCTTATGGGGCCTTATATGGGGGCCAGTATTCCGTAAGGGGCCTTATATGGGGGCCAGTATTCCGTATGGGGCCTTATATGGGGGCCAGTATTCCGTATGGGGCCTTATATGGGGGCCAGTATTCCTTATGGGGCCTTATATGGGGGCCAGTATTCCGTAAGGGGCCTTATATGGGGGCCAGTATTCCGTATGGGGCCTTATATGGGGGCCAGTATTCCGTATGGGGCCTTATATGGGGGCCAGTATTCCGTATGGGGCCTTATATGGGGGCCAGTATTCTGTATGGAGCGTTATATGGGGGCCAGTATTCTGTATGGAGCGTTATATGGGGGACAGTATTCTGTGTGGAGCGATTCACCGGTTTCTGAGCTATTGTGGAATTTACAATAGATATCACTCATGTAATGTAAGAAGTGAAATCTTTGCATTGTACTATATATATATATATATATATATATATATATATATATATATATATATATATATATATATATATATATATATATATATATATATATATATATATATATATATTTCTCCGCCGTATCTCTGCATCATGAATCATGGTATGTGTTAAAGGGGCCCACTGAGACTCTTTCGCCCGGGGCCCAGAAAAACCTGGAGCCGGCCCTGCATGACATATATTTAAAATGTTCAAATCAGGATAGTGCTGTAGTAAAAGAAAATCATCTCCTTTAGTTACTCAGGACACATATTTTAACCCCATCTGCAGTCTCTGTTAAATGTTGCAATTAGAGATGAGTGAACTTAAATGTTTGGGGTTCGTATCGGACAGTTACTGTCTGGTGCTAAACGCCGAACATAGACTTCTCCTGGAAGTCCGTTGCAATGTTCGGAGTTCTGGGGGAAGTCCATTGAAGATAGTGAGAGAGAATTTTTCCACCTCAGAAGTTCAGGTCCTCATTGTTTTTATTGGGGTTTGGGTTCTGGTTCAAGTTCGGGTACAGTTTTGGTACCCGAACCAAACTTTGGAATAAAGTTTGGGTCATGTACCAGAACCTGAACTTCCATGGGTCCACTCATCCCTAGTTGCAATGTGTTGAACAAATAAAGGACACAATTCTGTTTGATTCTAGAGTGTTGCTGCATGTTTTTGGTTAATTGCACTGGGAATTGACACCCTCACCCGTTAATGGATCAAATAATAATGGCTTGCAACTCAGTCAGTACTCTAAAAGTAACTTCATCAGTACTCTGTCCTATTTGGAGGGTTGGTAACATAATTTTCAGCTTGCTTCCTAGTCAATGCTGATAATGAAAAACTGGCCATAATTAAGTATGCAGGGCCTACCAACACATCAAGTAATCAGAATCCAGTTTTAAAAAAAAAAGCATATAATGAGATATAATTCATGCAGTTAAAAGATGGTCCCATTGGAAACTATCCAATTTCTTTGAGCAAACAAGTTCCATGATAATCTCTTGCCTAAAGATGTGTTCACATTGCATCTGTGAACTATGTTATTACATGTTATTATATGCACGGGGACAGCTTCCAATGCATTTGCCAATTGTATCCAATGGCATATATGAAATCAATCCTCCAGACCTAAAGACTCCTTACACCTATAGGAAATCTTTGGTCTCATATGCTATTTAATCCATGCACAATTACAGTTCATTGTCTGTTGTTGGATCTTACATTATTCCTGTCACTGATATGCTATATTAGCTGTATTTTATTTATTTGTATGCTTTGTTGAACTATAGAATTTCACCTTATGCTGAGTGGTACTCTAGTTATATTTGTACTGTGCAGGGACCCTTACTTATCGGAGGTATAGGGTACTTCCAGCTACTTACCATGTTCGATTGCTATGTATAGCATAGTGAGGCTTTTTTTTAATAGTTTTTAGTCATTTGTGTTGTTTCTTAGTGTTTTTATAGTTGTCTTAATAAAATTGCATTTTGCATTATACATACTAGTGTGCACTGCCATTATTTGTGTATCTTTTGGACTGTTTCTTTGTCGGTGTACATATTATGCTATGTAAACATGTAAAGTAGTTGTGTCTGGTAGTTTGCTGTGTAGTTAACATTTTTTTTCAACAATGGCAAAATATACCACTTTGTGCATATACGCTGACTTACATTGGAGCCAGCATTGAAGGCTTACTGCAGGAAATTTTCCCAACTACACTTATAATATAAGCACTGGCTCATGGCTTTTAGATTTCTCACTCCCAGGGTGCCACATAACAGATCTTGAGCTGTGTTAGTTTTAGTGTAAAACCAGGTAGAGCCGCAAAAGTAAAAGGGAACAGAAATAAAGCATTTGAGAATAAAGAGACAGATCCATAGCCAGCCCTTATACACTATATTTCTGTGACAAAGCGACAAGAATAAGTCAATAACTAAACTGGCTGACTAGGAAAGGAAACACAGAACAAAGTTACTGACTCGACAAGTTCAATTTCAGCTTCAATTTCTGAGCAAAGATTTTCTTTAAACAGTAAAACCAGATTAATTGATGCTGGCAAAATGGTTCCTGCATTTAAAGGGGATTTTCTACCCTTTAGTGACATGCTGCCATCTTATCCCATCTCTTCCTGATTTTTGGGTCTTGTAACCCGAGCCCCCATTTATTCTTAGAAGCAAGGATTGTTTAGAAACTTGTCGCTCAAAACAGGTTTCCACAGGTAATTGTTGCTCCGGTCATCCTATTAAAGGGGTTGTCCGGTCAAAAGTGATAAGTCTGCAGTCACTCTGTGTGACTGCAGACTTATGAATCCCCCCCAGCGCAGGCACTGTGCACTGCAGGTATGAGACCTGGGACTGGAGGTTATGTATGCATTATACATACATACCCCCAGCCATTCAGCACTGCCTCGCTCCATACACTTGTATGGAGCAAGGCCAGGCCCTATCTAGTGACGTGGCAACCAGTGGGCGCGTCTGACTAGAAGGTGCGGTCTCGCTCAATACAAGTGTATGGAGAGCGAGGCCACGCCCACTGACCAGGGGTATGAATAACACATATCGGCAAATCCCCGCAGTTCACAGTGTGTGCGCTGGGGGGGATTCATAAATCTGAAGTCACACAGAGTGACTGCAGACTTATCATTTTTGACCGGACAACCCCTTTAAGCCGTGTACAATGCTCCCTGGCATTTTCTTCTTTACTCCTTGTACATGAATATTGCCTTCCCCGCAGGGGCTCCTGGGTTTCATCTGTAAAATGGAGTAAACTTATGGGAATTCCAAACAAACAATGGTCAGCAGAACCAGAGAATTGAAGGCAAAGAAATAATCTGATTCAAAGATATAATCCAGAATAACCAGGGCAAAGACCAACAGATAAGACAGAATAAATGTGCAAAGTGAAGACAAGCAGCCCTAGGTCAAAACCAGAGTAGGCATCCAATGGTTAATCCAAAAGAAAGATCAAGGAAATAGTTGGTTCGGAACACTCGTATAACAATCCAATAAGTGCATCAGAGTAGTAAAATCCTGGCTTGGCCACATGTGCACCACCGAGCATGACTGTCAGCTCTGCGGCAGAGACTAAGCCTGGAGGGTAATATTTAAATATTGCTTCTCTTTCTACCTCCAAACCAGAGATTAATGTCCACTGTGCAGACAACTGCTGATCAGCCCCATTCACTTGAACTGAGCCTTGTTGCAGTTTCTCGCAGACAGGATGGGTTAATGGGAAGGATGACCTCTTTTTCCTCTGATTGACAAGGGGGCCCAGCTTGCGTTTTCCAAGGATCATATTGTTAAAGCATATCCTAGTGATATTCCATATATTCTAAGATGGGAATACACACATACATAGACTAGAGAATAGCATTAACAAATCCATACACTTTCTCCATTAGAAGTGATAGCCGCTCTATCCATTGTAGCTCATCCACACTTCATTTTATGTTTTTATTGGATATTATTTGAAGCTGGTTTGTAACAGGACATGTTATGAATAGTGTTGAGCCACCCCCGTAGTGTTCGGGTTCGGTTCGGTTCGTCGAACACCGGGATGTTCGAGGAACTGTTCGTCGAACTGTTCGTCGAACACCTTAGAACACCGTCGAACACCGTTAAAACCAATGGCAGGCAAACAAAAACACATAGAAACACATAGAAAACACCTGCAAAGGTGTCCAAAAGCTGACAAACTGCTCAGAAGACACTCTCTTTAAAAAAGCCGGCCGGCAAATTCAGCAGCGGCATACACCGGTACCCGACAATTTAGACAAGAAGGAATAGAGCATCACACATAGATTAGATAGATAGAAACATGTCAGTCACACATATAAGAAGCACAGTGACAGTGTTGGTTACTGCACTTGTCATTTAGTGTAAAGGATTTATTAAAAAAAATATTAGTGTTTTCATGCACCGTCTCTTTAAAAAAGCCGGCCGGCAATTCAGCATCTGTACCCGACAATTTAGAACAGAAAGAATAGAGCTTCACACATAGATTAGATAGATAGAAACATGTCAGTCACATATATAATAAGTACAGTGATAGTGTTGCTTACTGTACTTGTCATTTAGTGTAAAGGATTTATTTAAAAAAATAATAGTGTTTTCATGCACTGTCTCTTTAAAAAAGCCGGCCGGCAATTCAGCAGCGGTACCCGACAATTTAGAACAGAAAGATAGAGCATCACACATAGATTAGATAGATAGAAACATGTCAGTCACATATATATGAAGTACAGTGATAGTGTTGGTTACTGTACTTGTCATTTAGTATTAAAATAAAGGATTTATTATTAAAAAAATTGGCGTGGGGTTCCCCTTAATTTTAGGCTCTAGCGGAGGTTAAGCAGACGGCTGGGGCAGATGTTTGAAGCCTGGGAAGGGGGTAATACCCACGGAGCTTCCCAGGCTACTAATATCAGCCCCCAGCTGAATACATAGCCTTTACTAGCTATTAAAATGGGGGACCCCCCAAAAAAAATGACGTGGGGTCCCCCCTAATTTAATAGCTAGCAAAGGCTAGGCAGACAGCTGGGGTCTGATATTAATAGCCCAGGAAGGGAGCCATGAATATTGGCCCCCTCCCAGGCTAGAAACACCAGCCGTCAGCCGCCCCAGAAATGGCGCATTCATAGGATGCGCCAATTCTGGCACTTAGCCTCGCTCTTCCACGCTGCCCTGGTGCGGTGGCAGGGGGTAATAGGGTTGGGGTTGATGTCAGCTTATAATGCCAGCTGACATCAAGCCCAGGTTAGTAATGGAGAGGCGTCTATAAGACACCCCCATTACTAACCCCATAGTCAAAGCTAAAAAAAACACAAACACCCAGAATAAAGTCCTTTAATTGAAATAAAGACACAGTCCTTTATTGTTCTAAATTAAACCATACTTACCGTCACGCCCATTCCAGCTGAAGCCAACGATCTCCTGCAATAAAAGAAAAATAATAAAGCAACCTCATCCTTACCTTTCCATGGTTCCCACGACAGCTTCAGCTCTGCTACATCGAGATGACAGGCTGGACCGCAGCAGAACGCTGCCATCCAGCCTGTCATCCCGCAGACACTGAGAAGCGCAGGCTTGCTTGCGCTGCTCAGCGTCTCTCTGTGACGACATCCAGATGAGCCGAGTTCATGTCCAATGAACTCGGCTCACCTCATTCACGTCACTGACAGCGTTGGAAAATTCTCACGCTGAAGCGCTGATTGCAGGAGAATTTTCCCACGCTGTCAGTGACGTGCAGGAGGTGAGCTGAGTTCATTGGACATGAGCTCACCTCATGCACATCACTGACAGCGTGCTAGAATTCTCCTGCACTCAGCACTTCAGCGTGAGAATTTTCCCACGCTGTCAGTGACGTGCATGAGGTGAGCCGAGTTCATTGGACATGACCTCGGCTCATCTGGATGCCGTCACAGCGAGACAGTGAGGAGCGCAAGCATGCCTGCGCTTCTCAGTGTCTGCGGGATGACAGACTGGATGGCAGCGTTCTGCTGCGGTCCAGCCAGTCATCTCGATGTAGCAGAGCTGAAGCTGTCGTGGGAACCATGGAAAGGTAAGGATGAGGTTGGTTTATTATTTTTCTTTTATTGCAGGAGATCGTTGGCTTCAGCTGGAATGGGTGTGATGGTAAGTATGGTTTAATTTAGAACAATAAAGAATTGTGTCTTTATTTCAATTAAAGGACTTTATTCTGGGTGTTGTGTTTTTTTTAACTACTTTACTAGAAATTCATGGCGGTCATGTCTAATACTGGCGTGACCCCATGAATTTTGGGCTTGGGGCCAGCTGATAATACCAAGCTGGCCCTAACCCCTTTATTACCCAGTGAGCCACCGCACCAGGGCCCTGGATGAGTTGGGTACAGCGCCAGAAGATGGCGCTTCTATGAACGCGCCATTTTCCGGGGTGGCTGCGGACTGCAATTTGTAGCGGGGGGGGGCCCAGAAAGCTTGGGTCTCCCTGCGCTGCAGATTCCAGCCCCCAGCTGCCTAGTTGTACCTGGCTGGACACAAAAATAGGGCGAAGCCCCACGTACTTTTTTTTTAATTATTTCATGAAATTCATGAAATAATTAAGAAAAAAAGGGCTTCCCTATATTGTTGTGTCCGGCCAGGTACAAATAGGCAGCTGGTGGATGGGGGCAGCCCGTTCCTGCCTGCTGTACCTGGCTGGACACAAATATAGTGCGAAGCCCCACTTAAATTTTTTTAAATTATTTCAGGAAATTCATGAAATAATTTAAAAAAAATTGACGTGGGGCTTCGCACTATATTTGTGTCCAGCCAGGTACAGCAGGCAGGAACGGGCTGCCCCCAACCACCAGCTGCCTATTTGTACCTGGCCGGACACAGCAATATAGGGAAGCCCTTTTTTCTTAATTATTTCATGAAATAATTTAAAGAAAATTGACGTGGGGCTTCGCCCTGTTTTTGTGTCCAGCCAGGTACAACTAGGCAGCTGGGGGCTGGAATCCGCAGCGCAGGGAGGCCCAAGCTTTCTGGGCCACCCCCGCTGCAAATTGCAGTCCGCAGCCACCCCGGAAAATGGCGCGTTCATAGAAGCGCCATCTTCTGGCGCTGTACCCAACTCATCCAGGGCCCTGATGCGGTGGCTCACTGGGTAATAAAGGGGTTAGGGCCAGCTTGGCATTATCAGCTAGCCCTAAGCCCGAAATTCATGGGGTCACGCCAATATTAGACATGACCACCATGAATTTCTAGTAAAGAATTTAAAAAAAACACAACACCCAGAAAAAAGTCCTTTAATTGAAATAAACACACAATTCTTTATTGTTCTAAATTAAACCATACTTACCATCACGCCCATTCCAGCTGAAGCCAACGATCTCCTGAAATAAAAGAAAAATAATAAAGCAACATCATCCTTACCTTTCCATGGTTCCCATGACAGCTTCAGCTCTGCTACATCGAGATGACAGGCTGGACCGCAGCAGAACGCTGCCATCCAGTCTGTCATCCCGCAGACACTGAGAAGCGCAGGCTTGCTTGCGCTCCACAGTGTCTCTCTGTGAGGGCATCCAGATGAGCCGAGTTAATGTCCAATGAACTCGGCTCACCTCATGCACGTCACTGACAGCGTGGGAAAATTCTCCTGCACTCAGCGCTTCAGCGTGGGAGAATTGTCACACTGAGGCGCTGAGTGCAGGAGAATTCTCCCACGCTGTCAGTGACGTGCAGGAGGTGAGCTGAGTTCATTGGACATGAGCTCACCTTATGCACGTCACTGACAGCGTGGGAAAATTCTCCTGCACTCAGCGCTTCAGCTTGAGAATTTTCCCACGCTGTCAGTGACGTGCATGAGGTGAGCCGAGTTCATTGGACATGAACTCGGCTCATCTGGATGTCGTCACAGAGAGACGCTGAGCAGCGCAAGCAAGCCTGCGCTTCTCAGTGTCTGCGGGATGAGAGGCTGGATGGCAGCGTTCTGCTGCGGTCCAGCCTGTCATCTCGATGTAGCAGAGCTGAAGCTGTCGTGGGAACCATGGAAAGGTAAGGATGAGGTTGCTTTATTATTTTTCTTTTATTGCAGGAGATCGTTGGCTTCAGCTGGAATGGGCGTGACGGTAAGTATGGTTTAATTTAGAACAATAAAGGACTGTGTCTTTATTTCAATTAAAGGACTTTATTCTGGGTGTTTGTGTTTTTTTTAACTTTGACTATGGGGTTAGTAATGGGGGTGTCTTATAGACGCCTCTCCATTACTAACCTGGGCTTGATGTCAGCTGGCATTATAAGCTGACATCAACCCCAACCCTATTACCCCCTGCCACCGCACCAGGGCAGCGTGGAAGAGCGAGGCTAAGTGCCAGAATTGGCGCATCCTATGAATGCGCCATTTCTGGGGCGGCTGACGGCTGGTGTTTCTAGCCTGGGAGGGGGCCAATATTCATGGCTCCCTTCCTGGGCTATTAATATCAGCCCCCAGCTGTCTGCCTAGCCTTTGCTAGCTATTAAATTAGGGGGGACCCCACGTCATTTTTTTTGGGGGGTCCCCCATTTTAATAGCTAGTAAAGGCTATGTATTCAGCTGGGGGCTGATATTAGTAGCCTGGGAAGCTCCGTGGGTATTACCCCCTTCCCAGGCTTCAAACATCTGCCCCAGCCGTCTGCTTAACCTCCGCTAGAGCCTAAAATTAAGGGGAACCCCACGCCAATTTTTTTAATAATAAATCCTTTATTTTAATACTAAATGACAAGTACAGTAACCAACACTATCACTGTACTTCATATATATGTGACTGACATGTTTCTATCTATCTAATCTATGTGTGAAGCTCTATTCTGTCTGTTATAAATTGTCGGGTACCGCTGCTGAATTGCCGGCCGGCTTTTTTAAAGAGACGGTGCATGAAAACACTATTATTTTTTTTGATAAATCCTTTACGCTAAATGACAAGTACAGTAACCAACACTATCACTGTACTTCATATATATGTGACTGACATGTTTCTATCTATCTAATCTATGTGTGAAGCTCTATTCTGTCTGTTATAAATTGTCGGGTACCGCTGCTGAATTGCCGGCCGGCTTTTTTAAAGAGACGGTGCATGAAAACACTATTATTTTTTTTGATAAATCCTTTACGCTAAATGACAAGTACAGTAACCAGCACTTTCACTGTACTTCGTATATATGTGGCTGACATGTTTCTATCTATCTAATCTATGTGTGAAGCTCTATTCTTTCGGTTCTAAATTGTCGGGTACAGGTGTATGCCGCTGCTGAATTGCCGGCTTTTCATGTTTCACTGTTGGCACTGTTCCCATCGATTTGGGCAATCACTGTAATGCCACAACCACCTTGGCTGTGGCATTACAGTGAGTGGCAGACAATCCATGCAGGACACGCTTTTGGTGTACGAACAGTTATCGAACATAACCTCGAACAGCCGAATTTTTTGCAAATCGTTCGGGTTCGTCGAACAACTCGAACACCGCCCAAAACAGCTCGAATTTGAGATTGGCGAACAGTTCTAGTCGAACACCGCTCATCTCTAGTTATGAAGTCTAATTTTTAAGTGCCTGTCAGCTCATTTTATAGTTTGCCGGTGTGTGATTATAAGTCAGTCATGTAGCCGAGAAAGCCTTTTTCACATTGCTGATTTCATAAATCTATGCTTGATTTTCACAGTGTTACACTGAAGGCATTTTACATGTCAAAGCTATTTTAGTGCTAACGAACATTTATGAATGCTCATCGGAGCATTGTACAACTGTCACTTACTATTAAGTAATATGAGAAGAAATAAAGTAAAATCATATAATGCATTTCATACATTCATATTTGTTGAATTATAGAGCTTCTTAACCAGTACATTATAATAGGTCACAGTTTAAATCAGATCATTCTGAAGTCCGCCAGCTTACACCATTATACAGCCGTGGACTACTGCAAGAAGTAGCATTCAAGAATATACATTTAAATGTAGTGAAGGTAACCTAAAAGGGCAATTCATTAACTAAAACCTATCTCAGAATGCTAGAAAATAATAAAATATGTAATACTTTCACAATTCTCTGCCACTCCTATTCCAACGCTGCATAAATCCTCTAGGACAGGGTTCCCCAACTCCAGTCCTCAAGTCCCACCAACAGGTCATGTTTTCAGGATTTCCTTAGTATTGCCCAGGTGAAGGAATTATTGCTCGTGCAGGTGATGTAATTATCACCTGTGTAATACTAAGGAAATCCTGAAAACATGACCTGTTGGGGAACCCTGCTCTAGGAGATTCTGTGCTTTCTGTTCAGTGCAGATGGGCATGTGAGCACGTCAACCACTCAGCAGTCATGTGTTAGTCATCACCTTGGCCTTTGATTTTCTGCATCATCACATGTCTATCCAGATGGAGTAGAAAATATTAAAAATACAAAGACCAGTTTTGTATTTCCTGCTAGATGCCACCAGATAACACATCATTACTATAGCCAGTGATTGGCTGAAAGCGGTCACATGTCTGCCCATATGATGGAGGAAATAGAGACCAGCTTTGTATTTCCTGCTAGCTTCAGATGGACATGTGAGCACCTCAGCCAATCACTGGCTGCAGGGGTAACCAACACATCACCACTACAGCTAGTGATTATCTGAAGCAGTCACATGCTTATCTGAACAAAACAAAACTACAGAGACCATCAGGAGACTTTGGAACACCGGAAATGGGACTGGCAAGCGACCAGTAAAGTATTATTTTTTATTATTTTACAGCATTTTGTAATCTGAGTTTTTGTTTTTATTTTTATATATTTTCATGTTGTAATAGTTTATTTACCTTTTTATAGTCCCAATAGAGGACTTGACATGTGTTCACATGATCATTGATATAAAACAGAAAAAAACACTCTGGAAGGACCTAATAAAAATTCTAAAGAGCCTTTATTTTCTCACAGGCTTTACTGGAAAACCTTTGGGACCCATGTGCCCCCTCCATCTGACTAACCACTTAGATGTCACAGATATCTATTGGCTGTGGCATTTGAGGGGTTTTTACCCACTCTTCGCACGCTGCATCTCCGTGCTGTACACAGCTGGATCATAAATGTTTTGCAGATGTCAGCAAAGGGTTAAACAACCTACTATCTGAAAAACATGTTGGACATTCCTCCAATTTACCACTTAATTTAAAATAACTTTCACAACTTTTGTGCAAATGTGTTAGAATTCTCAATCTATAGGAAACATATCACCAATGCATAATATTTTTATGATATAGTTGCAGCAATGTTATCTCTTTTGTTGTAAATTAAAGAAATTGGATTTTGATATAACACATTAAACTTCAAGAAGGCTAATATCCCTGAGGTCATAATATCAAAAAATAAATAACACAGATACCGTAAAGAAATAGGAGCATTTCTGAAGCAATTTTATCTAAAAATAATGTTCAGATTATTTCTAGGGGCAATAAGAGCAAAACTGAAACCAGCGTGGTTAACTGCAAAGGTTAAAAAAGCAATATATGACAAGGAAAGGGCATTTTGAAACTGGAATTGAAAGGAGCAAATTCATCATTCTTAAGTTACAAGAATGCAATAGGTTGCACAATGGAGATCAGGTTGGCTAAAAGAAATTAAAAAGCTGATTGTAAATAAGACTACAGAAATTGCATTAAATATAACCTTCTTTACTAATAATCACTTTTAACCATAAAATGTATGTTTATCTCATATTCATTTACCCAATAGGTCGCAAATGGAAACAATTTTCATAACTTATATTCAGGAACATAGCTATAGGGTTGCTGGCGTAACATGTGCCCTGTGTCCTGGGTGCCAAGGATGGAGGGTGAGCAACAAGCCACTCTGTTTTGACCAAGGTAATTAAATACAAATTCTTACAGCGATATATCATCTCCTATAGATTTAGTGAATCTCCTACAGGTTTTCTAGTACTGCAGAATAAATCCTTACCATAAGCAATGGAGGACATAACTATGAGATGACACCTGTGTACACAAGTGCTCCAGAGTCTAACGTGAAAAAATCTTGTACACAAGTTGATAAAATCATGATAGCTTAACATTTGGTATAAAAACATCCTATCTGACTGAACAGACATCTCTATTTATCTGAGCTAATTTTTTTATGATTGTTACAGATTATTTTTTGCAACATATAAAACTTGGTACATAGACCAAAGTATATGTAGATTTAAAGAGCAGCCATTGTTTTTTGTTCATAAATAAATAGTACACATGAATAAGAAACTCTGTATTGTATTTTATAAGAAAAATCTGCTTCTTTCTCGTCGTGGACTGATCTTTTACTCTCAATATTTTCAATTCACAGGCAAAATTTGTTTTTAATTGAGACTTTCCCATTACTGAGATAAGAGATGGTACTTGGTGCTCATAAAGTTCTATAGAGAGACAATGGGTAGCTAGAGGCAGACACAAATATTCTGCTGCAAGTTCTCTTGAAATTGCATTGAAGCTAGTGCTTGGCAAATGGATTTGCATAAAGTACATGGAAAAAGCTAAGCATATAAAAAAAAAACATTCTCGTTTACTCCAGGCTTCTAGACAACACACAGCGTGTTTTGCATAACCATGAATTTAATTTTTCCCCCACTTTTGTTGGACCTGTTTCTGTGGTTTCCACTAAAGTATCCCTTAATGGAAAAGATATAATTTGTTATTACATGTTTTTTTTATCTAATGTCTGGGATACAAAAAAGGCTAGGGAGTAAATAAGCTTAACAAAAGAAAGTCATGTTTTAGTGAGTAAAGGCTCTAGGACACTCTAGGGAGTTAACTAAAACAATTGTTGGCACCTCCAGCTATCTACACTGTGTGCAGAATTATTAGGTAAGTTGTATTTTAGAGGATTATTTTTATTATTGATCAACAACTATGTTCTCAATCAACCCAAAAGACTCATAAATACCCAAGCTTAATATTTTTGGAAGTTGGAGTGGGTTTGTTTTAGATTTGGCTATCTTAGGAGGATATCTGTTTGTGCAGGTAACTATTACTGTGCAGAATTATTAGGCAACTTAATAAAAACCAAATATAATCTCATCTCACTTGTTTATTTTCACCAGCTAAACCAATATCAGTGCACAAAATTTAGAAATAAACATTTCTGACATGCAAAAACAAAAACCCAAAAAATTAGTGATCAGTATAGCCACCTTTCTTTATGATGACACTCAACAGCCTTCCATCGATAGATTCTGTCAGTTGCTTGATCTGTTTTCGATCAACATTGCGTGCAGCAGCCACCACAGCCTCCCAGACTCTGTTCCGAGAGGTGTACTGTTTTCCCTCTCTGTAGATCTCACATTTTATGATGGACCACAGGTTCTCTATGGGGTTCAGATCAGGTGAACAAGGGGGTCATGTCATTATTTTTTCTTCTTTTAGACCTTTACTGGCCAGCCACGCTGTGGAGTAGTTGGATGCATTTGATGGAGCATTGTCCTGCATGAAAATCATGTTTTTCTTGAACAATACCGACTTCTTCCTGTACCACTGCTTGAAGAAGTTGTCTTCCAGAAACTGGCAGTAGATCTGGGAGTTGAGCTTCACTCCATCCTCAACCCGAAAAGGTCCCACAAGTTCATCTTTGATGATACCAGCCCATACCAGTACCCCACCTCCACCTTGCTGGCGTCTGAGTCGGAGTGGAGCTCTCTGCCCTTTACTGATCCAGCTTCTGGCCCATCCATCTGGCCCCTCAGGAGTCACTCTCATTTCATCAGTCCATAAAACCTTTGAAAAATCAGTCATAAGATATTTCTTGGCCCATTCTTGACGTTTTATCTTATGTTTCTTGTTCAAAGGTGGTCGTTTTTCAGCCGTCCTTACCTTGGCCATGTCCCTGAGTATCGCACACCTTGTTCTTTTTGATACTACAGTAATGTTGCAGCTCTGAAATATGACAAAACTGGTGGCGAATGGCATCTTAGCAGCTTCACGCTTGATTTTCCTCAATTCATAGGCAGCTATTTTGCGCATTTTTTGGCC
Source organism: Phyllobates terribilis (assembly GCF_046119375.1). Classification (NCBI taxonomy): domain Eukaryota; kingdom Metazoa; phylum Chordata; class Amphibia; order Anura; family Dendrobatidae; genus Phyllobates; species Phyllobates terribilis. Next base: position 291,569,528 of record NW_027362769.1, read on the forward strand.
AACACGCTTCTTGCGACCCTGTTGGCTATTTGCAACGCTTGATTGTTCGGTGATCACACTTCAAAAGTTTGGAAATTTCAAGACTGCTGCATCCCTCTGTAAGACATCTCACAATTTTGGACTTTTCAGAGCCCGTCAAATCTCTCTTCTGACCCATTTTGCCAAAGGAAAGGAAGTTGCCTAATAATTAAGCACACCTTATATAGGGTGTTGATGTCACTAGTCAACACCCCTCCTCATTACAGAGATACACATCACCAGATTTACTTAATTGGTAGTTGGCTCTCAAGCCTATGCAGCTTGGAGTAGCACAACATGTATTAAAAGTATCATGTGATCAAAATGCTCTTTTGCCTAATAATTCTGCACATAGTGTATTGCAGCTTTGGCTGACATCTTTGTGCCCCACTTTGATTCAAACTAATGTAGAGACATTTGCTGGTGACGGAGAGGAGGACCATAGATACAGAAAGAGAAAGGCAAAATTATAAAAATCACAGGACCAATTGGCATATTAATGATATGAAAATCATGAAAAATTGAAATAACAGGCAATGATATCATGATAAAAAATGACTCCTGGTCCACTTTCACATTCCATCATGAAGCCTTCTTCATGGTATTGCACATGTGGTCTGTAGACCAATCTCTGGTTATTATTGCATTGTAGACAAAATCAAAACAAATCAAAGAAATGGATGGGCCTAAATTCCAGCCTCCATTACCATCGTGCTCTGCGCCATGATAGCCTTTGAGAGCATTAGTGTGGGGTCAATGGAACACCTGTAGCTGGACATCTGACTTGTAGCCCTTCTGACTTTTTGTGTGACACTGATGCTTTAGGCTTGGTATACAATGTCCAATATCATTTGCAGTACAGAATATATAAATTGTAAAACGAGTGGTACTCCCATTTCTCCAAAGTTTTCAACACAACAATAACAGATTGCATATTGCTTGTGCTACTGTGAGCAGCCCATGTAGCCTAAAAAATGTTGCTATGGCCTACAGCATCTAAAACTTATTTCCCATCAAACACATTCAGAATGTCATTTGCTGGCGATTGCAAAGGGAGCTGCCAGCAGTAGATCTTAATATTTTGCTGCCCAAGTGCATTCAGTGTGGCAGAACATTCCTCAGACAACCATTACCTCATTGACTCATTGATAGCATGTCAAGGTATGTAAGAGCATGACAATTTTATTTCCAGTTTTTTTAATAATTTGAATATCAACGCCATGTCTATCAATCCTGAGATTACCATAATTCCATGACTTTTCCTTTTTGGTGTTGCAATTTCAATGTTGAGTAGTATAATTGAAACATTCCACAAAATATCTTAAATTCATCACTGGTACTGATCAGTCATTTCTCTGTCTTAGTAGGCAAATTACACATAGGTATTTGGAAACTATCTTTTAGTCTCGTTTACAATAGCTTAATTCATGAAGAAAGGGCAGAATAGTAGTAATCAGTGTAAATGATATACAGACTATTTTAAAAGTTTGAATAAAAGTGCAAATGTGTCACATGTTAAGATGAATATGCATAAATATGCAAATAAAAGTAACATTGACCGTGCTATTGTTGCAGATACCGTGTAATATGTGACAATTCAAAATCAGATCGAAAAACTGGAAATTCAAGTAGAACACAATTAGAAACTTACTCTTACGGGTCTGACAGACGCAAGCAGCATCTGACTACTAAAGATTTTATGCAAATACTGTGCAAATTGCCTCTTCAGAGAAAAAGAGGACTTGTACTCTATAGCGCCACCTATTGGAAGCAGCATTCCTACAAGTCACAATCAACCATTTAACGAGTCGTGCAATATGACTTGGGATAAAAGCCAAATCAGAATCTCAATTTGCAGACACGGAGTTTCAGGCTGCTGGCCCTCGTCAGTGCAAAGTATGAGAACTGATTTGGCTTGATGAGAGGCTCTGGACTGAGGTCTAAGGGGTAGCGTTTCTCCTTATGGAGAGTGACATACCAGCTCTGGCACGTCAAGGTATGCAAATACTGCAAAGTCTCCAATTGCTCTGAAAATATGTGTGTAACACTCTAAGATGTTCTAAGATTTCATTCAACCTCTTTCAAGTTCTTTAATACAAACTTAGCCTTAGTAATGTGAAAGTGCCCTCATCATAAAAACATGGTAACCAAGTGATAACTATTAGCCCATTTAATAACAGACACTTCATGATTTTTATATTTAAAAAAAGGCTCAAAAATTTCCCTCTTAGTCATTTTTGATCAGGTAGACTGTTCTTTGAAGAACACTAATGTCATCTGGTGACTGAGATGAGTGATGTGAAATATATTCTATAAACGCCATTTGCCAGAATCAAAGGAGGCCAATTGTGACCAGATTTTGGTAGTACCACTGCACGGAAGGCGGGTGCCAGTGGTGGTGGTGTTGCTTCTGATACTGTTAGCGGCTTCCACATTCTTAGCTGTGGTATGCTTTTTTTCTTTCACGCTTCCAAGTTCATTGCCACTTTTTCTTTTATTACACATTTTGTTCAGCAATGTAATTGACTTTTAGAAATCTTGTCATCCCTATTTATTCAACCCTTGTCAAAACTGACAAAGCCAGAAATGCTGGATACTACATAGATGCACATATAGAAAGCAAAATGTGGCATCTGTCCATAATATAATTAGGCATGTATCACTGTGTTTGGACTAGTAAAACAGGTGTACATAAACAAATATGCACAGTTAGATTTCCACATTTATTTATTTAACAAAATTCAATCCCCTTCCCAAAAATAATTGAATAAAAAGGTTGACGCACATCCAAAAAAACACTAGGGTATTTTATTGGTGTGGGATGAACATATGTAAAATTTAACTAGTAAAACAGATGTGCAAAGAAAAAATTCTTGTGACTCAGTTTTTGAGATAGACAGTCGCAATTAAATGTCTGAATTTGACGGAATTTTCTTTTGTATTTTTAAACAACAATTATTCCTCCCTTGACAAAAATGAGTGCACAAGAAATTCAAAAACTCAATATTGTCACTTGTGACAAGTAAGCACACCATCTGACACTGATTTTAGATTTTTCTTTGTGTAATAAATGTTGTGCTGTCTTTCTGAAGCTTCTAGTGCATTGTGAATGAAGAAGAAAATGGGTAATTTTAATTCAACTCCAGCAGGAAAAATGCCAGCAAGGCACCTACATTATATCAATCATCAATCACACTTCTGCAGCCACCTCCCAGCTCTCTTCCCCCCCTAACAATTGAATCTCTATATTACACTACTACTACTCTCATATTTTTCAGGGCTGCATTTCTTTAGCATATTGCTGTCTAGAGTGTATGTCCAATGTTGAAGGGCTTTAACTTCCTTTCTGTATGGCAGAGCAATGATCTCTGACAACCTTTCACAATCCTAAATGACACTAATAAGGCTGCTGCATTCCCTGCCTAAGCTTTTAAATAGGTTATAACAGTCTCACATGATTGCCTCTGTTATACTACGTAATGTAATAACTGCAAGGCATTATGTGAAAGCATGCGCAGTCACTCCAGAGATCATTACAGCCTCTTGAATGATGCAATCTTTTGCAATGTGTAATAAATTGGCGGACGTTTTCAACTTGCAAATTGAATTTACATGTGAAGTTCATAAAATTTGACTCAAATTCGATTTGCATCAAATCTATTCACTCTACTGGATATGCAGTAAAACTGCATATGTGTTAATTACCTGCAGATTTTCTTTATCTAATGCAAGTCTATGAAGAAAAACTCTGCATAAAACTCAGCGTACTTGCAAGAAAAATTGATATGCTGCGTATTTCAAACATGCACCACAGATTATCTTTTTCTGCATACAAACATCTCAGTGTGCATGAGATTTCTGTAAATCCCATCCACTTTGCTGTAGCTGCAAGAAGCTGATTTCTTTGCACAGAGTAAGTATGTAGCATCAAAAGTCACCAAAAACTCATAATGGGAATTTAACCTAATAGTCTGTGTCAGTGTAAAACTAACAGGTCTGATGCATTGCAGCATGAAACTATTGCATTGTATGAAACAAGCAATCAAAGTGAAAACTATTCAATTCCCATAGAGGGACTAAGTAAAAATGTAATTAAAAGTTCAATATAGTTAATAAAGATGTTAAAAAACACAAATAAAGTATAAAAAAGTTAACAAAAATGTTTCACAACTAAGAATGCAACTTTTGTGTAAAAACTAAATGAAACTAAAGAAAGTACTCAGAATTGTATCAACATGTGTATAAAACTATAAAATTGTCACATTATGTATCCCATATGGTAAACACCATAAAAAAAAAAAATTGTACCAAAAATGTTGCTGTTTCATCACATCACCAAGCAAAAAAGTGTAATGAAAAGCGATCAAAAAATGCCATTACTGAAAATGTAAATGCGTTCTGCAGCAAAGAATCCCTTACATAGTAAAAACAATTGTTGAACTGCTGTTTATTTGCTCATTCTGCCTCCCAAAAATCATATATAAGGCTCAGTTTACATTTATCCTATGATGTACGCTCAGCACTTACCTCTGCGTCTCTGTCTGAATACCGAAAAAACATGATTCAGACAAAATTCCCAATAGAACCATTCACTGCAATGAGGCAGATGGATTCATTTTGGACTCCGTCTTGCCTCTATTCTGGCTTTGTCTGTATTTTTAGGTATTATTATTGTGCACATTTTTGTATTCAACCACATGTCTAGAAAGACGCTAGCCTTCCAAAACAGAGGCTAGATGGAATCCAATGTGTCTCCATCTGCTTCATTATAATGATTGGTTCCATCAGTAGTTACATTGGAATCTCATTTTAAAGGCAATCAAAAAACATGCACTCCAAAATGGTAACAATAAAAAGTTCAGCTCATCCCAAAAAAAAACAAGTGCCTACTCAGATTCATCATATGTCAATGGGAAAATAGAGGGTCTCAATTTTATTGGTAGCACAAAGATTCTGAAAATGTGACAAAGCTCCCCCGAAACAAATCCACTAAAATCTGCACTTACAAATAAATTTTTTTGCTTTTGAGCCCTGCAGTTATCATTCATATGTATGACTTTAATGTAGAAGGAAGAGCCCAGTTAAAAATCACAGGGTGCATGCCTTCAGAAACACAAGTTGGGCTCAATGTATTGGGCACTAATCTGGCATATTTACATTTTTCACCTTGCAACATCAACCGAGTGCTTTTTTCCTGAAAATTACCACTGCAGTCAAAACAGAAACTGCATCTGTAGTCAAAATCATCATGTGATGTACAGTACAGACCAAAAGTTTGGAAACACCTTCTCATTTAAAGATTTTTCTGTATTTTCATGACTATGAAAATTGTACATTCACACTGAAGGCATCAAAACTATGAATTAACACATGTGGAATTATATACTTATCAAAAAAGTGTGAAACAACTGAAAATATGTCTTATATTCTAGGTTCTTCAAAGTAGCCACCTTTTGCTTTGATGACTGCTTTGCACACTCTTGGCATTCTCTTGATGAGCTTCAAGAGATAGTCACCGGAAATGGTCTTCCAACAATATTGAAGGAGTTCCCAGAGATGCTTAGCACTTGTTGGCCCTTTTGCCTTCACTCTGCGGTCCAGCTCATCCCAAACCATCTCAATTGGGTTCAGGTCTGGTGACTGTGGAGGCCAGGTCATCTGGAGTAGCACCCCATCACTCTCGTTCTTAGTCAAGTAGCCCTTACACAGCCTGGAGGTGTGCTTAGGGTCATTGTCCTGTTGAAAAATAAATGATGGTCCAACTAAACGCAAACCGGATGGAATAGCATGCCGCTGCAAGATGCTGTGGTAGCCATGCTGGTTCAGTATGCCTTCAATTTTTAATAAATCCCCAACAGTGTCACCAGCAAAGCTCCCCCACACCATCACACCTCCTCCTCCATGCTTCACGGTGGGAACAAGGCATGTAGAGTCCATCTGTTCAACTTTTCTGCGTCGCACAAAGACACGGTATTTGGAACCAAAGATCTCAAATTTGGACTCCTCAGACCAAAGCGGAGATTTCCACTGGTCTAAAGTCCATTCCTTGTGTTCTTTAACCCAAACAAGTGTCTTCTGCTTGTTGCCTTTCCTTAGCAGTGGTTTCCTAGCAGCTATTTTACCATGAAGGCCTGTTGCACAAATTCTCCTCTTAACAGTTGTTGAAGAGATGTGTCTGCTGCTAGAACTCTGTGTGGCATTGACCTGGTCTCTAATCTGAGCTGCTGTTAACCTGCGATTTCTGAGGCTGGTGACTCGGATAAACTTATCCTCAGAAGCAAAGGTGACTCTTGGTCTTCCTTTCCTGGGGCGGTCCTCATGTGATTCAGTTTCTTTGTAGCACTTGATGGTTTTTGCAACTGCACTTGGGGACACTTTCAAAGTTTTCCCAATTTTTCGCACTGACTAACCTTCATTTGTTAAAGTAACGATGGCCACTCATTTTTCTTTACTTAGCTGCTTTTTTCTTGCCATAATACAAATTCTAACAGTCTATTCAGTAGGACTATCAGCTGTGTATCCATCAGACATCTTCACAACACAACTGATGGTCCCAACCCCATTTATAAGGCAAGAAATCCCACTTATTAAACCTGACAGGGCACACCTGTGAAGTGAAAACCATTTCCGGTGACTACCTCTTGAAGCTCATCAAGAGAATGCCAAGAGTGTGCAAAGCAGTCATCAAAGCAAAAGGTGGCTACTCTGAAGAACCTAGAAAATAAGACATATTTTCAGTTGTTTCACACTTTTTTGTTAAGTATATAATTCCACATGTGTTAATTCATAGTTTTGATGCCTTCAGTGTGAATGTACAGTTCCTCGAACATCCCGGTGTTCGACGAACCGAACCGAACCCGAACACTACGGGGGTGGCTCAACACTAATCTCAAGCATCATCATAATCATTTATATGATTTAGTCTTATTGCAAGTGCATATTTAACTCATCATTATGACTGCTCTTCCTTTTCTGGCCATTGTGTTTGCACTATTTTACCATGGTGAATAGTAAATGATTTGTTGCAGACATCTGCCCTGGACATGGGGCACAGACACTATGGTACCAAGTGAGAAGCTTGGCATGTATGGCCACTTGTAGTTAGGCATGAGCATACTCCTTTTATACTGCAGCTCCACACCTACATCTATGTGATATTGAGCGCAATTATATATATTTGTTTCTTTTTCTGCACCGCTGGCAACAGACTATAGACTTCCAGATGCAATACCTAATTTGTTATGTACTGTGCATCCATTACTTACAGACACTGTTTTGTTCCATTTTCCAACTGAAAGAGCAAGTTTTGTTCCCGTAATTACACATCCTTTATATACCTCACTGACCCTAATATTGTCACCCCTGAGGAAACTGTAAAGAAAGCAATAGGCATGGGGAGTCTTGACTGCAATACCCTTTTTACATGTTCCTAACACAACATCTTTCAATTGCTACCCTGTATTTTAAATTGGACACTTCATTGCTTATGTATTCTCTATTCACATATTGTATTCTCTATTCATGTACTCATGTATTCTCTGTTCAGTAGAGATGAGGGAATATATTCAACTGGAACTGAATTCTACTAGAATATTTCAAAAATCCATATTTGTCTAAATGCAGTTTTTTTTTGTAATTCATTCACAATTCAACTCACTTCTTCGCTCACCTCACAGGCCACTCTACTCCTCACGGTGAACCATTTGGTCCTCTTGACATCTTCTTATCACCACTGCTCGTGCTGAATCCCCAGGTGTCTTCACTCTAGGCCAGGTCTTCCAGCTCTAAAGAGGCTCGGGACCGTTCTGCCCATGCGCGAGCAAGGTCACAACGCATGTCAAGACATCATGATGTCATGACCTATCACATGCTTGCATAGAATATTGTTGGACCTCATCAGAACTGGAAGTTCTGGCCTACCATGAGGAGGCCCAGAGATTCAACGCTTGGTGGCAGTATTAAGATTTAATGAAGACTCAAAAGGTGACAGTGATGAGCGGACTGGCCAGATATTTGAGCTATAAGATGAATATTGCTATTTTTTCACATCTTACATATATTACATTGAGATCCTACAGCCTAATAAGGGATGTTAAGTTCTTGATGAATAATATCTCTGCTTACTGAATTTACAAGTAAAATCCATGCAAACAGGTGAATTTGAATTTTGCCTGTTTCGTTCATCTCCACTATTCAGTATTAATTATGAGACACCTCCAGTCTTAGTTTCAAACATATATTTTCTTCCCATTTTTTACTTGGGCATTTGTACTTTTTTCATAATTAGCCCTTTATTTAGGCATTTCCACTTTTTTACATTCTGATCATCTCACAATCTATGGACACTTGTAGGGGGTTTGCTTGATGGATTGGTTGCTCTATTGAAATCTTGTGTATTGTGAAAAAAACACACATTACTTGTCTGAGTGGCCCTTGTTTACATGTTTTTTTTAATTTTTTTAATTTCTTTTGTTAGTGACATGTTTTTGTAGCTTGTACATCATGTACTAATACAGATTTATTGACAATATTTGGATGTTCCCCACCTTTCTTGTACATTTCTGGTATTATTTACACATCTGTGGTGCTACTAGTCACTATATTTTTGGGGATGCGGTAGATTTTACTTTTTTAGCTGCTGCACATGTAAACGTTAATGAAATGTAAATCTTAGATATTGCTGTAATGTATGATAATGTAGAAAAACTGTCCATCATTTCTTTATATTTACAAGACAAGGGTTGAACCGCTACTGAAGCAGACAAATTAATTAGCCAATCACTTTCTATACTATTTATGATGAAAGATAGACCGGGAAATAAAGAATGTAAATTACAGATGTATGTCATGACATTGTGACCTTATATGCACTTGCACAGACTCCTCAGCACAAGCAGCAGTGATAAGAAGATGCAGTATGCACTGGATGGATGATGGTGAGGTGCGGAGGTGCCATAGAGATGAGCAGTGAGATGAGTATAAAGATTTTATTTTATTTTTACATCTTACGTTTATTATGTTCTGGGGCCTACAAAGATCTCAGAGCACAATAAGGGACATTTACCCCTTTACTACCTTTGACATACATGTACATTAAAGGTAGTGTCTGTGCCTTTGATGCGGACTCGCATGCTGAGCCCACACCATTCCCCGCACTTGATGGTAACTTTAATCAGCTATAAAGTGCGTCTGACAGCTGTGGGTGGATCGGAGCTCCACCCGCGGCTGTTGACAAGTTAAATTCCTACTGTCAATTTCTGACAATAGGATTTAACATGCGCCAGCCGGGAGTCACAAATCCCACCCATCGGCACCCCTATCACGCCATCGCAGTGCACTGATGGGTTGTCATACTAGTCGGGGTCTGCAGAAGACGTCTGTGCCTGTCATTACAATCCTCCTGTGAATGTCAGCCCGTGGTCTGCGTTCATATGAAATCATGATTTTTACTATACATAACAGCGCTGAAGCCCTGCTATGTATAGCACAGGTGATCAGACCATTCTAAAATGTCACTGCATAGTATAGCAGCTGCATGCGATTGGGCAGCTTTGGGAGCAGGAATATTGCTGTGAGCCATAGCGGGACTCCCCATAGAGAAGGCAGGAATGATATATTGCCGTCTCTGCCTTCTGTATCATTGTATACACAGTGCTGAACAAGTACTGTATAAACAATAATAGGAAGCACTGTTGGCCCTTTATCCTCCGGACCCAGTAGTCATTGTGATTGTTGGGTCTACGAAGGGTACAGGGGCTGCTGAGTTCTTTGAGACCCTGTCAGCTCTACTGTGCAACCTAGAGGCTTCATTTCCACTATAACTTGCTTTAATAAAAACCTGCGGCTGTACTAACCTTTCCCGTATCTACTGGCAAATAAACAGTGCTGTTCCCAATGTCTGGCATTGGCTGATGTCAGCTTGACAGCTCAACAGCCAATCAGTGAGCTCAGCGGCTCTAGTATGGCATTCCCATGTTAATGAAATGCCCCATTCAGAGCCCAGAGCTCACTGATTGGCTGCTTCACTGTAGACCTGACATCAGTGCTGCAGCCAGTACCAGACACCAGAAAAAACAGCGTAGACTGGACAGGGGACCGAGAGACAGTGAGTACAGCACTTTTTTTTTTTTAAAAAAGCAAACCATTGGAGAAATGTAATTGAAACAGGAACAGCCTCTTTAAACTTCTTTATATGATATTTAAAAGATAAAAAAAAATACGATACAAACACTATTTAGAATACTTGAAATTCACAGAGTGTTTCTTTCTTTTGCATACATTTAAAAACATGGACAAAATAGTATGGGTGAAAAAGTTGTAAAGTTATATTTTCATTGCATTAACAGTATAATTCTCTGGAAATAATGATATAAAGTTTGTCTGGAAGTAGCTGAGTTTAGTTTCATTGATTGTCTATGTTTTTCCAAGGTCTTTGTCACAAACCTTTGACTGCTAACATGAAGATACAGAATCAAAGAAAGCTTAGTTCCCAGACATGATTTTAGCCCACATAAAGTTTCGAGATCCTGCACATCCACCTTGCAGAGATGCCAGCAGGGTGAAAGGCTGTTTTGATACAAAAAAACAATATGTGGGTCAATCAAGATGCAATTTTCATTCCACTCCCACTGTGAAAATAAACACTCATAAAATCTATCATTCCTTTCCATCTGCCGGTATATGTATTTGTCAATGAAAGGAACAAAGGCCCTAATTAAACCCAAGCAAAGCTTTGCATCAAGTTCAGAAGACATATAATTATGTGGTCTGCAAAACTGTGGTTGATACAAGAAGTGTTCTTTCTCTGTAGGGAACAGAGCCCCAGAATTCATTTAATATCCCGCTGTATCTCCCAACTGACTATTTGCAATCTGGCACTATCTTGGTTTCTGACTGTGAGGTCGTAATGAAGGCCCATCTTTTCTAAGTTGTGTTAAAGCTGAAAGTCAGCATATGGCACATTAACATACATTTAGGGCTACATTTACTATATCTGCTAAAAGCATTCAAGTCATAAGACATCTGCTACTCAGTTAATTGGAATGAGTCATTAAATTGCTTAAATAATTACAAATAAATAGCTCAAACAATTCAAAATAAATAAAATAAAATATTTAATAATGATAAGAAGTGCAACATTTTTTGAGCGTATTTTAAATGTATTAATTGTGACGTGGAATACAATTTGAAATTTTAATTTCAGCTTTGTTCTCAGTAATGCACAGCTTGTAGTAAACACCTCTCACATGTTTCAGATATTTATCATAAAGTATTTGCAAATGCATGTGCTTAAAAACACTGAACCCAACATGATCTATGTGAATGTAAATCAGTAAATTTGACAGTAAGTGTTTACAAATGCCTTGAAAAGAATTAAATGTTGGCATTTACATTATAAATCATATTAAGACAGTGACAAACCCAACGTCCTACAAAGCCGGAGCACAACCTAATCAAAGGGATGTTGCTTTCAGGTATTCAGTAGTCATTTAGAATAAATTGCCTTGACATGAAAATGCACTAATGCAGTTATCTAATATTCTGCTAGAAAATAATTCTTCATCATGCAGCTCAATGAGTAAATAAACCTACTTAACTTTTTGTAAATTTGATTGCCTTTTACTTTGATCCCCACTGATCTCTCGTATCTTCCCCCGCATTCACCTGAGATGTGCACGTTCATGTGACCAGAGCCCACATCTCCTGCCTGAATGGGTACACAGAGTAGGGGGTCAATGGAAAGCATAGGCTACAAGCCTTCCCAGTCAATGCTTTCTGTTGAATTCTTACCCCAATTTTTGTCGATGATTCGGCAGAAACAGTGCTCTCCAGTCACAGTTTTGCACCTGTCAGCGGGAATTTAAGAAAACGGTAGTGTCTCAGAATACAACCACCTGCTTTCTGTTAAAAATGCACTCAAATATTTGAAAAAAAAAATTTTATAATGATTTAGTGACTCTTTTACGAGTATGGACACCTGTGTTGTCATTTTTTTTTACTAAAAAGTTCTGCTTAAAGAGGTTGTCCACTACTTTAACATGGATGACCTTTGGATAGGTCATCAAAGTCTGATCGGTGGGGGTGCGACATCCAGCCCCCCACCGATCAGCTGTTCTTGGTGCCAGTGGATGCCGGAAGTGCTCAGTTACAGAACTGCTCCATCTACTGATTGTGGCCATGGCAGGGTACTACACATCCGCTCCCCTATTCAAATCAATAGGGGGCAAATGTGCAGTTTGTAAGGATAGGTCATCAATGTTAAAGTAGTGGACAGCCTCTTTAACTTTCATGTGGTCATAAATAAGCTGAGAGGAGCTCAGACAAAGGAAGGTAAGAGTTAGAAACTCTCCCATCAGTGATTCTGGGGTAATTCATTCTGCAACACAAAGGCTATAGAATGCAAACAGTGCAACATTTTGCAACCCAACTGAAAAATAATTTATATCCAAAAATGCATGCATTTTAGTAAAAAAAAAAAAGCCGTCCTGATAATGTTCATAACATTTAAGTGATCAGAACTTGAAACTATTGTGTGTTTTATGAACAGATCTTTAGGCGACTGTTATGACCCCTACCTGGTTTGATTTCTCGATGCTGTCAGTGCCAGGAGGAAATCTTATGTTAATTCAATAATAATTACACCATTTATCAGGACACATTACATTTAAAAATATATAGAATTTTCAGTTTACTTAGAAAGAATACAATAGAGAGAATACATAGTAGTAAATCAGCAACTGTGCAATAAAACCATGAACCACAAACCAAAAAGGGTTAAAATTTGACATTGTCACTTCCTGTCAAGAACACAAATAATAAGGACTTCTGAGCCCATCAATACCATATCATATTTTAGTAAAGCCAGTGGGATGATTAATAACTACTTAGATTATCTGCTAAAGCTCTACAGTCAATCTTGCTACGGAGACTGTGACAAATCATAATAAATGTGAAGCCTTGTAACCTGTCAGTCATGGGGAAAAATACAATTTCTGAATGAACTGCATTTGGCTTTGTGTAGATTGGATTTTCTAAATAAGTTAATATAGATAACTTCATGTTTAACTTTAATCAGCGCCATCATCACCGCAGAACAAATTTCCACTTACAGAATATGATTGAACCCCTTAAGGACACAGCCAGTTTTGGTGCTAAGAATGCTGCACTGTTTTGTTTTTTCATTCCAAGAATTATAACATTTTAATCTTTTCATTGACTGAGCTATGTGAGGTTTTTTTTGCTATTTTGAGCTGAATATATTGTATTATATAACTTTTAGTTATCTTTTAGTTTTCTGTTCAAATGCAAAACATTTCTTTTTTTTGCTTACTGAGCTACATGAGGGCTTGTTTTGTGCCCAGCGACCTATAGTTTTCATTTCAGCTGTGATTTTTTTTTACGGCATTTACAGTGTGATATAAGCAATGTGTTGTCTTTACTTCGAAGGTCAATACAATTATGGCAATACCAAATTTACATATGCTTTTTTTACATTTTTATGCCTTTGGGTAAACCTGTAGCTTTTATTGGTACTTTTAATTATATTTTTTACTTTGTTTTAGGAGGAAAAATGAACAAAGTCAGGAATTCTGGCATAAGATTTTCCATGATCCTTTGTCTCTCACATATTACACTGTAGAACAGTGTACTCTCCCTGCCGGACACCAGTTCTGGTCCTCTTTTACTTCTCATCAAAAGTAAACAATCTGTGACTTCTCCATATTAGACTTTAGTAGCCTTTTTATGAAGATGAAAAAGGGAGACCAAAACAGGATCATTCATGATCATTCATGCCCCAGGTTTACTGGCTATACATTTGCAATGTATATTCATTTTTTTTGTTACATTAGAGGGTTGCTGAAGATATGTACATTTATTTTTTTCTATTATTTGTTTAACCAATCTATAAATGGTCAAAACCTAGGATAAAAAAAACCTGAGCAATTACCCTGCAGCTAGTAAACAGATAGTAATAGTACATGCAAATAACATGGAGCACTTAGTTAACATTATTTGATTAAAAAGAAAGTAAAAGATATCCCACCACGACAAGGTGTACCCAATCAGGATGGTCCCCAACCCTTGTAGTTCACCTCACTATGTGCCAGAATACCTCAATATAGAAGAAGCTGTCAACCCATCATCTTGCAACATGATAGCTGGCAGCAAATTATTTCCATGGGAACCCCCAGATCTGCCATGGCCATATGCCTGTTAGGTTATGCCAAAGGCTCAGCTTATAGATTGCTCATCCTTTATACACTAACAGGCAATAATACTTTGACATAATGAGCATCTGTGATTGGCAGATCATTTTGTGATGTCCCTTACTGGTACTAAAGAAAAATAATAAAGGCTAAAAAAATTATCAAAAAGAAAAGATTAAAGCTATTTTTTCTAAATAAAAATTGTTCAAAAGAAACCAAATGTATCTGATCACTCCAATCAGAACGGCCAATAAAATGAAGTTACCATTACATGTGCTGAACTGTAGAAAAAAGACATGGACCGCACATCCAAAAATCATACTTTGATCTAATGCTGCTAAGCAAAAATTGACAATACTGAACATGAGGTTCTTAGTTTAACATTCTGATCAGACTGTATTAAGCCCACTGCCACGTCACGCAAACGTCTCAGTGGGCCCTAACTTTTTTAGCCTTAAAGGTGCGGCACTGTGTGCCAACCACAGTCTGAAAGCTTGTGGAAGGTGAGTTTTTTGCTCCTTTCACTTGTTGTGTGATGGCCATTGTTGCTGTGGTGCTGTGCTTGTGGGGCAGTGTGGCCTGTAGTCATGAGGCCTTAGCTTTGCAGTATGGGCGCTGTGAGGCACCAGGTCGCCAGCCCTGCTGGTGCAACCCCACCTCAGCGGTGGGTTGCTTATGGTGCCATACTTTTAAGGCTATAAAAGTTAGGGCCCACTGAGAGGTTTACCATGATATTGCAGTGGGCTTCATACAGTCTGATCAGAATGTTAAACTAAGAACCTCATATTCAGTTCTGTAAATTTTCACTCAGCGGCATTAGATTTACATATGATTTTTGGATGTGCGGTCCACTTCTTTTTTCTACAGTTCAGCATATTACATTTAAACTGTACAGTGATGCAAAATAGGACAAAGTGTTGCCAAAATTGTCCTGTCAGATGGAGGAAGAGGTAGTGAAGTGGTTAAAAGTCACATAAAAATATTCTCCAGATAAGGAAAATCACCTAAAGTCAATCTTTTCTGATTATCATTGACTTCACCCATTTCTACCTATTAATGTCGCCTGGATGTAAACATGCCTCCCCATCACTGTACACCTTGAATAATGAAGCACTTAAGGTCTTGAAATAGAAACCATTGCTCAAACCATCTGGCCATGTCCCAGAAATGAACATTGCCAACACACATTATTGCACTTATTTATTTAAGGCCTCTGCTTTCTGTAAAGGCAAAAAAAGAATCTATGCCACACATTTCATATGACCATTTAGAAATAAATATAGAATATACGGACATAGCAATGATTATACATTATGAATGACAGGTCCTGGATAATGTGAAAGGTCTTCATTTATAGGAGTGCAATTCAAGAACTTGCATAAAACAGTATTGCTCATCTCTATTGCAAAATGTGAGAAACTTTTGACTTTGCAGTAAGTAATAAAAATGCCTTAAACATTCTCTCTCTTTCATTATTCTGGAATTTGGCAAATATAAAAAAATATCGTAATCCTAATTGACCTAGTTTATTCTGATTTCATGTCGGATATTGAGAAAAACATGTATATGTGTCTTTTTATATAGTGTATGTAAACTTCTGGTTTCAACTGTATATATAGAATATATATATATACAGTGCCTACAAGTAGTATTCAACCCCCTGCAGATTTAGCTGGTTTGATAAGATGCAAATAAGTTAGAGCCTTCAAACTGCAAACGAGAGTAGGTTTTATGAACAGAAGCATAAGTCTTACAAACCAAAAAGTTATGTTGCTCAGTTGAATTTTATTAAATTTTAAACATAAAAGTGTGGGTCAATTATTATTCAACCCCTATGTTTAATATTTTGTGGAATAACCCTTGTTTGCAATTACAGCTAATAATCGTCTTTTATAAGACCTGATCAGGCCGGCACAGGTCTGTGGAGTTATCTTGGCCCACTCCTCCATGCAGATCTTCTCCAAGTTATCTAGGTTCTTTGGGTGTCTCATGTGGACTTTATTCTTGAGCTCCTTCCACAAGTTTTCAATTGGGTTAAGGTCAGGAGACTGACTAGGCCACTCCAACACCTTGACTTTTTCCCTCTTGAACCAGGCCTTGGTTTTCTTGGCTGTGTGCTTTGGGTCGTTGTCTTGTTGGAAGATGAAATTACGACCCATCTTAAGATCCTTGATGGAGGAGCGGAGGTTCTTGGCCAAAATCTCCAGGTAGGCCGTGCTATCCATCTTCCCATGGATGCGGACCAGATGGCCATGCCCCTTGGCAGAGAAACAGCCCCACAGCATGATGCTGCCACCACCATGCTTGACTGTAGGGATGGTATTCTTGGGGTCGTATGCAGTGCCATCCAGTCTCCAAACGTCACGTGTGTGGTTGGCACCAAAGATCTCGATCTTGGTCTCATCAGACCATAGAACCTTGAACCAGTCTGTCTCAGAGTCCTCCAAGTGATTATGAGCAAACTGTAGACGAGCCTTGACATGACGCTTTGAAAGTAAAGGTACCATACAGGCTCGTCTGGAAAGGAGACCATTGCGGTGGAGTACGTTACTTATGGTATTGACTGAAGCCAATGTCCCCACTGCCATGAGATCTTCCCGGAGCTCCTTCCTTGTTGTCCTTGGGTTAGCTTTGACTCTTCGGACAAGCCTGGCCTCGGCACGGGAGGACACTTTCAAAGGCTGTCCAGGCCATGGAAGGCTAACAGTAGTTCCATAAGCCTTCCACTTACAGATGATGCTCCCAACAGTGGAGACAGGTAGGCCCAACTCCTTGGAAAGGGTTTTGTACCCCTTGCCAGCCTTGTGACCCTCCACGATCTTGTCTCTGATGGCCTTGGAATGCTCCTTTGTCTTTCCCATGTTGACCATGTCTGAGTGCTGTTCACAAGTTTGGGGAGGGTCTTAAATAGTCAGAAAAGGCTGGCAAAAGAGATCTTTAATCCACACATGTGAAGCTCATTATTCTTGGTGCCTGAACTACTTCTTAATTCTTTAGGGGGACCAAACAGAATTCTTGTGGCTTGAGGGATTGAATAATAAATGACACTCTGAATTAACTTTTAACGTTTTTTAAAAAAAAAAAAAAAAAAAGCAAAATTTGCTGCAGTGCATTTCCCACTTCCAGGCTGATCTACAGTACAAATGTCACAATGCCAAGTTAATTCCGCATGTGTCAACCAGCTAAATCTGCAGGGGGTTGAATACTACTTGTAGGCACTATATATATATAGAGAGAGAGAGAGAGAGAGAGAAGCAGCATCAGTTTTTATGCAGTAGTCGATGCATGCCCAGTGCCTACTTGTAACCCAGGACATTCATTCATAAAAAGGATAAAAGCAAACATGCAGACAGCATTCCATAGATTTGATATGAAACAAGTAGACAGTTTATTAGTCCATAATGCCTTTGTTACTTTGTTATGCATGACTTTTTTCATCTGAAATCTTTGGAGTGCTGTTTGTGTCTGTTTGTACTATTTGTACTAGAGTTGGACAAACTTATTCAAGTTAAATTAAACTCTACTCAAAATTTACAAAAATCCATATTCTCCAGAATGTGAATATTTTAGTAATTCGCTCCTTGTGAATTCAACAAAAATGTTGGCCAATTGACTGCCATTTTGCTGAACAAAAGGTTAAAAAAAAGATCTGATATCTCACCACTCACTTCTCCGGCCACCCCCGCTGCTTGGTTTTCCCATACGGTCCCCGGCACCTCTTCTTACAGCCACTGCGATTTTACCCCATAATACGCCAGACATCTTCACATCACATTGGACTTCTGGCTGCTACTTGGCCTGGATTGTTTCTGCACATGCATTTTGTAATGTTTGAGCAAGTTTGTGACAGCACAATGCGCGCTATGACCTGTGTATTTCCCAGGCCTATTCGGGGCTTGAAGTCCTGGCCTATCATGAAGATACCCAGCGTTTCAGTGTGCAGCGATGATAAGAGGGGGCTCTGAGTATGGTATGGTGGACAGTGAGCAGTAGAGGGGAGTCTATCATTTGAGATATTTTGGTGCTATTATTGTTTAGGTTAATTTCTAAATCTAGTCGTTATCCTCTGATTGAATTCCTGAGGATTTTGCATATTTTGTTCTATAATACTAGATAAGAAAAATCATTTTTGGAGTACTTTTATTACTAATATTATAGCGCCAATAAAATGAATAATTAAAACTCAATGAATTTTCCTCAAGGTGAATCATCTTTCTTTTACTATAAAGTATAATATACAGAGTAACATCAGTACGATTTATTGCCACCTAATAAATCAGCCTTTTGATATGAGGTTGAAGAACATTGTTATTCAACTGGTAGAATATTCTGACTTTGACTCATTCCCTCTGTAGACTTATCTGTAATGAATATAGTCTTGCTCATGAAGAAGCTTCCAATTTAAAACGGTGAAAAAACACACATTAGGGATAATGCTATAATGCACATAAAAGTTTAATGTGTATTGACACATAATCTCTTTAGTAATTCAGGGCATAGTGCTAAGTGCAGAAGCCTTGTTCTATAATGTTCTTGCCTTGAAAATACTGTAAAAGCAAAAAAGTGTTTCCATTTATCAAACAGACATCCTTCATTTGCCCAGATCATAGCACAGCACTAAATTGACTGCTGCCTTGATGATGCTCTGTTTTGTACCTATAAAATGAGATTTATCTAACGCATAATCAAAAAATAAGAAAGATATTTATTGTTTCACTTTACGGGATTCTACAAGTGAGAGAGAAATGCAGTTTCAGAGCACCATTGCTGAGGAGCCGATCTTAAGCAATGAATTATATATACATCATTTTCTATTTCTTTGAACCGTTGTAGAATTGAATAGAATGTTCACTCGGCTGAATTCTAAGTAATATTTCCACCATATATCATAGGAGAACACAATATTTTCTAGATGGGTATTATAAAGTATTTTGCACACAGTAAAAGTAGCATTTAAACCTCTTTAGAGACATATGTAGTTTTTAGTACTTGAATGTTTTAGTTTATATGATGTGAAATATTTATACATTCTTCACTTATTTAGAGGACTGTTACAGGCTAAATATTACAGCTGCCAAGATTACACCTTGGTCTCAGTGCTCTATGACTATGGCACAAAGAATATAGATTAACACAGTGACTACCCTGTGTACAGATATCCATCTACAATTAAATCATATGAATAGCAAATTACTTATAGCTAAGTTTATTGGAAAAACATTGGATGGATTGTCTGTAAGGCTATATTCACACATTGCATTTTTTTCAATGCGTTTTTTTTATGCAAAATTTTACCTGCATTTTACAGGACCAGCAAAGTCAATGAGATTTTAGGAATCTCATGCACACAGCTTGTTTTTTTTGTCCTCAGTGTTTTTCAAAATGCAACGTGTCACTTCGTGTCACTTCTCATCGTTTTTTACCCATTGAAAGCAATTGGTAGTGGAATAAATGCTGAAAAATGCAGGTATCAGACTTTGCTGCGTTTTTGGTGCCAAAACCTGAGGAAGCTGAATTAGGTTTTTTTTTTGGCACTAATCTTTATCAGCATGTGCAAGAGAATGTTCCATGACAAAACAGCTGTAAAAAATGCAGCAAAAAAACCTACAATAACTCAGGAAAACCTGCTTTTTTAGGCAGATTCTTCACTGCCAAGAGTGCAGGTTTTGCTGCAGGAAAAAAACTCAGCAAAAGCGCAATGTATGAACAAAGCCTTAAAGTTAGTTCAGGTTATAAGGTTTGCTTTTTACACTGTTTCTTTCTTATGTTCCAGATGCTGGAGGAAAATGTAAGTGGGAGTTTTAGTATTAACAGTTTTACTTGCATTTTTTTATTATTAGTAGCAGGAATTGATTCTTCAGGCAGGGGTTTTGATATTATTTAATACAGTTGTAGGCTAGGGTAAGAAAGCTCATTCGAGAAAATCGGGCTGATTATGCAAATGACAATGTGATCAAACTATGATCCAGATGAGAGAACCATAGCACACTGTAAGGAGAAGATGGAGAACAACATTCCTCCATCTGCACCATTAAGTGCGACCACAGAAATTAATGTCATCTGAGTGCAGTTCAATGTTTTCCGTGCACCCATAGACTTGAATGGATGAATGCCATCTAATTTCATGTGAAATCGCAGCTTGCTTTAATTTTTTCCACTGACCTAATCTGTCAGTGTAAAAAATTGTGCATCTGCCCTGCCCCATTAAACAGCATTGGCCCAAGTGCTGACCGATAAAAAAATCAAACAGCACTTATCTGATGTATATGCTTGTGTGAGCCCATAAAGATATAAAACCATACCAAACAGCCAGCGTAATGTGCATATCATACTTGAGCAAGGTAGCCCTAAATGAGCTATAAAGTGCATACAATAGCTATAACAATTGTAAGGAAAAAGAAATACAAAAAAAATCTCTAAAGAAAGCTAAACATGGATGGGCTTTATAACATGGACTCTGATGATGCAGAGATGAGAATAACAGCAACATATTTTAAAACATCTTATGTATTGTGCTTAAAGGGGATCTATCAGCAGGTTTTTCCTACCTAATCTAAGAGCAGCATAATAAAGGAAAAGAGACCTTGATTCCAATGAATTATTACTTAGTTTACTGGGTGCAGCAGTTGTGACACAATCAGAGTTTTTAGATGTAGCGGAGCTCAGAAAGCTAACCCTGCCCACATTACAGATTTCTGTGTACATTGTCTATTAACAGTGAGCTGCTTATCAGAGGAAGGGGTGTGGTCGGACCAGGGCTCACATGACCATCAGTCCAACCAGTGAATATCTCCTAATGATAAAACATTCATTATATGAAAACAACAACACAAAGCCGAATAAGTGTCACATCCCTGAAATCAGTGTCTCAGCCCCTACCCTGTTTTCAGATTACATTGCAAAAACCTGCTCACATATTTCCCTTAAAGGCTGATGCAAGTTTCAGATTTTTTGCTTGTAGGACTGTTTCTCCCAGTAATATAGGCTGGATAGGAGGTCTGTTTGCACCTGTGTTCTGATTATTTCTGTATCCCTTTCAAAAATATCAGTACAGCTTCTATCTTGCTTTGTTTGTATTTACTCTTTGTGTTATTTCTTCATTTTCTATGGCCTGTTTTATCTGTCTTCCCTGAAACACTTCATCCTAACTCTACATTATCCCCATTCCATGGCGTAAAAATCTGTGTACATTCCCCTACTCCACCCTATTGCTACTTCTAACACTGAGAGAAGATAGCAGAAATAGCCATCAGACTTAGGAGCAGGAGCTCTAATGGATGTGTGTCACTCAGCTATATTAAAGATTATCAGATGCTTTGCAGCAGCAAGATGCTAGAAAATGTTTAATAAAGACTATTTAGAAAGATGCTTAAATGGGTATTCTCGGGTTCTTAAATTGATAAAATTGCAAAGTGATTGTAGAAAAAAACAACTTTGCAATTTACTTCTTATTAAAAAATCTTACCATGCTCAAGAATGCAGCGACTTTTACGTCTAAAGTGTATACCTTGCTGACTAGATTACCAGCCATCCTACCATCTCAGAGTGGCCAGTTACCTTCGTAAGGAGCCTGCATTGCTTGCACCACTCTGAGGCTGGCCAGCCTCATTTAACCAGTCATAGATCTTCTTAATTTCTCCCATGCTACAGATGCATTACTGCCTCTGCAAGCTGCATTGACGAGTGCTCATTTTTCAATCTGAAGAAAAGATGATAACAAAACTTTAACTTTGCATTTATAAAAATAAATATTTTTTTTGCCACTTGATTTGATCTAGATAATATAGTCCCTTTAAGAAAAATTAATGATTTTATTTTAGATTTTTCTATTATTGTAAAGTGGTGTAGATCATCATGATATGCAGTTATGTCCCTGCTCATGATTATGTGAAACTTTACTCACTTCTTGTAGAGAAAGGTTTGCTGAAAATTTACAGTATATGAAAATAGGCAGGGACTGAAAGTTACAAGCCTCCTTAGATAAAAGTATGCCAATTACCTCTTCAGAGAAAAAGAGGACTTGACCTCTATAGCACTACCTATTGGCAGCAGCAATCCTACAAGTCACAATCAACCCTTTAACGAGTCGTGCAATATCACTTAAGATAAAAGCCAAATCAGAATCTCAATTTGCAAAGTATGAGAACTGATTTAGCTAGGTGAGAGGCTCTGGATTGAGGTCTAAGGGGTAACGTTTCTCCTTGTGGAGAGTGGCATACCGGCTCTGGCATGTCAAGGTAAGGAGGCTTATTCGCCGTGCAATGCTCCTCTGGGAAATTCAATATGCAAATTGCCTCTTCAGAGAAAATGGGAATTAACTCTATAGTGCCACCTATTGGAAGCAGCAATCCTACAAGTCACAATCAACCCTTTAACAAGTTAAAGGGATAAAAATAGGGATACATTTTCTGTGTTGTACCAGTATGTAGAGTTTCACACACTAAATAGCTTCCAAAGGTTTAAAAGTACCATATTTTTGGTTTATAAGATGCACTTTTCTCCCCAAAATTTTGGGCGAAAATTGGGGTGTGTTTTATAATCCGAATGTAGCTTACCAGCTACGGTGGAGCTAGGTCCCAGGGTTCCTGCTGCAAGAAGCTAGAGATGGTGACAGCAAGAATGGGGCAATGCTGTGGGTCTAAGGCTGGCAGCAGGGGGTGTTCGGCAGTGCGGGGACTTTGCTGACATTTTGAGAAAGCCCGGAGCCCCTGCACTACCATGGTTTTCAATGTGGTGGACTTTGGGAAAATGGCCACCAGAGGCAGCGTGTGAGCAGAATGAGATTTCAGGAGCCGAGATCTTAGAAGACAAGATCTCGGTGTCAAGATCTCAATCTGTGCAAGCGCCGTCTCCGGAAGGCATTTTCCCAAAGTCCACCACATTGAAAACCATGGAAGTGTGGAGGCTCCGGGCTTTCAGAAAATGTTGGCAAAGCCCCCGCACCACCAAACTTCCCTCTCCTACCAGCCTGGAACCTTCAGCATTGCACCTCTGATAGTTCGAAATGCGTTTGCTGTTCCTCTCCAAGGTGGACTTTTAATATTTTTTGCATGACCCAATAAAATATGGATTTTAGAAGATTTGTTCAGCTGGATCTTCCTGGTTCCTCATTAGTAAAATATGTGTCACAACAAGCATGTCCATAATGGTAACTTTGCCACTATTAAAAATCAGAATTAACTATGCATTGCAAAGAAATTGTATTCTACATGTTACAAGTTCTTTTTAAATGCCGATCAGTGCCGACATACACAACTATTTAGGCATATCAAATAATCCCAACATACATACTGTCCAAATAATGGGAGCCTGCATTCTGAGCTCACTGCAGCCTGGTCTCATCTCTCCAGGTGCAGCCACTAGTTCTGCACTGAAAATACATCATCTAAGAAATTCTGTCTTGGTAACAGACTTCATTGAATGGATTCCTGCAGTTTCCTCTGTAAGCAAAGGATACAGTATTCTGTTTCCTGCATTAATGCGACTCTTGACAGGTTATTTTGATCCCTTAATGCACAGGGTAAGTTATTGCCTCATTTGAAAGATTATGCAGTGCATTGCTTTACTATGCAGAATAAATTCTTCACACAGCCCAAATCTACAGCAACCCTTTCACTTTTGATTACAGATTACTGCTAAAATGTCGTAGCAATGCAAATCTGTGGCCTTCGGGGATTCTGTGTAAATGTTACAAATATGTTAATACTAGACTTTTAAGCTGAATATCTAACTGTATGATAACTTACTGTGACTAGAATGATTTACAGAACGAGTATTCTAGGATGAAAGGCTGGAAACATGAACCTGTTTAATTGCTAAAATTGATAATACTAAACTCTTGTCTTAGTTTGTCTCAGTCGCCGTGAAAGTGAACTTTTTTGTGTATTTTATATTAAGCAGATACAGTATTTAGCAATATATGATAATGGATTTGTCAATATAACAGTTGTGTGAAGATAAAAGTGAGCTCATGAACTGCTTTCTCAGGGCTTTACTGATGGATACTATATTTAACAAAAAGCTTTGCACATTTAGCTAAGCTCTGCAGCTTTCAATATTTTAGTTACAGGATGAAGGGGGGCAAAGAACTCTCTAGTTTTCAGCTGACTTTTCTACCTGAAGAATATTTACCATAATACACCTACATGAGTATAATGAGCTAACTATAACAAAATGCACCAATAAATTCAAGAATCATTATCAATAAAAAATATATTCCTTATTGGATAACAAAATAATTAAAAGTATAAAAATAAACATGCAAATGTTAGACACATAAAATACTAAAGGTAGGTAAGTGATAATAAAACAACTCCCTTGTGTGAATGCTAAAGATCAATGCAGAGTTATACTATGTGCAATCACAGTATTGAGGACGGCTACTCAAAAGGCCAAAATAGCCAGTTCTGTATAAGTTAAGGCCCTTTAAGTTACATACAGATCAACAGGGAGAGAGTGAGATCACATGGAAGTTCACATAATGATAATAATGCACAGTAGCACGGAGTACATTTTACCTATCAAAGAAAATGCGTTTCGCATCAAGCTTCATCAGGGGAACTATTAAATACAGTAAGAAGTGAGGAAGCAAAGTTTTGAAAAATATGAAAAAAATACACATTTGTTATTGCTGCGTTCATAAAAGTCCAATCTATTAAAATATAAAATAAATTAATCCAATCGGTTAATGGCGTTACATGAAAAAGAATTGATTGCACCAACATTGCAATAAAATGCAATAAAAGGTGGTCAAAACATTGTATCTATCCCAAAATAGTGTCAGTAAAAACATCTGCTCAGGGACCAAAAAATAAGCCCTCTCACAGCCCCATATTCCAAAAATTGAAAAAGTTGTGGGTCTCAGAAAATGGCGACACAAGCAAAATTCTTTTTCTTACAAATTTCCAATTTTTTTTTGACCACTTAAACAAAAAAATATGTGTTTGATATCTGTGTACTCAAACTGAATTAAAAAATCTTATTGCCAGGTAAGTTTTTCCATAAAGTGAACATTGTAGATTAAAAAAAAAACAATTGTGGAAATGCACTTTTTTTGCAATTTCAACGTACTTGAAATTTGTTTCCCACTTCCCAGTGCATCAAATGATAAAATGAATGATGTCATTCAAAATTACAACTCGTCCCAAAAAAAAAACAAGCCCTCATATGGCTATGTGGACAGAAAAATATAGAAGTCATGGCAAAAGGAGAGGAAAAAAAGTAAAATAGAAAAACAGTAAACTTTCAAGGTCATGAAGGGGTTGCAAGTTTACTGTTGCACTGATCTCTGTATGGAGTCTATTTTAAAAAATGGTTTAGGTAAAAACACTACTATTAATTACTATCACAATGTAGAATGACTACTTTTCCAGCAACATCTCTTTGCAATTGGTTTGGTCACTGGCCGGTCTGCAAAGTCTAGTTAATATGTAGTAAAAAGTTTTAAGAAAGCAGTCCAGCAATGATGCCACCCAGCAATGGGAAACAATTAGGTTTGACTGGGTAATGTGCAGACTGCCCAGCTAACACAAGGTACTAATGACCAGCATCATAAAACAGCCAGCAATCAGGGGTAATTTCATGGACTTTTTATACCTGCAGACCGTTCTTATAAGATATAAGATATAAGATATAAGATATACTTTATTTTATCCCGGAGGAAATTGCGGTATCACAGCAGCAGAACACAGATCTCGAACATGACACATATAATAACAAAACATTTGGAATGCTTTAGACATTGCTTTTCAGACATTTGTTAAACACCCCCATAGCTGTTGGAACAAACGATCTCCTGTATTTTTCCTTTTTACACCTTAGTTGTATTAGGCGATTGCTGAATGTGCTCTTCTGTTTCGCAAACAGTTCATAAAGCGGGTGTGTGTTGTTGCCCATTATAGCTCTGCACTTCTTCTTAATCCTATCCTCTACCACCTCTTCAAAAGTCCCAAGCTGTAGGCCCACCGTCGCGCTAGCCTTCTTTATAAGTTTGTTGAGCTTGTTGGCGTCAGCAACACGCACACTGTTACCCCAGCAAATTATTGCCGCAAAGGTGGCACTAGCCACAATGGATTGGTAGAACACCTCAAGCATTTTGCCACACACATTAAAAGACCTTAACTTCCTTAGGAAGTACAATCTACTCATCCCCTTCTTGTAGACCTTCTCCATGTGGCACTTCCAGTCTAGCTTGCTATCCAGGTAAACCCCCAAATATTTTAAACTGTCCACCATCTCCACATCCTGACCGTCAATGGTAACAGGTAGGCATACCTTCTTGCACCTTCCATAGCTCATCACCAACTCCCTGGTTTTCTTAACATTTAGTTCTAGATGGTTAGCCTGGCACCATACTACAAAGTCCGCAACCACCCTTCTATATTCCTCTTCGTCCTGGTCCTTCCCAATACCGCCAACTATCACAGAGTCATCCGAGTACTTCTGGAGGTGACAACGGTCTGATTTATACTGAAAGTCAGCTGTGTACAATGTAAAGAGGAATGGCGACAGCACTGTTCCCTGCGGGGCTCCGACACTGCTCAGTACACTATCTGATGTAGCCGTCCCCCACCTAACAAACTGTGGCCTATCCGACAGGTAGTCAATTATCCAATTCACAAGTCCCTCATCCACCGCCATTTTAATCAACTTTCCTCGCAGTAAGAGTGGCTGTAATGTGTTGAACGCACTAGAGAAATCAAAGAACAAAGCACGCACTGTGGTTCCATCATTGTCCAAAAAGGAATGTACTGTTTGTAGCAGAGACGCTACAGCATCGTCCACACCCAGTCCCTGCCGGTACGCAAACTGAAGAGCATCAGTATGCGCCATCACCCTCGGACACAAGTGAGCAAGTACTATTCTCTCCAAGGACTTCATCGCATGCGATGTTAAGGCCACCGGTCTATAGTCCCCCGGGGAAGCCGGGAAGGTAGTCTTGGGAATCGGCACCAGGCAGGAAGTCTTCCATAGCACTGGTACTCTCTTTGATCTCTGTAATAGATCATTCACTGTACATTGTCTGCTATTGTTCAATGATGTTCTTTGGAACTGCACAAAAGATCATTTCACCTAAATAATAAGCATTTTGCTCATTCATCGGGTGATCAGCAGCCTGTTTAGACTGCAAAATTATCATATTACAAGATGGGGCCTTGGTTTTTCCAGCACATTGCCCAGATGTTCAATAGATTGTCAATGCCTTAAACTCTTTGACAGGTTTCCCAAACTATTCGTAGACATATGTATAGTGTGGCATTGCAAATCTTTATGACCATTAGGGAATAACATTGCAATGAAAGAGTGTACTTAGCTTGATTAAGTAGGTGGCTCATGCCAAAGTTAAATTCACATGAATGCCAGTACCCAATGTTTCCCACCTGTAGCAATATGTCACGTGCAACAGCCGTCATGATACAAGCTAGATACGGGTGTGGAATTGAAGAGAGGTTTATCCAGTAACATTGAGTGGAGGCTAGCCAGGTCAAAACACTGTAATAACATACGCAAGAAGTAATTACCACTAATAATGGACACAGAGGCCATTCAGATTGAGTAATCATGCCCACAACTATACAAATGTGCCATCTGAGCACCCCATCAGCAGGAGTGATTGGGAGAATGTTCCCATCAGTCACTGCTACATTATGATTTTATCTTGTAAGATAGACATTCCTCTAAAAATATTTGCAGAAAGATTAATAATGTCTGTGGTTCTCCATCTCTGAAATGCACTGATGAAAAACTAAATCCATTCTAAAATTGTCATATTTTGAGTTTTCTTCTAACACGGCAGCATTGTCTGGCATTTTCTGTCTTTAATTCTGTTAAATCTATACTGTACCAGCCACCCTTTTAGTTTAAAATTACAGTGGCTGATTACATGAAATACTTTTTTAAGGCCTGTGACAGCTATAGAAGAAAAAAACAACATTTCATAAAAATTGCAAATTACTTCATTACTCAAATAAGATTGAGAACAACATCTGAAAACCTGCACACATTACGATGATTCAGGTCATTCCTGAGTGTTACTGAAAATACGTACAAATTATTACCCACAGTTTGTCTGACCAGTATTCTTTCAGTACATCTTTGTAGAATTACAGTACCAAAATGTATATATTGTAAATAATGTTTTGCATAATACATTACTTGCCGACTTTTGTTTGTGGCCCGCTTATATCAGCATGTATACTTAACAACTTACAATCTATTTTTGCTTTCACTGCTTTATACCATCACTTTTTTTTTTCTAAGTTGCATCTATTTTCTAAGACCATCATAAGTAATACAGATCACCGTTACAAATTCCACAAAATGTTAAAGACTTCTTTATGGCAAGTCTGCCCAGGTAGGCTGTAATACACCCTATGCACTTAAACGGTGTTCACATCTGCATCAAAGACTTAGAAGCCTATATAACAGATTCTTCAACAGCCAGTAGAGAACTTTCCAGGAAAATGACAGCACCCATTGGATCCAATTATAGGTTATTGGGTACATTGGGCACTATTAGCGTCATGTGATGAATTCTATCACGGAATAGAAAAGCAGACATGACAATGCAAAATTAAGCTGCATTATTCTGAAAAACTTGAGTTGATCCATGCAAAGGCAAAATCACTCTAGATTTCTATGTCACAACCTCTCTTAACATGAAAATATTTATTTTCCTGACCCACATTAGTAGTCAATCTACATCAATACCAGTGGCCCTTTATACTTTATATTTCATGTAGGATGCCTAACATTCTTTTAAATCTATTGATACTTTTAGCTATTTTCAAATCCTCTTGAAATATTTTCTATTACCTTACAGTTTAGAGTTTAGACATTAATTGCTTTACTGATGTTCTAACATCTGCAGTGCTGTACAGATAACAAAGGACAAAGGGAACAGTTCACATGGGCGGATTCACTGCTAATTTTGAATGCAGATTCAATATGGCACCTGCCCTGGGCCTATGGTTTCATAATTGTGAAACAAGATGTTGTGACCATTGGTAATTTATGGGCCGGCAGAATTTTGGATGCATGGCCATCTGCAGAGTGTAGCAGCAACCTAAATGCCCACAGTAATCTCAGAAAATCTCACAAAATTATTTGCAGAAAATCCTAGTTAATGAACACTCTTCCTTATTTATCGCAGTGGGGGGTCTGCCTAGATTTTTGATGGTTTTGTACAGTTTTATTGACTACTGTCCTTTGGCCTTGTGTGGCCAATGGTAGCAATCTCTCCTGACTCCTTCATACAAAGGAGCGCTTGACTTTGCTGAGCACTGCTGAGTTTTCTGAGTGAGTCACTGCTATATTTCTCTGGGGCTGGCTTATTTCACAGAGAACAAAAGGATCATTAGTCTGAAATTGGACATGCCAGATCCTTATCTCCTGCATGGTCATCTCTTGGTAGACAGTATGGAAGGCCTCCATATATACTGAACAAAAATATAAACGCAACACTTTTGTTTTTGCTCCCATTTTTCATGAGCTGAAGTCAAAGATCTAAGACTTTTTCTACGTACACAAAAGGCATTTTTTTCTCTCAAATATTGTTCACAAATTTGTCTAAATCTGTGTTAGTGAGCACTTCTTCTTTGCCGAGATAATCCATCCACGTCACAGCTGTAGCATATCCAGATGCTGGTTAGACTGCATGACTATTGCACAGGTGTACCTTAGGCTAGCCACAATAAAAGGTCACTTTAAAATGTGCAGTTTTACAGTATTTGTGGTATGGGGGAGAGTCAGACTACCAGTCAATATCTGGTGTGAACACCATTTGCCTCAGGCTGTGCAACACATCTCCTTCATATGGAGTTGATCAGGTTGTTGATAGTGGCCTGTGGATGATAGTCCACTCCTGTTCAATAGCTGTGCGCAGTTCTTGCATGGCCAGCTTACTCACTGGACATGTCACCCATTGAGCATGTTTTGGATGCTCTAGATCGGCGAATATGACAACGTGTTCAAATTCCTGCCAATATCCAGCAACTTTGCACAGCTATTGAAAAGGAGTGGACCAACATTCCACAGGCCTCAATCAACAACCCGATCAACTCTATGTGAAGGAGCTACATAGAATCCAAAATGACATTATATAATTCGTATAAAGTTCATACAATTTTAGCAACTCTAAATAGTTATTAGGAAAGGAGGACAATGAGTCAAAGCTATTGCAAGTAAAAAATATATAGTTTATTTCATAATAACTAAAATTGCACAATATATGCAGCATAGGGAAGAAGGAAGGGAGGGCAAAAAATGTAAACAAAGCTACAAAATCGAAGCAAAAACTCAGAAGGGGGCTGGTAATGCAAACCATTATTTTAATAAAATTGCACAGTGCTAATCATGACCATATAGTGGGCAAAGTCCAAGTAAAAACAATGTCCCTGTTAGGAATGTTGGATAGAATAGCACAATATAATCATGTACTAGGTGTCATAACGGTATATGTTAACATTCATCACTAATAACCCAATTGGGTCAATATAACGCCATACAGGGATAAAGAAAATAAATAAATATACAAATAAGGTAAATACCCGTGGTACGTAGTGGTGGCAGTCCAGGCTCCCGATCCCCTATGTGATGGAGATGTATTCCACTGCGTGAGGCAAATGGTGGCCACACCAGATACTGATTGGTTTTCTGCCCCCCCGGGCTCTCCAGTACTTTAAAACTGCACATTTTAGAGTGACCTTTTGTGGCCAGCCTAAGCCACACCTGTGCAATAATCATGTGTCTTATCGGCATCTGGATATGCTACACCTGAGAGGCGTATGGATTATCTTGGCAAAAGAGAAGTGCTCACTAACACAGATTTAGACAAATTTGTGAATAATATCTGAGAGAAAAAGGGCTTTTGTGTACATAGAAAAAGTCTTAGATCTTTAAGTTCAACTCAAAACGACAACTCAAAATGGGAGCAAAACAAAAGTGTTGCGTCTATATTTTTGTTCAGTATAGATTAGACTGTATTCTAATACACGTTAGACTCATAATCTAATATGTATGGGGGACTTTACTGTGTTTTTTGGTACCTACTTTGTGGATATATGTTAAATATTATAGTATTTACTATACTGTTTGCTGTAGTTTGATAACAATATA
The DNA here is from genome assembly GCF_046119375.1 of Phyllobates terribilis. Classification (NCBI taxonomy): domain Eukaryota; kingdom Metazoa; phylum Chordata; class Amphibia; order Anura; family Dendrobatidae; genus Phyllobates; species Phyllobates terribilis. The sequence continues at coordinate 291,600,868 of NW_027362769.1, forward strand.
GTATTGTATTACTATATTATTATTATTATTATTATACATTTCCTATAAAAGACCATTTGACATTTTAGAAAAGAACTACTAGTCTCATCAACTATGATGCATCAGAAAATATTATTTTTCTGCCAATTCATTATAAAAGTAGCATGAACATTTTAGCTCATTTTACTCACCTTGTAATTTGTAACATTTACTGTAAGAGTCAAATCTTTTTCAAATCTTGTAGTGAAAAATCAAGTCAAATCAAGTGTGAAAATAAAAATTTGAAGTAATATGATTTTGACCTGCAGAAATTTCTTAGTTTGAACTATTTAGTTTGACAGTGACATATTTCTCAAAATGTTCTTTTAACAAGCAAAGTTATTACATATTCCAAAGTCTTTTGATAAGTGACTTACTATAAAATTACACACATTTCATTTCACTTCGCAGTCATGTGCGTATGCCAGGTTATTCTCTAAGTAAGTTGGATTTTATTCATATATCACGCACAAATGATTACTTTGGGATATTTCTGTCACTCACACATTTTTTAAATGTGAGCTTCTATTCTTGAGCTTGTATTCCTCAAACTCAATCTATCAGCAACTAATGAAAATTATATTTTAAATCATATTCTTTCAGCTTAACTTGTTCGTTTATTTGAGCTTATTTGTAGTCTGTTTTCTCTACAAGATGAGGGGGCATTAATTTTTATAATAGAGCTGATACTTTTCATTGTTACCCTACTCGTAATAATTGTGAGATAACTACTGGAAAATTTTCGGTAGAGAAGGTCTATAGTTTATACCAACAGTAATCTCTATAGCTTATCACCGATCATAGAAAACCAATTTTGTCACTTTGATTAAGTTTGTTGTGTCTGATTATTCAAGGATTATATGTACAGAAGGTCTGAAGAAGCCTTTATACTTTATCTTACAAAAATAGATGTTAGCAGAATTGATTTTGACACTAGATATTGTAGGTGCAGTCATATGTGATCCTTTACTATACTCGTATGTCCACAAATCAGGCATAGTAGGTTTCACACATCTCTCTCTCCAATCCTAAAACCCAAACACAGAAGCAACATAGATGTGTTCTCCAAAGGTGACAATAATAAAGACATAGTTTATGATATTAACCAAAGCACTACTTTTAAAACTGAATAGTAGAAGTTCATCCTCACAACTCTGAGTTCAAGCATTGAGCTTCTTCTCGAGACATGCGGTTTTAAAAATGAAACTTTTGTAATTATATTTAATGTTATTGTAGAAAGAAGCTGCTTGCATGTCATCGTTATTGGAGGATACATCCTCGCTGTTTGTTTTTTTCTGTTTAATATACAGTATGTACAAAAGTTCAGTTTTTAAAAATGCATTTAAAAAGATAGAAAAGGTTATCTGCCCAGCTTGGAGTTTCCCCTTTTGGCTTCTTCTCATGGCATGCCCTTGAAGAAACCGAAAGATTAAACTACAAGTTGGACAGTTGACCTTTTAGAAGTGGAACTTCTGTAAATGAAATGTTTTTGCAGAGAGAAGCTGTAAGCAGGTCATAACTATGAAAGGATGCATCCTCGCTGGTAAGCAGGAGATGGGTGAAATCTACTGTGCCTAGTTGGTGGATGTGTAGCGAATGTTCAACTTTGAATGCAGTTATCTAGAATGTGAAGTTTGAACATCTATTGTCACCATTCAGATGAAGAGATAAGTTTAGCTAGGGCTCACATCTATTTTTGACTTGTTTTAAACTTGACCATCTTTTGTTATTTTGGCCACTTATTAGTCAATTTACCATAGTTGCAATGAGCTTTATTGTACTTTACACTGAAACTATTTCCATTTATAGATTGAATTATGAAATTAATTGCTGAAATCAAGTTCCTAAAGAGAATTTATCAAATCAAATCATGGCTGTAGGTCACCAATTCTAGGGAATTGCCCGATGATATCCAAAAGTGCTGTGATCTTTATGTATATTCAGAAAAGGGTAAATAACCTTAAATTCTTCATGTAAAAAAAACCCATAGCATCTCTAATTTATTCTAAAAAGTAAAATGAAATTGCTGAAAAAAATGTGAATTTTTTTTATAATAAGTTCCTATTTTCTCTAGATGTTTTCTGTCTTGCTTTTACACAATAAACTCTTCTGTCACAAACACTATATATATTTATAAGAGAAAAATGTGAAAGTTGAACTTTTGTTGTGTAGCTTTAATTATACCATTGGTGTTGTGCATATAGAAATTTTGACATTGAAATACATTTACTGATTACATGATGTCTTGCTGCTTGAAACCCCACAATTTATCTGGAATTTGAAAGGAAAATAGATAGAGATAGGGAACTTGAAGTATCACACAATGGCTACTGAAACCACGTGTAGAATCTGTCTTTACAATACTACTGTTCTTTGAAGGACATAAAGCTCAGGGAATCTCATGTTTGTTATCCATGATAAGATTGCTAATATTCTTATGAACTGTTACTGCAGGTAAACTTCTTGCTGGATTTTAATATTTGTGAGAAAAATTACCGTACATTTATTTTGGCAAATCTACTTACAGTTATTGATATCCAATGCTAGTTGAATTAAATCCTTACATATTTATGGACCCTTTACAGCTCATTTTGACTGACAGCATGGGCTTAATATATTCCAGACACTTAACGTTTTCACAGATGTGTTATTGAAGCCATGGGCCATTCAATCAATATTACCAAATAAACCCATTACAAATACCTTGCATTGTAATTTCTATAATTTGCTTAAGAAAGTGTGAATAATAATTTACAATTTACTGATCACTAAGTGCATTAACAATACCATTATCTAGATAAATCTGCTCTATGTAGGTAGATTTTACATGCGCAATATCTCAGGCAAAAACCAATTTGTTTCTTTTACTCTAGAAAAACACTTTAACTAAGATCCTGCCATATCAGTAAGTATAATGAAGTGTGAAAATTAGTTGAAAGCAATTCAGTATGTAATGTACTGTAAAGGTGCTCTGTTTTTCATTCCTTTTCATCAAGCTGCAGGAGTCAATTGTGTGACCTGGAGGAGCAGAATATTTAATTTTTCCACTAATTGCATATTTAACCTTTTCCTTAAGTCCTTTAATAAGACCCGCAGGTGGCTCACTTTTAAGGAGTTGACGAAACATTACCCTTTAATTGAATATTCTGTACAAAGGAAAATCTTATTGAACATACTGCTACTTGCAGTTTTAGTTAAATTTTTAAGTGACAAGTACCTGACTTATAACTACTAATGTTATCTTTCCATTCAAATGGTATGGGTAAATAATTTGCATTACTATAAGTAGATAGTATGAGTTTGTGTAATTTTACCTTTTGGTATATTACTTATGAAATAGCATTGCTACTTTCCTTTGTCTATAAATAATTTGCTGACTACTCAATATAAACCAAATTAATATCTTGCCAGTGGAGCTTGATAGTAACATTTAGGGAATAAAACAAAGCTCTAAAAAAGGATAAAAATCTAACACCTACATTTTATTAGACATTCCAAGTTAGTTTTTTACATATTCACACTGGAGTTGTTGGTTCGCTTCAAAAAATATACATGTTAGCTATATACAGTGGGGAAAATAAGTGATACACTGCCGATTTTGCACGTTTTCCCACCTACGAAGAATGGAGAGGTCTTTAATTTTTATCGTAGGTACACTTCAACTGTGAGAAACAGAATCTAAAAAAATCAAGAAAATCACATTGTATGAATTTTAAATAATTAAAATGTATTTTATTGCATGAATTAAACATTTGATGCAATAGAAAAACAGAATTTAATATTTGGTACAGAAACCTTTATTTGCAATTACAGAGCTCAGAGGTTTCCTGTAGTTCTTGAACAAGTTTGCACACACTGCAGCAGGGATTTTGGCCCACTCCTCCATATAGATCTCTGTGACTATACAGCCTATAATCTTAATAAGCCAGACAATTAGATTTGTTAAGCCAAGAGGAATACACTATTATCTGTGTTTTGACTTGTAAATGTATGTGTATTTCTCTTGGCTGGTCAAGAAGGACATATGATTATTTGTATAACCCTGATTGTTGTCTCCTCTTGGGTCTGTGAACAATTAATATTTGCTAATTATGTTGATTAACCTTTGTGGACCCTGTGGCTTATTGACTCACAAGACAGGAGGACCAACTAAGCAAATTCATTAAATGCTCAAACAATGAAACACGAGGCTGCCCTTTCCCCCCAACCTGTGGATGTGTACTTAAAAATGACATGTGCTTCTGTAGCAGGGAGACTTGACACAGAGATTGAAAAGAAACTTTACAAGGAGAATCAAGGATCAGACTCTCTTCACACCATCAGCTAGCTTGGAAGCATGGCTTAACCTAAAGATACACAGACTTGGATTTTACATGACTCTGGCCTAAGGGTAAGGCCCTGACTGGAAAGATATGGATCAGCTCCATTGATCATCAGAGAGCCCATGGAATTGTTTGAGGACACAAGGTTGGGACAATGAAGTCTTCTGGCCACATGGATATGTTGTTTGGGGGTGCGAGGAGGGAACGTACGGTCGCCTGTAACCCATGGAGACATTCAGAGAAGCCAGATTGGGATCCACCGGTCATCTGGCCCCATGGAAACTCTCGGAGAATCCAGGGTTTTACCCTCGGGTCTCCTGGCCTTGTACCTCGATGGACTGCTAGCTTCCTAAGCTTGCCACTATCTTCTCTCTATGGGGGCCCTCCAGAAGAGGGGGGCCACTGGTTGAGGTAGTTAGCCCTGGAAGTCCCAAAGTTGCAGCTGTTCTATCCCAGGCGGGCAGAGCAGAAGGTGAGACTGTGTAATGTTGTACCATCTCGTGTATTTGCTGGGACTGTTCTATCTGTTTATTGTCCATTTTATGGTTCAATAAAGCATTGCCACACTGTTTTACCCTGACCCTGTGTTGTCTGAGTGGTATTACGCCCACTGAAGACCCCGGGTCTTCACAATCTCCAGATCTTTCCGGTTTCCGGGCCATTGCTGGGCAACATTGAGTTTCATCTAACTACCGCTGTTCAATCATCCTAGCACTAAATATGGCTAATTAACCCCTCTTAGCAATTTCTGTGCTGGATCATTTTTCCTCAGTTTGTTACTGAAGCTAACAGCCTCAGTGCTAGATATCTCCCCTCTCCCCTTGTGCCAATGACTTTGTCACAAGATATACACAAGTTTAGGGAAAAAAATAATGGGAGGGCTTCATTAGTAATGTATTATCAAAAGTATCTTGCCAACAATTTCCAGCTTTATTTCAGAATAAAGGAATCACTGGACTTTGAAACAAAGGGATTATTTAAGGTTTTAAAGAATGTTTCTGAGATCCAAGTTAAAGAAAGATATGAATCACAATGTAAATAAATTGCAGATTTAGTCATAAAATTTAAGCAGTATATAAAAGTACAAACACACATATTAAATATAGTCAACCACAAATTGAAAAGTAACATTATAGATGTAATGCGACAATACTAATTATCTATTATAAATGTTCTTGGCTTGGGAATGTCATTGTGAAAAGACAATATTTGCAGAGGGGCTAGCTAATATTGTGTAGTCTGGATGTCAGGCTGCTAATGTTTAGAAGTGTTTAATTGTAGTGATAAATTATGGAAATTACTGAATAGGATCAAGGTCTTTGTACTTCCCATCGAGACAGCGATTCTCCTTTGTTATAATTTTGCCTACATATCATACAGTGATGTATTATTAGTACAATTACTCGGCTGTTGTGAGCATAAACATTTGTGCTGAACCGTGTCTTTGTCAGTCTTACTCTATTTACTGATGGCTGACACAAATCTGTTTTATGAACTGTGTAAATTGTCTTCACTTTGTGAGCAAGTACTTTGCTATGAGGTTAAAGGGTTTATAAAGTATTTAAGAAAATTACAACAAGATGGAACTTTTATGAAACAAAAAGGTGATTTATATTTTCCTGTTTGATAACCCCGGGCACTAACACCACCTGTCCAGTAGTCCATGAAGGTCTCTGTTTCTGTAAAAAATGACATTATCTATAGGCATGCGATTGTATAATAACAGTCTAAAGTGTATTCATAGCTTCAGGTTGTTGTAAGCAGAAGTCTAACATTTGGGTGGTTGTAGTATTCAATGTTTCAAATAAACATTTCCAAATCATGTTATTTAATTTATACAATGTGCTACTCTAATCTCCTGTCCGATCTGATATTAGGAAGATGGAGACACTAGTAGGTAATCCAGATGCTGAGACAACTAAAAATGCTCAGATAGTGTCGTGCACTGCTCATATTCTAGAATAGGACCAATGCAAGATACTCTTATGTCCTCTAATAGTTGAGTAGGCACCCGCACTGCCCAGTGTGCACTATTGTCCCTTCATTCTCGATGTCAGATTGGGCAAAAGATTGGAGTTAAAGGAGCATACGATATGCAGTATTATTAAGTCAATAAAGGAGACCTGCCAGTAGGATATTCAACCCTCCACTAAAGGCATAATGTAAAACCCAGCCCCTTTAATATTTATCACAGTCATACTTTGCTTGTAGTATTCTGTTGGGGTATTTTGAGAAATCCATCCTCAAAGTTTTAATTGCAAGTACACTTTCAGCTCTTCTGTGCTCTCTACCTTTTCCCCACTGTCTGCTAATCTCAAATTTGATCCACCAGTCATTCTTCTCTCAATGACCTGTCTCCCCTGTGGAGAAACAATAATTTTCCAGGTTTGTTTCATCAGAATGGGTGACCCATACATAATGAGCTCCTAAGGATGTTACAAAATTAATGGATCGGTTCCCGCAATGTCATTAGAAGCCTACTGCTCATGCGTTGCCCCTTCTGATGAGACAAACTTGGAAATGACAGTGCCTGTGCAGAATCTCCGGCAGGGGGAGATCAGTCACTGATGGAAGAATGACCTGTCAATCAAAAACAAGAGGCCAGCGGTTGGTAGAGAAAAGTGAAAGAGCACTGCAAAGCTGCAAATGCAGTTCCTACCCGTCTGCACTTGTGTTTAAAACTTCAAGGAAGGATTTCTCAAAACTGACCCAACAGAATACTACAAGCAAGGTAAGAATGTAGTAAGCATTAAAGGGGCTTTGCATTCATTCTTTTCATTAGGGGGCTGACAGGTTCTCTTTAAAAGGTAATATTTATTTCTAATTTATAATGTAATTTTTATTTAGCAATAACACCTCAGGGCTTTATGGGATGATGTTTGACACCAGGATTTAAAAATAACCTGAGGAGAGAATCCCCATGTCATACGGAATACCATCTGGTTCTGCACTCAGTTTTGCCAGGATTTTCTTTTTAAACATATCTATTTTACATAATACATTACATATTCCTTCCAAAGAATTTCCATTAAACATATGCTGCAAATATTTGTGAAAAAAATTCCATCTAATTTGCTGCTGCTGATAGTCTTGAGTTTTCATTTGCATTTGCTGCAGTCAATTTTATGAAACTTTTCACAAATTTCTGTAATCTCTTTGTTGCTTCATAACAAAATACCTCATTAATTTTCTTCTAAGCAAGATGGTGTCTGTATTATTGTAGTGCTCCACGCCTGGAATATAATGGTTCGGAATAAAGCAGACAGTGAAACTGTGCAATCTCCAGTTTTATTGACATATAAACTTCTACATGCAAATATTAATGATGGTTATCGAGTAATTAGTCCATGAATAATTTACTAATTGTCTCCAGTTGTAAAGTGTATTATGTGTGGTGGAAGTGAAGCTGCTGTGGTAATTCTCTTGCACAGTACACACTGCAAATTTCTCTTTTCATCTGTGAGATTCTCACAGAAGCGTCTTTGTTTATGTAGATTAAGCAGAGATGCAAATATACAGCATATATAATACTAGAGTAAATTACTTTTTATCACTTCAGTGACTTTTTTCTTGGGTTTAAATACAGACGCAAATCTGTTTTTATTTTCTCACCTATTAATGTAGGACAGGCTATCTTTGAATTGTGTGTATGCTGCCAGGGATTCACTTTTTTGTTGGGGCCTAATTAGTCTGAATATTGTGTTTGCCGCAGTCTTTGCTGGGTTTACTCACAGTGCTGTTATACACAGTTGGCTTGAGGTTTATGTAGGCCTTTGGGCAGCTGGGTCTCAATTAACAGTCTATCAGGCTGAAAGGCACATGCTGTTGTATTGAAGGAATACATTGGTTTCTTAAAGATGTCTGTCAGCTGGTAATCACCATCCCCTGGCTTTGATTGATGTGGATGACGCGTCCTGCATCAGCCACATAGAACAACAAACTCTTGCGCCTGCGCACGGATGTCACTGTCTCGCGCAGGCGCACTTTGCTCTGTCCAATTGTGGGCAAAGCATGAAACATAACTGCGCATGCACTGGCACAGTCCACATGTGCTGTATGTTCTAAGCTTTGCCCACTGTAGGGCAGAGCAAAGTGCGCCTGCAAAAGCCAGCGATGTCCCATCACAGGACCCTGTCATCCACATCAATCAAAGCCAGAGGGTGACAGTTACCAGCTGAGAGGAGGGATGGACACCACAACAATGCATATAGTGTGGGAGAAATTCAAATGATTTTTCAGGAGTACACAAGGGGAGTCAATTGATAATATACAACTTTGTGGAATGCGGCACAGGTGCTGATAAAGATGGTGGTATTTATTCATTCACAAAAAAACTGGTAACAGGTTCCCTTTAACAAGTTCCAATATCTCTTTCTAAGGTGGTCATTAAAGAAACACTCCTCCTATTAAAGTTTTTAACCTCTTAATATACTGCAAGTATCATCTATAATATAGCGCTGAATCCATCCTTCTGTCCAAAGTTGGTAACGACTGCACCTGTGCACTGCACCTGCGCAGTGTGGCCAGAGTCAGAAGGATGCATCCAGTGTTAAAAGACCAGGAAGAGGATGAGGCTGGAGGTGGAGTGTGGTGCCGGAGATCGCGGTATGCATAGGCGCTGACCGCACACCATGATCTCCGGTGCATTGAGGACGTACCGCAAGCTCCAGCTAGGTTGGAGGAGGAGTGTGGTGCCAGAGTCAGTGCCTGCACATGGTGTGTTCTCCAGTGCCTGCACGCAGCTGAATGCAGCAGGGAGAAAATTAACTTTATTCTCCCTGTCAGCATTCAGTTTTAGTCATGGGGTCGGGGACGGTGCCGGTTCAGTCATTGCTCTGAGAATACAGAGCGAATTCTGTAACCGTGCCCCCGACCCTGACTGAGAGCCAGCCTCAGTGTAGAGCCAGTGTCCCTGAAGTCCACAGCTTCAGGAAAATGGCTGCCAGAAGCAGTGCATGTGCCACCTGAGGCTGCCATTTTCCTGAAGCCCACCGCTGGGAAATCAGTGCACTCCGTTCTGCCTCACTACCGACACCACTTCTTCCAGCCAAGGACCTGCAGCCTCACACTACCCGTACATCCCCTCCTCCCACCACAGGCCCTCAGCATCGTCCCATCCTGCAGCAGTGACCCTACCTTCTGTGACCCCGCTCCACCTCCACCACCCCCTAGGTAAGCTACCATAAATTTGGACTATAAGGCAGACCCCCATTTTATTAAAAATCTTGTTTTTACTATTTTCCTCCTCAAAATTTGGAGCACGCCTTATCGTCCGGTGCGTCTTATAGTCTGAAAAATGCGGTATGTTAAAGAGTCAGAGTCTCTCTGTAGCAAATATGGTCAGAGATTCACCAATCTGTGAACAACTGCATGTTAAAGTTGTGGAACAATTTCAGAAAAATGTTACTCAACTTAAAATTGCAAAAACTTTGTATACCCCTCAACCTACATAAACCCAAAAAGAAATGGCAAGACTGAAATCATCACTATTAAGTTTAAAGTTTTAAACTTTATGAATTACAAAATAGAAAACATTGGTAAAAATCCAAAATACAGACACAAAGACACAGTCGTGGGTGAGTAGCTGAAATTTTTCCTTACATAGGTCAAAAAAAATATGTAATGAGGAATCATATAAGCATAGTGCAATAAGCCTGTGAATACAATACACATTCAATCAGTATGAATAACCATATACATATAATTAGTATATATGCCACAGTTGAAAACATTAAAACAATAATCATATATAATAAACTGTAGTAAATAACTCACCCACCAGACACCCCATCATAGGACATAGAATCATCAAAAGATTCTGAGATTCTCAAAAAATCCATGTGCATAAGGGACAGGGCCAATAGTAAATATTGGATGATTCTGCATTAAAAACAAGCATGATTTGGATGTGCAAATCACTGTATGGGCTCAGGAATGCTTACAGAAATCAATGTCTGTGAACACAGTTCACCGTACAATCCACAAATGCAAGTTAAAGCTCTATCATGCAAAGAAAAAGTCATATATTAACACAATTGTGAAACTCTGCATCAAAGCTAAATTAAAGTGGACTGAGGCAAAATGGAAGTGTTCTGGGACTCAACAGTTTTTACCATTGCACATTTCAAACTCTTGCATATTTAATGGTATGTGGTTGGATTAGTTCCTTTGGCATGGGCAGCTGACACATCTTCATAAACACTAGCAATGCTGAGCATTATATAGAGCTTTTAGAACAACATATGGTGCCATCTAGACAACGTCTATTTCAAGGAAGGCCTTGCATATTTCATCAAGACAAAGTTAAACCACATACTGCCTCAATCACAACTGCACTGCTTTACAGAGGAAGTGTTCGAATGATGAACTGGCCACTTGTAGTCTACACATTTGTGTTCATGGTGTACAGCCTGAGAAAGGGAAGTAGGTATGATTAAATGGAAATTACAAACTGCATTCTAGGCTTCTCTCACACAAACACAAAAAAAGTTGGCCCATATAGTAATATGTGAGATGTGAATGCCTATCCATGTAATACATACTTGAGTCAGGGGCTCAAAAGAAGGCGTTGTCCAGATGAGATTACACTTTAAGGCTGCGTGCCCACTATGCATTTTTTATGCTTTTCTGCAGCGGCAATTCTGCCGCAGAAACGCTTAAAAAATGCTTTGTAGAAGGTCTGCAATGGTCCCCAATGATAATCCACATGTGCTGTACACATGCTGTGGAAAGTTCTGCTGCAAATTATCATTGCGGAAAAATCCACAGCACGTCCATTAATTTTGCGGAAACTCGGCGCAATTGGCACCATTGACTTGCATTGAATCGCATAATATCCGCATGAGTACATGTAAACTTGCGGATATTAAACGATTCAATGGGCGGATGGTACCCGGGTCTGAAGAAGAGGAGACTCTCCTCCAGACCCGGGCACCATAGTACCTGTAGTTAAAAAAGAAGTAAAATAAAAAAACCCATTATACTCACCTTCTGATGGCCCCCGGTACGGTGCGTCCGGTGTCTTCGGCGGCTCGCGGTGGTGTAAAAGCACCTTCCATGACGTCATTTAGTCATGTGACAGGTCTAAGTGCCCATGAAGCAGAAATGCTTTGGATTTTTTCTGCATCTCCCTGGCAGGAAAAACACATGCGGATTTTACAAGTGTTTTTCCTGCCAGGTAGAAGCGTTTGTGAAGCGTTTTTGCATGCATTTCCGCATGCGGGTTGTAAAGCGCTTTTCCAGGCGATTTTAGCATCACTTGGAAGAGTGCTTGACAACTTTGTCACACTATATAAATCCATGCAACCGGCATGGATTTTTATAGTGTGACCAAGTTATGATGCTGCAAATGCAACATGAATAGTAAAAAAAATAATAAAATGGTGAAAAATAAAAAAAAAACATTATACTCACCTTCCGATGGCCCCCCGTCTCCTTCTCCGGTGTCTTCGATGGCTCGATGTGGTGTAAAAGGACCTTCCATGACGTCATTTAGTCATGTGACAGGTCACGCGACTGCCGACGTCAGCGGTCGCGTGACCTGTCACATGACTAAATTACATCATGGAAGGTCCTTTTACACCATCGCGAGCCGCAGGGGAGCCAGGACGCACCAGAGAGAAGACCGCGGGCCATCAGAAGGTGAGTATAATGTTTATTTTCTATTTTAAATTCTTTCTTTTTTACAGGTACCATAGTACCTGGGTTTGGAGGAGAGTCTCCTCTTCTTCAGACCCGGATACCATCCGCACATTGAATTGCAGAATATCCACATGTGCACATGTAGTCATGTGGATATTAAGCAATTCAATGCAAGTCAATGGCGGTGAAAAATGCTGCGATTACGCAAAATTAATGGTAGTGCTGTGGATTTTTCCGCAATGATAATCGGCAGCGGAAATTTCCGCAACATGTGCACAGTACATGCGGATTATCATTGGGGAGCATTGCAGACCTTCTACCAAGCGTTTTTTAAGCGTTTCCGCGGCGGAATTGCCGCTGCGGAAACTCTTAAAAAACACATCGTGGGCACAGAGGCTAAGACTATGTACAAGGACTATTACCTGCTTCTTCCAACTGTCACATTGTTGACTCCTTCCTAGTGCAAGGGCTAGAACAGTGAGAGTCTGTACGTGAAGGATCCTGTTCATGTATTAACTTACAGCTTGCACAAGGTTAGATACAGGCAAACCAGCAGCTAATCTCCCCATAGTCTGCGAATAGCACTACAGCTTGCATCATGAAAAAATCTCAGAAAAAGTAAATAAATGCAGTAATACATTGTGTATGTGTGCACTTCATCGATGATGAGATGAATGACTGAGATTGATGAGAAAGTCAGAATATTAAAATCAGTGTACATGGAATTATTTTTAATAGATGCACAACAATTATTAGTAAAACATGTATTTGTCTATGTTTAATTTTACTTAACTTATAAACAATATTAGCCAGGATACTACAGGATGTGTAATTGTCATGTATCATTAAGTACGCATTTCACCGTAGGACTTAATTGCCTGCTCAAGTGTATTAAATGTTTTCTGCAGATACCAGGCTGTGATTTTATGTCATGCCGTGTGTACATTAAAATGTTAAAATATGATTCTGAATCATTTAAGGTGTTCTGGGACCGAGACACTTTGCTGGGATCCACAAAGCATTCAGTGGAAAAAGCAATCTCTTAAATCCAATCTGTTCAAGATATGTTTCTTTAATTTTCCAGCACAGAAGTGGTCAAGTGCAAAAGACCATACTTCAAGTGACAAACGCTAAAGGGAATTGACATGTTCAGCTAGATTGCCCATGGGCACTTATGTGACAGGATGGCTTGCCTAACAAGATGATTCATTGTACATAGGCAAGATAGGATATTTAGTCCAATAACCTGAGGCCTGTGAGAAGGTGAACCAAAAAGAATTAAACTAGAATTACAACAAGTAAAATCGACCGGTTGGAACCCGCAGAAAGTTTATAATTTTTTGTGTTTGCTACTTTCACAATGCAATGTTTTTGAACCTAAAAATATGTACATTCTTTAGTTTTATACATAGAGTGTGGTACTGCTATCTGCTACAGTACAGACCAAAAGTTTGGACACACCTCATTTAAAGATTTTTCTGTATTTTCATGACTTTGAAAATTGTACATTCACACTGAAGGAATCAAAACTATGAATTAATACATGTGGAATTATATACTTAACAAAAATTGTGAAACAACTGAAAATATGTCTTATATTCTAGGTTGTTCAAAGTAGCCACCTTTTGCTTTGATGACTGCTGTAGCATCGGCGTCTCTGCCCCGTTCTAGGCAGAGACGCCGTCCCTCTCACCTCCCCGCTCCTGGCGTGGCGTCCTCCAGCACTGCTCTCCCCGCTGCTTCCGGCACGCGCTCCTTCCCCGGCAGTGTGCTTAGGGCGCGCGCGCTCCCCCTCTCTTAAAGGGACCGCGCGCGCCGTCCTAAGGAGTCCCCGGCCAATTTGCCGGAGGACCTCCCATATGAAAGGCACCTCCTCCAAAATGGAGGTGCCCGAGCAATGTTGTAGCACTGTTCACTACTCTGCTTCAGCCCTCAGGTCCCGTTGCCAGTTACCTGCCAGATTCCTGCCAGTCTGCTGTCTAATTCCTGCCTGATATCCTGCTACCTGCCTGCTAGCCTGAGGTCCGACGGTCTGCCTTACTACTCCTGTCAGTCTGTCTAAGGACCAGCTTGCCCGCTCACCTGGGAGCGCACATCAACTACCTGCCTGCTTGCCTGAGGTCCGACGGTCTGCCTTTCAACTCCTGTCAGTCTGTCTATGGACCAGCTTGCCCGCTCACCTGGGAGCGCACATCTGCTACCTGCCTGCTAGCCTACCTGGAGGCTCCGCCGTCACGTGCTGTGACCACCTGCCTGTCCAGTGACTCCTGCCCGCTCCCCTGTGAGCGCTCATCTGCTGCCTGTCTGCTAGCCTACCTGGAGGCTCCGCCGTCACATGCTGTGACCACCCGCCTGTCCAGAGACTTCTGCCCGCTCACCTGGGAGCTCACGTCTACCATCAGCCGCCACAGGTCGTACCAACCCTTTACCCAGAGACTGCCCCGGTCACTTGCCGTGACCATCTGCCCGTTCACCCAAAGACTGCCCCGGTCACTTGCGGTGACCTCCTGCCCGTTCTTCTAGAGACTGTCCCAGTCACCTGCTGTGACTGCCTGCTAGTGTTGAGCCACCCCCGTAGTGTTCGAGTTCGGTTCGGTACGTCGAACACCCGTGTGTTCGCCGAACTGTTCGTCGAACACCTTCGAACACCGTTAAAACCAATGGCAGGCAAACAAAAACACATAGAAACACATAGAAAACACCTTCAAAGGTGTCCAAAAGCTGACAAACTGCTCAGAAGACATAACTAACACATGGAAAAGTGACAAGTACATATAGTCATGCGAAAATAAAAGAGGTGGAGGAGTAAAAGGAGGGGGAGACACAGATATAGGCATGTCATACCCTTCTAAAATCCAAAAAGTGAGAAGCCGACACGGCCAGTCCGCTCCTGCCCGTGCCACCTCCGTGTCGCCGGGTTTGTGCCAGAGCCGCGGTGAACCCTGACGGCCAGCCCCCCTCTCCCAATACTGGTGCCTGTCCGCTGGTGGGTCGAGCGAGCCCCCCTGTGGTGGAGGCAGCTCTAAGCTTTTTAATTTAAATTATCTCTCTAATTTGAATGAATACACTTTAAATCCATTTACAAGGATCCATTGGAGGGCAAGTCTCATGCCAGCAGCCGCGGTAATTCCAGCTCCAGTAGCGTCCACTAAAGCTGCTGCAGTTAAAAAGCTTTTATAAGGATCGAGCTCGGCTGTCCACCGCAAGGCATCCTACTGCCAGTCCCAGCCCCTATGCCTTGGGGTGCCTCCTGATGCTCTTCACTAAGTATCCCATGGTCCCGAAGCATTTCCTTTGAAAAAATTAAGTGTCTAAACTACAGGTGGTGCAGCTTGCTTAACAGCCGGGATAATCCGCTCACTAGCAGACACTGCTACTAGGCACAAAGTATTTCCTGGGCTAGATGCAGTTAAAAATTTGTAATTAGATACTCTCGTTGGATGCTGAGAAAGCATTCCATAGAGTCTCCTGGCACGCCATATATGATTCTCTTAAAAAGCTTGGGGTAGGGGTCTAGGGGACCCTTTTATAGCCAAAATCACGGCCCTGTATCGCAATACGTCACCTAGGCTGAAGATAAATGGAACTGTAGCACCCTGAGGGCTCGGTTGCTACAGACGTATTGCACCTCACCCAGAGGTGTGATATCTCACTCTCAGGTAAGGATGGAGTGTGGATCAGGACCCGACACCTGCATGCATTACACCACATTGCCGTGGGGCAGGGCGACCAATATGCCCCTGAGATGGGCACGACAGTCCCTGTCCCTGGCTGGAGTGGGGGGAGGGAACACTGAGGAAGGGGAACCCTGTATTGCAGGAGCAGGGAGGAAGCAGTTCCTGGGTGCATTGAGAAGGGAGTATAAAAGGTGGGCACCATCTTAGTTCAGTGCAGAGATGTCTGAGCAGAAGTGGCAGGGAGCAGGGGCTCTGCATGAGCTCTGCTCCGGAGGCGGGCCTAGTAACAGAGGCCCAGGCCTGGAAGAGGGAGAAGGAAGGAAGAGGAGCGGAGAAGGCTCCAGGAACGAGGAATGAAGGGATCCCAGGGGTGCGGACGGGCGAGTCGCCACCGCACGCCCGAATCCACCTGCGTGGAGGGGTCAGGCCAAAGGGGGAGACCAGTCCCCGAACTAGTGGAGGCAGGAAACGACCCTCAGCTAGAAACCGGAGGCTCTGACATTTTATGTGGCGCAGCCCCTCGCTACACCCGCTAGGAAGGCACCACATAGGGTCAGGGAAACTGGCGCCAAGTTTACCAAGAGGAGGCCCGAGGCAGCCGGACAGAAGTGTTGGTAAGAAAGGCCAGACAAAGGACACACAAAGGGGGTACTGTGAAGTGCTCCAAAGTTATCTGGGAGTTGTCTGAGCCCCTCACCTGGTGAGCACAGTACGACGTGGGCAGCCGTTACCTGCAGACGTGGTCTGGATAATAAGAACTGTGAGTAAAGGCCCTGAACTGCATCACTGACTCCGTGTCGTTACTGCTGCTGCCCTGCACCATCACCCCCATCCTCCGCATACACTGCCCTGAGGCTATACTCCTCCCGTGGGGAGTTATGCTACGCTCTGCTGCACCCACAACACCAGCCTCAGCGGTCTGCCCTGTAGCGGCGGTTCACTCTGACCGCAATCCACGGGTGGCGTAGTCGGACATTTAAACATCAAAACCACATAAATAGTTCCGCCACTGGTTTGACCGCCCTGAGCCACGGAACCGGGTCGCCGCCACGAAGACTACAACCACCAGCATCCACCAAAAAGGGTCCGGCTCCGGGTGTCCCAAGGCCCAGGGGGTGCGTCAGAACATTTTCATCACCTTTCACAATCACCAATGGGACAAGGCAGTGATGTCCTCTGTCCCCTCTCTTATACATCCTAGTGACGGAGCACCTGCTCTCATCAATTCGCCATAACCCCAATATTAGGTGGATTGAGGTGGGAGGCACCGAGTACAAGTGCTCTCTATTTGCTGATGATGTCCTAGTATATATCACTCAATCACATATATCCATCCATGCTGTTATGGCTGAAAAAGATCACTTTGTTATATGGTAAAATTTTAAAATCAATGCAGCGAAGTCTGAGGCCCTCGATGTCTCCCTCCCCAAATCCATATAGGATTCCATCCAGTCCAACTTTCCCTTTGCCTGGCCCTCACAGGGTATCAAATACTTAGGAATTCCTATTCATAGAGACCTCTCCCATCTATGTTATCTTAATTTTGGGCCCTTTATTGAACAACTCCATACAGACCACGGTTGGCAAGTTAGAACTGTAAGATTCACTACGTGAACCACTGGTGTTTTGTGGAAAAGCACATGTACACTGCGTTCCAAATTATTATGCAAAAAGTGTTTAGGAGTGATAAGGGAAGAATTTGTTTGTCAGTTAAACTCATTGATGGTGATGTGTGTCAGGGCTCTTTATATCACTGTAAGCAATTGCAGACACCTGTGCTAATTAGTTTGGCAGGTGTGTCCAATGAAAGGCAAGACTACTTAAGAAGGCTCTCACATTATTAAGCAGCCTACATTTTCTGCCAAAATGGGAAAGAAATAGGATGTGTCGGCTGCTGAGAAGCAACAAATTGTGGAGTGTTTAGGTCAAGGCATGACTACAATCAACATTGTGCGATGGTCAGGATGAAGTGTCTTGGCAATCAAGAAGTATGTAGCTGATTCACAGTACACACGTGTGCGTGCTGATAAGGGCAAATTGAGGACTCTTTCCTACAGGCAATTACGTCAGGTTGAAAGAGCAGCGGCAAAAAAGCCTTGTCATAGCAGCAGACAAGTTTTTGAAGCTGCTTGTGCCTCCAACGTCCCCCGAACAACAAGATGCAGGGTCCTTCAGAGGTTTGCAGCTGTGCATGCGCCATCCTGTCGACCTCCTCTATCCACTTCACACAAGCAGAAACGGCTCCAGTGGGCCAAACATTACATGAAGACTGATTTCAAAACTGTTTTGTTCACGGATGAGTGCCGTGCAGCGCTCGATGGTCCAGATGGATGGAGTGGAGGATGGCTGGTTTATGGACACCCCACGCAAACACGGCTACAGCGCCAACAAGGAGGAGGTGGAGTAATGTTTTGGGCTGGAATCATGGGGAGAGAGATTGTCGGCCCCTTTAGGATCCCTGAAGGCGCTAAAGATGAACTCCATAATGTATGTGGATTTTCTCAAACAGCACTTCCTGCCATGGTTCAAGAAGAAGAACCGTGTATTTCACAGCAAGATCATTTTTCTGCATGATAATGCACCATCTCATGCTGCACATAAAACATCTGCATCTCTGGCTGATATGGGCATAAAAGGGGACAAACTTATGGTGTGACCCCCATGCTCCCCTGACCTCTACCCCATTCAGAACCTTTGGAGCATCATTAAAAGGAGTGTCTATGATGGCGGGAGGCAGTTCACATCTAAGCAACAGCTCTGGGAGGGTATTCTGTCCTCATGCAAAACAATTGAAGCAGAAACCATCCAAAACCTGACAAATTCAATGGACGAGAGAGTTCAGAAGCTCCTTTCGAACAAGGGGTCCTATGTGAAAATGTAACATCACCTAGAATAAAGTTTTGAGTTGAAAACTGTTTGATTTCAGTTTCTAACAACCTGCTAATGCTTATAATTTCAAAAATGACCATTTTTTTGGTCTTTATTAAAATAAAAAGGTTGATCGAAAAGTTTGGGGGATCTAAGAGTGTGGCAACCCAGTAGTCATGATTACTTCGAATTCTGACAATATGAGGGTCATGCTGCAGGTAGTGCAGCAAGAAGGCACTTATGTGCCTTGCGCATCTCGGAGCCCCAAAATTATTTTCCGGGCTAGATGCAGCTAAAAATTATTTTTAATTTTAAATCTGGTGAAGCTTTAGTATAGATGGCCTAATAGGATCAGTGCTGCACACTGCTACAAAGCCCAAATTATTTTCCAGTCAAGATACAGATAAACATGATTAGTAATTTGAAAGCTTAAAACGGTTGGTAGGGTGATTTTAACCAATCATCAAGCTTTTACTCTCCCCAGGATGACACAGGGGTAGAAAAGTCGTTTCGGATCCATGATTTGTTCATCTTTATGAACGTGAGTCTGTCTACATTATCAGTGGAGAGCCGCGTGCGCTTATCTGTCAGCACACCACCAGCAGCGCTGAACACACGTTCAGACAGAACGCTGGCTGCGGGGCATGACAAGATCTCCAAGGCGTAAGTGGCTAGCTCCGGCCATTTATCCAGATTGGAAGCCCAAAAAGAGCAAGGGTCCAGTGACACAGTCGTGGCTTCAATGTTTACTTGGAGATACTCCTGTACCATCGTCTCTAGGCGTTGACTATGTGTCAGACTTCTTGTCTCCTGTGGCCTTGCAAAGGATGGGCTAAAAAAGTGGTGAAATGATTCCGCAAAATTGATGTTACCAGCAGATACTGTGGTTCTGTTACGGTTTGAGTGCTGAACACTTGACGGTCCCACGGTTGGCAAGTTGGAACTGTGAGATTCACTACGTGCACCACTGGTATTTTGTGGAAAAGCACATGTAAGATTCTGCAACAGTCTCTGCTGATACTCCTGCATGCGTGCATCCCTTTCTATGGCAGGAATAATTTCTGCAAATTTACTTTTGTACCGGGGATCTAACAGTGTGGCAACCCAGTAGTCAGGATTATTTCTAATTCTCACAATTCGAGGGTCATGTTGCAGGTAGTGCAGCAAGAAGGCACTCATGTGTGTTGCGCATCCAGGAGCACCAAGTCCCTGTTGTGTTGGTGGCGAGGTAACAATCATGCTTCCTTCCTCTGTCCTCTCCCCCCAACCTCGCACAACAGAAATGTGATCAAGGTCTCCCTCATCTGATGAGTCTTCCATCAGTTCGTCCTCCACTTCTTCCTGGGCTCCTGCACCTTCCTCACTAGTTTGGCTGCTACCATGCGCCCTGGTAAAACCATCTCCCCCACCCTCACATGCCTGCCGCCTTGGTGCTGCCGACCGTCTGGACCTTGCAGAAGTTAGCCCTTCCGCATACAACTCCTCCTCCTCTACTTCCTCCACCTCCTCTTGTGCCACCACCTGACTCCGAATTCTGTTTAACATGTGCTCCAGCATGTAAATCACCGGAATAGTCATGCTGATAATGGCATCGTCAGCACTAAACATCTTCGTCGCCATTTCAAAACTGTGCAGAAGGGTGCATAGGTCCCTGATCTGAGACCACTCCTCCAGCGTGATTTGCCCCACCTCTGAATCTCGTTGGCCCAGGCTATGCGTCAGAACGTATTGCACCAGGGCTTGTCGGTGCTGCCACAGTCGCTGCAACATGTGCAGAGTTGAATTCCACCGGGTAGGCACATCGCATTTTAGCCGGTGAAGTGGCAGGCCCAACGACTTCTGTAGAGATGTAAGTCGCTGAGCTGCGGGATGCGAACGGCGGAAGTGAGCACACAGCGACCGTGCCCTCTGCAGAAGGCCATCTAGTCTGAGATAGTGGGCTAAAAATTGCTGGACAACCAGGTTCAACACGTGAGCCATACAAGGCACGTGTGTGACATTGCCCCGGCGAAGGGCCGCACCCAGGTTTGCAGCATTGTCGCACACGGCCTTCCCTGGTTTCAGGTCCAGTGGAGACAACCATTCATGAAATTGGTTCTCCAGAGCTGACCACAACTCCTCAGCTGTGTGACTCACATTTCCCAGACATTTCAATGTAAAAACCGCCTGATGACGTTGAGCCCTACTGCCAGCATAGTAAGGAGGTGTGCAGGATCCCTTCTACGCAGTTAGAAAGCTTGTGGCATGACCAGACAGGCTTTGGGTGCAGGTGGAAGACCGAGAGGAGGTTGAGGAGGCAGAAGCAGTGGAGGAACTTTGACATAAAGAGGATTGACGCACAACTCGTGGGGACGGCAAGACTTGGACAGCAGCCCCTTGTCCTGCTGTCACCATAGTTACCCAGTGCCCAGTCAGCGACATGTAACGCCCCTGTCCATGCCTACTTGTCCAAGTGTCTGTGGTGAAATGCACCCTGTCACACACAGAGTTTCTCAAAGAAGCGGTGATGTTATGTGCGACATGCTGGTGGAGCGCAGGCACACCTTTCTTTGAGAAGTAGTGCCAACTGGGCATCTGGTACTGGGGCACTGCGACGGACATAAGGTCTCGAAAATCCTCTGTGTCCACCAGGCGGAAAGGCAGCATTTCTGTAGCCAAGAGCTTGCAGATGGTGAAATTCAACCTCTTAGCTTTCTCATGGCTAGGAGGAAATGGTCTTTTACTTGTCCACATCTGAGGGACCGAGGGCTGGCTATTGTGCTTAGACGGGGTTGATAAGGGTCTCCCCGGCAAACTGCCGGTCTGTGAGGAAGATGCAGGCGGACATGTTAGGTTGCCTTGATCCAAAGGTGGTGCTATCGATGTCGGACAGCGCTCAACACCAGCTGGTGTTACCACCTCCAAAGAAAATGATGACCTGCCAATCACGCTGGCTGTTGCGGGTAAAGAGGTGGCAGGTCTGCGCCCCAAAACAGGTGTGACTGCGGTCCCCCCAGTCACAGAGGATGAAGAGGCCGCGGATGCACAAGATATGGCAGACGGTGGTTGGCCCGGCCGGCTAGGCCGCATTGTAGCACACTGAGCTTCCCACTGCAACTTATGCTTCATGTCCATGTGCCAGTTCATGCATGAAGTACTCAAACTATGTATTTTTTGGCCTCTACTTAGCTTTTGCTGACAAATGTTACAGATAACACGAGTTGGGTCATCTTTATCGATCTGAAAAAATGCCCAGGCTATGCAAGGCTTAGCACCCATGCGACCTGAAGAGCCACCACGACTTGTGGTGAGAGGCAGAGTTGTGTTTGAGGATGCAGTTGTTGACGTGCTTCCAGTACTACGTCTCTGTCCAGGAAGGCGCAACCTGACCTCGTCGTCACTAGCATCTTCCTCCACCTCCTCTGCTGACCTCATCTCTTGGCTGACTGTGGGTTGACAGTAAGTGGGATCTCCGACCTCATCATCATCACCCTGTGCGTTATCACACCCGTCGTCCTCAGAGCCAACCTGTTCCTGCCCTGACAAAAAACTAAAGTTGTCGCTCCAATCAGGTATTTGAGTCTTATCATCGTCTTCCTCATTGTCTCCACCAACAGGAGTTACAGTTTGGGAATGAGGGTCTACATTATGGTCAGAACCTTCTGCGTCTGGTCCTGGATCTGACTCATAAAGATTCTGGGCATCAGTGCAGATCATTTCCTCGTCTGGATTCACAGAAGCGCTGGAGTCGACCTCTGATTCCCAGGCTATAGTATGAGTAAACCGCTCTGCAGACTCAACCATCTGTTCTACCTCATACTCAGACGGGCAGCTGGAGATTTGGGAGCTGTGAGGAAGCAAGTGCAATTTGGGTGACACCTTTGAGGACTGGAGTATTTGTGATGTTGATGTGGAGGAGAGCCCACTTAAAGGAGCACTTGATATCCGTTGAAGCACCTGCTGTTTTTGTGCCTCATCTGGAATTTGTAGCGATTGGCGTGGCCGTAAGAAAGGGATCTTATCACATTGTCCGCTAAAAGAAGTAGACATTTTAGTTTGGCTGGAAGATGGTCTTTCTTCTGCAGATGTTACTGTTGCTTTAACACCTACCCCACGGACACAACCTTTTTTCCCCTTCCCAACACGCCTATTCCCCTTTCCACCAGCAGCAGGCCTTTTTCCACTCATTTTGGTGGTTAACTAATTCACAACTCTGGAGTTGTTTGCACAAAAAAACAATGGATGGTAACCGAGCAGAGCTGAGTGGCCAAACTGTGGTATTAGGCCAAAACTATTGGCTGGGTTAGATGCAGAAAAAAATATATTCAGTTTGCAACCTGATGGAGGTCAGTATAGATGGACTAATACAACAAGTCCCACACACAGCTAGAAGCCCAATATTTTTTCAGAGGTAGATGCAGAAAAAAATATATTCAGTTTGCAACCTGATGGAGGTCAGTATAGATGGACTAATACAACAAGTCCCACACACAGCTAGAAGCCCAAATATTTTTTCAGAGGTACTGTAGATGCAGATAAAAATTAGTTTTAATTTGCAACCTGATGGAGGTCAGTATAGATGGACTAATAGAGAAAGTCCGACACACTACTAGAAGGCCAAATATTTTTTCAGAGCTAGATGCAGAAAAAAATTATATTCAGTTTGCAACCTGATGGAGGTCAGTATAGATGGATTAATAGAACAAGACCCACACACAGCTAGAAGCCCAATATTTTTTCAGAGGTAGATGCAGAAAAAAATATATTCAGTTTGCAACCTGATGGAGGTCAGTATAGATGGACTAATACAACAAGTCCCACACACAGCTAGAAGCCCAAAATTTTTTCAGAGGTAGATGCAGAAAAAATTATATTCAGTTTGCAACCTGATGGAGGTCAGTATAGATGGACTAATACAACAAGTCCCACACACAGCTAGAAGCCCAAATATTTTTTCAGAGGTACTGTAGATGCAGATAAAAATTAGTTTTAATTTGCAACCTGATGGAGGTCAGTATAGATGGACTAATAGAGAAAGTCCGACACACTACTAGAAGGCCAAATATTTTTTCAGAGCTAGATGCAGAAAAAAATTATATTCAGTTTGCAACCTGATGGAGGTCAGTATAGATGGACTAATAGAGAAAGTCCGACACACTACTAGAAGGCCAAATATTTTTTCAGAGCTAGATGCAGAAAAAAATTATATTCAGTTTGCAACCTGATGGAGGTCAGTATAGATGGATTAATAGAACAAGACCCACACACAGCTAGAAGCCCAATATTTTTTCAGAGGTAGATGCAGGAAAAAAATATATTCAGTTTGCAACCTGATGGAGGTCAGTATAGATGGACTAATACAACAAGTCCCACACACAGGTAGAAGCCCAAATATTTTTTCAGAGGTACTGTAGATGCAGATAAAAATTAGTTTTAATTTGCAACCTGATGGAGGTCAGTATAGATGGACTAATAGAATGATGCTATGCCCAAAAGATTTTACTTCACTAGGTGCAGTAAAAAAATTGGTATTCTATACACAGGTGGTATATCTTGCAACACAGATAGGCTACTCCACTGACTAACACACTCTGCAATAGGCCAAAAAGGATTAGCTTTGCTAGATTCAGCCAAATGCTGTGAAAAAAACTTGCACAGCACTGGCACAGACCTGCCTGGCAAAAACTGATAGGAACTGATGTAACCTAGTCCTGAAAAGGACTCCAATTACAATTAGTCTTTACTCCCACAACCTATCTATTTAAGAGCACAGACCTCCCTGATAAAAGTCGTAGGAAATGCTGTAACCTAGTACTTAAAAGGACTGTAATCACAACTATTCCCTACTCCCAAGCTATCTGTATATTTGTGCGAAAATTGGCTTGAAATTAACAAGGTGTAGCGCACACAGCAACAGCGGTGCCGTCTAACACGCAGCTGCAGCAGTGAGAAAATGGTGGCGACGGGGAAAATGGCTTGGTCTTATAGGGCAAGGACATGTGACATACACTGCCAATCACACATGCCCTTGCTTGTGTGAAAAAAAGCACTTCGCTCCGTGTGTGCGCTGCTGATAGGCTGACAGATTGCACCTCCCCACTGCAAATGCGGGAAAGAGAAAAAAAAATGGAGATCTTCATTGTTCCTGCAGAGATCCATCCCCTGCCCCTCCCCCCACCCCGCTGTACACTCAAACTGCGTATTAACATTAATTTTCATCATTACTGAGAAAAAATCCAGTTATGATTTTGGTGCACGAACAGTTATCGAACATAACCTCGAACAGCCGAATTTTTCTCAAATTGTTCGTGTTCGCCGAACGGCTCGAACACCGCCCAAAACAGCTCGAATTTGAGATTGGCGAACAGTTCGAGTAGAACAACGCTCATCTCTACTGCCTGCCTGGTCGCCACCCGCTCCCTTACAAGGACCGCCCCCTTGTATAGTAGCTCAGAGGTTCCGCCTCCCAGACCCGTTACAACTGCTTTGCGCACTCTTGGCAATCTCTTGATGAGCTTCAAGAGGTAGTCATCGGAAATGGTTTTCACTTCACAGGTATGCCCTGTCAGGTTTAATAAGTGGGATTTCTTGCTTTATAAATGGAGTTGGGACCATCAGTTGTGTTGTGCAAAAGTCAGGTTGTTGTGCACAGCTGATAGTCCTACTGAATAGACTGTTAGAATTTGTATTATGGCAAGAAAAAAGCAGCTAAGTAAAGAAAAACGAAAAAGAAAAAGTGGCCATCATTACTTTAAGAAATGAATGTCAGTCAGTCCGAAAAATTGGGAAAACTTTGAAAGTGTCCCCAAGTGCAGTTGTAAAAACCATCGAGCGCTACAAAGAAACTGGTTCACATGAGGACGGCCCCAGGAAAGGAAGACCAAGAGTCACCTCTGCTTCTGAGGATAAGTTTATCCAAGTCACCAGCCTCAGAAATCGCATGTTAACAGCAGCTCAGATTAGAGACCAGGTCAATGCCACACAGAGTTCTAGCAGCAGACACATCTCTACAACAACTGTTAAGAGGAGACTTTGTGCAGCAGGCCTTCATGGTAAAATAGCTGCTAGAAAACCACTGTTAAGGACAGGTAACAAGCAGAAGAGACTTGTTTGGGCTAAAGAACACAAGGAATGGACATTAGACCAGTGGAAATCTGTGCTTTGGTCTGATGAGTCCAAATTTGAGATCTTTGGTTCCAACCACCATGTCTTTGTGGAACGCAGAAAAGGTGAACGGATGGACTCTACATGCCTGGTTCCCACCGTGAAGTATGGAGGAGGAGGTGTGATGGTGTGGGGGTGCTTTGCTGATGACACTGTTGGGGATTTATTAAAAATTGAAGGCATACTGAACCAGCATGGCTACCACAGCATCTTGCAGCGGCATGCTATTTCATACGGTTTGCGTTTAGTTGGACCATCATTTATCTTTCAACAGGACAATGACCCCAAACACACCTCCAGGGCTATTTGACCAATAAGTAGAGTGATGAGGTGCTACGCCAGATGAGCTGGCCTCCACAGTCACCAGACCTGAACCCAATCGAGATGGTTTTGGATGAGCTGGACCGCAGAGTGAAGGCAAAAGGGCCAACAAGTGCTAAACATCTCTGGGAACTCCTTCAAGATTGTTGGAAGACCATTTCCGGTGACTACCTCTTGAATCTCATCAAGAGAATGCCAAGAGTGTGCAAAGCAGTCATCAAAGCAAAAGGTGGCTACTTTGAAGAACCTAGAATATAAGACATATTTTCAGTTGTTTCACACTTTTTTGTTAAGTATGTAATTCCACATGTGTTAATTCATAGTTTTGATGCTTTCAGTGTGAATGTACAATTTTCAAAGTCATGAAAATACAGAAAAATCTTTAAATGAGAAGGTGTGTCCAAACTTTTGGTCTGTACTGCATATGATTGTTAATTCATTTGTATAGGCGCCATGCTATAGCACCATGTTCTCCTGGTGGCCCAGCAGCAAGACCATGTAGATAAGATGTTCGCTGGAGTAGTTGTATTCCAAATAAGACAAATTTTCAGCCACTTTAATCTACTAATCTGTAGACTTATGTTCTGCATAGCCAGTGTAAAGACACAGAGACCACAAAAAGAAAAAAGGCTAATTTCATTTATGTCTCTGTCTGAAACCCTGCTACTGAAATGCAGTGCCTTTTTATGAACTTACTGGTGGTGAGTGCAGCTTCTCCCGCTTTACTCTGAAACCCACGCCTCTGTAACAGTGTAAATGCACACATGAAGCAGATTTACCAACTGTTTTGTCGAAATCTTTTACTCTAAACTCTGAAGAATTAAGAGCTCCCGGGGAAGCCACCTGAAGAATGAGCATGTGACCTCTTTTAACTGCTTCCGGATTTCCAAATTCTGACATGGTTAAATGACACGACATGTTGTGGATTATGTGCACAGCAATGTCCTTTTGAAATTATTATGCATTATATTCATTTTATGGGACTCTTTTGCAATGCTTTTTTAGGCGGATTCTGAATGGGATCTGCCTGAAAAAAAAAATGCCATGAGTACATAGCCTAAAATATCTGCAGAGTGCTCTACAATTAAGGAGGTTGGGCTGATAAAATCTTGGTCTGATTGCCTGTCACAAAAACCCACCCCTCGCTAAGAACAATATTTAGTATTTTGAATGCAGGATCACTATTATTTGTGATCCACATACAGTGCAATAGTGGTAGGAAACAGATCATCATAAGTCAATAAGTGCAAAAAAAAAAGAAAAAAAAAAGAAAATCTATTCTCCTAAATTTTCTATAAGATAAATACAAGTTACATGGGAGTCTTGCATCTTTTTTTATAACATGTCTACATAAAGCAAATTAGTTTAGCCTGGGTCGACATCAGTAATCGACATTATTTTTTGCTCTCCATCTGGGCTGTATTTTTAACCACTTTTTTGTACACAGGTACTTTGTACCCATTTACTAATGAAGAAAAATGTGTCTAAAATCTGAGGACTTTTGTTCTCGTTCATTATAAGAACTGTGTGTCTTGGGCAAGTGCACACGTTTTGTATCTCTCTACACATTAGAGTGAGAGTATTTCACTGTAATATGAAGTTTTGTTGTTAACTATATTAACTTATAAAAAGAAAACAAGAAGGAACTTTCCATTTTTTCCATTTTGCTATTTTTCCTTCCATAAAACTAAATCTGAAAAGAAACTTGTTTTGGTAACACATTAAAGCACCATCTGTGATACGAAACAAGGATAAAGATTATTTAGGTAATGTTCAAAACAACAAGAAAATGTCACCTTTAGAATATGGCATTCCGAAACATGACATTTTGCTGTAGATATTTAGGTATCTGAAGACTTGAGTATTGAAGTGGTAAAGAATAAGAAAAAATATATACATTCATTTCATGGGAGTGAGAGGAAGGGGAACTGTCAAAGAACACTAACTATATGTCTTCTGAAAAAAGCAATCTGTGTGCAGAAGCTCCAGTCTTACAGTATAAGCACATTTTATGTTATATTGAATTTTGTTTCATCCAATAACAGTCTTTGGAATTCAAACTCGCCGACATAAACAAATGTTATTGAATGACAATGCACCCAATACTAGAAACCCCTATTTATAGTAACAGGAAATATTAGGGAAAGTTATTTGTTGTGTTCTTTAAAAGAAATCTGTCACCACATTTGACCTATCTAAACTATTAATATGGGCATACAGGTTTTAGACTGCGGAGGAGAGTGATACCTGTATGTCTCATATCAGATGCCTTGTTGTGGAGAAATCATCTTTTATCACTTTATGTAAATGAGCTCTTCCAGGCTATGGGGAGGACACTGCCTGGAAGATAATTCTGCCTCCAGAGCTTATTATACATGAAGGGGAGTTAAAAGTGTGATGTGTGATCGCCGTTCTATGCTCTCCTGATCTCACTGCAGAGCTGTGTGTGATTATACCTGACACATCTGCAGGTTCCTCTCAGCTTCAGCTTCCATCGCACAGGCAGACAGGGTTGTAATATTGTTACAATACAGCAGAGCTCAGAGAGCTGCAAAAATGTGTTTGTAAGAAGACAAATGTCAGTTCTCCTGTTCTGTGTTAGTTACTTGTCTCACACTTGTAACTCCTCCTTCATGTAAAATAAGCTCTGGAGGCAAAGTTATCTTCCAGGCTGCATCCGCCCCAAAGCCTGGAAGATGTCATTTACATAAAGTGATAAAAGATGATTTCTCAACAACAAGGCATCTGATATGAGATATACAGGGAACACTCTCCTCAGCAGTCTATAGCCTGTATGCCCATATTAATAGCTTAGATAGGTCAAATGTGATGACAGATTCATTTTGTATGTCAGTCTTAATGAAGGGACAGCTGGAGTAAGATGTGCAAAATTCATTAGAGAAGAATTTGTTAGGTGCATTTGGCAAATCCGTCATACAAGCTCCACCCATTTTTCAAAAAGTTTGCAGAGCTGACAGGGACTGGCATAAAATAGGAC
Source organism: Phyllobates terribilis (assembly GCF_046119375.1). Lineage (NCBI taxonomy): Eukaryota > Metazoa > Chordata > Amphibia > Anura > Dendrobatidae > Phyllobates > Phyllobates terribilis. The sequence goes on from NW_027362769.1 coordinate 291,629,856, forward strand.
AAAATGTTGCGACAATTCAGGTAGTTTTATGCCAGAATTCTGGTGAAGACTGCTTAGTGAATCAGGGTCTATGTACTTTACACAAGGTACTATGAGACAAATACATTTTGCAGGTAGTCTAGGATATTTTTTTTTTGGGGGGGGGGGACAGAGTGCTAGAAAGATCAAAGTCTTTCTGAGGCAGAAATGTTTTCTAAGAAAATATAACAGATTTGAATGCATATTTTCAAAATTTTAGGCTACATGCTCATAAAATTTACTTTTGGAAACAAGAAGTGAAAAAAGCAGATTTTGCAGTGGATCTGATGCAGCTGACACCCTCTGCATGGTACTGTGCCTTTTCAGCATAAAGTAACATGCTTCCGATTTCAAATTTGCACTGCAGGTTAATTTCCACACAGATTGTTTAGGCAGCTTGTGAAAAAGATTCAGTTTCCATCTGGATTATCTGGACATAATGATCAGGATATTCCCTCTGTGTAAACATTTTTTAAATCTTTATTCACACATGAGTATTTTTGATCAGTATTTGATCAGTATCTGTATGGTAAAAGCAGGCGTGTCCCAAAACACAAAACATGCATCAATATTTCAGTTAGATTTTCTCTGATTGTTCCACTCCTGGTTTTGGCATAGAAACATGTGAAGGGATCCTGTTATCAGGATATCAGTAATTTGTTAAAAGACTCATTAAAGATTATTAAATCCATACCTTGCTTGTAGGATTTTATATGCAAATTATAGAGAAATTCAGTCTTACACATAAGTGCAGGGGTTGGACACAGCTCTTTCAGCTTTCCTGTTTTTCTCCCTATTTCCCTGCCCTCTGCCATCCACTGGTCTTTGACAGGCAGGTCACTGTTTTCTCAGTGACCCACTTCCAGATTCCACGCACAGTAGATTCCTGATGACATTATGGGAGCCAAAATATTAATCTGTGCATGCACTGCTCCCTCTGATGAGCTATAACTCCAGGCTATGACGTTGCCTGCACAAAATTTCTGAAGGGGAGACAGTTCACTGAGAGAAGATTGACCTGCATGTCAGAGACTGGAGCCAGATGGAAAACAAAGAGAAAGGCAGGAGAGTTTCAGGGATGGATTACTCTACAATTTTCAAATAAAATACTACAAGCAGGGTATGCATTTAATAAGTATTAAAGGGTCTTTACATATGTGCCTTTAGTTATAAGTCTAATATCCTGATCACAGGTTCAGTTTAAAGGGAACCTGTCAGTAGAAACAACCTTCTTAAGCCATCTATATGGGCATTTAGGTCATAGGAAGCTGAATAAAATGATACCCTGTTAGCTACAATCTCTTGTCTTATATTTATTGTAATGTTTTATTCCTGAGAAATCCACGTTTTCATCATATGTTTTGTCAATGAGCTGTTAAGAGCTATCAGCAGAAAACAGATCTCTTTGAGACTCTGCCTTTAGAGCTTATTTTAAATTAAAGGGGCTTTACTAGTGTGAGACATGTAGATCAGGAGACTGATCAGTCATTACCTGTCTCACATTGGTAATCCTGGTCAATTAACAGGATTATATTGGGCCATATATCAGCCCAGGTAGTGTGGAAAGTTAAACTGAGAAACAGATGTGTGCATTCTTAGATCAAGATAAAAGAGCAGCCCAAGGTTAAATTATATACTTAATCGCCTTAAGGGCACACTAGATAAAACACTATATGCACAATGGCTATATATATACAATGGTCAGATATGCAAATACAATTAGTGGTAGTACAAGGTGTGCAGAATATCATTCAATGACCAGTCAGATGAAAGGCTTGATGTTTGGCCGTGGGATACTGGCAACCACATGGGAATTGTGGGGGCCAGCTATTTCTGGTTTCTTCCAAAATGCTGCATGGCGCGAACTCCCTTGGCAGAAAACAAAAACCCATAACATTGCATGTGCACTTAACCCCTTGGTGTCACTCCTCTCCTGCCCCCTGGGCTGGACCTAAATCCCCTCCCCTTGCATCCAGCAGTCAAAAACTCCAAAACCTAAGATGGGTCATAACTCCTTAATGGACGGTCCTAGGGAGTCAGTTTTGGTGCCCTCGGGCCCCTGCTACGTGTGGAGACCAAACACAGTTTTGCTATCTGGCTTCTATTAGTCATTTTACATATCTCTCTATCCTGGGGTGCTAGAATGGATTAAGACCCTGGAAGGCGTTCGGCCTGTTCCCGAGATCTCAAAAATGTAACCGGTGTGTGCACATGCTGAAGGGGGGTTGTAGCTGCCATCAGATCCCCCCACACTCTTCACAACATTATTATCATATACTGTGTTATGCATGTTTGAATTTACAATTGAGCATAATAATAAACAGTTATTAAAAGGAGTTGTGATGAGCTCAAAAGTTGTATGGTGACATCTGTAGCACGAATGTAAACTAAAGATGGGCATATTTATTTGAATGGAATTGAATTCTACTTGAATTGAAAAAAAATCTGTTTTTTCTAGGGTATGTATTTTTTGTAATTTGATCTGCGCAAATTCAGCAAAATGACAGCCAGCTGGTCACCATTTTGCGGAGTTGTAGAGGGCCAGAAAAGTATAAAAAAATAATACCTCACCAGTCACATCTCCAGCTACCTCCACTGCTATCTGTCCCCTAATGGTTCTTAGCAAATCTTCTTACTGCCACCTGCATTGAAACCCCGGGGCCTTTTTAAGCTAGGCTGAGACAGGGCCATGACCAAGAACAAAATGTCACTGCATATGCACAAAATAAGGTCACAACATCCATACGACATGACTTGCACTGCAACCTTGCATCATGCATTTGTAGGGAAAGATTACCTGGTGTAGCATGAAGGGGTCTGGGGTTTCAGCGCTCAGCAGCAGTAAGATGGGGCATTGAGAACCTTAGAGGGGACAGCAAGTAGCAAGGATGGTCTAACATGTGAGCAGTGAGGGGAGTATTTATATATTTTTTTTACATCTTATGTTTGTTATGCTCTGAGATCTTTCCAGATTCAAGAATATAATAAGGGACATTCAATTTATGGATAATACATTTGAATTTCCCAGTAAAATCAGCACAATTTGGCAAATATTAATCTCATCAGATCCACTCATCTTTGGTATAAATAATTCAGTATCTAGAAACTTAATGAAACAGCTCACTTTTAGAGATGAGCGTTGTTCTACTCGAACTGTTCGCCAATCTCAAATTCGAGCTGTTTTGGGCGGTGTTCGAGCCGTTCGGCGAACACGAACAATTTGCGAAAAATTCGGCTGTTCGAGGTTATGTTCGATAACTGTTCGTGCACCAAAATCATAACTGGATTTTTTCTCAGTAATGATGAAAATTAATGTTAATACGCAGTTTGAGTGTACAGCGGGGTGGGGGGAGGGGCAGGGGATGGATCTCTGCAGGAACAATGAAGATCTCCATTTTTTTTTCTCTTTCCCGCATTTGCAGTGGGGAGCTGCAATCTGTCAGCCTATCAGCAGCGCACACACGGAGCGAAGTGCTTTTTTTCACACAAGCAAGGGCATGTGTCATTGGCAGTGTATGTCACATGTCCTTGCCCTATAAGACCAAGCCATTTTCCCCGTCGCCACCATTTTCTCACTGCTGCAGCTGCGTGTTAGACGGCACCGCTGTTGCTGTGTGCGCTATGCCTTGTTAATTTCAAGCCAATTTTCGCACAAATATACAGATAGCTTGGGAGTAGGGAATAGTTGTGATTGCAGTCCTTTTAAGGACTAGGTTACAGCATTTCCTACGACTTTTATCAGGGAGGTCTGTGCTCTTAAATAGATAGGTTGTGGGAGTAAAGACTAATTGTAATTGGAGTCCTTTTCAGGACTAGGTTACATGAGTTCCTATCAGTTTTTGCCAGGCAGGTCTGTGCCAGTGCTGTGCAAGTTTTTTTCACAGCATTTGGCTGAATCTAGCAAAGCTAATCCTTTTTGGCCTATTGCAGAGTGTGTTAGTCAGTGGAGTAGCCTATCTGTGTTGCAAGATATAACACCTGTGTATAGAATACCAATTTTTTTACTGCACCTAGTGAAGTAAAATCTTTTGGGCATAGCATCATTCTATTAGTCCATCTATACTGACCTCCATCAGGTTGCAAACTGAATATAATTTTTTTCTGCATCTAGCTCTGAAAAAATATTTGGGCTTCTAGCAGTGTGTGGGACTTGGTCTATTAGTCCATCTATACTGACCTCCATCAGGTTGCAAATTAAAAATAATTTTTTTCTGCATCTAGCTCTGAAAAAATATTTTGGCTTCTAGCGGTGTGTGGGACTTGGTCTATTAGTCCATCTATACTGACCTCCATCAGGTTGCAAATTAAAAATAATTTTTTTCTGCATCTAGCTCTGAAAAAATATTTGGGCTTCTAGCAGTGTGTGGGACTTGGTCTATTAGTCCATCTATACTGACCTCCATCAGGTTGCAAATTAAAAATAATTTTTTTCTGCATCTAACCCAGCCAATAGTTTTGGCCTAATACCACAGTTTGGCCACTCAGCTCTGCTCGGTTACCATCCATTGTTTTTTTGTGCAAACAACTCCAAAGTTGTGAATTAGTTAACCACCAAAATGAGTGGAAAAAGGCCTGCTGCTGGTGGAAAGGGGAATAGGCGTGTTGGGAAGGGGAAAAAAGGTTGTGTCCGTGGGGTAGGTGTTAAAGCAACAGTAACATCTGCAGAAGAAAGACCATCTTCCAGCCAAACTAAAATGTCTACTTCTTTTAGCGGACAATGTGATAAGATCCCTTTCTTACGGCCACGCCAATCGCTACAAATTCCAGATGAGGCACAAAAACAGCAGGTGCTTCAACGGATATCAAGTGCTCCTTTAAGTGGGCTCTCCTCCACATCAACTTCAACATCACAAATACTCCAGTCCTCAAAGGTGTCACCCAAATCGCACTTGCTTCCTCACAGCTCCCAAATCTCCAGCTGCCCGTCTGAGTATGAGGTAGAACAGATGGTTGAGTCTGCAGAGCTGTTTACTCATACTATAGCCTGGGAATCAGAGGTCGACTCCAGCGCTTCTGTGAATCCAGACGAGGAAATGATCTGCACTGATGCCCAGAATCTTTGAGTCGGATCCAGGACCAGACGCAGAAGGTTCTGACCATAATGTAGACCCTCATTCCCAAACTGTAACTCCTGTTGGTGGAGACAATGAGGAAGACGATGATAAGACTCAAATACCTGATTGGAGCGACAACTTTAGTTTTTTGTCAGGGCAGGAACAGGTTGGCTCTGAGGACGACGGGTGTGATAACGCACAGGGTGATGATGATGAGGTCGGAGATCCCACTTACTGTCAACCCACAGTCAGCCAAGAGATGAGGTCAGCAGAGGAGGTGGAGGAAGATGCTAGTGACGACGAGGTCAGGTTGCGCCTTCCTGGACAGAGACGTAGTACTGGAAGCACGTCAACAACTGCATCCTCAAACACAACTTTGCCTCTCACCACAAGTCGTGGTGGCTCTTCAGGTCGCATGGGTGCTAAGCCTTGCATAGCCTGGGCATTTTTTCAGATCGATAAAGATGACCCAACTCGTGTTATCTGTAACATTTGTCAGCAAAAGCTAAGTAGAGGCCAAAAAATACATAGTTTGAGTACTTCATGCATGAACCGGCACATGGACATGAAGCATAAGTTGCAGTGGGAAGCTCAGTGTGCTACAATGCGGTCTAGCCGGCCGGGCCAATCACCGTCTGCCATATCTTGTGCATCCGCGGCCTCTTCATCCTCTGTGACTGGGGGGACAGCAGTCACACCTGTTTTGGGGCGCAGACCTGCCACCTCTTTACCCGCAACAGCCAGCGTGATTGGCAGGTCATCATTTTCTTTGGAGGTGGTAACACCAGCTGGTGTTGAGCGCTGTCCGACATCGATAGCACCACCTTTGGATCAAGGCAACCTAACATGTCCGCCTGCATCTTCCTCACAGACCGGCAGTTTGCCGGGGACACCCTTATCAACCCCGTCTAAGCACAATAGGCAGCCCTCGGTCCCTCAGATGTGGACAAGTAAAAGACCATTTCCTCCTAGCCATGAGAAAGCTAAGAGGTTGAATTTCACCATCTGCAAGCTCTTGGCTACAGAAATGCTGCCTTTCCGCCTGGTGGACACAGAGGATTTTCGAGACCTTATGTCCGTCGCAGTGCCCCAGTACCAGATGCCCAGTCGGCACTACTTCTCAAAGAAAGGTGTGCCTGCGCTCCACCAGCATGTCGCACACAACATCACCGCTTCTTTGAGAAACTCTGTGTGTGACAGGGTGCATTTCACCACAGACACTTGGACGAGTAGGCATGGACAGGGGCGTTACATGTCGCTGACTGGGCACTGGGTAACTATGGTGACAGCAGGACAAGGGGCTGCTGTCCAAGTCTTGCCGTCCCCACGAGTTGTGCGTCAATCCTCTTTATGTCAAAGTTCCTCCACTGCTTCTGCCTCCTCAACCTCCTCTCGGTCTTCCACCTGCACCCAAAGCCTGTCTGGTCATGCCACAAGCTTTCTAACTGCGCAGAAGGGATCCTGCACACCTCCTTACTATGCTGGCAGTAGGGCTCAACGTCATCAGGCGGTTTTTACATTGAAATGTCTGGGAAATGTGAGTCACACAGCTGAGGAGTTGTGGTCAGCTCTGGAGAACCAATTTCATGAATGGTTGTCTCCACTGGACCTGAAACCAGGGAAGGCCGTGTGCGACAATGCTGCAAACCTGGGTGCGGCCCTTCGCCGGGGCAATGTCACACACGTGCCTTGTATGGCTCACGTGTTGAACCTGGTTGTCCAGCAATTTTTAGCCCACTATCCCAGACTAGATGGCCTTCTGCAGAGGGCACGGTCGCTGTGTGCTCACTTCCGCCGTTCGCATCCCGCAGCTCAGCGACTTACATCTCTACAGAAGTCGTTGGGCCTGCCACTTCACCGGCTAAAATGCGATGTGCCTACCCGGTGGAATTCAACTCTGCACATGTTGCAGCGACTGTGGCAGCACCGACAAGCCCTGTTGCAATACGTTCTGACGTATAGCCTGGGCCAACGAGATTCAGAGGTGGAGCAAATCACGCTGGAGGAGTGGTCTCAGATCAGGGACCTATGCACCCTTCTGCACAGTTTTGAAATGGCGACGAAGATGTTTAGTGCTGACGATGCCATTATCAGCATGACTATTCCGGTGATTTACATGCTGGAGCACATGTTAAACAGAATTCGGAGTCAGGTGGTGGCACAAGAGGAGGTGGAGGAAGTAGAGGAGGAGGAGTTGTATGCGGAAGGGCTAACATCTGCAAGGTCCAGACGGTCGGCAGCACCAAGGCGGCAGGCATGTGAGGGTGGGGGAGATGGTTTTACCAGGGCGCATGGTAGCAGCCAAACTAGTGAGGAAGGTGCAGGAGCCCAGGAAGAAGTGGAGGACGAACTGATGGAAGACTCATCAGATGAGGGAGACCTTGATCACATTTCTGTTGTGCGAGGTTGGGGGGAGAGGACAGAGGAAGGAAGCATGATTGTTACCTCGCCACTAACACAACAGGGACTTGGTGCTCCTGGATGCGCAACACACATGAGTGCCTTCTTGCTGCACTACCTGCAACATGACCCTCGAATTGTGAGAATTAGAAATAATCCTGACTACTGGGTTGCCACACTGTTAGATCCCCGTTACAAAAGTAAATTTGCAGAAATTATTCCTGCCATAGAAAGGGATGCACGCATGCAGGAGTATCAGCAGAGACTGTTGCAGAATCTTACATGTGCTTTTCCACAAAACACCAGTGGTGCACGTAGTGAATCTCACAGTTCCAACTTGCCAACCGTGGGACCGTCAAGTGTTCAGCACTCAAACCGTAACAGAACCACAGTATCTGCTGGTAACATCAATTTTGCGGAATCATTTCACCACTTTTTTAGCCCATCCTTTGCAAGGCCACAGGAGACAAGAAGTCTGACACATAGTCAACGCCTAGAGACGATGGTACAGGAGTATCTCCAAGTAAACATTGAAGCCACGACTGTGTCACTGGACCCTTGCTCTTTTTGGGCTTCCAATCTGGATAAATGGCCGGAGCTAGCCAATTACGCCTTGGAGATCTTGTCATGCCCCGCAGCCAGCGTTCTGTCTGAACGTGTGTTCAGCGCTGCTGGTGGTGTGCTGACAGATAAGCGCACGCGGCTCTCCACTGATAATGTAGACAGACTCACGTTCATAAAGATGAACAAATCATGGATCCGAAACGACTTTTCTACCCCTGTGTCATCCTGGGGAGAGTAAAAGCTTGATGATTGGTTAAAATCACCCTACCAACCGTTTTAAGCTTTCAAATTACTAATCATGTTTATCTGTATCTTGACTGGAAAATAATTTGGGCTTTGTAGCAGTGTGCAGCACTGATCCTATTAGGCCATCTATAATAAGCTTCACCAGATTTAAAATTAAAAATAATTTTTAGCTGCATCTAGCCCGGAAAATAATTTTGGGGCTCCGAGATGCGCAAGGCACATAAGTGCCTTCTTGCTGCACTACCTGCAGCATGACCCTCATATTGTCAGAATTCGAAGTAATCATGACTACTGGGTTGCCACACTCTTAGATCCCCCAAACTTTTCGATCAACCTTTTCATTTTAATAAAGACCAAAAAAATGGTCATTTTTGAAATTATAAGCATTAGCAGGTTGTTAGAAACTGAAATCAAACAGTTTTCAACTCAAAACTTTATTCTAGGTGATGTTACATTTTCACATAGGACCCCTTGTTCGAAAGGAGCTTCTGAACTCTCTCGTCCATTGAATTTGTCAGGTTTTGGATGGTTTCTGCTTCAATTGTTTTGCATGAGGACAGAATACCCTCCCAGAGCTGTTGCTTAGATGTGAACTGCCTACCGCCATCATAGACACTCCTTTTAATGATGCTCCAAAGGTTCTGAATGGGGTAGAGGTCAGGGGAGCATGGGGGTCACACCATAAGTTTGTCCCCTTTTATGCCCATATCAGCCAGAGATGCAGATGTTTTATGTGCAGCATGAGATGGTGCATTATCATGCAGAAAAATGATCTTGCTGTGAAATACACGGTTCTTCTTCTTGAACCATGGCAGGAAGTGCTGTTTGAGAAAATCCACATACATTATGGAGTTTATCTTTAGCGCCTTCAGGGATCCTAAAGGGGCCGACAATCTCTCTCCCCATGATTCCAGCCCAAAACATTACTCCACCTCCTCCTTGTTGGCGCTGTAGCCGTGTTTGCGTGGGGTGTCCATCAACCAGCCATCCTCCACTCCATCCATCTGGACCATCGAGCGCTGCACGGCACTCATCCGTGAACAAAACAGTTTTGAAATCAGTCTTCATGTAATGTTTGGCCCACTGGAGCCGTTTCTGCTTGTGTGAAGTGGATAGAGGAGGTCGACAGGATGGCGCATGCACAGCTGCAAACCTCTGAAGGACCCTGCATCTTGTTGTTCGGGGGACGTTGGAGGCACAAGCAGCTTCAAAAACTTGTCTGCTGCTATGACAAGGCTTTTTTGCCGCTGTTCTTTCAACCTGACGTAATTGCCTGTAGGAAAGAGTCCTCAATTTGCCCTTATCAGCACGCACACGTGTGTACTGTGAATCAGCTACATACTTCTTGATTGCCAAGACACTTCATCCTGATCATCGCACAATGTTGATTGTAGTCATGCCTTGACCTAAACACTCCACAATTTGTTGCTTCTCAGCAGCCGACGCATCCTGTTTCTTTCCCATTTTGGCAGAAAATGTAGGCTGCTTAATAATGTGAGAGAGCCTTCTTAAGTAGTCTTGCCTTTCATTGGACACACCTGCCAAACTAATTAGCACAGGTGTCTGCAATTGCTTACAGTGATATAAAGAGCCCTGACACACATCACCATCAATGAGTTTAACTGACAAACAAACAAATTCTTCCCTTATCACTCCTAAACACTTTTTGCATAATAATTTGGAACGCAGTGTACATGTGCTTTTCCACAAAACACCAGTGGTTCACGTAGTGAATCTTACAGTTCTAACTTGCCAACCGTGGTCTGTATGGAGTTGTTCAATAAAGGGCCCAAAATTAAGATAACATAGATGGGAGAGGTCTCTATGAATAGGAATTCCTAAGTATTTGATACCCTGTGAGGGCCAGGCAAAGGGAAAGTTGGACTGGATGGAATTCTATATGGATTTGGGGAGGGAGACATCGAGGGCCTCAGACTTCGCTGCATTGATTTTAAAATTTTACCATGTAACAAAGTGATCTATTTCAGCCATAACAGCATGGATGGATATATGTGATTGAGTGATATATACTAGGACATCATCAGCAAATAGAGAGCACTTGTACTCGGTGCCTCCCACCTCAATCCACCTAATATTGGGGTTATGGCGAATTGATGAGAGCAGGTGCTCCGTCACTAGGATGTATAAGAGAGGGGACAGAGGACATCACTGCCTTGTCCCATTGGTGATTGTGAAAGGTGATGAAAATGTTCTGACGCACCCCCTGGGCCTTGGGACACCCGGAGCCGGACCCTTTTTGGTGGATGCTAGTGGTTGTAGTCTTCGTGGCGGCGACCCAGTTCCGTGGCTCAGGGCGGTCAAACCAGTGGCGGAACTATTTATGTGGTTTTCATGTTTAAATGTCCGACTACGCCACCCGTGGATTGCGGTCAGAGTGAACCGCTGCTACAGGGCAGACCACTGAGGCTGGTGTTGTGGGTGCAGCAGAGCGTAGCATAACTCCCCACGGGAGGAGTATAGCCTCAGGGCAGTGTATGCGGAGGATGGGGGTGATGGTGCAGGGCAGCAGCAGTAACGACACGGAGTCAGTGATGCAGTTCAGGGCCTTTACTCACAGTTCTTATTATCCAGACCACGTCTGCAGGTAACGGCTGCCCACGTCGTACTGTGCTCACCAGGTGAGGGGCTCAGACAACTCCCAGATAACTTTGGAGCACTTCACAGGACCCCCTTTGTGTGTCCTTTGTCTGGCCTTTCTTACCAACACTTCTGTCCGGCTGCCTCGGGCCTCCTCTTGGTAAACTTGGCGCCAGTTTCCCTGACCCTATGTGGTGCCTTCCTAGCGGGTGTAGCGAGGGGCTGCGCCACATAAAATGTCAGAGCCTCCGGTTTCTAGCTGAGGGTTGTTTCCTGCCTCCACTAGTTCGGGGACCGGTCTCCCCCTTTGGCCTGACCCCTCCACGCAGGTGGATTCGGGCGTGCGGTGGCGACTCGCCCGTCCGCACCCCTGGGATCCCTTCATTCCTCGTTCCTGGAGCCTTCTCCGCTCCTCTTCCTTCCTTCTCCCTCTTCCAGGCCTGGGCCTCTGTTACTAGGCCCGCCTCCGGAGCAGAGCTCATGCAGAGCCCCTGCTCCCTGCCACTTCTGCTCAGACTTCTCTGCACTGAACTAAGATGGTGCCCACCTTTTATACTCCCTTCTCAATGCACCCAGGAACTGCTTCCTCCATGCTCCTGCACTACAGGGTTCCCCTTCCTCAGTGTTCCCTCCCCCCACTCCAGCCAGGGACAGGGACTGTCGTGCCCATCTCAGGGGCATATTGGTCGCCCTGCCCCACGGCAATGTGGTGTAATGCATGCAGGTGTCGGGTCCTGATCCACACTCCATCCTTACCTGAGAGTGAGATATCACACCTCTGGGTGAGGTGCAATACGTCTGTAGCAACCGAGCCCTCAGGGTGCTACAGTTCCATTTATCTTCAGCCTAGGTGACGTATTGCGATACAGGGCCGTGATTTTGGCTATAAAAGGGTCCCCTAGACCCCTACCCCAAGCTTTTTAAGAGAATCATATATGGCGTGCCAGGAGACTCTATGGAATGCTTTCTCAGCATCCAACGAGAGTATCTAATTACAAATTTTTAACTGCATCTAGCCCAGGAAATACTTTGTGCCTAGTAGCAGTGTCTGCTAGTGAGCGGATTATCCCGGCTGTTAAGCAAGCTGCACCACCTGTAGTTTAGACACTTAATTTTTTCAAAGGAAATGCTTCGGGACCATGGGATACTTAGTGAAGAGCATCAGGAGGCACCCCAAGGCATAGGGGCTGGGACTGGCAGTAGGATGCCTTGCGGTGGACAGCCGAGCTCGATCCTTATAAAAGCTTTTTAACTGCAGCAGCTTTAGTGGACGCTACTGGAGCTGGAATTACCGCGGCTGCTGGCATGAGACTTGCCCTCCAATAGATCCTTGTAAATGGATTTAAAGTGTATTCATTCAAATTAGAGAGACAATTTAAATTAAAAAGCTTAGAGCTGCCTCCACCACAGGGGGGCTCGCTCGACCCACCAGCGGACAGGCACCAGTATTGGGAGAGGGGGGCTGGCCGTCAGGGTTCACCGCGGCTCTGGCACAAACCCGGCGACACGGAGGTGGCACGGGCAGGAGCGGACTGGCCGTGTCGGCTTCTCACTTTTTGGATTTTAGAAGGGCATGACATGCCTATATCTGTGTCTCCCCCTCCTTTTACTCCTCCACCTCTTTTCTTTTCGCATGACTATATGTACTTGTCACTTTTCCATGTGTTAGTTATGTCTTCTGAGCAGTTTGTCAGCTTTTGGACACCTTTGAAGGTGTTTTCTATGTGTTTCTATGTGTTTTTGTTTGCCTGCCATTGGTTTTAACGGTGTTCGAAGGTGTTCGACGAACAGTTAGGCGAACACACGGGTGTTCGACGAACCGAACCGAACTCGAACACTACGGGGGTGGCTCAACACTACTCACTTTGTCCCTGTTACAGCAGATATTCTCTGCATAATCTCCAGGAACACTATCTGCTGAAGTACATGCAGTCAGATCTTGCCAACAAATTCTTGTCTATTCTGAAGCTGACCAAATTTTCTGCAGGGTCAGGGGCATAGTGGGTACAGGTATTCCAGCTGCACCCAGGCCTTAGAGCCTAGGGAAGCCCTAAAGGTTACTATTAATGATCAGCGAGTACCGTAATATTTGTAATCACAATACTCATAACGAGTACTTTGTTATAATCATGTATTCGTTCCGAATAGCGAGTACAATGCAAATCAATGGGAAATGCGAGTAATTTTCTGCTGGACCCTAAAAAGGGGTCTGGGGGCCTGAGGAAGAGGCTGAAATGGATGGGAAAGTGATGAAACAGAATGGGAAGAGCCTGGAGAATATGCCAGCATGCATTTCTGACTCACATATGGTTTCTGGGAATAGGTTTGTCGCAGTATTACACCACTTTTATAGACTCACAAGAACAACTACCAAATCTAACCTAAATTTCATTTAACAGGCCAAAAAAGGTTAAGAAACAGTTTTTTTTTCTGCATAATCAAGTGTATATAAGGCTAAATAAACCAGAGAAACCAAATAAATATCCCTTTTAGCGTTTATTCACACATAATGTTGTGGCTTTTTTTTTGCATTTTACAATTGGGAGGGCCCTACTGATACATTTTGTAGGTCCTTCTGTCATACATCATTTTTAATTCTCTATTCCCAAGCACTTATCAAGCACAGCACCAGTAGGTATGTTGATCTTTGACCTGAGAGGCCTCAGGTGGCTCTGTAACATGTGATTTAGAGGGACAGCTGTTACTTAGACATTTGCGCGGTCCCTCCATCATTGACACTCAGATAGTGGAATACATATTCCATAGTAGTTTACAATGTGCCCATTGTAGCATTGGGCTTGACCCTCCTCCTCCACCACCATGTGAACCTGCGGCCCTAAATTCAAATGTTAAGAGGGCCTGCAGTAGGCAGGAAAGCTGAGTTTTTTGAGAGTCTTGGAGTGGCCCTGTAACATACATTATGAAGTCTACTCCTCTAGAAATTTTGGAGGTTCCTCTTGTGTACATTTGAGAGTAGAGATGAGCGTTGTTCGACTCGTACTGTTTGCCAATCTCAAATTCAAGCTGTTTTGGGCCGTGTTTGAGCTGTTCGGCGAACACGAACGATTTGAAAAAAGTCCGGCTGTTCGAGGTTATGTTCGATAATTGTTCGTGCACCAAAATCATAACTGGATTTTTTCACAGTAATGCTGATAATAAATGTTAATACGCAGTTTGAGTGTACAGCGGGGCAGGGGATGGATCTCTGCAGAAATAATGAAGATCTCCATTTTTTTTTCTCTTTCCCGCATTTACAGTGGGGAGGTGCAATCTGTCAGCCTATCAGCAGCGCACACACGGAGCGAAGTGCTTTTTTTCACACAAGCAAGGGCTGTGTATGTCACATGTCCTTGCCCTATAAGACCCAGCCATTTTCCACATCGCCACCATTCTCTCACTGCTGCAGCTGCGTGTTAGACGGCACTGCTGTTGATGTGTGCGCTATACTTTCAGTGTCAATTTCAAGCCAATTTTCTCTGAAATATACTGATAGCTTGGGAGTAGGGAATAGTTGTGATTGCAGTCCTTTTGAGGACTAGGTTACAGCATTTTCTACGACTTTTAGCAGGCAGGTCTGTGCTCTGAAATAGATAGCTTAGGAGTAGGGACAAATTGTAATTGCCATCCTTTTGAGGACTATTTTACAGCATTTCCTAGGGCTTTTTGCCAGGCAGGTCTGTGCCAGTGCTGTGCAAGTGTTTTTCACAGCAGTTGGCTAAATCTAGCTAAGCAAATACTTTTTGGCCTCTTGCAGTGTGTGTTAGTCAGTGGAGTAGCGTATCTGTGTTGCAAGCTACACCACCTGTGTATAGAATACAATTTTTTTTACTGCACCTAGCCAAGTAAAACCTTTTGGGCATAGCATCATTCTATTAGGCCATCTATACTAAGCTCCACCAGCTTGCAAATTAGTAATAATTTTTATCTGCATCTACCTCGGAAAATAATTTTGGGCTTGTAGCAGTGTGTGGGACTTATTCTTAGTACATCTATAATAAGCTCCTCCAGCTTGCAAATTACAAATATTTTTTATCTGCATCAAGCTAGGAGAATAATTTTGGGCATAGTAGCAGTGTGTGGTACTCATTGTATTAGGCCATCTATACCAAGCTCCACCAGTTTTGAAATTACTAATAATTTTTAGCTGCATCTTGGCTGGAAAATAATTTTGGCATGTTAGCAGTGTGTGGTACTCATTCTATTAGGCCATCTATACTAAGCTGCTCCAGCTTTCAAAGTACTAATAATTTTTAGCTTCTTCTTGCCTGGAAAATAATTTTGGGCCTAGTAGCAGTGTGTGGTACTCATTCTTTTAGGCCATCTATACCCAGCTCCACCAGTTCTGAAATTAATAATAATTTTTAGCTACATCTTGCCTGGAAAATAATTTTGGGCATAGTAGCAGTGTGTGGTACTCATTGTATTAGGCCATCTATGCCAAGCTCCACCAGTTTTGAAATTACTAATAATTTTTAGCTGCATCTTGGCTGGAAAATAATTTTGGGCATGTTAGCAGTGCATGGTACTCATTCTATTAGGCCATCTATACTAAGCTGCTCCAGCTTTCAAATTACTAATAATTTTTAGCTTCTTCTTGCCTGGAAAATAATTTTGGGCATAGTAGCAGTGTGTGGTACTCATTGTTTTAGGCCATCTATACCAAGCTCCACCAGTTCTGAAATTAATAATAATTTTTAGCTTCATCTTGCCTGGAAAATAATTTTGGGCATAGTAGCAGTGTGTGGTACTCATTGTATTAGGCCATCTATACCAAGCTCCACCAGTTCTGAAATTAATAATAATTTTTAGCTGCATCTTGCCTCGAAAATAATTTTGGGCATAGTAGCAGTGTTTGGTACTCATTGTATTAGGCCATATATGCCAAGCTCCACCAGTTTGGAAATTACTAATAATTTTTAGCTGCATCTTGCCTGGAAAATAATTTTGGGCATAGTAGCAGTGTATGGTACTCATTGAATTAGGCCATCTATACCAAGCTCCACCAGCTTGCAAATTACAAATTATTTTTATCTGCATCTAGCTTGGAAAATAATTTTGGACTTGTAGCAGTGTGTGGGACTTATTCTTAGTCCATCTATACTAAGCTCCTCCAGCTTGCAAATTACAAATAATTTTTATCTGCATCTAGCTGGGAAAATAATTTTGGGCTTGTAGCAGTGTGTGGGACTCATTCTATTAGTCCATCTACAGTTATATGAAAAAGTTTGGGCACCCCTTAAGCTTAATGTTTTATAACAATTGGTGTTTTTGCAACAGCCATTTCAGTTTGATATATGTAATAACTGTTGGACACAGTAATGTCTCTGCCTTGAAATGAGGTTTATTGTGCTAACAGAAAATGTGCAATCTGCGTTCAAACAAAATTTGACAGGTGCATAAGTATGGGCACCTCACCAGAAAAGTGACATTATTATTTAGTAGATCCTCCTTTTGAAAAATAACAGCCTCTATTCGCTTCCTGTATTTTTTAATGAGTTCCTGGATCCTGGATGAAGGTATTTTTGACCATTCCTCTTTACAAAACAATTCCAGTTCAGTTAAGTATGATGGTCGCCGAGGATGGACAGCCCTCTTCAAATGATCCCACAGATGTTCAATGATATTCAGGTCTGGGGACTGGGATGGCCATTCCAGAACATTGTAATTGTTCCTCTGCATGAATGCCTGAGTAGATTTGGGGCGGTGTTTTGGATCATTGTCTTGCTGAAAGATCCATCCCCTGCGTAACTTCAACTTTATCACTGATTCTTGAACATTATTGTCAAGAATCTGCTGATACTGAGTGGAATCCATGCGTCCCTCAACTTTAACAACATTCCCGATGCCGGCATTGGCCACACAGCCCCAAAGCATGAAGGAACCTCCACCAAATTTTACTGTGGGTAGCAAGTGTTTTTCTTGGAATGCTGCGTTTTTTTGCCGACATGCATAATGCCTTTTTGTATGACCAAACAACTCAATCTTGGTTTCATCAGTCCACAGGACCTTCTTCCAAAAAGAAATTGGCTTCTCCAAATGTGTTCTTGCATACCTCAGCCAACTCTGTTTGTGGCGTGCTTGCAGAAACGGCTTCTTTCGCATCACTCTCCCATATAGCTTCTCCTTGTGCAAAGTGCGTTGTATAGTTGACCGATGCACAGTGACACCATCTGCAGCAAGTTGATGCTGCAGCTCTCTGGAGGTGGTCTGAGGATTGTCCTTGACTGATCTCACCATTCTTCTTCTCTGCCTTTCTGATGTTTTTCTTGGCCTGCCACTTCTGGCCTTAACAAGAACTGTCCCTGTGTTCTTCCATTTCCTTACTATGTTCCTCACAGTGGAAACTAACAGGTTAAATCACTGAGACAGCTTTTTGTAACCTTCCCCTGAACAACTATGTTGAATAATCTTTGTTTTCAGATCATTTGACAGTTGTTTTGAGGAGCCCATGATGCCACTCTTCAGAGGAGATTCAAACAGGAGAACAACTTGCAAGTGGCCACTTTAAGTAGCTTTTCTCATGATTGCATACACCTGGCTATGAAGTTCAAAGCTCAATGAGGTTACAAAACCAAAAAATTGCTTTAGTAAGTCAGTAAAAAGTAGGTAAGAGTATTTAAAACAAGAAAATGATAAGGGTGCCCATACTTATGCACCTGTCAAATTTTGTTTGAATGCAGATTGCACATTTTCTGTTAGTACAATAAAGCTCATTTCAAGGCAGAAACATTACTGTGTCCAACAGTTATTACATATATCAAACTGAAATAGCTGTTGCAAAAACACCAATTGTTATAAAACATTAAGCTTAAGATTAATAGGGGTGCCCAAACTTTTTCATATAACTGTATAATAAGCTCCACCACCTGTTTATGTAATAAAATTGTTTTACTGCATTTAACCCAGCCAATCCTTTTGGGCTAATACCACAGTTTGGCCACTCAGCTCTGCTCGGTTCCCATCCATCGTTTTTTGTGCAAACAACTCCAGAGTTGTCATTTAGTTAACCACCAAAATGAGTGGAAAAAGGCCTGCTGCAAGTGGAAAGGGGAATAGGCTTGTTGGGAAGGGAAAAAAGGTTGTATCCGTGGGGTAGGTGTTAAAGCAACAGTAACATCTGCTGAAGAAAGACCATCTTCCAGCCAAACTAAGATATATACTTCTTTTAGCAGACAATGTGATACTATCCCTTTCTTATGGCCAATCCAATCGATACAAATTCCAGATGAGGCACAAAAACAGCAGGTGCTTCAACGGATATCAAGTGCTCCTTTAAGTGGGCTCTCCTCCACCTCAACTTCAACATCACAAATACTCCAGTCCTCAGAGGTGTCACCCCACTCGCGCTTGCTTCCTCACAGCTCCCAAGTCTCCGGCTGCCCATCTGAGTATGGGGTAGAACAGATGGTTGAGTCTGCAGAGCTGTTTACTCATACTATAGCCTGGGAATCAGAGGTCGGCTCCAGAGCTTCTGTAAATCCAGACGAGGAAATGATCTGCACTGATGCCCAGAATCTTTATGAGTCAGATCCAAGACCAGACGCAGAATGTGCTGACCATAATGTAGACCCTCGTTCCCAAACTGTAACTCCTGTTGGTGGAGTCAATGAGGAAGACGATGATGAGACTCAAATACCTGATTGGAGCGACAACTTGATTTTTTTGTCAGGGCAGGAAGAGGTTGGCTCTGAGGACGACGGGTGTGAGAACACACAGGGTGATGATGACGAGGTTGCAGATCCCACTTACTGTCAACCCACAGTCAGCCAGTCGATGAGGTCAGCAGAGGAGGTGGAGGAGGATGCTAGTGACGACGAGGTCAGGTTGCGCCTTCCTGGACAGAGACGTAGTACTGGAAGCACGTCAACAACTGCATCCTCAAACACAACTCTGCCTCTTACCACAAGTCGTGTTTTCACTTCAGGTCGCATGGGTGCTAAGCTTTGCATAGCCTGGGCATTTTTTCAGATCGATAAGGATGACCAAACTCGTGTTATCTGTAACATTTGTCACCAAAAGCTAAGTAGAGGCCAAAAAATCCATAGTTTGAGTACTTCATGCATGAACCGTCACATGGATATGAAGCAAAAGTTGCAGTGGGAAGCTCACTGTGCTACAATGCGGCCTAGCGGGCCGGGCCAACCACTGTCTGCCCCATCTTGTGCATCCGCGGCCTCTTCATCCTCTGTGACTGGGGGGACAGCAGTCACACCTGTTTTGGGACGCAGACTTGCCACCTCTTTACCCGCAACAGCCAGCATGATTGGCAGGTCATCATTTTCTTTGGAGGTGGAAACACCAGCTGGTGTTGAGCGCTCTCCGACATCGAGAGCACCACCTTTGGATCAAGGCAACCTAACATGTCCGCCTGCAACTTCCTCACAGACCGGCAGTTTGCCGGGGACACCCTTCTCAACCCTGTCTAAGCACAACAGCCAGCCCTCGGTCCCTCAGATGTGGACAAGTAAAAGACCATTTCCTCCTAGCCATGAGAAAGCAAAGAGGTTGAATTTCACCATCTGCAAGCTCTTGGCTACAAAAATGCTGCCTTTCCGCCTTGTGAACACAGAGGATTTTCGAGACCTTATGTCCGTCGCAGTGACCCAGTACCAGATGCCCAGTCAGCACTACTTCTCAAAGAAAGGTGTGCCTGCGCTCCACCAGCATGTCGCACACAACATCACCGCTTCTTTGAGAAACTCTGTGTGTGACAGGGTGCATTTCACCACAGACACTTGGACGAGTAGGCATGGACAGGGGCGTTACATGTCGCTGACTGGGCACTGGATAACTATGGTGACAGCAGGACAAGGGGCTGCTGTCCAAGTGTTGCCGTCCCCACGAGTTGTGCGTCAATCCTCTTTATCTAGAAGTTCCTCCACTGCTTCTGCCTCCTCAACCTCCTCTCGGTCCTCCACCTGCACCCAAAGCCTGTCTGGTCATGCCACATGCTTTCTAACTGCGCAGAAGGGATCCTGCACACCTCCTTACTATGCTGGCAGCAGGGCTCAATGTCATCAGGCAGTTTTTACTTTGAAATGTCTGGGAAATGTGAGTCACACAGCAGAGGAGTTGTGGTCAGCTCTAGAGAACCAGTTTCATGAATGGTTGTCTCCACTGGACCTGAAACCAGGGAAGGCCGTGTGCGACAATGCTGCAAACCTGGGTGCGGCCCTTCACCGGGGCAATGTCAAACACGTGCCTTGTATGGCTCACGTGTTGAACCTGGTTGTCCAGCAATTTTTAGCCCACTATCCCGGACTAGATGGCCTTCTGCAGAAGGCACGGTCGCTGTGTGCTCACTTCCGCCGTTCGCATCCCGCAGCTCAGCGACTTACATCTCTACAGAAGTCGTTGGGCCTGCCACTTCACCGGCTAAAATGCGATGTGCCTACCCAGTGGAATTCAACTCTGCACATGTTGCAGCGACTGTGGCAGCACCGACAAGCCCTGGTGCAATACGTTCTGACGTATAGCCTGGGCCAACGGGATCCAGAGGTGGGGCAAATCGCGCTGGAGGAGTGGTCTCAGATCAGAGACCTATGCACCCTTATGCACAGTTTTGAAATGGCACCGCCTGTGTATCTAATGAGAATTTTTAACTGCATCTAGCCTAGGCAGACTGTGGGGACCCCCAACCAAACCCAGACGCTCTGCATGTAACCCAGCCAATCATTTGATAGCATTGCTAGAAGCAGAGTCGCATGGGCTCTAAACCTTGCATAGCCTGTGCATTTTTTCTGATCGCTAGGGATGACCCCACTCGTCTTATCTGTAATATTTGTAACCAAAAGCTAAGTAGAGGCCAAAAAATCCATAGTTTGAGCACTTCATGCATGAACCGTCACATGAATATGAAGCATAAGTTGCAGTGCGAAGCTCACTGTGCTACAATGCGGCCTAGCGGGCCGGGACAACCACCATCTGCCCCACCTGTGTCATTCTGGGGAGACTTAAAACTACTGCGTAGTCTTTTCCAAAAATTTGAGGGAATTACCACGGGAATGGTTTGGAAGAGGTATAAGAGTTTAGGTAGGACGTTCATTCTTAGTATACTTATTCTGCCGAACCAGGAAAAATCCTTCACCGTCCAAGAAGTAAGATCTTTATGTAGTTGTTCAATAAAGGGCCCAAAATTAAGATAAAATAGACGGGAGAGGTCTCTATGAATACGAATTCCTAAGTATTTGATACCCTGTCAGGGCCAGGCAAAGGGAAAGTTGGACTGGATGGAATCCTGTATGGATTTGGGGAGGGAGACATCGAGGGCCTCTGACTTCGCTGCATTGATTTTAAAATTTGACCATGTAACAAAGTGATCTATTTCAGCCATAACAGCAGGAATGGATATACAGTGGTGGCCAAAAGTATTGGCACCCCTGCAATTCTGTCAGATAATACTCAGTTTCTTCCTGAAAATGATTGCAATCACAAATTCTTTGGTATTATTATCTTCATTTAATTTGTCTTCAATGAAAAAAACACAAAAAAAATGTCCTAAAGCCAAATTGGATATAATTCCACACCAATCCTAAAAAAGGGGGTGGACAAAAGTATTGGCACTGTTTGAAAAATCATGTGATGCTTCTCTAATTCGTGTAATTAACAGCACCTGTAACTTACCTGTGGCACCTAACAGGTGTTGGCAATAACTAAATCACACTTGCAGCCAGTTAACATGAATTAAAGTTGACTCAACCTCTGTCCTGTGTCCTTGTGTGTACCACATTGAGCATGGAGAAAAGAAAGAAGACCAAAAACTGTGTGAGGACTTGAGAAACCAAATTGTGAGGAAGCATGAGTAATCTCAAGGCTACAAGTCCATCTCCAAAGACCTGAATGTTCCTGTGTCTTCTGTGCGCAGTGTCATCAAGAAGTTTAAAGCCCATGGCACTGTGGCTAACCTCCCTAGATGTGGATGGAAAAGAAAAATAGACAAGAAATTTCAACACAAGATTGTATGGATGGTGGATAAAGAACCTCAACTAACATCCAAACAAGTTCAAGCTGCCTTACAGTCCGAGGGTACAACAGTGTCAACCCGTACTATCCGTCGGCGTCTGAATGAAAAGGACTGTTTGGTAGGATACCCAGGAAGACCCCACTTCTTACCCCGAGACATAAGAAAGCCAGGCTGGAGTTTGCCAAAACTTACCTGAGAAAGCCTAAAACGTTTTGGAAGAATGTTCTCTGGTCAGATGAGGCAAAAGTAGAGCTTTTTGGGAAAAAGCATCAACATAGAGTGTGCAGGAAAAAAAAAGAGGCATTCAAAGAAATTAACACGGACCCTACAGTCAAACATGGCGGAGGTTCCCTGATGTTTTGGGGTTGCTTTGCTGCTTCTGGCACTGGACTGCTTGACCGTTTGCATGGCATTATGAAGTCTGAAGACTACCAACAAATTTTGCAGCATAATGTAGGGCCCAGTGTGAGAAAGCTAGGTCTCCCTCCGAGGTCATGGGTCTTCCAGCAGGACAATGACCCAAACACACTTCCAAAAGCACTATAAAATGGTTTGAGAGAAAGCACTGGTGACTTCTAAGGAGGCCAGCAATGAGTCCAGACCTGAATCCCATAGAACACCTGTGGAGAGATCTCAAAATGGCAGTTTGGAGAAGGCACCCTTCAAATATCAGGGACCTGGAGCAGTTTGCCAAAGAAGAATGGTCTACAATTCCAGCAGAGCATTGTAAGAAACTCATTGATGGTTACCGGAAGCGATTGTTCGCAGTTATTTTGGCTTAAGGTTGTGCAACCAAGTATTAGGCTTAGGGTGCCACTACTTTTGTCTGGCCCATTTTTGGAGTTTTGTGTGAAATCATCAATGATTTGATTTTTGCTTCATTCTCTTTTGTGTTTTTTCCTTGCAAGCAAATTAAATGAAGATAATAAGACCAAAGAATTTGTGATTGCAATCATTTTCAGGAAGAAACTGAGTATTATCTGACAGAATTGCAGGGGTGCCAATACTTTTGGCCACCACTGTATGTGATTGAGTGATATATACTAGGACATCATCAGCAAATGCAGAGCACTTGTACTCGGTGCCACCCACCTCAATCCACCTAATATTGGGGTTATCGCGAATTGATGAGAGCAGGTGCTCCATCACTAGAATGTATAAGAGAGGGGACAGAGGACATCCCTGCCTTGTCCCATTGGTGATTATGAAAGGTGATGAAAATGTTCCATTTATCTTCAGCCTAGCTGACGGATTGCGATACAGGGCCATGATTTTGGCTATAAAAGGGTCCCCTAGACCCCTACCCCAATCTCTTTAAGAGAATAATATATGGCATGTCTGGAGACTCTATGGAATGCTTTCTCAGCATCCAACGAGATTATCTAATTACAAATTTTTAACTGCATCTAGCCCAGGCAATACTTTGGGCCTAGTAGCAGTGTCTGCTAGTCAGCAGAGTAGCCACCGCCTGTAGATCTAATTACAAATTTTTAACTGCATCTAGCCCAGGAAATAATTTGGACCTAGTAGCAGTGTCTGCTAGTCAGCGGATTATCCCACCTGTTAAGCAAGCTACACCACCTGTAGTTTGGATACATAATTTTTTCAAAGGAAATGCTTTGGGCCCCCGGGACACTCAGTGAAGAGCATTGGGGAGGCACCCCAAGGCACAGGGGCTGGGACTGGCGGTAGGACCCCTTGCGGTGGACCGCCAAGCTCGATCCTTCTAAAAGCTTTTTAACTGCAGCAGCTTTAGTGGACACTACTGGAGCTGGAATTCCCGTGGCTGCTGACATCAGACTTGCCCTCCAATAGATCCTTGTAAAAGGATTTAAAGTGTACTCATTCAAATTACAGAGACAATTTAAATTAAAAAGCTTAGACCTGCCTCCACCGCAGGGGGCCTCGCTGGACCCACCAGCGGACAGGCACCAGTATTGGGAGAGGGGGGCTGGCCGTCAGGGTCCACCGCAGCTCTGGCACAAACCCGGCGACACGGAGGTCGCACGGGCAGGAACGGACTGGCCGTGTCAGCTTCGCACTTTTTTTGTTTTAGAAGGGCATGACATGCCTATATCTGTGTCTCCCCCTCCTTTTACTCCTCCACCTCTTTTCTTTTCGCATGACTATATGTACTTGTCACTTTTCCATGTGTTAGTTGTGTCTTCTGAGCAGTTTGTCAGCTTTTGGACACCTTTGAAGGTGTTTTCTATGTGTTTTTGTTTGCCTGCCATTGGTTTTAATGGTGTTCGAAGGTGTTCGATGAACATTTCGACGAACAGTTCGACGAGCATACGGGTGTTCGACGAACCGAACTCGAACACTACGGGGGTGGCTCAACTCTATTTGAGAGTGCCCTCACTTATTCATATTGTAGGGCCCTCACTCTATTATTTAACTCATTTAAGGGCAGAGACTACAGAGATAAAGGCCAAGAGACATGGAGTACTAGAAGGTAGAAGTGAGTGTGGCCTGTCATCCTCAGATTTAGCTGAACTCTGTGAACTGGAAAAATAAAGCTGCACTAGTCAACCAGATGATGAACTCAAATATATCACTTGTGCAAGTCAATGGACAAAGGATAAATGGTGCCCCCTCTCCAGGATGGGTTGGAGAAGCTTCTCTAAGTGGCTCAGAGATTTTGATTGTCAATATTACCCAGATTATATAGCAAGAGAAGACTTCTTGATATTGTACTACTTGGTCCAGTGCAGAATGTGCATCGCATTTCCAAAAATTACTCCTGGGGACTGTGTCATAGGTGCAGGAAGGGCCTCCCTTGACAAACATTATCTATGATGGAGTACTGTTGTAGTTGTGGCCCTCAATTCAAGTTTTCAGAAGGCCATCAGTGGGTCATCAACAGTCAGTGTAAATTTCTATTGAATATGTATCCCCTATCTCAGTCACAATGTAGCACAACCTGTGACAAGGGCCTCCAATGACAAATATTAGTTTGGTGGGACCACTGTACATTCCATATTTGTCCACTGCACAATGTGTATAGGGTTTGTAAAAATTAGCCCTATGGGCTGAGTCATGGTTCATCCAGGAAGCCACCATCCCAAGGGCCTCCTATCACAAATAGTAGTTAGGCTGGAGTAGGAATACTGTCCTGGTTTGTCCACTGCACAATGTGCATAGGGTTTGTAAAAATTAGTCCTATGGGCTGAGTCATGGTTGATTCACTATTTTTGCTGTGACAGCTAGCTTGGCTTGTGCCATCAACATCTGAAAATCTGTTAACAAAACCCAAAATGCCAAAAAAGCCTGTTGTTAAGGGATGTGGACGTGGTGTTGTAAGTGGTGCGCGAGAAGGCATTCAGTCTGTATCAGGCCAGAAAAAGCTTGATGCATCCACTATGTTCCTGGAAAAATTTCCCGGTCTGGAACGTAAACGTGTGTGGAAGCCAGAAGAGCGAGAGCAGATTCTGTCTTGGATATCAGACAAGGCCTCTATGTATTTGTCAAGCAGCAACAAATCTTCCACAACCACACAGTCTATTGTGGATATACAGAAGGCTGGCCCATCCAATCCTGAAGATGGTTCTCCTTCCTCCCGCCATTATCAGTCACAGGAGACATATGACCCCAAACTTGGCCACTCCGAGGATCTGTTTGGTACGTATCCTTTGGTTGGCTTTGGCCTATCATTGTGCAGCATTGAGGGACAAGAGGAGGTGGCGTGCATTGATGCTCAAGTATTTGAGGACCTACGGCCAGAATAAAGCCACTTGGAGGAATGTAATTTACTGTCTCCAGAGGTGGAGGCTAATGATGATTAGACACAGTTGCCATCAGGTCAGCCTACAATGTCAACTGGAAAGGAGGATGAGATGGTAGACGAGGTGGTCGATGATGAGTCCACTGATCTGACATGGACTGTTGGCACGCATAGTCATGACAGCAACACAGAGGAAGATGGATATGTAGCACCAACACAGGCACCAAGGGGTCATGGTTTACCCAGAGTGAGAAATGGATCAACTGTTCCCAAGAGCTCCCCTGCTGTGCGCCAAGTCAGTGCAAGGGTGCGTTCAGTTGCTGTGTGGAATTTTTTTTCAGAAAGTCCTGCAGAGAAAAACATTGTAGTCTGTAGCATCTGCCATACCAAGTTGAGCAGAGGCCAGTGAAAAGTCAACCTGAGCACCACCAGTATGCATAAGCACATGGCAGCCAAGCACCCCAGTAGGTGGGCGGAACACCAGGGTACCAAATCTGCGTCTGCGGGTCAAACCAATGCCATGTTGCCTGGGCTATGTCCTTCAGAATCTTCTGTTCAGGAAGCAGGCACTCATACCTCCTGCCCACAAGCTGCAGTTGTTCACTCACAAAAAACATCAATCACTTCCACTTCCTTGTCCCAGCGAAGCGTCCAATTTTCTGTGCCTGAGAGCTTGGAAAGAAAGCGTAAATACCCAGCCACGCACCCGCAGGGACAAATACTAAACTCGCACATTGCCAAATTGCTTTCTATGGAGATGTTGCTGTTTAGGCTTGTGGGAACACAGTCTTTCCATGATCTCTTGGCTGTGGCTGCCCCACGATACAGTTTTCCCAGTCGATTTTGCCTGGTGTGCCGTGCCTGCTTTACACAAGCATGTGTTTTACAATCTGAACCGTGCTCTCACCAACGACATAACAGGGATGGTCCACCTAACAGACACCTGGACAAGTTGTTGTGGACAGGGACGATACATTTCTGTCACGGCACACTGGGTGAACCTGGTGGAGGGTGGGACAAAGGCGAAAAACTGGAACATCGCACATCCTACCCACACCAAGAATAACGAGCCCAACTTCTGTCAGAGTTTCCGCCTCTTGATATTCCACTTCCTCTCTCCCCTCCTCGTGCTCCTCATCCTCTGCTGAATTACTCTCCCCATTAATGCCAAGCTGGGACTTGTGCAGCAGCGCATCAGCAAAGAGGCAACACGCTCTGCTGAAGCTGATATGTTTAGGTCAGAAAGCACACACTGCAGCAGAGCTGTGGCAAGCTTTAAAACAACAGACTGATTAGTGGCTCTCCCCGCTGCACCTTCAACCCGGTTTGGTCATCTGCGATAATGGGCGTAACCTGATGGCGACTTTAAAGGTCGGCAAGCTGCTACACGTGCCATGCATGGCTCACTTGCTGAACCTAGTTGTTCAGAAATTTCTGAAAACTTACTGTGACTTGCCGTACCTACTTGTAAAGGTGCGCCGTATTAGCGCCCATTTCCGCCATTCCTCTACCGCTTTTCCTGCTCTTACAGCACTACAAATGCGCTTGAATTTGCCAAGTCACCGACTCATTTGCGACCTTCCCACGCAGTGGAACTCAACCTATCATATGTTGACGAGGGTTAGTGAACAGCAGAGGGCAGTAGCTGAATACCAGCTTCAACATGCCCGTCAGACTGAGAGTCAGCCACCACACATAACAACTGTCGAGTGGGTGTGGACATTTGTGAGGTTCTTGAGAACTTTGAGTACTGCACCAACCTCGTGAGCGGTGATCAGGCTATTATCAGCGCAACCATCCCGCTGCTGTGTCTCTTGAAACAATCACTGCATAATCTCAAAGAGGAAGTTTGAGTGCCCAGCATGTTGGCATGGAGCCAGAGTTCCCAATGGGTGTTACTACCCAGCCCAGCCAATATTCTGAGGCAACATTGGGTGATGAGGAGGAAGATGAGGACGGAGAGGACTTGTTTTTCTATGCTACCGAGGGGACTCGTAATGCTACAGAGGGGACACCCAACCAAAGCTTCATGTCTTTCCAGCCTGGATGGGCTGGAGAGGAGGAGGTGGAGGAGGAGAAGGAGGCAAGTCAGTGTGAGGAGGGGCTGGGTACTGTTTCTACTGTTGCGGACACAGAACATTTGCCTTTTTGCAGCTTGGCCCACATGGCACAGTTCATGTGTAAGTGTCTGTGTCAAGACCCTCACGTGATACACATTTTATCCAACAATAATAATAATAATTTTTATTTATATAGCGGCAACATATTCCACAGCACTTTACAATTAAGCGGGGACATGTACATACCATGAATTCAATACAATGTAAGACAGTTTAAATAGTTACATTAGGAGTGAGGTCCCTGCTCGCAAGCTTACATTCTACAAGGAAATGGGTGGACACAATACGTGAAAAGTGCTTGTGATTTCAGGTCTGGCAATTATAATAAGTAGGGATTTTCATATATAGCTGCATAATCCGGTCATCAGCCAATATGCGTAAGTGCAATAATCAAGTACTGAGTGCAGTTATCGTGTGCATGGAGGGTGTGGAGACAGATGAATAGTAGGGTGAGGATTCTGAATAATATTTAGATGGAGGGAACAGGGAAAAGTTAGTTTACTGAGTAGTTGAGGTGGTAGGCTTGTTTAAAGAGATGGGTTTTTAAAGCACGCTTGAAGACGTGGGGGCTAGGCATCAGTCGGATTGTCTGGGGTAGAGCATTCCAGAGAACTGTTGCAGCACGAGAGAAGTCTTGAAGACAGAGGTGCAAGGTTCGGATTATGGTGGATGTTCGTCTTAGGTCATTTGTAGAATGGAGGGCACGTGTAGGGCGATAGACTGAAATGAGAGAGGAGATATAAGGTGGTGCAGAACTGTGGAGAGCTTTGTGGGTGAGAGTGATGAGTTTATATTGGACCCTGTAGCGAATGGGCAACCAGTGTAATGACTGGCACAAGATTGAGGCATCAGTGAAGTGGCTGGACAAGAATATGACCCTGGCTGCCACATTCAGGATGGATTGGAGAGGAGAATGTTTGGTAAGAGCGAGACCAATCAGAAGAGAATAGCAGTAGTCCAGACGAGAGTGAATAAGAGCGACAGTAAGAGTTTTAGCAGTTTCAAAGGCGAGAAAAGGTCGGATTCTGGAGATGTTTTTAAGGTGCAGATGACAAGAGCGTACTGGTTGGCCACCTTTCTCAATCCACGGTACAAGGAGAAATTTCCTTGTCTCCTTTTGGAGCCACCGAAGAGTTTTACAATGGAATCGTTCAAAAGGGCCATTGTAGATCAGTTGCTGAAAACATCACCCTCAGACAATGCTGGTGGCAGAGGTACTGGCTCTTTTCAGCACCAAGGGATAATGGGGAGAGACATGAACACCAGCTCCAATAGAGGTGGGGGGGGGAAATGTGCACAAATTAGGCAATTTTCAATAAACCAGCACAACAGCAAGGGCTATCTGTGCCTGTAACAGTGCCAAGGAGGGATAAGTTGCAGAACATGGTCAAGGGGTACTTAAGTGACCATATGTGCATCCTTTCTGATGCTTGAGTTCACTTTAATTATTGTGTGTCTAAGCTGAACACGTGGCCCGACCTCTCCTTATATGCCTTGGAAGTGCTGGCCTGCTCGGCTGCTAGTGTGGTGTCTGAACGTGTTTTCAGTTCCGCTGGGGCAATCATCACTGATAGGCGCACACTCCTCTCCACGGAAAATGCAGACAGACTTACTCTGATTAAATTCAACAAGGACTGGATATCTCCACAGTTTGTAATCCCTCCAGATGACAGCAAGCCAACCTAAATTCACCAAAGATGCAGATTCATGCTACTTCTGTTAACGTCACCCCCTTCCCATAAAAACCAGTTTCCTTCCTTCGTCAACCATGACTCAGCCCATAGGGCTAATTTTTACAAACCCTATGCACATTGTGCAGTGGACAAACCAGGACAGAATTCCAACTGCCGCCTAACTACTATTTGTGATTGGAGGCCCTTGGAATGGTGGCTTCCTGCGTCAACTATGACTCAGCCCATAGGGCTAATTTTTACAAACCCTATGCACATTGTGCAGTGGACAAACCAAGACAGAATTCCTACTCCAGCCTAACTACTATTTGTGATTGGTGGCCCTTGGGATGGTGGCTTCCAAAATAGTGGGTAAAATGGTCTGGTGCGTGCTTGGTAGCAGGCAGTAGGAAATGTTTGGACTACTGCTTTGCGTAGGACACTATATGCCTTTTTAAGTGGACTAATGTGGACAGAAGGCAGGCTGTCACCCCAAAAACAGCGGGGAAAATGGGCTAGTGCGTGCTTTGTAGCAGGCAGTAAGAAATGTTTGACCTACTGCTTTGCTTTGGGCACTAACCGCCTTTTTAAGTGGACTAATATGGACAGCAGAAGCCAGGCTCTGACTGCTAAAACAGCAGGGAAAATAGACCGGTGCTTTAAAAAAAAAGCAGCATAAAATGCTACCACTCTGTGTGCTGGAAAAACATTGCTTTGCCTCTGACAAGAGTTGTTTTAAGATGGACACTGGAAGAACACTTTAACCTCTCCCTACCTAATACACAATCTCTCCCTCCCTGTACTCTGACTTTGTTGTGTGTCTTCAGCTCTGAAAAGAGCTATTTTTTGGTGGTATTATGGAGCTGGTGAGCGGCTCCTTTAAACTGTCCCTGCTCGAGTATCTCTCCCTCCCTACTCTACACTGAACTAATGCACACTGCAGGTAGCCCTTAAAAGGGCTTTTGTTTTATCAAGAGGCCTAAACACTCTCCCTAACAGTTCAGCGATCTCTCCCTATGCTTGTAAAACGTAGGCTCCAGACGCAATGTGCACAAAATGGCGGGGCTTAAATAGACCCAATGACGCTCGGCGGCCAGCCAATCACAGTAATGCCACAACCAAGATGTCTGTGACATTACTGTGATTGGTTAAGAAGCCCAGCATGCTTAGTGGCTGCAAACGAGGGGCCAAAACTGCAGGGCGGGACATCCAAATATAGCGAGCCGAGTACACAAATACTCGTTGAATAACGAGTAACCTGAATAACGTACTATCCGTGCGAATAGCAAATAGTAACGAATACACTCGCTCATCACTAGTTACTATGATAAGACCAATACCAATAAAAACCCAGGATACTTTGAGGCCCAGTTGTAAATCTCGCCTTGGAGCCAACAAGCTTCATGTTATTCTGCTGTAGTAGGGCTTGTCATGGTCATATGTCACGCAAAACAAATGTTGATGAAAAACTTTATTGAAAAAGTGTATTTACAGCACACAATTAATTCTGTAGATCTTTTCATGTTTATATACAACTACTGTAGTTATCCAATGTATTCTTATGTTGAATTATCTTAATGGAATTCACATAGAAAATACTGGTTCACAACAATAACAAAAGTAAAAGCTAGAATCAGTGAATACACATTTTCTTTCTGAATTATAAAACTGAAGAAAAGTTTGATCAAACTTTTATTTTTTTTATTCTTGCAGCTTGTCTTTGAAACTATTTTACTTTTGTGATTCTCTAGGTGTGTGTGTAACATTGACTGCTCCCACATCAGTTTCAACCCAGTTTGTGCTTCCGATGGGAAATCTTACGATAATCCATGTCAAATCAAAGAGGCATCATGCCAGAAACAGGAGAAAATTGAAGTCAAGTATTTGGGTCGATGTCAAGGTAATGCCTGCAGCAAAATTCATTTTGAAGACAGTTTTTCATTATTTCTGCCGACAGAATTGCTAAGATATTGCTAAATGCTTGGTTGGTTGGTGGAAACTTCAGCTCGTATTTAGGACACATAGTCAGCGTACAGGGTTATGAGTATCATTCGCTTGTCTCATTACATAATAGAGCTTGTTACAGCATAATACAGTCATGCAGGAAAGG
Source organism: Phyllobates terribilis (assembly GCF_046119375.1). Classification (NCBI taxonomy): domain Eukaryota; kingdom Metazoa; phylum Chordata; class Amphibia; order Anura; family Dendrobatidae; genus Phyllobates; species Phyllobates terribilis. Next base: position 291,661,323 of record NW_027362769.1, read on the forward strand.
GATCATGTGGTTCCTCAATAAAACTAGGACAAACTTAAGCAAACTATATTAACAGAATATAGCTGATTGTTTTCAACTAGTTCAAATTTTCTTAATAGGGTAATTAAAAAAAATCCATAACACTTATTCTCTATTTTGGGGGAGGAGGCTAAGCATATCCAGTTCATCAATTCTAAGTGGTACAGTAGGTTGCTTCCCCATCTTACAAGAGATCTTACAGCATCCTCACATATTTGGACTAATACTGTTTTGTGCCACTACTAAGCATGTATTGATAAGCAGATGTAAAAGTTTAAAGGGATGTTTCTATCTTGGCAAGCGACATATCGTTGGGATATGGAATCACTTGAAAAAGAAGGGCTGCAGCATTGGTTGTGTCCATGTGAATGAAGCTTTGGCTGAAGACATTTCTAGAGACAAAACCAAGATGCAGCAATGAAGTATTGCTACTGACCCTTTATTCCTAGTAATTTTGGGGTCCCAGAGATCACATCCTTTTAAAAATTCATATTCTAGTGTTATGCTCTCACCAAAATGAGAATACCCCTTTACGGTAATGGCAAATGGTAAAATGCGATTTTTTTCCTCTAAAGTAAATGTTTCTCTGTGGACAGTGAAAGTTATCTGCTGTTGTTCTATCCTTTACCGAGCGCTTTGAACATGACATCAGAAATGAACACACAGCATTGCTGTCAGTGTCATGCGGTGAAGGGAGAGACGCAAATAGTGAAATGCCGCTGAAATGTCAGATTTTGGTATGTGTCTAAGATGACACTTTTTAAGAAAGAAACATCATAGAACATGGCGAACTAAAGGACATACCCACTGAAATGTTTTGCAGAAATCTGAATCTTCCCATCTATTGGTGTTGATTTGTCATTTTTAATTTATTGTCTGTCACATTTTAGTTGAAACAATATGTTGTTTAGTCATCATTTTCTGTTCAGTAGTCAGATTTTATCATGTAAAAAAACATTATTCTGTGATAATGAAACAAAAAAGAAATAAAAACAGTCTGTGTGATATTTCAGTGCTAAGGGAGAATTCTCTGATTTTTAATTCTTCAATAATGTTTTTTTTTTCATTTCAGATGATTTATGATATGCTTAAAGGGAACCTGTCACCAGGTTTGTCCCATGTGAGATAAGGCCACCACTTTTCAGCCCTGATATACTGCATACTACTATGCTTTATATACAATATAAACTCAACCTGACCTGCAAGACAAGAAAAACACCTTTCATTATACTCACCTAGAGGGCGGTCCGGTCCAATGGGCGTCACTGGTCCTGGTCCGGTTCCTCCCTTCTCCTTGTGATGCCATCCTCCTACTTGCTTCATATGGATGACATGTTCTATGTCATTCAAAGTGTCTCCAGCATTGTTTTTCTGCCAGGCATACGCCTCTCTTCCTTGTCAAGGGCAGAGCAAAGTACTACAGTGCGCATGCTCAGGAAAAGACCAAAGAACCCCGGCGCATGCTCACTGCTTTACTCCACCCTAGTCATGGCAGAGAAGTCCGCATGTGCAGGAATGCGATGCCGGAGAACACTGTATGGATGACATAGGACGTGTCATCCACATGAAGCAAGAAGGAGGACGGCATCGCAAAAGAAGGGAGGCGCCAGACCAAGACCAGCGACACCCATCAGACCCGGCATTCTCTGAAGATTTATACTTACTGCACAGAGTTACTAGTTTTAAAGAGTTATTACAATCTTTTACATTTATGACATATCCGCAGGACATGTCATGAATGTATGATAGATGTTGATCCTACTCCCAAAGCTCCCACAGAAATATATGGAGAGCACCACTGCTGCTCATTCACCTCTCCTCTGACAGGACAGTGAGATGGATCGCATCATCTCTGCTGCCTGATATATTCTCCTCGGCCATTGCTATTCTTCTGCCTATCCCTGCAATCAAGCCATTCACTGGCTACCCAATTCAAAGCGACTTATGCTCAAAATTGATGCAATCTTCAGTGATCAGAAGACTTGTTTTGCTCTTCTCTTTCCTGCTCCCCAGTCTTCAGTGTCTCCTTGTCTCCTTATAGAGTATAGAGAACTTCAGAAGACATCCTAGTTATGTTAGATCCTTATTTTCTCAATTAGATTAAAATGTTGCCTATTTTCCTCCATATATAAAACTATATATGTAAATGACCACATGTAATTAAAAAAGTACTCAGATTTATTCATCCTAAAATAAATTATGAAGTTCATGCTACAAATAAAACTATACTTATAAAAACTGCATCCAAATCTTGATGAAGATGATTAGAGATGAGCGTTGTTCTACTCGAACTGTTCGCCAATCTCAAATTCGAGCTGTTTTGGGCGGTGTTCGAGCCGGTCGGCGAACACGAACAATTTGAGAAAAATTCGGCTGTTCGAGGTTATGTTCGATAACTGTTCGTGCACCAAAATCATAACTGGATTTTTTCTCAGTAATGATGAAAATTAATGTTAATACGCAGTTTGAGTGTACAGCGGGGCGGGGGGAGGGGCAGGGGATGGATCTCTGCAGGAACAATGAAGATCTCCATTTTTTTTTCTCTTTCCCGCATTTGCAGTGGGGAGGTGCAATCTGTCAGCCTATCAGCAGCGCACACACGGAGCGAAGTGCTTTTTTTCACACAAGCAAGGGCATGTGTGATTGGCAGTGTATGTCACATGTCCTTGCCCTATAAGACCAAGCCATTTTCCCCGTCGCCACCATTTTCTCACTGCTGCAGCTGCGTGTTAGACGGCACCGCTGTTGCTGTGTGCGCTATACCTTGTTAATTTCAAGCCAATTTTCGCACAAATATACAGATAGCTTGGGAGTAGAGAATAGTTGTGATTGCAGTCCTTTTAAGGACTAGGTTACAGCATTTCCTACGACTTTTATCAGGCAGGTCTGTGCTCTTAAATAGATAGATTGTGGGAGTAAAGACTAATTGTAATTGGAGTCCTTTTCAGGACTAGGTTACATCAGTTCCTATCAGTTTTTGCCAGGCAGGTCTGTGCCAGTGCTGTGCAAGTTTTTTTCACAGCATTTGGCTGAATCTAGCAAAGCTAATCCTTTTTGGCCTATTGCAGAGTGTGTTAGTCAGTGGAGTAGCCTATCTGTGTTGCAAGATATACCACCTGTGTATAGAATACCAATTTTTTTACTGCACCTAGTGAAGTAAAATCTTTTGGGCATAGCATCATTCTATTAGTCCATCTATACTGACCTCCATCAGGTTGCAAACTGAATATAATTTTTTTCTGCATCTAGCTCTGAAAAAATATTTGGGCTTCTAGCAGTGTGTGGGACTTGGTCTATTAGTCCATCTATACTGACCTCCATCAGGTTGCAAATTAAAAATATTTTTTTTCTGCATCTAGCTCTGAAAAAATATTTGGGCTTCTAGCAGTGTGTGGGACTTGGTCTATTAGTCCATCTATACTGACCTCCATCAGGTTGCAAATTAAAAATAATTTTTTTCCTCATTTATCTCTGAAAAAATATTTGGGCTTCTAGCAGCGTGTGGGACTTGTTCTATTAGTCCATCTATACTGACCTCCATCAGGTTGCAAATTAAAAATAATTTTTTTCTGCATCTAGCTCTGAAAAAATATTTGGGCTTCTAGCAGTGTGTGGGACTTGGTCTATTAGTCCATCTATACTGACCTCCATCAGGTTGCAAATTAAAAATAATTTTTTTCTGCATCTAGCTCTGAAAAAATATTTGGGCTTCTAGCAGTGTGTGGGACTTGGTCTATTAGTCCATCTATACTGACCTCCATCAGGTTGCAAATTGAATAAAAAAAATTTCTGCATCTAGCTCTGAAAAAATATTTGGGCTTCTAGCGGTGTGTGGGACTTGGTCTATTAGTCCATCTATACTGACCTCCATCAGGTTGCAAATTAAAAATAATTTTTTTCTGCATCTAGCTCTGAAAAAATATTTGGGCTTCTAGCAGTGTGTGGGACTTGGTCTATTAGTCCATCTATACTGACCTCCATCAGGTTGCAAATTGAATAAAAAAAATTTCTGCATCTAGCTCTGAAAAAATATTTGGGCTTCTAGCGGTGTGTGGGACTTGGTCTATTAGTCCATCTATACTGACCTCCATCAGGTTGCAAATTAAAAATAATTTTTTTCTGCATCTAGCTCTGAAAAAATATTTGGGCTTCTAGCAGTGTGTGGGACTTGGTCTATTAGTCCATCTATACTGACCTCCATCAGGTTGCAAATTGAATAAAAAAATTTTCTGCATCTAGCTCTGAAAAAATATTTGGGCTTCTAGCGGTGTGTGGGACTTGGTCTATTAGTCCATCTATACTGACCTCCATCAGGTTGCAAATTGAATAAAAAAATTTTCTGCATCTAGCTCTGAAAAAATATTTGGGCTTCTAGCGGTTTGTGGGACTTGGTCTATTAGTCCATCTATACTGACCTCCATCAGGTTGCAAATTAAAAATAATTTTTTTCTGCATCTAACCCAGCCAATAGTTTTGGCCTAATACCACAGTTTGGCCACTCAGCTCTGCTCGGTTACCATCCATTGTTTTTTTGTGCAAACAACTCCAGAGTTGTGAATTAGTTAACCACCAAAATGAGTGGAAAAAGGCCTGCTGCTGGTGGAAAGGGGAATAGGCGTGTTGGGAAGGGGAAAAAAGGTTGTGTCCGTGGGGTAGGTGCAGAAGAAAGACCATCTTCCAGCCAAACTAAAATGTCTACTTCTTTTAGCGGACAATGTGATAAGATCCCTTTCTTACGGCCACGCCAATCGCTACAAATTCCAGATGAGGCACAAAAACAGCAGGTGCTTCAACGGATATCAAGTGCTCCTTTAAGTGGGCTCTCCTCCACATCAACTTCAACATCACAAATACTCCAGTCCTCAAAGGTGTCACCCAAATCGCACTTGCTTCCTCACAGCTCCCAAATCTCCAGCTGCCCGTCTGAGTATGAGGTAGAACAGATGGTTGAGTCTGCAGAGCTGTTTACTCATACTATAGCCTGGGAATCAGAGGTCGACTCCAGCGCTTCTGTGAATCCAGACGAGGAAATGATCTGCACTGATGCCCAGAATCTTTGAGTCGGATCCAGGACCAGACGCAGAAGGTTCTGACCATAATGTAGACCCTCATTCCCAAACTGTAACTCCTGTTGGTGGAGACAATGAGGAAGACGATGATAAGACTCAAATACCTGATTGGAGCGACAACTTTAGTTTTTTGTCAGGGCAGGAACAGGTTGGCTCTGAGGACGACGGGTGTGATAACGCACAGGGTGATGATGATGAGGTCGGAGATCCCACTTACTGTCAACCCACAGTCAGCCAAGAGATGAGGTCAGCAGAGGAGGTGGAGGAAGATGCTAGTGACGACGAGGTCAGGTTGCGCCTTCCTGGACAGAGACGTAGTACTGGAAGCACGTCAACAACTGCATCCTCAAACACAACTCTGCCTCTCACCACAAGTCGTGGTGGCTCTTCAGGTCGCATGGGTGCTAAGCCTTGCATAGCCTGGGCATTTTTTCAGATCGATAAAGATGACCCAACTCGTGTTATCTGTAACATTTGTCAGCAAAAGCTAAGTAGAGGCCAAAAAATACATAGTTTGAGTACTTCATGCATGAACCGGCACATGGACATGAAGCATAAGTTGCAGTGGGAAGCTCAGTGTGCTACAATGCGGTCTAGCCGGCCGGGCCAACCACCGTCTGCCATATCTTGTGCATCCGCGGCCTCTTCATCCTCTGTGACTGGGGGGACAGCAGTCACACCTGTTTTGGGGCGCAGACCTGCCACCTCTTTACCCGCAACAGCCAGCGTGATTGGCAGGTCATCATTTTCTTTGGAGGTGGTAACACCAGCTGGTCTTGAGCGCTGTCCGACATCGATAGCACCACCTTTGGATCAAGGCAACCTAACATGTCCGCCTGCATCTTCCTCACAGACCGGCAGTTTGCCGGGGACACCCTTATCAACCCCGTCTAAGCACAATAGCCAGCCCTCGGTCCCTCAGATGTGGACAAGGAAAAGACCATTTCCTCCTAGCCATGAGAAAGCTAAGAGGTTGAATTTCACCATCTGCAAGCTCTTGGCTACAGAAATGCTGCCTTTCCGCCTGGTGGACACAGAGGATTTTCGAGACCTTATGTCCGTCGCAGTGCCCCAGTACCAGATGCCCAGTCGGCACTACTTCTCAAAGAAAGGTGTGCCTGCGCTCCACCAGCATGTCGCACACAACATCACCGCTTCTTTGAGAAACTCTGTGTGTGACAGGGTGCATTTCACCACAGACACTTGGACGAGTAGGCATGGACAGGGGCGTTACATGTCGCTGACTGGGCACTGGGTAACTATGGTGACAGCAGGACAAGGGGCTGCTGTCCAAGTCTTGCCGTCCCCACGAGTTGTGCGTCAATCCTCTTTATGTCATTTTTCCTCCACTGCTTCTGCCTCCTCAACCTCCTCTCGGTCTTCCACCTGCACCCAAAGCCTGTCTGGTCATGCCACAAGCTTTCTAACTGCGCAGAAGGGATCCTGCACACCTCCTTACTATGCTAGCAGTAGGGCTCAACGTCATCAGGCGGTTTTTACATTGAAATGTCTGGGAAATGTGAGTCACACAGCTGAGGAGTTGTGGTCAGCTCTGGAGAACCAATTTCATGAATGGTTGTCTCCACTGGACCTGAAACCAGGGAAGGCCGTGTGTGACAATGCTGCAAACCTGGGTGCGGCCCTTCGCCGGGGCAATGTCACACACGTGCCTTGTATGGCTCACGTGTTGAACCTGGTTGTCCAGCAATTTTTAGCCCACTATCCCAGACTAGATGGCCTTCTGCAGAGGGCACGGTCGCTGTGTGCTCACTTCCGCCGTTCGCATCCCGCAGCTCAGCGACTTACATCTCTACAGAAGTCGTTGGGCCTGCCACTTCACCGGCTAAAATGCGATGTGCCTACCCGGTGGAATTCAACTCTGCACATGTTGCAGCGACTGTGTCAGCACCGACAAGCCCTGGTGCAATACGTTCTGACATATAGCCTGGGCCAACGAGATTCAGAGGTGGGGCAAATCACGCTGGAGGAGTGGTCTCAGATCAGGGACCTATGCACCCTTCTGCACAGTTTTGAAATGGCGACGAAGATGTTTAGTGCTGACGATGCCATTATCAGCATGACTATTCCGGTGATTTACATGCTGGAGCACATGTTAAACAGAATTCGGAGTCAGGTGGTGGCACAAGAGGAGGTGGAGGAAGTAGAGGAGGAGGAGTTGTATGCGGAAGGGCTAACATCTGCAAGGTCCAGACGGTCGGCAGCACCAAGGCGGCAGGCATGTGAGGGTGGGGGAGATGGTTTAACCAGGGCGCATGGTAGCAGCCAAACTAGTGAGGAAGGTGCAGGAGCCCAGGAAGAAGTGGAGGACGAACTGATGGAAGACTCATCAGATGAGGGAGACCTTGATCACATTTCTGTTGTGCGAGGTTGGGGGGAGAGGACAGAGGAAGGAAGCATGATTGTTACCTCGCCACCAACACAACAGGGACTTGGTGCTCCTGGATGCGCAACACACATGAGTGCCTTCTTGCTGCACTACCTGCAACATGACCCTCGAATTGTGAGAATTAGAAATAATCCTGACTACTGGGTTGCCACACTGTTAGATCCCCGGTACAAAAGTAAATTTGCAGAAATTATTCCTGCCATAGAAAGGGATGCACGCATGCAGGAGTATCAGCAGAGACTGTTGCAGAATCTTACATGTGCTTTTCCACAAAATACCAGTGGTGCACGTAGTGAATCTCACAGTTCCAACTTGCCAACCGTGGGACCGTCAAGTGTTCAGCACTCAAACCGTAACAGAACCACAGTATCTGCTGGTAACATCAATTTTGCGGAATCATTTCACCACTTTTTTAGCCCATCCTTTGCAAGGCCACAGGAGACAAGAAGTCTGACACATAGTCAACGCCTAGAGACGATGGTACAGGAGTATCTCCAAGTAAACATTGAAGCCACGACTGTGTCACTGGACCCTTGCTCTTTTTGGGCTTCCAATCTGGATAAATGGCCGGAGCTAGCCACTTACGCCTTGGAGATCTTGTCATGCCCCGCAGCCAGCGTTCTGTCTGAACGTGTGTTCAGCGCTGCTGGTGGTGTGCTGACAGATAAGCGCACGCGGCTCTCCACTGGTAATGTAGACAGACTCACGTTCATAAAGATGAACAAATCATGGATCCGAAACGACTTTTCTACCCCTGTGTCATCCTGGGGAGAGTAAAAGCTTGATGATTGGTTAAAATCACCCTACCAACCGTTTTAAGCTTTCAAATTACTAATCATGTTTATCTGTATCTTGACTGGAAAATAATTTGGGCTTTGTAGCAGTGTGCAGCACTGATCCTATTAGGCCATCTATAATAAGCTTCACCAGATTTAAAATTAAAAATAATTTTTAGCTGCATCTAGCCCGGAAAATAATTTTGGGGCTCCGAGATGCGCAAGACACATAAGTGCCTTCTTGCTGCACTACCTGCAGCATGACCCTCATATTGTCAGAATTCGAAGTAATCATGACTACTGGGTTGCCACACTCTTAGATCCCCCAAACTTTTCGATCAACCTTTTCATTTTAATAAAGACCAAAAAAATGGTCATTTTTGAAATTATAAGCATTAGCAGGTTGTTAGAAACTGAAATCAAACAGTTTTCAACTCAAAACTTTATTCTAGGTGATGTTACATTTTCACATAGGACCCCTTGTTCGAAAGGAGCTTCTGAACTCTCTCGTCCATTGAATTTGTCAGGTTTTGGATGGTTTCTGCTTCAATTGTTTTGCATGAGGACAGAATACCCTCCTAGAGCTGTTGCTTAGATGTGAACTGCCTCCCGCCATCATAGACACTCCTTTTAATGATGCTCCAAAGGTTCTGAATGGGGTAGAGGTCAGGGGAGCATGGGGGTCACACCATAAGTTTGTCCCCTTTTATGCCCATATCAGCCAGAGATGCAGATGTTTTATGTGCAGCATGAGATGGTGCATTATCATGCAGAAAAATGATCTTGCTGTGAAATACACGGTTCTTCTTCTTGAACCATGGCAGGAAGTGCTGTTTGAGAAAATCCACATACATTATGGAGTTCATCTTTAGCGCCTTCAGGGATCCTAAAGGGGCCGACAATCTCTCTCCCCATGATTCCAGCCCAAAACATTACTCCACCTCCTCCTTGTTGGCGCTGTAGCCGTGTTTGCGTGGGGTGTCCATCAACCAGCCATCCTCCACTCCATTCATCTGGACCATCGAGCGCTGCACGGCACTCATCCGTGAACAAAACAGTTTTGAAATCAGTCTTCATGTAATGTTTGGCCCACTGGAGCCGTTTCTGCTTGTGTGAAGTGGATAGAGGAGGTCGACAGGATGGCGTATGCACAGCTGCAAACCTCTGAAGGACCCTGCATCTTGTTGTTCGGGGGACGTTGGAGGCACAAGCAGCTTCAAAAACTTGTCTGCTGCTATGACAAGGCTTTTTTGCCGCTGCTCTTTCAACCTGACGTAATTGCCTGTAGGAAAGAGTCCTCAATTTGCCCTTATCAGCACGCACACGTGTGTACTGTGAATCAGCTACATACTTCTTGATTGCCAAGACACTTCATCCTGATCATCGCACAATGTTGATTGTAGTCATGCCTTGACCTAAACACTCCACAATTTGTTGCTTCTCAGCAGCCGACACATCCTTTTTCTTTCCCATTTTGGCAGAAAATGTAGGCTGCTTAATAATGTGAGAGAGCCTTCTTAAGTAGTCTTGCCTTTATTGGACACACCTGCCAAACTAATTAGCACAGGTGTCTGCAATTGCTTACAGTGATATAAAGAGCCCTGACACACATCACCATCAATGAGTTTAACTGACAAACAAACAAATTCTTCCCTTATCACTCCTAAACACTTTTTGCATAATAATTTGGAACGCGGTGTACATGTGCTTTTCCACAAAACACCAGTGGTTCACGTAGTGAATCTTACAGTTCTAACTTGCCAACCGTGGTCTGTATGGAATTGTTCAATAAAGGGCCCAAAATTAAGATAACATAGATGGGAGAGGTCTCTATGAATAGGAATTCCTAAGTATTTGATACCCTGTGAGGGCCAGGCAAAGGGAAAGTTGGACTGGATGGAATCCTATATGGATTTAGGGAGGGAGACATCGAGGGCCTCAGACTTCGCTGCATTGATTTTAAAATTTTACCATGTAACAAAGTGATCTATTTCAGCCATAACAGCAGGGATGGATATATGTGATTGAGTGATATATACTAGGACATCATCAGCAAATAGAGAGCACTTGTACTCGGTGCCTCCCACCTCAATCCACCTAATATTGGGGTTATGGCGAATTGATGAGAGCAGGTGCTCCGTCACTAGGATGTATAAGAGAGGGGACAGAGGACATCCCTGCCTTGTCCCATTGGTGATTGTGAAAGGTGATGAAAATGTTCTGACGCACCCCCTGGGCCTTGGGACACCCGGAGCCGGACCCTTTTTGGTGGATGCTGGTGGTTGTAGTCTTCGTGGCGGCGATCCGGTTCCGTGGCTCAGGGCGGTCAAACCAGTGGCGGAACTATTTATGTGGTTTTGATGTTTAAATGTCCGACTACGCCACCCGTGGATTGCGGTCAGAGTGAACCGCCGCTACAGGGCAGACCGCTAAGGCTGGTGTTGTGGGTGCAGCAGAGCGTAGCATAACTCCCCACGGGAGGAGTATAGCCTCAGGGCAGTGTATGCGGAGGATGGGGGTGATGGTGCAGGGCAGCAGCAGTAACGACACGGAGTCAGTGATGCAGTTCAGGGCCTTTACTCACAGTTCTTATTATCCAGACCACGTCTGCAGGTAACGGCTGCCCACGTCGTACTGTGCTCACCAGGTGAGGGGCTCAGACAACTCCCAGATAACTTTGGAGCGCTTCACAGGACCCCCTTTGTGTGTCCTTTGTCTGGCCTTTCTTACCAACACTTCTGTCCGGCTGCCTCGGGCCTCCTCTTGGTAAACTTGGCGCCAGTTTCCCTGACCCTATGTGGTGCCTTCCTAGCGGGTGGAGCAAGGGGCTGCGCCACATAAAATGTCAGAGCCTCCGGTTTCTAGCTGAGGGTCGTTTCCTGCCTCCACTAGTTCGGGGACTGGTCTCCCCCTTTGGCCTGACCCCTCCACGCAGGTGGATTCGGGCGTGCGGTGGCGACTCGCCCGTCCGCACCCCTGGGATCCCTTCATTCCTCGTTCCTGGAGCCTTCTCTGCTCCTCTTCCTTCCTTCTCCCTCTTGCAGGCCTGGGCCTCTGTTACTAGGCCCGCCTCCGGAGCAGAGCTCATGCAGAGCCCCTGCTCCCTGCCACTTCTGCTCAGACTTCTCTGCACTGAACTAAGATGGTGCCCACCTTTTATACTCCCTTCTCAATGCACCCAGGAACTGCTTCCTCCCTGCTCCTGCACTGCAGGGTTCCCCTTCCTCAGTGTTCCCTCCCCCCACTCCAGCCAGGGACAGGGACTGTCGTGCCCATCTCAGGGGCATATTGGTCGCCCTGCCCCACGGCAATGTGGTGTAATGCATGCAGGTGTCGGGTCCTGATCCACACTCCATCCTTATCTGAGAGTGAGATATCACACCTCTGGGTGAGGTGCAATACGTCTGTAGCAACCGAGCCCTCGGTGCTACAGTTCCATTTATCTTCAGCCTAGGTGACGTATTGTGATACAGGGCCGTGATTTTGGCTATAAAAGGGTCCCCTAGACCCCTACCCCAAGCTTTTTAAGAGAATCATATATGGCGTGCCAGGAGACTCTATGGAATGCTTTCTCAGCATCCAACGAGAGTATCTACTTACAAATTTTTAACTGCATCTAGCCCAGGAAATACTTTGTGCCTAGTAGCAGTGTCTGCTAGTCAGCGGATTATCCCGGCTGTTAAGCAAGCTACACCACCTGTAGTTTGGACACTTAATTTTTTCAAAGGAAATGCTTCGGGACCACGGGATACTTAGTGAAGAGCATCAGGAGGCACCCCAAGGCATAGGGGCTGGGACTGGCACTAGGATGCCTTGCGGTGGACAGCCGAGCTCGATCCTTATAAAAGCTTTTTAACTGCAGCAGCTTTAGTGGACGCTACTGGAGCTGGAATTACGCGGCTGCTGGCATGAGACTTGCCCTCCAATAGATCCTTGTAAAAGGATTTAAAGTGTATTCATTCAAATTAGAGGGACAATTTAAATTAAAAAGCTTAGAGCTGCCTCCACCACAGGGGGGCTCTCTCGACCCACCAGCGGCCAGCACCAGTATTGGGAGAGGGGGGCTGGCCGTCAGGGTTCACCGCGGCTCTGGCACAAACCCGGCGACACGGAGGTGGCACGGGCAGGAGCGGACTGGCCGTCTCGGCTTCTCACTTTTTGGATTTTAGAAGGGCATGACATGCCTATATCTGTGTCTCCCCCTCCTTTTACTCCTCCACCTCTTTTCTTTTCGCATGACTATATGTACTTGTCACTTTTCCATGTGTTAGTTGTGTCTTCTGAGCAGTTTGTCAGCTTTTGGACACCTTTGAAGGTGTTTTCTATGTGTTTCTATGTGTTATTGTTTGCCTGCCATTGGTTTTAACGGTGTTCGAAGGTGTTCGACGAACCGAACCGAACTCGAACACTACGGGGGTGGCTCAACACTAAAGATGATCAATGATGAATTGTATCATGTGTGGATTGTACGCTGGCCGGGGTGTGCTCGGCATCATCGTTACCTGCATCTAATGACAGAGCTATCTGCTTCTCAATACAAATAAGATGCACTTATAGCTATGAGGTGTGGTGTATGTTCTGATAAGGAGAAGGGCATAGACTGTACTTACTTATATTAATTATTGAAAGTATTTAATTTTATTGTGGTACTTATCCTGATGGATTATGATACATGCATCTAATAGTGACTAATGTGTATATCTGGACTTATTTATCCTTATGGAGTATGATATATTGATCTAATAATGATTATTCTGTGTATTTAGACCTATTTAACTGGACAATAGTTTTTGGATATAAACTACCAATGTCCATACAATATGTACAGTACTGACCAAAAGTTTGGACACACCTTCTCATTTAAATATTTTTGTGCATTTTCTTGACTATGAAAATTGTACATTGACACTGAAGGCATCAAAACTATGAATTAACACATGTGGAATTATATACTTAACAAAAAAGTGTGAAACAACTGAAAATATGTCTTATATTCTAGGTTCTTCAAAGTAGCCACCTTTTGCTTTGATGACTGCTTTGCACACTCTTGGCATGCTCTTGATGAGCTTCAAGAGGTAGTCACCGGAAATGGTCTTCCAACAATCTTGAAGGAGTTGCCAGAGATACTTACCAGTTGTTGGCCCTTTTGCCTTCACTCTGCGGTCCAGCTCACCCCAAAACATCTCGATTGGGTTCAGGTCTGGTGACTGTAGAGGCCAGGTCATCTGGCGCAGCACCCCATCACTCTCCTTCTTGGTCAAATAGCCCTTACACAGCCTGGAGGTGTGTTTGGGGTCATTGTCCTATTGAAAAATTAATGATGATCCAACTAAACGCAAACCGTATGAAATAGCATGCCGCTGCAAGATGCTATGGTAGCCATGCTGGTTCAGTATGTCTTCAATTTTGAATAAATCCCCAACAGTGTCACCAGCAAAGCACCCCCACACCATCACACCTCCTCCTCCATGCTTCACGGTGGGAACCAGGCATGTAGACTCCATCCATTCACCTTTTCTGCATCGCACAAAGAAACGGTGGTTGGAACCAAAGATCTCAAATTTGGACTCATCAGACCAAAGCACAGATTTCCACTTGTCTAATGTCCATTCCTTGTGTTCTTTAGCCCAAACTAGTCTCTTCTGCTTGTTGCCTGTCTTAAGCAGTGGTTTCCTAGCAGCTATTTTACCATGAAGGCCTGCTGCACAAAGTTTCCTCTTAACAGTTGTTGAAGAGATGTGTCTGCTGCTAGAACTCTGTGTGGCATTGACCTGGTCTCTAATGTGAGCTGCTGTTAACCTGCGATTTCTGAGGCTGGTGACTCGGATAAACTTATCCTCAGAAGCAGAGGTGACTCTTGGTCTTCCTTTCCTGGGGCGGTCCTCATGTGAGCCAGTTTCTTTGTAGCGCTTGATGGTTTTTGCAACTGCACTTGGGGACACTTTCAAAGTTTTCCCAATTTTTCAGACTGACTGACCTTCATTTCTTAAAGTAATGATGGCCACTCGTTTTTCTTTACTTAGCTGCTTTTTTCTTGCCATAATACAAATTCTAACAGTCTATTCAGTAGGACTATCAGCTGTGTATCCACCAGACTTCTGCACAACACAACCTGACAGGGCACACCTGTGAAGTGAAAACCATTTCCGGTGACTACCTCTTGAAGCTCATCAAGAGTATGCCAAGAGTGTGCAAAGCAGTCATCAAAGCAAAAGGTGTCTACTTTGAAGAACCTAGAATATAAAACATATTTTCAGTTGTTTTACACTTTTTTGTTAAGTATATAATTCCACATGTGTTAATTCATAGCTTTGATGCGATCAGTGTGAATGTACAATTTTCATAGTCAAGATAATACAGAAAAATCTTTAAATGAGAAGGTGTGTCCAAACTTTTGGTCTGTACTGTATGTGACCCCTGGTAATATTGGTATGATATATCCCTTTTTGTGCATAGGTAAATCTAGGGTACTACAGAGATAGACGACACTGAGCACGGGCACTGATTTATAGGATGCTAATCACCGCAGTTAGGTAGTACCTCAAAATAGGGCCAACCTGGATTTGTTATCAAATATCTGGGTGTTTATTTTAAGATTGTCGCAACTGTATTAAGTATTTTTGGATTGTTTGTCTGGTATATTTTTAAATAATAACAAATAAATGCATGTTTTTAGGGGATAATTTGTTAGCTGCATATATGTTTGATCCTTTTGATGGTATTTATTTTTGTAAACTTTCACGTATAGCTTTTAGTCATTTGGAATATTTCTGAGAAAATATGCTAAAATTGGGATTTGGCAGTTCATTTGATTTTGGCCAAGAAATTTGATTTTCTCATCTTTTCAAAATGAATCGAATGTCTCTTATTAAACATTTGGGTTTCTCAAGACCACACAGCATAATAAACATAGGATGAAGACACTAAAATAAAAATAATACTCACTGCTCATGACCCTGTTTGCATAGCTGCCTTTTTGGTTGTTCTGGTCTTCATTAACAGGCCACTGGTCTTCCTCACACCATGGACTATATTGGGTGTTCAGAGCCTTCAGCACCTACTAAGCCTTGCATGATCAGGAAGTCACAGCCTGCCATGATGATGCACTATTGAAATGTCAAAAAAATTCTGAAATTCTGATTCTCGTGAATCTGATTCACTCATCTGTAGTGTACGTCAGACAGAAGAGTCAGGACATAAGGTTGGTGCACATGTTTGCCATGGTAAACATGCACACATGATTATTGAAGGGTAGCTTGGAGCCTGTTATCAGTAACACTACACTTAGATTGCCATGGATCAATGTCTAATACAGGGACACAATCACTGTGGTACCGCACCTAGTCTAAGTGGAATGTATGTTCTACATTAGGGCAGGTAGAACTGAATTATAATACAGTGTTTAACATGTTGGCTTTAAAGGGAACCTGTCATGTAACATAATGCTATTAACCTGCAGTTATGGGGTTAATATGCAGGTTAATAACTTTCTGACAACTTGCTGCCTTGACACTGATAGCCCCGCTGCCTTGACGAAATACATTTTATTGCCTCTGGCAGTATTTGGCTTCCAGTTAAAGGGGTGGTTCTGGCACATTTTCAGTCACCACTCAGTGCATAGAGAGCAAAGGCTGTAAGCATGCCCCTGGCACTGACTGACAGCCGGCTTAGCATTAGCTTTTAGTCAGTGCCAAGGGCGCGGTTACAGCCTTTGATCTCTATACACAGAAATGGTGACTGAAGCAACACCGGTGCACCACCACTATGATTGGAAGCCGAATGCTGCCGTGGGGAATAAAGTTAATTTCCTCCTGGCAGCAGGGTTCTCAGTGCTGACGCTGCAGGTTGTCAGAATGCTATTAACCTATAGATTAACACCATATCTGCAAGTTAATAGCGCTATTTCAAATCATCAGGCTTGAAAAAGGTTCTCAGTTAAACCAGAATGTCACTAAGTCCCAATGGGCTATTAAATCACATTTTTAATTTTTTTATTAAGCTGAGTGTTGCCTTAATTTTTTTTCATTATTGTGAGGATTTGTCTATGCCTTGAAGTTTTGACACCCGATTATTGCAACTGCTTGCTGGTGCTGCTTTTAAATCTCTTTTTTTCTTGATAGCTAGATAGATAGTTAGATAGACAGAGGGATAGAGGGATAGATAGATAGAGGGATAGATAGATAGAGGGATAGATAGATAGAGGGATAGATAGATAGATAAAAAAAATTGAAAAACAGCAGCATCAAGACAATATGGTGCAAAACCTCCCTGGCAAAAACCAAACCATCCAGACAAGAAGCAACAAATGGAGGCAGCATACCCTAAAATGTTGAAAAAAACAATGGTTTATAAGCCCGTGATGGTTGGCAGTGTTTCAGTTCTAAACCTGTTTGAGGAAGGTTCACACTTCAGAACTGAAACATTGCCAACCATCACGGGCTAATAAACCACTGTTTTCTGCCACATTTTTTGGTGTGCTGCCTCCATTCATTGCTTCTTGGTAGATAGATAGGTAGGTA
The DNA here is from genome assembly GCF_046119375.1 of Phyllobates terribilis. Classification (NCBI taxonomy): domain Eukaryota; kingdom Metazoa; phylum Chordata; class Amphibia; order Anura; family Dendrobatidae; genus Phyllobates; species Phyllobates terribilis. The sequence continues at coordinate 291,678,112 of NW_027362769.1, forward strand.
GGTAGATAGGTAGGTAGATAGGTAGGTAGATAGGTAGGTAGATAGGTAGGTAGATAGATAGGTAGATAGATAGGTAGACAGATAGATAAGCCTTTAAAAAACTTAGGCATACATTTATATTCCGAACAGGTAATAGAATAGTTAACAATATTTTTATAATCATTGCATTACATTTCAAGTATCAGGGCAGTTATTAGCAATAATCTGAAAATCATTAATTATAGGATACAAATAAAAAATCAAAGTGCCTTTTTAGACAAATAAGATGTGATTGAAGTACAGCCTTTTATTGCCTTTTTTCCCCAAACACCTAAACCTGTGCCAGCAAGATTGCTATTAAGGCTTAACTATTGTGACTTTATATTCCACGTAGAAAAAGCTTTGTTTCCCTTTTATTTGAAAATCCATTGCACAACATTAATGTACTTTATGAGCTTTGCACTCAACTGGTTTCATGGGGATTCGGATTCAAAATATTCTAATTGTGAGTCAGCTCAGTCATGCTGATTCCTACTAAGCATCTGTGTATTTACAGCACATAATTCAGGCAAAATGCTTTAAATAAAAGCTGCCTCCAGAGAACGTTTTCTTGTTTCACAGCCCTTACCTTTTCAACAAAGCTATTTACAAAGGCTATTTTCCAACATAACTTTAATGTAAAGCTCCAAAATTTCTTATATCAGCCACTTCTAAGATGAACATTCTTTTCAAAGTTACCAGAGGAATATCTTTGTATGAAAACATGTTCTTTCAATCATCTGTTTTGGTAAATGTACAGGACTGTTCTTCTTTGAACTCTTCCCAGCAATAATCCTTTGTCCTACATAGAAATGTAGCACAGTATTAAGATCCTTCTATCAACTTGAATATCCCACTTTCCATTGAAGAAATTACTGAATGCATAATTAGGATGGAGGAGTAGAACATATAAAAAAAACGCATAAATGGGAAAACAGCATATACATTTATACAGAATTGTCGTCAGAAAATAAGTGGCTTTATTATATCAGTTTCAAAAGACATTTTGAGATTCAAGCCCTAAAAACAGCAGGAAATAGTTTCATAGCAATTTATTTCCAGCGTAAACATTATGGAGAATATACATCAGAAATAAGGCTTCAGTAGAGTAGAAAATAGGGTGTTGATAACATGGCCTAAGGGCATCACCCTCCTGTTAAAGAAAAAAACATGCTTATTTATATAAGATTAAAGGGAACCTGTCATATAATAAAATACTATTATACTAGTAGCATACTGAAGCTGTGAGGTTGCCGCATTGAGAGCCCCACTGCAGGGAAGAAACTAACTTAATTCCTTTCAGCAGCCTCTGGCTTTTAGTCATGGAGGAGCAGCCGGCTGGGCTTCAGCCACCATTCAGTGCATAGTGAGCGGCAGCTGCAACCACAACCTGGCACTGACTGGCAGCCGGCTCAGTATTAGATCCGGCTGTCAGTCAGTGCAAGTTCTCAGGCACAGATTTTACAGGAAAATTCCATTCAAAGCGAAGTTATTCTCTGCAAATTGAATGTTGCCTACTATGCTTAAAGGTCTGTTAAGACCTCAGAGCATAATAAAAATATGATATATATACATACAAAAATGAATACTCACCATACTGCTTACCTTTTCAACCATTTCCACAAACAGCTATCCATCCTCTTCTTTTCTCTTTCCTCTGTTGTATGCAATCTTTGGCTTCTGCACTTAAGGCTGTGTCTTCTAGAAGGACTAGGGCTTGAAGTGAGGTCGACCATGTTGTCACTCAGATGTCACACATCGCAATGTTGACTTAGGGCATGCAGTGATTGGTTGATCTCGAAGCCAGGGCCTGGAGTAAAGGAGGTTAAAAGAGAAAGAGAAAATAAGAGGGGCCAAAAACCAGTGGGGGCAGTAGGGCAAGGGAGCAGTGTGGGATTAGCACTGCAGCCTTGCTGCTCTGGGGTCCTGGGTTCAAATCTCACCAAGAAAAACATCTGCAAGGAATTTGTGTGTTCTCCCCATGCTTGTGTGGGTTTCTTCTAATTACTCCAATTTCTTGCCACACTCCAAAGACTGATATGGAATTTAGATTGTGAACCCCAATGGGGAAAGTGCCGCTAATGCCTGTTAATAGCTCTGGAGTATGTTGGTGCCATGTAAGTAAATAAAATAAATACAAGAAATGTCTGTGCACATAAAATACTGTAGTTTAAAGGATTTACTATTGTGTACATAAACTTGCTAAATGTGCATAAGGTAAAAATCAATTGAGTCTTTTTCTTCCAGGTGGCACCAGTTAGTTTCAAGATGTGGCACTGCACTTGTAAATATTGAGGGCAGTGTAATATAGTGGTTATTAGCTATTAAAACATGAGCTGACAGTCTCTTAAACACAAAGCTAGACAGATTAATTGGGATCACACAACCGCATATTAGAATCTGCTATTTGGTGAGCAAAGTAGTGCAGGAGAAAGAATTTCCCAAATGTGGCATGCAAAGAAACTGGATCTAACTAGTAACATTTGCTTCTTTACAGAATATACCATAACCAGTAAGACATGATCAATCTAAAAAAGAACCGTAAAGATTTTCATATTAGACTTATTATTATAAAGTTCAGCAGATCATAAACCAAAACCAGAACAAATGCTCCTGTGGATGGAGTAGTCGGGAGAGACACCTGAAAGTTTGGCCAAACTATAGTTTGGTTGACAGCTATATATTTTATATGGGGCCCTTTAGTCATGATGATAGGTACTATTGTATATTTCACAGGGGTAGTTCACTTTTTGCAATCCTCTGTGTAAGAATGGTATTCTCAAAATTAGCTGATCACAAGTTTTCTTTTGCTGGGAGCACAATTAATTAGATGTTCAGGGGACATGAGGCATTACATAGTGCTTATTACAATTATTGGCCGTTGATGTAGTGAAAATAGATAGAGACGAGAGACACTCTTTGTAATTGGTCTCTACTCCTTCCCATTAATGGAGCCCCAAGCTAGGAAACCCCCCTTTACTGTCTAAGAAAGTCCCAATGGGGTATTTAAATTGGCTTTTCTAAACTAGACACATAACTCTTGCATGCAAAATAACATTCAAGGCAATAAGTGACAATTTATGTTTCAGTGCAAATGAAATCAGAATGGAACTCTTATTTTATTTTTCTAATGGTCCAATTTTGGAAAGATGGTAATATTATAGCTTTAGAAATGAGTATCACGTCAGAGAAAGTTTAAAGCAGTATACATTTTCTAAAGCTGGAAATTAAAGCTATAATACTGACTGTTTCATCTACTTTAAGTGCCAAATTATAGTCTCTTGCCACTACTTTTTAAAGGTTGCATCAAATTGATTTCATTCCATATTTTCTATCAGTAATATGCGTTCACTGGAATGCAGATGACTATACAGTTACCACAAAATGTGCGAAATACATCAAGCAATGCTGCTTTTATTGATTTCTCTACATTTTCAGCATTTGTAGCCATCTCCTTATAAACAGCTTTTTCTAGTGTTAAATCTTAGGGCTCTTTTCTTTACTAACCATTTTCATCTCTCCAATAATTATTGCAGTTTTTAAACTAAGAAACTTTTACAATTTATGGAATTTGCTTTCATACTTATATTTTAGCTATCAAGTGATGCAATGTGGACTTTCCTGTTTGTTTTACTATGAATGTATCCTATCGTTTCACATCAATTGATTTTCTAGAAACACTTTTGAAATTCCATTTTTCTTTAACATTTTAAAGCAGATTCAATATCCCTTGCTTTATCCCTTGTGGCTCAGTCCACCATGACGTGAGGGAAACGTCCATGTGCATCAAAACTGATTATGTGAACGCCATTGGTTGTAAAGTTGGTTATTGAGATGAAACATTGATTACGGAGCATTTATTTAGTGATCTAATCAAAATATCAAAAAAGAAACCTGTTTACCATTCTCCAGTACCATAACTCTAAGCACTGCACACTGATCTATGTAGAGGTGACTGCGAAATCTAAAGGACAATAAAGCTGACAAATTGTGCAGTTAAAGTCACATGCTCAATGCTCCCATCATTGTTTAATCATTTCTAGCATTCTCTTTAATCTCTAAGCAACAACAAAAAGGACTGATATTCTATATGCTTTACTGCACTGCTAACACATTGCAAACATAAATACACATCTGTAATAGGCCACGTAATGAATCGTGATGCAATTTTTTTTACAGGCACCCTGTCATAAAAAAAATTCTGCCCTAAACAGGTGTATTTTACTCTGAAATGCTAGTGTTTCCGAGTAAACATGTCTTTAAAAGGTGGTTGGGGACTATGTATCCTTAGCCGGCTTCTCCCTGCTCCACTCCAGGTCACTATGTGTTTACATAGGAAGAGCCCTGTGAGTTAAAGGGATCAGGGCGAGGAGGAGACAGCCAGGGATCCGCATCAGACAGCCTAGACACATGGGCCCCAATTCATCAAAGCTTTACTCCATAATTCTTTCATAAAAAAAAAACTTTGAAAAGTTGAAAAATATTAAAATTTGAGAGTCAGTGGTTGATACCTTTTAATAGCTAACTGAAAAGATGGTGACAAATAGCAGCTTTCCAGATTACTCAGGTCTCTTAATCAGGCATAGTATAACGCAAAATCTGAACAGTCAAATAGATAAAGAGTGTGAAAGTTTATTGTCCTCGGATTGGGGTCTGGTCCAGGGTTGTGATACCCCCAGATAGTCTAAGAAGTGCATTCCTTAAATGATGTATAAATACATAAATACATGTGACACATTCATTCCTGCTCTGAATGTGTCAAACATTGTCATAAGTTTTACCTCCCAGACTCTTCTGTCTCTCTGAGATTGGAAGTTAGCTTTCAATATCAGCAATTTCATGTTCATGATGCTGTGATCATGGCTGCAAAATTTTTTGGCAACAGGTAGATCTATTTTTTCCCCAGTGGTCAATAACTTTTAATGGCTAACTAAAAAGATGGTAACAAATAGCAAGCTTTTGCGACTACTCAGGTCTCTTCATCAGACATAATATAACACAATTTCTTTTATTGCATAGCAATGAGAATTTACCCTTGTTCTACTTTTTTGCCCGGTCTCTCTCACATGCAGACCTCTAGTTGGACATTTGGTACATATAATGAGGTACATTACAATAGTTGTAGTGCAGCTGAAAGTACCTGGAATCTTGTGGTCCTGATGTGAGTTGGAAATCTTTATCTTGTCTGTTGTCATTATAAATGGACAGGTTTTACATTTTTTTCCAGTTGCAGGGATCGGTTCCTCTTCTTGTTGGAGAGGACAGGGAGCTTCTGACCAGAATGTGCTCTTCATACCATCTGGGGTAATCACAACCCTGGACCAGAATGTGCCTTTCAGACCATCTGGGGTCATCACAACCCTGGACCAAAATATGCTCCTCAGACCATCTGGAGGCATCACAACCATGGATCAAACTGTGCTCATCATACCATCTGGGGTCATCAAAACCCTGAACAAGACCTCAATCAGAGGACAATAAAATTTTCACACTCCTTATCTATAAACTGCTCCAGTATTTACTGCCACAACTGTTTCTCCTCTACCCATATTCAAAGTACTGTCTCACATCACTTGTCTTATTTACTGCACTATTGCTATGTATCTTTGTGTATAAATATGTGAACATGGTACAAAGATATATTTTTCCGGTATTAAAAAGTCAAAATACTTTTATGCAATGTAGGGTACATTTTTGATGTTTTCATGCCAAAATTGCCCAGCTCCAACAAAATAAGCGGAGCTCAAGCAAGACATAGGCTAAATGAGGCATTGCGGACCCACCAATCTTCAAATTCATGACGAGTAACGGCATTACTTACAAATTTTACTCTGATCCCAGACTAGAGTAAGATTTGTGGTGACGGGCCACTTTGTGTCTCACTTGAATCAACAGAAAAGAAGAAAGGACAAAGGGGCGCAAATGGGTGAAACCTGAATGTAAAGGGGTTAAAAGAAACTGGTGGGGCTCACCTTACTAGGTTGTGAACCCCTGCACAACCTCTTACAAGACAAGAGGGAGATGCTGACACAGTTCGCACACCGCAGGAGGGCTGTAGACCGGCAGTCACGTGTCCCAGCGTCAACACAGGTCCTGGAGCGATCACATGTCGCTGGCAACTCACACACCACTGGAGGGTTGGATTCCAGTGGTCATGTGACCAAGCATCAGCAAGGTCCTGGAGAGACAAGGGGTAAAGGCAAGGTCCTAGAAAGTCTTCAAGCAATTGGCAGCTCCAACGCAACCCTCAAAGAGGGAAGTAGGCAACAAGGAAAAAGAAAAAGAAAAGGCGGTTTGGAAGGAGGGCCAAATAGCTAGGATGAGGCAAATAAGTGGGATTAAAATATATAAAAACTATATAATACTGACCATGTCATGGTCAGTATTATATAGCTGACCATGACATATTCAGCTATATAATACTGTGCCTCTGTAATATTCCTTTTCACCTGATTAAGGCGTTTTTTTCCGCCGAAACGCATTGTGATTAATAAATAAAAAAATGTAATCCCACTTATTTGCCTCATCCTAGCTATTTGGCGCTCCTTCCAAACCGCCTTTTTCTTTTTCTTTGTTCACTTGAATCAACAGTCTCTTAATGAACCGGGCTCCTCACAGTCCACTTTGCCTCCTCATCGAGTCATCATGAAAAACGCTGGTCTTGATGAATTGGGGCCATAGTCCCTCTATGGAAATTCACAGTATGTTCACTTTGAAATGCCACAGATTTTCAGGGTAAAATATCCCAAGCTTCATTTTCACAATCAGTGTCTATTTCATGCTGCCTGAATCTGATAACATTTTGTTTAGCCCCTTGACACAAAATGACGTACAGATTAGTGATGTGCGAACGTGCTTGCCACTGCTCGGTACTCGCCCAAGCATCACGGTGCTCAACAAGCTCGGCGAGTATTTCCGGGTTGCTCGGGCGGGAGCTTGTGTCTCTGCCATGCATGTTTGGTGCTCTTTAGAGAGCCAATGAACATGCAGGGATTGCTTGCCACGCACTGTAATGCCGTAGCCTTGTTGGGTTGGGCATTACAGTGATTAGCTGATCGCACAGCGTCATCAGGTCTATATAAGACTTGGCGCCGCTATGCTCGTCACAGTCTACCCCAGAATCAGTGAGAGTAGGGACAGCTGCTGCTGAGTCGGGGATAGATTTGCTTGTTTAGAGTTAGTATAGTTATTCCACAACATATATATGTCAGTCTGATCTAACAGTCCTTCTGAGGACTAATCCACGTGCATATTTTCAGTGGTGAAGGTGATAGCAGGAGTTAGGCAGGCAGGCAGTGTATGTGGCAGACTGCAGTGCAATGATACAGCCCAAGAGGGTCCATTGAACGTTCTGTCTGCTGCTACTGTTCTGACATACAGTATATTTGTAGACATAGCCCCATATATCAGGGGCCAGGGCCAATTTTTTTTTTTATCTTAATCCTGATAATTTGCTTAAAAAGCATTCCAGAGTACACATTTTTTTCTGCTCCATTTGCTTGTTAGTACTGCAGAATAAAGCCAGATCTTTTCCATATTACAGCGATAAAAATCCAGAAATTTGAAATGAATGTGGAAAATTTTGGCTTACATTTTCATTTTGTTGCAGTGTGTCAGTCAAGCTGTTCACACTAAGTCTCTGAGAAGAATAGTATCACTAAACTACAGGCCTGCTTTTTAAAACCGTGGTTCTCTGTCAGACGTATCACAATTAACTGTGTTCCAAAATCAGCCATTTCTGCCTTCCATTTCATTGCAGTGTGTCGGTCAAGATATTCATACTAGGTCTCTGTGAAGAATAGTATTAGTAAATTACAGGCCTGCTATTTTAAACCGTGGTTCTCTGTCAGACGGATCTCTCATATAACTCTGTTCCAAAATCAACCATTTCTGCCTTCCATTTCGTTGCAGTGTGTCGGTCAAGCTATTCACATTAGGTCTCTGTGAAGAATAGTATTAGTAAATTACAGGCCTGTATTACATGGTTCTCTGTCAGGCGTATCACATATAACTGTATTCCAAAATCAGCCATTTCTAATGAACTTGGAAAATATTGTCCTCCATTTAAAATTGGCAATGTGAGTGGCATGGGACGGGAAAGTGGACATGATGGTGATGGTGCATGCAGAGGCCGAGGCCGAGGCCATGGGCAAGCTGAAATTGTGCCACAACAAACACCCACATCTTATCGCCCGACCTTCCTTTACCAATTGCTAGGGGACCGCAGCACACCACTATTGAACCCAGAGCAAAGTCAAAAGGTTGTTGGTTGGATAGCAGATAATTCTTCCGGTCACTTTGCAACTACCACTACCACCCTGTCTTCCACACGGTCAAGTCTCAGTAGCCGTGAGTCTGGACCACATATTCCTCCCCCTGATCCTCCTTCCTCCCACCATGCCGAGTGCCCGGAGACAACTGATTCCACACTTGGACACTCAGAAGAGTAATTCACTTTTCCATTTTTAGATTCAGGCCTTTCGCCCGGCCAGTTTCAAGCGAGTCAAAAGTAGAATGCGTGTAGCGATGCCCAAGTATTAGAGGAGCCACGTTCACACAAAGGCAACAGTGGGAAAGTGCAATTACTGTTACAAGAGGTGGATGATGATGATGATGAGACACAATTGCAAGAAAGTCAGGAGGACAACCAGGGAGCGGAATTGGAAGATGAGGTGGTGGATGATAGAGTAACTGACCCAACCTGGCAGGGAGACATGCAGAGCGAGGACAGCAGCACACAGGGGGAGGGAAGCATAGCACCACAAGAAGAAGCAGTGTGGTGGCCGCAGACATAAGGCGGAAAAGCGTTCCTCATAACACCAACACAGCGGAAGTTGCCAGTACAACTGTTAGGTCTTCCCGAGTCTGGTTTTAAGGACTCTGCAGATAAACCCAAAAAGGCCATTTACACCAAACTTTAGGCCAGCATCAGCAGGGGTAGCAAAACTAGCAGCTTGACCACCACCAGCATGATTAGGCACATGGAAGCAATGCACCCTACTAAGTGGGCCGAACTCCCGGGTCCAGAAACAGTATCTGCGTATGACACCACTGATTCTTCCACTGTTGTGCATGCACACCAATCCCCTGTCCATGGCGCATGTGAAGATGCCTTCCGCCCTGCATTTGTCATTGCACACTTTCAACTAGCACCATCAGCAAGGACATCCACGTCCTTGTCCCAGCGCAGCTTTCAGTTGTCCCTTCTCCAGTCCTTGGAACACAAGCGAAAATACGCAGCCAACACCCCGCAGGCCACACTACTAAATTCACACATTTCGGGACTGCTTGCACTCGAAATGTTGCCTTTTAGGCTCGTGGAGACGCAAGCTTTCCGCAACCTGATGGGGCAGCTGTCCTTTGATAAATGGTCCCCAGCCGCCACTATTTCTCCCGGTGTGCCGTCCCCGCATTACACGAGCACGTGTCCCACAACATTAGCCACGCCCTCAACAAAGCAGTTACTAGGAAAGTCCACCTAACCAAGGACACGTGGACAAGTGCTTGTGGTCAGGGATGGTACATCTCGCTGACAGCACACTGGGTTAATATAGTGGAAGCTGGGACCCAGTCGGAACTTGGGACGGAACGCGTCCTCTCGACGCCAAGGATTTCGGGTCCTGGGTCAATCAGGGTTGCCCCCAAATTCTACAACTCTTGCACCTCCTCCTCCTCCTTCTCTCCTTCTCTTCAGCCTCCATCTCTGAAATGACCACATCAGTCAGAAGCTGGATGCACTGCAGCACTGCCTTGGCCGAGTGGCAACAGGCTGTGTTGAAGCTAATATGCTTAGGTGACAAACCGCACACCACTGATGAGTTGTGGACAGCTCTGAAAGAGCAGGCAGATGTGTGGCTGACACCGCTGAACCTACAGCCAGCCATGGCAAGCTCACACACGTACCATGCCTGGCCCATGTGCTTAACCTTGTGGTTCAGCGGTTTCTCAAAACGTACCCAGATCTGTAGCATCACGTTGGAACTCTACATTACAGATTCTGGGAAAGATTTGTGAGCAGAAGAGGGCAGTTTTTGACTACCAGCATCAACACGGCCAGCAGTATTCAGGTCAGACTCCACACATAAGACCTCAGAAGTGGACATGGATGTCAGACATTTGTACCATACTCCAAAACATTGTGGAGTCCACCAAGATGGTTAGCGGCAATGACGCCATAATTGGTGTCACCATCCCTCTTCTATGTCTTCCGAAACGCTCTCTGCTCACAATTAAAGAGGATGCATTGCAGGCGGAGCACGATGAGATGGAGCAAGGAACCATAGAGGGTAATTCCACACAGCCCAGCCTCATCTCATCCCAACATGGATTGGGTGATAATGAGAAAGAGGAGGAAGAACAGGAGTTAGTTACCTGCGCTATAGACAATACCTGCACAACTGTCATCTGTTTAGCGTGGATGGCCTGAGGACAGGGTGGAGGAGGATGAGGAGGAGAGCATGGTCAGTCATCCTCTTGGTGAGGACACAGAACTCTTGCCTCTTTGCAGTCTGGCACACATGGCTGAGTTTATGTTATGCTGCCTTTCCCATGACCCTCACGTTGTCCAAATTTTGGATGACATCCATTACTGGTTGATGACACTTCTAGACCCACGCTACAAGGAGAACTTTCTGTCTCTTATGCCCTTGTTGCGGAATTATTAAAAAAATTCCCATCTGAAAATGCTTGCGGCAGAGGTCACAGTTCATTGAACAACCAAGGAGTACAGGTGAGAGAGACACAAATGCAATCCGTCAGAGGCAAGGGAACAGTGTCAAAGTTCTGAGACAGTTTTCTCAGACTTAGCCGATCGTACCAACATCCTCTGTTTTTCCTCTGTGCCTTATAGTTATTGGGTATCCAAGTTGGACACGTGGCATGAACTGTCTCTCTACGCCTTGGAGGTCCTGGCCTGCTCTGCTGCTAGCAATTTGTCAGAGCGGGTTTTTTAGTGCCGCTGGTGGAATTATAATTGATAGGTGCATCTGCCTGTCAACTGAAAATGCTGACAGGCTGACTGTTATAAAAATGAACAAGGGTTAAATTGGGCCAGACTTCTCAACACCACCGAATGATAGTAGCGTAGCATAAACTCAAATACAGTGTCTTTTTTTGGGAGGTCTAACTCTATTTGCATGCAACTCTGTCTTCACACCCAGACATGGGTATAAGCTTCCTGATTTTGTCTATTTTCTCTTGTCCTCCTCCTTCTCCTCATCCTCCACCACCATATCACCGCAATATCTACCATATCACCGTATCTACGTCTCTTGCAAGGGACATTGGAGTTCCTCCAAATTTTTGGCAGCTGTTGCATTCACTGCATAGGTAAACAGTATGGGAGACCCACTTCCTAATAATGGGAGCATTGTTTTCAGGAGGCCCTTCGACCTCTATGTCTCTTGCAAGGGACATTGGAGTTTCTCCTGATTTTTGGCAGCTGTTGCATTCACTGCATAGGCAAACATTATGGGAGACCCACTTCCTAATAATGGGAACTTTATTTTCATGAGGCCCTCCGACCTCTACGTCTCTTGCAAGGGACATTGGAGTTCCTCCAAATTTTTGGCAGCTGTTACATTCACTGCATAGGCAAACAGTATGGGAGACCCACTTCCTAATAATGGGAACATTGTTTTCAGGAGGCCCTCCTTCCTCTATGTCTCTTGCAAGGGACATTGGAGTTCCTCCAAATTTTTGCAGTCACTGGATAAGCAATAACTGTATGGGAGACCTACTCCTTTCTATTGGAAACATGTCGTTACTGTGGCCCAGCTCTATGTGTCTTTAAATTGGTATTGGGGTTTTTCCTAAATTTTGGCAGCCATTGGACTTACTGCATACCCTATAACTGTATAGCAGGCCCGCTCCTTTTTAATGGAACATGTCGTTACTGTTGCCCAGCTCTATATGTCTTTAAATTGGTATTGGGCTTTTTCCTAAATTTAGTCAGCCGTTGGACTCACTGCATACCCTATAACTGTAGAGCAGACCTGCTTCTTTCTAATGGGGACATTTCGTTACTGAGGCCCACCTGTAAGTGTCTTTAAATTTTTATTGGGGTTTTTCCCAAATTTTTGCAGCCCTTGCGGTCATTGCATGGGCACTACCACTATAGGAGACCCACTCCTTTATAATGGGAACATTTTTTTTACTGAGGCCCTCCCCTATAGGGGTATTGGGGTGCGTCCAAATATTTCACAGCCCTTGCAGTCACTGCATACCCAATAAAAGTATAGGAGACCCACTCTTTAATAATGGGAACAACAAAGCATTACCGACTGCTGTCCCTTTAAGAATAGTAAGGGCCGCCTGATGGTCCTATAAAAATAGTGTTTGTGACTTTCAGAGTCCCACCCTCATAAATGAAACAGGATGTGTCTGATCATGTCTCACACACCACATGGCAAGGTAAGGTAGTAATATGTTAAAATGACATTTACCGGTGAATGTACTTTTCAACGTTGAAAGCAATGCAAAAGTGCAAAAACGCATCAAAATCCCTACTTGTGAACATAGCCCAAGGGGTGGAGAAGCATTTTTGTTTTTGTATATTTATTTTGCATTATAAACAAGTCATTACCCTGAAAAGGATGTTCCATAACATTTTTCCCAGGAAAATACATTTTGATTTCATTTTTGTATGTTTTTTTGTGAGTCCGTAAAAGTGGCGTAATACTTCTGACAACATTGTTGACAGCAGTGACCAGGGAGTCAGAGATGCTTCCAGGGGTCTTCCCCATGCTGTTCCCATGTCATTTGAGCATTGTTCCCATCAATTTGGACAATTTTTAGGCCCTCTGCAGACCGCTGAGGGGGGCCACCGGAAAAATTCTCGAGTTTCCCATAGACTTATATTGGGCTCATTACTTGGATCGAGCACTTGAGCTTTCCAATTTGCTTGACCCGAGCAATGTGTACCCGAGCATTTTAATGCTCGCTCATCACTAGTACAGTATGTTTGCACTTGGGTGACGGTATGTAGAGAGGACTTAGGAGCTGAGCACTCTCCACATGCAGATGAAGTTGGTTATACTACATAACCGGCATCTGTGCCTATCAACAATAGCTGGAGTTGAGCACTGATCGCTGCTGTTAACCATTTAAATGATGCTGTCAGTCTCTGACAGGAGCATTTAAATAAAGTTGTTGTCAATACTAATGCACACTAGTTACTATTTCCCCTCCATGACGTGTTTGCGGGATATCGATTGCTTAGCTGGGGGCCACACTGTCCCTGCCATCTTTGTATTCATGTGAAATTGAGTTTTATAGTAGGCCATAATTTTTCACTATATACTGCAAAACTGTGGCTCCAGTATATAGTATAAATGATCAGACAATCACAAGTTTAATTCCTCCAAGGCTGTGGTCCCCAATCACGCTTACCTTCAGAACCACATTCAGCTCTGATAGATGGTCTTGAGACATATTCAGTGGGACCCTTTTTTACTTACATCATAGTGACACCAAGAGCCTCACAGTCCCAATATAATGGCAGCCAAATCATACCAAAACCTTGTGCCCAATCTCCTTTTTAGGCATTATATTTACTTTCTTGAATACCAAACATTACCACCTTTCATTATTCTTTCATCAAGCTCATTCACAACATTACCACACCCAACTTTAAGCACCCTTCTAACTGGCAGTATCATCCTGTCTCCAGTTTACTATATTTATCCACACCACTATACGTGCATCCTGATCTGCTTTTCTGTGCAGGGCTACTCATAAAAGTCACCATCTGATGGCCTTATCTTCATAGTTGTTTGCTAAACCTGTGGCTAATGCACCAACCTAGCCGGGCGCCGCAAGTCATCCAGCAGAGGTCCGCAAGACACATGTGCCTCTCCAGCCACAGATTGGGGACCCCTGCCCTTAGAGAACTTAAAAATAAAGTATTATATATTAAAATAAAATGTTTTAAATTAAAAAATAAAATCTGAATCACCCCACTTTCTCCCCATAAAAAAAAGCAATAAAAAAATATTTTGTATAGCTCCATCCATAAAAGAATGGTCTGTCAAAGTCAATTAACCCATTTGGTAGCTGACTTAAAGAGAAGAAAAATCTAAAGGACAGAATTACGATTTTTTTGGTCATCCTAAAAAAATTGCAATAAAAGTGATCAAAACGTCATGTATACCCAATTTAATATCAATAAAACACCCAGCTTGCAAAAATAGTCCCTTACACACTCATAAGGTCAATTGACAAAGCTAAAAATATTAAGGGTCTTGGAAAATGTAGACACAAACCCAATTTTGTTTTACAAGTTTTTGAATTTTTTTCAATCTTTGCTGTAATAGTACTGATCTGGACAATCATGCTTCCGGATCATTTTTACCATGCAATGACTACCTTAACAACAAAACCACAATAAATAAAGAATTTAGAATTGCATTTTTTTACCATTTTACCATGTCATCCTACTTGGAATTTTTAGCCAGTTTTTTAACACATTGTATTATTAAATGGATGATGTTGATTAAAACTACAACTTGTCCGCAAAAACAAGCCCTTAAATGCTTAGTGGATATAAAAGTTTTGGCTTGGAAAAAGGGAAGAGAAAATTTCCTATATAATCACGAAAATTGGCGAGGCGAAGGGTTAAGAACTTTTACAAAATCTATGTATTTATAAAAAAAAACGACCTCCATGTGTCTTTGTGAAACATATCAGAGACACACTGAAATACAGTACAATTTATGATGCAGTTATATGACTGTACATGAGGACTCAATGATCCATGATTACTGCAAAATAAAATTTCTTAAATTATTTTCCTAGAATTTTAATTTTCAATATGTCTTATCATCATAATGCCCTTGGAAACGCTTCTGCAGAATTAGAATATTAATGACCTAATAATGGGATAGGCCAGAGGTTTCAAACTCGGCTAGGTATATGAGTAGCACATAGAAAAAATTTGACTGGCCGCATACTTTGCAGGACAAGATTGCATTTTTAGTGTTACCATATTTTTTTTCTATACACCTTTTTGACAATTTTTTGTCAAGTTTTTTGGCAAGTTTTTATAGATTGGGTTGTTACGGATGCAGTGATAACAAGAACTTTTTTTGTTTCCTTTAGTTTGTACGTAAAACAGCTTTTTTAGTTGCAAAATATTTTTCAATTATTTTTTCATGCTTTATTTTGAGATTTTTCTTACATTTTTCCTTTTTTTATTTTTTTGTCCCCAATTGGCCCCTTATAGTAATATTGTCTATCAATTTGCACTATGTATTAATGCTGGCCAACATCTTATAGTAATGTCCCCATCCTGGTCCCTATCTTTTAATAATGTCCCTCATCCTGGTCCTCATCTTGTCATGTCCCTCATCCTGGTCCTCATCTTGTTGTCATGTCCCTCATCCTGGTCCCCATCTTGTAGTAACATCCTGATTCTGGTCCTCATCTTGTAGTAATGTCCCCCGTCGTGGTCCCTATATTGCAGTAATGCCCCCATCCTGATGCCCTGTGCTGTATATGGCGGAATAAAAAGACAACCTCATCTTACGTTCATCGTGGAGTGGACGCTGTCTCTCTTTGCTCTCTTGCTGTGAATCTCAAAGTGGGTTCCTTGGTAATTGGAGACGTGCCTCCCATTTATGGAGTGCTGCTAGCCATACTTTCTTCTGGCCCATCCTGATCCCCATCTTATAATAACATCCCAGATCCTGGACCTCATCATGTAGTTATGTTCCTAACTTGCAGTAATGTCCCCATCCTAGTCGCTATCTAATAGTAATGTCCCCATCCTGGTCCACATCTTGTACTAACATCCAGATCATGGTCCTTATCTTGTAGTAATGTCCCCCATCATGGTCCCTATCTTGCAGTAATGTCCCCATCCTGGTCCTCATCTTGTAGTAATGTCCCTCATCCTAGTCCCCATCTTGTAATACATTTTCCATCTTGTAGTAATGTTCCTATCCTTGTCCGCATCCTGAAGTAATGTCCCCATCCTGTTTCTCATTTTGTAGTAATGTCCCCATCCTGGTCTTCATCATGTAGTAATGTCCCCATTCTGGTCCCTCTCCTGTAATAATGTCCCCATCATGGTTCCCATCTTATAGCAATGTCCCCTATCCTTTCCCCTTCTTGATGTAAGGTACCCCACCCTGATGCCCATCTTGTAGTAATGTCCCACATCCTGGTCCCTATCTTGTAGTAATGTCCCCTATTCTTTTCTCCATCTTGTAGTAAGGTACCCCACCCTGGTTCCTATCTTGTAGTGATGTCCCACATCCTTGTCCCCATCTTATAGTGATGTCCTCCATCCTGGTCCCCATCTTGTGATAATGTACCCCACCCTGGTACCCATCTTTAGCAATGTTCCCATCCTTGTCTCTATCTTGCAATATTGTCCCCATCCTGGTTCTCATCTTCTAGTAATGTTCCCATCCTGGTCCTCATCTTGTAGTAATGTCCATCATTCTGGTCCCTATCTTGTAGTAATGGCCTCCATTCTGGTCACCATCTTGCAGTAATGTCACCATCCTGGTCCTCATGTTGTAGTAAAGTCCCCCATCCTGGCCCCAATCTTGTAGTGAGGTTCCAATCTTGTAGTAATGTCCCTATACTGGTCCATATCTTGTAGTAATGCCCTCATTCTGGTCCTCATCTTGTAGTAATGTCCCGCATCCTGGTCCTTATATTGTAGTAATGTTCCCCATTCTTGTCCTTATATTGTACTAATGTCCCCATCCTGGTCCTCATCTTGTAGTAATGTTCCTCATCCTGGTCCCTATCTTGTAGTAATGTTCCTCATCTTGGTCCTCATCTTGTAATAATGTCCCCATCCTGGTCCCTCTTTTTTGTAGTAAAAACCCTATCCTGGTCCTCATCTTGTAGTAATGTCCCCATCCTGGTCCTCATCTTGTAGTAATGTCCCCATTTTGCACTAATGTCCCCATCCTGGTCCCTATACTGTACTAATGTCCACCATCCTGGATCCCTTCTAGTATTAATGGCCCCCATCCTGGTCCCTATTTTATAGTAGTGTCCCCATCTTGGTCCTAACTTTTAGCAATGTTCATATCTTGTAGTAATGTCCCCATCTTGTAGTATTAGCACCCATCCTGTTCCCGTTCCCTATCTTGCTGTAATGTCGCCCATCCTGGTCCCCATCTTGTAGTAATGTCCCTATCTTGTAGAAATGTCCCCATCCTAGTCCCTATTTTTTAGTACTGTCCCTATCCTGGTCCACATCTTGTAGCAATGTCCCTATCATGGTCCTAAACTTGTAGCAATCTCCCCATCCTGGTCCCCAGCTTATAATAATGTCCCTATCTTGTAGAAATATCCCTATTCTGGTCCCCATCTTGTAGTAATGTCCCCATCCTGGTCCACATCTTGTAGCAATGTCCCCATCCTGGTCCTCATATTGTGGTAATGCCACCATCCTGATCCCTATTTTATACTAGTGTCCCCATCCTGGTCCTCATCTTGTAGTAATGGCCGCGTCCTGGTCTCTATCTTGTAGTAATGTCCCCATCCTGGTCCCCGTCTTGTAGTAATCTCCCCATCCTGGTCCTCATCTTGAAGTACTGTCAAAATCCTAGTCCCTATGTTGTAGCAATGTCCCCATCCTGGTCCCCACCTTGTAGTAATGTCACCCATTGTGTCTCTTTCCACACACGCATTATAAAAATCCTACTCACCTGACCTTAGCAAACAGTGTCCTCTTCTCTTCCACATCTGGGGCAGCACATGGAAGTGATGTAATATGCTACACACGACAGGCACGCCAACGTCAGCAGCCAGCCTCAAATTGGCCAGTGACTGGTATTACAATTTAGAGATCTCGTCTCTGCGCTGTGACACGTTTCAAATGAATATATGTCTAAGGATGCAAAGTCAACTGATAAGAAGTGCTGGCATTCTGATCCCCCTGGACTGGGTCGCTATTGTCACGGGAGCCCCGGTGCCTGTGGGCTGCATAATGCAGCCTGAGGGACTGTATGCAGCCCATGGGCCTCGTGTTTGAGACCCCTGGGATAGACCATCAATATCAGAGCTGTGGGGGTCTGACTCTTGGCACCCCTTCCGATCAGCTGCTTGAAGATTCCTTTTCATTATTTGCATCTATCTGCATCTACAGATATCACAAGAACCATCTGTACGGATGTTTATATTTCCTGCCACTGTTTCTATTCTATTTGCGCAGCACAGCTGGTCCGAGTCCTCATACAAAGTAAATGAGTGGCTGCTTATGCAAATACTGTAGGCAAGTAATGCTACATATGTGCTTAGTAGCAGATGTGCAGAGTATTGAAACATTAGCCTAATAAATCCAATAGGAAAATGCTACTATAGACAGCAATGTCAAAAACTAAGAAGCCCATTCAAACAGCTAACTGGCAGAAGATACTGATATTGATCGACTATTCTAGTGATAAGCCATCAATATTAGAACTAAGATAACCCACTAAGCTTCTGTAACATCCATGATGTGCAGATGAATATGTTGATATTTTAATGCTTTTGATGTAGAGGCTATCTTGAGCAATTTTCATATCTAGGTTAATATCATACATTAGCATGGATATAATGAAAATTAAATTCTCAATAGCACAGTCAATTTCTAATTGTCTTCTTATATGTCAGAAAGGTTTAGCATAGATTTGAAGATACGTGTACTCTCCTATTGCGTTACCATGGGCATTATGATAATAAGTTATTTTGAAGATTAAAATGCTTGGAAATTTTCAGTGTCTATTCAACTGTAACACTGGGTATTTTTAATGTTATCTCTTAGTTGAGATCATGGTATTGAGTTAACACTAAATAGCTGTAACAGTTCCTTTTATCTTACCCTACACCCCAGTGTTTTTATTAACTTCTTTTAAACTTTTCATGAAAGCAATGGTAGGTCAGAAAGATTGAAAGAACTACCACTAACATGATCACACTTAAATTGACTCACAATTTTTTTTTCCTTTATCATATATATGATTAAGCCCCTGTTCTGATCTGTTATGAATCTGGTTTCCCGTGGTGGATTAGTCAAGTCATTAGTCACCATTTAAGATTATTTAAGACATTAACACTGAGATGGAGCCATTATTCTCTTAGATGTAACTGTGCATAGCTACTTGTGTTCTTTATGATATTGTAGCTTTGTCAAGTCCACTTTATGGGTACACTGTAATATTCTATAAGCAAGGTAGTGATATGGAATAATAATAATAATAATAATAATTTTTATTTATATAGCGCCAACATATTCCGCAGCACTTTACAATTAAGCAGGGACATGTAGAAACAATAAATTAAATACAAGGTGAGACAGTTTAACAGTTACATCAGGAGTGAGGTCCCTGCTCGCAAGCTTACATTCTACACGGAAATGGGGGGACACAATAGGTGGAAAGTGCTTGTTATTTCAGGTCAGGCATTTATAATAAGTTGGGATTATCATATAAAGCTGTATGATCCGGTCATCAGCCTGTATGTTAAAGTGCAATACTCAATTACCGAGTGCAGCTATCGTGTGCATGGAGGGTGTAGAAACAGATGAACAGTAGGGGGCAGATTCTGAGTAGTATTCAGGAGGGATCAGGGGAAAGTTAGTTTACTGGGTATTTGGGATGGTAGGCTTGTTTAAAGAGATGGGTTTTTAAAGCGCGCTTGAAGACATCGGGGCTAGGCATCAATCGGATCGTCTGGGGTAGAGCATTCCAGAGAACTGGCGCAGCACGAGAGTAGTCTTGGAGACGGAGGTGCGAGGTTCGGATTATGGGGGATGTTAGCCTTAGGTCATTTGTGGAACGGAGGGCACGTGTAGGACGATAGACTGAGATGAGAGAGGAGATATAAGGTGGTGCAGAACTGTGGAGAGCTTTGTGGGTGAGAGCAATGAGTTTATATTGGACCCTGTAGCGAATGGGTAACCAGTGTAATGACTGGCACAAGGTGGAGGCATCGGTGAAGCGGCTGGACAGAAATACGACCCTGGCTGCCGCATTCAGGACAGATTGGAGAGGGGAAATTTTGGTAAGAGGGAGACCGATCAGAAGAGAGTTGCAGTAGTCCAGACGAGAGTGAATAAGAGCGACAGTAAGAGTTTTAGCAGTTTCCAAAGTGAGAAAAGATCGGATTCTGGAGATGTTTTTAAGATGCAGGTGACAAGAGCGAGTGAGTGATCGGATATAGGGAGTAAAGGAAAGGTTAGTGTCGAATATGACCCCAAGGCAGCGGGCGTGCTGCTTGGGAGTTATGGTTGACCCCTCCAAGGTAATTTCGATGTTAGGTAGAGTTCGGTTAGTAGATGGAGGAAACACAAGAAGTTCAGTTTTGGAGTGATTCAGTTTGAGATAGAGGGAGGACATGATGCTAGACACAGCAGACAAACAATCCTTGGTATTTTGTATTAGGGTAGGGGTGATGTCAGGGGAAGAAGTGTATAGTTGGGTGTCGTCAGCATAGAGATGATACTGGAACCCAAATCTGCTGATTGTTTGTCCAATAGGGGCAGTGTATAGAGAGAAGAGGAGGGGGCCTAGGACTGAGCCCTGCGGAACCCCGATAGTAAGGGGATGAGGAGGGGAAGAGGAGCCGGCAAAAGATACAGTGAAGGAGCGGTCAGAGAGGTAGGAGGAGAACCAGGAGAGAACTGTTTCCTTGAGGCCTATAGAGTGGAGCATAGTGAGGAGGAGCTGGTGATCCACAGTGTCAAATGCTGCAGAGAGATCCAGGAGAATCAGCAGGGAGCAGTGACCTTTGGATTTGGCTGTTAGTAGATCATTAGAGACTTTAGTGAGGGCAGTTTCAGTGGAGTGTAAGGAGCGGAAACCAGATTGTAGAGGGTCGAGGAGAGAGTTATCTGAGAGATAGCGGATTAGACGGGAGTGGACCAAGCGTTCCAGGAGTTTAGAGATGAAAGGAAGATTAGAGACAGGTCTGTAGTTAGCAGTGCAATTCTGGTCCAGGGATGGCTTTTTAAGTAAAGGGGTTATGATGGCATGTTTAAATGAGGAGGGAAAAATACCTGACGAAAGAGAGAGGTTAAATATTTTAGTCAGGTGAGTGGTGACCACCAGTGAGAGGGACTGCAGGAGATGTGAAGGAATGGGGTCACTGTTGCAGGTTGTAAGCCGAGAAGAAGCGAGGAGCTGGTTAACTTTGGAAAGGGGTCATACCAGACACTGAAATGAAGGTTCACATAATTTTGCAGCTCACATACATTTAATATTGGATAATGGAAAAATGACAAACTCTAATATTTTGGATTCGTTCGATTTGTTTTTTATCTACTTTTAAAATCTAATGAAGTTTTAGGTTAAAGTTAAGCAGAAATATGAAAAATTGTAAAGGGTTCAGAAACTTTCAAGCACCAATGTGTGTATATATGTATATACAGTGCCTACAAGTAGTATTCAACCCCCTGCAGATTTAGCTGGTTGACACATGCGGAATTAACTTGGCATTGTGACATTTGTACTGTAGATCAGCCTGGAAGTGGGAAATGCACTGCAGCAAATTTTTTTTTTTTTTTTTTTTCTTTTTTTTAAAAAAACGTTAAATTTAATTCAGAGTGTCATTTATTATTCAACCCCTCAAACCACAAGAATTCTGTTTGGTCCCCCAAAAGTATTAAGAAGTAGTTCAGGCACCAAGAATAATGAGCTTCACATGTGTGGATTAAAGATCTCTTTTACCAGCCTTTTCTGACTATTTAAGACCCTCCCCAAACTTGTGAACAGCACTCAGACATGGTCAACATGGGAAAGACAAAGGAGCATTCCAAGGCCATCAAAGACAAGATTGTGGAGGGTCACAAGGCTGGCAAGGGGTACAAAACCCTTTCCAAGGAGTTGGGCCTACCTGTCTCCACTGTTGGGAGCATCATCCGTAAGTGGAAGGCTTAAGGAACTACTGTTAGCCTTCCACGGCCAGGACAGCCTTTGAAAGTGTCCTCCCATGCCGAGGCCAGGCTTGTCCGAAGATCAAGGCTAACCCAAGGACAACAAGGAAGGAGCTCCGGGAAGATCTCATGGCAGTGGGGACATTGGTTTCAGTCAATACCATAAGTAACGTACTCCACCGCAATGGTCTCCATTCCAGACGAGCCCGTAAGGTACCTTTACTTTCAAAGCGTCATGTCAAGGCTCGTCTACAGTTTGCTCATGATCACTTGGAGGACTCTGAGACAGACTGGTTCAAGGTTCTATGGTCTGATGAGACCAAGATCGAGATCTTTGGTGCCAACCACACACGTGACATTTGGAGACTGGATGGCACTGCATACGACCCCAAGAATACCATCCCTACAGTCAAGCATGGTGGTGGCAGCATCATGCTGTGGGGCTGATTCTCTGCCAAGGGGCCTGGCCATCTGGTCCGCATCCATGGGAAGATGGATAGCACGGCCTACCTGGAGATTTTGGCCAAGAACCTCCGCTCCTCCATCAAGGATCTTAAGATGGGTCGTAATTTCATCTTCCAACAAGACAACGACCGAAAGCACACAGCCAAGAAAACCAAGGCCTGGTTCAAGAGGGAAAAAGTCAAGGTGTTGGAGTGGCCTAGTCAGTCTCCTGACCTTAACCCAATTGAAAACTTGTGGAAGGAGCTCAAGAATAAAGTCCACATGAGACACCCAAAGAACCTAGATAACTTGGAGAAGATCTGCATGGAGGAGTGGGCCAAGATAACTCCACAGACCTGTGCCGGCCTGATCAGGTCTTATAAAAAAAAAAATTATTAGCTGTAATTGCAAACAAGGGTTATTCCACAAAATATTAAACATAGGGGTTGTATAATAATTGACCCACACTTTTATGTTTAAAATTTAATAAAATTCAACTGAGCAACATAACTTTTTGGTTTGTAAGATTTATGCTTCTGTTCATAAAACCTACTCTCGTTTGCAGTTTGAAGGCTCTAACTTATTTGCATCTTATCAAACCAGCTAAATCTGCAGGGGGTTGAATACTACTTGTAGGCACTGTATATATATATATATATATATATATATATATATATATATATATATATATATATATATATATTGGATTTTTCAGACCATAAGACGTACTTTTTTCCCCCAAATTTGGGAGGAAAATGGAGAATGCGTCATATAGCCCGAACATAGCTTACCGGGGAGTTGCGGTGGTGGTGGAGCGGGATCGCAGGAAGCAAGGTCCCTCCCTCTTTCAGGAACCCAGCGGTGGTTGCAGAAGCTGTGAGATGCTACAGGGTGGTCAGCATGCGCAGCTTTTCCAGCAGTCGCAGCCATCTTCCTGAAGTTGTGATCTACAGGAAAATGGCTGCCCGAGCCGGCTCATGTGCACACTGAGAACTCGGCGGCCATTTCCCTGAGGCTCATGGCTTCAGGAAGATGGCCGTCGAGATCCCAGTCTGCGCATTTAATGGCTCTGGTGGCTATTTTCCTGTAGATCACGGCTTCAGGAACACGGCTGAAGCCACCAGAACAGCAGAGCATGCCACTCTGCCTGATCGACAACAACCAGACACCCGCCCTCAGCGTCTCACCACTTCTGCTGTAGCCGCTGGGTTCCTCGAGGGAGGGAGAGACCCTGCTTCCTGCGATCCTGCTTGACCACTACTGCAACCCCCCGCTGTTGGGGCACCCCCTTCTCCCACCCAGGGTCCATAGGGTTCCTCCCCTTCCACCGGTTTCCTGAGGGACCTTGCCTCCTGTGACCCCTGCTCCACTAATCCCCAGGTAAGACACCTCCTATTCGGACTATAAGACTGACCCCAATCTTATAAAAAATATTTTTTTCCTATTTTCCACCCCAAAATTTGGGGTGCGTCCTATGGTCCAGTGAGCCTTATAATCCGAAAAATGCGATATACATATATATGTACTTAAACGCCTTGGAATGTTATCAATCAGGTTATTTATTGGTGTCTGATGAATATTCTGCCACAATTGGGCACACAAGTCATCAAGATCCACTGCCGGCAGCTGTGTTTTGCAATTGGCAATCAATGATGACTCAGATGTGCAGGATGGGAGAAAATTCCGGAGAGGCTACAGACCATGGTAGCACATTTAGGCCAAGTAGGCTGTTCACACTAGCATGAGTAATATGCAGTCTGGCATTGTTGTGTTGAAAAACGTCCCATTATAGACTTTGGACAACAGGACGTGCCACTGGTTTTACGACCAAATCAATGTAACACCAAACTGTTAGCCTGAGTCTTCATTTCAAATATACTATGTGCCCACGATGTGGAAATGCTCCGGAATTTTTCATGAGCGTTTCTGCATCTCCCTGGCAGAAAAAATGCATGCGTATTGTACATGCGTTTTTCCTGCCAGGGACAAGCGGAAGTGAAGCGTTCTTCACATGCATTTCCGTATGCGGGTTGATAAGCGCTTTCCAAGTGATTTTAGCATCACTTGGAAAGTGCTTGACTACTTGGTCACACTACATAAATCCATGCAACCGGCATGGATTTATATAGTGTGGCCGAAAGAATGTTAAAAAATAAATATCATACTTACCTTCTGATGGCCCCCGGAGTCCTTGTCTCTGCTTGCCGACAGCTCGCGGTATATTTAAGGACCTGCCGACGTCAGCGGTCGCGTGACCCGTCACATGACTAAATGATGTCAGCGCAGGTCCTTTAGTCTACCGCGAGCTGCCGACAAGCCAAGACAAGCACACTGGGGGCCATCAGAAGGTAAATATAATATTTATTTTTTATTTTATTCTTTTTTTTACAGGTTCTATGGTACCCGGGTCTGGAGGAGAGTCTCCTGTCCTCTAGACCCGGGGACCATCCGCACATTGAAACCCGTGGAATGCGCATCTGCAGATGCAGTGATGCGGAATCCATGCGTTCCAATGCAAGTCAATGGCGGCGAAAATGCAGCACTTCCGCAAAATAATTGGTAGTGCTGCGTTTTTTTCCACAATGATAATCCGCAGCGGAAATTTCCGCAGCATGTGCACAGCACATGCGGATTATCAATGGGGAACATGGCAGACCTTCTACCAAGCATTTTTTAAGCATTTCTGCAGTGGAATTGCCGCTGCAGAAATGCTTAAAAAATGCATCGTGGGCACACAGCCTAAAGGTGTCCGGCTTCCATACATTGTTCTACCTCACACTATAATCCCAAAAGTAGGATTGTATGATGTTCCCTGTTGAAGACACAGCATTGGTTTGTTTGTGAAACCAGTAGTACAGCCATTTCTATATAGTGTCACAGGAGCAGTCTTTATATATGATAATTCCTGGCCACATGTTGCTCATGCTAGTGTGAGCAACTTATGTGTTGAAAAAAGTGCTACCATGGTCTACAGATCTGTCTCCTATTGAGCACATTGGTCGGCAATTGGAAAGATAGCTGCTAGCTGTGGATTGTGATGATCTGTGTACCCAAGGGCATCTGTTGTGAAAGAATAATACTCAGCCAACCATTAATAACTTTATTGATAGCAGCCAAGGTGTGAAAGTGCGAGGATTCCTGAATGTGGCACTCATAATTGATAATGAATAAATCAAGATGTTTTGAAAATTTAGCTTCAATTTTTCATCATTTACATATCAATGACATGTCTATCAATTCCGTGATTTCATAAAATCTTGAGTTTTCCTTCATGAGGTGTGTATATATATATATATACACTGGTCCAAAAAATAAAGGAAACACTTAAACAACAGAATATAGCTCCAAGTAAATCTTCCAAACTTCTGTGAAATCAAACTGTCCACTTAGGAAGCAACACTGATTGACAATCAATTTCACATGCTATTGTGCAAATGGAATAGGCAATAGATGGAAATTATTGGCAATTTTCAAGACTCACTTAACAATGGACTGGTTCTGCAGTTGGGGACCACAGACCACATCTCAGTACCAATGCTTTCTGTCTGAAGTTTTGGTTGCTTTTGAATGTTGATTGTGCTTTCACACTTTAGGTAGCATGAGACAGACTTTACAACCCACAGAAGTTGCTCAGGTAGTGCAGCTCATCCAGGATGACATCAATGCGAGTTGTGGCAAGAAGGTTTGCTGTGTCTGTCAGCGTTGTGTCCAGAGGCTGGAAGCGCTACCAGGAGACAGGCCAGTACACCAGGAGACGTGGAGGGGGCTGTAGGAGGGCAACAACCCAGCAGCAGGACGGCTACCTCTGCCTTTGTGCAAGGAGGAACAGGAGGAGCACTGCCAGAGCCCTGCAAAATGACTTCCAGCAGGCCACAAATGTGCATGTGTCTGCACAAACGGCTAGAAACAGACTCCATGAGGGTGGTATAAGGGCCCGACGTCCACAGATGGGAGTTGTACTCACAGCCCAACACCGTGCAGAACGCTTTGCATCTGCCACAGAACACCAGAATTGGAAAAGTCACCACTGGCACCCTGTTCTCTTCACAGATGAAAGCAGGTTCACACTGAGCACATGTGACAGAGTCTGGAGACGCCGTGGAGAGCAATCTGCTGCCTGCAACATCCTTCAGCATGACTGTCTTGGCAGTGGGTCAGTAATGGTGTGGGGTGGCATTTCTTTGGAGGGCCGCACAGCCCTCCATGTGCTCGCCAGAGGTAGCCTGACTGCCATTAGGTACTGAGATGAGATCCTCAGACCCCTTGTGAGACCATATGCTGGTGCGGTTGGCCCTGGGTTCCTCCTAATGCAGGACAATCCCAGACCTCATGTGGCTGGAGCGTGTCAGCAGTTCCTGCAAGATGAAGGCATTGAAGCTATAAACTGGCCCGCCCCTTCCCCAGACCTGAATCCGATTGAGCACATCTGGGACATCATGTCTCGCTCCATCCACCAACGTCACGTTGCGCCAGGAGTCCAGGAGTTCGCTCATGCTTTAGTCCAGGTCTGGGAGGAGATCCCACAGGAGACCATCCGCAAACTCATCAGGAGCATGCCCTGGCATTGTAGGGAGGTTATACAGGCACGTGGAGGTCACACACAATACTGAGCCTCATTTTGACTTGTTTCAAGGACATTACATCAAAGTTGGATCAGCCTGTAGTGTGTTTTCCACTTTAATTTTGGGGATGACTCCAAATCCAGGCCTCCATTGGTTAATAAATTTGATTTCCATTGATGATTTTTGTGTGATTTTATTGTTAGCACATTCAACTTTGTACAGAACAAAGTATTCAATGAGAATATTTCATTCATTCAGATCTAGGATGTGTTATTTGAGTGTTCCCTTTATTTTTTTGAGCAGTGTGTGTATATGTATGTAGTGTGTGTACATATATATAGTGCAAATGAACCAAGTATTGAACACGTCAGCAATTTTCTATGTAAATGTATATCTAAATTTGGTATTGACATGAAATTCTCACCACATGTCCATCCATCAACTCATCCAGTCCATACATGCAAAGGAATTAAACCATAGATATCCGTAAATTAAAGAGGTTGTCTACTACTATAGAGCATGCCTCCATCGATGTAAACGGTGGAAATAAGATCTTTTGTAAATACCTGGCACTGTCAATCTTGCCTGTGAGCAGCGCTATTACTGACTGCTCACTAGGCATCACGTGTCCTCTTTGCAGCCGGCTATGACATCCGCTGTTGTCACGTAAAGTTCGGGCTGCAGCCAGGCATGACCCAGTGATGCCCTCCCCCCTGATTGATAGGCTGTGGGTGGGTTTCACGCATGTGACAGCCCAGCATCCAGTGCGTGCTTTCCCAATGAAAACAGTGAAACCCTGCCCACATTGATGGGGGCATGCTCTATAGTAGTGGACAACCTCTTTAAGTTATATTTAATAATGAGAAATGTCATAGGGAAAAAGTATTGAACACATTAAGAAAGAGAGGTACAAAAAAACATATCAGCTGGTTCAACAGATGGCCTGTAAAAAGGTGAACTCTTTGGATGCCATACTACACACCATGTTTGATGTCTAAAAGGCTCTGTATATCACCCCCAAAAATACCAACAGCGAAGTTTGGAGGTGGGAACATCATGATGTGGGGCTATTTTTCAGCATATGGCACTGGCAATCATATGAAAGACCGATGGATGAATGGAAAATGTACAGAGACATTCTTAATAAAAATCTGCTGCCATCTACCAAGATGATGAAGATGAAACGAGGGTGGACATTTCAGCAAGACAATGATCCCAAACACTCTGCCAAGGAAGCTCTCAATTGGTTTCAGAGAAAGAAAATAAAGCTGCTAGAATGGCCCAGCCAATCACCTGACCTGAATCCAATAGAAAATTTATGACAGGAACTAAACCTCAGAGTTCATAGAAGGAGCTCACAGAATCTTCAGGATTTGAAGAATGTTTGCATGGAATAATGGGCCAAAATCACACCTGAGCAATGCATGCGACTAGTTTCTTCATATTGCTGGAAAAACCTGTCCTCAGAGTTGGGGAACATTGCCTGAGCAGAAGGAAGCAAGTGTTTTTCAAGGATAACCTTGTATGCTGCATGATACATACGTCCTTCGCAAAGATTAACCTGCCCAATTCCAGCCTTGCTGAAGCATCCCCAGATCATCTCCGATACTCCACCAAATTTCACAGTGGGTGCAAGACACTGTAGCTTGAATGCCTCTCCAGGTCTCCGTCTAACCATTAGATGAGCAGGTGTTGGGCAAATCTGAAAATTAGACTCATCAGAGAAGATTACCTTACTCCAGTCTTCTATGGTCCAATCCTTATGGTCTTTGGAAAACTTCAGCCTGGCTCTCCTTTGCTTCTCATTGATGAAAGCCTTTTTTCTAGCTTTACATGACTTGAGGCCTGCCTTTAGGAGCCTGTTATGAACTGTTCTTGCCGTGCACTTCACCCCAGCTGCCATTTTCCATTCCTTTTGTAGGTCGCTTGATGTCATCCTGCGGTTGCTGAGTGACATTCGAGTAAGATGACAGTCATCCCGGTCATTGGAGAGTCGCTTTCGCCCACTGAATGCCTCAGCTGGCCGAGTATTTAATCTCCCCCAGACCAGACCCTGAGGTGGAGAGATATGATGAATGGCCTTCCTACTGCACTATGGCCATTCACCAAACCACTCACTTTTACTATGGAGTTAACCCCTCTCAACACGTAGTATGCTGGAAGAAATGTAATGGCTTTAGTTCACTGATGCCAACAGCCTCAGGGAAACATATCTCCCCTCCAGCACTTTACTAGTGACTTTGTCACAGAGGTAATAACTCTGAAATGAGTGATGGATCCTATTGATTCTGAGATCATTTTTTCGTGACAAATAGTACTTCATGATAGTGGTAAAATTTATTTGATATGACTTGAGTTTATTTGTGAAATAAATTGAAATTTGGCTAAAATTTTGAAAATGTAGCAATTTTCAAATTTTTAATTCTTATGCACTTAAATCAGAGAGATATGTAAAAAAAAATAGTTAATAAATAACATGATTTGCATGCCTACTTTACATCAGCACAATTTTTTTAGCTATTTTTTTTTATTAGGATGTCATAAGAGTTAAAAGTTGACCAGCGATTTCTCATTTTTCCAGCAAAATTTTCAAAACAATTTTTTTTAGGTACCACATCACATTTGAAGTGACTTTGAGGGGTCTATATGACAGAAAATACCCAAAAGTGACATCATTCTAAAAAATGCACACCTCAAGGTGCTCAAAACCACAATCAATAAGTTTATTAACCCTTCAGGTCCTTTACAGGTATTTTTGGAATGTGAAAGGAAAAATTAACATATAACTTTTTTTCACAAAAAAATTACTTTAGACCCAATTTTTTTTATTTTCACAAGGGTACCAGGAAAAAATGGACCACAACATTTCTTCTGAGTTTGCCGATACACCATATGAGGGGAAAAATCACTGTTTGTGCACATTGCAGGGCACAGAAGGGAAGGAGTGGCATTGGACTTTTTGAATGCAAAATTTGCTTGAATAATAAGCGGACGCCATGTCACATTTGGAGAGCCCCTGATGTGCTTAAACAGCGAAAGCTCCCACAAGTAACACCATTTTGGAAACTAGACCTCTCAGGGAACTTATGTAGATGTGTAGTGAGCATTTTAAACCCCCAAGTGCTTCACAGAAGTTTATAACATTGAGCCGTGAAAATAAAAATTTCACATTCTTACCACAAAAATGTTTTAAGACCCAAATTTTGCATTTTCAGAAGGGTAACAGGAGAAATTGCATCATAAAATTAGTTGTGAAATTTCTCCATACTATGCTGATACCCAATATATGGGGGTAAACTACAGTTTTGGTGCACAGCAGAGCTTGGAAGGGAAGGAGCACCATTTGTCTTTTTGAATGTAAAATTTGCTGGAATAATTAGTTGAAGCCATGTTGCGTTTGGAGAGCCCCTGATGTGCCTAAACAGTGGAAAACTCCCAACAAGTGAACCCATTTTGGAAACTAGACTCCTTATGGAATTTATCTAGATGTGTGGTGAGCACCTTGAACACACAGGTGTTTCACAGAATTTTACAATGTTGATCTGTGAAAATTAAGAAAAAATATTTTTCTCACACAAATGTGGTTCCAGCCCCCATTTTTTTCATTATCACAAGGATAGCAGGAGAAAATGGAACCGAAAATGTGTTTTGTAATTTCTCCTGAGTACACCAATACCCTATATGTGGTCAAAAACTACTTTTTAGGCACAGGGGAAAGTTCAGAAGGAAAGGAGCGCCATATTAGAGTTCCGATTTTGCTGAACTGGTTTGACAGTGCCATGTCACATTTGCAAAGCCCCTAAGGTGCCAGAACAGACCCCCCCATAAGAGATCCCATTTTACAAACTACACCTCTCAATGAAATCATCTAGGCGTAAAGTGATCATGTTGACACCACATGTGCCTCACAGAATTTAATACACTTGGGCGGTGAAGAAATAATACATTTTTATCGCCAGTTTTGTTTTAACCCCAGATTTTACATTTTCACAATGGGAAATGGGTAAAAATGGCAACAAAATTTGTCACACAATTTCTGCTGAATGTAGAAATACTTGATATTGGCTCTACAGTACTGCTTAGCCACACGACAAAACTCGGGAAGGACGGAGCACTATTTGCCTCCAGGGGTGCAGATTTTGCAAGAATAGTTTGCAAACTCCATATACAGAGTGCTAGAAAACCAGAATCCTCCTCAAGTGACCCCACTTTGGAAATTATACCCCTTTGGGAATTTATTTTAACCACATGGGTGTTTTTCAGAAACAAGCAGTGGTTGTTGCTGAGTGAAAATTGCAAACTGCCATGGTAGTGACCAGTATGCTGTAGTGACCAGTACGTTATGCTCAGCTCATGCTTCTGGAGACATACACCCGTAAATTAGGCAAGCTCTCTTTGCTACAGAAATGCCAAACATGTGGACTCTATCTGTGGTTTAGGCACACTGTAGGGCTCAGAAGGGAGGGGGGCATTTGGATTTGGGAGCACAGAATTTGCTGAATTTTGCCATTTTGCTTTTCCAGAGCCTTTTTGCTACCAGTAATGTGGAAGCTCCCTATATTTCCGTTAACATATGTTGAACTTGAATGGGGACTTGCTTTTTTGTTGGATTGAGTCAAAGCTTTTATTGTGATCCAAAATGTTTTGTAAAATGTTCCCATTTATCAAGTGATCTACGCTGAGCACTGATATTGGGGTTTCAATTTAAATCTCAGATGAAACCCCCGAAGGATCCATTCACTATAATGAGGCAGAAGAGTTACTCTGGACTTCATCTGGCCTCTGTTCAGCTGTGCCCTTTTTTTTTTTAGAGGTGCACAAAACTGTGGCCGACGGGACTTTTATCCGTTTCACCTTGTTTGGCTGTAGGATTATAACGCATCTATTTTTGCCAGCTTTTTTTTCTTATGGTGTTCACTAAAGGGGTTAACTAGTTGGACAGTTTAATAGGTCGGGTTGTTCCAGATGCGGCAATACCACAAATATGTGTACTTTTATTTTTATTTTTTTCATAATAATATTATTTATGGGTACAATATATTTTTTATTTTTTACTATTGTGATTTTTTTAAAAAATATTTTTTCAACTTTTTTCACTTTTTTTAGCTTTTTAATTTGTCCCACTATAGGACACTTTCTGCAGTCCGATCGCAGTTATAAGACATAGCAATGCAGGAGCAGTGCTATGCCTTATAACTGTCAGCCCTGCAGACACAAGTTAGTTAGATCAGGCACTGTGCATGATCTAACTACCTTGATATTGCCTGGTGACTCGGATGTCATAATGACAACATTGGTTCACCATGGCAACAATCAAGCCCTGTGATGACATCGTGGGGTCTCCGATCCAAGAACAGAGGGGGTTTTGTCCCTCTGCCTGCTCGCTAAATGTTGTGATCGCAGCGATCGCAGCATTTAGGGAACTAAAGTGCCGGGAGCAGTGCGGGCACTGAGTGCCTGGTGTCAGCCGTCAGAATCAGCTGACATTTGGTGGCGATCGCGCGTGCAGTCTCTGGGTGCGCAAAATTGCCTGGACATATTCAGTATGGCCAAGGTCGCTAAGTACTTACCAACCAGGGCATACTGAGTACTTCCAAGGTCGGGAAGGGGTTAAAACTTGAAATATCCCCCCTTCACAAAATTTGGCCCCTCGAATTTAGGCTCTATAGAAATATCAGAGGAAATCGGTGTCTGTGTTGAATGCAAAACCACAGTTTTTGCCCAAACGGTCTTAAAGAATTAAAGTGACAGCATCCAAAGAGTCGCTCATAAAGGGGCTCTTAAAGTGGCAGCAACCATATAGTCACTAAGGTGGGGCAACCTGATAAGTCTATCTAAAGTCTCTAATTATAGCGGCTGTTGCAGATGTATTTGGGGCCTTATTTATGAGAATTGCATCACAGTTAGATTTTTCTGGTTGCGTATAACAACCAGAATGGGACTTTCAACATTGAAGCTTCTGAGGTAAAGTGAAAGCTTAGCCCTGATTGGTTGCTGTGGACAACTAGAACATTCTGACTGTAAGGCAGTTTTCATAACTGAAATTTGAGATCCTTCTGGACATACATTTTCTGCTTTATATATAGATTCACCTATTAGATCTCTGATCAGTGTGAGGTGATTACTAAGGGTCATAATACTAAGAATCGTTTTTTTAAATGCCGCCCAAAAAAATAACCATCTATTGGGCAAGTTAATCCAAAAGCTAAGAAAGCATAACTGTCTCAAACAGTTGAGACAAATGAACAATGTGAGTCCTGGCTTGAAAGGAAACTGATGAGAGAGGCTGAATCAAAGGCAGCTAAAACATCTGAACAATGGAATGTTGTTTTCAGGAGAATCGGATGAGACAGGCTGAATCAAGGGAAGCTGAAACATCTGAACCCTGGGAACGTTGTCTTCAGGAGAATTGGATTAGACAGGCTGAGTCAAGGAATGCGGAAACATCTGAAGAAAAGGACGAACGTCATCAAAATGACTGCAATTCGACATATGCAACTTATGCAAAGATATATGAAGGTTGATTTGAGTTTTGATGCATTTCACTACTACCCAATTCAGTACTATAAGTCACATCTGAAAGTCATAATAGGCAAAATGGATGTAATATGCCAACATTGTCAAGCAAAACATGTAACTTGGAATCTCATTGTTTGTGCTGCTCAAATGGCAAAGTCAGTTTCATCAAGCATTTTATGCAAAGTATTAAGAGATGCAATTCATCTTTCCAGATGACAGACTTTGGTACGACAGATGGACTTGAGGAAGCAGTATTTATGTTAACTTTTAAAGTCCAGGGTCAAATATAGCACAAAATAGGCTAGATGCTTCCTGCAGCAAATAAAGACCCAACATTTTTACACATTTACTATTTGAGAGAAGAAAAGATGCAAGCTACTTGACATTGTGAATCCATACCTGAGTCAAAAAAAGACATTGTTTTGAATTTGCAAAGATTTTTCCATAAACACAATCAGTTAGTAAACCTTTTTAATGCAGTCTTAGAAAGAATGCCAAGTGATGAATATCAGGTTGTAATAAGATCAGACAAAACACCGGTTGGTGAGCACAAAAGGCGATTTAATTCTCCCAGTGTTAACGAAGTAGCTATTGTAATGGTTGGACAGGACTTTCTGAGCCAAAATATAATTATTCAGCGACAAAGAGAAAATCCTCATTGTATTGCAGAAACACATACGTAGATCATATGATGCTCTGCTATATACTTTAATATTTTAGAATGGCCAAGAAGGCCATCACTTTAATTTAATGCAGACTGATCCCAACACTGCTAGGCCAACCAATAAAAAAATATCAGCTATGGACTTCTACACCTACCAAATAGTGATCGGACATAGTTCATCAAACCACATTTTACAATTTAGGTAAATTTTTCATCAATTTACAGTATATATGTATGCCAAGGTGGAAAGGGAGCATCTTATGTACATAAGACTGAACCAAAAAAGGTGACCTTACAGTAATTTTTTTTTCAGATAACAGCTGTTATGATCTGCAACTTAGAACTAAGGAATAGGAGGGAAAAGCTGTCCCTGCACTGTGACTCAGCTTTACCCTATGCTGGGGTGGGTGCCCTATTCCTTATGAATAGCCCCACCGAAACTCCTGCATTGAACTCAAACGAAGACCTGTAGGAACGGGAAAAGGGGTCACTAAAAGATCTAAGGACTGGGAGAAAAAGCAGGAGACCTCATAATGGAAAAGCTAGCTGCAGAAACGAAAATTAAAGGAAACAAAACTGGTGGAACAAGAAGTCCCAGGATAACAATAATCCAAAGCAAGAAGAACTAAACAAGGCTACTTAGCCAGAGCACAAGCGTTACAACACTTATGTCCAGCAAGGAATGGGGGCCAGGTGCTAGGTAATAAAGAGTGCAGAGATCACGTGACCAAGAAACCCAGCACCAGAGGAAAAGACTAGAAGCAAGGAAACCACAACAAGATGGCCTATAGTAAAACAACATAGATTCTAACAGTACCTCCTCTAGGCCGAGCCTTACCAGGAAATCTCCTGTGAAAAGCCTTAATTAGTCTTGAGGCCCAGACGTCCTTGGCCTTCACCCAGTAATTATCCTTGGGACCGAAACCTCTCCATTACACAAGATACTGTAATCTTCCTCAGTGCCACCTGGAATCCAAAATGTGAGAAAACTCAAATTCACAGTCCTCATCAACAGGAGGAACAGTAGGCTTTGCCTGCTTATAAGGAGTGTGCGCCTTCTTAAGTAACGATACATGAAACACAGAATTAATCCTCCAGGACGAGGGAATGGCCAACCTCACAGCTGCCAAGTTAATTATCTGAACCACTTTGAAAGGACCCACAAATTTAGACCCCAGTTTTTTAGAAGGAATTTTCAAACTAAGATTCCTAGAGGACAACCAAACCATATCCCCAACAGCAAACAAGGACTCCTTTCTTTTTTTTCTCAAAATACCTTTTTGATCTCCTGTTTGTCTCTTTAAGGTTCAGGCGTACACTGATCCAAACCCTCTCCAAATCACCAGAAAAACTGAACTCCTCCGGTGCAGCAGCCCCAACTTTGGAAAATGAACCAAAAGATGGATACCTGCCAGTACAACAAAAAAATGGAGAACAACCAGCCAAGAAAGAAGTATGATTATTAAGGGCAAACTCCGCAAGTGGTAGAAATTCTGACCACATTTCCTGATTGTCTGCCACAAAACATCTCAAAAACTACTCAACATCCTGGTTCTTCCTTTCAGTCTGTCCATTGGACTCTGGATGATACCCCGACGAGAATGACAAATGAATTTTCAATCTGTCATAAAAGGCACGCCAAAAGCGAGCTACAAACTGTGGTCCTCTATCAGAAACAATATCCGTGAGAACACCATTGAGCCTGACAACCTCCTTCACAAAAGCCTCAGCAAGAGTCTTAGCGCAAGTTAACTAGTTGAATGGAACCAGATGACACATTTTACTAAACCGGTCCACAACAACCCAGATGACAGAAAAACCCTCCGATAAAGGCGGATCAGTGATAAAATCCAAGGCAAGGTGCGTCCATGGTGAACTAGGAACTTCCAAGGGGGGTAGCATCCCCGCAGCCGGAGCGTGAGAGGCCTTCGACCTAGTGCACACAGAACACTGACGCACCCACTTGATGACTTCCCTTTGCCACCCTGGCAACCAGAAACTCCGACCGATAGACTTTCTAATTTCTGAAATCCCTGGGTACCTGCCAACCGAGACTCATGACATTCAACAAACAACGCTCTCCTCAAAGCTCTAGGTACAAACAATTTACCACACAGAGTGTTAGTTAGTGCCGCACTCTGAGCTCCTAGGATGCTATTCTCCAACTCAGAATCCAATGCGGCCACCACCACCCCTCTCTGCAAAATACACTCCTCCCTCTCAGCATTCACCACTGGAGAGAAACTACGAGACAAAGCGTCAGCCTTAACATTCTTTGTCCCCTGGACAAAGGTTACGGCAAAATTGAACCGCGCAAAAAACAGTGCCCACCTAGCCTGACGGGCATTCAAACGTTTAGCTGCGTCCAGATAAATCAAATTGTTATGATCAGTGAAAACCTGCATAGGATGTCGAGACCCCTCCAAAAAATGTCGCCAATGCTCGAACGCGAGTTTAATAGCCAACAACTCACGATTACCAACATCATAATTGAGCTCTGTCTCAGATAAATTTTTTGAAAAGAAAGTACAGGGATGAACCCCTGTTAGGAGACCTCCTAACAGAAAAGCTAGTTGCAGAAATGAAAATTAAAGGAAACAAAATTGGGGGAACAAGAAGTCCCAGAATAACAATAGTCCAAAGCAAGAAGAACTAAACAAGGCTACTTAGCCAGAGCACAAGCGTTACAACTCTGATGTCCAGCAGAGAATGGGGGCCAGGTGCTAGGTAATAAAGAGTGCAGAGATCACGTGACCAAGAAACCCAGCACCAGAGGAAAAGACTAGAAGCAAGCAAACCACAACAAGATGGCCAATAGTAAAACAACATATATTCTAACAACAGCGACCTGGCCCTTGTGATAACCAAATTAATTTTACTGATGTCACATCAGTTCCCAGCAACCGGGTCTTGCAGAGCGCAGCTCCAGTATATTTAAACAAATAATTTAAAAAAATGACTTTATATTGCCTGGTTATCAAAAATAGAGGAGTCCCCACACCGTATTTTTTAGTTATTTAAATGAATAATTTTAAAAACTAGCGTGAGGTCCTCCTTATTTTTGACAACCAGCCAAGTTAAAGCGGACAGCTGTGGGCTAGTATTCCTAGACTGGGAAGGGGCCATGGATATTGGCCCTACGCAGTCTAAAAATAGTGAAAAATTTGTCATGATGCTAACAGTGATCTCATTGAGGTCACCACAGTTCATTGGCTCACTCACATTGAGCTGCCCATGTGAAACCACCTCTTGTGACCTCGGGTATCCTCAATGATGTCACCGCAGGTCACTTAAGCTGCGCTCTTACTCTCAGCTCACTGTCTTTTGGATTTACGGTTGAGCGTGATGCCATCGCTTAGCCATGCCATCCAGATGTAGCAGAGTTGGAGCATGACGTGAGACATATGGATTACTGTCCTACAGGTGAGGAATATGGTGTTTTATTGTTTTTAATAAAGGGTGGGGAGTGTTTCTTTCAAATAAAGCTGACATTACAAAGCTGACATCAACCCCACAAATATTACTCAACTTGCCACAGCACCATGGCAAATGGGAAGACCCGGGCAAAGCTCCTGAATTGGCACATCCAATAAAAGCGCCTTTTCTGGGGCAGCTGCAAGCTGCTATTTTTAGGCTGGAGAGGGCCAATACCCTTGGCCCCTTCCCAGTCTGAGAATACCAGCCCCAAGCTGTCTGCTTTAGCTTGGCTGGATGTCAAAAATGGGGGGACTCCACGCTGTTTTTTTACTTATCTATTTAAATCATTTAAAAAAAAACAGCGTGGGACCCCGCTATTTTCGATAACTAGCCAATATAAAGCTGACAGCTGGAGGCTGCAGCCCACAGCTGTCAGCTTTACCTACCCTGGTTAGCACAAATAGAGTGGGCAGCACGTCATTTTTTTTTTGTATACAGTGCGCCCCGGCCAATCACAGCCATGCCAATATTTCTCATGGCTTTGATAGAGCCCACATCAGCAAAGCTTGTTGATTGGCTGTGCTGCAGCCTTTCAACAAACTTTGTTCCTGCTGACAAACCCAAACAGTAGCATGGACTTCCTGGATATGTCCGTGTTTGGGGTCCTTGCACGGACATTAGGTGTTCAGTACAGACCCTGGGCTTTACTGTTTAGGTTCGTCCATCCCTAGCTATGACTACAACAAACCACAAAGTCAACCACTTTGCCTTTGTGCTTTATTATTTTTGAGAGCCCATGCATTTCACTTGGTCAAATTTATGTTGCTTTTTTAGGGTGTGTAGCCTTAAAAATCTTTTCATGTACGCACCTGAAGGTAAAAATAAAAATGTTGTTTACTAAAAAGCGCTACAATAGACACCTGTGTATTTGAAATCAATCTTAATCTTTTGTCCATTAACCATTGATAGGGTACACTGGGGGGAAAGAGAATGAATTGTTGAACTATGCTGTCCCCCTCTTAATTTTTTTAGCTGTTTGTGAAAGCAGAGTAACTTTTAATATTTATTAATAATTAGTTCAAAAAGTAGTTTTTCGCCTCATAGTTAAAATAAATTTGTGCAAATAAACGACTGTTAACACCAAACTAACAAAGAAGAAGAGATGACAAAACAAATTTTAAATGCTGAAGATGTCATCTTCATTGTGAAACTGAAAATGTAACCTTAGAAAGCATAATCAACATTTTAGCATATAATTTTTCACGAGCGAAGCCGCGGGTATTTTGGTAGTACAGTATATCTATATAGATAGATAGATATCTATATACAGTATGTTGGTAGAAAGTACCATTACATTGCTATTCATTCATAGGTTTAGCAACCAACTCCTATTGTGTCAGTTCGTATAAATCATATTGCGTTGTAAAAATCAAAGAATTTTGCACATTTTACCTATTGAAAAGGAATCTGCACAAAACTCCTGAAGTTTCCTGTACATGGTTTTATAATGTCATATTGAATAAGTCATCTTCAGTTCAGGCAATAATTTTTTTTTCAGGCAGCTATATCCTCAGACATACATAAAATAGTGATTTTATAGTCTGAGGCAGACATAGCCTTTTTCAGGCCAGATATTTTTGTTGATTTCTGACTGTTATGGTCCAGTTCAGTGACCTCTGACTTTAATGAATTATCCTTTTACTCTTAAATGGTTGATGTTTCCATGGTAACCTTACAGAGGGGCTCAGTTTATACATTTTGAAACTCATCGGTTCCAGTTCAACTAATGTGTTAACCAGGGATATTGTCAAGTAAAACACAAGTACTTGGCTTTTCTTTTGCTTTACTGAATAAAATGACTGCAGTTTTAAATTCACACTCCTCCTCATTTTGTCATGTTTAATGTGATTGTTTTTTAAATTATGTATATTATGTTTAATGTTATACATTTATTACACACTGTAAATCTTCTTTGCACCTTTTTCATGTGGACAATGCCCTGGAATTAAAGGGGTTTTCCCACAAACGAAAGTTAATTTTAATCAATAGATATTGGAATAATAATAACTTCCACAATTGGATGTGTTTAAATAAAATGTTCCTATGCTGAGATAATCTTATAAATGTTTCCCTGGTAATGGCTGTGTCTGACCGTGTATGGAACACAGTCTGATCATACCACATCTCCTGGGCAGGGGAGGAAGCAAAAGACTATACAGACATTACAGCAGGGGATCGCAGCTGATTCTTTCTGTGAGGTAAAACATTTCCCTGCCTGTTTTTAAACAATGTTTTACTTCAAAGAAAGAATGAGCTGTGATCCCCTGCTGTAAGGTCTGTATACTCTTTTGCTTCCGCCCCTGCCCAGGGTATGTGGTATGATCAGACCATGCAACACACATGGTCAGACTGGCAAAGCAGAGAAGTGGTGAAGAAAAGTTAAAATGTATCCTTTATTGATGTAGCTAAAATGAATAAAAAAATTAATAAAAAGGTCACAAGGACCAGGAGTGCAACAAAGTGTCTGTCACCCTTATTGGGATCTACACCTCCCTGAGTGTTGGAGGTGTGAATGATAAACAGGTCATTAAATGACACAGGTACCACCTATGTACAACTGACCCACCAAATTAGCTGACAGATAGATGGTCAATAACTATAGACCAGCTGAGAGAAGCAACAACGTGGATGTGACATATAGTGGTTAAATTAGAGAGTCATTATTGTGATAGAATAATGGAACAGTCTCACCACTTCTGATGTCAATGATCTCCAATGCTCTCATCAGCTCACAGACCAGGGCTCTCTATGTACTCAGCCTCCAGCCGTGCAATAGACACACTCCCGAAGCGTTTCCTCACGTTAGTGGATCATCAGGGGAGATGAGTGTTGGTGTGTCAAAGTCTGTCGCCGGTTCTGGTCAGATGGTCAGACACTGCCATTACACAGGGGAACATTCATAAAATTATCTCAACACAGGAACATTTTATTTAAACACATCCAATTGTGGAACGTATTATCATTCCAAGAACTATTGATTAAAATTATTTGTTCATGGGAAAACCCCTTTCAGGGTGCTTTAAAAAATAAATAAAAAAAGGAGGCTAAATAATTTTTTACATTTTCTTTTGACCTCAAACAATAAGTTAATGTTTTTCTCTGACTTTCAACACTTTTTCGAAGGAAGGGTTTCTTAAAAAGTGATTAAAACTAGTAATTACAACTTATCTAATCTCAAGGTTCCTGTGAAGACCATTCTGGGGTTTATCCGGTGACTGAATGAATGCTGACAAGGGTAGCCTGACATTGAGGTCTGTTAGCTTACTGGACCCAGAGATTATCAGAAGTGCATATTAGTGCATATTAGTGCCGTATTTCCCCAAAAACAAGACCTACCCCAAAAATAAGCCCTAACGTGATCTTACAGGATTTTTGGAGTTTCCTTGAAATACAAGCCCTACTCCAAATACACTCAGGGCCAGCATTGGGGAGGAGGCAAACAAACTGGGAAATTGCCCAGGGCCATGACTGCTTAAGGACCTTTGGTGACATCATGGTCATGTAACCATGCAGGACTCTATAGGTAC
This sequence comes from Phyllobates terribilis, assembly GCF_046119375.1. Lineage (NCBI taxonomy): Eukaryota > Metazoa > Chordata > Amphibia > Anura > Dendrobatidae > Phyllobates > Phyllobates terribilis. The sequence goes on from NW_027362769.1 coordinate 291,719,197, forward strand.
TGAAGAGCAGACAGGCTGACATGCTGGGCCGGCGTTATGGTGAAGCGGGGGGGAAATTGAGCAATTTGTCAGGGCGCCCACTCTCTTAGGGGATCCAAATATTTATTTTCCAAGGTTAAGACTGATTAAGGACTTTTGATGACATTACAGTCATGTGATCATGATGTCACCAAAGGTCCTTTAACTGCAGGAGTCTAGAAAAATTGAAAAGTAGACAGGTTGGTATGTACTGTATGTGCAGTGTGTGTATATGCATGTGTATGTGCAGTGTGTGTTTATATACATGTATATGTGCAGTGTATACATTTGTATGTGCAGTGTGTGTGTATACATGTGAATGTGCAGTGTGTCTATATACATGTATATGTGCAGTGTGTATATGCTTGTGTATGAGCAGTGTAAGATACCTCACGGACACATAGTTGATGGGAGGTATATATCACAGAGATGTTGACATCTGTGATGTAATCCTGGAATGTTGTTCTAGTTCACGTAAGCACTAAGAGGATTGTTTGGTGAATCCAGGTCCAGGTTTTATGGGCAACTTGAGAGACGGGCGGGTCTTGTTGCCCACATACCTCATCTCTGTGTATAGTTAACCAGTTAAAATGGAGGCATTGTTTGGCACATGGTCTGTGTTTGGAGGGAAAAGGCCTCCTTTGTGTTGTTGTCTCCAGACAGAGTCCGTATACTGGATGCTATCCAGCCTGTGTGCCCACAGGACGGGCTACCTAGAGACTTTGCCTAAAGGGCTATTTACTTTGTTTTGCCTGCACTAAAGGCTGTTTATTTTCTTTTTGCTTTTGATCGGTTTATGAAGCAATAAACTGACATGGACATTTAAATGAAAACGCTTCCTGTTTGCCTTCCAACTCACCCAAGTGAGTAGAAACCCCACAACAGGTTGTGTATATACATGTGTATGTGCAGTGTGTGTTTATACATCTGTATTTGCAGTGTGTGTATATGTTTGTGTTTGTGCAGTGTGTGCGTGTATATACATATGTATGGGACCTCGACATGAGTGGATATAAGTAAAGCAAAATTAGAAAAAAAAAGACAAGGAAGAATGTCTTCTATTGTCATTGTCATAGATGTCATTGTGATAATAGCAATTAACATTATAGCTTCAATCAGGCATGAAGAGAATCGTCAGATTTGCATTTTCTTTATCTTCTACAAACCTTTTATTTAACCTTTCTTTATAACATCTATAATGGGGCTTGTACATCAATAATGTAAAGTGAACCATGACGAAGGCTCTATCAAAGGTTATGCTTTTTTCTGATTTCAGAGGGCTCCTGCAGTAAATAAAAATACTGATTTGTTATACACATTTGAGCATTAGGAATGCAATGAACTCTTAACAGCAACAGGGCAAGTGGATACATTTTTACACAGAATATCTTCTAGCTGGTATTTTAGCTGTCATATTTTATTGAGAATTTACGGGAGCAGTAAAGACAGCAACAGCTTGGTAAATCCATCAGTGCCATCAGTGAATAATACAAGGATGAAATTATTATTAGTTTCATTGCCTCTTTTAGGCACACTAAAATCTACCAGGGAGTTGTGAAGCTTTAATAACTGACATGGAGTTAGCAGGTGCAACACTTGGTTCTTAAAATGCCATATACTTCAAGGGAAAGACCTTGTACATTATGTGAGCCACAGATGGTAAACAGATGCTTAAAACTATTTCTTTGCTCTCCGCATTTAGACTTGTGGAGTTATTTCTACCATGTCTGCATAGATAGTACAAAAAGTTCCACAAACTAGTTCTACAGCAAACAGGAACATTGACAATTTTGAATTGGTGATGCGTTGTTTTTTTATGGTTACATATGAAATTGTTTGTATTTTCTCTAAGTTTATTAGATTTATACTGATTCATCATAGTTAACCTATTTTGTGTCCTATTTATATATTGTCAACTGTAATGTACAGATGTGGCCACCTTTAACTTTTCCCGAATGGCACTAAGTTATTCAACTTTTCATGATACCAATTCAATACAATTTTGCCGCATTCATTTATATGAGTGTAGGATGGCCAGCAGATGGCATTTATCAGCCGTATCTATCACAGCCATCCATTAAATTTACAATAAATTCAAGCAGAGATTTATTTTCAAGACCAATTATATTTAAACATCCTTTTTAGATTGTCCCTAAATGAACCATGAAAGAATCCTATGAAGGATATTAAGAGATGAGACTGTGGACTTTCTGTAAACAAAAAAAGTAAGCTCATCAATAACAAATCATCCTCTTGTTCCATCAGCTGACGGTTCTGGAGTGAATTGTGTGCACATCCAGGACCGGGGATGAAAGTTAAAGGGGTTGTTTGGTCATACAGATTATTGAACCGATGCAAAGCTTCTGGCAAATAAACATCATCATTGCTGTTAAGGTTCCTGCATGTTCCTGAGCTGTAACATGTAGAAAATCGTCACTTCCGGCTACTGTCTATTTAAATCTCAAAATATAGAAATTTTCTGCCTCTGCTTTGAACGGAGCAATGAATGATGATGTCATACGGGGTGTGGTCTTTACTCTCCAGGGAGAGGAGCATGAATGAGATCATCAGATAAATATCTGACTCATTGTTCCTAAATAGCCATAAGAGGGAGGTCTGATGCAGAGGAGAAAAGAGCAGGCTGATGAGAAAGAGGGAGACAGGGGAGAGTCTGGGTGTACAGGAGAAGAGAGCAGGCTGATGAGAAGGAGGAGGGATGCTGGATGCAGAGGAGAACAGAGCAGGCTTCTGTAAAGGAGGGGGAGACTGCATGCAAAAGAGATCAGAGCTGGCGGCTGAGAAGAAAACAGAAGGCTAGATACAGAGGAGATTGGAGCAGGCTGCTGAGAAGGAAAAGTGTGGCTAGGTACAGGTGAAGTCAGAACAGCATGGTGGCGCACTGGTTAGCACTGCTGCCTTGCAGCGCTGTGGTCCTGGTTTCAAATCCCACCAAGGACAACATCTGCAAGGAGTTTGTATGTTGTTCCCGAGTTTGCGTGGGTTTCCTCAAGGTTCTCCGGTTTCCTCCCACACTCCAAAGACCTACTGATAGGGAATATAGATTGTGTGCCCCATTTGGGACAGCAATGATAATGTCTGTAAATTGTCTTAATTGTAAAGCGCTGTGAAATATGTTGGCGCTATATAAGTAAAAAGAGTATTATTTTTATTAGAGCTGGCTGTTGGAGTGGAGGTGGGGAGAACTGGAAAAGGGAAGAAGAGTGACAGGCAACAGGCATGTTAGAGTAGTCCATGCTCTGTTTTTGCATGTTGAGCCTGTATATCACTCCAAAAAACACAGTCTAAGAGTGCAGTGGGCAAACCAGAGATCACGCTAACTAGATACAGCGGGCAGACAGTGAGGGTGGGAGTTAGAGATGTTAGAGATGTGTGTAATGTAATGTATCATGTGAATGTAGTTTGTATGGTCCGAGGGAGAGCTGGAAGGACGTCCAGAGCATAAACAATAGTAAATTGTGCAAATAAGTGCAAGAGGATGAAGGGGAGCTCAAAATGTAAAATTAAGGTAACAGGGGGTTGTTTTTCTTAATATAAGGAGAAGAATATATTATTCTTGTGCCAATAAAACCCGTTTAAAGATTGAAAACTTTATTTAATACATACATACCTCAACATTAAAATTGCAAAACCAAGAAGAAAAAGTCATGGAATTCTACAAATCACAGGATTGTAATAGAAACAACATTTTATTTCACCATAAACCCAGGAGTATAACCAGTATAACAAAGCCTTTTCATGGCCTCCATGGTCTCCAGATAGAGACTGGAGATTGGAATGGAGCAATAGAGCAATAGAGACTAGAATGGATGTCTATAATCTCCTGCGTTGAGTCCCGCTTTTATCTTGAACACAATGGTAGCCAGAGATTGGTCTGGAGGCCATATGGGCAACAATATGAAGAGGCCTTAATGTGGAAACTTTACACCTGGCCTGCTCCCAGGATTATGGTGTGGGTTGGCATAATGCACAGTAGCCATACACTTGTAGTCTTTATTCAAGGTACACTAAAAGCTCAGCATTACAATGATTTGGGATTGGAACCAGTGATATCATGATTTCTCCATAGAGTCTGAAGAGCCATTAATCAGCAGGACAATGCCAATCCACATGTTTATCATACTACTTTGAGTAGCCTGCGTGGCCTAAATATGCTACCATGGCCTGCAGCTTCTACAGACTTGTCTCCTATCGAGCACATGTTGGATGTCATTGGTCGGCAATAGCAAGGGTAGCTGCAAGCAGTGGATCTTTATGATTTACATGCCCACGGCAATTCAGTATGGCAGGGTAATCTTCAGAAAAACATTAATAACCACATTTATATTAGCTAAGGTGTGTAAGTGTGTGTATTCCTGCAAGTGGCCCTCATACTCAATACTGAAAAAATCGAGATGTTTTTGAAAAATTTGTTTTCATTTTTTTATCCCTTTCATTATCATTAATATGTCTTTCCATTCTATGATTTCCACAACTCCATGACTTTTCCATCTTGGTGTTGCAATTTCAATGTTGAGCAATGTGTTTAAAAATTTTGTTGGCAATAACATCAAGGGAATGCAACAACCATTATGTGTCAGTCTGGATCATGAGAGGATGGCACAGCTCACAACTTCAGAGATAGACATAGAAAGCCATAAAACACTGAATACATATTACAGATAGTGCGTTACATCATAGCAGTAATGAACAGTTTCCAAAGCTACTGTATGTAAGGTCACTTTGATAAGGCTGTGATTAAGTTAAAGAGATTTTCCCACAAACAAAATTATTTTTAAAGTTGATTTTCATCAATACGTCTTTGAATAATAATACGTTTCACAATTGGATGTCTTTAAAATAAATCTTACGGTGCTGAGATAATTTTGTGTCCCTGCTCTGTACTGTACAGGAACATGGTCTGATCATACCACATCTCCTGGGCAGGAGGGAAGCAAAAGAGTATACAGACATTACAGCAGGGGATCACATCAGATTTTTTTGTAAGATAAAGCATTTCCTTGCCTGTTTTTAAAAAATGTTTTACCTCAAAGAAAGAATTATCTGTGATCCCGTGCTGTCCTGTCTATATACTCTCTTTTTTGTCCTCCCCAGTTCAGGAGATGTGGTATTATCAGACCGTGTTCCTGCACAGTCAGACACAGCCATTATACAGCACACAGCAGGGGCACATTTATAAGATTAAAGGCCCCATCACACTTAGCGATGCTACAGCGATCCCGACAACGATACGACCTGTCAGGGATCGTTGCTGAATCGCTATGTGGTCACTGGTGAGCTGTCAAACAGGCAGGCTCACCAACGATCAGGGGAGCAGCGACATCGTGGAAAGAATCTTTCCACGATGTCCTGCTCCTGGTTACCAGCCTGCTGAAGCAGGAGCAGGCTGGTAACCATGATAAACAGCGGGTTACTAGGGGCACACGTGCCCCTAGTAACCTGCTGTTTATCATGGTTACCACTCTGCATGGTGAGCGGGTGCGCCCCTAGTAACCCGCTGTTTATCATGGTTACCAGCCTGATCACTGGTCCTGCTGGTCACACACAGAGATGTGTGCTGAACAGCGGGAGGGCAAAGACCAAAAAAAGTCCAGGACATTCTGCAGCGATCAGCGACCTCACAGCAGGGGCCTGATCACTGCAAAGTGTCACACATAGCGACATCGCTGGTGAGGTCGTTGTTGTGTCACCAAAACCGTGACACAGCAGCAATCTCGCTATGTGAGACGGGGGCTTAATTGTGAAACTTATTATTATTCAAAGATCTATTAATTAAACTGAACTATGTTTTTGCAAAAAACCCCTTTAAAGCACGTATTTTCAGGGCAATTAGAGCTCTTGCGATTTGCCACAAATCAATTAGTCAAGAATCTATTTTTTGGGGAAAAATGCTAGAAATATGGTAAATTATAATTTCAATGGGTTTGCCCATCTTTACAGTATATTCCAGATATTATCCTTTTTATTAATGTGAACAAAATTGCCATTCTCAAATCAGTAGCAGTGCATAAATAATTGGTGGCACTGCTGGGACCTCCAACCATCCCAGAAAATGGGTGGGGTCTAAAATTATAAGAAATGTGCTCTGCAGTGATGTGCCTGCTCAAATTTGGCTCCATTCCTTGTCTTTCTGACTGCCAGAAAAAGCCAAGTATAGTGCATGGCTATTTCTATCAATCCTTTAAACAATGAACGCGGTCAAGCATGCGCACCTCTTCCCTATTCAAGGTGAGACTCTGCAGATCCCTGTTCTTGTGGTTCAGTTCTCCCATTGTCAAGATCGCTGTGAACGTTTAGGGGATAACTTGCAATTCTGTAAATAAGCCGTTTTAGGACTCTGTTTGGATGCCACCTGGACTCATTTCCTTCTTTTTTTATTTCTGCAATTTCAGAAATTTTTGGCATTCTAGCCCCCCACCAACCAAGTTTTGTTTTTAAAATACTGATGTGTTACATGGCACATGAGCTGTTGGACCTCAACCAGGAAACAACTGCAATAACACTTCGCTCACACTAGCGTATAACTCGGACCAGTGCTAGGCGATGTTTTATCAGATATCACTCAAACAAGTGTTATTCTATGGGGCAGTGCAAATCTGCTATTTTTTTCTCATGCAGCATACTGTAATTGGCTTCGCAAATCGTGTTCAAGTCTATGGGTGCGTGTAAAACTTCAGACTATACTTAGATGTCATTCGAGTGCAGTCCAATTTACGCAGACAGAGAAAATGGAGAAGACTGAGAAATTAAGTTCTCAGTCTTCTCCACACCTGTTATGCGATTCTTTCAGGTGAGAGAATCAGATCACAGTAAGATGGCACTATGATCAGAGTTTGAGCCGAGTGTCATTAGCATAATAGAGCCCATTCTCTCACATGAGAGCATATACGCTCCTGTGACCCCGGCTAAGATACAGTATATCTGCATGTCAAATGTACTGACAATATTTATTGATCAATGGAATCTTAGCATGGCGACATATCAGCTGTCCATAATGTAGCTCCTGATGTTAATGTATTATTTTTTCAGAAAACACCACAGCAACAACAAAATCAGAAGACAGTCATTATGCACGGACAGACTATGCAGGTAAATGTCATTCTACTTTCATTCTGCAGTGTATTATTATATATAAGCTATTTTATTGGGTGCCTTATGCAGAGAAAAAATAGTGACTAAGAAAGGACATAATGTTCTCTTCTAAAATGGAAAACATCTCAAACATATGCAAGAAAAACATGATTAAAGCTCTATTTATTTCCTGCTCTGAGTCTTTAGTAAACCAGGAGAGTGAATGCCAGAGAAAATGTTGATTAATGATGATGTTAAACTAATTTTTTTAGTTTTGCAAAGGGTCATCCAGCGTAAGATGCATTTTCTGGTTTCCAGATTGTAAAAGGTTGTGCGTTACATGGGGAGCAATCAGGGATAATGACAGCTGCTTTGCTGCACCGTGCTGTAAAATCACAGTGTTGATTATAAGAGCATATTCAGAGAGACGTTGTTGTTTTCTTCTTAGTGAATGTCAATAATTTCTGCGCCATAATGATAGACTGCTGACCCCACAAGCTGCAGAAAGTAACCGGCTGATGAATTGTACTACAGGAAAGAGCCCACATTTACATCCTGTGCTTTATATTCATGCCGTAAATACATTCTTCTTCATAACATTAGAAATAAAGGAGATCATCACAGCATGAGAGCAAATGATGGCGGCTAAAAGTCATTGTTTGACAGTGCGAGAGAGGTCTTAAAAGATCAATCATCATGATACATCATATTATTTCTCGCTGAAGGAGTAGCTGGAAGAAAAGGTGGCATTTCCTGCTTGAGATACCATTCAAATGAGTATGGATATAATTCACACTTTAACTGTCACCTTTTTTTCACAATCAAAGATGCCTTTGTTATTTGTATTGTCCCTGGATATCATGATTATATTAGACAAGATCACTCATGGTTACACTGACTTACACTGACATCGCAATTGTATCATAATTTGTCCTCTGCGTCATTTCTCATTATGATTTCATTTTTTATCAATATTTGTATATTTGTCACATATACATCTATTTTTATCATCATCAGGTCATTCATAAGTTGTCAATTTTGTGCCTATTAATTTCTGAAAGAATATGGACATATTTGCGGTCAATATTTTTTTTTACTTAGTTGGATGTACATTGTATCTTATATATGCATCTAAATGGATTAAAAAATATTACCCAAAAGGTGTCCGCTTCCTGTAATATAGGCTAATAGCCTATGAGGCCTAATTTTTGTTATACAAGCTCCAAATCTGGTACATAGTGTGACAAAGTCACTGGTAAAGGGCTGGAGGGGAGGTATGTTTCCTTGAGGCTGTTAGCCTCAGTGAACTAAAACCATTAAGTTTCCTCCAGCATGTTATTTGTTTAGAGGGGTTAAGTCTATTTGTAAATGGAGTGGTTTTTTTGAATGGCCATTGTGAAGGGTGGGAGGTCATTCACTATATCTCACCACCTCAGGGTGTGGTCTGGGGGTGTTTAAATACTCAGCCAGCTAAGGCATTCAGAGTTCAGTGTCTGGAGAAGTAAGCTCCAGAAGGGAGCTTGTGTTTGTTCCTGAACCATGTGGAGTTGCTGAACTCTCAGCAGGCGAATCCCTGCTACTACAAGTACTGCGTTCTTTGTGTTACCATTTTTGCTTTGTTTTCCTGTTTTGCCCAGCGGGCTGTGTTTATTTTTATGGAATAAAGGTTGGTTTTATGCTACTTCATAGTAAACCATCCAAAGATTTAAAGAGACAGCACCTGTGTCTACTTCCATGTGCAGCCGAGTGAGCGATCTACCACAATAGTCATAGAGTTAAAGGGAATCTGTCAGCACATTTGCTATGTAAACTGAGGACAACATGAGGTAGGGGTTGAAATACAGAATTCAGCAATGTGTCACTTATTAGGCTCAGTGCGGTTGTTTACTTACAATGAAGGTTTTATTACTTAGTGATTATTATTGCCCAGACTACACGGCACATGCTTGCTAGTCCATTCATGCCCCCTCCTCTGATAAGGAGCACACTGTCTATACACAGTGTACATAGAGAGATTGGTGTGGGTGGGGTTAGCTGTGGTGTGGCGGGGTTAGCTTTCTCAACTATGCTTGATTATACATCTAAGAACTCTGATTTTGTCACAACCTCTGCACCCAGTGAAGTAAGTGATACTGTGACGCCCAGCTGCACTTGGTATCATAAATCCTAGAAGGGTGTATTGAAGGATTCCTCCACCAGAGGGCTCTCTAAGCATTCACACACCTCCACCTTCCACCTCAGACCACCATAGGGAGCCTGTTTGGGATATTTAAAGGGAAGGTGGAGCCAGGCAGCTCAGTGAGTGATTCAGTAGTTTCCTGCTCAGACACAGAAGGACTCAGTGCAGTCGAGCCAGAGCCTAGCAGTTCCTGCAGAAAGAGTTCAGTACAGTCTGTAGAGTGATTCCAGACTAGAATTCACAGAGCTCAGGATAGAAAGCTAGGAGTGTGCCGACGCTCTGAGAGCGGCGAAGAAGAGCAGTGTCCCGGATTCTCTGTGTGTAGCCTAGTGAGGGCCCTGAGCGGGGCCGAAGGCGAGTGGAAAGTGAGTAACATAGGGGGCAGAGGAGCTTAACCAGCTCACCCCGAAATTACAGCGGACACCGGGTCCGAATCTACGTGGATCTCCATGACCAGTAGAAAACTACCGGAACCCCTGGCGAACTACCTGTCCCAGGATCACCAAAAGCTGATACGTACCAGGGTCATCAATCACAGAGACCCCAAAGAATAGGGAGAGTGATCTCCAACAGAAGGCCCTACCACAAGGTCGGCAGGTGCAGAACAGAGACAAAGTTAGGCCTAGCTCCAGGCAGGTCAGAAACTTACTATGCAAAGGCAAGAAACAGGAGGCCCTACACCTGCTCACTGGGGAGGATCCTGAAATGCACCCTTCACCCTACAGTGCTCCGGGATGTGCCTGAACTTCCATCAGTAAAAGGTACTGAAGTGACTATCGTGTCTGTCTCTGTTCTTGCTCTGACCCGGCGGGTCCCGTCTGTCCTGCATCCTTACCAAACACCGCTGCCCTAAGGCCTAGCTCCACCTGTGGTGAGCTATACCACCGAGCTGCCTTGTCACCGGCCACAGCGGACTGCCGCAGCGCTGGTAAAAATCACCAGATACCACAGGTGGCGTCACGAACTTTCCCATAAAACTTTTCCCTTTTTGTTTTGTCCCTTTCTTTTTACTGACCGCCCTGGGTCACGAACCGGGCCAGCCACCGTGATAATTCCCGCAAGCAGCCATCGGCCCGGCTGTCGAGTACCCCACGGCCCAGGGGGCGCGTCAGATCTGGTATCACGAACAGGATTCCACAACCCGCTGCAACGTTGAAGTGTGTTGCCCGTTGCCACCGGGTACTGTGCGCATTTAATAAAAACTGTATATTTAACTGTGGCGAAGATGGCCGCCATTGTCGCGCTGTAGTGCGGCAAGAAGAAGGGCATAACAGCGCGAAACTGAGGGGCGTACCTGCAAAAGAGCGCGAAGCCCCGGACACGCCCCACGCATCGACGTCAAACCAGGAAGCGCCAGGTCCTGGAAGGAGCCGCGGTGAGCGCTCTAACGTAGGACGCAAGCGACGCAAGGTCCTGAAGAAGACCGTCACCTGCGGAGCTGCGGCCTACCGTAAGAAAAGAAAAGAAGGTAGGCCATGGTTCACTAGGGGGGTGTCAGAATGTCCGAGGAACAGCACAGCGCCGGATCACCGGTTAACGGCCCTGATGTGCAACCCGCACTCGGCGCCGAGCAGGCCGAAGCGGCCGCCCCATCAGCAGGACCCGTATCTCTTGTCATACCCATGGCTCTGAATGTCCACAAGGTGGTGGAGGAGAGCAAGTCCCCGCCAACTACGGCTGATGACCCGGCTGGGCCAGCCTATCATGGACAGGAGCACCAGAAGGAGCACCATTATTGAACTGCTGAAAATGTTTTACATGGTTAAAATGTTTTTGTTATGCAACGTTTAAGAATGTGCCTCCTATAAAGGGAAGATTGTTACTGTTTATTGTTGTTATAAAAATGTACTTCAGCCCGGGAGTGCTGAGCTTTGCTAGGGGGGAATGTGATGCCCAGCAGCGCTTGGTATCGCAAATCCTAGAAGGGTGTATTGAAGGATTCCTCCACCAGAGGGCTCTCTAAGCATTAACACACCTCCACCTTCCACCTCAGACCACCAGAGGGAGCCTGTTTGGGATATTTAAAGGGAAGGTGGAGCCAGGCAGCTCAGTGAGTGATTCAGCAGTTTCCTGCTCAGACACAGAAGGACTCAGTGCAGTCGAGCCAGAGCCTAGCAGTTCCTGCAGAAAGAGTTCAGTACAGTCTGTAGAGTGATTCCAGACTAGAATTCACAGAGCTCAGGATAGAAAGCTAGGAGTGTGCCGACGCATTGAGAGCGGCGAAGAAGAGCAGTGTCCCGGCTGCAGTGTGTGTAGCCTAGTGAGGGCCCCGAGCGGGGCCGAAGGCGAGTGGAAAGTGAGTAACATAGGGGGCAGAGGAGCTTAACCAGCTCACCCTGAAGTTACAGCGGACACCGGGTCCGAATCTACGTGGATCTCCATGACCAGTAGAAAACTACCGGAACCCCTGGTGAACTACCTGTCCCAGGATCACCAAAAGCTGATACGTACCAGGGTCAGGAATCACAGAGACCCCAAAGAATAGGGAGAGTGATCTCCAACAGAAGGCCCTACCACAAGGTCGGCAGGTGCAGAACAGAGACAAAGTTAGGCCTAGCTCCAGGCAGGTCACTTACTACTCAAAGGCAAGAAACAGGAGGCCCTACACCCGCTCACTGGGGAGGATCCTGAAATTCACCCTTCACCCTACAGTGCTCCGGGATGTGCCTGAACGTCCATCAGTAAAAGGTACTGAAGTGACTATCGTGTCTGTCTCTGTTCTTGCTCTGACCCGGCGGGTCCAGTCTGTCCTGCATCCTTACCAAACACCGCTGCCCTGAGGCCTAGCTCCACCTGTGGGGAGCTATACCACCGAGCTGCCTTGTCACCGGCCTCAGCGGACTGCCGCAGCGCTGGTGAAAATCACCAGATACCACAGGTGGCGTCATGAACTTTCCCATATAAACTTTTCCCTTTTTGTTTTGTCCCTTTCTTTTTACTGACCGCCCTGGGTCACGAACCCGGCCAGCCACCGTGATAATCCCCGCAAGCAGCCATCGGCCCGGCTGTCGAGTACCCCACGGCCCAGGGGGCGCGTCAATACATTCTTGGATTCAGGGTCTCTTTACCCACATCAGGCTGCTTTCAGATGAGGTAGCAAAAACCTGCTGACAGATTCCCTTTAAATAATAAATGCTAACTACCTCCAGCCACCACTAGCTAGCTTCTTACTGTTTACATGTTTAAATAAACATTATATTATATACAGTAAGATTCAAAGTTTCTTCTATTCAAAGTTGTCAGTATCCAGCCAGGCATTTATCATTTAACCTTGTATCTTTGCAAAAGATTTTGAAGTTCCATATTATAAAAATGGAGCTGCGACCTCATAAAAATAATCAAATAATCACATATTTTGTTCATTTTAGAGATCTTAATTCTAAACTGTTGTATTCCAATTACCGATCAAGTTAAGCATTGAGTATTTATGAAGGCATATAAAATACTGCAATTTAAAAATATTACTGCTAAGTGTAACCATTCCTTCCATATTTTGCTAATAAAATTAATACCATTTTTCTTAGACCTAGAGGTAAAAGGTTACCTTTAGCCAGCAATAGAGGAAGCTTAGACACTTACTGCAAAATGTTTTACTATTTATTTATTTAATACATACGCAGTATATATTTTAAGAGTATCTGTCACCAGATTTCACAATATAATTTGCATACTTTGTTAAAGGAAATCCATCAGCAGGTATTTGCTGTATATTCTGAGAGCACCATGATGTAGGAGCTGAGAACCTAATTCCAGTGATGTGTCAATTAATAGGCTGTGTGCTGAAGTTTCATTAAAATCAGTGGTTTATCAGCAGGAGATTACCACTGCAGGACTAGGTGTATTAAACCTCCTGGTCCAACCCTGCTCCCAACATTGATTCGCAGCTTTCTGTCAATGTACAGAGAAAGCAGCCAATCAGTGATGGGGGCGGGGTTATACAGAGCTCAACATTCTGCAGCGGAGAAAACAGTGATTGTATCAAAATGACAGCAAGCAACCCAGTAAGTGACACATCACTGGAATCAAGGTCTCAGCCCCTACATCATGCTGCTCTCAGATTACATAACAAAAACTATCATTATCTTTTTTATCCTAGTTATCCTGTTTGATTTCATTCATTCATAAAAAAGGTTGTTCAAAGGGAATTTATTACAAATTTGATCTTAGTTCCATTAGTTAAATGTAAGTTAGCAGAAGTGAAACAACTGAAGGAATTTATTAAAACCGGCTTGTCATGGGCCGGTCTTAATCTAGGTACGCAGGAGTGAGTTATGCGAAGTTATTAGGAGGTGCATCCATATGGGTTCTCATACATTTCCGCTCCAATTTACTAGAATTATAGGCTTAAATTATTATAGTACATTTTTTAAGTCATGGGTTTTTTAACTAAATCCCACCCACTGTAGCAAAAATTAAGAGAGCGATGGAAAATCTAAAAATAGTCCGAAGTGTATGGAGAAATGAGGGCTGTGATAATGGTTTCATGTTTTTCTGCCACAATTCTGGTGGACAGCCCCTAATAGATCCCTCCGTTTTATCTTTATTATTTATTTGAAGGTTGTGCTATTTTAAAGAAAAGTTCCCAGCAGTTGTCGATGTTAGAGGCATACACATCCTTCTTGCATTGTCTGTATATACAATGTAACATGTTGTAGGTTTGTGCTTTATAGCAACTGTAAAGAATAGAAGTTAATGGGCAGAAAAGTATGGCAGGATGATTACAGCCTCTAGGATGAAGGACAGCCCCTCCGGCAGAGATTAGAAATGTCAGGGGAGATGGATGCGTGACTTCATCATTACCGTATCTGTGTGTACAGTGTATAGCACTGCTATCCTGCCTCATATAGGTCTCCAGCAGTACAATGTGATCTGGCAGTAGATCATCTGCTGGCAAATGAGGGTTCGCTCACACTTGTATATAAATAATTGTTCCCGTTCCCATCCAGGCGAGTGGGACGATTTTCTCTCACTTGTAATCCTTGTGCTATCAGGGTGCAGTCCGTTTTTTTACTCAGCATCTATTAATATTTTACAGGACCATTTACAGTTTCCTATCTTACAGAATTGTAAGGTATCCGTAATAATTGGATGTTATAATGATGGTCCGCATGGCATGTGATTTTTTTTCTCACACCCATAAGATTTCGTAGTGAAATCGTAGCAGGCTGCAATTTTTCTCTCATGTCAATTGCAGATGAGAAAAAATACGCAGATCTGCACTGCCTCATTATAACATCGGTCCGAGTGCAACACTATTTTTTATCAGATTGAACTTTTCCGATTTAAATGCTAGTGTGAGCTAGCCCTACAGCCTGGGTCACATCAGCGTATAGCATTGGATGCGATAAGCTAATGACACTGGGCTCCAGCTCTGCTGAGAGTGTGAGCCAAGTGTCAGTGCTCTGTGCTCCGATCCTCTCACATCAGAGAATCGCAACGCAGGTGCGGAGGAGACGGAAAAAGTAATTTCTCCATCTCCTCCATTGCCGGTATCCATGGTAATTGAGCTGAATTTGGATCACATCCAAGTGCAGTCTGATTTTTCACGCGCACCCATAGACTTGTATGGGTGAGTGCGATCCGATTCTCGATTCCGAATCGGCATGAGAAAATAATCACAGATGTGAGATGCCTCATAGAATAACACTGGTCCGAGTGCTGTGCAATGTTTTATCGCATAGCTCTCGGCCATGTTATAGCCTCGTGTGAGTGAGCCCTAATGTTGAGATTGCTATGAGAGATGAGTGGATCAGACAAAATCAAATTTGCCAGTTCATGTTTCCCAGAATATTCGATTCACAAAAAAGTTATTCTCCGCAAATGTAATGTTCCTTATTATGGGATTTCTCCTGACCTGAGAACATTATAAAAGTAAGATGTAAAAAGAAAACAATCCTTACACTCAACCTCACCACTCTCTATCCCCAACCACTGTCCTTTCCTCTGTAACTTTGTCACATCGCATCTCCAGCCCCGTGGTCACTATAAGCTGTGACTTCCAACCATAAGCAGGTCCTGGGGTTAACTGCGCATGTACAGCGACCGATGGAGCATGCTGGAAGTCACGACTCAGTGTTCACACACGACTTTTGGCTGTGAGTAGGCCCTGGAACATGTGCAATGCTTTTCAGCTGAAATCTCCTCCCTAGAATTAACACGGGGTCAAAGATGTGTCGTCACAAAGGCATGGAGGACCAAACAGCGGCCAAAGAGCAGCGGGGGTGGTCGGAAAGTTAGGTAGTGAGGTGAATTTAAGTGATGTTTTTTAATCTTTGTTATGACTCTCCACAGTTCAGTAAGATGCTGGAAGCAGCTGGCCTTTATTTTGCTGAATTCACGAGGAGTATTTTACAAAAAATCTATATTCTCCAGAATTATTATTTTTGTAAAATACTAGTAGAGTTCAATTCCATTCAAATTCCCTGTCTACTCAACAAAGATGAAAAGAGAGTTGCAAAAAAATGTAATCCTTTTATGTGTGGAACAGTGGTCAGTGTTAATATGGCAATACCAGGATTTATTAACAGTCTCTCACAAAATCTAGAAATATTTAATTTTACAAAATTGATAAAAAATTACTATTGGTAACTACAGTGGTGGCCAAAAGTATTGGCACCCCTGCAATTCTGTCAGATAATACTCAGTTTCTTCCTGAAAATGATTGCAATCACAAATTCTTTGGTATTACTATCTTCATTTAATTTGCTTGCAAGGAAAAAACACAAAAGAGAATGAAGCAAAATCAAATCATTGATCATTTCACACAAAACTCCAAGCCAAACTTTAGCCAAAATAACTGCGACCAACCGCTTCCGGTAACCATCTGAGTTTCTTACTATGCTCTGCTGGAATTGTAGACTATTCTTCTTTGGCAAACTGCTCCAGGTCCCTGATATTTGAAGGGTGCCTTCTCCAAACTGCCATTTTGAGATCTCTCCACAGGTGTTCTATAGAATTCTGGTCTGGACTCATTGCTGGCCACCTTAGAAGTCTCCAGTGCTTTCTCTCAAACCATTTTATAGTGCTTTTGGAAGTGTGTTTTGGGTCATTGTCCTGCTGGAAGACCCATGACCTCTGAGGGAGACCCAGATTTCTCACACTGGGCCCTACACTATACTGCAAAATTTGTTGGTAGTCTTCAGACTTTATAATGCCATGCACACAGTCAAGCAGTCCAGTGTCAGAGGCAGCAAAGCAACCCCAAAACATCAGGGAACCTCCGCCATGTTTGACTGTAGGGACCATGTTCTTTTCTTTGAATGCCTATTTTTTTCCTGTACACTCTATGTTGATGCTTTTTCCCAAACAGCTCTACTTTTGTCTCATCTGACCAGGGAACATTCTTCCAAAACATTTTAGGCTTTCTCAGGTAAGTTTTGGCAAACTCCAGCCTGGCTTTTTTATGTCTCGGGGTAAGAAGTGGGGTCTTCCTGGGTATCCTACCATACAGTCTCTTTTCATTCAGACGCCGACGGATAGTACGGGTTGACACTGTTGTACCCTCGGACTGCAGGGCATCTTGAACTTGTTTGAATGTTAGTTGAGGTTCTTTATCCACCATCCGCACAATCTTGCGTTGAAATTTCTTGTCAATTTTTCTTTTCCGTCCACATCTAGGTTAGTTACAGTGCCATGGGCTTTAAACTTCTTGATGACACTGCGCACGGAAGACACAGGAACATTCAGGTCTTTGGAGATGGACTTGTAGCCTTGAGATTGCTCATGCTTCCTCACAATTTGGTTTCTCAAGTCCTCAGACAGTTCTTTGGTCTTCTTTCTATTCTCCATGCTCAATGTGGTACACACAAGGACACAGGACAGAGGTTGAGTCAACTTTAATCCATGTTAACTGGCTGCAAGTGTGATTTAGTTATTGCCAACACCTGTTAGGTGCCACAGGTAAGTTACAGGTGCTGTTAATTACACGAATTAGAGAAGCATCACATGATTTTTCAAACAGTGCCAATACTTTTGTCCACCCCCTTTTTAAGGTTTGGTGTGGAATTGTATCCAATTTGGCTTTAGGACAATTCTTTTTGTGTTTTTTCATTGAAGACAAATTAAATGAAGAGAATAATACCAAAGAATTTGTGATTGCAATCATTTTCAGGAAGAAACTGAGTATTATCTGACAGAATTGCAGGGGTGCCAATACTTTTGGCCACCACTGTATGTACAATAATGCTTTATGTGGACTTCGCATCTGTGTGTGTAGAAAAGGAATCATTCACTTTTTGGTTCTTGTGAACTTCTCAGAAATTCTTCGGATGAGTATATTTTGATAAGATTTATTACAGATCTAAAGCTGTCCACTTCATATAGGACGTTATTATACAAAAACATCGTGTAATATCCATGAGCATAACTTCATCATTTACTTTAAATTTCGTGTCAATTAATTCAACCTGAATAAAGTATCCAAAATGTAAAATTTTCTTGCACTACCTTTAATCCAGCTATCATCTAAGATTACAGAGTAAGTTTCATGTTTTTACATTTCTTGACCAAGAGAATGCTTATTGAAACAATATTCTGGTATCTGCAGTACAGTTAATGCCGTGCAGCAGAGTGTAAACCACTCCTCATCTGCTTTATCTTCTAAATATTGTAAAGCTATTGTCCATTTTAGTTTTTTTAAACAGATGTTTCGATTATTTTTTTTACCATATCCTTTGTTGCTCTTAGAATAAATAAGCTTTGTTCTATTTTTCTTTTTCATATAAAATATTGCATTCCTAATGTCAAGTTTTTCTCTTTTTTATAGATGTATTGATCTTAAAGAGGTTTCATTCACTAGATCTTTGAATAATTACAAGTTCCACAATTGGATGTCTTTACAAGTAATGTTCCTGTGCTGAGATAATCTTATAAATGAGCCCCTGCTGTGTACTGTGTAATGGCTGTGTCTGACCGTGCAAGGACATGGTCTGATCATATCACATCTCCTGGGCAGGTGAGGATGAAAAAGAGTATACAGACAGGATAGCATGGGATCACAGCTGGTGGTTTCTGTGAGGTAAAACATTTCTCTGCCTGTTTAAAAACATGTTTTACCTCAAAGAAAGAATTAGATGAGAACCCAGGGGTGGACATAACATTGGAAACCTATGCCATTGCACAGGGGCCCAAGAGGTAGGAGGACACCTTTCTATCCCCTAAGGAGCTGGAATTGTGCATGATGATGAGCTATTGGTCTGCAAAGGGCCCTTATAATGTTCTTGAACAGGGGTCCTCTTCTGTCTGTGTTTGCCAGAGTGCGATCCTGTGCTGTCCTGTCTGTGTACTCTTTTGTTTCCTCCCTTGTCCAGGAGCTGTGGTATGATCAGGCCATGTCCCTATACGGTCAGACACAGCCATTACACAGTACACAGTAGGGGCACATTTATAAGAGTATCTCAGCACAAGATTGTGGAACTTATTATTATTCCAAGATCTATTGATTAAAATGTACTTTGTGGGAAAGCCCCTATAGATAAACACTCCCATTTAATGTTTTATCCCCTGAACCTGTGTAACTGTATATGTACTGTTAAGTGCGGTAATATACTCACCTAACATAGTCTTCCTTAGTTTCCAGCCCCGCTCCAGTTCTCTGCTCACTCATGTGAATGCAATTCTGACTCGCCGGGTCACACTGGGGTTTATGTGTGACCCGGAAATGGCTTTTGCTATCTAAGTCAATGGAGCGTCAGAACGAGGCTTTATAGACTCATCATAAAGTGACTTCTGGGTCACACATAAACCTCAGTGTGATCTTGCAAGTTACAATTACAGTCACATGAGTGAGAAGAAGAATGGAGCGGGGCTGCAAACCGGGGAAGATGGCAGTCGGTAAGTATATTAATACACTTACACTACATGATATTTATATATTTACGAAGGTTTAGAGCATAAAGCATTTCATGGAAGTGCTTCTTTAAAGAAGATCTTTCACCAAATTTTTACGTTGAAATGGACACATGATGTTATAGTGGCTGCCAAGTGGAATAAAACATTTTTGTTCATTTTTAATTTTGCCTCTCCGTTGTGGCGATATTAACATAAAATATTTTGGCACCTAATGCGTTAGCTTTTGTTAAGTCTAAGGGAGTGTTTTCACTGGGGGCATGTCCTTCCCCTCCCAGTATGAGCTGTTATTTGATAACACTCACTTGGACTTAACAAACGTTAACGCATTAGGTGCCAAATATTTGATTGCTAATTTCTCAACAGAAAGGTCAAATAAAAAATATATATTTTATTCCGCCTGCAGGAGCTATTACATGGTGTGTCCAGTTCAGCGTGAAACATTTTGTGATAGGTCCTCTTTAATAAATTTATTGAATATTTGCCTGTCCATGCCCCAGAAAAACAAATCTAAGTGTAGATGAGTGTTGTCATTTGCTCAAGTTTACAGCATTATGTTAAATCTTAGGAATAGGTGGCAGTGCACCTGACCACTCTCACTAGGCCACACTCACTTTTCCGACAGTATTGTGAATGGCTTAAAGGGAACCTGTCACCAGTTTTTTGGCATATAAACCCTGCCCATTACCTTTACTATCAGAAGAATGGGGGTTCTGCAACCCTTTTATATCTTCAGATGTGCCCCTGCATACCTCAGAAAAAAGTGTTTTACAAGTATAAGACACTTTTTCTTTTTCTGAGGTATACAGGGGCACATCTGAGGCTATAAAAGGGTTGCAGGAACCACATTATTATGATCTTAAAAGTGATCGGCAGGGTTTATAAGTAAAAAAAACTGGTGATTAGTTCCATTTAAAAATGAAAAAGGATGCAATATTTTGCACAAAACAAATGCGCACCAAAATACTGGCATAAATTGCTGAATAACTCCCCTTCTTAAAATATTTTGTAGTATTGTAGTACAATGAATTTACAGAAAAATGAATCCAGTTTTCTCTTGATTCTCATTGTTTGTGAAATGGACATTTTATAGATTATTTTTTGAGACTTTGACATGACTGGTACTTGACTGGTGTCAGTGATCTGTGGAATCTTAGCTTATAAATCTAATAATTATCTCAGGCTTGTTGGATTCTGCATCGATCATGCTACATCCTATGAATAAACTGTATTAACTGGTTAAATATTATTGTAAAATACATAGAAAAATAATCTAGATGTTTTAGCATTGGTCTTTAACAGGTTATATTTATAAAAATTTTTGTCGATTCAATATAAATGGTTACCTTTTATTGCAGTTCTGGAATACAGGTCAGCATGCCAGATCCTATTTTGGTTCACATGGCTGCATGAATATATAGAAATTTTTAACTTCTCCTTGGACACAGCCATGAAAATATCTATTATTGACATGGTAGCCTTTCATATAAAGAGCTAGCAAAATAAAAAGCTTTACACAGCGAGGCTGATGTGTGAATTCTTAGTTATTTGAAGCGACATTTTAAAGACCGGCTCTACAGGTAGTTTCTTTTTAACTTTGTCTAAGAACACACTGTATGGTGTTGCATTATTTTAATACCACTGTAGATGCTTTGTTTCACCTGTAGAAAGCATCACTCCATCCACCCCCGTCCACCGAACGTGAATTTAAAAATGAGTGAGAGAGCGAAGCAGAGCTCTGAGATAGGAATAAATCTAATATTGTAAGGCAGCGCTACTTATTATCCTGGGGGATACTCGCTTGCTGCGTCAATCAACTCACATATGATAAGTTCAACAATGCTCAGCAGTTTATTAAACTCCATAAACTGTAGTTCACACACATAAAGTCAAACAAGCCCAAGTGGCAGACAGGCCCACTTGGTTCTAATAACAGCCTTCCGCAAGGTAATTATAAAGCAATGTCCATGTGAATGTCCATAACACAAAGAGTATTACCTTAGTCAGTTTTAGCTGCTTCAGTCCGCCACCACTGTGGCTCCAAGGCTTGACCACATGTGGTCTCCAGCCCTCCACCCGTCCAAGGCCACTGGCATCTCTCACATACTCAGATCCAGGCTCTACCCTCCAGGACGCTTGTGTGGCACTCCGAGGCTTACTGGCATCCCACACACACACACAGGGATCCAGGCTTCACCTCCACCGGAGTCCACCAGGATGCTTGTGTGGCACTCCGAGGCTTACTGGCATCCCACACACTCTCGCAGAGGGATCCAGGCTTCACCTCCACTGGAGTCCACCAGGCCTCACCAGGCCTCACAGGAGCGGTGTTCCCCACACACACAGGAAACAGCCTCGTGCCTGACACACGGTGCACACACAGGAGCTCCCAACACATAGGAACTCCTACACACCGGAACACACCCACACAGGAACACACAGGGTTTTTATATCTTGCAGCACACATGCACACATCCACAGATAGGACCTTAACTGATGTCAGAGTCATGTGTCCACACCCTCTGTGTGCATAAGCACCTGTGTGATGTCACGGTCATGTGACCAGTCAATTAAAGGGGAAGGTACATGGTCATTCAAACACACTGAACCATTAAAGGGATGTCTGCTACATCACAATATTTAATTATTAAAAAAAAAATTCTAGACTGACGGAAAAGAAGTGTTAACTAAGACATTATCAGATAGAATCTCTAGAGATGAGCAAGTTATGACCAGAACTTCAATTCATTCTTTGAACAGAAATCTTCAGCCCGTTTTGCTCTTAATAAGTTCTCTTTCCAGGTCAGCACACATGAGTTTTGTACTTTATTGTACGGGACATCATGAACGTTTCATCCATTCAAGAGTTACCTAAGAAAAGCAAAATATACAATAAATTTCTTTGAAGCTCTGGCCTATAATCTTTTGTCGTTCAGTGCTTCAGTGAACAATATGTTAACATAGCGAATAGCAGCCTGGTGAATCTACCATCACATCTTCTCTTCTCTGCATTACTGTTGGCATCAAATGAAATGTCTTTTTTTAATTGATGCAGTCCTGTTAAATTGATATACTGTATTTAAGCCGTGCTATCCTTGGCTGATTGATTTTATTGAGGCTGAGAAAATGGAATAAATGACAGGAGTGCACTGTGGCACTATGACAATCATTAAGCAGCAGACAGAAATGCTGAATTTCATTCCAGAAAGAAAGATTGGAACCTGCTCTTTATTCTATATTGGTAGATTCACCCAAGTAATAGGAAAAATTATTTTGCTTTTCTTTCCCCTTATTTAACATTGCTGCAAATGTGTATGTTGTTTGTGTGTTGCGTGCAGTGTCAGAGTAGACTGCCAAGGGTCCACCAGTATCTTTGGCTCTGGGGGCCCACTGTTCAGCTACATGAAAAAAATGCATTACCCTCATTCACAATTTACTATGTTTCTGTATAATAATTCACTGGGTAGTTTGGTAAATGAATGATTAGGTGCTGCCTCTGTCTGTACATAGTGAACCAAGTATATTGTGCCAACTCCTACTCATGTAAGTGGGGCAGGGATACACCCATGCATAGGGGCTCCCTGGGGGATTCACCTGATCCCCTATGGGCCAGTTCAGCCCTGGTTGTGTATATATAAATAATATGTAACAGTAGTAACAATAAAATCATCTGACTAATGTTGAGTAGGCCACCCTTGTGTAATTAAAACAACTCTGACTTATTAGGCATTGACTTCTCAAGACCACTAAAGGTGTTTTGTTCTTTGTGGCTTCAAGACCTTGCCAGCAGAAAGTCCTGTGGGCTGCACATGTTTTTCTAGCACCACCCAGATAAAGATCTGTTGATTTTATAGGCCAAGTGAACCCCTTAAATCTTTTTACTATTTCCAATAAACCATTTCTAAATAATTTTTTTGCAGTCGATATTGAACATCACTCTACCTCTGCTGGCATGCCTTCTTCTCATAATGCAATCTGGTGCCATTTCTTTTCAAGATAAGAGTATCACAGGTACCCATCAGTTCACCTGATTTAAAAGCAAAAAAATAAGTGATCAGTTCAAGCCACCATCTCCAATTGCTCCATGAAACAGTTATTTTGCTGAAAGCACTGTAAGTGGAAAAAAGTCAGCAATGTCATTCTGACCAATCTGCGACTAGCAGCCTCATACACAGTTTTGTGTTCAAATACTTTCTACCATAGGCAGCAATAACTTTTTCAGCAAGGCGTGCTGCAATATCTCTATTGTTTGGTTGTATCAGATGGGCTAGCCTTTACTCATCACACAGATCAGTGATCAGTGAAAGCAGTGATCCCTGGACTCCCACAACCAATTATCCTTCATTACCACACTAATCACTTATCAATGCATACTGAAAACAGCCTACTAGACCTGTTGATTAGACAACATTTGACCTATTAGACTAGAAATCAAAATGCAAAATGTGCCATAGTCTTACTGATGGCAATTGCTTACAACCATGTTCACATTTTTAAATAGACTTTCCAACATCCCAATATATCCCAGGATCACATGGCAAATTTTGATTTTTCTCATACAACTATCCTTAAAACTTTTCCCTATGGAGCCCTTCTTAGAAAAAAAAACAGAGCAATTGTCTTAAAGAAAGTGATCTTATATTGAAAGTATAGATAAGTGGATCAATTAGTGGAGGATTGTGTTGATTTTGAATTCCTTGAAATTCGTGGTTACACACAAATTCAAAAATGTAAAAATTCGATTTGCGGTTGGCAGAAAAATAGAAACCTTACCCGACACCATTCCCCACACTAGTGAAGCATCAAAGAGCAGGCAAACATCATTTTGAACTTCTGTGTGGGCCTCCGCATAATGCCCTGCAGCTATAACATCTGTGCGAGCCTTCTCATAATGCCCTGTAGCTGGGCCATCACTGATCATTGGTTCACATCGGAGCATATTGGAGCACAGATTGTATGGGAAAGTCAGTTTCCATTACCAGAGTCCATTGGATAAGTCTTTCTCTTATGTAAAGTGCAAGCTCTTATGGTCAGTGGGGTTCTCTCTCTCTAGCCTGTAGATTGTAAGCTCTTATGATCAGCAAGGTCTTCTCTCTCCTGTAGAGTCTAAGCTCTTATGGTCAGCAGGGTCCTGTCTCTGTTTCTCGCCTATAAATTGTAAGCTTTCATGATCAGCAGGGTGCTCTCTTTCCCGCCTGTAAAGTGTAAGCTCTTATGGTCAGGTAGGTTCCCCCCATGTGTATTTTATGAACAATTACAGGCTTTCCAATATTGAAATTCATGCAGATCAAATTTTGAAGGGAAATTCAGCAAAGTTAGTGAATTCGAATTTATAAAGATTAACTCATCTCTAATTGAAACCTTACCTTATGTTTCCTATCCTATTCATCAACAACAAACATTACTTATGTCTCTAATATCCGGTAGGAATAAGGATTTCTCAGCTGGAGCACCATGGAGGACTTGTCTAGCAATAATTAAATACCTGACCCCATTGGTCTGATCTTATTAATACTTATCCTAGGTCTAAGGAAAGTAAACTGTTTTCTCAGAAGGATATAGCAGGACTCAAACTAGGTGGGTGTTCCACCTGCAACTGCAAAAGTGTCTGTCTCAAGTTAACTTTTCTCTATACTATCAAACTTTAATGAACCATAGTAAATTTCATTCATGAACAAGCCAAAAAAAAACCCTAACAAACATAATTTTAACTATTCTCTACAATTACTCATCCACGGTAATAATGTCAGACAGTTGGCACAGCTGTGTCAATTTTGAGGTTGATTCAAGGGAGTTCTTTTGTGACTGCCCTAAGTGAAAGGAGGAGGGAGTGGTTCCACTATACTCAGTAGTAAAAGGGGAGAAATCTGCTGTGCTTAGTAGGGAAGGAAAGAGGAAGGGGGGGCTTAACCACTTCATGACATTTGATATACCTACCTATACATCATGATCGGATAGGGAATTCTGACCGATGACCTATAAGTACGTCATGACGATCGTGTGTGGCGCAAGAGCTGTGCCCGCTTGATCACCTACAGGAGCTCGGCTAACAAGATATCAGTGTCCCGGCTGTCATAGCCAGGAGCGGTGCCGCACCACCCCTGCCTGTTCAACCCCTTTAAATGTCACAATAAATATAGATTGCAACATTTAGAAGGCTAGGAGAGGGATGTGGCACCCTCTCCCGTTCGATTGGTGCCCCCACGACATCATCGCGAGGGCCCGATGGTCATCATAGCAACCCCAGGTTGTCATGACGACCTCCAGGTCTGCCAGAGACGGTGGCCTGCTTAGACCATGCCAGACGTATGGTCTAATAGGCTTCTGTCGGTGCAGCACTGGCTGGTATAATGCATTGCCATGCTAGTGCATGGCTATGCATTATATCAGTCATCAGAGTAATAAAAGTTAAACTCCCATGGAGAAGGCCCACTAAGTAGAAAAATATAAGAAAAGTAAAACAAAAGTTAAAATATATCCATAAATACGTATCTTTATGTAAAAACAAACACAAAATAAGTAATGTATGCATATATTTTGTATCACAGCTTCCAGAATAGCCTGATCTATAAAACTGTCATACTAGTTAACCGCAAAGATGTTTTCAATATCTATAAAAGGGACACTCTCCCTGTTAAAATAAACTGTTATTATGTTCCATATGGCAATAGTGTTGTTGATATATATCTTGGGCGCTTAGTTTTCATGTTGCAATTCATTATCTTTGATGCATGACCTACCATTGTCTCATATATCAGTTAAGTATCAGAACTTTAACTTTGTTTGTAACAGTCTTTCCTTCTTTTTAATTTTTTTTATTTTCCCTTCTGGCCATACATAGCACTTTGAGATAATCTGTATTTGACCATTTTTAAGTTTCTCCTTTATATTTAGACTATCCCTGTTGATTTATAGGATGAACCAGAGATAATGAGGATGAGCCTTCATTGAGCAGGGGTGCCACTTTGTATCCTTTAGGGTGCCAACCTCCGCGGTAAAGTAGGGAAGGACTTATAATGATTTAAAAGAGAGAGTGTCCCTTTTATAGATATTGAGAACATCTTCGCAATTATATTTTAATAATTCACGTGTACAGTGTTTAGTTGATGTTTTCAATGATCTAATAAAAAATTCGCTTTTAAGGGTATTTTTGTGAAAAATACATACATACCCCTACTATATGTATTTTGTAAAATCATACTAGTTAACCCCTGCAGTGTATCGTAAAACTATACTTTTTCATATTATCACCAAGAAAAAGTGGAATAAAACACGATCAAAAAGTTGAATGTAAATAAAAATAGTATTGCTGAAAATGTCATCTTGTCCCACAAAAAACAAGCCATCATACATCTCTGACAGCAGAGAAATAAAAAAGCTGTGTCTCGCAAAATACAGCGATGCAAAAACAATTCTTTTTTCTATAAAATTGTTTTTATTGTGAAAAAGCAGCAAAACATAAAAATTTTTATATAAATGTGGTATCGCTGTAATCACACTGATCCGAAAAGTAAAGCTCTCTTTTCACTTTTACCACATGGTTAACGGCATAAAGAAAAACAATTCCTGAATCCCTGGTTTTGTTCATTCTGCTTCCCAAAAATCGTAATAGAAAGCGATCAAAATCGTTATGTGCCCAAAAATGCTACCAGTAACTTGTCCCGCAAAAGATAAGCCCTCACATGACGCTGTCAGCAAAAATTTAGAAAAATTATCGCTCTCAAAATATGGCAATGCAAACACACTTTTTTTGCAAAAAAAAGCATCTTTTAGTGTGTGATAGTAGCTAAACATAAAAAACTATATAGTTCTGGTATCGCTGTAATCGCACTGACGCGAAGAATAAAGTCATCTAATCACTTATATTGCATGAGAAACAGTGTAAAAAATAAATTGAGCATTGACCTACTACTGATTTGTTCATTCTTCTTTCCAAAGATCATAGTAGGGCTCAGCTCCCATTTATCGGGTTTTCCATGTAAATCTCTGAAATACATCATTCAGACGGAACCCCAGGTGGAAGATTCCCTATAATGAGGCAGATGGAGACACTGTGGATGCAGTCTGTCGTATGGTTCGGTGGTGTCTATCTTTTTAAGCATTTATAAAAGAGCAGCCGGCCACAGTTTTGTGCACTTCTGAAAATGAGGACATCGCTAAACAGAGGCCAGACGAAGTTCAGAGTAACTCTGCTGCCTCATTATAGTGATTTG
This sequence comes from Phyllobates terribilis, assembly GCF_046119375.1. Lineage (NCBI taxonomy): Eukaryota > Metazoa > Chordata > Amphibia > Anura > Dendrobatidae > Phyllobates > Phyllobates terribilis. The sequence continues at coordinate 291,746,542 of NW_027362769.1, forward strand.
AGCCATCGGGGGTTTCATCTAAATCATGTCATTCGGAGTTTTAGAGGGAAATCCCAATATAAATGCTTGGCATAGAGTGCAGGATAAATGTGATCTCAATTGTTATGCTAAATGTTCCCAATAAAAGCTTCAACTCAATCCACAAAAAAAAGCAATTCCCTACTCAGGTCCGTCATTTGTCAAATGGAAATAGAGTAACATGTTACCATGTTACTGGTAACACAAAGGCTCAGGAAAATCATTTCTGTAGCAATGAGTGCCCTCTTAATTTACGGGTGCATGACTCCGTAAGCATGAGATGGGCATAATGTATGGGCACTACAACGTACTTGGTACTACAATGGCAGATTTGCAATTTTCACTTAGCAACATCAATTGCTGCTCGTTTCTGGAAAACATCCATGGCGTCAAAATCATCACTACACCTGAAAATGAATTCCCAGAGTGGTGTAATTTCCAAAATGGGGTCACTTATGGGGACATTCTGCTCTTGTGGCACTTAGGGACTCTGTATATGGAGTCCGCAAATTATTCTAGAAAAATCTGTGCTTCAAGAATCAAATAGCTCTCCTTCCCTCCTGAGCTCTGCCGTGTAGCTAAGCAGTTCTCTACAGCCACATATGAGTATTTCCACATTTAGCAGAAATTGTGCAACAAATTTTGGTGTAAATTTTAACCATTTCCCCTGTGAAAATGTAAAATCTGTGGTAAAATGTAAAATATGTTGTGATAAAAATGTAATTATTTTTTCTTCGCTTCCCAGTGGTATAAAATTCTTTGACACCTGTGGAGTCAATATGCTCATTTCACCCTTATATTAATTCATTGAGAGGTGTAGTTTGTAAAATGGGGCCACTTATGGGGTGGTTCTGCTGTTCTGACACCTTAGGGGCTCTTCCAGTGGATCATGGCATCCACACACCATGACAGCAAAATCTGTACTATAATACTTTAATATGGCACTCCTTCCCTTCTGAGTTTTGCACTGTGCCTAAAAAGTAGCTTCCAATTACATATAGGGTATTGGTGTACTCAGGAGAAATTGCATACTGTGCAGTCCATTTTTTCCTATTAGCCCATATAAAAATTAAAAACTTGGGGCCATAACATTTCAGTGGTAAAAATTAAATTATTCATTCTTCACCACCCAATGGCATAAAATACTATGAGACACATGTTGTGTGAACATGCTCACTTCGCTCCTAGATGATTTCAATGGGGGCTCTAGTTTGTAAAATAGGGTCACTTATGGGGGATTCTGTTGTTCTTGTACCTCAAGGGCTCTGCCAATGTGACATGGCACCCTCAAACATTTCCAACAAAATCTGAACTCCATTATGGCGCTTCTTCCCCTCTCAGCTTTGCACTGTGCCTCAAAAGTAGTTTTTGACCACATATATGGTATTGGCGTACTTGAGAGCAATTGTACTGTTCAATTGTTCCTATTATCCCTTTTTAAAATTAAAAACTTGGGGCCATAGCAACATTTTAGTAGAAAAAATTGGAATTTTTCATTGACTCAGCACAATTTTACGCAATTCTGTGAATCGCCTGAGCGTTAAAAATGCTCACTGCACTCCTAGATGAATTCCTCAAGAGGTTTAGCTTCCAAAATGGAGTCAATTGTTGGGGTTTCTGCTGTTTTGGCTCATCAGGGGCTCTTCAAATGTGACATGGCATCCACAATCTATTACAGCCAAAATTGCACTCCAGAATAGAGATGAGCGTTGTTCTACTCGAACTGTTCGCCAATCTCAAATTCGAGCTGTTTTGGGCGGTGTTCGAGACGTTCGGCGAACACGAACGATTTGAGAAAAATTCGGCTGTTCGAGGTTATGTTCGATAACTGTTCGTGCACCAAAATCATAACTGGATTTTTTCTCAGTATCGATGAAAATTAATGTTAATACGCAGTTTGAGTGTACAGCGGGGTGGGGGGAGGGGCAGGGGATGGATCTCTGCAGGAATAATGAAGATCTCCATTTTTTTTTCTCTTTCCCGCATTTACAGTGGGGAGGTGCAATCTGTCAGCCTATCAGCAGCGCACACACGGAGCGAAGTGCTTTTTTTCACACAAGCAAGGGCATGTGTCAATGGCAGTGTATGTCACATGTCCTTGCCCTATAAGACCAAGCCATTTTCCCCATCGCCACCATTTTCTCACTGCTGCAGCTGCGTGTTAGATGGCACCGCTGTTGCTGTGTGCGCTATACCTTGTTAATTTCAAGCCAATTTTCGCACAAATCTACAGATAGCTTGGGAGTAGGGAATAGTTGTGATTGCAGTCCTTTTAAGGACTAGGTTACAGCATTTCCTACGACTTTTATCAGGCAGGTCTGTGCTCTTAAATAGATAGGTTGTGGGAGTAAAGACTAATTGTAATTGGAGTCCTTTTCAGGACTAGGTTACATCAGTTCCTATCAGTTTTTGCCAGGCAGGTCTGTGCCAGTGCTGTGCAAGTTTTTTTCACAGCATTTGGCTGAATCTAGCAAAGCTAATCCATTTTGGCCTATTGCAGAGTGTGATAGTCAGTGGAGTAGCCTATCTGTGTTGCAAGATATACCACCTGTGTATAGAATACCAATTTTTTTACTGCACCTAGTGAAGTAAAATCTTTTGGGCATAGCATCATTCTATTAGTCCATCTATACTGACCTCCATCAGGTTGCAAATTGAATATAATTTTTTTCTGCATCTAGCTCTGAAAAAATATTTGGGCTTCTAGCTGTGTGTGGGACTTGTTCTATTAATCCATCTATACTGACCTCCATCCGGTTGCAAATTGAATATAATTTTTTTCTGCATCTAGCTCTGAAAAAATATTTGGCCTTCTAGCAGTGTGTGGGACTTTCTCTATTAGTCCATCTATACTGACCTCCATCAGGTTGCAAACTGAATATATTTTTTTCTGCATCTACCTCTGAAAAAATATTGGGCTTGTAGCTGTGTGTGGGACTTGTTCTATTAATCCATCTATACAGACCTCCATCAGGTTGCAAACTGAATATAATTTTTTTCTGCATCTACCTCTGAAAAAATATTTGGGCTTCTAGCTGTGTGTGGGACTTGTTCTATTACTCCATCTATACTGACCTCCATCAGGTTGCAAATTGAATATCATTTTTTTCTGCATCTAGCTCTGAAAAAATATTGGGCTTCTAGCTGTGTGTGGGACTTGTTGTATTAGTCCATCTATACTGACCTCCATCAGGTTGCAAACTGAATATATTTTTTTCTGCATCTACCTCTGAAAAAATATTGGGCTTCTAGCTGTGTGTGGGACTTGTTCTATTAATCCATCTATACAGACCTCCATCAGGTTGCAAACTGAATATAATTTTTTTCTCCATCTAGCTCTGAAAAAATATTTGGCCTTCTAGCAGTGTGTGGGACTTTCTCTATTAGTCCATCTATACTGACCTCCATCAGGTTGCAAACTGAATATAATTTTTTTCTGCATCTAGCTCTGAAAAAATATTTTCCCTTCTAGCAGTGTGTGGGACTTTCTCTATTAGTCCATCTATACTGACCTCCATCAGGTTGCAAACTGAATATAATTTTTTTCTGCATCTAGCTCTGAAAAAATATTTGGCCTTCTAGCAGTGTGTGGGACTTTCTCTATTAGTCCATCTATACTGACCTCCATCAGGTTGCAAGTTAAAAATAATTTTTATCTGCATCTAGCTCTGAAAAAATATTTGGGCTTCTAGCTGTGTGTGGGACTTGTTCTATTACTCCATCTATACTGACCTCCATCAGGTTGCAAATTGAATATAATTTTTTTCTGCATCTAGCTCTGAAAAAATATTGGGCTTCTAGCTGTGTGTGGGACTTGTTGTATTAGTCCATCTATACTGACCTCCATCAGGTTGCAAACTGAATATATTTTTTTCTGCATCTACCTCTGAAAAAATATTGGGCTTCTAGCTGTGTGTGGGACTTGTTCTATTAATCCATCTATACAGACCTCCATCAGGTTGCAAACTGAATATAATTTTTTTCTGCATCTAGCTCTGAAAAAATATTTAGCCTTCTAGCAGTGTGTGGGACTTTCTCTATTAGTCCATCTATACTGACCTTCATCAGGTTGCAAACTGAATATAATTTTTTTCTGCATCTAGCTCTGAAAAAATATTTGGCCTTCTAGCAGTGTGTGGGACTTTCTCTATTAGTCCATCTATACTGACCTCCATCAGGTTGCAAACTGAATATAATTTTTTTCTGCATCTAGCTCTGAAAAAATATTTGGCCTTCTAGCAGTGTGTGGGAGTTTCTCTATTAGTCCATCTATACTGACCTCCATCAGGTTGCAAATTAAAAATAATTTTTATCTGCATCTAGCTCTGAAAAAATATTTGGGCTTCTAGCTGTGTGTGGGACTTGTTCTATTACTCCATCTATACTGACCTGCATCAGGTTGCAAATTGAATATAATTTTTTTCTGCATCTAGCTCTGAAAAAATATTGGGCTTCTAGCTGTGTGTGGGACTTGTTGTATTAGTCCATCTATACTGACCTCCATCAGGTTGCAAACTGAATATATTTTTTTCTGAATCTACCTCTGAAAAAATATTGGGCTTCTAGCTGTGTGTGGGACTTGTTCTATTAATCCATCTATACAGACCTCCATCAGGTTGCAAACTGAATATAATTTTTTTCTGCATCTAGCTCTGAAAAAATATTTAGCCTTCTAGCAGTGTGTGGGACTTTCTCTATTAGTCCATCTATACTGACCTCCATCAGGTTGCAAACTGAATATAATTTTTTTCTGCATCTAGCTCTGAAAAAATATTTGGCCTTCTAGCAGTGTGTGGGACTTTCTCTATTAGTCCATCTATACTGACCTCCATCAGGTTGCAAACTGAATATAATTTTTTTCTGCATCTAGCTCTGAAAAAATATTTGGCCTTCTAGCAGTGTGTGGGAGTTTCTCTATTAGTCCATCTATACTGACCTCCATCAGGTTGCAAATTAAAAATAATTTTTATCTGCATCTAGCTCTGAAAAAATATTTGGGCTTCTAGCTGTGTGTGGGACTTGTTCTATTACTCCATCTATACTGACCTCCATCAGGTTGCAAATTGAATATAATTTTTTTCTGCATCTAGCTCTGAAAAAATATTGGGCTTCTAGCTGTGTGTGGGACTTGTTGTATTAGTCCATCTATACTGACCTCCATCAGGTTGCAAACTGAATACATTTTTTTCTGCATCTACCTCTGAAAAAATATTGGGCTTCTAGCTGTGTGTGGGACTTGTTCTATTAATCCATCTATACAGACCTCCATCAGGTTGCAAACTGAATATAATTTTTTTCTGCATCTAGCTCTGAAAAAATATTTGGCCTTCTAGCAGAGTGTGGGACTTTCTCTATTAGTCCATCTATACTGACCTCCATCAGGTTGCAAGTTAAAAATAATTTTTATCTGCATCTAGCTCTGAAAAAATATTTGGCCTTCTAGCAGTGTGTGGGACTTTCTCTATTAGTCCATCTATACTGACCTCCATCAGGTTGCAAACTGAATATTTTTTTTCTGCATCTACCTCTGAAAAAATATTTGGGCTTCTAGCTGTGTGTGGGACTTGTTCTATTAGTCCATCTATACTGACCTCCATCAGGTTGCAAATTGAATATAATTTTTTTCTGCATCTAACCCAGCCAATAGTTTTGGCCTAATACCACAGTTTGGCCACTCAGCTCTGCTTGGTTCCCATCCATTGTTTTTTTGTGCAAACAACTCCAGAGTTGTGAATTAGTTAACCACCAAAATGAGTGGAAAAAGGCCTGCTGCTGGTGGAAAGGGGAATAGGCGTGTTGGGAAGGGGAAAAAAGGTTGTGTCCGTGGGGAAGGTGTTAAAGCAACAGTAACATCTGCAGAAGAAAGACCATCTTCCAGCCAAACTAAAATGTCTACTTCTTTTAGCGGACAATGTGATAAGATCCCTTTCTTACGGCCACGCCAATCGCTACAAATTCCAGATGAGGCACAAAAACAGCAGGTGCTTCAACGGATATCATGTGCTCCTTTAAGTGGTCTCTCCTCCACATCAACTTCAACATCACAAATACTCCAGTCCTCAAAGGTGTCACCCCAATCGCACTTGCTTCCTCACAGCTCCCAAATCTCCAGCTGCCCGTCTGAGTATGAGGTAGAACAGATGGTTGAGTCTGCAGAGCTGTTTACTCATACTATAGCCTGGGAATCAGAGGTCGACTCCAGCGCTTCTGTGAATCCAGACGAGGAAATGATCTGCACTGATGCCCAGAATCTTTATGAGTCGGATCCAGGACCAGACGCAGAAGGTTCTGACCATAATGTAGACCCTCATTCCCAAACTGTAACTCCTGTTGGTGGAGACAATGAGGAAGACGATGATGAGACTCAAATACCTGATTGGAGCGACAACTTTAGTTTTTTGTCAGGGCAGGAACAGGTTGGCTCTGATGACAACGGGTGTGATAACGCACAGGGTGATGATGATGAGGTTGGAGATCCCACTTACTGTCAACCCACAGTCAGCCAAGAGATGAGGTCAGCAGAGGAGTGGAGGAAGATGCTAGTGACGACGAGGTCAGGTTGCGCCTTCCTGGACAGAGACCTAGTACTGGAAGCACGTCAACAACTGCATCCTCAAACATAACTCTGCCTCTCACCACAAGTCGTGGTGGCTCTTCAGGTCGCATGGATGCTAAGCCTTGCATAGCCTGGGCATTTTTTCAGATCGATAAAGATGACCCAACTCGTGTTATCTGTAACATTTGTCAGCAAAAGCTAAGTAGAGGCCAAAAAATACATAGTTTGAGTACTTCATGCATGAACCGGCTCATGGACATGAAGCATAAGTTGCAGTGGGAAGCTCAGTGTGCTACAATGCGGCCTAGCCGGCCGGGCCAACCACAGTCTGCCATATCTTGTGCATCCGCGGCCTCTTCATCCTCTGTGACTGGGGGGACAGCAGTTACACCTGTTGTGGGGCGCAGACCTGCCACCTCTTTACCCGCAACAGCCAGCGTGATTGGCAGGTCATCATTTTCCTTGGAGGTGGTAACACCAGCTGGTGTTGAGCGCTGTCCGACATCGATAGCACCACCTTTGGATCAAGGCAACCTATCATGTCCGCCTGCATCTTCCTCACAGACCGGCAGTTTGCCGGGGACACCCTTATCAACCCCGTCTAAGCACAATATCCAGCCCTCGGTCCCTCAGATGTGGACAAGTAAAAGACCATTTCCTCCTAGCCATGAGAAAGCTAAGAGGTTGAATTTCACCATCTGCAAGCTCTTGGCTACAGAAATGCTGCCTTTCCGCCTGGTGGACACAGAGGATTTTCGAGACCTTATGTCCGTCGCAGTGCCCCAGTACCAGATGCCCAGTCGGCACTACTTCTCAAAGAAAGGTGTGCCTGCGCTCCACCAGCATGTCGCACACAACATCACCGCTTCTTTGAGAAACTCTGTGTGTGACAGGGTGCATTTCACCACAGACACTTGGACGAGTAGGCATGGACAGGGGCGTTACATGTCGCTGACTGGGCACTGGGTAACTATGGTGACAGCAGGACAAGGGGCTGCTGTCCAAGTCTTGCCGTCCCCACGAGTTGTGCGTCAGTCCTCTTTATGTCAAAGTTCCTCCACTGCTTCTGCCTCCTCAACCTCCTCTCGGTCTTCCACCTGCACCCAAAGCCTGTCTGGTCATGCCACAAGCTTTCTAACTGCGCAAAAGGGATCCTGCACACCTCCTTACTATGCTGGCAGTAGGGCTCAACGTCATCAGGCGGTTTTTACTTTGAAATGTCTGGGAAATGTGAGTCACACAGCTGAGGAGTTGTGGTCAGCTCTGGAGAACCAATTTCATGAATGGTTGTCTCCACTGGACCTGAAACCAGGGAAGGCCGTGTGCGACAATGCTGCAATCCTGGGTGCGGCCCTTCGCCGGGGCAATGTCACACACGTGCCTTGTATGGCTCACGTGTTGAACCTGGTTGTCCAGCAATTTTTAGCCCACTATCCCAGACTAGATGGCCTTCTGCAGAGGGCACGGTCGCTGTGTGCTCACTTCCGCCGTTCGCATCCCGCAGCTCAGCGACTTACATCTCTACAGAAGTCGTTGGGCCTGCCACTTCACCGGCTAAAATGCGATGTGCCTACCCGGTGGAATTCAACTCTGCACATGTTGCAGCGACTGTGGCAGCACCGACAAGCCCTGGTGCAATATGTTCTGACGTATAGCCTGGGCCAACGAGATCCAGACGTGGGGCAAATCACGCTGGAGGAGTGGTCTCAGATCAGGGACCTATGCACCCTTCTGCACAGTTTTGAAATGGCGACGAAGATGTTTAGTGCTGACGATGCCATTATCAGCATGACTATTCCAGTGATTTACATGCTGGAGCACATGTTAAACAGAATTCGGAGTCAGGTGGTGGCACAAGAGGAGGTGGAGGAAGTAGAGGAGGAGGAGTTGTATGCGGAAGGGCTAACATCTGCAAGGTCCAGACGGTCGGCAGCACCAAGGCGGCAGGCATGTGAGGGTGGGGGAGATGGTTTTACCAGGGCGCATGGTAGCAGCCAAACTAGTGAGGAAGGTGCAGGAGCCCAGGAAGAAGTGGAGGACGAACTGATGGAAGACTCATCAGATGAGGGAGACCTTGATCACATTTCTGTTGTGCAAGGTTGGGGGAAGAGGACAGAGGAAGGAAGCATGATTGTTACCTCGCCACCAACACAACAGGGACTTGGTGCTCCTGGATGCGCAACACACATGAGTGCCTTCTTGCTGCACTACCTGCAACATGACCCTCGAATTGGGAGAATTAGAAATAATCCTGACTACTGGGTTGCCACACTGTTAGATCCCTGGTACAAAAGTAAATTTGCAGAAATTATTCCTGCCTTAGAAAGGGATGCACGCATGCAGGAGTATCAGCAGAGACTGTTGCAGAATCTTACATGTGCTTTTCCACAAAACACCAGTGGTGCACGTAGTGAATCTCAGTTCCAACTTGCCAACCGTGGGACCGTCAAGTGTTCCGCACTCAAACCATAACAGAACCACAGTATCTGCTGGTAACATCAATTTTGCGCAATCATTTCACCACTTTTTTAGCCCATCCTTTGCAAGGCCACAGGAGACAAGAAGTCTGACACATAGTCAACGCCTAGAGACGATGGTACAGGAGTATCTCCAAGTAAACATTGAAGCCATGACTGTGTCACTGGACCCTTGCTCTTTTTGGGCTTCCAATCTGGATAAATGGCCGGAGCTAGCCACTTACGCCTTGGAGATCTTGTCATGCCCCGCAGCCAGCGTTCTGTCTGAACGTGTGTTCAGTGCTGCTGGTGGTGTGCTGACAGATAAGCGCACGCGGCTCTCCACTGATAATGTAGACAGACTCGCGTTCATAAAGATGAACAAATCATGGATCTGAAACGACTTTTCTACCCCTGTGTCATCCTGGGGAGAGTAAAAGATGGATGATTGGTTAAAATCACCCTACCAACCGTTTTAAGCTTTCAAATTACTAATCATGTTTATCTGTATCTTGGCTGGAAAATAATTTGGGCTTTGTAGCAGTGTGCAGCAATGATTCTATTAGGCCATCTATAATAAGCTCCACCAGATTTAAAATTACTAATCATGTTTATCTGTATCTTGGCTGGAAAATAATTTGGGCTTTGTAGCAGTGTGCAGCACTGATCCTATTAGGCCATCTATACTAAGCTCCACCAGATTTAAAATTAATAATAATTTTTAGCTGCATCTAGCCCGGAAAATAATTTTGGGGCTCCGAGATGCGCAAGACACATAAGTGCCTTCTTGCTGCACTACCTGCAACATGACCCTCATATTGTCAGAATTCGAAGTAATCATGACTACTGGGTTGCCACACTCTTAGATCCGCCAAACTTTTCGATCAACCTTTTCATTTTAATAAAGACCAAAAAAATGGTCATTTTTGAAATTATAAGCATTAGCAGGTTATTAGAAACTGAAATCAAACAGTTTTCAACTCAAAACTTTATTCTAGGTGATGTTACATTTTCACATAGGACCCCTTGTTCGAAAGGAGCTTCTGAACTCTCTCGTCCATTGAAATTGTCAGGTTTTGGATCGTTTCTGCTTCAATTGTTTTGCATGAGGACAGAATACCCTCCCAGAGCTGTTGCTTAGATGTGAACTGCCTCCCACCATCATAGACACTCCTTTTGATGATGCTCCAGAGGTTCTGAATGGGGTAGAGGTCAGGGGAGCATGGGGGTCACACCGTAAGTTTGTCCCCTTTTATGCCCATATCAGCCAGAGATGCAGATGTTTTATGTGCAGCATGAGATGGTGCATTATCATGCAAAAAAATGATCTTGCTGTGAAATACACGGTTCTTCTTCTTGAACCATGGCAGGAAGTGCTGTTTGAGAAAATCCACATACATTATGGAGTTCATCTTTAGCGCCTTCAGGGATCCTAAAGGGGCCGACAATCTCTCTCCCCATGATTCCAGCCCAAAACATTACTCCACCTCCTCCTTGTTGGCGTTGTAGCCGTGTTTACGTGGGGTGTCCATCAACCAGCCATCCTCCACTCCATCCATCTGGACCATCGAGCACTGCATGGCACTCATCCGTGAACAAAACAGTTTTGAAATCAGTCTTCATGTAATGTTTGGCCCACTGGAGCCATTTCTGCTTGTGTGAAGTGGATAGAGGAGGTCGACAGGATGGCGTATGCACAGCTGCAAACCTCTGAAGGACCCTGCATCTTGTTGTTCGGGGGACGTTGGAGGCACCAGCAGCTTCAAAAACTTGTCTGCTGCTATGACAAGGCTTGTTTGCCGCTGCTCTTTTAACCTGATGTAATTGCTTGTAGGAAAGAGTCCTCAATTTGCCCTTATCAGCACGCACACATGTGTACTGTGAATCAGCTACATACTTCTTGATTGCCAAGACACTTCATCCTGATCATCTGCTTCTCAGCAGCCGACACATCCTTTTTCTTTCCCATTTTGGCAGAAAATGTAGGCTGCTTAATAATGTGAGACAGCCTTCTTAAGTAGTCTTGCCTTTCATTGGACACACCTGCCAAACTAATTAGCACAGGTGTCTGCAATTGCTTACAGTGATATAAAGAGCCCTGACACACATCACCATCAATGAGTTTAACTGACAAACAAACAAATTCTTCCCTTATCACTCCTAAACACTTTTTGCATAATAATTTGGAACACAGTGTACATGTGCTTTTCCACAAAACACCAGTGGTTCACGTAGTGAATCTTACAGTTCTAACTTGCCAACCGTGGTCTGTATGGAGTTGTTCAATAAAGGGCCCAAAATTAAGATAACATAGATGGGAGAGGTCTCTATGAATAGGAATTCCTAAGTATTTGATACCCTGTGAGGGCCAGGCAAAGGGAAAGTTGGACTGGATGGAATCCTATATGGATTTGGGGAGGGAGACATCGAGGGCCTCAGACTTCGCTGCATTGATTTTAAAATTTGACCATGTAACAAAGTGATCTATTTCAGCCATAACAGCATGGATGGATATATGTGATTGAGTGATATATACTAGGACATCATCAGCAAATAGAGAGCACTTGTACTCGGTGCCTCCCACCTCAATCCACCTAATATTGGGGTTATGGCGAATTGATGAGAGCAGGTGCTCCGTCACTAGGATGTATAAGAGAGGGGACAGAGAACATCCCTGCCTTGTCCCATTGGTGATTGTGAAAGGTGATGAAAATGTTCTGACGCGCCCCCTGGGCCTTGGGACACCCGGAGCCGGACCCTTTTTGGTGGATGCTGGTGGTTGTAGTCTCCGTGGCGGCGACCCGGTTCCGTGGCTCAGGGCGGTCAAACCAGTGGCGGAACTATTTATGTGGTTTTGATGTTTAAATGTCCGACTACGCCACCCGTGGATTGCGGTCAGAGTGAACCGCCGCTCCAGGGCAGACCGCTGAGGCTGGTGTTGTGGGTGCAGCAGAGCATAGCATAACTCCCCACGGGAGGAGTATAGCCTCAGGGCAGTGTATGCGGAGGATGGGGGTGATGGTGCAGGGCAGCAGCAGTAACGACACGGAGTCGGTGATGCAGTCCAGGGCCTTTACTCACAGTTCTTATTATCCAGACCACGTCTGCAGGTAACGGCTGCCCACGTCGTACTGTGCTCACCAGGTGAGGGGCTCAGACAACTCCCAGATAACTTTGGAGCGCTTCACAGGACCCCCTTTGTGTGTCCTTTGTCTGGCCTTTCTTACCAACCCTTCTGTCCGGCTGCCTCGGGTCTCCTCTTGGTAAACTTGGCGCCAGTTTCCCTGACCCTATGTGGTGCCTTCCTAGCGGGTGTAGCGAGGGGCTGCGCCACATAAAATGTCACAGCCTCCGGTTTCTAGCTGAGGGTCGTATCCTGCCTCCACTAGTTTCGGGGACCGGTCTCCCCCTTTGGCCTGACCCCTCCACGCAGGTGGATTCGGGCGTGCGGTGGCGACTCGCCCGTCCGCACCCCTGGGATCCCTTCATTCCTCGTTCCTGGAGCCTTCTCCGCTCCTCTTCCTTCCTTCTCCCTCTTCCAGACCTGGGCCTCTGTTACTAGGCCCGCCTCCGGAGCAGAGCTCATGCAGAGCCCCTGCTCCCTGCCACTTCTGCTCAGACTTCTCTGCACTGAACTAAGATGGTGCCCACCTTTTATACTCCCTTCTCAATGCACCCAGGAACTGCTTCCTCCCTGCTCCTGCACTACAGGGTTCCCCTTCCTCAGTGTTCCCTCTCCCCACTCCAGCCAGGGACAGGGACTGTCGTGCCCATCTCAGGGGCATATTGGTCGCCCTGCCCCACGGCAATGTGGTGTAATGCATGCAGGTGTCGGGTCCTGATCCACACTCCATCCTTACCTGAGAGTGAGATATCACACCTCTGGGTGAGGTGCAATACCTCTGTAGCAACCGAGCCCTCAGGGTAATACAGTTCCATGTATCTTCAGCCTAGGTGACGTATTGCGATACAGGGCCGTGATTTTGGCTATAAAAGGGTCCCCTAGACCCCTACCCCAAGCTTTTTAAGAGAATCATATATGGCGTGCCAGGAGACTCTATGGAATGCTTTCTCAGCATCCAACGAGAGTATCTAATTACAAATTTTTAACTGCATCTAGCCCAGGAAATACTTTGTGCCTAGTAGCAGTGTCTGCTAGTCAGCGGATTATCCCGGCTGTTAAGCAAGCTACACCACCTGTAGTTTTGACACTTAATTTTTTCAAAGGAAATGCTTCGGGACCACGGGATACTCAGTGAAGAGCATCAGGAGGCACCCCAAGGCATAGGGGCTGGGACTGGCAGTAGGATGCCTTGCGGTGGACAGCCGAGTTCGATCCTTATAAAAGCTTTTTAACTGCAGCAGCTTTAGTGGACTCTACTGGAGCTGGAATTACGCGGCTGCTGGCATGAGACTTGCCCTCCAATAGATCCTTGTAAATGGATTTAAAGTGTATTCATTCAAATTAGAGAGACAATTTAAATTAAAAAGCTTAGAGCTGCCTCCACCACAGGGGGGCTCGCTCGACCCACCAGCGGACAGGCACCAGTATTGGGAGAGGGGGGCTGGCCGTCAGGGTTCACCGCGGCTCTGGCACAAACCCGGCGACACGGAGGTGGCACGGGCAGGAGCGGACTGAACGTGTCGGCTTCTCACTTTTTGGATTTTAGAAGGGCATGACATGCCTATATCTGTGTCTCCCCCTCCTTTTACTCCTCCACCTCTTTTCTTTTCGCATGACTATATGTACTTGTCACTTTTCCATGTGTTAGTTGTGTCTTCAGAGCAGTTTGTCAGCTTTTGGACACCTTTGAAGGTGTTTTCTATGTGTTTCTATGTGTTTTTGTTTGCCTGCCATTGGTTTTAACGGTGTTCGAAGGTGTTAGACGAACACACTGGTGTTCGACGAACCGAACCGAACTCGAACACTACGGGGGTGGCTCAACACTACTCCAGAATTCAATTGCCGCTCCTTCTCTTCTGTGCCCTGCCATGTGCTCAAACAGTAGTATTCCAGCACATATGGGCTATCAGTGTACTCAGAAGAAATTTCACAATAAATTGTATGGTCCATTTTCTCATCTCACCTTTGTGAAAATGAAAAATATGAGGCTGAAGCAACATTTTTGCAGGAAAAATGTATGAATTCATTTTCACAGCCCAATATTATACAATTCTGTGAAGCACCTGTGGGTTCAAGAAGCTCACCAAACCCTTAGATAAGTTCCTTGAGGGGTGTACTTTCCAAAATGTGGTCACTTGTAAAGGGTTTTCACTGTTTAGGCACATCAGGGGCTCTGCAAACGTGACATTGCACAATAAATAATATGGTCAATTTTCTCCTCTTACTATTGTGATAATGCAAAATTTGGAGCTAATGCTGAATTTTTGTGGGAAAAAGTAAAATGTAATATTTTTTCGTCCACATTGCTTTATTTCTAGTGAAACACCTGAAGGGTTAATAAACTTCTTGAATGTGGTTTTGAGTACTCTGAGGGGTGCAGTTTTTTAAATGGTGTCACTTTTGGGTATTTTCTGTCACATAGGCCTCTCAAAGTCACTTCGAATGTGATGTGGTTCCAAAAAAATTTGTTTTGTAAACTTTGTTGGAAAATGAGAAATTGCTGATAAACTTTGAACCCTTCTAACTTACTAACAAAAGAAATATACAGTATCTTTCAAAAATTATGCTGATGTAAAATAGACGTGATACATGTTATTTATTAACTATTTTATGTGATATAACTATCTGGTTTAAGTGCATAAAAATTGAAAGTTTGAAACTTGCAAAATTTGCTAAATTTTCACCAGAATTCTGATATTTTCACATCTTAATGCAAAAAAATATTAACCTAAATTTACCATTAACATAAAATACAATGTGTCATGAAGTGTCAAAATCATTGTGATTTGTTGAAGCATTTCAGAGTTATTACTTCATAAATTGACACTGGTCAGAACTGTAAAATTTAGCCTGGTCAGGAAGCGGAAAACAGGCTCGGGGAGAAGGGGTTAATTTTGCTACTTGGAAAGTGAGAAGATCTTGTGACCATTGTGGTAGTGGGAGTGTGCTTGATGAAGGTTCCCGGCTGTGCATAACGGAAAAGTGGTCACCACGATAATAAATGGCATATACTAGAGAATTTTTCTATGGGTGCAGCCATGTTTTAATTGGCCGGATAAGAGGTGAAAAAGCAAGTGCCCACATAGAAATTCTGTGCTGTTTTCCCAGTTAGTTCAAGGGAAAATTTGCACCATTATTAATTCTTGGAACATAGGAGAAGAAAAAGAAAATCTATTCCAGAATCAGTGGAGCAGCACCAATTGGAGGATCTACTCAGTTTATCTAAAAAAAAAAATTAGGAAAAATTTTTAAATATAGTTTTTATGTAAACACCATATGACTTAGCAACACTAGGGGCACAATTCATTAAGACTGGTGTTATGCATGGCAGTCATAATAAAGGCAGCGCTAGAGTAAGAGACGCCAAGGTGAATGCCCCATCAAGGTGCATTAGGTGGATCTAGCAAGTGTCATGTTTCACCAACAGAAATGTTACTCTAGTACATTTCTGGTGTAATTTATGCCAAAAATGTGGAGTCAGTTTTGAAGAATTTGCTGGACACAAATGGCCAGGACCATTTTGAAAGAACTAGCCAGGACTTATTTAAAAGTCGAGGTGCAACCATTTTGCAACATTTGATGGTGTTTTATGCCATGATCTGGGCCCCAGATCTTTGTGACAATGTTGGATGTTGTCTATGTCAATGTTATTGATGAGCAGTAGAGAGAATGCCATGAGCACACTTGTATATGGATTGCCTCCTGATTGACTTTGTACTATGCTATTGCATAATCCTCCTTGACGTTGTCACTCCAATAAGCAGTGGCTTTATGAATTCTCTAATTACTTTATTATGGTAAAGAATTGCAATCCTTTTGTCATTAACTACTGATGTATTGTTCTATGCAAAGCATTCTGTTTATTGTTAAAGATTACTTTTTTACCTTCACTTTTTATGTCATGTCTTTCCATTTATTTCAGATGCTCTTGACAAAGATCTTGTGTTTATCGAAATTTTGGACTCACAATATATCTCTGTCCATTCCACTGAATGTTGGAATATAAATTATGCTGAAGTATTATTCATCTGTTTGAGTGCTGTAGATTTCTTTGAACATTGATTGAGGCTATTGAGCCTTCGTCATAGCATTTACTATTACACAGTTGTGCAGATTACTGTATTAAATAATATTAATTATGGAATATATCAGCATGAGACCCATTGCAAAACTTATTAGTGAATTGCCATTTTCATCTTTGGACAAGTAGCTTGCAGTGATAATTTGAACTGTAGTAATATTTTACACATTTTTGTACTTTTATTATAATTTTCCATTGGTTTATTTTTGCTTCTCATATTGTTGTATACTTTTGCTACATATTTGGATAGTTCTATATGTTAAGCGCCTGGAACATCTCATAAATGCATTAAGTGGATAGCACATTATTCATCAAAATTAGGTTAGTAATTACTGCAAAGAACTACAGTGAGACCTGTTTATCTGATAGGTTAGTCCTCTAATAGGCACTTTATAAGGGATCATAAAATGTACAATAAAATGGTTTTCCTATAATTATCATTCATCAATCCTTCCTGATTACTAGATCATGAGGACCTTGATCTGTGTTACCTCTGATATGGTTTTTCATTATTAATCTCCAGAAGAGCTATTTATCCTCAGCTATAGTAGTAATCTGCAGTTACTAGTATTTATACCATGCCTGGCTTCCTTACTGGAGCTATGTTATATTCTCCGTCCACTATACAGTGTACCCAGTGTACTAATTCCCAGGCTCATTGATTGACAGTCCTCGCTCATTGATTGACAGTCCTCTCTGCACACATTTGCTGCACATCATGCTGTCAATCATTGTGCTGGAGAGTGATTATAGCTCATTCACTGGGTAGTGAGTGATGACTGTACAGCCGATATAATCATCTGCTTCAATCACTGGAAATTAGTGGCTACAGAAGAATATAACTTCATTTTCTCCCTGTAATTACTGCCCCAGTTAATTTGCTATTTACCTGCAAACTTCCATTCTAACTGCAGTACTCCTAGAGAAGAATAGTTCCTTTTAAATGGGTTGTTCACTACATTTCGTGCATATGTTATTAGGCCCACGGTGGTGGTAAAGTAAAAAGGTGACCGCTGCAGCCAATCAAACTCACATTATTTTGTTATTTTTTTGAACAAGAGAAAATGTTTCGATGTTACTTGTTGCTTATCGCAATCTTACCATGGCAATTGGCAATCCTTGCCTCGTAGCAGTGAAATCTGTTAAAATATTTGATGTTAGTTGAAGAAATAATTCATTTTTTAAAGAATGGAACTTAGTTGACAAAAATACTTTCTATCTCCTGCCAAGTATTGTATATGTGATGTCTTTTTAATTGCTACTTTTCATTTATTTTGCCAATTTTAAATTAAAGTTCAGTCACCTGTACAGAAATGAGATTAATTTGCAATCTTACATTAAGTTCTGGGAAGAAGTGGTAGACATTTTTAAGCTATATTAGCTCTCAAATGGCCTAATACTTCTCTATTTCTTTCTTGTTTCCAGTAATGAATTGGACGGCTGTAAACAAATGTATGGTTCATTTACATAATGAATGACTTTAGTTTCCTGGTGGATGAAAGTGTGACAATTGCTGTCTTGTTTGCCTAGGAGCATTTAAATTGAAATTGCTGTATGTCTGTCCTAATAATTTAATCTGGATGGAATAAATAAACTGTAATTGTGAGCACAAGCTTGTGCTCCCTGTGCTGGTATTTACAGAGGAATAAATTATACTCAGGACTAAGCAACAATGGCCTTAGCAATTTACCTGAACTATTCGAGATCAGAAAATAAATTACTGTGTATCAAGGTCCCAGTGAGTGTTTCCATTTTCATATTTCAGCATTAAGTTGATGATGGGCAGAAGATCCCTCTCTGTATGACACGGACACAATGTGTTTTTGCCAGTGTGGATACTTGTAACAATGGCTTATAATGGCTTTTTCACAGAATGTCTTTGCAAGAGGGTGAAAATGCAGTCTGCGTCGGTCGTCTTTTCAATAGCATATTCTGTCTACATTATTCCTTAGTTCATTGACGAAATTTATGGATAAAAACAGCACTTTTTTGTTTTTAAAAATTAATTATTTAAAGGGGAATCATGCCATTCTCAGTGCCATTTTAATAGTGATAGGTCACAAAATTTTTCATTCTGTGGTGAATAAGGGTGTAGAAGAAACATATCATATCCGCGATAATTAGAAAGCACACTCAATCTCTGCTAAGTAAAAGTGTAATGTGAGCCCTGCCCAATATCAAATAATTCCGTATTGCTTCCCTCTCTTATTTCCAAGGAAGTTTAGATGTGTCTTTTTTAGCAAAAAACAAATAGTATTTAATCATACATTTCCTTTAGCGTTAAATCACCTGGATAGCTTTCACCTAACTTTGAAAACTCTACCCACCCACTGTGGGTGGGAATGTCCAGTTGGCCATGTAGCCTCACCCTTAGGATTTACTCTGGACTTCAGTTAATAAACTGCACCATATTTCCCCATGTGAACATATATGATTTATGAAGATGCTGCTTGGGATTATTCCTAACTATGAATTATTGATACTTCAGGAATTTTTTCTGGATATATGTATGTCTACCTGCTTCTTTTTAGATAAAGACTGATATTGTGAACATGAGATATTGTTATTTTCTAAAAACTATTTAAGCACTAGACACTTTATAAATTGGTGCAGGAGGGCTATATTCCCTCATTTCTTGTCCTGTTTTTATGTGATTTGTCCTTTTATGCCTACCATTTTGGCTAAATAAAATATTTAGCATTTTCTATATACTGTATACTCCTGTTTCTCCTTTTGTTTTTGTTGGTTCATGGTTCATGGAGTGATGTTTAGTGAACCCTGATGCCTGACTGTGGCATCACGATTACATTTTTGTCTAATTTATGGGACCTTTTGTTTTTTACCATATTTCCCCATGTGAGCCTGGCCATAATATGACCACTACAGCTATAATTTTTTATGAATTTCTATTCATACAGCTCAAGAAGAGCGATTCTCTAAGTGCCACAAAAATCAGAGAGTGCTTGAAAGAGTATATCAGTCAATGCTTTTTATATTTCATTATATAACAGTGCTAACATGCAAGTTTACAATTGACAAATGGTGACCTAGTTCTATACATCTGAAAGTGTATCATAATATCATCATGTCATATATAGAAAAAGGATGGTGTCCTCACTTGAAGTTAGTGAACGGTGATAGCTGCTCGAAACGTGTGAGCTGTGGTGCTATCTGATTATGTGTCAAGAAAGTCTGTGTATTTTAAAGATGAAGAAATAAAATTAAAATAGTTTTGCTTTAATATTGGGCGTTGGCTTTCCTCCCTTTCCCCGTGTATCAACATCTCAGTAACATGTCTTAAATGAGATGTCATTGCTCCTCTATAGGTGAATGCTACATCAACATCACCCTCCACTTTACAAATGGAATGGCACAAATGTCTGATTTTCTTTAAATTTCATTTGTGTCGTAACTAGGCCCCAAGTTGTAATCTTAAGCACTACAGATGAACAATGTGTGTTCATATGTTAAGCCATTACATGCACTCACTGATAAGATCATGAGAATGAGGAAAGGAGACATATGGGATCAGGAATAGACCTCTGAACGAGCACCACAATGTTCTGCTTGTTTTCGTGAGAGCCAATATCCTGGTGCTTTTTGCATCTTTTGCTGCTGCAAACAAATTCTGTAGCTAATTGGTTGTTTGGCATAAATAGGAAATCATTCTGTGGAATCCATAAACTGCATTTTTTCAGTGGTATCTTTTATTTGTACTTTTTTTTCAGAATTTCAACATGTTCTATGTATGTTTTTTTCAACCAGTTTGCGGCATTTTCCTACTATTCAACCCCTGGCAAAAATTATGGAATTACCTGGCTCAGAGGATGTTCATTCAGTTGTTTAATGTTGTTGAAAAAAAACAGATCACAGACATGGCACAAAACTAAAGTAATTTTAAATGGCAACTTTAGGGCTTTAAGAAACACTAAAAGAAATCAAGATAAAAAATGTGGTACTCAGTAAGGGTAATTTTTTTCAGACCAAGCAGAGGGAAAAAATTATGGAATCACTCAATTCTGAGGAAAAAATTATGGAATCATGAAAAACAAACACACAAAAGAACACTCCAATACATCACTAGTATTTTGCTGTACCACCTCTAGCTTTAATAGCAGCTTGCAGTCACTGAGGCATGGACTTAATGAGTGACAAACAGTACTCTTCATCAATCTGGCTCCAACTTTCTCTGATTGCTGTTGCCAGATCAGCTTTGCAGGTTGGAGCCTTGTCATGGACCATTTTCTTCAACTTCCACCAAAGATTTTCAATTGGATTGAGATCCGGACTATTTGCAGGCCATGACATTGACCTTATGTGTCTAATTTCAAGGAATGTTTTCACAGTTTTTGCTCTATGGCAGGATGCATTATCATCTTGACAAATGATGTCATCATCCCCAAACATCCTTACAATTAATGGGATAAGAAAACTGTCCAAAATATCAATGTAAATGTGGGCATTTATTGAAGATGTAATGACAGCCATCTCCCCAGTGCTTTTACCTGACATGCAGCCCCATATCATCAATGACTGTAGAAATTTGCATGTTCTCTTCATGCAGCCATCTTTATAAATCTCATTGGAACGGCACCAAACAAAAGATTCAGCATCATCACCTTGCCCAATGCAGATTCGCGATTCATCACTGAATATGACTTTCATCCAGTCATCCACAGTCCACGATTGCTTTTCCTTAGCCCATTGTAACCTTGCTGTTTTCTGTTTAGGTGTTAATGATGGCTTTTGTTTAGCTTTTCTGTATGTAAATCCCATTTCCTTTAGGCGGTTTCTTACAGTTCGGTCACAGACATTGACTCCAGTTTCCTCCCATTCGTTCCTCATTTGTTTTGTTGTGCATTTCCTGTTTTGGAGACATATTGCTTTAAGTATCCGGTCTTGACGCTTTGATGTCTTCCTTGGTCTACCAGTATGTTTGCCTTTAACAACCTTCCCATTTGCATTTGGTCCAGATTTTAGACGCAGCTGACTGTGAACAACCAACATCTTTTGCAACATTGCGTGATGATTTACCTTCTTTTAAGAGTTTGATAATCCTCTCCTTTGTTTCCATTGACATCTCTCATATTGGAGCCATGATTCATGTCAGTCCACTTGGTGCAACAGCTCTCCAAAGTGTAATCACTGCTTTTTAGATGCAGACTAACGAACAGATCTAATTTGATGCAGGTGTTAGTTTTGGAAATGAAAATTTACAGGGTGATTCCATAACATTTCCTTCTGCTTGGTCTGAAAAAAATTACCCTTACTGAGTACCACATTTTTTATCTTGATTTTTTTTAGTGTTTCTTAAAGCCATAAAGTTGCCATTTGAAATGACTTTAGTTTTGTGCCATGTCTGTGATCTGCTTTTTATCAACAACATTAAACAACTGAATGAACATCCTCCGAGCCCGGTGATTCCATAATTTTTGCCAGGGGTTGTAGTTCTCCATATTTTTTCCTATGTTAAAAACTGCATTTGTTTATATGCATTGAATTTTTGGTGATTTTTTTTTGTTGCAAATATTGTGATATTTAGGAGAAATCATCAATCAGATAACCTCAGACTCACATGACTATTAAAGTGAAAAATAACAAAATTAAAATGCTACCAAAACATGAAGATGCTAAAGTACTTTATTAAGAAAAAAAACACAAACAAAAAATATTCCAAACAATTATTCATGTATATATTTAACCCCTTCTCAAAACAGTCAATTTTAATTTCTTGCATTTTACAAATGCAGTGAATTTTCAAATTCCGACATAGTTTTTAAATAACCTAACATCATGATTTACCATGTCAGTATGATTACAGTGATACCAAACTTGTACAGTTTTTATTATGATATCAGTAAAAAAAATTGGAAATTTGTAAAAAAGTATGTTTTGGTTTGGATCGCCATTTTTCTTAACCCATAACTAGTGTTGAGCCACCCCTGTAGTGTTAGGGTTCAGTTCGGTTCAGTTCGTCGAACACTGGGATGTTCGTGGACCTGTTCGTCAAACACCTTAGAACACTGTCGAACACTGTTAAAACCAATGGCAGGCAAACAAAAACACATAGAAACACATAGAAAACACCTTCAAAGGTCTCCAAAAGCTGACAAACTGCTCAGAAGACACTCTCTTTAAAAAAGCCGGCCGGCAATTCAGCAGCGGCATAAACCGGTACCCGACCATTTAGACAAGAAGGAATAGAGCATCACACATAGATTAGATAGATAGAAACATGTCAGTCACATATATAAGAAGTACAGTGACAGTGTTGCTTACTGTACTTGTCATTTAGTGTTAAAGGATTTATTTAAAAAAATAATAGTGTTTTCATGCACCGTCTCTTTAAAAAAGCCGGCCGGCAATTCAGCAGCGGTACCCGACAATTTATAACAGAAAGAATAGAGCATCACACTTAGATTAGATGGATAGAAACATGTCAGTCACATATATAAGAAGTAAAGTGATAGTGTTGATTACTGTACTTGTCATTTAGTGTTAAAATAAAGGATTTATTTAAAAAAAAATTGGCGTGGGGTTCCCCATAATTTTAGTCTCTAGCGGAGGTTAAGCTGATGGCTGGGGCAGATGTTTGAAGCCTGGGAAGGGGGTAATACCCACGGAGCTTCCCAGGCTACTAATATCAGCCCCCAGCTGAATACCTAGCCTTTACTAGCTATTAAAATGGGGGACCCCCAAAAAAATGGTGTGGGGTCCCCCCTATTTTAATAGCTAGCAAAGGCTAGGCAGACAGCTTGGGGCTGATATTAATAGCCCAGGAAGGGTGCCATGAATATTGGCCCCTCCCAGGCTAGAAACACCAGCCGTCAGCCGCCCCAGAAATGGCGCATCCATAGGATGCGCCAATTCTGGCACTTAGCCTCGCTCTTCCCACTGCCCTGTAGCGGTGGCAGTGGAGTAATAGGGCTGGGGTTGATGTCAGCTTATAATGCCAGCTGACATCAAGCCCAGGTTAGTAATGGAGAGGCGTCTATAAGACACCCCCATTACTAACCCCATAGTCAAAGTTAATAAAAAACACAAACACCCAGAATAAAGTCCTTTAACTGAAATAAACACACAGTTCTTTATTGTTCTAAATTAAACCATACTTACCGTCACGCCCATTCCAGCTGAAGCCAACGATCTCCTGCAATAAAAGTAAAATAATAAAGCAACATCATCCTTACCTTTCCATGGTTCCCATGACAGCTTCAGCTCTGCTACATTCACATGACAGGCTGGACCGCAGCAGAATGCTGCCATCCAGCTTGCCATGCCACGGAGACTGAGAAGCGCAGGCATGCTTGCGCTCCTCAGTGTCTCGCTGTGACGGCATAAAGATGAGCCGAGGTCATGTCCAATGAACTCGATTCACCTCATGCACGTCACTGACAGCGTGGGAAAATTCTCCTGCGCATGCGGTGAGTGCAGGAGAATTTTCCCACACTGTCAGTGACGTGCATGAGGTGAGTTCATGTCCAATGAACTCAGCTCACCTCATGCATGTCACTGACAGCGTGGGAAAATTCTCAGCGCTCAACACTTCAGCACGAGAATTCTCCTATGCTGGGATGGCATTGAGATGACAGGCTGGATCACAGCTGAGCGCTGCCATCCAGCTTGTCATCCTTCAGAGACACTGCAGAGCACAAGCATGCCTGCGCTCTGCAGTGTCTATGAAGGATGGCATGCTGGATGGCAGCGCTCAGCTTCCATCCAGCCTGTCATCTCAATGCCATCCCAGCGTGGGAGAATTCTCCTGCTGAAGCGCTGAGCGCTGAGAATTTTTCCACGCTGTCAGTGACGTGCATGAGGGGAGCCGAGTTCATTGGACATGAACTCACCTCATGCACGTCACTGACAGTGTGGGAAAATTCTCCTGCACTCAACGCATGCGCAGGAGAATTTTCCCACGCTGTCAGCCTGAGCTTCTCATTGTCTTCTGCATGGCAAGCTGGATGGCAGCGTTCTTCTGCGGTCCAGCCTGTCATGTGAATGTAGCAGAGCTGAAGCTGTCGTGGGAACCATGGAAAAGTAAGGATGATGTTGCTTTATTATTTTACTTTTATTGCAGGAGATCGTTGGCTTCAGCTGGAATGGGCGTGATGGTAAATATGGTTTAATTTAGAACAATAAAGAATTGTGTCTTTATTTCAATTAAAGGACTTTATTCTGGGTGTTTGTGTTTTTTTTTAACTTTGACTATGGGGTTAGTAATGGGGGTGTCTTATAGACGCCTCTCCATTACTAACCTGGGCTTGATGTCAGCTGGCATTATAAGCTGACATCAACCCCAGCCCTATTACCCCACTGCCACCGCTACAGGGCAGTGGGAAGAGCGAGGCTAAGTGCCAGAATTGGCACATCCTATGGATGCGCCATTTCTGGGGCGGCTGGCGGCTGGTGTTTCTAGCCTGGGAGGGGGCCAATATTCATGGCACCCTTCCTGGGCTATTAATATCAGCCCCCAGCTGTCTGCCTAGCCTTTGCTGGCTATAAAAAGAGGGGGGACCCCACGTCATCTTTTTGGGGGTCCCCATTTTAATAGCTAGTAAAGGCTAGGCATTCAGCTGGGGGCTGATATTAGTAGCCTGGGAAGCTCCGTGGGTATTACCCCCTTCCCAGGCTTCAAACATCTGCCCCAGCCGTCTGCTTAATCTCCGCTAGAGACTAAAATTACGGGGAACCCCACGCCAATTTTTTTTAATAAATCCTTTATTTTAATACTAAATGACAAGTACAGTAATCAACACTATCACTGTACTTCTTATATATGTGACTGACATGTTTCTTTCTATCTAATCTATGTGTGATGCTCTATTCTTTCTGTTATAAATTGTCGGGTACCGCTGCTGAATTGCCGGCCGGCTTTTTTTAAGAGACTGTACATGAAAACACTAATATTTTTTTTAATAAATCCTTTAACACTAAATGACAAGTACAGTGACCAACACTGTCACTGTACTTCTTATATATGTGACTGACATGTTTCTATCTATCTAATCTATGTGTGATTCTCTATTCATTCTGTTCTAAATTGTCGGGTACCGGTGAATGCCGCTGCTGAATTGCCGGCTTTTTATGTTTCACTGTGAGCACTGTTCCTATCGATTTGGGCAACCACTGTAATGCCACAACCACCATGGCTGTGGCATTACAGTGAGTGGCAGACAATCCCTGTATGATTGGTGCTCTAAATAGCACCAGACATGCAGGACACGCTTTTGGTGCACGAACAGTTATCGAACATAACCTCGAACAGCCAAATTTTTTGCAAATCGTTCACGTTCGTCGAACGGCTCGAACACTGCCCAAAGCAGCTCGAATTTGAGATTGGCGAACAGTTCTAGTCGAACACCGCTCATCTCTACCAATAACCTTACATTTTTTTGGTCACTTAAGCTATGTGAGGGCTTGTTTAATGCAGTACAAGCTTATAATTTATTGATATTCTTTTGCGGTAGATATGATGTTTTGATTGCTGTAAATTTTTTTTACTGGATTGCAGTGAACAAGACATTGCAATTTTGGTGTTTTACATTTTTTTCTCTTTACAGTGTTTACTGGATTAATTATTAATTTAATATTTTTATAGATTGGACTTTTAGTGACACAATGATACCACAAATGTATATTTTTTATTTTTATTTTTTTAACATCTTCATTTTTAATCAGGAAAAAAGGGAAAACTTAAATTTTTATGTTTTTTACATTTTTTAAGCATTTTTTAAACTTTTTTTTTAGATCTTACTTTATCTATTAAACTGCTTAGAGCATTTGCACTTGTGATTGTATGATTACTTTCAGTGGGGAAAATAAGTATTTGGTACACTGACGATTTTGCAAGTTTTCCCACCTAGGAAGAATGGAGGGGTCTGTAATTTTTATCGTATGAATACTTCAACTGTAAGAGACAGAATCTAAAAAAAAAATAAGAAAATCACATTGTATGATTTTTATATACTTAAATTGTATTTTATTGCATAAAATAAGTATTTGATACAATAGAAAAACAGAACTATTTGGTATAGAAACCTTTGTTTGCAATTACAGAAGTCAGACGTTTCCTGTAGTTCCTGATCAAGTTTGCACATACTGCAGCAGAGATTTTGGCCCATTCCTCCATACAAATCTTCTCCAGATCTTTCAGGTTTCGGGGCTGTCATTGGGCAACATTAGTTTCAGTTCCCTCCAAAGATTTTCTATTGGGTTGAGGTCTGGAGACTGGCTAGGCCACTTCAAGACCTTAAAATGCTTATACAGAAACACTACAGTATTGCTGTTAATGAATCAAAATTCATAAGCTGCATTTAAACACAGGCATGGCTATCCTCAGGAGATCCCCAGTTTTCACAACAACCATTGACACCCCGCAATTGTTCCGCAAGGAAAAAGGTGATGGGCACATGGAACTGCTCCCCCTCCAGGACCATAAGCCTAAAATGCCAGTGTCAAAGATTGACAATTGCATTTAAGAAGGTAACAGGAGTGGGCAAAGCCAGCTACAGCTACCATTGCATCACAGCCTTTATCTGCCTCATATGGGGTGAGCTCAGTCATCAGACTTGCGCCATTCTTGTATGAATGTCGGGAGTAGGTTAAAGGCTAGAACAAGTGTGTGTGTGAAGGTGGTCCTCAGATATTTGCAACTAATTGTGACATGTAGTTCATCAGCTGTAACATACATGCCAGTACCTGTCCCCTCTGTTGCCGCCTTTGTTGCCAGACGACACAGGGCAACTACACAGTAGCCCTGTTTTACTCTTGAGATTTGTTGTACTGGCTAGTTAGAATTTCTCTGTGTTGTGAGCCCTAGGTGGGAAGCTGCTGTCTCTTCTCCTGAGTCTCAGTCACCCATTGCCAGATATAGACTATTCTACCTCTGGTTTACCCCTGTAATTCTGTTCCTATTTGATTTTTGATCTGATTGCAGTCTGTTTACCTATGATTCTCCTTATTTCTGATTCTGTGCCTCACTTTGACCTCATGGTAATGTGTTCACATGCTAATTCTTCTTGCCGCCAGCTTGTTCTACCAGTCAGCAGGCAACTCTATGGCTCCAACCCAGTGGCCCCCGTGTAAATCTAGATCTTTGAACAGGGGTTAAATGGTAAATAGATGGAATGACTAGTGCTACATTGTCCACATTACATTAGCATAGTAGAAGATACTAGACACTTTGTTTCTACAAAATCCTTATTTATTTAAAATAAAATATAACCTTTTTAAAGTGAACCTGAGAGCTGGGCAATCCATGGGCAGCATCTTTCAGACACTGGATGTATGATCTCAGACAGATATTTTTGACTTTGCTGCATTTCAGAGAAAAACATACTTTAAAGGCCGCCGGGACTGAGCAGCACTGGAGACTAGTCAAACTGGTGGGTCCACTGTAGCTTCTCACAAATTGACAGGTCTCTGACTATATGTGCATCTAGGAAGAGACCTGTCAATCCAGTGCAGCGGGTGTAGAGAATCTGGCTTTTAAAGTATGTTTGTCTCTGAAATTCTGCAGCGTTTTAGAGTTCAGAACACCTGGCTGAGATTGTACAACCACTGTCTAATACATGCTATTGGTGGATTGTGTGGAATATATCAGCTGTGAGGCTCCCTTTAATATGTTTTTGTGGTTTGTGCTTTTTACTACTGTTACCTTTTATGACATTATGACACAGCCTTGTTTCACTATTTTTACTCCTGTTTCAGTTCCATTTCCATGAAGAAATCTGTGTGGTGCTCAAAAATAAGCTTTTCCTACAATAATTTCCCCTCCAGTCTTCTGTACTTTATTTCACCCTAACGCCACAGAATCGTCACTGCTTTTTTGTCACATTAGCTGTATTAGCCAGTCTTTGATGCAGCATGAGCAAAATGCAATCAATTCAGTAATATAGTGGAATAACTGTTTTCCCTTCTAAAACCTCATGTTGGCTCATACGGGTAGACTAAGGTGAGACACAGACCTTGAAACAAGCTGAAAAAGAAGAAAAGCAGGGCGCTGCACATAGCATGATACTATTGACAGAAGTATGTGAGATTTGACAATAGTGATAGCTCACCTTAGATTGTTGCAAGTGCTTCTGAGCAAAAAATGTTCAATAATTTATTAATGGTCTTTAAAATAACATACTTCAATGATACACTTTATCCTCAGATTAAAAAGACAGTTTATGAATGTCGCTAGTGCTCCTGTATGTAGACATTTTTTTTTTGCTTGTTACAAACTGAAAAGACTGAAATGTGTTATTAAGCTAACTAAATTCACCAATGTAATACGTTATTTGCAATGACATGCCTTGCTGAGCATATTTAAGAACTAAAAATATTGTAATCAGCATGTTTAAAATTTTTATTGAAAATGAAATGGAACTGTCAGCAAACAGCAATAATGGATCTGTGGTTGTAGCCCAAGTGGCAACCTCAAGCAACAATTTAAATTCACATGAACTGCAATGAAAAATCCTTGTGTGCCGATACAGTGCTCCTGGATACTAGTCATGCTTTCTGGCTCTAGCTGGTCATCACTCAAGCAGAACAAAACATTGGCTATAAGACAATGTGTTACATTGCCGGGGATTGAACTGATAGCTCTGAATGCTTAAGTCAGCAGCTTGCAGTCAATAACAACAGGGCTTTATTTTATGTCCACTCCAGGCAATTGATCTGCCTCTTAGATACAGTGAAAATCCAGAAGAAAAAAACACTTTCCATTCTATAAATAGAGCTCCGGACTGTGGCATTATTGCTCTATGCGCTTCTGTCTTTTGATCTTACTAAACTTCAATAGAACAGTTTGTAGTGGACGTTATACAGAATAATACAGAATTCCTTATTCAGGAAGGGACATTCTGTTTTCAGTAGAATACATATCCAAAGCTTAATATTTTGTTTAGTGATTTTTTTTAGGTTAACCATGAAAATTTTAAGAATTGTTAAACTTATTAATATTTAAATCTGCTAACTCTTCAGCCTCAATGCGTATGTATTTATGCACAGCTCAGATTTTTCCTGGGTTTGCTGATAGCAGCGTGGCTTAATGATCGCATGTTTGCTAGCACAATTTGTGAATAGATATTGATATTAACTTGAGTATCCAATGCAAAATTATAATTAAAGTATTGAGAACAAAAGAATGATGTTGTACCCATGTTATTGGTTTTGAATAAGTGAGAGGCTAGCATGATATCTGTAACTAGAATGCAATTAATCCCTTTAAAGCCCATGATATACTAATACGCGTCTGTGCCCTGGGACTTAAGAGCCTGACCCGTATTAGTACGTCATCGCGATCACGCGGACACGCAGGCTGTGCGGGCGCGATCGCCGCCGGGTGTCAGCTGATTGTCACAGCTGACACCCGGTATTATGTGCAGGGAGCGGTCCCGCACCGCTCCCGGCACATTAACCCCCTCAATGCTGCGATTGAAGTCGATCGCAGCATTGCGGTGGCTAAGGGGAGGTGATCGGTATACTCACCTCCTCTTGCGGCCTCCAGCGCTGTCTGCCGCGGCTTCCCGGGTGTTGCCATGACGACCCAATGTCGTCATGACAACATCCGGGTCACCAGAGAAGCAGGAAGATTTTTTGGTCATGCGCAGTGCATGACCAAACAATCTTCTCACTGTGCAGTGCTGACTGCCTGCACGGCACAGGGATGGTTCTCCATCCCTATGCTATGCAGGCGATCAGAATAAAAAAAGTGAAAGTCCCATAGTGGGACAAAGTAGAAAAGTAAAAAAACTCTCAGAAAGTGAAAAAAAATTTGGA
This sequence comes from Phyllobates terribilis, assembly GCF_046119375.1. Lineage (NCBI taxonomy): Eukaryota > Metazoa > Chordata > Amphibia > Anura > Dendrobatidae > Phyllobates > Phyllobates terribilis. The sequence continues at coordinate 291,776,547 of NW_027362769.1, forward strand.
AAAAAAATTGTAAAAATAAAAATAGAAAAAAGAATCCACCAAAAATAAAAAATATAATGTAGCCTTCAATAAATATTATTATGAAAAAAAAACACACAAACAATAAAAGTACACATATTTGGTATCACCGCATCTGAAACGACCTGACCTATAAAATTGTCCCACTAGTTAACCCCTTCAGTGAACACGGTAAAAAAATAAAATAAAAAACAAAGCAAAAAACAATGCTTTATCATCATACCACCAACAAAAAATGGAATAACACGCGATCCAAAAGACGAATATAAATAAAAATGGTACCGCTGAAAACGTCATCTTTTCTCGCAAAAAACAAGCTGCCATACAGCTACATGATCTGAAAAATCAAAAAGTTATAGCTCTCAGAATAAAGCGATGCAAAAAAATAATTTTTTCTATAAAATAGCTTTTATTGTGTAAAGACGCCAAAACATAGAAAAACAATATAAATGTGGTACCGCTGTAAATATACTGACCCGAAGAATAAAGCTACCTTATCAATTTTACCACACGCGGAGTAGAATAAAAAAATTAAAAAAAAAACAATTCCTGAATTGTTGGTTTTTGTTTATTCTGCCTCCCAAAAGCTGGAATAGAAAGCGATCAAAAAATGTCACATGCCTGAAAATGGCACCAATAAAAACGTCAACTCATCCCGCAAAAAACAAGCCATCACATGACTCTGTAGGCCAAAATATGGAAAAATTATAGCCCTCAAAATATGGCGATGCAAAAACTAGATTTTACAAAATATGTCTTTTAGTGTGTGACAGCTGTCAATCATTAAAACTCGATATCATTCTGGTATCTCTGTAGTCGCACCGACCCGAAGAATAAGGTCATCTAATCACTTATACCGCACTAGGAACGGCATAAAAAATAAACGCTAGGGCTGGGGTTGGGGTTAGGGTTGTGCTAATGTTAGTGTTGGGGTTAGGGTTGGGCTAGGATAGGGTTAGGGTTGGGGTTAGTGTTGTATCTTTTTTCAAAAGTAAAAAAAAGAAAAAAAAAAGATGACGATATGGCAACTAGTGCTGAACGCAAGTGCATGCTACTTGAGTTTGCATCGGGTGCTCGGGTATGCATTGAGCATCGCGGGTGCTCGAGTCTCTGCTCCATATGCTTCGGGGCTAAAAAACCTCACGTGGATTGCCTGCCATGCACGAGCGATTCCCGCATGTTTTTTTTGGGGTGTCTAATAACCGTGAAACATGCGGACGGGGACTCGAGCATTTCACTTGAGCACCCGTGATACATGGTGCATACCTGAGTACCCGATGCAAACTCAAGTAGCGAGTACTTGAGCTCAAGACTAATGACAACTTATTCAATATGATGACCTAATGTCATCAAATTCTGTGTCTTACCTCTGGGTTCAAAATGTTCACTATACCCCTTGATAAAATCCTTGAGGGGTGTAGTTTCCAAAATTGGGTCACTTGAGGGGGGTTTCAACTATTTAGGCACATCAGGGGCTCTCCAAATGCGACATGGCATCCGCTCTCGATTCCAGCCGATTTTGCATTCAAAAAGTCACACAGTGCTCCTTCCCTTCTGAACTTTGCCGTGCGCCCAAACACTGTATTTTCCCCACATATGGGGAATTGGCGTACTCAGGAGAAATTGCTCAAAAGTTTTTGGGGTCCATTTTCTCCTCTTACCCTTGTGAAAATAAAAAAATTGGGGCTCAAACATCAGTTTTGTGGAAAAACTTTGATTTTTTTATTTTCACTACTCCATGTTATAAACTTCTGCAAAGGACTTGTGGGTTCAAGATGCTCACCACACATCTAGATAAGTTCCCTGAGGGGTCTAGTTTCCAAAATGGTGTCACTTGTGGGGGCTTTCCACTGTTTAGGCACATCAGGAGCACATCTGCTAATTATTCAAGCAAATTTTACAATCAAAAAGTCAAAGTCAAAAGTCCCATCCGAACCCTGCCGTGCTCCCAAACAGTGGTTTTCCCCCACATATGGGGTATCTGCTTACTCAGGAGAAATTGCACAACAAACTTCATAGTGCAATTTCTTCTGTTACCCTTATGAAAATGCAAAAGTGAGGGCTGAATAACATTTTTGTGGGAAAAATGTGAAAATTTTATTTTTACGGCTCAATGTTATAAACTTCTGTGAAGCACCTGAGGGTTCAAGGTGCTCACCACACATCTAGATAAGTTTCCTGAGGGGTCTAGTTTCCAAAATAGTGTCACTTGTGGGGGGTTTCCACTGCTTAGGCACATCAGGGGCTCTCCAAATGCAACATGGCGTCCGCTAATTATTCAAGCAAATTTTACATTCAAAAAGTCTAATGGCGCTCCTTCCCTTCCGAACCCTGCCGTGCACCCAAACAGTGGTTTTCCCCCACATATGGGGTATCTGCTTACTCAGAAGTAATTGCACAACAAACTGCATGGTGCAATTTCTCCTGTTACTCTTATGAAATTGCAAAAGTGGGGGCTGAACAACATTTTTGTGGGAAAAATGTAAAATTTTTTTTTTACGGCTCAATGTTATAAACTTCTGTGAAGCACCTGGGGGTTCAAGGTGCTCACCACACATCTATATAAGTTCCCTGAGGGGTCTAGTTTCCAAAATGGTGTCACTTGTGGGGGGTTTCCACTGTTTAGGCACATCAGGGGCTCTCCAAATGCAACATGGCATCCGCTAATTATTCAAGCAAATTTTACAATCAAAAAGTCAAAGTCAAAAGTCCCATCCGAACCCTGCCGTGCTCCCAAACAGTGGTTTTCCCCCACATATGGGGTATCTGCTTACTCAGGAGAAATTGCACAACAAACTTCATAGTGCAATTTCTTCTGTTACCCTTATGAAAATGCAAAAGTGAGGGCTGAATAACATTTTTGTGGGAAAAATGTGAAAATTTTATTTTTACAGCTCAATGTTATAAACTTCTGTGAAGCACCTGAGGGTTCAAGGTGCTCACCACACATCTAGATAAGTTTCCTGAGGGGTCTAGTTTCCAAAATAGTGTCACTTGTGGGGGTTTCCACTGCTTAGGCACATCAGGGGCTCTCCAAATGCAACATGGCATCCGCTAATTATTCAAGCAAATTTTACATTCAAAAAGTCAAATGGCGCTCCTTCCCTTCCGAACCCTGCCGTGTGCCCAAACAGTGGTTTTCCCCCACATATGGGGTATATGCTTACTCAGGAGAAATTGCACAACAAATTTTGGGGTCCATTTTTTCCTGTTACCCCTGTGAAAATAAAAAAATTGGGTCTAAAATAACATTTTTGTGAAAAAAGTTAAATGTTAATTTTTTTTTTTCCACATTCCAAAAATTCCTGTGAAACACCTGAAGGGTTAATAAAGTTTTTGAATGTGGTTTTGAGCACCTTGAGGGGTGCAGTTTTTAGAATGTTGTCACTTTTGGGTATTTTCTGTCATAAAGACCCCTCAAAGTGACTTTAAATATGATGTGGTCCCTAAAAAAATGGTTTTGTAAATTTTGTTGGAAAAATGAGAAATTGCTGGTCAACTTTTAACCCTTATAGCTCCCCAGTAAAAAAAAATTTTGGTTCCAAAATTGTGCTGATATAAAGTAGACATGTGGGAAATGTTATTTATTAACTATTTTGTGTGACATATCTCTCTGATTTAAGGGCATAAAAATTCAAATTTTGAAAATTGCAAAATTTTCAAAATTTTCACCAAATTTTCTTTTTTTTCACAAATAAACGCAAGTGATATCGAATAAATTTTACCACGATCACGAAGTACAATATGTCATGAAAAAACATTCTCAGAATCAGGGAGATCCATTGAAGCGTTCCAGAGTAATTACCTCATAAATTGACAGTGGTCATAATTGTAAAAATTGGCCTGGTCATTAACGTGCAAACCACCTTGGGTTGTAAAAGGGTTAAACAGGGAAATACAGTCATGGCCCAAATGTTGGCACCCTTGAAATTGTTCCAGAAAATGAAGCATTTCCCCTACAAAACTATATCAATTACACATGTTTTGTTATACATGTTTAATTCCTTTTTGTGTAATGGAGCAACACAAAAAAACAGAGGAAAAAAGTAAAATCGCTTCCTATAACCATCCATAAGCTTCTTACACCTCTCAACTGGAAGTTTGGACCAGTCTTCTTTTGCAAACTGCTCCAGGTCCTTCATATTGGGGGGGCGCCTTCTCCTAGCAGCACCCTTCAAATATGAGAGACCAGGAGCAGTATTAAATGAATGTAGAGGTGCACAAATACACTATGTCACCAGTATACAAACACCCACATACACGATGCGTCAGCACACTGCGACTAATGAATACATGAACTCCAGTATTACTGTTCATGTACATTAATAACAATAATAACTTTATCAGAAATCAGCATGTTGCGCTTGTTCATGTGGACCTTTGTAGTATCATGGATGATAGCCAGTAAGGGCAAACTGGTGGTGATGATTCCACTGCTGGATAAACCAGTAATGTACATGGTTATGTGATATGGAACCAGTTTTATTCCACTTTAGTATAGGTAGTATTGTAGATTTTTTCCAAAGGCGTTTAGGATTAAATATGGCTACTGATGGAAAGTAAAAAATGGACCATGAGTGTTACACGTCTTCTTAGCATGGTATTACGGACTCATTAGAGGAGTAGAAAATTCATTAATTTAGAATAATATTCTGATAGAATTGTGAGTACAAGCTACAAAGTTCTGTGTAAGTGCTGAAAACAGTCTTTACAATGTAGTTTATTGGGGGTGTACCCTTGTGTGTAGCTAAAGGGCAGATCATAGAATACTTTCCTTTATTGGGAGCACATATATACTACATACTGCTTTAATGTACTTCCATTTATGTAGCTACAGTGCATTGAGGATATGGTGTGTATCCTTGGCTTTCTGCATTCTTCATTGTTTCATTACTTATTGTTTTATTAACTTTCTATTACTTCTACAAGAGATGAAAGATAAGTTAGATCAAATAGATTCATCACGGTTCTCATTAGACTTCATTTTTAAATCCTTGCACATAAGTAGGACAGGAATGTAGCTTTATTTGATGAATGAAAATTCATATTTATATTTTTCCAAGAATAAACTTTCATATCCTGAGAGATTTGATTATTTCATTTTATGTTTAATTGTAGTGACTATAATAATGTAGCTCTATAAATTTAATGGATCCATCATAGAACCTACATGCTCTATGCCTGAAGAAGACAACCCTAAAGGCTTGAGATCTACAATTTTAACTTGGAAGAGTGTTGAAATCTTCTTGGTACTAAATTGTGGCAGTACCACAGGGTTAATGGTGTAAGTTATTAGGGGTGTTGCTGGGGTCGTAAAAGATACTGTACCTGGATCAATATTGCCTTTGAAATGAAATTCAGTGTTATAGGACTGACTGTAGAAGACAGCACTGATCAGACACAATGGCAAAGCACTTGTTCAATAACATTCCGCTCCTGATGTCTTCCTATACCTTCCAACGTTTAATGAACAGACAGACACACTCTTTTGTTGAGGAGTAGCTAAACTGACATTCTGAAAAATAAGCATGGAAAATTGACACTTTGCAAATCACTTTATTACAGGAGTTATTAAAGATTTTCCTGTAAAAAAAATAAATCTTCTGTTTCCCAGTCTAATTTGCCTGCTATCCGGTGTATTGATATCAGAACATACGTATTTAGAGTACAGATGATGGTAGTGAAAGGGAAAGCACCTGTTTCCTTCTTTGAGCGTTGTGCTTATCAGAACAATCCCCTACAGCAGACCTCCATAGAATAGTGAGACACAGGTCCTGATCTGACCCCTCCACTGCCATCACCTGTACTCCAAATGAGAACGTTGTGATATCAATGCCGCTAAAGGCAGGCAAATATATTGGGGAAAACAGTGATGCCACTCAGGTGCAATTTATTTACAGGACCACTCAGGTGCAAATTATTTACAGGACCACTCAAGTGCAATTTATTTCCAGGAAAAAAAAAAAATCCCCTAATAAAGTAATTTGGAAGGTTTTGTAATTTTTCCGAGGACAAAATGATTAAAAAAGTTACTCCTTAATTCATGCCTATAATTTGGGCCAGTCCTGGCCTAAGCACTTTGTAGGATGCAGAAATGCAAGATGCATGAGTAGGCCACTGATAAAACCTGCTGACACAGATTTAAGAAGAAAAGGTTGAAGTACGAAAGAGGTAAAGCGCAATTAAAATGAAAATTTGCAAACTGATTAAATCCTGCATCCTGAGAACATGGATGAAAACTACACATTAAACTACAGCTTGAAAAAGGCATATTAACATATTCGTGACCATTCAATGCCATAAGGACGCTCTTTACGCATTTGTAGGGTAAATAGGGATACATTAGACATATACATCAGGAGCTTTCACACTGCCACCACATATAGTGTATAAGATGTGATGATAACATAAACTTATATAACATTAGCAGAATTTTCAGTGTTTCAGTGTAGTGCTTATGTGAATACTTTGCTGTGTGCTTTAGCTCTAGTTGCTCTGCTCTCTGCACATTATCGGATATCCTCCTTGACAATGCCACCCTGTGCCCTTGGCCATCTGGGTAGGGCAGCAGATCATTGCACATCATAATCAACCACCAATCAATTATGTTTTTCTGCCGGGTAATTTTAGATTTGTCTGCTTTTCTTAGAAGAGAAGTGTTGGAAAAATCTATTATGTGACTATAACATGTGTGGGCTAAGGCATTTCATTAATGAGTGGCTTGGCTCATACAGAATAGCTTCAAACAGCAAATGGATAATTTACAGACCTGTCCTTTATAGAAAAGTTAATGAGGGAGAGATAGATCCTGCCATATTAATTTATTAGTATCTTGAAATAATGGTAAAACTTTTAGAAATGATGATCGTGTAGTAAGAATGATGTTATATACCCTCCACGATGTACTATATGTATACAGACACTGTAGCTTCACCTTGTATGTAATCTATGGTATTTGTTATAAATGAACATCTAGTTTAAAGGAACATGTACTTCAAAAATACATATAACATTATATAGTTCATTTATGTACGTATGCATGGCTTTCCTGGCATTCATTTTACTTTGGTAAATTAGTGTATTTTTTAATGGCTTTGATAAATTCTATATAGAAGATGTAAGATGAGAAGTTTATGTTGTATTTATTTCCATCTAATAAATGGGTACCTTTATTTCTGTATTGTGTTACATACATAGGGTACTTATGTATATTTATAACCATCCCCATTAAAATAAGTGGAGGGTATAAATCATTACTTTCCATTCACCTTGCCACATCATTTTCTAATGCGTACTCCCCTATTGTTAGATTTATTGACATCTATTTGATTAACCTTGAAAAAACGCCTGGACAACTGACAGATATTAAAATCCCGAGATATGGACATACTAGAAATACTGCTCATGTATATATATTAAATGAACAAAACCAATGGCTGGGAAAGAGATGTCAATTATCCAAACAGTTCCTTAGATACAGTGGACCAATTTCAATTATCGGTAAGACTGAAGAATTGTGAGCGGCATTGCTGTTTCTTTTAATACACATAACTTTTATTTTCAATGCAGGACTTTACAAAGTGGAAGGGAAACCCCAAAGTAAAAGAATCTCCTGATTCCCCTGCCATAACCTGCCTACATTAATCCATTTTCACATGTCCTTTTTTCAGCAGCATCCGGTGATTAGGCTCCATAGTGCTTGAAGGCATTACAGTATAAAAATAGCACAGTGTAGACAGTTATATGACAGTGGGATACGTGGGTATGTTATAGAGTATAATAGTCATCTGCAATAAACTTGTTCTTCCACCAATCACGATGTCAGTTGTCTTGGCGGCAGCTCTATAAGCAGAGGAGTTGGTGTCTCCTCTTGTATCACATTGACAAGTAGGGCAAATCATAGAGAGAAAATGCAGAGCTCTCGTGCCAGGTGGCATGTGCACCATCCAGCCCGTATTACTGCATGTGCGAATGTTGGTCTTGCTCAAAGCCAATCAAAAGGACTAGTTAATAGATAGATCAGCAGGCGGGTTTGATGGCCAGTGGACTCACGAGGCATTCAATTCAAATCCCTATTGGGCTACAGACATTGCCAGTTATTGTATATCCTATACTGTTCTAGTGCACGTTACTGAACATTGGATTGATATGTGCCATTTTCACAAGTTTGTTTCCTGTTTATTCTGCTATTTAACTCTTGGATAGCCTTCTGAAACTGATTCTTAGACTGCCCGACTACTATAGCTGCCTTTCTAATGAACTGTTTAACCCCTTGGACGTTAACCTTGACTATGTTTTTGGCTCGTTTTGGATCCAGTTGGATAAAACACAAATGAAATTTGTTTTTCTCACTTGATAAAGACGCCATTATGGCATTTAGGCCATGGCCCCACTATCAGTATTTGGTCAGTATTTTTTCTCAGGCGTGAGAAACAAAACCAGGGGTGGGTGATAAGTGCAGTATTGGTGACTTGTTTCTATTATACCTTTTCTCTGATTGTTCCTCATCTGGTTTTGGCTCCCACTCCTGAGAAAAAATACTGACCGAATACTGACAAAACACTGATAGTGGGGCCGTGGCCTAAAATGCATTGTCAATAAAGAAAACGTTATCATCATTGTTGAAGAATTGGATTCAGTTCAGCCCCACTAACATGTTTAATTCAACTGGATCCAATATCTCCTGGAGGATTTATCCACCAGCCACGGGGCAGCAGCAGCTGTTTTTCTTTATGCCTACATAGGAGTTGTGCTTGTGGCAACTCCAGTAGGTAAGTGTAACCAGCACTCTCCTACTCTCCCTCCATGGGGTATCACCCCATTGAGTGCTCTCTTCATCACATCTAGATTTCTTTGGTTATAGGTCTTTCACTGTTCCCATTTCTCAAGTATTGATGTAGTGGATTTGTTTTTCTCACTACCTACTCCACCTGTCATCAGGTACTTGTGGACACTGGCCAGAAGGTCCTTGCCGTAAAGCCACCTCCCTGTAAAAAGCACAAAATCATGTATACCAGGGAGCTCCTCAGCTAAATGTAGTGACCTGTACAATGTATGTCTGTGGATGCCTATTTTGAATTGACAGATATCTTGACATCATCTTGCTCAGCATGGCAGCATTTTTCTCATTAACACTAATTAATGTTTTTATGAAACTAATAAAATTCTAGTGACATTTTTTATCCTGAATTTTATGGATAGTTTTGCAGTGAGTGATAATGAGAGTTATATCAGAGCTCTCCATACTGGTATTCTGATACAAGAATAATTGTAACATTTCACTCCCCTAGTACAAACATGTATTAACTATATAAATTATATGCGTACATATGTAGTCTTGGGATAGAAAATATTTTGTATATTTATACTATTCTTGAATCCACCTGCATTCCATTAAGAAAACACTCCCTATATTTCCCTAGAGCCCCCTGTCCTCAAACAGCAGAGCATGACTTCATGTGTTAGCATTTTCCTTTTCTGAACAATGCACATCATAGCTATATCCTATTAAAACACTCAGAGCACTAATTTATTTATGGCCTTTTGCAAAACATATCATGCAGCGCTGAGCATTGCTCTCTTGGTGAGATCTTGGCAATTATAAACCTAACATGAGGATAATGGATAAGGTTATTGCAAAAGTCGATCCAAACATAATTTCAAAAGCTGCAAAATATGGAAAGAAAAATATGTTTTCAAATACAGCATGCAACATTGTATTTCTGAGGTTACAAAAAATTAAGTTTGGCATTACTGTTTTTCAGTTTTGATTTTATATGCATTTCTCTCTAATTAAGTCAGAACATTTATGTAAATGAAGCCAGCAATCACAGCTTTTTGGTCAGAAATAGAACCAATATTTCAGTATTTTGCTATTTTGGTGTTTTTTGTGAAACCTATAAATCATACAATTACTTTTACTGGTTTCATTGGCATCAACAACTATTGGCTCTTATGAGACCACAATCTGTGTAATGTCAGGTTCCATTTTTCATGCTACTTTCCAAAATATTTCAGTTCATAAATGCACATAAACAGTTGATCAGTTTGGCAAAGTTTACAGTTTTATCCAATTTTGAATTATTTGATCTTGTTTTCTGTATATTTTATAGCTATTTTCTTTTAGTTGTCCCTGCTAGCAGACACAGATTTCTCTCCACTCAGCTGTTAGAGATATGACATAACTGTTCTGTGTAGCTGTCCTTTCAACTCTCACAATGCACTGCTGTCTAGTAAAAGCATCCAATCCGATCGTTAAATTTAGCATAAGATATGAATGTAGAGGAAATCAGAGGCTGTCCTGATATTTGATACAGTTATTAAACATTTGCTTCAGATTTTAACCAATGTAATACAACAATATGTCCAAAGTTTGACTTCTCCTTTGAGAATAAACTTTCAACTATGAACTGTAAGAGTTAATTCACCTCCCCCAAGACTTTTTATACAGACCTTAATACAAATGGTTAGTGAGATTTTTTTTGATTGTGTGTTTTTCTATTTGATTGGTTTTCATGCTACTTGTATGGTATTAGGTAGAAATGAGTGGATCTTTTCAATGCAAATTAAATTCAAGTTGAATTTTCAGGAACTCTCAAACCTAGGAATTCAAACAATTTGTGATTCAATTCACGAGAGCCACCATTTTACTAATTACAGAAGATCGCATCGGCAAGAGAAGGTTCACAGGATCTCAGGTGCAGCTGGTTTAACTTACTGGTAATGCCTTGCAAAAATCAGATCATATGGTATAGTACATAGGGACCATCACAGTGTGTGCAAAAGCTGAGGCAGGGAATGCAGAAGCCATTTTAAGGTGCTTTAGGATAGTGAGAGGATATATAAGGTCCATCGGTTAGAAATAATTTGTGACAGCACAGCAGTGAAGAACATCAAACATCTACTTACTCATAGCTTATATGCTTTGGTCATTTTGACATTTCTTTAATTTTTTGATTTTCTTTGGGGAGAAGTGGGATGATTTCAATTTCTAAATCTATATGTATAAAAAAAAGTAATAATGCAAAAAAAGTAATAATGCAAAAAAAAGAATATATATATATATATATCTATATCTATATCTAGTTCAAAAGAGAAAAAGGCAGCACTCCAAATTCAGTGAAGAAAAAAGGACGTTATTAGCCCATCAGATGTGGCTGGCAATGTTTCGGCTGAGAACAGCCTTTATCAAGCAATGTGTTGCAACAAGTGTCAGGTATATAAAGCCATACATATGCAAATATACAATTATACATCAATTAATGAATTATCATAAAATACTGTGATAATACAAAAAAAAATTCATCAAAATACAGTGATCTCTGGCATAATATAAAATAGTGATCTCATTCATATTAATCATTTCATGCAATATACATTGCAACTACCAATAAAGTGCTTTGTGCAATAATAAGTGTAATTAATTCACCTGTACGCAAGTTTAAAATGAAGGCTGGACTCACCTATATATTAATTTCATGTAAATATCCTTAGCACATGTGTGATCGATGTCCGGGGTCTGGAACCGCACAACTGTGCATAACTATGCGCGTCACATCAATCCTATCAGTCTAAGAAACACGAGCTCTCCAAAGTCTCGCGCATGTGCAATAATGAATAGCGATAAACATATTACAATAAAGATTTACAAGATTTTCAAAATTTTGCGCATGCGCAAGACTTTGGAGATCACAAATTACACTTATTATTGTGTTTACTTACACAAGTACATTTATTGCACAAAGCACTTTATTGGCGGTTACACTGTTTATTACATGAAATGATTAATATGAATGAGATCACTATTTTATAATATGCAAAAAGATCACTGTATTTTGATGAATTTTTTTTGTATTATCACTGTATTTTATGATAATTCATTAATTGATGTATAACTGTATATTTGCATATGTTTGGCTTTATATACCTGACACTTGCTGTAACAATTTTTTTGATATTTGATTCACGAGTAACGCAAAGATAAAAAAACAAGGCTGGCACAATTTCCCATACTGCTAATGCATCATAAAGCATGCTAATGACGTTTTGCGTTAACACGTAGGCTTCCCTGCAGTTATTACGTCACATGGTATATCCCAGTTTATTGAGAGGATTATCATCATATTATATATTCTTAATACTGTACTTTTATAAAAGTAATGGTTGTCTAAATCCAGTATGTGTTAGTTACTGTTAAATGAATATCAGTACAATGTCACATCCCATCAAACCTTTCATTACCAGGTTAAGAAAAGTAAAATCACAGCAGATGCCTTGAATTCCAGGGCTGCATTTCTTAAGAAATTGTTTACAAAAATATCATTCTGAAACAGATGTAGGATGATTTAATCACTTTTATTGGTGCCAATTAAAAACTCACTCTCCTAGATGGGTCATTATTTTCTCGGAGACTTCACAGACATGTTAATTTGAATAAATAACAGCTATTGCTTTATTCTAAGAAGTCAGAAATCAAACAAACATTTTGTTCTCTTCTGACTTTAAATATATGGAGCCTTTTCTTCAAGTGAATCCTCATTGTACAATCTTAGCTATGTAAAGCATAAAATATCTGCTGGGACTACTGATTTAATAAGAGTAGGGTAGTTTGCCTGTGGGTATAAATCATTTATGCATTTTACCCTTGCTTTCACCAGCACTGAAAAAAAGAGAAAACAGCTTCATTAATCATACAAAATGCCTCCTTCAAGTGAGCTAACAAAATGATGTTCCTTGCTCAGCATGTCAATATTTCTGACATCCATCTGAAAACTCAGGTCATTCGTATCCATCTGCTATTAAAAAAGTGTCATTCTGCACGCACCCCTCACTATTTTTAGATACATGTCAAAAAATGCTCTGCAGGTTCTGCCTATATTCTATGTTAGTTCACATTGTTTAGAATGACTTTTGCTGTCTATATCAGATAAGTCTTGTAGATTGCTGCTGAATGTTTTATTGTTGAAAGATGGGCTTCATTTTCTAGTGATAACAGTACCATATATATTATTATAAATTCTCGATGAAGAAGAAAATATAATCCAAATTTTATAGTTCATTGTGTAAAACTTATTTAGTTAGTAGAATTGTCAGTAAAGCATGTTGTAAATTTGCATCTTAATCTTGGTTACAGTCATTAGTAATTGTACTTTATACAGTATATTTATCATGTGCGTATATAGAATCGTTTTAGTAAAAAATTTCTACTAAAAAAACAAACTAGCACTTCACTAACGTTGCAACCACAAGTTCACTGGGACCCAGAATTTTATAGCAGTGATGTTTAGCATAGGAGAACTAAACTGATCCAAAAAAAAGGAAAAACAAGCAGTGGCATTCAGAAATGCATTGGATCTTTACTTTTAGCAAATTGGCATGTGCATACAGTGGGAGAAGGCTGGAACATAGAGGTGACAGCTGTATCACATAGTTTCTTGCTTCCTTGGGCCTTACCCCACATGCACCTGTGTCTTTGGGCCTTATTCCACATGCACCTGTGTCCGGGAGCCTTACTCCACATGCACCTGTGTCCATGGGCCTTACTCCACATGCACCTGTGTCCTTGAGCCTTACTCCCCATGAACATGTGTCCTTGGGCCTTACACCACATGCACGTGTGTTCTTGGGCTTTACTCTACATGCTTGTGTGTCCTTGGGCCATACTTCACATGCACCTGTGTCCTTGAGCCTTACTCCCCATGAACATGTGTCCTTGGGCCTTACACCACATGCACGTGTGTTCTTGGGCCTTACACCACATGCACGTGTGTTCTTGGGCCTTACACCACATGCACGTGTGTTCTTGGGCTTTACTCTACATGCTCGTGTGTCCTTGTTCCTTATTCCACATGCACGTGTGTCCTTGGGCCATACTTCACATGCACATGTGTTTTCATGAAATGAAAGATCATTTGTGTGCTCATCTTCATATTGGTTTTATTTAACTTATTTGCCTTGGAAAAAGTATTCCCTTACTTACCGTACATAACTAGCCGAAGGCTCCCGCTGATTGGATATATGTCAAATAAAAAAACAAAGGGTGCCCTTTTGGCATATGTTCCAGTTATTTGCATTAGGATACCATTTTTTAGTACACAAGTATTCCACAGAGTAACATATGCTGTGCAGCCAATACTTCTTTAACATAGGATCCTATAAATGGAGTATGAAAAGCATGGTAAACAGTTACATATGTGGGGGGGGGGGTATGGTAAGCAAACATGAGATTTTGCTAAAATGTTTCAAATTCCAAATAATGTAATAGATACAAAGAGGCTTAGTCATTTATACTGCAATGTTATATTTGTGAGCAGTACTGTACTATTTCCATTATATTACCTTTAGATACATAGAGCTCACATGCCTCAATATTCAGATAAATTCATGAATCTTTAACCATAATAAAAAGAAGTTATTAAAAACAAAGCCACAGAGGATGATAAAACTCTGAATTCAGTATCTATATGCATTGGGTCTCAGTACATTATGTTGAGAGACCTGCGTGTGAAGTGACAGATGTCATCACATCACCATGCTCCCTACTCTGTCATGCCTAACACCGATACCTGGAAGTTCTTGGAGCAGTCGGTAGGAGTGCCAATTACATGACGCTCATTACATCTATGCTTTCCTATACACGTGATTAAGCACCGGGCCCATAAATAGTGTTTTCCCTTGTGATGAGAGCTGCACCAAAATGCATATTGTGGTTGATGCCATTGCAGGGACCTTTGAAGTACTTACTTTGTATGAACTTTCAGTTACATTTCTTTTTTACCATATCTATGGTTTTTCTCACCAGTACTATGCACTTTACACACTTGTATCAATTATATGGCAGATAGATGAGCTTATAGAACAGGCTTCTTACTTCTCTTTAAAACATGCCATATTAAATTGTCATTATGGTGCTTTGTTACACTAGTGCAGTTTAGCACTATTTTTCCTCTTTTATGCATGTATTATTATATTCAGTCTTTTTATATTACCTTATGTTATATGATAATTATTTATTGCACATGTACATATTTCTGTAAACTATCAGATAAAAGTGATTAGTAATATTTAGAGATGAGCAAATCTGAACTTAAAAGTTTGGGGCTCGTGCTGGACAATTAGTGTCCGGTGCTAAACGCCAAACACGGACTTCTCCTAGAAGGCCTTTGTAATATTCGGAGTTCCCGGTAAAGGCGATTGCAAAGAGAAAGATTTTTTTTTCCAGACCCAATGTTTGGATTTCCATTATATACAATGGGGTTTGGGTTCTGGTTCAAGTTCGGGTACAGTTATGGTACCCGAATCAAAGTTTGGGTTGGTTATCAGAACCTGAACTTCCGCTCATCCCTAGTAATTTTACTTCATGCATTGGTATTTATTTCTTATTTACAGTGTGGAAAATAATTATTTGATCCCTTGCTGTTTTTGTAAGTTTGCCCACTGACAAAGACATGAACAGTCTATAATTTTAAAGGTAGGTTAATTTTAACATTGAGAGATAGAATATCCCCCAAAAAATCAAGAAAATCACATTGTATAAATTAGATAATTTTTTTTTTTCAGTGAGAAATAAGTATTTGATTCCTCTGGAAAACAACACTTAATACTTGGTGGCAAAACCCTTGTTGGCAAGCACAGCAGTCAGACGTTGTTTGTAGTTGATGATGAGGTTTGCGCACATGTCAGGAGTAGGGTTGAGCGAGTATGTTCTGTCCGAGTATGCTTGGGCCGAGCTTCGAGTATTTACAGCTGCTCGGTGATAAGGTTGAATCGCTCCCGTGTGCTTGATTTGCAACTGTATGACAGCTTTATTACATGTGAGGAATGTGTAAGAAATAGACAGGGTTAATAGAACATACTCACTCAACACTAGTCAAGAGGAATTTTGGTCCACTCTTCTTTGCAGATCATCTCTAAATCATTAAGATTTTGAAGCTCTCATTTGGCAACTTGGCAACTTTATTGGAATATTGTTTCCCATCCACCAAATTTATAAGTATTTTTATGGAAAATAGTCTTAAAATATTTTTTCTATGTTTGATCTAATGTTTTGTAAGTTTCCAGTATAACAGGAAACCACAAAGCAGGTGATGCTGTGCTCTGTGATGGGGCAGATATTGGTCTAATCTTCCAGCCAAGTATAACATACCTAAACCGTGTCCTCATCATGCTCAATTGGGCAGCCCTAGATGAAAATAATAGGACTACTGGGGCTTGGAGCTTTGTAGTGCATGTAGCTTACCAGAGGGAATCGTGACATATTGAACCAATCTAACATGAACCATAGGGCTATTGAATGATGGTCATTTAAAATGTCTCAAAGTGAAGGAACAAAAGTTATACAATTGAATAAGAACTTTAACAGTGGACAACTTCTTATAAAACTGGTATTCCGTTTTGTTTTACAGATGAAACCAAAAATGTACATTAAAAATGTCCCTTTATGTCAGTTAATAAATGTATGTATCTCTTCTAATGATGATTTTATGTAAAATAACTCTCAGCAGTCTTCATGTTGTAAACCCCAGGCTTTCTCCACAGGATACCACAACACTTAACTTGAAGTGACCATCAAAGGTCATCAAGTGAATTGCCTTAGTCATTTCTCTCTTGCTAATTATTAATAGCTTTTTTACTGTTTAAATCTCGACAAATCACCTTCCTGTCTTCCACATGCTATATCCCTCCTTTGTGATTTTGATAAAAGGTCTTGTTGTGAGACCAAAGCGGTAATTTATGGAGCAATAAACAAGTCAGTCCATTTTAATGCAATCAGTGCACATTGTATTTTACTAAAGCTACTGCCAAATGTCTCACATCATGGAAGTTATTACTGTTAATAAAGCGGATTAGTAAATGTCCATATTCACATTTCCAAAAGTGCTTCCACACAGGTGGCAAATTACAAACTATTCCAGAATGTGTTAGCCATTAGATATTTACATGTTTCCTGTGATTAGCTAGGGAATTTGTTCTGTGTCCAATTGCTAATCCACAAATAGGAAATACATTTGTAATCCATTTAGCTTTAAAAAAAGAAATATCCTTTTAGCGGTCTCTTATAGGAAATTCGACAATTCTAATTCTCATTTTCTGCTCCATTTAACTTCTAACTGCATTTTTCCAAAACTTTGCTCTTCATATTAATGGATGGTTGCTTACTTTAAATGAGCAAATATATTCAAGTGGAATCGAATTAAACTTGATTATTACAAAATCTGTATTTGTCAAAATTTGCATTTTTTTGTATTTCGCTTGTGTGCAGATTCAGCAAAATGGTTACCGCTGGTCTCCATTTTTCTGGACCATAAAGTTAAATGATGATACTTATACTTAACTTGACACTCACCTCTCCGCATCTTTACTATCACCCTTCTGGTTCTCATCGCATCATCTTATCATTGCCGCAAGCGCTGAAGTCACCAGGCCTCTCAATCTAGGCCTGGACTTCCGGCCCTGATAAGGCCCGAGACTGTACTGCGCATGCAAGTACAACGTCATGGCGCACATCATGAAGTTGTGACTTTATGCTCGTTTGCGCAGAACCATCCACAGCCTCATCAGAGCCGGAGTCCCGGACTAGCATTAGGAGGCTTCAGCCCTTTGCAACAATGATAACAAGATACAACGAGGACCAGAGGAGTGAGGAGTGGAGCAGCTGTATGGTGAGTATAAACATTCTTTTTATTTTTTACATTTTACATTTATTATGTTATGAGAGCTGAAAAGACCCAAGAGGATAATAAAGACAAATTAAATTAACAGAGAATAACTTCTCTGCAAATCTAATTTCCTTGGAAAATCCACACGAACAGGTAAATTTGACTTTTGCCTGATTCACCATCTCTAGTGATTACCAATCTGGTATAGTTTTTACATAGCAAACTTTGGTCTTGCAAGCCTTATAGGAAGAAGACGACAAGGTCTAGTGTATAAAAACTATCCTAGCAGAAAGTATCTTATCTATAGCAAACCAATCAGGTCAGTTCATTATCAACCCTGCCCAGATGGAATTTGAATGATTAATTTGATTGATTTGAGCAAAATTGACATTTTGCTTCCTAATTTGAAGCAGATCTACCTCTAGATTTCACAATACAAACCGTGCATATTCTTAAATAGATGTCATAGACCTGATGAGGCCATATCAGAATGGATCCATAAACATGAAAATATAATTTGCATTTTAGCAGCTTAGATAGAGCTGGAATATCAGAGCAGAAAACTTTCAAAAAACATTATACAGCTAGTCTAACAAGGATTTCCAAAATAAGTTACAAGCCTCATCATTTCTAAGAGATCTAATTCATAATATATTCAGTGAATATTGTAAATTTTGGTGACATACACTTTAAGAACATAAATGTGGACAATGTATCTTTATGATCTTCATATCTTTCTAAAAATATATAAACAGACAATCCAATACTTACATTGCCTCATGTGGCCTAGATTATACAGTGCCTACAAGTAGTATTCAACCCCCTGCAGATTTAGCTGGTTTGATAAGATGCAAATAAGTTAGAGCCTTCAAACTGCAAACGAGAGTAGGTTTTATGAACAGAAGCATAAATCTTACAAACCAAAAAGTTATGTTGCTCAGATGAATTTTATTAAATTTTAAACATAAAAGTGTGGGTCAATTATTATACAACCCCTATGTTTAATATTTTATGGAATAACCCTTGTTTGCAATTACAGCTAATAATCGTCTTTTATAAGACCTGATCAGGCCGGCACAGGTCTGTGGAGTTATCTTTGCCCACTCCTCCATGCAGATCTTCTCCAAGTTATCTAGATTCTTTGGGTGTCTCATGTGGACTTTATTCTTGAGCTCCTTCCACAAGTTTTCAATTGGGTTAAGGTCAGGAGACTGACTAGGCCACTCCAACACCTTGACTTTTTCCCTCTAGAACCAGGCCTTGGTTTTCTTGGCTGTGTGCTTTGGGTCGTTGTCTTGTTGGAAGATGAAATTACGACCCATCTTAAGATCCTTGATGGAGGAGCGGAGGTTCTTGGACATAGTCTCCAGGTAGGCCGTGCTTTCCATCTTCCCATGGATGCGGACCAGATGGCCAGGCCCCTTGGCTGAGAAACAGCCCCACAGCATGATGCTGCCACCACCATGCTTGACTGTAGGGATGGTATTCTTGGGGTCGTATGCAGTGCCATCCAGTCTCCAAACGTCACGTGTGTGGTTGGCACCAAAGATCTCGATCTTGGTCTCATCAGACCATAGAACCTTGAACCAGTCTGTCTCAGAGTCCTCCAAGTGATCATGAGCAAACTGTAGACGAGCCTTGACATGACGCTTTGAAAGTAAAGGTACCTTACGGGCTCGTCTGGAACGGAGACCATTGCGGTGGAGTACGTTACTTATGGTATTGACTGAAACCAATGTCCCCACTGCCATGAGATCTTCCCGGAGCTCCTTCCTTGTTGTCCTTGGGTTAGCCTTGACTCTTCGGACAAGCCTGGCCTCGGCACGGGAGGACACTTTCAAAGGCTGTCCAGGCCGTGGAAGGCTAACAGTAGTTCCATAAGCCTTCCACTTACGGATGATGCTCCCAACAGTGGAGACAGGTAGGCCCAACTCCTTGGAAAGGGTTTTGTACCCCTTGCCAGCCTTGTGACCCTCCACGATCTTGTCTCTGATGGCCTTGGAATGCTCCTTTGTCTTTCCCATGTTGACCATGTCTGAGTGCTGTTCACAAGTTTGGGGAGGGTCTTAAATAGTCAGAAAAGGCTGGCAAAAGAGATCTTTAATCCACACATGTGAAGCTCATTATTCTTGGTGCCTGAACTACTTCATAATACTTTAGGGGGACCAAACAGAATTCTTGTGGTTTGAGGGGTTGAATAATAAATGACACTCTGAATTAACTTTTAACGTTTTTAAAAAAAAAAAAAAAAAATTTGCTGCAGTGCATTTCCCACTTCCAGGCTAATCTACAGTACAAATGTCACAATGCCAAGTTAATTCCGCATGTGTCAACCAGCTAAATCTGCAGGGGGTTGAATACTACTTGTAGGCACTGTATATGCTAGCAATATGAAGTATAAGACACAATTCCTCAGTATATTAAAGTATGTCCAAAAGTTATAGAATTGCAGCAGGAATCTCTCAAAAAGCAGCAGAAACTTATTACAAACATATGAATAGGATTTATAAAAAATCCATGCACATGCTATAGAAACTTGATTTGCATGTATGTAACAGGTTTCTGCAGCATTTTTGTTAAAATGCTTTTAGAACTAATTCACATAACTGTATAGTGGTCATATTTCCTTATTTATATGACAGCTATTATTCCTGGCCTGATTTCACATTTCCAGACCCCAACTAAAGGCATAATAGGACCAGGAATTGCTGCTGTAATTTTACCCTTTTTAAAACCTGTAATGGGAATTGACCGACACCAATAGGGACCACCGTCAGCTGTGGTCCAAATATGCCTCTAATATTTGCTCAAAGCCAGAAATGTATGAAAGTTACACTTTGATGTTAAAAGGATACTTGAATTTCCTTGAATGGGTCTATATAGTTTTACATGTTCACAGTTTCGTTCAGTAGAGCTGTTGGATACAGGTATTATAGCTTCAATTAGATCACTAACATTGGTGGTCTGAACTTAGAATAATAAATATATGGTCAAAGATACATATTACAAAGTAGAAATTACCACTAGTTTCAATAAATTTAAATGGATTCAATTTGGAAGTAAAATGGCCTAACTATAATATTATTAACTACAAACGCAGCATGAATATAAATGGATTAAATAATATACAAATCTTTATTTCATGGCAAATAAAAACTGGGACAAAAAGATTGATTAAAGTGCGAATCCAGATGGAACATCATGGGCCCCTAATGTCCTCCCACATTGTTAAAGAACTGTGATGCATAGATATACCATGGCATACGTACAATATAAGCTCAAGTCTAGCAGGCTATGGTAAAATCTGACAAGACAGCAAAATTTCAGAAAAGGATTAAAAAAAATACTTAATGCACAAATGTTGCAAAGTAAGCATATGTAAAAAGACACAATAGGGATACAAGGACCTACCAATATTCCTACAACCAAAAAGTATCTGGCTGAATAAGACATGTACCTAAGTATCATGAGATAAACCAAAAGAAAACTAGCGCTACAAAATATTTCACAAATATATCAACTTTATTTAATATAAAATATAACAAATTTTGTTCAAAAACAGAGTAGCTCAATCGATGACTAACAACAAACCTCCAAAGGCTACAAACAGTACATAATTAGTATGCCCATATATCTATTGCAGTACATTCCCTAATGATTAACATATACATCAGATAGAAGCGTATAGGATGCAAACTTACATGGTAATGATGTGGAGCCCTGCTGGTGTGTAGGGCTAGACACCAACAGGGCTCCACATTATTAGTGTAAGTTTGCCTCCTATACGCTTCTATCTGATGTATATGCTAACCATTAGGGAATGTACTGCAATAGATATATGGGCATACTAATTATGTACTGTTTATAGCCTTGGGAGTTTTTTTGTTAGTCCTCCATTAAACTATTCTCTTTTTTAATAAAATCCATTATATTTTATAATAATAAAGTTGATATATTTGTGAGATATTTTGTAGCACCAATTTTCTTTCGTTTATCACAGTACTGATACAGTAGCTCATAGTAAATATAGTAATACCAAGTAGAGCTGCAGACATGCAGATAATGATTGAGAGTAAGCCAGAATTGACCCAGAATCAAAAATACATTGAATATAAAACATGATGTTGAAAGACAACATGAAAATATAGAAATAGACCCAAAACGTAATGTAGGAAAAGGCAAATATATCGAATGAATGAGAGCCAGGGAGTCCAAAAGGCAAACATGCCCTACACGCAGTTTGCACAGCACGCTTTGTGCATTTAGTTTCCTATCTAGCCTTCTTCCATTCTGTGTTAGAACCCTTGTTGATCTTTCAACACAGGCCATTTAAAAGGTGTTTTTAGATGGTCCTGCTGATTTTTTCTGTGAAGTTGTAAAAACTCCAATTGGCCTCATGTGACTGTGATCCTGTATGTGGAACTCTGACTTCAACAGATCAGATAACTGGTCATGAGCAATGCATGTGGGTTCTCTGCTATGAGAATGGCACTAATGCACATTCAGTGTCTAACTGCAGGGATAGAGAGAGGAGACGTGCTGGGAGCCAAGGACGTACAGTAGGTGCATGCTTGATAACTTGCTGATTAAACTACTATAGGATGTGTTCATAGGCAACGCTAGGACAACAATCAATGAGGTTGTCATGTGAAGATTGGGCGAGAGCTTTCGATCAGTGGACTTTTCAAACAGCATTACAAATGAAAAGAGGCTTAAAGGGGTTGTCCACTACTTAAAAAACCCTTTCTAATTCCTCATGTTTGGCACTGTTAAAATAAAAACAGTCACCTCCTGTGCTGGCAATGTTCCAAAATCACACGAGCCCTGTGCCCAATCAGTGCCAGCTTCACTGTCCCCACCTTTGGATGTATTGTACAGCAAAAGGAAAACAGGCCTGTGGCTGCTCTCTGACTTTCTTTTGATGTTTGATTTGTGCAAAGGTGGAAATAGTGACACCACCGCTAATTGGGCGCAGGGCTTGTGTGACATAAAAATCTCACATGAGCCCTGGGAGCATGAGTGTCAGCACCACTGGAATGGCTTCGGCACGGGAGGTCAGTATAGGTGTTTTTATTTTAACAGGGCAAAGCATGAAGAATCAAAAGGGGTTGTCCAATTAGTTGACAACCCATTTAATTTGAAAGGCTTAGGAAAATAGACTATGATTGTAAAGCCCACGTCTCACATAGCGAGATCGCTAGTGAGATCGCTGCTGAGTCACGGTTTTGGTGATGCAACAGCAACCTCACCAGCGATGTCGCTATGTGTGACACTTTGCAGCGATCAGGCCCCTGCTGTGAGGTCGCTGATCGCTGCAGAATCTCCTGGACCATTTTTTGGTCTTTGCCCTCCCGCTGGTCAGCACACATCGCTGTGTGTGACCAGCGGGACCAGCGATCAGGCTGGTAACCATGATAAACAGCGGGTTACCAGGGGCACACGCGCACCTAGTAACCCGCTGTTTATCATGGTTACCACTCTGCTACGGTGAGCGGTAACCTCCCGCTCACCGTAGTAGAGTAGTAACCATGATAAACAGCGGGTTACTAGGTGCGCGTGTGCCCCTAGTAACCCGATGTTCATCATGGTTACCAGCCTGCTCCTGCTTCAGCAGGCTGGTAACCAGGAGCAGGACATTGTGGAAAGATACTTTCCGCGATGTCGCTGCTCCCCTGATCGCTGATGAGCCTGCCTGTTTCACAGCTCACCAACGATCACATAGCGATGCAGCAACGATCCCTGACAGGTCGTATCGTTATCGGATCGCTGTAGCATCGCTAAGTGTGACGGGGCCTTTACTTTGGCACAGTTAATTTTATTATTGAATTAATGAAAAGAGTAATCCCTTTAAAAAAAACCTCTTTAAAGGTTAATATTTAAAATTCCATTTTCATATTTTTGTCTCAAAGTACATTCTCGCAAACCTTTTCTTTTCTCAAAACTGACCTGTTTATTATAGAGAAAATAGATATACTGAAAATATATTGTTCAAAGGGGAGCAGAGAACACCTGTGCTCCTGAACAACGTGTCCCCATCAAACATTTATACAGCATTTGTACTTACTCATATAAACACTGTGACGCAAACTACATTTTAAAACTGAACAAAATGCCAAATTTAAGCACGTTCTACACATGTGGATGTGATATATCTAAATTCCTTTGGTAAAATAAACTTGCTGTGATGAAAGAGCCTTTTATATTTTTCTACTACGCTGCAAAAATCCAATGCGTGCTTATTATCTTCACAATGTGTGATTTATAATGTATTGATGTTTTCTCTAGTTACAATGTATATGTAAAATACATGCATGCCTTTTTCATGGTTTCGGAAGACTTTAAAAAGACATTACGACACCATGGAAGATGATTCCACTGTTTACATAATGAATATTATTATAGAAAAACTCAGCCGGGTCCAGTGGATCTATCAACTTTTAATCATTTATTAATGATGATATTGCCCTCAAACCTGGGCTAGAGAAATAATATGGATTCCTACAACATTTGTATGGCTGACAGCTACATTTTGCCTTTTTTAGCTGATCTTTCAGTGTTCATCCTTTTCAGTGTTCCCTTTGTCCTTTTTTAGTCCTTTGTAATATAATTTATTAATTATAAAAGTAAGTATAGTTTATTTACAAATGCATATACAATTCTTTTAATTTTTCCATGTTACCTCTGTCATGCACTCAACTCCCTTTTAGAGCTTCTAGGCTTGTGCTTGCAGGTTATAAATAGAGATGTTTTGTAGGCTGAAAACAATAGGGTTCAATGTGCCGCACTGTTTATATTAAGATAAGTCAAGAGGTATGTAGAAATGGTTTTCAGCTTAAGAAAAATCCAGCATAGATACACCAGCTTGGATCTGGGAACAAGGTTGTCACGTGCAGCTCTGAATTTAGACACCTGAATAATAACAAGACGGTTATGTCCTCAAAGCAACACTTTTAAGTCAGAGTCCTCCTTTTTTTCCTTAAGTACTTCTGCACAAAAATAGAAATGTGACCCTGATTTCCATAGAATAATGCAGTAAATTTCACATTTGTCGTTTATCATTTAAGAGAATAAAATAAAACAACGAGGATCATTCAAGTGCGCATTAAGATGGGTTATTCTCGACTCATTAATCAGTGCCGATTGACTCATTTACTGGTACTTATTTACTGGCCTGATTACATAAGCTCATGAGTACAGGTAGGAATAGAACAATTGTTAATACTGTTGTCTTGTCCCATACAGTATCATATTATCAGCTGAATATCCCATTATTTGTATAGGGCGATGTACTGCGTGATGATGACATTTATGCTGGCATAAACAATTAAATCACTCAAATTATTTTGCTTTTTCATAAGGAGATCACCAGCATGTTTACACTGGAAGATAATCAGGGACAAGAGATTTTATTAACAATCACTAACTGATTCTCGGCCTGTCTATGGTGCCCATACTCCAAAAGCTCAGTAGGTTGACGGCTATCTCTCCTGACCTCCCGATACACATAAGTGAATGGCTTGATTGAGTGTTTATTAGAGTTAAGCCACCCCCGTAGTGTTCGAGTTCAGTTCGGTTCGTCGAACACCCGTATGATCGCCGAACTGTTCATCAAACACCGTCGAACACCGTTAAAACCAATGGCAGGCAAACAAAAACACATAGAAACACATAGAAAACACCTTCAAAGGTGTCCAAAACCTGACAAACTGCTCAGAAGACACAACTAACACATGGAAAAGTGACAAGTACATATAGTCATGCGAAAAGAAAAGAGGTGGAGGAGTAAAAGGAGGGGGAGACACAGATGTAGGCATGTCATGCCCTTCTAAAACCAAAAAAGTGCGAAGCTGACACGGCTAGTCCGTTCCTACCCGTGCGACCTCCATGTCGCCGGGTTTGTGCCAGAGCTGCGCTGGACCCTGACGGCCAGCCCTCCTCTCCCAATACTGGTGCCTGTCCGCTGGTGGGTTGAGCGAGCCCCCCTGCGGTGGAGGCAGGTCTAAGCTTTTTAATTTAAATTGTCTCTGTAATTTGAATGAGTACACTTTAAATCCTTTTACAAGGATCTATTGGAGGGCAAGTCAGATGCCAGCAGCCACGGGAATTCCAGCTCCAGTAGCGTCCACTAAAGCTGCTGCAGTTAAAAAGCTTTTATAAGGATCGAGCTGGCGGTCCACCGAAAGGCATCCTACCGCCAGTCCCAGCCCCTGTGCCTTGGGGTGCCTCCCGGGGGCCCGATGCATTTCCTTTGAAAAAATTAAGTGTCCAAACTACAGGTGGTGTAGATTGCTTAACAGGTGGGATAATCCGCTGACTAGCAGACACTGCTACTAGGTCCAAAGTATTTCCTGGGCTAGATGCAGTTAAAAATTTGTAATTAGATCTACAGCCGGTGGCTACTCCGCTAACTATCAGACACTGCTACTAGGCCCAAAGTATTCCCTGGGCTAGATGCAGTTAAAAATTTATAATTGGATACTCTCGTTGGATGCTGAGAAAGCATTCCATAGAGTCTGCTGGCACGCCATATATTATTCTCTTAAAAAGCTTGGGGTAGGGGTCTAGGGGACCCTTTTAAAGCCAAAATCATGGCCCTGTATCGCAATCCATCAGCTAGGCTGAAGATAAATGGAACATTTTCATCACCTTTCATAATGACCAATGGGACAAGGCAGGGATGTCCTCTGTCCCCTCTCTTATACATCCTAGTGATGGAGAACCTGCTCTCATCAATTCGCCATAACCCCAATATTAGGTGGATTGAGGTGGGAGGCACTAACTACAAGTGCTCTGCATTTGCTGATGATGTCCTAGTATATATCACTCAATCACATATATCCATCCCTGCTGTTATGGCTGAAATAGATCACTTTGTTACATGGTCAAATTTTAAAATCAATGCAGCGAAGTTTGAGGCCCTCGAAGTCTCCCTCCCCAAATCCATAAAGGATTCCATCCAGTCCAACTTTCCCTTAGCCTGGCCCTCACAGGGTATCAAATACTTAGGAATTTGCATTCATAGAGACCTCTCCCATCTATTTTATCTTTATTTTGGACCCTTTATTGAACAACTTCATAAAGATCTTACTTCTTGGACGGTGAAGGATTCTTCCTGGTTCGGCAGAATAAGTATACTAAAAATGAACGTCCTACCTAAACTCTTATACCTCTTCCAAACCATTCTCGTGGTAATTCCCTCAAATTTTTGGAAAAGACTACGCAGTAGCTTTTAGTCTCCCTAGGATGACACAGGTGGGGCAGATGGTGGTTGTTCCGGCCCGCTAGGCCGCATTGTAGCACAGTGAGCTTCGCACTGCAACTTATGCTTCATATCCATGTGACGGTTCATGCATGAAGTACTCAAACTATGGATTTTTTGGCCTCTACTTGGCTTTTGGTGACAAATGTTACAGATAACACGAGTTGGGTCATCCTTAGCGATCTGAAAAAATGCACAAGCTATTCAAGGTTTAGAGTCCATGCGACTCTGCTACTAGCAAAATTATCAAATGATTGGCTGGGTTAGATGCAGAGCATCTGGGTTTGGTTGGGGGTCCCCACAGTCTGCCTAGGCTAGATGCAGCTAAAAATTCTCATTAGATACACAGGCAGTGCAGCTTGCTTCACAGCTGGGCTAATACGCCCAAAGTATTGGTAGACTCTATACTAAATAAGGAAGGATTCACTGACTGTGGTGGCCCCTCCGTGGACCGTGGCGATTGGTGGATGATTATAGGAGAAAGATCCTTAATAGAGAAAGTTGGTGGATTTATACTTTAAATACACGTGTACCAGCGGGTTTAAACATCAGACATGATTTGATGTATCATTATGAGTGATCATTTATAGATTATTATTATATATATGTTCCTTTTTTCTTCTTTTCTTTTTCTTTTTGATTATTTACATTTATATGCATTGTTTCTATGCTATACGATTTTAACATGGTATGTGTGTTTAAATTTCTGATTAACTCAGCCTTGAACAGGTGCATAGCAGGACATGACATATAAATACCACTTCCTTGCTGTTTATTTGCTATGCAATGATTAAGAACTCGTATATATATTGTGCAGAAAGAAGGGTGAAAGTCCGCAGAGGCGGGAGGATATTGGAGTTTCATAACACATATTTGAACTGGAGAGGTATTAGAGGCCTGCAATGGCCACAGGTACTAATGGAGGTAATCAAGGTAGGGAGAGAGGTAAAAGGTCCGGTCATCATAGTTATACAAGCCGGGGAAAACGACATAGCTTATCACAAGAGCGCATAACTAATGGCAATAATGAAACTTGACACTGAGCGCTTCAGAGAATTTTTCACAAAACTAACTATAGTATGGTCAGAGATTGTGCCAAGAACGGTATGGAAAGGTACGTCAGACATCACGGTCATCGAATGGACAAGGCAGGTAATAAATATTCGGACGGCAAAATTTATAAGAGACAGAGGCTGTGTAGTGATACGACACGGACAACTGGAAGGAGATAAAGCAGGCCTCATACGGCCAGACGGTGTTCACTTAATGGATATTGGACTGGACATATTACTGTCAGGACTCCAGGATGGAGTGGAACAAGCGTTAAGAGTGATGGATGGGGGTCGGAGTCCTGCATGCGAGTAAGCAGGATCCTCCGTGGCCTGGAAATAGAAAGGACATGTAGGAGAGTTACACTTGTTGGCCAACTTGCTGTTGTGGAGACTGGAGACACAGGGCATGCTGCAACAATCTGAATTATTTTAGAAATAAAATGAATTTCTAATGGAATGAGTATAAACAGTTAATAAAGCTGTGACTGATCCTCACCCATCCAGTTGTAAGAGTTACATGATTGTATTGTCAATGAAAGGGGGGGCGTTAGGGGGCTGAGCATCTGGGTTTGGATAGGGGTCCCCACAGTCTGCCTAGGCTAGATGCATTTAAAAATCATTATTAGATACACAGGCAGTGCAGCTTGCTTCACAGCTGGGTTACTACGCTGACTAGCAGACACTGAAGCTTTGGAGCAGACCTCTGAGTAAACAGCTCTTCAGACTCAACCATCTGTGTTACCCCAAGCCATAGTGTATGTATTTTCTTACGGTTAAAAGGGGGGTGGGGAAGACCCAACCCACCTCTAATTGACGATGGCAACGTCACGTAAAACAAAGCAAGGGGACTCCAAAAAGAGTCTCCATTTTTTCCAAAAAATTGTGGCACAGACACCACTTAAGTGGCATCAATTGCCCCAGAGTTGCTTAAAATGGTTGGTTAGAATGAGTACCACACACTGCTACTATGCCCAAAATTATTTTCCAGACAAGATGCAGCAAAAAATTATTAGTAATTTGCAAGCTGGTGGAGCTTAGTATAGATGGCATAATAGAATGAGTACCGCACACTGCTACAGGCCCAAAATTATTTTCCAGACAAGATGCAGCTAAAAATTATTAGTAATTTGCAAGCTGGTGGAGCTTAGTATAGATGGCATAATATAATGAGTACCGCACACTGCTACAGGCCCAAAATTATTTTCCAGACAAGATGCAGCTAAAAATTATTAGTAATTTGAAAGCTTAAAAAGGTTGGTGAGGTGATTTTATGAAATCCTCAAGCTTTTACTCTCCCCAGGATGACACAGGGGTAGAAAAGTCCTTGCGGAGCCATGATTTGTTCATCTTTATGAACGTGAGTCTGTCTACATTCTCAATGGACAGCCGCGTGCGCTTATCTTACAGCACACCACCAGCA
This sequence comes from Phyllobates terribilis, assembly GCF_046119375.1. Taxonomy (NCBI): domain Eukaryota; kingdom Metazoa; phylum Chordata; class Amphibia; order Anura; family Dendrobatidae; genus Phyllobates; species Phyllobates terribilis. The sequence continues at coordinate 291,805,953 of NW_027362769.1, forward strand.
GCACTGAACACACGTTCAGAGAGAACGCTGGCTGCGGGGCATGACAAGATCTCCAAGGCATAAGTGGCGAGCTCCGGCCATTTATCCTGATTGGAAGCCCAAAAAGAGCAAGGGTCCAGTCACACAGTCATGGCTTCAATGTTTACTTGGAGATACTCCTGTACCATCGTCTCTAGGCGTTGACTATGTGTCAGACTTCTTGTCTACTGTGGCCTTGCAAAGGATGGACTAAAATAGCTGTGAAATGATTCAGCAAAATTGCTGTTACCAGCAGATTCTGTTTCTGTTACGGTTTGAGTGCTGAACACTCGACAGTCCCACGGTTGGCAAGTTAGAACTGTGAGATTCACTACGTGCACCACTGGTGTTTTGTGGAAAAGCACATGTAAGATTCTGCAACAGTCTCTGCTGATACTCCTGCATGCGTGAATCCCTTTCTATGGCAGGAATTATTTCGGCAAATTTACTTTTGTACCGGGGGTCTAAGAGTGTGGCAACCCAGTAGTCAGGATTATTTCGAATTCTGACAATTCGAGGGTCATGTTGCAGGTAGTGTAGCAAGAAGACACTCATGTGTCTTGCGCATCCAGGAGCACGAAGTCCCTGTTGTGTTGGTGGCGAGGTAACAATCATGCTTCCTTCCTCTGCCCTCTCCCCCCAACGTCGCACAACAGAAATGTGATCAAGGTCTCCCTCCTCTTATGAGTCTTCCATCAGTTCGTCCTCCACTTCTTCCTGGGCTCCTGCACCATCCTCACTAGTTTGGCTGCTACCATGCGCCCTGGTAAATCCAACTCCCCCACCCTCACATGCCTGCCACCTTGGTGCTGCCGACCGTCTGGACCTTGCAGATGTTAGCCCTTCCGCATACAACTCCTCCTCCTCTACTTCCTCCACCTCCTCTTGTCGCACCACCTGACTCCGAATTCTGTTTAGCATGTGCCCTAGCATGTAAATCACCGGAATAGTCATTCTGATAATTGCATTGTCAGCAGTAAACATCTTTGTCGCCATATCAAAACTGTGCAGAAGGGTGCATAGGTCCCTGATCTGAGACCACTCCTCTAGCGTGATTTGCCCCACCTCTGGATCCCGTTGGCCCAGGCTATACGTCAGAACGTATTGCACCAGGGCTTGTCGGTGCTGCCACAGTCGCTGCAACACGTGCAGAGTTGAATTACACCAGGTAGGCACATCCCATTTTAGCCGGTGAAGTGGCAGGCCCAACGACTTCTGTAGAGATGTAAGTCGCTGAGCTGCGGGATGCGAACGGCGGAAGTGAGCACTCAGCGACCGTGCCCTCTGCAGAAGGCCATCTAGTCCGGGATAGTGGGCTAAAAATTGCTGGACAACCAGGTTCAACACGTGAGCCATACAAGGCACGTGTGTGACATTGCCTCGGCGAAAGGCCGCACCGAGGTTTGCAGCATTGTCGCACACGGCCTTCCCTGCTTTCAGGTCCAGTGGAGACAACCATTCATGAAATTGGTTCTCCAGAGCTAACCACAACTCCTCAGCTGTGTGACTCACATTTCCCAGACATTTCAAAGTGTAAACCGCCTGATGACGTTGAGCCCTGCTGCCAGCATAGTAAGGAGGTGTGCAGGATTACTTCTGCGCAGTTAGAAAGCGTGTGGCATGACCAGACAGGCTTTGGGTGCAGGTGGAGGACCGAGAGGAGGTTGAGGAGGCAGAAGCAGTGGAGGAACTTCGAGATAAAGAGGATTGACGCGCAACTAGTGGGGACGGCAAGACTTGGACAGCAGCCCCTTGTCCTGCTGTCACCATAGTTACCCAGTGCCCAGTCAGCGACGTGTAACGCCCCTGTCCATGCTTACTCGTCCAAGTGTATGTGGTGAAATGCACCCTGTCACACACAGAGTTTCTCAAAGAAGCGGTGATGTTGTGTGCGACATGCTGGTGGAGCGCAGACACACCTTTCTTTGAGAAGTAATGCCGACTGGGCATTTGGTACTGGGGCACTGCGACGGACATAAGGTCTCGAAAATCCTCTGTGTCCACCAGGCGGAAAGGCAGAATTTCTGTAGCCAAGAGCTTGCAGATTTTGAAATTCAACCTTTTAGCTTTCTCATGGCTAGGAGGAAATGGTCTTTTACTTGTCCATATCAGAGGGACCGAGGGCTGGCTGTTGTGCTTAGACGGGGTTGAGAAGGGTGTCCCCGGCAAACTGCCGGTCTGTGAGGTAGATGCAGGCGGACATGTTAGGTTGCCTTGATCCAAAGGTGGTGCTATCGATGTCGGAGAGCGCTCAACACCAGCTGGAGTTTCCACCTCCAAAGAAAATGATGACCTGCCAATCACGCTGACTGTTGCGGGTAAAGAGGTGGCAGGTCTGCGTCCCAAAACAGGTGTGACTGCTGTCCCCCCAGTCACAGAGGATGAAGAGGCCGCAGATGCACAAGATGGGGCAGAGGGTGGTTGTCCCGGCCCGCTAGGCCGCATTGTAGCACAGTGAGCTTCCCACTGCAACTTATGCTTCATATCCATGTGATGGTTCATGCATGAAGTACTCAAATTATGGATTTTTTGGCCTCTACTTAGCTTTTGGTGACAAATGTTACAGATAACACGAGTTGGGTCATCCTTATCGATCTGAAAAAATGCCCCGGCTATGCAAGGCTTAGCACACATGCGACCTGAAGAGCCACCACGACTTGTGGTCAGAGGCAGAGTTGTGTTTGAGGATGCAGTTGTTGACGTGCTTCCAGTACTATGTCTCTGTCAAGGAAGGCGCAACCTGATCTCGTCGTCCCTAGCATCCTCCTCCACCTCCTCTGCTGACCTCATTGACAGGCTGACTGTGGGTTGACAGTAAGTGGGATCTGCAACCTCGTCATCATCACCCTGTGTGTTCTCACACCCGTCGTCCTCAGAGCCAACCTCTTCCTGCCCTGACAAAAAACTCACGATGTCTCTCCAATCAGGTATTTGAGTCTCATCATCATCTTCCTCATTGTCTCCACCAACAGGAATTACAGTTTGGGAACGAGGGTCTACATTAAGGTCAGAAACTTCTGCATCTGGTCCTGGATCCAACTCATAAAGATTCTGGGCATCAGTGCAGATCATTTCCTCATCTGGATTCACAGAAACTCTGGAGCCGACCTCTGATTCCCAGGCTATAGTATGAGTAAACAGCTCTGCAGACTCAACCATCTGTTCTACCCCATACTCATACGGGCAGCTGGAGACTTGGGAGCTGTGAGGAAGCAAGTGCGATTGGGGTGACAGCTCTGAGGACTGGAGTATTTGTGATGTTGAAGTTGAGCTGGAGGAGAGCCCACTTAAAGGAGCACTTGATATCCGTTGAAGCACCTGCTGTGTTTGTGCCTCATCTGGAATTTGTAGCGATTGGCGTGGCCGTAAGAAAGGGATCTTATCACATTGTCCGCTAAAAGAATTAAAGATCTTAGTTTGGCTGGAAGATGGTCTTTCTTCTGCAGATGTTATTGTTGCTTTAACACCTACCCCACGGACACAACCTTTTTTTCCCTTCCCAACACGCCTATTCCCCTTTCCACCAGCAGCAGGCCTTTTTCCACTCATTTTGGTGGTTAACTAATTGACAACTCTGGAGTTCTTTGCACAAAAAACGATGCATGGGAACCGAGCAGAGCTGAGAGGCCAAACTGTGATATTAGCCCAAAATGACTGGCTGGGTTAGATGCAGTAAATCAATTTTATCACATACACAGGTGGTGGAGCTTAGTATAGATGGACTAATAGAATGAGTCCCACACACTGCTACAATCCCAAAATTATTTTCCGAGCTAGATGTAGATAAAAATTATTTGTAATTTGCAAGCTGGTGGAGCTTAGTATAGATGGACTAATATAATAAGTCCCACACACTGCTACAAGCCCAAAATTATTTTCCGAGCTAGATGCAGATAAAAATTATTTGTAATTTGCAAGCTGCTGGAGCTTAGTATAGATGGACTAATAGAATGAGTCACACACACTGCTACAAGACCAAAATTATTTTCCGAGCTAGATGCAGATAAAAATTATTTGTAATTTGCAAGCTGGTGGAGCTTAGTATACATGGCCTAATAGAATGAGTACCATACACTGCTACTATGCCCAAAATTATTTTCCAGACAAGATGCAGCTAAAAATGTTTGTAATTTGCAAGCTGGTGGAGCTTAGTATAGATGGCATAATAGAATGAGTACCACACACTGCTATTATGCCCAAAATTATTTTCCGAGCTAGATGCAGCTAAACATTATTTGTAATTTGCAAGCTGGTGGAACTTAGTATAGATGAACTAATAGAATGAGTCCCACAAACTGCTACAAGCCCAAAATTATTTTCCGAGCTAGATGCAGATAAAAATTATTTGTAAATTGCAAGCTGGTGGAGCTTAGTATAGATGGCCTAATAGAATCCGTACCACACACTGCTACTAAGCCCAAAATTATTTTCCGAGCTAGATGCATCTAAAAATTATTTGTAATTTGCAAGCTGGTGGAGCTTAGTATAGATGGACTAATAGAATAAGTCCCACACACTGCTACAAGCCCAAAATTATTTTCCGAGCTAGATGCAGATAAAAATTATTTGTAATTTGCAAGCTGGTGGAGTTTAGTATAGATGGACTAATAGAATAAGTCCCACACACTGCTACAAGCCCAAAATTATTTTCCAAGCTAGATGCAGATAAAAATTATTTGTAATTTGCAAGCTGGTGGAGCTTAGTATAGATGGCCTAATAGAATGATGCTATGCCCAAAAGGTTTTACTTGGCTAGGTCCAGTAAAAAAAATTGTATTCTATACACAGGTGGTGTAGCTTGCAACACTGATGCGCTACTCCACTGACTAACACACACTGCAAGAGGCCAAAAAGGCTTTGCTTAGCTAGATTTAGCCAAATGCTGTGAAAAACACTTGCACAGCACTGGCACAGACCTGCCTGGCAAAAAGTCCTAGGAAATGCTGCAACCTAGTCCTCAAAAGGACAGCAATTACAAGTAGACCCTACTCCCAACCTATCTATTTAAGAGCACAGACCTGCCTGCTAAAAGTCGTAGGAAATGCTGGAACCTAGTCCTCAAAAGGACTGCAATCACAACTATTCCCTACTCCCAAGCTATCTGTATATTTCAGAGAAAATTGGCTTGAAATTAACACTGAAAGTATAGCGCACACAGCAACAGCAGTGCCGTCTAACACGCAGCTGCAGCAGTGAGAAAATGGTGGTGATGGGGAAAATGGCTGGGTCTTATAGGGCAAGGACATGTGACATACACAGCCAATGACACATGCCCTTGCTTGTGTGAAAAAAAGCAATTCGCTCCGTGAGTGCGCTGCTGATAGGCTGACAGATTGCACCTCCCCACTGTAAATGCGGGAAAAAGAAAAAAAAATGGATATCTTCATTATTTATGCAGAGATCCATCCCCTGCCCCTCCCCTCGCCCCGCTGTACACTCAAACTGCATATTAACATTGATTATCAGCATTACTGTGATAAAATCCAGTTATGATTTTGGTGCACGAACAGTTATTGAACATAACCTCGAACAGCCAGATTTTTTTCAACTCGTTCGTGTTCGCCGAGCGGCTCGAACACCACTCAAAACAGTTCGAATTTGAGATTGGCGAACAGTTTGAGTCGAACACCACTCATCTCTAGTGTTTATGTGTTGTGAATAGTGAGAGTGGAAAAACTGCTGACAAACACCAGTGGCGGCTTATCTCAGGGAATAACAAACTGATTGGGTGTTTGAATTAAATTTGCTTAATCATTATGTCCCCTAATATTATTTGTCGAAGGAGGACTCACAATTTTTTTTGGACTTTGCTATCTTTCATTTAATGTATATGAGGGCCTTTTCTTTACAGTACACAATGTACTACAAAGTCATTCCTAATATAACATTACTTATCAGCCAACAAATCATCACAAACTGGAATGAAATGAGATGAGGGAAAGAATGGAAAGCATTTTATGGGTAGAGAAATGGTGGAACCAAAGGGTGGTAATCCTCTATTCAATATCAGGAATGTTTTTGATGTTATTGTAACTATGTAGGCTGTAAATATTCTTGAAACCATCTAAAAAGACAGGTTCTCACATTTTATATGTAGGTAGTTCCTAATAAGCTAATAGGTGTTCTTGAAAGAGCTAAAAAATTTATTGCAAAAAAAACACTACCAAAATAGGTAAATTCCCCAATGAAGAGGCACCTTAAGTTCTAAGAATAAATGTAATAATAAATGTTCTCCATAATGTCCCAGAAGTTCCCAATGGAATTTAGGTCAAGGAAACAATAAGGTCAGTCAGTAGCGTCAATGTCTTTGTCTTCCAGGAAGTGCATACAAGGTCTGTCCTTATGAGGCCAGAAGTAGTCCTGTGCCTGAAGAAATCAGGGGCCCTCTTTACCAGTATAATGGGTTACAATGGCACTGAGAATTTCATCCTGGTGTCGAATAGAAGTCCAAGTCTATGGTACCGAAGGATATGCTTCCTCAGACCATCACAGGCCCACCGACAAAATAAGTGATGCTGGATAATGTTGCAGGCAGCATAACATTTACCATTATGGACCTCCTAATGTTTGTGTTTTTTGGGAAAGACCATTTGAGCTGCCTTCTGCTGGAACATGAGCACAAGTCCTACTGTAGATGATGGAGAAATACAGCAAACCTTGTTTCAAACACATACATCGTTTTGCAGTCATAGAAGAGCTGGACTATATGTACAACTGAATTGATTGCACGTACCAACTTATCTACCTGTAGTGACACTAATAAAGCACAAATCTAGAGAAGAAGCAGGATGGATAAGAAGAGAGTAATTTCCTGTGACTACCATAGGCCAAACCATTCCCTTTTTTGGGGGTTGTCTTGCTGTTGCCTCCCCATGGCGTTTGTATAACTTTATGACTATAAAACATTAATTTGCACCAAAAAAGGCAAAATTCACTCACAATCATTTTTGAATCCTACTGTATGTGGACAGATTGATATTCTTCACGTTAAATTGATTCATGATTATTCTGTGAACAGTGTTTTTGGGAACTTTTTTTAACTTAAATGCATGTAATTTTGGCTAAAAATAATTTTTGCAATTGGGGTTCTTCAAAAATGTTCAGTCTTCTGTAACTTCTGTAATGCACTATTTATTGTCCGTTGTTGAATGAGTTGACTGAAAGTACATTAGTGAGCTTTTTCTGACAGTCTGACAAGACAATTTGTAAGGACACGTTTATACAAACTGACTAGCTGCACTAAATGACCAACAATCGGTAAATATTTACCAATTGGTGGTCATTGAAAGCTTTTTTACACAAACCATGCTAATTGATGCATACAGAATTATCTGTAATAAATCGTTATGTGCACTTAGTTCGCTATTCTTCTTGAGAGCAAGAATCTTGTTTAAACAGGACCATGCACTGCTGAAAACGATCATTTCTAAGTAATCTTAAAATTATTTCACCCGACGAACAAGTGATTTGCTCATTCTTTGTGTAATTGGCAGCGTGTTTACTATGCAAGATTATTGTAAACAAATGTTTTACTTGTTGATTATAATCATTCAGTGTAAATGCATCTTAACTCTATTTTCTATATTTTTATGAGCTCCTACAGGATGTGTTGATTTTTGACCAAAAACTACATAAAGTTGAATGTGTAAGGAAACATGAAGTCTTTAAATGCCAAATGGTGAAACATTTTTAACAAATCCCAACTACAAACATTTAGTTTTAGCCCGCAAATATGTAAGAAAATATTTCCCCAAAGATGGACAACCCCTTCAAGTGTTCACTTAGACAGTGTATAATGGAATGTTTAAATGCAGTAAAAGGTGCCATATGTCAAGTTTTTCTCAAGTCCTTCTGGAAAAGATCTATTGTAAATTTTTGTGTTATTTTCAGAGTAGCAATTCTTGTTAAGTGAAAAATAGCATGAACTTTTATTGCACTGTCTATGTGCTAAAGCTCTTAAAATGATGAGATTAATCCTTGCCTGTTTACAATGTTGTAACTATCTGATGTTTGCATAATCCTCTTAACTTAATCTTCATTTTATTTTACAGTTGCTTAAAACAAAAGCTCCTAAGCCATGCACAACATTGATATTATCCAAAATGCTAAACAGTTATGTATGTCCATACAAATCTTTCTAAATAACTAAGAGTTTTCATAAGCCAAATAAGCCATAGTATCTTATTGCCATAGTTAATTTATATTATCCCTATGGACTGTGGATCAATATGCAAAGCTAAGGACAGCAGCATTGTGGAAAAGAAGCATGACAAAAAAATATTCAAATATATTTTTTTTGGAAATATAGTATGGGAATTAAGGTTGAGCAAAGTGGTTCAAGGCAAACTGAATTCACCTTGAATTTAACAAAAAAATTGGATTCACCCAAATCCAAATTTTTGCATTGAGTCACTTTGGGTGAATCTAGAAAATTAGCAGTCAATCACCATTTTCCTGATTTATAGAAGACTGGGAAATTGCTACATTTTTATTTTTAAAAATATATTCACCCGGCCTTCATCTGTCCCACTGTAAGCCCTGCTCTGGTCCAGGCATGTTTTTCTGTCCATTCACTGGTGTGGTTTTTCATGGGCTTCTTTGGAGCCTCCAGTATTTATTAGACCTGATATGACATCATACCTGGGCTCACGCAATGTTATGGCATCACCCAGAGGTGCAGGAAATGCCTTGCGAAGACCACACTGGTGAAAAGTCAGAAGACCACCCGTGAGTGTCAGGACAGATTTTTCTTTCATGTTGTCCTGCCTAATAATAAAAATACACATTCAATTTACATTGAATAAATGTGATGTATACCAAATTTCTTAGCTTTGTTTAAAACGCATCAGCTGAATTAAAATTTCATGAAATTTGCCCATAAAACCATAGAAATATATTGTTGCATTTTGCCATCTTTGAGTGGTATTTTTAAAACACAAATTTAACGCTACTCTTGGATAACAAGGATTTCTGCATTGATTTTCTCCCAGGAATCCCATGTTTGCATATAAACACTAACCTTAGATAAGACAAGAGAGGTCTGCAGCTCTAAGAATGATCCCCTGAGATATTTTGCTGGTGAGTACTTAGAATAGCCTGGGCACATCAGCCACTTTGTTTTCAAGTCTTCTTTAGTGGCAAACACTGTAGTTGGAATGAATCCCAGAGCCTTTGAAAGGGCTATTTAATCCTTTCCAGACTAAAATAACGGAAAAGCATATTCAACACCATATTTACATATTTTTTACACCATATTGCAAGGTTTTTGTTTTTATGGTAAGGTTCTATATGTACAAGTTTAGATTTAGCAGTATTGAGAAAAATTTATATTAAATTAACCAAAACATTTAGTTATACTCCTAGATGGTAAGGATGATGCCAGTCATACATAACGTTTAAAGGAACACTGCATGGAAAGTTGATAGACTATTATCACAAGAGAGAAATTATGTATAACCCAAGCCCTGATTTGTGATGAATGAAAGTCGAAAAGAGCAAGTGGAGAAAGAGTCATGATGATAAAATAGTTCAGAGACTATATGGGTCTCATAAACAGTCAACTTTTACTTAGAGGACAGGAATCTATTTTTAAGGTGGCACAGCATACATGAACTATCAAAATGGCTTAAAAATGAACAGTGGTGCATGAACTTAAATACATTTAGTCCTTACTTAATAGTGAAGCATACTCCTAGGGTGTGTTTACATGAGCCAATTATGCGACTGATCAGCGGTCATTTAAAAGCCTGTTCACACAGGCTCCACTGTTTTTGGGATGGACAGCTTAACACTTCCATGGGACAGTGTGGAGATGCTCGGTGACACTAGTGGTTGTGCTTTCACATCCTCTCTTTGCGGTGAGCCAGGTAGCCCTGTTGATTGGGAGCAGGAGGAAGAGGCTGATACTGCCGCTGAAGTGGGAGCTGGAGGAGCTTCATATCTTGCCTGTTTTTTTCAGGTGTGTACTCCACAGTAGCTTGTACTTTGAATTCAGATGCCTTGCCATGCAGGTGGTGCTATGGTTCAGAACATGTATGCCTTGCTTCAGGTTCCAATGGAACATCATGCAAACCACTCATCTCTTGTCATCAGCACATTGCCTGAAGAAATGCCACTCCATGGAGCTCCTTTGAGCTGGCTTTGGTGTACTCAGTTTGTCTGTGTGTTGGGAAGTAGCTGATGTCACTACACCTGTAGATAAATTCCTAGTGGAGTGTAATTTCCCAAATGGGGTCACTTAAGGGGGATTCTGCTCCACTGGCACTTTGGGGCTCTGTATGTGGAGTTGGCAAGTTATTCTATGAAAATTTGTTTTCCAAGAGTTAAATATTGCTCTTTCCCTCCCGAGTCTCGTCGAGTGTCTAAGCAGTATTGTACAGCCACATATAGGATATTGTCATGTTCATCAGAAACTGACACATTTTGGTGCAATTTTTACAGATTTTCCCATGTGAAAATGTAAAATCTGGGGCTAAAACAATTTTTTTGTGACTAAAAATGTATTTTTTTTCTTCACTACCCAATGGTATAAAATTATGTGACACACCTGTGGTGTCAATATGATCACTGCATCCTTAGATGAATTCATTGAGAGGTATAGTTTGTTCAATGAGGTCACCTATGGGGGTTTGCTGTTCTGGCACCTCAGGGGCTCTTCCAGTGGGTCATGGCACCTGCAAATCATAACAGCAAAAATCTTCACTATAGTATGTTACTCCTTCCCTTCTGAACTTTCCACTATGCCTGAAAAGTAGTTCACAATTAGATATAGGATCTTAGCTCACTAAGGAGTAATTGCACAACAAACTTTGAGTTTGTTTGATCCTATTGGCCTTTATAAAAATTAAAAACTTGGGGCTAAAACAACATTTTAGTGGTAAAAGATATAATTATTATTTTTTCATCACGCAATGGTATAAAATGCTGTGAGACACATGTAATGTCAACATGCTTCCTGCACCCCCATATGAATTCATTGGGGAGTTGTAATTTGTAAAATGGGGTCACTTGTGGAGGGGTTCTTCTGTTCTGGCGTCTCAGGAGCTCTGCCAGTGGGACATGGCACCCTCTAGCGCATTCCAGCAAAATCTGAACACCAATATGGCGTTTCTTGCCTTCTGCGCTTTGCACTGTGACTCAAAAGTAGTTTTCAACTACATATGGGGTATTGGCGTGCTTAGGAGAAGTTGCGTAAGAAATTGTACCCTTCATTTTCTCCTATTATCCCTTTTTAAAATTAAAAACTTGGTGCCAAAGCAACATTTTAGTGGCAAAATGGTGATTTCCATTGACTCTGTCCAATGATATACAGATCTAAAAATGTTCACTACATCCTTAGATGAATTCCGTGAAAGGTAAAGATTCCCAACATGTGGGGGATTCTGCTGTTTTGGTAATTCAGGGGCTCTTCAAATGTGACATGTTATCCGCAATATATTCAAGCCAAAATTTCGCTCCAAATTCAATTGATGCTCATTCCTTTCCGAGCCCTGCCGTGAGCCCAAACAGTAGTTTTCCACCACATATGGGGTATCAACATACTTAGGAGAAATTTCACAATAAATTCTATGGTCCATTTTCTCCTCTCACCCTTGTGAAAATGAAAAATTTGAGGGTGAAGCAACATTTTTGCGGGAAAAATGTATGGTTTCAGTTTCATGGCTCAATGTTATAAAATTGTGCGAAACACCTGTGGGTTCAAGGTGCTCACCACACCTCTAGGTAATTTCCTTGAGGGGCGTACTCTCCAAAATGGGGCCAATTGTGGTGGGTTTCTACTGTTTAGGTACACCAAGGGCTCCTGATGTAGTGTCCGCTATATATTCTAGAGAACTTTGAGCTCCAAAAGTCAAATGGTGCTCTTGCCCTTCCGAGTCCCCATACAGTAGTTTTCCCCACATATGGGGTATTGGTGTGCTCAGGAGAAGGTACATTTCTTCTGTTGCCATTTTAGAAACGAAAAATTTGGGGTAAAGCAACATTTTTGTAGGAAAATTTCATTTTTTCATTTTTAGGTGCTCACTATACCTCTAGATAAGTTCCTTTAAGGGTGTACCTTGCAAAATGGGGTCTCTTGTGGGGGGTTTATACTATTTAGGCACAACAGGGCTTTTGCAAACGTGACATGGCATCCGCTATCTATTCCAGAAATTTTTGCGCTTCAAAAGTCAAATGGTGCTGCTACCCTATTGAGCCCCATGGCACGCTCAAACAATAGTTTTACACCACATATGGGGTATTGGTGTACTCAGTTGAAATTGCACAACAAATCAACAAATTGTACTGTCCATCTTCTCCTGTTACCCTTGTGAAAATGAAAAATTTGGGGCTAAAGCAACATTTTTGTGGGAAAAATGAAAATTTTCATTCATTCCTTCCATATTGCTTTAATTCCTGTGAAACACCCAAAGGGTTTAGAAACTTGTTGAATGTAGTTTTGAGCACTTTGAGGGGTGTAGTTTTTAAAATGATGTCATTTTGGTGTCTTTTCTGTCAAAACGGCCCCTCCAGGTCACTTCAAATGTGATGTAGTCCCTAAAAAAATTGGTTTTGTAAATTTTATTGGAAAAATAAAAAATTGCTGATAAATTTTTAACTCTTCAAACTTCCTAATTAAAAGAAATATATTTAAAAAATGATGCTGATGTAAAGTAGACATGTGGAAAATGTTATTTATTATCTATATTTTGTGATATAACATCTCATTAAGAAGCATAAAAATTCAAAGTTTGAAAATTACACATTTTTCAATTTTTTTTGTCAATTATTTGTTATTTGCATAAATAAACGCAAATCATATCCACCAAAATTTACCACTAACATGAAGTACAACATGTCACAAAGAAACAGTCTCAGAATCACTGGAATATGTTAAAACGTTAAAGCGTTATTACCTCATAAAGTGACGCTGGTCAGAATTGTAAAATTTGGCCTGGTCAGGAAGGTGAAAACAGGCACAGGGCTGAACGGTTTGACCATGTTTCCTTATATGAGAAACTAATAAAATACTTCTTTCTTCTACTCATAAATTTAATCACATTTAAAGCACATTTTTTAAATGATGATATGAAGTATTATATTGGCAAGATTTTTACAGCTTATATACTTGCCCACATTCAAATGATGATTTTTTACTTATATCAAATCACTACCTAATTTTAATTAATAAAAAAACTATTTAGCTGTGTAAATTTCTTGCTATTTAAATCCTTAAATGTTGCATTTACTCCTTGCAAGAATTCAAATACTTTTATATGCAAATTCATGGCATTTATAAATGTCAAATTACTTCATCTCCATATAAATAAGATGATTTGTAATGTCCCAGAAAGCAAGAACGTAGAATATGGTTCTTTAATTAAAGCCAAAAAAAGAAGAAAAAAAAGAAATAGGTCATTTAAAAACTAAGAAATTGTATGCCATCTTGTAGACAAATATTTTGGAAAACTCATTAATTCATAAACAACTGAGCAAAATTAAGCAGATTTAAAGAGTCATTCCCACAATATAAATGATAAATGAGTAACTTAAAATCAAAATTAAGTTGTGAAACAAAATCAATTTCCAAAATTGTTCTATTCCTGTCAGCTTTTCCTTCACTGTCACTAATCAATATGGATTGTAGAATTGATTAGCCAAGACCAAGGGAATTTATCATCTATAATAGAAATATTATTTATAAAACAAACAGTTGGTTCCGCTAACCTATTTTTTTAAGTGTTCTGTGCTACAGTTCATTGTATATAAATATATGATCACTGGAGGTAACCTGCCTTGTGCTCAAATTTATACCAGTCTTATTGCTAAGTGCCACTCAATGACAGATATCAATTTTGCTACGTATATTTAATCACGGTCCAAAAAAAAAAATATATATATATATATATATATATATATATATATACAGTACAGACCAAAAGTTTGGACACACCTTCTCATTTAAAGATTTTTCTGTATTTTCATGACTATGAAAATTGTACATTCACACTGAAGGCATCAAAACTATGAATTAACACATGTGGAATTATATACTTAATAAAAAAGTGTGAAACAAATGAAAATATGTCTTATATTCTAGGTTCTTCAAAGTAGCCACTTTTTGCTTTGATGACTGCTTTGCACACTCTTGGCACTCTCTTGATGAGCTTCAAGAGGTAGTCACCGGAAATGGTCTTCCAACAATCTTGAAGGAGTTCCCAGAGATGCTTAGCACTTGTTGGCCCTTTTGCCTTCACTCTGCGGTCCAGCTCACCCCAAACCATCTCGATTGGGTTCAGGTCTGGTGACTGTGGAGGCCAGGTCATCTGGTGTAGCACCCCATCACTCTCCTTCTTGGTCAAATAGCCCTTACACAGCCTGGAGGTGTGTTTGGGGTCATTGTCCTGTTGAAAAATAAATGATGGTCCAACTAAACACAAACCGGATGGAATAGCATGCCGTTGCAAGATGCTGTGGTAGCCATGATGGTTCAGTATGCCTTCAATTTTGAATAAATCCCCAATAGTGTCACCAGTAAAGCACCCCCACAGCATCACACCTCCTCCATGCTTCACGGTGGTAAACAGGCATGTAGAGTCCATCCGTTCACCTTTTCTGCGTCGCACAAATACACAGTGGTTGGAACCAAAGATCTCAAATTTCGACTCATCAGACCAAAGCACAGATTTCCACTGGTCTAATGTCCATTCCTTGTGTTCTTTAGCCCAAACAAGTCTCTTCTGTTTGCTGCCTGTCCTTCGCAGTGGTTTCCTAGCAGCTATTTTACCATGAAGGCCAACTGCACAAAGTCTCCTCTTAACAATTGTTGTAGAGATGTGTCTGCTGCTAGAACTCTGTGTGACATGGACCTGGTCTCTAATCTGAGCTGCTGTTAACTTGCGATTTCTGAGGCTGATGACTCGGATAAACTTATCCTCAGAAGCAGAGGTGACTATTGGTCTTCCTTTCCTGGGGTGGTCCTCATGTGAGCCAGTTTCTTTGTAGCTCTTGATGGTTTTTGCAGCTGCACTTGGGGACAATTTCAAAGTTTGCCCAATTTTTCGGACTGACTGACCTTCATTTCTTAAAGTAATGATGGCCTTTCGTTTTTCTTTACTTAGCTGCTTTTTCTTGCCATAATACAAATTCTAACAGTCTATTCAGTAGGACTATCAGCTTTGTATCCATCTGACTTCTGCACAACACAACTGAAGGTCCCAACCCCATTTATAAGGCAAGAAATCCCACTTATTAAACCTGACAGGGCACACCTGTGAAGTGAAAACCATTTCCGGTGACTGCCTCTTGAAGCTCATCAAGAGAATGCCAAGAGTGTGCAAAGCAGTCATCAAAGCAAAAGGTGGCTACTTTGAAGAACCTAGAATACAAGACATATTTTCAGTTGTTTCACACTTTTTTGTTAAGAATATAATTCCACATGTGTTAATTCATAGTTTTGATGCCTTCAGCGTGAATGTACAATTTTCAAAGTCATGAAAATACAGAAAAAAATTGAAATGAGAAGGTGTGTCCAAACTTTTGGTCTGTACTGTATATATACTGTATATATATACATATATAAAAAGGCAACAAAGGAGGAGAAAAACAGAAAGGACGTACACTGCCACAGAAACAAGCAACCAAGAAGTGGGAACACAACTCGTGATCAATTGCAACAATGAACATTCACTTGAAGTGTGACTTATCCCATTCTTGCTGTCTACATTTGAAAAATACAATAAATGTATATATAAAATTGCGAATTAAATATAATTTTTATGTATGTATTTTTTAAAAAAGCTGTTTTGCTATGATCTTCCTAAAAAATATTTTTCACCATACATAAGGTACTTTTAAATCTACAGTGGGTACGGAAAGTATTTAGACCCCTTTACATTTTTCACTTTTTGTTTCATTGCAGCCATTTGGTAAATTCTAAAAAGTTCTTTTTTTTTCTCATTAAAGTACACTCTGCACCCCATCTTGACTGAAAAAAACAGAAATGTAGATTTTTTTCGCAAATTTATTAAAAAAGAAAAACTGAAATATCACATGGTCATAAGTATTCAGACCCTTTGCTCAGTATTGAGTAGAAGCACCTTTTTGAGCTAGTACAGCCATGAGTCTTCTTGGGAATGATGCAACAAGTTTTTCACACCTGGATTTGGGGATCCTCTGCAATTCTTCCTGGCAGATCCTCTCCAGTTCCATCAGGTTGGATGGTGAACGTTGGTGGACAGCCATTTTCAGGTCTCTCCAGAGATGCTCAATTGGGTTTAGGTCAGGGCTCTGGCTGGGCCACTTAATAATTGTCACAGAGTTGTTCTGAAGCCACTCCTTTGTTATTTTAGCTGTGTGCTTGGGGTCATTGTCTTGTTGGAGGGTGAACCTTTGGCCAAGTCTGAGGTCCAGAGCACTCTGGAAGAGATTTTCATCCAGGATATTTCTGTACTTGGCCACATTCATGTTTCCTTCAATTGCAACCAGTTGTCCTATCCCTGCAGCTGAAAAAACACCCTCATAGCATGATACTGCCACCACCATGTTTCACTGTTGGGATTGTATTGGGCAGATAATGAGCAATGCCTGGTTTTCTCCACACATACCACTTAGAATTATCACCAAAAAGTTCTATCTTCATCTCATCAGACCAGAGAATCGTATTTATCATAGTCTGGGAGTCCTTCATGTGTTTTTGAGCAAACTCTATGTGGGCTTTCATATGTCTTGCACTGAGGAGAGGCTTCCATCGGGCCACTCTGCCATAAAGGCCCAACTGGTGGAGGGCTGCAGTGATAGTTGACTTTGTGGAACTTTCTCCCATCTCCCTACTGCATCTCTGGAGTTCAGCCACAGTGATCTTGGGGTTCTTCTTTACCTCTCTCACTAAGGCTCTTCTCCCACGATTGCTCAGTTTGACTGGACGGCCAGGTCTAGGAAGACTTCTGGTGGTCCCAAACTTCTTCCATTTAAGGATTATGGAGGCCACTGTGCTCTTAGGAACCTTGAGTAATGCAGACATTTTTTTATGACTTTGGCCAGATCTGTGCCTTGCCACAATTCTGTCTCTGAGCTCCTTTGGCAGTTCCTTTGAGCTCACGATTCTCATTTGATCTGACATGCACTGTGAGCTATTTGGTCTTATATAGATAGGTGTGTGCCTTTTCCAAATCAAGTCCTATCAGTTTAATTAAACACAGCTGGACTCCATTGAAGGAGTAGAACCATCTCAAGGAGCATCACAAGGAAATGGACAGCATGTGAGTTAAATATCAGTATCTGAGCAAAGGGTCTGAACACTTATGACCATGTGATATTTCAGTTTTTCTTTTTTAATAAATTTGCAAAAATGTCTACATTTCTGTTTTTTTTCTGTCAAGATGGGGTGCAGAGTGTACTTTAATGAGAAAAAAAAAGAACTTTTTAGAATTTACCAAATGGCTGCAATGAAACAAAGAGTGAAAAATTTAAAGGGGTCTGAATACTTTCCATACCCACTGTATATGGGACATTGTGAATACTGGAAAGGAAGTCTGTGAACCTTATTGATTGGCCTTTCTGTCCATTTTGGAATGGGGTTGAATATTGTGTCCCTAACAGGATCCATAATTCCCCTATATTTATCTATCATAGGCATACCAACCCCAGCAAATGTGTTCTGCTTTGACATTATGGATCTGGTCCTTTAAATCTGATATGTGGTTCAGTAACCTCTCTCACTCAGGGTGCCTGCGCATTCAGTGATTTCCTATTGCAATCATTGACATGCGCAAATGGAATGGTTAGACGCCAAACTAGGCGCTTACTATGAAAGGCATGATGGGGTTAGTCCTGCTTCAAATCAAATACACCTGTCACATGATAGCTAATTGATATGTTTTGAACTTTATATGTAATATAAATAAGAATATGTTGAATTCACTGTATTGCACTTTATTAATGTAATTATGTATATATTAATGAATGTATTGATTTTGACATTGTAAAATAATTATTGTAAAGCACTTTTGCACTTTATTATCTATAACGATGTATAATAGATGTACCTATACAGTGTACTTGTACACTGCTTGAGAAAGGTTCTCAATAAAACTGAAACATTGCTGAGCCTCAAAAGCCTACTAAACCACAGTTTTTCTAATTCTTTAATGGAGTGTTGCTTTGTTTTTTTTGTTTTTTTTAGCTATCTGGAGTATTGGTAATCGCCTGGAAGATTTGGGCCCGTATTAACATTTTTTGCTTGCTTATGCTGCTTATTTTCTTTATATATATATATATGTATATATATATATATATATATCTATCTTGCGTCTGACTTGAAAAGTTTTTCTTCTGTGAAAATTAACTTTAGCAAATAATGTAATATAAAATATTTGTATCTCGTTGTAAGTACACATGCTGCTTGTAGGATACACTAATGTGAAAAGACCCCTATATCTTCTTGCTGTTGTAAAGATCAGTGGTTCTCAGTTAATCTCATTGATCAGAGATATCTGTAGCCTACCTTGTAAATAGTTTTCAGTTTGTCTGCATAAAAGGGATATTTGTATAATTGTTTTTATGTCATGATTAAGGATGGTGTGGCCATTTGAAATGCGTTGGTGCCTTTTTTTTCCTTTTTGTGGTGTTACAGAATGAATTTAAACATGTATCAGTAAATAATTGAAAACATTTTAAGGGAATGTCGGAGCATTTTTCTTTACCCTTTATACTCTATACAATTATCTGGACTTGCACAGGATCCCGAGGTTGAGTCCACAATATGGCAGCTGGTCGGTACCAAGAAGTTAGGATCAGGAACAAAATTGTAAGCAGTAGGGAAGTCTAAGTACAACCTGAAGTCAAGGACGGGAACAGCAAACTAAATCAGAGCTGTGCAAAGAAGTGAACCAGAGTCAGTAATACCTACAACTGACAATTGAAAACAGGGAACTAGGGGTTTAAACAGTGTTAGCTCTTCCCAGGGTTCAAAGCAGGAAGTATCAAGACAACAATTTTAATAAATTTGCCCACAAGCTCCCTGCCTGTACTGTACCATAAGTCCCAGAATACTAAACAGAACTACTTAACTGTTGCCCCGCGTCACCTGCAGTGAAACTGTGGCGCTGCCTATTGACAGAAGAAGTGGAAGGAGAGAGTATAGATATGGATGTTACAGGATTGTGTCTTCATTTTCTAAGACCCATAACTAGAGAAGAGCTGATCTTTTGATATTTGAATTTGATGACTTCACCAAATTTGATTTGCGCCAATAAATTTTCTCATCTCAAGACTGGGAAGCTTGTAATTACTCGAAAAATTTACATGGAGAGAGTGAAGAAAGATAACCTTGCTGACCATAAGAGTTTATACTCATTAAAAGATTATACCCATTAGGTGAGAGAGAGCTTGAGAGATGGAACCACTCTGACCATAACAGCTTACACTTTACAGAAGAGAGAAAAAGAGGACCTTGCGGATTATTAGAGCTTATACTCTACAGGAGAGAGGACCCTGCTGACCATAAGGCTACGTTCCCTCCATCCGGAGCCTGCTGCGGCCCCGACGCTGTGGAGAAGCCGCTGGCAGCTTCCGCTCAATATGCTAATGAACAGCACCATTTATTTTTCTACATGCAGACTTTCCTCATAGAGGTTAGGTCTATGGGGAAAGCCCGCATGCTGACCTGCCCTGGAGAAATTTACATGCTGTGGTCAGGAAAGACGCGCCGCATGTCAGTTTCCATGGGTGTGCCGCAGACGCATAGTGGACATGAGATGTCTACAAATCCCATCCACTATGCTGTAACATCTGGCCACTGCGGTTTACACGCAGTGCAAATGTGCTATGTCCAATCCGCAGCGATTACTGATCATGTGCTCCTAAGAGCTTACAACCTGCAGGAGTGAGAGACTTACCTAGGGAATCTGGAGATGGAAACAATGATTTTACAGCAGTGATCTTAGCCTGCTCTCTGTTGCTTCAGCAGTGTGGGAAATGGTGCCGGGAAATATTTTTTTGTGAACCACGAATTGAATCTCAAAATTACACAAATTTGTGTGAGACTGAACTTTAGGAAATTTGATTCAAACTCAGTCTTCCACAAATTGTTCAGCTCATTTGTAACACCAACATATTTTCCATCAAATATAAAAATTTTCATATTTGTGTGAAAAATTTCCAAAAATTTGATGGGAACTAAATCCTCTGCAGATCGATCCGCTCATCACTACCCATAATATTTTTTATTTTTCCTTGGGTGGAGCTGTGTGAATGTTATTTTCAAAGCGAGCTGTGGTTTTCATTAGAGATGAGCGGTGTTTGACTCGAACTGTTTGCCAATCTCAAATTCGAGCTGTTTCGGGCGGTGTTCGAGCCGTTCGGCGAACAGGAACGATTTGAAAAAAATTCGGCTGTTCGAGGTTATGTTCGATAACTATTCGTGCACCAAAATCATAACTGGATTTTTTCTCAGTAATGCTGAAAATGAATGTTAATACGCAGTTTGAGTGTGCAGCGGGGCGGGGGATGGATATCTGCAGGAATAATGAAGATCTCCATTTTTTTTTCTCTTTCCCACATTTACAGTGGCGAGGTGCAGTCTGTCAGCTTATCAGCAGCGCACACACGGAGCGAACTGCTTTTTTTCACACAAGCAAGGGCATGTGTCATTGGCAGTGTATGTCACATGTCCTTGCCCTATAAGACCCAGCCATTTTCCCCCGTCGCCACCATTTTCTCACTGCTGCTGCTACATGTTAGATGGCACCGCTGTTGCTGTGTGCGCTATACTTTGTTAATTTCAAGCCAATTTTCGCACAAATCTACAGATAGCTTGGGAGTAGGGAAGAGTTGTGATTACAGTCCTTTTAAGTATTAGGTTACATCATTTCATACGACTTTTATCTGGCAGGTCTGTGCTCTTAAATAGATAGGTTGGGAGTAAAGACTAATTGTAATTGCAGTCCTTTTCAGGGCTAGGTTACATCAGTTCCTATCACTTTCTGCCAGTGCTGTGCAAGTTTTTTTCACAGCATTTGGCTAAACCTAGCAAAGCAAATCCTTTTTGGCCTATTGCAGAGTGTGTTAGTCAGTGGAGTAGCCTGTCTGTGTTGCAAGCTACACCACCTGTGTATAGAATACAAATTTTTTTACTGCACCTAGTGAAGTAAAACTTTTTGGGCATAGCATCATTCTATTAGTCCATCTATACTAACCTCCACCAGACTGCAATTTCAATATAATTTTTTTCTGCATCGTGCTCTGAAAAAATATTTAGGCTTCTAGCAGTGTGTGGGACTTGTTCTATTAGTCCATCTATACTAACCTCCATTAGATTGCAAATTCAATATATATTTTTTCTGCATCTAGCTCTGAAAAAATATTTAGGCTTCTAGCAGTGTGTGGTACTTGCTCTATTAGTCCATCTATACTAACCTCCATCAGGTTGCAAATTCAATATAGTTTTTTTTCTGCATCTAGCTCTGAAAATATATTTAAGCTTGTAGCAGTGTGTGGGACTTGTTCTATTAGTCCATCTATACTGACCTCCATCAGGTTGCAAATTCAATATAATTTTTTTCTGCATCTAGCTCTGAAAAAATATTTAGGCATCTAGCAGTGTGTGGTACTTGCTCTATTAGTCCATCTATACTAACTTCCATCAGGTTGCAAATTCAATATAATTTTTTTCTGCATCTAGCTCTGAAAAAATATTTAGGCTTCTAGAAGTGTGTGGGATTTGTTCTATTAGTCCATCTATACTAACCTCCATCAGGTTGCAAATTCAATATAGTTTTTTTCTGCATTTAGCTCTGAAAAAATATTTAAGCTTGTAGCAGTGTGTGGGACTTGTTCTATTAGTCCATCTATACTGACCTCCATCAGGTTGCAAATTCAATATAATTTTTTTCTGCATCTAGCTATGAAAAAATATTTCAGCTTGTAGCAGTGTGTGGGACTTGTTCTATTAGTCCATCTATACTAACTTCCATCAGGTTGCAAATTCAATATAGTTTTTTTCTGCATCTAGCTCTGAAAAAATATTTAAGCTTGTAGCAGTGTGTGGGACTTGTTCTATTAGTCCATCTATACTAACCTCCATCAGGTTGCAAATTCAATATAATTTTTTTCTGCATCTAGCTATGAAAAAATATTTCAGCTTGTAGCAGTGTGTGGGACTTGTTCTATTAGTCCATCTATACTAACTTCCATCAGGTTGCAAATTCAATATAATTTTTTTCTGCACCTAGCTCTGAAAAAATATTTAGGCTTCTAGAAGTGTGTGGGACTTGTTCTATTAGTCCATCTATACTGACCTCCATCAGGTTGCAAATTCAATATCATTTTTTTCTGCATCTAGCTATGAAAAAATATTTCAGCTTGTAGCAGTGTGTGGGACTTGTTCTATTAGTCCATCTATACTAACTTCCATCAGGTTGCAAATTCAATATAATTTTTTTCTGCATTTAGCTCTGAAAAAATATTTAGGCTTCTAGAAGTGTGTGGGACTTGTTCTATTAGTCCATCTATACTAACCTCCATCAGGTTGCAAATTGAATATAATTTTTTTCTGCATGTAGCTTTGAAAAAATATTTCAGCTTGTAGCAGTGTGTGGGACTTGTTCTATTAGTCCATCTATACTAACCTCCATCAGGTTGCAAATTCAATATAATTTTTTTCTGCATCTATCTCTGAAAAAAGATTTAGGCTTCTAGCAGTGTGTGGGACTTGTTCTATTAGTCAATCTATACTAACCTCCATCAGGTTGCAAATTCAATATAATTTTTTTCTGCATGTAACTTGGAAAAAATATTTCAGCTTGTAGCAGTGTGTGGGACTTGTTCTATTAGTCCATCTATACTGACCTCCATCAGGTTGCAAATTCAATATAATTTTTATCTGCATCTAGCTCTGAAAAAATATTTCAGCTAGTAGCAGTGTGTGGGACTTGTTCTATTAGTCCATCTATACTAACCTCCATCAGGTTGCAAATTCAATATAATTTTTGTTCTGCATCTATCTCTGAAAAAATATTTAGGCTTCTAGCAGTGTGTGGGACTTGTTCTATTAGTCCATCTATACTAACCTCCATCAGGTTGCAAATTCAATATCATTTTTTTCTGCATCTAGCTCTGAAAAAATGATTCAGCTTGTAGCAGTGTGTGGGACTTGTTCTATCAGTCCATCTATACTAACCTCCATTAGATTGCAAATTCAATATATATTTTTTCTGCATCTAGCTCTGAAAAAATATTTAGGCTTCTAGCAGTGTGTGGTACTTGCTCTATTAGTCCATCTATACTAACCTCCATCAGGTTGCAAATTCAATATAATTTTTTTCTGCATCTAGCTCTGAAAAAATATTTAAGCTTGTAGCAGTGTGTGGGACTTGTTCTATTAGTCCATCTATACTGACCTCCATCAGGTTGCAAATTCAATATAATTTTTTTCTGCATCTAGCTCTGAAAAAATATTTAGGCTTCTAGCAGTGTGTGGGACTTGTTCTATTAGTCCATCTATACTAACCTCCATCAGGTTGCAAATTCAATATTTTTTTCTGCATCTAGCTCTGAAAAAATATTTCAGCTTGTAGCAGTGTGTGGGACTTGTTCTATTAGTCCATCTATACTAACCTCCATCAGGTTGCAAATTCAATATGATTTTTTTCTGCATCTAGCTCTCAAAAAATATTTCAGCTTGTAGCAGTGTGTGGGACTTGTTCTATTAGTCCATCTATGCTGACCTCCATCAGGTTGCAAATTCAATATAATTTTTTTCTGCATCTAACTATGAAAAAATATTTCAGCTTGTAGCAGTGTGTGGGACTTGTTCTATTAGTCCATCTATACTAACTTCCATCAGGTTGCAAATTCAATATAATTTTTTTCTGCATCTAGCTCTGAAAAAATATTTAGGCTTCTAGAAGTGTGTGGGACTTGTTCTATTAGTCCATCTATACTAACCTCCATCAGGTTGCAAATTCAATATAATTTTTTTCTGCATCTAGCTATGAAAAAATATTTCAGCTTGTAGCAGTGTGTGGGACTTGTTCTATTAGTCCATCTATACTAACTTCCATCTGGTTGCAAATTCAATATAATTTTTTTCTGCATCTAGCTCTGAAAAAATATTTGGGCTTCTAGCAGTGTGTGGGACTTGTTCTATTAGTCCATCTATACTAACCTCCATCAGGTTGCAAGTTCAATATAATTTTTTTCTGCATCTAGCTCTGAAAAAATATTTCAGCTTGTAGCAGTGTGTGGGACTTGTTCTATTAGTCCATCTATACTAACCTCCATCAGGTTGCAAATTCAATATAATTTTTTTCTGCATCTAGCTCTGAAAAAATATTTAGGCTTCTAGCAGTGTGTGGGACTTGTTCTATTAGTCCATCTATACTGACCTCCATCAGGTTGCAAATTCAATATAATTTTTTTCTGCATGTAGCTTTGAAAAAATATTTCAGCTTGTAGCAGTGTGTGGGACTTGTTCTATTAGTCCATCTATACTGACCTCCATCAGGTTGCAAATTCTATATAATTTTTATCTACATCTAAC
Source organism: Phyllobates terribilis (assembly GCF_046119375.1). Taxonomy (NCBI): domain Eukaryota; kingdom Metazoa; phylum Chordata; class Amphibia; order Anura; family Dendrobatidae; genus Phyllobates; species Phyllobates terribilis. Next base: position 291,830,488 of record NW_027362769.1, read on the forward strand.
CCAGCCAATACTTTTTGCCTAATACCACAGTTTGGCCACTCAGCTCTGCTCGTTTCCCATCCATTGTTTTTTTGTGCAAACAACTCCAGAGTTGTGAATTAGTTAACCACCAAAATGAGTGGAAAAAGGCCTGCTGCTGGTGGAAAGGGGAATAGGCGTGTTGGGAAGGGGAAAAAAGGTTGTGTACGTGGTGTAGGTGTTAAAGCAACAGTAACATCTGCAGAAGAAAGACCATCTTCCAGCCAAAACTAAAATGTCTACTTCTGTTAGCGGACAATGTGATAAGATCCCTTTCTTACGGCCACGCCAATCGCTACAAATTCCAGATGAGGCAGAAGAACAGCAGGTGCTTCAACGGATATCAAGTGCTCCTTTAAGTGGGCTCTCCTCCACCTCAACTTCAACATCACAAATACTCCAGTCCTCAGAGGTGTCACCCCAAACGCACTTGCTTCCTCACAGCTCCCAAGTCTACAGCTGCCCGTCTGAGTATGGGGTAGAACAGATGGTTGAGTCTGCAGAGCTGTTTACTCATACTATAGCCAGGGAATCAGAGGTCGGCTCCAGAGCTTCTGTGAATCCAGACGAGGAAGTGATCAGCACTGATGCCCAGAATCTTTATGAGTCGGATCCAGGACCAGACGCAGAAGGTTCGGACCATAATGTAGACCCTTGTTCCCAAACTGTAACTCCTGTTGGTGGAGACAATGAGGAAGATGAGGAGACTCAAATACCTGATTGGAGCGACAACTTTAGTTTTTTTGTCAGGGCAGGAACAGGTTGGCTCTGAGGACGACGGGTGTGATAACACACAGGGTGATGATGATGAGGTTGGAGATCCCACTTACTGTCAACCCACAGTCAGCCAAGAGATGAGGTCAGCAGAGGAGGTGGAGATGGATGCTAGTGACGATGAGGTCAGGTTGCGCCTTCCTGGACAAAGAAGTAGTACTGGCAGCACGTCAACAACTGCATCCTCAAACACAACTCTGCCTCTGACCACAAGTCGTGGTGGCTCTTCAGGTCGCATGGGTGCTAAGCCTTGCATAGCCTGAGCATTTTTTCAGATCGATAAAGATGACCCAACTCGTGTTATCTGTAACATTTGTCAGCAAAAGCTAAGTAGAGGCCAAAAAATACATAGTTTGAGTACTTCATGCATGAACCGGCACATGGACATGAAGTATAAGTTGCTGTGGGGACAGCACTCACACCTGTTTTGGGACGCAGACCTGCCACCTCTTTACCCGCAACAGTCAGCGTGATTGGCAGGTCATCATTTTCTTTGGAGGTGGTAACACCAGCTGGTGTTGAGCGCTGTCCGACATCGATAGCACCACCTTTGGATCAAGGCAACCTAACATGTCAGCCTGCATCTTCCTCACAGACTGGCAGTTTGCCGGGGACACCCTTGTCAACCCCGTCTAAGCACAACAGCCAGCCCTCGGTCCCTCAGATGTGGACAAGTAAAAGACCATTTCCTCCTAGCCATGAGAAAGCTAAGAGGTTGAATTTCACCATCTGCAAGCTCTTGGCTACAGAAATGCTGCCTTTCCACCTGGTGGACACAGAGGATTTTCGAGACCTTATGTCCGTCGCAGTGCCCCAGTACCAGATGCCCAGTCGGCACTACTTCTCAAAGAAAGGTGTGCCTGCGCTCCACCATCATGTCGCACACAACATCACCGCTTCATTGGGAAACTCTGTGTGTGACAGGGTGCATTTCACCACAGACACTTGGACGAGTAGGCATGGACAGGGGTGCTACATGTTGCTGACTGGGCACTGGGTAACTATGGTGACAGCAGGACAAGGGGCTGCTGTCCAAGTCTTGCCGTCCCCACGAGTTGTGCGTCAATCCTCTTTATTTCAAAGTTCCTCAACTGCTTCTGCCTCCTCAACCTCCTCTCAGTCCTCCACCTGCACCCAAAGCCTGTCTGGTCATGCCACAAGCTTTCTAACTGCGCAGAAGGGATCCTGCACACCTCCTTACTATGCTGGCAGCAGGGCTCAACGTCATCAGGCGGTTTTTACTTTGAAATGTCTGGGAAATGTGAGTCACACAGCTGAGGAGTTGTGGTCAGCTCTGGAGAACCAGTTTCATGAATGGTTGTCTCCACTGGACCTGAAACCAGGGAAGGTCGTGTGCGACAATGCTGCTAACCTGGGTGCGGCCCTTCGCCGGGGCAATGTCACACACGTGCCTTGTATGGCTCACATGTTGAACCTGGTTGTCCAGCAATTTTTAGGCCACTATCCCGGCTAGATGGCCTTCTGCAGAGGGCACGGTCGCTGTGTGCTCACTTCCGCCGTTCGCATCCCGCAGCTCAGCGACTTACATCTCTACAGAAGTCATTGGGCCTGCCACTTCTCCAGCTAAAATGCGATGTGCCTACCCGGTGGAATTCAACTCTGCACATGTTGCAGCGACTGTGGCAGCACTGACAAGCCCTGGTGCAATACGTTGTGACGTATTGCCTGGGCCAACGAGATCCAGAGGTGGGGAAAATCATGCTGGAGGAGTGGTCTCAGATCAGGGACCTATGCACCCTTCTGCACAGTTTTGAAATGGCGACGAAGATGTTTAGTGCTGACGATGCCATTATCAGCATGACTATTCCGGTGATTTACATGCTGGAGCACATGTTAAACAGAATTCGGAGTCAGGTGATGGCACGAGGAGGTGGAGGAAGTAGAGGAGGAGGAGTTGTATGCAGAAGGGCTAACATCTGCAAGGTCCAGACGGTCGGCAGCACCAAGGCGGCAGGCATGTGAGGGTGGGGGAGATGGTTTCACCAGGGCGCATGGTAGCAGCCAAACTAGTGAGGAAGGTGCAGGAGCCCAGGAAGAAATGGAGGATGAACTCAGATGAGGGAGACCTTGATCACATTTCTGTTGTGCGAGGTTGGGGGGAGAGGACAGAGGAAGGAAGCATGATTATTACCTCGCCACCAACACAACAGGGACTTGGTGCTCCTGGATGCGCAAGACACATGAGTGCCTTCTTGCTGCACTACCTGCAACATGACCCTCGAATTGTGAGAATTAGAAATAATCCTGACTACTGGGTTGCCACACAGTTAGATCCCCTGTACAAAAGTTAATTTGCCGAAATTATTCCTGCCATAGAAAGAGATGCACGCATGCAGGAGTATTAGCAGAGACTGTTGCAGAATCTTACATGTGCTTTTCCCCAAAACACTAGTGGTGAACGTAGTGAATCTCACAGTTCCAATTTGCCAACCGTGGGACCGTCAAGTGTTAAGCTCTCAAAACGTAACAGAAACATTGTATCTGCTGGTAACATCAATTTTGCGGAATCATTTCACCACTTTTTTAGCCCATCCTTTGCAAGGCCACAGGAGACAAGAAGTCTGACACAAGGTCAACGCCTAGAGACGATGGTACAGGAGTATCTCCAAGTAAACATTGAGGCCATGACTGTGTCACTAGACCCTTGCTCTTTTTGGGCTTCCAATCTGGATAAATGGCCGGAGCTCGCCACTTACGCCTTGGAGATCTTGTCATGCTCCGCAGCCAGCGTTCTGTCTGAACGTGTGTTCAGCGCTGCTGGTGGTGTGCTGACAGATAAGCGCACGCTGCTCTCCACTGATAATGTAGACAGACTCACGTTCATAAAGATGACCAAATCATGGATCCAAAATTACTTTTCTACCCCTGTGTCATCCTGGGGAGAGTAAAAGCTTGACGATTTGTTAAAATCACCTCACCAACCGTTTTAAGCTTTAAAATTACTAATCATGTTTATCTGTATCTTGGCTGGAAAATAATTTGGGCTTTGTAGCAGTGTGCAGTACTGATTCTATTAGGCCATCTATACTAAGCTCCACCAGATTTAAAATTACTAATCATGTTTATCTGTATCTTGGCTGGAAAATAATTTGGGCTTTGTCACAGTGTGCAGTACTGATTCTATTAGGCCATCTATACTAAGCTCCACCAGCTTTCAAATTAATAATAATTTTTAGCTGCATCTAGCCCGGAAAATAATCTTGGGTCTCCTAGATGCGCAAGACACATGAGTGCCTTCTTGCTGCACTACCTGCAACATGACCCTCAGATTGTCAGAATTCTAAGTAATCCTGACTACTGGGTTGCCACACTCTTAGATCCCCCACACTCTTTGATCAACCTTTTCATTTTTGAAATTATAAGCATTAGCAGGTTATTAGAAACTGAAATCAAACAGTTTTCAACTCAAAACTTTATTCTAGGTGATGTTACATTTTCACATAGGACCCCTTGTTCGAAATGAGCTTCTGAACTCTCTCGCCCATTGAATTTGTCAGGTTTTGGATGGTTTCTGCTTCAATTGTTTTGCATGAGGACTGAATACCCTCCCAGAGCTGTTGCCTAGATGTGAACTGCCTCCCGCCATCATAGACACTCCTTTTGATGATGCTCCAGAGGATCTGAATGGGGTTGAGGTCAGGGGAGCTTGCGGGTCACACCATAAGTTTGTCACCTTTTATGCCCATATCAGCCAGAGATGCAGATGTTTTATGTGCAGCATGAGACGGTGCATTATCATGCATGAAAATGATCTTGCTGCGGAATACACGGTTCTTCTTCTTGAACCATGGCAGGAAGTGCTGTTTGAGAAACTCCACATACATTATGGCGTTCATTTTACCCCTTCAGGGATCCTAAAGGGGCCGACAATCTCTCTCCCCATGATTCCAGCCCAAAACATTACTCCACCTCTTCCTTGTTGGCGCTGTAGCCGTGTTTGCGTGGGGTGTCCATCAACCTGCCATCCTCCACTCCATCCATCTGGACCATCGAGCAATGCACGGCACTCATCGGTGAACAAAACAGTTTTGAAGTCCGTCTTCATGTATTGTTTGGCCCACTGGAGCCATTTCTGCCTGTGTGCAGTGGATAGAGGAGGTCGACAGGATGGCTTACGCACAGCTGCAAACCTCTGAAGGACTCGGCATCTTGTTGTTTTAGTTGACGCTGGAGGCACCAGCCGCTTCAAAAACTTGTCTGCTGCTATGACAAGGCTTTTTTGCCGCTGCTCTTTTAACCTGACGTAATTGCCTGTAGGAAAGAGTCCTCAATTTGCCCTTATCAGCACGCACACGTGTGTACTGTGAATCAGCTACATACTTCTTGATTGTGCGATGATCAGGATGAAGTGTTTTGGCAATGTTAATTGTAGTCATGCCTTGAGCTAAACACTCCACAATTTGTTGCTTCTCAGCAGCCGACACATCCTTTTTCTTTCCCATTTTGGCAGAAAATGTAGGCTGCTTAATAATATGGGACAGCTTTCTTAAGTAGTCTTGCCTTTCATTGGACACACCTGTCAAACTAATTAGCACAGGTGTCTGCAATTGCTTACAGTGATATAAAGAGCCCTGACACACATCACCATCAATGAGTTTAACTGAAAACAAACACATTCTTCCATTATCACTCCTAAACACTTTTTGCATAATAATTTGGAACACAGTGAACATGTGCTTTTCCACAAAACACCAGTGGTTCACATTGTGAATCTTACAGTTCTAACTTGCCAACCGTGGTCTGTATGGAGTTGTTCAATAAAGGGCCCAAAATTAAGATAACATAGATGGGAGAGGTCTTTATGAATAGGAATTCGTAAGTATTTGATACCCTGTGAGGGCCAGGCAAAGGGAAAATTGGACTGGATGGAATCCTGTATGGATTTGGGGAGGGAGATATCGAGGGCCTCAGACTTCGCTGCATTGATTTTAAAATTTGACCATGTAACAAAGTGATCTATTTCAGCCATAACAGCAGGGATGGATATATGTGATTGAGTGATATATACTAGGACATCATCAGCAAATGCAGAGCACTTGTACTCGGTGCCTCCCACCTCAATCCACCTAATATTGGGGTTATGGTGAATTCATGAGAGCAGGTGCTCCGTCACTAGGATGTATAAGAGAGGGGACAGAGGACATCCCTGCCTTGTCCCATTGGTGATTATGAAAGGTGATGAAAATGTTCTGACGCACCCCCTGGGCCTTGGGACACCCGGAGCCGGACCCTTTTTGGTGGATGCTGGTGGTTGTAGTCTCCATGGCGGTGACCCGGTTCCGTGGCTCAGTGCGGTCAAACAAGTGGCGGAACTATTTATGTGGTTTTGATGTTTAAATGTCCGACTACGCCACCTGTGGATTGCGGTCAGAGTGAACCGCCGCTGCAGGGCAGAACGCTGAGGCTGGTGTTGTGGGTGCAGCAGAGCATAGTATAACTCCCCACGGGAGGAGTATAGCCTCAGGGCAGTGTATGCGGAGGATGGGGGTGATGGTGCAGGGCAGCTGCAGTAACGACACGGAGTCAGTGATGCAGTCCAGGGCCTTTACTCACAGTTCTTATTGTCCAGAACACTTCTGCAGGTAACGGCTGCCCACGTCGTACTGTGCTCACCAGGTGAGGGGCTCAGACAACTCCCAGATAACTTTGGAGCGCTTCACAGGACCCCCTTTGTGTGTCCTTTGTCTGGCCTTTCTCACCAACGCTTCTGTCCGGCTGCCTCGGGCCTCCTCTTGGTCAACTTGGCGCCAGTTTCCCTGACCCTATGTGGTGCCTTCCTAGCGGGTGTAGCGAGGGGCTGCGCCACATAAAATGTCACAGCCTCCGGTTTCTAGCTGAGGGTCGTTTCCCGCCTACACTAGTTTCGGGGACCGGTCTCCCCCTTTGGCCTGACCCCTCGACGCAGGTGGATTCGGGCGTGCGGTGGCGACTCGCCCATCCACATCCCTGGGATCCCTTCATTCCTTCTCCCTGGAGCCTTCTCCGCTCCTCTTCCTTCCTTCTCCCTCTTCCAGGCCTGGGCCTCTGTTACTAGGCCCGCCTCCGGAGCAGAGCTCATGCAGAGCCCCTGCTCCCTGTCACTTCTGCTCAGACTTCTCTGCACTGAACTAAGATGGTGCCCACCTTTTATACTCCCTTCTCAATGCACCCATCAACTGCTTCCTCCCTGCTCCTGTACTACAGGGTTCCCCTTCCTCAGTGTTCCCTCCCCCCACTCCAGCCAGGGACCGGGACTGTTGTGCCCCTCTCAGGGGCACATTGGTCGCCCTGCCCCACGGCAATGTGGCGTAATGCATGCAAGTGTCGGGGTCCTGATCCACATGCCATCCTTACCTGAGAGTGAGATATCACACCTCTGGGTGAGGTGCAATACCCCTGTAGCAACCGAGCCCTCGGGGTGCTACAGTTCCATTTATCTTCAGCCTAGGTGACGTATTGCGATACAGGGCCGTGATTTTGGCTATAAAAGGGTCCCCTAGACCCCTACCCCAAGCTTTTTAAGAGAATAATATATGGCGTGCCAGGAGACTCTATGGAATGCTTTCTCAGCATCCAACGAGAGTATCTAATTACAAATTTTTATCTGCATCTAACCTAGGAAATACTTTGTGCCTAGTAGCAGTGTCTGCTAGTCAGCGGATGATCCCAGCTGTTAAGAAAGCTACACTGCCTGTAGTTTGGACACTTAATTTTTTCAAAGGAAATGCTTCGGGACCCCGGGATACTCAGTGAAGAGCATCAGGAGGCACCCCAAGGCATAGGGGTTGGGACTGGCGGTAGGACGCCTTGCGGTGGACAGCCGAGCTCGATCCTTATAAAAGCTTTTTAACTGCAGCATCTTTAGTGGACGCTACTGGAGCTGGAATTACGCGGCTGCTGGCATGAGACTTTCCCTCCAATAGATCCTTGTAAAAGGATTTAATGTGTATTCATTCAAATTAGAGAGACAATTTAAAGTAAAGCTTAGACCTGCTTCCACCACAGGGGGGCTCGCTCGACCACCCAGCGGACAGGCACCAGTATTGGGAGAGGGGGGCTGGCCGTCAGGGTCCACCGCAGCTCTGGCACAAAGCCGGCGACACGGAGGTCGCACGGGCAGGAACGGACTGGCCGTGTCAGCTTCGCACTTTTTTGGTTTTAGAAGGGCATGACATGCCTATATCTGTGTCTCCCCCTCCTTTTACTCCTCCACCTCTTTTCTTTTCACATGACTATATATACTTGTCACTTTTTCATGTGTTAGTTGTGTCTTCTGAGCAGTTTGTCAGCTTTTGGACACCTTTGAAGGTGTTTTCTATGTGTTTCTATGTGTTTTCGTTTGCCTGCCATTGGTTTTAACGGTGTTCGAAGGTGTTCAACGAACAATTCGACGAACAGTTCGGCGAGCATATGGGTGTTCGACGAACCGAACCGAACTCGAACACTACGGGGGTGGCTTAACACTAGTTTTCATGCCAACCAATTTGGGGTACTTACAATTTTTAGATCCGTTTTTATAGATTTTTTTGAGGAGGTGATGTAACAGAATATTGAAAATTCTAGAAGTGTTTCTTTTCCTACAACATTTACCATATGAGTTACATTTTTTTATATTTTGATGCATTTGATCTTTTGGGTGAGCTTTTTTTTTCAATTTTTGGATTGAGAAAAGGAGGATTATTTTAACATTTTCTTTAAAATAAACAATTGCTTGTACAATATACTATAATTAATTACTTTAGCACTGCAATATATTTATTAACAATTTACCTATCTCCTATGAAGTCCAGCTATAGGCGGTGCACCATAGCAGCCATGATGATCACATTGGATTGTTGCAATGCTCACCTTAGTTGACACCCCTAGATCAAATGGTTTAAAATCTTCTGTCAGCGATTGACATCAGAATCTAAATGGTTAAACTTTAGCGAGTGGAGTTACTGCTGATCACTGTTATTAGAGGCAGGTACCATACAGCTAAATGCACTTGCTATGTATGGAGTGGGATCAGCTCCTTATCCCACTCTATACACGCAGACCTGACATATGACATACATGTACAGTACAGATCAAAAGTTTGGACACACCTTCTCATTTAAAGATTTTTCTGTATTTTCATGACAATGAAAATTGTACATTTACACTGAAGACATCAAAACTATGAATTAACACATGTGGAATTATATACTTAACAAAATAGTGTGAAACAACTGAAAATATATCTTAAATTCTAGGTTCTTCAAAGTAGCCACCTTTTGCTTTGATGACTGCTTTGCACACTCTTGGCATTCTCTTGATGAGCTTCAAGAGGTAGTCACCGGAAATGGTTTTCACTTCACAGGTGTGCCCTGTCAGGTTTAATAAGTGGGATATTTTGCCTTATAAATGGGGTTGGGAACATCAGTTGTGTTGTGCAGAAGTCTTGTGGATGCACAGCTGATAGTCCTACTGAATAGACTGTTAGAATTTGTATTATGGCAAGAAAAAAGCATGTAAGTAAAGAAAAACGAGTGGCCATCATTACTTTAAGAAATGAAGGTCAGTCAGTGCGAAAAATTGGGCAAACTTTGAAAGTGTTCCCAAGTACAGTTGCAAAAATCATCAAGCGCTACAAAGAAACTGGCTCTCATGAGGACCGCCCCAGGAAAGGAAGACCAAGAGTCACCTCTGCTTCTGAGGATAAGTTTATCCGAGTCACCAGCCTCAGAAATCGCAGGTTAACAGCAGCTCAGATTAGAGACCAGGTCAATGCCACACAGAGTTCTAGCAGCAGACACATCTATACAACAACTGTTAAGAGGAGACTTTGTGCAGTTGGCCTTCATGGTAAAATAGCTGCTAGGAAACCACTGCTAAGGACAGGCAACAAGCAGAAGAGACTTGTTTGGGCTAAAGAACACAAGGAATGGACATTAGACCAGTGGAAATCTGTGCTTTGGTCTGATGAGTCCAAATTTGAGATCTTTGGTTCCAACCACCGTGTCTTTGTGCGACACAGAAAAGGCGAACGGATGGATTCTACATGCCAGGTTCCCACCGTGAAGCATGGAGGAGGAGGTGTGATGGTGTGGGGGTGCTTTGCTGGTGACACTGTTGGGGATTTATTCAAAATTGAAGGCATACTGAAGCAGCATGGCTACCACAGCATCTTGCAGCATTCTATTCCATGCTATTCCATCCGGTTTGTGTTTAGTTGGACCATCATTTATTTTTCAACAGGACAATGACCCCAAGCACACCTTCAGGCTGTGTAAGGGCTATTTGACCAAGAAGGAGAGTGATGGGGTGCTACGCCAGATGACCTGGCCTCCACAGTCATCAGACCTGAACCCAATCAAGATGGTTTCAGGTGAGCTGGACCACAGAGTGAAGGCAAAAGGGTCAACAAGTGCTAAGCTTCTCTGGGAACTCCTTCAAGATTGTTGGAAGACCATTTCCGGTGACTACCTCTTGAAGCTCATCAAGAGAATGCCAAGAGTGTGCAAAGCAGTCATCAAAGCAAAAGGTGGCTACTTTGAAGAACCTAGAATATAAGACATATTTTCAGTTGTTTCACACTTTTTTGTTAAGTATATAATTCCACATGTGTTAATTCATAGTTTTGATGCCTTCAGTGTGAATGTACAATTTTCATAGTCATGAAAATACAGAAAAATCTTTAAATGAGAAGGTGTGTCCAAACTTTTGGTCTGTACTGTATGAGAATCTGGAATATATTTGTAGTGTAGTTAGCAAGCCTTTCTTAGTTGTTTACTATGTGCTCTGTGTGAATGTCATCTTTTAGGTCCTTTTTTCTGTAGTAATCAAAAGTAAGAGTGCTGACTAAATCCAGTGCTTCAAAGCATAAAGTTAAGTACATGTAAAGCCCTAAAATATGGTACATTTATTGCTAATGCACACTTGAAACTGATTACATTGGTTTATCAGTGACACATAACTGACCCTATTAAATAAACACCATACCCCTTCCTGTAGGGAAAGAATTAAGTGCTAGAAGCTCAACTAAATGTACCATTCTTCATAGCTTATAGTATCTTTTTCGGCTGTGATGTATTTATGGCAAATTTTTATTGCAGTCTTATAATTTTAAGATGCATGAGGAGATATCATATGATTTAAGAATATATATGTATTTGGCTTCTAAAAGCATTTTATTGACATTTTATTGGTGTCCGCTAATCTTTGAAGTTATTGATTTATTTTACTGTGACATTGGACATTCAGTCTTGAGACCGAAATGATATGTACGAGAAAGTTTGCTAGGAAGTCTCAGTAATATCTATCATGGTTCTAGGTAACGTCAATGACAAATATATACATCTAAACAGACATATCTACAATAAAAAGTAATAAGTAAAATTCAGAGATCACAGTGGGGTTTATGTCATTTCTAGCTATTAAAGTTTAGTTATTTACTTTTTGCTGTTGAAACATTTTTATGTACAGTATATAGCAGAAAATTAAACAAAAGTACAGTAATGTAAAATTATGTTTTAGAAAACTAGATTTTCACAAATGATTGCAATATATTGACAGAATGAGATTCCTAGTAAACATGCAAAATCTTGTTGAACACCAAAACATTCACCGTCAGATAATCAAGATTTCATCAATCAATTTGTGTGAATCCAGCAAAATGGTGGTCAGCTGGTTTTGATGGGGTTAAAATAATAAAATACGTTATACACACCTGTCCATACCCTCACTATCCTTATGCTGCTTCTGCAATTGTCACAACGTGTCTATTTTCCACATCAATCTTCCATCTTCCTAGGGCTTCCTTCCAGTACTAAGGTCATGCTTGTCATTGACATCAGTGATGTGCAACGTCCCCTGACATTAGCGCGTGAGGCCTACCATTGGAGCACAGAACCAGGGAGCAGAAGCACAGTTTATGCAAGGACATAGACAAATATAACATATTTGTTTTTACTCATTACCCCCCCATAGGTTTATTTTGCTCTGTAGTATATAGAGCGCTTTTGCTGAAATTTTGGTGAAATTGGCCATCCCATTAAAGCTTGCAAGAAAATGTTCACATGTCCATTTATCCTTTCCGCTAAAGAAATTTGTCTGTTCACATAGACTTTCCTAGTAAATTCGATTAGCAGTTAAGTTATTCTGAGTGAATGTAATGCCCCTTCATATATCTCCAGACCCAGAGCATAATAAACATAAGATGTAAAAAATAAAAAAAAATCCTTTTACTCACCTCACCGCTCATCTCTCCGTCCTTTCCGCTCCTTACCGTACCTATCCTGTCCTGGCCACATCTAGCTCTGATGAGACCCAGGAGGATACTGTTCAAGCATGTGGAAATTCATACAAAGAAGACCCATCTTGGGATTGCTGCATGAGTGTCCGTTATTAGAAGATGCAATGAGAACTGAATTGGTGACAGTGAGGAGTAGAAGGGCCAGAGAGATGAGCGGTAAAGTGAGTATAAGGATTTTTTTTTACATTTTAATTTTTTAACCTTTTGGCCTGGAACCATTCAGAAAAATGTCAGTCGGCATGCAAGTGAACTACAAAATATCTGCATTTTGGCAAATATTGATTCTTGTAAAATTCAAGTAGAATTCAATTCCACTCAAATATATTTGCTTATCTTTACTTTTCCCTTGTTTAGTAAAGACAAAAGGAATAGAGAAATGGAATTATCATCCTGAATTCCTGTGCATTTCTGTTTTAAATGGATCCACGGGGTAACATTTCTCCTTGTGAATAGTGATATGCCTGGCATGCCAATGTGAAGAGGCTTATAAGTGGGGGTGAGAAAACCCGAATTCAAAAGTTTGGGTTTCATACAGGACACCTAGTGTCCGTTACCAAACCCCCTAACACGGATATCTTACTGCATGTCCGTGTTACTGTTTGGGTTCGGCAGATTAATAAAGCTTGTTAAAAGGCTGCAGCACAGCCAATCAACAAGCTTTTCCGGTGTGAACACTTCTGGCAATATCACAGCTATGCCAAGTATTGGCATGGCTGTAATTGGCCGGTGCACTAGGTGAGAAAAAATATAATATTAATCTAAAAAAAAGATGTGGGGTTCCCCTTATTTTGATAACAAGTGCAGGTAAACGAGACAGCTGCGGGCTGCAGCCTTCAGCTGTCTGCTTTTTTTTTGTCTGGTTATCAAAAATAGAAGGTCCCCTCTGCTGTTTTTTTTTTTTAATTATTTAAATAAATAATAATAAAAAAACCTGTGTGGGGTCCCTTCATTTTTGATAACCAGACGAGGTAAAGTAGACAGCTGGGGGTTGGTATTCTCAGGCGGGGAAGTCCCATGGATATTTGGCCCTCCCCAGCCTAAAAATAGCAGCCCGCAGCAGCCCCAGAAATGGCACATCCATTGGATATGCCAATCCTGGTGCTTTGCCCGGCTCTTCCCTCTTTCCCTGTTTTGTTGGCAGGAGGGGTAATATTTGGGGTTGATGTCAGCTTTGCATGATTCCCACAATCCCATTACCCCGATTGCCGAGGCTAAGAGGCAGAATTGGTGCATCTAATGAAGGCGCCATCTGGGGAGGCTGAGGGCTGGTCTTATTATGCTGGGAAGGTGCAATATTCATGGACCTTTCCAGCCTGTCAATATCAACCTCCAGCTGTCTGCTTTGCCTTATCTGGTTATTAAAAATAGGTGGAACACTACGTCATTTTTTGGGGGATCCCCGCCTCCTGGTTCAAGATTATTTTTTAGATTTTTTTATTCTATGTTTTTTAAATAATTAACCTATCCACATTTGTTTGCATGACAATTATCCTTCTCTTACCCCCATTTTGCTTACTTTTGCAGGCCCCTAGCCCTTACTATTAGAGATAAGCGTTGTTCAACTCGAACTGTTCGCCAATCTCAAATTCGAGCTGTTTTGGGCGGTGTTCGAGCCGTTCGGCGAACACGAACGATTTGAAAAAAATTCGGCTGTTCGAGGTTATGTTCGATAACTGTTCGTGCACCAAAATCATGACTGGATTTTTTCTCAATAATGCTGAAAATTAATGTTAATACGCAGTTTGAGTGTTCAGCGGGGCGGGGGGGGCAGGGGATGGATCTCTGCAGGAATAATGAAGATCTCCATTTTTTTTTCTCTTTCTCGCATTTACAGTGGGGAGGTGCAATCTGTCAGCCTATCAGCAGAGCACACACGGAGCGAACTGCTTTTTTTCACACAAGCAAGGGCATGTGTCATTGGCTGTGTATGTCACATGTCCTTGCCCTATAAGACCCAGCCATTTTCCCCGTCGCCACCATTTTCTCACTGCTGCAGCTGCGTGTTAGACGGCACCGCTGTTGCTGTGTGCGCTATACCTTGTTAATTTCAAGCCAATTTTCGCACAAATCTACAGATAGCTTGGGAGTAGGTAATAGTTGTGATTGCAGTCCTTTTAAGGACTAGGTTACAGCATTTCCTACGACTTTTATCAGGCAGGTCTGTGCTCTTAAATAGATAGGTTGGGAGTAAAGACTAATTGTAATTGCAGTCCTTTTCAGGACTAAGTTACATCAGTTCCTATCAGTTTTTGCCAGGCAGGTCTGTGCCAGTGCTGTGCAAGTTTTTTTTACAGCATTTGGCTAAATCTAGCAAAGCTAATCCTTTTTGGCCTATTGCAGAGTGTGTTAGTCAGTGGAGTAGCCTATCTGTGTTGCAAGCTACACCACCTGTGTAGAGAATACCAATTTTTTTACTGCACCTAGTGAAGTAAAACCTTTTGGGCATAGCATCATTCTATTAGTCCATCTATACTGACCTCCATAAGGTTGCAAATTGAATATAATTTTTTTCTGCATCTAGCTCTGAAAAAATATTTGGGCTTCTAGCAGTGTGTGGGACTTGTTCTATTAGTCCATCTATACTGACCTCCATCAGGTTGCAAATTAAAAATAATTTTTATCTGCATCTAGCTCAGAAAAAATATTTGGGCTTCTAGCAGTGTGTGTGACTTGGTCTACTAGTCCATCTATACTGACCTCCATCAGGTTGCAAATTGAATGTAATTTTTTTCTGCATCTAGCTCTGAAAAAATATTTGGGCTTCTAGCAGTGTGTGGGACTTGTTCTATTAGTCCATCTATACTGACCTCCATCAGGTTGCAAATTGAATATAATTTTTTTCTACTTCTAGCTCTGAAAAAATATTTGGGCTTCTAGCAGTGTGTGGGACTTGTTCTATTAGTCCATCTATACTGACCTCCATCAGGTTGCAAATTGAATATAATTTTTTTCTGCATCTAACCCAGACAATATTTTTATCCTAATACCACAGTTTGGCCACTCAGCTCTGCTCAGTTCCCATCCATTGTTTTTTTGTGCAAACAACTCCAGAGTTGTGAATTAGTTAACCACCAAAATGAGTGGAAAAAGGCCTGCTACTGGTGGAAAGGGGAATAGGCGTGTTGGGAAGGGGAACAAAGGTTGTGTCCGTGCGGTAGGTGTTAAAGCAACAGTAACATCTGCAGAAGAAAGACCATCTTCCAGCCAAACTAAAATGTCTACTTCTTTTAGCGGACAATGTGATAAGATCCCTTTCTTACAGCCACGCCAATCGCTACAAATTCCAGATGAGGCACAAAAACAGCGGGTGCTTCAACGGATATCAAGTGCTCCTTTTAGTGGGCTCTCCTCCACATCAACTTCAACATCACAAATACTCCAGTCCTCAGAGATGTCACCCCAATCGCACTTGCTTCCTCACAGCTCCCAAATCTCCAGCTGCCCGTCTGTATATGAGGTAGAACAGATGGTTGAGTCTGCAGAGCTGTTTACTCATACTATAGCCTGGGAATCAGAGGTCGGCTCCAGCGCTTCTGTGAATCCAGACGAGGAAATGATCTGCACTGATGCCCAGAATCTTTATGAGTCGGATCCAGGACCAGACGCAGAAGGTTCTGACCATAATGTAGACCCTCATTCCCAAACTGTAACTCCTGTTGGTGGAGACAATGAGGAAGACGATGATGAGACTCAAATACCAGATTGGAGCAACAATTTTAGTTTTTTGTCAGGGCAGGAACAGGTTGGCTCTGAGGACGATGGGTGTGATAACACACAGGGTGATGATGATGAGGTTGGAGATCCCACTTACTGTCAACCCACAGTCAGCCAAGAGATGAGGTCAGCAGAGGAGGTGGAAGAGGATGCTAGTGATGACGAGGTAAGGTTGCGCCTTCCTGGACAGAGACGTAGTACTGGAAGCATGTCAACAACTGCATCCTCAAACACAACTCTGCCTCAGACCACAAGTCGTGGTAGCTCTTCAGGTCGCATGGGTGCTAAGCCTTGCATAGCCTGGGCATTTTTTCAGATCGATAAAGATGACCCAACTCATGTTATCTGTAACATTTGTCAACAAAAGCTAAGTATAGGCCAAAAAATACATAGTTTGAGTACTTCATGCATGAACCGGCACATGGACATGAAGCATAAGTTGCAGTGGGAAGCTCACTGTGCTACAGTGCGGCTTAGCCGGCCGGGCCAACCACCTTCTGCCCCATCTTGTGCATCTGCGGCCTCTTCATCCTCTGTGACTGGGGGGACATCAGTCACACCTGTATTTCGACGCAGACCTGCCACCTCTTTACCCGCAACAGCCAGCGTGATTGGCAGGTCATCATTTTCTTTGGAGGTGGTAACACCAGCTGGTGTTGAGCGCTGTACGACATCGATAGCACCACCTTTGGATCAAGGCAACCTAAAATGTCCGCCTGCATCTTCCTCACAGACAGGCAGTTTGCCGGGGACACCCTTATCAACCCCGTCTAAGCACAACAGCCAGCCCTCGGTCCCTCAGATGTGGACAAGTAAAAGACCATTTACTCCTAGCCATGAGAAAGCTAAGAGGTTGAATTTCACCATCTGCAAGCTCTTGGCTACAGAATTGCTGCCTTTCCGCCTTGTGGACACAGAGGATTTTCGAGACCTTATGTCCATCGCAGTGCCCCAGTACCAGATGCCCTGTCGGCACTACTTCTCAAAGAAAGGTGTGCCTGCGCTCCACCAGCATGTCGCACACAACATCACCGCTTCTTTGAGGAACTCTGTGTGTGACAGGGTGCATTTCACCACAGACACTTGGACGATTAGACATGGACAGGGGCATTACATGTCGCTGACTGGGCACTGGGTAACTATGGTGACAGCAGGACAAGGGGCTGCTGTCCAAGTCTTGCCGTCCCCACGAGTTGTGCGTCAATCCTTCTTATCTCAAAGTTCCTCCACTGCTTCTGCCTCCTCAACCTCCTCTCGGTCCTCTACCTGCACCCAAAGCCTGTCTGGTCATGCCACAAGCTTTCTAACTGCGCAGAAGGGATCCTGCACACCTCCTTGCTATGCTGGCAGTAGGGCTCAACGTCATCAGGCGGTTTTTACTTTGAAATGTCTGGGAAATGTGAGTCACACAGCTGAGGAGTTGTGGTCAGCTCTGGAGAACCAATTTCATGAATGGTTGTCTCCACTGGACCTGAAACCAGGGAAGGCCGTGTGCGACAATGCTGCAAACCTGGGTGCAGCCCTTCGCCGGGGCAATGTCACACACGTGCCTTGTATGGCTCACGTGTTGAACCTGGTTGTCCAGCAATTTTTAGCCCACTATCCCGGACTAGATGGCCTTCTGCAGAGGGCACGGTCGCTGTGTGCTCACTTCTGCCGTTCACATCCCGCAGCTCAGCGGCTTACATCTCTACAGAAGTCGTTGGGCCTGCCACTTCACCGGCTAAAATGCGATGTGCCTACCCGGTGGCAACACCGACAAGCCCTGGTGCAATACGTTGTGACGTATAGCCTGGGCCAACGAGATCCAGAGGTGGGGCAAATCACGCTGGAGGAGTGGTCTCAGATCAGGGACCTATGCACCCTTCTGCACAGTTTTGAAATGGCGACGAAGATGTTTAGCGCTGACGATGCCATTATCAGCATGACTATTCCGGTGATTTACATGCTGGAGCACATGTTAAACAGAATTCGGAGTCAGGTGGTGGCACAAGATGAGGTGGAGGAAGTAGAGGAGGAGGAGTTGTATGAGGAAGGGCTAACATCTGCAAGGTCCAGACGGTCGGCAGCACCAAGGCGGCAGGCATGTGAGGGTGGGGGAGATGGTTTTACCAGGGTGCATAGTAGCAGCCAAACTAGTGAGGAAGGTGCAGGAGCCCTGGAAGTAGTGGAGGACGAACTGATGGAAGACTCATCAGATGAGGGAGACCTTGATCACATTTCTGTTGTGCGAGGTTGGGGGGAGAGGACAGAGGAAGGAAGCATGATTGTTACCTCGCCACCAACACAACAGGGACTTGGTGCTCCTTGATGCGCAAGACACATGAGTGCCTTCTTGCTGCACTACCTGCAACATGACCCTCGAATTGTGAGAATTAGAAATAATCCTGACTACTGGGTTGCCACACTGTTAGATCCCCGGTACAAAAGTAAATTTGCAGAAATTATTCCTGCCATAGAAAGGGATGCATGCATGCATGCAGGAGTATCAGCAGAGACTGTTGCAGAATCTTACATGTGCTTTTCCACAAAACACCAGTGGTGCACGTAGTGAATCTCACAGTTCCCACTTGCCAACCGTGAGACCGTCGAGTGTTCAGCACTCAAACTGTAACAGAAACACAGTATCTGCTGGTAACATCAATTTTGCAGAATCATATCACCACTTTTTTAGCCCATCCTTTGCAAGGCCACAGGAGACAAGAAGTCTGACACATAGTCAACGCCTAGAGACGATGGTACAGGAGTATCTCCAAGTAAACATTGAATCCATGACTGTGTCTCTGGACCCTTGCTCTTTTTGGGCTTCCAATATGGATAAATGGCCGGAGCTCACCACTTACGCCTTGGAGATCTTGTCATGCCCCGCAGCCAGTGTTCTTTCTGAAATTGTGTTCAGCGCTGCTGTTGGTGTGCTAACTGATAAGCGCACGCAGCTCTCCACTGATAATGTAGACAGACTCAGGTTCATAAAGATGACCAAATCATGGATCCGAAATGACTTTTCTACCCCTATGTCATCCTGGGGAGAGTAAAAGCTTGATGATTGGTTAAAATTACCTCACCAACCGTTTTAAGCTTTAAAATTACTAATCATGTTTATCTGTATCTTGGCTGTAAAATAATTTGGGCTTTGTAGCAGTCTGCAGTACTGATTCTATTAGGCCATCTATACTAAGCTCCACCAGATTTAAAATTACTAATCATGTTTATCTGTATCTTGGCTGGAAAACAATTTGGGCTTTGTAGCAGTGTGCAGTACTGATTCTATTAGGCCATCTATACTAAGCTCCACCAGATTTAAAATTAATAATAATTTTTAGCTGCATCTAGCCCGGAAAATAATTTTGGGGCTCCGAGATGCGCAAGACACATAAGTGCCTTCTTGCTGCACTATCTGCAACATGACCCTCAGATTGTCAGAATTCGAAGTAATCCTGACTACTGGGTTGCCACACTCTTAGATCCCCCACACTCTTCGATCAACCTTTTCATTTTAATAAAGAGCAAAAAAATGGTCATTTTTGAAATTATAAGCATTAGCAGGTTATTAGAAACTGAAATCAAACAGTTTTCAACTCAAAACTTTTTTCTAGGTGATGTTACATTTGCACATAGGACCCCTTGTTCGAAAGGAGCTTCTGAACTCTCTCATCCATTGAATTTGTCAGGTTTTGGATGGTTTCTGCTTCAATTGTTTTGCATGAGGACAGAATACCCTCCCAGAGCTGTTGCTTAGATGTGAACTGCCTCCGGCCATCATAGACACTCCTTTTGATGATGCTCCAGAGTTTCTGAATGGGGTAGAGGTCAGGGGAGCATGGGGGTCACACCATAAGTTTGTCCCCTTTTATGCCCATATCAGCCAGAGATGCAGATGTGTTACGTGCAGCATGAGACGGTGCATTATCATGCATGAAAATGATCTTGCTGTGGAATACACGATTCTTCTTCTTGAACCATGGCAGGAAGCGCTGTTTGAGAAACTCCACATACATTATGGAGTTCATTTTTACACCTTCAGGGATCCTAAAGGGGCCGACAATCTCTCTCCCCATGATTCCAGCCCAAAACATTACTCCACCTCCTCCTTGAATCTTACAGTTCTAACTTACCAACCGTGGTCTGTATGGAGTTGTTCAATAAAGGGCCCAAAATTAAGATAACATAGACGGGAGAGGTCTCTATGAAAAGGAATTCCTAAGTATTTGATACCCTGTGAGGGCCAGGCAAAGGGAAAGTTGGACTGGATGGAATCCTGTATGGATTTTGGGAGGGAGACATCGAGGGCCTCAGACTTCGCTGCATTGATTTTAAAATTTGACCATGTAACAAAGTGATCCATTTCAGCCATAACAGCAGGGATGGATATATGTGATTGAGTGATATATACTAGGACATCATCAGCAAATAGAGAGCACTTGTACTCTGTGCCTCCCACCTCAATCCACCTAACATTGGGGTTATGGCGAATTGATCAGAGCAGGTGCTCCGTCACTAGGATGTATAAGAGATGGGACAGAGGACATCCCTGCCTTGTCCCTTTGGTGATTATGAAAGGTGATGAAAATGTTCTGACGCGCCCCCTGGGCCTTGGGACATCCGGAGCTGGACCCTTTTTGGTGGATGCTGGTGGTTGTAGTCTCCGTGGCGGCGACCCGGTTCCGTGGCTCAGGGCGGTCAAACCAGTGGCGGAACTATTTATGTGGTTTTGATGTTTAAATGTCCGACTACGCCACCCGTGGATGGCGGTCAGAGTGAACCGCCGCTGCAGGGCAGACCGCTGAGGCTGGTGTTGTGGGTGCAGCAGAGCGTAGCATAACTCCCCACGGGAGGAGTATAGCCTCAGGGCAGTGTATGCGGAGGATGGGGGTGATGGTGCAGGGCAGCAGCAGTAATGACACGGAGTCAGTGATACAGTCCAGCGCCTTTACTCACAGTTCTTATTATCCAGACCACTTCTGCAGGTAACGGCTGCCCATGTCGTACTGTGCTCACCAGGTGAGGGGCTCAGGCAACTCCCAGATAACTTTGGAGCACTTCACAGGACCCCCTTTGTGTGTCCTTTGTCTGGCCTTTCTTACCAACCCTTCTGTCCGGCTGCCTCGGGCCTCCTCTTGGTAAACTTGGCGCCAGTTTCCCTGACCCTATGTGGTGCCTTCCTAGCGGGTGTAGCGAGGGGCTGCGCCACATAAAATGTCACAGCCTCCGGTTTCTAGCTGAGGGTCGTTTCCCATCTCCACTAGTTTCGGGGACCGGTCTCCCCCTTTGGCCTGACCCCTCGACGCAGGTGGATTCGGGCGTGCGGTGGCGAATCGCCCGTCCGCACCCCTGGGATCCCTTCGTTCCTCGTTCCTGGAGCCTTCTCCGCTCCTCTTCCTTCCTTCTCCCTCTTCCAGGCCTGGGCCTCTGTTACTAGGCCCGCCTCCGGAGCAGAGCTCATGCAGAGTCCCTGCTCCCTGTCACTTCTGCTCAGACTTCTCTGCACTGAACTAAGATGGTGCCCACCTTTTATACTCCCTTCTCAATGCACCCAGGAACTGCTTCCTCCCTGCTCCTGTGACGCGCCCCTGGGCCTTCTTCGCGCGGCATCGCGCGCACGGGGGCTTACCCGGAGCCGGATCCGATTGGAGTAGTAGTCTCGTGGCGGTGACCCGGTCCGTGCCCAGGGAGTCAAACTGAGTGGCGGTATATAGCAGTAGATGTTAAAAAGTTCGACTACGCCACCCGTTGATTGCGGCTATGAAGCCGCCGCTGCAGGGCAGACCGCTGAGGCCGGTGGTAGGATTGTGCAGCAAGGATGGTATAACCCCCAACGGGAGGGGTATGGCCTCAGGGCAGCAGATGTGGAAGATGGTGGTTGTGATGGTGCAGCAATGATGCTCAGAGACGTGTGATGCAGTTTCAGGGTTTTTACTCACAGGTGTTGCTCCGGTCACTTCGGCCAAGGGTGACCACCCGGGCCGTGCTGCGTCCACCAGGTGCGGGACTCGGTCAACTCCCGGGCAGTTCCAGAGCGTGGTCCTGAGCTCCCCTCTTTTCCTTCCTACTGGCTGTCCTCACCAGGGACCCACCTATGTCCGGCTCCCTCGGGCCTTTTGGTGGCGAAACCTTTCCCGGCTTCCCTGACCCTATTCGTGGTCTGCCTTCCTGGTGGATATGGTGAGGGTCGTGCCAAAGCTTGACCACGACCTCCGGTTCCTGGCTGAGGATCATTAGCCTCCACCAGTTTGGGTTCCGGTACCCATTTCCGCCAACCCTTCACCCTTTTCGTTCTCCTGTGGGATCTCAGGGTTCCCTCTCTCCTTGTGTCTCTGGGCCTTTCTTCCTCCTTCTCTCTGCTTCAGGCCTGGCCCTGGAGCTGGGCCCAGCCGGAGCCACAGCTCCCTGTCAGCTCTCTTGGCTGAGCTCCTCTCTGAACTCTCTCCCTGACTCTCTCCCTGTCTCAAGATGGTGCCCACCATATATACTCCCTCTATGTGTGAGCCCAGGTGACTAGCACCCAATGGGCTCCTACCTCTATGCCCAGAGCCCCTCCCCTATCTGCCCCTACACTACTGGGATGTTCCTCCCCCCCTCCCACTCCAGCCAGGGACAGACGCTGTCGTACCTGCACATCTAACTGGTGGGAGTACCGTAGTTCTGTCCCCCGGAAATGGGATGAGTGTAGTGCATGCAGCTATTTGAGCTCAGTCCCACACTCCATCCTTACCCGGGAGTGGAAAATACCACACCTCTGGTTCGAGGTGCAATACCCCTGTAGCAGCCGAGTCCTCGGGGTGCTACACCTGCACTACAGGGTTCCCCTTCCTCACTGTTCCCTCCCCCCACTCCAGCCAGGGAAAAGGAATGTCGTGCCCATCTCAGGGGCATATTGGTCGCCCTGCCCCATGGCAATGTGGTGTAATGCATGCAGGTGTCGGGTCCTGATCCACACTCCATCCTTACCTGAGAGTGAGATATGACACCTCTGGGTGAGGTGCAATACCTCTGTAGCAACCAAGCCCTCAGGGTGCTACAGTTCCATTTATCTTCAGCCTAGGTGACGTATTGCGATACAGGGCCGTGATTTTGGCTATAAAAGGGTCCCCTAGACCCCTACCCGAAGCTTTTTAAGAGAATAATATATGGCGTGCCAGGAGACTCTATGGAATGCTTTCTCAGCATCCAATGAGAGTATATAATTATAAATTTTTATCTGCATCTAGCCCAGGAAATACTTTGTGCCTAGTAGCAGTGTCTGCTAGTCAGCGGATTATCCCGGCTGTTAAGCAAGCTACACCACCTGTAGTTTGGACACTTAATTTTTTCAAAGGAAATGCTTCGGGACCACGGGATACTCAGTGAAGAGCATCAGGAGGCACCCCAAGGCATAGGGGCTGGGACTGGCGGTAGGACGCCTTGCGGTGGACAGCCGAGCTCGATCCTTATAAAAGCTTTTTAACTGCAGCAGCTTTAGTGGACTCTACTGGAGCTGGAATTACGCGGCTGCTGGCATGAGACTTGCCCTCCAATAGATCCTTGTAAAAGGATTTAAAGTGTATTCATTCAAATTAGAGAGACAATTTAAATTAAAAAGCTTAGAGCTGCCTCCACCACAGGGAGGGCTCTCTCGACCCACCAGCGGACAGGCACCAGTATTGGGAGAGGGGGGCTGGCCGTCAGGGTCCACCGCGGCTCTGGCACAAAGCCGGCAACACGGAGGTGGCACAGGCAGGAACGGACTGGCCGTGTCGGCTTCTCACTTTTTGGATTTTAGAAGGGCATGACATGCCTATATCTGTGTCTCCCCCTCCTTTTACTCCTCCACCTCTTTTATTTTCGCATAACTATATGTACTTGTCACTTTTCCATCTGTTAGTTATGTCTTCTGAGCAGTTTGTCAGCTTTTGGACACCTTTGAAGGTGTTTTCTATGTGTTTTTGTTTGCCTGCCATTGGTTTTAACGGTGTTCGAAGGTGTTCGACGAACAGTTCGACGAACAGTTCGGTGAACACACGGGTGTTCGACGATCCGATCCGAACTCGAACACTACGGGTATGGCTCAACACTACTTACTATGTCCAATCCACAGCATTTTACAGCACCAAAGTTCGGGTCTTCATTGATTTATATGGGGTTTGGGTTTGGGGTCAAGTTCGGGTCAAGTTTTGGTACCTGAATCGAAATTGAGACTCAAGTTCGGCTGAACCCGCTGAACCCGAACTTCCACGGTTTCGCTCATCCCTACTTGTAAGCCTTGCAATGCTCCTCTGGGAAGTTAAATAAGCAAATTGCTTCTTCAGAGAGGAAAAGGACTAGAAATATAGCGCCAACTATTGGAAGTAGCAATCCTAGAAGTCATTATTGACTCTTATCAATATCCTAAGTCTTATGGCAAGCTTTGATGAAGATTTGATATTGACTTTTAGGATTGCTACTTTTAATAGGTGGCACTCTTCCTCTCTGAAGAGGCAATTTGCATGTTTTAATTGGAAGCAGAAAAGCCACATTATTATATTTGGGATCTGTCTGGTTTCTGTTTATCATGCATGTCCTACATGTCAAACTTTTTATTCCTTTCTTGAAATAAACAACAAATAGAAACCAGATGGACCTCATATAAATCAATGAGATTCCACTTATCTGTTCCATTTGTCTGTTCTAAACAAAATGGACAAATGGAAAGGGTAAATGGACATGTGAAAAGAGCCTTAAACAAAAATGCAATTTCTAAAATATAACCACCATAATCACCATCACTTTTATTACCTGTTTGCTATTTCGGAGAAAAGTAATTGCTTTATTTACACTGCCATCATTGTAACAGATGTTTCACTAAGCAGAATAACAGAATATACTGTACAGCAGGTGCATTTTGTTCACAGTATAGTATATTCATCCTCAGTGGTAATTGATGACCGGGAAAGGAGTTTTGGAAATGTTTCACCATTGGGGGCCGTGCCATTTATACCACTGATCAGTATTGCTAAAGTCCTGCGTTATGAACTCAGAGCAGTAGTACTCAGCTCTACGATCACCCTGAACCAAGTTATGGATCTTGGATTCAGTCACCGCAACTTTGTCATGGTCATCATAAATGAGGCCAAGAGCTGAGAAAAATTCCTCAACAGAAGACAGAAAAAGTAATAGGGTACAAATGACCTGTGAGGGGTGTATATATAAATAGAGAACAAAAGGGGAGAGCCCCACTAAATATCCCTCACTAACTTAACTTTTATTAAGTATATAAATAAATGAGAGTATAGAAAGTAAATTATTGATTTGATTATTAATGATGGCACCCTGGGATGCTATTGATTGACATTTAGAAGCATCAATGGCTCAACATATATGCACAATATCAGCAAACTAGAGGCATACTCTTTTAATAATTTACTTTTGTGACACACCCACACATGGGTAACAGGAATAAGGAAGAGCTATTACAGAGAGAAACTGCACCCACAACCTAATTGTCCCTATACAGACTATCACTAGCCACACAGCTAAAAACACCACCTCGGACCTGACTCCCTAAAAGGCTGTCAAGGGGTTTCTTGGACATGGAACCAGAGGGGAGGCCGTTACACACTGCTAACAAGGGGAGAGGAAAGTATACAAGTGGACACTAAGACCCAGTGTGAGAAAACTTAAAGCACATTCATAAGGGGGAGAGAGTGAAAACTAAAGAGAACCAAAAATAAATGAAAGAAGAATAACCTCATTGAGCTGTAACTGAGGTCAAAGGAAAAGATGCTAGGAAGGCAGACAGACAGACATTCAGCAGGATTTTGCCTGATAGGTAAAATCCCTTAACTTGAACGGATGGAACTCCTTGGCACAAGAAAGTGCAGTGAAGTAGTGAAAGGATAATTTATAAAGCCTAACCCAGAATGTTATAGGACAAACCAAAATGGGAAAATGGAAAACACCTGGAGAGAAGTAAACCAAGGAGGGAAAATAAATGCAATAGGAACAATCAACACTTGAGCAGGGAAGAAAAGGGCAATCCGAGCGATTGTTTGGATATAGGGAGTGAATGAAAGATTCACCCCAAGACTTGAGCGAGCAAGTGATTGGATATAGGGATTGAAGGGAAGATCTGAGTCAAATATAACCCCAAGACAGCGGGTGTGCTGCTGGGGAGTAATGGTAAAACAAAACATGTAAATAGCAATATTGGGTTTGGGAAGGTTAATAGAGGCAGGAAACACAAGGAGTTCAGTTTTTGACAGATTCAGTTTCAGATATAGGGAGGACATAATGTTAGAGACAGCAGAAAGATAATCACTGTTATTTTGTAGTATTGCAGTGGTGATGCCAAGAGAAGATGTGTATACTTGAGTGTCATCAGTATAGATATAGTACTGAAAACCGAATCTACTGATTGTTTGTCCAATAGGGGCAATGCGTGTAAGGAGAAAAGGAGGGGGCCTAGGACTGAACCTTGTGGAATCCCAACAGTAAGGGTGTTATGCTGGCATGTCCTTTAATAAAATAAAATAAAACTCAAAGGACACGTCTGGGTCAACCGGACTGCAGAGGAGCTACAGCAGCTGAGTCCCAGAGGAATGTTCAGCTAAGCACAGAGAAAGAAATGAACTAGTGTGTTAAGTGCACACACAAGTAGTAACTAAACATGGTACAATGCTGGGAGTTAGCAACACTCCAGAAACAAAACTAATAAACTTCTGCACTGCAAGACACCGCTGTGCAGAGCAGGAAGGATTTGGCAGCATGAAACGCCTGAGCACTAGATGGCGGTGTATAGAGCTGCAGATAGCTGCTGGCCAGGAAAGGCCTGGAACCTAAGTTCCTAACGAGAGGGAGGATCTCTGCAGCACCCAACACACGGGTGTAAAAGCGGCAGTGTGACTACACATACAATAGCGGACCCTGGAATGCTGGATCGGTAGCAAGGACGCCTCCGTGGCGTGGACACCAACCGGTGAACCAACTTGGTAGAGCATGCTGCTCACTGCATTCCCCTAGCCCTAATTGATGGCTAGGATGACTAGGGAGCTTTCAGCAGGAACCCTTGACAACGACTCTCACACACTGCATTTACTGCCAGAGACCTCACCCCAGGTTAGAAAGAGATAGACTAGGCACCGCGGCGGACCCCTCGGAGCCCTTAAATACACTACAAACAGCCCCAGCCCCCCAAGATGACCAACCACGCTGTATCAGACAGCAGGGGGCGTGGCTTAGCGGCACATGAGCACAAGGGGGCGTGGCTTAGCAGCAATGAGCAGAAATGCAGAAACCACACTTAGAATCCCTAGAACCTAAATGCTGACAATTACTGACCAGCAGGAAAGGGCCTGGCCGGATGCTGCGAGAAAGCCCTTCTCCTGTGTACCAGCCTATCAAAGGGGAAGAGGAGAGGAAGAGAAGCCAGCAAAAGATAGAGTGAAGGAGTGGTTAGAGAGGTAGGGGGAGAACCAAGAGAGATCAGTATCCTTGAGGCTGATAGAGCAGAGCATAGTGAGGAAAAGATGGTGATCCTCAGTGTTGAATGCTGCACAGCCATCCTGGAGAATCAGCATGGAGTAGTGACCCTTAGATTTAGCTGTTAGTAGATTATTAAAGACTTTAGTAAGGGCAGTTTCATTAGAGTGCAAAGAGCAAAAATCAGACTGTAAAGGGTCAAGAAGAATGTTATCTGAGAGATAGCAGATTAGACAGGAGTAGACCAATTGTTCCAGAAGTTTAGAATTAAAGGGGGAGATTAAAGACAGGTCTGTAGTTAGCAGCACAGTTCTGGTTGAGGGATGTTTTTTTTTAAGTAATGGGCGTATGCTGGCGTGTTTGAATGAGGAGGGAAAGATACCAGATCAGAGCGAGAGATTAAATATTTTAGTTACAAGAGTGGTGACAGCCGAGGAAAGGAACTGAAGGAGATGTGAGGAAACAGAGTTGTGAGGAAAAGAGGTTACTGGTGCAGGTAGTACAGCGAGAAGATGTGAGGAGCCTGGTAACTTCTTCTGTGGGCAGTTCAAAGAGAGAAAGTAAGCTAGATGAAAAGCAGGATGGAAGAGAATGCATGATATTAAGGAATTGGCAGAAAATTTCCTCTCGGATATGGTCAATTTTTCTTTAAAATAATTTGCAAGATTATTAGCGCTGAGGTTAGTGGTTGGAGCCTGCACTCTTGGACTGAGGGGGGAATGAAAAGTGTCAAAAAGTCATAAGATTGTTGAATAATGAAGTGATGAGTGTGTTGAATTAGGCTTGTTTGGAGAGGTGAAGGGCAGAGTTGTATGTTTTAAACATAAACCTATAATGGATGACATTTTTGGCCAGATTGAATTATCTCCACAGATGTTCAGCACACCTGGAGCACCACTTGAGAAAACGTTTTTACAGTGTGTGACAGGGATGCCGCTGTCTTTGCCAAGTTGTTCTATGTGTAGGAGGTGCAGCTTCATCCAGGGCACTTTCCATTGTCTCATTATAATGTTTCAGAGCAGAGTAAAGACATGAGAAAGAGGAGATTGGGGCCAATGATGACTGCAAGTTTATAAGTTTCTGGGTATTAATGGCATGTATATTCCTATAAATGTGATAAGTGGGGGTGTCCTAATTGGGGTGACAGTTCTTTGATAGAGAATGAAAGAAGGTGGTGGTCAGAAAGTGGAAGAGGGGAGTTAGTAAAAATTGTCTATTGTCACTCTGCTTTTGAGCACATAAAAGAGCTGTTGCTTTTTTACTCTTGCTAAAAAAATAGGCAATCTTGGGTAACCATCACTTTATGACATCAGGGAAGATTTACTAATGTCTTTACATCTTGATTTTGGCTCTCAGTACGCAAAATTTTAAGACCGATCTGTGTTTTAGGCTCTTTTTGTGGCTCCTTTAACAAAGCAGTGTAGCATATATAAGAAAGGCAAAGCTTAAATTGTCACACTGTGTGGAAAATAGTGGTATCATTTAGGGACAAAGTAAGCTGGCCAAAAGGTGGTATAAAGTTACACAAAAGGGTCTAGAGATGTATCTAATTTATCATCCACCATGAGCCACTGATAAATTTGGCTCTTTTTTAGTTTGCCGATTCTAAGTTTATACTGTTCAAATATTAGTCAGGATTAGTAAATCTTCCCCACTGGGAAACTTATATCATTGACTTTAGGAGACATGAATTGTCTTATATTTATATTAAGCAAGCATTAGATAATATGTGTTTAGCTTGCAATTATGCATTTCATAAGAGAAAATTTGAACTTTTAAGAATAATATCTATAGTTGTCCAGCTAAAAAAGGATGAAAGTATTGTCCAAATGGTGCACATATTCTGCTTTTATGTAGACTACAAATTCTGAGGGTTTGAACTTACAAGATTTTAGTGTCGTTTCATAAATGTTCACAATAATACGAGCTGGAATTACTTGAGATTTAAGCCCAGCAATCTCTCTGTGGAAGCACAAGGCAACCTGCCTTATCAAAATAATTCACAGTTTAGATGTTTTTCCAAAATCCATTACAGATTTGAACTATTTCCTATTCAACATAAAATCTAAGAAAAAAATCTTAGCTATTTCATCTATAAAAAGAGAGCTGCTGATGCATTTCCTTTTTCTGGGCATATAACTTTACATTGAAGCTGTGTGCTTTACTTAACCCAATAATAGCCATGCACCATAAACTGATGGATCTTTGTCCCAGGTTTTACCCTCTTGGCATTGTAAATTTATTTTGTGGGTTTAAAGCTCTTACTCCTGCAATTTAGCAGGAGCAGGAGTATTAAACCCAGTTCCCAGAGGTCAGACAAAACCCTGGACCCTGAGAAGAAGTTAGAAACTGTATATCACCACTTTGGTCTTCTTTTTTGACCGTTACACAGCAGCCAATAAGCGTCATGCAATCAAAGTGAGCAAAAAAAAAATGCTCCCAAAAGAGTTTGAGAAACAAATTAGTTAAAAATAAAGCGTACTATGCCACGGTTTTAAACAATGTGGAAAAAATGCTGCAAATTAAAATTGCTTTAAAAATATAAGTGTTAATAGTTTGTTTTTTTATCAGTTAACAAGATGCAAAGTGACTGAACAAAAGAGAAATCTAAATTAAATAAATATTTCGTGCGACCACTCTTTGTCTTTCACACTGCATCAAAACATCAAATCTTCTAGGTACACTTGCACACAGTTTTTGAAAGAACTTTGCAGGGAGATTGTTTCTTACATCTGGGAGAACTAACCACAGATCTTTTGTGTATGAGGCTTATGCTAATCCTTCTGTATCTTCATGTAATCCCAGACAGATTTGATGATGTTGAGATCAAGGTTCTTTGGGGGGCATACCAAATCCTCAACTCTCATTTGCTGAAATGAAGCCCCAAACATGCTTTATTAACGTCTACAAATACTAATTATAGTACTGCTCTCCAGCCCTTTGGCCAACACATGCCTTCTTATGCATCCCAATATTTTACATTTTGACTGATCAGTACCGAGCATGTGTTGTCATTTTTATGTACCCTATTTCTTATGATTTCATGCCTATTAGAGTAACTTTGCCTTGTTTACAGATCAAAGATATGGCTTAGCTTTTGGGCTTTAATTCTTTCATTTCTGGCTAGACTTCTCGGAACAGTACATGGGTGTGCCAGGTTACACTAATTGCTGCCATTTCTGAGCTGATGGCACTGCTGAATATCTCCCATATTCAAAGAGAAGTAAGCATGATGTGTTTTTCCTCCACTGCACTAAGTTTCCTTGTTCGATCAATCAGTATACAGTGTTCAACTTTGCCTATTTCTAGGTGTTTTTTCAAAAGAGCTTGAACAGCGTATCTTGAAATCTAAGCTTTGAAATGTTTCCTTGGAAAAGAGCTTGCTAATGTAGTATAAATACCTCTTGTCTTGTTGCTGTGCTCAGTCTTTACCACTGCATATGACCTGTAACATGAAAGAAGAGCAAGGAGTCCTGAAAATGATATTATGACCCCCACAGAGCCCTTATCTAAACATCATTGAGTTGTTTGGGATGACATGAAGAGACAATAGAATTTAAAGAATCCTACACCCACATAAGTTCTGTGACTAGTTTGCCATGTTGTTTAGAATAACCTCACTAATGCTGTTTGGAAGGCAAAGGGTAGTCACACACTCTAAAACTCTTGCACAATATTATATATACGTACTCATATATATATATATATATATATATATATATATATATATATATATATATATATATATATATATATATACAGTACAGACCAAAAGTTTGGACACACCTTCTCATTTAAAGATTTTTCTGTATTTTCATGACTTTGAAAATTGTACATTCACACTGAAGGCATCAAAACTATGAATTAACACATGTGGAATTATATACTTAACAAAAAAGTATAAAACAACTGAAAATATGTCTTATGTTCTAGGTTATTCAAAGTAGCCACCTTTTGCTTTGATGACTGCTTTGCACACTCTTGGCATTCTCTTGATGAGCTTCAAGAGGTAGTCACCGGAAATGGTTTTCACTTCACAGGTGTGCCCAGTCAGGTGTAATAAGTGGGATTTCTTGCCTTATAAATGGGGTTGGGACCATCAGTTGTGTTGTGCTGAAGTCAGGTGGATACACAGCTGATAGTCCTACTGAATAGACTGTTAGAATTTGTATTATGGGAAGAAAAAAACAGCTAAGTAAAGAAAAATGAGTGGCCATCATTACTTTAAGAAATGAAGGTGAGTCAGTGCGAAAAATTGGGAAAACTTTGAAAGTGTCCCCAAGTTCAGTTGCAAAAACCATCAAGCGTTACAAAGAAATTGGCTCACATGAGGACCGCCCCAGGAAAGGAAGACCAAGAGTCACCTCTGCTTCTGAGGATAAGTTTATCTGAGTCACCAGCCTCAGAAATCGCAGGTTAACAGCAGCTCAGATTAGAGACCAGGTCAACGCCACACAGAGTTCTAAGAGCAGACACATCTCTACAACAACTGTTAAGAGGAGACTTTGTGCCACAGGCCTTCATGGTAAAATAGCTGCTAGGAAACCACTGCTAAGGACAGGCAACAAGCAGAAGAGACAAGTTTGGGCTAAAGAACACAAGGAATGGACATTAGACCAGTGGAAATCTGTGCTTTGGTCTGATGAGTCCAAATTTGAGATCTTTGGTTCCAACCACCGTGTCTTTGTGCGACGCAGAAAAGGTGAACGGATGGACTCTACATGCCTGGTTCCCAACGTGAAGCATGGAGGAGGAGGTGTGATGGTGTGGGGGTGCTTTGCTGGTGACACTGTTGGGGATTTATTCAAAATTGAAGGCATACTGAACCAGCATGGCTACCACAGCATCTTGCAGCGGCATGCTATTCCATCCGGTTTGCATTTATTTTTCAACAGGACAATGACCCCAAACACACCTCCAGGCTGTGTAAGGGCTATTTGACCAAGAAGGAGAGTGATGGGGTGCTACGCCAGATGACCTGGCCTCCACAGTCACCAGACCTGAACCCAATCAAGATGGTTTGGGGTGAGCTGGACCGCAGAGTGAAGGCAAAAGGTCCATCAAGTGCTAAGCATCTCTGGGAACTCCTTCAAGATTGTTTGAAGACCATTTCCGGTGACTACCTCTTGAAGCTCATCAAGAGAATGCCAAGAGTGTGCAAAGCTGTCATCAAAGCATAAGGTGGCTACTTTGAAGAACCTAGAATATAAGACATATTTTCAGTTGTTTCACACTTTTTTGTTAAGTATATAATTCCACATGTGTTAATTCATAGTTTTGATGCCTTCAGTGTCAATGTACAATTTTCATATTCAAGAAAATACAGAAAAATCTTTAAATGAGAAGGTGTGTCCAAACTTTTGATCTGTACTGTATATATTAGTGTTGAGCGAGCATGCTCGACACTGCTCGGTACTCGCCCGAGCATCACGCTACTCGGGATGATCGGCGAGCACCGAGCATTTCCGGGTTACTCGGGCGGGAGCTCGGGTCTCTGCCCTGCATGTTTGGCGCTCTTTACAGAGCCAATGAACATGCAGGGATTGCCAGCCAGTCACTGTAATGCTGTAGCCATGTTATTTGTGGTTATTGCAGTGATTGGCTGGCCGCACAGTGTCACCTCGAGTATTTAAAACCGGGCGCCGCCATCTTGGACACAGTCGCTCCGGGTTAGACAGTGTAGGGAGAGTGCTGCTGAGCTAGGGAGAGATTTTTCCTGCGAAATAGTTAGTGTAGGGCCTGTAAAGGCTGCCAGAACAAACAAACAGTCCTTCTCAGGACTAATATCCATCCCAGATATCAGGCAGGCAGGCAGGCTGTATAGGAGACGCAGTGGTTATACCAGCAAACGCTGCATTACAGTCCTGTGTGCTCCTGTTTCTGAAATAGCTGGACTTAGCTCCAGGTCTCAGGAGCCAGTAAAAATCATTTTTTTTCATCTAAATCCTCTTTTTTTTTCCCTCCTTCACACTGTAAAAATACCCGTCTTATTAACCTATTGGTGTGTCCCCCCCCCCCAAAAAAAAGTGTGTCTCTGACTTTTCAAACACAAATATATATAATATAGTTTTGAGCCTTTTGTATGTAAAAAAAAATAGTGAGTGTGTCGCTCACTGTTCAGCCGCAAATCTATATATTTAAAATAGTCTGTTATACACCAGTAAATTAGAACTGTGGGTTTGCTGTTCTACCGTAAAAAATCTCTATTATCCTGCTTTTCATATTTTTTGCAGTAAAAAAAAGCCCAGTAGTGTCTCCTGACTGTTGTGACACAAAAATATATCTGTTGAAAATAGTCTGGTGTAGGCCCAACAAATCCCAGTGTGGTTTTGCAGTTCCACGGGTCAAATCTCTGTAGTATCCAGTTTTGGGCCTTTTGTATCTAAAAAAAACAGTTTGAGTGTGTCGCTCACTGTTCAGCCGCAAATCTATATTTTTAAAAAAATCTAGTATGCACCATTAAATTAAAACTGTGGTTTTGCTGTTCCACGGTAAAAAATCTCTATTATCCTGTTTTTCGCATTTTTTGCCATAAAAAAAAAAAGTAGTGTCTCCTGACTGTTGTGACACAAAAATATATCTGTTGAAAATAGTCTGTTGTAGGCCCGACAAATCCCAGTGTGGTTTTGCAGTTCCACGGGTCAAATCTCTGTAGTATCCAGTTTTGGGCCTTTTGTACCTAAAAAAACTGTTTGAGTGTGTCGCTCACTGTTCTGCTGCAAATCTATATATTTAAAAAAGTCTGGTATACACCAGTAAATTAGAACTGTGGGTTTGCTGTTCCACGGTAAAAAATCTCTATTATCCTGCTTTTCGCATTTTTTGCAGTAAAAAAAACGTAATGTCTCCTGACTGTTGAGACAAAAAAATATATCTGTTGAAAATAGTCTGGTGTAGGCCCGACAAATCCCAGTGTGGTTTTGCAGTTCCATGGGTCAAATCTTTGTAGTATCCAGTTTTGGGCCTTTTGTATCTAAAAAAAAACAGTTTGAGTGTGTCGCTCACTGTTCAGCCGCAAATCTATATTTTTAAAAAAGTCTGGTATATACCAGTAAATAATAACTGTGGTTTTGCCATTCCACGGTAAAAAATCTCTGTTATTCAGGTTTTGGTATTTTTTCCGTAAAGAAAAACAGTAATAGTTTCTCCGTGATTGTTCTGATTGTTTAAAAGAGTCAGGTGTAGGCCAGAGAAATAGAACTGTGGTTTTCCTCTTCCATGGTTCTAATCTACTTTGCATTACCCTTTTTCCATTAATAGTGCGAGTGTAAGCTATTTTACTTCCTTTACAATGGGCAAGGCGCGTGGCCAGGGACGTGGAAGTGGACGTTCTGGTGATGGTGCATGCAGAGGACGGGGCCGTGGCCAAGGTGAAAATGTGCCACAACCAACAGCCACATCTTCTCGCTCCCACTTCTTGACCGAATTACTTGGGAAGCACAGAACAACACCAGTATTGCGAACTGATCAGTGTGAACAGGTTATTAATTGGATAGCAGATAATACTTCCAGTTACCTGGGCACCACCACCTCTGGTCTGTCTTCCACACGGTCATCTCTTAGTAGCCGTGAGTCTCGACCACATACTCCTCCTCACCCTGATGCTCCTTCCTCCCACCATGCCGAGTGTCGTCAGACAGCAACTGATCCCACACTTGTACACTCTGAAGAGCTGTTCACTGGTCCATTTCCAGATTTGTGCCCCTCGCCTGCTCCGCTTGAAGTGGTGGAAGAGGAGATCCCATGTAGCGATGCCCAAATATTTGAACAGCCATGGCCACAGGAAGTCGACGCTGGCAATTTGTCACAAGAGGTGGATGATGATGAGACACAATTGCCAGGAAGTGAGGAGGAGCATCGTGGTGCGCAAGTGGAAGAGGAGGTGGTGGATGATCTAGTAACTGACCCAACGTGGCAGGAGGACATGCAGAGTGAGGCCAGCAGCACACAGGGGGAGGGAGGCAGAGTACCCCAACAGGCAGCAAGAAGCAGTGTGGTGGCCGCTGACAGAAGGCGGGCAACCGTTCCCCGTAACACCAACACGAGGGACGTTGCCAGTACAAGCGGTAGGTCTTCCAGAGTCTGGAATTTTTTTGAAGACTCTGCTGATAACCCCAAAAAGGCAATTTGTACCACCTGCCATGCCAGCATCAGCAGGGGTGACAAAACTACCAGCCTGACGACCACCAGCATGATCAGGCACATGGCAGCAAAGCACCCGACTTTGTGGGGCAAACCCCAGCATCCACGACCAGTGTCAGCCGGTGTCACCACTGCTTCTTCCGCTGTTGTGCGTGCAATAGAACCACCTGTTGTGTGTGCAAGGCAATACCCTGTCCATACTGCATGTAAAGATGCCCCCTCCTCTCAGTCTTCACTTGTTATGGCAGTTTCTCAAGAAACAGCATCAACGTTAACGTCCAGGTCCCACCGCAGCATTCATTTGTCCATATCCCAGACCTTTGAACGAAATCGGAAATTCGCAGCTAACGCCCCACAGGCCACAGTCCTAAATTCGCACATTTCAAGACTGCTTGTATTGGAAATGCTGCCTTTTAGGCTGGTAGAGATGGAATCCTTCCGCAACCTTATGACGGTGGCCGTCCCTCGGTACTCGGTTCCCAGCCAACACAATTTTGCCCGGTGTGCCATGCCCGCACTACACAAGCACGTGTCCCAAAACATCTGCCGTGCCCTCAACAACGCAGTTACAGGGAGAGTCCACCTGACAACAGGCACTTGGACAAGTGCTTGTGGCCAGGGACGGTACATCTCCCTGACGGCACACTGGGTAAACATAGTGGAAGCCGGGACCCAGTCGGACCTTGGGACCGAACACATCCTCCCCACACCTAGGATTGCGGGCCCTATGTCAGTCAGAGTTGCCCCCACAGTGTACAGCTCCTGCGTATCATCCTCCTCCTCCTCATGTTCAGCCTCCATCTCAGATATCACCACATCAGTTACAAGCTGGAAGCACTGCAGTACTGCCTCCGCCAAGCGGCAACAGGCTGTGCTGAAACTCATAAGCTTAGATGATAAACCTCACACTGCTTGTGAGTTGTGGACACCTGTGAAAGAGCAGGCAGATCTGTGGCTGAGACTGCTGAACCTACATCCAGGCATGGTCGTGTGTGACAATGGCGGTAACCTGGTGGCGGCTCTGAGGCGAGGCGAGATCACACACGTACCATGCCTGGCTCATGTGCTTAACCTCGTGGTTCAGCGGTTTCTTAAATCGTACCCCGAGTTGCCAGATCTGCTCATGAAAGTACGCCGCCTGTCAGCTCATTTTCACAAGTTGGCCACAGCTTCCGCCGCCCTTGCTGTGTTGCAGCAGCGCTTGCAACTTCCGACACACTGACTGGTGTGTGATGTCCCCACATGTTGGAACTCTACCCTCCACATGTTGCTAAGGATTTGTGAGCAGAAGAGAGCAGTTGTGGAGTACCAGCTGCAACGAGGCCGTCGATATTCAGGTCAGACTCCACACATAAGACCTCAGGAGTGGACCTGGATGTCTGACATATGTACCATCCTGACAAACTTTGAGGAGGCCACGAAGATGGTGAGTGGCGATGACGCCATCATTAGTGTCAGCATCCCACTTGTCTGTCTTTTGCAATGCTCTCTGCAGAGAATTAAAGAGGAGGCATTGCAGCCAGAGTATGATGAGATGGATCAAGAAGCCGTAGCGGGCGATTACACACAGCCCAGCCTCATCTCATCCCTTTGTGCATTGGGGGACAATAAGGGAGAGGAGGAGGAGAAGGAAGAACAGGAGCTGGTATCATGCGCTGTAGACTGTAGTACCTGTACAACTGTCATACCGTCGGTTCAGCGTGGGTGGCCTGAGGACGGGGGGGGAGGAGGAGGAGAGTATCTTCAGTCGTCATCTTGGTGAGGACACGGAAATCTTGCCCGTTACCAGTCTGGCACGCATGGCTGACTTTGTTACGCTGCCTTAACCGTGACCCTCACATTGTCAAAATTTTGGGTGACAGTCATTACTGGTTGGTGACACTTGTAGACCCCCTCTACAAGGAGAACTTTCACTCTCTTATTCCTGAGGTGGAGAGGTCTACAAAAATGGGGCAGTACCAGAAGGCCCTTGCTGCAGAACTGTTAAAAAAATTCCCATATGAACACGCTAGCGGCAGAGGTCACAGTTCGTTTTTGCCCAACCAAGGTGTACATGCGAGAGAGACGCAACTCGAATCCAGCAGAGGCAGGGGAACACTGTCAATGTTCTGAGACAGTTTTCTCAGACTCTCCCTTCGGACAGACCCTGAGGCGCGGGGTACTCTCACAAGGAGTGGAAAGTTTCAAAAGATGGTGAGGGAGTACCTTGCCGACCGTACCAGCGTCCTCCGTGATTCCTCTGTGCCTTTTATTTATTGGGTATCCAAGCTGGACACTTGGAATGAACTCGCTCTGTATGCCTTGGAGGTCCTGGCCTGCCCTGCTGCTAGCGTGTTATCGGAGCGTGTTTTTAGCGCTGCTGGGGGAATTATAACTGATAAGTGCACTTGCCTGTCAACTGACAAGCTGACCCTTATCAAAATGAACAAGGGCTGGATGGGGCCAGACTTCTCATAACCACCAAATGACAGCAGACTAACATAAAGTCAAATCCACTGTGTTATTTCGGGAGGTGTATTCAGATGCACCGCTTCACACCCACACATGGGTATACGCTTCCTCATTTCGGCTGTTTTATGTTCTTCTCCTTATCCTCAGCCTCCACCACCACTATACCACCAGGGTGACCGTGGTCCGTGTTGCCATTATTGAAAGTTCCTCCATCCTGATTTTTGTCAGCTTTTGCTTGGAAGGCATAAGCAAAGACTGTGGGAGACCCACTCCTCAATAATGGGAATAATAGTTTTAAGATGCTGTACTGTATGGCTCTTCTAAGGGGCATTAAAACCCTCTTGTTATATCACTCTGACCTCTATGTCTCTTCTGAGGGGCATTAAAACTGTCTTGTTATACCACTCTGACCTCCACGTCTCTTCTGAGGGGCATTAAAAGCATCTTGTTATACCACTCTCACCTCCACGTCTCTTCTGAGGGGCATTAAAAGTGTCTTGTTAAGCTACTGGGACCTCCACGACTCTTCGAACGGGCATTGCATTTCCTCATAATTTTTGGAAGCTTTTGCTTGGAAGGCATAAGCAAATACTATGGGAGACCCACTCCCCAATAATGGGACTAATGTTTGTAATATGCTGTACTGCATGGCTCTTGTAAGAGGCATTGCAAGTTGCTCTGTCCTAATTTTTGGAAGCTTTTGCTTGGAAGGCATAAGCAAATACTTTGGGAGACCCACTACCCAATAATGGGACTTATGTTTGTAATATGCTGTACTGCATGGCTCTTGTAAGGGGCATTGCAAGTTGCTCCGTCCTAATTTTTGAAGCTTTTGCTTGGAAGGCATAAGCAAATACTATGGGAGACCCACTCCCCAATAATGGGACTTATGTTTGTAATATGCTGTACTGCATGGCTCTTGTAAGAGGCATTGCAAGTTGCTCCGTCCTAATTTTTGGAAGCTTTTACTTGGAAAGCATAAGCAAATACTATGGGAGTCCCACTCTCCAATAATGGGACTAATGTTTGTAATATGCTGTACTGCATGGCTCTTGTAAGGGGCATTAAAACCATCTTGTTGAGCTACTGTGACCTCCACGTCACTTCCACGGGGCATTGATATTGTCTTTTTATTCCACTGGAACCTCCACTATTCTTCCAAGGGGCATCAAAACCATCTTGTTAAGCTACTGTGACCTCCATGTCTCTTCCAAGGGGCATTAAAATCATCTTTTTAAACCACTCTGAACTCCACAGCTCTTCCAAGGGGCATTAAAACCGTCTTGTTAAGCTACTGTGACCTCAACGTCTATTCCACGGGGCATTGTTATTGTCTTTTTTTTCCACTGTAACTTCCACTACTCTTTCAAGGGGCATTAAAACCGTCTTGTTAAGCTACTGTGACCTCTACGTCTCTTCCAAGGGGCATTAAAATCATCTTTTTAAACCACTCTGAACTCCACAGCTCTTCCAAGGGGCATTAAAACCGTCTTGTTAAGCTACTGTGACCTCAACGTCTATTCCACGGGGCATTGTTATTGTCTTTTTTTTCCACTGTAACTTCCACTACTCTTTCAAGGGGCATTAAAACCGTCTTGTTAAACCACTCTGAACTCCACAGCTCTTCCAAGGGTCATTAAAACCATCTTGTTAAGCTACTGTGACCTCCACATCTCTTCCACGGGGCATTGATATTGTCTTTTTATTCCACTGCGACCTCCACCACTCTTCCAAGGGGCAATAAAACCATCTTGTTAAGCTACTGTGACCTCCACATCTCTTCAAAGGGGCATTAAAAGCGTCTTCTTAAGCCACTCTGAACTCCACAGCTCTTTCTAGGGGCATTGAAATGTTGTTATTAATTACCTTACCTCTAATCTCCACGACTCTTCCAACGGGCATTGCATTTCCTCCTAATTTTAGTCAGCTTTTGCTTTTCAATGCAAAGGTGAAAACTAAGGGAGATACACTCCCCAATAATGGGTAGAAGGTTTTTAGTACGCTGTAATCCACGTCTGTTTCAAGGGACATTGCTGTTCCTCATAATTTTTGGAAAGCCTTCCATTCACTGCTTAGGCCAACACAGGAGACCCAGTTGCTATAAATGGAAAAAAAGGTTTTGTTAAGGCCCTCTGACCTCCATGTCATTTCCAAGGGGCATTGGAGTGCCTCAAAATTTTTGGTAGGCATTGCACTCAGTGTGCCCTTTAACTGTTGTGTAGCCGAGCCGCTCCTTTTGTTACAGAAACATATCCTACAAGACATATGTGGTTGACTGGCCTGATATTGATGTGAATGGTCCCTGTTCCTCCTGCTCTTTCTCCTTTGCCACTACCTCATCCATCATTTATCACCTAAAGCTTTGTTTTAACGGGAGTCATAGAACTTGGATAGTAGCAGGTAAACATCCAGCAATCCTCGGAGGAGGTAGGATAAGCGCCAAAACGCTAACAACCTCAGGCCTAGCTGCTACTACATACATGCGCTTGCATTCCAAGACAACAAAGAAGATGCTAACTAATATCATCCTCATCATGCTCCTCACCTTGGCACAAACAACTCCCCTGATGGAGAAGCCAGGGCCCACCGGAGGAGTCGGGTTCTCTGGTGGGCTCGTCCAATGCTGCCCTAAAGCAGGCCAGTCTAAGAAAAGTGTGTGGGGATGTTCCTCGGAGAAATCATGGTGGCTGGGGACCATTTATGGACACCCGGCCACCCCCAGGCGACTGGGGACTGAGTGTGGACACCTGGCCGCCCCCTGGCGGCTGGGGACAGTGTGTGGACACCCGGCCGCGGGGTGGCTAGGGACCGAGTGTGGACACCCGGCCACCCCCTAGCGGCTGGGGACCGAGCGTGGACACCCGGCTGCCGGGCGGCTGGGGACTGAGTATGGATACCTCGCTGCCAAAGCAGCCATGAGGTAGTGGCCAGCTTCGGCCTCCTCAAAACTAAAAGGACCCATTTCAAGTGCAAGCTAGCAGTATGGTATTGCAGCCTGGCGGTGGGTGGGTGGCAGGTTGCACACTTACGCTTGCATTCCAAGAAAACAAAGCAGATGCTAACTTCTATCATCATCATGCTCCTCACCTTGGCACAAACAACTCCCCTGATGGAGAAGCCAGGGCCCACCGGAGGAGTCTGGTTCTCTGGTGGGCTCGTCCAATGCTGCCCTAAAGTAGGCCGGGCTAAGAAAAGTCTGTGTGGATGTTCCGCGGAGAAATCGGGGCAGCTGGGTACCGTTTATGGACACCCGGCCGCCTCCAGCGGCTGGGGACCGTGTGTGGACACCCGGCCTCGGGTCGGCTGGAGACCGAGTGTGGACACCCAGCCGCCCTTTGGCGACTGGGGACCGTGTGTGGACACCCGGCCACGGGGCGGCTTGGGACCGAGTGTGGACACCCGGCCGCGGGGCGGCTTGGGACCGAGTGTGGACACCCGGCCGCCCCCTGGTGGCTGGGGACCGTGTGTGCACACCCGGCCGCCGGGCGGCTGCGGACCGAGTGCGGACACCTGGCATCCCCCTGGCGGCTGGGGATCGTTTGTGGACACCCGGCCTCGGGGCGGCTGGGGACCGAGTGTGGATACCCAGCCGCCGGGCGGCTGGGGACTGAGTATGGATACCTCGCTGCTGAAGCAGCCATGAGGTAGCGGCCAGCTTCAACCTCCTCAAAACTAAAATGCCCCATTTCAAGTGCAAGCTAGCAGTATGGTATTGCAGCCTGGGGGTGGGTGGGTGCTTGGTTGCATATTTGCGCTTGCATTGCAAGGAATGGGGGAGGTACAATTGAACACTGCCTTGGGACAAGGACTCGCATGGGGATAGTTGCAAGTCTGCATCTTCTGATGCGGCAAGGATCACTTCTGATGGGCACACTTTTAGGCAGTGACCTGGGAGTCAGAGATGCTTCCAGGGGTCTTCCCCATGCTGTCCCAATGTCTTTTCAGCACTGTATGCATGTGTCACACAGCACATGGCCAGATAAGGTTGTAAAATGTTAAAATGACATTTCCCGGTGAATGCATTTGTCACAGTTGAAAGCAATACAAAAGTGCAAAAACGCATAAAAAATGCTACTTGTGAACATAGCCCAAGTTGTGGAGGAGTATTTTTGTTTTGGGTTATTTATTTTACCTTATACACAAGTCTTTACCCTGGAAAAGAAATTCCTTAACATATTTCACAGGAAAAAAGTTTCACTTTCGTTTTTGAACGTTTTATTATGAGCCTGTAAAAGTGGCTTAATACCTCTGAACACGTTGTTGACAACAGTGACTTGGGGGTCAGAAATGCTTCCTGGGGCGATCCTCATTCTGTCCCCATGTCATTTGAGCACTGTCACTATCGTTTTGGGCACTTTTTAGGCTTTCTACAGACTGCCGGGGGTGCCGCCGCAAAAATGCTTGGGTCTCCCATAGACTAACATTGGGCCCGTTGCTCGGTTGAGCACCCGAGTATCACGGCGAGCTCAGGCCGAGCTTCGAGCACCCGAGCATTTTAGTGTTCGCTCAACACTAATATACAGTGGTGGCCAAAAGTATTGGCACCCCTGCAATTCTGTCAGATAATACTCAGTTTCTTCCTGAAAATTATTGCAATCACAAATTCTTTGGTATTATTATCTTCATTTAATTTGTCTTCAATGAAAAAACACAAAAAGAATTGTCCTTAAGCCAAATTGGATATAATTCCACAGCAAACCTAAAAAAGGGGGTGGACAAAAGTATTGGCACTGTTTGAAAATCATGTCATGCTTCTCTAATTCGTGTAATTAACAGCACCTTTAACTTACCTGTGGCACCTAACAGGTGTTGGCAATAACTAAATCACACTTGCAGCCAGTTAACATGGATTAAAGTTGACTCAACCTCTGTCCTGTGTCCTTGTGTGTACCACATTGAGCATGGAGAAAAGAAAGAAGACCAAAGAACTGTCTGAGGACTTGAGAAACCAAATTGTGAGGAAGCATGAGCAATCTCAAGGCTACAAGTCCATCTCCAAAGACCTGAATGTTCCTGTGTCTTCCGTGCGCAGTGTCATCAAGAAGTTTAAAGCCCATGGCACTGTGGCTAACCTCCCTAAATGTGGACGGAAAAGAAAAATTGACGAGAGATTTCAACGCAAGATTGTGCGGATGGTGGATAAAGAACCTCGACTAACATCCAAACAAGTTCAAGCTGCCCTGCAGTCCGAGGATACAACAGTGTCAACCCATACTATCCGTCGGCGTCTGAATGAAAAGGGACTGCATGGTAGGATACCCAGGAAGACCGCACTTCTTACCCCGAGACATAAAAAAGCCAGGCTGGAGTTTGCCAAAACTTACCTGAGAAAGCCTAAAACGTTTTGGAAGAATGTTCTCTGGTCAGATGAGACAAAAATAGAGCTTTTTGGGAAAAAGCATCAACATAGAGTGTACGGGAAAAAAAAAGAGGCATTCAAAGAAAAGAACACGGTCCCTACAGTCAAACATGGCGGAGGTTCCCTGATGTTTTGGGGTTGCTTTGCTGCCTCTGGCACTGGACTGCTTGACCGTGTGCATGGCATTATGAAGTCTGAAGACTACCAACAAGTTTTGCAGCATAATGTAGGGCCCAGTGTGAGAAAGCTGGGTCTCCCTCAGAGGTCATGGGTCTTCCAGCAGGACAAGGATCCAAAACACACTTCCAAAAGCACTATAAAATGGTTTGAGAGAAAGCACTGGAGACTTCTAATGTGGCCAGCAATGAG
Source organism: Phyllobates terribilis (assembly GCF_046119375.1). NCBI lineage: Eukaryota > Metazoa > Chordata > Amphibia > Anura > Dendrobatidae > Phyllobates > Phyllobates terribilis. The sequence goes on from NW_027362769.1 coordinate 291,874,023, forward strand.
TCCAGACCTGAATCCCATAGAACACCTGTGGAGAGATCTCAAAATGGCAGTTTGGTGAAGGCACCCTTCAAATATCAGGGACCTGGAGCAGTTTGCCAAAGAAGAATGGTCTACAATTCCAGCAGAGCATTGTAAGAAACTCATTGATGGTTACCGGAAGCGGTTGTTCGCAATTATTTTGGCTAAAGGTTGTGCAACCAAGTATTAGGCTGAGGGTGCCAATACTTTTGTCTGGCCCATTTTTGGAGTTTTGTGTGAAATGATCATTGATTTGATTTTTGCTTCATTCTCTTATGTGTTTTTTCATTGAAGACAAATAAAATGAAGATAATAATACCAAAGAATTTGTGATTGCAATCATTTTCAGGAAGAAACTGAGTATTATCTGACAGAATTGCAGGGGTGCCAATACTTTTGGCCACCACTGTATGTGTGTATGTATATATATATATATATATATATATATATATATACATACATATATAACATCTGCAAAAAAAAATAAAAAAAGTAATAAGAAAGCCTCTAAGACAAAATAAAAAAAACACAAAAAAAGTAATCATTTTAGATACACCCATGACTGTGATTACCCGGATAATTTATTCAATAATTTTTTTATCTATGCTATGTGAACAGTAAATAATATCGCAAAAAACTAAACCAAAGATTGCTTTTTTTCCTATATTTGCAAAAAAATATATAAATGATATAAATGGAACAATAATTACTATGCATGAACCAAAAAACGGCGTTAAAAGAAAAATTCAATTGTCCTTCATAAAACAGAACTTCATATAGTCACGGCCATGAAAAAAAATATGGCTGCAGAAAAGAGAAGAGGCAAAAATGAACAAATAGCCAGCCATTAAAGGGGTGGTCAGAAGGTGAAAGTATATTTTATCTAACCCCTTAGTGACTGGACAATTTTTTTTTAATCTGACCAGTGTCACTTTATGTAGTAATAACTCTGCAATGCTTTGACATATCACATAGATTTTGAGATTGTTTTTTTGTGACACATGATACTTTATAATAATGGTAAATTAGGTTGATCTGTTTTGCATTTATTTATAAAAATAAAATTTGACAAAAATGTTTTAAAAATGTCAATTTTCAAACTTGGAATGACTATTCCTTTAACCCCTTTACCTCCGAGGGTGGATTGCACGTTAATGACCAGGACAATTTTTACAATTCTGACCACTGTCACTTTATGAGGTAATTACTCTGGAATGCTTCAACAGATCCCACTGATTCTGAGAATGTTATTTCATAACATATTGTACTTCATGTTGGTGGTAAAATTGCTTCGATATCACTTGCGTTTATTTGTAAAAAAATGGAAATTTGGGGAAAATTTTGAAAATTTTGCAATTTTCAAAATTTGAATTGTTATGCCCTTAAATCAGAGAGATATGTCACACAAAATAGTTAATAAATAACATTTCCCACATGTCTACTTTACATCAGCACAATTTTGGAACCAAATTTTTTTTTTTGTTAGGGAGCTATAAGGGTTAAAAGTTGACCAGCGATTTCTCATTTTTACAACACAATTTACAAAACCATTTTTTTAGGGATCACATCACATTTGAAGCCACTTTGAGGGGTCTATATGACAGAAAATACCCAAAATTGACACCATTCTAAAAACTGCACCCCTCAAGGTGCTCAAAACCACAGTCAAGAAGTTTATTAAAACTTTTTACTTGTTTAACACTAATTAAATGAACGTGAAAGGAAAAAATGAACTTTAACTTTTTTCACTAAAATTTTAATTTAGACCCCAATTTTTTTATTTTCACAAGGGTAACAGGAGAAATTGGACACCAAAATTTGTTGTGCAATTTCTCTTGAGTACACTGATACCCTATATGTGGGGAAAAGCCATTGTTTGGGCGCACGGCAGGGTTCGGAAGGGAAGGAGCACCCTTTGACGTTTTCAACGCAAAACTCGCTGGAATTGACAGCGGACGCCATGTCGCGTTTGGAGAGCCCCTAATGTGCCTAAACAGTAGAAACCCACTACAAGTGACCACATTTTGGAAACTAGACCCCTTAAGGACATACAGCAAGAAAAAGTTATATGCAACTCCTGGAACGGACTAAAGTTGATATCAAGGCTAGGGAGAACAGACTGAGGGAGTTTGATCAGGAAAGTGAGGTGTTACCCTTTAAATTGAAATTGCAAACCATCATAGATCAACTTGAAAGAGAAATTATAAAAAGAAAAAAATTTAAATTGCAAAGGGACATGATTGATTATGATACTCATCGAGCCTATAGATGGTCCCATCGGGGAAACACCAGAGGGGGTGGAACAATTAAACCCATTCACACTTTCAAACCTAATCCCGTCCCTAATGATTCAACCTCGAGTGATTTTTTATCATCGGAAGTCAGCGACGTGGAAGGCGCAGTCGGAGGGGGAGACGCAAGTCCAAGAAATACGAAAAAAAGAAATCGGAGGTACAGGGAATGGTCCCCCACCTACAAGAGGAACACAAGGGCCAACCGGAATCTGAGAAATTAAGGTCTACAAATAATGGAGGCAAATAACTTTTAAACTCCTCTACGACCAACCCTCCATGATTGATTCCTTACCGGAGGATGAAAGGGGAGTCATTCGAGACTTAATTGATCTCCTAATGGAAAATGAATCCCATACGGATCCAACTTTGATTTTTAAACAAAAAATGGATAAGCTACTCACCGTGGCACTACAACGAGGAATCATCAACAAAAAAGAAAGGGATTTCCTTACCAATGATCACCCGACTACGCCAACGTTTTATATGCTCCCTAAGGTGCATAAGTCTCTGGAAGAGCCCCCTGGAAGACCGATCGTCTCAGCAATTGGAGAACCTAATATTACCTGGAAACACACTGATGGTCACGATGGATGTGGAGACGCTATATTCTCATTTCTTGGACAAATACACCACAGAGTTTCTGGATCTAAAAATTACTTTGGAAGGATCATCCCACAGAAATTCATTATTTAGGAAGCCAACGGCTATCAATAGCCTACTTCACTTCACAAGCTTCCACCCAGACCACATCAAAAGAGGGATCCCCAAGGGACAATTTCTGAGACTAAAAAGAATTTGCAGTTCCCAAGAAGACTTCAAAACTCAATCAAGGGAACTTACTCAGAGATTCGTCTTAACAACTACGTGAATTGTAAAACACGAAATGTTACATATGCGGTGGTGTGTAGCTGCCCCAAAATTTATGTGGGGCAAACCACACAGGAATTAAGAAAAAGATTCCAACAGCACCTCTCCTCTATCAACACTGTGAGAACGGACCGCAAAAAAGGAAAAACTCTTACATCAGTCGCTGCGCATTTCTTGGACTTCCACAACTGCAAGACCAGCGGAACTTACCTGGTAGGCTTGCAAACAATAGAAAGGAACATTCGCAACAGGGATATAGTCCCGGAACTTCTACAACAGGAATCAAGATGGATATACAAATTAAACAGCCTGGCTCCTAGTGGACTAAACGAAGAGCTTCTATTTACCAGCTTCTACAAATCACGCTGACTATTGGGACACCCCCCCCCTCCACCTCCACCTCCACCCCCCTTCTTTATTGGACTCTATGCATATCTATACATATCCCCTCTATTATCAAGCATCACCTGTTTTTGGTTGGGTCTGGGCTTTGTCACTTAGGTGACCACTATTGTCCTGGTCAATTTTGGTTTGAATTATAACTCTTACCCTTACTATTACAAAATATTATTTAAGTTTCTTTCTTTTTTCTGGAATTTCTTTTGGTATGAATGGTGCGGCCGCACATGGTTTTCTGTTATTATTTGTTTCAGTACTTGTGTCATGATCAGTTGGCATTTGAGCATTATTGTCTACAAGTATTTAAAATACATGTTTAACAATATGTCAACAAACACCAGTTTCTCTATATTTCTGTATTCCAGTTTTCTTGGAGTTTTTGTGCTATTCCCCCCTTTTTTTAGTTTTCTTTTTTATTATTATTTTTATGTTCCTTTTTGTAAATTTTTCTACAGACTTGGCTTGGTTTTGAACCAATGTCTTTGGAGCATGACACAGCCAAGTCCTATACTTATACCTCTACTCCATCACACTCTTGGGGAATAGAATGAGTCTGGTCTGAGCCTTCCCCTTGATATATGTCTTTGACGCAGCTGAGCACCTCACTCCAATCCAGGTAATTACCACACTATTTAGAGTTTAAATACAGGACTGGTCCAACTGTCCTCACACCACATCTTTTCCCCTGATGAAGCCACAGCGTTAGTGGCGATACGCATGGGGTAATGGCCCTCTATTGATCCTCCCACCCCCTGCACACTGCGACAGCCCCACTTCTAACCCACAGGCTGGATTTTTGGAGGTATCTATTCCTAACTCCAGGGATTCACATTCCCTTTTTTTGGGGGTTTATTTCTTTAGATGCCTCCCCCTGTGGGTTTTTCTGTTGAATTTAATAGAACCAGGATAGACTGGTAGCTTATTTTGAGAGCATAGAGGCTAACACGGGTTAATTTGCACTGATAGATGCACTTTAATGTTTCAGACACCCATTTATGGTATCTTTGCTTTGGGGTAGGAGGCTTTACTATTATCATTTTTTGGCTATTGTTGGTACATATTGATATGTGATACTTTTTGTGGTTTCTACTGAAGTATCATGCTTTTTTAAATGCTTTTAAATTTCTATGTTGTGTCTAGTTCTGTTTTCACTCAATAAAAATTATGATATTTTTTATCCATATGCTCCCTGTCTATTTATACATACCACTTTTTCTTGCTGTATGTCTTTGATTTGTGAATTTTATAATGTAGTGTTATACGTCAGTTGTGTAGGACAACCTGATGAACACTAAAAAACAGACGTATGACAACCTGATGAACACTACGTCAGTTGAGTAGTGTTCGTCAGGTTGTCATACATCAGGAATTAATTTAATAGTGCATGGAAGTATGGTACCTTCTGAAGCATTGTTTCATGCACAGGCCAGGTTTGTCAGGGCAGGTGTCGCAATGGTAAGTGGTGTCCTTGCGTATTCCCCTTTGGAACACACTCGGCACCTCTTTTGTGACTTACCTTTTTTTCCTGTTTGAGAGACCTCCCCCGGGAAATGCTGCCCTGTTACAATTCGAGGTCCTTCAGTTCCGGAAGTACTAGGGCCCACTCCGTCACTGCTGCCAAATTTCAGGGCCTTGATAACTACCTCTTGGAAGTGAAGATACGACGTAGAAGTCTTGCCTGCACATTGCGACAGAAGGAAAGCATTGTGCATTGCCATCTGTACAATGTGCACGGCCAGCTTCTTATACCATACCTTGGCCTTTCTCAAAGCACTGTATGGCTGGAGAACTTGATCAGAGAGAGAAACTCCCCCCCCCCCCCCCCCCATGTACTTGTTGTACCCCACTACACAGTCTGGTTTGACGACCTGTGTACTGGAACCTCATACAGTGCTGAGGCTACTGCCATCACCATGTATGGTGGTCAAGAAAAGTACATCCCTCTTGTCCTTGTACTTGACAACCAGAAGGTGGTCGCTACATTGGGCTCTGCTCTAACCCCTTCTGAGCCGCTGCCCAATTAGCATCTTTGGGAGGCCTCTGATTTTTGCGGACAGTACCGCAAGCTGCGGTACCTCGTGCAGAGAGGGACTTAAAAAGAGGGATACTGGTATAAAAGTTATCCAAGTACAGGTGATAACCTTTATCCAGCAGTGGGTGCACCAAATCCCACACAATTTTCCCACTCACTCCCAGAACAGGGGGGCATTCAGGGGGTTCCTTCCGGGAGTCCTTCACATCGTAAACTCTAAACTTGTGAGTGTACCCTGAGGTACTCTCACAAAGTTTACACTGCTTGATTCCATATCTGTCCTTCTTACTGGGCAGTTACTGACGGAATCCAAGCCGCCCCTTAAAAGCGATTAAGGACTCATCCACACAGATATCCCTTTGGGGCACGTACACTTCAGCAATCTTGTTGAAGTGTTCGATGACCTGCCGAACTTTGAAAAGACGATCAAAGTTCCTGTCATCGCGTGCAGGACACCTTGCATTATTATTGTAATGCAAGAACTTGTGGATGACCTCAAAACGTGTCCGGGACATGACCATTCGAAGCACTTGAGTGTTATACAAAACGTCAACACTCCAGTGTTGCCGAACTTCTGGCTTCTTCAGGATCCTCATATGAAGAACCAGGCCCCAAAACTTCATAATTTCTTCTGCGTCTACAGGAGACCAGTTAGAAAATGATGAAGAGGGGTTTTGTTCCAAAAATTGATGAGCATACAAATTAGTTTGGCCCACCATGAGGTTTATAAAATCCTCAGAGAAAAAGACTCTATTTCTGTGAGGCGAGTGGTGTCCAACTTGATTCCTGATTCTGCCACGAAATCTGGAATCAATGGCTCATAATTTTTGGTGGGTGAGGTCCATATGGGGTCAGTAGTGGGGGGCGCAGGTTCATCTTCTCTCCTGGGGCGACTGCGTGGCCGTCCAGCAGCACCTGAGGTGGAAGAGGAGTTGAAAAAATAAAGAAATGTGGGACCCTCGCCCTTACTGTCAGTGTCGGAGGCAAGGAAGGCATATGCCTCCTCCGCTGAATAGCAAGTTTCTGGAATTTTTTTTTGTTATGTATGTGGTACTGTACGTATGTGTCAGTACTTTATTTAGAGTTTGTGTGTGTCAGTGTGCTTGGGTGTAAACTTTTTTTTTTTTCTGAAAAAAGAAAAGAGGTAAAAAAAAGGAAAAACCGTAGGTGGTGCAAACAGCGAGCACGAGTACGGATCGGTGAACTATGTCACTGATTAACGCTCGGCGACTGCTGGATGTGCGTGTCGATGTGGTGCAAAGAACAAGGCTGTGTAAAACAGCGAGCACGAGTGTGGATCAGTGATCTGTGGTCACTGATCATCGCTCGACCGCTGCAGGAAGCACGGAAAAAAAATGGACAACAGTCGAGCGATCTAGTTCTGAACAAGTAATGATCAGCACTTGATGGCAGAAAGGGGGATGGGAAGGGGGGAGAGAGGGATTGGGGTGGATGAGGAGAGATCAAAAAATCCTTCTGTCGTGATAGCAGGAGCGGCGATTGTGGTGTCACAGGCTTCTATGGCACCGCAAGGTCCAGCACGACGCACAGTCGGACAGCGCGACCGCCCTATAGAAATGAAAAAAGGTTAGTGGAAAAAAAATTGGCGAGCGCGAGTGCTGATCGGTGATTTACGTCACCGATCAATGCTCGGCGACTGTTGGATGCACGCACGGAGGTGGTGCAAAGTGGGGGGGAGAGAACTGACCGGGACAAAATAAAGTCCTGAAAAGCAGGGAGCACGGACGTTGATTAGTGATGTAGCTCGGTCGCTGCAGGACTCACAAAATAAAAAAACTGGGGGGAGGGGGATTGGGGTGGGGACAGGGGTAAAAAGAGGGGGGAGAGGGGGATTGAGGTGGATGAGGGGAGATCAGAGATGGACTTACCAAAGTCTTCTCTGTTCTTCTTTCAGCAGCAGCAGGATCAGCAGAAGACCTGACCAGGAGCTGGAGACCGGAGCAGAAGCCTGGAGACTAAAGCTTTGAGCCTGAGCCTGGAGCCCAGAGCAGGCACCTAGAGCAGGACCTGGAGACCAGAGCAGGAACCTGGAGCCTGGAGACCGGAGCCTGGAGGAGGTAGAAGAAGGTCTTGTGGTGTCACAAATGCTGTGGCAGTACAAGGCTCAGCAGAGAGATCAGCAGTGTGACGGCTCTGTAGAAATCCTCACCAAGTGTGAGGATCTGCAGGGCTGTCAAAGGGGGGGTGATAGAGTGGTGACAGCCAGGTCACAGGCTGGTCACCACCCAGTCAGGTACTCTGATTGGTGCGATCGATGATGACATCAATCGCACCAATCAGAGATGGCTGGGGCCTGGGAAATATCACAGGGGGTCACCTGTGTTCAGGTACTCTGATTGGAGGTCTGCACACATTACAGGGGGTCACAGAGAGGTGACACCGACCTGTAACCTGTATTCAGGTACTCTGATTGGAATGCTCAATTTCATCATCGATCACTCCAATCAGAGCTGTCTGGGGCCTCTGATCACATCACAGGGGGGTCACAGGGAGGTGGCCAGCAGGTCACAAGCCAGTCCCCGCCCCGTGACTGCCCTGTCACCGCGCGGTCCCGCTATGATCGGTGCGATCGATGTGATCGGCGATCGCACCGATGATAGTGAGTTGGGGCCAGGGCTGGGGTTCCTAGGCAACAGCGTAGGATCGGTGCTCTTCCGCAATTTGATTGCTGGAAACAGTGAGAAATGCTGTGATTGGCTGTTCAGAATTGAACAGCCTATCACAGCGATCGTGGAAGCAGGGGGGTGGCGCCACCCCCAGGATGATGGCGCCATCTACCCCAAGATATGATGGCGCCAGAAACTTAATGCGATCACAGCAACTTTGGTTTCGGTCCCGCATTAAAGATGCCGTGTAATAGTACGTAGCTGGTCCATAAGACCCAGGGCGCAGCTACGTACTATTACTGATGTTGTCATAAAGAGGTTAATCCCAATAGTCATACCACACAAAAACATTAAGAAATAACATTTCCCTCCTGTCTGCTTTACATCAACACCATTTGTAAAGTGTTGTTTTATTTTGTCAGCATTTTGGGAGATTTAAAAATGTAGTAGTAATTTTTCATTTTTTTAAGGAAATTTACAAAACTTATTTTTATATATATATATATATATATATATATATATATATATATATATAAATATATAGAGTACAGACCAAAAGTTTGGACACACCTTCTCATTTAAAGATTTTTCTGTATTTTCATGACTATGAAAATTGTACATTCACACTGAAGGCATCAAAACTATGAATTAACATATGTGGAATTATATACTTAACAAAAAAGTGTTAAACAACTGAAAATATGTCTTATAGTCTAGGTTCTTCAAAGTAGCCACCTTTTGCTTTGATGACTGCTTTGCACACTCTTGGCATTCTCTTGATGAGCTTCAAGAGGTAGTCACCAGAAATGGTTTTCACTTCACAGGTGTGCCCTGTCAGGTTTAATAAGTGGGATTTCTTGCCTTATAAATGGGGTTGGGACCAACAGTTGTGTTGTGCAGAAGTCAGGTGGATACACAGCTGATAGCTGCTTTTTTTGCCATAATACAGATTCTAACAGTCTATTCAGTAGGACTAAGTAAAGAAAAACGAGTGGCCATCATTACTTTAAGAAATGAAGGTTAGTCAGTGCGAAAACTTGGGAAAACTTTGAAAGTGTCCCAAAGTGCAGTTGCAAAAAACATCAAGCGCTACAAAGAAACTGGCTCACATGAGGACCGCCCCAGGAAAGGAAGACCAAGAGTCACTTCTGATTCTAAGGATAAGTTTAACTGAGTCACCAGCCTCAGAAATCGCAGGTTAACAGCAGCTCAGTTAAGAGACCAGGTCAATGCCACACAAAGTTCTAGCAGCAGACACATCTCTACAACTGTTAAGAGGAGACTTTGTGCAGCAGGCCTTCATGATAAAATTGCTGCTAGGAAACCACTGCTAAGGAAAGGCCACAAGCAGAACAGACTTGTTTGGGCTAAAGAACACAAGGAATGGACATTAGACCAGTGGAAATCTGTGCTTTGGTCTGATGAGTCCAAATTTCAGTTCTTTGGTTCCAACCACCGTGTGTTTGTGCGACGCAAAAAAGGTGAACGGATGGACTCTGCATGCCTGGTTCCCACCGTGAAGCATGGAGGAGGAGGTGTGATGGTGTGGGGGTGCTTTGCTGGTGACACTGTTGGGGATTTATTCAAAATTGAAGGCATACTGAACCAGCATGGCTACCACAGCTTCTTGCAGCGGCATGATATTCCATCCGGTTTTCGTTTAGTTGGACCATCATTTATTTTTCAATAGGACAATGACCCCAAAGACACCTCCAGGCTGTGTAAGGGCTACTTGACCAAGAACGAGAGTGATACGTTGCTGCACCAGATGACCTGGCCTCCACAGTCACCAGACCTGAACCCAATCGAGTTGGTTTGGGGTGAGCTGGACCGCAGAGTGAAGGCAAAAGGGCCAACCAGTGCTAAGCATCTCTGGGTACTCCTTCAAGATTGTTGGAAGACCATTTCCGGTGACTACCTCTTGAAGCTCATCAAGAGAATGCCAAGAGTGTGCAAAGCAGTCATCAAAGCAAAAGGTGGCTACTTTGAAGAACCTAGAATATAAGACATATTTTCAGTTGTTTCACACTTTTTTGTTAAGCATATAATTCCACATGTGTCAATTCATAGTTTTGATGCCTTCAGTGTGAATGTACAATTTTCATAGTCATGAAAATACATAAAAAATTTTAAATGAGGTGTGTCCAAACTTTTAGTCTGTACTGTGTGTGTGTATGTGTATGTATGTATGTATATATATATATATATATATATATATATATATATATATATATAGAATTGCAGGGGTGCCAATACTTTTGGCCAGCACTGTATGTCAGATAATACTCAGTTTCTTCCTGAAAATGGTTGCAATCACAAATTCTTTGGTATTATTATCCTCATTTAATTTGTCTTCAATGAATAAAACACAAAAAGAATTGTCCTAAACCCAAATTGGATATAATTCCACACCAGACCTAAAAAAGGGGGTGGACAAAAGTATTGGCACCCTTTGAAAAATCATGTGATGCTTCTCTAATTTGTGTAATTAACAGCACCTGTAACTTACATGTGGCACCTAACAGGTGTTGGCAATAACAAAATCACACTTGCAGCCAGCTAACATGGATTAAAGTTGACTCAACCTCTGTCCTGTGTCCTTGTGTGTACCACATTGAGCATGAAGAAAAGAAAGAAGACCAAAGAACTGTCTGAGGACTTGAGAAACCAAATTGTGAGGAAGCATGAGCAATCTCAAGGCTACAAGTCCATCTCCAAAGACCTGAATGTTCCTGTTTCTTCCGTGCGCAGTGTCATCAAGAAGTTTAAAGCCCATGGCACTGTGGCTAACCTCCCTAGATGTGGACAGAAAAGAAAAATTGACGAGAGATTTCAACGCAAGATTGTGCGGATGGTGGATAAAGAACCTCGACTAACATCCAAACAAGTTCAAGCTGCCCTGCAGTCCGAGGGTACAACAGTGTCAACCCGTACTATCCGTCAGCGTCTGAATGAAAAGAGACTGTATGGTAGGATACCCAGGAGGACCCCATTTCTTACCCCGAGACATAAAAAAGCCAGGCTGGAGTTTGCCAAAACTTACCTGAGAAAACCTAAAACGTTTTGGAAGAATGTTCTCTGGACAGATGAAACAAAAGTAGAGCTTTTTGGGAAAAAGCATCAACATAGAGTGTACAGGAAAAAAAAAGAAGCATTCAAAGGAAAGAACACGGTCCCTACAGTCAAACATGGCGGAGGTTCCCTGATGTTTTGGGGTTGCTTTGCTACCTCTGGCACTGGACTGCTTGACCGTGTGCATGGCATTATGAAGTCTGAAGACTACCAACAAATTTTGCAGCATAATGTAGGGCCCAGTGTGAGAAAGCTGGGTCTCCCTCAGAGGTCATGGGTCTTCCAGCAGGACAATGACCCAAAACACACTTCCAAAAGCACTATAAAATGGTTTGAGAGAAAGCACTGGAGACTTCTATGGAGGCCAGCAATGAGTCCAGACCTGAATCCCATAGAACACCTGTGGAGTGATCTCAAAATGGCAGTTTGGAGAAGGCACCCTTCAAATATCAGGAACCTGGAGCAGTTTGCCAAAGAAGAATGGTCTACAATTCCAGCAGAGCATTGTAAGAAACTCATTGATGGTTACAGGAAGCGGTTGTTCGCAGTTATTTTGGCTAAAGGTTGTGCAACCAAGTATTAGGCTGAGGGTGCCAATACTTTTGTCCAACCCTTTTTTGGAGTTTTGTGTGAAATGATCAATGATTTGATTTTTGCTTCATTCTCTTTTGTGTTTTTTCCTTGCAAGCAAATTAAATGAAGAGAATAATACCAAAGAATTTGTGATTGCAATCATTTTCAGGAAGAAACTGAGTATTATCTGACAGAATTGCAGGGGTGCCAATACTTTTGGCCAGCACTGTATATATATATATATATATATATATATATATATATATATATATATATATATATATATATACATCTTTATAGGGTCCTGTTCAGTTTTAAAGTGACTTTGGGGGTCTTATGTGTTGAAAACCACCCACAAGTCATACAATTTTAAAAACTGCACCCCTCACTGTATTTAAAATTGCTTTCATGTAGTTCATTAACCCTTCTGGTTCTTTTCAGGAAGTAATCGAAAGTGGCATGACAAGAATGAAAAAGTTTATTTTTACCACCTAAATTTTAATAACTTCTGAACAGGCCGCTATAGCTGGCAGACTTTGACGCCATTATTTGGCCATGAACTGTCAAGACAAACATTAGGACCACACAATCAATATCTCAGGGTGCCGATGAGGTTAAAGAGGGAGCCCACACTGATCCTGGCTGATGCAGCAAGTTGTCAGCTATAGTGTACAGGTGACAATTACAGCATTGTCACCTGTCGGGGAACGCTAGTCTTATATATCACAGGTCAGTAAAAAGACGTCTATTGGTCACTAAGGGGCTAAATCCCTATCTATTTGATGCCACAATCTATGCTATTTTCTAATATACTTGCCTTAAAAATTCCCTACCATTCCCTAACTACACTGTCTAACTGTTAGTCTGTTTTTTTTTACTTTCTGATGACAATTCATTTGAGAACCCCCAGTTCATCCTGGGATACTCAAACGAATCATCATCAGAGCAGCGGGCAGTTGTTGCAGCCACTGTGACAGCCTCTGCCCTTTCCATGAAATGAAGCATCATCAGTGACACTCGTTTCAGGGATGGGGCTGGTCCCCGCTCTGTCCCTGCGCTGTGCACTGTGCACTGTGCACTGTGCACAGTGACAGCGCCAGCTCTCCTGTCAGCTTAGATCTGCAGTAATGAGCCGGCAACTCAGTGGTATTACAATAGCGTCACCTGCAGGGGTAGAGCTGATCTCCTACCTGCCAGATATTTTATCATCGCTGTGTTTCTGACTCATTATTGCAGATCTGAGCTGACAAGAGAGGGGGCGCTGTCACTGTGCACATAACACACTGTTAATCATATTGTAAAACTGATGAGACAAAAAGCACAAATAGGATCTTATCTGATAACCAAGTTATGTAAAATATTATAGTTACGCTCACCTGATAGGGTTATGACAGCCACAACTCCTATAGAAGCATGTAAAGGTGCAGCAGGACCACCAAGGAGATACGTTGCATTAATTGAGGAATACGGTGGCTCAGAGTTCGCGCTGCACAAGGTTCAAAGATACGATAACACACAAAGGTAAATCTTGAAAGTGGTTTATGTCAACGCGTTTCAAGGTTTTCAAACCTCTTCCTCAGGACCAAAATACAGTGATCCTTGTAGTCAATGTGATGACATAATAAACCGCATTCATGCTTCAGCTTCGTGTGTGTTCATATCTTTGAACCTTGGGCAGCGCATGTATTCTTCAATTATTGCACATAATACACTGTACAGAGTAGCAAAAGAGTGGGGACCAGCTCCGCCTCTGAAACGGATGTCACTGATGATGCTTCATTTCCAGAAGGTTGCTGAGACTGTGATTCTGATCACAGCCTCTTCCCACTGCTCCCTGCTCTGATGATGCTACATTTGAGTATCCCAGGATGCACTGGTGGCTCTCAAATGAATTGTCATAAGAAAGGAAGTAAATAAAGAATAGTTAGATAGTGTAGGTATCGAACGGTGGGGAATTTTTAAAGCAAGTACTGTATATTAGAAAATAGCTTAAATTATATCATCAAATAGATAGCAATTTAAATAAAAAATGTTTGCCTTCAGACCACCCCTTTAAAGACCATTCATGCCTTAAAGTTCTTAAATTTGTTGTATTGTGTGTTAAATGAGTTGTACTACAAATAAATGTTAAGTTACTCGGTTAGAACATGTAAACTCGAGTAGTTTTTCAATTGAAATTATTCTTTAAAAATACTTGTGTCTAGATATTCCCATTCTATTTTGACCTGACACCTACTGATGTTCCTTTAAAGAGGTTGTCAACTACTATTGGAAATAGCCCAATGTATTTTTATGATGAATAGAAGTTTCTTTGTAAATACTTTCCTCTGCTGTTTCTGCCTGTGAGCGACGCTATCACTGGCTGCTCACAGGCATCACATGAGCCCCGGCTGCAGCCGGCTCTGACATCCGCTGATATCACGTCATGGTTCCGGGTGCAGCCTGGGGTCTCTCTCTTCTGCGTTCCACGGTGGATGCTGGGCTGTGGGCGGGGCTACTCCGCACGTCACACCTGGCATCCACCGCGTGCTCTCCCTCTCCCCATTCATTGGGAAAGCGCGCGGTGGATGCTGGGTGTGACGCAGCGGGTAACCCCACGCAGAACCCAGCAGTCACGGCGGGAACCCCAGCGCTAAGTCACGCCTCACTTGACGTGACGTCAGGAGGGGGTCGTCTGTGAGCGGCCAAGGACAGCGCCGCTCACAGGCAGAAACAGCTGAGGAAGGTATTTACGCAGAAGCTTCTATGCATCATAAAAATACATTGGGCTATTTTCAATTGTAGTGGATAACCCCTTTAATTCCCCCAAATGTCAGAGACAGTGGTCATACATGCTCAGAATCTCTTCTTTTTCATGGACAGCAGAATAATTGCTACTATTGTACAGGCCAGGCTGTGAGAATCAATGCACTGAGTGGCTTCTTTTCACTGCCATCATAGTAGGTGAATGCTCCGAAGTTTTATTCAGACATATTTTCAGTCCAAGTCTTGTCTATAAGAAAAACGCATAGATAGCACATGGACCAAGCTTTGCCTATATACTGTATTTCAATGGTTGCACAAAAAAAACAAATGCTTTATGGTCGCCAATTATATGGTATACGTTTTTAATAGATCCAATGCAATTTTCTAGCTGGAATTTTACAAATTAATGTATTAAAAACAGTAGTGACACAGATACTATACGGATGTCAAAAATGGTCATACGGATGGCATAAAAATTGCATACGGATAGTATACAGAAAGCAATGTGTGTGATTTTTTTTCTAGATGAAAATGGATGATTTTCTATGTTTGTGTGAACTTAGGCAAAGAGTGAATAAACAGAAATTGGGTGTTCTTCTCTTTTAGCACTAATCTAGCCACCAAAAACGAACAAAAAAAACAATATACTTATCAATAATCTAAAAATGTCAATTTTTTTATTTAAATCGTTTATAACATTTGTCTTCTAAGATTTTTAAAATAGTAAAAGAGGACATAGAATAATGCTACAAAAATTCTATTTATTAACATGGATTTAAAGTGAAAGGCATCTATTAAGGAAAAATTCATCTATTAAATCACTCACAACCCTGATGCATGCAAATCCACTGTTTATCAGAACTCAAGTGATTGATATTAATTTTTTTGGTCTTTCATTTCTGTCACTTATGTGGTGCCAAGTAGAGATGAGTGAATATTTTGAAATTCAAATTCGTTGACGTGGTGAAATTTTCCCTCAAAATTGGATTTGAGACAAACAAATTTGCGCAAATTTCATTACTGGAAAACGTATAATTGCTTGTAAAATACACAGTGGGTACAGGACAGAGAACGAAAGAACCTAAGTCCATAAGAGCTTACAATTTACAGGCAAGAGAGAGAACTCCTCTGACCATAAGAGCTTACACTGTACAGAAGAGAGAGAACTCCTCTTACCATAAGAGCTTACACTCTACAGAAGAAAGAGAACTCCGCTGGCCATAAGAGCTTACACTCTACAGGAGAGAGAGGACTCTGCTGACTATTAGCGCTCACACTCTAGTAGTGAGAGACTTACCCCATAGACTGTGGAGATGTAAAATGGCTCTGCTGGGAAACAATGATCTGTGATGACTCAGGTACTAACACCTCTGTACAAAGTATGTTAAGATGTCATAGCTACCGGACATTATGGGGAAGCCAAAGCGGAAGTGCAAAATTACATTTGTTCGCTCTATGAAGCTTCAGCAGTGTTTGAAATGGTGTCATTTTTTTTTTTGTTTGCAAACTGCTTCTCAAATCTCAAACTGTTCAAATTCCCTTGAATCCTCAAACTTAAGGAAATTTGACTTGAATTTGATTCGCCATGAATCAACGAATGAATTTAGTAATTTCTAGTGCCAACATATTCCAGAGCACTGTAAACCACATAATTCTATGTCCCTAATTGAGCTCACCTGGAAGATTCTGTTCTGATTCAAATTTAGTGAGGAAGTACAGCTGATTTCAGTCCATGATTGATAACATAGAAATACATAGATATACAGTTCCATGGAAATCCCAAACAACCAATAGTAGTTATGTAGTACAACATTAAATTACATACGTTTGTGACTAAATGACAGTAAAATATACTGACCATGACTTTGCTCAAGTCTTTAATAGTAATTGTGGTCACTTTTCCCACTTTTCCTTTTGTTTATTAGTGCATATTCCCTTGGGGCAACTTATTTTATCTAGTCCCCTACATTCATTGCAGTTAGAGGTTTTGGGGTTTTAGTTTTTTATAACCTTATTATGATCCTATTTGAATGAACTGGTTGCATTTTTTAATGTCTTTATTTCTGTTCTGTGTCTGATAATAAACTTTACAACTATCTATTTTTTGATAAATTACCTTTTCTTGCTGTTGTACTATAACAGTAGCTACTGTAATCCTAACCACAAATAAGTTCTCCTAATTGGTTACACCATATAAATGTCTGTCACATTTTTTGTCATCCTGTTTTGTGCCTTGGAGCCAACTACAGTGCTATCTTGTTGCAGATATCACCTGACAGTTTCTATTAACATGACTAGTTTTCTACCTCTGCCAAATACGGCCTTTGAAGCCACCAGGGAATAATACTGCTGGGATGTGAAATTATGTAGGACATGACACCGCTTGTGCTAAAAGGAAGACCATGTATCGTGTGTTCTACAAATAAATATTCCATAATATTCTGAATATTTAATTCTATCTGTCTACAATATTTATAATGTGAAAGCTAAAAATGGATGGAAATTATAGCATATGTGGAGCACTCATTTGGTCTAAAGTCTATATAATATGGAAGTGCAGTGCATATCAATAGTCCGTGTCCATGTATGTATATGATAGCAGTGCAAAAAAGACAAAAAATTCTAACATATTCCATAATAATTCTATGTTCAATGTCAGAAGAAGAAGGTCACTTTATATTTGAGGCAACGTTTAGAAACTACAGTACTACAATAGCAACACTTTATGAACATATGGGGTAATGCAGATAAAAAATACGTATTGTCCCACAATTACTATTATATTAAAGTTGCTGCAATTGTTCAATTGATTTTGTGCATATTTTGCTAAAAATTCTGTTTTACTCCTGGTTTTGGCTTACAAATACCACTGCACTATTAATAGAGATATACAGTAAAAAGAGGTTTCCCACTTGTTATTAGAAAAAACATAGATTAAAGAAAACTTTTAATCTGGTATCCTATCTGAGGACAGAATTTAAAAAGGACTTGTCTTTATGACAAAATTGACCAGTTTCTGCTCTTATTTCATTCCTGATTCTTTACTGAATAAGATATTATTATTTTTTTTCCTTAAATCTAACATATAGTTCCAGTCAAATGGGCCTTTTCATTTAATACTAATCTTTATGGTCTTACTCTTTACCAAAGGGGCATGGCTCTCAGGATTCTCTGGGGTAGGTCTTTAGGTTGCTCTGCATTATTACTCTTAGAGCCACGACTCCTTGTAAATACCATAAAAATTAGCACTGAATAAAAAGGTCATATCTCTGGAACAGTACGGAGGATTAAAAAAAATAAGAAATAACAGCATACTCGGGTGCAGGCAGAATAGGATAAGATCAAAAACTAGACACTTTTGACCTGATGACCAGACCTCTTACAGGTTACATTCACACGATCGCATTTTCCATCCAAGCGCTGTCCTTGGAAAAAAAACTGTCAGTATTCGGACCAATGTTATTCGATAGGGCTGTTCAGATAACTGTGTTTTTACATGGACCAAATGTCCACTATAAAAAACCTCCTCATGCACTAGTCTCGCCCATATTTTGAATGAGACTCACCAATTCAAGTTTATCTCTGTGCAAGAAAAAATCGGATCCCATAACGACCACGTGTGATCCCTTAACGAACTCCGATTTTTATGAATATATTGCAAGTCTTTAACATAGAAAACTGTGTTTACACGTATGTCACAAGGAAGTTTTCTTAAACATCTCCAACTCTCATGGCGGCGTCAGGGTCTGTGGATTCCTCAGATTTTATATTCCTCCTTGTGACTCTAGAGATCGCTATGGTCAGCACAAAGTGACTCAGGCATCGTCTTCGAGAGCTGCAGCTTCTAGGCAGGTTAGAAGGAGTTAAATCTCTGCTGGACTTAGCTTGCTGATTGCCTATGATAAGTCTGCAGGAGAACCAGTCATGTGTGCGTTTTCCCTATTTAACCTGGCTCCATTGTTCAGGGAATGCCAGCAATAGTTTTCTCTATCCTGTTCTGGAGATGTGGACACATTCTGGTTTAGTGGTTATTTTTACAAAGTTGTTGCAAGCAGTGATTGGTTAACCCTTTCCTTTTTCGCTTGGTGTCTTTATATTATTTTGTTGCCTCTTGGGCTTTACACTTTCTATCCCTTTGTGTATTTCCCTGAGAGTATGTTGTGTGAGAGTGTTTCAGTCCTGCCCTGTCTGTCTTGTTTTTGTATTTCTCCCATACACTGTACAGAGTAGTGCTGCTTAGAAGGACAGTAAGGAACAAGGCCCAGGCATCTCCACCTTCAGGAGTAATCCTGGGAATCAGGATACCTAGGGACCCCTAGCCTGAGGGTTAGAATACGAGCACACTTGCTATCCCGCAGTCATACCCCATAACAGTTTAGTGTTGTAAATTTTAATAACTGATTATATATAAAAACAGATTGCATACAAATTACAATACAGAAGAAAAATTGTCTGTTGTTTCTGGTTGAAAATTGGCATTTCCACACTCCTCTGATATTTGCTTAAAATTGATGCTCAATGCTTGTAATTGACAGTTTCTCTCTATCAGCACTATGAAGAAAAATATGTCAATCAAAGTCAGAGGTGGAAATGCCCGTGCATGAACTACTATTTATGAATGTTTGCAAAAATTACAGTAATAATTAAAACATGGTTTTTACAGAAGATTCACTAAATCATTGAAAGCTGATATCTCTACACTTTAAGGTGAATAAATGGTGTTTGCTTGTCTTGCATTCTGTTCCTGCTGAGAAATTCCCATTAATGGAATAGTCTGTGAACAACATTTATTACATATACAGTAAATTCTTGTTGTGGGATAATACCTACAGTACATGAAATAGTTTTATGTATCAGATTGTACTACAGGATTTCCTACTTCTGTTAGACATATGCTGGGATAAGGAGCGCTAAATCTGAAATAAATAAAACAAAAGATGTAGAACCCTAATTTTTTTGTACACTATTTTCTGGTTGCTTTTCAGTTAGCATTGTAAAACCTAAATGTTCTTTAAGGATGCCCTGGCTACAACCTGCAAAGTGTATACATGTATAGATCTAAGTAGAATTACTTAAATTGTGCTTAAATGGAACCTGTCATGTGAAAAAAGGCTATTGCCCTAAAGCTATGGTGTTAATCTGCACATAAATAGTGTTGTAAAGTAATGCGGCCATCGCACTGAGAGCCGGGATACCAGCAGAAAATGAACTTCTTCCTCCTGTCAGCCTCTGACTTTCAGTGACAGAGATACAGCTGGCACGGCTTGAGTCACCACTCAGTACATAGTGAGCGGCGGCGACAGTAACCACTCCCCGGCTTTGACTGACAGCCAACTCAGCAGTGCATTAGTGCTGACCCGGCTGTCAGTCAGTGTCAGGGCATGGTTTCAGCCACTGCTCACTTTATACTGAGCTGTGACTGAAGCCGCCCCTCTGTGACTGAAAGCTTGAGGCTGCCTGGAGGAAAAACGTTTATTTCCTCCCTCCAGCCTCACAGCTTTACAACATTATGAGGGTAAGAGGACACAACTGCTTTTTCTCCTTCTGAGAAAAACAGACTTTGATCAGATTGGGACCAGTTTTTCTTGGAGGAGGAGAGAAAAAAAAAGCTAAAATCTGTCAGTGTGTAAAAATCGGACTACACTCGGATGTCATTTGAGCGCAGTCCATTGTATTTCACGGACACCTAGACTTGCATTGCCGACACTCCGATCAAAACCGGACATGTCTCTGAGTTTTTCTTTAGACCACTTGGTCCGAGGAAAAAATCAGACTGGTGCACAGCCCCATAGAATATCATGGGTACAAGTGCTATGTGTGAAAACCATGGATAGCACTTGTCCGGTATAATCGTGCAAGACCACTCAACCTGCAGATTAACATCGTATCTGCAGGTTAATAACGTTTTGGGATATCACAGGTTTCTGTTAATGCACAGATGCAATTTCTTACATTGGTAAAGTTCTTTTTTTGTTACATAAGTATAAAAGAAGATATAAATATCCAAGTGTTTACAGTCGATTGTCTATCTCAAGTACTGTTGTTTCAGTAATTTGGATGTAAAATCTCTGTCAGATCAACTCTACTGTCTCTCAAAGCTCCATGTACAATCATCCAGGAGCTTTGTGAGGGTCACTGAGAGGCTAACAATTACTTTGAAGCAGCAACAGAGTTCTGTAGCTGAGAGTGAAGTCAATCATACAAAAAGCTCTGCATAACGCGGGCCTGTAAGGGAAGGTGAAAGAAGACCATTGTATAAAAAAACTGAATCTTATCAAAGCACATCTTAGATTGGGAAAAAGAATGAGAGTGACACCTCTGTAATGTGGGAAAAAGTGTGATGGTCAGTAGAGATCAGGACAAGGCATAAGCTCAAGGAAACGTTCCTGACTCAAGTCTAACAATATCTCCAATCTACCATACTTATAGTGAGGCAGGGGCAACTCTAGGGTATGTGTACGTGATGTCTTTTTCAGGTGGATACCCTCTTAAACCCACCTGAAAAAAGTGCTAAATAAACACCAAAAAGAATGAACATATACACTGCAATGTAAATACGACTTGCTGTTCTATTAATGGTTCAGGTTTGCAAAGAGTTAAAGTAGCTAAAAGAAATGACTTGTACTTTCTCCAGACAGCTTGGAAGATACTCAGCAGTTAATATAATGCTAGTTTTAAAGGAACGCCTGCAAGAAAGACATCACAAAAAACGCTCAGAAAATGACGGAAAAAAACATGCTTCAGGAATAAACATGTTGTTTCCTGAAGCGTCTTCCCCATGAAAAACTCAGTGGGTACACTGGTGAAATTGGAAAATAAAGTACCTTAGTTGCCTATGACAAATAAATGTTTTCATTTTACAAAAAACTCACAAATTGACAATCAGATCGCCCTTTCCAGTTTTTTGAAGAATTAAAGTCTTAGACCCAGGAGATATAAAATTGTCCGTTATTAAATCCAGGTGTATTATGGGTGTTATATAAGCAGCCTGATAAGTATGTGTAAAATTATAGTAACTGCAAAGTTAACAGAGAAAAATTGTTGAACTTTTTAGGATATTATGATTTCTTTGCTAATACTGTATTTTTTTTGCAGAGAATGCAAATAAATTAGAAGAAAGTGCTAGAGGAGTACACATTTCCTGTACGGATGCATATGAAGGCTTCTGCAAACATGGCAAATGTGAGCATTCAAGCAACATGCTGGAGCCATACTGCAGGTAAGAGATCATTGAGGCCTAGTGACATGTCAGCCGCTACAGCTTAAAGAAGATCTTTCACAACTTTTGACCTTATAAATTAAACCTTCCTGCACATAGTAACAGGAGTATACATAAAAATGATTTTTTTTTTTTCATTTTTATTTTCCCCACTCCATTGTCGAGAAACCGGGGCAGAAATGATTGGCAGCTAATGTGTTATATTTCATATCATTCAGCTGGGTGGGTCATTTCTTTCAGCTCAGTGGACGTGTATTTTCAACCTACTATGACACCATTGAATCGTAAAAAGGCAATGTCATAGGGATGAAAGAGAATAAACTATTGAAGAAGAGAAAAGAAGTATGCTAAGAAAATTGGGATCACCAAATATAATATAATATAAATTTATTGAGAAACTGGCAAACAATGACACATACTCGTCAGCATGGAACCAATCAGAAGGCTTGTATCAGACTGGGAAAATCCCGTAGTACATACTGCGCAAGCGCATCGGCATGTAGCGAAACATAAAATGTGTTTCAAAACATAAGCAGAAAATAAATATACGGCGCATGCCGCTATGAATGTGCAAACAGGAGACATAAACCATATCTTTTTCATTGCGCCTGCGTGTTAAGACCTGGCCAGATGCAAGGTACATATTACAAAGCAGAGAAAATCAAATACTGCGCACGCGCATCTGCACATGAATCTTGTGGCTAAGATAATATGGACAGCACGTGCCGATATAACATTAGAAAGATGGTCAGATAGGTCAGCCAGAGCCACCTGCACATACTCAGATAGAAATCCCAATGACCCTGAAAGAGGTACGGAAGGTTCGACTGCATGAAGCAGAGAAATATCTATGCATATATTTTTTGTATAGCATGAAAATCATGCAGATTGAATATGAATATGCTGCTAGCACAAAATAATACCAGAAGGATGCCATAGTATATGTAGCAAAGGAGATTAATTCATAAACAATGCACCAACCAATCATAAAATGATCAGCAGAATGGATTGATCCTGGTAGTAATTACAGAGAAGACATAAGCAAATGTATGAACAGTTATTAAGGTAACTTAATACATAACTTGCTACATAGATACAGAACACATTAATTTCTTGCCTTCTCCTGTCTCTTTTAACTGTGCTGTTTGGAACTCGCACTCAGCCCGCAATAAACCCCTTTATATCCAAGATTTCTTCCTTTCAAATTCCCTTAACCTTCTGACTCTCACTGAAACCTGGATCCAGCAGTCTGATACAATTGCCGCAGCTGCTCTCTCTTATGACGGGCTACAATTTTCACATAGCCCCAGACCTGAGAGCAGACAAGGTGAAGGTGTTGGCTTGCTCTTTTCACCACAATGTGCTTTCCAGGTCATCCACTAGATTCCCTGACTTATGGATCTTTCCTTCGAAGTCCACACCGTTAGACTCTTCAAACCCTTCTACCTGCAAGTGGCGGTTGTGTATAGCCCTCCAGGCCGCTCCCATCAGTTTCTGGATCGCTTTGCCACCTGGCTTCCACACTTCCTAACCTGTGATATTCCCACTCTCATCGTGGTGGATTTTAACATACCCATTGATAAGCCACTTTCCCCATCTGCCTCTCATCTTCTTTCTCTAACCGCCTCATTTGGCCTCTCACAGCTTACTAACTCTTCAACACATGAAAACGGGAATACTTTGGACCTGGTATTCTCACGACTCTGCTCGCTGCATGACTTTATTAACTCCCCTCTACGACTCTCTGACCACAACCTTCTTTCATTCTCTATCAAGGACTGTCTCCTCAACCGGGACAACCCCACTTACCAGGCACACAGAAATCTATGTGCCATTAATACCCAGCAACTTATGAACAATCTACAGTCGTCTTTAGCTCCCATCCTCTCCCGCTCCTGTCCAGACTCAGCGTTGTCACACTATAACAACACATTGCAGAGTGCCCTGGATGAAGCAGCACCTGCTACACGCAGAATGACCCAGCATAGAAGGCTGCAAACACATTTTCTCCAGCACTGCTCAAGGTGTGCTGAGCATCTGTGGAGAAAATCACTTTCATCAGAACACTTTATCCACTATAAGTTCATGCTCAAAACGTACAACTCTGCTCTCCATTTGGCTAAACAAGTCTACTTTACCAAGTTCATCACATCTCTAGCCAACAATCCTAAATGACTCTTTGAAACCTTCTACTCCCTCCTGAGCCCTAAAGTACAGACCCCCGTCACCAACCTAAGTGCTGACGATCTGGCCTCTTATTTCCTACAAAAAATCAATCATATCCGTCGAGACATTCTTGCACAATCCCCTCAGAGTCTGGATCCCCTTCCCTCCCGCACCTCACATTCACTTTCCATCTTCGAGCCGGTCACAGAAGAAAAGTGACCAGACTCCTCGGTTCTTCTCGCCCTACAATCTGCAACAGTGACCCAATTCCCTCACATCTCCTTCAGTCCCTTTCCCCAGCTGTCACTACCCACCTAACTAAAATATTTAACCTCTCTTTCTTTAGGTATCTTTCCCTCTTCATTCAAACATGCCATCATAACCCCTTTACTTAAAAAGCCATCCCTGGATGAGAACTGCACTGCTAACTACAGACTGGTCTCTAATAGAGATGAGCGGTGTTCGACTAGAACTGTTCGCCAATCTCAAATTCGAGCTGTTTTGGGCGGTGTTCGAGTTGTTCGACGAACCCGAACGATTTGCAAAAAATTCGGCTGTTCGAGGTTATGTTCGATAACTGTTCGTGCACCAAAAGCGTGTCCTGCATGTCTGGCGCTATTTAGAGCACCAATCATGCAGGGATTGCCTGCCACTCACTGTAATGCCACAGCCAATCGATGGGAACAGTGCCCACAGTGAAACATGAAAAGCCGGCAATTCAGCAGCGGCATACACCGGTACCCGACAATTTAGAACAGAAAGAATAGAGCTTCACACATAGATTAGATAGATAGAGACATGTCAGTCACATATATATGAAGTACAGTGACAGTGTTGCTTACTGTACTTGTCATTTAGTGTAAAGGATTTATTAAAAAAAATAATAGTGTTTTCATGCACTGTCTCTTTAAAAAAGCCGGCCGGCAATTCAGCATCTGTACCCGACAATTTAGAATAGAAGGAATAGAGAATCACACATAGATTAGATAGATAGAAACATGTCAGTCACATATATATGAAGTACAGTGACAGTGTTGATTACTGTACTTGTCATTTAGTGTTAAAATAAAGGATTTATTTAAAAAAAAATTGGCGTGGGGTTCCCCTTAATTTTAGTCTCTAGCGGAGGTTAAGCAGACGGCTGTGGCAGATGTTTGAAGCCTGGGAAGGGAATAATACCCACGGAGCTTCCCAGGCTACTAATATCAGCCCCCAGCTGAACACCTAGCCTTTACTAGCTATTAAAATGGGGGACCCCCAAAAAAATGACGTGGGGTCCCCCCTAATTTAATAGCTAGCAAAGGCTAGGCAGACAGCAGGGGGCTGACATTAATAGCCCAGGAAGGGTGCCATGAATATTGGCCCCCTCCCAGGCTAGAAACACCAGCCGTCAGCCGCCCCAGAAATGGCGCATCCATAGGATGCCCCAATTCTGGCACTTAGCCTCGCACTTCCCACTGCCCTGTAGCGGTGGCAGTAGGGTAATAGGGCTGGGGTTGATGTCAGCTTATAATGCCAGCTGACATCAAGCCCAGGTTAGTAATGGAGAGGCGTCTATAAGACACCCCCATTACTAACCCCATAGTCAAAGTTAAAAGAAAACACAAACACCCAGAATAAAGTCCTTTAATTGAAATAAACACACAATTCTTTATTGTTCTAAATTAAACCATACTTACCATCACACCCATTCCAGCTGAAGCTAACGATCTCCTGCAATAAAAGAAAAATAATAAAGCAACATCATCCTTACCTTTCCATGGTTCCCAGGACAGCTTCAGCTCTGCTACATCGAGATGACAGGCTGGACCGCAGCACAACGCTGCCATCCAGCCTGTCATCCCGCAGATACTGAGAAGCACAGGCATGCTTGCGCTCCTCAGTGTCAGGCTGTGACAGCATAAAGGTGAGCCGAGGTCATGTCCAATGAACTCGGCTCACCTCATGCACGTCACTGACAGCGTGGGAAAATTCTCCTGCACTCAGCGCTTCAGTGTGAGAATTTTCCCACGCTGTCAGTGACGTGCATGAGGTGAGCTCATGTCCAATGTACTCAGCTCACCTCATGTACGTCACTGACAGCGTGGGAGAATTCTCACGCTGAAGCGCTGAGTGCAGGAGAATTTTCCCACGCTGTCAGTGACGTGCATGAGGTGAGCTGAGTTCATTGGACATGAAGAGCTCACCTCATGCACGTCACTGACAGCGTGGGAAAATTCTCACGCTGAAGCGCTGAGTGAAGGAGAATTTTCCCACGCTGTCAGTAACGTGCATGAGGTGAGCCGAGTTCATTGGACATGAACTTGGCTCATCTGGATGCCGTCACAGCCTGACACTGAGGAGCGCAAACATGCCTGCGCTTCTCAGTGTCCGCGGGATGACAGGCTGGATGGCAGCGTTCTGCTGCGGTCCAGCCTGTCATCTCGATGTAGCAGAGCTGAAGCTGTCCTGGGAACCATGGAAAGGTAAGGATGATGTTGCTTTATTATTTTTCTTTTATTGCAGGAGATCGTTGGCTTCAGCTGGAATGGGCGTGACGGTAAGTAGGGTTTAATTTAGAACAATAAAGAATTGTGTGTTTATTTCAATTAAAGGACTTTATTCTGGGTGTTGTGTTTTTTTTAAATACTTTACTAGAAATTCATGGTGGTCATGTCTAATATTGGCGTGACCCCATGAATTTCGGGCTTAGGGCCAGCTGATAATGCCAAGCTGGCCCTAACCCCTTTATTACCCAGTGATCCACCGCACCAGGGCCCTGGATGAGTTGGGTACAGCGCCAGAAGATGGCGCTTCTATGAACGCGCCATTTTCCGGGGTGGCTGTGGACTGCAATTTGCAGCGGGGGTGGCCCAGAAAGCTTGGGCCTTCCTGCGCTGCAGATTCCATCCCCCAGCTGCCTAGTTGTACCTGGCTGGACCCAAAAATAGGGCGAAGCCCACGTATTTTTTTTTAAATTATTTCATGAAATTCATGAAATAATTAAGAAAAAAGGGCTTCCCTATATTGTTGTGTCCGGCCAGGTACAAATAGGCAGCTGGTGGTTGGGCGCAGCCCGTTCCTGCCTGCTGTACCTGGCTGGACACAAATATAGTGCGAAGCCCCACGTCAATTTTTTTTTAAATTATTTCATGAAACTAGATGGTGGCCCGATTCTAACGCATCGGGTATTCTAGAATATGTATGCGGCAGACCCGGCGCAATCAGCAGAGCGGTGTTTAAATTTGGCGCAAAAATCGCTGACTGGTAGCGGCCAGCAACCGCGACCAATCAGCAAAGCGGTGTTGAAATTTGGCGACTATATCGCTGATTGGTCACGGCCGACGGTCGCGACTAATCAGCAGAGCGGGGTTTACATTTTGCGCCAATAATGCTGATTGGTCGCGGCCAGCGAACGTGACCAATCCGCAGAGCGGGGTTTAAATTTTGCACCAATAATGCTGATTGGTTGCGGTCGCGACCAATCAGCAAAGCGGTGTTTAAATTTGGCGCCAATAATGGTGATTGGTCACGACCGCGACCATTCAGCAGAGCGGTGTTTAAATTTGGCAGCAATAATGTTGATTAGTCGCAGCCGGCGGTCGCGACCAAACAGCAGAGCGGTGTTTAAATTTGGCGCCAAAATCGCTAATTGGTCGCGGCCGGCAACCGTCACCAATCAGCAGAGCGGGGTTTAAATTTTGCGGCAATATTGCTGATTGATTTCGGCCAGCGACCGCGATCAATCAGCAGAGCGGTGTTTAAATTTGGCGCCAATAATGCTGATTAGTCGCGGCCGGCATCCGCGACAAATTACCAGAGCGGGGTTTAAGTTTGGCACCAATCTGCTGATTGGTCGCGGCTGGAGTCCGCGACAAATCATCAGAGCGTTGTTTAAATTTGGCGCCAAGCTCGCTGATTGGTCGCGGCCGCTATTTAAATGTGGCGCCCAAATCGGTGATTGGTCGCGGGCAGCGTCCGCGACCAATCAGCAGAGCGGTGATTAACTTTAGCGTCAAGATCACTGATTAGTCGCGTGCGGAGAGCGCGACCAATCAGCGAATCGTATTGGTGAGGACCGGGGAGCGCCGCTGCCTGGTCGGATACTTCCGCTGCGAGAAGCCGGGAGATGAGCGACTGCTCGCAGCAGAAGTATCCCGACCCGCAGCGCCGCTCCCCGGTCATCCCTTGACACCCTAGCCGCTGATGTCCCCACAGTATCCGCATGGTGTTACAAAGATCCGGACATTTGTGTTAAAAATCGCTGATTGGTCGCTGGCGCTGCCCGCGACCAATCACCGATTTGGGCGCCAAATTTAAATATCGGCCGCGACCAATCACCGATCTTGGCTCCACATTTAAACACCGCTGTGCTGATTGGTCGCCGACGCTGGGCGCGACCAATCACCGATTTTGGCGCCACATGTAAATAGCGTCCGCGACCAATCACTGATCTTGCCGCCAAAGTTAAACACTACTGTGCTACTCATGCACGACGCTGAAGCGCTGAGTGCAGGAGAATTTTCCCACGCTGTCAGTGACGTGCATGAAGTGAGCTGAGTTCATTGGACATGACCTCGGCTCATCTGGATGCCGTCACAGCCTGACACTGAGGAGCGCAAGCATGCCTGCGCTTCTCAGTGTCTGCGGCATGGCAAGCTGGATGGCAGCGTTCTGCTGCGGTCCAGCCTGTCATCTCGATGTAGCAGAGCTGAAGCTGTCGTGGGAACCATGGAAAGGTATGGATGATGTTGCTTTATTATTTTACTTTTATTGCAGGAGATCGTTGGCTTCAGCTGGAATGGGCGTGATGGTAAGTATGGTTTAATTTAGAACAACAAAGAATTGTGTGTTTATTTCAATTAAAGGACTTTATTCTGGGTGTTTGTGTTTTCTTTTAACTTTGACTATGGGGTTAGTAATGGGGGTGTCTTATAGATGCCTCTCCATTACTAACCTGGGCTTGATGTCAGCTGGCATTATAAGTAGAGATGAGCGTTGTTCTACTCGAACTGTTCGCCAATCTCAAATTCGAGCTGTTTTGGGCGGTGTTCGAGCCGGTCGGCGAACACGAACAATTTGAGAAAAATTCGGCTGTTCGAGGTTATGTTCGATAACTGTTCGTGCACCAAAATCATAACTGGATTTTTTCTCAGTAATGATGAAAATTAATGTTAATACGCAGTTTGAGTGTACAGCGGGGCGGGGGGAGGGGCAGGGGATGGATCTCTGCAGGAACAATGAAGATCTCCATTTTTTTTTCTCTTTCCCGCATTTGCAGTGGGGAGGTGCAATCTGTCAGCCTATCAGCAGCGCACACACGGAGCGAAGTGCTTTTTTTCACACAAGCAAGGGCATGTGTGATTGGCAGTGTATGTCACATGTCCTTGCCCTATAAGACCAAGCCATTTTCCCCGTCGCCACCATTTTCTCACTGCTGCAGCTGCGTGTTAGACGGCACCGCTGTTGCTGTGTGCGCTATACCTTGTTAATTTCAAGCCAATTTTCGCACAAATATACAGATAGCTTGGGAGTAGGGAATAGTTGTGATTGCAGTCCTTTTAAGGACTAGGTTACAGCATTTCCTATGACTTTTATCAGGCAGGTCTGTGCTCTTAAATAGATAGATTGTGGGAGTAAAGACTAATTGTAATTGGAGTCCTTTTCAGGACTAGGTTACATCAGTTCCTATCAGTTTTTGCCAGGCAGGTCTGTGCCAGTGCTCTGCAAGTTTTTTTCACAGCATTTGGCTGAATCTAGCAAAGCTAATCCTTTTTGGCCTATTGCAGAGTGTGTTAGTCAGTGGAGTAGCCTATCTGTGTTGCAAGATATACCACCTGTGTATAGAATACCAATTTTTTTACTGCACCTAGTGAAGTAAAATCTTTTGGGCATAGCATCATTCTATTAGTCCATCTATACTGACCTCCATCAGGTTGCAAACTGAATATAATTTTTTTCTGCATCTAGCTCTGAAAAAATATTTGGGCTTCTAGCAGTGTGTGGGACTTGGTCTATTAGTCCATCTATACTGACCTCCATCAGGTTGCAAATTAAAAATAATTTTTTTCTTCATTTAGCTCTGAAAAAATATTTGGGCTTCTAGCAGTGTGTGGGACTTGTTCTATTAGTCCTTCTATACTGACCTCCAGCAGGTTGCAAATTGAATATAATTTTTTTCTGCATCTAGCTCTGAAAAAATATTTGGGCTTCTAGCGGTGTGTGGGACTTGGTCTATTAGTCCATCTATACTGACCTCCATCAGGTTGCAAATTAAAAATAATTTTTTTCTGCATCTAGCTCTGAAAAAATATTTGGGCTTCTAGCAGTGTGTGGGACTTGGTCTATTAGTCCATCTATACTGACCTCCATCAGGTTGCAAATTGAATAAAAAAATTTTCTGCATCTAGCTCTGAAAAAATATTTGGGCTTCTAGCGGTGTGTGGGACTTGGTCTATTAGTCCATCTATACTGACCTCCATCAGGTTGCAAATTAAAAATAATTTTTTTCTGCATCTAACCCAGCCAATAGTTTTGGCCTAATACCACAGTTTGGCCACTCAGCTCTGCTTGGTTACCATCCATTGTTTTTTTGTGCAAACAACTCCAGAGTTGTGAATTAGTTAACCACCAAAATGAGTGGAAAAAGGCCTGCTGCTGGTGGAAAGGGGAATAGGCGTGTTGGGAAGGGGAAAAAAGGTTGTGTCCGTGGGGTAGGTGCAGAAGAAAGACCATCTTCCAGCCAAACTAAAATGTCTACTTCTTTTAGCGGACAATGTGATAAGATCCCTTTCTTACGGCCACGCCAATCGCTACAAATTCCAGATGAGGCACAAAAACAGCAGGTGCTTCAACGGATATCAAGTGCTCCTTTAAGTGGGCTCTCCTCCACATCAACTTCAACATCACAAATACTCCAGTCCTCAAAGGTGTCACCCAAATCGCACTTGCTTCCTCACAGCTCCCAAATCTCCAGCTGCCCGTCTGAGTATGAGGTAGAACAGATGGTTGAGTCTGCAGAGCTGTTTACTCATACTATAGCCTGGGAATCAGAGGTCGACTCCAGCGCTTCTGTGAATCCAGACGAGGAAATGATCTGCACTGATGCCCAGAATCTTTGAGTCGGATCCAGGACCAGACGCAGAAGGTTCTGACCATAATGTAGACCCTCATTCCCAAACTGTAACTCCTGTTGGTGGAGACAATGAGGAAGACGATGATAAGACTCAAATACCTGATTGGAGCGACAACTTTAGTTTTTTGTCAGGGCAGGAACAGGTTGGCTCTGAGGACAACGGGTGTGATAACGCACAGGGTGATGATGATGAGGTCGGAGATCCCACTTACTGTCAACCCACAGTCAGCCAAGAGATGAGGTCAGCAGAGGAGGTGGAGGAAGATGCTAGTGACGACGAGGACAGGTTGCGCCTTCCTGGACAGAGACGTAGTACTGGAAGCACGTCAACAACTGCATCCTCAAACACAACTCTGCCTCTCACCACAAGTCGTGGTGGCTCTTCAGGTCGCATGGGTGCTAAGCCTTGCATAGCCTGGGCATTTTTTCAGATCGATAAAGATGACCCAACTCGTGTTATCTGTAACATTTGTCAGCAAAAGCTAAGTAGAGGCCAAAAAATACATAGTTTGAGTACTTCATGCATGAACCGGCACATGGACATGAAGCATAAGTTGCAGTGGGAAGCTCAGTGTGCTACAATGCGGTCTAGCCGGCCGGGCCAACCACCGTCTGCCATATCTTGTGCATCCGCGGCCTCTTCATCCTCTGTGACTGGGGGGACAGCAGTCACACCTGTTTTGGGGCGCAGACCTGCCACCTCTTTACCCGCAACAGCCAGCGTGATTGGCAGGTCATCATTTTCTTTGGAGGTGGTAACACCAGCTGGTCTTGAGCGCTGTCCGACATCGATAGCACCACCTTTGGATCAAGGCAACCTAACATGTCCGCCTGCATCTTCCTCACAGACCGGCAGTTTGCCGGGGACACCCTTATCAACCCCGTCTAAGCACAATAGCCAGCCCTCGGTCCCTCAGATGTGGACAAGTAAAAGACCATTTCCTCCTAGCCATGAGAAAACTAAGAGGTTGAATTTCACCATCTGCAAGCTCTTGGCTACAGAAATGCTGCCTTTCCGCCTGGTGGACACAGAGGATTTTCGAGACCTTATGTCCGTCGCAGTGCCCCAGTACCAGATGCCCAGTCGGCACTACTTCTCAAAGAAAGGTGTGCCTGCGCTCCACCAGCATGTCACACACAACATCACCGCTTCTTTGAGAAACTCTGTGTGTGACAGGGTGCATTTCACCACAGACACTTGGACGAGTAGGCATGGACAGGGGCGTTACATGTCGCTGACTGGGCACTGGGTAACTATGGTGACAGCAGGACAAGGGGCTGCTGTCCAAGTCTTGCCGTCCCCACGAGTTGTGCGTCAATCCTCTTTATGTCATTTTTCCTCCACTGCTTCTGCCTCCTCAACCTCCTCTCGGTCTTCCACCTGCACCCAAAGCCTGTCTGGTCATGCCACAAGCTTTCTAACTGCGCAGAAGGGATCCTGCACACCTCCTTACTATGCTGGCAGTAGGGCTCAACGTCATCAGGCGGTTTTTACATTGAAATGTCTGGGAAATGTGAGTCACACAGCTGAGGAGTTGTGGTCAGCTCTGGAGAACCAATTTCATGAATGGTTGTCTCCACTGGACCTGAAACCAGGGAAGGCCGTGTGCGACAATGCTGCAAACCTGGGTGCGGCCCTTCGCCGGGGCAATGTCACACACGTGCCTTGTATGGCTCACGTGTTGAACCTGGTTGTCCAGCAATTTTTAGCCCACTATCCCAGACTAGATGGCCTTCTGCAGAGGGCACGGTCGCTGTGTGCTCACTTCCGCCGTTCGCATCCCGCAGCTCAGCGACTTACATCTCTACAGAAGTCGTTGGGCCTGCCACTTCACCGGCTAAAATGCGATGTGCCTACCCAGTGGAATTCAACTCTGCACATGTTGCAGCGACTGTGGCAGCACCGACAAGCCCTGGTGCAATACGTTCTGACGTATAGCCTGGGCCAACGAGATTCAGAGGTGGGGCAAATCACGCTGGAGGAGTGGTCTCAGATCAGGGACCTATGCACCCTTCTGCACAGTTTTGAAATGCCCACGAAGATGTTTAGTGCTGACGATGCCATTATCAGCATGACTATTCCGGTGATTTACATGCTGGAGCACATGTTAAACAGAATTCGGAGTCAGGTGGTGGCACAAGAGGAGGTGGAGGAAGTAGAGGAGGAGGAGTTGTATGCGGAAGGGCTAACATCTGCAAGGTCCAGACGGTCGGCAGCACCAGGGCGGCAGGCATGTGAGGGTGGGGGAGATGATTTTACCAGGGCGCATGGTAGCAGCCAAACTAGTGAGGAAGGTGCAGGAGCCCAGGAAGAAGTGGAGGACGAACTGATGGAAGACTCATCAGATGAGGGAGACCTTGATCACATTTCTGTTGTGCGAGGTTGGGGGGAGAGGACAGAGGAAGGAAGCATGATTGTTACCTCGCCACCAACACAACAGGGACTTGGTGCTCCTGGATGCGCAACACACATGAGTGCCTTCTTGCTGCACTACCTGCAACATGACCCTCGAATTGTGAAAATTAGAAATAATCCTGACTACTGGGTTGCCACACTGTTAGATCCCCGGTACAAAAGTAAATTTGCAGAAATTATTCCTGCCATAGAAAGGGATGCACGCATGCAGGAGTATCAGCAGAGACTGTTGCAGAATCTTACATGTGCTTTTCCACAAAATACCAGTGGTGCACGTAGTGAATCTCACAGTTCCAACTTGCCAACCGTGGTCTGTATGGAATTGTTCAATAAAGGGCCCAAAATTAAGATAACATAGATGGGAGAGGTCTCTATGAATAGGAATTCCTAAGTATTTGATACCCTGTGAGGGCCAGGCAAAGGGAAAGTTGGACTGGATGGAATCCTATATGGATTTAGGGAGGGAGACATCGAGGGCCTCAGACTTCGCTGCATTGATTTTAAAATTTTACCATGTAACAAAGTGATCTATTTCAGCCATAACAGCAGGGATGGATATATGTGATTGAGTGATATATACTAGGACATCATCAGCAAATAGAGAGCACTTGTACTCGGTGCCTCCCACCTCAATCCACCTAATATTGGGGTTATGGCGAATTGATGAGAGCAGGTGCTCCGTCACTAGGATGTATAAGAGAGGGGACAGAGGACATCCCTGCCTTGTCCCATTGGTGATTGTGAAAGGTGATGAAAATGTTCTGACTCACCCCCTGGGCCTTGGGACACCCGGAGCCGGACCCTTTTTGGTGGATGCTGGTGGTTGTAGTCTTCGTGGCGGCGATCCGGTTCCGTGGCTCAGGGCGGTCAAACCAGTGGCGGAACTATTTATGTGGTTTTGATGTTTAAATGTCCGACTACGCCACCCGTGGATTGCGGTCAGAGTGAACCGCCGCTACAGGGCAGACCGCTAAGGCTGGTGTTGTGGGTGCAGCAGAGCGTAGCATAACTCCCCACGGGAGGAGTATAGCCTCAGGGCAGTGTATGCGGAGGATGGGGGTGATGGTGCAGGGCAGCAGCAGTAACGACACGGAGTCAGTGATGCAGTTCAGGGCCTTTACTCACAGTTCTTATTATCCAGACCACGTCTGCAGGTAACGGTTGCCCACGTCGTACTGTGCTCACCAGGTGAGGGGCTCAGACAACTCCCAGATAACTTTGGAGCGCTTCACAGGACCCCCTTTGTGTGTCCTTTGTCTGGCCTTTCTTACCAACACTTCTGTCCGGCTGCCTCGGGCCTCCTCTTGGTAAACTTGGCGCCAGTTTCCCTGACCCTATGTAGTGCCTTCCTAGCGGGTGAAGCAAGGGGCTGCGCCACATAAAATGTCAGAGCCTCCGGTTTCTAGCTGAGGGTCGTTTCCTGCCTCCACTAGTTCGGGGACCGGTCTCCCCCTTTGGCCTGACCCCTCCACGCAGGTGGATTCGGGCGTGCGGTGGCGACTCGCCCGTCCGCACCCCTGGGATCCCTTCATTCCTCGTTCCTGGAGCCTTCTCCGCTCCTCTTCCTTCCTTCTCCCCCTTGCAGGCCTGGGCCTCTGTTACTAGGCCCGCCTCCGGAGCAGAGCTCATGCAGAGCCCCTGCTCCCTGCCACTTCTGCTCAGACTTCTCTGCACTGAACTAAGATGGTGCCCACCTTTTATACTCCCTTCTCAATGCCCCCAGGAACTGCTTCCTCCCTGCTCCTGCACTACAGGGTTCCCCTTCCTCAGTGTTCCCTCCCCCCACTCCAGCCAGGGACAGGGACTGTCGTGCCCATCTCAGGGGCATATTGGTCGCCCTGCCCCACGGCAATGTGGTGTAATGCATGCAGGTGTCGGGTCCTGATCCACACTCCATCCTTATCTGAGAGTGAGATATCACACCTCTGGGTGAGGTGCAATACGTCTGTAGCAACCGAGCCCTCGGTGCTACAGTTCCATTTATCTTCAGCCTAGGTGACGTATTGCGATACAGGGCCGTGATTTTGGCTATAAAAGGGTCCCCTAGACCCCTACCCCAAGCTTTTTAAGAGAATCATATATGGCGTGCCAGGAGACTCTATGGAATGCTTTCTCAGCATCCAACGAGAGTATCTACTTACAAATTTTTAACTGCATCTAGCCCAGGAAATACTTTGTGCCTAGTAGCAGTGTCTGCTAGTCAGCGGATTATCCCGGCTGTTAAGCAAGCTACACCACCTGTAGTTTGGACACTTAATTTTTTCAAAGGAAATGCTTCGGGACCACGGGATACTTAGTGAAGAGCATCAGGAGGCACCCCAAGGCATAGGGGCTGGGACTGGCACTAGGATGCCTTGCGGTGGACAGCCGAGCTCGATCCTTATAAAAGCTTTTTAACTGCAGCAGCTTTAGTGGACGCTACTGGAGCTGGAATTACGCGGCTGCTGGCATGAGACTTGCCCTCCAATAGATCCTTGTAAATGGATTTAAAGTGTATTCATTCAAATTAGAGGGACAATTTAAATTAAAAAGCTTAGAGCTGCCTCCACCACAGGGGGGCTCTCTCGACCCACCAGCGGACAGGCACCAGTATTGGGAGAGGGGGGCTGGCCGTCAGGGTTCACCGCGGCTCTGGCACAAACCCGGCGACACGGAGGTGGCACGTGCAGGAGCGGACTGGCCGTCTCGGCTTCTCACTTTTTGGATTTTAG
Organism: Phyllobates terribilis; assembly: GCF_046119375.1. Classification (NCBI taxonomy): domain Eukaryota; kingdom Metazoa; phylum Chordata; class Amphibia; order Anura; family Dendrobatidae; genus Phyllobates; species Phyllobates terribilis. The sequence goes on from NW_027362769.1 coordinate 291,910,276, forward strand.
AAGGGCATGACATGCCTATATCTGTGTCTCCCCCTCCTTTTACTCCTCCACCTCTTTTCTTTTCGCATGACTATATGTACTTGTCACTTTTCCATGTGTTAGTTGTGTCTTCTGAGCAGTTTGTCAGCTTTTGGACACCTTTGAAGGTGTTTTCTATGTGTTTCTATGTGTTTTTGTTTGCCTGCCATTGGTTTTAACGGTGTTCGAAGGTGTTCGACGAACAGTTCGACGAACAGTTCGGCGAACACACGGGTGTTCGACGAACCGAACCGAACTCGAACACTACGGGTGTGGCTCAACACTAATTATAAGCTGACATCAACCCCAGCCCTATTACCCCACTGCCACCGCTACAGGGCAGTGGGAAGAGCGAGGCTAAGTGCCAGAATTGGCGCATCCCATGGATGCGCCATTTCTGGGGCCGCTGACGGCTGGTGTTTCTAGCCGGGGAGGGGGCCAATATTCATGGCACCCTTCCTGGGCTATTAATATCAGCCCCCAGCTGTCTGCCTAGCCTTTGCTAGCTATTAAATTAGGGGGGACCCCACGTCATTTTTTTGGGGGGTCCCCCATTTTAATAGCTAGTATAGGCTAGGTATTCAGCTGGGGGCTGATATTAGTAGCCTGGGAAGGTCCATGGGTATTACCCCCTTCCCAGGCTTCAAACATCTGCCCCAGCTGTCTGCTTAACCTCCGCTAGAGACTAAAATTACGGGGAACCCCACGCCAATTTTTTTTTTATAAATCCTTTATTTTAACACTAAATGACAAGTACAATAACCAACACTATCACTGTACTTCTTATATATGTGACTGACATGTTTCTATCTATCTAATCTATGTGTGATGCTCTATCTTTCTGTTCTAAATTGTCGGGTACCGCTGCTGAATTGCCGGCCGGCTTCTTTAAAGAGACGGTGCATGAAAACACTATTATTTTTTTAAATAAATCCTTTACACTAAATGACAAGTACAGTAACCAACACTGTCACTGTACTTATTATATATGTGACTGACATGTTTATATCTATCTATCTATGTGTGAAGCTCTATTCTTTCTGTTCTAAATTGTCGGGTTCCGCTGCTGAATTGCCGGCTGGCTTTTTTAAAGAGACAGTGCACGAAAACACTATTATTTTTTTTAATAAATCCTTTACACTAAATGACAAGTACAGTAACCAACACTGTCACTGTACTTCTTATATATGTGACTGTCATGTTTCTATCTATCTAATCTATGTGTGATGCTCTATTCCTTCTTGTCTAAATTGTTGGGTACCGGTGTATGCCGCTGCTGAATTGCCAGCCGGCTTTTTTAAAGAGAGCGTCTTCTGAGCAGTTTGTCAGCTTTTGGACACATTTGAAGGTGCTTTCTATGTGTTTTTGTGTGTTTTTGTTTGCCTGCCATTGGTTTTAACGGTGTTGGACGGTGTTCTAAGGTGTTCGACGAACAGTTCCTCGAACATCCCGGTGTTCGACGAACCGAACCGAACCCGAACACTACAGGGGTGGCTGAACACTAGTCTCTAATCTTCCCTCTCATCTCAAAACTCTAGGAACGCTTGGTCCACTACAGTCTAATCAGCTTTCTCTCAGATAACTCTCTTCTCGACCCTTTACAATCCGATTTCCGCTCCTCACACTCTACTGAAACTGCCCTCACTAAAGTCTCTAATGATCTATTAACTGCTAAATCTAATGGTCACTACTCCCTGCTGTTTCTCCTGGATCTCTCTGACGCTTTTGACACTGTGGATCACCAGCTCCTCCTCACTATGCTCCGCTGTATAGGCCTCAAGGACACCACTCTCTCCTGATTCTCTTCCTATCTCTCTGACTGCTCCTTCACGGTATCTTTTGCTGGCTCTTCTTCCTCTAATCTTCCCCTTACTAATGGGGTTCCACAAGGATCAGTCCTGGGTCTACACCTATTCTCCTTGTAAACTGCCCCTTTTGGACAAACTATCAGCAGATTTGGGTTCCAGTATCATCTCTATGCTGATGACACCCAACTATACATCTATTCATCTGACATCAACCCCACTCTAATACAAAATACCAGTGATTGTCTGTCCGCTGTCTATAACATCATGTCCTCCCTCTATCTGAAATTTAATCTATCCAAAACTGAGCTCCTTATTTTTCCTCCCTCTGCTAACCTACCTATACCTGACTTTTAAAATTCCTTGAGTGGTGCCACCATCACTCCCAAGCAGCAAGCTCGGTGTCTTGGAGTCATATTTGACACACAACTTTCCTTTATTCCCCATATTCAATCACTCACTCGCTCATGTCACCTGCATCTTAAAAACATCTCCAGAATGCGACCTTTTCTCACCTGGGCAGCCAGGGTCATATTTCTATCAGGCCGCTTCACCGACGACTCTACCCTGTGCCAGTCATTGCACTGGTTGCCCATTCACTGCAGAATACAATGCAAACTCATCTCTCTCCCCCACAAAGCTCTCCACAGTTCTGCACTGCCCTGTATCTCATCCCTCATTTCTGTCTATCGCCCTTCCCGTGCCCTCCATTCTGCAACTGATCTAAAACTAACATCCATCCTCCCATGTCTTCAAAAGTGCTTTAAAAACACATCTGTTTAGACAAGCCTATCACCTCAACTCACCAACCTAAATCTTCCCTATTCCCTCCTAAATGTTAATCTTAATTTGCCCCTTCATATTCATCTGTCTCCACATCCTCCATGCACCATATACCACACGGTAACTGCCCTTAAACAGATACTGACTGATGACCATGGTCTACCTATTGTGTCCCCCCATTTCCATATAGATTGTAAGTTGCAAGCAGGGCCCTCACTCCTCATGTAACTGTTGAAATATGATGTATTGTTTATATTGTCTGTACATGTCCCTACTTAATTGTAAAGTGCTGCGCAATATGTTGGCGCTATATAAATAAAAATGATTATTATTATATTATAGCTGTTATGATCTGCAACAAGTACTAAGGAAAGATAGGGGAAAGTTGTCCCTACAGTAAGACTAAGCTGAATCCCTACGATGTAGCGGGCTGCCTGTTACTTGTGAACAGACCCACCTTTGTCCTCGGCTAGCCTGAACGAAGAGCTATAGAAATAAGGGAGGGGTCCCTAAAAGTACTAAGGACTGGGACAAAAATGGGACACATCCTAAACAGAAGTTGTTGCAGAACACAAAAACAAACTGACAAAAAGTACTAGAGGTCCAAGAGGACCAAGCGAACTGACAGAGATAGGCACCGAAGCACCAGGCTATCAAAACAGTCAAACAACACTGAAGTCCAGCACAGCCAGAAGGGCGGAGCTGGAATCTAAAGGCAGATAGTCACGTGACCGCAAAACACAATATAGAAAAAACTAACAGGAGGGTTCTAACAGTACCCCCTCTTTTATGAGGATCCTCCGGATCCTCCAGGCCCAGGCCTATCCGGAAACCTCCTGTGGAAAGCTTTAACAAGCCTAGGAGCAGAGACATCATCCGTCCTTACCCAAGAGTTGTCTTCGGGACCAAAACCCTTCCAGGAGACAAGATACTGTAATCTCCCTCTATGCCATCTAGAATTCAAGATACGCGAAATTTCAAATTCGTCGTCTTCCACCACAGGAGGAACTGTGACAGCTTCGTCCCAATCAGACACGTCAGACCTTTTCAACAAGGAAACATGAAACACAGGATTAATCTTCCAGGAAGTAGGGACATCCAACCTAACAGCAGACTGGTTAACAACCTGAAGCACTTTAAATGGACCCACAAACTTAGGACCCAGTTCTTTAGAGGGAATCCTCAACCGCAGGTTCTTCGAGGACAACCAAACCATGTCACCCACAGTAAACAAAACCTCTTTACGTTTCCTGTCAAAATATTTCTTGGACTTCATGTTAGCCTCTTGAAGGTTGCAACGTACATTAGTACAAACTCTCTCCAAATCACTGGAAAAATTCTCCTCCTCCGGCACCGCCGACCCCAATTTGGAGAACGAACCAAAAGACGGATGTCTCCCAGTACAACAAAAAAAAGAACACCCAGCAGAGGAGGATGTATGATTGTTAAGAGCAAATTCTGCGAGAGGCAGAAACTCAGACCACACCTCTTAATTGTCAGCCACAAAACAACGCAAAAACTGTTCAACATCCTGGTTCTTTCTTTCAGTCTGTCCATTAGACTCAGGATGATACCCAGACAAAAATGACAAATGGACTCCCAACCTGTCACAAAATGCAAGCCAAAAGCGAGCCTCAAATTGAGGTCCTCTATCAGAAACAATATCCGTGGGAACGCCATGGAGCTTGACAATCTCCTTAACAAACGCCTTAGCGAGTGTTTTGGCGCAGGGCAACTTAATGAATGGAACCAAATGACACATCTTACTAAAACGGTCCACGAACACCCAGATGACAGTAAAACCCTCAGACACAGGAAGATCAGTAATAAAATCCATTGTGAGATGAGTCCAAGGCGCACTAGGAACGTCCAGAGGGCAAAACAACCCCGCAGCAGGAGTATGTGAAGCCTTTGACCTAGCACACACAGTACACTGACGCACCCACTTGATGACTTCTTTCTGCCATCCAGGCCACCAAAAACTGCGACTGATAAGTCTCTTAGTCTCTGAAATTCCTGGATGACCTGCAACCGAGACTCATGACACTCCACAAACAAATCTCTCCTAAAGGCTCTAGGCATGAACAACCTCCCATGAGGAGTGTTAGATGGAGCATCATCTTGAGCTTTCAGAATCCCATTCTCCAAAACGGAGTCCAATGCCGCCACCACAACTCCTTTCTGTAAAACGCTCTCCTCCTCCTCGGCACCGACCATAGGAGAGAAGCTGCGAGATAAAGCATCGGCTTTAACATTCTTAGTACCAGGGATATAGGTAACAGAAAAATGAAACCGAGAAAAAAAAAGTGCCCACCTAGCTTGACGGGCATTCAAGCGCTTGGCAGCATCCAGATAGATCAAATTCTTATGATCTGTGAAAACCTGAATAGGAAATCTAGCGCCTTCCAAAAAATGACCCCAATGTTCAAACGCAAGTTTAATAGCCAGCAACTCCCAATTTCCAACATCATAATTCAGTTCGGTTTCTGAATTTTTTTTCGAAAAGAAGGCACAAGGATGTACTCCACCCTTGTTCTCCTGAGACAAAACTGCTCCGACCCCCACCGATGAAGCATCGACCTCGACCAAAAAAGGTAGGAATTACGTACGGTAATCTTATTAATTTCACGAAAATCCAGACATGGACGTAAACTGCCGTCCTTTTTTTTAACAAGAAAAATCCAACTGCCACAGCCGACTTAGAAGGTCTAATGTGACCAGCAGCCAAGCTAGTCTGTATGTACTCCTCCAAGGCCTTTCTTTCAGGGATAGTCAGATTAAACAAGTGATTCTTGGGAAGAGTAGCTCCACGAACAAACTCAGTGGCACAGTCATAATCCCTATGAGGAGGTAAAACTTGCGACTCCTCGTCCGAAAAAACCCTCCAAAAATCTTGAATAGGTTCCGGTAATTCCCCTTTTTCCACAGCCGCAATGCGACCATTACAACATTTATCATAGCACTTCGGGCTCCAAGACTTAATCACATTAGTCGACCAGTCAAGTAAAGGATTGTGCAGTTTTAACCAAGGCAAACCTAAAACAACTGGGGAGAGCAAATTGTCCAAAACAACCAAGTCCAAAATTTCTTGATGAACTCCATTGATAGTGAAGGGAAATGCAGCAGTCTTGTGAGTAATACATTTCAAAGGAGTGTTATCAATTGCAATCACAGAAATAGGTGATGATAAAGGGTTGGCTTTCAATTTAAGGTTTTCCAAAAACCCTTTATCAATCACATTAAGTGTTGAACCACAATCCACAAATACCTGAAATTCAATCAAATCTCCCTGCAAAGTAGTAGTCCCAGAAAGAAATACTCCTGCAGAGGGTAAACAAGCTATACGGGTGTACCTGACCTTTTTTTTTTTCTTTACTTAAACGACGCTCACAATACTTAATCAAATGGTCAGCTTTACCACAATAAAGACACAAACTCTTGATAAACCTTCGGTCTCTTTCCTGAGAGCGGAGTGACATCGCCCCAACCTCCATCAGTTCTCCACCATCGGAGCAGATTTTCTGGGGACTAGGACCAGATGTTACAGGAGTTTTTACTTCATTGAGCCTGCACCTCAGTCTCCTGTCAATATGAACAGCTAACTGCATAGCATCCTGCACAGTCTCAGGTGTAGGGAATGCAATTTGTAAATTCTTAACCCTTTCACTCAGACCAGCAAGAAATAAACATCTCAGCGCCTGATCATTCCACTTAACTTCTGAAGCCCACCTTCTAAAGTGTGTGCAATAAATTTCAACATCATCTGACCCCTGATTCAAACATCTGAGTTCTGATTAGTGTTGAGTCACCCCCGTAGTGTTCGAGTTCGGTTCGGTTCGTCGAACACCCTTGTGTTCGCCGAACTGTTCGTCGAACTGTTCGTCGAACACCTTCGAACACCATTAAAACCAATGGCAGGCAAACAAAAACACATAGAAACACATAGAAAACACCTTCAAAGGTGTCCAAAAGCTGACAAACTGCTCAGAAGACATAACTAACACATGGAAAAGTGACAAGTACATATAGTCATGCGAAAAGAAAAGAGGTGGAGGAGTAAAAGGAGGGGGAGACACAGATATAGGCATTTCATGCCCTTCTAAAATCCAAAAAGTGAGAAGCCGACACGGCCAGTCCGTTCCTGCCCGTGCCACCTCCGTTTGTGCCAGAGCCGCGGTGGACCCTGACGGCCAGCCCCCCTCTCCCAATACTGGTGCCTGTCCGCTGGTGGATCGAGCGAGCCCCCCTGTGGTGGAGGCAGCTCTAAGCTTTTTAATTTAAATTGTCTCTCTAATTTGAATGAATACACTTTAAATCCTTTTACAAGGATCTATTGGAGGGCAAGTCTCATGCCAGCAGCCGCGTAATTCCAGCTCCAGTAGCGTCCACTAAAGATGCTGCAGTTAAAAAGCTTTTATAAGGATTGAGCTCGGCTGTCCACCGCAAGGCGTCCTACCACCAGTCCCAGCCCCTATGCCTTGGGGTGCCTCCTGATGCTCTTCACTGAGTACCCCGTGGTCCCGAAGCTTTTCCTTTGAAAAAATTAAGTGTCCAAACTACAGGTGGTGTAGCTTGCTTAGCAGCCGGGATAATCCGCTGACTAGCAGACTCTGCTACTAGGCACAAAGTATTTCCTGGGCTAGATGCAGTTAAAAATTTGTAATTAGATACTCTCTTTGGATGCTGAGAAAGCATTCCATAGAGTCTCCTGGCACGCCATATATTATTCTCTTAAAAAGCTTGGGGTAGGGGTCTAGGGGACCCTTTTATAGCCAAAATCACGGCCCTGTATCGCAATGCGTCACCTAGGCTGAAGATAAATGGAACTGTAGCACCCCGAGGGCTCGGTTGCTGCAGAGGTATTGCACCTCACCCAGAGGTGTGATATCTCACTCTCAGGTAAGGATGGAGTGTGGATCAGGACCCCGACACCTGCATGCATTACACCACATTGCCGTGGGGCAGGGTGACCGATATGCCCCTGAGATGGGCACGACAGTCCCTGTCCCTGGCTGGAGTGGGGGGAGGGAACACTGAGGAAGGGGAACCCTGTAGTGCAGGAGCAGGGAGGAAGCAGTTCCTGGGTGCACTGAGAAGGGAGTATAAAAGGTGGGCACCATCTTAGTTCAGTGCAGAGAAGTCTGAGCAGAAGTGACAGGGAGCAGGGGCTCTGCATGAGCTCTGCTCCAGAGGCGGGCCTAGTAACAGAGGCCCAGGCCTGGAAGAGGGAGAAGGAAGGAAGAGGAGCGGAGAAGGCTCCAGGAATGAGGAACGATCCCAGGGGTGTGGACGGGCGAGTCGCCACCGCACGCCCGAATCCACCTGCGTGGAGGGGTCAGGCCAAAGGGGGAGACCAGTCCCCAAAGCTAGTGGAGGTGGGAAACGACCCTCAGCTAGAAACCGGAGGCTGTGACATTTTATGTGGCGCAGCCCCTCGCTACACCCGCTAGGAAGGCAGCACATAGGGTCAGGGAAACTGGCGCCAAGTTTACCAAGAGGAGGCCCGAGGCAGCCGGACTGAAGGGTTGGTAAGAAAGGCCAGACAAAGGACACACAAAGGGGGTCCTGTGAAGCGCTCCAAAGTTATCTGGGAGTTGTCTAAGCCCCTCATCTGGTGAGCACAGTACGACGTGGGCAGCCGTTACCTGCAGAAGTGGTCTGGATAATAAGAACTGTGAGAAAAGGCCCTTGACTGCATCACTGACTCCGTGTTCTTACTGCTGCTGCCCTGCACCATCACCCCCATCCTCCGCATACACTGCCCTGAGGCTATACTCCTCCCGTGGGGAGTTATGCTACGCTCTGCTGCACCCACAACACCAGCCTCAGCGGTCTGCCCTGCAGCGGCGGTTCACTCTGACCACAATCCACGGGTGGCGTAGTCGTACATTTAAACATCAAAACCACATAAATAGTTCCGCCACTGGCTTGACCGCCCTGAGCCACGGAACCGGATCGGAGCCACGGAGACTACAACCACCAGCATCCACCAAAAAGATGTCCCAAGGCCCAGGGGGCACGTCAGAACATTTTCATCACCTTTCCTAATCACCAATGGGACAAGGCAGGGATGTCCTCTGTCCCCTCTCTTATACATCCTAGTGACGGAGCACCTGCTCTCATCAATTCGCCATAACCCCAATATTAGGTCGATTGAGGTGGGAGGCACCGAGTACAAGTGCTCTCTATTTGCTGATGATGTCCTAGTATATATCACTCAATCACATATATCCATCCTTGCTGTTATGGCTGAAATAGATCACTTTGTTACATGGTCAAATTTTAAAATCAATACAGCGAAGTCTGAGGCCCTCGATGTCTCCCTCCCCAAATCCATACAGGATTCCATCCAGTCCAACTTTCCCTTTGCCTGGCCCTCACAGGGTATCAAATTCTTAGGAATTCCTATTCATAGAGACCTCTCCCATATATGTTATCTTAATTTTGGGCCCTTTATTGAACAACTCCATACAGACCACGGTTGGCAAGTTAGAACTGTAAGATTCACTACGTGAACCACTGGTGTTTTGTGGAAAAGCACATGTACACTGTGTTCCAAATTATTATGCAGAAAGTGTTTAGGAGTGATAAGGTAAGAATTTGTTTGTTTGTCAGTTAAACTCATTGATGGTGATGTGTGTCAGGGCTCTTTATATCACTGTAAGCAATTGCAGACACCTGTGCTACTTAGTTTGGCAGGTGTGTCCAATGAACGGCATGACTACTTAAGAAGGCTGTTCCACATTATTAAGCAGCCTACATTTTCTGCCAAAATGGGAAAGAAAAAGGATGTGTAGGCTGCTGAGAAGCAACAAATTGTGGAGTGTTTAGGTCAAGACATGACTACAATCAACATTGTGCGATGATCAAGATGAAGTGTCTTGGCAATCAAGAAGTATGTAGCTGATTCACAGTACACACGTGTGCATGCTGATAAGGGCAAATTGAGGACTTTCCTACAGGCAATTACGTCAGGTTAAAAGAGCAGCGGCAAAAAAGCCTTGTCATAGCAGCAGACAAGTTTTGAAGCTGCTGGTGCCTCCAACATCCCCCGAACAACAAGATGCAGGGTCCTTCAGAGGTTTGCAGCTGTGCGTACGCCATCCTGTCGACCTCCTCTATCCACTGCACACAAGCAGAAACGGCTCCAGTGGGCCAAACATTACATGAAGACTGATTTCAAAACTGTTTTGTTCACGGATGAGTGCCATGCAACGCTCGATGGTCCAGATGGATGGAGTGGAGGATGGCTGGTTGATGGACACCCCACGCAAACACGGCTACAGCGCCAACAAGGAGGAGGTGGAGTAATGTTTTGGGCTGGAATCATGGGGAGAGAGATTGTCGGCCCCTTTAGGATCCCTGAAGGGGTAAAGATGAACTCCATAATGTATGTGGAGTTTCTCAAACAGCACTTCCTGCCAAGGTTCAAGAAGAAGAACCGTGTATTCCGCAGCAAGATCATTTTCATGCATGATAATACACCGTCTCATGCTGCACATAACACATCTGCATCTCTGGCTGATATGGGCATAAAAGGGGACAAACTTATGGTGTGACCCCATGCTCCCCTTCCGCACCGTCCCCTGAAGACCTGGGGGCCCCTGTTGCCACAGAAGCTATCGCGGCGGATACCGCAGGCCTAACCGGCCGCTGGGGCATAGACCGCTCACCTTCCTCAAGCTCCGCTGCAGCTATGGCTCTGGCCCCATCGGGATGTTTTCCTCCCTCAGCCGAGGGGGACGCTTCCTCCGGCATCCGACTCCAGCACCACAGGCGAAGCTCGGGGACTAGCAGGCCCAGCTGCGGATCAGGCCTAGTGGCCCAGTGGACAGCTACTGGGGGTTGGGGCAACGGCTCACGGGCAGTGCCCGCAGGTGAATGGCTCCCAGCCACGGCCCCTAGGGTGGTAATCTCCAGGAGTGCCTCCTCACTGCTCGACTCACGCATGTCGTCAGACTCTGGGGCTGCCATCTTCTCAAGACGTCCGCTGCCGTACCTCCCTCCCCTTGCGTGCCGGGCAGAAAATGGCGCCGGTCGCTTACCGATGATGCGCTTCCTGCGCGTCCAGCTCCGCCTCTTCCTGGGCCGGCTTTCTGACGCGACCGCCGTGTCACTCGTCACTCTTGGCAGCTCCGCCTTAAGCCGCGCCCCTTCTCTGTGCGCGCTGATACTCACGGGGCCGGACTTCACTTTACGTGGCGCCTTCTTTCTCACTGGACGTCCCATCCTGGGACGCATCTTCACTGCTGGGCCCATCCTTCTTCTGGCCGGAACTCCTAGGGGCTGGACATCTTTTCGCGCTCTCCGGCGCCGTCCTCTCCCACGATAGGCGGTTCTTCTCCCGGACTTTACCGCCATTGTCACCATCTTGGAATCCATGCTTCAGGCCGCATGCCTTCCAACACATTCTCCTCAGTGTTCTGCGTCGGCACTTCCCCGCTTTCTTCATGCGAGGAGCTCGCATCCTGCCGACTACACCAAATGTAAGGTGCCCCAGCGAGGTAGTCTTGGGCGAGCTGTAGCCCCCTCTCGCTCTGGCACCCTACAGACAATACGTGTCCTCCCTCTGAAGTGTGGCTGTGTATGTGATGCTCTTCACTTACTTCAAGCCATCCGATCGTGGCTGTCTCCAGGCATTTCTCTTCTGGGACCAGGGCAGCAATAAATTCAGAGGACACGAGGTTCTTAACCAGAACTTGAACTTTACTTGGGGAAGAGGAATATATACAATATTTACAGGCAGATATAATGGATAAGGCCCGACAGGTTATCATCTCTCTCACAGGCGTTGGTAACTCCTTCAGCCCTGGTTCCCTCTTTAAATGAAGCATCTCTGTGACTCCAATCTCTGGCCCAAGAGACTCTTCTGCAATATCAACAGTGATCGGGATCCGATATCTCTCCCCCACGTCTTAGTCTGGAGTCCTATTTATCTTCCTCTGCTTCCTGCAGACTAGAAGTACCCCGGGTCCTCACTACCTTTGATGAGTTTCTCTGGCCGGCTATCAGGACTCTTGCTCTTGCGTAGGGAGACTTTCACACTGGTGATCCCACTGTCTGAGGGTATGGAGCTCCCGTCTACCCTAGCAGCCACATATATTAGCTGCCCGTACAATTCACTGTCCTATCTCTTACTGAGTATCTCCTCCTGCTTTCTGGAAACTTGAGTAGGAATTTTCCTAAAGTGCCCACCCTCGGTGAGCTGTCATCACACAGCATTAACTCATCATTGTCTGTAACCCTGCTAGCAGACTCAACCTGACATCTGCACCCAGAACAGTGGCATCTTGTGGCTGTTTACAGGTACTGCAGCCCACAAGGAATTATGCCAGGAACAAGCTCTATGTCACTCAAGGCTTGATCAGGGCACTAAGTTCCCCCTCTACTCTACTGACTGAACTGTTGGTAGACCAAGCTAAGGGGTTAGCTTTAGTGGTCCAGAGAGGTCTGACTTCAGGAACACTTCCTTTAACTATCTCAGTGCCAAGGGAAGGCTATGCCCTTCCCCACTATTACACCTGTACAGACTAGAAAGGCCCTAGCTGCCTAACTAAAAAAGCACCACCTCGAACCTGGCTTCCTAAAAGGCCATCGAGGAGTTTCTCATATCTTCTGAGGAACCAGAAGGGAGGCACCAACACACTACCAACAATGGAAAAGAAAAGTGTGAGGAGAGATGCGAGAAACTAAGACACATTCAAAAAAGGTGGAGAGGTGAAAGTTAAGGAGTACCAAAAATAAAAGGAACAAGAAAACCTCCCAAGAACCTAACAGTGGTAAGAAGAAAAGTTGCTGAGAGGGAAAGCAAACCAACTTGCAGCAAGAATACAACTGTAGTTTACCAAACAAGCACGATAAACCCCTAAGATAAAGAGCTGGAACTCCTAAGCAGAGAAGTAATACATTATTTAAGTCACACCCAGAACATGATGGTGCAAACCAAAATAGGAAAATGGAAAACACCTGAAAAGTAGCAAACAAAAAAGGGATAATAAGGACAAAGGAATAACCAGCATTTGGATAGGGAAGGAAAGAGCCATAGCTCAACGGGAAGAAGAGCTGACCTTAAAGCAATAGGTCACCAGATCGAATTCCCAAACTGAGCCATGACATAAATTAAGGTTCTCATCGAAGAAAGGTCACTTTTTTTGTGGTTGATGGGCTCTCATATATTGGCCAATTTATGCGCTTTGTACCTTCATTTTATAAATATATTCTATATAGACATAATGCAGTACAAACTTAATATAGTCTGTTTGCATACATCTTAGCTCTTATAGAGTGCTGCTGTATTCTTTTGTTTGATAAACATCTTCCTCAAGTAGCACAAATGAACATGAAATTGTATTGAATAAGAAATACGTATCTGTTGACAAACAGTATTCTTTTTGCATTTCAGCAAATGGTCAAATATTAAATATATTAATAATATATAATATAATATATACACTGTGTGCAGAATTATTAGGCAAGTTGTATTTTAGAGGATTATTTTTATTATTGATCAACAACTATGTTCCCAATCAACCCAAAAGACTCATAAATATCCAAGCTTAATATTTTTGGAAGTTGGAGTGGTTTTTTTTTTAGATTTGGCTATTTTAGGAGAATATCTGTTTGTGCAGGTAACTATTACTGTGCAGAATTATTAGGCAACTTAATAAAAACCAAATATAATCCCATCTCACTTGTTTATTTTCACCAGGTAAACCAATATCAGTGCACAAAATTTAGAAATAAACATTTCTGACATGCAAAAACAAAAACAAAAAAAATTAGTGATCAGTATAGCCACCTTTCTTTATGACACTCAACAGCCTTCCATCCATAGATTCTGTCAGTTGCTTGATCTGTTTTCGATCAACATTGCGTGCAGCAGCCACCACAGCCTCCCAGACACTGTTCCGAGAAGTGTACTGTTTTCCCTCCCTGTAGATCTCACATTTTATGATGGACCACAGGTTCTCTATGAGGTTCAGATCAGGTGAACAAGGGGGCCATGTCATTATTTTTTCTTCTTTTAGACCTTTACTAGCCAGCCACACTGTGGAGTAGTTGGATGCATGTGATGGAGCATTGTCCTGCATGAAAATCATGTTTTTCTTGAACGATACCGACTTCTTCGTGTACCACTGCTTGAAGAAGTTGTCTTCCAGAAACTGGCTGTAGGTCTGGGAGTTGAGCTTCACTCCATCCTCAACCCGAAAAGGTCCCACAAGTTCATCTTTGATGATACCAGCCCATACCAGTACCCCACCTCCACCTTGCTGGCATCTGACTCGGAGTGGAGCTCTCTGCCCTTTATTGGTCCAGCCTCTGGCCCATCCATCTGGCCCATCAAGAGTCACCCTCATTTCATCAGTCCATAAAACCTTTGAAAAATCAGTCTTAAGATATTGCTTGGCCCATTCTTGACGTTTTATCATATGTTTCTTGTTCAAAGGTGGTCGTTTTTCAGCCTTCCTTACCTTGGCCATGTCCCTGAGTATCGCACACCTTGTGCTTTTTGATACTCCAGTAACGTTGCAGCTCTGATATATGGCAAAACTGGTGGCGAATGGCATCTTGGCAGCTTCATGCTTGATTTTCCTCAATTCGTGGGCAGTTACTTTGCGCATTTTTTGGCCAACACGCTTCTTGCGACCCTGTTGGCTATTTGCCATGAAACGCTTGATTGTTCAGTGATCTCGCTTCAAAAGTTTGGAAATTTCAAGACTGCTGCATCCCTCTGCAAAACATCTCACAATTTTGGACTTTTCAGAGTCCGTCAAATCTCTCTTCTGACCCATTTTGCCAAAGGAAAGGAAGTTGCCTAATAATTAAGCACACCTTATATAGGGTGTTGATGTCATTAGACAACACTCCTCCTCATTACAGAGATGCACATCACCAGATTTACTTAATTGGTAGTTAGCTCTCAAGCCTATGCAGCTTGGAGTAGGACAACATGTATAAAAAGTATTGAAGTGATCAAAATACGCATTTGCCTAATAATTCTGCACGTGTTGTGTGGGTATATATACAGTACAGACCAAAAGTTTGGACACACCTTCTCATTTAAAGATTTTTCTGTATTTTCATGACTATGAAAATTGTACATTCACACTGAAGGTATCAAAACTATGAATTAACACATGTGGAATTATATACTTAACAAAAAAGTGTGAAACAGCTGAAAATATGTCTTATATTCTAGGTTCTTCAAAGTAGCCACCTTCTGCTTTGATGACTGCTTTGCACACTCTTGGCATTCTCTTGATGAGCTTTAAGAGGTAGTCACCGGAAATGGTTTTCACTTCACAGGTGTGCCCTGTCAGGATTAATAAGTGGGATTACTTGCCTTATAAATGGGGTTGGGACCATCAGTTGTGTTGTACAGAAGTCTGGTGGATACACAGCTGATAGTCCTACTGAATAGACTGTTAGAATTTGTATTATGGCAAGAAAAAAGCAGCTAAGTAAAGAAAAACGAGTGGCCATCATTACTTTAAGAAATGAAGGTCAGTCAGTGCGAAAAATTGGGAAAACTTTGAAAGTGTCCCCAAGTGCAGTTGCAAAGACCATCAAGCGCTACAAAGAAACTGGCTCACATGAGGACCGCCCCAGGAAAGGAAGACCAAGAGTCACCTCTGCTTCTGAGGATAAGTTTATCCGAGTCAGCAGCCTCAGAAATCGCAGGTTAACAGCAGCTCAGATTAGAGACCAGGTCAATGCCACACAGAGGTCTAGCAGCAGACACATCTCTACAACAACTGTTAAGAGGAGACTTTGTGCAGCAGGCCTTCATGGTAAAATAGCTGCTAGGAAACCACTGCTAAGGACAGGCAACAAGCAGAAGAGACTTGTTTGGGCTAAAGAACACAAGGGATGGACATTAGACCAGTGGAAATCTGTGCTTTGGTCTGATGAGTCCAAATTTGAGATCTTTGGTTCCAACCACCGTGTCTTTGTGCGACGCAGAAAAGGTGAACGGATGGACTCTACATGCCTGGTTCCCACCGTGAAGCATGGAGGAGGAGTTGTGATGGTGTGGGGGGGCTTTGCTGGTGACACTGTTGGGGATTTATTCAAAATTGAAGGCATACTGAACCAGCATGGCTACCACAGCATCTTGCAGCGACATGCTATTCCATCCGGTTTGCATTTAGTTGGACCATCATTTATTTTTCAACAGGACAATGACCCCAAACACACCTCCAGGCTGTGTAAGGGCTATTTGACCAAGAAGGAGAGTGATGGGGGGCTACGCCAGATGACCTGGCCTCCACAGTCACCAGACCTGAACCCAATCGAGATGGTTTGGGGTGAGCTGGACCGCAGAGTGAAGGCAAAAGGGCCAACAAGTGCTAAGCATCTCTGGGAACTCCTTCAACATTGTTGGAAGACCATTTCCGGTGACTACCTCTTGAAGTTCATCAAGAGAATGCCAAGAGTGTGCAAAGCAGTCATCAAAGCAAAAGGTGGCTACTCTGAAGAACCTAGAATATAAGACATATTTTCAGTTGTTTCACACTCTTTTGTTAAGTATATAATTCCACATGTGGTAATTCATAGTTTTGATGCCTTCAGTGTGAATGTACAATTTTCATAGTCATGAAAATACAGAAAAATCTTTAAATGAGAAGCTGTGTCCAAACTTTTGGTCTGTACTGTATGTATATATTTATATATATATTTGTATTTAATATATATATGTATTTAATATATACCCTCCAGCTTGTCAGTATATTTCTTGTAAAGAGTTGTTTCTTTACATTTTTAAATCTATTTGTGTTCATATTTAAGTTCATATGAGTTACAACAAGGCTGTGTCTGGATACTGTTTTTTTTTGCCAAAACAAAAAAAAACATGGCTGGGTGCATTTTCTGTTCTGTAGAATAAACTGTATTCAGACCTACAGTACATACATATACAGTGAAGGAAATAATTATTTGATCCTTTGCTGTTTTTGTAGGTTTGCCCACTACAAAGACATGAACAGTCTATAATTTTAAGGGTAGGTTAATTTTAACATTGAGAGATAGAATATTCAAAAAGTCGCATTGTATAAATGAGATACTTTTTTTTTTGCATTTTGCAGTGAGAAACAAGTATTTGATCCCCTACAAACCATTATGAGTTCTGGCTCCTGCAGACCAGTTAGACACTCCTAATCAATTTGTTACCTGCATTAAAGATGGCTGTCTTACTTAGTCACCTGTATAAAAGACTCCTGTCCACAGACTCAATTAATCAGTCAGACTCTAACCTCTACAACATGGGAAAGACCAAAGAGCTTTCTAAGGATGTCAGGGACAAGATCATAGACCTGCAAAAAGCTGGAATGGGCTTCAAAACCATAAGTAAAAGGAGAAGACATTGAGTGACTTATTTAGAAGGATAATCTTTATTAATACATAAATATCAAGAAATCACAGCATTTTAAAGATAGAGAGACATATGATCAGGAAATAGCAGCATTGAACAACTGGTGACCTCCACCACATATATCCATACCATGTATATCAGTTGTGGAGTGAGGGCTCCCAAGGTAAGGTAAGTAGCATAAAAGAAAGTGAAAGTAAGACAGCTGGGAAACAATCATTAGCATTATAGCTGGGACTAAATTCCATCCACATTATACCCACAGTCAATAATTTCAATAGAACCTTACCAGAGGATAAGACCCAAAGTTTAAAGTGCTAAGTGCAGGAACCCATGGAAAGAGCCACCTCAACGCGTGTTTCGCCTCATGCAATGTGGCTTTCTCAAGAAAGGCCTCTAAGACAGCTGTTTCCCAGCTGTCTTACTTTCACTTTCTTTTATGCTACTTACCTTACCTTGGGAGCCCTCACTCCACAACTGATAAACATGGTATGGATATATGTGGGGGAGGTCACCAGTTGTTCAATGCTGCTATTTCCTGATCCTATGTCTCTCTATCTTTAAAATGCTGTGATTTCTTAATATTTATGTATTAATAAAGATTATCCTTCTAAATAAGTCACTCCATGTCTTCTCCTTGTTCTTAAGATATTTTTGGAGTGGAGTTTTTGCTGACCTAGATTATATGGTTTAACAGCTATGCTTGCTCTTGTGCATCTAATTAAGGCTGTTGCATGTATGTTAAAACCATAAGTAAGATGCTGGGTGAGAAGGAGACAACTGTTGTTGCAATAGTAAGAAAAATACAAAATGACTGTCAATTGACATCGATCTGGGGCACCATGCAAAATCTCACCTCAAGGGGGATCCTTGATCATGAGGACGGTGAGAGATCAGCCTAAAACTACATGAGGAGAACTTGTTAATGATCTCAAGGCAGCTGGGACCACAGTCACCAAGAAAACCATTGGTAGCACATTACTCCTTAAAGGTTTAAAATCCTGCAGTGCCCACGAGATCCCCCTGCTCAAGTAGGCACATGTACAGGCTCGTCTGAAGTTTGCCAATGAACACCTGGATGATTCTGTGAGTTACTGGGAGAAAGTGCTGTCGTCAGATGAGAAAAATTGAGCTCTTTGGCATTAACTCAACTCGCTGTGTTTGGAGGAAGAGAAATGCTGCCTATGACCCAAAGAACACCATCCCCACTGTCAAGCATGAAGGTGGAAACATTATGTTTTGGGGGTGTTCCTCTGCTAAGGGCACAGGACTACTTCACCGCATCAATAGGAGAATGGATGGACCCATGTACCATAAAATCCTGAGTGACAACCTCCTTACCTCCGCCAGGACATTAAAAATTGGTCATGGCTGGGTCATACAACCAAGGCAACAAAGGAGTGGCTCAAAAAGAAGCACATTAAGGTCATGAAATGGCCTAGCCAGTTTCCAGACCTTAATCCCATAGAAAACTTATGGAGGGAGTTGAAACTCCGAGCTGCCAAGCAGCAACCTCAAAATCTGAACGAATTAGAGATGATCTGCAAAGAGGAATGGACCAAAATTCCTCCTGACATGTGCGCAAACCTCATCAACAACTGCAAAAAACGTCTGACTGCTGTGCTTGTCAACAAGGGCTTTGCCTTCAAGTATTAAGTGTTTACCAGAGGAATCAAATACTTATTTCTCACTGCAATATGCAAATAAATTTATCTGATTTATGCAATGTGATTTTCTTGATTTTTTGGGGGATATTCTATCTCTCAATGTAAAATTAACCTACCCTTAAAATTATTGACTGTTCATGTCTTTGTCAAAGGGCAAACTTACAAAAACAGCAAGGGATCTAATAATTATTTCTTTCACTGTATATATATATACATATACAGTGAGGAAAATAAGTATTTGATACACTGCGGATTTTGCAAGTTTTCCCACATACAAAAAATGGAGAGGTCTGTAATTTTTATTGTAGGTTCTGTGAGAGACAGAATCTTAAAAAAATCCAGAAAATCACATTGTATGATTTTTACATAATTAATTTGCATTTTATTGTATGAAATAATTATTTGATACAATAGAAGAACAGAACTGAATATTTCGTACAGAAACATTTGTTTGCAATTACAGAGGCCCTGTAGGTCTTGACCAAGTTTGCACACTCTGCAGCAAGGATTTTGGCCCACTCCTCCATACAGATCTTCTCTAGATCTTTCCGGTTTTGGGGCTGTCACTGGGCAACATTGAGTTTCAGCTCCGTCCAAAGATTTTCTATTAGGTTCAGGTCTGGAGACTGGCTAAGTCACTCCAGGACATTGAAATGCTTCTTATGGAGCCACTCCTTAGTTGTCCTGGCTGTGTGTTCCTGGTCATTGTCATGCTGGAAGACCCAGTCATGACCAATCTTCAAATTCTGTTACTGAGGGAAGAAGGTTGTTGGCCAAAATTTCATGATACATGATTTCATCCATCCTCCCATAAATACGGTGTAGTCATCCTGTCCCATTTGCAGAAAAGTACCCCTAAAGAATAGTGTTTCCCCCACCATGCTTCACGGTTGGCATGGTGTTCTGTGGGTTGTACTCATCCTTTTTCTTGCTCCGGACATGGTGAGTGGAGTTGATACCAAAAAGTTCTATTTTGGTCTCATCTGACCAAATCACCTTCTCCCATACCTCCTCTGGATCAGCCAGATGGTCATTAGCAAACTTTAAATGGGCCTGGACATGGGTTGGTGTGAGCAGGGAGACCTTGCGTGCCCTTCAGAATTTTAATCCATAAAGTTGTAGTGTGTTACTAATAGTAATGTTTGAGACTGTGGTCCCAGCTCTCTTCAGTTCATTGACCAGGTCCTCCTGTGTAGTTCTGGGCTAATTCCTGACCTTTCTCAGAATCATCCATACTCCACGAGGCGATATCCTGCATGGAGCCCCAGACTGAGGAAGACTGACAGTAATCTTGTATTTCTTCCATTTTCTAATAATTGTGCCAACAGTTGTTGCCTTCTCACCAAGCTGCTTGCCTGTTGACCTGTAGTCCATCCCATACTTGTGCAGGTGTACAATTTTGTCCCTGGTGTCTTTAGACAGCTCTTTCGTCTTGGCCATGGTGGAGAAGTTGGAGTTTGATTGTTTGAGTGTGTGGACAGGTGTCTTTTATACAGGTAACGAGTTCAAACAGGTGCAATTAATACAGGTAATGAGTGCAGAGTTGTTAGGCGCCAGGCAGTTGCTTGATCTGAAATGGGTTCAGAATCATCAGTGGATTCTGTGGTCTCCCATTCAGGTCCTGCCAGGGCTGATGTTGCACAGCATCGCCGTCGGTCCCAACGCCTAGCTAGTGCATGAGATGTGCAAGTTGTATCTCGGGTGTTTGTGCCTAGCTCTTTGAAGTATAGGTTGCGGAGGGAGTCAGGGCTCCGGCAGCCTAAGTCCAAGATGCATCGCACTGAGCATGCCCGTGACATGACGGACCGTGATTGGTGGTTCAGGAACCAGCTGGTCCGGTGACCTGGCACCGCCTGATTGGTCACAGGTGATGTCACCAATGGTGCGACAGTGGGGCAGGGCTTAGTTTTTAAAAGGCTCGCCCACAAACATGGTGGCGCGCTCAAATCATTTGAGCTGGTTGTTTGTGGTGTGCACGCTTTCCTCTTGAGCTCCTCGAAGAGCCATATTGAGCGGGTCTGCTCTGACCGGTAGCACGCCGGCTGAGTGCTCGAATACCCGGCGGGAATCACACCCGCACACTAGCGCCAACTCCTATAGCGTAGCTACTGCTTCTTCCCTGGTCACACGTCTCCCTGCGGTTCTTGGAGATTGTGTGAACCGTTATACCCGCACAACTAGCGCCAACTCCTATAGCGGAGTGCCTGTATCGAAGACAGGGCTACTGCTTCTTCCCTGGTCACATGTCTCCCTGCGGTTCTTGGAGATTGTGTGAACCATTATACCCTTCCGTGTGCAGTAACACGGAGGGGTTAGGCAGTTTGTAGGTGCGTCTCCGGATGCTCATCTTCCGTGCAGTTAACGGAGATAGAGCGTACCGCTTTACCTGGTTCCGTGTGTTGTTAACACGGAAGGGTTATCATTTTAGTTGGTTACTTCCCTTTCCACCCGGAAAGTGTTTGGCAGCAGTCCACAAGGCTGCATCGCGGATCCAGGGGTCGGTTGCGTTCCTATTTAATAAAATTGTTTGCAACCGTCCCCTTTACAAGAGTAGGAGGGCTTCTTAAAGAAAAACTAACAGGTCTGTAACAGCTAAAATTCATGCTGGTTAGTAGGTGATTAAATACTTATTTCATGCAATAAAATGCAATTTAATTATTTAAAAATCATATAATATGATTTTCTGTTTTTTATTTTTAGATTCTGTCTCTCACAGTTGAAGTGTACCTATGGTAAAAATTACAAACTTCTTCATTCTTTGTAGGTGGGATAACTTTCAAAAGCAGCAGTGTATTAAATACTTGTTTTCCCCACTGTGTCTGTGTGCATATACAGGTGCATCTCACTAAATTAGAATATCATCAAAATGTTAATTTATTTCAGTTCTTTAATACAAAAAGTGAAACTCATATATTATATAGAGTCATTACAAACAGAGTGATCTATTTCAAGTGTTTATTTCTGTTAATGTTGATGATTATGTCTTACAGCCAATGAAAACACAAAAGTCATTATCTCAGTAAATTAAAATATTTAACAATATCAATGATTTGATTTTTGCTTCATTCTCTTATGTGTTTTTTCCTTGCAAGCAAATTAAATGAAGAGAATAATACCAAAGAATTTGTGATTGCAATCATTTTCAGGAAGAAACTGAGTATTATCTGACAGAATTGCAGGGGTGCCAATACTTTTGGCCAGCACTGTATATATATATATATATATATATATATATATATATATATATATATATATATATATATATATATATATATATATACATTGATAAATTTACCAAGTGATCAATGAGCTCGGGATTGAACTGCATAGGCATCAAATTAAATCATGTAAGCAGCATATATTTGTTTGCTGTTAGCAATAAAAAATAAATAAAAAATGCCTCAACTTTATAGCATAATTGTAGTATGAGTATAGCCTTACTGTATACTGTGTGAAAGATTGTAACAAGCATTTTTATGTTTGTCATGTTTAACAATTCTATTGCCAAGCTTTCCTAACTTAACCGATTCCCGACCGCCCACTGTAGATAAACGTCGGCACTTGCTGGGCTCTGTGCAGCACCGACGTTTAAAAACGGTGCGTGGTCTCGCAGCGCTCAGGACCCCGAGGGTCCTGCAAGCGCTGCGATTCCGGTGCAGAGCATTAGCTCTGACAGGGGACATCATCGGGACCTGATTGGATCAGGTCCCAGTGATGTTAACCCTTTGCTATGTTCTATATGCCGCGATCTATAGTGATCGCGGCATATAGAAGATAGACAGAGAAGAGGGGGTCGTCTTACTTACCTCTCTGACGACCCCTGATACCTTCCAGGACCTGGGGTTGCTATGGCAGCTGGAGGTCACATGACCGCCTCCAGATCTGCCATATATGGTGTCCTGCCTGGCTCAGCCTGCAGCTGAAGCCAGGCAGGAGACTCTGACTGTGAAACAGTCAGCGAAGATCTCATGTAATGTAATACATGTCTATTACATAACATGAGATCAGTGATCAGAAAAATAAAAATTAATGTCCCATACAGGGACTAAGTAAAAATGTAAAAAAAAGGAAAAAAAAATATTTTTAAACTGTTAAAAAAAAAAATCACAAAATAAATAAATAAAATATTAAACCAATAAATCCGTTTATTTTTACAAAACCAAAAAAAGTACACATATTTGGTATCGCCGCATCCGAAACAACCCGAGCTATAAAACTGTCACACTAATTAACTCCTTCTGTGCACACCGTAATAAAAATAAATAAAAAACGGAGCAAAAAAATATGCTTTTTCATCATATCGCCAAACAAAAAGTGGAAAAAAATGCGATCAAATAGCAAAATAGAAATAAAAATGGTACCGCTGAAAACGTCATCTTGTTCCGCAAAAAAAAAGCCACCATACAGCTCCATCAGCCGAAAAATAAAAAAGTTATAGCGCTCAGAATAAAGCAATGCAAAAAAAATATTTTTTTCAATAAAATTGTTTTATTGTGTAAAAGCGCCAAAACATAAAAAAAATACAGTAAGTGTAGCATCGCTGTAAACGTACTAACCCGAAGAATAACGCTGCCTGATCATTTTTACCACACGCAGAACAGCATAAAAAAACCCTCAAAAAACAATTCCTGAATTGTTGGTTTTTGTTAATTTTACCTCCCAAAAAACTGAATAGAAAGCGATCAAAAAATGTCACGTACCCAAAAATGGTACCAATAAAAATGTCAACTCGTCCCGCAAAAAGCAAGCTGCCACATGACTCTGTCGGCCGAAATATGGAAAAATTATAGCTCTCAAAATATGGTGATGCAAAAACTAGATTTTGCAAAAAAAAGCGTCTTTTAGTGTGTGACAGCTGTCAGTCATAAAAACCCGATATAAATCTGGTATCTCTGTAATCGCACTGACCCGAAGAATAAAGTAATCTAATCAGTTATATCACACTAGGAACGGCATAAAAAATAAATAAAACCAATTCTTCACCTGCTACTGATTTGTTTATTATGTCTCCCAAAGATCGCAGTAAGGCTCTGCTCACATCAATCCTGCGCTCTGCGCTAAGCGCTTACCCCAGAGTTTCCGTGTAAATCTCTGAAATACGTGATTCAGCCGGAACCCATGACGGAAGATTCCCTGTAATGAGGCAGATATAGGCCACTGTGGACGCCGTCTAGCCTGGGATCCCACGGTGTCATTTGTTTTAGGCGTGCATAAAAGTGCTGTTGGCCACAGTTTTGTGCACTTCTGAAAAAAAGGACACCGCTAAACAGAGGCCAGATGGAGTCCAGAGTAACTCTGCTGCCTCATTACAGTGAATGGATCCCGCAGGGGTTTCATCTGAATTACATCACTTGGAAATTTAGATGGAAACCCCGATATAAGTGCTCAGCCTAGAGCGCCAGATAAATGTTACGTAAAATGTTCCCAATAAAAGCTTCAACTCAGTCCTCAAAAAAAGCTAGTCCCCACTCAGGTCCGTCATCTGTTAAAAATATAAGGGACTTCCAAGTTACTGGTAGCAGAAAGTCTCTGGAAAAGCGAAATGGCCCTTGCCCCCCAAAAGAAATTCAGAAAAGTTTGTGCTCCCAAATCCAAATGCCTATTCTACAATAATTTGCTCTCCAATTGTCAAATAGCACTCCGTCCCCCCCAGATCTCGCCGTATGGCTGAGCGGTACGATACAGCCACATATGGGGTATTGACACTTTTAGAAGAAATTGTGTGACACATTTCGGCACCATTTTTACCCATTGCCCTGTGTGAAAATGTAAAATCTGAGGGTAAAACATTTTTTTGTGGTAAAAATATAATTATGCTTTTTTCACTGCCCAATGGTATACATTTGAAAATTAAAAAATACTCACTACTTCCCTAGATGAATTCCATGAGTGGTGTAGTTTACAAAATGGGGTCACTTGTGGGGGGTTTTGCTGTTTCGGCATGTCAGTGACTCTTCAAATGTGACATGGTGTCTGCCACCTATCCCAGCCAACATAGCGCTCCTTTCTCTTCCGAACCCTGCCGTATACCAAAGCAGTGGTTTTCCCCCACATATGGGGTATCGGCGTACTCAGGAGAAATTGCACAACAAATTTCATGGTGCAATTTATCCTGTTACCCTTATGATAATGCAAAATTAGGGAATGAAAAACATTTTTTGTGGGAAAAATGTGAAAATTTTATTTTTACGGCTCAATATTATAAACTTCTGCGAAGCAGCTGGGGGTTCAAGATGCTCACCACACATCTAGATAAGTTCCCTAAGGGGTCTAGTTTCCAAAATGGTGTCACTTGTGGGGGGTTTCCACTGTTTAGGCACATCAGGGGCTCCCCAAATGCAACATGGCGTCCGCTAATTATTCAAACAAATTTTCCATTCAAAAAGTCAAATGGCGCTCTTTCCTTTCAAACGCTGCCGTGCGCCCAAACAGTGGTTTGCCTCCACATATGGGGTATCAGCGTGTTCAGGAGAAATTGCACAACAAATATCATGGTGCAATTTTTCCTATTACCCTTATGATAATGCAAAATTAAGGGATGAAAAACGTTTTTGTGGGAAAAATGTGAAAATTTTATTTTTACAGCTCAATATTCTAAACTTCTGTGAAGCACCTTGGGGTTCAAGGTGCTCACCACACATCTAGATAAGTTCCATAAGGTGTCTAGTTTCCAAAATGGTGTCACTTGTGGGGGGTTTCCACTGTTTAGGCACATCAGGGGCTCCCCAAATGCAACATGGCATCCGCTAATTATTCAAACAAATTTTACATTCAAAAAGTCAAATGGCGCTCATTCCCTTTCAAACCCTGCCGTGCGCCCAAACAGTGGTTTGCCTCCACATATGGGGTATCAGCGTGTTCAGGAGAAATTGAGCCACAAACTTCATGGTGCAATTTTTCCGATTACCCTTATGATAATGCAAAATTAAGGGATGAAAAACGTTTTTGTGGGAAAAATGTGAAAATTTTATTTTTACAGCTCAATATTATAAACTTCTGTGAAGCACCTTGGCGTTCAAGGTGCTCACCACACATCTAGATCAGTTCCCTAAGGGGTCTAGTTTTCAAAATGGTGTCACTTGTGGGGGGTTTCCACTGTTTAGGCACATCAGGAGCTCTCCAAATGCAACATGGCTTCTGCTAATTATTCAGACAAATTTTACATTCAAAAAGCCTAATGGCGCTCCTTCCCTTCCGAACCCTGCAGTGTGCCCAAACAGTGGTTTTTCCTCACATATGGGATATCAGCACGCTCAAGAGAAATTGCACAAAAAAATTTGTGGTCCATTTTCTCCTGTTACCCCTGTGAAAATTAAAAAAATTGGGTCTTAATATTTTTGTGAAAAAAGTTAAATGTTAATTTTTTTCTTCCACATTCCAAAAATTCCTGTGAAGCACCTGAAGGGTTAATAAAGTTCTTGAATGTGGTTTTGAGCACCTTGAGGGGTGCAATTTTTAGAATGGTGTCACTTTTGGGTATTTTCTGTCATAAAGACCCCTCAAAGTGACTTCAAATATGATGTGGTCCCTAAAAAAATGTTTTTGCAAATTTTGTTGGAGAAATGAGAAATCGCTGGTCAACTTTTAACCCTTATAGCTCCCTAACAAAAAAAATTTGGGTTTCAAAATTGTGCTGATGTAAAGTAGACATGTGGGAAATGTTATTTATTAACTATTTTGTGTGACATATCTCTCTGATTTAAGGGCATGAAAATTCAAAGTTTGAAAATTGCAAAATTTTCGCCAATTTTCTGATTTTTTCACAAATAAATGCAAGTTATATCGAAGAAATTTTACCACTATCATGAAGTACAATATGTCATGAAATAACAGTCTCAGAATCAGGGGAATACGTTGAATAGTTCCAGAGTAATTACTTCATAAAGTGACAATGGTCAGAATTGAAAAAATTGGCCCGGTCACGAAGGCAAAAACAGGCTCTGGTGCGAAGTGGTTAAAGACTTGTGTCTGTTTAGCTTCTTTCCATTATGTCCATTTGGTATGTAACCACTTGTCTCAATTGCTTGCAGTTTGAGAAAAAAATATTCCATTATAAGATAAGACAGTTAAAAACAAATGTGATCTCGGTGCCCTCCCACCTCCAATGTCCAATTTGGGAAATTAAATGCTCAAATTAAGTAAAATGATTTATGATGCATACATTTTTTCAGGAAGAATTCAGTTAAGAAGATTGAAGACTTTAGCCTTTTACATATCTGTGGTTAAAATCTTGCAATACACACTGACTTGGTTGCCAGTTTCTTCCAATCAATGTCATATCTGCTTTCATGATTTCAAGGGCAGCACTTTTTTTATAGAAAAGATCCTTTCTGCTCTTGTCCTCTCTTAATGATTTGTAATGATTGAGGTAAAAAAAAAGCAAATGTGGATATAATTAATTACTGCGATGACAGACACTTGAGTCTAAAACATACAGTGTGGATAATCTAAAAGAATTCACATTTACAATATGCTATTACTGTAAGCATATCGAACTTATCCTTGTTTCTCTGTGAAACCTTGATCCAGGCAAATCCTCTATACAAACAATTTTAATTAAATTGCAATTCATATCAGAAATTACATGAAAAACTAAAATATTTCTCTGTAGCTTTTATAAATTAAACTAATAATAATAAGTACACTACTAGTCTCAAGTACCATCAGCATCAATAAAAATATTGGTCAATCAAGTTCTGTTGAGGTTTCTCATGATGACTAACAACCTATAAAAGAAGTTCTATAAGAGGAATATAATTTTCTAAAAGCTTGAAACAAATTGCAAAAGAAGAACCCTACCCATTCACTTACTCCTACTGTAACCCTTCTTGACTTAGTAAAGTTATCAAGTCTAAGTCCTGAATACTTAGTGAAGGGAACGCGACACTCATGATAGGTGGTGCACACGTTGCACTCAAGTAGTTATCAACCTTGAATTTCTTTATTTTCATGAAATCCTAAGAGAATTGTTCCATAATATTCTTGTCCTTCTTCAGATAATTGTTGTGTTGTGGAATAGCTTATAGAGAAAAGAAACAGTTGCTAGATGGAAGGCTCTTATCTATGTGTAAGGCAGTACAGGTCACGGTAATATCAAGTCCATAATCGGTGGTAAATGTTACTGGCTCTAATGTAATTTATTCACAATCCTCTACAACCTCCTTAAATCTGCTTCTTATTGCTAATAGACTCATAGACAATCATGTCTGAACATAATGATAGCAAAATCATGTATTTGTATACCATATATTGGGACCAGAACATATACTTTTTTGCAATAAAAAACCTTGCTTATGACGCGCCCCCTGGGCCTGTGTTGTGCAGGGGAACCTGGAACCGGGCCTGTTGTAGAATGCTGGGGGTTGTAGTCTCCGTGTGGCGGTGACCCGGTCCGTGCCCAGGGTGGTCAAACCAGTGGCAGTCTTAATGTATAGCAAATGTCTGACTACGCCACCCGTGGATTGAGGTCAGTGGGGACCGCCGCTGCGCTGCCGACCGCTGAGGCTGATGTTGTTTGCGCAGCCGAGTATGGGATAACTCCCCACGGGAGAAGTATTGCCTCAGGGCAGCTAATGTGAGAGATGATGGGAGTGATGGTGTGAGGGTCCCAGTGCTAATGGTGCTGGTGCGGCAAGGAATCACAGAGACGTGAGGTGCAGTTCAGGGTCTTTACTGATGGTACAAGGCAGACCCTCCCGGGAGTACTGGCTAGTATAAGGGGCCTGGTCAGTCTGCGAGCAAGCAGGAGTTCCCCTGGCCAGGTGGAGTTGTAGGCCTCCCCGTTTATCTGCACTCTTCCTGGCTACCTTGCTGTCAGCGGTTACAAGTAGCCCACGTCCCTGAGTATACCGTGTGGTGCTCACCCGTATGGCTGGTGACTTGGGGCCTTCTGTTAGCCTCCGCTCCTGGATGGCGGCGCTGGTCCCTTCTTTGTGACTGAGCCTCCGGGCTTCTATGGCCAGAGGACCTGGAATCCCCTGCCGGTTGGTTTCTGCTGCTGGGTATATATCAGTCCCCACAGCCTCGGACTCCTGTGTCCGGTTTTAGTAACTTCAGCCAGGGCGAGCTATATCTCTGCTCACAGCCCCTGGCCTTCAGCTGCTGCTCCTACAGAGCTCCTGTTCTCACTTTCCCTCTCCAGGCTCTGACTGCTCTGCTTATTCTGCAGGCTCTGTCTCTGTCCGCTCTAATCCCGCCCCAGACCCAGTTTATAAGGGCAGATTCCTCCCCTCCCAGGTCTGGGCGGGCAGTGTTGCATGCTTAGGGCTCCTGACCAGAGAAACCTCCCACTTGCTCTCAGACATAATATCTCTATTACTGTGGCAACCAGACCCCTGGGGTGTCACATTCCCCCCTAGTAAATTTTAGTGCTCCGGGACTAAACACATTTTTTTAAAGAAACATAAATACAGGGTATAACAATAACACAATAACATATTTACAAGAAGCTTTAGTTCTTTAAAGGTCACGGCGTGTCCGCAACCAGGTGTCCATATCACCCAAGGTGAAGCTTTAAGCGAAGTAGGGGACCTGTCCAAAGCAAACCCCTTGCGTTGTCCTTGGGCGTGGCTGCAAGGGTAGACTAACTACTTTGGGCCGCAAGGAGGCCACGCCAGACAGGTTTTCTCTTCCACGGCCATCTTCGCAAGAGGCACCAAGGTGCAACTATCTACAAAACTGCTCCGGATATCCAGCGTCCATAACCTGTTAGTCCATAAAAATCTGCAGGGTAACTGAGAAACATAATAAATAACAGGCAACAAACATAAACCATAAACAGTTAACAGTTAAATTCACAGTGCATTAGTTTAGATTCTCCAGCGAGCGGGCATCTGACCTCTAGTGACTCTAGTGGACCTACAGAGCTCACTAACTGGTTCTGCACTACAGGGTGTAGGAGGTGTTATGGGTAAGCTGGGCAGCTGTCTGCGCACTCTTTGGCTCACTAGGGGCACGGCAGGCTCACTACTAGCAGAGGGTTGATCCTCCTGTACTGCTGGTGTGGACTCTTCTGCCTCTTGGGCCGGCTGCTCTTCCAGCTCTACCGGTTCCTCTGTAGGCACTTGCGGGCTGGCTGGAGAAAGGTGAGGACGGGTACCACGACAGTGCCGTTTACTTGTGTCCAAGACCGGGGGAAGTCTCCGAGTACGGTACTGATCATTTCTTCCCTTTCCTCTGTGGGTTGAGGATTTCCTTGATCTTCTTCAGGGCTTTGCAGCTGCTCGGGACACTTCTTCAGGTGGTCTCTGGAGACAATGGCTGTGGTTTCTCCTCCATCCTTACTGATTACGCAGATTTTTTGATTCTCATGGCTTGATGGCAGTACGGTGTACGGGTCCTTCTCCCACTGGTCGTCCAACTTGTGGAGCCGCCTCTTCCTCTTCAAGACCTGCTCTCCAGGTACCAGGGGAACAGCTGGAGCATACTGGTTATAAGCCTTCTCTTGCCTTTCTCTAGCTTGAGACAGACTTCGCTCGATGCTCTCCTGTACTTTCCGATACTGCTGCTGCCGTTCAGTATCCCAGTCAGCCTCTGGCGAGGTGTCCTCAGGCGTCAGGACTCCCATATCCAGGTCAATAGGCAGCTTACCAGGTCTTGCTCTCATTAGGTAAGCCGGGGTACAGTTGGTGGAACCTACAGGGATGTGGTTATACAGGTCCACCAGATCGGGCAGTTTCTCAGGCCACAGACTGCGTTCTTCCAGGGGCAATGTTTTTAGCAGATCTATCACCACCTGGTTCATCTTCTCGCAGAGTCCATTGGTTTGAGGGTGATAGGGCGTTGTTCTTATCTTCTTGCAGCCATACAGGTTGCAGAACTCCTGGAAGACCTCCGCTTTGAAGGCTGGTCCTTGGTCTGTCAACACTTGGTCCGGGTACCCGTGTGGACGGCAGAAGTGCTGCTGGAAGGCTCTAGCTGCTGTTTGAGCCGTTAAGTCCTTGACCGGGACCACCACCAGGAACCGGGAGTAATGATCTACGATTGTGAGGGCGTAGACATACCCAGATCTGCTTGGAGCCAGTTTCACATGGTCCAGGGCTACCAGTTCCAGTGGCTGTCTGGTGATGATGGGCTGCAGGGGAGTCTTCTGGCTGGCTCGGTCTTTTCTTCTCAGGTGGCACGGGCCACAGTCTCTGCACCACCTCTCGATGGCTCCTCTCATGCCTACCCAGTAGAACCGTTCACGCAACAAGAACTCCAGCTTCTTCCATCCGAAATGACCTGCTCCGTTGTGGTATGCCTCCAGAACCATAGCCGCGTCTCGTCTTGGGACCACTACCTGCCAGGTCAACTTATGTGTTCGAGAGTTAACCATTCTCCGGCACAGCTTCTCCCTGTAGAGGAACAGCTTACTTTTTTCCTTCCACAGTTGCTTGGTCTCCTCCGGAGCATCTGGGTCAAGACGGGCATCGGCCTGGGTCAGCATTTCCTTCACCAAATGGACTGCGGGATCACATTCTTGTGTCTCCGCCCAGTTGTAGTGGGGCAAGGGATTGAACGTCATGGAGCTCCTGTCCTTCACACGGTGGGAATACAGGGTAATCCCATGACGGTGGAACGCAGGGAGCTCAACTTCTTCCAGATCTTCTGGATCTTCCCCTACGTCCGGTAAGTTCGGCATTCTAGACCGGGCATCCGCGTTGGCATTTGAGCGTCCTACCCGGTATTTGATGGTGAATTCAAAGTTGGACAGGCGGGCCATCCATCTCTGTTCCAGGGCACCAAGCCTTGCATTGTCCAGGTGTGTCAACGGGTTGTTATCTGTGTACACGGTGAATTTGGAGGAGGCAAGGTAATGATTGAAACGTTCGGTCACTCTCCACACTACTGCCAGGAACTCCAGCTTGAATGAGCTATAATTCTCAGGGTTCCTCTCCGTGGGCCGTAGCTTTCGGCTGGCGTAAGCGATTACCCGTTCTTTCCCTTGCTGGATCTGGGACAGTACGGCTCCTAGCCCGATGTTGCTTGAGTCCGTGTGGAGGATAAAGGGCTGGCTGTAGTCTGGATATGCCAGGATTTCATCCCCCGTGAGGGCCATCTTCAGCTGGCAGAAGGACTCCTCTTCCAGCTTTTCCCACCTAAAGGGCGGCTTCTGGTTTTTGGCTTTCCGAGATTGACCTATCAGGAGGTCCTGCATAGGGGCTGCCATTTTGGTGAAACCGGGAATGAATCTTCGGTAGTAGCCTACCGACCCGAGGAACTGCCGCACTTCCTTTATGCTGGAGGGTCTTGGCCAGTCCTTATTCACGGTGATCTTATCAGGGTCAGGAGCCACTCCGTCAGCACTCACCACGTGTCCCAGGTATTGCACCTTTGGTTTCAGGAGGTGATACTTGGAGGGTTTCACCTTTAGGCCGTAGTTTGCCAGAGCTTCGAACACTTCTGCCAGGTGTTTCAGGTGGTCCTCGTAGGTCTTGGAATAGACGATGACATTGTCCAGGTATAACAGGACCGTCTCGAAGTTCCGGTGTCCCAGACAGCATTCCATCAACCGTTGGAAGGTTCTTGGTGCATTGCAGAGCCCGAACGGCATACAGTTAAATTCGCTGAGACCCATCGGGGTGGTGAATGCGGTCTTCTCCCGGTCCGCCTCTGCTACAGGAACCTGCCAGTACCCGCTAGTGAGATCCAAAGTAGAGAAGAAGTTAGCAGATTTTAATGCAGCTAAGGACTCTTCTATCCTTGGTAACGGGTACGCATCTTTGTGTGTGATACGGTTGACCTTCCTGTAGTCTACACACATTCTCATGGTGTTGTCTTTCTTTTTCACTAAGACTAGTGGAGCTGCCCAGGGGCTACAGCTGTCCCTGATTACCCCAGCCTCCTTCATGTCTCTAAGCATACCCTTGGCGTGTTGGTAGTGTGCCGGGGGTACGGGTCGGTATCTCTCCTTTATGGGAGGATGGTCTCCCGTGGGGATGTGGTGTTCTACCCCCTTTGCTCGCCCGAAGTCTAGCGGGTGTTTACTAAACACTCTCTCGTACTCTCGAACCCCCCGATAGACTCCCTGTTTCTGGTGTGAGGGAGTGGAGTCAGTACCCAAATGCAGTTGCTGACACCAGTCCTCCATTGGTTTCTTAGAGCCGTTACCTTCCTCTGGTTGAGATGGAGGCAAGGGTTCCACGGCCTGTACAGAGTTCTGGTTGATGGTGAACAATTTGGCTAGCGTGGCATACCGGGGCAGGTGTACTTCTCTCTCCCCGATATTTATGATGCGAACGGGCACCCTCCCATGGCGTACATCGACCACCCCCCGTGCCGTCAAAATGGTGGGCCTACTGTCTGAGTAGACGGGTTCTACCATTGCTTGGTAGTCTCTACCTCTTAGACCAATAGCTGCCCGGCACCAAATCATCATCTCACTTTTTGGGGGCATGGCAATAGGGAACGGGTCACACATTCTCACGCTACCTATCTCACCACCAGATAGTTCCACCTGTTGCCGCTTCATCAGTGCCCGGATCTCTTTTTGGAGCACACGCTGCTGGCCGGAACTGGCGTTCTTGGCAACCTGCTGTAAAATGAGAATCACCTCTGCAAGACAATTTTCAATCACATTAGTTCCCAAGGTTATTCTAGGGTGACTTTCATGACGGTCTATGTCCACTATAATCAGTCCTTGTGCCGCCAGTTCGACTTTACCGATCTTAATGGTCACCTCTTTGAATCCCACCTGCGGCACGGGCTGACCATTGCTGGCGATGATACTCAGGTCGTCATCTGGGTAGCGGGTTATGTCCGAGTCATTCCAGTACTGTTTAAAGAGCACGTACGGGATGGTGGTCACCTGACACCCAGTGTCTAGTAGGGCACTCATAGGAATGTCATCCAGTACCACAGGCAAGATTGGACGTCCCCCTACGTATTTATCACGCCAGTTTGATGGGCCTGATGGTCTTATGCCTGGGGGTTGGCCCTCTACCCCAGGTTGTGCCCGTTTAAATGACAGTACCTTGCCACATGTCCGGGTTGATTGCAGCGGCGGCAGATGGGTCGTCCGTCCTCGTTGTATCTGTCGCTGGGTCTTCCTCTGGCCGGTGGGGTCCTCCTCAGTCGGCGCCACGGGACGTCCTCCGGTCCGGATGCCAGCTGTATCTTTCCTGGAGAAGAGACCTGTAAAGACTGCACAGTTCTGGTTAGCGCGGCAACGCTCTTTGTCAGCTCTTGGACCTGATGGTGCAGGTCTGTAGCCGGGTCACTGTTTAAAGCCTGCGCATCAGCTCCCACAGGCCCTGCAGACAAGGGCGCCGTCTCCTGGTGGTAAGTGATAGCAGGGCGCCTGTGGGTCACAGCGCCACCTGGTGCCGGTTCTCGGAGCACCCGGATGGCTCTGTCCTTGAACTGTGCAAAGTCCAGGTCAGGGTCCTGTAAGGCCATTGCCCGCAACTGGGTTCGGTGGGCATTGCACAGTAGACCCTCAATAAATTGTTCAGTCAACAGCTTATCTTCATTTCCCACGCTGTCAGGGTCTGCCTGCTTAATGGCTCTCAGGGCCTCTTGTAGCTTTAGAGCATAGTCTCTTATACTCTCATGTGCCCGCTGTTTACACCCGTAAAATCTGAGCTTTATTTCGGCTGAGGTGCGGGTATCAAATGTGTCTTTCAGCCGGGCTAGTATTTCTCTGACAGTCCTCTTCCTCCCAGGTGGACAGGACTTTACCTCCCTTTGGGCTGCCCTGATTAATTGGGCCACCAGGATGCTCACTTTTTGCTCTTCAGTGAGGGGGTACACCTGGAAGAGGCTATCCAGTCTTTCTCTAAAGTCATTTAGAGTATGTGACTCCCCTGAGTACTGGGGTAGCCAGGTTGCCCCCGGGATATAGGGCATGGTGAATGGCATGACTGCTGCAGCGGTTGCGCTGGCGGTTGCTGTGGCAGTGGAGCTCCCCTCGGTATCCGGCATCCTCCTCCCCCATAGTGGACCGTGGCCTACCTTGCGATGCTCTTCTTTCGTAGGCCGCGGCTCCGCAGTCGATCGTCGGGGTTGAGGACCTGGCGTCGCGCTCCGATGACGTCAGCGTCACTCTTCCTCCCTTCCAGGACCTTGCGCAGCGTCAGAGCGTGGGGCGGAGCGTGGGGCGGAGCTTCGGATCTCGCGCGCTTTCAGCTTCCACGCCCCTCTTCTTCACGTGCGGCGTCCCGAAGATGGCGTCCGAAGGCGGGAAGCAGCTGCGGATGGCGGGAAGAAGGCAGAAGACGGCGGGAAACGGTCCAAGATGGCGTCTGATGGCGGGAATCGGCTCCGGATGGCAGGAAACTTCACCACAGGTAAGTATAAAAGTCTCTTTTTCAGGCACGCAGTACCCGGTGGTTGCGGGCACAAAATCCTGCCAACTACGCCAAAGTTGACGCGACCCCTGGGCCTGTGTTGTGCAGGGGAACCCGGAACCGGGCCTGTTGTAGAATGCTGGGGGTTGTAGTCTCCGTGTGGCGGTGACCCGGTCCGTGCCCAGGGTGGTCAAACCAGTGGCAGTCTTAATGTATAGCAAATGTCCGACTACGCCACCCGTGGATTGCGGTCAGTGGGAACCGCCGCTGCGCTGCCGACCGCTGAGGCTGATGTTGTTTGCGCAGCCGAGTATGGGATAACTCCCCACGGGAGAAGTATTGCCTCAGGGCAGCTAATGTGTGAGATGATGGGAGTGATGGTGTGAGGGTCCCAGTGCTAATGGATGCTCCCCGTTTATCTGCACTCTTCCTGGCTACCTTGCTGTCAGCGGTTACAAGAAGCCCACGTCCCTGAGTATACCGTGTGGTGCTCACCCTTATGGCTGGTGACTTGGGGCCGTCTGTTAGCCTCCGCTCCTGGATGGCGGCGCTGGTCCCTTCTTTGTGACTGAGCCTCCGGGCTTCTATGGCCAGAGGACCTGGAATCCCCTGCCGGTTGGTTTCTGCTGCTGGGTATATATCAGTCCCCACAGCCTCGGACTCCTGTGTCCGGTTTTAGTAACTTCAGCCAGGGTGAGCTATATCTCTGCTCACAGCCCCTGGCCTTCAGCTGCTGCTCCTACAGAGCTCCTGTTCTCACTTTCCCTCTCCAGGCTCTGACTGCTCTGCTTGTTCTGCAGGCTCTGTCTCTGTCCGCTCTAATCCCGCCCCAGACCCAGTTTATAAGGGCAGATTCCTCCCCTCCCAGGTCTGGGCGGGCAGTGTTACATGCTTAGGGCTCCTGACCAGAGAAACCTCCCACTTGCTCTCAGACATAATATCTCTATTACTGTGGCAACCAGACCCCTGGGGTGTCACACTTATAAGTACCAATGAGTTCTCTAGTCTGCAGACACTGAATACTTCTTTTACCATAGATGTAAGTGATCATGAGCATGAACTCTCAGGAGTTAAGCTCTCTGCACACTTGACGGATCCCAATTATATTACATTGCCATCATCTGTGTCTTACAGCCTTGACTGAAGTCAGCCTCTATTAGCGGTATTTGAATGGAACGCATGCTGATACTCGTGTGTACCAGCTCCCGTTGGCAACTTGTGATGTGATCGTGAGGTGCCATTGGGTTACCAATGGGATATCTTTGATGCTGAACTATATTATGAGCTTCAAATGAGACTTATTTTCACTATATTCTGCAATATTACTATAATACATTGTAAGTGATCACGTGATCTCAGGTTCAAGTCCCATAAGGAAACTAAAAAATAAAGTAGAACATTTTTATTTTTTGAAACTGTAATATAAATGAAAACAATATACATTTTTGAGTCACTCCCCATCAAAAAACATATTTGGTTCTGCTGCATTCATAAAAGTTTTATCTATCAAAATCTAAAATAATTAACCCGATCAGCATCCACCGTAACAAGAAAGAAAATTTAAACCCCAAAATTTTATTTTTTTCTGTCACTACTCCTCTGTAATAAACGCAATAAAAACTGATCAGAACTTCATATAAACTATCATATTGGTATACAATCACCAAATTGTCACACAAAAGAAACCCCTTCACAACTTAATCAACAAAAAGAAACAAAATGTTCAGGGTTTTCACATGATGGGTGTGACACAAACCAATTTTTTTTACATATTTCTGAATTATATTTTCTCCACTAAAATGGAAAAAAAATCTTTGCAAGTTTGTTATTTCCATAATTTTACTGACCAGGAGAATCACGATTCAGTACTATTTTTAGAACAATGTATAAAGTAAAAGAAAATAAAAAAAAATCATGGTGGAATTGCATTTGTTTCACAAT
Source organism: Phyllobates terribilis (assembly GCF_046119375.1). Taxonomy (NCBI): domain Eukaryota; kingdom Metazoa; phylum Chordata; class Amphibia; order Anura; family Dendrobatidae; genus Phyllobates; species Phyllobates terribilis. Next base: position 291,947,126 of record NW_027362769.1, read on the forward strand.
TTCAATGAACTTGTAAGTTGCTTCCCTTTTTCAAGTACAATATATGATAAAATGAATGGCGTCATTTAAAACTATAGCTCTTCCTGCAAAGAACAAGTACTGCTACGGAATCTTGGTTGACAAAAAAAATAAGTTATTGCTTTGGAAAAAAACATAGGAAACGAAAGAGCAAAGCTGAAAATTGACTGTGAAGGCAAAAGTTAAAGAGAATATCATATCTAATTTCACAATACAAACTTCAAGCATTATTAACCCCTTCACCTCCAGGCCATTTTCTATTTTTGCGCTTTCATTTTTTGCTCCCCTTCTTCCCAGAGCCATAGCTTTTTTACTTTTCGGTCAAAATGGCCATGTGAGGGCTTATTTTTTGTGGGACAACTTGTACTTTTGAACAACACCATTGGTTTTACCATATTGTGTACTGGAGAACAGGAAAAAAATTCCAAGTGCCGTGAAATTGCAAATAAAGTGCAATTCCACAGTTGTTCTTTGTTTTGTTTTTTACCAAATTCACTATATAGTAAAACGTACCAGCCTTTATGATTCCCCTGGTCATTACAAGTTCATAGATTCCAAACATGTATAGGTTCTTTTTTATTTAAGTGGTGAAAACAAATCCAAAGTTGGTTTAAAAAAAGTCACCATTTTCCAAGACCCGTAGCGTCTCCATTTTTTGTGATCTGGGGCCGGGTCATGGCTTACTTTTTGCGCACCGAGCTGAAGTCTTTATTAATACCATTTTGGGGTAAATATGATGTTTAGATCGCTGGTTATTGCATATTATTGCAGTGTTGCAGCGACCAAAAAAATTAAATTCTGGCGTTTTGATTTTTTTTCTCATTACGCCGCTAACCGATCATAGTAATTTTTTTATATATTGGTAGATCGGGCATTTATGAATGCGGCGATACCAAGTATGTGTATATTTGATTTTTTTATTGTTTTATTTTGAAAGGGGCGAAAGGGGGGGGTGATTTAAACTTTTAATATTTTTTAAATTTTTTTAATATTTTTAAAAACAGTTTTTTTTTACATTTCACTTGCTTCAATAGTCTCCATGGGAGACTAAAGCTGTGATTATCTGATTGCCTGTGGGTAGCAGAAATTCTCACTTGCTATGAGCGGTGACCGCTGGGCGGCACTCATAGCATCCTGGCAATGACAGCCGCAGGGGTCTCCTGCAAACCCTTGTTTGTCATGCCAACCCATGGGTGACCCGCGGTCATGCAACACGGATGCCGATGGGCGAGACTTATGGCATCCTTTAGCCGTGGCCATGTTAAATGCCACTGTCAGAGATTGATCACAGAAGAGGCAAGTCATTCATAGACCAAAGGCAGGCAGAGGGGCCGGGGTGTCAGACAGGGAGGAAAAGACCACAGTCCGGCCCTTGTGCACCAAATTCTAATTAGCAGAAAACTTTAAATTATGATTTGGATACCTAAGCTACTGCAATGCCTGCATATTGGATAAGTGATATAGTGAATCAGAAGAACTATACTATATTTTTAATTGGAGATAATTGGTAATATTATTATTACACCCACTGCATATTGGGATAGGATCTCGGAGATGGGAATACCCTTTTAAATCAGATCTTTTACTACTTATAAAAGTAATGTATTTGTTACTTATAAGATGTTAATTTTTTTATCAGTAACTTACAACCCCTGGCAAAAATTATGGAATCACCGGGCTCGGAGGATGTTCATTCAGTTGTTTAATGTTGTTGAAAAAAAGCAGATCACAGACATAGCACAAAACTAAAGTCATTTCAAATGGCAACTTTAGGGCTTTAAGAAACACTAAAAGAAATCAAGATAAAAAATGTGGTACTCGGTAAGGGTTATTTTTTTCAGACCAAGGAGAGGGAAAAAATTATAGAATCACTCAATTCTGAGGAAAAAATTATGGAATCATGAAAAACAAACACACAAAAGAACATTCCAATAAATCACTAGTATTTTGTTGCACCACCTCTGGCTTTAATAACAGCTTGCAGTCTCTTAGGCATGGACTTAATGAGTGACAAATAGTACTCTTCGCCAATCTGGCTCCAACTTTCTCTGATTGCCGTTGCCAGATCAGCTTTGCAGGTCGGAGCCTTGTCATGGACCATTTTCTTCAACTTCCACCAAAGATTTTCAATTGGATTGAGATCTGGACTATTTGCATGCCATGACATTAACCTTATGTGTCTACTTTCAAGGAATGTTTTCACAGTTTTTGCTCTATGGCAGGATGCATTATCCTCTTGAAAAATTATGTCATCATCCCCAAACATCCTTTCAATTGATAGGATAAGAAAACTGTCCAAAATATCAATGTAAACTTGGGCATTTATCGAAGATGTAATGACAGCCATCTCCCCAGTGCCTTTACCTGACATGCAGCCCCTTATCATCAATGACTGGAAATTTGCATGTTCTCTTCATGCAGTCATCTTTATAAATCTCATTGGAATGGCACCAAGCAAAAGTTCCAGCATCATCACCTTGCCCAATGCAGATTCGCGATTCATCACTGAATATGACTTTCATCCAGTCATCTACAGTCCACGATTGCTTTTCCTTAGCCCATTGTAACCTTGTTTTTTTTTTGTTAAGGTGTTAATGATGGCTTTTGTTTAGCTTTTTTGTATGTAAATCGCATTTCCTTTAGGCGGTTTCTTACAGGTCAGTCACAGACATTGACTCCAGTTTCCTCCCATTAGTTCCTCATTTGTTTTGTTGTGCATTTCCTGTTATGGAGACATATTCCGGTCTTGACCCTTTGATGTCTTACTTGGTCTACCAGTATGTTTGCCTTTAAAAACCTTCCCATGTTGCTTGTATTTGGTCCAGTTTTTAGACACAGCTGATTGTGAGCAACCAACATCTTTTGCAACATTGCGTGATGATTTACCTTCTTTTAATAGTTTGATAATCCTCTCCTTTGTTTCAATTGACATCTCTCGTGTTGGAGCCATGATTCACGTCAGTCCACTTGGTGCAACAGCTCTCCAAGGTGTGATCACTCCTTTTTAGATGCAGACTAACGAGCAGATCTAATTTGATGCAGGTGCTAGTTTTGGAAATTAAAATTTACAGGGATGATTCCATAATTTTTCTCAGAATTGAGTGATTCCATAATTTTTTCCCTCTGCTTGGTCAGAAAAAAATTACCCTTACTGAGTACGATATTTTTTATCTTGATTTCTTTTAGTGTTTCTTAAAGCCCTAAAGTTGCCATTTGAAATGACTTTAGTTTTGTACCATGTCTGTGATCTGCTTTTTTTCAACAACATTAAACAACTGAATGAACATCCTCCGAGCCCGGTGATTCCATAATTTTTGCCAGGGGTTGTACAACAATTCTGACAAGGATCCCAACCATATGAGGTGTGCGAGATCTCGTTAATAAAGTATACAGTCTGTATTGTGAAATCTGGTGACAAATCTGCTGTAATTTTTTTTCAAGATAACATATGGTCTACTGCTGCAAAGATTTAATATTTTTGCAACTTCTAGGGTGGGTCTGTGCACATTCACTAAATTTAGCTCCAATGCACTATGGAATAAATGTTAACCCCAACTTCTATCCTAGAACAGACAGAAAAGAGGTCACCAAAGTTAGCAATAACTCCACAACTTTCTTAGACCACCAAGGAAAACTTTAATTAATGTATTTTTTTTCCTATTTTCCATTGTGTCTGATAATTTGGTGCAACTGATACTCAGACAAATATGTTATTATTTGTATAATATATTGTATGTGTATATTATTAAATTTTATTTTTTGTAGCTCAGAAAATGATGTGAGTATTATGAATTTGATCATATGCACTAATACTTGTATTTTTCTCCGTAGGTGTGATGCGGGATACAGTGGATCAAAGTGTGAAAAGAAGGACTTTAATGTATTATACGTAGTTCCAGGCCCTGTACGTTTCCAGTATGTCTTAATAGCAGCAGTGATTGGTACAATTCAGATTGCCATCATCTGCGTTGTAGTGCTTTGTATAACAAGGTTAGTAATATTTGGTTGAAATAATATTATATATGACAGAAGATGATCTACACTAAGAATTGAGGAAGCACAATAAAAACATGAAAAAAACGAAAGACGCCTGTTGCTCCTAGTGTTTTAATTTGCTAGTTCATTTTAGTATGTAGAAATGGTACAATCCTAATATATAAATCAATGTGTTGAAGTACACCTGAAGCCCTTTTCATGGTGTCGTTTAGAGAATTAGTTACATTGTTAATAAGGTTGAAAAAAGACAAATGTCCATTAGGTTCAACCAAGGGATGGGAACAGCCAACAGTAAGAAGCTCATATACAACAACAATGCATGATACAGTCCACTCTAAGAAAAGCTATTTTTTCTTCCTACAGTCATTCCACTGGACCAAACATTCAGAAAATATCTTTACACATTTACAAAAGCCACTATTATATTTTCTTCTAAAAAAGCATCTAAGCCTTTTATTAATAACATAAATGTTTGCCGATGTGACCAGTTCTTAAGGTACATTATTCTAATGAGTAATGGTCCTTATGGAGAAGACTTGTCTCCTTGGGAGACAGAAATGTTCTTTTTGTAGACAGAGAGAGTATCCCCTTGATTTTTAAAGGGGTTTTTACATGAAACAGCTTTTGACCATACTTTTTGTATTGTTCATTTATGCCAATGTACAAATTAATCATGTCTCTCCTTATGGACTAAGATCATCCATGCCCTTTAAAGGTTTTATGGCTCTTATTTGTACCTTTTCTAATTCTAGGGCATCCTTTCTATGATCTGGTACCCAGAAGTGAGCTGCATATTCCAGATAAGGTCACATTAATGCTTTGTAAATTGATAGTATTATATCCCTGTCCCATGAGTCTGTTCCTTTTTAATACATGACACTATCACGCTGGCCTTAGAAGCTGCCGATTGATATTGCATGTTATTATTCAGTCAATGATTTACAAATGCAACTCGATCCATCTCTATAAGTGACTCTCCTAGTTTTTCTCCACCTAGACCATATAATGCCTGCATATTATTATTGCCCAGGTGCGTAACTTTACATTTACATTTACTTTATCTTTTATCTTCACATTGAACCTTATCTGGATGAAGGTTGAACTTGATGGACCTAGGCCTTTATTCGACCTATGTAACTATGTAGCATAGATGCCAAAACACTTAGCTTGTTGAAGTAAGCCTGCGACTTCTGAACATCTTCCATAAACTGCACTACATTACATACTTTGGTGTAAACTGTAAAATACAAAGAACACTATAATCTCATCTTCTATATCATTGATAAATAATAATAGCGGACCAAGCACTGAACCTTGGGTTATACCATTTATAACCGGAGACCATTCATAGTCATATACCACAACCTTCTGGGTAAGATCTTTAAGCTAGTTTGCGATTCAAATACAAACATTACCGTCTAAGCCTTTAGATCTTAATTGACCAGTTTCGCATCTGTGTGGGAAGGTATCAAATGCCTTTGCAAACTTTGAAAAAACTGTGGAATTTATTCATCAAATCCGCCATTGACAATCTTGATCTTGATGAGGGGGTTTGTTAGAGTCTGAGGCACCTGAATCATTCAAGGCAAAAACCTCCTAATGAATCAAAAGCATCTGATAAGTGTTATATTCCTCTTCAAGAAAGGTATAATTTTAATCAGCTTTAAAACACCATTTCAGCAATATCTTTAGTTATGAGTCCAAAAGTCTGCTGGCAACTCCTTTTTATGAGTAATGGAATCGACTACAACCACCGAGAGAGAGATTAAGAACCCATTCAGTAATTCTGTTTTCTCTTGATAATCAGTGACCAGTGCTCCATTACTATTATTTAGGGGAACCACCTGTGCAGACCTTATTTTTTTTGTAGATCTGACTTACTTGCTACACGTGGTTCTGAGCATTAGATGTTAAAAAAAACAAAAACCTTATTTACTCACGTAACTGCTGTTTTTTTCCATCTGCTGTCTGGTCTTCTTCTTTCCACCATCTTGTGCCACATCTCTGGGCTCTTTTTCCTGTAGCCTAGGACTCCCGGTTGCATCCAGTCTGGAGCTCACTGCATATCATAAGGTTGCCTCGTCTTCACAAGCTAATGACGTGCAGCTGTATGCAGCTCGAAGTTCTGGCCTATTTTGAAGAGGTTAGAGATCTGGCATGCCCGACAATGGAAATAAAAAGACCAGAGAGTAAGCAGCCAGAGTCTTATATATCAGTGGCTGCACCCAGTCAATGCCTTAAAGTGCAGCTTTCAACCTGGGAATATTGGCCTTTTTGTAGTCCATGACCAAGTATGTTTTTGACAAATGAAGCAAAATAAAATTATAATGTGGTACCAAGGTTTTCACAAAGAGTGACATTTAAAACAAGTTCTGCATTGTTAGAAATAAAAAGCTACAAAAAGAACATGACCTCTTGTTAGGTGTTACACAAACTGGCCAATGAAATCATCCTTCAGCAAGCTAAATTTTCACCCCTTTGCATTTGAAGCAGAGCCATAGCAGTAACCAATATCTTGGAAATTAAAAAGTTAAAATCTGTCATTATCCCTAATGTACAAGCCTGAGCAGCCCCCTCCCACTGATTATGTAGCCAACCATCCAACTCGTTATGGATATTTAGAGTAGAGATAAGTGGGTATATTGAAATTCTAATATTCCTGCTTTGCAAAATTTTACAGAAAAATTTGATTTGCATCAAATAAATTTGCTGTGAATCCTACATACAATTTCCAATAAAATATGTGACTAACAGCCTGTGGTCTGCTAGGTGTGTATTGAGCTCTGTAATGCCTTATTAATAACCACTTGACCTCAACCTATCAGGCTAGGGTAAAATGGATGTTCAACAGCAGCATATACAAATCATATTGCATTATCAGACATTTTTAGCTATTAATATTGTATAAAAGGTCCAAAAATGTTCCTATTTTGGGGGCGGTTGTGTCTGCCCTGTTGGTGTTTATACACAGGGAGTGTAAACTGAAGAAGCCATGGCTTTTTCACATGTGACATGCAGTAGTTATTCCTATTTAAGGAGTTTTAGGAACTTTTTTCATTGCTAAACAAAAAATCAATAGCTTTTTCACAATCAAACCAAAAAGTATCCCTTTATATATGGAGACAAAATGGGTGTACTGTTTTGAATGAGATTAATAGCTTCTCAACCAGGAGTGAAAAAATTTAAACCATTTTAGGATGTGCCACAAGATTTTTGCTGTTCACAAAATGATTAAGAAATTATAAAGGCTTTTTATCAAGCCATCCAAAATTATCCTTTTTTTGGGGGAGCAGGAAAAGGCTTGCTGTTTTTAAAGTGAAGAAGCAATGGCTTGTCACCAAGTCTTTTAAAAAAATTAACCTTAGTTTGGGAGTTTTTTCATGTTTGTGTTTTCTCAAGAGAGTACATTTTTCATGAGGATTACAATCTATTACTATAAACTAACCAACACTATAAAACACAGTGGGCATCCAGTATATACAGTGGTGGCCAAAAGTATTGGCACCCCTGCAATTCTGTCAGATAATACTCAGTTTCTTCCTGAAAATGATTGCAATCACAAATTCTTTGGTATTATTATCTTCATTTAATTTGCTTGCAAGGAAAAAACACAAAAGAGAATGAAACAAAAATCAAATCATTGATCATTTCACACAAAACTCCAAAAATGGGCCAGACAAAAGTATTGGCACCCTCAGCCTAATACTTGGTTGCACAACCTTTAGCCAAAATAACTGTGAACAACGGCTTCCGCTAACCATCAATGAGTTTCTTACAATGCTTTGCTGGAATTGTAGACCATTCTTCTTTGGCTAACTGCTCCAGGTCCCTGATATTTGAAGGGTGCCTTCTCCAAACTGCCATTTTGAGATCTCTCCACAGGTGTTCTATGGGATTCAGGTCTGGACTCATTGCTGGCCACCTTAGAAGTCTGCAGTGCTTTCTCTCAAACCATTTTATAGTGCTTTTGGAAGTGTGTTTTGGGTCATTGTCCTGCTGGAAGACCCATGACTTCTGAGGGAGAACCAGCTTTCTCACTCTGGGCCCTACATTATGCTGCAAAATTTGTTGGTAGTCTTCAGACTACATAATGCCATGCACACGGTCAAGCAGTCCAGTGCCAGAGGCAGCAAAGCAACCCCAAAGCATCAGGGAACCTCCACCATGTTTGACTGTAGGGACCGTGTTCTTTTCTTTGAATGCCTCTTTTTTTTTCCTGTACACTCTATGTTGATGCTTTTTCCCATAAAGCTCTACTTTTGTCTCATCTGACCAGAGAACATTCTTCCAAAACGTTTTAGGCTTTCTCAGGTAAGTTTTGGCAAACTCCAGCCTGGCTTTTTTATGTCTCGGGGTAAGAAGTGGGGTCTTCCTGGGTATCCTACCATACAGTCCCTTTTCTTTCAGACGCCGACGGATAGTACAGGTTGACACTGTTGTACCTTCGGACTGCAGGGCAGCTTGAACTTGTTTGGATGTTAGTCGAGGTTCTTTATCCACCATCCGCACAATCTTGCGTTGAAATCTCTCGTCAATTTTTCTTTTCCGTCCACATCTAGGGAGGTTAACCACAGTGCCATGGGCTTTAAACTTCTTGATGACACTGCGCACGGAAGACACGGGAACATTCAGGTCTTTGGAGATGGACTTGTAGCCTTGAGATTGCTCACGCTTCCTCACAATTTAGTTTCTCAAGTCCTCAGACAGTTACAGGTGCTGTTAATTACACGAATTAGAGAAGCATCACATGATTTTTCAAACAGTGCCAATACTTTTGTCCACCCCCTTTTTTAGGTTTGGTGTGGAATTGTATCCAATTTGGCTTTAGGACAATTCTTTTTGTGTTTTTTTCATTGAAGACAAATTAAATGAAGATAATAATACCAAAGAATTTGTGATTGCAATCATTTTCAGGAAGAAACTGAGTATTAACTGACAGAATTGCAGGGGTGCCAATACTTTTGGCCACCACTGTATGTGGCTGACATAGCTTTGACAATGGCAAAAGAGGCACAGTAAATAATTAGAATAGGGCATGGCAGGAGATGTCTGGCACTGTAGGGGCAGCAATGTCAGCCCTGGCAGCAGGCGTAATACAGTATAGATTACATTATTCACAGGAGTTAAATGCTCAACTGAGCATGTGCCATCAGCACTAGTGGCAGCAAAGCAGTGCAGCAAACAGACTTCAGACAGTATGGCCAATTTAATCATTAATTGTAGATGAATGAAAGTCTGCACTTTATAGTACAATAAATAATTGAGCTGAAGTGCACACAATTATTTGGCAAAAGGCAGTATAATGGTATAAAGGTGGTAAACTTGGATATGTGGGAGTACAATTTCCATGTAATTGGAAGACTGAAATAATGTTTCTTGGGAACCCAAAAAAAGAATTGATGATGCAATGGAGATAGTACATGTATGAAAAACCATAGATGAGGATGGTGATGGGGCTAATGACAATGACAAGGCAGTACTTGCAGGTGCTGACTGGTTGCTAGAAAGACAATCATGAGGAGAGGAAGGAGGATAGCTTGAGCCTTTCTGATCGTGCTGCTCAGTTTGCTTGCCCCACATGAGCAGGTGATGCCATTCCTTGGACTCATGGAGTGATGTAATTCCTAAACAATATGTGACGAGATGAATCTGGTGTGTTTTCACACTAGACTTTATCCCTAAAATTCTATGTAGTGAAGTAGCTACACGTAGGTTCATGGTTGGAAATGAACATGTTGGGAAAAAATGTGGAATGGTTATGAGGTGTATGTTGTATGGTTGATAAATTGGACAATTAGTACAGGTATTCAAAAACTATAATGTGACCTTTATATAAAGACTGAAAAATGTGATTTACAAAATTAGACTGGACAAGAAAAGCTAGGAAGTGTTCCCGTATTTTTTGGACCATAAGATGCACTTTTTTCCCTCAAAATTTTTTGGGGAAAAGGGGTTGGGTCTTATTGTCCGAATGTAGTCAAAATGTAGATATTATGGTGCTTTCTGTGGTGGTGTCGGGCGGAGGCGGCAGTGGCGGTAATTGAGTGTGGTCGTACTGCAGGTAGCGGGTGGCAGGGCAGGGAGAGGTATCACACACAGCAAAATCAGCGGTGCTTCCATTAATGCACTTACTCTGCTTTACACAGGAGAAAGTGAGCGGTCCTGGGCCAGATCACATGCTGCAGTGACGATACAAAAGAGGCAGCCTACTAACTCCTGTGTAACGCAGCATAAGTGCATTAATGGCAGCACCGCTGATTTTGCTGTGTGATACCTCTCCTTGCCTAGCCCTATGGAGCTGTCATAGTGAATCCAACTGCGCTGTTGTGAATTCACTATGGCAGTGGTAGACAGGAGTTAGTGGGTGGTCACGGGCCAGATCACATGCTGCAGTGATGATACAAAAGCCTCTTTTGTATCTAACATCGCCGTTGATCCCTGATGATCCTCTCCCTGCAGTGCGACCCCGCTCTCTCCAAACAAGAAACAGTGAGGCAAGCATTACCGTAGTTAAAGCACATACAGCAAAACACTACCTCTGTGATGAACTATAACTCCTAGCATGCCATAGAAGCTGCAGGACATGCTGGGAGTTATAATTCTCCTCAGGGAAACCACATGAATTAAATGTAGGGTTAACTATAACTCCCAGCATGCCATCATAGAAGCTGCAGGGCATGCAGGGAGTTATAGTTCTCCTCAGAGAACCCACATGAAATAAATGTAGGGTGAACTATAACTCCCAGCATGCCATAGAAGCTGCAGGGCATGCTGGGAGTTATAGTTCTCCTCAGAGAACCCACATGAAATAAATGTAGGGTGAACTATAACTCCCAGCATGCCATAGGAGCTGAAGGACATTCTAGGAGTTATAGTATATTTTACCACATTTTTTGCTACAAACGTTTTTTTTACCCTATTTTCCACCTCTAAAACCTGGGTGCGTCTTATGGTCCAGTGCATCTTATAGTCCAAAAAATATGGTATATCTGAAAAGCAAGCACCTGCAGTAGGCCAATGTATTTAGGTGTCATGTGTACAAGTCTAATATTGGATTATTACAACAATGAATTGAGTAAAAGAATAATATTAATAAAATAGAAAAGCGCGCACAACTTAGGAGGTAGACAGTTGTGTTTAAATTCCCGGATAATGGAGATCTTTCTTTAGGATGTTAAGAAATGGTTTGCCTGTTTTACAATTCAGGAGGCATGCTTTCTGCTACAATGCCTTGGATTCAGGATTTTGTTTTAGTTGCAAAAATAGCAATGTCTGGTCTAATATATGTAAGGTGCCTGAGCGAGGTAGTCCTGGGCGAGCTTCTGCTGCTTCTCGCTCCGGCACCCTGCAGACAAAATGTGTCCCCGTCCCGATGTGCTGCTGTGTGTGGGGTGCTTCACACTTACTTTCTCTAAAGCAAGAGAAATAGAGCAAATCTCTATTCCTCTAGCTTTATTTCTCTGTGCCTTCTATCTCCCTCTCTCTCGTTCTATCTCTTTATCTCTTTGTCACTCTCTCTGTCTATCTTTTTTGTCTTTGTCTCTCACTTTATCTCTCTTTTCCCATTTTTTTCTGGCTGTGTGTGTGTTTTAAGTAGAAGCAGATATCTGAAATATGTCTCACTTGGAAGCTGATAATTTTCAGATTGCTATTCCATACTTCAGCCCTGAGCAAGTAGGTGGCATTGCAGCCTTATCTGTGAGCTTTATGTCTTTTGTTACTAATGTGGCTGGATTTAGAAAAAAGAGCAGCATAAATATTTTTAATGTGAAAGGTTTTAAATGCCATGCGTTTACCCATGGTTTATGGGTTTAACCTTCATTATATTATACTATAAATGTCTTTTATTAGTTTTCTTCTATGGGTAGGAACAAAATTGCTATAAAACTGTTTAAGCAAGAAGGAGCTCTGAGTACTCATTCCAAAAGGAAAAAGAAGCGCAAGGAATGGTTCAGCTAGTTACATTAAATGTATAATCTGTAAAAGGTTTACTATAGTATATGAAGCGAAAAAGCTTGTTAAAAACTAAGCATAAATCACAGTAATATTCCTGTATGGCCACCATGTTCTCTTCCATGTGCTAGCTGATGATGTGGAAAATAGGCAAAAAAGATAATTTCTGAAGTACATCATTTGAACTACAAAACAATTTGCTCTTAAATGGATTTTCCATGTTGCTATAATGAATCAATATAGAATAAAAATGTGTAAATAATAAATATACATATAACTGTCATTTTAGGTAACTTTTTAGAATAAACTGTCGTGTAATGTGTACGTGACTAATAACTGTCTTTCTGGCTATTACATGAAAGTAGCTGCATGGAGGACATTTGTATTCACAGCAATTCAACATTATAGTAAAATTAATTTGCTTGAAGCTGCAGCATTATCAGCTTGTCTTGCCTGTGTCTGCCTGATATCTCACTGTGCTGAGTCATCTTAAATTCTTCTCCTCAGCTCTTCTCCATACAGTATAATGGGAGATGTAACCTGACACCTCACTGTGCTGGCTGTCAATTCTGCTTAGCCTAAAGCCCCCGTCACACTAAGCGAGATCGCTGCTGAGTCACAAGTTTTGTGACGCAACAGCGACCTCAGCAGCGATCTCGCTACGTTTGACACGTAGCAGCGACCAGGCCCCTGCTGTGAGATCGCTGGTCGTGTCAGAATGGTCTGGACATTTCTTTGATCGTTGAAGCCCGGCTGAGTAGCATGCATCGGTGTGTTTGACACCTTACCAACGACCTCGATGGCGACTCAGAACTGAGACACATAGGCGTGCATTTGCGTTGCATCGTTTTACAGGTCGCTACGGGTCTCCATATCATTGCTGCGTCGTTGGGAAGATCTGAATGTTTAACATCTCACCAGCGTCCACGTAGCGACGGAGCAACGATCCCTGCCAGGTCGTATCATTGTCGGGATCGCTGTAGCGTCGCTAAGTGTGATGGTACCTTAAGGTCCTCTTCACACGTCGGTATAAAACATGTGTCATGACTTTCCATAACTTTTTGCACCTCCCGTTCTTCATGTGTTCAATACTTTTTCCCTGTGTAATTTCTCATTTTCACATATAACTTAATTTATGGACATCTATGGTTTCATTTCTTTGTCCGTGTGGATTGGATGGCTTGTTAGCGACATCTGGTGAGAATTTCATGGCAATGCCACCTGTAGAGAAATATATTTACTTAGAAAATTGATGACGTGTTCAATACTTATTTTGTCCGCTGTATATACAGTACTTACAGCACTAGAAATGTTCAAATCAATTTGATGCAAATTGAATTTGAGTCAAATTTTACATGTTTGCATTGTCTGTCTTACTGAACCTTTAGACAATGAAAACTTATACTATAGAGTCTTAAAAAGTGGCAAATTTATCAAAGGATTTCATTCTGATTTATAAATCTGGTGCATTTTAATACTGTCTGGTCTAATTTTATACCATTTGTTAATTGGTTTACTTTAGCCTACAAAGTTTATTTATTTATTTTTATTTATTTCACTGACTTATAAAGCACCAATAATTCCGCAGCACATTACAGACATTATCATTACTGTCCCCATTGGGACTATCAGTAAGTCTTTCGAGTTTGGGACATAACCGGAGAATCTGCAAAGCTGCAGTACTAACTACTGAGCCACCGTGCCGCCCTTACAACAGATGTTGGCACAATTTTTGTTTAGTTTTAATACATGGTATTGCGTTTTAAAACTTGTTTAAAACACATAATACATATGGAGTAGAGCATGAAAAACAGTTTTTTTTTGTGATAATTTAGGCCAGATTTATGGTGCATTTAGTCTAATAAAGTATCCCAGTGTGCATTGGTATGCTGAAGAAAAGGGTACCCTTTAGATATGAGAGAATGTTTTGAAATTTTAATTTGTAAACATTTCCAAAATTTACCCAAAATTCAATTTTCTGTGAATAAATTTGCTGCAGATCCCAATACTGCAAAGTCACTAGATGGCCAGAAAATTAATGGACGCACCTAGGTTTTAGAGGAAAAAAATAAAAAAAAATGTGTGGAGGGCACATTGTTATGGGGGAATCTGTGGATGACACACTGTTATGGGAAATCTGTGTATGATGCACTGTTGTGGGGGATCTATGGATATCGAATTGTTATGGGGGATCTGTGAATGATGCACTGTTATGGGGGATCTGTGGATGACGCACTGTTAAGAGGGATCCTTGTATGATGCACTGTTATGGGGGATCTGTGGATGATGCACTATTATGGGGATCTGTGGATGATGCACTATTATTGGGATCTGTTTATGACGTACTGTTATGAGGGATCTGTGAATAACACACTGTTATTAGGGATCTGTGGATGATGCACTGTTATGTAGATCTGTGGATGATGCACTGTTATGGGGGATCTGTGAATAACACACTGTTATGAGGGATCTGTGGATGATGCACTGTTATGTAGATCTGTGGATGGTGTACTGTTATGGGGGATCTGTGGGTGATTCACTGTTATGAGGGATCTGTGAATGACACACTGTTATGTAGATCTGTGGGTGTTGCACTTTTATGGAGATCTGTGGATGATCCACTCTTATGAGGGATCTGTGGATGATGCACTGTTATGGGGATCTGTGGATGATGCACTGTTATGGGGATCTGTGGATGATGCACTGTTATGGGGGATCTGTGGATGACACACTGTTATGTAGATCTGTGGATGATGCACTGTTATGGGGATCTGTGGATAATGCACTGTTATGAGGGATCTGTAGATGACACAATGTTATGTAGATCTCTGAATGATGCACTGTTATGGGGGATCTGTGAATGATCCACTGTTATGGGGGATCTGTGGATGGCGCACTGTTATGTGGGATCTGTGGATGATGCACTGTTATGGGGGATCTGTGGATGACGCACTGTTATGGTAGATCTGTGGATGACGCACTGTTATGAGGGATCTGTGGATGATGCACTGTTATGAGGGATCTCTGGATGACACTGTTATGGGGATCTCTGTGGATGACGCACTGTTATGAGGGATCTGTGGATAATGCACTGTTATGGTGGATCTGTGAATGACGCAATGTTATGGGGGATCTGTGGATGATGCACTGTTATGGGGGAACTGTGGATGATGCACTGTTATGGGGGATCTGTGGATGACGCACTGTTATGGGGATCTGTGGATGATGCACTGTTATGGGGGATCTGTGGATGACGCACTGTTAGGGGGGATCTGTGGATGTTGCACTGTTATGTGGGATCTTTGGATGCTGCACTGTTATGGGGATCTGTGGATGACACTGTTTTGGGGGATACAATGCTTGGGCAGTGTTTACGGTATATTAAATGTGACTACGGCCCCTACGATCCTTTAGAATACACCTACCATATGTACTGCACGGTCTGGTTGCATTCTTAAGGATGACGGGTTATTGTAATATTAAAATATAGGAAACATTTTGACTAATTACTGTAGAGTCCCTGTTTGACTACCACCCCCATCATCCTTAGTAATACTCCCACGTACTTTATACATCAGTGTATTCTTGAGGATGATGGGGGTGGTAGTCACATTTTGACTACCACCCCCCTCATCCTTAAGAATACACCCAAGTGCTCATGGGTGTGTTCTGAAAGATGAAGGAGATGGTAGTCACATTTACAGTAAACATTACAATCTCTCTCTGAAGTGATTATACTAACTGACTACAATCCCCATCATCCTTCAGAATACACCTATTGGTACTGTATAATATTCTGAAGGATGATGGGGTTGTAGTTATATTGCATCTCCCCTTCAGTGCCTGTTCACCTAGCTTACAAGCCATAGCTTTTTAGGCTGACAGGACCTTTTGTACATGGAATCACTGATTGGTGGAGGCAGCTCAGCAGCAGCTCCCTCCACCAATCAGTATCCAGCCTTCAGAGGCAAAGGAGAATCACTCTCCTCTCTCTCCTCTGCCTTAAAGGAGATCCCCGGCTGCACTGTACTATTAACAGTGGCCCTATGTTGTGACCACCCGCTGCCATAATCCACCGCCCGCAGTTATGACTCACCGCCTGCTGCCATGACCTACCTCCTGCCGGCATGATCCACAGCCTGCTGCACAGCCTGTCCGCAGCACCCTTTCCCCGGGCTGTGTGCAGTGAGTGATAGCACAGTTTGCGCTTTCATGTGTTTGCTTTATATGACGCACTGAGTTTTTCACCCTCACTTTGAGGGGGAAAAAAGTGCATCTTATAAAGTGAAAAATAGGGTATTTAGTGCGTGTGCATTTATGTATTTGTGAATATATGAACCTTGTATGGTATTATTATTTGTGTAGAATTTTTTAGCAAAAATAGGAGATCATTTATTTTGTTTGTACTTCTAGGTATACTGTAACACATAAGTACTTTGCTCATACCCTTAATTTTATACCCACTATAGTGTTTTGTAATGGTCTCTTTGTGTGCATATTTGTTTTTACCTTTTGTCATCATTTCAATAAAGTAATCTTTTTAGCACATTTTGTAAACTACATGGGACTTTGGTGCATTTGTATATATGACTTCTAAAGTTTAAAATGTGCCACCAAGAAACAGGGAACTTTGCTGCGGTAGAGAGGTCTTCCATGCATTAGAATTCCACTTGAAATATAGTTTGATTTTTAGCTTGGCATATAGGGAAAATATATATTCTTGTACCGTGTTAGCCAGGAGATAGAAAAATATTTAGATTTGAGAGTCCTCAGTGGTTGATACCTTTTAATGGCTAACTGAAAAGATGGTAACAAATTGCAAGCTTTCGAGACTACTCAGGTCTCTTCATCAGGCATAGTATAAGACAAAATCTGAAGAGTCACATATTTATACACAATAAGACTCACAAGAAAAAAAAATGCAATAGGTAAGACAAGTGATGAAAAGTAGAGTTATTATGGAAGAGGTAAACAGTTCTGGCTATAAATATTTTAGAAGTTAATAGATAAGGAGTGTGAAGGTTTTATTGTCCTGTGTCCAGTGTTGTGATGACCTCACAGGTCAGAGTCTGAGGAACACATTCCTTAGTTGATGTAGAATGACATAAATCCATGCGACACATTCATTCCTGCTCTGAAAGTGTTAAAGGTCATCATCAGTTTATATTCTAAGACTCTTCTTTCTCTTTGAGATTTAAAGTTACCTTTTAATACTAGTAATTTCATATCTTTTATGCTGTGATCAGGGGAACAAAAATGCTTGGCTACGGGTAGATCTATTTTTTATTCTTTTATTGTGTGGCGATGATGAATCTCAAAGAGAAAGAAGAGTCTTAGAATATAAACTGATGATAACTGTGATGAAAGCCGGCCGGTGGGTGCAGCTCTCTGGCGCCCCCTTACCTCTCAGGTCAGTCAAGGTACTGCACCTAGAGAAAGTAGTGCCAGGAAGCTGCAACCAGCGCAGGGAACACGGTAGAGTGTTCCCCTTCAACGTCACTAAACCGTAACGTCACTACACAGCACAACTCGCTAGCGCCCTCTTAGCCTCAGGTCAGTCAAGGAACTGCACCTAGGATAAGCGGTCGCCAGGGAGACTGTCCTGTAACCTACTGGGTATCGGGGCCCTCTGTAGAGAGGGCGGTATATATATCTTCCTTGGCCGCGCCAGGAATATATATATCTGAACCTCCGACCGTCACTACCAGCCTTCCCCAATCCCCAGTTGGTATGCTGCCACCAGTCCCTATTTTAGATATACGCCCAGTCCGTGAATGGGCCTATATCGGGTCAGGAACCAACCCTGGGTAGCGTTTTTGGCTTGAGCCGAGCTCACACGGACGTGCGTTCGTTATGCAGAATAAAAGGCAGGCCCACAATTACTTGAGGTAATTGATTATAATAATACACTAGATACACGATATACAACTAAATATACACAGGTATAAGGTCAGGCTAAACTATACAACAATGGAATACAACACACAGAATCACCACAGCATATCAGTTACCGGTTTCTTGATTTTCTTGTGACGCAGGGAGAGGATTCTGCGGTCGCAGGCACGGTTCTTTGTTACAGGCTGAGGCCTACCACCGCATGGTCAAACTGCTCCTCCCCTTGGTGGCCTCAGCTGGTGCTCAGATGTTCAGCACACCACTCTTGGGTCAAGACTGACTTATCTCTTGTCTGTCCTGCTATCTTACCTGCCCCGTCCCGCCCACTGCTGGTGAGGTCAGCTGGCTCAGTCTCCACCCTCAGGTCTAACTTCGATCAGAAGCCCAAATTCTATGGAACCCAATAACTTCTTCTGGGATGGTCTCATGATACCCCCAGGGGTTCCCATGGATTCGGGCCGCCGTAACCGACCTTTTGATATCAATTATGATACCATACGGTCCTCAGGAATGGCTCCGCGCTATATCTTGGCTTCCAGAGCACGTACAAACGTCTACCGCGGAGGCTTGTGTGCGCAATGGCTCCGGGACGCCGTGATATTTTTTTATTGGCCCATCCCACGCAACATGCGTGTACTATTCATGTTTCTATATCTTATGCCTCCATGCTTGTGACAGACAAAGAAACTAGTCCTATGGAACAAATGGTCAGGTACAGATAGACGAAGCACCCCCCCCTGCTGGCTGTGTTTCCTCTCGAAGTCTTTGAAGCTCCTAGCATTCAAGTGTTAAGTAGGCTTCTTATCTTACAGGAGCCTGGATGGGGGGAAACTATCTAGTTGACGTGTTAACAGAAGGTCCCAAGGGTGGGGGCTGCTGAAGTGTGGCCATCCCTGGATATGATTTATCATTACCAAGATGGCGGCTACAGGTTCATCACACCTCCCCCTATACGAGGGCGCGAGGGGGTAGCACATTCCTGTGTTCCCCCGTGCGTCCTTCTGCACCCTCCCCTTGCCGGGATAACCCGTCAGCGTTACCGTGGTCACGGCCTCTTCTGTGGCGAATGGAGAAGTGGTACTGCTGGAGAGCGAGGCTCCAGCGTAGCAACCTGCCATTCGACCCAGAGACCGTGTGTAACCAGCTGAGGGGGTTGTGGTCCATCTCCACGGTGAAATGGCTCCCGTACAAGTAGGGCTGCAGACGCTGCAGGGCCCATACAATTGCCAGGCATTCTTTTTCCACCGTGGAGTAAGCCACCTCCCGGGGCAGTAGCTTCCTGCTCAGGTACAAGACAGGATGTTCCTGGCCTGTCGTGTTGACCTGACTTAGCACAGCACCGAGGCCAAAGTCACTGGCGTCGGTCTGTACCACAAACGGCCGGTCGAAGTCGGCAGCTTGCAGTACAGGGGAGCTACTTAGGGCGGCCTTGAGTGCCCCGAAAGCTGTCTCGCAGGCGACTGTCCAGTCGACTGCGACGGGCAGCTTCTTCTTGGTGAGGTCCGTCAGGGGCTTGGCCAGGGTGCTATAGTGTGGGACGAACCTCCTATAGTACCCGGCGGTCCCCAAGAAGGACATCACCTGCTTTTTGGTCCTAGGAGTGGGCCAGGATGCGATGGCATCCACTTTCCCCGGTTCTGGCTTCAGAACCCCCCCGCCTACCCGGTGACCCAGGTAGAGGACCTCACTCATGCCCAGCTGGCACTTTTCCGGCTTGATGGTCAAGCCTGCCCGGTGGATCCGACCGAGCACCTGCCGCAGGTGCTCTAGGTGATCCTCCCAAGTGGGACTGAAGACTGCAATATCGTCCAAGTACGCAGCCGCGTACCCTTCAAGTCCCTCAAGCAGCGTATTGACCATCCGCTGAAAAGTGGCAGGGGCATTCTTCATGCCGAATGGCATCACTGTGGACTCGTACAGTCCAAAAGGGGTGATAAAGGCAGAGCGTTCCCTTGCCGCGGGGGTCAGAGGAATCTGCCAGTACCCCCGGCTCAGATCCATGATGGTCAGGTACTTAGCCCCGGCCATCCGATCGAGCAGGTCATCGATGCGTGGTATGGGGAACGCATCGGTGGCCGTTACAGCGTTGAGCCCCCGGTAGTCCACGCAGAACCGTGTAGTTCGGTCCTTCTTTGGTACGAGGACTACAGGCGAGGCCCACGCGCTGCTGGATGCCTGGATCACCCCCAGCTTCAGCATCTCGTCTATCTCTTGGCGCATGTTTCCCTGCACCTCGAAAGAGACCCGATATGCTGAACGCCGGATCGGCGGGTGATCGCCAGTGTCCACGTCGTGGACAGCCATCTCAGTCCTTCCGGGCAGGCTGCTGAACAGCCCCCGGAAGGGGTGCAGGGTGGTCCCCAGCTGGGACCGTTGGTCCTCCGTGAGCTGGTGGCCAACCCCCACATCCTCGATGGACCCACCCGCCTTGGCTTGGGTGAGCAGATCCAGGAGGGTTTCTACCTCTCCTTCCTCGGGAAGGTTGCACACTGGGTGGGCAGTCGCTTCCCGCTCATGATGAGCCTTCATCATGTTCACGTGGAAGGCCTTCCTCCTTCCACGGGCGTGATCCAGGGTGACCAGATAGGTGACGGCATTGAGTTTCTGGTGCACGAAGTAGGGACCTTCCCAGGCTGCCTGAAGCTTGTTCTGTGGTACGGGGACCAGTACCCACACCTTTTGACCCACCTGGTAGGTCCTCTCACAAGCATTCTGGTCGTACCACCGCTTCTGGTCGGCCTGGGCCTGGGCCATATTGTCCTGCACCAGCT
Organism: Phyllobates terribilis; assembly: GCF_046119375.1. Classification (NCBI taxonomy): domain Eukaryota; kingdom Metazoa; phylum Chordata; class Amphibia; order Anura; family Dendrobatidae; genus Phyllobates; species Phyllobates terribilis. Next base: position 291,967,759 of record NW_027362769.1, read on the forward strand.
TTGCCAAGGCCATCATCCTGTCCCGGTGGCGCACGACATACTCGATGACCGACACCTCGGGGGTGGCCAAATCCCCTTCCCATGCTTCCTTCACCAGAGCCAGGGGGCCCCGTACCCGTCGCCCGTACAGGAGCTCAAAGGGGGAGAACCCCGTTGAGGCCTGCGGAACCTCCCGGTAAGCAAATAGGAGGTGTGGGAGGTAACGCTCCCAGTCTCTCCCGTGGGAGTCGACCAACATCTTAAGCATCTGCTTTAAGGTGCCATTGAACCGCTCACACAGGCCATTAGTCTGTGGGTGATACGGGCTGGCCACCAGATGTTGCACCTGCATTTGCTTACAGAGGGACTCCATCAGCCGCGACATGAACTGGGTCCCTCGGTCGGTGAGCATTTCTTGGGGGAAACCCACTCTGGAGAAGATCTCCAGTAAGGCGGTAGCCACCTTGTCGGCCCGAATGGACGACAAAGCTACCGCTTCCGGGTACCGGGTGGCATAGTCCACTACCGTGAGTATGAAGCATTTCCCGGAGTGGCTGGGAGTGGACAGAGGTCCAATAAGATCCACAGCGACCCTCGAGAAAGGCTCTTCGATGATTGGCAGAGTTACCAGTGGGGCTTTGGGGCGCGGCCCCGCCTTCCCCACCCTCTGACAGGTGTCACACGAACGGCAGTAGGCACCCACCGCGGCTCCCATCCCAGGCCAGTAGAAATGCTGAGCTATCCTGGCCTTGGTTTTAGCGATCCCTAGGTGTCCGGCCATCGGAATCTCGTGTGCGATCCGCAACAATTCCGCCCTGAACGGATAGGGTACCACTAACTGTCGGTCCCTGGGCCACGCCTCCGGTGAACCCTGCTGGACCGTTACCCGGTACAGCCGTCCCTGGTCCCAGACCACACGCTCGCAGTCTGACTCCATGGGAGGCTGTGCCGCCTGTTCCTTGAGAGCTTTCAGGCTGTCGTCTGCTTCCAACGCAGCCTGAAATTCCTGACTTGATGTGGCCAGAATCGACGAAACTGCCACATCCTCCGTCAGCCCCTCCGGGCATGTCACCTGGCCGCTGTCTGACCCGGCAGACACTTGGTCAGAAGTGGGGAAGCCGTCGGACCTCTGCAAGGCTCCTTGGGCTCCGACGCTCCCACTCCTGGTGACAGCGTCTATGACCGCTGTGACCGTGGGTAGTGCCTGCTTCCCCTCTGTTTCTGACCAAGCCGCCCGATCAGGCAGGCTTCCTAGGCCTTTGGACATCTCGGATGTGGGGAACTCCTGCCCTGGGGTCTTACCTGGCGGCTCCTCTCTTGGGACACCCCCACCTCCCATGGCCTGTTCCTCCCCCTGCAGTGGGCCTATACTCAGCAGCCTGGATACCCCTGGGAGCCCTACACTGCTGGTAGCTGCCCCCCTCTCCATCCCTGAGCTTCCCTCTACAGAATCCTGCCCGCCCCCTCCCTCACCGGAGGACAAGAGGTCACGGCACGCCGGCTGAGCACCTCTGCGGGCATCCCCACACTCCCCACCTGCTTTCACTAACCCTGTTTGTGTTGTGTCTGTGCAGGTGTTACCCTCAGGTTTCACTCCCTCCTCCTCAGCAGGACACACACTACATACAACATGGTTGGCATTAGCAGCAGACAAATCAATACACTCTTGGGGGGCCGAACTTGGGGGTTCAGAGGGTACATACTGCGATACTAGACGCCCCAAGTCGGTCCCTAATAAAACATTTGCGGGAATATTTGGCGTTACTCCCACCTCCCGCATCCCCCTTCCGGCACCCCAGTCCAAATACACCATGGCAACGGGAAGTGCCGGCTCCACGCCTCCAACCCCGGAGACGGAAAGAGTCTTTCCTGGTACCAAGTCCTGGGGGGACACCACCTCAGGCCGTACCAGTGTTCGTTCAGCGCCCGTGTCCCGCAGTCCCATGACCGCAGAACGGCCTATGGTGACGGGTTGGATGTTGTCCAGGGACCTACCACCACCCCCTCCCACACACAAAACATTGGGCGCTCTCTGGGACTGGGATGGGGTCTTTTGGCGCTGGGGACACTCAGCCCTAAAGTGTCCTGGTTTGTTGCATAGATGACAACGTCTTACGTCTGGTCCTTGCCTGGAGAGGGCAACAGGGGGATACACCCCTTGTGTTCTAGGGGCCGGGGAAACAGGGGCATGACTGGGCTTACCCCCTCTCCAGGTGCTGCTGGCAGACTTCTTCAGCTCAGGCGCCCTGTTATTGGCATACTCGTCTGCCAGGGCGGCTGTAGCAGAAGCCCCTGTTGGTTTTCGGTCACGGAGGAACTGTCGGAGGTCCTCTGGGCAGTTCCACAAGAACTGCTCCGTGACGAACAGTTCCTGGACCTCCTGGCAGGTAGTAAGCGCTAGACCCGAGGTCCAGTGCTCTGCGGCTCTCAACAGCGCCCGCATATGATCGGTCCAGGTGTCCTTGGGGCCACGCAGCAGGCTCCGGAACTTCTGGCGGTACGACTCGGGAGTGAGGTTGTACTGCCGGATCAGGGCCCGCTTGATGCAGTCGTAGTTCTGTACCTCCCCGGCAGGTAAGTCCCCCAAGGCATCCAGGGACTTACCCCTCAAACGGGGGGTCAGGTATCTGGCCCACTGATCCCGGGCCAGATGGTGCTGAAGACAGGTCCGTTCAAATGCCACCAGAAAGGAGTCCAGGTCCCCATCCTTCTCCAGTAGAGGGAAGTCCTCAGCTCGGACTTTGGACGACTTGGTCTCCTGATGGGTTGGTTGCTCTAGCGGAAGCCCCCGCTGGGCCAGGTCCAGTTGGTGCTGGCGCTCCGCAGCTCGCTCTGCACGCTCCGCAACCTCCCGGCGCTCTGCAGCTTCACGCTCCGCAGCCCGCTCCGCAGCCCGCTCCGCAGCCCGCTCTGCACGCTCCTCCTCCGCTGCCTTCTCTGATGCTGCCAGGAGGGTTTTGTAGACGGCATCGCCATGAGACTGGAGACTTGCCATAGCCGCTTGTAAAAGGGCTTGTGATCTGGACAGGCTGGGCTGGGTAGGTGGTGGGCAGCCCACTGCGGGACCGTATACTGGGGACTGGCTCCCTGAGGTGCCCGGGCTGGACTCCTCCTCGCCATGAGTAACAATGTCCTCCCCTCCTGCCACACGGACCGTAGCATTAGCCTCCTGCAGGGTCTTGCTCCTGGTGCCGTCTGCCATCTTGGTAACCGACACCGCTGCAACCCTGAGTTTGCACACACCTTGTTATACTTTTAGCCTGACCGTCTAACGTTGGGCTGACCTTAAGACTCCAGCAGTGGAAGTTACCACTGGCAGTCTTTAGTGCCTGGGAGTAGGGGTCCCACAACACTATTATTCTGCAATCCCACCGCTCTGCCACCAATGTGATGAAAGCCGGCCGGTGGGTGCAGCTCTCTGGCGCCCCCTTACCTCTCAGGTCAGTCAAGGTACTGCACCTAGAGAAAGTAGTGCCAGGAAGCTGCAACCAGCGCAGGGAACACGGTAGAGTGTTCCCCTTCAACGTCACTAAACCGTAACGTCACTACACAGCACAACTCGCTAGCGCCCTCTTAGCCTCAGGTCAGTCAAGGAACTGCACCTAGGATAAGCGGTCGCCAGGGAGACTGTCCTGTAACCTACTGGGTATCGGGGCCCTCTGTAGAGAGGGCGGTATATATATCTTCCTTGGCCGCGCCAGGAATATATATATCTGAACCTCCGACCGTCACTACCAGCCTTCCCCAATCCCCAGTTGGTATGCTGCCACCAGTCCCTATTTTAGATATACGCCCAGTCCGTGAATGGGCCTATATCGGGTCAGGAACCAACCCTGGGTAGCGTTTTTGGCTTGAGCCGAGCTCACACGGACGTGCGTTCGTTATGCAGAATAAAAGGCAGGCCCACAATTACTTGAGGTAATTGATTATAATAATACACTAGATACACGATATACAACTAAATATACACAGGTATAAGGTCAGGCTAAACTATACAACAATGGAATACAACACACAGAATCACCACAGCATATCAGTTACCGGTTTCTTGATTTTCTTGTGACGCAGGGAGAGGATTCTGCGGTCGCAGGCACGGTTCTTTGTTACAGGCTGAGGCCTACCACCGCATGGTCAAACTGCTCCTCCCCTTGGTGGCCTCAGCTGGTGCTCAGATGTTCAGCACACCACTCTTGGGTCAAGACTGACTTATCTCTTGTCTGTCCTGCTATCTTACCTGCCCCGTCCCGCCCACTGCTGGTGAGGTCAGCTGGCTCAGTCTCCACCCTCAGGTCTAACTTCGATCAGAAGCCCAAATTCTATGGAACCCAATAACTTCTTCTGGGATGGTCTCATGATACCCCCAGGGGTTCCCATGGATTCGGGCCGCCGTAACCGACCTTTTGATATCAATTATGATACCATACGGTCCTCAGGAATGGCTCCGCGCTATATCTTGGCTTCCAGAGCACGTACAAACGTCTACCGCGGAGGCTTGTGTGCGCAATGGCTCCGGGACGCCGTGATATTTTTTTATTGGCCCATCCCACGCAACATGCGTGTACTATTCATGTTTCTATATCTTATGCCTCCATGCTTGTGACAGACAAAGAAACTAGTCCTATGGGACAAATGGTCAGGTACAGATAGACGAAGCACCCCCCCCTGCTGGCTGTGTTTCCTCTCGAAGTCTTTGAAGCTCCTAGCATTCAAGTGTTAAGTAGGCTTCTTATCTTACAGGAGCCTGGATGGGGGGAAACTATCTAGTTGACGTGTTAACAGAAGGTCCCAAGGGTGGGGGCTGCTGAAGTGTGGCCATCCCTGGATATGATTTATCATTACCAAGATGGCGGCTACAGGTTCATCACAATAACCTTTAACACTTTCAGAGCAGGAATGAATGTGTCGCATGGATTTATGTCATTCTACATCAACTAAGGAATGTGTTCCTCAGACTCTCAGACCTGTGAGGTCATCACAACACTGGACACAGGACAATAAAACCTTCACACTCCTTATCTATTAACTTCTAAAATATTTATAGCCAGAACTGTTTAACTCTTCCATAATAACTCTGCTTTTCATCACCTGTCTTATCTATTGCATTTTTTTTTCTTGTGTGTCTTATTGTGAATAAATATGTGACTCTTCTGATTTTGTCTTATACTATGCCTGATGAAGAGACCTGAGTAGTTTCGAAAGCTTGCAATTTGTTACCATCTTTTCAGTTAGCCATTAAAAGGTATCAACCACTGAGGACTCTCAAATCTAAATATTTTTCTAGCTTGGCATAGGAACAAAATCAAAGTTTCAACAATAAAGGTCTTTTTGCAATTCAATATTGACTAGAAAAAACACTTTGTCTGTTTTACCTTTTATACTGGCTAACAAGCTTCTACTGGCTCAGTAGAATTTTGGTAATTATGCACTTTGCAGGAGAGCCTTCCAGTGTACTATGGTTGTGAAGGTACAAGACTACTATCTCAATGGCACGCTAAACTACAGGTGCCAGAGTATAGCATAACTGAAGGTAGACTTTAAAGGGGGGAAAATTCATTTTTAGTGCAAAGGACAGCACAATCTCTAAATACAGCCCTGTTTGTGCTCAGCCAACATAACAAGGGCAGTAATGTATATTCAGTAAATCTTTCCAATAAACCTTAGTAAGAAATATATATCTAACAAGTGCATGCAGTTGCCAAGCTAAAGCTTTAAGATAATGTATTCAGGAGAGGCGTTTGTTGAAATGTTAAAGAATCTTCCTTTAATGACATATTGATTTTGCTGTATCTGAAATCTTCTTGATGTTAAGCACCGTGTCAGTCAGTCAATCACATCGACTTAGTCTTAGGATAAAAATATAGTAAGCGACAAACAACAATGAATAAAATGTTTAAGTACCTATTCAGTATATATTCAATCTGAACGTAACCCTATAATGAGCCACAACATTAAGTCATGCTTAATGTCCATTACACATTCATGATGTACCTGCTACTTACATGGTGATATGTGTAGACTGATCCCTAGGGTCTCAGCAATTTTAACTCTCTTGATGCATACAGTTGATTTGACAGTTTAATTTCTAGAGCAATGAGTTGCCAGAGAATGACTTCATAGTACATCATGGTAGACAGTGCTATATTTAATTTGATGGATGGCAATCTGTATGGATCATGGTAGAAATACTTATATTGTGTGACAGTCAATAAATTTAGGGTGCATCCATTCATCAGATACAACATTCGTTTACTGAATAAACAGGTTTAGTCAGGCGAACCATTAAGATGCCATCAACTACTTTCTTGTTTCAGCTTGGAGGCTGTCAAATTTGAAGACATGATGCTGAGATAACGTGTTAATGTGGAAAACACAACGACCAGTTCACATTTTGATGGCTGTGAAAGAGCTGAATTAAAAAGGAATATTATATATTTTTTAAAATTAAAGTGTCCATTTATTTAAGGTTTTTATGTATTTTAGGCACTGGGTAATGTTTTTGATCGGTGGAGGTCATGAGACCCCACTGATCTGTCAAAACACTGATCTGAAGCCTTCAGCTTTTGCATGAATAGTACACACAGGCTCAATAGTTAGTTCATGAGTCCATACACACCTTTGTGAGAGTGAATGTACAGGTCCATATACTCACTAATAAACTTATATATCGCTTGTGCAGAAGCTGCAGACTTCAGAGCAGTGTTTTTTACTGATCAGTGGGGTTCTCTGGACCCGGGCGCCCACCAATCATAAACACTATGCAGTCCCTATAATAATTAAATGCGAGTTTATAAAATGACGGTTGCCCATTAAAAATTTGCAGATTTAAGGCACCTTAGAAGTTGTTTTCCTCCTTTTCATATCTTTCCTTAATAACATGTAGTTTTATATGGACTGAAAAATCTAATATTTTGTTTGCCTTATTTTATAGTTGTAATATCAGGAAGATCCATCCTGAAGCCACTTAAACAAAATGTTAGAAAACTGCATTATTAGCATCACCCCAATGATGCCACATACTCTAGATTCCCAGATGCTCTATTTATGAACAATTTAGTAGATAAAATAGACTGGATATGAGCATTTCAAAGTAATAATAACATTTACAAAGTAATAATACCATTTACATTTGCAAAGCAATAATAACATTTACAAAGTAATAATAACATTTAACATATATTCTGAAAACATTATCCGTCATTACAATTTTTATTTCATAAATCAATAGAACAAATGACACAACTTTGCAGTAAATCTTATCAGAGACACTCACTTTTCTTCCACCAGGACTGAAAATTCTCAATTCCTGGGTAAAATCTGTATTCAGTGTAGACAGATTTTTACATTACTCAGGTAGAATCTTATCAGTAGCAACTGTCATCTCCTATCTCAATATGTTTAAAAATGTATTAGCTGAATACAGATTTTACTCGTGAATTGAGAATTTTGAAAATTAATGATCAGCCTAGGAGTAGAAAAAAACATATTTCTCTGATAAGATAGTCTACAAAGTTTATTATTTATTGATTACTTAATAAATCAATAGTACTTATTAGTACTATTGATTTACTACATAATAATTAAAATAACGGCTACACTTTTGAGAGGATTATTTCAACTGCTATTGATGAAATTTCAGTACGATGTGTCAACAAAATAAGATTGGTGCAGGTCCAACCATTGGGAGCTTTATGAACATGAGAAAAAAAGAGCCAAACCCTCAAGCCCACCATATATATTAGCCAACAGATGATGTCGGGGAAAAGAATGATCTACCCTGCTGAATTTCTAACAATTGATCCTTTTGTTCTCTGGGAGATAACTATTGCCAGGGAAGTCTGGATGTGTCTCTGTCATAGAGAACATTAGAGCCCTTTTGTAAGTTAAATGTTGGTCAAACGATTGTTTGTCTGACAGCTATCTACTGTGGTTGGTGGTCTATATGCCACTGACTCTTTGGCTCCCAGATGTCTGTGGGCTTTATCTAGGATTATAGCTTAGCCTTATTGAAGTATTTAGGGCTCATCTTCAACTAAGCGCCAATATCCTACAATCAGGGGTCTAAAGGACTGGTTCCTCACCAATAACATATTAATACTTAGTCAATAACTATTAGTTTGGAATCGTAAGCATCACTAATCACTGCTGAAAGTGTCAGGCTATATATGAAGAAAAGCCCATTAAAGTTATCTCTTTGCCAAAGTATTAAACCAAAGGAAAGAGAATTGTAGCCAAAATATCAGCTATGCTTATAATTAGCACAAATCTCTAAAAGAATAGCCAGAGAAGAAGCTCTTAATGAAAATATGCATTTATTATACCATAAATAGAGAAGGTAATTAATTACATAATAGAGAAGGTAACTATTACATTAATAGTGGCTAATGTGAGAGACACGACCAAAATAGGCAGATGAAAAAAGCCAAGGAAAGAAGGCCATAACCCCCATGGTAGAAACTCTGCAACAACCGCAAATTGGTATATATAACAACACCAGTATATATCTATAGAGAGATAGCAGGAAAAATGATGATCAAATAGTCAAATATTAACCCATCCAGTTCAGATTAACCATATACTATAATGTGGTCAAGCTATGGCATCGCTTATAATAGGTGTTCCGGAAATTGCAGCAGAGCCTGCAAATAATCGGGCACATGTAGTCTGCTGGTCCAGTGTCTACAGATAGGTCCCCATTCATATAACCAGGGTGAAAACCATTCTAAGCATGCAATCTATGTAAACCTTTATATAGTGCGTGTTTAATGCACAAACTAGATCCATATAACTCTAGTGCTGCTCACGGGTATAGCAGTAACATATTACCTTGTGACATGTTGTGTGCGGTGTGCTGGCTGTACCAGGAGGGAGCTGATAGCGTGCCTCAGGCTATGTGCCCACGATGCAGAAATGAAGCATCTCCCTGGCAGAAAAAACGCATGCAGATTGTGCATGCGTTTTTCCTGCAGAATACATGCGGATCCACATGCGTTTCCGCATGCAGATTGACAAGCGCTTTCCAGGCAATAGCATCACTTGGAAAGTGCTTGACAACTAGGTCACACTGTATAAATCCATGCAAACAGCATGGATTTATACAGTGTGAACCGTAAAAATTAAAACAAATAAAGCTATACTCACCCCCGAGGCCCCGGCGTGTGCTGCAGCGCTCGTTCCTGTCTGGTTCCCGGCTGCCGGCATATCGCGAGACAGAGCGGTGAAGGGCCTGCGGTCACATGACTGTGACGTCACCGCAGGTCCTCAAGCGATGCCGGCATTCAGAGAGAAGACGCCGGACAGGTGAATATAACTTTATTTGTTATTTTATTCTTTTTTTACAGGTACAATGGTACCCAGGTCTGGAGGAGAGTCTCCTCTCCTCCAGAACTGGGTACCATCCGCACATAGAAGCCGCTTGTAGAAATGTACAGTCGCGGTTTCTATGCATTTCAATGCAAGTCAATGGCGGGAGTTCCGCTGCGCTACTGCAAAATTAAATGACATGCTGTGGATTTTTGTACGCAGCATAAACGCTGTGGAAAAATCCGCAGCATGTGCATAGAACATGCGGAATCCCCTTGGGGACCATGGGGTGCGGATTACCTAGCATTTAACAAGCGTTTACGCTGCGGAAATTCCGCAGCATAAACGCTTGAAAAACGCTACGTGGGCACCCAGCCTCAATGCGCATTTCGCCTGCGTGGTTTCATCAGGAGGCATGGCAAAATTAAGAAAACACTGTGATAAGGACAATGGTAACACCCAATTGTCAATTTAGTTTTAAATTTCAAAAATTAGCACAATGCAAAGTTCTAAAAAAGTCCTCCAGAATTGGTATGTTATAAGGAATATAATTATTTAGGGAAACAGACATGTCAAGATAGCTGACTGTCTCTTTTTAAAATAATAACATGTACTAATGTTTTCAGTTTTCACTGTCCAATGTTCACATGCCTTCTCTCTGCAGCTTACACATTATTTGCTTTTGGCAAATTTAAGACAGGAGTAAACTGTGTGACACTAAAAGTGCCACTGGGGATAAGTTGCAAGATGGGAAATGCCTAAAATGAAAGAGACATTACAAAGCTTTCCGGTGCAGTGGGGAAGTTTGTCAAGTGAAGTATAAAATTCAGTCAACTAGAAACAATAGAAAGGTATATTACTCAGAAAATGTTCCCTGTCATCATAGGTTTGTAGCTACTCAGCAGTGAACATTGATGAGGCTTGCTTGGTTGAACACCGCATAATGGATTAGGCAGAAAATAAAGTATATGGATTAATGTATATAAACCCTGAGAAAATCATTAAATATTTTACAGCAGTTTGCCTGTCTGTTCTTTGGCTTCTTGGTAGTCAGAGATACAATATGCTTTTATGATCTTATTAATCATTTTCGGTTTTGTTTTTTCTTAACACAAATATTAATCAAACTAGTATTACAAGAATATTACCATATTTTCTGCAACATCAAGTAATTGAAACAACATAAAATCACATCTTAATGTATTATAAAACATAGTTTATTCATGATATTACTTTAACTCAAGAGAAAAAGAAACATTTATTGCATTTCTTGCTTAGATTTGTGACAGATGAAGTCATAAGCCAAAATAGGCCTATGAATAAATCCAGAGACATTCAAGTATATACTAAAATAGTAATTATATTTTAGGGAGGTGTATTACATTAAAATGTAAATAGCGCAACAAATGAAGCACTGTTTCTCCTAAATGTTATTTAGGTAACTTATAAGTTTGTAAAAGTTTTATATTAAATGTTTTCATGAATATGCAAATAAATGTAGCAAATTCATTTTAGAAAGACCCTTTTCTATAAATGAAATAAATTCATTATGTTTGCTTTTTACTAATTTAACATAGAATCTTTTGATCAGAAAACATTTTCTTTATCTATAAAACTTGTTTTTTTTTCTTCTTGGTGTACTATATACAGCTTCAAATAGAGTTTTCATATATTGCAAAAATGTAATTAGAGCCTACAAAAAATGGAGTAATATACCCTCAAAGAAGTTATGAGAGATGACAAATTAAATGTGTCTAAAACATCAATTTTATTATACATACATGATAAAAGACAAAACAGGATGTTAAAAATAGCAGGTCATTCGTGGGGAATACACAGAATCAGAGCGGTAACCCATTAGGTCCACATGGGGTTATCTATGAACATATTAACATGATCCATGAAATACAATTAACAGGCACATGTGCAAATAAATCTCAGTGGATCTCGATTTAAAGAGTGCTATCCAAGTGGAGCACAAGAGGAATGCCTATTACTAAGAGGTATGTTTGAGTAACAAACTCAAAAATGAATGTAATTAGGGTAAAGGGGGAGGACAGTAGAGAGAAGTTAAATGATACTCCACCTAACTAACTCAAAGAATCACCCATGTTAAAGATAGGGACCGGTACTGCACTGGAGCCCCTGACATGCGTTACGCGTATGCTTCCTCGGGGGGATGTGTAATTAGAACATCAAGTATGTATTTAGGCGGTTGGCTGTAGCTCAAATAAAGGATCTTCCAATTTGTGGTAATTATTCTACTCTTGTATTCATTTAATTACTCACTTATATAGCGCCGTCATATTCCATACTGATTTCCAGAGTCTTTTATTGAATATTATGCATACAAGCCAATGGTTTTAGGTAGAGATTATTGAACCAATATGACGTGGATCAAATTCGAGTAGAATGTACTGAAACCAGCACGTCCTGTCAAATTCTAACAATGTGAGATTCGATTAGTGAAAATCACGGCCGTCATCAATTAACATATTGAAGCAGATTGTATTTATCACAGACTGCCTCATTACCTTCCCCAACATTTCTCTCTCCCACTTCACTCTCCATTCTCACTCATATTCACTTTCACTGAATACCTGCTAAAAATTAAGTGACACAGCTCAAAGCGCTCAATACACAGCCCAATCTACACTAACTTCTTTCATCCTGTAAAGAGCTTCTCATTTCACCTCTTTAGCAGTGCCTGTTTTTTCCCTCTTATCGTTCCTCTAACAGCTAGTTTTAAATTCTATAAAAAGACTACCATTATGCCATTATGTCATTAGGGTGCGATTTTTTTCATGGACCCATACACTTGAATGGGTCAGTGCGATCCCATTCTCGAAGACAAATCATGACATGTCCACAACCCCATAGAATAACATGGGTGCTAGTGCTATACCGCAAAACCATGGATAGCACTGGTCCAATTTATACAGTTGTGTGCACAAGCCCTTAGACACATCATTTCAGCACCAATTAAACTATCCACGAAACATGGCAAACTTATTCACCACAAATAGAATTTTTGTGAAAAATTTGCTGAACCTGGTGAGTTTAACTTTCAAAAGTTTCAAGTCATTTGTTGTTGAATGTTACCCTGATTTTAAAGGAAGAAAGATATTCAATAGTTTAATAGTTTTAATGTTGCTAAATTCTGGTTAGTTTTTACTTTTCTGAATAAATTTTATTTATGCAATTCAAAATAGGATATCAATTCAAAATTTCCTACTTAGGTGAAAATTACATTGCTAAAATCAAAGATCTCAAATTAGCCATGATTTCCAGAAAAAAAGGTCCTTAAGTAGCACTCAACCCCTTAACTCCTGGGCATTTTTTCATTGTTGTGCGCCAGACAGCGCGATATGGGCACGCGCATACTCCGGCGCCACACTCCTCCTCCGGCCTTCGGCAGAACGAGACGCTGCGCTGGAGAACAGGGAAGAAAGGTGAGTAGAAGTGTTTATTTTTTTGTGTGTGTGCAGTGTGGTAGCGATGAGGGGTACCATGCATACCAGGGATGAGGGATGGGGTGCCATGCATACCAGGATAGGGATGAGGGGTGCCATACATACCAGGATGAGGGATGGGGTGCCATGCATACCAGGATATGGATGAGGGGGGCCATACATACCAGGATTGGGGCTGAAGGGTGCCTTGCATACCAGGATGAGGGGTTCCATGCATACCAGGAATGGGGTGAGGGGTGCCATGAATACCAAGATTGGGATGAGGCGTGCCATGCAAATGATGATAGGGATCAGGGGCACCATGCATGCCAGGATGGGTATCAGGGGCGCCATGTGTACCAGGATGGGGATTAGGGGCGCCATGCGTACCAGGATGGGGATCAGGGGTGCCATGCGTACCAGGATGGGGATAAGGGGTTCCATGCATACCAGGATGTGGATCAGGGGTGCAATGCATACCACGATTAGGATCAGGGGTGCCATGCATACCACGATGGGGATCAGGGGTGCAATGCCTACCAGGATGGGGATCAGGGGTGCCATGCATACCAGGATAGGGATTAGGGGTGCCATGCATTCCAGGATGGGGATCAGTGGTGCCATGTGTACCAGAATGGAGATCAGGGGTGCCATGCGTACCAGGATGGGGATCAGGGGTACCATGCGCACCAGCATTATGGAACAGGGGTGCCATGCATACCAGGATTGGGGATGAGGGGTACCATGCATACCAAAATTTGGGATGAGGGGGCCATGCATGCCAGAATTGGGGATGAGGGGGCCATGCATACCAGCATTAGGGAACAGGGGTGCCATGCTTACCAGTATGGGGTTCATGGGTGCCATGCATACCAGGATGGGGATCAGGGATGCCATGCATACCAGGATGGGAATCAGGGGTGCCATGCATTCTAGGATGGGGATCAGGGGTGCCATGCGTACCAGGATTGGGATCAGGGGTGCCATGCATACCAGCATTAGGGAACAGGGGTGCCATGCATACCAGGATTGGGGATGAGAGTGCCATGCATACTAGGATTTGGGATGAGAGGGTCATGCATACCAGAATTGGGGATGAGGGGGCCATGCATACCAGAATTGGGGATGAGGGTGCCATGCATACCAGGATTGGGGATGAGGGGGCCATGCATACTAGGATTGGGGATGAGGGGGCCATGCATACCAGGATTGGGGATGAGGGGGCCTGGATGGAGGGGTGCCATGCATACCTGGATTTGGGATGAGGGGGACCATGCATACCAGGATTGGGGATGAGGGGGCCTGGATGGAGGGGTGCCATGCATACCGGGATTGGGGATCAGGGGTGCCATGCATACCAGGATAGGATGGGGGCTGCGTATAATAATAAGGGGGGCATATATACCAGGATGGGGGATATTAACAGAATTGGGAGACATCTATAATATAATCCTTTTGTCCGAAGCCTCTATAGATTGAGCAGTCTAGCTCCAGACAGAAGAACACTTCCAGTGGTTACAGGTAAGAGGAGTATATGGCGCTGGAGATCGCGGTATGCGTATTCACTGAACGCATACCGCGTTCTCTGGTAGCATAAGTACATACCTGACCGGGAAAAGTGCTGCCGCAGCACCCTCTGTTTGGGCTGGAGGCCAGGGAAGGAGTGCTGTGCTGAAATCGGTGCATGCGCATAGCACGCTGTCCAGCGCAATTTTAGTGAAGATACATTTGCAGTGGGTCTTCATCAAAATGGCGCCAGACAGCGCATTATGGGCATGTACGTACTCCGGCGCCAAACTCCTCCCCTGGCCTCTGGATGGGGGAGCAGGATGGGGGCACAGGATAGGGGCAGCACAAAATAGAATGGGGCACAGCACAAAAGAGGATGGGGGCGCAGGATGGGGGCAGCATACACCAATAGAAATGCTCGCCACCCAGGCACAGAAGAGATTCAATAGCTAGTTTAAAATAAATGGTTAACTGCTTGTTTGGAGCTCCGCTGCGATGGTTAGGCTATGTTCACATCACTTTTGATCAATAAGTCAGTGGTTCCATCGGGGTTTATTTTTGAAGCCCCAGAAAATGGGATTTGGATATTTGCACTGACAGGTCCATTGACTTTAATGAAGTAGGCGGAGTCATATTGAGCTTTGTCGAACATCATTTTTAGCAGTATCCACTTATTTTAAGCAGGCATCAAAATGTGGTCTACTCCAAAATTGCTGAAAATTATGTAGAACAGAGCTTGTAGTGACTCCATGTGCTTCATTAAAGTCAATGACCCTGTTATTTCAAACTTGTGAATCCTGTTTTCCATGGTTTCAGATGAAAGCTCTGAAGTAGCCACTAACACAAAGCTTAAATACAATGTGAACATGGCCTTAAACAAAGATGCCTGCTATTTAGTTTAGCTATAATCTGCCCCACATGGAGCAAGCTCAGCTCCTGATCCACTCCGACCACCATGACTCATGCCATGATGGATATATCCATCATGAAGCATAAAGTGGTTAACCCCTAATGATAAAGTCAATTTTGACATTAATAATCAAGCCCCATTTTTCAAATCTTGGATGTATAACTTTATGCGTCAATAACTGCAATGCGGCAACATATCCCAATTATTCTGAAATTGTTTTCTCATATCACATAGTTCTGTATGTTAGTGGTAAATTTAAGTCAATATATTTTGTTTCCATGAAAAGATCTGAAATTTGATGAGAATTTAGAAACATTAGCAATTTTTAAACTTTTTTTGTTTGCACTCTTAAATTATATAGTCATGCCACATAAACTAGCTAATAAATAACATTTTCTGTCTACTTCATATCTGTATCATTTTAAAAATGTCCTTTTATTTCATTAGGATGTTAGAATGTTTAAAATTTAGCAGCAATTTTCATTTTTTTAAAGGAGATTTACAAATCTTAAATTTTATGGACCTATTCAATTCTGCAGTTATTTTAAGTGGCCTATTTATTGGAAAATACTTCAAATTTATACTATTTTACAGACTGCACCCATAAATTTATTCTAAACTGTTTTTGGAAAATGTATTAACCCCTTAGGTGCGTCACTAAAATAAGGATTTCTCTTTACATTTGTCATTTTCTAATTGACTTTTGGATTTTGGATCACAAATTTGACTGAAACAGATTGAGAAAGTCATGTTGTATTTGCAGAGTGCCTGAGGTGCCACAAAAGTACAATCCTCAGAAGTGACTCTCATTGGAAACTAATCCTCACAAAGAATTCATTTAAGGGTGCAGTGGACATTTTTAACCCACTGGTGCTTCACAGAATGTTATAAGAATGGGCTGTGAAATAATGGGGAAATAATCACTAAAGAAATGTTATAAAAAAACAGCACAGTTGACCATAAGATAATGAGTACAGGAAGAACCTCTAAGTGGAGCTAGAAGAGAGGGAGTAAGCCCCATGTGTATCAACCATTAGACCTGTGGCTTCAGCAGGGTTTTTTGGCAAAGGAGGGTAAGTAGTTAAGTTAGAAAGGGTACATTGTGCTGATTTCTGCTTTTTGGTTATTAAGTGTTTTTAGCTTTGTCCTTTTTGTACATTTGCACAATAAAACTATTTGTACTTATGAAGATCCCTTTCCCATTTATTCACTTTTTATCTTAAATGGCTATGCTGAGCACTTATGTCAGAGTTTCAGTCAAAACCCCCCAAAAAATGCTGCCAAAATCATTTATTATAAAGAGACAGATGGAGTCATTTATACTCCCCTTTGCCTCTGTTTTGGTGAGGTATTGTCCTTTTAGGCATGGACATAACTGTATTTGATCACAGTTTTGTGCACTAAGAAGATGCCTAATAAGCACTGTGCCAGAACAGAGACCACATGGAGTCAAAAGTAACTTCGTCTGCCTCATTAAACTAAATTGCTCCATCGAAAGTTTTGTCTGAATTGCATTTTTGGAGATTTAGTTGGAAACCCTGAGGTACAGTAAGTTAACCCAACTTTATACTGACCTTTTAGAGGTAGAATGGAATAATAAACAGCAGTTCATGAATTGTTTTTATTTATTATTTATGCTATGCTTTGTGCGCTCCATGCAGTGTAAGTGAGGAAACAACTTTGTTCTTAGCGTCAGAGCAATTATTGAGATCAGATTTATATAGTTTTTTTATGTTTTGCTACTTTTGCGCACACAATTTTATATCAATTTTTTGTTGTTGTTGTCATATTCTGAGAAAAATAATTTTTGTTATGTTTTGTTCCACACAGTGGTATGAGGACTTGATTTTTGCAGATTTAGTTGAAGTTTATTATTTAATTTTTTTACACCATTCACTGTGTCTTAAAAGTGATAAGATACATTTATTCTTCGAGATTGTATGATTACAGAGATTCCTGTTTTATATGGGTTTTTATGCTTTGCTACTTTTGCACACTAAAAACAATATTTTTCAAAATAGAATTTGCTTGTATATCACTATATTTTGAGAACTGTAACTTTTATTTTTCTACCAAAAAAGTTGAGTGAAGGATTGCTTTTTGCTGGTTGTTGTTTTCAATGGTTTACTTTTTTTGACCTTTTGACCGCTGTTTATCTCTTTTTTTTGCATGCCATTTTAATGAAAAAGCTAAATTTTTAGCATGTTTTTTATTTGTCAGTTTATTTCAGGACTTTCTAGATATGGCAGTCACAATTATGTGTAATTATTTTGGTTTTTTTTATACAAAAGCTGCATTCTTACTGGGGAAAAAGTTCTTCACTATTTTTCTTTGCTTTTTTTGTGAGACTTTTTATCTCTATAAATTGTATTGAATTATGTTTTTATGTTTTTTTCTTAATCCCACTATCATGCTTGAATATTTTTGATTTTGATTGCTCATCTCATGTACTGCAATACTTCTGTACAGCAGTGCATGAGACTTGGCAGTTTTACACTGACACAACATATTAAAGCCTGCTTATATCAGGGTCTAACAAGCCACCATAATAAGAAAGGTTGCTGTAATAATAAGATAGTGCTATACATAATATTAGGGGATGTTATGTAATAATAGGAAGGCTCTATACACAATAAGAATGGATGCTTTGTAATAACGGGATGGCGCTACACAGATTAAAGGAGGATAACTAGTACAGATTAGCGCTGTACATCATAAGAAAGGATACAGCATGGTGAGTGAATGGTTGGCTCTGTAGCCTTGCAGGACAACTTCCGCAAGGAGTTTGTATGTTCTCACCATGTTTGTATGGGTTTCCTCCCGGTATTCAGGTTTCCTCCCATACTAAACATACTGATGGGAACTTTAGATTGTGATCCCCAATTTGGACAGTGATTATGATGTCTGTAAAGCTCTGTTGAAATTAATAGCGCTATATAAGAGTGTAAATAAAATGAATTAAAAAATAATAACGGGATGGTGCTATAATAATTAGGGATGGCACAATAATAATAAGGGATGGCACTATACAAACTTCTATGCAATGAGGAAAGATGTAATATGTAATAAGAGAGGACATTATGTTAGAAGGGACTGTACTATACATAGTAAAAGAGAATCACTTTATAATAAGAAAGAACCACAATGTAGTAAGAGACTGTCTAAACATAAAAAGGAGAACCTCCTCTATGTATTTAAGGATGGTGCTAAACATAATCAGAGAGGCTGATTTGCAAACAACACTGTTATTTCCATCATCTCTTTCCATGCAGCAGAGTATAAATTTATTCAAACGTTGATAACTAGCCTAGTGCCTCATCAAAAACAGTGTAATATATGATTTAAGGCACCTATTTGAGTACTGTATTGGAAGCAAATTCCACGCCATCATACAACGCAACAATATAAAGAGAAAAAAAGCTTACAAAGAACTGATTTGAAAACATTAACAAAATCTTTATTTTACATGTACATTAAAAACACTACAGAAAACGGTGGTTTTAAATAAATAGTGGCTGAGAGCCAAAGTGGGGGCACCATTGGTTGGCAGTATACAAATGATTCAATTGCATAAAAAGTTATTTTAGTTGGTGTTATACCATAATAGAATCTCAATTGATAACTAGTACTGGTTTTAGTCATTAAATAGAATACTATGTATAACTATATAGGTGCCAAGATAAAACCAGTTAGTTGATTAACGTAGAACCATACTGAAGTCTTAATTCATAAAAAATATTGGCCTTATTCAATAAATAAAGCGCTTTATGCAAAATGCATCAGGACCAGAGTATACACATTCTATTAACCGCATGATACAACTAGAATTAAGCACATTTATAAAGCAGAGCCAGACTAAACATTGTACCTGTGCCAAATGATGGTGCCACTTCCCCGACACACATTTCAGTGGGTGTGCCTTCTTCTTGCACCACTTCCCCGACGCGCATTTTTGCGGACGTACCTTCTTCTGGCACTAGAAGAGGGTACGCCTGCTGAAATGCGCGTCAGAGTAGTGGCATCTTCATTTGGCACAGGTGCAATAATTAGTCTGGTGCTATCTCACATATGTACTTAATTCCAGTTGAATCGTGCGGTTAATAGAATGTGTGAACTCTGGTACTGATGCATTTTGCACAAAACTCTTTATGTATTGAATAATGCCAATATTTATTATGAATTAAGACTTCAGTATGGTTCTACGTTAATCAACTAACTGGCTTTATATTGGTACCTATACGGTTATGCATATTATTCTATCTGATGACTAAAGCCAGTACTAGTTATCAACTAAGATTTTATTATGGTATCATATGAACTAATAATAATACTAATCTTTATTTATATAGCGCCAACATATTCCACAGCTCTTTACAATTCAGAGGTTCATATACAACAGTCATAAGTAACAGTTAAAGATAATACAATAATTAGAGCAAAAATAATAACGACCCTGCTCGTAAGAGCTCACAATCTACAATGAGGTGGGGGTGACACAAAGTACAGGGGCTTATTTACAATGATGGTCCAGCCATCTTGAGGGGATGAGGGATAGATAAAGGCTGCATGAGCTCATCACCAGCCAGTATCTGTAGTGCTTTTGGATTCAGTGAAGATTTATGTTTGGAGAAGGGATGGTCTATAAGAATATAAAAGGACTTTGATTATGGAACGTGATAGGCCACCCTAAACAGGTGTGTTTTAGGGAGTGCCTAAAACTGTGTAAGTTGTGGTTCATCCTAATGTCTTGGGGTAGAGCATTCCAAAGAATAGGTGCAGCTCGGGACAAGACTTGATGCCGGGAGTTGGAGGTACGGATTAGTGCGGATGTTAGTCAATAGTCACTTACGGAGCGTAGAGAATGGGTAGGCCAATAAACAGAAATGAGGGAAGAGATGTAGGGGGTGCCACACTGTGGAGAGCTTTGTGGGTGAAAACAAGCAATT
This sequence comes from Phyllobates terribilis, assembly GCF_046119375.1. Classification (NCBI taxonomy): domain Eukaryota; kingdom Metazoa; phylum Chordata; class Amphibia; order Anura; family Dendrobatidae; genus Phyllobates; species Phyllobates terribilis. The sequence continues at coordinate 291,987,855 of NW_027362769.1, forward strand.
TCAATTGGATCCTGTAATTCATGGGCAGCCAGTGCAATGACTTGCACAGAGCGGAGGAGTCTGAGTAACGGTTAGACAAATAGATGACCCTGGCTGCAGCATTAAGAATAGCCTGGAGAGGGGAAAGTCGATAACAATTAGTTAATACCTTTTATACAATTATACATTTAGTATAACTTTTTATGTAATAGAATTATTTGTATACTGCCATCCAATGATGCTTCCACTATGGCTCTCGACCACTGTTTATCTAAAGCCACCGTTTTCTGTAGTGTTTTTAATGTACATGTAAAATAAAGATTTTGTTAATGTTTTCAAATCAGTTCTTTGTCCACTTGTTTTCTCTTTATATGGTTGTAGAGTATAGATAAAGTATAAATATTTAGATACAGTGACTTATCACTTATCATAATTGTTTTCTTTCATCTGCTGTCCATCTGTTCAGACCTTTATGTCAACACCTTCCTTTCGAGTCATCATGGCAGAGCTTGACATACAGATCACTGTATCATTGAAAATAACAATATTATACATATATTTGCTTCCTGATTAGAAAATGTGTCTTGCTGCACCCTTGAATATAAATATGCATCACACCATTAATATATAATTAGCCGCTGTGCATCACAAGTTAAAAATATAAATAAACTCACCAACTAAAATATAAATTAATTAGTAAATGTGCTTCTCTTCATCAAAATTCAGCCTCCACTATCCTGCGTACTTTTTTTTATGCAAGTTCAAACTAGTCATGGTCCTCCCCTGTTCTCTCCCCCAATTCTGCTCCCATATCCCAACAATTTTTTAACAATAACTGTCCTGTGTTCTTACTCCTTTCCACAGTGCTTCCCTCCAATATGCTCTCCTCCTAACTGTGCACACCTCCACTCTGCTTTTCTCTGCACTGTGCTTGTTAGGTGTCGGTCTGGTGCTGGATTAAAAATGGGTCCAGGACCTTCTGTGGTCTCCCATTTCAGTCTAGCCAGGGCTGATGCTGCTCAGCATCGCTGTCAGCCTCAACGCCTAGCTGGTCGCGAGCACTGTTTATATCCCAGGTAGTTGTGCCTAGCAATGTTAAGCCTGGGTTGCAGAAGGAGACAGGGCTTGTGGAATCTAAGTCCAGGATTTGCCGAACTGAGCATGTCTGTGACCTGGCGGATCATGATTGGTGGGTTGGCACCCACCTGACCCGGTGACCTGGCACCGCCTGATTGGTCCACAGATAACGTCACCAATGGCGCATTGGTGGGCAGGGCTCAGTCTTTAAAAGGCCCGCCCACAAACACGGCGACGCGCTCAGATCATTTTGCTAGTGTTGCTGTTGTGTGGACGAGTGTATTTCACGTGCTCTCTAGCTGCTCTCTCCGTGACCTGCCGATGCCAGAGTTAGCTCGGCTGATTAGCACAGGTCACTCGGGCAGGCTTAGATTTGCTTAGGCAGGTAGCTACGTCGTGCAGCCTGGCTCAGCCAAAGGGGTCGCCTAACACTTCAAGCAGCCTGCAGACACCCTGTCCACAGCTATCGCCTGTCAGCCACGTGGAGTAGTACCCTTCAGTCTGGTGGCACGCCGGCTGGAGGCACGTGTACCTGTCGCGTAGTCACACACGCATCTTAGCGCCAATCTCTATAGCGTAGTGCCTGTATCAAAGACAGGGCTACTTCTTTCCCTCCGGTCGCACATCTCCCTGCGGTTCTTGGAGATTGTGTGAACCGCTGAAACCTGCTCCGTGTGCATTAACTCGGAGTGGTTCTTCAGTTAAGTAGGTGCTATCCCGATCAATCTTCTCCCGTGCAGTTAACAGAGATAGAGCTAACCGCTATACCCGTTCCTGTGTGCTGAAACACAGAAGGGTTTAACATATAAGTTGGTTACTTTACTTTCCACCTGGAAAGTGTTCGGCAGCAGCCCTCCAGGCTGCATCGTGGACCCCGGGGTCGGTTGCGTTCCATTTTAATAAAGTTGTCTGCAACCGCCCTCCTAACAGTGCTCTTCCCCTATCTTTGTGCTCTCCTCCATTGTTTTGCTCCCTTTTTTTGTGCTATCCCCTATTGTGCCATTCACCCTCTTCCATGCTCTCATCCATTGTGCAATTTCCCCACTGTGTTCTCTCCTCATTGTGCTTTTCCCCATTTTGTTTTCTCCCCCATATTGACCTATGCCTATTATTCAGATTTTACTTCCGCAAAAAAAAGAAAATCCACTGACGACCTGGTGATCCAATGTGTCACCACTTACTGATCAACATTGGCCTCTTCTGCCAATGATCCTGAGATGACAAAATAGCTTTATACGGTTTCACAGCTATTTTCATTTGCAGGTAGCAGAACTGCAGGTAGGCACCCTTGGCTCTCAGCCTGACACTGCACATAGTTTGATGAATTTAATTATAACTGGGGTAATACGGCCTTTGCTTCTCCTGGAGCCTTGGACCCTGAGTGGTGGCCCAGATTGCCCTCATTATATTCTGCACCTTGTGTACTGTTATCAGTATATTTGCATATAAGGATTACAGTGCCTTTGCACAAGTGCCCTGTTCAAGTGAGCATTCGGAGAATTAGCGGCTGGTGATTTGGAAGGACTGATAATATCAGCTCCAGGTCAAAGGCTGACAAGGAGTGGGAGGTGAGTATCTAACTGCTGCATAGTCATCATTGTCCTGGAGAGAGCTGACTGGGATATTAGGAGTTAGTTCCTCAGCCTGAAATGTAGCTACCGCACACAATCGGCCAAACTTTGTTGGTCGATTTCATTGGCAAAAAGCCGTATACTTTTTGAGATAAAATCTCTCATAGCAGGAGAACAACAGCATGTAGAAAAAACATGTCAATTGCATACTTGCTTATTTTCATGCTGTCTAATTATGTTGATTTTATAACATAAGAATACTTCTTTAATGACCGCTGCAAAAAGGCGTTTCAGCAGTCATTGAAGGACTTAAAGGTTTTTCCAAATAGATCTCTGGCCAGTGCTGGCCATAAGAGACCAGAAACCTATATGAGAAAAAACCCTTTCAGCTCTTTGGCACTATATCTAAATTTGTTTCTAATGTACCCTTAAAATATATAAATATTTTGTATCTACTTTATCTTTGTTTTTTTTACAATTATTACACAAGTTTGTTATACAATTATTTAGTAACAACTACAAATTCCATTAAACCATTAAAAATGTTTAGGCAAAAACTGCATATATATAATTAAAAATTTTTATATATTATGTTGTGAATATAATATATATTTCCTTTCAAGCATTATCTAACTAATACTAATATTTTTATTTCTACAGCGCCAACATATAGCAGAGCACTTAACAATTCAGAGGGTATTTGTACAGACAAAATAAGACATTACAGAGTAACATATAGTTCAACACATATCAAAAGAAGTGAAGGCCCTACTCGCAAGCTTACAATCTATAAGGAAATAGGGGACATGCAAAAAAAATAAAAAATAAAATACTTGTATATATTCCAGCCATGAATATAATAAATAGGGGCTTTCAAATAACGTTGCATAAACCAGCCATCAGCCGGTATAGGTATAAATACAAATACAAATTGATATTGAGTGCATGAAAAAGAGAATAAGGAATAGATAGTAAGATTACTGAAGTGAGGTAACAGGCCAGTCTAAAGAAATGTGTTTTTGGGGCACGCTTGAAACTGTGGATATAGGAAATTAGTCAAATTGTCTGGAGTTATGCAGTCCAGAAAATTGGTGCAGCACAAGATAAGTTCTAAATACTGGAGTGGGAGGTTTGGATTATAGAGAATGTTAGTCTTAGGTCATTAGCAGAAAGAAGAGGATGGGTAGGCTAGTAGACAAAGATCAAGGAAGAAATGTAGGGAACTGTAGAGAGCTTTGTGGGTAAGAGTAATATGTTTATATTGGACTTTGTAGTAGATGGACAACCAATGCACAGACTGGCACAGAATGGTGATATCAGTGTACCGGTTGGACAGAAATATGATCCTGGCTGCTGTAATAAGGATAAATTCGAGAGGGGAGAATTTTGTATGAGAGAGACCAATTAGTAGAACATTGCAGTAGTTTAGGCAAGAATGAAGAAGAACAACTGTAAGAGTTTTAGCAGAGTCAAAGGTAAGAAAAGGTCGAATTTTAGAGATGTTTTAAGGTTCAGGTTACATGAACGAGTGATTGTTCGGATATAGAGAGCGAATGAAAAATTCACCCAAAGATATTGGGTGTGCTGCTGAGGAGTAATGGTAGAATCACACATTGTAATGGCATTTTCAGGTTTAATAGGATAGTAGGGAGGAGAAACAGAAACAGTTAATCTTTTGACTGATTCAGTTTCAGATAAAGAGAAGACATATTGTTAGACACAGCGGAAAGACAATCACTGGTATTTTGTAGTAATGTGGTGATGTTAGGAGAAGAAGTGTATAATTGGGTGGCATCAGCATAGAGATGGTACTGAAAACTAAATCTGCTGATAGAGCGGAGCATAGTGAGGAGGAGCTGGTGATCCACAGTGTCAAATGCAGAAGAGAGATCAAGGAGTATCAGAAGGGTGTAGTGGTCATTAGATTTTGCTTCTAGTAGAGAGACTTTAGTAAGGGCAGTTTTTCTAGAGTGTAATGAGTAAAAGTCGAATTGTAAAGGGTCAAGAAGAGGGTTATCTGAAATATAGAGGATTAAACAAAAGTAGACCAAGTGTTCCAGGAGTTTAGAGATAAAGGGTTGATTACAGACAGGTCAATAGTTAGCATCACAGTTCTGGTTGAGTCATGGCTTTGTTTGGTAATAGGTTCATGATGACATGTTTGAAGGAGGAGAAAATGATACCTGGCAAAAAAGAGAAGTTAAATATTTGATTTAAGTAAATAGTGACAGTGAGGACAGGGACTGAAGGAGGTGAGAGGGGATACGGTCACTGTTCAGGTAGTAAGGCGAGAGAAAGTGAGGAGCCTGGTAACCTCTTCTTCTGTGGCTGGTTCAAAGACTGAAAGTGAACATGGTGATGTGCGAAAGGGAAGATGACCAATGATATTAGGGGACTGGAAGACAAATTCCTGTCGGATATGATCAATTTTATGATTCATTAATTTTATGATTACATAATCATACATTTTATGATTGCATAAAAATATGATTACATTGTATGTATTTCTTTAAACAATTTGTAAGGTGTCTTTTGTTGAGTTGGAAGTACAAGGATGACATCTAATGACAAAAGGTGAGATAATGAGTGAGCTGAAGAAAAAAAAGTACATGGAGGCTGAAAAGTTAAAATCCATCCTGTCTGATCCATCTATCTTTAGCTTTTAATGTGATGGCTGAAAAAAAGTGGATCGCTCTATGCACCCTAGCTGTATGTACCATATTGTCAGCCTGAGTGCTGTCCATGGAAAAAACATTTCCGATAAAAATTGATGTTATTTGATAGGGCTATGCAGATGAGCATTTTTCACAATAACCAATTGTCTGAATCAAAATAATCGCTGCAAGCACTGGTCTCTTGTTTTTTGGATGAGACTCACCTATTCAAGTCTATGGGTGTGCTAAAAAATTTGAATCCATATGGATCAACCATATAGCATCTGATTTTTACAATTCTTAACCTAAGAAACTGTTTCTGGTCTTGTACATTTTAATCACTGCTGATATATAAAATACGAATGATAATAGAGATGAAAAATTATCCTTTTTTATGAATGAAAATGAGACAATTTTTTATATGCTCGTGTGAACTTAGTTTTATGCTTTATTCATGCAATTGTATGTCACGGTACAAGTATAAACTGGGTTTCACAAACCAGCCGTGGGTCTCCTTACCCAAATTTTACAGCCTCATAAATGCCTATGAGGCTGTCAACTTCAGGTTGGGAGACCTGCAGCTGATATGTGAATCACGATCGGTACTCAGATCAAGACACACAAATGTATGAATGCAGCATTTTGTAAAGAAAATAGATTCCAAGCATTGTGTTTTATGTTTTTTCCAATGTCATAACTGCTAATATTATCAAAATAATGAAAATTATCAAGATTGGAAGTCCAAATTAAAAGTTAATGAAGCGAAGTTACAAATACCAAATCTTACTTTTTATTTTTTTTTGCCTTATAAAGCATCTTCTGATTTAGTTAATTTCTCAGACACCACATACATATAGTCTATGACCACAATTTCATGCCTCCCCTTCCACTCTCTCCTTTTCATTCAGCTGTTTTGATGTCTCTTTTCCTTTATTGGCTTAGTGCACAATCATAGCTAATGTCTAAAGACTGTACTAGGTCCACATTTATTCATAAAACCTCATTGCTCAAAACTTTTATTATTTACTAGCTGTACCCTGCCACGCATTGCTGTGGCTCAGTCTGGTTAAATGGAAAAGAAAGAAAAGAGAAAGCGCACATTTCAAAAATATTTAATTTCACAAAGCTTTATAGTTGTGCCGATCAGGCAGGCATGTTGTACCCTATGACCCTTGCAGGTCTGTACTCTTCACAGGTCACTAAAGAGGTCGCTACTTACTGTCAGGTGTCACAATGGAGCCACTCATGTCAGGGATTGGTAGTTATGCAATTCCCTAGTATAGAGGGAATGTGGCAGGAGGGGGCGCAGAGATGAAGGCAGGCGGCGGAGGAGGGGGTGATCCGCTTGACATGTCCCAGGCCGGTACTGGCCATATCACAGCGCCGCTCCCACCGGTGGCGCAGTGGGAATTTCACTTGCTCGTTATCCACTCACTGCTGCGAGGCTCGGGCCCAGCTCAGTGCCCAGAGCGGAGGCCGTGGCCTGTGCCTCTCCGTGAAGCCTCCCACTCTCCTTCCCTCCCTCCCCTGCTTGTTGTTGTGCAGTCATAAATAAGACTCACCTGCCGGAGAAGAAGAAGCCGCAGCAGCAGTGGTGCCGGAGAGCAGAGGCGGCCGCCTCGGAGGCGGTGTTGGTGATGAGCAGCAGCGTCTTTTGGCCTCGAACAGACGTTCTCGTCATTCCCCTTCCCCCCAACCCCCACGGGGGACATGAAAGGAGCAGAGCACATGCAGCGGCTGGAGCAAATGAAGGATAGGGAGAAGGGTTTATGAATGAGATGTCACTAAGGTGGGGAGAATGCTTGGCGGCCGGGGAGAGTCAGCCTGGGACTGAGCTTGTAACACCCTCCTCTTGTTGTTGCTTTTATGTCCAACAGCTGGTATATAAAAACATAATAGGCATATAAAAACATAGGTATTCGAATGCAATGTTGTGTCAAAATTTCAAATCAATTGGTGAAGAACTTTCGGAGATGTAAGATTTTGAACAAACTAACATTTACATTTTTATTTATATAGATTTTACTTGTCAGTGTTTTTTATTTTTGATATGGTGCCCTTTAAGCATTTGTATTAAAAAATATTCAAAGAAAAAAATAGGATAATGTTAGATTGATAGTTTGATAGATATTCATATGTGTTTGAAAATTGTCTCAGCTCAAGACTAAATATTTATGGAGGTGTTTACTATGTCTTGCAGAAAATGTCCAAGAAGCAATCGGATCCATAGGCAAAAGCAAAACACAGGCCACTACAGTTCAGATAACACTACAAGAGCATCGACACGGCTAATTTGAAGCATGTTTCCACAATGGCAAAATTTCCAGAGGAGACCTTGGACTAGATTAATATTAGTCAAGACAAGGACAAAAGACCTACACATGTTGCCTTGCATTTGTGGTAATCTACACCAATGAAAACATGTACTACAGATATATTTGAATATGTATGGATATATTTGAAATAGTATACATTGTCTTGATGTTTTTCTGTAATGTAAATAAACTATTTATATCACTTAATATAGTTTTTCCTTTTTAATGTATTTGTTAAAATAATAAATACTCAAATGAGAATAAGCTATTTGTATTTGAATGCTTGCAACTAGTTTTCAGTGTGTTGGATCCATAGCAATGTGGTACAGCCTAACTTTGTAAGGTTAAAGGGAACCTGTCAGTCGATTCATGCTGCCAAAATCAGAGACTGATTGCATGGTTGCAGCAAAGTATTTTTTCTCTGAAAAAAAATCTTAGCATTTAAGGGAAAATATAGTTTGATGCTCCACTCTAGTTGATAGGTTTATTCTTTTGTACTCACATGGGAGAGACCTGTCAATTGACTGGAGTGGAGCAGGGAGAAAACCGGCCAAAGGCAGCACCGGACTAGTCTCATCTCTGACATTGATCATTAAACTATGTTTTCTCTGAAACCTGCTGGCAATCATGCAGCCAGACTATGATTCATGCTGCCCATGGTTTGAGCAGAATGAATTGATTGATGATTTTCCTTTAAATCAATTTCTTAACAGTAAAAATAAATATTGTCTTCCTCTGGTAGCTAATGATTTCCATTATGGCATAATATCATGTATATAAAGCATTTTATATTTTTTGTATGAAAGATCCCCAAAAGTTACCAGTGCTTATGCCACCTATTGAAAAAGTTTTTCACCTCTTTCCTTTAATTTACGTATGGCCCAAGATGAGGGGCTTGCATGGGTGAGTATTTGTTATTTATATTTTTTAGAACACATTTAGACTATGAATTAATTAAAAGAAAGCGGTGAAAACTCATTTAAAGAGACGTTTCCAGTTTAATTAATTCAGCACCCTAGAAATAAAAACAGAATATACTCACCTCCTGCAGTACCACTAATCCAGCGATGATGGTGCCGCTGTTTCCAGACCGTGGCGTGACTTGTTGTGTCATGTGTAGGATATGGCCATTGAGCGGCCACTTGTCAGCAGCAGCTCATCAATATTCCATCAGAGCAGACGTCTCTGGTAAAATAATAAAGGCTGTACCTCATGAGTGACTGCTTATTAACTGCAGTGGTAATATGACAAGTCACGATACAATCTGGAAACACCGGTGCCCACATCGCTTTAACAGTACCGCTGCAGGAGGTGAATATAAAAATGTTAATATTTTAAGTTGGAGTTGCCCAGTACTGGACTGCCCCTTTAATACCAGTGGTGCTTATCTCCCATTTTCAGTCTTATATAATGAGGAGGTCATGATGAATGCTGAGAATGCACAAAAGAGTACAATTAAAGCTACTGTTGGCATAATTACATACCCCCTGCCTGTTTTTTTAATTAAAGCTGATCTGTTTGCAAACTTTACAAGTGAGGTGATGTTGGGTGATATGTATCCTGTCATTTGGCAGATATGGCAGTATGCAAGTCATTGGTGAAGGGGAAGCAGTATGCTGTGACATCCTATTCAGTTCAGTTTCATAACTTGTATATCCCCAAATATTGGAAAATATTCTAGGATTAACAACAGAACAGCTACACATCCAGATCAATTTACAATGATTTTCATTTGTCACTGTTTTGAGTTAGGGTGAAATGATCTGGCGAGGTACTAGAAAGTTTTCTTCTGGATTCTGAATAGCAGCTATCTGTCTAGCTATATCAAGTAACTACAATTTAGAGTATTTCAGTCTATTTTATTAATTTTTAATAATTATAATATTTCGAAAGTAGGAATACCAATTGTTGCAAAAAAAAAAATCAAAAAAGCTAAAATGTCAGATTCCCAACAGTTATATAAAAGTCTTCAAACCTTGTATAACACAACATCATTCACAAAATTTTAATTTACAGCACCTACCACATGTAACAGGTGTGTACAGCCTAATGCTGGATTTATTGACCACTGGCAAAATAAATAAGCAATATATTTGCAGACCTTCTTGAATCAGGGTGTAATTTGTAATATAGAAAAATAATACCAGACCCGTACCCTACAGAACCAATCACAAACATACAATGTTTCCATTTACAGCATACTGCTCCAGCTTACAGTTTGCCAAACTTTTCCTTTTAGAAGCAGTACTTCAACTCTTTGTTAGAGAACAATTGCTTCATTATGTAAATACTTACTTAATGACACAGGTCATACAAAGAAGACAGTTTGTTTAATTCGTCAGGTGAAAATAATTTCTAATTTAAATCTAACCTTTGCTACCTATGCAACAAACAATTCTAATGAGGCATATACATTGTACATCTGAACCACATTGGCAGAAATGTTAAAAATATCACAGAATAGTTTTAATCTACTCAAAATATTTGGAGTCAAGCATATTCAATGGCTGTTAGAACTGCACATACATATGATGTCCGTAATCGCCCACATACAGACAACTCAGGTCTTACCAATTGAGGGGTGTAACCCAAGGCATGTGGAGAGTAAAAGTCAGACAGTAAGCTTCATGACTCCACGTGGTCCAGCTGTCCCTGGTATGCCTTAATTTTAAGTGGGACTTCCACTTACCCTTAAACCCACATAACTACTGTCCTTACAATGGAGACCGAAAACTGGTCCTAAATAACGATACCCTTATTGTCCATGCTTAGTTCCCCACATTGATGTATTTCATGCATCACATGTAAACAGGAACTCATCAAGGGATAAACTCTGTGGGTAAAATAAGGTGGCTTTTATGATAATTGCCATAATGTGGGGCAGTGTTAATAGCATATGCCAATAAAGCCAACATTTTGAAAGTGCCTCAAAGCCAACGTATATTGTCGAGTTAAGTAAGTAGTCTATAATGACATGTTTTATACAGTGTAAACCAGAACTTACAGATGATATACTCTCCATTTAGTATTGTAAGCTTGTTTGGTGAGACAAGGAGGAGCCTACACAAAATTAGGCAAGTGTTATTATTTTCATTCATTTTTTGGGGTTAGTAGAAATGAATGCAGATAATTTTCATTTTTTCCTCCTCTTCTCAGAGTCATAACTTTTTAACTTTTCTGTCCACATAGACGTCTACACATTTGACTGACTGACATCATTCATTTTACCACATTGTTTTGTCCTCGCTACATGTTACCCTGAGGTGTGTGTGGAATCTGACATGCAGTTAAACCAATCTACCCTATTCCACTAAGAAGACTGTATATTGAAGTCTGTGTAGTTTATTGAACATTTGGTGAAACTAGATCAATGAAATAACAAGCAATCAGTACATGTACAGTGGACAAAATAAGTATTTGATAAAACTTGCAAAATCGGCAGTGTGCCACATAATCCTTCTTACCAGCTATGCTATCACAAAGGGGATTTAAATGGTGGTTGTCCTGTGAACACCAGTCTGTGAGGTAATGAGCTACTTCTTCCCAAAATGAGATGAGATAAGAAGAGCAGAGGAAGAAAATGCTAGTGCCGATAAATTCAGACACTAGATGGAGCCTCTACTGCAAACAAACTTATCACTTTTGACTGGACAACACGTTTAAGTTTCATTGTTAAGTCTGCTGTCACTCTGTGTTACTTAGACTTATGAATCCATATAACAGAGACGGTTGATCCAGCACTTCCAAAAAAACATATATTTTTATTCAGAAAATTTCATCCATAAAAGATATATAATTCCATAAGAAATCCACAAAAACATATGGAAAAGTGTGTCAACTGAGCAAGTTATGAATAAGAAGTATCACTTCAAAATGCGTCAACCAATACCCTGAATGTATCTCCTTTGGGACTATTTCCTCAGATGACTCACTTTTCCATATGTTTTTGTGGAGTTCTTATTAGTGTTGAGCGAGCACTAAAATTCTCGCATGCTCGAAGCTCGGGGCGAGCTCACCATGATACTCAGGTGCTCGACCAGAGCAACGAGCCCAATGTTAGTCTATGGGAGACCCGGGCATTTTTGCGGCGGCACCCCCGGCAGTCTGTAGAAAGCCTAAAAAGTTCCAAAAATGATAGTGACAGTGCTCAAATGACATGGGTACAGCATGGGGATCGCCCCAGGAAGCATTTCTGACCCCCAGGTCACTGCTGTCAACAACGTGGTCAGAGGTATTAAGTCACTTTTACGGGCTCACAATAAAACGTTCAAAAACAAAACTGAAACTGTTTTCCTGTGAAATATGTTACGGAACATCCTTTCCAGGGTAAAGACTTGTGTATAAGGTAAAATAAATGACCAGAATCAAAAATACTCCTCCACACCTTGGGCTATGTTCACAAGTAGCATTTTTTTATGCGTTTTTGCACTTTTGTATTGCTTTCAACCATGACAAATGCATTCACCGGGAAATGTCATTTTACAACCTTATCTGGCCATGTGCTGTGTGACACATGCATACAGTGCTGAAAAGACATGGGAACAGCATGGGGAAGACCCCTGGAAGCATCTCTGACACCCAGGTCACTGTCTAAAAGTGTGCCCATCAGAAGTGATCCTTGCCGCATCAGAAGATACAGACTTGCAACTATCCCCGTGCAAGTCCTCGTCCCAGGGCAGTGTTCAATTGTACGTCCCCCATTCTTTGCATTGCAAGCGCAAGTATGCAGCCTGCCACCCACCCACCCACAGGCTGCAATGCCATACTGCTTGCTTGCACTTGAAATTGGACCTTTTAGGCATGTGGAGGCGGAATCTGGCCACCACGTCATGGCTGCGTCGGCGGCCTGGTATCCATACTCGGTCCCAAGCCGCCTCGCGGCTGAGTGCCCACACACGGTCCCCAGCTGCCTGGGGACGGCTGGGTGTCCATAAACGGTCCCCAGCCGCCCCTATTTGTCCCGGTGCACCTTATACACAAGCGCGCATACCAAAACATTACCTGTGCCCTCCCCAGTGCATTTAGTGGGAAGGACAGCCTAACCATAAACACGTGGACAAGTGAATGTGACCAGGGATGGTCCATCTCACTGACGCATTCACACTTGGTTAATATTGTGGAAGCCAGGACACAGTTGGACACTGGGATGCAACACGTCCTCCAGACATAGAGGATTGCGGGTCCTGGGTCAATCAGGCTTCAACACAAAGTTCAGAAGGAAGACAGCAGCAGTGGTCGGCCTCCTGCACAATGAGTAAATTATTCATGATCATGAGGCCATCCATCTCCTTAGCTTTCTGTTCCTTGCAATGCAAGCGCATGTATGTAGTAGCGGATAGGCCTGAGGTGGTCAGCGTTTTGGCACATATCCTACCTCCTCTGAGGATTGCTGGATGTTTTCCCGCTACTATCAAAGTTCTATGACTCCCGATAAAACAAAGCTTCAGGTGATGAATGATGGATGAGGTGGTGGCAAAGGAGAAAGAGCAGGAGGAACAGGGACCATTCACATCAATATCAGGCCAGTCAACCACACATGTCTTGTAGGATATGTTTCTGTACCAAAAGGAGCGGTTCGGCTACACAGTTATAGGGCATACAGTGAGTGCAATGAATACCAAAAACTTCGAGGCACTACAATGCCCCTTGGAAGTGACATCGAGGTCAGAAGGCCTTAACTAAACTGTCTTTTCCATTTATAGCAACTGGGTCTCCTGTAGACTGTTGGCCTAAGCATTGAATGGAAGGCTTTCCAAAAATTATGAGGAACTGCAATGCCCCTTGAAACAGACGTCGATTGCAGCGTACTAAAAACCTTCTACCCATTATTGGGTAGTGGGTCTCCCTTAGTGTTCGCCTTTGCATTGAAAAGCAAAAGCTGACTAAAATTAGGAGGAAATGCAATGCCGTTGGAAGAGACGTGGAGTTCAGAGTGGTTTAACAAGACAGTTTTAATGCCCCTTGGAAGAGACGTGGAGGTCAGAGTGGTTTAATAAGACGGTTTTAATGCCCCTTGGAAGAGATGTGGAGGTCACAGTAGCTTAACTAGATGGTTTTAATGCCCCTTGGAAGAGACGTGGAGGTCAGAGTGGTTTAATAAGACGGTTTTAATGACCCTTGGAGGAGACATGAAGGTCAAAGTGGTTTAACAAGATGTTATTAATGCCCCTTGGAAGAGATGTGGAAGTCAGAGTGGTTTAACAAGACGGTTTTAATGCCCATTGGAAGAGACGTGGAGGTCACAGTAGCTTAAAAAGATGGTGTTAATGCCCCTTGGAAGAGACGTGGAGGTCAGAGTGGTTTTACAAGACGGTTTTAATGTCCCTTGGAAGAGACGTGGAGGTCAGAGTGGTTTAACAAGACGGTTTTAATGCCCCTTGGAAGAGACGTGGAGGTCAGAGTGGTTTAACAAGACGGTTTTAATGCCCCTTGGAAGAGACATGGAGGTCAGAGTGGTTTAACAAGATGGTTTTAATGCCCCTTGGAAGAGACGTGGAGGTCACAGTAGCTTAACAAGACAATTTTAATGCCGCTTGGAAGAGACGTGGAGGTCAGAGTGGTTTAACAAGACGATTTAATGCCCCTTGGAAGAGACGTTGAGGTCACAGTACCTTAACAAGATGGTTTTAATGCCCCTTGGAAGAGCTATGCGGTACAGCATATTAAAAACACTATTCCCATTATTGGGGAGTAGGTCTCCCATAGTCTTTGCTTATGCCTTCCAAGCAAAAGCTGCCAAAAATTTGGACGGAGGAACTTGCAATGCCCCTTACAAGAGCCATGCAGTACAGCATATTAAAAACATTATTCCCATTATTGGGGAGTGGGTCTCCCATAGTTTTTGCTTATGCCTTCCAAGCAAAAGATGACAAAAATTAGGACGGAGGAACTTGCAATGCTGGCAACACGGACCATGGTCACCCTGGTGGTATAGTGGTGGTGGAGGCTGAGGATAAGGAGAAGAGCAAAAAACAGCCGAAATGAGGAAGTGTATACCCATGTGTGGGTGTGAAGCGGTGCATGGGAATACACCTCCTGAAATAACACAGTGGATTTGACTTTATGTTACTCTGCTGTCATTTGGTAATGATGAGAAGTCTGGCCCAATCTAGCCCTTATTCATTTTGATAAGGGTCAGCTTGTCAGCATTGTCAGTTGACAGGCGAGTGCGCTTATCAGTTGTAATTCCCCCAGCGGCACTAAAAACACTCTCCGATAACACGCTAGCAGCAGGGCAGGCCAGGACCTCCAAGGCGTAAAGAGCGAGTTCATTCAAAATGTCCAGCTTGGATACCCAATAATTAAAAGGCCCAGAGGAATCACGGATGATGCTCGTACGGTCCGCAAGGTACTCCCTCACCATCTTTCCACTCCTTGTAAGAGTACCCCGCGAGTACCCCTGTAAGCTGGGCTGGTCTCAGAAACTGTCCCAGAACGTTGACAGTGTTCCCCTGCCTCTGCTGGATTCGAGTTGCGTCTCTCTCGCCTGTACGCCTTGGTTGGGCAACGAACTGTGACCTCTGCCGCTAGCGTGTTCAGATGGGAATTTTTTTAACAATTCGGCAGCAAGGGCCTTCTGGTACGACCCCATTTTTGTAGACCTCTCCACCTCAGGAATAAGAGAGGGAAAGTTCTCCTTGTAGCGGGGGTCTAAAAGTGTCACCAACCAGAAATGACTGTCACTTAACATTTTGACAACGCGAGGGTCATGGTTAAGGCAGCGTAACATAAAGTCAGCCTTGCGTGCCAAACTGGTAACGGGCAATACTTCCATGTCCTCACCAAGATGACGACTGACCATGCTCTCCTCCTCCTCCCCCCTGTCCTCAAGCCACCCACGCTGTACCGACGGTATGACAGTTGTACAGGTACTACCGTCTACAGCGCATGATGCCAGCTCCTGTTCTTCCTCCTCCTCCTCCTCTCCCTCATTGTCCCCTAATGCTATGGCTTCTTGATCCATCTCATTATACTCTGGCTGCAATGCCTCCTCTTTAATTCTCTGCAGAGAGCATTGCAAAAGACAGACAAGTGGTATGCTGATGCTATTGATGGCATCATCACCACTCGCCACCTTGGTGGACTCCTCAAAGTTTGTCAGGATGGTACATATGTCAGACATCCAGGTCCACTCCTGAGGTCTTATATGTGGAGTCTGACCTGAATATCGACGACCTTGTTGCAGCTGGTACTCCACAACTGCTCTCTTCTGCTCACAAATCCTTTGCAACATGTGGAGGGTAGAGTTCCAACATGTGGGGACATCACACACCAGTCGGTGTGCCGGAAGTTGCAAACGCTGCTGCAACACAGCAAGGGCGGCGGAAGCTGTAGCCGACTTCTAAAAATGAGCTGACAGGCGGCGTACTTTGACGAGCAGCTCTGGCAACTCGGGGTACGATTTAAGAAACCACTGAACCACGAGGTTAAGCACATGAGCCAGGCATGGTACGTGTGTGATCTCGCCTCGCCTCAGAGCCGCCACCATTTTACGGCCATTGTCACACACGACCATGCCTGGATGTAGGTTCAGCGGTCTCAGCCACAGATCTGCCTGCTCTTTCACTGCTGTCCACAACTCAAAAGCAGTGTGAGGTTTATCACCTAAGCTTATGAGTTTCAGCACAGCCTGTTGCCACTTGGCTGAGGCAGTACTGCAGTGCTTCCAGCTTGTAACTGATGTGGTGATATCTGAGATGGAGGCTGAACATGAGGAGGAGGAGGAGGATGATGCGCAGGAGCTGTACACTGTGGGGGCAACTCTGACTGACAGAGCCCGCAATCTTCAGTGTGGGGAGGATGTGTTCCGTCCCAAGGTCCCACTGGGTCCCGGCTCCCACTATATTTACCCAGTGTGCCATCAGGGAGATGTACCGTCCCTGGCCACAAGCACTTGTCCACGTGTCCCTTGTCAGGTGGACTCTCCCAGTAACTGTGTTGTTGAGTGCACGGCAGATGTTTTGGGACACGTGCTTGTGTAGTGCGGGGATGGCACACCGGGCAAAATAGTGTCGGCAGGGGACCAAGTACCGAGGGACGGCCACCGCCATAAGGTTGCGGAAGGATTCCGTCTCCACCAGCCTAAAAGGCAGCATTTCCAACTCAAGCAGTCGTGAAATGTGCGAATTTAGGACTGTGGCCTGTGGGGCGTTGACTGTGAATTTGCGCTTTCGTTCAAAGGTTTGGGATATGGACAATTGAATGCTCCGATGGGACGTGGACGTGGAGGTTGATGCTGTTTCTTGAGAAACTGCCATAACAAGTGAAGACTGAGAGGAGGGGGCATCTTTGCATACAGTATGCAAAGGGGATTGCCTTGCACGCACAACAGGGGGTTCTATTACACGCACCACAGCGGAAGAAGCAGTGGTGACACCCGCTGACACTGGTCGCGGGCCCTGGGGATCGCCCCACAAAGTCGGGTGCCTTGCTGACATGTGCCTGATCATGCTGGTGGTGGTCAGGCTGGTAGTTTTGTCACCCCTGCTGATGCTGGCATGGCAGGACGTACAAATGGCCTTTTTGGGGTTGTTAGCAGAGTCTTTAAAAAAATTCCAGACTCTGGAAGACCTACCGCTTGTACTGGCACCTTCTCTCGTGTTGGTGTTACGGGGAATGGTTGCCCGCCTTCTGTCTGCTTCTGTTAGGAGGGCGGTTGCAGACAACTTTAATATAATGGAACGCAACCGACCCCGGGGTCCGCGATGCAGCCTGGTGGACTGCTGCTGAACACTTTCCGGGTGGAAAGAAAAGCAACCATCTTAAATGTAAAACTCTTCCGTGTTTCTGCACACTGGAATGGGTATAGCAAATCGCACTATCTCCGTTAGCAGGACGAGAGATAGGCGGAGAAAAACTATCTGTGGTCCTGTTACAGCACAGGGACTACAGTGGCGGCTCTAGGATGCATGTGTGACTACGCCGACAGGTACACGTGCCTCCATCCAGCGTGCTACTGGACTGAAGGGTACTACTTCACGTGGCTGACAGGCGATAGCCGTGGATAGGCGACCCCTTTGGCAGAGCCAGACTGCTAGACGAAACTACCTGCCTCTATGGAACTAGCCTGCCTCTATGCAACTTTCCTGCCTGACAGAAACTACTCGTGGAGCACAGTCGTCCACACAATCGCATCACTGCTCAATGATCAGAGCGCGCCGCCATGTTTGTGGGCGGGCCTTTTAAAGACTGCCCACCGACGTGCCATTGGTGACGCCACCCGTGGACCAATCAAGCGGTGCCAGGTCACCGAGTCAGGTGGGTGCCAAACCACCAATCACGATCCGCCAGGTCACGGGCATGCTCAGTGCGGCGAATCCTGGACTTAGACTCCAAAAGCCCTGTCTCCCTCTGCAACCTATGCTTAACATTACTAGGCACAAATACCTGGGAGACAAACTGTACGTCTCGTGGACCAGCTAGGCGTTGGGGCTGACGATGATGCTGAGCAGCATCAGCCCTGGCTGGACTGAAATGGGAGACCACAAAAGTTCCTGGACCCATTTCAAATCCAGCCACAGACTGATACCTAACAGCTTCTTCCTGTCTGTTGGGGTACTCTGCCTCCCTCCCCCTGTGTGCTGCTGGCCTTGCTCTGTGTCTCCTCCTGCCATGTTGGGTCAGTTACTAGATCATCCAACACCTCCTCCTCTTCCACTTCCACACCACAGTCCTCCTCCTCACTTTGTGGCAATTGTGTTTTGTCATCGTCCACCTCTTGTGACAAATTGCCAGCGTCGCCTTCCTGTGGCTGCTCAAATATTTGGCCATCGCTACATGGGATCTCCTCTTCCACCACTTCACGAAAAGCAGGCGAGGGGCCCAAATATGGAAATGGACCAGTGAACAGCTCTTCAGAGTGTCCAATTGTGGGATCAATTGCTGTCTGATGACACTCGGCATGGTGGGAGGAAGGAGCATCAGGATGAGGAGGAGTATGCAGTCGAGACTCACGGCGACTAACACTTGACCATGTGGAAGACAGACCGGAGGTGGTGGTGCCCAGGTGAGTGGTAGTATTATCTGCTATCCAATTAATAACCTGTTCACACTGATCAGTTAGCAATAGTGGTGCTGTTGTGTGCTTGCCTAGTAATTCGGTCATGAACTGGGAGCGAGAATATGTGGCTGTTGGTTGTGGCACATTTTCACCTTGGCCACGGCCCCGTCCTCTGCATGCACCATCACCAGAACGTCCACTTCCACGTCCCTTGCCATGCGCCTTGCCCATTGTAAATTAAGTAAAATAGCTTACACTCGCACTATCAATGGAAAAAGGGTAATAAAAAGGAGATTAGAACCGTGGAAGAGGAAAACCACAGTTCTAGTTATCTGGCCTACACCAGACTCTTTTAAGCAGATACAGTTATATGAAAAAGTTTGGGCACCCCTATTAATCTTAAGCTTAATGTTTTATAAAAATTGGTGTTTTTGCAACAGCTAATACAGTTTGATATATGTAATAGCTGTCGGACACAGTAATGTTTCTGCCTTGAAATGAGTTTTATTGTACTAACAGAAAATGTGCAATTTGCATTCAAACAAAATTTGACAGGTGCATAAGTATGGGCACTCTTATCATTTTCTTGTTTTAAATACTCCTACCTACTTTTTACTGACTTACTAAAGCACTTTTTTTGGTTTTGTAACCTCATTGAGGTTTAAACTTTATTGCCAGGTGTATGCAATCATGAGAAAAGCTACTTAAAGTGGCCACTTGCAAGTTGTTCTCCTGTTTGAATCTCCTCTGAAGAGTGGCATCATGGGCTCCTCAAAACAACTGTCAAATGATCTGAAAACAAAGAATATTAAACATAGTTGTTCAGGGGAAGGATACAAAAAGCTGTCTCAGAGATTTAACCTGTCAGTTTCCACTGTGAGGAATATAGTAAGGAAATGGAAGTACACAGGGACAGTTCTTGTTAAGACCAGAAGTGGCAGGCCAAGAAAAACATCAGAAAGGCAGAGAAGAAGAATGGTGAGATCAGTCAAGGAAAATCCTCAGACCACCTCCAGAGAGCTGCAGCATGAACTTGCTGCAGATGGTGTCACTGTGCATCGGTCAACTATACAATGCACTTTGCACAAGGAGAAGCTGTATGGGAGAGTGATGCGAAAGAAGCCGTTTCTGCAAGCACGCAACAAACAGAGTCGGCTGAGGTATGCAAAAGCACATTTGGAGAAGCCAATTTCTTTTTGGAAGAAGGTCCTGTGGACTGATGAAACCAAGATTGAGTTGTTTGGTCATACAAAAAGGCGTTATGCATGGCGTCAAAAAAACACAGCATTCCAAGAAAAACACTTGCTACCCACAGTAAAATTTGGTGAAGGTTCCATCATGCTTTGGGGCTGTGTGGCCAATGCCGGCACCGGGTATCTTGTTAAAGTTGAGGGACGCATGGATTCCACTCAGTATCAGCAAATTCTTGACAATAATGTTCAAGAATCAGTGACAAAGTTGAAGTTACGCAGGGGATGGATCTTTCAGCAAGACAATGATCCAAAACACCGCTCCAAATCTACTCAGGCATTCATGCAGAGGAACAATTACAATGTTCAAGAATGGCCATCCCAGTCCCCAGATCTGAATATCATTGAACATCTGTGGGATCATTTTAAGAGGGCTGTCCATGCTCAGCGACCATCAAACTTAACTGAACTGGAATTGTTTTGTAAAGAGGAATGGTCAAAAATACCATCATCCAGGATCCAGGAAATCATTAAAAGCTACAGGAAGCGACTAGAGGCTGTTATTTTTGCAAAAGGAGGATCTACTAAATATTAATGTCAATTTTCTGGTGAGGTGCCCAAACTTATGCACCTGTCAAATTTTGTTTGAATGCAGATTGCACATTTTCTGTACAATAAACCTCATTTCAAGGCAGAAACATTACTGTGTCCAACAGTTATTACATATATCAAACTGAAATAGCTGTTGCAAAAACACCAATTTTTATAAAACATTAAGCTTAACATTAATAGAGGTGCCCAAACTTTTTCATATAACTGTATTTGTGTGTGAGCGGTCAACGAGACACTCAAAATGTTTTTTTTCATTGAAAAAAGGCAAAAAAGTGGATAATACAGAGATTTGAACCGTGGAACTGCAAACCCACAGTTCTAGTTATCTGGCCTACACCAGACTCTTTTAAAAAGATATATTTGTGTTTGAACAGTCAGTGAGACACTCAAAATGTTGTTTTTTTTGCAAAAAAATGGATTACACCCATATTTGAACTGTGAAAGAGGAAAACCACAGTTCTATTTCTCTGGCCTACACCAGAATCTGTTAAACAGATATATTTGTGTCTGAACAGTCAGCGAGACACTCAAACCGTTTTTTTTTATGGAAAAAAGGCAAAAAAGTGGATATTACAGAAATTTGAACTGTGGAACTGCAAAACCACAGTTCTAGTTATCTGGCCTGCACCAGACTCAGTTCAGACACAAATATATCCATTTAAAAGTCAGCGAGACACTCAAAATGTTTTTTTTATGCAAAAAAGTGGATAACATAGAGATTTGAGCCGTGGAAGAGGAAAACCACAGTTCTAGTTATCTGGCCTACACCAGAATCTTTTAAACAGATATATTTGTGTCTGAACAGTCAGCGAGACACTGAAAATGTTTTTTTTTATGCAAAAAGGTACAGACCAAAAGTTTGGACACACCTTCTTATTTAAAGATTTTTCTGTATTTTCATGACTATGAAAATTGTACATTCACACTGAAGGCATCAAAACTGTGAATTAACACATGTGGAATTATATACTTAACAAAAAAGTGTGAAACAGCTGAAAATATGTCTTATATTCTAGGTTCTTCAAAGTAGCCACCTTTTTCTTTGATGACTGCTTTGCACACTCTTGGCATTCTCTTGATGAGCTTCAAGAGGTAGTCACCGGAAATGATCTTCCAATAATCTTGAAGAAGTTCCCAGAGATGCTTAGCACTTGTTGGCCCTTTTGCCTTCGCTCTGCGGTCCAGCTCACCCCAAAACATCTCGATTGGGTTTAGGTCTGGTGACTGTGGAGGCCAGGTCATCTGGCGTAGCACCCCTTCACTGTCCCTCTTGGTCAAATAGCCCTTACACAGCCTGGAGGTGTGTTTGGGGTCCTTGTCTTGGTGAAAAATAAATGATGGTCCAGCTAAACACAAACCAGATGGAATAGCATGCCGCTGCAAGATCCTGTGGTAGCCATGCTGGTTCAGTATGCCTTCAATTTTGAATAAATCCCCAACAGTGTCACCAGCAAAGCACCCCCACACCATCACACCTCCTCCTCCATGCTTCACGGTGGGAACCAGGCATTGAGAGTCCATCCGTTCACCTTTTCTGCGTTGCACAAAGACATGGTGGTTGGAACCAAAGATCTCAAATTTGGACTCATCAGACCAAAGCACAGATTTCCACTGGTCTAATGTCCATTCCTTGTGTTCTTTAGCCCAAACAAGTGTCTTCTGCTTGTTTCATGTCCTTAGCAGTGGTTTCCTTGCAGATATTTTACCATGAAGGCCTACTACACAAAGTCTCCTTTTAACAGTTGTTGAAGAGATGTGTCTGCTGCTAGAACTCTGTGTGGCATTGACCTGGTCTCTAATCTGAGCTGCTGTTAACCTGCGATTTTTGAGGCTGGTGACTCGGATAAACTTATCCTCAGAAGCAGAGGTGACTCTTGGTCTTCCTTTCCTGGGGCGGTCCTCATGTGAGCCAGTTTCTTTGTAGCGCTTGATGATTTTTGCAACTGCACTTGGGGACACTTTCAAAGTTTTCCCAATTTTTCGGACTGACTGACATTCATTTCTTAAAGTAATGATGGGCACTCGTTTTTCTTTACTTTGCTGCATTTTTCTTGCCATAATTCTAACAGTCTATTCAGTAGGACAATCAGCTGTGTATCCTCCAGACATCTGCACAACAACAACTGATGGTCCCAGCCCCATTTATAAGGCAATAAATCCCACTTATTAAACCTGACAGGGCACACCTGTGAAGTGAAAACCATTTCCGTTGACTACCTCTTGAAGCTCATCAAGAGAATACCAAGAGTGTGCAAAGCCATCATCAAAGCAAAAGGTGGCTACTTTGAATTACCTAGAATATAAAACATATTTTAAGTTGTTTCACACTTTTTGGTTTAGTGTATAATTCCACATGTGTTAATTCATAGTTTTGATGCCTTCAGTGTGAAGGTACAATTTTCATAGTCATGAAAATACAGAAAAATCTTTAAATGAGAAGGCGTGTCCAAACTTTTTGTCTGTACTGTATATTACACCTAGATTTGAACCGTGAAGGAGGAAAATCACAGTTCTAGTTATCTGGCCTACACCAGAATCTTTTAAACAGATATATTTGTGTCTCAACAGTCATCGAGACACTCAAAATGTTTTTTTTTATTGAAAAAAGGCAAAACAGTGGATAATACAGAGATTTGAACTGTGGAACAGCAAAACCACAGTTCTAGTTATCTGACCTACACCAGAATCTTTTAAACAGATATATTTGTGTCTAAACAGTCAGCGAGACACTCAAAATGTTTTTTTTTTTTATGCAAAAAGGTGGATTACACTCAGATTTAAACTGTGGAAGAGGCAAACCACAGTTCTATTTATCTGGCCTACACCAGAATCTTTCAATCAGATATTTTGAGTGTCTTGCTGACTGTTCAGACTCAAATATGTTTTTTTTATTGAAAAAAGGCAAAAAAGTGGATAATACAGAGATTTGAACCGTGGAAGAGGAATACCACAGTTCTAGTTATCTGGCCTACACCAGACTTTTTTAAACAGATATATTTGTGTCTGAACAGTCAGAGAGACACTCAAAATGTTTTTTTTTATTGAAAAAGGCAAAATAGTGTATAATACAGAGAATTGAATCATGGAAATGCAAAACCACAACACTAGTTATCAGGCCTACACCACAATTTAACAGATATATTTGTGACTGAACAGTCAGCGAGACACTCAAAATGTTTTTTTTTATGCAAAAAGGTGGATTACACCTAGATTTGAACCGTGCAAGAGGAAACCCACATTTCTAGTTATCTGGCCTACACCAGACTCTTTTAAACAGACATATTTGTGTCTGAACAGTCTGCGAGACACTCAAAATGTTTTTTTTTATTCAAAAAGTTCGATTACACCCAGATTTCAACCGTGGAAGAGAAAACCCACAGTTCTAGTAATCTGGCCTACCCCTTACTCTGTTAAACAGATATATTTGTGTCTGAACAGTCAGTGAGACACTCAAAATATTTTTTTTAAATGGAAAAAGGTGGATTATACCCAGATATGAACAGTGGAAGAGGAAAACCACAGTTCTAGTTATCTGGCCTACCCCAGATCTTTTAAACAGATATATTTCTGTCTGAACAGTGAGCGAGACACTCAAATTGTTTTTTTTTATTGAAAAAAGGCAAAAAAGTGGATAATACAGAGATTTGAACTGTGTAAGAGGAAAACCACAGTTCTACTTATCTGGCCTACACCAGAATCTTTTAAAGAGGTATATTTGTGTCTGAACAGTCAGTGAGACACTCAATTTTTTTTTTTTTATGCAAAAAGATGAATTACGCCCATATTTGAACTTTGGAAAAGGAAAACCACAGTTCTAGTTATCTGGCCTACCCCAGAATCTTTCAATCAGATATATTTGTGTCTGAACAGTTAGCGAGACACTCAAAATGTTTTTTTTTATTGAAAAAAGGCCAAAAAGTGGATAATACAGAGATTTGAACCGTGGAAGAGGAAAACCACAGTTCTAGTTATCTGGCCTACACCAGAATCTTTTAAACAGATATATTTGTGTCTGAACAGTCAGCGAGACACTCAAAATGTTTTTTTTATGCAAAAGGTGGATTACATAAATTTTTTTTTTTATTGGAAAAAGGCAAAAAAGTGGATAATACAGAGATTTTAACAGTGGAAGGGGAAAACCACAGTTCTAGTTATCTGACCTACACCAGTATCTTTCAATCAGATATATTTGTGTCTGAACAGTCAGCAAGACAATCAAAATGTTTTTTTTTTATGCAAAAAGGTGGATTACACTCAGATTTGAACCGTGGAACTGCAAAACCACAGTTCTAGTTATCTAGCCTACACCAGTATCTTTCAATCAGATATATTTGTGTCTGAACAGTCAGCAAGACAATCAAAATGTTTTTTTTTATGGAATAAAGGCAAAAAAGTGGATAATACAGGGATTTTAACCATGCTACTGCAAAACCACAGTTCTAGTTATCTGGCCTACACCAGATTTTTTTAAACAGATATATTTGTGTCTGAAAAGTCAGCGAGACACTCAAAATGTTATTTTTATGCAAAAAGGTTGATTACACCTAGATTTGAACCGTGAAAGAGGAAAACCACAGTGCTAGTTATCTGACCTACGCAAGTCTTTTTTAAACAGATATATTTGTGTCTCAACAGTCAGTGAAACACTCAAAATGTTTTTTTTTTTATTGAAAAAGGCTTAAAAGTGGATAATAAAGAGATTTAAACCCTGGAACTGCAAAACCGCAGTTCTAGTTATCTGGTCTACACCAGACTCTTTTAAATAGATATATTTGTGTCTGAACAGTCAGCGAGACACTCAAAATTTTTTTTTTTTTATGCAAAAAGGTGGATTACACTCAGATATGAACTGTGGAAATGCAAAATCATAGTTCTAGAAATCTTGCCTACACTAGAATCTTTTAAAGGGATATATTTGGGTCTGAACAGTCAGCAAAACACTCAAAATGTTTTTTTATATTGAAAAAAGACAAAAAAGTGGATAATGCAAATATTTGAACCGTGGAAGAGTAAAACCACAGTTCTAGTTATCTGGCCTACACCAGAATCTTTCAATCAGATATATCTGTGTCTGAACAGTCAGTGGGACACTCAAAATGTTTTTTTTATTGAAAAAAGGCAAAAAAGTGGATAATACAGAGATTTGAACCGTGGAAGAGGAAAACCACAGTTCTAGTTATCTGGCCTACACCAGAATCTTTTAAACAGATATATTTGTGTCTGAACAGTCAGCGAGACACTCAAAATGTTTTTTTTAAGCAAAAAGGTGGGTTACACCTAGATTTGAAATGTGAAAGAGGAAAATCACAGTTATAGTTATCTGACCTACACCAGAATATTTTAAACAGATATATTTGTGTCTGTACAGTCAGCGAGACACTCAAAATGTTTTTTTTATGCAAAATGGTGGATTACATTGAGATTTGAGCCGTGGAAGAGGAAAACCACAGTTCTAGTTATCTGACCTACACCAGAATCTTTTAAACAGATATATCTGTGTCTGAACAGTCAGCGAGAAACTCAAAATGTTTTTTTTTCTTGAAAAATGCAAAAAAGTGGATAATACAGAGATTTGTACCGTGGAAGAGGAAAACCACAGTTTTATTTATCTGGTCCACACCAGACTTTTTTAAACAGATATATTTGTATCTGATTAGTCAGTGAGACACGTAAAATGTTTTTTTTTTTATGCAAAAAGGTGGATTACACCTAGATTTGAACCGTGAAAGAGGAAAACCACATTTCTAGTTATCTGGCCTACACCAGACTCTTTTAAACAGATATATTAGTGTCTGAACAGTCAGCGAGACACTCAAAATGTCTTTTTTTTATTGAAAAGGCAAAAAAGTGGATAATACAGAGATTTGAACCAGTTCTAGTTATCTGGCCTACACCAGACACTTTTAAACAAATATATTCGTGCCTCAACTGTCAGCGAGACACTCAAAATGTTTCCTTTTATACAAAAAGGTGGATTACACCTAGATTTGTACCGTGAAAGAGAATAACCACAGTTCTAGTTATCTGGCCTACACCAGAATCTTTTAAACAGATATATTTGTGTCTGAATAGTCAGCGAGACACTCAAAATGTTTTTTTTTATGCAAAATGGTGTATTACATAGAGATTTGAGCCGTGGAAGAGGAAAACCACAGTTCTAGTTATCTGGCCTACACCAGAATCTTTTAAACAGATATATTAGTGTCTGAACAGTCAGCGAGAAACTCAAAATGTTTTTTTTTTCTTGAAAAAAGGCAAAAAAGTGGATAATACCGAGATTTGAACCATGGAAGAGGAAAACCACAGTTCTCGTTATCTGACCTACACCAGAATATTTTAAACAGATATATTTGTGTCTGAACAGTCAGCGAGAAACTAAAAATAATATTTTTTACTGAAAAAAGGCAAAAATTTGGATAATACAGAGATTTGATCTGTGGAACTGCAAAACCACAGTTCTAGTTATCTGGCCTACACCAGACTCCTTTAAACAGATATATTTGTGTCTGAACAGTCAACGAGACACTCAAAATGTTTTTTTCTTGCAAAAGGGTGGATTACACAGAGATTTGAGCCGTGGAAGAAGAAAACCACAGTTCTAGTTATCTGGCCTACACCAGAACATTTTAAACCGATATATTTGTGTCTGAACAGTCAGCGAGAAACTAAAAATGTTTTTTTTTTCTTGAAAAAAGGCAAAAAAGTGGATAATACAGAGATTTTAACCGTGGAAGAGGAAAACCACAGTTCTAGATATCTGACCTACACCAGAATATTTTAAACAGATATATTTGTGTCTCAACAGTCAGCGAGAAACTAAAAATGTTTTTTTTTATGGAAAAAAGGCAAAAAAGTGGATAATACAGAAATATGAACTGTGGAACTGCAAAACCACAGTTCTAGTTATCTGGCCTACACCAGAGTCCTTTAAACAGAAATATTTGTGTCTGAACAGTCAGCAAGACACTCAAAATGGTTTTTTTTATGCAAAAAGGTGGATTACACCTAGATTTGAACCGTGAAAGAGGAAAACCACAGTTCTAGTTGTCTGGCCTACCCCACACTCTTCTAAACAGATTTATTTGTGTCTCAACAGTCAGCGAGACACTCAATGTTTTTATTAATTGAAAAAAGGCAAAATAGTGGATAATACAGAGATTTGAACTGTGGAAGAGGAAAACCACAGTTCTAGTTATCTGGCCTACACCAGAATCTTTTAAACAGATATATTTGTGTCTGAATAGTCAGCGAGACACACAAAATGATTTTTTTTATTCAAAAAGATTAATTACACCCATATTTGAACCATGGAAGAGGAAAACCACAGCTCTAGTTATCTGGCCTATACCAGAATCTTTTAAACACATATATTTGTGTCTGAACAGTCAGCGAGACACTCAAAATGTTTTTTTTATGAAAAAAGACAAAAAAGTGGATAATACAGAGTTCTGAACCGTGGAAGAGGAAAACCACAGTTCTAGTTATCAGGCCTACACCAGAATCTTTTAAACAGATGTATTTGTGTCTGAATAGTCAGCGAGAAACTCAAAATGTTTTTTTTTTCTTGAAAAAAGGCAAAAAAGTGGATAATACCGAGATTTGAACCATGGAAGAGGAAAACCACAGTTCTCGTTATCTGACCTACACCAGAATATTTTAAAGAGATATATTTGTGTCTGAACAGTCAGCGAGATACTCAAAATGATTTTTTTATGCAAAAAGGTGGATTACATCTACACTTGAACCGTGAAAGAGGAAAACCACAGTTCTAGTTATATGGCCTACACCAGAATCTTTTAAACAGATCTATTTGTGTCTGAACAGTCAGTGAGACTCTCAAAATGTTTTTTTTAAGGAAAAAAGGCAAAAAGAGGATAATACAAAGATTTAACCTGGGAAGAGGAAAACCACAGTTCTAGTTTTCTGGCCTACACCAGACTCTTTTAAACAGATATGTTTGTGTCTGAACAGTCAGCGAGACACAAAATGTTGTTTTTTATTGAAAAAAGGCAAAAAAAGGGATAGTACAGAGATTTGAACCATGGAAGAGGAAAGCCACAGTTTAGTTATCTGGCCTAAACCAGAATCTTTTAAACAGATATATTTGTGTCTGAACAGTCAGCAAGACACTCAAAATGTTTTTTTTTATGCAAAAAGTTTGATTACACTTAGATTTGAATCGTGGTACTGCAAAACCATAGTTCTAGTTATCTGGCCTACACCAGAATCTTTTAAACAGTTATATTTGTGTCTGAACAGTCAGTGAGACACTCAAAATGTTTTTTTTATGCAAAAAGTAGGATTACATCTAGATTTGAACCGTGAAAGAGGAAAACCGCAGTTCTAGTTATCTGGCCTACACCAGAATATTTTAAACAGATATGTTTGTGTCTGAACAGTCAGTGAGACACACAAAATGGTTTTTTTTTATGCAAAAAGATGAATTACACTCAAATTTGAACCGTGGAAGGGGAAAACCATAGTTCTATTTCTCTGGCCTACACCCGAATCTTTTAAACAGATATATTTGTGTCTGAACAGTCAGCGAGATGCTCAAAACGTTTTTTTTATTTTTAAAAGGCAAAAAAGTGGATAATACAGAGATTTGAACTGTGGAACTGCAAAACCACAGTTCTAGTTATCGGGCCTATACCAGAATCTTTTAAACAGATATATTTGTGTCTGAACAGTCGGCAAGACAATGAAAATGTTTTTTTTTATGCAAAAAGTTGGATTACACTCAGATTTGAATCATAGTACTGCAAAACCATAGTTCTAGTTATCTGGCCTACACCAGAATCTTTTAAACAGATATTTTTGTGTCTGAACAGTCAGTGAGACACTCAAAATTTTTTTTTCATGCAAAAAGGTGGATTACACCCAGATTTGAACCGTGGAAGAGGAAAACCACAGTTATGGTTATCTGGCCTACAACAGAATCTTTTAAACAGATATTTTGGTGTCTGAACAGTCAGCAAGACACTCAAAATGTTTTTTTTTATTAAAAAAGGCAAAAAAAATTGATATAGAAATTTGAACCGGAGAAGAGGAAAACCACAGTTCTAGTTATCTGGCCTACACCAGAGTCTTTTAAACAGATATATTTGTGTCTGAATAGTCAGCAGGACACTCAAAATGTTTTTTTTTATGGAACAAAGGCAAAAAAGTGGATAATACAGAGATTTGAACTGTGGAACTGCTAAACCACAGTTATAGTTATCTGGCCTACACCAGAATCTTTTAAACAGATATATTTGTGTCTGAACAGTCAGTGAGACTCTCAAAATGTTTTTTTTTATTGAAAAAAGGCAAAAAAGTGGATAATACAGAGATTTGAACCGTGGAAGAAGAAAACCATAGTTCTAGTTATCTGGCCTACACCAGAATCTTTTAAACTGATTTATTTGTGTCTGAACAGTCAGCGAGACACTCAAAATGTTTTTTTTATGCAAAAAGATGAATTACACCCAGATTTGAATCGTGGAAGAGGAAAACCACAGTTCTAGTTTTCTGGCCTACACCAGAATCTTTTAAACAGATATATTTGTGTCTGAACAGTCAGTGAGACTCTCAAAATGTTTTTTTTTTATGCAAAAAGATGAATTACACCCAAATTTGAACCGTGGAAGAGGAAAACCACAGTTCTATTTCTCTGGCCTACACCAGAATCTTTTAAACAGATATATTTGTGTCTGAACAATCAGCGAAATGCTCAAAATATTTTTTTTATTGAAAAAAGGCAAAAAAAGGATAATACAGAGATTTGAACCATGGAAGAGGAAAACCACAGTTTGGTTATCTGGCCTACACCAGACTCTTTTAAACAGATATATTTGTGTCTGAACAGTCAGCGAGACACTCAAAATGTTTTTTTTTATGCAAAAAATTTGATTACACTTAGATTTGAATCGTGGTACTGCAAAACGATAGTTCTAGATATCTGGCATACACCAGAATATTTTAAACAGATATATTTGTGTCTGAACAGTCAGCGAGAAACTAAAAATGTTTGTTTTTATGGAAAAAAGGCAAAAAAGTGGATAATACAAAGATTTGAACTGTGGAACTGCAAAACCACAGTTCTAGTTATCTGGCATACAACAGAATATTTTAAACAGATATATTTGTATCTGAACAGTCAGCGATACACTCTAAATGTTTTTTTTATTGAAAAAAGGCAAAAAAGTGGATAATACAGAGATTTGAACCGTGGAAGAGGAAAACCACAGTTCTAGTTATCTGGTCTACACCAGCATCTTTTAAACAGATATGTTTTTGTCTGAACAGTCAGCGAGACACTGAAAATGTTTTTTTTTTTTATGAAAAAAGGCAAAAAAAAGGATAATACAGAGATTTGAACCATGGAAGAGGAAAACCACAGTTCTAGTTATCTGGCCTACACCAGAATCTTTTAAACAGATATGTTTGTGTCTGAACAGTCAGTGAGACACACAAAATGGTTTTTTTTATGCAAAAAGATGAATTACACCTAGATTTGAACCGTGGAAGAGGAAAACCACAGTTCTAGTTATCTGGCCTACACCAGAATCTTTTAAACAGATATATTTGTGTCTGAACAGTCAGCGAGACACTCAAAATGTTTTTTTTATGGAAAAAAGGCAAAAAAGTGGATAATATAGAGATTTAAACTGTGGAACTGCAAAACCACAGTTCTAGTTATCTGGCCTACACCAGACTCTTTTAAACAAATATATTTGTGTCTGAACAGTATTCGAGACACTCAAAATGTTATTCTTTTACGCAAAAAGTTGGATTACACTCAGATTTGAATCAGGGTACTGCAAAACCATAGTTCTAGTTATCTGGCCTACACCAGAATCTTTTAAACAGATAAATCTGTGTCTGAACAGTCAGCAAGACACTCAAAATGTTTTTTTTTATTTTAAAAAGGCAAAAAAGTGGATAATACAGAGATTTGAGCAGTGAAAGAGGAAAACCACAGTTCTAGTTATCTGGCCTACACCAGAACCAGACTCTTTTAAACAGATATATTTGTGTCTGAACAGTCAGCGAGACACTCAAAATGTTTTTTTAACCCTCCGTCACATACAATAGGCCTGACAGGCACATCTCTTTTATTTGGCGGGAGTTTTGAAATGTTTGTATTTCAGAGTTATTAGTTTTATGTTAAGTAAATGGTTTTTTTTTGCACCTGATTATGTGTAGTCTCTTTTATTACATCCCTATGAAGGTTACTGATCACTTTTAGAGCACCGAAATTGCAAACATTAGATATTATAGGTATTTTGCTAGCCTGCGCCTGACAGTCACATTGTATGTGGACTCGTTAGAACTGATATTGTATGTGATGGAGGGTTAATGGAAAAAAGGCAAAAAAGTGGATAATACAGAGATTTGAACCGTGAAAGAGGAAAACCACAGTTCTAGTTATCTGGCCTACACCAGCATCTTTTAAACAGATATATTTGTGTCTGAACAGTCAGTGAGACACTCAAAATGTTTTTTCTTATGCAAAAAGATGAATAACACCCATATTTGAACCGTAAAAGAGGAAAACCACAGTTCTAGTTATCTGGTCTACAGCAGACTCTTTTCAACAGATATACGAGTATTTGTGTCTGAACAGTCAGCGAGACACTGAAAATGTTTTTTTTTATTCAAAAAGTTGGAATACACTCAGATTTGAATCATGGTACTTCAAAACCATAGTTCTAGTTATCTGACCTACACCAGAATCTTTTAAACTTATATATTTGTGTCTGAACAGTCAGCAAGACACTCAAAATGTTTTTTTATGCAAAAAGGTGGATTACATCTAGATTTGAACCGTGAAAGAGGAAAACCACAGTTCTAGTTATCTGGCCTACACCAGAATCTTTTAAACAGATATTTTGGTGTCTGAACAGTCAGCAAGACACTCAAAATGTTTTTTTTTATTGAAAAAAGCCAAAAGAGTGGATAAAACAGAGATTTGAATCGTGAAAGAGGAAAACCACAGTTCTAGTTTTCTGCCCTACACCAGAATCTTTTAAACAGATATATTTGTGTCTGAGCAGTCAGCGAGACACTCAAAATGTTTTTTTTTATTGAAAAAATGAAAAAAAAATTGATAATTCAGAGATTTGAACCGGGGAAGAGGAGAACCACAGTTCTAGTTTTCTGGCCTACACCAGACTCTTTTAAACAGATATATTTGTGTCTGAATAGTCAGCAAGACACTCAAAATGTTTTTTTTTATGGAAAAAAGGCAAAAAGTGGATAATACAGAGATTTGAACTGTGGAACTGCAAAACCACAGTTCTAGTTATCTGGCCTACACCAGAATCTTTTAAACAGATATATTTGTGTCTGAACAGTCAGGGAGACACTCAAAATGTTTTTTTTTATGCAAAAAGGTGGATTACATCTACATTTGAACCGTGAAAGAGGAAAACCACAGTTCTAGTTATCTGGCCTACACCAGAATCTTTTAAACAGATATATTTGTGTCTGAACAGTCAGTGAGACTCTCAAAATGATTTTTTTATGCAAAAAGGTGGATTACATCTACATTTGAACCGTAAAAGAGGAAAACCACAGTTCTAGTTATCTGGCCTTCACCAGAATCTTTTAAACAGATATATTTGTGTCTGAACAGTCAGGTAGACACTCAAAATGTTTTTTTTTATTGAAAAACGGCAAAAAAGTGGATACTACAGAGATCTGAACCGTGAAAGAGGAAAACCACAGTTCTAGTTATCTGGCCTACACCAGCATCTTTTAAACAGATATATTTGTGTCTGAACAGTCAACGAGACACTCAAAATGTTTTTTTTATGCAAAAACGTGGATTACATAGAGATTTGAACCGTGGAAGAGGAAAACCAGCGTTCTTTTTATCTGGCCTACACAAGACTCTTTTTAACAGATATATTTGTGTCTGAATAGTCAGCGTGTTAGGAGGGCGGTTGCAGACAACTTTATTAATATGGAGCGCAACCGACCGCGGGGTCCGCGATGCAGCCTGGAGGACTGCTGCCGAACACTTTCCGGGTGGAAAGTAAAGTAACCAACATAAATGTTAAACGCTTCCGTGTTACTGCACACACTAACGGGTATAGCGATTCGCTCTATCTTCGTCAACTACACGGGAGAAGAGTGACCGGGATAGCACCTACTTAACTGAAGAACTACTCCGAGTTAATGCACATGGAGCGGGTTTAAGCTTTTCACGCAATCTCCATGAACCGCATGGAGACGTGCAACCGGGGGAAAAGCAGTAGCCCTGTTTTCAATACAGGCGCTACACTGTAGGAATTGGCGCTAAGATGCGTGTGACTCACGCCGAAGGGTAAGTGCCCTCTGCCGGCGTGCTACCGGACAGAGGAGTGTTTCTCCACGTGGTCCTGCAGGCTGCTCGGGGTGTACGGCGACCCCCACTGACAGAGCCAGGCTGCAAGGTGAAGCTACCTGCCTACTTCCACTAGCCTGCCTCTATGGAGCTAACCTGCCTAGCAGAAACTACCTGTGGAGCACAGACATCCACACACCAGCATCATGCTCTATGATCTGAGCGCGCCGCCATGTTTGTGGGCGGGCCTTTTAAAGATTAAGCCCTGCCCTACTGTCGCACCATTGGTGACGTCACTTCTGACCAATCAGGCGGTGCCAGGTCACCGGATCAGCTGGTTCCTGAACCACCAATCATGGTCCACCATGTCACGGGCATGCTCAGTGTGATGAATCTTAGACTTTGGCTGCCGGAGCCCTGAGTCCCTCCGCAACCTATACTTCATAGTGCTAGGCACAAACACACAAGGTACAACTTGCACATCTCGTGCATTGGCTAGACATTGAGACCGATAGCGATGCTGTGCAGCCTCAGCCCTGGCTCAACCAGAATGGGAGACCAAAAAATCCCATGATGACTCAGAACCCATTTCTGATCCAGCAAGCGCCTGGCGCCTAGCACAGTGAGACACTCAAAATGTTTTTTTGTATGCAAAAAGATGAATTACATTATATTTGAACCGTGGAAGAGGCAAACCACAGTTCTACTTATCTGGCCTACACCAGCATCATTTAAACAGATAAATTAGTGTCTGAACAGTCAGCGAGATACTCAAAATGTTTTTATTTATGCAAAAAGATGAAATACACCCATATTTGAACCGTGGAAGAGGAAAACCACAGTTCTACTTATCTGGCCTACACCAGAATCTTTTAAACAGATATATTTGTGTCTGAACAGTCAGTGAGACACTCAAAATATTTTTATTTATTGAAAAAAGGCAAAAAAGTGGATAATACAGAGATTTGAACCGTGGAAGAGGAAAATCACAGATGTAGTTATCTGGCCTACACCACTCTCTTTTAAATAGATATATTTGTGTCTGAACAGTCAGCGAGATGCTCAAAATGTTTTTTTTTATGCAAAAAGGTGGATGACACCTAGATTTGAACCGTGGAAGAGGAAAACCACAGTCTTAGTTAACTAGCCTACACCAGACTCTTTTTAAACAGATATATTTGTGTCTGAACAGTCAGTGAGACACTCAGAAGGTTTTTTTCATGCAAAAAGGTGGATGACACCCAGATTTGTACCGTGGAAGAAGATAACCACAGTTCTAGTTATCTGGCCTACACCAGACTCTTTAAAACAGATATATTTGTGTCTGAACAGTCAGCGAGACACTGAAAATGCTTTTTTTTATTGAGAAATTGCAAAAAAGGGGATAATACAGAGATTTGAATCGCGGAAGAGGAAAACCACAGTTTTAGTTATCTGAACTACACCAGAATATTTTAAACAGATATATTTGTGTCTGAACAGTCAGCGAGACACTCAAAATGTTTTTTTTTATGCAAAAAGGTGGATTACACTCAGATTTGAACCGTGGAACTGCAAAACCACAGTTCTAGTTTTCTGGCCTACACAAGACTCTTTTTAAACAGATATATTTGTGTCTGAACAGTCAGCGAGACACTAAAAATGTTTTTTTTACGTAAAATGGTGGATTACACCCAGATTTGAACTGTGGAAGAAGAAAACAACAGTTCTAGTTATCTGGCCTATACCAGACTTGTTTAAACAGATATATTTGTGTATGAACAGTGAGCTAGACACTAAAAAATTTGTTTAATTGAAAAAAGGCAAAAACGTGGATAATACAGAAATTTGTACCGTGGAAGAGGAAAACCACAGTTCTAGTTATCTGGCCTACATCACACTCTTTTAAACAGCTATATTTACGTCTGAACAGTCAGCGAGACACTCAAAAAAAAATTTTTATGCAAAAAGGTGGATTGTATAGAGATTTGAGCCGTGGAAGAGGAAAACCACAGTTGTAGTTATATGGCCTACACCTGACTCATTTTAAACAGATATAATAGTGTCTGAACAGTCAGTGAGACACTCAAAATGTTTTTTTTATGCAAAATGATGGATTACACCCAGATTTGAACCATGGAAGAGGATAACCATATTTATAGTTATCTGGCCTACACCAGACTCTTTTAAACAGATATATTTGTGTCTGAACAGTCAGCGAGACACTCAAAATGTTATTTTTATGCAAAAAGGTGGATTACACTCAGATTTGAACCGTGGAACTGCAAAACCATAGTTCTAGTTATCTGGCCTACACCAGAATCTTTTGAACAGATATATTTGTGTCTGAACAGTCAGCAAGAAACTCAAAATGTTTGTTTTTCTTGAAAAATGGCAAAAAAGTGGATAATACAGAGATTTGAACCGTGCAAGAGAAAAACCATGGTTCTAGTTATCTGGCCTACACCAGACTCTTTTAAACAGATATATTTGTGTCTGAACAGTCAGTGAGACACTCAAAATGTTTTTTTTCATGCAAAAAGGTGGTTTACACACAGATTTGTAACCGTGGAAGAGGAA
Organism: Phyllobates terribilis; assembly: GCF_046119375.1. NCBI lineage: Eukaryota > Metazoa > Chordata > Amphibia > Anura > Dendrobatidae > Phyllobates > Phyllobates terribilis. Next base: position 292,024,123 of record NW_027362769.1, read on the forward strand.
AACCACATTTCTAGTTATCTGACCTAAACTAGAAAATTTTAAACAGATATGTTTGTGTCTGAACAGTCAGCAAGACACTCAAAATGTTTTTTTTTTATGGAAAAAAAGGCAAAAAAGTGCATAATACAGAGATTTGAATTGTGGAACTGCAAAACCACAGTTCTAGTTATCTGGCCAACACCAGAATCTTTTAAACAGATATAATTGCGTCTGAAAAGTCAGCGAGACACTCAAAATGTTTTTTTTTATTGAAAAAGGCAAAAAAGTGAATAATACAGAGATTTGAACCGTGGAAAAGAAAAACCACAGTTCTAGTTATCTGGCCTACACCATACTCTTTTAAACAGGTATAATTGTGTCTGAACAGTCAGCAAGACACTGAAAATGTTTTTTTTTTTATGGAAAATAGGCAAAAAAGTGGATAATACAGGGATTTGAATTGTGGAACTGCAAAACCACAGTTCTAGTTATCTGGCCTACACCAGAATCTTTTAAACAGATATATTTGTGTCTAAACAGTCAGCGAGACACTCAAAATGTTTTTTTTATGCAAAAAGGTGGATTACATAGACATTTGAGCCATGGAAGAGGAAAACCACAGTACAAGTAATCTGGCGTACACCAGAATCTTTTAAACTGATAGATTTGTGTCTGAACAGTCAGTGAAAAACTCAAAATGTTTTTGTTATTTTTTTTTTTATGGAAAATAGGCAAAAAAGTGGATAATACAGAGATTTGAATTGTGGAACTGTAAAACCACAGTTCTAGTTATCTGGCAAACAGCAGAATCTTTTAAACAGATATATTTCTGTCTGAACAGTCAGTGAGACACTCAAAATATTTTTTTTTATTGAAAAAAGGCAAAAAAGTGGATAATACAGAGATTTGAACCATGGAATAGGAAAACCACAGTTCTAGTTATCTGGTCTACACCAGACTCTTTTAAACAGATATATTTGTGTCTGAACAGTCAGCGAGACACTCAAAATGTTTTTTTTATGCAAAAAGGTGGATTACACTCAGATTTGAACAGTGAAACTGCAAAACCATATTTCTAGTTATCTGGCCTACACCAGACTCTTTTATACAGATATATATGTGTCTGAACAGTCAGCGAGAAACTCAAAATGTTTTTTTCTTATTGAAAAAAGGCAAAAAAGTGGATAACACAGAGATTTGAACCATGGAAAAAAAAACCACAGTTATAGCTATCTGGCCTACATCAGACTCTTTTCAACAGATATATTTATGTCTGGACAGTCAGTGAGACACTCAAAATGTTTTTTTGCATGCAAAAAGGTGGTGTACACCCAGATTTGAACCGTGGAAGAGGAAAACCACAGTTCTAGTTATCTGACCTACACCAGAATATTTTAAATAGATATATTTGTGTCTGAACAGTCAGCAAGACACTCAAAATGTTTTTTTTTATTGAAAAAAGGCAAAAAAGTGGATAATACAGAGATTTGAATTGTGGAACTGCAAAACCACAGTTCTAGTTATCAGGTCAACACCAGAATTTTTTAAACAGATATATTTGTGTCTGAACAGTCAGCGAGACACTCAAAATGTTTTTTTTCTTGAAAAAATGCAAAAAAGTAGATAACACAGAGATTTGAACCGTGGAATAGGAAAACCACAGTTGTAGTTATCTGGCCTACACCAGATTCTTTTAAACAGATATATTTGTGTCTGAACAGTCAGCGAGACACTAAAAATGTTTTTTTTTATGCAAAAAGGTGAAAGACACCTAGATTTGAACCGTGAATGAGGAAGACTACACTTCTAGTTATCTGGCCTACACCAGACTCTTTTAAACGGATATATTTGTGTCTGAACAGTCAGCGAGACAATAAAAATGTTTTTTTTATGCATAAAGGTGGATTACATAGACATTTGAGCCGTGGAAGAGGAAAACCACAGTTCTAGTTATCTGTCCTACACCAGATTCTATTAAACAGATATATTTGTCTCTGAACAGTCAGCGAAACACTCAAAATATATTTTTTTATGCAAAATGGTGGATTACACCGAGATTTGAACCGTGAAAGAGGATAACCACAGATATAGCTGTTTGGCCTACACCTGAATCTTTTGAACGGATATATTTGTGTCTGAACAGTCAGCGAGACACTCAAAATATTTTTTTTTATTGAAAAAAGGCAAAAAAGTGGATAATACAGAGATTTGAACGATGGAATAGGAAAACCACAGTTCTTGTTATCTGGTCTACACCAGACTCTTTGAAACAGATATATTTGTGTCTGAACAGTCAGCGAGACACTGAAAATGTTTTTTTTATGCGAAGCGGTGGAATACACCAAGATTTGAACCGTGAATGAGGAAAACGAAAGTTCTAGTTATCTGGCCTACACCAGACTCTTTTAAACGGATATATTTGTGTCTGAACAGTCAGAAAGACACTCAAAATATATATTTTTATGCAAAATGGTGGATTACACCCAGATTTGAACCATGGAAGAGGATAACCACAGTTATAGCTTTCTGGCCTACACCAGAATCTTTTAAACAGATATATTTGTGTCTGAACAGTCAGCGAGACACTCAAAATGTTTTTTTTTATGCAAAAAGGTGGATTACACTCAGATTTGAACAGTGAAACTGCAAAACCAAATTTCTAGTTATCTGGCCTACACCAGACTCTTTTAAACAGATATATATGTGTCTGAACAGTCAGAAAGACACTCAAAATATATATTTTTATGCAAAATGGTGGATTATGCCCAGATTTGAACCATGGAAGAGGATAACCACAGTTATAGCTATCTGGCCTACACCAGAATCTTTTAAACAGATATATTTGTGTTTGAACAGTCAGCGAGACACTCAAAATGTTTTTTTTTATGCAAAAAGGTGGATTACACTCAGATTTGAACAGTGAAACTGCAAAACCATATTTCTAGTTATCTGGCCTACACCAGACTCTTTTAAACAGATATATATATGTCTGAAGAGTCAGAGAGAAACTCAAAACGTTTTTTTTTCTTGAAAAAAAGGCAAAAAAGTGGATAATACAGAGATTTGAACCGTGGAAGAGAAAAAACACAGTTCTAGTTATCTGGCCTACACCAGACTCTTTTAAACAGATATAATTGTGTCTGAACAGTCAGCGAGACACTCAAAATGTTTTTTTTTGTGCAAAAAGGTGAATTACATAGACGTTTGAGCCATGGAAGAGGAAAACCACAGTACTAGTAATCTGGCGTACCCCAGAATCTTTTAAACAGATATATTTGTGTCTGAACAGTCAGCAAGAAACTAAAAATGTTTTTTTTTTATTGAAAAAAGGCAAAAAAGTGGATAACACAGAGATTTGAACCATGGAAAAAAAAAACACAGTTATAGCTATCTGGCCTACATCAGACTCTTTTCAACAGATATATTTATGTCTGGACAGTCAGTGAGACACTCAAAATGTTTTTTTGCATGCAAAAAGGTGGTGTACACCCAGATTTGAACCGTGGAAGAGGAAAACCACAGTTCTAGTTATCTGACCTCCACACGAATATTTTAAATAGATATATTTGTGTCTGAACAGTCAGCAAGACACTCAAAATGTTTTTTTTTTTATTGAAAAAAGGCAAAAAAGTGGATAATACAGAGATTTGAATTGTGGAAATGCAAAACCACAGCTCTAGTTATCAGGTCAACACCAGAATTTTTTAAACAGATATATTTGTGTCTGAACAGTCAGCGAGACACTCAAAATGTTTTTTTTATGCAAAAAGGTGGATTACACTCAGATTTGAACAGTGAAACTGCAAAACCATATTTCTAGTTATCTGGCCTACACCAGACTCTTTTATACAGATATATATGTGTCTGAACAGTCAGCGAGAAACTCAAAATGTTTTTTTCTTATTGAAAAAAGGCAAAAAAGTGGATAACACAGAGATTTGAACCATGGAAAAAAAAACCACAGTTATAGCTATCTGGCCTACATCAGACTCTTTTCAACAGATATATTTATGTCTGGACAGTCAGTGAGACACTCAAAATGTTTTTTTGCATGCAAAAAGGTGGTGTACACCCAGATTTGAACCGTGGAAGAGGAAAACCACAGTTCTAGTTATCTGACCTACACCAGAATATTTTAAATAGATATATTTGTGTCTGAACAGTCAGCAAGACACTCAAAATGTTTTTTTTTATTGAAAAAAGGCAAAAAAGTGGATAATACAGAGATTTGAATTGTGGAACTGCAAAACCACAGTTCTAGTTATCAGGTCAACACCAGAATTTTTTAAACAGATATATTTGTGTCTGAACAGTCAGCGAGACACTCAAAATGTTTTTTTTCTTGAAAAAATGCAAAAAAGTAGATAACACAGAGATTTGAACCGTGGAATAGGAAAACCACAGTTGTAGTTATCTGGCCTACACCAGATTCTTTTAAACAGATATATTTGTGTCTGAACAGTCAGCGAGACACTAAAAATGTTTTTTTTTATGCAAAAAGGTGAAAGACACCTAGATTTGAACCGTGAATGAGGAAAACTACACTTCTAGTTATCTGGCCTACACCAGACTCTTTTAAACGGATATATTTGTGTCTGAACAGTCAGCGAGACAATAAAAATGTTTTTTTTATGCATAAAGGTGGATTACATAGACATTTGAGCCGTGGAAGAGGAAAACCACAGTTCTAGTTATCTGTCCTACACCAGATTCTATTAAACAGATATATTTGTCTCTGAACAGTCAGCGAAACACTCAAAATATATTTTTTTATGCAAAATGGTGGATTACACCGAGATTTGAACCGTGAAAGAGGATAACCACAGATATAGCTGTTTGGCCTACACCTGAATCTTTTGAACGGATATATTTGTGTCTGAACAGTCAGCGAGACACTCAAAATATTTTTTTTTATTGAAAAAAGGCAAAAAAGTGGATAATACAGAGATTTGAACGATGGAATAGGAAAACCACGGTTCTTGTTATCTGGTCTACACCAGACTCTTTGAAACAGATATATTTGTGTCTGAACAGTCAGCGAGACACTGAAAATGTTTTTTTTATGCGAAGCGGTGGAATACACCAAGATTTGAACCGTGAATGAGGAAAACGAAAGTTCTAGTTATCTGGCCTACACCAGACTCTTTTAAACGGATATATTTGTGTCTGAACAGTCAGAAAGACACTCAAAATATATATTTTTATGCAAAATGGTGGATTACACCCAGATTTGAACCATGGAAGAGGATAACCACAGTTATAGCTTTCTGGCCTACACCAGAATCTTTTAAACAGATATATTTGTGTCTGAACAGTCAGCGAGACACTCAAAATGTTTTTTTTTATGCAAAAAGGTGGATTACACTCAGATTTGAACAGTGAAACTGCAAAACCAAATTTCTAGTTATCTGGCCTACACCAGACTCTTTTAAACAGATATATATGTGTCTGAACAGTCAGAAAGACACTCAAAATATATATTTTTATGCAAAATGGTGGATTATGCCCAGATTTAAACCATGGAAGAGGATAACCACAGTTATAGCTATCTGGCCTACACCAGAATCTTTTAAACAGATATATTTGTGTTTGAACAGTCAGCGAGACACTCAAAATGTTTTTTTTTATGCAAAAAGGTGGATTACACTCAGATTTGAACAGTGAAACTGCAAAACCATATTTCTAGTTATCTGGCCTACACCAGACTCTTTTAAACAGATATATATATGTCTGAAGAGTCAGAGAGAAACTCAAAACGTTTTTTTTTCTTGAAAAAAAGGCAAAAAAGTGGATAATACAGAGATTTGAACCGTGGAAGAGAAAAAACACAGTTCTAGTTATCTGGCCTACACCAGACTCTTTTAAACAGATATAATTGTGTCTGAACAGTCAGCGAGACACTCAAAATGTTTTTTTTTGTGCAAAAAGGTGAATTACATAGACGTTTGAGCCATGGAAGAGGAAAACCACAGTACTAGTAATCTGGCGTACCCCAGAATCTTTTAAACAGATATATTTGTGTCTGAACAGTCAGCAAGAAACTAAAAATGTTTTTTTTTTATTGAAAAAAGGCAAAAAAGTGGATAACACAGAGATTTGAACCATGGAAAAAAAAAACACAGTTATAGCTATCTGGCCTACATCAGACTCTTTTCAACAGATATATTTATGTCTGGACAGTCAGTGAGACACTCAAAATGTTTTTTTGCATGCAAAAAGGTGGTGTACACCCAGATTTGAACCGTGGAAGAGGAAAACCACAGTTCTAGTTATCTGACCTCCACACGAATATTTTAAATAGATATATTTGTGTCTGAACAGTCAGCAAGACACTCAAAATGTTTTTTTTTTTATTGAAAAAAGGCAAAAAAGTGGATAATACAGAGATTTGAATTGTGGAAATGCAAAACCACAGCTCTAGTTATCAGGTCAACACCAGAATTTTTTAAACAGATATATTTGTGTCTGAACAGTCAGCGAGACACTCAAAATGTTTTTTTTTATGCAAAAAGGTGGAAGACACCTAGATTTGAACCGTGAATGAGGAAAACAACACTTCTAGTTATCTGGCCTACACCTGAATCTTTTAAACGGATATATTTGTGTCTGAACAGTCAGCGAGTCACTCAAAATGTTTTTTTTTATTGAAAAAAGGCAAAAAAGTGGATGATACGGAGATTTGAACCGTGGAATAGGAAAACCACAGTTCTATTTATCTGGCCTACACCAGAATCTTTCAAACAGATATATTTCTGTCTGAACAGTCATCGAGACACTCAAAATGTTTTTTTTTTGAAAAAAGGCAAAAAAGTGGATAATACAGAGATTTGAACCGTGGAATAGGAAAACCACAGTTATAGTTATCTGGCCTACACCAGACTCTTTTAAACAGATATGTTTGTGTCTCAACAGTCAGCGAGACACTCAAAATGTTTTTTTTATGCAAAACGGTGGAATACACCTAGATTTGAACCGTGAATGATGAAAACTAAAGTTCTAGTTATCTGGCCTACACAAGACTCTTTTAAACGGATATATTTGTGTCTGAACAGTCAGCGAAACACTCAAAATTTTTTTTTATGCATAAAGTTGGATTGCATAGACATTTGAGCCGTGGTAGAGGAAAACCACAGTTCTAGTTATCTGGCCTACACCAGATTCTATTAAAGAGATATATTTGTGTCTGAACAGTCAGCGAGACACTCAAAATTTATTTATTTTATGCAAAATGGTGGATTACACCCAGATTTAAACCGTGGAAGAGGATAACCACAGTTATAGCTATCTGGCCCACATCAGAATGTTTTAAACAGATATATTTGTGTAGGAACAGTCAGCGAGACACTCAAAATGTTTTTTTTTTATGCAAAAAGGTGGTTTACACTCAGATTTAAACAGTGGAACTGCCAAACCATAGTTCAAGTTATCTTGCCTACACCAGACTCTTTTAAACAGATATATTTGTGTCTGAACAGTCAGCGAGAATCTCAAATTGTTTATTTTCCTTGAAAAAAGGCAAAAAAGTGGATAATACAGAGATTTGAACAGTGGAAGAGAAAAATCACAGTTCTAGTTATCTGGCCTACACCAGACTCATTTAAACAAATATAATTGTGTCTGAACAGTCAGCGAGACACTCAAAATGTTTTTTTTATGCAAAAAGGTGGATTACATAGACATTTGAGCCATGGAAGAGGAAAACCACAATACAAGTAATCTGGCGTACACCAGAATCTTTTAAACTGATAGATTTGTGTCTGAAAAGTCAGTGAAACACTCAAAAGGTTTTTGTTATTTTTTTTTTTATGGAAAATAGCCAAAAAAGTGGATAATACAGAGATTTGAATTGTGGAACTTCAAAACCACAGTTCTAGTTATCTGGCTAACAGCAGAATCTTTTAAGCAGATATATTTGTGTCTGAACAGTCAGTGAGACACTCAAAATGTTTTTTTTATGCAAAGCGGTGGAATACACCAAGATTTGAACCATGAATGAGGAAAACGAAAGTTCTAGTTATCTGGCCTACACCAGAATATTTTAAATAGATATATTTGTGTCTGAACAGTCAGCGAGACGCTCAAAATGTTTTTTTTTTATGCAAAAAGGTGGATGACACCTAGATTTGAACCGTGGAAGAGGAAAACCACAGTCTTAGTTAACTAGCCTACACCAGACTCTTTTTAAACAGATATATTTGTGTCTGAACAGTCAGTGAGACACTCAGAAGGTTTTTTTCATGCAAAAAGGTGGATGACACCCAGATTTGTACCGTGGAAGAAGATAACCACAGTTCTAGTTATCTGGCCTACACCAGACTCTTTAAAACAGATATATTTGTGTCTGAACAGTCAGCGAGACACTGAAAATGCTTTTTTTTATTGAGAAATTGCAAAAAAGGGGATAATACAGAGATTTGAATCGCGGAAGAGGAAAACCACAGTTTTAGTTATCTGAACTACACCAGAATATTTTAAACAGATATATTTGTGTCTGAACAGTCAGCGAGACACTCAAAATGTTTTTTTTTATGCAAAAAGGTGGATTACACTCAGATTTGAACCGTGGAACTGCAAAACCACAGTTCTAGTTTTCTGGCCTACACAAGACTCTTTTTAAACAGATATATTTGTGTCTGAACAGTCAGCGAGACACTAAAAATGTTTTTTTTACGTAAAATGGTGGATTACACCCAGATTTGAACTGTGGAAGAAGAAAACAACAGTTCTAGTTATCTGGCCTATACCAGACTTGTTTAAACAGATATATATGTGTATGAACAGTGAGCTAGACACTAAAAAATGTGTTTAATTGAAAAAAGGCAAAAACGTGGATAATACAGAGATTTGTACCGTGGAAGAGGAAAACCACAGTTCTAGTTATCTGGCCTACATCACACTCTTTTAAACAGCTATATTTACGTCTGAACAGTCAGCGAGACACTCAAAAAAAAATTTTTATGCAAAAAGGTGGATTGTATAGAGATTTGAGCCGTGGAAGAGGAAAACCACAGTTGTAGTTATATGGCCTACACCTGACTCATTTTAAACAGATATAATAGTGTCTGAACAGTCAGTGAGACACTCAAAATGTTTTTTTTATGCAAAATGATGGATTACACCCAGATTTGAACCATGGAAGAGGATAACCATAGTTATAGTTATCTGGCCTACACCAGACTCTTTTAAACAGATATATTTGTGTCTGAACAGTCAGCGAGACACTCAAAATGTTATTTTTATGCAAAAAGGTGGATTACACTCAGATTTGAACCGTGGAACTGCAAAACCATAGTTCTAGTTATCTGGCCTACACCAGAATCTTTTGAACAGATATATTTGTGTCTGAACAGTCAGCAAGAAACTCAAAATGTTTGTTTTTCTTGAAAAATGGCAAAAAAGTGGATAATACAGAGATTTGAACCGTGCAAGAGAAAAACCATGGTTCTAGTTATCTGGCCTACACCAGACTCTTTTAAACAGATATATTTGTGTCTGAACAGTCAGTGAGACACTCAAAATGTTTTTTTTCATGCAAAAAGGTGGTTTACACACAGATTTGTAACCGTGGAAGAGGAAAACCACATTTCTAGTTATCTGACCAAAACTAGAAAATTTTAAACAGATATGTTTGTGTCTGAACAGTCAGCGAGACACTCAAAATGTTTTTTTTTTATGGAAAAAAAGGCAAAAAAGTGCATAATACAGAGATTTGAATTGTGGAACTGCAAAACCACAGTTCTAGTTATCTGGCCAACACCAGAATCTTTTAAACAGATATAATTGCGTCTGAAAAGTCAGCGAGACACTCAAAATGTTTTTTTTTATTGAAAAAGGCAAAAAAGTGAATAATACAGAGATTTGAACCGTGGAAGAGAAAAACCACAGTTCTAGTTATCTGGCCTACACCAGACTCTTTTAAACAGGTATAATTGTGTCTGAACAGTCAGCAAGACACTGAAAATGTTTTTTTTTTTATGGAAAATAGGCAAAAAAGTGGATAATACAGGGATTTGAATTGTGGAACTGCAAAACCACAGTTCTAATTATCTGGCCTACACCAGAATCTTTTAAACAGATATATTTGTGTCTAAACAGTCAGCGAGACACTCAAAATGTTTTTTTTATGCAAAAAGGTGGATTACATAGACATTTGAGCCATGGAAGAGGAAAACCACAGTACAAGTAATCTGGCGTACACCAGAATCTTTTAAACTGATAGATTTGTGTCTGAACAGTCTGTGAAAAACTCAAAATGTTTTTGTTATTTTTTTTTTTTTATGGAAAATAGGCAAAAAAGTGGATAATACAGAGATTTGAATTGTGGAACTGTAAAACCACAGTTCTAGTTATCTGGCAAACAGCAGAATCTTTTAAACAGATATATTTCTGTCTGAACAGTCAGTGAGACACTCAAAATATTTTTTTTTATTGAAAAAAGGCAAAAAAGTGGATAATACAGAGATTTGAACCATGGAATAGGAAAACCACAGTTCTAGTTATCTGGTCTACACCAGACTCTTTTAAACAGATATATTTGTGTCTGAACAGTCAGCGAGACACTCAAAATGTTTTTTTTATGCAAAGCGGTGGAATACACCAAGATTTGAACCGTGAATGAGGAAAATGAAAGTTCTAGTTATCTGGCCTACACCAGACTCTTTTAAACGGATATATTTGTGTCTGAACAGTCAGAAAGACTCTCAAAATATATATTTTTATGCAAAATGGTGGATTACACCCAGATTTGAACCATGGAAGAGCATAATCACAGTTATAGCTATCTGGCCTACACCAGAATCTTTTAAACAGATATATTTGTGTTTGAACAGTCAGCGAGACACTCAAATTTTTTTTTTTATGCAAAAAGGTGGATTACACTCAGATTTGAACAGTGAAACTGCAAAACCATATTTCTAGTTATCTGGCCTACACCAGACTCTTTTACACAGATATATATGTGTCTGAACAGTCAGCGAGAAACTCTAAATGTTTTTTTCTTATTGAAAAAAGGCAAAAAAGTGGATAACACAGAGATTTGAACCATGGAAAAAAAAAACACAGTTATAGCTATCTGGCCTACATCAGACTCTTTTCAACAGATATATTTATGTCTGGACAGTCAGTGAGACACTCAAAATGTTTTTTTGCATGCAAAAAGGTGGTGTACACCCAGATTTGAACCGTGGAAGAGGAAAACCACAGTTCTAGTTATCTGACCTACACCAGAATATTTTAAATAGATATATTTGTGTCTGAACAGTCAGCAAGACACTCAAAATGTTTTTTTTTATTGAAAAAAGGCAAAAAAGTGGATAATACAGAGATTTGAATTGTGGAACTTCAAAACCACAGTTCTAGCTATCTGGCTTACAGCAGAATCTTTTAAACAGATATATTTGTGTCTGAACAGTCAGCGAGACACTCAAAATGTTTTTTTTATGCAAAGCGGTGGAATACACCAAGATTTGAACCATGAATGAGGAAAACGAAAGTTCTAGTTATCTGGCCTACACCAGAATATTTTAAATAGCTATATTTGTGTCTGAACAGTCAGCGAGACACTCAAAATGTTTTTTTTTTTTTGAAAAAGGCAAAAAAGTGGATATTACAGAGATTTGAATTGTGGAACTGCAAAACCACTGTTCTAGTTATCAGGTCAACACCAGAATTTTTTAAACAGATATATTTGTGTCTGAACAGTCAGCGAGACACTCAAAATGTTTTTTTTCTTGAAAAAATGCAAAAAAAGTAGATAACACAGAGATTTGAACCGTGGAATAGGAAAACCACAGTTGTAGTTATCTGGCCTACACCAGATTCTTTTAAACAGATATATTTGTGTCTGAACAGTCAGCGAGACACTCAAAATATTTTTTTTTAATTGAAAAAAGGCAAAAAAGTGGATAATACAGAGATTTGAACGATGGAATAGGAAAACCACAGTTCTTGTTATCTGGTCTACACCAGACTCTTTTAAACAGATATATTTGTGCCTGAACAGTCAGCGAGACACTCAAAATGTTTTTTTTATGCGAAGCGGTGGAATACACCAAGATTTGAACCGTGAATGAGGAAAACGAAAGTTCTAGTTATCTGGCCTACACCAGACTCTTTTAAACGGATATATTTGTGTCTGAACAGTCAGAAAGACACTCAAAATATATATTTTTATGCAAAATGGTGGATTACACCCAGATTTGAACCATGGAAGAGGATAACCACAGTTATAGCTTTCTGGCCTACACCAGAATCTTTTAAACAGATATATTTGTGTCTGAACAGTCAGCGAGAAACTCAAAATGTTTTTTTTTATGCAAAAAGGTGGATTACACTCAGATTTGAACAGTGAAACTGCAAAACCAAATTTCTAGTTATCTGGCCTACACCAGACTCTTTTAAACAGATATATATGTGTCTGAACAGTCAGAAAGACACTCAAAATATATATTTTTATGCAAAATGGTGGATTATGCCCAGATTTGAACCATGGAAGAGGATAACCACAGTTATAGCTATCTGGCCTACACCAGAATCTTTTAAACAGATATATTTGTGTTTGAACAGTCAGCGAGACACTCAAAATGTTTTTTTTTATGCAAAAAGGTGGATTACACTCAGATTTGAACAGTGAAACTGGAAAACCATATTTCTAGTTATCTGGCCTACACCAGACTCTTTTAAACAGATATATATATGTCTGAAGAGTCAGAGAGAAACTCAAAACGTTTTTTTTTCTTGAAAAAAAGGCAAAAAAGTGGATAATACAGAGATTTGAACCGTGGAAGAGAAAAACCACAGTTCTAGTTATCTGGCCTACACCAGACTCTTTTAAACAGATATAATTGTGTCTGAACAGTCAGCGAGACACTCAAAATGTTTTTTTTTGTGCAAAAAGGTGAATTACATAGACGTTTGAGCCATGGAAGAGGAAAACCACAGTACTAGTAATCTGGCGTACCCCAGAATCTTTTAAACAGATATATTTGTGTCTGAACAGTCAGCAAGAAACTAAAAATGTTTTTTTTTTATTGAAAAAAGGCAAAAAAGTGGATAACACAGAGATTTGAACCATGGAAAAAAAAAACACAGTTATAGCTATCTGGCCTACATCAGACTCTTTTCAACAGATATATTTATGTCTGGACAGCCAGTGAGACACTCAAAATGTTTTTTTGCATGCAAAAAGGTGGTGTACACCCAGATTTGAACCGTGGAAGAGGAAAACCACAGTTCTAGTTATCTGACCTCCACACGAATATTTTAAATAGATATATTTGTGTCTGAACAGTCAGCAAGACACTCAAAATGTTTTTTTTTTATTGAAAAAAGGCAAAAAAGTGGATAATACAGAGATTTGAATTGTGGAAATGCAAAACCACAGCTCTAGTTATCAGGTCAACACCAGAATTTTTTAAACAGATATATTTGTGTCTGAACAGTCAGCGAGACACTCAAAATGTTTTTTTTTATGCAAAAAGGTGGAAGACACCTAGATTTGAACCGTGAATGAGGAAAACAACACTTCTAGTTATCTGGCCTACACCTGAATCTTTTAAACGGATATATTTGTGTCTGAACAGTCAGCGAGACACTCAAAATGTTTTTTTTTATTGAAAAAAGGCAAAAAAGTGGATAATACAGAGATTTGAACCGTGGAATAGGAAAACCACAGTTCTAGTTATCTGGCCTACACCAGAATCTTTTAAACAGATATATTTCTGTCTGAACAGTCATCGAGACACTCAAAATGTTTTTTTATTGAAAAAAGGCAAAAAAGTGGATAATACAGAGATTTGAACCGTGGAATAGGAAACCACAGTTATAGTTATCTGGCCTACACCAGACTCTTTTAAACAGATATGTTTGTGTCTCAACAGTCAGCGAGACACTCAAAATGTTTTTTTTATGCAAAACGGTGGAATACACCTAGATTTGAACCGTGAATGATGAAAACTAAAGTTCTAGTTATCTGGCCTACACAAGACTCTTTTAAATGGATATATTTGTGTCTGAACAGTCAGCGAAACACTCAAAATTTTTTTTTATGCATAAAGGTGGATTGCATAGACATTTGAGCCGTGGTAGAAGAAAACCACAGTTCTAGTTATCTGGCCTACACCAGATTCTATTAAAGAGATATATTTGTGTCTGAACAGTCAGCGAGACACTCAAAATTTATTTATTTTATGCAAAATGGTGGATTACACCCAGATTTAAACCGTGGAAGAGGATAACCACAGTTCTAGCTATCTGGCCCACATCAGAATGTTTTAAACAGATATATTTGTGTCGGAACAGTCAGCGAGACACTCAAAATGTTTTTTTTTTATGCAAAAAGGTGGTTTACACTCAGATTTAAACAGTGGAACTGCCAAACCATAGTTCAAGTTATCTTGCCTACACCAGACTCTTTTAAACAGATATATTTGTGTCTGAACAGTCAGCGAGAATCTCAAATTGTTTATTTTCCTTGAAAAAAGGCAAAAAAGTGGATAATACAGAGATTTGAACAGTGGAAGAGAAAAATCACAGTTCTAGTTATCTGGCCTACACCAGACTCATTTAAACAAATATAATTGTGTCTGAACAGTCAGCGAGACACTCAAAATGTTTTTTTTATGCAAAAAGGTGGATTACATAGACATTTGAGCCATGGAAGAGGAAAACCACAATACAAGTAATCTGGCGTACACCAGAATCTTTTAAACTGATAGATTTGTGTCTGAAAAGTCAGTGAAACACTCAAAAGGTTTTTGTTATTTTTTTTTTTATGGAAAATAGCCAAAAAAGTGGATAATACAGAGATTTGAATTGTGGAACTTCAAAACCACAGTTCTAGTTATCTGGCTAACAGCAGAATCTTTTAAGCAGATATATTTGTGTCTGAACAGTCAGTGAGACACTCAAAATGTTTTTTTTATGCAAAGCGGTGGAATACACCAAGATTTGAACCATGAATGAGGAAAACGAAAGTTCTAGTTATCTGGCCTACACCAGAATATTTTAAATAGATATATTTGTGTCTGAACAGTCAGCGAGACGCTCAAAATGTTTTTTTTTTATGCAAAAAGGTGGATGACACCTAGATTTGAACCGTGGAAGAGGAAAACCACAGTCTTAGTTAACTAGCCTACACCAGACTCTTTTTAAACAGATATATTTGTGTCTGAACAGTCAGTGAGACACTCAGAAGGTTTTTTTCATGCAAAAAGGTGGATGACACCCAGATTTGTACCGTGGAAGAAGATAACCACAGTTCTAGTTATCTGGCCTACACCAGACTCTTTAAAACAGATATATTTGTGTCTGAACAGTCAGCGAGACACTGAAAATGCTTTTTTTTATTGACAAATTGCAAAAAAGGGGATAATACAGAGATTTGAATCGCGGAAGAGGAAAACCACAGTTTTAGTTATCTGAACTACACCAGAATATTTTAAACAGATATATTTGTGTCTGAACAGTCAGCGAGACACTCAAAATGTTTTTTTTTATGCAAAAATGTGGATTACACTCAGATTTGAACCGTGGAACTGCAAAACCACAGTTCTAGTTATCTGGCCTACACCAGAATCTTTTGAACAGATATATTTGTGTCTGAACAGTCAGCAAGAAACTCAAAATGTTTGTTTTTCTTGAAAAATGGCAAAAAAGTGGATAATACAGAGATTTGAACCGTGCAAGAGAAAAACCATGGTTCTAGTTATCTGGCCTACACCAGACTCTTTTAAACAGATATATTTGTGTCTGAACAGTCAGTGAGACACTCAAAATGTTTTTTTTCATGCAAAAAGGTGGTTTACACACAGATTTGTAACCGTGGAAGAGGAAAACCACATTTCTAGTTATCTGACCTAAACTAGAAAATTTTAAACAGATATGTTTGTGTCTGAACAGTCAGCGAGACACTCAAAATGTTTTTTTTTTATGGAAAAAAAGGCAAAAAAGTGCATAATACAGAGATTTGAATTGTGGAACTGCAAAACCACAGTTCTAGTTATCTGGCCAACACCAGAATCTTTTAAACAGATATAATTGCGTCTGAAAAGTCAGCGAGACACTCAAAATGTTTTTTTTTATTGAAAAAGGCAAAAAAGTGAATAATACAGAGATTTGAACCGTGGAAGAGAAAAACCACAGTTCTAGTTATCTGGCCTACACCAGACTCTTTAAAACAGGTATAATTGTGTCTGAACAGTCAGCAAGACACTGAAAATGTTTTTTTTTTTATGGAAAATAGGCAAAAAAGTGGATAATACAGGGATTTGAATTGTGGAACTGCAAAACCACAGTTCTAATTATCTGGCCTACACCAGAATCTTTTAAACAGATATATTTGTGTCTAAACAGTCAGCGAGACACTCAAAATGTTTTTTTTATGCAAAAAGGTGGATTACATAGACATTTGAGCCATGGAAGAGGAAAACCACAGTACAAGTAATCTGGCGTACACCAGAATCTTTTAAACTGATAGATTTGTGTCTGAACAGTCAGTGAAAAACTCAAAATGTTTTTGTTATTTTTTTTTTTTTATGGAAAATAGGCAAAAAAGTGGATAATACAGAGATTTGAATTGTGGAACTGTAAAACCACAGTTCTAGTTATCTGGCAAACAGCAGAATCTTTTAAACAGATATATTTCTGTCTGAACAGTCAGTGAGACACTCAAAATATTTTTTTTTATTGAAAAAAGGCAAAAAAGTGGATAATACAGAGATTTGAACCATGGAATAGGAAAACCACAGTTCTAGTTATCTGGTCTACACCAGACTCTTTTAAACAGATATATTTGTGTCTGAACAGTCAGCGAGACACTCAAAATGTTTTTTTTATGCAAAGCGGTGGAATACACCAAGATTTGAACCGTGAATGAGGAAAATGAAAGTTCTAGTTATCTGGCCTACACCAGACTCTTTTAAACGGATATATTTGTGTCTGAACAGTCAGAAAGACTCTCAAAATATATATTTTTATGCAAAATGGTGGATTACACCCAGATTTGAACCATGGAAGAGCATAATCACAGTTATAGCTATCTGGCCTACACCAGAATCTTTTAAACAGATATATTTGTGTTTGAACAGTCAGCGAGACACTCAAAATGTTTTTTTTTATGCAAAAAGGTGGATTACACTCAGATTTGAACAGTGAAACTGCAAAACCATATTTCTAGTTATCTGGCCTACACCAGACTCTTTTACACAGATATATATGTGTCTGAACAGTCAGCGAGAAACTCAAAATGTTTTTTTCTTATTGAAAAAAGGCAAAAAAGTGGATAACACAGAGATTTGAACCATGGAAAAAAAAAACACAGTTATAGCTATCTGGCCTACATCAGACTCTTTTCAACAGATATATTTATGTCTGGACAGTCAGTGAGACACTCAAAATGTTTTCTTGCATGCAAAAAGGTGGTGTACACCCAGATTTGAACCGTGGAAGAGGAAAACCACAGTTCTAGTTATCTGACCTACACCAGAATATTTTAAATAGATATATTTGTGTCTGAACAGTCAGCAAGACACTCAAAATGTTTTTTTTTATTGAAAAAAGGCAAAAAAGTGGATAATACAGAGATTTGAATTGTGGAACTTCAAAACCACAGTTCTAGTTATCTGGCTTACAGCAGAATCTTTTAAACAGATATATTTGTGTCTGAACAGTCAGCGAGACACTCAAAATGTTTTTTTTATGCAAAGCGGTGGAATACACCAAGATTTGAACCATGAATGAGGAAAACGAAAGTTCTAGTTATCTGGCCTACACCAGAATATTTTAAATAGCTATATTTGTGTCTGAACAGTCAGCGAGACACTCAAAATGTTTTTTTTTTTTTTGAAAAAAGGCAAAAAAGTGGATATTACAGAGATTTGAATTGTGGAACTGCAAAACCACATTTCTAGTTATCAGGTCAACACCAGAATTTTTTAAACAGATATATTTGTGTCTGAACAGTCAGCGAGACACTCAAAATGTTTTTTTTCTTGAAAAAATGCAAAAAAGTAGATAACACAGAGATTTGAACCGTGGAATAGGAAAACCACAGTTGTAGTTATCTGGCCTACACCAGATTCTTTTAAACAGATATATTTGTGTCTGAACAGTCAGCGAGACACTAAAAATGTTTTTTTTTTTATGCAAAAAGGTGAAAGACACCTAGATTTGAACCGTGAATGAGGAAAACGACACTTCTAGTTATCTGGCCTACACCAGACTCTTTTAAACGGATATATTTGTGTCTGAACAGTCAGCGAGACAATAAAAATGTTTTTTTTATGCATAAAGGTGGATTACATAGACATTTGAGCTGTGGAAGAGGAAAACCACAGTTCTAGTTATCTGTCCTACACCAGATTCTATTAAACAGATATATTTGTCTCTGAACAGTCAGCGAAACACTCAAGATATATTTTTTTATGCAAAATGTTGGATTACACCGAGATTTGAACCGTGAAAGAGGATAACCACAGATATAGCTGTCTGGCCTACACCTGAATCTTTTGAACGGATATATTTGTGTCTGAACAGTCAGCGAGACACTCAAAATATTTTTTTTTATTGAAAAAAGGCAAAAAAGTGGATAATACAGAGATTTGAACGATGGAATAGGAAAACCACAGTTCTTGTTATCTGGTCTACACCAGACTCTTTTAAACAGATATATTTGTGTCTGAACAGTCAGCGAGACACTGAAAATGTTTTTTTTATGCGAAGCGGTGGAATACACCAAGATTTGAACCGTGAATGAGGAAAACGAAATTTCTAGTTATCTGGCCTACACCAGACTCTTTTAAACGGATATATTTGTGTCTGAACAGTCAGAAAGACACTCAAAATATATATTTTTATGCAAAATGGTGGATTACACCCAGATTTGAACCATGGAAGAGGATAACCACAGTTATAGCTTTCTGGCCTACACCAGAATCTTTTAAACAGATATATTTGTGTCTGAACAGTCAGCGAGACACTCAAAATGTTTTTTTTTTAGCAAAAAGGTGGATTACACTCAGATTTGAACAGTGAAACTGCAAAACCAAATTTCTAGTTATCTGGCCTACACCAGACTCTTTTAAACAGATATATATGTGTCTGAACAGTCAGAAAGACACTCAAAATATATATTTTTATGCAAAATGGTGGATTACGCCCAGATTTGAACCATGGAAGAGGATAACCACAGTTATAGCTATCTGGCCTACACCAGAATCTTTTAAACAGATATATTTGTGTTTGAACAGTCAGCGAGACACTCAAAATGTTTTTTTTTATGCAAAAAGGTGGATTACACTCAGATTTGAACAGTGAAACTGCAAAACCATATTTCTAGTTATCTGGCCTACACCAGACTCTTTTAAACAGATATATATATGTCTGAAGAGTCAGAGAGAAACTCAAAATGTTTTTTTTTCTTGAAAAAAAGGCAAAAAAGTGGATAATACAGAGATTTGAACCGTGGAAGAGAAAAACCACAGTTCTAGTTATCTGGCCTACACCAGACTCTTTTAAACAGATATAATTGTGTCTGAACAGTCAGCGAGACACTCAAAATGTTTTTTTTTGTGCAAAAAGGTGAATTACATAGACGTTTGAGCCATGGAAGAGGAACACCACAGTACTAGTAATCTGGCGTACCCCAGAATCTTTTAAACAGATATATTTGTGTCTGAACAGTCAGCAAGAAACTAAAAATGTTTTTTTTTTATTGAAAAAAGGCAAAAAAGTGGATAACACAGAGATTTGAACCATGGAAAAAAAAAACACAGTTATAGCTATCTGGCCTACATCAGACTCTTTTCAACAGATATATTTATGTCTGGACAGTCAGTGAGACACTCAAAATGTTTTTTTGCATGCAAAAAGGTGGTGTACACCCAGATTTGAACCGTGGAAGAGGAAAACCACAGTTCTAGTTATCTGACCTCCACACGAATATTTTAAATAGATATATTTGTGTCTGAACAGTCAGCAAGACACTCAAAATGTTTTTTTTTTATTGAAAAAAGGCAAAAAAGTGGATAATACAGAGATTTGAATTGTGGAAATGCAAAACCACAGCTCTAGTTATCAGGTCAACACCAGAATTTTTTAAACAGATATATTTGTGTCTGAACAGTCAGCGAGACACTCAAAATGTTTTTTTTTATGCAAAAAGGTAGAAGACACCTAGATTTGAACCGTGAATGAGGAAAACAACACTTCTAGTTATCTGGCCTACACCTGAATCTTTTAAACGGATATATTTGTGTCTGAACAGTCAGCGAGTCACTCAAAATGTTTTTTTTTATTGAAAAAAGGCAAAAAAGTGGATAATACAGAGATTTGAACCGTGGAATAGGAAAACCACAGCTCTAGTTATCTGGCCTACACCAGAATCTTTTAAACAGATATATTTCTGTCTGAACAGTCATCGAGACACTCAAATTGTTTTTTTATTGAAAAAAGGCAAAAAAGTGGATAATACAGAGATTTGAACCGTGGAATAGGAAAACCACAGTTATAGTTATCTGGCCTACACCAGACTCTTTTAAACAGATATGTTTGTGTCTCAACAGTCAGCGAGACACTCAAAATGTTTTTTTTATGCAAAACGGTGGAATACACCTAGATTTGAACCGTGAATGATGAAAACTAAAGTTCTAGTTATCTGGCCTACACAAGACTCTTTTAAACGGATATATTTGTGTCTGAACAGTCAGCGAAACACTCAAAATTTTTTTTTATGCATAAAGGTGGATTGCATAGACATTTGAGCCGTGGTAGAGGAAAACCACAGTTCTAGTTATCTGGCCTACACCAGATTCTATTAAAGAGATATATTTGTGTCTGAACAGTCAGCGAGACACTCAAAATTTATTTATTTTATGCAAAATGGTGGATTACACCCAGATTTAAACCGTGGAAGAGGATAACCACAGTTATAGCTATCTGGCCCACATCAGAATGTTTTAAACAGATATATTTGTGTCGGAACAGTCAGCGAGACACTCAAAATGTTTTTTTTTTATGCAAAAAGGTGGTTTACACTCAGATTTAAACAGTGGAACTGCAAAACCATAGTTCTAGTTATCTTGCCTACACCAGACTCTTTTAAACAGATATATTTGTGTCTGAACAGTCAGCGAGAATCTCAAATTGTTTATTTTCCTTGAAAAAAGGCAAAAAAGTGGATAATACAGAGAACAGTGGAAGAGAAAAATCACAGTTCTAGTTATCTGGCCTACACCAGACTCATTTAAACAAATATAATTGTGTCTGAACAGTCAGCGAGACACTCAAATTTTTTTGTTTATGCAAAAAGGTGGATTACATAGACATTTGAGCCATGGAAGAGGAAAACCACAGTACAAGTAATCTGGCGTACACCAGAATCTTTTAAACTGATAGATTTGTGTCTGAAAAGTCAGTGAAACACTCAAAATGTTTTTGTTATTTTTTTTTTTTATGGAAAATAGCCAAAAAAGTGGATAATACAGAGATTTGAATTGTGGAACTTCAAAACCACAGTTCTAGTTATCTGGCTAACAGCAGAATCTTTTAAGCAGATATATTTGTGTCTGAACAGTCAGTGAGACACTCAAAATGTTTTTTTTATGCAAAGCGGTGGAATTCACCAAGATTTGAACCATGAATGAGGAAAACGAAAGTTCTAGTTATCTGGCGTACACCAGAATATTTTAAATAGATATATTTGTGTCTGAACAGTCAGCGAGACACTCAAAATGTTTTTTTTTTATTGAAAAAAGGCAAAAAAGTGGATAATACAGAGATTTGAATTGTGGAACTGCAAAACCACAGTTCTAGTTATCAGGTCAACACCAGAATTTTTTAAACAGATATATTTGTGTCTGAACAGTCAGCGAGACACTCAAAATGTTTTTTTTTCTTGAAAAAATGCAAAAAAGTAGATAATACAGAGATTGAGGAAAACCACAGTTCTAGTTATCTGGCCTACACCAGATTCTTTTAAACAGATATATTTGTGTCTGAACAGTCAGCGAGACACTCAAAATGTTTTTTTTTATGCAAAAAGGTGGAAGACACCTAGATTTGAACCGTGAATGAGGAAATCGACACTTCTATTTATCTGGCCTACACCAGACTCTTTTAAACGGATATATTTGTGTCTGAACAGTCAGCGAGACACTCAAAATGTTTTTTTTTATGCAAAATGGTGAATTACACCCAGATTTGAACCGTGGAAGAGGATAACCACAGTTATCGCTATGTGGCCTACATCAGAATCTTTTAAACAGATATATTTGTGTCTGAACAGTCAGCGAGACACTCAAAATGTTTTTTTTTATGCAAAAAGGTGGATTACACTCAGATTTGAACAGTGGAACTGCAAAACCATAGTTCTAGTTATCTGGCCTACACCAGACTCTTTTAAACAGATATATTTATGTCTAAACAGTCAGCGAGAAACTCAAAATGCTTATTTTTCTTGAAAAAAGGCAAAAAAGTGGATAATACAGAGATTTGAAACCGTGGAAGAGAAAAATCACAGTTCTAGTTATCTGGCCTACACCAGACTCTTTTGAACAAATATAATTGTGTCTGAACAGTCAGTGAGACACTCAAAATGTTTTTTTTTATGCAAAAAGGTGGATTACATAGACATTTGAGCCATGGAAGAGGAAAACCACAGTACTAGTAATCTGGCGTACACCAGAATCTTTTAAACAGATAGATTTTTGTCTGAACAGTCAGTGAGACACTCAAAATGTTTTTATTTATTGTAAAAAGGCAAAAAGTGGATAATACAGAGATTTGAACTGTGGAAGAGGAAAACCACAGTTCTAGTTATCTGGCCTACACCACACTCTTTTAAACATATATATTTGTGTCTGAACAGTCAGCGAGACAATCAAAATGTTTTTTTTATACAAAATGGTGGATTACACCCAGATTTGAACTGTGGAAGAAGATAACCACAGTTCTAGTTATCAGGCCTACACCAGACTCTTTTGAACAGATATATTTGTGTCTGAACAGTCAGCAAGACACTCAAAATGTTTTTTTTTTATGTAAAAAGGTGGATTACACTCAGATTTGAACCGTGGAACTGCAAAACCATAGTTCTAGTTATCTGGCCTACACCAGAATCTTGTAAACGGATATATTTGTGTCTGAACAGTCAGCGAAACACTCAAAATGTATTTTTATATTGAAAAAACGCAAAAAAGTGGATAATACAGAGGTTTGAACCATGGAACTGCAAAACCACATTTCTAGTTATCTAGCCTAAACCAGACTCTTTTAAACGCATATATTTGTGTGTAAACAGTCAGCGAGACACTCAAAATGTTTTTTTTATGCAAAAAGGAGGATTACATAGAGATTTTAGCCGTGGAAGAGAAAAACCACAGTTCGGTTTATCTGGCCTACACCAGAATCTATTAAACAGATATGTTTGTGTCTGAACAGTCAGTGAGACACTCAAAATGTTTTTTTTAATTGAAAAAAGGCAAAAAAGTGGATACTACAGAGATCTCAACCGTGGAATGGGAAAACCACAGTTCTAGTTATCTGGCCTGCACCAGAATCATTTAAACAGATATATTTGTGTCTGAACAGTCAGCGAGACACTCGAAATGGATTTTTTTATTGAAAAAAGTGGATATTACAGAGATTTGAACCATGGAAGAGAAAACCACAGTTCTAGTTATCTGGCCTACACCAGCACCTTTTAAACAGATATATTTGTGTCTGAATAGTCAGCGAGACACTCAAAATGTTTTTTTTACGCAAAAAGGTGGATTACATAGACATTTGAGCCATGGAAGAGGAAAACCACAGTACTACTAATCTGGCATACACCAGAATCTTTTAAACGGATATATTTGTGTCTGAACAGTCAGTGAGACACTCACAATGTTTTTTTTCATGCAAAAAGGTGGTTTACACCCAGATTTGAACCGTGGAAGAGGAAAACCACATTTCTAGTTATCTGACCTACACCAGAATATTTTAAACAGATATATTTGTGTCTCAACAGTCAGCGAGACACTCAAAATATATTTTTTTTGCAAAATGCTGGATTACACACAGATTTGAACCGTGGAAGAGGAAAACCACATTTCTAGTTATCTGGCCTACACCAGACTATTTTTAAACAGATATATTTGTGTCTGAACAGTCAGTGAGACACTCAAAATATTTTTTTTATGCAAAATGTTGGATTACACCCAGATTTGAACCGTGGAAGAGGAAAACCACATTTCTAGTTATCTGGCCTACACCAGACTATTTTTAAACAGATATATTTGTGTCTGAACAGTCAGCGAGACACTCAAAATGTTTTTTTTTTGCAAAAAGGTGGAATAAACCTAGATTTGAACCGTGAACAAGGAAAACGAAAGTTCTAGTTATCTGGCCTACACCAGACTCTTTTAAACGGATATATTTGTGTCTGAACAGTCAGCGAAACACTCAAAATGTTTTTTTTATGCATAAAAGTGGATTACATAGACATTTGAGCCGTGGTAGAGGAAAAAGAAAGTTATAGTTATCTGGCCCACACCAGACTCTTTTAATCAGATATATTTGTGTCTGAACAGTCAGCGAGACAGTCAAAATATATTTTTTTATGCAAATTGTTGGATTACACCCAGATTTGAACCGTGGAAGAGGATAACCACAGTTATAGCTATCTGGCCTACATCAGAATCTTTTAAACAGATATGTTTGTGTCTGAACAGTCAGCAAGATACTCAAAATGTTTTTTTTTATGCAAAAAGGTGGATTACACTCAAATTTGAACAGTGGAACTACAAAACCTAGTTCAATTATCTGGCCTACACCAGACTCTTTTAAACAGATATATTTGTGTCTGAACAGTCAGCGAGAAACTCAAAATGTTTATTTTTCTTGAAAAAAGGCAAAAAAAGTGGATAATACAGAGATTTGAAACCGTGGAAGAGAAAAATCACAGTTCTAGTTATCTGGCCTACACCAGACTCTTTTAAACAAATATAATAGTGTCTGAACAGTCAGAGAGACACTCAAAATTTTTTTTTTTTAATGCAAAAAGGTGGATTACATAGACATTTGAGCCATGGAAGAGGAAAACCACAGTACTAGTAATCTGGCATACACCAGAATCTTTTAAACAGATAGATTTTTGTCTGAACAGTCAGTGAGACACTCAAAATGTTTTTATTTATTGTAAAAAGGCAAAAAGTGGATAATACAGAGATTTGAACTGTGGAAGAGGAAAACCACAGTTCTAGTTATCTGGCCTACACCACACTCTTTTAAACAGATATATTTGTGTCTGAACAGTCAGCGAGACACTAAAAATGTTTATTTTATACAAAATGGTGGATTACACTCAGATTTGAACTGTGGAAGAAGATAATCACAGTTCTAGTTATCAGGCCTACACCAGACTCTTTTGAACAGATATATTTGTGTCTGAACAGTCAGTGAAACACTCAAAATGTTTTTTTATTGAAAAAACGCAAAAAAGTGGATAATACAGAGATTTGAACCGTGAAACTGCAAAACCACAGTTCTATTTATCTGGCCTGCACCAGACTCTTTTAAACGCATATATTTGTGTCTGAACAGTCAGCGAGACACTCAAAATGTTTTTTTTATGCAAAAAGGTGGATTACATAGAGATTTTAGCCGTGTAAGAGGGAAACCACAGTTCGGTTTATCTGGCCTACACCAGAATCTATTAAACAGATATATTTGTGTCTGAACAGTCAGTGAGACACTCAAAATGTTTTTTTTCATGCAAAATGGTGGATTACACCCAGATATGAACCGTGGAAGAGAAAAACCACAGTTCTCGTTATCTGGCCTACACCAGACTCTTTTAAACAGATATATTTGTGTCTGAACAGTCAGCGAGACACTCAAAATATATATTTTTATGTATAATGGTGGATTACACCCAGATTTGAACCGTGGAAGAGGATAACCACAGTTCTAGTTATCTGGCCTACACCAGACTCTTTTTAAACAGATATATTTGTGTCTGAACAGTCAGTGAGACACTCACAATGTTTTTTTTCATGCAAAAAGGTGGTTTACACCCAGATTTGAACTGTGGAAGAGGAAAACCACAGTTCCAGTTATCTGGCCTAGAGCAGACTCTTTTAAACAAATATATTTGTCTCTGAACAGTCAGCGAGACACTCAAAATGTTTTTTTTATTGAAAAAAGGCAAAAAAGTGGATAATACAGAGATTTGAACTGCGCAAGAGGAAAACAAGAGTTCTAGTAATCTGGCCTACCCTAGAATCTTTTAAACAGATATATTTGTGTCTGAACAGTCAGCGAGAAACTCAAAATAATTTTTTTTCTTGAAAAAAGGCAAAAAAGTAGATAGTAAAAAGATTTGAACCGCAGAAGAGGAAAACCACAGTTGTAGTTATCAGACCTACACCAGAAAATTTTAAACAGATATATTTGTGTCTGAACAGTCAGAGAGACACTCACAATAATTTTTTGCATGCAAAAAAGTGGATAATATTGAGATTTGAAATGTGGAACTGCAAAACCACAGTTTTAGTTATCTGGCCTACACCAGATTCTTTTAAACAGATATATTTGTATCTGAACAGTCAGCGAGAAACTCAAAATGTTTTTTTTTTTAAAAAATGGCAAAAAAGTGGATAATACAGAGATTTGAATTGTGTAACTGGAGAACCACATTTCTATTTTTCTGGCCAACACCAGAATCTTTTAAACAGATATATTTAAAAAATTTATGCAAAAAGGTGGAAGACACCTAGATTTGAACCGTGAATGAGGAAAACGACAGTTCTAGTTTTCTTGCCTACACCAGACTCTTTTAAACAGATATATTTGTGTCTGAACAGTCAGCGAGACGCTCAAAATGTTTTTTTTATTGAAAAAAAGGCAAAAAAGTAGCTAATACAGAGATTTGAAGCGTGGAACTGCAAAACCACAGTTCTAGTTATCTGGCCTACACCAGATTCTTTTTAACGGATATATTTGTCTCTGAACAGTCAGCGAGACACTCAAAATATATTTTTGAATGCAAAATGGTGGATTACACCCTGATTTGAACCGTGGAACTGCAAAACCTAAGTTCTAGTTATCTGGCCTACACCAGAATCTTTTAAACAGATATATTTGTGTCTGAACAGTCAGCAAGACACTCAAAATGTTTTTTTATTGAAAAAAGGCAAAAAAGTGGATAATACAGAGATTTGAACCGGAGTACTGCAAAACCACAGTTCCAGTTATCTGGCCTACACCAGAATCTTTTAAACGTATATATTTGTGTCTGAACAGTCAGCGAGACACTCAAAATGTTTTTTTTATGCAAAAAGATGGAATACGTCTAGATTTAAACAGTGAATGAGGAAAACGACAGTTCTAGTTATCTGGCCTACACCAGACTCTTTGAAACGGATATATTTGTGTCTGAACAGTCAGCGAGACACTCAAAATGTTTTTTTTATGCAAAAAGGTGGATTACATAGACATTTGACCCGTGGTAGACTAAAACCACAGTTCTAGTTATCTGGCCTACACCAGATTCTATTAAACAGATATATTTGTGTCTGAACAGTCAGCGAGACACTCAAAATATATTCTTTTATGAAAAACGGTGGATTACACCCAGATTTGAACCGTGGAAGAGGATTACCACAGTTATAGCTATCTGGCCTACACCAGACTCTTTTAAACAGATATATTTGTGTCTGAACAGTCAGCGAGACACTCAAAATGTATTTTTTATTGAAAAAAGGCAAAAAAGTGGATAATACAGAGATTTGAACCCTGGAACTGCAAAACCACAGTTCTAGTTATCTGACCTACACCAGACTCTTAAACGGATATATTTGTGTCTGAACAGTCAGCGAGACACTCAAAATGTTTTTTTTATGCAAAAAGGTGGATTACATAGACATTTGAGCCGTGGTAGACTAAAACCACAGTTCTAGTTATCTGGCCTACACCAGACTCTTTTAAACAGATATATTTGTGTCTGAACAGTCAGCGAGACGCTCAAAATGTTTTTTTTATTGAAAAAAGGCAAAAAAGTAGCTAATACAGAGATTTGAAGCGTGGAACTGCAAAACCACAGTTCTAGTTATCTCTCCTACACCAGACTCTTTTTAACGGATATATTTGTCTCTGAACAGTCAGCGAGACACTCAAAATATATTTTTGAATGCAAAATGGTGGATTACACCCTGATTTGAACTGTGGAACTGCAAAACCAAAGTTCTAGTTATCTGGCCTACACCAGAATCTTTTAAACAGATATATTTGTGTCTGAACAGTCAGCAAGACACTCAAAATGTTTTTTTTTATTGAAAAAAGGCAAAAAAGTGGATAATACAGAGACTTGAACCGTGGAATAGGAAAACCACAGTTCTAGTTATCTGGCCTAAACCAGACTCTTTTGAACAGATATATTTGTGTCTGAACAGTCAGCGAGTGTTATGCACACGCCCGGGCTAAGCGGCGTGTGCGTGTGATTGGTAGTGATTCCACTGGACCGTGCCGGAGAGTGAATGCCTGGAGGGGCGTGACTAAGTATTCACCCGATCCGACCAGGGTCGCACGACGGCATACGACGCCAGTGCACCAAGGAGGAACCGAGCAGAGGGACCAGGTGCTACTCCAGGACAGACCCCGGACACGGCTGTTGACCCACACAGGGGAATACAGGAACAGGCTGGTAGGCTGGCACACAGACTGGTGGGTATAGGCAGGCACGACTGGTATGCAGGCAGGCGGGTATGCAGGCAGGGGGGTAAAGGCAAGCACAGCTAGAGTGCAGACAGGGAGGTACTAGCAGGTAGGAACACAGGCGGGATAGGACCCAGTACACACCGGGACTCAGGAACAATACAGGCAGAGGGTTACAGGCAAGCACAGCTAGAGTGCAGACAAGGCTGAGCAGGGAGGACAGGGCTCTGTTCACACGGAACAGACAGGAAGGGAAAGACAGAGCCAGATACTCACACAGTACTTGCAGAGACAACAAGCAGGAGTTAGGTACGAGTTCAGACTCTGCAGAAAAAGGAAGGGAACGGACATAGAGGCAAAACAGGTAAAGGACAGGAGAGAGTTCAGACTGGAACTGAGTGTACGGAGGAGACCGACACTGCAGAGGGATACAGGAGCGGGTCTGGGAATACGGCCCCCAGAGAGGCGGAACGAACAGGCAAGGAGCGTGTTCAGACAGGACAGACCAGACGCAGGAGCGGGTCTAGGAAATCGGCCACTAGAAGGCGGAACGAACAGGCAAGGAGCGTGTTCAGACAGGACAGACCAGACACAGGAGCGGGTCTAGGAAATCGGCCACTAGAAGGCGAGAGGAACAGGCTAGGAGCGTGTTCAGACAGGACAGACAAGAGAACACAGAAAGGAGTCAGATCAGACACGGGAGCTGATACCGCAAAGCAGGAGACATACAGGACTCAGTTCAGACACGGGAGCTGATACCGCAAAGCAGGAGACATACAGGACTCAGTTCAGACACGGGAGCTGATACCGCAAAGCAGGAGACATACAGGACACAGTTCAGACACGGGAGCTGATACCGCAAAGCAGGAGACATACAGGACTCAGTTCAGACACGGGAACTGATACAAAAAGCAGGAGACAAGAGACGGGACCTGGCACCTTCAGAGTGCAAGCACACACTGAAGGAAACACTATGCTCAGGCAGGGATAGAAGGGAGCTGCTGAGCTATATACCAAGTGACAGACAGCAATAGGCTGAGGACGCACAAGGGGTGTGACCCACAGCAGGTACAAAAGGCAGGAAGTGATCGGGCGCCGCCCTTAAGCAGCAGAAACAGACACAAACAGACAGCATGGAGGGAAGCCAGAGAGACATTCTGGACAGGAGATCAAGTGCGCCCTCTTGCACAGTGGGAGATGGACCACCATGCAAGGACGCCGCCAGGTATGTTACAGTACCTCCCCCCTTACGCCCCCTCTTCTTCAGGCCTGTCAGAATCTTCCGCAGGGAATTCGAGGACCAGTCGTTCACTGGGTTGGAGGGGGACAGAGACTTGAGGGTAATCTCTGCTTCGAGGTACATCTTGTCAAGCTCACAGGAAAAAATAGACGGGTTATCAGGTACATAATGAGGAAAAGTCACTGTCTCTTTGTTATCTGGTGGTATCCCGGAGGATTCAGGAAACAACTGGAGGTCCTCCGCCGGGTCAGAAGAGTGCAGAGGCTCAGAGAAAACAACTGCTTCAGAGTACACTAGGTCAGACTCACTGGAGGAAGCAGGCGAGGTATCGGGTACCGAGTATAGGAAAGTCTCTGTCCATTCACCACCAGGTGGCACCCCGAAGGGTTCTGAACACAACTGGAGGTCCTCCGCCTGGTCGGAGGGGTGTAGAGACTCTGGAGTAACCTCTGCTTCGGAGTACACTAGGTCGGACTCACTGGACGAAGCGAGCGAGGTATCAGGTACAGGATATAGGAAAGTCTCTGTCCATTCACCACCAGGTGGCACCCCGAAGGATTCTGAACACAACTGGAGGTCCTCCGCCTGGTCGGAGGGGTGTAGAGACTCAGGAGTAACCTCTGCTTCGGAGTACACTAGGTTGGACTCACTGGACGAAGCGAGCGAGGTATCAGGTACAGAGTATAGGAGAGTCTCTGTCCTTTCGCTACCAGGTAGCACCCCGAAGGGTTCAGGAGACAACTGGAGATCCTCCGCCTGGTCGGAGGGGTGTAGAGACTCGGAGGTAACTACCACTTTGGGGTACCCATTGTCAGGCTCACAGGACGAAGCGGACAAAGTATTGGGTACCGGGTGTAGAGAAGTCTCTCTCCATTTGTCATCGAGTGGTATCCCGGAGGGTTCAGGAGGCAACAGGGGATCCTCCGCCAGGTAGTAGAGGTGCACAGACTCTGAGGTAACCACAGCTTTGGAGCATCCTTGGACATGCACACCGGTTAAAGAGAAAGAAGCATCTGATGCCGGGTGCAGGAAGTTCTCCTGTGTGGAGTCTGGATGGGCAGAAGTCTCTTCGGCCAGGAGAACTGGTGCACTACCCACGCACATTACCCATTGGGGTTTCTCCGGGATACAGGGAGATGAAGCTTCAGTAGGGACTTCAAGGTTGGGGTCAGGAGGTCTCAGGGAGGACAGACCCTGGCGTGACGGCTTGCCTCTAAGTCTAGCACGTCTGGACTGCCTCTTGAGGTTGAGAGAAGTATTCCGGAAAGCGTAGTCACCCTGTGAGGATTCTGGGTGGGCAGTAGTCTCATTGGGCTGGAGGACTATTGCGCTACCCACACACATTACCCGTCGGGGCTGCTCCGGGATATTGGGAAGTGAAGCTTCAGCAGGGGCTTCAGAGTTAGGGTCCTCGAAGACCATACGAAAGGCCACCAGGAAGGCCTGCAGGTCAAGGATGACAGGATCCCATGCTTCCCATAGGGGGGTGACCCATTTCAAGGCATCACCCGCTAGGTAGTCAATCATAAAGGCCACTTTAGCCCAATCGGAAGGAAAATAGAGAGGGTAGGCCTTAAAGTGTAGCATGCATTGCTCCACAAATGCACGACACTGTCTTGGATCCCCATAGTAACGTGGCGGATCCGCAGGAACGAGAGCTGATAGATCCATCTGGACGGGTGCGTAATTCGCCTGGAACTCAGCTAAAGGGGGAAAAAAATTTATTTATTTTATTTTAATGCATGTATTCGCTGGAAAAACTTCTCAAAGAGCGAAGGCCGTGGGGCTCAACGGGAACCATGGCCTGAGCATGCTGTTATGCACACGCCCGGGCTAAGCG
This sequence comes from Phyllobates terribilis, assembly GCF_046119375.1. Lineage (NCBI taxonomy): Eukaryota > Metazoa > Chordata > Amphibia > Anura > Dendrobatidae > Phyllobates > Phyllobates terribilis. Next base: position 292,055,871 of record NW_027362769.1, read on the forward strand.
GCGTGTGCGTGTGATTGGTAGTGATTCCACTGGACCGTGCCGGAGAGTGAATGCCTGGAGGGGCGTGACTAAGTATTCACCCGATCCGACCAGGGTCGCACGACGGCATACGACGCCAGTGCACCAAGGAGGAACCGAGCAGAGGGACCAGGTGCTACTCCAGGACAGACCCCGGACACGGCTGTTGACCCACACAGGGGAATACAGGAACAGGCTGGTAGGCTGGCACACAGACTGGTGGGTATAGGCAGGCACGACTGGTATGCAGGCAGGCGGGTATGCAGGCAGGGGGGTAAAGGCAAGCACAGCTAGAGTGCAGACAGGGAGGTACTAGCAGGTAGGAACACAGGCGGGATAGGACCCAGTACACACCGGGACTCAGGAACAATACAGGCAGAGGGTTACAGGCAAGCACAGCTAGAGTGCAGACAAGGCTGAGCAGGGAGGACAGGGCTCTGTTCACACGGAACAGACAGGAAGGGAAAGACAGAGCCAGATACTCACACAGTACTTGCAGAGACAACAAGCAGGAGTTAGGTACGAGTTCAGACTCTGCAGAAAAAGGAAGGGAACGGACATAGAGGCAAAACAGGTAAAGGACAGGAGAGAGTTCAGACTGGAACTGAGTGTACGGAGGAGACCGACACTGCAGAGGGATACAGGAGCGGGTCTGGGAATACGGCCCCCAGAGAGGCGGAACGAACAGGCAAGGAGCGTGTTCAGACAGGACAGACCAGACGCAGGAGCGGGTCTAGGAAATCGGCCACTAGAAGGCGGAACGAACAGGCAAGGAGCGTGTTCAGACAGGACAGACCAGACACAGGAGCGGGTCTAGGAAATCGGCCACTAGAAGGCGAGAGGAACAGGCTAGGAGCGTGTTCAGACAGGACAGACAAGAGAACACAGAAAGGAGTCAGATCAGACACGGGAGCTGATACCGCAAAGCAGGAGACATACAGGACTCAGTTCAGACACGAGAGCTGATACCGCAAAGCAGGAGACATACAGGACTCAGTTCAGACACGGGAGCTGATACCGCAAAGCAGGAGACATACAGGACACAGTTCAGACACGGGAGCTGATACCGCAAAGCAGGAGACATACAGGACTCAGTTCAGACACGGGAACTGATACAAAAAGCAGGAGACAAGAGACGGGACCTGGCACCTTCAGAGTGCAAGCACACACTGAAGGAAACACTATGCTCAGGCAGGGATAGAAGGGAGCTGCTGAGCTATATACCAAGTGACAGACAGCAATAGGCTGAGGACGCACAAGGGGTGTGACCCACAGCAGGTACAAAAGGCAGGAAGTGATCGGGCGCCGCCCTTAAGCAGCAGAAACAGACACAAACAGACAGCATGGAGGGAAGCCAGAGAGACATTCTGGACAGGAGATCAAGTGCGCCCTCTTGCACAGTGGGAGATGGACCACCATGCAAGGACGCCGCCAGGTATGTTACAGCGAGACACTCAAAATGTTTTTTTTATGCAAAAAGATGGAATACACCTAGATTTAAACAGTGAATGAGGAAAACGACAGTTCTAGTTATCTGGCCTACACCAGACTCTTTTAAACGGATATATTTGTGTCTGAACAGTCAGCGAGACACTCAAAATGTTTTTTTTTTATGCAAAAAGGTGGATTACATAGACATTTGAGCCGTGGTAGAGGAAAACCACAGTTCTAGTTATCTAGCCTACACCAGATTCTATTAAACTGATATATTTGTGTCTGAACAGTCAGCAAGACATGCAAAATGTTTTTTTATTGAAAAAAGGCAAAAAAGTGGATAATACAGAGATTTGAACCGGGGTACTGCAAAACCACAGTTCCAGTTATCTGGCCTACACCAGAATCTTTTAAACGTATATATTTGTGTCTGAACAGTCAGCGAGACACTCAAAATGTTTTTTTTATGCAAAAAGATGGAATACGTCTAGATTTAAACAGTGAATGAGGAAAACGACAGTTCTAGTTATCTGGCCTACACCAGACTCTTTTAAACGGATATATTTGTGTCTGAACAGTCAGCGAGACACTCAAAATGTTTTTTTTATGCAAAAAGGTGGATTACATAGACATTTGACCCGTGGTAGACTAAAACCACAGTTCTAGTTATCTGGCCTACACCAGATTCTATTAAACAGATATATTTGTGTCTGAACAGTCAGCGAGACACTCAAAATATATTCTTTTATGCAAAACGGTGGATTACACCCAGATTTGAACCGTGGAAGAGGATTACCACAGTCATAGCTATCTGGCCTACACCAGACTCTTTTAAACAGATATATTTGTGTCTGAACAGTCAGCGAGACACTCAAAATGTATTTTTTATTGAAAAAAGGCAAAAAAGTGGATAATACAGAGATTTGAACCGGGGAATAGGAAAACCACAGTTCTGGTTATCTGGCCTACACCAAACGCTTTTAAACAGATATATTTGTGTCTGAACAGTCAGCGAGACGCTCAAAATGTTTTTTTTATTGAAAAAAGGCAAAAAAGTAGCTAATACAGAGTTTTGAACCGTGGAACTGCAAAACCACAGTTCTAGTTATCTGGCCTACACCAGACTCTTTTTAACGGATATATTTGTCTCTAAACAGTCAGCGAGACTCTCAAAATATATGTTTTAATGCAAAATGGTGGATTACACCCAGATTTGAACCGTGGAAGAGGAAAACAACATTTAAAGCTATCTGGCCAACACCAGACTCTTTTAAACAGATATACAGTACAGACCAAAAGTTTGGACACACCTTCTCATTTAAAGATTTTTCTATATTTTCATGACTATGATAATTGTACATTAACACTGAAGGCAACAAAACTATGAATTAACACATGTGGAATTATATACTTAACAAAAAAGAGTGAAACAACTGAAAATATGTCTTATATTCTGGGTTCTTCAAAGTAGTCACCTTTTGCTTTGATGACTGCTTTGCACACTCTTGGAATTCTCTTGGTGAGCTTCAAGATGTAGTCACTGGAAATGGTCTTCCAACAATCTTGAAGGAGTTCCAAGAGATATTTAGCACTTGTTGGCCCTTTTGCCTTCACTCTGCCGTCCAGCTCACCCCAAACCATCTCAATTGGGTTCAGGTCTGGTGACTGTGGAGGCCAGGCCATCTGGCGTAGCACCCCATCACTCTCCATCTTGGTCAAATAGCCTTTACACAGCCTGGAGGTGTGTTTGGGGTCATTGCCTGTTGAAAAATAAATGATGATCCAACTAAACGCAAACCGGATGGAATAGCATGCCGCTGCAAGATGCTGTGGTAGCCATGCTGGTTCAGTATGCCTTCAATTTTGAATAAATTCCCAACAGTGTCACCAGCAAAGGACCCGAACACCATCACACCTCCTCCTCCATGCTTCACGGTGGGAACCAGGCATGTAGAGTCCATCCGTTCACCTTTTCTGCGTCGCACAAAGACATGGTGGTTGGAACCAAAGATCTCAAATTTGGACTCATCAGACCAAAGCATAGATTTCCACTGGTCTAATGTCCATTCCTTGTGTTCTTTAGCCCAAACAAGTCTCTTCTGCTTGTTGCCTCTCCTAAGCAGTGCTTTCCTAGCAGCTATTTTACCATGAAGGCCTGCTGCACAAAGTCTCCTCTTAACAGTTGTTGTAGAGATGTGTCTGCTGCTAGAAATCTGTGTGGCATTGACCTGGTCTCTAATCTGAGCTGCTGTTAACCTGCTATTTCTGAGGCTGGTGACTCAGATAAACTTATCCTCAGAAGCAGAGGTGACTCTTGGTTTTCCTTTCCTGGGGCGGTCCTCATGTGAGCCAGTTTCTTTGTAGCGCTTGATGGTTTTTGCAACTGCACTTGGGGACACATTCAAAGTTTGCCCAATTTTTTCGGACTGACTGACCTTCATTTCTTAAATTACTGATGGCCACTCGTTTTTCTTTACTTAGCTACTCTTTTCTTGCCATACTACAAATTCTAACAGTTTATTCAGTAGGACTATCAGCTGTGTATCCACCAGACTTTTGCACAACACAACTGATGGTCCCAACCCCATTGATAAGGCAAGAAATCACATTTATTAAACCAGACAGGGCACACCTGTGAAGTGAAAACCATTTCCGGTGACTACCTATTGAAGCTCATCAAGAGAATGCCAAGAGTGTGCAAAACAGTCATCAAAGCAAAAGGTTGTTACTTTGAAGAACCTAGAATATAAGACATATTTTCAGTTGTTTCACACTTTTTTGTTCAGTATTTAATTCCACATGTGTTAATCCATAGTTTTGATGCCTTCAGTGTGAATGTACAATTTTCATAGTCATGAAAATACAGAAAAATCTTTAAAATGAGAAGGTGTGTCCAAACTTTTGGTCTGTACTGTATATGTGTCTGAAAAGTCAGCGAGAAACTCAAAATGTTTTTTTTTATGCAAAAAGGTGGATTACGCTCAGATTTGAACCGTAGAACTGCAAAACCAAAGTTCTAGATATCTGGCCTATACCAGAATCTTTTAAATAGATATATTTGTGTCTGAACAGTCAGCAAGACACTCAAAATGTTTTTTTATTGAAAAAAGGCAAAAAAGTGGATAATACAGAGATTTGAACCGGGGTACTGCAAAACCACAGTTCTAGTTATCTGGCCTACACCAGACTCTTTTAAACAGATATACAGTACAGACCAAAAGTTTGGACACGCCTTCTCATATAAAGATTTTCCTGTGTTTTCATGACTATGAAAATTGTACATTCACACTGAAGGCATCAAAACTATGAATTAACACATGTGGAATTATATACTTAACAAAAAAGTGTGAAACAACTGAAAATATGTCTTATATTCTAGGTTCTTCAAAGTAGCCACCTTTTGCTTTGATGACTGCTTTGCACACTCTTGGCATTCTCTTGATGAGCTTCAAGAGGTAGTCACCGGAAATGGTCTTCCAACAATCTTGAAGGAGTTCCCAGAGATGCTTAGCACTTGTTGGCCCTTTTGCCTTCACTCTGCGGTCCAGCTCACCCCAAACCATCTCGATTGGGTTCAGGTCTGGTGACTATGGAGGCCAGGTCATCTGGCGTAGCACCCCATCACTCTCCTTCTTGGTCAAATAGCCCTTACACAGCCTGGAGGTGTGTTTGGGGTCATTGTCCTGTTGAAAAATTAATGATGGTCCAACTAAACGCAAACCGGATAGAATAGCATGCCGCTGCAAGATGCTGTGGTAGCCATGCTGGTTCAGTATGCCTTCAATTTTGAATAAATCCCCAACAGTGTCACCAGCAAAGCACCCCACACCATCACACCGCCTCCTCCATGCTTCACGGTGGGAACCAGACATGTAGAGTCCATCCGTTCACCTTTTCTGCGTCGCACAAAGACACGGTGGTTGGAACCAAAGATCTCAAATTTGGACTCATCAGAACAAAGCACAGATTTCCACTGGTCTAATGTCCATTCCTTTTGTTCTTTAGCCCAAACAAGTCCCTTCTGCTTGTTGCCTGTCCTTAGCAGGGGTTTCCTAGCAGCTATTTTACCATGAAGGCCTGCTGCACAAAGTCTCCTCTTAACAGTTGTTGAAGAGATGTGTCTGCTGCTAGAACTCTGTGTGGCATTGACCTGGTCTCTAATCTGAGCTGCTGTTAACCTACGATTTCTGAGCCTGGTGACTCGGATAAACTTATCCTCAGAAGCAGAGGTGACTCTTAGTCTTCCTTTCCTGGGGCGGTCCTCATGTGAGCCAGTATGTTTGTAGCACTTGATGGTTTTTGCAACTGCACTTGGGGACACTTTCAAAGTTTGCCCAATTTTTCGGACTGACTGACCTTCATTTCTTAAAGTAATGATGGGCAATCGGTTTTCTTTACTTAGCTGCTTTTTTCTTGCCATAATACAAATTCTAACAGTCTATTCAGTAGGACTATCAGCTGTGGATCCACCAGACTTCTGCACAACACAACTGATAGTCCCAACCCCATTTAAAAGGCAAGAAATCCCACTTATTAAACCTGACAGGGCACACCTGTGAAGTGAAAACCATTTCCGGTGACTACCTCTTGAAGCTCATCAAGAGAATGCCAAGAGTGTGCAAAGCAGTCATCAAAGCAAAAGGTGGCTACTTTGAAGAACCTAGAATATAAGACATATTTTCAGTTGTTTCACACTTTTTTGTTAAGTATATAATTCCACATGTGTTAACTCATAGTTTTGATGCCTTCAGTGTGAATGTACAATTTTCATAGTCATGAAAACACAGGAAAATCTTTATATGAGAAGGTGTGTCCAAACTTTTGGTCTGTACTGTACTTGTGTCTGAACAGTCAGCGAGACACTCAAAATGTTTTTTTTTATGCAAAAAGGTGGGATACACCTAGATTTAAACAGTGAATGAGGAAAACAACACTTCTAGTTATCTGGCCTACACCAGACTCTTTTAAACGGATATATTTGTGTCTGAACAGTCAGCGAGACACTCAAAATGTTCTTTTTTATGCAAAAAGGTGGATTACATAGACATTTGAGCCGTGGTAGAGGAAAACCACAGTTCTAGTTATCTGGTCTACACCAGATTCTATTAAACTGATATATTTGTGTGTGAACAGTCAGTGATACACTCAAAATATATTTTTTTATGCAAATTGGTGGATTACACCTAGATTTGAACTGTGGAACAGGATAACCACAGTTATAGCTATCTGGCCTACACCAAAATCTTTTAAACAGATATATTTGTGTCTGAACAGTCAGCAAGACACGCAAAATGTTTTTTTATTGAAAAAAGGCAAAAAAGTGGATAATACAGTGATTTGAACAATGGTACTGCAAAACCACAGTTCTAGTTATCTGGCCTACACCAGAATCTTTTAAACGGATATATTTGTGTCTGAACAGTCAGCGAGACACTCAAAATGTTTTTTTTTATTGAAAAAAGGCAAAAAAGTGGATAATACAGAGATTTGAACCGTGGAATAGGAAATCCACAGTTCTAGTTATCTGGCCTACACCAGACTCTTTTAAACAGATATATTTGTGTCTGAACCGTCAGCGTGACACTCAAAATGTTTTTTTTTATTGAAAAAAGGCAAAAAAGTGGATAATACAGAGATTTAAACCGTGAATGAGGAAAACAACATTTCTAGTTATCTGGCCTACACCAGACTCTTTTAAACAGATATATTTGTGTCTGAACAGTCAGCGAGACACTGAAAATGTATTTTTAATTGAAAAAAGGCAAAAAAGTGGATAATACAGAGATTTGAACCCTGGAACTGCAAAACCACAGTTCTAGTTATCTAACCTACACCAGACTCTTAAACGGATATATTTGTGTCTGAACAGTCAGCGAGACACTCAAAATGTTTTTTTTATGCAAAAAGGTGGATTACATAGACATTTGAGCCATGGTAGACTAAAACCACAGTTCTAGTTATCTGACCTACATCAGACTCTTAAACGGATATATTTGTGTCTGAACAGTCAGCGAGACACTCAAAATATATTCTTTTATTTAAAACGGTGGATTACACCCAGATTTGAACCGTGGAAGAGGATTACCACAGTTATAACTATCTGGCCTACACCAGACTCTTTTAAACAGATATATTTGTGTCTGAACAGTCAGCGAGACACTCAAAATGTTGTTTTTTCTTGACAAAAGGCAAAAAAGTGGATAATACAGAGATTTGAACCGTGGAAGAGAAAAACCACAGTTCTAGTTATCTGGCCTACCCCAGACTCTTTTAAACAGATATAATTGTGTCTGAACAGCCAGCGAGACACTCAAAATGTTTTTTTTTTATGCAAAACGGTGGATTACATAGACATTTGAGCCATGGAAGAGGAAAACCACAGTACTAGTAATCTGGCGTGCACCAGAATCTTTTAAACGGATAGATTTGTGTCTGAACAATCAGTGAGACACTCACAATACTTTTTTTCATGCAAAAAGGTGGTTACACCCAGATTTAAACAGTGGAAGAGGAAAACCACATTTCTAGTTATCTGACCTACACAAGAATATTTTAAACAGATATATTTGTGTCTCAACAGTCAGCGAGACACTCAAAATATATTTTTTTATGCAAAATGGTGGATTACACGCAGATTTGAACCGTGGAAGAGGAAAACCAAAGTTCTAGTTTTCTGGCCTACACCAGACTCTTTTTAAACAGATATATTTGTGTCTGAACAGTCAGTGAGACAATCGAAATGTTTTTTTTATTGAAAAAAGGCAAAAGAGTGGATAATCCAGAGATTTGAATTGTTGAACTGCAAAACCACAGTTCTAGTTATCTGCCCAACACCAGAATCTTTTAAACAGATATATTTGTGTCTGAACAGTCAGCGAGACACTCAAAATGTTTTTTTTATGCAAAAAAGGTGGATTACATAGACATTTGAGCCGTGGTAGACTAAAACCACAGTTCTAGTTATCTGGCCTACACCAGATTCTATTAAACAGATATATTTGTGTCTGAACAGTCAGCGAGACACTCAAAATATATTCTTTTATGCAAAATGGTGGATTACACTCAGATTTGAACCGTAGAACTGCAAAACCAAAGTTCTAGATATCTGGCCTACACCAGAATCTTTTAAATAGATATATTTGTGTCTGAACAGTCAGCAAGACACTCAAAATGTTTTTTTATTGAAAAAAGGCAAAAAAGTGGATAATACAGAGATTTGAACCGGGGTACTGCAAAACCACAGTTCTAGTTATCTGGCCTACACCAGACTGTTTTAAACAGATATATTTGTGTCTGAACAGTCAGCGAGACACTCAAAATGTTTTTTCTATTGAAAAAAGGCAAAAAAGTGGATAATACAGAGATTTGAACTGCGGAAGAGGAAAACAACAGTTCTAGTAATCTGGCCATCACCAGAATCTTTTAATCAGATATATTTGTGTCTGAACAGTCAGCGAGAAACTCAAAATGTTTTTTTTTCTTGAAAAAAGGCAAAAAAGTGGATAATACAGAGATTTGAACCGTGGAAGAGAAAAAACACAGTTCTAGCTATGTGGCCTACACCAGACTCTTTTAAACAGATATATTTGCATCTGAACAGTCAGTTAGACAGTCACAATGTTTTTTCATGCAAAAAGGTGGTTTACACCCAGATTTGAACCATGGAAGAGGAAAACCACATTTCTAGTTATCTGGCCTACACAAGACTCTTTTAAACAGATATATTTGTGTCTGAACAGTCAGCGAGACACTCAAAATGTTTTTTTTTTATGCAAAAGGGTGGATTACATAGACATTTGAGCCGTGGTAGAGGAAAACCACAGTTCTAGTTATCTGGCCTACACTAGATTCTATTAAACTGATATATGTGTGTGTGAACAGTCAGCGAGACACTCAAAATATATTTTTTTATGCAAATTGGTGGATTACACCCAGATTTGAACCGTGGAAGAGGATAACCACAGTTATAGCTATCTGGCCTACACCAGACTCTTTTAAACAGATATATTTGTGTCTGAAAAGTCAGCGAGACACTCAAAATGTTTTTTTTTCTTGACAAAAGGCAAAAAAGTGGATAATACAGAGATTTGAACCGTGGAAGAGAAAAACCACAGTTCTAGTTATCTGGCCTACCCCATACTCTTTTAAACAGATATAATTGTGTCTGAACAGTCAGCGAGACACTCAAAATGTTTTTTTTAATGAAAAAAAGGCAAAAAAGTGGATAATACAGAGATTTCAACCATGGAAGAGAAAAACCACAGTTCTAGTTATCTGGCCTACACCAGACTCTTTTAAACAGATATATGTGTGTCTGAACAGTCAGTGAGACACTCAAAATGTTTTTTTTCATGCAAAAAGGTGGATTACACCCAGATTTGAACTGTGGAAGAGGAAAACCACAGTTCTAGTAATCTGAACTACACCAGAATATTTTAAACAGATATATTTGTGTCTGAACAGTCAGCGAGACACTCAAAATGTTTTTTTCATGGAAAAAAGGCAAAAAAGTGGATAATTCAGAGATTTGATCTGTGGAACTGCAAAACCACAGTTCTACTTATCTGACTTACCGCAGACTCTTTTAAACAGATATATTTGTGTCTGAACAGTCAGAGAGACACTCAAAATGTTTTTTTATGCAGAAAGATGAATTACACCCATATTTGAACCGTGGAAGAGGAGAGCCACAGTTCTATTTCTCTGGCCTACACCAGAATCTTTTAAACAGATATATTTGTGTCTGAACAGTCAGCGAGACACTCAAAATATATTTTTTTATGCAAAATGGTGGATTACACCCAGATTTGAACCGTGGAAGAGGAAAACCACAGTTCTAGTTATCTCGCCTACATCAGACTCTTTTTAAACAGATATATTTGTGTAAGAACAGTGAGCGAGACACTCAAAATGTTTTTTTTATGCAAAAAGCTGGATTACACTCAGATTTGAACCGTGGAACAGGAAAACCACAGTTCTAGTTATCTCGCCTACATCAGACTCTTTTTAAACAGATATATTTGTGTCTGAACAGTCAGCAAGACACTCAAAATGTTTTTTTTTATTGAAAAAAGGCAAAAGTGGATAATACAGAGATTTGAACCGTGGAAGAGGAAAACCACAGTTCTAATTTATTTGGCCTACACAAGAATATTTTAAAAAGATAAATTTGTGTCTGAACAGTGGTGTTGAGCCACCCCAGTAGTGTTTGAGTTCGTTTCGGTAATCGAAAACCCGTATGTACGCCGAACACCGTTAAAACCAATGGCAGGCAAACAAAAACACATAGAAACACATAGAAAATACTTTCAAAGGTGTCCAAAAGCTGACAAACTGCTCAGAAGACACAACTAACACATGGAAAAGTGACAAGTACATATAGTCATGCAAAAAGAAAAGAGGTGGAGGAATAAAAGGAGGTGGAGACACAGATATAGGCATGTCATGCCCTTCTAAAATCAAGAAAGGCTGGAGTAAAAATCTAAAATCAGCCTACCAACACCCAGACGTCGTGACAAGAAAATTAAAAAAAGAAATATCTTTAGGTAGAATGGCGGTTCCATTCAGAGCTCTTTCCTTACAAGACGTAGTGGTATCCCCGTTGTGAGTTGTGCCAAAAACGGAACCCAGTACATTTGGACTAATTCACCATTTGTCATATCCAAGGGGCAGGTCAGTAAACGACAACATCGACGCGGAACCAAGTACAGTAGTATATACTGTACATCCTTTGACAAGGCAATCAGGCGGATCAAGAAGTTGGGAAGGGTCACCCTAATGGCCAAAACAGACATTGATGCGGCATTCCGGTTACTTACTACCTGTGCCTCTGAATAGTGTCCACCTATTGGGCTGCTTCTGGGAAGGAGCATACTATATAGATCGCTGTTTGCCCATGGTGTGCTCCAGATCCTGCTCACTATATAAGGCGTTTAATGGCTTCCTCGAATGGGTTGTAATGGACGTTTCTAAGGGGGCACATATTATCCATTACCTCGACAACTTCTTATGCCTGGGCCCAAAATATTTGCCACAGTGTGAATACACGCGGTAGTCCACCTGTGAGAAGGAGAGAGCTGGAGGGAGAGCGGACACCACAGAGCCGAGAGGTTAGATGGAGAATGGAAGAAGGAAAGAGGGCGAGGGAGGTAAGGGAGTACAGTGGAAGGCCGACCTGAGCTCCCCCACATTCTTGCTGGCGGGGAACAGCCCTGGGAAGAAAAGCCGCTTGCGCATCCCTTTTAGGTTACGGGCGCGAGCGGGCAGAGGGACTACGCTGGAATGCCAAGCCGACACAGCCAGTCCGTTCCTGCCAGTGCAACCTCCGTGTCGCCTGGTTTGTGCCAGATCTGCGGTGGACCCTGACGGCCAGCCCCCCTCTCTCAATACTGGTGCCTGTCTGCTGGTGGGTAGAGGCCCCCCGCGGTGGGGGGGAGTAACATCTGCAGAAGAAAGACCATCTTCCAGCCAAACTAAGATGTCTACTTCTTTTCGTGGACAATGTGATACGATCCCTTTCTTATGGACACGCCCATCGCTACAAATTCCAGCTGAGGCACAAAAACAGCAGGTGCTTCAACGTATATCAAGTGCTCCTTCAAGTGGGCTCTCCTCCACCCCAACATCACAAATACTCCAGTCCTCAGAGGTGTCACCCCAATCGCACTTGCTTCCTCACAGCTCCCAAGTCTCCAGTTGGCCATCTGAGTATGGGGTAACACAGATGGTTGAGTCTGCACAGCTGTTTACTCATACTATAGCCTGGGAAACGGAGGTCTCATCCAGTGCTTCTGTTAATCCAGACGAGGAAATGATCTGCACTGATGCCCAGAACCTTTATGAGTCAGATCCAGGACCAGATGAAGAAGGTTCTGAGCATAATGGATACCCTCGTTCCCAAACTGTAACTCCTGTTGGTGGAGACATTGATGAAGACGATGATGAGACTCAAATACCTGATTGGAGCGACAACTTGACTTTTCGGTCAGGGCAGGAAGAGGTTGGCTCTGAGGACGACGAGTGTGAGAACACACAGGGTGATGATGATGAGGCTGGAGATCCCACTTACTGTCAACCCACAGTCAGTCAGTCGATGAGGTCAGCAGAGGTGGAGGAGGAGGATGTGACTAGCCCAGGGGATGGGGATGACTCGGTACCCGGGGCTTTGCCTGGCCTTTGGGATGTCGCGGTGGTCGGCTCCCGGGCCCATACCCTGGGGTCAGTCTTTAAAAGGGTGGATAATTGTTAATTTTATAAGAGTTCATAACGCCACCTGTGGTATCTGGTGAGAAGCACCAGCGCTGCAGTTATCCACTGAGGCCGGTGATAAGGCAGCTCGATGGTATAGCTCCCCACAGGTGGAGCTAGGCCTCAGAAAAGCGTATGCAGGGGGAATGCAGGACAGGCGAGACCCAGCTGGGTCAGAGCAAGAACGGGAACGGACACGGTAGTCACTTCAGTACCTTTTACTGGTGGAAATTCAGGCACATCCTGAAGCACTGTAGGGTGAAGGGTGCATATCAGGATCCTCCCCAATGAGCGGGTGTAGGGCCTCCTGTTTCTTGCCTCTGCGTAGTAAGTTTCTGACCAGCCTGGAGCTAGGCCTAACTTTGTCTCTGTCCTGCGCTGGCTGACCTTGTTGTAGGGCCTTGTCTTGGAGTTCACGCTCCCAGTATGCGGGGCCTAAGCATCTCCTGACTCTGTAACGTATCAGCACCTTAGCAATCCTAGGACTTGTAGTTCTCCAGGGATTCCGGTTATGCCTTACTGGGTCATAGAGATCCCGATAAGCTCGGATCCGGTGTCTGGTAAATGCTTCGGGGTGAGCAGGTTAAGCTCCTCTGCCCCCTATGTACTAACTCTCCACTCGCCTTCGGCCTACTCAGGCCCTCACTAGGCTATACACAATAATGGCAACTTGCCGCGCTTCAACGATCTCATGGCGCCAGCACACCTTAAGCTCTAACTGGGCTCCCTGAATCTAGCTAACAGGAGCCTCGTGTTCCACTGCTGAACTATTAACTGAGTTCTCTAGACTAGACTGAGCTCCACAGCAGACTGACCTCTCTTAGGCTTCTCTACTGCAGGAACTCTTCAGAGGAACTGAACTGCCTAGCTCCACCTTCCCTATTTATATCCCTAACGGGCTCCCACTTCTGGTCTGAGATGCAAGGTGGAGATGTGTGAATGTTTATGGGGGCCTCTTGTGGAGGATTTCATCAATGCACTCTTCTAGGATCTGTGATACCAAGCGCAGCTGGGCGTCACAAATGCTATTGACGACGAGGTTAGGTTGCGCCTTCCTCGACAGAGACGGAGTACTGGAAGCACATCAACAACTGCATCCTCAACCAAAACTCTGTCTCTGACCACAAGTCGTAGTGGCTCTTCAGGTCGCATGGGCTCTAAGCCTTGCATAGCCTGGGAATTTTTTCAGATCGTTAAGGATGACTCAACTCGTGTTATCTGTAATATTTGTCACCAAAAGTTAAGTAGAGGCCAAAAAATCCATAGTTTGAGTACTTCATGCATGAACCGTCACATGGATATGAAGCATAAGTTGCAGTGGGAAGCTCACTGTGCTACAATGCGGCCTAGCGGGCCGTGCCAACCACCGTCTGCCCCATCTTGTGCATCCGTGGCCGTTTCATCCTCTGTGACTTGCGGGACAGCAGTCACACATGTTTTTGGACGCAGACCTGCCACCTCTTTACCCGCAACAGCCATTGTGATAGGCAGGTCATCATTTCATTTGGAAGTGGAAACACCAGCTGGTGTTGACCGCTCTCCGACATCGAGAGCACCACCTTTGGATCAAGGCAGCCTAACATGTCCACCTGCATCTTCCTCACAGACCGGCAAGTTTGCCGGGGACACCCTACTCAACCCCGTCTAAGCACAACAGCCAGCCCTCGGTCCCTCAGATGTGGACAAGTAAAAGACCATTTCCTCCTAACCATGACAAAGCTAAGAGGTTGAATTTCACCATCTGCAAGCTGTTGGCTACAGAAATTCTGCCTTTCCGCATGGTGGACACAGAGGATTTTTGAGACCTTATGTCCGTCGCAGTGCCCCAGTACCAGATGCCCAGTCAACACTACTTCTCAAAGAAAGGTGTGCCTGCTCTCCACCAGCATGTCGCACACAACATCACCGCTTCTTTGAGAAACTCTGTGTGTGACAGGGTGCATTTCACCACAGACACTTGGGTGAGTAAGCATGGACAGGGGCATTACATGTCGCTGACTGGGCACTGGGTAACTATGGTGACAGCAGGACAAGGGGCTGCTGTCCAAGTCTTGCCGTCCCCACGAGTTGTACGTCAATCCTCTTTATCTAGAAGTTCCTCCACTGCTTCTGCCTCCTCAACCTCCTCTCGGTCTTCCACCTGCACCCAAAGCCTGTCTGGTAATGCCACCTGCTTTCTAACTGCGCAGAAGGAATCCTGCACACCTCCTTACAATGCTGGCAGCAGGGCTCAACGTCATCAGGCGGTGTTTACTTTGAAATGTCTGGGAAATGTGAGTCACACAGCTGAGAAGTTGTGGTCAGCTCTGGAGACTCAGTTTCATGAATGGTTGTCTCCACTGGACCTGCAACCAGGGAAGGCCGTGTGCGACAATGCTGCAAACCTGGGTGCGGACTTTTGCCGAGGCAATGTCACACACGTGCCTTGTATGGCTCATGTGTTGAACCTGGTTGTCCAGCAATTTTTAGCCCACTATCCCGGACTAGATGGCCTTCTCCACAGGGCACGGTCGCTGTGTGCTCACTTCCGCCGTTCGCATCCCGCAGATCAACAACTTGCATCTCTACAGAAGTCGTTGGGCCTGCCAGTTCACTGGCTGAAATGCGATGTGCCGACATGATGGAATTCAACTCTGCACATGTTGCAGCGACTGTGGCAGCACCGACAATCCCTGGTGCAATACATTCTGACGTATAGCCTGGGCCAATGAGATCCAGAGGTGGGGCAAATCACACTGCAGGAGTGGTCTCAGATCAGGGACCTATGAAGTTGACGCGCCCCCCTGGGCCGTGGGGTAACCGAAGCCGGGCCGGTAGACACTGGGGGTTGTAGTCACTGTGGCGGCGACCCGGTCTGTGACCCAGGGTGGTCAATCCAAGGGTAATTTTTATATATGGGTTTTATAATGTCCGACTACGACACCTGTGGAGAGCGGCCAAAGGGGCCGCCACTGCGGAACAGTCCTCTGAAGCTGGTGGTTTTGCAGCAATGGTATTATTACTCCCCACAGGAAGAGTGTAGCTTCAGGGCAGTGTGGGTGGATGATGGTGGTTGTAGTGCAGGGAGTCAGTAATGAACACAGAGTCCGTGTGATGCAGTCCCAAGATCTTTACTCACAGTTGTTGCAGTCCAGATTATAGTTACCAGAGCAATCTCCCCCGTCGTGCTGTGCGTACTGAGTGAGGGGCTCAGTCCACCCCCAGGTAGCTCCGGAGTACTTAGCAGGACCCCCTTCTGTGTGTCCTTTCTCTGGCCTTCTCCCTGCACCTCACACCCAGCGACACTTCTATCCGGTATCCTCGGGCCTTGGCGGGCGACGTGTGTTCCGTCCCCTGGGTCTTATGTGGCTACCTTCTAAGTGAGACTGGTGTGGACTTTGGCCTGCAGTACATGAAATGCTGCAGCCTCTGGTTTCTAGTCGAGCCTTGCTGTTTCTCCGCTAGTTGAGGGACCGGTTCCCCTTATCTGGCCTGACCCCTCTACCTCATGGTAGCAGCGGACGTACGGGTGGTCTTCTGCACGGCCCGTACCCCTAGGGTCCCTTCGGTTCCTGGAGCCTTCCTGCTCCCACTCCGCTCTTCTCTCCTTCAGTCCTGGGCCTCCCAGGCTAGACCCGCCTCCGGAGCAGAGCTCATGCAGAGCCTCTGCTCCTGTCACTTCTCCTCCTCTGACTGGCTTGCTCTTTCTAAGATGGCTTCCTATTGATACTCTCCCTGTCATGTGCTACCCTAAGCTTCTTTCTCCACCCACACCCACTACATAGGACCCTCCCACCAGCTAGAGACCTGGGACTGTGCTCTCCCTTAGGAGCAATCTCACCCTACCCCCACTGCGGGTATGTGTTGGATGCAGGTGTTAGGGTCCCGAGCCATACTCCATCCTTACCTGAGGGTGAGATACCACACCACTGGGTGAGATGCAGTACCTCTGTGGCGACTGAACCCTCAGGGGCGCCACACACCCTTCTGCACAGTTTTGAAATGGCGACGAAGATGTTTAGTCCTGACGATGCCATTATCAGCATGACTATTCTTGTGATTTACATGCTGGAGCACACGTTAAACAGAATTCAGAGTCAGGTGGTGGGACAAGAGGAGGTGGAAGAAGTAGAGGAGGAGTCGTATGCGGAAGGGATAACATCTCCAAGGTCCAGACGGTCGACAGTTCCAAGGCGGCAGGCATGGGAGGGTGGGGGAGAGGGATTAACCAGGGCGGATGGTAGCAGACAAACTGTTGAGGAAGGTGCATGAGCCGAGGAAGAAGTTGAGGACGAACTGGCGATGGGCATGTAAGACTCATCAGATGAGGGAGACCTTGATCACATTTCTGTTGTGTGAGGTAGGGGGGAGAGGGCAGAGGTAGGAAGCATGATTCTTACCTCGCTACCAACACAACAAGGACTTGTTCCTCCTGGATGCGCAAGACACATGAGTGCCTTCTTGCTGCACTACCTGCAACATGACCCTCGGATTGTCATAATTCGAAGTAATCCCGACTACTGGGTTGCCACACTGTTAGATCCCCGGTACAAAAGTAAATTTTCCAAAATAATTCCTGCCATAGAAAGCGATTCACGCATGCAGGAGTATCTGCAGAGGCTGTTGCAGAATCTTACATGTGCTTTTCCACAAAACACCAATGGTGCACGTAGTGAATCTCACAGTTCTAACTTGCAAACCGTGGGACTGTCGAGTCTTCATCACTCAAACCTTAACAGTAACACAGTATCTGCTGGTAACAGCAATTTTGTGGAATCGTTTCACCACTTTTTTAGACCATCCTTTGCAAGGCCACAGGAGAAAAGAAGTCTGACACATAGTCAAAGCATAGAGAGGATGGTACAGGAGTATCTCCAAGTGAACATCGAAGCTATGACTGTGTCACTGGACCCTTGCTCATTTTGGGCTTCCAATCTGGAAAAATGGCCGAAGCTCGCCACTCACGCCTTGGAGATCTTGTCATGCCCTGCAGCCAGCGTTCTCTCTGAAAGTGTGTTCAGCGCTGCTGGTGGTGTGCTGACAGATAAGCGCACGCGGCTGTCCACTGAGAATGTAGACACTCACGTTCATAAAGATGAACAAATCATGGAACCGCATGGACTTTTCTAGCACTGTGTCATCCTGGGGAGACTAAAAGCTTGAGGATTTGGTAAAGTCACCTCACCAACTGTTTTAAGCAACTCTGGGGCAATTGATGCCACTTAAGTCGTGTCTGTGCCACAATTTTTGGAAAAAATGGAGACTCTTTTTGGAGTCCCCTTGCTGTGTTTTTCGTGACGTTGGCATCATTAATTCCAGGTGGGTTGGGTTGCTCCCCCCCCCTTTTAACTGTAAGAAACTACATTCACTATGGCTTGGAGTAACACAGATGGTTGAGTCTGAAGATCTTGTTTACTCAGATGTCTGCTCCAAAGCTTCAGTGTTTGCTAGTCAGCGTAGAATTTTTAACTGCATCTAGGCTAGGCAATACTTTGGGCGTAGTAGCCCAGCTGCGAAGCAAGCTGCACCGCCTGTGTATCTAATAAGAATTTTTAAATGTATCTAGCCTAGGCAGACTGTGGGGACCCCCAACCAAACCCAGACACTGAGACCCCCTACCGCCCCCCTTTCCTTGACAATACAATAATGTAACTCTTACAACTGGATGGGTGAGGATCGGTCACAGCTTTATTAACTCTTTATACTCATTCCATTAGAAAGGCATTTTATTTCTAAAATAATTCAGCTTGTTGCAGCATGCCCTGGGTCTCCACACCGGCAAGTTGGCCAACAAGTGTGACTCTCCAACATGTCCTTTCTATTTCCAGGCCATGGAGGATCATGTGTACTCGTGTGCAGGACTCTGACCCCCATCCATAATCTTAACGCTTGCTCCACTCCATCCTGGTGTCCTGACAGGAAAATGTCCAGTCCAATATCCATTAAGTGAACACTGTCGGGCCGTATGAGGCCTGCTTTATCTCCTTCCACTTGTCGGTGTTGTTTCATTACACCGCCTCTGTCTCTTCTAAATTTTGCCATCCGAATATTTATTACCCGCCTTGTCCGTTCGATGGCCGTGATGTCTCGCGCACCTTGCCATACCGCTATCAGCACAATCTCTGACCATACTATAGTTAGTTTTGTGAAAAATTCTCTGAAGCGCTCAGTGTCTAGTTTCATTATTGCCATTAGTTATGCGCTCTTGTGATGACCTAGGTCGTTTCCCTGGGGCCTGTATAACTAAGATGACCGGACCTCTTGCCTCTCTCCCTACCTTGATTACCTTCATTAGTACCTGTGGCAATAGCAGGCCTCTAATACCTCTCCAGTTGAAATATGTGTTATGAAACTCTATTTTCCTCCTGCCTGGGCGGACTTTCGCCCTTTTTTCTGCCCAATATATATGCGAGTGGACTATCACCCACACTGTTGGCTTAGCGTCACCTGTAAAAGAAACAAACCATGCTAGGATAACAAGTCTGGTCTTATGTATCTCGCCAAACACGTGGATCACCATCTCCCTATCCTCTGAACTTCCGTTTCTGACAGACCTGCTCTTGCTGCTTCCGTGGCCGTGCCTATGCGGAATGAGTGTGTCCCATAATCTTTGGGGTGGTTCCCTGCCGATGTTATGCATTTATTAAATATAGCTTGGAACTGGTATCTTGATAATGGCATTCCATCAATGTGTGATAGGAAGAAATTACTTTGTGATCTGATGGTTATATATGTTTTTACTATTGTTACCCGACTCAGTGTACCGTTTGTGGGTTGTAGAAGTACCCAAGTGCCCCTGCCCGCTGGAACCGTTTTCGATTGGCGTATGCCTAGACGTATTGCATTATTGGCTATGACTATGTCCTGGTGTAATAAGCCTCCACTGGTGGTAATTTTGAATTGAGGGACTAATTCGCTTATGCATAGCACCCCAAAGAAGGTGATCGCAAATGCAGTAGATAGTAGTGTTGCTTCAAATTGTGAGTGTCATGTTAATGGTGTTAGGGATATGATGTGAGAAATCAGTTTTAGTGACTCGGGACGGGACGTCTACACTCCTGACTTGGCTGACCCCTTTTCCACCCTTTTATTGATTGTCTGATGATGAATCTCTTTGTCACATCTCCCCAATTCAGTAGTTGGAAGTGAAATACTACTCCGGTCAGACACCGCTGCGCTGACGCCCCTGATATGCCCCTCATCATTCTATGGTGACTTGTAATCTGGCTTGTTCACATTGGTCAACCCGTCTGCCTGCTACTAGTCGTGTCCACTCTTCCTATGCCTTACCGTATGCTTGCCACGTCGATGGGTCAACTGACGCTCTGATTAATGGCATCAACTATTCGCCACTAGATCCCATAAGGAGGGTGGGCAACTGTTGCCCGATGGGTGGGCGTTGGGGAGGAGCTCTGTGAAAATCTGCCAATTGAATTGTGATAAAGCGTTAGCAGCAGCTTTAGACCCCTCAGCATTGTGGCTAGCGCGGACCCATACATTGTGTTTTAGGCACAGGAATGCTAGCAGGCATAGACGGGAGAGACGATGATGCCATCTTATTAATGCAGTGCGCTAGGCTGGTGTTTTTTGTTATGAAGTGTTTATTTTTGTTAGCCAGGAGCGCGCCCCATATTTCTATTACTACCAATATTGGGAAGAAAAATTTTTTTCCGGGCTAGATGCAGCTAAAAATTATTATTAATTCCAAAGCTGGTGCAGCTTAGTATAGATGGCCTAATGCAATGAGTACCACACACTGCTTCTATGCCCAAAATTATTTTCCAGGCAAGATGCAGCTAAAAATTATTAGTAGTTTGAAAGCTGGTGGAGCTTAGTATAGATGGCCTAATAGAATGAGTACCACACACAGCTAATATGCCCAAAATTAGTTTACAGGCAAGATGCAGCTAAAAATTATTTTGAATTTGCAACCTGGTGGATGTTAGAATAGATGGACTAATAGAACAACTCCCACACACTGCTACAAGCCCAAGCCCAAATATTTTTTCTGAGCTAGATACAGATAAAAATGATTTTGAATTTGCAACCTGGTGGAGGTTAGTATAGATGGACTAATAGAACAAGTCCCACACACTGCTACAAGCCCAAGCCCAAATACTTTTTCAGAGCTAGATGCAGATAGAAATTATTTTGAATTTGCAACCTGGTGGAGGATAGTATAGATGGACTAATAGAACAAGTCCACCACACTGATACAAGCCGAAGCCCAAATATTTTTTCAGAGCTAGATGCAGATAAAAATTATTTTGAATTTGCAACCAGGTGGAGGCTAGTATAGATGGACTAATAGAACAAGTCCACACACGTCTACAAGCCGAAGCCCAAATATTTTTTCAGAGCTAGATGCAGATAAAAATTATTTTGAATTTGCAACCTGGTGGAGGTTAGTATAGATGGACTAATAGAACAAGTCCCACACACTGCTACAAGCCGAAGCCCAAATATTTTTTCAGAGCTAGATGCAGATAAAAATTATATTGAATTTGCAACCTGGTGGAGGTTAGTATAGATGGACTAGTAGAACAAGTCCCACACACTGCTACAAGCCAAAATATTTTTTCAGAGCTAGATGCAGATAAAAATTATTTTGAATTTGCAACCTGGTGGAGGTTAGTATAGATGCACTAATAGAATGATGCTATGGTCAAAAGGTTTTACTTCACTAGGTGCAGTAAAAAAATTGGTATTCTATACACAGGTGGTGTAGCTTGCAACACAGATAGGCTACTCCACTGACTAACACACACTGCAAGAGGCCAAAAAGGATTTGCTTTGCTAGATTTAGCCAAATGCTGTGAAAAAAACTTGCACAGCACTAAAACAGACCTGCCTGGCAAAAAGTAATAGGAACTGATGTAAGCTAGCCCTCAAAAGGACTGCAATTACAATTAATCTTTACTCCCAACCTATCTATTTAAGAGCACAGACCTGCCTGATAAAAGTGATAGGAACTGATGTAACCTAGCCCTGAAAAGGACTGCAATTACAATTAGTCTTTACTCCCAACCTATCTATTTAAGAGCACAGACCTGCCTGTTAAAAGTCATAGGAAATGATGTGACCTAGTCCTTAAAAGGACTGCAATCACTATTCCCTACTCCCAAGCTATCTGTAGATTTGTGCGAAAATTGGCTTGAAATTAACAAAGTATAGCGCACACAGCAACAGCGGTGCCGTCTAACACGCAGCTGCAGCAGTGAGAAAATGGTGGCGACGGGGAAAATGGCTGGGTCTTATAGAGCAAGGACATGTGACGTACACTGCTAATGACACATGCCCTTGCTTGTGTGAAAAAAAGCAGTCTGCTCCGTGCGTGCGCTGCTGATAGGCTGACAGATTGCATCTCCCCACTGTAAATGCGGGAAAGAGAAAAAAAATGGAGATCTTCATTATTTATGCAGAGATCCATTCCCTGCCCCTCCCCCCGCCCCGCTGTACACTCAAACTGCGTATTAGCATTAATTTTCAGCATTACTGAGAAAAAATCCAGTTATGATTTTGGTGCACGAACAGTTATCGAGCAAAACCTCGAACAGCCGAATTTTTTTCAAATTGTTCGTGTTCGCCGAACGGCTTAAACACCGCCCAAAACAGCTCGACGTTGAGATTGGCGAACAGTTCGAGTCGAACACCGCTCATCTCTACTGAACAGTCAGAGAGACACTCAAAATGTTTTTTTTTATGGAAAAAAGGCAATAAAGTGGATAATGCAGAGATTTGGACTGTGGAAGAGAAAAACCACAGTTCTAGTTATCTGGCTTACACCAGACTCTTTTAAACAGATATATTTGTGTCTGAACAGTCAGCGAGACACTCAAAATGTTTTTTTTTATGCAAAAAGGTGGATTACATCTACATTTGAACCGTGAAAGAGGAGATTCACAGTTCTAGTTATCGGGCCTACACCAGAATCTTTTAAATAGATATATTTGTGTCTGAACAGTCAGCGAGACACTCAAAATGTTTTTTTTACTGAAAAAAGGAAAAAAAGTGGATAATACAGAGATTTGAACCGTGGAAGAGGAAAACCACTGTTCTAGTTATATGGCCTACACCAGACTCTTTTAAGCGGATATATTTGTGTCTGAACAGTCAGAGATACACTCAAAATGGTTTTTTTTTATTGCAAAACGGGAAAAAAGTGGATAATACAGAGGCTTGAAACATGGAAGAGGAAAACCACAGTTCTAGTTATCTGGCCTACACAAGACCCTTTTAAACAGATATATTTGTGTCTGAACAGTCAGCGAGACACTCAAAATGTATTTTTTATTGAAAAAGACAAAAAAGTGAATAATACATAGATCTGAACCGTGGAAGCGGAAAACCACAGTTCTATCTCTCTGGCCTACACCAGAATCTTTTAAACAGATATATTTGTGTCTGAACAGTCAGCGAGACACTCAAAATGTATTTTTTATTGAAAAAAGGCAAAAAAGTGAATAATACAGTGATCTGAACCGTGGAAGCGTAAAACCACAGTTCTATTTCTCTGGCCTACACCAGAATCTTTTAAACAGATATATTTGTGTCTGAACAGTCAGCGAGACACTCAAAATGTTTTTTTTTATTGAAAAAAGGCAAAAAAGTGGATAATGCATTGATCTGAACCGTGGAAGAGGAAAACCACAGTTCTAGTTATCTGGCCTACACCAGCATCTTTTAAACAGATATATTTGTGTCTGAACAGTCAGCGAGACACTCAAATTTTTTTTTTTTATCGAAAAAGGGCAAAAAAGTAGATAATACAGAGATTTGAACCATGGTACTGCAAAACCACAGTCCTAGTTATCTGGCCTACACCAGATTCTTTTAAACAGATATATTTGTGTCTGAACAGTGAGGGAGACACTCAAAATGTTTTTTTTTTTTATGCAAAAAGGTGGATTACACCTAGATTTGAAAGGTGAAAGAGGAAATCCACAGTTTTAGTTATCTGGCCTACACCAGACTCTTTTAAACAAATATATTTGTGTCTAAACAGTCAGCGAGATACTCAAAATGTTTTTTTTTATTGAAAAATGGCAAAAAAGTGGATAATACAGAGATTTGAACCGTGTAAGAGGAAAACCACAGTTCTATTTATCTGGCCTTCACCAGCATCTTTTAAACAGATATATTTGTGTCTCAACAGTCAGCGAGACACTCAAAATGTTTTTTTTTTATTGAAAATAGTCAAAAAAGTGAATAATACAGAAATTTTGACTGTGGAACTGCAAAACCACAGTTCTATTTATCTGGCTTACACCAGACTCTTTTAAACAGATATATTTGTGTCTGAACAGTTAGCGAGACACTCATAATGTTTTTTTTTTATGCAAAAAGGTGAATTACACTCAGATTTAAACCGTGAAAGAGGAAAACCACAGTTCTATTTATCTGGCCTACACCAGACTCTTTTTAACAGATATATTTGTGTCTGAACAGTCAGCGAGACGCTCAAAATGTTTTTTTTTATTGAAAAAATGCAAAAAGTGGATAATACTCAGATTTGAACCATGGTACTGCAAAACCACAGTTCTAGTTATCTGGCCTACACCAGACTCTTTTAAACAGATATATTTGTGTCTGAACAGGCTGCGAGACACTCAAAATGTTTTTTTTTTATGCAAAAAGGTGGATTACACACAGATTTGAACCGTGAAAGAGGAAAACCACAGTTCTAGTTATCTGGCCTACACCAGACTCTTTTAAACAGAAATATTTTTGTCTGAACAGTCAGCGAGCCACTCAATATGTTTTCTATGCAAAATGGTGTATTACACCCAGATTTGAACCGTGGTAGAGGAAAACCACAGTTCTTGTTATATGGCCTACACGAGAATTTTTAAACAGATATATTTGTGTCTGCACAGTCAGCTAGACGCTCAAAATGTTTTTTTTTATTGAAAAAAGGCAAAAAAGTGGATAATACAGAGATCTGAACCATGGAAGAGGAAAACCAAAGTTCTAGTTATCTGGCCTACATCAGACTCTTTTAAACAAATATATTTGTGTCTGAACATTCAGCGAGACACTCAAAATGTTTTTTTTATGCAAAAAGGTGGATTACACCCAGATTTGAACGTTGACTGAGGAAATCCACAGTTCTAGTTATCTGGCCTACACCAGACTCTGTTTAAACGGATATATTTGTGTCTGAACAGTCAGTGAGATACTCAAATTATTTATTTATGCAAAATGATGGATTACACCTAGATTTGAACCGTGGAAGGGGAAAACCACAGTTCTAGTTATCTGGCCTACACCAGAATCTTTTAAACAGATATATTTGTGTCTGAACAGTCAGCGAGACACTCAAAATGTTTTTTTCTATTGAAAAAAGGCAAAAAAGTGGATAATACAGAGATTTGAACCGTGGAAGAGGAAAACTACAGTTCTAGTAATCTGGCCTACACCAGCATCTATTAAACAGATTAATTTGTGTCTCAACAGTCAGCGAGACAATCAAGATGCTTTTTTTTAATGAAAAAAGGCAAAAAAGTGGATAATATAGTGATTTGAACCGTG
The DNA here is from genome assembly GCF_046119375.1 of Phyllobates terribilis. Taxonomy (NCBI): domain Eukaryota; kingdom Metazoa; phylum Chordata; class Amphibia; order Anura; family Dendrobatidae; genus Phyllobates; species Phyllobates terribilis. The sequence continues at coordinate 292,081,080 of NW_027362769.1, forward strand.
GAACTGCAAAACCACAGTTCTCTTTATCTGGCTTACACCAGACTCTTTTAAACAGATATATCTGTGTCTGAACAGTCAGTGAGACACTCAAAATGTTTTTTTTTTTTATGCAAAAAGGTGGATTACACTCAGATTTAAACCGTGGAAGAGAAAAACCACAGTTCTAGTTATCTGGCCTACACCAGACTCTTTTAAACAGATATATTTGTGTGTGAACAGTCAGCGAGGTTCTCAAAATGTTTTTTTTTATTGAAAAAGGGCAAAATATTGGATAATACAGAAATTTGAACCGTGCAACTGCAAAACCACAGTTCTAGTTATCTGGCCTACACCAAACTCTTTTAAACGGATATATTTGAGTCTGAACAGTCAGCGAGACACTCAAAATGTTTTTTTTTTATGCAAAAAGTTGGATTACTTAGAGATTTGAGTCATGGAAGAGAAAACCACAGTTCTAGTTATCTTGCCTGCACCAGAATCTTTTAATCAAATATATTTGTGTCTGAACAGTCAGCGAGACACTGAAAACATATTTTTTTATGCAAAAAGGTGGATTACACCAGATTTGATCCATGGAAGAGGAAAACCTCAGTTCTAGTTATCTGGCCTACCCCAGATTCTTTTTAAACAGATATATTTGTGTCTGAACAGTCAGTGAGACTCTCAAAATGTTTTTTTTATACAAAAAGGTGGATTACACTCAGATTTGAACCGTGGAAGAGAAAAACCACATTTCTAGTTATCTGACCTACACCAGACTCTTTTAAACAGATATATTTGTGTCTGAACAGTAAGCGAGACACTCAAAATGTTTTTTTTCATGCAAAAAGGTAGATTACAACTACATTCGAACTGTGAAAAAGGAAAACCACAGTTCTAGATATCTGGCCTACACCAGAATCTTTTAAACAGATATATTTGTGTCTGAACAATCAGCGAGACACTCAAAATGTTTTTTCATTGAAAAATGGCAAAAAAGTGGATAATACAGAGATTTGAACCATGGAAGAGGAAAACCACAGTTCTAGTTATCTGGCCTACACCAGACTCTTTTAAACAGATATATTTGTGTGTGAACAGTCAGCGAGGTGCTCAAAATGTTTTTTTTTATTGAAAAAGGGCAAAAAATTGGATAATACAGAAATTTGAACCGTGCAACTGCAAAACCACAGTTCTAGTTATCTGGCCTACACCAAACTCTTTTAAACGGATATATTTGAGTCTGAACAGTCAGCGAGACACTCAAAATGGTTTTTTTTATGCAAAAAAGTTGGATTACTTAGAGATTTGAGTCATGGAAGAGAAAACCACAGTTCTAGTTATCTTGCCTGCACCAGAATCTTTTAATCAAATATATTTGTGTCTGAACATTCAGCGAGACACTGAAAACATATTTTTTTATGCAAAAAGGTGGATTACACCCAGATTTGATCCATGGAAGAGGAAAACCTCAGTTCTAGTTATCTGGCCTACCCCAGATTCTTTTTAAACAGATATATTTGTGTCTGAACAGTCAGCGAGACTCTCAAAATGTTTTTTTTCATGCAAAAAGGTAGATTACAACTACATTCGAACTGTGAAAGAGGAAAACCACAGTTCTAGATATCTGGCCTACACCAGAATCTTTTAAACAGATATATTTGTGTCTGAACAATCAGCGAGACACTCAAAATGTTTTTTCATTGAAAAATGGCAAAAAAGTGGATAATACAGAGATTTGAACCATGGAAGAGGAAAACCACAGTTCTAGTTATCTGGCCTACACCAGACTCTTAAACAGATATATTTGTGTCTGAACAGTCAGCGAGACACTCAAAAATCTTTTTTTTATGCAAAAAGGTGGATTACAAAGAAATTTAACAATGGAAGAGGAAAACCACAGTTCTAGTTATCTGGCATACACCAGAATCTTTTAAACAGATATATTTGTGTCTGAACAGTCAGTGAGACACTGAAAATGTTTTTTTTTAAGCAAAAAGATGAATTACACCTATATTTGAACCGTGGAAGAGGAAAACCACAGTTCTATTTCTGTGGCCTACACCAGAATATTTTAAACAGATATATTTGTGTCTGAACTGTAGTGTTAAGCCACACCCGTAGTGTTCGAGTTCGACTCGGTTCGTCGAACACCCGTATGTTCGCCGATCTGTTCGTCGAACACCATTAAAACGAATGGCAGGCAAACAAAAACACATAGAAACACATAGAAAACACCTTCAAAGGTGTCCAAAAGCTGACAAACTGCTCAGAAGACACAACTAACATATGGAAAAGTGACAAGTGCATATAGTCATGCGAAAAGAAAAGAGGTGGAGGAGTAAAAGGAGGGGGAGACACAGATATAGGGATGTCATGCCCTTCTAAAACCAAAAAAGTGCGAAGCCGACACAGCCAGTCCGTTCCTGCCCGTGTGACCTCCGTGTCGCCCGGTTTGTGCCAGAGCTGCGGTGGACCCTGACGGCCAGCCCCCCTCTCCCAATACTGGTGCCTGTCCGCTGGTGGGTTGAGCGAGCCCCCCTGTGATGGAGGCAGGTCTAATCTTTAAATCCTTTTACAAGGATCTATTGAAGGGCAAGTCTCATGCCAGCAGCCGCGGTAATTCCAGCTCCAGTAGCGTCCACTAAAGCTGCTGCAGTTAAAAAGCTTTTATAAAGATCAAGCTTGGCAGTCCACCGCAAGGCGTCCTACCGCCAGTCCCAGCCCCTGTGCCTTGGAGTGCCTCCCCAATGCTCTTCACTGAGTGTCCCGGTGGCCCGAACCAATTCCTTTGAAAAACTTAAGTGTCCAAACTACAGGTGGTGTAGCTTGCTTAACATCTGGGATAATCCGCTGACTAACAGACACTGCTACTAGGCACAAAGTATTTCCTGGGCTAGATGCAGTTAAAAATTAGTAATTGGATACTCTCGTTGGATGCTGAGAAAGCACATCATAGAGTCTCCTGGCACGCCATATATATATAAAAGCCTTGTCATAGCAGCAGACAAGTTTTTGAAGCTGCTGGTGCCTCCAATGTCCCCCGAACAACAAGATGCAGGGTCCCTCAGGGGTTTGCAGCTGTGCGTAAGCCATCCTGTCGACCTCCTCTATCCACTGTACACAAGCAGGAATGGCTCCAGTGGGCCAAACAATACATGATGACTGACTTCAAAACTGTTTTGTTCACCGATGAGTGCCGTGCAACGCTCGATGGTCCAGATGGATGGAGTGGAGGATGGCTGGTTGATGGACACCCCATGCAAACACGGCTACGGCGCCAACAAGTAGGAGGTGGAGTAATGTTTTGGGCTGTAATCATGGGGAGAGAGATTGTCGGCCCCTTTAGGATCCCTGAAGGGGTAAAGATGAACTCCATAATGTATGTGGAGTTTCTCAAACAGCACTTCCTGCCATGGTTCAAGAAGAAGAACCGTGTATTCCGCAGCACGATCATTTTCATGCATGATAATGCACCGTCTCATGCTTCACATAACACATCTGCATCTCTGGCTGATATGGGCATAAAAGGGGACAATCTTATTGTGTGACCCCCATGCTCCCCTGACCTCAACCCCATTGAGAACCTCTGGAGCATCATCAAAAGGAGTGTCTATGATGGCAGGAGGCAGTTCACATCTGAGCAACAGCTCTGGGAGGGTATTCTGACCTCATGCAAAACAATTGAAGCAGAAACCATCCAAAACCTGACAAATTCAATGGACGAGAGAGTTCAGAAGCTCCTTTCGAACAAGGGGTCCTATGTGCAAATGTAACATCAACTAGAATAAAGTTTTGAGTTGAAAACTGTTTGATTTCAGTTTCTAGTAACCTGCTAATGCTTATAATTTCAAAAATGACCAATTTTTGGTCTTTATAAAAATTAAAAGGTTGATCGAAGAGTGTGGGGGATCTAAGAGTGTGGCAACCCAGTAGTCAGGATTATTTCGAATTCTGACAATCTGAGGGTCATGTTGCAGGTAGTGCAGCAAGAAGGCACTCATGTGTCTTGCGCATCTAGGAGCCTCAAAATTATTTTCCGGGCTAGATGAAGCTAAAAATTATTATTAATTTGAAAGCTGGTGGAGCTTAGTATAGATGGCCTAATAGAATCAGTACTGCAAACTGCTACAAGGCCCAAATTATTTTCCAGCCAAGATACAGATAAATATGATTAGTAATTTTAAATCTGGTGGAGTTTAGGATAGATGGCCTAATAGAATGAGTACTGCACACTGCTACAAGGCCCAAATTATTTTCCAGCCAAGATACAGATAAACATGATTAGTAATTTTAAATCTGGAGGAGTTTAGTATAGATGGCCTAATAGAATCAGTACTGCACACTGCTACAAAGCCCAAATTATTTTCCAGCCAAGATACAGATAAACATGAATAGTAATTTGAAAGCTTAAAACGGTTGGTGAGGTGATTTTAACAAATCATCAAGCTTTTACCCTCCCCATGATGACACAGGGGTAGAAAAGTCGTTTCGGATCCATGATTTGTTCATCTTTATGAACGTGAGTCTGTCTACATTATCAGTGGAGAGCCACGTGCTCTTATCTGTCAGCACACCACCAGCAGCGCTGAACACACGTTCAGACACAACGCCGGCTGCGGGGCATGACAAGATCTCCAAGGCGTAAGTGGCGAGCTCCGGCCATTCATCCAGATTGGAAGCCCAAAAAGAGCAAGGGTTCAGTGACACAGTCATGGCTTTAATGTTTACTTGGAAATACTCCTGTACCATCGTCTCTAGGCGTTGACTATGCGTCAGACTTCTTGTCTCCTGTGGCATTGCAAAGGATGGGCTAAAAAAGTGGTGAAATGATTCCGCAAAATTGATGTTACCAGTAGATACTGTGTTTCTGTTACGTTTTGAGTGCTGAACACTTGACGGTCCCACGGTTGGCAAGTTGGAACTGTGAGATTCACTACGTGCACCACTAGTGTTTTGTGGAAAAGCACATGTAAGATTCTGCAACAGTCTCTGCTGATACTCCTGCATGCGTGCATCTCTTTCTATGGCAGGAATAATTTCTGCAAATTTACTTTTGTACCAGGGATCTAACAGTGTGGCAACCCAGTAGTCAGGATTATTTCTAATTCTCACAATTCGAGGGTCATGTCGCAGGTAGTGCAGCAAGAAGGCACTCATGTGTCTTGCGCATCCAGGAGCACCAAGTCCCTGTTGTGTTGGTGGCGAGGTAAGAATCATGCTTCCTTCCTCTGCCCTCTCCCCCCAACCTCGCACAACAGAAATGTGATCAAGGTCTCCCTCATCTCATGAGTCTTCCATCAGTTCGTCCTCCAGTTCTTCCTGAGCTCCTGCACCTTCCTCACTAGTTTGGCTGCTACCATGCACCCTGGTTAAACCATCTCCCCCACCCTCACATGCCTGCTACCTTGGTGCTGCTGACAGTCTGGACCTTGCAGATGTTAGCCCTTCCGCATACAACTCCTCCTCCTCTTCTTCCTCCACCTCCTCTTTTGCCACCACCTGACTCCGAATTCTGATTAACATGTGCTCCAGCATGAAAATCACCGGAATAGTCATGCTGATAATGGCATCGTCAGCACTAAACATCTTCGTCGCCATTTCAAAACTGTGCCGAAGGGTGCATAGGTCCCTGATCTGAGACCACTCCTCCAGCGTGATTTGCCCCACCTCTGGATCTTGTTGGCCCAGGCTATATGTCAGAACGTATTGCACCAGGGCTTGTCGGTGCTGCCACAGTCGCTGCAACATGTGCATAGTTGAATTCTACCTGGCAGGCACATCGCATTTTAGCCGGTGAAGTGGCAGGCCAAACAACTTCTGTAGAGATGTAAGTCGCTGAGCTGCGGGATGCCAACGGCGGAAGTGAGCACACAGTGACCATGCCCTCTGCAGAAGGCCATCTAGTCTGGGATAGTGAGCTAAAAATTGCTGGACAACCAGGTTCGACACGTGAGCCATACAAGGCTCATGTGTGACATTGCCCCGGCGAAGGGACGCACCCAGGTTTGCAGCATTGTCGCACACGGCCTTCCCTGGTTTCAGGTCCAGTGGAGACAACCATTCATGAAACTGGTTCTCCAGAGCTGACCACAACTCCTCAGCTGTGTGACTCACATTTCCCAGACATTTCAAAGTAAAAACTGCCTGATGACGTTGAGCCCTGCTGCCAGCATAGTAAGGATGTGTGCAGGATCCCTTCTGCGCAGTTAGAAAGCTTGTGGCATGACCAGACAGGCTTTGGGTGCAGGTGGAGGACCAAGAGAAGGTTGAGGAGGCAGAAGCAGTGGAGGAACTTTGAGATAAAGAGGATTGACGCACAACTCGTGGGGACGGCAAGACTTGGACAGCAGCCCCTTGTCCTGCTGTCACCATAGTTACCCAGTGCCCAGTCAGCGACATGTAACGCCCCTGTCCATGCCTACTCTTCCAAGTGTCTGTGGTGAAATGCACCCTGTCACACACAGAGTTTCTCAAAGAAGCGGTGATGTTGTGTGCGACATGCTGGTGGAGCGCAGGCACACCTTTCTTTGAGAAGTAGTGCCGACTGGGCATCTGGTACTGGGGCACTGCGACGGACATAAGGTCTCGAAAATCCTCTGTGTCCACCAGGCGGAAAGGCAGCATTTCTGTAGCCAAGAGCTTGCAGATGGTGAAATTCAACCTCTTAGCTTTCTCATGGCTAGGAGGAAATGGTCTTTTACTTGTCCACAACTGAGGGACCGAGGGCTGGCTGCTGTGCTTAGATGGGGTTGAGAAGGGTGTTCCCGGCAAACTGCTGGTCTGTGAGGAAGATGTGTGGCACCCCAGGGGTCTTTTTACCACAGTAATAGAAATATTACGTCTGAGAGCAAGTGGGATGTTTCTCTGGTCAGGAGCCCTAAGCATGCAACACCGCCCGCCCAGACCTGGGAGGAGAGGAATCTGCCCTTATAAACTTGGTCTGGGGTGGGATTAGGTCAGTCAGAGCCTGGAGAGGGAAATCAAGTACTAGGAGCTCTGTAGGAGCAGGAGCGAGTGCCAGGGGCTGGAAGCTAGATAGCTCTCCCTGGCTGAAGACATTAAGACCGGACACGGAGTCCGAGGCTGTGGGGACATCCATGTCCAGCAGCAGAATCCAACCGGCAGGGGATTACATGTCCTCTGTCCAGAGAAGCCCGGAAGCACGGTCACAAGGAAGGGACCAGCACCGCCATCGTGAAGAGGAGGCTAACAGAAGGCCCCAAGTCACCAGCCATACGGGTGAACACCACACGGTATACTCAGGGACGTGGGCTACTTCTACCTGCACACAGCAAGGTAGCCAGGAAAGAGTACAGATAGACGGGGAGGCCTACAACTACACCTGGCCAGGGGAGATCCTGCTAGCTCTCAGACTGACCAGGCCTCTACTGCTAGCCAGTACTCCTGGGAGGGTCTGCTTTATAACATCAGTAAAGACCCTGAACTGCACTGGATGGACTCTGAGTTATTCCTGCTGCGCTCGTGCACCATCACTCCCATCATCCACACTAACTGCCCTGAGGCTATACTCCTCCCGTGGGAAGTCATCCCGTTCTTAGCTGCACACACAACACTGGCCTCAGCGGTCTGCCTTGCAGCGGCGGTCCCCACTGACCGCAATCCACGGGTGCCGCATAGTCGGACTATTATCTCAATAATAAGACTGCCACTGAATTGACCACCCTGGGCACGGACCGGGTCAGCGCCACGGAGACTACAACCCCCAGCGATCCGGCCCCAGGCATTCCCTGCATAACACAGGCCCAGGGGGCGCGTCTACTTTGGCGTAGTCGGCTGGATTCAAACCAACCCTCCCCAACGGGTATTGCGTGCATGAAAAAAGACTTTTGCACGTACCTGAGAGAAGTTTCCCACCGTCCGGAGTCGTTTCCCGCCATTGGACGCCATCTTGGGTCATTTCCCGCCATCTTCTGCCGTCTTCCCGCCATCCGCAGCCACTTCCCGCCATCGGACGCCATCTTCGGGTCGCTGCGCGGGAAGAAGAGGGGCATGGACGCCAAAAGCGCGCGAGATCCGAAGCTCCGCCCACGCGCTGACGCTGCGCAAGGTCCTGGAAGGGAGAGGGAGCGACGCTGACGTCACAGGAGCGCGACGCAAGGTCCTCGACCCCGACGATCGACTGCAGAGCCGCGGCCTACGGAAGAAGAGCATCGCAAGGTAGGCCACGGTCCACTAGGGGGAAGGAGGATGTCGGATACCGAGGGGAGCTCCACCGCCACACCGGTTGCCAGCGCAACCGCTGCTGCGATCATGCCATTCACCATGCCCTATATCCCGGGGGCAACCTGGCTACTAGAGATGAGCGTTGTTCTACTCGAACTGTTCGCCAATCTCAAATTCGAGCTGTTTTGGGCGGTGTTCGAGCCGTTCGGCGAACACGAACAATTTGAGAAAAATTCGGCTGTTCGAGGTTATGTTCGATAACTGTTCGTGCACCAAAATCATAACTGGATTTTTTCTCAGTAATGATGAAAATTAATGTTAATACGCAGTTTGAGTGTACAGCGGGGTGGGAGGAGGGGCAGGAGATGGATCTCTGCAGGAACAATGAAGATCTCCATTTTTTTTTCTCTTTCCCGCATTTACAGTGGGGAGGTGCAATCTGTCAGCCTATCAGCAGCGCACACACGGAGCGAAGTGCTTTTTTTCACACAAGCAAGGGCATGTGTCATTGGCAGTGTATGTCACATGTCCTTGCCCTATAAGACCAAGCCATTTTCCCCGTCGCCACCATTTTCTCACTGCTGCAGCTGCATGTTAGACGGCACCGCTGTTGCTGTGTGCGCTATACCTTGTTAATTTCAAGCCAATTTTCGCACAAATATACAGATAGCTTGGGAGTAGGGAATAGTTGTGATTGCAGTCCTTTTAAGGACTAGGTTACAGCATTTCCTACGACTTTTATCAGGCAGGTCTGTGCTCTTAAATAGATCGGTTGTGGAAGTAAAGACTAATTGTAATTGCAGTCCTTTTCAGGACTAGGTTACATCAGTTCCTATCAGTTTTTGCCAGGCAGGTCTGTGCCAGTGCTGTGCAAGTTTTTTTCACAGCATTTGGCTGAATCTAGCAAAGCTAATCCTTTTTGGCCTATTGCAGAGTGTGTTAGTCAGTGGAGTAGCCTATCTGTGTTGCAAGATATACCACCTGTGTATAGAATACCAATTTTTTTACTGCACCTAGTGAAGTAAAATCTTTTGGGCATAGCATCATTCTATTAGTCCATCTATACTGACCTCCATCAGGTTGCAAATTAAAACTAATTTTTATCTGCATCTACAGTACTTCTGAAAAAATATTTGGGCTTCTAGCAGTGTGTGGGACTTGTTCTGTTAGTCCATCTATACTGACCTCCATCAGGTTGCAAACTGAATATATTTTTTTCTGCATCTACCTCTGAAAAAATATTGGGCTTCTAGCTGTGTGTGGGTCTTGTTCTATTAATCCATCTATACTGACCTCCATCAGGTTGCAAACTGAATATATTTTTTTCTGCATCTACCTCTGAAAAAATATTTGGCCTTCTAGTAGTGTGTCGGACTTTCTCTATTAGTCCATCTATACTGACCTCCATCAGGTTGCAAATTAAAACTAATTTTTATCTGCATCTACAGTACCTCTGAAAAAATATTTGGGCTTCTAGCAGTGTATGGGACTTGTTCTATTAGTCCATCTATACTGACCTCCATCAGGTTGCAAACTGAATATATTTTTTTCTGCATCTACCTCTGAAAAAATATTGGGCTTCTAGCTGTGTGTGGGTCTTGTTCTATTAATCCATCTATACTGACCTCCATCAGGTTGCAAACTGAATATATTTTTTTCTGCATCTACCTCTGAAAAAATATTTGGCCTTCTAGTAGTGTGTCGGACTTTCTCTATTAGTCCATCTATACTGACCTCCATCAGGTTGCAAACTGAATATAATTTTTTTCTGCATCTAGCTCTGAAAAAATATTTGGCCTTCTAGTAGTGTGTCGGACTTTCTCTATTAGTCCATCTATACTGACCTCCATCAGGTTGCAAATTAAAACTAATTTTTATCTGCATCTACAGTACCTCTGAAAAAATATTTGGGCTTCTAGCAGTGTGTGGGACTTGTTCTATTAGTCCATCTATACTGACCTCCATCAGGTTGCAAACTGAATATAGTTTTTTCTGCATCTACCTCTGAAAAAATATTGGGCTTCTAGCTGTGTGTGGGTCTTGTTCTATTAATCCATCTATACTGACCTCCATCAGGTTGCAAACTGAATATATTTTTTTCTGCATCTACCTCTGAAAAAATATTTGGCCTTCTAGTAGTGTGTCGGACTTTCTCTATTAGTCCATCTATACTGACCTCCATCAGGTTGCAAACTGAATATAATTTTTTTCTGCATCTAGCTCTGAAAAAATATTTGGCCTTCTAGTAGTGTGTCGGACTTTCTCTATTAGTCCATCTATACTGACCTCCATCAGGTTGCAAATTAAAACTAATTTTTATCTGCATCTACAGTACCTCTGAAAAAATATTTGGGCTTCTAGCAGTGTGTGGGACTTGTTCTATTAGTCCATCTATACTGACCTCCATCAGGTTGCAAACTGAATATATTTTTTTCTGCATCTACCTCTGAAAAAATATTGGGCTTCTAGCTGTGTGTGGGTCTTGTTCTATTAATCCATCTATACTGACCTCCATCAGGTTGCAAACTGAATATAATTTTTTTCTGCATCTAGCTCTGAAAAAATATTTGGCCTTCTAGTAGTGTGTCGGACTTTCTCTATTAGTCCATCTATACTGACCTCCATCAGGTTGCAAATTAAAACTAATTTTTATCTGCATCTACTGTACCTCTGAAAAAATATTTGGGCTTCTAGCTGTGTGTGGGACTTGTTGTATTAGTCCATCTATACTGACCTCCATCAGGTTGCAAACTGAATATATTTTTTTCTGCATCTACCTCTGAAAAAATATTTGGCCTTCTAGTAGTGTGTCGGACTTTCTCTATTAGTCCATCTATACTGACCTCCATCAGGTTGCAAATTAAAAATAATTTTTATCTGCATCTACAGTACCTCTGAAAAAATATTTGGGCTTCTAGCTGTGTGCGGGACTTGTTGTATTAGTCCATCTATACTGACCTCCATCAGGTTGCAAACTGAATATATTTTTTTCTGCATCTACCTCTGAAAAAATATTTGGCCTTCTAGTAGTGTGTCGGACTTTCTCTATTAGTCCATCTATACTGACCTCCATCAGGTTGCAAATTAAAACTAATTTTTATCTGCATCTACAGTACCTCTGAAAAAATATTTGGGCTTCTAGCAGTGTGTGGGACTTGTTCTATTAGTCCATCTATACTGACCTCCATCAGGTTGCAAACTGAATATAGTTTTTTCTGCATCTACCTCTGAAAAAATATTGGGCTTCTAGCTGTGTGTGGGTCTTGTTCTATTAATCCATCTATACTGACCTCCATCAGGTTGCAAACTGAATATATTTTTTTCTGCATCTACCTCTGAAAAAATATTTGGCCTTCTAGTAGTGTGTCGGATTTTCTCTATTAGTCCATCTATACTGACCTCCATCAGGTTGCAAACTGAATATAATTTTTTTCTGCATCTAGCTCTGAAAAAATATTTGGCCTTCTAGTAGTGTGTCGGACTTTCTCTATTAGTCCATCTATACTGACCTCCATCAGGTTGCAAATTAAAACTAATTTTTATCTGCATCTACAGTACCTCTGAAAAAATATTTGGGCTTCTAGCAGTGTGTGGGACTTGTTCTATTAGTCCATCTATACTGACCTCCATCAGGTTGCAAACTGAATATAGTTTTTTCTGCATCTACCTCTGAAAAAATATTGGGCTTCTAGCTGTGTGTGGGTCTTGTTCTATTAATCCATCTATACTGACCTCCATCAGGTTGCAAACTGAATATATTTTTTTCTGCATCTACCTCTGAAAAAATATTTGGCCTTCTAGTAGTGTGTCGGACTTTCTCTATTAGTCCATCTATACTGACCTCCATCAGGTTGCAAACTGAATATAATTTTTTTCTGCATCTAGCTCTGAAAAAATATTTGGCCTTCTAGTAGTGTGTCGGACTTTCTCTATTAGTCCATCTATACTGACCTCCATCAGGTTGCAAATTAAAAATAATTTTTATCTGCATCTACAGTACCTCTGAAAAAATATTTGGGCTTCTAGCTGTGTGCGGGACTTGTTGTATTAGTCCATCTATACTGACCTCCATCAGGTTGCAAACTGAATATATTTTTTTCTGCATCTACCTCTGAAAAAATATTTGGCCTTCTAGTAGTGTGTCGGACTTTCTCTATTAGTCCATCTATACTGACCTCCATCAGGTTGCAAATTCAAAATAATTTTTTTCTGCATCTAACCCAGCCAATAGTTTTGGCCTAATACCACAGTTTGGCCACTCAGCTCTGCTCGGTTACCATCCATTGTTTTTTTGTGCAAACAACTCCAGAGTTGTGAATTAGTTAACCACCAAAATGAGTGGAAAAAGGCCTGCTGCTGGTGGAAAGGGGAATAGGCGTGTTGGGAAGGGGAAAAAAGGTTGTGTCCGTGGGGTAGGTGTTAAAGCAACAGTAACATCTGCAGAAGAAAGACCATCTTCCAGCCAAACTAAAATGTCTACTTCTTTTAGCGGACAATGTGATAAGATCCCTTTCTTACGGCCACGCCAATCGCTACAAATTCCAGATGAGGCACAAAAACAGCAGGTGCTTCAACGGATATCAAGTGTTCCTTTAAGTGGGCTCTCCTCCACATCAACTTCAACATCACAAATACTCCAGTCCTCAAAGGTGTCACCCAAATCGCACTTGCTTCCTCACAGCTCCCAAATCTCCAGCTGCCCGTCTGAGTATGAGGTAGAACAGATGGTTGAGTCTGCAGAGCTGTTTACTCATACTATAGCCTGGGAATCAGAGGTCGACTCCAGCGCTTCTGTGAATCCAGACGAGGAAATGATCTGCACTGATGCCCAGAATCTTTATGAGTCGGATCAAGGACCAGACGCAGAAGGTTCTGACCATAATGTAGACCCTCATTCCCAAACTGTAACTCCTGTTGGTGGAGACAATGAGGAAGACGATGATAAGACTCAAATACCTGATTGGAGCGACAACTTTAGTTTTTTGTCAGGGCAGGAACAGGTTGGCTCTGAGGACGACGGGTGTGATAACGCACAGGGTGATGATGATGAGGTCGGAGATCCCACTTACTGTCAACCCACAGTCAGCCAAGAGATGAGGTCAGCAGAGGAGGTGGAGGAAGATGCTAGTGACGACGAGGTCAGGTTGCGCCTTCCTGGACAGAGACGTAGTACTGGAAGCACGTCAACAACTGCATCCTCAAACACAACTCTGCCTCTCACCACAAGTCGTGGTGGCTCTTCAGGTCGCATGGGTGCTAAGCCTTGCATAGCCTGGGCATTTTTTCAGATCGATAAAGATGACCCAACTCGTGTTTAGAGATGAGCGTTGTTCTACTCGAACTGTTCGCCAATCTCAAATTCGAGCTGTTTTGGGCGGTGTTCGAGCCGGTCGGCGAACACGAACAATTTCGCAGCTGCGAAGGCAAATAGAGTCATGGCATGCATCAGAAGAGGAATAGGGGCATATGATGAGAACATTGTTCTTCCTCTGTATAAAGCGCTGGTAAGGCCGCACTTAGAATATTGTGCACAGTTCTGGGCTCCGGTGCTCAGGAAAGACATATTGGAGCTAGAGAGGGTACAAAGGAGGGCGACTAAGGTAATAAAGGGAATGGAGGGACTAGAATACCCAGAGAGGTTGTCAAAATTAGGCCTATTTACGTTGGAAAAGAGAAGGCTTAGGGGAGACCTCATAAACATGTATAAATACATCAGGGGGCAGTACAGAGATCTCTCCCATGACCTGTTTATACCAAGGATGGTGACTAAGATGAGGGGGCACACTATGCGTCTGGAGGAAAGGAGGTTCCTGCACCAGCATAGAAGGGGATTCTTTACGGTCAGAGCCGTGAGACTCTGGAACTCTCTGGGAGAGGAAGTGGTGATGTCCAACTCACTTAATGAGTTCAAGAGAGGCCTGGACGCCTTTCTTGAGAACAATAAAATTACATTTTATGCTTAGTGATAGTTAATTAATCCAGATTGGTGTCGGGAAGTGAATTTTTTCCTCAATGATGTCAATTGGCCTATACCGCATGTTTTTTTTTTTTGTTTTGTTTTTGTTTTTTTTGCGTTCCCCTGGATCAACGCTGCGGAATAGCTGCAGTGCACAAGAAATAGGCTGAACTGGATGGACGCTTGTCTTTTTTCGGCCTTATAAACTATGTAATTTGAGAAAAATTTGGCTGTTCGAGGTTATGTTCGATAACTGTTCGTGCACCAAAATCATAACTGGATTTTTTCTCAGTAATGATGAAAATTAATGTTAATACGCAGTTTGAGTGTACAGCGGGGTGGGGGGAGGGGCAGGGGATGGATCTCTGCAGGAACAATGAAGATCTCCATTTTTTTTTCTCTTTCCCGCATTTGCAGTGGGGAGGTGCAATCTGTCAGCCTATCAGCAGCGCACACACGGAGCGAAGTGCTTTTTTTCACACAAGCAAGGGCATGTGTGATTGGCAGTGTATGTCACATGTCCTTGCCCTATAAGACCAAGCCATTTTCCCCGTCGCCACCATTTTCTCACTGCTGCAGCTGCGTGTTAGACGGCACCGCTGTTGCTGTGTGCGCTATACCTTGTTAATTTCAAGCCAATTTTCGCACAAATATACAGATAGCTTGGGAGTAGGGAATAGTTGTGATTGCAGTCCTTTTAAGGACTAGGTTACAGCATTTCCTACGACTTTTATCAAGCAGGTCTGTGCTCTTAAATAGATAGATTGTGGGAGTAAAGACTAATTGTAATTGGAGTCCTTTTCAGGACTAGGTTACATCAGTTCCTATCAGTTTTTGCCAGGCAGGTCTGTGCCAGTGCTGTGCAAGTTTTTTTCACAGCATTTGGCTGAATCTAGCAAAGCTAATCCTTTTTGGCCTATTGCAGAGTGTGTTAGTCAGTGGAGTAGCCTATCTGTGTTGCAAGATATACCACCTGTGTATAGAATACCAATTTTTTTACTGCACCTAGTGAAGTAAAATCTTTTGGGCATAGCATCATTCTATTAGTCCATCTATACTGACCTCCATCAGGTTGCAAATTAAAAATAATTTTTTTCTGCATCTAGCTCTGAAAAAATATTTGGGCTTCTAGCAGTGTGTGGGACTTGGTCTATTAGTCCATCTATACTGACCTCCATCAGGTTGCAAACTAAAAATAATTTTTTTCTTCATTTATCTCTGAAAAAATATTTGGGGTTCTAGCAGCGTGTGGGACTTGTTCTATTAGTCCATCTATACTGACCTCCATCAGGTTGCAAATTAAAAATAATTTTTTTCTGCATCTAGCTCTGAAAAAATATTTGGGCTTCTAGCAGTGTGTGGGACTTGGTCTATTAGTCCATCTATACTGACCTCCATCAGGTTGCAAATTAAAAATAATTTTTTTCTGCATCTAGCTCTGAAAAAATATTTGGGCTTCCAGCAGTGTGTGGGACTTGGTCTATTAGTCCATCTATACTGACCTCCATCAGGTTGCAAATTGAATAAAAAAATTTTCTGCATCTAGCTCTGAAAAAATATTTGGGCTTCTAGCGGTGTGTGGGACTTGGTCTATTAGTCCATCTATACTGACCTCCATCAGGTTGCAAATTAAAAATATTTTTTTTCTGCATCTAGCTCTGAAAAAATATTTGGGCTTCTAGCAGTGTGTGGGACTTGGTCTATTAGTCCATCTATACTGACCTCCATCAGGTTGCAAATTAGAAATATTTTTTTTCTTCATTTAGCTATGAAAAAATATTTGGGCTTCTAGCAGTGTGTGGGACTTGTTCTATTAGTCCATCTATACTGACCTCCATCAGGTTGCAAATTAAAAATAATTTTTTTCTTCATTTATCTCTGAAAAAATATTTGGGCTTCTAGCAGCGTGTGGGACTTGTTCTATTAGTACATCTATACTGACCTCCATCAGGTTGCAAATTAAAAATAATTTTTTTCTGCATCTAGCTCTGAAAAAATATTTGGGCTTCTAGCAGTGTGTGGGACTTGGTCTATTAGTCCATCTATACTGACCTCCATCAGGTTGCAAATTAAAAATAATTTTTTTCTTCATTTATCTCTGAAAAAATATTTGGGCTTCTAGCAGCGTGTGGGACTTGTTCTATTAGTCCATCTATACTGACCTCCATCAGGTTGCAAATTAAAAATAATTTTTTTCTGCATCTAGCTCTGAAAAAATATTTGGGCTTCTAGCAGTGTGTGGGACTTGGTCTATTAGTCCATCTATACTGACCTCCATCAGGTTGCAAATTAAAAATAATTTTTTTCTTCATTTAGCTCTGAAAAAATATTTGGGCTTCTAGCAGTGTGTGGGACTTGTTCTATTAGTCCTTCTATACTGACCTCCAGCAGGTTGCAAATTGAATATAATTTTTTTCTGCATCTAGCTCTGAAAAAATATTTGGGCTTCTAGCGGTGTGTGGGACTTGGTCTATTAGTCCATCTATACTGACCTCCATCAGTTGCAAATTAAAAATAATTTTTTTCTGCATCTAGCTCTGAAAAAATATTTGGGCTTCTAGCAGTGTGTGGGACTTGGTCTATTAGTCCTTCTATACTGACCTCCATCAGGTTGCAAATTAAAAATAATTTTTTTCTGCATCTAGCTCTGAAAAAATATTTGGGCTTCTAGCAGTGTGTGGGACTTGGTCTATTAGTCCATCTATACTGACCTCCATCAGGTTGCAAATTAAAAATAATTTTTTTCTTCATTTAGCTCTGAAAAAATATTTGGGCTTCTAGCAGTGTGTGGGACTTGGTCTATTAGTCCTTCTATACTGACCTCCAGCAGGTTGCAAATTGAATATAATTTTTTTCTGCATCTAGCTCTGAAAAAATATTTGGGCTTCTAGCGGTGTGTGGGACTTGGTCTATTAGTTCATCTATACTGACCTCCATCAGGTTGCAAATTAAAAATAATTTTTTTCTGCATCTAGCTCTGAAAAAATATTTGGGCTTCTAGCAGTGTGTGGGACTTGGTCTATTAGTCCATCTGTACTGACCTCCATCAGGTTGCAAATTAAAAATATTTTTTTTCTTCATTTATCTCTGAAAAAATATTTGGGCTTCTAGCAGCGTGTGGGACTTGTTCTATTAGTCCATCTATACTGACCTCCATCAGGTTGCAAATTAAAAATAATTTTTTTCTGCATCTAGCTCTGAAAAAATATTTGGGCTTCTAGCAGTGTGTGGGACTTGGTCTATTGGTCCATCTATACTGACCTCCATCAGGTTGCAAATTAGAAATAATTTTTTTCTTCATTTAGCTCTGAAAAAATATTTGGGCTTCTAGCAGTGTGTGGGACTTGTTCTATTAGTCCTTCTATACTGACCTCCAGCAGGTTGCAAATTGACTATAATTTTTTTCTGCATCTAGCTCTGAAAAAATATTTGGGCTTCTAGCGGTGTGTGGGACTTGGTCTATTAGTCCATCTATACTGACCTCCATCAGGTTGCAAATTAAAAATAATTTTTTTCTGCATCTAGCTCTGAAAAAATATTTGGGCTTCTAGCAGTGTGTGGGACTTGGTCTATTAGTCCATCTATACTGACCTCCATCAGGTTGCAAATTAAAAATAATTTTTTTCTTCATTTATCTCTGAAAAAATATTTGGGCTTCTAGCAGCGTGTGGGACTTGTTCTATTAGTCCATCTATACTGACCTCCATCAGGTTGCAAATTAAAAATAATTTTTTTCTGCATCTAGCTCTGAAAAAATATTTGGGCTTCTAGCAGTGTGTGGGACTTGGTCTATTAGTCCATCTATACTGACCTCCATCAGGTTGCAAATTAAAAATAATTTTTTTCTTCATTTAGCTCTGAAAAAATATTTGGGCTTCTAGCAGTGTGTGGGACTTGTTCTATTTGTCCTTCTATACTGACCTCCAGCAGGTTGCAAATTGAATATAATTTTTTTCTGCATCTAGCTCTGAAAAAATATTTGGGCTTCTAGCGGTGTGTGGGACTTGGTCTTTTAGTCCATCTATACTGACCTCCATCAGGTTGCAAATTAAAAATAATTTTTTTCTGCATCTAGCTCTGAAAAAATATTTGGGCTTCTAGCAGTGTGTGGGACTTGGTCTATTAGTCCATCTATACTGACCTCCATCAGGTTGCAAATTGAATAAAAAAATTTTCTGCATCTAGCTCTGAAAAAATATTTGGGCTTCTAGCGGTGTGTGGGACTTGGTCTATTAGTCCATCTATACTGACCTCCATCAGGTTGCAAATTAAAAATAATTTTTTTCTGCATCTAACCCAGCCAATAGTTTTGGCCTAATACCACAGTTTGGCCACTCAGCTCTGCTCGGTTACCATCCATTGTTTTTTTGTGCAAACAACTCCAGAGTTGTGAATTAGTTATCCACCAAAATGAGTGGAAAAAGGCCTGCTGCTGGTGGAAAGGGGAATAGGCGTGTTGGGAAGGGGAAAAAAGGTTGTGTCCGTGGGGTAGGTGCAGAAGAAAGACCATCTTCCAGCCAAACTAAAATGTCTACTTCTTTTAGCGGACAATGTGATAAGATCCCTTTCTTACGGCCACGCCAATCGCTACAAATTCCAGATGAGGCACAAAAACAGCAGGTGCTTCAACGGATATCAAGTGCTCCTTTAAGTGGGCTCTCCTCCACATCAACTTCAACATCACAAATACTCCAGTCCTCAAAGGTGTCACCCAAATCGCACTTGCTTCCTCACAGCTCCCAAATCTCCAGCTGCCCGTCTGAGTATGAGGTAGAACAGATGGTTGAGTCTGCAGAGCTGTTTACTCATACTATAGCCTGGGAATCAGAGGTCGACTCCAGCGCTTCTGTGAATCCAGACGAGGAAATGATCTGCACTGATGCCCAGAATCTTTATGAGTCGGATCCAGGACCAGACGCAGAAGGTTCTGACCATAATGTAGACCCTCATTCCCAAACTGTAACTCCTGTTGGTGGAGACAATGAGGAAGACGATGATAAGACTCAAATACCTGATTGGAGCGACAACTTTAGTTTTTTGTCAGGGCAGGAACAGGTTGGCTCTGAGGACGACGGGTGTGATAACGCACAGGGTGATGATGATGAGGTCGGAGATCCCACTTACTGTCAACCCACAGTCAGCCAAGAGATGAGGTCAGCAGAGGAGGTGGAGGAAGATGCTAGTGACGACGAGGTCAGGTTGCGCCTTCCTGGACAGAGACGTAGTACTGGAAGCACGTCAACAACTGCATCCTCAAACACAACTCTGCCTCTCACCACAAGTCGTGGTGGCTCTTCAGGTCGCATGGGTGCTAAGCCTTGCATAGCCTGGGCATTTTTTCAGATCGATAAAGATGACCCAACTCGTGTTTAGAGATGAGCGTTGTTCTACTCGAACTGTTCGCCAATCTCAAATTCGAGCTGTTTTGGGCGGTGTTCGAGCCGGTCGGCAAACACGAACAATTTGAGAAAAATTCGGCTGTTCGAGGTTATGTTCGATAACTGTTCGTGCACCGAAATCATAACTGGATTTTTTCTCAGTAATGATGAAAATTAATGTTAATACGCAGTTTGAGTGTACAGCGGGGCGGGGGGAGGGGCAGGGGATGGATCTCTGCAGGAACAATGAAGATCTCCATTTTTTTTTCTCTTTCCCGCATTTGCAGTGGGGAGGTGCAATCTGTCAGCCTATCAGCAGCGCACACACGGAGCAAAGTGCTTTTTTTCACACAAGCAACGGCATGTGTGATTGGCAGTGTATGTCACATGTCCTTGCCCTATAAGACCAAGCCATTTTCCCCGTCGCCACCATTTTCTCACTGCTGCAGCTGCCTGTTAGACGGCACCGCTGTTGCTGTGTGCGCTATACCTTGTTAATTTCAAGCCAATTTTCGCACAAATATACAGATAGCTTGGGAGTAGGGAATAGTTGTGATTGCAGTCCTTTTAAGGACTAGGTTACAGCATTTCCTACGACTTTTATCAAGCAGGTCTGTGCTCTTAAATAGATAGATTGTGGGAGTAAAGACTAATTGTAATTGGAGTCCTTTTCAGGACTAGGTTACATCAGTTCCTATCAGTTTTTGCCAGGCAGGTCTGTGCCAGTGCTGTGCAAGTTTTTTTCACAGCATTTGGCTGAATCTAGCAAAGCTAATCCTTTTTGGCCTATTGCAGAGTGTGTTAGTCAGTGGAGTAGCCTATCTGTGTTGCAAGATATACCACCTGTGTATAGAATACCAATTTTTTTACTGCACCTAGTGAAGTAAAATCTTTTGGGCATAGCATCATTCTATTAGTCCATCTATACTGACCTCCATCAGGTTGCAAATTAAAAATAATTTTTTTCTGCATCTAGCTCTGAAAAAATATTTGGGCTTCTAGCAGTGTGTGGGACTTGGTCTATTAGTCCATCTATACTGACCTCCATCAGGTTGCAAATTAAAAATTAATTTTTTCTTCATTTATCTCTGAAAAAATATTTGGGCTTCTAGCAGCGTGTGGCACTTGTTCTATTAGTCCATCTATACTGACCTCCATCAGGTTGCAAATTAAAAATAATTTTTTTCTGCATCTAGCTCTGAAAAAATATTTGGGCTTCTAGCAGTGTGTGGGACTTGGTCTATTAGTCCATCTATACTGACCTCCATCAGGTTGCAAATGAAAAATAATTTTTTTCTTCATTTATCTCTGAAAAAATATTTGGGCTTCTAGCAGCGTGTGGGACTTGTTCTATTAGTCCATCTATACTGACCTCCATCAGGTTGCAAATTAAAAATAATTTTTTTCTGCATCTAGCTCTGAAAAAATATTTGGGCTTCTAGCAGTGTGTGGGACTTGGTCTATTAGTCCATCTATACTGACCTCCATCAGGTTGCAAATTAAAAATAATTTTTTTCTTCATTTAGCTCTGAAAAAATATTTGGGCTTCTAGCAGTGTGTGGGACTTGTTCTATTAGTCCTTCTATACTGACCTCCAGCAGGTTGCAAATTGAATATAATTTTTTTCTGCATCTAGCTCTGAAAAAATATTTGGGCTTCTAGCGGTGTGTGGGACTTGGTCTATTAGTCCATCTATACTGACCTCCATCAGGTTGCAAATTAAAAATAATTTTTTTCTGCATCTAGCTCTGAAAAAATATTTGGGCTTCTAGCAGTGTGTGGGACTTGGTCTATTAGTCCATCTATACTGACCTCCATCAGGTTGCAAATTAAAAATAATTTTTTTCTGCATCTAGCTCTGAAAAAATATTTGGGCTTCTAGCAGTGTGTGGGACTTGGTCTATTAGTCCATCTATACTGACCTCCATCAGGTTGCAAATTGAATAAAAAAAAATTCTGCATCTAGCTCTGAAAAAATATTTGGGCTTCTAGCGGTGTGTGGGACTTGGTCTATTAGTCCATCTATACTGACCTCCATCAGGTTGCAAATTAAAAATAATTTTTTTCTTCATTCAGCTCTGAAAAAATATTTGGGCTTCTAGCAGTGTGTGGGACTTGTTCTCTTAGTCCTTCTATACTGACCTCCAGCAGGTTGCAAATTGAATATAATTTTTTTCTGCATCTAGCTCTGAAAAAATATTTGGGCTTCTAGCGGTGTGTGGGACTTGGTCTATTAGTCCATCTATACTGACCCCCATCAGGTTGCAAATTAAAAATATTTTTTTTCTGCATCTAGCTCTGAAAAAATATTTGGGCTTCTAGCAGTGTGTGGGACTTGGTGTATTAGTCCATCTATACTGACCTCCATCAGGTTGCAAATTAAAAATAATTTTTTTCTTCATTTATCTCTGAAAAAATATTTGGGCTTCTAGCAGCGTGTGGGACTTGTTCTATTAGTCCATCTATACTGAAATCCATCAGGTTGCAAATTAAAAATATTTTTTTTCTGCATCTAGCTCTGAAAAAATATTTGGGCTTCTAGCAGTGTGTGGGACTTGGTCTATTAGTCCATCTATACTGACCTCCATCAGGTTGCAAATTAGAAATAATTTTTTTCTTCATTTAGCTCTGAAAAAATATTTGGGCTTCTAGCAGTGTGTGGGACTTGTTCTATTAGTCCTTCTATACTGACCTCCAGCAGGTTGCAAATTGAATATAATTTTTTTCTGCATCTAGCTCTGAAAAAATATTTGGGCTTCTAGCGGTGTGTGGGACTTGGTCTATTAGTCCATCTATACTGACCTCCATCAGGTTGCAAATTAAAAATAATTTTTTTCTGCATCTAGCTCTGAAAAAATATTTGGGCTTCTAGCAGTGTGTGGGACTTGGTCTATTAGTCCATCTATACTGACCTCCATCAGGTTGCAAATGAAAAATAATTTTTTTCTTCATTTATCTCTGAAAAAATATTTGGGCTTCTAGCAGCGTGTGGGACTTGTTCTATTAGTCCATCTATACTGACCTCCATCAGGTTGCAAATTAAAAATAATATTTTTCTTCATCTAGCTCTGAAAAAATATTTGGGCTTCTAGCAGTGTGTGGGACTTGGTCTATTAGTCCATCTATACTGACCTCCATCAGGTTGCAAATTAAAAATAATTTTTTTCTTCATTTATCTCTGAAAAAATATTTGGGCTTCTAGCAGCGTGTGGGACTTGTTCTATTAGTCCATCTATACTGACCTCCATCAGGTTGCAAATTAAAAATAATTTTTTTCTGCATCTAGCTCTGAAAAAATATTTGG
Organism: Phyllobates terribilis; assembly: GCF_046119375.1. Taxonomy (NCBI): domain Eukaryota; kingdom Metazoa; phylum Chordata; class Amphibia; order Anura; family Dendrobatidae; genus Phyllobates; species Phyllobates terribilis. Next base: position 292,103,884 of record NW_027362769.1, read on the forward strand.
GCTTCTAGCAGTGTGTGGGACTTGGTCTATTAGTCCATCTATACTGACCTCCATCAGGTTGCAAATTAAAAATAATTTTTTTCTTCATTTAGCTCTGAAAAAATATTTGGGCTTCTAGCAGTGTGTGGGACTTGTTCTATTTGTCCTTCTATACTGACCTCCAGCAGGTTGCAAATTGAATATAATTTTTTTCTGCATCTAGCTCTGAAAAAATATTTGGGCTTCTAGCGGTGTGTGGGACTTGGTCTTTTAGTCCATCTATACTGACCTCCATCAGGTTGCAAATTAAAAATAATTTTTTTCTGCATCTAGCTCTGAAAAAATATTTGGGCTTCTAGCAGTGTGTGGGACTTGGTCTATTAGTCCATCTATACTGACCTCCATCAGGTTGCAAATTGAATAAAAAATTTTTCTGCATCTAGCTCTGAAAAAATATTTGGGCTTCTAGCGGTGTGTGGGACTTGGTCTATTAGTCCATCTATACTGACCTCCATCAGGTTGCAAATTAAAAATAATTTTTTTCTGCATCTAACCCAGCCAATAGTTTTGGCCTAATACCACAGTTTGGCCACTCAGCTCTGCTCGGTTACCATCCATTGTTTTTTTGTGCAAACAACTCCAGAGTTGTGAATTAGTTATCCACCAAAATGAGTGGAAAAAGGCCTGCTGCTGGTGGAAAGGGGAATAGGCGTGTTGGGAAGGGGAAAAAAGGTTGTGTCCGTGGGGTAGGTGCAGAAGAAAGACCATCTTCCAGCCAAACTAAAATGTCTACTTCTTTTAGCGGACAATGTGATAAGATCCCTTTCTTACGGCCACGCCAATCGCTACAAATTCCAGATGAGGCACAAAAACAGCAGGTGCTTCAACGGATATCAAGTGCTCCTTTAAGTGGGCTCTCCTCCACATCAACTTCAACATCACAAATACTCCAGTCCTCAAAGGTGTCACCCAAATCGCACTTGCTTCCTCACAGCTCCCAAATCTCCAGCTGCCCGTCTGAGTATGAGGTAGAACAGATGGTTGAGTCTGCAGAGCTGTTTACTCATACTATAGCCTGGGAATCAGAGGTCGACTCCAGCGCTTCTGTGAATCCAGACGAGGAAATGATCTGCACTGATGCCCAGAATCTTTATGAGTCGGATCCAGGACCAGACGCAGAAGGTTCTGACCATAATGTAGACCCTCATTCCCAAACTGTAACTCCTGTTGGTGGAGACAATGAGGAAGACAATGATAAGACTCAAATACCTGATTGGAGCGACAACTTTAGTTTTTTGTCAGGGCAGGAACAGGTTGGCTCTGAGGACGACGGGTGTGATAACGCACAGGGTGATGATGATGAGGTCGGAGATCCCACTTACTGTCAACCCACAGTCAGCCAAGAGATGAGGTCAGCAGAGGAGGTGGAGGAAGATGCTAGTGACGACGAGGTCAGGTTGCGCCTTCCTGGACAGAGACGTAGTACTGGAAGCACGTCAACAACTGCATCCTCAAACACAACTCTGCCTCTCACCACAAGTCGTGGTGGCTCTTCAGGTCGCATGGGTGCTAAGCCTTGCATAGCCTGGGCATTTTTTCAGATCGATAAAGATGACCCAACTCGTGTTATCTGTAACATTTGTCAGCAAAAGCTAAGTAGAGGCCAAAAAATACATAGTTTGAGTACTTCATGCATGAACCGGCACATGGACATGAAGCATAAGTTGCAGTGGGAAGCTCAGTGTGCTACAATGCGGCCTAGCCGGCCGGTCCAACCACCGTCTGCCATATCTTGTGCATCCGCTGCCTCTTCATCCTCTGTGACTGGGGGGACAGCAGTCACACCTGTTTTGGGGCGCAGACCTGCCACCTCTTTACCCGCAACAGCCAGCGTGATTGGCAGGTCATCATTTTCTTTGCAGGTGGTAACACCAGCTGGTCTTGAGAGCTGTCCGACATCGATAGCACCACCTTTGGATGAAGGCAACCTAACATGTCCGCCTGCATCTTCCTCACAGACCGGCAGTTTGCCGGGGACACCCTTATCAACCCCGTCTAAGCACAATAGCCAGCCCTCGGTCCCTCAGATGTGGACAAGTAAAAGACCATTTCCTCCTAGCCATGAGAAAGCTAAGAGGTTGAATTTCACCATCTGCAAGCTTTTGGCTACAGAAATGCTGCCTTTCCGCCTGGTGGACACAGAGGATTTTCGAGACCTTATGTCCGTCGCAGTGCCCCAGTACCAGATGCCCAGTCGGCACTACTTCTCAAAGAAAGGTGTGCCTGCGCTCCACCAGCATGTCGCACACAACATCACCGCTTCTTTGAGAAACTCTGTGTGTGACAGGGTGCATTTCACCACAGACACTTGGACGAGTAGGCATGGACAGGGGCGTTACATGTCGCTGACTGGGCACTGGGTAACTATGGTGACAGCAGGACAAGGGGCTGCTGTCCAAGTCTTGCCGTCCCCACGAGTTGTGCGTCAATCCTCTTTATGTCAAAGTTCCTCCACTGCTTCTGCCTCCTCAACCTCCTCTCGGTCTTCCACCTGCACCCAAAGCCTGTCTGGTCATGCCACAAGCTTTCTAACTGCGCAGAAGGGATCCTGCACACCTCCTTACTATGCTGGCAGTAGGGCTCAACGTCATCAGGCGGTTTTTACATTGAAATGTCTGGGAAATGTGAGTCACACAGCTGAGGAGTTGTGGTCAGCTCTGGAGAACCAATTTCATGAATGGTTGTCTCCACTGGACCTGAAACCAGGGAAGGCAGTGTGCGACAATGCTGCAAACCTGGGTGCGGCCCTTCGCCGGGGCAATGTCACACACGTGCCTTGTATGGCTCACGTGTTGAACCTGGTTGTCCAGCAATTTTTAGCCCACTATCCCAGACTAGATGGCCTTCTGCAGAGGGCACGGTCGCTGTGTGCTCACTTCCGCCATTCGCATCCCGCAGCTCAGCGACTTACATCTCTACAGAAGTCGTTGGGCCTGCCACTTCACCGGCTAAAATGCGATGTGCCTACCCGGTGGAATTCAACTCTGCACATGTTGCAGCGACTGTGGCAGCACCGACAAGCCCTGGTGCAATACGTTCTGACGTATAGCCTGGGCCAACGAGATTCAGAGGTGGGGCAAATCACGCTGGAGGAGTGGTCTCAGATCAGGGACCTATGCACCCTTCTGCACAGTTTTGAAATGGCGACGAAGATGTTTAGTGCTGACGATGCCATTATCAGCATGACTATTCCGGTGATTTACATGCTGGAGCACATGTTAAACAGAATTCGGAGTCAGGTGGTGGCACAAGAGGAGGTGGAAGAAGTAGAGGAGGAGGAGTTGTATGCGGAAGGGCTAACATCTGCAAGGTCCAGACGGTCGGCAGCACCAAGGCGGCAGGCATGTGAGGGTGGGGGAGATGATTTTACCAGGGCGCATGGTAGCAGCCAAACTAGTGAGGAAGGTGCAGGAGCCCAGGAAGAAGTGGAGGACGAACTGATGGAAGACTCATCAGATGAGGGAGACCTTGATCACATTTCTGTTGTGCGAGGTTGGGGGGAGAGGACAGAGGAAGGAAGCATGATTGTTACCTCGCCACCAACACAACAGGGACTTGGTGCTCCTGGATGCGCAACACACATGAGTGCCTTCTTGCTGCACTACCTGCAACATGACCCTCGAATTGTGAGAATTAGAAATAATCCTGACTACTGGGTTGCCACACTGTTAGATCCCCGGTACAAAAGTAAATTTGCAGAAATTATTCCTGCCATAGAAAGGGATGCACGCATGCAGGAGTATCAGCAGAGACTGTTGCAGAATCTTACATGTGCTTTTCCACAAAATACCAGTGGTGCACGTAGTGAATCTCACAGTTCCAACTTGCCAACCGTGGGACCGTCAAGTGTTCAGCACTCAAACCGTAACAGAACCACAGTATCTGCTGGTAACATCAATTTTGCGGAATCATTTCACCACTTTTTTAGCCCATCCTTTGCAAGGCCACAGGAGACAAGAAGTCTGACACATAGTCAACGCCTAGAGACGATGGTACAGGAGTATCTCCAAGTAAACATTGAAGCCACGACTGTGTCACTGGACCCTTGCTCTTTTTGGGCTTCCAATCTGGATAAATGGCCGGAGCTAGCCACTTACGCCTTGGAGATCTTGTCATGCCCCGCAGCCAGCGTTCTGTCTGAACGTGTGTTCAGCGCTGCTGGTGGTGTGCTGACAGATAAGCGCACGCGGCTCTCCACTGATAATGTAGACAGACTCACGTTCATAAAGATGAACAAATCATGGATCCGAAACGACTTTTCTACCCCTGTGTCATCCTGGGGAGAGTAAAAGCTTGATGATTGGTTAAAATCACCCTACCAACCGTTTTAAGCTTTCAAATTACTAATCATGTTTATCTGTATCTTGACTGGAAAATAATTTGGGCTTTGTAGCAGTGTGCAGCACTGATCCTATTAGGCCATCTATAATAAGCTTCACCAGATTTAAAATTAAAAATAATTTTTAGCTGCATCTAGCCCGGAAAATAATTTTGGGGCTCCGAGATGCGCAAGACACATAAGTGCCTTCTTGCTGCACTACCTGCAGCATGACCCTCATATTGTCAGAATTCGAAGTAATCATGACTACTGGGTTGCCACACTCTTAGATCCCCCAAACTTTTCGATCAACCTTTTCATTTTAATAAAGACCAAAAAATGGTCATTTTTGAAATTATAAGCATTAGCAGGTTGTTAGAAACTGAAATCAAACAGTTTTCAACTCAAAACTTTATTCTAGGTGATGTTACATTTTCACATAGGACCCCTTGTTCGAAAGGAGCTTCTGAACTCTCTCGTCCATTGAATTTGTCAGGTTTTGGATGGTTTCTGCTTCAATTGTTTTGCATGAGGACAGAATACCCTCCCAGAGCTGTTGCTTAGATGTGAACTGCCTCCCGCCATCATAGACACTCCTTTTAATGATGCTCCAAAGGTTCTGAATGGGGTGGAGGTCAGGGGAGCATGGGGGTCACACCATAAGTTTGTCTCCTTTTATGCCCATATCAGCCAGAGATGCAGATGTTTTATGTGCAGCATGAGATGGTGCATTATCATGCAGAAAAATGATCTTGCTGTGAAATACAAGGTTCTTCTTCTTGAACCATGGCAGGAAGTGCTGTTTGAGAAAATCCACATACATTATGGAGTTCATCTTTAGCGCCTTCAGGGATCCTAAAGGGGCCGACAATCTCTCTCCCCATGATTCCAGCCCAAAACATTACTCCACCTCCTCCTTGTTGGCGCTGTAGCCGTGTTTGCGTGGGGTGTCCATCAACCAGCCATCCTCCACTCCATCCATCTGGACCATCGAGCGCTGCACGGCACTCATCCGTGAACAAAACAGTTTTGAAATCAGTCTTCATGTAATGTTTGGCCCACTGGAGCCGTTTCTGCTTGTGTGAAGTGGATAGAGGAGGTCGACAGGATGGCGTATGCACAGCTGCAAAATTCTGAAGGACCCTGCATCTTGTTGTTCGGGGGACGTTGGAGGCACAAGCAGCTTCAAAAACTTGTCTGCTGCTATGACAAGGCTTTTTTGCCGCTGCTCTTTCAACCTGACGTAATTGCCTGTAGGAAAGAGTCCTCAATTTGCCCTTATCAGCACGCACACGTGTGTACTGTGAATCAGCTACATACTTCTTGATTGCCAAGACACTTCATCCTGATCATCGCACAATGTTGATTGTAGTCATGCCTTGACCTAAACACTCCACAATTTGTTGCTTCTCAGCAGCCGACACATCCTTTTTCTTTCCCATTTTGGCAGAAAATGTAGGCTGCTTAATAATGTGAGAGAGCCTTCTTAAGTAGTCTTGCCTTTCATTGGACACACCTGCCAAACTAATTAGCACAGGTGTCTGCAATTGCTTACAGTGATATAAAGAGCCCTGACACACATCACCATCAATGAGTTTAACTGACAAACAAACAAATTCTTCCCTTATCACTCCTAAACACTTTTTGCATAATAATTTGGAAGGCGGTGTACATGTGCTTTTCCACAAAACACCAGCGGTTCACGTAGTGAATCTTACAGTTCTAACTTGCCAACCGTGGTCTGTATGGAATTGTTCAATAAAGGGCCCAAAATTAAGATAACATAGATGGGAGAGGTCTCTATGAATAGAAATTCCTAAGTATTTGATACCCTGTGAGGGCCAGGCAAAGGGAAAGTTGGACTGGATGGAATCCTATATGGATTTGGGGAGGGAGACATCGAGGGCCTCAGACTTCGCTGCATTGATTTTAAAATTTTACCATGTAACAAAGTGATCTATTTCAGCCATAACAGCATGGATGGATATATGTGATTGAGTGATATATACTAGGACATCATCAGCAAATAGAGAGCACTTGTACTCGGTGCCTCCCACCTCAATCCACCTAATATTGGGGTTATGGCGAATTGATGAGAGCAGGTGCTCCGTCACTAGGATGTATAAGAGAGGGGACAGAGGACATCCCTGCCTTGTCCCATTGGTGATTGTGAAAGGTGATGAAAATGTTCTGACGCACCCCCTGGGCCTTGGGACACCCGGAGCCGGACCCTTTTTGGTGGATGCTGGTGGTTGTAGTCTTCGTGGCGGCGACCCGGTTCCGTGGCTCAGGGCGGTCAAACCAGTGGCGGAACTATTTATGTGGTTTTGATGTTTAAATGTCTGACTACGCCACCCGTGGATTGCGGTCAGAGTGAACCGCCGCTACAGGGCAGACCACTGAGGCTGGTGTTGTGGGTGCAGCAGAGCGTAGCATAACTCCCCACGGGAGGAGTATAGCCTCAGGGCAGTGTATGCGGAGGATGGGGGTGATGGTGCAGGGCAGCAGCAGTAACGACACGGAGTCAGTGATACAGTCCAGGGCCTTTACTCACAGTTCTTATTATCCAGACCACGTCTGCAGGTAACGGCTGCCCACGTCGTACTGTGCTCACCAGGTGAGGGGCTCAGACAACTCCCAGATAACTTTGGAGCACTTCACAGGACCCCCTTTGTGTGTCCTTTGTCTGGCCTTTCTTACCAACACTTCTGTCCGGCTGCCTCGGGCCTCCTCTTGGTAAACTTGGCGCCAGTTTCCCTGACCCTATGTGGTGCCTTCCTAGCGGGTGTAGCGAGGGGCTGCACCACATAAAATGTCAGAGCCTCCGGTTTCTAGCTGAGGGTCGTTTCCTGCCTCCACTAGTTCGGGGACCGGTCTCCCCCTTTGGCCTGACCCCTCCGCGCAGGTGGATTCGGGCGTGCGGTGGCGACTCGCCCGTCCGCACCCCTGGGATCCCTTCATTCCTCCTTCCTGGAGCCTTCTCCGCTCCTCTTCCTTCCTTCTCCCTCTTCCAGGCCTGGGCCTCTGTTACTAGGCCCGCCTCCGGAGCAGAGCTCATGCAGAGCCCCTGCTCCCTGCCACTTCTGCTCAGACTTCTCTGCACTGAACTAAGATGGTGCCCACCTTTTATACTCCCTTCTCAATGCACCCAGGAACTGCTTCCTCCCTGCTCCTGCACTACAGGGTTCCCCTTCCTCAGTGTTCCCTCCCCCCACTCCAGCCAGGGACAGGGACTGTCGTGCCCATCTCAGGGGCATATTGGTCGCCCTGCCCCACGGCAATGTGGTGTAATGCATGCAGGTGTCGGGTCCTGATCCACACTCCATCCTTACCTGAGAGTGAGATATCACACCTCTGGGTGAGGTGCAATACGTCTGTAGCAACCGAGCCCTCAGGGTGCTACAGTTCCATTTACCTTCAGCCTAGGTGACGTATTGCGATACAGGGCCGTGATTTTGGCTATAAAAGGGTCCCCTAGACCCCTACCCCAAGCTTTTTAAGAGAATCATATATGGCGTGCCAGGAGACTCTATGGAATGCTTTCTCAGCATCCAACGAGAGTATCTAATTACAAATTTTTAACTGCATCTAGCCCAGGAAATACTTTGTGCCTAGTAGCAGTGTCTGCTAGTCAGCGGATTATCCCGGCTGTTAAGCAAGCTACACCACCTGTAGTTTAGACACTTAATTTTTTCAAAGGAAATGCTTCGGGACCATGGGATACTCAGTGAAGAGCATCAGGAGGCACCCCAAGGCATAGGGGCTGGGACTGGCAGTAGGATGCCTTGCGGTGGACAGCCGAGCTCGATCCTTATAAAAGCTTTTTAACTGCAGCAGCTTTAGTGGACGCTACTGGAGCTGGAATTACGCGGCTGCTGGCATGAGACTTGCCCTCCAATAGATCCTTGTAAATGGATTTAAAGTGTATTCATTCAAATTAGAGAGACAATTTAAATTAAAAAGCTTAGAGCTGCCTCCACCACAGGGGGGCTCGCTCGACCCACCAGCGGACAGGCACCAGTATTGGGAGAGGGGGGCTGGCCATCAGGGTTCACCGCGGCTCTGGCACAAACCCGGCGACACGGAGGTGGCACGGGCAGGAGCGGACTGGCCGTGTCGGCTTCTCACTTTTTGGATTTTAGAAGGGCATGACATGCCTATATCTGTGTCTCCCCCTCCTTTTACTCCTCCACCTCTTTTATTTTCGCATGACTATATGTACTTGTCACTTTTCCATGTGTTAGTTGTGTCTTCTGAGCAGTTTGTCAGCTTTTGGACACCTTTGAAGGTGTTTTCTATGTGTTTCTATGTGTTTTTGCTTGCCTGCCATTGGTTTTAACGGTGTTCGAAGGTGTTCGACGAACAGTTCGACGAACAGTTCGGCGAACACACGGGTGTTCGACGAACCGAACCGAACTCGAACACTACGGGGGTGGCTCAACACTACTGGCTACCCCAGAACTCAGGGGAGTCACATACCCTAAGTGACTTTAGGGAAAGACTGGATAGCCTCTTCCAGGTATACCCCCTCACAGAAGAGCAAAAAGTGAGCATCCTGGTGGCCCAGTTAATCGGGGCAGCAAAAGGGAGGTAAAGTCCTGGCCACCTAGGAAGAAGTGGACTGTCAGAGAAATACTAGCCCGGCTTAAAGACACATTTGATACCCGCACCTCAGCAGAAATAAAGATCAGATTTTACGGGTGCAAACAAAGGGCACATGAAAGTATTAGAGAATATGCTCTAAATCTACAAGAGGCCCTGAGAGCCATTAAGCAGGCAGACCCTGACAGCGTGGGGAATGAAGACAAGCTGTTGACCGAACAATTTATTGAGGGTCTACTGTGCAATGCCCACCGAACCCAGTTGCGGGCAATGGCCTTACAGGACCCTGACCTGGACTTTGCACAGTTCAAGGACAGAGCCATCCGGGTGCTCCGAGAATCGGCACCAGGTGGCGCTGTGACCCACAGGCGCCCTGCTATCACTTCTCACCAGGACGCGGCGCCCTTGTCTGCAGGGCCTGTGGGAGCTGATGTGCAGGCTTTGAACAATAACCCGGCTACAGACCTGCACCATCAGGTCCAAGAGCTGACTAAGAGCGTTGCCGCGCTAACCTGAACTGTGCAGTCTTTACAGGTCTCTTCTCCAGAAAAGATCGAGCTGGCATCCGGACCGGAGGACGTCCCATGGCGCCGACTGAGGAGGACCCCACCGGCCAGAAGAAGACCCAGCGACCGTTACAACGAGGGCGGACAACCCATCTGCCGCTGCTGCAATCAACCCGGACATATGGCAAGGTACTGTCATTTAAACGGGCACAACCTGGGGTAGAGGGCCAACCCCCAGGCATAAGATCATCAAGCCCATCGAACTGGCGTGATAAATACGTAGGGGGACGTCCGCTCTAGCCTGTGGTACTGGATGGCATTCCTATCAGTGCCCTACTAGACACTGGGTCACAGGTGACTACCTGTTAGAACCTTGCTGTTAGGTTTTTTTTCCTTTGCTGGTCACATGACCTTGTTGGCCTATTTAATCCTGCTCCGCCCTTCTGGCTTTGCTGGACTTCATTGTATATCCACTTTCTAGCTAGCCTGTGCTCTGTATCTAACTCTGTTAGTTTGCTTGGTCTACGGACCTCTAGGTTCTATCTATTTTGTTTGTTCGTCTGTCTGCTACTATTTCTGTTAGGAGGTGTCCCATATTCCTCCCAGTCCTTAGTACTTGTAGGGATTCCCTCCCCAAATCTATAGGTCTCCGTACAGACTAGATTAGGACTTTAGCAGGTCTGATCGCAGGATCAGGTTCCCTGTTACATCGTAGGGATTCAGCTGAGTCTTATAGTAGGGACAGATCTCCTCTCTTTCCTTAGCTTTGGTAGCAGAACATAACAGTAAGTCCAGCCTGTAAATTCTCTAAGGAAAGATTTTTTTTTTTTTGTTCCATCATGGTGTCGGTTCAGGATTTGGCTAAACACCTGCAGGGACTCTCTCTGGAAGTGGCCGAGCTCCGTCAGCACGTGAGTAACTGTCCTGGAGCATATTTCTTGGAGCCTAAGGTATGTTTGCCGGATTTATTTTTTGGTGAACATCGAGAATTTTTTTCATTTAAAAATGCTTGCTTATTGTATTTTCGTTTGAGACCCAAGTCCTCTGGGGATGAATCCCAGCGCGTAGGGTTCATAATGTCACTTTTGCGCAAAGAGCCTCAGGAGTGGGCCTTTTCTTTGCAACCTAGTGATACATGCTTCAGATCAGTGGATAGTTTTTTTTCTGCTTTAGGACTATTATATGATGATCCTGACCGTGTGGCATCAGCTGAGACTGAGTTGAGACGTTTAAAACAAGGATCAGGTAATATGGAAAAATATTGTACACATTTTCGTCGTTGGTCCACTCAAACAGGGTGGAACGATTCTGCTCTGAAAAGTCTATTTCTTGCTGGGCTCAGTGAAAAGGTTAAAGACCTGCTAATTGCTTATCCTACACCTGAGGATTTGCAACAGGCTATGCAATTAGCTATACGGGTGGACAGAAGACTGCGTGCTAGGGTTAATGAGAGCAAATCCTCTGCTATGTCAGTTTCTGGTTATGATATTGTGTGTACTAACAGTGGTGAACCGATGGAGATTGGATCGGTGGCACCTCGCTCTCAAGAAAAACACCGTCGTTTTTCAGAAGGCTTGTGTTTCTATTGCGGGAAATCTGGTCATTTGATTAAAGGCTGTGAGCTTCGTATGAAGAAAGAAAAAAAAATGGTCAGTCACGCCCGTATTGCCTGTTTAAATTCCAAGGGTATATTTTTAGCTGCTTCCACGATTGCTCAGGAAAAATTAATGGAATTTCGGGTGTTTGTTGATTGCGGGTCTACACTGAATGTTATTGATGGGGGATTCGTGGAAAAACTCAATTTAAAACCTGAACCTTTATCATCCCCCATTGCTGTGGTTTCTGTGGATGGTTCCCCTTTGAAGAATATTACTCTCAAGGTCAGTGAATTTCCTCTCACTATTAATGGTGTTCACCATGAGAAATTGGATTTGGTAGTGTTGAATAACTTGCCTTCTCCAGTAATATTGGGTTTGCCCTGGTTAAAATTTCACAATCCTGTACTGGATTGGTCTACCAGTGAAATTAAATCCTGGAGCCATAAATGTTATGACAAGTGTTGTAACGGGCGTATTGCAGCTTTGGATAGGGGAGAATTGCCTGTTCCTATTCAGGATTTTTGGAGAGTTTTTTCTGAGAAAGAATCGCAGGTTTTGCCTCCCCATAGAGACTATGATTGTTCTATTGAATTTGTCCCTGGAGCGACTCTTCCTAAAAGTCGTTTATTTAACCTTACTATTCCTGAGAGGAAGGCTTTGGAGGAATACATACAGACAAGTTTGGCCGCCGGTCACATTAGGCCCTCTAAGTCTCCTGTGGCGGTTGGATTTTTTTTTGTAAAAAAAAAGGACGGCGGTTTACGTCCTTGTCTGGATTTTCGTGAGATTAACAAAATTACGGTACGCAATCCTTACCCACTGCCATTGATTCCTGATCTGTTTAACCAGTTATTGGGGGCCAAGTGGTTCTCTAAAATTGACCTTAAGGGGGCATACAATCTGTTGCGCATGAAGGAGGGTGATGAATGGAAGACTGCTTTTAACACTCCTGTGGGTCATTTTGAGAATCTGGTTATGCCTTTTGGTCTTACTAATGCTCCTGCATTTTTTCAGAATCTGATTAATGACATCCTTAGACCTTTGATCGGTAAAAATGTGGTTGTGTATTTGGATGACATTTTGATTTATTCGCCAGATCTGGAGTCTCATTGGCGGAGCGTGCGTGAGGTATTACAGTTATTAATGGACAATTCGCTTTTTGCTAAGCTGGAGAAATGTGAGTTCGCTGTACAGAGAATTAGTTTTTTGGGCTACATTATCTCCAGCAAAGGTTTTGAGATGGATCCGGTTAAGGTTCAGGCTGTGCAGGAATGGCCTAGGCCTATTGGTTTGAAATCAATACAGAGGTTTTTGGGTTTCGCCAATTACTATAGAAAATTCATAAAAAATTTTTCTAGTATTGTCAAACCTCTGACTGATCTCACCAGGAAAGGTGCTGATGCGGTTCAGTGGTCTTCTGAGGCCATTGAAGCTTTTGTGTATCTCAAGGAGAGGTTCACCTCTGCTCCCATCCTTATGCAGCCTGATGTTACTAGGCCGTTTTTGGTTGAGGTTGATGCTTCCTCTGTGGGGGTTGGCGCAGTATTGTCTCAGGATAACGGGGATGGATTACATCCCTGTGCATTTTTTTCAAAAAAATTTTCGGAGACTGAATTGAATTACGATATTGGTAATCGGGAATTATTGGCTATTAAACTCGCATTTGAACACTGGCGCCACTTCTTGGAAGGTGCGGAATTTCCCGTTCAGGTTCTTACGGATCATAAAAATCTGATATATCTTGACGCTGCCAAGCGCCTGAATGCCCGTCAGGCTAGGTGGGCACTGTTTTTCTCGCGGTTTAATTTCTCCGTTACTTACATCCCTGGTACTAAGAATGTTAAGGCGGATGCCTTGTCTCGCAGTTTTTCTCCCATAGTCGGTGCTGAGAAAGAGGAAAACATTTTACAAGAAGGTGTTGTGATAGCTGCTTTAGACTCCGTTTTGGAAGATGAGATTCTTAAAGCTCAGGAGAATGCCCCATCTAACACTCCTCATGGGAGGTTGTTTGTGCCTGGGACCTTTAGGAGAGATTTGTTTGTTGAGTGTCACGAATCTCGGTTGGCAGGTCATCCCGGAATCTCTGAGACCAAGAGACTGGTGGGTCGCAGTTTTTGGTGGCCTGGATGGCAGAAGGAAGTCATTAAGTGGGTGCGCCAATGTACTATATGTGCTAGATCTAAGTCCTCACATACTCCTGCTGCGGGGTTGCTTTGTCCTTTGGAGGTCCCCAGTGCTCCTTGGACACATTTGGCTATGGACTTTATAACTGACCTTCCCCCCTCTGAGGGTTTTACTGTCATCTGGGTGGTCGTGGACCGTTTTAGCAAGATGTGTCACATGGTTCCCTTCGTCAAACTGCCCTGCGCTAAAACTCTCGCTAAGGCCTTTGTCAAGGAAATTGTCAGACTTCATGGCGTTCCTACTGACATTGTTTCTGATAGGGGTCCTCAGTTCGTGGCTCGTTTTTGGCGTGCCTTTTGTGACAGGTTGGGAATTCATTTGTCGTTTTCGTCCGGATATCATCCTGAATCTAATGGCCAGACAGAAAGGAAAAACCAGGATGTTGAGCAGTTCTTGCGTTGTTTTGTGGCAGACAATCAAGAGGGGTGGTCTGAGTTTCTGCCACTTGCCGAATTTGCTCTGAACAATCATACATCTTCTTCTGCTGGTTGTTCGCCTTTTTTTTGTTGTTCTGGGAGACATCCGTCGTTTGGGTCGTTCTCCAAGTTGGGATCTGCCGTGCCTGAGGAGGAGAATTTTTCCGGTGATTTGGAAAGAGTTTGGACGGATGTGCGTGGTAATCTTCAGGAGGCCAACAGAAAATCTAAAGACTACTTTGATAGGAAACGACAGGAGGTTTTGTTCGCTGTTGGTGACATGGTTTGGTTGTCCTCTAGGAATCTGCGGTTGAGGATTCCTTCTAAGAAATTGGGTCCCAAGTTTGTAGGGCCCTTTAAGGTGCTTCAGGTTGTCAACCAATCTGCTGTTAGGTTGGAGGTTCCTACCTCCTGGAGAATTAATCCGGTCTTTCATGTCTCTCTGTTAAAAAAAGCTGTTGTGTCGGATGGTGACGCCTCTGCCTCTGTTCCTCCGGTGGTGGAGGACGGGGAATATGAAATTTCTCGCATCCTTGACTCTAGACGGTATAGAGGTAGTTTGCAGTATCTTGTGGCCTGGAAAGGTTTCGGACCCGAGGATAACTCTTGGGTGAGGTCAGATGATGTTTCCGCGTCCAGACTTATCAGAGCGTTTCACAGGAGATTTCCTGATAAGCCTGGTCCTAGGGGATCCGGAGGATCCTCTTAGAAGGGGGGGTACTGTTAGAACCTTGCTGTTAGGTTTTTTTTCCTTTGCTGGTCACATGACCTTGTTGGCCTATTTAATCCTGCTCCGCCCTTCTGGCTTTGCTGGACTTCATTGTATATCCACTTTCTAGCTAGCCTGTGCTCTGTATCTAACTCTGTTAGTTTGCTTGGTCTACGGACCTCTAGGTTCTATCTATTTTGTTTGTTCGTCTGTCTGCTACTATTTCTGTTAGGAGGTGTCCCATATTCCTCCCAGTCCTTAGTACTTGTAGGGATTCCCTCCCCAAATCTATAGGTCTCCGTACAGACTAGATTAGGACTTTAGCAGGTCTGATCGCAGGATCAGGTTCCCTGTTACATCGTAGGGATTCAGCTGAGTCTTATAGTAGGGACAGATCTCCTCTCTTTCCTTAGCTTTGGTAGCAGAACATAACACTACCCTCCCGTACGTGCTCTTCAAGTGGTACTGGAATGACTCGGACTTAACCCGCTTCCCAGATGACGACCTGAGCATTATCGCCAGCAATGATCAGCCCGTGCCACAGATAGGATTTAGAGAGGTGACCATAAAGGTCGGTAAGGTTGAACTGCCGGCACAAGGACTAATCATTGTGGACATTGACCGTCGCGAGAGTCACCCAAAAATAACCCTAGGTACTAACGTAATCGAAAACTGTCTTGCAGAGGTGATTCTTATTTTGCAACAGGTTGCCAAGAACACCAGTTCCAGCCAGCAGTGTGTCCTCCAAAAAGAGATCCGGCCACTGATGAAACGGCAACAGGTGGAACTATCTGGTGGTGAGATTGGTAGCGTGAGAATGTGTGACCTGTTCCCTATTGCCATGCCCCCGAAAAGTGAGATGATGATTTGGTGCCGGGCAGCTATTGGTCTAAGAGGTAGAGACTACCAAGCAATGGCAGAACCCGTCTACTCAGACAGTAGGCCCACCATTTTGACAGCATGGGGGGTGGTCGATGTACGCCATGGGAGGGTGCCCGTCCGCATCATAAATATCGGGGAGAGAGAAGTATACCTGCCCCGGTATGCCACGCTAGCCAAATTGTTCACCATCAAACAGAACTCTGTACAGGCCGTGGAACCCTTGCCTCCATCTCAACCAGAGGAAGGTAACGGCTCTAAGAAACCAATGGAGGACTGGTGTCAGCAACTGCATTTGGGTACTGACTCTACTCCCTCACACCAAAAACAGGGAGTCTATCGGGTGATTCAAGAGTACGAGAGAGTGTTTAGTTAACACCCGCTGGACTTCGGGCGAGTAAAGGGGGTAGAACATCACATCCCCACGGGAGACCATCTTCCCATAAAGGAGAGATACCGACCCGTACCCCCTGCACACTATCAACACGCCAAGGGGATGCTTAAAGACATGAAGGAGGCTGGGGTAATTAGGGACAGCTGTAGCCCCTGGGCAGCTCTACTAGTCCTAGTGAAAAAGAAAGACAACACCATGAGAATGTGTGTAGACTACAGGAAGGTCAACCGTATCACACACAAAGATGCGTACCCGTTACCAAGGATAGAAGAGTCCTTAGCTGCATTAAAATCTGCTAACTTCTTCTCTACTTTGGATCTCACTAGCGGGTACTGCTAGGTTCCTGGAGCAGAGGCGGACCGGGAGAAGACCGCATTCACCACCCCGATGGGACTCTGCGAATTTAACTGTATGTCGTTCGGGCTCTGCAATGCACCAGGAACCTTCCAACGGTTGATGGAATGCTGTCTGGGACACCAGAACTTCGAGACGGTCCTATTATACCTGGACGATGTCATCGTCTATTCCAATACCTATGAGGACCATCTGGAACACCTGGCAGAAGTGTTTGAAGCCCTGTCAAACTATGGCCTAAAGGTAAAACCCTCAAAGTGTCATCTACTGAAGCCAAAGGTACAGTACCTGGGACACGTGGTGAGTGCTGACGGAGTGGCTTCCGACCCTGATAAGATCACCATGATTAAAGACTGGCCAAGACCCTCCAGCATAAAGGAGGTGCGGCAGTTGCTCGGGTTGGTAGGCTACTACCGAAGATTCATTCCCAGTTTCACCAGAAAGGCAGCTGCTATGCAGGACCTCCTGATAGGCCAGTCCAGGAAGGCCAAAAACCAGAAGCAGCCCTTCAAGTGGGAAAAGCTAGAAGAGGAGTCCTTCCGCCAGCTGAAGATGGCCCTCACGGGGGATAAAATCCTGGCGTACCCTGATTACAGCCAGCCCTTTATCCTCCCCATGGACGCAAGCAACATTGGGCGAGGAGCCTTACTGTCCCAGATCCAGCAGGGGAGAGAACGGTTAATTGCTTACGCCAGCCGAAAATTGCGACCCACAGAAAGAAACCCTGAGAATTACAGTTCATTCAAGCTAGAGTTCCTGGCAGTGGTGTGGGCAGTAGCCAAACATTTTAAGCATTACCTTGCCTCTTCCAGGTTCACCGTGTACACGGACAACAACCCGTTGACACACCTGGACACTGTAAGACTTGGTGCCCTGGAGCAGAGATGGATGGCCCGCCTGTCCAACTATGAATTCACGATCAAATACCGGGCAGGACACTCCAATACCAACGCGGACGCCCTGTCCAGAATGCCAAACCTACTGGAAGAAGGGGAAGATCCAGAAGAATTGGAAGAGATCGAACTCCCTGCGTTTCACTGTCATGGGATTACCCAGTATTCCCACCGTGTAAGGGGCAAGCGATCCGCTACGTTCAACCCCTTACCCCATTACAGCTGGGCGGAGACGCAAGACAGTGACCCCGCAGTCCGTCTGGTGAAGGAGATGCTGACCCAGGCTGATGCCCGCCTGGACCCAGACGCTCCAGAAGAGACCAAGCAACTGTGGACGGAAAAAAGCAGACTGTTTCTTTACAAGGAGAAGTTGTGCCGCAGAGTGGTCAATTCCCGGACAATGAACTGATCTGGCAGGTTGTGGTACCGAGACGGGACGCAGCTATGGTGCTGGAGGCCTACCACAATGGGGCAGGGCACTTCAGATGGAAGAAGCTGGAGTTCCTGCTGCGTTAACGGTTCTACTGGATAGGCATGAGAGGAGCCATGGAGAGATGGTGTAGAGACTGTGGCCCGTGCAATCTAAGAAGAAGGGACCGTGCCAGCCAGAGGACTCCCCTGCAGCCCATCCTCACCAGGCAGCCACTGGAACTGGTCGCTCTGGACCATGTTAAACTGGCTCTAAGCAGAAGCGGGTATGTCTACGCCCTAACCATCGTGGATCACTACTCCCGGTTCCTGGTGGTGGTCTCTGTCAAAGACTTGACGGCTCAGACAGCAGCCAGAGCCTTCCAGCTGCACTTCTGCTGCCCACACGGTTACCCGGACCAAGTACTGACGGACCAAGGACCAGCCTTCGAAGAGGAGGTCTTCCAGGAGTTCTGCAACCTGTATGGCTGCAAGAAGATAAGAACAACGCCCTATCACCCCCAAACCAATGGACTCTGCGAGAAGATGAACCAGGTGGTGATAGATCTGCTAAAAGCATTGCCCCTGGAAGAACGCAGTCTGTGGCCTGAGAAACTGCCCGATCTGGTGGACCTGTATAACCACATCCCGGTAGGTTCCACCAACTGTACCCAGGTTTACCTAATGCGAGCAAGACCTGGTAAGCTGCCTGTTGGCCTGGATATGGGAGTCCTGGCACCCGAGGACACCTCGCCAGAGGCAGACTGGGATACAGAACGGCAGCAGCAGTACCGGAAAGTACAGGAGAGCGTCGAGTGAAGTCTCTGTCAATCAAGAGAAAGGCAGGAGAGGACTTATAACCAACATGCTCCCGCTGTTCCCCTGGTACCTGGAGAGCAGGTCTTGAAAAGAAAAAGGCGGCTCCATAAGTTGGACGACCAGTGAGAAAAGGACCCGTACACCGTACTGCCCTCAAGCCACAATAATCCAAAGGTGTACGTCATCAGCAGGGATGGAGGAGAGACCACAGCCACTGTCTCCAGAGACCACCTGAAAAAGTGCCCCGAGAAGTTGCAAAGCACGGATGAAGATCAGGAAGACCCTCAACCCATAGAGGAAAAGGAGGAAATGATCTGCACCATACTCGGATACTTTCCCCGGTCCTGGACACAAGTAAACAATGCTATCGTGGTGCCTGTCCTCACTTTTCTCCAGCCAGCCCCTCAAGTGCCTACTGAAGACCAGGTAGAGCTGGAAGAGCAGCCGGCCCAGGAGGCAGAAGAGTCCACACCAGCAGCGCAGGAGGATCAACCCTCTGCTAGTAGTGAGCCTGCCGTGCCCCTAGTGAGCCAAAGAGTACGCAGACAGTTGCTCAGCTTACCCATAACACCTCCTACACCCTGTAGTGCACGACCAGTTAGTGAGCTCCGTAGGTCCACTAGAGTCACAAGAGGTCAGATGCCCGCTCGATGGAGAATATAAAGTAATGTACTGTAAATTTACCTGTTTCTTGAAAATGTTTACGGTTTTTGTTGCTGCCTGTTATTAATTATGTTTCTCAGTTACCCTGCAGATTTCTATGGACTAACAGGTTATGGACGCTGGATAACCGGAACAATCTTGTAGATAGTTGCACATTGTGCCTCTTGCGAAGACGGCCGCGGAAGAGAAAACCTGTCTGGCGTGGCCTCCTTGCGGCCCAAAGTAGCTAGCTTCAACCTTGCAGCCACGCCCAAGGCCAACGCAAGGGGTTTTCTTTGGACAGGTCCCCTACCTTGCTTAAAACTTCACCTTGGGTGATATGGACACCCGGTTACGGAAATGCCGTGACCACAAAATGTACTTTTTCATGTTGTCTTGTTATTGTTATGCCCTACATTTATGTTTCTTTAAAAATATGTTTAGTCCCGGAGTACTAAATTTTGCTAGGGGGGAATGTGGCACCCCAGGGGTCTGGTTACCACAGTAATAGAAATATTACGTCTGAGAGCAAGTGGGAGGTTTCTCTGGTCAGGAGCCCTAAGCATGCAACACCGCCCGCCCAGACCTGGGAGGGGAGGAATCTGCCATTATAAACTGGGTCTGGGGCGGGATTGGGTCAGTCAGAGCCTGGAGAGGGAAAGCAAGAACTAGGAGCTCTGTAGGAGCAGGAGCGAGTGCAAGGGGCTGGAAGCTAGATAGCTCGCCCTGGCTGAAGACATTAAGACCGGACACGGAGTACGAGGCTGTGAGGACATCCAGGTCCAGCAGCAGAATCCAACCGGCAGGGGATTCCATGTCCTCTGGCCAGAGAAGCCCGGAGGCACGGTCACAAGCAAGGGACCAGCACCGCCATCGTGAAGCGGAGGCTAACAGAAGGCCCCAAGTCACCGGCCGTACGGGTGAGCACCACACGGTATACTCAGGGACGTGGGCTACTTCTACCCGCACACCGCAAGGTAGCCAGGAAAGAGTACAGATAGATGGGGAGGCCTACAACTCCACCTGGCCAGGGGAGATCCTGCTAGGTCTCAGACTGACCAGGCCTCTACTGCTAGCCAGTACTCCCGGGAGGGTCTGCTTTATAACATCAGTAAAGACCCTGAACTGCACTGCACGGACTCTGAGTTATTCCTGCTGCGCTCGTGCACCATCACTCCCATCATCCACACTAATTGCCCTGAGGCTATACTCCTCCCGTGGGGAGTCATCCCGTTCTTAGCTGCACAAACAACACCAGCCTCAGCGGTCTGCCTTGCAGAGGCGGACCCCACTGACCGCAATCCTCGGGTGGCGTAGTCGGACTATTATC
Source organism: Phyllobates terribilis (assembly GCF_046119375.1). Lineage (NCBI taxonomy): Eukaryota > Metazoa > Chordata > Amphibia > Anura > Dendrobatidae > Phyllobates > Phyllobates terribilis. Next base: position 292,123,975 of record NW_027362769.1, read on the forward strand.
TCACTAATAAGACTGCCCCTGAATTGACCACCCTGGGCACGGACCGGGTCAGCGCCACGGAGACTATAACCCCCAGTGATCCGGCCCCGGGTATTCCCTGCGCAACACAGGCCCAGGGGGCGCGTCAGATGCAGGCGGACATGTTAGGTTGCCTTGATCCAAAGGTGGTGCTATCGATGTCAGACAGCGCTGAACACCAGCTGGTGTTTCCATCTCCAAAGAAAATGATGACCTGCCAATCACGCTGGCTGTTGCGGGTAAAGAGGTGGCAGGTCTGCATCCAAAAAGAGGTGTGATTGCTGTAACCCCAGTCACAGAGGATGAAGAGGCCGCGGATGCTCAAGATGCGGCAGATGGTGGATGGCCCGGCCGGCTAGGCTGCATTGTAGCACAGTGAGCTTCCCATTGCAACTTATGCTTCATATCCATGTGCCGGTTCATGCATGAAGTACTCAAACTATGTATATTTTGACCTTTACTTAGGTTTTGCTGACAAATGTTACAGTTAACACGAGTTGGGTCATCTTTATCGATCTGAAAAAATGCCCAGGCTATGCAAGGCTTAGCACCCATGTCACCAGAAGAGCCACCACGACTTGTGGTCAGAGGCAGAGTTGTGTTTGAGGATGCAGTGGTTGACGTACTTCCAGTACTACGTCTCAGTCCTGGAAGGCGCAACCTGACCTCGTCGTCACTAGCATCCTCCTCCACCTCCTCTGCTGACCTCATCGACTGGCTGACTGTGGGTCTACAGTAAGTGGAATCTCCATCCTCGTCATCATCACCCTGTGTGTTATCACACCCTTCGTCCTCAGAGCCAACCTCTTCCTGCCCTGACAAAAAACTAAAGTTGTCGCTCCAATCAGGTATTTGAGTCTCATCATCATCTTCCTCATTGTCTCCACCAACAGGAGTTACAGTTTGGGAACTTGGGTCGACATTATGGTCAGAACCTTCTGCGTCTGTTCCTTGATCCGACTCATAAAGATTCTGGGCATCAATGCAGATCATTTCCTCGTCTGGATTCACAGAAGCTCTGGAGCCGACCTCTGATTCCCAGGCTATAGTATGATTAAACAGCTCTGCAGACTCAACCATCTGTTCTACCCCATACTCAGACGGGCAGCTGGAGACTTGGGAGCTGTGAGGAAGCAAGTGCGATTGGGGTGACACCTCTGAGGACTGGAGTATTTATGATGTTGAAGTTGAGGTGGAGGAGAGCCCAATTAAAGGAGCACTTGATATCCGTTGAAGCACCTGCTGTTTTTGTGCCTCATCTGGAATTTGTAGCGATTGGCGTGGCCGTAAGAAAGGGATCTTATCACATTGTCCGCTAAAAGTAGTAGACATCTTAGTTTGGCTGGAAGATGGTGTTTCTTCTGCAGATGTTACTGTTGCTTTAACACCTACCCCACGGACACAACCTTTTTTCCCTTCCCAACATGCCTATTCCCCTTTCCACCAGCAGCAGGCCTTTTTCCACTCATTTTGGTGGTTAACTAATTCACAACTCAGGAGTTGCTTGCACAAAAAACAATGGATGGGAACCGAGCAGAGCTGAGTGGCCTAACTGTGGTTTTAGCCCAAAAGTATTGGCTGGGTTAGATGCAGATAAAAATTATTTTGAATTTGCAACCTGGTGGAGGTTAGTTTAGAAGGACTAATAGAACAAGTCCCACACACTGCTACAAGACGAAATATTTTTTCAGAGCTAGATGCAGATAAAAATAATATTGAATTTGCAACTTGGTGGAGGTTAGTATAGATGGACTAATAGAACAAGTCCCACAGACTGCTACAAGCCAAAATATTTTTTCAGAGCTAGATGCAGATGAAAATTATTTTGAATTTGCAACCTGGTGGAGGTTAGTATAGATGGACTAATCGAACAAGTCCCACACACTGCTACAAGCCAAAATATTTTTTTCCGACCTAGATGCAGATAAAAAATTTTTTTAATTTGCAACCTGGTGGAGGTTAGAATAGATGGACTAATAGAATGATGCTATGCCCAAAAGGTTATACTTCACTAGGTGCTGTAAAAAAATTGGTATTCTTTACACAGGTGGTGTAGCTTGCAACACAGTTAGGCTACTCCACTGACTAACACACACTGCAAGAGGCCAAAAATGATTTGCTTAGCTAGATTTAGCCAAATGCTGTGAAAAAATCTTTCACAGCACTAAAACAGACCTGCCTGGCAAAAAGTGATAGGAGCTGATGTAACCTAGCACTGAAAAGGACTGCAATTACAATTAGTCTTTACTCCCAACCTATCTATTTAAGAGCACAGACCTGCCTGATAAAACTCGTAGGAAATGATGTAACCTAGTCCTAAAAGGACTGCAATCACAACTATTCCCTACTCCCAAGCTATCTGTATATTTGTGCGAAAATTGGCTTGAAATTAACAAAGCATAGTGCACACAACAACAGCTGTGCCGTTTAACATGCAGCTGCAGCAGTGAGAAAATGGTGGCGACGGGGAAAATGGCTGGGTCTTATAGGGCAAGGACATGTGACATACACTGCCAATGACACATGCCCTTGCTTGTGTGAAAAAAAGCAGTTCGCTCCGTGTGTGCGCTGCTGATAGGCTGACAGATTGCACCTCCCCACTGTATATGCGGGAAAGAGAAAAAAAAATGGAGATCTTCATTATTTATGCAGAGATCCATCCCCTGCCCTTCCCCCCACCTCGCTGTACACTCAAACTGCGTAATAACAATAATTTTCAGCATTACTGAGAAAAAATCCAGTTATGATTTTGGTGCATGAACAGTTATCGAGCATAACCTCGAACAGCCGAATTTTTTTCAAATTGTTCGAGTTCGCCGAAAGGCTCGGACACCGCCCAAAGCAGCTTGAATTTGAGATTGGCGAACAGTTCGAGTCGAACACCATTCATCTCTACTGAACTGTCAGCGAGACACTCAAAATGTATTTTTTTTTTAAAAAAGTAAAAAAAGTGGATAATACAGAGATCAGAACCGTGAAAGAGGAAAACCACAGTGCTAGTTATCTGGCCTACACCAGAATCTTTTAAACAGATAAATTTGTGTCTGAACAGTCAGCGAGACACTCAAAATGTTTTTTTTTATTGAAAAAAGGCAAAAAAGTGGATAATACAGAGATTTGAACCGTGGAAGAGGAAAACCACAGTTCTAGTTATCTTGCCTACACCAGCATCTCTTAAACAGATATATTTGTGTCTCAATAGTCAGCGAGACACAAAATGTCTTTTGTTATTGAAAAAAGGCAAAAAAGTGGATAATACAGAGATTTGAACCGTGGTACTGCAAAACCACAGTTCTAGTTATCTGTCTTACACCAGATTCTTTTAAACAGATATATTTGTGTCTGAACAGTCAGTGAGACACTCAAAATGTTTTTTTTCATGCAAAAAGGTGGATTACACCGAGATTAGAACCGTGGAAGAGGAAAACCACAGTTCTTGTTATCTGACCTACACCAGAATATTTTAAACACATATATTTGTGTCTGAACAGTCAGCGAGACAATCAAAATGCTTTTTTTTATGGAAAAAAGGCAAAAAAGTGGATAAAACAGAGATTTGAACTGTGGAATTGCAAAACCACAGTTCTAGTTATCTCGCCTACACCAGACTTTTTTAAACAGATATATTTGTGTCTGAACAGTCAGCAAGACACTCAAAATGTTTTTTTTTTATGCAAAAGGTGGATTACATCTAAATTTGAACAGTGAAAGAGGAGAACAAGAGTTCTAGTTATCTGGCCTACACCAGAATCTTTTAAACAGATATATTTGTGTCTGAACAGTCAGCGAGACACTCAAAATGTTTTTTTTTTTATTTGAAAAAAGGCAAAAAAGTGGATAATACAGAGATTTGAACCATGGAAGAGGAAAACCACAGTTCTACTTATCTGTGTTATGATCTGCTACAGGGACTAAGGAAAGACAGGAGATCTGTCCCTACAATAGAACTAAACTAGATCCCTACGATGTAACGGGGAACCTGATCCTGCGATCAGACCCGCTAAAGTCCTCAGCTAGTCTGTACGAAGACCTATAGATGTGAAGGAGGGATCCCTACAAGAACTAGGGACTGGGATAAGTTTGGACACCTCCTAGCAGAAATAGTAGCAGTCAAAGACAAACACACAACAAAAAGCATAGAGGTCAGAAGATAATGGCAACAGAGCACCAAGCTAGCTCAAGAGTAGTAAATACAATGAAGTCCAGCAAGACCAGGAGGGCGGAGCCGGATTAAATAGGCAAAAATGGTCATGTGACCAGCAAACTAAAAAAAACCTAACAGGAGAGTTCTAACAGTACCCCCTCTTCTAAGAGGATCCTCCGGATCCCCTAGGCCCAGGCTTACAAGGAAACCTCCTGTGAAACGCTCTGACAAGTCTGGAAGCAGAAACATCATCCGCCCTCACCCATGAGTTATCCTCAGGTCCAAAACCCTTCCAAGCGACGAGATACTGCAAGCTCCCTCTATACCGTCTAGAATTTAGGAGGCGGGAAATTTCATATTCCCCGTCCTCCACCACCGGAGGAACAGTGGCAGAGGCGTCACCATCCGACACATCAGCTTTTTTCAACAGAGAAACATGAAACACCGGGTTAATCTTCCAGGACGTAGGAACCTCCAACCTAACAGCAGATTGGTTAACTATCTGAAGCACCTTAAAGGGCCCTACGAACTTGGGACCCAATTTTTTAGAAGGAATCCTCAATCGCAACCAAACCATGTCACCAACAGCAAACAAAACCTCTTGCCGTTTCCTATCAAAGTACCTCTTAGATTTTTTGTTAGCCTCCTGAAGATTACCACGCACACCCGTCCAAACTCTCTCCAAATCACCGGAAAAACTCTCCTCCTCAGGCACAGCCGAAACCAATTTGGAGAATGACCCAAAAGACGGATGTCTCCCAGAACAACAAAAAAAAGGCGAACACCCAGCAGAAGAGGATGTATGGTTGTTAAGAGCAAATTCAGCAAGTGGCAGAAACTCAGACCACCCCTCTTGATTGTCTGCCACAAAACAACGCAAGAACTGCTCAACATCCTGGTTCTTCCTTTCTGTCTGGCCATTAGACTCAGGATGATATCCAGATGAAAACGACAAATGAACTCCCAACCTGTCACAAAAGGCACGCCAAAAATGAGCCACGAACTGAGGTCCCCTATCAGAAGCAATGTCAGTAGGAACACCATGTAGTCTGACAATTTCCTTGACAAAGGCCTTAGCGAGTGTCTTAGCGCAAGGCAGTTTGATGAAGGGAACCAAGTGACACATCTTGCTTAAACGGTCCACGACCACCCAGATGACCGTGAAACCTTCAGAGGGGGGAAGGTCAGTAATAAAGTCCATAGCCAGATGTGTCCAAGGTGCACTAGGAACCTCCAGAGGGCAAAGCAACCACACAGCAGGAGCATGCGAAGACTTGGATCTAGCACACACAGTACATTGGCGCACCCACTTAATGACTTCCTTCTGCCATCCAGGCCACCAAAAACTGCGTGCGACCCACAAGTCTCTTAGTCTCAGAAATTCCTGGATGACCTGCCAACCGAGACTCATGACACTCAACAAACAAATCTCTCCTAAAGGTCTTAGGCACAAACAACCTCCCATGGGGAGTGTTATATGGGGCATTCTCCTGAGCTTTAAGAATCTCATGCTCCAAAACGGAGTCCAAAGCAGCAATCACAACACCTTCTTGTAAAATGCTCTCCTCTTCCTCCACAACACCGACCATGGGAGAAAAGCTGCGAGACAAAGCATCCGCTTTAACATTCTTGGTACCCGGGATGTAAGTAACGGAAAAATTAAACCCCGAGAAAAAAAGTGCCCACCTAGCCTGACGGGCATTCAAGCGCTTGGCAGCATCAAGATAGATCAGATTTTTATGATCAGTGAAAACCTGAATGGGAAATTCAGCACCTTCCAAGAGGTGACGCCAGTGTTCAAATGCGAGTTTAATCGCCAGCATTTCCCGATTACCAATATCGTAATTAAGTTCAGTCTCAGAAAATTTTTTTGAAAAAAAGGCACAGGGATGTACTCCATCCTTGTTTTCCTGAGACAACACCGCACCGACCCCCACCGAAGAAGCATCAACCTCAACCAAAAACGGCTTAGTCACATCAGGCTGCATAAGGATGGGAGCAGAGGTGAACCTCTCCTTTAGAAACACAAAAGCTTCAATGGCCTCAGAAGTCCACTGAACCGCATTAGCACCTTTCCTGGTGAGATCGGTCAGCGGTTTCACAATAATAGAAATTTTTTTTATGAATTTTCTGTAATAATTGGCGAAACCCAAAAACCTCTGTATCGATTTCAAACCAATAGGCCTAGGCCATTCCTGCACAGCTTGAACTTTAACCGGGTCCATCTCAAAACCTTCACTGGAGATAATGTAGCCCAAAAAACTAATTCTCTGTACAGCGAACTCACATTTCTCCAGCTTTGCAAAAAGCTAATTGTCCATTAATAACTGTAATACCTCACGTACGCTTCGCCAATGAGACTCCAGATCAGGCGAATAAATCAGAATGTCATCCAAATACACAACCACATTTTTGCCGATTAAAGGTCTAAGGATGTCATTAATAGTGTTGAGCCACCCCCGTAGTGTTCGAGTTCGGTTCGGTTCGTCGAACACCCGTGTGTTCGCCGAACTGTTCGTCGAACACCTTCGAACACCGTTAAAACCAATGGCAGGCAAACAAAAACACATAGAAACACATAGAAAACACCTTCAAAGGTGTCCAAAAGCTGACAAACTGCTCAGAAGACACAACTAACACATGGAAAAGTGACAAGTACATATAGTCATGCGAAAAGAAAAGAGGTGGAGGAGTAAAAGGAGGGGGAGACACAGATATAGGCATGTCATGCCCTTCTAAAATCCAAAAAGTGAGAAGCCGAGACGGCCAGTCCGCTCCTGCCCGTGCCACCTCCGTGTCGCCGGGTTTGTGCCAGAGCCGCGGTGAACCCTGACGGCCAGCCCCCCTCTCCCAATACTGGTGCCTGTCCGCTGGTGGGTCGAGAGAGCCCCCCTGTGGTGGAGGCAGCTCTAAGCTTTTTAATTTAAATTGTCCCTCTAATTTAAATGAATACACTTTAAATCCATTTACAAGGATCTATTGGAGGGCAAGTCTCATGCCAGCAGCCGCGTAATTCCAGCTCCAGTAGCGTCCACTAAAGCTGCTGCAGTTAAAAAGCTTTTATAAGGATCGAGCTCGGCTGTCCACCGCAAGGCATCCTAGTGCCAGTCCCAGCCCCTATGCCTTGGGGTGCCTCCTGATGCTCTTCACTAAGTATCCCGTGGTCCCGAAGCATTTCCTTTGAAAAAATTAAGTGTCCAAACTACAGGTGGTGTAGCTTGCTTAACAGCCGGGATAATCTGCTGACTAGCAGACACTGCTACTAGGCACAAAGTATTTCCTGGGCTAGATGCAGTTAAAAATTTGTAAGTAGATACTCTCGTTGGATGCTGAGAAAGCATTCCATAGAGTCTCCTGGCACGCCATATATGATTCTCTTAAAAAGCTTGGGGTAGGGGTCTAGGGGACCCTTTTATAGCGAAAATCACGGCCCTGTATCACAATACGTCACCTAGGCTGAAGATAAATGGAACTGTAGCACCGAGGGCTCGGTTGCTACAGACGTATTGCACCTCACCCAGAGGTGTGATATCTCACTCTCAGATAAGGATGGAGTGTGGATCAGGACCCGACACCTGCATGCATTACACCACATTGCCGTGGGGCAGGGTGACCAATATGCCCCTGAGATGGGCACGACAGTCCCTGTCCCTGGCTGGAGTGGGGGGAGGGAACACTGAGGAAGGGGAACCCTGCAGTGCAGGAGCAGGGAGGAAGCAGTTCCTGGGTGCATTGAGAAGGGAGTATAAAAGGTGGGCACCATCTTAGTTCAGTGCAGAGAAGTCTGAGCAGAAGTGGCAGGGAGCAGGGGCTCTGCATGAGCTCTGCTCCGGAGGCGGGCCTAGTAACAGAGGCCCAGGCCTGCAAGAGGGAGAAGGAAGGAAGAGGAGCGGAGAAGGCTCCAGGAACGAGGAATGAAGGGATCCCAGGGGTGCGGACGGGCGAGTCACCACCGCACGCCCGAATCCACCTGCGTGGAGGGGTCAGGCCAAAGGGGGAGACCGGTCCCCGAACTAGTGGAGGCAGGAAACGACCCTCAGCTAGAAACCGGAGGCTCTGACATTTTATGTGGCGCAGCCCCTTGCTCCACCCGCTAGGAAGGCACCACATAGGGTCAGGGAAACTGGCGCCAAGTTTACCAAGAGGAGGCCCGAGGCAGCCGGACAGAAGTGTTGGTAAGAAAGGCCAGACAAAGGACACACAAAGGGGGTCCTGTGAAGCGCTCCAAAGTTATCTGGGAGTTGTCTGAGCCCCTCACCTGGTGAGCACAGTACGACGTGGGCAGCCGTTACCTGCAGACGTGGTCTGGATAATAAGAACTGTGAGTAAAGGCCCTGAACTGCATCACTGACTCCGTGTCGTTACTGCTGCTGCCCTGCACCATCACCCCCATCCTCCGCATACACTGCCCTGAGGCTATACTCCTCCCGTGGGGAGTTATGCTACGCTCTGCTGCACCCACAACACCAGCCTTAGCGGTCTGCCCTGTAGCGGCGGTTCCCTCTGACCGCAATCCACGGGTGGCGTAGTCAGACATTTAAACATCAAAACCACATAAATAGTTCCGCCACTGGTTTGACCGCCCTGAGCCACGGAACCGGATCGCCGCCACGAAGACTACAACCACCAGCATCCACCAAAAAGGGTCCGGCTCCGGGTGTCCCAAGGCCCAGGGGGTGCGTCAGAACATTTTCATCACCTTTCACAATCACCAATGGGACAAGGCAGGGATGTCCTCTGTCCCCTCTCTTATACATCCTAGTGACGGAGCACCTGCTCTCATCAATTCGCCATAACCCCAATATTAGGTGGATTGAGGTGGGAGGCACCGAGTACAAGTGCTCTCTATTTGCTGATGATGTCCTAGTATATATCACTCAATCACATATATCCATCCCTGCTGTTATGGCTGAAATAGATCACTTTGTTACATGGTAAAATTTTAAAATCAATGCAGCGAAGTCTGAGGCCCTCGATGTCTCCCTCCCTAAATCCATATAGGATTCCATCCAGTCCAACTTTCCCTTTGCCTGGCCCTCACAGGGTATCAAATACTTAGGAATTCCTATTCATAGAGACCTCTCCCATCTGTGTTATCTTAATTTTGGGCCCTTTATTGAACAAATCCATACAGACCACGGTTGGCAAGTTAGAACTGTAAGATTCACTACGTGAACCACTGGTGTTTTGTGGAAAAGCACATGTACACCGCGTTCCAAATTATTATGCAAAAAGTGTTTAGGAGTGATAAGGGAAGAATTTGTTTGTTTGTCAGTTAAACTCATTGATGGTGATGTATGTCAGGGCTCTTTATATCACTGTAAGCAATTGCAGACACCTGTGCTAATTAGTTTGGCAGGTGTGTCCAATGAAAGGCAAGACTACTTAAGAAGGCTCTCTCACATTATTAAGCAGCCTACATTTTCTGCCAAAATGGGAAAGAAAAAGGATGTGTCGGCTGCTGAGAAGCAACAAATTGTGGAGTGTTTAGGTCAAGGCATGACTACAATCAACATTGTGCGATGATCAGGATGAAGTGTCTTGGCAATCAAGAAGTATGTAGCTGATTCACAGTACACACGTGTGCGTGCTGATAAGGGCAAATTGAGGACTCTTTCCTACAGGCAATTACGTCAGGTTGAAACAGCAGCGGCAAAAAAGCCTTGTCATAGCAGCAGACAAGTTTTTGAAGCTGCTTGTGCCTCCAACGTCCCCCGAACAACAAGATGCAGGGTCCTTCAGAGGTTTGCAGCTGTGCATATGCCATCCTGTCGACCTCCTCTATCCACTTCACACAAGCAGAAACGGCTCCAGTGGGCCAAACATTACATGAAGACTGATTTCAAAACTGTTTTGTTCACGGATGAGTGCCGTGCAGCGCTCGATGGTCCAGATGAATGGAGTGGAGGATGGCTGGTTGATGGACACCCCACGCAAACACGGCTACAGCGCCAACAAGGAGGAGGTGGAGTAATGTTTTGGGCTGGAATCATGGGGAGAGAGATTGTCGGCCCCTTTAGGATCCCTGAAGGCGCTAAAGATGAACTCAATAATGTATGTGGATTTTCTCAAACAGCACTTCCTGCCATGGTTCAAGAAGAAGAACCGTGTATTTCACAGCAAGATCATTTTTCTGCATGATAATGCACCATCTCATGCTGCACATAAAACATCTGCATCTCTGGCTGATATGGGCATAAAAGGGGACAAACTTATGGTGTGACCCCCATGCTCCCCTGACCTCTACCCCATTCAGAACCTTTGGAGCATCATTAAAGGGAGTGTCTATGATGGCGGGAGGCAGTTCACATCTAAGCAACAGCTCTGGGAGGGTATTCTGTCCTCATGCAAAACAATTGAAGCAGAAACCATCCAAAACCTGACAAATTCAATGGACGAGAGAGTTCAGAAGCTCCTTTCGAACAAGGGGTCCTATGTGAAAATGTAACATCACCTAGAATAAAGTTTTGAGTTGAAAACTGTTTGATTTCAGTTTCTAACAACCTGCTAATGCTTATAATTTCAAAAATGACCATTTTTTTGGTCTTTATTAAAATGAAAAGGTTGATCGAAAAGTTTGGGGGATCTAAGAGTGTGGCAACCCAGTAGTCATGATTACTTCGAATTCTGACAATATGAGGGTCATGCTGCAGGTAGTGCAGCAAGAAGGCACTTATGTGTCTTGCGCATCTCGGAGCCCCAAAATTATTTTCCGGGCTAGATGCAGCTAAAAATTATTTTTAATTTTAAATCTGGTGAAGCTTATTATAGATGGCCTAATAGGATCAGTGCTGCACACTGCTACAAAGCCCAAATTATTTTCCAGTCAAGATACAGATAAACATGATTAGTAATTTGAAAGCTTAAAACGGTTGGTAGGGTGATTTTAACCAATCATCAAGCTTTTACTCTCCCCAGGATGACACAGGGGTAGAAAAGTCGTTTCGGATCCATGATTTGTTCATCTTTATGAACATGAGTCTGTCTACATTATCAGTGGAGAGCCGCGTGCGCTTATCTATCAGCACACCACCAGCAGCGCTGAACACACGTTCAGACAGAACGCTGGCTGCGGGGCATGACAAGATCTCCAAGGCGTAAGTGGCTAGCTCCGGCCATTTATCCAGATTGGAAGCCCAAAAAGAGCAAGGGTCCAGTGACACAGTCGTGGCTTCAATGTTTACTTGGAGATACTCCTGTACCATCGTCTCTAGGCGTTGACTATGTGTCAGACTTCTTGTCTCCTGTGGCCTTGCAAAGGATGGGCTAAAAAAGTGGTGAAATGATTCCGCAAAATTGATGTTACCAGCAGATACTGTGGTTCTGTTACGGTTTGAGTGCTGAACACTTGACGGTCCCACGGTTGGCAAGTTGGAACTGTGAGATTCACTACGTGCACCACTGGTATTTTGTGGAAAAGCACATGTAAGATTCTGCAACAGTCTCTGCTGATACTCCTGCATGCGTGCATCCCTTTCTATGGCAGGAATAATTTCTGCAAATTTACTTTTGTACCGGGGATCTAACAGTGTGGCAACCCAGTAGTCAGGATTATTTCTAATTCTCACAATTCGAGGGTCATGTTGCAGGTAGTGCAGCAAGAAGGCACTCATGTGTGTTGCGCATCCAGGAGCACCAAGTCCCTGTTGTGTTGGTGGCGAGGTAGCAATCATGCTTCCTTCCTCTGTCCTCTCCCCCCAACCTCGCACAACAGAAATGTGATCAAGGTCTCCCTCATCTGATGAGTCTTCCATCAGTTCGTCCTCCACTTCTTCCTAGGCTCCTGCACCTTCCTCACTAGTTTGGCTGCTACCATGCGCCCTGGTAAAATCATCTCCCCCACCCTCACATGCCTGCCGCCTTGGTGCTGCCGACCGTCTGGACCTTGCAGATGTTAGCCCTTCCGCATACAACTCCTCCTCCTCTACTTCCTCCACCTCCTCTTGTGCCACCACCTGACTCCGAATTCTGTTTAACATGTGCTCCAGCATGTAAATCACCGGAATAGTCATGCTGATAATGGCATCGTCAGCACTAAACATCTTCGTCGCCATTTCAAAACTGTGCAGAAGGGTGCATAGGTCCCTGATCTGAGACCACTCCTCCAGCGTGATTTGCCCCACCTCTGAATCTCGTTGGCCCAGGCTATACGTCAGAACGTATTGCACCAGGGCTTGTCGGTGCTGCCACAGTCGCTGCAACATGTGCAGAGTTGAATTCCACCGGGTAGGCACATCGCATTTTAGCCGGTGAAGTGGCAGGCCCAACGACTTCTGTAGAGATGTAAGTCGCTGAGCTGCGGGATGCGAACGGCGGAAGTGAGCACACAGCGACCGTGCCCTCTGCAGAAGGCCATCTAGTCTGGGATAGTGGGCTAAAAATTGCTGGACAACCAGGTTCAACACGTGAGCCATACAAGGCACGTGTGTGACATTGCCCCGGCGAAGGGCCGCACCCAGGTTTGCAGCATTGTTGCACACGGCCTTCCCTGGTTTCAGGTCCAGTGGAGACAACCATTCATGAAATTGGTTCTCCAGAGCTGACCACAACTCCTCAGCTGTGTGACTCACATTTCCCAGACATTTCAATGTAAAAACCGCCTGATGACGTTGAGCCCTACTGCCAGCATAGTAAGGAGGTGTGCAGGATCCCTTCTGCGCAGTTAGAAAGCTTGTGGCATGACCAGACAGGCTTTGGGTGCAGGTGGAAGACCGAGAGGAGGTTGAGGAGGCAGAAGCAGTGGAGGAACTTTGACATAAAGAGGATTGACGCACAACTCGTGGGGACGGCAAGACTTGGACAGCAGCCCCTTGTCCTGCTGTCACCATAGTTACCCAGTGCCCAGTCAGCGACATGTAACGCCCCTGTCCATGCCTACTCGTCCAAGTGTCTGTGGTGAAATGCACCCTGTCACACACAGAGTTTCTCAAAGAAGCGGTGATGTTGTGTGCGACATGCTGGTGGAGCGCAGGCACACCTTTCTTTGAGAAGTAGTGCCGACTGGGCATCTGGTACTGGGGCACTGCGACGGACATAAGGTCTCGAAAATCCTCTGTGTCCACCAGGCGGAAAGGCAGCATTTCTGTAGCCAAGAGCTTGCAGATGGTGAAATTCAACCTCTTAGCTTTCTCATGGCTAGGAGGAAATGGTCTTTTACTTGTCCACATCTGAGGGACCGAGGGCTGGCTATTGTGCTTAGACGGGGTTGATAAGGGTGTCCCCGGCAAACTGACGGTCTGTGAGGAAGATGCAGGCGGACATGTTAGGTTGCCTTGATCCAAAGGTGGTGCTATCGATGTCGGACAGCGCTCAAGACCAGCTGGTGTTACCACCTCCAAAGAAAATGATGACCTGCCAATCACGCTGGCTGTTGCGGGTAAAGAGGTGGCAGGTCTGCGCCCCAAAACAGGTGTGACTGCTGTCCCCCCAGTCACAGAGGATGAAGAGGCCGCGGATGCACAAGATATGGCAGACGGTGGTTGGCCCGGCCGGCTAGACCGCATTGTAGCACACTGAGCTTCCCACTGCAACTTATGCTTCATGTCCATGTGCCGGTTCATGCATGAAGTACTCAAACTATGTATTTTTTGGCCTCTACTTAGCTTTTGCTGACAAATGTTACAGATAACACGAGTTGGGTCATCTTTATCGATCTGAAAAAATGCCCAGGCTATGCAAGGCTTAGCACCCATGCGACCTGAAGAGCCACCACGACTTGTGGTGAGAGGCAGAGTTGTGTTTGAGGATGCAGTTGTTGACGTGCTTCCAGTACTACGTCTCTGTCCAGGAAGGCGCAACCTGACCTCGTCGTCACTAGCATCTTCCTCCACCTCCTCTGCTGACCTCATCTCTTGGCTGACTGTGGGTTGACAGTAAGTGGGATCTCCGACCTCATCATCATCACCCTGTGCGTTATCACACCCGTCGTCCTCAGAGCCAACCTGTTCCTGCCCTGACAAAAAACTAAAGTTGTCGCTCCAATCAGGTATTTGAGTCTTATCATCGTCTTCCTCATTGTCTCCACCAACAGGAGTTACAGTTTGGGAATCAGGGTCTACATTATGGTCAGAACCTTCTGCGTCTGGTCCTGGATCCGACTCATAAAGATTCTGGGCATCAGTGCAGATCATTTCCTCGTCTGGATTCACAGAAGCGCTGGAGTCGACCTCTGATTCCCAGGCTATAGTATGAGTAAACAGCTCTGCAGACTCAACCATCTGTTCTACCTCATACTCAGACGGGCAGCTGGAGATTTGGGAGCTGTGAGGAAGCAAGTGCGATTTGGGTGACACCTTTGAGGACTGGAGTATTTGTGATGTTGAAGTTGATGTGGAGGAGAGCCCACTTAAAGGAGCACTTGATATCCGTTGAAGCACCTGCTGTTTTTGTGCCTCATCTGGAATTTGTAGCGATTGGCGTGGCCGTAAGAAAGGGATCTTATCACATTGTCCGCTAAAAGAAGTAGACATTTTAGTTTGGCTGGAAGATGGTCTTTCTTCTGCACCTACCCCACGGACACAACCTTTTTTCCCCTTCCCAACACGCCTATTCCCCTTTCCACCAGCAGCAGGCCTTTTTCCACTCATTTTGGTGGTTAACTAATTCACAACTCTGGAGTTGTTTGCACAAAAAAACAATGGATGGTAACCGAGCAGAGCTGAGTGGCCAAACTGTGGTATTAGGCCAAAACTATTGGCTGGGTTAGATGCAGAAAAAAATTATTTTTAATTTGCAACCTGATGGAGGTCAGTATAGATGGACTAATAGACCAAGTCCCACACACCGCTAGAAGCCCAAATATTTTTTCAGAGCTAGATGCAGAAATTTTTTTTATTCAATTTGCAACCTGATGGAGGTCAGTATAGATGGACTAATAGACCAAGTCCCACACACTGCTAGAAGCCCAAATATTTTTTCAGAGCTAGATGCAGAAAAAAATTATTTTTAATTTGCAACCTGATGGAGGTCAGTATAGATGGACTAATAGACCAAGTCCCACACACTGCTAGAAGCCCAAATATTTTTTCAGAGCTAGATGCAGAAAAAAATTATTTTTAATTTGCAACCTGATGGAGGTCAGTATAGATGGACTAATAGACCAAGTCCCACACACTGCTAGAAGCCCAAATATTTTTTCAGAGCTAGATGCAGAAAAAAATTATTTTTAATTTGCAACCTAATGGAGGTCAGTATAGATGGACTAATAGACCAAGTCCCACACACCGCTAGAAGCCCAAATATTTTTTCAGAGCTAGATGCAGAAAAAAATTATATTCAATTTGCAACCTGCTGGAGGTCAGTATAGAAGGACTAATAGAACAAGTCCCACACACTGCTAGAAGCCCAAATATTTTTTCAGAGCTAAATGAAGAAAAAAATTATTTTTAATTTGCAACCTGATGGAGGTCAGTATAGATGGACTAATAGACCAAGTCCCACACACTGCTAGAAGCCCAAATATTTTTTCAGAGCTAGATGCAGAAAAAAATTATTTTTAATTTGCAACCTGATGGAGGTCAGTATAGATGGACTAATAGACCAAGTCCCACACACCGCTAGAAGCCCAAATATTTTTTCAGAGCTAGATGCAGAAAATTTTTTTATTCAATTTGCAACCTGATGGAGGTCAGTATAGATGGACTAATAGACCAAGTCCCACACACTGCTAGAAGCCCAAATATTTTTTCAGAGCTAGATGCAGAAAAAAATTATTTTTAATTTGCAACCTGATGGAGGTCAGTATAGATGGACTAATAGACCAAGTCCCACACACTGCTAGAAGCCCAAATATTTTTTCAGAGCTAGATGCAGAAAAAAAATATTTTTAATTTGCAACCTGATGGAGGTCAGTATAGATGGACTAATAGAACAAGTCCCACACGCTGCTAGAAGCCCAAATATTTTTTCAGAGATAAATGAAGAAAAAAATTATTTTTAATTTGCAACCTGATGGAGGTCAGTATAGATGGACTAATAGACCAAGTCCCACACACTGCTAGAAGCCCAAATATTTTTTCAGAGCTAGATGCAGAAAAAAATTATTTTTAATTTGCACCCTGATGGAGGTCAGTATAGATGGACTAATAGACCAAGTCCCACACACCGCTAGAAGCCCAAATATTTTTTCAGAGCTAGATGCAGAAAAAAATTATATTCAATTTGCAACCTGTTGGAGGTCAGTATAGAAGGACTAATAGAACAAGTCCCACACACTGCTAGAAGCCCAAATATTTTTTCAGAGCTAAATGAAGAAAAAAATTATTTTTAATTTGCAACCTGATGGAGGTCAGTATAGATGGACTAATAGACCAAGTCCCACACACTGCTAGAAGCCCAAATATTTTTTCAGAGCTAGATGCAGAAAAAAATTATATTCAGTTTGCAACCTGATGGAGGTCAGTATAGATGGACTAATAGAATGATGCTATGCCCAAAAGATTTTACTTCACTAGGTGCAGTATAAAAATTGGTATTCTATACACAGGTGGTATATCTTGCAACACAGATAGGCTACTCCACTGACTAACACACTCTGCAATAGGCCAAAAAGGATTAGCTTTGCTAGATTCAGCCAAATGCTGTGAAAAAAACTTGCACAGCACTGGCACAGACCTGCCTGGCAAAAACTGATAGGAACTGATGTAACCTAGTCCTGAAAAGGACTCCAATTACAATTAGTCTTTACTCCCACAATCTATCTATTTAAGATCACAGACCTGCCTGATAAAAGTCGTAGGAAATGCTGTAACCTAGTCCTTAAAAGGACTGCAATCACAACTATTCCCTACTCCCAAGCTATCTGTATATTTGTGCGAAAATTGGCTTGAAATTAACAAGGTATAGCGCACACAGCAACAGCGGTGCCGTCTAACACGCAGCTGCAGCAGTGAGAAAATGGTGGCGACGGGGAAAATGGCTTGGTCTTATAGGGCAAGGACATGTGACATACACTGCCAATCACACATGCCCTTGCTTGTGTGAAAAAAAGCACTTCGCTCCGTGTGTGCGCTGCTGATAGGCTGACAGATTGCACCTCCCCACTGCAAATGCGGGAAAGAGAAAAAAAAATGGAGATCTTCATTGTTCCTGCAGAGATCCATCCCCTGCCCCTCCCCCCGCCCCGCTGTACACTCAAACTGCGTATTAACATTAATTTTCATCATTACTGAGAAAAAATCCAGTTATGATTTTGGTGCACGAACAGTTATCGAACATAACCTCGAACAGCCGAATTTTTCTCAAATTGTTCGTGTTTGCCGATCGGCTCGAACACCGCCCAAAACAGCTCGAATTTGAGATTGGCGAACAGTTCGAGTAGAACAACGCTCATCTCTAGTCATTAATAAGATTCTGAAAAAATGCTGGAGCATTGGTAAGACCAAAAGGCATAACCAGATTCTCAAAATGACCCACAGGAGTGTTAAAAGCAGTCTTCCATTCATCACCCTCCTTCATGCGCAACAAATTGTATGCCCCCGGAGATCAATTTTAGAGAACCACTTGGCCCCCACTAACTGGTTAAATAAATCAGGAATCAATGGCAGTGGGTAAGGATTGCGTACAGTAATTTTATTAATCTCACGAAAGTCCAGACAAGGACGTAAACCGCCATCTTTTTTTTTTTACAAAAAAAAATCCAACAGCCACAGGAGACTTGGAAGGCCTAATGTGACCGGCGGCCAAGCTTGTCTGTATGTATTCCTCCAAAGCCTTTCTCTCAGGAATAGTAAGATTAAATAAACGACTTTTAGGAAGAGTCGCTCCAGGGACAAATTCAATGGTACAATCATAGTCTCTATGGGGAGGCAAAATTTGTGACTCCTCCTCAGAAAAAACTCTCCAAAAATCCTGAATAGGTACAGGCAATTCCCCTTTATCCACAGCAGCAATACGTCCGTTACAACACTTGTCATAACACTTAGGGCTCCAGGACTTAATTTCATTGGTAGACCAATCCAGTACAGGATTATGCAATTTTAACCAGGGCAACCCCAATATTACTGGAGAAGGCAAATTATCCAATACCACCAAATCCAAATTTTTTGGTGAATACCATTAATAGTGAGGGGAAATTCACAGACCTTATGAGTAACACTCCTCAAGGGAGAGCCATCAACAGAAACCACAGCAATAGGGGATGACAAAGTTTTAGGTTCTAATCTAAGTTTTTCCAAGAATCCCCCATCAATCACATTCAGAGTAGAACCACAATCCACAAATATCCGAAATTCAATTAATTCATCCTGAGCACCAGTAGTGGCAGATAGGACTACTCCCTTAGAATTTAAACAGGCAATACGGGCATAACTGACCATTTTTTTTTCTTTCTTCATACGAAGCACACAGTTCTTAATAAAATGACCAGAATTTCCGCAATAGAAGCACAAGCCTTCAGAAAGCCTGCGGTCTTTTTCCTGAGAGCGGGGTGTCATCGCCCCAATCTCCATCGGCTCTCCATTGTCAGCACAGACCCTCTCAGGACTCGGAGCTGACATAGCAGAGGATTTGCTCTCATTAACCCTTGCACGCAGTCTCTTGTCCACCCGTATAGCTAATTGCATTGCCTCCTGCAAGTTTCCAGGTGTGGGATAAGCAATCAGTAAATCCTTAACCCTTTCACCTAGCCCTGCAAGAAACAAGCTTTTCAAAGCTGAATCGTTCCACCCCACTGGGGCAGACCACCGACGGAAGCGAGAACAATATTTTTCCACATTACCTGATCCCTGCCTCAAACGTCTCAATTCAGACTCAGCAGATGAGACACGATCAGGATCATCATACAACAAACCCAAAGCAGAAAAAAAACTATCCACTGATCTAAAGCACGGATCACTAGGTTGGAGAGAGAAGGCCCATCCCTGAGGATCTTTGCGCAAAAGTGACATTATGAACCCTATGTGCTGTGATTCATCACCAGAGGATCCGGGTCTCAAACGAAAATACAATAAACAAGCATTTTTAAAAGAAAAAAATCTTGTTGTTCGCCAAAAAATAGATCAGGCAGACGTACCTTTGGTTCCACAAAATGCGCTCCAGAACAGCTACTCACATGTTGGAGCTCGGCCACCTCCAGAGAGAGTCCCTGAAAACGTTGAGCCAAATCTTGACCCGAGACCATGATGGAAAACTGGAGGTCTTTCCTTAGAGAAATTTTTTTTTTTCTTTTAGGGCTGGACTTACTGTTATGATCTGCTACAGGGACTAAGGAAAGACAGGAGATCTGTCCCTACAATAGAACTAAACTAGATCCCTACGATGTAATGGGGAACCAGATCCTGCGATCAGACCCGCTAAAGTCCTCGGCTAGTCTGTACGAAGACCTATAGATGTGAGGGAGGGATCCCTACAAGAACTAGGGACTGGGATAAGTTTGGACACCTCCTAGCAGAAATAGTAGCAGTCAAAGACAAACACACAACAAAAAGCATAGAGGTCAGAAGACCTAGCAAAACTAACAGAGAACGGCAACAGAGCACCAAGCTAGCTCAAGAGTAGTAAATACAATGAAGTCCAGCAAGACCAGGAGGGCGGAGCCGGATTAAATAGGCAAAAATGGTCATGTGACCAGCAAACTAAAAAAAAACTAACAGGAGAGTTCTAACAATCTGGCCTACACCAGAATCTTTTAAACAGATATATTTGTGTCTGAACAGTCAGTGAGACGCTCAAAATGTTTTTTTTTATGCAAAAAGATGAATTACACCCATATTTGAACCGTGGAAGAGGAAAACCACAGTTGTATTTCTCTTTTCTACACCAGAATCATTTAAACAGATATATTTGTGTCTGAACAGTAGTGTTGAGCCACCCCCGTAGTGTTCGAGTTTTGTCCGGTTCGTAAATCACCCGTATGTTCGCCGAATTGTTTGTCGAACTGTTCGTCGAACACCGTTAAAACCAATGGCAGGCAAACAAAAACACATAGAAACACATATAAAAGGCATAGAAAACACTTCAAAGGTGTCCAAAAGCTGACAAACTGCTCAGAAGACACAATTAACACATGGAAAAGTGACAAGTACATATAGTCATGCGAAAAGAAAAGAGGTGGAGGAGTAAAAGGAGGGGGAGACACAGATATAGGCATGTCATGCCCTTCTAAAATCAAGAAAGGCGGGAGTAAAAATCTAAAATCAGCCTACCAACACCCAGACGTCGTGACAAGAAAATTAAAAAAAGAAATATCTTTAAGTAGAATGGCGGTTCCATTCAGAACACTTTCCTTACAAGACTTAGTGGTATCCCCGTTGTGAGTTGTGCCAAAAACGGAACCCAATACATTCGGATTAATTCACCATTTGTCATATCCAAGGGGCAGGTCAGTAAACGACAACATCGACGTGGAACCAAGTACAGTAGTATATACTGTACATCCTTTGACAAGGCAATCAGGCGGATCAAGAAGTTGGGAAGGGTCACCCTAATGGCCAAAAAAGACATTGATGCGGCATTCCAGTTGCTTACTATCTGTGCCTCCGAATAGTGTCCACCTATTGGGCTGCTTCTGGGAAGGAGCATACTATATAGATCGCTGTTTGCCCATGGAGTGCTCCAGATCCTGCTCACTATTTGAGGCGTTTAGTGGCTTCCTCGAATGGGTTGTAATGGACGTTTCTAAGGGGGCACATATTATCCATTACCTCGACAACTTCTTATGCCTGGGCCCAAAAGATTCGCCACAGTGTGAATACACGCGGTAGTCCACCTGTGAGAAGGAGAGAGCTGGAGGGAGAGCGAACACCACAGAGCCGAGGGGTTAGATGGAGAACGGAAGAAGGAAAGAGGGCGAGGGAGGTAAGGGAGTACAGTGGAAGGCCGACCTGAGCTCCCCCACATTCCTGCTGGGCGGGGAACAGCCCTGGGAAGAAAAGCCGCTTGCGCATCCCTTTGAGGTTACGGGTGCGAGCGGGCAGAGGTACTACGCTGGAGTGCCAAGCCGACACGGCCAGTCCGTTCCTGCTCGTGTGACCTCCGTGTCGCCGGGTTTGTGCCAGAGCCGCGGTGGACCCTGACGGCCAGCCCCCCTTTCCCAATACTGGTGCCTGTCCGCTGGTGGGTCGAGCCACCCGCGGTGGGGGGGAGTAACATCTGCAGAAGAAAGACCATCTTCCAGCCAAACTAAGATGTCTACTTCTTTTCGCGGACAATGTGATACGATCCCTTTCTTACAGACACGCCCATCGCTACAAATTCCAGCTGAGGCACAAAAACAGCAGGTGCTTCAACGTATATCAAGTGGTCCTTCAAGTGGGCTCTCCTCCACCTCATCTTCAACATCACAAATACTCCAGTCCTCAGAGGTGTCACCCCAATCGCACTTGCTTCCTCACAGCTCCCAAGTCTCCAGCTGCCCGTCTGAGTATGGGGTAACACAGATGATTGAGTCTGCACAGCTGTTTACTCATACTATAGCCTGGGAAATGGAGGTCTGCTCCAGAGCTTCTGTTAATCCAGATGAGGAAATGATCTGCACTGATGCCCAGAATCTTTATGAGTCCTATCCAGGACCAGATGAGGAAGGTTCTGAGCATAATGTAGACCCAAGTTCCCAAACTGTAACTCCTGTTGGTGGAGACAATGATGAAGACGATGATGAGACTCAAATACCTGATTGGAGTGACAGCTTGACTTTTCGATCAGGGCAGGAAGAGGTTGGCTCTGAGGACGACGGGTGTGAGAACACACAGGGTGATGATGACGAGGTTGGAGATCCCACTTACTGTCAACCCACAGTCAGCCAGTCGATGAGGTCAGCAGAGGAGGTGGAGGAGGATGTGACTAGCCCAGGGAATGGGGATGACTCGGTACCCGGGCCTTTGCCTGGCCTTTGGGATGTCACGGTGGTCGGCTCCCGGGCCCATACCCTGGGGTCAGTCTTTAAAAGGGTGGATAATTGTTAATTTTATAAGTGTTCGTGACGCCACCTGTGGTTTCTGGTGAGAAGCACCAGCGCTGCAGTAGTCCACTGAGGCCGGTGATAAGGCAGCTCAATGGTATAGCTCCCCACAGGTGAAGCTAGGCCTCAGAAAAGCGTATGCAGGGGGAATGCAGGACAGGCGAGACCCAGCTGGGTCAGAGCAAGAACGGGAATGGACACGGTAGTCACTTCAGTACCTTTTACTGGTGGAAATTCGGGCACATCCCGGAGCACTGTAGGGTGAAGCGTGCATATCAGGATCCTCCCCAATGAGCGGGTGTAGGGCCTCCTGTTTCTTGCCTCTGCGTAGTAAGTTTCTGACCTGCCTGGAGCTAGGCCTAACTTTGTCTCTGTCCTGCGCTGGCTGACCATGTGGTAGAGCCTTGCCTTGGAGTTCACGCTCCCAGTATGCGGGGCCTAAGTGTCTCCTGGCTCTGTTATGTATCAGCACCTTAGCGTTCCTGGGACTTGTAGTTCTCCAGGGATTCCGGTTATGCCTTACTGGGTCATAGAGATCCCGGTAAGCTCGGATCCGGTGTCCGGTAAATTCTTCGGGGTGAGCTGGTTAAGCTCCTCTGCCCCCTATGTACTAACTCTCCACTCGCCTTTGGCCTACTCGGGCCCTCACTAGGCTATACACACTAACAGCAACTTGCCGCGCTTCACCGATCTTATGGCGCTGGCACACCTTAAGCTCTAACTGGACTCCCTGAATCTAGCTAACAGGAGCCTCGTGCTCCACTGCTGAACTATTAACTGAGTTCTCTAGATTAGACTGAGCTCCACTGCAGACTGACCTCTCTTAGGCTTCTCTACTGCAGGAACTCTTCAAAGGAACTGAACTGCCTAGCTCCACCTTCCCTATTTATATCCATAACGTGCTCCCTCTGCTGGTCTGAGGTGGAAGGTGGAGATGTGTGAATGTTTATGGGGGCCTCTTGTGGAGGATTCCATCAATGCTGTAACGGATCTGGGAGGTGGAACTCTGAGCTACTATACAAAGGGGCAGTCCTTGTAAGGAAGCGGGTGGCTCCGAGGGAAGGTGGGCAGGTAGTCACGGCAAGTGACAGGGACAGTCTCTGGGTAGAAGGGCAGGAGGTCACGGCTAGTGACGGGAACAGTCTCTTGACAGGTGGGTGGTCACGGCAAGTGACAGCAGGGTAGGAGTCTCTAGACAGGCAGGCGGTCACGGCAAGTGACAGCAGGGTAGGAGTCTCTAGACAGGCAGGTGGTCACGGCAAGTGACAGCAGGGTAAGAGTCTCTAGACAGGCAGGTGGTCACGGCAAGTGACAGCAGAGCCTCCAGGTAGGCTGACTGGTGGGTAGCAGGTGAGCGCTCCCAGGTGAGCGGGTATGAGTCTCTCGGCTGGCTGGCAGGTGGTCTCAGGCTGGTATCAGGCAGGTATCAGGCAGGTGTCAGGCAGGTATCAGGCAGGTATCAGGCAGGTGTCAGGCAGGTATCAGGCAGGTGCTTCCTGATCCACAGGCGGACTGGTCCATAGACAGACTGGCGGATGCTGGTAGACAGACTGTCGGACCGCAGGGAATGCAAGCAGGTAGACAGAGCTGGAAAACAGACTGGCAACGGGACCTGAGGGCTGAAGCAGAGGTGAAAGGCTTTGCAACAACTTTGCTCGGGCACCTCCATTTTGGAGGAGGTGCCTTATATATGGGAGCTCCACCAGCAATTGGCCGGGGACTCCTTAGGACGGCGCGCGCGGCCCCTTTAAGAGAGAGGGAGCGCGCGCGCCCTAAGCACAGTGCCTGGGAAGCGGCGAGCGCTGCCAGCAGTGCGGGGAGAGGACGCTGAGGACAGAGCAGGGAGGTGAGAGGAACGGCGTCTCTGCCTAGCAGGAGGCAGGGACACCGACGCTACAAATGCACTCTTCTAGGATCTGTGATACCAAGCGCAGCTGGGCGTCACAGATGCTATTGATGACGAGGTTAGGTTGCGCCTTCCTGGACTGAGAGGGAGTACTGGAAGCACGTCAACAACTGCATCCTCAACCACAACTCTGCATCTGACCACAAGTCGTAGTGGCTCTTCAGATTGCATGTTCTCTAAGCCTTGCATAGACTGGGTATTTTTTCAGATCGATAAGGATGACCCAACTCGTATTATCTGTAATATTTGTCACCAAAAGCTAAGTAGAGGCCAAAAAATCCATAGTTTGAGTACTTCATAGATGAACTGTCACATGGATATGAAGCATAAGTTGCAGTGGGAAGCTCACTGTGCTACAATGCGGCCTAGCGGGCCGGGCAAACCACCGTCTGCCCCATCTTGTGCATCCGTGGCCTCTTCATCCTCTGTGACAGGGGGAACAGCAGTTACACATGTTTTTGGACGCAGACCTGCCACCTCTTTACCTGCAATAGCCAGTGGGATTGGCAGGTCATCATTTCATTTGGAAGAGGAAACACCAGCTGGTGTTGAGCGCTCTCCGACATCGAGAGCACCACCTTTGGATCAAGGCAACCTAACTTTTCCGCTTGCATCTTCCTCACAGACCGGCAAGTTTGCTGGGGACACCCTTCTCAACCCCGTCTAAGCACAACAACGGTCCCTCAGATGTGGACAAGTAAAAGACCATTTCCTCCGAGCCATGAGAAAGCTAAGAGGTTGAATTTCACCATCTGCAAGCTGTTGGCTAAAGAAATGCTGCCTTTTAACCTGGTGGACACAGACGATTTTCGAGAACTTATGTCCGTCGCAGTGCCCCAGTACCAGATGCCCAGTCGGCACTACTTCTCAAAGAAAGGTGTGCCTGCGCTCCACCAGCAAGTCGCACACAACATCACCGCTTCTTTGAGAAACTCTGTGTGTGACAGGGTGCATTTCACCACAGACACTTGGGCGAGTAGGCATGGACAGGGGCATTACATGCCGCTGACTGGGCACTGGGTAACTATGGTGACAGCAGGACAAGGGGTTGCTGTCCAAGTCTTGCCGTCCCCACGAGTTGTACGTCAATCCTCTTTATCTAGAAGTTCCTCCACTGTTTCTGCCTCCTCTACCTCCTCTCAGTCCTCCACCTTCACCCAAAGCCTGTCTGGTAATGCGACCCGCTTTCTAACTGTGCAGAAGGAATCCTGCACACCTCCTTACTATGCTGGCAGCAGGGCTCAACAGCATCAGGCGGTGTTTACTTTGAAATGTCTGGGAAATGTGAGTCACACAGCTGAGAAGTTGTGGTCAGCTCTGGAGACTCAGTTTCATGAATGGTTGTCTCCACTGGACCTGCAACCAGGGAAGGCCATGTGCGACAATGCTGCAAACCTGGGTGTGGGCCTTCACCGGGGCAATGTCACACACGTGCCTTGTATGGCTCACGTGTTGAACCTGGTTGTCCAGCAATTTTTAGCCCACTATCGCGGACTAGATGGCCTTCTGCAGAGGGCACGGTCGCTGTGTGCTCACTTCCGCCATTCGCATCCCGCAGCTCAACGACTTACATCTCTACAGAAGTCGTTGGGCCTGCCAGTTCACCGGCTGAAATGCGATGTGCCGACACGTTGGAATTCAACTCTGCACATGTTGCAGCGACTGTGGCAGCACCAACAAGCCCTGGTGCAATACATTCTGACGTATAGCCTGGGCCAACGAGATCCAGAGGTGGGGCAAATCACACTGCAGGAGTGGTCTTAGATCAGAGACCTATGAAATTGACGTG
This sequence comes from Phyllobates terribilis, assembly GCF_046119375.1. Classification (NCBI taxonomy): domain Eukaryota; kingdom Metazoa; phylum Chordata; class Amphibia; order Anura; family Dendrobatidae; genus Phyllobates; species Phyllobates terribilis. The sequence goes on from NW_027362769.1 coordinate 292,149,728, forward strand.
CCCCCTGGGCCGTGGGGTACCCGGTGCCGGTAGACGCTGGGGGTTGTAATCACTGTGGCGGCGACCCGGTCCGTGACCCAGGGCGTTCAACTAAGGGTAATTTGTATATATGGGTTTCATAATGTCCGACTATGCCACCTGTGGAGTGCCGCCAAAGGGGCCGCCGCTGCGGAACAGTTCTCTGAAGCTGGTGGTTTTGCAGCAATGGTATTATTACTCCCCACAGGAAGAGTGCAGCTTCTGAACAGTCAGCGAGACACTCAAAATGTTTTTTTTATGCAAAAAGATGAATTACAACCATATTTGAACCGTGGAAGATGAAACAAGAGTTCTATTTCTCTGGTCTACACCAGAATCTTTTAAACAGATATATTTGTGTCTGAACAGTCAGCGACACACTCAAAATGTTTTTTTTTATGCAAAAAGGTGGATTACACCTAGATTTGAACCATGAAAATGGAAAACCAGAGTTCTAGTTATCTGGTCTACACCAGAATCCTTTAAACAGATATATTTGTGTCTGAACAGTCAGCGAGACACTCAAAATGTATTTTTTATTGAAAAAAGGCAAAAAAGTGGATAATACAGAGATCTTAACCTTGGAAGAGGAAAACCACAGTACTAGTTATCTGGCCTACACCAGAATCTTTTAAACAGATATACTTATGTCTGAACAGTCAGTGAAACACTCAAAATGTTTTTTTTTATGCAAAAAGATGAATTACACCCATACTTGAACCGTGGAAGAGGAAAACCTCAGTTTTAATTCTCTGGCCTACACCAGACTCTTTTAAACAGATATATTTCTGTCTGAACAGTCAGCGAGACACTCAAAATGGTTTTTTTATGCAAAAAGGTGGATTACACCTAGATTTGAACTGTGAAAAAGGAAAACCACAGTTCTAGTTATCTGGCCTACACCAGACTCTTTTAAACAGATATATTTGTGTCTGAACAGTCAGCGAGACACTCAAAATGTTTTTTTTATTGAAAAAAGTTAAAAAAGTGGATAATACAGAGATTTGAACTATGCAACTGCAAAACCACAGTTCTAGTTATCTTGGCTACACCAGACTCTTTTAAAAGGATATATTTGTGTCTGAACAGTCAGCAAGACACTCAAAATATTTTTTTATTGAAACAAGGCAAAAAAGTGGATAATTCAGAGATTTGAACCGTGGAAGAGGAAAACCACAGTTCTAGTTATCTGGCCTTCACCAGACACTTTTAAACAGATATATTTGTGTCTGAACAGGCAGTGAGACACTCAAAAGTCTTTTTTTGTGCAAAAAGGTGGATTACAAAGAGATTTAACCATGGAAGAGGAAAACCACAGTTCTAGTTATCTGGCCTACACCAGAATCTTTTAAACAGATATATTTGTGTCTGAACAGTCTGCGAGACACTCAAAATGTTTTTTTTATGCAAAAAGGTGGATTACACTAAGATTTAATCCGTGGAATAGGAAAACCACAGTTCTAGTTATCTGGCCTACACCAGACTCTTTTAAACAGATATATTTGTGTCTGAACAGTCTGCGAGACACTCAAAATGTTTTTTTTATGCAAAAAGGTGGATTACACTAAGATTTAATCCGTGGAATAGGAAAACCACATTTCTAGTTATCTGGCCTACACCAGACTCTTTTAAACAGATATATTTGTGTCTGAACAGTCAGCGAGACACTCAAAATGTTTTTTTTTATTGAAAAAAGGTAAAAAAGTGGATAATACAGAGATTTGAACCATACAACTGCAAAACCACAGTTCTAGTAATCTGGCCTACACCAGACTCTTTTAAATGGATATATTTGTGTCTGAACAGTCAGCGAGACACTCAAAATGTTTTTTTATGCAAAAAGATGGATTACATAGAGATTTGAGCCGTGGACATGCAAAACCACAGTTCTAGTGATCTGGCCTACACCAGAATCTCTTAAACAGATATATTTGAGTCTGAACAGTCAGCAAGATACTCAAAATGATTTTTTTTATGGAAAAATGGCTAAAATTGGATAATGCAGAGATTTGAACTGTGGAACTGCAAAACCACAGTTCTAGTTATCTGGCCTACACCAGAATCTTTTAAACAGATATATTTCTGTCTGAACAGTCAGCGAGACACTGAAAATATAATTTTTTATGCAAAAAGGTTGATTACACCCAGATTTGAACCGTGGAAGAGGAAAACCACAGTTCTCATTATCTGGCCTACACCAGACATTTTTTAAACAGATATATTTGTGTCTGAACAGTCAGAGAGACACTCAAAATGTTTTTTTTATGCAAAAAGGTGGATTACACTCAGATTTGAACCGTGGACATGCAAAACCACAGTTCTAGTTATCTGGCCTACAATAGAATCATTTAAACAGATATATTTGAGTCTGAGCAGTCAGCAAGACTCTCAAAATGATTTTTTTTTATGGAAAAATGGCAAAAAGTGGATAATACAGAGATTTGAACTGTGGAATTGCAAAAACACAGTTCTAGTTATCTGGCCTACACCAGACTCTTTTAAACCGATATATTTGTGTTTGAACAGTCAGCAAGACACACAAAATGATTTTTTTATTGAAAAAAGGCAGGAAAAGTGGATAATACAGAGATTTGAACCGTGGAAGAGGAAAACCACAGCTCTAGTTTTCTGGCCTACACCAGACTCTTTAAACAGATATATTTGTGTCTGAACAGTTAGTGAAACACTCAAAATGTGTTTTTTTATTGAAAAAAGGCAAAAAAGTGGATAATACAGAGATTTGAACCGTGTTATAGGAAAACAACAGTTCTAGTTACCTTGCCTATACCAGACTCTTTTAAACTGATATATTTGGGTCTGAACCGTCAGCGAGACACTCAAAAATCTTTTTTTATGCAAAAATGAGGATTACAAAGAGATTTCACCATGGAAGAGGAAAACCACAGTTCCAGTTATCTGGCCTACAGTGTTAGACATCGGTTCGGTACCGGATTTGAAATTTGTCCAGGACCTTCTGTGGTCTCCCATTTCAGTCCAGCTGGGGCTGATGCTGCTCAGCATCGTCGTCAGCCCCAATGCCTAGCTGGTCCGCGAGCACTGTTTATCTCCCAGGTAGTTGTGCCTAACAATGTTAAGCCTGGGTTGCAGAGAGAGACAGTGCTTGCGGTGTCTAAGTCCAGAGTTTGCCGTACTGAGCATGTCCATGACCTGGCGGATCATGATTGGTGGTTTGACACCCACCTGACCCGGTGACCTGGCACCGCCTGATTGTTCCACGGGTAACGTCACCAATGGCGCCTCGGTGGGCAGGCTTAGTCTTTAAAAGGCCCGCCCACAAACATGGCGACGCGCTCAGAACATTTGAGCTGGTTGTTAGTGGTGTGCACTCTTAAACTCTTGGGCTCCTCTAAGAGCCATAGCTTTATGCAGGCAGGTAGCTTGAGCCATATAGAGTGGGTCTGCTCAGTCCGGTAGCACGCTGGCTGAGTGCACGAATACTCGGCGGGAATCACACCCACCTACTAGCGACATCTCCTATAGCGTAGCGCCTGTACCGAAGACAGGGCAGCTGCTTCTTCTCCCGTCACACGTCTCCCTGCGGTTCTTGGAGATTGCGTGAACCGCTTTAGCGCCATTCCCCATATCCTGTATTAAATACAGGGCTACTGCTTCTACCACGGTCGCAAGTCTCCCTGTGGTTCTTGGAGATTGTGCGAACCATCTTACCCTTCCGGGTGCATTAACACGAGGGGCTAAGATAGTTGATAGGTGCGTCGCCGGTCGCTCTCCCTCCGTGCAGTTAAAGGAGATAGAGCGTATCGCCTTACCCGGTCCGGTGTGCTGTTAACACGGATGGGTTATCAATTTAGTTGTCGCTTTCCATTCCACCCGGAAAGTCTTTGGCAGCAGTCCATTAGTCTGCATTGCGGACCCCGGGGTCGGTTGCATTCCATTAAAATAAAGTTGTCTGCAACAGCCCTCCTAACATACACCAGAATCTTTTAAACAGATATATTTGTGTCTGAACAGTCAGTGAGACACTCAAAATGTTTTTTTAATGCAAAAAGGTGGATTACACCTAGATTTAAACCGTGAAAAAGGAAAACCACAGTTCTAGTTACCTGGCCTACACCAGACTCATTTAAACAGATATATTTGTGTCTGAACAGTCAGCGAGACACTCAAAATGTTTTTTTTTAATTGAAAAAAGGTAAAAAAGTGGATAATACAGAGATTTGAACCATGCAACTGCAAAACCACAGTTCTAGTTATCTGGCCTACACCAGACTCTTTTAAATGGATATATTTGTGTACGAACAGTCAGCGAGACACTCAAAATGTTTTTTTTATGGAAAAAGGTGGATTGCATAGAGATTTGAGCCATGGAAGAGGAAAACCACAGTTCTAGTTATCTGGCCTACACCAGACTATTTTAAACGGATATATTTCTGTCTGAACAGTCAGCAAGACACTCAAAATGTTTTTTTTATTGAAAAAAGGCAAAAAAGTGGATAATACAGAGATTTGTACAGTGGAAAAGGAAAACCACAGCTCTAGTTACCTGGCCTACACCATACTCTTTCATACAGATATATTTGTGTCTGAACAGTCAGTGAGACACTCAAAAATCTTTTTTTTATGCAAAAAGGTGGATTACAAAGAGATTTAACCATGGAAGAGGAAAACCACAGTTCTAGTTATCTGGCCTACACCAGAACCTTTTAAACAGATATATTTGTGTCTGAACTGTCAGCGAGACACTCAAAATGTGTTTTTTAATTGAAAAAAGGCAAAAAAGTGGATAATCCAGAGATCTGAACCATGGAAGAGGAAAACCACAGTTCTAGTTATCTGGCGTACCCCATCATCTCTTAGACAGATATATATGTGTCTGAACAGTCAACGAGACACTCAAAACGTTTTTTTTATGCAAAAAGGTGGATTACACCCATATGTAAACCGTAGAAGAGGAAAACCACAGTTCTAGTTATGTGGTCTACACCAGACTCTTTTAAACAGATATATTTGTGTCTGAACAGTCAGCAAGACACTCAAAATGTTTTTTTTTATTGAAAAAAGGAAAAAAAGTGGATAATACAGAGATTTGAACCAAGGTACTGCAAAACCACAGTTCTAGTTATCTTGCCTACACCAGACTCTTTTAAACAGATATATTTGTGTGTGAACAGTCAGCAAGACACTCAAAATGTTTTTTTTTGCTGAAAAAAGGCAAAAAAGTGGATAATACAGAGATTTGAACAATGGAAGAGGAAAACCACAGCTCTAGTTACCTGGCCTACGCCAGACTTTTTTAAAAAGATATATTTGTCTCTGAACAGTGAGTGAGACACTTAAAAATCTTTATTTTATGCAAAAAGGTGGATTACAAAGAGATTTAACCATGGAAGAGGAAAACCACAGTTCTAGTTTTCTGGCCTACACCTGAAACTTTTAAACAGTTATATTTGTGTTTGAACTGTCAGCGAGACACTCAAAATGTTTTTTTTTATTGAAAAAAAGCAAAAAAGTGGATAATCCAGAGATCTGAACCATGGAAGAGGAAAACCAAAGTTCTAGTTATCTGGCCTACACCAGAGTCTTTAAAACAGATATATTTGTGTCTGAACAGTCAGCGAGACACTCCAAATGTTTTTTTTTTAAAGAAAGGCAAAAAAGTGGATAATACAGAGATTTGAACCGTGGAAGAGGAAAACCACAGTTCTAGTTATCTGGCCTATGCCATGATCTCTTAAACAGATATATTTGTATCTCAACAGTCAGCGAGACACTCAAAATGTTTTTTTTTATTGAAAAAAGTGAATAATACAGAGATTTGAACCGTGGAACTGCAAAACCACAGTTTTAGTTATCTGGCTTACACTAGACTCTTTTAAAAAGATATTTTTGTGTCTGAACAGTCAACGAGACACTCAAAATGTTTTTTTTATGCAAAAAGGTGGATTACACTCATATTTAAACCGTGGAAGAGGAAAACCACAGTTCTAGTTATCTGGCCTACACCAGACTCTTTTAGACAGATATATTTGTGTCTGAACAGTCAGCGAGACACTCAAAATGTTTTTTTTTATTGAAAAAAGGTAAAAAGTGGATAATACAGAGATTTGAACCGTGGAACTGCAAAACCACAGTTCTAGTTATCTTACCTACACCAGACTCTTTTAAACGGATATATTTGTGTGTGAACAGTCAGTGAGACACTTAAAATGTTTTTTTTAAGCAAAATGGTGGATTACACTCAGATTTGAACCGTTGAAGAGGAAAACCACAGTTCTGGTTATCTGGCTTACACCAGACTCTATTAAACAGATATATTTGTGTCTGAACTGTCAGCGAGATACTCAAAATGTTTTTTTTATGCAAAATGGTGGATTACACTCAGATTTGAACCATGGAACTGCAAAACCACAGTTTTAGTTATATGGCCTACACCAGAATCTTTTAAACAGATATATTTGTGTCTGAAAAGTCAGCGAGACACTCAAAATGTGTTTTTTTAATGAAAAAGGCAAAAAAGTTTATAATACAGATATTTGAACCGTGGAACTGCAAAACTACAGTTCTAGTTATCTGGCCTACACCAGACTATTTTAAACGGATATATTTCAGTCTGAACAGTCAGCAAGACACTCAAAATGTTTTTTTTTTTTATTGAAAAAAGGCAAAAAAGTGGATAATACAGAGATTTGTACAGTGGAAAAGGAAAACCACAGTTCTAGTTAACTGACTTACACTAGACTCTTTTAAACAGATATATTTGTGTCTGAACAGTCAGTGAGACACTCAAAAATCTTTTTTTAATGCAAAAAGGTGGATTACAAAGAGATTTAACCATGGAAGAGGAAAACCACAGTTCTAGTTATCTGGCCTACACCAGAATCTTTTAAACAGATATATTTGTGTCTGAACTGTCAGCGAGACGCTCAAAATGTGTTTTTTTATTGAAAAAAGGCAAAAAAGTGGATAATCCAGAGATCGGAACCATGAAAGAGGAAAACCACAGTTCTAGTTATCTGGCCTACATCATCATCTCTTAGACAGTTATATTTGTGTCTCAACGGTCAGCGAGGCACTCAAAATGTTTTTTTTTATTGAAATAAAGCAAAAAAGTGAATAATACAGAGATTTGAACCATGGTACTGCAAAACCACAGTTCTAGTTATCTGGCTTACACCAGACTCTTTTAAACAGATATATTTGTGTCTGAACAGTCAACGAGACACTCAAAATGTTTTTTTATGCAAAAAGGTGGATTACACTCATATTTAAACCGTGGAAGAGGAAAACCACAGTTCTAGTTATCAAGTCTACACTAGACTCTTTTAAACAGATATATTGGTATCTGAACAGTCGTCGAGACACTCAAAATGTTTTTTTTTATTGAAAAAAGGTAAGAAACTGGATAATACAGAGATTTAAACTGTGGAACTGCAAAACCACAGTTCCAGTTATCTTGCCTACACCAGACTCTTTTAAACGGATATATTTGTGTCTGAACAGTCAGCAAGACACTCAAAATGTTTTTTTTTTATGCGAAATGGTGGATTACACTCAGATTTGAACCATGGAACTGCAAAACCACAGTTCTAGTTTTTCTGGCCTACACCAGACTCTTTTAAACAGATATATTTGTGTCTGAACAGTCAGCGAGACACTCAAAATGTTTTTTTTATTGAAAAAAGGCAAAAAAGTGGATAATACAGAGATTTAAACCGTGAATGAGGAAAACGACAATTCTAGTTATCTGGCCTACACCAGACTCTTAAACTGATATATTTGTGTGTGGTTTTAGTCTACCACGGCTCAAATGTCTATGTAATCCACCGTTCTGCATAAAAAAAACATTTTGAGTGTCTCGCTGACTGTTCACAGTTCTAGTTATCTGGCCTACACCAGATTCTATTAAACAGATATATTTGTGTCTGAACAGTCAGCGAGACACTCAAAATATATTTTTTTATGCAAAAAGGTGGATTACACCCAGATTTAAACCGTGGAAGAGGATTACCACAGTTATAGCTATCTGGCCTACACCAGACTTTTTTAAACAGATATATTTGTGTCTGAACAGTCAGCGAGACACTCAAAATGTTTTTTTTTCTTGCCAAAAGGCAAAAAAGTGGATAATACAGAGATTTGAACCGTGGATGAGAAAAACCACAGTTCTAGTTATCTGGCCTACCCCAGACTCTTTTAAACAGATATAATTGTGTCTGAACAGTCAGCGAGACACTCAAAATGTTTTTTTTTATGCAAAAAGGTGGATTACATACACATTTGAGCCATGGAAGAGGAAAACCACAGTAATAGTAATCTGGCGTACACCAGAATCTTTTAAACGGATAGATTTGTGTCTGAACAATCAGTGAGACACTCACAATGCTTTTTTTCACGCAAAAAGGTGGTTACACCCAGATTTGATCCGTGGAAGAGGAAAACCACATTTCTAGTTATCTGACCAACACCAGAATATTTTAAACAGATATATTTGTGTCTCAACAGTCAGCGAGACGCTCAAAATATATTTTTTTATGCAAAATGGTGGATTACACGCAGATTTGAACCGTGGAAGAGGAAAACCACAGTTCTAGTTATCTGGCCTACACCAGACTATTTTAAACGGATATATTTCTGTCTGAACAGTCAGCAAGACACTCAAAATGTTTTTTTTTTTATTGAAAAAAGGCAAAAAAGTGGATAATACAGAGATTTGTACAGTGGAAAAGGAAAACCACAGTTCTAGTTATCTGGCTTACACTAGACTCTTTTAAACAGATATATTTGTGTCTGAACAGTCAGTGAGACACTCAAAAATCTTTTTTTAATGCAAAAAGGTGGATTACAAAGAGATTTAACCATGGAAGAGGAAAACCACAGTTCTAGTTATCTGGCCTACACCAGAATCTTTTAAACAGATATATTTGTGTCTGAACTGTCAGCGAGACGCTCAAAATGTGTTTTTTTATTGAAAAAAGGCAAAAAAGTGGATAATCCAGAGATCGGAACCATGAAAGAGGAAAACCACAGTTCTAGTTATCTGGCCTACATCATCATCTCTTAGACAGTTATATTTGTGTCTCAACGGTCAGCGAGGCACTCAAAATGTTTTTTTTTATTGAAATAAAGCAAAAAAGTGAATAATACAGAGATTTGAACCATGGTACTGCAAAACCACAGTTCTAGTTATCTGGCTTACACCAGACTCTTTTAAACAGATATATTTGTGTCTGAACAGTCAACGAGACACTCAAAATGTTTTTTTATGCAAAAAGGTGGATTACACTCATATTTAAACCGTGGAAGAGGAAAACCACAGTTCTAGTTATCAAGTCTACACTAGACTCTTTTAAACAGATATATTGGTATCTGAACAGTCGTCGAGACACTCAAAATGTTTTTTTTTATTGAAAAAAGGTAAGAAACTGGATAATACAGAGATTTAAACCGTGGAACTGCAAAACCACAGTTCCAGTTATCTTGCCTACACCAGACTCTTTTAAACGGATATATTTGTGTCTGAACAGTCAGCAAGACACTCAAAATGTTTTTTTTTTATGCGAAATGGTGGATTACACTCAGATTTGAACCATGGAACTGCAAAACCACAGTTCTAGTTATCTGGCCTACACCAGATTCTTTTAAACAGATATATTGGTATCTGAACAGTCGTCGAGACACTCAAAATGTTTTTTTTTATTGAAAAAAGGTAAGAAACTGGATAATACAGAGATTTAAACCGTGGAACTGCAAAACCACAGTTCCAGTTATCTTGCCTACACCAGACTCTTTTAAACGGATATATTTGTGTCTGAACAGTCAGCAAGACACTCAAAATGTTTTTTTTTTATGCGAAATGGTGGATTACACTCAGATTTGAACCATGGAACTGCAAAACCACAGCTCTAGTTATCTGGCCTACACCAGAATCATTTAAACAGATATATTTGTGTCTGAACAGTCAGTGAGACACTCAAAATGTTTTTTTAATGCAAAAAGGTGGATTACACCTAGATTTAAACCGAGAAAAAGGAAAACCACAGTTCCAGTTATCTTGCCTACACCAGACTCTTTTAAACGGATATATTTGTGTCTGAACAGTCAGCAAGACACTCAAAATGTTTTTTTTTATGCGAAATGGTGGATTACACTCAGATTTGAACCATGGAACTGCAAAACCACAGTTCTAGTTATCTGGCCTACACCAGATTCTTTTAAACAGATATATTGGTATCTGAACAGTCGTCGAGACACTCAAAATGTTTTTTTGTTATTGAAAAAAGGTAAGAAACTGGATAATACAGAGATTTAAACCGTGGAACTGCAAAACCACAGTTCCAGTTATCTTGCCTACACCAGACTCTTTTAAAAAGATATATTTGTGTCTGAACAGTCAGCAAGACACTCAAAATGTTTTTTTTTTTATGCGAAATGGTGGATTACACTCAGATTTGAACCATGGAACTGCAAAACCACAGTTCTAGTTATCTGGCCTACACCAGAATCATTTAAACAGATATATTTGTGTCTGAACAGTCAGCAAGACACTCAAAATGTTTTTTTTTTATGCGAAATGGTGGATTACACTCAGATTTGAACCATGGAACTGCAAAACCACAGTTCTAGTTTTTCTGGCCTACACCAGACTCTTTTAAACGGATATATTTGTGTCTGAACAGTCAGCGAGACACTCAAAATGTTTTTTTTATTGAAAAAAGGCAAAAAAGTGGATAATACAGAGATTTAAACCGTGAATGAGGAAAACGACAATTCTAGTTATCTGGCCTACACCAGACTCTTAAACGGATATATTTGTGTCTGGTTTTAGTCTACCACGGCTCAAATGTCTATGTAATCCACCGTTCTGCATAAAAAAAACATTTTGAGTGTCTCGCTGACTGTTCACAGTTCTAGTTATCTGGCCTACACCAGATTCTATTAAACAGATATATTTGTGTCTGAACAGTCAGCGAGACACTCAAAATATATTTTTTTATGCAAAAAGGTGGATTACACCCAGATTTAAACCGTGGAAGAGGATTACCACAGTTATAGCTATTTGGCCTACACCAGACTTTTTTAAACAGATATATTTGTGTCTGAACAGTCAGCGAGACACTCAAAATGTTTTTTTTTCTTGCCAAAAGGCAAAAAAGTGGATAATACAGAGATTTGAACCGTGGAAGAGAAAAACCACAGTTCTAGTTATCTGGCCTACCCCAGACTATTTTAAACAGATATAATTGTGTCTGAACAGTCAGCGAGACACTCAAAATGTTTTTTTTTTATGCAAAAAGGTGGATTACATAGACATTTGAGCCATGGAAGAGGAAAACCACAGTAATAGTAATCTGGCGTACACCAGAATCTTTTAAACGGATAGATTTGTGTCTGAACAATCAGTGAGACACTCACAATGCTTTTTTTCACGCAAAAAGGTGGTTACACCCAGATTTGATCCGTGGAAGAGGAAAACCACATTTCTAGTTATCTGACCAACACCAGAATATTTTAAACAGATATATTTGTGTCTCAACAGTCAGCGAGACGCTCAAAATATATTTTTTTATGCAAAATGGTGGATTACACGCAGATTTGAACCGTGGAAGAGGAAAACCACTGTTCTAGTTTTCTGGCCTACACCAGACTCTTTTTAAACAGATATATTTGTGTCTGAACAGTCATCGAGACACCCAAAATGTTTTTTTTACTGAAAAAAGGCAAAAAAGTGGATAATACAGAGATTTGAACTGCGGAATAGGAAAACCACAGTTCTAGTGATCTGGACTACACCAGACTCTTTTAAACAGATATATTTGTGTCTGAACAGTCAGCGAGACACCCAAAATGTTTTTTTTTACTGAAAAAAGGCAAAAAAGTGGATAATACAGAGATTTGAACCGTGGAACTGCAAAACCAAAGTTCTAGTTATCTGGCCTACACCAGACTCTTTTAAACCGATATATTTGTGTCTGAACAGTCAGCGAGACCCTCAAAATGTTTTTTCTATGCAAAATGTTGGATTACCTAGACATTTGAGCCATGGAAGAGGAAAACCACAGTTCTAATAATCTGGCGTACACCAGAATCTTTTAAATGGATAGATTTGTGTCTGAACAGTCAGTGAGACACTCAAAATATTTTTTTTTTCATGCAAAAAGGTGATTTACAACCAGATTTGAACCGTGGAAGAGGATAACCACAGTTCTAGTTATATGGCCTACACCAGACTCTTTTAAACAGATATATTTGTGTCTGAACAGTCAGCGAGACACTCAAAATGTTTTTTCTAATGAAAAAAGGTAAAAAAGTGGATAATACAGAGATTTGAACTGCGGAAGAGGAAAACAACAGTTCTAGTAATCTGGCCTTCACCAGAATCTTTTAATCAGATATATTTGTGTCTGAACAGTCAGTGAGAAACTCAAAATGTTTTTTTTTCTTGAAAAAAGGCAAAAAAGTGGATAATACAGAGATTTGAACCGTGGAAGAGAAAAAACACAGTTCTAGCTATCTGGCCTACACCAGACTATTTTAAACAGATATATTTGCATCTGAACAGTCAGTGAGACAGTCACAATGTTTTTTTCATACAAAAAGATGGTTTACACCCAGACTTGAACCGTGGAAGAGGAAAACCACATTTCTAGTTATCTGGCCTACACAAGACTCTTTTAAACAGATATATTTGTGTCTGAACAGTCAGCGAAACACTCAAAATGTTTTTTTTTATTGAAAAAAGGCAAAAAAGTGGATAATACAGAGATTTTAACCGTGGAAGAGGAAAACCACAGTTCTAGTTACCTGGCCTACATCACACTCTTTTAAACAGATATATTTGTGTCTGAACAGTCAGCGAGACATTCAAAATGTTTTTTTTTATGGAAAAAAGGCAAAAAAGTGGATAAAACAGAGATTTGAACCGTGGAACTGCAAAAATACAGTTCTAGCTATCTGGCCTACACCAGATTCTATTAAACAGATATATTTTTGTCTGAGCAGTCAGCGAGACACTCAAAATATAAATTTTTATGCAAAATGGTGGATTACACCCTGATTTGAACCGTGGAACTGCAAAACAATAGTTCTAGTTATCTGGCCTACACCAGACTCTTTTAAACGGATATATTTGTGTCTGAACAGTCAGCGAGACACTCAAAATGTTTTTTCTATGCAAAAAGGTGGATTACATAGACATTTGAGCCATGGAAGAGGAAAACCACAGTTCTAGTAATCTGGCGTACACCAGAATATTTTAAAAGGATAGATTTGTGTCTGAACAGTCAGTGAGACCCTCACAATGTTTTTTTTCATGCAAAAAGGTGGTTTACACCCAGATTTGAACCGTGGAAGAGGAAAACAACAGTTCTAGTAATCTAGCCTACACCAGAATCTTTTAAGCAGATATATTTGTGTCTGAACAGTCAGCGAGAAACTCAAAATGTTTTTTTTTCTTGAAAAAATGCAAAAAAGTGGATAATACAGAGATTTGAACTGTGGAAGAGAAAAAACACATTTCTAGTTATCTGACCTACACCAGAATCTTTTAAACAGATATATTTGTGTTTGATCTGTCAGCGAGACACTCAAAATGTTTTTTTTTAATGAAAAAAGGCAAAAAAGTGGATAATCCAGAGATCTGAACCATGGAAGAGGAAAACCAAAGTTCTAGTTATCTGGCCTACACCAGAATCTTTAAATCAGATATATTTGTGTCTGAACAGTCAGCGAGACACTCCAAATGTTTTTTTTTTATTGAAAAAAGGCAAAAAAGTGGATAATACAGAGATTTGAACAATGGAAGAGGAAAACCACAGTTCTAGTTATCTGGCCTACACCATCATCTCTTAAACAGATATATTTGTGTCTCAACAGTCAGCGAGACACTCAAAATGTTTTTTTTTTTATTGAAAAAAGGTAAAAAGTGGATAATACAGAGATTTGAACCGTGGAATTGCAAAACCACAGTTCTAGTTATCTTACCTACACCAGACTCTTTTAAACGGATATATTTGTGTGTGAACAGTCAGTTAGACACTCAAAATGTTTTTATTAAGCAAAATGGTGGATTACACCCAGATTTTAACCGTTGAAGAGGAAAACCACAGTTCTGGTTATCTGGCCTACACCAGACTCTCTTAAACAGATATATTTGTGTCTGAACAGTCAGCTAGAAACTCAAAATGTTTTTTTTTCTTGAAAAAATGCAAAAAAGTGGATAATACAGAGATTTGAACTGTGGAAGAGAAAAACCACATTTCTAGTTAACTGACCTACACCAGAATCTTTTAAACAGATATATTTGTGTCTGAACTGTCAGCGAGACACTCAAAATGTTTTTTTTTTATTGAAAAAAGGTAAAAAGTGGATAATACAGAGAATTGAACCGTGGAATGTCAAAACCTCAGTTCAGGTTATCTTGACTACATCAGACTCTTTTAAACGGATATATTTGTGTGTGAACACTCAGTGAGACACTCAAAATGTTTTTTTATGCAAAATGGTGGATTACACTCAGATTTGAACCATCGAACTGAAAAACCACAGTTCTAGTAATCTGGCCTACACCATAATCTTTCAAACAGATATATTTGTGTCTGAAAAGTCAGCAAGACACTCAAAATGTCTTTTTTTACTGAAAAAGGCAAAAAACTTTATAATACAGAGATTTGAACCATGGAACTGCAAAACCAAAGTTCTAGTTATCTAGCCTACACCAGACTCTTTTAAACAGATATATTTGTGTCTGAACAGTCAGCGAGACACTCAAAATGTTTTTTTTTTATGCAAAAAGGTGGATTACATAGAGATTTGAGCCATGGAAGAGGAAAACCACAGTTCTAGTTATCTGGCCTACACCAGACTCGTTTAAACAGATATATTTGTGTCTGAACAGTCAGCGAGACACTCAAAATGTTTTTTTTTATGCAAAAAGGTGGATTACATCTATATTTGAACCGTGAAAGAGGAAAACCACAGTTCTAGATATCTGGCATGCACCAGAATCTTTTAAACAGGTATATTTATGTCTGAACAGTCAGCAAGACACTAAAAATGTCTTTTTTTATTGAAAAAAGGCAAAAAAGTGGATAATACAGAGATTTGTACAGTGGAAAAGGAATACGACAGCTCCAGTTACCTGGCCTACACCAGACTCTTTTAAACAGATATATTTGTGTCTGAACAGTCAGTGAGACACTCAAAATGGTTTTTTTTTATGCAAAAAGATGAACTACACCCATATTTGTACAATGGGAGAGGAAAACCACAGTTCTAGTTATCTAGCTTACACCAGAGTCTTTAAAATAGATATATTTGTGTCTGAACAGTCAGCGAGACACTCAAAATGTTTTTTTTTATTGAAAAAAGGCAAAAAAGTGGATAATACAGAGATTTGAACCATGGAAGAGGAAAACCACAGTTCTAGTTATCTGGCCTACACCATCATCTCTTAAACAGATATATTTGTGTCTCAACAGTCAGCGAGACACTCAAAATGTTTTTTTTTTATTGAAAAAAGGTAAAAAGTGGATAATACAGAGATTTTAACCGTGGAACTGCAAAACCACAGTTCTAGTTATCTTACCTACATCAGACTCTTTTAAACGGATATATTTGTGTGTGAACAGTCAGTGAGACACTCAAAATGTTTTTATTAAGCAAAATGGTGGATTACACCCAGATTTGAACCGTTGAAGAGGAAAACCACAGTTCTGGTTATCTGGCCTACACCAGACTCTCTTAAACAGATATATTTGTGTCTGAACAGTCAGCGAGAAACTCAAAATGTTCTTTTTTCTTGAAAAAATGCAAAAAAAGTGGATAATACAGAGATTTGAACTGTGGAAGAGAAAAAACACATTTCTGGTTATCTGACCTACACCAGAATCTTTTAAACAGATATATTTCTTTCTGAACTGTCAGCGAGACACTCAAAATGTTTTTTTTATGCAAAAAGGAGGATTACATAGAGATTTGAGCCATGGAAGAGGAAAACCAGAGTTCTATTTATCTGGCCTACACCAGACTCATTTAATCACAGATATTTGTGTCTGAACAGTCAGTGAGACACTCAAAATGTTTTTCTTATGCAAAAAGATGAACTACACCCATATTTGTACCGTGGGAGAGGAAAACCACATTTTTTTTTTATCTGGCCTACACCAGACCCGTTTAAACGGATATATTTGTGTCTGAACAGTCAGCAAGACACTCAAAATGTTTTTTTTATTGAAAAAAGGCAAAAAAGTGGATAATACAGAGATTTGAACAATGGAAGAGGAAAACCACAGCTCTAGTTACCTGGCCTGCACCAGACTTTTTTAAACAGATATATTTGTGTCTGAACAGTCAGTGAGACACTCAAAAATCTTTATTTTATGCAAAAAGGTGTATTACAAAGAGATTTAACCATGGAAGAGGAAAATCACAGTTCTAGTTATCTGGCCTACACCAGAATCTTTTAAACAGATATATTTGTGTCTGAACTGTCAGCGAGACACTCAAAATGTTTTTTTTATTGAAAAAAGGTAAAAAGTGGATAATACAGAGATTTGAACCGTGGAACTGCAAAACCACAGTTCTAGTTATCTTGACTACACCAGACTCTTTTAAACGGATATATTTGTGTGTGAACAGTCAGTGAGACACTCAAAATGTTTTTTTTATGCAAAATGGTGGATTACACTCAGATTTGAACCATGGAACTGAAAAACCACAGTTCTAGTAATCTGGCCTACACCATAATCTTTCAAACAGATATATTTGTGTCTGAAAAGTCAGCGAGACACTCAAAATGTCTTTTTTTACTGAAAAAGGCAAAAAAGTTTATAATACAGAGATTTGAACCATGGAACTGCAAAACCAAAGTTCTAGTTATCTGGCCTACACCAGACTCTTTTAAACAGATATATTTGTGTCTGAACAGTCAGCGAGACACTCAAAATGTTTTCTTTATGCAAAAAGGTGGATTACATAGAGATTTGAGCCATGGAAGAGGAAAACCACAGTTCTAGTTATCTAGCCTACACCAGACTCGTTTAAACAGATATTTTTGTGTCTGAACAGTCAGCGAGACACTCAAAATGGTTTTTTTTATGCGTGGATTACATCTATATTTGAACCGTGAAAGAGGAAAACCACAGTTCTAGATATCTGGCCTACACCAGAATCTTTTAAACAGGTATATTTGTGTCTGAACAGTCAGCGAGACACTCAAAATGTTTTTTTTTTATGCAAAAAGGTGGATTACATCTATATTTGAACCGTGAAAGAGGAAAACCACAGTTCTAGATATCTGGCCTACACTAGACTCTTTTAAACAGATATATTTGTGTCTGAACAGTCAGTGAGACACTCAAAATGTTTTTTTTTATGCAAAAAGATGAACTACACCCATATTTGTACAGAGGGAGAGGAAAACCACAGTTCTAGTTATCTGGCCTAAATCAGAGTCTTTAAAACAGTTATATTTGTGTCTGAACAGTCAGCGAGACACTCAAAATGTTTTTTTTATTGAAAAAAGGCAAAAAAGTGGATAATACAGAAATTTGAACCGTGGAAGAGGAAATCCACAGTTCTAGTATTCTGGCCTAGACCAGAATCTTTCAAACAGATATATTTGTGTCTGAAAAGTCAGTGAGACACTCAAAATGTCTTTTTTTGCTTAAAAAGGTAAAAAAGTTTATAATTCAGAGATTTGAACCGTGGAACTGCAAAACCACAGTTCTAGTTATCTTACCTACACCAGACTCTTTTAAACGGATATATTTGTGTGTGAACAGTCAATGAGACACTCAAAATGTTTTTTTTATGCAAAATGGTGGATTACACCCAGATTTGAACTGTGGAAGAGGAAAACCACAGTTCTAGTTATCTGGCCTACACCAAACTCTCTTATACAGATATATTTGTGTCTGAACAGTCAGCGAGATACTCAAAATTTTTTTTTATGCAAAATGGTGGATTACACTCAGATTTGAACCATGGAACTGCAAAACCACAGTTCTAGTTATCTGTCCTACACCAGAAACTTTTAAACAGATATATTTGTGTCTGAAAAGTCAGCAAGACACTCAAAATGTTCTTTTTATACAAAAAGGTGGATTACACTCAGATTTGAACCGTGGAACTGCAAAACCACAATTCTAGTTATCTGGCCTACACCAGACTCTTTTAAATGGATATATTTGAGTCTGAACAGTCAGCGAGACACTCAAAATGTTTTTTTTTATTGAAAAAAGGTAAAAAGTGGATAATACAGAGATTTGAACCGTGGAACTGCAAAACCACAGTTCTAGTTATCTTACCTACACCAGACTCTTTTAAACTGATATATTTGTGTGTGAACAGTCAGTGAGACAATCAAAATGTTTTTTTAAGCAAAATGGTGGATTACACCCAGATTTGAACCGTTGAAGAGGAAAACCACAGTTCTGGTTATCTGGCTTACACCAGACTCTATTAAACAGATATATTTGTGTCTGAACTGTCAGCGAGATACTCAAAATGTTTTTTTATGCAAAATGGTAGATTACACTCAGATTTGAACCATGGAACTGCAAAACCACAGTTCTAGTTATCTGGCCTACACCAGAATCTTTTAAACAGATATATTTGTGTGTGAAAAGTCAGCGAGACACTCAAAATGTCTTTTTTTAATGAAAAAGGCAAAAAAAATTTATAATACAGAGATTTGAACCGTGGAACTGCAAAACCACAGTTCTAGTTATCTGGCCTACACCAGACTATTTTAAACGGATATATTTCTGTCTGAACAGTCAGCAAGACACTCAAAATGTTTTTTTTTATTGAAAAAAGGCAAAAAAAAGTGGATAATACATAGATTTGTACAGTGGAAAAGGAAAACCACAGCTCTAGTTACCTGGCCTACACCAGACTCTTTTATACAGATATATTTGTGTCTGAACAGTCAGTGAGACACTCAAAAATCTTTTTTTAATGCAAAATGGTGGATTACAAAGAGATTTAACCATGGAAGAGGAAAACCACAGTTCTAGTTATCTGGCCTACACAATCATCTCTTAGATAGTTATATTTGTGTTTCAACAGTCAGCGAGTCACTCAAAATGTTTTTTTTTATTGAAAAAAGGCAAAAAAGTGAATAATACAGAGATTTGAACCATGGTACTGCAAACCACAGTTCTAGTTATCTGGCTTACACCAGACTCTTTTAAACTGATATATTTGTGTCTGAACAGTCAACGTGACACTCAAAATGTTTTTTTTATGCAAAAAGGTGGATTACACTCATATTTAAACCGTGGAAGAGGAAAACCACAGTTCTAGTTATCTGGTCTACACCAGACTCTTTTAAACAGATTTATTTGAGTCTGAACAGTCAGCGAGACACTCAAAATGTTTTTTTTTTATGAAAAAAGGTAAAAAAGTGGAAAATACAGAGATTTGAACCATGGAACTGCAAAACCACAGTTCTAGTTATCTTGCCTACACCAGACTCTTTTAAACGGATATATTTGTGTGTGAGCAGTCAGTGAGACACTCAAAATTTTTTTTTTAAGCAAAATGGTGGATTACACCCAGATTTAAACCGCGGAACTGCAAAACCACAGTTCCAGTTATCTTGCCTACACCAGACTCTTTTAAACGGATATATTTGTGTCTGAACAGTCAGAAAGACACTCAAAATGTTTTTTTTTTTATGCGAAATGGTGGATTACACTCAGATTTGAACCATGGAACTGCAAAACCACAGTTCTAGTTATCTGGCCTACACCAGAATCTTTCAAACAGATATATTTGTGTCTGAAAAGTCAGTGGGACCCTCAAAATGTCTTTTTTTACTGAAAAAGGCAAAAAAGTGAATAATACAGAGATTTGAACCGTGGAACTGCAAAGCCAAAGTTCTAGTTATCTGGCCTACACCAGACTCTTTTAAACAGATATAATTGTGTCTGAACAGTCAGCGAGACACTGAAAAGGTTTTTTTTATGCAAAAAGGTGGATTACATAGAGATTTGAACCGTGGAGGAGGAAATCCACAGTTCTAGTTATCTGGCCTACACCTGACTCGTTTAACCACTTCGCGCCAGAGCCTGTTTTTGCCTTCGTGACCGGGCCAATTTTTTCAATTCTGACCACTGTCACTTTATGAGGTAATTACTCTGGAACGCTTCAACGGATCCCCCTGATTCTAAGATTGTTTTTTTGTGACATATTGTACTTCATGATAGTGGTAAAATTTCTTCGATATCACTTGCGTTTATTTGTGAAAAAATCTCAAATTTGGGGAAAATTTTGAAAATTTTGCAATTTTCAAACTTTGAATTTTCATGCCCTTTAATCAGAGAGATATGTCACACAAAATAGTTAATGAATAACATTTCCCACATGTCTACTTCACATCAGCACAATTTTGGAACCAAAATGTTTTTCTGTTAGGAAGCTATAAGGGTTAAAAGTTGACCAGCGATTTCTCATTTTTACAACAAAATTTACAAAAACATTTTTTTAGGGACCACATCTTATTTGAAGTGACTTTGAGGAGCCTTTATGACAGAAAATACCCAAAAGTGATACCATTCTAAAAACTGCACCCCTCAAGGTGCTCAAAACCACATTCAAGAAGTTTATTAACCCTTCAGGTGCTTCACAGGAATTTTTGGAATGTGGAAGAAAACAATGAACATTTAATTTTTTTTCACAAAACTGCTAGTTTAGCCTCAAATTTTTAATTTTCACAAGGGCAGCCATAAAAAATGGACCCCAAAATGTGTTGTGCAATTTCTCCTGAGCACGCTGATACCCCATATGTGGTGCAAAGCCACTGTTTGGGCGCACGGCATGGCTCGGAAGGTAAGGAGCGCCATTTGACTTTTGGAATGGAAATTTGACTGGAATCGATAGCGGACGCCATGTTGCATTTGGAGAGCCCCTGAGGTGCCTAAACAGAGGAAACCCCCAACAAGTCATCCCATTTTGGAAACTAGACCCCTCAAGGAACTTATCTAGATGTGTGGTGAGCACCTTGAACCCCCAGGGGCTTCACACAATTTTATAATGTTGAAGGGTGAAAATAAAAAACCACATTTTTATCACAAAACTGCTACTTTAGCCTCAAATTTTTAATTTTCACAAGGGCAGCCAGAAAAATGGACCTCAAAATGTGTTGTGCAATTTCTCCTGAGCACGCTGATACCCCATATGTGGTGCAAAGCCACTGTTTGGGCGCACGGCATGGCTCGGAAGGTAAGGAGCGCCATTTGACTTTTGGAATGGAAATTTGACTGGAATCGATAGCGGACGCCATGTTGCATTTGGAGAGCCCCTGAGGTGCCTAAACAGAGGAAACCCCCAACAAGTCACCCCATTTTGGAAACTAGACCCCTCAAGGAACTTATCAAGATGTGTGGTGAGCACCTTGAACCCCCAGGGGCTTCACACAATTTTATAATGTTGAAGGGTGAAAATAAAAAAACACATTTTTATCACAAAACTGCTACTTTAGCCTCAAATTTTTAATTTTCACAAGGGCAGCCAGAAAAAATGGACCCCAAAATGTGTTGTGCAATTTCTCCTGAGCACGCTGATACCCCATATGTGGTGCAAAGCCACTGTTTGGGCGCACGGCATGGCTCGGAAGGTAAGGAGCGCCATTTGACTTTTGGAATGGAAATTTGACTGGAATCGATAGCGGACGCCATGTTGCATTTGGAGAGCCCCTGAGGTGCCTAAGCAGAGGAAACCCCCAACAAGTCACCCCATTTTGGAAACTAGACCCCTCAAGGAACTTACCTAGATGTGTGGTGAGCACCTTGAACCCCCAGGGGCTTCACACAATTTTATAATGTTGAAGGGTGAAAATAAAAAAACACATTTTTATCACAAAACTGCTAGTTTAGCCTCAAATTTTTAATTTTCACAAGGGCAGCCAGAAAAAATGGACCCCAAAATGTGTTGTGCAATTTCTCCTGAGCACGCTGATACCCCATATGTGGTGCAAAGCCACTGTTTGGGCGCACGGCATGGCTCGGAAGGTAAGGAGCGCCATTTGACTTTTGGAATGGAAATTTGACTGGAATCGATAGCGGACGCCATGTTGCATTTGGAGAGCCCCTGAGGTGCCTAAACAGAGGAAACCCCCAACAAGTCACCCCATTTTGGAAACTAGACCCCTCAAGGAACTTATCTAGATGTGTGGTGATCACCTTGAACCCCCAGGGGCTTCACACAATTTTATAATGTTGAAGGGTGAAAATAAAAAACCACATTTTTATCACAAAACTGCTACTTTAGCCTCAAATTTTTAATTTTCACAAGGGCAGCCAGAAAAAATGGACCTCAAAATGTGTTGTGCAATTTCTCCTGAGCACGCTGATACCCCATATGTGGTGCAAAGCCACTGTTTGGGCGCACGGCATGGCTCGGAAGGTAAGGAGCGCCATTTGACTTTTGGAATGGAAATTTGACTGGAATCGATAGCGGACGCCATGTTGCATTTGGAGAGCCCCTGAGGTGCCTAAACAGAGGAAACCCACAACAAGTGACCGAATTTTACAATCTACTCCTCTGTATAAATTAATCTAGTGGTGGGAAAATAAGTAGGTAAATGGTCACTAAACCCATAGATGAATTCCCACAGAGGTGTCATTTCCATAATGGGGTCACTTCAGGGGGGATTATGCTGTTCTGGCACTTTTCAGAGTACCAGAGCTAAAGAATCCCCCCTGAAGTGACCCCATTTTGGAAATGACACCCCTCTGGGAATTCATCTATGGGTTTAGTGACCATTTTAACTCGATGGATGATTTCCAGAAACAAGCACGCAATGGAAGGTTTCGATTCTGGAGAACCCCCCCTGGAAATTAAGTGAGCTCTACTCGAATATGTCATTCACTAAATGAACCAAATGTTTGAATGACAAATTGGGATACATTTTTACAGTTTAAAAACGTGGTTCTGTGTGGTAGATTTTAAAGCAGTCAGTGACGCATAAGGCTGGCAATGATGGGCATTGTGGGCAATAGTAGCGGGTATCACGCCTCATTCCTCTCTTAGTACATACACGACATCTTTTCTGGGGGTTCCTTCTTGTTTCCGTTGCTGGAATAAGTGCAATAAAATGTCGTTCAGTGAGTCTTTTCACATCCTCAGATTCTAATGGATGAGCGGGGCTAACACTTTGAAAGACAAGATTTTCAATGACCTTTTCTTGATAATCAAGAAAAGGATCTGAATTTCCTGCTTTTTTGTACAACACAAAAGAATTGTATGTGGCCACCTGAAACAAATAGATAACCAACTTTTTATACCAGGTATAGGACTTTCTTGATACCTGGTATGGCTGTAGAACCTGGTCTGCAAGGTCCACACCCCCCATGTGTTTGTTGTAGTCAATGACTGACACAGGTTTTTGCTTCGGAGTGGTGGATCCTAGTTCTACAGTGGCCCTTGTGGCATCTGTGTGGATCGAGCTGAGGACAAAAATATCCCTCTTATCCCTATATTTCAGGGCAAGCAGCTCTCCGTTGCGTACAGCCCCTGACTGCCCCTTTTGGAACTTTTGGTTGACCAATGGTTGTGGAAACCCCTGACGGTTTTTACGGATGGTCCCACAAGCCCCGATGTTGTGTTCAACCAGACTTTTAAATAGGGGTATGCTGGTGTAATAATTGTCCACATATAGATTGTAGCCTTTTTGAAAAAATGGACTTATCAGCTCCCAAACAATTTTTCCAGATGTCCCCAGATAAGTAGGGCATCCTGGTGGGTTTAGTTGGCTGTCTTTCCCCTCATATATGCGGAAAGCGGATGTGTATCCGGTTGAACTTTCGCACATTTTATAGATCTTTATTCCAAACCTTGCCCTTTTAGATGGGATAAATTGCTTGAGGTGCAGTCTTCCTTTGAATTTTACAAGGGACTCATCTATAGAAATATTTTGTGTTGGGGTGTAGAGGCTTAAGAATTTTTCTGACAAATTTTCAATGATGGGTCTAATTTTATATAACCTGTCATGTTCTGGGGCATTTCTGGGCAGGCATTGACTATTGTCGTTAAAATGCCAAAACCGCATGAGCATTTCATAACGGGTCCTAGGCAGAATGACTGAAAACATAGGGGTGGCTTGAACAGGGTGGTTGGACCAGTAGGATCGAATGCTCGGTTTTTTAACAAGCCCCATGGCAAATGTAAGTCCTAAAAATTTTTTTATTTCCGGGACATTAGTTGGTGTCCATAAATTTGCCCTAGCATAGTAAGATCGGGGATTCTGGCTTATGAATTGGGATGCATATAAATTTGTTTGCACGACAATATGCTCTAGCAAACTGTCTGTAAAAAACAAATTAAAAAAATGAATTGGTCCAAAATCTTCCACCTCCACATTTATACCAGGAGTGGCGTTGAAATCAGGGCTGAATGGAGCAGCCGAATCCGAAGCCTCCCATCTGGGAAATGCTAGATCATGTGGCAAAGCCCCTTGTACACTGGCATGCGCCAATTCACTAGTAGCAGGGACAGCGCTTGTACTGGGCAGTGTTCCCTGATTTGGAGACGTTTCTCCAGTAGCGCTATTTGCCCCTATTGTTGTACTGGTCCTTGGGCTTGAGGATGGACCAGAATCACTGCTCATTTCTGAGCTCTCAGTGTCGCCGCTACTAAAGCCCTCAAAATCCACATTGCCATCTGAGATTGCGCTGTCATCAGTGTCAGAACACAGCAGGGCATACACCTCCTCTGCGGTATAAGTCTGACGGGCCATTTTATTTTTAGATTTTTTGACTGGACTGAACGGACCGGACTGAACGGACGGGACTGATCTGACAGGACTGACTGACCTGACAGGACTGACTGATCTGACAGGACTGACTGACTGATCTGACAGGACTGACTGACTGACAGATCTGACAGGACTGACTGACTGACAGATCTGACAGGACTGACTGACTGACAGATCTGACAGGACTGACTGATCTGACAGGACTGACTGACTGATCTGACAGGACTGACTGACTGATCTGACAGGACTGACTGATAGATCTGACAGGACTGACTGACTGATCTGACAGGACTGACTGACTGATCTGACAGGACTGACTGATAGATCTGACAGGACTGACTGACTGACAGATCTGACAGGACTGATCTGACAGGACTGACTGATCTGACAGACTCACTAACCCTAACTCTTACTTTCTTTTTTATTTTATTTTTTTTACTTTCACAGTGGCAAGGCTGACACAGCTCTTGTCACACTGTTTCTCCTCTGCTCTCTCACTGAGATCGGAGGAGAAACAGTGCATTTATCAGGCAGATCGCCCGGGAAAGTTTGTTGCTAAAACAAACTTCCCTGGTGATCTCTCTGATTGGCTGGTGTGACGCTGACATCATCGAGACCTGAGCCAATCAGGTCTCAATGATGTCAGAGGTCACAGCACCGGGATCCCCGCCGCTCCTGAGGTATGTGGGGGGTCCCGATCGCCGACCACCAGCTGTTACTATCTTTTAAATGCCGCGATCGCTATGGATCGCGGCATCTAGAAGATAGGAACAGGTTAACATCATGGGGACCTGATCCATTCAGGTCCCCATGATGCCACATGTCAGAGCTATCGCTCTGAACCGGTACCGCAGCGCTAGCAGGACCCTGGGGGTCCTGAGCGCTGCGGGACCACCCACCGTTTTTAAACATCGGCGCTGCACAGAGCCCGGGCAGCGCCGACGTTTATGTACAGTGGGCAGTCCTGAACCGGTTAAACGGATATATTTGTGTCTGAACAGTCAGCAAGACACTCAAAATGCTTTTTTTGCTGAAAAAGGGCAAATAAGTGGATAATACAGAGATCTGAACTATGGAAGAGGAAAACCAAAGTTCTAGTTATCTGGCCTACACCAGAATCTTTAAATCAGATATATTTGTGTCTGAACAGTCAGCGAGACACTCCAAATGTTTTTTTTTTTATTGAAATAAGGCAAAAAAGTGGATAATACAGACATTTGAACCATGGAAGAGGAAAACCACAGTTCTAGTTATCTGGCCTACACCATCATCTCTTAAACAGATATATTTGTGTCTCAACAGTCAGCGAGACACTCAAAATGTTTTTTTTTATTGAAAAAAGGTAAAAAGTGGATAATACAGAGATTTGAACCGTGGAACTGCAAAACCACAGTTCTAGTTATCTTACCTACACCAGACTCTTTTAAACGGATATATTTGTGTCTGAAAAGTCAGTGAGACACTCAAAATGTCTTTCTTTGCTGAAAAAGGTAAAAAAGTTTATAATACATAGATTTGAACCGTGGAACTGCAAAACCAAAGTTCTAGTTATCTTACCTACACCAGACTCTTTTAAACGGATATATTTGTGTCTGAACAGTCAGCGAGACACTCAAAATGTTATTTTTATGCAAAAAAGTGGATTACATAGAGATTTGAGCCGTGGTAGAGGAAATTTACAGTTCTAGTTATCTGACCTACACCAGACTCGTTTAAATGGATATATTTGTGTCTGAACAGTCAGCAAGACACTCAAAATGTTTTTTTTATTGAAAAAAGGCAAAAAAGTGGATAATACAGAGATTTGAACAATGGAAGAGGAAACCCACAGCTCTAGTTACCTGGCCTACACCATACTTTTTTAAACAGATATATTTGTGTCTGAACAGTCAGTGAGACACTCAAAAATCTTTATTTTATGCAAAAAGGTGGATTACAAAGAGATTTAACCATTGAAGATGAAAACCACAGTTCTAGTTTTCTGGCCTACACCAGAATCTTTTAAACAGATATATTTGTGTCTGAACTGTCAGCGAGGCACTCAAAATGTGTTTTTTTATTGAAAAAAGGCAAAAAAGTGAATAACACAGAGATTTGAACCGTGGAAGAGGAAAACCACAGTTCTAGTTATCTGGCCTACACCATCATCTCTTAAACAGATATATTTGTGTCTCAACAGTCAGCGAGACACTCAAAATGTTTTTTTTTTATTGAAAAAAGGTAAAAAGTGGATAATACAGAGATTTGAACCGTGGAACTGCAAAACCACAGTTCTAGTTATCTTACCTACACCAGACTCTTTTAAACGGATATATTTGTGTCTGAAAAGTCAGTGAGACACTCAAAATGTCTTTCTTTGCTGAAAAAGGTAAAAAAGTTTATAATACATAGATTTGAACCATGGAACTGCAAAACCAAAGTTCTAGTTATCTTACCTACACCAGACTCTTTTAAACGGATATATTTGTGTCTGAACAGTCAGCGAGACACTCAAAATGTTATTTTTATGCAAAAAAGTGGATTACATAGAGATTTGAGCCGTGGTAGAGGAAATTTACAGTTCTAGTTATCTGACCTACACCAGACTCGTTTAAATGGATATATTTGTGTCTGAACAGTCAGCAAGACACTCAAAATGTTTTTTTTATTGAAAAAAGGCAAAAAAGTGGATAATACAGAGATTTGAACAATGGAAGAGGAAAACCACAGCTCTAGTTACCTGGCCAACACCATACTTTTTTAAACAGATATATTTGTGTCTGAACAGTCAGTGAGACACTCAAAAATCTTTATTTTATGCAAAAAGGTGGATTACAAAGAGATTTAACCATGGAAGATGAAAACCACAGTTCTAGTTTTCTGGCCTACACCAGAATCTTTTAAACAGATATATTTGTGTCTGAACTGTCAGCGAGGCACTCAAAATGTGTTTTTTTATTGAAAAAAGGCAAAAAAGTGAATAACACAGAGATTTGAACCGTGGAAGAGGAAAACCACAGTTCTAGTTATCTGGCCTACACCATCATCTCTTAAACAGATATATTTGTGTCTCAACAGTCAGCGAGACACTCAAAATGTTTTTTTTTATTGAAAAAAGGCAAAAAAGTGAATAATACAGAGATTTGAACCGTGGAACTGCAAAACCACAGTTCTAGTTATCTGGCTTACACCAGTCTCTTTTAAACAGATAGATTTGTGTCTGAACAGTCAGCGAGACACTCAAAATGTTTTTTTTTTATTGAAAAAAGGCAAAAAAGTGAATAATACAGAGATTTGAACTGTGGAACTGCAAAACCACAGTTCTAGTTATCTTACCTACAGACTCTTTTAAACAGATATATTTGTGTGTGAACAGTCAATGAGACACTCAAAATGTTTTTTTTATGCAAAATGGTGGATTACACCCAGATTTGAACTGTGGAAGAGGAAAACCACAGTTCAAGTTATCTGGCCTACACCAAACTCTCTTAAACAGATATATTTGTGTCTGAACAGTCAGCGAGATACTCAAATTTTTTTTTTATGCAAAATGGTGGATTACACTCAGATTTGAACCATGGAACTGCAAAACCACAGTTCTAGTTATCTGTCCTACACCAGAATCTTTTAAACAGATATATTTGTGTCTGAAAAGTCAGCGAGACACTCAAAATGTTCTTTTTATACAAAAAGGTGGATTACACTCAGATTTGAACCGTGGACCTGCAAAACCACAATTCTAGTTATCTGGCCTACACCAGACTCTTTTAAACAGATATATTTGTGTCTGAACAGACAGCGAGAAACTCAAATTGTTTTTTTTATGCAAAAAGGTGGATTACACTCAGATTTGAACCGTGGAACTGCAAAACCACAGTTCTAGTTATCTGGCCTACACCAAAATCTTTTAAACAGATATATTTGTGTCTGAACAGTCAGCAAGACACTGAAAATGTTTTTTTTTCTTGAAAAAGGCAAAAAAGTGGAAAATACAGAGATCTGAACTTTGGAAGAGAAAAACCACAGTACTAGTTATCTGACCTACACCAGACTCTTTTAAACAGATATTTTTGTGTCTGAACTGTCGGCGAGACGCTCAAAATGTTTTTTTTTATTGAAAAAAGACAAAAAAGTGGATAATACTGAGATTTGAACCGTGGAACTGCAAAACCACAGTTCTAGTTATCTTACCTACACCAGACTCTTTTAAACGGATATATTTGTGTCTGAAAAGTCAGTGAGACACTCAAAATGTCTTTCTTTGCTGAAAAAGGTAAAAAAGTTTATAATACATAGATTTGAACCGTGGAACTGCAAAACCAAAGTTCTAGTTATCTTACCTACACCAGACTCTTTTAAACGGATATATTTGTGTCTGAACAGTCAGCGAGACACTCAAAATGTTATTTTTATGCAAAAATGTGGATTACATAGAGATTTGAGCCGTGGTAGAGGAAATTTACAGTTCTAGTTATCTGACCTACACCAGACTCGTTTAAATGGATATATTTGTGTCTGAACAGTCAGCAAGACACTCAAAATGTTTTTTTTATTGAAAAAAGGCAAAAAAGTGGATAATACAGAGATTTGAACAATGGAAGAGGAAAACCACAGCTCTAGTTACCTGGCCTACACCATACTTTTTTAAACAGATATATTTGTGTCTGAACAGTCAGTGAGACACTCAAAAATCTTTATTTTATGCAAAAAGGTGGATTACAAAGAGATTTAACCATTGAAGATGAAAACCACAGTTCTAGTTTTCTGGCCTACACCAGAATCTTTTAAACAGATATATTTGTGTCTGAACTGTCAGCGAGGCACTCAAAATGTGTTTTTTTATTGAAAAAAGGCAAAAAAGTGAATAACACAGAGATTTGAACCGTGGAAGAGGAAAACCACAGTTCTAGCTATCTGGCCTACACCATCATCTCTTAAACAGATATATTTGTGTCTCAACAGTCAGCGAGACACTCAAAATGTTTTTTTTTTATTGAAAAAAGGTAAAAAGTGGATAATACAGAGATTTGAACCGTGGAACTGCAAAACCACAGTTCTAGTTATCTGGCTTACACCAGTCTCTTTTAAACAGATAGATTTGTGTCTGAACAGTCAGCGAGACACTCAAAATGTTTTTTTTTATTGAAAAAAGGCAAAAAAGTGAATAATACAGAGATTTGAACTGTGGAACTGCAAAACCACAGTTCTAGTTATCTTACCTACAGACTCTTTTAAACAGATATATTTGTGTGTGAACAGTCAATGAGACACTCAAAATGTTTTTTTTTATGCAAAATGGTGGATTACACCCAGATTTGAACTGTGGAAGAGGAAAACCACAGTTCTAGTTATCTGGCCTACACCAAACTCTCTTAAACAGATATATTTGTGTCTGAACAGTCAGCGAGATACTCAAATTTTTTTTTTATGCAAAATGGTGGATTACACTCAGATTTGAACCATGGAACTGCAAAACCACAGTTCTAGTTATCTGTCCTACACCAGAATCTTTTAAACAGATATATTTGTGTCTGAAAAGTCAGCGAGACACTCAAAATGTTCTTTTTATACAAAAAGGTGGATTACACTCAGATTTGAACCGTGGACCTGCAAAACCACAATTCTAGTTATCTGGCCTACACCAGACTCTTTTAAACAGATATATTTGTGTCTGAACAGACAGCGAGAAACTCAAATTGTTTTTTTTATGCAAAAAGGTGGATTACACTCAGATTTGAACCGTGGAACTGCAAAACCACAGTTCTAGTTATCTGGCCTACACCAAAATCTTTTAAACAGATATATTTGTGTCTGAACAGTCAGCAAGACACTGAAAATGTTTTTTTTTCTTGAAAAAGGCAAAAAAGTGGAAAATACAGAGATCTGAACTTTGGAAGAGAAAAACCACAGTACTAGTTATCTGACCTACACCAGACTCTTTTAAACAGATATTTTTGTGTCTGAACTGTCGGCGAGACGCTCAAAATGTTTTTTTTTATTGAAAAAAGACAAAAAAGTGGATAATACTGAGATTTGAACCGTGGAACTGCAAAACCACAGTTCTAGTTATCTTACCTACACCAGACTCTTTTAAACGGATATATTTGTGTCTGAAAAGTCAGTGAGACACTCAAAATGTCTTTCTTTGCTGAAAAAGGTAAAAAAGTTTATAATACATAGATTTGAACCGTGGAACTGCAAAACCAAAGTTCTAGTTATCTTACCTACACCAGACTCTTTTAAACGGATATATTTGTGTCTGAACAGTCAGCGAGACACTCAAAATGTTATTTTTATGCAAAAATGTGGATTACATAGAGATTTGAGCCGTGGTAGAGGAAATTTACAGTTCTAGTTATCTGACCTACACCAGACTCGTTTAAATGGATATATTTGTGTCTGAACAGTCAGCAAGACACTCAAAATGTTTTTTTTATTGAAAAAAGGCAAAAAAGTGGATAATACAGAGATTTGAACAATGGAAGAGGAAAACCACAGCTCTAGTTACCTGGCCTACACCATACTTTTTTAAACAGATATATTTGTGTCTGAACAGTCAGTGAGACACTCAAAAATCTTTATTTTATGCAAAAAGGTGGATTACAAAGAGATTTAACCATTGAAGATGAAAACCACAGTTCTAGTTTTCTGGCCTACACCAGAATCTTTTAAACAGATATATTTGTGTCTGAACTGTCAGCGAGGCACTCAAAATGTGTTTTTTTATTGAAAAAAGGCAAAAAAGTGAATAACACAGAGATTTGAACCGTGGAAGAGGAAAACCACAGTTCTAGCTATCTGGCCTACACCATCATCTCTTAAACAGATATATTTGTGTCTCAACAGTCAGCGAGACACTCAAAATGTTTTTTTTTTATTGAAAAAAGGTAAAAAGTGGATAATACAGAGATTTGAACCGTGGAACTGCAAAACCACAGTTCTAGTTATCTGGCTTACACCAGTCTCTTTTAAACAGATAGATTTGTGTCTGAACAGTCAGCGAGACACTCAAAATGTTTTTTTTTATTGAAAAAAGGCAAAAAAGTGAATAATACAGAGATTTGAACTGTGGAACTGCAAAACCACAGTTCTAGTTATCTTACCTACAGACTCTTTTAAACAGATATATTTGTGTGTGAACAGTCAATGAGACACTCAAAATGTTTTTTTTTATGCAAAATGGTGGATTACACCCAGATTTGAACTGTGGAAGAGGAAAACCACAGTTCTAGTTATCTGGCCTACACCAAACTCTCTTAAACAGATATATTTGTGTCTGAACAGTCAGCGAGATACTCAAATTTTTTTTTTATGCAAAATGGTGGATTACACTCAGATTTGAACCATGGAACTGCAAAACCACAGTTCTAGTTATCTGTCCTACACCAGAATCTTTTAAACAGATATATTTGTGTCTGAAAAGTCAGCGAGACACTCAAAATGTTCTTTTTATACAAAAAGGTGGATTACACTCAGATTTGAACCATGGACCTGCAAAACCACAATTCTAGTTATCTGGCCTACACCAGACTCTTTTAAACGGATATATTTGTGTCTGAACAGACAGCGAGAAACTCAAATTGTTTTTTTTATGCAAAAAGGTGGATTACACTCAGATTTGAACCGTGGAACTGCAAAACCACAGTTCTAGTTATCTGGCCTACACCAAAATCTTTTAAACAGATATATTTGTGTCTGAACAGTCAGCAAGACACTCAAAATGTTTTTTTTTCTTGAAAAAGGCAAAAAAGTGGAAAATACAGAGATCTGAACTTTGGAAGAGAAAAACCACAGTACTAGTTATCTGACCTAAACCAGACTCTTTTAAACAGATATTTTTGTGTCTGAACTGTCGGCGAGACGCTCAAAATGTTTTTTTTTATTGAAAAAAGACAAAAAAGTGGATAATACTGAGATTTGAACCGTGGAACTGTAAAACCACAGTTCTAGTTATCTGGCCTACAGCAGTTTCTTTTAAATGGATATATTTGAGTCTGAACAGGCAGCGAGACTCTCAAAATGTTTTTTTTATGCAAAAAGGTGGATTACATAGAGATTTGAGCGGTGGAAGAGGTAAACCACAGTTGTAGTAAACTGGCCTACACCAGAATCTTTGAAACAGATATATTTGTGTCTGAACAGTCAGCGAGACACTCAAAATGTTTTTGTCTTTATTGAAAAAAGGCAAAAAAGTGGATAATACAGAGATCTGAATCATGGAAGAGGAAAACCACAGTTCTAGTTATCTTGCCTACACCAGAATCTTTTATACAGATATATTTGTGTCTCAACAGTCAGCGAGATACTCGAAATGTTTTTTTTTATTGAAAAAAGGCAAAAAAGTGGATAATACAGAGATTTGAACTGTGGAAGATGAAAACCACAGTTCTAGTTATCTAGCATACACCAGAATCTTTTATATAGATATATTTGTGCCTGAACTGTCAGCGAGACACTCAAAATGTTTTTTTAATGTGAAAAGGTATATTACACCTACATTTGAACCGTGAAAGAGGAAAACCATAGTTCTAGTTATCTGGCCTACACCAGAATCATTTAAACATATATATTTGTGTCTGAGCAGTCAGCAAGACACTCTGTTAGACATTGGTCTGGTGCTGGATTTGAAATGGGTCCAGGACCTTCTGTGGTCTCCCATTTTGGTCCAGCTGGGGCTGATGCTGCTCAGCATCTCTGTCAGCCTCAACGCCCAGCTGGTCCGCGAGCACTGTTTATCTCCCAGGTAGTTGTGCCTAGCAATGTTAAGCCTGGGTTTCAGAGGGAGACAGGGCTTGTGGAATCTAAGTCCAGGATTTGCCGCACTGAGCATGTCCGTGACCTGGCGGATCATGATTGGTGGGTTGGCACCCACCTCACCCGGTGACCTGGCACCGCCTGATTGGTCCACGGGTAACGTCACCAATGGCGCGTCGGTGGGCAGGAATTAGACATTAAAAGGCCCTCCCACATACATTGCGACGCGCTCAGATCATTAAGCATGTGTTGCGTTGTGTTGAACGACTTGTTTCACGTAGTTTCTGCAGGCAGGTTTAGAGAAAGTAGGCAGGTAGCTTCGTCTAGCAGTCTGGCTCTGCCAAAGGGGTCGCCTAACACCCCGAGCAGCCTGCAGATGCCCTATAAATGGCTATCGCCGTCTGTCACGTGGAATATCTCCCTTCAGTCCGGTAGCACGCCGGCTGTTGGCACGTGTACCTGTCGGCGTAGTCACACCCGCACACTAGCACCAACTTCTATTGCGTAGCACCTGTATCGCAGACAGGGCTACTGCTTCTCCCCCGGTCACACGTCTCCCTGCGGTTCTTGGAGATTGTGTGAACCGTTATACCTGCTCCGTGTGCATTAACATGAAGGGGTTAATCAGTTAGGTGCGTCTCCGGCCGCTCATCTCCCGTGCAGTTAACGGAGATAGAGCGTACCGCTATACCCGTTCCTGTGTGGAGAAACATGGAAGGGTTTAGCATTTAAGTGGTCGCTTCCTTTCCACCCGGAAAGTGTTCGGCAGCAGCCTTCCAGGCTGCATTGCGGACCCCGGGGTCGGTTGCGTTCCATTTTAATAAAGTTGTCTGCAACCACCCTCGAAACAGTATCTGAGAGCCAGGGTCTTGCCGAACATGGCCGACAACCAACAACTGCAGCGGTATATAGAGCAACTGGAGGCCAGACTTAGAACTCTGGAACAAACTGCTCCGCTCGCTGATATCACTGCAGTAGCTTCCCAGGTGGCTACTCTAGCTGCCAACATTATTAACTCGGCTGCGGTGAATGCTACAACCACTGCAAGTGCCCCATTACCCTGGTTTGCACTCCCAGAGAAATTTTTTGGGGACAGCAAACTCTGTAGGGGTTTTATTAACGTATGCTCCATTCATTTGGAGATGATGGAGGCACGGTTCCCCTCTGAAAGAGCCAAAGTGGGATATATCATTTCTTTACTTTCTCACAGGGCTCTGGAGTGGGCTACTCCTCTATGGGAGCGGAACAACCTGGTTGTAGTAAACGCGGGTCTTTTTGTTAAGACCCTAAAAATGTTTTCCTGTGTCCTCAGGTCATGCATGATACGGCTCTTAAGCTTCTTGCGTTGGTCCAGGGTTCGGCCACCGCTAGCCACTATGCCGTCCAGTTCAGAACCCTAGCGGCTGTACTGGATTGGTCTGAGCGGTCGCTTATTCCAGTGTTCTGGAGGGGTCTGGCTGGGCATATTAAAGATGCTTTATCTACCAGAAAAATTCCAACATCCCTGGAGGAGTTAATATCGCTCGCTGACCGTATTGACTTGCGTCATGCGGACCATAAGTTAGAGCTGGAGGTTACAAGACCTCAGCATCTGTTGTCACCAGGCGCCTTTAGACCCAAACCTAAGACTCTCGACCCGGAGCCTGAGGCTATGGATATATCCCGGACTGAGTCAAGTCCCTCTCGTTCCCGACTCACACATCTCTTGGAGCACCCCGTAAATAAGGGTTTCAAGCAGTCGGTAAAACGAGTAGGTCTTACCACCATTGCAGGATGTGTATTAAAGTCCGAGGCTTCTTCCTCCAAGTTATCATTAGAGATGAGCGGTGTTCGACTATAACTGTTCGCCAATCTCAAATTCGAGCTGTTTTGGGCGGTGTTCGAGTTGTTCGACGAACCCGAACGATTTGCAAAAAATTCGGCTGTTCGAGGTTATGTTCGATAACTGTTCGTGCACCAAAAGCGTGTCCTGCATGTCTGGCGCTATTTAGAGCACCAATCATGCAGGGATTGTCTGCCACTCACTGTAATGCCACAGCCATGGTGGTTGTGGCATTACAGTGATTGCCCAAATCGATGGGAACAGTGCCAACAGTGAAACATGAAAAGCCGGCAATTCAGCAGCGGCATACACCGGTACCCGACAATTTAGAACCGAAAGAATAGAGCTTCACACATAGATTAGATAGATATAAACATGTCAGCCACATATATACGAAGTA
The DNA here is from genome assembly GCF_046119375.1 of Phyllobates terribilis. Classification (NCBI taxonomy): domain Eukaryota; kingdom Metazoa; phylum Chordata; class Amphibia; order Anura; family Dendrobatidae; genus Phyllobates; species Phyllobates terribilis. The sequence continues at coordinate 292,185,437 of NW_027362769.1, forward strand.
CAGTGAAAGTGCTGCTTACTGTACTTGTCATTTAGCGTAAAGGATTTATCAAAAAAAATAATAGTGTTTTCATGCACTGTCTCTTTAAAAAAGCCGGCCGGCAATTCAGCAGGGTACCCGACAATTTATAACAGACAGAATAGAGCTTCACACATAGATTAGATAGATAGAAACATGTCAGTCACATATATATGAAGTACAGTGACAGTGTTGATTACTGTACTTGTCATTTAGTGTAAAGGATTTATTAAAAAAAATAATAGTGTTTTCATGCACCGTCTCTTTAAAAAAGCCGGCCGGCAATTCAGCATCTGTACCCAACAATTTAGAATAGAAGGAATAGAGAATCACACATAGATTAGATAGATAGAAACATGTCAGTCACATATATATGAAGTACAGTGACAGTGTTGCTTACTGTGCTTGTCATTTAGTGTAAAGAATTTATTAAAAAAAATAATAGTGTTTTCATGCACCGTCTCTTTAAGAAAGCCGGCCGGCAATTCAGCAGCGGTACCCGACAATTTATAACAGACAGAATAGAGCTTCACACATAGATTAGATAGATAGAAACATGTCAGTCACATATATATGAAGTACAGTGATAGTGTTGGTTACTGTACTTGTCATTTAGTATTAAAATAAAGGATTTATTATTAAAAAAATTGGCGTGGGGTTCCCCTTAATTTTAGGCTCTAGCGGAGGTTAAGCAGACGGCTGGGGCAGATGTTTGAAGCCTGGGAAGGGGGTAATACCCACGGAGCTTCCCAGGCTACTAATATCAGCCCCCAGCTGAATACATAGCCTTTACTAGCTATTAAAATGGGGGACCCCCCAAAAAAAATGACGTGGGGTCCCCCCTAATTTAATAGCTAGCAAAGGCTAGGCAGACAGCTGGGGGCTGATATTAATAGCCCAGGAAGGGAGCCATGAATATTGGCCCCCTCCCAGGCTAGAAACACCAGCCGTCAGCCGCCCCAGAAATGGCGCATTCATAGGATGCCCCAATTCTGGCACTTAGCCTCGCTCTTCCACGCTGCCCTGGTGCGGTGGCAGGGCGTAATAGGGTTGAGGTTGATGTCAGCTTATAATGCCAGCTGACATCAAGTCCAGGTTAGTAATGGAGAGGCGTCTATAAGACACCCCCATTACTAACCCCATAGTCAAAGTTAAAAAAAACACAAACACCCAGAATAAAGTCCTTTATTTGAAATAAAGACACAATCCTTTATTGTTCTAAATTAAACCATACTTACCGTCACGCCCATTCCAGCTGTAGCCAACGATCTCCTGCAATAAAAGAAAAATAATAAAGCAACCTCATCCTTACCTTTCCATGGTTCCCACGACAGCTTCAGCTCTGCTACATCGAGATGACAGGCTGGACTGTAGCAGAACGCTGCCATCCAGCCTGTCATCCCGCAGACACTGAGAAGCGCAGGCTTGCTTGCGCTGCTCAGCGTCTCTCTGTGACGACATCCAGATGAGCCGAGTTCATGTCCAATGAACTCGGCTCACCTCATGCACGTCACTGACAGCGTGGGAAAATTCTCACGCTGAAGCGGTGAGTGCAGGAGAATTCTCCCACGCCGTCAGTGACGTGCATAAGGTGAGCTCATGTCCAATGAACTCAGCTCACCTCCTGCACGTCACTGACAGCGTGGGAGAATTCTCCTGCACTCAGCGCTTCAGCGTGAGAATTCTCCCACGCTGAAGCGCTGAGTGCAGGAGAATTTTCCCACACTGTCAGTGACGTGCATAAGGTGAGCTCATGTCCAATGAACTCAGCTCACCTCCTGCACGTCACTGACAGCGTGGGAGAATTCTCCTGCACTCAGCGCTTCAGTGTGAGAATTCTCCCACGCTGAAGCGCTGAGTGCAGGAGAATTTTCCCACGCTGTCAGTGACGTGCATGAGGTGAGCCGAGTTCATTGGACATTAACTCGGCTCATCTGGATGCCCTCACAGAGAGACACTGTGGAGCGCAAGCAAGCCTGCGCTTCTCAGTGTCTGCGGGATGACAGGCTGGATGGCAGCGTTCTGCTGCGGTCCAGCCTGTCATCTCGATGTAGCAGAGCTGAAGCTGTCATGGGAACCATGGAAAGGTAAGGATGATGTTGCTTTATTATTTTTCTTTTATTTCAGGAGATCGTTGGCTTCAGCTGGAATGGGCGTGATGGTAAGTATGGTTTAATTTAGAACAATAAAGAATTGTGTGCTTATTTCAATTAAAGGACTTTTTTCTGGGTGTTGTGTTTTTTTTAAATACTTTACTAGAAATTCATGGTGGTCATGTCTAATATTGGCGTGACCCCATGAATTTCGGGCTTAGGGCCAGCTGATAATGCCAAGCTGGCCCTAACCCCTTTATTACCCAGTGAGCCACCGCATCAGGGCCCTGGATGAGTTGGGTACAGCGCCAGAAGATGGCGCTTCTATGAACGCGCCATTTTCCGGGGTGGCTGCGGACTGCAATTTGCAGCGGGGGTGGCCCAGAAAGCTTGGGCCTCCCTGCGCTGCGGATTCCAGCCCCCAGCTGCCTAGTTCTACCTGGCTGGACACAAAAACAGGGCGAAGCCCCACGTCAATTTTCTTTAAATTATTTCATGAAATAATTAAGAAAAAAAGGGCTTCCCTATATTGTTGTGTCCGGCCAGGTACAAATAGGCAGCTGGTGGTTGGGGGCAGCCCGTTCCTGCCTGCTGCACCTGACTGGACACAAATATAGTGCAAAGCCCCACGTCAATTTTTTTTTATTTATTTCATGAATTTCCTGAAATAATTTAAAAAAATTGAAGTGGGGCTTCGCACTATATTTGTGTCCAGCCAGGTACAGCAGGCAGGAACGGGCTGCCCCCAACCACCAGCTGCCTATTTGTACCTGGCCGGACACAACAATAAAGGGAAGGCCTTTTTTTCTTAATTATTTCATGAATTTCATGAAATAATTAAAAAAAATTGAAGTGGGGCTTCGCACTATATTTGTGTCCAGCCAGGTACAGCAGGCAGGAACGGGCTGCCCCCAACCACCAGCTGATTTGTACCTGGCCAGACACAACAATATAGGGAAGGCCTTTTTTTCTTAATTATTTCATGAATTTCATGAAATAATTAAAAAAAAAATACGTGGGGCTTCGCCCTATTTTTGTGTCCAGCCAGGTACAACTAGGCAGCTGGGGGCTGGAATCTGCAGCGCAGGGAGGCCCAAGCTTTCTGGGCCCCCCCCGCTGCAAATTGCAGTCCGCAGCCACCCCGGAAAATGGCGCGTTCATAGAAGCGCCATCTTCTGGCGCTGTACCCAACTCATCCAGGGCCCTGGTGCGGTGGCTCACTGGGTAATAAAGGGGTTAGGGCCAGCTTGGTATTATCAGCTGGCCCCAAGCCCAAAATTCATGGGGTCACGCCAGTATTAGACATGACCGCCATGAATTTCTAGTAAAGTATTTAAAAAAAAACACAACACCCAGAATAAAGTCCTTTAATTGAAATAAACGCACAATTCTTTATTGTTCTAAATTAAACCATATTTACCATCACACCCATTCCAGCTGAAGCCAACGATCTCCTGCAATAAAAGAAAAATAATAAACCAACCTCATCCTTACCTTTCCATGGTTCCCACGACAGCTTCAGCTCTGCTACATCGAGATGACTGGCTGGACCGCAGCAGAAAGCTGCCATCCAGCCTGTCATCCCGCGGACACTGAGAAGCGCAGGCATGCTTGCGCTCCTCACTGTCTCGCTGTGACGGCATCCAGATGAGCCGAGGTCATGTCCAATGAACTCGGCTCACCTCATGCACGTCACTGACAGCGTGGGAAAATTCTCACGCTGAAGTGCTGAGTGCAGGAGAATTCTCCCACGCTGTCAGTGACGTGCATGAGGTGAGCTCATGTCCAATGAACTCAGCTCACCTCATGCACCTCACTGACAGCGTGGGAGAATTCTCCTGCACTCAGCGCTTCAGCGTGAGAATTTTCCCACGCTGTCAGTGACGTGCATGAGGTGAGCCGAGTTCATTGGACATGACCTCGGCTCATCTGGATGCCGTCAGAGCGAGACAGTGAGGAGCGCAAGCATGCCTGCGCTTCTCAGTGTCCGCGGGATGACAGGCTGGATGGCAGCGTTCTGCTGCGGTCCAGCCAGTCATCTCGATGTAGCAGAGCTGGAGCTGTCCTGGGAACCATGGAAAGGTAAGGATGATGTTGCTTTATTATTTTTCTTTTATTACAGGAGATCGTTGGCTTCAGCTGGAATGGGCGTGACGGTAAGTATGGTTTAATTAGAACAATAAAGAATTGTGTGTTTATTTCAATTAAAGGACTTTATTTTGGGTGTTGGTGTTTTCTTTTAACTTTGACTATGGGGTTAGTAATGGGGGTGTCTTATAGACGCCTCTCCATTACTAACCTGGGCTTGATGTCAGCTGGCATTATAAGCTGACATCAACCCCACCCCTATTACCCCACTGCCAACGCTACAGGGCAGTGGGAAGAGCGAGGCTAAGTGCCAGAATTGGCGCATCCTATGGATGCGCCATTTCTGGGGCGGCTGACGGCTGGTGTTTCTAGCCTGGGAGGGGGCCAATATTCATGGCACCCTTCCTGGGCTATTAATATCAGCCCCCAGTTGTCTGCCTAGCCTTTGCTAGCTATTAAAATAGGGGGGACCCCAAGTCATTTTTTTGAGGGGGTCCCCCATTTTAATAGCTAGTAAAGACTAGGTATTCAGCTGGGGGCTGATATTAGTAGCCTGGGAAGCTCCGTGGGTATTACCCCCTTCCGAGGCTTCAAACATCTGCCCCAGCCGTCTGCTTAACCTCCGCTAGAGCCTAAAATTATGGGGGATCCCACGCCAATTTTTATTTTAATAAATCCTTTATTTTAACACTAAATGACAAGTACAGTAACCAACACTGTCACTGTACTTATTATAAATGTGACTGACATGTTTCTATCTATCTAATCTATGTGTGATGCTCTATCTTTCTGTTATAAATTGTCGGGTACAGATGCTGAATTGCCGGCCGGCTTTTTTAAAGAGACAGTGCATGAAAACACTGTTATTTTTTTAAATAAATCCTTTACACTAAATGACAAGTACAGAAAGCAACACTGTCACGGCACTTCATATATATGTGACTGACATGTTTCTATCTATCTAATCTATGTGTGAAGCTCTATTCTTTCTGTTCTAAATTGTCGGGTACAGATGCTGAATTGCCGGCCGGCTTTTTTAAAGAGACGGTGCATGAAAACACTAATATTTTTTTTAATAAATCCTTTACACTAAATGACAAGTGCAGTAACCAACACTGTCACTGTGCTTCTTATATGTGTGACTGACATGTTTCTATCTATCTAATCTATGTGTGATGCTCTATTCATTCTTGTCTAAATTGTCGGGTACCGGTGTATGCCGCTGCTGAATTTGCCGGCCGGCTTTTTTAAAGAGAGTGTCTTCTGAGCAGTTTGTCAGCTTTTGGACACCTTTGCAGGTGTTTTCTATGTGTTTCTATGTGTTTTTGTTTGCCTGCCATTGGTTTTAACGGTGTTCGACGGTGTTCTAAGGTGTTCGACGAACAGTTCCTCGAACATCCCGGTGTTCGACGAACCGAACCGAACCCGAACACTACGGGGGTGGCTCAACACTAGTTATCATATAGTGTGACATTGTCCTTTGGTAAATCTACAGTTACTACCAAGGCGTGGGTGGTCTCTGGTGCTGATGGCAATTTTTTGTCATCGACATTTGCCCAGAGGCATGCCATCCCTATTGAGTTACTCTCCAGACCAATAAACATTTGTGTTGCCAATGGTTCACTCCTGGATGTGCAAATCACCCATCAGTCGATCGCTCTCACCATGTCATTCCCTCAGGGCTAGTGTTGAGCCACCCCCGTAGTGTTCGAGTTCGGTTCGGTTCGTCGAACACCCGTGTGTTCGCCGAACTGTTCGTCGAACTGTTCGTCGAACACCTTCGAACACCGTTAAAACCAATGGCAGGCAAACAAAAACACATAGAAACACATAGAAAACACCTTCAAAGGTGTCCAAAAGCTGACAAACTGCTCAGAAGACACAACTAACACATGGAAAAGTGACAAGTACATATAGTCATGCGAAAAGAAAAGAGGTGGAGGAGTAAAAGGAGGGTGAGACACAGATATAGGCATGTCATGCCCTTCTAAAATCCAAAAAGTGAGAAGCCGAGACGGCCAGTCCGCTCCTGCCCGTGCCACCTCCGTGTCGCCGGGTTTGTGCCAGAGCCGCGGTGAACCCTGACGGCCAGCCCCCCTCTCCCAATACTGGTGCCTGTCCGCTGGTGGGTCGAGAGAGCCCCCCTGTGGTGGAGGCAGCTCTAAGCTTTTTAATTTAAATTGTCCCTCTAATTTGAATGAATACACTTTAAATCCATTTACAAGGATCTATTGGAGGGCAAGTCTCATGCCAGCAGCCGCGTAATTCCAGCTCCAGTAGCGTCCACTAAAGCTGCTGCAGTTAAAAAGCTTTTATAAGGATCGAGCTCGGCTGTCCACCGCAAGGCATCCTAGTGCCAGTCCCAGCCCCTATGCCTTGGGGTGCCTCCTGATGCTCTTCACTAAGTATCCCGTGGTCCCGAAGCATTTCCTTTGAAAAAATTAAGTGTCCAAACTACAGGTGGTGTAGCTTGCTTAACAGCCGGGATAATCCGCTGACTAGCAGACACTGCTACTAGGCACAAAGTATTTCCTGGGCTAGATGCAGTTAAAAATTTGTAAGTAGATACTCTCGTTGGATGCTGAGAAAGCATTCCATAGAGTCTCCTGGCACGCCATATATGATTCTCTTAAAAAGCTTGGGGTAGGGGTCTAGGGGACCCTTTTATACCCAAAATCACGGCCCTGTATCACAATACGTCACCTAGGCTGAAGATGAATGGAACTGTAGCACCGAGGGCTCGGTTGCTACAGACGTATTGCACCTCACCCAGAGGTGTGATATCTCACTCTCAGATAAGGATGGAGTGTGGATCAGGACCCGACACCTGCATGCATTACACCACATTGCCGTGGGGCAGGGCGACCAATATGCCCCTGAGATGGGCACGACAGTCCCTGTCCCTGGCTGGAGTGGGGGGAGGGAACACTGAGGAAGGGGAACCCTGCAGTGCAGGAGCAGGGAGGAAGCAGTTCCTGGGTGCATTGAGAAGGGAGTATAAAAGGTGGGCACCATCTTAGTTCAGTGCAGAGAAGTCTGAGCAGAAGTGGCAGGGAGCAGGGGCTCTGCATGAGCTCTGCTCCGGAGGCGGGCCTAGTAACAGAGGCCCAGGCCTGCAAGAGGGAGAAGGAAGGAAGAGGAGCGGAGAAGGCTCCAGGAACGAGGAATGAAGGGATCCCAGGGGTGCGGACGGGCGAGTCGCCACCGCACGCCCGAATCCACCTGCGCGGAGGGGTCAGGCCAAAGGGGGAGACCGGTCCCCGAACTAGTGGAGGCAGGAAACGACCCTCAGCTAGAAACCGGAGGCTCTGACATTTTATGTGGCGCAGCCCCTTGCTCCACCCGCTAGGAAGGCACTGCATAGGGTCAGGGAAACTGGCGCCAAGTTTACCAAGAGGAGGCCCGAGGCAGCCGGACAGAAGTGTTGGTAAGAAAGGCCAGACAAAGGACACACAAAGGGGGTCCTGTGAAGCGCTCCAAAGTTATCTGGGAGTTGTCTGAGCCCCTCACCTGGTGAGCACAGTACGACGTGGGCAGCCGTTACCTGCAGACGTGGTCTGGATAATAAGAACTGTGAGTAAAGGCCCTGAACTGCATCACTGACTCCGTGTCATTACTGCTGCTGCCCTGCACCATCACCCCCATCCTCCGCATACACTGCCCTGAGGCTATACTCCTCCCGTGGGGAGTTATGCTACGCTCTGCTGCACCCACAACACCAGCCTTAGCGGTCTGCCCTGTAGCGGCGGTTCACTCTGACCGCAATCCACGGGTGGCGTAGTCGGACATTTAAACATCAAAACCACATAAATAGTTCCGCCACTGGTTTGACCGCCCTGAGCCACGGAACCGGATCGCCGCCACGAAGACTACAACCACCAGCATCCACCAAAAAGGGTCCGGCTCCGGGTGTCCCAAGGCCCAGGGGGTGCGTCAGAACATTTTCATCACCTTTCACAATCACCAATGGGACAAGGCAGGGATGTCCTCTGTCCCCTCTCTTATACATCCTAGTGACGGAGCACCTGCTCTCATCAATTCGCCATAACCCCAATATTAGGTGGATTGAGGTGGGAGGCACCGAGTACAAGTGCTCTCTATTTGCTGATGATGTCCTAGTATATATCACTCAATCACATATATCCATCCCTGCTGTTATGGCTGAAATAGATCACTTTGTTACATGGTAAAATTTTAAAATCAATGCAGCGAAGTCTGAGGCCCTCGATGTCTCCCTCCCTAAATCCATATAGGATTCCATCCAGTCCAACTTTCCCTTTGCCTGGCCCTCACAGGGTATCAAATACTTAGGAATTCCTATTCATAGAGACCTCTCCCATCTGTGTTATCTTAATTTTGGGCCCTTTATTGAACAAATCCATACAGACCACGGTTGGCAAGTTAGAACTGTAAGATTCACTACGTGAACCACTGGTGTTTTGTGGAAAAGCACATGTACACCGCGTTCCAAATTATTATGCAAAAAGTGTTTAGGAGTGATCAGGGAAGAATTTGTTTGTTTGTCAGTTAAACTCATTGATGGTGATGTGTGTCAGGGCTCTTTATATCACTGTAAGCAATTGCAGACACCTGTGCTAATTAGTTTGGCAGGTGTGTCCAATGAAAGGCAAGACTACTTAAGAAGGCTCTCTCACATTATTAAGCAGCCTACATTTTCTGCCAAAATGGGAAAGAAAAAGGATGTGTCGGCTGCTGAGAAGCAACAAATTGTGGAGTGTTTAGGTCAAGGCATAACTACAATCAACATTGTGCGATGATCAGGATGAAGTGTCTTGGCAATCAAGAAGTATGTAGCTGATTCACAGTACACACGTGTGCGTGCTGATAAGGGCAAATTGAGGACTCTTTCCTACAGGCAATTACGTCAGGTTGAAACAGCAGCGGCAAAAAAGCCTTGTCATAGCAGCAGACAAGTTTTTGAAGCTGCTTGTGCCTCCAACGTCCCCCGAACAACAAGATGCAGGGTCCTTCAGAGGTTTGCAGCTGTGCATATGCCATCCTGTCGACCTCCTCTATCCACTTCACACAAGCAGAAACGGCTCCAGTGGGCCAAACATTACATGAAGACTGATTTCAAAACTGTTTTGTTCACGGATGAGTGCCGTGCAGCGCTCGATGGTCCAGATGGATGGAGTGGAGGATGGCTGGTTGATGGACACCCCACGCAAACACGGCTACAGCGCCAACAAGGAGGAGGTGGAGTAATGTTTTGGGCTGGAATCATGGGGAGAGAGATTGTCGGCCCCTTTAGGATCCCTGAAGGCGCTAAAGATGAACTCCATAATGTATGTGGATTTTCTCAAACAGCACTTCCTGCCATGGTTCAAGAAGAAGAACCGTGTATTTCACAGCAAGATCATTTTTCTGCATGATAATGCACCATCTCATGCTGCACATAAAACATCTGCATCTCTGGCTGATATGGGCATAAAAGGGGACAAACTTATGGTGTGACCCCCATGCTCCCCTGACCTCTACCCCATTCAGAACCTTTGGAGCATCATTAAAAGGAGTGTCTATGATGGCGGGAGGCAGTTCACATCTAAGCAACAGCTCTGGGAGGGTATTCTGTCCTCATGCAAAACAATTGAAGCAGAAACCATCCAAAACCTGACAAATTCAATGGACGAGAGAGTTCAGAAGCTCCTTTCGAACAAGGGGTCCTTTGTGAAAATGTAACATCACCTAGAATAAAGTTTTGAGTTGAAAACTGTTTGATTTCAGTTTCTAACAACCTGCTAATGCTTATAATTTCAAAAATGACCATTTTTTTCATCTTTATTAAAATGAAAAGGTTGATCGAAAAGTTTGGGGGATCTAAGAGTGTGGCAACCCAGTAGTCATGATTACTTCGAATTCTGACAATATGAGGGTCATGCTGCAGGTAGTGCAGCAAGAAGGCACTTATGTGTCTTGCGCATCTCGGAGCCCCAAAATTATTTTCCGGGCTAGATGCAGCTAAAAACTATTTTTAATTTTAAATCTGGTGAAGCTTATTATAGATGGCCTAATAGGATCAGTGCTGCACACTGCTACAAAGCCCAAATTATTTTCCAGTCAAGATACAGATAAACATGATTAGTAATTTGAAAGCTTAAAACGGTTGGTAGGGTGATTTTAACCAATCATCAAGCTTTTACTCTCCCCAGGATGACACAGGGGTAGAAAAGTCGTTTCGGATCCATGATTTGTTCATCTTTATGAACGTGAGTCTGTCTACATTATCAGTGGAGAGCCGCGTGCGCTTATCTGTCAGCACACCACCAGCAGCGCTGAACACACGTTCAGACAGAACGCTGGCTGCGGGGCATGACAAGATCTCCAAGGCGTAAGTGGCTAGCTCCGGCCATTTATCCAGATTGGAAGCCCAAAAAGAGCAAGGGTCCAGTGACACAGTCGTGGCTTCAATGTTTACTTGGAGATACTCCTGTACCATCGTCTCTAGGCGTTGACTATGTGTCAGACTTCTTGTCTCCTGTGGCCTTGAAAAGGATGGGCTAAAAAAGTGGTGAAATGATTGCGCAAAATTGATGTTACCAGCAGATACTGTGGTTCTGTTACGGTTTGAGTGCTGAACACTTGACGGTCCCACGGTTGGCAAGTTGGAACTGTGAGATTCACTACGTGCACCACTGGTATTTTGTGGAAAAGCACATGTAAGATTCTGCAACAGTCTCTGCTGATACTCCTGCATGCGTGCATCCCTTTCTATGGCAGGAATAATTTCTGCAAATTTACTTTTGTACCGGGGATCTAACAGTGTGGCAACCCAGTAGTCAGGATTATTTCTAATTCTCACAATTCGAGGGTCATGTTGCAGGTAGTGCAGCAAGAAGGCACTCATGTGTGTTGCGCATCCAGGAGCACCAAGTCCCTGTTGTGTTGGTGGCGAGGTAGCAATCATGCTTCCTTCCTCTGTCCTCTCCCCCCAACCTCGCACAACAGAAATGTGATCAAGGTCTCCCTCATCTGATGAGTCTTCCATCAGTTCGTCCTCCACTTCTTCCTGGGCTCCTGCACCTTCCTCACTAGTTTGGCTGCTACCATGCGCCCTGGTAAAATCATCTCCCCCACCCTCACATGCCTGCCGCCTTGGTGCTGCCGACCGTCTGGACCTTGCAGATGTTAGCCCTTCCGCATACAACTCCTCCTCCTCTACTTCCTCCACCTCCTCTTGTGCCACCACCTGACTCCGAATTCTGTTTAACATGTGCTCCAGCATGTAAATCACCGGAATAGTCATGCTGATAATGGCATCGTCAGCACTAAACATCTTCGTCGCCATTTCAAAACTGTGCAGAAGGGTGCATAGGTCCCTGATCTGAGACCACTCCTCCAGCGTGATTTGCCCCACCTCTGAATCTCGTTGGCCCAGGCTATACGTCAGAACGTATTGCACCAGGGCTTGTCGGTGCTGCCACAGTCGCTGCAACATGTGCAGAGTTGAATTCCACCGGGTAGGCACATCGCATTTTAGCCGGTGAAGTGGCAGGCCCAACGACTTCTGTAGAGATGTAAGTCGCTGAGCTGCGGGATGCGAACGGCGGAAGTGAGCACACAGCGACCGTGCCCTCTGCAGAAGGCCATCTAGTCTGGGATAGTGGGCTAAAAATTGCTGGACAACCAGGTTCAACACGTGAGCCATACAAGGCACGTGTGTGACATTGCCCCGGCGAAGGGCCGCACCCAGGTTTGCAGCATTGTCGCACACGGCCTTCCCTGGTTTCAGGTCCAGTGGAGACAACCATTCATGAAATTGGTTCTCCAGAGCTGACCACAACTCCTCAGCTGTGTGACTCACATTTCCCAGACATTTCAATGTAAAAACCGCCTGATGACGTTGAGCCCTACTGCCAGCATAGTAAGGAGGTGTGCAGGATCCCTTCTGCGCAGTTAGAAAGCTTGTGGCATGACCAGACAGGCTTTGGGTGCAGGTGGAAGACCGAGAGGAGGTTGAGGAGGCAGAAGCAGTGGAGGAAAAATGACATAAAGAGGATTGACGCACAACTCGTGGGGACGGCAAGACTTGGACAGCAGCCCCTTGTCCTGCTGTCACCATAGTTACCCAGTGCCCAGTCAGCGACATGTAACGCCCCTGTCCATGCCTACTCGTCCAAGTGTCTGTGGTGAAATGCACCCTGTCACACACAGAGTTTCTCAAAGAAGCGGTGATGTTGTGTGCGACATGCTGGTGGAGCGCAGGCACACCTTTCTTTGAGAAGTAGTGCCGACTGGGCATCTGGTACTGGGGCATAAGGTCTCGAAAATCCTCTGTGTCCACCAGGCGGAAAGGCAGAATTTCTGTAGCCAAGAGCTTGCAGATGGTGAAATTCAACCTCTTAGCTTTCTCATGGCTAGGAGGAAATGGTCTTTTACTTGTCCACATCTGAGGGACCGAGGGCTGGCTATTGTGCTTAGACGGGGTTGATAAGGGTGTCCCCGGCAAACTGCCGGTCTGTGAGGAAGATGCAGGCGGACATGTTAGGTTGCCTTGATCCAAAGGTGGTGCTATCGATGTCGGACAGCGCTCAAGACCAGCTGGTGTTACCACCTCCAAAGAAAATGATGACCTGCCAATCACGCTGGCTGTTGCGGGTAAAGAGGTGGCAGGTCTGCGCCCCAAAACAGGTGTGACTGCTGTCCCCCCAGTCACAGAGGATGAAGAGGCCGCGGATGCACAAGATATGGCAGACGGTGGTTGGCCCGGCCGGCTAGACCGCATTGTAGCACACTGAGCTTCCCACTGCAACTTATGCTTCATGTCCATGTGCCGGTTCATGCATGAAGTACTCAAACTATGTATTTTTTGGCCTCTACTTAGCTTTTGCTGACAAATGTTACAGATAACACGAGTTGGGTCATCTTTATCGATCTGAAAAAATGCCCAGGCTATGCAAGGCTTAGCACCCATGCGACCTGAAGAGCCACCACGACTTGTGGTGAGAGGCAGAGTTGTGTTTGAGGATGCAGTTGTTGACGTGCTTCCAGTACTACGTCTCTGTCCAGGAAGGCGCAACCTGACCTCGTCGTCACTAGCATCTTCCTCCACCTCCTCTGCTGACCTCATCTCTTGGCTGACTGTGGGTTGACAGTAAGTGGGATCTCCGACCTCATCATCATCACCCTGTGCGTTATCACACCCGTCGTCCTCAGAGCCAACCTGTTCCTGCCCTGACAAAAAACTAAAGTTGTCGCTCCAATCAGGTATTTGAGTCTTATCATCGTCTTCCTCATTGTCTCCACCAACAGGAGTTACAGTTTGGGAATGAGGGTCTACATTATGGTCAGAACCTTCTGCGTCTGGTCCTGGATCCGACTCATAAAGATTCTGGGCATCAGTGCAGATCATTTCCTCGTCTGGATTCACAGAAGCGCTGGAGTCGACCTCTGATTCCCAGGCTATAGTATGAGTAAACAGCTCTGCAGACTCAACCATCTGTTCTACCTCATACTCAGACGGGCAGCTGGAGATTTGGGAGCTGTGAGGAAGCAAGTGCGATTTGGGTGACACCTTTGAGGACTGGAGTATTTGTGATGTTGAAGTTGATGTGGAGGAGAGCCCACTTAAAGGAGCACTTGATATCCGTTGAAGCACCTGCTGTTTTTGTGCCTCATCTGGAATTTGTAGCGATTGGCGTGGCCGTAAGAAAGGGATCTTATCACATTGTCCGCTAAAAGAAGTAGACATTTTAGTTTGGCTGGAAGATGGTCTTTCTTCTGCACCTACCCCACGGACACAACCATTTTTCCCCTTCCCAACACGCCTATTCCCCTTTCCACCAGCAGCAGGCCTTTTTCCACTCATTTTGGTGGTTAACTAATTCACAACTCTGGAGTTGTTTGCACAAAAAAACAATGGATGGTAACCGAGCAGAGCTGAGTGGCCAAACTGTGGTATTAGGCCAAAACTATTGGCTGGGTTAGATGCAGAAAAAAATTATTTTTAATTTGCAACCTGATGGAGGTCAGTATAGATGGACTAATAGACCAAGTCCCACACACCGCTAGAAGCCCAAATATTTTTTCAGAGCTAGATGCAGAAAAAAATTATTTTTAATTTGCAACCTGATGGAGGTCAGTATAGATGGACTAATAGACCAAGTCCCACACACCGCTAGAAGCCCAAATATTTTTTCAGAGCTAGATGCAGAAAAAAATTATTTTTAATTTGCAACCTGCTGGAGGTCAGTATAGAAGGACTAATAGAACAAGTCCCACACACTGCTAGAAGCCCAAATATTTTTTCAGAGCTAAATGAAGAAAAAAATTATTTTTAATTTGCAACCTGATGGAGGTCAGTATAGATGGACTAATAGACCAAGTCCCACACACTGCTAGAAGCCCAAATATTTTTTCAGAGCTAGATGCAGAAAAAAATTATATTCAATTTGCAACCTGCTGGAGGTCAGTATAGAAGGACTAATAGAACAAGTCCCACACACTGCTAGAAGCCCAAATATTTTTTCAGAGCTAAATGAAGAAAAAAATTATTTTTAATTTGCAACCTGATGGAGGTCAGTATAGATGGACTAATAGACCAAGTCCCACACACTGCTAGAAGCCCAAATATTTTTTCAGAGCTAGATGCAGAAAAAAATTATTTTTAATTTGCAACCTGATGGAGGTCAGTATAGATGGACTAATAGACCAAGTCCCACACACTGCTAGAAGCCCAAATATTTTTTCAGAGCTAGATGCAGAAAAAAATTATTTTTAATTTGCAACCTGATGGAGGTCAGTATAGATGGACTAATAGACCAAGTCCCACACACCGCTAGAAGCCCAAATATTTTTTCAGAGCTAGATGCAGAAAAAAATTATATTCAATTTGCAACCTGCTGGACGTCAGTATAGAAGGACTAATAGAACAAGTCCCACACACTGCTAGAAGCCCAAATATTTTTTCAGAGCTAAATGAAGAAAAAAATTATTTTTAATTTGCAACCTGATGGAGGTCAGTATAGATGGACTAATAGACCAAGTCCCACACACTGCTAGAAGCCCAAATATTTTTTCAGAGCTAGATGCAGAAAAAAATTATTTTTAATTTGCAACCTGATGGAGGTCAGTATAGATGGACTAATAGACCAAGTCCCACACACTGCTAGAAGCCCAAATATTTTTTCAGAGCTAGATGCAGAAATTTTTTTTATTCAATTTGCAACCTGATGGAGGTCAGTATAGATGGACTAATAGACCAAGTCCCACACACTGCTAGAAGCCCAAATATTTTTTCAGAGCTAGATGCAGAAAAAAATTATTTTTAATTTGCAACCTGATGGAGGTCAGTATAGATGGACTAATAGACCAAGTCCCACACACTGCTAGAAGCCCAAATATTTTTTCAGAGCTAGATGCAGAAAAAAATTATTTTTAATTTGCAACCTGATGGAGGTCAGTATAGATGGACTAATAGAACAAGTCCCACACGCTGCTAGAAGCCCAAATATTTTTTCAGAGATAAATGAAGATAAAAATTATTTTTAATTTGCAACCTGATGGAGGTCAGTATAGATGGACTAATAGACCAAGTCCCACACACTGCTAGAAGCCCAAATATTTTTTCAGAGCTAGATGCAGAAAAAAAATATTTTTAATTTGCAACCTGATGGAGGTCAGTATAGATGGACTAATAGACCAAGTCCCACACACTGCTAGAAGCCCAAATATTTTTTCAGAGCTGGATGCAGAAAAAAATTATATTCAGTTTGCAACCTGATGGAGGTCAGTATAGATGGACTAATAGAATGATGCTATGCCCAAAAGATTTTACTTCACTAGGTGCAGTAAAAAAATTGGTATTCTATACACAGGTGGTATATCTTGCAACACAGATAGGCTACTCCACTGACTAACACACTCTGCAATAGGCCAAAAAGGATTAGCTTTGCTAGATTCAGCCAAATGCTGTGAAAAAAACTTGCACAGCACTGGCACAGACCTGCCTGGCAAAAACTGATAGGAACTGATGTAACCTAGTCCTGAAAAGGACTCCAATTACAATTAGTCTTTACTCCCAAAATCTATCTATTTAAGAGCACAGACCTGCCTGATAAAAGTCGTAGGAAATGCTGTAACCTATTCCTTAAAAGGACTGCAATCACAACTATTCCCTACTCCCAAGCTATCTGTATATTTGTGCGAAAATTGGCTTGAAATTAACAAGGTATAGCGCACACAGCAACAGCGGTGCCGTCTAACACGCAGCTGCAGCAGTGAGAAAATGGTGGCGACGGGGAAAATGGCTTGGTCTTATAGGGCAAGGACATGTGACATACACTGCCAATCACACATGCCCTTGCTTGTGTGAAAAAAAGCACTTCGCTCCGTGTGTGCGCTGCTGATAGGCTGACAGATTGCACCTCCCCACTGCAAATGCGGGAAAGAGAAAAAAAAATGGAGATCTTCATTGTTCCTGCAGAGATCCATCCCCTGCCCCTCCCCCCGCCCCGCTGTACACTCAAACTGCGTATTAACATTAATTTTCATCATTACTGAGAAAAAATCCAGTTATGATTTTGGTGCACGAACAGTTATCGAACATAACCTCGAACAGCCGAATTTTTCTCAAATTGTTCGTGTTCGCCGACCGGCTCGAACACCGCCCAAAACAGCTCGAATTTGAGATTGGCGAACAGTTCGAGTAGAACAACGCTCATCTCTACTCAGGGCCACCGGGAGGTTATCTCATTTCTTATTATTCCCAGTGGATTAGATGAGGTGTTACTGGGTCTCCCCTGGTTACGTTGTCATACTCCACAAATTGACTGGATGACGGGGAGAATTTCTTCCTGGAGTTAGAATTGTGCATCTCAGTGTTTGGTCAAAGTCACCCGGAGGGTAGTCTCTGATCCTCCTATCATTGCGACATCCGGTACTCAGATTCCTGGTCTGTTTCCAGGACCCGGGCCTCGTCAGATTTTGTCGCAAAAAATTCTCAGGAGGAGAGGGTGGCTGCAGTGTTCCCCAACCCGGATCCATCGGGGAGGACATTTGTTTCCCCTAATCTACGGAGTATGGTGATCTCCTGGGCTCATAACCCTAAGACCGGAGCTCACCTGGGGGTCAAACGTACCACTAAGTCCCTTCTACGGTCCTATTGGTGGCCCCGGTGGCACCAGGACGTCAAGGACTTTGTTCTCGCGTGTCCCATCTGTGCGAGAGATAAATCTTTTCGCCAGAGACCGGCGGGTCCTTTCTCCCTGTCACCTGTGAAGGATCCCACACATAAAGAACCAGTTGTCACTTCTTGCCATCCTGCTTCCCATCCTAAAAGAGGGTACACTGTACACCGGAGGGGTCACTGTTTCGTGAATCCTCTCTGTGACCCGTTGGACCACATCATTGCCCCCCGGCTCATAGAGGAAAATGAGTGTCAAGTGGAGGGGGGGATAATGTTAGGTGTTGGTCTGGTGCTGGATTTGAAATGGGTCCAGGACCTTCTGTTGTCTCCCATTTCAGTCCAGCCAGGGATGATGCTGCTCAGCATCACAGTTAGCCTCAACACCTCGCTGGTCCGCGAGCACTGTTTATCTCCCAGGTAGTTGTGCCTAGCAATGTTAAGCCTGGGTTTCAGAGGGAGACAGGGCTTGTGGAATCTAAGTTCAGGATTTGGCGCACTGAGCATGTCCGTGACCTGGCGGATCATGATTGGTGGGTTGGCACCCACCTGACCCAGTGACCTGGCACCACCTGATTGGTCCACGGGTAACGTCACCAATGGCGCGTCGGTGGGCAGGGCTTAGTCATTAAAAGGCCCGCCCACAAACAAGGCGACGCGCTCAGATCATTGAGCATGTGTTGCGGTGTGTGGACGACTGGTTTCACGTAGTTTCTGCAGGCAGGTTTAGAGAAAGTAGGCAGGCTAGTGAAAGTAGGCAGATAGCTTCGTCTAGCAGTCTGGCTTTGCCAAAGGGGTCGCCTAACACCCCGAGCAGCCTGCAGACGCCCTATACACGGCTATCGCCTTGTCTGTCACATGGAATAGCTCCCTTCAGTCCGGTAGCATGCCGGCTGTTGGCACGTGTACCTGTCAGCGTAGTCACACCCGCACACTAGCGCCAACTCCAATTGCATTGTGCCTGTATCGCAGACAGGGCTACTGCTTCTCCCCCGGTCACACGTCACCCTGCGGTTCTTGGAGATTGTGTGAAACGTTATACCCGCTCGGTGTGCATTAACACGGAGGGGTTAATCAGTTAGGTGCATCTCCGGACGCTCATCTCCCGTGCAGTTAACGGAGATAGAGCGTACCGCTATACCCGTTCCTGTGTGTAGAAACACGGAAGGGTTTAGAATTTAAGCTGTCGCTTCCTTTCCACTTGGAAAGTGTTCGGCAGCAGCCTTCCAGGCTGCAATGCGGACCCCGGGGTCAGCTTCATTCCATTTTAATAAAGTTGTCTGCAACCGCCCTCGAAACACACTAAAAATGTTTTTTTTAATTGAAAAAAGGCAAAAAAGTGGATAATACAGAGATTTGGACCATGGAAGAGGAAAACCACAGTTCTAGTTATCTGGCCTACACAAGACTCTTTTAATCAGATATATTTGTGTCTCAACAGTCAGCGAGACACTCAAAATGTTTTTTTTTTTATTGAAAAAAGGCAAAAAAGTGGATAATGCAGAGATTTGAACCGTGGAAGAGGAAAACCACAGTTATTTTTCTCTGGCCCACACCAGAATCTTTTAAACAGATATATTTGTGTCTGAACAGTCAGCGAGACACTCAGAATGTTTCTTTTTTTTTTTAAAAAAAAGGCAAAAAAGTGGATAATACAGAGATCTGAACTGTGGAAGAATAAAATCACAGTTCTAGTTATCTTGCGTACACCAGAATCTTTTAAACAGATATATTTTTGTCTGGACAATCAGCGAGACACTCAAAATGTTTTTTTTTTATTGAAAAAAGGCAAAAAGGGAGATAATAGAGACATTTGAACCGTGGAAGAGGAAAACCACAGTTCTAGTTATCTGGCCCACACCATCATCTTTTAAACAGATATATTTGTGTCTGAACAGTCAGCAAGACACTCAAAATGTTTTTTAATGCAAAAAGGTATAATACATCTAGATTTGAAGCGTGGAAGAGGAAAACCACAGTTCTAGCTATCTGGCCTACACCAGAATCTTTTAATCAGATATATTTGTGTCTGAACATTCAGCGAGACACTCAAAATGTTCTATTTATGCATAAAGGTGGATTACACTCAGATTTGAACCATGGAACTGCAAAAAAACAGTTCTAGTTATCTGGCCTACACCAGAACCTTTTAAACAGATGTATTTGTGTCTGAACAGTCAGGAAGACACTCAAAATGTTTTTTTTTATGGAAAAAAGGCAAAAAAGTGGATAATGCAGAGATTTGAACCGTGAAAGAGGAAAACCACAGTTCTAGTTATCTGGCCCACACCAGCATCTTTTAAACAGATGTATTTGCGTCTGAACAGTCAGCAAGACACTCACAATGTTTTTTTAATGCTAAAAGGTATATTACACCTAGATTTGAACCATGAAAGAGGAAAACCACAGTTGTAGTTATGCGGCCTACACCAGAAGCTTTTAAACCGATATATTTTTGTCTGTACAGTCAGCGAGACACTCAAAATGTTCTATTTATGCATAAAGGTGGATTACACTCAGATTTGAACTGTGGAACTGCAAAACCACAGTTCTAGTTATCTGGCCTACACTTGATTCTTTTAAACAGATATATTTGTGCCTGAACAGTCAGCGAGACACTCAGAAAGTTTTTTTTTATTGGAAAAAGGCAAAAAAGTGGATAATACAGAGATTTGAACCGTGGAAGAGGAAAACCACAGTTCTAGTTATCTGGCCTATACCAGAATCCTTTAAACAGATATATTTGTGTCTGAACAGTCAGCAAGAAACTCAAAATGTTTTTTTTTCTTGAAAAAAGGCAAAAAAAGTGGATAACAGAGAGATTTGAACCGTGGAAGAGAAAAAACACAGTTCTAGTTATGTGACCTACACCATACTCTTTTAAACAGATACATTTGTGTCTGAACAGTCAGTGAAACACTCTAAATGTTTTTTCATGCAAAAAGGTGGATTACACCCAGATTTGAATCGTGGAAGAGGAAAACCACAGTTCTAGTTATCTGACATACACCAGAATATTTTAAACAGATATATTTGTGTCTGAACAGTCAGCGAAACACTCAAAATGGGTTTTTTTATGGAAAAAATGCAGAAAAGTGGATAACACAGAGATTTGAACTGTGGAATTGCAAAGCCACAGTTCTAGTTATCTGACCTACACCAGATTCTTTTAAACAGATGTATTTGTGTCTCAAAAGTCAGCGAGACACTCAAAATGTTTTTTTTTATTGAAAAAAGGCAAAAAATTGGATAATACAGAGATTTGAACAGTGGAAAAGGAAAACCACATTTCTAGTTATCTGGCCTACACCAGACTCTTTGTTCAGACACAAATATATCTGCTTAAGTCAGCGAGACACTAAAAAAATTGTTTTTTATGCATAAAGATGGATTACATAGAGATTTAACCATGGAAGAGGAAAACCATAGTTCTAGTTATTTGGCCTACACCAGAATCTTTTAAACAGATATATTTGTGTCTGAACAGTGAGTGAGACACTCAAAATGTTCTATTTATGCAAAAAGGTGGATTACCCTCAGATTTGAACCGTGGAACTGCTAAACCACAGTTCTAGTTATCTGTCCTACACCAGAGTCTTTTAAACAGATATATTTGTGTCTGAACAGTCAGCGAGACACTTAAAATGTTTTTTTTTATTGACAAAAAGGCAAAAAAGTGGATAATACAGAGATTTGAACCGTGGAAGAGGAAAACCACAGTTATTTTTCTCTGGCCCACACCAGAATCTTTTAAACAGATATATTTGTGTCTGAACAGTCAGCGAGACACTCAGAATGTTTCTTTTTTTTTTTAAAAAAAAGGCAAAAAAGTGGATAATACAGAGATCTGAACTGTGGAAGAATAAAATCACAGTTCTAGTTATCTTGCGTACACCAGAATCTTTTAAACAGATATATTTTTGTCTGGACAATCAGCGAGACACTCAAAATGTTTTTTTTTTATTGAAAAAAGGCAAAAAGGGAGATAATAGAGACATTTGAACCGTGGAAGAGGAAAACCACAGTTCTAGTTATCTGGCCCACACCATCATCTTTTAAACAGATATATTTGTGTCTGAACAGTCAGCAAGACACTCAAAATGTTTTTTAATGCAAAAAGGTATAATACATCTAGATTTGAAGCGTGGAAGAGGAAAACCACAGTTCTAGCTATCTGGCCTACACCAGAATCTTTTAATCAGATATATTTGTGTCTGAACATTCAGCGAGACACTCAAAATGTTCTATTTATGCATAAAGGTGGATTACACTC
Source organism: Phyllobates terribilis (assembly GCF_046119375.1). Lineage (NCBI taxonomy): Eukaryota > Metazoa > Chordata > Amphibia > Anura > Dendrobatidae > Phyllobates > Phyllobates terribilis. Next base: position 292,207,050 of record NW_027362769.1, read on the forward strand.
AGATTTGAACCATGGAACTGCAAAAAAACAGTTCTAGTTATCTGGCCTACACCAGAACCTTTTAAACAGATGTATTTGTGTCTGAACAGTCAGGAAGACACTCAAAATGTTTTTTTTTATGGAAAAAAGGCAAAAAAGTGGATAATGCAGAGATTTGAACCGTGAAAGAGGAAAACCACAGTTCTAGTTATCTGGCCCACACCAGCATCTTTTAAACAGATGTATTTGCGTCTGAACAGTCAGCAAGACACTCACAATGTTTTTTTAATGCTAAAAGGTATATTACACCTAGATTTGAACCATGAAAGAGGAAAACCACAGTTGTAGTTATGCGGCCTACACCAGAAGCTTTTAAACCGATATATTTTTGTCTGTACAGTCAGCGAGACACTCAAAATGTTCTATTTATGCATAAAGGTGGATTACACTCAGATTTGAACTGTGGAACTGCAAAACCACAGTTCTAGTTATCTGGCCTACACTTGATTCTTTTAAACAGATATATTTGTGCCTGAACAGTCAGCGAGACACTCAGAAAGTTTTTTTTTATTGGAAAAAGGCAAAAAAGTGGATAATACAGAGATTTGAACCGTGGAAGAGGAAAACCACAGTTCTAGTTATCTGGCCTATACCAGAATCCTTTAAACAGATATATTTGTGTCTGAACAGTCAGCAAGAAACTCAAAATGTTTTTTTTTCTTGAAAAAAGGCAAAAAAAGTGGATAACAGAGAGATTTGAACCGTGGAAGAGAAAAAACACAGTTCTAGTTATGTGACCTACACCATACTCTTTTAAACAGATACATTTGTGTCTGAACAGTCAGTGAAACACTCTAAATGTTTTTTCATGCAAAAAGGTGGATTACACCCAGATTTGAATCGTGGAAGAGGAAAACCACAGTTCTAGTTATCTGACATACACCAGAATATTTTAAACAGATATATTTGTGTCTGAACAGTCAGCGAAACACTCAAAATGGGTTTTTTTATGGAAAAAATGCAGAAAAGTGGATAACACAGAGATTTGAACTGTGGAATTGCAAAGCCACAGTTCTAGTTATCTGACCTACACCAGATTCTTTTAAACAGATGTATTTGTGTCTCAAAAGTCAGCGAGACACTCAAAATGTTTTTTTTTATTGAAAAAAGGCAAAAAATTGGATAATACAGAGATTTGAACAGTGGAAAAGGAAAACCACATTTCTAGTTATCTGGCCTACACCAGACTCTTTGTTCAGACACAAATATATCTGCTTAAGTCAGCGAGACACTAAAAAAATTGTTTTTTATGCATAAAGATGGATTACATAGAGATTTAACCATGGAAGAGGAAAACCATAGTTCTAGTTATTTGGCCTACACCAGAATCTTTTAAACAGATATATTTGTGTCTGAACAGTGAGTGAGACACTCAAAATGTTCTATTTATGCAAAAAGGTGGATTACCCTCAGATTTGAACCGTGGAACTGCTAAACCACAGTTCTAGTTATCTGTCCTACACCAGAGTCTTTTAAACAGATATATTTGTGTCTGAACAGTCAGCGAGACACTTAAAATGTTTTTTTTTATTGACAAAAAGGCAAAAAAGTGGATAATACAGAGATTTGAACCGTGGAAGAGGAAAACCTCAGTTCTAGTTATCTGGCCCACACCTGCATCTTTTAAACAGATATATTTGTGTCTGAACAGTCAGCGAGACACTCAAAATGTTTTTTTTATGCAAAAAGGTTGATTACATAGAGATTTGAACCGTGGAAGAGGAAAACCACAGTTCTAGTTATCTGGCCTACACCAGAATCTTTTAAACAGATATATTTGTGTCTGAACAGTCAGCGAGACACTCAAAATGTTCTACTTATGCAAAAAGGTGGATTACACTCAGATTTGAACCGTGGAACTGCAAAACCACAGTTCTAGCGATCTGGCCTACACCAGAATCTTTTAAACAGATATATTTGTATCTGAACAGCCAGCGAGACACTCAAAATGTTTTTTTATTGGAAATAGGAAAAAAGTGGATAATACAGAGATTTGAACCGTGGAAGAGGAAAACCACAGTTCTAGTTATCTGGCCTACACCATATTCTTTAAAGCAGATATATTTATGTGAACAGTAAGCGAGAAACTCAAAATGATTTTTTTTCTTGAAAAAAGGCAAAAAAGTGGATAATACAGAGTTTTGAACCGTGGAAGAGAAAAACCACAGTTCTAGTTATGTGATCTACACCTGACTCTTTTAAACAGATATATTTGTGTCTGAACAGTCATTGAGACACTCAAAGGGTTTTTTATCATTGAGAAAAGGCAAAAAAGTGGATAATACAGAGATTTGTACCATGGAACTGCAAAACTACAGTTCTAGTTATCTGGCCTACACCAGACTCTTTTAAACAGATATATTTGTGTCTGAACAGTGAGCGAGACACTCAAAATGTTCTTTATATGCAAAAAGGTGGATTACACTCAGATTTGGACCCTGGAACTGCAAAACCACAGTTCTAGTTATCTTGCCTACACCAGAATCTTTTAAACAGATATATTTGTGTCTGAACAGTCAGCGAGACACTCAAAATATTTTTTTTTTATGAAAAAAGGCAAAAAAGTGGATAATACAGAGATTTGAACCGTGGAAGATGAAAACCACAGTTCTAGTTATCTAGCCTACACCAGACTCTTTTAAACAGATATATTTGTGTCTGAACAGTGAGCAAGACACTCAAAAGATTTTTTTTTCATGCAAAAAGGTGGATTGCAAAAACATTTAACCATGGAAGTGGAAAACTACAGTTCAAGTTATCTGGCGTACACCAGAATCTTTTAAACAGGTATATTTGTGTCTGAACAGTCAGCGAGACACTCAAAATGTTTTTTTTTTATTGAAAAAAGGCAAAAAAGTGGATAATACAGAGATTTGAACTGCGGAAGAGAAAAACCACAGTTCTAGTTATCTGGCCTGCACCACACTCTCTTAAACAGATATATTTGTGTCTGTACAGTCAGCGAGATACTCAAAATGTTTTTTTAATTGAAAAAAGGCAAAAAAGTGGAAAAAACAGAGATTTGAACTGTGGAAGAGGAAACCACAGTTCTAGTAATCTGGCCTACACCAGAATCTCTTAAACAGATATATTTGAGTCTGAACAGTCAGCGAGACACTCAAAATGTTTTTTTTATTGAAAAAAGGTAAAAAAGTGGTTAAAACAGAGATTTGAACAGAGGAAGAGGAACACCAAAGTTCTAGTTATCTGGCTTACACCACAATCTTTTAAACAGATATATTTGTGTCTGAACAGTCAGCGACACACTCAAAAAAAAATTTTTTTATGCTAAAAGGTGGATTACAAAGATATTTAACCATGTAAGAGGAAAACCACAGTTCTAGTTAACTGGCCTACACCAGAATCTTTTAAACAGATATATTTGTTTCTAAACAGTCATTGAGACACTCAAAATGTTTTTTTTAATTCAAAAAGATGAATTACACCCGCATTTGAACCGTGGAAGAGGAAAACCACAGTTCTATTTCTCTTGCCTGCACCACACTCATTTAATCAGATATATTTTTGTCTGAACAGTTAGCGAGACACTCAAAATGTTCTTTTTATGCAAAAATGTGGATTACACTCAGATTTGAACCATGGAACTGCAAAACCACAGTTCAAGTTATCTGGCCTACACCAGACTCATTTAAACAGATATATTTGTGTCTGAACAGTCAGCCAGACTGTTAGGAGAGTGGTTGCAGACAACTTTATTAAAATGGAACGCAACCGACCCCGGGGACCGCGATGCAGCCTGGAAAATGCTGCCGAACACTTTCCAGGTGGAAAGTAAAGTATCCAACTTAAATATTAAACCCTTCCGTGTTTCTCCACACAGGAAAGGTTATAGCTTTACGCTCTATCTCCGTTAGTTTTTCTCTGCCTATCTCTCGTGCAGCTATCTGTAGTCCTGTTACAGCACAGGGACTACAGTGGCGGCGCTAGGATGCGTGTGTGACTACGCCAATGGGTACACGTGCCCCCAGCCAGCGTGCTACCTGACTGAAGGGTTCAACTCCACATGAAGGACAGGCGTTAGCCGTGCACCGGACGTCTGCAGGCTGCTCGGGGTGATAGGAGACCCCTTTGGCTGAGCCAGGCTGCTAGACAAAGCTACCTGCCTCTATAGAGCTAACCCGCCTCTATGGAGCTAACCTGCCTAAGCTACCTGGGCTAATTAGCCGAGCGAACTCTGGCATCGGCAGGTCACGGAGCGAACAGATAGGGAGCACGTGGAACAGGGTTGTCCACACAACAACATCACTTGCTCAAATGATCAGAGCGTGTCACCATGTTTGTGGGCGGACCTTTTAAAGACCAAGCCCTGCCCACCGAAGCGCCATTGGTGACGTTACCCGTGGACCAATCAGGCGGTGCCAGGCCACCGAGTCAGGTGGGTGCCAACCCACCAATCATGATCCGCCAGTTCATGGACATGCTCAGTACGGCAAATCCTGGACTTAGATTCCACAAGCCCTGTCTCCCTCTGCAACCCAGGCTTAACATTGCTAGGCACAACTACTTGGGAGATAAACAGTGCTTGCGGACCAGTTAGGCGTTGAGGCTGACGGCGATGCTGAGCAGCATCAGCACTGGCTGGATCGAATTGGGAGACCACAGAAGGTAATGGACCCATTTCGAATACTGCACCAGACCGACGCCTAACATTATCCCCCCCTCTAACATCCCCCTCCACTTGACGCTCATTTTCCTCCATGAGCCGGGGGGCAAGGATCTGGTCCAACGGGTCACAGAGATGTTTCACGAAACAGTGACCCCTCCGGTGTACAGGGTACCCTCTTTTAGGACGGGAAGCAGGATGGCAAGCAGTGACAACTGGTTTTCTATGTGTCGGATCCTTCATGGGTGACAGGGAGAAAGGACCCGCCGGTCTCTGGCGAAAAGATTTATCTCTCGCACAGACGGGACAAGCGAGAACAAAGTCCTTGACGTCCGGGCGCCACCGGGGCCACCAATAGGACCGTTTAAGGGACTTACTGGTACGTTTGACCCCCAGGTGAGCTCCGGACTTAGGGGCATGAGCCCAGGAGAGCACCATACTCCGTAGATTAGGGGAAACAAATGTCCTCCCCGACGGAACCGGGTTGGAGGACACTGCAGCCACCCTCTCCTCCTGAGAGTTCTTTGCGACATAATCTGAAAAGACCTGGGTCCTGGAAACAGACAAGGAATCATTACCGGATGTCGCAATGATAGGAGGCTCAGAGACTACCCTCCGGGTGACTTTGACCAAACACTGAGATGCGCAATTCTCACTCCAGGAAGAAATTCTCCCCGTCTTCCAGTCAATGTGTGGAGTATGACAACGTAACCAGGGGAGACCCAGTAACACCTCGTCTAATCCGCCAGGAATAATAAGAAATGAAATAACCTCCCGGTGGCCCTGAGGGAATGACATGGAGAGAGGGATCGACTGATGGGTGATTTGCACATCCAGGAGTGAACCATTGGCAACACAAATGTTTATTAGTCTGGATAGTAGCTCAATAGGGATGGCATGCCTCTGGGCAAATGTAGATGATAAAAAATTGCCATCAGCACCAGAGTCTACCCACGCCTTGGCAGAAACTGTAGATCTACCAAAGGACAATATCACATTGTATGCTAATTTGGAGGAAGAAGTTCCGGACTCTAATACACCTCCTCCAACAGTGGTAAGACCTACTCGTTTTACCGACTGCTTGAAACCCTTATTTATGGGGTGCTCCAAGAGATGTGCGGGTCAGGAACGAGAGGGACTAGACTCAGTCCGGGATATATACATAGCCTCAGGCTCCGGGTCGAGAGTCTTAGGTTTGGGTCTAAAGGCGCCTGGTGCCAACAGATGCTGAGGTCTTGTAACCTCCAGCTCTAACTTATGTTCCGCATGATGCAAGTCAATACGGTAAGTGAGAGATATTAACTTCTCCAGAGAGGTTGAAATTTCTCTGGTAGATAAAGCATCTCTAATATGCCCAGCCAGACCCCTCCAGAACACCGGAATAAGCGACCACTCAGACCAATCCAGTTCAGCCGCTAGGGTTCTGAACTGGACGGCATAGTGGCTGCCAGTGGCCGAACCCTGGACCAACGCAAGAAGCTTAAGAGCCGTATCATGCATGACCTGAGGACCCAGGAAAACATTTTTTAGGGTCTTAAGAAAAAGACCCGCGTTTACTACCACCGGGTCGTTCCGCTCCCATAGATGAGTAGCCCACTCCAGAGCAGCGTGTGAAAGTAAAGAAATGATATATCCCACTTTCGCTCTTTGGAGGGGAACCGTGCCTCCATCATCTCCAAATGAATGGAGCATACGTTAGTAAAACCCCTACAGAGTTTACTGTCCCTAGAAATTTTTTCCGGGAGAGCAAACCGGGGTAAAGGAGCACTTGCAGTGGTGGCAGTATTCACCGCAGCTGAGTTAATAATGTTGGCTGCTAAAGTAGCCGCCTGGGAAGCAACTGCAGTGATATCAGCGACCGGTGCAGTTTGTTCCAGAGTTCTAAGTCTGGCCTCCAGTTGCTGCATATACCGCTGCAGTTGTTGGTTGTCGGCCATGTTCGGCAAGACCCTGGCGCTCTGATACTGTTAGGAGGGCGGTTGCAGATAACTTTATTAAAATGGAATGCAACCGACCCCGGGGTCCGCGATGCAGCCTTGAAGCTGCTGCCGTACACTTTCCTGGTGGAAAGTAAAGTAACCAACTTAAATATTAAACTCTTCTGTGTTTCTCCACACAGGAATGGGTATAGCGGTACGCTCTATCTCCGTTAGTTTTTCTCTGCCTATCTCTCGTGCAGCTATCTGTAGTCCTGTTACAGCACAGGGACTACAGTGGCGGCGTTAGGATGCGTGTGTGACTACGCCAACGGGTACACGTGCCCCCAGCCGGCGTGCTACCAGACTGAAGGGTTCAACTCCACGTGATGGACAGGCGTTAGCCGTGCACAGGACGTCTGCAGGCTGCTCGGGGTGATAGGCGACCCCTTTGGCTGAGCCAGACTGCTAGACGAAGCTACCTGCCTCTATAGAGCTAACCTGCCTCTATGGAGCTAACCTGCCTAAGCAACCTATGCTAATTAGCCGAGTGAACTCTGGTATCGGCAGGTCACGGAGTGAACAGCTAGGGAGCACGTGGAACTGCGTTGTCCACACAGCGACATCACATGCTCAATTGATCAGAGCACATCGCTATGTTTGTGGGCGGGCATTTTAAAGATTAAGCCCTGCCCACCGACGCGCCATTGGTGACGTTACCCATGGACCAATCAGGTGGTGCCAGGTCACCGGGTCAGGTGGGTGCCAACCCACCAATCATGATCTGCCAGGTCACGGACATGCTCAGTACGGCAAATCCTGGACTTAGATTCCACAAGCCCTGTCTCCCTCTGCAACCCAGGCCTAACATTGCTAGGCACAACTACTTGGGAGATAAACAGTGCTCGCAGACAAGCTAGGCATTGAGGCTGATGGCAATGCTGAGCATCATCAGCATGGGCTGGACCAAAATGGGAGACAACAGTAGGTCTTGGACCCATTTCAAATCCAGCACCAGACTGACGCCTAACAGAGACATTCAAAATGTTTTTTTTTTTTTAAAAAGGCAAAAAAGTGGATAATACAGAGATTTGAACAGTGCAAGAGGAAAACCACAGTTCTAGTTATCTGGCCTACATCAGATTATTTTAAACAGATATATTTGTTTCTAAACAGTCAGCGAGACACTCAAAATGTTTTATTTTTATGGAAAAAGGCAAAAAAGTGGATAATAGAGATTTGAACCATGGAACTGCAAAACCACAGATCTAGTTATCTGACCTACACCAGAATAATTTAAACAGTTATATCAGTGTCTGAACAGTCAGCGAGACACTCAAAATGTTTTATTTTATTGAAAAAACGCAAAAAAAGTGGATAATACAGAGATTTGATCCGTGGAAGAGGAAAACCACAGTTCAAGTTATCTGGCCTACACCAGACTCTTTTAAACAGATATATTTGTGTCTGAACAGTCACCGAGACACTCCCAAAAAATTTTTTTTATGCAAAAAGGTGGATTACAAAGACATTAAGCATGGAAGAGGAAAACCACAGTTCTAGTTTTCTGGCCTACACCAGAATCTTTTAAACAGATATATTTGTGTCTGAACAGTCAGTGAGACACTCAAAATGTTTTTTTTTTATGCAAAAAGATGAATTACACCCATATTTAAATCGTGGAAGAGGAGAACAACAGTTCTATTTCTCTGGCCTACACCAGAATCTTTTAAACAGATATATTTGAGACTGAACGGTCAGCAAGACACTCAAAGTGTTTTTTTTTTATTGAAAAAAGGCAAAAAAGTGGATAATACAGAGATCTGAACAATGGAAGAGGAAAACCACCCTTCAAGTTATCTGGCCTACACAAGAATAATTTAAACAGATATATTTGTTTGTGAACAGTCAGTGAGACACTCAAAAAATTTTTTTATGCAAAAAGATGAATTACACCGATATTTGAACCGTGGAAGAGGAAAACCACAGCTCTAGTTATCTGGCCTTCAACAGAATCTTTGAATCAGATATATTTGTGTCTGAACAGTCAGCGAGACACTCAAAATGTTTTTCTTTAAGGAAAAAAGGCAAAAAAGTGGATAATACAGAGATTTGAACTGTGGAACTGCAAAACCACAGTTCTAGTTATGTGGCCTACACCAGACTCTTTTAAACAGATATGTTTGTGTCTGAATAGTCAGCGAGACGCTCAAAATGTTTTTTAACCCAAAAAGGTATATTACACCTAGATTTGAACCGTGAAAGAGAAAAAACACAGTTCTAGTTATATGGCCTACACCAGTATCTTTTAAACAGATATATTTGTGTCTGAACAGTCAGCGAGACACTCAAAATTTTTTTTTTTATTAAAAAAACGCAAAAAAATGGATAATACAGAGATTTAAACCGTGGAAGAGGAAAACCACGGTTCTAGTTATCTTGACTACACCATAATCTTTTAAACAGATATATTTGTGTCTCAACAGTCAGCGAGACACTCAAAATGTTTTTTTTTATTGAAAAAAGGCAAAAAGTGGATAATACAAATATTTGAACCGTGGAAGAGGAAAACCACAGTTCTAATTATATGGCCTACACCAGCATCTTTTAAACAGATATATTTGTGTCTCAACAGTCAGCAAGACTCTCAAAATAATTTTTTTTATGCAAAAAGGTGGATTACACTCATACTTAAACTGTGGTAGAGGAAAACCACAGTTCTAGTAACCTGGCCTACACCAGACTCTTTTAAACTGATATATTTGTGTCTGAACAGTCAGCGAGACACTCAAAATGTTTTTTTTTATTGAAAAAAGGTAAAAAAGTGGATAATACATAGATTTGAACCGTGGAAGAGGAAAAACACAGTTCTAGTTATCTGGCCTATACCAGAATCTTTTCAAACAGATATATTTGTGTCTGAACAGACAGCAAGAAACTCAAAATGTTTTTTTTTCTTGAAAAAAGGCAAAAAAAGTGGATAACACAGAGATTTGAACCGTGGAAGAGGAAAACCACAGTTCTAGTTATCTGACCTACACCAGAATATTTTAATCAGATATATTTGTGTCTGAACAGTCAGCGAAACACTCAAAATGTTTTTTTGTTATGGAAAAAAGGCAGAAAAGTGGATAACACAGAGATTTGATCTGTGGAACTGCAAAGCCACAGTTCTAGTTATCTGACCTACGCCAGACTCTTTTAAACAGATGTATTTGTGTCTCAAAAGTCAGCGAGACACTCAAAATGTTTTTTTTTATTGAAAAAAGGCAAAAAAGTGGATAATACAGAGATTTGAACAGTGGAAAAGGAAAACCACATTTCTAGTTATCTGGCCTACACCAGACTCTTTTAAACAGATATATTTGTGTCTGTAGTCAGTGAGACACTAAAAAAATTTTTTTTTAAGCAGAAAGATGGATTACAAAGAGATTTAACCATGGAAGAGGAAAACCATAGTTCTAGTTATCTGGCCTACACCAGAATCTTTTAAACAGATATATTTGTGTCTGAACAGTCAGTGAGACACTCAAAATGTCTTTTTTCATTCAAAAAGATGAATTACACCCATATTTGAATCGTGGAAGAGGAAAACCACAGTTCTAGTTATCTGGCCTACACCAGTCTCTTTTAAACAGATATATTTGTGTCTGAACAGTCAGCGAGACAGTCAATATGTTTTTTTAATGCAAAAATCTATATTACACCTAGATTTGCACCGTGAAAGAGGAAATCCTCAGTTCTAGTTATCTGGCCTACACCAGACTCTTTTAAACAGATATATTTGTGTCTGAACAGTGAGCGAGACACTCAAAATGTTCTATTTATGCAAAAAGGTGGATTACCCTCAGATTTGAACCGTGGAACTGAAAAACCACAGTTCTAGTTATCTGTCCTACACCATAGTCTTTTAAACAGATATATTTGTGTCTGAACAGTCAGCGAAACACTTAAAATGTTTTTTTTTTTTGACAAAAATGCAAAAAAGTGGATAATACAGAGATTTGAACAGTGGAAGAGGAAAACCACAGTTCTAGTTATCTGGCCCACACCAGCATCTTTTAAACAGATATATTTGTGTCTGAACAGTCAGCGAGACACTGAAAATGTTTTTTTTATGCAAAAAGGTTGATTACATAGAGATTTGAACCGTGGAAGAGGAAAACCACAGTTCTAGTTATCTGGCCTACACCAGAATCTTTTAAACAGATATATTTGTGTCTGAACAGTCAGCGAGACACTCAAAATGTTCTATTTATGCAAAAAGGTGGATTACACTCAGATTTGAACCATGGAACTGCAAAACCACAGTTCTAGCTATCTGGCCTACACCAGAATCTTTTAAACAGATATATTTGTATCTGAACAGTCAGCGAGACACTCAAAATGGTTTTTTTATTGAAAATAGGAAAAAAGTGGATAATACAGAGATTTGAACCGCGGAAGAGGAAAACCACAATTCTAGTTATCTGGCCTACACCAGATTCTTTTAAACAGATATATTTGTGTGAATAGTAAGCGAGAAACTCAAAATGTTTTTTTTTTTTTAACAAAGGCAAAAAAGTGGATAATACAGAGATTTGTACCATGGAAGAGTAAAACCACAGTTCTAGTTATGTGATCTACACCAGACTCTTTTAAACAGATATATTTGTGTCTGAACAGTCATTGAGACACTCAAAGGGTTTTTTATCATGCAAAAAGGTGGATTGCACCCACATTTGAACCGCGTAAGAGGAAAACCACAGTTCTAGTTATCTGACCTACACCAGAATATTTTAAACAGATATATTTGTGTCTGAACAGTCAGCGAAACACTCAAAATGTTTTTTTTATGGAAAAAAGGCAGAAAAGTGGATAATACAGAGATTTGAACTGTGGAACTGCATAACCACAGTACTAGTTATCTGACCTATACCAGACTCTTTTAAACAGATTTATTTGTGTCTGAACAGTAAGCGAGACACTCAAAATGTTTTTTTCTTATGCAAAAAGGAGGATTACATCTACATTCGAACCGTGAAAGAGGAAAGCCACAGTTGTTGTTATCTGGCCAACACCAGAATCTTTTAAACAGATATATTTGTGTCTGAACAGTCAGCGAGACACTCAAAATGTTTTTTTTTTACTGAAAAAAGGCAAAAAAGTGGATAATACAGAGATTTGAACCGTGGTACTGCAAAACTACAGTTCTAGTTATCTTGCCTACACCAGAATCTTTTAAACAGATATATTTGTGTCGGAACAGTCAGCGAGACACTCAAAATGTTTCATTTTTATGAAAAAAGGCAAAAAAGTGGATAATACAGAGATTTGAACCGTGGAAGAGGAAAACCACAGTTCTAGTTATCTGGCCTACACCAGACTCTTTTAAACAGATATATTTGTGTCTGAACAGTGAGCGAGACACTCAAAAGATTTTTTTTTATGCAAAAAGGTGGATTACAAAGACATTTAACCATGGAAGAGGAAAACTACAGTTCTAGTAATCTGGCCTACACCAGAATCTTTTAAACAGATATATTTGTGTCTGAACAGTCAGCAAGAAACTCAAAGTTTTTTTTTAATTGAAAAAAGGCAAAAAAGTAGATAAAACAGAGATTTGAACTGTGGAAGAGGAAAACCACAGTTCTAGTTATGTGCCCTACACCAGACTCTTTTAAACGGATATATTTGTGTCTGAACAGTCATCGAGACACTCAAAATGTTTTTTTTTTATTGAAAAAAGGCAAAAAAGTGGATAATACAGAGATTTGAACTGTGGAAGAGGAAAACCACGGTTCTAGTTATCTGGTCTGCACCACACTCTCTTATACAGATATATCTGTGTCTGTACAGTCAGCGAGAAAATCTAAATGTTTTTTTTATTGAAAAAAGGCAAAAAAGTGGTTAAAACAGAGATTTGAACCATGGAAGAGGAAAACCACATTTCTAGTTATCTTGCCTACACCAGAATCTTTTAAACAGATATATTTGTGTCTGAACAGTCAGCGAGACACTCAAAATGTTTTTTTTATGCAAAAAGATGGATTACACTCAGATTTGTACCATGGAACTGCAAAACCACAGTTCCAGTTATCTGGCCTACTGCAGAATCTTTTAAACAGATATATTTGAGTCTGAACAGTCAGCGAGACACTCAAAATGTTTTTTTTTATTGAAAAAAGGCAAAAAAGTGGATAATACAGAAATTTGAACAGTGGAAGAGGAACACCAAAGTTCTAGTTATCTGGCTTACACCACAATCTTTTAAACAGATATATTTGTGTCTGAACAGTCAGCGAGACTCTCAAAAAAAATTTTTTTATGCTAAAAGGTGGATTGCAAAGAGATTTAACCATGTAAGAGGCAAACCACAGTTCTAGTTATGTGGCCTACACCAGAATCTTTTAAACAGATATATTTGTGTCTGAACAGTCAGTGAGGCACTCAAAAGGTTTTTTTTTATTTAAAATGATGAATTACTCCCACATTTGAACCGTAGAAGAGGAAAACCACAGTTTTATTTCTCTTGCCTGCACCAGACTCATTTAATCAGATATATTTTTGTCTGAACAGTTAGCGAGACACTCAAAATGTTCTTTTTATGCAAAAATGTGGATTACACTCAGATTTGAACCGTGGAACTGCAAAACCACAGTTCTAGTTATCTGGCCTACACCAGAATCTTTTAAACAGATATATGTGTGTCTGAACAGTCAGCGAGACACTCAAAATGTTTTTTTTTATGGCAAAAAAGTGGATAATACAGAGATTTGAACCGTGGAACTGCAAAACCACAGTTCAAGTTATCTGCCCTACACCAGACTCATTTAAACAGAAATATTTGTGTCTGAACAGTCAACCAGACTGTTAGGAGGGTGGTTGCAGACAACTTTATTAAAATGGAACGCAACCGACCCTGGGGTCCGCGATGTAGCCTGGAAGCTGCTGCCGAACACTTTCCGGGTGGAAAGTAAAGTATCCAACTTAAATATTAAACCCTTCCGTGTTTCTCCACACAGGAAAGGTTATAGCTTTACGCTCTATCTCCGTTAGTTTTTCTCTGCCTATCTCTCTTGCAGCTATCTGTAGTCCTGTTACAGCACAGGGACTACAGTGGCGGCGCTAGGATGCGTGTGTGACTACGCCAATGGGTACACGTGCCCCCAGCCAGCGTGCTACCTGACTGAAGGGTTCAACTCCACGTGACGCACAGGCGTTAGCCATGCACAGGACGTCTGCAGGCTGCTCAGGTTGATAGGAGACCCCTTTGGCTGAGCCAGGCTGCTAGACGAAGCTACCTGCCTCTATAGAGCTAACCCGCCTCTATGGAGCTAACCTGCCTAAGCGACCTGGGCTAATTAGCCGAGCGAACTCTGGCATCGGCAGGTCACGGAGCGAACAGCTAGGGAGCACGTGGAACAGGGTTGTCCACACAACGACATCACTTGCTCAAATGATCAGAGCGCGTCGCCATGTTTGTGGGCGGACCTTTTAAAGATAAAGCCCTGCCCAACGAAGCGCCATTGGTGACGTTACCCGTGGACCAATCAGGCAGTGCCAGGTCACCGGGTCAGGTGGGTGCCAACCCACCAATCATGATCCGCCAGTTCATGGACATGCACAGTGCGGCAAATCCTGGACTTAGATTCCACAAGCCCTGTCGCCCTCTGAAACCCAGGCTTAACATTGCTAGGCACAACTACTTGGGAGATAAACAGTGCTTGCGGACCAGCTAGGCATTGAGGCTGATTGCAATGTTGAGCAGCATTGGCACAGGCTGGACCAAAATGGGAGACCACAGTAGGTCTTGGACCCATTTCAAATCCAGCACCAGACCGACGCCTCACAGAGACACACAAAATGTTTGGTTTTTTTGAAAAAAGGCAAAAAACTGGATAATACAGAGATTTGAACAATGCAAGAGGAAAACCACAGTTCTAGTTATGTGGCCTACATCAGATTATTTTAAACAGATATATTTGTGTCTGAACAGTCAGTGAGAAACTCAAAATGTTTTTTTTTATGGAAAAAGGCAAAAACTTGGATAATAGAGATTTGAACCGTGGAACTGCAAAACCACAGATCTAGTTATCTGACCTACAACATAATCATTTAAACAGTTATATTTGTGTCTGAACAGTCAGCGAGACACTCAAAATGTTTTTTTTTATTGAAAAAATGCAAAAAAGTGGATAATACATAGATTTGATCCGTGGAAGAGGAAAACCACAGTTCAAGTTATCTGGCCTACACCAGACTCTTTTAAACAGATATATTTGTGACTCAACAGTCAACGAGACACTCCAAAATTATTTTTTTTATGAAAAAAGGTGGATTACAAAGACATTTAAGCATGGAAGAGGAAAACCAGAGTTCTAGATTTCTGGCCTACACCAGAATCTTTTAAACAGATATATTTGTGTCTGAACAGTCAGTGAGAATCTCAAAATGTTTTTTTTATGCAAAAAGATGAATTACACCCATATTTAAACTGTGGAAGAGGAGAACAACAGTTCTATTTCTCTGGCCTACACCAGAATCTTTTAAACAGATATATTTGAGACTGAACGGTCAGCAAGACACTCAAAATGTTTTTTTTTTTATTGAAAAAAGGCTAAAAAGTGGATAATACAGAGATCTAAACCATGGAAGAGGAAAACCACACTTCAAGTTATCTGGCCTACACCAGAATAATTTAAACAGATATATTTGTTTCTGAACAGTCAGTGAGACACTCAAAATGTTTTTTTCATGCAAAAAGATGAAATACACCCATATTTGAAACGTGGAAGAGGAAAACCACAGCTCTAGTTATCTGGCCTACAACAGAATCTTTGAAACGATATATTTGTGTCTGAACAGTCAGCGAGACACTCAAAATGTTTTTCTTTAAGGAAAAAAGGCAAAAAAGTGGATAATACAGAGATTTGAACCGTGGAACTGCAAAACCACAATTCTAGGTATCTGGCCTACACCAGACTCTTTTAAACAGATATATTTGTGTCTGAACAGTCAGCGAGACACTCAAAATGTTTTTTTTATGCAAAAAGGTGGATTACACAGAGATTTGAACTGTGGAAGAGGAAAACCACAATTCTAGTTATCTGGCCCACACCAGAATCTTTTAAACATTTATATTTGTGTCTGAACAGTCAGTGAGACACTCAAAATGTATTTTTTTATGCAAACAGGTGGAGTACACCCAGATTTGAACCATGGAAGATGAAAACCACAGCTCTATTCATCTGGCCTACAACTTAATATTTTAAAGAAGTATATTTGTGTCTTAACAGTCAGCGAGACATTCAAAATGTTTGTTTCTATTGAAAATAGGCAAAAAAGTGGATAATACAGAGATTTGAACCATGGAAGAGGAAAACCACAGTTCTAGTTATCTGGCCTACATCAGAATCTTTTAAACAGATATATTTGTGTCTGAACAGTCAGCGAGAGACTCAAAATGTTTTTTTTTTTTTTTTTTTAGAAAAAATGCAAAAAAGTGGATAAACAGAGATTTGAAACATGGAAGAGGAAAACCACACTTCAAGTTATCTGGCCTACACCAGAATAATTTAAACAGATATATTTGTTTCTGAACAGTCAGTGAGACACTCAAAATGCTTTTTTTATGCAAAAAGATGAATTACACCCATATTTGAACCGTGGAAGAGGAAAACCACAGTTCTAGTTATCTGGCCTACACCAGAATCTTTAAAACAGATATATTTATGTTTGAACAGTCAGCGAGAAACTCAAAATGTTTTTTTTTTTTAAAAAAGGCAAAATAGTGGATAATACAGAGATCTGACCCATGGAATAGGAAAACCACAGTTCTAGTTATCTGGTCTACACCAGACTCTTTTAAATAGATATATTTGTGTCTGAACAATCAGCGAGACACTCAAAATGTTTTTTTTATGCAAAAAGGTGGATTACACCCAGATTTGAGCCGTGGAAGAGGAAAACCACAGATCTAGTTATCTGGCCTACCCCAGAATTTTTTGAACAGATATATTTGTGCTGAACAGTTAGCGAGACACTCAAAATGTTTTTTTCTTATGGCAAAAAGGCAAAAAAGTGCATAATACAGAGATTTGAACCAGGGAACTGCAAAACCACAGTTCTAGTTATACGGCCTACACCAGACTCTTTTAAACAGATATATTTGTGTCTGAACAGTCAGCGATGAAGAGAAATAAGGTTCCGGCACTCAAAAATAATGTAGATAGTTAGATAGTTGCAATTTCAAACATAATTTCCTTTAATGGTTCTTCAGTGAATAATGGCCCAACGTTTCAACCCCTCCGGGGTTTCCATCAGGGGCTACAAATAAAATAGTGTATACATGTGAACAAAATGGACAAAAATGCAGGTATTAGTGCTAGTTACATACACATTAATGTGACTAGAAAAACATCAATATCTATACAATGTGGTCCTGAAGGGTATATCCTAGTAAATATAATATTGAGGAGACTGCCAAAAGGAAATGCAAGCGTCCAAGAAAATAATAAACATATTGGAAAAAGTTCTGTAGTCTTCATTAAGCACCAGTAACAATGGCTCATAGAATACATGTCACAGAGACTAGTTATAGTGTCTCAAATGGTAACAAATAATGAAAACACTAAGGACAAACAAGAAAGCAAGGAAAAGAGAGAGAAGAGAAGAGAGGATAGGGAGGACATTTATATTAAGAAGATGATAGGTACCCTGGGTTTATGTAATTTAAACCATGAAGGGTGAATAATCCTCAGGATCAGTATCTGGCAGCTAGAAAAGTAAATTAGAAATAGAGAGCAATACAATTTATTGCAAGTTCAGGAGTAGATGTGAAGTAGGAGAGGTAAATAAAATTTTAAATGCAAAAATTACGAGTTATGTGAATTCCCAAGGAGGGGGGGAGATTGTTCCTGGTGTTGTTCCTAGGGATTGTGGAGGAGAAATGTCCTGCCAATCTGTCAATACACAGTATATTATATTATAAGACATGTACTTAGTCCAGATGACCATAAACCCCCCATGGATGAAACCCTATAGGTGTAAAAGTCCTACCTGTGTCCTGTACGAGGTGACCGTAGTGTGTCTGTTGCTTGTCTGGCTATAAATAGCCAGCGCGTGCTTATACTTCCTGTTTCCTGTCAATTGGAACGCAAGTTCCTGTTGTGTGGAATGCACCATCGCGCATGCTCGAGATGCGTACTTTCAGTCCAAATGTGATTGTGGAACGCAAGCTATGCATTCCACTGCATGGTTGATACAGAGGATCAATCCATGGTGTAGATAGTGGTGTCTAAGGACAAAGGAAGGTATTGATAAACTATCTTATGTTCAGCACTGGTGGAACGGATCACAAAGGGATCAATATTAAGAAATAATAAAAGGGGAGAGGAGGATAATGGAAGAGATCAAGAGAAATAATATATTAGCAGTGTGATCTTAATTATATACATAGACAGACCAAGAGAAACCTGAAATGACAGTAAAGGGTACTTCAGATGGTGCATATATATATAAGAAATATACGGCTATGGATGTGAAAAGGATATGGGATGATGGAACTATTTCTCTGGGGGTGACAGAGAAAGGTCTGGAAGGGAAAGAAAATATCATTAGTGATAAAGCATATAAACCACAAATCATTAAATAGAACAACTGATGCATTAATGTATGGACACAATGTTATAACGCGACAACCCAAGACCCTAATCAATGAAGTACTGTATATAAGTATAGAGTAAAAATGTGGCATGGGTGGTACGGTAAAAAGGAGACAAATTAAACATGAATCTCATATTCCCTGTTGAGACCATGAGGTTCGAGTGTTTTGAGGGTGAAAATCCAGTAGGTTTCTCTCTCTTTGAGTCTCTCTATTCTATTGCCCCCTCTCCTATTAATCGTAACTAGTGTTGAGCCACCCCCGTAGTGTTCGAGTTCGGTTCGGTTCGTCGAAGACCCGTATGTTTGCCGAACTGTTCGTCAAACTGTTCGTCGGACACCTTCGAACACCGTCAAAACCAATGGCAGGCAAACAAAAACACATAGGAACACATAGAAAACACATAGAAAACACTTCAAAGGTGTCCAAAAGCTGACAAACTGCTCAGAAGACACAATTACCACATGGAAAAGAGACAAGAACATATAGTCATGCGAAAAGAAAAGAGGTGGAGGAGTAAACGGAGGGGGAGACACAGATATAGGCATGTCATGCCCTTCTAAAACCAAAAAAGTGCGAAGCCGACACGGCCAGTCCGTTCCTGCCCATGCGACCTCCGTGTAGCTAGGTTTGTGCCAGAGCTGCGGTGGACCCTGACGGCCAGCCCCCCTCTCCCAATACTGGTGCCTGTCCGCTGGTGGGTCGAACGAGCCCCCCTGCGGTGGAGGCAGGTCTAAGCTTTTTAATTTAAATTGTCTCTCTAATTTGAATGAGTACACTTTAAATCCTTTTACAAGGATCTATTGGAGGGCAAGTCTGATGCCAGCAGCAGCGGGAATTCCAGCTCCTGTAGCGTCCACTAAAGCTGCTGCAGTTAAAAAGCTTTTATAAGGATCGAGCTTGGCGGTCCTCCGCAAGGAGTCCTACCGCCAGTCCCAGCCCCTGTGCCTTGGGGTGCTTCCCGATGCTCTTCACTGAGTGTCCCGGGGGCCCGAAGCATTTCCTTTGAAAAAATTAAGTGTCCAAACTACAGGTGGTGTAGCTTGCTTAACAACTGGGAAAATCCGCTGACTAGCAGACACTGCTGCTAGGCACAAAGTATTTCCTGGGCTAGATGCAGTTAAAAATTTGTAATTAGATACTCTCGGTGGATGCTGAGAAAGCATTCCATAGAGTCTCCTGGCACGCCATATATTATTCTCTTAAAATGCTTGGGGTAGGGGTCTAGGGGACCCTTTTATAGCCAAAATCACGGCCCTGTATCGCAAAATGTCACCTAGGCTGAAGATAAATGGAACATTTTCATCACCTTTAATAATCACCAATGGGACAAGGCAGGGATGTCCTCTGTTCCCTCTCTTATACATCCTAGTGATGGAGCACCTGCTCTCATCAATTCGCCATAACCCCAATATTAGGTGGATTGAGGTTGGAGGCACCGAGTACAGGTGCTCTGCATTTGCTGATGATGTCCTAGTATATATCACTCAATCACATATATCCATCCCTGCTGTTATGGCTGAAATAGATCACTTTGTTACATGGTCAAATTTTAAAATCAATGCAGCGAAGTCTGAGGCCCTCGATGTCTCCCTCCCCAAATCCATACAGGATTCCATCCAGTCCAACTTTCCCTTTGCCTGGCCCTCACAGGGTATCAAATACTTAGGAATTCGTATTCATAGAGACCTCTCCCGTCTATGTTATCTTAATTTTGGGCCCTTTATTGAACAACTCCATACAGACCACGGTTGGCAAGTTAGAACTGTAAGATTCACTACGTGAACCACTGGTGTTTTGTGGAAAAGCACATGTACACTGTGTTCCAAATTATTATGCAAAAAAGTGTTTCGCAGTGATAAGGTAAGAAATTTTTTGTTTTTCAGTTAAAATCATTGATGGTGATGTGTGTCAGGGCTCTTTATATCACTGTAAGCAATTGCAGACACCTGTGCTAATTAGTTTGGCAGGTGTGTCCAATGAAAGGCCAGACTACTTAAGAAGGCTGTCCCACATTATTAAGCAGCCTACATTTTCTGCCAAAATGGGAAAGAAAAAGGATGTGTCGGTTGCTGAGAAGCAACAAATTGTGGAGTGTTTAGGTCAAGGCATGACTACAATCAACATTGCCAAGACACTTCATCCTGATCATCGCACAATCAAGAAGTATGTAGCTGATTCACAGTACACACGTGTGCATGCTGATAAGGGAAAATTGAGGACTCTTTCCTACAGGCAATTACGTCAGGTTAAAAGAGCAGCGGCAAAAAGCCTTGCCATAGCAGCAGACAAGTTTTTGAAGCTGCTGGTGCCTCCAACGTCCCCAGAACAACAAGATGCAGGGTCTTTCAGAGGTTTGCAGCTGTGCGTAAGCCATCCTGTTGACCTCCTCTATCCACAGTACACAAGCAGAAACAGCTCCAGTGGGCGAAACAATACATGAGGACTGACTTCAAAACTGTTTTGTTCACCGATGAGTGCCGTGCAACGCTCGATGGTCCAGATGGATGGAGTGGAGGATGGCTAGTTGATGGACACCCCATACAAACACCGCTACGGCGCCAACAAGGAGGAGGTGGAGTAATGTTTTGGGCTGGAATCATGGGGAGAGAGATTGTCGGCCCCTTTAGGATCCCTGAAGGGGTAAAGATGAACTCCATACTGTATGTGGAGTTTCTTAAACAGCACTTCCTGCCATGGTTTAAGAAGAAGATCTGTGTATTCCGCAGCAAGATCATTTTCATGCATGATAATGCACCGTCTCATGCTGCACATAACACATCTGCATCTCTGGCTGATATGGGCATAAAAGGGGACAAACTTATGGTGTGACTCCCATGCTCCCCTGACCTCAACCCCAATGAGAACCTCTGGAGCATCATCAAAAAGAGTGTCTATGATGGCGGGAGGCAGTACACATCTAAGCAACAGCTCTGGGAGGGTATTCTGTCCTCATGCAAAACAATTGAAGCAGAAACCATCCAAAACCTGACAAATTCAATGGACGAGAGAGTTCAGAAGCTCCTTTCGAACAAGGGGTCCTATGTGCAAATGTAACATCACCTAGAATAAAGTTTTGAGTTGAAAACTGTTTGATTTCAGTTTCTAATAACCTGCTAATGCTTATAATTTCAAAAATGACCATTTTTTGGTATTTATTAAAATGAAAAGGTTGATCGAAGAGTGTGGGGGATCTAAGAGTGTGGCAACCCAGTAGTCAGGATTATTTCGAATTCTGAAAATCTGAGGGTCATATTGCAGGTACTGCAGCAAGAAGGCACTCATGTGTCTTGCGCATCTTGGAGCCCCAAAATTAATTTCCGGGCCAGATGCAGCTAAAAATTATTATTAATTTGAAAGCTGGTGGAGCTTAGTATAGATGGCCTAATAGAATCAGTACTGCAAACTGCTACAAGGCCCAAATTATTTTCCAGCCAAGATACAGATAAACATGATTAGTAATTTTAAATCTGGTGGAGTTTAGTAGAGATGGCCTAATAGAATCAGTACTGCCAACTGCTACAAGGCCCACATTGTTTTCCAGCCAAGATACAGATAAACATGATTAGTAATTTTAAATCTGGTGGAGTTTAGTATAGATGGCCTAATAGAATCAGTACTGCAAACTGCTACAAGGCCCAAATTATTTTCCAGCCAAGATACAGATAAACTTGATTAGTAATTTAAATCTGGTGGAGTTTAGTATAGATGGCCTAATAGAATCAGTACTGCACACTGCTACAAGGCCCAAATTATTTTCCAGCCAAGGTACAGATAGACATGATTAGTAATTTGAAAGCTTAAAATGGTTGGTGAGGTGATTTTAACAAATCATCAAGCTTTTACTCTCCCCAGGATGACACTGGGGTAGAAAAGTCCTTTCGGATCCATGATTTGTTCATCTTTAAGTACGTGAGTCTGTCTATATTATCAGTGGAGATCTGCATGCGCTTATCTGTCAGCACACCTCCAGCAGTGCTGAACACACGTTCAGACAGAACGCTGGCTGCGGGGCATGTCAAGATCTCCAAGGCGTAAGTGGCGAGCTCCGGCCATTTATCCAGATTGGAAGCCCAAAAAGAGCAAGGGTCCAGTGACACAGTCAGCGCTTCAATGTTTACTTGGAGATACTCCTGTACCATCGTCTCTAGGCATTGACTATGTGTCAGACTTCTTGTCTCCTGTGGCCTTGCAAAGTATGGGCTAAAAAAGTGGTGAAATGATTCCGCAAAATTGATGTTACCAGCAGATACTGTGTTTCTGTTACATTTTGAGTGCTGAACACTCGACGGTCCCACGGTTGGCAAGTTGGAACTGTGAGATTCACTACGTGCAACACTGGTGTTTTGTGGAAAAGCACATGTAAAATTCTGCAACAGTCTCTGCTGATACTCCTGCATGTGTGCATCCCTTTCTATGGCAGGAATATTTTCTGCAAATTTACTTTTGTACCAGGGATTTAACAGTGTGGCAACCCAGTAGTCAGGATTATTTCTAATTCTCACAATTCGAGGGTCATTTTGCAGGTAGTGCAGCAAGAAGGTACTCATGTATCTTGTGCATTCAGGAGCACCAAGTCTCTGTTGTGTTGGTGGCGAGGTAACAATCATGCTTCCTTCCTCTGCCCACTCCCCCCAACCTCGCACAACAGAAATGTGATCAAGTTATCCCTCATCTGATAAGTCTTCCATCAGTTCATCCTCCACTTCTTCCTGGGCTCCTGCACCTTTCTCACTAGTTTGGCTGCTACCATGCGCCCTGGTAAAACCATCTCTCCCACCCTCACATGCCTGCTACCTTGGTGCTGCCGACCGTCTGGACCTTGCAAATGTTAGCCCTTCCGCATACAACTCCTCCTCTTCTACTTCTTCCACCTCCTCTTGTGCCACCACCTGACTTCGAATTCTGTTTAACATGTGCTCCAGCATGTAAATCACCGGAATAGTCATGCTGATAATGGCATCGTCAGCACTAAACATCTTCGTCGCCATTTCAAAACTGTGCAGAAGGGTGCATAGGTCCCTGATCTGAGACCACTCCTCCAGCGTGATTTGCCCCACCTCTGGATCTCGCTGGCCCAGGCTATAAGTCAGATCATATTGCACCAGGGCTTGTCGGTGCTGCCACAGTCGATGCAACATGTGCAGAGTTGAATTCCACCGGGTAGGCACATCGCATTTTAGCCGGTGAACTGGCAGATCCAACGACTTCTGTAGAGATGTAAGTCGCTGAGCTGCGGGATGCGAACTGCAGAAGTGAGCAGACAGTGACCGTGCCCTCTGCAGAAGGCCATCTAGTCTGGTATAGTGGGCTAAAAGTTGCTGGACAACCAGTTTCAACACGTGAGCCATACAAGGCACGTTTGTGACGTTTCCCCGGTGAAGGGCCGCTCCGAGGTTTGCAGCATTGTCGCACACGGCCTTCCCTGGTTTCAGGTCCAGTCTAGACAACCATTCATGAAACTGGTTCTCCAGAGCTGACCACAACTCCTCAGCTGTGTGACTCACATTTCCCAGACATTTCAAAGTAAAAACCGCCTGATGACGTTGAGCCGTGCTGCCAGCATAGTAAAGAGAAGTGCAGGATCCGTTCTGCGCAGTTAAAAAGCTCGTGGCATGACCAGACAGGCTTTGGGTGCAGGTGGAGGACCGAGAGGATGTTGAGGAGGCAGAAGCATTGGAGGAATTTCGAGATAAAGAGGATTGACGCACAACTCGTGGGGATGGCAAGACTTGGACAGCAGCCCCTTGTCCTGCTGTCACAATAGTTACCCAGTGTCCAGTCAGCGACATGTAACGCCCCTGTCCATGCCTCCTCGTCCAAGTGTCTGTGTTGAAATGCACCCTGTCACACACAGAGTTTCACAAAGAAGCGGTGATGTTGTGTGTGAAATTCTGGTGAAGCGCAGGCACACCTTTCTTTGAGAAGTAGTACCGACTGGGCATCTGGTACTGGGGCACTGCGACTGACAAAAGGTCTCAAAAATCCTCTGTGTCCACCAGGCGGAAAGGCAGCATTTCTGTAGCCAAGAGCTTGCAGATGGTGATATTCAACCTCTTAGCTTTCTCATGGCTAGGAGGAAATGGTCTTTTACTTGTCCACATCTGAGGGACCGAGGGCTGGCTGTTGTGCTTAGACGGGGTTGAGAAGGGTGTCCCAGGCAAACTGCCGGTCTGTGAGGAAGATGCAGGTGGACATGTTAGGTTACCTTGATCCAAAGGTGGTGCTATCGATGTCGGACAGCGCTGAACCCCAGCTGGTGTTTCCACCTCCAAAGAAAATGATGACCTGCCAATCAAGCTGGCTGTTGCGGGTAAAGAGGTGGCAGGTCTGCGTCCCAAAACAGGTGTGACTGCTGTCCCCCCAGTCACAGAGGATGAAGAGGCCGCGGATGCACAAGACGTGGCAGACGGTGGTTGGCCCGGCCGGCTAGGCTGCATTGTAGCACAGTGAGCTTCCCACTGCAACTTATGCTTCATATCCATGTGCCGGTTCATGCATGAAGAACTCAGACTATGTATTTTTTGGCCTCTACTTAGCTTTTGCTGACAAATGTTACAGATAACACGAGTTGGGTCATCCTTATCGATCTAACAAAAAATGCCCAGGCTATGCAAGGCTTAGCACCCATGCGACCTGAAGAGCCACCACGACTTGTGGTCAGAGGCAGAGTTGTGTTTGAGGATGCAGTTGTTGAAGTGCTTCCAGTACTATGTCTCTGTCCAGGAAGGCACAACCTGACCTCGTCGTCACTAGCATCCTCCTCCACCTCCTCTGCTGACCTCATCGACTGGCTGACTATGGGTTGACAGTAAGTGGGATCTCCAACCTCATCATCATCACCCTGTGTGTTATCACACCCATCGTCCTCACAGCCAATCTCTTCCTGCCTTAGCAAAAAACTCAAGTTGTCGCTCCAATCAGGTATTTGAGTCTCATCATCGTCTTCCTCATTGTCTCCACCAACAGGAGTTACAGTTTGGGGACGAGGGTCTACATTATGGTCAGAACCTTCTGCGTCTGTTCCTGGATCCGACTCATAAAGATTCTGGGCATCAGTGCAGATCATTTCCTCGTCTGGATTCACAGAAGCTCTGGAGCCGACCTCTGATTCCCAGGCTATAGTATGAGTAAACAGCTCTGCAGACTCAACCATCTGTTCTACCCCATACTCAGATGGGCAGCTGGAGACTTGGGAGCTGTGAGGAAGCAAGTGTGATTGGGGTGACACCTCTGAGGACTGGAGTATTTGTAATGTTGAAGTTGAGGAGAGCCCACTTACAGGAGCATTTGATATCCGTTGAAGCACCTGCTGTTTTTGTGCCTCATCTGGAATTTGTAGCGATTGGCGTGGCCGTAAGAAAGGGATCTTATCAAATTGTCCGCTAAAAGAAGTAGACATCTTAGTTTGGCTGGAAGATGGTCATTCTTCTGCAGATGTTACTGTTGCTTTAACAACTACCCCACGGACAAAACCTTTTTTTCCCTTCCCAACATGCCTATTCCCCTTTCCACCAGCAGCAGGCCTTTTTCCACTCATTTTGGTGGTTAACTAATTGACAACTCTGGAGTTTTTTGCACAAAAACAATGGATGGGAACCGAGCAGAGCTGAGTGGCCAAAATGTGGTATTAGCCCAAAAGTATTGGCTGGGTTAGATGCAGTAAAACAATTTTATTACATACACAGGTGGTGGAGGTTAGTATAGATGGACTAATAGAACAAGTCCCACACACTGCTACAAGCCCAAATATTTTTTCAGAGCTAGATGCAGATAAAAATTATTTTTAATTTGCAACCTGGTGGAGGTTAGTATAGATGGACTAATCGAACAAGTCCCACACACTGCTACAAGCCCAAATATTTTTTCAGAGCTAGATGCAGATAAAAATTATTTTTAATTTGCAACCTGGTGGAGCTTAGTATAGATGGACATTAATAGAACAAGTCCCACACACTGCTACAAGCCGAAATATTTTTTCAGAGCTAGATGCAGATAAAAATTATTTTTAATTTGCAACCTGGTGGAGGTTAGTATAGATGGGCTAATAGAACAAGTCCCACACACTGCTACAAGCCCAAATATTTTTTCAGAGCTAGATGCAGATAAAAATTATTTTTAATTTGCAATTTGGTGGAGGTTAGAATAGATGGACTAATAGAATGATGCTATGCCCAAAAGGTTTTACTTGGCTAGGTGCAGTAAAAAAATTTGTATTCTATACACACGTGGTGTAGCTTGCAACACAGATAGGCTACTCCACTGACTAACACACACTGCAAGAGGCCAAAAAGGATTTGCTTAGCTAGATTTAGCCAAATGCTGTGAAAAAACTTTCACAGCACTGGCAAAGACCTGCCTGGCAAAAAGTGATAGGAACTGATGTAACCTAGCCCTCAAAAGGACTGCAATTACAATTAATCCCTACTCCCAACATATCTATTTAAGAGCACAGACCTGCCTGATAAAAGTCATAGGAAATGATGTAACCTAGTCCTCTAAAGGACTGCAATCACAACTATTCCCTACTCCCAAGCTATGTGTAGATTTGTGCGAAAATTGGCTTGAAATTAAGACTCAAAATATAGCGCACACAGCAACAGCGGTGCCATCAAACATGCAGCTGCAGCAGTGAGAAAATGGTAGCTACGTGGAAAATGGCTGGGTCTTATAGGGCAAGGACATGTGACATACTCTGCCAATGACACATGCCCTTGCTTCGGTGAAAAAGAGCAGTTTGCTCCGTGTGTGCACTGCTGATAGGCTGACAGATTGCACCTCCCCACTGTAAATGCGGGAAAGAGAAATAAAAATGGAGATCTTCATTATTTATGCAAAGATCCATCCCCTGCCCTTCCCCCCACCCCGCTGTACACTCAAACTGCGTATTAACATTAATTTTCAGTATAACTGAGAAAAAATCCAGTTATGATTTTGGTGCACGAACAGTTATCGAACATAACCTCGAACAGCCGAATTTTTTTCAAATCGTTCGTGTCCGCCAAACGGCTCGAACACCGCCCAAAACAGATCGAATTTGAGGTTGGCGAACAGTTCGAGTCGAACACCGCTCATCTCTAATCGGAACATGATCAATAATTTGAAACCGGAGTTGTGAAACAGAATGATTGTATGTGGAGAAATGATTGGGAATGGGCAGCAGATTGTATTTACATCTAATTGTGGATTTATAATGCCTATTAAAAATTAACTCCTATTAAGAATATAAGACCAAAGAGGGGGAGGAATGAGATAAAGGGGATGTCTATGGTATTCAGAATAAAGACCACATTCCAAAAAAAGAGATAGCCGGAGAGTGAGCTATTGAACAATATATACGTTTTTATTAATTAATCAT
Source organism: Phyllobates terribilis (assembly GCF_046119375.1). Classification (NCBI taxonomy): domain Eukaryota; kingdom Metazoa; phylum Chordata; class Amphibia; order Anura; family Dendrobatidae; genus Phyllobates; species Phyllobates terribilis. The sequence goes on from NW_027362769.1 coordinate 292,234,631, forward strand.
AATCATAACAATAAAAAAGATATTCTCTAGTTGAGAGTTACAATAAGTGAACATGGTAATGTGAGAAGCATAACTAGATCAAGGCAGATGGAAAAGTGCCAAGAGAAGGGAGACCAAATCCCTGTCCACAGAATCCAAACACACCCATAAGTCCAAATTAATCACATGTGTATAGGACAAAGATGCTCAACTAGTAAATGAACATACAAATATACACTATACATAAGTCAGTTGAAATATATATGATAGGATAATCTTACACAAAGTAATATGATAGTAGTCATTCAGAATGTCTAACAATAAAGGTAAATAGCAGTTGATACTATTAGTAAGTATGAAGATCTATAAGTCTTGCTAAGACATATGGTATGTAGCCTAAGTATTACTTAAGCAAGACAAAAAAGAGATAAAGAATGACACATAATGTACACATGTGAATGATCAAGGCTGTATTGAATACATTATGTTAGAAATAATATTCATTACCTTGAGACATATTGGGCATGTCGGTGTGCAGGTACTGGTTACAGAGAGCTGGCAGCGCGCCTCGACGCGCGTTTCACCTACGTGGCTTCCTGACGAATCCCCTTTATCTCATTCCTCCCCCTCTTTGGTCTTATAATTGTGGATTTATGTTTGCTGATTCAGTCTCGGATATGCTGGGTGGTTTCTACAACATATCCCAGACCGCATGGACATTTGATAAGGTAAACAACAAAAGAGGACTCACAGGTAAAATAACCTCTGATAGGGAAACTCTTGACTGTTGTTGGGTGGGTAAAGAACCTGCCCTTGGTCATGTTTGAACATTGGCGGCACCCCAAGCATGGGAAATTGCCCAAGCGAGGCGTTGTCAAAGTAGTCTGACGTATGTTTGTCTGCAAACTGCCAATGTCAGCCTTCACTAGTTTGTCTCTCAGGTTGTGTGGTCTCTTGTTACAAACCAATATGGGTTGTTGAAAATGAGATATGTCCGGGTAGGATCTGCCTAATAGTGCCCAGTGGTCTTTCAGGATATCTTGAATCAGTGTTTGGTATGGATGATAAGTATTAACAAAAATCATTCTCTGTGTTATAGGTTTTTGTCTTCTCTGTTCAAGAGAAGGAAATTAAATGGGCTTAGGGTAACCCCTGTTCATGAATTTTTGTCCCATTTCTTGATGGCGTTTACTTCTGAGGGATTGGTCAGATACTATTCTCTGGATCCTATTGTGTTGCGAGATAGGGAATGATTTTTTCACATGTTTAGGGTGACAGCTGGTGTAGTGAAGGAGGGCATTCCGATCCGTGAATTTGACAAACAGGTCAGTGGATAAGTGCCCCTGGTCATCCTTGATGACCAGAATGTCAAGGAAACTAATCTGGCATCTATCATGTGTTAGGGAGAAGGAGATGCCTGGTGTACAGCCATTGAGATACTCAAAAAATTGAATCAGGTGCATTTCATCTTGGTCCCAAATGACGAATACGTCGTCTATGTAGCATTTCCAAAATCTGATCCCCGGATATATGCCACTGTCTGGTGTTACAAATTTTTCTTCAAAGTACGCCATAAAGATATTGGCATAAGGGGGTGCCATATTGGACCCCATCGCTGTCCCATGTTTTTGTATGTAAAAACGGTCTCCAAAAAGAAAGAAATTATTGTGCAGAATAATATCTGACAAGTCTTTACATAGATCTTTGCGGGATTGGGAACAACTACTGTATTTCTCTAAGAACCATGTGAGTGCCTCGAGGCCTAAATCATGGTTAATCGATCTATAGAGGCTGTTAACATCAAGTGTTACCAAATTGGATCCAGGAGGTAATGTGTCAAGTTGATGTAGATGCGACAGAAAATCGGACGAGTCCTTAATATAAGATGGAATGGCCGGTAAGAGTGGTGCTAGGAGTTTTTCAACTGTTTTAGCCAACGGGGAGAGTAAGGAATCCGTGGATGCAACAATTGGATGTCTCGGCGGATATTGTTGATTTTTGAGGATCTTAGGAAGCGTGTAAAAGACAGGGGTTATGGGGTGTTTGTTCATCAGATAATCTGACAGTTTTTGGTCTATGACTTGTGTGTTGAGTAATGATTCAATCTTAATTTGAATAAGATGGCTGATCTGGGATGTAGGATTATTAGGAACCCTAGTGTATACATCAGGGTTACTAAGTTGTCCTTCGATTTCTACAATATAGTAAGAGTGGTCCATGACCACTATCGCGCCCTCTTTGTCTGCTGACTTTATGATGATTTGGTTGTTAGAAGTTAGTGCATGTAGGGCCTGTTTCTCCTCTCCACTGAGATTCATGCGGAGGGAAAACATACCACTAGAGACTTTAGTCTTCAATTGCTCAATGTCCCTTTTCACCAGTGAGATGTATGTTTCCACTGGATGGTAAATTTTTGGAGGATTGAATTTTGATGGAATCTTAAGGCCTAATTCATTTAGTGACAGTAATTCTGTCTGTTGTTCAGAGGAAGAATGACTAGGAGAATCATCCCTTGTGGAAAAATGAACCTTAAGCCTAAGATTCCGAAAAAATCGTCTTAGTTCTAAATTTAAGTTGAAAGGGTCAAAGGATGGGGTGGGACAAAAGGACAATCCCTTCTGTAATATTCTTGTCTCCATTGGGGTAAGGACCTATGAAGAAATGTTGCAGACAAGGGTGTCAGGCCTACCTGTGACGAAAGTGTCATTCTGTCTGTCTGCATCTGTGAGGGAAGAAGAGGAGGTAAGGTTACACTCTTGTTGGACTCTGTATCATGACCCCCTGTTTCTGCTACTGCTCCGCCGCGTTTTGCGCGACGCGGTTGACGAGCCCCAAAAAAATGCATTGGACGTGGGGCTACATATTCCCCCTCGCTGCCTGAGGAGGAGTAAAAGTGAGAATTTGGTGTTCTGTAACCAGTTCGCCATCTATATACTTGTCCTGACAGATAGTCTTCTTGATCTCTCCTAAATTTTGCTATCTTTCGATCTTGTAATGTTTTTTTATAAATGACTAGTGTGTCTGTCGTTCTTTTTTTAAGGTTTTCAAACTGTTCAACTGGAGTCGTATTAGCTAATTGACCCACCAGAGAAATAATTTTACCCTCAAGATCAGTTATTTCTTTTTGTATAAATTCTATAGTTAACAGAATAAGGTCCATGGAGCATTTACTTAAAATACTCTCAAACTTGTGACAATATTCTGAATCCTCTGAAAAAAAGGTAGGATGAAGATTGACTCGAAGTCCTCTTGGAATCCGTTTCACACGGTGATACTCCGCTAAAGTCGAAAGGTGAAGATCCAATGCCACTAATTTCTTCCTTTCTTTCTCATAGTCCCTAGTTTTGTTGTCTTCTATTGAGGAGTGTAAATAGGAATTCCTGTCAATCCTTGATAGGATGGCTGCAGTTTCCTCGTCGTTGTATGCAAATGTGTTAAACGGCATGAAGATGAAAAATAGGAGCCCCGGTATAAACCCAGTAAATAATTAACAATCTAAAGACCAGGCTCGACTATACAAGATAGGTGCCAGGAACACAACGTAATCCAAATATGAAGAGAAATAAGGTTCCGGCACTCAAAAATAATGTAGATGGTCAGATAGTTGCAATTTCAAACATAATTTCATTTAATGGTTCTTCAGTGAATAATGGCCCAACGTTTCAACCCCTCCGGGGTTTTCATCACGGGCTTCAAATAAAATAGTGTATACATGTGAACAAAAAGGACAACAAATGCAGGTGTTAGTGCTAGTTACATAAACATTTATGTGACTAAAAAAACATCAATATCTATGCAATGTGGTCCTGAAGGGTATATTTTAGTAAATATAATATTGAGGAGACTGCAGAAAGAAAATGAAAGCATCCAAGAAAATAATATACATATTGGAAAAAGTTCTGTAGTCTTCATTAAGGACCAGTAACAATGGCTCATAAAATACATGTCACAGAGACTAGATATAGTGTCTCAAATGGTAACAAATATTGAAAACACAAAGGACAAACAAGAAAGCAAGGAAAAGAGAGAGAAGAGAAAAGAGGAGAGGGGGGACATTTATATTAAGAAGATGATAGGTACCCTGGATTTATGTAATTTAAACCATGATGGATGAATAATCCTCAGGATCAGTATCCGGCAGCTAGAAAAGTAAATTAGAAATAGAGAGCAATAAAATTTATTGCAAGTTCAGGAGTAGATGTGAAGTAGGAGAGGTAAATATAATTTTAAATACCAAAATTACGTGTTATGTGAATTCCCAAGGAGTGGGGAGATACAGTACAGACCAAAAGTTTGGACACACCTTCTCATTTATAGATTTTTCTGTACTTTCATGACTATGAAAATTGTACATTCACACTGAAGGCATCAAAACTATGAATTAACACATGTGGAATTATATACTTAATAAAAAAGTGTGAAACAACTGAAAATATGTCTTATATTCTAGGTTCTTCAAAGTAGCCACCTTTTGCTTTGATGACTGCTTTGCACACTCTTGGCATTCTCTTGATGAGATTCAAGAGGTAGTCACCGGAAATGGTTTTCACTTCACAGGTGAGCCCTGTCAGGATTAATAAGTGGGATTTCTTGCCTTATAAATGGGGTTGGGACCATCAGTTGTGTTGTGCAGAAGTCAGGTGGATACACAGCTGATAGTCCTACTGAATAGACTGTTAGCTGCTTTTTTCTTGCCATAATACAAATTCTAAGTAAAGAAAAACGAGTGGCCATCATTAATTTAAGAAATGAAGGTCAGTCAGTGTGAGAAATGGGGAAAACTTTTAAACTGTCCCTAAGTGCAGTTGCTAAAACCATCAAGCGCTTCAAAGAAACTGGCTCACATGAAGACCGCCCCCGGAAAGGAAGACCAAGAGTCACCTCTGCTTCTGAGGATAAGTTTATCCGAGTCACCGGCCTCAGAAATCGCAGGTTAACAGCAGCTCAGATTAGAGACCAGGTCAATGCCACACAGAATTCTAGCAGCAGACACATCTCTTCAACAACTGTTAAGAGGAGACTTTGTGCAGCAGGCCTTCATGGTAAAATAGCTGCTAGGAAACCACTGCTAAGGACAGGCAACAAGCAGAAGAGACTTGCTTGGGCTAAAGAACACAAGGAATGGACATTAGACCAGTGGAAATCTGTGCTTTGGTCTGATGAGTCCAAATTTGAGATCTTTGGTTCCAACCACCGTGTCTTTGTGCGACGCAGAAAAGGTGAACGGATGGACTACACGCCTGGTTCCCATCGTGAAGCATGGAGGAGGAGGTGTGATCGTGTGGGGGTGCTTTGCTGGTGACACTGTTGGGGATTTATTCAAAATTGAAGGCATACTGAACCAGCATGGCTACCACAGTATCTTGCAGCGGCATGCTATTCCATCCGGTTTGCGTTTAGTTGGACCATCATTTATTTTTCAACAGGACAATGACCCCAAACACACCTCCAGGCAGTGTAAGGGCTATTTGACCAAGAAGGAGAGTGATGGGGTGCTACGCCAGATGACCTGGCCTCCACAGTCACCAGACCTGAACCCAATCGAGATGGTTTGGGGTGAGCTGGACCGCAGAGTGAAGGCAAAAGGGCCAACAAGTGCTAGGTATCTCTGGGAACTCCTTCAAGATTGTTGGAAGACCATTTCCGGTGACTACCTCTTGAAGCTCATCAAGAGAATGCCAAGAGTGTGCAAAGCAGTCATCAAAGCAAAAGGTGGCTACTATGAAGAACCTAGAATATAAGACATATTTTCAGCTGTTTCACACTTTTTTGTTAAGTATATAATTCCACATGTGTTAATTCATAGTTTTGATGCCTTCAGTGTGAATGTACAATTTTCATAGTCATGAAAATACAGGAAAAATCTTTAAATGAGAAGGTGTGTCCAAACTTTTGGACTGTACTGTACTTCTGCTTATACTTCCTGTTTCCTGTCAATTGGAATGCAAATTCCTGTTGTGTGGAATGCACCATCGCGCATGCGTACTTTTAGACCAAATGTGATTGTGGAACGCAAGCTATGCGTTCCAATGCGTGGTTGATACAGAGGATCAATGCATGGTGTAGATAGTGGTGTCTAAGGACAAAGGAAGGTATTGATAAACTATCCTATGTTCAGCACTGGTGGAACGGATCACAAAGGGATCAATATTAAGAAATTATAAAAGGGGAGGGGAGGATAACGGAAGAGATCAAGAGAAATAATATATCAGCAGTGTGATCTTAATTATATACATAGACAGACCAAGAGACACCTGAAATGACAATAAAGGGTACTTCAGACGGTGCATATATATAAGAAATATACGGCTATGGATGTGAAAAGGATATGGGATGATGGAACTATTTCTCTGGGGGTGACAGAGTATAATTATACATGAAGGGTCTGGAAGGGAAAGACACTCAAAATGGTTTTTTTTATGCAAAAATTTGAATTGCACCTAGATTTGCACTGTGAAAGAGGAAAACCACAATTCTAGTTGCCTAACCTACACCAGAATCTTTAAACAGATATATTTGTGTCTGAACAGTCAGAGAGACAATAAAAATGTTTTTTATTGAAAAAGGCAAAAAAGTGGATAATACAGAGATTTGAACTGTGGAAGATGAAAACCACAGTTCTAGTTATCTGGCCTACATCGCACTCTTTTAAACAGATATATTTATGTCTTAACAGTCAGAGAGACACTCAAAATGCATTTTTTAATTGAAAAAAGGTAAAAAAGTGGATAATACAGAAATTTGAACCGTGGAACTGCAAAACCACAGTTCTAGTTATCTGGCCTACACCAGACTCTTTTAAACGGATATATTTGTGTCTGAACAGTCAGCGAGACACTCAAAATGTTTTTTTTATGCAAAAAGGTGGATTACACAGAGATTTGAACCATGGAAGAAGAAAACCACAGTTCTAGTTATCTGGCCTATAACAGAATCTTTTAAACAGATATATTTCTGTCTGAACAGTCAACGAGACACTCAAAATGTTTATTACACCTAGATTTGAACTGTGGAAGAGGAAAACAACAGTTTTAGTTAACTGCCCTACACCAGACTATTTTAAACATTTATGTTTGTGTCTGAACAGTCAGCAAGACACTCAAAATGTTTTTTTTTATTAAAAAAAGGCAAAATAGTGGATAATACAGAGATTTGAACCATGGAAGAGGAAAACCACAGATCTAGTTATCTGGCCTACACCAGAATCTCTTACATAGATATATTTGTTTCTGAACAGTCAGTGAGATGCTCAAAATGTTTCTTTTATACAAAAAGGTGGATTACATCCAGATTTGAACCGTGGAAGAGGAAAACCACAGATCTAGCTATCTGGCCTACACCAGAATCTTTTGAACAGATATATTTGTGTTTGAACAGCTAATGAGACACTCAAAATGTTTTTTTCTTATGGAAAAAAGGCAAAAAAGTGGATAAAGCAGAAATTTGAACCGTGGAACTGCAAAACCACAGTTCTAGTTATATGGCCTACACCAGACTCTTTTAAACAGATTTATTTGTGTCTGAACAGTCAGCGAGACACTCAAACTGTTTTTTTTTATGCAAAAAGGAGGATTACACCTAGATTTGAACCGTGAAACAGGAAAACCACAGTTCTAGTTACCTGGCCTACACCAGAATCTTTTAAACAGATATATTTGTGTCTGAACAGTCAGAGAGACATTCAAAATGTTTTTTTTATGGAAAAAAGGCAAAAAAATGGATAATACAGAGATTTGAACCGTGGAAGATGAAAACCACAGTTCTAGTTATCTGGCCTACATCAGACTCTTTTAAACAGATATATTTGTGTCTGCACAGTCAGAAAGAGACTCAAAATGTTTTTTTATGCAAAAAGGTGAATTACACAGAGATTTGTACCGTGGAAGAGGAAAACCACAGATCTAGTTATCTGGCCTACACCAGAATCTTTTAAACAGATATATTTGTGTCTGAACAGTCAGCGAGACACTCAAAATGTATTTTTTATGCAAAAAGGTGGATTACACCCAGATTTGAACTGGGGAAGAGGAAAACCACAGTTCTAGTTATCCGGCCTACACAAGAATCTTTTAAACATATATATTTGTGTCTGAATAGTCAGTGAGACACTCAAAAAGATATTTTTTTTGAAAAATGGTGGATTACACCTAGATTTGAACCGTGGAAGAGGATAACCACAGTTCTAGTTATCTGGCCTACACCAGACTCTTTTAAACATTTATATTTGTGTCTGAACAGTTAGCGAGACACTCAAAATGTTTTTTTATTGAAAAAACGCAAAAAATTGGATAATACAGAGATTTGAACCGTGGAAGAGTAAAACCACAGTTCTAGTTATCTGGCCTACACCAGACTCTTTTAAACAGATATATTTGTGTCTTAACAGTCAGCAAGACACTCAAAATGTTTTTTTATTGAAAAAGGTAAAAAAGGGGATAATAGGGAGATTTGAACTGTGGAAGAGGAAAACCACAGTTCTAGTTATCTGGCCTACACCAGACTCTTTTAAACAGATATATTTGTGTCTGAACAGTCAGCGAGACACTCATAATGTTTTTCTTTATTGAAAAAAGGCAAAAAAGTGGATAATACAGAGATTTGAACTGCGGAACTGAAAAACCACAGTTCTAGTTATCTGGCCTACACCAGACTTTTCTAAGCAGATATATTTGTGTCTGAATAGTCAGCGAGACACTCAAAATGTTTTTTTTTTATGCAAAAACGTGAATTGCACCTAGGTTTGAACCGTGAAAGAGGAAAACCTCAGTTCTAGTTATCTGGCCTACACCAGAATCTTTTAAACAGATATATTTGTGTCTGAACAGTCAGCAAGACACTCAAAATGTTTTTTTTTATTGAAAAAAGGCAAAATAGAGGATCATACAGAGATTTAAACCGTGAAAGAGGAAAACCACAGTTCTAGTTATCTGGCGTACACCACAATCTTTTATTTGTGTCTGAACAGTCAGTGAGACACTCAAAATGTTTTTTTCTATTGAAAAAGGGCAAAAAAGTGTATAATACAGAGATTTGAACCGTGGAAGAGGAAAACCACAGTTCTAGTTATCGGGCCTACACCAGAATCTTTTAAACAGATATATTTGTGTCTGAACAGTCAGCGAGAAATTAAAAAAAAAAAAATGTATTGAAAAAGGCAAAAAAGTGGATAATACAGAGATTTGAACCGTGGAAATGCAAAACCACAGTTTTAGTTATCTGGCCTACACAAGACTCTTTCTATCAGATATATTTGTGTCTGAACAGTCAGCGAGACACTCAAAATGTTTTTTTTAATGCAAAAAGGTGGATTACACCCAGATTTGAACCGTGGAAGAGGAAAACCACAGTTCTAGTTATCTGGCCTACACCAGACTCTTTTAAACAGATATATTTGTGTCTGAACAGTCAGCGAGACACTCATAATGTTTTTCTTTATTGAAAAAAGGCAAAAAAATGGATAATACAGAGATTTGAACCGCGGAACTGAAAAACCACAGTTCTAGTTATATGGCCTACACCAGACTTTTCTAAGCAGATATATTTGTGTCTGAATAGTCAGCGAGACATTCAAAATGTTTTTTTTTTATGCAAAAACGTGGATTGCACCTAGGTTTGAACCGTGAAAGAGGAAAACCACAGCTCTAGTTATCTGGCCTACTCCAGAATCTTTTAAACAGATATATTTGTGTCTGAACAGTCAGCGAGAAGCTCAAAAAAAAAAATTTTATTGAAAAAGGCAAAAAAGTGGATAATACAGAGATTGGAACCGTGGAAATGCAAAACCACAGTTTTAGTTATCTGGCCTACACAAGACTCTTTCAATCAGATATATTTGTGTCTGAACAGTCAGCGAGACACTCAAAATGTTTTTTTTAATGCAAAAAGGCAAAAAAGTGGATAATACAGAGATTTGAACAATGGAAGAGGAAAACCACAGTTCTAGTTATCTGGCCTACACCAGACTCTTTTAAACATATATATTTGTGTCTGAAGAGTCAGCGAGACACTCAAAATGTTTTTTTTATGCAAAAAGGTGGAGATTTGAACCGTGGAAGAGGAAAACCACAGTTCTAGTTATCTGGCTTACACCAGAATCTTTTAAACAGATATATTTGTGTCTGAACAGTCAGTGAGACACTCAAAATGTTTTTTTTTATTGAAAAAAGGCAAAAAAGTGGATAATACAGAGATTTGAACTGTGGAACTGCAAAACCACAGTTATAGTTTTCTGGCCTACACCAGACTCTTTTAAACAGATATATTTGTGTCTGAACACTCACAGACACACTACATTTTTTTTTGGTGGGGGGAGAATACCAACAGGTTAATGAGATGGGTATTTGTACAGTCTGACTGAGAAAAAAAAAAAAAAAAGAGGTTTTAGATGAAAAAAAAGAGGATTTTTCCTGGCCCCTGAGACCTGGGGCTAAGTCTAGCAATTTGAAAAGCAGCACACAGGACTGTAATGCAGTGTTTGTTGGTATTACCACTGCATCTCCTATACAGCCTGCCTGCCTGCCTGATATCTGGGATGGATGTTAGTCCTGAGGACTGTTTGTTTGATTTTGCAGGCTTTAGAGACCCTACACTACCTATTTCGCAGTATAAATCTCTCCCTAACTCTGCAGCACTCTCCCTGCACCGTCTGATCCGGAGCAACTGTGTCCAAGAAGGCGACGTCCGGTTTTAAATACTCGAGGTGAAGCTGTGTGGCCAGCCAATCAGTGTAATGCCCACAACCAACATGGCTGCGGAATTACAGTGACTGGCTGGCAATCCCTGCATGTTCACTGGCTCTGTAAAGAGCGCCAAACATGCATGGCGGAGACCCGAGCTACCGCCCGAGTAACCCGGAAATGCTTGGTGCTCGCCGAACATCCCGAGTAGTGAGATGCTCGGGTGAGTACCGAGCAGTGTCGAGCATGCTCGCTCAACACTAGTAAAGAACCATCAAGTTTCTATTTTGTGTGTAATGAGTTTGGAGCAATGCTATGACAATCAGGGTCTAAAATAAAAATTACGATTAAAGCTGTAACTCTCCCAAAGTGCCCCTCAATTCTACAGGGCAGTATCATGTTGAATACATAAAGGGTGTAGTTCTACCATCTTATGTCCAGACATAGGACTGAAAAAATGAAGGTTTTTCACTTTGCAGAGAAATTTCTGGCTCCTTTATAAAGATGAGAAAATCTTTTGAAATTCAAATTTGCCAGCTGCGTCAAATATTTCTCAAAAATTCAGTTTACAGAGAAAATTCACAATCAAATGCAAGCATGGAAAAGCCTCAAATTGCACAGAAAACACATATGTAACTTTCTGAGGTCTCTGTGGACTATATTCAACACTTTTAAAGCTTTTTTCTTTCACACACACTATGTGTAATATTTATTTGTTGTTTAAAAGCTTGCTTTCTTTAACTCTATTGCTAAACTGTGAACTGTGATCTCTCACTATTCAAATTCAGGCCAAAATAGCTGCTGTTTCCCTGCCTCTGCTATTGTACAGGCTATGATAGTCCACATTTGTGGATATGAACTAAAGAAGAATTTTGGAATTTTTTTAATGGAACGCTGGATTGCATTGTGATTTTTTTCTGTTGCATTCTATGATAGTCTCTCCTGGCTGTGCTATACTAAGGGATGTGATAGCCGCAAGGCATTATGTGGAAGCTAGTGCAGCCACACCTGAGGCCATGCAAGTGTTCTGGGCACATGCAATATTCAACTTTAAAATGGAAGTCGGCATTTCTTTGGCATCAAATCACTTTGCTCATCTCTACTCCCTTGTCTACTTTTCCTGTTGCCTTTCTTTTTCTATTTTGTCTGCATTAAATGGAATATGTCACCAGCACAACATTCTTTTCTTTCAGGTGTAGTGGTAATCTGCAGTTTTAATACTGTTTGCCAATTTAACAGGAACAGCAGCTACAGGGAGAAAAAGAAGTTATATTGTCCCTGCTTGCTTTTACTTTTCTGGGCTGTGCAAAGGGCTGCCTCCGCTCAATACACAGTGAGCATGTTCACACAGGTAGAGTGATAACCGCATGCTCACTGAGTAGTGAGTAGGGACTGTTATTATGGGTGCCATGACCTTTCGATGTGCTTGTGCAAGTACATCCTGGCCTGGTCACAGCCAAAAGTCCTGGCCTAGTGAGAGGAGTCCCAGGGCTTTATGGCAGTAAGAGGCACCGGGAACCGGAGAGCAGACCGCAAGCAACAAAGGTGACCAACAGGAAGAGCAGTGAGATAAATATTAGTTGATCTGGGGTTTGAAGAGGCACCAGAGCATATTAAGTGATATTCAATTCAAATCTACGCATATTTGGCGAATTTGAATATTAGCAGATTCGATCATCGCTACTGATCAGGCCTACCGACGAGCGCAAGGTAATATACAGTACTATCTCGTGACAAAAGGATTGTATATGGGCTCACTCCCTCATGAAGTGACTCAATTCAGCTAAAGGAAGTTTACATTAATGGCAAGCTGTGATTCTATTTGGGTGAAGAGAGGATGGGGAGATTAAAACTAAAAATGGCCTTAGACAATTGGTTATAATGTTATAGCTATTTGTGTGGGATTTCTAAAAGCTCTTACAAATGTATACATTATTGCATTTGATTTTGATATTGGAACCAAGCACTAAACATTGCATGTGAAAAAAATTTCCTGAATGAAAATAATTTTGTGTTTCAGAATTAAATGTTTTTTTTGTTTGTTTTTACACCTTATTAATTAAAAACAAGACCTAAAATTGCAGCAGATTCTCTGTCAATGTCAGTTTAGTTTTAAAGAGGTAATGTTTCTATATTGATATTAATACAGCTCCGAATGGATTGAAAACTGAAAATTTGAAGTAGTTTCAACAGTGAGTTCAGCAATTTCACCGTTATCATAATTCCTAAGACTGGAAACAGCACTCCAAAGTAATTCAGCATATCATAAGGTTATAAATAGGATCCATTGCCAGGTAATTAATTTAGTAAGAACAACACATGCTTATGCTTCATAAATTATGCAGACAACTTCTGTTAGCATGTAAGGGACAGGAAGGAACTGTGAGCCCCAGGCAACAGCTGCTTTAAAAGGTGTGAAAACCAGCAGTTAAGAAGAAAGTAGAATATCAAGCCATCTTCAACTGCGCTTTTTAATTGTTGCTAATTCAAAAACAAATCATGGTCTTAATGCTCTGAAGTATTTGCCAAAATTAAATGAATTACAAGAAATGATTTTCATAGAAAATAAAATATTACTTCCAATGATGTGTGATTTGTTACAGTTTTAAAAATCAAGTTCCAAAACAAGTTCCAGACTGTGTATGAAACCTCTTAGAAATCCAGGCCCAAAGTAAAAACTTTTTTCTCAATCTCATCTATCAACATTAACATATTTGACTGCATGCTGAATTCCAATATTCACATTCATTGTGGCATTGATTCTGATTTAAATTACACCAATTAACCATAACATTTAAAGCCACATGCTTAATCCTGTGTTGGTTCCACTATTGCTACCAAAACAGCTCAGACCCATCTACACACCTCTGAAGGTGTCTTATTGTATCTGTTAACAAGATGTTAGTTGCAGGCCATGTCATCATTCGATTATATGCTAGTGTGTAGATATCAGCATGAGCACACTGACCTGTCTGTATCTACAGTGGGGAAAATAAGTATTTGATACACTGCCAATTTTGCAAGTTTTCCCACCTAAAAAGAATGGAGAGGTTTGTAATTTTGATCGTAGGTAAACTTCAACTGTGAGAGACAAAATCTAAAACAGAAAATCCAGAAAATCACATTGTATGATTATTACATAAGTAATTTGCATTTTATTACATGAAATAAATATTTGATACAATAGAAAAACAGAACTTAATATTTGGTACAGAATCCTTTGTTTGCAGTTACAGAGGTCAGACGTTTCCTGAAGTCCTCGACCAAGTTTGCACATAATGCAGCAGTGATTTTGGCCCACTCCTCCATTCAGATCTTTCCCAGATCTTTCAAGTTTCGGGGCTGTCACTGGGCAACATTGAGTTACAGCTCCCTTTAAAGATTTTCTATTGGGTCCAGGTCTGGAGACTGGCTAGGTCACTCCAGGACCTTGAAATGCTTCTTACAGAGTCACTCCTTAGTTGCCCTGGCTGTGTGTTTCGGGTCATTGTCATACTGGAAGACCCAGCCACAACCAATCTTCAAAGAGGTTGTTGGCTGAAATCTTGTGATACATGACTCCATCCATCCTCCCTTCAATACAATGCAGTCACCCTGTCCCCTTTGCAGAAAACCAACCAAAGTAAAATGTTTCCCCACCATGCTTCATGGTTGGGATGGAGTTCTTAGAGTTGTAGTCATCCTTCGTCCTCCAAACACAGCGAGATGAGTTGATACCAAAAATTACTATTTTGGTCTCAACTGACCACATGACATTCTCCCATGCCATCTCTGTATTATCCAGATGGTCATTGGTGAACTTCAAACATGCCTGGACATTTGCTGACTTGAGCAGGGGGACCTTGCGTGCACTGCAGGAATTTAATTCATTACGGAGTGGTGTGTTACTAATGGTAATGTTTGAGACTGTGGTTCCAGCTCTCTTCAGGTCATTGCCCAGGTCCTCCCATGTAGTTCTGGGCTGATTCCAGATCTTACCCCATTCTTACCCCGCAAGACTTCTCAACAAGCTGCTTTCCTATTGTCCTGTAGCCCATCCCAGCCTTGTGCAAGTCTACAATTTTGTCCCTGGTGTCCTTAGACAGCTCTTTGGTCTTGGCCATGGTGGAGAGTTTGGAGTGTGATTGAGTGTGCGGACAGGTGTCTTTCATACAGGTAACAAGTTCAAACATTACCTGTATTAATTGCACCTGAGTGCAGAGTAGGAGGGCTTCTTAAAGAAAAACTAACAGGTCTGTGAGAGACACAATTCTTGCTGATTGGTAGGTGATCAAATACTTTTTTCATGCAATAAAATGCAATTTAATTATTTAAAAATCATACAATGTTATTTTCATAGTCAGATTTTTTTAGCATAGTATCTTTCCTATAGGAATGACCCAGACAGGATAGCCTTTGCTTCCCACGTGCATCAGTGAACCTTGGGTGTGTATGTCACTGTCGACAAGTAATAAGTTGTATTTCTATGAAGGACTTTTACTAACTACTGCAATAGTG
The DNA here is from genome assembly GCF_046119375.1 of Phyllobates terribilis. Taxonomy (NCBI): domain Eukaryota; kingdom Metazoa; phylum Chordata; class Amphibia; order Anura; family Dendrobatidae; genus Phyllobates; species Phyllobates terribilis. The sequence continues at coordinate 292,249,783 of NW_027362769.1, forward strand.
AACACCATAAAAGATCTGACATTTTATCAGTTTATTTGATATTTGCTTTTTTCCCTGTAAACTGAAACTTTTTTACATGCTTTCTACAACTATAATGTTCCTGTATAATAATAAACTACTACTAACTATAAAAATAATTAACATTTTATGACAGTTGTGTTTGAGCAATTGATTATTTTTTACTTTGACTCTTGTTGGTTAAATAATTTTGTCTTTTAGCCTGATATACCTTTATGCATGGACTAAAGTTAGCAGTAGGGTACTTTTAGGATCTGTTATAGGATCAATTCTTTTTAAAGGGGTTGTCCGGTCAAAACCAATACGTCTGCAGTCACTCTGTGTGACTACAGACTTATGAATCCCCCCAGTGCACCCACTGTGCGGTGCGGGGATTTGCTGGATTTGCCAAATTCAGACCCGGGACCTGAGGGTATGTATGAGTTATACATACCCCCGGACAGTGGGCGCGGCCTCGCTCTCCGTACACTTTTATTGAGCTAGGCCATGCCTCGTCAAGTGATGTAAACGGCTAGTGGGTGTGTCAACTAGAGGGCGTGGCCCTGCTAAATACAAGTAAATGGAGAGCGAGACCACACCCGCTGGCCGGGGATATGTATAACTCATACATACCCTCCATTACCAGGTCTGAAACCGGTGAATGCGTGCGCTGGGAGGATTCATAAGTCTGCAGCCACACAGAGTGACTACAGACTTATCGGCTTTGACCAGACAACCCCTTTAACCTCGTCATTAATTACTTTGTAGATGGGATTGAAAGTTAATTGTAAGTCTTTGCTGATGGGACAACATTTTTGTAGGATACTAGAAACTTAACAGCATAATGTTTCAGAATGATCTAAATAAGATTTCTGCATGGGCAAACACATGGCAGATGAGGTTTAATGCTGATAAATATAAAGTAATGCATCTAGTATTCAGTGTTCATATTGCTGTACATACAATAACCAATTAAAGTTAATTTTTAATAATTATTCCTAAAAGTGTACTCAATAGTGCAAATGGAACAAAAACTACATATATCCATATAGAGACACCATGTGGGGTGGGGATAATATAGTATTAGCTATTGCAGTCAGGCTTACCCTAAATGGCACCTAATAGAGAAACTCTCCCTACCTGACAGCGGAGTGTTTTCATCCTAAGGTTCAGAATGGTGTCCCCGCTCCTCGGAAGCTGTCCCTCACCTTTCCCTAGGTGTCCCTAGACAAACACGCAATTAACACAAATATATATATATATATATATATATATATATATATATATATATAGAAAGACCAGTCATAAAAACTAGTCATGTCATTATTGACATACTACGCTTAAAAATACACACAGTGTCTATGTCAGTGGGGAGTGAGCAAAAAATATAGATATACGGAAAACAAAAACAGATATAAAGAAAGATAACCCACTCACACAGATAAAGATATCCACTAGTCAGAAATATAAAAAAATAACAATCGACTTATCTTATCTCTAGTCCATCTGGGGTTCCAAAAGGCGCCTTGAGCGATGTTCCTTATAAGCCCCTCAATATGTAGTTATATAAGCTCCGTCCACAATCCCGAACTTCACAAAATAATTTCAACCAGGTTTATGGACTCCGATATGAAAGCAGCTATTATGCGTGCACCTACTATGGCTTATCTCCTCTAATACTTTCTGTCCCCTGATGAGCCCCGCATCAAGGAGGGGGTGAAACGCGTTGGGACTAACTATGAGGGGAAACTTGACTGCTGATTATTGATGGTTTTACATCAGCCTGAGGGACTATGAAAATGGGTGCCTGGAGTGGTTGAAATTATTTTGTGAAGTCCAGCACTAAAATGCTGTGCAAAACTTTCTCCTGTAACAAAAATGGAGTTCAAATATGGTCCGGAGTCCATGTGTGCCATGTTGGCAACTCAAAATGGATTGGGATTATCTTAGTTATTAAACCAGCATAAACTGTGGCAGCGAATGTGAAAGTTCAGGACACTGGTATTAGCAACAAACATTGTGTGAAGAAGTTAATATACCTAACTAACTACAGACTATATCTTAGCCTTGAATATTTTGGCGCCAAAATGTTATGTTATGGGTGAACAGTTACTCACTGTGGGGCCCCCTTCCACAGATGAGCGGTACCATTGATGCTTGTAGCTTAATTTCTCAGTGGTGTCCCACACCTCATCACTGTATGTTCCTGTCTTTATCATCTCTGGACATCGTTTCTGACAGGGATCTCCACAGACTTGGACAGGTACCGGTCGTGAGCAAGCTCAGCTCCAATATGCCATTTCTCTGGTGTCAATGGGGTGTTCTCACAAGCAGATGCTGCTGAATTCCCTTCCAGCACATCCTCTTCTGTTCAGGACATATTCCAGGCAACCCCCAAGATGGCCGCTCCACTTATTCCTGTCACGTACTTTTCAACTGTCCACTGGGACTTCTCCTGAGCACAGTAACTAAGCCCCTCCCACACTGGAGCTAGACCAATCACCAACTGTCTCCATTGGTTGCTGGACAAACTTCATCCTTCACTCTGCTGCAGTCACTTTCCCTTAGCAACGTGCACTGAACTTTTTATCATCAATATATTAACTGCTTATTCTTCTTATATAATCATGTAATACAATGCATTTTAAATCATTCACAGAGCTAAAACCTTAAATCAAAATATATATACAGTCTTTCAACAAGTACATTGTTATAGTGGTGTGGATACAGATTTACACAATCATATCACTTTGGTGAACCGACACACATCTCACATCTGCTGTGCAAGTAGTTTCACCGACTAAAAACAGATTTTCCTGGTGAGATGCCAATTCTCACTCCCCCAAAATTTCTTAACAATTTTGGAAAAAGTTGATAATTTGTTTAAAGAAAATTTCACTTAAGGAATTCAAATATTTTTTTCTTTGATAATTTTAACAATTTTGCTCTTTCTCACAATCCTGATCAGAGCGCTACCTGGAAAATTCACCCCAGATGCAGTTACAATAAAATTGAATTTCACCCAAATTTTCAAAGAATTGTATGTTGTATTGAAAAATTGATGCATGTAACATAATACATATTTTTACTACAATAAATAATGGTAGCTAGTTATCTTCTATCAAGCATAAGTGCACGTGAATATTTTCCAAAATGCAATATAATCCAGGTAGTCAGGCATCAGTTGTAATGAACTTGGACATGTGGGATTACAATTTCCATGTAAATGGACAACTGAATGCATGTTTCTTGGATTCACAAAAGGAGAAATAACTATGCCATGTTATTAGAGGACGAAGTGTATGGAAAGTCACTATTTGCTTGTTCAGACTGGTTACCGCAAAGATGATCATGAGGAGAGGTATGAAGATAGCTTGAGACTTGATCATCTTGCTGCTCAGTTTGCTTTCCCCACATGTGCTGGTGATGCCATTTCATGTGCTGACGGAATGATGTAGTTCTTAATCGAAGTGTGTCAGGATGTACCTGGCTTATTTTACTGCAACCCAGCCTTTACACTGTAATAGATTGGTCCTCCAGCAAAAAGAAAAAGAATTCCCTCACACGAGCTGCCTGCACATAGGACTCACTGCTTTTAGGCACTGTCGAGCCTCCTACATAAACAACAATCATGACATCACCTGCTCCAGAGCTAACTCTACAACAAGAAGACTTAGCTTATGTAACATCTCTGGCGGTATGCTGGCATGGCTTACCATCTCCCACCATGCAAGACCGCCAACTTACCTATCAGTCCAGGCTGGGCACTATATTCCTTTACTTGCTGTGTGCATGTCTCTTGTCTGCTGGCTTAGGGCGGCGTTGCTGTTACTTCCTGATTCTTAAAGCTACAGTGTGCACAGTCCTAATGTGTCCCCAGCCTATTGCTGTGAGTCACTGGATACTTAAACATCCACCACCCTGTGGGAGGTGCCTGAGCAACACTTACTTTCAGTGTGTTCTGTGCAACTGAGTTGCCAGGTCCTGTCCTGTGTCTTGTCTGTTTCTGCCACCCTGGAAGCTGAGTACCTAGGCACGTTACCTGTATCTGTGATTTCTAGTCTTTCCACCACCCGGGGGGCTGAGTACCCAGGCCCGTTACCTGTATCTGTGACTTCTAGTCTGTTTCTGCCACCCTGGGGCTGAGTACCCAGGCTCGTTCCTTTATCTCATTCCAGGTTCAGCTCCTGCCTGAACTGTGTCCTAGCCCATTACCTGTTTGTCTCTGTGTCCGATCCTTCCCTTTTCCTGCAGTGTCTGAACCTGTACTTAACTCCAACTCGTTGTCTCTGTACTTCTGTTTGTGAGTTTTGTGTCCACTCGCTACTTCATTGCAAGTACCTTGTGTGTATCTAGTTCTGCCTCCGTATCTACCTCCTGTGTTCTAACTATCTTCCTGTGTTTCCCAGTCTGTTCCATGTGAACAGAGCCCTGTTCTGTCTGCCTGCACCTGCGGTTCCGCTCTGCTCTGCTTGTCCTCCGCGTCTGCGGTTCCGCTCTGCTCCACTTGTCCTCTGTGCCTGTGGTTCAGCTCTGCTGTGCTCTGCTTGTCCTCCAAGCCTGCGGTTCTGCTCTGCTATGCTCCGCTTGTCCTCACCACCTGCGGTTCTGTTCTGCTCTGCTTGTCCTCTGCGCCAGCGGCTCTGCTCTGCTTGTCCACTGCACCTACGGCTCTGTTCCTGTATCCCAGTCTGTACTGGTCCCTATCCAGCCTGGTTTCCTGCCTGCCAGTACCAGCCTGTCTGTATACCAGCCATGCCTGCCAGTACCCGCCTGTCTGCATACCAGCTGTACCTGTCTGTACCCGCCTGTCTGCATACCAGCTGTACCTGTCTGTACCCGCCTGTCTGCATACCAGCCAAACCTGCCCGTTCCTGCATTCCCCGGTGTGGGTCAACAGCTGTGACTCAGGTCTGACCTGGAGTAGCACCTGGGCCACCTCACACGTCCCTCCTCAGACCACAGAGTCGATTATGCCGCCGTGTGTTCATGGTCGGATCTGGTGAGGCCGCTGGTCATGCCCCTCCGGGCACTCCTTGATTCATGGCCCAGTGGGACCATTAACCACGCTCACGCCAGTCAATCCGGGCATGAGCGTAACAGTTTGCTCAGGCCATGGTCCCCATTGAGTCCCACTGCCCTTCACTCTTGGAGACATTTGAATCCTTGTCTGGCGAATACATGCAGCAAGAAATTTTTTTTTCTCAAGCTGAGGTCCAGGCGATTTACGCACCAGCCCAAATGGAGCTATCAGCACTCGTTCCTGCAGATCCACTACGGTACTATGGGGATCCAAAACAAAGCCGTGCGTTTGTGGAGCAATGCATGCTACATTTTAAATTCTATGCCAATTATTTTCCCACCGATTGGGTTAAAGTGGCATTTCTGATGTTCTACATTGCAGATGATGCCTTAAATTGGGTCTACCTCTTATGGGAAGCAAGGGATCCTATCGTCTCTGACCTGCAGGCCTTCCTGGTGGCCTTTCTAATGGTCTTTGATGACCCTAACCCTGAAGCTTCTGCTAAAGATTCCCTTCCCAATATCCTGAAGCAGTCCAGATGGGTGATGCGTGTAGGTAGCCCACCAGTTCCCCAGCCTGAAGAGACAGCTGCCCACACAGAATCCACACAGGATGACAATGCTACGCAGAATTCTTCTCTTCCCAACTTCAAGAGGCAGTCCAGACGTGCAAGGCATAGAGGTAGACCATCACGTCAGGTTCTGTCCTCCCAAAGACCTCCTGTTCCCCAGCCTGTAGAAGCAGCTACCCTCACAGAATCCAAGAAGGTTGACCATGTTCGTCAGGCAAAGCAGAGGCTGGAAGTCAGTCATAAAATCAGTTTGTGGACCCGCTGCGGTTGTTTGGGACACGCTAACGGTCTTTGTCCAGTGAAGGTTGGAGAGTCCCAAGACATTAGACCTCTAGGAGAGGCTGCCTTTGGTGTTAGTGTTTCCTCTCCACAGATGACAGCGACTGTCTCCGTGGCAAGCGAAGGCCTTGGATTAACCGGAAGTTTCCGTCTGAAAGCCATGAAGAGTCGGTGTCTGATCCCTGTCCGACAACTCCAGAATCCGGTTTGAGCATTGTCAGGGGTAGGATGAGCCCTACTCAGAAACAGTCAAAATATGTCTGTACAAATAAAGCTTGGAGCATTACACATGAAGAAGTTCACATTCCAGGTGCTGTCTGGTTTACCCACAGGTGGTCCAGAGCCGAGAGATCTAGTGCCCGCTCAGGTCTGGAGATCCTGCATGGTGTTTCCTGGGGGATTTCTGAGGTACAAGGGGTGTCCAGTCCCCATACATTCAGGACAGTCAGCAATGTCTTCTTCTTCACCAGTTCTGCTAGTCGCTTACTCGCTGTGCGCTAAAGTCTCCGAAGGTAGGGAAGCGGAGTCAATGTCCCCACACAGTCTCGATGATTGTACCAATGATTTGGCATCAGGTACCGCCCCACCTCGCAGATGTGTCATCTCAGAAACCAGACTGAAGATGGTCCCGAAGCAAGGATCTTCCATCTCTAATAAATCTGGCAATAAGTCCATCAAGGCGGTTGCTACCTCCAAGTCTCTGCACCCCTCCAACCAGGTGGAGGACCTCCAGTTGTCTCTTGAATCCTCCGGGGTGCTACCTGATAACAAATGGAGAGAGACTTTCCTACACCCTGCAACTGGTACTTCGCCCACTTCATCTAGTAAGCTTGGCAAAGGGTACGTCGAGGTGGTGGCTACGCCCAAGTCTCTGCACCCCTCCTACCAGGCGGAGGAACTCCAGTTGTCTCTTGAATCCTCCGGGGTGCTACCTGATATTTATAAATGGCAAGAGACTTTCCTACACCGTGTTCATGGTACTTCGTCCAGTTCATCTGATGCTGAGGATGGCTCAATGGGACGAAGCATCATAGTCACCAGGATAGTGAGACCAGTCTGGTTCCCTCTAGTGGACAGAAGAGGTAGTCTTCTTGAAGAGAAGCTTTGGGAATCCATTGTGAAGGATCGGCCTCTAACTTCTCTGTAGAAAATCCTTGCAGGCATGAAGAAGAGGGGGCGTAAAGGGGGGTACTGTAACATCCTCGGTCCTCGGTGGCTGTCCCTCTGTATTGAAAGTTCCTATTTTGGAAAATTCAATACAGAAGAGATAAACAGATAAGGTACACCATAGGAAAAAAGACAGAGGGTGGAAAATAAATAAGTTTCCCCTATCTGTCAACATCAATTATAAACACTACATACACAGGATACCAAGAAAAATGTATAGGCGCTCTATGTAGCACAGAAGATATCAAAAAATGGACTCCAAACCGAATGCCTCTGTGTCATTTTTTGCATACATATACATAGGAATCACCTAGGGATATAGTGGTATGGCTGATTAGTGTCTGTTTACCCACAGAAAAATGTATATAATCCGTACACTAGGCTATCCCAGAAAAATAATAGTGTGCCATAATTTGATAAATTGCCAATGCTTCTACAAAAAGTACCAAATTATAGCTCAATGGTCTAAACTAGATTTGATGATATAAGCAGGGACAGTTTAAAGGAGCAGCTCACTAGCTCCATAATACCACCAAAAAATAGCTATTTTCAGAACTGAAGACACACAACAAAGTCAGAGTACAGGGAAGGAGAGATTGTGTATTAGGTAGGGAGAGGTTAAAGTGTTATTCCAGTGTTCATTTTAAAACAGCTCTTGTCAGAGGCAAAGCAATATTTTTCCAGCACACAGAGTGGAAGCATTTTGTGCTGCCATATTTTTAAAAGCACCGATCTATTTTCCCCGCTGTTTTAGGGGTCAAAACCTGACTACTGCTGTCCACTTTAGTCCACTTAAAAAGGTGGTTAGTGCCCAATTCAAAGCAGTAGTCCAAACATTTCCTACTGCCAGCTACAAAGCACGCACCAGCCCATTTCCCCCCCCCCGCTGTTTTTGGGGTGACAGTCTGCCTTCTGTCCACATTAGTCCACTTAAAAATGCGTTTAGTGGCCTACACAAAGCAGTAGTCCAATCATTTTTTACTGTCTGTTACCAAACACGCACCAGCCCATTTTCTCCGCTGGTTTTGGGGTGACAGCCTGCCTTCTGTCCACATTAGTCAACTTAAAAAGGCGTTTAGTGCCTTATGCAAAGCAGTAGTCCAAACATTTCCTACTGCCTGCTACGAAGCACGTACCAGCCCATTTTCCTCACTGTTTTTGGGGTGACAGCCTGCCTTCTGTCCACATTAGTCCACTTAAAAAGTCGTTTAGTGCCCTACGCAAAGCAGTAGTCCGAACATTTCCTACTGCCTGCAACCAAGCACGCACCAGGCCATTTTCCCCACTTTTTTTGGGGTGCCAGCCTGCCTTCTGTCCACATTAGTCCACTTAAAAAGGCATTTAGTGCACTACGCAAGCAGTAGTCCAAATATTTCCTACTGCCTGCTACAAAGCATGCACCAGCCCATTTTCCCCGCTGTTTTTAGGGTGACAGCCTGCCTTCTGTCCACATTAGTCCACTTAAAAAGGTGTTTAGTGCCTACGTAAAGCAGTAGTCCAAACATTTCCTGCTGCCTGCTACCAAGCACGCACCATGCTATTTTACCCACTGTAACGGGTCTGGGAGGCGGAACCTCTGAGCTACTATACAAAGGGGCGGTCCTTGTAAGGAAGCGGGTGGCGCCCAGGGAAGATGGGCAGGTAGTCACAGCAAGTGACCGGGGCAGTCTCTGGGTAAACGGGCAGGAGGTCACGGCAAGTGACCGGGACAGTCTCTGGGTAACGGGCAGGTGGTCACGGCAAGTGACCGGGACAGTCTCTGGGTAAACGGGCAGGTGGTCACGGCAAGTGACCGGGACAGTCTCTGGGTAACGGGCAGGTGGTCACGGCAAGTGACCGGGGCAGTCTCTAGGTAAAGGGCAGGTACGACCTGTGACGGCTGAGCCTCCAGGTAGGCTAGCAGGCGAGTAGCAGATGTGTGCTCCCAGGTGAGCAGGCGAGAGTCTCTGGACAGGCAGGTGGTCACAGCACGTGACGGCGGAGCCTCCAGGTAGGCTAGCAGGCGAGTAGCAGATGTGTACTCCCAGGTGAGCAGGCGAGAGTCTCTGGACAGGCAGGTGGTCACAGCACATGACGGCGGAGCCTCCAGGTAGGCTAGCAGGCAAGTAGCAGATGTGTGCTCCCAGGTGAGCAGGCGAGAGTCTCTGGACAGGCAGGTGGTCACAGCACGTGACGGCGGAGCCTCCAGGTAGGCTAGCAGGTGAGTAGCAGATGTGTGCTCCCAGGTGAGCAGGCAAGAGTCTCTGGACAGGCAGGTGGTCACAGCACGTGACGACGGAGCCTCCAGGTAGGCTAACAGGCAGGTAGCAGATGAGCGCTCCCAGGTGAGCGGGCAAGCTGGTCCATAGACAGACTGACTGGTTTCGGAAGGCAGACCGTCGGACCTCAGGCTAGCAAGCAGGTAAGCGGATAACAGGCAGGAATCAGACAGCAAACTGGCAGGAAACTGGCAGGTAACTGGCAGGTAACTGGAAACGGGACCCGAGGGCTGAAGCAGAGTAGTGAACAGTGCAACAACATTGCTCGGGCATCTCCATTTTGGAGGAGGTGCCTTATATATGAAGGGATTCTCCGGCCATTGGCCGGGGACTCCTTAGGGCGGCGCGCGCGGCCCCTTTAAGAGAGGGGGAGCGCGCGCGCGCCCTAAGCACAGTGACTGGGGGAAAGCGCGCGCTGCAAGCAGAGCGGGAGGAAGCCACCGGGCACGGAGCAGAGAGGTGAGGGGAACAGCGTCCCTGCCTAGCAGGAGGCAGGGACGCTGACGCTACACCCACTATTTTGGCTGTGACAGCTAGCTGTCTGAAAATCTGTCAACAAAACACAAAATGGTAAAAAAGCCTGTTGTTAAGGAACGTGGACATGGTGTTATCAGTGTTGCGTGAGAAGGCACTTAGTCTATGTCAGATCAGAAGAAGCTTGATGCATCCACTATGTTCCTGGAAAATTCCTGGTCTGGAACGTAAACGTGTGTGGAAGCCATAAGAGCGAGAGCAGATTCTGTCTTGGATAGCAGACTTGGCCTCTATGCATTTGCCAAGCAGCAACAAAACTTCCACGACCACACAGTCTACTGTCGATACACAGAAGGCTGGCCCATCCAATCCTGAAGCTGGTTCTCCTTCCTCCCGCCATTATCAGTCACAGGAGACATATGACCTCAAACTTGGCCATTTCGAGGATCTGTTTGGTACGTATCCTTTGGTTGGCTCTGGCCTATCACTGTGCAGCATTGAAGAGGGACAAGAGGAGGTGGCGTGCGTTGATGCTCAAGTATTTGAGGACCTACGGCCAGAAGAAAGCCACTTGGAGGAACGTCATTTACTGTCTCCAGAGGTGGAGGCTGACGATGATGAGACACAGTTGCCATCAGGTCAGCTTACAATGTCAACTGGGAAGGAGGATGAGATGGAAGATGAGATGGTCAATGATGAGTCCACTGATTCGACCTGGCCTGTTGGCATGCATAGCCATGAAAGCAACACAGAGGAAAATGGATATGTAGCACCAACACAGACATCAAGGGGTCATAATTTGCCCAGAGTGAGAATTGGGTCAACTGTTCCCAAGAGCACCCCTGCTGTGCACCAAGTCAGGGCAAGTTCAGCAGCTGTGTGGAATTTTTTTTCTGAAAGTCCTTCGCAGAAAACATTGTAGTCTGTAGCATCTGCCATACCAAGTTGAGCAGAGGCCAGGGCAAAGGCAACCTGAGCATCACAAGTATGCAAAACCACATGGCAGCCAAGCACCCCAGTAAGTGGGCGGAACATCAGGGTACCAAATCTGTGTCTGCGGGTCAAACCAATGCCATTTCGCCTGGGATATGTCCTTCAGAATCTACTGTTCAGGAAGCAGGCTCTCATACCTCCTGCCCACAAGCTGCTGTTGCTCACACACAACAAACATCAACCACATCCACTTCCTTGTCACAGCGAAGCGTCCGTTTGTCCGTACCTGAGAGCTTGGAAAGGAAGCGTAAATACCCAGCCACGCACCCACAGGCATAAATACTAAACTTGCACATTGCAAAATGGCTAGTTGTGGAGATGTTGCCATTTAGGCTGGTGGAAACACAGTCTTTCCGTGATCTCTTGGCTGTGGCTGCCCCACGATGCAGTGTTCCCAGCCGCCACTATTTTGCCTGGTGTGCGGTACCTGCGTTACACAAGCACGTGTTAAACAATCTGAACCATGCTCTCACCAATGCCGTAACCGGGAAGGTCCACCTAACAACAGACACCTGGGCAAGTTGTTGTGGACAGAGGTGATACATTTCTGTCACGGCACACTGGGTAAAACTGGTGGAGGGTGGGACAAAGGTGCAAACTGGAACATCACACATCCTACTCAGGACAAGAATAGCGGGCCCAACTTCTGTCAGGGTTTCCGCCTCTTCATATTCCACTTCCTCTCCCCCCTCCTCCTGCTCCTCATCTTCTGCTGAAGTACCCTCACCATCACTGCCAAGCTGGGACCTGTGCTGCAGCGCATCGGTAAAGCAGCAACACGCTCTGCTGAAGCTGATCTGTTTAGGTCAGAAAGCACACACTGCAGCACAGCTGTGGCAAGCTTTAAAACAACAGACTGATAAGTGGCCCTCCCTGCTGCACCTCCAACCCGTTCTGGTCATCTGCGATAATGAGCGTAACCTGGTGGTGGCTTTAAAGGTCGGCATGCTGGTACACGTGCCATGCATGGCTCACATTCAGAAATTTCTGAAAACTTACCATGACTAGCCGTACCAAATTGAGAAGGTGCGCGGTATTAGCGTGCATTTCCACCATTCCTCTACGACTTTTGCTGCTCTTACAGCTCTGCAAAAGTGTTTGAATTTGCCAAGTCACTGACTCATTTGCGACCTGCCCACGTGGTGGGACTCAACCTATCATATGTTGGCAAGGATTAATGAACAGCAAAGGGCAGAAGCTGAATACCAGCTTCAAAATGCCCGTCAGACAGAGAGTCAGCCACCACACATAACAACTGTCGAGTGGTTGTGGATCACTGACATTTGTGAGGTTCTTGAGAACTTTGAGTACTGCACCAACCTCGTGAGCGGTGATCAGTCTATTATCAGCGTAACCATCCCGCTGCAGTGTCTCTTGAAACAATCACTGCATAATCTTAAAGAGGAAGCTTTGAGTGCCCAGCATGTTGGCATGGAGCCAGATTTCTCAGTGGGTGTTACTACCCAGCCCAGCCAATATTCTGAGGCAACATTGGGTGATAATGAGGAAGATGAGGACAGAGAGGACTTGTTTTTCTGTGCTACCGAGGGGACTCGTAATGCTACAGAGGGGACACCCAACTCAAGCTTCATGTCTTTCCAGCCTGGATGGGCTGGAGAGGAGGAGGTGGAGGAGGAGGAGGAGGAGGAGGAGGAGGCGAGTCAGTGTGAGGAGGGGATGGGTACTGTTTCTACTGTTGGGGACACAGAACATTTGCCTTTTTACAGCTTAACCCACATGGGTCAGTTCATGTGTAAGGATCTGTGGCAAGACCCTCGCGTGATACACATTCTATCCAACAGCCTAAACTGGTTGGCCACCTTTCTCGATCCATGGTTCAAGGAGAAATTTCCTTCTCTCCTTTTGGAGTCACCAAAGAGTTTTACAATGGAATTGTTCAAGAGGGCCGTTGTAGATCAGTTGCTGAAAGTATCACCCTCAGACAATGCTGGTGGCAGAGGTACCAGCTGTTTTCAACACCAAGGGATAATGGGGAGAGACACGAACACCAGCTTCAACAGAGGTGGGGGGAAAATGTGCACAAATTGGACAATTTTCAATAAACAGCACAACACAAGGGCTATCTGTGCCTGTGTCAATGCCAAGAAGGGATAAGTTGCAGAACATGATCAAGAGGTACTTAAGTCTCCATAGGTGCGTCCTTTATGACGCTTCAGTTCCCTTTAATTATTGGGTGTCTAAGCTGAACACTTGGCCCGACCTCTACTTATATGTCTTGGAGGTGCTGGCCTGCCAGGCAGCTAGTGTGGTGTCAGAGCTAGTGTTGAGCCACCCCCGTAGTGTTCGAGTTCGGTTCGGTTCGTCGAACACCCGTGTGTTCGCCGAACTGTTCGTCGAACTGTTCGTCGAACACCTTCGAACACCGTTAAAACCAATGGCAGGCAAACAAAAACACATAGAAACACATAGAAAACACCTTCAAAGGTGTCCAAAAGCTGACAAACTGCTCAGAAGACATAACTAACACATGGAAAAGTGACAAGTACATATAGTCATGCGAAAATAAAAGAGGTGGAGGAGTAAAAGGAGGGGGAGACACAGATATAGGCATGTCATGTCCTTCTAAAATCCAAAAAGTGAGAAGCCGACACGGCCAGTCCGCTCCTGCCCGTGCCACCTCCGTGTCGCCGGGTTTGTGCCAGAGCCGCGGTGAACCCTGACGGCCAGCCCCCCTCTCCCAATACTGGTGCCTGTCCGCTGGTGGGTCGAGCGAGCCCCAATGTGGTGGAGGCAGCTCTAAGCTTTTTAATTTAAATTGTCTCTCTAATTTGAATGAATACACTTTAAATCCATTTACAAGGATCTATTGGAGGGCAAGTCTCATGCCAGCAGCCGCGGTAATTCCAGCTCCAGTAGCGTCCACTAAAGCTGCTGCAGTTAAAAAGCTTTTATAAGGATCGAGCTCGGCTGTCCACCGCAAGGCATCCTACTGCCAGTCCCAGCCCCTATGCCTTGGGGTGCCTCCTGATGCTCTTCACTAAGTATCCCATGGTCCCGAAGCATTTCCTTTGAAAAAATTAAGTGTCTAAACTACAGGTGGTGCAGCTTGCTTAACAGCGGGGATAATCCGCTCACTAGCAGACACTGCTACTAGGCACAAAGTATTTCCTGGGCTAGATGCAGTTAAAAATTTGTAATTAGATACTCTCGTTGGATGCTGAGAAAGCATTCCATAGAGTCTCCTGGCACGCCATATATGATTCTCTTAAAAAGCTTGGGGTAGGGGTCTAGGGGACCCTTTTATAGCCAAAATCACGGCCCTGTATCGCAATACGTCACCTAGGCTGAAGATAAATGGAACTGTAGCACCCTGAGGGCTCGGTTGCTACAGACGTATTGCACCTCACCCAGAGGTGTGATATCTCACTCTCAGGTAAGGATGGAGTGTGGATCAGGACCCGACACCTGCATGCATTACACCACATTGCCGTGGGGTAGGGCGACCAATATGCCCCTGAGATGGGCACGACAGTCCCTGTCCCTGGCTGGAGTGGGGGGAGGGAACACTGAGGAAGGGGAACCCTGTAGTGCAGGAGCAGGGAGGAAGCAGTTCCTGGGTGCATTGAGAAGGGAGTATAAAAGGTGGGCACCATCTTAGTTCAGTGCAGAGAAGTCTGAGCAGAAGTGGCAGGGAGCAGGGGCTCTGCATGAGCTCTGCTCCGGAGGCGGGCCTAGTAACAGAGGCCCAGGCCTGCAAGAGGGAGAAGGAAGGAAGAGGAGCGGAGAAGGCTCCAGGAACGAGGAATGAAGGGATCCCAGGGGTGCGGACGGGCGAGTCGCCACCGCACGCCCGAATCCACCTGCGTGGAGGGGTCAGGCCAAAGGGGGAGACCGGTCCCCGAACTAGTGGAGGCAGGAAACGACCCTCAGCTAGAAACCGGAGGCTCTGACATTTTATGTGGCGCAGCCCCTCGCTACACCCGCTAGGAAGGCACCACATAGGGTCAGGGAAACTGGCGCCAAGTTTGCCAAGAGGAGGCCCGAGGCAGCCGGACAGAAGTGTTGGTAAGAAAGGCCAGACAAAGGACACACAAAGGGGGTCCTGTGAAGTGCTCCAAAGTTATCTGGGAGTTGTCTGAGCCCCTCACCTGGTGAGCACAGTACGACGTGGGCAGCCGTTACCTGCAGACGTGGTCTGGATAATAAGAACTGTGAGTAAAGGCCCTGGACTGCATCACTGACTCCGTGTCGTTACTGCTGCTGCCCTGCACCATCACCCCCATCCTCCGCATACACTGCCCTGAGGCTATACTCCTCCCGTGGGGAGCTATGCTACGCTATGCTGCACCCACAACACCAGCCTCAGTGGTCTGCCCTGTAGCGGCGGTTCATTCTGACCGCAATCCACGGGTGGCGTAGTCGGACATTTAAACATGAAAACCACATAAATAGTTCCGCCACTGGTTTGACCGCCCTGAGCCACGGAACTGGGTCGCCGCCACGAAGACTACAACCACCAGCATCCACCAAAAAGGGTCCGGCTCCGGGTGTCCCAAGGCCCAGGGGGTGCGTCAGAACATTTTCATCACCTTTCACAATCACCAATGGGACAAGGCAGTGATGTCCTCTGTCCCCTCTCTTATACATCCTAGTGACGGAGCACCTGCTCTCATCAATTCGCCATAACCCCAATATTAGGTGGATTGAGGTGGGAGGCACCGAGTACAAGTGCTCTCTATTTGCTGATGATGTCCTAGTATATATCACTAAATCACATATATCCATCCATGCTGTTATGGCTGAAATAGATCACTTTGTTACGTGGTAAAATTTTAAAATCAATGCAGCGAAGTCTGAGGCCCTCGATGTCTACCTCCCCAAATCCATATAGGATTCCATCCAGTCCAACTTTCCCTTTGCCTGGCCCTCACAGGGTATCAAATACTTAGGAATTCCTATTCATAGAGACCTCTCCCATCTATGTTATCTTAATTTTGGGCCCTTTATTGAACAACTCCATACAGACCACGGTTGGCAAGTTAGAACTGTAAGATTCACTACGTGAACCACTGGTGTTTTGTGGAAAAGCACATGTACACTGCGTTCCAAATTATTATACAAAAAGTGTTTAGGAGTGATCAGGGAAGAATTTGTTTGTTTGTCAGTTAAACTCATTGATGGTGATGTGTGTCAGGGCTCTTTATATCACTGTAAGCAATTGCAGACACCTGTGCTAATTAGTTTGGCAGCTGTGTCCAATGAAAGGCAAGACTACTTAAGAAGGCTCTCTCACATTATTAAGCAGCCTACATTTTCTGCCAAAATGGGAAAGAAAAAGGATGTGTCGGCTGCTGAGAAGCAACAAATTGTGGAGTGTTTAGGTCAAGGCATGACTACAATCAACATTGTGCGATGATCAGGATGAAGTGTCTTGGCAATCAAGAAGTATGTAGCTGATTCACAGTACACACGTGTGCGTGCTGATAAGGGCAAATTGAGGACTCTTTCCTACAGGCAATTACGTCAGGTTGAAAGAGCAGCGGCAAAAAAGCCTTGTCATAGCAGCAGACAAGTTTTTGAAGCTGCTTGTGCCTCCAACGTCCCCCGAACAACAAGATGCAGGGTCCTTCAGAGGTTTGCAGCTGTGCATGCGCCATCCTGTCGACCTCCTCTATCCACTTCACACAAGCAGAAACGGCTCCAGTGGGCCAAACATTACATGAAGACTGATTTCAAAACTGTTTTGTTCACGGATGAGTGCCGTGCAGCGCTCGATGGTCCAGATGGATGGAGTGGAGGATGGTTGGTTGATGGACACCCCACGCAAACACGGCTACAGCGCCAACAAGGAGGAGGTGGAGTAATGTTTTGGGCTGGAATCATGGGGAGAGAGATTGTCGGCCCCTTTAGGATCCCTGAAGGCGCTAAAGATGAACTCCATAATGTATGTGGATTTTCTCAAACAGCACTTCCTGCCATGGTTCAAGAAGAAGAACCGTGTATTTCACAGCAAGATTATTTTTCTGCATGATAATGCACCATCTCATGCTGCACATAAAACATCTGCATCTCTGGCTGATATGGGCATAAAAGGGGACAAACTTATGGTGTGACCCCCATGCTCCCCTGACCTCTACCCCATTCAGAACCTTTGGAGCATCATTAAAAGGAGTGTCTATGATGGCGGGAGGCAGTTCACATCTAAGCAACAGCTCTGGGAGGGTATTCTGTCCTCATGCAAAACAATTGAAGCAGAAACCATCCAAAACCTGACAAATTCAATGGACGAGAGAGTTCAGAAGCTCCTTTCGAACAAGGGGTCCTATGTGAAAATGTAACATCACCTAGAATAAAGTTTTGAGTTGAAAACTGTTTGATTTCAGCTTCTAACAACCTGCTAATGCTTATAATTTCAAAAATGACCATTTTTTTGGTCTTTATTAAAATGAAAAGGTTGATCGAAAAGTTTGGGGGATCTAAGAGTGTGGCAACCCAGTAGTCATGATTACTTCGAATTCTGACAATATGAGGGTCATGCTGCAGGTAGTGCAGCAAGAAGGCACTTATGTGCCTTGCGCATCTCGGAGCCCCAAAATTATTTTCCGGGCTAGATGCAGCTAAAAAATATTTTTAATTTTAAATCTGGTGAAGCTTTAGTATAGATGGCCTAAAAGGATCAGTGCTGCACACTGCTACAAAACCCAAATTATTTTCCAGTCAAGATACAGATAAACATGATTAGTAATTTGAAAGCTTAAAACGGTTGGTAGGGTGATTTTAACCAATCATCAAGCCTTTACTCTCCCCAGGATTTGTTCATCTTTATGAACGTGAGTCTGTCTACATTATCATTGGAGAGCCGCGTGCGCTTATCTGTCAGCACACCACCAGCAGCGCTGAACACACGTTCAGAGAGAACGCTGGCTGAGGGGCATGACAAGATCTCCAAGGCGTAAGTGGCTAGCTCCGCCCATTTATCCAGATTGGAAGCCCAAAAAGAGCAAGGGTCCAGTGACACAGTCGTGGCTTCAATGTTTACTTGGAGATACTCCTGTACCATCGTCTCTAGGCGTTGACTATGTGTCAGACTTCTTGTCTCCTGTGGCCTTGCAAAGGATGGGCTAAAAAAGTGGTGAAATGATTCCGCAAAATTGATGTTACCAGCAGATACTGTGGTTCTGTTACGGTTTGAGTGCTGAACACTTGACGGTCCCACGGTTGGCAAGTTGGAACTGTGAGATTCACTACGTGCACCACTGGTATTTTGTGGAAAAGCACATGTAAGATTCTGCAACAGTCTCTGCTGATACTCCTGCATGCGTGCATCCCTTTCTATGGCAGGAATAATTTCTGCAAATTTACTTTTGTACCGGGGATCTAACAGTGTGGCAACCCAGTAGTCAGGATTATTTCTAATTCTCACAATTCGATGGTCATGTTGCAGGTAGTGCAGCAAGAAGGCACTCATGTGTGTTGCGCATCCAGGAGCACCAAGTCCCTGTTGTGTTGGTGGCGAGGTAACAATCATGCTTCCTTCCTCTGTCCTCTCCCCCCAACCTCGCACAACAGAAATGTGATCAAGGTCTCCCTCATCTGATGAGTCTTCCATCAGTTCGTCCTCCACTTCTTCCTGGGCTCCTGCACCTTCCTCACTAGTTTGGCTGCTACCATGCGCCCTGGTAAAACCATCTCCCCCACCCTCACATATCTGCCGCCTTGGTGCTGCCGACCGTCTGGACCTTGCAGATGTTAGCCCTTCCGCATACAACTCCTCCTCCTCTACTTCCTCCACCTCCTCTTGTGCCACCACCTGACTCCGAATTCTGTTTAACATGTGCTCCAGCATGTAAATCACCGGAATAGTCATGCTGATAATGGCATCGTCACCACTAAACATCTTCGTCACCATTTCAAAACTGTGCAGAAGGGTGCATAGGTCCCTGATCTGAGACCACTCCTCCAGCGTGATTTGCCCCACCTCTGAATCTCGTTGGCCCAGGCTATACGTCAGAACGTATTGCACCAGGGCTTGTCGGTGCTGCCACAGTCGCTGCAACATGTGCAGAGTTGAATTCCACCGGGTAGGCACATCGCATTTTAGCCGGTGAAGTGGCAGGCCCAACGACTTCTGTAGAGATGTAAGTCGCTGAGCTGCGGGATGCGAACGGCGGAAGTGAGCACACAGCGACCGTGCCCTCTGCAGAAGGCCATCTAGTCTGGGATAGTGGGCTAAAAATTGCTGGACAACCAGGTTCAACACGTGAGCCATACAAGGCACGTGTGTGACATTGCCCCGGCGAAGGGCCGCACCCAGGTTTGCAGCATTGTCGCACATGGCCTTCCCTGGTTTCAGGTCCAGTGGAGACAACCATTCATGAAATTGGTTCTCCAGAGCTGACCACAACTCCTCAGCTGTGTGACTCACATTTCCCAGACATTTCAATGTAAAAACCGCCTGATGACGTTGAGCCCTACTGCCAGCATAGTAAGGAGGTGTGCAGGATCCCTTCTGCGCAGTTAGAAAGCTTGTGGCATGACCAGACAGGCTTTGGGTGCAGGTGGAAGACCGAGAGGAGGTTGAGGAGGCAGAAGCAGTGGAGGAACTTTGACATAAAGAGGATTGACGCACAACTCGTGGGGACGGCAAGACTTGGACAGCAGCCCCTTGTCCTGCTGTCACCATAGTTACCCAGTGCCCAGTCAGCGACATGTAACGCCCCTGTCCATGCCTACTCGTCCAAGTGTCTGTGGTGAAATGCACCCTGTCACACACAGAGTTTCTCAAAGAAGCGGTGATGTTGTGAGCGCAGGCACACCTTTCTTTGAGAAGTAGTGCCGACTGGGCATCTGGTACTGGGGCACTGCGACGGACATAAGGTCTCGAAAATCCTCTGTGTCCACCAGGCGGAAAGGCAGCATTTCTGTAGCCAAGAGCTTGCAGATGGTGAAATTCAACCTCTTAGCTTTCTCATGGCTAGGAGGAAATGGTCTTTTACTTGTCCACATCTGAGGGACCGAGGGCTGGCTATTGTGCTTAGACGGGGTTGATAAGGGTGTCCCCGGCAAACTGCCGGTCTGTGAGGAAGATGCAGGCGGACATGTTAGGTTGCCTTGATCCAAAGGTGGTGCTATCGATGTCGGACAGCACTCAACACCAGCTGGTGTTACCACCTCCAAAGAAAATGATGACCTGCCAATCACGCTGGCTGTTGCGGGTAAAGAGGTGGCAGGTCTGCGCCCCAAAACAGGTGTGACTGCTGTCCCCCCAGTCACAGAGGATGAAGAGGCCGCGGATGCACAAGATATGGCAGACGGTGATTGGCCCGGCCGGCTAGGCCGCATTGTAGCACACTGAGCTTCCCACTGCAACTTATGCTTCATGTCCATGTGCCGGTTCATGCATGAAGTACTCAAACTATGTATTTTTTGGCCTCTACTTAGCTTTTGCTGACAAATGTTACAGATAACACGAGTTGGGTCATCTTTATCGATCTGAAAAAATGCCCAGGCTATGCAAGGCTTAGCACCCATGCGACCTGAAGAGCCACCACGACTTGTGGTGAGAGGCAGAGTTGTGTTTGAGGATGCAGTTGTTGACGTGCTTCCAGTACTACGTCTCTGTCCAGGAAGGCGCAACCTGACCTCGTCGTCACTAGCATCTTCCTCCACCTCCTCTGCTGACCTCATCTCTTGGCTGACTGTGGGTTGACAGTAAGTGGGATCTCCGACCTCATCATCATCACCCTGTGCGTTATCACACCCGTCGTCCTCAGAGCCAACCTGTTCCTGCCCTGACAAAAAACTAAAGTTGTCGCTCCAATCAGGTATTTGAGTTTTATCATCGTCTTCCTCATTGTCTCCACCAACAGGAGTTACAGTTTGGGAATGAGGGTCTACATTATGGTCAGAACCTTCTGCGTCTGGTCCTGGATCCGACTCATAAAGATTCTGGGCATCAGTGCAGATCATTTCCTCGTCTGGATTCACAGAAGCGCTGGAGTCGACCTCTGATTCCAGGCTATAGTATGAGTAAACAGCTCTGCAGACTCAACCATCTGTTCTACCTCATACTCAGACGGGCAGCTGGAGATTTGGGAGCTGTGAGGAAGCAAGTGCGATTTGGGTGACACCTTTGAGGACTGGAGTATTTGTGATGTTGAAGTTGATGTGGAGGAGAGCCCACTTAAAGGAGCACTTGATATCCGTTGAAGCACCTGCTGTTTTTGTGCCTCATCTGGAATTTGTAGCGATTGGCGTGGCCGTAAGAAAGGGATCTTATCACATTGTCCGCTAAAAGAAGTAGACATTTTAGTTTGGCTGGAAGATGGTCTTTCTTCTGCAGATGTTACTGTTGCTTTAACACCTACCCCACGGACACAACCTTTTTTCCCCTTCCCAACACGCCTATTCCCCTTTCCACCAGCAGCAGGCCTTTTTCCACTCATTTTGGTGGTTAACTAATTCACAACTCTGGAGTTGTTTGCACAAAAAAACAATGGATGGTAACCGAGCAGAGCTGAGTGGCCAAACTGTGGAATTAGGCCAAAACTATTGGCTGGGTTAGATGCAGAAAAAAATTATTTTGAATTTGCAACCTGATGGAGGTCAGTATAGATGGACTAATACAAATAGTCCCACAAACTGCTAGAAGCCCAAATATTTTTTCAGAGCTAGATGCAGAAAAAAAATATTTTTAATTTGCAACCTGATGGAGGTCAGTATAGATGGACTAATAGACCAAGTCCCACACACCGCTAGAAGCCCAAATATTTTTTCAGAGCTAGATGCAGAAAAAAATTATTTTTAATTTGCAACCTGATGGAGGTCAGTATAGATGGACTAATAGACCAAGTCCCACACACTGCTAGAAGCCCAAATATTTTTTCAGAGCTAGATGCAGAAAAAAATTATTTTTAATTTGCAACCTGATGGAGGTCAGTATAGATGGACTAATAGACCAAGTCCCACACACCGCTAGAAGCCCAAATATTTTTTCAGAGCTAGATGCAGAAAAAAATTATTTTTAATTTGCAACCTGATGGAGGTCAGTATAGATGGACTAATAGACCAAGTCCCACACACCGCTAGAAGCCCAACTATTTTTTCAGAGCTAGATGCAGAAAAAAATTATATTCAATTTGCAACCTGCTGGAGGTCAGTATAGAAGGACTAATAGAACAAGTCCCACACACTGCTAGAAGCCCAAATATTTTTTCAGAGCTAAATGAAGAAAAAAATTATTTTTAATTTGCAACCTGATGGAGGTCAGTATAGATGGACTAATAGACCAAGTCCCACACACTGCTAGAAGCCCAAATATTTTTTCAGAGCTAGATGCAGAAAAAAATTATTTTTAATTTGCAACCTGATGGAGGTCAGTATAGATGGACCAATAGACCAAGTCCCACACACTGCTAGAAGCCCAAATATTTTTTCAGAGCTAGATGCAGAAAAAAATTATTTTTAATTTGCAACCTGATGGAGGTCAGTATAGATGGACTAATAGAATGATGCTATGCCCAAAAGATTTTACTTCACTAGGTGCAGTAAAAAAATTGGTATTCTATACACAGGTGTTATATCTTGCAACACAGATAGGCTACTCCACTGACTAACACACTCTGCAATAGGCCAAAAAGGATTAGCTTTGCTAGATTCAGCCAAATGCTGTGAAAAAACTTGCACAGCACTGGCACAGACCTGCCTGGCAAAAACTGATAGGAACTCATGTAACCTAGTCCTGAAAAGGACTCCAATTACAATTAGTCTTTACTCCCACAACCTATCTATTTAAGAGCACAGACCTCCCTGATAAAAGTCGTAGGAAATGCTGTAACCTAGTCCTTAAAAGGACTGCAATCACAACTATTCCCTACTCCCAAGCTATCTGTATATTTGTGCGAAAATTGGCTTGAAATTAACAAGGTATAGCGCACACAGCAACAGCGGTGCCGTCTAACACGCAGCTGCAGCAGTGAGAAAATGGTGGCGACGGGGAAAATGGCTTGGTCTTATAGGGCAAGGACATGTGACATACACTGCCAATGACACATGCCCTTGCTTGTGTGAAAAAAAGCACTTCGCTCCGTGTGTGCGCTGCTGATAGGCTGACAGATTGCACCTCCCCACTGCAAATGCGGGAAAGAGAAAAAAAAATGGAGATCTTCATTGTTCCTGCAGAGATCCATCCCCTGCCCCTCCCCCCACCCCGCTGTACACTCAAACTGCGTATTAACATTAATTTTCATCATTACTGAGAAAAAATCCAGTTATGATTTTGGTGCACGAACAGTTATCGAACATAACCTCGAACAGCCGAATTTTTCTCAAATTGTTCGTGTTCGCCGAACGGCTCGAACACCGCCCAAAACAGCTCGAATTTGAGATTGGCGAACAGTTCGAGTAGAACAACGCTCATCTCTAGTCAGAGCATGTTTTCTGTTCCGCTGGGGCAATCATCACTGATAGGCGCACACGCCTCTCCACGGAAAATGCAGACAGACTTACTCTGATTAAATTCAACAAGGACTGGATATCTGCACAGTTTGTAATCCCTCCAGATGACAGTTTGCCAACCTAAATTCTCTAAAAATGCAGATTCATGCTACTGCTGTTAACATCACCACCTTCCCATAAAAACCTGTTTCCTTCCTTTGTCAACCATTTCTCAGCCCATAGGGCTAATTTTTACAAACCCTATGCACATTATGCAGTGGACAAATCTGGAATGTACAATGGTCCTGCAAAACTAATATTTGTCATTGGAGGCCCTTGTCACAGGTTGTGTCACATTGTGACTGAGATAGGGATATATATTCAATAGAAATGTACTGTCAGTCACCCTATTTGGCTTGTACCACATTGTGACTGAGATAGGAGATACATATTCAATAGAAATTTACACTGACTGTTGATAAGTGACTGAAGGCCATCTGAAAACTTGAATTGAGGGCCACAACTACTTCAGTACTCCATCGTAGATAATGTTTGTCCAGGGAGGCCCTTGTCATGGAATCTTCCTGCACCTATGACACAGACCCCAGGAGTAATTTTTGGAAATATGATGCACATTCTGCACTGGACCATGTAGTAGAGTATCAAGAAGTCTTCTCTTCCTATATAATCTGGGGAATATATTGACAATTAAAATCTCTAAGCCATTTGGAGAAGCTTCTCCAACCCATCCTGGAGGGGGGGCACCATATATCCTTTGCCCATTGATTTGCACAAGTGATATATTTGAGCTCGTCATCCAGTTTACTAGTGCAGCTTTATTTTTTCCGGTTCACAGAGTTAAGCAAAACCTGAGGATCGCAGACCGCACTCACTACTACCTTCTAGTACTCCATGTCCCTTGGCCTTTTCCTCTGTAGTTTCTGCCCTTAAATTCATTAAATAATACAGTGAGGACCCTACAATATGAATACGTGAGGGCACTCTCAAATATACACAAGAGGCATCTCCAAAATTTCTAGAGCACACTTCAAAATGTATGTTACAGGGCCACACGAGGGCTCTCACAAAACTCAGCTTTCCTGCCTAATGCAGGCCCACTGGAAATTTGAATTTAAGGCCGCAGTATCACATGGTGGTGGAGGAAGAGGAGGGTAAAGCCCAACGCTACAATGGGCACATTGTAAACTGCTATGGAATATGTATTCCCCTATCTGAGTGTCAATGATGGAGGGACCGCCCAAATATCTAAGTAACAGCTGTCCCTCCAAAACGCATGTTACAGAGCCACCTGAGGCTTCTCTGGTCAAAGATCAACATACCTTCTGGTATGTTCTAGCTGTGCTTGTAAAGTCCTGAGGAATAGCGAAACAAAAATGATGTGTGACAGAGGGACCTACAAAATGTATGAGTCAGGGTCCTCCTAATTGTAAAAGGCGAAAAAAAGCCACAACAGTATGTGTGAACAAATGCTGAAAGGGATATTTTTTGGTTTCTCTGGTTTATTTAGCCTTATATACAAGTGATTACGTAGGGAAAATTGTTTCTTAACCCTTTTGGCCTGTTAAATGCAATTTAGGTAAGGTTTGGTAGTTGTTCTTGTGTGTCTGTAAAAGTAGCGTAATACTGCGACAAACTTATTCCCAGAAGCCATATGTGAGTCAGAAATGCAAGCAGGCACATTCTCCAGGCTCTTCACATTCTGTTTCATCACTTTCCCATCCATTTCAGCCTTTTCCTCAGGCCCCCAGACCTCTTTGTAGGGTCAAGCAGAAAATTACTCACATTTCCCATTGACTTACATTGTACTCGCTATTCGGAATGAATACGCGATTATTACAAAATACTCGTTACGAGTATAGCGATTACGAATATTACGGTACTCGATCATCACTATGGATGACTATTTGAATCCATAAAAAAATTTCAATGCTTTTTTGGAGTGTAATATACAACCAAAATTTAACAGAAAGCATTTACTACTCTATGGATGACTAATTGAATCCAGAACAATTTTGAACATTTTTTTGGAATGTTATATACCACCGAAATTTAATAGAAAGCACGTAATACTCTACGGATGACAATCTTGTCAATTTTTTCTTCCTAAAAGAAAGCAATGTGGTCATGTGCAGCAGATATATCTTTATCAATGGACAGCAAACCCCTAAGCCCTGCCTAGAGGCTGTATTCTGCCACTCTCCCTTCTCCTGCAACTGTCCCTCCCTAGGCTAAATGCAAAATGTATCTGATACAAATAACAAAGCACAAGGTTATCCCTTGCCCTTAGAAGGACTATTAGTATGATGGTTCAGCTTCAGCACCAGTATTAACCCTAGAGGACTCTGATTTGTTAAACTGTGCGCACACAGGCCTGGACAACCACTCTCTCCCTCCAATAAGAACTGTCCCTGTGCTGTGCAATGGCGTCAGTGTGACGAGCCTGGTGGTGCCTATTCTTTTATAACCCCTGATGATTTAATACGGCCAGCCAATCACAGTAATGGCAGTACCAAGATGGCTACGGAATTACAGTGACTGTCAGGCAATCCCCACATGTTTATTGGTTGTATAACAAGTGCCAAACATGGGGGGCAGGGATTCGAGCTTCAAATCCGAGCACTGTTTAACGCTCGCTGAATGCCAAGCTCATCCGAGCACCCAAACACTCGAGTGATATCCGAGTATCACCAAATACATTCGCTCATCCCTATTTAGAGATCGTGAAAACCAGTTTGGCTCATGAATGCATTTATACTACTGTGGGGCATTAATCCCCTTAACAGTTAAGTCAAAAGGGTTATATAGATTATAAGGGTAATAAAGGCTAACTTATGCTTGCTTAATGGACCTAGCAGAATTATTTTGGTAGGTCGGGGAAGACAGAAAGTATTCGCAATGAAACCGTTACAATAATTTCAGCTTGTGTTTGGGCCATCATTCTTTCCATACGATAGATTGTGGCTATCTCTGCAAACTATTCTTCCAGGGACGGGGGGGGTCCGCCGACTTACAGCTAGTATTTTTTATCAGTTGGTAGTACTTCATATGTGCCAAGTTTGACATTACTCTATAAGAGTTACATTTATGTTCTTGATGTCTCAAATTATTTTATGCCTCTTGAGGTTAGTCATTTTTGTTAAAAAAAAGCCCTAAAAGCATTAGTGCAAACCTAGTGAGGCCCAAACCTTTGGAGTTTGAGTTAAACATTTGTGGGCTTCTTACATAGTCTGAAATATTCTAAATAATCTATAACTGTTTGTAGAGAATTACATTAATACTGAAATGTATTACAAGAAAAAAATATTCTTTCTTAATCTAAAGAACTGTTCATTTTATAGATGCATTTTTTTTAAAACTAAACCTTTGGTAAATTTAAAATCCACTCATAAAATCTATATAAAAAATAAAATAACTAAAATCTAGAAAAACTATGACATTTTGAATTGTCATTTACTGTTATATTAGATTCTTTTGAGACAGTTTATGCTACATCTCAGACGTCTCATTAATTGTATTTCTTGGATGTATTGCTAATAGCAAAATGTCAGAAGAAAACTATTACTATCTTTTGGTAATGTTTTATAAATGAAAATGTGAAAATAAATGTGAAATAAATTTGAATGTACCTACTATGCACAGTTCTCCTGGGGATAAACAAAAGGCACATTCCCAACTGCTTTCTCCCAAGGTCCTATCTATCACCGTTAATGATTGACAACATAAAGCCCAGCCATGGACACCTGTCTATCTAGCTGTAGGTAGTGAGATAGTGCAAGTAATTACTGGTGGGTTTTTTTTAATAGGAAGAAATGATTCTACTGGAAAAAAAACATCTCTTTGAATAATAAACCGTCAAGAAGCTTTTTATGAGCATGTTAGTAAAAGCTACTTTGGTTTTATTGAATTTATCAAGGAAAAAAATACTATTACATTGTCACAGTTAGTCTAATTAATAACAAACTAAATTAAATAAATATATAAAAATATCTTTTTCTATTTTAAGTTGTAAGAAATAGTAACATCATATATTCTTCTAAGAATATATATATATATATATATATATTTATATTTATATCCATTTGAGCAGTTTTTAAATAACTTTAATAACATGTTATCTCTGAATGGGTCTTTATACTGGAGCCGTGTAGACTTGTTCACTTAGGACTTTGACCAATCACATTCAGAGTTGCCCCACAGTTTATATTGTCTTATGTCATATAGGCCAGTTAGCTGTGAGCATTAGGTTTGAAAGGGGTTAAATCTCGATATTCCTAATTGGGGGGGGTGGAACCAAGGAAATAGGTGGGATGTGAGGCAAGCAAGGGGGAAGGGGAGAAGTGAATATAATGAGGGTGGAGAGGGGGGTGGGGATAGTACAGTTAGATCGTTAGAGAAGAATAGGATGCTAAATAACCCCAAAGTTTTATCTTGCATGCTGACCAACGCAAGAAGCCTGACCAATAAGGCGGATGAGCTGCAGGCGCTTATATCGGAGGAGAGGTATGACATCGTAGGTATAACAGAGACTTGGCTAGACGATAGCTACGACTGGGCGGTAAATTTATTAGATTATAGTTTATTTAGAAGGGACCGGAAACAGGGGAAAGGCGGAGGAGTCTACTTATATGTAAAGTCATGTCTAAAACCCAGACTAAGGGAAGATATAGGAGAGGGAGAAGAGGGGGTAGAGTCCATGTGGGTAGAGATAGAGGGAACTAAAAATAATAATAAAATATTACTGGGGGTCTGCTATAAGCCACCAAATATAACAGAGGAGAATGAGAATCTGCTATTAGGACAAATAGACAAAGTAGCAAAACATAATGAAGTGATTGTAATGGGGGATTTCAACTACCCGGATATTGACTGGGAAACAGAAACCTGTAGATCTCAGAAAGGAAAAAGGTTCTTGACAAATATTAAAGATAATTATCTCTCCCAACTAGTGCAGGAACCAACGAGAGTGAAGGCCGTGTTGGACTTAATATTGACTAATAGGCCTGATAGAATAACTGAGGTACAGATAGGGGGGCACCTAGGTAATAGCGACCATAATATTATCGACTTCAAAATGCCCTTCAGTAGGGTTATCAATAAGGGAACAACAAAAACATTAAACTTTAGGAGGGCGAAGTTTGATCAGCTGAAAGAAAGCCTTCAACTTATTGACTGGGACAAAGTTCTTAATCAAAGGAATACGAATAGTAAATGGGAAACCTTCAAAAGAATTCTGAATACTCAGTGCGAGAGGTATATACCGTATGGGAATAAAAGGGCCAGAAATAAGAGGAAACCAATATGGTTGAACAAGAACGTAAAAGGGGCGTTAAAAAGCAAAAAAGAGGCATTCAAGAGATTAAAACAGGAAAACAGTAAGGAGGCACTAATGTGTTACAAGGAAAAAACGAGAACCTGTAAAAAACAAATAAAAATAGCGAAGGAGGAAACAGAGAGACGTATTGCTAGGGAAAGTAGATCAAATCCCAAACTGTTCTTTACGTATATAAATAGTAAAAGGATTAAATCGGATAATATTGGACCGATAAAAAGTGAGGAAGGCAAAATCATAGAGAAAGATGAGGATAAAGCTAATCTATTAAATAATTTTTTTTTGACAACTTTCACAAAGGAAATCGAACTAACAGGAGAAATGAGACGTGACAAACTTAATCCTCCACTAAGTATGACAAATCTAACCCAAGCTGGGGTACAGAAACGCCTCAGTAACATTAAAATAAACAAATCACCAGGACCTGATGGCATACACCCACGGGTACTAAGGGAACTAAGTAATGTGATAGACAGACCGTTATATCTTATATTTAAGGACTCTGTTGAGACTGGGTCTGTGCCACTTGATTGGCGACCGGCGAATGTAGTGCCAATATTCAAAAAGGGAGCGAAAAGTGACGCCGGAAACTATCGGCCGGTGAGTCTGACGTCCGTTGTGGGCAAAATTTTTGAAAGCTTCATTAAAGAGGCAATTACGGAGCATCTTGATGCTAATAATCTTTTAATCCCGAACCAACATGGATTCATGAGGAATCGCTCCTGCCAAACAAACCTGATTGACTTCTATGAGGAGGTTAGCTCTCGAGTAGATCAGGGGGAACCAGTGGATGTCGTGTATCTCGACTTCTCAAAAGCGTTCGATAGCGTGCCACATAATAGGTTGGTATACAAAATGAGAATGATGGGGCTGGGGGAAAATGTCTGCAAGTGGGTAGCTAACTGGCTAAAGGATAGAAGGCAGAGGGTGGTTATAAATGGAATATACTCAGATTGGGTAAGCGTCACTAGTGGGGTACCACAGGGGTCTGTACTAGGCCCAATGTTATTTAATATCTTTATTAACGACATAGTCAACGGGATAAATAGTAAAATATCAATATTTGCAGATGACACAAAGTTATGTAAAACAATTAATACAAAAGAGGACAGTGCATACCTACAGAGGGATTTGGATAAGCTGGGTAGGTGGAGCATTAAATGGCAAATGAGGTTTAACGAAGAGAAATGTAAGGTCATACATATGGGAAGGAAAAATGGAAGTCACCAGTACTCACTGAATGGGAAATCATTGGGGAATTCAGAGATGGAGAAGGACTTGGGCATCTTGATTGATAGCAAACTAAATTGGAGTGCCCAAAGTCAGGCCGCTGCTGTAAGGGCAAACAGGGTAATGGGATGTATCAGAAGAGTTATAGCTGCAAAGGATGAGAACATTGTTCTTCCACTGTACAAAGCACTGGTCAGACCACACTTGGAATACTGTGCTCAGTTATGGGCCCCAATATATAGAAAGGATATAAATGAGCTTGAAAAGGTACAAAGGAGGGCAACAAAATTAATAAAGGGAATGGAGGGACTGCAATACCCAGAGAGGTTGGCAAAACTAGAACTATTCAGCCTGGAAAAGAGAAGGTTGAGGGGGGACATAATAAATGTGTACAAATATGTTAGGGGACAGTATAGAGATCTTGCCCGGGATTTGTTCAAAAGGAGGGATATTACGGTAACAAGAGGGCACTCATTAAGACTGGAAGAGAAAAGGTTTCAGCACCAGCATAGGAAGGGGTTCTTTACGGTAAGAGCAGTGAGAATATGGAATTCACTGAGTGAGGAGACGGTAATGTCGGATTCACTACACCAGTTCAAGCGGGGACTGGATGCATTTCTAGATACCAGGCAGATTTCAGCATATACTTAAAAATAAAATAAAATAGTAGGTTGATACAGGGATTTCTTCTGACTGCTGGTTTCAGAGTCGGGAGGGAATTTTTCCTCAGGTGAAGATTGGCCAAATCATTTGGGGTTTTTGCCCTCCTCTGGATCAACTTTAGCAATTACAGAACTAAAAGGTCGAACTTGATGGACGCAAGTCTTTATTCGGCTTTACAAACTATGTTACTATGTTACTATGTTACTATGGATTTTAAAGAAGAGAAAGGTTACAGTAATTCATGCTTGTGGTGTAAATATTCTTATTATTACAGTTTAGTGATTTGTTAAAAAAATTGCTTAGCTCAATTTTCATGATATGTTCTTTTTAAAGTGAATGTCCCATTAGGATCAACTTTCCTAAGCCACCTATATGGACATTTACCGTAGGTCATAAGAAGCTGAATAAAATGATATATTGATATCTGTGATCCGGTGTGCCATTCCAGAGCAATTAACATATTTCTTAAAATGTACATTAGATGTTTAGATCTATGGGCCAGACATAGCCCTCTCTGAAAATCTACCTTCAGTGTTAATATTAAATGAAAGGGGCTTTACTACTGTGAGGTATGTGATGACTGACAGTATGCTCTCCTGATCTACACGTCTCAAACTGCCTCCTAGAGTTGGATTCTCAGGAAGTCCTTTGTCCGGCCCATAGATGTTAACAACTCAATTACATATTAAGAAAAACATGGAATCTGGAACAAGACATCGGTTGGCAGATATCAAGGTTTCATTTTTTTCCGCTTCCTATGATCTACGTGCCCATCTACAGTACAGACCAAAAGTTTGGACACACCTTCTCATTTAAATATTTTTCTGTATTTTCATGACTATGAAAATTGTACATTCACACTGAAGGCATCAAAACTATGAATTAACACATGTGGAATTATATACTTAACAAAAAAGTGTGAAACAACAGAAAATATGTCTTATATTCTAGGTTCTTCAAAGTAGCCACCTTTTGCTTTGATGACCGCTTTGCACACTCTTGGCATTCTCTTGATGAGCTTCAAGAGGTAGTCACCGGAAATGGTTTTCACTTTACAGGTGTGCCCTGTCAGGTTTAATAAGTGTGATTTCTTGCCTTATAAATGGGGTTGGGACCATCAGTTGTGTTGTGCAGAAGTCAGGTGGATACACAGCTGATAGTCCTACTGAATAGACTGTTAGAATTTGTATTATGGCAAGAAAAAAAGCAGCCAAGTAAAGAAAAACGAGTGGCCATCATTACTTTAAGAAATGAAGGTCAGTCAGTCCGAAAAATTGGGAAAACTTTGAAAGTGTCCCCAAGTGCAGTTGCAAAAACCATCAAGCGCTACAAAGAAACTGGCTCACATGAGGACCGCCCCAGGAAACGAAGACCAAGAGTCACCTCTGCTTCTGAGGATAAGTTTATCCGAGTCACCAGCCTCAGAAATCGCAGGTTAACAGTAGCTCAGATTAGAGACCAGGTCAATGCCACACAGAGTTCTAGCAGTAGACACACCTCTACAACAACTGTTAAGAGGAGACTTTGTGCAGCAGGCCTTCATGGTAAAATAGCTGCTAGGAAACTGCTGCTAAGGACAGGCAACAAGCAGAAGAGACTTGTTTGGGCTAAAGAAAACAAGGAATGGACATTAGACCAGTGGAAATCTGTGCTTTGGTCTGATGAGTCCAAATTTGAGATCTTTGGTTCCAACCACCGTGTCTTTGTGTGACGCAGAAAAGGTGAACGGATGGACTCTACATGCCTGGTTCCCACCGTGAAGCATGGAGGAGGAGGTGTGATGGTGTGGGGGTGCTTTGCTGGTGACACTGTTGGGGATTTATTCAAAATTGAAGGCATACTGAACCAGCATGGCTACCACAGCATCTTGCAGCGGCATGCTATTCCATCCAGTTTGCGTTTAGTTGGACCATCATGTATTTTTCAACAGGACAATGACCCCAAACACACCTCCAGGCTATGTAAGGGCTATTTAACCAAGAGGGAGAATGATGGGGTGCTACGCTAGATGACCTGGCCTCCACAGTCACCAGACCTGTACCCAATCGAGATGTTTTGGTGTGAGCTGGACCACAGAGTGAAGGCAAAATGGCCAAAAAGTGCTAAGCATCTCTGGGAACTCCTTCAAGATGTCAGGGTTACTAGCGGGGTGCCTCAAGGGTCTGTCTTGGGCCCTATAT
Organism: Phyllobates terribilis; assembly: GCF_046119375.1. Lineage (NCBI taxonomy): Eukaryota > Metazoa > Chordata > Amphibia > Anura > Dendrobatidae > Phyllobates > Phyllobates terribilis. Next base: position 292,282,364 of record NW_027362769.1, read on the forward strand.
TATTTAATATATTTATTATTGATCTAGTGGAAGGGTTGCATAGTAAAATAGCAATATTTGCAGATGATACTAAACTTTGTAAAGTAGTTAATACAGATGAGGATAGGGCACACCTACAGGAGGATTTAGATAAATTGGGGAGTTGGGCCAAAAAATGGCAAATGGGGTTCATTGACGATAAATGTAAGGTTATGCACATGGGAAAGAAAAACAGCAGTCACCCATACATATTAAATGGGAAACCGTTGGGGAAATCTGACATGGAGAAGGACCTGGGCGTCTTGGTTAATAGCAAATTAAATTGGAGTGCCCAGTGTCAGGCAGCAGCTGCGAAGGCAAATAGAGTCATGGTATGCATCAGAAGAGGAATAGGGGCATATGATGAGAACATTGTTCTTCCTCTGTATAAAGCGCTGGTAAGGCCGCACTTAGAATATTGTGCACAGTTCTGGGCTCCGGTGCTCAGGAAAGACATATTGGAGCTAGAGAGGGTACAAAGGAGGGCGACTAAGGTAATAAAGGCAATGGAGGGACTAGAATACCCAGAGAGGTTGTCAAAATTAGGCCTATTTACGTTGGAAAAGAGAAGGCTTAGGGGAGACCTCATAAACATGTATAAATACATCAGGGAGCAGTACAGAGATCTCTCCCATGACCTGTTTATACCAAGGATGGTGACAAAGACGAGGGGGCACACTATGCATCTGGAGGAAAGGAGGTTCCTGCACCAGCATAGAAGGGGATTCTTTACGGTCAGAGCCGTGAGACTCTGGAACTCTCTGGGAGAGGAAGTGGTGATGTCCAACTCACTTAATGAGTTCAAGAGAGGCCTGGACGCCTTTCTGGAGAACAATAAAATTACATCTTATGCTTAGTGATAGTTAATTAATCCAGGGATTTAATCTGACTGCCAGATTGGTGTCGGGAAGTGAATTTTTCCTCAATGATGTAAATTGGCCTATACCGCATGTTTTTTTTTTGCCTTCCCCTGGATCAACGCTGCGGAATAGCTGCAGTGCACAAGAAATAGGCTGAACTGGATGGACGCTTGTCTTTTTTCGGCCTTATAAACTATGTAACTATGTAACTATATAAGATTGTTGGAAGACCATTTCCGGTGACTACCTTTTGAAGCTCATCAAGAGAATGCCAAGAGTGTGCAAAGCAGTCATCAAAGCAAAAGGTGACTACTTTGAAGAACCTAGAATATAAGACATAGTTTCTGTTCTTTCACACTTTTTTGTTAAGTATATAATTCCACATGTGTCAATTCATAGTTTTGATGCCTTCAGTATGAATGTACAATTTTAAAAGTCATGAAAATACAGAAAAACCTTTAAATGAGATGGTGTGTCCAAATTTTGGTCTGTACTATATATATATATATATATATATATATATATACACACAAACACACTGAGTAAAATAAGTATTTGATACACTGGTGATTTTTCAAGTTTTCTCAACTGCAAAGAATGGAGAGGTCTGTAATTTTTATCGTAGGTACACTTCTACTGTGAGAGACAGAATTTAAGAATAAAGACCAGAAAATCATATTGTATGAGTTTTAAATAATTAAATTGCATTTTATTTCAAGAAATAAGTATTTGATCACTTACCAACCAGCAAGAATTCTGGCTCTCACAGACCGGTTAGTTTTTCTTTAAGAAGCGCTTATACTCTGCACTCATTACCTGTATTAATTGCACCTGTTTGAACTTGTTACCTGTATAAAAGACACCTGTCCACACAATCAATCACACTCCAACCTCTGCACCATGGCCAAGACCAAAGATTTGTCTAAGGACAACAGAGACAAAATTGTAGACTTGCACAAGGCTGGGATGGGCTACAGGACAATAGGCAAGCAGATTATTTTCCCCACTGTATATGTATACATATCTAGTGAGTAGTTTCAATCGCTCATAAAAAAAAGTTTTTGCTTGTACGTAATAGCTGCATTTTTTGACTTATGAAACAGATTGCCTTTTTTATATTTTTACAAGTTTTATTGAACGTTTTTTTACTTTGTCACACTGTGGTAATTGAATACCGTGCACTAGTCCTGTAGATTTTACACTGAGACATCCTATTTTAAGTTTGACATTCAAAATATAGGATGCAAGGGATGAATATCATGATTTGCCCCTATTATCTCTTGGGAATGGTCTGCAAACAATAAGTAGTTAAGTCACACATCTAAAGTACAATTTTTTTTTTAATTTTGCTGACTTTTTTCATGAAAAAAGTAACAATTCTAGTGGAGGTGATTGTTAGAGCTTGATACCTTACACATTTGGAGGGATATGTTAGAGATCTTAATAGCTATTAAAATATAATAAAAAAAAGCTGCTGGTACCTGGTAACACCACAATTTTACCAACCTGTAGAATCAGATTGCCTAGTCATTTATAATGAATGCTGTAAAAATAAAACACAAAAAAAAATAGAGGACTAGGACTTTTTTTGCAATTTTGCAACACTTGGAATTTTTTTCCCACTTTTCAGTGCATCACATGATATAATGGATGGTGTAATTCAAAACAACAACTAGTCCCGGCTATGTCACCAGAAAAATAAAAAAGTCATAGCTGTAAAAATAAGGGGAGGAAAAAAACAAAGCTCAAAAATGGAAAATCGACGTCTGGAAGGGGTTAAAGAGTAACTGTGGCTTGAACTAACTATTCAGAATAAGATGTCCTGTGTGTATACATGAGAAATAACACCATATGTTGAAATTAGGTGACATATATCCTGCATTCTTGCCAGTTTTCCCCTTTGCCCGCTTGTCCTATCAGTAATTTTGCAATCCACTGGAAGCTGGATTGTTGGGAGGAGCTAAGTTGCTGGGTTTTCTCCCATAGACAGCATAGCACAGAGAAAGAAATCCTTGTTCTTAATTAATTTCTTATATTATGGATACATGCTGCAACAACATGGAGAACATTATACAGCACAGCTGAGCTGTGTTGATCTGAATTAAGCTCTGATGTAATTTAAAACACTTGTTATAGAGTTCTGCATAATGTTTTTCTGTCTTTCTCCTTCCCTGCTAGTCATTCCTACGGTTACCATTTCTCTTCATAAAGAATGATGGGCTGAGTTATATGACACCTGCAGTCCATTACCTCTGTGCAAGACAAACTTGAGCTGCTTTTTCAGGATGGATGAAAAGGTCATGAGGCAGGGGTATTGAAGAAGTGTCTGAAAAGTGGTGGAAGACAGCTGATTTGTCTGATAAAATTCAAAATAAAGTTTCTTATGATTGCTAGTGATGAGTGATCACTAAAATGCTCGGGTACTAGTTGCTCGGGTCGAGCAAATTGGAATACTCGGGTGCTCGACCCAAGCAACGAGCCCAATGTAAGTCTATGGGAAACTCGAGCATTTTTCAGGCGGCTCCCCCCGGAGGTCTGCAGAGGGCCTAAAAATTGCCCAAATCGATGGCAAGAGTGCTCAAATGACATGGGAACAGCATGGGGAAGATCCCTGGAAGCATCTCTGACTCCCAGATCACTGCTGTCAGCAACGTGGTCAGATTATTACGCCATTTTTACGGACTCACAATAAAACATACAAAAACGAAACCAAAATCGATTTTCCTGGGAAATATGTTAAGGAACATCCTTTCCAGGGTAATGACTTGTATATAAGGCAAAATAAATAACCAAAAACGAAAATACTCCTCCACAACTTGGGCTATGTTCACACGTAGCGTTTTTGATGCGTTTTTGCACTTTTGAATTGCTTTCAACCAAGACAAATGCATTCACCAGGAAATTTCATTTTAACATTTTACAACCTTATCTGGACATGTGGTGTGTGACTCATCATCAGACACATGCATACAGTGCTGAAAAGGCATAGGAATAGCATGGGGAAGACCTCTGGAAGCATCTCTGAATCCCAGGTCACTGCCTAAAAGTATGCCCATCATAAGTGATCCTTGGCGCATGCGAAGATGCCTCTCGCCATGCACCTGTTGTTGCAGACTTGCAACAATCACCGTCCACGTCCCACTGCAGCGTTCAGTTGTCCCTACCTCATTCCTTGGAATGCAAGCGCAAGTATGCAGGCAGCCATCTACCCACTCACAGGCTGCAATATTATACTGCCAAATTTTTGACAGCTGCTTGCGCTTGAAATGTGGCCTTTTAGGCTCGTGGAGGCAGAAACTTTTCACAACCTCATGCCGGCGGCGGCCGGGTGTCCATACTCGGTCCCCAGCCACCACTATATTTCCCGGTATCGCCTCCGCCTTCCACAAGCACGGGTCCCAAAACATTACCCTTGCCCTCCCCAGTGCACTTACTGGGAAGGACCGCCTAACCACAAACACTTGGACAGGTGAATGTGGCCAGGGATGGTACGGAGCCAGTCCACAACTTTCTTTTGCTGAGAGTTGTATTTAGCTCGGTGAAAGGACTGGCATAGAGGAAAACTGTATGTACCCTGCGTGTCATTTCTCCTAGGAAGTCCTCTAAAGCTGCTTGCGCTTGAAATGTGGCCTGAACATTACTGCTGGTACTTTTCTGTGGGAATTTGCTTGCCTGGAATATTTCCAGCAAACTATGGTATGACGCCATGGTATTAGCACTACCACCAGTACCAGTAGCGAAGCCATCCCCAATTTCCTTCTCAGGAATTTTATTTCGTAGACTGAGTGGCAGCCCAAATACATTTTCTCACAAAGGAGCTGAAGATAGAGTGGCAGTAGGTGCAAGTTTCTCCAGCCTGTTAGATATTAGAGGGTAAACGGCAGCACATTGGATCAATGGTTAGCACTGAAGCCTTGCAGCGCTGGGATCCTGGGTTCAAATCCCAGCAAGGACAACATCTGGAAGAACTTTGTATGTGCTCCCCATGTTTGCGTCTGTTTCCTCCTCAGTAAAAAAGCAGCCATAGAGTGTCTGGGAACCTTCCAACACACTTTTCTTAGCCAGGACTGCTTCTTGGCAGGGTTGGACGGTCCCACCAGAGAATCCTCTGGTGTGCCTTGGCTTCTACCTCAGGAGAGTTCATGATAGCGCTAACTTTGCAGCTGCTATGGGGCTCTTGAGTGGGTGAGAAAGGTTAGCCCTCAGAATCAAATCCTCTGGTGGGCACAATGTTTTCAATCTGAAACAGCTTCTCAGTGGGTGTTGTATTTCACCACAGCCATATTCTTTAGCTCGGTGAAAGGACTGGCATAGAGGGAAACCGTATCTACCCCGGCTGTCATTTCTCTGTCACCAGGTTCCGCCCATTGCCACACACGACCATGCCTGGCTGTATGTTCAGCGGTGAGAGCTACAGATCAGGCTGCTGTGTTACAGCTTTCAACAACTCTGCAGCGCTTGGTGGTTTGTCACCTAAGCATTAAGCATGTCATAATCAGCACAGCCTGTTGCTGCTTGGCCAAGGCAATGCTGCAGTGCTGTCAGCTTGTGACTGATGTGATCATTTCGGAGATAGAGGAGGAGGTGCATGAGCTGAACTATATGATTACATTGAGGTTAAATTATTGACGCTGTTTTTTTTACTAAAGAAAGATCCTATTGTTTTGTTTTTTTTACCTTATTTTTTAAGACAAATGCATTGACCGGGAAATGTTGTTTTAACATTTTACAACCTTATCTGGCAATGTGGTGTGTGACACATCATCAGACACATCCTTTTTTATTTATGATGGAGGGACTCTGAAAGTCATAAAACCTATTTTTACAGGGACATCAGACGGCCCTTACTATACAAGGTACGACATGTTCCCATTAGAAAGGAGAGGGTCTGCTATACAGTTATAGGGTATGCAGTGAGTCCAACGGCTGACCAAATTTAGGAAAAACCTCACTAAGAATTTAAAGACACATAGAGCAGGGCCACAGTAACAAGGTACGACATGTTCCCATTAGAAAGAAGAGGGTTTGCTATACAGTTATAGGGTATGCAGTGAGTCCAACGGCTGACCAATTTTAGGAAAAAGGCCACTAAGAATTTAAAGACACAAAGAGCAGAGCCACAGTAACAAGGTACGACATGTTCCCATTAGAAAGGAGAGGGTCTGCTATACAGTTATAGGATATGCAGTGAGTCCAACGGCTGACCAATTTTAGGAAAAACCCCACTAAGAATTTAAAGACACATAGAGCAGGGTCACAGTAACAAGTACGACATGTTCCCATTAGAAAGGAGAGGGTCTGCTATACAGTTATAGGGTATGCAGTGAGTTCAATGGCTGATCAATTTTAGGAAAAACCCCACTAAGAATTTAAAGACAAACTGAGCAGTGCCACAGTAACAAAGTAGGACATGTTCCCATTAGAAAGGAGAGGGTCTGCTATACAGTTATTGGGTATGCAGTGTGTCCAACTGCTGACCAATTTTAGGAAAAACCCCACTAAGAATTTAAAGACTCATGGAGCAGGGCCACAGTAACAAGTATGACATGTTCCCATTAGAAAGGAGAGGGTCTGCTATACAGTTATAGGGTATGCAGTGAGTCCAACGGCTGACCAATTTTTGGAAAAACCCCATTAAGAATTTAAAGACACACTGAGCAGGGTCAAAGTAACAAGGTACGACATGTTCCCATTAGAAAGGAGAGGGTCTGCTATACAGTTATAGGGCATGCAGTGAGTCCAACGGCTGATCAAATTTAGGAAAAACCTCACTAAGAATTTAAAGACACATAGAGCAGGGTCACAGTAACAAGGTACGACATGTTCCCATTGGAAAAGAGAGGGTCTGCTATACCGTTATAGGGTATGCCGTGAGTTCAACGGCTGACCAATTTTAGGAAAAACCCCACTAAGAATTTAAAGACACACAGAGCAGGGCCACAGTAATGACAAATTCCCATTAGAAAGGAGAGAGTCTCCCATAGTGTTGGCCTATGCAGTGAATGTAAGGGCTGCCAAAAATTTGGAGGCACTTCAATGCCCCTTGGAAGAGACATGGAGGAGCGTCTCCTAAAAAAATGTTTCCATTAGAAAGGAGTGGGCCTCCTATACTTGTAATGCCCATGCACTAAGTGTGTGGGCAGACAAACATTTACCCCTGGAGGGTATACATGAACATACTGTATAAAAAAAAATTTTCACGGGCATCATAAACACCCTTTAAAAAAATGATGTGGGTGTTGCATCATGGACCATGGTCACCCTGGTGATATGGTGGTGGAGGATGAGGAGAAGGAGGAGGACAAGAGCAAATAGACAAAATCAGGAAGCTTGTTACGCTGTTATCATTCGATGGTGTTGAGAAGTCTGGCCCAATCCTGCCCTTGTTCATTTTTATAAGAGTCAGCCTGTCAGCATTTTCAGTTGACAGGCGGATGCGCTTATCAGTTATAATTCCACCAGCGGCACTAAAAACCCGCTCTGATAAAACGCTGGCGGCATAGCAGGCCAGGACCTCCAAGGCATAGAGAGCCTGTTCACAATAATTATAAGGCACAGAGGAATCACGGAGGATGTTGGTACGGTCAGCAAGGTACTCCCTCAGTATCTTCCCAAACTTTGCACTCCTTGTGAGAGTACCCCACGTCTCAGTGCCTATGCGATGGTAGGGTCTGAGAAAACTCTCCCAGAACTTTGACAGTTTTCCCCTGCCTCTGCTGGATTAAAGTTGTGTCTCTCTCACCTGTACTCCTTGGTTGTCCAAGGAAGTGTGCCCTCTGCCGCCAGATTTTTCAGATGGGAATTTTTTTAATAGTTCCGCAAAAAGGGCCTTCTGGTACTGCCCCATTTTTGAAGACCTGTCCGCCTCAGGAATTAATAAAGTTCTCCCAGTAGCGTGAGTCTAGAAGTGTCACCAACCAGCAATGACTGTCACCCAAAATTTTGAGAATGCGAGGTTCATGGGAAAGGCAGCGTAACATAAACTCAGACATGAGAGCCAGACTACTAACAGGCAAGACTTCCGTGTCCTCACCAAGAGGATGACTGACCATACTCTCCTCCTTCTCCTCCTCCTCTCTGTCCTCTGGCCATCCACGCTGAACAGACGGTATGACAGCTGTGCAGGTAGTACCGTCTATAGTGCATGAAACTAGCTCCTGTCCTTCCTCCTCCTCTTCCTCATTGTCACCCAAACCACTTTGGGATGAGATGAGGCTTGGCTGTGTGTAATCACCCTGTATGGTTCCTTGCTCCATCTCATCGTGCTCCACCTGCAATGCATCCTCTTTGATTGTGAGCAGAGAGCATTTCAGAAGACAGAAAAGCGGGATGGTGATGCTAATTATGGCATCATCGCCGCTCACCATTTTGGTGGAGTAGTCAAAGTTTTGGAGGATGGTACATATGTCTGACATCCATATCCACTCCTGAGGTCTTATGTGTGGAGTCTGAACTGAATACTGATGGCCTTGTTGATGCTGATACTCAACAACTGCCCTCTTCTACTCACAAATCTTTCCCAACATCTGCAGTGTAGAGTTCCAACACGTGGAGACATCACACACCAGTCTGTGAGCCGTAAGCTGCAAATGCTGCTAAAACACTGCTAGGGTGGCGGAAGCTGTAGCTGACTTTCTAAAATATGCACACAGGTGGCATACTTTAACAAGCAGATCCGGCAGCTCCGGGAAGGATTTGAGAAACCACTGGACCACGAGGTTAAGAACATGGGCCAGGCATAGTACATGTGAGCTCCTGACGAAACTGCAGCAGCGGTGAAACGTGCGTCGAGGTAGCAAGTGAGCCATCCAAGACCACATTTCTATGTCTACAGGTAATATACCTTTCTAAATTGTATATTCTGGCACTGCCCTTAGAATACTATTAATGGTACCATTCTAATTGGACCTAATATAGAGAATATAAGGAAGGTTCCTATATCTTTTCTATATTACTAAAACTCTTTACTTTGGACTATAGATTTAGGGTAGAAACAACATAGTGGTCTGGCTCATAGGTCTCATTTAGAAACCTTTTGTACTAAAGTTTATGTCCTGTATCCATATGTATGAGAATATCTATACCACAACATATTTTAATTATTTTATTAAATAAACTTTTTTTGAAATATAAATTATTGTGATCTATTGCTCCCTCCTTGCCTCTATAAGTAACTATGTCCTAGTTGGAGGGGATCCTCCTCATCATCTCTAGGCTCTCTTTTTATTAGATAGTACATGTGTGAGCTCGCCTCAGAGCCGCCACCAGGTTCCGGCCATTGTCACACACGACCATGCATGGCTGTAGGTTCAGCGGTGTGAGCCACAGATATGCCTGCTCTTTCAGAGCTGTCCACAACTCTTCAGCTTTGTGCAGTTTTTCAGCTAAGCATATCAGCTTCAGCACAGCCTTTTGCCGTTTGTCTGAGGCAGTGCCGCAGTGCTTCCAGCTTGTGACTAATGTGGTCATTTCGGAGACGGAGGCTGAAGATGAGGAGGAGGAGGAGGTGCAGGAGCTGTAGACCTTGGGGGCAACCCTGATTGACCTAGGGCCCGCAATCCTTGGCATCGGAAGGACGTGTTCCATCCCATGGTCCGACTGGGTCCCGGCTTCCACTATGTTAACCCAGTGTGACGTCAGCGAGATGTACCGTTCCTCTCCACAAGCACTTGTCCACGTGTCTGTGGTTAGGTGGACTTTACTGGTAACTGCATTGTTGAGAGCACGGCTAATGTTTTGGGACACGTGCTTGTGTAATGCGGGGACAGCACAACGGGAGTTATAGCGGCGGCTGGGGATCGAGTACCGAGGGACGGCCTCCGCCATCAGGTTGCGGAATGCTTCCGTCTCCACGAGCCTTAAAGGCAACATTTTGAGCGCAAGCAGTCGTGAAATGTGAGAATTTAGTAGTGTGGCCTGTGGGCCGTTGGCTACATATTTGTGCTTGCGTTCCAAGGACTGGGGTATGGACAACTGAACGCTGCGCTGGGACAAGGACATGGACGGGCTTCCTGATGCTGCTACTTGAGAGTGTGCAACGACAGGTGCAGGGCAGGAGGCGTCTTCACATGCATCATGGACGGAGGATTGGCTTACATGCACAGCAGCGGAAGAAGCAATGGTGCCACCCGCAGACACTGTTCCTGAACCCTGGGGTTCGGCCCACAAAGTTGGGAGCTTTGCTGCCATGTGCCTGACCATGCTGGTGGTGGTCAGGCTCGTCGTTTTGCCACCCCTGCTGATGCTGGCATGGCAGGTGGTGCAAATGGGCTTTTTGGGGTTATCGACAGAGTCTTTACAAAACAACCAGACTCGGGAAGACCTAACAGTTGTACTGGCAACTTCCTTCGTGTTGGTGTTACGGGGAACGGTTGCCTGCCTTCTGTCTGCGGCCACCACACTGCTTCTTCCAGCCTTTTGAGGTGCTCTTCCTCCCTCCCCCTGTGTGCTGCTGTCCTCGCTCTGCATGTCCTCCTGCCAGGTTGGGTCAGTTACTATATCATCCACCACCTCGTCTTCCACTTCCGCACCCTGGTCCTCCTCCTGACTTTCTGGCAATTGTGTCTCATCATCGTCCACCTCTTGTGACACTTTCCCACCGTCGCCTTCATGTGACCGTGGCTGCTGAAATATTTGGGCATCACTACACGCGATCTTCTATTGCCCTGCTTCAAGTGGACCGGGCGAGAGGCCCGAATCTATAATTGGAAAAGTGAACAGCTCTTCAGAGTATCCAAGTGTGGGATCAGTTGTCTCTGGGTACTCGGCATGGTGGAAGGAAGGAGGATCAGGGTAAGGAATATGCTGTCCAGACTCACGGCTACTGAGACTTGACCTTGTGGAAGACAGGGTGGTGGCGGTGGTGGCTAAGTGACTGGAAGCATTATCCACTATCCAACCAACAGCCTTTTGACACTGCTCTGGGTTCAATAGTTGTGTGCTGTGGTCCCATAGAAACTGGGACAGGAAGGTCAGGCAAGAAGATGTGGGTGTTTGTTGTGGCACAATTTCGGCTTGCCCACGGCCTTGTCCTCGGCCTCTGCATTCACCATTACCATCACGTCCAGTTCCCCGTCCCTTGCCACTTGCCTTGCCCTTTTAAATGAAGGACAGTATCTTCCACGCTCACTACAAATGACTGAGTTTGGAGGGAACTTATATGTGATCTGTTTGATAGAGAAAACAGAGTTTTAAATACCTGACCTGTAGGTAAGTAGTTTGAACAGCAAACTGGTGTGAATTGCTACAGTGACACACTAAAGGAAATTTTTAATGGAGGCCAAAAATGGCAGTATTTTCTGACAATGTATATGTGATCTGTTTGACAAAGAAAACACAGTTTTAAATAGCTGGATTTCTAGCACTCTAATATGGAAAGGACCTGGCTGTATTCTTCAGTGCCAAGAAGCAAATGGCGCCAAAAAAATGGTGTTCTCTGGATTGCTTTTTAAGCAAATAATGAGGATTAAGATCCAAAGAAAAGTATTCCTGGCCCCTGAGACCTGGGCCTTTGTGTAGAAATATCTAACAGCAGCAGAAGGCAGAATTGGAATGGAGACTCTTGTGCTATATGCACTGCAGTCTGCTATATACACTGCCTGCCTATACACCCTGCCTGCCTGATATCTCTGCAGAAGGATCAGTCCTCAGAAGGACTGTGTGTTAAGATGGATATGTGTAATGTATAGTGTTGAGCGATACCTTCCGATATTGAGAAATATCGGATCGGATTGGATCGGACCGATACCCAAAAAATATCGGATATCGCCGATTCCGATACCGGAAACCAATGCAAGTCAATGGGACACAAATATCGGAAGGAAAATAAACCTTTTCTTTCCTTGTAGGTTAATTCTACATGAAGGAAAACAACTAAGAATAATGTAGAATGTATTGGGGGAGGTGGGGGAGACAATAAAGGCATAGAGGTTTAGCCCAATCAAATGGAATAGCAGGAATTAATATTTTTTTTAAGACGTTCTGAGTTACGAAAATATTGACTATGTTAAGTTTTTTTATATTTTGTCTGATATTTATGTTTCACTACTTCCATGCTCTTCACCTTCTTTTTTACTTCTCCCACACTTTCACCTTCATCATCCTCAGCATCAGCATCTTTTTCATCAACTACTTCTTCACCTTCTTCGTATTATTCTTTTTTTTACATTCTTCATATTCTTCTTATTCAACTATTATTCTTCTTCATATTCTACTTCTAAATCTTCTTCATATTCTTCTTCTTCATCATATTCTTATTTGTGACAGGCATTCCTGTAGTTGTTATCTATAAAAGTTTGAAGATTACACCTTTCGTTCTGCCTGTCACAAAAGATTTACAACAGGATTTGTCTGCGTTCAGTTTGGCCTGCAGCAGCAGGTCTTTTCCTGGGGCACCACGAGGAGGAACGGACTCATCCCCATACACTGCTTAGTCTTCTTCTGCTTATAATTTAGATAATATATTTTGCTCTGATTTTTAGTCTTATGCTTAATGTTCTTCCGCTTTTTGCTCTGCAGCTTCTTTTTCTTCCTCTTCTTGGTTTTCTGTCTCTTGTTCTTCTGTATCTTGGTGGTTGTCTTCTTGTTCTTTGTCCTCTTGGTCTTCTTCTTCAGGGTCATCTTCTTGGTCTTCTTCGGGGTGGTCTTCAGGGTCGTCATCTTCAGGGTCGTCGTCTTCGGGGTGGTCTTCAGGGTCCTCATCTTCAGGGTCGTCATCTTCGGGGTCCTCGTCTTCTTCGGGGTCGTCTTCAGGGTCGTCATCTTCAGGGTCGTCGTCTTCGGGGTCCTCGTCTTCTTCGGGGTGGTCTTTAGGGTCCTCGTCTTCAGGGTCGTCGTCTTCGGGGTCCTCGTCTTCTTCGGGGTGGTCTTCAGGGTCCTCGTCTTCAGGGTCATTGTCTTCGGGGTCCTCATCTTCTTCGGGGTGGTCTTCAGGGTCCTTGTCTTCAGGGTTGTCATAAGGGAGATCCAGAGTGATTACCAAGAACCATTTCAAAAAGCTTGAACTTGGAAATGTAGCAGAAGGTACAAGAAGGCTGAGTAACTGCCGAGAACCAGCTGACAGTACTGGAACCCGGATGGGTAGCAGAAGGTACAAGAACCAATGGAACTACCGAGGACCAGCAGATGGTACTGGAACTCGGTTACTAAGCAGGAGGTACCTGTGCCAGAAAGCACTACCAAGGACCAGCAGACGTTGGTGGAACTTGGATACCGAGAAGGAGGCACCTAAGCCAAAGGCAGTGCCGAGATCCAGCTGACGTTACTGGAACTCGGATGGGTAGCAGAAGGTACCCATGAAAAAAAAAGTTGCAAGGCGGCGAGCCGGCCGCAGTTACCAAAACCCACAGTCCTACAGGGGGTGCTTGTCCTATTGGCACTATGGAACCAGCCTTCAATGCCAGATCCCGCAGCCCACATAGGAGTCACCTAAACTGCAGGCACCATAGAGTCGGCTAACCCAACCGCAACACGACAGGACAACGTATTGGAGGCAAAGTGACGTTGACACTACCCGGAAACAGCTAGCGTGCTGGAACCAGGCTGGGCAGGAGGGAGTACCCGTGCCAAAGACACTGCCGGGAAACAACTGACGGTAATGGAACCCGGATGGGTAGCAGAAGGTACAAGAGCAAATGGAACTACCGAGAACAAGCTGACGGTACTGGAACCCGGATGGGTAGCAGAAGATACAAGAGCCAATGGAACTACCGAGGACCAGCTGACGGTACTGGAACTTGGTTACTAAGCAGGAGGTATCTGTGCCAGAAAGCACTACCAAGGACCAGCAGACATTGGTGGAACTTGGATACCGAGAACGAGGCACCTAAGCCAAAGGCACTGCCGAGAACTAGCTGACGGTACTGGAACTCGGCTGGGTAGCAGAAGGTACAAGAGCAAATGGATCGACCGAGAACCAGCTGACGGTACTGGAACCCGGATGGGTAGCAGAAGGTACAAGAGCCAATGGAACTACCAAGGACCAGCTGATGGTACTGGAACTCGGTTACTAAGCAGGAGGTACATGTGCCAGAAAGCACTACCAAGGACCAGCAGACGTTGGTGGAACTTGGATACCGAGAAGGAGTCACCTAAGCCAAAGGCACTGCCGAGAACCAGCTGACGGTACTGGAACTCGGCTGGGTAGCAGAAGGTACCCATGGAAAAAAAAAGTTGCAAGGCCGCGAGCTGGCCGCAGTTACCAAAACCCACAGTCCTAAAGGGGGTGCATGTCCTATTGGCACTATGGAACCAGCCTTCATTGCCAGATCCCGCAGCCCACATAGGAGTCACCTAAACTGCAGGCACCATAGAGTCGACTAAGCCGACCCCAACACGACAGGAGAATGTATTGGAGGCAAAGTGACATTGACACTACCTGGGAAAAGCTGGCGTGCTGGAACCAGGCTGGGCAGGAGGGAGTACCCTTGCCAAAGACACTGCCAGGAAACAGCTGATGGTACTGGAACCCAGATGGGTAACAGAAGGTACAAGAGCCAATGGAACTACCAAGGACCAGCTGATGGTACTGGAACTCGGTTACTAAGCAGGAGGTACCTGTGCCAGAAAGCACTACCAAGGACCAGCAGATGTTGGTGGAACTTGGATACCGAGAAAGAAGCACATAAGCCAAAGGCACTGCTGAGGATCAGCTGATGTTACTGAACCCCAATAACACTGGACCAAGTGTTAATTGTGCAGACAGCACTTCTGAGCATCAACTGGCAGTGTTGAAGCTCAGGGTAAATACTGAAAACAGAGGAGCCAGAGGTGTAATTGGAGTAAGTTTTAAATCAGTAGTACAGTGGATGTGGACAGAGCAGGAGAATTTGCAAGACACATAGCTGGGGATCAGTTGACATTACTGAACCCCAATAACACTGGACCAAGTGTTAACTGTACAGACAGCACTTCTGAGCAGCAACTAGCGGTGTTGGAGCCCAGGGTAAATACTGAAAACAGAGGAGCCAGAGGTCTAATTGGAGCAACTTTAAAATCTGTAGTAGTGAGAATGTGGACAGAGCAGGAGAAATTGTCGTACACACAGCAGGGGAACAGCTGACGTTACTGAACCCCAATAACACGGCAGCAAGTGTTGGCTGTGCAGATGGCACTTCTGAGCAGCAACTAGCGGTGTTGGAGCCCAGGGTAAATACTGAAAACAGAGGAGCCAGAGGTCTAATTGGAGCAACTTTAAAATCTGTAGTAGTGAGAATGTGGACAGAGCAGGAGAATTTGCGGACACACAGCAGGGGATCAGCTAATGTTACTGAACCCCAATAACACGGCAGCAAGCGTTGACTGTGCAGAGGGCACTTCTGAGCAGCAACTGGCGGTGTTGGAGCTCAGGGATTACAGTTCAGGTGGCAGAAACATGAACTCAACAGGAGACCTGGATACTGTTGCCAACAATTATTTATTCTGGAAGAGGACTGGCAAATTCATGCGAGATCCAGGCCTTGTTCATTTTCAGAAAAGTAAGCCGATCAAGGTTATCGGAGGATAGGTGCATGCGACGGTCTGTTAGTACACCACCTGCGGCACCAAAGACGCGTTTCGATAATACACTAGCAGGGCAAGCCAGCACCTCCAATGCATACTGGCTAAGCTCTGGCCATGTATCAAGCTTAGAGACGAAAAACTTGAAGGGGGAAGAGCCGTCTGGGGGTACACTGAGAGGGCAAGACATGTAGTCTGTCACCATCTGACTGAAACTTGGTCTCCTGCTGACTGGAGCTGTCTGTGATGGTGTAGACATTTGTGGCGGTGGGGACACAAAACTTTGCCACATTTGGGCCATACTGGTCTTGCCTTGTGTTGAGGCGCTGCTTCTGCTCCCTCTTTGTGCAGAGCTTCCTCCACTGCCTCGACGCACTGAGCTGCTTTGTAAAGCACTAGCAGCACTGCTCTCGGTCGGAATGGAGAACATGATGGAATGCACCAGTGCGTATTGGTACTCCCGCATTTTACACTCCCGGCTCAACGGTGTTATGAGGCTTTGTAAGTTGTCCCGGTAGAGAGGATCTAGGAGGGTGGACACCCAATAATCAGCCATGTTGAGAATGTGGGCGATGCGGCGGTCGTTTCTCAGGCACTGCAGCATGAAATCAACCATGTGCTGCAGACTGCCAACTGGGCAAGAAACGCTGTCCCCTGCTTGAGGCGTGATCTCTGCCTGCTCTGCATCACGCCACCCTCGCTCTAGATACTGACTACTAGAGCATTGTGTACCTCCCTCCTCTGGACAGATGTCTTCCTTCTCCATTGACTCCTCCTCACAAAGTGTCCCCTGCCTAGGCCTTTGTGAGGAACCACGTTGCGCAGACTGTACAGAAGCAGATGGCATTTGTGACTCCTCATCCTCCATCTCTTCCAAAACCTCCTCCATTAGTGCTTGCAGTGTTTTTTCAAGCAGGCAGATAAGGGGGATAGTCATGCTGACTACACTTTGTGCAGAATTATTAGGCAAGTTGTATTTTAGAGGATTATTTTGATTATTGATCAAAAACTATGTTCTCAATCAACCCAAAAGACTCATAAATATCCAAGCTTAATATTTTTGGAAGTTGGAGTGGTTTTTTTTAGATTTGGCTATCTTAGGAGGATATCTGTTTGTGCAGGTAACTATTACTGTGCAGAATTATTAGGCAACTTAATAAAAACCAAATATAATCCCATCTCACTTGTTTATTTTCACCAGGTAAACCAATATCAGTGCACAAAATTTAGAAATAAACATTTCTGACATGCAAAAGCAAAAAGCAAAAAAATTAGTGATGTATATAGCCACCTTTCTTTATGATTACACTCAACAGCTTCCATCCATAGATTCTGTCAGTTGCTTGATCTGTTTTCGATCACCATTGCGTGCAGCAGCCACCACAGCCTCCAGACACTGTTCAGAGAGGTGTACTGTTTTCCCTCCCTGTAGATCTCACATTTTATGATGGACCACAGGTTCTCTATGGGGTTCAGATCAGGTGAACAAGGGGGCCATGTCATTTTTTTTTCTCCTTTTAGACCTTTACTGGCCAGCCATTTTGTGGAGTAGTTGGATGCATGTGATGGAGCATTGTCGTGGATGAAAATCATATTTTTATTGAACGATAAAGACTTCTTCCTGCAGCACTGCTTGAAGAAGAAGTTGTCTTCCAGGACCGGGCATTAGGTCTGGGAGTTGAGCTTCACTCCATCCTCAACCCGAAAAGGTCCCACAAGTTCATATTTGATGATACCAGCCCATACCAGTAACCCACCTCCACCTTGCTGGCATCTGAGTTTGAGTGGAGCTCTCTGCCCTTTACTGATCCAGCCTCTAGCCCATTGATTTGGCCTATCAAGAGTCACTCTAATTTGAACAGTCCATAAAACCTTTAAAAAATCAGTCTTAAGATATTTCTTGGCCCATTCTTGACGTTTTATCTAATGTTTCTTGCTCAAAGGTGGTTGTTTTTCCGCCTTCCTTACCTTGGCCATGTCCCTCAGTATCGCACACCTTGTGCTTTTTGATACTCCAATAACGTTGCAGCTCTGAAATGTGGCAAAACTGGTGGCGAATGGCATCTTGGCAGCTTCACGCTTGATTTTCCTCAATTCATGGGCAGTTATTTTGCGCCTTTTGTGGCCAACACGCTTCTTGCGACCCTGTTGGCTATTTGCCATGAAACGCTTGATTGTTTGGTGATCACGCTTCAAAAATTTGGAAATTTCAAGACTGCTGCATCACTCTGCAAGACATCTCACAATTTTGGATTTTTCAGAGCCAATCAAATCTCTCTTCTGACCCATTTTGCCAAAGGAAAGGAAGTTGCCTAATAATTAAGCACACCTTATATAGGGTGTTGATGTCATTAGTCAACACCCCCCCCTCATTACAGAGATGCACATCACCAGATTTAGTTGACTCTCAAGCCTATGCAGTTTGGAGTAGGACAACATGTATAAAAAGTATCATGTGATCAAAATACTCATTTGCCTAATAATTCTGCACACAGTGTAGTGCATCATCTGCACTCGCCATCCGCGTGGAATAATCGAAGGCACGCAAAACGTGGCAAATGTCCTTCATAGTGGCCCACTCAGTGGTGGTGAAGTGTGAACGGCGCGCACTGCGACATGTTTGCGCCTGCTGCAGCTGGTACTCCATTACTGCTGCCTGCTGCTCACAAAACCTCTCCAACATATGTAACGTTGAATTCCACCTGGTGGGTAGGTCACATATGATGTGATGTTCCGGAAGACGTAATCGGCGCTGCAGAGCTGCAATGCGCGATCTTGCGATGCTGTAGCGCCGCAAGTGAGCGCACTCTATGCGGTCCTTGTGAAGCAGTGCATAAAGATCCGGATAGTCCCTCAAAAAACTCTGCACGACCAAATTGAGCACATGTGCCAGACATGGGATGTGAGTGAGGTTGCCTAGGCCCAGAGCTGCCACCATATTTCGGCCATTGTCACACACTACCATGCCTGGCTGGAGATTCGCTGGTACAAACCACACGTCGCTCTGCTGCTTGATGGCATTCCAGAGCTCCTGCGCTGTGTGGCTTCAATTCCCCAAAGAAATTAGTTTTAATACGGCCTGTTGATGTTTGGCCACGGCTGTGCTCATATCGGTCATCATAACAGGTACCATTCACGGGTCGATGTGGAGGTAGACCGTGATGGCTCCTGCAGCGCTGATTCAGAGGAACTGGAGTATGAGGAGGAGTCAATGTGTACAGACTGGATTCCTGCAATCCTTGGAGTTGGTAGAACATGTACAGCGCCACTCTCAAGATCTGTACCCGGCTCCACAACATTTACCCAATGGACAGTGAGGGAAAGGTATCGTCCCTGTCCATGCTTACTGGTCCACGCATTGGTGGTCAGGTGGACCTTGCTACTGACGGCGTTTTATAGCACATGTTAAATTTTTCCCTCCACATGCTGTTGCATTCAGAGCCTGTGCTCGGGGGTGGTTTGCAGAGTATGGGCACCTTTTCTCCCATGCCTGTGCTAACGATGGCTGTAGACTGGCCTGGGAGTGTGAGAATGACAGGGAACGTGGTGCTGTGGGTGGAATTACACTGTGTCTCTGTACAACAGTGCCAGAGGTTCTTCCATGGCAAACCTGTGAGAAAGCCGAACCAGCTGTGTGTGAGCTGGAGGAAGAGGCTACAACACGAGCTGAAGAGTTGGTAGGTGGCGCTGTAGGTTGGCGTAGGTCTTCAGTATGTTTTTGTAACTCCACCACATGCTTGGTCCGCACATGTTTCCACATATTTGTGGTATTGAGGTTGCTGACACTTTTCCCTCTTTCACCTTCTGATTACACAGCTTGCATTTGACAAAGCAAATGTCATCTGCAACTGTGTCAAAAAAGGACCAGGCACTGCAAGTCTTGGGAGCGCCCGCTTTGGATTTTGGAAGAGCCATGCTCCTAATGGGTGCCGAAGTGGAGGCTACAGGCAGCCAAGTCTGCCCCCTCCCTCTCCCTCCTTTTTGGGCCGTTCGGGGAATCTCTTCCTCAGAGCTGCTCCCACCACCTTCCTGTCCCTCACGCCATGATGGGTCAAGGACCTCATCATCTACACCACCCTCTTCAAACAGCTGCTTCTCCTGGGTAGTCTCGACAGCACAGTACGCACCAGAAAGTGGCACCTGAGTCTCATCATCAGATGCGTTCTGAGGTGTGCTGCTGACCATAGGCACTGGCCCACCCAGACTCTTCAGATTCAGAGAGACAAAACGGTTGCGCATCACTGCATACTACCTCTTCTTCAAATTCTCGAATTCTGGTTGGCTGGCTCCCTCTTTCCATGCCAAGAGATTCACAGAACAGAAGTAGAGATGGCTCCTGTCCAGGGCTCTCTGACTGACTTTGCAATTTGGCAGGTGGTGAAGAGACAGATGGGTGCTCTTCAGTGCTCAGGACCTGAGAGGATCTGGAACTAATTGAAGTCGATGCATTATCTGCCATCCATCCGACAACGGCTTCAATTTGGTCCTCCCGCAGCAGTGGGGTACGGCTAGCTCCTACAAAGCTGCGCATAAAGGACTGTTCCCTGGTAAAACTGGGGGATGCTGAGTCACTGGTGCCCGCAGCAGGCACAGAATTTCCACGTCCTCTCCCTGCAGGCACAGAATCCTAATGTCCTCTCCCTGCAGAAACTCCACGCCCATGCCCACGACCACGACCACATGCCTTACTCCCTGCCTTCTTCATCTTGGTAGACTGATAAAGATAGGCAGAAAAGTATTAAGGGCTTAGTGTGCTTATTCCTGAACAGCTGCTAACAGGTATAAGAAACACTAATTTTATAAAGTGTGGACTAGACTTTAATATGAGCTAATGTGGCCTACACAACTGTAAAGTGGAGTGTTTGGTGAACTTTATTTAG
Organism: Phyllobates terribilis; assembly: GCF_046119375.1. Lineage (NCBI taxonomy): Eukaryota > Metazoa > Chordata > Amphibia > Anura > Dendrobatidae > Phyllobates > Phyllobates terribilis. The sequence goes on from NW_027362769.1 coordinate 292,302,618, forward strand.
ACTTTTTTTGTCACAAAAAGAAACTGGATGTGCCCAAAGATGTAATACCGATAGTATCACAAACTGTTTGTAGCTATTACAATGCAGGAAGGTAACCTACAATGCAATAGATGAGGCTACAAAAAATAGGCTAATACTAATCTGGCTGGGGCTGCAGGGCACAAGGCTGCAGAAAGGCTCCTCTATCTACTCCTATATAGTGTGTTTGGAACCAATGTAGCTGGATACGGATGGAGCCACCACACTAATAGGAGAAATCAGGAAAAATGATCAATTAGCAAAAAAGGACAATGTATGAGGCAGTGACGAACGCTGAGCGCACTGCAACCAGACGTGGCTGAAGCACACACTACGGCGTGAGTGTCACGCTGTCTCTGTATACTGGAGGTAGGGGGCCTAAGCTGTCCCTAAGCTGGGGCCCTGACTAATCCCTCAACCTGGAGGTACTGTTAAAGGTACAGAGGTCCAGGCCGCCAGCGTAACCCCTACCTCCTGAGGATCCCTGCACCTAAGTAATCTAGTCCTGAGAAGGACCCCGATCACAACAAAAGAGGACAAGTAATAATATGCCCACACACAGTACTTAGACGAACGAGACAGTACAAGGGAAAAACCAAAACCACCTTGCATACAAAAACTACACAACTACAACAGAGGGAACATGAACGGGAAAGGAGATAAATGATAAAGCGAGGAAGGGAAAATACACTCCAAATACACTTATCTCAGAAACTCCAAATACCACGATCCGCTCTGTAAGTCTGTATGAAATGCTTTCACCGACACTTCCCAAACAGACCAGCAGGCATTTGAAGGAGACTCACTACAGCAGCATTGATTGCAGCTGGGCGAGGCTGGACCTCGTCTAGCACAGAGAGAGAGAGAATTAACTTCCTCACTGCCGAAAACACAAAGCACCAAAAAGTCAGCTGCGAGAAGTCAGGCTGTGTAATCGTGACGATCTTCGTGGCGACACACCCGTGACAGTATCCCCCCTTCTACGAGGGGCCTCCGGACCCTCAGGGCCAGGTTTATCCGGGTGAGTCGTGTGGAAGGCCCGAACTAATCGGTCTGCGTTAATATCCGACGCAGGAACCCACATCCTCTCCTCAGGACCATACCCTTTCCAATGAACCAGGTACTGAAGGGACCGACGATTAAAACGTGAATCGATGACCCTTGATACCTGGAACTCCAAGTTACCATTGACCACCACTGGAGGGGGAGGTAAAGGTGACGGTACCACCGGCGCCACATACCTCTTAAGCAACGATCTGTGGAACACGTTGTGAATTTTAAACGTAGGGGGGAGGTCAAGACTAGTGTTGAGCCACCCCCGTAGTGTTCGAGTTCGGTTCGGTTCGTCGAACACCCGTGTGTTCGCCGAACTGTTCGTCGAACTGTTCGTCGAACACCTTCGAACACCGTTAAAACCAATGGCAGGCAAACAAAAACACATAGAAACACATAGAAAACACCTTCAAAGGTGTCCAAAAGCTGACAAACTGCTCAGAAGACATAACTAACACATGGAAAAGTGACAAGTACATATAGTCATGCGAAAATAAAAGAGGTGGAGGAGTAAAAGGAGGGGGAGACACAGATATAGGCATGTCATGCCCTTCTAAAATCCAAAAAGTGAGAAGCCGACACGGCCAGTCCGCTCCTGCCCGTGCCACCTCCGTGTCGCCGGGTTTGTGCCAGAGCCGCGGTGAACCCTGACGGCCAGCCCCCCTCTCCCAATACTGGTGCCTGTCCGCTGGTGGGTCGAGCGAGCCCCCCTGTGGTGGAGGCAGCTCTAAGCTTTTTAATTTAAATTGTCTCTCTAATTTGAATGAATACACTTTAAATCCATTTACAAGGATCTATTGGAGGGCAAGTCTCATGCCAGCAGCCGCGGTAATTCCAGCTCCAGTAGCGTCCACTAAAGCTGCTGCAGTTAAAAAGCTTTTATAAGGATCGAGCTCGGCTGTCCACCGCAAGGCATCCTACTGCCAGTCCCAGCCCCTATGCCTTGGGGTGCCTCCTGATGCTCTTCACTAAGTATCCCATGGTCCCGAAGCATTTCCTTTGAAAAAATTAAGTGTCTAAACTACAGGTGGTGCAGCTTGCTTAACAGCCGGGATAATCCGCTTACTAGCAGACACTGCTACTAGGCACAAAGTATTTCCTGGGCTAGATGCAGTTAAAAATTTGTAATTAGATACTCTCGTTGGATGCTGAGAAAGCATTCCATAGAGTCTCCTGGCACGCCATATATGATTCTCTTAAAAAGCTTGGGGTAGGGGTCTAGGGGACCCTTTTATAGCCAAAATCACGGCCCTGTATCGCAATACGTCACCTAGGCTGAAGATAAATGGAACTGTAGCACCCTGAGGGCTCGGTTGCTAAAGACGTATTGCACCTCACCAGGAGGTGTGATATCTCACTCTCAGGTAAGGATGGAGTGTGGATCAGGACCCGACACCTGCATGCATTACACCACATTGCCGTGGGGCAGGGCGACCAATATGCCCCTGAGATGGGCACGACAGTCCCTGTCCCTGGCTGGAGTGGGGGGAGGGAACACTGAGGAAGGGGAACCCTGTAGTGCAGGAGCAGGGAGGAAGCAGTCCCTGGGTGCATTGAGAAGGGAGTATAAAAGGTGGGCACCATCTTAGTTCAGTGCAGAGAAGTCTGAGCAGAAGTGGCAGGGAGCAGGGGCTCTGCATGAGCTCTGCTCCGGAGGCGGGCCTAGTAACAGAGGCCCAGGCCTGGAAGAGGGAGAAGGAAGGAAGAGGAGCGGAGAAGGCTCCAGGAACGAGGAATGAAGGGATCCCAGGGGTGCGGACGGGCGAGTCGCCACCGCACGCCCGAATCCACCTGCGTAGAGGGGTCAGGCCAAAGGGGGAGACCGGTCCCCGAACTAGTGGAGGCAGGAAACGACCCTCAGCTAGAAACCGGAGGCTCTGACATTTTATGTGGCGCAGCCCCTCGCTACACCCGCTAGGAAGGCACCACATAGGGTCAGGGAAACTGGCGCCAAGTTTACCAAGAGGAGGCCCGAGGCAGCCGGACAGAAGTGTTGGTAAGAAAGGCCAGACAAAGGACACACAAAGGGGGTCCTGTGAAGTGCTCCAAAGTTATCTGGGAGTTGTCTGAGCCCCTCACCTGGTGAGCACAGTACGACGTGGGCAGCCGTTACCTGCAGACGTGGTCTGGATAATAAGAACTGTGAGTAAAGGCCCTGAACTGCATCACTGACTCCGTGTCGTTACTGCTGCTGCCCTGCACCATCACCCCCATCCTCCGCATACACTGCCCTGAGGCTATACTCCTCCCGTGGGGAGTTATGCTACGCTCTGCTGCACCCACAACACCAGCCTCAGCGGTCTGCCCTGTAGCGGCGGTTCACTCTGACCGCAATCCACGGGTGGCGTAGTCGGACATTTAAACATGAAAACCACATAAATAGTTCCGCCACTGGTTTGACCGCCCTGAGCCACGGAACTGGGTCGCCGCCACGAAGACTACAACCACCAGCATCCACCAAAAAGGGTCCGGCTCCGGGTGTCCCAAGGCCCAGGGGGTGCGTCAGAACATTTTCATCACCTTTCACAATCACCAATGGGACAAGGCAGTGATGTCCTCTGTCCCCTCTCTTATACATCCTAGTGACGGAGCACCTGCTCTCATCAATTCGCCATAACCCCAATATTAGGTGGATTGAGGTGGGAGGCACCGAGTACAAGTGCTCTCTATTTGCTGATGATGTCCTAGTATATATCACTCAATCACATATATCCATCCATGCTGTTATGGCTGAAATAGATCACTTTGTTACATGGTAAAATTTTAAAATCAATGCAGCGAAGTCTGAGGCCCTCGATGTCTCCCTCCCCAAATCCATATAGGATTCCATCCAGTCCAACTTTCCCTTTGCCTGGCCCTCACAGGGTATCAAATACTTAGGAATTCCTATTCATAGAGACCTCTCCCATCTATGTTATCTTAATTTTGGGCCCTTTATTGAACAACTCCATACAGACCACGGTTGGCAAGTAAGAACTGTAAGATTCACTAAGTGAACCACTGGTGTTTTGTGGAAAAGCACATGTACACTGCGTTCCAAATTATTATACAAAAAGTGTTTAGGAGTGATAAGGGAAGAATTTGTTTGTTTGTCAGTTAAACTCATTGATGGTGATGTGTGTCAGGGCTCTTTATATCACTGTAAGCAATTGCAGACACCTGTGCTAATTAGTTTGGCAGGTGTGTCCAATGAAAGGCAAGACTACTTAAGAAGGCTCTCTCACATTATTAAGCAGCCTACATTTTCTGCCAAAATGGGAAAGAAAAAGGATGTGTCGGCTGCTGAGAAGCAACAAATTGTGGAGTGTTTAGGTCAAGGCATGACTACAATCAACATTGTGCGATGATCAGGATGAAGTGTCTTGGCAATCAAGAAGTATGTAGCTGATTCACAGTACACACGTGTGCGTGCTGATAAGGGCAAATTGAGGACTCTTTCCTACAGGCAATTACGTCAGGTTAAAAGAGCAGCGGCAAAAAAGCCTTGTCATAGCAGCAGACAAGTGTTTGAAGCTGCTTGTGCCTCCAACGTCCCCCGAACAACAAGATGCAGGGTCCTTCAGAGGTTTGCAGCTGTGCATGCGCCATCCTGTCGACCTCCTCTATCCACTTCACACAAGCAGAAACGGCTCCAGTGGGCCAAACATTACATGAAGACTGATTTCAAAACTGTTTTGTTCACGGATGAGTGCCGTGCAGCGCTCGATGGTCCAGATGGATGGAGTGGAGGATGGCTGGTTGATGGACACCCCACGCAAACACGGCTACAGCGCCAACAAGGAGGAGGTGGAGTAATGTTTTGGGCTGGAATCATGGGGAGAGAGATTGTCGGCCCCTTTAGGATCCCTGAAGGCGCTAAAGATGAACTCCATAATGTATGTGGATTTTCTCAAACAGCACTTCCTGCCATGGTTCAAGAAGAAGAACCGTGTATTTCACAGCAAGATCATTTTTCTGCATGATAATGCACCATCTCATGCTGCACATAAAACATCTGCATCTCTGGCTGATATGGGCATAAAAGGGGACAAACTTATGGTGTGACCCCCATGCTCCCCTGACCTCTACCCCATTCAGAACCTTTGGAGCATCATTAAAAGGAGTGTCTATGATGGCGGGAGGCAGTTCACATCTAAGCAACAGCTCTGGGAGGGTATTCTGTCCTCATGCAAAACAATTGAAGCAGAAACCATCCAAAACCTGACAAATTCAATGGACGAGAGAGTTCAGAAGCTCCTTTCGAACAAGGGGTCCTATGTGAAAATGTAACATCACCTAGAATAAAGTTTTGAGTTGAAAACTGTTTGATTTCAGTTTCTAACAACCTGCTAATGCTTATAATTTCAAAAATGACCATTTTTTTGGTCTTTATTAAAATGAAAAGGTTGATCGAAAAGTTTGGGGGATCTAAGAGTGTGGCAACCCAGTAGTCATGATTACTTCGAATTCTGACAATATGAGGGTCATGCTGCAGGTAGTGCAGCAAGAAGGCACTTATGTGCTTTGCGCATCTCGGAGCCCCAAAATTATTTTCCGGGCTAGATGCAGCTAAAAATTATTTTTAATTTTAAATCTGGTGAAGCTTTAGTATAGATGGCCTAATAGGATCAGTGCTGCACACTGCTACAAAGCCCAAATTATTTTCCAGTCAAGATACAGATAAACATGATTAGTAATTTGAAAGCTTAAAACGGTTGGTAGGGTGATTTTAACCAATCATCAAGCTTTTACTCTCCCCAGGATGACACAGGGGTAGAAAAGTCGTTTCGGATCCATGATTTGTTCATCTTTATGAACGTGAGTCTGTCTACATTATCAGTGGAGAGCCGCGTGCGCTTATCTGTCAGCACACCACCAGCAGCGCTGAACACACGTTCAGACAGAACGCTGGCTGCGGGGCATGACAAGATCTCCAAGGCGTAAGTGGCTAGCTCCGGCCATTTATCCAGATTGGAAGCCCAAAAAGAGCAAGGGTCCAGTGACACAGTCGTGGCTTCAATGTTTACTTGGAGATACTCCTGTACCATCGTCTCTAGGCGTTAACTATGTGTCAGACTTCTTGTCTCCTGTGGCCTTGCAAAGGATGGGCTAAAAAAGTGGTGAAATGATTCCGCAAAATTGATGTTACCAGCAGATACTGTGGTTCTGTCACGGTTTGAGTGCTGAACACGTGACGGTCCCACGGTTGGCAAGTTGGAACTGTGAGATTCACTACGTGCACCACTGGTATTTTGTGGAAAAGCACATGTAAGATTCTGCAACAGTCTCTGCTGATACTCCTGCATGCGTGCATCCCTTTCTATGGCAGGAATAATTTCTGCAAATTTACTTTTGTACCGGGGATCTAACAGTGTGGCAACCCAGTAGTCAGGATTATTTCTAATTCTCACAATTCGAGGGTCATGTTGCAGGTAGTGCAGCAAGAAGGCACTCATGTGTGTTGCGCATCCAGGAGCACCAAGTCCCTGTTGTGTTGGTGGCGAGGTAACAATCATGCTTCCTTCCTCTGTCCTCTCCCCCCAACCTCGCACAACAGAAATGTGATCAAGGTCTCCCTCATCTGATGAGTCTTCCATCAGTTCGTCCTCTACTTCTTCCTGGGCTCCTGCACCTTCCTCACTAGTTTGGCTGCTACCATGCGCCCTGGTAAAACCATCTCCCCCACCCTCACATGCCTGCCGCCTTGGTGCTGCCGATCGTCTGGACCTTGCAGATGTTAGCCCTTCCGCATACAACTCCTCCTCCTCTACTTCCTCCACCTCCTCTTGTGCCACCACCTGACTCCGAATTCTGTTTAACATGTGCTCCAGCATGTAAATCACCGGAATAGTCATGCTGATAATGGCATCGTCAGCACTAAACATCTTCGTCGCCATTTCAAAACTGTGCAGAAGGGTGCATAGGTCCCTGATCTGAGACCACTCCTCCAGCGTGATTTGCCCCACCTCTGAATCTCGTTGGTACAGGCTATACGTCAGAACGTATTGCACCAGGGCTTGTCGGTGCTGCCACAGTCGCTGCAACATGTGCAGAGTTGAATTCCACCGGGTAGGCACATCGCATTTTAGCCGGTGAAGTGGCAGGCCCAACGACTTCTGTAGAGATGTAAGTCGCTGAGCTGCGGGATGCGAACGGCGGAAGTGAGCACACAGCGACCGTGCCCTCTGCAGAAGGCCATCTAGTCTGGGATAGTGGGCTAAAAATTGCTGGACAACCAGGTTCAACACGTGAGCCATACAAGGCACGTGTGTGACATTGCCCCGGCGAAGGGCCGCACCCAGGTTTGCAGCATTGTCGCACACGGCCTTCCCTGGTTTCAGGTCCAGTGGAGACAACCATTCATGAAATTGGTTCTCCAGAGCTGACCACAACTCCTCAGCTGTGTGACTCACATTTCCCAGACATTTCAATGTAAAAACCGCCTGATGACGTTGAGCCCTACTGCCAGCATAGTAAGGAGGTGTGCAGGATCCCTTCTGCGCAGTTAGAAAGCTTGTGGCATGACCAGACAGGCTTTGGGTGCAGGTGGAAGACCGAGAGGAGGTTGAGGAGGCAGAAGCAGTGGAGGAACTTTGACATAAAGAGGATTGACGCACAACTCGTGGGGACGGCAAGACTTGGACAGCAGCCCCTTGTCCTGCTGTCACCATAGTTACCCAGTGCCCAGTCAGCGACATGTAACGCCCCTGTCCATGCCTACTCGTCCAAGTGTCTGTGGTGAAATGCACCCTGTCACACACAGAGTTTCTCAAAGAAGCGGTGATGTTGTGTGCGACATGCTGGTGGAGCGCAGGCACACCTTTCTTTGAGAAGTAGTGCCGACTGGGCATCTGGTACTGGGGCACTGCGACGGACATAAGGTCTCGAAAATCCTCTGTGTCCACCAGGCGGAAAGGCAGCATTTCTGTAGCCAAGAGCTTGCAGATGGTGAAATTCAACCTCTTAGCTTTCTCATGGCTAGGAGGAAATGGTCTTTTACTTGTCCACATCTGAGGGACCGAGGGCTGGCTATTGTGCTTAGACGGGGTTGATAAGGGTGTCCCCGGCAAACTGCCGGTCTGTGAGGAAGATGCAGGCGGACATGTTAGGTTGCCTTGATCCAAAGGTGGTGCTATCGATGTCAGACAGCGCTCAACACCAGCTGGTGTTACCACCTCCAAAGAAAATGATGACCTGCCAATCACGCTGGCTGTTGCGGGTAAAGAGGTGGCAGGTCTGCGCCCCAAAACAGGTGTGACTGCTGTCCCCCCAGTCACAGAGGATGAAGAGGCCGCGGATGCACAAGATATGGCAGACGGTGATTGGCCCGGCCGGCTAGGCCGCATTGTAGCACACTGAGCTTCCCACTGCAACTTATGCTTCATGTCCATGTGCCGGTTCATGCATGAAGTACTCAAACTATGTATTTTTTGGCCTCTACTTAGCTTTTGCTGACAAATGTTACAGATAACACGAGTTGGGTCATCTTTATCGATCTGAAAAAATGCCCAGGCTATGCAAGGCTTAGCACCCATGCGACCTGAAGAGCCACCACGACTTGTGGTGAGAGGCAGAGTTGTGTTTGAGGATGCAGTTGTTGACGTGCTTCCAGTACTACGTCTCTGTCCAGGAAGGCGCAACCTGACCTCGTCGTCACTAGCATCTTCCTCCACCTCCTCTGCTGACCTCATCTCTTGGCTGACTGTGGGTTGACAGTAAGTGGGATCTCCGACCTCATCATCATCACCCTGTGCGTTATCACACCCGTCGTCCTCAGAGCCAACCTGTTCCTGCCCTGACAAAAAACTAAAGTTGTCGCTCCAATCAGGTATTTGAGTCTTATCATCGTCTTCCTCATTGTCTCCACCAACAGGAGTTACAGTTTGGGAATGAGGGTCTACATTATGGTCAGAACCTTCTGCGTCTGGTCCTGGATCCGACTCATAAAGATTCTGGGCATCAGTGCAGATCATTTCCTCGTCTGGATTCACAGAAGCGCTGGAGTCGACCTCTGATTCCCAGGCTATAGTATGAGTAAACAGCTCTGCAGACTCAACCATCTGTTCTACCTCACACTCAGACGGGCAGCTGGAGATTTGGGAGCTGTGAGGAAGCAAGTGCGATTTGGGTGACACCTTTGAGGACTGGAGTATTTGTGATGTTGAAGTTGATGTGGAGGAGAGCCCACTTAAAGGAGCACTTGATATCCGTTGAAGCACCTGCTGTTTTTGTGCCTCATCTGGAATTTGTAGCGATTGTCGTGGCCGTAAGAAAGGGATCTTATCACATTGTCCGCTAAAAGAAGTAGACATTTTAGTTTGGCTGGAAGATGGTCTTTCTTCTGCACCTACCCCACGGACACAACCTTTTTTCCCCTTCCCAACACGCCTATTCCCCTTTCCACCAGCAGCAGGCCTTTTTCCACTAATTTTGGTGGTTAACTAATTCACAACTCTGGAGTTGTTTGCACAAAAAAACAATGGATGGTAACCGAGCAGAGCTGAGTGGCCAAACTGTGGTATTAGGCCAAAACTATTGGCTGGGTTAGATGCAGAAAAAAATTATTTTTAATTTGCAACCTGATGGAGGTCAGTATAGATGGACTAATAGACCAAGTCCCACACACCGCTAGAAGCCCAAATATTTTTTCAGAGCTAGATGCAGAAATTTTTTTTATTCAATTTGCAACCTGATGGAGGTCAGTATAGATGGACTAATAGACCAAGTCCCACACACTGCTAGAAGCCCAAATATTTTTTCAGAGCTAGATGCAGAAAAAAATTATTTTTAATTTGCAACCTGATGGAGGTCAGTATAGATAGACTAATAGACCAAGTCCCACACACTGCTAGAAGCCCAAATATTTTTTCAGAGCTAGATGCAGAAAAAAATTATTTTTAATTTGCAACCTGATGGAGGTCAGTATAGATGGACTAATAGAACAAGTCCCACACGCTGCTAGAAGCCCAAATATTTTTTCAGAGATAAATGAAGAAAAAAATTATTTTTAATTTGCAACCTGATGGAGGTCAGTATAGATGGACTAATAGACCAAGTCCCACACACTGCTAGAAGCCCAAATATTTTTTCAGAGCTAGATGCAGAAAAAAATTATTTTTAATTTGCAACCTGATGGAGGTCAGTATAGATGGACTAATAGACCAAGTCCCACACACCGCTAGAAGCCCAAATATTTTTTCAGAGCTAGATGCAGAAAAAAATTATTTTTAATTTGCAACCTGATGTAGGTCAGTATAGATGGACTAATAGACCAAGTCCCACACACTGCTAGAAGCCCAAATATTTTTTCAGAGCTAGATGCAGAAAAAAATTATTTTTAATTTGCAACCTGATGTAGGTCAGTATAGATGGACTAATAGACCAAGTCCCACACACTGCTAGAAGCCCAAATATTTTTTCAGAGCTAGATGCAGAAAAAAATTATTTTTAATTTGCAACCTGATGGAGGTCAGTATAGATGGACTAATAGACCAAGTCCCACACACCGCTAGAAGCCCAAATATGTTTTCAGAGCTAGATGCAGAAAAAAATTATTTTTAATTTGCAACCTGATGGAGGTCAGTATAGATGGACTAATAGACCAAGTCCCACACACTGCTAGAAGCCCAAATATTTTTTCAGAGCTAGATGCAGAAAAAAATTATTTTTAATTTGCAACCTGATGGAGGTCAGTAAAGATGGACTAATAGACCAAGTCCCACACACTGCTAGAAGCCCAAATATTTTTTCAGAGCTAGATGCAGAAAAAAATTATTTTTAATTTGCAACCTGATGGAGGTCAGTATAGATGGACTAATAGACCAAGTCCCACACACCGCTAGAAGCCCAAATATTTTTTCAGAGCTAGATGCAGAAAAAAATTATTTTTAATTTGCAACCTGATGGAGGTCGGTATAGATGGACTAATAGAATGATGCTATGCCCAAAAGATTTTACTTCACTAGGTGCAGTAAAAAAATTGGTATTCTATACACAGGTGTTATATCTTGCAACACAGATAGGCTACTCCACTGACTAACACACTCTGCAATAGGCCAAAAAGGATTAGCTTTGCTAGATTCAGCCAAATGCTGTGAAAAAAACTTGCACAGCACTGGCACAAACCTGCCTGGCAAAAACTGATAGGAACTCATGTAACCTAGTCCTGAAAAGGACTCCAATTACAATTAGTCTTTATTCCCACAACCTATCTATTTAAGAGCACAGACCTCCCTGATAAAAGTCGTAGGAAATGCTGTAACCTAGTCCTTAAAAGGACTGCAATCACAACTATTCCCTACTCCCAAGCTATCTGTATATTTGTGCGAAAATTGGCTTGAAATTAACAAGGTATAGCACACACAGCAACAGCGGTGCCGTCTAACACGCAGCTGCAGCAGTGAGAAAATGGTGGCGACGGGGAAAATGGCTTGGTCTTATAGGGCAAGGACATGTGACATACACTGCCAATCACACATGCCCTTGCTTGTGTGAAAAAAAGCACTTCGCTCCGTGTGTGCGCTGCTGATAGGCTGACAGATTGCACCTCCCCACTGCAAATGCGGGAAAGAGAAAAAAAAATGGAGATCTTCATTGTTCCTGCAGAGATCCATCCCCTGCCCCTCCCCCCGCCCCGCTGTACACTCAAACTGCGTATTAACATTAATTTTCATCATTACTGAGAAAAAATCCAGTTATGATTTTGGTGCACGAACAGTTATCGAACATAACCTCGAACAGCCGAATTTTTCTCAAATTGTTCGTGTTCGCCGACCGGCTCGAACACCGCCCAAAACAGCTCGAATTTGAGATTGGCGAACAGTTCGAGTAGAACAACGCTCATCTCTAGTCAAGACGGAATGCCACCGGATTAATAATAGAACTGATTCTGTACGGCCCGATGAACCTGGGACCCAGTTTCCAGGACGGAACCTTAAGTTTAATATTCCTGGTAGACAACCATACCCGATCGTTCACACTTAGGTCTGGACCAGACACTCTCCTCCTATCAGCCATACGTTTGTATCGGTTCCCCATAGTATTCAGATTCTTCAGCACCCCTCTCCATACTGAAGCGAGTGATGAGGAAAATCGTTCCTCCTCAGGAACCCCCGAAGAGCCCCCCCTACTGAAAGTACAAAACTGGGGGTGAAAACCATATGCCCCAAAAAACGGGGACTTACCAGTGGACTCGCTCCGCCTATTATTGAGAGCAAAATCTGCCAGAGGTAAGAAAGAAACCCAGTCCTCCTGGTTCTCTGACACAAAACACCGGAGATATGTCTCCAAGCTCTGGTTCATACGTTCCGTCTGACCATTGGTCTGAGGGTGAAAAGCCGATGAGAATGACAAATGCATCCCCCGCCGTGCACAAAACGCCTTCCAGAACTTGGACACAAACTGAGACCCCCGATCAGACACCACATCGGAGGGTACCCCGTGAAGCCTCACAATCTCCCCAATGAACACCTGCGCAAGAGTTTTAGCATTAGGGAGAGCCGGAAGAGCGATAAAATGTGCCATCTTGCTGAACCTGTCCACTACAACGAGTATGACCGTTTTACCCGAAGACGGAGGGAGGTCCGTAATAAAGTCCATAGACAGATGAGTCCAAGGACGCTCCGGGATCTTCAAAGGTAAGAGGGCCCCAGACGGACGGGTATGTGAGGTCTTAGAGCGCGCACAAACCCCACAGGACGCGACAAAAGTTACCACCTCCTTATTTAAGTTAGGCCACCAAAACCGACGCGAGAGAAGATCCACAGTTGCTTTACTCCCCGGGTGTCCTGCCAAAACTGAGTTATGGTGTGCCTCGATCACCTTTTGTCGCAACTGATCTGGAACAAACAGTCTCCCCGGAGGTCCAACAGGGGCGTCCCCCTGAGCCTCCAATACCTCCTCCTCCAGCTCAGAGCATACTGCCGAAACCACCACCCCCTCCTGAAGGATAGGAATCGGGTCATCCGTATTCCCGGCCCCAGGGAAACTACGAGATAAGGCATCCGCCTTTACATTTTTTGACCCAGGACGATATATAATGACAAAATTAAACCTGGTAAAAAACAATGACCACCTAGCTTGTCTGGGATTCAGACGTTTCGCGGACTCCAGATATAGCAGGTTCTTGTGATCGGTGATGACGGTGACCGGATGGACTGCCCCCTCCAAAAAATGGCGCCACTCCTCAAAAGCTAACTTAATGGCCAAGAGTTCCCTATTGCCGACTTCGCAATTCCTCTCAGCGGACGACAATTTTTTAGAGAAAAAGGCGCACGGATGCCACTTACCAGGGGACGAACCTTGTGACAATACTGCTCCCACCCCTACCTCGGAAGCGTCTACCTCTACAATGAATGGCTGTGACGCATCAGGTTGAATGAGTATGGGTGCCGAGGCAAAACATTTTTTCAAGCAGGAGAATGCTTGACAAGCCTTGTCAGACCACCTAGAAAAATCCGTCCCCTTTTTAGTCATGTCTGTGAGAGGCTTAACCATGGACGAGAAATTACGAATGAACTTCCGGTAATAATTAGCAAACCCCAGGAAACGTTGTAGTGCCTTAAGATTCTCTGGCCGATCCCACTCAAGAACTGCCCGCACTTTCCCAGGGTCCATACGAAAACCGGACGCTGAAACCAGGAAGCCTAAAAACTGGAGTTCCTGTACGGCGAACACACACTTTTCCCATTTGGCATACAGTTTATTATCCCGCAAGATCTGTAACACCTACCTAACGTGCTCCTGATGAGACACCAGATCCGGCGAGTAAATTAAGATATCATCCAGATATATGACAACAAACTGTCCCACCAGGCGGCGAAAAATGTCATTAACAAAGTGTTGGAACACCGCCGGGGCATTAGTCAGACCGAATGGCATGACAAGGTTCTCATAATGCCCCTCCGGAGTGTTAAACGCCGTCTTCCACTCATCCCCCTCCTTCATCCTAATCAGATTGTACGCCCCCCTGAGATCCAACTTAGAGAACCATTTGGCGCCCACGATCTGATTAAAGAGATCGGGAATAAGTGGGAGTGGATACGGATCTCGGACCGTAATCCGATTAAGTTCACGGAAATCCAGGCAAGGGCGTAGGCCTCCATCTTTCTTCTTAACAAAGAAGAACCCCGCAGCCACCGGTGAAGATGAAGGTCTAATATGCCCCTTAGCCAGACTTTCTGAAATATAATCCTTCATGGCCTGCCTCTCAGGACCAGAAAGGTTATACAACCTAGCTTTAGGTAACTTGGCCTCAGGGAGCAGTTTTACAGAACAGTCATACTCGCGATGAGGAGGTAGTTCCTGACACCCTTTCTCCGAGAATACATCCTCAAAGTCCGCCAGAAATGGAGGTAAGACCCAAGGAGTAACCGCACCGATGACCGTGTTCATGCAGTTTTTATTACAGAATTTACTCCATTGGCTTATCTCTCTGGTTTGCCAATTAATAACCGGGTTATGCTTAGTTAACCAAGGAAGGCCCAACACTATAGGAGTGGGAAGACCCTCCAACACGTAGCAAGACAACAGTTCTTTATGTATCGCCCCCACTTGAAGTTTTACGTCATGCACAGCTTGCAAAAAACTTCCCTGACCGAGAGGCCTGGCATCGATCGAGAATATGGGGATGGGTTTAGCCAACTCACTCAATCGCATACCTTGAACCCGGGCAAACCGAGCATCAACCAGATTAGCCCCGGCCCCACTATCCAGAAGAACAGATATCCTCTCAGTTCTCGTACCCACCACCACCTCCGCCGGTACGAGAAACTGAGATGAACCTAGGGACGAAATACCTACTCCCAGATTGCCGTCCACCACACAACCTGGGATCAACAGTTTTCCGACGACTCTTCACTCTGCAAGGGACGGGATGGACACCCCCCAATAAAATGTCCCTTTCTCCCGCAGAAGAAACACCTTCCTGTCTTATGGCGCACCACCGGTCCCCTCCCCCGAAATGATGTCCCTCCTAATTGCATAGGCTCCTCTGGACTGACCAGGGGAACCACCATATGAGGGGACCTTGTAGGAGGTGGAGTCATCACAGGGGGTCGAGTTATCCCGCACCTCTCCCGAAGCCGTCTGTCAACGCGAATAGCCAGGGCCATAGCGGCTTCCAGTGACGCGGGAGAGTCATACTGTGCCAACACATCCTGTAATTTGTCGGATAAACCTTGACAAAACTGGCTCCTAAGAGCCGGGTCATTCCACTGGGTGTCCGTGGCCCACCTACGGAACTCCGAACAGAATTCCTCCGCCGGACGATCTCCCTGCTGGATCCTACGTAACTTAGACTCAGCAAGGGAGATCCGATCTGGGTCATCATATACGAGTCCCAGAGCAGCGAAAAACCTATCCACTGACTGGAGAGTCGGGGAGCCCGGGGGAAGAGAGAACGCCCAAGATTGTGGGTCCACTTGTAGGAGTGAGATGACAATTCCCACCCTTTGTTCTTCACTCCCCGATGACCGAGGCCGCAGCCGAAAGTACAATTTGCATGCCTCCCGGAAAACAAAAAACTTGTCCCGCCCCCCAGTGAACCTGTCAGGGAGAGCTACTTTAGGTTCTGGTCCGGCTTGCTCCAGAGGATGCAAAACCTTGGACCTAACGTCCGCCAGCTCCATGGACAAACTCTGCAACTGCCGAGCTAGACCGGCTACTGAATCCATGGTAGCTGGAGAAAAACTAAGTGGGTCGGTGAAAATGTCACGCTGTCTCTGTATACTGGAGGTAGGGGGCCTAAGCTGACCCTAAGCTGGGGCCCTGACTAATCCCTCAACCTGGAGGTACTGTTAAAGGTACAGAGGTCCAGGCCGCCAGCGTAACCCCTACCTCCTGAGGATCCCTGCACCTAAGTAATCTAGTCCTGAGAAGGACCCCGATCACAACAAAAGAGGACAAGTAATAATATGCCCACACACAGTACTTAGACGAGCGAGACAGTACAAGGGAAAAACCAAAACCACCTTGCATACAAAAACTACACAACTACAACAGAGGGAACACGAACGGGAAAGGAGATAAATGATAAAGCGAGGAAGGGAAAATACACTCCAAATACACTTATCTCAGAAACTCCAAATACCACGATCCGCTCTGTAAGTCTGTATGAAATGCTTTCACCGACACTTCCCAAACAGACCAGCAGGCATTTGAAGGAGACTCACTACAGCAGCATTGATTGCAGCTGGGCGAGGCTGGACCTCGTCTAGCACAGAGAGAGAGAGAATTAACTCCCTCACTGCTGAAAACACAAAGCACCAAAAAGTCAGCTGCGAGAAGTCAGGCTGTGTAATCGTGACGATCTTCGTGGCGACACACCCGTGACAGTGAGCTGCGCTCACACACAGAGACCTTGCAGACAGTGGTGAACAGCACAGAGAACTGTGCACTAGCGCTGCAAGGCACAGCGATATATAAAGTAGCTTGGGTAAAGCAGAATAGAGCAAATAGGTAGCTAAAACTGTCCCTCAGAACAACAGCGTCCTATCCCTAACTGAATTCACAGCAGAGTGTGCTCAAAATGGCGGCGGCTGCTTTTATAGTGCATCATGACATCATTTCAGCAGCCAATCACAGCCATGCCATTAGTTAACATGCCTACATGCCTAACAGGATGTGCCCACACTTCTTAGGATCCTCATTGGCTGAATAAAATGAAACTGGCTCATTGCATTATGGGAACTTCCGATTCCGGTATCCGATATCCTAAAAGTATCGGAACTAAGTATCGGAATTCCGATGCCGCGAATATCGGCCGATACCCCATATTTCAGTATCGGAATGCTCAACACTAGTAATGTATGTTTTTTCTCCCTACACTACTTAATACACAAACAAATCTCTCCCTGACACAGCAGCAGATCTCCCTACACTGTCTGATCCGGAGTGACTGTGACAAGCATGGCGGCGCCAGGTCTGATATAGACCTGATGACGCTGTGCGGCCAGCCAATCACTGTAATGCCCCAACCAACATGGCTACGGCATGACAGTGAGTGGCAGGCAATCCCTGCATGTTCATTGGCTCTCTAAAGAGCGCCAAACATGCAGGGAGGGGACCCGAGTTCCCACCCAAGCAACCCGGAAATACTTGGCGAGCGCCGAGCATCTCGAGCAGTGAGATGCTCGTGAAAGCACCGAGCAGTAGCGAGCATGCTCACTCATCACTAATGATTACCTTTAACATTAATTTATACAAATTTTATTGAAAGTGCTGTTCCTTTTAGATAGTCAATATCTTTATGAACACCTACAAAGAACCACTAAGAGTCATAGGAGGTCAACAACACATATTTAGACAAAATATGACCTTGACCTTTGAGGTTACTGTGGGCTTTTTATACTTTTATACTTGTCCTCATTCCTCCATTTTTGCTACCATGTTACATTAATGCATTACCTGTGAGTCTTATAATTAGCCTTTATGCGAGCCTTACTGATACCTCTGTCTTATTGTCTGGAAATTTTTCCCTTGTTCTGAGCCCATGCCACTGGGCAGAGTTCTATATGATGTATTTTAAAATGTTTGTGCTTGTCTACTAATAAAATCGTATTTTGTCTAAATATGTGTTGTTGATCTCCTATGACTCTTAGTGGCTCTTTGTAGGTGTTCATGTATTGTGAGTCGGAGGGTCAGTTATGTATTGGCCTGTCAGGAAAATTCTTTCTTTTGTTGTTAGTCAATATCTTTATGCAGCAAAAAGCAAAAGACTTAGGATGATTTCATGTTGCTGTGCATTTTAGCAATCAATTACTAAGCAAAGTACTCAGACAACTATTTATGCTGAATGAAAATTCTAACATAGAACACTTTGGTAATAATTATTTATTTTAATGAACCATCCATTCCATTTGTACAAAATAAAATATGTGTAAAATAAATGTATAAAGCTATAAGCTAGTTCAAGAAGCAAACTAATAGTGACAGACAGGCACAGACACAGCCTGAAATAGCTCAAGTGGTGTGAGGTGGTAGCGGGGTTATTACAGGTGGTAGGCTTTCCTGTACATATGGTTTTCAGGCGGCACCTGAAAGCTTCAATCATGGAAGACAATCTCATATGCTGAAGTGGTGTGTTTCTGAGTATTGGGGAATGCACAGGAATTTTGGTGATGAACATAAAGTACACAGGTGGGGCAAAGAAAGACATCTTGTGAAGACGGGAGAGATTATGTGTGGTTAAGTGTTGGTATGGTGGAGACAGATTATGGACAGCTTATTATGTCATTGTTAAAGGGAATCTGTCACCATCCTGGGAGTTATTAGACCTCTAATATGGGCATACAGGTTATAGAAATGCATATCTATACATACCTGTATGGCCCATATTACAGGTCTGATTGCAGAGAAATATCTTTTTATAAAATCCTATTTCCTAGGCTTGGCGACCGGGGATGCCAAGAAATGCCCACCTATCTGATTAATTTAAATATACCCGCCTCCCCTGCCCTCTCCTGCACATCACAGGGCTCTGTGACGCGCAGTCTAGAGCTGCACATCCCGCGCATGCGCAATGCACCTATAGCTTAAGGCGACTTTTTTTTCTCCCTCCCCTCTTTTACTTCTCTGCTCCAGTGCACAGGTGCCAGGAGTCACTGTGACTTTTGCTCCAGTGACGTCCGGCGTGCGCAACAATGAGGTTTGGTCCCCACTTCCTCCCGGATAGCAGGATGCTACTTTTAGTTGATGCCATGAATCATCAGGGGCTGGCAGTGTTCAACTATAACACAAAATGTCAATTAAGTACGATATACTATTGTTATTTACTGATAACGCATCAGCATGATTGCTGGCCGTCTACCTCATCCACCAATTTTTCAGTGACCTGCCTGGGTAATCAGACAGATATCACACTGCTGTCGCCTTTTTTGCCATGAACCAGCACTCCGCTGCCTCCAATCGTCAGGACAATCACGCAATTGACTGAAGATCGATGGATGAGGACATGACTGCTTTCACTACTAAACAGGTTATTGTGCACTTCTCAGTGAACATATAGTATATACAGTACACATCCTATTCCATTGCATGGAATATATACACTGCTCAAAAAAATAAAGGGAACACTCAAATAACACATCCTAGATCTGAATGAATGAGATATTCTCATTGAATACTTTGGTGTGTTCAAAGTTGAATGTGCTGACAACAAAATCACACAAAAATCATCAATGGAAATCAAATTTATTAACCAATGGAGGCCTGGATTTGGAGTCACCCCCAAAATTAAAGTGGAAAAGCACAATACAGGCTGATCCAACTTTGATGTAATTTCCTTAAAACAAGTCAAAATGAGGCTCAGTATTGTGTGTGGCCTCCACGTGCCTGTATGACCTCACTACAATGCCTGGGCATGCTCCTAATGAGGATGCGGATGGTCTCCTGTGGGATCTCCTCCCAGACCTGGACTAAAGCATCCGCCAACTCCTGGACAGTCTGTGGTGCAAAGTGACGTTGGTGGATGGAGCGAAACATGATGTCCCAGATGTGCTCAATCAGATTCAGGTCTGGGGAACGGGCGAGCCAGTCCATTGCTTCAATGCCTTCATCTTGCAGGAACTGCTGACACACTCCAGCCACATGAGGTCTGCCATTGTCCTGCATTAGGAGGAACCCAGGGCCATCCGCACCAGCATATGGTCTCACAAGGGGACTGAGGATCTCATCTCGGTACCTAATGGCAGTCAGGCTACCTCTGGCGAGCACATGGAGGGCTGTGCGGCCCTCCAAAAAAATGCCACCCCACACCATTACTGACCCACTGCCAAACCGGTCATGTTGAAGGATGTTGCAGGCAGCAGATCGCTCTCCACAGCATCTCCAGACTCTGTCACTTCTGTCACATGAGCTCAGTGAGAACCTGCTTTCATCTGTGAAGAGCACAGGGCACCAGTGGCAACTTTGCCAATCCTGGTGCTCTGTGGCAAGTGCCAAACGTCCTGCACGGTGTTGGGCTGTGAGCACAACCCCCAAAACCCCCATCTGTGTACATCAGGCCACCCTCATGGAGTCGGTTTCTAACCGTTTGTGCAGACACATGCACATATGTGGCCTGCTGGAGGTCATTTTGCAGGGCTCTGGCATTGCTCCTCCTGTTCCTCCTTGTACAAAGGCGGAGGTAGCGGTCCTGCTGCTGGGTTGTTGCACTACAATGGCCCCCTCCACATCTCCTGGTGTACTGGCCTATCTCCTGGTAGCACCTCCATCCTCTGGACACTACGCTGACAGACATAGCAAACCTTCTTGCCACAGCTTGCATTGATGTGTCATCCTGGATGAGCTGCACTACCTGAGCGACTTCTGTGGGTTGTAGAGTCCGTCTCATGCTACCATGAGTGTGAAAGCACAACCAACATTCAAAAGTGACCAAAACATCAGCCAGAAAGCATTGGTACTGAGATGTGGTCTGTGGTCCCCACCTGAAGAACCACTCCTTTATTGAGTGTGTCTTGAGAATTGCCAATAATTTCCATCTATTGTCTATTCCATTTGCACAACAGCATGTGAAATTGATTGTCAATCAGTGTTCCTTCCTAAGTGGACAGTTTGATTTCACAGATGTTTGATCTACTTGGAGTTATATTCTGTTGTTTAAGTGTTCCCTTTATTTTTTTGAGCAGTGTATATACTTCCGTACGGTCACCGTCAAGCTCTGCAATGACCAAAGAAAAACTAGCTGTCACCATCAATCATTTATATAGGCTGATTGGACACCCATGAAACAGATAACATAAAAGGGGATAACAAAAGAAAATTACTAGAGCTGATGTGACGGCAATGGTGTAGATCTTAGCATAGGGGAGCACTCTAGTTGATATATTGAACAGTCCTACAACGAGCTGTATCTCCCAGAACTGAATAATGATTATAATTCAAAATCTTCCTTTTTCAGATAAAAACCACTCCCACATACTTCCCCTTGGTGAACTCCGATTGAGGCAGGTCAAAGGGATGGGATCCCTAACATTCAGAATATCTGCACCCCTCCATATTTCCTATAATTAAAAATAATTAATTTAGCTCTCTATAGATAGGAAACAAGAAAGAGCATATAGAAATAAATGCACCAAAGAACCGGAGTTATGAAAATATAAAAATATTATTTATTGATTCAATAATTAAATTAGTTCATAAGAATAAAAACTAGGGTGATGACAAAGAGTGGTCAGAAAGAAGGGGGCTGGAGGCATGGGAACCTAGAAGGAAGCCCCACATGACCGGGATTGGCCAGGAGGGTGCAATTTTTAAATCCCAATGGTCGGGATTGGGTATAGGTTTGGAGGGGCTGGCATTTGGATGGGGGTGGGGTAAAGGGGGGAAGAGGTATAATAGGGAAAAGTGCGGGAAAACGGGCAGTCCAGGGAAGAAGCCATTGAGAGAAGTTCTGGAGCACTGATAAAAAAAAAAAAAAAAAATTATTTTACCTTTTTAATTGCTGGGACACTCTTCTCGCTATTATGGAGTCTGTGGAGTCCCTTATCGCCAGGCTGAGGGAGACTGCCAGATCCAGGCAAGGAGGGTGGCTTGAGGCCCAGCTGGCCGGACTTCTGGGGAATGCCGGGGAGGAAGAATCCCCGTCGGGTTTGGGAAGAAGTGCCAGGAGGACGCGGCCCCCCGAGAGGCTTTCCCCGGAGATGGTTGGTACGGGCAGCAGGCGCAGGCTGCGGAGCCCCTCAGGGGACCCTGTGTCCGGGGAGCATGCCGGCGGAATCCCCTGCCGGCGTGCCCGCCGCAGCAGGAATCCGCCCAGCCGGTCTGCGGGCTCCCCCTGCAACGGGTCGCGGTCCGCGACTGAAGTTCCCCGGTCCGTCGTGGTGCAGCCTCCCCCGTCGGCGCGCCGCAGTACTAGAGCCCAGGCCACGCCGGAAGCAAGGCCCGGGCCGCAGACGCGTCATCCGGGGGGCGGGGCCTCACCGGAAATGGGGACTACGTCACTTCCGGCCCCGGAGACAGACGAGAGGGACGCACAGCCAATGAGCGGCGGGCGCAGTGACACGCCCCCCGCTCCAAGATCTAGCGGCGATTCAAGACGCCGGTTATTTAAAAGAAAAAAGGGCGGCAATCCTGCAGCGGGGAACGGAGGGAACACCAGCGCGGCAGGCACACCTGGCGACGTTCCTGTCTGGGTGCCTGCCAGACAGACCAGAGGGCGCAGACAGCAGCTGAGCTACACGGGCAGGCAGCAACAATTCCAGGACCTGCTGCCTGGCTCAAGTTTCTCCAGGCAGAGGGATGGAGCGGCGGGCAGCAGCACGGATTTGCCTGGCAGTTATCCACGGACCAACACGGATCGGGCTGGTGAGTCCGGGTCTAAAAATCGCGGATGTGCACGGTCGGCGGTGAGGAGTGGAGGACGAACGGCGGGGAGGTCGGCACGGGCTCGGGTCCCCCCTGGTGACGAGGAGGCCAGGGGCGCGGGCCTTGAGCAGCAGGGGTCGGTCGGACTGGATTATGGAGAAGAACAAGACGAACCAAGGACTCATCAGGACTCGGGGAGTACGGCTGGCGGGGACACAGCACCTGCGCAGCTTCGTGAGTATGCGTCTATGTATGGTTTGTCGCCCGCGGGGTCTGTAGCGGATGGGGTAGGCGATAGGCAGGTGTCTGGGCCCAGCGGGGAAAATGTTAGGGGAGGTAGTGGGTCAGATGTAAGCGGGTTTAGGGATTTGTTGGTTAGCATGTCGCGCATTTTGGCGAGAATAGACGGCGGGGGGGCCATTCAAGGGGGTTGTCACCGGCGGGGGCTTGGCTACCTAGTCAACCGGCGTTGTTGCAGGTGGGGAGCGAGTCGGCCAGGTCGGCGGGGTGTACAGCTGGGACACCTTCTGGGGTGTCGGTGTGTGTGCAGACAGAAAAGGATAATGCGGATAGTATAAAACTGGATGATAGGGCGAAAGGGGAGGTATACGTGTGCTTTGAGGGGCCATTGGGGGCACATTTAAAAAAAGAGGTTAAAGAAAAAATTTGGCGGGACGAGTATGTCGAAATTTTTTCCCTTCTTCCGTTGGAAAAGTTTAACCTGGATAAGGGAAAAAAGGAAGACAGTAAAAAAGAGGAAGAAGAGAAGCGTAGGTGGAGGTTGATTCCACAGACGTTTGTCAATTGGTTGCAAGCTTTTGCAATAATGGCTAGCGTTATTGGAGAAAAAGCTCCTGATAATTGTTCGGGTTTGTTTTGCTACCTTGATGCTATTGGGGAGGCTCATAGGACTTACGGGGGTCAGACATGGTTACGTTATGACGAGCAATTTCGTCAGAGGAAGGCAGTCCGCCCTGAGATCAGATGGGATCAAAAGGACATTGGGTTGTGGCTGAAGGTTATGGCCCCAGTGAGGTATGGGCAGTCCTTTCACGGGAGCAGCAGTAGTGGTAACCAACCAGCAGGACAAGGGGGAGGTAACCAAGGGGCACAAAGCACTAAGAAGGAAGTGGGAACTTGCTGGCAATTTAATGACGGCCAATGCAAGTACGGGACCTCCTGTAAATTCAAACACGTGTGCTCCCATTGTAATGGAAGCTCACACGGAGCATCAAAATGCTTTAAGAAGGGTAAGGGAAAGCCGACAGTGGGTACCGGTCAAAGGGGTGACTCCGGTGAGGGTTCACGCGATGGCCCCCTTTCTAAGTAGGTATCCTGATCAGTCGAAGGCTAAGGTCATTTCGGATGGGTTTTTGGAAGGTTTTAGAATCCCTCCTCCTGAGCACGAGGTCCCCTTTTCACTAAAAAATTTGACGTCGGCTTCCCTTCATCCGGATGTGGTTAGCGTGAAGTTGGCTAAGGAGGTGGAATTGGGCAGGATGGCGGGACCGTTTCGGGTATTACCTAGCAGCAGAGTGATTATCTCGCCACTGGGGGCTGTGCCCAAAAAAGAGCTGAATAAGTTTCGTTTGATTCAGCATTTGTCGTACCCGAAGGGGCTCTCGGTGAATGATGGCATTGCACAGGAATTATGTTCAGTTGAATATACATCATTTGATGCGGCGGTGCGATGGGTACAGCGTTATGGGTCAGGATCGTTGCTAGCCAAGACGGATATCGAGTCGGCTTTTCGGTTGCTGCCAGTTCACCCGGATAGCATCCCGTTGTTAGGTTGTTTTTGGAATGGGGCATATTACATGGATAGGTGTTTGCCAATGGGTTGTGCAATTTCGTGTTCTTTGTTTGAAACGTTTAGTACCTTTTTGGAATGGGTGGTGATGGACCTGGCATCAGTTAATTCAGTCATTCATTATTTGGATGATTTTTTGTTTATAGGCCCTCCGCAATCGTTATTGTGTAGGAATTTGTTAGGTACTATGGTGTGGGTAGCGGAGCATTTTGGTGTACCATTGGCAAAAGAAAAGACAGAAGGCCCTTGCACAATCCTAAGTTTTTTGGGCATTGTAATTGATACAGAAAGGATGGAGTGCCGGTTACCTGAAGATAAATTGTGTCTGCTCAAGCAGGAGGTCGATAGAGTCAGGAGGTTGCGCAAGGTGACCCTGAGGGAGCTACAATCGCTGTTGGGGCGCTTAAATTTTGCATGCAGGATTATGCCAATGGGCAGAATATTTTGTCGCAGGTTGTCAGGCGCCACAGCAGGAGTGCGTGGGGCTCATCATTTTATCCGCCTAAATAAGGAACACAAGGAGGATCTGAGGGTTTGGAAGTTGTTTTTGGAAAGCTATAATGGCAGGTCATTAATCCAGCAGGAGTTTGTAAGCAGTTTTGATTGTGAGATTTTTACAGATGCTGCGGGAGGTGCTGGATACGGGGCCTACTGGAAAGGGCGGTGGAGTGTTGGGGCATGGCCGATTGGGTGGACGGAGAGGGGACTTACGAGGAACCTGGCGTTTTTGGAATTGTTCCCTATTGTTGTTGCGGTTACTATTTGGGGGGAGTGTTTTGCCAACAGGAGAATTCGGTTTCATTGCGATAACATGGGAGTGGTGTCTGTCATCAACAGCTTGTCGGCCTCATCCCCGCCTGTGATTAGGTTACTGAGGGAACTAGTACTTTGTTGTCTTAAGCTGAACGCTTGGATTACAGCGGTCCATGTTCCAGGTGTACAAAATTCTATAGCAGATGCCTTATCTCGTTTTCAGTGGGACCGTTTTCGGGCGCTAGCACCAGAGGCAGGGGACGTGGGTCAAGAATGCCCTTCGCATTTGTGGCAACTGGTTATGGAGGAGCCGGACGGTTAATAAGGGAGTCCATTACGAGGCAGACCTGGGCATCATACGAGGCATCGTGGCGAGTATGGCGAAGTTGGATTCTGGAGTGGGGTGTGGTGGAAGGTGAAGGAGATAGAGAGATGGCGGTGTTGTTTCTTGTGGGAAGGGCAGCAGAGATTGGATGGTCTGTGTCAAAAGTTAGTAAATTTGTAGCAGGATTGGCATTCGCTTTTAAATTGCAGGGGTTAAAAGATGTTACAAAATCGTTTTTAGTGAAGCAAGCACTTAGGGGCTTTAGGAGAGGCGGTAAGGTGTTAGATAAACGAAGACCGGTGACTTTTAGTATTTTAGAGCGGTTGGGTTTAGTGTTGGATAAGATTTGTTGTTCAGTTTTTGAAGCCACTCTGTTTAGGTTGGCTTTTTCATTGGCGTTCTTTGGCGCACTAAGATTAGGTGAGTTGGTGGCACCAAGTAGGAATAAGGTTGGGGGTTTGTTTGCCGAGGATGTGAGCGGTCGGAAAGGGGGCATCGAATTTTGGATTAGGAGGGCGAAGATGGATCAATTGGGCAGAGGCAAGCTAGTGGTATTGGGGGAAGTTGATGGATCGTTTATGTGTCCTAGGAGATGTTTAATGGCTTACTGGCAGGTTTGGTCGGGACGTAAGGGCCCATTATTGTGTCATAAAAACGGAGAGTTTCTGTCACGTTTTCAATTTATTGCAGTATTTAAAAAAGGGATCCGGGAGTTGGGCCTTAGTCCTGAGGTGTACGGGTCGCATTCTTTCAGAATCGGTGCGGCGTCAGAAGCGGACGGTTTGGGTTTAGGAAAGGATGTGATAAAACGCATCGGGAGGTGGAGTTCAGATCGTTATCTGTCCTATGTACGGCATTAGGTGTGCAGGCTTATGTTTTATCTGGTCAGAAGTGAATACAATTCTTTGGTTGTCTTATTGCAGGTGACGTCCCGTTATTAGTCTGGATTCTTGGACACTCTTTCGTTCATTGGGGGGCGCTGCGGGCGGATGTGAGGCCAAACGGTAGGCAATTGGGTTTTAGCAGAGAGCAAGTGGTGGTCCGGTGGCTGGGTTTTAGAGGGATGGTATGGAGAAGGGTGCTTCCTGAATTCCATAAGGCGGCTCGTTTGGACCGGGCGCCGGACATTTTGGTGGTGCATATGGGGGGGAATGATTTGGGGGTTCGGCCAGTTAGGGAATTGATGAGGGATATTCAAATTGATTTTTTAAGGTTATGGACATCTTTTCCTGGGGTGTTGACGGTTTGGTCTGACATTGTGCCGAGAAAAAATTGGAGGGAGGCCAGATAAGTGAAGGGCATTAATAGGGCACGAGTAAAGTTGAATAGAGCCATAGCAGCTTTTGTTGGTAGAAATGGGGGTGTAAGTGTTCGGCATCTTGATCTCGAGGCAGGGGTTGGTTATTTTTGGGCAAAGGATGGGGTGCACCTGAACGATATTGGGATTGATTTATGGGCATTATCTATACAGGAGGGGATTGAGAGGGCTTTGGCAGTGTTGGGG
This sequence comes from Phyllobates terribilis, assembly GCF_046119375.1. Lineage (NCBI taxonomy): Eukaryota > Metazoa > Chordata > Amphibia > Anura > Dendrobatidae > Phyllobates > Phyllobates terribilis. The sequence goes on from NW_027362769.1 coordinate 292,329,363, forward strand.
CGCTCACGAGCCTGAGGTGGTCAGGGCTGTTCGTTTGTGGCGGGGGGTGGGGTTCTTGGAGTTGGCACAGAAGTGTCGGTGGGAAAGTTATTGGAAATTTACAGGCAGTGGCTTGATTAAGCGGGGTGATCTGGCATTTGGTTTTTGGGGCTCTGGACGGGGTTTTACCCTGGGAGCTTTTGGTGCCCTCGAGCTGGTGATGGACGGCTGAGGGTAATACGGTGGTTCGATTTCGGTTTAGTTATGCCAGATCTAATTTTTAACTCCAAGAACCCTCCCTTCTTATTTATTTATTTGAATAATAATGTTTATATGTTAATGTTGTTTGTTAATAAAATGGCCGCTGTGGCCAAATTTATCCAAAGAAATTACAGGTGCAGTGTTTTTATTTGTTAAGCTACTTGAGGTCGGTAAGATGGGGAGGGGTATTACGGAACTATGGAACCCGGGTTGGCCGTACACGGTCAAGAAGGGGGCTGGAGGCATGGGAACCTAGAAGGAAGCCCCACATGACCGGGATTGGCCAGGAGGGTGCAATTTTTAAATCCCAATGGTCGGGATTGGGTATAGGTTTGGAGGGGCTGGCATTTGGATGGGGGTGGGGTAAAGGGGGGAAGAGGTATAATAGGGAAAAGTGCGGGAAAACTGGCAGTCCAGGGAAGAAGCCATTGAGAGAAGTTCCCACCCACCCACCCTCTCTTTTTTGTTTTCCTTTGGTATATTTTGTGATTAATGGTAAAAGGGTGGTTGTTTATCGTGAAAGAATTAAAGGGGCATTTGATGTTATGCATTATAATGGGTTATATTAAAAGTGTTATGTAAAGTTGTGTAAGAAGGTATGTCGCAGTGGCTTGGCGGGGGGTGGGGTTCTTGGAGTTGGCACAGAAGTGTCGGTGGGAAAGTTATTGGAAATTTACAGGCAGTGGCTTGATTAAGCGGGGTGATCTGGCATTTGGTTTTTGGGGCTCTGGACGGGGTTTTACCCTGGGAGCTTTTGGTGCCCTCGAGCTGGTGATGGACGGCTGAGGGTAATACGGTGGTTCGATTTCGGTTTAGTTATGCCAGATCTAATTTTTAACTCCAAGAACCCTCCCTTCTTATTTATTTATTTGAATAATAATGTTTATATGTTAATGTTGTTTGCTAATAAAATGGCCGCTGTGGCCAAATTTATCCAAAGAAATTACAGGTGCAGTGTTTTTATTTGTTAAGCTACTTGAGGTCGGTAAGATGGGGAGGGGTATTACGGAACTATGGAACCCGGGTTGGCCGTACACGGTCATGTGGCAGCACAAGAAAACATGGTAAGGTAAAATACATCTATAATTTACTTACCTTGAAATGTCTTCACATCCTGTTCCGTCCAGATGTGTCCGGATCCCAGAATTCCAAGCGGCGGAAGATCTCTGACCGCCATATTGGGACACCCAAGTGATGGGTGTCTCAATATGGAAACCGCTGGTGGTACCAGCCTCTTGCGCGGCACCACTAGTGGAACACCGTAGCACCACACACACAAAATACTGCATAGACCGTATGCACCACACACACATATTGCATACACCGTACGCACCACACACACACACAGACACAAACACACACTGTATACGCCGTATGCACCACACACACAGACACAAACACACACTGTATACGCCGTATGCACCATACACACACTCAAACACACACTGTATACGACGTATGCACAACACACACACTGTATACGCCGGATGCACCACACACACACACACAAACACATGCTGCATACGCCGTATGCACCATACACACACACAAACACACACTGTATACGACGTATGCACAACACACACACACTGTATACGCCGTATGCACCACTCAAACACACACTGTATATGCAGTATGCACCACAAACACACTGTATACGCAGTATACATCACACACACACTGTATATGCAGTATGCAAAACACACACTGTATACGCAGTATGCACCACACACACACACTGTATACGCAGTATGCACCACACACACACACTGTATACGCAGTATGCAACACACACACACTGTATACACAGTATGCACCACATACACAAAAAATGTATACGCACCACAAACACTGTATATGCCGTACTCACCACACACACACTTTATACGCTGTACTCACCACACACACACTTTATACGCCGTGCACACCACACACACTGTATACGCACCACACACATACACTGTATACGCCGCACACACGAAACACACACACACAACACTGTATGCACCGTACGCACAACACAAACACACACTGTATACGCCGTACACACCACACACACACACTGTATACGCCGTACGCACCACACACACACTGTATGCGCTTTACGCATTGCACACTCACACTGTATATGCTGTACGCACTACACACACACAGACTGTATACGCCGTACGCACCACACACACACACACTGTATACGTTATACGCACCACACACACTGTATACGCCGTACGCACGAAACACACACACACACACTGCATGCACCACACACACAAGCACACACACTGAATACGCCCTAGGCACCACACACACACAGACACACACTATATATGCAGTATGCACCACACACACACACACACTGTATACACCGTAAGCACCACACACACACCGTATACGCCATATGCACCACATACACACACACTGTATACGCTGCACACACCACACACACACAGTCTGTATATGCCATATGCACCACGCACACACACACACTGTTTACGCCGTATGCACCACACACGCCGTGGTGTATACACCGTACACACCACCACAAGCACACACTCTGTGTATGCCATATGCACCACCACACACACATTTTGTATATGCCGTACGCACAACACACAAACTTTGTATACGCCGTACGCACCACATACATACACCCACTGTATGCGCCATACGCACCACACACACACACATACACTGTATACGCCGCAGGCACCACGCACACACTGTATACGCCGTACGCACCACACACACACACTGTATATGCCGTACGCACCACACACACACACTGTATACGCCGTACACACCATACACACACTGTATATGCCATACGCACCACCACACACACACTCTGTATACGCCATATGCACCACACACTGTATACACCATACGCACTACACACATACTGTATATGACGTACGCAACACACACACACACACTGTATACGCCGTACACACCACACACACACACACACTGTATACGCCGTACGCACACACACTGTGTACGCCATACACACCACACACACACACTGTATACCCCGTATGCACAACACACACATACACTGTGTACGCCGTACTCACAACATACACACACACACTGTATATGCCGTACGCACCACACACACACTGTATTTGCTGTACGCACCAGACACACACACTGTATATACTGTTTGCACCACACACACTGTTTACGCCGTATGCACCACATACACACTGTATATGCAGTACGCACCACACACAAACACACTGTATGCGCCATACGTACCACATACACACACACACACTGTATACGCCGTACGCACCATACACACACTGTATATGCCATACGCACCACCACACACACTCTGTTTACGCCATATGCACCAAACACACACTGTATATGCCGTACGCACCACACACACACACTGTATATGCCATACACACCACACACACTGTATACGCCGTGCGCACCCCACACACACAATGTATACGCCATATGCACCACCACACACACACTTTGTATACGCCGTGCTCCACATACACACACACACTGTATACGCCACACACACATACACTGTATACACTGTATGCACCAGACACACACTGTATACACTGTTCGTACCACACACACATACTGTATACGCCATACGCACCACACACACACTTTATACTCCGTACGCACCACACACAAACACACTGTATATGCCGTACAGACCACACACACACGGTATATGCCGTACGCACCACACACACACACTCTAAACGCTGTATGCACCACACACACACACTGTGTACACCATTCGTACCACATACACATACACTATATACGCCAAACACACCACACACACACTGTATACGCCGTACACACTATACACACACTGTATATGCCGTACGCACCACCACACACACACTCTGTACACGCCATATGCACCACACACTGTATACACCATACGCACTACACATACACTGTATACGACGTACGCACCACACACACACTGTATATGCCGTACGCACACACACACATTGTGTACGCCGTACACACCACACACACACACACTGTATACCCCGTGTGCACCACACACACAAACACTGTGTACGCCGTACTCACAACATACACACACACACTGTATACGCCGTAGACACCACACACACACTGTATACGCCGTAAGCACCATACACACACTCTATATGCCATACGCACCACCACACACACACTCTGTATACACCATATGCACCACACACACACTGTATACACTGTACACACCACACACACAATGTATACAACGTACGCACCACACACAGTCTGTATACGCTGTATGCACCACGCACACACACACACTGTTTACGCCGTATGCACCACACACGCCGAAGTGTTTACGCCGTACACACCACCACACACACACTCAGTGTATGCCGTACGCACCACACACACACTCTATACGCCATATGCACCACACACACACTGTATACGCCGTATGCACCAGACACATACACTGTATACGCCGCATGCACCACACACACACTCTATACGCTGTACGCACCACACACACACTCTATACGCTGTATGCACCACATACACACACAGTGTATGCGCCGCACGCACCACACACACAATTTATACACCGTAAGTAGCACATACACACACACACTATATACGCTGTACACACCACACACACACTGTATACGCCGTACGCACCACACACACACTGTATATGCCGTACGCACCACCACACACACACTCTGTATACAACATATGCACAACACACACTGTATACACCATACGCACCACACACACGCTGTATGCGCCATACACACCACACACACACTGTATACGCTGTGCACACACACACTGTGTACGCCGTACGCACCACACACACACACTTTATATGCCGTACGCACCACATACACACACTGTATACGCCGTAAGCACCACACACACATTGTATACGCCGTACGCACCACACACACACACTGTATACACCATACGCACCACAGACACACTGTATATGCCGTACACAACAAACACACACATGGAATACGCAGTACACACCACACACACACACACTGTATACGCCGTATGCACCACACAAACACTGTATACGCCGTACACAGACACACCCTATATACGCCGTATGCACCACACACACACTGTATACCCCGTACGCACCACACACACACACTTTTTTATGCCGAACGCACCACATACACACACACAATGTATACGCCGTATGCACCACACACACAATGTATATGCCGTATGCACCACACACACACTGCATACACCGTACACACTACACACACACACACTGTATACACCATACGCACCACACACCCATAGTGTATACGCCGTAGGCAACACACACAGACACTGTATACGCAGTACACACGACACACACACTGTATAAACTGTACACACCACACACACTGTATACACCATACACAAACACACACTTTATACGCCGTACGCACCACACACACACTGTATACGCCGTACACACCACACACACAATGTATACAACGTACGCACCACACACAGTCTGTATACGCTGTATGCACCACGCACACACACACACTGTTTACGCCGTATGCACCACACACGCCGAAGTGTTTACGCCGTACACACCACCACACACACACTCTGTGTATGCCGTACGCACCACACACACACTCTATACGCCATATGCACCACCACACACACACTATATACGACGTACGCACCACACACACACTGTATACGCCGTATGCACCAGACACATACACTGTATACGCCGCATGCACCACACACACACTCTATACGCTGTACGCACCACACACACACTCTATACGCTGTATGCACCACATACACACACAGTGTATGCGCCGCACGCACCACACACACAATTTATACACCGTAAGTAGCACATACACACACACACTATATACGCTGTACACACCACACACACACTGTATACGCCGTACGCACCACACACACACTGTATATGCCGTACGCACCACCACACACACACTCTGTATACAACATATGCACAACACACACTGTATACACCATACGCACCACACACACGCTGTATGCGCCATACACACCACACACACACTGTATACGCTGTGCACACACACACTGTGTACGCCGTACGCACCACACACACACACTTTATATGCCGTACGCACCACATACACACACTGTATACGCCGTAAGCACCACACACACACTGTATACGCCGTACGCACCACACACACACACTGTATACACCATACGCACCACAGACACACTGTATATGCCGTACACAACAAACACACACACTGTATACGCAGTACACACCACACACACACACACTGTATACGCCGTATGCACCACACAAACACTGTATACGCCGTACACAGACACACCCTATATACGCCGTATGCACCACACACACACTGTATACCCCTTACGCACCACACACACACACTTTTTTATGCCGAACGCACCACATACACACACACAATGTATACGCCGTATGCACCACACACACAATGTATATGCCGTATGCACCACACACACACTGCATACACCGTACACACTACACACACACACACACTGTATACACCATACGCACCACACACCCATAGTGTATACGCCGTAGGCAACACACAGACACTGTATACGCAGTATACACGACACACACACTGTATAAACTGTACACACCACACACACTGTATACACCATACACACACACACACTGGATACGCCGTATGCTCCACTCACATACACACACTATGTATACGACGTATGCACCACACACACATTTTATACACCGTACGCATCACACACACACTGTATCTGCCGTATGCACCACACACACTGTATCTGCCGTATCCACCACACACACACTGTATACGCCGTACGCCCACACACAAACACACGGCATACGCCGCACGCACCACACACACACTGCATACGCCGTACGCACCACACACACACACACATTGTATACGCCATATGCCCCACACACACACTATACGCTGTACGCACCACACACACACACACACACTGTATACGCTGTATGCACCACATACACATGCACACGCACACACTGTATACGCCATACACACCACACACATACACTGTATATGCCGTACGCAGCATCACACACACACTCTGTATACGCCGTATGCACCACACAAACACACTGTATACACCATACGCACCACACACGCACTGTATACGTCGTATGCACCACACACACACTGTATCCGCCATACACACCACACACACACTGTATACGCCGTACGCACCACACACTGTATACACCGTACGCACCACACACACAAACTGTACACTGTGTTCCAAATTATTATGCAAATAATATTTTCTCAGATTTTCCCAAATTACCTATATGAATTGCAGTCATTGTAATTTTCCAGTCAAATAACTATTAGAGTACAAATGAAAGGTTTTTGTACAAACTGCCTATGATAACAGTATATTTTTAAAAAAATAAAAAACTCAAACTGCACTCAAAATGCATGTTCCAAATTATTATGCACAGCAGAGTTTTCAACCTTTTCATTTTAATAAAGAACAAAAAAATGGTCATTTTTGAAATTATAAGCATTAGCAGGTTATTACAAACTGAAATCATACAGTTTTCAACTCAAAACTTTATTCTAGGTGATGTTACATTTGCACATAGGACCGCTTGTTTGAAAGGAGCTTCTGAACTCTCTCGTCCATTGAATTTGTCAGATTTTGGATGGTTTCTGCTTCAATTGTTTTGCATGAGGACAGAAAACCCTCCCAGAGCTGTAGCTTAGATGTGAACTGCCTCCCGCCATCATAGACACTCCTTTTGATGATGCTCCAGAGGTTCTCAATGGGGTTGACGTCAGGGGAGCATGGGTGCCACACCATAAGTTTGTCCCCTTTTATGCCTATAGCAGCCAGAGATGCAGATGTGTTATTTGCAGCATGAGACGGGGCATTATCATGCATGAAATGATCTCGATGGTCCAGATGGATGGAGTGGAGGATGGCTGGTTGATGGACACCCCATGCAAACATGGCTACGGCGCTAACAAGGAGGTGGAGTAATGTTTTGGGCTGGAATCATGGGGAGAGAGATTGTCAGCCCTTTTAGGATCGCTGAAGGGGTAAAGATGAACTCCATAATGTATGTTGAGTTTCTCAAACAGCACTTCCTTCCATGGTTCAAGAAGAAGAACCGTGCATTCCGCAGCAAGATCATTTTCATGCATGATAATGCACCATCTCATGCTGCACATAACACATCAGCATCTCTGGCTGCTATGGGCATAAAAGGGGACAAACTTATGGTGTGGCACCCATGCTCCCCTGACCTCAACCCCATTGAGAACCTCTGGAGCATCATCAAAAGGAGTGTCTATGATGGCAGGAGGCAGTTCACATCTAAGCAACAGCTCTGGGAGGGTATTCTGTCCTCATGCAAAACAATTGAAGCAGAAACCATCCAAAACCTGACAAATTCAATGGACGAGAGAGTTCAGAAGCTCCTTTCAAACAAGCGGTCCTATGTGCAAATATAACATCACCTAGAATAAAGTTTTGAATTGAAAACTGTTTGATTTCAGTTTGTAATAACCTGCTAATGCTTATAATTTCAAAAATGACCATTTTTTTGTTCTTTATTAAAATGAAAAGGTTGATAACTCTGCTGTGCATAATAATTTGGAACATGCATTTTGAGTGCAGTTTGAGTTTTTTATTTTTTTAAAAATATACTGTTATCATAGGCAGTTTGTATAAAAACCTTTCAATTGTACTCTAACAGTTATTTGACTGGAAAATTACAATGACTGCAATTCATATAGGTAATTTGGGAAAATCTGAGAAAATATTATTTGCATAATAATTTGGAACACAGTGTATACACTGTACGCACCATACACACTGTATATGCCGTATGCTACGCACACACTTTATATATGCACACACACACTGTATATGCCGTACACACACACACTGTAAACGCAGTATGCACCACACATACACACATTGTATACGCCGTATGCACCACACAATTACACACACACTGTATACGCCGTACGCACCACAAACACACTGTATACGTCGTATGCACCACACACACACACACACTGTATACGCCGTATGCACCACACAAACTGTATACGCCGTACGCATGACACACACATTGTATATGCCGCACACACCACACACACACTCTATACGCCGTACACACCACACACACACACTGTATACACCATCCGCACCACACGCACACTGTATAAGCCGTACGCAATACACACACACTGTATATGCAGTACACACCACACACACACACACACTGCATACGCCTCACGCACCACACACACACACTGTATACGCCGTATGCACCACACACACACTGTATACACCGTATGCACCACACACACACACACTGTATACCCCATACGCGCCGCAAACACACACACTTTTTTATGCCGTACGCACCACATACACACACAATGTATACGCTGTACGCTCCACACACACACTGTATATGCCATACGCACCACACACACACTGTATACACCGTACACACCACACACACACTGTATACACCATCCGCACCGCACGCACACTGTATAAGCCGTACACAATACACACACACTGTATATGCAGTACACACCACACACACACACTGTATACGCCCTACGCACCACACACACATTGTATACCCCATACGCACCACACACACACTTTATATACCGTAGCACCACACACACACTCTGTATACATCGTACGCACCACCACAAACACACACAATATATACGACGTACGCACCACACACACTGTATATGCCGTACACACACTGTATACGCTGTACGCACCACATACACACACTCTATACGCCGTACGTATCACACACACACACACTCTATACCCCATATGGACCACACACACTGTATATACCGTTCGCACTACACACACACACTGTATACACCGTATGCACCACACACACACACTATACGTCGTACGCAACACACACACACACACACACACTGCATATGCTGTATGTACCACATACACATGCACATAAAAACACACTGTATACACCGTACGCACCACACATATAGTGTATATGCCATACGCAACATCACACACACACTCTGTTTACGCTGTATGCACCACACACACACTGTATACACCAGATGCACTACACACACACTGTATACACCGTATGCACCACACACACACACTGTATACGCCATACACACCACACACACACTATACGTCGTACGCACCACACACACACACTGTATACGCTGTATGCACCACATACACATGCACACAAACACACTCTATACGCTGTACGCACCACACACAATGTATACGCTGTACGCACCACACACATACACTGTATATGCCGTACATAACATCACACGCACACACTCTGTATACGCCGTATGCACCACACACACACCCTGTATATGCAGTATGCACCACATACACATGCACACACACACACTTTATATGCCGCACGCACCACACACATATACTGTATATGCTGCACGCACCACACACATATACTGTATATGCCGTACACAACATCACACACACTGTGTATACGCCATATGCATCACACACACTGTATACACCATACTCACCACACACACACTGTATACGCCATATGCACCACACACACACACTGTATGCGCCATACACACCACACACACAATAGATATGCCACACACACACACTGTATATGCCGTACGCAGCACACACACACACTGTATACCCCGTATGCACCACAAACACACACTTTGTATGCCGTACGCACCACATGCACACACACACTGTATACGCCGTATGCATCACACGCACACAAACTGTATACGCCGCACACACACACACTGTATAAGCCGTATGCACCACACACATTGTATACCCTGTACGTACCACACACACACTTTATATGCCTCATGCACCACATACACACACACAATGTATACGCCATATGCTCCACACACACACTGTATATGCCGTTCTTCAGCGCCACACAAACACACACACACTCTGTATGCGCCGTACGCACCACACACACACTGTATACGCCATACACACCATCATACACACACACACTCTGTATACGCCGTACGCACCCCACAAACAAACACTCTGTATATGCGGTATGCACCACACACACTCTGTATATGCCGTATGCACTACACACACTGTATACGCCATATGCACCACACACACACTGTATATGCTGTACTCACCACACACACACTGTATACGCCATATGCACCACACACACACACACACACTGTATATGCTGTACGCACCACACACACTGTATATGCCGTACGCAACACACATTATATATGCCATATGCAACTCACACACACAGACTGTATACGCCGTACACACACACTGCATTCGCAGTACGCACCACACACACACTGTATACGCCGTACGCACCATACACACACACACTGTTTATGATGTACGCACCCCACACATTGTATATGCCGTACGCAACACACACTATAGATGCCGTATACAACACACACACACTGTATGCGCCTTACACACACACTGTATTGTCAGTGCGCACCACACACACCCTGTATACGTGATACGCACCACACACACATACACTGTATACGCCGTATGCACCACATACACACACACACTGCATACGCCATACGCACCACACACACTTTATACGCCGTACACACCACACACACTGTATACACCGTACGCACCACCACACACACACACTCTGTATACACTGTACACATCACACAGACACTGTATACACCGTAGGCACCACACACACACACACACTCTGTATACGCCGTACGCACCACAACACACACACTCTGTATACGCCATATGCACCACACAAAGACACATACTGTATACGCCGTATGCACCACACACACTGTATGCGCCCTACACACCACACACACACTGTATACACCGTTCGCACCACAAACACACTGTATGCACTGTACTCACCACACATAAACACACTGAATACACTGTGCGCACCACACACACAGTCACACTGTATATGCCGTACGCACCACACACACACTGTATACGCCGTACGCACTACACACCGTACACACACACACACTGTATATGCAGTACGCACCACACACACACACTGTATATGTCGTATGCACCACACACACACTATATATGACGTACGCACCACATACACACACACAGTATACGCCGTACGCAACACACACAATGTATACGTCGTACGCACCAAACACACACACTGTATACGCCTTACGCACCACGCACACACTGTATACGCCACCACACACACACACTCTGTATACGCCGTAAACACCACACACACACACACACACACACACACACATACACTGTATACGCCATATGCACCACACACACACTCTATATGCTGTACGCACCACGTACACACACTGTATACTCCGTATGCACCACACACACACACTGTATATGCTGTATGCACCACACACACATTGTATATGCTGTACGCACAACACACACACTGTATACGCCATACGCACCACACACACTGTATATGCTGTACGCGCCACCACACACTTTATACGCCGTACACACCACACACACTGTATACACCGTACGCACCACCACACACACACACACACTCTGTATACACTGTACACATCACACAGACACTGTATACACCGTAGACACCACACACACAAACACACTGTATACGCCGTACGCACCACACACACACAGTCTGTATACGCCATATGCACCACGCACACACGCACACACTTTTTATGCCGTATGCACCACACACGCCGTAGTGTTTACGCCGTACACACAAGCACACACACACACTCTGTGTATGCCGTACGCACCACACACACACTGTATAAGCCATATGCACCAAGACACACACACTATATACGCCGTACGCACCACACACACACACACTGTATAGGCCGTATGCACCAGACACACACACTGTATACGCCGTACGCACCACACACACAATCTATATGCTGTAAGCACCACACACACAATCTATTCGCTGTACGCACCACACACACACTCTATACGCTGTACGCACCACATACACACACAGTGTATACGATGCACGCACCACACACACACACTTTATACACCGTACGTACCACATACACACACACTATATATGCTGTACACACCACAGACACACTGTATACGCCATACGCACCACCCACACACAGTATATGCCATATGCACCATACACACACTGTATATTCCGTACGCACCACCACACACACACTCTGTATACACCATATGCACCACACACACTGTATACACCATACGCAACACACACACACTGTATACGCCGTACACACCACACACACACTGTATAAGCCGTACGCACCACACACACACACACTATATACGTCGTGCACACACACACACACACACACTGTGTACGCCGTACGCACCACACACACACACTGTATACCACGTACACACCACACGCATACACACTTTATATGCCGTACGCACCACATACACACACACAATGTATACGCCGTACGCACCACACACATTGTATATGCCGTATGCACCCACATACACTACATACACCGTACACACCACACACACACTGTATACACCATTCGCACCACACACCCATAGTGTATACGCCGTACGCAACACAAACAGACACTGTATGCGCAGTACACACCACACACACACACTGTATAAACCGTACGCACCACACACACACACACACACACTGTATCTGCTGTATGTACCACACACACCCTGTATACGCCGTATGCACCACACACACACACACTGTATACCCTGAACCCACCACACACACACTGTATATGCCGTTCGCACCACACACACACACTGCATACGCTGTACGCACCACACACACACACACTGTATACGCCGTATGCACCACACCCACACTATACGTTGTACGCACCACACACACACTGTGTACGCTGTATGCACCACATACCCATGCACACACACACTGTATACGCCATACACACCACACACATACACTCTATATGCCGTACGCAACATCACACACACGCTCTGTATACGCCGTATGCACCACACACACACACTGTATACACCATACGCACCACACACACACTGTATACGCCGTACGCAGCACACACTGTAAATGCCGTACACACCACACGCACAAACTGTATACACCGTACGCACCACACACACTGTATATGCCGTATGCTACACACACACTTTAAATATGCACACACACACTGTATATGCCGTATACACACACTGTAAACGCAGTACGCACCACACATACACACACTGTATACGCCGTATGCACCACACAATTACACACACTGTATACGCTGTACGCACCACAAACACACTGTATACGTCGTACGCACCACACACACACTCTATACGCCATACGCACCACACACACACACACTGTATGCACCATACGCACCACACAAACACTGTATATGCCGTACGCAACACACACACACTGTATATGCAGTACACACCACACACACACAACACTGTATATGCCGTACACACCCCCCACACACACACTGTATATGCCGTACACAGACACACACTGTATATGCCGTACGCACCACACACACACACACACTGTATACCCCATACGCACCACACACACACTTTATATGCCGTACGCACCACACACACACTCTGTATACATAGTACACACCACCACAAACACACACAATATATATGCTGTACGCACCACACACACACTGTATACGCCGTACACACACTGTATACGCCGTACGCACCATATACACACACTGTAAATGCCGTACGCATCACACACACACACACTGTATACGCTGTAAGCACCACACACATACTGTATACTGTATATGCCATACGCAACATCACACACACACTCTGTTTACGCCGTATGCACCACACACACACTGTATACACCAGGGGTCTCAAACACATGCGGCCCCTGAGGCTGCTTTATGTGGCCCGCAGGCACAGACCCATTGACGATCCCGACCTGGTCCAGGAGGAGCCGCCGACAGCAGCGCTGAATTGCCACACAGAGACTGTTTCCCAGCACTGCATTTCCAATGCCAGCTGCTGGCCAATCAGAGGCCAGCAGCTGATATCTGCGTGTCGGCGCAGCGAGCTTGACGTCATTGCCATATGCAGATGTCAGCTGCTGGCCTCTGATTGGCCGGCGGCTGACATTGAAAATGCTGTGCTGGGAGACAGTCTGTGTGCGGCAATGCAGCGCTGCTGTCGGCGGCTCCTCCTGGACCAGGTCGGGATCGTCAAGGGGTCGGACTCTGTGGTGCCTGCGGGCCACATCTGCAGGAAGGCCGCCGAGGGAACGGAGGACAGGTGAGAATCATCTTTTTTTTTTTCTATTTTATATGTGTGAAGAACAGCACAGGGGGCACAGAGCCACAGGATGGGGACCTGGATGGGGCACATAGCCACAAGATGGGGACCTGGATGAGGCACATTAGTACAAGATGGGCGCCAGGATGGGGAACGTTGCCACAGGATGGGGACCTGGATGGGGCACATAGCCACAAGATGGGGACCTGGATGGGGCACAGAGCCTCAAGATGTGGACCTGGATGGGGCACATAACCTCAAGATGTGGACCTGGATGGGGCACATAGCCACAAGATGGGGACCTGGATGGGGCACAGAGCCACAAGATGGGGCACATAGCCACAACATGGGGACCTGGATGGGGCACATAGCCACAAGATGAGGACCTGGATGGGGCACATAGCCTCAAGATGGGAACCTGAATGGGGCACATAGCCACAAGATGGGGACCTGGATGCGGAACATTGCCACAGGATGGGGACCTGGATAGGGCACATAGCCCCAAGATGGGGACCTGGATGAGGCACATTAGTACAAGATGGGCGCCAGGATGGGGAACGTTGCCACAGGATGGGGACCTGGATGGGGCACATAGCCACAAGATGGGGACCTGGATGGGGCACAGAGCCACAAGATGGGGACCTGGATGGGGCACAGAGCCACAAGATGGGGACCAGAGCCACAAGATGGGGACCTGGATGGGGAACACTGCCACAGGATGGGGACCTGGATGGGGCACATAGCCCCAAGATGGGGACCTGGATGAGGCACATTAGTACAAGATGGGCGCCAGGATGGGGAACGTTGCCACAGGATGGGGACCTGGATGGGGCACATAGCCACAGGATGGGGACCTGGATGGGGCACATTAGTACAAGATGGGGACTTGGATGGGGAACATTACTACAAGATGTTTTCCATTATTACTATATGATGCTAATTGTAAGACAATATTACTGTATGTGGCCAATTGGGGGAAATAAAATTGTAAAAAAAATAAAAAATAAAATAAAGCATGAAAAAATATTGGGCACTAAATATGCTGTTTTATATGTAAACTAAAGTAAACACAAAAAAGTGCACGTTTATTATCGCCACATCCATAACGACCCAAGCCATAAAAAAATAAACACGGCAAAAATGTTCAAAAGGTGTATACAAAAAAAATGGTATCACTAAAAATGGCACATTGAACAAAGAATGCGGCCCCCCAAATTCAAATTTTTTCCATGTGCGGCCCATATACCCAGCCGAGTTTGAGACCCCTGGTATACACCATACGCACCACACACACACTGTATACGCCGTATGCACCACACTCACACACTGTATACGCCATACACACGACACACACACTATATGTCGTATGCACCACACACACACTGTAAATGCTGTATGCACCACATACACATGCACACACACTCTATACGCCGTACACACCACACATATACTGTTTATGCCGTACGCAACATCACCCACACACTCTGTTTACGCCGTATGCACCACACACACACTGTATACACAATACGCACCACACACACACTGTATATGCTGTATGCACCACACACACACTGTATACACCATACACACCACCCACACACTATATGTCGTACGCACCACACACACACACTGTATACGCTGTATGCACCACATACACATGCACACACACTCTATACGCCGTACGCATCACACACACTGTATATGCTGTTCGCACCACACACATACACTGTACATGCCGCACACAACATCACACACACACTCTGTATACGCCATATACACCACACGCACACTGTATACACCATACGCACCACACACACACACTGTATACCCCGTATGCACCACACACACACACTTTGTATGCCGTACGCACCACACACAATGTTTACCCTGTACGTACCACACACACACTTTATGTGCCTCATGCAACACATACACACACACAATGTATACGCTCCACACACACACTGTATACGCCGTTCTTGAGCGCCACACAAACACACACACATACTCTGTATATGCAGTACGCACCACACACACACTGTATACGCTATACACACCACCATACACACACACTCTGTATACGCCGTGCGCACCCTACACACAAACACTCTGTATATGCTGTACTCACCACAGACACACTGTATGCGCCATATGCACCACACACACACACTGTATACGTTGTACGCACCACACACACTGTATATGCCGTACGCAACACACACTATATATGCCGTATGCAACTCACACACACAGACTGTATACGCCATACACACACACAGTATACGCAGTACTCACCACACACACACATTGTATACCCCGTACGAACCACACACACACACTTTATATGCCGTACGCACCACACACACACTCTCTATACATAGTACACACCACCACAAACACACACAATATATATGCCATACGCACCACACACACACTGTATACGCCGTACACACACTGTATTCGCCGTATGCACCATATACACACACTGTAAATGCCGTACGCATCACACACACACACTGTATACGCCGTAAGCACCACACACATACTGTATACTGTATATGCCATACGCAACATCACACACACACTCTGTTTACGCCGTATGCACCACACACACACTGTATACACCATACGCACCACACACACACACTGTATACGCCGTATGCACCACACTCACACACTGTATACGCCATACACACGACACACACACACTATATGTCGTATGCACCACACACACACTGTAAATGCTGTATGCACCACATACACATGCACACACACTCTATACGCCGTACACACCACACATATACTGTTTATGCCGTACGCAACATCACCCACACACTCTGTTTACGCCGTATGCACCACACACACACTGTATACACAATACGCACCACACACACACTGTATACGCTGTATGCACCACACACACACTGTATACACCATACACACCACCCACACACTATATGTCGTACGCACCACACACACAAACTGTATACGCTGTATGCACCACATACACATGCACACACACACACTCTATACGCCGTATGCACCACACACACTGTATATGCTGTTCGCACCACACACATACACTGTATATGCCGCACACAACATCACACACACACACTCTGTATACGCCGTATACACCACACGCACACTGTATACACCATACACACCACACACACACTGTATACGCCGTATGCACCACACAATCACACTGTATGCGCCATACACACCACACACACACTGTATACGCCATACACACACACTGTATATGCCGTACGCACCACACACACACACTGTATACCCCGTATGCACCACACACACACACTTTGTATGCCATATGCACCACACACAATGTATACCCTGTACGCACCACACACACACTTTATGTGCCTCATGCAACACATACACACACACAATGTATACGCTCCACACACACACTGTATACGCCGTTCTTCAGCGCCACACAAACACACACACATACTCTGTATATGCAGTACGCACCACACACACACTGTATATGCCATACACACCACCATACACACACACTCTGTATACGCCGTACGCACCCTACACACAAACACTCTGTATATGCCGTATGCACCACACACACACTGTATACGCCGTACGCACCACACACGAACAAACTGTACACGCCGTATGCACCACACACACTGTATATGCTGTACTCACCACACACACACTGTATACGCCATATGCACCACACACACACACTGTATACGTTGTACGCACCACACACACTGTATATGCCGTACGCAACACACACTATATATGCCGTATGCAACTCACACACACACACAGACTGTATACGCCGTACACACACACTGTATACGCAGTACGCACCACACACACACTGTATGTGCCGTACGCACCACACACTGTATATGACGTACGCACCCCACACACTGTATATGACGTACGCAACACACACTCTAGATGCCGTATACAGCGCACACACACACTGTATGTGCCATACACACACACTGTATTGTTAGTGCGCACCACACACACACTGTATACGCCATACGCACAACACACACTGTATACGCCGCACGCACCACACACATACTGTATTCGTCATACGCACCACACACACATACACTGTATACGCCGTACGCACCACATACACACACTGTATACGCCATACGCCCCACACACAGTTTATACGCCGTACGCACAACCACACACACTCTCTGTTTATACCATACGCACCACACACACACTGTATACGCCGTATGCACCACACACACACACACTGTATACGCCATACACACCACACACACACTATATGTCGTACGCACCACACACACACACTGTATACGCTGTATGCACCACATACACATGGACACACACACACTCTATGCTGTGTGCAGAATTATTAGGAAAGTTGTATTTCAGAGGATTATTTTTATTATAGATCAACAACTATGTTCTCAATCAACCCAAAAGGCTCATAAATATCCAAGCTTAATATTTTTGGAAGTTGGAGTGTTTTTTTTTAAGATTTGGCTATCTTAGGAGGATATCTGCTTGTGCAGGTAACTATAACTGTGCAGAATTATTAGGCAACTTAATAAAAACCAAATATAATCTCATTTCACTTGTATTTTTTTCACCAGATAAACCAATATCAGTGCACAAAATTTAGAAATAAACATTTCTGACATGCAAAAACAAAAAACAAAAAAATTAGTGATCAATATAGCCACCTTTCTTTATGATGACACTCAACAGCCTTCCATCCATAGATTCTGTCAGTTGCTTGATCAGTTTTCGATCAACATTGCATGCAGCAGCCACCACAGCCTCCCAGACACTGTTCCGAGAGGTGTACTGTTTTCCCTCCCTGTAGATCTCACATTTTATGATGGACCACAGGTTCTCTATGGGGTTCAGATCAGGTGAACAAGGGGGCCATGTCATTATTTTTTTTTCTTTTAGACCTTTACTGGCAAGCCACGCTGAGGAGTAGTTGGATGCATGTGATGGAGCATTGTCCTGCATGAAAATCGTGTTTTTCTTGAACGATACCGATTTCTTCCTGTACCACTGCTTGAAGAAGTTGTCTTCCAGAAACTGGCAGTAGGTCTGGGAGTTGAGCTTCACTCCATCCTCAACCCGAAAAGGTCCCACAAGTTCATCTTTGATGATACCAGCCCATACCAGTACCCCACCTCCCCCTTGCTGGCATCTGAGTCGGAGTGGAGCTCTCTGCCCTTTACTGATCCAGCCTCTAGCCCATCGATTTGGCCCATCAAGAGTCACTCTCATTTCAACAGTCCATAAAACCTTTAAAAAATCAGTCTTAATATATTTCTTGGCCCATTCTTGACGTTTTATCTAATGTTTCTTGCTCAAAGGTGGTTGTTTTTCAGCCTTCCTTAACTTGGCCATGTCCCTGAGTATCGCACACCTTGTGCTTTTTGATACTCCAGTAACGTTGCAGCTCTGAAATATGGCAAAACTGGTGGCGAATGGCATCTTGGAAGCTTCACGCTTGATTTTCCTCAATTCATGGGCAGTTATTTTGAGCCTTTTTTGGCCAACACGCTTCTTGCGACCCTGTTGGCTATTTGCCATGAAACGCTTGATTGTTCAGTGATCACGCTTCAAAATTTTGGAAATTTAAAGACTGTTGCATCCCTCTGCAAGATATCTCACAATTTTGGACTTTTCAGAGCCTGTCAAATCTCTCTTCTGACCCATTTTGCCAAAGGAAAGGAAGTTGCCTAATAATTAAGCACACCTTATATAGGGTGTTGATGTCATTAGTCAACACCCCTCCTCATTACAGAGATGCACATCACCAGATTTAGTTAATTGGTAGTTGGCACTCAAGCCTATGCAGCTTGGAGTAGGGCAACATGTATAAAAAGTAACATGGGATCAAAATACTCATTTGCCTAATAATTCTGCACAAAGTGTGTACGCCTTACGCACCACACACATATACTGTATATGCCGTACGCAACATCACACACACACACACTCTCTTTACGCCGTATGCACCATACAAACACTGTATACACCATTAGTGTTGAGCCACCCCCGTAGTGTTCGAGATCGGTTCGGTTCGTCGAACACTCGTATGTTCGCCGAACTGTTCGTCGAACTGTTCGTCGAACACTGTCGAACACCGTTAAAACCAATGGCAGGCAAACAAAAACACATAGAAACACATAGAAAACACCTTCAAAGGTGTCCAAAAGCTGACAAACTGCTCAGAAGACACAACTAACACATGGAAAAGTGACAAGTACATATAGTCATGCGAAAAGAAAAGAGGGCGAGGAGTAAAAGGAGGGGGAGACACAGATATAGGCATGTCATGCCCTTCTAAAACCAAAAAAGTGCGAAGCTGACACGGCCAGTCCGTTCCTGTCCGTGCGACCTCCGCGTCGCCGGGTTTGTGCCAGAGCCACGGTGGACCCTGATGGCCAGCCCCCCTCTCCCAATACTGGTGCCTGTCCGCTGGTGGGTCGAGCGAGCCCCCCTGCGGTGGAGGCAGGTCTAAGCTTTTTAATTTAAATTGTCTCTCTAATTTGAATGAGTACACTTTAAATCCTTTTACAAGGATCTATTGAAGGGCAAGTCTCATGCCTGCAGCCGCGGTAATTCCAGCTTCAGTAGCGTCCACTAAAACTGCAGCAGTTAAAAAGCTTTTATAAGGATCGAGCTTGGCGGTCCACCGCAAGGCGTCCTACCGCCAGTCCCAGCCCCTGTGCATTTGGGTGCCTCCCCGATGCTCTTCACTGAGTGTTTCCTTTGAAAAAATTAAGTGTCCAAACTACAGGTGGTGTAGCTTGCTTAACAGCCGGGATAATCCGCTGACTAGCAGACACTACTACTAGGCACAAAGTATTTCCTGGGCTAGATGCAGTTAAAAATTTGTAATTAGTTACTCTCGTTGGATGCTGAGAAAGCATTCCATAGAGTCTCCTTGCACGCCATATATTATTCTCTTAAAAAGCTTGGGGTAGGGGTCTAGGGGACACTTTTATAAAGCAAAATCACGGCCCTGTATCGCAATACGTCACCTTGGCTGAAGATAAATAGAACATTTTCATCACCTTTCATAATCACCAATGGGACAAGGCAGGGATGTCCTCTGTCCCTTCTCTTATACATCCTAGTGACGGAGCACCTGCTCTCATCAATTCGCGATAACCCCAATATTAGGTGAATTGAGGTGGGAGGCACCGAGTACAAGTGTTCTGCATTTGCTGATGATGTCCTAGTATATATCACTCAATCACATATATCCATCCCTGCTGTTATGGTTGAAATAGATCACTTTGCTACATGGTCAAATTTTAAAATCAATGCAGCGATGTCTGAGGCCCTCGATGTCTCCCTCCCCAAATCCATACAGGATTCCATCCAGTCCAACTTTCCCTTTGCCTGGCCCTCACAGGGTATCAAATACTTAGGAATTTGTATTCATAGAGACCTCTCCCATCTATGTTATCTTAATTTTGGGCCCTTTATTGAACAACTTCACACAGACCACGGTTGGCAAGTTAGAACTGTAAGATTCACTACGTGAACCACTGGTGTTTTGTGGAAAAGCACATGTACACTGTGTTCCAAATTATTATGCAAAAAGTGTTTAGGAGTGATAAGGTAAGAATTTTTTTGTTTGTCAGTTAAACTCATTGATGGCGATGTGTGTCAGGGCTCTTTATATCACTGTAAGCAATTGCAGACACCTGTGCTAATTAGTCTGACAGGTGTGTCCAATGAAAGACAAGACTACTTAAGAAGGCCTACATTTTCTGCCAAAATGGGAAAGAAAAAGGATGTGTTGGCTGCTGAGAAGCAACAAATTGTGGAGTGTTTAGGTCAAGGCATGACTACAATCAACATTGCCAAGACACTTCATCCTGATCATCGCACAATCAAGAAGTATGTAGCTGATTCACAGTACACACGTGTGCGTGCTGATAAGGGAAAATTGAGGACTTTTTCCTACAGGCAATTACGTCAGGTTAAAAGAGCAGCAGAAAAAAAGCCTTGTCATAGCAGCAGACAAGTTTTTGAAGCTGCTGGTGCCTCCAACGTCCCCCGAACAAGATGCAGGGTCTTTCAGAGGTTTGCAGCTGTGCATACGCCATCCTGTCGACCTCCTCTATCCACTGTACACAAGCAGAAACGGCTCCAGTGGGCCAAACAATACATGAAGACTGACTTCAAAACTGTTTTGTTCACCGATGAGTGCGTGCAACGCTCGATGGTCCAGATGGATGGAGTGGAGGATGGCAGGTTGATGGACACCCCATGCAAACACGGCTACGGCACCAACAAGGAGGAGATGGAGTAATGTTTTGGGCTGGAATCATGGGGAGAGAGATTGTCGGCCCCTTTAGGATCCCTGAAGGGGTAAAGATGAACTCCATAATGTATGTGAAGTTTCTCAAACAGCACTTCCTGCCATGGTTCTAGAAGAAGAACCGTGTATTCCACAGCAAGATCATTTTCATGCATGATAATGCACCCTCTCATGCTGCACATAACACATCTGCATCTCTGGCTGATATGGGCATAAAAGGGGACAAACTTATGGTTTGACCCCCATGCTCCCCTGACCTCAACCCCATTGAGAACCTCTGGAGCATCATCAAAAGGAATGTCTATGATGGCAGGAGGCAGTTCACATCTAAGCAACAGCTCTGGGAGGGTATTCTGTCCTCATGCAAAACAATTGAAGCAGAAACCATCCAAAACCTGACAAATTCAATGGACGAGAGAGTTCAGAAGCTCCTTTCGAAAAAGGGGTCCTATGTGCAAATGTAACATCACCTAGAATAAAGTTTTGAGTTGAAAACTGTTTGATTTCAGTTTCTAATAACCTGCTAATGCTTATAATTTCAAAAATTACCATTTTTTTGGTCTTTATTAAAATGAAAAGGTTGATCGAAGAGTGTGGGGGATCTAAGAGTGTGAAAACCCAGTAGTCAGAATTATTTCGAATTCTGACAATCTGAGGGTGATGTTGCAGGTAGTGCAGCAAGAAGGCACTCATGTGTCTTGCACACCTAGGAGCCACAAAAAAATTTTCCGGGCTAGATGCAGCTAAAAATTAATATTAATTTGAAAGCTGGTGGAGCTTAGTATAGATGGCCTAATAGAATCAGTACTGCAAACTGCTACAAGGCCCAAATTATTTTACAGCCAAGATACAGATAAAAATGATTAGTAATTTTAAATCTGGTTGAGTTTAGTATAGATGGCCTAATAGAATCAGTACTGCACACTGCTACAATGCCCAAATTATTTTCCAGTCAAGATACAGATAAACATGATTAGTAATTTGAAAGCTTAAAACGGTTGGTGAGGTGATTTTAACAAATCATCAAGCTTTTACTCTCCCCAGGATGACACAGGGGTAGAAAAGTCATTTCGGATCCATGATTTGTTCATCTTTATGAACGTGAGTCTGTCTACATTATCAGTGGAGAGCCGCGTGCGCTTATCTGTCAGCACACCACCAGCAGCGCTGAACACACGTTCAGACAGAACGCTGGCTGCGGGGCATGACAAGATCTCCAAGGCGTAAGTGGCAAGCTCTGGCCATTTATCCAGATTGGAAGCCCAAAAAGAGCAAGGGTCCAGAGACACAGTCATGGCTTCAATGTTTACTTGGAGATACTCCTGTACCATCGTCTCTAGGCGTTGACTATGTGTCAGACTTCTTGTCTCCTGTGGCATTGCAAAGGATGGGCAAAAAAAGTGGTGAAATGATTCCGCAAAATTGATGTTACCAGCAGATACTGTGTTTCTGTTACGGTTTGAGTGCTGAACACTTGACGGTCCCACGGTTGGCAAGTTGGAACTGTGAGATTCACTACGTGCACCACTAGTGATTTGTGGAAAAGCACATGTAAGATTCTGCAACAGTCTCTTCTGATACTCCTGCATGCGTTCATCTCTTTCTATGGCAGGAATAATTTCTGCAAATTTACTTTTGTACCGGGGATCTAACAGTGTGACAACCCAGTAGTCAGGATTATTTCTAATTCTCACAATTCGAGGGTCATGTTGCAGGTAGTGCAGCAAGAAGGCACTCATGTGACTTGCGCATCCAGGAGCAACAAGTCCCTGTTGTGTTGGTGGCGAGGTAACAATCATGCTTCCTTCCTCTGCCCTCTCCCCCCAACCTCGCACAACAGAAATGTGATCAAGGTCTCCCTCATCTGATGAGTCTTCCATCAGTTCGTCCTCCACTTCTTCCTGGGCTCCTGCACCTTCCTCACTAGTTTGGCTGCTACCATGCGCCCTGGTAAAACCATCTCCCCCACCCTCACATGCCTGCCGCCTTGGTGCTGCCGACTTTCTGGACCTTGCAAATGTTAGCCCTTCCGCATACAACTCCTCCTCCTCTACTTCCTCCACCTCCTCTTGTGTCACCACCTGACTCCAAATTCTGTTTAACATGTGCTCCAGCATGTAAATCACCGGAATAGTCATGCTGATAATGGCATCGTCAGCACTAAACATCTTCATCGCCATTTCAAAACTGTGCAGAAGGGTGCATAGGTCCCTGATCTGAGACCACTCCTCCAGCGTGATTTGCCCCACCTCTGGATCTCGTTGGCCCAGGCTATATGTCAGAATGTATTGCACCAGGGCTTGTCGGTGCTGCCACAGTCGCTGCAACATGTGCAGATTTGAATTCCACCGGGTAGGCACATCGCATTTTAGCCGGTGAAGTGGCAGAGATGTAAGTCGCTGAGCTGCAGGATGCGAATGGCGGAAGTGAGCACACAGCGACCGTGCCCTCTGCAGAAGCCCATCTAGTCCGGGATAGTGGGCTAAAAATTGCTGGACAACCAGGTTCAACACGTGAGCCATACAAGGCACGTGTGTGACATTGCCCCGGCGAAGGGCCGCACCCAGGTTTGCAGCATTGTCACACACGGCCTTCCCTGGTTTCAGGTCCAGTGGAGACAACCATTCATGAAAGTGGTTCTACAGATCTGACCACAACTCCTCAGATGTGTGACTCACATTTCCCAGACATTTCAAAGTAAAAACTGCATGATGACGTTGAGCCCTGATGCCAGCATAGTAAGGAGGTGTGCAGGATCCCTTCTGCGCAGTTAGAAAGCTTGCATGACCAGACAGGCTTTGGGTGCACGTGGAGGACCGAGAGAAGGTTGTGGAGGTAGAAGCAGTGGAGGAACTTCGAGATAAAGAGGATTGACGCACAACTCGTGGGGATGGCAAGACTTGGACAGCAGCCCCTTTCCTGCTGTCACCATAGTTACCTAGTGCTCAGTCAGCGACATGTAACGCCCCTGTCCATGCCTACTTGTCCAAGTGTCTGTGGTGAAATGCACCCTGTCACACACAGAGTTTCTCAAAGAAGGGGTGATGTTGTGTGCGACATGCTGGTGGAGCGCAGGCACACCTTTCTTTGAGAAGTAGTGCCGACTGGGCATCTGGTACTGGGGCACTGCGACGGACATAAGGTCTCGAAAAACCTCTGTGTCCGCCAGGTGGAAAGGAAGCATTTCTGTAGCCAAGAGCTTGCAGATGGTGAAATTCAACCTCTTAGCTTTCTCATGGCTAGGAGGAAATGGTCTTTTACTTGTCCACATCTGAGGGACCGAGGGCTCCCTGTTGTGCTTAGACGGGGTTGAGTAGGGTGTCCCCGGCAAACTGTCGGTCTGTGAGGAAGATGCAGGCGGACATGTTAGGTTGCCTTGATCCAAAGGTGGTGCTATCGATGTCGGACAGCGCTCAGCACCAGCTGGTGTTTTCACCTCCAAAGAAAATGATGACCTGCCAATCACGCTGGCTGTTGCGGGTAAAGAGGTGGCAGGTCTGCATCCCCAAACAGGTGTGACTGCTGTCCCCCCAGTCACAGATGATGCAGAGGCCGCGGATGCACAAGATGTGGCAGACGGTGGTTGGCCCGGCTGGCTAGGCCGCATTGTAGCACAGTGAGCTTCCCACTGCAACTTATCCTTCATATCCATGTGCCGGTTCATGCATGAAGTACTCAAACTATGTATTTTTTGGCCTCTACTTAGCTTTTGCTGACAAATGTTACAGATAACACGAGTGGGGTCATCTTTACCGATCTGAAAAAATGCCCAGGCTATGCAAGGCTTAGCACCCATGCGACCTGAAGAGCCACCACGACTTGTGGTCAGAGGCAGAGTTGTGTTTGAGGATGCAATTGTTGACGTGCTTCCAGTACTACATCTCTGTCCAGGAAGGCTCAACCTGACCTCGTCGTCACTAGCATTCTCCTCCACCTCCTCTGCTGACCTCATCAACTGGCTGACTGTGGGTTGACAGTAAGTGGGATCTCCAACCTCGCCATCATCACCCTGTGTGTTATCACACCCATCGTCCTCAGAGCCAACCACTTCCTGCCCTGACAAAAAACTAAAGTTGTCGCTCCAATCTGGTATTTGAGTCTCATCATCGTCTTCCTCATTGTCTCCACCAACAGGAGTTACAGTTTGGGAACTTGGGTCGACATTATGGTCAGAACCTTCTGTGTCTGGTCCTGGATCCGACTCATAAAGATTCTGGGCATCTGTGCAGATCATTTCCTCGTCAGGATTCACAGAAGCTCTGGAGCCGACCTCTGATTCCCAGGCTATGATATGAGTAAACAGCTGCAGACTCAACCATCTGTTCTACCCCATACTCAGATGGGCAGCTGGAGACTTGGGAGCTGTGAGGAAGCAAGTGCGATTGAGATGACACCTCTGAGGACTGGAGTGTTTGTGATGTTGAAGTTGAGGTGGAGGAGAGCCTACTTAAAGGAGCACTTGATATCCGTTGAAGCACCTGCTGTTTTTGTGCCTCATCTGGAATTTTTAGCGATTGGCATGGCCGTAAGAAAGGGATCTTATCACATTGTCCGCTAAAAGAAGAAGACATCTTAGTTTGGCTGGAAGACGGTCTTTCTTCTGCAGATGTTACTGTAGCTTTAACACCTGCCCCACGGATACAACCTTTTTTTCCCTTCCCAACACGCCTATTCCCCTTTCCACCAGCAGCAGGCCTTTTTCCACTCATTTTGGTGGTTAACTAATTCACAACTCTGGAGTTGTTTGCACAAAAAACAATGGATGGGATCCGAGCAGAGCTGAGTGGCCAAACTGTGGTATTAGCCCAAAAGTATTGGCTGGGTTAGATGCAGATAAAAATTATATTGAATTTGCAACCTGGTGGAGGTTAGTATAGATGGACAAATAGAACAAGTCCCACACACTGCTACAAGCCGAAATATTTTTTCAGAGCTAGATGCAGAAAAAAATTATATTGAATTTGCAAGGTGGTGGAGGTTAGTATAAATGGACTAATAGAACAAGTCCCACACACTGCTTCAAGCTGAAATATTTTTTCAGAGCTGGATGCAGACAAAAATTATTTTGAATTTGCAACCTGGTGGAGGTTAGTATAGATGGCCTAATAGAACAAGCCCCACACACTGCTACAAGCCAAAATATTTTTTCAGAGCTGGATGCAGAAAAAAATTATATTGAATTTGCAACCTGGTGGAGGTTAGTATAGATTGACTAATAGAACAAGTCCCACACACTGCTACAAGCCGAAATATTTTTTCAGAGCTACATGCAGATAAATATTATTTTGAATTTGAAACCTGGTGGAGGTTAGCATAGATGGACTAGTAGAACAAGTCACACACACTGCTACAAGCCAAAATATTTTTTCAGAGCTAGATGCAGAAAAAAATTATATTGAATTTGAAATCTGGTGGAGGTTAGTATAGATAGACTAATAGAACAAGTCCCACACACTGCTACAAGCCGACATATTTTTTCAGAGCTAGATGCAGATAAAACTTATATTGAATTTGCAACCTGGTGGAGGTTAGTATAGATGGACTAACAGAACAAGTCCAACACACTGCTACAAGCCGAAATATTTTTTCAGAGCTAGATGCAGAAAAAAATTATATTGAATTTGCAACCTGGTGGAGGTTAGTATAGATGGACTAATAGAACAAGTCCCACACACTGCTACAAGCCAAAATATTTTTTCAGAGCTAAATGCAGAAAAAAATTATATTGAATTTGCAAGCTGGTGGAGGTTAGTATAGATGGACTAATAGAACAAGTCCCACACACTGCTACAAGCCAAAATATTTTTTCAGAGAGATGCAGAAAAAAATTATATTGAATTTGCAACCTGGTGGAGGTTAGTATAGATGGACTAATAGAACAAGTCCCACACACTGCTACAAGCCGAAATAATTTTTCAGAGCTAGGTGCAGATAAAAATTATTTTGAATTTGAAACCTTGTGAAGGTTAGTATAGATGGACTAATAGAACAAGTCCCACACACTGCTACAAGCCGAAGTCCAAATATTTTTTCAGAGCTAGATGCAGATAAAAATTAGATTGAATTTGCAACCTGATGGAGGTTAGTATAGATGGACTAATAGAACAAGTCCCACACACTGCTAGAAGCCGAAATATTTTTTTCAGAGCTAGATGCAGAAAAAAATTATATTAAATTTGCAACCTAGTGGAGGTTATTATAGATGGACTAATAGAACAAGTCCCACACACTGCTGCAAGCCGAAATATTTTTTCAGAGCTAGATGCAGAAAAAAATGATATTGAATTTGCAACCTGGTGGAGGTTAGTATAGATGGACTAATAGAACAAGTCCCACACACTGCTACAAGCCAAAATATTTTTTCAGAGCTAGATGGAGATAAAAATTATTTTGAATTTGCAATCTGGTGGAGGTTAGTATAGATGGACTAATAGAACAAGTCCCACACACTGCTACAAGCCGAAATATTTTTTCAGAGCTAGATGCAGATAAAAATTATTTTGAATTTGAAACCTGGTGGAGGTTAGTATAGATGGACTAATAGAATGATGCTATGCCCAAAAGGTTTTACTTCACTAGGTGCAGTAAAAAAATTGTTATTCTATACACAGGTGGTGTAGCTTGCAACACAGATAGGCTGCTTCACTGACTATCACACACTGCAAGAGGCCAAAAAGGATTTGCTTTGCTTGATTTAACCAAATGCTGTGAAAAAAACTTGCACAGCACTAAAACAGACCTGCCTGGCAAAAAGTGATAGGAACTGATGTAAGCTAGCCCTCAAAAGGACTGCAATTACAATTAGTCTTTACACCTAACCTATCTATTTAAGAGCACAGACCTGCCTGATAAAAGTGATATGAACTGATGTAACCTAGCCCTCAAAAGGACTGCAATTACAATTAGTCTTTACTCCCAACCTGTCTATTTAAGAGCACAGACCTGCCTGATAAAAGTCATAGGAAATTATGTAACCTAGTCCTTAAAAGGACTGCAATCACAACTATTCCCTACTCCCAAGCTATCTGTAGATTTGTGCGAAATTTGGCTTGAAATTAACAAAGTATAGCGCACACAGCAACAGCGGTGCCGTCTAACACGCAGCTGCAGCAGTGAGAAAATGGTGGCGACGGGGAAAATGGCTGGGTCTTATAGAGCAAGGACATGTGACATACACTGCCAATGACACATGCCCTTGCTTCGGTGAAAAAGAGCTGTTTGCTCCGTGTGTGCGCTGCTGATAGGCTGACAGATTGCACTTCCCCACTGTAAATGCGGGAAAGAGAAAAAAAAATGGAGATCTTCATTATTTATGCAGAGATCCATCCCCTGCCCCTCCCCCCGCCCCGCTGTACACTCAAACTGCGTATTAACATTAATTTTCAGCATTACTGAGAAAAAATCCAGTTATGATTTTGGTGCACGAACAGTTATCGAATATAACCTCGAACAGCCGAATTTTTTTTAAATTGTTCGTGTTCGCCGAACGGCTCGAACACCGCCCAAATCAGCTCGAATTTGAGATTGGCGAACAGTTCGAGTCGAACACCGCTCATCTCTATACACCATACGCACCACACACACACTGTATACCCCGTATGCACCACACACACACTGTATATGCCATACACACCACACACACACTATATGTCGTACGCACCACACACACACACTGTATACGCTGTATGCTCCACATACACATGCACACACACACTCTATATGCCGTACGCACCACACACACTGTATACGCTGTACGCACCACACACATACACTGTATATGCCGTACACAAAATCACACACACACACTCTGTATACGCCTTATGCACCACACACACACTCTGTATGCACCATACGCACCACACACACTGTAAACGCCGTATGCACTAGACACACACAATGTATGCGCCATACACACCACACACGCACACACACTGTATACGCCGTACACACACACACTGTATATGCCGCACGCAACACACACTATATATGACGTATGCAACTCACACATACACACACAGACTGTATACGCCGTACACACACACTATATACGCAGTACGCACCACACAGACACACTGTATACGCTGAACCTACCACACACACACACACACTGTATATGACGTACTCACCCCACACACTGTATATGCCGTACGCAATACACACTATAGATGCCGTATACAACACACACACACACTATATGCGCCATACACACACACTGTATTGTCAGTGCGCACCACGCACACACTGTATACGCCATACGCACAACAGACACTGTATACGCCGTACGCACCACGCACACCCTGTACACGTCATACGCACCACACACACATACACTGTATACGCCGTACGCACCACATACACACACTGTATACGCCATATGCACCACACACACTTTATACGCCGTACGCACCACACACACTGTATACGATGTACACACTAGTGTTGAGCCACCCCCGTAGTGTTCGAGTTCGGTTCGGTTCGTTGAACACCCGTGTGTTTGCCGAACTGTTCGTCGAACTGTTCGTCGAACACCTTCGAACACCGTTAAAACCAATGGCAGGCAAACAAAAACACATAGAAACACATAGAAAACACCTTCAAAGGTGTCCAAAAGCTGACAAACTGCTCAGAAGACACAACTAACACATGGAAAAGTGACAAGTACATATAGTCATGCGAAAATAAAAGAGGTGGAGGAGTAAAAGGAGGGGGAGACACAGATATAGGCATGTCATGCCCTTCTAAAATCCAAAAAGTGAGAAGCCGACACGGCCAGTCCGCTCCTGCCCGTGCCACCTCCGTGTCGCCGGGTTTGTGCCAGAGCCGCGGTGAACCCTGATGGCCAGCCCCCCTCTCCCAATACTGGTGCCTGTCCGCTGGTGGGTCAAGCGAGCCCCCTGTGGTGGAGGCAGCTCTAAGCTTTTTAATTTAAATTGTCTCTCTAATTTGAATGAATACACTTTAAATCCATTTACAAGGATCTATTGGAGGGCAAGTCTCATGCCAGCAGCCGCGTAATTCCAGCTCCAGTAGCGTCCACTAAAGCTGCTGCAGTTAAAAAGCTTTTATAAGGATCGAGCTCGGCTGTCCACCGCAAGGCATCCTACTGCCAGTCCCAGCCCCTATGCCTTGGGGTGCCTCCTGGTGCTCTTCACTGAGTATCCCATGGTCCCGAAGCATTTCCTTTGAAAAAATTAAGTGTCTAAACTACAGGTGGTGTAGCTTGCTTAACAGCCGGGATAATCCGCTGACTAGCAGACACTGCTACTAGGCACAAAGTATTTCCTGGGCTAGATGCAGTTAAAAATTTGTAATTAGATACTCTCGTTGGATGCTGAGAAAGCATTCCATAGAGTCTCCTGGCACGCCATATATGATTCTCTGAAAAAGCTTGGGGTAGGGGTCTAGGGGACCCTTTTATAGCCAAAATCACGGCCCTGTATCGCAATACGTCACCTAGGCTGAAGATAAATGGAACTGTAGCACCCTGAGGGCTTGGTTGCTACAGACGTATTGCACCTCACCCAGAGGTGTGATATCTCACTCTCAGGTAAGGATGGAGTGTGGATCAGGACCCGACACCTGCATGCATTACACCACATTGCCGTGGGGCAGGGCGACCAATATGCCCCTGAGATGGGCACGACAGTCCCTGTCCCTGGCTGGAGTGGGGGGAGGGAACACTGAGGAAGGGGAACCCTGTAGTGCAGGAGCAGGGAGGGAGCAGTTCCTGGGTGCATTGAGAAGGGAGTATAAAAGGTGGGCACCATCTTAGTTCAGTGCAGAGAAGTCTGAGCAGAAGTGGCAGGGAGCAGGGGCTCTGCATGAGCTCTGCTCCGGAGGCGGGCCTAGTAACAGAGGCCCAGGCCTGGAAGAGGGAGAAGGAAGGAAGAGGAGCGGAGAAGGCTCCAGGAACGAGGAATGAAGGGATCCCAGGGGTGCGGACGGGCGAGTCGCCACCGCACGCCCGAATCCACCTGCGTGGAGGGGTCAGGCCAAAGGGGGAGACCGGTCCCCGAACTAGTGGAGGCAGTAAACGACCCTCAGCTAGAAACCGGAGGCTCTGACATTTTATGTGGCGCAGCCCCTCGCTACACCCGCTAGGAAGGCACCACATAGGGTCAGGGAAACTGGCGCCAAGTTTACCAAGAGGAGGCCCGAGGCAGCCGGACAGAAGTGTTGGTAAGAAAGGCCAGACAAAGGACACACAAAGGGGGTCCTGTGAAGTGCTCCAAAGTTATCTGGGAGTTGTCTGAGCCCCTCACCTGGTGAGCACAGTACGACGTGGGCAGCCGTTACCTGCAGACGTGGTCTGGATAATAAGAACTGTGAGTAAAGGCCCTGGACTGCATCACTGACTCCGTGTCGTTACTGCTGCTGCCCTGCACCATCACCCCCATCCTCCGCATACACTGCCCTGAGGCTATACTCCTCCCGTGGGGAGTTATGCTACGCTCTGCTGCACCCACAACACCAGCCTCAGCGGTCTGCCCTGTAGCGGAGGTTCACTCTGACCGCAATCCACGGGTGGTGTAGTCGGACATTTAAACATCAAAACCACATAAATAGTTCCGCAACTGGTTTGACCGCCCTGAGCCACGGAACCGGGTCGCCGCCACGAAGACTACAACCACCAGCATCCACCAAAAAGGGTCCGGCTCCGGGTGTCCCAAGGCCCAGGGGGTGCGTCAGAACATTTTCATCACCTTTCACAATCACCAATGGGACAAGGCAGGGATGTCCTCTGTCCCCTCTCTTATACATCCTAGTGACGGAGCACCTGCTCTCATCAATTCGCCATAACCCCAATATTAGGTGGATTGAGGTGGGAGGCACCGAGTACAAGTGCTCTCTATTTGCTGATGATGTCCTAGTATATATCACTCAATCACATATATCCATCCATGCTGTTATGGCTGAAATAGATCACTTTGTTACATGGTAAAATTTTAAAATCAATGCAGCGAAGTCTGAGGCCCTCGATGTCTCCCTCCCCAAATCCATATAGGATTCCATCCAGTCCAACTTTCCCTTTGCCTGGCCCTCACAGGGTATCAAATACTTAGGAATTCCTATTCATAGAGACCTCTCCCATCTATGTTATCTTAATTTTGGGCCCTTTATTGAACAATTCCATACAGACCACGGTTGGCAAGTTAGAACTGTAAGATTCACTACGTGAACCGCTGGTGTTTTGTGGAAAAGCACATGTACACCGCGTTCCAAATTATTATGCAAAAAGTGTTTAGGAGTGATAAGGGAAGAATTTGTTTGTTTGTCAGTTAAACTCATTGATGGTGATGTGTGTCAGGGCTCTTTATATCACTGTAAGCAATTGCAGACACCTGTGCTAATTAGTTTGGCAGGTGTGTCCAATGAAAGGCAAGACTACTTAAGAAGGCTCTCTCACATTATTAAGCAGCCTACATTTTCTGCCAAAATGGGAAAGAAAAAGGATGTGTCGGCTGCTGAGAAGCAACAAATTGTGGAGTGTTTAGGTCAAGGCATGACTACAATCAACATTGTGCGATGATCAGGATGAAGTGTCTTGGCAATCAAGAAGTATGTAGCTGATTCACAGTACACACGTGTGCGTGCTGATAAGGGAAAATTGAGGACTCTTTCCTACAGGCAATTACGTCAGGTTGAAAGAGCAGCGGCAAAAAAGCCTTGTCATAGCAGCAGACAAGTTTTTGAAGCTGCTTGTGCCTCCAACGTCCCCCGAACAACAAGATGCAGGGTCCTTCAGAGGTTTGCAGCTGTGCATACGCCATCCTGTCGACCTCCTCTATCCACTTCACACAAGCAGAAACGGCTCCAGTGGGCCAAACATTACATGAAGACTGATTTCAAAACTGTTTTGTTCACGGATGAGTGCCGTGCAGCGCTCGATGGTCCAGATGGATGGAGTGGAGGATGGCTGGTTGATGGACACCCCACGCAAACACGGCTACAGCGCCAACAAGGAGGAGGTGGAGTAATGTTTTGGGCTGGAATCATGGGGAGAGAGATTGTCGGCCCCTTTAGGATCCCTGAAGGCGCTAAAGATTAACTCCATAATGTATGTGGATTTTCTCAAACAGCACTTCCTGCCATGGTTCAAGAAGAAGAACCGTGTATTTCACAGAAAGATCATTTTTCTGCATGATAATGCACCATCTCATGCTGCACATAAAACATCTGCATCTCTGGCTGATATGGGCATAAAAGGGGACAAACTTATGGTGTGACCCCCATGCTCCCCTGACCTCTAACCCATTCAGAACCTTTGGAGCATCATTAAAAGGAGTGTCTATGATGGCGGGAGGCAGTTCACATCTAAGCAACAGCCCTGGGAGGGTATTCTGTCCTCATGCAAAACAATTGAAGCAGAAACCATCCAAAACCTGACAAATTCAATGGACGAGAGAGTTCAGAAGCTCCTTTCGAACAAGGGGCCGTATGTGAAAATGTAACATCACCTAGAATAAAGTTTTGAGTTGAAAACTGTTTGATTTCAGTTTCTAACAACCTGCTAATGCTTATAATTTCAAAAATGACCATTTTTTTGGTCTTTATTAAAATGAAAAGGTTGATCGAAAAGTTTGGGGGATCTAAGAGTGTGGCAACCCAGTAGTCATTTTTACTTCGAATTCTGACAATATGAGGGTCATGCTGCAGGTAGTGCAGCAAGAAGGCACTTATGTGTCTTGCGCATCTCGGAGCCCCAAAATTATTTTCCGGGCTAGATGCAGCTAAAAATTATTTTTAATTTTAAATCTGGTGGAGCTTATTATAGATGGCCTAATAGGATCAGTGCTGCACACTGGAACAAAGCCCAAATTATTTTCCAGTCAAGATACAGATAAGCATGATTAGTAATTTGAAAGCTTAAAACGTTTGGTAGGGTGATTTTAACCAATCATCAAGCTTTTACTCTCCCCAGGATGACACAGGGGTAGAAAAGTCGTTTCGGATCCATGATTTGTTCATCTTTATGAACGTGAGTCTGTCTACATTATCAGTGGAGAGCCGCGTGCGCTTATCTGTCAGCACACCACCAGCAGCGCTGAACACACGTTCAGACAGAACGCTGGCTGCGGGGCATGACAAGATCTCCAAGGCGTAAGTGGCTAGCTCCGGCCATTTATCCAGATTGGAAGCCCAAAAAGAGCAAGGGTCCAGTGACACAGTCGTGGCTTCAATGTTTACTTGGAGATACTCCTGTACCATCGTCTCTAGGCGTTGACTATGTCTCAGACTTCTTGTCTCCTGTGGCCTTGCAAAGGATGGGCTAAAAAAGTGGTGAAATGATTCCGCAAAATTGATGTTACCAGCAGATACTGTGGTTCTGTTACGGTTTGAGTGCTGAACACTTGACGGTCCCACTGTTGGCAAGTTGGAACTGTGAGATTCACTACGTGCACCACTGGTATTTTGTGGAAAAGCACATGTAAGATTCTGCAACAGTCTCTGCTGATACTCCTGCATGCGTGCATCCCTTTCTATGGCAGGAATAATTTCTGCAAATTTACTTTTGTACCGGGGATCTAACAGTGTGGCAACCCAGTAGTCAGGATTATTTCTAATTCTCACAATTCGAGGGTCATGTTGCAGGTAGTGCAGCAAGAAGGCACTCATGTGTGTTGCGCATCCAGGAGCACCAAGTCCCTGTTGTGTTGGTGGCGAGGTAACAATCATGCTTCCTTCCTCTGTCCTCTCCCCCCAACCTCGCACAACAGAAATGTGATCAAGGTCTCCATCATCTGATGAGTCTTCCATCAGTTCGTCCTCCACTTCTTCCTGGGCTCCTGCACCTTCCTCACTAGTTTGGCTGCTACCATGCGCCCTGGTAAAACCATCTCCCCCACCCTCACATGCCTGCCGCCTTGGTGCTGCCGACCTTCTGGACCTTGCAGATGTTAGCCCTTCCGCATACAACTCCTCCTCCTCTACTTCCTCCACCTCCTCTTGTGCCACCACCTGACTCCGAATTCTGTTTAACATGTGCTCCAGCATGTAAATCACCGGAATAGTCATGCTGATAATGGCATCGTCAGCACTAAACATCTTCGTCGCCATTTCAAAACTGTGCAGAAGGGTGCATAGGTCCCTGATCTGAGACCACTCCTCCAGCGTGATTTGCCCCACCTCTGTATCTCGTTGGCCCAGGCTATACGTCAGAACGTATTGCACGAGGGCTTGTCGGTGCTGCCACAGTCGCTGCAACATGTGCAGAGTTCAATTCCACAGGGTAGGCACATCGCATTTTAGCCGGTGAAGTGGCAGGCCCAACGACTTCTGTAGAGATGTAAGTCGCTGAGCTGCGGGATGCGAACGGCGGAAGTGAGCACACAGCGACCGTGCCCTCTGCAGAAGGCCATCTAGTCTGGGATAGTGGGCTAAAAATTGCTGGACAACCAGGTTCAACACGTGAGCCATACAAGGCACGTGTGTGACATTGCCCCGGCGAAGGGCCGCACCCAGGTTTGCAGCATTGTCGCACACGGCCTTCCCTGGTTTCAGGTCCAGTGGAGACAACCATTCATGAAATTGGTTCTCCAGAGCTGACCACAACTCCTCAGCTGTGTGACTCACATTTCCCAGACATTTCAATGTAAAAACCGCCTGATGACGTTGAGCCCTACTGTCAGCATAGTAAGGAGGTGTGCAGTATCCCTTCTGCGCAGTTAGAAAGCTTGTGGCATGACCAGACAGGCTTTGGGTGCAGGTGGAAGACCGAGAGGAGGTTGAGGAGGCAGAAGCAGTGGAGGAACTTTGACATAAAGAGGATTGACGCACAACTCGTGGGGACGGCAAGACTTGGACAGCAGCCCCTTGTCCTGCTGTCACCATAGTTACCCAGTGCCCAGTCAGCGACATGTAACGCCCCTGTCCATGCCTACTCGTCCAAGTGTCTGTGGTGAAATGCACCCTGTCACACACAGAGTTTCTCAAAGAAGCGGTGATGTTGTGTGCGACATGCTGGTGGAGCGCAGGCACACCTTTCTTTGAGAAGTAGTGCCGACTGGGCATCTGGTACTGGGGCACTGCGACGGACATAAGGTCTCAAAAATCCTCTGTGTCCACCAGGCGGAAAGGCAGCATTTCTGTAGCCAAGAGCTTGCAGATGGTGAAATTCAACCTCTTAGCTTTCTCATGGCTAGGAGGAAATGGTCTTTTACTTGTCCACATCTGAGGGACCGAGGGCTGGCTATTGTGCTTAGACGGGGTTGATAAGGGTGTCCCCGGCAAACTGCCGGTCTGTGAGGAAGATGCAGGCGGACATGTTAGGTTGCCTTCATCCAAAGGTGGTGCTATCGATGTCGGACAGCGCTCAACACCAGCTGGTGTTACCACCTCCAAAGAAAATGATGACCTGCCAATCACGCTGGCTGTTGTGGGTAAAGAGGTGGCAGGTCTGCGCCCCAAAACGGGTGTGACTGCTGTCCCCCCAGTCACAGAGGATGAAGAGGCCGCGGATGCACAAGATATGGCAGACGGTGGTTGGCCCGGCCGGCTAGGCCGCATTGTAGCACACAGAGCTTCCCACTGCAACTTATGCTTCATGTCCATGTGCCGGTTCATGCATGAAGTACTCAAACTATGTATTTTTTGGCCTCTACTTAGCTTTTGCTGACAAATGTTACAGATAACACGAGTTGGGTCATCTTTATCGATCTGAAAAAATGCCCAGGCTATGCAAGGCTTAGCACCCATGCGACCTGAAGAGCCACCACGACTTGTGGTGAGAGGCAGAGTTGTGTTTGAGGATGCAGTTGTTGACGTGATTTAAGTACTACGTCTCTGTCCAGGAAGGCGCAACCTGACCTCGTCGTCACTAGCATCTTCCTCCACCTCCTCTGCTGACCTCATCTCTTGGCTGACTGTGGGTTGACAGTAAGTGGGATCTCCGACCTCATCATCATCACCCTGTGTGTTATCACACCCATCGTCCTCAGAGCCAACCTGTTCCTGCCCTGACAAAAAACTAAAGTTGTCGCTCCAATCAGGTATTTGAGTCTTATCATCGTCTTCCTCATTGTCTCCACCAACAGGAGTTACAGTTTGGGAATGAGGGTCTACATTATGGTCAGAACCTTCTGCGTCTGGTCCTGGATCCGACTCATAAAGATTCTGGGCATCAGTGCAGATCATTTCCTCGTCTGGATTCACAGAAGCGCTGGAGTCGACCTCTGATTCCCAGGCTATAGTATGAGTAAACAGCTCTGCAGACTCAACCATCTATTCTACCTCATACTCAGACGGGCAGCTGGAGATTTGGGAGCTGTGAGGAAGCAAGTGCGATTTGGGTGACACCTTTGAGGACTGGAGTATTTGTGATGTTGAAGTTGATGTGGAGGAGAGCCCACTTAAAGGACCACTTGATATCCGTTGAAGCACCTGCTGTTTTTGTGCCTCATCTGGAATTTGTAGCGATTGGCGTGGCCGTAAGAAAGGGATCTTATCACATTGTCCCCTAAAAGAAGTAGACATTTTAGTTTGGCTGGAAGATGGTCTTTCTTCTGCAGATGTTACTGTTGCTTTAACACCTACCCCACGGACACAACCTTTTTCCCCTTCCCAACACGCCTATTCCCCTTTCCACCAGCAGCAGGCCTTTTTCCACTCATTTTGGTGGTTAATTAATTCACAACTCTGGAGTTGTTTGCACAAAAAAACAATGGATGGTAACCGAGCAGAGCTGAGTGGCCAAACTGTGGTATTAGGCCAAAACTATTGGCTGGGTTAGATGCAGAAAAAAATTATTTTGAATTTGCAACCTGATGGAGGTCAGTATAGATGGACTAATAGAGAAAGTCCGACACACTACTAGAAGGCCAAATATTTTTTCAGAGGTAGATGCAGAAAAAAATATATTCAGTTTGCAACCTGATGGAGGTCAGTATAGATGGACTAATACAACAAGTCCCGCACACAGCTAGAAGCCCAAATATTTTTTCAGAGGTACTGTAGATGCAGATAAAAATTATTTTTAATTTGCAACCTGATGGAGGTCAGTATAGATGGACTAATAAAGAAAGTCCGACACACTACTAGAAGGCCAAATATTTTTTCAGAGGTAGATGCAGAAAAAAATATATTCAGTTTGCAACCTGATGGAGGTCAGTATAGATGGACTAATACAACAAGTCCCACACACAGCTAGAAGCCCAAATATTTTTTCAGAGGTACTGTAGATGCAGATAAAAATTAGTTTTAATTTGCAACCTGATGGAGGTCAGTATAGATGGACTAATAGAGAAAGTCCGACACACTACTAGAAGGCCAAATATTTTTTCAGAGCTAGATGCAGAAAAAAATTATATTCAGTTTGCAACCTGATGGAGGTCAGTATAGATGGATTAATAGAACAAGACCCACACACAGCTAGAAGCCCAATATTTTTTCAGAGGTAGATGCAGAAAAAAATATATTCAGTTTGCAACCTGATGGAGGTAAGTATAGATGGACTAATAGAACAAGTCCCACACACTGCTAGAAGCCCAAATATTTTTTCAGAGGTACTGTAGATGCAGATAAAAATTAGTTTTAATTTGCAACCTGATGGAGGTCAGTATAGATGGACTAATAGAGAAAGTCCGACACACTACTAGAAGGCCAAATATTTTTTCAGAGCTAGATGCAGAAAAAAATTATATTCAGTTTGCAACCTGATGGAGGTCAGTATAGATGGACTAATAGAGAAAGTCCGACACACTACTAGAAGGCCAAATATTTTTTCAGAGGTAGATGCAGAAAAAAATATATTCAGTTTGCAACCTGATGGAGGTCAGTATAGATGGATTAATAGAACAAGACCCACACACAGCTAGAAGCCCAATATTTTTTCAGAGGTAGATGCAGAAAAAACTATATTCAGTTTGCAACCTGATGGAGGTCAGTATAGATGGACTAATAGAACAAGTCCCACACACTGCTAGAAGCCCAAATATTTTTTCAGAGGTACTGTAGATGCAGATAAAAATTAGTTTTAATTTGCAACCTGATGGAGGTCAGTATAGATGGACTTATAGAGAAAGTCCGACACACTACTAGAAGGCCAAATATTTTTTCAGAGGTAGATGCAGAAAAAAATATATTCAGTTTGCAACCTGATGGAGGTCAGTATAGATGGATTAATAGAACAAGACCCACACACAGCTAGAAGCCCAATATTTTTTCAGAGGTAGATGCAGAAAAAAATATATTCAGTTTGCAACCTGATGGAGGTCAGTATAGATGGACTAATACAACAAGTCCCGCACACAGCTAGAAGCCCAAATATTTTTTCAGAGGTACTGTAGATGCAGATAAAAATTAGTTTTAATTTGCAACCTGATGGAGGTCAGTATAGATGGACTAATAGAGAAAGTCCGACACACTACTAGAAGGCCAAATATTTTTTCAGAGGTAGATGCAGAAAAAAATATATTCAGTTTGCAACCTGATGGAGGTCAGTATAGATGGACTAATACAACAAGTCCCACACACAGCTAGAAGCCCAAATATTTTTTCAGAGGTACTGTAGATGCAGATAAAAATTAGTTTTAATTTGCAACCTGATGGAGGTCAGTATAGATGGACTAATAGAGAAAGTCCGACACACTACTAGAAGGCCAAATATTTTTTCATAGCTAGATGCAGAAAAAAATTATATTCAGTTTGCAACCTGATGGAGGTCAGTATAGATGGATTAATAGAACAAGACCCACACACAGCTAGAAGCCCAATATTTTTTCAGAGGTAGATGAGAAAAAAATATATTCAGTTTGCAACCTGATGGAGGTCAGTATAGATGGACTAATAGAACAAGTCCCACACACTGTTAGAAGCCGAAATATTTTTTCAGAGGTACTGTAGATGCAGATAAAAATTAGTTTTAATTTGCAACCTGATGGAGGTCAGTATAGATGGACTAATAGAATGATGCTATGCCCAAAAGATTTTACTTCACTAGGTGCAGTAAAAAAATTGGTATTCTATACACAGGTGGTATATCTTGCAACACAGATAGGCTACTCCACTGACTAACACACTCTGAAATAGGCCAAAAAGGATTAGCTTTGCTAGATTCAGCCAAATGCTGTGAAAAAAACTTGCACAGCACTGGCACAGACCTGCCTGGCAAAAACTGATAGGAACTGATGTAACCTAGTCCTGAAAAGGACTCCAATTACAATTAGTCTTTACTCCCACAACCGATCTATTTAAGAGCACAGACCTGCCTGATAAAAGTCGTAGTAAATGCTGTAACCTAGTCCTTAAAAGGACTGCAATCACAACTATTCCCTACTCCCAAGCTATCTGTATATTTGTGCGAAAATTGGCTTGAAATTAACAAGGTATAGCGCACACAGCAACAGCGGTGCCGTCTAACACGCAGCTGCAGCAGTGAGAAAATGGTGGCGACGGGGAAAATGGCTTGGTCTTATAGGGCAAGGACATGTGACATACACTGCCAATGACACATGCCCTTGCTTGTGTGAAAAAAAGCACTTCGCTCCGTGTGTGCGCTGCTGATAGGCTGACAGATTGCACCTCCCCACTGTAAATGCGGGAAAGAGAAAAAAAAATGGAGATCTTCATTGTTCCTGCAGAGATCCATCCCATGCCCCTCCCCCCACCCCGCTGTACACTCAAACTGCGTATTAACATTAATTTTCATCATGACTGAGAAAAAATCCAGTTATGATTTTGGTGCACGAACAGTTATCGAACATAACCTCGAACAGCCGAATTTTTCTCAAATTGTTCGTGTTCGCCGAACGGCTCGAACACCGCCCAAAACAGCTCGAATTTGAGATTGGCGAACAGTTCGAGTAGAACAACGCTCATCTCTAGTACACACCACACACACTGTATACACCATACGCACCACCACACACACACTCTGTATACACTGTATGCACCACACAGATGTAGCACCCTGAGGACTCGGCTGCTACAGGGGTATTACACCTCAAGCCAGAGGTGTGGTATTCCACTCCCGGGTAAGGATGGAGTGTGGAACTGAGCTCAGTAGGCTGCATGCACTACATACATCCCATTTCCGGGGGACAGAACGACGGTACTCCCACCAGTATATGTGCAGGT
The DNA here is from genome assembly GCF_046119375.1 of Phyllobates terribilis. NCBI lineage: Eukaryota > Metazoa > Chordata > Amphibia > Anura > Dendrobatidae > Phyllobates > Phyllobates terribilis. The sequence goes on from NW_027362769.1 coordinate 292,373,341, forward strand.
ACGACAGCGTCTGTCCCTGGCTGGAGTGGGAGGGGGGTGGAACATCCCAGTAGTGTAGGGGCAGATAGGGGGAGTAGTCTGGGTAAATGTAGGAGCTCATTGGGTGCTGGTCACCTGAGCTCACACATAGAGGGAGTATATAAGGTGGGCACCATCTTAGGACAGGGTCAGTCAGTCAGTCAGAGAGTCTGTGAGTCAGCAGTAACTCCAGGAGAGGAGAAGGAAGAGGGACCCAGAGGCGCAGGACGAGAGGGGACCCCAAGATCCCAGAATAAGAACAAAAGGGTGAAGGGTCGGCAAAAGGGTACCGGATCCCAAGCTGGCAGAGGCCAAAAGTACACCTTAGCCAGGAACCGGAGGTCGTGGTCAGGATCTGCCACGACCCTCACCAAATCCACCAGAATGGCACACCGAGCATAGGGTCAGGGAAGCCAGAGAAGGTTCAACCACCAAGAGACCCGAGGGAGCCGGACATAGGTGGATCCCTGGTGAGAACGGCCAGAGAGAGAGAGAAGAAGGGAGCTCAGGACCATACTCAGGAATTGCCCGGGAGTTGACCGAGTCCCGCACCTGGTGGACGCAGCACGGCTTGGGTGGTCACTGCTGTACAGAGTGACCCGAGCAACACCAGTGAGTAAAAACCCTGAAACTGCATTTCATGCCTCTGAGTCTCCTTGCTGCACCTTCACAACCACCATCCTCCACGTCTGACCCCCTGAGGCTATACCCCTCCCGTTGGGGGTTATACTACCACAGCTGCACACACACCACCAGCCTCAGCGGACCATCCTGCAGCGGCGGCCTTTTGACCGCAAATCAACGGGTGGCGTAGTCGACACTAAGAACATCTGTAAGGACTGCCGCACACTGAGTTTGACACCCTGGGCACGGACCGGGTCACAGCCACTCGGAGACTACAACCCCCATCTGATCCGGCTCCGGGTATCCCTAACAACATGGCCCAGGGGGTGCGTCACAGACACTGCATACGCCGTACGCACCACACACACACACACAAACTGTATATGCCGTATGCACCACACACACACTGTATGCGCCGTACGCACCAAACACACACTGTATACACCGTTCGCACCACACACACACTGTATACACTGTACGCACCACACACAAACACACTGTATACGCTGTACGCACCACACACAAACACACTGTATACACCGTGCACACCACACACACACTCTATGCACCATACACACCACACACACACACACTGTATACGCCGTACACACACACTGTATATGCCGTATGCACCACACACACACACACTTTGTATGCCGTACGCACCACATACACACACACACTCTGTATATGCCATACGCACCCCACACACAAACACTCTGTATATGTCGTATGCACCACACACACACTGTATATGCTGTACTCACCACACACACACTGTATACGCCATATGCAACACACACACACACTGTTAACGCTGTATGCACCACACACACTGTATATGCCGTACGCAACACACACTATATATGCCGTATGCAACTCACACACACACAGACTGTATACGCCGTACACACACACTGTATACGCAGTACGCACCACACACACACTGTATACGCCGTACGCACCACACACACACTGTATATGACATACGCACCCCACACACTGTATATGCCGTACGCAACACACACTATAGATGCCGTATACAACACACACACACTGTATGCGCCATACACACACACTGTATTGTCAGTGCGCACCACACATACACTGTATACGCCATACGCACAACACACACTGTATACGCCGTACGCACCACACACACACCCTGTATACGTCATATGCACCCCACACACATACACTGTATAGGCCGTACGCACCACACACACACTGTATACGTCATACGCACCACACACACACTGTATACGCCGTATGCACCACAACACACACACACTCTGTATACGCCATACACACCACACACACACACATACACTGTATACGACATATGCACCACACACACACACTCTATACACTGTACGCACCACGCACACACACTGTATATGCCGTACGCACCAAACACACATTGTATATGCTGTACGCACCACACACACACTGTATACGCCGTACGCACCACACACACACACTGTATATGTCATGCACACCCCCACACACACACACTGTATATGCCGTACACACACACACTGTATTCTCCGTATGCACCACACACACACATTGTATACGCCATAAGCACCACACACACACACACTGTATACACTGTACGCACCACACACACACTGTATACGCTGTACGCACCACCACACACACTCTGTATACGCTGTACGCACCAAACACACACACTGTATACGCCGTACGCACCACCACACAAACACACTGTATATGCCGTACACACCACATACACGCCCACACTGTATACGCTGTACGCAGCACACACACACTGCATACGCCGTATGCACCACATACACACTGTGTATACGCCGTATGTATGTTTTGTCCTTATGTGGATACAATGCAAATTAAAGCAGTTTTGTCATACATTTTTCCATGTTAATAAAATGTTACCTTTACCTACTTTGCTTTCATTTGAACACAGGGGGTGGGGTGAGTGCACATAGGAAAGAGGACACACAAGGGGGAGACAGCTCAAACAAGAAAACACATGAGGGAAAAAGGCAGCACAGGGGTGGAGAGAGAGAGAGCAGACAATGGGGAGAGCACATGGGGTACACAGGTCAAAGAAGAGATCACATGAGAAGAGAAGACAGCAGATGGGGAGAGAGAAAGTGCACAGGGGGAGAGAGACAGAGCACAGGGGGGAGACAGCTCAAATGGGTCTGTACAAGAGGGGAGAACACAGCACAGGAAGGAGAGAGACAGCAGACAAGGGGGATAGCACATGGGGTAGACATGTCAAAGAGAGCACAGACGGGAGAAGTCAGCACATGGGGGAAAGAGAGAGTGGATAGGTGGGTGAGCACAAGGGAGGAGAGATTCTCAACGCTGCAAAGCCTGCCCCCATCGTGACATTACTGCCCTCCATCTAGTAGAATATACAGTAATTCGCAAGAAGGTACAGTACAGACCAAAAGTTTGGACACACCTTCTCATTTAAAGATTTTTCTGTATTTTCATCACTATGAAAATTGTACATTCACACTGAAGGCTTCAAAACTATGAATTAACACATGTGGAATTATATACTTAACAAAAAAAGTGTGAAACAACTGAAAATATGTCTTATATTCTAGGTTCTTCAAAGTAGCCACCTTTTGCTTTGAAGACTGCTTTGAACACTCTTGGCATTCTTTTGATGAGCTTCAAGAGGTAGTCACCGGAAATGGTCTTCACTTCACAGGTGTGCCCTGTCAGGTTTAATAAGTGGGATTTCTTGCCTTATAAATGGGGTTGGGGCCATCAGTTGTGTTGTGCAGAAGTCTGGTGGATACACAGCTGATAGTCCTACTGAATAGACTGTTAGAATTTGTATTATGGCAAGAAAAAAGCAGCTAAGTAAAGAAAAACGAGTGGCCATCATTACTTTAAGAAATGACGGTCAGTCAGACTGAAAAATTGGGAAAACTTTGAAAGTGTCCCCAAGTGCAGTTGCAAAAACCATCAAGCGCTACAAAGAAACTGGCTCACATGAGGACCGCCCCAGGAAAGGAAGACCAAGAGTCACCTCTGCTTCTGAGGATAAGTTTATCTGAGTCACCAGCCTCAGAAATCGCAGGTTAGCAGCAGCTCAGATTAGAAACCAGGTCAATGCTACACAGAGTTCTAGCAGCAGACACATCTCTACAACAACTGTTAAGAGGACACTTTGTGCAGCATGTCTTCATGGTAAAATAGCTGCTAGGAAACCACTGCTAAGGACAGGCAACAAGCAGAAGAGACTTGTTTGGGCTAAAGAACACAAGGAATGGACATTAGACCAGTGGAAATCTGTGCTTTGAGATCTTTGTTTCCAACCACCGTGTCTTTGTGCGACGCAGAAAAGGTGAACGGATGGACTCTACATGCCTGGTTCCCACCGTGAAGCATGGAGGAGGAGGTGTGATGGTGTGGAGTGCTTTGCTGGTGATACTGTTGGGGATTTATTCAAAATTGAAGGCATACTGAACCAGCATGGCTACCACAGCATCGTGCAGCGGCATGTTATTCCATCCGGTTTGCGTTTAGTTGGACCATCATTTATTTTTCAACAGGACAATGACCCCAAACACATCTCCAGGCTGTGTAAGGGCTATTTGACCAAGAAGGAGAGTGATGGGGTGCTACGCCAGATGACCTGGCCTCCACAGTCACCAGACCTGAACCCAATCAAGATGGTTTGGGGTGAGCTGGACCTCAGAGTGAAGGCAAAAGGGCCAACAAGTGCTAAGCATCTCTGGGAACTCCTTCAAGATTGATGGAAGACCATTTCCGGTGACTACCTCTTGAAGCTCATCAAGAGAATGCCAAGAGTTGGCAAAGCAGTCATCAAAGCAAAAGGTGGCTACTTTGAAGAACCTAGAATATAAGACATATTTTCAGTTGTTTCACACTTTTTTGTTAAGTATATAATTCCACATGTGTTAATTCATAGTTTTGATGCCTTCAGTGTGAATGTACAATTTTCATAGTCATGAAAATACAGAAAAATCTTTAAATGAGAAGGTGTGTCCAAACTTTTGGTCTGTACTGTATGAGTAGTGAGATAATCATCAGTAAGTGAGGAATTGTCTAAATACTCTCGTCTTTGATAAAGTAGTTATATGCACGTAAGTTTCCTTATGCATATCACAATGTCAGCAAATAAATAATATCCCTGCACAGGACATAGATGTAGAAAACATAGTGAATTATCTGAATATTGTGGTGCCACCACCCCAACACACGTTTGCCACTTCATCACAATGCTGAAAATATGTCTGCCATAACTATAAGACCTACGCCTGTCACAAAACCCCCAATATTCATAACTAGAATTTGGTGTCAGTGTCTAATATAATTCCTTTGAAGACCAGAAGAGTTATCTCCAGATGTGATCAATTTGTCGCCTCCCAGCCTCTGGTATAAACTGGGTCCAGACTTGTGTCTGTACTCCAGCAGATAACCTACTTTAATTACCTGTTCACATAAGGAGGTCATAGCTCAATAGGGGTCAGATGTTTAAAGTGCTATCTCTTTTCCTTTCAGGTTACGATAAAATCATACTTCAATTCTCAATATAAGAGATGATTTTGATATTGGCCCCATTTTACCATTACATCTATGATACCCATAAAGACGTAACATTTTCATAGCTACAAAATTCCTTTATTGCAATTCTTGAGTTAGCAGCCAGTCAGGTGCAATAGCTAAGGGAAAAAAGAAAAACCTAAATCAAAGTTGGGCTAAAAACTTAATAATCCCTGATGTAGTAAAAAACCTTGGGACAAACGATTACACAAGCATCTTCCTTCTCTGGTGACCAGCTTACTCTTCTACTGTGGCAACCTGATGAGCACCTCTGATGTCACATTACAAACTGTTCTATTTTAGTACGGTCACATCTGCCTTGTTACATCTTCAGTAATAATTCTGAACTCATTTTTAATCTCATAATCTCAGAGTTTTAAAATGAGCCCCAAATTACTTATGCAGCTGAGATCCAGGCTGAGATATGGCCATTAGTACCCAAGCACGTGATATGCCCTTGGAAGTGAAAGGGTTAGCAAAGTCACAGCCATACCATGTAGATAAACATTATTAGAGATTACTGCACTTATAACCTTCTTGTGACTTAAAAACCAATACTAGGCTCTTTCTTCATGGTACTCATACATGGCACATATGGGCTTGTTTTGTCTATTTGTAAATCTGGGTTTGGTGTTGGTTATTTATATCTCGGAAAGTGGGAATCTGTAGGTAGAACCAGAGTTATACAGTAGAAGACAACAACACAACATGAATTGATCATCATCAGCCACTGACCATGTGGCAGATAACAGAGATAGCAAGTAGGGACACAGGAGCAAATGGCAGATGCTGCGTGCAAATGCAGTTAGGAGGCATATTTTGCTATAATATTCATGCCTATTTCTTTATATCAGTTAGTTTCGGTATTTATTCTGTCATACTGAAACATACGTGTTGTCATATTTTATTTCATTATTAATCAATTATTCAGTTGTCAACCTGGAAAGGTAAAACTTTGTAGAAATGTGTTCAAGCACTGTGGTAACATATGAGAACTTCAATCATTGTTTCTTTTCAGAATTAAACTATATTATGTACTCTCTCTTGAGAATAAATTTATACCACTGTTTTCCATTACGACTTCCACATCATAATCTATAAGTCATAACTTGGCAGTCCCTAGGCATCAATTCACTTCATAGGCACACTTCACGTGGGCCATCTTCACTGTCAGACTATGTCATACATGATGCACATGGGAATTCTGCAATATTAAACTCACAGCATGTACTACTTGTTGTGAATAGGGGAAAATTTGTGGGCTATAGCTAGTGAAGCACGATGAAAAAGAGTATGGATGTTGGCTGTATATTGGCAATGAGCTCTCATAACACGTGGTTAATATTACAATGATAATATTTTTTTATTGTTTTTCACAAATAAAAGCCCATTTGGTTACATGTTTCACCCTACATTATTGATTATTATATTATATTAGCTCTTTAAATGGCCTATTATAAGGGATGAGAATCCGCTGAACAAGCAACAATCAACCTGCCATATTTCTATTGCGTGAAGTTTATCTATTGTGTAAAAGGACCTTAACAGCCCATACTGGTGGACATAACTGTTTGGGGTACATGTTGACCAGGATCTACTGCAATTGAAGATGATTTTTATGCACTATTGAGTGTACCTATGACTAGAGATGAGCGTTGTTCTACTCGAACTGTTCGCCAATCTCAAATTCGAGCTGTTTTGGGCGGTGTTCGAGCCGTTCGGCGAACACGAACAATTTGAGAAAAATTCGGCTGTTCGAGGTTATGTTCGATAACTGTTCGTGCACCAAAATCATAACTGGATTTTTTCTCAGTAATGATGAAAATTAATGTTAATACGCAGTTTGAGTGTACAGCGGGGTGGGGGGAGGGGCAGGGGATGGATCTCTGCAGGAACAATGAAGATCTCCATTTTTTTTTCTCTTTCCCGCATTTACAGTGGGGAGGTGCAATCTGTCAGCCTATCAGCAGCGCACACACGGAGCGAAGTGCTTTTTTTCACACAAGCAAGGGCATGTGTCATTGGCAGTGTATGTCACATGTCCTTGCCCTATAAGACCAAGCCATTTTCCCCGTCGCCACCATTTTCTCACTGCTGCAGCTGCGTGTTAGACGGCACCGCTGTTGCTGTGTGCGCTATACCTTGTTAATTTCAAGCCAATTTTCGCACAAATATACAGATAGCTTGGGAGTAGGGAATAGTTGTGATTGTAGTCCTTTTAAGGACTAGGTTACAGCATTTCCTACGACTTTTATCAGGCAGGTCTGTGCTCTTAAATAGATCGGTTGTGGGAGTAAAGACTAATTGTAATTGGAGTCCTTTTCAGGACTAGGTTACATCAGTTCCTATCAGTTTTTGCCAGGCAGGTCTGTGCCAGTGCTGTGCAAGTTTTTTTCACAGCATTTGGCTGAATCTAGCAAAGCTAATCCTTTTTGGCCTATTGCAGAGTGTGTTAGTCAGTGGAGTAGCCTATCTGTGTTGCAAGATATACCACCTGTGTATAGAATACCAATTTTTTTACTGCACCTAGTGAAGTAAAATCTTTTGGGCATAGCATCATTCTATTAGTCCATCTATACTGACCTCCATCAGGTTGCAAATTAAAACTAATTTTTATCTGCATCTACAGTACCTCTGAAAAAATATTTCGGCTTCTAGCAGTGTGTGGGACTTGTTCTATTAGTCCATCTATACTGACCTCCATCAGGTTGCAAACTGAATATATTTTTTTCTGCATCTACCTCTGAAAAAATATTGGGCTTCTAGCTGTGTGTGGGTCTTGTTCTATTAATCCATCTATACTGACCTCCATCAGGTTGCAAACTGAATATAATTTTTTTCTGCATCTAGCTCTGAAAAAATATTTGGCCTTCTAGTAGTGTGTCGGACTTTCTCTATTAGTCCATCTATACTGACGTCCATCAGGTTGCAAATTAAAACTAATTTTTATCTGCATCTACAGTACCTCTGAAAAAATATTTGGGCTTCTAGCTGTGTGTGGGACTTGTTGTATTAGTCCATCTATACTGACCTCCATCAGGTTGCAAACTGAATATATTTTTTTCTGCATCTACCTCTGAAAAAATATTTGGCCTTCTAGTAGTGTGTCGGACTTTCTCTATTAGTCCATCTATACTAACCTCCATCAGGTTGCAAATTAAAAATAATTTTTATCTGCATCTACAGTACCTCTGAAAAAATATTTGGGCTTCTAGCTGTGTGCGGGACTTGTTGTATTAGTCCATCTATACTGACCTCCATCAGGTTGCAAACTGAATATATTTTTTTCTGCATCTACCTCTGAAAAAATATTTGGCCTTCTAGTAGTGTGTCGGACTTTCTCTATTAGTCCATCTATACTGACCTCCATCAGGCTGCAAATTAAAACTAATTTTTATCTGCATCTACAGTACCTCTGAAAAAATATTTGGGCTTCTAGCAGTGTGTGGGACTTGTTCTATTAGTCCATTTATACTGACCTCCATCAGGTTGCAAACTGAATATATTTTTTTCTGCATCTACCTCTGAAAAAATATTTGGCCTTCTAGTAGTGTGTCGGACTTTCTCTATTAGTCCATCTATACTGACTTCCATCAGGTTGCAAATTAAAACTAATTTTTATCTGCATCTACAGTACCTCTGAAAAAATATTTGGGCTTCTAGCAGTGTGTGGGACTTGTTCTATTAGTCCATCTATACTGACCTCCATCAGGTTGCAAACTGAATATATTTTTTTCTGCATCTACCTCTGAAAAAATATTTGGCCTTCTAGTAGTGTGTCGGACTTTCTCTATTAGTCCATCTATACTGACCTCCATCAGGTTGCAAATTAAAACTAATTTTTATCTGCATCTACAGTACCTCTGAAAAAATATTTGGGCTTCTAGCAGTGTGTGGGACTTGTTCTATTAGTCCATCTATACTGACCTCCATCAGGTTGCAAACTGAATATAGTTTTTTCTGCATCTACCTCTGAAAAAATATTGGGCTTCTAGCTGTGTGTGGGTCTTGTTCTATTAATCCATCTATACTGACCTAAATCAGGTTGCAAACTGAATATATTTTTTTCTGCATCTACCTCTGAAAAAATATTTGGCCTTCTAGTAGTGTGTCGGACTTTCTCTATTAGTCCATCTATACTGACCTCCATCAGGTTGCAAACTGAATATAATTTTTTTCTGCATCTAGCTCTGAAAAAATATTTGGCCTTCTAGTAGTGTGTCGGACTTTCTCTATTAGTCCATCTATACTGACCTCCATCAGGTTGCAAATTAAAACTAATTTTTATCTGCATCTACAGTACCTCTGAAAAAATATTTGGGCTTCTAGCAGTGTGTGGGACTTGTTCTATTAGTCCATCTATACTGACCTCCATCAGGTTGCAAACTGAATATAGTTTTTTCTGCATCTACCTCTGAAAAAATATTGGGCTTCTAGCTGTGTGTGGGTCTTGTTCTATTAATCCATCTATACTGACCTCCATCAGGTTGCAAACTGAATATATTTTTTTCTGCATCTACCTCTGAAAAAATATTTGGCCTTCTAGTAGTGTGTCGGACTTTCTCTATTAGTCCATCTATACTGACCTCCATCAGGTTGCAAACTGAATATAATTTTTTTCTGCATCTAGCTCTGAAAAAATATTTGGCCTTCTAGTAGTGTGTCGGACTTTCTCTATTAGTCCATCTATACTGACCTCCATCAGGTTGCAAATTAAAACTAATTTTTATCTGCATCTACAGTACCTCTGAAAAAATATTTGGGCTTCTAGCAGTGTGTGGGACTTGTTCTATTAGTCCATCTATACTGACCTCCATCAGGTTGCAAACTGAATATATTTTTTTCTGCATCTACCTCTGAAAAAATATTGGGCTTCTAGCTGTGTGTGGGTCTTGTTCTATTAATCCATCTATACTGACCTCCATCAGGTTGCAAACTGAATATATTTTTTTCTGCATCTACCTCTGAAAAAATATTTGGCCTTCTAGTAGTGTGTCGGACTTTCTCTATTAGTCCATCTATACTGACCTCCATCAGGTTGCAAATTAAAACTAATTTTTATCCGCATCTACAGTACCTCTGAAAAAATATTTGGGCTTCTAGCAGTGTGTGGGACTTGTTTTATTAGTCCATCTATACTGACCTCCATCAGGTTGCAAACTGAATATATTTTTTTCTGCATCTACCTCTGAAAAAATATTGGGCTTCTAGCTGTGTGTGGGTCTTGTTCTATTAATCCATCTATACTGACCTCCATCAGGTTGCAAACTGAATATATTTTTTTCTGCATCTACCTTTGAAAAAATATTTGGCCTTCTAGTAGTGTGTCGGACTTTCTCTATTAGTCCATCTATACTGACCTCCATCAGGTTGCAAATTAAAACTAATTTTTATCTGCATCTCCAGTACCTCTGAAAAAATATTTGGGGTTCTAGCAGTGTGTGGGACTTGTTCTATTACTCCATCTATACTGACCTCCATCAGGTTGCAAACTGAATATAGTTTTTTCTGCATCTACCTCTGAAAAAATATTGGGCTTCTAGCTGTGTGTGGGTCTTGTTCTATTAATCCATCTATACTGACCTCCATCAGGTTGCAAACTGAATATATTTTTTTCTGCATCTACCTCTGAAAAAATATTTGGCCTTCTAGTAGTGTGTCGGACTTTCTCTATTAGTCCATCTATACTGACCTCCATCAGGTTGCAAACTGAATATAATTTTTTTCTGCATCTAGCTCTGAAAAAATATTTGGCCTTCTAGTAGTGTGTCGGACTTTCTCTATTAGTCCATCTATACTGACCTCCATCAGGTTGCAAATTAAAACTAATTTTTATCTGCATCTACAGTACCTCTGAAAAAATATTTGGGCTTCTAGCAGTGTGTGGGACTTGTTCTATTAGTCCATCTATACTGACCTCCATCAGGTTGCAAACTGAATATAGTTTTTTCTGCATCTACCTCTGAAAAAATATTGGGCTTCTAGCTGTGTGTGGGTCTTGTTCTATTAATCCATCTATACTGACCTCCATCAGGTTGCAAACTGAATATATTTTTTTCTGCATCTACCTCTGAAAAAATATTTGGCCTTCTAGTAGTGTGTCGGACTTTCTCTATTAGTCCATCTATACTGACCTCCATCAGGTTGCAAACTGAATATAATTTTTTTCTGCATCTAGCTCTGAAAAAATATTTGGCCTTCTAGTAGTGTGTCGGACTTTCTCTATTAGTCCATCTATACTGACCTCCATCAGGTTGCAAATTAAAACTAATTTTTATCTGCATCTACAGTACCTCTGAAAAAATATTTGGGCTTCTAGCTGTGTGTGGGACTAGTTGTATTAGTCCATCTATACTGACCTCCATCAGGTTGCAAACTGAATATATTTTTTCTGCATCTACCTCTGAAAAAATATTTGGCCTTCTAGTAGTGTGTCGGACTTTCTCTATTAGTCCATCTATACTGACCTCCATCAGGTTGCAAATTAAAAATAATTTTTATCTGCATCTACAGTACCTCTGAAAAAATATTTGGGCTTCTAGCTGTGTGCGGGACTTGTTGTATTAGTCCATCTATACTGACCTCCATCAGGTTGCAAACTGAATATATTTTTTTCTGCATCTACCTCTGAAAAAATATTTGGCCTTCTAGTAGTGTGTCGGACTTTCTCTATTAGTCCATCTATACTGACCTCCATCAGGTTGCAAATTCAAAATAATTTTTTTCTGCATCTAACCCAGCCAATAGTTTTGGCCTAATACCACAGTTTGGCCACTCAGCTCTGCTCGGTTACCATCCAATGTTTTTTTGTGCAAACAACTCCAGAGTTGTGAATTAGTTAACCACCAAAATGAGTGGAAAAAGGCCTGCTGCTGGTCGAAAGGGGAATAGGCGTGTTGGGAAGGGGAAAAAAGGTTGTGTCCGTGGGGTAGGTGTTAAAGCAACAGTAACATCTGCAGAAGAAAGACCATCTTCCAGCCAAACTAAAATGTCTACTTCTTTTAGCGGACAATGTGATAAGATCCCTTTCTTACGGCCACGCCAATCGCTACAAATTCCAGATGAGGCACAAAAACAGCAGGTGCTTCAACGGATATCAAGTGCTCCTTTAAGTGGGCTCTCCTCCACATCAACTTCAACATCACAAATACTCCAGTCCTCAAAGGTGTCACCCAAATCGCACTTGCTTCCTCACAGCTCCCAAATCTCCAGCTGCCTGTCTGAGTATGAGGTAGAACAAATGGTTGAGTCTGCAGAGCTGTTTACTCATACTATAGCCTGGGAATCAGAGGTCGACTCCAGCGCTTCTGTGAATCCAGACGAGGAAATGATCTGCACTGATGCCCAGAATCTTTATGAGTCGGATCCAGGACCAGACGCAGAAGGTTCTGACCATAATGTAGACCCTCATTCCCAAACTGTAACTCCTGTTGGTGGAGACAATGAGGAAGACGATGATAAGACTCAAATACCTGATTGGAGCGACAACTTTAGTTTTTTGTCAGGGCAGGAACAGGTTGGCTCTGAGGACGACGGGTGTGATAACGCACAGGGTGATGATGATGAGGTCGGAGATCCCACTTACTGTCGACCCACAGTCAGCCAAGAGATGAGGTCAGCAGAGGAGGTGGAGGAAGATGCTAGTGACGACGAGGTCAGGTTGCGCCTTCCTGGACAGAGACGTAGTACTGGAAGCACGTCAACAACTGCATCCTCAAACACAACTCTGCCTCTCACCACAAGTCGTGGTGGCTCTTCAGGTCACATGGGTGCTAAGCCTTGCATAGCCTGGGCATTTTTTCAGATCGATAAAGATGACCCAACTCGTGTTATCTGTAACATTTGTCAGCAAAAGCTAAGTAGAGGCCAAAAAATACATAGTTTGAGTACTTCATGCATGAACCGGCACATGGACATGAAGCATAAGTTGCAGTGGGAAGCTCAGTGTGCTACAATGCGGCCTAGCCGGCCGGGCCAACCACCGTCTGCCATATCTTGTGCATCCGCGGCCTCTTCATCCTCTGTGACTGGGGGGACAGCAGTCACACCTGTTTTGGGGCGCAGACCTGCCACCTCTTTACCCGCAACAGCCAGCGTGATTGGCAGGTCATCATTTTCTTTGGAGGTGGTAACACCAGCTGGTGTTGAACGCTGTCCGACATCGATAGCACCACCTTTGGATGAAGGCAACCTAACATGTCCGCCTGCATCTTCCTCACAGACCGGCAGTTTGCCGGGGACACCCTTATCAACCCTGTCTAAGCACAATAGTCAGCCCTCGGTCCCTCAGATGTGGACAAGTAAAAGACCATTTCCTCCTAGCCATGAGAAAGCTAAGAGGTTGAATTTCACCATCTCCAAGCTCTTGGCTACAGAAATGCTGCCTTTCCGCCTGGTGGACACAGAGGATTTTCGAGACCTTATGTCCGTCGCAGTGCCCCAGTACCAGATGCCCAGTCGGCACTACTTCTCAAAGAAAGGTGTGCCTGCGCTCCACCAGCATGTCGCACACAACATCACCGCTTCTTTGAGAAACTCTGTGTGTGACAGGGTTCATTTCACCACAGACACTTGGACGAGTAGGCATGGACAGGGGCGTTACATGTCGCTGACTGGGCACTGGGTAACTATGGTGACAGCAGGACAAGGGGCTGCTGTCCAAGTCTTGCCGTCCCCACGAGTTGTGCGTCAATCCTCTTTATGTCAAAGTTCCTCCACTGCTTCTGCCTCCTCAACCTCCTCTCGGTCTTCCACCTGCACCCAAAGCCTGTCTGGTCATGCCACAAGCTTTCTAACTGCGCAGAAGGGATCCTGCACACCTCCTTACTATGCTGGCAGTAGGGCTCAACGTCATCAGGCGGTTTTTACATTGAAATGTCTGGGAATTGTGAGTCACACAGCTGAGGAGTTGTGGTCAGCTCTGGAGAACCAATTTCATGAATGGTTGTCTCCACTGGACCTGAAACCAGGGAAGGCCGTGTGCGACAATGCTGCAAACCTGGGTGCGGCCCTTCGCCATAGCAATGTCACACACGTGCCTTGTATGGCTCACGTGTTGAACCTGGTTGTCCAGCAATTTTTAGCCCACTATCCCAGACTAAATGGCCTTCTGCAGAGGGCACGGTCGCTGTGTGCTCACTTCCGCCGTTCGCATCCCGCAGCTCAGCGACTTACATCTCTACAGAAGTCGTTGGGCCTGCCACTTCACCGGCTAAAATGCGATGTGCCTACCCGGTGGAATTCAACTCTGCACATGTTGCAGCGACTGTGGCAGCACCGACAAGCCCTCGTGCAATACGTTCTGACGTATAGCCTGGGCCAACGAGATTCAGAGGTGGGGCAAATCACGCTGGAGGAGTGGTCTCAGATCAGGGACCTATGCACCCTTCTGCACAGTTTTGAAATGGCGACGAAGATGTTTAGTGCTGACGATGCCATTATCAGCATGACTATTCCGGTGATTTACATGCTGGAGCACATGTTAAACAGAATTCGGAGTCAGGTGGTGGCACAAGAGGAGGTGGAGGAAGTAGAGGAGTAGGAGTTGTATGCGGAAGGGCTAACATCTGCAAGGTCCAGAAGGTCGGCAGCACCAAGGCAGCAGGCATGTGAGGGTGGGGGAGATGGTTTTACCAGGGCGCATGGTAGCAGCCAAACTAGTGAGGAAGGTGCAGGAGCCCAGGAAGAAGTGGAGGACGAACTGATGGAAGACTCATCAGATGAGGGAGACCTTGATCACATTTCTGTTGTACGAGGTTGGGGGGAGAGGACAGAGGAAGGAAGCATGATTGTTACCTCGCCACCAACACAACAGGGACTTGGTGCTCCTGGATGCGCAACACACATGAGTGCCTTCTTGCTGCACTACCTGCAACATGACCCTCGAATTGTGAGAATTAGAAATAATCCTGACTACTGGGTTGCCACACTGTTAGATCCCCGGTACAAAAGTAAATTTGCAGAAATTATTCCTGCCATAGAAAGGGATGCACGCATGCAGGAGTATCAGCAGAGACTGTTGCAGAATCTTACATGTGCTTTTCCACAAAATACCAGTGGTGCACGTAGTGAATCTCACAGTTCCAACTTGCCAACCGTGGGACCGTCAAGTGTTCAGCACTCAAACCGTAACAGAACCACAGTATCTGCTGGTAACATCAATTTTGCGGAATCATTTCACCACTTTTTTAGCCCATCCTTTGCAAGGCCACAGGAGACAAGAAGTCTGACACATAGTCAACGCCTAGAGACGATGGTACAGGAGTATCTCCAAGTAAACATTGAAGCCACGACTGTGTCACTGGACCCTTGCTCTTTTTGGGCTTCCAATCTGGATAAATTGCCGGAGCTAGCCACTTACGCCTTGGAGATCTTGTCATGCCCCGCAGCCAGCGTTCTGTCTGAACGTGTGTTCAGCGCTGCTGGTGGTGTGCTGACTAGAGATGAGCGTTGTTCTACTCGAACTGTTCGCCAATCTCAAATTCGAGCTGTTTTGGGCGGTGTTCGAGCCGGTCGGCGAACACGAACAATTTGAGAAAAATTCGGCTGTTCGAGGTTATGTTCGATAACTGTTCGTGCACCAAAATAATAACTGGATTTTTTCTCAGTAATGATGAAAATTAATGTTAATACGCAGTTTGAGTGTACAGCGGGGTGGGGGGAGGGGCAGGGGATGGATCTCTGCAGGAACAATGAAGATCTCCATTTTTTTTTCTCTTTCCCGCATTTGCAGTGGGGAGGTGCAATCTGTCAGCCTATCAGCAGCGCACACACGGAGCGAAGTGCTTTTTTTCACACAAGCAAGGGCATGTGTGATTGGCAGTGTATGTCACATGTCCTTGCCCTATAAGACCAAGCCATTTTCCCCGTCGCCACCATTTTCTCACTGCTGCAGCTGCGTGTTAGACGGCACCGCTGTTGCTGTGTGCGCTATACCTTGTTAATTTCAAGCCAATTTTCGCACAAATATACAGATAGCTTGGGAGTAGGGAATAGTTGTGATTGCAGTCCTTTTAAGGACTAGGTTACAGCATTTCCTACGACTTTTATCAGGCAGGTCTGTGCTCTTAAATAGATAGATTGTGGGAGTAAAGACTAATTGTAATTGGAGTCCTTTTCAGGACTAGGTTACATCAGTTCCTATCAGTTTTTGCCAGGCAGGTCTGTGCCAGTGCTGTGCAAGTTTTTTTCACAGCATTTGGCTGAATCTAGCAAAGCTAATCCTTTTTGGCCTATTGCAGAGTGTGTTAGTCAGTGGAGTAGCCTATCTGTGTTGCAAGATATACCACCTGTGTATAGAATACCAATTTTTTTACTGCACCTAGTGAAGTAAAATCTTTTGGGCATAGCATCATTCTATTAGTCCATCTATACTGACCTCCATCAGGTTGCAAACTGAATATAATTTTTTTCTGCATCTAGCTCTGAAAAAATATTTGGGCTTCTAGCAGTGTGTGGGACTTGGTCTATTAGTCCATCTATACTGACCTCCATCAGGTTGAAAATTAAAAATAATTTTTTTCTTCATTTAGCTCTGAAAAAATATTTGGGCTTCTAGCAGTGTGTGGGACTTGTTCTATTAGTCCTTCTATACTGACCTCCAGCAGGTTGCAAATTGAATATAATTTTTTTCTGCATCTAGCTCTGACAAAATATTTGGGCTTCTAGCGGTGTGTGGGACTTGGTCTATTAGTCCATCTATACTGACCTCCATCAGGTTGCAAATTAAAAATAATTTTTTTCTGCATCTAGCTCTGAAAAAATATTTGGGCTTCTAGCAGTGTGTGGGACTTGGTCTATTAGTCCATCTATACTGACCTCCATCAGGTTGCAAATTAAAAATAATTTTTTTCTTCATTTATCTCTGAAAAAATATTTGGGCTTCTAGCAGCGTGTGGGACTTGTTCTATTAGTCCATCTATACTGACCTCCATCAGGTTGCAAATTAAAAATAATTTTTTTCTGCATCTAGCTCTGAAAAAATATTTGGGCTTCTAGCAGTGTGTGGGACTTGGTCTATTAGTCCATCTATACTGACCTCCATCAGGTTGCAAATTAAAAATAATTTTTTTCTGCATCTAGCTCTGAAAAAATATTTGGGCTTCTAGCAGTGTGTGGGACTTGGTCTATTAGTCCATCTATACTGACCTCCATCAGGTTGCAAATTGAATAAAAAATTTTTCTGCATCTAGCTCTGAAAAAATATTTGGGCTTCTAGCGGTGTGTGGGACTTGGTCTATTAGTCCATCTATACTGACCTCCATCAGGTTGCAAATTAAAAATAATTTTTTTCTTCATTTAGCTCTGAAAAAATATTTGGGCTTCTAGCAGTGTGTGGGACTTGTTCTATTAATCCTTCTATACTGACGTCCATCAGGTTGCAAATTAAAAATAATTTTTTTCTGCATCTAACCCAGCCAATAGTTTTGGCCTAATACCACAGTTTGGCCACTCAGCTCTGCTCGGTTACCATCCATTGTTTTTTTGTGCAAACAACTCCAGAGTTGTGAATTAGTTAACCACCAAAATGAGTGGAAAAAGGCCTGCTGCTGGTGGAAAGGGGAATAGGCGTGTTGGGAAGGGGGAAAAAGGTTGTGTCCGTGGGGTAGGTGCAGAAGAAAGACCATCTTCCAGCCAAACTAAAATGTCTACTTCTTTTAGCGGACAATGTGATAAGATCCCTTTCTTACGGCCACGCCAATCGCTACAAATTCCAGATGAGGCACAAAAACAGCAGGTGCTTCAACGGATATCAAGTGCTCCTTTAAGTGGGCTCTCCTCCACATCAACTTCAACATCACAAATACTCCAGTCCTCAAAGGTGTCACCCAAATCGCACTTGCTTCCTCACAGCTCCCAAATCTCCAGCTGCCCGTCTGAGTATGAGGTAGAACAGATGGTTGAGTCTGCAGAGCTGTTTACTCATACTATAGCCTGGGAATAAGAGGTCGACTCCAGCGCTTCTGTGAATCCAGACGAGGAAATGATCTGCACTGATGCCCAGAATCTTTATGAGTCGGATCCAGGACCAGACGCAGAAGGTTCTGACCATAATGTAGACCCTCATTCCCAAACTGTAACTCCTGTTGGTGGAGACAATGAGGAAGACGATGATAAGACTCAAATACCTGATTGGAGCGACAACTTTAGTTTTTTGTCAGGGCAGGAACAGGTTGGCTCTGAGGACGACGGGTGTGATAACGCACAGGGTGATGATGATAAGGTCGGAGATCCCACTTACTGTCAACCCACAGTCAGCCAAGAGATGAGGTCAGCAGAGGAGGTGGAGGAAGATGCTAGTGACGACGAGGTCAGGTTGCGCCTTCCTGGACAGAGACGTAGTACTGGAAGCACGTCAACAACTGCATCCTCAAACACAACTCTGCCTCTCACCACAAGTCGTGGTGGCTCTTCAGGTCGCATGGGTGCTAAGCCTTGCATAGCCTGGGCATTTTTTCAGATCGATAAAGATGACCCAACTCGTGTTATCTGTAACATTTGTCAGCAAAAGCTAAGTAGAGGCCAAAAAATACATAGTTTGAGTACTTCATGCATGAACCGGCACATGGACATGAAGCATAAGTTGCAGTGGGAAGCTCAGTGTGCTACAATGCGGTCTAGCCGGCCGGGCCAACCACCGTCTGCCATATCTTGTGCATCCGCGGCCTCTTCATCCTCTGTGACTGGGGGGACAGCAGTCACACCTGTTTTGGGGCGCAGACCTGCCACCTCTTTACCCGCAACAGCCAGCGTGATTGGCAGGTAATCATTTTCTTTGGAGGTGGTAACACCAGCTGGTCTTGAGCGCTGTCCGACATCGATAGCACCACCTTTGGATCAAGGCAACCTAACATGTCCGCCTGCAACTTCCTCACAGACCGGCAGTTTGCCGGGGACACCCTTATCAACCCCGTCTAAGCACAATAGCCAGCCCTCGGTCCCTCAGATGTGGACAAGTAAAAGACCATTTCCTCCTAGCCATGAGAAAGCTAAGAGGTTGAATTTCACCATCTGCAAGCTCTTGGCTACAGAAATGCTGCCTTTCCGCCTGGTGGACACAGAGGATTTTCGAGACCTTATGTCCGTCGCAGTGCCCCAGTACCAGATGCACAGTCGGCACTACTTCTCAAAGAAAGGTGTGCCTGCGCTCCACCAGCATGTCGCACACAACATCACCGCTTCTTTGAGAAACTCTGTGTGTGACAGGGTGCATTTCACCACAGACACTTGGACGAGTAGGCATGGACAGGGGCGTTACATGTCGCTGACTGGGCACTGGGTAACTATGGTGACAGCAGGACAAGGGGCTGCTGTCCAAGTCTTGCCGTCCCCACGAGTTGTGCGTCAATCCTCTTTATGTCATTTTTCCTCCACTGCTTCTGCCTCCTCAACCTCCTCTCGGTCTTCCACCTGCACCCAAAGCCTGTCTGGTCATGCCACACGCTTTCTAACTGCGCAGAAGGGATCCTGCACACCTCCTTACTATGCTGGCAGTAGGGCTCAACGTCATCAGGCGGTTTTTACATTGAAATGTCTGGGAAATGTGAGTCACACAGCTGAGGAGTTGTGGTCAGCTCTGGAGAACCAATTTCATGAATGGTTGTCTCCACTGGACCTGAAACCAGGGAAGGCCGTGTGCGACAATGCTGCAAACCTGGGTGCGGCCCTTCGCCGGGGCAATGTCACACACGTGCCTTGTATGGCTCACGTGTTGAACCTGGTTGTCCAGCAATTTTTAGCCCACTATCCCAGATCAGATGGCCTTCTGCAGAGGGCACGGTCGCTGTGTGCTCACTTCCGCCGTTCGCATCCCGCAGCTCAGCGACTTACATCTCTACAGAAGTCGTTGGGCCTGCCACTTCACCGGCTAAAATGCGATGTGCCTACCCGGTGGAATTCAACTCTGCACATGTTGCAGCGACTGTGGCAGCACCGACAAGCCCTGGTGCAATACGTTCTGACGTATAGCCTGGGCCAACGAGATTCAGAGGTGGGGCAAATCACGCTGGAGGAGTGGTCTCAGATCAGGGACCTATGCACCCTTCTGCACAGTTTTGAAATGGCGACGAAGATGTTTAGTGCTGACGATGCCATTATCAGCATGACTATTCCGGTGATTTACATGCTGGAGCACATGTTAAACAGAATTCGGAGTCAGGTGGTGGCACAAGAGGAGGTGGAGGAAGTAGAGGAGGAGGAGTTGTATGCGGAAGGGCTAACATCTGCAAGGTCCAGACGGTCGGCAGCACCAAGGCGGCAGGCATGTGAGGGTGGGGGAGATGATGTTACCAGGGCGCATGGTAGCAGCCAAACTAGTGAGGAAGGTGCAGGAGCCCAGGAAGAAGTTTAGGACGAACTGATGGAAGACTCATCAGATGAGGGAGACCTTGATCACATTTCTGTTGTGCGAGGTTGGGGGGAGAGGACAGAGGAAGGAAGCATGATTGCTACCTCGCCACCAACACAACAGGGACTTGGTGCTCCTGGATGCGCAACACACATGAGTGCCTTCTTGCTGCACTACCTGCAACATGACCCTCGAATTGTGAGAATTAGAAATAATCCTGACTACTGGGTTGCCACACTGTTAGATCCCCGGTACAAAAGTAAATTTGCAGAAATTATTCCTGCCATAGAAAGGGATGCACGCATGCAGGAGTATCAGCAGAGACTGTTGCAGAATCTTACATGTGCTTTTCCACAAAATACCAGTGGTGCACGTAGTGAATCTCACAGTTCCAACTTGCCAACCGTGGGACCGTCAAGTGTTCAGCACTCAAACCGTAACAGAACCACAGTATCTGCTGGTAACATCAATTTTGCGGAATCATTTCACCACTTTTTTAGCCCATCCTTTGCAAGGCCACAGGAGACAAGAAGTCTGACACATAGTCAACGCCTAGAGACGATGGTACAGGAGTATCTCCAAGTAAACATTGAAGCCACGACTGTGTCACTGGACCCTTGCTCTTTTTGGGCTTCCAATCTGGATAAATGGCCGGAGCTAGCCACTTACGCCTTGGAGATCTTGTCATGCCCCGCAGCCAGCGTTCTGTCTGAACGTGTGTTCAGCGCTCCTGGTGGTGTGCTGACAGATAAGCGCACGCGGCTCTCCACTGATAATGTAGACAGACTCACGTTCATAAAGATGAACAAATCATGGATCCGAAACGACTTTTCTACCCCTGTGTCATCCTGGGGAGAGTAAAAGCTTGATGATTGGTTAAAATCACCCTACCAACCGTTTTAAGCTTTCAAATTACTAATCATGTTTATCTGTATCTTGACTGGAAAATAATTTGGGCTTTGTAGGAGTGTGCAGCACTGATCCTATTAGGCCATCTATAATAAGCTTCACCAGATTTAAAATTAAAAATAATTTTTAGCTGCATCTAGCCCGGAAAATAATTTTGGGGCTCCGAGATGCGCAAGACACATAAGTGCCTTCTTGCTGCACTACCTGCAGCATGACCCTCATATTGTCAGAATTCGAAGTAATCATGACTACTGGGTTGCCACACTCTTAGATCCCCCAAACTTTTCGATCAACCTTTTCATTTTAATAAAGACCAAAAAAATGGTCATTTTTGAAATTATAAGCATTAGCAGGTTGTTAGAAACTGAAATCAAACAGTTTTCAACTCAAAACTTTATTCTAGGTGATGTTACATTTTCACATAGGACCCCTTGTTCGAAAGGAGCTTCTGAACTCTCTCGTCCATTGAATTTGTCAGGTTTTGGATGGTTTCTGCTTCAATTGTTTTGCATGAGGACAGAATACCCTCCCAGAGCTGTTGCTTAGATGTGAACTGCCTCCCGCCATCATAGACACTCCTTTTAATGATGCTCCAAAGGTTCTGAATGGGGTAGAGGTCAGGGGAGCATGGGGGTCACACCATAAGTTTGTCCCCTTTTATGCCCATATCAGCCAGAGATGCAGATGTTTTATGTGCAGCATGAGATGGTGCATTATCATGCAGAAAAATGATCTTGCTGTGAAATACACGGTTCTTCTTCTTGAACCATGGCAGGAAGTGCTGTTTGAGAAAATCCACATACATTATGGAGTTCATCTTTAGCGCCTTCAGGGATCCTAAAGGGGCCGACAATCTCTCTCCCCATGATTCCAGCCCAAAACATTACTCCACCTCCTCCTTGTTGGCGCTGTAGCCGTGTTTACGTGGGGTGTCCATCAACCAGCCATCCTCCACTCCATTTATCTGGACCATCGAGCGCTGCACGGCACTCATCCGTGAACAAAACAGTTTTGAAATCAGTCTTCATGTAATGTTTGGCCCACTGGAGCCGTTTCTGCTTGTGTGAAGTGGATAGAGGAGGTCGACAGGATGGCATATGCACAGCTGCAAACCTCTGAAGGACCCTGCATCTTGTTGTTCGGGGGACGTTGGAGGCACAAGCAGCTTCAAAAACTTGTCTGCTGCTATGACAAGGCTTTTTTGCCGCTGCTGTTTCAACCTGACGTAATTGCCTGTAGGAAAGAGTCCTCAATTTGCCCTTATCAGCACGCACACGTGTGTACTGTGAATCAGCTACATACTTCTTGATTGCCAAGACACTTCATCCTGATCATGGCACAATGTTGATTGTAGTCATGCCTTGACCTAAACACTCCACAATTTGTTGCTTCTCAGCAGCCGACACATCCTTTTTCTTTCCCATTTTGGCAGAAAATGTAGGCTGCTTAATAATGTGAGAGAGGCTTCTTAAGTAGTCTTGCCTTTCATTGGACACACCTGCCAAACTAATTAGCACAGGTGTCTGCAATTGCTTACAGTGATATAAAGAGCCCTGACACACATCACCATCAATGAGTTTAACTGACAAACAAACAAATTCTTCCCTTATCACTCCTAAACACTTTTTGCATAATAATTTGGAACGCGGTGTACATGTGCTTTTCCACAAAACACCAGTGGTTCACGTAGTGAATCTTACAGTTCTAACTTGCCAACCGTGGTCTGTATGGAATTGTTCAATAAAGGGCCCAAAATTAAGATAACATAGATGGGAGAGGTCTCTATGAATAGGAATTCCTAAGTATTTGATACCCTGTGAGGGCCAGGCAAAGGGAAAGTTGGACTGGATGGAATCCTATATGGATTTAGGGAGGGAGACATCGAGGGCCTCAGACTTCGCTGCATTGATTTTAAAATTTTACCATGTAACAAAGTGATCTATTTCAGCCATAACAGCAGGGATGGATATATGTGATTGAGTGATATATACTAGGACATCATCAGCAAATAGAGAGCACTTGTACTCGGTGCCTCCCACCTCAATCCACCTAATATTGGGGTTATGGCGAATTGATGAGAGCAGGTGCTCCGTCACTAGGATGTATAAGAGAGGGGACAGAGGACATCCCTGCCTTGTCCCATTGGTGATTGTGAAAGGTGATGAAAATGTTCTGACGCACCCCCTGGGCCTTGGGACACCCGGAGCCGGACCCTTTTTGGTGGATGCTGGTGGTTGTAGTCTTCGTGGCGGCGATCCGGTTCCGTGGCTCAGGGCGGTCAAACCAGTGGCGGAACTATTTATGTGGTTTTGATGTTTAAATGTCCGACTACGCCACCCGTGGATTGCGGTCAGAGTGAACCGCCGCTACAGGGCAGACCGCTAAGGCTGGTGTTGTGGGTGCAGCAGAGCGTAGCATAACTCCCCACGGGAGGAGTATAGCCTCAGGGCAGTGTATGCGGAGGATGGGGGTGATGGTGCAGGGCAGCAGCAGTAACGACACTGAGTCAGTGATGTAGTTCAGGGCCTTTACTCACAGTTCTTATTATCCAGACCACGTCTGCAGGTAACGGCTGCCCACGTCGTACTGTGCTCACCAGGTGAGGGGCTCAGACAACTCCCAGATAACTTTGGAGCGCTTCACAGGACCCCCTTTGTGTGTCCTTTGTCTGGCCTTTCTTACCAACACTTCTGTCCGGCTGCCTCGGGCCTCCTCTTGGTAAACTTGGCGCCAGTTTCCCTGACCCTATGTGGTGCCTTCCTAGCGGGTGGAGCAAGGGGCTGCGCCACATAAAATGTCAGAGCCTCCGGTTTCTAGCTGAGGGTCGTTTCCTGCCTCCACTAGTTCGGGGACCGGTCTCCCCCTTTGGCCTGACCCCTCCACGCAGGTGGATTCGGGCGTGCGGTGGCGACTCGCCCGTCCGCACCCCTGGGATCCCTTCATTCCTCGTTCCTGGAGCCTTCTCCGCTCCTCTTCCTTCCTTCTCCCTCTTGCAGGCCTGGGCCTCTGTTACTAGGCCCGCCTCCGGAGCAGAGCTCATGCAGAGCCCCTGCTCCCTGCCACTTCTGCTCAGGCTTCTCTGCACTGAACTAAGATGGTGCCCACCTTTTATACTCCCTTCTCAATGCACCCAGGAACTGCTTCCTCCCTGCTCCTGCACTGCAGGGTTCCCCTTCCTCAGTGTTCCCTCCCCCCACTCCAGCCAGGGACAGGGACTGTCGTGCCCATCTCAGGGGCATATTGGTCGCCCTGCCCCACGGCAATGTGGTGTAATGCATGCAGGTGTCGGGTCCTGATCCACACTCCATCCTTATCTGAGAGTGAGATATCACACCTCTGGGTGAGGTGCAATACGTCTGTAGCAACCGAGCCCTCGGTGCTACAGTTCCATCTATCTTCAGCCTAGGTGACGTATTGTGATACAGGGCCGTGATTTTGGCTATAAAAGGGTCCTCTAGACCCCTACCCCAAGCTTTTTAAGAGAATCATATATGGCGTGCCAGGAGACTCTATGGAATGCTTTCTCAGCATCCAACGAGAGTATCTACTTACAAATTTTTAACTGCATCTAGCCCAGGAAATACTTTGTGCCTAGTAGCAGTGTCTGCTAGTCAGCGGATTATCCCGGCTGTTAAGCAAGCTACACCACCTGTAGTTTGGACACTTAATTTTTTCAAAGGAAATGCTTCGGGACCACGGGATACTTAGTGAAGAGCATCAGGAGGCACCCCAAGGCATAGGGGCTGGGACTGGCACTAGGATGCCTTGCGGTGGACAGCCGAGCTCGATCCTTATAAAAGCTTTTTAACTGCAGCAGCTTTAGTGGACGCTACTGGAGCTGGAATTACGCGGCTGCTGGCATGAGACTTGCCCTCCAATAGATCCTTGTAAATGGATTTAAAGTGTATTCATTCAAATTAGAGGGACAATTTAAATTAAAAAGCTTAGAGCTGCCTCCACCACAGGGGGGCTCTCTCGACCCACCAGCGGACAGGCACCAGTATTGGGAGAGGGGGGCTGGCCGTCAGGGTTCACCGCGGCTCTGGCACAAACCCGGCGACACGGAGGTGGCACGGGCAGGAGCGGACTGGCCGTCTCGGCTTCTCACTTTTTGGATTTTAGAAGGGCATGACATGCCTATATCTGTGTCTCCCCCTCCTTTTACTCCTCCACCTCTTTTCTTTTCGCATGACTATATGTACTTGTCACTTTTCCATGTGTTAGTTGTGTCTTCTGAGCAGTTTGTCAGCTTTTGGACACCTTTGAAGGTGTTTTCTATGTGTTTCTATGTGTTTTTGTTTGCCTGCCATTGGTTTTATCGGTGTTCGAAGGTGTTCGACGAACAGTTCGACGAACAGTTCGGCGAACACACGGGTGTTCGACGAACCGAACCGAACTCGAACACTACGGGGGTGGCTCAACACTAGTGCTGACAGATAAGCGCACGCGGCTCTCCACTGATAATGTAGACAGACTCACGTTCATAAAGATGAACAAATCATGGATTCGAAACGACTTTTCTACCCCTGTGTCATCCTGGGGAGAGTAAAAGCTTGATGATTGGTTAAAATCACCCTACCAAACGTTTTAAGCTTTCAAATTACTAATCATGTTTATCTGTATCTTGACTGGAAAATAATTTGGGCTTTGTAGCAGTGTGGAGCACTGATCCTATTAGGCCATCTATAATAAGCTCCACCAGATTTAAAATTAAAAATAATTTTTAGCTGCATCTAGCCCGGAAAATAATTTTGGGGCTCCGAGATGCGCAAGACACATAAGTGCCTTCTTGCTGCACTACCTGCAGCATGACCCTCATATTGTCAGAATTCGAAGTAATCATGACTACTGGGTTGCCACACTCTTAGATCCCCCAAACTTTTCGATCAACCTTTTCATTTTAATAAAGACCAAAAAAATGGTCATTTTTGAAATTATAAGCATTAGCAGGTTGTTAGAAACTGAAATCAAACAGTTTTCAACTCAAAACTTTATTCTAGGTGATGTTACATTTTCACATAGGACCCCTTGTTCGAAAGGAGCTTCTGAACTCTCTCGTCCATTGAATTTGTCAGGTTTTGGATGGTTTCTGCTTCAATTGTTTTGCATGAGGACAGAATACCCTCCCAGAGCTGTTGCTTAGATGTGAACTGCCTCCCGCCATCATAGACACTCCTTTTAATGATGCTCCAAAGGTTCTGAATGGGGTAGAGGTCAGGGGAGCATGGGGGTCACACCATAAGTTTGTCCCCTTTTATGCCCATATCAGCCAGAGATGCAGATGTTTTATGTGCAGCATGAGATGGTGCATTATCATGCAGAAAAATGATCTTGCTGTGAAATACACGGTTCTTCTTCTTGAACCATGGCAGGAAGTGCTGTTTGAGAAAATCCACATACATTATGCAGTTCATCTTTAGCGCCTTCAGGGATCCTAAAGGGGCCGAAAATCTCTCTCCCCATGATTCCAGCCCAAAACATTACTCCACCTCCTCCTTGTTGGCGCTGTAGCCGTGTTTGCGTGGGGTGTCCATCAACCAGCCATCCTCCACTCCATCCATCTGGACCATCGAGCGCTGCACGGCACTCATCCGTGAACAAAACAGTTTTGAAATCAGTCTTCATGTAATGTTTGGCCCACTGGAGCCGTTTCTGCTTGTGTGAAGTGGATAGAGGAGGTCGACAGGATGACGTATGCACAGCTGCAAACCTCTGAAGGACCCTGCATCTTGTTGTTCGGGGGACGTTGGAGGCACAAGCAGCTTCAAAAACTTGTCTGCTGCTATGACAAGGCTTTTTTGCCGCTGCTCTTTCAACCTGACGTAATTGCCTGTAGGAAAGAGTCCTCAATTTGCCCTTATCAGCACGCACACGTGTGTACTGTGAATCAGCTACATACTTCTTGATTGCCAAGACACTTCATCCTGATCATCGCACAATGTTGATTGTAGTCATGCCTTGACCTAAACACTCCACAATTTGTTGCTTCTCAGCAGCCGACACATCCTTTTTCTTTCCCATTTTGGCAGAAAATGTAGGCTGCTTAATAATGTGAGAGAGCCTTCTTAAGTAGTCTTGCCTTTCATTGGACACACCTGCCAAACTAATTAGCACAGGTGTCTGCAATTGCTTACAGTGATATAAAGAGCCCTGACACACATCACCATCAATGAGTTTAACTGACAAACAAACAAATTCTTCCCTTATCACTCCTAAACACTTTTTGCATAATAATTTGGAACGCGGTGTACATGTGCTTTTCCACAAAACACCAGCGGTTCACGTAGTGAATCTTACAGTTCTAACTTGCCAACCGTGGTCTGTATGGAATTGTTCAATAAAGGGCCCAAAATTAAGATAACATAGATGGGAGAGGTCTCTATGAATAGGAATTCCTAAGTATTTGATACCCTGTGAGTGCCAGGCAAAGGGAAAGTTGGACTGGATGGAATCCTATATGGATTTGGGGAGGGAGACATCGAGGGCCTCAGACTTCGCTGCATTGATTTTAAAATTTTACCATGTAACAAAGTGATCTATTTCAGCCATAACAGCATGGATGGATATATGTGATTGAGTGATATATACTAGGACATCATCAGCAAATAGAGAGCACTTGTACTCGGTGCCTCCCACCTCAATCCACCTAATATTGGGGTTATGGCGAATTGATGAGAGCACGTGCTCCGTCACTAGGATGTATAAGAAAGGGGACAGAGGACATCCCTGCCTTGTCCCATTGGTGATTGTGAAAGGTGATGAAAATGTTCTGACGCACCCCCTGGGCCTTGGGACACCCGGAGCCGGACCCCTTTTGGTGGATGCTGGTGGTTGTAGTCTTCGTGGCGGCGACCCGGTTCCGTGGCTCAGGGCGGTCAAACCAGTGGCGGAACTATTTATGTGGTTTTGATGTTTAAATGTCCGACTACGCCACCCGTGGATTGCGGTCAGAGTGAACCGCCGCTACAGGGCAGACCGCTGAGGCTGGTGTTGTGGGTGCAGCAGAGCGTAGCATAACTCCCCACGGGAGGAGTATAGCCTCAGGGCAGTGTATGCGGAGGATGGGGGTGATGGTGCAGGGCAGCAGCAGTAACGACACGGAGTCAGTGATGCAGTCCAGGGCCTTTACTCACAGTTCTTATTATCCAGACCACGTCTGCAGGTAACGGCTGCCCACGTCGTACTGTGCTCACCAGGTGAGTGGCTCAGACAACTCCCAGATAACTTTGGAGCACTTCACAGGACCCCCTTTGTGTGTCCTTTGTCTGGCCTTTCTTACCAACACTTCTGTCCGGCTGCCTCGGGCCTCCTCTTGGTAAACTTGGCGCCAGTTTCCCTGACCCTATGTGGTGCCTTCCTAGCGGGTGTAGCGAGGGGCTGCGCCACATAAAATGTCAGAGCCTCCGGTTTCTAGCTGAGGGTCATTTCCTGCCTCCACTAGTTCGGCGACCGGTCTCCCCCTTTGGCCTGACCCCTCCACGCAGGTGGATTCGGGCGTGCGGTGGCGACTCGCCCGTCCGCACCCCTGGGATCCCTTCATTCCTCGTTCCTGGAGCCTTCTCCGCTCCTCTTCCTTCCTTCTCCCTCTTCCAGGCCTGGGCCTCTGTTACTAGGCCCGCCTCCGGAGCAGAGCTCATGCAGAGCCCCTGCTCCCTGCCACTTCTGCTCAGACTTCTCTGCACTGAACTAAGATGGTGCCCACCTTTTATACTCCCTTCTCAATGCACCCAGGAACTGCTTCCTCCCTGCTCCTGCACTACAGGGTTCCCCTTCCTCAGTGTTCCCTCCCCCCACTCCAGCCAGGGACAGGGACTGTCGTGCCCATCTCAGGGGCATATTGGTTGCCCTGCCCCACGGCAATGTGGTGTAATGCATGCAGGTGTCGGGTCCTGATCCACACTCCATCCTTACCCGAGAGTGAGATATCACACCTCTGGGTGAGGTGCAATACGTCTGTAGCAACCGAGCCCTCAGGGTGCTACAGTTCCATTTATCTTCAGCCTAGGTGACGTATTGCGATACAGGGCCGTGATTTTGGCTATAAAAGGGTCCCCTAGACCCCTACCCCAAGCTTTTTAAGAGAATCATATATGGCGTGCCAGGAGACTCTATGGAATGCTTTCTCAGCATCCAACGAGAGTATCTAATTACAAATTTTTAACTACATCTAGCCCAGGAAATACTTTGTGCCTAGTAGCAGTGTCTGCTAGTCAGCGGATTATCCCGGCTGTTAAGCAAGCTACACCACCTGTAGTTTAGACACTTAATTTTTTCAAAGGAAATGCTTCGGGACCATGGGATACTCAGTGAAGAGCATCAGGAGGCACCCCAAGGCATAGGGGCTGGGACTGGCAGTAGGATGCCTTGCGGTGGACAGCCGAGCTCGATCCTTATAAAAGCTTTTTAACTGCAGCAGCTTTAGTGGACGCTACTGGAGCTGGAATTACGCGGCTGCTGGCATGAGACTTGCCCTCCAATAGATCCTTGTAAATGGATTTAAAGTGTATTCATTCAAATTAGAGAGACAATTTAAATTAAAAAGCTTAGAGCTGCCTCCACCACAGGGGGGCTCGCTCGACCCACCAGCGGACAGGCACCAGTATTGGGAGAGGGGGGCTGGCCATCAGGGTTCACCGCGGCTCTGGCACAAACCCGGCGACACGGAGGTGGCACGGGCAGGAGCGGATTGGCCGTGTCGGCTTCTCACTTTTTGGATTTTAGAAGGGCATGACATGCCTATATCTGTGTCTCCCCCTCCTTTTACTCCTCCACCTCTTTTATTTTCGCATGACTATATGTACTTGTCACTTTTCCATGTGTTAGTTGTGTCTTCTGAGCAGTTTGTCAGCTTTTGGACACCTTTGAAGGTGTTTTCTATTTGTTTCTATGTGTTTTTGTTTGCCTGCCATTGGTTTTAACGGTGTTCGAAGGTGTTCGACGAACAGTTCGACGAACAGTTCGGCGAACACACGGGTGTTCGACGAACCGAACCGAACTCGAACACTACGGGGGTGGCTCAACACTATCTATGACTAAGGGCATAATGTACGCCAGAAACGCGTAAGGTTTTATCCTCATGGAGGATCCTCCTGTTTTTAAGTTAATTTCTAATTAAAAAGTTCCATGAAAAATATATATTTTTGTACTGTGAAGATAGAAAAATATTTAGATTTGAGAATCCTCAGTGCTTGATACCTTTTAATGGCTAACTGAAAAGATGGTAACAAGTTGCAAGCTTTCGAGACTACTCAGGCCTCGTCATCAGGCATAGTATAACACAAAATCTGAAGAGTCACATATTTATACATAATAGGACACAGAAATAATGCAATAGATTAGATAGGTGCTGTTATGGGGATGGGTGGTGGAACCTCTGTGCCGAGGTGCAAGGAGGGACCCAGAGGGGCGTGACTATGTATCCACCCGAACCGACCCTGGTTGTACGGCAGCGAACGACACCGTGACCAGGGAGGATCCGGGCTGAGGGACCAGGTGCTAATCTGGGGACGAGCTTGTAAGAGAGCAGGTGACTCTAACGGGTCAGATGGCTGGGACTGACCAGTATGGCGGATGGACACGGCAAGCAGGCGGAAGTCTCTGGTAGCTGGCAGATGGTCACAGTTCGAGAAAGCAGGGCAGGTAACAGTCTTTAGGTTTACCAGGAAGATGGTCACAGCAAGTGACGGCAGGGTCTCCAGGCAGGCTGGCAGGAAACAGGCAGGTGCTCCCTGGTGAGCGGGCAGACAGACGAGGCGGGTAACTGGCAGGTAACTGGTGGGCGCTCCCAGGTGAGCAGGCTGACGGACACAGCAGGTAACAGGCGGGTGCTCCCAGGTGAGCGTGCAGACAGATGAGGCAGGTAACAGCCAGGTAACTGGCGGACGCTCCCAGGTGAGCGGTCAGACAGACGAGGCAGGAAACAGGCAGGTAACTGGTGGACGCTCCCAGGTGAGCCGTCTGACAGACGAGGCAGGTAACAGTCAGGTAACTGGTGGACGCTCCCAGGTGAGCGGTCTGGCAGACGAGGCAGGAACAGTCAGGTAACTTACAGGTAACTGGAGGACGCTCCCAGGTGAGCGGTCTGACTGACAAGGCAGGTAACAGGCAGGTAACTGGAGGACGCTCCCAGGTGAGCGGTCTGACTGACAAGGCAGGTAACAGGCTGGCAGGCTGGACGAGGAGTCAGGCTAGCAGCGGAACCTGGGGGCTGAAGCACAGGTGAGACACAGTGCAAACAACTTTGCTCGGGCACCTCCATTTTGGAGGAGGTGCCTTATATATGGGAAGTCCTCCGGCAATTGGCCGGGGACTACTTAGGACGATGCACGCGGCCCCTTTATGAGAGGGGGAGCGCACGCACGCGCCCTAAGCACAGTGCCCGGGAAGGAGCTCGCGCCGGCAGCAGCGACGGAAGGAGCGCAGGAGGATGCCGCGCGCTGAACAGGAAGGTGAGAGGGACGGCGTCTCTGCCTAGCAGGAGGCAGAGATGCCGATGCTACAGTACCCCCCCTTTAGGCCCCCCCTTTTTTAGGCCAGAGAGAAATTTCTCAAGGAGAAGCGGAGCGTTGATGTTCTCCCTGGGTTCCCAAGTTCTTTCCTCAGGACCAAACCCCTTCCAATCCACCAGAAAAAATGTTCTCCCTCTTACCCTCTTGGTGGCCAGGATACTCTCCACTTCAAAGACGTCCTCAGCAGAAACCGGAGTAGGAGGAGTACCTGGATTGTCGGAAAAAGTGTTAAGGACAACGGGTTTGAGGAGGGATACGTGGAAGGAGTTGGGAATGCGTAGGGTGGCTGAGAGTTTTAATTTGTAGGCCACTGGGTTAATTTGCCTGAGAAATTCGAAGGGTCCGATGAACCGAGGACCCTACTTGTAGGAGGGTACTTTGAGCCGCACAAATTTGGAAGAGAGCCAAACCTTGTCTCCCGGACGGAATTGAGGTGGATCCAGACGTCTCTTATCAGCAAATCTCTTCATCCGCTCGGAGGACAGAAGAAGAGCGGACCTGGTATTCTCCCAAATAGTAGAAAACTCGCTGACAAGAGACTCTGCGGCAGGGTTGTCCACAGAAGCGGAGACAGGAACTGGAATCCGGAGGTACTGGCCATTGACAATAAAGAACGGGGATTGGGAAGAGGATTCGCTCTCATGATTATTATAAGAGAACTCTGCCCATGGTCGGAGATCCACCTAATCCGAATGATGGGCATTAACGAAGTGCCGGAGGTAACTGGTCAGGATCTGATTGATTCGCTCCACTTGACCATTGGACTGTGGGTGGTAAGCGGAGGAGAAATCCAGGGTGACGTCTAGCAGCTTACATGTGGCTCTCCAGAAGCGTGAGGTGAACTGAACCCCACGATCCGACATGATGTGGAGGGGTAGGCCATGGAGACGGAAGATATGGCGGATAAAGTCTTTAGCCAACTCGGGTGCAGATGGGAGACCAGGCAGGGGAATGAAGTGGGCCATTTTAGAAAAGCGGTCAACGACCACCCAAATGACTGTACAACTGGCAGAAACAGGAAGATCGGTGATAAAGTCCATAGCAATGTGCTGCCATGGAGCAGCAGGTACGGGCAGGGGCAAGAGATGGCCAGCTGGTAGATGTCTGGGAACTTTGTTACGGGCACAGGATGAACAGGCCGCGACGAAGTCTACAACGTCCTTACGCAGGGTAGGCCACCAGTAATGCCGGGAAATGAGCTGGAAGGTCTTCTTTTGGCCAGCATGGCCAGCTAGTTTAGAAGAATGTCCCCAGCGAAGAACCCTCTCTCGATCTGATACTGCTACAAATGTCTTACCGGGTGGAAGACGAGTCAGATCCAAGGGGCCACATTCATCACCTTGGAGGAGTCAATGATGTGCGTAGGCTCCTCCTCTAGATCGGCAGACAGGAAGGACCGGGACAAAGCATCAGCTTTGACGTTCTTGTCCGCCGGGCGGAAATGAAGAATGAAGTCGAAGCGGGCAAAAAACAACGACCACCGGGGCTGGCGATGATTGAGTCTCTGGGCATTTCGGAGATATGCCAGGTTTTTGTGACCGGTGTAGATGATTACCAGGTAGAGAGCCCCTTCTACCAGATAGCGCCACTCCTCCAGTGCCAATTTGACCGCTAGCAATTCACGGTTTCCTATGGAGTAGTTGTGCTCAGACGAGGAGAAGATTTTGGAGAAGAAGCCGCAGGTTACCATTCTCCCGGTAGAAGATTTTTGGGTGAGTACCACTCCGGCTCCGGAGGAGGAGGCTAGTGTTGAGCCACCCCCGTAGTGTTCGGGTTCGGTTCGGTTCGTCGAACACCGGGATGTTCGAGGAACTGTTCGTCGAACTGTTCGTCGAACACCTTAGAACACCGTCGAACACCGTTAAAACCAATGGCAGGCAAACAAAAACACATAGAAACACATAGAAAACACCTGCAAAGGTGTCCAAAAGCTGACAAACTGCTCAGAAGACACTCTCTTTAAAAAAGCCGGCCGGCAAATTCAGCAGCGGCATACACCGGTACCCGACAATTTAGACAAGAAGGAATAGAGCATCACACATAGATTAGATAGATAGAAACATGTCAGTCACACATATAAGAAGCACAGTGACAGTGTTGGTTACTGCACTTGTCATTTAGTGTAAAGGATTTATTTAAAAAAATATTAGTGTTTTCATGCACCGTCTCTTTAAAAAAGCCGGCCGGCAATTCAGCATCTGTACCCGACAATTTAGAACAGAAAGAATAGAGCTTCACACATAGATTAGATAGATAGAAACATGTCAGTCACATATATAATAAGTACAGTGATAGTGTTGCTTACTGTACTTGTCATTTAGTGTAAAGGATTTATTTAAAAAAATAATAGTGTTTTCATGCACTGTCTCTTTAAAAAAGCCGGCCGGCAATTCAGCAGCGGTACCCGACAATTTAGAACAGAAAGATAGAGCATCACACATAGATTAGATAGATAGAAACATGTCAGTCACATATATATGAAGTACAGTGATAGTGTTGGTTACTGTACTTGTCATTTAGTATTAAAATAAAGGATTTATTATTAAAAAAATTGGCGTGGGGTTCCCCTTAATTTTAGGCTCTAGCGGAGGTTAAGCAGACGGCTGGGGCAGATGTTTGAAGCCTGGGAAGGGGGTAATACCCACGGAGCTTCCCAGGCTACTAATATCAGCCCCCAGCTGAATACATAGCCTTTACTAGCTATTAAAATGGGGGACCCCCCCAAAAAAATGACGTGGGGTCCCCCCTAATTTAATAGCTAGCAAAGGCTAGGCAGACAGCTGGGGGCTGATATTAATAGCCCAGGAAAGGAGCCATGAATATTGGCCCCCTCCCAGGCTAGAAACACCAGCCGTCAGCCGCCCCAGAAATGGCGCATTCATAGGATGCGCCAATTCTGGCACTTAGCCTCGCTCTTCCACGCTGCCCTGGTGCGGTGGCAGGGGGTAATAGGGTTGGGGTTGATGTCAGCTTATAATGCCAGCTGACATCAAGCCCAGGTTAGTAATGGAGAGGCGTCTATAAGACACCCCCATTACTAACCCCATAGTCAAAGTTAAAAAAAACACAAACACCCAGAATAAAGTCCTTAAATTGAAATAAAGACACAGTCCTTTATTGTTCTAAATTAAACCATACTTACCGTCACGCCCATTCCAGCTGAAGCCAACGATCTCCTGCAATAAAAGAAAAATAATAAAGCAACCTCATCCTTACCTTTCCATGGTTCCCACGACAGCTTCAGCTCTGCTACATCGAGATGACAGGCTGGACCGCAGCAGAACGCTGCCATCCAGCCTGTCATCCCGCAGACACTGAGAAGCGCAGGCTTGCTTGCGCTGCTCAGCGTCTCTCTGTGACGACATCCAGATGAGCCGAGTTCATGTCCAATGAACTCGGCTCACCTCATTCACGTCACTGACAGCGTGGGAAAATTCTCACGCTGAAGCGCTGATTGCAGGAGAATTTTCCCACGCTGTCAGTGACGTGCAGGAGGTGAGCTGAGTTCATTGGACATGAGCTCACCTCATGCACATCACTGACAGCGTGGGAGAATTCTCCTGCACTCAGCACTTCAGCGTGAGAATTTTCCCACGCTGTCAGTGACGTGCATGAGGTGAGCCGAGTTCATTGGACATGACCTCGGCTCATCTGGATGCCGTCACAGCGAGACACTGAGGAGCGCAAGCATGCCTGCGCTTCTCAGTGTCTGCCGGATGACAGACTGGATGGCAGTGTTCTGCTGCGGTCCAGCCAGTCATCTCGATGTAGCAGAGCTGAAGCTGTCGTGGGAACCATGGAAAGGTAAGGATGAGGTTGGTTTATTATTTTTCTTTTATTGCAGGAGATCGTTGGCTTCAGCTGGAATGGGTGTGATGGTAAGTATGGTTTAATTTAGAACAATAAAGAATTGTGTCTTTATTTCAATTAAAGGACTTTATTCTGGGTGTTGTGTTTTTTTTAAATACTTTACTAGAAATTCATGGCGGTCATGTCTAATACTGGCGTGACCCCATGAATTTTGGGCTTGGGGCCAGCTGATAATACCAAGCTGGCCCTAACCCCTTTATTACCCAGTGAGCCACCGCACCAGGGCCCTGGATGAGTTGGGTACAGCGCCAGAAGATGGCGCTTCTATGAACGCGCCATTTTCCGGGGTGGCTGCGGACTGCAATTTGTAGCGGGGGGGGGCCCAGAAAGCTTGGGCCTCCCTGCGCTGCAGATTCCAGCCCCCAGCTGCCTAGTTGTACCTGGCTGGACACAAAAATAGGGCGAAGCCCCACGTACTTTTTTTTTAATTATTTCATGAAATTCATGAAATAATTAAGAAAAAAAGGCCTTCCCTATATTGTTGTGTCCGGCCAGGTACAAATAGGCAGCTGGTGGTTGGGGGCAGCCCGTTCCTGCCTGCTGTACCTGGCTGGACACAAATATTGTGCGAAGCCCCACTTCAATTTTTTTTAATTATTTCATGAAATTCATGAAATAATTAAGAAAAAAAGGGCTTCCCTATATTGTTGTGTCCGGCCAGGTACAAATAGGCAGCTGGTGGATGGGGGCAGCCCGTTCCTGCCTGCTGTACCTGGCTGGACACAAATATAGTGCGAAGCCCCACTTAAATTTTTTTAAATTATTTCAGGAAATTCATGAAATAATTTTAAAAAAATTGACGTGGGGCTTCGCACTATATTTGTGTCCAGCCAGGTACAGCAGGCAGGAACGGGCTGCCCCCAACCACCAGCTGCCTATTTGTACCTGGCCGGACACAACAATATAGGGAAGCCCTTTTTTCTTAATTATTTCATGAAATAATTTAAAGAAAATTGACGTGGGGCTTCGCCCTGTTTTTGTGTCCAGCCAGGTACAACTAGGCAGCTGGGGGCTGGAATCCGCAGCGCAGGGAGGCCCAAGCTTTCTGGGCCACCCCCGCTGCAAATTGCAGTCCGCAGCCACCCCGGAAAATGGCGCGTTCATAGAAGCGCCATCTTCTGGCGCTGTACCCAACTCATCCAGGGCCCTGATGCGGTGGCTCACTGGGTAATAAAGGGGTTAGGGCCAGCTTGGCATTATCAGCTGGCCCTAAGCACGAAATTCATGGGGTCACGCCAATATTAGACATGACCACCATGAATTTCTAGTAAAGAATTTAAAAAAAACACAACACCCAGAAAAAAGTCCTTTAATTGAAATAAACACACAATTCTTTATTGTTCTAAATTAAACCATACTTACCATCACGCCCATTCCAGCTGAAGCCAACGATCTCCTGAAATAAAAGAAAAATAATAAAGCAACATCATCCTTACCTTTCCATGGTTCCCATGACAGCTTCAGCTCTGCTACATCGAGATGACAGGCTGGACCGCAGCAGAACGCTGCCATCCAGTCTGTCATCCCGCAGACACTGAGAAGCGCAGGCATGCTTGCGCTCCACAGTGTCTCTCTGTGAGGGCATCCAGATGAGCCGAGTTAATGTCCAATGAACTCGGCTCACCTCATGCACGTCACTGACAGCGTGGGAAAATTCTCCTGCACTCAGCGCTTCAGCGTGGGAGAATTCTCACACTGAAGCGCTGAGTGCAGGAGAATTCTCCCACGCTGTCAGTGACGTGCAGGAGGTGAGCTGAGTTCATTGGACATGAGCTCACCTTATGCACGTCACTGACAGCGTGGGAAAATTCTCCTGCACTCAGCGCTTCAGCTTGAGAATTTTCCCACGCTGTCAGTGACGTGCATGAGGTGAGCCGAGTTCATTGGACATGAACTCGGCTCATCTGGATGTCGTCACAGAGAGACGCTGAGCAGCGCAAGCAAGCCTGCGCTTCTCAGTGTCTGCGGGATGAGAGGCTGGATGGCAGCGTTCTGCCGCGGTCCAGCCTGTCATCTCGATGTAGCAGAGCTGAAGCTGTCGTGGGAACCATGGAAAGGTAAGGATGAGGTTGCTTTATTATTTTTCTTTTATTGCAGGAGATCGTTGGCTTCAGCTGGAATGGGCGTGACGGTAAGTATGGTTTAATTTAGAACAATAAAGGACTGTGTCTTTATTTCAATTAAAGGACTTTATTCTGGGTGTTTGTGTTTTTTTTAACTTTGACTATGGGGTTAGTAATGGGGGTGTCTTATAGACGCCTCTCCATTACTAACCTGGGCTTGATGTCAGCTGGCATTATAAGCTGACATCAACCCCAACCCTATTACCCCCTGCCACCGCACCAGGGCAGCGTGGAAGAGCGAGGCTAAGTGCCAGAATTGGCGCATCCTATGAATGCGCCATTTCTGGGGCGGCTGACGGCTGGTGTTTCTAGCCTGGGAGGGGGCCAATATTCATGGCTCCCTTCCTGGGCTATTAATATCAGCCCCCAGCTGTCTGCCTAGCCTTTGCTAGCTATTAAATTAGGGGGGACCCCACGTCATTTTTTTGGGGGGGTCCCCCATTTTAATAGCTAGTAAAGGCTATGTATTCAGCTGGGGGCTGATATTAGTAGCCTGGGAAGCTCCGTGGGTATTACCCCCTTCCCAGGCTTCAAACATCTGCCCCAGCCGTCTGCTTAACCTCCGCTAGAGCCTAAAATTAAGGGGAACCCCACGCCAATTTTTTTAATAATAAATCCTTTATATTAATACTAAATGACAAGTACAGTAACCAACACTATCACTGTACTTCATATATATGTGACTGACATGTTTCTATCTATCTAATCTATGTGTGAAGCTCTATTCTGTCTGTTATAAATTGTCGGGTACCGCTGCTGAATTGCCGGCCGGCTTTTTTAAAGAGACGGTGCATGAAAACACTATTATTTTTTTTGATAAATCCTTTACGCTAAATGACAAGTACAGTAAGCAGCACTTTCACTGTACTTCGTATATATGTGGCTGACATGTTTATATCTATCTAATCTATGTGTGAAGCTCTATTCTGTCTGTTATAAATTGTCGGGTACAGATGCTGAATTGCCAGCCGGCTTTTTTAAAGAGACAGTGCATGAAAACACTATTATTTTTTTTGATAAATCCTTTACGCTAAATGACAAGTACAGTAAGCAGCACTTTCACTGTACTTCGTATATATGTGGCTGACATGTTTATATCTATCTAATCTATGTGTGAAGCTCTATTCTTTCGGTTCTAAATTGTCGGGTACAGGTGTATGCCGCTGCTGAATTGCCGGCTTTTCATGTTTCACTGTTGGCACTGTTCCCATCGATTTGGGCAATCACTGTAATGCCACAACCACCATGGCTGTGGCATTACAGTGAGTGGCAGACAATCCATGCAGGACACGCTTTTGGTGCACGAACAGTTATCGAACATAACCTCGAACAGCCGAATTTTTTGCAAATCGTTCGGGTTCCTCGAACAACTCGAACACCGCCCAAAACAGCTCGAATTTGAGATTGGCGAACAGTTCTAGTCGAACACCGCTCATCTCTAGAGGAGGCATCAACTTCCAGATAGAATTGTTTATTATAGTCCGGACGATGCAGGACGGGGGCAGAGGCGAAGGCTCTCTTTAAGGAAAGGAAGGCCTCCTCGGCTTCAGGTGACCATACCTTGGGATTTGCCCCCTTACGGGTAAGCGCAGATATGGGAGCAGTCCGGGACGAGAAGTGTGGGATGAAAAGACGATAGTAATTAGCGAAGCCCAGGAATCGCTGTATCGCCTTCAAACCTTCTGGACGGGGCCATTTTAGAACAGAAGAGAGCTTCTCCGGATCCATTTGTAGACCTGTTTGGGAGATAACATAGCCCAAGAATGGAAGGGAGGTCTGGTCGAAGAGGCACTTCTCGTATTTGGCATAGAGGTGGTTCTGCCAGAGCCTAAGCAGGTCCTGACGAACATCCCTCCGGTGTGTGGGGAGATCCGGAGAGAAGACCAAGATATCGTCCAGGTAAACCACTACGCAGGAGTACAAGAGGTCACGGAAGATGTCGTTGACCAGCTCTTGAAAGACAGCAGGGGCATTACAGAGACCAAAGGGCATCACAAGGTACTCATAGTGACTGTCCCGGGTATTGAATGCTGTCTTCCACTCGTCTCCTTGACGGATACGGACCAAGTTATATGCCCCTCGTGGATCCAGCTTGGAGAAGATCCTGGCACCCTTGAGACGGTCAAACAATTCGGAGATGCGCGGCAGGGGGTATTTGTTTTTTATAGTGATTAGATTGAGTCCTCTGTAGTCAATACAGGGACGTAGCGAGCCGTCTTTCTTTTTGACAAAGAAGAAATGCGGCTCCAGCCAGGGAGGTAGATTTTCGGATAAATCCCCTAGCCAGATTCTCCTCAATGTATTCAGACATGGCCCGGGTTTCGGCCGCAGACAACGGGTAGATACGCCCATGGGGAGGAGTGGCACCAGGTACCAGGTCGATTGGGCAGTCATATGGCCTATGGGGTGGCAACGTCTCTGCTTCCTTTTTACCGAAGATGTCCGCATAGGGCCAGTATGGAGCCGGGAGACCGGGAAGATTAGCTGGAGTAGGCGGATGGTGAGCTGGGCGGACCGGAACCAGGCAGGTCCTATGGCAGTCTGGACCCCACCGGAGTACTTCGCCAGATCGCCAGTTCAATACGGGTTCATGTGTCTGGAGCCAAGGTAGACCTAGCAACAGGGAATGAGAGAGTCCAGATAGCACATGGAAGGAGATCTTCTCAGAGTGCAGCATTCCCACCTGCAGAGTTAAGGGTTCAGTGACGATCAGGATGGGTACTGGAAGGAGTTTACCATCCACGGAGGCAACTGACAAAGGTTCAGTGAGAGGCTTGGTGGGAATATGGTATCTATCAACTAAGGACTGGGAGATGAGGTTCCCAGCCGCTCCAGAGTCCAGGTGAGCGTTTTCGAAGTGCCGATCCTCTCCCCAGGAGAGAGAGACAGACAAAGTCAGGGAGGGAGAGGACTTACTTTTGTCTAGGACGACCTCTCCGAGCGATCCTAGACACCGGCGTTTCCCGGCTACTCCGGGCAGGAACGGATCAGGTGCTCCTTGCTGCCTCAGTAGAAACAGCTCCCCTCGGCCCGGCGTGACTCCTGGCGGGATTTGACCAACTTGGTCTGGTCGACCTGCATGGGCTCGGGTGAGTGCGCCCGAGGAGTGACTGAAGAAGAGACAGATCTCTGGAAGTTAGGAGCTAGGCGGGGAA
Organism: Phyllobates terribilis; assembly: GCF_046119375.1. Taxonomy (NCBI): domain Eukaryota; kingdom Metazoa; phylum Chordata; class Amphibia; order Anura; family Dendrobatidae; genus Phyllobates; species Phyllobates terribilis. The sequence continues at coordinate 292,414,469 of NW_027362769.1, forward strand.
ACTTTCTCTCACGGGTGGTTTCCTTGGTACGTTCCTGGAACCGGATGTCAATCCGGGTAGCAAGTGACACTAGGTCGTCCAGGGTGGTAGGGATGTCCCGACCGGCAAGTTCATCTTTAATCCGACCGGAAAGACCCTCCCAGAAGACGGACAGCAGGGCCTCGTTATCCCAGGCAAGTTCAGAAGCGAGGGTACGGAACCGTATGGCATATTGGCCTACGGTGAGACTCCCTTGGCGGAGACGTAGCAGAGAGGAGGCTCACGAGGTCTTTCATCCCGGTTCATCAAAGACTTTCCGGAAAGCAGTGAGGAAATCTGACAAGTTGGATACTAGGGGATCCCCTCTCTCCCACAGGGGATTTAGCCAAGCCAGTGCCACTCCAGTGAGATGGGACATTATGAAAGCCACTTTGGCCCAGTCGGTGGTAAAGTGATGTGCCAAGAGTTCAAAGTGCAGGGTGCACTGGTTTATGAAGCCCCGAGCTTGAGCGGGATCGCCTCCGAAACGAGGAGGTGCAGAAAGCCGGGGTCCAGAGCAGGATGCCATGGTATTGATGGGCAGCGGCGCTGCCGGGGTGCGAGTCGTGCAACTAGCGGAGGTTGTAGGTGGAGCAGTCAGTGTGTCCAGGCGGGAGTGGACATTCCGCAGGTGGTTCAGGATGGACTCCTGCTGGGATCTCTGATGGGAGACTTCCTGGTATAGGTCAGAGAGCGAGGGAGCTTGGGTGCCACCGGGTTCCATGGCCCGAGCAAACTGTTATGGGGCCGGGTGGTGGAATCTCTGTGCCGAGGTGCAAGGAGGGACCCAGAGGGGCGTGACTAAGTATCCACCCGAACCGACCCTGGTCGTACGGCAGCTAACGACACCGTGACCAGGGAGGATCCGGGCTGAAGGACCAGGTGCTACTCTGGGGACGACCTTGTAAGAGAGCAGGTGACTCCCACGGGTCAGATGGCTGGGACTGACCGGTATGGCGGATGGACACGGCAAGCAGGCGGAAGTCTCTGGTAGCTGGCAGGTGGTCACTGTTCGAGAAAGCAGGGCAGGTAACAGTCTTTAGATTTTCCAGGAAGATGGTCACAGCAAGTGACAGCAGGGTCTCCAGGCAGGCTGGCAGGAAACAGGCAGGTGCTCCCAGGTGAGCGGGCAGACAGACGAGGCGGGTAACTGGCAGGTAACTGGTGGGCGCTCCCAGGTGAGCAGGCTGATGGACACAGCAGGTAACAGGCGGGTGCTCCCAGGTGAGCGGGCAGACAGACGAGGCAGGTAACAGGCAGGTAACTGGCAGACGTTCCCAGGTGAGTGGTCAGACAGACGAGGCAGGTAACAGGCAGGTAACTGGCGGACGCTCCCAGGTGAGGGGTCTGACAGACAAGGCAGGTAACAGTCAGGTAACTGGCAGGTAACTGGAGGACGCTCCCAGGTGAGCGGTCTGACTGACAAGGCAGGTAACAGGCAGGTAACTGGAGGACGCTCCCAGGTGAGTGGTCTGACTGACAAGGCAGGTAACATGCTGGCAGGCTGGACGAGGAGTCAGGCTAGCAGCGGAACCTGAGGGCTGAAGCACAGGTGAGACACAGTGCAAACAACTTTGCTCGGGCACCTCCATTTTGGAGGAGGTGCCTTATATATGGGAAGTCCTCCGGCAATTGGCCGGGGACTCCTCAGGACAACACGCGTGGCCCCTTTAAGAGAGGGGGAGCGCGCGCGCGCCCTAAGCACAGTGCCCGGGAAGGAGCGAGCGCCGGCAGCAGTGAGGGAAGGAGTGCAGGAGGCCGCTGTGCGCTGAACAGGAAGGTGAGAGGGACGGCGTCTCTGCCTAGCAGGAGGCAGAGACGCCGATGCTACAGGTGCCATAAAGCAGAGCTATTACTATGGCAAAGAGATAAACAGTTCTGGCTGAAAATATTTTAGCAGTTCATAGATAAGGAGTGTGAAAGTTTTATTGTCCTGTCTGGTCCAGTGTTGTGATGACCACCCCCCCTGCAGTTCTGAGGACCACATTCTTTAGTTGATGTAGAATAATAGATCTATGCGACACATTCATTTCTGCTCTGAAGGTGTCAAAGGTCACCATGAGTCTATATTCACAAACTTTTCTGTCTCTCTGAGATTTGAAATTACCTTTTAATACCAATAATTTCACGTCTGTTATGCTGTGATCAGGGAAACAAAAATGCTTGGTCACAGGTAGATCTATTCTTAAAAAGATGAATTTTATGGATGGAAGTGCCGGAAAATCCTTTTCCTCATCAGTTCTACAGTAGTTGAGCTTCACCAGCAGGATTTGACACCCATTCATCAACTTTCCTGTGTATTCTGATCAATATTGGCGTGTTGAGCTTCTTTATTTCTTTTCTCAGAAAAATAATAAGCTTATAAAGAAAACAATTGCACAACTATGCCTTGGCTCTAGAATATCACAACAAGATGTAGCCTTCTCGTCACTTCATAAATATAGACACTCTGCAAAGCAAAAGATTACATTTTAGAAATATTACTACATAAAGAGCTTAATGTTCAGGTGAGTCCGAGAAAAACATCAGCTGACGGAGCAATGACTCTGTTGTTGTAGATGAAAGGGAACATTTTTCTATTGAATTTTTAAACAGCTCAACCCCATCAGGCATGACAAGTCATTGCCTTAGACTTAAGGTGGGCAGCATTATTATGTTGTTGATAAATTTGAATACAAAACGAGGACTCTGCAATGGTACATGATTAGTTGTAACATCATTGAATAGAAATGTTCTTGAGGCAGAAATTTTAACATGATCAGCTGAAGGTGATAAGGCATACAGAGAGATTTCCACATGATCTGCCCCAGGCAATTCACTTTTTGAATTGGCGAACGTCTCTGCAATCTTCTAAATTTTATTTTTGCTTTCCGTCAGCAATATTTGAATTTGGGAACATGTTCCATTTGCAGGGCATGTAAGGTGCCTAAACAGTGGAAACCACCCAAAAGTGACCCATTTTGGAAACCAGACCCATCAAAGATTTTATCCATGTGAATAGTGAGCATTTTGAACCCACAAGTACAAAACAGAATTTGATAACATTAGATCATCATGTTGAAAAAGTTAATTTTTTTCACAAAAATCTTGCATTAGCACCAAATTTCCCTTTTTTTCCAAAGGTAACACCAAAAAGTGGACCATACAATTTGTTACCCACTTTCTTAAGAGCACAGCGATACTCCATATGTAGTCAAAAAGTTCTGTTGGACAAATGGCAGAGCTCGGAGCGGAAGGAGCAATATTTGAATTTTGAGACACAAATTTGGCTAAAAGAGACGATGGGCACCATGTCCCATTTGCAGGGCCTGTAAGGTGTATAAACAGTGCAAACCCTCTACAAGTGACCCCATTTTGGAAACTAGACCCCTCAAGGATTTTATCCATGGGTATAGTGAGCATTTTGAACCCACAGGTACGACACAGAATTTGATAACAAATTGAATTTTGGAACACAAATCTGGCTCTATTTTGATTAGATTGTCATATTTACAGTAGTATAACCTGTGCTGGTTGTGTGGGGCTCGATGCTGAACCAAGAACCAAGAGGTAGTTTGTAAAAATAATTATTTTATTTAAGAATCTATTTAAAATGCTAAAAAGCTCAAAAACAGACACTATGGTGCAAATTCTTTTGGGTCAAGGGTTGGTTCCAATGTGTTAAGAGGGATCCTGTAGCTTGAGAAGAATCCCTTTTAGGGTATTGAGAGGAATCCCTTTTGGGGTGTTTAAAGGGTGGTCCACAGGTGAGAGGATTTCCTGTGGAGAAAGGGGTAGGTTAAATGTGTATATTGGTAGGGGTTAAGTTAAAACCTACGAGTATTGCGTTTGTTTAGCAGGTACCTAGAGTGATGGTATCCTTGATATAAGTTAAGAATTTGTCGAGTTTGAGCGGTATTTGCCAGTGGCTAACTGGGAAAATATAGACAATTAAGCGGGATATTCAGAGGCCTGGGTTCTAATAGGTGTCCCTCCTTGAGAGTATTTACCTGATCCTCGAAGGGCGATGACCTAATGTCCCCCGAAATGGTGCCCATGTGGAAAGGCAGAGATAATAATTCAGTGCAGTTAATAGTAGATCTAAAAAGTGGAAAAGCGGTAGTGATTGAATATTATTTAAAATTATTATTTATATGAAATAAAGAAAAGTTAGATTGAATGAACCTTAAGCTCACCAACCTGAGCAGTGTGAGTATATTCCCCTGTTGCCCCTGGTGAGAAGTTATATGACGGGCAGCGATTATGATTTTAGCTGTCTCCTGCTTGGAGATAGATAATTTGTGTCCAGGGTAGTGTGCCTGCCGTCTGTGAAAATCACAACATGGCAACATTGGTGGTCAGCGGCTGAAAATTTACCCCTGGTTCTGCCATGGGGGATTAGACTGAGAGTCAGTTAGCCTATGGTAGAGATGACCATGCTTGAGCTCTGGACAATAGTAGATGCTGGGGTGTACCTTTAGGGGACAGCATTCCTCCAGCGGTCATGGTGCGAAGATTATATCCTGGGGGGGACTCACCAACATGTAGCAGCTATGGCAGCTGTGTGGAGAACAGGAAGTACGGAGTTCCGGCCGGAGGGGCTCATCCATAATGTGCAGCTACATAAAGTTGCGCTGTATATAAATCTATAGATATAGAGAGAGTCAAAATTGGAACAGCACCATATCTATAAAATATCAGGTGCAAGACCCCCAAACAGATATCCATAAGCAAAGACAGTATAACAAAAAAATGGCAGGCAGCACTCCAAAAGTTCTTTGAAAAAATATGGACTTTATTAGTCCATTAGTATTTATTAGTGTTATATGTAGATTCAAAATTGAGGGAAGTGCTTTCAACACCAATTAGATTCACAGCCCGTAGAGCACCCACTTTGGGTGATCTCTTGTCCCCTTGTGTTTATTTGAAAGAAGATCGCTCTAATCTTACTACCTGGCTAAACACAACCGGTTTCTACAAGTGTGGACATTCTATTTGTACCTGCTGCACCCATGTAATGAATACCAACACCTTTACATCTTTCTCTACTAATCTAAAATATAATATAAAAAATTTCATTAATTGTAATTCTACCTACATTATATATATTATTTCATGCAATATGTGCTGTCTCCAATATGTAGGATGCACTTGCACTCCCCTAAAAAAACGCATCAGACGACATTTGTCAGATGCTCACAATAAACTGACTACTTAATGCTCTGCGGCATCCAGACATTTTTCTATGTGCCATAACGGGGATACTACAGCCTTCAAAGTAACCAGTATAGAGAAAGTTATAAAACCATATAGGGGGGGCGATCATAGGAAAAAGCTCCTTAATAGAGAAAGGTGGTGGATTTACACACTGAACACACGTATACCGGCCGGCATGAACATCAGGCATGACCTGATGTATCATTATGAATGAGATCTCTGGAGTTTTTTACACATGTATCAGTTTGCATAATAATTTACTTGACATCTATTTACTGTTTTTTCACACGTAACTCTTTCTTTGCTGGTATATCATATTGATTTAATCATTTTATCATGTTATACGCTTTTAATTTGTTATGTCTGTCTAACCTTGATTGGTTTACCTTGAACATGTGATCAGCAGGATATGACATATAATGCCACTTCCTTGCGTTTTTTCATCATGCAATGATTAAGAACATATAGTTCGAAATGCGTTTGCTGTTCTCTTCTCAAGGTGGACTTTTTAAAATATTTTTCATGACCTAATAAAATAATTGGTTTTAGAAGATTTGCTCAGCTGGATTTTCCTGGCTTCTTTCTAATGGGAACATTTATTTTGAAGCCCTCCTTCACTTCTTTTCCAAGATGCATTGGAGTGCCTCCCAATATTTGGCAGCCCATACATTCACTGCATAGGCCAACACTATGGGAGACCCACCTCCTAATAATGGGAACTTTTTTTCATGAGGCCATTTACGTCTTTTCCAAGGGGCATTGGAGTGCCTCCCAATTTTTGTCAGCCCTTACATTCATTGCATAGGCCAACAATGTTATAATGGTAACATTGTTTTCAGGAGGCCCTCTGACCTCCATATCTCTTACAAGGGACATAGGAGTGCCTCCAAATTTTTGGCAACCTTTGCATTCACTGCATAGGCCAACACAATGGGAGACCCACTTCCTAATAATGGAAACATTGTTTTCAGGAGGCCCTCTGACCTCCACGTCTCTTCGAAGGGGCATTGGAGTGCCTCCAAATTTTTGGCAACCCTTGCATTCACTGCATAGGCAAACACAATGGGAGACCTACTTCCTAATAATGGGAGCATTTTTTTTCAGGAGGCCCTCCTCTACGTCTCTTCCAAGGGGCATTGGATAAGGTCCAAATTTTTGACAGCCCTTGCATTCACTGCATAGGCAAACAGTAAGGGAGACCCACTTCCTAATAATGGGAACATTGTTTTCAGGAGGTCCTCCTCTAAGTCTCTTCAAAGGAACATTGGGGTGTGTCAACATTTTCAAAAGGGTATTGGGGTGCATCGAAATTTTGAGCAGCCCTGCCACTCACTGCATACGCAATAACAGTGTAGTACACCCACTCTTTAGTAATGGGAACAACAAAGCATAGCTGGCTGATGGCTCTCTAACAATAGTGAGGGCCGACTGCTGGCCCTTTAAGAATATGTGCATAGGCAAACAGTATGGGAGACACACTTCCTAATAATGGGAGCATTTTTTGCAGTAGGCCCTCTAACCTCTACGTCTTTTGCAAGGGGCATTGGTGTTCCTCTTGATTTGCAGTCACTGCATATGCAATAACAGTATAGGAGACGCACTTGTTAATAATGGGAACAACAAAGCATAGCCAGCTGCTGGCCCTTTAAGAATAGTAAGGGCCACCTGATGGCCCCATAAAAATAGTCTTTGTGACTTTCAGAGTCCCTTCTTCATAAATGAAACAGGATGTGTCTGATCATGTCTCACACATCACATGACCAGGTAAGGTTGTAAAATGTTAAAATGACATTTCTCGGTGAATGCATTTGTCACGGTTGAAAGCAATGCAAAAGTGCAAAAACATATCAAATACGCTACGTGTGAACATAGCCCAAGGTGTGGAGAAGATTTTATGTTTTTGGTTATTTATTTTTCCTGATATACAAGTCATTACCCTGAAAAGGATGTTCCTTAACATATTTCCCAGGAAAATCCATTTTGGATTTGTTTTTGTATGTTTTATTGTGAGTCTATAAAAGTGGCGTAATACCTCTGACAATGTTATTCACAGTAGTAACATAGTAACATAGTTTTTAAGGTTGAAGGAAGACTAAGTCCATCTAGTTCAACCCATAGCCTAACATGTTGATCCAGAGGAAGGCAAAAAAAACCCATGTGGCAAACACTAAGCTCCACATTGGGGAAAAAAAATCCTTCCCGACTCCATACGACAATCAGACTAGTTCCCTGGATCAACGCCCTATCAAGGAATCTAGTATTTATAACCTGTAATATTATACTTTTCAAGAAAGGCATCCATGCCCTTCTTAAATTTTAACAGTGAATCACTCATTACAACATCATGTGGCAGAGAGTTCCATAGTCTCACTGCTCCTACAGTAAAGAATCCCCATCTGTGATTATGATTAAACCTTCTTTCCTCCAAACGTAGAAGATGCCCCCTTGTCCCCGTCTCAGGCCTCAGAGTAAAAAGATCAGTAGAAAGGTCTTTGTACTGTCCCCTCATATACTTGTACATAGTAATAAGATCACCCCTAAGCCTTCTTTTTTCCACAGTAAATAACCCCAAGTGTAATTTCCTGTCTTGGTATTGCAGACCCCCCAGTCCTCTAATAACCTTGGTCGCTCTTCTCTGCACCCGCTCTAGTTCAGCTATGTCTTTCTTATACGCCGGAGACCAGAACTGTACACAGTATTCTAAGTGTGGTCGCACTAATGACTTGTATAGAGGTAAAATTATGTTCTCCTCATGAACATCTATGCCTCTTTTAATGCATCCCATTATTTTATTTGCCTTTGTAGCAGCAGCCTGACACTGGCCACTAAACGTGAGCTTGTCGTCCACCAATACACCCAGGTCTTTTTCAGTTACAGTTTTGCCCAGTGTTTTACAATTAAGCATATAATTATACATTTTATTTCCTCTGCCCAAGTGCATTACCTTACAATTATCCCCATTAAAGCTCATTTGCCATTTATTAGCCCAAGCTTCTAGTTTACATAGATCCTCCTGTAATATAAAATTGTCCTCCTCTGTATTGATTACCCTGCAGAGTTTAGTGTCATCTGCAAATATTGAAATAATACTCTGTATGCCCCTACAAGGTCATTAATAAATATGTTAAAAAGAAGGGGTCCCAAAACTGACCCCTGTGGTACCCCACTGTTAACTGAGACCCAGTCTGAGTGTTTTCCATTAATAACCACCCTTTGTTTCCTATCACTGAGCCCATTCTTAACCCACATACATATATTTTCCCCTATCCCCATTGTTCTCATTTTACGTATCAACCTTTTGTGTGGAACCGTATCAAAAGCTTTTGAAAAGTCCATATACACAACATCCACTGCATTTCCTTGGTCCAGTCCAGAACTTGCCTCCTCATAAAAACTGATCAGATTAGTTTGACAGGAATGGTTCCTCGTAAACCCATGTTGATATTGGGTCATGAGGTTATTCTTCTTCAGATACTCTATTATAGCATCTCTTAGGAAACCCTCCAGGATTTTACCCACAGTAGAGGTTAAACTTACCGGCCTATAATTTCCAAGTTCAGTTTTTGTCCCCTTTTTGAATATTGGCACCACATTTGCTATACGCCAGTCCTGTGGTACAGACCCTGCTATTATGGAATCTTTAAAGATTAAAAATAATGGTCTATCTAAGACGGTACTTAATTCCTGCAGTACTCGCGGGTGTATCCCATCCGGGCCCGGGGATTTGTCAACTTTAGTGATTTTTAGACTCCGCCATACTTCCTGCTGGGTTAAGCAAGTGACATTTAATGGAGAATTTTTGTTATCACTAATCATGTTTTCTGTCATGCGATTTTCTTGTGTAAATACGGTTGAAAAAAATTCCTTTAGCATATTGGCTTTTTCCTCATCCTCATCCACCATTTCACCCAGACTATTTTTAAGTGGGCCAACACTATCATTTTTTAGTTTTTTACTATTTATGTAGTTACAGAATATTTTGGGGTTATTTTTACTTTCTCTGGCAATGATTCTCTCTGCCTCAATCTTTGCTGCCTTGATTTGTTTTTTACATAATTTATTTAATTTTCTATATTTATTTAATGCCTCATCACTACCCACTTGCTTTAGTTCTCTAAATGCTTTCTTTTTGTCACTTATTGCACCCCTTACAGCTCTATTTAGCCATAGTGGTTTCCTCCTATTTCTAGCATGTTTATTCCCAAATGGTATATATTGTGCACAGGTCCTATTCAGCATGTTAATAAATGTCTCCCATTTGCTTTGTGTAGCTTTATGTCTCAGGATATCGTCCCAGTTTATTGCACTAAGATCATCTCTTAACTGTTGGAAATTTGCCTTCCTGAAGTTTAGTGTCCTTGTAACCCCTCTACTACACATCTTATTAAAGGTTACATGAAAACGTATTATTTTGTGATCACTATTACCCAAGTGACCCTGAACTCGTATATTTCATATGCGGTCTGGCCTATTGGTTAATATTAGGTCTAGCAGTGCCCCCCTTCTTGTTGGGTCTTGAACCAGTTGTGAAAGGTAATTGTCTCTCATAGTTGTCAAAAACCTATTACCTTTGCTTGAACTACATGTTTCTGTCCCCCAATGTATTTCAGGGTAGTTGAGGTCTCCCATAATAATGACTTCTCCTTGAGTCGCTGCTTCATCTATTTGCTTTACGAGGATATTCTCTGCTACTTCCATTATTTTTGGAGACTTTTAACAAACCCCTATCAATAATTTATTATTTTTTCCCCCTCCCCTTATCTCCACCCACAGGGACTCTACATCTGTCAACCCAATCAGCGATGTACCGGACTCGAGCGCCAGGTAGGCAGCACACTGTTCGACGATCCCTGTCTTTGTGACAGATTGCCCTATCTGTTCCCCTAATAATTGAGTCCCCCACTACCAGCACCTGCCTGGCCTGCCCTACTTTCCTATTTCCCTCTTTACTGGAGCTGACACTCCTCCGGCTTTCAGGGGACATGCCTTGCTGCAGTAGTGCTACCCCTGTACCGTCACTCCCCTCATCTGCCAACTTTGCAAACTTATTGGGGTGTGCCAGATCAGGACTAGCCTCCCTGCCACTCTTCCATCTACCACCCCTTCTAACTGTCACCCAACTAGCGACCTCACTGTCCTGCAGCTCCCGACTACCACCCTCCCCCACATCTACCCCAGTGAGCTGCTGCTCAGTGAGCAGCAGACTCCTTTCCATGTTGTCAATGGATCTCAGTGTTGCCAGCTGCTCATTTAGATCCAGTATCTGGGCTTCCAAACGCACAACGTGCACACATCTCGCGCAGCAGTAAGCAACCCCGACCGACTGTTCAAGGAATACATACATGTGGCAAGATGTACACTGGATAGCATTGTCAATAATGGAGCTCATTTCTGAATGGGGATAGCAAGAGACAGAATGTTAAGTAAAAAGAAAAGTAAAGAATTAATGAAATACAGACAGCAATTCAGTCCAAAGTCCTCCCTTCCAAACTCCCTGAATCCAAAGTCACTGAAAAACAAGTCACACACTTACTTTCGTTCGCACTTACGCTCCGGACACACTCAGCTCGTTCACACTCGCAAACTAAGAGATTTAAAGAGTTTTTTTTTTCCCTTTTCCAGCAATGCACCTTTCACCTCAATGCACCTCTGGGAGTCAGAAATGCTTAAAGGGCTCTTCCCCATGCTGTTCCCATATCATTTGAGTACTGTTCCCATCAATTCGGGCAATTTTTACGCCCTCTGCAGACCGCCGGAGGAAGCCGCCTAAAAAATGCTTGAGTTTCCCATAGACTTACAATTGGCTCATTGCTCGGGTCGAGCAACCGAGCATTCCAATTTGCTCAACCCGAGAATCGAGCACCCGAGCATTTTAGTGCTCACCTATCATTACTAGTAACCCTAACCGCAAAAAATGGAAAACAAAAATGATAAAAAAAATTTAAATAGACACGGGGGATGACACAGATGGAGGGGGGTATTTAATAAGGTTTGGGGTATGGACACGGAAGTAGATATGTGATTTTTAAAAAAAATATTTCTCTGACAGGGCACTCACATGTAGTATATCTCTCTTCTCTCCCAGAACAACTACAAGGAGGGAAAAGAGATGTACTGCCCCAAATGCTGCCATATTTACTAATATGGGGGCTTTTGATAACTGTGATAGTGTCTATCACAGTAATCAAAAGCAATCAACTAATGAGAAAATTCTCAGCAGTTACTGAGTGCAGGGAGGCAGATCTCGGCGGGCTAACTGCGCACGCGCGCACCATTTTCTTTCAGCAAGAGAAGGAGGGAGTCTGGGGGATAACTGATCCGGTACCTAAGGGGTACTCCTTGTCTGTCTTTTCTGATATGTTAGATCATATCAGAGGAGACAGAAATGGATTTTTAAATTTTAAATCTGATTTTTTTTTGTGTGATCGCAGTTAAATGATTAATAACGGCATTCACATGTCACTGGACCAGAAAAACTGGCCCTGATCATGTTCTCCAGGGTCTCAGCTACATCCACAGATCTGTGGTTTGTTATCCAAGATAATTGGAACAACCTTAATGCTGAGTACCTATAAAACTGTGCTCAAGTGTACTTAGAAGAATTGCTGCTGTTTTGAAGACAAAGGGTGATCACATAAAATATTGATTTGATTTACATTTCTCTTTTGTTCATATATATTCAGGTAACCAAGCAAAACAGGTACTTTTTTGCAGTAAAAGTTTATTGATTTCACTCACTTACAGTATATAGCACCATTAATTCCACAGCACTTTACAGATATCAGTGTCACTGTCCCTATTGGAGCTCACAAGCTAAATTCCCTATCAGTATGTCTTTGGAGCATAAAAGAAAATATAGAACCCAAAAGAAACCCACACAAACACAGGCAGAATACACAAACTCCTTGTAGATATCATCTTTGGTAGGATCTGGCCAAGGACCCTAGCACCTCAAAACAACAGTATTAACCACTGAGTCACCATGCTGTTATTTATTCTTAATCAATTGTAGACCCTGTCCTGTGCCTCTTATGCCTGTTCAAATGGCAAGAATACAGTAGAGGCCTATGGAACCTCTCGGATCGAGAACAACAGATACTGCAGGAGACAGTCCCAGTCTCTGCCATCCTTTTATATGGCCTTCCTCAGCATACTCTTCAGAGTTTTGTTGAACCGCTCCACGAGGCCAGCTGTCTGAGGTTGGCATACTGATGTTCTCAGTTGGGAGATTTGCAGGTCCTTACACAATTCCCTCATCACCTTACTCATAAATAGAGATGAGCGAATGTTTCAATATTCGATTTGAATTACGATCGCCAAATTTACAATATTCGCCGATTTATTCGTCTAATGATCGTCGAACGTTACCGAAAGCCAGAGGATTCAATGCAGGGACAAAAAAAACACATACACAACACCTTAAAATGGGTCCAAAAGCTGCCAAAACACATCAAATTAGGGGTAGACACCTGACAAGTGCAATCAATTGACCCAGAGTACAAGTACTATAATTATTATTACTATTACAGCAACATTTATTCCGTGGAGCTTTATATGTGAAAAGGAGTCACCGTAAAGCTTACCGCAGATTATATGCTTGTCACAAGAAGCGGGTCTTCAGCTTCCTTTTCAAGGTTTGCACGGTAGGCAAGAGTCTGATGTGTCGGGGTACAGAATTACACAGTAGCGGAGATGCACGGGACAAATCTTGTATGTGATCGTGACAAGAAGAGATAAGAGGAAAGTAGAGAAGGAGATCTTGGAAGGATGAGAAGTTTTGTGCAGGTAAGTAGAACAGGGAGACTAGGTCACGCATGTGACGTGCCTCCTGTGGCCGTGGGGTACTCGGTAGCCGTGCCGGTCCTTTTTGGGATAGTCACGGTGGCAGTGACCCGGTCCGTGGCCCAGGGCAGTCAAATAAAGAAAAGTCAAATGAGGAAATAAAGTGTTTGGGGATAAAGTTTGTGACGCCACCCGTGGTATGTGGCTATATGTGGCCGCCGATGCTATTCAGATCCACTGGGGCTGTTGGTGACCCAGCAAAGATGTTTCAGCTCTCCACGGGCAGAGCTAGGCCTCAGGGCTGCTCATAGTGATTGATGAGGTAGATGTTGTTGGTGCGGTGCAAGGCAGGTGGCGCAGCAATTAGTCAAGGACACAGTGGAGTGGAGTCTTCAAGTATTTACTCACAGTTGTCAAGATGCTCCAGGTCACAACCGCCGCATTATAACCGCCCACGTCATCCTATGTCCTCCTGGGAAGTGATCCAGCCAACTATTAGATAACTTAGGTGCACTTGAATGGGACCCCTTTCTTGTGTACCTCTCCAGGTCGTCTCTCTCTGTGCTGGCTCTCACCCTAATGCCCTGCACCTCACACACAGTGTCCCGAGTCAGTGACAGCGGTCCTTGTCGGACGACGCCCGGTCTGTCCCCTTTGTCCAATATGACCACTCCTTCCTCCACCCACCTCCTCTACTTAGTTCCACCTTCCTGACAGGGACCAGGCCTGTGCTCTCCCTTAGCAGCTATCTGGACCTTCCCTTATGAAGTGGTGTAGTGTTGGATGTGAATGGTTGGGTCCCGGGTAGTGTTGAGCACTCCAAAACTGAAATATCGGGTATCGGCCGATATTCGCGGTATCAGAATTCCGATACTTAGTTTCGATACTTTTGGAATATCGGATACCGGAATCGGAAGTTCCCATAATGCAATGAGCCAGTTTCATTTTATTCAGCCAATGAGGATCCTAAGAAGTGTGGGCACATCCTGTTAGGCATGTAGGCATGTTAACTAATGGCATGGCTGTGATTGGCTGCTGAAATGATGTCATGATTAGAGATGAGCGGTGTTCGACTCGAACTGTTCGCCAATCTCAAATTCGAGCTGTTTTGGGCGGTGTTCGAGCCGTTCGGCGAACACGAACGATTTGAAAAAAATTCGGCTGTTCGAGGTTATGTTCGATAACTGTTCGTGCACCAAAATCATAACTGGATTTTTTCTCAGTAATGCTGAAAATTAATGTTAATACGCAGTTTGAGTGTACAGCGCGGCGGGGGGAGGGGCAGGGGATGGATCTATGCAGGAATAATGAAGATCTCCATTTTTTTTTCTCTTTCCCGCATTTACAGAGGGGAGGTGCAATCTGTCAGCCTATCAGCAGCGCACGCACAGAGCGAAGTGCTTTTTTTCACACAAGCAAGGGCATGTGTCATTGGCAGTGTATGTCACATGTCCTTGCCCTATAAGACCCAGCCATTTTCCCCGTCGCCACCATTTTCTCACTGCTGCAGCTGCGTGTTAGACGGCACCGCTTTTGCTATGTGCACTATACCTTGTTAATTTCAAGCCAATTTTCGCACAAATCTACAGATAGCTAGGGAGTAGGAAAGAGTTGTAATTGCAGTCCTTTTAAGGACTAGGTTACATCATTTCCTACGACTTTTATCTGGCAGGTCTGTGCTCTTAAATAGATAGGTTGGGAGTAAAGACTAGAGATGAGCGTTGTTCTACTCGAACTGTTCGCCAATCTCAAATTCGAGCTGTTTTGGGCGGTGTTCGAGCCGTTCGGCGAACACGAACAATTTGAGAAAAATTCGGCTGTTCGAGGTTATGTTCGATAACTGTTCGTGCACCAAAATCATAACTGGATTTTTTCTCAGTAATGATGAAAATTAATGTTAATACGCAGTTTGAGTGTACAGCGGGGTGGGGGGAGGGGCAGGGGATGGATCTCTGCAGGAACAATGAAGATCTCCATTTTTTTTTCTCTTTCCCGCATTTGCAGTGGGGAGGTGCAATCTGTCAGCCTATCAGCAGCGCACACACGGAGCGAAGTGCTTTTTTTCACACAAGCAAGGGCATGTGTCATTGGCAGTGTATGTCACATGTCCTTGCCCTATAAGACCAAGCCATTTTCCCCGTCGCCACCATTTTCTCACTGCTGCAGCTGCGTGTTAGACGGCACCGCTGTTGCTGTGTGCGCTATACCTTGTTAATTTCAAGCCAATTTTCGCACAAATATACAGATAGCTTGGGAGTAGGGAATAGTTGTGATTGCAGTCCTTTTAAGGACTAGGTTACAGCATTTCCTACGACTTTTATCAGGCAGGTCTGTGCTCTTAAATAGATAGGTTGTGGGAGTAAAGACTAATTGTAATTGGAGTCCTTTTCAGGACTAGGTTACATCAGTTCCTATCAGTTTTTGCCAGGCAGGTCTGTGCCAGTGCTGTGCAAGTTTTTTTCACAGCATTGGGCTGAATCTAGCAAAGCTAATCCTTTTTGGCCTATTGCAGAGTGTGTTAGTCAGTGGAGTAGCCTATCTGTGTTGCAAGATATAACATCTGTGTATAGAATACCAATTTTTTTACTGCACCTATTGAAGTAAAATCTTTTGGGCATAGCATCATTCTATTAGTCCATCTATACTGACCTCCATCAGGTTGCAAACTGAATATAATTTTTTTCTGCATCTAGCTCTGAAAAAATATTTGGGCTTCTAGCAGTGTGTGGGACTTGGTCTATTAGTCCATCTATACTGACCTCCATCAGGTTGCAAATTAAAAATAATTTTTTTCTTCATTTAGCTCTGAAAAAATATTTGGGCTTCTAGCAGTGTGTGGGACTTGTTCTATTAGTCCTTCTATACTGACCTCCAGCAGGTTGCAAATTGAATATAATTTTTTTCTGCATCCAGCTCTGAAAAAATAGTTGGGCTTCTAGCGGTGTGTGGGACTTGGTCTATTAGTCCATCTATACTGACCTCCATCAGGTTGCAAATTAAAAATAATTTTTTTCTGCCTCTAGCTCTGAAAAAATAGTTGGGCTTCTAGCGGTGTGTGGGACTTGGTCTATTAGTCCATCTATACTGACCTCCATCAGGTTGCAAATTAAAAATATTTTTTTTCTGCATCTAACTCTGAAAAAATATTTGGGCTTCTAGCAGTGTGTGGGACTTGATCTATTAGTCCATCTATACTGACCTCCATCAGGTTGCAAATTAAAAATAATTTTTTTCTGCATCTAGCTCTGAAAAAATATTTGGGCTTCTAGCGGTGTGTGGGACTTGGTCTATTAGTCCATCTATACTGACCTCCATCAGGTTGCAAATTAAAAATAATTTTTTTCTGCATCTAGCTCTGAAAAAATATTTGGGCTTCTAGCAGTGTGTGGGACTTGGTCTATTAGTCCATCTATACTGACCTCCATCAGGTTGCAAATTAAAAATAATTTTTTTCTGCATCTAGCTCTGAAAAAATATTTGGGCTTCTAGCGGTGTGTGGGACTTGGTCTATTAGTCCATTTATACTGACCTCCATCAGGTTGCAAATTAAAAATAATTTTTTTCTGCATCTAGCTCTGAAAAAATATTTGGGCTTCTAGCAGTGTGTGGGACTTGGTCTATTAGTCCATCTATACTGACCTCCATCAGGTTGCAAATTAAAAATAATTTTTTTCTTCATTTAGCTCTGAAAAAATATTTGGGCTTCTAGCAGTGTGTGGGACTTGTTCTATTAGTCCTTCTATACTGACCTCCAGCAGGTTGCAAATTGAATATAATTTTTTTCTGCATCTAGCTCTGAAAAAATAGTTGGGCTTCTAGCGGTGTGTGGGACTTGGTCTATTAGTCCATCTATACTGACCTCCATCAGGTTGCAAATTAAAAATAATTTTTTTCTGCATCTAGCTCTGAAAAAATATTTGGGCTTCTAGCAGTGTGTGGGACTTGGTCTATTAGTCCATCTATACTGACCTCCATCAGGTTGCAAATTAAAAATAATTTTTATCTGCATCTACAGTACCTCTGAAAAAATATTTGGGCTTCTAGCAGTGTGTGGGACTATTTGTATTAGTCCATCTATACTGACCTCCATCAGGTTGCAAATTCAAAATAATTTTTTTCTGCATCTAACCCAGCCAATAGTTTTGGCCTAATACCACAGTTTGGCCACTCAGCTCTGCTCGGTTACCATCCATTGTTTTTTTGTGCAAACAACTCCACAGTTGTGAATTAGTTAACCACCAAAATGAGTGGAAAAAGGCCTGCTGCTGGTGGAAAGGGGAATAGGCGTGTTGGGAAGGGGAAAAAAGGTTGTGTCCGTGGGGTAGGTGTTAAAGCAACAGTAACATCTGCAGAAGAAAGACCATCTTCCAGCCAAACTAAAATGTCTACTTCTTTTAGCGGACAATGTGATAAGATCCCTTTCTTACGGCCACGCCAATCGCTACAAATTCCAGATGAGGCACAAAAACAGCAGGTGCTTCAACGGATATCAAGTGCTCCTTTAAGTGGGCTCTCCTCCACATCAACTTCAACATCACAAATACTCCAGTCCTCAAAGGTGTCACCCAAATCGCACTTGCTTCCTCACAGCTCCCAAATCTCCAGCTGCCCGTCTGAGTATGAGGTAGAACAGATGGTTGAGTCTGCAGAGCTGTTTACTCATACTATAGCCTGGGAATCAGAGGTCGACTCCAGCGCTTCTGTGAATCCAGACGAGGAAATGATCTGCACTGATGCCCAGAATCTTTATGAGTCGGATCCAGGACCAGACGCAGAAGGTTCTGACCATAATGTAGACCCTCATTCCCAAACTGTAACTCCTGTTGGTGGAGACAATGAGGAAGACGATGATAAGACTCAAATACCTGATTGGAGCGACAACTTTAGTTTTTTGTCAGGGCAGGAACAGGTTGGCTCTGAGGACGACGGGTGTGATAACGCACAGGGTGATGATGATGAGGTCGGAGATCCTACTTACTGTCAACCCACAGTCAGCCAAGAGATGAGGTCAGCAGAGGAGGTGGAGGAAGATGCTAGTGACGACGAGGTCAGGTTGCGCCTTCCTGGACAGAGACGTAGTACTGGAAGCACGTCAACAATTGCATCCTCAAACACAACTCTGCCTCTCACCATGGACATGAAGCATAAGTTGCAGTGGGAAGCTCAGTGTGCTACAATGCGGCCTAGCCGGCCGGGCCAATCACCGTCTGCCATATCTTGTGCATCCGCGGCCTCTTCATCCTCTGTGACTGGGGGACAGCAGTCACACCTGTTTTGGGGCGCAGACCTGCCACCTCTTTACCCGCAACAGCCAGCGTGATTGGCAGGTCATCATTTTCTTTGGAGGTGGTAACACCAGCTGGTGTTGAGCGCTGTCCGACATCGATAGCACCACCTTTGGATCAAGGCAACCTAACATGTCCGCCTGCATCTTCCTCACAGACCGGCAGTTTGCCGGGGACACCCTTATCAACCCCGTCTAAGCACAATAGCCAGCCCTCGGTCCCTCAGATGTGGACAAGTAAAAGACCATTTCCTCCTAGCCATGGGAAAGCTAAGAGGTTGAATTTCACCATCTGCAAGCTCTTGGCTACAGAAATGCTGCCTTTCCGCCTGGTGGACACAGAGGATTTTCAAGACCTTATGTCCGTCGCAGTGCCCCAGTACCAGATGCCCAGTCGGCACTACTTCTCAAAGAAAGGTGTGCCTGCGCTCCACCAGCATGTCGCACACAACATCACCGCTTCTTTGAGAAACTCTGTGTGTGACAGGGTGCATTTCACCACAGACACTTGGACGAGTAGGCATGGACAGGGGCGTTACATGTCGCTGACTGGGCACTGGGTAACTATGGTGACAGCAGGACAAGGGGCTGCTGTCCAAGTCTTGCCGTCCCCACGAGTTGTGCGTCAATCCTCTTTATGTCAAAGTTCCTCCACTGCTTCTGCCTCCTCAACCTCCTCTCGGTCTTCCACCTGCACCCAAAGCCTGTCTGGTCATGCCACAAGCTTTCTAACTGCGCAGAAGGGATCCTGCACACCTCCTTACTATGCTGGCAGTAGGGCTCAACGTCATCAGGCGGTTTTTACATTGAAATGTCTGGGAAATGTGAGTCACACAGCTGAGGAGTTGTGGTCAGCTCTGGAGAACCAATTTCATGAATGGTTGTCTCCACTGGACCTGAAACCAGGGAAGGCCGTGTGCGACAATGCTGCAAACCTGGGTGCGGCCCTTCGCCGGGGCAATGTCACACACATGCCTTGTATGGCTCACGTGTTGAACCTGGTTGTCCAGCAATTTTTACCCCACTATCCCAGACTAGATGGCCTTCTGCAGAGGGCACGGTCGCTGTGTGCTCACTTCCGCCGTTCGCATCCCGCAGCTCAGCGACTTACATCTCTACAGAAGTCGTTGGGCCTGCCACTTCACCGGCTAAAATGCGATGTGCCTACCCGGTGGAATTCAACTCTGCACATGTTGCAGCGACTGTGGCAGCACCGACAAGCCCTGGTGCAATACGTTCTGACGTATAGCCTGGGCCAACGAGATTCAGAGGTGGGGCAAATCACGCTGGAGGAGTGGTCTCAGATCAGGGACCTATGCACCCTTCTGCACAGTTTTGAAATGGCGACGAAGATGTTTAGTGCTGACGATGCCATTATCAGCATGACTATTCCGGTGATTTACATGCTGGAGCACATGTTAAACAGAATTCGGAGTCAGGTGGTGGCACAAGAGGAGGTGGAGGAAGTAGAGGAGGAGGGGTTGTATGCGGAAGGGCTAACATCTGCAAGGTCCAGACGGTCGGCAGCACCAAGGCGGCAGGCATGTGAGGGTGGGGGAGATGGTTTTACCAGGGCGCATGGTAGCAGCCAAACTAGTGAGGAAGGTGCAGGAGCCCAGGAAGAAGTGGAGGACGAACTGATGGAAGACTCATCAGATGAGGGAGACCTTGATCACATTTCTGTTGTGCGAGGTTGGGGGGAGAGGACAGAGGAAGGAAGCATGATTGTTACCTCGCCACCAACACAACAGGGACTTGGTGCTCCTGGATGCGCAACACACATGAGTGCCTTCTTGCTGCACTACCTGCAACATGACCCTCGAATTGTGAGATTTAGAAATAATCCTGACTACTGGGTTGCCACACTGTTAGATCCCCGGTACAAAAGTAAATTTGCAGAAATTATTCCTGCCATAGAAAGGGATGCACGCATGCAGGAGTATCAGCAGAGACTGTTGCAGAATCTTACATGTGCTTTTCCACAAAATACCAGTGGTGCACGTAGTGAATCTCACAGTTCCAACTTGCCAACCGTGGGACCGTCAAGTGTTCAGCACTCAAACCGTAACAGAACCACAGTATCTGCTGGTAACATCAATTTTGCGGAATCATTTCACCACTTTTTTAGCCCATCCTTTGCAAGGCCACAGGAGACAAGAAGTCTGACACATAGTCAACGCCTAGAGACGATGGTACAGGAGTATCTCCAAGTAAACATTGAAGCCACGACTGTGTCACTGGACCCTTGCTCTTTTTGGGCTTCCAATCTGGATAAATGGCCGGAGCTAGCCACTTACGCCATGGAGATCTTGTCATGCCCCGCAGCCAGCGTTCTGTCTGAACGTGTGTTCAGCGCTGCTGGTGGTGTGCTGACAGATAAGCGCACGCGGCTCTCCACTGATAATGTAGACAGACTCACGTTCATAAAGATGAACAAATCATGGATCCGAAACGACTTTTCTACCCCTGTGTCATCCTGGGGAGAGTAAAAGCTTGATGATTGGTTAAAATCACCCTACCAACCGTCTTAAGCTTTCAAATTACTAATCATGTTTATCTGTATCTTGACTGGAAAATAATTTGGGCTTTGTAGCAGTGTGCAGCACTGATCCTATTAGGCCATCTATACTAAAGCTTCACCAGATTTAAAATTAAAAATAATTTTTAGCTGCATCTAGCCCGGAAAATAATTTTGGGGCTCCGAGATGCGCAAGGCACATAAGTGCCTTCTTGCTGCACTACCTGCAGCATGACCCTCATATTGTCAGAATTCGAAGTAATCATGACTACTGGGTTGCCACACTCTTAGATCCCCCAAACTTTTCGATCAACCTTTTCATTTTAATAAAGACCAAAAAAATGGTCATTTTTGAAATTATAAGCATTAGCAGGTTGTTAGAAACTGAAATCAAACAGTTTTCAACTCAAAACTTTATTCTAGGTGATGTTACATTTTCACATAGGACCCCTTGTTCGAAAGGAGCTTCTGAACTCTCTCGTCCATTGAATTTGTCAGGTTTTGGATGGTTTCTGCTTCAATTGTTTTGCATGAGGACAGAATACCCTCCCAGAGCTGTTGCTTAGATGTGAACTGCCTCCCGCCATCATAGACACTCCTTTTAATGATGCTCCAAA
This sequence comes from Phyllobates terribilis, assembly GCF_046119375.1. Taxonomy (NCBI): domain Eukaryota; kingdom Metazoa; phylum Chordata; class Amphibia; order Anura; family Dendrobatidae; genus Phyllobates; species Phyllobates terribilis. The sequence continues at coordinate 292,435,884 of NW_027362769.1, forward strand.
GGTTCTGAATGGGGTAGAGGTCAGGGGAGCATGGGGGTCACACCATAAGTTTGTCCCCTTTTATGCCCATATCAGCCAGAGATGCAGATGTTTTATGTGCAGCATGAGATGGTGCATTATCATGCAGAAAAATGATCTTGCTGTGAAATACACGGTTCTTCTTCTTGAACCATGGCAGGAAGTGCTGTTTGAGAAAATCCACATACATTATGGAGTTCATCTTTAGCGCCTTCAGGGATCCTAAAGGGGCCGACAATCTCTCTCCCCATGATTCCAGCCCAAAACATTACTCCACCTCCTCCTTGTTGGCGCTGTAGCCGTGTTTGCGTGGGGTGTCCATCAACCAGCCATCCTCCACTCCATCCATCTGGACCATCGAGCGCTGCACGGCACTCATCCGTGAACAAAACAGTTTTGAAATCAGTCTTCATGTAATGTTTGGCCCACTGGAGCCGTTTCTGCTTGTGTGAAGTGGATAGAGGAGGTCGACAGGATGGCGCATGCACAGCTGCAAACCTCTGAAGGACCCTGCATCTTGTTGTTCGGGGGACGTTGGAGGCACAAGCAGCTTCAAAAACTTGTCTGCTGCTATGAGAAGGCTTTTTTGCCGCTGCTCTTTCAACCTGATGTAATTGCCTGTAGGAAAGAGTCCTCAATTTGCCCTTATCAGCACGCACACGTGTGTACTGTGAATCAGCTACATACTTCTTGATTGCCAAGACACTTCATCCTGATCATCGCACAATGTTGATTGTAGTCATGCCTTGACCTAAACACTCCACAATTTGTTGCTTCTCAGCAGCCGACACATCCTTTTTCTTTCCCATTTTGGCAGAAAATGTAGGCTGCTTAATAATGTGAGAGAGCCTTTTTAAGTAGTCTTGCCTTTCATTGGACACACCTGCCAAACTAATTAGCACAGGTGTCTGCAATTGCTTACAGTGATATAAAGAGCCCTGACACACATCACCATCAATGAGTTTAACTGACAAACAAACAAATTCTTCCCTTATCACTCCTAAACACTTTTCGTATAATAATTTGGAACGCAGTGTACATGTGCTTTTCCACAAAACACCAGTGGTTCACGTAGTGAATCTTACAGTTCTAACTTGCCAACCGTGGTCTGTATGGAGTTGTTCAATAAAGGGCCCAAAATTAAGATAACATAGATGGGAGAGGTCTCTATGAATAGGAATTCCTAAGTATTTGATACCCTGTGAGGGCCAGGCAAAGGGAAAGTTGGACTGGATGGAATCCTATATGGATTTGGGGAGGGAGACATCGAGGGCCTCAGACTTCGCTGCATTGATTTTAAAATTTTACCATGTAACAAAGTGATCTATTTCAGCCATAACAGCATGGATGGATATATGTGATTGAGTGATATATACTAGGACATCATCAGCAAATAGAGAGCACTTGTACTCGGTGCCTCCCACCTCAATCCACCTAATATTGGGGTTATGGCGAATTGATGAGAGCAGGTGCTCCGTCACTAGGATGTATAAGAGAGGGGACAGAGGACATCACTGCCTTGTCCCATTGGTGATTGTGAAAGGTGATGAAAATGTTCTGACGCACCCCCTGGGCCTTGGGACACCCGGAGCCGGACCCTTTTTGGTGGATGCTGGTGGTTGTAGTCTTCGTGGCGGCGACCCAGTTCCGTGGCTCAGGGCGGTCAAACCAGTGGCGGAACTATTTATGTGGTTTTCATGTTTAAATGTCCGACTAAGCCACCCGTGGATTGCGGTCAGAGTGAACCGCCGCTACAGGTGGAGTAATGTTTTGGGCTGGAATAATGGGGAGAGAGATTGTCAGCCCCTTTAGGATCCCTGAAGGGGTAAAGATGAACTCCATAATGTATGTGGAGTTTCTCAAACAGCACTTCCTGCCATGGTTCAAGAAGAAGAACCGTGTATTCCACAGCAACATCATTTTCATGCATGATAATGCTCCGTCTCATGCTGCACATAACACATCTGCATCTCTGGCTGATATGGGCATAAAATGGGACAAACTTATGGTGTGACCCCCATGCTCCCCTGACGTCTACCCCATTCAGAACCTCTGGAGCATCATCAAAAGGAGTGTCTATGATGGCAAGAGGCAGTTCACATCTAAGCAACAGCTCTGGGAGGGTATTCTGTCCTCATGCAAAACAATTGAAGCAGAAACCATCCAAAACCTGACAAATTCAATGGACGAGAGAGTTCAGAAGCTCCTTTCGAACAAGGATGTGCAAATGTAAAATAACCTAGAATAAAGTTTTGAGTTGAAAACTGTTTGATTTCAGTTTCTAATAAGCTGCTAATGCTTATAATTTTAAAAATGACCATTTTTTTGGTCTTTATTAAAATGAAAAGGTTGATCGAAGAGTGTGGGGGATCTAAGAGTGTGGCAACCCAGTAGTCAGGATTACTTCGAATTCTGATAATCTGAGGGTCATGTTGCAGGTAGTGCAGCAAGAAGGCACTTATGTGTCTTGTGCATCTCTGAGCCCCAAAATTATTTTCCGGGCTAGATGCAGCTAAAAATTATTATTAATTTTAATTCTGGTGGAGCTTAGTATAGATGGCCTAATAGAATCAGTACTGCACACTGCTACAAAGCTCAAATTATTTTCCAGCCAAGATACAGATAAACATGATTAGTAATTTTAAATCTGGTGGAGTTTAGTATAGATGGCCTAATAGAATCAGTACTGCACACTGCTGCAAAGTCCAAATTATTTTCCAGCCAAGATACAGATAAACATGATTAGTAATTTGAAAGCTTAAAACGGTTGGTGAGGTGATTTTAACCAATCATCAAGCTTTTACTCTCCCCAGGATGACACAGGGGTAGAAAAGTCATTTCAGATCCATGATTTGTTCATCTTTATGAACGTGAGTCTGTCTACATTATCAGTGGAGAGCCGCGTGCGCTTATCTGTCAGCACACCACCAGCAGTGCTGAACACACGTTCAGACAGAACGCTGGCTGCGGGGCATGACAAGATCTCCAAGGCGTAAGTGGCGAGCTCCGGCCATTTATCCAGATTGGAAGCCCAAAAAGAGCAAGGGTCCAGTGACACAGTCATGGCTTCAATGTTTACTTGGAGATACTCCTGTACCATCGTCTCTAGGCGTTGACTATGTGTCAGACTTCTTGTCTCCTGTGGCCTTGCAAAGGATGGGCTAAAAAAGTGGTGAAATGATTCCACAAAATTGATGTTACCAGCAGATTCTGTGGTTCTGTTACGGTTTGAGTGCTGAACACTCGACGGTCCCACGGTTGGCAAGTTGGAACTGTGAGATTCACTACGTGCACCACTGGTGTTTTGTGGAAAAGCACATGTAAGATTCTGCAACAGTCTCTGCTGATACTCCTGCATGCGTGCATCCCTTTCTATGGCAGGAATAATTTCTGCAAATTTACTTTTGTACCGGGGATCTAACAGTGTGGCAACCCAGTAGTCAGGATTATTTCTAATTCTCACAATTCGAGGGTCATGTTGCAGGTAGTGCAGCAAGAAGGCACTCATGTGTCTTGCGCATCCAGGAGCACCAAGTCCCTGTTTTGTTGGTGGCGAGGTAACAGTCATGCTTCCTTTCTCTGTCCTCTCCCCCCAACCTCACACAACAGAAATGTGATCAAGGTCTCCCTCATCTGATGAGTCTTCCATCAGTTCGTCCTCCACTTCTTCCTGGGCTCCTGCACCTTCCTCACTAGTTTGGCTGCTACCATGCCCCCTGGTAAAACCATCTCCCCCACCCTCACATGCCTGCCTCCTTGGTGCTGCCGACTGTCTGGACCTTGCAGATGTTAGACCTTCCGCATTCAACTCCTCCTCCTCTACTTCCTCCACCTCCTCTTGTGCCACCACCTGACTCCGAATTCTGTTTAACATGTGCTCCAGCATGTAAATCACCGGAATAGTCATGCTGATAATGGCATCGTCAGCACTAAACATCTTCGTCGCCATTTCAAAACTGTGCAGAAGGGTGCATAGGTCCCTGATCTGAGACCACTCCTCCAGCGTGATTTGCCCCACCTCTGGATCTCGTTGGCCCAGGCTATACATCGGAACGTATTGCACCAGGGCTTGTCGGTGCTGCCACAGTCGCTGCAACATGTGCAGAGTTGAATTCCACCGGGTAGGCACATAGCATTTTAGCCGGTGAAGTGGCAGGCCCAACGACTTCTGTAGAGATGTAAGTCGCTGAGCTGCAGGATGCGAATGGCGGAAGTGAGCACACAGCGACCGTGCCCTCTGCAGAAGCCCATCTAGTCCGGGATAGTGGGCTAAAAATTGCTGGACAACCAGGTTCAACACGTGAGCCATACAAGGCACGTGTGTGACATTGCCCCGGCGAAGGGCCGCACCCAGGTTTGCAGCATTGTCGCACATGGCCTTCCCTGGTTTCAGGTCCAGTGGAGACAACCATTCATGAAATTGGTTCTCCAGAGCTGACCACAACTCCTCAGCTGTGTGACTCACATTTCCCAGACATTTCAAAGTAAAAACCGCCTGATGACGTTGAGCCCTACTGCCAGCATAGTAAGGAGGTGTGCAGGATCCCTTCTGCGCAGTTAGAAAGCTTGTGAAATGACCAGACAGGCTTTGGGTGCAGGTGGAGGACCGAGAGGTGGTTGAGGAGGCAGAAGCAGTGGAGGAATTTTGAGATAAAGAGGATTGACGCACAACTCGCGGGGATGGCAAGACTTGGACAGCAGCCCCTTGTCCTGCTGTCACCATATTTACCCAGTGCCCAGTCAGCGACATGTAACGCCCCTATCCATGCCTACTCATCCAAGTGTCTGTGGTGAAATTTACCCTGTCACACACAGAGTTTCTCAAAGAAGCGGTGATGTTGTGTGCGACATGCTGGTGGAGCGCAGGCACACCTTTCTTTGAGAAGTAGTGCCGACTGGGCATCTGGTACTGGGGCACTGCGACGGACATAAGGTCTCGAAAATCCTCTGTGTCCACCAAGTGGAAAGGCAGCATTTCTGTAGCCAAGAGCTTGCAGATGGTGAAATTCAACCTCTTAGCTTTCTCATGGCTAGGAGGAAATGGTCTTTTACTTGTCCAGATCTGAGGGACCGAGGGCTGGCTGTTGTGCTTAGACGGGGTTGATAAGGGTGTCCCCGGAAAACTGCCGGTGTGTGAGGAAGATGCAGGCGGACATGTTAGGTTGCCTTGATCCAAAGGTGGTGCTATCGATGTCGGACAGCCCTCAACACCAGCTGGTGTTACTGTTAGAACTCTTCTTCATTGTATTTACTACTCTTGAGCTAGCTTGGTGCTCTGTTACCGTTCTCTGTTAGTTGTGCTAGGTCTTCGGACCTCTATGTTCTTTGTTGTGTGTTTGTCTTTGACTGATACAATTTCTGCTAGGAGGTGTCCAACTTTATCCCAGTCCCTAGTTCTTGTAGGGTTCCCTCCCTTGCATCTATTGGTCTTCGTGCAGACTAGCCGAGGACTTTAGCGGGTCTGATCGCAGGATCAGGTTCCCCTTTACATTGTAGGGATCCAGTTTAGTTCTATTGTAAGGACAGATCTCCTGTCTTTCCTTAGTGCTTGTAGCAGATCATAACAGTAAGTCCAGCCCAAAAAATTTCTCTAAGGAAAGACCTCCAGTTTCCATCACGGTCTCGGTTCAAGATTTGGCTCAACGCTTGCAGGGACTCTCTCTGGAGGTGGCCGAGCTCCAACAACACGTGAGTAGCTGTTCTGGAGCACATTTGGTAGAGCCAAAGGTACGTCTGCCTGATCTATTTTTTGGTGAACAACAAGATTTTTTTTCTTTTAAAAATGCTTGTTTATTGTATTTTCGTTTAAGACCCGGATCCTCTGGTGATGAATCACAACGCATAGGGTTCATAATGTCACTTTTCCGCAAGGATCCTCAGGGATGGGCTTTTTCTCTCCAACCTACTGATCCGTGCTTTAGATCAGTGGATAGTTTTTTTTCTGCTTTGGGTTTGTTGTACGATGATCCTGATCGTGTCTCATCTGCTGAGTCTGAATTGAGACGTTTGAGGCAGGGATCAGGTAATGTGGAAAAGTATTGTTCTCACTTCCGCCGGTGGTCTGCCCAGGTGGGGTGGAACGATTCAGCTTTGAAAAGTTTGTTTCTTGCGGGGCTAGGTGAAAGGGTTAAAGATTTGCTGATTGCTTATCCCACACCTGGAAACTTGCAGGAGGCTATGCAATTAGCTATACGAGTGGACAGGAGACTGCGTGCAAGGGTTAATGAGAGCAAATCCTCTGCTATGTCAGCTCCGAGTCTTGAGAGGGTCTGTGCTGACAAAGGAGAACCGATGGAGATTGGGGCGATGACACCCCGCTCTCAGGAAAAAGACCGCAGGCTTTATGAAGGTTTGTGCTTCTATTGCGGAAATTCTGGTCATTTATTAAGAACTGTGTGCTTCGTATGAACAAAGGAAAAAAATGGACAGTTATGCACTTATAGCCTGTTTAAATACAAAGGGAGTATTCCTATCTGCTACTACCGCTGCTCAGGAAGAATTAATTGAATTTCGGGTATTTGTGGATTGTGGTTCTACTCTGAATGTGATTGATGGGGGATTCTTGGAAAAACTTACATTAAAACCTAAACCTTTGTCATCCCCTATTGCTGTGGTTTCTGTTGATGGCTCTCCCTTGAAGAGTGTTACTCACAAAGTCTGTGAGTTTCCCCTCACTATTAATGGTGTTCATCAAGAGAATTTGGATTTGGTAGTATTGAATAATTTGCCTTCTCCAGTAATATTGGGGTTGCCCTGGTTAAAATTGCATAATCCTGTACTGGATTGGTCTACCAATGAAATTAAGTCCTGGAGCCCTAAATGTTATGACAAGTGTTGTAACGGACGTATTGCTGCGTTGGAAAAAGGGGAATTACCCGTACCTCTTCAGGATTTTTAAAGAGTTTTTTCTTAGGAGGAGTCACAACTTTTGCCTCCCCATAGAGACTATGATTGTACCATTGAATTTGTCCCTGGAGCGACTCTTCCTAAAAGTCGTTTATTTAATCTTACTATTCCTGAGAGAAAGGCTTTGGAGGAATACATACAGACAAGCTTGGCCGCCGGTCACATTAGGCCTTCCAAGTCTCCTGTGGCTGTTGGATTTTTTTTTGTTAAAAAAAAGGACGGCGGTTTACGTCCTAGTCTGGATTTTCGTGAGATTAATAAAATTACTGTACGCAATCCTTACCCACTGCCATTGATTCCTGATTTGTTTAACCAGTTAGTGGGGGCCAAGTGGTTCTCTAAAATTTATCTCTAGGGGGCATACAATTTGTTGCGCATGAAGGAGGGTGATGAATGGAAGACTGTTTTTAACACTCCTGTGGGTCATTTTGAGAATCTGGTTATGCCTTTTTTCAAAATCTTATTAATGACATCCTTAGACCTTTGATCGGCAAAAATGTGGTTGTTTATTTGGATGACATTCTGATTTATTTGCCTGATCTGGAGTCTCATTGGCGGAGCGTACGTGAGGTTTTACAGTTATTAATGGACAATTCGCTTTTTGCTAAGCTAGAGAAATGTGAGTTTGCTGTACAGAGAATTAGTTTTTTGGGTTACATTATCTCCAGTGAAGGTTTTGAGATGGACCCGGTTAAAGTTCAAGCTGTGCAGGAATGGCCTAGGCCTATTGGTTTGAAATCGATACAGAGGTTTTTGGGTTTCGCCAATTATTACAGAAAATTCATAAAAAAATGTTCTATTATTGTCAAACCGCTGACCGATCTCACTAGGAAAGGTGCTAATGCGGTTCAGTGGACTTCTGAGGCCATTGAAGCTTTTGTGTTTCTAAAGGAGAGGTTCACCTCTGCTCCCATCCTTATGCAGCCTGATGTGACTAAGCCGTTTTTGGTTGAGGTTGATGCTTCTTCTGTGGGGGTTGGTGCGGTGTTGTCTCAGGAAAGCAAGGATGGAGTACATCCCTGTGCCTTTTTTTCAAAAATTTTTTCTGAGACTGAACTTAATTACGATATTGGTAATCGGGAATTGCTGGCTATTAAACTCGCATTTGAACACTGGCGTCATGTCTTGGAAGGTGCTGAATTTCCCATTCAGGTTTTCACTGATCATAAAAATCTGATCTATCTTGATGCTGCCAAGCGCTTGAATGCCCGTCAGGCTAGGTGGGCACTTTTTTTCTCGCGGTTTAATTTTTCCGTTACTTACATCCCGGGTACCAAGAATGTTAAAGCGGATGCATTGTCTCGCAGCTTTTCTCCCATGGTCAGTGCTGAGGAGGAGGAGGAGAGCATTTTACAACAAGGTGTTGTGATTGCTGCTTTGGATTCCGTTTTGGAGGATGAGATACTTAAAGCTCAGGAGAATGCTCCATCTAACACTCCCCATAGGAGGTTGTTTGTGCCTAGGACCTTTAGGAGAGATTTGTTTGTTGAGTGTCATGAGTCTCGGTTGGCAGGTCATCCAGGAATTTCTGAGACCAAGAGACTTGTGGGTCGCAGTTTTGGTGGCCTGGATGGCAGAAAGAAGTCATTAAGTGGGTGCGTCAATGTACTGTGTGTGCTAGATCTAAGTCTTCGCATGCTCCTGCTGCGGGGTTGCTTTGCCCTCTAGAGGTTCCTAGTGCACCTTGGACAAATCTGGCTATGGACTTTATTACTGACCTTCCCCCCTCTGAAGGTTTCACGGTCACCTGGGTGGTCGTGGACCGTTTTAGCAAGATGTGTCACTTGGTTCCCTTCATCAAACTGCCTTGCGCTAAGACACTCGCTAAGACCTTTGTCAACGAAATTGTCAGACTACATGGCGTTCCTACTGACATTGCTTCTGATAGGGGACCTAAGTTCGTGGCTCATTTTTGGCGTGCCTTTTGTGACAGGTTGGGAGTTCATTTGTCGTTTTCATCAGGATATCATCCTGAGTCTAATGGCCAGACAAAAAGAAAGAACCAGGATGTTGAGCAGTTCTTGCGTTGCTTTGTGGCAGACAATCAAGAGGGGTGGTCTGAGTTTCTGCCACTTGCTGAATTTGCTCTTAACAACCATACATCCTCTTCTGCTGTGTGTTCGCCTTTTTTGTGTTGTACTGGGAGACATCCATCTTTTGGGTCATTCTCCAAATTGGTAACGGCTGTGCCGGAGGAGGAGAGTTTTTCCGGTGATTTGGAGAGAGTTTGGACGGATGTGCGTGATAATCTTCAGGAGGCTAACAAAAAATCTAAGAGGTACTTTGATAGGAAACGGCAAGAGGTTTCGTTTGCTATTGGTGACATGGTTTGGTTGTCCTCTAAGAATCTGCGATTGAGGATTCCTTCGAAAAAATTGGGTCCCAAGTTTGTAGGGCCCTTTAAGGTGCTTCAGATAGTTAACCAATCTGCTGTTAGGTTGGAGGTTCCTACCTCCTGGAAGATTAATCCGGTGTTTCATGTTTCTCTGTTGAAAAAAGCTGATGTGTCGGTTGGTAACGCCTCTGCCACTGTTCCTCCGGTGGTGGAGGACGGGGAATATGAAATTTCCCGCATCCTAAATTATAGACGGTATAGAGGGAGTTTGCAGTATCTCGTCGCTTGGAAGGGTTTCGGACCCGAGGATAACTCATGGGTGAGGGCGGATGATGTTTCTGCTTCCAGACTTGTCAGAGCGTTTCACAGGAGGTTTCCTGATAAGCCCGGTCCTAGGGGATCCGGAGAATCCTCTTAGAAGAGGGGGTACTGTTAGAACTCTCCTGTTAGGTTTTTTCTAGTTTGCTGGTCACATGACCATTTTTGCCTATTTAATCCGGCTCCGCCCTCCTGGCCTTGCTAGACTTCATTGTATTTACTACTCTTGAGCTAGCTTGGTGCTCTGTTACCGTTCTCTGTTAGTTGTGCTAGGTCTTCGGACCTCTATGTTCTTTGTTGTGTGTTTGTCTTTGACTGCTACAATTTCTGCTAGGAGGTGTCCAACTTTATCCCAGTCCCTAGTTCTTGTAGGGTTCCCTCCCTTGCATCTATAGGTCTTCGTACAGACTAGCCGAGGACTTTAGCGGGTCTGATCGCAGGATCAGGTTCCCCCAGTCACAGAGGATGAAGAGGCCGCAGATGCACAAGATGGGGCAGACGATGGTTGGCCCGGCCAGCTAGGCCGCATTGTAGCACAGTGAGCTTCCCACTGCAACTTATGCTTCATGTCCATGTGCCGGTTCATGCATGAAGTACTCAAACTATGTATTTTTTGGCCTCTACTTAGCTTTTGTTGACAAATGTTACAGATAACACGAGTTGGGTCATCTTTATCGATCTGAAAAAATGCCCAGGCTATGCAAGGCTTAGCACCCATGCGACCTGAAGAGCCACCACGACTTGTGGTCAGAGGCAGAGTTGTGTTTGAGGATGCAGTTGTTGACGTGCTTCCAGTACTACGTCTCTGTCCAGGAAGGTGCAACCTGACCTCGTCGTCACTAGCATCCTCCACCACCTCCTCTGCTGACCTCATCTCTTGGCTGACTGTGGGTTGACAGTAAGTGGGATCTCCAACCTCATCATCATCACCCTGTGTGTTATCACAGCCTTCGTCCTCAGATCCAACCTGTTCCTGCCCTGACAAAAAACTAAAGTTGTCGCTCCAATCAGGTATTTGAGTCTCATCATCGTCTTCCTCATTGTCTCCACCAACAGGAGTTACAGTTTGGGAATGAGGGTCTACATTATGGTCAGAACCTTCTGCGTCTGGTCCTGGATCCGACTCATAAAGATTCTGGGCATCAGTGCAGATCATTTCCTCGTCTGGATTCACAGAAGCGCTGGAGCCGACTTCTGATTCCCAGGCTATAGTATGAGTAAACAGCTTTGCAGACTCAACCATCTGTTCTACCTCATACTCAGACGGGCAGCTGGGGATTTGGGAGCTGTGAGGAAGCAAGTGCGATTGGGGTGACACCTCTGAGGACTGGAGTATTTGTGATGTTGAAGTTGATGTGGAGGAGAGCCCACTTAAAGGAGCACTTGATATCCGTTGAAGCACCTGCTGTTTTTGTGCCTCATCTGGAATTTGTAGCGATTGGCGTGGCCGTAAGAAAGGGATCTTATCACATTGTCCGCGAAAAGAAGTAAACATTTTAGTTTGGCTGAAGATGGTCTTTCTTCTGCAGATGTTACTGTTGCTTTAACACCTACCCAGCGGACACAACCTTTTTTCCCTTTCCCAACACGCCTATTCCCCTTTCCACCAGCAGCAGGCCTTTTTCCACTCATTTTGGTGGTTAACTAATTCACAACTCTGGAGTTGTTTGCACAAAAAACCAATGGATGGGAACCGAGCAGAGCTGAGTGGCCAAACTGTGGTATTAGGCCAAAACTATAGTCTGGGTTAGATGCAGAAAAAAATGATATTCAATTTGCAACCTGATGGAGGTCAGTATAGATGGACTAATATAACAAGTCGTACACACTGCTAGAAGGCCAAATATTTTTTCAGAGCTAGATGCAGATAAAAATTATTTTTAATTTGCAACCTGATGGAGGTCAGTATAGATGGACTAATAGAACAAGTGCCACACACTGCTAGAAGGCCAAATATTTTTTCAGAGCTTGATGCAGAAAATAGTTATATTCAATTTGCAACCTGATGGAGGTCAGTATAGATGGACTAATAGAACAAGTCCCACACACTGCTAGAAGGCCAAATAATTTTTCAGAGCTAGATGCAGAAAAAAATTATATTCAATTTGCAACCTGATGGAGGTCAGTATAGATGGACTAATAGAACAAGTCCCACACACTGCTAGAAGGCCAAATATTTTTTCAGAGCTAGATGCAGATAAAAATTATTTTTAATTTGCAACCTGATGGAGGTCAGTATAGATGGACTAATAGAACAAGTCCCACACACTGCTAGAAGGCCAAATATTTTTTCAGAGCTAGATGCAGATAAAAATTATTTTAATTTGCAACCTGATGGAGGTCAGTATAGATGGACTAATAGAACAAGTCCCACACACTGCTAGAAGGCCAAATATTTTTTCAGAGCTAGATGCAGATAAAAATTATTTTTAATTTGCAACTGATGGAGGTCAGTATAGATGGACTAATAGAACAAGTCCCACACACTGCTAGAAGGACAAATATTTTTTCAGAGCTAGATGCAGATAAAAATTATTTTTAATTTGCAACCTGATGGAGGTCAGTATAGATGGACTAACAGAACAAGTCCCACACACTGCTAGAAGACCAAATATTTTTTCAGAGCTAGATGCAGATAAAAATTATTTTTAATTTGCAACCTGATGGAGGTCAGTATAGATGGACTAATAGAACAAGTCCCACACACTGCTATAAGGCCAAATATTTTTTCAGAGCTAGATGCAGATAAAAATTATTTTTAATTTGCAACCTGATGGAGGTCAGTATAGATGGACTAATAGAACAAGTCCCACACACTGCTAGAAGGCCAAATATTTTTTCAGACCTAGATGCAGATAAAAAATATTTTTAAATTGCAACCTGATGGAGGTCAGTATAGATGGACTAATAGAACAGGTCCCACACACTGCTAGAAGGCCAAATATTTTTTCAGAGCTAGATGCAGATAAAAAATATTTTTAATTTGCAACCTGATGGAGGTCAGTATAGATGGACTATTAGAACAAGTCCCACACACTGCTAGAAGGCCAAATTTTTTTTCAGAGCTAGATGCAGATGAAAATTATTTTTAATTTGCAACCTGATGGAGGTCAGTATAGATGGACTAATAGAACAAGTCCCACACACTGCTAGAAGGCCAAATATTTTTTCAGAGCTAGATGCAGATAAAAATTATTTTTAATTTGCAACCTGATGGAGGTCAGTATAGATGGACTAATAGGACAAGTCCCACACACTGCTAGAAGGACAAATATTTTTTCAGAGCTAGATGCAGATAAAAATTATTTTTAATTTGCAACCTGATGGAGGTCAGTATAGATGGACTAACAGAACAAGTCCCACACACTGATAGAAGACCAAATATTTTTTCAGAGCTAGATGCAGATAAAAATTATTTTTAATTTGCAACCTGATGGAGGTCAGTATAGATGGACTAATAGAACAAGTCCCACACACTGCTATAAGGCCAAATATTTTTTCAGAGCTAGATGCAGATAAAAATTATATTCAATTTTCAACCTGATAGAGGTCAGTATAGATGGACTAATAGAACAAGTCCCACACACTGCTAGAAGGCCAAATATTTTTTCAGAGCTAGATGCAGAAAAAAATTATTTTTAATTTGCAACATGATGGAGGTCAGTATAGATGGACTAATAGAACAAGTCCCACACACTGCTAGAAGGCCAAATATTTTTTCAGAGCTAGATGCAGATAAAAATTATTTTTAATTTGCAACCTGATGGAGGTCAGTATAGATGGACTAACAGAACAAGTCCCACACACTGATAGAAGACCAAATATTTTTTCAGAGCTAGATGCAGATAAAAATTATTTTTAATTTGCAACCTGATGGAGGTCAGTATAGATGTACTAATAGAACTAGTCCCACACACTGCTATAAGGCCAATATTTTTTCAGAGCTAGATGCAGATAAAAATTATATTCAATTTTCAACCTGATAGAGGTCAGTATAGATGGACTAATAGAACAAGTCCCACACACTGCTAGAAGGCCAAATATTTTTTCAGAGCTAGATGCAGAAAAAAATTATTTTTAATTTGCAACATGATGGAGGTCAGTATAGATGGACTAATAGAACAAGTCCCACACACTGCTAGAAGGCCAAACATTTTTTCAGAGCTAGATGCAGATAAAAAATATTTTTAATTTGCAACCTGATGGAGGTCAGTATAGATGGACTAATAGAATGATGCTATGCCCAAAAGGTTTTACTTCACTAGGTGCAGTAAAAAAATTGGTATTCTATACACAGGTGGTGTAGCTTGCAACACAGATAGGCTACTCCACTGACTAACACACTCTGCAATAGGCCAAAAAGGATTAGCTTTGCTAGATTTAGCCAAATGCTGTGAAAAAAACTTGCACAGCACTGGCACAGACCTGCTGGCAAAAACTGATAGGAACTGCTGTAACTTAGTCCTGAAAAGGACTGCAATTACAATTAGTCTTTACTCCCAACCTATCTATTTAAGAGCACAGACCTGCCTGATAAAAGTCGTAGGAAATGCTGTAACCTAGTCCTTTAAAGGACTGCAATCACAACTATTCCCTACTCCCAAGCTATCTGTAGATTTGTGCGAAAATTGGCTTTAAATTAACAAGGTACAGCGCACACAGCAACAGCGGTGCCATCTAACACGCAGCTGCAGCAGTGAGAAAATGGTGGCGACGGGGAAAATGGCTGGGTCTTATAGGGCAAGGACATGTGACATACACTGCCAATGACACATGCTCTTGCTTGTGTGAAAAAAAGCACTTCGCTCCGTGTGTGCACTGCTGATAGGCTGACAGACTGCACCTCCCCCCTGTAAATGCGGGAAAGAGAAAAAAAAATGGAGATCTTCATTATTCCTGCAGAGATCCATCCCCTGCCCCTCCCCCCGCCCCACTGTATACTCAAACTGCGTATTAACATTAGTTTTCAGCATTACTGAGAAAAAATCCAGTTATGATTTTGGTGCACGAACAGTTATCGAACATTGCCTCGAACAGCCGAATTTTTTTCAAATCGTTCGTGTTTGCCGAGCGTCTCGAACACCGCCCAAAACAGCTCGAATTTGAGATTGGCGAACAGTTCGAGTCGAACAACGCTCATCTCTAATGACTATATGTACTTGTCACTTTTCCATGTGTTATTTATGTCTTCTGAGCAGTTTGTCAGCTTTTGGACACCTTTGAAGGTGTTTTTTCTGTGTTTCTATGTGTTTTTGTTTGCCTGCCATTGGTTTTAACGGTGTTCGACGGTGTTCGACGAACCGAACCGAACTCGAACACTACGGGGGTAGCTCAACAATAGTCATGATGCACTATAAAAGCTGCCGCCCTCCATTTTGAGCTCACTCTGCTGTGAATTCAGTTAGGGATAGGACGCTACTTTTCTGAGGGACAGTTTTAGCTACCTATTTGCTCTATTCTGCTTTACCCAAGCTAATTTATAAACCGCTGTGCCTTGCAGCGCTAGTGTACAGTTCTCTGTGCTGTTCACGGCTGTCTGCAAGGTCTCTGTGTGTGAGTGCAGCTCATGCTGTAGTGTGTGCTTCAGCCACGTCTGGTTTTAGTGCGCTCAGCGTGCGTCACTGCTTCATACATTGTCCTTTTTTGCTAATTGATCATTTTTCCTGATTTCTCCTATTAGTGTGGTGGTTCCATCCATATCCAGCTAGATTGATTTCAAACACACTATATAGGAGTAGATAGAGAAGCTTTATTTTGCCTTGCAGCACTAGTGCACAGTGCTCTGCATCTGCACTGTTCACGGCTGTCTGCAAGGTCTCTGTGTGTGAGTGCAGCTCACGCTGTAGTGTGTGCTTCAGCCACGTCTGGTTGTAGTGCGCTCAGCGTGCGTCACTGCCTCATACATTGTCCTTTTTTGTGAATTGATAATTTTTCCTGATTTCTCCTATTAGTGTGGTGGCTCCATCCGTATCCAGCTACATTGGTTCCAAACACACTATATAGGAGTAGATAGAGAAGTTTTATTTTGCCTTGCAGCGCTAGTGCACAGTGCTCTGCATCAGCACTGTTCACGGCTGTCTGCAAGGTCTCTGTGTGTGAGTGCAGCTCACGCTGTAGTGTGTGCTTCAGCCACGTCTGGTTGTAGTGCGCTCAGCGTGCGTCACTGCCTCATACATTGTCCTTTTTTGCTAATTGATAATCTTTCCTGATTTCTCCTATTAGTGTGATGGTTCCATCCGTATCCCGCTAGATTGGTTCCAAACACACTATTTAGGAGTAGATATAGGAGCCTTTCTGCAGCCTTGTGCCCTGCAGCCCCAGCCAGATTAGTATTAGCCTATTTTTTGTAGCCTCATCTATTGCATTGTAGGTTACCTTCCTGCATTGTAATAGCTACAAACAGTTTGTGATACTATCGGTATTACATCTTTGGGCACATCCAGTGTCTTTTTGTGACAAAAAAATCCTAAATAAAGTTCACCAAACACTCCACTTTACAGTTGTGTAGGCCACATTAGCTAATATTAAAGTCTAGTCCACACTTTATAAAATTAGTGTTTCTTATACCTGTTAGCAGCTGTTCAGGAATAAGCACACTAAGCCCTTAGTACTTTTCTGCCTATCTTTATCAGTCTACCAAGATGAAGAAGGCAGGTAGTAAGGCATGTGGTCGTGGGCATGGGCGGGAAGTTTCTGCAGGGAGAGGACATGAGGATTCTGTGCCTGCAGGGAGAGGACGTGGGGATTCTGTGCCTGCTGCGGGCACCAGTGACTCAGCATCCTCCAGTTTTACCAGGGAACAGTCCTTTATGCGCAGCTTTGTAGGAGCAAGCCATACCCCACTGCTGCGGGAGGACCAAATTGAAGCCGTTGTCGGATGGATGGCAGCTAACACATCAACTTCAATTAGTTCCAGATCCTCTCAGGTCCTGAGCACTGAAGAGCTCCCATCTGTCTCTTCACCACCTGCCAAATTTCCCAGGCAGTCAGAGAGCCCTGGACAGGAGCCATCTCTACTTCTGTTCTCTGAATCTCTTGGCTTGGAAAGAGGGGGCCAGCCAAGCAGAATTCGAGAATTTGAAGAAGAGGTGGTATGCAGTGATGCTCAACCGTTTTGTCTCTCTGAATCTGAAGAGGCGGGTGGGCCAGTGCCTATGGTCAGCAGCACACCTCAGTACGCATCTGATGATGAGACTCAGGTGCCACTTTCTGGTGCGTACTGTGCTATCAAGACTACCCAGGAGAAGCAGTTGTTTGAAGAGGGTGGTGTAGATGATGAGGTCCTTGACCCATCATGGTGTGACGGACAGGAAGGTGGTGGGAGCAGCTCTGAGGAAGAGATTCCCCAAACAGTCCAAAAAGGAGGGGGAGGGAGGGGGCAGACTTGGTTGCCTGTAGCCTCCACTTCGGCACCCATTAGGAGCATGGCTCTTCCAAAACCAAAAGCGGGCGCTCCCAAGACTTGCAGTGCCTGGTCCTTTTTTGACACAGTTGCAGATGACATTTGCTTTGTCAAATGCAAGCTGTGTAATCAGAAGGTGAAAAGAGGGAAAAGTGTCAGCAACCTCAATACCACAAATATGTGGAAACGTGCAGACCAAGCACGTGGTGGAATTACATAGACACACTGAAGACCTAGGCCAACCTACAGCGCCACCTACCACCTCTTCAGCTCGTGTTGTAGCCTCTTCCTCCAGCTCACACACAGCTGGTTCGGCTTCCTCACAGGATCGCCACGGAAGAACCTCTGGTACTGTTGTACAGAGACACAGTGTCATTCCACCCACAGCACCACGTTCCCGGTCATCCTCACACTTCCAGGCCAGTCTACAGCCATCATTAGCACAGGCATGGGAGAAAAGGCGCCCCTACTCGGCAAACCACCCCTGAGCACAGGCTCTGAATGCTGGCATTGCAAAACTACTGGCCCTTGAAATGCTATCATTCAGGCTGGTGGAGGCTGACACCTTCTTTAACTTGATGGCATTGGCAGTCCCACAATACAACGTGCCCAGCCACTTTTATTTCAACAGGCAAGCTGTCCCTGCCCTGCAACAGCATGTGGAGGGAAAAATTAAACATGCGCTACAAAACGCCGTCAGTAGCAAGGTCCACCTGACCACCGATGCGTGGACCAGTAAGCATGGACAGGGACGATATCTTTCCCTCACTGCCCATTGGGTAAATGTTGTGGAGCCGGGTACAGATCTTGAGAGTGGCACTGTACGTGTTCTGCCAACTCCAAGGTTTGCAGGAATCCAGTCTGTACACATTGACTCCTCCTCATAGTCCAGTTCCTCTGAATCAGCACTGCAGGAGCCGTCACGGTCTACTTCCACATCGACCCGTGAATGGTTACCTGTTACGACCGATATGAGCACAGCCGTGGCCAAACGTCAACAGGCCGTATTAAAATTAATTTCTTTGGGGAATCGAAGCCACACAGCGCAGGATCTCTGGAATGCCATCAAGCAGCAGAGCGACGTGTGGCTTTTGCCAGCGAATCTCCAGCCAGGCATGATAGTGTGTGACAATGGCCGAAGTCTCGTGGCAGCTCTGGGCCTAGGCAACCTCACTCACATCCCATTTCTGGCACATGTGCTCAACTTGGTTGTGCAGAGTTTTTTGAGGGACTATCCGGATCTTGATGCACTGCTGCACAAGGTCCGCATAGAGTGTGCTCACTAGCGGCATTCCAGCAATTCAAGATCACTAATTGCAGCTCTGCAGCGCCGATTACGTCTTCTGGAACATCGCATCATATGTGACCTACCCACCAGGTGGAATTCAACGTTACATATGTTGGAGAGGTTGTGTGAGCAGCAGGCAGCAGTAATGGAGTACCAGCTGCAGCAGGCGCAAACAAGTCGCAGTGCACGCCGTTCACACTTCACCACCACTGACTGGGCCTCTATGAAGGACATTTGCCACGTTTTGCGTGCCTTCGATTATTCCACGCGGATGGCGAGCGCAGATGATGCACTAGTCAGCATGACTATCCCCCTTATCTGCCTGCTTGAAAAAACACTGCAAGCAATAAGGGAGGAGGTTTTGGAAGAGGTGGAGGATGAGGAGTCACAAATGCCATCTGCTTCTGTACAGTCTGCGCAATGTGGTTCCTCACAAAGGCCTAGGCAGGGGACACTTTGTGAGGAGGATGAGGAGGAGTCAATGGAGGAGGAAGACATCTGTTCAGAGGAGGGAGGTACACAATGCTCTAGTAGTCAGTATCTAGAGCGAGGGTGGGGTGATGCAGAGCAGGCAGAGATCACGCCTCAAGCAGGGGACAGCGTTTCTTGGCCAGTTGGCAGTCTGCAGCACATGGTTGATTTCATGCTGCAGTGTCTGAGAAATGATCGCCGCATCGCCCACATTCTCAACATGGCTGATGATTGGGTGTTCACCCTCCTAGACCCTCGCTACTGGGACAACTTACAAAGCCTCATAACACCGTTGAACCGGGAGTGTAAAATGCAGGAGTACTAAGACGCACTGGTGCATTCCATCATGTTCTCCATTCCACCCAAGAGCAGTGCTGCTAGTGCTTTACAAAGCATCTCAGTGCGTCGAGGCAGTAGAGGAAGCTCTGCACAAAGAGGGAGCAGAAGCATGGCCTCAGCACAAGGCAAGATCAGTATGGCCCAAATGTGGCAAAGTTTTGTGTCCCCGCCACAAATGTCTACACCATCACAGACGGCTCGAGTCAGCAGGAGGCAACGGTTCCGTCAGATGGTGAAAGACTACATGTCTTGCACTCTCAGTGTACTTCCAGACGGCTCTTCCCCTTTCAAGTTTTGGGCCTCTAAGCTGGATACATGGCCAGAGCTTAGCCAGTATGCATTGGAGGTGCTGGCTTGCCCTGCTGCTAGTGTATTATCGGAACACGTCTTTGGTGCCGCAGGTGGTGTACTAACAGACCGTTGCATGCGACTATCCTCTGATAACATTGACCAGCTTACTTTTCTGAAAATTAACAAGGCCTGGATCTCGCATGAATTTGCAAGTCCTCTTCCATAATAAATAATTGGTTAGCAACAGTATCCAGGTTTCCTGTTGTGTTCATGTTTCTACCACCTGAAATGTAATCCCTGGGCTCCAACACCAAGAGTTGCTGCTCAGAAGTGCCGTCAGCACAGTCAGCGCTTGGTTCAGTGTTATTGGGGTTCAGTAACATCAGCTGATCCCCTGCTGTGTGTCCGGCAAATTCTCCTGCTCTGTCCACATCCACTCTACTAATAATTTAAAACTTGCTCCAATTACACTTCTGGCTCTTCTCTGTTTTCAGTATTATCCCTGAGCTCCAACACCACCAGTTGCTGCTCAGAAGTGCTGTCTGCACAGTCAACACTTGGTCCAGTGTTATTGGGGTTCAGTAACGTCAGCTGATCCCCAGCTGTGCGTCCAGAAAATTCTCCTACTCTGTACACATTCTCACTACTACTACAGATTTTAAACTTGCTCCAATTACACCTCTACCTCCTCTCTGTTTTCAGTATTATCCCTGAGCTCCAACACCGCCAGTTGCTGCTCAGAAGTGCTGTCTGCACAGTCAACACTTGATCCAGTGTTATTGGGGTTCAGTAACGTCAGCTGATCCCCTGCTGTGTGTCCGACAAATTCTCCTGCTCTGTCCACATCCACTCTACTTCAGATTTAAAACTTGCTCCAATTACACCTCTAGCTCCTCTCTGTTTTCAGTATTATCCCTGAGCTACAACACCGCCAGTTGCCGCTCAGAAGTGCCGTCTGCACAGTCAACACTTGCTGCCGTGTTATTGGGGTTCAGTAACGTCAGCTGATCCCCTGCTGTGTGTCCGGCAAATTCTCCTACTCTGTCCACATTCTCACTACTACTACAGATTTAAAACTTGCTCCAATTACACCTTTGGTTCCTCTCTGTTTTCAGTATTTACCCTGGCTTCCAACACTGCCAGTTGCCGCTCAGAAGTGCCGTCTGCACAGTCAACGCTTGCTCCAGTGTTATTGGGGTTCATTAACGTCAGCTGATCCCCAGTTGTGTGTCCGGCAAATTATCCTGCTCTGTCCACATTCTCACTACTACTTCAGATTTAAAACTTGCTCCAATTACACCTCTGGCTCCAATCTTTTTTCAGTATTTACCCTGGGTTACAGCCCCGCCAGCTGTTTCCCGGCAGTGTCTTTGACACGGATACTCCCTCCTGCCCAGCCTGGTTCCAGCACATCAGCTGTTTCCGGGTAGTGTCAACATCACTTTGCCTCCAATACGTTGTCCTGTCGTTTTGCGGTCGGGTTAGCCGACTCTATGGTGCCTGCAGTTTAGGTGACTCCTATGTTGTCTGCGGGATCTGGCAATGAAGACTGGTTTCATAGTGCCAATAGGACAAGCACCCCCTGTAGGACTGTGGGCTTTGGTAACTCAGGCTGGCTCACGGCCTTGCAACTTTTTTTTTCATGTGTACCTTCTGCTACCCATCCGGGTTCCAGTACCGTCAGCTGGTTCTCAGCAGTGCCTTTGGCTTAGGTGCCTCCTTCTCGGTATCCAAGTTCCACCAACGTCTGCTGGTCCTTGGTAGTGCTTTCTGGCACAGGTACCTCCTGCTTAGTAACCGGGTTCCAGTACCATCAGCTGGTCCTCGGTAGTTCCATTGGCTCTTGTACCTTCTGCTACCCATCCGGGTTCCAGTACCGTCAGCTGTTCTTCGGTAGTTCCATTTGCTCTTGTACCTTCTGCTACACATCTGGGTTCCAGTACCGTCAGCTGGTCCTCGGCAGTGCCTTTAGCTTAGGTGCCTCCTTCTTGGTATCCAAGTTCCACCAACATCTGCTGGTCCTTGGTAGTGCTTTCTGGAACAGGTACCTCCTGCTTAGTAACCGGGTTCCAGTACCGTCAGCTGGTCCTCGGTAGTTCCATTGGCTCTTGTACCTTCTGCTACCCATCTGGGTTCCAGTACCGTCAGCTGGTTCTCGGCAGTGCCTTTGGCTTAGGTGCCTCCTTCTCTGTATCCAAGTTCCACCAACGTCTGCTGGTCCTTGGTAGTGCTTTCTGGCACAGGTACCTCCTGCTTAGTAACCGTGTTCCAGTACCGTCAGCTGGTTCTCGGTAGTTCCATTGGCTCTTGTACCTTCTGCTACCCATCCGGGTTCCAGTACCGTCAGCTGGTTCTCGGCAGTTCCTCAGCCTTCTTGTACCTTCTGCTACATTTCCAAGTTCAAGCTTTTTGAAATGGTTTTTGGTAATCACTCTGGATCTCCCTGATGACAACCCTGAAGACAAGGACCCTGAAGACCACCCCGAAGAAGAAGAGGACCCCGAAGATGATGACCCTGAAGACGAGGACCCTGAGGACCACCCCGAAGAAGACGAGGACCCCGAAGACGACGACCCTGAAAACGAGGACCCTGAAGACCACCCCAACGAAGAAAAGGACCCCGAAGATGATGACCCTGAAGACAAGGACCCTGAAGACCACCCCTAAGTAGACAAGGACCCCGAAGACGACGACCCTGAAGACGAGGACCCTGAAGATCACCCCGAAGAAGACGAGGACCCTGAAGATGATGACCCTGAAGACGACGACCCTAAAGACCACCCCGAAGAAGACCAAGAAGATGACCCTGAAGAAGATGACGAAGAGTACAAAGAACAAGAAGACAACCACCAAGATACAGAAGAACAAGAGACAGAAAACCAAGAAGCAGAAGAACAAGAAGCTGCAGAACAAAAAGCAGAAGAACATTAAGCATAAGACTAAAAATCAGAGCAAAAGATATTATCTAAATTATAAGCAGAAGAAGACTAAGCAGTGCATGGGGGTGAGTCTGTTCCTCCTCGTGGTGCCCCTGGAAAAGACCTGCTGCTGCAGGCCAAACTGAACGCGGACAAATCCTGTTGTAAATCTTTTGTGACAGGCAGAAGGAAAGGTGCAATCTTCAAACTTTTATAGATAACAACTACAGGAATTCCTGTCACAAATAAGAATATGATGAAGAAGAAGAATATGAAGAAGATGAAGAAGTAGAATATGAAGAAGAATAATAGTTGAATAAGAAGAATAAGAAGATGGTGAAGAAGGTGAAGAAGAAGTTGATGAAAAAGATGCTGATGCTGAGGATGATGAAGGAGAAAGTGTGGGAGAATTAAAAAAGAAGGTGAAGAGCATGGAAGTAGTGAAACATAAATATCAGACAAAATATAAAAAAACTTAACATAGTCAATATTTTTGTAACTCAGAACGTCTTAAAAAAGATATTAATTCCTGCTATTCCATTTGATTGGGCTAAACATCTATGCCTTTATTCTCTCCCCCACCTCCCCCAATACATTCTACATTATTCTTAGTTGTTTTCCTTCATGTAGAATTAACCTACAAGGAAAGAAAGGGTTTATTTTCATTCCGATATTTGTGTCCCATTGACTTGCATTGGTTTCCGGTATCGGAATCGGCGATATCCGATATTTTTGGGGTATCGGTCCGATCCAATCCGATCCGATATTTCCCGATATCGGAAGGTATCGCTCAACACTAGTCCCGGGTAGTGCTCCTTCCTTACCTGAGAGTGGGGTACCACAGCTCTGGCTGAGATATATTACCTCTGTGGCAAATGGACCCTCAAGGACGCCACACATGCATGAAGGAGACAGGTTATTGATGGCTTGGGATTGACAGAGGGGAGAACCCTGGGAATAGTGGGGTGACAGGTTTATTAATCGGCCAGCACAGTTTAGGATAGATCCGAGGGGTGTGAGAGTGGTTGAAGGGAGGCCACAGAGCAGGAGCTTATAGTAGTCGAGGCGAGAGATGATGATGGTGTGCACTGGTGTTTTTCTACATTCATGGTTGAGGAATGTGTGGATCCCTGAGATACTTTGGAGTTAGAGTCAGCAGCAAGTGGAAAGGGTTTGGATCTAACATTTGAAGGACAGATCAGAGTCAAGCATGAAGTACTGGGGAGAGTGGGCAGCCATTCACTTTGATAGATAGGTCAGTAGGGGAGAATTAATGAGATGGTGGAAAGATGATGCATTCTGTTTTATCCATGTTAATTTTTACAAATCTAGCAGAGAAGAAAGATGAAATACAGGACACACATTGTGGGATTCTGGTTAGTAAGGAGGTGATATCAGTTCCACAGAGGTAGATCTGTGTGTCATCCGCATAGAGGTGATACTGAAACCTGTGAGACCATAAGCTGTCCCAGGCCGAAGGTGTAGATGGAGAAGAGCCTGGATCCTACAACTGAACCTTAGGGGACACTGACACATAGGAGGTGAGATGAGGAGGTGGTGTGTGACTGGGAGCACTGAATATCCTGTGGGTTAGGTATGACACATTAACATCACACACAGTACAGCCCTCAGAGGTGCCACCCCAATTACCTTTGTTTTCACCCACATCACAACTCTCCAACTGGCCAACTGACTATGGAGAATCACAGATGGGCGAGTCTGCATAGATGTTCACACATTCTATTCTGGGGCATCAGAGGTCTGATCCAATGCTTCACAGACTGAAGAGGGGGAAAGCATGCGTAGCGATGCCCAAAATTTTTTTAGTTGATCTGGGCCCAGACGAAGTAGGGTCAGAGATGAATCCAAACCCTCGTCACCAGACATTAACCCCTGGGGGTGGTGGGTGAGCATGGATGGGTTGGAGAAAGAAATAAATACACACCAGAACATGGAGAAATAAACTAATATACAACAAGGGTTGGAGAACTAACCTACCAAAACAGCTAAGGTTGGAGAATGAAACAAATACACACCAGAACATGGAGAACTAAACTAATAGAAAACAGGGGTTGGAGAACTAAACTAATAAGACAACAGGGGTTGGAAAACTAACCTACTAGCCATCTAGGGTTGGAAAACTAAACCACTACACACCAAGGGATGAAGGACTAAACCACTAGACACCAAGGTGTCACTAGACAGCAAGTATTGGAATCCCCAAGGCTTGCGGGACAAACTCCTGTATTTAACACTTCCTCCAGTGCTTCTGCATCCTCCACCTCCTCTAGGGCCTCCACCTGCACCCTCAACCTCTGCCTTACTGAGACACACGTTCCAACAGTGCAGAGAAAATCCCCCCACCTCTGCACTGCACAGTCACGTCTCACCGCAATCAGGCAGTATTAAAATTAATATGCCTTGGAGATCGCAGTCATAAAGCTGAAGAGTTGTGGACAGCTCTCCAGGCCAAGTTTGAGCAATGACTGTCTCCACTGAACCTTGAGCTAGGGAAGGCGGTGTGTGATAATGGTGCAAACCTGGTGGCAGCACTACGCCGGGGCAACCTCAGACACGTGCCTTGCATGGCTCGCATCCTCAACCTGATGGTACAGCAATTTTTCCGCCACTATCCCGGCCTGGATGCACTGCTGCAGAAACCATGGTCTCTGCATGCTCATTTAGAACTATAAAAATGAGCAGGATCTTTAGTATAAAAGCCAGACTACGAGACAACGAGCAAACTCCTTCATGATGATAGAGGCCACCATCTCCTTAGCTTGCTGGTACTTTTCTGTGGGAATGAGCTTGTCTCCAACCAGCCAGGAATATTCAATGAATGGCATGCCACAGTTTGGTATTATCACCCAGTACCAGAAGCAAAGCCATCCACAATTTCCGTACCTCAGGAATTTTATTTGGTAGACTGGCTGAGCAAACATTACTTTCTCACAAAGGAGCTGAAGACACTGAGTGGCAGTAGGTGCAGGTTTCTCCAGCATGACCTGTTTGTTATTGTTAGATATCAGAGGGAGAACATAACTGGGCTTTGCCATGGTGCCATATTGCATCTTAAGTCTTATAGACCCTGCACTTGTGGCCTTACATTTTACAGGATGGTTGGGAAGAAGACAGTAGATCGTGGAGTAGCATTAGCTCCGGTGGTGTTGAGGTGAGGTGGCAGCAAGCCAATGGCAGGCTGTAGACTGTCTTGAAATGATGGGTTTTCAGGTTGTGTCTGAAGGATCTGAATGTGGTGGTTAATCGGACGTGTTGAGGCACAGAATTCCAGAGGATGGGGGATATTAGGTAGAAGTATTGGAGATGATTGGGTGAGGAACAAATAAGTGTGGAAAGAAAGAGGTCTTGGGAGGACCGGAGATTACATAAGTGAATATATCGGGAGATTAGTTCAGAGATGATGTATGGCCTCATCTTCATGACATCCGTACTCCTTAGTTTTATGTTACTTGGAATGCAAGCATAAGTATGCATCCAGCCACCCACCCACCCACAGGCCGCAATACTAAACTGCCACATTTCTGGAAAGCTGCTTGCCCTTGAAATATTGCCTTTTAGGCTCGTGGAGGCGGAAGCTATTCACAACCTCATGGTGGCGTCCGGGTCTCCCGACTCGATCCCCAGCCGCCACTATTTCTCCCGGTGTCGTCCCCGCCTCCCACAAGCACGGGTCCCAGAACATTACCCGTGCCCTTCCCAGTGCACCTAGTGGGAAAGACAGCATAACCACAAACATGTGGACAAGTGAATGTGGCCAGGGATGGTACGGAGCCAGTCCACAGTAAAAGAACAGCCATAGAGTGTCCGGGAACCTTCCCACACACTTTTCTTAGCCAGGGAAACTTCTCTGCCAGGTTGGACGGGCCCACCAGAGAACTAGAGAATCCTGCGGTGGGCTGTGGCTTCTCCTTCATGGGAGTTCATAGCGCAAACCTTGCAGCTGCTATGGGGCTCTTGAGCGGGGGAGGAAGGTAGTCCCTCAGAATTAAATCCTCTGGTGGGCCCAATGTTATTAAATCTGACACTGCTTCTCGGTGAGAGTTGTATTTCACCACAGCCATATTCATTAGCTCGGGGAAAGGACTGACATAGAGGGAAACCATATCTACTCTGGCTGTCATTTCTCCCATGAAGTCCTCTAATGCAGCTTGTTGCATAAGCAATGGCAGCCTGTCCAACATCAACTCACACTTCTTGGTGGTACTTAGTCACAGACAAAGATCCTTCTTTACACCTTGAATTTAATCAATATAGAGTTGAACATTTGCCTGATCTGCAATGTGTTTTGAGAAATAACATGCATAAGCAACGCCAAGGTTTAGGCCACTGAATGTCATTAAGCGAAACTCATACAGCTTTCCCACAGACTGAAAGAGGGTTATCAAAACTTCCAAGACATCCAAGACTTCCCTGTCCTCCCCAAGAGGACGACTGTCCATGTTCTCCTCCTCATCCTCCTCCTTATCATTATCACCCAATCCGCATTGAGATGAGATGAGGCTGGGCTGCATAGTTCGTTGCTCCGCCTGCAATGCCTCCTCTTTAACTGTGAGCACCGAGCTTTTCAGTAGACAGAGAATCGGGATGGTGATGCTAATTTTGGCGTCATCACCGCTCACCGTCTTAGTGGAGTCCTCAAAGTTTTAGAGGATGGCACAGATGTCAGACATCCATGCTCACTCATCAGTTCTTATGTGCAGAGGCTGACCTGAATGACGATGGGCGTGTTGGAGCTGGTGCTCAACAACTGCCCTCTGCTGCTCACAAATCCTTCCCAATATCTGCAGCGTTGATTTCCAACATGTGGTGACATCGCACAATAGTCAGTGAGCTGGAAGCTGCATATGCTGCTTAAGCACTGCCAGGGTGGTGGAAGCTATAGTTGACTTTCTGAAATGGGCACACACGCGTTGTACTTTCACAAGCAGCTTTGGTTAGATCTGGATAGGTTTGAGAAACCGCTGAACCACTAAGTTGAGTGCATTTAGTGCTCTCTCATTGGTAATGTTAACCCCTGTATGGAGAACAATATCAGCACCGAAAAATCAAAAGATGAAATATAGCCTGCTTTATATATCACAGTACTAAGAAAACCAATTTTCGATTATAATTTGTGTACCCCTGGGACAAAAATATTTGCAATAAAGAATTATTTTCACTAGAGTAGAACTAGTATAAAGGTGACCGACAACTCTTCCATTACAACCAAACCCAATAGACGAAGACCCAATCAGGATTCCCCACATTTCCAAAAATTAGTGGCAAACACCAGCAAAGTAGCATCAATTTCAGTACAGTAGAAATTGTAGAATTAGGAACGACACATCTTCCCTTAAATCCAGCACAGTAGATGGAGACTCAATCTGAAGTGTGTACATTTCCCTAAATTAGGGCCTAACACCACCTAAGTGGTATCAATTTCACCAGAGTAGAAATAGTTTATTGGAGACAGAAACCGCTTCCACTACAGCCAAACCCAATAGATGGAGACTCAATCAGGATTCTCCACATTACCAATAATTTGTGGCAGACACCAGCATAGTGGCATTCATTTCACTACAGTAGAAATTGTAGAATTAGGAACCAAAACCTCTTCCACTACAGCCAATCTAGCAGATGGAAACTCAATCAGGAGTGCACCATTCTCTCCAGTCATTCACCACGTGTCAGACTTGTACTCTGTTGTGCAGGTGCACGAGCTGGTCTAAAAAATGTGTGAAAGGACTCACAGAAATTGCTTCTGCCACTTACACTACTGCTGCAGCTAATATTTTGTCCGACGAATTGACGTGCCAGAAGTTGGCTTGGGGAAAACCTATGTGAAGGTTGTATAAAAGCATGTTTCAATACTCCAGCATTCGCAGGTTCCTTTCCATGGCGGGAAGCATCTGGCAAAATTTACTCTTATAACGTGGATCTAACAGAGTGGCAACCCAGTCTTCAGCACTAGTTTGAATCATAAATATACGGGGATTATGTTGCAGATAGTTCAGCATGAAAGCACTCATATGTCGGCCTTTTTCCTGAGGTTCAAGCCCATGCTGTGTTGGTGGCTGGATAATTCTGATGCTTGTTTCCCCTCCTGCCAAACATGAAAAGAGTCGGGATAATTATCCTTTTCATGTTCTGACTGCTCGCTCATCACCTCTTCCTCTTTCATTTGTTCCTCGCCTTCACTAACACCTTCACTAACAGCTTTTCTGCTATTGCCAACCCCCCTTGATCGCAGTGAACCACCCTCCCTTTGCAACCTGAGATGTCCCCTAGTGTATGATGTTAGTAACAGAAGAAAGTATTTATTTTTAGTGTGGATGAGGCCTGTATAACATAGGAGATATGCTACGAATAATTTCAAACTGAGATGTCCCCTACTGTATTACATTAGTAACAGAAGAAAGTACTGTATATATTTTTTTTATGGGTGAGTCCTGTATAACATACAAGATATTCTCCAAACTAATTAAAACTGAGATATCCCATGCTGTATAACATTAGGAATCAAAGAAAATATTTTTTGACTGTGGATGAGGCCTGTATAACTTAGAATATATGCTCTGCACTGTAAAAAAAAATATTTATTTACTCTGCATAAGCTCTGCATACAGCTGAATTTCACCGCCACTAAAATAGGATGTAGCTTTTAGCAAAGTGTATCACGTTTGTGGCACCAAAAAATCTTTTGTGGACTCTGACTAGCAACAGAAAAAATACTTTTTTTTACTCTGAAAACAGCTGAATTTCACTGCCATTAAAACCACTAGACAGCCTACAACAGAGTGTAACACATCTGCGACACAAAAAAGTCTTTGGTGGACTGTGGCTACTAAAAGAAGAAATCTTTGTTTTTTACTCTGAAAACAGCTGAATTTCACCGCCACTAAAAGCACTAGGTGGCTTATAGCTGAGTGTAACACATCTGCGACACAAAAAAATCGTTGGTGGACTGTGGCTAGCAACAGAAAAAAAGAAAAAATCTATTTTTTTTACTCTGAAAACAGCTGAATTTCACCCACCCTAAAAAAATGACAAACTGAGCTAATACAGCTTGCACTATCACATTAGCAAATGAAAAAAAAAGTTTTTTTTGTGCTCTGCACTCAGAAGCTCTGCACTGACAAGCTCTGCCGATAGCTAAATTTCAACCCCACAAAATCAAAAATTTGCCTACAAGGGCTTGCTTGCTTTGTCATATTAGCAAGTGCAAAAATAGATTGAAGATCTACATGGAGCACAGACAGTACAAACGGTGCACAACACTGTTCTATGCCATAGGCCCTGCTCTTTCTGTCAGAATCTCAGTAATAGCACAAAAACAATTAAAGGGCTGCAAGGTCGATTGAACAGGTACACAGCACAGGACTTATATACACTATCTGACTTCCACAGAAGTGCCCATCTATCTAGATAATATCTCTCATCACACAGGAGCTGGGTGCAGGAGCAGCGTCTGTCTCCAGCAGTAACATGCATAAAATGGTGCTGAGGGAACTTGGCCGGTTTTTATATGGAGAGGACATGTGATTTCAGCAGCCAATTGCAGAAGCCCATGTGTCTGGGACACTGTGGATGCTTCCTGCACTCTGATTGGATAGCCGTGCTTTCCTGACTTAAAGTTACCGCCTACAGGAAAAAGAAAACAGCGCGCCGCTGATCTGACCTGTTCTGAGCTATCACCAGCCCCCCCACTCATCTGCCACGTCTCTCCGCTCATCATACATAAGCACTATGCTATCAAAACTTTAAAAAACGCTGTAGTTGGCCCACAATCACGTAACCACAGAAATTCGCAGAACGTTATCGATTTTCCCGAATTTAACAAATTTTGCTCTCCTTTCCAATCACGAATCCAAATGTGCAACTTTTGTGTCAAACTTAAGTTTGGAGATCGGATCTCGAATATATTCTCTCTTCATTACTCATAAAGGGTGTTCCCTGGTCGGTCATGACCTCCCTTGGTAACTCTGTCCGTTACAAAAAAAGGAGCAACTCGCGAGGTATACTCTTAGCAGAGGAGTTTCTCAGGAAAATCGCTTCAGGATAGAGGGTGGCATAGTCCAGAATGACCAATATATATTGATACCCACAAGCAGATTTAATCAGGGGACTTCAATGATGGGCAATGGCATGAGGGGACTTTGAAAGTGAGAGGTGGGTGTAGTTAACTGGCATATAGGGCAGGACCTGCAATACTTTAATATTTTCCGGTGACATCCGGGCCAAAAGAACCTCTACACGATCTGTTCCTGTGTTTTTTCCACCCCCAGATGTCCTCCCAAGACATGAGAATGGGCCATGTCCAACACCCTCCATCTATAGCAGGGTTCCCCAACTCCAGTCCTCAAGGCCCACCAACAGGTCATGTTTTCAGGATTTCCTTAGTATTGCACAGGTGATGTAACTATTGCCTGTGCTGATGATGGAATTATCACCTGTGCAATACTAAGGAAATCCTGAAAACATGACCTGTTGGTGGGCCTTGAGGACTGGAGTTGGGGAACCCTGATCTATAGGGCACCGGCACCAATAACTGTTCCACAAGCTCCTCCCTCACTTAACTAACATGGTATAACAACTCCCAACTCAACATAAAATAGGGAAATCTTGTGTCAGCCCCCGGCTCCTGTGCAATCCCCCCCTGGTATCTCTCGACCAGTCCAATCAGTTCATTGGCATTTCGGGGATCACCTTGGGAAATCCATGTCTGTATTGGCCTTGGCAGAGAATGCACAAACTGGTCTGTAGCGCCCCGAGGGTTCGGTCGCTACAGAGGTATTGCATCTCAACCAGATGTGCGATATCTCACTTCCAGGTAGGGATGGAGTGTGGACCAGGACCCTGAAACCTGCATGCATTACACCACATTTCCGGGGGGCAGGGAGACCGATATGCTCCAAGTAGAGCACGACAGTCCCTGTCCCTGGCTGGAGTGGGGGGAGGGAACACCAAGGAAGGGGGGACCATGTAGTGCATAGGAGGGAGAGGGCAGTTCCTGGGTGCATTGAGAGGGAGGTATAAAAGGTGGGCACCATATTAGTTCAGGAGTCGAGTCTAGTCAAGTTCAGTCAGAGGAGAGAACAGGGAGCAGAGGCTCAGACCGAGCTCTGCTCCGCAGGCAGGCCTGGGAGAGGCCGGAGCCTGGAGGAAGGAAAAGGAAGGAAGAGGAGTGGAGGAGGCTCCAGGAACAAGGAATGAAGGGACACTAGGGGTGTTGACCAGTGAGTCGCCACCGCACGCCCGAATCTACCTGCGTAGGGGGTTCAGGCTAAAGGGGGAGACCGGTCCCCGAAACTAGTGGAGGCGGGGAACTACCCTCAGCTAGAAACCAGAGGCTGTGACACTTCATGTGGCGCAGCCCCTCGCTACACCCGCTAGGAAGGCACCACATAGGGTCAGGGAAATGGCACCAACGTTTGCCCGAGAAGGCCCAAGTCAGCTGGACAGATGCGAGGTCACTGGCGGGGTATGACAGGCCAGAGAAAGGACACACAAAGGGGGTCCTGTGAAACGCTCCAAAGTTATCTGGGAGTAAGCCAAGCCCCTCACCTGGTGAACACAGTGCGACGTGGGACATTATGACCAGCTGTAGTAACGTGGATAAAGAACTGTGAGTAAATACCCTGGACTGCATTTCAGGACTCTGTGTCGTTACTGCTGCTCCCGCGCACCATCACCCCCAACATCCACACTTGCTGCTCTGCGGCTATACTCCTCCCGTGGGGAGTTATACTATCCTCTGCTGCACCCACAACACCAGCCTCAGCGGTCTGCCCTGCAGCGGCGGTTCACTCTGACCGCAATCCACGGGTGGCGTAGTCGTACATTCAGCATATAGACTGCCATTTGGTTTGACCATCCAGGGCAAGGACCAGATCACCGCCACGAGGACTACAACCCCCAGCATCCACAAAAGGTCCAGTTCCGGGTATCCCCACACACATTCGGCACAGGGGTCCATCACCACTCACTCTACCATCTGCGCAGGCATAGAAGAAGCCACTTCTGGACCAGGTGCAAAAGGTCAAACATTTGGGAGCAAGGGGGTTTGCCCCAGTGATACGCCCAGAAGTGGACTCGCTGTGCCCTGACAGACATCATCACCCCCAAGCATGCCAGAATTTCAGTTTTTAGCTTGCTATACTCTTTGGCGTCCTGCAAAACTAAATCATAGTAAGCCTTCTGGGGTTCCCCTGTCAAGTATGGCACCAGCACCTCTGCCTACTGCTCTGGCAGAATTTTCTCCCTCTCGGCAACCATTTCAAACACAGTCAGGAAGGCCTCTATGTCATCCCCCGGGGTCATTTTCTGCAGGGCTCGCCTTATGGCCATTCAGATGGAAAACTCGTCCACTGACCTTGTCGGAGCTGTCGCCGTACCATGAACCTCCTCTGCAAGCAACTCGATCTGCTGCTGCTGTTGATGATGCTGATCCTGTTGCTGCTGCTTCTGGAGCTGTATCTGCTGCATCAGCAGCTTAGTGGTCTCTTGCTGTGCCATTTGCTGCTGCTGCAATAATTGCTGGTGCTACTGGTGTTGTGCTTGCTGTGCCTGCATCAAATGTTTCAGCAGGTCCTCCATTTTGTCTGGCATTACTTGCTGGCTTGTAGCAGACTTCACGCAGTCTGTAGCAGTCACACATATCTGCTGGGAACACTGCCCGCACCGCTAACACCAATTGTGGGGGTTTTACTCACTCGTGTGCGTCGAGAGGCAAACAGGAAGCATGTTCCTTTAAATGTCCATGTCGGTGTATTACGTCATAAACCAGGCAAAAGCAAAAAGGAATACAAACAGCCTTTAGTTCAGACAAAAACAAAGTAAAGAGTACTTAAAGGGGTTTTCCAGGACATTTCAGCAGGGGGGTCACAGATGATTATTTTTGGTAGGTAAAACATTTCATTTAATTAAAAAAAATAATCACCTGTGATCCGCTGCTGTAATGTCTGTTCTCTCTCTTTGCTTCCTTCCCTGCCCAGGAGATGTGGTATGATCAGACCATGTTCCTGTATGATCAGACACTGTCATTACCCAGTACACAGCAGGGGCACATGTATAAGATTATCTCAGCACAGGGACATTTAATTTAAATACATTCTATTGTGGAAGTTATTATTATTACAAGATCTATTAATTAAAATGAACTTTTGTTCCTGAGAAAACCCCTTTAAGGTAAAGTCTCTGGTTAGCCAGCCCTGTGGCCACACAGGGTGGGTAGTATCAAGTCTACTGGCTCAGTCGGGAGACCACAACACACAGGAGGCCTTCTCCCTCCAAACACACAAACCCTGTGCTAAACAAGGCATACATTTTATACCTTAACCACACCCAGAGATGAGGTATGAGGGTAGCAAGACCCGCCCATCTCTCAAACTACCAGTTCAATGTGCACCAAACAGTCCTATTAGTGTTTATGTGCACTAAAGCAACGGCCATCTATGTGAAATATACCTCCCATCAACTATGCATCCGTTAGCCTCCTTACAATACATAAATACTTACATGTATATGCATACGTATACAGTCATGGCCGAAAGTGTTGACACACTTGAAATTGTTCCAGAAAATGAAGTGTTTCTCCCAGAAATTATTGAAATTACACATGTTTTGTTATACATGTTTAATTCCTTTGTGTGTATTGGAACAACATAAAAAAACAGAGAAAAAAAAAGGCAAGTTGGACATAATTTCACCCAAAAGCCCCAAAATGGTCCGGACAAAATTATTGGCACCCTTAACTTAATATTTGGTTTCACACCCTTTGGAATAAATAACTGCAATCAGTTGCTTCCTATAACCATCAACAAGCTACTTACACCTCTCAACTAAAATTTTGGACCACTCTTCTTTTGCAAACTGCTTCAGGTCTCTCATATCTGAAGGGTGCCTTCTCCCAACAGCAATTTTAAGATCTCTCCACAGGTGTTCAATGGGATTTAGATCCGGACTCATTGCTGGCCAATGAGGAGAAAGTACAGGATATAGTTTAGTACATTGAGCAGATTAGACGGTGATAGGAATTGTAAGTGTAATATGTTTAGTGTATCCTGTTAAAAGATAGTGACTGTATTTAGTAGGTGAAAGGTTAAAGTTTGGCTAGCAACTGACTACTCAGGCAGACAGAGTTAAAAGACAGCTAATGATTGGTCCAGCCCAAAGTAAAAGGAGTTGAGGCCAGTAAAAGGCAACCACTTCCTGGTTTTAGTCAGTTCGTGAAGGAGTTTGTAGGTGCCAGCTGCTAGGGCTAGTTCAAGATGCAGTGGGCTGAAGCTCTGTGTGGTGTGATGCAGCAGGCATCGCTTTAATGGTTCAGTGTGTGTTTTGATGGACCATGTACCTCCCTCAGCTGACTGGTCACATGACTGTGACATCACACAGGTCCTTTTGCTCACAGAAGGTCTGGACACGTGACTGTGAGATAAGCACAGGTCCTGTGGCTGTTTGTATAGGATATAAAAACCCTGGTGATTTGAGACAGGTGTGTGCAGTGGTGCAAGGGGTGTGATAGGTGTGAGGCCTGTTCCCCGTGTGTGTGGCACTGTGTGAGGCCTGGTGAGGCCTGACGAAGCTTGGTGGACTGCTGGAGGGTGAAGCCTGGATCCTTGTGTGTGTAAACGATGCCAATAAGCCTTGGAGGGCCAGAGGTTTTGGAGGATAAGCGTCCCTGAGGGCAGAGCCTGGATCTGTGTGTGTGAGAGATGCCAGTGGCCTTGGATGGGGATAAGGGCTGGAGACCACGTGTGGTAAGCCTTAGAGCCACAGTGGTGGCGGAACAAAGCAGACTGAAGCAGCTACAACCCGGCGAAAGATAAAACACTGCTTATTGTGGACATTGATATGGACATTGATGTTGGTGCCTAGCCGGGGGGATGTAACTGAAGCCAAGAGGGCCTGTCTGCTAGTTGAAAGGCTCCGGGGTGTTATATGTGTAATATGCCGGTGAGCACTAAGATGGACTGTGTGATCAGCAGCTTATGAAGATTAATAAACTGCTGGTTGGTGAAATATCGGAAAATATGGCTGGTGTGCGTTAATTGACCCAGCGCAGCGAGTATCCCCCAGGATGATGACTAGCGCTGCCTTACATGTGGTTCAAGATTGCGGGCAACTGCAGTCTGGTTGCTAGGGGCAACTGCAGTCTGGTTGCTAGGGGCAACGGAACAGGTCGACGAGTGTGGTAAAGCATCTAGCTGCATCTCGGCGGAGTTACGAAGATTGTCGTCGCACTCAAACCTGGTTTGCTGTGGCTCGGCGGGGCTCACGAAGTTAAAGCATCTGGCTGCAACTCGGCGGGGTTGCGAAGATTGTCGTCGCACTCAAACCTGTTTTGCTGTGGCTCGGCGGGGCTCACGAAGTGTAGAAAGCTGAAAATTTTTACTGGTGGTGGGTTGGTACCCCCTAAAAATGACAATTTGACCGTTGATAACGGGGTGACTCCAGTGGAGGGGGTTGACGTCAAGGTGGGAGGTGACCTGTTAGTCCACAATATCAGGGGGAGTGACACAGACCCCGTAGCTGATGGTGACACTACGGAAGTAGAAGGAGAGGTCCGTCAGGAGGGGCTAGATGAGGTGGGAAAGTTCCTATCTCGTAGATGGCGCAGGGGCCACTAAAAGGTTGCTCCTGTAGTCGTTGCTGAAAGAGAAAATAAGAAGAATGTAATGCTGTGTGCCGTTGTTTCAAGGGTGGATCCTCTTTTAGAAGAAGAGGAGGTGACGTTGCCAGTAGCAACCTCCGATACAGAAGAGGAGGTGAACGAGGAAGTTAACCAATGGAAGGAAATGTTCCTGGAAATTAAGGAGGACCGCCGCAAACTCAAGGAGGAGGTTTTGCAGTTGAAGCTTGAGAAGGAGATTCGGCAGGATGGAGTTTCTGGACGTGATCAGGAACTAGAATGACTGCGCGCACAGTTCAACCAGGAACTGTGTGACTCCAAGAAGGAGTGTGGTGCACTCAGTAAGAAACTCCAACAGATTAAAAGAGCCTATGAGGATCTCCTCAGGGGTAAAGGAAAACTAGAGGATGATAAGGCGGATGCAGAGCACATGCGCAAAGTGGTTGAGACCACTCTGCAGGAGACCCGTGAGGAGAATGATGATCTCCGTAGAAAGACCCTGGGTCTGGAAGCTCAGGTGAAGGAGCTACAGGTGTCCTGTGATAATCTCCAAAGGGCAGAGACGTGCCTTAAGGAAAGGCTCAGCAAGATGGAAGCTGAGCAGGAAAAGATAGAGGAGTCCATCGGAGAAGCCACAGACCAGGGCCAGGAGTTGGTCGCTGGTGATGGGAGGTATGAAGTAGATACCTCCTCGAGTGATGTGAGCTCGGATGATTCGGTGGATGTAGGAGCCGAGATCAAGGAGCTCAAGGAGTTGCTACAAGCCCAGTGGACGCAAGAGAAGCTTGAGAGACTGGCTATTGAGAGCCGAGTGGGCGCATTGGAGACAGAAAGGTCTGAAAGAACTCTACTGTTAAAAGAGCAGTTGAAGCAGGAAGAGCTTCAGAGACGGACCGCTGAGAGGAGAGTGGCGGAACTAGAGGAAGAAGTTTCCGGGCTCAAAAGTCGCCTGATAGAGTATCACTCAGTGAAAAAGGCCTCCTGGGAGAAGGGAAAAGGCAAACAAGTGACACTCACTCCCTTAGGCCATGAGAGGGTGGACCTGAGGAAAGCTAAGAGAGTGTTAACAAATGATCGTTTGGAGACCACTGGTGAGACCGAAACGTCTCGGTACAAATGCCTGGTAGATGTACCTGAGGATTTGAGGGAAGAATGCACCAGTGAGTCCGTGCATGGCCAGTTTAAGAAGGCCGTGGGAGCCTGTAAGGTGTACTCGACCTCAGAAGGGAAACAGCTGGTGGTCCTGTCCATGACCGAAGTCACAGTGAAGAGGGTGGCGATCCTAAGTGACATGCACTGGCGATGTATTCGCACTAAGCGGTTTCTCCGGTTGAAGACGGAGCAAGCCGTTAGACAACTGGAGCTTATGAGAAAAGCTCACAGTCGGCGGGAAGATGTCATCTGGGTGCCTCATGTTCTGGTGAGAAAGCTCGTTGGGAGAAATGGCCGAGCCATGCAGATGATGGTGAAGAAGTCTGGTGTGGTGAAAGTAAGCAGTCCATATGATCGTCAGGACTGGATCCCAGATGAAGACGGCATGGTGTCATTCTACGCTATAGGAAAGGAAGAAAGTCTTGCATATATGAGCATGCTGGTGGAGTACCGAGTGACCTACCTGCGAGAGGTGGAACAGTTGAATCTCGCTAGACTGCGAGTAGATGGACAGCATCATCTGAGCAGTAGAGGATGGCAGTCATCTGGAAATGTTGGGACCCGACAGAGAAAGGGCCCCCTAGATAACAGAACAGCAGAAGTTAGGGACCCTTCAAGATGTCCTGAGAGTAGTGGGCGTGGGTTTAAAGGTAGTGAGACCTCCAGTAACTCAGGTTTGGGTGGCCCATACAAACGACTAGTGTTGAGCCACCCCCGTAGTGTTCGAGTTCGGTTCGGTTCGTCGAACACCCGTGTGTTCGCCGAACTGTTCGTCGAACTGTTCGTCGAACACCTTCGAACACCGTTAAAACCAATGGCAGGCAAACAAAAACACATAGAAACACATAGAAAACACCTTCAAAGGTGTCCAAAAGCTGATAAACTGCTCAGAAGACATAACTAACACATGGAAAAGTGACAAGTACATATAGTCATGCGAAAATAAAAGAGGTGGAGGAGTAAAAGGAGGGGGAGACACAGATATAGGCATGTCATGCCCTTCTAAAATCCAAAAAGTGAGAAGCCGACACGGCCAGTCCGCTCCTGCCCGTGCCACCTCCGTGTCGCCGGGTTTGTGCCAGAGCCGCGGTGAACCCTGACGGCCAGCCCCCCTCTCCCAATACTGGTGCCTGTCCGCTGGTGGGTCGAGCGAGCCCCCCTGTGGTGGAGGCAGCTCTAAGCTTTTTAATTTAAATTGTCTCTCTAATTTGAATGAATACACTTTAAATCCATTTACAAGGATCTATTGGAGGGCAAGTCTCATGCCAGCAGCCGCGGTAATTCCAGCTCCAGTAGCGTCCACTAAAGCTGCTGCAGTTAAAAAGCTTTTATAAGGATCGAGCTCGGCTGTCCACCGCAAGGCATCCTACTGCCAGTCCCAGCCCCTATGCCTTGGGGTGCCTCCTGATGCTCTTCACTAAGTATCCCATGGTCCCGAAGCATTTCCTTTGAAAAAATTAAGTGTCTAAACTACAGGTGGTGCAGCTTGCTTAACAGCCGGGATAATCCGCTCACTAGCAGACACTGCTACTAGGCACAAAGTATTTCCTGGGCTAGATGCAGTTAAAAATTTGTAATTAGATACTCTCGTTGGATGCTGAGAAAGCATTCCATAGAGTCTCCTGGCACGCCATATATGATTCTCTTAAAAAGCTTGGGGTAGGGGTCTAGGGGACCCTTTTATAGCCAAAATCACGGCCCTGTATCGCAATACGTCACCTAGGCTGAAGATAAATGGAACTGTAGCACCCTGAGGGCTCGGTTGCTACAGACGTATTGAACCTCACCCAGAGGTGTGATATCTCAATCTCAGGTAAGGATGGAGTGTGGATCAGGACCCGACACCTGCATGCATTACACCATATTGCCGTGGGGCAGGGCGACCAATATGCCCCTGAGATGGGCACGACAGTCCCTGTCCCTGGCTGGAGTGGGGGGAGGGAACACTGAGGAAGGGGAACCCTGTAGTGCAGGAGCAGGGAGGAAGCAGTTCCTGGGTGCATTGAGAAGGGAGTATAAAAGGTGGGCACCATCTTAGTTCAGTGCAGAGAAGTCTGAGCAGAAGTGGCAGGGAGCAGGGGCTCTGCATGAGCTCTGCTCCGGAGGCGGGCCTAGTAACAGAGGCCCAGGCCTGGAAGAGGGAGAAGGAAGGAAGAGGAGCGGAGTAGGCTCCAGGAACGAGGAATGAAGGGATCCCAGGGGTGCGGACGGGCGAGTCGCCACCGCACGCCCGAATCCACCTGCGTGGAGGGGTCAGGCCAAAGGGGGAGACCGGTCCCCGAAACTAGTGGAGGCAGGAAACGACCCTCAGCTAGAAACCGGAGGCTCTGACATTTTATGTGGCGCAGCCCCTCGCTACACCCGCTAGGAAGGCACCACATAGGGTCAGGGAAACTGGCGCCAAGTTTACCAAGAGGAGGCCCGAGGCAGCCGGACAGAAGTGTTGGTAAGAAAGGCCAGACAAAGGACACACAAAGGGGGTCCTGTGAAGTGCTCCAAAGTTATCTGGGAGTTGTCTGAGCCCCTCACCTGGTGAGCACAGTACGACGTGGGCAGCCGTTACCTGCAGACGTGGTCTGGATAATAAGAACTGTGAGTAAAGGCCCTGAACTGCATCACTGACTCCGTGTCGTTACTGCTGCTGCCCTGCACCATCACCCCCATCCTCCGCATACACTGCCCTGAGGCTATACTCCTCCCGTGGGGAGTTATGCTACGCTCTGCTGCACCCACAACACCAGCCTCAGTGGTCTGCCCTGTAGCGGCGGTTCACTCTGACCGCAATCCACGGGTGGCGTAGTCGGACATTTAAACATGAAAACCACATAAATAGTTCCGCCACTGGTTTGACCGCCCTGAGCCACGGAACTGGGTCGCCGCCACGAAGACTACAACCACCAGCATCCACCAAAAAGGGTCCGGCTCCGGGTGTCCCAAGGCCCAGGGGGTGCGTCAGAACATTTTCATCACCTTTCACAATCACCAATGGGACAAGGCAGTGATGTCCTCTGTCCCCTCTCTTATACATCCTAGTGACGGAGCACCTGCTCTCATCAATTCGCCATAACCCCAATATTAGGTGGATTGAGGTGGGAGGCACCGAGTACAAGTGCTCTCTATTTGCTGATGATGTCCTAGTATATATCACTCAATCACATATATCCATCCATGCTGTTATGGCTGAAATAGATCACTTTGCTACATGGTAAAATTTTAAAATCAATGCAGCGAAGTCTGAGGCCCTCGATGTCTCCCTCCCCAAATCCATATAGGATTCCATCCAGTCCAACTTTCCCTTTGCCTGGCCCTCACAGGGTATCAAATACTTAGGAATTCCTATTCATAGAGACCTCTCCCATCTATGTTATCTTAATTTTGGGCCCTTTATTGAACAACTCCATACAGACCACGGTTGGCAAGTTAGAACTGTAAGATTCACTACGTGAACCACTGGTGTTTTGTGGAAAAGCACATGTACACTGCGTTCCAAATTATTATACAAAAAGTGTTTAGGAGTGATAAGGGAAGAATTTGTTTGTTTGTCAGTTAAACTCATTGATGGTGATGTGTGTCAGGGCTCTTTATATCACTGTAAGCAATTGCAGACACCTGTGCTAATTAGTTTGGCAGGTGTGTCCAATGAAAGGCAAGACTACTTAAGAAGGCTCTCTCACATTATTAAGCAGCCTACATTTTCTGCCAAAATGGGAAAGAAAAAGGATGTGTCGGCTGCTGAGAAGCAACAAATTGTGGAGTGTTTAGGTCAAGGCATGACTACAATCAACATTGTGCGATGATCAGGATGAAGTGTCTTGGCAATCAAGAAGTATGTAGCTGATTCACAGTACACACGTGTGCGTGCCGATAAGGGCAAATTGAGGACTCTTTCCTACAGGCAATTACGTCAGGTTGAAAGAGCAGCGGCAAAAAAGCCTTGTCATAGCAGCAGACAAGTTTTTGAAGCTGCTTGTGCCTCCAACGTCCCCCGAACAACAAGATGCAGGGTCCTTCAGAGGTTTGCAGCTGTGCATGCGCCATCCTGTCGACCTCCTCTATCCACTTCACACAAGCAGAAACGGCTCCAGTGGGCCAAACATTACATGAAGACTGATTTCAAAACTGTTTTGTTCACGGATGAGTGCCGTGCAGCGCTCGATGGTCCAGATGGATGGAGTGGAGGATGGCTGGTTGATGGACACCCCACGCAAACACGGCTACAGCGCCAACAAGGAGGAGGTGGAGTAATGTTTTGGGCTGGAATCATGGGGAGAGAGATTGTCGGCCCCTTTAGGATCCCTGAAGGCGCTAAAGATGAACTCCATAATGTATGTGGATTTTCTCAAACAGCACTTCCTGCCATGGTTCAAGAAGAAGAACCGTGTATTTCACAGCAAGATCATTTTTCTGCATGATAATGCACCATCTCATGCTGCACATAAAACATCTGCATCTCTGGCTGATATGGGCATAAAAGGGGACAAACTTATGGTGTGACCCCCATGCTCCCCTGACCTCTACCCCATTCAGAACCTTTGGAGCATCATTAAAAGGAGTGTCTATGATGGCGGGAGGCAGTTCACATCTAAGCAACAGCTCTGGGAGGGTATTCTGTCCTCATGCAAAACAATTGAAGCAGAAACCATCCAAAACCTGACAAATTCAATGGACGAGAGAGTTCAGAAGCTCCTTTCGAACAAGGGGTCCTATGTGAAAATGTAACATCACCTAGAATAAAGTTTTGAGTTGAAAACTGTTTGATTTCAGTTTCTAACAACCTGCTAATGCTTATAATTTCAAAAATGACCATTTTTTTGGTCTTTATTAAAATGAAAAGGTTGATCGAAAAGTTTGGGGGATCTAAGAGTGTGGCAACCCAGTAGTCATGATTACTTCGAATTCTGACAATATGAGGGTCATGCTGCAGGTAGTGCAGCAAGAAGGCACTTATGTGCCTTGCGCATCTCGGAGCCCCAAAATTATTTTCCGATCTAGATGCAGCTAAAAATTATTTTTAATTTTAAATCTGGTGAAGCTTTAGTATAGATGGCCTAATAGGATCAGTGCTGCACACTGCTACAAAGCCCAAATTATTTTCCAGTCAAGATACAGATAAACATGATTAGTAATTTGAAAGCTTAAAACGGTTGGTAGGGTGATTTTAACCAATCATCAAGCTTTTACTCTCCCCAGGATGACACAGGGGTAGAAAAGTCGTTTCGGATCCATGATTTGTTCATCTTTATGAACGTGAGTCTGTCTACATTATCAGTGGAGAGCCGCATGCGCTTATCTGTCAGCACACCACCAGCAGCGCTGAACACACTTTCAGACAGAACGCTGGCTGCGGGGCATGACAAGATCTCCAAGGCGTAAGTGGCTAGCTCCGGCCATTTATCCAGATTGGAAGCCCAAAAAGAGCAAGGGTCCAGTGATACAGTCGTGGCTTCAATGTTTACTTGGAGATACTCCTGTACCATCGTCTCTAGGCGTTGACTATGTGTCAGACTTCTTGTCTCCTGTGGCCTTGCAAAGGATGGGCTAAAAAAGTGGTGAAATGATTCCGCAAAATTGATGTTACCAGCAGATACTGTGGTTCTGTTACGGTTTGAGTGCTGAACACTTGACGGTCCCACGGTTGGCAAGTTGGAACTGTGAGATTCACTACGTGCACCACTGGTATTTTGTGGAAAAGCACATGTAAGATTCTGCAACAGTCTCTGCTGATACTCCTGCATGCGTGCATCCCTTTCTATGGCAGGAATAATTTCTGCAAATTTACTTTTGTACCGGGGATCTAACAGTGTGTCAACCCAGTAGTCAGGATTATTTCTAATTCTCACAATTCGAGGGTCATGTTGCAGGTAG
The DNA here is from genome assembly GCF_046119375.1 of Phyllobates terribilis. NCBI lineage: Eukaryota > Metazoa > Chordata > Amphibia > Anura > Dendrobatidae > Phyllobates > Phyllobates terribilis. The sequence continues at coordinate 292,478,817 of NW_027362769.1, forward strand.
TGCAGCAAGAAGGCACTCATGTGTGTTGCGCATCCAGGAGCACCAAGTCCCTGTTGTGTTGGTGGCGAGGTAACAATCATGCTTCCTTCCTCTGTCCTCTCCCCCCAACCTCGCACAACAGAAATGTGATCAAGGTCTCCCTCATCTGATGAGTCTTCCATCAGTTCGTCCTCCACTTCTTCCTGGGCTCCTGCACCTTCCTCACTAGTTTGGCTGCTACCATGCTCCCTGGTAAAACCATCTCCCCCACCCTCACATGCCTGCCGCCTTGGTGCTGCCGACCGTCTGGACCTTGCAGATGTTAGCCCTTCCGCATACAACTCCTCCTCCTCTACTTCCTCCACCTCCTCTTGTGCCACCACCTGACTCCAAATTCTGTTTAACATGTGCTCCAGCATGTAAATCACCGGAATAGTCATGCTGATAATGGCATCGTCAGCACTAAACATCTTCGTCGCCATTTCAAAACTGTGCAGAAGGGTGCATAGGTCCCTGATCTGAGACCACTCCTCCAGCGTGATTTGCTCCACCTCTGAATCTCGTTGGCCCAGGCTATACGTCAGAACGTATTGCACCAGGGCTTGTCGGTGCTGCCATAGTCGCTGCAACATGTGCAGAGTTGAATTCCACCGGGTAGGCACATCGCATTTTAGCCGGTGAAGTGGCAGGCCCAACGACTTCTGTAGAGATGTAAGTCGCTGAGCTGCGGGATGCGAACGGCGGAAGTGAGCACACAGCGACCGTGCCCTCTGCAGAAGGCCATCTAGTCTGGGATAGTGGGGTAAAAATTGCTCGACAACCAGGTTCAACACGTGAGCCATACAAGACACGTGTGTGACATTGCCCCGGCGAAGGGCCGCACCCAGGTTTGCAGCATTGTCGCACACGGCCTTCCCTGGTTTCAGGTCCAGTGGAGACAACCATTCATGAAATTGGTTCTCCAGAGCTGACCACAACTCCTCAGCTGTGTGACTCACATTTCCCAGACATTTCAATGTAAAAACCGCCTGATGACATTGAGCCCTACTGCCAGCATAGTAAGGAGGTGTGCAGGATCCCTTCTGCGCAGTTAGAAAGCTTGTGGCATGACCAGACAGGCTTTGGGTGCAGGTGGAAGACCGAGAGGAGGTTGAGGAGGCAGAAGCAGTGGAGGAACTTTGACATAAAGAGGATTGACGCACAACTCGTGGGGATGGCAAGACTTGGACAGCAGCCCCTTGTCCTGCTGTCACCATAGTTACCCAGTGCCCAGTCAGCGACATGTAACGCCCCTGTCCATGCCTACTCGTCCAAGTGTCTGTGGTGAAATGCACCCTGTCACACACAGAGTTTCTCAAAGAAGCGGTGATGTTGTGTGCGACATGCTGGTGGAGCGCAGGCAAACCTTTCTTTGAGAAGTAGTGCCGACTGGGCATCTGGTACTGGGGCACTGCGACGGACATAAGGTCTCGAAAATCCTCTGTGTCCACCAGGCGGAAAGGCAGCATTTCTGTAGCCAAGAGCTTGCAGATGGTGAAATTCAACCTCTTAGCTTTCTCATGGCTAGGAGGAAATGGTCTTTTACTTGTCCACATCTGAGGGACCGAGGGCTGGCTATTGTGCTTAGACGGGGTTGATAAGGGTGTCCCCGGCAAACTGCCGGTCTGTGAGGAAGATGCAGGCGGACATGTTAGGTTGCTTTGATCCAAAGGTGGTGCTATCGATGTCGGACAGCGCTCAACACCAGCTGGTGTTACCACCTCCAAAGAAAATGATGACCTGCCAATCACGCTGGCTGTTGCGGGTAAAGAGGTGGCAGGTCTGCGCCCCAAAACAGGTGTGACTGCTGTCCCCCCAGTCACAGAGGATGAAGAGGCCGCGGATGCACAAGATATGGCAGACGGTGATTGGCCCGGCCGGCTAGGCCGCATTGTAGCACACTGAGCTTCCCACTGCAACTTATGCTTCATGTCCATGTGCCGGTTCATGCATGAAGTACTCAAACTATGTATTTTTTGGCCTCTACTTAGCTTTTGCTGACAAATGTTACAGATAACACGAGTTGGGTCATCTTTATCGATCTGAAAAAATGCCCAGGCTATGCAAGGCTTAGCACCCATGCGACCTGAAGAGCCACCACGACTTGTGGTGAGAGGCAGAGTTGTGTTTGAGGATGCAGTTGTTGACGTGCTTCCAGTACTACGTCTCTGTCCAGGAAGGCGCAACCTGACCTCGTCGTCACTAGCATCTTCCTCCACCTCCTCTGCTGACCTCATCTTTTGGCTGACTGTGGGTTGACAGTAAGTGGGATCTCCGACCTCATCATCATCACCCTGTGCGTTATCACACCCGTCGTCCTCAGAGCCAACCTGTTCCTGCCCTGACAAAAAACTAAAGTTGTCGCTCCAATCAGGTATTCGAGTCTTATCATCGTCTTCCTCATTGTCTCCACCAACAGGAGTTACAGTTTGGGAATGAGGGTCTACATTATGGTCAGAACCTTCTGCGTCTGGTCCTGGATCCGACTCATAAAGATTCTGGGCATCAGTGCAGATCATTTCCTCGTCTGGATTCACAGAAGCGCTGGAGTCGACCTCTGATTCCCAGGCTATAGCATGAGTAAACAGCTCTGCAGACTCAACCATCTGTTCTACCTCATACTCAGACGGGCAGCTGGAGATTTGGGAGCTGTGAGGAAGCAAGTGCGATTTGGGTGACACCTTTGAGGACTGGAGTATTTGTGATGTTGAAGTTGATGTGGAGGTGAGCCCACTTAAAGGAGCACTTGATATCCGTTGAAGCACCTGCTGTTTTTGTGCCTCATCTGGAATTTGTAGCGATTGGCGTGGCCGTAAGAAAGGGATCTTATCACATTGTCCGCTAAAAGAAGTAGACATTTTAGTTTGGCTGGAAGATGGTCTTTCTTCTGCAGATGTTACTGTTGCTTTAACACCTACCCCACGGACACAACCTTTTTTCCCCTTCCCAACACGCCTATTCCCCTTTCCACCAGCAGCAGGCCTTTTTCCACTCATTTTAGTGGTTAACTAATTCACAACTCTGGAGTTGTTTGCACAAAAAAACAATGGATGGTAACCGAGCAGAGCTGAGTGGCCAAACTGTGGTATTAGGCCAAAACTATTGGCTGGGTTAGATGCAGAAGAAAATTATTTTGAATTTGCAACCTGATGGAGGTCAGTATAGATGGACTAATACAAATAGTCCCACACACTGCTAGAAGCCCAAATATTTTTTCAGAGGTACTGTAGATGCAGATAAAAATTATTTTTAATTTGCAACCTGATGGAGGTCAGTATAGATGGACTAATAGACCAAGTCCCACACACTGCTAGAAGCCCAAATATTTTTTCAGAGCTAGATGCAGAAAAAAATTATTTTTAATTTGCAACCTGATGGAGGTCAGTATAGATGGACTAATAGACCAAGTCCCACACACCGCTAGAAGCCCAACTATTTTTTCAGAGCTAGATGCAGAAAAAAATTATATTCAATTTGCAACCAGCTGGAGGTCAGTATAGAAGGACTAATAGAACCAGTCCCACACACTGCTAGAAGCCCAAATATTTTTTCAGAGCTAAATGAAGAAAAAAATTATTTTTAATTTGCAACCTGATGGAGGTCAGTATAGATGGACTAATAGACCAAGTCCCACACACTGCTAGAAGCCCAAATATTTTTTCAGAGCTAGATGCAGAAAAAAAATATTTTTAATTTGCAACCTGATGGAGGTCAGTATAGATGGACTAATAGACCAAGTCCCACACACCGCTAGAAGCCCAAATATTTTTTCAGAGCTAGATGCAGAAAAAAATTATTTTTAATTTGCAACCTGATGTAGGTCAGTATAGATGGACTAATAGACCAAGTCCCACACACTGCTAGAAGCCCAAATATTTTTTCAGAGCTAGATGCAGAAAAAAATTATTTTTAATTTGCAACCTGATGGAGGTCAGTATAGATGGACTAATAGACCAAGTCCCACACACCGCTAGAAGCCCAAATATTTTTTCAGAGCTAGATGCAGAAAAAAATTATTTTTAATTTGCAACCTGATGGAGGTCAGTATAGATGGACTAATAGACCAAGTCCCACACACTGCTAGAAGCCCAAATATTTTTTCAGAGCTAGATGCAGAAAAAAATTATTTTTAATTTGCAACCTGATGGAGGTCAGTATAGATGGACTAAAAGACAAAGTCCCACACACCGCTAGAAGCCCAACTATTTTTTCAGAGCTAGATGCAGAAAAAAATTATATTCAATTTGCAACCTGCTGGAGGTCAGTATAGAAGGACTAATAGAACAAGTCCCACACACTGCTAGAAGCCCAAATATTTTTTCAGAGCTAAATGAAGAAAAAAATTATTTTTAATTTGCAACCTGATGGAGGTCAGTATAGATGGACTAATAGACCAAGTCCCACACACTGCTAGAAGCCCTAATATTTTTTCAGAGCTAGATGCAGAAAAAAATTATATTCAGTTTGCAACCTGATGGAGGTCAGTATAGATGGACTAATAGAATGATGCTATGCCCAAAAGATTTTACTTCACTAGGTGCAGTAAAAAAATTGGTATTCTATACACAGGTGTTATATCTTGCAACACAGATAGGCTACTCCACTGACTAACACACTCTGCAATAGGCCAAAAACGATTAGCTTTGCTAGATTCAGCCAAATTCTGTGAAAAAAACTTGCACAGCACTGGCACAGACCTGCCTGGCAAAAACTGATAGGAACTCATGTAACCTAGTCCTGAAAAGGACTCCAATTACAATTAGTCTTTACTCCCACAACCTATCTATTTAAGAGCACAGACCTCCCTGATAAAAGTCGTAGGAAATGCTGTAACCTAGTCCTTAAAAGGACTGCAATCACAACTATTCCCTACTCCCAAGCTATCTGTATATTTGTGCGAAAATTGGCTTGAAATTAACAAGGTATAGCGCACACAGCAACAGCGGTGCCGTCTAACACGCATCTGCAGCAGTGAGAAAATGGTGTCGACGGGGAAAATGGCTTGGTCTTATAGGGCAAGGACATGTGACATACACTGCCAATGACACATGCCCTTGCTTGTGTGAAAAAAAGCACTTCGCTCCGTGTGTGCGCTGCTGATAGGCTGACAGATTGCACCTCCCCACTGCAAATGCGGGAAAGAGAAAAAAAATGGAGATCTTCATTGTTCCTGCAGATATCCATCCCCTGCCCCTCCCCCCACCCCGCTGTACACTCAAACTGTGTATTAACATTAATTTTCATCATTACTGAGAAAAAATCCAGTTATGATTTTGGTGCACGAACAGTTATCGAACATAACCACGAACAGCCGAATTTTTCTCAAATTGTTCGTGTTCGCCGAACGGCTCGAACACCGCCCAAAACAGCTCGAATTTGAGATTGGCGAACAGTTCGAGTAGAACAACGCTCATCTCTACGAGAGAGTTCAGAAGCTCCTTTCGAACAAGGGGTCCTATGTGAAAATGTAACATCACCTAGAATAAAGTTTTGAGTTGAAAACTGTTTGATTTCAGTTTCTAATAACCTGCTAATGCTTATAATTTCAAAAATGACCATTTTTTTCGTCTTTATTAAAATGAAAAGGTTGATCGAAAAGTTTGGGGGATCTAAGAGTGTGGCAACCCAGTAGTCATGATTACTTTGAATTCTGACAATATGAGGGTCATGTTGCAGGTAGTGCAGCAAGAAGGCACTTATGTGTCTTGCCCATCTCGGAGCCCCAAAATTATTTTCCGGGCTAGATGCAGCTAAAAATTATTATTAATTTTAAATCTGGTGGAGCTTAGTATAGATGGCCTTATAGAATCAGTGCTGCACACTGCTACAAAGCCCAAATTATTTTCCAGTCAAGATACAGATAAACATGATTAGTAATTTTAAATCTGGTGGAGCTTATTATAGATGGCCGAATAGAATCAGTGCTGCACACTGCTACAAAGCCCAAATTATTTTCCAGCCAAGATACAGATAAACATGATTAGTAATTTGAAAGCTTAAAACGGTTGGTAGGGTGATTTTAACCAATCATCAAGCTTTTACTCTCCCCAGGATGACACAGGGGCAGAAAAGTCATTTCGGATCCATGATGTGTTCATCTTTATGAACGTAAGTCTGTCTACATTATCAGTGGAGAGCCGTGTGCGCTTATCTGTCAGCACACCACTAGCAGTGCTGAACACACGTTCAGACAGAACGCTGGCTGCGGGGCATGACAAGATCTCCAAGGCGTAAGTGGCTAGCTCCGGCCATTTATCCAGATTGGAAGCCCAAAAAGAGCAAGGGTCCAGTGACACAGTCATGGCTTCAATGTTTACTTGGAGATACTCCTGTACCATCGTCTCTAGGCGTTGACTATGTGTCAGACTTCCTGTCTCCTGTGGCCTTGCAAAGGATGGGCTAAAAAAGTGGTGAAATGATTCCGCAAAATTGATGTTACCAGCAGATACTGTGGTTCTGTTACGGTTTGAGTGCTGAACACTTGACGGTCCCACGGTTGGCAAATTGGAACTGTGAGATTCACTACGTGCACCACTGGTGTTTTGTGGAAAAGCACATGTAAGATTCTGCAACAGTCTCTGCTGATACTCCTGCATGCGTGCATCCCTTTCTATGGCAGGAATTATTTCTGAAAATTTACTTTTGTACCGGGGATCTAACAGTGTGGCAACCCAGTAGTCAGGATTATATCTAATTCTCACAATTCGAGGGTCATGTTGCAGGTAGTGCAGCAAGAAGGCACTCATGTGTGTTGCGCATCCAGGAGCACCAAGTCCCTGTTGTGTTGGTGGCGAGGTAACAATCATGCTTCCTTCCTCTGTCCTCTCCCCCCAACCTCGCACAGCAGAAATGTGATCAAGGTCTCCCTCATCTGATGAGTCTTCCATCAGTTCGTCCTCCACTACTTCCTGGGCTCCTGCACCTTCCTCACTAGTTTGACTGCTACCATGCGCCCGGGTAAAACCATCTCCCCCACCCTCACATGCCTGCCGCCTTGGTGCTGCCGACCGTCTGGACCTTGCAGATGTTAGCCCTTCCGCATACAACTCCTCCTCCTCTACTTCCTCCACCTCCTCTTGTGCCACCACCTGACTCCGAATTCTGTTTAACATGTGCTCCAGCATGTAAATCACCGGAATAGTCATGCTGATAATGGCATCGTCAGCACTAAACATCTTCGTCGCCATTTCAAAACTGTGCAGAAGGGTGCATAGGTCCCTGATCTGAGACCACTCCTCCAGCGTGATTTGCCCCACCTCTGGATCTCGTTGGCCCAGGCTATACGTCAGAACGTATTGCACCAGGGCTTGTCGGTGCTGCCACAGTCGCTGCAACATGTGCAGAGTTGAATTCCACCGGGTAGGCACATCGCATTTTAACCGGTGAAGTGGCAGGCCCAACGACTTCTGTAGAGATGTAAGTCGCTGAGCTGCGGGATGCGAATGGCGGAAGTGAGCACACAGTGACCGTGCCCTCTGCAGAAGGCCATCTAGTCTGGGATAGTGGGCTAAAAATTGCTGGACAACCAGGTTCAACACTTGAGCCATACAAGGCACGTGTGTGACATTGCCCCGGCGAAGGGCCGCACCCAGGTTTGCAGCATTGTCGCACACGGCCTTCCCTGGTTTCAGGTCCAGTGGAGACAACCATTCATGAAATTGGTTCTCCAGAGCTGACCACAACTCCTCAGCTGTGTGACTCACATTTCCCAGACATTTCAAAGTAAAAACCGCCTGATGACGTTGAGCCCTACTGCCAGCATAGTAAGGAGGTGTGCAGGATCCCTTCTGCGCAGTTTGAAAGCTTGTGGCATGACCAGACAGGCTTTGGGTGCAGGTGGAAGACCGAGAGGAGGTTGAGGAGGCAGAAGCAGTGGAGGAACTTTGACATAAAGAGGATTGACGTACAACTCGTGGGGACGGCAAGACTTGGACAGCAGCCTCTTGTCCTGCTGTTACCATAGTTACCCAATGCCCAGTCAGCGACATGTAACGCCCCTGTCCATGCCTACTCGTCCAAGTGTCTGTGGTGAAATGCACCCTGTCACACACAGAGTTTCTCAAAGAAGCGGTGATGTTGTGTGCGACATGCTGGTGGAGCGCAGGCACACCTTTCTTTGAGAAGTAGTGCCGACTGGGCATCTGGTACTGGGGTACTGCGACGGACATAAGGTCTCAAAAGTCCTGTGTGTCCACCAGGCGGAAAGGCAGCATTTCTGTAGCCAAGAGCTTGCAGATGGTCAAATTCAACCTCTTAGCTTTCTCATGGCTAGGAGGAAATGGTCTTTTACTTGTCCACATCTGAGGGACCGAGGGATGGCTATTGTGCTTAGACGGGGTTGATAAGGGGGTCCCCGGCAAACTGCCGGTCTGTGAGGAAGATGCAGGCGGACATGTTAGGTTGCCTTGATCCAAAGGTGGTGCTATCGATATCGGACAGCGCTCAACACCAGCTGGTGTTACCACCTCCAAAGAAAATGATGACCTGCCAATCACGCTGGCTGTTGCGGGTAAAGAGGTGGCAGGTCTGCGCCCCAAAACAGGTGTGACTGCTGTCCCCCCAGTCACAGAGGATGAAGAGGCCGCGGATGCACAAGATATGGCAGACGGTGGTTGGCCCAGCCGGCTAGGCCGCATTGTAGCACACTGAGCTTCCCACTGCAACTTATGCTTCATGTCCATGTGCCGGTTCATGCATGAAGTACTCAAACTATGTATTTTTTGGCCTCTACTTAGCTTTTGCTGACAAATGTTACAGATAACACGAGTTGGGTCATCTTTATCGATCTGAAAAAATGCCCAGGCTATGCAAGGCTTAGCACCCATGCGACCTGAAGAGCCACCACGACTTGTGGTGAGAGGCAGAGTTGTGTTGGAGGATGCAGTTGTTGACGTGCTTCCAGTACTACGTCTCTGTCCAGGAAGGCGCAACCTGACCTCGTCGTCACTAGCATCTTCCTCCACCTCCTCTGCTGACCTCATCTCTTGGCTGAGTGTGGGTTGACAGTAAGTGGGATCTCCAACCTCATCATCATCACCCTGTGCTTTATCACACCCGTCGTCCTCAGAGCCAACCTGTTCCTGCCCTGACAAAAACCTAAAGTTGTCGCTCCAATTAGGTATTTGAGTCTCATCATCGTCTTCCTCATTGTCTCCACCAACAGGAGTTACAGTTTGGGAATGAGGGTCTACATTATGGTCAGAACCTTCTGCGTCTGGTCCTGGATCCGACTCATAAAGATTCTGGGCATCAGTGCAGATCATTTCCTCGTCTGGATTCACAGAAGCGCTGGAGTCGACCTCTGATTCCCAGGCTATAGTATGAGTAAACAGCTCTGCAGACTCAACCATCTGTTCTACCTCATACTCAGACGGGCAGCTGGAGATTTGGGAGCTGTGAGGAAGCAAGTGCGATTGGGGTGACACCTTTGAGGACTGGAGTATTTGTGATGTTGAAGTTGATGTGGAGGAGAGCCCACTTAAAGGAGCACTTGATATCCGTTGAAGCACCTGCTGTTTTTGTGCCTCATCTGAAATTTGTAGCGATTGGCGTGGCCGTAAGAAAGGGATCTTATCACATTGTCCGCTAAAAGAAGTAGACATTTTAGTTTGGCTGGAAGATGGTCTTTCTTCTGCAGATGTTACTGTTGCTTTAACACCTACCCCACGGACACAACCTTTTTTCCCCTTCCCAACACGCCTATTTCCCTTTCGACCAGCAGCAGGCCTTTTTCCACTCATTTTGGTGGTTAACTAATTCACAACTCTGGAGTTGTTTGCACAAAAAAACAATGGATGGGAACCGAGCAGAGCTGAGTGGCCAAACTGTGGTATTAGGCCAAAACTATTGGCTGGGTTAGATGCAGAAAAAAATTATATTCAATTTGCAACCTGATGGAGGTCAGTATAGATGGACTAATAGAACAAGTCCCACACACAGCTAGAAGCCCAAATATTTTTTCAGAGGTAGATGCAGAAAAATTTTTTATTCAGTTTGCAACCTGATGGAGGTCAGTATAGATGGACTAATAGAACAAGTCCTACACACAGCTAGAAGCCCAAATATTTTTTCAGAGGTAGATGCAGAAAAAAAATATATTCAGTTTGCAACCTGATGGAGGTCAGTATAGATGGACTAATAGAGAAAGTCCCACACACTGCTAGAAGGCCAAATATTTTTTCAGAGCTAGATGCAGACAAAAAATTATTTTTAATTTGCAACCTGATGGAGGTCAGTATAGATGGACTAATAGAGAAAGTCCCACACACTGCTAGAAGGCCAAATATTTTTTCAGAGCTAGATGCAGAAAAAAATTATATTCAGTTTGCAACCTGATGGAGGTTAGTATAGATGGACTAATAGAACAAGTCCCACACACAGCTAGAAGGCCAAATATTTTTTCAGAGGTAGATGCAGATAAAAATTATTTTTAATTTGCAGCCTGATGGAGGTCAGTATAGATGGACTAATAGAGAAAGTCCCACACACTGCTAGAAGGCCAAATATTTTTTCAGAGCTAGATGCAGACAAAAAATTATTTTGAATTTGCAACCTGATGGAGGTCAGTATAGATGGACTAATAGAGAAAGTCCCACACACTGCTAGAAGGCCAAATATTTTTTCAGAGCTAGATGCAGACAAAAAATTATTTTTAATTTGCAACCTGATGGAGGTCAGTATAGATGGACTAATAGAGAAAGTCCCACACACTGCTAGAAGGTCAAATATTTTTTCAGAGCTAGATGCAGAAAAAAATTATATTCAGTTTGCAACCTGATGGAGGTTAGTATAGATGGACTAATAGAACAAGTCCCACACACAGCTAGAAGGCCAAATATTTTTTCAGAGGTAGATGCAGATAAAAATTATTTTTAATTTGCAGCCTGATGGAGGTCAGTATAGATGGACTAATAGAGAAAGTCCCACACACTGCTAGAAGGCCAAATATTTTTTCAGAGCTAGATGCAGACAAAAAATTATTTTGAATTTGCAACCTGATGGAGGTCAGTATAGATGGACTAATAGAGAAAGTCCCACACACTGCTAGAAGGCCAAATATTTTTTCAGAGCTAGATGCAGACAAAAAATTATTTTTAATCTGCAACCTGATGGAGGTCAGTATAGATGGAATAATAGAGAAAGTCCCACACACTGCTAGAAGGCCAAATATTTTTTCAGAGCTAGATGCAGATAAAAATTATTTTTAATTTGCAACCTGATGGAGGTCAGTATAGATGGACTAATAGAGAAAGTCCCACACACTGCTAGAAGGCCAAATATTTTTTCAGAGCTAGATGCAGAAAAAAATTATATTCAGTTTGCAACCTGATGGAGGTCAGTATAGATGGACTAATAGAAGAAGTCCCACACAGAGCTAGAAGCCCAAATATGTTTTCAGAGGTAGATGCAGAAAAAAATTATATTCAGTTTGCAACCTGATGGAGGTCTGTATAGATGGATTAATAGAACAAGTCCCACACACAGCTAGAAGCCCAAATATTTTTTCAGAGGTAGATGCAGAAAAAAATTATATTCAGTTTGCAACCTGATGGAGGTCTGTATAGATGGATTAATAGAACAAGTCCCACACACAGCTTGAAGCCCAATATTTTTTCAGAGCTAGATGCAGAAAAAATATTTATTCAGTTTGCAACCTGATGGAGGTCAGTATAGATGGACTAATAGAGAAAGTCCCACACACTGCTAGAAGGCCAAATATTTTTTCAGAGCTAGATGCAGACAAAAAATTATTTTTAATTTGCAACCTGATGGAGGTCAGTATAGATGGACTAATAGAGAAAGTCCCTTCACACTGCTAGAAGGCCAAATATTTTTTCAGAGCTAGATGCAGATATAAATTATTTTTAATTTGCAACCTGTTGGAGGTCAGTATAGATGGACTAATAGAGAAAGTCCCACACACTGCTAGAAGGCCAAATATTTTTTTAGAGCTAGATGCAGAAAAAAATTATATTCAGTTTGCAACCTGATGGAGGTCAGTATAGATGGACTAATAGAACAAGTCCCACACACAGCTAGAAGCCCAAATATTTTTTCAGAGGTAAATGCAGATAAAAATTATTTTTAATTTGCATCCTGATGGAGGTCAGTATAGATGGACTAATAGAGAAAGTCCCACACACTGCTAGAAGGCCAAATATTTTTTCAGAGCTAGATGCAGACAAAAAATTATTTTGAATTTGCAGCGCGATGGAGGTCAGTATAGATGGACTAATAGAGAAAGTCCCACACACTGCTAGAAGCCCAATATTTTTTCAGAGGTAGATGCAGAAAAAAAATATATTCAGTTTGCAACCTGATGGAGGTCAGTATAGATGGACTAATAGAGAAAGTCCCACACACTGCTAGAAGGCCAAATATTTTTTCAGAGCTAGATGCAGATAAAAATTATTTTTAATTTGCAACCTGATGGAGGTCAGTATAGATGGACTAATAGAGAAAGTCCCACACACTGCTAGAAGGCCAAATATTTTTTCAGAGCTAGATGCAGAAAAAAATTATATTCAGTTTGCAACCTGATGGAGGTCAGTATAGATGGACTAATAGAACAAGTCCAACACACAGCTGGAAGCCCAAATATTTTTTTAGAGGTAGATGCAGAAAAAAATTATATTCAGTTTGCAACCTGATGGAGGTCTGTATAGATGGATTAATAGAACAAGTCCCACACACAGCTAGAAGCCAAAATATTTTTTCAGAGGTAGATGCAGAAAAAAATTATATTCAGTTTGCAACCTGATGGAGGTCTGTATAGATGGATTAATAGAACAAGTCCCACACACAGCTAGAAGCCCAATATTTTTTCAGAGGTAGATGCAGAAAAAAATTATATTGAGTTTGCAACCTGATGGAGGTCAGTATAGATGGACTAATAGAACAAGTCCCACACACTGCTAGATGGCCAAATATTTTTTCAGAGCTAGATGCAGATATAAATTATTTTTAATTTGCAACCTGTTGGAGGTCAGTATAGATGGACTAATAGAGAAAGTCCCACACACTGCTAGAAGGCCAAATATTTTTTTAGAGCTAGATGCAGAAAAAAATTATATTCAGTTTGCAACCTGATGGAGGTCAGTATAGATGGACTAATAGAACAAGTCCCACACACAGCTAGAAGCCCAAATATTTTTTCAGAGGTAAATGCAGATAAAAATTATTTTTAATTTGCATCCTGATGGAGGTCAGTATAGATGGACTAATAGAGAAAGTCCCACACACTGCTAGAAGGCCAAATATTTTTTCAGAGCTAGATGCAGACAAAAAATTATTTTGAATTTGCAGCGCGATGGAGGTCAGTATAGATGGACTAATAGAGAAAGTCCCACACACTGCTAGAAGCCCAATATTTTTTCAGAGGTAGATGCAGAAAAAAAATATATTCAGTTTGCAACCTGATGGAGGTCAGTATAGATGGACTAATAGAGAAAGTCCCACACACTGCTAGAAGGCCAAATATTTTTTCAGAGCTAGATGCAGATAAAAATTATTTTTAATTTGCAACCTGATGGAGGTCAGTATAGATGGACTAATAGAGAAAGTCCCACACACTGCTAGAAGGCCAAATATTTTTTCAGAGCTAGATGCAGAAAAAAATTATATTCAGTTTGCAACCTGATGGAGGTCAGTATAGATGGACTAATAGAACAAGTCCAACACACAGCTGGAAGCCCAAATATTTTTTTAGAGGTAGATGCAGAAAAAAATTATATTCAGTTTGCAACCTGATGGAGGTCTGTATAGATGGATTAATAGAACAAGTCCCACACACAGCTAGAAGCCCAAATATTTTTTCAGAGGTAGATGCAGAAAAAAATTATATTCAGTTTGCAACCTGATGGAGGTCTGTATAGATGGATTAATAGAACAAGTCCCACACACAGCTAGAAGCCCAATATTTTTTCAGAGGTAGATGCAGAAAAAAATTATATTGAGTTTGCAACCTGATGGAGGTCAGTATAGATGGACTAATAGAATAAGTCCCACACACTGCTAGAAGCCCAAATATTTTTTCAGAGCTAGATGCAGAAAAAAATTATATTCAATTTGCAACCTGATGGAGGTCAGTATAGATGGACCAATAGAATGATGCTATGCCCAAAAGATTTTACTTCACTAGGTGCAGTAAAAAAATTGGTATTCTATACACAGGTGGTATATCTTGCAACACAGATAGGCTACTCCACTGACTAACACACTCTGCAATAGGCCAAAAAGGATTAGCTTTCCTAGATTCAGCCAAATGCTGTGAAAAAAACTTGCACAGCACTGGCACAGACCTGCCTGGCAAAAACTGATGTAACCTATTTAAGAGCACAGACCTGCCTGATAAAAGTCGTAGGAAATGCTGTAACCTAGTCCTTAAAAGGACTGCAATCACAACTATTCCCTACTCCCAAGCTATCTGTAGATTTGTGCGAAAATTGGCTTGAAATTAACAAGGTATAGCGCACACAGCAACAGCGGTGCCGTCTAACACGCAGCTGCAGCAGTGAGAAAATGGTGGCGATGGGGAAAATGGCTTGGTCTTATAGGGCAAGGACATGTGACATACACTGCCAATGACACATGCCCTTGCTTGTGTGAAAAAAAGCACTTCGCTCCGTGTGTGCGCTGCTGATAGGCTGACAGATTGCACCTCCCCACTGTAAATGCGGGAAAGAGAAAAAAAAATGGAGATCTTCATTATTCCTGCAGAGATCCATTCCCTGCACCTCCCCCCACCCCGCTGTACACTGAAACTGCGTATTAACATTAATTTTCATCATTACTGAGAAAAAATCCAGTTATGATTTTGGTGCACGAACAGTTATCGAACATAACCTCGAACAGCCGGATTTTTCTCAAATCGTTCGTGTTCGCCGAACGGCTTGAACACCGCCCAAAACAGCTCGAATTTGAGATTGGCGAACAGTTTGAGTCGAACAACGCTAATCTCTAGTCTCTATGAATAGGAATTCCTAAGTATTTGATACCTTGTGAGGGCCAGGCAAAGGGAAAGTTGGACTGGATGGAATCCTCTATGGATTTGGGGAGGGAGACATCGAGGGCCTCAGACTTCGCTGCATTGATTTTAAAATTTGACCATGTAACAAAGTGATCTATTTCAGCCATAACAGCAGGGATGGATATATGTGATTGAGTGATATATACTAGGACATCATCAGCAAATAGAGAGCACTTGTACTCGGTGCCTCCCACCTCAATCCACCTAATATTGGGGTTATGGCGAATTGATCAGAGCAGGTGCTCCGTCACTAGGATGTATAAGAGAGGGGACAGAGGACATCCCTGCCTTGTCCCATTGGTGATTGTGAAAGGTGATGAAAATGTTCTGACGCGCCCCCTGGGCCTTGAGACACCCGGAGCCGGACCCTTTTTGGTGGATGCTGGTGGTTGTAGTCTCCGTGGCGGCGACCCGGTTCCGTGGCTCAGGGCGGTCAAACCAGTGGCGAAACTATTTATGTGGTTTTGATGTTTAAATGTCCGACTACGCCACCTGTGGATTGCGGTCAGAGTGAACCGCCACTGCAGGGCAGACCGCTGAGGCTGGTGTTGTGGGTGCAGTAGAGCGTAGCAAAACTCCCACGGGAGGAGTATAGCCTCAGGGCAGTGTATGCGGAGGATAGGGGTGATGGTGCAGGGCAGCAGCTGTAACGACACGGAGTCAGTGATGCAGTCCAGGGCCTTTACTCACAGTTCTTATTATCCAGACCACTTCTGCAGGTAACGGCTGCCCACGTATTACTGTGCTCACTAGGTGAGGGGCTCAGACAACTCCCAGATAACTTTAGAGTGCTTCACAGGACCCCCTTTGTGTGTACTTTGTCTGGCCTTTCTTACCAACCCTTCTGTCCGGCTGCCTCGGGCCTCCTCTTGGTAAACTTGGCGCCAGTTTCCCTGACCCTATGTGGTGCCTTCCTAGCGGGTGTAGCGAGGGGCTGCGCCACATAAAATGTCACAGCCTCCGGTTTCTAGCTGAGGGTCGTTTCCCGCCTCCACTACTTTCGGGGACCGGTCTCCCCCTTTGGCCTGACCCCTTCACGCAGGTGGATTCGGGCGTGCGGTGGCGACTCGCCCGTCCGCACCCCTGGGATCCCTTCGTTCCTCGCTCCTCGAGCCTTCTCCGCTCCTCTTCCTTCCTTCTCCTTCTTCCAGGCCTGGGCCTAGATTACTAGGCTCGCCTCCGGAGCAAAGCTCATGCAGAGCCCCTGCTCCCTGCTCAGACTTCTCTGCACTGAACTAAGATGGTGGCCATCTTTTATACTCCCCTCTCAGTGCACCCAGGAACTGCTTCCTCCCTGCTCCTGCACTACAGGGTTCCCCTTCCTCAGTGTTCCCTCCCCCCACTCCAGCCAGGGAAAAGGACTGTCGTGCCCATCTCAGGGGCATATTGGTCGCCCTGCCCCACGGCAATGTGGTGTAATGCATGCAAGTGTCGGGTCCTGATCCACACTCCATCCTGACCTGAGAGTGATATATCACTCCTCTGGGTGAGGTGCAATACGTCTGTAGCAACCGAGCCCTCAGGGTGCTACAGTTCCATTTATCTTCAGCCTAGGTGACGTATTGCGATACAGGGCCGTGATTTTGGCTATAAAAGGGTCCCCTAGACCCCTACCCCAAGATTTTTAAGAGAATAATATATGGCGTGCCAGGGGACTCTATGGCATGCTTTCTCAGCATCCAACGAGAGTATCTAATTACAAATTTTTAACTGCATCTATCCCAGGAAATACTTTGTGCCTAGTAGCAGTGTCTGCTAGTCAGCGGATTATCCCGGCTGTTAAGCAAGCTACACCACCTGTAGTTTGGACACTTAATTTTTTCAAAGGAAATGCTTCGGGACCACAGGATACTCAGTGAAGAGCATCAGGAGGCACCCCAAGGCATAGGGGCTGGGACTGGCGGTAGGACGCCTTGCGGTGGACAGCTGAGCTCGATCCTTATAAAAGCTTTTTAACTGCAGCAGCTTTAGTGGACGCTACTGGAGCTGGAATTACGCGGCTGCTGACATGAGACTTGCCCTCCAATAGATCCTTGTAAAAGGATTTAAAGTGTATTCATTCAAATTAGAGAGACAATTTAAATTAAAAAGCTTAGAGCTGCCTCCACCACAGGGGGGCTCGCTCGACCCACCAGTGGACAGGCACCAGTATTGGGAGAGGGGGGCTGGCCGTCAGGGTCCACAGCGGCTCTGGCACAAACCCGGCAACACTGAGGTGGCACGGGCAGGAACGAACTGGCCGTGTCAGCTTCTCACTTTTTGGATTTTAGAAGGGCATGACATGCCTATTTCTGTGTCTCCCCCTCCTTTTACTCCTCCACCTCTTTTCTTTTCGCATTACTATATGTACTTGTCACTTTTCCATGTGTTAGTTATGTCTTCTGAGCAGTTTGTCAGCTTTTGGACACCTTTGAAGGTGTTTTCTATGTGTTTCTATATGTTTTTGTTTGCCTGGCATTGGTTTTAACGGTGTTCAAAGGTGTTCGACGAACAGTTCGACGAACAGTTCGGCGAACACACGGGTGTTCGACGAACCGAACTCGAACACTATGGGGGTGGCTCAACACTACTGACAATGCTGACAAGCTGACACTTATCAAAATGAACAAGGGCTGGATTGGGCCAGACTTCTCATCACCACCAAATGACAGCAGAGTAACAAAGTCAAATACACTGTGTTGTTTCGGGAGGTGTATTCTAATGCACCGCTTCACACCCACACATGGGTATACGGTTCCTCATTTCGGCTTTATTTTGCTCTTTTCCTTATCCTCAGCCTCCACCACCACTATACCACCAGGGTGACCATGTTTCGTTTTGCCAGTATTGCAAGTTCCTCCGTCCTTATTTTTGGCAGCTTTTGCTTGGAAGGCATAGGCAAAGACTATGGGAGACCCACTCCCCAATAAAGGGAATAATGTTTTTAATATGCTGTACTGCATGGCTCTTGTAAGGGGCATGAAAACCATCTTGTTAAGTTACTGCAACCTCCACATCTCTTCCAAGGGGCATTAAAACCGTCTTGTTAAGCTACTTCGACCTTCACCACTTTTCCAAGGGGCATTGATATTGTCGATTTATTCCACTGCGACCTCCACCATTCTTCCAAGGTGCATTAAAACCGTCTTGTTAAGATACTGTGACCTCCACGTCACTCTCAAGGGGCATTAAAACCATCTAGTTAAGCTACTGCGACCTCCACGTCTCTTCAAGGGGAATTAAAACAGTCTTGTTAAGCTACTGCAACCTCCACGTTTCTTCCAAGGGGCATTAAAACAGTCTTGTTAAGCTACTGCGACCTCCACCACTTTTCTAAGGGGCATTGATATTGTCTTTTTATTCCACTGCGACCGCCACCATTCTTCCAAGGGGCATTAAAACCGTCTTGTTAAGATACTGCGACCTCCACGTCTCTTCCAAGGGGCATTACAACCATCTTCTTAAGCTACTGCGACCTCCACGTCTCTTCCAAGGGGCATTAAAACCATCTTGTTAAGCTACTGCAACCTCCACATCTCTTCCAAGGGGCATTAAAACCGTCTTGTTAAGCTACTGCGACCTCCACCACTTTTCTAAGGGGCATTGATATTGTCTTTTTATTCCACTGCGACCGCCACCATTCTTCCAAGGGGCATTAAAACCGTCTTGTTAAGCTACTGCGACCTCCACCACTTTTCCAAGAGGCATTGATTTTGCCTATTTATTCCACTGCGACCTCCACCATTCTTCCAAGAGGCATTAAAAATGTTTTGTTAAGATACTGCGACCTCCACGTCTCTTCCAAGGGGCATTAAAACCATATTGTTAAGATGCTGCGACCTTCACGTCTCCTCCAAGGGGCATTTAAACCGTCTTGTTAAGCTGCTGCAACCTCCACGTCTCTTCAAGGGGCATTAAAACCGTCTTGTTAAGCTACTGCAACCTCCACGTCTCTTCCAAGGGGCATTAAAACCGTCTTGTTAAGCTACTGCGACCTCCACCACTTTTCCAAGGGGCATTGATATTGTCTTTTTATTCCACTACGACCTCCACCATTCTTCCAAGGGGCATTAAAACCGTCTTGTTAAGACACTGCGACCTCCATGTCTCTTCAAAGGGGCATTATAACCATCTTGTTAAGCTACTGCGACCTCCACGTCTCTTCCAAGGGGCATTAAAACCATCTTGTTAAGCTACTGCAACCTCCACATCTCTTCCAAGGGGCATTAAAACAGTCTTGTTAAGCTACTGCGACCTCCACCACTTTTCTAAGGGGCATTGATATTGTCTTTTTATTCCACTGCGACAGCCACCATTCTTCCAAGGGGCATTAAAACCGTCTTGTTAAGCTATTGTGACCTCCACCACTTTTCCAAGTGGCATTGATATTGTCTATTTATTCTACTGCGACCTCCACCATTCTTCCAAGAGGCATTAAAAATGTCTTGTTAAGATGCTGCGACCTCCACGTCTCTTCCAAGGGGCATTAAAACCGTCTGGTTAAACTACTGCAACCTCCACGTCTCTTCCAATGGGCATTAAAACCGTCTTGTTAAGCTACTTCGACCTCCACCACTTTTCCAAGGGGAATTGATATTGTTTTTTTATTCCACTGCGACCTCCCCCATTCTTCCAAGGGGCATTTAAACCATCTTGTTAAGATACTGCGACCTTCACGTCTCTTCCAAGGGGCATTTAAACCGTCTTGTTAAGCTACTGCTACCTCCACGTCTCTTCCAAGGGGCATTAAAACCGTCTTGTTAAGCTACTGCAACCTCCACGTCTCTTCCAAGGGGCATTAAAACCGTCTTGTTATGCTACTGCGACCTCCACCACTTTTCCAAGGGGCATTGATATTGTCTTTTTATTCCACTGCGACCTCCACCATTCTTCCTAGGGGCATTAAAACTGTCTTGTTAAGATACTGCGACCTCCACGTCTCTTCCAAGGGGTATTAAAATCATCTTGTTAAGCTACTGCAACCTCCACGTCTCTTCCAAGGGGCATTAAAACCGTCTTGTTAAGCTACTGCGACCTCCACCACTTTTACAAGGGGCATTGATATTGTCTTTTTATTCCACTGCGACCTCCACTATTCTTCCAAGGGGCATTTAAACCGTCTTGTTAAGCTACTGCGACCTCCACCATTTTTCAAAGACGCATTGATATTGCCTTTTTATTCCACTATGACCTCCACCATTCTTCCAAGGGGCATTAAAACCGTCTTGTAAAGATACTGCGACCTCCACGTCTCTTCCAAGGGGCATTAAAGCCGTCTGGTTAAGCTACTGCAACCTCCACGTCTCTTCCAAGGGGCATTAAAACCGTCTTGTTAAGCTACTGCGACCGCCACCACTTTTCCCAGGGTCATTGATATTGTCTTTTTATTCCACTGCGACCTCCACAATTCTTCCAAGGGGCATTAAAACCGTCTTGTTAAGCTACTGTGACCTCCACCGCTTTTTCAAGTGACATTAAAACCGTCTTGTTAAGCTTCTGCGACCTCCACCACTTTTCCAAGGGGCATTAAAACCATCTTGATAAGCTACTGCGACCGCCACGTCTCTTCCAAGGGGCATTAAATCCGTCTTGTTAAGCTACTGCGACCTCCACCACTTTTCCACGGGGCATTGATATTGTCTTTTTATTCCACTGCGACCTCCACAATTCTTCCAAGGGGCATTAAAACCATCTTGTTAAGCTACTGCAACCTCCACATCTCTTCCAAGGGGCATTTAAACCGTCTTGTTAAGCTACTGCGACCTCCACCACTTTTCTAAGGGGCATTGATATTGTCTTTTTATTCCACTGCGACAGCCACCATTCTTCCAAGGGGCATTAAAACCGTCTTGTTAAGCTATTGTGACCTCCACCACTTTTCCAAGTGGCATTGATATTGTCTATTTATTCCACTGCGACCTCCACCATTCTTCCAAGAGGCATTAAAAATGTCTTGTTAAGATGCTGCGACCTCCACGTCTCTTCCAAGGGGCATTAAAACCGTCTGGTTAAACTACTGCAACCTCCACGTCTCTTCCAATGGGCATTAAAACCGTCTTGTTAAGCTACTGCGACCTCCACCACTTTTCCAAGGGGCATTGATATTGTTTTTTTATTCCACTGCGACCTCCCCCATTCTTCCAAGGGGCATTTAAACCATCTTGTTAAGATACTGCGACCTTCACGTCTCTTCCAAGGGGCATTTAAACCGTCTTGTTAAGCTACTGCTACCTCCACGTCTCTTCCAAGGGGCATTAAAACCGTCTTATTAAGCTACTGCAACCTCCACGTCTCTTCCAAGGGGCATTAAAACCGTCTTGTTATGCTACTGCGACCTCCACCACTTTTCCAAGGGGCATTGATATTGTCTTTTTATTCCACTGCGACCTCCACCATTCTTCCTAGGGGCATTAAAACTGTCTTGTTAAGATACTGCGACCTCCACGTCTCTTCCAAGGGGTATTAAAATCATCTTGTTAAGCTACTGCAACCTCCACGTCTCTTCCAAGGGGCATTAAAACCGTCTTGTTAAGCTACTGCGACCTCCACCACTTTTACAAGGGGCATTGATATTGTCTTTTTATTCCACTGCGACCTCCACTATTCTTCCAAGGGGCATTTAAACCGTCTTGTTAAGCTACTGCGACCTCCACCATTTTTCCAAGACGCATTGATATTTCCTTTTTATTCCACTACGACCTCCACCATTCTTCCAAGGGGCATTAAAACCGTCTTGTAAAGATACTGCGACCTCCACGTCTCTTCCAAGGGGCATTAAAGCCGTCTGGTTAAGCTACTGCAACCTCCACGTCTCTTCCAAGGGGCATTAAAACCGTCTTGTTAAGCTACTGCGACCGCCACCACTTTTCCCAGGGTCATTGATATTGTCTTTTTATTCCACTGCGACCTCCACAATTCTTCCAAGGGGCATTAAAATCGTCTTGTTAAGCTACTGTGACCTCCACCACTTTTTCAAGTGACATTAAAACCGTCTTGTTAAGCTTCTGCGACCTCCACCACTTTTCCAAGGGGCATTAAAACCATCTTGATAAGCTACTGCGACCGCCACGTCTCTTCCAAGGGGCATTAAATCCGTCTTGTTAAGCTACTGCGACCTCCACCACTTTTCCACGGGGCATTGATATTGTCTTTTTATTCCACTGCGACCTCCACAATTCTTCCAAGGGGCATTAAAACCATCTTGTTAAGCTAGTGCGACCTCCACCACTTTTCCAAGGGGCATTAATATTGTCTTTTAATTCCACTGCAACCTCCACCATTCTTCCAAGGGGCATTAAAACCGTCTTTTTAAGCTACTGCGACCTCCACCACTTTTCCAAGGGGCATTAAAACCGTCTTGTTAAGCTACTGCAACCCCCACGTCTCTTCCAAGGGGCATAAAAACCGTCTTGTTAAGCTAATGGGACCTCCACCACTTTTCCAAGGGTCATTGATGTTGTCTTTTTATTCCACTGCGACCTCCACCAATCTTCCAACGGGCATTGCATTTCCTCCTTATTTTAGTCAGCTTTTGCTTTTCAATGCATAGGCGAACACTAAGGGAGACCCACTCCCCAATAATGGGTGGAAGGTTTTTGGTATGCTGTAATCCATGTCTTTTTCAAGGGGCATTGCAGTTCCTCATAATTTTTGGAAAGCCTTCCATTCACTGCTTAGGCCAACAGTGCACAAGAGACCCAGCTGCTATAAATGAAAAAAAAAACGGTTTAGTTAAGGCCCTCTGACCTTTATGTCACTTCCAAGGGGCATTGGAGTGCCTCGAAATTTTGTTAGGGATTGCACTCACTGCATGCCCTATAACTGTGTAGCCGAACAGCTCCTTTTGGTGCAGAAACATATCCTACAAGACATGTGTCATTGACTGGCCTGATATTGATGTGAATGGTCCCTGTTCCTCCTGCTCTTTCTCCTTTGCCACCACCTCATTCATCATTCATCACCTGAAGCTTTGTTTTAACGGGAGTTATAGAACTGGGATAGTAGCAGGAAAACATCTAGCAATCCTCAGAGGAGGTAGGATATGCGCCAAAACGCTGACCACCTCAGGCCAAGCCGCTACTACATACATGCGCTTGCATTCCAAGAAAACAAAGCAGACGCTAACTTCTATCATCATCATCATGCTCCTCACCTTGGCATTCTCAACTCCCCTGATGGAGAAACCAGGGCCCACCCGAGGAGTCTGGTTTTCTGGTGGGCTCATCCAATGCTGCCCAAAAGCAGGCCAGGCAAAGACAAGTGTGTCGGAAGTTCCCAGGAGAAATAAGGGCGGCTGGGGACTGTTTATGGACACCTTGCTGCCCCCTGGTGGCTGGGGACAGTGTGTGGATACCCGGCCGCGGGGCGGCAGGGGACCGAGTATGGACACCCGGCCGCCCGCTGGTGGCTGGGTACCGAGCGTGGACACCCGGCCGCCTGGCGGCTGGGGACTGAGTATGGATACGTTGCTGCCGAAGCAGCCATGAGGTAGTGGCCAGCTTCGGCCTCCTCCTAACTAAAAGGCCCCATTTCAAGTGCAAGCTAGCAGTATGGTATTGCAGCCTGGGGGTGGGTGGGTGTTTGGTTGCACACTTACGCTTGCATTCCAAGAAAACAAAGCAGATGCTAACTTCAGTCATCATCATCATGCTCTACACCTTGGCACTCTCAACTCCCCTGATGGAGAAGCCAGGGCCCACCGGAGGAGTCTGGTTCTCTGGTGGGCTCGTCCAATGCTGCCCTAAAGCAGGCCAGGCTAAGAAAAGTGTGGGGGAAGTTTGCAGGAGAAATAGGGGTGGCTGGGGACCATTTAGGGACACCCGCCGCCCCTAGGCGGCTGGGGACTGTGTGTGGACACCCGGCCGCGGGGCGGCTGGGGACCGAGTATGGACACCCGGCCGCCTCCTGGTGGCTGGGGTCAGAGCGTGGACACCCAGCCGCCGGGCGACTGAGGACTGAGTATGGATACCTTGCTGCCGAAGCAGCCATGAGGTAGTGGCCAGCTTCGGCCTCCTCCAAACTAAAAGGCCCCATTTCAAGTGCAAGCTAGCAGTATGGAATCGTCGCCTTGGGGTGGCAGGTTGCACACTTATGCTTGCATTCCAAGAAAACAAAGCAGATGCTAACTTCTATCATCATCATCATGCTCCTCACCTTGGCACTCTCAACTTCCCTGATGGTGAAGCCAGGGCCCACAGGACGAGTCTGGTTCTCTGGTGGGCTCATCCAATGCTGCCCTAAAGCAGGCCAGGCTAAGAAAAGTGTGGGGGAAGTTCCCAGGAGAAATAGGGGCAGCTGGAGACCGTTTATGGACACCCGGCCGCCCCCTGGTGGCTGGGGACCAAGCGTGGACACCCGGCCGCCGGGCAGCTGGGGACTGAGTATGGATACCTCGCTGTCGAAGCAGCCATGAGGTAGTGGCCAGCTTTGGCCTCCTCCAAACTAAAAGGCCCCATTTCAAGTGCAAGCAAGCTAGCAGTATGGTATTGCAGCCTGGGGGTGGGTGGGTGGCAGGCTGCATACTTGCGCTTATATTGCAAGGACAATTGAACACTGCCCTGGGACATGGACTTGCACGGGGATAGTTGCAAGTCTGCATCTTCTGTTGCAACAAGGATCACTTCTGATGGGCACACTTTTAGGCAGTGATCTGGGTGTCAGATATGCTTCCAGGGGTCTTCCCCATGCTGTTCCCATGTTTTTTCAGCACTGTATGCATGTGTCACACAGCACATAGCCAAATAAGATTGTAAAATGTTTAAAAGACATTTCCCGGTGAATGCATTTGTCACGGTTGAAAACAATACAAAAGTGCAAAAACGCATAAAAAATGCAACTTGTGAACATAGACCAAGGTGTGGAGGAGTATTTTTGCTTTTGGTTATTTATTTTACCTTATACACAAGTCTTTACCCTGGAAAGGAAGTTCCTTAACATATTTCACAGGAAAACCGTTTCAGTTTCGTTTTTGAACGTTTTATTGTGAGCCCGTAAAAGTGGCTTAATACCTCTGACCACGTTGTTGACAGCAGTGACCTGGGGGTCAGAAATGCTTCCTGGGGCGATGCCCATGCTGTCCCCATGTCCTTTGAGCACTGTCACTATCGTTTTGGGCACTTTTTAGGCTTTCTACAGACTGCCGGGGGTGCTGCCGCAAAAATGCTTGGGTCTCCCATAGACTAACATTGGGCTCGTTGCTCGGGTCGAGCACCAGAGTATCACGATGAGCTCGGCCCGAGCTTCAAGCACCCGAGCATTTTAGTGCTCGCTCAACACTAATAATTATTAATGTTTTATTGTTTATATATATATTTTTGTAGATATTTTTTTTTATACTCATATAACTGTTGATTGCCACTCTCCTTGCGCTCTATACATTATTTAAACCTGACTTTTTAATCCAGAATCATATTTATTAAGAACTACTATGGTTCAAAACGCATCATCGTTTTTCATATTGCTCTTCATTTGATTTAACATATTTTTCCTTGCTCCCTCGTTTTTCATTTTTGCCATGTTTTTAATATGTTTGGAATAAATTCAATTTTTTTAATCTCATCAGGATTGCTGGATCAAATATCTCTCTCTCCAGTACTACTCCCAGGAACCAGCTGGGATCTTTAAGCTTAAAGGCCCCAGCTGGGATCTATAAAGTTTATAAAAAACAGTAAATTGAACTGCTCTTGTTATCCAGACCTTCTCTTTTTATAAACAGGTCCCCCACACAATATGATACCCCCACAGCTCTCCCACACAATGTAATGTTTCCACAGAGTCACACTCACTATGATGGCCCATACAACTCCTCACTAAATATAGTGGACCCCACAGCACTCCACACATTATGATATTCACACAGTCCCACATTGTATTATCTTCCACAGCTTCTCCACACAGTAGGATGTTCCCTCAGCCCCCACATCAGTATAATGGCCACACAGACCCCACTAAGCATGATCCTCCCTTACTTCCCCACAACTCCCCACAGTTTGTTGCATGCCTGCTAGCTAGCCTGCTATTGAAAAAAATGGCATCATGTCAGATGCCGGCCTCTGATTGGCCAGTGGCATATGTTTCAGTGCAGGGAGCTAGAGGGTCCCTGCGCAGCAATATACTTCAGCTAAATTTGCATCCTCAGAAGCACATCCAGCTGAAGTAGGTGCCGGAATTGGCGGGCCCCTCTCCCACACAGGTCTAGTAGCAGTTGCACCCTCTGCGACCACGATTGTTACGCCCCAGTGAATGATCCCCCCACAGCTCCCAGCACAGAAGGATAGTCCTGACAACTCCTCACACAAAATGATGCTTGCACAGTTCCTCACACAATATGAGGCTTTACACAACAGAATCAATCTAGTCATGTCATCCCACATGTTATGTTGAGACTCAGGTGCACAGGCTGAACGGTGAGAGAGGGTACCCTCTTCCAGCATTCAGCCAACTGCTCCCTCTTCCACCATCGATGAAATTGAGAAGCCCAGTGTAAGGTTCATGGTGCCATTTGGCACTGAACACTCCCAACTCATGGGTAGAACACCACAGTTTCCAGCCCATTGAAAGTTCTGGTACGTGAGTCGAACTGGAAAAAGCAAAGGGCCAGACGAGGGCCACGGGTCACACTTTCCCATGTCTGCTCTTTTGCAATGTTATTGCTCTTAAGATTTCAACTGTGTCAGCCTTAACCAAAAGAAACCTAAAGAGAGATGAAAGTGAAGACCCAGCCTGGTGTTCACTCTAGGTCAGGTGATGGGCATAAAGTATGAAATTAATGAAAAAAACAGTAAAAGAAAAAGCTAAAAAAATAAATAAAGCCACCACAAATCCAAATCAATACTTTAAGCTCCTCCTTCCCAGTTTAAATAAGTCATATGTCCAATAGATAATAATAGTTTCTACAGACAGGAGAACACAATTTAAAAGTTTTTTTTACTTGTCCCTTATGGTCATAAAAAAAAGGAAAATAGAAAATTATTTATTTTTTTCTTTTATGTCTTCATTTGATATTAGCACAATTTTTTTTAAAAAAGCTATAAAAAATTAGTCCCATATGTCATGGATATGAAAAAAACTGACGAGTGGAGTGTGTACATATTTCTGATTCTGAGGTAGTCTAAAACATCAGTATTTTAGTAGTTATATGACTTTAAATTCAGCTATTATGTGAATCATTTAGCATCAGAGCTTTTTTTTCTATTGTACAGCTGGGAACTCTTCTCACCTACCACTCAGTAAACAAAAAATGCATTGCACTTTATTTTATTCATGATGTAGTATTTGATAAGGTCTTTACTTTCTGAAAGAAACAAAAATACCTCAACTTGTTCAAGAAAAAGTAACTTTCATCTTTGCTTCTCATCTACAATTATTTTTTTTATAGCATGTCATTTTCAAACTATAAAAGGAGGCAATAAGCAGGATTGCATCCCATTATAAAAAAAGAAGAAAACTGAATGCTTCTTTGAAGTTAACTTGGACACATAACAGTAAAAAAATATTAAACTTTTCTTAACCTATTATGATGTAGGACACCTTCTGATATTTTATGAGCATTATCAAGTAATTAGGCTAGGTAAGTGAGTTTATAAGTATGAATAAGGAAAATGTATCATACTGTTTCCAATATTAATAAAAAGATGTATATATCTCTACATACAGTCGTAGCCAAAAGTTTTGGCATCCTTGAAAATGTTCCAGAAAATGATATATTTCTCTCAGAAAATTATTGCAGTCACACATGTTTTGTTATACACATATTTATTTATTTTGTGTGTATTGGAACAACACAAATAACTGAGAAAAAATGCAAACTGGACATAATTTAACACAAAATCCCAAAAATGGGCTAGACAAAATTGTGGGTAAACAACTTTGTTTCAAGCATGTGATGCTTGTTTGCACTCATCTGTGGCAAGTAATAGGTGTGGGCAAAATGAAAATCACACCTGAAACCAGATAAAAAGGGGAGAAGTTGACTAAATCTTTGCATTGTGTGTCTGTATGTACCACACTAAGCACAGAGAACAGAAAGAGGAGAAGAGAACTGTGTGAGGACTTGACAACCAAAATTGTTAAAAAATATCAACAATCTCAAGGTTACAAGTCCATCTCCAGACATATTGATATTCCTTTGTTCACCTCTGGCATTTATATCTGATTATACCGGAATCAATAGTCCCTGACAATGCTTCCCAGGCAAATGGGCAGCTTTGAAATGTAAGGTGCCAAGGCAGTATTCATGGGTGAGTGGCCACTGCGTTCCCACACCCTGGCACCCTACAAATAAATGGTGTCCCAGTTCCCATGTACTGTATGTGCAGTGTAGTTTCTGCCACTGACCTCCACTTTCGCCACGATCCCGGATCCAGGAACAGCACATTCAATAGTGGACACCTGGTTTAAGTTCATCTTTGCTGGACAGCTCATGTACAGCCATCTTTAATACGCAGTATCAGGCACAGCACCCTCTGTCACTTGCTTCCTCCACACAGAACATCTCACTTCTGTTCTCATGTTCAGCATGAGTTACCCCTAAGCTTGATCCTACTGTCAGCCCCAGGGTTTCCCAATCTGCCTCCGCAGTATGACTGAGATCCACAATGTTTCCCTCACATGGTTCCACACCCATCTTCGATATGGAACTGCACTTCATAGCCTTTGACTCGAGCCTTAGGCTTCGGACGTTGCAGGAATGTCCATAGGGAGTCCTGTGTGGCCAAATACAGCCAGAACATCTTTGCCCGCTGTAAGGCAGCGCTAGTCATCATCCTGGGGGATACTCGCTGCGCCGGGTCAATTAACGCACACCAGCCATATTTTTCGATATTTCACCAACCAGCAGTTTATTAATCTTCATAAGCTGCTTATCACACAGTCCATCTTAGTGCTCACCGGCATATTACACATATAACACCCCGGAGCCTTTCAACTAGCAGACAGGCCCTCTTGTCTTCAGTTACATCCCCCCGGCTAGGCACCAACATCAATGTCCATATCAATGTCCACAATAAACAGTGTTTTATCTTTCGCCGGGTTGTAGCTACTTCAGTCTGCTTTGTTCCGCCACCACTGTGGCTCTAAGGCTTACCACACGTGGTCTCCAGCCCTTATCCCCATCCAAGGCCACTGGCATCTCTCACACACACAGATCCAGGCTCTGCCCTCCAGGACGCTTATCCTCCAAAACCTCTGGCCCTCCAAGGCTTACTGGCATCGCTTACTGGCATCGCTTACACACACAAGGATCCAGGCTTCACCCTCCAGGAGTCCACCAAGCTTCGTCAGGCCTCACCAGGCCTCACACAGTGCCACACACACGGGGAACAGGCCTCACGCCTATCACACCCCTTGCACCACTGCACACACCTGTCTCAAATCACCAGGGTTTTTATATCCTATAGAAACAGCCACAGGACCTGTGCTTATCTCACAGTCACGTGTCCAGACCTTCTGTGAGCAAAAGGACCTGTGTGATGTCACAGTCATGTGACCAGTCAGCTGAGGGAGGTACATGGTCCGTCAAAACACACACTGAACCATTAAAGGGATGCCTGCTGCATCACATATCCCTCCCCCTGTTCAAACTTGTGGGGTTGAACACCTAATATACACAATGACATTCTAACCCCCAGTTCACACAGAGACTATGTACTTATCAATTGTGCTGTTCAGCCCCTGGAATATTAGTCAAAGACATTAGCCCATTCCTTAGGGACCTACCATTTGTCACTGTCACTGACTTTATCAAGTCACATTTCCGGGTCGTAACCTTGTCAGCGCTCCCCCACTCCCAGCGGTCAGTTGAAACCCTGTCAGGTCTCCCCCACTCCCAGCGGTCAGTCGAAACCCTGTCAGGTCTCCCCCGCTCCCAGCAGTCAATACAACAGTGCGACTCACATGTCCTTGTACCTAAGGTCAGGTTCGACTCCATATTGTCCCGTCCTCTATTGGGTCGTTTGTAGAGATGAGCGTTGTTCTACTCGAACTGTTCGCCAATCTCAAATTCGAGCTGTTTTGGGCGGTGTTCGAGCCGTTCGGCGAACACGAACAATTTGAGAAAAATTCGGCTGTTCGAGGTTATGTTCGATAACTGTTCGTGCACCAAAATCATAACTGGATTTTTTCTCAGTAATGATGAAAATTAATGTTAATACGCAGTTTGAGTGTACAGCGGGGTGGGGGGAGGGGCAGGGGATGGATCTCTGCAGGAACAATGAAGATCTCCATTTTTTTTTCTCTTTCCCGCATTTGCAGTGGGGAGGTGCAATCTGTCAGCCTATCAGCAGCGCACACACGGAGCGAAGTGCTTTTTTTCACACAAGCAAGGGCATGTGTCATTGGCAGTGTATGTCACATGTCCTTGCCCTATAAGACCAAGCCATTTTCCCCGTCGCCACCATTTTCTCACTGCTGCAGCTGCGTGTTAGACGGCACCGCTGTTGCTGTGTGCGCTATACCTTGTTAATTTCAAGCCAATTTTCGCACAAATATACAGATAGCTTGGGAGTAGGGAATAGTTGTGATTGCAGTCCTTTTAAGGACTAGGTTACAGCATTTCCTACGACTTTTATCAGGGAGGTCTGTGCTCTTAAATAGATAGATTGTGGGAGTAAAGACTAATTGTAATTGGAGTCCTTTTCAGGACTAGGTTACATGAGTTCCTATCAGTTTTTGCCAGGCAGGTCTGTGCCAGTGCTGTGCAAGTTTTTTTCACAGCATTTGGCTGAATCTAGCAAAGCTAATCCTTTTTGGCCTATTG
Organism: Phyllobates terribilis; assembly: GCF_046119375.1. Lineage (NCBI taxonomy): Eukaryota > Metazoa > Chordata > Amphibia > Anura > Dendrobatidae > Phyllobates > Phyllobates terribilis. Next base: position 292,509,596 of record NW_027362769.1, read on the forward strand.
CAGAGTGTGTTAGTCAGTGGAGTAGCCTATCTGTGTTGCAAGATATAACACCTGTGTATAGAATACCAATTTTTTTACTGCACCTAGTGAAGTAAAATCTTTTGGGCATAGCATCATTCTATTAGTCCATCTATACTGACCTCCATCAGGTTGCAAACTGAATATAATTTTTTTCTGCATCTAGCTCTGAAAAAATATTTGGGCTTCTAGCAGTGTGTGGGACTTGGTCTACTAGTCCATCTATACTGACCTCCATCAGGTTGCAAATTCAAAATAATTTTTTTCTGCATCTAACCCAGCCAATAGTTTTGGCCTAATACCACAGTTTGGCCACTCAGCTCTGCTCGGTTACCATCCATTGTTTTTTTGTGCAAACAACTCCAGAGTTGTGAATTAGTTAACCACCAAAATGAGTGGAAAAAGGCCTGCTGCTGGTGGAAAGGGGAATAGGCGTGTTGGGAAGGGGAAAAAAGGTTGTGTCCGTGGGGTAGGTGTTAAAGCAACAGTAACATCTGCAGAAGAAAGACCATCTTCCAGCCAAACTAAAATGTCTACTTCTTTTAGCGGACAATGTGATAAGATCCCTTTCTTACGGCCACGCCAATCGCTACAAATTCCAGATGAGGCACAAAAACAGCAGGTGCTTCAACGGATATCAAGTGCTCCTTTAAGTGGGCTCTCCTCCACATCAACTTCAACATCACAAATACTCCAGTCCTCAAAGGTGTCACCCAAATCACACTTGCTTCCTCACAGCTCCCAAATCTCCAGCTGCCCGTCTGAGTATGAGGTAGAACAGATGGTTGAGTCTGCAGAGCTGTTTACTCATGCTATAGCCTGGGAATCAGAGGTCGACTCCAGCGCTTCTGTGAATCCAGACGAGGAAATTATCTGCACTGATGCCCAGAATCTTTATGAGTCGGATCCAGGACCAGACGCAGAAGGTTCTGACCATAATGTAGACCCTCATTCCCAAACTGTAACTCCTGTTGGTGGAGACAATGAGGAAGACGATGATAAGACTCAAATACCTGATTGGAGCGACAACTTTAGTTTTTTGTCAGGGCATGAACAGGTTGGCTCTGAGGACGACGGGTGTGATAACGCACAGGGTGATGATGATGAGGTCGGAGATCCCACTTACTGTCAACCCACAGTCAGCCAAAAGATGAGGTCAGCAGAGGAGGTGGAGGAAGATGCTAGTGACGACGAGGTCAGGTTGCGCCTTCCTGGACAGAGACGTAGTACTGGAAGTACGTCAACAACTGCATCCTCAAACACAACTCTGCCTCTCACCACAAGTCGTGGTGGCTCTTCAGGTCGCATGGGTGCTAAGCCTTGCATAGCCTGGGCATTTTTTCAGATCGATAAAGATGACCCAACTCGTGTTATCTGTAACATTTGTCAGCAAAAGCTAAGTAGAGGCCAAAAAATACATAGTTTGAGTACTTCATGCATGAACCGGCACATGGACATGAAGCATAAGTTGCAGTGGGAAGCTCAGTGTGCTACAATACGGCCTAGCCGGCCGGGCCAATCACCGTCTGCCATATCTTGTGCATCCGCGGCCTCTTCATCCTCTGTGACTGGGGGGACAGCAGTCACACCTGTTTTGGGGCGCAGACCTGCCACCTCTTTACCCGCAACAGCCAGCGTGATTGGCAGGTCATCATTTTCTTTGGAGGTGGTAACACCAGCTGGTGTTGAGCGCTGTCCGACATCGATAGCACCACCTTTGGATCAAGGCAACCTAACATGTCTGCCTGCATCTTCCTCACAGACCGGCAGTTTGCCGGGGACACCCTTATCAACCCCGTCTAAGCACAATAGCCAGCCCTCGGTCCCTCAGATGTGGACAAGTAAAAGACCATTTCCTCCTAGCCATGAGAAAGCTAAGAGGTTGAATTTCACCATCTGCAAGCTCTTGGCTACAGAAATGCTGCCCTTCCGCCTGGTGGACACAGAGGATTTTCGAGACCTTATGTCCGTCGCAGTGCCCCAGTACCAGATGCCCAGTCGGCACTACTTCTCAAAGAAAGGTGTGCCTGCGCTCCACCAGCATGTCGCACACAACATCACCGCTTCTTTGAGAAACTCTGTGTGTGACAGGGTGCATTTCACCACAGACACTTGGACGAGTAGGCATGGACAGGGGCGTTACATGTCGCTGACTGGGCACTGGGTAACTATGGTGACAGCAGGACAAGGGGCTGCTGTCCAAGTCTTGCCGTCCCCACGAGTTGTGCGTCAATCCTCTTTATGTCAAAGTTCCTCCACTGCTTCTGCCTCCTCAACCTCCTCTCGGTCTTCCACCTGCACCCAAAGCCTGTCTGGTCATGCCACAAGCTTTCTAACTGCGCAGAAGGGATCCTGCACACCTCCTTACTATGCTGGCAGTGGGGCTCAATGTCATCAGGCGGTTTTTACATTGAAATGTCTGGGAAATGTGAGTCACACAGCTGAGGAGTTGTGGTCAGCTCTGGAGAACCAATTTCATGAATGGTTGTCTCCACTGGACCTGAAACCAGGGAAGGCCGTGTGCGACAATGCTGCAAACCTGGGTGCGGCCCTTCGCCGGGCAATGTCACACACGTGCCTTGTATGGCTCACGTGTTGAACCTGGTTGTCCAGCAATTTTTACCCCACTATCCCAGACTAGATGGCCTTCTGCAGAGGGCACGGTCGCTGTGTGCTCACTTCCGCCGTTCGCATCCCGCAGCTCAGCGACTTACATCTCTACAGAAGTCGTTGGGCCTGCCACTTCACCGGCTAAAATGCGATGTGCCTACCCGGTGGAATTCAACTCTGCACATGTTGCAGCGACTGTGGCAGCACCGACAAGCGCTGGTGCAATACGTTCTGACGTATAGCCTGGGCCAACGAGATTCAGAGGTGGGGCAAATCACGCTGGAGGAGTGGTCTCAGATCAGGGACCTATGCACCCTTCTGCACAGTTACGAAATGGCGACGAAGATGTTTAGTGCTGACGATGCCATTATCAGCATGACTATTCCGGTGATTTACATGCTGGAGCACATGTTAAACAGAATTCGGAGTCAGGTGGTGGCACAAGAGGAGGTGGAGGAAGTAGAGGAGGAGGAGTTGTATGCGGAAGGGCTAACATCTGCAAGGTCCAGACGGTCGGCAGCACCAAGGCGGCATGCATGTGAGGGTGGGGGAGATGGTTTTACCAGGGCGCATGGTAGCAGCCAAACTAGTGAGGAAGGTGCAGGAGCCCAGGAAGAAGTGGAGGACGAACTGATGGAAGACTCATCAGATGAGGGAGACCTTGATCACATTTCTGTTGTGCGAGGTTGGGGGGAGAGGACAGAGGAAGGAAGCATGATTGTTACCTCGCCACCAACACAACAGGGACTTGGTGCTCCTGGATGCGCAACACACATGAGTGCCTTCTTGCTGCACTACCTGCAACATGACCCTCGAATTGTGAGAATTAGAAATAATCCTGACTACTGGGTTGCCACACTGTTAGATCCCCGGTACAAAAGTAAATTTGCAGAAATTATTCCTGCCATAGAAAGGGATGCACGCATGCAGGAGTATCAGCAGAGACTGTTGCAGAATCTTACATGTGCTTTTCCACAAAATACCAGTGGTGCACGTAGTGAATCTCACAGTTCCAACTTGCCAACCGTGGGACCGTCAAGTGTTCAGCACTCAAACCGTAACAGAACCACAGTATCTGCTGGTAACATCAATTTTGCGGAATCATTTCACCACTTTTTTAGCCCATCCTTTGCAAGGCCACAGGAGACAAGAAGTCTGACACATAGTCAACGCCTAGAGACGATGGTACAGGAGTATCTCCAAGAAAACATTGAAGCCACGACTGTGTCACTGGACCCTTGCTCTTTTTGGGCTTCCAATCTGGATAAATGGCCGGAGCTAGCCACTTACGCCTTGGAGATCTTGTCATGCCCCGCAGCCAGCGTTCTGTCTGAACGTGTGTTCAGCGCTGCTGGTGGTGTGCTGACAGATAAGCGCACGCGGCTCTCCACTGATAATGTAGACAGACTCACGTTCATAAAGATGAACAAATCATGGATCCGAAACGACTTTTCTACCCCTGTGTCATCCTGGGGAGAGTAAAAGCTTTATGATTGGTTAAAATCACCCTACCAACCGTTTTAAGCTTTCAAATTACTAATCATGTTTATCTGTATCTTGACTGGAAAATAATTTGGGCTTTGTAGCAGTGTGCAGCACTGATCCTATTAGGCCATCTATACTAAAGCTTCACCAGATTTAAAATTAAAAATAATTTTTAGCTGCATCTAGATCGGAAAATAATTTTGGGGCTCCGAGATGCGCAAGGCACATAAGTGCCTTCTTGCTGCACTACCTGCAGCATGACCCTCATATTGTCAGAATTCGAAGTAATCATGACTACTGGGTTGCCACACTCTTAGATCCCCCAAACTTTTCGATCAACCTTTTCATTTTAATAAAGACCAAAAAAATGGTCATTTTTGAAATTATAAGCATTAGCAGGTTGTTAGAAACTGAAATCAAACAGTTTTCAACTCAAAACTTTATTCTAGGTGATGTTACATTTTCACATAGGACCCCTTGTTCGAAAGGAGCTTCTGAACTCTCTCGTCCATTGAATTTGTCAGGTTTTGGATGGTTTCTGCTTCAATTGTTTTGCATGAGGACAGAATACCCTCCCAGAGCTGTTGCTTAGATGTGAACTGCCTCCCGCCATCATAGACACTCCTTTTAATGATGCTCCAAAGGTTCTGAATGGGGTAGAGGTCAGGGGAGCATGGGGGTCACACCATAAGTTTGTCCCCTTTTATGCCCATATCAGCCAGAGATGCAGATGTTTTATGTGCAGCATGAGATGGTGCATTATCATGCAGAAAAATGATCTTGCTGTGAAATACACGGTTCTTCTTCTTGAACCATGGCAGGAAGTGCTGTTTGAGAAAATCCACATACATTATGGATTTCATCTTTAGCGCCTTCAGGGATCCTAAAGGGGCCGACAATCTCTCTCCCCATGATTCCAGCCCAAAACATTACTCCACCTCCTCCTTGTTGGCGCTGTAGCCGTGTTTGCGTGGGGTGTCCATCAAGCAGCCATCCTCCACTCCATCCATCTGGACCATCGAGCGCTGCATGGCACTCATCCGTGAACAAAACAGTTTTGAAATCAGTCTTCATATAATGTTTGGCCCACTGGAGCCGTTTCTGCTTGTGTGAAGTGGATAGAGGAGGTCAACAGGATGGCGCATGCACAGCTGCAAACCTCTGAAGGACCCTGCATCTTGTTGTTCGGGGGACGTTGGAGGCACAAGCAGCTTCAAAAACTTGTCTGCTGCTATGACAAGGCTTTTTTGCCGCTGCTCTTTCAACCTGACGTAATTGCCTGTAGGAAAGAGTCCTCAATTTGCCCTTATCAGCACGCACACGTGTGTACTGTGAATCAGCTACATACTTCTTGATTGCCAAGACACTTCATCCTGATCATCGCACAATGTTGATTGTAGTCATGCCTTGACCTAAACACTCCACAATTTGTTGCTTCTCAGCAGCCGACACATCCTTTTTCTTTCCCATTTTGGCAGAAAATGTAGGCTGCTTAATAATGTGAGAGAGCCTTCTTAAGTAGTCTTGCCTTTCATTGGACACACCTGCCAAACTAATTAGCACAGGTGTCTGCAATTGCTTACAGTGATATAAAGAGCCCTGACACACATCACCATCAATGAGTTTAACTGACAAACAAACAAATTCTTCCCTTATCACTCCTAAACACTTTTTGTATAATAATTTGGAACGCAGTGTACATGTGCTTTTCCACAAAACACCAGTGGTTCACGTAGTGAATCTTACAGTTCTAACTTGCCAACCGTGGTCTGTATGGAGTTGTTCAATAAAGGGCCCAAAATTAAGATAACATAGATGGGAGAGGTCTCTATGAATAGGAATTCCTAAGTATTTGATACCCTGTGAGGGCCAGGCAAAGGGAAAGTTGGACTGGATGGAATCCTATATGGATTTGGGGAGGGAGACATCGAGGGCCTCAGACTTCGCTGCATTGATTTTAAAATTTTACCATGTAACAAAGTGATCTATTTCAGCCATAACAGCATGGATGGATATATGTGATTGAGTGATATATACTAGGACATCATCAGCAAATAGAGAGCACTTGTACTCGGTGCCTCCCACTTCAATCCACCTAATATTGGGGTTATGGCGAATTGATGAGAGCAGGTGCTCCGTCACTAGGATGTATAAGAGAGGGGACAGAGGACATCACTGCCTTGTCCCATTGGTGATTGTGAAAGGTGATGAAAATGTTCTGACGCACCCCCTGGGCCTTGGGACACCCGGAGCCGGACCCTTTTTGGTGGATGCTGGTGGTTGTAGTCTTCGTGGCGGCGACCCAGTTCCGTGGCTCAGGGCGGTCAAACCAGTGGCTGAACTATTTATGTGGTTTTCATGTTTAAATGTCCGACTACGCCACCCGTGGATTGCGGTCAGAGTGAACCGCCGCTACAGGGCAGACCACTGAGGCTGGTGTTGTGGGTGCAGCAGAGCGTAGCATAACTCCCCACGGGAGGAGTATAGCCTCAGGGCAGTGTATGCGGAGGATGGGGGTGATGGTGCAGGGCAGCAGCAGTAACGACACGGAGTCAGTGATGCAGTTCAGGGCCTTTACTCACAGTTCTTATTATCCAGACCACGTCTGCAGGTAACGGCTGCCCACGTCGTACTGTGCTCACCAGGTGAGGGGCTCAGACAACTCCCAGATAACTTTGGAGCACTTCACAGGACCCCCTTTGTGTGTCCTTTGTCTGGCCTTTCTTACCAACACTTCTGTCCGGCTGCCTCGGGCCTCCTCTTGGTAAACTTGGCGCCAGTTTCCCTGACCCTATGTGGTGCCTTCCTAGCGGGTGTAGCGAGGGGCTGCGCCACATAAAATGTCAGAGCCTCCGGTTTCTAGCTGAAGGTCGTTTCCTGCCTCCACTAGTTCGGGGACCGGTCTCCCCCTTTGGCCTGACCCCTCCACGCAGGTGGATTCGGGCGTGCGGTGGCGACTCGCCCGTCCGCACCCCTGGGATCCCTTCATTCCTCGTTCCTGGAGCCTTCTCCGCTCCTCTTCCTTCCTTCTCCCTCTTCCAGGCCTGGGCCTCTGTTACTAGGCCCGCCTCCGGAGCAGAGCTCATGCAGAGCCCCTGCTCCCTGCCACTTCTGCTCAGACTTCTCTGCACTGAACTAAGATGGTGCCCACCTTTTATACTCCCTTCTCAATGCACCCAGGAACTGCTTCCTCCCTGCTCCTGCACTACAGGGTTCCCCTTCCTCAGTGTTCCCTCCCCCCACTCCAGCCAGGGACAGGGACTGTCGTGCCCATCTCAGGGGCATATTGGTCGCCCTGCCCCACGGCAATGTGGTGTAATGCATGCAGGTGTCGGGTCCTGATCCACACTCCATCCTTACCTGAGAGTGAGATATCACACCTCTGGGTGAGGTGCAATATGTCTGTAGCAACCGAGCCCTCAGGGTGCTACAGTTCCATTTATCTTCAGCCTAGGTGACGTATTGCGATACAGGGCCGTGATTTTGGCTATAAAAGGGTCCCCTAGACCCCTACCCCAAGCTTTTTAAGAGAATCATATATGGCGTGCCAGGAGACTCTATGGAATGCTTTCTCAGCATCCAACGAGAGTATCTAATTACAAATTTTTAACTGCATCTAGCCCAGGAAATACTTTGTGCCTAGTAGCAGTGTCTGCTAGTGAGCGGATTATCCCGGCTGTTAAGCAAGCTGCACCACCTGTAGTTTAGACACTTAATTTTTTCAAAGGAAATGCTTCGGGACCATGGGATACTTAGTGAAGAGCATCAGGAGGCACCCCAAGACATAGGGGCTGGGACTGGCAGTAGGATGCCTTGCGGTGGACAGCCGAGCTCGATCCTTATAAAAGCTTTTTAACTGCAGCAGCTTTAGTGGACGCTACTGGAGCTGGAATTACCGCGGCTGCTGGCATGAGACTTGCCCTCCAATAGATCCTTGTAAATGGATTTAAAGTGTATTCATTCAAATTAGAGAGACAATTTAAATTAAAAAGCTTAGAGCTGCCTCCACCACAGGGGGGCTCGCTCGACCCACCAGCGGACAGGCACCAGTATTGGGAGAGGGGGGCTGGCCATCAGGGTTCACCGCGGCTCTGGCACAAACCCGGCGACACGGAGGTGGCACGGGCAGGAGCGGACTGGCCGTGTCGGCTTCTCACTTTTTGGATTTTAGAAGGGCATGACATGCCTATATCTGTGTCTCCCCCTCCTTTTACTCCTCCAATTCTTTTATTTTCGCATGACTATATGTACTTGTCACTTTTCCATGTGTTAGTTATGTCTTCTGAGCAGTTTGTCAGCTTTTGGACACCTTTGAAGGTGTTTTCTATGTGTTTCTATGTGTTTTTGTTTGCCTGCCATTGGTTTTAACGGTGTTCGACGGTGTTCGACGAACAGTTCGACGAACAGTTCGGCGCACACACGGGTGTTCGACGAACCGAACCGAACTCGAACACTACGGGGGTGGCTCAACACTAGTAAAGACTAATTGTAATTGCAGTCCTTTTCAGGACTAAGTTACATCAGTTCCTATCAGTTTTTGCCAGGCAGGTCTGTGACAGTGCTGTGCAAGTTTTTTCACAGCATTTGGCTAAATCTAGCAAAACTAATCTTTTTTGGCCTATTGCAGAGTGTGTTAGTCAGTGGAGCAGCCTATCTGTGTTGCAAGCCACACCACCTGTGTATAGAATACCAATTTTTTTACTGCACCTAGTGAAGTAAAACCTTTTGGGCATAGCATTATTCTATTAGTCCATCTATACTAACCTCCACCAGGTTGCAAATTAAAAATAATTTTTATCTGCATCTAGCTCTAAAAAAATATTTGGTCTTCTAACAGTGTGTGGGACTTGTTCTATTAGTCCATCTATACTGACCTCCATCAGGTTGCAAATTCAATATAATTTTTTTCTGCATCTAGCTCTGAAAAAATATTTGGGCTTCTAGCAGTGTGTGGGACTTGTTCTATTAGTCCATCATTATTGACCTCCATCAGGTTGCAAACTAAATATAATTTTTCTCTGCATCTAGCTCTGAAAAAATATTTGGGCTTCTAGCAGTGTGTGGGACTTGGTCTATTAGTCCATCTATACTGACCTCCATCAGGTTGCAAATTTAATATAATTTTTTTCTGCATCTAGCTTTGAAAAAATATTTGGGCTTCTAGCAGTGTGTGGGACTGGGTCTATTAGTCCATCTATACTAACCTCCACCGGGTTGCAAATTAAAAATAATTTTTATCTGCATCGAGCTTTGAAAAAATATTTGCGCTTCTAGCAGTGTGTGGTACTTGGTCTATTAGTCCATCTATACTGACCTCCATCAGGTTGCAAATTTAATATAATTTTTTTCTGCATCTAGCTCTGAAAAAATATTTGGGCTTCTAGCAGTGTGTGGGACTGGGTCTATTAGTTCATCTATACTAACCTCCACCAGGTTGCAAATTAAAAATAATTTTTATCTGCATCGAGCTCTGAATTTTTTTTTCGGCTACTAGCAGTGTGTGGGACTTGGTCTATTAGTCCATCTATACTGACCTCCATCAGTTTGCACATTCAATATAATTTTTTTCTGCATCTAGCTCTGAAAAAATATTTGGGCTTCTAGCAGTGTGTGGGACTTGGTCTATTAGTCCATCTATACTGACCTCCATCAGGTTGAAAATTCAATATAATTTTTTTCTGCATCTAGCTCTGAAAAAAATATTTGGGCTTCTAGCAGTGTGTGGGACTTGGTCTATTAGTCCATCTATACTAACCTCCACCAGGTTGCAAATTAAAAATAATTTTTATCTGCATCTAGCTCTGAAAAAATATTTGGACTTCTAGCAGTGTTTGGGACTTGTTCTATTAGTCCATCTATACTGACCTCCATCACGTTGCAAATTCAGTATAATGTTTTTCTGCATCTAGCTCTGAAAAAATATTTTGGCTTCTAGCAGTGTGTGGGACTTGTTCTATAAGTCCATCTATACTAAACTCCACCAGGTTGCAAATTCAATATCATTTTTATCTGCATCTAACCCAGCCAATACTTTTGGCCTAATACCACAGTTTGGCCACTCAGCTCTGCTCGCTTCCCATCCATTGTTTTTTTGTGCAAACAACTCCAGAGTTGTGAATTATTTAACCACCAAAATGAGTGGAAAAGGGCCTGCTGCTGGTGGAAAGGGGAATAGGCGTGTTGGGAAGAGAAAAAAAGGTTGTGTCCGTGGGGTAGGTGTTAAAGCAACAGTAACATCTGCAGAAGAAAGATCATCTTCCAGCCAAACTAAAATGTCTACTTCTTTTAGCGGACAATGTGATAAGATCCCTTTCTTACGGCCACGCCAATCGCTACAAATTCCAGATGAGGCACAAAAACAGCAGGTGCTTTAACGGATATCAAGTGCTCCTTTAAGTGGGGTCTCCTCCACCTCAACTTCAACATCACAAATACTCCAGTCCTCAGAGGTGTCACCCCAATCGCACTTGCTTCCTCACAGCTTCCAAATCTCCAGCTGTCCGTCTGAGTATGGGGTAGAACAGATGGTTGAGTCTGCAGTGCTGTTTACTCATACTATAGCCTGGTAATCAGAGGTCGGCTCCAGAGCTTCTGTGAATCCAGACGAGGAAATGATCTGCACTGATGCCCAGAATCTTTATGAGTCGGATCCAGGACCAGACGCAGAAGGTTCTGACCATAATGTGGACCCTCATTCCCAAACTGTAACTCCTGTTGGTGGAGACAATGATGAAGACGATGATGAGACTCAAATACCTGATTGGAGCGACATCTTTAGTTTTTTGTCAGGGCAGGAACAGATTGGCTCTGAGGACGACGGGTGTGATAACACACAGGGTGATGATGATGACGTTGGAGATCCCACTTACTGTCAACCCACAGTCAGCCAAGAGATGAGGTCAGCAGAGGAGGTGGAGGAGGATGCTAGTGACGACGACGTCAGGTTGCGCCTTCCTGGACAGAGACGTAGTACTGGAAGCACGTCAACAACTGCATCCTCAAACACAACTCTGTCTCTGACCACAAGTCGTGGTGGCTCTTCAGTTTGCATGGGTGTTAAGCCTTGCATAGCCTGGGCATTTTTTCAGATCGATAAAGATGACCCAACTCGTGTTATCTGTAACATTTGTCAGCAAAAGCTAAGTAGAGGCCAAAAAATACATAGTTTGAGTACTTCATGCATAAACCGGAACATGGACATGAAGCATAAGTTGCAGTGGGAAGCTCACTGAGCTACAATGCGGCCTAGCCGGTCGGGCCAACTGCCGTCTGCCCCATGTTTTGCATCCACGGCCTCTTCATCCTCTGTAACTGGGGGGACAGCAGTCACACCTGTTTTGGGACGCAGACCTGCCACCTCTTTACCCGCAACAGCCAGCGTGATTGGCAGGTCATCATTTTCTTTGGAGGTGGTAACAACAGCTGTTGTTGAGCGCTGTCCGACATCGATAGCACCACCTTTGGATCAAGGCAACCTAACATGTCCGCCTGCATCTTCCTCACAGACCGGCAGTTTGCTGGGGACACCCTTCTCAACCCTGTCTAAGCACAACAGCCTGCCCTCGGTCCCTCAGATGTGGACAAGTAAAACATCATTTCCTCCTAGCCATGAGAAAGCTAAGAGGTTGAATTTCACCATCTGCAAGCTCTTGGCTACAGAAATGCTGCCTTTCCACCTGGTGGACACAGAGGATTTTCGAGACCTTATGTCCGTCGCAGTGCCCCAGTACCAGATGCCCAGTCGGCACTACTTCTCAAAGAAAGGTGTGCCTGCGCTCCACCAGCATGTCACACACAACATCACTGCTTCTTTGAGAAATTCTGTGTATGACAGGGTGCATTTCACCACAGACACTTGGACAAGTAGGCATGGACAGGGGAGTTACATGTCGCTGACTGGGCACTGGGTAACTATGGTGACAGCAGGACAAGGGGCTGCTGTCCAAGTCTTGCCGTCCCCACGAGTTGTGCGTCAATCCTCTTTATCTCGAAGTTCCTCCACTGCTTCTGCCTCCTCAACCACCTCTCGGTCCTACACCTGCCCCGAAAGACTGTCTGGTCATGCCACAAGCTTTCTAACTGCGCAGAAGGGATCCTGCACACCTCCTTACTATGCTGGCAGCAGGGCTCAACGTCATCAGGCAGTTTTTACTTTGAAATGTCTGGGAAATGTGAGTCACACAGCTGAGGAGTTGTGATCAGCTCTGGAGAACAAGTTTCATGAATGGTTGTCTCCACTGGACCTGAAACCAGGGAAGGCCGTGTGCGACAATGCTGCAAACCTGGGTGCGGCCCTTCGCCGGGGCAGTGTCACACACGTGCCTTGTATGGCTCACGTGTTGAACCTGGTTGTCCAGCAATTTTTAGCCCACTATCCCGGACTAGATGGGCTTCTGCAGAGGGCACGGTCGCTGTGTGCTCACTTCCACCGTTCGCATCCCACAGTTCAGCGACTTACATCTCTACAGAAGTCGTTGGGCCTGCCACTTCACCGGCTAAAATACGATGTGCCTACCCGGTGGAATTCAACTCTGCACATGTTGCAGCGACAGTGGCAGCACCGACAAGCCCTGGTGCAATATGTTCTGACGTATAGCCTGGGCCAACGAGATCCAGAGGTGGGGCAAATCACGCTGGAGGAGTGGTCTCAGATCAGGGACCTATGCACCCTTCTGCACAGTTTTGAAATGGCGACGAAGATGTTTAGTGCTGACGATGCCATTATCAGCATGACTATTCCGGTGATTTACATGCTGGAGCACATGTTAAACAGAATTTGGAGTCAGGTGGTGGCACAAGAGGAGGTGGAGGAAGTAGAGGAGGAGGAGTTGTATGCGGAAGGGCTAACATCTGCAAGGTCCAGACGGTCGGCAGCACCAAGGCGGCAGGCATGTGAGGGTGGGGGAGATGGTTTTACCAGGGCGCATGGTAGCAGCCAAACTAGTGAGGAAGGTGCAGGAGCCCAGGAAGAAGTGGAGGACGAACTGATGGAAGACTCATCAGATGAGGGAGACCTTGATCACATTTCTGTTGTGCGAGGTTGGGGGGAGAGGACAGAGGAAGGAAGCATGATTGTTACCTCGCCACCAACACACTTGGTGCTCCTGGATGCGCAAGACACATGAGTGCCTTCTTGCTGCACTACCTGCAACATGACCCTCGAATTGTGAGAATTAGAAATAATCCTGACTACTGGGTTGACACACTGTTAGATCCCCGGTACAAAAGTAAATTTGCAGAAATTATTCCTGCCATAGAAAGGGATGCACGCATGCAGGAGTATCAGCAGAGACTGTTGCAGAATCTTACATGTGCTTTTCCACAAAACACTAGTGGTGCACGTAGTGAATCTCACAGTTCCAACTTGCCAACCGTGGGACCGTCGAGTGTTCAGCACTCAAACTGTAACAGAAACACAGTATCTGCTGGTAACATCAATTTTGCGGAATCATTTCACCACTTTTTTAGCCCATCCTTTGCAAGGCCACAGGAGACAAGAAGTCTGATACATAGTCAACGCCTAGAGACGATGGTACAGGAGTATCTCCAAGTAAACATTGAAGCCATGACTGTGTCACTGGACCCTTGCTCTTTTTGGGCTTCCAATCTGGATAAATGTCCGGAGCTCGCCACTTACGCCTTGGAGATCTTGTCATGCCCCGCAGCCAGCGTTCTGTCTGAACGTGTGTTCAGCGCTGCTGGTGGTGTGCTGACAGATAAGCGCACGCGGCTCTCCACTGATAATGTAGACAGACTCACGTTCATAAAGATGAAAAAATCATGGATCCGAAATGACTTTTCTACCCCTGTTTCATCCTGGGGAGAGTAAAAGCTTGATGATTGGTTAAAATCACCTCACCAACCGTTTTAAGCTTTCAAATTACTAATCATGTTTATCTGTATCTTGGCTGGAAAATAATTTGGGCTTTTCTAGCAGTGTGCAGTACTGATTCTATTACCCCATCTATACTAAGCTCCACCAGATTTAAAATTAGTAATCATGTTTATCTGTATCCTGGCTGGAAAATAATTTCGGCTTTGTAGCAGTGTGCAGTACTGATTCTATTAGGCCATCTATACTAAGCTCCTCCAGATTTAAAATTAATAATAATTTTTAGCTGCATCTAGCTCGGAAAATAATTTTGGGGCTCCTTGATGCGCAACACACATGAGTGCCTTCTTGCTGCACTACCTGCAACATGACCCTCAGATTCTCAGAATTCAAAGTAATCCTGACTACTGGGTTGCCACACTCTTAGATCCCCCACACTCTTCGATCAACCTTTTCATTTTAATAAAGAACAAAAAAATGGTAATTTTTGAAATTATAAGAATTAGCAGGTTATTTGAAACTGAAATCAAACAGTTTTCAACTCAAAACTTTATTCTAGGTGATGTTACATTTGCATATAGGACCCCTTGTTCGAAAGGAGCTTCTGAACTGTCTCGTCCATTGAATTTGTCAGGTTTTGGATGGTTTCTGCTTCAATTGTTTTGCATGAGGACAGAATACCCTCCCAGAGCTGTTGCTTAGATGTGAACTGAGTCCCACCATCATAGACACTCCTTTTGATGATGCTCCAGAGGTTCTGAATGGGGTAGGGGTCTGGGGAGCATGGGGGTCACACCATAAGTTTGTCTCCTTTTATGCCCATATCAGCCAGAGATGCAGATGTGTTATGTGCAGCATGAGACGGTGCATTATCATGCATGAAAATGATGTTGCTGTGGAATACACGGTTCTTCTTCTTGAACCATGGCAGGAAGTGCTGTTTGAGAAACTCCACATACAATATGAAGTCCATTTTTACGCCCTCAGGGATCCTAAAGGGGCGACAATCTCTCTCCAGATGATTCCAGCCCAAAACATTACTCCACCTCCTCCTCGCTGTAGCCGTGTTCAGTGCAGAGAAGTCTGAGCAGAAGTGAAAGGGAGCAGGGGCTCTGCATGAGCTCTGCTCCGGAGGCAGGCCTAGTAACAGAGGCCCAGACCCGGAAGAAGGAGAAGGAAGGAAGAGGAGCGGAGAAGGTTCCAGGAACAAGTAACGAAGGGATCCCAGGGGTGCGGAAGGGCGAGTCACCACCGCACGCCCGAATCCACCTGCGTGGAGGGGTCAAGCCAAGGGGGGAGACCGGTCCCCGAAACTAGTGGAGGTGGGAAGCGACCCTCAGCTAGAAACCAGAGGCTGTGACACCCGCTAGGAAGGCACCACAGAGGGTCAAGGAAACTGGCGCCAAGTTTACCAAGAGGAGGCCCGAGGCAGCCGGACAGAAGGGTTGGTAAGAAAGGTCAGACAAAGGACACACAAAGGGGGTCCTGTGAAGCGCTCCAAAGTTATCTGGGAGTTGTCTGAGCCCCTCACCTGGTGAGCACAGTACGACGTGGGCAGCCGTTACTTGCAGAAGTGGTCTGGATAATAAGAACTGTGAGTAAAGGCCCTGTACTGCATCACTGACTCTGTGTCGTTACTGCTGCTGCCCTGCACCATTACCCCTATCCTCCGTATACACTGCCCTGAGGCTATACTCCTCCCGTGGGGAGTTATGCTACGCTCTGTTGCACCCACAACACCAGCCTCAGCGGTCTGCCCTGCAGCGGCGGTTCACTCTGACCGCAACCCACGGGTGGCGTAGTCGGACATTTAAACATCAAAACCACATAAATAGTTCATCCACTGGTTAGACCGTCCTGAGCCACGGAACCGGGTCGCCGCCACGGAGACTACAACCACCATCATCCACCAAAAAGGGTCCGGCTCCGGGTGTCTCAAGGCCCAGGGGGAGAGTCAAAATATTTTCATCACCTTTCATAATCACCAATGGGAGAAGGCAGGGATGTCCTCTGTCCCCTCTCTTATACATCCTAGTGACGGAGCACCTGCTCTCATCAATTCGCCATAACCCCAATATTAGGTGGATTGAGGTGGGAGGCACCGAATACAAGTGCTCTCTATTTGCTGATGATGTCCTAGTATATATCACTCAATCACATATATCCATCCCTGCTGTTATGGCTGAAATCGATCACTTTGTTACTTGGTCAAATTTTAAAATCAATGCAGTGAAGTCTGAGGCACTCGATGTCTCCCTCCCCAAATCCATAGAGGATTCCATCCAGTCAAACTTTCCCTTTGCCTGGCCTTCACAGGGTATCAAATACTTAGGAATTCCTATTCATAGAGACCTCTCCCGTCAATGTTATCTAAATTTTGGGCCCTTTATTGAACAAATCCATACAGACAATGGTTGGCAAGTTAGAACTGTAAGATTCACTACGTGAACCACTGGTGTTTTGTGGAAAAGCACATGTACACTGTGTTCCAAATTATTATGCAAAAAGTGTTTAGGAGTGATAAGGGAAGAATTTGTTTGTTTGTCAGTTAAACTCATTGATGGTGATGTGTGTCAGGGCTCTTTATATCACTGTAAGCAATTGCAGACACCTGTGCTAATTAGTTTGGCAGGTGTGTCCAATGAAAGGCAAGACTACTTAAGAAGGCTGTCCCACATTATTAAGCAGCCTACATTTTCTGCCAAAATGGGAAAGAAAAAGGATGTGTCGGCTGCTGAGAAGCAACAAATTGTGGAGTGTTTAGGTCAAGACATGACTACAATCAACATTGTGCGATGATCAGGATGAAGTGTCTTGGCAATCAAGAAGTATGTAGCTGATTCACAGTACACACGTGTGCGTGCTGATAAGGGCAAATTGAGGACTCTTTCCTACAGGCAATTACGTCAGGTTGAAAGAGCAGCGGCAAAAAAGCCTTGTCATAGCAGCAGACAAGTTTTTGAAGCTGCTTGTGCCTCCAACGTCCCCCGAACAACAAGATGCAGGGTCCTTCAGAGGTTTGCAGCTGTGCATGCGCCATCCTGTCGACCTCCTCTATCCACTTCACACAAGCAGAAACGGCTCCAGTGGGCCAAACATTACATGAAGACTGATTTCAAAACTGTTTTGTTCACGGATGAGTGCCGTGCAGCGCTCGATGGTCCAGATGGATGGAGTGGAGGATGGCTGGTTGATGGACACCCCACGCAAACACGGCTACAGCGCCAACAAGGAGGAGGTGGAGTAATGTTTTGGGCTGGAATCATGGGGAGAGAGATTGTCGGCCCCTTTAGGATCCCTGAAGGGGTAAAGATGAACTCCATAATGTATGTGGAGTTTCTCAAACAGCACTTCCTGCCATGGTTCAAGAAGAAGAACCGTGTATTCCACAGCAACATCATTTTCATGCATGATAATGCTCCGTCTCATGCTGCACATAACACATCTGCATCTCTGGCTGATATGGGCATAAAATGGGACAAACTTATGATGTGACCCCCATGCTCCCCTTACGTCTACCCCATTCAGAACCTCTGGAGCATCATCAAAAGGAGTGTCTATGATGGCAGGAGGCAGTTCACATCTAAGCAACAGCTCTGGGAGGGTATTCTGTCCTCATGCAAAACAATTGAAGCAGAAACCATCCAAAACCTGACAAATTCAATGGACGAGAGAGTTCAGAAGCTCCTTTCGAACAAGGATGTGCAAATGTAAAATAACCTAGAATAAAGTTTTGAGTTGAAAACTGTTTGATTTCAGTTTCTAATAACCTGCTAATGCTTATAATTTTAAAAATGACCATTTTTTTGGTCTTTATTAAAATGAAAAGGTTGATCGAAGAGTGTGGGGGATCTAAGAGTGTGGCAACCCAGTAGTCAGGATTACTTCGAATTCTGATAATCTGAGGGTCATGTTGCAGGTAGTGCAGCAAGAAGGCACTTATGTGTCTTGTGCATCTCTGAGCCCCAAAATTATTTTCCGGGCTAGATGCAGCTAAAAATTATTATTAATTTTAATTCTGGTGGAGCTGAGTATAGATGGCCTAATAGAATCAGTACTGCACACTGCTACAAAGCTCAAATTATTTTCCAGCCAAGATACAGATAAACATGATTAGTAATTTTAAATCTGGTGGAGTTTAATATATATGGCCTAATAGAATCAGTACTGCACACTGCTGCAAAGTCCAAATTATTTTCCAGCCAAGATACAGATAAACATGATTAGTAATTTGAAAGCTTAAAACGGTTGGTGAGGTGATTTTAACCAATCATCAAGCTTTTACTCTCCCCAGGATGACACAGGGGTAGAAAAGTCATTTCAGATCCATGATTTGTTCATCTTTATGAACGTGAGTCTGTCTACATTATCAGTGGAGAGCCGCGTGCGCTTATCTGTCAGCACACCACCAGCAGTGCTGAACACACGTTCAGACAGAACGCTGGCTGCGGGGCATGACAAGATCTCCAAGGCGTAAGTGGCGAGCTCCGGACATTTATCCAGATTGGAAGCCCAAAAAGAGCAAGGGTCCAGTGACACAGTCATGGCTTCAATGTTTACTTGGAGATACTCCTGTACCATCGTCTCTAGGCGTTGACTATGTGTCAGACTTCTTGTCTCCTGTGGCCTTGCAAAGGATGGGCTAAAAAAGTGGTGAAATGATTCCGCAAAATTGATGTTACCAGCAGATACTGTGGTTCTGTTACGGTTTGAGTGCTGAACACTCGACGGTCCCACGGTTGGCAAGTTGGAACTGTGAGATTCACTACGTGCACCACTGGTGTTTTGTGGAAAAGCACATGTAAGATTCTGCAACAGTCTCTGCTGATACTCCTGCATGCGTGCATCCCTTTCTATGGCAGGAATAATTTCTGCAAATTTACTTTTGTACCGGGGATCTAACAGTGTGGCAACCCAGTAGTCAGGATTATTTCTAATTCTCACAATTCGAGGGTCATGTTGCAGGTAGTGCAGCAAGAAGGCACTCATGTGTCTTGCGCATCCAGGAGCACCAAGTCCCTGTTGTGTTGGTGGCGAGGTAACAGTCATGCTTCCTTCCTCTGTCCTCTCCCCCCAACCTCACACAACAGAAATGTGATCAAGGTCTCCCTCATCTGATGAGTCTTCCATCAGTTCGTCCTCCACTTCTTCCTGGGCTCCTGCACCTTCCTCACTAGTTTGGCTGCTACCATGCCCCCTGGTAAAACCATCTCCCCCACCCTCACATGCCTGCCTCCTTGGTGCTGCCGACTGTCTGGACCTTGCAGATGTTAGCCCTTCCGCATTCAACTCCTCCTCCTCTACTTCCTCCACCTCCTCTTGTGCCACCACCTGACTCCGAATTCTGTTTAACATGTGCTCCAGCATGTAAATCACCGGAATAGTCATGCTGATAATGGCATCGTCAGCACTAAACATCTTCGTCGCCATTTCAAAACTGTGCAGAAGGGTGCATAGGTCCCTGATCTGAGACCACTCCTCCAGCGTGATTTGCCCCACCTCTGGATCTCGTTGGCCCAGGCTATACATCGGAACGTATTGCACCAGGGCTTGTCGGTGCTGCCACAGTCGCTGCAACATGTGCAGAGTTGAATTCCACCGGGTAGGCACATAGCATTTTAGCCGGTGAAGTGGTAGGCCCAACGACTTCTGTAGAGATGTAAGTCGCTGAGCTGCAGGATGCGAATGGCGGAAGTGAGCACACAGCGACCGTGCCCTCTGCAGAAGCCCATCTAGTCCGGGATAGTGGGCTAAAAATTGCTGGACAACCAGGTTCAACACGTGAGCCATACAAGGCACGTGTGTGACATTGCCCCGGCGAAGGGCCGCACCCAGGTTTGCAGCATTGTCGCACACGGCCTTCCCTGGTTTCAGGTCCAGTGGAGACAACCATTCATGAAATTGGTTCTCCAGAGCTGACCACAACTCCTCAGCTGTGTGACTCACATTTCCCAGACATTTCAAAGTAAAAACCGCCTGATGACGTTGAGCCCTACTGCCAGCATAGTAAGGAGGTGTGCAGGATCCCTTCTGCGCAGTTAGAAAGGAAGATGCAGGCGGACATGTTAGGTTGCCTTGATCCAAAGGTGGTGCTATCGATGTCGGACAGCCCTCAACACCAGCTGGTGTTACTGTTAGAACTCTTCTTCATTGTATTTACTACTCTTGAGCTAGCTTGTTGCTCTGTTACCGTTCTCTGTTAGTTGTGCTAGGTCTTCGGACCTCTATGTTCTTTGTTGTGTGTTTGTCTTTGACTGATACAATTTCTGCTAGGAGGTGTCCAACTTTATCCCAGTCCCTAGTTCTTGTAGGGTTCCCTCCCTTGCATCTATAGGTCTTCGTACAGACTAGCCGAGGACTTTAGAGGGTCTGATCGCAGGATCAGGTTCCCCTTTACATTGTAGGGATCCAGTTTAGTTCTATTGTAAGGACAGATCTCCTGTCTTTCCTTAGTGCTTGTAGCAGATCATAACAGTAAGTCCAGCCCAAAAAATTTCTCTAAGGAAAGACCTCCAGTTTCCATCACGGTCTCGGTTCAAGATTTGGCTCAACGCTTGCAGGGACTCTCTCTGGAGGTGGCCGAGCTCCAACAACACGTGAGTAGCTGTTCTGGAGCACATTTGGTAGAGCCAAAGGTACGTCTGCCTGATCTATTTTTTGGTGAACAACAAGATTTTTTTTCTTTTAAAAATGCTTGTTTATTGTATTTTCGTTTAAGACCCGGATCCTCTGGTGATGAATCACAACGCATAGGGTTCATAATGTCACTTTTCCGCAAGGATCCTCAGGGATGGGCTTTTTCTCTCCAACCTACTGATCCGTGCTTTAGATCAGTGGATAGTTTTTTTTCTGCTTTGGGTTTGTTGTACGATGATCCTGATCGTGTCTCATCTGCTGAGTCTGAATTGAGACGTTTGAGGCAGGGATCAGGTAATGTGGAAAAGTATTGTTCTCACTTCCGCCGGTGGTCTGCCCAGGTGGGGTGGAACGATTCAGCTTTGAAAAGTTTGTTTCTTGCGGGGCTAGGTGAAAGGGTTAAAGATTTGCTGATTGCTTATCCCACACCTGGAAACTTGCAGGAGGCTATGCAATTAGCTATACGAGTGGACAGGAGACTGCGTGCAAGGGTTAATGAGAGCAAATCCTCTGCTATGTCAGCTCCGAGTCTTGAGAGGGTCTGTGCTGACAAAGGAGAACCGATGGAGATTGGGGCGATGACACCCCGCTCTCAGGAAAAAGACCGCAGGCTTTATGAAGGTTTGTGCTTCTATTGCGGAAATTCTGGTCATTTTATTAAGAACTGTGTGCTTCGTATGAACAAAGGAAAAAAATGGACAGTTATGCACGTATAGCCTGTTTAAATACAAAGGGAGTATTCCTATCTGCTACTACCGCTGCTCAGGAAGAATTAATTGAATTTCGGGTATTTGTGGATTGTGGTTCTACTCTGAATGTGATTGATGGGGGATTCTTGGAAAAACTTACATTAAAACCTAAACCTTTGTCATCCCCTATTGCTGTGGTTTCTGTTGATGGCTCTCCCTTGAAGAGTGTTACTCACAAAGTCTGTGAGTTTCCCCTCACTATTAATGGTGTTCATCAAGAGAATTTGGATTTGGTAGTATTGAATAATTTGCCTTCTCCAGTAATATTGGGGTTGCCCTGGTTAAAATTGCATAATCCTGTACTGGATTGGTCTACCAATGAAATTAAGTCCTGGAGCCCTAAATGTTATGACAAGTGTTGTAACGGACGTATTGCTGCGGTGGAAAAAGGGGAATTACCTGTACCTCTTCAGGATTTTTGAAGAGTTTTTTCTTAGGAGGAGTCACAAATTTTGCCTCCCCATAGAGACTATGATTGTACCATTGAATTTGTCCCTGGAGCGACTCTTCCTAAAAGTCGTTTATTTAATCTTACTATTCCTGAGAGAAAGGCTTTGGAGGAATACATACAGACAAGCTTGGCCGCCGGTCACATTAGGCCTTCCAAGTCTCCTGTGGCTGTTGGATTTTTTTTTGTTAAAAAAAAGGACGGCGGTTTACGTCCTAGTCTGGATTTTCGTGAGATTAATAAAATTACTGTACGCAATCCTTACCCACTGCCATTGATTCCTGATTTGTTTAACCAGTTAGTGGGGGCCAAGTGGTTCTCTAAAATTTATCTCTAGGGGGCATACAATTTGTTGCGCATGAAGGAGGGTGATGAATGGAAGACTGTTTTTAACACTCCTGTGGGTCATTTTGAGAATCTGGTTATGCCTTTTTTCAAAATCTTATTAATGACATCCTTAGACCTTTGATCGGCAAAAATGTGGTTGTGTATTTGGATGACATTCTGATTTATTTGCCTGATCTGGAGTCTCATTGGCGGAGCGTACGTGAGGTTTTACAGTTATTAATGGACAATTCGCTTTTTGCTAAGCTAGAGAAATGTGAGTTTGCTGTACAGAGAATTAGTTTTTTGGGTTACATTATCTCCAGTGAAGGTTTTCAGATGGACCCGGTTAAAGTTCAAGCTGTGCAGGAATGGCCTAGGCCTATTGGTTTGAAATCAATACAGAGGTTTTTGGGTTTCGCCAATTATTACAGAAAATTCATAAAAAAATGTTCTATTATTGTCAAACCGCTGACCGATCTCACTAGGAAAGGTGCTAATGCGGTTCAGTGGACTTCTGAGGCCATTGAAGCTTTTGTGTTTCTAAAGGAGAGGTTCACCTCTGCTCCCATCCTTATGCAGCCTGATGTGACTAAGCCGTTTTTGGTTGAGGTTGATGCTTCTTCTGTGGGGGTTGGTGCGGTGTTGTCTCAGGAAAGCAAGGATGGAGTACATCCCTGTGCCTTTTTTTCAAAAAATTTTTCTGAGACTGAACTTAATTACGATATTGGTAATCGGGAATTGCTGGCTATTAAACTCGCATTTGAACACTGGCGTCATGTCTTGGAAGGTGCTGAATTTCCCATTCAGGTTTTCACTGATCATAAAAATCTGATCTATCTTGATGCTGCCAATCGCTTGAATGCCCGTCAGGCTAGGTGGGCACTTTTTTTCTTGCGGTTTAATTTTTCCGTTACTTACATCCCGGGTACCAAGAATGTTAAAGCGGATGCATTGTCTCGCAGCTTTTCTCCCATGGTCAGTGCTGAGGAGGAGGAGGAGAGCATTTTACAACAAGGTGTTGTGATTGCTGCTTTGGATTCCGTTTTGGAGGATGAGATACTTAAAGCTCAGGAGAATGCTCCATCTAACACTCCCCATAGGAGGTTGTTTGTGCCTAGGACCTTTAGGAGAGATTTGTTTGTTGAGTGTCATGAGTCTCGGTTGGCAGGTCATCCAGGAATTTCTGAGACCAAGAGACTTGTGGGTCGCAGTTTTGGTGGCCTGGATGGCAGAAAGAAGTCATTAAGTGGGTGCGTCAATGTACTGTGTGTGCTAGATCTAAGTCTTCGCATGCTCCTGCTGCGGGGTTGCTTTGCCCTCTGGAGGTTCCTAGTGCACCTTGGACAAATCTGGCTATGGACTTTATTACTGACCTTCCCCCCTCTGAAGGTTTCACGGTCACCTGGGTGGTCGTGGACCGTTTTAGCAAGATGTGTCACTTGGTTCCCTTCATCAAACTGCCTTGCGCTAAGACACTCGCTAAGACCTTTGTCAACGAAATTGTCAGACTACATGGCGTTCCTACTGACATTGCTTCTGATAGGGGACCTAAGTTCGTGGCTCGTTTTTGGCGTGCCTTTTGTGACAGGTTGGGAGTTCATTTGTCGTTTTCATCCGGATATCATCCTGAGTCTAATGGCCAGACAAAAAGAAAGAACCAGGATGTTGAGCAGTTCTTGCATTGCTTTGTGGCAGACAATCAAGAGGGGTGGTCTGAGTTTCTGCCACTTGCTGAATTTGCTCTTAACAACCATACATCCTCTTCTGCTGGGTGTTCGCCTTTTTTTTGTTGTACTGGGAGACATCCATCTTTTGGGTCATTCTCCAAATTGGTAACGGCTGTGCCGGAGGAGGAGAGTTTTTCCGGTGATTTGGAGAGAGTTTGGACGGATGTGCGTGATAATCTTCAGGAGGCTAACAAAAAATCTAAGAGGTACTTTGATAGGAAACGGCAAGAGGTTTCGTTTGCTATTGGTGACATGGTTTGGTTGTCCTCTAAGAATCTGCGATTGAGGATTCCTTCGAAAAAATTGGGTCCCAAGTTTGTAGGGCCCTTTAAGGTGCTTCAGATAGTTAACCAATCTACTGTTAGGTTGGAGGTTCCTACCTCCTGGAAGATTAATCCGGTGTTTCATGTTTCTCTGTTGAAAAAAGCTGATGTGTCGGTTGGTAACGCCTCTGCCACTGTTCCTCCGGTGGTGGAGGACGGGGAATATGAAATTTCCCGCATCCTAAATTATAGACGGTATAGAGGGAGTTTGCAGTATCTCGTCGCTTGGAAGGGTTTCGGACCCGAGGATAACTCATGGGTGAGGGCGGATGATGTTTCTGCTTCCAGACTTGTCAGAGCGTTTCACAGGAGGTTTCCTGATAAGCCCGGTCCTAGCGGATCCGGAGGATCCTCTTAGAAGAGGGGGTACTGTTAGAACTCTCCTGTTAGGTTTTTTCTAGTTTGCTGGTCACATGACCATTTTTGCCTATTTAATCCGGCTCCGCCCTCCTGGCCTTGCTAGACTTCATTGTATTTACTACTCTTGAGCTAGCTTGGTGCTCTGTTACCGTTCTCTGTTAGTTGTGCTAGGTCTTCGGACCTCTATGTTCTTTGTTGTGTGTTTGTCTTTGACTGCTACAATTTCTGCTAGGAGGTGTCCAACTTTATCCCAGTCCCTAGTTCTTGTAGGGTTCCCTCCCTTGCATCTATAGGTCTTCGTACAGACTAGCCGAGGACTTTAGCGGGTCTGATCGCAGGATCAGGTTCCCCTTTACATCGTAGGGATCCAGTTTAGTTCTATTGTAGGGACAGATCTCCTGTCTTTCCTTAGTGCTTGTAGCAGATCATAACAGTTACCACCTCCAAAGAAAATGATGACCTGCCAATCACGCAGGCTGTTGCGGGTAAAGAAGTGGCTGGTCTGCGTCCCAAAACAGGTGTGACTGCTGTCCCCCCAGTCACAGAGGATGAAGAGGCCACAGATGCACAAGATGGGGCAGACGATGGTTGGCCCGGCCAGCTAGGCCGCATGTAGCACAGTGAGCTTCCCACTGCAACTTATGCTTCATGTCCATGTGCCGGTTCATGCATGAAGTACTCAAACTATGTATTTTTTGGCCTCTACTTAGCTTTTGTTGACAAATGTTACAGATAACACGAGTTGGGTCATCTTTATCGATCTGAAAAAATGCCCAGGCTATGCAAGGCTTAGCACCCATGCGACCTGAAGAGCCACCACGACTTGTGGTGAGAGGCAGAGTTGTGTTTGAGGATGCAGTTGTTGACGTGCTTCCAGTACTACGTCTCTGTACAGGAAGGTGCAACCTGACCTCGTCGTCACTAGCATCCTCCACCACCTCCTCTGCTGACCTCATCTCTTGGCTGACTGTGGGTTGACAGTAAGTGGGATCTCCAACCTCATCATCATCACCCTGTGTGTTATCACAGCCTTCATCCTCAGAGCCAACCTGTTCCTGCCTTGACAAAAAACTAAAGTTGTCGCTCCAATCAGGTATTTGAGTCTCATCATCGTCTTCCTCATTGTCTTCATCAACAGGAGTTACAGTTTGGGAATGAGGGTCTACATTATGGTCAGAACCTTCTGCGTCTGGTCCTGGATCCGACTCATAAAGATTCTGGGCATCAGTGCAGATCATTTCCTCGTCTGGATTCACAGAAGCACTGGAGCCAACTTCTGATTCCCAGGCTATAGTATGAGTAAACAGCTCTGCAGACTCAACCATCTGTTCTACCTCAAACTCAGATGGGCAGCTGGAGATTTGGGAGCTGTGAGGAAGCAAGTGCGATTGGGGTGACACCTCTGAGGACTGGAGTATTTGTGATGTTGAAGTTGATGTGGAGGAGAGCTCACTTAAAGTAGCACTTGATATCCATTGAAGATCCTGCTGTTTTTGTGCCTCATCTGGAATTTGTAGCGATTGGCGTGGCCGTAAGAAAGGGATCTTATCACATTGTCTGCTAAAAGAAGTAGACATTTTAGTTTGGCTGGAAGATGGTCTTTCCTCTGCACATGTCACTGTTGCTTTAACACCTACCCCATGGACACAACCTTTTTTCCCCTTCTCAACACGCCTATTCCCCTTTCCACCAGCAGCAGGCCTTTTTCCACTCATTTTGGTGGTTAACTAATTCACAACTCTGGAGTTGTTTGCACAAAAAAACAATGAATGGGAAACGAGCAGAGCTGAGTGGCCAAACTGTGGTATTAGGCCAAAACTATTGTCTGGGTTAGATGCAGAAAAAAATTATATTCAATTTGCAACCTGATGGAGGTCAGTATAGATGGACTAATAGAACAAGTCCCACACACTGCTAGAAGGCCAAATATTTTTTCAGAGCTAGATGCAGATAAAAATTATTTTTAATTTGCAACCTGATGGAGGTCAGTATAGATGGACTAATAGAACAAGTCCCACACACTGCTAGAAGGCCAAATATTTTTTCAGACCTAGATGCAGAAAAAAATTATATTCAATTTGCAACCTGATGGAGGTCAGTATAGATGGACTAATAGAACAAGTCCCATACACTGCTAGAAGGCCAAATATTTTTTCAGAGCTAGATGCAGATAAAAATTATTTTTAATTTGCAACCTGATGGAGGTCAGTATAGATGGACTAATAGAACAAGTCCCACACACTGCTAGAAGGCCAAATATTTTTTCAGAGCTAGATGCAGAAAAAAATTATATTCAATTTGCAACCTGATGGAGGTCAGTATAGATGGACTAATAGAACAAGTCTCACACACTGCTAGAAGGCCAAATAATTTTTCAGAGCTAGATGCAGAAAAAAATTATATTCAATTTGCAACCTGATGGAGGTCAGTATAGATGGACTAATAGAACAAGTCCCACACACTGCTAGAAGGCCAAATATTTTTTCAGAGCTAGATGCAGATAAATATTATTTTTAATTTGCAACCTGATGGAGGTCAGTATAGATGGACTAATAGAACAAGTCCCACACACTGCTAGAAGGCCAAATATTTTTTCAGAGCTCGATGCAGAAAAAAATTATATTCAATTTGCAACCTGATGGAGGTCAGTATAGATGGACTAATAGAACAAGTCTGACACACTGATAGAAGGCCAAATATTTTTTCAGAGCTAGATGCAGAACAAATTATATTCAATTTGCAACCTGATGGAGGTCAGTATAGATGGACTAATAGAACAAGTCCCACACACTGCTAGAAGGCCAAATATATTTTCAGAGCTAGATGCAGATAAAAATTATTTTTAACTTGCAACCTGATGGAGGTCAGTATATATGGACTAATAGAACAAGTCCCACACACTGCTAGAAGGCCAAATATTTTTTCAGAGCTAGATGCAGATAAAAATTATTTTTAATTTGCAACCTGATGGAGGTCAGTATAGATGGACTAATAGAACATGTCCCACACACTGCTAGAAGGTCAAATATTTTTTTCAGAGCTAGATGCAGATAAAAATTATTTTTAATTTGCAACCTGATGGTGGTCAGTATAGATGGACTAATAGAACAAGTTCCACACACTGCAAGAAGGCCAAATATTTTTTCAGAGCTAGATGCAGATAAAAATTATTTTTAATTTGCAACCTGATGGAGGTCAGTAGAGATGGAATAATAGAACAAGTCCCACACACTGCTAGAAGGCCAAATATTTTTTCAGAGCTAGATGCAGAAAAAAGTTATATTCAATTTGCAAGCTGATGGAGGTCAGTATGGATGGACTAATAGAACAAGTCCCACACACTGCTAGAAGGCCAAATATTTTTTCAGAGCTAGATGCCGATAAAAAATATTTTTAATTTGCAACCTGATGGAGGTCAGTATAGATGGACTAATAGAACAAGTCCCACACACTGCTAGAAGGCCAAATATTTTTTCAGAGCTAGATGCAGATAAATATTATTTTTAATTTGCAACCTGATGGAGGTCAGTATAGATGGACTAATAGAACAAGTCCCACACACTGCTAGAAGGCCAAATATTTTTTCAGAGCTAGATGCAGAAAAAAATTATATTCAATTTGCAACCTGATGGAGGTCAGTATAGATGGACTAATAGAACAAGTCTCACACACTGCTAGAAGGCCAAATATTTTTTCAGAGCTAGATGCAGAAAAAAATTATATTCAATTTGCAACCTGATGGAGGTCAGTATAGATGGACTAATAGAACAAGTCCCACACACTGCTAGAAGGCCAAATATTTTTTCAGAGCTAGATGCAGATAAATATTATTTTTAATTTGCAACCTGATGGAGGTCAGTATAGATGGACTAATAGAACAAGTCCCACACACTGCTAGAAGGCCAAATATTTTTTCAGAGCTCGATGCAGAAAAAAATTATATTCAATTTGCAACCTGATGGAGGTCAGTATAGATGGACTAATAGAACAAGTCTGACACACTGCTAGAAGGCCAAATATTTTTTCAGAGCTAGATGCAGAACAAATTATATTCAATTTGCAACCTGATGGAGGTCAGTATAGAAGGACTAATAAAACAAGTCCCACACACTGCTAGAAGGCCAAATATATTTTCAGAGCTAGATGCAGATAAAAATTATTTTTAACTTGCAACCTGATGGAGGTCAGTATATATGGACTAATAGAACAAGTCCCACACACTGCTAGAAGGCCAAATATTTTTTCAGAGCTAGATGCAGATAAAAATTATTTTTAATTTGCAACCTGATGGAGGTCAGTATAGATGGACTAATAGAACATGTCCCACACACTGCTAGAAGGTCAAATATTTTTTTCAGAGCTAGATGCAGATAAAAATTATTTTTAATTTGCAACCTGATGGTGGTCAGTATAGATGGACTAATAGAACAAGTTCCACACACTGCAAGAAGGCCAAATATTTTTTCAGAGCTAGATGCAGATAAAAATTATTTTTAATTTGCAACCTGATGGAGGTCAGTAGAGATGGAATAATAGAACAAGTCCCACACACTGCTAGAAGGCCAAATATTTTTTCAGAGCTAGATGCAGAAAAAAGTTATATTCAATTTGCAAGCTGATGGAGGTCAGTATGGATGGACTAATAGAACAAGTCCCACACACTGCTAGAAGGCCAAATATTTTTTCAGAGCTAGATGCCGATAAAAAATATTTTTAATTTGCAACCTGATGGAGGTCAGTATAGATGGACTAATAGAACAAGTCCCACACACTGCTAGAAGGCCAAATATTTTTTCAGAGCTAGATGCAGATAAAAATTATTTTTATTTTGCAAACTGATGAAGGCCAGTAGAGATGGACTAATAGAACAAGTCCCACACACTGCTAGAAGGCCAAATATTTTTTCAGAGCTAGATGCCGATAAAAGATATTTTTAATTTGCAACCTGATGGAGGTCAGTATAGATGTACTAATAGAACAAGTCCCACACACTGCTAGAAGGCCAAATATTTTTTCGGAGCTAGATGCAGATAAAAATTATTTTTATTTTGCAACCTGATGGAGGTCAGTATAGATGGACTAATAGAACAAGTCCCACACACTGCTAGAAGGCCAAATATTTTTTCAGAGCTAGATGCAGATAATAATTATTTTTAATTTGCAACCTGATGGAGGTCAGTATAGATGGACTATTAGAACAAGTCCCACACACTGCTAGAAGGCCAAATATTTTTTCAGAGCTAGATGCAGAAAAAAATTATATTCAATTTGCAACCTGATGGAGGTCAGTATAGATGGACTAATAGAACAAGTCTCACACTGTCACGGGTGTGTCGCCACGAAGATCGTCACGATTACACAGCCTGACTTCTCGCAGCTGACTTTTGGTGCTTTGTGTTTTCGGCAGTGAGGGAGTTAATTCTCTCTCTCTCTGTGCTAGACGAGGTCCAGCCTCGCCCAGCTGCAATCAATGCTGCTGTAGTGAGTCTCCTTCAAATGCCTGCTGGTCTGTTTGGGAAGTGTCGGTGAAAGCTTTTCATACAGACTTACAGAGCGGATCGTGGTATTTGGAGTTTCTGAGATAAGTGTATTTGGAGTGTATTTTCCCTTCCTCGCTTTATCATTTATCTCCTTTCCCGTTTGTGTTCCCTCTGTTGTAGTAGTGTAGTCTTTGTATGCAAGGTGGTTTTGGTTTTTCCCTTGTACTGTCTCGTTCGTCTAAGTACTGTGTGTGGGCATATTATTACTTGTCCTCTTTTGTTGTGATCGGGGTCCTTCTCAGGACTAGATTACTTAGGTGCAGGGATCCTCAGGAGGTAGGGGTTACGCTGGCGGCCTGGACCTCTGTACCTTTAACAGTACCTCCAGGTTGAGGGATTAGTCAGTGCCCCAGCTTAGGGTCAGCTTAGGCCCCTACCTCCAGTATACAGAGACAGTGTGACATTTTCACCGACCCCACTTAGTTTTTCTCCAGCTACCATGGATCCAGTAGCCGGTCTAGCTCGGCAGTTGCAGAGTTTGTCCATGGAGCTGGCGGATGTTAGGTCCAAGGTTTTGCATCCTCTGGAGCAAGCCGGACCAGAACCTAAAGTAGCTCTCCCTGACAGGTTCACTGGGGGGCGGGACAAGTTTTTTGTTTTCCGGGAGGCATGCAAATTGTACTTTCGGCTGCGGCCTCGGTCATCGGGGAGTGAAGAACAAAGGGTGGGAATTGTCATCTCGCTCCTACAAGGGGACCCACAATCTTGGGCGTTCTCTCTTCCCCCGGGCTCCCCGGCTCTCCAGTCAGTGGATAGGTTTTTCGCTGCTCTGGGACTCGTATATGATGACCCAGATCGGATCTCCCTTGCTGAGTCTAAGTTACGTAGGATCCAGCAGGGAGATCGTCCGGCGGAAGAATTCTGTTCGGAGTTCCGTAGGTGGGCCACGGACACCCAGTGGAATGACCCGGCTCTTAGGAGCCAGTTTTGTCAAGGTTTATCCGACAAATTACAGGATGTGTTGGCACAGTATGACTCTCCCGCGTCACTGGAAGCCGCTATGGCCCTGGCTATTCGCGTTGACAGACGGCTTCGGGAGAGGTGCGGGATAACTCGACCCCCTGTGATGACTCCACCTCCTACAAGGTCCCCTCATATGGTGGTTCCCCTGGTCAGTCCAGAGGAGCCTATGCAATTAGGAGGGACATCATTTCGGGGGAGTGGACCGGTGGTGCGCCATAAGACAGGAAGGTGTTTCTTCTGCGGGAGAAAGGGACATTTTATTGGGGGGTGTCCATCCCGTCCCTTGCAGAGTGAAGAGTCGTCGGAAAACTGTTGATCCCAGGTTGTGTGGTGGACGGCAATCTGGGAGTAGGTATTTCGTCCCTAGGTTCGTCTCAGTTTCTCGTACCGGCGGAGGTGGTGGTGGGTACGAGAACTGAGAGGATATCTGTTCTTCTGGATAGTGGGGCCGGGGCTAATCTGGTTGATGCTCGGTTTGCCCGGGTTCAAGGTATGCGATTGAGTGAGTTGGCTAAACCCATCCCCATATTCTCGATCGATGCCAGGCCTCTCGGTCAGGGAAGTTTTTTGCAAGCTGTGCATGACGTAAAACTTCAAGTGGGGGCGATACATAAAGAACTGTTGTCTTGCTACGTGTTGGAGGGTCTTCCCACTCCTATAGTGTTGGGCCTTCCTTGGTTAACTAAGCATAACCCGGTTATTAATTGGCAAACCAGAGAGATAAGCCAATGGAGTAAATTCTGTAATAAAAACTGCATGAACAAGGTCATCGGTGCGGTTACTCCTTGGGTCTTACCTCCATTTCTGGCGGACTTTGAGGATGTATTCTCGGAGAAAGGGTGTCAGGAACTACCTCCTCATCGCGAGTATGACTGTTCTGTAAAACTGCTCCCTGAGGCCAAGTTACCTAAAGCTAGGTTGTATAACCTTTCTGGTCCTGAGAGGCAGGCCATGAAGGATTATATTTCAGAAAGTCTGGCTAAGGGGCATATTAGACCTTCATCTTCACCGGTGGCTGCGGGGTTCTTCTTTGTTAAGAAGAAAGATGGAGGCCTACGCCCTTGCCTGGATTTCCGTGAACTTAATCGGATTACGGTCCGAGATCCGTATCCACTCCCACTTATTCCCGATCTCTTTAATCAGATCGTGGGCGCCAAATGGTTCTCTAAGTTGGATCTCAGGGGGGCGTACAATCTGATTAGGATGAAGGAGGGGGATGAGTGGAAGACGGCGTTTAACACTCCGGAGGGGCATTATGAGAACCTTGTCATGCCATTCGGTCTGACTAATGCCCCGGCGGTGTTCCAACACTTTGTTAATGACATTTTTCGCCGCCTGGTGGGACAGTTTGTTGTCATATATCTGGATGATATCTTAATTTACTCGCCGGATCTGGTGTCTCATCAGGAGCACATTAGGCAGGTGTTACAGATCTTGCGGGATAATAAACTGTATGCCAAATGGGAAAAGTGTGTGTTCGCCGTACAGGAACTCCAGTTTTTAGGCTTCCTGGTTTCAGCGTCCGGTTTTCGTATGGACCCTGGGAAAGTGCGGGCAGTTCTTGAGTGTGATCGGCCAGAGAATCTTAAGGCACTACAACGTTTCCTGGGGTTTTCTAATTATTACCGGAAGTTCATTCGTAATTTCTCGTCCATGGTTAAGCCTCTCACAGACATGACTAAAAAGGGGACGGATTTTTCTAGGTGGTCTGACAAGGCTTGTCAAGCATTCTCCTGCTTGAAAAAATGTTTTGCCTCGGCACCCATACTCATTCAACCTGATGCGTCACAGCCATTCATTGTAGAGGTAGACGCTTCCGAGGTAGGGGTGGGAGCAGTATTGTCACAAGGTTCGTCCCCTGGTAAGTGGCATCCGTGCGCCTTTTTCTCTAAAAAATTGTCGTCCGCTGAGAGGAATTACGATGTCGGCAATAGGGAACTCTTAGCCATTAAGTTAGCTTTTGAGGAGTGGCGCCATTTTTTGGAGGGGGCAGTCCATCCGGTCACCGTCATCACCGATCACAAGAACCTGCTATATCTGGAGTCCGCGAAACGTCTGAATCCCAGACAAGCTAGGTGGTCATTGTTTTTTACCAGATTTAATTTTGTCGTTACATATCGTCCTGGGTCAAAAAATGTAAAGGCGGATGCCTTATCTCGTAGTTTCCCTGGGGCCGGGAATACGGACGACCCGATTCCTATCCTTCAGGAGGGGGTGGTGGTTTCGGCAGTATGCTCTGAGCTGGAGGAGGAGGTATTGGAGGCTCAGGGGGACGCCCCTGTTGGACCTCCGGGGAGACTGTTTGTTCCAGATCAGTTGCGACAAAAGGTGATCGAGGCACACCATAACTCAGTTTTGGCAGGACACCCGGGGAGTAAAGCAACTGTGGATCTTCTCTCGCGTCGGTTTTGGTGGCCTAACTTACATAAGGAGGTGGTAACTTTTGTCGCGTCCTGTGGGGTTTGTGCGCGCTCTAAGACCTCACATACCCGTCCGTCTGGGGCCCTCTTACCTTTGAAGATCCCGGAGCGTCCTTGGACTCATCTGTCTATGGACTTTATTACGGACCTCCCTCCGTCTTCTGGTAAAACGGTCATACTCGTTGTAGTGGACAGGTTCAGCAAGATGGCACATTTTATCGCTCTTCCGGCTCTCCCTAATGCTAAAACTCTTGCGCAGGTGTTCATTGGGGAGATTGTGAGGCTTCACGGGGTACCCTCCGATGTGGTGTCTGATCGGGGGTCTCAGTTTGTGTCCAAGTTCTGGAAGGCGTTTTGTGCACGGCGGGGGATGCATTTGTCATTCTCATCGGCTTTTCACCCTCAGACCAACGGTCAGACGGAACGTATGAACCAGAGCTTGGAGACATATCTCCGGTGTTTTGTGTCAGAGAACCAGGAGGACTGGGCTTCTTTCTTACCTCTGGCAGAGTTTGCTCTCAATAATAGGCGGAGCGAGTCCACTGGTAAGTCCCCGTTTTTTGGGGCATATGGTTTTCACCCCCAGTTTTGTACTTTCAGTAGGGGGGGCTCTTCGGGGGTTCCTGAGGAGGAACGATTTTCCTCATCACTCGCTTCAGTATGGAGAGGGGTGCTGAAGAATCTGAATACTATGGGGAACCGATACAAACGTATGGCTGATAGGAGGAGAGTGTCTGGTCCGGACCTAAGTGTGAACGATCGGGTATGGTTGTCTACCAGGAATATTAAACTTAAGGTTCCCTCCTGGAAACTGGGTCCCAGGTTCATCGGGCCGTACAGAATCAGTTCTATTATTAATCCGGTGGCATTCCGTCTTGACCTCCCCCCTACGTTTAAAATTCACAACGTGTTCCACAGATCGTTGCTTAAGAGGTATGTGGCGCCGGTGGTACCGTCACCTTTACCTCCCCCTCCAGTGGTGGTCAATGGTAACTTGGAGTTCCAGGTATCAAGGGTCATCGATTCACGTTTTAATCGCCGGTCCCTTCAGTACCTGGTTCATTGGAAAGGGTATGGTCCTGAGGAGAGGATGTGGGTTCCTGCGTCGGATATTAACGCAGACCGATTAGTTCGGGCCTTCCACACGACTCACCCGGATAAACCTGGCCCTGAGGGTCCGGAGGCCCCTCGTAGAAGGGGGGGTACTGTCACGGGTGTGTCGCCACGAAGATCGTCACGATTACACAGCCTGACTTCTCGCAGCTGACTTTTTGGTGCTTTGTGTTTTCGGCAGTGAGGGAGTTAATTCTCTCTCTCTCTGTGCTAGACGAGGTCCAGCCTCGCCCAGCTGCAATCAATGCTGCTGTAGTGAGTCTCCTTCAAATGCCTGCAGGTCTGTTTGGGAAGTGTCGGTGAAAGCTTTTCATACAGACTTACAGAGCGGATCGTGGTATTTGGAGTTTCTGAGATAAGTGTATTTGGAGTGTATTTTCCCTTCCTCGCTTTATCATTTATCTCCTTTCCCGTTTGTGTTCCCTCTGTTGTAGTAGTGTAGTCTTTGTATGCAAGGTGGTTTTGGTTTTTCCCTTGTACTGTCTCGTTCGTCTAAGTACTGTGTGTGGGCATATTATTACTTGTCCTCTTTTGTTGTGATCGGGGTCCTTCTCAGGACTAGATTACTTAGGTGCAGGGATCCTCAGGAGGTAGGGGTTACGCTGGCGGCCTGGACCTCTGTACCTTTAACAGTACCTCCAGGTTGAGGGATTAGTCAGGGCCCCAGCTTAGGGTCAGCTTAGGCCCCTACCTCCAGTATACAGAGACAGTGTGACACACACTCTGCTAGAAGGCCAAATATTTTTTCAGAGCTAGATGCAGAAAAAAATTATATTCAATTTGCAACCTGATGGAAGTCAGTATAGATGGACTAATAGAACAAGTCCCACACACTGCTAGAAGGCCAAATATTTTTTCAGAGCTAGTGTTATGTTCTGCTACCAGAGCTAAGGAAAGAGAGGAGATCTGTCCCTACGATAGAACTCAGCTTAATCCCTACGATGTAACAGGGGACCTGATCCTGCGATCAGACCTGCTAAAGTCCTAAGCTAGTCTGTACGGAGACCTATAGATGTGGGGAAGGAATCTCTACAAGTACTAAGGACTGGGAGGAATATGGGACACCTCCTAACAGAAATAGTAGCAGACAGACGAACAAACAAAATATATAGAACATAGAGGTCAGTAGACCAAGCAAACTAACAGAGCAAGACACAGAGCACAGGCTAGCTAGAAAGTAGATATACAATGGAGTCCAGCAAAGCCAGAAGGGCGGAGCAGGATTAAATAGGCCAACAAGGTCATGTGACCAGCAAAGGAAAAAAGACCTAAGAGCAAGGTTCTAACAGTACCCCCCCTTCTAAGAGGATCCTCCGGATCCCCTAGGACCAGGCTTATCAGGAAATCTCCTGTGAAACGCTCTGATAAGTCTGGACGCGGAAACATCATCCGACCTCACCCAAGAGTTATCCTCGGGACCGAAACCTTTCCAGGCCACAAGATGCTGCAAACTACCTCTATACCGTCTAGAGTTAAGGATGCGAGAAATTACATATTACTCCGTCCTCCACCACCGGAGGAACAGAGGCAGAGGCGTCACAATCCGATACAACAGCTTTTTTCAACAGAGAGACATGAAATACCGGATTAATTCTCCAGGAGGTAGGAACCTCCAACCTAACAGCAGATTGGTTGACAACCTGAAGCACCTTAAAGGGCCCTACAAACTTGGGACCCAATTTCTTTGAAGGAATCCTCAACCGCAGATTCCTAGAGGACAACCAAACCATGTCACCAACAGCGAACAAAACCTCCTGTCGTTTCCTATCAAAGTAGTCTTTGGATTTTCTGTTGGCCTCCTGAAGATTACCACGCACATCCGTCCAAACTCTCTCCAAATCACCGGAAAAATTCTCCTCCTCAGGCACGGCAGATCCCAACTTGGAGAACGACCCAAACGACGGATGTCTCCCAGAACAACAAAAAAAAGGCGAACAACCAGCAGAAGAAGATGTATGATTGTTCAGAGCAAATTCAGCAAGTGGCAGAAACTCAGACCACCCCTCTTGATTGTCTGCCACAAAACAACGCAAGAACTGCTCAACATCCTGGTTTTTCCTTTCTGTCTGGCCATTAGATTCAGGATGATATCCGGACGAGAACGACAAATGAACTCCCAACCTATCACAAAAGGCACGCCAAAAACGAGCCACGAACTGAGGACCCCTATCAGAAACAATGTCAGTAGGAACGCCATGAAGTCTGACAATTTCCTTGACAAAGGCCTTAGCGAGAGTTTTAGCGCAGGGCAGTTTGACGAAAGGAACCAAGTGACACATCTTGCTAAAACGGTCCACGACCACCCAGATGACAGTAAAACCCTCAGAGGGGGGAAGGTCAGTTATAAAGTCCATAGCCAAATGTGTCCAAGGAGCACTGGGAACCTCCAAAGGACAAAGCAACCCCGCAGCAGGAGTATGTGAGGACTTAGATCTAGCACATATAGTACATTGACGCACCCACTTAATGACTTCCTTCTGCCATCCAGGCCACCAAAAACTGCGACCCACCAGTCTCTTGGTCTCAGAGATTCCGGGATGACCTGCCAACCGAGATTCGTGACACTCAACAAACAAATCTCTCCTAAAGGTCCCAGGCACAAACAACCTCCCATGAGGAGTGTTAGAAGGGGCATTTTCCTGTGCTTTAAGAATCTCATTTTCCAAAACGGAGTCCAAAGCAGCTATCACAACACCTTCTTGTAAAATGTTCTCCTCTTTCTCAGCACCGACTATGGGAGAAAAACTGCGAGACAAGGCATCCGCCTTAACATTCTTAGTACCAGGGATGTAAGTAACGGAGAAATTAAACCGCGAGAAAAACAGTGCCCACCTAGCCTGACGGGCATTCAGGCGCTTGGCAGCATCAAGATATATCAGATTTTTATGATCCGTAAGAACCTGAACGGGAAATTCCACACCTTCCAAGAAGTGGCGCCAGTGTTCAAATGCGAGTTTAATAGCCAATAATTCCCGATTACCAATATCGTAATTCAGTTCAGTCTCCGAAAAATTTTTTGAAAAAAAGGCACAGGGATGTAATCCATCCCCGTTATCCTGAGACAATACTGCGCCAACCCCCACAGAGGAAGCATCAACCTCAACCAAAAACGGCCTAGTAACATCAGGCTGCATAAGGATGGGAGCAGAGGTGAACCTCTCCTTGAGATACACAAAAGCTTCAATGGCCTCAGAAGACCACTGAACCGCATCAGCACCTTTCCTGGTGAGATCAGTCAGAGGTTTGACAATACTAGAAATTTTTTTTATGAATTTTCTGTAGTAATTGGCGAAACCCAAAAACCTCTGTATCGATTTCAAACCAATAGGCCTAGGCCATTCCTGCACAGCCTGAACCTTAACCGGATCCATCTCAAAACCTTTGCTGGAGATAATGTAGCCCAAAAAACTAATTCTCTGTACAGCGAACTCACATTTCTCCAGCTTAGCAAAAAGCGAATTGTCCATTAATAACTGTAATACCTCACGCACCCTCCGCCAATGAGACTCCAGATCTGGCGAATAAATCAAAATGTCATCCAAATACACAACCACATTTTTACCTATCAAAGGTCTAAGGATGTCATTAATCAGATTCTGAAAAAATGCAGGAGCATTAGTAAGACCAAAAGGCATAACCAGATTCTCAAAATGACCCACAGGAGTGTTAAAAGCAGTCTTCCATTCATCACCCTCCTTCATGCGCAACAGATTGTATGCCCCCTTAAGGTCAATTTTAGAGAACCACTTGGCCCCCATTAACTGGTTAAACAGATCAGGAATCAATGGCAGTGGGTAAGGATTGCGTACAGTAATTTTGTTAATCTCACGAAAATCCAGACAGGGACGTAAACCGCCGTCCTTTTTTTTTACAAAAAAAAATCCAACCGCCACAGGAGACTTAGAGGGCCTAATGTGACCGGCGGCCAAACTTGTCTGTATGTATTCCTCCAAAGCCTTCCTCTCAGGAATAGTAAGGTTAAATAAACGACTTTTAGGAAGAGTCGCTCCAGGGACAAATTCAATAGAACAATCATAGTCTCTATGGGGAGGCAAAACCTGCGATTCCTTCTCAGAAAAAACTCTCCAAAAATCCTGAATAGGAACAGGCAATTCTCCCCTATCCAAAGCTGCAATACGCCTGTTACAACACTTGTCATAACATTTATGGCTCCAGGATTTAATTTCACTGGTAGACCAATCCAGTACAGGATTGTGAAACTTTAACCAGGGCAATCCCAATATTACTGGAGAAGGCAAGTTATTCAACACTACCAAATCCAATTTCTCATGGTGAACACCATTAATAGTGAGAGGAAATTCACAGACCTTGAGAGTAATATTCTTCAAAGGGGAACCATCCACAGAAACCACAGCAATGGGGGATGATAAAGGTTCAGGTTTTAAATTGAGTCTTTCCACGAATCCCCCATCAATTACATTCAGAGTAGACCCGCAATCAACAAACACCCGAAATTCCATTAATTTTTTCTGAGCAATCGTGGAAGCAGCTAAAAATATACCCTTGGAATTTAAACAGGCAATACGGGCGTGACTGACCATTTTTTTTTCTTTCTTCATACGAAGCTCACAGCCTTTAATCAAATGACCAGATTTTCCGCAATAGAAACACAAGCCTTCAGAAAATCGACGATCTTTTTCTTGAGAGCGAGGTGCCACCGATCCAATCTCCATCGGTTCACCACTGTTAGTACACACATTCTCATAACCAGAAACTGACATAGCAGAGGATTTGCTCTCATTAACCCTTGCACGCAGTCTTCTATCCACCCGTATAGCTAATTGCATAGCCTGTTGCAAATCTTCAGGTGTAGGATAAGCAATTAGCAGGTCTTTAACCCTTTCACTGAGCCCAGCAAGAAATAGACTTTTCAGAGCAGAATCGTTCCACCCTGTTTGAGTAGACCAACGACGGAAATGAGTACAATATTTTTCCACATTACCTGATCCTTGTTTTAAACGTCTCAACTCAGTCTCAGCTGATGCGACACGGTCAGGATCATCATATAATAGTCCCAAAGCAGAAAAAAAACTATCCACTGATCTGAAGCATGAATCACTAGGTTGCAAAGAAAAGGCCTACTCCTGAGGCTCTTTGCACAAAAGTGACATTATGAACCCTACGCGCTGGGATTCATCCCGAGAGGACTTAGGTCTCAAACGAAAATACAATAAGCAAGCATTTTTAAATGAAAAAAATTCTCGGTGTTCACCAAAAAATAAATCCGGCAAACATACCTTAGGCTCCAAGAAATGTGCTCCAGGACAGTTACTCACGTGCTGACGGAGCTCGGCCACCTCCAGAGAGAGTCCCTGCAGGCGATGAACCAAATCCTGAACCGACACCATGATGGAACAGAAAAATCTTTCCCTAGAGAATTTGCTGGCTGGACTTACTGTTATGTTCTGCTACCAGAGCTAAGGAAAGAGAGGAGATCTGTCCCTACGATAGAACTCAGCTTAATCCCTACGATGTAACAGGGGACCTGATCCTGCGATCAGACCTGCTAAAGTCCTAAGCTAGTCTGTACGGAGACCTATAGATGTGGGGAAGGAATCCCTACAAGTACTAAGGACTGGGAGGAATATGGGACACCTCCTAACAGAAATAGTAGCAGACAGACGAACAAACAAAATATATAGAACATAGAGGTCAGTAGACCAAGCAAACTAACAGGGCAAGACACAGAGCACAGGCTAGCTAGAAAGTAGATATACAATGGAGTCCAGCAAAGCCAGAAGGGCGGAGCGGGATTAAATAGGCCAACAAGGTCATGTGACCAGCAAAGGAAAAAAGACCTAAGAGCAAGGTTCTAACAGCTAGATGCAGAAAAAAATTATATTCAATTTGCTACCTGATGTAGGTCAGTATAGATGGACTAATAGAACAATTACCACACACTGCTAGAAGGCCAAATATTTTTTCAGAGCTAGATGCAGATAAAAATTATTTTTATTTTGCAACCTGATGGAGGTCAGTAGAGATGGACTAATAGAACAAGTCCCACACACTGCTAGAAGGCCAAATATTTTTTCAGAGCTAGATAAAAGTTATTTTTAATTTGCAGCGTGATGGAGGTCAGTATAGATGGACTAATAGAACAAGTCCCACACACTGCTAGAAGACCAAATATTTTTTCAGAGCTAGATGCAGATAAAAATTATTTTTAATTTGCAACCTGATGGTGGTCAGTATAGATGGACTAATAGAACAAGTCCCAAACACTGCTAGAAGGCCAAATATTTTTTCAGAGCTAGATGCAGATAAAAATTATTTTTAATTTGCAACCTGATGGAGGTCAGTATAGATGGAATAATAGAACAAGTCCCACACACTGCTAGAAGGCCAAATATTTTTTCAGAGCTAGATGCAGAAAAAAGTTATATTCAATTTGCAACCTGATGGAGGTCAGTATGGATGGACTAATAGAACAAGTCCTACACACTGCTAGAAGGCCAAATATTTTTTCAGAGCTAGATGCAGAAAAAAGTTATATTCAATTTGCAACCTGATGGAGGTCAGTATAGATGGACTAATAAAAGAAGTCCCACACACTGCTAGAAGGCCAAATAGTTTTTCAGAGCTAGATGCAGATAAAAATTATTTTTAATTTGCAACCTGATGGAGGTCAGTATAGATGGACTAATAGAACAAGTCCCACATACTGCTAGAAGGCCAAATATTTTTTCAGAGCTAGATAAAAGTTATTTTTAATTTGCAGCGTGATGGAGGTCAGTATAGATGGACTAATAGAACAAGTCCCACACACTGCTAGAAGGCCAAATATTTTTTCAGAGCTAGATGCAGATAAAAATTATTTTTAATTTGCAACCTGATGGAGGTCAGTATAGATGGACTAATAGAACAAGTCCCACACACTGCTGGAAGGCCAAATATTTTTTCAGAGCTAGATGCCGATAAAAAATATTTTTTATTTGCAACCTGATGGAGGTCAGTATAGATGGACTAATAGAACAAGTCGCACACACTGCTAGAAGGCCAAATATTTTTTCAGAGCTAGATGCAGATAAAAATTATTTTAAATTTGCAACCTGATGGAGGTCAGTATAGATGGACTAATAGAATGATGCTATGCCCAAAAGGTTTTACTTCACTAGGTGCAGTAAAAAAATTGGTATTCTATACACAGGTGGTGTAGCTTGCAACACAGATAGGCTACTCCACTGACTAACACACTCTGCAATAGGCCAAAAAGGATTAGCTTTGCTACATTTAGCCAAATGCTGTGAAAAAAATTTACACAGCACTGGCACCGACCTGCCTGGCAAAAACTGATAGGAACTGATGTAACTTAGTCCTGAAAAGGACAGCAATTACAATTGGTCTTTACTCCCAACCTATCTATTTAAGAGCACAGACCTGCCTGATAAAAGTCGTAGGAAATGCTGTAACCTAGTCCTTAAAAGGACTGCAATCACAACTATTCCCTACTCCCATGCTATCTGTAGATTTGTGCGAAAATTGGCTTTAAATTAACAAGGTATAGCGCACACAGCAACAGCGGTGCCGTCTCACACGCAGCTGCAGCAGTGAGAAAATGGTGGCGACGGGGAAAATGGCTGGGTCTTATAGGGCAAGGACATGTGACATACATGCCCTTGCTTGTGTGAAAAAAAGCACTTCGCTCCGTGTGTGCGCTGCTGATAGGCTGACAGACTGCACCTCCCCACTGTAAATGCGGGAAAGAGAAAAAATGCAGAGATCCATCCCCTGCCCCTCCCCCCGCCCCACTGTACACTCAAACTGCGTATTAACATTAATTTTCAGCATTACTGAGAAAAAATCCAGTTATGATTTTGGTGTTATCGAACATAACCTCGAACAGCCGAATTTTTTTCAAATCGTTCGTGTTCGCCGAACGGCTCGAACACCGCCCAAAACAGCTCGAATTTGAGATTGGCGAACAGTTCGAGTCGAACAACGCTCATCTCTAATTGTCAGTTGACAGGAGAGTGCGCTTATCAGTTATAATTCCCGCAGTGGCACTAAAAACACCCTCTGATAACACGCTAGCGGCAGGGCAGGCCAGGACCTCCAAGGCGTACAGAGTGAGTACATTCCAAGTGTACAGCTTGGATACTCAATAATTAAAAGGCACAGAGGAATCACGGAGGACGCTGGTACGTTCGGCAAGGTACTCCCTCACCGTCTTTTGAAACTTTCCACTCCTTGTGAGAGTACCCCGCGCCTCAGGGCCTGTAAGCTGGGCGGGTCTCCGAAAACTGTCCCAGAATCTTGACAGTGTTCACCTGCCTCTGCTGGATTGCAGTTGCATCTCTCTCGCAGGTACACCTTGGTTGGTCAACGAACTGTGACCTCGGCCACTAATGTGTTCAGATGCGAATTTTTTAACAGTTCTGCAGCAAGGGCCTTCTGGTACTGCCCCATTTTTGTTGACTTATCCACCTCAGGAATAAGAGAGTGAAAGTTCTCCTTGTAGAGGGAGTCTAAAAGTGTCACCCACCAGTAATGACTGTCACCCAACATTTTGACAACACGAGGGTCACGGTTAAGGCAGCGTAACATATAGTCAGCCATGCGTGCCAGACTGGTAATGGGCAAGGCTTCCGTGTCCTCACCAAGATGACAACTGACCATGCTCTCCTCCTCCTCCTCCTCCCCCCTGTCCTAAGGCCACCCATGCTGAACCGACTTCATGACAGTTGTACAGGTACTACCATCTACAGCGCATGATACCAGCTCCTGTTCTTCCTCCTCCTCTCCCTCATTGTCCCCCATTGCACGTTTAGATGAGATGCGGCAGGGCTGTGTGTAGTCACCCATTAAGCCTTCTTGATCCATCTCATCATACTCTGGCTACAATGCCTCCTCTTTAATTCTATGCAGAGAGCATTGCAAAAGACAGACAAGTTGGATGCTGACGCTAATGATGGCCTCATCGCCACTCACCATCTTCGTGGACTCCTCAAAGTTTGTCAGGATGGTGCATATGTCAGACAACCAGGTCCACTCCTGAGGTCTTATGTGTGGAGTCTGACCAGAATATCGACAGCCTTGTTGCAGCTGGTTCTCCACAACTGCTCTCTTATGCTCACAAATCCTTTGCAACATGTGGAGGGTAGAGTTCCAACGTGTGGGGACATCACACACCAGTCGGTGTGCAGGAAGCTGCAAACGCTGCTGCAACACAGCAAGAGCGGCTGAAGCTAAAGCCGACTTCTCAAAATGAGCTGACAGGCGGCGTACTTTGACGAGCAGATCTGGCAACTCGGGGTACGATTTAAGAAACCGCTGAACCACGAGGTTAAGCACATGAGCCAGGCATGGTACGTGTGTGATCTCGCCTCGCCTCAGAGCCGCCACCAGGTTATGGCCATTGTCACACACGACCTTGCCTAAACGTAGGTTCAGCGGTCTCAGCCACAGATCTGCCTGCTCTTTCACAGCTGTCCACAACTCACAAGCAGTGTGAGGGTTATCACCTAAGCTTATGAGTTTCAGCACAGCCTGTTGCCGCTTGACTGAGGCAGTACTGCAGTGCTTCCAGCTTGTAACTGATATGGTGATATCTGAGATGGAGGCTGAACATGAGGAGGAGGATGCGCAGGAGCTGTACACTGTGGGGGCAACTCTGACTGACATAGTGCCCGCAATCCTTGGTGTGGGGAGGATGTGTTCCGTCCTAAGGTCCGACTGGGTTTCAGCTTCCACTATGTTTACCCAGTGTGGCGTCAGGGAGATGTACCATCCCTGGCCACAAGCACTTGTCCACGTGTACGTTGTCAGGTGGACTCTCCCAGTAACTTCGTTGTTTAGTGCACGGCAGATGTTTTGGAACACGTGCTTGTGTAGTGTGGGAATGGCACACCGGGCAAAATAGTGGTGGCTGGGGACCGAGTACCGAGGGACGGCCA
Organism: Phyllobates terribilis; assembly: GCF_046119375.1. NCBI lineage: Eukaryota > Metazoa > Chordata > Amphibia > Anura > Dendrobatidae > Phyllobates > Phyllobates terribilis. The sequence continues at coordinate 292,554,064 of NW_027362769.1, forward strand.
CTGCCATAAGGTTGCAGAAGGATTCCATCTCCACCAGCCTAAAAGGCAACATTTCCAACGCAAGCAGTCGTGAAATGTGCAAATTTAGGACTGTGGCCTGTGGGGCGTTGGCTGCGAATTTGTGCTTTCGTTCAAAGGTCTGGGATATCGACAATTGAACTCTGCGGTGGGACGTCGACGTTGATGCTGTTTCTTGAGAGACTGCCATAACAAGTGAAGACAGAGAGGAGGGGGCATCTTTGCATGCAGTATGGACAGGGGATTGCCTTGCACGCACAACAGCAGAATAAGCAGTGGTGACACCCGCTGACACTGGTCGTGGACCCTGGGATTCTCCCCAAAAAGTCAGGTGCTTTGCTGACATGTGCCTGATCATGCTGGTGGTGGTCAGGCTGGTAGTTTTGTCACCCATGCTGATGCTGGCATGGCAGGTGGTACAAATGGCCTTTTTGGGGTTATCAGCAGAGTCTTTAAAAATATTCCAGACTCTGGAAGACCTACCGCTTGTACTGGCAACGTCCCTCGTGTTGGTGTTATGGGGAACTGTGGCCCGCCTTCTGTGTGCGGCCACCACACTGCTTCTTCCTGCCTGTTGGGGTACTCTGCCTCCCTCCCCCTGTGTGCTGCTGGCCTCGCTCTGCGTGTCCTCCCGCCACATTGGGTCAGTTACTAGATCATCCACCACCTCCTCCTCTTCTACTTGCGCACCACGATCCTCCTCCTCACTTCGTGGCAATTGTGTCTCGTCACCGTCCACCTCTTTTGACAAATTGCCAGCGTCGACTTCCTGTGGCTGTGGCTGTTCAAATATTTGGCCATCGCTACATGGGATCTCCTTTTCCACCACTTCAAGCGGAGCAGGCGAGGCACAAATATGGAAATGGACCAGTGAACAGCTCTTCAGAGTGTCTAACTGTGGGATCAGTTGCTGTCTGATGACACTCGGCAAGGTGGGAGGAAGAAGCATCAGGGTGAGGAGGAGTATGCGGTCGAGACTCATGGCTACTAAAATTTGACCGTGTGAAAGACAGATTGGAGGTGGTGGTGCCCAGGTAACTGGAAGTATTATCTGCTATCCAATTAATAACCTGTTCACACTGATCAGTTCGCAGTACTGGTGTTATAGTGTGCTTCCCTAGTAATTCGGTAAAGAAGTGGGAACGAGGAGATGTGGCTGTTGGTTGTGGCACATTTTCACCTTGGCCACGGCCCCGTCCTCTACACACACCATCACCACAACATCCAGTTCCACGTCCCTTGCCATGCGCCTTGCCCATTGTAAATGAAGTAAAATAGCTTACACTCGCACTATCAATGGAAAAAGGGTAATAGAAAGGAGATTAGAACCGTGGAAGAGGAAAACCACAGTTCTATTTATCTGGCCTACACCAGACGCTTTTAAACAGATATATTGGTGTCTGACCCGTCAGGGAGACACTATTACAGTTTTTTTTACAGCAAAAAATGCCAAAAGCAGGATAATACAGAGATTTGACCCGTGGACCTGCAAAAAAACAGTTCTATTTCTCTGGCCTACACCAGACTCTTTTAAACAGATATATTGGTGTCTGACCAGTCAGGGAGACACTATTACAGTTTTTTTTACGGCAAAAAATAGCAAAAGCAGGATAACACAGAGATTTGACCCATGGTACTGCAAAACCACAGTTCTATTTCTCTGGCCTACACCAGACTCTTTTAAACAGATATATTGGTGTCTGACCAGTCAGGGAGACACTATTACAGTTTTTTTTAATGGAAAAAAATGACAAACGCAGGATAATACAGAGATTTGACCCGTGGAACTTCAAAATCACAGTTCTATTTCTCTGGCTTACACCAGACTCTTTTAAACAGATATATTGGTGTCTTACCAGTCAGGGAGACACTACTACAGTTTTTTTAATGGCAAAATATGCCAAAAGCAGGATAGTACAGAGACTTGACCCGTGGAACTGCAAAACCAAAGTTCTATTTATTTGGCCTACACCATACTCTTTTAAACAGATATATTGGTGTCTGACCAGTCAGGGAGACACTATTACAGCTTTTTTTATGGCAAAAAATGACAAAATTAGGATAATACAGAGATTTGACCCGTGGAACTGCAAAAAAACTGTTCTATTTCTCTGGCCTACACCAGACTCTTTTAAACAGATATATTGGTGTCTGACCAGTCAGGGAGACACTATTACAGTTTTTTTTTATGGCAAAAAAACTCCAAAATTAGGATAATACAGAGATTTGACTCGTGGAACTGCAAAACCACAGTTCTATTTATCTGGCCTACACCAAACTCTTTCAAACAGATATATTGGTGTCTGACCAGTCAGGGAGACACTATTACAGTTTTGTTTACGGCAAAAAATGGCAAAAGCAGGATAATACAGAGATTTGACCCATGGAACTGCAAAAAAACAGTTCTATTTCTCTGGCCTACACCAGATTCTTTTAAACAGATATATTGATGTCTGACCAGTCAGGGAGACACTATTACAGTTTTTTTTACGGCAAAAAATGCCAAAAGCAGGATAATACAGAAATTTGACCCGTGGAACTGCAAAACCAAAGTTCTATTTATCTGGCCTACACCAGACTTTTTTAAACAGATATATTGGTGTCTGACCAGTCAGGGAGACACTATTACCATTTCCTTTGCGGCAAAAAATGGCAAAAGCAGGATAATACAGAGATTTGACCCGTGGAACTGCAAAACCACAGTTCTATTTATCTGGCCTACACCAGACTCTTTTAAACAGAAATATTGGTGTCTGACCAGTCAGGGAGACACTATTACAGTTTTTTTTTACGGCAAAAAATTCCAAAAGCAGGATAATGCAGAGATTTGACCCGTGGAACTGCAAAGAAAAGTTCTATTATTCTGGCCTACACCAGACTCTTTTAAGCAGATATATTGGTGTCTGACCAGTCAGGGAGACACTATTACAGTTTTTTTTACGGCAAAAAATGCCAAAAGCAGGATAATACAGAGATTTGACCCGTGGAACTGCAAAAAAAAGTTCTATTTCTCTGGCCTACACCATACTCTTTTAAACAGATATATTGGTGTCTGAACAGTCACAGACACACTCAATTTTTTTTTGTTGGGGGGGTGGAAATACCAAAAGGTTAATAAGACACGTATTTGTACAATCTGACTGAGGAAAAAAAAAAAATACAGGATTTAGATGAAAAAAAAAAGGAATTTTCCTGCCCCCTGAGACCGGGGTATAAGTCTAGCAATTTGACCACCAGGAGCACACCGGACTGTAATGTAGCATTTGCTGGTATAACCACTGCGTCTCCTATACAGCCTGCCTGCCTGATGTCTGGGATGGATATTAGTAGTGTTGAGCCACCCCCGTAGTGTTCGAGTTCGGTTCGGTTCGTCGAACACCCGTGTGTTCGCCGAACTGTTCGTCGAACTGTTCGTCGAACACCTTCGAACACCGTTAAAACCAATGGCAGGCAAACAAAAACACATAGAAACACCTTCAAAGGTGTCCAAAAGCTGACAAACTGCTCAGAAGACACAACTAACACATGGAAAAGTGACAAGTACATATAGTCATGCGAAAAGAAAAGAGGTGGAGGAGTAAAAGGAGGGGGAGACACAGATATAGGCATGTCATGCCCTTCTAAAATCCAAAAAGTGAGAAGCCGAGACGGCCAGTCCGCTCCTGCCCGTGCCACCTCCGTGTCGCCGGGTTTGTGCCAGAGCCGCGGTGAACCCTGACGGCCAGCCCCCCTCTCCCAATACTGGTGCCTGTCCGATGGTGGGTCGAGAGAGCCCCCCTGTGGTGGAGGCAGCTCTAAGCTTTTTAATTTAAATTGTCCCTCTAATTTGAATGAATACACTTTAAATCCATTTACAAGGATCTATTGGAGGGCAAGTCTCATGCCAGCAGCCGCGTAATTCCAGCTCCAGTAGCATCCACTAAAGCTGCTGCAGTTAAAAAGCTTTTATAAGGATCGAGCTCGGCTGTCCACCGCAAGGCATCCTAGTGCCAGTCCCAGCCCCTATGCCTTGGGGTGCCTCCTGATGCTCTTCACTAAGTATCCCGTGGTCCCAAAGCATTTCCTTTGAAAAAATTAAGTGTCCAAACTACAGGTGGTGTAGCTTGCTTAACAGCCGGGATAATCCGCTGACTAGCAGACACTGCTACTAGGCACAAAGTATTTCCTGGGCTAGATGCAGTTAAAAATTTGTAAGTAGATACTCTCGTTGGATGCTGAGAAAGCATTCCATAGAGTCTCCTGGCACGCCATATATGATTCTCTTAAAAAGCTTGGGGTAGGGGTCTAGGGGACCCTTTTATAGCCAAAATCATGGCCCTGTATCACAATACGTCACCTAGGCTGAAGATAAATGGAACTGTAGCACCGAGGGCTCGGTTGCTACAGACGTATTGCACCTCACCCAGAGGTGTGATATCTCACTCTCAGATAAGGATGGAGTGTGGATCAGGACCCGACACCTGCATGCATTACACCACATTGCCGTGGGGCAGGGCGACCAATATGCCCCTGAGATGGGCACGACAGTCCCTGTCCCTGGCTGGAGTGGGGGGAGGGAACACTGAGGAAGGGGAACCCTGCAGTGCAGGAGCAGGGAGGAAGCAGTTCCTGGGTGCATTGAGAAGGGAGTATAAAAGGTGGGCACCATCTTAGTTCAGTGCAGAGAAGTCTGAGCAGAAGTGGCAGGGAGCAGGGGCTCTGCATGAGCTCTGCTCCGGAGGCGGGCCTAGTAACAGAGGCCCAGGCCTGCAAGAGGGAGAAGGAAGGAAGAGGAGCGGAGAAGGCTCCAGGAACGAGGAATGAAGGGATCCCAGGGGTGCGGACGGGCGAGTCGCCACCGCACGCCCGAATCCACCTGCGTGGAGGGGTCAGGCCAAAGGGGGAGACCGGTCCCCGAACTAGTGGAGGCAGGAAACGACCCTCAGCTAGAAACCGGAGGCTCTGACATTTTATGTGGCGCAGCCCCTTGCTCCACCCGCTAGGAAGGCACCACATAGGGTCAGGGAAACTGGCGCCAAGTTTACCAAGAGGAGGCCCGAGGCAGCCGGACAGAAGTGTTGGTAAGAAAGGCCAGACAAAGGACACACAAAGGGGGTCCTGTGAAGCGCTCCAAAGTTATCTGGGAGTTGTCTGAGCCCCTCACCTGGTGAGCACAGTACGACGTGGGCAGCCGTTACCTGCAGACGTGGTCTGGATAATAAGAACTGTGAGTAAAGGCCCTGAACTGCATCACTGACTCCGTGTCGTTACTGCTGCTGCCCTGCACCATCACCCCCATCCTCCGCATACACTGCCCTGAGGCTATACTCCTCCCGTGGGGAGTTATGCTACGCTCTGCTGCACCCACAACACCAGCCTTAGCGGTCTGCCCTGTAGCGGCGGTTCACTCTGACCGCAATCCACGGGTGGCGTAGTCGGACATTTAAACATCAAAACCACATAAATAGTTCCGCCACTGGTTTGACCGCCCTGAGCCACGGAACCGGATCGCCGCCACGAAGACTACAACCACCAGCATCCACCAAAAAGGGTCCGGCTCCGGGTGTCCCAAGGCCCAGGGGGTGCGTCAGAACATTTTCATCACCTTTCACAATCACCAATGGGACAAGGCAGGGATGTCCTCTGTCCCCTCTCTTATACATCCTAGTGACGGAGCACCTGCTCTCATCAATTCGCCATAACCCCAATATTAGGTGGATTGAGGTGGGAGGCACCGAGTACAAGTGCTCTCTATTTGCTGATGATGTCCTAGTATATATCACTCAATCACATATATCCATCCCTGCTGTTATGGCTGAAATAGATCACTTTGTTACATGGTAAAATTTTAAAATCAATGCAGCGAAGTCTGAGGCCCTCGATGTCTCCCTCCCTAAATCCATATAGGATTCCATCCAGTCCAACTTTCCCTTTGCCTGGCCCTCACAGGGTATCAAATACTTAGGAATTCCTATTCATAGAGACCTCTCCCATCTATGTTATCTTAATTTTGGGCCCTTTATTGAACAATTCCATACAGACCACGGTTGGCAAGTTAGAACTGTAAGATTCACTACGTGAACCACTGGTGTTTTGTGGAAAAGCACATGTACACCGCGTTCCAAATTATTATGCAAAAAGTGTTTAGGAGTGATAAGGGAAGAATTTGTTTGTTTGTCAGTTAAACTCATTGATGGTGATGTGTGTCAGGGCTCTTTATATCACTGTAAGCAATTGCAGACACCTGTGCTAATTAGTTTGGCAGGTGTGTCCAATAAAAGGCAAGACTACTTAAGAAGGCTCTCTCACATTATTAAGCAGCCTACATTTTCTGCCAAAATGGGAAAGAAAAAGGATGTGTCGGCTGCTGAGAAGCAACAAATTGTGGAGTGTTTAGGTCAAGGCATGACTACAATCAACATTGTGCGATAATCAGGATGAAGTGTCTTGGCAATCAAGAAGTATGTAGCTGATTCACAGTACACACGTGTGCGTGCTGATAAGGGCAAATTGAGGACTCTTTCCTACAGGCAATTACGTCAGGTTGAAAGAGCAGCGGCAAAAAAGCCTTGTCATAGCAGCAGACAAGTTTTTGAAGCTGCTTGTGCCTCCAACGTCCCCCGAACAACAAGATGCAGGGTCCTTCAGAGGTTTGCAGCTGTGCATACGCCATCCTGTCGACCTCCTCTATCCACTTCACACAAGCAGAAACGGCTCCAGTGGGCCAAACATTACATGAAGACTGATTTCAAAACTGTTTTGTTCACGGATGAGTGCCGTGCAGCGCTCGATGGTCCAGATGAATGGAGTGGAGGATGGCTGGTTGATGGACACCCCACGCAAACACGGCTACAGCGCCAACAAGGAGGAGGTGGAGTAATGTTTTGGGCTGGAATCATGGGGAGAGAGATTGTCGGCCCCTTTAGGATCCCTGAAGGCGCTAAAGATGAACTCCATAATGTATGTGGATTTTCTCAAACAGCACTTCCTGCCATGGTTCAAGAAGAAGAACCGTGTATTTCACAGCAAGATCATTTTTCTGCATGTTAATGCACCATCTCATGCTGCACATAAAACATCTGCATCTCTGGCTGATATGGGCATAAAAGGGGACAAACTTATGGTGTGACCCCCATGCTCCCCTGACCTCTACCCCATTCAGAACCTTTGGAGCATCATTAAAAGGAGTGTCTATGATGGCGGGAGGCAGTTCACATCTAAGCAACAGCTCTGGGAGGGTATTCTGTCCTCATGCAAAACAATTGAAGCAGAAACCATCCAAAACCTGACAAATTCAATGGACGAGAGAGTTCAGAAGCTCCTTTCGAACAAGGGGTCCTATGTGAAAATGTAACATCACCTAGAATAAAGTTTTGAGTTGAAAACTGTTTGATTTCAGTTTCTAACAACCTGCTAATGCTTATAATTTCAAAAATGACCATTTTTTTGGTCTTTATTAAAATGAAAAGGTTGATCGAAAAGTTTGGGGGATCTAAGAGTGTGGCAACCCAGTAGTCATGATTACTTCGAATTCTGACAATATAAGGGTCATGCTGCAGGTAGTGCAGCAAGAAGGCACTTATGTGTCTTGCGCATCTCAGAGCCCCAAAATTATTTTCCGGGCTAGATGCAGCTAAAAATTATTTTTAATTTTAAATCTGGTGAAGCTTATTATAGATGGCCTAATAGGATCAGTGCTGCACACTGCTACAAAGCCCAAATTATTTTCCAGTCAAGATACAGATAAACATGATTAGTAATTTGAAAGCTTAAAACGGTTGGTAGGGTGATTTTAACCAATCATCAAGCTTTTACTCTCCCCAGGATGACACAGGGGTAGAAAAGTCGTTTCGGATCCATGATTTGTTCATCTTTATGAACGTGAGTCTGTCTACATTATCAGTGGAGAGCCGCGTGCGCTTATCTGTCAGCACACCACCAGCAGCGCTGAACACACGTTCAGACAGAACGCTGGCTGCGGGGCATGACAAGATCTCCAAGGCGTAAGTGGCTAGCTCCGGCCATTTATCCAGATTGGAAGCCCAAAAAGAGCAAGGGTCCAGTGACACAGTCGTGGCTTCAATGTTTACTTGGAGATACTCCTGTACCATCGTCTCTAGGCGTTGACTATGTGTCAGACTTCTTGTCTCCTGTGGCCTTGCAAAGGATGGGCTAAAAAAGTGGTGAAATTATTCCGCAAAATTGATGTTACCAGCAGATACTGTGGTTCTGTTACGGTTTGAGTGCTGAACACTTGACGGTCCCACGGTTGGCAAGTTGGAACTGTGAGATTCATTACGTGCACCACTGGTATTTTGTGGAAAAGCACATGTAAGATTCTGCAACAGTCTCTGCTGATACTCCTGCATGCGTGCATCCCTTTCTATGGCAGGAATAATTTCTGCAAATTTACTTTTGTACCGGGGATCTAACAGTGTGGCAACCCAGTAGTCAGGATTATTTCTAATTCTCACAATTCGAGGGTCATGTTGCAGGTAGTGCAGCAAGAAGGCACTCATGTGTGTTGCGCATCCAGGAGCACCAAGTCCCTGTTGTGTTGGTGGCGAGGTAGCAATCATGCTTCCTTCCTCTGTCCTCTCCCCCCAACCTCGCACAACAGAAATGTGATCAAGGTCTCCCTCATCTGATGAGTCTTCCATCAGTTCGTCCTCCACTTCTTCCTGGGCTCCTGCACCTTCCTCACTAGTTTGGCTGCTACCATGCGCCCTGGTAAAATCATCTCCCCCACCCTCACATGCCTGCCGCCTTGGTGCTGCCGACCGTCTGGACCTTGCAGATGTTAGCCCTTCCGCATACAACTCCTCCTCCTCTACTTCCTCCACCTCCTCTTGTGCCACCACCTGACTCCGAATTCTGTTTAACATGTGCTCCAGCATGTAAATCACCGGAATAGTCATGCTGATAATGGCATCGTCAGCACTAAACATCTTCGTCGCCATTTCAAAACTGTGCAGAAGGGTGCATAGGTCCCTGATCTGAGACCACTCCTCCAGCGTGATTTGCCCCACCTCTGAATCTCGTTGGCCCAGGCTATACGTCAGAACGTATTGCACCAGGGCTTGTCGGTGCTGCCACAGTCGCTGCAACATGTGCAGAGTTGAATTCCACCGGGTAGGCACATCGCATTTTAGCCGGTGAAGTGGCAGGCCCAACGACTTCTGTAGAGATGTAAGTCGCTGAGCTGCGGGATGCGAACGGCGGAAGTGAGCACACAGCGACCGTGCCCTCTGCAGAAGGCCATCTAGTCTGGGATAGTGGGCTAAAAATTGCTGGACAACCAGGTTCAACACGTGAGCCATACAAGGCACGTGTGTGACATTGCCCCGGCGAAGGGCCGCACCCAGGTTTGCAGCATTGTCGCACACGGCCTTCCCTGGTTTCAGGTCCAGTGGAGACAACCGTTCATGAAATTGGTTCTCCAGAGCTGACCACAACTCCTCAGCTGTGTGACTCACATTTCCCAGACATTTCAATGTAAAAACCGCCTGATGACGTTGAGCCCTACTGCCAGCATAGTAAGGAGGTATGCAGGATCCCTTCTGCGCAGTTAGAAAGCTTGTGGCATGACCAGACAGGCTTTGGGTGCAGGTGGAAGACCGAGAGGAGGTTGAGGAGGCAGAAGCAGTGGAGGAACTTTGACATAAAGAGGATTGACGCACAACTCGTGGGGACGGCAAGACTTGGACAGCAGCCCCTTGTCCTGCTGTCACCATAGTTACCCAGTGCCCAGTCAGCGACATGTAACGCCCCTGTCCATGCCTACTCGTCCAAGTGTCTGTGGTGAAATGCACCCTGTCACACACAGAGTTTCTCAAAGAAGCGGTGATGTTGTGTGCGACATGCTGGTGGAGCGCAGGCACACCTTTCTTTGAGAAGTAGTGCCGACTGGGCATCTGGTACTGGGGCACTGCTACGGACATAAGGTCTCGAAAATCCTCTGTGTCCACCAGGCGGAAAGGCAGCATTTCTGTAGCCAAGACCTTGCAGATGGTGAAATTCAACCTCTTAGCTTTCTCATGGCTAGGAGGAAATGGTCTTTTACTTGTCCACATCTGAGGGACCGAGGGCTGGCTATTGTGCTTAGACGGGGTTGATAAGGGTGTCCCCGGCAAACTGCCGGTCTGTGAGGAAGATGCAGGCGGACATGTTAGGTTGCCTTGATCCAAAGGTGGTGCTATCGATGTCGGACAGCGCTCAACACCAGCTGGTGTTACCACCTCCAAAGAAAATGATGACCTGCCAATCACGCTGGCTGTTGCGGGTAAAGAGGTGGCAGGTCTGCGCCCCAAAACAGGTGTGACTGCTGTCCCCCCAGTCACAGAGGATGAAGAGGCCGCGGATGCACAAGATATGGCAGACGGTGGTTGGCCCGGCCGGCTAGACCGCATTGTAGCACACTGAGCTTCCCACTGCAACTTATGCTTCATGTCCATGTGCCGGTTCATGCATGAAGTACTCAAACTATGTATTTTTTGGCCTCTACTTAGCTTTTGCTGACAAATGTTACAGATAACACGAGTTGGGTCATCTTTATCGATCTGAAAAAATGCCCAGGCTATGCAAGGCTTAGCACCCATGCGACCTGAAGAGCCACCACGACTTGTGGTGAGAGGCAGAGTTGTGTTTGAGGATGCAGTTGTTGACGTGCTTCCAGTACTACGTCTCTGTCCAGGAAGGCGCAACCTGACCTCGTCGTCACTAGCATCTTCCTCCACCTCCTCTGCTGACCTCATCTCTTGGCTGACTGTGGGTTGACAGTAAGTGGGATCTCCGACCTCATCATCATCACCCTGTGCGTTATCACACCCGTCGTCCTCAGAGCCAACCTGTTCCTGCCCTGACAAAAAACTAAAGTTGTCGCTCCAATCAGGTATTTGAGTCTTATCATCGTCTTCCTCATTGTCTCCACCAACAGGAGTTACAGTTTGGGAATGAGGGTCTACATTATGGTCAGAACCTTCTGCGTCTGGTCCTGGATCCGACTCATAAAGATTCTGGGCATCAGTGCAGATCATTTCCTCGTCTGGATTCACAGAAGCGCTGGAGTCGACCTCTGATTCCCAGGCTATAGTATGAGTAAACAGCTCTGCAGACTCAACCATCTGTTCTACCTCATACTCAGACGGGCAGCTGGAGATTTGGGAGCTGTGAGGAAGCAAGTGCGATTTGGGTGACACCTTTGAGGACTGGAGTATTTGTGATGTTGAAGTTGATGTGGAGGAGAGCCCACTTAAAGGAGCACTTGATATCCGTTGAAGCACCTGCTGTTTTTGTGCCTCATCTGGAATTTGTAGCGATTGGCGTGGCCGTAAGAAAGGGATCTTATCACATTGTCCGCTAAAAGAAGTAGACATTTTAGTTTGGCTGGAAGATGGTCTTTCTTCTGCACCTACCCCACGGACACAACCTTTTTTCCCCTTCCCAACACGCCTATTCCCCTTTCCACCAGCAGCAGGCCTTTTTCCACTCATTTTGGTGGTTAACTAATTCACAACTCTGGAGTTGTTTGCACAAAAAAACAATGGATGGTAACCGAGCAGAGCTGAGTGGCCAAACTGTGGTATTAGGCCAAAACTATTGGCTGGGTTAGATGCAGAAAAAAATTATTTTTAATTTGCAACCTGATGGAGGTCAGTATAGATGGACTAATAGACCAAGTCCCACACACCGCTAGAAGCCCAAATATTTTTTCAGAGCTAGATGCAGAAATTTTTTTTATTCAATTTGCAACCTGCTGGAGGTCAGTATAGATGGACCAATAGACCAAGTCCCACACACTGCTAGAAGCCCAAATATTTTTTCAGAGCTAGATGCAGAAAAAAATTATTTTTAATTTGCAACCTGATGGAGGTCAGTATAGATGGACTAATAGACCAAGTCCCACACACTGCTAGAAGCCCAAATATTTTTTCAGAGCTAGATGCAGAAAAAAATTATTTTTAATTTGCAACCTGATGGAGGTCAGTATAGATGGACTAATAGACCAAGTCCCACACACCGCTAGAAGCCCAAATATTTTTTCAGAGCTAGATGCAGAAATTTTTTTTATTCAATTTGCAACCTGATGGAGGTCAGTATAGATGGACTAATAGACCAAGTCCCACACACTGCTAGAAGCCCAAATATTTTTTCAGAGCTAGATGCAGAAAAAAAATATTTTTAATTTGCAACCTGATGGAGGTCAGTATAGATGGACTAATAGACCAAGTCCCACACACTGCTAGAAGCCCAAATATTTTTTCAGAGCTAGATGCAGAAAAAAATTATTTTTAATTTGCAACCTGATGGAGGTCAGTATAGATGGACTAATAGACCAAGTCCCACACACCGCTAGAAGCCCAAATATTTTTTCAGAGCTAGATGCAGAAAAAAATTATATTCAATTTGCAACCTGCTGGAGGACAGTATAGAAGGACTAATAGAACAAGTCCCACACACTGCTAGAAGCCCAAATATTTTTTCAGAGCTAAATGAAGAAAAAAATTATTTTTAATTTGCAACCTGATGGAGGTCAGTAGAGATGGACTAATAGACCAAGTCCCACACACTGCTAGAAGCCCAAATATTTTTTCAGAGCTAGATGCAGAAAAAAATTATATTCAGTTTGCAACCTGATGGAGGTCAGTATAGATGGACTAATAGAATGATGCTATGCCCAAAAGATTTTACTTCACTAGGTGCAGTAAAAAAATTGGTATTCTATACACAGGTGGTATATCTTGCAACACAGATAGGCTACTCCACTGACTAACACACTCTGCAATAGGCCAAAAAGGATTAGCTTTGCTAGATTCAGCCAAATGCTGTGAAAAAAACTTGCACAGCACTGGCACAGACCTGCCTCGCAAAAACTGATAGGAACTGATGTAACCTAGTCCTGAAAAGGACTCCAATTACAATTAGTCTTTACTCCCACAATCTATCTATTTAAGAGCACAGACCTGCCTGATAAAAGTCGTAGGAAATGCTGTAACCTAGTCCTTAAAAGGACTGCAATCACAACTATTCCCTACTCCCAAGCTATCTGTATATTTGTGCGAAAATTGGCTTGAAATTAACAAGGTATAGCGCACACAGCAACAGCGGTGCTGTCTAACATGCAGCTGCAGCAGTGAGAAAATGGTGGCGACGGGGAAAATGGCTTGGTCTTATAGGGCAAGGACATGTGACATACACTGCCAATCACACATGCCCTTGCTTGTGTGAAAAAAAGCACTTCGCTCCGTGTGTGCGCTGCTGATAGGCTGACAGATTGCACCTCCCCACTGCAAATGCGGGAAAGAGAAAAAAAAATGGAGATCTTCATTGTTCCTGCAGAGATCCATCCCCTGCCCCTCCCCCCGCCCCGCTGTACACTCAAACTGCGTATTAACATTAATTTTCATCATTACTGAGAAAAAATGAGAAGGACTGTTTTTTTGATTTGGCAGGCTTTAGAGACCCTACACTACCTATTTCGCACTATATATCTCTCCCTAACTCAGCAGCACTCTCCCTACACTGTCTGATCCGGAGCGACTGTGTCCAAGATGGCGGCGCCTGGTTTTAAATACTCGAGATGACACTGTGCGGCCAGCCAATCACTGTAATGCCCACAAACATCATAGCTGCGGCATTCCAGTAACTGGCTGGCAATCCTTGCATTTTCATTGGCTCTGTAAAGAGCGCCAAACATGCATGGCGGAGACCCGAGCTCCCGCCCGAGCAACCCGGAAATGCTCGGTGCTCGCCGAACATCCCGAGTAGTGAGATGCTCGGGCGAGTACCGAGCAGTGTCGAGCGTGCTCGCTCAACACTAATAATTATACCTATAGGTAATCGAATATAAGATAAGACATTTATTATTATAAATACAATTATTCTTTTTAATAAATAATTGATATTCTCTATTAACCCATCAGCACCCTCGACTGCAATCATGATTTGCTAGTGGGTTGCTATGATATTCTATCTGTCAGTCAAACACTGACATGATAGTGTAATGCACTATACTGCATAGACAGAGCAGTGTATTACCATTGTGATAATAGAAATGCATGACCCTTTTCTCCATTTCTCATTTTGCAGGACTAGTTGTGTTTTCACCTATAATTTTTGGGTACATATGACTTTTTGATCACTTTTTATTTCATTTTTTGGGAAGCTGGATGAACAAAAAACAGCAACTCTAGCATTGTTTTTTTATATCTTTTCTGTGTTGTCCATCTTGCCGGATAAATAATGATTTAGCGTATTAGCATATGTGATACAATTATGATGATATACGATTTATATCTTACTTTTACATTTTACTATATTTGCACAAGAAAATCACTTTAACAAAAGTATATTTTTTTCAACATATTCTGAGAGCCTTAATGTTTTCGCTTTTTCATTTACAGACCTCTATGGGGGGTGTTTTTGCATTTTAAACTGTAGTAACCAAAAAGGGGCAATCAGCTCACCTGTCTGGTGCACAGCAAATAGCCCTATATAGTAATAATTATAGATCCACGTAAAAGCCAGCAATAAAAATTAAGTTTATTGTTCAGATTAAAAACATAAGAAGCAAAGAGCAGTAACATAAATGATTAAAAATACATAACAATGGTAGAGAATGGATGCACATGTAATCAGGCAACTAATTTCTGACCAGTGCGGTCCTTAGGGCTCACACTATCGTATAACATGGCCGAGTGCTATCTGATGTTTTATGGGATAGCACTCTGCCCAGTGTTATACTATGGAGCAGTGCAGACCTGTGATTTTTTTTCTCATACCGATTCAGCATGAGAAAACACTCGCGGATAGTGGGAGTGCATCCATAATCGGATTGCACTCAAACATTTAAGTCTAAGGGTGTGTGTAAAATATCAAACTGCACAGGGATGTCATCTGAGTGCAGTCCGATATACATGGAAAGAAACAATGGAGAAGGTGGAGAATTTTAGTTCTCCATCTTTTCTGCATCTGTGCTGCGATTCTTTCATGTAAGAGAAACGTGTCACAGTAAGATGACACTCTTACCAAACTCTGACAGAGTCTGAGCCGAGTGTCATTAGCAATCAGCCCAATTATCTTGCATGAAAAAAATTGATGTCCATGTGACTCCGGCCTTAGTCTGAGTCTAGAAAACACTATCCTCCACATAATATGTGCATTTAGGATTTAATTACAATCTCAAATAGGTGAGTATGTGTAAGCAGGTGACCGAATACAACGCACAGGAGGCTCGTGGCAGGAACAATTAAATTCTTTCAAATACAGTGGGAATTTACAGTCGTTAAGGGACAGTTAATGGTTTCAAACACTGCAAATCAGCAATAAACCATACAACAATATAATTATAATGACAGGGAAAGTTTCTTGGGAATTATACTAATGTTCTTCATACAAGGGTCGTACGCCCACTCATGGGAGCTACCATTTTAGCTCTTCCTGCAATTCTGGCCCTAGCGGGGGTCACCAGATTTTCCCGCTAGACCGCAAGTCCTTCTGACCAAGTCTATCAAGGAGTATTGAGTCTCCTGTGCACCAACCAGCCCTCACTTCACCTGTTGTCCTAAACCAGGCCAAATCCGGCACCATATGTTATGGCTGGAAGTGACAAGCCTGCTTTACTTCTGTAATCGCAGGGGTATCTTCTGATAGATGTCTCCAGTGGATCTTTGGTGCTTGACCATCAGCTGATGTCTCCTAGGCCTGGGGCGGAGATTAATTGGTTCCCGGCTCACGACAGGCGTGGGCCTCTGCAACTTGACCGGCGTGGAGCCAAGATTCTGATTCTGATACTTGTCCGGCACAGTCTGAACTCTGGGTCTTGACCGGCGTAGTTTGGGACTTTGGGTCCTGACCTGATTACTTGGGTCTCTGAGTCTCACTTGGTGTTGTCCGGGCCTTGTGTGGTGGTGACCGGTTTCTTGGTGGTGTGCACTTTTTGCAGGGGCCTGTCACATTAGTTTTAGCACTGTCTGTGGTCCACATCTGCACCGCTTCTCTTATTGGCAAAAAAAACCCCTTGTGGTTTGGCGCCCAGGACTTTTATATTCTGGAACTCTGTCATGCAAGGTACCTGACCAGGTCTCGCACAATAACAACTCCCCCTGTAATTTTTCTGGTACGACTTGGTTCTGCCTGGTTTTGTCCAGCCAGCAGATAGCAGTCTTTCATCACCATTGTGACATCAGGCAGAGGCTCTTCAGGGGTACCACCGCTTCCTCTTACATATGAATAACATGAAAGAGAAAAAAACACATATGTGAAAGTTTTGATGAATAAGTATACAAATATCCAAAGATTTGCTACATAAATGAAACAATGTTTCTGATCTTTTATTAAGACTTACAGGGTATGAGATAGTTAAAATTAAAATCCAAAATGCCTCTATATTGAGCAGTGTTCATTTCCACTTCTCTCTCTACCCTTTCTATTATGCGAAAGATGTGAGATCACCTGAGTGGATACTATTGAAGTGTGTAGAAACATTGGAAGAATTAGGCATGTTTACATCAATGGAAGCTCAGATATGTTTGTGTATTCTTTGTTTTAAATCTCCGGTTGTACAATCAATAAATGACAAATGACATATTTCACAATACGATAGAGCACATACTATATGTTGAATTGCAATTGAATAACTATCTAATTTTATATACATTTCCAGAAATACAGTACAGACCAAAAGTTTGGACACACCTTCTCATTTAAAGATTTTTATGTATTTTCATGACTTTGAAAATTGTACATTCACACTGAAGGCATCAAAACTATGAATTAACACATGTGGAATTATATACTTAACAAAAAAGTGTGAAACAACTGAAAATATGTCTTATATTCTAGGTTCTTCAAAGTAGCCACCTTTGATTTGATGACAGCTTTGCACACTCTTGGCATTCTCTTGATGAGCTTCAAGAGGTAGTCACCAGAAATGGTCTTCCAACAATCTTGAAGGAGTTCCCAGAGATGCTTAGCACTTGTTGGCCCTTTTGCCTTCACTCTGCAGTCCAGCTCACCCCAAACCATCTCCATTGGATTCAGGTTTGGTGATTGTGGAGGCCAAGTCATCTGGCACAGCACCCCATCACTCTCGTTCTTGGTCAAATAGCCCTTACACAGCCTGGAGGTGTGTTTGGGGTCATTGTCCTGTTGAAAAATAAATGATGGTCCAACTAAACGCAAACCGGATGGAATAGCATGCCGCTGCAAGATGCTGTGGTAGCCATGCTGGTTCATTATGCCTTCAATTTTGTATAAATCCAAAACAGTGTCACCAACAAAGCACCCCCACACCATCACACCTCCTCCTCCATGCTTCACGGTGGGAACCAGGCATGTAGAGCCCATCCGTTCACCTTTTCTGCGTCGCACAAAAACACAATGGTTGGAACCAAAGATCTCAAATTTGGACTCATCAGACCAAACCACAGATTTCCACTGGTCTAATGTCCATTTCTTGTGTTCTTTAGCCCAAACAAGTCTCTTCTGCTTGTTACCTGTCCTTAGCAGTGGTTTCCAAGCAGCTATTTTACCATGAAGGCCTGCTGCACAAAGTCTCCTCTTAACAGTTGTTGTAGAGATGTGTCTGCTGCTAGAACTCTGTGTGGCATTGACCTAGTCTCTATTCTGAGCTGTTGTTAACCTGCGATTTCTGAGGCTGGTGACTCGGATAAACTTATCCTCACAAGCAGAGGTGACTCTTGGTCTTCCTTCCCTGGGGCGGTCCTCATGTGAGCCAGTTTCTTTGTAGCGATTGATGGTTTTTGCAACTAAACTTGGGGACACTTTGAAAGTTTTCCCAATTTTTCAGACTGACTGACCTTCATTTCTTAAAGTAATGATGGCCACTCGTTTTTCTTTACTTAGCTGCTTTTTTCTTGCCATAATATAAATTCTAACAGTCTATTCAGTAGGACTATCAGCTGTGTATCCACCTGACTTCTGCACAACACAACTGATGGTCCCAATCCCATTTATAAGGCAAGAAATCCCACTTATTAAACCTGACAAGGCATACCTCTGAAGTTAAAATCATTTCCGATGACTACCTCTTGAAGCTCATCAAGAGAATGCCAAGAGTGTGCAAAGCAGTCATCAAAGCAAAAGGTGGCTACTTTGAAGAACCTAGAATATAAGACATATTTTCAGTTGTTTCACACTTTTTTGTTAAGTATATAATTCCACATGTGTTATTTCATAGTTTTGATGCCTTCAGTGTGAATGTACAATTTTCAAAGTCATGAAAATACAGAAAAATCTTTAAATGTGAAGGTGTGTCCAAACTTTTGAACTGTACTGTAGATTTAATGATTTTAGTAGTTTTTACAGCACATTGACAAATGGAGTATTTTGCTGCTCTACATCAGTAAAAAATGCCAAGTGGTATGTTGATCCCTACTTTTGATTAAACTAGGAGATTAAATATTCCCTATAGTAGGTGCTGCACCCATATTTGGTAATGGTGTGGAGTTATTCATCTTGTGACAGAACAGGAACATATATTTCAGTAATCTTTTTTGTTAAAGAAAATACCTTACTAATAAACTTTCCTTCCACGCCATCACCGATACCTGGCTCACCCCCTCTGACACAGCCTCCCCAGCTGCACTTTCATATGGCGGATTGCACCTTTCCCACACCCCCCCGCCCCAACGGCAAACATGGTGGAGGTGTAGGTTTTCTCCTGTCAGATACCTGCGCCTTCACCCAAATCCCACTGCCATCCTCTGTTACACTCCATTCTTTTGAGGTGCACTGTGTGCGCATCTATTCCCCCTCTGACCTCCAACTGTCCGTCATTTACCCAACCCCAGGGCTAGCCACCACTTTCTTAGACCACTTCACCACCTGGCTGCTTCACTTCCTTTCCGCTGACATCCCCTCTATCATAATGGGTGTCTTCAACTTCCCCATTGACACTTCCCACTCATCTGTCTCTAAGTTCCTATCCCTCACTTCCTCCTTCGGCCTTGCTCAATGGTCTTCTGCAGCTACTCAGGAAGATGGCCACACACTGGACCTCATCTTCACCCGCCTCTGTTCCCTATCTAACCTCTCTAACTCACCTCTTCCTTTCTCTGAATACAACATCCTCACATTCTCTACCCTCTCCTTTCCAGGTCCACAATTCCCATTGCACAAACTTACACACCCTCGCAGAAACCTCAAACACCTTGACCTACACTCTCTGAATCCCTCCTCCCTCTTACAGACATAAATTCTTTACACGTACATGATGCAGATGTTGCTGCTGCTTTATATAACACCACAATAGCTGCCGCTCTCGACTCTATCGTCCCTCTCACACATACCAAAGCTCGCACAATCAACAGGCAACCCTGGCACACCAACCCTACTAAAGAACTGCGACGGGCCTCCAGGGTTGCGGAGCGGAGATGGAAAATGTCTCACTCCATCGAGCACTTCATCGCATTCAAACAATCCCTCACTATTTTCAAGTACACACTCACTGCAGCAAAACAAACATACTTCTCATCTCTCATATCTTCCCTGTCCCACAACCCTAAACAGCTATTCAATGCCTTCAATTCTCTCCTTCATCCCCCAACACCTTCTCCATCTTCTCTCATCTCAGCCGAAGACTTTGTGTCAATCTTCTGCTTGAAGAATGAGGCAATCAGACAAAGCTTTTGCCTAAAGTCCCCACAACCCCTCCTCATATCTACTCAACCTTCCTCCTCCAAACCCCAATTCTCGACCATTACAGAAGGTGAAGTCTCCTCTTTACTCTCCAAATCACACCTCACCACCTGCGAACTTGACCCAATCCCATCCCACCTCTTCCCTAACCTTACCACAGTCTTCATCCCAACCCTAACCTACCTCTTCAACCTGTCACTAACAACCGGTGTCTTCCCTTCATGTTTCAAACATGCCTCAATCATACCAATCCTCAAAAAGTCCTCCCTTGACACATCCTCTCTGACTAGCTACCGCCCCATATCACTTCTCCTCTATGCCTCAAACTACTAGAACAAAATGTCCACCTTGAACTGTCCTCCCATCTCTCCTCATGTTCCCTCTTCGACTGCTTACTATCTGGCTTCCAATCGCATCACTCGACTGAAACTGCCCTGACCAAAGTCACCAACGACCTACTAACCACCAAATCCAAGCGACACTACTCCATCCTCCTCCTTCTGGACCTGTCATCTGCCTTCGACACAGTCGACCATTCCCTCTTACTACAGATTCTCTCATTTCTTGGCATCACGGATTTGACCCTATCTTGGATCTCCTCATACCTAACAGACAGGACATTCAGCGTCTCCCACTCACGCACCACCTACTCATCTTGCCCCCAAGGTTCAGTTCTAGGACCTCTGCTCATCTCCATCTACACCTTTGGCCTGGGACAGCTCATACAGTCTCACGGCTTTCAGTATCACCTCTATGCTGATGACACAGATCTACCTCTCTGGACCCGATATCTCCTCCCTACTAACCAAAATCCCACAATGTCTGTCTGCCATCTCATCCTTCTTCTCTGCCAGATTTCTAAAACTTAACATGGATAAAACAGAATTCATCATCTTTCCACCCTCTCATTCATATTCCCCATCTGACCTATGCATCAACATCAATGGCTTTTCACTCTCCCCTTTCCCACAAGCTCGCTGCCTTGGGTAACCCTGGACTCTGATCTCTCCTTCAAACCACATATCCAAGAGCTTTCCACTTCCTGCCGACTCCAACTCAAAAATATCTCCCAGATCTGCGCATTCCTCAGCAAAGACTCTGCAAAAACACTAGTGCATGCCCTCATCATCTCCCGCCTTGACTACTGCAACCTCCTGCTCTGTGGCCTCCCTTCCAACACTCTCGCGCCCCTCCAATCTATCCTAAACTCTGCTGCTCAACTAATCCACTTGTCCCCCCGCTATTCCCCGGCCTCTCCCCTCTGTCAATCCCTTCAATGGCTCCCCATTGCCCAGAGACTCAAGTTCAAAACCCTAACCATGGCATACAAAGCCATCCACAACCTGTCTCCTCCATGCATCTGTGATCTAGTCTCCCGGTACCGACCTGCATGCAACCTCCGATCCTCACAAGATCTCCTGCTCTACTTCCCTCTTATTTCCTCTTGCCTCAATCGCATACAAGAATTCTCCCGCGCATCCCCCATACTCTGGAACTCTCTACCCCAACACATCAGACTCTCATCTAATGTGGAAGCCTCCAAAAGAAACCTGAAGACCTACCTCTTCCGACAAGCCTACAACCTGCAGTAACCACTGCTCCACCACATTACTACATGACCTCCTCTACCCCTACCTACTGTATCCTCACCCATCCCTTGTAGATTGTGAGCCCTCGCGGGTAGAGTCCTCTCTCCTCCTGTACCAGTCGCTGACTCGTTTTGTTAAGATTATGTAAATGTTTCTGCTATGTATAACCCCTTTTTCACATGTAAAGCAACATGTAATAAATGGCGCTATAATAATAAATAATAATAATAATAATAATAAAAGTAATGCCAAAAATAGGTTTATCAGAACTTCTAGGTCGATGTTCATCATAGGATAGTAAATTTGCTCTATCTTTAATACCCAATATATTTTGGCCTGATTTAAAGTCCATTAAGGGTATCGTCTTTTACTCAGTTTTGCACAAATGTTGGTCTCTTCATTCTGATATAAACTATCTTTGGAACAATTGATAGTGTTTTTACGATGACAAGACCTTGTGTTGAGAATGATGCTGTCAACAATGGGGATGCAAAATGTAATGATGCCAATTTTGTTAGGTATATAAAAATTACCACTTACTGTTCAAATAATTTTACCCTTGCAGACCTGTGATAATTATTCTTTGATCACTAAACTCAGTAAAAATATAGAAAAAATTCCATAACGTACAGTTTTTTCACAACCATAAAGACAGATTTCATTTTAGTTACAGTTCATAACAGTGTGATGGTGTCTATAGCATATACAGTGCAGACCAAAAGTTTGGACACACCTTCTCATTTAAAGATTTTTCTGTGTTTTCCTGACTATGAAAATTGTACATTCACACTGAAGGCATCAAAACTATGAATTAACACATGTGGAATTATATACTTAACAAAAAAGTGTGAAACAACTGAAAATATGTCTTATATTCTAGGTTCTTCAAAGTAGCCATCTTTTGCTTTGATGACTGCTTTGCACACTCCTGGCATTCTCTTGATGAGCTTCAAGAGGTAGTCACCGGAAATGGTCTTCCAACAATCTTGAAGGAGTTCCCAGAGATTCTTAGTAGAGATGAGCGTTGTTCTACTCGAACTGTTCGCCAATCTCAAATTCGAGCTGTTTTGGGCGGTGTTCGAGCCGGTCGGCGAACACGAACAATTTGAGAAAAATTCGGCTGTTCGAGGTTATGTTCGATAACTGTTCGTGCACCAAAATCATAACTGGATTTTTTCTCAGTAATGATGAAAATTAATGTTAATACGCAGTTTGAGTGTACAGCGGGGCGGGGGGAGGGGCAGGGGATGGATCTCTGCAGGAACAATGAAGATCTCCATTTTTTTTTCTCTTTCCCGCATTTGCAGTGGGGAGGTGCAATCTGTCAGCCTATCAGCAGCGCACACACGGAGCGAAGTGCTTTTTTTCACACAAGCAAGGGCATGTGTGATTGGCAGTGTATGTCACATGTCCTTGCCCTATAAGACCAAGCCATTTTCCCCGTCGCCACCATTTTCTCACTGCTGCAGCTGCGTGTTAGACGGCACCGCTGTTGCTGTGTGCGCTATACCTTGTTAATTTCAAGCCAATTTTCGCACAAATATACAGATAGCTTGGGAGTAGGGAATAGTTGTGATTGCAGTCCTTTTAAGGACTAGGTTACAGCATTTCCTACGACTTTTATCAAGCAGGTCTGTGCTCTTAAATAGATAGATTGTGGGAGTAAAGACTAATTGTAATTGGAGTCCTTTTCAGGACTAGGTTACATCAGTTCCTATCAGTTTTTGCCAGGCAGGTCTGTGCCAGTGCTGTGCAAGTTTTTTTCACAGCATTTGGCTGAATCTAGCAAAGCTAATCCTTTTTGGCCTATTGCAGAGTGTGTTAGTCAGTGGAGTAGCCTATCTGTGTTGCAAGATATACCACCTGTGTATAGAATACCAATTTTTTACTGCACCTAGTGAAGTAAAATCTTTTGGGCATAGCATCATTCTATTAGTCCATCTATACTGACCTCCATCAGGTTGCAAATTAAAAATAATTTTTTTCTGCATCTAGCTCTGAAAAAATATTTGGGCTTCTAGCAGTGTGTGGGACTTGGTCTATTAGTCCATCTATACTGACCTCCATCAGGTTGCAAATTAAAAATAATTTTTTTCTTCATTTATCTCTGAAAAAATATTTGGGCTTCTAGCAGCGTGTGGGACTTGTTCTATTAGTCCATCTATACTGACCTCCATCAGGTTGCAAATTAAAAATAATTTTTTTCTGCATCTAGCTCTGAAAAAATATTTGTGCTTTTAGCAGTGTGTGGGACTTGGTCTATTAGTCCATCTATACTGACCTCCATCAGGTTGCAAATTAAAAATAATTTTTTTCTGCATCTAGCTCTGAAAAAATATTTGGGCTTCTAGCAGTGTGTGGGACTTGGTCTATTAGTCCATCTATACTGACCTCCATCAGGTTGCAAATTAAAAATAATTTTTTTCTTCATTTATCTCTGAAAAAATATTTGGGCTTCTAGCAGCGTGTGGGACTTGTTCTATTAGTCCATCTATACTGACCTCCATCAGGTTGCAAATTAAAAATAATTTTTTTCTGCATCTAGCTCTGAAAAAATATTTGGGCTTCTAGCAGTGTGTGGGACTTGGTCTATTAGTCCATCTATACTGACCTCCATCAGGTTGCAAATTGAATAAAAAAATTTTCTGCATCTAGCTCTGAAAAAATATTTGGGCTTCTAGCGGTGTGTGGGACTTGGTCTATTAGTCCATCTATACTGACCTCCATCAGGTTGCAAATTAAAAATAATTTTTTTCTGCATCTAGCTCTGAAAAAATATTTGGGCTTCTAGCAGTGTGTGGGACTTGGTCTATTAGTCCATCTATACTGACCTCCATCAGGTTGCAAATTAAAAATAATTTTTTTCTTCATTTAGCTCTGAAAAAATATTTGGGCTTCTAGCAGTGTGTGGGACTTGTTCTATTAGTCCTTCTATACTGACCTCCAGCAGGTTGCAAATTGAATATAATTTTTTTCTGCATCTAGCTCTGAAAAAATATTTGGGCTTCTAGCGGTGTGTGGGACTTGGTCTATTAGTCCATCTATACTGACCTCCATCAGGTTGCAAATTAAAAATATTTTTTTTCTGCATCTAACCCAGCCAATAGTTTTGGCCTAATACCACAGTTTGGCCACTCAGCTCTGCTCGGTTACCATCCATTGTTTTTTTGTGCAAACAACTCCAGAGTTGTGAATTAGTTAACCACCAAAATGAGTGGAAAAAGGCCTGCTGCTGGTGGAAAGGGGAATAGGCGTGTTGGGAAGGGGAAAAAAGGTTGTGTCCGTGGGGTAGGTGCAGAAGAAAGACCATCTTCCAGCCAAACTAAAATGTCTACTTCTTTTAGCGGACAATGTGATAAGATCCCTTTCTTACGGCCACGCCAATCGCTACAAATTCCAGATGAGGCACAAAAACAGCAGGTGCTTCAACGGATATCAAGTGCTCCTTTAAGTGGGCTCTCCTCCACATCAACTTCAACATCACAAATACTCCAGTCCTCAAAGGTGTCACCCAAATCGCAATTGCTTCCTCACAGCTCCCAAATCTCCAGCTGCCCGTCTGAGTATGAGGTAGAACAGATGGTTGAGTCTGCAGAGCTGTTTACTCATACTATAGCCTGGGAATCAGAGGTCGACTCCAGCGCTTCTGTGAATCCAGACGAGGAAATGATCTGCACTGATGCCCAGAATCTTTATGAGTCGGATCCAGGACCAGACGCAGAAGGTTCTGACCATAATGTAGACCCTCATTCCCAAACTGTAACTCCTGTTGGTCGAGACAATGAGGAAGACGATGATAAGACTCAAATACCTGATGGGAGCGACAACTTTAGTTTTTTGTCAGGGCAGGAACAGGTTGGCTCTGAGGACGACGGGTGTGATAACGCACAGGGTGATGATGATGAGGTCGGAGATCCCACTTACTGTCAACCCACAGTCAGCCAAGAGATGAGGTCAGCAGAGGAGGTGGAGGAAGATGCTAGTGACGACGAGGTCAGGTTGTGCCTTCCTGGACAGAGACGTAGTACTGGAAGCACGTCAACAACTGCATCCTCAAACACAACTCTGCCTCTCACCACAAGTCGTGGTGGCTCTTCAGGTCGCATGGGTGCTAAGCCTTGCATAGCCTGGGCATTTTTTCAGATCGATAAAGATGACCCAACTCGTGTTATCTGTAACATTTGTCAGCAAAAGCTAAGTAGAGGCCAAAAAATACATAGTTTGAGTACTTCATGCATGAACCGGCACATGGACATGAAGCATAAGTTGCAGTGGGAAGCTCAGTGTGCTACAATGCGGCCTAGCCGGCCGGGCCAACCACCGTCTGCCATATCTTGTGCATCCGCGGCCTCTTCATCCTCTGTGACTGGGGGGACAGCAGTCACACCTGTTTTGGGGCGCAGACCTGCCACCTCTTTACCCGCAACAGCCAGCGTGATTGGCAGGTCATCATTTTCTTTGGAGGTGGTAACACCAGCTGGTCTTGAGCGCTGTCCGACATCGATAGCACCACCTTTGGATCAAGGCAACCTAACATGTCCGCCTGCATCTTCCTCACAGACCGGCAGTTTGCCGGGGACACCCTTATCAACCCCGTCTAAGCACAATAGCCAGCCCTCGGTCCCTCAGATGTGGACAAGTAAAAGACCATTTCCTCCTAGCCATGAGAAAGCTAAGAGGTTGAATTTCACCATCTGCAAGCTCTTGGCTACAGAAATGCTGCCTTTCCGCCTGGTGGACACAGAGGATTTTCGAGACCTTATGTCCGTCGCAGTGCCCCAGTACCAGATGCCCAGTCGGCACTACTTCTCAAAGAAAGGTGTGCCTGCGCTCCACCAGCATGTCGCACACAACATCACCGCTTCTTTGAGAAACTCTGTGTGTGACAGGGTGCATTTCACCACAGACACTTGGACGAGTAGGCATGGACAGGGGCGTTACATGTCGCTGACTGGGCACTGGGTAACTATGGTGACAGCAGGACAAGGGGCTGCTGTCCAAGTCTTGCCGTCCCCACGAGTTGTGCGTCAATCCTCTTTATGTCAAAGTTCCTCCACTGCTTCTGCCTCCTCAACCTCCTCTCGGTCTTCCACCTGCACCCAAAGCCTGTCTGGTCATGCCACAAGCTTTCTAACTGCGCAGAAGGGATCCTGCACACCTCCTTACTATGCTGGCAGTAGGGCTCAACGTCATCAGGCGGTTTTTACATTGAAATGTCTGGGAAATGTGAGTCACACAGCTGAGGAGTTGTGGTCAGCTCTGGAGAACCAATTTCATGAATGGTTGTCTCCACTGGACCTGAAACCAGGGAAGGCCGTGTGCGACAATGCTGCAAACCTGGGTGCGGCCCTTCGCCGGGGCAATGTCACACACGTGCCTTGTATGGCTCACGTGTTGAACCTGGTTGTCCAGCAATTTTTAGCCCACTATCCCAGACTAGATGGCCTTCTGCAGAGGGCACGGTCGCTGTGTGCTCACTTCCGCCGTTCGCATCCCGCAGCTCAGCGACTTACATCTCTACAGAAGTCGTTGGGCCTGCCACTTCACCGGCTAAAATGCGATGTGCCTACCCGGTGGAATTCAACTCTGCACATGTTGCAGCGACTGTGGCAGCACCGACAAGCCCTGGTGCAATACGTTCTGACGTATAGCCTGGGCCAACGAGATTCAGAGGTGGGGCAAATCACGCTGGAGGAGTGGTCTCAGATCAGGGACCTATGCACCCTTCTGCACAGTTTTGAAATGGCGACGAAGATGTTTAGTGCTGACGATGCCATTATCAGCATGACTATTCCGGTGATTTACATGCTGGAGCACATGTTAAACAGAATTCGGAGTCAGGTGGTGGCACAAGAGGAGGTGGAGGAAGTAGAGGAGGAGGAGTTGTATGCGGAAGGGCTAACATCTGCAAGGTCCAGACGGTCGGCAGCACCAAGGCGGCAGGCATGTGAGGGTGGGGGAGATGATTTTGCCAGGGCGCATGGTAGCAGCCAAACTAGTGAGGAAGGTGCAGGAGCCCAGGAAGAAGTGGAGGACGAACTGATGGAAGACTCATCAGATGAGGGAGACCTTGATCACATTTCTGTTGTGCGAGGTTGGGGGGAGAGGACAGAGGAAGGAAGCATGATTGTTACCTCGCCACCAACACAACAGGGACTTGGTGCTCCTGGATGCGCAACACACATGAGTGCCTTCTTGCTGCACTACCTGCAACATGACCCTCGAATTGTGAGAATTAGAAATAATCCTGACTACTGGGTTGCCACACTGTTAGATCCCCGGTACAAAAGTAAATTTGCAGAAATTATTCCTGCCATAGAAAGGGATGCACGCATGCAGGAGTATCAGCAGAGACTGTTGCAGAATCTTACATGTGCTTTTCCACAAAATACCAGTGGTGCACGTAGTGAATCTCACAGTTCCAACTTGCCAACCGTGGGACCGTCAAGTGTTCAGCACTCAAACCGTAACAGAACCACAGTATCTGCTGGTAACATCAATTTTGCGGAATCATTTCACCACTTTTTTAGCCCATCCTTTGCAAGGCCACAGGAGACAAGAAGTCTGACACATAGTCAACGCCTAGAGACGATGGTACAGGAGTATCTCCAAGTAAACATTGAAGCCACGACTGTGTCACTGGACCCTTGCTCTTTTTGGGCTTCCAATCTGGATAAATGGCCGGAGCTAGCCACTTACGCCTTGGAGATCTTGTCATGCCCCGCAGCCAGCGTTCTGTCTGAACGTGTGTTCAGCGCTGCTGGTGGTGTGCTGACAGATAAGCGCACGCGGCTCTCCACTGATAATGTAGACAGACTCACGTTCATAAAGATGAACAAATCATGGATCCGAAACGACTTTTCTACCCCTGTGTCATCCTGGGGAGAGTAAAAGCTTGATGATTGGTTAAAATCACCCTACCAACCGTTTTAAGCTTTCAAATTACTAATCATGTTTATCTGTATCTTGACTGGAAAATAATTTGGGCTTTGTAGCAGTGTGCAGCACTGATCCTATTAGGCCATCTATAATAAGCTTCACCAGATTTAAAATTAAAAATAATTTTTAGCTGCATCTAGCCCGGAAAATAATTTTGGGGCTCCGAGATGCGCAAGACACATAAGTGCCTTCTTGCTGCACTACCTGCAGCATGACCCTCATATTGTCAGAATTCGAAGTAATCATGACTACTGGGTTGCCACACTCTTAGATCCCCCAAACTTTTCGATCAACCTTTTCATTTTAATAAAGACCAAAAAAATGGTCATTTTTGAAATTATAAGCATTAGCAGGTTGTTAGAAACTGAAATCAAACAGTTTTCAACTCAAAACTTTATTCTAGGTGATGTTACATTTTCACATAGGACCCCTTGTTCGAAAGGAGCTTCTGAACTCTCTCGTCCATTGAATTTGTCAGGTTTTGGATGGTTTCTGCTTCAATTGTTTTGCATGAGGACAGAATACCCTCCCAGAGCTGTTGCTTAGATGTGAACTGCCTCCCGCCATCATAGACACTCCTTTTAATGATGCTCCAAAGGTTCTGAATGGGGTAGAGGTCAGGGGAGCATGGGGGTCACACCATAAGTTTGTCCCCTTTTATGCCCATATCAGCCAGAGATGCAGATGTTTTATGTGCAGCATGAGATGGTGCATTATCATGCAGAAAAATGATCTTGCTGTGAAATACACGGTTCTTCTTCTTGAACCATGGCAGGAAGTGCTGTTTGAGAAAATCCACATACATTATGGAGTTCATCTTTAGAGCCTTCAGGGATCCTAAAGGGGCCGACAATCTCTCTCCCCATGATTCCAGCCCAAAACATTACTCCACCTCCTCCTTGTTGGCGCTGTAGCCGTGTTTGCGTGGGGTGTCCATCAACCAGCCATCCTCCACTCCATTCATCTGGACCATCGAGCGCTGCACGGCACTCATCCGTGAACAAAACAGTTTTGAAATCAGTCTTCATATAATGTTTGGCCCACTGGAGCCGTTTCTGCTTGTGTGAAGTGGATAGAGGAGGTCGACAGGCTGGCGTATGCACAGCTGCAAACCTCTGAAGGACCCTGCATCTTGTTGTTCGGGGGACGTTGGAGGCACAAGCAGCTTCAAAAACTTGTCTGCTGCTATGACAAGGCTTTTTTGCCGCTGCTCTTTCAACCTGACGTAATTGCCTGTAGGAAAGAGTCCTCAATTTGCCCTTATCAGCACGCACACGTGTGTACTGTGAATCAGCTACATACTTCTTGATTGCCAAGACACTTCATCCTGATCATCGCACAATGTTGATTGTAGTCATGCCTTGACCTAAACACTCCACAATTTGTTGCTTCTCAGCAGCCGACACATCCTTTTTCTTTCCCATTTTGGCAGAAAATGTAGGCTGCTTAATAATGTGAGAGAGCCTTCTTAAGTAGTCTTGCCTTTCATTGGACACACCTGCCAAACTAATTAGCACAGGTGTCTGCAATTGCTTACAGTGATATAAAGAGCCCTGACACACATCACCATCAATGAGTTTAACTGACAAACAAACAAATTCTTCCCTTATCACTCCTAAACACTTTTTGCATAATAATTTGGAACGCGGTGTACATGTGCTTTTCCACAAAACACCAGTGGTTCACGTAGTGAATCTTACAGTTCTAACTTGCCAACCGTGGTCTGTATGGAATTGTTCAATAAAGGGCCCAAAATTAAGATAACATAGATGGGAGAGGTCTCTATGAATAGGAATTCCTAAGTATTTGATACCCTGTGAGGGCCAGGCAAAGGGAAAGTTGGACTGGATGGAATCCTATATGGATTTAGGGAGGGAGACATCGAGGGCCTCAGACTTCGCTGCATTGATTTTAAAATTTTACCATGTAACAAAGTGATCTATTTCAGCCATAACAGCAGGGATGGATATATGTGATTGAGTGATATATACTAGGACATCATCAGCAAATAGAGAGCACTTGTACTCGGTGCCTCCCACCTCAATCCACCTAATATTGGGGTTATGGCGAATTGATGAGAGCAGGTGCTCCGTCACTAGGATGTATAAGAGAGGGGACAGAGGACATCCCTGCCTTGTCCCATTGGTGATTGTGAAAGGTGATGAAAATATTCTGACGCACCCCCTGGGCCTTGGGACACCCGGAGCCGGACCCTTTTTGGTGGATGCTGGTGGTTGTAGTCTTCGTGGCGGCGATCCGGTTCCGTGGCTCAGGGCGGTCAAACCAGTGGCGGAACTATTTATGTGGTTTTGATGTTTAAATGTCCGACTACGCCACCCGTGGATTGCGGTCAGAGTGAACCGCCGCTACAGGGCAGACCGCTAAGGCTGGTGTTGTGGGTGCAGCAGAGCGTAGCATAACTCCCCACGGGAGGAGTATAGCCTCAGGGCAGTGTATGCGGAGGATGGGGGTGATGGTGCAGGGCAGCAGCAGTAATGACACGGAGTCAGTGATGCAGTTCAGGGCCTTTACTCACAGTTCTTATTATCCAGACCACGTCTGCAGGTAACGGCTGCCCACGTCGTACTGTGCTCACCAGGTGAGGGGCTCAGACAACTCCCAGATAACTTTGGAGCGCTTCACAGGACCCCCTTTGTGTGTCCTTTGTCTGGCCTTTCTTACCAACACTTCTGTCCGGCTGCCTCGGGCCTCCTCTTGGTAAACTTGGCGCCAGTTTCCCTGACCCTATGTGGTGCCTTCCTAGCGGGTGGAGCAAGGGGCTGCGCCACATAAAATGTCAGAGCCTCCGGTTTCTAGCTGAGGGTCGTTTCCTGCCTCGACTAGTTCGGGGACCGGTCTCCCCCTTTGGCCTGACCCCTCCACGCAGGTGGATTCGGGCGTGCGGTGGCGACTCGCCCGTCCGCACCCCTGGGATCCCTTCATTCCTCGTTCCTGGAGCCTTCTCCGCTCCTCTTCCTTCCTTCTCCCTCTTGCAGGCCTGGGCCTCTGTTACTAGGCCCGCCTCCGGAGCAGAGCTCATGCAGAGCCCCTGCTCCCTGCCACTTCTGCTCAGACTTCTCTGCACTGAACTAAGATGGTGCCCACCTTTTATACTCCCTTCTCAATGCACCCAGGAACTGCTTCCTCCCTGCTCCTGCACTGCAGGGTTCCCCTTCCTCAGTGTTCCCTCCCCCCACTCCAGCCAGGGACAGGGACTGTCGTGCCCATCTCAGGGGCATATTGGTCGCCCTGCCCCACGGCAATGTGGTGTAATGCATGCAGGTGTAGGGTCCTGATCCACACTCCATCCTTATCTGAGAGTGAGATATCACACCTCTGGGTGAGGTGCAATACGTCTGTAGCAACCGAGCCCTCGGTGCTACAGTTCCATTTATCTTCAGCCTAGGTGACGTATTGTGATACAGGGCCGTGATTTTGGCTATAAAAGGGTCCCCTAGACCCCTACCCCAAGCTTTTTAAGAGAATCATATATGGCGTGCCAGGAGACTCTATGGAATGCTTTCTCAGCATCCAACGAGAGTATCTACTTACAAATTTTTAACTGCATCTAGCCCAGGAAATACTTTGTGCCTAGTAGCAGTGTCTGCTAGTCAGCGGATTATCCCGGCTGTTAAGCAAGCTACACCACCTGTAGTTTGGACACTTAATTTTTTCAAAGGAAATGCTTCGGGACCACGGGATACTCAGTGAAGAGCATCAGGAGGCACCCCAAGGCATAGGGGCTGGGACTGGCACTAGGATGCCTTGCGGTGGACAGCCGAGCTCGATCCTTATAAAAGCTTTTTAACTGCAGCAGCTTTAGTGGACGCTACTGGAGCTGGAATTACGCGGCTGCTGGCATGAGACTTGCCCTCCAATAGATCCTTGTAAATGGATTTAAAGTGTATTCATTCAAATTAGAGGGACAATTTAAATTAAAAAGCTTAGAGCTGCCTCCACCACAGGGGGGCTCTCTCGACCCACCAGCGGACAGGCACCAGTATTGGGAGAGGGGGGCTGGCCGTCATAGTTCACCGCGGCTCTGGCACAAACCCGGCGACACGGAGGTGGCACGGGCAGGAGCGGACTGGCCGTCTCGGCTTCTCACTTTTTGGATTTTAGAAGGGCATGACATGCCTATATCTGTGTCTCCCCCTCCTTTTACTCCTCCACCTCTTTTCTTTTCGCATGACTATATGTACTTGTCACTTTTCCATGTGTTAGTTGTGTCTTCTGAGCAGTTTGTCAGCTTTTGGACTCCTTTGAAGGTGTTTTCTATGTGTTTCTATGTGTTTTTGTTTGCCTGCCATTGGTTTTAACGGTGTTCGAAGGTGTTTGACGAACAGTTCGACGAACAGTTCGGCGAACACACGGGTGTTCGACGAACCGAACCGAACTCGAACACTACGGGGGTGGCTCAACACTAATGCTTAGCACTTGTTGGCCCTTTTGCCTTCACTCTGAGGTCCAGCTCACCCCAAACCATCTCGATTGGGTTCAGGTCTGGTGACTGTGGAGGCCAGTTCATCTGGCGTAGCACCCCATCACTCTCTTTCCTGGTCAAATAGCCCTTACACAGCCTGGAGGTGTGTTTGGGGTCATTGTCCTGTTGAAAAATAGCATGCCGCTGCAAGTTGCTGTGGTAGCCATGCTGGTTCAGTATGGCTTCAATTTTGAATAAATCCCCAACAGTGTCACCAGCAAAGCACCCCCACACCATCACACCTCCTCGTCCATGCTTCACGGTGGGAACCAGGCATGTAGAGTCCATCCATTCACCTTTTCTCCGTCGCACAAAGACACGGTGGTTGGAACCAAAGATCTCAAATTTGGACTCATCAGACCAAAGCACAGATTTCCACTGGTCTAATGTCCATTCCTTGTGTTCTTTAGCCCAAACAAGTCTCTTCTGCTTGTTACCTGTCCTTAGCAGTGGTTTCCTAGCAGCTACTTTACCATGAAGGCCTGCTGCACAAAGTCTCCTCTTAACAGTTGTTGATGAGATGTGTCTGCTGCTAGAACTCTGTGTGGCATTGACCTGGTCTCTAATCTGAGCTGCTGTTAACCTGCGATTTCTGAAGCCGGTGACTCGGATAAACTTATCCTCAGAAGCAGAGGTGACTCTTGGTCTTCCTTTCCTGGGGCGGTCCTCATGTGAGCCAGTTTCTTTGTAGCGCTTGATGGTTTTTGCAACTGCACTTGGGGACACTTTCAAAGTTTTCCCAATTTTTCGCACTGACTGACCTTCATTTCTTAAAGTAATGATGGCCACTCGTTTTTCTTTACTTAGCTGCTTTTTTCTTGCCATAATACAAATTCTAACAGTCTATTCAGTAGGACTATTAGCTGTGTATCCACCTGACTTCTGCACAACACAACTGATGGTCCCAACCCCATTTATAAGGCAAGAAATCCCACTTATTAAACATGACAGGGCACACCTGTGAAGTGAAAACCATTTGTGGTGACTACCTCTTGAAGCTCATCAAGAGAATGCCAAGAGTGTGCAAAGCAGTCATCAAAGCAAAAGGTGACTACTTTGAAGAACCTAGAATATAAGACATATTTTCAGTTGTTTCACACTTTTTTGTTAAGAATATAATTCCACATGTGTTAATTCATAGTTTTGATGCCTTCAGTGTGAATGTACAATTTTCATAGTCATGAAAATACAGAAAAATCTTTAAATGAGAATGTGTGTCCAAACTTTTGGTCAGCTTTCATTTTACTGCAGCAGTATAAGAACTGATAGCATGCTGTCATTCATTGCTATGAGGAGCAAACGCAGATTTGCTTTTAGACAGAGTACGTATGAGTATGGCGGTGTGCTCACCATGATTTCTTTAGGTTTTTAGTGGTTGTGGTGGATTAAGCTTCTATTTCTAAAACGTGAGGGAAATGGCTAGAAGGGGGTGTTGTAATTCACCTGACAACTTTTGCTACATTTGCAGTTATTTTGTAGTTAAGAAACAACAAAGGAACATTACTGACTTCATTTGAAAAGTGTATTATGCATACTTTAATGTAAAACTAGGTGATCAGGACAAGTTGTGGCCTTCACAAGTAGTGTGTTCTGTTTGTGTAGAAGAACTATGACAGTGGTCTAAAGGTAAGAAAGAGAGCTTTCCTTTTGGCGTGCCTATGATCTAGAGGGAACCGCAGAATCATAGTGATGACTGCTACTTTTGTATGTGCGAGTTGGAAATATTCAACCTTAAAAAAAAGGAAATGATATGCCCAGACCTCCCGTCAGCGATTCATCATGTGCCTCACGGTCCAGAAATATCTGTCCTTTCACCTCCAGAGAAACCTGAAGATGCACCTGATTCAGAAGATTCAAAACATGAAAAGCAAGACTTTCACGCTAGTCTCAATGAGCCCCAGCTTTTTTCACAGCTCAAATTAAACTATTTATTCAATATGAATGATTGTGACTTGTAGGATTGCTACTTCCAATAGGTGGCGCTATAGAGTACAAGTCCTCTTTTTCTCTGAAGAGGCACTTTTGCATATTACATTTCCCAGAGGAGCATTGCATGGCAAATAAGCCTCCTTACCTTGACGTGCCAGAGCTGGTCTGTCTCTCTCCATAAGGAGAAATGTTACCCCTTAGACCTCAGTCCAGAGCCTCTCACCTAGGCAAATCAGTTCTCATACTTTGCACTGACGAGGGCTAACAGCCCGAAACACCGTGTCTGCAAATTGAGATTCTGATTTGGCTTTTATCCTAAGTCATATTGCATGACTCGTTAATGGGTTGATTGTGACTTGTAGGATTGCTGCTTCCAATAGGTGGCGCTATAGAGTACAAGTCCTCTTTTTCTCTGAAGAGGCAATTTACATATTAAATTTCCCAGAGGAACATTGCATGGCGAATAAGCCTCCTTACCTTGACGTGCCAGAGCTGGTGTGTCTCTCTCCATAAGGAGAAATGTTACCCCTTAGACCTCACTATTTATTCAGGGACTTGTAAACATTCCACAGTACTTTTAGACTCTAGACTAAAGGAAAAGAACCTGCTAGCTCCTGGTACCCGTTTTTCATGATACAGAAGCAAAGAAAATAAATCCAATCCATACTTTTCTCAAGATGGTGCTCTAGTATATTGCAGTGATGTTCCTGGGCTGATGGAAAAATGTAACATTGAATACAATATGAGCGAGTAGAGACTCTTTATTGATTCATCCAAAAAAGTCTGAAAGCTGTGCTACTGTATAATGCCAGCAAGTATGCTTGAGTGCCTGTAGGATATTCTGTGCCTTGAAGGAAAGCTATGAGAATTTAGACTTTATTCTCAAGAAACTTAACTACAAGGAACAAGGATGATCAATATGCGGAGATCAGAAAGTTCTCTCTTATTCCTGTCATGGAAGGTGTGGGAAAGACTAAGTGCAACATGAAGGATAGAGGGGGAGGAAGCTTAAACACTAGGGAAATGAGGAGTGGAGACCCCTAGGCAGATCTAATATCACCCTGCCTACCTTACCGTTCCTATATAGGTTCCACACCTATCTCCGAGCAGGACCCTAAGCTCTGGAAGTCCCTAGAGCTTGGCCCTAGATAGGGAGGGGGAGAGGTGAGCACTAGCCAGGCCCCACTACAAACTAAAGACGACAAGGTAGACAAACAAAGGGGATAAGCTTAGCTTGAGCAGACACCAGAGGAGAAACGCCAACTGTCCTCCAAGGGCTCCAGGGAAGAAGCTAGCCAACTGCTAGTGCTCCAAGCATGCACAAAGGTACATAGAAGTATCACAGTGATTCCCTGGAGCAAATTGAGTGTTTTTAACTCCCAGGCAAGTGTTTGTCAATCAGCAGCAGGAGGGAGGTCGCCACTGGGTCTTAAAGGAAGAAGGATTAAGAAGACATCTGTAATGCCAAGCACAGTGACCTTCTACAGCCAAATCCAAAGCGACTGTCTACTACACCTGACCCACCCATGGCAGCTCCTTGGGAAGCAAGGAGGATCCATGAAGTACCCATGCTTTTTGTGTGTATGGGACAGCTGGGATAGGACTCATTACTTAAGCTAAAGAAGTTTGCAAATGAGAACATCTTTGCAGCCTGAACTCAAGAACATAGTTGCGAAAAGTTTAATTGATCCAACTGCCACCACTCCACATTAAGCTTGGACTGATGAAGCAGTTTGTGAAAGCTACTGAAAGGAGAGACTTTTAAGTACTTGTGTACCAAGTTTTAGGGACTGTCCAAAGCAAAATTGAAAGAAGGCATTTCTGTGGGGCCGGATATTGGGGAAAATCATAATAGACAATGTGTTTGAAATAAAAATGAAAGCTGTTGAAGATATATTTTTTACCTTTCCATTTGGATTACTTTCCTGAAAACCTTGGTGCTGTTAGCGAACAGCAAGGAGAAAGATTTCATCAGCGTATCAAGGCCTCTCTTGTCAAACATTATCTAAGATGAAGTACTGTAGTAGTTGTGGCCCTCAATTCAAGTTTTCAGATGGCCATAAGTTGGTCATCAACAGTCAGTGTAAATTTCTATTGAATATGTATCCCCTATTTCAGTCACAATGTGACACAAGCCAGGCATGTTTTTTGATAAATAGGGTGACTGACAGTACATTTCTATTGAATATGTATCCCCTATCTCAGTCACAATGTGGCACAACCTGTGACAAGGGCCTCCTATGACAAATATTAGTTTGGTAGGACCACTATACATTCCAGATTTGTCCACTGCACAATGTGCATAGGCTTTGTAAAAATGAGCCCTATGCGCTGAGTCATGGTTGACTTAGGTAGCCACCATCCCAAGGGCCTCCAATCACAAATATTAGTCAGGTTGGAGTAGGAATACTGTCCTGGTTTGTCCACTGCACAATGTGCATAGGGTTTGTAAAAATTAGCCCTTTGGGCTGAGTCATGATTGACGAAGGAAGGAAACAAGTTTTTATGGGAAGGGGGTGACGTTAACAGCAGTAGCATGAATCTGCATTTTTGGTGAATTTAGATTGGCTTGCTGTCATCTGGATGGATTACAAACTATGATCAAATTCAATAAGGATTGGATATCTCCAGAGTAAGTCTGTCTGCATTTTCCGTGGAGAGGCGTGTGCGCCTATCAGTGATGATTGCCCCAGCGGAACTGAAAACACTTTCAGACACCACACTAGCAGCCA
This sequence comes from Phyllobates terribilis, assembly GCF_046119375.1. Classification (NCBI taxonomy): domain Eukaryota; kingdom Metazoa; phylum Chordata; class Amphibia; order Anura; family Dendrobatidae; genus Phyllobates; species Phyllobates terribilis. Next base: position 292,591,392 of record NW_027362769.1, read on the forward strand.
GGCAGGCCAGCATCTCCAAGGCATATAAGGAGAGGTCGGGCCAAGTGTTCAGCTTAGACACCCAATAATTAAAGGGAACTGAAGGGTCAGAAAGGACGCATGTATGGTCACTTAAGTACCCCTTGACCATGTTCTGCAACTTATCCCTCCTTGGCATTGTTACAGGCACAGATAGCCCTTGCTGTTGTGCTGGTTTATTGAAAATTTCCCAATTTGTGCACATTTCCCCCTACCTCTGTTGGAGCTGGTGTTTGTGTCTCTCCCCATTATCCCTTGGTGTTGAAAACAGATGGTACCTCTGCCACCAGCATTGTCTGAGGGTGATGCTGTCAACAACTGATCTACAATGGCCCTCTTGAACGATTCCATTGTAAAACTCTTTGGTGATTCCAAAAGGAGAGAAGGAAATTTCTCCTTGTAGTGTAGATCAAGAAAGGTGGCCAACCAGTATAGGTTGTTGGATAAAATGTGTATCACGCGGGGGTCTTGCCACAGACACTTACACATGAACTGTGCCATGTGGGTCAAGCTGCAAAAAAGCAAATTTTCTGTGTCCCCAACAGTAGAAAAAGTACCCATCCTCTCCTCACTCTGACTCGCCTCCTCCTCCTCCAGCTCTTCAAGCCTGGACAGACATGAAGCTTAGGTTTGGTGTCCCCTCTTTAGCATTACAAGTCCTCTCGTAGCACAGAAAAGCAAATTCTCTCCCTCCTCATCTTCCTCCTCATCACCCATTGTTGCCTCAGAATATTGGCTGGGTTGGGTAGTAACACCCATTGGGAAATCTGGCTCCATACCAACATGCTGGGCACTCAAAGCTTCCTCTTTGAGATTATGCAGTGATTGATTCAAGAGACACAGCAGCGGGATGGTTAAGCTGATAATAGCCTGATCAACGCTCACGAGGTTGGTGCAGTACTCAAAGTTCTCAAGAACCTCACAAATGTCAGCCATCCACACCAACTCGACAGTTGTTATGTGTGGTGGCTGACTCTCAGTCTGACGGGCATGCTGAAGCTGGTATTCAGATACTGCCCTCTGCTGTTCACTAATCCTCGCCAACATATGATAGGTGGAGTTCCACTGCATGGGCAGGTCGCAAATGAGTCGGTGATTTGGCAAATTCAAGCGCTTTTGCAGCACTGTAAGAGCAGCAAAAGCGGTAGAGGAATGGCGGAAATGGGCATAATACGGCACCTTCTAAAGTAGGTACGGCAAGTCACGTAAAGTTTTCAGAAATTTCTGAACAACTAAGTTCAGCACGTGAGCCATGCATGGCACGTATACCAGCTTGCCGACCTTTAAAGCCGCCACCAGGTTACGCCCATTATCGCTGATGACCAGACCAGGTTAGAGGTGCAGCTGTGAGAGCCATTGATTGGTCTGTTGTTTTAAAGCGTGCCACAGCTCTACTGCAGTGTGTGCTTTCTGACCTAAACAGATTAGCTTCAGCAGAGCGTGTTGCCACTTTGCCGATGCGCTGCTGCACAGGTCCCAGCTTGGCAGTGATAGAGAAAGTATTTCAGCAGAGGATGAGGAGCAGGAGGAGGGGAGAGAAGAAGTGGAATATGAAGAGGCAGAAACCCTGACAAAAGTTGGGCCCGCTATTCTTGGCGTGGGTAGGATGTGTGATTGTTCCTGTTTGCGCCTTTGTCCCACCCTCCACCAGATTCACACAGTGTGCCGTGACAGAAATGTATCGTCTCTGTCAACAACAACTTGTCCAGGGGTCTGTTGTTGGGTGGACCTTCCTGGTTACGGTGTTGGTGAGAGCACGGTTCAGATTGTTTAACACGTGCTTTTTTAACACAGGGACGGCACACCGGGCAAAATAGTGACGGCTGGTAACACTGTATAGTGGGGCAGCCACAGCCAAGAGATCACAGAAAGACTCTGTTCCCACAAGCCTAAACGGCAACATCTACACAGCTAGCAATTTGGCAATCTGCGAATTTAGTATTTGTGCTCGTGGGTGCGTGGCTGGGTTTTTACGCTTTTTTTCCAAGCTCTCAGGCACGGACAATTGAACACTTTGCTGGGACAAGGAAGTGGATGTGGTTGATGTTTGTTGTGTGTGAGAAACCGCAGCTTGTGGGCAGAAGGTATGAGCGCCTGCTTCCTGAACAGCAGATTCTGAAGGACATAGCCCAGGTGACATGGCATTGGTTTGACCCGCAGACGCAGATTCAGTACCCTGGTTTTCTGCCCACCTACTAGGGTGCTTGGCTGCCATGTGGTTTTTCATACTGGTTGTGCTTAGGTTGTCTTTGCCCTGGCCTCTGCTCAACTTGATATGGCAGATGCTACAGACTACAATGTTTTTCTCTGAAGGACTTTAAAAAAAAAATCCCACTGAACGACCCCTTGCCCTGACTTGGCGCACAGCGGGGATGCTCTTGGGGACAGTAGACCCGGTTCTCACTCTGGCAAACCATGACCCTTTGGTGCTGTCATGGCTATGCATGTCCAGGTCCCGGTCGGATCTGTGGACTCATCATCGACCATCTCGTCTTCCATCTCATCCTCCTTTCCAGTTGACATTGTAGGCTGACCTGATAGCAACTGTTTCTCATCATCATCAGCCTCCACCTCTGGAGACAGTAAATTATGTTCTGCCAAGTGGCTTTCTTCTGGCCGTAGGTCCTCAAATACTTGAGCATCAATGCATGCCACCTACTCTTGTCCCTCTTCAATGCTTCACGGTGATAGACCAGAGCCAACCAAAGGATACGTACCAAACAGATCCTCGGAGTGGCCAAGCTTCGGGTCATATGTCTCCTGTGACTGATAATGGCGGGAGGAAGGAGAACCAGCTTCAGGATTGGATGGGCCAGCCTTCTGTGTATCCACAGTATATTGTGTGGTCGTGGAAGATTTGTTGCTGTTTGACAAATGTGTAGAGTAGTGTTGAGCGAGCACTAAAATGCTCGGGTGCTCGAAGCTCGGGCTGAGCTCGCTGTGATACTCGGGTGCTCGACCCGCGCAACGAGCCCAATGTTAGTCTATGGGAGACTCGAACATTTTTGCGGTGGCACCCCCGGCAGTCTTTTAAAAGCCTAACAAGTGCCCAAAACGATAGTGACAGTGCTCAAATGACATGGGGACAGCATGGGGATCGCCCCAGGAAGCATTTCTGACCCCCAGGTCACAGCTGTCAACAACGTGGTCACAGGTATTAAGCCACTTTTACGGGCTCACAATAAAACGTTCAAAAACTAAACTGAAACTTTTTTCCTGTGAAATATGTTAAGGAACATCCTTTCCAGGGAAAAGACTTGTGTATAAGTTAAAATAAATGACAAAAAACAAAAATACTCCTCCACACCTTCAGCTATGTTCACAAGTAGCATTTTTTATGCGTTTTTGCACTTTTGTATTGCTTTCAACTATGACAAATGCATTCACCGGGAAATGTCATTTTAACATTTTACAACCTTATCTGGCCATGTGCTGTGTGACACATGCATAAAGTGCTGAAAAGACATGGGAACAGCATGGGGAAGACCCCTGGAAGCATCTCTGACTCCCAAGTTACTGTCTAAAAGTGTGCCCATCATAAGTGATCCTTGCCGCATCAGAAGATGCAGACTTGCAACTATCCCCATGCAAGTTCTAGTCCCAGGGCAGTGTTCAATTGTACCTCCCCCATTCCTTGCAATACAAGCGCAAGTATGCAGCCTGCCACCCACCCACCCCCAGGCTGCAATATCATACTGCTTGCTTGCTTGAACTTGAAATTGGGCCTTTTAGGCATGTGGAGGCGGAATCTGGCCACCACGTCATGGCTGTGTTGGCGGCCTGGAATCCATACTCAGTCCCCAGACGCCCCGCGGCCGGGTGTCCACACACGGTCCTCAGCCGCCTGGGGGCAGCAGGGTGTCCATAAAGGGTCCCTAGCCGCCCCTATTTCTCCTTGGAACATCCCCCCACACACTTTTCTTATCCCGGCCTGCTTTAGGCAGCATTGGACGAGCCCACCAGAAAACCAGACTCCTCCGGTGGGCCCTGACTTCTCCATCGGTGGAGTTGAGAGTGCCAAGGTGAGGAGCATGATGATGATGACAGAAGTTAGCATCTGCTATGTTTTCTTTTAATGCAAGTGTAAGTGTGCAGCCTGCCACCCACCCACCCCCAGACTGCAATTCCATACTGCTAGCTTGCACTTGAAATAGGGCCTTTTAGTTTGGAGGAGGCCGAAGCTGGCCAATACCTCATGGCTGCTTCGGCAACGAGGTATCCATACTCAGTCCCCAGCCGCCCCTATTTGTCCTGGTGTGCCTTATACATAAGATTAAGCGCGTATACCAAAACATTACCTGTGCCCTCCCCAGTGCATTTAGTGGGAAGGAGAGCCTATTCCGCTGTAGTGTGTGCATGCCAAACCCCTGTTCATGGTACATGCGAAAATGCCTCCCACCTTGCACCTGTCGTTGCAGACTTGCAACTATCCCCATTCAAGTCCTTGTCCCAGGGCAGTGTTCAATTGTTCCTCTCCCATTTCTTGCAATGCAAGCGCAAGTATGCAGCCTGCCACCCACCCACCCCCAGGCTGCAATACCATACTTTTTGCTTGCTTGCACTTTAAATTGGGCCTTTTAGGCATGTGGAGGCGGAATCTGGCCACCACGCCATGGCTGTGTCGGTGGCCTGGTATCCATACTCAGTCCCCAGCCGTCTGGTGGCCGGGTGTCCCCGCTTGCTCCCCAGCCTCCAGGGGGTGGCCGGGTGTCCATATTCGGTCCCCAGCCACCCCTATTTGTCCCGGTAACCTTTCCCACACTTTTCTTAGCCTGGCCTGCTTTAGGGCAGCATTGGCCGAGCCCACTGGACTATCAGACTCCTCCGGTGGGCCCTGGCTTCTCCATCAGGGGAGTTGAGAGTGCCAAGGTGAGGAGCATGATGAGGATGATAGAAGTTAGCATCTGCTTTGTTTTATTGTAATGCAAGCGCATGTATGTAGTAGCGGCTAGGCCTGAGGTGGTCAGCGTTTTGGCGCATATCCTACCTCCTCCGAGGATTGCTGGATGTTTTCCTGCTACTATCCAAGTTCTATGACTCAAGTTAAAACAAAGCTTCAGGTGATAAATGATGGATGAGGTAGTGGCAAAGGAGAAAGAGCAGGAGGAACAGAGACCATTCACATCAATATCAGGCCAGTCAACCAGATATGTCTTGTAGGATATGTTTCTGTAACAAAAGGAGCGGTTCGGCTACACAGTTATAGGGCATACAGTGAGTGCAATGCCTACCAAAAATTTCGAGGCACTCCAATGCCCCTTGGAAATGACATGGAGGTCAGATGGCCTTAACTAAACCTTTTTTTCCATTTATAGCAACTGGGTCTTCTGTGCACTGTTGGCCTAAGCAGTGAATGGAAGGCTTTCCAAAAATTATGAGGAACTGCAATGCCCCTTACAAGAGCCATGTGTGGCACCCCAGGGGTCTGGTCACCACAGTAATAGAGATATTACGTCGGAGAGCAAGTGGGAGGTTTCCTGGTCAGGATCCCTTAAACGTGCAACATCCTCCTGCCCCAGTCCTGGGACGGGAGAATTCTGCCCTTATAAACTGGATCTGGGGCGGGGTTGAGTGAGTCAGAGAACAGAGAACAGTCAGAGTCAGAGTGAGAGCAAGGGAAAGTAACAGCAAGGAGCTCTGTAGGAGCTAGGAGCTAAAGACCAGGGGCTGGAAGCTGAGCAGAGCTCGCCACGGCAGAAGACAACAGGAACCGGACACAGGAGTCCGAGGCTGTGAGGACTTATATATCCAGCAGCAGAAACCAGCCGGCAGGGGATTTCAGGTCCTCTGGCCATAGAAGCCCGGAGGCTCAGTCACAAGCAAGGGACCAGCACCGCCGTCGTGGAGGGGAGGCTAACAGAAGCCCCCAAGTCATCAGCCATAGGGGTGAGCACTACACGGTACACTCAGGGACGTGGGCTACTTCTACCCGCTTACAGCAAGGTAGCCAGGAAGAGTGCAGACAGACGGGGAGGCCTACAACTCCACCTGGCCAGGGGAACTCCTGCTTGCTCACAGATTGACCAGGCCTCTTATGCTAGCCAGTACTCCCGGGAGGGTGTACCTTATAATCATCAGTAAAGACCCTGAACTGCACTGTAAAGACTCTGAGTCGGTCCTGCTGAGCTTGTGCACCATCACCCCCATCATCCACACTCACTGCCCTGAGGCTATACTCCTCCCGTGGGGAGTTATCCCATTCTCTGCTGCGCACACAACACCAGCCTCAGTGGTCTGCCTTGCAGCGGTGGTACTCCCTGATCGCAATCCATGGGTGGTGCAGTCGGACAATTAACCTCAAAACCTAAGAAAGACTGCCACTGGTTTGACCAGCCTGAGCCACGGGACCGGGTCACCGCCACGGAGACTACAGACCCCAGAGACCCGCACCGGGTATCCCACACACGTGTACACATGGCCCAGGGGGCGCGTCACATGCAGTACAGCATATTACAAACATAAGTCCTGTTATGCACACGCCCGGGCTAAGCGGCGTGTGCGTGTGATTGGTAGTGATTCCACTGGACCGTGCCGGAGAGTGAATGCCTGGAGGGGCGTGACTAAGTATTCACCCGATCCGACCAGGGTCGCACGACGGCATACGACGCCAGTGCACCAAGGAGGAACCGAGCAGAGGGACCAGGTGCTACTCCAGGACAGACCCCGGACACGGCTGTTGACCCACACAGGGGAATACAGGAACAGGCTGGTAGGCTGGCACACAGACTGGTGGGTATAGGCAGGCACGACTGGTATGCAGGCAGGCGGGTATGCAGGCAGGGGGGTAAAGACAAGCACAGCTAGAGTGCAGACAGGGAGGCACTAGCAGGTAGGAACACAGGCGGGATAGGACCCAGTACACACCGGGATTCAGGAACAATACAGGCAGAGGGTTACAGGCAAGCACAGCTAGAGTGCAGACAAGGCTGAGCAGGGAGGACAGGGCTCTGTTCACACGGAACAGACAGGAAGGGAAAGACAGAGCCAGATACTCACACAGTACTTGCAGAGACAACAAGCAGGAGTTAGGTACGAGTTCAGACTCTGCAGAAAAAGGAAGGGAACGGACATAGAGGCAAAACAGGTAAAGGACAGGAGAGAGTTCAGACTGGAACTGAGTGTACGGAGGAGACCGACACTGCAGAGGGATACAGGAGCGGGTCTGGGAATACGGCCCCCAGAGAGGCGGGACGAACAGGCAAGGAGCGTGTTCAGACAGGACAGACCAGACACAGGAGCGGGTCTAGGAAATCGGCCACTAGAAGGCGGAACGAACAGGCAAGGAGCGTGTTCAGACAGGACAGACCAGACACAGGAGCGGGTCTAGGAAAACGGCCACTAAAAGGCGGAACGAACAGGCAAGGAGCGTGTTCAGACAGGACAGACCAGACACAGGAGCGGGTCTAGGAAATCGGCCACTAGAAGGCGAGAGGAACAGGCTAGGAGCGAGTACAGACAGGTCAGACAAGATACAGGAACGGGTCTAGGTAATCGGCCCCTAGAAGGCAGGAGGAACAGGCTAGGAGCGTGTTCAGACAGGACAGACAAGAGAACACAGAAAGGACTCAGTTCAGACACGGGAGCTGATACCGCAAAGCAGGAGACATACAGGACTCAGTTCAGACACGGGAACTGATACAAAAAGCAGGAGACAAGAGACGGGACCTGGCACCTTCAGAGTGCAAGCACACACTGAAGGAAAACACTATGCTCAGGCAGGGATAGAAGGGAGCTGCTGAGCTATATACCAAGTGACAGACAGCAATAGGCTGAGGACGCACAAGGGGTGTGACCCACAGCAGGTACAAAAGGCAGGAAGTGATCGGGCGCCGCCCTTAAGCAGCAGAAACAGACACAAACAGACAGCATGGAGGGAAGCCAGAGAGACATTCTGGACAGGAGATCAAGTGCGCCCTCTTGCACAGTGGGAGATGGACCACCATGCAAGGACGCCGCCAGGTATGTTACAGTACCTCCCCCCTTACGCCCCCTCTTCTTCAGGCCTGCCAGAATCTTCCGCAGGGAATTCGAGGGCCAGTCGTTCACTGGGTTGGAGGGGGACAGAGACTTAAGGGTAATCTCTGCTTCGAGGTACATCTTGTCAAGCTCACAGGAAGAAATAGACGGGTTATCACGTACATAATGAGGAAAAGTCACTGTCTCTTTGTTATCTGGTGGTATCCCGGAGGATTCAGGAAACAACTGGAGGTCCTCCGCCGGGTCAGAAGAGTGCAGAGGCTCAGAGAAAACAACTGCTTCAGAGTACACTAGGTCGGACTCACTGAAGGAAGCAGGCGAGGTATCGGGTACTGAGTATAGGAAAGTCTCTGTCCATTCACCACCAGGTGGCACCCCGAAGGGTTCTGGAGACAGCTGGCGGTCCTCCGCCTGGTCAGAGGGGTGTAGAGACTCACGGGTAACCTCTGCTTCAGAGTACACTAGGTCGGACTCACTGGAGGAAGCAGGCGAGGTATCGGGTACCGAGTATAGGAAAGTCTCTGTCCATTCACCACCAGGTGGCACCCCGAAGGGTTCTGGAGACAGCTGGCGGTCCTCCGCCTGGTCAGAGGGGTGTAGAGACTCACGGGTAACCTCTGCTTCAGAGTACACTAGGTCGGACTCACTGGACGAAGCAAGCGAGGTATCAGATCCAGGATATAGGAAAGTCTCTGTCCATTCACCACCAGGTGGCACTCCGAAGGATTCTGAACACAACTGGAGGTCCTCCGCCTGGTCGGAGGGGTGTAGAGACTCAGGAGTAACCTCTGCTTCGGAGTACACTAAGTTGGACTCACTAGACGAAGCGAGCGAGGTATCAGGTACAGAGTATAGGAGAGTCTCTGTCCTTTCGCTACCAGGTAGCACCCCGAAGGGTTCAGGAGACAACTGGAGATCCTCCGCCTGGTCGGAGGGGTGTAGAGACTCGGAGGTAACTACCACTTTGGGGTACCCATTGTCAGGCTCACAGGACGAAGCGGACAAAGTATTGAGTACCGGGTGTAGAGAAGTCTCTCTCCATTTGTCATCGAGTGGTATCCCGGAGGGTTCAGGAGGCAACAGGGGATCCTCCGCCAGGTAGCAGAGGTGCACAGACTCTCAGGTAACCACAGCTTTGGAGCATCCTTGGACATGCACACCGGTTAAAGAGAAAGAAGCATCTGATGCCGGGTGCAGGAAGTTCTCCTGTGTGGAGTCTGGATGGGCAGAAGTCTCTTCGGCCAGGAGAACTGGTGCACTACCCACGCACATTACCCATTGGGGTTTCTCCGGGATACAGGGAGATGAAGCTTCAGTAGGGACTTCAAGGTTGGGGTCAGGAGGTCTCAGGGAGGACAGACCCTGGCGTGACGGCTTGCCTCTAAGTCTAGCACGTCTGGACTGCCTCTTGAGGTTGAGAGAAGTATTCCGGAAAGCGTAGTCACCCTGTGAGGATTCTGGGTGGGCAGTAGTCTCATTGGGCTGGAGGACTATTGCGCTACCCACACACATTACCCGTCGGGGCTGCTCCGGGATATTGGGAAGTGAAGCTTCAGCAGGGGCTTCAGAGTTAGGGTCCTCGAAGACCATACGAAAGGCCACCAGGAAGGCCTGCAGGTCAAGGATGACAGGATCCCATGCTTCCCATAGGGGGGTGACCCATTTCAAGGCATCACCCGCTAGGTAGTCAATCATAAAGGCCACTTTAGCCCAATCGGAAGGAAAATAGAGAGGGTAGGCCTTAAAGTGTAGCATGCATTGCTCCACAAATGCACGACACTGTCTTGGATCCCCATAGTAACGTGGCGGATCCGCAGGAACGAGGGCTGATAGATCCATCTGGACGGGTGCGTAACTCGCCTGGAACTCAGCTAAAGGGGGAAAAAAAAATTTATTTATTTTATTTTAATGCATGTATTCGCTGGAAAAACTTCTCAAAGAGTGAAGGCCGTGGGGCTCAACGGGAACCATGGCCTGAGCATGCTGTTATGCACACGCCCGGGCTAAGCGGCGTGTGCGTGTGATTGGTAGTGATTCCACTGGACCGTGCCGGAGAGTGAATGCCTGGAGGGGCGTGACTAAGTATTCACCCGATCCGACCAGGGTCGCACGACGGCATACGACGCCAGTGCACCAAGGAGGAACCGAGCAGAGGGACCAGGTGCTACTCCAGGACAGACCCCGGACACGGCTGTTGACCCACACAGGGGAATACAGGAACAGGCTGGTAGGCTGGCACACAGACTGGTGGGTATAGGCAGGCACGACTGGTATGCAGGCAGGCGGGTATGCAGGCAGGGGGGTAAAGACAAGCACAGCTAGAGTGCAGACAGGGAGGCACTAGCAGGTAGGAACACAGGCGGGATAGGACCCAGTACACACCGGGATTCAGGAACAATACAGGCAGAGGGTTACAGGCAAGCACAGCTAGAGTGCAGACAAGGCTGAGCAGGGAGGACAGGGCTCTGTTCACACGGAACAGACAGGAAGGGAAAGACAGAGCCAGATACTCACACAGTACTTGCAGAGACAACAAGCAGGAGTTAGGTACGAGTTCAGACTCTGCAGAAAAAGGAAGGGAACGGACATAGAGGCAAAACAGGTAAAGGACAGGAGAGAGTTCAGACTGGAACTGAGTGTACGGAGGAGACCGACACTGCAGAGGGATACAGGAGCGGGTCTGGGAATACGGCCCCCAGAGAGGCGGGACGAACAGGCAAGGAGCGTGTTCAGACAGGACAGACCAGACACAGGAGCGGGTCTAGGAAATCGGCCACTAGAAGGCGGAACGAACAGGCAAGGAGCGTGTTCAGACAGGACAGACCAGACACAGGAGCGGGTCTAGGAAAACGGCCACTAAAAGGCGGAACGAACAGGCAAGGAGCGTGTTCAGACAGGACAGACCAGACACAGGAGCGGGTCTAGGAAATCGGCCACTAGAAGGCGAGAGGAACAGGCTAGGAGCGAGTACAGACAGGTCAGACAAGATACAGGAACGGGTCTAGGTAATCGGCCCCTAGAAGGCAGGAGGAACAGGCTAGGAGCGTGTTCAGACAGGACAGACAAGAGAACACAGAAAGGACTCAGTTCAGACGCGGGAGCTGATACCGCAAAGCAGGAGACATACAGGACTCAGTTCAGACACGGGAACTGATACAAAAAGCAGGAGACAAGAGACGGGACCTGGCACCTTCAGAGTGCAAGCACACACTGAAGGAAAACACTATGCTCAGGCAGGGATAGAAGGGAGCTGCTGAGCTATATACCAAGTGACAGACAGCAATAGGCTGAGGACGCACAAGGGGTGTGACCCACAGCAGGTACAAAAGGCAGGAAGTGATCGGGCGCCGCCCTTAAGCAGCAGAAACAGACACAAACAGACAGCATGGAGGGAAGCCAGAGAGACATTCTGGACAGGAGATCAAGTGCGCCCTCTTGCACAGTGGGAGATGGACCACCATGCAAGGACGCCGCCAGGTATGTTACAAGTCCCATTATTGGGGAGTGGGTGTCCCATAGTATTTGCTTATGCCTTGCAAGCAAAAGCTGCCAAAAATTAGGACGGAGCAACTTGCAATGCCCCTTACAAGAGCCATGCAGTACAGCATATTACAAACATAAGTCCCATTATTGGGGAGTGGGTGTCCCATAGTATTTGCTTATGCCTTGCAAGCAAAAGCTGCCAAAAATAAGGACGGAGGAACTTGCAATGCTGGCACCCTGGTGGTATAGTGGTGGTGGAGGCTGAGGATAAGGAGAAGAAGATAAAACAGCCGAAACGAGGAAGCGTATACCCATGTGTGGGTGTGAAGAGGTGCATGTGAATACACCTCCCGAAATAACACAGTGGATTTGACTTCATGCTACTCTGCTGTCATTTGGTGGTGATGAGAAGTCTGGCCCAATCCAGCCCTTGTTCATTTTGATAAGGGTCAGCTTGTCAGCATTGTCAGTTGACAGGCGAGTGCGCTTATCAGTTATAATTCCCCCAGCGGCACTAAAAACACGCTCCGATAACACGCTAGTGGCAGGGCAGTCCAGGACCTTCAAGGCATACAGAGCGAGTTCATTCCAAGTGTCCAGCTTGGATACCCAATAATTAAAAGGCACAGAGGAATCACGGAGGACGCTGGTACGGTCGGCAAGGTACTCCCTCACCATCTTTTGAAACTTTCCACTCCTTGTGAGAGTACCCCGCGCCTCAGGGCCTGTAAGCTGGGCGGGTGTCAGAAAACTGTCCCAGAAGGTTGACAGTGTTCCCCTGCCTCTGCTGGATTGGAGTTGCATCTATCTCGCCTGTACGCCTTGGTTGGGCAACGAACTGTGACCTCTGCCGCTAGCGTGTTCAGATGGGAATTTTTTTAAGAGTTCTGCAGCAAGGGCCTTCTGGTACTGCCCCATTTTTGTAGACCTCTCCACCTCAGGAATAAGAGAGTGAAAGTTCTCCTTGTAGCGGGGGTCTACAAGTGTCACCAACCAGTAATGACTGTCACCCAACATTTTGACAACGCGAGGGTCACGGTTAAGGCAGCGTAACATAAAGTCAGCCATGCGTGCCAGACTGGTAACGGGCAAGATTTCCGTGTCCTCACCAAGATGACGACTGATCATGCTCTCCTCCTCCTCCTCTTCCTCCTCCCCCCTGTCCTCAGGCCACCCACGCTGAACCGACGGTATGACACTTGTACAGGTACTACCGTCTACAACGCATGATAGCAGCTCCTGTTCTTCCTCCTCCTCCTCCTCCTCCTCCTCTCCCTCATTGTCCCCCAATGCACGTTGGGATGAGATGAGGCTGGGCTGTGTGTAATCGCCCGCTATGGCTTCTTGATCCATCTCATCATACTCTGGCTGCAATGCCTCCTCTTTAATTCTCTGCAGAGAGCATTGCAAAAGACAGACAAGTGGGATGCTGACACTAATGATGGCGTCATCGCCACTCACCATCTTGGTGGCCTCCTCAAAGTTTGTCAGGATGGTACATATGTCAGACATCCAGGTCCACTCCTGAGGTCTTATGTGTGGAGTCTGACCTGAATATCGACTGCCTTGTTGCAGCTGTTACTCCACAACTGCTCTCTTCTGCTCACAAATCCTTTGCAACATGTGGAGGGTAGAGTTCCAACGTGTGGGGACATCACACACTAGTCGGTGTGCCGGAAGCGGCAAACGCTGCTGCAACACAGCAAGGGTGGCGGAAGCTGTAGCCGACTTGCGAAAATGAGCTGACAGGCGGCGTACTTTCACGAGCAGATCGGGCAACTCGGGGTACGATTTAAGAAACCGCTGAACCACGAGGTTAAGCACATGAGCCAGGCATGGTACGTGTCTGATTTTACCTCGCCTCAGAGCCGCCACCAGGTTACAGCCATTGTCACACACGACCTTGCCGGGATGTAGGTTCAGCGGTCTCAGCCACAGATCTGCCTGCTCTTTCACAGCTGTCCACAACTCACAAGCAGTGTGAGGTTTATCACCTAAGCTTATGAGTTTCAGCACAGCCTGTTGCCGCTTGTCGGAGGCAGTACTGCAATGCTTCCAGCTTGTAACTGATGTGGTGATATCTGAGATGGAGGCTGAACATGAGGAGGAGGAGGAGGAGGATGCACAGGAGCTGTAGACTGTGGGGGCAACTCTGACTGACATAGGGCCCGCAATCCTCGGTGTGGGGAGGATGTGTTCCGTCCCAAGGTCCGACTGGGTCTCGGCTTCCACTATGTTTACCCAGTGTGCCGTCAGAGAGATGTACCGTCCCTGGCCACAAGCACTTGTCCATGTGTCCGTTGTCAGGTGGACTCTCCCAGTAACTGCGTTGTTGAGGGCACGGCAGATGCTTTTGGACACGTGCTTGTGGAGTGCGGGGATGGCACACCGGGCAAAATAGTGTCGGCTGGGGACCGAGTACCGAGGGACGGTCACCGCCATAAGATTGCGGAAGGATTCCGTCTCCACCAGCCTAAAAGGCAGCATTTCCAACGCAAGTGTAGCGCCGGCGTCCCTGCCCTCTGCTAGGCAGGGACGCTGTTCCCCTCACCTCCCTGCTCCGTGCCCGGAGTCCTCCTCCCGCTCTGCTGGCAGCGCGCACTCCTTCCCATCCACTGTGCTTAGGGCGCGCGCGCGCGCTCTCCCTCCCTCTTAAAGGGGCCGCACGCGCCGTCCTAAGGAGTCCCCGGCCAATGGCCGGAGGACTTCACCATATATAAGGCACCTCCTCCAAAATGGAGGTGCCCGAGCAATGTTGTTGCACTGTTTACTACTCTGCTTCAGCCCTCAGGTCCCGTTGCCAGTTACCTGCCAGTTACCTGCCAGTTACCTGCCAGATTCCTGCCTGATTATCTGATACCTGCCTGCTAGTCTGAGGTCCGACGGTCTGCCTTACTACTCCTGTCAGTCTGTCTAAGGACCAGTCTGCCCGCTCACCTGGGAGCGCACATCAGCCACCTGCCTGCTTGCCCGAGGTCCGACGGTCTGCCTTCCAACTCCTGTCAGTCTGTCTATGGACCAGCTTGCCCGCTCACCTGGGAGCACACACCTGCTACCTGCCTGCTAGCCTACCTGGAGGCTCCGCCGTCACGTGCTGTGACCACCTGCCTGTCCAGTGACTATTGCTCGCTCACCTGGGAGCGCTCATCTGCTGCCTGTCTGCTAGCCTACCTGGAGGCTCTGCCGTCACGTGCTGTGACCACCCGCCTGTCCAGAGACTTCTGCCCGCTCACCTGGGAGCGCTCATCTGCCGCCTGTCTGCTGGTCTTCCTGGAGGCTCCGCCGTCACGTGCTGTGACCACTAGTGTTGAGCCACCCCCGTAGTGTTCGAGTTCGGTTCGGTTCGTCGAACACCCGTGTGTTCGCCGAACTGTTCGTCGAACTGTTCGTCGAACACCTTCGAACACCGTTAAAACCAATGGCCGGCAAACAAAAACACATAGAAACACATAGAAAACACCTTCAAAGGTGTCCAAAAGCTGACAAACTGCTCAGAAGACACAACTAACACATGGAAAAGTGACAAGTACATATAGTCATGCGAAAATAAAAGAGGTGGAGGAGTAAAAGGAGGGGGAGACACAGATATAGGCATGTCATGCCCTTCTAAAATCCAAAAAGTGAGAAGCCGACACGGCCAGTCCGCTCCTGCCCGTGCCACCTCCGTGTCGCCGGGTTTGTGCCAGAGCCGCGGTGAACCCTGATGGCCAGCCCCCCTCTCCCAATACTGGTGCCTGTCCGCTGGTGGGTCGAGCGAGCCCCCCTGTGGTGGAGGCAGCTCTAAGCTTTTTAATTTAAATTGTCTCTCTAATTTGAATGAATACACTTTAAATTCATTTACAAGGATCTATTGGAGGGCAAGTCTCATGCCAGCAGCCGCGTAATTCCAGCTCCAGTAGCGTCCACTAAAGCTGCTGCAGTTAAAAAGCTTTTATAAGGATCGAGCTCGGCTGTCCACCGCAAGGCATCCTACTGCCAGTCCCAGCCCCTATGCCTTGGGGTGCCTCCTGATGCTCTTCACTGAGTATCCCATGGTCCCGAAGCATTTCCTTTGAAAAAATTAAGTGTCTAAACTACAGGTGGTGTAGCTTGCTTAACAGCCGGGATAATCCGCTGACTAGCAGACACTGCTACTAGGCACAAAGTATTTCCTGGGCTAGATGCAGTTAAAAATTTGTAATTAGATACTCTCGTTGGATGCTGAGAAAGCATTCCATAGAGTCTCCTGGCACGCCATATATGATTCTCTTAAAAAGCTTGGGGTAGGGGTCTAGGGGACCCTTTTATAGCCAAAATCACGGCCCTGTATCGCAATACGTCACCTAGGCTGAAGATAAATGGAACTGTAGCACCCTGAGGGCTCGGTTGCTACAGACGTATTGCACCTCACCCAGAGGTGTGATATCTCACTCTCAGGTAAGGATGGAGTGTGGATCAGGACCCGACACCTGCATGCATTACACCACATTGCCGTGGGGTAGGGCGACCAATATGCCCCTGAGATGGGCACGACAGTCCCTGTGCCTGGCTGGAGTGGGGGGAGGGAACACTGAGGAAGGGGAACCCTGTAGTGCAGGAGCAGGGAGGAAGCAGTTCCTGGGTGCATTGAGAAGGGAGTATAAAAGGTGGGCACCATCTTAGTTCAGTGCAGAGAAATCTGAGCAGAAGTGGCAGGGAGCAGGGGCTCTGCATGAGCTCTGCTCCGGAGGCGGGCCTAGTAACAGAGGCCCAGGCCTGGAAGAGGGAGAAGGAAGGAAGAGGAGCGGAGAAGGCTCCAGGAACGAGGAATGAAGGGATCCCAGGGGTGCGGACGGGCGAGTCGCCACCGCACGCCCGAATCCACCTGCGTGGAGGGGTCAGGCCAAAGGGGGAGACCGGTCCCCGAACTAGTGGAGGCAGGAAACGACCCTCAGCTAGAAACCGGAGGCTCTGACATTTTATGTGGCGGAGCCCCTCGCTACACCCGCTAGGAAGGCACCACATAGGGTCAGGGAAACTGGCGCCAAGTTTACCAAGAGGAGGCCCGAGGCAGCCGGACAGAAGTGTTGGTAAGAAAGGCCAGACAAAGGACACACAAAGGGGGTCCTGTGAAGTGCTCCAAAGTTATCTGGGAGTTGTCTGAGCCCCTCACCTGGTGAGCACAGTACGACGTGGGCAGCCGTTACCTGCAGACGTGGTCTGGATAATAAGAACTGTGAGTAAAGGCCCTGGACTGCATCACTGACTCCGTGTCGTTACTGCTGCTGCCTGCACCATCACCCCCATCCTCCGCATACACTGCCCTGAGGCTATACTCCTCCCGTGGGGAGTTATGCTACGCTCTGCTGCACCCACAACACCAGCCTCAGCGGTCTGCCCTGTAGCGGCGGTTCACTCTGACCGCAATCCACGGGTGGCGTAGTCGGACATTTAAACATGAAAACCACATAAATAGTTCCGCCACTGGTTTGACCGCCCTGAGCCACGGAACCGGGTCGCCGCCACGAAGACTACAACCACCAGCATCCACCAAAAAGGGTCCGGCTCCTGGTGTCCCAAGGCCCAGGGGGTGCGTCAGAACATTTTCATCACCTTTCACAATCACCAATGGGACAAGGCAGGGATGTCCTCTGTCCCCTCTCTTATACATCCTAGTGACGGAGCACCTGCTCTCATCAATTCGCCATAACCCCAATATTAGGTGGATTGAGGTGGGAGGCACCGAGTACAAGTGCTCTCTATTTGCTGATGATGTCCTAGTATATATCACTCAATCACATATATCCATCCATGCTGTTATGGCTGAAATAGATCACTTTTTTACATGGTAAAATTTTAAAATCAATGCAGCGAAGTCTGAAGCCCTCGATGTCTCCCTCCCCAAATCCATATAGGATTCCATCCAGTCCAACTTTCCCTTTGCCTGGCCCTCACAGGGTATCAAATACTTAGGAATTCCTATTCATAGAGACCTCTCCCATCTATGTTATCTTAATTTTGGGCCCTTTATTGAACAATTCCATACAGACCACGGTTGGCAAGTTAGAACTGTAAGATTCACTACGTGAACCGCTGGTGTTTTGTGGAAAAGCACATGTACACCGCGTTCCAAATTATTATGCAAAAAGTGTTTAGGAGTGATAAGGGAAGAATTTGTTTGTCAGTTAAACTCATTGATGGTGATGTGTGTCAGGGCTCTTTATATCACTGTAAGCAATTGCAGACACCTGTGCTAATTAGTTTGGCAGGTGTGTCCAATGAAAGGCAAGACTACTTAAGAAGGCTCTCTCACATTATTAAGCAGCCTACATTTTCTGCCAAAATGGGAAAGAAAAAGGATGTGTCGGCTGCTGAGAAGCAACAAATTGTGGAGTGTTTAGGTCAAGGCATGACTACAATCAACATTGTGCGATGATCAGGATGAAGTGTCTTGGCAATCAAGAAGCATGTAGCTGATTCACAGTACACACGTGTGCGTGCTGATAAGGGCAAATTGAGGACTCTTTCCTACAGGCAATTACGTCAGGTTGAAAGAGCTACGGCAAAAAAGCCTTGTCATAGCAGCAGACAAGTTTTTGAAGCTGCTTGTGCCTCCAACGTCCCCCGAACAACAAGATGCAGGGTCCTTCATAGGTTTGCAGCTGTGCATACGCCATCCTGTCGACCTCCTCTATCCACTTCACACAAGCAGAAACGGCTCCAGTGGGCCAAACATTACATGAAGACTGATTTCAAAACTGTTTTGTTCACGGATGAGTGCCGTGCAGCGCTCGATGGTCCAGATGGATGGAGTGGAGGATGGCTGGTTGATGGACACCCCACGCAAACACGGCTACAGCGCCAACAAGGAGGAGGTGGAGTAATGTTTTGGGCTGGAATCATGAGGAGAGAGATTGTCGGCCCCTTTAGGATCCCTGAAGGCGCTAAAGATGAACTCCATAATGTATGTGGATTTTCTCAAACAGCACTTCCTGCCATGGTTCAAGAAGAAGAACCGTGTATTTCACAGCAAGATCATTTTTCTGCATGATAATGCACCATCTCATGCTGCACATAAAACATCTGCATCTCTGGCTGATATGGGCATAAAAGGGGACAAACTTATGGTGTGACCCCCATGCTCCCCGGACCTCTACCCCATTCAGAACCTTTGGAGCATCATTAAAAGGAGTGTCTATGATGGCGGGAGGCAGTTCACATCTAAGCAACAGCTCTGGGAGGGTATTCTGTCCTCATGCAAAACAATTGAAGCAGAAACCATCCAAAACCTGACAAATTCAATGGACGAGAGAGTTCAGAAGCTCCTTTCGAACAAGGGGTCCTATGTGAAAATGTAACATCACCTAGAATAAAGTTTTGAGTTGAAAACTGTTTGATTTCAGTTTCTAACAACCTGCTAATGCTTATAATTTCAAAAATGACCATTTTTTTGGTCTTTATTAAAATGAAAAGGTTGATCGAAAAGTTTGGGGGATCTAAGAGTGTGGCAACCCAGTAGTCATGATTACTTCGAATTCTGACAATATGAGGGTCATGCTGCAGGTAGTGCAGCAAGAAGGCACTTATGTGCCTTGCGCATCTCGGAGCCCCAAAATTATTTTCCGGGCTAGATGCAGCTAAAAATTATTTTTAATTTTAAATCTGGTGAAGCTTTAGTATAAATGGCCTAATAGGATCAGTGCTGCACACTGCTACAAAGCCCAAATTATTTTCCAGTCAAGATACAGATAAACATGATTAGTAATTTGAAAGCTTAAAACGGTTGGTAGGGTGATTTTAACCAATCATCAAGCTTTTACTCTCCCCAGGTTGACACAGGGGTAGAAAAGTCGCTTCGGATCCATGATTTGTTCATCTTTATGAACGTGAGTCTGTCTACATTATCAGTGGAGAGCCGCGTGCGCTTATCTGTCAGCACACCACCAG
Organism: Phyllobates terribilis; assembly: GCF_046119375.1. NCBI lineage: Eukaryota > Metazoa > Chordata > Amphibia > Anura > Dendrobatidae > Phyllobates > Phyllobates terribilis. Next base: position 292,610,775 of record NW_027362769.1, read on the forward strand.
CAGCGCTGAACACACGTTCAGACAGAACGCTGGCTGCGGGGCATGACAAGATCTCCAAGGCGTAAGTGGCTAGCTCCGGCCATTTATCCAGATTGGAAGCCCAAAAAGAGCAAGGGTCCAGTGACACAGTCGTGGCTTCAATGTTTACTTGGAGATACTCCTGTACCATCGTCTCTAGGCGTTGACTATGTGTCAGACTTCTTGTCTCCTGTGGCCTTGCAAAGGATGGGCTAAAAAAGTGGTGAAATGATTCCGCAAAATTGATGTTACCAGCAGATACTGTGGTTCTGTTACGGTTTGAGTGCTGAACACTTGACGGTCCCACGGTTGGCAAGTTGGAACTGTGAGATTCACTACGTGCACCACTGGTATTTTGTGGAAAAGCACATGTAAGATTCTGCAACAGTCTCTGCTGATACTCCTGCATGCGTGCATCCCTTTCTATGGCAGGAATAATTTCTGCAAATTTACTTTTGTACCGGGGATCTAACAGTGTGGCAACCCAGTAGTCAGGATTATTTCTAATTCTCACAATTCGAGGGTCATGTTGCAGGTAGTGCAGCAAGAAGGCACTCATGTGTGTTGCGCATCCAGGAGCACCAAGTCCCTGTTGTGTTGGTGGCGAGGTAACAATCATGCTTCCTTCCTCTGTCCTCTCCCCCCAACCTCGCACAACAGAAATGTGATCAAGGTCTCACTCATCTGATGAGTCTTCCATCAGTTCGTCCTCCACTTCTTCCTGGGCTCCTGCACCTTCCTCACTAGTTTGGCTGCTACCATGCGCCCTGGTAAAACCATCTCCCCCACCCTCACATGCCTGCCACCTTGGTGCTGCCGACCGTCTGGACCTTGCAGATGTTAGCCCTTCCGCATACAACTCCTCCTCCTCTACTTCCTCCACCTCCTCTTGTGCCACCACCTGACTACGAATTCTGTTTAACATGTGCTCCAGCATGTAAATCACCGGAATAGTCATGCTGATAATGGCATCGTCAGCACTAAACATCTTCGTCGCCATTTCAAAACTGTGCAGAAGGGTGCATAGGTCCCTGATCTGAGACCACTCCTCCAGCGTGATTTGCCCCACCTCTGAATCTCGTTGGCCCAGGCTATACGTCAGAACGTATTGCACCAGGGCTTGTCGGTGCTGCCACAGTCGCTGCAACATGTGCAGAGTTGAATTCCACCGGGTAGGCACATCGCATTTTAGCCGGTGAAGTGGCAGGCCCAACGACTTCTGTAGAGATGTAAGTCGCTGAGCTGCGGAATGCGAACGGCGGAAGTGAGCACACAGCGACCGTGCCCTCTGCAGAAGGCCATCTAGTCTGGGATAGTGGGCTAAAAATTGCTGGACAACCAGGTTCAACACGTGAGCCATACAAGGCACGTGTGTGACATTGCCCCGGCGAAGGGCCGCACCCAGGTTTGCAGCATTGTCGCACACGGCCTTCCCTGGTTTCAGGTCCAGTGGAGACAACCATTCATGAAATTGGTTCTCCAGAGCTGACCACAACTCCTCAGCTGTGTGACTCACATTTCCCAGACATTTCAATGTAAAAACCGCCTGATGACGTTGAGCCCTACTGCCAGCATAGCAAGGAGGTGTGCAGGATCCCTTCTGCGCAGTTAGAAAGCTTGTGGCATGACCAGACAGGCTTTGGGTGCAGGTGGAAGACCGAGAGGAGGTTGAGGAGGCTGAAGCAGTGGAGGAACTTTGACATAAAGAGGATTGACGCACAACTCGTGGGGACGGCAAGACTTGGACAGCAGCCCCTTGTCCTGATGTCACCATAGTTACCCAGTGCCCAGTCAGCGACATGTAACGCCCCTGTCCATACCTACTCGTCCAAGTGTCTGTGGTGAAATGCACCCTGTCACACACAGAGTTTCTCAAAGAAGCGGTGATGTTATGTGCGACATGCTGGTGGAGCGCAGGCACACCTTTCTTTGAGAAGTAGTGCCGACTGGGCATCTGGTACTGGGGCACTGCGACGGACATAAGGTCTCGAAAATCCTCTGTGTCCACCAGGCGGAAAGGCAGCATTTCTGTAGCCAAGAGCTTGCAGATGGTGAAATTCAACCTCTTAGCTTTCTCATGGCTAGGAGGAAATGGTCTTTTACTTGTCCACATCTGAGGGACCGAGGGCTGGCTATTGTGCTTAGACGGGGTTGATAAGGGTGTCCCCGGCAAACTGCCGGTCTGTGAGGAAGATGCAGGCGGACATGTTAGGTTGCCTTGATCCAAAGGTGGTGCTATCGATGTCGGACAGCGCTCAACACCAGCTGGTGTTACCACCTCCAAAGAAAATGATGACCTGCCAATCACACTGGCTGTTGCGGGTAAAGAGGTGGCAGGTCTGCGCCCCAAAACAGGTGTGACTGCTGTCCCCCCAGTCACAGAGGATGAAGAGGCCGCGGATGCACAAGATATGGCAGACGGTGGTTGGCCCGGCCGGCTAGGCCGCATTGTAGCACACTGAGCTTCCCACTGCAACTTATGCTTCATGTCCATGTGCCCGTTCATGCATGAAGTACTCAAACTATGTATTTTTTGGCCTCTACTTAGCTTTTGCTGACAAATGTTACAGATAACACGAGTTGGGTCATCTTTATCGATCTGAAAAAATGCCCAGGCTATGCAAGGCTTAGCACCCATGCGACCTGAAGAGCCACCACGACTTGTGGTGAGAGGCAGAGTGGTGTTTGAGGATGCACTTGTTGACGTGCTTCCAGTACTACGTCTCTGTCCAGGAAGGCGCAACCTGACCTCGTCGTCACTAGCATCTTCCTCCACCTCCTCTGCTGACCTCATCTCTTGGCTGACTGTGGGTTGACAGTAAGTGGGATCTCCGACCTCATCATCATCACCCTGTGCGTTATCACACCCGTCGTCCTCAGAGCCAACCTGTTCCTGCCCTGACAAAAAACTAAAGTTGTCGCTCCAATCAGGTATTTGAGTCTTATCATCGTCTTCCTCATTGTCTCCACCAACAGGAGTTACAGTTTGGGAATGAGGGTCTACATTATGGTCAGAACCTTCTGCGTCTGGTCCTGGATCCGACTCATAAAGATTCTGGGCATCAGTGCAGATCATTTCCTCGTCTGGATTCACAGAAGCGCTGGAGTCGACCTCTGATTCCCAGGCTATAGTATGAGTAAACAGCTCTGCAGACTCAACCATCTGTTCTACCTCATACTCAGACGGGCAGCTGGAGATTTGGGAGCTGTGAGGAAGCAAGTGCGATTTGGGTGACACCTTTGAGGACTGGAGTATTTGTGATGTTGAAGTTGATGTGGAGGAGAGCCCACTTAAAGGAGCACTTGATATCCGTTGAAGCACCTGCTGTTTTTGTGCCTCATCTGGAATTTGTAGCGATTGGCGTGGCCGTAAGAAAGGGATCTTATCACATTGTCCGCTAAAAGAAGTAGACATTTTAGTTTGGCTGGAAGATGGTCTTTCTTCTGCAGATGTTACTGTTGCTTTAACACCTACCCCACGGACACAACCTTTTTTCCCCTTCCCAACACGCCTATTCCCCTTTCCACCAGCAGCAGGCCTTTTTCCACTCATTTTGGTGGTTAACTAATTCACAACTCTGGAGTTGTTTGCACAAAAAAACAATGGATGGTAACCGAGCAGAGCTGAGTGGCCAAACTGTGGTATTAGGCCAAAACTATTGGCTGGGTTAGATGCAGAAAAAAATTATTTTTAATTTGCAACCTGATGGAGGTCAGTATAGATGGACTAATAGAGAAAGTCCGACACACTACTAGAAGGCCAAATATTTTTTCAGAGGTAGATGCAGAAAAAAATATATTCAGTTTGCAACCTGATGGAGGTCAGTATAGATGGATTAATAGAACAAGACCCACACACAGCTAGAAGCCCAATATTTTTTCAGAGGTAGATGCAGAAAAAAATATATTCAGTTTGCAACCTGATGGAGGTCAGTATAGATGGACTAATACAACAAGTCCCACACACTGCTAGAAGCCCAAATATTTTTTCAGAGGTACTGTAGATGCAGATAAAAATTAGTTTTAATTTGCAACCTGATGGAGGTCAGTATAGATGGACTAATAGAGAAAGTCCGACACACTACTAGAAGGCCAAATATTTTTTCAGAGGTAGATGCAGAAAAAAATATATTCAGTTTGCAACCTGATGGAGGTCAGTATAGATGGATTAATAGAACAAGACCCACACACAGCTAGAAGCCCAATATTTTTTCAGAGGTAGATGCAGAAAAAACTATATTCAGTTTGCAACCTGATGGAGGTCAGCATAGATGGACTAATAGAACAAGTCCCACACACTGCTAGAAGCCCAAATATTTTTTCAGAGGTACTGTAGATGCAGATAAAAATTAGTTTTAATTTGCAACCTGATGGAGGTCAGTATAGATGGACTAATAGAGAAAGTCCGACACACTACTAGAAGGCCAAATATTTTTTCAGAGGTAGATGCAGAAAAAAATATATTCAGTTTGCAACCTGATGGAGGTCAGTATAGATGGATTAATAGAACAAGACCCACACACAGCTAGAAGCCCAATATTTTTTCAGAGGTAGATGCAGAAAAAAATATATTCAGTTTGCAACCTGATGGAGGTCAGTATAGATGGACTAATAGAACAAGTCCAACACACTGCTAGAAGCCCAAATATTTTTTCAGAGGTACTGTAGATGCAGAAAAAATTAGTTTTAATTTTCAACCTGATGGAGGTCAGTATAGATGGACTAATAGAGAAAGTCCGACACACTACTAGAAGGCCAAATATTTTTTCAGAGGTAGATGCAGAAAAAAATATATTCAGTTTGCAACCTGATGGAGGTCAGTATAGATGGACTAATACAACAAGTCCCGCACACAGCTAGAAGCCCAAATATTTTTTCAGAGGTAGTGTAGATGCAGATAAAAATTATTTTTAATTTGCAACCTGATGGAGGTCAGTATAGATGGACTAATAGAGAAAGTCCGACACACTACTAGAAGGCCAAATATTTTTTCAGAGGTAGATGCAGAAAAAAATATATTCAGTTTGCAACCTGATGGAGGTCAGTATAGATGGACTAATACAACAAGTCCCACACACAGCTAGAAGCCCAAATATTTTTTCAGAGGTACTGTAGATGCAGATAAAAATTAGTTTTAATTTGCAACCTGATGGAGGTCAGTATAGATGGACTAATAGAGAAAGTCCGACACACTACTAGAAGGCCAAATATTTTTTCAGAGCTAGATGCAGAAAAAAATTATATTCAGTTTGCAACCTGATGGAGGTCAGTATAGATGGATTAATAGAACAAGACCCACACACAGCTAGAAGCCCAATATTTTTTCAGAGGTAGATGCAGAAAAAAATATATTCAGTTTGCAACCTGATGGAGGTCAGTATAGATGGACTAATAGAACAAGTCCCACACACTGCTAGAAGCCCAAATATTTTTTCAGAGGTACTGTAGATGCAGATAAAAATTATTTTTAATTTGCAACCTGATGGAGGTCAGTATAGATGGACTAATAGAGAAAGTCCGACACACTACTAGAAGGCCAAATATTTTTTCAGAGCTAGATGCAGAAAAAAATTATATTCAGTTTGCAACCTGATGGAGGTCAGTATAGATGGATTAATAGAACAAGACCCACACACAGCTAGAAGCCCAATATTTTTTCAGAGGTAGATGCAGAAAAAAATATATTCAGTTTGCAACCTGATGGAGGTCAGTATAGATGGACTAATAGAACAAGTCCCACACACTGCTAGAAGCCCAAATATTTTTTCAGAGGTACTGTAGATGCAGATAAAAATTAGTTTTAATTTGCAACCTGATGGAGGTCAGTATAGATGGACTAATAGAGAAAGTCCTACACACTACTAGAAGGCCAAATATTTTTTCAGAGCTAGATGCAGATAAAAATTATATTCAGTTTGCAACCTGATGGAGGTCAGTATAGATGGATTAATAGAACAAGACCCACACACAGCTAGAAGCCCAATATTTTTTCAGAGGTAGATGCAGAAAAAAATATATTCAGTTTGCAACCTGATGGAGGTCAGTATAGATGGACTAATACAACAAGTCCCACACACTGCTAGAAGCCCAAATATTTTTTCAGAGGTACTGTAGATGAAGATAAAAATTAGTTTATTTTGCAACCTGATGGAGGTCAGTATAGATGGACTAATAGAGAAAGTCCTACACACTACTAGAAGGCCAAATATTTTTTCAGAGCTAGATGCAGAAAAAAATTATATTCAGTTTGCAACCTGATGGAGGTCAGTATAGATGGACTAATAGAGAAAGTCCGACACACTACTAGAAGGCCAAATATTTTTTCAGAGGTAGATGCAGAAAAAAATATATTCAGTTTGCAACCTGATGGAGGTCAGTATAGATGGATTAATAGAACAAGACCCACACACAGCTAGAAGCCCATTATTTTTTCAGAGGTAGATGCAGAAAAAACTATATTCAGTTTGCAACCTGATGGAGGTCAGTATAGATGGACTAATAGAACAAGTCCCACACCCAATATTTTTTCAGAGGTAGATGCAGAAAAAAATATATTCAGTTTGCAACCTGATGGAGGTCAGTATAGATGGACTAATAGAACAAGTCCCACACACTGCTAGAAGCCCAAATATTTTTTCAGAGGTACTGTAGATGCAGATAAAAATTAGTTTTAATTTGCAACCTGATGGAGGTCAGTATAGATGGACTAATAGAATGATGCTATGCCCAAAAGATTTTACTTCACTAGGTGCAGTAAAAAAATTGGTATTCTATACACAGGTGGTATATCTTGCAACACAGATAGGCTACTCCACTGACTAACACACTCTGCAATAGGCCAAAAAGGATTAGCTTTGCTAGATTCAGCCAAATGCTGTGAAAAAAACTTGCACAGCACTGGCACAGACCTGCCTGGCAAAAACTGATAGGAACTCATGTAACCTAGTCCTGAAAAGCACTGCAATTACAATTAGTCTTTACTCCCACAACCGATCTATTTAAGAGCACAGACCTCCCTGATAAAAGTCGTAGGAAATGCTGTAACCTAGTCCTTAAAAAGACTGCAATCACAACTATTCCCTACTCCCAAGCTATCTGTATATTTGTGCGAAAATTGGCTTGAAATTAACAAGGTATAGCGCACACAGCAACAGCGGTGCCGTCTAACACGCAGCTGCAGCAGTGAGAAAATGGTGGCGACGGGGAAAATGGCTTGGTCTTATAGGGCAAGGACATGTGACATACACTGCCAATGACACATGCCCTTGCTTGTGTGAAAAAAAGCACTTCGCTCCGTGTGTGCGCTGCTGATAGGCTGACAGATTGCACCTCCCCACTGTAAATGCGGGAAAGAGAAAAAAAAATGGAGATCTTCATTGTTCCTGCAGAGATCCATCCCCTGCCCCTCCCCCCACCCCGCTGTACACTCAAACTGCATATTAACATTAATTTTCATCATTACTGAGAAAAAATCCAGTTATGATTTTGGTGCACGAACAGTTATCGAACATAACCTCGAACAGCCGAATTTTTCTCAAATTGTTCGTGCTCGCCGAACGGCTCGAACACCGCCCAAAACAGCTCGAATTTGAGATTGGCGAACAGTTCGAGTAGAACAACGCTCATCTCTAGTGACCACCCGTTCATCCAGAGACTCTCGCCTGCTCACCTGGGAGCTCACGTCTATCATCAGCCGCCACAGGTCGTACCAACCCTTTACCTAGAGACTGCCCCGGTCACTTGCCGTGACCATCTGCCCGTTCATCCAGAGACTGCCCCGCTCAGTTGCCGTGACCATCTGCCCGTTCATTCAGAGACTGCCCCGGTCACTTGCCGTGATCATCAGCCCGTTCATCCAGAGACTGCCCCGGTCACTTGCCGTGACCTCCAGCCCGTTCACTCAGAGACTGTCCCGGTCACCTGCTGTGACCTCCTGCCCGTCTTCCCTGGTCGCCACCCGCTCCCTTACAAGGACTGCCCCCTTGTATAGTAGCTCAGAGGTTCCGCCTCCCAGACCCGTTACAGTTTGCTCGGGCCATGGAACCCGGTGGCACCCAAGCTCCCTCGCTCTCGGACCTGTGTCATGAACTGTCCCGTCAAAGGTCCCAACAGGAGTCCATCCTGGGTCACCTGCGGAATGTCAATACTCGCCTGGACACTCTGACTGCTCCACCAGCAACCTCCGCCAGTGCCATGTCTCGCAATCCGGCAGCTCCGCTGCCCACTAATACCATGGTATCCTACCCCGGACCCCGGCTTTCTGCACCTCCTCGCTTCGGAGGCGACTCCGCCCAGGCTCGGGGCTTCATAAATCAGTGCACCCTGCACTTTGAACTATTGTCTCACCAGTTTAACTCCGACCGGGCCAAAATTGCATTCATTATGTCCCATCTCACCGGGGAGGCCCTGGCCTGGCTAAATCCTCTATGGGAGAGAGGAGACCCCCTGGTGTCCAACTTGCCTGCTTTTCTCACGGCTTTCCGGAAAGTCTTCGACGAACCCGGACGGAAGACCTCATCCGCATCATCACTGCTACGCCTCCGTCAGGGAAGTCTCACCGTGGGCCAATATGCCATACGGTTCCGTACCCTTGCCTCGGAGCTGGCCTGGGATAACGACGCTCTGGTATCCGTCTTCTGGGAGGGTCTGTCCGGCCGTATTAAAGATGAACTTGCCGGTCGGGACATTCCTACCACTCTTTATGACCTAATAACTCTTGCCACCCGGATTGACCTACGGTTCCAGGAGCGTGCCAAAGAGGTCACCCGTGAGAGGAGGTTACCATGTCTAGCTCCTACTTTTCAGAAACCCGTCACTCCCTCCGTCTCTACCCAGGTACACTCTCCTGAGTCTATGCAGGTCGACCAAACCAAGATGGTCAAAACCCGTCAGGACTTACGCCGTGCCGAGGGGAGCTGCTTCTACTGTGGCAGTAAGGAGCACCGGATCCGTGCCTGCCCAGAGAGGTCGGGAAACGCCTGTGTCTAGGTTCGCTCAGAGAGGTCAACCTAAACAAGAATAAATCCTCTCCATCTCTGCTGCTGTCAGTCTCAATCGTCTGCGGGGAGAACCGTTATTTCGAACTAGCCCAACTTGACTCTGGAGCAGCCGGGAATCTTATTTCACAGTCCCTGGTAGAGAAATACCGCATCCCCACCAAACCTCTGGCTGTACCCTTGTCTGTTGCTGCCGTGGATGGGGGCCTCTTACCACGCCCCATCCAACTCATCACCGAATCCATTACTCTGCAGGTGGGAATGCTGCATTCTGAGAGTATCTCCTTTCATGTTCTGCCTGGACTCTCTTGCTAGGCCTAACTTGGCTCCAGAGACATGCACCCGTGCTTGACTGGCAGACCGGAGAAGTCCTTCGCTGGGGACAGGACTGCCATAAGACCTGTCTGGTTCCCGTCCATCCCGTCCGTCCTTCTCCTACCCCAGCTAATCTACCTGGACTTCCGATTCCTTATTGGTCTTATGCTGATGTCTTTAATAAAAAGGAAGCAGAGACACTACCTCCTCATAGACCATACGACTGCCCTATCGACCTGTTACCTGGTACTACTCCTCCCCGTGGGCGTATTTATCCTTTATCCGCTGCTGAGACCCGGTCGATGTCCGAATATATTGAGGAGAATCTGGCCAGGGGATTCATCCGGAAATCTACCTCCCCGGCGGGAGCAGGCTTCTTTTTCGTCAAAAAGAAGGACGGCTCTCTCCGTCCCTGTATAGACTATAGAGGCCTTAACCAGATCACGGTGAAGAATAAGTACCTCCTTCCGCTCATTCCGGAGTTATTTGATCGTCTGAGGGGGGCTAGAATCTTCACCAAACTGGACCTCCGTGGGGCGTACAACCTGGTTCGTATCCGTCAGGGGGATGAATGGAAGACGGCATTCAACACCCGGGACGGCCACTATGAATATCTGGTAATGCCCTTTGGTCTCTGTAACGCTCCTGCCGTCTTTCAAGAGTTGGTCAATGACATCTTCCGGGACCTTCTCTACTCCTGCGTAGTGGTGTACCTGGACGACATCTTGGTCTTCTCTCCGGATCTCCAGACTCACCGGAGGGACGTTCGTCAGGTCCTGCTCAGGCTCAGGCAGAATCACCTGTTCGCTAAATACGAGAAGTGCCTCTTTGAGCAGTCCTCGCTTCCGTTTTTGGGCTACATTATTTCTCAGACCGGCCTACGAATGGATCCAGAGAAACTGTCTGCCATCGAGAAATGGCCTCGACCGGAGGGGTTGAAGGCCATTCAGCGATTCCTGGGCTTCGCCAACTACTACCGCCTCTTCATACCACACTTCTCTTCCCGGACTGCCCCAATTTCCACGCTCACCCGTAAGGGTACTATTCCCAAAGAGTGGCTGCCCGAAGCAGAGGAGGACTTTCTTTCCCTAAAACAGGCCTTCTCTTCCGCCCCGGTGCTGCATCGCCCGGACGGCAACAAGCAGTTCTTCCTGGAAGTTGACGCCTCCTCCTCTGGAGCCGGAGCGGTACTTACTCAAAAATCATCTTCCGGGAGAATGGTAACTTGTGGTTTCTTCTCCAAACTCTTCTCCTCTTCTGAGCGCAACTATTCCATAGGAGACCGAGAGTTATTGGCCATCAAACTGGCATTGGAGGAGTGGCGTTACCTACTCGAAGGGGCTCTTCACCCGGTAATAATTTACACTGACCACAAGAACTTGGCTTACCTCCAGCATGCCCAGAGACTTAACCCGCGCCAAGCCCGGTGGTCCTTGTTTTTTGCTCGCTTTGATTTTGTTCTTCATTTTCGCCCGGCTGACAAAAACGTCAAAGCAGATGCCTTGTCCCGATCCTTTCTGGTGTCCGATCTCGAGGAAGAACCTAAACATATCATCGATCCCGCCAGAGTAATGCAGGTGGCTCCCGTGAGCCTAAATCGTCTCCCTCCCGGTAAGACGTTCGTATCAGTACCTGATCGGGAGAAGATCCTACACTGGGGTCACTCGTCTAAACTAGCTGGCCACGCCGGTCAGAAAAAGACCCTCCAGCTTATTGCCCGGCACTACTGGTGGCCTACCCTGCACAAGGACGTAATAGACTTTGTTTCTGCCTGTGTGTCCTGCGCCCGCAACAAGGTCCCGAGACACCTGCCAGCCGGACGCCTTCTTCCGCTTCCTGTGCCTGCTGCCCCCTGGCAGCATATTGCTATGGACTTCATAACTGATCTCCTCGTCTCTGCTGGTTGTACGGTCATTTGGGTGGTCGCTGACCGCTTTTCCAAGATGGCTCACTTTATTCCCCTGCCTGGCCTTCCGTCTGCACCCGAGCTGGCTAAAGACTTTATCCGCCACATCTTCCGTCTTCATGGCCTGCCCCTCCACATCGTGTCGGATCGTGGGGTACAGTTCACCTCACGTTTCTGGAGAGCCACTTGTAAACTGCTAGACGTCACCCTGGACTTCTCTTCCGCTTACCACCCACAGTCCAATGGTCAAGTGGAGCGGATCAATCAGAACCTGACCAGTTACCTCCGGCACTTCGTTAATGCCCATCATTTTGACTGGGTGGATCTCCTACCATGGGCCGAGTTCTCCTATAACAATCACGAGAGCGAATCCTCCTCCAAATCCCCGTTTTTTGTAGTCTTCGGTCAGCATCCTCGGATTCCTTTCCCTGTCTCCACCTCTGTGGACAACCCGGCTGCGGAATCTCTCGTTAGCAAATTTTCCTCCATTTGGGAGAGTACCCGATCCGCACTCCTCCAGTCGTCCAAACGGATGAAAAGACACGCTGACAAAAAACGCCTGGATCCTCCACAATTTCGTCCTGGAGATAAAGTCTGGCTCTCGTCTAAATATGTCCGACTCAAGATACCTTCTTACAAGTTAGGGCCTCGGTTCATCGGCCCTCTGGAGGTCATCAGTCAGATCAACCCGGTGGCCTATAAATTAAAACTCCCGGCCAACTTACGGATCCCTAACTCCTTCCATGTATCTCTCCTCAAACCTGTGGTACTTAACTCTTTTTCCAAGTCTACAGGTACGCCTCCTGCTCCGGTTTCTGCTGAGGACGAGTTTGAGGTAGAGAACATTCTTGCCACCAAAAGGGTAAGAGGAAAGACCTTTTTTCTAGTAGATTGGAGGGGGTTTGGTCCTGAGGAGAGAACGTGGGAGCCCCGGGAGAACATCCATGCCCCTCTTATCCTAGCTAAATTTCTGTCTGGCCTAAAAAAGGGGGGGCCTAAAGGGGGGGTACTGTAGCGCCGGCGTCCCTGCCCTCTGCTAGGCAGGGACGCTGTTCCCCTCACCTCCCTGCTCCGTGCCCGTCGTCCTCCTCCCGCTCTGCTGGCAGCACGCGCTCCTTCCCGTCCACTGTGCTTAGGGCGCGCGCGCTCTCCCTCCCTCTTAAAGGGGCCGCGCGCGCCGTCCTAAGGAGTCCCCGGCCAATGGCCGGAGGACTTCACCATATATAAGGCACCTCCTCCAAAATGGAGGTGCCCGAGCAATGTTGTTGCACTGTTTACTACTCTGCTTCAGCCCTCAGGTCCCGTTGCCAGTTACCTGCCAGTTACCTGCCAGTTACCTGCCAGATTCCTGCCTGATTATCCGCTACCTGCCTGCTAGTCTGAGGTCCGACGGTCTGCCTTACTACTCCTGTCAGTCTGTCTAAGGACCAGTCTGCCCGCTCACCTGGGAGCGCACATCAGCCACCTGCCTGCTTGCCCGAGGTCCGACGGTCTGCCTTCCAACTCCTGTCAGTCTGTCTATGGACCAGCTTGCCCGCTCACCTGGGAGCACACACCTGCTACCTGCCTGCTAGTCTACCTGGAGGCTCCGCCGTCACGTGCTGTGACCACCTGCCTGTCCAGTGACTCCTGCTCGCTCACCTGGGAGCGCTCATCTGCTGCCTGTCTGCTAGCCTACCTGGAGGCTCTGCCGTCACGTGCTGTGACCACCCGCCTGTCCAGAGACTTCTGCCCGCTCACCTGGGAGCGCTCATCTGCCGCCTGTCTGCTGGTCTTCCTGGAGGCTCCGCCGTCACGTGCTGTGACCACCCGTTCATCCAGAGACTCTCGCCTCCTCACCTGGGAGCTCACGTCTATCATCAGCCGCCACAGGTCGTACCAACCCTTTACCTAGAGACTGCCCCGGTCACTTGCCGTGACCATCTGCCCGTTCATCCAGAGACTGCCCCGGTCACTTGCCGTGACCATCTGCCCGTTCATTCAGAGACTGCCCCGGTCACTTGCCGTGATCATCAGCCCGTTCATCCAGAGACTGCCCCGGTCACTTGCCGTGACCTCCAGCCCGTTCACTCAGAGACTGTCCCGGTCACCTGCTGTGACCTCCTGCCCGTCTTCCCTGGTCGCCACCCACTCCCTTACAAGGACTGCCCCCTTGTATAGTAGCTCAGAGGTTCCGCCTCCCAGACCCGTTACAGCAAGCAGTCGTGAAATGTGCGAATTTTGGACTGTAGCCTGAGGGGCGTTAGCTGCGAATTTCCGCTTTCGTTCAAAGGTCTGGGATATGGACAATTGAACGCTGCGGTGGGACGTGGACGTTGATGCTGTTTCTTGAGAAACTGCCATAACAAGTGAAGACTGAGAGGAGAGGGCATCTTTACATGCAGTATGGACAGGGGATTGCCTTGCACACAAAACAGGGGGTTCTATTGCATGCACAACAGTGGAAGAAGCAGTGGTGACACCCGCTGACACTGGTCGTGGACCCTGGGTTTCGCCCCAAAAATTCGGGTGCTTTGCTGCCATGTGCCTGATCATGCTGGTGGTGGTCAGGCTGGTAGTTTTGTCACCCCTGCTGATGCTGGCATGGCAGGTGGAACATATGGCCTTTTTGGGGTTATCAGCAGAGTCTTTAAAAAAATTCCTGACTCTGGAAGACCTACCGCTTGTACTGGCAACTAGAGATGAGCGTTGTTCTACTCGAACTGTTCGCCAATCTCAAATTCGAGCTGTTTTGGGCGGTGTTCGAGCCGTTCGGCGAACACGAACAATTTGAGAAAAATTCGGCTGTTCGAGGTTATGTTCGATAACTGTTCGTGCACCAAAATCATAACTGGATTTTTTCTCAGTAATGATGAAAATTAATGTTAATACGCAGTTTGAGTGTACAGCGGGGTGGGGGGAGGGGCAGGGGATGGATCTCTGCAGGAACAATGAAGATCTCCATTTTTTTTTCTCTTTCCCGCATTTGCAGTGGGGAGGTGCAATCTGTCAGCCTATCAGCAGCGCACACACGGAGCGAAGTGCTTTTTTTCACACAAGCAAGGGCATGTGTCATTGGCAGTGTATGTCACATGTCCTTGCCCTATAAAACCAAGCCATTTTCCCCGTCGCCACCATTTTCTCACTGCTGCAGCTGCGTGTTAGACGGCACCGCTGTTGCTGTGTGCGCTATACCTTGTTAATTTCAAGCCAATTTTCGCACAAATATACAGATAGCTTGGGAGTAGGGAATAGTTGTGATTGCAGTCCTTTTAAGGACTAGGTTACAGCATTTCCTACGACTTTTATCAGGGAGGTCTGTGCTCTTAAATAGATAGGTTGTGGGAGTAAAGACTAATTGTAATTGGAGTCCTTTTCAGGACTAGGTTACATGAGTTCCTATCAGTTTTTGCCAGGCAGGTCTGTGCCAGTGCTGTGCAAGTTTTTTTCACAGCATTTGGCTGAATCTAGCAAAGCTAATCCTTTTTGGCCTATTGCAGAGTGTGTTAGTCAGTGGAGTAGCCTATCTGTGTTGCAAGATATAACACCTGTGTATAGAATACCAATTTTTTTACTGCACCTAGTGAAGTAAAATCTTTTGGGCATAGCATCATTCTATTAGTCCATCTATACTGACCTCCATCAGGTTGCAAACTGAATATAATTTTTTTCTGCATCTAGCTCTGAAAAAATATTTGGGCTTCTAGCAGTGTGTGGGACTTGTTCTATTAGTCCATCTATACTGACCTCCATCAGGTTGCAAATTAAAAATAATTTTTTTCTTCATTTAGCTCTGAAAAAATATTTGGGCTTCTAGCAGTGTGTGGGACTTGGTCTATTAGTCCATCTATACTGACCTCCATCAGGTTGCAAATTAAAAATAATTTTTTTCTGCATCTAGCCCTGAAAAAATATTTGGGCTTCTAGCGGTGTGTGGGACTTGGTCTATTAGTCCATCTATACTGACCTCCATCAGGTTGCAAATTAAAAATAATTTTTTTCTGCATCTAGCTCTGAAAAAATATTTGGGCTTCTAGCAGTGTGTGAGACTTGGTCTATTAGTCCATCTATACTGACCTCCATCAGGTTGCAAATTAAAAATATTTTTTTTCTTCATTTAGCTCTGAAAAAATATTTGGGCTTCTAGCAGTGTGTGGGACTTGTTCTATTAGTCCTTCTATACTGACCTCCAGCAGGTTGCAAATTGAAAATAATTTTTTTCTGCATCTAGCTCTGAAAAAATAGTTGGGCTTCTAGCGGTGTGTGGGACTTGGTCTATTAGTCCATCTATACTGACCTCCATCAGGTTGCAAATTAAAAATAATTTTTTTCTGCATCTAGCTCTGAAAAAATATTTGGGCTTCTAGCAGTGTGTGGGACTTGGTCTATTAGTCCATCTATACTGACCTCCATCAGGTTGCAAATTAAAAATAATTTTTATCTGCATCTACAGTACCTCTGAAAAAATATTTGGGCTTCTAGCAGTGTGTGGGACTATTTGTATTAGTCCATCTATACTGACCTCCATCAGGTTGCAAATTCAAAATAATTTTTTTCTGCATCGAACCCAGCCAATAGTTTTGGCCTAATACCACAGTTTGGCCACTCAGCTCTGCTCGGTTACCATCCATTGTTTTTTTGTGCAAACAACTCCAGAGTTGTGAATTAGTTAACCACCAAAATGAGTGGAAAAAGGCCTGCTGCTGGTGGAAAGGGGAATAGGCGTGTTGGGAAGGGGAAAAAAGGTTGTGTCCGTGGGGTAGGTGTTAAAGCAACAGTAACATCTGCAGAAGAAAGACCATCTTCCAGCCAAACTAAAATGTCTACTTCTTTTAGCGGACAATGTGATAAGATCCCTTTCTTACGGCCACGCCAATCGCTACAAATTCCAGATGAGGCACAAAAACAGCAGGTGCTTCAACGGATATCAAGTGCTCCTTTAAGTGGGCTCTCCTCCACATCAACTTCAACATCACAAATACTCCAGTCCTCAAAGGTGTCACCCAAATCGCACTTGCTTCCTCACAGCTCCCAAATCTCCAGCTGCCCGTCTGAGTATGAGGTAGAACAGATGGTTGAGTCTGCAGAGCTGTTTACTCATACTATAGCCTGGGAATCAGAGGTCGACTCCAGCGCTTCTGTGAATCCAGACGAGGAAATGATCTGCACTGATGCCCAGAATCTTTATGAGTCGGATCCAGGACCAGACGCAGAAGGTTCTGACCATAATGTAGACCCTCATTCCCAAACTGTAACTCCTGTTGGTGGAGACAATGAGGAAGACGATGATAAGACTCAAATACCTGATTGGAGCGACAACTTTAGTTTTTTGTCAGGGCAGGAACAGGTTGGCTCTGAGGACGACGGGTGTGATAACGCGCAGGGTGATGATGATGAGGTCGGAGATCCCACTTACTGTCAACCCACAGTCAGCCAAGAGATGAGGTCAGCAGAGGAGGTGGAGGAAGATGCTAGTGACGACGAGGTCAGGTTGCGCCTTCCTGGACAGAGACGTAGTACTGGAAGCACGTCAACAACTGCATCCTCAAACACAACTCTGCCTCTCACCACAAGTCGTGGTGGCTCTTCAGGTCGCATGGGTGCTAAGCCTTGCATAGCCTGGGCATTTTTTCAGATCGATAAAGATGACCCAACTCGTGTTATCTGTAACATTTGTCAGCAAAAGCTAAGTAGAGGCCAAAAAATACATAGTTTGAGTACTTCATGCATGAACCGGCACATGGACATGAAGCATAAGTTGCAGTGGGAAGCTCAGTATGCTACAATGCGGCCTAGCCGGCCGGGACAATCTCCGTCTGCCGTATCTTGTGCATCCGCGGCCTCTTCATCCTCTGTGACTGGGGGGACAGCAGTCACACCTGTTTTGGGGCGCAGACCTGCCACCTCTTTACCCGCAACAGCCAGCGTGATTGGCAGGTCATCATTTTCTTTGGAGGTGGTAACACCAGCTGGTGTTGAGCGCTGTCCGACATCGATAGCACCACCTTTGGATCAAGGCAACCTAACATGTCCGCCTGCATCTTCCTCACAGACCGGCAGTTTGCCGGGGACACCCTTATCAACCCCGTCTAAGCATAATAGCCAGCCCTCGGTCCCTCAGATGTGGACAAGTAAAAGACCATTTCCTCCTAGCCATGAGAAAGCTAAGAGGTTGAATTTCACCATCTGCAGGCTCTTGGCTACAGAAATGCTGCCTTTCCGCCTGGTGGACACAGAGGATTTTCGAGACCTTATGTCCGTCGCAGTACCCCAGTACCAGATGCCCAGTCGGCACTACTTCTCAAAGAAAGGTGTGCCTGCGCTCCACCAGCATGTCGCACACAACATCACCGCTTCTTTGAGAAACTCTGTGTGTGACAGGGTGCATTTCACCACAGACACTTGGACGAGTAGGCATGGACAGGGGCGTTACATGTCGCTGACTGGGCACTGGGTAACTATGGTGACAGCAGGACAATGGGCTGCTGTCCAAGTCTTGCCGTCCCCACGAGTTGTGCGTCAATCCTCTTTATGTCAAAGTTCCTCCACTGCTTCTGCCTCCTCAACCTCCTCTCGGTCTTCCACCTGCACCCAAAGCCTGTCTGGTCATGCCACAAGCTTTCTAACTGCGCAGAAGGGATCCTGCACACCTCCTTACTATGCTGGTAGTAGGGCTCAACGTCATCAGGCGGTTTTTACATTGAAATGTCTGGGAAATGTGAGTCACACAGCTGAGGAGTTGTGGTCAGCTCTGGAGAACCAATTTCATGAATGGTTGTCTCCACTGGACCTGAAACCAGGGAAGGCCGTGTGCGACAATGCTGCAAACCTGGGTGCGGCCCTTCGCCGGGGCAATGTCACACACGTGCCTTGTATGGCTCACGTGTTGAACCTGGTTGTCCAGCAATTTTTACCCCACTATCCCAGACTAGATGGCCTTCTGCAGAGGGCACGGTCGCTGTGTGCTCACTTCCGCCGTTCGCATCCCGCAGCTCAGCGACTTACATCTCTACAGAAGTCGTTGGGCCTGCCACTTCACCGGCTAAAATGCGATGTGCCTACCCGGTGGAATTCAACTCTGCACATGTTGCAGCGACTGTGGCAGCACCGACAAGACCTGGTGCAATACGTTCTGACGTATAGCCTGGGCCAACGAGATTCAGAGGTGGGGCAAATCACGCTGGAGGAGTGGTCTCAGATCAGGGACCTATGCACCCTTCTGCACAGTTTTGAAATGGCGACGAAGATGTTTAGTGCTGACGATGCCATTATCAGCATGACTATTCCGGTGATTTACATGCTGGAGCACATGTTAAACAGAATTCGTAGTCAGGTGGTGGCACAAGAGGAGGTGGAGGAAGTAGAGGAGGAGGAGTTGTATGCGGAAGGGCTAACATCTGCAAGGTCCAGACGGTCGGCAGCACCAAGGCGGCAGGCATGTGAGGGTGGTTGAGATGGTTTTACCAGGGCGCATGGTAGCAGCCAAACTAGTGAGGAAGGTGCAGGAGCCCAGGAAGAAGTGGAGGACGAACTGATGGAAGACTCATCAGATGAGGGAGACCTTGATCACATTTCTGTTGTGCGAGGTTGGGGGGAGAGGACAGAGGAAGGAAGCATGATTGTTACCTCGCCACCAACACAACAGGGACTTGGTGCTCCTGGATGCGCAACACACATGAGTGCCTTCTTGCTGCACTACCTGCAACATGACCCTCGAATTGTGAGAATTAGAAATAATCCTGACTACTGGGTTGCCACACTGTTAGATCCCCGGTACAAAAGTAAATTTGCAGAAATTATTCCTGCCATAGAAAGGGATGCACGCATGCAGGAGTATCAGCAGAGACTGTTGCAGAATCTTACATGTGCTTTTCCACAAAATACCAGTGGTGCACGTAGTGAATCTCACAGTTCCAACTTGCCAACCGTGGGACCGTCAAGTGTTCAGCACTCAAACCGTAACAGAACCACAGTATCTGCTGGTAACATCAATTTTGCGGAATCATTTCACCACTTTTTTAGCCCATCCTTTGCAAGGCCACAGGAGACAAGAAGTCTGACACATAGTCAACGCCTAGAGACGATGGTACAGGAGTATCTCCAAGTAAACATTGAAGCCACGACTGTGTCACTGGACCCTTGCTCTTTTTGGGCTTCCAATCTGGATAAATGGCCGGAGCTAGCCACTTACGCCTTGGAGATCTTGTCATGCCCCGCAGCCAGCGTTCTGTCTGAACGTGTGTTCAGCGCTGCTGGTGGTGTGCTGACAGATAAGCGCACGCGGCTCTCCACTGATAATGTAGACAGACTCACGTTCATAAAGATGAACAAATCATGGATCCGAAACGACTTTTCTACCCCTGTGTCATCCTGGGGAGAGTAAAAGCTTGATGATTGGTTAAAATCACCCTACCAACCGTTTTAAGCTTTCAAATTACTAATCATGTTTATCTGTATCTTGACTGGAAAATAATTTGGGCTTTGTAGCAGTGTGCAGCACTGACCCTATTAGGCCATCTATACTAAAGCTTCACCAGATTTAAAATTAAAAATAATTTTTAGCTGCATCTAGCCCGGAAAATAATTTTGGGGCTCCGAGATGCGCAAGGCACATAAGTGCCTTCTTGCTGCACTACCTGCAGCATGACCCTCATATTGTCAGAATTCGAAGTAATCATGACTACTGGGTTGCCACACTCTTAGATCCCCCAAACTTTTCGATCAACCTTTTCATTTTAATAAAGACCAAAAAAATGGTCATTTTTGAAATTATAAGCATTAGCAGGTTGTTAGAAACTGAAATCAAACAGTTTTCAACTCAAAACTTTATTCTAGGTGATGTTACATTTTCACATAGGACCCCTTGCTCGAAAGGAGCTTCTGAACTCTCTCGTCCATTGAATTTGTCAGGTTTTGGATGGTTTCTGCTTCAATTGTTTTGCATGAGGACAGAATACCCTCTCATGCAGAAAAATGATCTTGCTGTGAAATACACGGTTCTTCTTCTTGAACCATGGCAGGAAGTGCTGTTTGAGAAAATCCACATACATTATGGAGTTCATCTTTAGCGCCTTCAGGGATCCTAAAGGGGCCGACAATCTCTCTCCCCATGATTCCAGCCCAAAACATTACTCCACCTCCTCCTTGTTGGCGCTGTAGCCGTGTTTGCGTGGGGTGTCCATCAACCAGCCATCCTCCACTCCATCCATCTGGACCATCGAGCGCTGCACAACACTCATCCGTGAACAAAACAGTTTTGAAATCAGTCTTCATGTAATGTTTGGCCCACTGGAGCCGTTTCTGCTTGTGTGAAGTGGATAGAGGAGGTCGACAGGATGGCGCATGCACAGCTGCAAACCTCTGAAGGACCCTGCATCTTGTTTTTCGGGGGACGTTGGAGGCACAAGCAGCTTCAAAAACTTGTCTGCTGCTATGACAAGGCTTTTTTGCCGCTGCTGTTTCAACCTGACGTAATTGCCTGTAGGAAAGAGTCCTCAATTTGCCCTTATCAGCACGCACACGTGTGTACTGTGAATCAGCTACATACTTCTTGATTGCCAAGACACTTCATCCTGATCATCGCACAATGTTGATTGTAGTCATGCCTTGACCTAAACACTCCACAATTTGTCACTTTTCCATGTGTTAGTTGTGTCTTCTGAGCAGTTTGTCAGCTTTTGGACACCTTTGAAGGTGTTTTCTATGTGTTTCTATGTGTTTTTGTTTGCCTGCCATTGGTTTTAACGGTGTTCGAAGGTGTTCGACGAACAGTTCGACGAACAGTTCGGCGAACACACGGGTGTTCGACGAACCGAACCGAACTCGAACACTACGGGGGTGGCTCAACACTAATCCTGATCATCGCACAATGTTGATTGTAGTCATGCCTTGACCTAAACACTCCACAATTTGTTGCTTCTCAGCAGCCGACACATCCTTTTTCTTTCCCATTTTGGCAGAAAATGTAGGCTGCTTAATAATGTGAGAGAGCCTTCTTAAGTAGTCTTGCCTTTCATTGGACACACCTGCCAAACTAATTAGCACAGGTGTCTGCAATTGCTTACAGCGTTATAAAGAGCCCTGACACACATCACCATCAATGAGTTTAACTGACAAACAAACAAATTCTTCCCTTATCACTCCTAAACACTTTTTGTATAATAATTTGGAACGCAGTGTACATGTGCTTTTCCACAAAACACCAGTGGTTCACGTAGTGAATCTTACAGTTCTAACTTGCCAACCGTGGTCTGTATGGAGTTGTTCAATAAAGGGCCCAAAATTAAGATAACATAGATGGGAGAGGTCTCTATGAATAGGAATTCCTAAGTATTTGATACCCTGTGAGGGCCAGGCAAAGGGAAAGTTGGACTGGATGGAATCCTATATGGATTTGGGGAGGGAGACATCGAGGGCCTCAGACTTCGCTGCATTGATTTTAAAATTTTACCATGTAACAAAGTGATCTATTTCAGCCATAACAGCATGGATGGATATATGTGATTGAGTGATATATACTAGGACATCATCAGCAAATAGAGAGCACTTGTACTCGGTGCCTCCCACCTCAGTCCACCTAATATTGGGGTTATGGCGAATTGATGAGAGCAGGTGCTCCGTCACTAGGATGTATAAGAGAGGGGACAGAGGACATCACTGCCTTGTCCCATTGGTGATTGTGAAAGGTGATGAAAATGTTCTGACGCACCCCCTGGGCCTTGGGACACCCGGAGCCGGACCCTTTTTGGTGGATGCTGGTGGTTGTAGTCTTCGTGGCGGCGACCCAGTTCTGTGGCTCAGGGCGGTCAAACCAGTGGCGGAACTATTTATGTGGTTTTCATGTTTAAATGTCCGACTACGCCACCCGTGGATTGCGGTCAGAGTGAACCGCCGCTACAGGGCAGACCACTGAGGCTGGTGTTGTGGGTGCAGCAGAGCGTAGCATAACTCCCCACGGGAGGAGTATAGCCTCAGGGCAGTGTATGCGGAGGATGGGGGTGATGGTGCAGGGCAGCAGCAGTAACGACACAGAGTCAGTGATGCAGTTCAGGGCCTTTACTCACAGTTCTTATTATCCAGACCACGTCTGCAGGTAACGGCTGCCCACGTCGTACTGTGCTCACCAGGTGAGGGGCTCAGACAACTCCCAGATAACTTTGGAGCACTTCACAGGACCCCCTTTGTGTGTCCTTTGTCTGGCCTTTCTTACCAACACTTCTGTCCGGCTGCCTCGGGCCTCCTCTTGGTAAACTTGGCGCCAGTTTCCCTGACCCTATGTGGTGCCTTCCTAGCGGGTGTAGCGAGGGGCTGCGCCACATAAAATGTCAGAGCCTCCGGTTTCTAGCTGAGGGTCGTTTCCTGCCTCCACTAGTTCGGGGACCGGTCTCCCCCTTTGGCCTGACCCCTCCACGCAGGTGGATTCGGGCGTGCGGTGGCGACTCGCCCGTCCGCACCCCTGGGATCCCTTCATTCCTCGTTCCTGGAGCCTTCTCCGCTCCTCTTCCTTCCTTCTCCCTCTTGCAGGCCTGGGCCTCTGTTACTAGGCCCGCCTCCGGAGCAGAGCTCATGCAGAGCCCCTGCTCCCTGCCACTTCTGCTCAGACTTCTCTGCACTGAACTAAGATGGTGCCCACCTTTTATACTCCCTTCTCAATGCACCCAGGAACTGCTTCCTCCCTGCTCCTGCACTACAGGGTTCCCCTTCCTCAGTGTTCCCTCCCCCCACTCCAGCCAGGGACAGGGACTGTCGTGCCCATCTCAGGGGCATATTGGTCGCCCTGCCCCACGGCAATGTGGTGTAATGCATGCAGGTGTCGGGTCCTGATCCACACTCCATCCTTACCTGAGAGTGAGATATCACACCTCTGGGTGAGGTGCAATACGTCTGTAGCAACCGAGCCCTCAGGGTGCTACAGTTCCATTTATCTTCAGCCTAGGTGACGTATTGCGATACAGGGCCGTGATTTTGGCTATAAAAGGGTCCCCTAGACCCCTACCCCAAGCTTTTTAAGAGAATCATATATGGCGTGCCAGGAGACTCTATGGAATGCTTTCTCAGCATCCAACGAGAGTATCTAATTACAAATTTTTAACTGCATCTAGCCCAGGAAATACTTTGTGCCTAGTAGCAGTGTCTGCTAGTGAGCGGATTATCCCGGCTGTTACGCAAGCTGCACCACCTGTAGTTTAGACACTTAATTTTTTCAAAGGAAATGCTTCGGGACCATGTGATACTTAGTGAAGAGCATCAGGAGGCACCCCAAGGCATAGGGGCTGGGACTGGCAGTAGGATGCCTTGCGGTGGACAGCCGAGCTCGATCCTTATAAAAGCTTTTTAACTGCAGCAGCTTTAGTGGACGCTACTGGAGCTGGAATTACCGCGGCTGCTGGCATGAGACTTGCCCTCCAATAGATCCTTGTAAATGGATTTAAAGTGTATTCATTCAAATTAGAGAGACAATTTAAATTAAAAAGCTTAGAGCTGCCTCCACCACTGGGGGGCTCGCTCGACCCACCAGCAGACAGGCACCAGTATTGGGAGAGGGGGGTTGGCCGTCAGGGTTCACCGCGGCTCTGGCACAAACCCGGCGACACGGAGGTGGCACGGGCAGGAGCGGACTGGCCGTGTCGGCTTCTCACTTTTTGGATTTTAGAAGGGCATGACATGCCTATATCTGTGTCTCCCCCTCCTTTTACTCCTCCACCTCTTTTATTTTCGCATGACTATATGTACTTGTCACTTTTCCATGTGTTAGTTATGTCTTCTGAGCAGTTTGTCAGCTTTTGGACACCTTTGAAGGTGTTTTCTATGTGTTTCTATGTGTTTTTGTTTGCCTGCCATTGGTTTTAACGGTGTTCGAAGGTGTTCGACGAACAGTTCGACGAACAGTTCGGCGAACACACGGGTGTTCGACGAACAGAACCGAACTCGAACACTACGGGGGTGGCTCAACACTACTGGCAACGTCCCTCGTGTTGGTGTTACAGGGAATGGTTGCCTGCCTTCTGTCTGCGGCCACCACACTGCTTCTTCCTGCCTGTTGGGGTACTCTGCCTCCCTCCCCCTGTGTGCTGCTGGCCTCACTCTGCATATCCTCCTTCCACATTGGGTCAGTTACTAGATCATCCACCACCTCCTCCTCTTCCACTTGCGCACCACTATCCTCCTCCTCACTTCCTGGCAATTGTGTCTCGTCATCGTCCACCTCTTGTGACAGATTGCCAACGTCGACTTCCTATGGCCGTGGCTGTTCAAATATTTGGGCATCGCAACATGGGATCTCCTCTTCCACCACTTCAAGCGTATCAGGCGAGGGGCCCAAATATGGAAATGGGCCAGTGAACAGCTCTTCAGAGTGTCCAAGTGTGGGATCACTTGCTGTCTTACAACACTCGGCATGGTGGGAGGAAGGAGCATCAGGGTGAGGAGGAGTATGCGGTCGAGACTCACGGCTACTAAGAGTTGACCGTGTGGAAGACAGACCGGAGGTGGTGGTGCCCAGGTAACTGGAAGTATTATCTGCTATCCAATTAATAACCTGTTCACACTGATCAGTTCTCAATACTGGTGTTGTTCTGTGCTTCCCTAGTAATTCGGTCAAGAAGTGGGAGCGAGAAGATGTGGCTGTTGGTTGTGGCACATTTTCACCTTGGCCACGGCCCCATCCTCTGCACGAACCATCACCAGAATGTCCACTTCCACGTCCCTTGCCACGCACCTTGCCCATTGTAAATGAAGTAAAATAGCTTACACTTGCACTATCAATGGAAAAAGGGTAATAAAGAGTAGATTAGAACCGTGGAAGAGGAAAACCACAGTTATTGTTTACTGGGGTATACCACACTTTTTTAAACAGAGATATTTGCGGCTGAACAGTGAGCGACACACTCCAACTGCTTTTTTTTTAGATACCAAAGGCCCAAAACTGGATAGTACAGCGATTTGACCCATGGAACTGTGAAACCACACTGGGATGTCATGCCTACACAAGACTATATTCAACAGATATGTTTTTGTGTCACAACAGTCAGGAGACACTACTGTTTTTTTTTACGGAAAAAACTACCAAAAGCTGAATAATAGAGATTTTTTACCGTGGGATGGCAAAACCACAGTTATTGTTTACTGGGGTATACCACACTTTTTTAAATAGAGATATTTGCGGCTGAACAGTGAGCGACACACTCCAACAGCTTTTTTTTTAGATACCAAAGGCCCAAAACTGGATAGTACAGTGATTTGACCCGTGGAAGTGCGAAACCACACTGGGATGTCGGGACTACACAAGAATATTTTCAACAGATAAATTTTTGTGTCACAACAGTCAGGAGACACTACTATTTTTCTTTACGGAAAAAACTACCAAAAGCTGAATAATAGAGATTTTTTACCGTGGGATGGCAAAACCACAGTTATTGTTTACTGGGGTATACCACACTTTTTTAAATAGAGATATTTGCGGCTGAACAGTGAGCGACACACTCAAACTGCTTTTTTTTTAGATACCAAAGGCCCAAAACTGGATAGTACAGCGATTTGACCCGTGCAACTGCGAAACCACACTGGGATGTCGGGCCTACACAAGACTATTTTCAACAGATATATTTTTGTGTCACAACAGTCAGGAGACACTACTGTTTTTCTTTACGGAAAAACCTACCAAAAGCTGAATAATAGAGATTTTTTACCGTGGGATGGCAAAACCACAGTTATTGTTTACTGGGGTATACCACACTTTTTTAAATAGAGATATTTGCGACTGAACAGAGAGCAACACACTCAAACTGCTTTTTTTTTAGATACCAAAGGCCCAAAACTGGATAGTACAGCGATTTGACCCGTGGAACTGCGAAACCACACTGGGATGTCGGGCCTACACAAGACTATTTTCAACAGATATATTTTTGTGTCACAACAGTCAGGAGACACTACTGTTTTTCTTTACGGAAAAACCTACCAAAAGCTGAATAATAGAGATTTTTTACCGTGGGATGGCAAAACCACAGTTATTGTTTACTGGGGTATACCACACTTTTTTAAATAGAGATATTTGCGGCTGAACAGTGAGCGACACACTCAAACTGTTTTTTTTTTTAGATACAAATGGCCCAAAATGGATAATACAGAAGTTTGAACTGTGGAAGTGCAAAACAACACTTCTGTTTCTCTAGCCTACACCAGACTATTTTCAACAGTTATATTTGTGGCTGAAAAATCAGAGACACGCTATTTTTTGGGGGGGAGACACCAAAAGGTTAATAAGACGGGTATTTGTACAGTGTGAAGGAGGAAAAAAAAAGGAGGATTTAGATGAAATAAAAAGGATTTTTCCTGGCCCCCGACACCTGGTGCTAAGTCCAGCAATTTCAGCAACAGGAGCACACAGGACTGTAATGCAGAGTTTGCTGGTATAACCACTGTGTCTCCTATACAGCCTGCCTGCCTGGTATCTGGGATGGATATTAGTCCTGAAAAGGACTGTTTGTTTGTTCTGGCAGCCTTTACAGACCCTACACTAACTATTTCGCAGCTTATATCTCTCCCTAAATCAGCAGCGCTGTCCCTACACTGTCTAATCCGGAGCGACTGTGTCCAAGATGGCGGCGCCCAGTTTTAAATACTCGAGGTGACGCTGTGCGGCCAGCCAATCACTGTAATGCCCGCAACCAACATGGCTGCAGCATTACAGTGACTGGCTGGCAATCCCTGCATGTTCATTGGCTCTGCAAAGAGCACCAAACATGCAGGGCGGAGACCCGAGCTCCCGCCCGAGTAACCCGGAAATGCTCGGTGCTCGCCGAACATCCCGAGTAGCGTGATTCTCGGGCGAGTACCGAGCAGTGTCGAGCATGCTCGCTCAACACTAGCGTAGAGGCCTTGTCTGCTATCCAAGACAGAGTCTGCTCTCGCTCTTCTGGCTTCCACATACTTTTACGTTCCAGACTGGGAAGTTTTTCCAGGAACATAGTGGATGCATCAAGCTTCTTCTGAGCTGACACAGACTGAGTGCCCATCACTGACAACACCACGTCCACGTCCCTTAATAACAGGCTTTTTTGACATTTTGGGTTTTGTTGACAGATTTTCAGATGTTGATAGCACAAGCCAAGCTAGCTGTCACAGCCAAAATAGTGGTGGAAATGGACTGGTGCGTGCTTTGTAGCAGGCCATAGGAAATGTTTGGCCTACTGCTTTGTGCAGGGAACACAATGATTTTTTAAGTGGACTAATATGGAGAGAAGGCAGGCTGACACCGCAAAATAGTGGTTAAAATGGGCTGGTGCCTGCTTGGTAGCAGGCAGTAGGAAATATTTGGACTGTTGCTTTACGAAGGGCACCAAACGCCTTTTTAAGTGGACTAATGTGGACATCAGAAACCAGGCTCTGACCCCTAAAACAGCAGGGAAAATATACCGGTGCTAAAAAAATGGCAGCACAAAATGCTATTTCTGTGTGTGCTGTAAAAATATTGCTTTTCCTCTAAAAAGTCCTGTTTTAAGATAGACACTGGAAGAACACTACCTAATACACTCCCTACCTAATACACAATCTCTTTCTCCCTGTACTCTTACTTTGTTGTGTGCCTTCAGCTCTGAAAAGAGCTATGTTTTGGTGGTATTATGAAGCTAGTGAGCGGCTCCTTTAAACACAGAACTAGCATACACTGCAAGTAGCCCTTAAAAGGGCTTTTGTTTTATCAAGAGGTATAAACACTCTCCCTAGAAGCTCAGTGATCTCTCCCTAGACTATTACAATGCAGACTTCAGATGCAATGTGCACAAAATGGCGGTGGCAGGGCATAAATAAACCCTATGACGCTGGGCGGCCAGCCAATCACAGTAATGTCACAACTAAGATGTCTGCGGCATTACTGTTATTGGTTAAGCAGCCCAGCATGCTTAGTGACTGCAAAGAAGGCGCCAAAACTGTAGGGCGGGACATCCAAAAATATAGCGACGCGAGTACACAAATACTCGCAGAAAAACGAGTAAACCGAATAGCGTACTATCCGTGCGAATACCGAATAATAACGAATACACTCGCTCATCACTAGTCAGACTGTGTCAGAATATCTGCAAGTATGTTTTCTTGATATAAAATCTGAAGATATTTTTTTATAATTGCAACTATACTCTGATATTGTGGGCTCATAGGCGGATTATAATGAGGGCAATCTGGGCCGCCCAGGGCCCGAGGCTCCGCGGGGGGCCCACTGCAAGATTGCCCTCATTATAATGTTTTCTGCAGAGCTGAGGCAGGGGGACCGCACTGTGCCTACACTGTGTTAGAGGCTGGCCGGTCACATCACAGGGAGGCAGACACGACCCCTGTACTGCACGCTGTGTGCTGCTGGAGAGGAGCTCGTGCATCAGACCTAGTGGATGGCAGTAAACACAAGGTCTGGCAGGATGTCTGGAGTGAGGAGGGGGCTGCAGGATGCTGCTCACCTGATAAGTGCACACAGGATTCCATAGTGTTAGGTCGGTGGCCGCTCTGCTGGGGTTCAGTGTGACATATTGCAGGGGTCTGACCTTTGCTGCAGATCAGGTCGCACTGTTAGTGCCATGTCATCGGCCCCAACGTCACCAGATCTCCTGGAAAATTCAGAGTCCTGCAATTAATCACACTGAGCCCCAGAAGAGCGACCACAGACATCAGCATACAGGATCCTACACTGTCTGATAAACCCTGAACCTACAGGATGTCACATAATATACAGTGCTCCATATATAATATGTGAGGTCCTATAGGCAGGTCCAGGTGTGATCAGTACAGGGTATATCCCTGTACAAAAAATGTCTTATCCAGTATACAGATTACTGTAGGGTATACTGTGGTACAGACATCAGATGGGTTATAACAATGTGTATTGTATATAACATCTGATGTCTGTATCACAGTATATCACACTAGCTATTGAACCTGTTCTATGCTCAGGTGGCGAGCTTTTTTATTGGTATATGCTCCCCCATCCTGGTTCCCCATCATGGTGTTTGCTCCTCAATCCTGGTATATATATCCCAATCCTGCTATATGCTCCCTAATCTTGGTATATGATCCCCCATCCTGGTATATGCTTCCCCTATCCTGGTATATGCTTCCCCATCCCGGCATATGCTCCCCCATCCTGATTCCCCACCCTGGTATATGCTCCCCAATCCTGGTATATACTGCCCCATCCTGGTATATTCTCCCCCATCCTGGTATATGCTCACCCATCCTGGTCCCTCATCCTGGTATATGCTTCCCCATCCTGGTCCATGCTTCCCCCCCCATCCAGGTATATGCTTCACCAATCTGGTATATACTCCCCTATCATGGTATATGCTCCCCCATCCTGGTCCATGCTCCCCATCCTGGTCCCCTATCCTGGTATATGCTCCCCCATCCTGGTCCCCTATCCTGGTATATGCTTCCCCCCATCCTGGTCCCCCATCCTCGTATATGCTCCCCCCTCATCCTGGTCCATGCTCCCTAATCCTGGTATATGCTCCCCAGGCCTGGTCCCCCATCCTAATATATGCCCCCCATCCATAAATAAATAAAAAAATCTCCTACTTGCTTTTCCACCGCTCCACTGCAGCACATTGCCTGCGTTATTTCACTAAAATGGTGCCAGAATCAGCGCCCACGTATAACGCGATATCCGGCTTCATTTTAATGAATACAAATGTGCTGAATGTATTCAACAAAATGTCGCCAGAGTACGCGCATGCACATACCACGTTGTCCATTTTGTTGAAGACACTGTGCATATTTGTCTTCACTAAAATGATGCTGAAAATCAGGCTATGCACAGGCACCAATTCTGGCGCCACACTCCTCCCCCAGCCTCTCCATAGATGACTGGACCGAACAGGTATGTGTTTATGTGCCAGAGTGCCTTCACATAACGCAATCTCCGGCGCCATACTCCTCATCCCTGTCTGGGATGTGGATGTGTCTTTCTGTTTGCAGCCAGACCATGCAGGCTCATTACGCTTGCGCAATCTATAGAGGCTTCAGACAGAAGGACACATCCCTGATTACACTTGAGATACCAGTCATGTATTGTGATATAGATTGTACAGGGTCATACCTAGGGGAATCGGGGGGGGGGGGGGGGGCATGTGACCTGGATACAGCCACCTGGGGAGGTGCCTTCAGGCAACCTCATGTGGTGGTCAGAGGTGTCTCCCAGACAGCTTCATTTTGCATTCGACCATTCTCTGAGCTGGCTGTGGAACCGACAGTCGATCAGGGAAGGGAGCTATGTACGGGCTCATATTGTATATAGGGAGCTATGTGGGGGCTCATACTGTATATAGGGAGCTATGTGCAGGCTCGTATTGTATATAGCGAGTAGTGTTGAGCGATACCTTCCGATATCGGGAAATATCGGATCGGATTGGATCGGACCGATACCGAAAAAGTATCGGATATCGCCGATTCCGATACCGGAAACCAATGCAAGTCAATGGGACATAAATATCGGAATTAAAATAAACCCTTTCTTTCCTTGTAGGTTATTTCTACATGAAGGAAAACAACTAAGAATAATGTAGAATGTATTGGGGGAGGTGGGGGAGACAATAAAGGCATAGAGGTTTAGCCCAGTCAAATGGAATAGCAGGAATTAATATTTTTTTATTATGTTCTGAGTTACGGAAATATTAACTATGTTAAGTATTTTTATATTTTGTCAGATATTTATGTTTCACTACTTCCATGCTCTTCACCTTCTTTTTTACTTCTCCCACACTTTCTCCTTCATCATCCTCAGCATCTTTTTCATCCACTTCTTCTTCACCTTCTTCTTCTTCACCTTCTTCGTATTATTCTTTTTTTTACATTCTTCATATTCTACTTCTTCATCTTCTTCATATTCTTCTTCTTCATCATATTCTTATTTGTGACAGGCATTCCTGTAGTTGTTATCTATAAAAGGTTGGACATTACACCTTTCGTTCTGCCCGTCACAAAAGATTTACAACAGGATTTGTCCGCGTTCAGTTTGGCCTGCAGCAGCAGGTCTTTTCCAGGGGCACCACGAGGAGGAACGGACTCACCCCCATACACTGCTTAGTCATCTTCTGCTTATAATTTAGATATTATCTTTTGCTCTGATTTTTAGTCTTATGCTTAATGTTCTTCCGCTTTTTGTTCTGCAGCTTCTTGTATTTCTGCTTCTTGGTTTTCTGTCTCTTGTTTTTCTGTATCTTGGTGCTTGTCTTCTCTTCTTTGTCTTCTTGGTCAACTTCTTCAGGGTCATCTTCTTGGTCTTCTTCGGGGTGGTCTTCAGGGTCGTCGTCTTCGGGGGTCCTCGTCTTCGGGGTCCTCGTCTTCTTCGGGTTGGTCTTCTGGGTCCTCGTCTTCGGGGTCCTCGTCTTCTTCGGGGTGGTCTTCAGGGTCCTCGTCTTCTTCGGGGTGGTCTTCAGGGTCCTCGTCTTCTTCGGGGTGGTCTTCAGGGTCCTCGTCTTCAGGGTCATTGTCTTCGGGGTCCTCGTCTTCTTAGGGTTGGTCTTCAGGGTCCTCGTCTTCAGGGTCCTCGTCAGGGAGATCCAGAGTGATTACCAAGAACCATTTCAAAAAGCTTGAACTTGGAAATGTAGCAGAAGGTACAAGAAAGCTGAGGAACTACCGAGGACCAGCTGACGGTACTGGAACCCGGATGGATAGCAGAAGGTACAAGAGCCAATGGAACTACCGAGGACCAGCTGATGTTACTGGAACTCGGTTACTAAGCAGGAGGTACCTGTGCCAGAAAGCACTACCAAGGACCAGCAGACGTTGGTGGAACTTGGATACCGAGAAGGAGGCACCTAATCCAAAGGCACTGCCGAGAACCAGCTGACGGTACTGGAACCCGGATGGGTAGCAGAAGGTACAAGAGCCAATGGAACTACCGAGGACCAGCTGATGTTACTGGAACCCGGATGGGTAGCAGAAGGTACAAGAGCCAATGGAACTACCGAGGACCAGCTGATGTTACTGGAACTCGGTTACTAAGCAGGAGGTACCTGTGCCAGAAAGCACTACCAAGGACCAGCAGACGTTGGTGGAACTTGGATACCGAGAAGGAGGCACCTAATCCAAAGGCACTGCCGAGAACCAGCTGACGGTACTGGAACCCGGATGGGTAGCAGAAGGTACCCATGTAAAAAAAAAGTTCAAGGCCGCGAGCCGGCCGCAGTTACCAAAACCCACAGTCCTACAGAGGGTGCTTGTCCTATTGGCACTATGGAACCAGCCTTCATTGCCAGATCCCGCAGCCCACATAGGAGTCACCTAAACTGCAGGCACCATAGAGTCGGCTAACCCGACCGCAACACGACAGGACAACGCATTGGAGGCAAAGTGACGTTGACACTACCCGGAAACAGCTGGCGTGCTGGAACCAGGCTGGGCAGGAGGGAGTACCCGTGCCAAAGACACTGCCGAGAACCAGCTGACGGTACTGGAACCCGGATGGGTAGCAGAAGATACAAGAGCAAATGGAACTACCGAGGACCAGCTGACGGTACTGGAACCCGGATGGGTAGCAGAAGGTACAAGAGCCAATGGAACTACCGAGGACCAGCTGATGTTACTGGAACTCGGTTACTAAGCAGGAGGTACCTGTGCCAGAAAGCACTACCAAGGACCAGCAGACGTTGGTGGAACTTGGATACCGAGAAGGAGGCACCTAATCCAAAGGCACTGCCGAGAACCAGCTGACGGTACTGGAACCCGGATGGGTAGCAGAAGGTACCCATGTAAAAAAAAAGTTCAAGGCCGCGAGCCGGCCGCAGTTACCAAAACCCACAGTCCTACAGAGGGTGCTTGTCCTATTGGCACTATGGAACCAGCCTTCATTGCCAGATCCCGCAGCCCACATAGGAGTCACCTAAACTGCAGGCACCATAGAGTCGGCTAACCCGACCGCAACACGACAGGACAACGCATTGGAGGCAAAGTGACGTTGACACTACCCGGAAACAGCTGGCGTGCTGGAACCAGGCTGGGCAGGAGGGAGTACCCGTGCCAAAGACACTGCCGAGAACCAGCTGACGGTACTGGAACCCGGATGGGTAGCAGAAGATACAAGAGCAAATGGAACTACCGAGGACCAGCTGACGGTACTGGAACCCGGATGGGTAGCAGAAGGTACAAGAGCCAATGGAACTACCGAGGACCAGCTGATGTTACTGGAACTCGGTTACTAAGCAGGAGGTACCTGTGCCAGAAAGCACTACCAAGGACCAGCAGACGTTGGTGGAACTTGGATACCGAGAAGGAGGCACCTAATCCAAAGGCACTGCCGAGAACCAGCTGACGGTACTGGAACCCGGATGGGTAGCAGAAGATACAAGAGCAAATGGAACTACCGAGGACCAGCTGACGGTACTGGAACCCGGATGGGTAGCAGAAGGTACAAGAGCCAATGGAACTACCGAGGACCAGCTGATGTTACTGGAACTCGGTTACTAAGCAGGAGGTACCTGTGCCAGAAAGCACTACCAAGGACCAGCAGACGTTGGTGGAACTTGGATACCGAGAAGGAGGCACCTAATCCAAAGGCACTGCCGAGAACCAGCTGACGGTACTGGAACCCGGATGGGTAGCAGAAGGTACCCATGTAAAAAAAAAGTTCAAGGCCGCGAGCCGGCCGCAGTTACCAAAACCCACAGTCCTACAGAGGGTGCTTGTCCTATTGGCACTATGGAACCAGCCTTCATTGCCAGATCCCGCAGCCCACATAGGAGTCACCTAAACTGCAGGCACCATAGAGTCGGCTAACCCGACCGCAACACGACAGGACAACGCATTGGAGGCAAAGTGACGTTGACACTACCCGGAAACAGCTGGCGTGCTGGAACCAGGCTGGGCAGGAGGGAGTACCCGTGCCAAAGACACTGCCGAGAACCAGCTGACGGTACTGGAACCCGGATGGGTAGCAGAAGATACAAGAGCAAATGGAACTACCGAGGACCAGCTGACGGTACTGGAACCCGGATGGGTAGCAGAAGGTACAAGAGCCAATGGAACTGCCGAGAACCAGCTGGCGGTGCTGGAGCCCAGGGTAAATACTAAAAACAGAAGAGCCAGAGGTGTATTTGGAGGAGGTTTTAAATCCGTACTACAGTGGATGTGGACAAAGCAGGAGAATTTGCCGGACACACAGCTGGGGATCAGCTGACGTTACTGAATCCCAATAACACTGGAGCAAGCGTTGACTGTGCAGACGGCACTTCTGAGCAGCAACTAGCGGTATTGGAGCCCAGGGTAAATACTAAAAACGGAGGAGCCAGAGGTGTAATTGGAGCAAGTTTTAAATAAGTAGCACAGTGAATATGGACAGAGCAGGAGAAATTGCCGTGAACACAGCAGGGGAACAGCTGACGTTACCGAACCCCAATAACACCGCAGCAAGTGTTGACTGTGCAGACGGCACTTCCGAGCGCCAACTGGCGGTGCTGGAGCCCAGGGATAAGAATGAAAACAGAGGAGCCAGAGGTGTAATTGGAGCAACTTTAAAATCTGTAGTAGTGAGAATGTGGACAGAGCAGGAGAAATTGCCGTCCGCACAGCAGGGGAACAGCTGACGTTACTGAACCCCAATAACATGGTAGCAAGTGTTGACTGTGCAGACAGCACTTCCGAGCGCCAACTGGCGGTGCTGGAGCCCAGGGATAAGAATGAAAACAGAGGAGCCAGAGGTGTAATTGGAGCAACTTTAAAATCTGTAGTAGTGAGAATGTGGACAGAGCAGGAGAAATTGCCGTCCGCACAGCAGGGGAACAGCTGACGTTACTGAACCCCAATAACACGGCAGCAAGTGTTGACTGTGCAGACAGCACTTCCGAGCGCCAACTGGCGGTGTTGGAGCCCAGGGTAAATACTAAAAACGGAGGAGCCAGAGGTGTAATTGGAGCAAGTTTTAAATAAGTAGCACAGTGAATATGGACAGAGCAGGAGAAATTGCCGTGAACACAGCAGGGGAACAGCTGACGTTACTGAACCCCAATAACATGGTAGCAAGTGTTGACTGTGCAGACGGCACTTCCGAGCGCCAACTGGCGGTGCTGGAGCCCAGGGATAAGAATGAAAACAGAGGAGCCAGAGGTGTAATTCGAGCAACTTTAAAATGTGTAGTACAGTGGATGTGGACAAAGCAGGAGAAATTGCCGTCCGCACAGCAGGAGAACAGCTGACGTTACTGAACCCCAATAACACGGCAGCAAGTGTTGACTGTGCAGACGGCACTTCCGAGCGCCAACTGGCGGTGCTGGAGCCCAGGGATAAGAATGAAAACAGAGGAGCCAGAGGAGTAATTGGAGCAACTTTAAAATGTGTAGTACAGTGGATGTGGACAAATCAGGAGAAATTGCCGTCCGCACAGCAGGAGAACAGCTGACGTTACTGAACCCCAATAACACGGCAGCAAGTGTTGACTGTGCAGACGGCACTTCCGAGCGCCAACTGGCGGTGTTGGAGCTCAGGGATTACAGTTCAGGTGGTAGAAACATGAACAGAACAGGAGACCTGGATACTGTTGCCAACCAATTATTTATTCTGGAAGAGGACTGGCAAATTCATGAGAGATCCAGGCCTTGTTCATTTTGAGAAAAGTAAGCCGGTCAACGTTATCGGAGGATAGTCGCATGCGACGGTCTGTTAGTACACCACCTGCGGCACTAAAGACGCGTTCCGATAATACACTAGCAGCAGGGCAAGCTAGCACCTCCAGTGCATACTGACTAAGCTCTGGCCATGTATCCAGCTTACAGACCCAAAACTTGAAGGGAGAAGAGCCGTCTGGGAGTACACTAAGAGGGCAAGACATGTAGTCTGTCACCATCTGACGGAAACGTTGCCTCCTGCTGACTGGAGCTGTCTGTGATGGTGTAGACATTTGTGGCGGCGGGGACACAAAACTTTGCCACATTTCGGCCATACTGGTCTTGCCTTGTGCTGAGGCGCTGCTTCTGCTCCCTCTTTGTGCAGAGCTTCCTCCACTGCCTCGACGCACTGAGCTGCTTTGTAAAGCACTAGCAGCACTGCTCTCGGTTGGAATGGAGAACATGATGGAATGCACCAGTGCGTCTTGGTACTCCCGCATTTTACGCTCCCGGTTCAATGGTGTTATGAGGCTTTGTAAGTTGTCCCGGTAGCGAGGATCTAGGAGGGTGGACACCCAATAATCAGCCGTGTTGAGAATGTGGGCGATGCGGCGGTCGTTTCTGAGGCACTGCAGCATGAAATCAACCATGTGCTGCAGACTGCCAACTGGCCAAGAAACGCTGTCCCCTGCTTGAGGCGTGATCTCTGCCTGCTCTGCATCACCCCACCCTCGCTCTAGATACTGACTACTAGAGCATTGTGTACCTCCCTCCTCTGGACAGATGTCTTCCTCATCCATTGACTCCTCCTCATCCTCCTCACAAAGTGTCCCCTGCCTAGGCCTTTGTGAGGAACCACGTTGCGCAGACTGTAGAGAAGCAGATGGCATTTGTGACTCCTCATCCTCCACCTCTTCCAAAACCTCGTCCCTTAGTGCTTTCAGTGTTTTTTCAAGCAGGCAGATAAGGGGGATAGTCATGCTGACTAGTGCATCATCTGCACTCGCCATCTGCGTGGAATAATCGAAGGCACGCAAAACGTGGCAAATGTCCTTCATAGAGGCCCACTCAGTGGTGGTGAAGTGTGAACGGCGCGCACTGCGACTTGTTTGCGCCTGCTGCAGCTGGTACTCCATTACTGCTGCCTGCTGCTCACACAACCTCTCCAACATATGTAACGTTGAATTCCACCTGGTGGGTAGGTCACATATGATGCGATGTTCCGGAAGACATAATCGGCGCTGCAGAGCTGCAATGCGTGATCTTGCATTGCTGGAACGCCGCAAGTGAGCGCACTCTATGCGGACCTTGTGAAGCAGTGCATCAAGATCCGGATAGTCCCTCAAAAAACTCTGCACGACCAAGTTGAGCACATGTGCCAGACATGGGATGTGAGTGAGGTTGCCTAGGCCCAGAGCTGCCACCAGATTTCGGCCATTGTCACACACTACCATGCCTGGCTGGAGATTCGCTGGCACAAACCACACGTCACTCTGCTGCTTGATGGCATTCCAGAGCTCCTGCGCTGTGTGGCTTCGATTCCCCAAAGAAATTAATTTTAATACGGCCTGTTGACGTTTGGCCACGGCTGTGCTCATATCGGTCATCATAACAGGTAACCGTTCACGGGTCGATGTGGAGGTAGACCGTGACGGCTCCTGCAGCGCTGATTCAGAGGAACTGGAGTATGAGGAGGAGTCAATGTGTACAGACTGGATTCCTGCAATCCTTGGAGTTGGCAGAACACGTACAGCGCCACTCTCAAGATCTGTACCCGGCTCCACAACATTTACCCAATGGGCAGTGAGGGAAAGGTATCGTCCCTGTCCATGCTTACTGGTCCACGCATCAGTGGTCAGGTGGACCTTGCTACTGACGGCGTTTTGTAGCGCATGTTTAATTTTTCCCTCCACATGATGTTGCAGGGCAGGGACGGCTTGCCTGCTGAAATAAAAGCGGCTGGGCACGTTGTATTGTGGGACTGCCAATGCCATAAAGTTACGGAATGTGTCAGTCTCCACCAGCCTGAATGATAGCATTTCAAGGGCCAGTAGTTTAGCAATGCCAGCATTCAGAGCCTGTGCTCGGGGGTGGTTTGCCGAGTATGGGCGCCTTTTCTCCCATGCCTGTGCTAACGATGGCTGTAGACTGGCCTGGGAGTGTGAGGATGACTGGGAAAGTGGTGCTGTGGGTGGAATTACACTGTGTCTCTGTACAACAGTGCCAGAGATTCTTCCATGGCGATCCTGTGAGGAAGCCGAACCAGCTTTGTGTGAGCTGGAGGAAGAGGCTACAACACGAGCTGAAGAGGTGGTAGGTGGCGCTGTAGGTTGGCCTAGGTCTTCAGTGTGTTTGTGTAACTCCACCACGTGCTTGGTCCGCACATGTTTCCACATATTTGTGGTATTGAGGTTGCTGACACTTTTCCCTCTTTTCACCTTCTGATTACACAGCTTGCATTTGACAAAGCAAATGTCATCTGCAACTGTGTCAAAAAAGGACCAGGCACTGCAAGTCTTGGGAGCGCCCGCTTTGGATTTTGGAAGAGCCATGCTCCTAATGGGTGCCGAAGTGGAGGCTACAGGCAACCAAGTCTGCCCCCTCCCTCTCCCTCCTTTTTGGGCCGTTCGGGGAATCTCTTCCTCAGAGCTGCTCCCACCACCTTCCTGTCCCTCACGCCATGATGGGTCAAGGACCTCATCATCTACACCACCCTCTTCAAACAACTGCTTCTCCTGGGTAGTCTCGACAGCACAGTACGCACCAGAAAGTGGCACCTGAGTCTCATCATCAGATGCGTACTGAGGTGTGCTGCTGACCATAGGCACTGGCCCACCCGCCTCTTCAGATTCAGAGAGACAAAACGGTTGCGCATCACTGCATACTACCTCTTCTTCAAATTCTCGAATTCTGCTTGGCTGGCCCCCTCTTTCCAAGCCAAGAGATTCAGAGAACAGAAGTAGAGATGGCTCCTGTCCAGGGCTCTCTGACTGCCTGGGCAATTTGGCAGGTGGTGAAGAGACAGATGGGTGCTCTTCAGTGCTCAGGACCTGAGAGGATCTGGAACTAATTGAAGTCGATGCGTTAGCTGCCATCCATCCGACAACGGCTTCAATTTGGTCCTCGCGCAGCAGTGGGGTACGGCTAGCTCCTACAAAGCTGCGCATAAAGGACTGTTCCCTGGTAAAACTGGGGGATGCTGAGTCACTGGTGCCCGCAGCAGGCACAGAATCCCCACGTCCTCTCCCTGCAGGCACAGAATCCTCACGTCCTCTCCCTGCAGAAACTCCACGCCCACGCCCACGACCACGACCACATGCCTTACTCCCTGCCTTCTTCATCTTGGTAGACTGATAAAGATAGGCAGAAAAGTACTAAGGGCTTAGTGTGCTTATTCCTGAACAGCTGCTAACAGGTATAAGAAACACTAATTTTATAAAGTGTGGCCTACACAACTGTAAAGTGGAGTGTTTGGTGAACTTTATTTAGGTTTTTTTTGTCACAAAAAGACACTGGATGTGCCTAAAGATGTAATAACGATAGTATCACAAACTTTTTGTAGCTATTACAATGTAGGAAGGTAACCTACAATGCAATAGATGAGGCTGCAAAAAATAGGCTAATACTAATCTGGCTGGGGCTGCAGGGCCCAATGCTGCAGAAAGGCTCCTCTATCTACTCCTATATAGTGTGTTTGGAATCAATTTAGCTGAATATGGATGGAACCACCACACTAATAGGAGATATCAGGAAAAATTATGAATTGGCAATAAAGGACAATGTATGAGGCAGTGACACACACTGAGTGCACTACAACCAGACGGGGTTGAAGCACACACTACAGGGTGAGCTGCACTCACACACCAGACCTTGCAGACAGCGGTGAACAGTACAGATGCAGAGCACTGTGCACTAGTGCTGCAAGACGGAAAAAAAATTCTCTATCTACTCCTATATAGTGTGTTTGAACCAATTTAGCTGAATACAGATGGAACCACCACACTAATAGGAGATATCAGGAAAAATTATGAATTGGCAATAAAGGACAATGTATGAGGCAGTGACACACACTGAGTGCACTACAACCAGACGGGGTTGAAGCACACACTACAGGGTGAGCTGCACTCACACACCAGACCTTGCAGACAGCGGTGAACAGTACAGATGCAGAGCACTGTGCACTAGTGCTGCAAGACGGAAAAAAATTTCTCTATCTACTCCTATATAGTGTGTTTGGAACCAATTTAGCTGAATACAGATGGAACCACCACACTAATAGGAGATATCAGGAAAAATTATGAATTGGCAATAAAGGACAATGTATGAGGCAGTGACACACACTGAGTGCACTACAACCAGACGGGGTTGAAGCACACACTACAGGGTGAGCTGCACTCACACACCAGACCTTGCAGACAGCGGTGAACAGTACAGATGCAGAGCACTGTGCACTAGTGCTGCAAGACGGAAAAAAATTTCTCTATCTACTCCTATATAGTGTGTTTGGAACCAATTTAGCTGAATACAGATGGAACCACCACACTAATAGGAGATATCAGGAAAAATTATGAATTGGCAAAAAAGGACAATGTATGAGGCAGTGACACACACTGAGTGCACTACAACCAGACTTGGCTGAAGCACACACTACAGGGTGAGCTGCACTCACACACACAGACCTTGCAGATAGCGGTGAACAGCACAGGGAACTGTGCACTAGCACTGCAAGGCACAGTGATTTAGAAAGTAGCTTGGGTAAAGCAGTATAGAGCAAATAGGTAGCTAAAACTGTCCCTCAGAACAACAGCGTCCTATCCCTAACTGAATTCACAGCAGAGTGAGCTCAAAATGGCGGCGGTGGCTTTTATAGTGCATCATGACATCATTTCAGCAGCCAATCACAGCCATGCCATTAGTTAAGATGCCTACATGCCTAACAGGATGTGCCCACACTTCTTAGGATCCTCATTGGCTGAATAAAATGAAAATGTCTCATTGCATTATGGGAACTTCCGATTCCGGTATACGATATTGCAATAGTATCGGAATTAAGTATCGGAATTCCGATACCGCGAATATCGGCCGATACCCGATATTTCAGTATCGGAATGCTCAACACTAATAGCGAGCTATTCCGGAGCTCATACCATGTATAGGGAGCTATGCGGGGGCTCATATTGTATATATTGAGCTATGTGGGGGCTTATTGTATATAGGGAGCT
Source organism: Phyllobates terribilis (assembly GCF_046119375.1). Classification (NCBI taxonomy): domain Eukaryota; kingdom Metazoa; phylum Chordata; class Amphibia; order Anura; family Dendrobatidae; genus Phyllobates; species Phyllobates terribilis. The sequence continues at coordinate 292,651,792 of NW_027362769.1, forward strand.
TTGTTGGGGCTCTTACTGTATATAGGGAGCTATGTGCGGGCTCATACTGTATATAGGGAGCTATGCGGAGGCTCATACTGAATATATGGAGCTATGTGGGGGCTCATATTGTATATAGGGAGCTATGTGGGGGCTCATTGTATATTGGGAGCTATGTGCGGGCTCTTACTGTATATAAGGAGCTATGTGCGGGCTCATACTGTATATAGGGAGCTATGCGGGGGCTCATACTGCATATAGGGAGCTATGCGGGGGCTCATACTGTATATAGGGAGCTATGTGGGGGCTCATATTGTATATAGGGAGCTATGTGGGGGTTCATATTGTTTATAAGGAGCTGTGTGGGGGCTCATACTGTATCTAGGAGGCTATGCGGGGGCTCATACTGTATGTAAGGGCTGTGTGTGGGCTCATTCTGTGTGTAGGGGGCTTTGTATGGGCTCATACTTTGTGTAGGGGGCTGTGTGTTTGCTCATACTGTGTGTAGGGGGCTGTGTGTGGGCTCATACTATGTGTAGAGGGCTGTATGGAGGCTCATACTATGTGTAGAGGGCTGTATGGAGGCTCATACTATGTGTAGAGGGCTGTGTGTGGGCTCATACTGTATGTAGGGCTATGTGGGGGCTCATATTGTATGTAGGGGCTATGTGGGGGCTCATGCTGTATGTAGGGGACTGTGTGTGGGCTCATACTGTGTGCAGGGGCTTTGTTTGGGCTCATACTGTGTGTAGGGGGCTGTGCGGGGGCTCATTGTGTGTAGGGGGCTGTGCGGGAGCTTATACTGTGTATAGGGGCTGTGCGGGAGCTCATACTGTGTGTAAGGGGCTATGCAGGGGCTCATACTGTATGTAGAGGCTATGTGGGGGCTCTTACTATATATAGGGGGCTGTGTGTGGGCTCATACAGTATACATGGAGCTATGTGGAGGCTCTTACTGTATATAGGGAGCTATGCGCAGGCTCATACTGTATATAGGGAGCTATGTGGGGGCTCATATTGTATATAAGGAGCTATGTGCGGGCTCATATTGTATATAAGGAGCTATGTGCGAGCTCATATTGTATATAGGGAGCTATGTGCGAACTGATATTGTATATAGGGAGCTATGTGGGGGCTCATACTGTATCTAGGAGGCTATGCAGGGGCTTATACTGTATCTAGGAGGCTATGTGGGGGCTCATACTGTATCTAGGGGCTATGTGGGAGCTCATACTGTATGTAGGGGCAATGTGGGGGCTCATACTGTATGTAGGGGCTATGTGGGGGCTCATATTGTATGTAGGGGCTATGTGGGGGCTCATGCTGTATGTAGAGGACTGTGTGTGGGCTCATACTGTGTGTAGGGGCTTTGTTTGGGCTCATACTGTGTGTAGGGGGCTGTGCGGGGGCTCATATTGTGCGTAGGGGGCTGTGCGGGAGCTTATACTGTGTGTAGGGGCTGTGCGGGAGCTTATACTGTAATTAAGGGGCTGTCCGGGGGCTCATACTGTATGTAGAGGCTATGTGGAGGCTCTTACTGTATGTAGGGGGCTGTGTGTGGGCTCATACTGTGTGTAGGGGGCTGTGTGTGAGCTCATACTGTGTGTAGAGGGATGTGTGGAGGCTCATACTGTGTGCAGGAGGCTCTGTGTGGGCTTATACTAGGGGGCTGTGTGTGGGCTTGACGCGCCACATGGGCGGTGGGGTACTAGGTAGCTGGGCAGGTCGGTGCTGGGGGATGTCACAGTGGCAGTGACCCATTCCGTGACCCAGGGCGGTCAATAAAAGGGGAAAAGTAAAAGGGGAATATAAAGTTTTTATAGAGATAATGTTTGTGACGCCACCTGTGGTATGCGGCTATATGGAGCTGCTGCTGCGGTGCAGATCCACTGGAGCTGATGGTGACGCAGCAGACTTGGTTCAGCTCTCCACAGGCAGAGCTTAGCTCCAGGGCAGGATATAGTGATGCTATGAGCTAGATGTTGCTGGTGCTGTGTAGTGCAGGGCTGGTGATGGCACAGCAATTATTCAAGGACACAGTGGGGTGCAGTCTTCAGATTTTACTCACAATTGTTAATTTCCTCAGGTTACACTTCCCGGATTATAACTGCTCACGTCGTCTTGTGTTCACCAAGGAAGGGGTTCAGCAGCTCTCAATTATTTCAGGAGTACTTAAGCGGGACCCCGTTCTATGTTCCTTTCTCTGTCGCCTTCCCTGCGCTGGCTCTCACCCTCCTGCCCTGCGCCTCACAATCAGTGTCCCAAGCTGGTAGCCTCAGATCTTGTCGGGCGACGTGCAGTCCCCTGGACCCTATGTGGCCACCTTTTCGGCGATGTAATTGTGGTGGTTGCCGCTGCACCTTGCAAGTACAGTAGCCTCCGGTTATCTAGTTGAGCCTGATTATTCTCCACTAGGGGCCGGTCCCCTCTGTGGCCTGATCCCTCCATGTCTGTGTTAATTCGGGCGTACGGGTGGCTTCCTGCACTACCCATGCTCCTGGGATCCCCTCTGTCTCTGGAGCCATTCCTCTGCTCCCATCCTCTCTCACTCTCTCTCCTGGTCCTCTCATACTAGGACCCACTCCTCTCTCTCTCCTCTCAATTCCTGCTACAAGCACTGGAGCCAGGAGTAGAGTTGAGCCACCCCCGTATTGTTCGGGTTCGGTTCGTCGAACACCGGTGTGTTCACCGACCTGTTCGTCGAACTGTTCGTCGAACACCGTTAAAAAAGATGGCAAGCAAACAAAAATACATAGAAACACAAAAAAAAACACCTTCAAAGGTGTCCAAAAGCTGACAAACTGCTCAGAAGACACAACTAACACATAGAAAAGTGACAAGTACATATAGTCATGTGAAAAGAAGCGGTGGAGGAGTAAAAGGAGGGGGATACACAGATATAGGCATGTCAGGCCCTTCTAAAATCAAGAAAGGCTGGAGTAAAAATCTAAAATCAGCCTACCAACACCCAGACGTTGTGACAAGAAAATTAAAAAAAGAAATATCTTTAGGTAGAATGGCGGTTCCATTCAGAACACTTTCCTTACAAGACGTAGTGGAATCCCCGTTGTGAGTTGTGCCAAAAACAGAACCCAATACATTCTGACTAATCGACCATTTGTCATATCCAAGGGGCAGGTCAGTAAACGACAACATCGACACGGAACCAAGTACAGTAGTATATACTGTACATCCTTTGACAAGGCAATCAGGCGGATCAAGAAGTTGGGAAAGGGTCACCCTAATGGCCAAAACAGACATTGATGCTGCGTTCCGGTTACTTACTACCTGTGCCTCCAAATAGTGTCCACCTATTGGGCTGCTTCTGGGAAGGAGCATACTATATAGATCTCTGTTTGCCCATGGGGTGGTCCAGATCCTGCTCACTATTTGAGGTGTTTAGTTGCTTCCTCGAATGGGTTGTAATGGACATTTCTAAGGGGGCACATATTATCCATTACCTCGACAACTTCTTATGCCTGGGCCCAAAAGATTCGCCACAGTGTGAATATACGCGGTAGTCCACCTGTGAGAAGGAGAGAGCTGGAGGGAGAGCGGACACCACAGAGCCGAGGGGTTAGATGGAGAACGGAAGAAGAAAAGAGGGCGAGGGAGGTAAGGGAGTACAGTGGAAGGCCGACCTGAGCTCCCCCACGTTCCTGCTGGGCGGGGAACAGCCCTGGGAAGAAAAGCCGCTTGTGCATCCCTTTGAGGTTACGGGTGCGATCGGGCAGAGGGACGACGCTGGAGTGCGAAGCCAACACGGCCAGTCCGTTCCTGCCCGTGCGACCTCTGTGTCGCCGGGTTTGTGCCAGAGCCGCGGTGGACCCTGACGGCCAGCCCCTCTGTCCCAATACTGGTACCTGTCTGCTGGTTGATCGAGCCCCCCCGCGGTGGAGGCAGGTCTAAGCTCTGTAATTTAAATTGGCTCTGTAAGTACACTTTAAATCCTTTTACAAGGATCTATTGGAGGGCAAGTCTCATGCCAGCAGCCACGGTTGCAGGAGGAGGAAGAGGCGGAGCCTGCCGTGTGCTGCTGTGTTTGGTGTGTGGAGAGAGCTCCTGGGAAGGGAGGTTTTGCCTTTTCCATCTAGGACTTTTTGTCTGCCCCTTCCCAGGAAAGGAGACTTGCTGTGGGATTGGCCTCCGAGGCTGAGCCCCCAGCTCCTGCCCCCCGGTCCAAGCCGGCGGGGGGCAGGAGGAATACCAACGTGGCTGGGATGACCAGGTCCGGAAAAGGCAAGGGGTCCGTCATGAAGACCAGAGGGACCCCCGAGGCCATGGCCGCGGCAGCTCCTCCCCTCGGAGGTAGGCCGAGTACTTGCAGGGGTGCTGCAGCGGTGCCCCCTGATTGGGGCACCAAGGTGGCGAAGGAGTCCACTGTCATCTATGGCTCCCGCATCCATGCGCACCTCTGCGAGTATGAGGACGCCTCTAGGAAGCTAAAATCCCTCTGGGGGGAGTTGAGGGTAGCTCAGGAGAGGTCCGACAGGGCCTCTAGCAGCAAGAAGCCTGAGCTATCTGCCGCGGTCAGGAGGATTAAGAAGGCCATCCAGGAGGTGGATAACCGGCGGTGTACCATCCTGGCCGGCAGCGGGCCATTCAGAGAAAAATTGGAGAACGACGACCGGTTCAGAGCCATGGCCGGTGGATCTCAGGAGGGGTCACGGAGCTCCAGCCAGGTGGTGGCGGTGGAGGATGAGGAGGAAGAGGACTGTGAGGAGGAGGTTGCGCCCTACCCGCCATCTGGTGGCCTGGAAAGTGATCTCCAGGCATCGCATAGCGGGATAGCCCCTCAGCAGATGGCTCTCCCGTCTGACTCTAGCCCTTCAGAGGGCAGCGGGAGCGAAGGGTAGGATGAGGATGGTGGTAGTACTAGTGAGGGGGCTGCCTCGTCATGAAGCAGATCAGGCAGATTGAGTCCCCGGTACCTTTTAACCAGCTGACGTTCGGGGACGAGATCTGCGAGGACGAGGCAACCGGGAGGGGGATGAAGAGGAAAGCGAAGAGAGCTATGAAAAAGAAAACATCGGTAACACATAAATTTGTGTATGTCCCCCTCTCTGGGGCCCCCCGGTCCCGTTGTGCGGCACCCGCCACCCACCCCGGCTCGGGCCCTGATGTGGGTCCGCAGCGAGGGGGCGGGGAGACTATAGGCCATGGCAAGCAGAGCGCCGCCTCTGTTTGCAGTAATGAACGTGGTCTGTCGGATGTGTCTGACATGGAGCATGGCACGGAGGGCGGCACGGCGGAGGGCAAAAACCATGGTGGTGCTCAGGCTGGGTCCCCTGTGAGAGAGGGGGCTGGCCTGGCACCTGGTGTGCCTGCTGGCGTGTGGGGGGCGGCGAGCGTAACTGCACCGGGGCCGCATCTCCGGCGGCGTGTGCTGGGAAAGTGTCTGGGTCCCTCACTCACGGATCCGTTAAATCTGGATCACTTTTGGGGACCCAGGCACCCGGTAAGGCATCTGGTGGGGCAAAAAGTGCGGGGCCTGCAGCTCCAGCAGAGCCGGTTCGTAAAAGGAAGGTGGTGGGGCCTGCTCCCCCGGAGGGGTCCGTGGCGAAGTCGGGGCCCCCGGCGCAGGGGCCCAGTAAGGGGTCCACACTGAGGGCTCTGCCGCCGGTGGACGCCGAGGGGGAGTGGCCTAGCCTGGGGACGGCCGCCGGAGTTGCTGTGGCCAAGCTAAGGGAGTGACTGTGGCGGGTGCTGTGCCTCCGGGAATTGGTGCCGCTGGACCGGGGACCCCCGAGACTAGACCCGGCTCTGGGCCGGTTTTGGGGGTCCCGTCGCGGCCATTTTCGGGGGGTGTGGCCTCCCTGGCGTCCCCCACCCATGTGGGAGTGGCCACGGAGGGCAGCTCTGTGCTGCCAGGTGCAGGGGGTGTGGCTTCCTGAGACGGGTCTGCCCATGTGGGCGTGGCCACGCCCGGGGACGGGGCTTAGCACCGGCGCCGGTGGCTGCTCCTGGAGCAACAGAGACCACAGCTGCGGCCAGTGCCAGTGTGGGGGCTGCTGCTGTGGCTGATGCGGGTGCCTGTGTGCCGGGGTCCGCTGTGCCTGGGGGCTTACCTGGAGCAGGGGCTCCGGCACTGCGGGTATCCAGGAAAGCTGCAGTAGGGCTGGATGGTGCAGTGGGAGGAGCTACACCTGGCTCTCTTCCTGCCAGTAAAGCAGGAAGCTCCAGGTATGCTGGGAGCAGTGGTGCTACACTGCTTAATTCCTTCAGCGTGGTGCTTGATAGGACAGCAGCATTAAAAGTGACCCCCCCCCGGCAGGGAAGACGCCACCAGCAGGCGGCAGTACCGGCAACACAAGTAATATGGACGGTGGTAGTGAAACTGTGCCCTGAAAGTGTACACAAAAAAAGAAAAACATTGACCCCGGTGCACATGGGAGTGGGAGCGGGGCGAGTGGGGTGATTGTGGACACAAATGGGGATGGTGTGGGTACGAATGTGTCTGTGGCTGGGGATGCAAATGGTGGGGGTTCTGCGGTAGGGTGCGTGAATGGAGTGTCTGTTGGTAGCGGGGAGCACGGGAGGGGGACTGGTCCATCTGCTCCCCCGGCCGCGAGCCCCCGGAGTTTTGCGGGGGTAGTGGCCGGGGCCTTGGGGTCCTTTCAGGGGGTTTCCTCGCCTCGGGACCTCAGGGATGGTGACTTGCGACGCTGTTTTCTGGAGGCCCTCAAGAAGGGAGAACGGACGATCACGGTAGAGGGAAGAGAGGTGGATCTGGCCTTTTGGCTGGACAGGCATGGCCAGGCTGCCTTCCAAGATAAAAGGGAGGGGGAAACAGTGTGGTCCCTCCAGACAGCCGGGCAGGGGGTGGCCAGGAGGAATGTGGCCCATCTTCGGTGGAGGGGCAGTGAAGCGTGCCCGCCTAGAGCGAGGGTCGTGGAGCTCCTGCTGAAGATGGACTTCAGGGCAATTGACATCTTTGCCCTGATCCATCCTTTTGGTACCTCCATCTTTGACATCAGTTTTGTTCGGCCGGAGGGCTTAGAGCTTTTCTGGTCGAATTTTGAACTGGTGAAGGGGGAGCCCGGCTGGCGAGACTTTGCCGTACAGGCGGTGTCTCGCCAAAATGGCGTAAAGAGGGTGACCGTTCTAACAAATAATGAGTCACTCTCAGGGATCGATATTATGACATGGCTTTCTCGTTATGGGGAAGTCACAGAGGTCCCAAAGAAGAACAGGGACGAGTTTGGCATTTGGTCAGGGGGCTGGACCTTCATGATGAAATTGAAGGTTTCCGGTGGTACTGTCACTCACATCCCCTCCTCGGCATTCCTGGGGAGGGACAGGATCCTGATCTTCTACCAGGGGCAGCCGAAGGTCAGCCACAGGTGCGGTGACCCCCGCCACTTCAGCGCGGGCTGCAAGCTGCAGAAATGTGCCTTGTGTGGTGGTGTAGGTCATCTGGCCGCGGCCTGTGGTGACATTAGGTGTCACCTGTGTGGTGATCTTGGTCACCCATATAGCCGCTGCCCACATTCCTTTTCCAACACCATCTCTGGTCAGGTGGAGGAGGGCCACGGGGGGGTCCCCAGTGGTTCATCTTCTGCTGGAACTGGAGGTGGGGGCGGGAGGGGAGTTGAGGGGTCAGGGAGGAAAGGCGAGGCGAATACACCTGCCCACCAGTGGCAACAGGTGAGGCGCCGAAGGGACAGGGGGCAGGATAAGCCCCAGGCGACTGGGGTGATGACTGTCCCCTCCCCGGAGGTTGCAGCCGGAGCCTCTGAGGCCCTGGGGGAAAAGGCGGTGAGCGAGGAGATCAGGAGGATGGAGAGGGAGGAGGCGGCTGCTTCCGATAACTCCTCCCAGTATGAAAGTCTGGATGAGGAGGTGGTGGAGCAGCCAAAAAAATCAGGTGACAAAAGTACCAGTAGTCGGAGGAAAAAGAACAGGAAAAGGGTAAAAAAACCTAAAGCCCCCCCCCTGACCGCTACGGTGCCTACGGAAGGGCTCACCGGCTCCCCTCTTATCCCCCTCTACAATCGGTTCCAAGCCCTCGATGACTCTGCTGTGTCGGAGGTCAGGGGTAAGGAGCCGGAGACAACATCTGGGGTGCCATCAGGGGGCGGTGGGGTCTGTCCCCCGGGGGACTCGGCTGCCCCTGGGGGGGGACTGCCCCGGGGTCCAGAGGCGAGGAAACCTCTGCTAGGAAGGAGGTGTCCGATGCTGGAGGGGCGGGCATGGACACCTCGGTATCCCTAAAGAGGAGGGGTGACTCGGGCTCCTCCTCAGAAGGCGAGAGGAAAAAGGGGGGTACGGGGAAAAAGAAGGCCATCTAACTCAATCATCCATGATGGCGGAACCTACCCCTTTGACTCTGGCGTTGATTAATGTCGCCAGAATAAAGTCAGATGCGGCCAGATTTACGGCCTTTGATTTTTTCACCCGAGTTGAGGCTGACATTTTATTTTTGCAGGAGACCAGACTAACGGACATGGGGGCCATTTATAAAGCAAAGAGGGAGTGGAGGTGTGGGCCCTCATACTGGTCTCTTGCGGCCGAGCCATATAGCGGGGTAGCGGTCATTTTTAAGGCCTCTTCGGTGGAATGCAGACGGGTGATTGAGGTAGAAATGGGGAGGTGCTTGGTTCTTGACGTCTTCATGAGGGGACAGGAGCTCCGGCTCATTAATATCTACGGCCCGCAATCTAAGTGGGACCGTAAATGTCTCTTCCTGAAGGTCAAGCCCTATCTTTTTACAAGCCGGCAGGTGGTCTTCGGTGGGGATTTTAACACTGTAACTAGATCCCGTGATAGGGGAGGCCCCGGAGACCGGCTGACTTATGATAGCATAGCCCTGAATAGCATAGCAAGTGAAGCTCGCCTGGTGGATGTCCACATCCGGCACACCCCAGGTCACGGGGGTTTCACCTTTCATAGGGGTAGCAGTAGGTCTAGGATAGATAGGTTTTATTTAAAGGAGGAGGCCGTCTCTTCTGCAGTGTCCGCTGTTGAGGTGGAATTCTCCGATCACTGTTTCATTTTCTTTTCCTTGAATGTTACAGAGACCCCCCGGATGGGGAGAGGCCTGTGGAAGCTGAATTCATCCCTGTTGGAAGAAGCTGATGTAAGACAATCCTTTGAGGAATTTCTTCAGAGCCAGGTACCTCTCTTGGGTCTCTGTAGTACTAAGTCTGAGTGGTGGGAGATCTTCAAAAGAAGGGTTGCAAGGTTCTTCCGTCAGCTCTCGAGCCTCAGGGGCCTGAACAGGCACCGCCTGTATCGGGATCTGGGGAGGAAACTCGAGCAGCTCGTCTCGACTGGAGGGGACCGTGAGGAAATCTCTAGGGTGAAGGCCTTGCTCAAGGGGTGCCAGTATGATAGGCACACATCCTTGGTTTTTGAGAGGGATTTCGGGAGGTACCGCCCGCCCGACCCTTACAGGAACTGCAGGATGTCAGTGAGTTGTAAGGTGGTAACAGGACTGATCGACAGTACGGGGTCCCTGAACAGATCCAAATCAGGGATCCTGGAGGTGGTCAGATCCTTCTACTCGCACCTCTTGGGGGGGAGGGAACCTGATCGGGATGAGATGTCGGCTTTCCTGGCTGAAACCATCCCTGAGCCAGGGGATGACCCCTCTCTTCATGTTTTGGTGGAAGCAATCAGGGAAGAGAAAGTGAGACGGGCGATTGATGGGCTCCGGCCCAAAAAGTCGCCTGGTCCGGATGGCTTAACATCCGAGTTTTACAAGACTTTTAGGGACTCCTTGGTCCCCCTCTTGACTGAGGTGTTTAATGAGTGTCTCTCCTCGGACGCTCTGCCCAGTTCAATGAGGAAGTCAGCCCTGATTATTCTGTCAAAGGGTAAAGACTCGTCCCGTATTGAGAATTGGCGTCCCATAGCGCTTCTCAATACGGACCGAAAGGTTCTGGCAAAGGTGCTTTTTAATCGGTTGGTGAAGTTTGCACCCCGGCTCCTTTCGGGGGCCCAGCACTGCTCTGTTCCAGGCCGCAGTACTTTTAGTGCTGTGCTCGGTGTCCGAGAGGCAGTGGAGCAGAGCAGGGCAGGTCACTGGAAGGGGTACTTGCTGTCCTTAGACCAGGCGAAAGCCTTTGACCGGGTTAACCACGAGTACCTCTGGTCCGTCCTTCTGAGGTACGGTCTGCCCGGGAGGTTTGTTGATTGGTTGAGAGTTTTATACAATGGGGCAGAGACTTTTCCACTTGTGAACGGTTGGGTCGGACCCCCTTTTGAGGTGAAGTCTGGTGTCCGCCAGGGCTGTCCTCTGAGCTCACTGTTATACGTGTTTGCGATTGACCCTCTTCTAAGGAGGGTGGAGCGCGGACCGTTGGTGGGAGTCGGGATGGACCAGGCGGAGCCAGATGCCACCTTGAGGGTAGTGGCGTATGCCGACGACGTTTCCCTTTTTGTAACCTCGAGAGGGGAGGCAGATTGGGTCATGTCTGAGGTTGAGCGCTTCTCGGTGGCATCCGGGTCCATGATCAACCGGGATAAGTGTGAAAGTCTCTGGCTGGGAGGGGGAGATCCTAGTTTTGATCTCCCGGACACTCTTCCATGGCCTCAGGCCACAGCAAAAATACTAGGCATCAGTTTCTGCCCGGGGGACTACCCCCAGCAAAACTGGGAGGGCAGACTTAAGATTGCCGCCCAGAAGGTGGATCAGTGGAAGGGCTGGTCCCTGACCCTGAGGGAAAGGGTTAGCCTGGCCAAAGGGTATTTGCTTCCTTTACTAATATACCTGGGCAGTGTCTGCATCTTGCCAGAGCCTCTTTGGACACGGGTCTACAGCCTGTTCTTTCAACTATTATGGGGGAATAGGCTGAACCTAATCAAGAGGGAGGTCACGTACCGCACGATGAGACTAGGAGGGTTGGGTATGGTCAACCCAGTGGTGTTCCTAGTAAACACCTTTATTAAGGCAAACATCGCCAACCTCTGGTTAGAGAGGGCTCCTCCGTGGGTATTCTCCTGTAGGGGGTGGTTTCAGCCTTTCTTCCAGGAATGGGAGACAGGAGGGCAGGTGAAGGACCTTCGAACGCCTCATGGGCATCTTCCGGCTTATGCTACCCCGGTTCTGAAGGTGATCCGTCGGTGGGGTCTGGGAGTGTGGGAGATCAGGACCTTGTCAAGGAGGTTACTTGACAATAGGGTCCTGTTGACCCACTTTCAGAAGCCCCTGGCGCTCAAGGATTGCCCAAGCCGGGATCTGGAGGTAGGGCTTGGGTTATTGAACTCTAAACGGATCCCCTTGAAGTTTTGGGACTTGGCTTGGCGCTGCTTCCATGGGAGACTGTATGTGAGGGACAACCTGATGTACAGGAACTCTGATGACCGGGATTGTCCCCGCGAGGAGTGTGGCGGCATGCTTGAGAGCATGGAGCACTTCCTGCTTTGGTGTCCCTTTAATACAGAGGTCTACAGTAGGGTGGGTGCTTCCATTGGCTGGCCCAGGCTGGCAGGCCTTTCCTTTGCGGAGTGGGCCTATGGGGCATTCAGGTCCCTGGGTGGCCGAGATCGGGGCACTGTTTTCTTAGTTAGCTTAGTGACTAGGTTTTACACGTGGAACGCACGGTGCTTAGTGTCCACCCAGCAGAAAGCCCTCCCCCGGGAAGAGGTGATTAGGAACATCCTGGGTGACCTGGCAAAAGTGCGCTCGCTGGAGTATGAGAGGCTGGGTGCAGGGAGGGCTTCCCTTCTATGGAGGGGGTTCTCATTCAATGTGCCCTAGGGAGAGTTAGGTTATGCGTGTCTGTGATAGGGTGAGTTAGTCTCCTTCTATACTTTATATTTATTTGTAGGGTCAGGTAGTCGTGTAGGGTCAGGGAGGGACAGACAGGGACAGTCATCAGGGATAGGTAGTTTAGTATTAGGTTGGTAGTGAGGGTCAGTGAGGGACAGGTAGGGACAGGTAGGGAAAGATTGGTAGGGCGTTAGGGACAGGTGTTTTTTTTTTTATTATTATAGGGAGGGACAGGGTGTTGTGTGTTAGATTAGGGTGAGAGCCTCTGTAGTCTCCAGTTTTCTGGTGGTGGGCTGCTCCCCTCACATTGTAGTTTTTTGTTTTGTGGTATCGGAATCGGAATATAGAGCTTGCAAGCACTGAACTTGGGTCTGATTTTTGATTTATGGTTGGTTCTTTGTGGTTTGAAATTATCATGTTACTGCTAAGTGTTAAAACAGACTTTTTATGTTGCGTATTGTATGTATATGTGTATTGTATGTATATATATGTGTATTGCGTGTGGGGGGGTGTAGTTTTAGGTTGGGTGGGGGGTTTCAGGGGGGGAGGGGGAAGGGGTGTTTTGTAAAAAAAAAGAAAAATGGACATCCTGCGGGATGCGGGAAAAAGGACCCTTTTTGAGCGTAAATGGCCACAAACTTTCGTGGGACCTTGCTGGTGTTAAGAGGCCACAGACTTTCGTGGGACCTTGGGTGTTTAAAAATGGTGGTGGGGAAAAAAAATAAAATAAAAAAAAAAAAAAATTAAATTAAAAAAAAAAAAAATTGAAAAAAAATTGAAAAAAAAAACAAAACATTTTTTTTGTGTTGTAGAGTGTTAGTTTTGGCCAGGTGGCCCATCTCTTATTTTTGGCGGTGGGCCAGTTATTTAGTTTTCCTTTTTTGGGTTAGGTGTGAATGTGCAGGTATGAATGTTGCGGATGTTAGGGGTCTTGTGCGCTTTAGGGCGTGGCCTGGCTGGTAGGTACGGAAGGTCTTCCCTTGCTGGGAGGTCTTTTGGAAAGAACGAAGACGTTTTGTGTCTTGTGTTTCGTGTCAAGTGTCATGTGTTAGTTTGTTGGACTCTATATAATTTTGAATTTGGGCTATGTCTTGCTGGGGTTTTTTGTTTTTCTTGTATAATGTTTGTATTTGTGGTTTATATTTGTGTTTTGTTTTTGTGTTTTTGTACTTTTATATAAAATAAAAAAAGAGTTCCAGCTCCAGTAGCGTCCACTAAAGCTGCTGCAGTTAAAAACCTTTTACAAGGATCGAGCTTGGTGGTCCACCGCAAGGCGTGCTACCGCCAGTCCCAGTCCCTTTGCCTTGGGGCGCCTCCCCGATGCTCTATACTGAGTGTCCCGGGGGCCCAAAGCATTTCCTTTGAAAAAATTAAGTGTCCAAACCACAGGTGGTCTAGCTTGCTTAACAGCTGGGATACTCTGCTGCTACTATGCCCAAAGTATTGCCTGGGCTAGATGCAGTTAAAAATTTGTAATTAGATCTACAGGCGGTGGCTACTCCGCTGACTAGCAGACACTGAAGCTTTAGAGCAGACCTCTGATTCCCAGGCTATAGTATGAGTAAACAGCTCTTCAGACTCAACCATCTGTGTTATCCCAAGCCATAGTGTATGTAGTTTCTTATGGTTAAAAGGGGGGGGGGATCCGACCCACCTGGAATTGACGATGCCAGCATCATGTAAAACACAGCAAAGGGACTCCAAAAAGAGTCTCCATTGTTTCCAAAAATTGTGGCACAGACACCACTTAAGTGCATCAATTGCCCCAGAGTTGCTTAAAATAGTTGGTGAGGTGATTTTACCATATCCTCAAGCTTTTAGTCTCCCCAGGATGACACAGGGGTAGAAAAGTCCTTGCGGATCCATGATTCGTTCATCTTTATGAACGTGAGTCTGTCTACATTCTCAGTGGATAGCTGCTTGCGCTTATCTGTCAGCACACCACCAGCAGCGCTGAACACACGTTCAGAGAGAACGCTGGCTGCAGGGCATGACATGATCTCCAAGGCGTGAGTGGCGAGCTCCGGCCATTTTTCCAGATTGGAAGCTCAAAATGAGCAAGGGTCCAGTGACACAGTCATGGCTTCGATGTTCACTTGGAGATACTCCTGTACCATCCTTTCTAGGTGTTGACTATGTGTCAGACTTCTTGTCTCCTGTGGCCTTGCAAAGGATGGTCTAAAAAAGTGGTGAAACGATTCCACAAAAATGCTGTTACCAGCAGATACTGTGTTACTGTTACAGTTTGAGTGATGAAGACTCGACAGTCCCACGGTTGGCAAGTTAGAACTGTGAGATTCACTACGTGCACCATTGGTGTTTTGTGGAAAAGCACATGTAAGATTCTGCAACAGCCTCTGCTGATACTCCTGCATGCGTTAATCCCTTTCTATGGCAGGAATTATTTTGGCAAATTTACTTTTGTACCGGGGATCTAAGAGTGTGGCAACCCAGTAGTCGGGATGACGTCAAATTCTGACAATCCGAGGGTCATGTTGGAGGTAGTGCAGCAAGAAGGCACTCATTTGTCTTCCGCATCCAGGAGGATCAAGTCCTTGTTGTGTTGGTTTCGAGGTAAGAATCGTGCTTCCTTCCTCTGCCCTCTCCCCCCAACCTCACACAACAGAAATGTGATCAAGGTCTCCCTCATCTGATGAGTCTTCCATGCCCATTGCAAGTTCGTCCTCCACTTCTTCCTCGGCTCCTGCACCATCCTCAACAGTTTGGCTGCTACCATGCGCTCTAGTTAATCCCTCTCCCCCACCCTCCCATGCCTGCTGCCTTGGTGCTGCCGACCGTCTGGACCTTGCAGATGTTATCCCTTCCGCATACGATTCCTCCTCTACTTCCTCCACCTCCTCTTGTCCCACCATCTGACTCTGAATTCTGTTTAACGTGTGCTCCAGCATGTAAATCACCGGAATAGTCATGCTGATAATGGCATCATCAGCCCTAAACATCTTCGTCGCCATTTCAAAACTGTGCAGAGGGTGCATATGTCCCTGATCTGAGACCACTCCTGCAGCGTTATTTGCCCCACCTCTGGATCTCGTTGGCCCAGGCTATACGTCAGAACGTATTGCACAAGGGCTTGTCGGTGGTGCCACAATTGCTGCAACATGTGCAGAGTTGAATTCCTCCGTGTCGGCAAATCGCATTTCAGCCGGTGAACTGGCAGGCCCAACGACTTCTGTAGAGATGTAAGTCGTTGAGCTGCGGGATGCGAATGGCGGAAGTGAGCACACAGTGACCGTACCCTCTGCAGAAGGCCATCTAGTCCGGGATAGTGGGCTAAGAATTGCTGGACAACCAGGTTCAACAAGTGAGCCGTACAAGGCACGTGTGTGACATTGCCCCGGCGAAGGGCCGCACCCAGGTTTGCAGCATTGTCGCACATGGCTTTCCCTGGCTGCAGGTCCAGTGGAGACAACCATTCATGAAACTGGGTCTCCAGAGCTGACCACAACTCCTCAGCTGTGTGACTCACATTTCCCAGACATTTCAAAGTAAACACCGCCTGATGCCGTTGATCCCTGCTGCCAGCATAGTAAGGAGGTGTGCAGGAGTCCTTCTGCGCAGTTAGAAAGCTTGTGGCATTACCAGACAGGCTTTGGGTGCAGGTGGAGGACCGAGAGGAGGTTGAGGAGGCAAAAGCAGTGGAGGAACTTCTAGATAAAGAGGATTGATGCACAACTCGTGGGGATGGCAAGACTTGGACAGCAGCCCCTTGTCCTGCTGTCACCATAGTTACCCAGTGCCAAGTCAGCGACATGTGACGCCCCTGTCCATGCCTACTCGTTCAAGTGTCTGTGGTGAAATGCACCCTGTCACACATAGAGTTTCTCAAAGAAGCGTTGATGTGTGCAACATGCTGGTGTAGTGCACGCACAACTTTCTTTGAGAAGTAGTGCCGACTGGGCATCTGGTACTGGGGCACTACGATGGACATAAGGTCTCGAAAATCCTCTGTGTCCACCAGGCGGAAAGGCAGCATTTCTGTAGCCAACAGCTTGCAGATGGTGAAATTCAACCTCTTAGCTTTGTCATGGCTAGGAGGAAATGGTCTTTTACTTGTCCACATCTGAGGGACCGAGGGCTGGCTGTTGTGCTTAGACGGGGTTGAGTAGGGTGTCCCCGGCAAACTGACGGTTTGTGAGGATGATGCAGGCGGAAAAGTTAGGTTGCCTTGATCCAAAGGTGGTGCTCTAGATGTCGGAGAGCGCTCAACACCAGCTGGTGCTTCCACTTCCAAATGAAATGATGACCTGCCAATCACACTGGCTGTTGCGGGTATAGAGGTGGCAGGTCGGCATCCAAAAACATGTGTGACTGCTGTCCCCCCAGTCACAGAGGATGAAGAGGCCGTGGATGCACAAGATGGGGAAGACGGTGGTTGGCCCGGCCCGCTAGGCCACATTGTAGCACAGTGAGCTTCCCACTAGTGTTGAGCCACCCCCGTAGTGTTCGAGTTCGGTTCGTCGAACACCCTTGTGTTCGCCGAACTGTTCGTCGAACTGTTCGTCGAACACCTTCGAACACCGTTAAAACCAATGGCAGGCAAACAAAAACACATAGAAACACATAGAAAACACCTTCAAAGGTGTCCAAAAGCTGACAAACTGCTCAGAAGACACAACTAACACATGGAAAAGTGACAAGTACATATAGTCATGCGAAAATAAAAGAGGTGGAGGAGTAAAAGGAGGGGGAGACACAGATATAGGCATGTCATGCCCTTCTAAAATCCAAAAAGTGAGAAGCCGACACGGCCATTCCGTTCCTGCCCGTGCCACCTCTGTGTCGCCGGGTTTGTGCCAGAGCCGCGGTGGACACTGACGGCCAGCCCCCCTATCCCAATACTGGTGCCTGTCCGCCGGTGGGTCGAGGCCCCCCACGGTGGGGGGGGGATAACATCTGCAGAAGAAAGACCATCTTCCAGCCAAACTAAGATGTCGACTTCTTTTCGTGGACAATGTGATACGATCCCATTCTTACGGACACGCCCATCACTACAAATTCTAAATGAGGCACAAAAACAGCAGGTGCTTCAACGGATATCAAGTGCTCCTTCAAGTGGGCTCTACATCACCTCAATTTCAAGATCACAAATACTCCAGTCCTCAGAGGTGTCACCCCAATCGCACTTGCTTCCTCACAGCTCCCAAGTCTCCAGCTGCCCGTCTGAGTATGGGGTAGCACAGATGGTTGAGTCTGCACAGCTGTTTACTCATACTATAGCCTGGGAAACAGAGGTCTGCTCCAGAGCTTCTGTTAATCCAGATGAGGAAATGATCTGATCTGATGCCCAGAATCTTTATAAGTCGGATCCAGGACCAGATGAAGAAGGTTCTGAGCATAATGTAGACCCTTGTTCCCAAACTGTAACTCCTGTTGGTGGAGACAATGATGAAGACGATGATGAGACTCAAATACCTGATTGGAGCGACAACTTGACTTTTCGGTCAGGGCAGGAAGAGGTTGGCTCTGAGGACGACGGGTGTGATAACACACAGGGTGATGATGACGAGGTTGGAGATCCCACTTACTGTCAACCCACAGTCAGCCAGTCGATGAGGTCAGCAGAGGAGGTGGAGGAGGATGTGACTAGCCCTGGGGATGGGGATGACTCGGTACCCGGGCATTTGCCTGGCCTTGGGGATGTCGCGGTGGTCGGCTCCCTGGCCCGTACCCTGGGGTCTCTCTTTAAAAGGGTGGATAATTGTTAATTTTATAAGAGTTCATGATGCCTCCTGTGGTATCTGGTGACAAGCACCAGCGCTGCAGCAGTCCACTGAGGCCGGTGATAAGGCAGCTCGATGGTATAGCTCCCCACAGGTGGACCTAGGTCTCAGGGCAGCGTATGCAGGGGGAATGTAGGACAGGCGAGACCCAGCTGGGTCAGAGCAAGAACGGGAACGGACACGGTAGTCACTTCAGTTCCTTTTACTGGTGGAAATTCAGGCACATCCTGGAGCACTGTAGGGTGAAGGGTGCATATCAGGATCCTCCCCATTGAGCGGGTGTAGGGCCTCCTGTTTCTTGCCTCTGCGTAGTAAGTTTCTGACCTGCCTGGAGCTAGGCCTAACTTTGTCTCTGTCCTGCGCTGGCTGACCTTGTGGTAGGGCCTTCTCTTGGAGTTCACGCTCCCAGTATGCGGTGCCTAAGCGTCTCCTGGCTCTGTTACATATCAGCACCTTAGCGATCCTGGGACTTGTAGTTCTCCAGGGATTCCGGTTATGCCTTACTGGGTCATAGAGATACCGGTAAGCTCGGATCCTGTGTCCGGTAAATGCTTCGGGGTGAGCTGGTTAAGCTCCTCTGCCCCTTATGTACTAACTCGCCACTCGCCTTCGGCCTACTCGGGCCCTCACTAGGCTATACACACTAACGGCAGCTTGCCGCGCTTCACTGATCTTATGGCACCAGCACACCTTAAGCTCTATCTGGGCTCCCTGAATCTAGCAAGCAGGAGCCTCGTGCTCCACTGCTGAACTATTAACTGCGTTCTCTAGACTAGACTGAGCTCCACTGCAGACTGACCTCCCTTAGGCTTCTCTACTGCAGGAACTCTTCAGAGGAACTGAACTGCCTAGCTCCACCTTCCCTATTTATATCCCTAACGGGCTCCCTCTGCTGGTCTGATGTGGAAGGTGGAGATGTGTGAATGTTTATCGGGGCCTCTTGTGGAGGATTCCATCAATGCACTCTTCTAGGATCTGTGATACCAAGCACAGCGGGGCATCACAGATGCTATTGACGACAAGGTTAGGTTGCGCCTTCCTGAACAGAGACGGAGTACTGGAAGCACGTCAACAACTGCATCCTCAACCACAACTCTGCCTCTGACCACAAGTCGTAGTGGCTCTTCAGGTCACATGGGCTCTAAGTCTTGCATAGCCTGGGCATTTATTCAGATCAATAAGGATGACCCAACTCGTGTTATCTGTAATATTTGTCAGCAAAAGCTAAGTAGAGGCCAAAAAATCCATAGTTTGAGTACTTCATGCATGTACCGTCACATGGATATGAAGCATAAGTTGCAGTGGGAAGCTCACTGTGCTACAATGCGGCCTAGCCGACTGGGCCAAACACCGTCTGCCCCATCTTGTGCATCCGCAGCCTCTTCATCCTCTGTGACTGGGGGGACAGCAGTCACACATGTTTTTGGACGCAGACCTGCCACCTCTTTACCCGCAACAGCCAGTGTGATTGGCAGGTCGTCAGTTCATTGGGAAGTGGAAACACCTGCTAGTGTTGAGCGCTCTCCGACATCGAGAGCACCACCTTTGGATCAAGGCAACATAACACGTCCGCCTGCATCTTCCTCACAGACCGGCAGTTTGCCGGGGACACCCTTCTCAACACCGTCTAAGCACAACAGCCAGCCCTCGGTCCCTCAGATGTGGAAAAGTAAAAGACCATTTCCTCCTAGCCATGAGAAAGCTAAGAGGTTGAATTTCACCATCTGCAGGCTGTTGGCTACAGAAATGCTGCCTTTCACCTGGAGGACACAGAGGATTTTCAAGACCTTATGTCCGTCACAGTGCCCCAGTACCAGATGCCCAGTCGGCACTACTTCTCAAAGAAAGGTGTGCCTGCGCTCCACTAGCATGTCGCACACAACATCACCGCTTCTTTGAGAAACTCTGTGTGTGACAGGGTGCACTTCACCACAGACACTTGGACGAGAAGGCATGGACAGGGGCGTTACATGTCGCTGACTGGGCACTGGGTAACTATGGTGACAGCAGGACAAGGGGCTGCTGTCCAAGTCTTACCGTCCCCACGAGTTGTGCGTCAAACCTCTTTATCTCGAAGTTCCTCCACTGCTTCTGCCTTCTCAACCTCCTCTTGGTCCTCCACCTGCACCCAAAACCTGTCAGGTAATGCCACCTGCTTTCTAACTGCACAGAAGGAATCCTGCACACCTCCTTACTATGCTGGCAGCAGGGCTCAACGGCATCAGTGTTTACTTTGAAATGTCTGGGAAATGTGAGTCACACAGCTGAGGAGTTGTGGTCAGCTCTGGAGACCCAGTTTCATGAAAGGTTGTCTCCACTGGACCTGCAACCAGGGAAGGCCATGTGCGACAATGCTGCAAACCTGGGTGAGGCACTTCGCCGGGGCAATGTCACACACGTGCCTTGTATGGCTCACGTGTTGAACCTGGTTGTCCAGCAATTTTTAGCCCACTATCCCGGACTAGATGGCCTTCTGCAGAGGGCACGGTCGCTGTGTGCTCACTTCCGCCGTTCGCATTCCGCAGTTCAACGACTTACATCTCTACAGAAGTCGTTGGGCCTGCCAGTTCACCGGCTGAAATGCGATGTGCCGACACGGTGGAATTCAACTCTGCACATGTTGCAGCGACTGTGGCAGCACCGACAAGCCCTGCTGCAATACGTTCTGACGTATAGCCTGGGCCAACGAGATCCAGAGGTGGGGCAAATCACGCTGCAGGAGTGGTCTCAGATCAGGGACCTATGACGTTGACGCGCCCCCTGGGCCATGGGTTACCCTGAGCCAGGCCGGTAGACGCTGGGGGTTGTAGTCACTGTGGCGGTGACCCACTCCGTGACCCAGGGCGGTCAATCCAAGGGTAATTTGTATATATGGATTTTATAATGTCTGACTACGCCACCTGTGGAGTGCGGCCAAAGGGGCCGTCGCTGCGGAACAGTCCTCTGAAGCTGGTGGTTTTGCAGCAATGGTATTATTACTCACCACAGGAAGAGTGTAGCTTCAGGGCAGTGTGGGTGGATGATGGTGGTTGTAGTGCAGGGAGTCAGTAATGAACACAGAGTCCATGTGATGCCGTCTCAAGATATTACTCACAGTTGTTGTAGTCCAGATTACAGGTAGCAGAGCAATCTCCCCCGTCGTGCTGTGCATACTCAGTGAGGGGCTCAGTCCACCCCCAGATAGCTCTGGAGTACTTAGCAGGACCCCCTTCTGTGTGTCCTTTCTCTGGCCTTCTCCCTGCACTTCACACCCAGTGACACTTCTATCCGGTATCCTCGGGCCTTGGCGGGTGACGTGTGTTCCGTCCCCTGGGTCCTATGTGGCTACCTTCTTAGTGAGACTGGTGTGGACTTTGGCTTGCAGTACATGAAATGCAGCAGCCTCCGGTTTCTAGTTGAGCCTTGCTGTTTCTCCACTAGTTGAGGGACCGGTTCCCCTTATCTGGCCTGACCCCTCTACCTCCTGGTAGCAGCGGGAGTACGGGTGGCCTTCTGCACGGCCCGTAGCCGTAGGGTCCCTTCGGTTCCTGGAGCCTTCCAGCTCCCACTCCTCTCTTCTCTCCTTCAGTCCTGGGCCTCCCAGGCTAGGCCCGCCTCCGGAGCAGAGCTCATGCCTAGTCTCTCCTCCTGTCACTTTTCCTCCTCTGTCTGGCTTGCTCTTTCTAAGATGGCTTCCTATTTATACTCTCCTTGTCATGTGCTCCCCTAAGCTGCTCCCCTAAGCACCCACTACATAGGACCCTCAAACCAGCTAGGGACCTGGGACTGTGCTCTCCCTTAGGAGCAATCTCGCCCTACCCCCACTGCGGGTATGTGTTGGATGCAGGAGTCAGGGTCCCGAGCCATACGCCTTCCTTACCTGAGGGTGAGATACCACACCTCTGGGTGAGATGCAGTAACTCTGAGGCGACTGAACCCTCAGGGGCGCCACACACCCTTCTGCACAGTTTTGAAATGGCGATGAAGATGTTTAGTGCTGACGACGATGCCATTATCAGCATGACTATTCCGGTGATTTACATGCTGGAGCACACATTAAACAGAATTCAGAGTCAGGTGGTGGGACAAGAGGAGGTGGAGGAAGTAGAGGAGGAGTCGTATGCGGAAGGGATAACATCTCCAAGATCCAGATGGTTGGCAGCACCAAGGCGGCAGGCATGGGAGGGTGGGGGAGAGGGATTAACCAGGGCGCATGGTAGCAGCCAAACTGTTGAGGAAGGTGCAGGAGCCGAGGAAGAAGTGGAGGACGAACTGGCGATGGGAATGGAAGACTCATCAGATGAGGGAGACCTTGATCACATTTCTGTTGTGCAAGGTTGGAGGGAGAGGGCAGAGGAAGGAAGCATGATTCTTACCTCGCTACCAACACAACAAGGACTTGGTGCTTCTGGATGCGCAAGACACATGAGTGCCTTCTTGCTGCACTACCTGCAACATGACCCCCGGATTGTCAGAATTCGAAGTAATCCCGACTACTGGGTTGCCACACTCTTAGATCCCCGGTACAAAAGTATATTTGCCGAAATAATTCCTGCCATAAAAAGGTATTGACGAATGCAGGAGTATCTGCAGAAGCTGTTGCAGAATCTTACATGTGCTTTTCCACAAAACACCAGTGGTGCACGTAGTGAATCTCACAGTTCTAACTTGCCAACGGTGGGACTGCCGAGTCTTCATCACTCAAACAGTAACAGTAACACAGTATCTGCTGGTAACAGCAATTTTGTGGAATCGTTTCACCACTTTTTTAGACCATCCTTTGCAAGGCCGCAGGAGACAAGAAGTCTGACACATAGTCAATGTCTAGAGAGGATGGTACAGGAGAATCTCCAAGTGAACATCGAAGCCATGACTGTGTCACTGGACCCTTGCTCATTTTGGTATTCCAATCTGGAATAATCGCCGGAGCTCGCCACTCACGCCTTGGAGATCTTGTCATGCCATGCAACCAGCGTTCTCTCTGAACGTGTGTTCAGCGCTGCTGGTGGTGTGCTGACAGATAAGCGCACGCGGCTGTCCACTGAGAATGTAGACAGACTCACGTTCATAAAGATGAACAAATCATGGATTCGCAAGGACATTTCTACCCCTGTGTCATCCTTGGGAGACTAAAAGCTTGGGGATTTGGTAAAATCACCTCACCAACCGTTTTAAGCAACAGTGGGGCAATTGATGCCACTTAACCCTAGAACGCATGACCATAAAAATCTACACTTTCACATACCTGGGGCCCTTTAGGCCCGTGTGCAAATAACATGGAATAACTCAAACTCAAATGACAAACAACTATATACATGAAGAATACCTAGAGTTTCAAAATTCTAACTAAAGTAATCTTGCCGAAAATAGAAAACAATTAACTGGGCGGGCCTGCAAGGCCACAGGTATGCGTTCTAGGGTTAAGTGGTGTCTGTGCCACAATTTTGGGAGTCCCCTTGCTGTGTCTTACGTGACGTTGGCATCGTCAATTCCAGGTGGGTTGGGTCGCACCCCCCCCCATTTTAACTGTAAGAAACTACATACACTATGGCTTGGGGTAACACAGATGGTTGAGTCTGAAGAGCTGTTTACTCAGAGGTCTGCTCCAAATCTTCAGTGTCTGCTAGTCAGCGTAGAATTTTTAACTGCATCTAGCCTAGGTAATACTTTGGGCGTAGTAGCCCAGCTGCGAAGCAAGCTGCACCGCCTGTGTATCTAATAAGAATTTTTAAATGAATCTAGCCTAGGCAGACTGTGGGGACCCCCAACCAAACCCAGACGCTCAGCCCCCCTACCGCCCCCCTTTCATGGACAATACAATAATGTAACTCTTACAACTGGATGGGTGAGGATCGGTCACAGCTTTATTAACTCTTTATACTCATTCCATTAGAAAGGCATTTTATTTCTAAAATAATTCAGCTTGTTGCAGCATGCCCTGGGTCCCCACTCCGGCAAGTTGGCCAGCAAGTGTAACTCTCCAACATGTCCTTTCTATTTCCGGGCCACGGAGGATCCAGCGTACTCGTATGCAGGACTCTGACCCCCACCCATCACTCTTAACGCTTGTTCCACTCCGTCCTGGAGTCCTGACAGGAATATGTCCAGTCCAATATCTATAAAGTGAACACCGTCGGGCCGTATGAGGCCTGCTTTATCTCCTTCCAGTTGTCGGTGTCGTATCACTACACTGCCTCTGTCTCTTCTAAATTTTGCCATCCGAATATTTATTACCCGCCTTGTCCATTCGATGGCCGTGATGTCTCGCGCACCTTGCCATACCGCTATCGGCACAATCTCTGACCATACTATAGCTAATTTTGTGAAAAATTCTCTGAAGCGCTCAGTGTCTAGTTTCATTATTGCCATTAGTTATGCGCTCTTGTGATGACCTAGGTTGTTTCCCCCGGCCTGTATAACTAAGATGACCAGACCTCTTGCCTCTCTCCCTACCTTGATTACCTCCATTAGTACCTGTGGCCATAGCAGGCCTCTAATACCTCTCCAGTTGAAATATGTGTTATGAAACTCTAATTTCCTCCCGCCTGGGCGGACTTTCGCCCTTTTTTGTGCCCAATATATATACGAGTGGCCTATCACTCACACTGTTGGCTTAGCGTCACCTGTAAAAGAAACAAACCACGTTAGGATAACAAGTCCGGTCTTATGTATCTCGCCAAACACGTGGATCGCCATCTCCCTATCCTCTGAACTTCCGTTTCTGACAGTCCTGCTCTTGCTGCTTCCGTGGCCGCACCTATGCGGAATGAGTGTGTCCCGTAATCTTTGGGGTGGTTCCCTGCCGATGTTATGCATTTATTAAATATAGCTTGGAACAGGTATCTTGATAATGGCGTTCCATCAATGTGTGATAGGAAGAAATTACTTTGTGATCTGATGGTTAGATATGTTTTTACTATTGTTACCCGACTCAGTGTACCATTTGTGGGTTGTAGAAGTACCCAAGTACCCCTGCCCGCTGGAACCGTTTTCGATTGGTGTATGCGTAGACATATTGCATTATTGGCTATGACTACGTCCTGGTGTAATAAGCCTCCACTGGTGGTAATTTTGGATTGAGGGACTAATTCGCTTATACATAGCGCCCCGAAGAAGGCGACCACAAATGCAGTAGACATTAGTGTTGCTTCAAATTGTGAGTGTCATGTTAATGGTGTTAGGGATATGATGTGAGAAATCAGTTTTAGTGACACGGGACGGGACGTCTACATTCCTGACTTGGCTGACCCCTTTTCCACCCTTTTATGGATTGTCTGATGATGAATCTTTGTCACATCTCCCCAATTCAGTAGTTGGAAGTGAAATGCTACTCCGGTCAGACACCACTGCGCTGACGCTCCTGATATGGCCCTCATCATTAGCTGGTGGAGAAATTCTATGGTGACTTGTGATCTGGCTTGTTCACATTGGTCAACCCGTCTGCCTGCTACTAGTCGTGTCCACTCTTCCCATGCCTTACCGTATGCTTGCCACGTTGACGGGGCAACTGACGCTCTGATTAATGGCATCAACTATTCGCCACTAGATCCCATAGGGAGGGTGGGCAACTGTTGCCCGATGGGTGGGCGTTGTGGAAGAGCTCTGTGAAAATCTGCCAATTGAATTGTTATAAAGCGTTAGCAGCAGCTTTATACCCCTCAGCATAGTGGCTAGCGCGGACCCATACATTGTGTTTTAGGCACAGGAATGCTAGCCTGCGTAGTAGGCCTAGCACTGGAAGAGACGATGATGCCATCTTATTAATGCAGTGCGCTAGGCTGGTGTTTTGTGTTATGAAGCGTATATTTTTGTTAGCCAGGCGCGCGTCCCATATTTCTATTGCTACCACTATTGGGAAAAATTATTTTCAGGGCTAGATGCAGCTAAAAATTATTATTAATTTCAAAGCTGGTGGAGCTTGGTATAGATGGCCTAATACAATGAGTCCCACACACTGCTAGAAGCCCAAATATTTTTTCAGAGCTAGATGCAGATAAAAATTATTTTTAGTTTGCAACCTGATGGAGGTCAGTATAGATGAACTAATAGACCCAGTCCCTCACACTGCTAGAAGCCCAAATATTTTTTCAGAGCTAGATGCAGAAAAAAATTGTATTCAATTTGTAGCCTGATGGAGGTCAGTATAGATGGACTAATAGAACAAGTCCTAATCACTGCTAGAAGCCCAAATATTTTTTCAGAGCTAGATGCAGAAAAAAATGATATTCAATTTGTAACCTGATGGAGGTCAGTATAGATGGACTAATAGACCAAGTCCCACACACTGCTAGAAGCCCAAATACTTTTTCAGAGCTAGATGCAGATAAAAATTATTTTTAATTTGCAACCTGATGGAGATCAGTATAGATGGACTAATAGACCAAGTCCCACACACTGCTAGAAGCCCAAATATTTTTTCAGAGCTAGATGCAGATAAAAATTATTTTTAATTTGCAACCTGATGGAGGTCAGTGTAGATGGACTAATAGACCAAGTCACACACACTGCTAGAAGCCCAAATATTTTTTCAGAAGTAGATGCAGAAAAAAATTATATTTAATTTGCAACCTGATGGAGGTCAGTATAGATGGACTAATAGAACAAGTCCCACACACTGCTTGAAGCCCAAATTTTTTTTCTGAGGTAGATGCAGAAAAAAATGATATTCAGTTTGCAACCTGATGGAGATCAGTATAGATGGACTAATAGAACAAGTCCCACACACAGCTAGAAGCCCAAATATTTTTTCAGAGCTAGATTCAGATAAAAATTATTTTTAGTTTGCTACCTGATGGAGATCAGTATAGATGGACTAATACAGGGTTCCCCAACTCCAGTCCTCAAGGCCCACCAACAGGTCATGTTTTCAGGATTTCCTTAGTATTACACAGGTGATAATTCCATCACCTGCACAGGCAATAATTCCATCACCTGTGCAATATTAAGGAAATCCTGAAAACATGACCTGTTGGTGGGCCTTGAGGACTGGAGTTGGGGAACCCTGGACTAATAGACCAAGTCCAACACACTGCTAGAAGCCCAAACATTTTTTCAGAAGTAGATGCAGAAAAAAATGATATTCAATTTGCAACCTGATGGAGGTCAGTATAGATGGACTAATAGAACAAGTCCCACACACTGCTAGAAGCCCAAATATTTTTTCATAGCAAGATGCAGAATAAAATTATATTGAATTTGCAACCTGGTGTAGGTTAGTATAGATGGACTAATAGAACAAGTCCCACACACTGCTAGAAGCCCAAATATTTTTTCAGAGCTAGATGCAGATAAAAATTATTTTTAATTTGCAACCTGATGGAGGTCAGTGTAGATGGACTAATAGACCAAGTCCCACACACTGCTAGAAGCCCAAATATTTTTTCAGAAGTAGATGCAGAAAAAAATTATATTCAATTTGCAACCTGATGGAGGTCAGTATAGATGGACTAATAGAACAAGTCCCACACACAGCTAGAAGACCAAATATTTTTTCAGAGCTAGATGCAGATAAAAATTATTTTTAATTTGCAACCTGATGGAGATCAGTATAGATGGACTAATAGACCAAGTCCCGCACACTGCTAGAAGCCCAAATATTTTTTCAGAAGTAGATGCAGAAAAAAATGATATTCAATTTGCAACCTGATGGAGGTCAGTATAGATGGACTAATAGAACAAGTCCCACACACTGCTAGAAGCCCAAATATTTTTTCAGAGCTAGATGCAGAATAAAATTATATTGAATTTGCAACCTGGTGTAGGTTAGTGTAGATGGACTAATAGAACAAGTCCCACACACTGCTAGAAGCCCAAATATTTTTTCAGAGCTAGATGCAGAAAAAAATGATATTCAATTTGCAACCTGATGGAGGTCAGTATAGATGGACTAATAGACCAAGTCCCACACACTGCTAGAAGCCCAAATACTTTTTCAGAGCTAGATGCAGATAAAAATTATTTTTAATTTGCAACCTGATGGAGATCAGTATAGATGGACTAATAGACCAAGTCCCACACACTGCTAGAAGCCCAAATGTTTTTTCAGAGCTAGATGCAAATAAAAATTATTTTTAATTTGCAACCTGATGGAGGTCAGTGTAGATGGACTAATAGACCAAGTCCCACACACTGCTAGAAGCCCAAATATTTTTTCAGAAGTAGATGCAGAAAAAAATTATATTCAATTTGCAACCTGATGGAGGTCAGTATAGATGGACTAATAGAACAAGTCCCACACACTGCTAGAAGCCCAAATTTTTTTTCTGAGGTAGATGTAGAAAAAAATGATATTCAGTTTGCAACCGGATGGAGGTCAGTATAGATGGACTAATAGAACAAGTCCCACACACAGCTAGAAGCCCAAATATTTTTTCAGAGCTAGATGCAGATAAAAATTATTTTTAAATTGCAACCTGATGGAGATCAGTATAGATGGACTAATAGACCAAGTCCCACACACTGCTAGAAGCCCAAACATTTTTTCAGAAGTAGATGCAGAAAAAAATGATATTCAATTTGCAACCTGATGGAGGTCAGTATAGATGGACTAATAGAACAAGTCCCACACACTGCTAGAAGGCCAAATATTTTTTCAGAGCTAGATGCAGATAAAAATTATTTTTAATTTGCAACCTGATGGAGATCAGTATAGATGGACTAATCGACCAAGTCCCACACACTGCTAGAAGGCCAAATATTTTTTCAGAGCTAGATGCAGACAAAAAATTATTTTTAATTTGCAACCTGATGGAGGTCAGTATAGATGGACTAATTGAGAAAGTCCCACACACTGCTAGAAGGCCAAATATTTTTTCAGAGCTAGATGCAGATATAAATTATTTTTAATTTGCAACCTGATGGAGGTCAGTATAGATGGACTAATAGAGAAAGTCCCACACACTGCTAGAAGGCCAAATATTTTTTCAGAGCTAGATGCAGAAAAAAATTATATTCAGTTTGCAACCTGATGGACGTCAGTATAGATGGACTAATAGAACAAGTCCCACACACAGCTAGAAGCCCAAATATTTTTTCAGAGCTAGATGCAGATAAAAATTATTTTTAATTTGCAACCTGATGGAGATCAGTATAGATGGACTAATAGACCAAGTCCCACACACTGCTAGAAGCCCAAACATTTTTTCAGAAGTAGGTGCAGAAAAAAATGAAATTCAATTTGCAACCTGATGGAGGTCAGTATAGATGGACTAATAGAACAAGTCCCACACACTGCTAGAAGGCCAAATATTTTTTCAGAGGTAGATGCAGATAAAAATTATTTTTAATTTGCAGCCTGATGGAGGTCAGTATAGATGGACTAATAGAGAAATTCCCACACACTGCTAGAAGGCCAAATATTTTTTCAGAGCTAGATGCAGACAAAAAATTATTTTTAATTTGTAACCTGATGGAGGTCAGTATAGATGGACTAATAAACCAAGTCCCACACACTGCTAGAAGGCCAAATATGTTTTCAGAGCTAGATGCAGATATAAATTATTTTTAATTTGCAACCTGATGGAGGTCAGTATAGATGGACTAATAGAGAAAGTCCCACACACTGCTAGAAGGCCAAATATTTTTTCAGAGCTAGATGCAGAAAAAAATTATATTCAGTTTGCAACCTGATGGAGGTCAGTATAGATGGATTAATAGAACAAGTCCCACACACAGCTAGAAGGCCAAATATTTTTTCAAAGGTAGATGCAGATAAAAATTATTTTTAATTTGCAGCCTGATGGAGGTCAGTATAGATGGACTAATAGAGAAAGTCCCACACACTGCTAGAAGGCCAAATATTTTTTCAGAGCTAGATGCAGACAAAAAATTATTTTGAATTTGCAACGTGATGGAGGTCAGTATATATGGACTAATAGAACAAGTCCCACACACAGCTAAAAGCCCAAATATTTTTTCAGAGCTAGATGCAGATAAAAATTATTTTTAATTTGCAACCTGATGGAGATCAGTATAGATGGACTAATAGACCAAGTCCCACACACTGCTAGAAGCCCAAACATTTTTTCAGAAGTAGATGCAGAAAAAAATGAAATTCAATTTGCAACCTGATGGAGGTCAGTATAGATGGACTCATAGAACAAGTCCCACACACTGCTAGAAGGCCAAATATTTTTTCAGAGGTAAATGCAGATAAAAATTATTTTTAATTTGCAGCCTGATGGAGGTCAGTATAGATGGACTAATAGAGAAGGTCCCACACACTGCTAGAAGGCCAAATATTTTTTCAGAGCTAGATGCAGACAAAAAATTATTTTTAATTTGTAACCTGATGGAGGTCAGTATAGATGGACTAATAGACCAAATCCAACACACTGCTAGAAGGCCAAATATTTTTTCAGAGCTAGATGCAGATATAAATTATTTTTAATTTGCAACCTGATGGAGGTCAGTATAGATGGACTAATAGAGAAAGTCCCACACACTGCTAGAAGGCCAAATATTTTTTCAGAGCTTGATGCAGAAAAAAATTATATTCAGTTTGCAACCTGATGGAGGTCAGTATAGATGGATTAATAGAACAAGTCCCACACACAGCTAGAAGGCCAAATATTTTTTCAGAGGTAGATGCAGATAAAAATTATTTTTAATTTGCAGCCTGATGGAGGTCAGTATAGATGGACTAATAGAGAAAGTCCCACACACTGCTAGAAGGCCAAATATTTTTTCAGAGCTAGATACAGACAAAAAATTATTTTGAATTTGCAACGTGATGGAGGTCAGTATATATGGACTAATAGAACAAGTCCCACACACAGCTAGAAGCCCAAATATTTTTTCAGAGCTAGATGCAGATGAATATTATTTTTAATTTGCAACCTGATGGAGATCAGTATAGACGGACTAATAGACCAAGTCCCACACACTGCTAGAAGCCCAAACATTTTTTCAGAAGTAGATGCAGAAAAAAATGAAATTCAATTTGCAACCTGATGGAGGTCAGTATAGATGGACTAATAGAACAAGTCCCACACACTGCTAGAAGGCCAAATATTTTTTCAGAGGTAGATGCAGATAAAAATTATTTTTAATTTGCAGCCTGATGGAGGTCAGTATAGATGGACTAATAGAGAAAGTCCCACACACTGCTAGAAGGCCAAATATTTTTTCAGAGCTAGATGCAGACAAAAAATTATTTTTAATTTGTAACCTGATGGAGGTCAGTATAGATGGACTAATAGACCAAGTCCCACACACTGCTAGAAGGCCAAATATTTTTTCAGAGCTAGATGCAGATATAAATTATTTTTAATTTGCAACCTGATGGAGGTCAGTATAGATGGACTAATAGAGAAAGTCCCACACACTGCTAGAAGGCCAAATATTTTTTCAGAGCTAGATGCAGAAAAAAATTATATTCAGTTTGCAACCTGATGGAGGTCAGTATAGATGGATTAATAGAACAAGTCCCACACACAGCTAGAAGGCCAAATATTTTTTCAGAGGTAGATGCAGATAAAAATTATTTTTAATTTGCAGCCTGATGGAGGTCAGTATAGATGGACTAGTAGAGAAAGTCCCACACACTGCTAGAAGGCCAAATATTTTTTCAGAGCTAGATGCAGACAAAAAATTATTTTGAATTTGCAACGTGATGGAGGTCAGTATTTATGGACTAATAGAACAAGTCCCACACACTGCTAGAAGCCCAAATATTTTTTCAGAGCTAGATGCAGAAAAAAATTATATTCAATTTGCAACCTGATGGAGGTCAGTATAGATGGACTAATAGAATGATGCTATGCCCAAAAGATTTTACTTCACTAGGTGCAGTAAAAAAATTGTTATTCTATACACAGGTGGTATGTCTTGCAACACAGATAGGCTACTCCACTGACTAACACACTCTGCAATAGGCCAAAAAGGATTAGCTTTGCTAGATTCAGCCAAATACTGTGAAAAAAACTTGCACAGCACTGGCACAGACCTGCCTGGCAAAAACTGATAGGAACTGATGTAACCTAGTCCTGAAAAGGACTGCAATTACAATTAGTCTTTACTCCCACAATCTATCTATTTAAGAGCACAGACCTGCCTGATAAAAGTCGTAGGAAATGCTGTAACCTAGTCCTTAAAAGGACTGCAATCACAACTATTCCCTACTCCAAAGCTATCTGTAGATTTGTGCGAAAATTGGCTTGAAATTAACAAGGTATAGCGCACACAGCAACAGCGGTGCCGTCTAACACGCAGCTGCAGCAGTGAGAAAATGGTGACGACAGGGAAAATGGCTGGGTCTTATAGGGCAAGGACATGTGACATACCATGCCAATGACACATGCCCTTGCTTGTGTGAAAAAAAGCACTTCGCTCCGTGTGTGCACTGCTGATAGGCTGACAGATTGCACCTCCCCACTGTAAATGCGGGAAAGAGAAAAAAAAATGGAGTTCTTCATTATTCCTGCAGAGATCCATCCCCTGCCCCTCCCCCCACCCCGCTGTACACTCAAACTGCATATTAACATTAATTTTCATCATTACTGAGAAAAAATCCAGTTATGATTTTGGTGCATGAACAGTTATCGAACATAACCTCGAACAGCCGAATTTTTCTCAAATCGTTCGTGTTCGCCGAACGGCTCGAACACCGCCCAAAACAGCTCGAATTTGAGATTGGCGAACAGTCGAGTAGAACAACGCTCATCTCTACTTCCCACTGCAACTTATGCTTTATATCCATGTGACGTTTCAAGCATGAAGTACTCAAACTATGGATTTTTTGGCCTCTACTTAGCTTTTGGTAACAAATATTACAGATAACACGAGTTGGGTCATCCTTATCGATCTGAAAAAATGCCCAGGCTATGCAAGGATTAGAGCCCATGCGACCTGAAGAGCCACCACGACTTGTGGTCAGAGGCAGAGTTGTGGTTGAGGATTCAGTTGTTGATGTGCTTCCAGTACTCCGTCTCTGTCCAAGAAGGCGCAACCTAACCTCGTCGTCAATAGCATCCTCCTCCACCTCCTCTGCTGACCTCATCGACTGGCTGACTGTGGGTTCACAGTAAGTGGGATCTCCAACCTCGTCATCATCACCCTGTGTGTTCTCACACCCGTCGTCCTCAGAGCCAACCTCTTCCTGCCCTGACCGAAAAGTCAAGTTGTCGTTCCAATCAGGTATCTGAGTCTCATCATCATCTTCATCATTGTCTCCATGAACAGGAGTTACAGTTTGGGAACGAGGGTCTACATTATGCTCAGAACCTTCTTCATCTGGTCCTGGATCCCACTCATAAAGATTCTGGGCATCAGTGCAGATCATTTCCACGTCTGGATTACCAGAAGCTCTGGAGCAGACCTCCATTTCCCAGGCTATAGTATGAGTAAACAGCTCTGCAGACTCAACCATCTGTTCTACCCCATACCCAGACCGGCAGTTGGAGACTTGGGATCTGTGAGGAAGCAAGTGCGATTGCTGTGACACCTCTGAGGACTGGAGTATTTGTGATGTTGTAGTTGAGGTGGAGGAGAGCCCACTTGAAGGAGCACTTGATATCCGTTGAAGCACCTGCTGTTTTTGTTCCTCATCTGGAATTTGTAGCGATGGGCGTGTCCGTAAGAAAGGGATCGTATCACATTGTCCATGAAAAGTAGACATCTTAATTTGGCTGGAAGATGATCTTTCTTCTGCAGATGTTACTGTTGCTTTAACACCTACCCCACGGACACAACCTTTTTTTCCCTTTCAAACACGCCTATTCCCCTTTCCACCAGCAGCAGGCATTTTGCACCTCATTTTGGTGGTTGACTAATTGACAACTCTGTAGTTGTTTGCACAAAAAAGAATGGATGGAAACTGAGCAGAGCTGATTGGCCAAACTGTGGTACTAGCCCAAAAGGATTGGCTGGGTTAGATGCAGTAAAACAATTTTATTAGATACACAGGTGGTGTAGCTTGGTACAGATGGGCTACTACATTGAGTAACAGACACTGCTACAGGCCCAAAAGTATTTACTGGACTAGATGCAGTAAAACATTGTTATTAAATGCAAAAATTGGGTAGCTTGGTACAGATGGGCTACTACAATGAGTAACAGACACTGCTACAGGCCCAAAAGTATTTACTTGGCTAGATGCAGTAAAAAATTGTTATTAAATACAAAGGTGGTGTAGCTTAGTACAGATGGGCTACTCCAATGAGAAACAGACACTGCTACAGGCCCAAAAGTATTTAGTGGGCTAGATGCAATAAAAAATTGTTATTAAATACAAAGGTGGTGTAGCTTGGTAAAGATGGGCTACTACATTGAGTAACAGACACTGCTACAGGCCCAAAAGTATTTACTGGGCTAGATGCAGTAAAAAATTGTTGTTAAATACAAAGGTGGTGTAGCTTGGTACAGATGGGCTACTACAATGAGTAACAGACACTGCAACAGGCCCAAAAGTATTTACTGGGCTAGATGCAGTAAAAAATTGTTATTAAATACAAAGGTGGTGTAGCTTGGTACAGATGGGCTACTACAATGAGTAACAGACACTGCTACTATGCCCAAAAGGTTTTACTTGGCTAGATGCAGTAAAAAATTGTTATTAAATGCAAAGGTGGTGTAGCTTGGTACAGATGGCCTACTACAATGATTAACAGACACTGCTACAGGCCCAAAAGTATTTACTGGGCTAGATGCAGTAAAAATTGTTATTAAATACAAAGGTGGTGTAGCTTTGTGCAGATGGGCTACTACAATGAGTAACAGACACTGCTACAGGCTCAAAAGTATTTACTGGGCTAGATGCAGTAAAAAATTGTTATTAAATACAAAGGTAGTGTAGCTTGGTACAGATGGGTTACTCAAATGAGTAACAGATACTGCTCCTATGCCCAAAAGGTTTTACTTGGCTAGGTGCAGTAAAAAAATGGTATTAGATACGAGGTGGTGTAGCTTGCAACACAGATAGGCTACTCCAATGACTAACACACACTGCTAGAGGCCCAAAAGGATTGGCTTAGCTAGATTTTGCCAAATGCTGCGAAAAACACTTGCACAGCACTGGCACAGACCTGCCTGGCAAAAAGTGCTAGGAACTGCTGTAACCTAGCCCTCAAAAGGGCTGCAATTACAACTAGTCCCTACTCCCTAAACCTATCTGTCTATTTAAGAGCAAATTCGCTTGCAATTCACACAGTTACAAAGTAT
Source organism: Phyllobates terribilis (assembly GCF_046119375.1). Lineage (NCBI taxonomy): Eukaryota > Metazoa > Chordata > Amphibia > Anura > Dendrobatidae > Phyllobates > Phyllobates terribilis. The sequence continues at coordinate 292,686,364 of NW_027362769.1, forward strand.
AGCGCCCACAGCAGCAGCGGTGCCGTCTAACACTCAGCTGCAGCAGTGAGAAAATGGTGAAGACGGGGAAAATGGCTGGGTCTTATAGGGCATGGACATGTGACATACACAGCCAATGACACATGCCCTTGCTTGTGTGAAAAAAAAGCAATTCGCTGCGTGTGTATGCTGCTGATAGGCTGACAGACTGTACCTCCCCACTGTAAATGCGGGAAAGAGAAAAAAAAAAAGGAGATCGGCATTATTTCTGCAGAGATCCATCCCCTGCCCCTCCCCCCAACCACTCTACACTGAAACTGTCTATTAACATTGATTAACAGTATTACTGTGAAAAAATCCAGTTACGATTTTGGTGCACGAACAGTTATTGAACATAACCTCGAACAGCCGGATTTTTTGCAAATCGTTCGGGTTCGTCGAACGGCTCGAACACTGCCCAAAACAGCTTGAATTTGAGATTGGCGAACAGTTCGAGTTGAACAGCGCTCATCTCTAGCCAGGAGCCTTGACCTCCTACACTGCTCTTCTGAGCAGGACTGACTGTTTCTAGATGGTTCCCATTCTTCTTATACTCTTTCTTACGGTGCTCCCCTGATATACTTCCTCCTCCCACACCCACTACATGGTTCCCCCTCTCTTGGTTCCCCCCCTTCCAACCAGGGACAGGGCTCAGCAGCCGATCAGTGCATCTTGCCCCTCCTGCTGTTCTGGAATGGTGTAGTGTTGGATGTAGGTGGGTAGGTCCCGGGTAGTACTCCCTCCTTACCAGAGAGTGGGGTACCACACCTCTGGGTGAGATGCAGTACCTCTGTGGCAACTGAACCCACAGGGGTGCCACAGGCTCATACTAGAGGGCTGTGTGTGGGCTCATACTGTGTCTAGTGGGCTGTGTGTGGGCTCATCCTATGTGTTGGGGGGCTGTGTGTGGGCTCATACTGTGTGTTGGGGGGCTGTAAGTGGGCTCATACTGTGTGTAGGGGACTGTGCGGGGGCTCATACTGTGTGTAGGGGGCTGTGCGGGGGCTCATACTGTGTGTAGGGAGATGTCAGCATACTTAATTCTGCTCAATATTAAGTCATACAATTAATATCATTTTTTTTATTATTTTGTTAATATTATCAATATTAATCAGAAATAATTTCAGCCTATTGGTGCGGCTTCCACAACAGTCACGGTCTCTCATGTGGCCCCTCGAGAAAATGAATCTTCCACCCCTGCTCTATTATATATAGCGCTATGTTATGTATAGGGCCGTATATGTTGGAAAAAAAATTCCGTTATTTTCCGTCTACAGATGTGACCAAAGCATCTGTGTGTTACTCACATGATCTTTCAAAGGGGATCATGTGACATGTCACGTGATACATCGGATACCTGGGGGGCCACGCCTTCTAAACTGGCTATTCTTAATCCACCCCTGTATGGGCTGTATTGTGTTGAGAAGGTTATGAGGATTTTATGGCAGCCACCATCCTGTTTTTTATTATTGTTTCCCCTATCCAATAATAGTTTTTCTCTGTCTTGGTAGACTCCATACTAAATAAGGAAGAAGTCACTGACTGTGGTGGCGCCTCCCCGGGCCGTGGCGATTGGTGACCCCCCTTCGCTGCCCCTTACTGACCAGTGATCCTGAAGTCCCCGGAAGGGTCCAATAGAGTGAAAGGGACGGCTGCTACAAGCTGTCCCATGGATACATAAACACCGGGACATTCCACCTTCCTCCCTTTCGTTGTTGGTCCCGGAGCTGAACGTCCCACCCACCCTCCCTGGTGTGAAGACTTCAAAAAGGAGAATCATAGACTTTTCAAGTCACAGCGGCCTGGAAATAGAAAGGACATGTTGAACAGTTACACTTGTTGGCCAACTTGCCGGTGTGGAGACACAGGGCATGCTGCAACAAGAGGAATTATTGTGGAATAAAATGCCTTTCTAATGGAATGAGTGTAAAGAGTTAATAAAGCTGTGACCGATCCTCACCCATCCAGTTGTAAGAGTTACATTATTGTATTGTTAAAGGGGGGAGAGCTTTAGGGGGGCTGAGCGTCGGGGTTTGGTTGGGGGTCCTCACAGTCATTTTTTGCACAATGGATTGCGTTCTTTTTAAAGACCAATATGAATAGTCCCTGTGCTTGAGTCTATTAAGCACAATTCTAGATAAGTGTCCTGAGATGAACAATTTCTTTTGATTCTAATCAACCAGGGGAGGAGTCCTGAGGAGATAATTTGCATATTCCCACTGCATTTTGGGGTAAGTGAAGAGTCTCCGCGAGCTCAAAGAACACTGGATTTTGGCTGTTGGAGCTGAAAAGAGGACATCGGTAAACCAGGGGAGGAGTCCTGAGGAGATAATTTGCATATTCCCACTGCATTTTGGGGTAAGTGAAGAGTCTCCGCGAGCTCAAAGAACACTGGATTTTGGCTGTTGGAGCTGAAAAGAGGACATCGGTAAACCAGGGGAGGAGCCCTGAGGAGATAATTTGCATATTCCCACTGCATTTTGGGGTAAGTGAAGAGTCTCCGCGAGCTCAAAGAACACTGGATTTTGGCTGTTGGAGCTGAAAAGAGGACATCGGTAAACCGCGCGCCTACCGGCACGCGCATTTTGAAGCTTTTTTTTTAAGCTTTTTTCACTGTTTTCAGAACATTAACAATAAGAACATGGAAGAGTCCAGGAGCCATTTGGTGAGCTGCATATCCTGCTACATGTTCACAGACTTGCCAGTGGAAAAGCCAAACTTCACATGCCAGAAATGCAAGCTTGTGTCCCTGTTGGAGGAAAAGTTGCGAAATCTAGAAGAGAGGTTAACTACCTTGAAAATCATTAAGGAAGGTGAAGAGTTCTTAGACAGAGCAGAATTATCTCTTCATGATTCAGAAAGAGAAGAAATTCGAACTGCACCTGACGAAACAGAGGAATGGAAGCATGTGACCCACAGAAGCAGGAGGATCGAGAGGCAGTCAGCACCCATACTGCTCAGGAACCAGTACCAGGCTCTCTCACAGGAGCACCATGAAGAAATACAGCAAGATAACACTTTTCCAGCAATGAATAACCTTGTAAGCCCTCAGAATCCTCCTGGATGGAGAAAGAAGAATGTTGTGAAGAAAAAACGGAGAGTGGTCGTCATGGGGGATTCCCTGTTAAGAGGAACAGAGGCCGCTATCTGCAGACCGGACATAACCTCAAGAGAAATGTGCTGTCTTCCAGGAGCAAAAATTAAAGATGTGTCTGACAGGATATCAAGACTCTTCAGACCTACAGATCACTACCCATTCCTGCTAATACATGTGGGGACAAATGACACCGCAAGAAAGGACCTGGAAACCATCTGCAGTGACTTTGAAGACTTAGGCAAGAAAGTGAAAGAATTGGGAGCGCAGGTGGTCTTCTCATCCATCCTCCCAGTGGATGACCATGGAACAATGAGGTGGAATAAGATTCTACAGGTGAACAACTGGCTACGTCGATGGTGCCGTCAACAAGGATTTGGATTTCTGGATCACGGAATGAATTACCTATACGATGGACTACTTGCTAGAGATGGGGTGCACCTTACGAAGACTGGAAAACATGTATTTGGAAGTCGCCTTGCTACACTCATCAGGAGAGCTTTAAACTAGAACAATGTGGGAAGGGAAGCAAAAGGCCAGAAAAAGCCATACAGCTGACAAATACTATTGAGATCTCTGGAAGTGGAAAGGAAGAACAAAGACAAAACAATTTAAATAATAAAAATATGGGAGGAAGAGAAACCAATCACAAACTAAAATGTTTTTATACAAATGCACAAAGCATGGGCAACAAACAAGGAGAATTGGAACTACTAATGCAGGAAAAGGAATATGATGTCATTGGAATCACTGAAACTTGGTGGGACGATACACATGATTGGAATAAAAGGCTAAAAGGATACAACTTATTTGCAAGAAACAGACTTGATAAACGAGGAGGAGGTGTTGCATTGTATGTTAGAAAAGCGTATATCTGCACAGAGATTGAAGCTTCAGAGACTGGGAGTTCTGTGGAAACTGTTTGGGTAAGAATACAAGGAGAGAACAACGGAAAGGACACCATTGTAGGCATTTACTACAGGCCACCTGGGCAAGCTGAAGATATGGATGAACTCTTTATGTATCAAATGACCAAGTTCTCCAAAAAATATGACGTAGTGGTCATGGGAGATTTCAACTATCCAGACATTTGTTGGGAATCTCTCTCAAGTAAAACTAACAGGTCAACCAAATTCTTATCCTCTCTTGCTGACAACTTTATCTTCCAAAAGGTAGGGGAGAAAACAAGGGCATCTGCTACTTTGGATCTAATCCTTATAAACAGGGAGGAAATGGTTGAGGAGGTAAAGGTGGCTGGGACCCTAGGAGGCAGCGATCATGCTATTATAGAATTTTGGATAACTAGAGGAGGAAGACATGTGAAGACTCAAACTTCAAGGTTAGATTTTAGAAAGGCAGATTTTAAGAGACTCAGAAAGAGAATAGGAGGGATCCAATGACTGGATGTCCTTAAGGACAAAAATGTCCAGGAAGGATGGGAAATTTTTAAAAATGAGATTCTCAAAGCACAATCGTTAACAATCCCGAAAAGTAGGAAGAATGGGAAGCATTTAAGGAAACCAGGATGGATGAACACAGAACTTAAACACATGCTAAAAAGAAAGAAAGAAATGTTTATTAAATGGAAAGAGGGAGGCATATCTAAAGAAGATTATAATGCAGTCTGCAGATCCTGCAGGGCACGTATCAGGTTAGCTAAAGCTGACAATGAATTAAGGCTTGCAAGAGATGTCAAAAGCAATAAAAAAGGATTTTGGGGGTATGTCAAAAGTAAAAGAAAAGTCAAAGATGCTATAGGATTTTTACAGGATGAAAATGGAGAAATGGTAAGAGAGGATGTTGAGAAGGCCGAACTTTTTAATTCCTATTTTGCATCTGTTTTCTCTCAGAAAGAAAATGTAACATCAACTGATCTTCACTGTCCTTTTAAAGGAATAGAGGAATCAAAGTTATCTGTAAACAGAAAGATTGTGAGGGAATATTTAGCTAACATAAATGAGTTCAAGTCTCCAGGTCCAGATGAATTACACCCCAGAGTACTGAAGGAGATCGTAGAAGAAATTTTAGAACCACTCTCCATAATCTTTGAAAATTCTTGGAGAACAGGAGAAGTCCCAGAAGACTGGAGAAGAGCAAATGTTGTTCCTATCTTCAAAAAGGGGAAGAAGGTGGACCCAGGGAACTATAGGCCGGTGAGTCTGACTTCTATACCAGGAAAGATCTTTGAACAAATTATTAAACAACATGTATGTAAGAACATGGATAAGAATGAAGTGATTAACCAGAGTCAGCATGGGTTTGTAACTAACAAGTCATGTCAGACTAACTTAATTTCCTTCTATGACAGAATCACTGACTGGGTGGATCAGGGAAATGCTGTAGATATAGTATATCTTGACTTCAGCAAAGCATTTGACAAAGTATCTCACACCATCCTTATTGAAAAAATGACCAAGTATGCAATGGACCAGGCAACTGTTAGGTGGATTCATAACTGGCTTAGTGATCGGACTCAAAGGGTGGTTGTAAATGGCTTCACATCCAGCTGGATGAATGTCTCAAGTGGGGTACCACAGGGCTCCGTCCTGGGACCTGTATTGTTCAACATCTTTATCAATGATTTAGATGAAGGAATTGAGGGTAAACTGATTAAATTTGCTGATGACACAAAGCTAGGAGGGATAGCTAATACTAGAGAAGAGAGAGAGAGGATTCAAAAAGACCTAAATAAACTGGAGCAGTGGGCAGCAACCAACAGAATGGTTTTTAACAGGGAAAAATGCAAAGTACTACATCTGGGCAATAAAAATGAAAAAAGCATATACAGAATGGGAGGAATAGAGCTAAGCAACAGTACATGTGAAAAAGACTTAGGTATACTAATAGATCATAGACTGAACATGAGTCAACAGTGTGATGCAGCAGCAAAAAAGGCAAATACAATTCTGGGATGTATTAACAGAAGCATACAGTCTAGATCACGTGAAGTCATTATCGGTCTTTACTCCTCTTTGGTCAGACCTCATCTGGAATACTGTGTACAGTTTTGGGCACCACATTTTAAAAAAGACATAGACAAACTGGAGCAAGTTCAGAGAAGAGCGACCAGAATGGTGACTGGTCTGCAAACCATGTCCTATGAGGAACGGTTGCAGGATTTGGGAATGTTTAGCTTGCAAAAAAGAAGACTGAGAGGAGACTTAATAGCTGTCTACAAATATGTCAAGGGCTGTCACATTGTAGAAGGATCATCTTTATTCTCATTTGCACAAGGAAAGACTAGAAGCAATGGGATGAAACTAAATGGGAGGAGACACAGATTAGATATTAGAAAAAACTTTTTGACAGTTAGGGTGATTAATGAGTGGAACAGGCTGCCACGAGAGGTGGTGAGTTCCCCTTCAATGGACGTCTTCAAACAGAGGCTGGACAGACATCTGTCTGAGATGATCTAGTGAATCCTGCTTTGAGCAGGGGGTTGGACCAGATGACCCAGGAGGTCCCTTCCAACTCTACCATTCTATGATTCTATGATTCAATTCTCCAACACTATTGTTGTTAATAACCTTTGGGGAATGACAGGAATGTGCCTCCAAAATGGCAATATTATCCGTTGGTTTCCTATATGAAAAAATATTGATTATTTTTGTATAACTGTCCCCTCTTAGTAAGACATCTAAATAGTTAATTTTTTGTGGATCAAGCACATTTGTAAACATTAGGTTAAATTAAATATTATTGATATATGTGATGAAATGTTCTGTTCTTTTTCTGTGAACATTCCAAATCATAATTAAATCGTCAATATAGCGTCCAAATACTCTATTTTATAGGAAAAGAGGATTGGTATTATTGAAACAATACTTTTCTTCCCATACTGCTACAACAATAATAGCTAAAGAGGGGGAAACCCCCTCCCCATACTGACTCCCCATTTCTAAAGGTAGCATTGTTTATCAAAAAGAAAATAATTGTGTGTTAATGAAAAAGACACTGCCAAAAGGATAAAGCGTTGGATTTCCACTGTGTATGTACTGAATTTATTTAAAAAATATTGTAAACTGGAAATTGCAATATTATGTGGAATGGAGGAATATAAATTTACCACGTCACAGGACGGCCACTTATAGGTAGAGTGCCAAGGTCATTGGAGGAGGGTGGACACCATCATTTTGGAGTCTCTGATATGTCCTGGCAGTGTACCTACAAGTGTCTGCAAGTAATGCTTGGGGATTATACCTTTCCCTTTAGAACCCTGAGTTATCCTCACTCTCCTGCTGTTAATCAGCACTTCCTTTTTGTGTCCTTAAATACACTCAGATCCTCAAAGAGTTTGCTGGTGATAGCATGTTATACCTATTCAGGCCTGGGATTCTAGTAGTCGACTAGAATTGCCTTGGAGTTTCTTTGTGTATTGTTGCTTTGCTTTCTCCAGTGTAATCTTGGAGCTAAGTGCATTCCCCTGTTTGTTTCCCCTGTGTGTTCTTTCGTTTTTAGTGGGGCTGACTTAGTGCTCACCACTCTCGCTCCCTTCCTAGGGCCTAGCCTTAGGATCAGCTAGGGCTAGGTTTCCTGCTAAGCGATAGGAGCAGAACCTATTTAGGATTGATAGGGGAGTTAATGTTTGTCGACAGTTCTGTTTAGGGGTCTCCACTCTCCCCTTCCCTAGTTTTAGGGCTCCCTTCCCTTTCCTCGTCATTATATGCGGGGTTCCCCCATTCCTAGCGTGACAAGTAGCCAACGATTGCAAAGTGTTGGTGCTGTTTGGCTGACAAAGGGAGCATTCTTTCTCTGTCAAACTCCTCACGTGTCTCCCGAGATCTCAATCTGCATAGGTGCCGCCTCCGCAGCCATTTTCCCAGTGTCCACCGCATAGAAAACATGGAAGTGCGGGGGCTTCAGATTTCACAAAATGTCAGCGGAGCCCCGCACCGCCGAGTATTGCCGAAGACCGTCAAACACCCCCACCTACCACCCTGGGACTCGCAGCATCTCCCTGCGTCGTCATATCTTTCAAACACCCCTTCCTTCAAGTGCAAGACTCGCAGCATCGCTCGCAGTATCGCCCGACTCCTGCCGCCGCCAGCCCCCTGATAAGTTACATTTGGTCTATAAGACGCACCCTAATTTTACCCCAAAATTTGGAGGAAAAAAAGTGAGTCTTATAGTCCGAAAAATACGGTAAGTAGATTTTGAAGAGTTAAAATTTTCAGGACTTTTTTAATTAGTATATTGATCTAAATATACCTTTAGTCTTCTTTGTGTGTGAAAATTAGTGATTTGCTTTTCACAACACCAGCTTTTAATGTATCACCACAAATTTCAGTCCTGATAGCCAAAACAAAAAAAATGAGGGACGGAACAAAGTTCTTGAACATTTTCTGATATGTGCATTTGTATTTATTGATTCATGAAATATTGGAGCTGTGTCAAGGCAGAAAAATGTATAAGCAGGAAGTTAGTATCCCCTTGTTGATGATTTTTTGCTATCTTTTAAAAATAATAAGCTTTTCCAGACCATTGTACCCCATAAAGGCACAAACACCTTGATAAAAGATTTTGTGAAATGTACAGGGTGGGCCATTTATATGGATACACCTAAATTAAATGGGAATGGTTGGTGATATCAACTTCCTGTTTGTGGCACATTAGTATATGGGAGGGGGGAACTTTTCCAGATGGGTGGTGACCATGGTGGCCACTTTGAAGTCAGCCATTTTGGATCCAACTTTATTTTTTTCAAAGGGAAGAGGGTCATGTGACACATCAAACTTTTTGAGAATTTCATAAGAAAAACAATGGTGTGCTTGGTTTTAACATAACTTTATTCTTTCGTGAGTTTTTTACAAGTTTATGATCACTTATAAAATGTGTTCAAAGTGCTGCCCATTGTGTTGGATTGTCAAAGCAACCCTCTTCTGCCACTCTTGACAAACTGATAGCAACACCGCAGAATAAATACTAGCACAGGCTTCCAGTATCCATTGTTTCAGATGCTGCACATCTCATATCTTCACAGCATAGACAATTGCCTTCAGATGACCCCAAACATAAAAGTTTAAGGGGATAAGATTGGGAGACCTTGGTGGCCATTCAACTGGCTCACGATGACCAATCCACTTTCCAGGAAACTGTTCATGTAGGAATGCTCGGACCTGACACCCATAATGTGGTGGTGCACCATCTTGTTGGAAAAGCTCAGGGAACGTGCCATCTTCAGTGGACAAAGAGGGCAACATATCATCATGTAGCAATTTCAGATATCCAGTGGCATTGAGGTTTCCATTGATGAAGAATGGCCCCACTATCTTTGTACCGCATATACCGCACCATACCATATAGATACGAGATGTGCAGCGTCTGAAACAACGGATACTGGAAGCCTGTGCTAGCATTTCTTCTGCGGTGTTGCTATCAGTGTGTCAAGAGTGGGAGAAGAGGGTTGCAGTGACAATCCAACACAATGGACAGCACTTTGAACACATTTTATAAATGGTCATAAACTTGTAAAAAACTTATGAAAGAATAAAGTTACATTAAAACAAATCACACCATTGTTTTTCTTATGACATTTTCAATAAGTTTGATGTGTCACCTGACCTTCTTCCCATTGAAAAAATAAAGTTGGATCCAAAATGGCTGTCTTCAAAGTGGCCGCCATGGTCACCACCCATGGGAAAAGTTTTCCCCCTCCCATATACTAATGTGCCACAAACAGGAAGTTGATATCACCAACCATTCCCATTTAATTTAGGTGCATCCATATAAATGGCCCACCCTGTATTTAGAAGAGAAATGCTTCCAATATTTTCATTCTAAAATTAATAAGATCAAAATCAATGGCAAGATTGTTTCTTATATGTATGCACATGTCAATGTATGTTATTATTAGTGTTGAGCCACCCCCGTAGTGTTCGAGTTCGGTTCGGTTCGTCGAACACCCGTCTGTTCGCCGAACTGTTCGTCGAACTGTTCGTCGAACACCTTCGAACACCGTTAAAACCAATGGCAGGCAAACAAAAACACATAGAAACACATAGAAAACACCTTCAAAGGTGTCCAAAAGCTGACAAACTGCTCAGAAGACATAACTAACACATGGAAAAGTGACAAGTACATATAGTCATGCGAAAATAAAAGAGGTGGAGGAGTAAAAGGAGGGGGAGACACAGATATAGGCATGTCATGCCCTTCTAAAATCCAAAAAGTGAGAAGCCGACACGGCCAGTCCGCTCCTGCCCGTGCCAACTCCGTGTCGCCGGGTTTGTGCCAGAGCCGCGGTGAACCCTGACGGCCAGCCCCCCTCTCCCAATACTGGTGCCTGTCCGCTGGTGGGTCGAGCGAGCCCCCCTGTGGTGGAGGCAGCTCTAAGCTTTTTAATTTAAATTGTCTCTCTAATTTGAATGAATACACTTTAAATCCATTTACAAGGATCTATTGGAGGGCAAGTCTCATGCCAGCAGCCGCGTAATTCCAGCTCCAGTAGCATCCACTAAAGCTGCTGCAGTTAAAAAGCTTTTATAAGGATCGAGCTCGGCTGTCCACCGCAAGGCATCCTACTGCCAGTCCCAGCCCCTATGCCTTGGGGTGCCTCCTGATGCTCTTCACTAAGTATCCCATGGTCCCGAAGCATTTGCTTTGAAAAAAATAAGTGTCTAAACTACAGGTGGTGCAGCTTGCTTAACAGCCGGGATAATCCGCTGACTAGCAGACACTGCTACTAGGCACAAAGTATTTCCTGGGCTAGATGCAGTTAAAAATTTGTAATTAGATACTCTCGTTGGATGCTGAGAAAGCATTCCATAGAGTCTGCTGGCACGCCATATATGATTCTCTTAAAAAGCTTGGGGTAGGGGTCTAGGGGACCCTTTTATAGCCCAAATCACGGCCCTGTATCGCAATACGTCACCTAGGCTGAAGATAAATGGAACTGTAGCACCCTGAGGGCTCGGTTGCTACAGACGTATTGCACCTCACCCAGAGGTGTGATATCTCACTCTCAGGTAAGGATGGAGTGTGGATCAGGACCCGACACCTGCATGCATTACACCACATTGCCGTGGGGCAGGGCGACCAATATGCCTCTGAGATGGGCACGACAGTCCCTGTCCCTGGCTGGAGTGGGGGGAGGGAACACTGAGGAAGGAGAACCCTGTAGTGCAGGAGCAGGGAGGAAGCAGTTCCTGGGTGCATTGAGAAGGGAGTATAAAAGGTGGGCACCATCTTAGTTCAGTGCAGAGAAGTCTGAGCAGAAGTGGCAGGGAGCAGGGGCTCTGCATGAGCTCTGCTCCGGAGGCGGGCCTAGTAACAGAGGCCCAGGCCTGGAAGAGGGAGAAGGAAGGAAGAGGAGCGGAGAAGGCTCCAGGAACGAGGAATGAAGGGATCCCAGGGGTGCGGACGGGCGAGTCGCCACCACACGCCCGAATCCACCTGCGTGGAGGGGTCAGGCCAAAGGGGGAGACCGGTCCCCGAACTAGTGGAGGCAGGAAACGACCCTCAGCTAGAAACCGGAGGCTCTGACATTTTATGTGGCGCAGCCCCTCGCTACACCCGCTAGGAAGGCACCACATAGGGTCAGGGAAACTGGCGCCAAGTTTACCAAGAGGAGGCCCGAGGCAGCCGGACAGAAGTGTTGGTAAGAAAGGCCAGACAAAGGACACACAAAGGACACACAAAGGGGGTCCTGTGAAGTGCTCCAAAGTTATCTGGGAGTTGTCTGAGCCCCTCACCTGGTGAGCACAGTACGACGTGGGCAGCCGTTACCTGCAGACGTGGTCTGGATAATAAGAACTGTGAGTAAAGGCCCTGAACTGCATCACTGACTCCTTGTCGTTACTGCTGCTGCCCTTGTACACTGCGTTCCAAATTATTATGCAAAAAGTGTTTAGGAGTGATAAGGGAAGAATTTGTTTGTTTGTCAGTTAAACTCATTGATGGTGATGTGTGTCAGGGCTCTTTTTATCACTGTAAGCAATTGCAGACACCTGTGCTAATTAGTTTGGCAGGTGTGTCCAATGAAAGGCAAGACTACTTAAGAAGGCTCTCTCACATTATTAAGCAGCCTACATTTTCTGCCAAAATGGGAAAGAAAAAGGATGTGTCGGCTGCTGAGAAGCAACAAATTGTGGAGTGTTTAGGTCAAGGCATGACTACAATCAACATTGTGCGATGATCAGGATGAAGTGTCTTGGCAATCAAGAAGTATGTAGCTGATTCACAGTACACACGTGTGCGTGCTGATAAGGGCAAATTGAGGACTCTTTCCTACAGGCAATTACGTCAGGTTGAAAGAGCAGTGGCAAAAAAGCCTTGTCATAGCAGCAGACAAGTTTTTGAAGCTGCTTGTGCCTCCAACGTCCCCCGAACAACAAGATGCAGGGTCCTTCAGAGGTTTGCAGCTGTGCATACGCCATCCTGTCGACCTCCTCTATCCACTTCACACAAGCAGAAACGGCTCCAGTGGGCCAAACATTACATGAAGACTGATTTCAAAACTGTTTTGTTCACGGATGAGTGCCGTGCAGCGCTCGATGGTCCAGATGGATGGAGTGGAGGATGGCTGGTTGATGGACACCCCACGCAAACACGGCTACAGGGCCAACAAGGAGGAGGTGGAGTAATGTTTTGGGCTGGAATCATGGGGAGAGAGATTGTCGGCCCCTTTAGGATCCCTGAAGGCGCTAAAGATGAACTCCATAATGTATGTGGATTTTCTCAAACAGCACTTCCTGCCATGGTTCAAGAAGAAGAACCGTGTATTTCACAGCAAGATCATTTTTCTGCATGATAATGCACCATCTCATGCTGCACATAAAACATCTGCATCTCTGGCTGATATGGGCATAAAAGGGGACAAACTTATGGTGTGACCCCCATGCTCCCCTGACCTCTACCCCATTCAGAACCTTCGGAGCATCATTAAAAGGAGTGTCTATGATGGCGGGAGGCAGTTCACATCTAAGCAACAGCTCTGGGAGGGTATTCTGTCCTCATGCAAAACAATTGAAGCAGAAACCATCCAAAACCTGACAAATTCAATGGACGAGAGAGTTCAGAAGCTCCTTTCGAACAAGGGGTCCTATGTGAAAATGTAACATCACCTAGAATAAAGTTTTGAGTTGAAAACTGTTTGATTTCAGTTTCTAACAACCTGCTAATGCTTATAATTTCAAAAATGACCATTTTTTTGGTCTTTATTAAAATGAAAAGGTTGATCGAAAAGTTTGGGGGATCTAAGAGTGTGGCAACCCAGTAGTCATGATTACTTCGAATTCTGACAATATGAGGGTCATGCTGCAGGTAGTGCAGCAAGAAGGCACTTATGTGCCTTGCGCATCTCGGAGCCCCAAAATTATTTTCCGGGCTAGATGCAGCTAAAAATTATTTTTAATTTTAAATCTGGTGAAGCTTTAGTATAGATGGCCTAATAGGATCAGTGCTGCACACTGCTACAAAGCCCAAATTATTTTCCAGTCAAGATACAGATAAACATGATTAGTAATTTGAAAGCTTAAAACGGTTGGTAGGGTGATTTTAACCAGTCATCAAGCTTTTACTCTCCCCAGGATGACACAGGGGTAGAAAAGTCATTTCGGATCCATGATTTGTTCATCTTTATGAACGTGAGTCTGTCTACATTATCAGTGGAGAGCCGCGTGCGCTTATCTGTCAGCACACCACCAGCAGCGCTGAACACACGTTCAGACAGAACGCTGGCTGCGGGGCATGACAAGATCTCCAAGGCGTAAGTGGCTAGCTCCGGCCATTTATCCAGATTGGAAGCCCAAAAAGAGCAAGGGTCCAGTGACACAGTCGTGGCTTCAATGTTTACTTGGAGATACTCCTGTACCATCGTCTCTAGGCGTTGACTATGTGTCAGACTTCTTGTCTCCTGTGGCCTTGCAAAGGATGGGCTAAAAAAGTGGTGAAATGATTCCGCAAAATTGATGTTACCAGCAGATACTGTGGTTCTGTTACGGTTTGAGTGCTGAACACTTGACGGTCCCACGGTTAGCAAGTTGGAACTGTGAGATTCACTACGTGCACCACTGGTATTTTGTGGAAAAGCACAAGTAAGATTCTGCAACAGTCTCTGCTGATACTCCTGCATGCGTGCATCCCTTTCTATGGCAGGAATAATTTCTGCAAATTTACTTTTGTACCGGGGATCTAACAGTGTGGCAACCCAGTAGTCAGGATTATTTCTAATTCTCACAATTCGAGGGTCATGTTGCAGGTAGTGCAGCAAGAAGGCACTCATGTGTGTTGCGCATCCAGGAGCACCAAGTCCCTGTTGTGTTGGTGGCGAGGTAACAATCATGCTTTCTTCCTCTGTCCTCTCCCCCCAACCTCGCACAACAGAAATGTGATCAAGGTCTCCCTCATCTGATGAGTCTTCCATCAGTTCGTCCTCCACTTCTTCCTGGGCTCCTGCACCTTCCTCACTAGTTTGGCTGCTACCATGCGCCCTGGTAAAACCATCTCCCCCACCCTCACATGCCTGCCGCCTTGGTGCTGCCGACCGTCTGGACCTTGCAGATGTTAGCCCTTCCGCATACAACTCCTCCTCCTCTACTTCCTCCACCTCCTCTTGTGCCACCACCTGACTCCGAATTCTGTTTAACATGTGCTCCAGCATGTAAATCACCGGAATAGTCATGCTGATAATGGCATCGTCAGCACTAAACATCTTCGTCACCATTTCAAAACTGTGCAGAAGGGTGCATAGGTCCCTGATCTGAGACCACTCCTCCAGCGTGATTTGCCCCACCTCTGAATCTCGTTGGCCCAGGCTATACGTCAGAACGTATTGCACCAGGGCTTGTCGGTGCTGCCACAGTCGCTGCAACATGTGCAGAGTTGAATTCCACCGGGTAGGCACATCGCATTTTAGCCGGTGAAGTGGCAGGCCCAACGACTTCTGTAGAGATGTAAGTCGCTGAGCTGCGGGATGCGAACGGCGGAAGTGAGCACACAGGGACCGTGCCCTCTGCAGAAGGCCATGTAGTCTGGGATAGTGGGCTAAAAATTGCTGGACAACCAGGTTCAACACGTGAGCCATACAAGGCACGTGTGTGACATTGCCCCGGCGAAGGGCCGCACCCAGGTTTGCAGCATTGTCGCACACGGCCTTCCCTGGTTTCAGGTCCAGTGGAGACAACCATTCATGAAATTGGTTTTCTCCAGAGCTGACCACAACTCCTCAGCTGTGTGACTCACATTTCCCAGACATTTCAATGTAAAAACCGCCTGATGACGTTGAGCCCTACTGCCAGCATAGTAAGGAGGTGTGCAGGATCCCTTCTGCGCAGTTAGAAAGCTTGTGGCATGACCAGACAGGCTTTGGGTGCAGGTGGAAGACCGAGAGGAGGTTGAGGAGGCAGAAGCAGTGGAGGAACTTTGACATAAAGTGGATTGACGCACAACTCGTGGGGACGGCAAGACTTGGACAGCAGCCCCTTGTCCTGCTGTCACCATAGTTACCCAGTGCCCAGTCAGCGACATGTAACGCCCCTGTCCATGCCTACTCGTCCAAGTGTCTGTGGTGAAATGCACCCTGTCACACACAGAGTTTCTCAAAGAAGCGGTGATGTTATGTGCGACATGCTGGTGGAGCGCAGGCACACCTTTCTTTGAGAAGTAGTGCCGACTGGGCATCTGGTACTGGGGCACTGCGACGGACATAAGGTCTCGAAAATCCTCTGTGTCCACCAGGCGGAAAGGCAGCATTTCTGTAGCCAAGAGCTTGCAGATGGTGAAATTCAACCTCTTAGCTTTCTCATGGCTAGGAGGAAATGGTCTTTTACTTGTCCACATCTGAGGGACCAAGGGCTGGCTATTGTGCTTAGACGGGGTTGATAAGGGTGTCCCCGGCAAACTGCCGGTCTGTGAGGAAGATGCAGGCGGACATGTTAGGTTGCCTTGATCCAAAGGTGGTGCTATCGATGTCGGACAGCGCTCAACACCAGCTGGTGTTACCACCTCCAAAGAAAATGATGACCTGCCAATCACGCTGGCTGTTGCGGGTAAAGAGGTGGCAGGTCTGCGCCCCAAAACAGGTGTGACTGCTGTCCCCCCAGTCACAGAGGATGAAGAGGCCGCGGATGCACAAGATATGGCAGACGGTGGTTGGCCCGGCCGGCTAAGCCGCATTGTAGCACACTGAGCTTCCCACTGCAACTTATGCTTCATGTCCATGTGCCGGTTCATGCATGAAGTACTCAAACTATGTATTTTTTGGCCTCTACTTAGCTTTTGCTGACAAATGTTACAGATAACACGAGTTGGGTCATCTTTATCGATCTGAAAAAATGCCCAGGCTATGCAAGGCTTAGCACCCATGCGACCTGAAGAGCCACCACGACTTGTGGTGAGAGGCAGAGTTGTGTTTGAGGATGCAGTTGTTGACGTGCTTCCAGTACTACGTCTCTGTCCAGGAAGGCGCAACCTGACCTCGTTGTCACTAGCATCTTCCTCCACCTCCTCTGCTGACCTCATCTCTTGGCTGACTGTGGGTTGACAGTAAGTGGGATCTCCGACCTCATCATCATCACCCTGTGTGTTATCACACCCGTCGTCCTCAGAGCCAACCTGTTCCTGCCCTGACAAAAAACTAAAGTTGTCGCTCCAATCAGGTATTTGAATCTTATCATCGTCTTCCTCATTGTCTCCACCAACAGGAGTTACAGTTTGGGAATGAGGGTCTACATTATGGTCAGAACCTTCTGCGTCTGGTCCTGGATCCGACTCATAAAGATTCTGGGCATCAGTGCAGATCATTTCCTCGTCTGGATTCACAGAAGCGCTGGAGTCGACCTCTGATTCCCAGGCTATAGTATGAGTAAACAGCTCTGCAGACTCAACCATCTGTTCTACCTCATACTCAGACGGGCAGCTGGAGATTTGGGAGCTGTGAGGAAGCAAGTGCGATTTGGGTGACACCTTTGAGGACTGGAGTATTTGTGATGTTGAAGTTGATGTGGAGGAGAGCCCACTTAAAGGAGCACTTGATATCCGTTGAAGCACCTGCTGTTTTTGTGCCTCATCTGGAATTTGTAGCGATTGGCGTGGCCGTAAGAAAGGGATCTTATCACATTGTCCGCTAAAAGAAGTAGACATTTTAGTTTGGCTGGAAGATGGTCTTTCTTCTGCAGATGTTACTGTTGCTTTAACACCTACCCCACGGACACAAATTTTTTTCCCCTTCCCAACACGCCTATTCCCCTTTCCACCAGCAGCAGGCCTTTTTCCACTCATTTTGGTGGTTAACTAATTCACAACTCTGGAGTTGTTTGCACAAAAAAACAATGGATGGTAACCGAGCAGAGCTGCGTGGCCAAACTGTGGTATTAGGCCAAAACTATTGGCTGGGTTAGATGCAGAAAAAAATTATTTTGAATTTGCAACCTGATGGAGGTCAGTATAGATGGATTAATAGAACAAGACCCACACACAGCTAGAAGCCCAATATTTTTTCAGAGGTAGATGCAGGAAAAAAATATATTCAGTTTGCAACCTGATGGAGGTCAGTATAGATGGACTAATACAACAAGTCCCACACACAGCTAGAAGCCCAAATATTTTTTCAGAGGTACTGTAGATGCAGATAAAAATTAGTTTTAATTTGCAACCTGATGGAGGTCAGTATAGATGGACTAATAGAGAAAGTCCGACACACTACTAGAAGGCCAAATATTTTTTCAGAGGTAGATGCAGAAAAAAATATATTCAGTTTGCAACCTGATGGAGGTCAGTATAGATGGACTAATAGAGAAAGTCCGACACACTACTAGAAGGCCAAATATTTTTTCAGAGCTAGATGCAGAAAAAAATTATATTCAGTTTGCAACCTGATGGAGGTCAGTATAGATGGATTAATAGAACAAGACCCACACACAGCTAGAAGCCCAATATTTTTTCAGAGGTAGATGCAGAAAAAAATATATTCAGTTTGCAACCTGATGGAGGTCAGTATAGATGGACTAATACAACAAGTCCCACACACAGCTAGAAGCCCAATATTTTTTCAGAGGTAGATGCAGAAAAAAATATATTCAGTTTGCAACCTGATGGAGGTCAGTATAGATGGACTAATACAACAAGTCCCACACACAGCTAGAAGCCCAAATATTTTTTCAGAGGTACTGTAGATGCAGATAAAAATTAGTTTTAATTTGCAACCTGATGGAGGTCAGTATAGATGGACTAATAGAGAAAGTCCGACACACTACTAGAAGGCCAAATATTTTTTCAGAGCTAGATGCAGAAAAAAATTATATTCAGTTTGCAACCTGATGGAGGTCAGTATAGATGGACTAATAGAGAAAGTCCGACACACTACTAGAAGGCCAAATATTTTTTCAGAGCTAGATGCAGAAAAAAATTATATTCAGTTTGCAACCTGATGGAGGTCAGTATAGATGGATTAATAGAACAAGACCCACACACAGCTAGAAGCCCAATATTTTTTCAGTGGTAGATGCAGAAAAAAATATATTCAGTTTGCAACCTGATGGAGGTCAGTATAGATGGACTAATGCAACAAGTCCCACACACAGCTAGAAGCCCAATATTTTTTCAGAGGTAGATGCAGAAAAAAATATATTCAGTTTGCAACCTGATGGAGGTCAGTATAGATGGACTAATACAACAAGTCCCACACACAGCTAGAAGCCCAAATATTTTTTCAGAGGTACTGTAGATGCAGATAAAAATTAGTTTTAATTTGCAACCTGATGGAGGTCAGTATAGATGGACTAATAGAGAAAGTCCGACACACTACTAGAAGGCCAAATATTTTTTCAGAGCTAGATGCAGAAAAAAATTATATTCAGTTTGCAACCTGATGGAGGTCAGTATAGATGGACTAATAGAGAAAGTCCGACACACTACTAGAAGGCCAAATATTTTTTCAGAGCTAGATGCAGAAAAAAATTATATTCAGTTTGCAACCTGATGGAGGTCAGTATAGATGGATTAATAGAACAAGACCCACACACAGCTAGAAGCCCAATATTTTTTCAGAGGTAGATGCAGAAAAAAATATATTCAGTTTGCAACCTGATGGAGGTCAGTATAGACGGACTAATACAACAAGTCCCACACACAGGTAGAAGCCCAAATATTTTTTCAGAGGTACTGTAGATGCAGATAAAAATTAGTTTTAATTTGCAACCTGATGGAGGTCAGTATAGATGGACTAATAGAATGATGCTATGCCCAAAAGATTTTACTTCACTAGGTGCAGTAAAAAAATTGGTATTCTATACACAGGTGGTATATCTTGCAACACAGATAGGCTACTCCACTGACTAACACACTCTGCAATAGGCCAAAAAGGATTAGCTTTGCTAGATTCAGCCAAATGCTGTGAAAAAAACTTGCACAGCACTGGCACAGACCTGCCTGGCAAAAACTGATAGGAACTGATGTAACCTAGTCCTGAAAAGGACTCCAATTACAATTAGTCTTTACTCCCACAACCTATCTTTTTAAGAGCACAGACCTCCCTGATAAAAGTCGTAGGAAATGCTGTAACCTAGTCCTTAAAAGGACTGCAATCACAACTATTCCCTACTCCCAAGCTATCTGTATATTTGTGCGAAAATTGGCTTGAAATTAACAAGGTATAGCGCACACAGCAACAGCGGTGCCGTCTAACACGCAGCTGCAGCAGTGAGAAAATGGTGGCGACGGGGAAAATGGCTTGGTCTTATAGGGCAAGGACATGTGACATACACTGCCAATGACACATGCCCTTGCTTGTGTGAAAAAAAGCACTTCGCTCCGTGTGTGCGCTGCTGATAGGCTGACAGATTGCACCTCCCCACTGCAAATGCGGGAAAGAGAAAAAAAAATGGAGATCTTCATTGTTCCTGCAGAGATCCATCCCCTGCCCCTCCCCCCACCCCGCTGTACACTCAAACTGCGTATTAACATTAATTTTCATCATTACTGAGAAAAAATCCAGTTATGATTTTGGTGCACGAACAGTTATCGAACATAACCTCGAACAGCCGAATTTTTCTCAAATTGTTCGTGTTCGCCGAACGGCTCGAACACCGCCCAAAACAGCTCAAATTTGAGATTGGCGAACAGTTCGAGTAGAACAACGCTCATCTCTAGTTATTATATTAGATACAATATCCTTGTCAAGGGTATGCAAATCCACTAGGGCCCACATTTTTGATCCCAAAATATCTTTTCACATAAATTCCCATATAGGATTATCCAGGCATCTCTGCCAAGTTAATCAACTATGACAAGAGAGCTGGGACAGTCAGCTCCTCTTAATTGCGATTTATATGACATTAATGTATCACTTCCAGTAAGAACTTAAACATGGGAGCTCAATTTAGTTTTACAAAATAAGAAAATTACGTTCTCCAATCTTATAACCAATCACTAAGACAGTAGTAGTTAATACTGAAAAGTTAATGCTATAGAATGTTTGCCGCTGTCAGCTTCATTATATTTTTAACTTTCCCTTCAGGCTATATTAGGAGGTAGATGGTAAGAGTTTGGATGTCAATGATTAAGATATTAAAGATTACAATTTGAGTTATAAAAAAATTCTACGAAAATTTTCCAAACAAAAATTTTTGGAGGGAATTTTTGCTTAACCACTTCGCGCCAGAGCCTGTTTTTGCCTTCGTGACCGGGCCAATTTTTTCAATTCTGACCACTGTCACTTTATGAAGTAATTACTCTGGAACGCTTCAACGTATTCCCCTGATTCTGAGACTGTTTTTTCATGACATATTGTACTTCATGATAGTGGTAAAATTTCTTCCATATAACTTGCGTTTATTTGTGAAAAAATCGGAAATTTGGCGAAAATTTAGAAAATTTTGCAATTTTCAAACTTTGAATTTTCATGCCCTTAAATCATAGAGATATGTCACACAAAATAGTTAATAAATAACATTTCCCACATGTCTACTTTACATCAGCACAACTTTGGAACCAAAATTTTTTTTTGTTAGGGAGCTATAAGGGTTAAAAGTTGACCAGCGATTTCTCATTTTTCCAACAAAATTTACAAAAACATTTTTTTAGGGACCACATCATATTTGAAGTCACTTTGAGGGGTCTTTATGACAGAAAATACCCAAAAGTGACACCATTCTAAAAACTGCACCCCTCAAGGTGCTCAAAACCACATTCAAGAACTTTATTAACCCTTCAGGTGCTTCACAGGAATTTTTGGAATGTGGAAAAAAAAAATTAACATTTAACTTTTTTCACAAAAATGTTACTTTAGACCCAATTTTTTTTATTTTCACAGGGGTAACAGGAAAAAATGGACCCCAAATTTTTTTGTGCAATTTCTCTTGAGCGTGCTGATACCCCATATGTGAGGGAAAACCACTGTTTGGGCGCACTGCAGGGTTCGGAAGGGAAGGAGCGCCATTAGACTTTTTGAATGTAAAATTTGTCTGAATAATTAGCAGACGCCATGTTGCGTTTGGAGAGCTCCTGATGTGCCTAAACAGTGGAAACCCCCCACAAGTGACACCATTTTGGAAACTAGACCCCTTAGGGAACTTATCTAGATGTGTGGTGAGCACCTTGAACCCCAAGGTGCTTCACAGAAGTTTATAATATTGAGCTGTAAAAATAAAATTTTCACATTTTTCCCACAAAACCGTTTTTCATCCCTTAATTTTGCATTATCATAAGGGTAATAGGATAAATGGCACCATGAAATTTGTTGTGCAATTTCTCCTGAACACGCTGATACCCCATATGTGGAGGCAAATTACTGTTTGGGCGCATGGCAGGGTTTGAAAGGGAAGGAGCGCCATTTGACTTTTTGAATGTAAAATTTGTTTGAATAATTAGCAGACGCCATGTCGCATTTGGGGAGCCCCTAATGTGACTAAACAGTGGAAACCCCCCACAAGTGCCACCATTTTGGAAACTAGACCCCTTAGGGAACTTATCTAGATGTGTGGTGAGCACCTCGCACCCCCAGCTGCTTCACAGAAGTTTATAATATTGAGCCGTGAAAATAAAATTTTCACATTTTTCCCACAAAAAATATTTTTCATTCTCTAATTTTGTATTATCATAAGGGTAACAGGATAAATTGCACCATGAAGTTTGTTGTGCAATTTCTCCTGAACACGCCGATACCCCATATGTGAGGGAAAACCACTGTTTGGGCGCACGGCAGGGTTTGAAAGGGAAGGAGCGCCATTTGACTTTTTGAATGTAAAATTTGTTTGAATAATTAGTGGACGCCATGTCACATTTGTGGAGCCCCTAATGTGTCTAAACAGCGGAAACCCCCCACAAGTGCCACCATTTTGGAAACTAGACCCCTTAGGGAACTTATCTAGATGTGTGGTGAGCACCTTGCACCCCCAGCTGCTTCACAGAAGTTTATAATATTGAGCCGTGAAAATAAAATTTTCACATTTTTCCCATAAAAAATGTTTTTCATACCCTAATTTTGCATTATCATAAGGATAACCGGAGAAATTGCACCATGAAATTTGTTGTACAATTTCTCCTGAGTACGCCGATACCCCATATGTGGGGGAAAACCACTGCTTTGGTGTACGGCAGGGTTCGGAAGAGAAAGGAGCGCTATGTTGGCTGGGATAGGCAGCAGACACCATGTCACATTTGAAGAGTCGCTGACATGCCAAAACAGCAGAAACCTCCACAAATGACCCCATTTTGTAAACTACACCTCTCAAGGAATTCATCTAGGGAAGTAGTGAGTATTTTTTAATTTTTAAATTTATACCATTGGGCAGTGAAAAAATCATAATTATATTTTTACCACAAAAAAATGTTTTACCCTCAGATTTTACATTTTCACACAGGACAATGGGTAAAAATGGTGCCGAAATGTGTCACACAATTTCTTCTAAAAGTGTCAATACCCCATATGTGGCTGTATCGTACCGCTTAGCCATACGGCGAGATCTGGGGGGGACGGAGTGCTATTTGACAATTGGAGAACAAATTATTGTAGAATAGGCATTTGGATTTGGGAGCACAAAATTTTCTGAATTTCTTTTGGGGGGCAAGGGTCATTTTGCTTTTCCAGAGCCTTTCTGCTACCAGTAACTTGGAAGTCCCTTATATTTTTAACAGATGACGGACCTGAGTGGGGACTAGCTTTTTTTGAGGACTGAGTTGAAGCTTTTATTGGGAACATTTTACGTAACATTTATCCGGCGCTCTAGGCTGAGCACTTACATCGGGGTTTCCATCTAAATTTCCAAGTGATGTAATTCAGATGAAACCCCTGCAGGATCCATTCACTGTAATGAGGCAGCAGAGTTACTCTGGACACCGTCTGGCCTCTGTGTAGCGGTGTCCTTTTTTTCAGAAGTGCACAAAACTGTGGCCAACCGCACTTTTATGCACGCCTAAAACAAATGACACCGTGGGATCCCAGGCTAGACGGCGTCCACAGTGGCCTATATCTGTCTCATTACAGGGAATCTTCCGTCATGGGTTCCGGCTGAATCATGTATTTCAGAGATTTACACGGAAACTCTGGTGTAAGTGCTCAGCGCAGAGCACAGGATAAATGTGGGCAGAGCCTTACTGGGATCTTTGGGGACATAATAAACAAATCAGTAGCAGGTGAAGAATTGGTTTTATTTATTTTTTACGCCGTTCCTAGTGTGATATAACTGATTAGATTACTTTATTCTTCGGGTCGGTGCGATTACAGAGATATCAGATTTATATCGGGTTTTTATGACTGACAGCTGTCACACACTAAAAGACGCTTTTTTTGCAAAATCTAGTTTTTGCATCACCATATTTTGAGAGCTATAATTTTTCCATATTTCGGCCGACAGAGTCATCTGATGGCTTGTTTTTTGCGGGACGAGTTGACATTTTTATTGGTACCATTTTTGGGGACGTGACATTTTTTGATCGCTTTCTATTTCGTTTTTTGGGAGGTAAAATTAACAAAAACAAACAATTCAGGAATTGTTTTTTGAGTTTTTTTTTTATGCCGTTCTGCGTGTGGTAAAAGTGATCAGGCAGCGTTATTCTTCGGGTCAGTACGTTTACAGCGATACTACACTTACTGTATTTTTTTTATGTTTTGGCGCTTTTACACAATAAAACTATTTTATAGAAAAAAATATTTTTTTTGCATTGCTTTATTCTGAGCTCTATAACTTTTTTATTTTTCAGCTGATGGAGCTGTATGGCGGCTTTTTTTTTGCGTAACAAGATGACGTTTTCAGTGGTACCATTTTTATTTCTATTTTGTTTTTTGATCGCATTTTTTTCCACTTTTTGTTTGGCAATATGATGAAAAAGCATATTTTTTTGCTCCGTTTTTTATTTATTTTTATTACGGTGTGCACAGAAGGAGTTAATTAGTGTGACAGTTTTATAGCTCGGGTTGTTTCGGACGTGGCGATACCAAATATGTGTACTTTTTTTGGTTTTGTAAAAATATACGGATTTATTGGTTTAATATTTTATTTATTTATTTTTATTTATTTTGTGATTGTTTTATTAATAGTTTAAAAACTTTTTTTTTACTTTTTTTCACATTTTTTCTTAGTCCCTGTATGGGACATTAATTTTTATTTTTCTGATCTCTGATCTCATGTAATGTAATAGACATATATTACATTACATGAGATCTTCCCTGACTGTTTCAGTCAGAGTCTCCTGTCTGGCTACAGCTGCAGCTGAGCCAGACAGGACACCATATATGGCAGAGCTGGAGGCGGTCATGTGACCTCCAGCTGCCATAGCAACCCCAGGTCCTGGAAGGACTCGGAGGTCTTCGGAGAGGTAAGTTGACGACCCCCTCTCCTCCTGCTGTCTCCTATATGCCGCGATCACTATAGATCACAGCATATAGAAGACAGCTAAGGGTTAACATCACTGGGACCTGATCTAATCAGGTCCCGATGATGTTCCCTGTCAGAGCTAACGCTCTGCACCGGAATCGCAGCGCTTGCAGGACCCTGGGGGTCCTGAGCGCTGCGAGACCACCCACCGTTTTTAAACGTCGGCGCTGCACAGAGCCCGGCAAGCGCCGACGTTTATCTACAGTGGGCGGTCGGGAACCGGTTAATATACTATTAAGTCTTGTTAGTATACAATGGTGTGAAAAAGTGTTTGCCCCCTTCCTGATTTCTTACTCTTTTGCATATTTGTCACACTTAAATGTTTCAGATCACAAAACAAATTTAAATATTAGACAAAGACAACACAAGTAAACACAAAACACAGTTTTTAAATGAAGGTCTTTATTATTAAGGGAAAAAGAAATCCAAACCTGCAGGGCACTGAGTGAAAAATTGATTGTCCCCTAAACGTAATAACTGGTTGGGCCACCCATAGCAGCAACAACTGCAATCAAGCATTTGCAACAACTGGCAATGAGTCTTACAACGCTCTGGAGGAATTTTGGCCCACTTACCTTTGCAAAATTGCTGTAATTCAGCCACATTGGAGGGTTTATGAGCATAACAATCTTTTTTAAGGTCATGTCACAGCATCTCAATTGGATTAAGGTCAGGACTTTAACTAGGCAGCTCCAAAGTCTTAATTTTGTTTTTCTTAAGCCATTCAGAGGTGGACTTGCTGGTAGTGTTGAGCCACCCCCGTAGTGTTCGAGTTCGGTTCGGTTCGTCGAACACCCGTGTGTTCGCCAAACTGTTCGTCGAACTGTTCGTTGAACACCTTCGAACACCGTTAAAACCAATGGCAGGCAAACAAAAACAAGAAACACATAGAAAACACCTTCAAAGGTGTCCAAAAGCTGACAAACTGCTCAGAAGACACAACTAACACATGGAAAAGTGACAAGTACATATAGTCATGCGAAAAGAAAAGAGGTGGAGGAGTAAAAGGAGGGGGAGACACAGATATAGGCATGTCATGCCCTTCTAAAATCCAAAAAGTGAGAAGCCGACACGTTCAGTCCGCTCCTGCCCGTGCCACCTCCGTGTCGCCGGGTTTGTGCCAGAGCCGCGGTGAACCCTGACGGCCAGCCCCCCTCTCCCAATACTGGTGCCTGTCCGCTGGTGGGTCGAGCGAGCCCCCCTGTGGTGGAGGCAGCTCTAAGCTTTTTAATTTAAATTGTCTCTCTAATTTGAATGAATACACTTTAAATCCATTTACAAGGATCTATTGGAGGGCAAGTCTCATGCCAGCAGCCGCGTAATTCCAGCTCCAATAGCGTCCACTAAAGCTGCTGCAGTTAAAAAGCTTTTATAAGGATCGATCTCGGCTGTCCACCGCAAGGCATCCTACTGCCAGTCCCAGCCCCTATGCCTTGGGGTGCCTCCTGATGCTCTTCACTGAGTATCCCGTGGTCCCGAAGCATTTCCTTTGAAAAAATTAAGTGTCCAAACTACAGGTGGTGTAGCTTACTTAACAGCCGGGATAATCCACTGACTAGCAGACACTGCTACTAGGCACAAAGTATTTCCTGGGCTAGATGCAGTTAAAAATTTGTAATTAGATATTCTCGTTGGATGCTGAGAAAGCATTCCATAGAGTCTCCTGGCACGCCATATATGATTCTCTTAAAAATCTTGAGGTAGGGGTCTAGGGGACCCTTTTATAGCCAAAATCACGGCCCTGTATCACAATACGTCACCTAGGCTGAAGATAAATGGAACTGTAGCACCCTGAGGGCTCGGTTGCTACAGAGGTATTGCACCTCACCCAGAGGTGTGATATCTCACTCTCAGGTAAGGATGGAGTGTGGATCAGGACCCGACACCTGCATGCATTACAACACATTGCCGTGGGGCAGGGCGACCAATATGCCTCTGAGATGGGCACGACAGTCCCTGTCCCTGGCTGGAGTTGGGGGAGGGAACACTGAGGAAGGGGAACCCTGTAGTGCAGGAGCAGGGAGGAAGCAGTTCCTGGGTGCATTGAGAAGGGAGTATAAAAGGTGGGCACCATCTTAGTTCAGTGCAGAGAAGTCTGAGCAGAAGTGGCAGGGAGCAGGGGCTCTGCATGAGCTCTGCTCCGGAGGCGGGCCTAGTAACAGAGGCCTAGGCCTGGAAGAGGGAGAAGGAAGGAAGAGGAGCGGAGAAGGCTCCAGGAACGAGGAATGAAGGGATCCCAGGGGTGCGGACGGGCGAGTCGCCACCACACGCCCGAATCCACCTGCGTGGAGGGGTCAGGCCAAAGGGGGAGACCGGTCCCCGAAACTAGTGGAGGCAGGAAACGACCCTCAGCTAGAAACCGGAGGCTGTGACATTTTATGTGGCGCAGCCCCTCGCTACACCCGCTAGGAAGGCACCACATAGGGTCAGGGAAACTGGCGCCAAGTTTACCAAGAGGAGGCCCGAGGCAGCCGGACAGAAGGGTTGGTAAGAAAGGCCAGACAAAGGACACACAAAGGGGGTCCTGTGAAGCGCTCCAAAGTTATCTGGGAGTTGTCTGAGCCCCTCACCTGGTGAGCACAGTACGACGTGGGCAGCCGTTACCTGCAGACGTGGTCTGGATAATAAGAACTGTGAGAAAAGGCCCTGGACTGCATCACTGACTCCGTGTCGTTACTGCTGCTGCCCTGCACCATCACCCCCATCCTCCGCATACACTGCCCTGAGGCTATACTCCTCCCGTGGGGAGTTATACAATGCTCTGCTGCACCCACAACACCAGCCTCAGCGGTCTGCCCTGCAGCGGCGGTTCACTCTGACCGCAATCCACGGGTGGCGTAGTCGGACATTTAAACATCATAACCACAAAAATAGTTCCGCCACTGGTTTGACCACCCTGAGCCACGGAACCGGGTCGCCGCCACGAAGACTACAACCACCAGCATCCACCAAAAAGGGTCCGGCTCCGGGTGTCCCAAGGCCCAGGGGGTGGATCAGAACATTTTCATCACCTTTCACAATCACCAATGGGACAAGGCAGGGATGTCCTCTGTCCCCTCTCTTATACATCCTAGTGACGGAGCACCTGCTCTCATCAATTCGCCATAACCCCAATATTAGGTGGATTGAGGTGGGAGGCACCGAGTACAAGTGCTCTCTATTTGCTGATGATGTCCTAGTATATATCACTCAATCACATATATCCATCCCTGCTGTTATGGCTGAAATAGATCACTTTGTTACATGGTCAAATTTTAAAATCAATGCAGCGAAGTCTGAGGCCCTCGATGTCTCCCTCCCCAAATCCATATAGGATTCCATCCAGTCCAACTTTCCCTTTGCCTGGCCCTCACAGGGTATCAAATACTTAGGAATTCCTATTCACAGAGACCTCTCCCATCTATGTTATCTTAATTTTGAGCCCTTTATTGAACAACTCCATACAGACCACGGTTGGCAAGTTAGAACTGTAAGATTCACTACGTGAACCACTGGTGTTTTGTGGAAAAGCACATGTACACTGTGTTCCAAATTATTATGCAAAAAGTGTTTAGGAGTGATAAGGGAAGAATTTGTTTGTTTGTCAGTTAAACTCATTGATGGTGATGTGTGTCAGGGCTCTTTATTTCACTGTAAGCAATTGCAGACACCTGTGCTAGATAGTTTGGCTGGTGTGTCCAATGAAAGGCAAGACTACTTAAGAAGGCTGTCTCACATTATTAAGCAGCCTACATTTTCTGCCAAAATGGGAAAGAAAAAGGATGTGTCGGCTGCTGAGAAGCAACAAATTGTGGAGTGTTTAGGTCAATGCATGACTACAATCAACATTGTGCGATGAACAGGATAAAGTGTCTTGGCAATCAAGAAGTATGTAGCTGATTCACAGTACACACGTGTGCCTGCTGATAAGGGCAAATTGAGGACTCTTTCCTACAGGCAATTACGTCAGGTTAAAAGAGCAGCGGCAAAAAAGCCTTGTCATAGCAGCAGACAAGTTTTTGAAGCTGCTGGTGCCTCCAACGTCCCCCGAACAACAAGATGCAGGGTCCTTCAGAGGTTTGCAGCTGTGCATACGCCATCCTGTCGACCTCCTCTATCCACTTCACACAAGCAGAAACGGCTCCAGTGGGCCAAACATTACATGAAGACTGATTTCAAAACTGTTTTGTTCACGGATGAGTGCCGTGCAGCGCTCGATGGTCCAGATGGATGGAGTGGAGGATGGCTGGTTGATGGACACCCCGCGCAAACACGGCTACAGCGCCAACAAGGAGGAGGTGGAGTAATGTTTTGGGCTGGAATCATGGGGAGAGAGATTGTCGGCCCCTTTATGATCCCTGAAGGCGCTAAAGATGAACTCCATAATGTATGTGGATTTTCTCAAACAGCACTTCCTGCCATGGTTCAAGAAGAAGAACCGTGTATTTCAGCAAGATCATTTTTTTGCATGATAATGCACCATCTCATGCTGCACATAAAACATCTGCATCTCTGGCTGATATGGGCATAAAATGGGACAAACTTATGGTGTGACCCCCATGCTCCCCTGACCTCTACCCCATTCAGAACCTCTGGAGCATCATCAAAAGGAGTGTCTATGATGGCGGGAGGCAGTTCACATCTAAGCAACAGCTCTGGGAGGGTATTCTGTCCTCATGCAAAACAATTGAAGCAGAAACCATCCAAAACCTGACAAATTCAATGGACGAGAGAGTTCAGAAGCTCCTTTCGAACAAGGGGTCCTATGTGAAAATGTAACATCACCTAGAATAAAGTTTTGAGTTGAAAACTGTTTGATCTCAGTTTCTAATAACCTGCTAATGCTTATAATTTCAAAAATGACCATTTTTTTGGTCTTTATTAAAATGAAAAGGTTGATTGAAAAGTTTGGGGGATCTAAGAGTGTGGCAACCCAGTAGTCATGATTACTTCGAATTCTGACAATATGAGGGTCATGTTGCAGGTAGTGCAGCAAGAAGGCACTTATGTGTCTTGCGCATCTCGGAGCCCCAAAATTATTTTCCGGGCTAGATGCAGCTAAAAATTATTATTTATTTTAAATCTGGTGGAGCTTACTATAGATGGCCTAATAGGATCAGTGCTGCACACTGCTACAAAGCCCAAGTTATTTTCCAGTTAAGATACAGATAAACATGATTAGTAATTTTAAATCTGGTGGAGCTTATTATAGATGGACTAATAGAATCAGTGCTGCACACTGCTACAAAGCCCAAAATATTTTCCAGCCAAGATACAGATAAACATGATTAGTAATTTGAAAGCTTAAAACGGTTGGTAGGGTCATTTTAACCAATCATCAAGCTTTTACTCTCCCCAGGATGACACAGGGGTAGAAAAGTCGTTTCGGATCCATGATTTGTTCATCTTTATGAACGTGAGTCTGTCTACATTATCAGTGGAGAGCCGCGTGCGCTTATCTGTCAGCACACCACCAGCAGCGCTGAACACACGTTCAGACACACGTTCAGACAGAACGCTGGCTGCGGGGCATGACAAGATCTCCAAGGCGTAAGTGGCTAGCTCCGGCCATTTATCCAGATTGGAAGCCCAAAAAGAGCAAGGGTCCAGTGACACAGTCATGGCTTCAATGTTTAATTGGAGATACTCCTGTACCATCGTCTCTAGGCGTTGACTATGTGTCAGACTTCTTGTCTCCTGTGGCCTTGCAAAGGATGGGCTAAAAAAGTGGTGAAATGATTCCGCAAAATTGATGTTACCAGCAGATACTGTGGTTCTGTTACAGTTTGAGTGCTGAACACTTGACGGTCCCACGGTTGGCAAGTTGGAACTGTGAGATTCACTACGTGCACCACTGGTGTTTTGTGGAAAAGCACATGTAAGATTCTGCAACAGTCTGCTGATACTCCTGCATGCGTGCATCCCTTTCTATGGCAGGAATAATTTCTGCAAATTTACTTTTGTACCGGAGATCTAACAGTGTGGCAATCCAGTAGTCAGGATTATTTCTAATTCTCACAATTCGAGGGTCATGTTGCAGGTAGTGCAGCAAGAAGGCACTCATGTGTGTTGCGCATCCAGGAGCACCAAGTCCCTGTTGTGTTGGTGGCGAGGTAACAATCATGATTCCTTCCTCTGTCCTCTCCCTCCAACCTCGCACAACAGAAATGTGATCAAGGTCTCCCTCATCTGATGAGTCTTCCATCAGTTCGTCCTCCACTTCTTCCTGGGCTCCTGCACCTTCGTCACTAGTTTGTTTGGCTGCTATCATGCGCCCTGGTAAAACCATCTCCCCCACCCTCACATGCCTGCCGCCTTGGTGCTGCCAACCGTCTGGACCTTGCAGATGTTAGCCCTTCCGCATACAACTCCTCCTCCTCTACTTCCTCCACCTCCTCTTGTGCCACCACCTGATTCCGAATTCTGTTTAACATGTGCTCCAGAATGTAAATCACCGGAATAGTCATGCTGATAATGGCATCGTCAGCACTAAACATCTTCCTCGCCATTTCAAAACTGTGCAGAAGGGTGCATAGGTCCCTGATCTGAGACCACTCCTCCAGCGTGATTTGCCCCACCTCTGGATCTCGTTGGCCCAGGCTATACGTCAGAACGTATTGCACCAGGACTTGTCGGTGCTGCCACAGTCGCTGCAACATGTGCAGAGTTGAATTCCACCGGGTAGGCACATCGCATTTTAGCCGGTGAAGTGGCAGGCCCAACGACTTCTGTAGAGATGTAAGTCACTGAGCTGCGGGATGCGAACGGCGGAAGTGAGCACACAGCGACCGTGCCCTCTGCAGAAGGCCATCTAGTCTGGGATAGTGGGCTAAAAATTGCTGGACAACCAGGTTCAACACGTGAGCCATACAAGGCACGTGTGTGACATTGCCCCGGGGAAGGGCCGCACCCAGGTTTGCAGCATTGTCGCACACGGCCTTCCCTGGTTTCAGGTCCAGTGGAGACAACCATTCATGAAATTGGTTCTCCAGAGCTGACCACAACTCCTCAGCTGTGTGACTCACATTTCCCAGACATTTCAAAGTTAAAACCGCCTGATGACGTTGAGCCCTACTGCCAGCATAGTAAGGAGGTGTGCAGGATCCCTTCTGCGCAGTTAGAAAGCTTGTGGCATGACCAGACAGGCTTTGGGTGCAGGTGGAAGACCGAGAGGAGGTTGAGGAGGCTGAAGCAGTGGAGGAACTTTGACATAAAGAGGATTGACGCACAACTCGTGGGGACGGCAAGACTTGGACAGCAGCCCCTTGTCCTGCTGTCACCATAGTTACCCAGTGCCCAGTCAGCGACATGTAATGCCCCTGTCCATGCCTACTCGTCCAAGTGTCTGTGGTGAAATGCACCCTGTCACACACAGAGTTTCTCAAAGAAGCGGTGATGTTGTGTGCGAGATGCTGGTGGAGCGCAGGCACACCTTTCTTTGAGAAGTAGTGCCGACTGGGCATCTGGTACTGGGGCACTGCGACGGACATAAGGTCTCGAAAATCCTCTGTGTCCACCAGGCGGAAAGGCAGCATTTCTGTAGCCAAGAGCTTGCAGATGGTGAAATTCAACCTCTTAGCTTTCTCATGGCTAGGAGGAAATGGTCCTTTACTTGTCCACATCTGAGGGACCGAGGGCTGGCTATTGTGCTTAGACGCGGTTGATAAGGGTGTCCCCGGCAAACTGCCGGTCTGTGAGGAAGATGCAGGCGGACATGTTAGGTTGCCTTGATCCAAAGGTGGTGCTATCGATGTCGGACAGCGCTCAACACCAGCTGGTGTTACCACCTCCAAAGAAAATGATGACCTGCCAATCACGCTGGCTGTTGCGGGTAAAGAGGTGGCAGGTCTGCGCCCCAAAACAGGTGTGACTGCTGTCCCCCCAGTCACAGAGGATGAAGAGGCCGCGGATGCACAAGATATGGCAGACGGTGGTTGGCCCGGTCGGCTAGGCCGCATTGTAGCACACTGAGCTTCCCACTGCAACTTATGCTTCATGTCCATGTGCCGGTTCATGCATGAAGTACTCAAACTATGAATTTTTTGGCCTCTACTTAGCTTTTGCTGACAAATGTTACAGATAACACGAGTTGGGTCATTTTTATCGATCTGAAAAAATGCCCAGCCTATGCAAGGCTTAGCACCCATGCGACCTGAAGAGCCACCACGACTTGTGGTGAGAGGCAGAGTTGTGTTTGAGGATGCAGTTGTTGACGTGCTTCCAGTACTACGTCTCTGTCCAGGAAGGCGCAACCTGACCTCGTCGTCACTAGTATCTTCCTCCACCTCCTCTGCTGACCTCATCTCTTGGCTGACTGTGGGTTGACAGTAAGTGGGATCTCCAACCTCATCATCATCACTCTGTGCGTTATCACACCCGTCGTCCTCAGAGCCAACCTGTTCCTGCCCTGACAAAAAAACTAAAGTTGTCGCTCCAATCAGGTATTTGAGTCTCATCATCATCTTCCTCATTTTCTCCACCAACAGGAGGTACAGTTTGGGAACGACATTATGGTCAGAACCTTCTGCGTCTGGTCCTGGATAAGACTCATAAAGATTCTGGCCATCAGTGCAGATCATTTCCTCGTCTGGATTCACAGAAGCGCTGGAGTCGACCTCTGTTTCCCAGGCTATAGTATGAGTAAACAGCTCTGCAGATTCAAACATCTGTTCTACCTCATACTCAGATGGGCAGCTGGAGATTTGGGAGCTGTGAGGAAGCAAGTGCGATTGGGGTGACACCTTTGAGGACTGGAGTATTTGTGATGTTGAAGTTGATGTGGAGGAGAGCCCACTTAAAGGAGCACTTGATATCCTTTGAAGCACCTGCTGTTTTTGTGCCTTATCTATCTGGAATTTGTAGCGATTGGCGTGGCCGTAAGAAAGGGATCTTATCACATTGTCCGCTAAAAGAAGTAAACATTTTAGTTTGGCTGGAAGATGGTCTTTCTTCTGCAGATGTTACTGTTGCTTTAACACCTACCCCACGGACACAACCTTTTTTCCCCTTCCCAACACGCCTATTCCCCTTTCCACCAGCAGCAGGACTTTTTCCACTCATTTTGGTGGTTAACTAATTCACAACTCTGGAGTTTTTTGCACAAAAAAACAATGGATGGAAACCGAGCAGAGCTGAGTGGCCAAACTGTGGTATTAGGCCAAAACTATTGGCTGGGTTAGATGCAGAAAATGATTATATTCAGTTTGCAACCTGATGGAGGTCAGTATAGATGGACTAATAGAACAAGTCCTACACACAGCTAGAAGCCCAAATATTTTTTCAGAAGTAGATGCAGGAAAAAAATATATTCAGTTTGCAACCTGATGGAGGTCAGTATAGATGGACTAATAGAGAAAGTCCCACACACTGCTAGAAGGCCAAATATTTTTTCAGAGCTAGATGCAGACAAAAAATTATTTTGAATTTGCAACCTGATGGAGGTCAGTATAGATGGACTAATAGAGAAAGTCCCACACACTGCTAGAAGGCCAAATATTTTTTCAGAGCTAGATGCAGAAAAAAATTATATTCAGTTTGCAACCTGATGGAGGTCAGTATAGATGGACTAATAGAACAAGTCCCACACACAGCTAGAAGCCCAAATATTTTTTCAGAGGTAGATGCAGATAAAAAATATTTTTAATTTGCAACCTGATGGAGGTCAGTATAGATGGACTAATAGAAAAAGTCCCACACACTGCTAGAAGGCCAAATATTTTTTCAGAGCTAGATGCAGAAAAAAATTATATTCAGTTTGCAACCTGATGGAGGTCAGTATAGATGGACTAATAGAACAAGTCCTACACACAGCTAGAAGGCCAAATATTTTTTCAGAGGTAGATGCAGATAAAAATTATTTTTAATTTGCAGCCTGATGGAGGTCAGTATAGATGGACTAATAGAGAAAGTCCCACACACTGCTAGAAGGCCAAATATTTTTTCAGAGCTAGATGCAGACAAAAAATTATTTTTAATTTGCAACCTGATAGAGGTCAGTATAGATGGACTAATAGAGAAAGTCCCACACACTGCTAGAAGGCCAAATATTTTTTCAGAGCTAGATGCAGATAAAAATTATTTTTAATTTGCAACCTGATGGAGGTCAGTATAGATGGACTAATAGAGAAAGTCCCACACACTGCAAGAAGGCCACATATTTTTTCAGAGCTAGATGCAGAAAAAAATTATATTCAGTTTGCAACCTGTTGGAGGTCAGTATAGATGGACTAATAGAACAAGTCCCACACACAGCTAGAAGCCCAAATATTTTTTCAGAGGTAGATGCAGAAAAAAATTATATTCAGTTTGCAACCTGATGGAGGTCTGTATAGATGGATTAATAGAACAAGTCCCACACACAGCTAGAAGCCCAAATATTTTTTCAGAGCTAGATGCAGAAAAAAATTATATTCAGTTTGCAACCTGATGGAGGTCTGTATAGATGGATTAATAGAACAAGTCCCACACACAGCTAGAAGCACAATATTTTTTCAGAGGTAGATGCAGAAAAAAAATATATTCAGTTTGCAACCTGATGAAGGTCAGTATAGATGGACTAATAGAACAAGTCCCACACACTGCTAGAAGCCCAAATATTTTTTCAGAGCTAGATGCAGATATAAATTATTTTTAATGTGCAACCTGATGGAGGTCAGTATAGATGGACTAATAGAGAAAGTCCCACACACTGCTAGAAGGCCAAATATTTTTTCAGAGCTAGATGCAGAAAAAAATTATATTCAGTTTGCAACCTGATGGAGGTCAGTATAGATGGACTAATAGAACAAGTCCCACACACAGCTAGAAGCCCAAATATTTTTTCAGAGGTAGATGCAGAAAAAAATTATATTCAGTTTGCAACCTGATGGAGGTCTGTATAGATGGATTAATAGAACAAGTCCCACACACAGCTACAAGCCCAATATTTTTTCAGAGGTAGATGCACAAAAAAAATATATTCAGTTTGCAACCTGATGGAGGTCAGTATAGATGGACTAATAGAGAAAGTCCCACACACTGCTAGAAGGCCAAATATTTTTTCAGAGCTAGATGCAGATATAAATTATTTTTAATTTGCAACCTGATGGAGGTCAGTATAGATGGACCAATAGAGAAAGTCCCACACACTGCTAGAAGGCCAAATATTTTTTCAGAGCTAGATGGAGATAAAAATTATTTTTAATTTGCAACCTGATGGAGGTCAGTATAGATGGACTAATAGAGAAAGTCCCACACACTGCTAGAAGGCCAAATATTTTTTCAGAGCTAGATGCAGAAAAAAATTATATTCAGTTTGCAACCTGATGGAGGTCAGTATAGATGGACTAATAGAACAA
Organism: Phyllobates terribilis; assembly: GCF_046119375.1. Classification (NCBI taxonomy): domain Eukaryota; kingdom Metazoa; phylum Chordata; class Amphibia; order Anura; family Dendrobatidae; genus Phyllobates; species Phyllobates terribilis. The sequence continues at coordinate 292,722,600 of NW_027362769.1, forward strand.
GTCCCACACACAGCTAGAAGCCCAAATATTTTTTCAAAGATAGATGCAGATAAAAATTATTTTTAATTTGCAACCTGATGGAGGTCAGTATAGATGGACTAATAGAGAAAGTCCCACACACTGCTAGAAGGCCAAACATTTTTTCAGAGCTAGATGCAGACAAAAAATTATTTTGAATTTGCAGCGTGATGGAGGTCAGTATAGATGGACTAATAGAACAAGTCCCACACACTGCTAGAAGGCCAAATATATTTTCAGAGCTAGATGCAGAAAAAAATTATATTCAGTTTGCAACCTGATGGAGGTCAGTATAGATGGACTAATAGAACAAGTCCCACACACTGCTAGAAGCCCAAATATTTTTTCAGAGCTAGATGCAGAAAAAAATTATATTCAATTTGCAACCTGATGGAGGTCAGTATAGATGGACTAATAGATTGATGCTATGCCCAAAAGATTTTACTTCACTAGGTGCAGTAAAAAAATTGGTATTCTATACACAGGTGGTATATCTTGCAACACAGATAGGCTACTCCACTGACTAACACACTCTGCAATAGGCCAAAAAGGATTAGCTTTGCTAGATTCAGCCAAATGCTGTGAAAAAAAACTTGCACAGCACTCTCACAGACCTGCCTGGCAAAAACTGATAGGAACTGATGTAACCTAGTCCTGAAAAGGACTGCAATTACAATTAGTCTTTACTCCCACAATCTATCTATTTAAGAGCACAGACCTGCCTGATAAAAGTCGTAGCAAATGCTGTAACCTAGTCCTTAAAAGGACTGCAATCACAACTATTCCCTACTCCCAAGCTATCTGTAGATTTGTGCGAAAATTGGCTTGAAATTAACAAGGTATAGCGCACACAGCAACAGCGGTGCCGTCTAACACGCAGCTGCAGCAGTGAGAAAATGGTGGCGACGGGGAAAATGGCTTGGTCTTATAGGGCAAGGACATGTGACATACACTGCCAATGACACATGCCCTTGCTTGTGTGAAAAAAACCACTTCGCTCCGTGTGTGCGCTGCTGATAGGCTGACAGATTGCACCTCCCCACTGTAAATGCAGGAAAGAGAAAAAAAAATGGAGATCTTCATTATTCCTGCAGAGATCCATCCCTTGCCCCTCCCCCCACTCCGCTGTACACTCAAACTGCGTATTAACATTAATTTTCATCATTACTGAGAAAAAATCCATTTATGATTTTGGTGCACGAACAGTTATCGAACATAACCTCGAACAGCCGAATTTTTCTCAAATCGTTCGTGTTCGCCGAACGGCTCGAACACCGCCCTAAACAGCTCGAATTTGAGATTGGCGAACAGTTCGAGTCGAACAACGCTCATCTCTACTTGCTGGTGTGTTTTGGATCATTGTCCTGCTGCATAACCCATGCAAAAGAATAAGAAATCAGTAAGGTTGCAACCACTTTTTCACACCACCATATGTCTTTTTAACCTTGGGGTGTATACTGGATTCAAAAGATTCGCACAATAGCTAAATTAAACATTTTATTATTTATTTATGTACTCAACTTTTAAAAAAGACAAATACATCATTTGTCAAAATAATTTCCCCACTGTTCAACATACATTTTCCATCTGTCAACATGGAATCAAAAAACGTTTTAGACTGTACCACAAATGCACCACTGTTTTCATCTCTTCAAGAAATTTGAATCTTTATCTTTGTTCTTTGCCACATAATCCACTGTCACTCATTTATCCAACAAAATCCTTTCACGCTCAATGTTGTCATAAATCGTGGGTGGGTGTCTGTCTCTTTCTTCATGAATGAAACTTGTGCAAACTACCTTGAACTTCTTCGCTATAAATCACTTTCGTCATACTGTACACAAAGTCTACGATAAATATTGGCACCTGACACACCCTCAGACCACAAAAAAATTAATCACTGCACATTACCCATCTTTCGTGCAAATTACTTTTCGGGCAGCCTTTGTTTCCGCAGTCACAAATGAACTGATGAAGAGGACCAGAACGCTAGTGCCACCTACGGGAAGTAGCAATCCTAAAAGTCAATAGTGACTCTTTAACGAGCCTTATCACATGACTTAGGATATAAGGACCAGAAACTCAATTTGCAGACACTGTGTTATGGGATACTGCCCTTCGTCAGTGCAAAGTGTGAGATCTGGTTTGGCTGGATGAGAGGCGTCAGACCGTATCTAAGGGGTAACATTTCTCCTTGTGGAGAGCGATAAGTTAAGCATGTCATGATGAGGAGACTTTTAAAGCTGCAAGGCTCCTCTGGGAAATATGAAAATTGTCTCTTCAGAGAAGAAGAGGACCAGAACTCTAGTGCCACCTATAGGAAGTAGCAATCCTAAAAGTCAATACTGACCTTTTAATGAGCCTTATCACATGACTTAGCATATAAGCAAGAACCAGAAACTCAAATTGCAGACACTGTGTTTCGGGTACTGCCCCTCGTCAGTGCAAAGTGTGAGTTCTGGTTTGGCTGGATGAGAGGCAACAGACCGGTATCTAAGGGGTAAAATTTCTCCTTGCGGAGAGCGACAAGTTAAGCATGTCATGGTGAGGAGACTTTTAAAGCAGTGAAAAATGCAGGAACAAGAGACTTCCTGCTTCTACACAGAGCAGAGAAAAGACAAGAATTATCTGGGTAGAAAGTCAAAATGAGCGATTGTAAGTACATAGTGCTATATATCATGATAACTACAATATACTAAGAGGATAAAAACTTTGATGGGAGTGCTTGTTTAAAGAAGGAGGTTTTAGCTCTTGCTCAGTGAGTAAAATGGGCCATTTTAGACATTGTACGGAAGGAGAAAGAAGTTTGATCAAGAAGTTGTTTGGAGAGGGAAAAACATATAAAGAAGTCCAGAAAATAATTAGCTGCTCAGCTAAAAAGATTTCCAATGCTTTAAAATATCAAACAAAAGCAGAATTATGTGGTAGGAAAATAAATACTACCATCCGCTTAGATCAATAGATCATAGAATCACAAAAACGGGAAATATGCATCAAATGATCAGCTGTAGGGAGATCAAAGAAGATGTTCAGTTTCCTGTGAATCCTGCAACCATCAGAAGATTCCTACGTGAAACCAAACTATTTGCAAGAAACCCTCATAAAGTACCATTGCTGAAAAGAAGACATGATGAATAGGTTACAGTTTGCCAAAAAACACATTGACCTAAAGAGAAGTGGCTCAACATTCTATGGACAGATGAGAGAAAGATTATTCTTATTGAGTCTAAAGGTCACAGATAGTTTGTGAGACATACCCATAAACACTGAATTTAAGTCACAGTACACTGAGAAGACTGTAAAACATGGAGGTGCAAGCATAATGGTTTGGGGATGTTTCTCATACTATGGAGTTGGGTCCATTTATCTCATACCAGGCACCGTGGACTAGTTTGAATATATCAAAATACTGGAAGAGGTCATGTTGCCTTATGCTGAAGAAGAAATACCTTTAAATAAGTGTTTCAGCAGGACAATGACCCAAAAGACACCAGCAAGTGGGCAACATCCTGATTCCAGACCAACAAGACTGTTGTTATGAAGTGGCCAGCCCAATCTGCAGACCTCAATCCGATTAGGAATTTGTGAAGTGACATCAAAAATGCTGTTTTTGAAACAAAATCTAAAAATGCAAAAGATCTGTGGAATGTAATCCAGTCAGCTTGGGATGGAATATCTGTTCACAGATGTTAGATGTAAGGTGACTCCATGCCACCCAGATGTAAAGCAGTTATCAGAAATAAAGGTGACAAAACTAAATATTAGTTCAGTGATTAACAGAAAAGCGAAGTCTGGCAACAAATTTCAGTTTATACTGGAAATATTTGAGTTTGAAATTAAAAATGCAGACACTGCTATTTATTAAAGTAGCCTATTATTCCTTTTTCCTCACGCTCTATTTAAAAAAATAATATTTTGTTTATGATTTAATTTGGAATTGAATGTGCAGCTCCCAGTGTTAGAACCTTGCTGTTAGGTTTTTTTTCCTTTGCTGGTCACATGACCTTGTTGGCCTATTTAATCCTGCTCCGCCCTTCTGGCTTTGCTGGACTTCATTGTATATCTACTTTCTAGCTAGCCTGTGCTCTGTATCTATCTCTGTTAGTTTGCTTGGTCTACGGACCTCTATGTTCTATCTATTTTGTTTGTTCGTCTGTCTGCTACTATTTCTGTTAGGAGGTGTCCCATATTCCTTCCAGTCCTTAGTACTTGTAGGGATTCCCTTCCCTCATCTATAGGTCTTCGTACAGACTAGATTAGGACTTTAGCAGGTCTGATCGCAGGATCAGGTTCCCTGTTACATCGTAGGGATTCAGCTGAGTCCTATAGTAGGGACAGATCTCCTCTCTTTCCTTAGCTTTGGTAGCAGAACATAACAGTAAGTCCAGCCTGCAAATTCTCTAAGGAAAGATTTTTTTTTGTTCCATCAAACACCTGCAGGGACTCTCTCTGGAAGTGGCCGAGCTCCGTCAGCACGTGAGTAACTGTCCTGGAGCATATTTCTTGGAGCCTAAGGTATGTTTGCCGGATTTATTTTTTGGTGAACATCGAGAATTTTTTTCATTTAAAAATGCTTGCTTATTGTATTTTCGTTTGAGACCCAAGTCCTCTGGGGATGAATCCCAGCGCGTAGGGTTCATAATGTCACTTTTGCGCAAAGAGCCTCAGGAGTGGGCCTTTTCTTTGCAACCTAGTGATACATGCTTCAGATCAGTGGATAGTTTTTTTTCTGCTTTAGGACTATTATATGATGATCCTGACCGTGTGGCATCAGCTGAGACTGAGTTGAGACGTTTAAAGCAAGGATCGGGTAATGTGGAAAAATATTGTACTCATTTTCGTCGTTGGTCCACTCAAACAGGGTGGAACGATTCTGCTCTGAAAAGTCTATTTCTTGCTGGGCTCAGTGAAAGGGTTAAAGACCTGCTAATTGCTTATCCTACACCTGAGGATTTGCAACAGGCTATGCAATTAGCTATACGGGTGGATAGAAGACTGCGTGCTAGGGTTAATGAGAGCAAATCCTCTGCTATGTCAGTTTCTGGTTATGATAATGTGTGTACTAACAGTGGTGAACCGATGGAGATTGGATCGGTGGCACCTCGCTCTCAAGAAAAAGACCGTCGTTTTTCGGAAGGCTTGTGTTTCTATTGCGGAAAATCTGGTCATTTGATTAAAGGCTGTGAGCTTCGTATGAAGAAAGAAAAAAAAATGGTCAGTCACGCCCGTATTGCCTGTTTAAATTCCAAGGGTATATTTTTAGCTGCTTCCACGATTGCTCAGGAAAAATTAATGGAATTTCGGGTGTTTGTTGATTGCGGGTCTACACTAAATGTAATTGATGGGGGATTCGTGGAAAAACTCAATTTAAAACCTGAACCTTTATCATCCCCCATTGCTGTGGTTTCTGTGGATGGCTCCCCTTTGAAGAATATTACTCTCAAGGTCAGTGAATTTCCTCTCACTATTAATGGTGTTCACCATGAGAAATTGGATTTGGTAGTGTTGAATAACTTGCCTTCTCCAGTAATATTGGGTTTGCCCTGGTTAAAATTTCACAATCCTGTACTGGATTGGTCTACCAGTGAAATTAAATCCTGGAGCCATAAATGTTATGACAAGTGTTGTAACGGGCGTATTGCAGCTTTGGATAGGGGAGAATTGCCTGTTCCTATTCAGGATTTTTGGAGAGTTTTTTCTGAGAAAGAATCGCAGGTTTTGCCTCCCCATAGAGACTATGATTGTTCTATTGAATTTGTCCCTGGAGCGACTCTTCCTAAAAGTCGTTTATTTAACCTTACTATTCCTGAGAGGAAGGCTTTGGAGGAATACATACAGACAAGTTTGGCCGCCGGTCACATTAGGCCCTCTAAGTCTCCTGTGGCGGTTGGATTTTTTTTTGTAAAAAAAAAGGACGGCGGTTTACGTCCTTGTCTAGATTTTCGTGAGATTAACAAAATTACGGTACGCAATCCTTACCCACTGCCATTGATTCCTGATCTGTTTAACCAGTTATTGGGGGCCAAGTGGTTCTCTAAAATTGACCTTAAGGGGGCATACAATCTGTTGCGCATGAAGGAGGGTGATGAATGGAAGACTGCTTTTAACACTCCTGTGGGTCATTTTGAGAATCTGGTTATGCCTTTTGGTCTTACTAATGCTCCTGCATTTTTTCAGAATCTGATTAATGACATCCTTAGACCTTTGATCGGTAAAAATGTGGTTGTGTATTTGGATGACATTTTGATTTATTCGCCAGATCTGGAGTCTCATTGGCGGAGCGTGCGTGAGGTATTACAGTTATTAATGGACAATTCGCTTTTTGCTAAGCTGGAGAAATGTGAGTTCGCTGTACAGAGAATTATTTTTTTGGGCTACATTATCTCCAGCAAAGGTTTTGAGATGGATCCGGTTAAGGTTCAGGCTGTGCAGGAATGGCCTAGGCCTATTGGTTTGAAATCGATACAGAGGTTTTTGGGTTTCGCCAATTACTATAGAAAATTCATAAAAAATTTTTCTAGTATTGTCAAACCTCTGACTGATCTCACCAGGAAAGGTGCTGATGCGGTTCAGTGGTCTTCTGAGGCCATTGAAGCTTTTGTGTATCTCAAGGAGAGGTTCACCTCTGCTCCCATCCTTATGCAGCCTGATGTTACTAGGCCGTTTTTGGTTGAGGTTGATGCTTCCTCTGTGGGGGTTGGCGCAGTATTGTCTCAGGATAACGGGGATGGATTACATCCCTGTGCCTTTTTTTCAAAAAATTTTTCGGAGACTGAATTGAATTACGATGTTGGTAATCGGGAATTATTGGCTATTAAACTCGCATTTGAACACTGGCGCCACTTCTTGGAAGGTGCGGAATTTCCCGTTCAGGTTCTTACGGATCATAAAAATCTGATATATCTTGATGCTGCCAAGCGCCTGAATGCCCGTCAGGCTAGGTGGGCACTGTTTTTCTCGCGGTTTAATTTCTCCGTTACTTACATCCCTGGTACTAAGAATGTTAAGGCGGATGCCTTGTCTCGCAGTTTTTCTCCCATAGTCGGTGCTGAGAAAGAGGAAAACATTTTACAAGAAGGTGTTGTGATAGCTGCTTTAGACTCCGTTTTGGAAGATGAGATTCTTAAAGCTCAGGAGAATGCCCCATCTAACACTCCTCATGGGAGGTTGTTTGTGCCTGGGACCTTTAGGAGAGATTTGTTTGTTGAGTGTCACGAATCTCGGTTGGCAGGTCATCCCGGAATCTCTGAGACCAAGAGACTGGTGGGTCGCAGTTTTTGGTGGCCTGGATGGCAGAAGGAAGTCATTAAGTGGGTGCGCCAATGTACTATATGTGCTAGATCTAAGTCCTCACATACTCCTGCTGCGGGGTTGCTTTGTCCTTTGGAGGTCCCCAGTGCTCCTTGGACACATTTGGCTATGGACTTTATAACTGACCTTCCCCCCTCTGAGGGTTTTACTGTCATCTGGGTGGTCGTGGACCGTTTTAGCAAGATGTGTCACTTGGTTCCCTTCGTCAAACTGCCCTGCGCTAAAACTCTCGCTAAGACCTTTGTCAAAGAAATTGTCAGACTTCATGGCGTTCCTACTGACATTGTTTCTGATAGGGGTCCTCAGTTCGTGGCTCGTTTTTGGCGTGCCTTTTGTGACAGGTTGGGAATTCATTTGTCATTTTCGTCCGGATATCATCCTGAATCTAATGGCCAGACAGAAAGGAAAAACCAGGATGTTGAGCAGTTCTTGCGTTGTTTTGTGGCAGACAATCAAGAGGGGTGGTCTGAGTTTCTGCCACTTGCCGAATTTGCTCTGAACAATCATACATCTTCTTCTGCTGGTTGTTCACCTTTTTTTTGTTGTTCTGGGAGACATACGTCGTTTGGGTCGTTCTCCAAGTTGGGATCTGCCATGCCTGAGGAGGAGAATTTTTCCGGTGATTTGGAAAGAGTTTGGACGGATGTGCGTGGTAATCTTCAGGAGGCCAACAGAAAATCTAAAGACTACTTTGATAGGAAACGACAGGAGGTTTTGTTCGCTGTTGGTGACATGGTTTGGTTGTCCTCTAGGAATCTGCGGTTGAGGATTCCTTCTAAGAAATTGGGTCCCAAGTTTGTGGGGCCCTTTAAGGTGCTTCAGGTTGTCAACCAATCTGCTGTTAGGCTGGAGGTTCCTACCTCCTGGAGAATTAATCCGGTCTTTCATGTCTCTCTGTTAAAAAAAGCTGTTGTGTCGGATGGTGACGCCTCTGCCTCTGTTCCTCCGGTGGTGGAGGACGGGGAATATGAAATTTCTCGCATCCTTGACTCTAGACGGTATAGAGGTAGTTTGCAGTATCTTGTGGCCTGGAAAGGTTTCGGACCCGAGGATAACTCTTGGGTGAGGTCAGATGATGTTTCCGCGTCCAGACTTATCAGAGCGTTTCACAGGAGATTTCCTGATAAGCCTGGTCCTAGGGGAGGTACTGTTAGAACCTTGCTGTTAGTTTTTTTTTCCTTTGCTGGTCACATGACCTTGTTGGCCTATTTAATCCTGCTCCGCCCTTCTGGCTTTGCTGGACTTCATTGTATATCTACTTTCTAGCTAGCCTGTGCTCTGTATCTATCTCTGTTAGTTTGCTTGGTCTACGGACCTCTATGTTCTATCTATTTTGTTTGTTCGTCTGTCTGCTACTATTTCTGTTAGGAGGTGTCCCATATTCCTTCCAGTCCTTAGTACTTGTAGGGATTCCCTTCCCTCATCTATAGGTCTTCGTACAGACTAGATTAGGACTTTAGCAGGTCTGATCGCAGGATCAGGTTCCCTGTTACATCGTAGGGATTCAGCTGAGTCCTATAGTAGGGACAGATCTCCTCTCTTTCCTTAGCTTTGGTAGCAGAACATAACACCCAGTGCCTTTGTGTATATGGAAATACATTCTATTATGGGGATTGAGCTTTTTCTCAGTTGCTTTGAATACACTGCTATTATTTTGCACATAACTGTATGTAGTATATTAATTTGTCCTACCACTTTACATTCTTTTTACACAGTGTTACAACTGTTCTAATAGTATTTATAACTAAATGGTTCCCAATGTTTTAATAAAATATTTCACCTTTATATCCCTTGTTTACTGACACAATCAGAAATAATCTGTTAATATATCAGCATTTAAAATGTCCAAGTATTTTTCTCAGTCATATATGAATATATTAAGAAAGGGTAATCTGCCATTCTACATAATTTTCATGGGCTAAAGAGAATGCAAATGGCATTTGATGGCTCTTTCATGATCCTAAATTCTCTAGCTAGATTAGTTTGATTTCAAATTATTCCTTTTTTAGACTGTCTTATATAATGTATATCTTTTTATTCAATGTTATCAATCCATGTTGCATTCAAAAGTTACATTTATGAAACACTAATAACATTGGTCACAATGACATGTTCAACATAGATATCACTATACTGATGTTTGCTGCAAAAATAGTTTTTTCAGCCCTTTCACTAATACGATTTAGGATGTTGCTCCAGGCATACAAGGTGTTTGTTGCGTGTGTAGTGTCATCATAAATGGCTGAATTTTGATCTGTTTATTTTGCAGTTATTTACCTTTTTGGTACATATATCTTTTGGTTCCAAATATCTTATCTGTTTTCTGATTAAGAGAAGAACATTTCACATATGAGTTCTGAGGTTAGAAGTGTCAAATTTAGCTCCTCTGATCTTGACCTGGTTCAGGTGGTTTTCAATGGGACCTCTATAGCACTAATGTGTGTCAATATGTTGCAGTGACTGGCTAGAGCAGTGACACATGCTGTTAACATGACGTCACTGCAGCAGAAAACTAGACTAGAGCAACAGCTAGGAGCAAGCACTGGACCCTGTTCCCCTGCCTGCCTGCGGATTTGTTCACTTCGCCTGCCGGCCTGTGGTTTCCTGACATCCTCCACGTCATTGTGGTTACCGGCACTCCGCCTACCTGCCTGCGGTTTCCTAATATCCTCCGCATGTCTGTGGTCTCCCACACTATGAATACCTGCCTTATGGTCTCCTGTTCCTTGGCTGTCGATATCACTTGTTTCCCTCCTTTCTGCTACACTGATACCTGTGATCCGTGTGCCCACCCAGACCTTGGGCTTGGAAGGTCCACCTCACATGGTGAGTCTAACACTTCTCAGCTACCCTTCAGTGTGGATTCCTCCTCTCCTGCAGCAAAAAGGTCATTCTAATGCCTTTACTCCATTTCATTAAAGATTTTTCTTTTATCTTTTAAGCAAATAACAAAAATAAACAAGAAAACTCACCTGCTTTTTCAAACAAAAATGTGAACTACATAAAATGGCATTGCTTATGGCTCAACACTTATTACAGATACTCTTTGGTTTCAATATTTTTCAGCAGTTTCACACCTTAATGATCGCCGATGAGCATTAATATGGTGGCAGCTAAGGGGCCTTATTCTGGAATAAGGTAATAGCACCCCCAGTCTTCAAACCTCCAGGGTCTTAGTTACTAGGAGGAGCTGAGACCCTGGAGAACATGATGTGGGCAGGTTTTTCTGGTCCCCAATCACATGCTCGCCTTTATTTGACGAATAATGGCGATCACGTAAAAAAAAAGTGAGATCTGGTGGAAAAATCATTTCTATCTCGTCTGACATGATGTAACATGTCAGAGGAGAGAGAAATTATGTCCCCAAACACCCAAAGTACCTTAGTACTGGATTCGCGATCCTCCGGCCCTCCTGCTTGTTCTCCTGAAGCAAAATGGCAGTGCGTCCACCGAGATCTGCCTACCTGCACCCATCAACCACAGGATTTTTTCCTATAGGTTGCTGACTTCTTATCACTGTGATAGACATTCTCACAGTGATCAAAAGCTCAATAATTATTAAACAGGACAGCACTTAAGCTGTGCCTTGCTATGCACCCCCTGGATCACTCCCCCACATGTCATCCCCCTAGTCAGGTTAAAATTTTAATTTTAGAATTTTTAGATATTTCACTCTTTGGCATTAGGCTTAGGGTTAGACTTAGGGTTAGGGATATGCTTAGGGTTAGGCTTAAGGCTAGTGTCTTTTCAATAATTAAAAAAAGGATGATAATATTATGACATATTCAATATGACAACCTAATGTTATCAAACTTCTATAAAAAATGCGACCTGGTGCTTGCAATCTCTTTCAGCCAAATTTGTGTTCCAAAATTCAAATATTGCTCCTTCCATTCTGAGCCCTGCTGTTTGTCCAAACAGAACTTTTGGACCACATGTTGGGTATTACCGTGCTTGTAAGAAAGTGGGTAACAAACTGTGGGGTCCACTTTTTGGTGTTACCTTGTGCAAAAGTGAAAAAATTGGGGCCAAAACAACATTTAGAGGTCAAATTTTCATTTACATGTATGCTTTTTTCATTCCACTTTGCATTAATACCTGTGAAGCAGCTGAGCAGTTAAAAATGTATTGACCGCAGTTTTGAAGTATTTGAGGGGTGCAGTTTTTAAAATTGTATCATTTTTAGGGAGTTTCCAATATATAGGCCCCTCAAAGTAAATTGAAATCTGAATAGGTCCCTAAAGAAAAAGGTTTTGTAAATTTGTTAAAAAAATTAGACATTGCTGCTAAACTTTTAACCCTTCTAACATCCTAACAATATATAATGACATCTAAAAAAAGATGCAGAAGTAATGCAGACATATGGGAAATGTTAGTGATAAATGAAATTAAAATAAAGAAAAATGTCAGTAGTTATTGTTAAATTAATATCTGAATTTTTGAGAATTTTCTTTTTTCTTTAAAAAAATACAATTCCCTTATTTACAAAAAGGATTGCGCAAGAAATGCAACTCAGTACAGTCACTTAAGACAAGCAAGGACACTGTCTCTGACTGACACTGATTTCACTGACAGAGAGTAACATCCATCACTAGGATATATGGTTTCAATTAAACCATGCTTTTCTCATTTCAATCTTTGTTTTATCACTATCATATTCCTACTTAGTTCTTCAGAAAATATGTACTTTAAAATTTGACATGTCCTACAATGTAGGAATCTGGAGAGTCCAGTTTTTCCTTCCGGTGTTCACTTATAATAAAACAGGCAAATGTCTTTAGTTAAAAATTCTTATTGTTAAAGTATAATATTATCCAACCTCACCCAGCAATGAAACACAATTTATCTGTACAAATGCATCTGAACTTACTTGGTATCTTCTGGACTAGTATTGCTTTACCTGTTAGCACTGCACCTCATCTCAAGCCTTCCATAATTCCATTAACCTTCTCTATATTTATGCCAGTTAGCTATAGTGTTTTCTTTGTACTGTTGTGTTCTGAAATCTCAATAAAAATATACAAAGTTAACTCCTTAATGACAAGGCCTGGAAATACTTTAATAACCTGTGGGATTGCTTCTTCACTTTTTAGAAGCCAAATGTTTTTTATTTTTTAATTTTTTTCACTGAGTTGGCTGTATGAGCTTTTTATTCTGGACAAGCAACACTATTTTTGACATTTTTACGTATATTTAAATTACTGTTTATTTTACAGAGTTTTTTTTATTTTTGCTATATAATTATGGAAAAACAGCAATTTTTTGCTTATTTTGTTTTAGTTGATCTTTTCTTCTGTTCATGTTGTACAACATAGTAACCTGTTGAATTAACTTCAGGTTATTACATTCATGTGAATGCTTAATAATGCTGTGTTTTGTTGTTATTTGTATACAATAAAATCACAATTTTGTGATGCGGAAATTTTATTCATTTTACAATCTATAAATACAGTGGGGAAAATAAGTATTTGATGCACTGCTGATTTTGCTAGTTTTCCCACCAGCAAAGAATGTAATTTTTATTGTAGGGACACTTCAATTGTGAGAGACAGAATCTTAAAAGAAATATAGAAAATCAAATTGTATGTTTTTACATAATTAATTTGCATTTTATTGCATGAAATAAGTATTTGATACAATAGAAAAATAGAACTTAATATTTGGTACAGATATCTTTGTTTGCAATTACAGAGGTCAGACGTTTCCTGTAGTTCTTGACCAAGTTTGCACACACTGTAGCAGGGATTTTGGGCCACTTCTCCATACAGATCTTTTCCAGATCTTTCAGGTTTTGGGGCTGTCGCTGGCCAATAATGAGTTTCAGCTCCCTCCAAAGATTTTCTATTGGGTTCAGGTCTGGGGACTGGCTAGGCCACTCCAGGACCTTGAAATGCTTCTTATGGAGCACCTCTTATTTGCCCTGGCTGTGTGTTTGGGTCATTGTCATGCTGTAAGACTCAGCCATGACCCATCTTCAGTGCTCCCACTGAGGGAAGGAGGTTGTTGGGCAAAATGTCGCGATATATGACTTCATCAATTCTCCCTGCAATGCGGTGCAGTCACCCTGTCCCCTTTGCAGAAAAGCACCAGCAAAGTTTGTTGTTTCCCTCACCATGCTTCACGGTAGGGATGGTGTTTTTGGGGTTGTACTCATCCTTCTTTTTCCTCCAAACACGGTGAGTCGAGTGGCTACCTAAAAGTTCTATTTTGGTTTCATCTGACTACATGACCTTCTCCTATGCCTCTCTGGATCATTCATATTGTCATTGGCGAACTTCAAATGGGCCTGGACATGTGTTGGCATGAGCAGGGGGATCCTGCGTGCCCTGTAGGATTTTAATCCATGACAGAGTAGTGTGTTACAAATGGTAATGTTTGAGACTGTGGTCCCAGCTCTCTTCAGGTCATTGACCCGGTCCTCCCATGTAGTTTTGGGCTGATTCATAACCTTTCTCAGAATCATCCTTAACCCATGAAGCAAGATCTGTCATGGAACCCCAGACCTAGGAAGATTGTCATCTTGTGTTTCTTCCATTTTCTAATAATTGTGCCAACAGTTGTTGCTTTCTCACCAAGCTGCTTGCCTATTGTCCTGCAGCCCACCCCAGCCTTTTTCAGATCTACAATTTTTTCACTGGTGTCCTTAGACAGCTCTTTGGTCTTGGCCATGATGGAGTGGTTGGATTTTAATTGATTGTGTGGACAGATGTCTTTTATACAGGTAACGAGTTCAAACAAGTACAGTTAATACAGGTAATGAGTGCAGAATAGGAGGGCTTCTTAAAGAAAAACTAACAGGTGTGTGAGAGCCAGACTTCTTGCAGGTTGGTAGGCGATCAAATACTTATTTCATGCAATAAAATGCAATTTAATTATTTAAAAATCATACAATGTGATTTTCCTGTCTCTCACAGGTGATGTGTACCTGCGATAAAAAATACAGATGTCTCCATTCTTTCTCCATTCTTTGTAGGTGGGAAAACTTGCAAAATCGGCAGTGTATCAAATACTTATTTTCCCCACTGTGTGTATAATATATATATATATATATATATATATATATATATATATATATATATATATGTGTGCAGTGCCTACAAGTAGAATTCAACCACCTGCAGATTTAGCTGGTTGACACATGCGGAATTAACTTGGCATTGTGACATTTGTACTGTAGATCTGCCTGGAAGTGGGAAATGCACTGCAGCAAATTTTTTTTTTTTTTTTTTTTTTTTTAAATGTTAAAAGTTAATTCAGAGTGTCATTTATTATTCAACCCCTCAAACCACAAGAATTCTGCTTGGTCCCCCTAAAGTATTAAGAAGTAGTTCAGGCACCAAGAATAATGAGCTTCACATGTGTGGATTAAAGATCTCTTTTGCCAGCCTTTTCTGACTATTTAAGACCCTCCCCAAACTTGTGAACAGCACTCAGACATGGTCAACATGGAAAGACAAAGGAGCACTCCAAGGCCATCAAAGACAAGATCGTGGAGGGTCACAAGGCTGGCAAGGGGTACAAAACCCTTTCCAAGGAGTTGGGCCTACCTGTCTCCACTGTTGGGAGCATCATCCGTAAGTGGAAGGCTTATGGAACTACTGTTAGCCTTCCACGGCCAGGACAGCCTTTGAAAGTGTCCTCCCGTGCTGAGGCCAGGCTTGTCCGAAGAGTCAAGGCTAACCCAAGGACAACAAGGAAGGAGCTCCGGGAAGATCTCATGGCAGTGGGTACATTGGTTTCAGTCAATACCATAAGTAACGTACTCCACAGCAATGGTCTCCGTTCCAGCCGAGCCCGTAAGGTACCTTTACTTTCAAAGCGTCATGTCAAGGTTCGTCTTCAGTTTGCTCATGATCACTTGGAGGACTCTGAGACAGACTGGTTCAAGGTTCTATGGTCTGATGAGACCAAGATCGAGATCTTTGGTGTCAACCACACACGTGACGTTTGGAGACTGGATGGCACTGCATACGACCCCAAGAATACCATCCCTACAGTCAAGCATGGTGGTGGCAGCATCATGCTGTGGGGCTGTTTCTCTGCCAAGGGGCCTGGCCATCTGGTCCGCATCCATGGGAAGATGGATAGCACGGCCTACCTGGAGATTTTGGCCAAGAACCTCCGCTCCTCCATTAAGGATCTTAAGATGGGTCGTAATTTCATCTTCCAACAAGACAACGACCCAAAGCACACAGCCAAGAAAACCAAGGCCTGGTTCAAGAGGGAAAAAGTCAAGGTGTTTGAGTGGCCTAGTCAGTCTCCTAACCTTAACCCAATTGAAAACTTGTGGAAGGAGCTCAAGAATAAAGTCCACATGAGACACCCAAAGAACCTAGATAACTTGGAGAAGATCTGCATGGAGGAGTGGGCCAAGATAACTCCACAGACCTGTGCCGGCCTGATCAGGTCTTATAAAAGACGATTATTAGCTGTAATTGCAAACAAGGGTTATTCCACAAAATATTAAACATAGGGGTTGTATAATAATTGACCCACACTTTTATGTTTAAAATTTAATAAAATTCAACTGAGCAACATAACTTTTTGGTTTGTAAGATTTATGCTTCTGTTCATAAAACCTACTCTCGTTTGCAGTTTGAAGGCTCTAACTTATTTGCATCTTATCAAACCAGCTAAATCTGCAGGGGGTTGAATACTACTTGTAGGCACTGTATATATATATATATATATATATATATATATATATATATATATATATAATTGCTTAAACATTCCCAACATTGAAATTGTAACAAGTTGTAGAATTATGGTAACTTCAGAATAGATAGACATGTTAATAATATGCAAATGATGAAAAAAATGTGAAATATCTTGAATAATACACTATAGAGGATGAGCACCACATGTAGAAACATGTGCTTACATGCCATCAATTAGGCTATTAATGGATGACTGAGAAATGATCTGCCATGCTGAATGCACTTTTTGCATACCTGTTTTACTAATCTAATTTTGTAACTGTCCTCCCCACGACAATCCTGTAGCCTGTTGCCACATTTTGCTTTCCATGTGTGTACCTATCTGCCAATATAGCATTTTTGATTAAGCCCCAAAAAAGCGGAATAAAAGAGGATTGTGCTAGGGACAAAAAAGGATATTGTTTAACCCCCTACCACCATATGATGTTTACGTTATATGCTCATATGCTGGTTACCTGGCTTTGATGCGGGCTCGCATGATGAGCATGCATCTTTTCCCAGCACATGATGACTGATTCAATCAGCCATCATATATCTCTAACAGCTGCAGGTGAATCAGAGCTCTGTCCGCGGCTGTTAACCTGTTAAATCCTGCTGTCAATCTCTGACAGCGGCACTTGACACTCGTCGGCAGGGGTTAGCTTCTTTCCATGTGCCCATCGGAGCACCCGTGATGTGAACATGGGGAGTCGATTGATATGACAGCCTGGGGTCCACTGAAGACTCTTGTGCCTGTCATTACAATCCTGTAAAAGCCAGCGTTTAGCTGGTGTTCATAGGAGACCATGATTTTAGCTATACATAGCAGTGCTGATGCACTTTATGTATACTACTAGTGATCTGACGATGGTAACTTCAAATCGCCTAAGGGGACTATTAAATACAGTAAAAAGTAATAAAAAATGTATTTAAAAATATGAAAAAAACACAAAAGTTCGAACCATCCCCTTTTGCCCCATTAAAAATAAATCAATTAAAAAAAAAATAAATAAACATATTTGACATCGTTGTGCTCGTAAAAGCCCGATCTATCAAAATATCACATGAACTAGTTCAATCAATAAATGTCATAATGACAAAAAAAATTGAAAGTCCAAAATATAGTTTTTGTGGCCAATAAAATGCAATAAGAGGCAATTAAAATATCATATCTACCCCAAAATGTTATCAGTAAAAATGTCAGCTCAGGGCACAAAAAATAAGCCCTCACGCAACCCCATATCCTAAAAATTAAACGAGATACAGGCTTCAGAAATGGTGACACAATCAAAACATTCTTTTTTTTTTACAAATTACCAATTTTTTCATATTGCCTGTTTAGTTGTACTGTATAGTAAGCATGGTAAATTAAAAAAAAAAAAAAAAAAAAACTTTTTTGCAATTTCAATGCACTAGGATTTTTTTCCCGCTTTTCAGTGCATCTCATGATAAAATGAATGATGTTATTCAAAAGTACAACTTGTACAGCAAAAAACAAGCCCTCATATGACTTTATTGATGTAAAAATAAAAAAGTTATGTCTTTTGGAAAAAGGGTGAGGGAAAAAAAAAAAATAAATAAATAACCGAAAATAGCCTGGGAGTGAAGGGGTTAAAAATTGGAAAAAAATTTAAAAATACACATAATACTTTTTGCATATCGCTGTTGCCTTGCCTCATTTTTCTTCCTTGGCATGTACTTAGATGGTATTTTTACTTGTGTCTTTTTTGGACAGGACGATCTAATTTGGTTTATAACCAAAAATAAAAATGATATCTACAAATTAGAGCTGGGCAAAATTATTCATGTTGATTTGAATTCTACTTGAATTTTTTTAAAAAAATCTGCATTCTAGAAAATACAGATTATTTTGTAATTTGCTTTGCATGAGTTTAGCAACATGGGAGCAATCTGTGGCCAATATATTGCAGAACAATAGATCGATGCTAAAGGTTAAAGAGAAAAACAAAAGCTACTCACCCTGCTGCTCACCTTTCCGGCTGGGGCTTCTGGCTACAATGGGGCCTTGAAGTTCACTGGGCATGCTCTGCAGCCTACTCACATCCGAAAGTTCCAGTCTAAAGTGAACAGATGGCCGGATATGACACGTGATAGAGGTGCAGAGGACAAACGGCAGAGAGGAAGCCGGAGTGGACGGAGAGGTGAGCAGTAAGATGAGTATACGCGTTTTTTATATAGTTTACATCTTGTGTTTATGTATCCTCTTGTGTCTGAATAAGGGACATTAAATTTGCAGAGATTACCTTCTCTGTACATCAAATTTCTAGGTAAAATCAACACTTACAGGTGAGTTTGAATTTTGCCTGGTTCGCTGATCTTTACTACACATTTAACTATGAAGGATCGCTTTGCAACACCTGTTTAAGTAGTCAATTTTGAGATTTGTGCATGCTCCACCAATATCAAGTGTGCACAGTTGTTGCATTAGAATTTTTTGCGCCATGTGTGATCTACCTAGCCCCAGAGAATGTGCAATGAGCTTCATGGCTTCCTTGTGGTCATAAGTCCCTGTGACCCTCTGAGCCAGGGTAAATCTTGATGTGAGAATCAGGCTGCATGGGGATGGAAGGGGTGTGACAAGGAACTCAGGCCATTTCCCACAAAGAAGTAACTGGGAAGAGGTTGTTGGCCTCAGAAATACACAGCATTTTAGATGTGTGGCTAAAACATTGTATAGGGCAAAATATGCTTTTCCTGCTGTCAGCTGAGGAGCAGGCAATAATGTTATTGTTGCAGTTGGAGGATCAATAGAACCTGAAAGCTGTGTGGTGATCGTGGTGGCAGGGAAGCCTATCTGTATCTCATTTGTGGGATATTTTTTTCCATGTTGCTGGGGGACTAGAAGACTGCAGAGTGCAGGCTGTGCTGTTGGAAAATAAGTTGGGTACATCCAAGGCGTAGCTAGTAGTGATGAGCGAGCACTAAAATGTTCGGGTACTCGTTGCTCGAGTCGAGCAAATTGGAATGCTCGAGTGCTCGGTCCGAGTAACGATCCCAATGTAAGTCTATGGGAAACATTTTTCCAGTGGCCCCCCCCCCTGGCGGTCTGCAGAGGGCCTAAAAATTGCTCAAATGACATGGAAACAGAATGGGGAGGACCCCTGGAAGCATCTCTGACTCCCAGGTCACTGCTGTCAACAATGTTGTCTGAGGTATTACTCCACTTTTACGGACTCACAATAAAACATACAAAAATGAAACCAAAATGGATTTTCCTGGGAAATATGTCAAGGAACATCCTTTTCAGGGTAATGACTTGTATTTAAGGCAAAATAAATAACCAAAAACAAAAATGGTTCCACCACACCATGGGCTATGTTCACAGGTGGCGTTTTTTATGTGTTTTTGCACTTTTGCATTGCTTTCAATGGTGAAAAATATATTCACCGGTAAATGCCATATTAACGTTGTACTACTTTATCTTGCTGTAGCGTCGGCGTCCCTGCCTCCTGCTAGGCAGGGACGCTGTTCCCCTCACCTCTCCGCTCCATGCCCGGCGTCCTCCTCCCGCTCTGCTGGCAGCGCGCGCTGCTTCCCGGCCACTGTGTTTAGGGCGCGCGCGCTCCCCCTCTCTTAAAGGGGCAGCGCGCGCCGTCCTAAGGAGTCCCCGGCCAATGGCCGGAGGACCTCACCATATATAAGGCACCTCCTCCAAAATGGAGGTGCCCAAGCAATGTTGTTGCAAAGCCTTCACTCTGCTTCAACCCTCAGGTCCCGTTACCAGTTACCTGCCAGTCACCTGCCAGATTCCTGCTTGATACCTGCCTGATATCCGCTTACCTGCTTGCAAGCCTGCGGTCCGACGGTCTGCCTTCCGACACCTGTCAGTCTGTCTATGGACCAGCCTGCCCGCTCACCTGGGAGCGCTCACCTGCTACCTGCCTGCTAGCCTACCTGGAGGCTCTGCCGTCACTTGCCGTGACCACCTGCCAATCCAGAGACTCTTGCCCGCTCACCTGGGAGCGCTCACCTGCTACCTGCCTGCTAGCCTACCTGGAGGCTCTGCCGTCACTTGCCGTGACCACCTGCCAGTCCAGAGACTCTTGCCCGCTCACCTGGGAGCGCTCACCTGCTACCTGCCTGCTAGCCTACCTGGAGGCTCTGCCGTCACTTGCCGTGACCACCTGCCTGTCCTGAGACTCTTGCCCGCTCACCTGGGAGCGCTCACCTGCTACCTGCCTGCTAGCCTACCTGGAGGCTCAGCCGTCACTTGCTGTGACCACCAGCCCGTCCAGAGACTCTTGCTCGCTCACATGGGAGTGTCCACCTGCTACCTGTCTGCTAGTCTACCCAGAGACTGTCCCTGTCACTTGCTGTGACTACCTGCCCTTCTACCCAGACACTGTCCCTGTCACTTGCCGTGACTACCTGCCCTTCTACCCAGAGACTGTCCCTGTCACTTGCCGTGACTACCTGCCCATCTTCCCTGGGAGCCACCCACTTCCTTACAAGGACCGCCCCCTTGTATAGTTGCTCAGAGGTTTCGTCTCCCAGACCCGTTACAGTTTGCTCGGGCCATGGAACCCGGTGGCACCCAAGCTCCCTAGCTCTCGGACCTATGTCATGAACTGTCCCGTCAGAGGTCCCAACAGGAGTCCATCCTGAGTCATCTGCGGAATGTCAACTCTCGCCTGGACACTCTTACTGCTCCACCAGCAACCACCGCTAGTGTCATGACTCGCAGCCCGGCAGCGCCGCTGCCCACCAATACCATGTCATCCTGCCCTGGACCCCGGCTTTCTGCACCTCCACGCATCGGAGGCGACCCCGCTCAAGCTCGGGGCTTCATAAACCAGTACACCCTGCACTTTGAACTCCTGTCCCACCAGTTTATCTCCGACCGGGCCAAAGTAGCCTTCATCATGTCCCATCTCACGGGGGAGGCACTGGCTTGGCTAAATCCTCTTTGGGAGAGAGGAGACCCCTGGTGTCCAACCTGCCAGCCTTTCTCACGGCTTTCCGGAAAGTCTTCGACGAACCCGGATGGAAGACCTCATCCGCATCATCTCTGCAACGCCTCCATCAAGGAAATCTCACCGTGGGCCAATATGCCGTACGGTTCCGTACCCTTGCTTCGGAGCTGGCCTGGGATAATGACGCCCTGGTGTCTGTCTTTTGGGAGGGTCTGTCCGGCCGTATTAAAGATGAACTCGCCGGTCGGGACATACATACCACTCTCGACGACTTAATAACTCTTGCCACCCGGATTGACATCCGGTTCCACGAACGCGCCAAAGAGGTCACCCGTGAGAGGAGGTTTCCACGTCTAGCCTCTACCTTTCAGAAACCTGTCACTTCTCCCGCTACTCCCCAGGCGCACTCACCCGAGCCTATGCAGGTCGACCAGACCAAGATGGTCAAAACTCGTCAAGAGTTACGCCGTGCTGAGGGGAGCTGCTTCTACTGTGGCAGTAAGGAGCACCGGATCCGTTCCTGCCCGGAGAGGTCGGGAAACGCCTGTGTCTAGGATCGCTCAGAGAGGTCGTCCTAGACAAGAGTAAACCCTCTCCATCCCTGTTGCTGTCGGTCTCTATCATCTGCGGGGAGAACCGTTATTTTGAACTAGCCCAACTTGACTCTGGAGCTGCCGGAAATCTCATTTCTCAGTCTCTGGTAGAGAAATACCGCATTCCCACCAAACCTCTAGCTGTACCCTTATCTGTCGCTGCCGTGGATGGGGGCCTCTTACCACATCCCATTCAACTCATCACCGAATCCATAACCCTGCAGGTGGGAATGCTGCATTCTGAGAGCATCTTCTTTCATGTTCTGCCTGGACTCTCTCATGCCCTCTTACTAGGCCTACCTTGGCTTCAGAGACATGCACCCGTGCTTGATTGGCAGACCGGAGAAGTCCTTCGCTGGGGACAGGCCTGCCATAAGACTTGTTTAGTTCCCGTCCATCCTGTTCGTCATTCTCCTACTCCAGCCAATCTACCTGGTCTTCTGGCTCCTTATTGGTCGTATGCGGACGTCTTTAATAAAAAGGAGGCAGAGACATTACCCCCTCATAGACCATACGACTGCCCAATCGACCTGATGCCCGGCGCTACTCCTCCCCGTGGGCGCATTTACCCTTTGTCCGCTGCTGAGACCCGATCCATGTCAGAATATATTGAGGAGAATCTGGCCCGGGGATTCATCCGGAAATCTACTTCCCCGGCGGGAGCAGGTTTCTTCTTCGTCAAAAAGAAGGACGGCTCACTCCGTCCTTGTATAGACTATAGAGGCCTTAACCAGATCATGGTGAAGAATAAATACCCCCTTCCGCTTATTCCGGAATTATTTGACCGTCTGAGGGGGGCTAGAATCTTCACCAAGCTGGACCTCCGTGGGGCGTATATTCTGGTCCGTATCCGTCAGGGGGATGAATGGAAGATGGCATTCAACACCCGGACGGCCACTATGAATACCTGGTAATGCCCTTCGGTCTCTGTAACGCTCCCGCCGTCTTTCAAGAGTTGGTCAATGACATCTTCCGGGACCTTCTCTACTCCTGCGTAGTGGTGTACCTGGACGACATCTTGGTCTTCCCTCCGGATCTCCCCACACACCGGAGGGATGTTCGTCAGGTTCTGCTCAGGCTCAGGCAGAACCACCTCTACGCTAAATATGAGAAGTGCCTCTTTGAGCAGACCTCGCTTCCGTTTTTGGGCTACATAATTTCTCAGACCGGCCTACGAATGGATCCTGAAAAACTGTCTGCCATCGAGAAGTGGCCTCGACCAGAGGGGTTGAAGGCTTTTCAGCGGTTCCTGGGCTTCGCCAACTACTACCGCCTCTTCATACCGCACTTCTCTTCCCGGACTGCCCCAATCTCGGCGCTCACCCGTTAGGGCACTAATCCCAGAGAATGGCCGCCCGAAGCTGAGGAAGCCTTTCTTTACTTAAAACAGGCTTTCTCTTCCGCCCCGGTGCTACATCGCCCGGACGGCAACAAACAATTCTTCCTGGAAGTTGACACCTCCTCCTCTGGAGCCGGAGCGGTACTTACCCAAAAATCATCTTCCGGGAGAATGGTAACTTGCGGCTTCTTCTCCAAACTCTTCTCCTCTTCCGAGCACAACTATTCTATAGGAGACCGAGAGTTACTGGCCATTAAGCTGGCATTGGAGGAGTGGCGTTACCTGCTTAAGGGGGCTCTTCACCCGGTAATAATTTACACGGACCACAAGAACTTGGCTTACCTCGAGAGTGCCCAGAGACTTAACCCGCGCCAAGCCCGGTGGTCCTTGTTTTTTGCTCGCTTTGATTTTGTTCTTCATTTTCGCCCGGCTGACAAAAACATCAAAGCTGACGCCTTGTCTGATCCTTCCTGGTGTCTGATCTTGAGGAGGAACCTAAACACATCATCGATCCCGCCAGAGTAATGCAGGTGGCCCCCGTGAGTCTAAATCGTCTCCCTCCCGGAAAGACGTTCGTAACGGTACCTGATCGGGAGAAGATCCTACACTGGGGTCACTCGTCTAAGCTTGCTGGCCATGCCGGTCAGAAAAAGACCCTCCAGCTTATCACCCGGCACTACTGGTGGCCTACCCTGCACAAGAACGTAATAGACTTTGTTTCTGCCTGTGTGTCCTGCGCCCGCAACAAGGTTCCGAGACTACTGCCAGCCGGTCGCCTCCTTCCTCTTCCAGTACCTGCTGCCCCCTGGCAGCATATAGCTATGGACTTCATAACAGATCTCCCTGTCTCTGCCGGTTGTACGGTCATTTGGGTGCTCGCTGACCGCTTTTCCAAAATGGCTCATTTCATTCCCCTGCCAGGCCTCCCGTCTGCACCCGAGCTGGCTAAAGACTTTATCCGCCACATCTTCCGTCTCCATGGCCTGCCCCTCCATATCGTGTCGGATCGTGGGGTTCAGTTCACCTCACGCTTCTGGAGAGCCACATGTAAGCTGCTAGACGTCACCCTGGACTTCTCCTCCGCATACCACCCACAGTCCAATGGTCAAGTGGAGCGGATCAATCAGATCCTGACCAGTTACCTCCGGCACTTCGTTAATGCCCACCATTCAGACTGGGTGGATCTCCTGCCATGGGCCGAATTCTCTTACAATAATCACGAGAGCGAATCTTCCTCCCAATCCCCGTTTTTTGTAGTCTTCGGTCAGCATCCTCGGATCCCTTTTCCCGTCTTCACCTCGGTGGACAATCCGGCTGCGGAATCTCTCATTAGCAAATTTTCCTCCATTTGGGAGAGTACCCGATCCGCACTCCTTCAGTCGTCCGAGCGGATGAAAAAACACGCTGACAAAAAACGCCTGGATCCTCTACAATTCCGTCCTGGAGATAAAGTCTGGCTCTCGTCCAAGTATGTCCGGCTCAAGATTCCTTCCTACAAGTTAGGGCCTCGGTTCATCGGCCCACTAGAAGTTATCAAACAAATCAACCCGGTGGCCTATAAATTGAAACTCCCTGCCAACTTGCGGATCCCTAACTCCATGTATCTCTCCTCAAACCCGTGGTACTTAACTCTTTTTCCAAGTCTACAGGTACGCCTCCTGCTCCGGTTTCCGCTGAAAACGAGTTTGAGGTAGAGAAAATTCTGGCCACCAAAAGGGTAAGAGGAAAAACCTTTTTTTCAGGTAGATTGGAAGGGGTTTGGTCCTGAGGAGAGAACGTGGGAGCCCCGGGAGAACATCCATGGTTCTCTCATCCTTGATAAATTTCTGTCTGGCCTAAAAAAGTGGGGGCCTAAAGGGGGGGGTAATGTAGCGTTGGCGTCCCTGCCTCCTGCTAGGCAGGGACGCTGTTCCCCTCACCTCTCCGCTCCATGCCCGGCGTCCTCCCGCTCTGCTGGCAGCGCGCTGCTTCCCGGCCACTGTGCTTAGGGCGCGCGCGCGCGCGCGCTCCCCCTCTCTTAAAGGGGCCGCGCGCGCCGTCCTAAGGAGTCCCCGGCCAATGACCGGAGGACCTCACCATATATAAGGCACCTCCTCCAAAATGGAGGTGCCCGAGCAATGTTGTTGCAAAGCCTTCACTTTGCTTCAGCCCTCAGGTCCCGTTACCAGTTACCTGCCAGTCACCTGCCAGATTCCTGCTTGATACCTGCCTGATATCCGCTTACCTGCTTGCAAGCCTACGGTCCGATGGTCTGCCTTCCGACACCTGTCAGTCTGTCTATGGACCAGCCTGCCCGCTCACCTGGGAGCGCTCACCTGCTACCTGCCTGCTAGCCTACCTGGAGGCTCTGCCGTCACTTGCCGTGACCACCTGCCAGTCCAGAGACTCTTGCCCGCTCACCTGGGAGCGCTCACCTGCTACCTGCCTGCTAGCCTACCTGGAGGCTCTGCCGTCACTTGCCGTGACCACCTGCCTGTCCAGAGACTCTTGCCCGCTCACCTGGGAGCGCTCACCTGCTACCTGCCTGCTAGCCTACCTGGAGGCTTTGCCGTCACTTGCTGTGACTACCTGCCCTTCTACCCAGAGACTGTCCCTGTCACTTGCCGTGACTACCTGCCCTTCTACCCAGAGACTGTCCCTGTCACTAGCCGTGACTACCTGCCCTTCTACCCAGAGACTGTCCCTGTCACTTGCCGTGACTACCTGCCCGTCTTCCCTGGGAGCCACCCGCTTCCTTACAAGGACCGCCCCCTTGTATAGTTGCTCAGAGGTTCCGTCTCCCAGACCCGTTACACTTGCCATGTGGTGTGTGAGACATGATCAGACACATACTGTTTCATTTATGAAGGAGGGATTCTGAAAGTCACAAACACTATTTTTATAGGGCGATCAGGAGGCCCTTACAATTCTTAAAGGGCCAGCAGTCGGCTATGCTTTGTTGTTCCCATTATTAAGGAGTGGGTCTCCTATACCTTTATTGGTATGCAGCGACTGCAAGGGCTGCAAAAGATTTGGATGCACCCCAATGGCCCTTTGAACAGACATAGAGAAGGGCCTCAGTAAAAAAAATGTTCCCATTATAAAGGAGTGGATCTCCTATAGTGGTAATGTCCATTCAGTGACTGCAAGAGCTGCTAAAATTTGGGAAAACCCCAATACCACTTTAAAGACACATAGAGCTGGGCCTCAGTTATGACATGTTCCCGTTTGAAAGGAGTGGATCTGCTATCCAGTTATAGTGTATGCAGTTAGTCCAACGGCTGCCAAAATTTAGGAAAAAAACCCCACACCAATTTAAAGACACATCGAGCTGGGCCATAGTAACGACATGTTCCCATTAGAAAGGAGCTGTACTGCTATACAGTTATAGGGTATGCAGTGAGTCCAACGGCTGCCAAAATTTAGGAAAAACACCAATAACAATTTAAAGACACATAGAGCTGGGCCACAGTGACAACATGTTCCCATTAGAAAGGAGTGAGTCTCCCATACTGTTATTGCTTATGCAGTGTCTTCAACGGGTGCCAAAAATTTGGAGGAACTCCAATGTCCCTTGCAAGAGACGTAGAGGTCAGAGGGCCTCCTGAAAACAATGTTCCCATTATTAGGAAGTATGTCTCCCATACTGTTTGCCTATGGATTGAATGCAAGAGCTGCCAAAAAATTGGAGGAACTCCAATGCCCCTTGCAAGAGACGTAGAGGTCAGAGGGCCTCCTGAAAACAATTTTCCCATTATTAGGAAGTGGGTCTCCCAAACTCTTTGTCTATGTAGTGAATGTAAAAGCTGCCAAAAATTTGGAGGAACTCCTATGCCCCTTGAAAGAGACGTAGAGGTTGGAGGGTCTCCTGAAATCAATGTTCCCATTACTAGGAAGTGGGTCTCCCATACTGTTTGCTTATGCAGTGAATCCAACAGCTGCCAAAAATTTGGAGGAACTCCAATGCCCCTTGCAAGAGACGTAGAGGTCAGAGGGTCTCAAGAAAACAATGTTCCCATTATTAGGAAGTGGGTCTCCCATACTGTTTGCTTATGCAGTGAATGCAACGGCTGCTAAAAATTTGGAGGAATTCCAAACCCCCTTGCAAGAGACGTAGAGGTCAGAGGGTCTCAAGAAAACAATGTTCCCATTATTAGGAAGTGGGTCTCCCATTCTGTTTGCTTATGCAGTGAATGCAACGGCTGCTAAAAATTTGGAGGAATTCCAAACCCCCTTGCAAGAGACATAGACATGGTGATATGGCAGATATTGTGGTGATATGGTGGTGGAGTATGAGGATGAGGAGAAGGAGGAGGACAAGAGAAAATAGACAAAATCAGGAAGTGTATACCCATATCTGGGTGTGAAGACTGAGGTGCATGCCAATAGAGTTAGACCTCCCAAAAAAAAAGACACTGTATTTGAGTTTATGCTATGCTGCTATCATTCGGTGGTGTTGAGAAGTCTGGCCCAATTCAGCCCTTGTTCATTTTTATAAGCGTCAACCTGTCAGCATTTTCAGTTGACAGGCTGATGCGCCTATCGGTTATAATTCCTCCAGTGGCACTAAGAGCCCACTCTGACAAAATGCTAGCTGCAGGGCAGGCCAGGATCTCCAAGACGTAGAGAGACAGTTCATGCCACGTGTCCAGCTTGGAAACTCAATAATTATAAGGCACAGAGGAATCACAGAGGACGTTGGTACGATCTGCAAGGTACTCCCTAACCATCTTCTGAAACTTTTCCCTCCTTGGAAGTTTACCCCGCGCCACAGGGCCTGTGCGATGGGAGGGTGTGAGAAAACTGTCCCATAACGTTGGCAGTGTTCTCCTATCTCTGCTGGATTGCATTTGCGTCTCTCTTGCCTGTATTCCTTGGTTGTCCAACGAACTGTGACCTCTGCCGCCAGTGTTTTCAGATGAGAATTTTTTTAAATAATTTTGCAACAAGGGCCTTCTGGTACTGCCCCATTTTATTAGGCCTTTCCTGCATAAGAGACAGAAAGTTCTCCTTGTAGCGTGGGTCTAGAAGTGTCACCAACCAGTAATGGCTGTCACCCAAAATTTGGACAATGCGAGGGTCACAGGAAAGGCAGCGTAACATAAACTCAGCCATGTGTGCCAGACTGCCAAGAGGCAAGACTTCCATGTCCTCAACAAAAGGGATGACTGACCATGCTCGCCTCCTCATCCGCCTCCTCTTCCCTGTCCTCAGGCCATCCACATTGAACAGCCAGTATGACAGTTGTACAGGTAGTACCGTATATAGCGCAGGAAACTAGCTCCTGTTCTTCCTCCTCCTCTTCCTCATTGTCACTCAATCCATGTTGGGATGAAATGAGGCTGGGCTGTGTGGAATCACCCTGTATGGTTCCTTGCTCCATCTTGTGAGCAGAGAGCGTTTCAGAAGACAGAGAAGCGGGATGGTGATGCTAATTATTGCATCATCGCCGCTCAACATCTTGGTAGAGTCCTCAAAGTTTTGGAGGATGGTACATATGTCTGACATCCATGTCCACTCCTGAGGTTTTATGTGTGGAGTCTGACCTGAATACTGACGGCCTTGTTGATGCTGGTAGTAAACAACTGCCCTCTTTTGCTCACAAATTCTTCCCAACATCTGCAATGTAAAGTTCCAACTCAGGGGACATCGCAGATCAGTTGGTGAGCTGGAAGCTGCAAACGCTGCTGAAGCACGGCAAAGGCGGCGGAAGCTGTATCTAACTTTCTAAAATAGGCACACAGGTGGCATACTTTCACAAGCAGATCCTACAGATTCGGATAGGTTTTGAGAAATTGCTGAACCACGAGGTTAAGCACATGGGCCAGGCATGGTACGTGTGTGAGCTTGACTCGCCTCAGAGCCACCACCAGGTTCCGGCCATTGTCACACACGACCATGCCTGGCTGTAGGGTCAGCAGTGTCAGCCACAGAACTGCCTGCTCTTTCAGAGCTCTCCCCAACTCTTCAGCATTGTGCGGTTTGTCACCTATGCATATTAGCTTCAGCACAGCCTATTGCCATTTGGCCGAGGCAGTGCTGCAGTGCTTCCAGCTTGCGACTGATGTGGTCATTTCAGAGATGGAGGCTGAAGAGGAGGAGGTGCAGGAGCTGTAGACTGTGGGGGCAATCCTGATTGACCCAGGGCCCCCAATCTTCGGTATCGGGAGGATGTGTTCCGCTCCAAGGTCTCTCTGGGTCCCAGCTTCCACTATATTAACCCGTGTGCCGTCAGCAAGATTTACCATCTGTGCCCACAAGCGCTTGTCCACATGTCCGTGGTTAGGTGGACTTTCCCAGTGACTGAATTTTTGAGGACACGTCTAATGTTGTGGGACACGTGCTTGTGTAACGCGGGGACAGCACACCGGGAGAAATAGTGGCGGCTGGAGACCAAGTACCGAGGGATGGCTGCCGCCATCAGGTTGCGGAATGCTTCCATCTCCAAGAGCCTAAAAGGCAACATTTCGAGAGCAAGCATTCGCGAAAACATGTGAATTTAGTAGTGTGGCCTGTGGGGCTTTGGCTGCATATTTGCGCTTGCATCGTGTTGATGTTACAAGGAATGGTTGCCCGCCTTCTGTCTGGGGCAACCACACTGCGTCATCCTGCCTGTTGTGGTGCTACGCCTCCCTCCCCCTGTGTGCTACTGTCCTTGCTCTGTATGTCCCCCTGCCATGTTGGGTCAGCTACTATATCATCCACAACCTCATCTTCCACTTCCACACCCTGGTCCTCCTCCTGACTTTCTGGCAATTGTGTCTCATCATCATCATCATCCACCTTTGCAACAGTAATTGCACTTTCCCACCGTCGCCTTCGTGTGACCGTGGCTGCTCCAATATTTGGGCATCGCTACACGCGTTCTCCTCTTGACTCGCTTGAAGCTGGCCAGGCGAGAGGCCCGAATCAACAAATGGAAAAGTGACAGAGAACCACGGTTTTAAATAGCAGGCCTGTAATTTGCTAATACTATTCTACACAGAGACCTAGTGTGAATAGCTTGAACGACACACTGCAACCAAATGAAAATGGAAGAAATGGCTGATTTTGGAACACTCTTATAGGTGTTAGGTCTGACAGAGAACCACGGTTTTAAATAGCAGGCCTCTAATTTGCTAATACTATTCTTCACAGGCACCTAGTGTGAATAGCTTGACCAACACTCTGCAATGGTATGAAATTGGAAGAAATGTCTGATTTTGGAACAGTTTTATAGGTGATATGTCTGACAGAGAACCACGGTTTTAAATAGCAGGGCTGTAATTTACTAATACTATTCTTCACAGACAGCTAGTGTGAATATCTTGACAGACACACTGCAACAGAATGGAAAAGGAGGCCAATATTTTCCACGTTCAGTTTAAATTTCTGGATTTTTATCACTGAAATATGGAACAGATCTTGCTTTAATCTGCAGTGAGAACAAGCAAATGGAGCAGAAAAATGGTGTACTCTGGATTGGTTTTTAAGCAAATAACCAGGATTAAGATACAAAAAATAATTTGCCTTGGCCCCTGATATCTGGGACTATGTCTACAAATATCTGTAATTATTACAGCAGCAGCAGACAGGACGTTCAATGGAACCTCTTGTGCTGTATCATACACTGCAGTCTGCCACATACACTGCCTACCTGCCTAAAAGCGACTGTGGCAGCAGCAACGAGCCCTGATGCAGCATGTCAGGCCCGGCGTCAGCACCCAGCATCCCCGGGCATGTGCCGGGGCCCTGAGCAGGCGGGGGGGCCCGTTCACCGCCTGGCACCCCGGCGTGCTATGAGACCCGTGAGCAGTGCGGTGTGGTGCTGGTGCCCCCCCTCGCTCAGGGCCCCGGCAGCTGGCGGATAATTACTTACCTCTACCCGTGCCTCTGCAGCAGGTCCGGTCTCTTCCGCGGCTCCTGCACTGTGACGTCTCAGGTCAGAGTGTGTGGTGACATCTTTACACTCCGCCCTCTGCTGAGCAGTCACAGCACAGAGCGGGAAGACCCCTGTGACTCTGGAGTCCGAAGCAGTGGCAGCAGGTAAGAAGTGAGGTGAGTATCTGATTTTTATTTTTTATATTTATGGAGGCATGGGGCATTATAAGGGAGGGGGAGAGGTGACTTCCTGCATGGGGCATTATATGGGGGGGAGAGGTGACATCCTGCATGGGGCATTATATGGGGGGGAGGTGACATCCTACAAGGGGCATTATAAGGGAGGTGGAGAGGTGACTTCCTGCATGGGGCATTATATGGGGGGAGGGGACATCCTGCATAGGCCATTATATGGGGGAGAGGTGACATCCTGCATGGGGCATTATATGGGGGTAGAGGTGACATCCTGCATGGGGCATTATATGGGGGGGTGACATCCTGCATGGGGCATTATATGGGGGGTGACATCCTGCATGGGGCTTTATATGGGGGGGGGACATCCTGCATGGGGCATTATATGGGGGGGAGAGGTGACATCCTACAAGGAGCATTATAAGGGAGGGGGAAAGGTGACTTCCTGCATGGGGCATTTTATGGGGGAGAGGGGACATCCTGCATATGGCATTATATGGGGGGAGAGGTGACATCCTGCATCGGGCATTATATGGGGGGGAGAGGTGACATCCAGCATGAGGCATTATATGAGGGGAGAGGTGACATCCTGCATGGGGCATTATATGAGGGGAGGGTGACATCCTGCATGGGGCATTATATTGGGGGGAGAGGTGACATCCTGCATGGGGCATTATATGTGGGGGAGAGGTAACATCCTGTATGGGGCATTAAATGGGGGGGTGACATCCTGCATGGGGCATTATATGGGGGGGAAGTGACATCCTGCATGGGGCATTATATGGGGGAGCAGTGACATACTGCATGGGGCATTATTTGGTGGGGAGAGGTGACATCCTGCGTGGGGCATTATATGGGGGAGTGACATCCTATATGGCGCATTATATAAGGGGAATTGACATCCTGCATGGGGCATTATGTGGGGGCAAGAATTCTGTATGGAGCGTTATAAGGGGGCCAGTATCCTCCATGGAGCTTTATATGGCGGCCAGTATCCTGTATGGAGCATTATATGGGGACCAGTATCCTCCATGGAACGTTATATGGGGACCAGTATCCTGTATGGAGCGTTATATGGGGACCAGTAATCTGCATGGAGCGTTATATGGGGTCCATTATTCTGTATGGAGCAATATATGGGGCCCATAATACTGTATAGAGGACTATGTGGTGCCCATAATACTGTACGGAGGACTATGTGGGGTCATTATGCTGTATGGAGCATTATATGGGGCCCATAATACTGTATGGAGGACTATATGGTGCCCATAATGGAGGAATATACTATCTGGCCTGCACTGTGTGCTGTGAGGAATCGCCGGTTTTGGAGCTGTTGTAGAATTTACTATAGATATCACTCATGTAATGTAAAAAGTGAAATCTTCGGCATTTTACTATATCTATATTTCTCTGTGGTATCTGTGGCCCACTGAGACTCTTTCACCCAGGGCCCACAAAAACCTGGAGCCGGCGCTGCAGCATGTCAAGTTGTATAGCCTACGCCAGGGGTCCTCAAACTTTTTAAACAGGGGGCCAGTTCACGGTCCCTCAGACCATTGGGGGGCCGGAATATAGTTTTTAGAAAAAACTATGAACAAATTCCTATGCACACTGCACATATCTTATTTTGAAGTAAAAAAAAACAATACAGGAACAAATACAATATTTAAAATGAAGAACAAGTAAAATTAAATCAACCGGTATTTCAATAGGTAGGTAACTGTACCCAATAGGCAGCATAGGTCCCCAATAGGCAGGTAAATGTACCCAATAGGCAGCATAGGTCCCCAATAGGCAGGTAAATGTCCCCAATAGGCAGGTAAATGTCCCCAATATTCAGCATAGGTCCCCAATAGGCAGCATAGGTCCCCAATAGGCAGCATAGGTCCTCAATGGGCAGGTAAATGTTCCCAATAGGCAGGCTGTTTCCCCCTTATAATGCCATATGCAGGCTGTTCCCCCCTTATAATGCCCCATGCAGGCTGTTCCCCCCTTATAATGCCCCATGCTGGATGCCACCCCCCCATATAATGCCCCATGCAGGATGTCCCTTTCTCACACCATATAATTCCCCATGCAAGATATCACTCCCCTGTCTTTATAATGGCCCATGCAGGATGTCCCTTTCCCCACCATATAATGCCCCATGCAGGATGTCACCCCCCATGTCATGCCCCATGCAGGATGTCACCCCCCATATAATGCCCCATGCAGGATGTCACCCCCCCATATAATGCCCCATGCAGGATATCACTCCCCTGTCTTTATAATGCCCCATGCAGCATGTCACCCCCCCAACCATATAATGCCCCATGCAGCATGTCACCCCCATATAATGCCCCATGCAGCATGTCACCCCCCCATATAATGCCCCATGCAGCATGCCACCCCCCCATATAATGCCACATGCAGGATGTCACCCCCCCATATTATGCCCCATGCAGCATGTCACCCCCCCATATTATGCCCCATGCAGCATGTCACCCCCATTATAATGCGCCATGCAGCATGTCACCCCCCCATATAATGCCCCATGCAGCATGTCACCCCCCCATATTATGCCCCATGCAGGATGTCCCTTTCCCCCCATATCATGCCCCATGCAGGATGTCACCCCCCATATTATACCCCATGCAGGATGTCACCACTCCATATTATACCCCTTGCAGGATGTCACCCTCCATATAATGACCTATGCCTCCATACAAAAAAAAATAAAAAAATCCAATACTCACCTCACTTCTCACTTGCTGCCGCTGCCGCTGCTCTGGTCTGGACTCCAGCGTCGCGGCGGCGTTGTCCCGCTCGGCGCTGCCTGTGACAGCACTCGGGAGGGCGCGGTGTAAAGACGTCACCGCACCCTCTGACCTGAGACGTCACAGGAAGCGCAGAGCATGGAAGACACTGGATCTGCAGAGGCACGGGGAGAGGTAAGTATCCTCCTGCCGGGGCCCTGAGCAAGCGGGGGGAAGGGCGGGCAATGGCACCGCTCTCCTCTCCTCCGCCCATAGCCCGGCGGGCCGGATGAAAGTCCTCCGCGGGCCGTAGTTTGAGGACCCCTGGCCTACGCCTACACAGAAAAGACGTGGGGCATATCACGTTTACGGAGTGGGAACAGATTAAGGACCTCTGCACCCTTCTGGCCTGTATTGAAATGGCTACTAAACTAGTTAGCGTTGACAATGCCATCATCAGCATCACTGTTCCGGTCATATACAAGCTGAAGAAGACTGAATAGCATGTGGCAGGATGTTGTTGTCCCAGAAGAAGAGGAGGATGCAGAAGGGATAATAATGTCTCAAATTTCCAGACTGTCGTCACGCAGGCAGATGCCAAGTGATGGTGGCTTCCTGCAATCAAGGGAGTTTGATGATATCACAGATACTGTTAGTGAAGGTGCAAGAGCCGAGGAACAAATGTAGGAAGAAGAGGTGATGGGCGAGCAACAGTCAGAAGATGAGGAGGATAATCATCCCCTCTCTGTTGAACGTGGTTGGCAGGAGGGGATGGAGGAAACATGCATCGGTGTTACGCAGCCAACAGTAGAATCTGGCTTTGGACCACCTGGAAGAGCCTGACATATGAGTGCCTTTTTACTGCACTTTCTGCAACATGATCCCCGTATAGTTAGGATTTGAAATAATGCTGACTACTGAGTTGCCACTCTGTTAGATCCACGTTATAAGAGTAAATTTTGCCAGATGCTTCTCGCCCTGGAAAGGGACACGCTAATGTAGTAGTATCGAAAAAATCATTTAAGCAATCTTAATAGAGCTTTTCCCCAAGATAGGAGTGAGGCACACTGTGCATCGCAGCTGTAGTCTTTCAATCTTTGGCACGTTAGTTCGTCAATGCCAAAACATTAGCAGCAGCAGAGTAAGTGGCAGAAGCAATTTCTGTGAGTCCTATCACATATTTTTTAGACCAGCTTATGCACCAGCACAACAGAGTACAAGTCTGACAGGTGGAGAACGACTGGAGATGATGGTGGAGGACTATCTAGAGCTCAATATGAATACCATCAGTGAGGATTTTGACCCTTTTACATTTTGGTCTTAAAAGATGGATGAATGGCCTCAGCTTGCTTGTCACGTCTTAGAGGTTTTATCATGCTCGGCAGCCAGCATTCTCTCAGAACGTGTGTTCATCGCTGCTGGTGGTATCCTGACAGATAAGCGCAACCGGCTGTCCCATGAAAGTGTTGAGTGCCTAATTTTCATCAAGATGAACAAGTCATGGATCTCAAAGGACTTTTGCAACCCAATTGCAGAATGTACAGAGTACACGATGTTGTTGTTTTTAGTGTGCTGCATTGATCTTGCCAAATTGCAGTCTGTAATATGGCTTGTGCACCTGCTCTTGCTGCGACTGCAGGTTTTAGGCCCTAATTTTTGAAAATGTGGAGAATGAAGATTTGGTCTCTCAATCCATTGGGTTGGCTGTAGTGGAAGAGGTGTCGGTCCCTATTATACTACTTATACTCTAGTGAAATTGATGCCATTTTGGCAATTTTAGACCCAAATGTTTTCAAATGGGAACACTCCTGATTGGGTCTCCATCTACTTATCTACTTACTGGGTTGGCTGTAGGGGAAGAGGTGTCATTGCTAATTGTACAATTTCTACTGTACTGAAATTGATGCCACTTTGTTGGTGTCTGCCAGTAATTTTTAGAAATATGGGGAATCCTGATTGGGTCTCCATTTATTGGGTTATCTGTAGTGGAAAAGGTGTCGGTCCCCATTGTACTACTTATACTCTAGTGAAATTGATGCCACTATTGTGGTTTTATGTCAAAATGTTTTCAAACTGGAACAGTCCTGATTGGGTCTCGATCTACTGTGTTGGCTGTAGGGGAAGAAATGTCATTGCTAATTGGCCCTAATTTAGGGAAATGTGAACACTCTTGATTGGGTCTCCATGTGCTGTGTTGGCTGCAGTGGAAGAGGTTTTGGTCTCCTTTACAATAGTTATACTCTAGTGAAAATATTTTTTTGGTTTTGATATTGTTCTCCACACAGGAGTACACAGACCTGATAAACTCAACATGGGTATATAAGGCATACACATCTCACCTTAAAATTGTTTGGGGCAGATATTCTTCACACAGGTGTACATAGACCTGATAAACTCAACATGGGTATATATAGCAGGCTACATCTCAGCTTAAAATTGTTGGGGCAGATATTTTTCTCCACACAGCGGTATACAGACCTGATAAACTCAACATGGATATATAAAGCAGACTGCATCTCAGCTTAAAATTGTTTTGGGCAGATAATCTTCTCCACACAGGAGCACACAGACCTGATAAAATGGGTATTTAAAGCATACTATATCTCAGCTTAAAATTTTTGGGGGCAGATATTCTTCTCCTCACAGGGGGGAAAAAAAAGATTGAGTCCGAGCAGCTTCCTGACCCTCAACTGTGCTGTGCTGTCATGGCAAGAAGAAAAGGAGGGTGACTCTGAGGGCGAGGAATGGGATAACACATTGGATGATGATCAGGTTGCACATACAACTTGGTGTGAACCCAGATGCACGCAGCTGAGTAGCTCATCTGAAGAGGTGGAGGAGGAAGACGAGGAGGTTATTTTGCGTCTTTTGGCGCAGACACGGAGTGATGGAAGCACGAGGAGCACTGCATTTTTATCCACAACCGTGGCAGTAACCAGCAGCAGTAGTGAGTCTGCAACTTGCAGGGGCAGCAAGGGTTGCCTAGCCTCGGCCTTTTTTGAGACTGCAAAGGATGAGCCAGTTCACGTAATCTGCAAACTTTGCGATAAAAAACTTAGTAGAGGGAAAAAGTGCAGTAATTTGACTACTACATGCATGAACCTTCACATGCGCAATCAACATGCATTACTCTGGCCATCTCACTGCGATAAAATGCGGACCAGCCTACCTCAACAACCATCAGCTGCCCCATCAACTGCATTCGCTGCTTCTTCCTCTTCCTCTGTTACCATGCCAAGTATTTGCATGAATGTCTCCCACTGCAGAACCTCTGCTTCTCTACCTGCTACAGTCAGGCTGAGTGAGAGCCCGTCAGCTGTAATGGAAGTGGACATGCCTGCTGTGTTTGTTTCACCGAGCACACCACATGTTTCTCAATCCACCGTAACATGTCCCCCTGCACCTCACTTACAGTCCAGCAGTTTGTCCGTTTCACCGTGCTCTGCCCTCTCTCAGCATTGCAGCCAGCTCTCAGTCCCGCATTTGTAGTCACATAAAAGATTGTTTCCTCCCACACATGACAAAGCTAAGAGGTGGAAATCAATCATCTCCAATCTGATGGCTACAGAAATGGTGGTATCAGGCCCTAATTTTTTGAACTGTGAACACTCCTGTATGGCTGCTTTTTTACTGAGGAGGAAACCGGAGAACCTTGAGGAAACCCCCGCAAACACAGAGAGAACATACCATCTACTTGCAGATGTTGTCCTCTATCATCATAAAGGAGTTAGCTCATTGTCTAGGAGACTGACCACCACTGCTGTCTACTTTGTGAACATTGTGTTGAAGCTTGCAAGGTGTCACAGGTTTACTGTGACAGAGAGGAGCCAGAAGACTGCAGCGTCTGATTCCTTTCACTCCTGCAGTCATTAGAAAGAAGCCTTTTGCCTTCATATTAATCGATGCAGGGGTTAATCTGCTCAGTTGTGAGCTCCTGGAAGCTTTGTCAACAGATTTGTCCCGTGCATCTCCCCTACTGTGATAACGCTGTACCCCAACACATCAGACTGTCGCTTACCATGAAAACCTTGAAAAGAAAGCTAAAAACCCACTTCTTGTGACAAGTGTACAATCTGCGGTAAGTCTCGCTCCAGCATACCGCTGCACGACTAGCTGTACCCTGACCTACTGCATCCTCACCAATCCCTTATCAATTGTTTGTGCACACTTGTGGGCAGGGTCCTCTCTCCTCTTGTACCAGTCGATGAGTTACCGACGGTGACTACTTTTCCCATGTAAAGCACCACGCAATAAATGTAGCTGTAATAGTAATAATAATTATAGTACTTGTAAGCTGGGTCAATTGATGGCACTATTCAGGTGTCTACCCCTAATTTGATGTGTATTGGCAGCTTTTGGGCCCATTTGAAGGTGTTGTGTATGCGTTTTTTTTTTGTCCTTCCATTGAATCCTATGGCGTTCGGTAACGTTCGAAGAACATTCGATGAATAAGAATATTGCAAATTCAGCGATCGTAATCCGAATCCAATATTGAAACATTTGCTCAACTCTACCCAAGAGATATGCATTCAGTTATGCAATTATGTGGAGATTGTTCTACATTTCCAAGTTCACCACAACTGATGCCACACCACCTAGATTGTACTGCACTTTGCAAAAGAATCTTGTGCACTTAGGCTCAGTGGAGTATAGCTAGCCGCCATAATTTATTGCACTAAAATGCCATCTCTACCAGGTTTGGGCACAAAATGCTAAGTTTTTTCCACAACAAAATTTATTGTGCTATGTGCATCAATTGTGCTCCATACAATGAACAGGGCCGGCTCCAGGTTTTTGTGGGCCCCGGGCGAAAGAGTCTCAGTGGGCCCCTTTAGCACATACCACGATTCATGATGCACAGATACGGCGGAGAAATATAGTTATACAACACAGGGCCCAGCCTGCCACCTCATCTTTCACATATGCAAACATGCGCGCACGCACACAGTACGCAGACAAGCACACACACACAGTATGCAGACATGCACGCACACACACACAGTATGCAGACATGCATGCACACAGTAAGTATGCACGCACACACACAGTACGCACGCACACACACACAATACGCAGACACGCATGCACACAATAGTCAGACACGCACACACAATACGCAGACACACACGCACAATACGCAGACACACAATACGCAGACACACACAATATGCGCAGACACTCACACACAATATGTAGACATGCACACACAATACGCAAACACGCACAAACAATACGTAGACACGCACACAATACACAGACACGCACACAATACGCAGACACGCACACACAGTGCAAAGACATGCGCATGCACACGGTATGCAGGCATGCACACACATACACACACACATGAACATGGTACACAGATATACACACACAATACTCAGACACGCACAGATACATACACATATATATTTGAACACATTCTTAAAACCACATAAAAAACAGACATAAATATATATACACAGTCATACACGCTGACATACACAGACAGTCACATCATACATGCACACACTCATAAGAATTATTTTTATATGGGAATTGGGGAAGCTCGTTCACCTGCCCCCTGGCCTGTGTCCCATCCAGCTCCTCCATCATGTGGCAGTGCAGGGCCTCAGGCGTGTCACATGGCCCTGGACCATCAGGGGGACCCACTCGCCGGCAGGGCCCAGGTCACTTCCCTAGCATCTGTGCAGGACCGCCGGTGCTGTTCAAGCCCTGCTCTGCTACAAGCAGCAGCAGTGTGGGATCAGTGTGCTACTGCTCCACCAATCAGGCCCAGTGCTGTCACTTTCCAGACATGGCCGCACTCTGTGCGGCTGTGTCTGGTAGTAATGATGCGGTCAGTGCGACACACAAGCACAATTAAAGGCGCAGTGTCGCCCCTGCGTGTCATTACTACCAGACACAGCCGCACTGCGCACAGCGAGCGGCCATGTCTTGAAAGTGGCAGCACTGGGCCTGATTGGTGGAGCAGCAGCACACTGACCGCACACTGCTGCTGCTGCATGAAGCAGAGCAGGGGTTGAACAGCATCGGCGGCCCTGCACAGATGCCGGGGAAGCGATGACGAGTGGGCCCCCCTGATGGTCCAGGGCCCCGGCACTTGCCCAGGTTTGCCGGGTGATGACGCCGGCCCTGCAATGAACTCACCTTTTTTCAAAATTTCTGTGAAATCAAATTTTGTTTTGTGCATTTTGGACAAATTTTCCCAATAGTATACTGATCACGATTGTGAGACAGAGCTAAATTGCTGAAAATCTTGAAACCAATTCCTTGAGTTCCATAAGTAAAATTCGATTTAAAATAAACTATCATTTTTTTATTCAAAATTGTGCAGCGCAGTTCACAACAGTCAAAATTTTTAAAATTAGCAAACTAAAATTAATTCACTTCCACAACTATCACAACTGTGACCATGATGGCAATTTTCTTTCATAAAATATTGATTCTTTTTTCTTTCCAAAAATGTTAAGGGTTCTAAGGGGTAATTTTTCTCCTTGTGGAGAGTGACATACTGGCTCTGGCATGCCAAGGTAAGGAGGCTAATTTGCTGTACAATGCTCCTCTGAAAAATGTAATATGCAAATTGCCTCTTCAGAGAAAAAGAGGACTTGAACTTTATTGCTCCACCTATTGTAGGATTGCTGTTTCCAATAGGTGGCGCTATAGAGTTCAAGTCGTCTTTTTCTTTGAAGAGGCAAAATTGTTAAGAAATTTTTAGGATGGGGTAATTGGCATATTACCTGGGAATGTTTTGTTCCCTAATCAGTTAAGCTTTAGAACAGTGTATGGATGACAACTGTGGTATTACCTGGTGACAACTATGCCCTCCCTGCAGATTCAACACTTCCCAGTGCAGGTCAGTTCACAAAGTACAAAATTGCTTAAAATGATCAAACAAAAATTCTTTGCATTCCATGATTTCAA
Source organism: Phyllobates terribilis (assembly GCF_046119375.1). NCBI lineage: Eukaryota > Metazoa > Chordata > Amphibia > Anura > Dendrobatidae > Phyllobates > Phyllobates terribilis. The sequence continues at coordinate 292,763,187 of NW_027362769.1, forward strand.
TTCTGTAGACAAAACATTATATTGTTTTAGAAAATTGTTAAGAAAATTTTGGGGCAGGGGAATTGGTGTATTAGCAGGAAAATCTGTATTCCCTAATCAGTGAAGCTTTTGCACAGTGGACGGTTTAGACTGCATTTATGACCCAGTGAACACTATGTGCTTCATGTGGAGTAAACACTTTCATGTGTGCACAGCCTCTCTGCAGTGCAGGTCAGAATGGGAAAACTTTTCACAAAGGACTAAATTGTAAACAATTATTAACCACCCAAATTCTTTTAATTTCATAACTGCAATTTTCTTTCACAAAATAACCAATTTTACAAACAACCAACAGCAGCACCAATTACCATGTATATGACATGACAGACCAGTTGGTTTATCTGCCGATACAACAAACTGATGCACATCAGCAGATTTGCAGCTCCTGAACAGCCAGGTATAGTCATATCTGCACTATGTACTTCAGCCAGCCGTTACACTGAGCTTCAATCTTATGGATTTCTTGGTAAACATATTGAACCAGTGGCAAGAATTGGTTCAGTTTTCAAAGGGCATACTGTCATATCTAGTTTCCAGTGTAACATTAGAGATGGTGATCAGTGTGGCCATTTGCTTTGTTACACCCAAATGGACCAGATTAACAATTATGAAAAACCTTAGATTTGTCAAAATGCCAATGCCATTGCATAGCTAAGCCAGCTGCTCAATTCCTCACTGTTTTCCTACTATTTTATAGTGATTCACTGTTCTACTGATATGAAATTTTCTTTTCTTGAATGCAAACACACATTAAACAGCTCCCAAAATAAAGCTTATTTTTGGAAAGATTTGGAGACAATCCATTGCTTCTTCACTTTAAAAACAGCTAGCCTGTCTTTACTTCCTAAAAAAAGGGATACTGTTTGGATGAAATTAATATAAGCCTTTGTAATTGCTTAATCATTTTGGAACTAGAAACATTGTTGCGGAATTCAATAAAGGGGTAATTTCTTTGATCCTAGTTGAGAAACTTTTACTTCTTCACTTTCAAAACAATGAACCTACTTTGTCTCCCTAAATAAAGGGATACTTTTTAGATGGCTTGTTATAAAGTAAATAAAACTTCATTTAGCACAGAACAAAGCTCTCGACATTACCCAAACAGGAATAATTTTTGCTCTCCCTGTGTGAAAAAAGCCACAGCTTCTTCAATTTACAGCTCTCTATATAAACACCAGAAAGGCAGGCATCTGCCCCCCAAAAAGGGATAATTTTTGGTCTATTTATATCTAAGGGGTAACATTTCTCCTTGCAGAGAGTGACATGTTAAGCATGTCAAGGTGAGGAGACTTTTAAAGCCGCAATGCTCCTCTGGGAAATATGAAAATTGTCTCTTCAGAGAGGAAGAGGACTAGAACTTTAGTGCCACCTACAGGAAGTAGTAATCCTAAAAATCAATATTGACCCTTAACGAGCCTTATCACATGACTTAGGATATAATCCAGAATCAGAAACTCAAATTTGCAGACACTGTGTTTCGGGGTATGGCCCCTCATCAGTGCAAAGTGTGAGTTCTAGTTTGGCAGGGTGAGAGGCGTCAGACTGGTATCTACTTCCTGTAGGTGGCACTAGAGTTCTAGTCCTCTTCCTCTCTGAAGAGACAATTTGGTCTATGTCTAAAATTTTGGTAGTCTACAAAGACTGAAACCGCAGTGTGTAGTTAAACAGGCTGCTGGTTATTACTTATTACCATCCATTTTCTTCTAGCTAGATAGATTGATATTACTTGGACATTAATAATTCTGTGTTTGCATTACATATCTCTAAACAGGTTCAATACTCATCTAAGAGACCGCAGAGTGTTATACACATATTTTTAGGACAATTAGAGACTTTTTTTTGAGACTCAGATTTAATGCTTTGGAAAAAAATTAGCAGAGCCGGCAAGATCAAATTTCAAACTTCAAAAGATCCACTCATCTTCATTAGGTACTGTTTCCACCAACACAACAAAATACGATGCAAATATAACAGCAAAAAAGAAAGGAACTTATTGGATGATATATTAATAAAAGGTGTTATTATATACATAATACATTATATTATTATATAATGTATATTAGTTTTCAATCTTTACTGTTCCACTGTACTGTATTTCTCTAACAAGGCAATTCCACTAATTACAGTAAAGTTATTACAATGTTTAGGAAATGACTGTTAAATTAGAAAGTTAGTCTTGATCTTTTTTGTTTGATTAGTAACTAATCTAATCTATAACATCTAAGTGCAGATATTTTCAGAACATGAGCAAAGTTTGAGTCTGCGATATACATAAAGAAATAATAAATAATTGTGTGGTATATTTTTCAAATGACTTAGGTACCATTGACCAATATAAACGCGAAAAACTGTTTTATAAACTATTTATACCATTGATTTTTCATAACCACTGTGACTATCATCATCATCTGCTATATTGCCCTTTTAAATTCTTTATTGGAATCATGGGATTTCCTAATATCCCTCATACAAAGCTAACTGCCTTTTCAACAGAATTATACTGTATGAATATTTATAACCATTAAATAAAATCTTAACAGAAGAGGGAATATTTATATGTATAGATGACTAGCAGGTTCATAACATTAATATGGACATGCACAGAGAAATAAGGGAATGAAAGAGATCTGGGGACCTCGGGCACTAAAATGTATATAGGGAAGTAGAGCAGATAGATAAGATTTAAATAGAGTATATTGTTCTGTAAGCCTAAAAATGACATATGTAAAGCTGTTATGTTAGTAGGCAGCCTCGTTTAGAATAAAACATGCTGTAGAATGTGTTTGTGCTTTAGCATAGCAAAAATTAATAGCATGTACTGGGTAATGACCACAAATCTTCCTAGTCCTTGGTGCTATTGTCAATGAATCTTCTCCAAGTTGTTTGTTCTGTCCTTGTAGCTTCCTCCCTGCAATGGGCTGGAGTTTATGCAATGCCTTTGACATATCTCCTGCTGCTACACAGGGCACAGCCTCAGAGATGTCAAGCTGAGAGAGATCCTTCACAGAGTTATATTATTATTGTTATTTATTATTATAGCGCCATTTATTCCATGGTGCTTTACATGTGAAAAAGGGGTATACATACAAGAACAATTACAATAATCTTGAACAAAAAGTGACGGCGACTGGTACAGGAAGAGCGAGGACCCTGCCCATGAGGGCTCACAGCCTACAAGGAATGTGTGTGGCTACAATAGGTGAAGCAGGGCTGGTCGTGCAGCGGTATGGTAGAACGAGGGTTACAGCAGGTTGCACGCTTGTCGGAAGAGGTGGATCTTCAGGTTCATTTTGAAGGTTTCCACGGTAGGCGAGAGTCTAATATGTTGGGGTAGAGAGTTCCAGAGTAGGGTGGATGCACAGGAGATATCTTGTATGCGATTGTGGGAAGAGGAGATAACAGGGGAGTAAAGCAGGAGATCTTGTGAGTATCGGAGGCAGCGTGCAGGTATGTATCGGGAGACAAGGTCACAGATGTATGGGGGAGACAGGTTGTGGATGGCTTTGTATGCCATGGTTAAGGTTTTGAACTGCAGTCTCTGGGCAATGGGGAGCCAGTGAAGGGATTGATAGGGAGGAGAGGTCAGGGAATAGCGGGGGGGGGGGACAGGTGGATTAGTCGGGCAGCAGAGTTTAGGATAGATTGGAGGGTTGCAAAAGTGTTGGAAGGGAGGCCACAGAGCAGGAGGTTGCAGTAGTCGAGGCAGGAGATGATCATGGCGTGCACTACTGTTTTTGCAGGTTGGTGGTTGAGGAATGTGCGGATCCGGGAGATGTTTTTGAGTTGGAGTCGACAGGAAGTGGAAAGGGCTTGGATATGTGGTTTGAAGGAGAGATCAGAGTCCAGGGTTACCCCAAGGCAGCGAGCTTGCGGGACTGGGGAGAATGAACAGTCATTGATGTTGATAGATAGGTCAGGTGGGGGGTATGAATGAGATGTTGGAAAGATGATGAATTCAGTTATATTGATATAGGAGCAGAGTATGGCAGCACTGAGGAGAGGCTAGCCAACAGCTAGCCAACTACAGGGGTAGTAGTACAGGATACAATATTTTTTAAAACATGTAGACATTACTTTTGAGCCACCCCCGTAGTGTTCGGGTTTGGTTCGGTTCATCAAACAGCGGCATGTTCGCCGAACGGTTAGTCAAACGGTTCGTCGAACACCGTCGAACACCGTTAAAACCAATGGCAGGCAAACAAAAACACATAGAAACACATAGAAAACACATAGAAAACACCTTCAAAGGTGTCCAAAAGCTGACAAACTGCTTAGAAGACACAGCTAATGTTAGAACTCTCCCGTTAGGTTTTTTCTATCTTGCTGGTCACATGACCTTGTTTGCCTATTTAATCCTGCTTCGCCCTCCTGGCCTTGCTGGACTTCATTGTAATTTCTACTCTTAAGTTAGCCTGGTGCTTAGTTACCTTTCTCAGTCTGTTTAGCTTGGTCTTCGGACCTTTATGTTCTATGTTGTGTGTTTGTCTTTTACTGCTACAATTTCTGCTAGGAGGTGCCAAACTTTATTGCAGTCCCTAGTTCTTGTAGGGATCCCTCCCTTGCATCTATAGGTCTTCGTACAGACTAGCCGAGGACTTTAGCGGGTCTGATCGCAGGATCAGGTTCCCCGTTACATCGTAGGGATCTAGCTTAGTTCTATTGTAGGGACAGATCTCCTTTCTTTCCTTAGTGCTTGTAGCAGATCATAACAGCTAACACATGGAAAAGTGACAAGTACCTATAGTCATGCGAAAAGAAAAGAGGTGGAGGAGTTAAAGGAGGAGGAGACACAGATATAGGCATGTCATGCCCTTCTAAAATCAAGAAAGGCTGGAGTAAAAATCTAAAATCAGCCTACCAACACCCAGACGTCGTGACAAGAAAATTAAAAAAATAAATATCTTTAGGTAGAATGGCGGTTCCATTCAGAACACTTTCCTTACAAGACGTAGTGGTATTCCCGTTGGGAGTCGTGCCAAAAATGGAACCGAATACATTCGGACTAATCCACCATTTGTCATATCCAAGGGGCAGGTCAGTAAACGAAAACATCGACGCGGAACCAAGTGCAGTAGTATATACTGTACCTCCTTTGACAAGGCAATCAGGTGGGTCAAGAAGTTGGGAAGGGGAACCGTAATGGCCAAAACAGACATTGAGCGAGCGTTCCGGTTACTTATTACCTGTGCCTCCGAATAGTGTCCGCCTATTGGCCTGCTTCTGGGAAGGAGCATACGATATAGATCGCTGTTTGCCCATTGGGGTGCTCCATATCCTGCTCACTATTTGAGGCGTTTAGTTTCTTCCTCGAATGGATCATCATGGACGTTTCAAAGGGGGCACATATTATCCATTACCTCGATGACTTCTTATGCCTGGGCCCAAAAAATTCGCCACAGTGTGAATACACGCGGTAGTCCACCTGTGAGAAGGAAAGAGCTGGAGGTAGAGCAGACACCACAGAGCTGAGGGGTTAGATGGAGAACGGAAGAAGGAAAGAGGGCGAGGGAGGTAAGGGAGTAAGGTGGAAGGCTGACCTGAGCTCTCCCACGTTCCTGCTGGGCGGGGAACAGCCCTGGGAAAAAAAGCCGCTTGCGCATCCCTTTGAGGTTACGGGCGCGAGCGGGCAGAGGGACTACGCTTGAGTGCGAAGCCGACACGGCCAGGCCATTCCTGCCCGTGCGACCTCCTTGTCGCCGGGTTTGTGCAAGAGCCGAGGTGGACCCTGACGGCCAGCCCCCCTCTCTCAATACTGGTGCCTGTCCGTTGGTGGATAAAGCCCCCCCATGGTGGAGGCAGGTCTAAGTTCTGTAATTTGAATGAGTACACTTTAAATCCTTTTACAAGGATCTATTGGAGGGCAAGTTTGGTGCCAGCAGCCGCGGTAATTCCAGCTCCAGTAGCGTCCACTAAAGCTGCTGCAGTTAAAAAGCTTTTATAAGGATCAAGCTTGGCGGTCCGCCACAAGGCATTATGTCAGTCTATTAGTTAACTTAACTTGTCATCCACAAAGTACATATGCCATCTTTCCAAATCAAACATCCTCATCATCTGAAGATTGGGTAACTCCTAGGAAAACTGATTGGTTTGATGGCTATGCAGTCTATAGCCTCTCTTGTGCACATTTAGAAGACTTGCATCACTTTCCAGCATCTTTGTCACAATTTGGAATTATCACTTTTAAAATAAGTCTCTCTATATATTAAACTGTAATCAATTTGACTATATTTCTATTTTTAAGTCCCTAAAGTAAACTTGTGTATTTTTCCTTATATAACTAAAGTCATGATAGTACAGTACATTTAAATACCTTTTTACAATGTCCTTGGCTAGAGTCACATTTTAGTAGTAGGAAGAAAAAGTTATATACCCTAGTACTGCTGTTTCCGTCTTCTGTGTAGAGCTGAAACACTTAAGAGTCACGCCTGTGATCAGTGTTCTGGGAGTAATCAGTGCATTGACAGTAATTAAGCCCATCTATGATATGTGGTTTGATGTGTGAGTATGTTGAGTGGGATGTCTGATGACAGATTCTTTTTAATTTGATGCAAGAGCTAAATTTACTATGCTAAATGTGCCAGCTTTTTTTCTAAACTAGTCCCCCAAAACTGTATTATATCCTGTGCACTACATTTATGATGTGGTTTAGACACTTTTATTCCTAGTTTAAAAAATGGGAAGAAGGGATGTGTAGCTTAAAGGAACCTGAGAGGTAATACATGTTGCCCAAACAGTGCTGCCCACATCACTGGCTGTACGATCACAGCCATGTATGTTTGTCCCTGAAACACTATGGCGTTTCGTAGAAAAACATAATTTTAATAGCTACCAGGGGGTAGAGCCGTGCATTAGTCATACAGGCAAGTCCCGGACGGCATCTCCCCTCCAGTGACTGGCAAGCCTCTGCCTATATGCGCATATAGCGCATGCTGGTTGTTTAATGAAGGTCACTGCTATGCATTCTGCAAGTATAGTCATGAGCATTCTGCCTGCTGTTGTCCCAATGTAGCAGTCAACTACCCTCACCCTTTCCCCAAGTTGCCAATGAAATCCCTCAATCAACCAGTGCCTATAAACACCGGTGAGCATAACTGCGATGGGGGCATGGCTCGACTTCTACTTTAATAAATAAGCTGGAGTCCAGTTGCGATTCAGATTCAGTTTTGATTTCTTTATTCCTTTCATTTTTAATAAAAAGTCAACATTTTTCTGGAACTTAAAATCATGTAGAGAACAGCGCCAAGTTTTAAATGAAAAATTGCAAAAAAAAGCAAAAAAAGGTTTCATTGGGTAGGATAGCAAGACTTTTCTCAACCACCCTCTCCCCTTTTACAACTTATGTATCTCTTCACTGGGAATTGTTCCGAGATGAGTCCCGTGTGGCTAGTGCAAGGAGGCAAAAAGATGTGTCGGGAGTAGTGTTGAGCAATACCTTCCGATATCAGGAAATATCGGATCGGATTGGATCGGGCCGATACTCAAAAAGTATCGGATATCGCCGATTCCGATACCGGAAACCAATGCAAGTCAATGGGACACAATTATCGGAATGAAAATAAACCCTTTCTTTCCTTGTAGGTTAATTCTACATGAAGGAAAACAACTAACAATAATGTAGAATGTATTGGGGGAGGTGGTTGCCCTAATCGATGGGAACAGTGCTCACAGTGAAACATGAAAAGCCGTCAATTCAGCAGCGGCATACACCGGTACCCGACAATTTAGAACTAGTGTTGAGCATTCCGATACTGTAATATCGGGTATCGGCCGATATTCGCGGTATCGGAGTTCCGATACTGGTTCCGATATTTTTACAATATCGGATACCGGAATCGGAAGTTCCCATAATGCCTGCCCTCTGCAGTGTCTCTGAAGGATGACAAGCTGGATGGCAGCGCACAGCTGCGATCCAGCCTGTCATCAGAATGCCATCCCAGGGTGGGAGAATTCTCCTGATTGTTTAAAAGCCGGCGGCTTTTTACCGCCCGCCGGCTTTTAAACAATCACTCAGCCCCATACTCGCTTCCCCGCAGCCTCCCACCCCAATCCTCCGCTCCCCTCGCCACCTCCCATCCCGATCGTAAGTTAGGACCGGGCGGGGAGCACAGCACCAAGGAGCGTGGAGCGAAGGACCCGGGCGGGGAAGCCGGCAATGAAAAGACTTCACCGCCGGCTTTGCCATTCTGTGCTGCGCTCTCCCGCCGGTTATTTCAAATGAACAGCTGAGGTATCAGGTGATGCTGATCAGCTGTTCATTTGAAGTCGCCGCGGTGCCCTCAGAGGGTTCATGTGAGTTCATGCTTGATTGCACTGCATGAACTCACATGAACTTTCCCACGGCCGCACAGGTCAGCCACACCTCGCAGACCATCAGCCCGTCATGATTGGAGTGTGCGGGTGTCTGTGCGATGTCTGCGGGTGTGTGCGTGCAGGCAGACATAGGCCAATGTGACACTACTACTCCCATCGGCCTATGTCTGTCCCCCGTCCACTTGTGCCAGCAGGATCAGCTCGATGAGAGCAGTAGTTGCCATCAGCCTGATCCTGCTATTTAAATTGCCCTACTGTGTCCCCAATAAATTTTAAATACATTTCATTGGTGGCCAGTGGTTACCTAAAATAAATTAATTCATACAATACCTGTCCCCGCCGATCGCCACCTAAAATAAAGTAAAAAATAAAAAACTACACCTATACTCACCTAGACACCTAATTCCCCGAAGCCATCGATCTCCTGTAATAAAATATAAAATAATAAACCACAACCTTATCCTTACCCCTCCGTAGTAGTCCACGAGTGTCCCACGATGATCTCCAGTTTAGAGCAGCCACATAGAATGTGACCGCTCTGAACTGCTGCCGCCGCTAGAATGACGGGGCCGTAAAGCAGCCCCGTCATTGCATAAGCGGGTTCCCCGGAGTCCAGGCAGCACTGCTCCGGTCAGCTCCTTTATGGCCCTGCTGTACCGTGAGAAATTCCCACGGTACAGCAGTGCCGTATAGGAGGTCTCCGGAGCTGCGCTGACTGAATGCACTCCGGTGACCTCAGTCAGTGGCTCCCGCTGCCGGGAGCGGACATGTTCCCGGCAGTGTGAGCTTACAGCAGCCATGCACAGCTGTCACCATCTCCAGATGTGACAGCTGTGCATGGGAGATCAGCGCAGGAACGTGGACAGGTAACTATTTTTTTTTAGTAAACTAAGAATTAAATAAAATGGTGTGTTTTATTTCAAATAAATTATTTTTTTCTGGGTGTAGTGTGTGTTTTTTCTTTTTAACACTTTGTAGGTTAGTAATGGGGGTGTCTTATAGACGCCCATCATTACTAACCTGGGCTTCATGGCAGCTGGCGCTGACATGAACCCCACCATTACCCCCGGCCACCGCACAAGGGCAGCGTGGAAGAGCGAGGCAAAGTGCCAGAGTTGGCGCATCCTATGGATGCGCCATTTCTGGGGCGGGTGATGGCTGGTATTTCTAGCATGGGAGGGGGCCAATATTCATGGCACCCTTCTTGGGCTATTAATATCAGCCCCCAGCTGTCTGCCTAGCCTTTGCTAGCTATTAAAATAGCGGGGACCCCACGTCATTTTTTGGGGGGGTCTCCCATTTTAATAGCTAGTAAAGGCTTGGTATTCAGCTGGGGGCAGATATTAGTAGCCTGGGAAGCTCTGTGGGTATTACCCCCTTCCCAGGCTTCAAACATCTGCCCCAGTTGTCTGCTTAACCTCCGCTAGAGACTAAAATTATGGGGGATCCCATGCAAATTTTTTTTTAATAAATCCTTTATTTTAACACTAAATGACACTTGAGGGGTTAATAATGATGCAGTCCCTAAATTATTATTTATTTTTTAATTAATTTTTCCTAAAAATTTTGACGTGGGCTTTGCCATATTTTTGTATGCCAGCCAGGTACAGAATCCAGGAACGGGCTGCCCCCAACTCCCAGCTGCCTATTTGTACCTGGCCAGACACAACAATATAGGGAAGCCCTTTTCTTTTATTATTTCATGAATTTCATGAAATAAGTTTAAAAAAAAAAATACGTGGGGCTTTGCCCTATTTTTGTGTCCAGCCAGGTACAACTAAGCAGCTGGGGGCTGGAATCCACAGCGCAGGGTGGCCCAAGCTTTGTGGGCCCCCCCCTGCTCCGAACTGCAGTCCGCAGCCACCCCAGAAAATGTTGCGTTCATAGAAGCGCCATCTCCTGGCGCTGTATCCAGCTCATCCAGGGCCCTGGTGCGGTGGCTCACTGGGTAATAAAGGGGTTAGGGCCAACTTTGTATTATACGCTGGCCCTAAGCCCGAAATTCATGGGGTCACGCCAATATTAGACATGACCGCTATGAATTTCTAGTAAAGTATTTAAAAAAAACACAACACCCAGAATAAAGTCCTTTAATTGAAATAAACACACAATTCTTTATTGCTCTAAATTAAACTCTACTTACAGGGGGGGCCCAGAAAGCTTGGGCCTCCCTGCGCTGCAGATTCCAGCCCCCAGCTGCCTAGTTGTACTTGGCTGGACACAAAAATAGGGCGAAGCCCCACGTATTTTTTTTTTTAATTATTTCATGAAATTCATGAAATAATTAAGAAAAAAAGGGCTTCCCTATATTGTTGTATCCGGCCAGGTACAAATAGGCAGCTGGTGGTTGTGGTCAGCTCGTTCCTGCCTGCTGTACCTGGCAGGTCCAAAATATAGTGCGAAGCCCCACGTCAATTTTTTTTAAATTATTTCAGGAAATTCATGAAATAATTAAAAAAAAATTGATGTGGGGCTTCGCCCTATATTTGTGTCCAGCCAGGTACAGCAGGCAGGAACGGGCTGCCCCCAACCACCAGCTGCCTATTTGTACCTGGCCGGACACAACAATATAGGGAAGCCCTTTTTTTTATTATTTCATGAATTTCATGAAATAAGTTGAAAAAAAAAAAGTACGTGGGGCTTCGCCCTATTTTTGTGTCCAGCCAGGTACAACTAGGCAGCTGGGGACTGGAATCTGCAGCGCAGGGAAGCCCAAGCTTTCTGGGCCCCCCCGCTGCAAATTGCAGTCCGCAGTCACCCCGGAAAATGGCGCGTTCATAGAAGCACCATCTTTTGGCGCTGTACCCAACTCATCCAGGTCCCTGGTGTGGTGGCTCACTGGGTAATAAAGGGGTTAGGGCCAGCTTGGTATTATCAGCTGGCCCTAAGCCCAAAATTCATGGGGTCACGCCAATATTAGACATGACAGCCATGAATTTCTAGTAAAGTATTTAAAAAAAAACACAAGCACCCAGAAAAAAGTCCTTTAATTGAAATAAAGACACAATTCTTTATTGTTCTAAATTAAACCATACTTACCATCACGCCCATTCCAGCTGAAGCCAACGATCTCCTGCAATAAAAGAAAAACAATAAAGCAACATCATCCTTACCTTTCCATGGTTCCCACGACAGCTTCAGCTCTGCTACATCGAGATGACAGGCTGGACCGCAGCAGAAAGCTGCCATCCAGCCTGTCATCCCGCAGACACTGAGAAGCGCAGGCATGCTTGTGCTCCTCAGTGTCAGTCTGTGACGGCATCCCAATGAGCCGAGTCTCTCACGCTCACCGCATGCGCAGGAGAATTCTCCCACACTGTCAGTGACGTGCATGAGGTGAGCTGAGTTTATTGTCGGCTCATCTGGATGCCGTCACAGACAGAAACTGAGGAGCGCAAGCATGCCTGCCCTTCTCAGTGTCTGCGGGATGACAGGCTGGATGGCAGCGTTCTGCTGCGGTCCAGCCTGTCATCTCGATGTAGCAGAGCTGGAGCTGTCCTGGGAACCATGGAAAGGTAAGGATGATGTTGCTTTATTATTTTTCTTTTATTGCAGGAGATCGTTGGCTTCAGCTGGAATGGGCGAGATGGTAAGTATGGTTTAATTTAGAACAATAAAGAATTGTGTCTTTATTTCAATTAAAGGACTTCATTCTGGGTGTTTGTGTTTTTTTGTAACTTTGACTATGGGGTTAGTAATGGGGGTGTCTTATAGACGCCTCTCCATTACTAACCTGGGCTTGATGTCAGCTGGAATTATAAGCTGACATCAACCCCAGCCCTATTACCCCACTGCCACCGCTACAGGGCAGTGGGAAGAGCGAGGCTAAGTGCCAGAATTGGTGCATTCTATGGATGTGTCATTTCTGGGGTGGCTGACGGCAGGTGTTTCTAGCCTGGGAGGGGGCCAATATTCATGGCACCCTTCCTTGGCTATTAATATCAGCTTCCAGCTGTCTGCCCAGCCTTTGCTAGCTATTAAAATAGGGGGGACCCCACGTCATTTTTTTTGGGGGGTCCCCCATTTTAATAGCTAGTAAAGGCTAGGTATTCAGCTGAGGGCTGATATTAATAGCCTGGGAAGCTCCATGGGTATTACCCCCTTCCCAGGCTTCAAACATCTGCCCCAGCCGTCTGCTTAACCTCCGCTAGAGAATAAAATTACGGGGAACCCCACGTCAATTTTTTTTTTAATAAATCCTTTATTTTAACACTAAATGACAAGTACAGTGAGCAACACTGTCACTGTACTTATTATATATGTGACTGACATGTTTCTATCTATCTATCTATGCTTGCGCTCCTCAGTTTCTGGCTGTGAGGGCATCCAGATGAGCCGACAATGATCTCAGCTCACATCATGCACGTCACTGACAGCGTGGGAGAATTCTCCTGCGCATGCGGTGAGCGTGAGCGAATTCTCACGCTGAAGCGCTTAGCGCAGGAGAATTTTCCCACGCTGTCAGTGACGTGCATGAGGTGAGCTGAGTTCATTGGACATGACCTCGGCTCATCTGGATGCCGTCACAGCCAGACACTGCAGAGCGCAAGCATGCCTGCGCTTCTCAGTGTCTGCGAGATGACAGGCTGGATGGCAGCTTTCTACTGCGGTCCAGCCTGTCATCTCGATGTAGCAGAGCTGAAGCTGTCGTGGGAACCATGGAAAGGTAAGGATGATGTTGCTTTATTATTTTTCTTTTATTGCAGGAGATCGATGGCTTCAGCTGGAATGGGCGTGATGGTAAGTATGGTTTAATTTAGAACAATAAAGAATTGTGTGTTTATTTCAATTAAATGACTTTTTTCTGGGTGTTGTGTTTTTTTTAAATACTTTACTAGAAATTAATGGCGGTCATGTCTAATATTGGCGTGACCCCATGAATTTCGGGCTTAGGGCCAGCTGATAATACCAAGCTGGCCCTAACTCCTTTATTACCCAGTGAGCCACCGCACCCGGGCCCTGGATGAGTTGGGTACAGCGCCAGAAAATGGCGCTTCTATGAACGCGCCATTTTCCGGGGTGGCTGCGGACTGCAATTTGCTGCGGGGGGGGGGGGGCAGAAAGCTTGGGTCTCCCTGCACTGCAGATTCCAGCCCCCAGCTGCCTAGTTGTACCTGGCTGGACACATCTGCCCCAGCTGTCTGCTTAACCTCCGCTAGAGCCTAAAATTACGGGAAACCACACGCCAATATTTTTTTTAATAAATCCTTTATTTTAACACTAAATGACAAGCACAGTAAGCAACACTGTCACTGTACTTCTTATATATGTGACTGACATGTTTCTATCTCTCTAACCTATGTATGATGCTCTATTCTTTCTGCTGTAAATTGTCGGGTACCGCTGCTGAATTGCCAACCGGCTTTTTTAAAGAGACGGTGCATGAAAACACTATTATTTTTTTAAATAAATCCTTTACACTAAATGACAAGTACAGTAAGCAACACTGTCACTGTACTTATTATATATGTGACTGACATGTTTCTATGTATCTAATCTATGTGTGATGCTCTATTCTTTCTATTCTAAATTGTCGGATACCGATGCTGAATTGCCGGCCGGCTTTTTTAAAGAGACGGTGCATGAAAACACTATTATTTTTTTAAATAAATCCTTTACACTAAATGACAAGTACAGTAAGCAACACTGTCACTGTACTTATTATATATGTGACTGACATGTTTCTATGTATCTAATCTATGTGTGATGCTCTATTCTTTCTATTCTAAATTGTCGGATACTGATGCTGAATTGCCGGCCGGCTTTTTTAAAGAGACGGTGCATGAAAACACTATTATTTTTTTAAATAAATCCTTTACACTAAATGACAAGTACAGTAAGCAACACTGTCACTGTACTTATTATATATGTGACTGACATGTTTCTATGTATCTAATCTATGTGTGATGCTCTATTCTTTCTATTCTAAATTGTCGGGTACCGCTGATGAATTGCCGGCCGGTTTTTTTTAAGAGACTGTGCATGAAAACAATATTATTTTTTTTAATAAATCCTTTACACTAAGTGACAAGTACAGTAAGCTGAGTGCTGCCATCCAGCTTGTCATCCTTCAGAGACACTGCAGAGCGCAGGCATTATGGGAACTTCCGATTCCGGTATTCGATATTCTAAAAGTATCGGAACTCCGATACCGCGAATATCGGTCGATACCCGATATTTCAGTATCGGAATGTTCAACACTAGTCGGGAGACATTGCAGCAAGATTGAGGAAATTTGCACATGGATGGCCTGTTTGTACACCTGGTCCACAGCAGTCAGGGTCGCATTTACAGGGGACACAGAATACCACACCCATAGGATCCCACTATTCAGCCATAGTGGTGGAAGAAAGACAGGATGATAGCATCCTGATGCTGACCCAATCCGTTTCGACATCTTCAAATGCGGAGAAACCTCCCAAGGTAAAGGACTCTAATCTTGGTGAAACATCCCTGGGGGAATCCCCCTCCCTTCTGGACTTATTTAATGTCGTAACCAAAAATAACACCAATCTGGTCTCATTGACCGGCTGGGTAGTTTACATTCAAGAAACTATTGCCATTATCCGGAATGATGTCCAAAAACTGATGGAGCAAGCTTCGGCAGTCAATGGGAGAGTGAGGCTGCTTGAGGACGCCCCCCTTCATCCACAGTAACATTCAAAATCATTCCCAGGTGGTGACATTTCTGCTAGCCAAGGTGGACAATCTGGAAAACCGCCAGAGGTGCAATATTGTCTGGCTGGTCGACGTCCCGGAGAAAATGGAGGGAAGGTATCCTGACTGGTTTATCAAAAAGTAGCTGTTAAAGATTTTCGGAAAAGAGTCTCTCTCCCCATTGTTTGCAGTGGAAAGGGCTCACAGAGTCCCTACAATGCTGGGCTCAGTGGGAAGGCCACCTAGACCTATGCTGATTCAAATTCTTTACTTCAAGGATCGGGACACAATCCTGAGGAAGGCACTTGATCTGCCAGATATTACTCTTGGAGGCCAAAAGGTCTCATTTTTTCCAGATTTTTCAGTGGAAGTACAGCGCAAGATGTTTATGTTCCTTGACATTAAAAGAAGAATGCATGTACTGGGTCTGCAATACTCCTTGATTTACCCTGCCAAATTGAGAGTTGTTGTGCTGGGTTCCACTACATTTTTTGAAAACCTGAGAGAAGCTTTGAGATGGCTGGACACACATGAACATCAGATCCGACAGAAGAGGAGACGTGGAGGATCGTAGCTTTGTGATGTTTTTTTTATCAAGTGTCAGTTGTTGATTTGCATTTACTTATGTGTATAAGAAGTATTACACCTCTGGTATTCTAATGTTGTGGGGCTGCCTGGCTGGGCTCCTGGTTCACTCTACTGCTATTATTTTTGAGGGAGGGGTGATTGTTATATAAAGTGGGGCTCAGTTCATGCCATGTGAGGTTTACTGAGTGTATTATCTCATTGGTCGCACTCTGCGAGGGAAAAGAGTGGCTGGCTTGGAGTATTCCTATGCCCCATCCCTTACAGATAGGCATTGGTCTATATTACAGTGGAAATGGTAGGGAAGAAGGGCAGGAGGGATGGGGTGTTTTTTGTGGGTTGTGCATATGGTTGGATATTTAGATAAATTTAGGTTGCTGGGACAGGTGGAATGTAAAATTGTGAAGGGTATGGGCAGATATTTCCCTAGATTCTTAAAGGGTAGCAGTTAAGTCTCTCTCATGGAATATCCGAAGCATGAGAGACAATTCAAAAAGACAAGCTGTTTTAGAATATATTAGGAAATCAGGGGCAATGATTATAGGTCTGTAAGAAACGCATGGTGGCTGAGTTCATTAGTTTGATAACTAGAGCATGGATTGGGTTTGCACTTTACTTGGTTTTCTCTAATTACTCATGGGGGTAGGTTAGCCTTCTAATTCTCAGGAAAATCCTCTTTCAATGTATTGACCTTTTTAGAGATGAGGAGGGAATATTTGTGGGGGTGTGCTGTAAGGTGCCATGCTTCGAATGTATTATTGTAGTGGTATATATTCCCCCTTCCTTTTCAAATGTCCCAATTTAGAAAATCCTGGTAAAACTTGCAGGATGGCTAGAACTAATGCTAATAATTATTGGCGATTTTAATAACATTTGTAATCCACATGAGGATAAGTTTCCAAGGGGGACAGATAAAGTTTCTCCATTTGGACATTTCGCTGCCAAACTGGGGTGGATAGATGTGTGGAGGTGAAAGAATCCATTGGCATGGGTATACTCTTGCGCTTCAGCATCATGACAATCACTTTTGAGAATAGACATGGTGTGATGTAATTAATTTATGGTACCATCTCTGTTTGACATTGAGTATGCTCCAAAATCCTTGTCGGACCATTCCCCTCTAATATTCTGGATCCAGGCAGATCCCATGGGCATTAGACAACCCCTTGAGTGAAAAATAATCCTTTCTGGCTGAAATTAATTAATTGTGAGGAATTTTGGAGGAACTTATACAAATAATGTTGTATGGGATACCATGAAGGCTTTTCTGAGGGGGGTACTTTTAAAAGAAATTATTACAGTTAAAGATATCTCACAGAAAAGGGGTATAGAATTGGAAGATAGATTCAGGGAGATGAAGAAAATGTATATTCTAAACAAATGCCCTGAGAATTTGGCACAGTGAAAGGACGCTCAAAAGCTGCTACAGTCCTTTCAGCTGGAACAGGCAGATAACGAGCGTATATTTTTAAAGCAGCAGCATTATGAGGAGGGAGAGACAACTGGCCTGCTAGCTAACTTAGCTAAAATGCAAAGAGAAAACTCTTATATATATAGCTTAACCCTTTCATGACATGCTCCGTACATGTAAGGCACATGGTGTGTCTCCCGCTTCGGTGCGGGCTCCGGCGATGAGCCCGCACCTTTCCAAACACATGACAGCTGATCTGATCAGCTGTCATGAGCTCCTAACAGCCATGTGTGGAATCGCGATCCACCCGAGGCTGTTAACATGTTAAATGCCGCTGTCAATCTTTGACAGCAACATTTAACATGGCCACGGCAGAAGGACGTCACTAGTCCCACCCATCTGCGCCCATGTCACATGACCGCGGGTCGCCGATGGGTTGGCATGACAACCCGGGGTCTGAAACAGACCCCTGCGGTTGTCATTGTCATTGCCATTGCCCCAGTGGTCGGCAGTCATTGCAAGTGAACAATTCAACTACACACAGGCGATCTGATGGAGACTATTGAAGGCAGTAAAATGTAAAAAAAAAAAGGTTAAAAAATATGAAAAAAAAAAAATATATATAAAAGTTTAAATAACCCCCCTTTTGACCCATTCAAAATAAAACAATAAAACAAATGAAATATACACATATTTGGTATCACCGTGTTCAGAACCATCCGATCTATCAATATATAAAATAATTAATATGATCATAAACGGCATAACGAGTAAAAAAATCAAAACTCCAGAATTACGTTTTTTTTGGTCGCCCAACATTGCAATAAAATGCAATAACGAGTGATCAGAACATCGTATCTATCTCAAAATGGTATCAACAAAAACATCAGCTTGGTGCACAAAAAATAACCCCTCACCTGGCCCCAGATCCCAAAAAATGGAGATGCTATGAGTCTCGAAATATGGCAACTTTTTTTTTTTAACAAACTTTTGATTTTTGTTTCACCACTTAAATAAAAAAGAACCTATATATCTACAAACTCGTAATGACCTTGTAGAATCATAATGGCAGGTCAGTTTTACCATATAGTGAACGTGGTAAAAAGCAAAAATCAGTTGTGAAATTGCACCTTTTTTTGCCATATTGACAAAAAAAATAAAAAAGTTTTGGCTCTGGGAAAAAGAGGAATAAAAAACAAAAGTGCAAAAATGGAAAAGGGCCGCGGCGTGGAGGGGTTAAAGACAGTGAGGGAAATGTTACATCCCAAACAGGGGAAATATTAGAAGTATTACCGAGTTTATACTCTAGGTTGTGCTCATCTAGAGTCAATTATTCACAAGAGGAGCTATTGGACTATCTGGGTTGGTCTACTGGTTCTGCAGCGCACAGATAGGGATGCTCTAGAGAGTCAAATTTCTTTGGAAAAAGTGCAGCAGGCAATGGGGAAGATGCCTAATGACAGATGGCCTGCCAATAGAACTCTATAAGCGGTTTGTGGAGGTGTTGTGGCAAAAATACCTGGACATGATTAATAGTGTTGAGCGAGCACTAAAATGCTCGGGTGCTCGAAGCTAGGCCCGAGCTCGCCGTGATACTCGGGTGCTCGACCCGAGCAACGAGCCCAATGTTAGTCTATGGGAGACCCGTGCATTTTTGCGGCGGCACCCCCTGCAGTCTGTAGAAAGTCTAAAAAGTCCCCAAAACGATAGTGACAGTGCTCAAATGACATGGGGACAGCATGGGGATCGCCCCAGGAAGCATTTCTGACCCCCAGGTCACTGTTGTCAACAATGTGTTTAGAGGTATTAAGCCACTTTTACAGGCTCATAATAAAACGTTCAAAAACGAAAGTGAAACTTTTTTCCTGTGAAATATGTTAAGGAATTTCTTTTCCAGGGTAAAGACTTGTGTATAAGGTAAAATAAATAACCAAAAACAAAAATACTCCTCCACACCTTGGGCTATGTTCACAAGTAGCATTTTTTTATGCGTTTTTGCACTTTTGTATTGCTTTCAACTGTGACAAATGCATTCACCGGGAAATGTCATTTTAACATTTTACAACCTTATCTGGCCATGTGCTGTGTGACACATGCATACAGTGCTGAAAAGACAT
This sequence comes from Phyllobates terribilis, assembly GCF_046119375.1. NCBI lineage: Eukaryota > Metazoa > Chordata > Amphibia > Anura > Dendrobatidae > Phyllobates > Phyllobates terribilis. The sequence goes on from NW_027362769.1 coordinate 292,782,306, forward strand.
GAGGACAGAATGGGGAAGACCCCTGGAAGCATCTCTAACTCCCAGGTCACTGCCTAAAAGTGTGCCCATCAGAAGTGATCCATGCTGCATCAGAAGATGCAGACTTTCAACTATCCCCGCGCAAGTCCTTGTCCCAGGGCAGTGTTCAATTGTACCTCCCCCATTCCTTGCAATGCAAGCGCAAATATGCAGCCAACCACCCACCCACCCCCAGGCTGCAATACCATACTGCTAGCTTGCACTTGAAATGGGGCCTTTTAGTTTTGAGGAGGCCGAAACTGGCCACTACCTCATGACTGGTCCGGCAGCGAGGTACACATACTCAGTCCCCAGCCGCCTAGCGGCCGGGTGTCCACGCTCGGTCCCCAGCCGCCAGGGGGCGGCCGGGTGTCTACACTTGGCCCCCAGCCGCCCCACGGCCGGGTGTCCACACAGGGTCCCCAGCCACCAGGGGGCGGCCGGGTGTCCACACTCGGTCCCCAGCCGCCAGGGGTGGCCGGGTGTCCACACCATGCTCGGTCCCCAGCCGCCCCTCGGCCGGGTGTCCACACTCGGTCCCCAGCCGCCTGGGGGCGGCCGGGTGTCCATAAACGGTCTCCAGCCACCCCGATTTCTCTGCGGAACATCCCTACACACTTCTTAGACTGGCCTGCTTTAGGGCAGCTTTGGAAGAGCCCACCAGAGAACCCTACTCCTCCGGTGGGCCCTGGCTTCTCCATCAGGGGAGTTGTTTGTGCCAAGGTGAGGAGCATGATGATGATAGACGTTAGCATTTGCTTTGTTTTGTTGGAATGCAAGCGTAAGTGTGCAACCTGCCACCCACCCACCCCCAGGCTGCAAAACCATACTGCTAGCTTGCTTGCACTTGAAATTGGGTATTTTAGGCATGTGGAGGCAGACGCCGGCCACCATGTCATGGCTGCGTCGGCGGCCCTTTTATCCATACTCAGTACTCTGCCGCCCGGTGTCCGGGTGTCCAAGCTTGGTCCCCAGCCGCCAGGGGGCGGCCGGGTGTCCACACTCTGTCACCAGCCGCCCCCCTGCCGGGTATCCACAAACAGTCCCCTGCCGCCCCGATTTCTCCGCGGAACATCCCCACACACTTTTCTTAGACTGGCCTGCTTTAGGGCAGCATTGAACGAGCCCACCAGAGAACCCGATTCCTCCCGTGCCCTGGCTTCTCCATGAGGGGAGTTGTTTGTGCCAAGGTGAGGAGCATGATGATGATAGAAGTTAGCATCTGCTTTGTTTTCAAGGAATGCAAGCGCATGTATGTAGTAGCGGCTAGGCCTGAGTTGGTCAGCATTTGGGCGCATATCCTACCTCCTCCGAGGATTGCTGGATGTTTTCCTGCTACTATCCAAGTTCTATGTCTCCCATTAAAGCAAAGCTTCAGGTGATAAATGATGGATGAGGTAGTGGCAAAGGAGAAAGAGCAGGAGGAACAGGGACCATTCACATCAATATCAGGCCAGTCAACCACATATGTCTTGTTTAATATGTTTCTGTAACAAAAGGAGCGGTTCGGCTACACACTTATAGGGCATACAGTGAGTGCAATGCCTACCAAAAATTTTGAGGCACTCCAATGCCCCTTGGAAATGACATGGAGGTCAGATGGCCTTAACTAAACCTTTTTTTCCATTTATAGCAACTGGGTCTCCTGTGCACTGTTGGCCTAAGCAGTGAATGGAAGGCTTTCCAAAAATTATGAGGAACTGCAATGCCCCTTGAAACAGATGTGGATTACAGCATACTAAAAACATTCTACCCATTATTGGGGAGTGGGTCTCCCTTAGTTTTCACCTTTGCATTGAAAAGCAAAAGCTGACTAAAGTTAGGAGGAAATGCAATGCTCGTTGGAAGAGTCGTGGAGATTAGAGGTAAGGTAATTAAAAACAACATTTCAATGCCCCTTGGAAGAGCTGTGGAGTTCAGAGGGACTTAAGAAGATGCTTTTAATGTCTATTTGAAGAGACGTGGAGGTCACAGTAGCTTAACAAGACGGTTTTAATGCCCCTTGGAAGAGCTGTGGAGTTCAGAGTGGTTTAACAAGGCGGTTTTAATGGCCCTTGGAAGAGTGGTGGAAGTTACATTGGAATAAAAAGACAATATCAATGCCCCGTGAAATTGATGTTGAGGTCACAGTAGCTTAACAAGATGGTTTTAATGCCCCTTAGAATAGCTGTGGAGTTCAGACTGGTTTAACAAGATGGTTTTAATGCCCCTTGGAGGAGTCATGGAGGTCACAGTAGCTTAACAAGATGGTTTTAATACCACTTGGAAGAGTGGTGGAGGTCGCAGTGGAATAATAGACAATATCAATGCCCCGTGGAAGAGACGTGGAGTTAACAGTAGCTTAATAAGACGGTTTTAATGCCCCTTGGAAGAGCTGTGGAGTTCAGAGTGGTTTAACAACACGGTTTTAATGCCCCTTGGAAGAGATGTGGAGGTCACAGTAGCTTAACAAGATGGTTTTAATGCCCCTTGGAAGAGTGGTGGAAGTTACAGTGGAATAAAAAGACAATATCAATGCCCCGTGGAATAGACGTTGAGGTCACAGTAGCTTAACAAGACTGTTTTAATGCCCCTCGGAAGAGACATAGAGGTCACAGTAGCTTAACAAGACGGTTTTAATGCCCCTTGGCAGAGCTGTGGCGTTCAGAGTGGTTTAACAAGATGGTTTTAATGCCCCTTGGAAGAGACGTGGAGGTCACAGTAGCTTATCAAGACGGTTTTAATGCCCCTTGGAAGAGTGGTGGAAGTTACAGTGGAATAAAAAGACAATATCAATGCCCCGTGGAATAGACGTTGAGGTCACAGTAGCTTAACAAGACGGTTTTAATGCCCCTTGGAAGAGCTGTGGAGTTCAGAGTGGTTTAACAAGACAGTTTTAATGCCCCTTGGAAGAGAAATTGAGGTCACAGAAGCTTAACAAGACGGTTTTAATGCCCCTTACAAGAGCCATGCAGTACAGCATATTACAAACATTAGTCCCATTATTGGGGAGTGGGTCTCCCATAGTATTTTCTTATGCCTTCCAAGTAAAAGCTTCCAAAAATTAGGACGGAGCAACTTGCAATGCCCCTTACAAGAGCCATGCAGTACAGCATATTACAAATATAAGTCTCATTATTGGGGAGTGGGTCTCCCATAGTATTTGCTTATGCCTTCCAAGCAAAAGCTTCCAAAAATTAGGAGGGAGCAACTTGCAATGCCTCTTACAAGAGCCATGCAGTACAGCATATTACAAACATTAGTCCCATTATTGGGAAGTGGGTCTCCCATAGTATTTGCTTATGCCTTCCAAGCAAAAGCTTCCAAAAATTAAGAGGAAATGCAATGCCCGTTCGAAGAGTCGTGAAGGTCCCAGTAGCTTAACAAGACACTTTTAATGCCCCTCAGAAGAGACGTGGAGGTCAGAGTGGTATAACAAGACGCTTTTAATGCCCCTCATAAGAGACGTGGAGGTCAGAGTGGTATAACAAGACAGTTTTAATGCCCCTTTCAAGAGACGTGGAGGTCAGAGTGGTATAACAAGATGCTTTTAATGCCCCTCAGAAGAGACGTGGAGGTCAGAGTGGTGTAACAAGACACTTTTAATGCCCCTCGGAAGAGACGTGGAGGTCAGAGTGGTGTAACAAGACACTTTTAATGCCCGCTGGAAGAGCCATTCAGTACAACATCTTAAAAATATTATTCCCATTATTGGGGAGTTGGTCTGACACAGTCTTTGCTTATGCCTTCCAAGCAAAAGCTGACAAAAATCAGGATGGAGGAACTTTCAATAATGGCAAAACAGACCACGGTCACCCTGGTGGTATAGTGGTGGTGGAGGCTGAGGATAAGGAGAAGAACATAAAACAGCCGAAATGAGGAAGCGTATACCCATGTGTGGGTGTGAAGCGGTGCATGTGAATACACCTCCCGAAATAACACAGTGGATTTGACTTTATGTTACTCTGCTGTCATTTGGTGGTGATGAGAAGTCTGGCCCAATCCAGCCCCTGTTCATTTTGATAAGGGTCAGCTTGTCAGCATTGTCAGTTGACAGGCGAGTGTGCTTATCAGTTAAAATTCCCCCAGCGGCACTAAAAACACGCTTCAATAACACGCTAGTGGCAGGGCAGGCCAGGACTTCCAAGGCGTACAGAGCGAGTTCATTCCAAGAGTCCAGCTTGGATACCCAATAATTAAAAGGCACAGAGGTATCACAGAGGACGCTGGTACGGTCGGCAAGGTACTCCCTCACCATCTTTTGAAACTTTCCACTCCTTGTGAGAGTACCCGGCGCCTCAGTGTCTGTCCGAAAGGAGGGTCTGACAAAACTGTCCCAGAATGTTGACAGTGTTCCCCTGCCTCTGCTGGATTGGAGTTGCGTCTCTCTTGCATGTACACCTTGGTTGGGCAACGAACTGTGACCTCTGCCGCTAGCGTGTTCAGATGGGAATTTTTTTAACAGTTCTGCAGCAAGGGTCTTCTGGTACTGCCCCATTTTTGTAGACCTGTCCACCTCAGGAATAAGAGAGTGAAAGTTCTCCTTGTAGTGGGGGTCTACAAGTGTCACCAACCAGTAATGACTGTCACCCAACATTTTGACAACGTGAGGGTCACGGTTAAGGCAGCGTAACATAAAGTCAGCCATGCGTGCCAGACTGGTAACGGGCAAGATTTCCGTGTCCTCACCAAGATGATGACTGACCATGCTCTCCTCCTCCTCCTGCTCCTCCCCCCCCGTCCTCAGGCCACCCACGCTGAACCGACGGTATGAGAGTTGTAGAGGTACTACCACCTACAGCGCATGATACCAGCTCCTGTTCGTCCTCCTCCTCCTCCTCCTCTCCCTCATTGTCCCCCAAAGCACGTTGGGATAAGATGAGGCTGGGCTGTGTGTAATTGCCCGCAATGGCTTCTTCATCCATCTCATCATACTCTGGCTGCAATGCCTTCTCTTTAATTCTCTGTAGAGAGCGTTGCAAAAGACAGACAAGTGGGATGCTGACACTAATGATGGAGTCATCGCCACTCACCATCTTGGTGGCCTCCTCAAAGTTTGTCAGGATGGTACATATGTCAGACATCCAGGTCCACTCCTGAGGTCTTATGTGTGGAGTCTGACCTGAATATCGACGGCCTTGTTGCAGCTGGTACTCCACAACTGCTCTCTTCTGCTCACAAATCCTTAGCAACATGTGGAGTGTAGAGTTCCAACGTGTGGGGACATCACACACCAGTCGGTGTGCAGGAAGCTGCAAACGCTGTTGCAACACAGCAAGGGCGGCGAAAGCTGTAGTCGACTCGCGAAAATGAGCTGACAGGCGGCGTACTTTCACAAGCAGATCTGGCAACTTGGGGTACAATCTAAGAAACTGCTGAACCACAAGGTTAAGCACATGAGCCAGGCATGGTACGTGTGTGATCTCGCCTCGCCTCAGAGCCGCCACCAGGTTACGGCCATTTTCACACACGACCATGCCTGGATATAGGTTCAGCGGTCTCAGTCACAGATCTGCCTGCTCTTTCACAGCTGTCCACAACTCACAAGGAGCATGAGGTTTATCACCTAAGCTTATGAGTTTCATCACAGTCTGTTGCCGCTTGGCGGAGGCAGTACTGCAATGCTTCCAGCTTGTAACTGATGTGGTGATTAGTGTTGAGCCACCCCCGTAGTGTTCGAGTTCGGTTCGGTTCGTCGAATACCCGTGTGTTCGCCGAACTGTTCGTCGAACTGTTCGTCGAACACCTTCGAACACCGTTAAAACCAATGGCAGGCAAACAAAAACACATAGAAACACATAGAAAACACCTTCAAAGGTGTCCAAAAGCTGACAAACTGCTCAGAAGACATAACTAACACATGGAAAAGTGACAAGTACATATAGTCATGCGAAAATAAAAGAGGTGGAGGAGTAAAAGGAGGGGGAGACACAGATATAGGCATGTCATGCCCTTCTAAAATCCAAAAAGTGAGAAGCCGACACGGCCAGTCCGCTCCTGCCCGTGCCACCTCCGTGTCGCCGGGTTTGTGCCAGAGCCGCGGTGAACCCTGACGGCCAGCCCCCCTCTCCCAATACTGGTGCCTGTCCGCTGGTGGGTCGAGCGAGCCCCCCTGTGGTGGAGGCAGCTCTAAGCTTTTTAATTTAAATTGTCTCTCTAATTTGAATGAATACACTTTAAATCCATTTACAAGGATCTATTGGAGGGCAAGTCTCATGCCAGCAGCCGCGGTAATTCCAGCTCCAGTAGCGTCCACTAAAGCTGCTGCAGTTAAAAAGCTTTTATAAGGATCGAGCTCGGCTGTCCACCGCAAGGCATCCTACTGCCAGTCCCAGCCCCTATGCCTTGGGGTGCCTCCTGATGCTCTTCACTAAGTATCCCATGGTCCCGAAGCATTTCCTTTGAAAAAATTAAGTGTCTAAACTACAGGTGGTGTAGCTTGCTTAACAGCCGGGATAATCCGCTTACTAGCAGACACTGCTACTAGGCACAAAGTATTTCCTGGGCTAGATGCAGTTAAAAATTTGTAATTAGATACTCTCGTTGGATGCTGAGAAAGCATTCCATAGAGTCTCCTGGCACGCCATATATGATTCTCTTAAAAAGCTTTGGGTAGGGGTCTAGGGGACCCTTTTATAGCCAAAATCACGGCCCTGTATCGCAATACGTCACCTAGGCTGAAGATAAATGGAACTGTAGCACCCTGAGGGCTCGGTTGCTAAAGACGTATTGCACCTCACCCAGAGGTGTGATATCTCACTGTCAGGTAAGGATGGAGTGTGGATCAGGACCCGACACCTGCATGCATTACACCACATTGCCGTGGGGCAGGGCGACCAATATGCCCCTGAGATGGGCACGACAGTCCCTGTCCCTGGCTGGAGTGGGGGGAGGGAACACTGAGGAAGGGGAACCCTGTAGTGCAGGAGCAGGGAGGAAGCAGTTCCTGGGTGCATTGAGAAGGGAGTATAAAAGGTGGGCACCATCTTAGTTCAGTGCAGAGAAGTCTGAGCAGAAGTGGCAGGGAGCAGGGGCTCTGCATGAGCTCTGCTCCGGAGGCGGGCCTAGTAACAGAGGCCCAGGCCTGGAAGAGGGAGAAGGAAGGAAGAGGAGCGGAGAAGGCTCCAGGAACGAGGAATGAAGGGATCCCAGGGGTGCGGACGGGCGAGTCGCCACCGCACGCCCGAATCCACCTGCGTGGAGGGGTCAGGCCAAAGGGGGAGACCGGTCCCCGAACTAGTGGAGGCAGGAAACGACCCTCAGCTAGAAACCGGAGGCTCTGACATTTTATGTGGCGCAGCCCCTCGCTACACCCGCTAGGAAGGCACCACATAGGGTCAGGGAAACTGGCGCCAAGTTTACCAAGAGGAGGCCCGAGGCAGCCGGACAGAAGTGTTGGTAAGAAAGGCCAGACAAAGGACACACAAAGGGGGTCCTGTGAAGTGCTCCAAAGTTATCTGGGAGTTGTCTGAGCCCCTCACCTGGTGAGCACAGTACGACGTGGGCAGCCGTTACCTGCAGACGTGGTCTGGATAATAAGAACTGTGAGTAAAGGCCCTGAACTGCATCACTGACTCCGTGTCGTTACTGCTGCTGCCCTGCACCATCACCCCCATCCTCCGCATACACTGCCCTGAGGCTATACTCCTCCCGTGGGGAGTTATGCTACGCTCTGCTGCACCCACAACACCAGCCTCAGTGGTCTGCCCTGTAGCGGCGGTTCACTCTGACCGCAATCCACGGGTGGCGTAGTCGGACATTTAAACATGAAAACCACATAAATAGTTCCGCCACTGGTTTGACCGCCCTGAGCCACGGAACTGGGTCGCCGCCACGAAGACTACAACCACCAGCATCCACCAAAAAGGGTCCGGCTCCGGGTGTCCCAAGGCCCAGGGGGTGCGTCAGAACATTTTCATCACCTTTCACAATCACCAATGGGACAAGGCAGTGATGTCCTCTGTCCCCTCTCTTATACATCCTAGTGACGGAGCACCTGCTCTCATCAATTCGCCATAACCCCAATATTAGGTGGATTGAGGTGGGAGGCACCGAGTACAAGTGCTCTCTATTTGCTGATGATGTCCTAGTATATATCACTCAATCACATATATCCATCCATGCTGTTATGGCTGAAATAGATCACTTTGTTACATGGTAAAATTTTAAAATCAATGCAGTGAAGTCTGAGGCCCTCGATGTCTCCCTCCCCAAATCCATATAGGATTCCATCCAGTCCAACTTTCCCTTTGCCTGGCCCTCACAGGGTATCAAATACTTAGGAATTCCTATTCATAGAGACCTCTCCCATCTATGTTATCTTAATTTTGGGCCCTTTATTGAACAACTCCATACAGACCACGGTTGGCAAGTTAGAACTGTAAGATTCACTACGTGAACCACTGGTGTTTTGTGGAAAAGCACATGTACACTGCATTCCAAATTATTATACAAAAAGTGTTTAGGAGTGATAAGGGAAGAATTTGTTTGTTTGTCAGTTAAACTCATTGATGGTGATGTGTGTCAGGGCTCTTTATATCACTGTAAGCAATTGCAGACACCTGTGCTAATTAGTTTGGCAGGTGTGTCCAATGAAAGGCAAGACTACTTAAGAAGGCTCTCTCACATTATTAAGCAGCCTACATTTTCTGCCAAAATGGGAAAGAAAAAGGATGTGTCGGCTGCTGAGAAGCAACAAATTGTGGAGTGTTTAGGTCAAGGCATGACTACAATCAACATTGTGCGATGATCAGGATGAAGTGTCCTGGCAATCAAGAAGTATGTAGCTGATTCACAGTACACACGTGTGCGTGCTGATAAGGGCAAATTGAGGACTCTTTCCTACAGGCAATTACGTCAGGTTGAAAGAGCAGCGGCAAAAAAGCCTTGTCATAGCAGCAGACAAGTTTTTGAAGCTGCTTGTGCCTCCAACGTCCCCCGAACAACAAGATGCAGGTTCCTTCAGAGGTTTGCAGCTGTGCATGCGCCATCCTGTCGACCTCCTCTATCCACTTCACACAAGCAGAAACGGCTCCAGTGGGCCAAACATTACATGAAGACTGATTTCAAAACTGTTTTGTTCACGGATGAGTGCCGTGCAGCGCTCGATGGTCCAGATGGATGGAGTGGAGGATGGCTGGTTGATGGACACCCCACGCAAACACGGCTACAGCGCCAACAAGGAGGAGGTGGAGTAATGTTTTGGGCTGGAATCATGGGGAGAGAGATTGTCGGCCCCTTTAGGATCCCTGAAGGCGCTAAAGATGAACTCCATAATGTATGTGGATTTTCTCAAACAGCACTTCCTGCCATGGTTCAAGAAGAAGAACCGTGTATTTCACAGCAAGATCATTTTTCCGTATGATAATGCACCATCTCATGCTGCACATAAAACATCTGCATCTCTGGCTGATATGGGCATAAAAGGGGACAAACTTATGGTGTGACCCCCATGCTCCCCTGACCTCTACCCCATTCAGAACCTTTGGAGCATCATTAAAAGGAGTGTCTATGATGGCGGGAGGCAGTTCACATCTAAGCAACAGCTCTGGGAGGGTATTCTGTCCTCATGCAAAACAATTGAAGCAGAAACCATCCAAAACCTGACAAATTCAATGGACGAGAGAGTTCAGAAGCTCCTTTCGAACAAGGGGTCCTATGTGAAAATGTAACATCACCTAGAATAAAGTTTTGAGTTGAAAACTGTTTGATTTCAGTTTCTAACAACCTGCTAATGCTTATAATTTCAAAAATGACCATTTTTTTGGTCTTTATTAAAATGAAAAGGTTGATCGAAAAGTTTGGGGGATCTAAGAGTGTGGCAACCCAGTAGTCATGATTACTTCGAATTCTGACAATATGAGGGTCATGCTGCAGGTAGTGCAGCAAGAAGGCACTTATGTGCCTTGCGCATCTCGGAGCCCCAAAATTATTTTCCGGGCTAGATGCAGCTAAAAATTATTTTTAATTTTAAATCTGGTGAAGCTTTAGTATAGATGGCCTAATAGGATCAGTGCTGCACACTGCTACAAAGCCCAAATTATTTTCCAGTCAAGATACAGATAAACATGATTAGTAATTTGAAAGCTTAAAACGGTTAGTAGGGTGATTTTAACCAATCATCAAGCTTTTACTCTCCCCAGGATGACACAGGGGTAGAAAAGTCGTTTCGGATCCATGATTTGTTCATATTTATGAACGTGAGTCTGTCTACATTATCAGTGGAGAGCCGCGTGCGCTTATCTGTCAGCACACCACCAGCAGCGCTGAACACACGTTCAGACAGAACGCTGGCTGCGGGGCATGACAAGATCTCCAAGGCGTAAGTGGCTAGCTCCGGCCATTTATCCAGATTGGAAGCCCAAAAAGAGCAAGGGTCCAGTGACACAGTCGTGGCTTCAATGTTTACTTGGAGATACTCCTGTACCATCGTCTCTAGGCGTTGACTATGTGTCAGACTTCTTGTCTCCTGTGGCCTTGCAAAGGATGGGCTAAAAAAGTGGTGAAATGATTCCGCAAAATTGATGTTACCAGCAGATACTGTGGTTCTGTTACGGTTTGAGTGCTGAACACTTGACGGTCCCACGGTTGGCAAGTTGGAACTGTGAGATTCACTACGTGCACCACTGGTATTTTGTGGAAAAGCACATGTAAGATTCTGCAACAGTCTCTGCTGATACTCCTGCATGCGTGCATCCCTTTCTATGGCAGGAATAATTTCTGCAAATTTACTTTTGTACCGGGGATCTAACAGTGTGGCAACCCAGTAGTCAGGATTATTTCTAATTCTCACAATTCGAGGGTCATGTTGCAGGTAGCGCAGCAAGAAGGCACTCATGTGTGTTGCGCATCCAGGAGCACCAAGTCCCTGTTGTGTTGGTGGCGAGGTAACAATCATGCTTCCTTCCTCTGTCCTCTCCCCCCAACCTCGCACAACAGAAATGTGATCAAGGTCTCCCTCATCTGATGAGTCTTCCATCAGTTCGTCCTCCACTTCTTCCTGGGCTCCTGCACCTTCCTCACTAGTTTGGCTGCTACCATGCGCCCTGGTAAAACCATCTCCCCCACCCTCACATGCCTGCCGCCTTGGTGCTGCCGACCGTCTGGACCTTGCAGATGTTAGCCCTTCCGCATACAACTCCTCCTCTACTTCCTCCACCTCCTCTTGTGCCACCACCTGACTCCGAATTCTGTTTAACATGTGCTCCAGCATGTAAATCACCGGAATAGTCATGCTGATAATGGCATCGTCAGCACTAAACATCTTCGTCGCCATTTCAAAACTGTGCAGAAGGGTGCATAGGTCCCTGATCTGAGACCACTCCTCCAGCGTGATTTGCCCCACCTCTGAATCTCGTTGGCCCAGGCTATACGTCAGAACGTATTGCACCAGGGCTTGTCGGTGCTGCCACAGTCGCTGCAACATGTGCAGAGTTGAATTCCACCGGGTAGGCACATCGCATTTTAGCCGGTGAAGTGGCAGGCCCAACGACTTCTGTAGAGATGTAAGTCGCTGAGCTGCGGGATGCGAACGGCGGAAGTGAGCACACAGCGACCGTGCCCTCTGCAGAAGGCCATCTAGTCTGGGATAGTGGGCTAAAAATTGCTGCACAACCAGGTTCAACACGTGAGCCATACAAGGCACGTGTGTGACATTGCCCCGGCGAAGGGCCGCACCCAGGTTTGCAGCATTGTCGCACACGGCCTTCCCTGGTTTCAGGTCCAGTGGAGACAACCATTCATGAAATTGGTTCTCCAGAGCTGACCACAACTCCTCAGCTGTGTGACTCACATTTCCCAGACATTTCAATGTAAAAACCGCCTGATGACGTTGAGCCCTACTGCCAGCATAGTAAGGAGGTGTGCAGGATCCCTTCTGCGCAGTTAGAAAGCTTGTGGCATGACCAGACAGGCTTTGGGTGCAGGTGGAAGACCGAGAGGAGGTTGAGGAGGCAGAAGCAGTGGAGGAACTTTGACATAAAGAGGATTGACGCACAACTCGTGGGGACGGCAAGACTTGGACAGCAGCCCCTTGTCCTGCTGTCACCATAGTTACCCAGTGCCCAGTCAGCGACATGTAACGCCCCTGTCCATGCCTACTCGTCCAAGTGTCTGTGGTGAAATGCACCCTGTCACACACAGAGTTTCTCAAAGAAGCGGTGATGTTGTGTGCGACATGCTGGTGGAGCGCAGGCACACCTTTCTTTGAGAAGTAGTGCCGACTGGGCATCTGGTACTGGGGCACTGCGACGGACATAAGGTCTCGAAAATCCTCTGTGTCCACCAGGCGGAAAGGCAGCATTTCTGTAGCCAAGAGCTTGCAGATGGTGAAATTCAACCTCTTAGCTTTCTCATGGCTAGGAGGAAATGGTCTTTTACTTGTCCACATCTGAGGGACCGAGGGCTGGCTATTGTGCTTAGACGGGGTTGATAAGGGTGTCCCCGGCAAACTGCCGGTCTGTGAGGAAGATGCAGGCGGACATGTTAGGTTGCCTTGATCCAAAGGTGGTGCAATCGATGTCGGACAGCGCTCAACACCAGCTGGTGTTACCACCTCCAAAGAAAATGATGACCTGCCAATCACGCTGGCTGTTGCGGGTAAAGAGGTGGCAGGTCTGCGCCCCAAAACAGGTGTGACTGCTGTCCCCCCAGTCACAGAGGATGAAGAGGCCGCGGATGCACAAGATATGGCAGACGGTGATTGGCCCGGCCGGCTAGGCCGCATTGTAGCACACTGAGCTTCCCACTGCAACTTATGCTTCATGTCCATGTGCCGGTTCATGCATGAAGTACTCAAACTATGTATTTTTTGGCCTCTACTTAGCTTTTGCTGACAAATGTTACAGATAACACGAGTTGGGTCATCTTTATCGATCTGAAAAAATGCCCAGGCTATGCAAGGCTTAGCACCCATGCGACCTGAAGAGCCACCACGACTTGTGGTGAGAGGCAGAGTTGTGTTTGAGGATGCAGTTGTTGACGTGCTTCCAGTACTACGTCTCTGTCCAGGAAGGCGCAACCTGACCTCGTCGTCACTAGCATCTTCCTCCACCTCCTCTGCTGACCTCATCTCTTGGCTGACTGTGGGTTGACAGTAAGTGGGATCTCCGACCTCATCATCATCACCCTGTGCGTTATCACACCCGTCGTCCTCAGAGCCAACCTGTTCCTGCCCTGACAAAAAACTAAAGTTGTCGCTCCAATCAGGTATTTGAGTCTTATCATCGTCTTCCTCATTGTCTCCACCAACAGGAGTTACAGTTTGGGAATGAGGGTCTACATTATGGTCAGAACTTTCTGCGTCTGGTCCTGGATCCGACTCATAAAGATTCTGGGCATCAGTGCAGATCATTTCCTCGTCTGGATTCACAGAAGCGCTGGAGTCGACCTCTGATTCCCAGGCTATAGTATGAGTAAACAGCTCTGCATACTCAACCATCTGTTCTACCTCACACTCAGACGGGCAGCTGGAGATTTGGGAGCTGTGAGGAAGCAAGTGCGATTTGGGTGACACCTTTGAGGACTGGAGTATTTGTGATGTTGAAGTTGATGTGGAGGAGAGCCCACTTAAAGGAGCACTTGATATCCGTTGAAGCACCTGCTGTTTTTGTGCCTCATCTGGAATTTGTAGCGATTGGCGTGGCCGTAAGAAAGGGATCTTATCACATTGTCCGCTAAAAGAAGTAGACATTTTAGTTTGGCTGGAAGATGGTCTTTCTTCTGCACCTACCCCACGGACACAACCTTTTTTCCCCTTCCCAACACGCCTATTTCCCTTTCCACCAGCAGCAGTCCTTTTTCCACTCATTTTGGTGGTTAACTAATTCACAACTCTGGAGTTGTTTGCACAAAAAAACAATGGATGGTAACCGAGCAGAGCTGAGTGGCCAAACTGTGGTATTAGGCCAAAACTATTGGCTGGGTTAGATGCAGAAAAAAATTATTTTTAATTTGCAACCTGATGGAGGTCAGTATAGATGGACTAATAGACCAAGTCCCACACACCGCTAGAAGCCCAAATATTTTTTCAGAGCTAGATGCAGAAAATTTTTTTATTCAATTTGCAACCTGATGGAGGTCAGTATAGATGGACTAATAGACCAAGTCCCACACACTGCTAGAAGCCCAAATATTTTTTCAGAGCTAGATGCAGAAAAAAAATATTTTTAATTTGCAACCTGATGGAGGTCAGTATAGATGGACTAATAGACCAAGTCCCACACACTGCTAGAAGCCCAAATATTTTTTCAGAGCTAGATGCAGAAAAAAATTATTTTTAATTTGCAACCTGATGGAGGTCAGTATAGATGGACTAATAGAACAAGTCCCACACGCTGCTAGAAGCCCAAATATTTTTTCAGAGATAAATGAAGAAAAAAATTATTTTTAATTTGCAACCTGATGGAGGTCAGTATAGATGGACTAATAGACCAAGTCCCACACACTGCTAGAAGCCCAAATATTTTTTCAGAGCTAGATGCAGAAAAAAATTATTTTTAATTTGCAACCTGATGGAGGTCAGTATAGATGGACTAATAGACCAAGTCCCACACACCGCTAGAAGCCCAAATATTTTTTCAGAGCTAGATGCAGAAAAAAATTATTTTTAATTTGCAACCTGATGTAGGTCAGTATAGATGGACTAATAGACCAAGTCCCACACACTGCTAGAAGCCCAAATATTTTTTCAGAGCTAGATGCAGAAAAAAATTATTTTTAATTTGCAACCTGATGGAGGTCAGTATAGATGGACTAATAGACCAAGTCCCACACACCGCTAGAAGCCCAAATATTTTTTCAGAGCTAGATGCAGAAAAAAATTATTTTTAATTTGCAACCTGATGTAGGTCAGTATAGATGGACTAATAGACCAAGTCCCACACACTGCTAGAAGCCCAAATATTTTTTCAGAGCTAGATGCAGAAAAAAATTATTTTTAATTTGCAACCTGATGGAGGTCAGTATAGATGGACTAATAGACCAAGTCCCACACACCGCTAGAAGCCCAAATATTTTTTCAGAGCTAGATGCAGAAAAAAATTATTTTTAATTTGCAACCTGATGGAGGTCAGTATAGATGGACTAATAGACCAAGTCCCACACACTGCTAGAAGCCCAAATATTTTTTCAGAGCTAGATGCGGAAAAAAATTATTTTTAATTTGCAACCTGATGGAGGTCAGTATAGATGGACTAATAGACCAAGTCCCACACACTGCTAGAAGCCCAAATATTTTTTCAGAGCTAGATGCAGAAAAAAATTATTTTTAATTTGCAACCTGATGGAGGTCAGTATAGATGGACTAATAGACCAAGTCCCACACACCGCTAGAAGCCCAAATATTTTTCCAGAGCTAGATGCAGAAAAAAATTATTTTTAATTTGCAACCTGATGGAGGTCAGTATAGATGGACTAATAGACCAAGTCCCACACACCGCTAGAAGCCCAAATATTTTTTCAGAGCTAGATGCAGAAAAAAATTATTTTTAATTTGCAACCTGATGTAGGTCAGTATAGATGGACTAATAGACCAAGTCCCACACACAGCTAGAAGCCCAAATATTTTTTCAGAGGTAGATGCAGAAAAAAATTATTTTTAATTTGCAACCTGATGGAGGTCAGTATAGATGGACTAATAGACCAAGTCCCACACACCGCTAGAAGCCCAAATATTTTTTCAGAGCTAGATGCAGAAAAAAATTATATTCAGTTTGCAACCTGATGGAGGTCAGTATAGATGGACTAATAGAATGATGCTATGCCCAAAAGATTTTACTTCACTAGGTGCAGTAAAAAAATTGGTATTCTATACACAGGTGTTATATCTTGCAACACAGATAGGCTACTCCACTGACTAACACACTCTGCAATAGGCCAAAAAGGATTAGCTTTGCTAGATTCAGCCAAATGCTGTGAAAAAAACTTGCACAGCACTGGCACAGACCTGCCTGGCAAAAACTGATAGGAACTCATGTAACCTAGTCCTGAAAAGGACTCCAATTACAATTAGTCTTTACTCCCACAACCTATCTATTTAAGAGCACAGACCTCCCTGATAAAAGTCGTAGGAAATGCTGTAACCTAGTCCTTAAAAGGACTGCAATCACAACTATTCCCTACTCCCAAGCTATCTGTATATTTGTGCGAAAATTGGCTTGAAATTAACAAGGTATAGCACACACAGCAACAGCGGTGCCGTCTAACACGCAGCTGCAGCAGTGAGAAAATGGTGGCGACGGGGAAAATGGCTTGGTCTTATAGGGCAAGGACATGTGACATACACTGCCAATCACACATGCCCTTGCTTGTGTGAAAAAAAGCACTTCGCTCCGTGTGTGCGCTGCTGATAGGCTGACAGATTGCACCTCCCCACTGCAAATGCGGGAAAGAGAAAAAAAAATGGAGATCTTCATTGTTCCTGCAGAGATCCATCCCCTGCCCCTCCCCCCGCCCCGCTGTACACTCAAACTGCGTATTAACATTAATTTTCATCATTACTGAGAAAAAATCCAGTTATGATTTTGGTGCACGAACAGTTATCGAACATAACCTTGAACAGCCGAATTTTTCTCAAATTATTCGTGTTCGCCGACCGGCTCGAACACCGCCCAAAACAGCTCGAATTTGAGATTGGCGAACAGTTCGAGTAGAACAACGCTCATCTCTAGTGGTGATATCTGAGATGGAGGCTGAGCATGAGGAGGAGGAGGAGGATGATGCGCAGGAGCTGTACACTGTGGGGGCAACTGTGACTGACAAAGGGCCCGCAATCCTCGGTGTGGGGAGTATGTGTTCCGTCCCAAGGTCCGACTGGGTCCCGGCTTCCACTATGTTTACCCAGTGTGCCCTCAGGGAGATGTACCGTCTCTGGCCACAAGCACTTGTCCACATGTCCGTTGTCAGGTGGACCCTCCCAGTAACTGCATTGTTGAGGGCACGGCAGATGTTTTGGGACACGTGCTTGTGTAGTGCGGGGATGGCACACCAGGCAAAATAGTGTCGGCTGGGGACCGAGTATCGAGGAATGGCCACCGCCATAAGGTTGTGGAAGGATTCCATCTCCACCAGCCAGCTTCGACTTTCTGTGGCCGTGGCTGTTCAAATTTTTGAGCATCGCTACATGGGATCTCCTCTTCCACCACTTCAAGCGAAGCAGGCGAGGGGCACAAATATGGAAATGGACCAGTGAACAGCTCTTCAGAGTGTCCAAGTGTGGGATTAGTTGCTGTCTGACGACACTCGGCATGGTGGGAGCAAGGAGCATCAGGGTGAGGAGGAGTATGCGGTCGAGACTCATGGCTACTAACATTTGACCGTGTGGAAGACGGACCGGAGGTGGAGGTGCTCAGGTAACTGGAAGTATTATCTGCTATCCAATTAATAACCTGTTCACACAGATCAGTTCGCAATACTGGTGTTGTTCTGTGCTTCCCTAGTAAGTCGGTCAAGAAGTGGGAGCGAGATGATGTGGCTGTTGGTTGTGGCTCATTTTCACCTTGGCCACGGCCCCGTCCTCTGCACGCACCATCACCAGAACGTCCACATCCATGTCCCTTGCCACGCGCCTTGCCCACTGTAAAGGAAGTGAAATAGCTTACACTCGTACTATCAATGGAAAAAGGGTAATAAAAAGGAGATTAGAACCGTGGAAGAGGAAAACCACAGTTCTATTTCTCTGGCCTACACCCAACTCTTTTAAACAATCAGAACAATCAGGGATAAACTATTACTGTTTTTCTTTACGGAAAAAATACCAAAACCTGAATAATAGAGATTTTTTACCGTGGAATGGCAAAACCACAGTTATTGTTTACTGGGGTATACCATAAAATTTTAAATATATATATTTGCGGCTAAACAGTGAGCGACACACTCAAACTGTTTTTTTTAGATACAAAAGGCCCAATACTGGATACTACAGAGATTTGACCCGTGGAACTGCAAAACCACACTGGGATTTGTCGGGCCTGCAACAGACTATTTTCAACAGATATATTTTTGTGTCAGAACAGTCAGGAGACACTACTGTTTTTTTTAAGGCAAAAAAAGCAAAAATCAGGAAAATAGAGATTTTTTACCATGGAACAGCGAAACCACAGTTTTAATTTACTAGTGTATACCAGACTTTTTTAAATATATAGATTTGCGGCTGAACAGTGAGCGACACACTCAAACTGTTTTTTTTTACATGCACAAGGCCCAAAACTGGATACTACAGAGATTTGACCCGTGGAACTGCAAAACCACACAGGGATTTGTCGGGCCTACAACAGACTATTTTCAACAGATATATTTTTGTGTCTGGACAATAAGGGAGACACGATTACAATTTTTTTTTTTCTGCAAAAAATGCGAAAAGCAGGATAATAGAGATTTTTTACCGTGGAACAGCAAACCCACAGTTATAATTTACTGGTGTATACCAGACTTTTTTAAATATATAGATTTGCGGCTGAACAGTGAGCGACACACTCAAACTGTTTTTTTTTATATACAAAAGGCCCAAAACTGGATAATACAGAGATTTGACCCATGGAACTGCAAAACCACACTTCTGTTTCTGTGGCCTATACCAGACTCTTTTCAACAGACATATTTGTGTCTGAAAAATCAGAGACACACTTTTTTTGGGGGGGGGGGGGGGGACACCAATAGGTTAATAAGACGGGTATTTGTAGAGTGTGAAGGAGGAAAAAAAAAAGAGGATTTAGATTAAAAAAAATGATTTTTACTGACCCCCAAGACCTGGAGCTACGTCCAGCAATTTCAGAAACAGGAGCACACAGGACTGTAATGCAGCGTTTGCTGGTATAACCACTGCGTCTCCTATACAGCCTGCCTGCCTGCCTGCCTTCCTGATATCTGGGATGGATATTAGTCCTGAGAAGGACTGTTTGTTTGTTCTGGCAGCCTTTACAGACCCTACACTAACTATTTCGCTGGAAAAATCTCTCCCTAGTTTAGCAGCTCTGCCCCTACACTGTCTAATCCGGAGCGACTGTGTCCAAGATGGCGGCGCCCGTTTTAAATACTCGAGGTGACGCTGTACGGCCAGCCAATCACTGTAATGCCCACAAACAACATGGCTGCGGCATTACAGTGACTGGCTTGCAATCCCTGCATGTTCATTGGCTCTGTAAAGAGCGCCAAACATGCAGGGCGTAGACCCGAGCTACCGCCTGAGTAACCCGGAAATGCTCGGTGCTCACCGAACATCCCGAGTACCGTGATGCTCGGGCGAGGACCGAGCAGTGTCGAGCATGCTCGCTCAACACTAATGATTAACAATGCATTCCAGTCAGGGAGCCTGCCAAACTCTTTATGGGAAGCAACAATCGTAGTGATTCCAATAGAGGGGAAGGAGAAAGATTTCCCGGATTCATATAGGCCTATATCATTGTTGACATCCAACATCAAGATTCTAGCAAAAATCCAGGCCACCCGGTTAAATTTGGTCATCTCTTCAGTTGCCCACTCTGATCAGACTGGGTTCATAAGTTCAAAATCAACAGCCATTAATCCGTGAAGAGTATTTTTAAATCTGCAAGCAGCATGAAATAACCCGTCCACTAAATCTATTGTCTCCTTTGATGTCGCTAGTGTGGAGTGGGAGTTTAAGTGGGCAGTGCTGGGGAAGATGGGATTCAGTCCTAATTTCATTAAATGGATACTATATTAATCCCCAAAGGCTAAAGTAAGGGCTAATGGGAGAATGTCAGAGCAATTTAAGCTTTTCAGGGGGACTAGACAAGGCAGCCCGCTATTGTCGCTTCTCTTTGCACTTGCAGTAGAACTGTTAGCTTGTATTATTAGAAGACACCCAGGGATAGAGGGTTTTAAGTATAGGAACAAAGAAGAAAATATTTCTCTATATGCTGATGACCTATTATTATTCATTAATGACTCAGATAACTCTATTCCAAATATAATGGACACAATTGAGAGATTTGGGACCTTTTTGGGCCTGACAATAAGCTGGTCTAAATCTGCTCTTTGGATACCAGGAGTACTTGTATTTGGGAGAGTCTGTTCAACATTCTAGTAGTTCATAAATACAAGTATCTTGGGATTTACATTACTATTAAACCACAGAGGTTTATTCCATTAAATCTAAGTCCACTAGTTATTAAAATAAGGAACAAAGTGTGCATTTGGGAAAAACTACCTCTGTCAGCCTTGGGTAGAGTAAACCTCATTAAGATGTGCTTAATGCCATGCATTCTGTATGTTGTGTATAACTCACCTGTCTGAATTCCTAAATACTGGTTTAGGAAAATGCACAACATCTTGAGAGATTTGGTGTGGAAAAGAAGGACCCCCAGAATAAAACTGGAAAAAATGCAATTAGCAAAAAATCAGGGGCGTTAGCTTTGCCTCATATATGGGGATACTACTTAGCTTCCCAGTTTCAGCACTTCCGAGGCTGGAATTGGAGGAGGCCCAAAAAGCAGGATTGATAGTATTAAAATACTTGGGAGTGGGGGATAATTTACTGGAAATACTGAAATCACATAAAACTTGTAGGCAGTCCGAGTATATACCCTACCCGGTCACTGGTCCATAAAATTTGGTAGCCATGTAAAAGGCTGTTTGGAATGACAGATGACTCAAAGTACATTCCTATCTGGAATAACTTTAATCTAGAGGAGTTGCGGAAATATGAGGGATTCAGAGAATGGAAAAATCAGGGATTGAAAATATGTGCATCAGTTACACTTTGATGCACATATTTTCAAGTATTTCGAACAGCTGAAACAGGAGTTTTCAGCTTTCAGGAGTAAAACTGAATTCTTTAATTACTTGCAACTAAGATATGTAATACGGGCTCAGGAAGCCGTCTCTGATCTTTCTATATCCTCTAATGGGTTGTTCAACTTCGTAGTACATGTAAAATCAACAAAGGGAATCATCTCTCTGGTTTACAACTCATTGTTGCTAACGATTTTGGGTGACCCAATGGCTCAGGTTTGGGGTAAGTGGTAGGAGGATGTGAGTAGCATTTCTACAGAGGAATGGGAAGACGTTCTGGAATCTCCAGGGTTGCTTTTAATAAACATGACACAAAGAAGGTCTCGACTGTTTCTAGTACAGTTTACAGTTTATATAGGACTCCCAAAGTATTGTATAGAATGGGCCTAAAGACGGATGACTGTTGTCTGCGTTGCAGGGAAGAAAACATAGAACTGATGCACATGTTTTGGAAATGCTCAAGATTGGTGGGGCTGAGGTTGGTAGATTAATAGCAGAAGTCTTTAATACTTGATCTATGCTTAGTGCAAAAACCTGTGCATTAGGATTAACGGGGAAGGTGGGAGGATCTCCCCAAGTACAGTTAGCTATTGCTAAAACACCTTATTTTTCACTTTATAAGACGTACTTTTTTTTCCCGAGATTTTGTGGCATCCGGAGCCCCACACCTTCCATACTGTCTTATGCGGTGAACTCCGGGAAAATGGCCGCCTGAGGCGGCGCATGTTCAGATTGAGATCTCGGCGCCGAACACCCCGTCCTGTCTTCACAGCATCTCCAGGACCCCGCAGCATCTCCGGGACCCCACAGCATCTCCTGCCTCAGCCAGCGGCAACCCTGGGAACTCGCTCTATCAATGCCACCACCCAGGTAAGTTAATTATAATACACACTGGTTTATAAAAAAACATTTTTTTCCTGTTTTCCTCCCTAAAATTTGGGGTGTGTCTTATAATCCGCAAAATACAGTAATCTACCAGACTAGAAAATCTATAGCCACACACTGGTTGGTAACCAGACCTCCTTGTGTAGAAGCAGTGGTCCAAGCACTCAACTCTACTATCTTAATGGAATAAAGGGTTTTATCAAGGGTGGAGCCGTTGGTAAATTTGGTAAAATATGTGGAGACTGGATTTGCGCAGCTGTGGTTTCGGAGGAGCTGGCTAGAGATGTCTTATTTAATTTATTGATCATGTAAATTATGATTACCACCTGTCTGTGTAATAGGACAATGTATTTGACTAATTGTCTAAGGGTAACACCTATTTAAGTATGTGTATCGTTTTACTGTAATGTACACGGTGGGCGAGTGTGGGGAGGGTGGATGTTAGTTCTGAGTTGGGAAAGGGAGGATTTTAATGATCTCATTATGGAAACTACACTTCTTGAGGAATTCATCTAGGGATGCAGTGAGCATTTTTAACATTCAGGCGATTCATCAAATTGTACAACATTGGGCTTAGTAAATGGAAAATTACAATTTTTTTCACTAAAATGTTGCTTTGGCCCCAAGTTTTCAATTTTCCAAAGGGATAATAGGAGAAAATGGACCATATGATTGTTATGCAATTTCTCCTGAGTACGCCAATACCCCATATGGGGTCAAAAACATTTGAGGGTGCCATGTCATATTTACAGAGCTCCTGAAGTGCCAGAACAGCAGAACCCCTCTATAAAGAACCCCATTTTACAAACTACACTTCTCAATGAATTCATCTAGGGGTGCAATGAGGATATTGACACCACATATGTCTCATTGTACTTTATACCATTGGGTGGTGAAGAAAGAATAATCACATTTTTACCACTAAAATGGTGTTTTAGCCCCAAGTTTTTAATATTTATAAGGGCTAATAGGAACAAATGGACCACATAGTTTGTTGTGCAATTTCTCCAAAGTGAGTCAATACCTTATATGTAATCGGGAACTACTTTTCAGGCACAGAGGAAAACTCAGAAGGGAAGAAGCATCATATTATAGTGCAGATTTTTCTGTTATGATTTGCAGATGCCATGATCCACTGGAAGAGCCCTTGAGGTGCCAGAACAGCAGAAGCCCCCTATATGTGACCAAATTTTACAAACTACACCTCCCAATTAATTCATCAAAGGGTGCAGTGATCATATTGACTCCAATGGGTTTGTCACGGAATTTTATACCATTGGGCAGTGAAGAAAAAATAATTACGTTTTTGCCACAAAAATTTACTTTTATCACCAGATTTTACATTGTCACACTGGGAAAAGCGTAAAAATGGCACCAAAATTTGTCACAAAATTTTTCCTGAACGTGGCAATAACCCATATGTGGCTGTACAGAACCGCTTAGCTACACGATGAGATTAGGGTGGGAAGGAACGCTATTTGACACTCGGAGAACAAATTATTGTAGAATAGTTTGTGAAATCCATATACAGAGCCTCTAAGTGCCAGAAGACAATAATACCCCTCAAGTGATACCATGAAAATCACACCCCTCTGGAAATTTATCTACAAGTGTAGTGAGGATTTTGACTCCATGGGTGGTTTCCAGAAACATGCAGCAGTGGATGTTGCTGAGTGAAAATTACAAATCTGCCATTGTAGTGCCCATATATTTTATTGCCCATACATTGTTGTGCCCAACTCATGCTTTATTTTTCTGATAGTAAATTGAGCAGGTTCTCATTGCTACAGAAATGCCAGACATGTGGAAGCTAAATGTGATATAGATTCACTGTGGGCTCAGAAGGGAGGGGGGCTTTTGAATTTGGGAGTGCAGAATTTTCTAGATTACTTTTGGGGACGAAGAGTCATAGCACCTTTGCAGATCCTTTGTGCTATCAGTAAAGTTGAAGCGCCAAGTATATTTTCATTGACAGATGATGGACATGAGTTGGGACTTGCTTTTTTTGTGGATTGAGTTGAAGTTTTCATTGGGAACTTTTTACATTACACTTTGGATCACATTTATTCTGCGCTCTAGGCTGATCAGTTAAATTGGAGTTTCCATCTACATCTCCAAGTTTTGTAATTCCGATGAAACCCCTGAGAGATCCATTCACTATAATGAGGCAGGAGATTACCCTGGACTCTGTATTGCCTCTGTTCAATGATATCTTTTCAGAGGTGCAAAAAACTGTGTCTGACTGCACTTTTATACGTGCTTAAAAAGATGGACACCACCTGATCATAGGCCAGACAGCATCCACAGGGTCTACATCTGCCTCATTATAGCGAATCTTCTGCTGTGGGTTTAGTCTGAATCATGTATTTAGAGATTTACACGGAAACCCTGGTGTAAGCGCTCGTATGTGTACTGAGCCTTACTGCGATCTTTGGGAGGCAGAATGAATTAATCAACAGCAGTTCAAGAATTGGTTCTATTTAATTTTTATGCCGTTCCTCATGCAGTATAAGTTATTGGACAATTTCATTCTCCGGATATACAGTAAATAGAAAAATGCTTGCACCACTCCAATATGAACACTCAGATAGGGCACTTAAGCCCAAGTATAGACGCATCGTCAGAAGAGTCCTAAGGATTCCACTTGGTAATATACATCAATGAATCAAATATACAGCATCCAAAATCAAGTGAAAAAATCTGAAAACATATTTTTTCTGCCATAGATGCAACATTTTGACCTATTTTTCACCTTTTTTCACCTGATTTTGGACGTTGTCTATTTGACTCAATGACTTTATTTTTCAGGTCTGTGTAATTACAGTGATGCTAGACTTATATTGTTTTTTTATGTTTGGCTGCTATCACACAATAAAAACGATTTGTTTTGCAAAAACAAGTTTTTGCATTGCCATATTTTGAGAGCTATAATTTTTCTATATTTCTGCCGACATGTGAGAGCTTGTTTTTTGTAGGACGAGTTGATGTTTTTATTGGTACCATTTTTGGGCACATGATATTTTTTGATTTCTTTCTATTTTTGGGAGGCAGAATGAATGAAAACCAACAATTTAGGATTTTTTTTATGCCATTCACAACATGGTAAAAGTGATAAAGCAGCTTTATTCTTTGAGCCACTATGATTACAGCAATACCACATTTATATTATATAATTTTTTTATGTTTTGGCGCTTTTACACAGTAAAAACTTTTATAGAAATAATAATTGTTTTTGTATCACTATATTCTGAGAGCTATAGCTTTTTTATTTCGCCACTGAGGGAGCTATATGGTGGCTTGTATTTTGTAGAAGAATATGATGCCATACCAGCTATACCATTTTTAATTCAATTCAACTTTTTGATCAAGTTTTATTCCACTTTTTATTCGGTAGTATGATGAAAAAGCATAGTTTTTTGCCACTTTTTAAATTTATTTTGTTACGATGTTCACTGAAGGGGTTAACCAGTGTGACAGTTTCATAGAGCGGGTCGTTCTGGACACGGCTATAAAAATATGTGTGCATTATTTGTTTATTTTGGTTTTTACATGAACATACCTATTTATTGGTATAATATTTTTTTCATTTTTTTGTTCATTTTGTGATTTTTTTACTTTTCTTTACTTAGTCCCTTCATGGGACTTTAACTTCTATTACTCTGATCCCTGGTATAATGCACTGCAATGCACTAGTACTGCAATGCATTAGAACTGTCAGTGCCGGACTGACAGAACGCCTTTTAGACCATGCTTCTGGCATGGTCTAAACCGGCTTCCTAAGCTGGCAGACCCGGAGGTCATCATAACGACCCCTGGCTTCCATTACAGTGATCAGGCCATCTCAGGGGCTCCGGTCCCTCTCCTAGCCTTCCAAATGTTGAGATTGACATTGATTGCAGTATTTAGGGGGTTAAACAGCTGGGAACTGTGCGGGCACTGCTCCTGGCTATGATAGCCGGAGGTCGGATATCACATAAGCTCCTTCATCGCAAACATGTTTTTTTTTTTATATTTAAGTGGGGGAAAAAATGGGAAATTTGTAGAAAATAAAAAATGTGGCTTTTGTTGCCTTTTTCCAAAACCTGTAACGCTTTCAATTTTCGTGATATAATATTGTACAGTAGCTTATGTTTTAAGCCATGAGCTGATGTTTTTACTGATACAATTTTGGGATAGATATGTTGTTTTGATTGGCTCTTACTGCATCTTATTGCAGTCTTGAGGAGGCTAAAAAAAACATAATTCTAAAATTTTTATTTTTTTCTCGTTAAGCTTTTTATTTAGCAGATTAATTTACTTTATTTTGACAGATCAGACTTTTAGGACTTTTACGAATGCAGCAATATCAAATATGTCCCCCATACAAAGACAGCATTATGGACTAAGAAAAGGACCATGGTCCTAAGAGGGGGGCACTCCCAAAAACATTTATCCACCAAAACAAAAACCAGGGGAGCATTGAAGCCTAATTGGGATAAGCAGGGTAAGAGAAACCTGTTAATTTGTAAAAACACAACTTTATTCAAAAATATATATAAAAACATGTTTTAGTAGTAAAACATACAAAATGAAAAAAGTGCATAGAATGGACAGGTGGGCAACAACACAACATGAGGCAATGGTATGGGCAGTATGACAAAAAAAGATGTACTGTTCCTTTTTCTAAATATTATACTCCAATGTTCCCCAAGGTACAAGGGGAGGGAAGAAAAAGGAAGAGGAACCGGGCAAGAAAAACAAATCAAACACTACGCTACGTGGCCAAAAAAAACTTGCGGGGATTGCCTGCCAAGCACGAGCGATCCCTGCATGTTTTTTTTTTGGGTGTCTAATAACCATGAAACATGGGGGCGGGGACTCGAGCATGTCACTCGAGCATGCGCGATACATGGTGCATACCTGAGTAACCGATGCAAACTCAAGTGGCGAGCACTTGCGCTCAAGACTAATGACAATTAGTGTTGAGCAAGCTCTAAAATGCTCGGGTGCTCGAAGCTCGGGCCGAGCTCACCGTAATACTCGTGTGCTCGACCCGAGCAACGAGCCCAATGTTAGTCTATGGGAGACCCGAGCATTTTTGCGGCGGCACCCCCGGCAGTCTGTAGAAAGCCTAAAAAGTGCCCAAAACGATAGTGATAGTGCTCAGCATGGGCATCGTCCCAGGAAGCATTTCTGACCCCCAGGTAACTGCTGTCAACAACGTGGTCAAAGGTATTAAGCCACTTTTACAGGCTCACAATAAAATGTTCAAAAACAAAACTGAAACGTTTTTCCTGTGAAAAATGTTAAGGAACTTCCTTTCCAGGGTAAAGACTTGTGTATAAGATAAAATAAATAACCAAAAGCAAAAATACTCCTCCACACCTTGGGCTATGTTCACAAGTAGCATTTTTTATGCGTTTTTGCACTTTTGTATTGCTTTCAACCGTGACAAATGCATTCACCGGGAAATGTCATTTTAACATTTTACAATATTATCTGGCCATGTTCTGTGTGACACATGCATACAGTGCTGAAAATACATGGGAACAGCATGGGGAAGACCCCTGGAAGCATCTCTGACACCCAGGTCACTGCCTAAAAGTGTGCCCATCAGAAGTGATCCTTCCCGCATCAGAAGATGCAGACTTGCAACTATGCCCATGCAAGTCCTTGTCCCAGGGCAGTGTTCAATTGTACCTCCCCCATTCCTTGCAATGCAAGCGCAAGTATGCAGCCTGCCACCCACCCACCCCCAGGCTGCAATACCATACTGCTAGCTTGCTTGCACTTGAAATGAGGCCTTTTAGTTTGGAGGAGGCCGAAGCTGGCCACTACCTCATGGCTGCTTCGGCAGCAAGGTATCCATACTCAGTCCCCAGCCGCCCGGCGGCCGGGTGTCCACGCTCGATCCCCGGCCGCCAAAGGTAGGCCGGAAGTCCATACTCGGTCCCTAGCTGCCCCACGGCCGGGTGTCCACACACGCTCCCCAGCCGCCTGGGGGCAGCCGGGTGTCCATAAACTGTCCCCAGCCGCCCCCATTTCTCCTTGGAACATCCCCCCACACACTTTCCTTAGCCCAGCCTGCTTTAGTGCAGCATTGAACGAGCCCACCAGAGAACCAGACTCCTCCGGTGGGCCCTGGCTTCTCCATCAGGGGAGTTGAGAGTGCCAAGGTGAGTAGCATGATGATGATGATAGAAGTTAGCATCTGCTTTGTTTTTGTGGAATGCAAGCGTAATTGTGCAACCAAACACCCACCCACCCCCAGGCTGCAATACCATACTGCTAGCTTGCACTTGAAATGGGGCCTTTTAGAGGCCAAAGCTGGCCACTACCTCATAGCTGCTTCAGCAGCGAGGTATCCATACTCAGTCCCCAGCCGCCCGGCGGCCGGGTGTCCACGCTCGGTCCCCAGCCACCAGGGGGCGGCCGGGTGTCCATACTCGGTCCCCAGCAGCCCCGCGGCCGGGTATCCACACACGCTCCCCAGCCGCCTGGGGGCAGCCGGGTGTCCATAATCGGTCTCCAGCCGCCCCCATTTTTCCTTGCAACATTCTCCCACACACTTTTCTTAGCCCGGCCTGCTTTACACTATGTTCCAAATTATTATGCAAATAATGTTTTCTCAGATTTTTCCAAATTACCTATATGAATTGCAGTCATTGTAATTTTCCAGTCAAATAACTATTAGAGTACAATTGAAAGGTTTTTGTACAAACTGCCTATGATAACAGTATATTTTTAAAAAAATAAAACACTCAAACTGCACTCAAAATGCATGTTCCAAATTATTATGCACAGCAGAGTTTTCAACCTTTTCATTTTAAGAAAGAACAAAAAAATGGTCATTTTTGAAATTATAAGCATGAGCAGGTTATTACAAACTGAAATCAAGCAGTTTTCAACTCAAAACTTTATTCTGGGTGATGTTACATTTGCACATAGGACCCCTTGTTCGAAAGGAGCTTCTGAACTCTCTCGTCCATTGAATTTGTCAGGTTTTGGATGGTTTCTGCTTCAATTGTTTTGCATGAGGACAGAATACCCTCCCAGAGCTGTTGCTTAGATGTGAACTGCCTCCCGCCATCATAGACACTCCTTTTGATCATGCTCCAGAGGTTCTCAATGGGGTTGAGGTCAGGGGAGCATGGGGGTCACACCATAAGTTTGTCCCCTTTTATGCCCATAGCAGCCATAGATGCAGATGTGTTATGTGCAGCATGAGACGGTGTATTATCATGCATGAAAATGATCTTGCTGCGGAATGCACGGTTCTTCTTCTTGAACCATGGCAGGAGGTGCTGTTTGAGAAACTCAACATACATTATGGAGTTCATCTTTACCCCTTCAGGGATCCTAAAGGGGCCGACAATCTCTCTCCCCATGATTCCAGCCCAAAACATTACTCCACCTCCTCCTTGTTGGCGCCGTAGCCGTGTTTGCATGGGGTGTCCATCAACCAGCCATCCTCCACTCCATCCATCTGGACCATCGAGCGTTGCACGGCACTCATCGGTGAACAAAACAGTTTTGAAGTCAGTCTTCATGTATTGTTTGGCCCACTGGAGCCGTTTCTGCTTGTGTACAGTGGATAGAAGAGGTCGACAGGATGGCTTACGCACAGCTGCAAACCTCTGAAGGACTCTGCATCTTATTGTTCGGGGGACGTTGGAGGCACCAGCAGCTTCAAAAACTTGTCTGCTGCTATGACAAGGCTTTTTTGCCGCTGCTCTTTTAACCTGATGTAATTGCCTGTTGGAAAGAGTCCTCAATTTTCCCTTATCAGCATGCACACATGTGTACTGTGAATCAGCTACATACTTCTTGATTGTGCGATGATCACGATGAAGTGTCTTGGCAATGTTGATTGTAGTCATGCCTTGACCTAAACACTCCACAATTTGTTGCTTCTCAGCAGCCGACACATCCTTTTTCTTTCCCATTTTGTCAGAAAATGTAGGCTGCTTAATAATATTTAACAGCCTTCTTAAGTAGTCTTGCCTTTCATTGGACACACCTGCCAAACTATCTAGCACAGGTGTCTGCAATTGCTTACAGTGATATAAAGAGCCCTGACACACATCACCATCAATGAGTTTAACTGACAAACAAAAAAATTCTTACCTTATCACTCCTAAACACTTTTTGCATAATAATTTTGAACACAGTGTAAGGCAGCATTGGACGAGCCCACCAGAGAACCAGACTCCTCCGGTGGGCCCTGGCTTCTCCATGAGGGGAGTTGAGAGTGCCAAGATGAGGAGCATGATGATGATGATAGAAGTTAGCGTCTGCTTTGTTTTCTTGGAATGCAAGCGCATGTATGTAGCAGCGGCTAGGCCTGAGGTGGTCAGCGTTTTGGCGCATATCCTACTTCCTCCGAGGATTGCTGGATGTTTTCCTGCTACTATCCCAGTTCTATGACTCCCGTTAAAACAAAGCTTCAGGTGATGAATGATGGATGAGGTGGTGGCAAAGGAGAAAGAGCAGGAGGAACAGGGACCAATCACATCAATATCAGGCCAGTCAACCACACATGTCTTTTAGGATATGTTTCTGTACCAAAAGGAGCGGTTTGGCTATACAGTTAAAGGGCATGCAAAGAGTGCAATGCCTACTAAAAATTTTGAGGCACTCCAATGCCCCTTGGAAGTGACATGGAGGTCAGAGTTCCTTAACTAAACTGTTTCTTCCATTTATAGCAACTGGGTCTCCTGTGCACTGTTGGCCTAAGCAGTGAATGGAAGGCTTTCCAAAAATTACGAGGAACTGCAATGCCCCTTGAAAAAGACATGGATTACAGCATACTAAAAACCTTCTACCCATTTTGGGGAGTGGGTCTCCCTTAGTGTTCGCCTATGCATTGAAAAGCAAAAGTTGACTAAAATTAGGAGGAAATGCAATGCCCCTTGGAAGAGTGGTGGAGGGGGCAGTAGCTTAACAAGATGGCTTTAATGCCCCTTGGAAGAGCGGTGGAGGTCGCAGTAGCTTAAAAAGACGGTTTAAATGCCCCTTGGAATAGACGTAGAGGTCACAGTGGAATAAAAAGACAATATCAATGCCCCTTGAAAATGTGGTGGAGGGTCGCAGTAGCTTATTAAGACTGTTTTAATGCCCCTGGGAAAAGTTGCTGAGGTCACAGTAGCTTAACAAGACGGTTTTAATGCCCCTTGGAAGAATGGTGGAGGTCGCAGTAGCTTAACAAGATGGTTTTAATGCCCCTTGGAGAAGTGGTGGCGGTCGCAGTAGCTTAACAAGACGGTTTTAATGCCCCTGGGAAAAGTGGTGGAGGTTGCAGTAGCTTAACAATACGGTTTTAATGCCCCTTGGAGTAGTGGTGGAGGTCACAGTAGCTTAACAAGACGGTTTTAATGCCCCTTGGAAGAATGATGGAGGTCGCAGTAGTTTAACAAGATGGTTTTTATGCCCCTTGGAAGAGCGGTGGAGGTCGCAGTTGCTTAAAAAGACAGTTTAAATGCCCCTTGGAAGAGACGTGGAGGTCACAGTGGAATAAAAAGACAATATCAATGCCCTTTGAAAATGTGGTGGAGGTCGCAGTAGCTTAATAAGACGGTTTTAATGACCCTTTTAGGAGCGGTGGAGGTCGCAGTAGCTTAAAAAGATGGTTTAAATGCCCCTTGGAAGAGCCGTGGAGGTCGCAGTAGCTTAACAAGATGATTTTAATGCCCCTTGGAAGAATGTTGGAGGTCGCAGTAGCTTAACAAGATGGTTTTATTGCCCCTTGGAGAAGTGGTGGAGGTCGCAGTAGCTCAACAAGACTGTTTTAATGCCCCTGGGAAAAGTGGTGGAGGTTGTAGTGGCTTAACAAGACGGTTTTAATGCCCCTTGGAGTAGTGTTGGAAGTCGCAGTAGCTTAACAAGACAGTTTTAATGCCCCTTGGAAGAATAGTGGAGGTCGCAGTAGCTTAACAAGACGGTTTTAATGCCCCTTGGAAGAGCGGTGGATGACGCAGTAGCTTAAAAAGATGGTTTAAATGCCCCTTGGTAGAGACGTGGAGGTCACAGTGGAATAAAAAGACAACATCAATGCCCCTTGAAAATGTGGTGGAGGTCGCAGTAGCTTAGCAAGATGGTTTTAATGCCCCTTGGAAGAGCGGTGGATGTCGCAGTAGCTTAAAAAGTCGGTTTAAATGCCCCTTGGCAGAGACGTGGAGGTCACAGTGGAATAAAAAGACAATATCAATGCCCCTTGAAAATGTGGTGGAGGTCGCAGTACCTTAACAAGACGGTTTTAATGCCCCTGGGAAAAGAGGTGGACGTTGCAGTAGCTTAACAAGATGGTTATAATGCCCCTTGGAGAAGTGGTGGAGGTCACAATAGCTTTACAAGACGGTTTTAATGCCCCTTGGAGAAGAGATGGAGGTCGCAGTACTTAACAAGATGGTTTTAATGCCCGTTGGAAGAGTGGTGGCGGTCACAGTAGCTTAACAAGACGGTTTTAATGCCCCTTGGAAGAATGGTGGAGGTTGCAGTAGCTTAACAAGACTGTTTTAATGCCCCTTGGAAGAGCCATGAAGTACAGCATCTTAAAAACATTATTCCCAATATAGGGGAGTGGGTCTCCCATAATCTTTGACTATGCCTTCCAAGCAAAAGCTGCCAAAATTTAGAAGGGAGGAAATTGCAATGCTGGCAACACGGACCAAGTTCACCCTGGTGGTATAGTGGTGGGGGAGGCTGAGGATAAGGAGAAAAACAAAATACAGCTGAAATGAGGAAGCAAATAACCATGTGTGGGTGTGAAGGGGTACATGAGAATACACCTCCCAAAATACCACAGTGGATTTTACTTAATGTTACTCTGCTGTCATTTGGTGGTGATGAGAAGTCTGGCCCATTCCAGCCTTTCTTCATTTTGATAAGGGTCATTGTTAGGCACTGTGCGCTTGCTGGATCATAAATGGATTCTGAGTCATCAGCAGATTCTGTGGTCTCCCATTCTGGTTCAGCCAGGGCTGATGCTGCACAGCATCACCATCAGTCCCAACGCCTAGCCAATGCACAAGATGTGCAAGTTATATTTTGGGTGTTTGTGCCTAGCACTATGAAGTATAGGTTGCAGAGGGAGTCAGGGCTCTGGCAGCCTAAGTCCAAGATGCTTCACACTGAGCATGCCCGTGACATGGCGGACCGTGATTGGTGGTTCGGGAACCAGCTGATCCGGTGACCTGGCACCGCCTGATTGGTCACAGGTGACGTCACCAATGGTGCGACAGTGGGGCAGGGTTTAATCTTTAAAAGGCCCGCCCACAAACATGGCGGCGCGCTCAGATCATAGAGCATGATGCTGGTGTGTGGATGTCTGTGCTCAACGTGTAGTTTCTGCTAGGCAATTTAGCTCTATAGAGGCAGGCTAGTGAAAGTAGGCAGGTAGCTTCGCCTTGCTGGCTGGCTCTGTCAGTGGGGGTCACCTTACACCCCGAGCAACCTGCAGGACCACGTGGAGAAACACTCCTCTGTCCGGTATCACGCCGGCAGAGGGCACTTACCCGTCGGCGTGAGTCACACGCATCTTAGCGCCAACCCCTAGAGCATAGCGCCTGAATTGAAGACAGGGCTACTGCTTTTCCCCCAGTCGCACGTCTCCCTGTGGTTCTTGGAGATTGTGTGAACAGCTGAAACCCGCTCCGTGTGCATTAACACGGAGTGGTTCTTCAGTTAAGTAGGTGCTATCCCGGTCACTCTTCTCCCGTGCAGTTAACGGAGATAGAGCGAACCGTTATACTCGTTCCTGTGTGCTGTAACACGGAAGGGTTTAACATTTAAGTTGGTTACTTTACTTTCCACCCGGAAACTGTCAGGCAGCAGTCCTCCAGGCTGCATCGCGGACCCCGGGGTCGGTTGCGTTCCATTTTAATAAAGTTGTCTGCAACCACCCTGCTAACAGTCAGCTTGTCAGCTTTGTCAGTTGACAGGCGAGTGCGCTTATCAGTGATAATTCCCCAAGCGGCACTAAAAACACTCTCCGATAACATGCTAGCGGCAGGGCAGGCCAGGACCTCCAAAGCGTACAGAGCGAGTTCATTCCAAGTGTCCAGCTTGGATACCCAATAATTAAAAGGCACAGAGGAATCACGGAGGACGCTGGTACGGTCGGCAAGGTACTCCCTCACCATCTTTTGAAACTTTCAACTCCTTGTGAGAGTACCCTGCACCTCAGGGCCTGTAAGCTGGGCGGGTCTCAGAAAACTGTCCCAGAATGTTGACAGTGTTCCCCTGCCTCTGCTGGATTGGAGTTGCATCTCTCTCGCCTGTACGCCTTGGTTGGTCAACGAACTGTGACCTCTGCCGCTAGCGTATTCAGATGGGAATTTTTTTAACAGTTCTGCAGCAAGGGCCTTCTGGTACTGCCCCATTTTTGTAGACCTCTCCACCTCAGGAATAAGAGAGTGAAAGTTCTCCTTGTAGCGGGGGTCTACAAGTGTCACCAACCAGTAATGACTGTCACCCAACATTTTTACAATGCAAGGGTCACGGTTAAGGCAGCGTAACAAAAAGTCAGCCATGCGTGCCAGACTGGTAACTAGTGTTGAGCCACCCCCGTAGTGTTCGAGTTCGGTTCGGTTCGTCGAACACCCGTGTGTTCGCCGAACTGTTCGTCGAACTGTTCGTCGAACACCTTCGAACACCGTTAAAACCAATGGCAGGCAAACAAAAACACATAGAAAACACCTTCAAAGGTGTCCAAAAGATGACAAACTGCTCAGAAGACATAACTAACACATGGAAAAGTGACAAGTACATATAGTCATGCGAAAATAAAAGAGGTGGAGGAGTAAAAGGATGGGGAGACACAGATATAGGCATGTCATGCCCTTCTAAAATCCAAAAAGTGAGAAGCCGACACGGCCAGTCCGCTCCTGCCCGTGCCACCTCCGTGTCGCCGGGTATGTGCCAGAGCCGAGGTGAACCCTGACGGCCAGCCCCCCTCTCCCAATACTGGTGCCTGTCCGCTGGTGGGTCGAGCGAGCCCCCCTGTGGTGGAGGCAGCTCTAAGCTTTTTAATTTAAATTGTCTCTCTAATTTGAATGAATACACTTTAAATCCATTTACAAGGATCTATTGGAGGGCAAGTCTCATGCCAGCAGCCGCGGTAATTCCAGCTCCAGTAGCGTCCACTAAAGCTGCTGCAGTTAAAAAGCTTTTATAAGGATCAAGCTCGGCTGTCCACCGCAAGGCATCCTACTGCCAGTCCCAGCCCCTATGCCTTGGGGTGCCTCCTGATGCTCTTCACTAAGTATCCCATGGTCCCGAAGCATTTCCTTTGAAAAAATTAAGTGTCTAAACTACAGGTGGTGTAGCTTGCTTAACAGCCGGGATAATCCGCTGACTAGCAGACACTGCTACTAGGCACAAAGTATTTCCTGGGCTAGATGCAGTTAAAAATTTGTAATTAGATACTCTCGTTGGATGCTGAGAAAGCATTCCATAGAGTCTCCTGGCACGCCATATATGATTCTCTTAAAAAGATTGGGGTAGGGGTCTAGGGGACCCTTTTATAGCCAAAATCACGGCCCTGTATCGCAATACGTCACCTAGGCTGAAGATAAATGGAACTGTAGCACTCTGAGGGCTCGGTT
The DNA here is from genome assembly GCF_046119375.1 of Phyllobates terribilis. NCBI lineage: Eukaryota > Metazoa > Chordata > Amphibia > Anura > Dendrobatidae > Phyllobates > Phyllobates terribilis. The sequence goes on from NW_027362769.1 coordinate 292,817,519, forward strand.
GCTACAGACGTATTGCACCTCACCCAGAGGTGTGATATCTAACTCTCAGGTAAGGATGGAGTGTGGATCAGGACCCGACACCTGCATGCATTACACCACATTGCCGTGGGGCAGGGCGACCAATATGCCCCTGAGATGGGCACGACAGTCCCTGTCCCTGGCTGGAGTGGGGGGAGGGAACACTGAGGAAGGGGAACCCTGTAGTGCAGGAGCAGGAAGGAAGCAGTTCCTGGGTGCATTGAGAAGGGAGTATAAAAGGTGGGCACCATCTTAGTTCAGTGCAGAGAAGTCTGAGCAGAAGTGGCAGGGAGCAGGGGCTCTGCATGAGCTCTGCTCCGGAGGCGGGCCTAGTAACAGAGGCCCAGGCCTGGAAGAGGGAGAAGGAAGGAAGAGGAGCGGAGAAGGCTCCAGGAACGAGGAATGAAGGGATCCCAGGGGTGCGGATGGGCGAGTCGCCACCGCACGCCCGAATCCACCTGCGTGGAGGGGTCAGGCCAAAGGGGGAGACCGGTCCCCGAACTAGTGGAGGCAGGAAACGACCCTCAGCTAGAAACCGGAGGCTCTGACATTTTATGTGGCGCAGCCCCTCGCTAAACCCGCTAGGAAGGCACCACATAGGGTCAGGGAAACTGGCGCCAAGTTTACCAAGAGGAGGCCCGAGGCAGCCGGACAGAAGTGTTGGTAAGAAAGGCCAGACAAAGGACACACAAAGGGGGTCCTGTTAAGTGCTCCAAAGTTATCTGGGAGTTGTCTGAGCCCCTCACCTGGTGAGCACAGTACGACGTGGGCAGCCGTTACCTGCAGACGTGGTCTGGATAATAAGAACTGTGAGTAAAGGCCCTGGACTGCATCACTGACTCCGTGTCGTTACTGCTGCTGCCCTGCACCATCACCCCCATCCTCCGCATACACTGCCCTGAGGCTATACTCCTCCCGTGGGGAGTTATGCTACGCTCTGCTGCACCCACAACACCAGCCTCAGCGGTCTGCCCTGTAGCGGCGGTTCACTCTGACCGCAATCCACGGGTGGCGTAGTCGGACATTTAAACATCAAAACCACATAAATAGTTCCGCCACTGGTTTGACCGCCCTGAGCCACGGAACCGGGTCGCCGCCACGAAGACTACAACCACCAGCATCCACCAAAAAGGGTCCGGCTCCGGGTGTCCCAAGGCCCAGGGGGTGCGTCAGAACATTTTCATCACCTTTCACAATCACCAATGGGACAAGGCAGGGATGTCCTCTGTCCCCTCTCTTATACATCCTAGTGACGGAGCACCTGCTCTCATCAATTCGCCATAACCCCAATATTAGGTGGATTGAGGTGGGAGGCAACGAGTACAAGTGCTCTCTATTTGCTGATGATGTCCTAGTATATATCACTCAATCACATATATCCATCCCTGCTGTTATGGCTGAAATAGATCACTTTGTTACATGGTAAAATTTTAAAATCAATGCAGCGAAGTCTGAGGCCCTCGATGTCTCCCTCCCCAAATCCATATAGGATTCCATCCAGTCCAACTTTCCCTTTGCCTGGCCCTCACAGGGTATCAAATACTTAGGAATTCCTATTCATAGAGACCTCTCCCATCTATGTTATCTTAATTTTGGGCCCTTTATTGAACAATTCCATACAGACCACGGTTGGCAAGTTAGAACTGTAAGATTCACTACGTGAACCACTGGTGTTTTGTGGAAAAGCACATGTACACTGCGTTCCAAATTATTATGCAAAAAGTGATTAGGAGTGATAAGGGAAGAATTTGTTTGTTTGTCAGTTAAACTCATTGATGGTGATGTGTGTCAGGGCTCTTTATATCACTGTAAGCAATTGCAGACACCTGTGCTAATTAGTTTGGCAGGTGTGTCCAATGAAAGGCAAGACTACTTAAGAAGGCTCTCTCACATTATTAAGCAGCCTACATTTTCTGCCAAAATGGGAAAGAAAAAGGATGTGTCGGCTGCTGAGAAGCAACAAATTGTGGAGTGTTTAGGTCAAGGCATGACTACAATCAACATTGTGCGATGATCAGGATGAAGTGTCTTGGCAATCAAGAAGTATGTAGCTGATTCACAGTACACACGTGTGCGTGCTGATAAGGGCAAATTGAGGACTCTTTCCTACAGGCAATTACGTCAGGTTAAAAGAGCAGCGGCAAGAAAGCCTTGTCATAGCAGCAGACAAGTTTTTGAAGCTGCTGGTGCCTCCAACGTCCCCCGAACAACAAGATGCAGGGTCCTTCAGAGGTTTGCAGCTGTGCATACGCCATCCTGTCGACCTCCTCTATCCACTTCACACAAGCAGAAACGGCTCCAGTGGGCCAAACATTACATGAAGACTGATTTCAAAACTGTTTTGTTCACGGATGAGTGCCGTGCAGCGCTCGATGGTCCAGATGGATGGAGTGGAGGATGGCTGGTTGATGGACACCCCACGCAAACACGGCTACAGCGCCAACAAGGAGGAGGTGGAGTAATGTTTTGGGCTGGAATCATGGGGAGAGAGATTGTCGGCCCCTTTAGGATCCCTGAAGGCGCTAAAGATGAACTCCATAATGTATGTGGATTTTCTCAAACAGCACTTCCTGCCATGGTTCAAGAAGAAGAACCGTGTATTTCACAGCAAGATCATTTTTCTGCATGATAATGCACCATCTCATGCTGCACATAAAACATCTGCATCTCTGGCTGATATGGGCATAAAAGGGGACAAACTTATGGTGTGACCCCCATGCTCCCCTGACCTCTACCCCATTCAGAACCTTTGGAGCATCATTAAAAGGAGTGTCTATGATGGCGGGAGGCAGTTCACATCTAAGCAACAGCTCTGGGAGGGTATTCTGTCCTCATGCAAAACAATTGAAGCAGAAACCATCCAAAACCTGACAAATTCAATGGACGAGAGAGTTCAGAAGCTCCTTTCGAACAAGGGGTCCTATGTGAAAATGTAACATCACCTAGAATAAAGTTTTGAGTTGAAAACTGTTTGATTTCAGTTTCTAACAACCTGCTAATGCTTATAATTTCAAAAATGACCATTTTTTTGGTCTTTATTAAAATGAAAAGGTTGATCGAAAAGTTTGGGGGATCTAAGAGTGTGGCAACCCAGTAGTCATGATTACTTCGAATTCTGACAATATGAGGGTCATGCTGCAGGTAGTGCAGCAAGAAGGCACTTATGTGTCTTGCGCATCTCAGAGCCCCAAAATTATTTTCCGGGCTAGATGCAGCTAAAAATTATTTTTAATTTTAAATCTGGTGGAGCTTATTATAGATGGCCTAATAGGATCAGTGCTGCACACTGCTACAAAGCCCAAATTATTTTCCAGTCAAGATACAGATAAACATGATTAGTAATTTGAAAGCTTAAAACGGTTGGTAGGGTGATTTTAACCAATCATCAAGCTTTTACTCTCCCCAAAATGACACAGGGGTAGAAAAGTAAATTCGGATCCATGATTTGTTCATCTTTATGAACGTGAGTCTGTCTACATTATCAGTGGAGAGCCGCGTGCGCTTATCTGTCAGCACACCACCAGCAGCGCTGAACACACGTTCAGACAGAACGCTGGCTGCGGGGCATGACAAGATCTCCAAGGCGTAAGTGGCTAGCTCCGGCCATTTATCCAGATTGGAAGCCCAAAAAGAGCAAGGGTCCAGTGACACAGTCGTGGCTTCAATGTTTACTTGGAGATACTCCTGTACCATCGTCTCTAGGCGTTGACTATGTGTCAGACTTCTTGTCTCCTGTGGCCTTGCAAAGGATGGGCTAAAAAAGTGGTGAAATGATTCCGCAAAATTGATGTTGCCAGCAGATACTGTGGTTCTGTTACGGTTTGAGTGCTGAACACTCGACGGTCCCACGGTTGGCAAGTTGGAACTGTGAGATTCACTACGTGCACCACTGGTATTTTGTGGAAAAGCACATGTAAGATTCTGCAACAGTCTCTGCTGATACTCCTGCATGCGTGCATCCCTTTCTATGGCAGGAATAATTTCTGCAAATTTACTTTTGTACCGGGGATCTAACAGTGTGGCAACCCAGTAGTCAGGATTATTTCTAATTCTCACAATTCGAGGGTCATGTTGCAGGTAGTGCAGCAAGAAGGCACTCATGTGTGTTGCGCATCCAGGAGCACCAAGTCCCTGTTGTGTTGGTGGCGAGGTAACAATCATGCTTCCTTCCTCTGTCCTCTCCCCCCAACCTCGCACAACAGAAATGTGATCAAGGTCTCCCTCATCTGATGAGTCTTCCATCAGTTCGTCCTCCACTTCTTCCTGGGCTCCTGCACCTTCCTCACTAGTTTGGCTGCTACCATGCGCCCTGGTAAAACCATCTCCCCCAGCCTCACATGCCTGCCGCCTTGGTGCTGCCGACCGTCTGGACCTTGCAGATGTTAGCCCTTCCGCATACAACTCCTCCTCCTCTACTTCCTCCACCTCCTCTTGTGCCACCACCTGACTCCGAATTCTGTTAAACATGTGCTCCAGCATGTAAATCACCGGAATAGTCATGCTTATAATGGCATCATCAGCACTAAACATCTTCGTCGCCATTTCAAAACTGTGCAGAAGGGTGCATAGGTCCCTGATCTGAGACCACTCCTCCAGCGTGATTTGCCCCACCTCTGAATCTCGTTGGCCCAGGCTATACGTCAGAACGTATTGCACCAGGGCTTGTCGGTGCTGCCACAGTCGCTGCAACATGTGCAGAGTTGAATTCCACCGGGTAGGCACATCGCATTTTAGCCGGTGAAGTGGCAGGCCCAACGACTTCTGTAGAGATGTAAGTCGCTGAGCTGCGGGATGCGAACGGCGGAAGTGAGCACACAGCGACCGTGCCCTCTGCAGAAGGCCATCTAGTCTGGGATAGTGGGCTAAAAATTGCTGGACAACCAGGTTCAACACGTGAGCCATACAAGGCACGTGTGTGACATTGCCCCGGCGAAGGGCCGCACCCAGGTTTGCAGCATTGTCGCACACGGCCTTCCCTGGTTTCAGGTCCAGTGGAGACAACCATTCATGAAATTGGTTCTCCAGAGCTGACCACAACTCCTCAGCTGTGTGACTCACATTTCCCAGACATTTCAAAGTAAAAACCACCTGATGACGTTGAGCCCTACTGCCAGCATAGTAAGGAGGTGTGCAGGATCCCTTCTGCGCAGTTAGAAAGCTTGTGGCATGACCAGACAGGCTTTGGGTGCAGGTGGAAGACCGAGAGGAGGTTGAGGAGGCAGAAGCAGTGGAGGAACTTTGACATAAAGAGGATTGACGCACAACTCGTGGGGACGGCAAGACTTGGACAGCAGCCCCTTGTCCTGCTGTCACCATAGTTACCCAGTGCCCAGTCAGCGACATGTAACGCCCCTGTCCATGCCTACTCGTCCAAGTGTCTGTGGTGAAATGCACCCTGTCACACACAGAGTTTCTCAAAGAAGCGGTGATGTTGTGTGCGACATGCTGGTGGAGCGCAGGCACACCTTTCTTTGAGAAGTAGTGCCGACTGGGCATCTGGTACTGGGGCACTGCGACGGACATAAGGTCTCGAAAATCCTCTGTGTCCACCAGGCGGAAAGGCAGCATTTCTGTAGCCAAGAGCTTGCAGATGGTGAAATTCAACCTCTTAGCTTTCTCATGGCTAGGAGGAAATGGTCTTTTACTTGTCCACATCTGAGGGACCGAGGGCTGGCTATTGTGCTTAGACGGGGTTGATAAGGGTGTCCCCGGCAAACTGCCGGTCTGTGAGGAAGATGCAGGCGGACATGTTAGGTTGCCTTGATCAAAAGGTGGTGCTATCGATGTCGGACAGCGCTCAACACCAGCTGGTGTTACCACCTCCAAAGAAAATGATGACCTGCCAATCACGCTGGCTGTTGCGGGTAAAGAGGTGGCAGGTCTGCGCCCCAAAACAGGTGTGACTGCTGTCCCCCCAGTCACAGAGGATGAAGAGGCCGTGGATGCACAAGATATGGCAGACGGTGGTTGGCCCGGCCGGCTAGGCCGCATTGTAGCACACTGAGCTTCCCACTGCAACTTATGCTTCATGTCCATGTGCCGGTTCATGCATGAAGTACTCAAACTCTGTATTTTTTGGCCTCTACTTAGCTTTTGCTGACAAATGTTACAGATAACACGAGTTGGGTCATCTTTATCGATCTGAAAAAATGCCCAGGCTATGCAAGGCTTAGCACCCATGCGACCTGAAGAGCCACCACGACTTGTGGTGAGAGGCAGAGTTGTGTTTGAGGATGCAGTTGTTGACGTGCTTCCAGTACTACGTCTCTGTCCAGGAAGGCGCAACCTGACCTCGTCGTCACTAGCATCTTCCTCCACCTCCTCTGCTGACCTCATCTCTTGGCTGACTGTGGGTTGACAGTAAGTGGGATCTCCAACCTCATCATCATCACCCTGTGTGTTATCACACCCGTCGTCCTCAGAGCCAACCTGTTCCTGCCCTGACAAAAAACTAAAGTTGTCGCTCCAATCAGGTATTTGAGTTTTATCATCGTCTTCCTCATTGTCTCCACCAACAGGAGTTACAGTTTGGGAATGAGGGTCTACATTATGGTCAGAACCTTCTGCGTCTGGTCCTGGATCCGACTCATAAAGATTCTGGGCATCAGTGCAGATCATTTCCTCGTCTGGATTCACAGAAGCGCTGGAGTCGACTTCTGATTCCCAGGCTATAGTATGAGTAAACAGCTCTGCAGACTCAACCATCTGTTCTACCTCATACTCAGACGGGCAGCTGGAGATTTGGGAGCTGTGAGGAAGCAAGTGCGATTTGGGTGACACCTTTGAGGACTGGAGTATTTGTGATGTTGAAATTGATGTGGAGGAGAGCCCACTTAAAGGAGCACTTGATATCCGTTGAAGCACCTGCTGTTTTTGTGCCTCATCTGGAATTTGTAGCGATTGGCGTGGCCGTAAGAAAGGGATCTTATCACATTGTCCGCTAAAAGAAGTAGACATTTTAGTTTGGCTGGAAGATGGTCTTTCTTCTGCAGATGTTACTGTTGCTTTAACACCTACCCCACGGACACAACCTTTCTTCCCCTTCCCAACATGCCTATTCCCCTTTCCACCAGCAGCAGGCCTTTTTCCACTCATTTTGGTGGTTAACTAATTCACAACTCTGGAGTTGTTTGCACAAAAAAACAATGGATGGTAACCGAGCAGAGCTGAGTGGCCAAACTGTGGTATTAGGCCAAAACTATTGGCTGGGTTAGATGCAGAAAAAAATTATATTCAATTTGCAACCTGATGGAGGTCAGTATAGATGGACTAATACAACAAGTCCCACACACAGCTAGAAGCCCAAATATTTTTTCAGAGGTAGATGCAGAAAAAAATATATTCAGTTTGCAACCTGATGGAGGTCAGTATAGATGGACTAATACAACAAGTCCCACACACAGCTAGAAGCCCAAATATTTTTTCAGAGGTACTGTAGATGCAGATAAAAATTATTTTGAATTTGCAACCTGATGGAGGTCAGTATAGATGGACTAATAGAGAAAGTCCAATACACTGCTAGAAGGCCAAATATTTTTTCAGAGGTACTGTTAGATGCAGATAAAAATTATTTTTAATTTGCAACCTGATGGAGGTCAGTATAGATGGACTACTAGAGAAAGTCCGACACACTACTAAAAGGCCAAATATTTTTTCAGAGCTAGATGGAGAAAAATATTATATTCAGTTTGCAACCTGATGGAGGTCAGTATAGATGGACTAATACAACAAGTCCCACACACAGCTAGAAGCCCAATATTTTTTCAGAGGTAGATGCAGAAAAAAATATATTCAGTTTGCAACCTGATGGAGGTCAGTATAGATGGACTAATACAACAAGTCCCACACACAGCTAGAAGCCCAAATATTTTTTCAGAGGTACTGTAGATGCAGATAAAAATTATTTTGAATTTGCAACCTGATGGAGGTCAGTATAGATGGACTAATAGAGAAAGTCCGACACACTGCTAGAAGGCCAAATATTTTTTCAGAGCTAGATGCAGAAAAAAATTATATTCAGTTTGCAACCTGATGGAGGTCTGTATAGATGGATTAATAGAACAAGACCCACACACAGCTAGAAGCCCAATATTTTTTCAGAGGTAGATGCATAAAAAAATATATTCAGTTTGCAACCTGATGGAGGTCAGTATAGATGGACTAATACAACAAGTCCCACACACAGCTAGAAGCCCAAATATTTTTTCAGAGGTACTGTAGATGCAGATAAAAATTATTTTGAATTTGCAACCTGATGGATGTCAGTATAGATGGACTAATAGAGAAAGTCCGACACAATGCTAGAAGGCCAAATATTTTTTCAGAGGTACTGTAGATGCAGATAAAAATTATTTTTAATTTGCAACCTGATGGAGGTCAGTATAGATGGACTAATAGAATGATGCTATGCCCAAAAGATTTTACTTCACTAGGTGCAGTAAAAAAATTGGTATTCTATACACAGGTGGTATATCTTGCAACGCAGATAGGCTACTCCACTGACTAACACACTCTGCAATAGGCCAAAAAGGATTAGCTTTGCTAGATTCAGCCAAATGCTGTGAAAAAAACTTGCACAGCACTGGCACAGACCTGCCTGGCAAAAACTGATAGAAACTGATGTAACCTAGTCCTGAAAAGGACTCCAATTACAATTAGTCTTTACTCCCACAAGCTATCTATTTAAGAGCACAGACCTGCCTGATAAAAGTCGTAGGAAATGCTGTAACCTAGTCCTTAAAAGGACTGCAATCACAACTATTCCCTACTCCCAAGCTATCTGTATATTTGTGCGAAAATTGGCTTGAAATTAACAAGGTAATAGCGCACACAGCAACAGCGGTGCCGTCTAACACGCAGCTGCAGCAGTGAGAAAATGGTGGCGACGGGGAAAATGGCTTGGTCTTATAGGGCAAGGACATGTGACATACACTGCCAATGACACATGCCCTTGCTTATGTGAAAAAAAGCACTTCGCTCCGTGTGTGCGCTGCTGAAAGGCTGACAGATTGCACCTCCCCACTGTAAATGCGGGAAAGAGAAAAAAAAATGGAGATCTTCATTGTTCCTGCAGAGATCCATCCCCTGCCCCTTCCCCCACCCCGCTGTACACTAAAACTGCGTATTAACATTAATTTTCATCATTACTGAGAAAAAATCCAGTTATGATTTTGGTGCACGAACAGTTATCGAACATAACCTCGAACAGCCGAATTTTTCTCAAATTGTTCGTGTTCGCCGAACGGCTCGAACACCGCCCAAAACAGCTCGAATTTGAGATTGGCGAACAGTTCGAGTAGAACAACGCTCATCTCTACTGGTAACGGGCAAGACTTCCGTGTCCTCACCAAGATGACGACTGGCCATGCTCTCCTCCTCCCCCCTGTCCTCAGGCCACCCACGCTGAACCGACAGTATGACAGTTGTACAGGTACTACCATCTACAGCGCATGATACCAGCTCCTGTTCATCCTCCTCCTCCTCCCCCTCCTCCTCTCCCTCATTGACCCCCAATGCACTCTGGGATGACATGAGGCTGGGCTGTGTGTAATCGCCCGCTACGGCTTCTTGATCCATCTCATCATACTCTGGCTGCAATGCCTCCTCTTTAATTCTCTGCAGAGAACGTTGCAAAAGACAGACAACTGGGATGCTGATGCTAATGATGGCTTCATCGCTAGTGTTGAGCCACCCCCGTAGTGTTAGGGTTCGGTTCTGTTCGTCGAACACCGGGATCTTCGAGGAACTGTTCGTCGAACACCTTAGAAGACTGTCGAACACCATTAAAACCAATGGCAGGCAAACAAAAACACGTAGAAACACATAGAAAACACCTTCAAAGGTGTCCAAAAGCTGACAAACTGCTCAGAAGACACTCTCTTTAAAAAAGCCGGCCGGAAATTCAGCAGCGGCATACACAGGTACCCGACAATTTAGACAAGAAGGAATAGAGCATCAAACATAGATAAGATAGATAGAATCATGTCAGTCATATATATAAGAAGTTCAGTGATAATGTTGATTACTGTACTTGTCATTTAGTGTTAAAATAAAGGATTTATTAAAAAAAAAAATTGGCGTCGGGTTCCCCATAATTTTAGTCTCTAGCGGAGGTTAAGCAGACGGCTGGGGCAGATGTTTGAAGCCTGGGAAGGGGGTAATACCAACGGAGCTTCCCAGGCTACTAATATCAGCCCCCAGCTGAATACCTAGCCTTTACCAGCTATTAAAATGGGGGACCCCCAAAAAAATGAGGTGGGGTCCTCCCTTTTTTAATAGCTAGCAAAGGCTAGGCAGACAGCTGGGGGCTGATATTAATAGCCCAGGAAGGGTGCCATGAATATTGGCCCCCTCCCAGGCTAGAAACACCAGCCGTCAGCCGCCCCAGAAATGGCGCATCCATAGGATGGGCCAATTCTGGCACTTAGCCTCTCTCTTCCCACTGCCTCGTAGCGATGGCAGTGGGGTAATAGGGTTGGGGTTGATGTCAGCTTATAATGCCAGCTGACATCAAGCCCAAGTTAGTAATGGAGAGGCGTCTATAAGACACCCCCATTACTAACCCCATAGTCAAAGTTACAAAAAAGCACAAACACCCAGAATAAAGTCCTTTAATTGAAATAAAGACACAATTCTTTATTGTTCTAAATTAAACCATAGTTACCATCACGCCCACTCCTGCTGAAGCCAACGATCTCCTGCAATAAAAGTAAAATAATAAAGCAACATCATCCTTACTAGAGATGAGCGTTGTTCTACTCGAACTGTTCGCCAATCTCAAATTCGAGCTGTTTCGGGCGGTGTTCGAGCCGTTCGGCGAACACGAACAATTTGAGAAAAATTCGGCTGTTCGAGGTTATGCTCGATAACTGTTCGTGCACCAAAATCATAACTGGATTTTTTCTCAGTAATGATGAAAATTAATGTTAATACGCAGTTTGAGTGTACAGCGGGGTGGGGGGAGGGGCAGGGGATGGATCTCTGCAGGAACAATGAAGATCTCCATTTTTTTTTCTCTTTCCCGCATTTGCAGTGGGGAGGTGCAATCTGTCAGCCTATCAGCAGCGCACACACGGAGCGAAGTGCTTTTTTTCACACAAGCAAGGGCATGTGTCATTGGCAGTGTATGTCACATGTCCTTGCCCTATAAGACCAAGCCATTTTCCCCGTCGCCACCATTTTCTCACTGCTGCAGCTGCGTGTTAGACGGCACCGCTGTTGCTGTGTGCGCTATACCTTGTTAATTTCAAGCCAATTTTCGCACAAATCTACAGATAGCTTTGGAGTAGGGAATAGTTGTGATTGCAGTCCTTTTAAGGACTAGGTTACAGCATTTCCTACGACTTTTATCAGGCAGGTCTGTGCTCTTAAATAGATAGATTGTGGGAGTAAAGACTAATTGTAATTGGAGTCCTTTTCAGGACTAGGTTACATCAGTTCCTATCAGTTTTTGCCAGGCAGGTCTGTGCCAGTGCTGTGCAAGTTTTTTTCACAGCATTTGGCTGAATCTAGCAAAGCTAATCCTTTTTGGCCTATTGCAGAGTGTGTTAGTCAGTGGAGTAGCCTATCTGTGTTGCAAGATATACCACCTGTGTATAGAATACCAATTTTTTTACTGCACCTAGTGAAGTAAAATCTTTTGGGCATAGCATCATAGAATCATAGAATCATAGAATGGTAGAGTTGGAAGGGACCTCCTGGGTCATCTGGTCCAACCCCCTGCTCAAAGCAGGATTCACTAGATCATCTCAGACAGATGTCTGTCCAGCCTCTGTTTGAAGACGTCCATTGAAGGGGAACTCACCACCTCTCGTGGCAGCCTGTTCCACTCATTAATCACCCTAACTGTCAAAAAGTTTTTTCTAATATCTAATCTGTGTCTCCTCCCATTTAGTTTCATCCCATTGCTTCTAGTCTTTCCTTGTGCAAATGAGAATAAAGAAGATCCTTCTACAATGTGACAGCCCTTGACATATTTGTAGACAGCTATTAAGCCTCCTCTCAGTCTTCTTTTTTGTAAGCTAAACATTCCCAAATCCTGCAACCGTTCCTCATAGGACATGGTTTGCAGACCAGTCACCATTCTGGTCGCTCTTCTCTGAACTTGCTCCAGTTTGTCTATGTCTTTTTTAAAATGTGGTGCCCAAAACTGTACACAGTATTCCAGATGAGGTCTGACCAAAGAGGAGTAAAGACCGATAATGACTTCACGTGATCTAGACTGTATGCTTCTGTTAATACATCCCAGAATTGTATTTGCCTTTTTTGCTGCTGCATCACACTGTTGACTCATGTTCAGTCTATGATCTATTAGTATACCTAAGTCTTTTTCACATGTACTGTTGCTTAGCTCTATTCCTCCCATTCTGTATCTGCTTTATTCATTTTTATTGCCCAGATGTAGTACTTTGCATTTTTCCCTGTTAAAAACCATTCTGTTGGTTGCTGCCCACTGCTCCAGTTTATTTAGGTCTTTTTGAATCCTCTCTCTCTCTTCTCTAGTATTAGCTATCCCTCCTAGCTTTGTGTCATCATTCTATTAGTCCATCTATACTGACCTCCATCAGGTTGCAAATTGAATATAATTTTTTTCTGCATCTAGCTCTGAAAAAATATTGGGCTTCTAGCTGTGTGTGGGAATTGTCTATTAATCCATTTATACAGACCTCCATCAGGTTGCAAACTGAATATATTTTTTTCTGCATCTACCTCTGAAAAAATATTGGGCTTCTAGCTGTGTGTGGGACTTGTTGTATTAGTCCATCTATACTGACCTCCATCAGGTTGCAAACTGAATATATTTTTTTCTGCATCTACCTCTGAAAAAATATTGGGCTTCTAGCTGTGTGTGGGACTTGTTCTATTAATCCATCTATACAGACCTCCATCAGGTTGCAAACTGAATATATTTTTTTCTGCATTTACCTCTGAAAAAATATTGGGCTTCTAGCTGTGTGTGGGACTTGTTCTATTAATCCATCTATACAGACCTCCATCAGGTTGCAAACTGAATATATTTTTTTCTGCATCTACCTCTGAAAAAATATTGGGCTTCTAGCTGTGTGTGAGACTTGTTGTATTAGTCCATCTATACTGACCTCCATCAGGTTGCAAACTGAATATGTTTTTTTCTGCATCTACCTCTGAAAAAATATTGGGCTTCTAGCTGTGTGTGGGACTTGTTGTATTAGTCCATCTATACTGACCTCCATCAGGTTGCAAACTGAATATATTTTTTTCTGCATCTACCTCTGAAAAAATATTGGGCTTCTAGCTGTGTGTGGGACTTGTTCTATTAATCCATCTATACAGACCTCCATCAGGTTGCAAACTGAATATATTTTTTTCTGCATCTAGCTCTGAAAAAATATTGGGCTTCTAGCTGTGTGTGGGACTTGTTCTATTAATCCATCTATACAGACCTCCATCAGGTTGCAAACTGAATATATTTTTTTCTGCATCTACCTCTGAAAAAATATTGGGCTTCTAGCTGTGTGTGGGACTTGTTCTATTAATCCATCTATACAGACCTCCATCAGGTTGCAAATTGAATATAATTTTTTTCTGCATCTAACCCAGCCAATAGTTTTGGCCTAATACCACAGTTTGGCCACTCAGCTCTGCTCGGTTCCCATCCATTGTTTTTTTGTGCAAACAACTCCAGAGTTGTGAATTAGTTAACCACCAAAATGAGTGGAAAAAGGCCTGCTGCTGGTGGAAAGGGGAATAGGCGTGTTGGGAAGGGGAAAAAAGGTTGTGTCCGTGGGGTAGGTGTTAAAGCAACAGTAACATCTGCAGAAGAAAGACCATCTTCCAGCCAAACTAAAATGTCTACTTCTTTTAGCGGACAATGTGATAAGATCCCTTTCTTACGGCCACGCCAATCGCTACAAATTCGAGATGAGGCACAAAAACAGCAGGTGCTTCAACGGATATCAAGTGCTCCTTTAAGTGGGCTCTCCTCCACATCAACTTCAACATCACAAATACTCCAGTCCTCAAAGGTGTCACCCCAATCGCACTTGCTTCCTCACAGCTCCCAAATCTCCAGCTGCCCGTCTGAGTATGAGGTAGAACAGATGGTTGAGTCTGCAGAGCTGTTTACTCATACTATAGCCTGGGAATCAGAGGTCGACTCCAGCGCTTCTGTGAATCCAGACGAGGAAATGATCTGCACTGATGCCCAGAATCTTTATGAGTCGGATCCAGGACCAGACGCAGAAGGTTCTGACCATAATGTAGACCCTCATTCCCAAACTGTAACTCCTGTTGGTGGAGACAATGAGGAAGACGATGATAAGACTCAAATACCTGATTGGAGCGACAACTTTAGTTTTTTGTCAGGGCAGGAACAGGTTGGCTCTGAGGACGACGGGTGTGATAACGCACAGGGTGATGATGATGAGGTTGGAGATCCCACTTGCTGTCAACCCACAGTCAGCCAAGAGATGAGGTCAGCAGAGGAGGTGGAGGAAGATGCTAGTGACGACGAGGTCAGGTTGCGCCTTCCTGGACAGAGACGTAGTACTGGAAGCACGTCAACAACTGCATCCTCAAACACAACTCTGCCTCTCACCACAAGTCGTGGTGGCTCTTCAGGTCGCATGGGTGCTAAGCCTTGCATAGCCTGGGCATTTTTTCAGATCGATAAAGATGACCCAACTCGTGTTATCTGTAACATTTGTAAGCAAAAGCTAAGTAGAGGCCAAAAAATACATAGTTTGAGTACTTCATGCATGAACCGGCACATGGACATGAAGCATAAGTTGCAGTGGGAAGCTCAGTGTGCTACAATGCGGCCTAGCCGGCCGGGCCAACCACCGTCTGCCATATCTTGTGCATCCGCGGCCTCTTCATCCTCTGTGACTGGGGGGACAGCAGTCACACCTGTTTTGGGGCGCAGACCTGCCACCTCTTTACCCGCAACAGCCAGCGTGATTGGCAGGTCATCATTTTCTTTGGAGGTAGTAACACCAGCTGGTCTTGAGCGCTGTCTGACATCGATAGCACCACCTTTGGATCAAGGCAACCTAACATGTCCGCCTGCATCTTCCTCACAGACCGGCAGTTTACCGGGGACACCCTTATCAACCCCGTCTAAGCACAATAGCCAGCCCTCGGTCCCTCAGATGTGGACAAGTAAAAGACCATTTCCTCCTAGCCATGAGAAAGCTAAGAGGTTGAATTTCACCATCTGCAAGCTCTTGGCTACAGAAATGCTGCCTTTCCGCCTGGTGGACACAGAGGATTTTCGAGACCTTATGTCCGTCGCAGTGCCCCAGTACCAGATGCCCAGTCGGCACTACTTCTCAAAGAAAGGTGTGCCTGCGCTCCACCATCATGTCGCACACAACATCACCGCTTCTTTGAGAAACTCTGTGTGTGACAGGGTGCATTTCACCACAGACACTTGGACGAGTAGGCATGGACAGGGGCGTTACATGTCGCTGACTGGGCACTGGGTAACTATGGTGACAGCAGGACAAGGGGCTGCTGTCCAAGTCTTGCCGTCCCCACGAGTTGTGCGTCAATCCTCTTTACGTCAAAGTTCCTCCACTGCTTCTGCCTCCTCAACCTCCTCTCGGTCTTCCGCCTGCACCCAAAGCCTGTCTGGTCATGCCACAAGCTTTCTAACAGCGCAGAAGGGATCCTGCACACCTCCTTACTATGCTGGCAGTAGGGCTCAACGTCATCAGGCGGTTTTTACATTGAAATGTCTGGGAAATGTGAGTCACACAGCTGAGGAGTTGTGGTCAGCTCTGGAGAACCAATTTCATGAATGGTTGTCTCCACTGGACCTGAAACCAGGGAAGGCCGTGTGCGACAATGCTGCAAACCTGGGTGCGGCCCTTGGCCGGGGCAATGTCACACACGTGCCTTGTATGGCTCACGTGTTGAACCTGGTTGTCCCGCAATTTTTAGCCCACTATCCCAGACTAGATGGCCTTCTGCAGAGGGCACGGTCGCTGTGTGCTCACTTCCGCCGTTCGCATCCCGCAGCTCAGCGACTTACATCTCTACAGAAGTCGTTGGGCCTGCCACTTCACCGGCTAAAATGCGATGTGCCTACCCGGTGGAATTCAACTCTGCACATGTTGCAGCGACTGTGGCAGCACCGACAAGCCCTGGTGCAATACGTTCTGACGTATAGCCTGGGCCAACGAGATTCAGAGGTGGGGCAAATCACGCTGGAGGAGTGGTCTCAGATCAGGGACCTATGCACCCTTCTGCACAGTTTTGAAATGGCGACGAAGATGTTTAGTGCTGACGATGCCATTATCAGCATGACTATTCCGGTGATTTACATGCTGGAGCACATGTTAAACAGAATTCGGAGTCAGGTGGTGGCACAAGAGGAGGTGGAGGAAGTAGAGGAGGAGGAGTTGTATGCGGAAGGGCTAACATCTGCAAGGTTCAGACGGTCGGCAGCACCAAGGCAGCAGGCATGTGAGGGTGGGGGAGATGGTTTTACCAGGGCTCATGGTAGCAGCCAAACTAGTGAGGAAGGTGCAGGAGCCCAGGAAGAAGTGGAGGACGAACTGATGGAAGACTCATCAGATGAGGGAGACCTTGATCACATTTCTGTTGTGCGAGGTTGGGGGGAGAGGACAGAGGAAGGAAGCATGATTGTTACCTCGCCACCAACACAACAGGGACTTGGTGCTCCTGGATGTGCAACACACATGAGTGCCTTCTTGCTGCACTACCTGCAACATGACCCTCGAATTGTGAGAATTAGAAATAATCCTGACTACTGGGTTGCCACACTGTTAGATCCCCGGTACAAAAGTAAATTTGCAGAAATTATTCCTGCCATAGAAAGGGATGCACGCATGCAGGAGTATGAGCAGAGACTGTTGCAGAATCTTACATGTGCTTTTCCACAAAATACCAGTGGTGCACGTAGTGAATGTCACAGTTCCAACTTGCCAACCGTGGGACCGTCAAGTGTTCAGCACTCAAACCGTAACAGAACCACAGTATCTGCTGGTAACATCAATTTTGCGGAATCATTTCACCACTTTTTTAGCCCATCCTTTGCAAGGCCACAGGAGACAAGAAGTCTGACACATAGTCAACGCCTAGAGACGATGGTACAGGAGTATCTCCAAGTAAACATTGAAGCCACGACTGTGTCACTGGACCCTTGCTCTTTTTGGGCTTCCAATCTGGATAAATGGCCAGATAAGCGCACGTGGCTCTCCACTGATAATGTAGACAGACTCACGTTCATAAAGATGAACAAATCATGGATCCGAAACGACTTTTCTACCCCTGTGTCATCCTGGGGAGAGTAAAAGCTTGATGATTGGTTAAAATCACCCTACCAACCGTTTTAAGCTTTCAAATTACTAATCATGTTTATCTGTATCTTGGCTGGAAAATAATTTGGGCTTTGTAGCAGTGTGCAGCACTGATCCTATTAGGCCATCTATACTAAAGCTTCACCAGATTTAAAATTAATAATAATTTTTAGCTGCATCTAGCCCGGAAAATAATTTTGGGGCTCCGAGATGCGCAAGACACATAAGTGCCTTCTTGCTGCACTACCTGCAGCATGACCCTCATATTGTCAGAATTCGAAGTAATCATGACTACTGGGTTGCCACACTCTTAGATCCCCCAAACTTTTCGATCAACCTTTTCATTTTAATAAAGACCAAAAAAATGGTCATTTTTGAAATTATAAGCATTAGCAGGTTGTTAGAAACTGAAATCAAACAGTTTTCAACTCAAAGCTTTATTGTAGGTGATGTTACATTTTCACATAGGACCCCTTGTTCGAAAGGAGCTTCTGAACTCTCTCGTCCATTGAATTTGTCAGGTTTTGGATAGTTTCTGCTTCAATTGTTTTGCATGAGGACAGAATACCCTCCCAGAGCTGTTGCTTACATGTGAACTGCCTCCCGCCATCATAGACACTCCTTTTAATGATGCTCCAAAGGTTCTGAATGGGGTACAGGTCAGGGGAGCATGGGGGTCACACCATAAGTTTGTCCCCTTTTATGCCCATATCAGCCAGAGATGCAGATGTTTTATGTGCAGCATGAGATGGTGCATTATCATGCAGAAAAATGATCTTGCTGTGAAATACACGGTTCTTCTTCTTGAACCATGGCAGGAAGTGCTGTTTGAGAAAATCCACATACATTATGGAGTTCATCTTTAGCGCCTTCAGGGATCCTAAAGGGGCCGACAATCTCTCTCCCCATGATTCCAGCCCAAAACATTACTCCACCTCCTCCTTGTTGGCGCTGTAGCCGTGTTTGCGTGGGGTGTCCATCAACCAGCCATCCTCCACTCCATCCATCTGGACCATCGAGCGCTGCCCGGCACTCATCCATGAACAAAACAGTTTTGAAATCAGTCTTCATGTAATGTTTGGCCCACTGGAGCCGTTTCTGCTTGTGTGAAGTGGATAGAGGAGGTCGACAGGATGGCGTATGCACAGCTGCAAACCTCTGAAGGACCCTGCATCTTGTTGTTCGGGGGACGTTGGAGGCACAAGCAGCTTCAAAAACTTGTCTGCTGCTATGACAAGGCTTTTTTGCCGCTGCTATTTCAACCTGACGTAATTGCCTGTAGGAAAGAGTCCTCAATTTGCCCTTATCAGCACGCACACGTGTGTACTGTGAATCAGCTACATACTTCTTGATTGCCAAGACACTTCATCCTGATCATCGCACAATGTTGATTGTAGTTATGCCTTGACCTAAACACTCCACAATTTGTTGCTTCTCAGCAGCCGACACATCCTTTTTCTTTCCCATATTGGCAGAAAATGTAGGCTGCTTAATAATGTGAGACAGCCTTCTTAAGTAGTCTTGCCTTTCATTGGACACACCTGCCAAAGTAATTAGCACAGGTGTCTGCAATTGCTTACAGTGATATAAAGAGCCCTGACACACATCACCATCAATGAGTTTAACTGACAAACAAACAAATTCTTCCCTTATCACTCCTAAACACTTTTTGCATAATAATTTGGAACGCAGTGTACATGTGCTTTTCCACAAAACACCAGTGGTTCACGTAGTGAATCTTACAGTTCTAACTTGCCAACCGTGGTCTGTATGGAGTTGTTCAATAAAGGGCCCAAAATTAAGATAACATAGATGGGAGAGGTCTCTATGAATAGGAATTCCTAAGTATTTGATACCCTGTGAGGGCCAGGCAAAGGGAAAGTTGGACTGGATGGAATCCTATATGGATTTGGGGAGGGAGACATCGAGGGCCTCAGACTTCGCTGCATTGATTTTAAAATTTGACCATGTAACAAAGTGATCTATTTCAGCCATAACAGCATGGATGGATATATGTGATTGAGTGATATATACTAGGACATCATCAGCAAATAGAGAGCACTTGTACTCGGTGCCTCCCACCTCAATCCACCTAATATTGGGGTTATGGCGAATTGATGAGAGCAGGTGCTCCGTCATTAGGATGTATAAGAGAGGGGACAGAGGACATCCCTGCCTTGTCCCATTGGTGATTGTGAAAGGTGATGAAAATGTTCTGATGCACCCCCTGGGCCTTGGGACACCCGGAGCCGGACCCTTTTTGGTGGATGCTGGTGGTTGTAGTCTTCGTGGCGGCGACCCGGTTCCGTGGCTCAGGGTGGTCAAACCAGTGGCGGAACTATTTATGTGGTTTTGATGTTTAAATGTCCGACTACGCCACCCGTGGATTGCGGTCAGAGTGAACCGCCGCTGCAGGGCAGACCGCTGAGGCTGGTGTTGTGGGTGCAGCAGAGCGTAGCATAACTCCCCACGGGAGGAGTATAGCCTCAGGGCAGTGTATGCGGAGGATGTCGGTGATGGTGCAGGGCAGCAGCAGTAACGACACGGAGTCAGTGATGCAGTCCAGGGCCTTTACTCACAGTTCTTATTATCCAGACCACGTCTGGAGGTAACGGCTGCCCACGTCGTACTGTGCTCACCAGGTGAGGGGCTCAGACAACTCCCAGATAACTTTGGAGCGCTTCACAGGACCCCCTTTGTGTGTCCTTTGTCTGACCTTTCTTACCAACCCTTCTGTCCGGCTGCCTCGGGCCTCCTCTTGGTAAACTTGGCGCCAGTTTCCCTGACCCTATGTGGTGCCTTCCTAGCGGGTTTAGCAAGGGGCTGTGCCACATAAAATGTCACAGCCTCCGGTTTCTAGCTGAGGGTCGTTTCCTGCCTCCACTAGTTTCGGGGACCGGTCTCCCCCTTTGGCCTGACCCCTCCACGCAGGTGGATTCGGGCGTGCGGTGGCGAATCGCCCGTCCGCACCCCTGGGATCCCTTCATTCCTCGTTCCTGGAGCCTTCTCCGCTCCTCTTCCTTCCTTCTCCCTCTTCCAGGCCTGGGCCTCTGTTACTAAGCCCGCCTCCGGAGCAGAGCTCATGCAGAGCCCCTGCTCCCTGCCACTTCTGCTCAGACTTCTCTGCACTGAACTAAGATGGTGCCCACCTTTTATACTCCCTTCTCAATGCACCCAGGAACTGCTTCCTCCCTGCTCCTGCACTACAGGGTTCCCCTTCCTCAGTGTTCCCTCCCCCCACTCCAGCCAGGGACAGGGACTGTCGTGCCCATCTCAGAGGCATATTGGTCGCCCTGCCCCACGGCAATGTGGTGTAATGCATGCAGGTGTCGGGTCCTGATCCACACTCCATCCTTACCTGAGAGTGAGATATCACACCTCTGGGTGAGGTGCAATACCTCTGTAGCAACCGAGCCCTCAGGGTGCTACAGTTCCATTTATCTTCAGCCTAGGTGACGTATTGTGATACAGGGCCGTGATTTTGGCTATTAAAGGGTCCCCTAGACCCCTACCCCAAGCTTTTTAAGAGAATCATATATGGCGTGCCAGGAGACTCTATGGAATGCTTTCTCAGCATCCAACGAGAGTATCTAATTACAAATTTTTAACTGCATCTAGCCCAGGAAATACTTTGTGCCTAGTAGCAGTGTCTGCTAGTCAGCGGATTATCCCGGCTGTTAAGCAAGCTACACCACCTGTAGTTTAGACACTTAATTTTTTCAAAGGAAATGCTTCGGGACCATGGGATACTCAGTGAAGAGCATCAGGAGGCACCCCAAGGCATAGGGGCTGGGACTGGCAGTAGGATGCCTTGCGGTGGACAGCCGAGCTCGATCCTTATAAAAGCTTTTTAACTGCAGCAGCTTTAGTGGACGCTACTGGAGCTGGAATTACGCGGCTGCTGGCATGAGACTTGCCCTCCAATAGATCCTTGTAAATGGATTTAAAGTGTATTCATTCAGACAATTTAAATTAAAAAGCTTAGAGCTGCCTCCACCACAGGTGGGCTCGCTCGACCCACCAGCGGACAGGCACCAGTATTGGGAGAGGGGGGCTGGCCATCAGGGTTCACCGCGGCTCTGGCACAAACCCGGCGACACGGAGGTGGCACGGGCAGGAGCGGACTGGCCGTGTCGGCTTCTCACTTTTTGGATTTTAGAAGGGCATGACATGCCTATATCTGTGTCTCCCCCTCCTTTTACTCCTACACCTTTTATTTTCGCATGACTATATGTACTTGTCACTTTTCCATGTGTTAGTTATGTCTTCTGAGCAGTTTGTCAGCTTTTGGACACCTTTGAAGGTGTTTTCTATGTGTTTCTATGTGTTTTTGTTTGCCTGCCATTGGTTTTAACGGTGTTCGAAGGTGTTCGACGAACAGTTCGACGAACAGTTCGGCGAACACACGGGTGTTCGACGAACCGAACCGAACTCGGACACTACGGGGGTGGCTCAACACTAATCCTTACCTTTCCATGGTTCCCACGACAGCTTCAGCTCTGCTACATTCACATGACAGGCTGGACCGCAGCAGAACGCTGCCATCCAGCTTGCCATGCGGCAGACACTGAGAAGCGCAGGCATGCTTGCGCTCCTCAGTGTCTGGCTGTGATGGCATCTAGATGAGCCGAGTTCATTTCCAATGAACTCAGCTCACCTCATGCACGTCACTGACAGCGTGGGAAAATTCTCCTGCGCATGCGGTGAGATCAGGAGAATTTTCCCACGCTGTCAGTGACGTGCATGAGGAGAGGTCATGTCCACTGAACTCGGCTCACCTCATGCACGTCACAGACAGCATGGGAAAAATCTCAACGCTCAGCGCTTGAGCAGGAGAATTCTCCCACGCTGGGATGGCATTGAGAAGACAGGCTGGATCACAGCTGAGCGCTGCCATCCAGCTTGTCATCCTTCAGAGACACTGCAGAGCGCAAGCATGCCTGCGCTCTGCAGTGTCTATGAATGATGGCAAGCTGGATGCGCCATTTCTGGGGCGGCTGACGACTGGTGTGTCTAGCCTGGGAGGGGGCCAATATTCATGGCACCCTTCCTGGGCTATTAATTTCAGCCCAAAGCTGTCTGCCTAGCCTTTGCTAGCTATTAAAATAGGGAGGACCCCACCTCATTTTTTTGGGGGTCCCCCATTTTAATAGCTGGTAAAGGCTAGGTATTCAGCTGGGGGCTGATATTAGTAGCCTGGGAAGCTCCGTTGGTATTACCCCCTTCCCAGGCTTCAAACATCTGCCCCAGCCGTCTGCTTAACCTCCGCTAGAGACTAAAATTATGGGAAACCCCACGCCAATTTTTTTTTAATAAATCCTTTATTTTAACACTAAATGACAAGTACAGAAATCAACATTATCACTGTACTTCTTATATATGTGACTGACATGTTTCTATCTATCTAATCTATGTGTGATGCTCTATTCTTTCTGTTATGAATTGCCGGGTACCGATCCAGAATAGCCGGCCGGCTTTTTTAAAGAGACGGTGCATGAAAACACTAATATTTTTTTTAATAAATCCTTTACACTAAATGACAAGTACAGTAAGCAACTCTGTCACTGTAATTCATATATATGTGACTGACATGTTTCTATCTATCTAATCTATGTGTGATGCTCTATTCTTTCGGTTCTAAATTGTCGGGTACCGGTGTATGCCGCTGCTGAATTGCCGGCTTTTCATGTTTCACTGTGAGCACTGTTCCCATTGATTCGGGCAACCACTGTAATGCCACAACTACCATGACTGTGGCATTACAGTGAGTGGCAGACAAACCCTGCATGATTGGTGCTCTTCATGCCAGACATGAAGGACACGCTTTTGGTGCACGAACAGTTATCGAACATAACCTCGAACAGCCAAATTTTTTGCAAATCGTTCGCGTTCGTCGAACAGCTCGAACACCGCCCAAAACAGCTCGAATTTGAGAATGGCGAACAGTTCTAGTCGAACACTGCTCATCTCTAGTCATCGCCGCTCACCATCTTGGTGGACTCCTCAAAGTTTGTCAGGATGGTACATTTGTCAGACATCCAGGTCCACTCCTGAGGTCTCAAGTGTGGAGTCTGACATGAATATCGATGGCCTTGTTGCAGCTGGTACTCCACAACTGCTCTCTTCTGCTCACAAATCCTTTGCAACATGTGGAGGGTAGAGTTCCAACGTGTGGGGACATCACACACCAGTCGGTGTGCCGGAAGCTGCCAACACTGCTTCAACACAGCAAGGGTGGCAGAAGCTGTAGCCGACTTGCGAAAATGAGCTGACAGGCGGCGTACTTTGACGAGCAGATCTGGCAACTCAGGGTACGATTTAAGAAACCGCTGAACCATGAGGTTAAGCACATGAGCCAGGCATGGTATGTGTGTGATCTCGCCTCACCTCAGAGCCGCCACCAGGTTGCGACCATTGTCACACACGACCATGCCTGGATGTAGGTTCAGCGGTCTCAGCCACAGATCTGCCTGCTCTTTCACAGCTGTCCACAACTCACAAGCAGTGTGAGGTTTATCACCTAAGCTTATGAGTTTCAGCACAGCCTGTTGTCGCTTGGCTGAGGCAGTACTGAAGTGCTTCCAGCTTGTAACTGATGTGGTGATATCTGAGATGGAGGCTGAACATGAGGAGGAGGAGGAGGATTAGGTGAAGGAGCTGTACACTGTGGGGGCAAATCAGACTGACATAGGGCCCGCAATCCTCGGTGTGGGGAGTATATGTTCCGTCCCAAGGTCCGACTGGGTCCCGGCTTCCACTATGTTTACCCAGTGTGCCATCAGGGAGATGTACCGTCCCTGGCCACAAGCACTTGTCCACATGTCCGTTGTCAGGTGGACTCTCCCAGTAACTGCGTTGTTGAGGGCACGGCAGATGTTTTGGGACACGTCCTTGTGTAGTGCGGGGAAGGCACCCGGGCAAAATAGTGTCGGCTGGGGACCGAGTACCGAGAAACGGCCAACACCATAAGGTTGCGGAATGATTCCATCTCCACCAGCCTAAAAGGCAGCATTTCCAACGCAAACAGTCGAGAAATGTGCGAATTTAGGACTGTGGCCTGTGGGCCGTTGGCTGCGAATTTGCGTTTTCTCTCAAAGCTCTGGGATATGGACAAATGAACGCTGCGGTGGGACATGGACGTTGATGCTGTTTCTTGAGAAATTGCCATAACAAGTGAAGACTGAGAGGAGGGGGCATCTTTGCATGCAGTATGGACAGGGGATTGTCTTGCACGCAGTACAGGGGGTTCTATTTCATGCACAACAGCGGAAGAAGCAGTGGTGACACCAGCTGACACTGGTCGTGGACCCTGGGTTTCGCCCCACAAAGTCGGGTGCTTTGCTGCCATGTGCCTGATCATGCTGGTAGTGGTCAGTCTGGTAGTTTTGTCACCCCTGCTGATGCTGGCATGGCAGGTGGTACAAAAGGCATTTTTGCAGGGTACTATTTTTGCAGAGTCTGGCCTACACCAGAATCTTTCAAACAGATATATTTGTGTCTGACCAGTCAGGGAGACACTATTACGATTTTTTTTATGGCAAAAAATGCCAAAAACAGGATAATACAGAGATTTGACCCGTGGAACTGCAAAACCACAGTTATATTTTTCTGGCCTACACCAGAATCTTTCAAGCAAATATATTTGTGTCTGAACTATCAGGGAGACACTATTACTGTTTTTCTTTATGGAAAAAATACCAAAAGCTGGATAATACAGAGATTTGAACCGTGGAACTGCAAAACCACAGTTAGATTTTTCTGGCCTACATCTGAATCTTTCAAACAGATATATTTGTGTCTGAACAATCAGGGAGACACTATTACTGTTTTTCTTTACGGAAAAAAAACCAAAAGCTGGATAATACAGAGATTTGAACCGTGGAACTTCAAAACCACAGTTATATTTTTATGGCCTACACCAGAATCTTTCAAACAGATATATTCGTGTCTGAACAATCAGGGAGACACTATTACTGTTTTTCTTTATGGCAAAAATACAAAAAGCTGGATAATACAGAGGTTTGAACCATGGAACTGAAAAACCACAGTTATATTTTTCTGGCCTACACCAGAATCTTTCAAATAGATATATTTGTGTCTGAACAATCAGGGAGACCCTATTACTCTTTTTCTTTACGGAAAAAATACCAAAAGCCGGATAATACAGAGATTTGAACCGTGGAACTGCAAAACCACAGTTATATTTTTCTGGCCTACACCAGACTCTTTTAAACAGATATATTGGTGTCTGACCAGTCAGGGAGACACTATTACTGGTTTTTTTTATGGCAAAAAATGGCAAAAACAGGATAATACAGCGATTTGGCCCATGGAACTGCAAAGCCACAGTTATAGTTATGTGGCATACACTGGACACTTTTAAACAGATATATTGGTGTCTGACCAGTCAGGGAGACACTGTTACAGTTTTTTTATGTCAAAAAACGCCAAAAACAGGATAATACAGAGATTTGACCCGTGGAGCTGCAAAACCACAGTTATATTTTTCTGGCCTACACCAGACTCTTTTAAACAGATATATTGGTGTCTGAACAGTCACAGACACACTCAATTTTTTTGGGGGGGAGGGGGGGGGGAAACCAAAAGGTTAATAAGATGCGTATTTGGACAGTCTGACAGAGGAAAAAATATAAAACAGTCTTTAGATGGAAAAAAAAATAATTTTACCTGGCCCCTGAGACCAGGGTGATAAGTCTAGCAATTTGAACAATAGGAGCACTCAGAACTGTAATGCAGCGTTTGCTGGTATAACCACTCTGTCTCCTATACAGCCTGCCTGCCTGCGTGATATCTGGGATGGATATTAGTCCTGAGAAGGACTGTTTGTTTGATTTGGCAGCCTTTAGAGACCCTACACTAACTTTTTCGGAGTATAAATCTCTCCCTAGCTCAGCAGCACTGACCCTACACTGTCTGATCTGGAGTCACTGTGTCCAAGATGGCGGTGACCTGTTTTAAATACTCGAGGTGACGCTGTGCGTCCAGCCAATCACTGTAATGACCACAAACAACATGGCTGCGGCATTACAGTGACTGGCTGGCAATCCCTGCATGTTCATTGGCTCTGTAAAGAGCGTCAAACGTGCAGGGCGGAGACCCGTGCTCCCACCCCAGTAACCCGGAAATGCTCGGTGTTCGCCGAACATCTCGAGTAGTGAGATGCTTGGGCGAGTACCGAGCAGTGTCGAGCATGCTCGCTCAACACTAATGACAACTTATTCAATATGATGACCTAATGTAATAAATTTTTGTGTCGCACCTCTGGGTTCAAAATGTTCACTATACCCCTTGATAAAATCCTTGAGGTGTGTAGCTTCCAAAATGAGGTCACTTGTGGGGGATTTCCACTATTTAGGCACATCAGGGGCTCTCCAAATGCGACATGGTGTCCGCTCTCAATTCCAGGCAATTTTGCGTTCAAAAAGTCACACAGTGCTCCTTCCCTTCTGATCTCTGCTGTGCACCCAAACACTGTATTTTCCCCATATATGGGATATTGGCGTACTCAGAAGAATTTGCACAAAAGTTTTTGGGGTCCATTTTTTTGGGGCTAAAACATCATTTTGAAATGTGAAAATGAGAAAAATTTTATTTTTATGGCTCAATGTTATAAACTTCTGTGAAGCACCTGGGGGTTCAAGGTGCTCACCACACACGTAGATAAGTTCCCCGAGGGGTCTAGTTTCCAAAATGTTGTCACTTGTGTGGGGTTTCCACTGTCTAGGTGCATCAGGGGCTCCCCAAACTCAACATGGTGTCCGCTAATTATTCAAGTCAAATGGCACTCTTTCCCTTCCGAGCCCTGCCGTGCGCCAAAACAGTGTTTTTTACCCACATGTGGGGTATCTGCGTTCTCAGGGAAAATTGCACAACAAATTTTGTGGTCCATTTTTCTTGTTTCCCCTGCGAAAATAAAAACAAATTTGGTGTAAAGTAACATTTTTGTGAAAAAAGTTAAATGTCAATTTTTTTCTTCCACATTCCAAAAATTCCTATGAAGTACCTGAAGGATTAATAAACTTTTTAAATGTGGTTTTGAGCACCTTGAGGAGTGCAGTTTTTAGAATGGTGTCACTTTTGGGTATTTTCTGTCATAAAGACCCCTCAAAGTGACTTCAAATGTGATCCCTAACAAAATGGTTTTGTAAATTTTGTTGGAAAAATGAGAAATCGCTGGTCAACTTTTAATCTTTAAAGCTCCCTAATAAAAAAAAAAATTGGGTTCCAAAATTGTGCTGATGTAAAGGAGACATGTGGGAAATGTTATTTATTAACTATTTTGTGTGACATATCTTTCTGATTTAAGGGCATAAAAATTCATATTTTGAAAATTGCTAAATTTTCAAAATTTTCTCCAAATTTCAGTTTTTTTCACAAATAAACGCAAGTGATATCAAAGAAATTTTATCACTATCACTTAGGTAGTAAATGGGTTAAATTGTAACCGTTGCTTTAATTTTTTATTTCATAAATCAATAGCACATGAGAAAATAATCAACTTTGTAATATGAATTATCAGAGAAATCTGCTTCTTTCTCCACCAGGAATGATTTTTCATACTCAAAATTCTCCATTCTCATTTAAAATCTGTATTCAGTAAAGATGGATTGTTACATTATTGAGATAGTAGATGACAGTTACTACTAATAAAATTCTATGTAAAAGGGAGGAGCCAAAGTCAGAGCTCTTCCCATCTGGTCTATATTGATTCCAATAGTAGCAACTGTCATCTATCCCAGTAATGTAATGATCTTTCTTCACTGAAAACTGATTTAACTTGAGAACTTTGAGAATGAAAGATCAGTCCTGGTAGAAAAAGAAGAAGATTTCTCTGATAAGATATATTACAGAGATACATTGAAACCAAGCAGGTGAGAAGGTGCATTTAAAGTGAATCTGTCACCAGAAAAAAAGCTATTAACCTGCAGATATGGGGTTAATCTGCAGGTTAATAGCGTTACTAATCTGCCCAGCGCCTGCACTTAGCCTAACACTGGGTGGAGAACAAGATCTTTATTCTCCCCAGTAGCATTCCTGTTTCAGTTACGGGGGCAGTGCCGGAACTGGTCAGTTCTTCCCCCGGCCCTTACTGACAACTAGCCCTAATGCCGGGGGAACGGTTACAGCCGCCACTCAAATTGGTGCCTGAACCAGTGTCGGCACCACCCTGTGATTGATACCACGTCCCCAGCCCTGACTGACACTGGCTCGGCATTGGGACTGGCTGTGAGTCAGGGTCGGGGCATAGTTTCAGTCACGAGAGAGATGCCAGGGTAGGTTCAGTCACTGCTCTAAATATACAGAGCGGTGGCTGTGAATGACAGTCAACCTTAATGTAGAGACAGTGTAATTAAGGGCTCGGGGTGCGGTTACAGCTGCCTCTCTGTATCCTCAAAGTGGTGACTTAACCTGCGTCATGACTGAAACCTGAATGCTGCTGGGGTAGAAAAAAAGCTAATTTTTTCCCCAAAGCATAATAACTCTATTAACCTGCAGATTAATCCCATATCTGCAGGTTAACAGTGTTTTTTTCTGGTGACAGGTTCTCTTTAAAAGTTTGGTCACGCCAAGGGTGCACCAAGCACCTTTTCTTGGTTTGAAGAGTCATTCTGTGCTGAAAGACTCCTTTTTATATTTGTAGATGTCATTTTTAGCGCCAATACAATGGCCTTTTTTGTTAGAATTAATCTTTGTTATCTATTCAGCTCCTCAATGAGAAAAAGTAATAAAAATTTGAAGGCTATACACTATTAACCCATTACTTGCCAAATTAGCAATTTTCATTTTTTGTTTTTTTGGACCTAATTGGACCTAATTAGAAAATCTTAGTTGCTAGAAGCAAAAAATTAGGCATCCCAAAAAAGGACATTGGTAAATAATGGGTTAAAAATACCTAACTAAATTCATACTTGAATCTGGAAAGTTACCAAAAAACTTAATATAACTAATAAATGCATAAAGTATTCAATAGGTGAAACAATGCCAAAAAAATAATTGAAACCTTGTCAGAAAGGCTGGATAACATAGAGGGTTAAAAGATTGTAGGTTTACAAGATTTCAAGAGAGTCCTCAGGAATGAATCATGAGCGGAACCTTATGTACCTCAGGGATGAACTTTATATCAGTCTACAAGGTGTCAGTTATCATAGAACGGAGAAAATAAACTTCCTTTGGTGCTCTCCTTGGGTGTTTTCTGTTGGCTCCACTGGCGCAGTGGTGTAAAAGTTTGGTTCCGTCTTCCATAGCTCTATATGTGTGCTGGCAGAGATGAATGATACAATTTGCAGTGATTCAAATTGCCTAAAACAGCCGCCTCCATGTGAGAGATGGGAGAACCTCAGACATGGCAGGGTGAGCTTCAATAATGCCATACTGTTGCAACTGTATACCACAGCCAATCAGGAGGGATTACATACAATTATTTATAGTCTATATAAAAGCAGGAGCAAGAAATGCATCTGCCTTTTTGTAATTAAGAGATATGATATCATAATCTGAGCTCAGTCATATAGGTAGGAGAGAGACACTGTACACGTGTACTGCACAGTCAATGAGAGAGCAAAGAAAAGATAATTTACAAGTGATAGAGATACATAAAATTAGATACTTAGGAACTGGGATAGATTCTAGTGGAGTTTGGTCATAGACTTTCGTTGTTTTAATTTAATCATGCTCTGCACACACAAAGAGCAATCATTTTCTCCATTTTTATTTTTTTTTGTATGTAATTGTTCATTTTGGCTCAGTCATAGTCACTCTACATTGCTATGAGAAAGAAAACTATTTTATTTCCTGACTGCAACAAAGTGTCCATGTCACAAACAGATGGGACTGAATTTTGCACGTTCTGTTGTTATAATTTGCTATACTTAACCTAAATATTTCCATGGCCTGTTTTATATTATTGATGTTTACCTGCCATTTTTTGTTGCTACTTTTTTTTGGAAGGAGAAAATTGTGTAAAAAAATCAGTATTAAAAGAAAAAAACTATTTTGCTCTCTGACTGCGACAAAGTGATCATGTCATACACATACAGGACTGATTTTCACCCCTGTCTTATTGTAATTTTCCCTATGACACCCCATTATTTATTCAACTTGATTATATTTTTGGGATATTGACCCACCATTTTTTGTAACTATTTCAAAGGAGATGACTTGTGCTTTTTTCAATTTCCAAGCACTAAACTTATTGCTTCTCCTCAAAAAGGGATAATTTTGGACAACCACTGTATGTGTAAACACTAATATAGCAGACATCTACCCCCAAAAAGGGATAATTTTTGGATTAAATTTAATTTTAAAAGCATAGAAAGTCTGTCACGTACACAATTCTCAGCACATGACATGGAGTGCGCCTTCACTGGGTAATTTATCTCCTCTCACTCAATACAGCATTCAACCTATGTTTTAGGCTATATGCTGAGCATAAATCACACCCGACACATTCAGCACACCCCGATTACCTAATGCTTCCACCACTCATCAAACACTCGGGGTGATTAGTCCCAGAAATCTATATTATGGTCAGACAATCAAAAGGTCACACACTCTCTTTAAGGCTATAGATCCTTTAGAGCAAACAAGGATCAAATTATCAAAGGTTTTAAGCTTTAATATAGAAATATACAGTGCTTACAATAAATATCTAAAAATGTAAACATGAAACAACACACAAATATGCAAAACAGTTATGAAATAAAAAGGGAGAAAATAACAGAAATTACCTAAACATTTCCGTCTGCAATTTTCGCCCATTTTCCTGAGGGAAGGAGAGTGAATCATGTAGTATATCATCCTTTAAGCTGCCCCCACATGTGTACAATTCTCTTTGTGTCACTCAGCTTTTTATAGTCCTGACCATAGGCTCATATTTCATGGATGACTTGGATTGGCTCATTTAAACGATGCTGTCTGTGAATGGACGAGCCAAACTGTGGCATTTCAAATACCTGCATCTTCCTATGCAGACAATAGGAAATATTCTGCCTAGTACAGACTATTTACTAACCCCCTTGAAGGCCAGATTTGACACCCCCAGCAAAAGGCCCTTTTTGGTTACAATACTGTTATATCCAGTGTCAATAAATGTAACTACTGCTGCTATGATTTTTTACTTATTGATTATAT
This sequence comes from Phyllobates terribilis, assembly GCF_046119375.1. Taxonomy (NCBI): domain Eukaryota; kingdom Metazoa; phylum Chordata; class Amphibia; order Anura; family Dendrobatidae; genus Phyllobates; species Phyllobates terribilis. The sequence goes on from NW_027362769.1 coordinate 292,848,991, forward strand.
ATTTTCCTTCACAGAGTCCAACAATCTAGTGTGTTAGTAAACAGATTGTTGGTTATCATACATTTAATAAGGGCAATATATTGTATGTTGATGTCACTTTCATATTACTAAAGCTGTATTTAAGTTAAAGAGCTTGAAAGGGGTTTAATACAAGCATAGGTGACTGCAGAATGTCATACATGTGTTTTCAGTGCAATTAGAGGCTTTGGAGTACTTTTGATTCAAGGCAACTTGATTTGCTGCAAATCAAATTTCCTAGTCAAGTTCAAAAAAATCTGATGAATTTAAATTTTGAAGATTTGCTCATCCTTATGCATGGCTGTTACATCAAGAGCTGAATAAAAAATACTCACATTATCCTACTCTACCAAAAATTGGCCAATTGAACGGTGCCGCTACCTGGACTCTATTGATAGTTCTGAGGAATGATGATACTGACATTATTTAGTGGCATCGGGCTGTTCAGCAAGTAGTAGAAACTCCCTGCTGGGCAGCACAAATTGCCCTACTGAAGTGTAATAGTATTACTGGGTGTTGCCATGCTGCCCAGTCGAGTAGGATGTGTTTGTGCTGATAAGCAGCTATGTTTAGTGTTTTATTCTTTTACTAGTAGGGCAGCACTATGCCCTATTTAAACTATCAGTGTTCTGCTAGGAGAATCCAGTTGTTTTATCCCTGTACTAATGGTGTGCTTTCGTTGTCATTTGATTCCCGATCCAGCTTTTAACACGGACTTCATCTAATTCCCCTTGTCCTCAGCTTGTGTGACTTTGCTTTGAATTACCCTCTTGTTCCTTCACCCCAGATTTTTCTTGACTTGCTATATCTCCTGATTTTTTCCTCTATTCATGCTTCTCTTGTTATTGACCAAGGTAGTTTCACCACTCTTGTCTCAAGCTTGCTCTTGCAGCATTCAACTGCTATGTTCACACAACCCAGAGGGCCCTTTTATAAATCCAGGTTCCTGTTTAGGGTTTCAAGGGTCAAAGCCAAGGTGCCTCTTGGATCTGCTAAACAAAATGGCTTGTTGTAACATCCCTGGCAGTGTGCTGGCATGGCTTACCATCTCCCACCATGCAAGACCGCCAACTTACCTACCAGTCCAGGCTGTGCACTGTGGTCCTCTGCTTGCTGTGTGCATGTCTCTTGTCTCCTGGCTTAGGGCGGAAGTGCTGGCACTTCCTGATTCTTAAAGTTAGTGTGCACAGTACTAATGCGTCCCCAGCCTATTGCTGTGAGTCACTGGATACTTAAACCTCCTCCACCCAGTAGGAGGTGCCTAAGCAACACTTTCTTACAGTGTGTTCTGTGCAACTGTGAGTTGCCAGGTCTTGTCCTGAACCTAGTCTATCTTCACCACCCTGGGGGCTGAGAACCCAGGCCCATTACCTGTATCTGTGACTTCTAGTCTATTTCTGCCACCCTGGGGGCTGAATTCCCAGATTCGTTCCTGTATCTCATTCCTGTGTCAGTTCCTGTCTGAACTGTGTCCTAGCCCGCTACCTGTTTGTCTCTATGTCCGATCCTTCCCTTTTCCTGCAGTGTCTGAACCAGTACCTAACTCCTACTCATTGTCACTGTACTTCTGTTTATGAGTTTTGTGTCCACTCACTACTTCATAGAAAGTACCTTGTGTGTATCTGGTTCTGCTTGTCCCATTTCCCTGCCTCCATATCTACCTCCTGTGTTCTAACTATCTTTCTGTGTTTCCCTGTCTGTTCCATGTGAACAGAGCCCTGTCCTGTCTGCCCGCACCTGCGGCTCTGCTCTCCTCTGCCCTGCTCTGCTTGTCGTCCGCACCTGTGGCTCTATTCTGCTCTGCCCTGCTCTGCTTGCCCTTCGCACCTGCAGCTCTGCTCTGCCCTGCTCTGCTTGTCCTTCGCCCCTGCGACTCTGCTCTGCCCTGCTCTGCTTGTCCTCCGCACCTGCGGCTCTGCTCTGCCCTGCTCCGCTTGTCCTCTACACCTGCTGCTCTGCACTGCTCTGCCCTGCTCCGCTTGACCTCTGCACCTGCAGCTCTGCTCTGCCCTGCTCCGCTTGTCCTCCACCCCTGCGGCTCTGCTCTGCCCTGCTCTGCTTGTCCTCTGCACCTGCGGCTCTGCTCTGCTTGTCCTCCGCACCTGTGGCTCTGCTCTGCTCTGCCCTGCTCCACTTGTCCTCCACACTTGCGGCTCCACTCTGCCCTGCTTTTCTTGTCCTTCACACCTGCTGCTCTGCTCTGCCCTGCTTGTCCTCCGCACTTGAGTCTCTGCTCTGCTGTGCCCTGCTTGTCCTCTGCACCTGTGGCTCTGCTCTGCCCTGCTCCCCTTGTCCTCCACACCTGCGGCTCTGCTCTGCTCTACCCTGCTCTGCTTGTCCTCCGCACCTGCCGGTCTGTTCTTCTCTGCCCTGTTCTGCTTGTCCTCCACACCAGCGGCTTTGCTCTGCCCTGCCTGCATGTCCTCTGCACCTGCAGCTCTGCTTTGCCCTGCTCCGCTTGTCCTCCGCCCCTGCGGCTCTTCACTAATCTGCCCTGCTCAGCTTGTCCTTTGCACCTGCAGCTCTGCTCTGCCCTGCTCCGCTTGTCCTCCGCACCTGCGGCTCTGCTCTGCCATGTTCCGCTTGTCCTCCGCACCTGCGGCTCTGCTATGCTCTGCCCTGCTCCGCTTGTCCTCCGCACTTGTGGCTCTGCTATGCTCTGCCCTGCTCCGCATGTTCTTTGCACCTGCGCCTCTGCTCTGCCCTGCTCTGCTTGTCCTCTGCACATGCGGCTCTGCTCTGCCATGTTCCGCTTGTCCTCCGCACCTGCGACTCTGCTCTGCTCTGCCCTGCTCCGCTTGTCCTCCACACTTGTCGCTCTGCTCTGCCCTGCTCCACTTGTCCTCCGCATCTTCAGCTCTGTACTAATCCCTATCCAGCCTGTTTACCTACCTGCCAGTACCCGCCCGTCTGTATACCAGCCGTGCCTGCCAGTACCTGCCAGTCTGCATACCAGCCAAACCTGCACGTTCCTGCATTAACCGTGTGGGTCAACAGCTGTGTGACCGGGGTCTGACCTGGAGTAGCACCTGGGCCACCTCCCTCATCCCCACTCAAACCACGGAGTCGATTAAGCCACCGAGCGTCCGTGGTCGGATCTGGCAAGGCCGCTAGTCACGTCCCTCCAGGCACTCCTCGGTTCGTGGCCCAGTGGGACCACTAACCATGCTCACACCAAACAATCCGGGCGTGAGCGTAACACTTGCGCTAATCTTGATGAGCAAATGGCCTCAGACTGATTTTTACAGTTGATTGGAAAGGCTCACTTATAAAATATGTTGTTAATATAACGAGTTGCAATGATTATATTCAGTTTCTACATAGTTAGACAATCTGTGCAAACAGATCTGTAAACAAAAAAATACTTTTGTATGACTCTAGGTTGCTGAAACAGTTTTAGGGATGTACAGTTATATGAAAAAGTTTGGGCACCCCTATTAATCTTAAGCTTAATGTTTTATAAAAATTGGTGTTTTTGCAACAGCTATTTCAGTTTGATATATGTAATAACTGTTGGACACAGTAATGTTTCTGCCTTGAAATGAGGTTTATTGTACTAACAGAAAATGTGCAATCTGCATTCAAACAAAATTTGACAGCCAAAAGCTGCCATCCAGCTTGCCATGCCACAGACACTGAGAAGCGAAGGCATGCTTGCGCTCCTCAGTGTCTGGCTGTGACGGCATCCAGATGAGCCGAGTTCATGTCAAATGAACTCAGCTCACCTCATGCACGTCACTGACAGCGTGGGAGAATTCTCCTGCACTCAGCGCTTGAGCAGGAGAATTCTCCCACGCTGGGATGGCATTGAGATGACAGGCTGGATCTCAGCTGAGCACTGCCATCCAGCATGCCATCCTTCATAGACATTGCAGAGCGCAGGCATGCTTGCATGCTGAGGTGGCTGACGGCTGGTGTTTCTAACCTGGGAGGGGGCCAATATTCATGGCACCCTTCCTGGGCTATTAATATCAGCCCCCAGTGGTCTGCCTAGCCTTTGCTAGCTATTAAAATAGGGGGGACCCCACGTCATTTTTTTGGTGTGTGTCCCATTTTAATAGCTAGTAAAGGCTAGGTATTCAGCTGGGGGCTGATATTAGTAGCCTGGGAATCTCCGTGGGTATTACCCCCTTCCCAGGCTTCAAACATCTGCCCCAGCCATCTGCTTAACCTCCCCTAGAGACTAAAATTACGGGGAACCCCACGCCAATTTTTTTTTAAATAAATCCTTTATTTTAACACTAAATGACAAGTACAGTAATCAACACTATCACTGTACTTCTTATATATGTGACTGACATGTTTATATCTATCTAATCTATGTGTAATGCTCTATTCTTTCTGTTCTAAATTGTCTGGTACCGGTGTATGCTGCTGATGAATTACCGGCCGGCTTTTTTAAAGAGACAAAAACACTTATTTTTTTTAATAAATCCTTTATTTTAACACTAAACAACAAGCACAGCAACGAACACTGTCACTGTACTTATTATATATGTGACTGACATGTTTCTATCTATCTAATCTATGTGTGATGCTCTATTCTTTCTGTTCTAAATTGTTGGGTACCGGTGTATGCCACTGATAACTTGCCAGCCGGCTTTTTTAAAGAGACGGGTGCATGAAAATCGGAGGGCACTAGTGTGTTCCAAGTGCCCTGCTATGTTTTTCATGCACCCTCCTATATACCCTGCCTGCCTGTCTTCCTATATATTCTGCCTGCCTGATGTTTAATAGAGCACCGTTTCCATCGATTTGGGCAATTTTTGAACTTCTGCAGACCGCCGGGGGGGACCACCAGAAAAATGCTCGAGTTTCCCATAGACTTACATTGAGCTCGTTGAGCTTCGAGCACCCGAGCATTTTAGTGCTCGCTCATCACTAATTAACATCAATAAACATTTTAAAAAAGTTGTAGAGACCTAGACAGATTATCTTTTCCAAATTCCTCCATTCCACAGGTTGCACAGTTTTTCTCTTCTTCCATAGAAGGATTTAATGGATGGATAAGTTCTTGAATGTAGAAAATGTCTCTGTGCCTGTGACATGTTATTCATTGTGGATTCTTAACTACTATGTCAAAGGCAGGTATTGCACAAAATCATCTGGGGTGTAGTAAAGCAGTACAGTTGTGAATGCAATAATATACCCACAGGAATATTATTAGTACATCTGGTTAGGAACATGGTTTTATATCAAATAACACCTATGACCCTCTATATAGTATATCTTTGGATTATCTAGTAATTTGGTACTAATTGTAAACTCCAATGATAAATAGTAACAGGGTTAGGGGTTTTACCACCAAGCACTGTCCACTGAGATAGTTTTGGGTGTCTCTTTTGCAAGGCATTGGGCCAATATTCGGCTGTCATCCTGTTTTACTGACTAATTTTTCTATTTTTATAATGTATTTTGTATAATAATAAAGTGATTGTTTTATTCAATTGAATAGTACTCCGTTTCTCTTTTTTGTCACTATAGTGCAGTTGTGAATGTTGTGGATTGCTGACCTCAGAATATGATTCCAGACACTGTAATTTCAGAATATAGATGTGTACAATGGCAGAGGGAAAGTTCCTGCTGATGATGCGCATCAACCTCTAGGTTTGAGTTTGGATGGCTACTGAATTTATACAGGGTGGGAGCTATTTTGGGGGCAGTGGTGGAAAAGAGCTACACCTACTGATTGTTAAAATGTCCCCCTAATGCTCTGGTGAACCAGTGGTAAAAGAAAAATATAGAAGTTTTTCTAGTTTGGCAGTTCCTTATCTTTGATACCTTAGCAACTTCCATTCATGGTTTGAATGTAAGAATAAGCAGGTTGTAGGAGTCCCTGTTCAAGGGCTAAGCTCTTCCATGACCATTCAGCTCATCAGCCAAATAATACCTCATTAATGTATCTTAAATTTTTATGAATTATGAAGACAGCAAAACACAAAATTTTCCTGACAGGCCAATACATAACTGACCCCTCCGACTCACAATACATAAAACCTACAAAGAACTACTAAGAGTCATAGGAGGTCAAAGACGCATATACACTGTGCGCAGAATTATTAGGCAAATGAGTATTTTGATCACATGATACTTTTTAAACATGTTGTCCTACTCCAAGCTGCATAGGCTTGAGAGCCAACTACCAATTAAGTAAATCTGGTGATGTGCATCTCTGTAATGAGGAGGGGTGTTGACTAATGACATCAACACCCTATATAAAGTGTGCTTAATTATTAGGCAACTTCCTTTCCTTTGGCAAAATGGGTCAGAAGAGAGATTTGACGGGCTCTGAAAAGTCCAAAATTGTGAGATGTCTTGCAGAGGGATGCAGCAGTCTTGAAATTTCCAAACTTTTGAAGCGTGATCACCGAACAATCAAGCGTTTCATGGCAAATAGCCAACAGGGTCGCAAGAAGCGTGTTGGCCAAAAAAGGCGCAAAATAACTGCCCATGAATTGAGTAAAATCAAGTGTGAAGCTGCCAAGATGCCATTCGCCACCAGTTTTGCCATATTTCAGAGCTGCAACATTACTGGAGTATCAAAAAGCACAAGGTGTGTGATACTCAGGGTCATGGCCAAGGTAAGGAAGGCTGAAAAACGACCACCTTTGAACAAGAAACAAGATAAAACGTCAAGAATGGGCCAAGAAATTTCTTAACACAGATTTTCCAAAGGTTTTATAGACTGATGAAATGAGAGTGACTCTTGATGGGTCAGATGGATGGGCCAGAGGCTGGATTAGTAAAGGGTAGAGAGCTCCACTCCGACTCAGATGCCAGCAAGGTGGAGGTGGGGTACTGGTATGGGCTGGTATAATCAAAGATGAACTTGTGGGACCTTTTCGGGTTGAGGATGGAGTGAAGCTCAACTCCCAGACCTACTGCCAGTTTCTGGAAGACAACTTCTTCAAGCAGTGGTACAGGAAGAAGTCGGTATCGTTCAAGAAAAACATGATTTTCATGCAGGACAATCACATGCATCCAACTACTCCACAGCGTGGCTGGCCAGTAAAGGTCTCAAAGAAGAAAAAATAATGACATGGCCCCCTTTTTCACCTGATCTGAACCCCATAGAGAACCTGTGGTCCATCATAAAATGTGAGATCTACAGGGAGGGAAAACAGTACACCTCTCGGAACAGTGTCTGGGAGGCTGTGGTGGCTGCTGCACGCAATGTTGATCGAAAACAGATCAAGCAACTGACAGAATCTATGGATGGAAGGCTGTTGATTGTCATCATAAAGAAAGGTGGCTATATTGATCACTAATTTTTTAGTTTTTTGTTTTTGCATGTCAGAAATGTTTATTTCTAAATTTTGTGCACTGATATTGGTTTACCTGGTGAAAATAAAAAAGTGAGATGCGATTATATTTGTTTTTTACTAAGTTGCTTAATAATTCTGCACAGTAATAGTTACCTGCACAAACAGATATCCACCTAAGATAGCCAAATTGAAAAAAAACCCACTCCAACTTCCAAAAATATTAAGCTAGGATATTTATGAGTCTTTTGGGTTGATTGAGAACATAGTTGTTGATCAATAATAAAAATAATCCTCTAAAATACAACTTGCCTAATAATTCTGCACACAGTGTATTTATCAAAACATGATTTTATTGATTATTAAATAGTCAACCATTTGTAAAAAAATCATATTAGAAAGCCATGCTCATTAGCATAATCTCAAACAATGGGGAAATTCCCAAAAATAGTACAGAGGTATCAGTAAGGCTCACAACAATAATAGGCTTATTGGAAGACTTATGGGTAAAACATAGTGCTGTTACATAGTAGTTAGAGGGGAAAAAGATTGTTCAATAGCTTCAAACACCATGGTCTCACTACAGCAGTACATATCAATGTGAAAACATACTTGGGTTACACAAGGCAAATTTGCCAGCATAAGAAAACTCATAGTCATAATTGTAAGACCAAATTGATAGGGATCATCCAGAGACCATGTTACACATGGGTATCCTCTCCACCAGTGTAATAAACTAAACCCCAGCAGCAGATATAAGGTAATCAAATCAATCAAATGTGAATATATAATATATACCTAACTGCCTTGCTTCCATGCCAACAGTCTTATCCCATCCCAACGCACGTTTCGGTGCCAACAGGCACCTTTTTCAAGGGAAGTAAAGTAGACAAGTGTATGCATGATAGTGTTTCTCCTTAAGAATGCACTCCACAGCTGCCACCTGTGATCACCACACTGAATATCTCAGCGCATGCGTCCCAGTTCCCACATTGTATCATGCATGACATCCGGGCCACCGCAGCGCCGCACACAGGTCAAGGAGTGCACATCACATGACCCATTGTGTGCGCGCGCCACGTGAACCTCTGAGATCGCGCAGCAGTGAGAGAATACTGGGGCGCATGCACACATCCAGTATAATCATGTTAGAGTCCCGCAGTAGCATGACACACACTCTGTGCCCGTCTACTCCCAATATATCGGCCATAAAGGTGAATGCAACCAAGGTACCATGTATATTCAGTAATAAAGGGAAAGGTGGACTGGGGGGTAGGGAGGGGGTTGGAAAGTGGAGAAACAAAAGGGGAAAAGAGGGGCGGGGCAAGGGACAGATAGAGATTGGTAAAGGTTAATGAGATGGAGAATAGAACCACCAATGGTGTGTCAGCAGAGATCTCTTCCATCTATATATAATCACATAATATTCACTGTAATAACCACAGTAAAACATGTATACAATCCACCTAAATCAGAAAGATCATGACTCAGCTGTATCACCACCAAACTTAATCAATTGCACCTATTCCCTTACTGCATAAAGCATACAGAATAGAAAGATATTTCAATAACAATACACAAGTGTCTGAAAAATGTATGTATATATATCTTCACTTATAAACCTCAGTACAGTAAATGTCGTCGTCTGGCCAACCCACCTTTATGAGAAGGAAGCATCCAAACAGCTGAGGAATAGGGATACTTGTATATCTCTTAAGAACAATCCAGTGGTAGCATACTCTAGGGAATTACTTATTTTACTTGAGACGGCTGTTGAAAAGGGCATTATTCCTCAGCAGATTCTTGTGTGACTTTTGGCAACCCAACCTAAGATACCGACTTTTTATTTGTTGCCAAAAGTCCACAAGAGCCTGTTGGACCCGCCTGGGCGCTCTATTGTCTCTGGCATAGGGAGGCTATGTGATCTGGTCTGTAAGTTCATTGAACATTATTTATATCCAATTGTCGAGACCTTGCCCTCCTATGTCAGGGACACAAAGGACGTTTTGGCAAAAATTGATGGCATTCAGATGGAGTCTGACATATATTTGGTCATGGCTGATGTGGAGTCCCTTTATAAATGTATAAGGCACACGGATGGCCTTGAAACCAATAAATTCTTCCTGAGTGCAAGTAATCTTGATCCACCTAAGTGTGATCTCATCTTGGAGCTGTTACAGTTCATATTAACACACAATTTTTTTTTCTTTTTAAAGATAGATTTTTTCTCCAGAAACAAGGCACTGCCATGGGCGCGGCGTGCGTGCCGTCGTACGCAAACCTCTTTCTCGGGTTCTGGGAGAGGGATGTTTTTGGGGACGGCGCGCCCACCGCCTCCCATGTACAGTGCTGGTATTGTTACATTGATGATTTGTTAATAATTTGGAAGGGAACAGAGATTGCAATAGGGAAGTTTAAGTCATCTCTGAATCGCAATGGCTCCAACATTAGACTCATAGGTATCATAGACAACAAATTGACTTTCTTGACATCAAACTGATTGTGGCAGAAGATGGCTATATACACATGGATGTTTTTAGGAAGGAATCCTCTGTGAATTCCTTGCTGCATGCATCATCAGCTCATAACTCTGCCCCAATTAGCACTATTCCCACAGGTCAGTTCTTGCGAATGAAGAGGATTTGCTACTGAGACGCTAGATTTAAACAGCAGGCGGAGGACCTCAAAGAAAGGTTCTTAGCAAGCGGATATAGCAAGCGGTGTATTAATAGGGGATACGTGAGAGCTAAATATACCCACAGGTCTTGTTTACTCAATAATACAACGAAAGAAAAGAAGGAAGACAATTCCGTGCGATTCATTTCTACATATAATTCCCAGTGGTATACCATTCGCCAAATACTTGGGAGACACTGGCATGTATTGAAGACGGACTCCACGCTAGCCGTGACCGTATCAGACAGACCTAAATTAACAGCCAGGAGGAAGAAGAATATCAGAGACAGACTAGTCAGAAGTCACTATGTGGCTGACACTGTTCCCTTGTTCGGATCTAGCAGCCCCAGATGGTGTTTTTTTCCATGCGGCGACTGCCTAGCATGTAAGAATATGGTGAGGGCACGTGAATTCCACTAATCTGATGGGAGGAAACAGTTTCAGATTACTCATCATATTTCCTGCAGTTCTACACGCGTAATTTACTACGCTACGTGTGCGTGTAATTTAATTTACGTAGGACTCACCTCCCGTGAGTTACGGGTCCAACAAGGGCACATGTGCGAGACATCCTGGCCGCGAGAGAAGTTATGGACCCCACTGGATTAAAAACATTACCGAGAAATTTTAGATCTTTTCACAAATGTGACCCTACCTCATTTAAAGTACGAGGCATAGACCAGCTTCGATGCGGCATTAGGGGTGGTGATTTAAAACGTCTTCTAGCCCAAATGGAGTGTCGCTGGATGGTGACACTAGACTCTATGACACCAAATGGATTGAACGAGAAATTAAGCTTCTCCTCTTTTATTTAGTGTCCTCCCCTTTTCTGTTTGGTACCTCTTTATTTGATTTTAATTTGTCTTTTTCATTTGTTCATATTTTAGTTATTCGTGCTCCTTAGGTGAATATTTTGCCTTCTGTTGTTGATACATACCTTGTTGGAAACCGCCTGATCCTCTTGTGGACGTCTTCAAGTCTCAAATTATTATAACAACAGACGCAATCCAATATGAAGATGAATGTATTATTACAACATTATATTATGACACAGAGTGTTTATATGTGGGAGTTGTTGGCACTGGATCCTATATTGCGACTGCATATTGTTCCTGTGCATAAAAACTGCGCAGTGTTTTATATGAGGGGGGATTTATTGTAGTATGTCTGAGGTTGATAAGTGAAGAATAGATAGATATACATACATTTTTCAGACACTTGTGTACTGTTATTGAAATATCTTTCTATTCTGTATCTTGTATGTAGTAAGGGAATAGGTGCAATTGATTAAGTTTGGTGGTGATACAGCTGAGACATGATCTTTTTGATTTAGGTGGATTGTATACATGTTTTACTGTGGTTATTACAGTGAATATTATGTGAATATATATAGATGGAATAGATCTCTGCTGACACACCATTGGTGGTTCTATTCTCCACCTCATTAACCTTTACCTATCTCTATCTGTCCCTTTCCCCACCCCTCTTTTCCCCCTTTTTCCCTCCTCTCTCCAACCCCCTCCCCCCCAGTCCACGTTTCCCTTTATTTCTGAATATACATGGTACCTTGGTTTCATTCACCTTTATGGCCGATATATTTGGAGTAGTCGGGCACAAAGTGTGTGTCACGCTACTGCGGGACTCCAACATGATGATGCTGGATGTGCGCATGCGCCCCAGTATTCTCTCACTGCTGCGCGATCTCCGAGGTTCAGGCAGCGCGCACACACAACCGGTCATGTGATGTGCACTCCTTGACCAGTGTGCGGTGCCGCGGTGGCCCGCATGTCGTGCATGATACACTGTGCGAACTGGGACGCATGCGCCGAGATATTCAGCGTGGTGATCACAGGTGGCAGCTGTGGAGTGCATTCATAAGGAGCAACACTATCATGCATACTCTAGTCTACTTTACTTCCCTTGAAAAAGGTGCCTGTCGGCACCGAAACGTGCGTTGGGATGGGATAAGACTGTTGGCGTGGAAGCCAGGCAGTTAGGTATATATTATATATTCACATTTGATTGATTTGAATATCTTATATCTGCTGCTTGGGGTTTAGTTTATTTCCCTGGTGGAGAGGATACCTATGTGTAACATAATCTCTGGATGATCCCTATCAATATGGTCTTACAATTATGACTATGAGATTTCTTATGCTGGCAAATTTGCCTTGTGTAACCCAAGTATGTTTTCACATTGATATGTACTGCTGTAGTGAGACCATGGTGTTTGAAGCTATTGAACATCTTTTTCCCCTCTAACCACTATGTAACAGCACTATGTTTTACCCATAAATCTTCCAACAAGCCTATTATTGTTGTGAGCCTTACTGATACCTCTGTACTATTTTTGGGAATTTCCCCATTGTTTGGGCTTATGCTAATGAGCATGGCTTTCTAATATGTTTTTTAGATATGGTTGTCTATTTAATAATCAATAAAATCATGCTTTGATAAATATATGCGTCTTTGACCTCCTATGACTCTTAGTAGTTCTTTGTAGGTTTTATTTTTATGAATTATGTAATAATCCTAACCCTGAATCGTGCACTATTCTGAATATATGTAATTTTCTTATTTAGCTGTGTCTTTGGATTGTGCTCAGTAAAGGTTTATACATATGATCCATTGGGATATATTATGTTATTACTATATATTGCTTTGCCATATATTACTTTATTACTGTATATCTTGGAGACCTACATTTTAGTGTAGGTCATGTGGTCTTGTTTGCTCTGTAGGCGTAGATTAATTGAAATTAATAAAAAAATATGGGTGATTCATTAACTTTAATGTGATTTATTTGAATGGTGTAATGTTTGCAGTGGTCATGCTGGCGTTGACCTGCTGACGTTGTCATTAGTTCATTAGTTGGGGATACATGCTTTCATATAAGCTTTTACTTTAATAAACCCATTCCATCTCATGTCATACACAGTAATACATAGTAATACATAATACAATCTCAAGGTTATTTTGCATATTTCTAATTTACAGTTATATTGTTGAAACTAATGATTTGATAAATGATCTAAATAAACACTGACTATAGTAAAAAATATTTAATTTTAACATGTATTTACAGTAAATTATTTATATTTTCATTTTATTGGTAGATTTTTCCTCTAAGTTATTTAAATATACTTGAATAAATATTCTTGATTTTTGCATACCCATCTTCCCATTCAGGTTATTCTTAGGCTTGATGTATTTGTTTACTGCACAAAACATATACAGATTTTTTGTATTGTACTGTTGTATAGAAAGGGATAGCCCACTTTTTTCTAATCTGTATGGCCACAAATAATAATGTAAATAAAAATGTTGTGAGGACAAAGACTGCCACTCGTTTTTTTTCCGCACATAGAGGATAATAGAATGGAGGATAGGTGTCTGAATGACCATGCTGCTGCAGGAAAGGATCCACACTTGGTAGTTCATGCAAGTAGTTTTGTTATTACGCATTTCAGGATCAGATAAAAGTCTTTTATCTATAGTCTGTACCAGAAGAAAGGCTCCGTCCGAGCCTGAAACACGTAATAATAAAACTACTTGCTTGAACTACCGAGTGTGTTTATGTATTGGCTTTGACTGAGCACTCCGCCTCTAGGTCACAGGAGGTTTTATTTGCAGCAGGAACTTGCTTTCCCATACACAAGAAAATTTTTGTCTCTTAGAGAGGAGTTCACATTGGCAGGGTCCTGGTATGACGGGAATTGCCTTATCATGGCTACCAGGTACACATGAATTGGCTAATTTATGCGCTAAGATTTCTCAGTTATTTCTATTTTCTAGAGCAGTAATGCTATTCAAATTTCATATATTTCATGTTCGCATACTTAGCGTTGCAGAGTGCTACTTTGTTTGTTAGTTGAAGATAATGACAGTCAGCAATCTGGTAAACACTGCGAACAGGATTATCTTGTGTTTACTTGTATGTTTCCTTTCTATGATTAGTGTTTCAGGAAGGATTTTGTCAGATCAGTGACAACAGTCGTCAGTTTTATAGCTAGGTTCACACATGCTGCTCTGTTGCTGTTTAGTCACAGCTTTTAATATAGATTTTTTCTTACCATTACAGGAAAATATTTGTACTTGGAAACATAGACTAATGATCTGCATATTAGTTGTCAATCCAAAAGCACCTTGAGCTAAGAATGGGATGAATAAAATCTTCTCCATGTTGACGTAAAAGGACACCTCAAGGACTTATTTTTTTCTATGTTGGGGTAAAAGCTCTTTACTATAAAGTACTGGAACAGAAGCCACACGCACATTATATTTATAAACTCAGTTTAAAGTTATTAGTTTGTATATTTAGCACATTACCTAGGACAAATCAGACATATAAAATCCAAGCCCATTTTTTATTCTGATTAGGTGCGATAAAGAAAAAAATATCAATCTTTCACAAGCTTCTACACCTAGCTTTTGCTTTACATGCCTCTTCTTAATGCAGCAGGCTATCTCATTAAGAAGAACCCACTTTAAATAAGTTTGTATGGGGGATGTGATACATTTTGACCCAGAGCTGCATAATACAGCACAGTGAAAGATAAAGAAAATTGCTGTCATAAGGAATTTGCAAGTTTAAAATGATGGACCTGTGCAGTCACAATAGCTTACACACTGGAATGCATCTGTAAGACAGGTCTCCACATCTATTTAAATATATTAAATGCATGAGATAAATATACCGTATACGATGAGTAAAATTGGGTACCAGGAGCATACATAAAGAAACCATAAAAGCTGTGCACTTCATATAGGAAATTTGCAAATATTCTGACAAGGAAGACTTTAAAATAATATAAAGCACTTTGAAGGAAGTCTATCATAGTCATTGCTCTGATTCAATTTCATTTTCTTTACATCTGCTGGGGTCTTTAATTTTTCTATTTCAAGGTTTAAAATGTACTTTCTTTTTGGTAATCATCTACTTACACAGATATCTGTACATTTACACATGTGCATTTTCGTCGTGCAGAGATCATCTCTTGTATGGGGTGCCTATCTTCTTTAGCGTGTTGTCTGCAGAAACGTACACTACTTCTGCTGCAGGACAGCATCAAGAAAATTCAGAGTAGAAGAGGATCAGGGAGCAAGAAGAGTTAAGCCAGTGACCATGCCAATCCTTTTCTACTATCCACTGATAAGCGCTTCAAAGAGGGAACTCATAAGCTATTGTCTTCTGAGTGAGATGCATGCACTGAAAACAATAGTTAGTGTATTGCCTCAAGTTTTTTTTATTTTTTATCTGTAAAAATGCACCCCCTTCCTAACTGTTGTAAGCTTTTACGTCACCCGTGACCCCTGGAAAAGGTCAGGGTTGACATCCTGCTTCTTTGTTCGTGATGAAGGGGACGGACTGTTCCTGAAACGCGTAGTCCATTAAAGTATCCGATCTTTCGTGATCTGGTTAGTTTCCTCCATTACAGAGTCCAAAGGATGCCGCATATTTTTTCCAGTTTACTTCATTCTCATGGTTTAGCTCCCTGCTGAGGGCATTTGGAGCCTGCAGTCGGTGCAGCAGTATTTGGGTTGCGATCTTTGTGCTGTTCCCAGTGTTGTGCCCAAGTGCACAAGTGATCCTCTCCAGCGTTCATGAAGATGCATCCTTAGGCTCCCGGCTCCGGCTATTGAGTGCCGCAGAGCGCATGCACCGGCCAACATCCAGTCTGATGGCATAAACTCGACTACAGCGCATGCGCTGCCTTCAGCTTGGGTGCCTCCTCCGAGCTTGAGCTCCTTGGGATTCAAGCGCCAGCCAGCAACCACCACCAGTAAAATTACTTTGTGTCAGAAACTGCACGTTTTATGTAATGTCTATATATAGATACATGATGATGTTACTGTGACATCATCATATATTTATTTATAGTCTTGACATTACATAAGACATGCAGTCAGCACTGCAGCATCTTACAGGAAACCCTGGCCCTGTCTGTGTGGAATGGCTGAGAAGGAAGGGGCAGTGATGTTGTTGACAGTCTGCTGATCCATAAGAGGGCTATATATATTGTAATGTGGCCCCTTCTCCTGGAACTGACCACCCAGTGGTGCCCATCATCGTCTCCACTATGTGGGGTCACTGGGTGAGTTACTGCCATGGCTCCGGTCAGCACTGCAGTATAAACAGCAAGCCCTGTGAGAAATGGCAGAGAAGTAAGGGGCAGCGATGTTGGTGATGATGGTGACAGTTTGCTGATACAGAGGAGGGGTATAGTGTAATGTGGCTCCTTCTCCTGGCACTGACCACCCAGTGTTTCCCATCTCCAATATGTAGGGTCACTGGGTTAGTTTCTGCCTTGTCTCCTGTCATGTCACTCATGTAATGTAAGAAGTAAGTGAAATCTTTGGCCTTGTACTATACCTATATTTCTCTGCCATATTTGTGCATCAAGAATTGTGGCATTTGTTAAAGGGGCCCACTGAGACTCTTTCGCCCGGGGCCCACAAAAACCTGGAGCCTGCCCTGTGTCCTGGGACAGATCACATTCAGAAGGGCTCATTCCGTCAGATTAACTTGTCCACAGCTAATTTGTTTCATCATGTTCCAGACAGAGGACATGGCTCCCTGTTAGAACTAAGGGCTATTACAGATGTAGTGGCTACATGTCACACCCCTTTATAGAAATGGTCCCTAGTGAATCAGAGCATGGGTAAATAGTTTGCAGTTAATGCATTTATCAACTGCAAAGCAAAAGGGATTATCTAAAAAGCGACATACCAATATACCAATATTAGCTATTGAACCTGTTCTACGCCCGGGTGGCGAGCATTTTTATTGGTATATGGTCTCCCATGCTGGTATGTGCTGCCACCCTCCTGGTATTTGTGCTGCCCCCATCCTGTCTCCACCATCCTATCCTGGTATGCATGGCACCCCTCACCCCCAATCTTGGTATGCATTGCACCCCTCACCCCCCAATCCTGGTATGCATGGCACCGCTCATCCAAAATCCTGGAATGCGTGGCACCCCTCATCCCCAATCCTGGAATGCGTGGCCCTCTCATCCCCAATCCTGGTATGCATGGTACCCCTCATCCCTATCCTGGTATGTGTGGCACCGCTCACCCTCAATCCGGGTATGCGTGGTACTCCTCATTCCTATCTTGGTATGCATGGCACTCCTCATCCCCAATCCTGGTATGCGTGGTACTCCTCATCCCTATCCTGGTATACATGGCACCCCTTGCCCCAAATACTGGTATGTGTGGTACTTCTCACCCCTATCCTGGTATGCATGTCACCCCTCACCCCCAATCCCGGTATGCATAGCACCCTTCACCCGCAATCCCGGTATGCATGGCACCCCTCACCCCCTATCCCGGTATGCATGGCACCCCTCACCCCCAATCCTGGTATGCATGGCACCCCTCACCCCCAATCCCAATATGCATGGCATCCCTCATCCCCAATCCCAGCATGCATGGCACCCCTCATCCTTATCCTGGTATGCATGGTGCCCCGCATTCCTTTCTTGGTATGTATGGTACCCCTCATCCCTATTCTGGTATGCATGGCACCCCTCACCCCCCAATCCTGATATGTGTGGTACCCCTCACCCCCAATCCTGGTATGCATGGTCCCCTCACCCCCCAATCCTGGTATGCATGGTCCCCACAACCCCCAATCCTGGTATGCATTGTACGCCTCATCCTGCTATGCATGGTACCCCTCACCCCCTAATCCTGGTATGTGTGGTACCCCTCACCCCCAATCCTGGTATGCATGGTCCCCTCACCCCCCAATTCTGGTATGTGTGGCCCCCTCCTCCCTTTCACGCTGTACACTCATACAAAAAAATAAACATTTATACTCACCTTTCTTCCCTGTGCTCCTGCGCTGCTGTGTCCTGTTCTGCCGGAGGTCAGGGGAGGAGTGCAGTGCCAGAGCACCGCGCTGTCCAGTGCCTTTTTGCTGAAGACACACTGCAAATGTGTCTTCAGTAAAATGGTGCGGGATAGCGCTATGCGCATGCGCTTCTCCAACGCCTCACATCTGCCCCGGTCTCTGGCAAAGAGAGGCGCCGCAGCAACACTCCTCCCGTTCAGGTAAGTATCTAAGTATGGCGCCAGAGTTCGCGGTATGCGTTCAGTGTCTAAGCATACTGCGATCTCCGGCGCCATACACTCCTCTTACCTGTAACGTCTGAATGCGTGCTTCTGTCTGGAGCCAGACTGCGCGTCACGCATGCGCAGTCTATAAAGGCTTCAGACAGAGACACTCATCCCCCATTATATTAGATGGCAATAAGTATGTCTGTAAAACGATATGTGAATTTTGCTGGAGAATAGGAGGTCACCCGGACAAAATAAACAGCCAAACATAGATAAATTCCTAACAAATTCATAGCAAAAGTCTTAATTGGGTCCCAACCCATTCCACACAAAAAATAATAAAAATTTGATGTGGTCTCAGTGCTTAGACACAGTCACAGAAGGGACAACTTTTGAAGACAGGGAGAGGGACATGTACTGCGTCAATTACACAGTAAGTGTGCCCCAAGTGTAGCCATTCTAACTCTACTCACCCAGTACGATACCCCTTCCATAGAGTATGATGCACCCCAAAATACTCCCTATGGGAGTTATGAGAATTGTATTGTAATTGGTGTGCGTAAAGGCATAATGGTTTCAGTAGTGATACAATTACTGTGTATGTCAGGCAATATATGCCTCTCGCCGTGTCTTTAAAAGTTGAGAGGTATCCCCTTCTGTAACTGTGTCTATGTGCCGTGACCACGCCAAAATATTAGTTTTTTAGGAGACCCAAATATACAGTATGACAGCACCCAGAGCACCCCTATGCATAGTATAATGGGCTTCGAAGCTCCCCTATATACAATAAGACACTAACACAGCTTCCTATACACAATATTATGACACAGCAGCTCTCTATTTATAGTATAATTCCCCTACAGGTCTCTATACACAGTATGCTAGCCCCACATCCCACAATATACCATATGATGTCCCCCTCAGTTCCCTATTAGTGATGAGAGAGCGTGCTCGCCACTATTCGCTACTCGCCTGAGCATCACAGTGCTCGAGATGCTACGTGCTCGGTGAGTAATTTTGAAATGCTCGGGCGGGAGCTCGAGTCCCCAACCCGCATGTTGGGCGCATTTTAGGTAGCTAACATGAAGGGATTGTCTGACTGTCACTGTAATGCCGTAGCCATGTTGCCTGTGGCATTACAGTGATTGGCTGGCTGCATAGCGTCATCGTGTCTATATAAGACCTAGGACCCTATGCTCGTCACAGTCTACCGGTCAAAGACACAGAGTAGGGAGAGCTGCAGTTGAGCGAGAGAGAATTGACGCTTATTTTAAACAGAGATTCCACACCACTATTGGAAATCTACTCTAACAGTCCTTCTAAGGACTAATTCTGAAGAAAATATTAATCCTACTGATAGCACTAGCTAGGCAGAGTTTGTGGAGAGCTAGTATTGTACAGAATAGGGTCCATTGCACATTCTCTCTGCTGCTGGAACTCCTATCAATAGCCCTAGATATCAGGGCTAATAATATTCTTTTTGCTCTTAATCCTGCTAATTTTGGTGAAAAGCAATATATTACACCATTTTACTGCTCCATTTGCTTGTTAGCAGCATACTGACAGATTTGGTTGATTTGAATAACATTGCTGTATTGTGGAAGCAGAGAAACTTGTCCTCCATCATTTGAGGTGGTCAAATAAGATTGCAGTATTTATCCTTTTTTTTTGCACGCTGCAAAAGATTATGCTACATTTACAGTCAGCTACTTTATGATGATAAAGGACAACATCTGCAAGTAGTTTGTATGTTCTCCCCCGTGTTTGCGGGGGTTTCCTCCTGGTTCTCCTATTATCTCCTCAGTAAAAAAGCAGCCATACAGGAGTGTTCACAATTCAAAAACTTAGGGCCTGACACCACCATTTTCGTGGCCAACAGATTAGAGATGGTGGATTTCCACCTCTTAGCTTTGTCATGTGTGGGAGGAAACAATCTTTTACGTGACCACAACTGTGGGACCGAGAGCTGGCTGCAGTTCTGAGAGAGGGTGGAGTACAGTGAAACGGACAGACTGCTGGACCATGAGTGAGGTGCAGGGGGACATGAATGCATGTGTTATGATGTGCAACAAGTACTAAGGAAAGATAAGGGAAAACTGTCCCTACAGTAAAACTAAGCGGAATCCCTACGATGTAGCGGGCAACCTGTTCCTAGCGAACAGACCCGCCTTAGTCCTCGGCTAGTCTGAACGAAGACCTATAGCATAAGGGGAGGGGTCCCTAAAAGAACTAAGGACTGGGACAAAAATGGGACACCTCCTAAACAGAAAAGCTGTTGCAGAACACAAAAAGACAAACTGACAAAAAAGTACTAGAGGTCCCAGAAGGACAAAACGAACTGACAGAGAAAGGCACAGAAGCACCTGGCTAGAGAAACAGTCAAACACTGAAGTCCAGCACAGCCAAAAGGGCGGAGCTGGAATATAAAGGCAGATGGTCACGTGACCGCAAAACACAAGATGGAAAAAACAAACAGGAGGGTTCTAACAGTACCCCCTCTTTTATGAGGATCCTCCGGATCCTCCAGGCCCAGGCCTATCCGGAAACCTCTTGTGGAAAGCTTTAACAAGCCTAGGAGCAGAGACATCATCCGTCTTTACCCAGGAGTTGTCTTTGGGACCGAAACCCTTCCAGGGGACAAGATACTGTAATCTCCCTCTATGCCATCTAGAATTCAAGATATGATAAATTTCATATTCGCCATCTTTCACCACAGGAGGAACTGAGACAGTGGCATCCCTATCAGATACATCAGCCTTTTTCAAAAAGGAAACATGAAACACAGGATTAATCTTCCAGGAAATAGGGACATCCAACCTAACAGCAGACGGGTTAACAACCTGAAGCACTTTAAATGGACCCACAAACTTAGGACCCAGTTTTCTAGAGGGAATCCTCAACCGCAGGTTCTTTGAGGACAACCAAACCATGGCACCCACAGTAAACAAAACCTCCTTACGTTTCCTGTCAAAATGCTTCTTGGACTTCTTGTTAGCCTCTTGCAGGTTGCAAGGTACATTAGTCCAAACTCTCTCCAAATCACCAGAAAAATTCTCCTCCTCCGGCACCGCCGACCCAAATTTGGAGAGCGAACCAAAAGACAGATGTCTCCCAGTACAACAAAAAAAAGGAGTACACCCAGCAGAGGAGGATGTATGATTGTTAAGAGCAAATTCTGCGAGAGGCAGAAACTCAGACCACACCTCTTGATTGTCCGCCACAAAACAACGCAAGAACTGTTCAACATCCTGGTTCTTTCTTTCAGTCTGTCCATTAGACTCAGGATGATACCCAGATGAAAATGACAAATGGACTCCCAACCTGTCACAAAAAGCGCGCCAAAAGCGAGCCACAAACTGAGGTCCTCTATGAGAAACAATAGCCGTGGGAACGCCATGGAGCTTGACAATCTCCTTAACAAACGCCTTAGCAAGTGTTTTGGCACAGGGCAACTTAATGAATGAAATCAAATGACACATCTTACTAAAACAGTCCACGACCGCCCAGATAACAGTAAAACCCTTGGATACAGGAAGATCAGTAATAAAATCCATTGTGAGATGCGTCCAAGGCACACTAGGAACCTCCAGAGGGCAAAGCAACCCCGCAGCAGGAGTATGTGAAGCCTTTGACCTAGCACACACAGTACATTGACGCACCCACTTGATGACTTCCTTTTGCCATCCAGGCCACCAAAAACTGCGACTGATAAGTCTCATAGTCTCAGAAATTCCTGGATGACCTGCCAAACGAGACTCATGACACTCCACAAACAAATCTCTCCTAAAGGCTCTAGGCACGAACAACCTCCCATGGGGAGTGTTAGATGGAGCATCATCTTGAGCATTCAGAATCCCATTCTCCAAAATGGAGTCCAATGCCGCCACCACAACTCCTTTCTGTAAACTGCTCTCCACCTCCTTGGCACCGACCGTAGGAGAGAAGCTGCCAGATAAAGCATCGGCTTTAACATTCTTAGTACCAGGGATATAGGTAACAGAAAAATGAAACCGAGAAAAAAAAAGTGCCCACCTAGATTGACGGGCATTCAAGCGCTTGGCAGCATCCAGATAGATCAAATTCTTATGATCAGTGAAGACCTGAATAGGAAATCTAGCGCCTTCCAAAACATGACGCTGTTATGATAGGCTACAAGCACTAAGGAAAGACAGGAGATCTGTCCCTACAATAGAACTAAGCTAGATCCCTACGATGTAACGGGGAACCTAATCCTGCGATCAGACCCGCTAAAGTCCTCAGCTAGTCTGAACGAAGACCCATAGATGTGAGGGAGGGATCCCTACAAGAACTAGGGACTGGGAGAAAAGATGGACACCTCCTAGCAGAAATTGTAGCAGTAAAAAGACAAACACACAACATAGAACATAAAGGTCAAAAGACCTAGCTAAACTGACTGAGAAAGGTTACAAAGCACATGGCCAGCTTAAGAGTAGAAATTACAATGAAGTCCAGCATGGCCAGAAGGGCAGAGCAGGATTAAATAGGCAAAAAGGTCATGTTACCAGCAAAATAGAAAAAACCTAACAGGAGAGTTCTAACAGACGCCAATGTTCAAACGCGAGTTTAATAGCCAGCAACACCCGATTTACAACATCATAATTCAGTTCAGTTTCCAAAAAATTTTTCAAAAAGAAGGCACAAGGATGTACTCCATCCTTGTTCTCATGAGACAAAACTGCTCCGACCCCCACCGATGAAGCATCGACTAGTGTTGAGCCACCCCCATAGTGTTCGAGTTCGGTTCGGTTCGTCGAACACCTTCGAACACCATTAAAACCAATGGCAGGCAAACAAAAACACATAGAAACACATAGAAAACACCTTCAAATGTGTCCAAAAGCTGACAAACTGCTCAGAAGACACAACTAACAAATGGAAAAGTGACAAGTACATGTGAAAAGAAAAGAGGTGGAGGAGTAAAAGGAGGGGGAGACACAGATATAGGCATGTCATGCCCTTCTAAAACCCAAAAAGTGCGAAGCCGACACGGCAAGCCCGTTCCTGCCCATACGACCTCCGTGTCGCCGGCTTTGTGCCAGAGCGGCGGTGGACCCTGACGGCCAGCCCCCCTCTCCCAATACTGGTGCCTGTCCGCTGGTGGGTCA
Source organism: Phyllobates terribilis (assembly GCF_046119375.1). Classification (NCBI taxonomy): domain Eukaryota; kingdom Metazoa; phylum Chordata; class Amphibia; order Anura; family Dendrobatidae; genus Phyllobates; species Phyllobates terribilis. The sequence continues at coordinate 292,872,137 of NW_027362769.1, forward strand.
AGCGAGCCCCCCTGCGGTGGAGGCAGGTCTAATCTTTTTAATTTAAATTGTCTCTCTAATTTGAATGAGTACACTTTAAATCCTTTTACAAGGATCTATTGGAGGGCAAGTCTCATGACAGCAGCCGCGAAATTCCAGCTCCAGTAGCGTCCACTAAAGCTGCTGCAGTTAAAAAGCTTTTATAAGGATCGAGCTCGGCGGTCCACCGCAAGGCGTCCTACCGCCAGTCCCAGCCCCTATGCCTTGGGGTGCCTCCCCGATGCTCTTCACTGAGTGTCCCGGGGGCCCGAACCATTTCCTTTGAAAAAATTAAGTGTCCAAACTACAGGTGGTGTAGCTTGCTTAACAGCTGGGATAATCCGCTGACTAGCAGACACTGCTACAAGGCACAAAGTATTTCCTGGGCTAGATGCAGTTAAAATTTGTAATTAGATACTCTTGTTGGATGCTGAGAAAGCATTCCATAGAGTCTCCTGGCACACCATATATTATTCTCTTAAAAAGCGTGGGGTAGGGGTCTAGGGGACCCTTTTATAGGCAAAATCACGGCCCTGTATCGCAATACGTCACCTAGGCTGAAGATAAATGGAACATTTTCATCACCTTTCATAATCACCAATGGGACAAGGCTGGGATGTCCTCTGTCCCCTCTCTTATACATCCTAGTGACGGAGCACCTGCTCTCATCAATTCGTCATAACCCCAATATTAGGTGGATGAGGTGGGAGACGCCGAGTACAAGTGCTCTGCATTTGCTGATGATGTCCTAGTAGATATCACTCAATCACATATATCCATTCCTGCTGTTATGGCTGAAATAGATCACTTTGTTACATGGTCAAATTTTAAAATCAATGCAGCGAAGTCTGAGGCCCTCGATGTCTCCCTCCCCAAATCCATACAGGATTCCATCCAGTCTAACTTTCCCTTTGCCTGGCCCTCCCAGGGTATCAAATACTTAGGAATTCCTATTCATAGAGACCTCTCCCGTCTATATTATCTTAATTTTAGGCCCTTTATTGAACAACTCCATACAGACCACGGTTGCCAAGTTAGAACTATAAGATTCGCTACGTGAACCACTGGTGTTTTGTGGAAAAGCACATGTACACTGTGTTCCAAATTATTATGCAAAAAGTGCTTAGGAGTGAAAAGGTAAGAATTTTTTTGTTCGTCAGTTAAACTCATTGATGGTGATGTGTGTCAGGGCTCTTTATATCACTGTAAGCAATTGCAGACACCTGTGCTAATTAGTTTGGCAGGTGTGTCCAATGAAAGGCAAGACTACTTAAGAAGGCTGTCCCACATTATTAAGCAGCCTACATTTTCTGCCAAAATGGGAAAGAAAAAGGATGTGTCGGCTGCTGAGAAGCAACAAATTGTGGAGTGTTTAGGTCAAGGCATGACTACAATCAACATTGCCAAGACACTTCATCCTGATCATCGCACAATCAAGAAGTATGTAGCTGATTCACAGTACACACGTGTGCGTGCTGATAAGGGAATATTGAGGACTCTTTCCTACAGGCAATTACGTCAGGTTAAAAGAGCAGCGGCAAAAAAGCCTTGTCATAGCAGCAGACAAGTTTTTGAAGCTGCTGGTGCCTCCAACGTCCCCCGAGCAACAAGATGCAGGGTCCTTCAGAGGTTTGCAGCTGTGCGTAAGCCATCCTGTCGACCTCCTCTATCCACTGCACACAAGCAGAAACGGCTCCAGTGGGCCAAACAATACTGGTTGATAGACACCCCATGCAATCACTGCTATGGCGCCAACAAGGAGGAGGTGGAGTAATGTTTTGGGCTGGAATCATGGGGAGAGAGATTGTCGGCCCTTTTAGGATCCCTGAAGGGGTAAAGATGAACTCCATAATGTATGTAGAGTTTCTCAAACAGCACTTCCTGCCAGGGTTCAAGAAGAAGAACTGTGTATTCCGCAGCAAGATAATTTTCATGCATGATAATGCACCATCTCATGCTGCACATAACACATCTGCATCTCTGGCAGATATGGGCATAAACGGGGACAAACTTATGGTGTGACCCCCATGCTCCCCTGACCTCAACCCCATTGATAACCTCTGGAGCATCATCAAAAGGAGTGTCTATGATGGCGGGAGTCAATTCACATCTAAGCAACAGCTCTGGGAGGGTATTCTGTCCTCATACAAAACAGTTGAAGCAGAAACCATCCAAAACCTGATAAATTCAATGGACGAGAGAGTTCAGAAGCTCCTTTCAAAGAAGGGGTCCTATGTGCAAATGAAACATCACCTAGCATATTGTTTTGAGTTGAAAACTGTTTGATTTCAGTTTCTAATAACCTGCTAATGCTTATAATTTCAAAAATGACCATTTTTTTGTTCTTTATTAAAATGAAAAGGTTGATCGAAGAGTGTGGGAGATCTAAGAGTGTGGCAACCCAGTAGTCAGGATTACTTCGAATTCTGACAATCTGAGGGTCATGTTGCAGGTAGTGCAGCAAGAAGGCACTCATGTGTCTTGCGCATCTAGGAGCCCCAAAATTATTTTCCGGGCTAGATGCAGCTAAAAATTATTATTAATTTGAAAGCTGGTGGAGCTTAGTATAGATGGCCTAATAGAATCAGTACTGCAAACTGCTACAAAGCCCAAATTATTTTCCAGCCAAGATACAGATAAACATGATTAGTAATTTTAAATCTGGTGGAGTTTAGTATAGATGGCCTAATAGAATCAGTACTGCACAGTGCTATAAGGCCCAAATTATTTTCCAACCAAGATACAGATAAACTTGATTAGTAATTTTAAATCTGGTGGAGTTTAGTATAGATGGCCTAATAGAATCAGTACTGCACAGTGCTATAAGGCCCAAATTATTTTCCAGCCAAGATACAGATAAACATGATTAGTAATTTGAAAGCTTAAAACGGTTGGTGAGGTGATTTTAACAAATCATCAAGCTTTTACTCTCCCCAGGAAGACACAGGGGTAAAAAAGTCATTTCGGATCCATGATTTGTTCATCTTTATGAACGTGAGTCTTTCTACATTATCAGTGGAGAGCCTCGTGCGCTTATCTGTCAGCACACCACCAGCAGCGCTGAACACACGTTCAGACAGAACGCTGGCTGCGGGGCATGACAAGATCTCCAAGGCGTAAGTGGCGAGCTCCGGCCATTTATCCAGATTTGAAGCCCAAAAAGAGCAAGAGTCCAGTGACACAGTCATGGCTTCATTGTTTACTTGGAGATACTCCTGTACCATTGTCTCTAGGCGTTTACTATGTGTCAGACTTCTTGTCTCCTGTGGCCTTGCAAAGGATGGGCTAAAAAAGTTTTGAAATGATTCCGCAAAATTGATGTTACCAGCAGATACTGTGTTTCTGTTACGTTTTGAGTGCTGAACACTCGACGGTCCCACGGTTGGCAAGTTGGAACTGTGAGATTCACTACGTGCACCACTAGTGTTTTGGGGAAAAGCACATGTAAGATTCTGCCACAGTTTCTGCTGATACTCCTGCATGCGTGCATCTCTTTCTATACCAGGAATAATTTCTGCAAATTTACTTTTGTACCGGGGATCTAACAGTGTGGCAACCCAGTAGTCAGGATTATTTCTAATTCTCACAATTCGAGGGTCATGTTGCAGGTAGTGCAGCAAGAAGGCACTCATGTGTCTTGCGCATCCAGGAGCACCAAGTCCCTGTTGTGCTGGTGGCGGGGTAACAATCATGCTTCCTTCCTCTGTCCTCTCCCCCCAACCTCACACAACAGAAATGTGATCAAGGTCTCCCTCATCTGATGAGTCTTCCATCAGTTCGTCCTCCACTTCTTCCTGGGCTCCTGCACCTTCCTCACTAATTTGGCTGCTACCATGCGCCCTGATAAAACCATCTCCCCCACCCTCACATGCCTGCCGCCTTGGTGCTGCCGACTGTCTGGACCTTGCAGATGTTAGCCCTTCCGCATACAACTCCTCCTCCTCTACTTCCTCCACCTCCTCTTGTGCCACCACCTGACTCCGAATTCTGTTTAACATGTGCTCCAGCATGTAAATCACCGGAATAGTCATGCTGATAATGGCATCGTCAGCACTAAACATCTTTGTCGCCATTTCAAAACTGTGCAGAAGGGTGCATAGGTCCCTGATCTGAGACCACTCCTCCAGCGTGATTTTCCCCACCTCTGGATCTCGTTGGCCCAGGCTATACGTCACAACGTATTGCACCAGGGCTTGTCGGTGCTGCCGCAGTTGCTGCAACATGTGCAGAGTTGAATTTCACCGGGTAGGCACATCGCATTTTAGCCGGTGAAGTGGCAGGCCCAACGACGTCTGTAGAGATGTTAGTCGCTGAGCTGCGGGATGCAAACGGCGGAAGTGAGCACACAGCGACCGTGCAATCTGCAGAAGGCCATCTAGTCCGGGATAGTGGGCTAAAAATTGCTGGACCACCAGGTTCAACACGTGAGCCATACAAGGCTCGTGTGTGACATTGCCCCGGTGAAGGGCCGCACCCAGGTTTGCAGCATTGTCGCACACGGTCTTCCCTGGTTTCAGGTCCAGTGGAGACAACCATTCATGAAACTGGTTCTCCAGAGCTGACCACAACTCCTCAGCTGTGTGACTCACTTTTCCCAGACATTTCAAAGTAAAAACCGCCTGATGACATTGAGCCCTGCTGCCAGCATAGTAAGGAGGTGTGCAGGATCCCTTCGGCGCAGTTAGAAAGCTTGTGGCATGACCTGCTTTGGGTGCAGGTGGAGGACGGAGAGGAGGTTGAGGAGGCAGAAGCAGTGGAGGAACTTTGAGATAAAGAGGATTGACGCACAACTAGTGGGGACAGCAAGACTTGGACAGCAGCCCCTTGTCCTGCTGTCAAGATAGTTACCCAGTGCCCAGTCAGCGACATGTAATGCCCCTGTCCATGCCTACTTGTCCAAGTGTCTGTGGTGAAATGCACCCTGTCGCACACAGAGTTTCTCAAAGAAGTGGTGATGTTATGTTCGACATGCTGGTGGAGCGCAGGCACACCTTTCTTTGAGAAGCAGTGCCGACTGGGCATCTGGTACTGGGGCACTGCGACGGACATAAGGTCTCGAAAATCCTCTGTGTCCGCCAGGCAGAAAGGAAGCCTTTCTGTAGCCAAGAGTTTGCAGATGGTGAAATTCAACCTCTTAGCTTTCTCATGGCTAGGAGGAAATGGTCTTCTACTTGTCCACATCTGAGGGACCGAGGGCTGGCTGTTGTGCTTAGACGGGGCTGAGAAGGGTGTCCCCGGCAAACTTCCGGTCTGGGAGGAAGATGCAAGCGGACATGTTAGGTTGCCTTGATCCAAAGGTGATGCTATCGATGTCGGACAGCGCTGAACACCAGCTGGTGTTTCCACCTCCAAAGAAATTGATGAACTGCCCATTCCCGCTGGCTGTTGCGGGTAAAGAGGTGGCAGTTCTGCATCCCAAAATAGGTGTGCCTGCTGTCCCCCCAGTCACAGAGGATGAAGAGGCCGCGGATGCACAAGATGTGGAAGACGGTGGTTGGCCCGGCCGGCTAGGCCGCATTGTAGCACAGTGAGCTTCCCACTGCAACTTATGCTTCATATCCATTTGCCGGTTCATGCATGAAGTACTCAAACTATGTATTTTTTGGCCTCTACTTAGCTTTTGCTGACAAATGTTACAGATAACACGAGTTGGGTCATCTTTATCGATCTAAAAAATTGCCCAGGCTATGCAAGGCTTAGCACCCATGCGACCTGAAGAGCCACCACGACTTGTGGTGAGAGGCAGAGTTGTGTTTGAGGATGCAGTTGTTGACGTGCTTCCAGTACTATGTCTCTGTCCAGGAAGGCGCAACCTGACCTCCTCGTCACTAGCATTCTCCTCCACCTCCTCTGCTGACCTCATCTCTTGGCTGACTGTGGGTTGACAGTAAGTGGGATCTCCAACCTCGTCATCATCACCCTGTGTGTTATCACACCCGTCGTCCTCAGAGCCAACCTCTTCCTGCCTTGACAAAAAACTAAAGTTGTCGCTCCAATCAGGTATTTGAGTCTCATCATCATCTTCCTCATTGTCTCCACCAACAGGAGTACCAGTTTGAGAACGAGGGTCTACATTATGCTCAGAACCTTCTGCGTCTGGTCCTGGATACGACTCATAACGATTCTGGGCATCAGTGCAGATCATTTCCTCGTCTGGATTCACAGAAGCTCTGGAGCCGACCTCTGATTCCCAGGCTAGAGTATGACTAAACAGCTCTAAGACTCAACCATATGTTCTACCCCATACTCAGACGGGCAGCTGGAGACTTGGGAGCTATGAGGAAGCAAGTGCGATTGGGGTGACACCTCTGAGGACTGGAGTATTTGTGATGTTGAAGTTGAGGTGGAGGAGAGCCCACTTAAAGCAGCACTTGATATCCATTGAAGCACCTGCTGTTTTTGTGCCTCATATGGAATTTGTAGCAATTGGCATGGCCGTAAGAAAGGGATCTTATCACATTGTCCGCTAAAAGAAGTAGACATCTTAGTTTGGCTGGAAGATGGTCTTTCTTCTGCAGATGTTACTGTTGCTTTAACACCTCCACCACGGAAACAACCTTTTCTTCCCTACCCAACTCGCCTATTCCCCTTTAAACCAGCTGCAGGCTTTTTTCCACTCATTTTGGTGGTTAACTAATTCACAACTCTGGAGTTGTTTGCACAAAAAACAATGGATGGGAACCGAGCAGAGCTGAAATAAAAGAAAAATAATAAAGCAACATCATCCTTACCTTTCCATGGTTCCCATGACAGCTTCAGCTCTGCTACATCGAGATGACAGGCTGGACCGCAGCAGAACGCTGCCATCCAGCTTGTCATCCCGCAGACAATGAGAAGCGCAGGCTTTCTTGCGCTCCACAGTGTCTATCTGTGAGGGCATCCAGATGAACCGAGTTAATGTCCAATGAACTCGGCTCACCTCATGCACGTCACTGACAGCGTGGGAAAATTCTCCTGCACTCAGCGCTTCAGCGTGAGAATTTTCCCACGCTGTCAGTGACGTGCATGAGGTGAGCTGAGTTCATTGGACATGAGCTCGATTCATCTGGATGCCCTCACAGATAGATATGGCAGCGTTCTGCTGCGGTCCAGCCTGTCATCTCGATGTAGCAGAGCTGAAGCTGTCGTGGGAACCATGGAAAGGTAAGGATTATGTTGCTTTATTATTTTTCTTTTATTGCAGGGGATCGTTGGCTTCAGCTGGAATGGGCGTGATTGTAAGTATGGTTTAATTTAGAACAATAAAGAATTGTGTCTTTATTTCAATTAAAGGACTTTTTTCTGGGTGTTGTGTTTTTTTTTTAACTTTGACTATGGGGTCAGTAATGGGGGTGTCTTATAGACGCCTCTCCATTACTAACCTGGGCTTGATGTCAGCTGGCATTATAAGCTGACATCAACCCCAGCCCTATTACCCCACTGCCACCGCTACAGGGCAGTGGGAATAGCGAGGCTAAGTGCCAGAACTGGCGCATCCTATGGATGCGCCATTTCTGGGGCGGCTGACGGCTGGTGTTTCTAGCCTGGGAGGGGGCCAATATTCATGGCACCTTTCCTGGGCTATTAATATCAGCCCCCAGCTGTCTGCCTAGCCTTTGCTAGCTATTAAATAGGGGGTACCCCACGTCATTTTTTTGGGGGGTCCCCCATTTTAATAGCTAGTAAAGGCTAGGTATTCAGCTGGGGGCTGATATTAGTAGCCTGGGAAGCTCCATGGGTATTACCCCCTTCCCAGGCTTCAAACATCTGCCCCAGCCATCTGCTTAACCTCCGCTAGAGACTAAAATTACGGGGAACCCCACGCCAATTTTTTTTTTAATAAATCCTTTATTTTAACACTAAATGACAAGTACAGTAACCAACACTGTCGCTGTACTTATTATAAATGTGACTGACATGTTTCTATCTATCTAATCTATGTGTGATGCTCTATTCCTTCCATTCTAAATTGTCGGGTACAGATGCTGAATTGCCGGCCGGCTTTTTTAAAGAGACGGTGCATGAAAACACTATTATTTTTTTAAACAAATCCTTTACACTAAATGACAAGTACAGTAAGCAACACTGTCACTGTACTTATTATATATGTGACTGATATGTTTCTATCTATCTAATCTATGCGTGATGCTCTATCTTTCTGTTATAAATTGTCGGGTACCGCTGCTGAATTGCCGGCCGGCTTTTTTAAAGAGACGGTGCATGAAAACACTAATATTTTTTTTAATAAATCCTTTACACTAAATGACAAGTACAGTAACCAACACTGTCACTGTACTTCATATATATGTAACTGACATGTTTCTATCTATCTAATCTATGTGTGATGCTCTATTTCTTCTAGTCTAAATTGTCGGGTACCGGTGTATGCCGCTGCTGAATTTGCCGGCCGGCTTTTTTAAAGAGAGTGTCTTCTGAGCAGTTTGTCAGCTTTTGGACACCTTTGAAGGTGTTTTCTATGTGTTTCTATGTGTCTTTGTTTGCCTGCCATTGGTTTTAACGGTGTTCGACGGTGTTCTAAGGTGTTCGACGAACAGTTCGACGAACAGTTCCTCGAACATCCCGGTGTTCGACGAACCGAACCGAACCCGAACACTACGGGGGTGGCTCAACACTACTAATAGAACAAGTCCCACACACTGCTACAACCCGAAATATTTTTTCAGAGCTAGATGCAGAAAAAAATTATATTTAATTTGCAACCTGCTGGAGGTTAGTATAGATGGACTAATAGAACAAGTCCCACACACTGCTACAAGCCAAAATATTTTTTCAGAGCTAGATGCAGAAAAAAATTAGATTGAATTTGCAACCTGGTGGAGGTTAGTATAGATGGACTAATAGTACAAGTCCCACACACTGCTACAAGCCAAAATATTTTTTCAGAGCTAGATGCAGAAAAAAATTATATTGAATTTGCAACCTGATGGAGGTTAGTATAGATGGACTAATAGAACAAGTCCCACACACTGTTACAAGCCGAAGCCCAAATATTTTTTCAGAGCTAGATGCAGATAAAAATTATTTTGAATTTGCAACCTGCTGGAGGTTAGTATAGATGGACTAATAGAACATGTCCCACACACTGCTACAAGCCGAAATATTTTTTCTGAGCTAGATGCAGAAAAAAAATAGATTGAATTTGCAACCAAATGGAGGTTAGTATAGCTGGACTAATAGAACAAGTCCCACACACTGCTACAAGCCGAAGCCCAAATATTTTTTCAGAGCTAGATGCAGATAAAAATTATTTTGAATTTGCAACCTGCTGGAGATTAGCGTAGATGGACTAATAGAATGATGCTATGCCCAAAAGGTTTTACTTCTCTAGGTGCAGTAAAAAAAATTGTATTCTATACACAGGTGGTGTAGCTTGTAACACAGATAGGCTTCTCCACTGAATAACACACACTGCAAGAGGACAAAAAGGATTTGCTTTGCTAGATTTAGCCAAATGCTGTGAAAAAAACTTGCACAGCACTGGCACAGACCTGCCTGGCAAAAAGTGATAGGAACTGATGTAACCTAGCCCTGAAAAGGACTGCAATTACAATTAGTCTTTACTCCCATCCTATCTATTTAAGAGCACAGACCTGCCTGATAAAAGTGATAGGAACTGATGTAACCTTGCCCTGAAAAGGACTGCAATTACAATTAGTCTTTACTCCCAACCTATCTATTTAAGAGCACAGACCTGCCTGATAAAAGTCGTAGGAAATGATGTAACCTAGTCCTTAAAAGGACTGCAATCACAACTATTCCCTACTCCCAAGCTATCTGTAGATTTGTGCGAAAATTGGCTTCAAATTAACAAAGTATAGAGCACACAGCAAAAGCGGTGCCGTCTAACACGCAGCTGCAGCAGTGAGAAAATGGTGGCGACGGGGAAAATGGCTGGGTCTTATAGGGCAAGAAGATGTGACATACACTGCTAATGACACATGCCCTTGCTTGTGTGAAAAAAAGCAATTCGCTCCGTGTGTGCGCTGCTGATAGGCTGACAGATTGCACCTCCCAACTGTAAATGTGGGAAAGAGAAAAAGAAATGGAGATCTTCATTATTTATGCAGAGATCCATCCCCTGCCCCTCCCCCCGCCCCGCTGTACACTCAAACTGCGTATTAACATTAATTTTCAGCATTACTGAGAAAAAATCCAGTTATGATTTTGGTGCACGAACAGTTATCGAACATAACCTCGAACAGCCGAATTTTTTCAAATAGTTCGGGTTCGCCAAACGGCTCGAACACCGCCCAAAACAGCTCGAATTTGAGATTGGCGAACAGTTCGAGTCGAACACCGCTCATCTCTAGCATCGACCTCGACCAAAAAAGGCTTGGTCTCATCAGGCTGCATAAGGATAGGGGCAGAACTGAACCTCACTTTGAGATACTCAAAATGACCTCAGTAATCCACTGGACCTTTTTCGCACCTTTCCTGGTGAGATCGTTCAGAGGCTTAACAATTACAGAAAAATTCTTAATGAATTCCCTGCAATAATTGGCAAAACCAAAAAATCTCTGTATACATTTCAAACCAATAGGCCTAGGCCATTCCTGCACAGCCTGAACCTTCACCGGGTCAATCTCAAAGCCCTCGCTGGAGACAATGTTGTCCAAAAAACTAATTTTCTGCTCAGCGAACTCACATTTCTCCAGCTTAGCAAACAGTGAATTATCACTCAATAACTGCTAAACTTCACGTAAACTCTGCCAATGGGACTCTAGATCTGGTGAATAGATCCAAATGTCATCCAAATACATATCCACATTCTTACCAATCAAAGGTCTCAGGATGTCATTAATAAGGTTCTGAAAAAATGCAATGGTAAGACCAAAAGGCATCACCACATTCTCAAAATGACCTACTGGAGTGTTAAAACCAGTTTTCCATTCATCACCCTCCTTCACTCGTAACAAATTGTATGCCCCCTGGAGATCAATTTTAGAGAACCACTTTGCACCCACCAACTGGTTAAACAAGTCAGGAATTAACGGCAATGGGTTGGAATTGCGTACGGTAATCTTATTAATTTTACAAAAATCCAGACATGGATGTAAACCGCCGTCCTTTTTTTAACAAAGAAAAATCCAACTGCCACAGGCGACTTAGAAGGTCTAATGTGACCAGCAACCAGGCTAGTCTGTATGTACTCCTCCAAGGCCTTTCTTTCAGGGATAGTCAGATTAAACAAGCGACTCTTGGGAAGAGTAGCTCCAGGAACAAACTCAATGGCGCAATCATTGTCCCTATGAGGAGGTAAAACTTGCAACTCCTCCTCTGGAGAAACCCTCCAAAAATCTTGAATAGGTATCGGTAATTCCCCTTTTTCCACAGCTGCAATGCGACCATCACAACATTTATCATAGCACTTCGGACTCCAAGACTTAATCATATTAGTAGACCAGTCCAGCAAAAGATTGTGCAGTTTTAACCAAGGCAATCCTAGAATGACCGGAGATGGTAAATTATCTAATACAACCAAGTCCAAAATTTCTTGGTGAACTCCATTGATAGTGAGGGGAAATTCAGCAACCTTGTGAGTAATACATTTCAAGGGAGTGTTATCAATTGCAATCACAGAAATAGGTGATGACAAAGGTTTGGATTTCAATTTAAGGTTTTCCAAAAACCCTTTATCAATCACATTAAGTGTTGAACCACAATCCTCAAATACCTGAAATTCAATCAAATTTTCCTGAAAAGTAGTACTCCCAGAAAGAAATACTCCTGCAGAGCGTAAACAAGCTATACGGGCATAACTGACCTTTTTTTTTTCTTTACTTAAACGAAGCTCACAGTACTTAATCAAATGGTCAGCTTTACCACAATAAAGACACAATCCCTCGGCGAACCTCCGGTCTCTTTCCTGAGAGGGGAGCGACTTCGCCCCAACCTCCATCGGTTCTCCGCCGTCAGATCAGATTTTCTGGGGACTAGGACCTGGCATTACAGGAGTCTTTACCTTATTCTGTCTAAATCTCAATCTCCTATCCACACGAGCAGCTAATTGCATGGCATCCTGCAGAGTCTCAGGTGCTGGAAATGCAATTAACAAATCCTTAACCCTTTCACTCAGACCAGCAATAAATAGACATTTCAGAGCTAGATCATTCCATTTAACTTCTGAGGCCCATCTTCTGAAGTTTGTGCAATAATTTTCAACATCACCTGTCCCCTGATTCAGACGCCTGAGTTCTGCCTCAGCAGATGAGATTCAATCAGGATCATCATATAATAGCCCCATAGCAGAAAAAATTTCTTCTACAGACCTTAAACATGGATCATTAGGTTGGAGAGAAAAGGCCCACCCCTGTGGTTCTTTGCGCAAAAGAGACATAATAAAACCAATGCGCTGTGATTCATTCCCAGAGGACCTTGGTCTCAAACGAAAATATAACAAACAAGCATTTTTAAAGGAAAAAAAATCTTGCTGTTTACCATAAAAAACATCAGGCAGTCCTACCTTGGGTTCCACAAAATGTGCTTCAGAACAGCTACTCACGTGTTGCTGGAACTTGGCTACCTCCAGAGACAATCCCTGCAGGCATTGAGCCAAATCCTGGACGGAAACCAGACTGATCCCCGAATTTCTTTCCTTTTAGTTTTTTTGGGCTGGACTTACTGTTATGATCTGCAACAAGTACTAAGGAAAGATAAGGGAAAACTGTCTCTACAGTAAAACTAAGCTGAATCCCTCTGATATAGCGGGCTACCTGTTCCTAGCAAACAGACCCGCCTTAGTCCTTGGCTAGTCTGAACAAAGACCTATAGCATAAGGGGAGGGGTCCCTAAAAGAACTAAAGACTGGGACACCTCCTAAACAGAGAAGTTGTTGCAGACCACAAAAAGACAAACTGACAAAAGGTACTAGAAGTCCCAGAAGGACAAAGCAAACTGACAGAGAAAGGCACAGAAGCACCTGGCTAGAGAAACAGTCAAACACTGAAGTCCAGCACAGCCAAAAGGGCGGAGCTGGAATATAAAGGCAGATGGTCATGTAACCTCAAAACACAAGATGGAAAAAACAAACAGGAGGGTTCTAACAGTATGTCCGCTTCCGTTACAGCTGACGGGCTCTCACTCAGCCTGACTGGAGCAGGTAGAGAAGCAGAGGTACTGCAGTGGGAGACCAGCATGCTAATACTTGGCATGGTAACAGAAGAGTAGAGATGAGCAGTGATTGACTCGAACTGTTCGCCAATCTCAAATTTGAGCTGTTTTGGGCGGTGTTCGAGTCGTTTGACGAACTCAAACGATTTGCAAAAAATTCGGCTGTTCGAGGTTATGTTCGATAACTGTTCGTGCACCAAAAGCGTAACTGGATTTTTTCACAGTAATACTGTTAATTAGTTATGAGCGAGCATGCTCGCCGCTGCTCGGTAATCTCCCGAGCATCACAGTACTCGAGATGCTCAGAGCTCGCCGAGTACTTTCGAGATGCTCGGGCACGAGCTCGGGTCCCTTTCCTGCATGTCTGGCGCTATTTAGAGCACCAATCATGGAGGGATTGTCTGCCACTCACTGTAATGCCACAGCCATGGTGGTTGTGGCATTACAGTGGTTGCCCAAATCGATGGGAACAGTGCTCACAGTGAAACATGAAAAGCCGGCATACACTGGTACCGACAATTTAGAACAGAAAGAATAGAGTATCACACATAGATTAGATAGATAGAAACATGTCAGTCACATATATAATAAGTACAGTGACTGTGTTTGTTACTGTTCTTGTCATTTAGTGTTAAAATAAAGGATTTATTAAAAAATAAATTGGCGTGGGGTTCCCAGTAAGTTTAGTCTCTAGCGGAGGTTAAGCAGACGGCTGGGCAGATGTTTGAAGCCTGGGAAAGGGGTAATACCCACGGAGCTTCCCAGGCTACTAATATCAGCCCCCAGATGAATACCTAGCCTTTACTAGCTATTAAAATGGGGGACCCCCCCAAAAAAATGAAGTGGGGTCACCCCTATTTTAATAGCTAGCAAAGGCTAGGCAGACAGCTGGGGGCTGATATTAATAGCCCAAGAAGGGTGCCATGAATATTGGCCCCCTCCCAGGCTAGAAACACCAGCCGTCAGCTGCCCCAGAAATGGCGCATCCATAGTATGTGCCAATTCTGGCACTTAGCCTCAATCTTCCCACTGCCCTGTAGCGGTGGCAGTGGGGTAATAGGGTTGGGGTTGATATCAGCTTATAATGTCAGCTGACATCAAGCCCAGGTTAGTAATGGAGAGTCGTCTGTAAGACACCCCCATTACTAACCCCATAGTCAAAATTAAAAAAACCACAAACACCCAGAATAAAGTCCTTTAATTGAAATAAAGAGATATTCCTTTAATGTTCTAAATTAAACGCTACTTACCGTATCGCCCATTCCAGCAGAAGCCAACGATCTCCTGCAATAAAAGTAAAATAATAAACTAACCTCATCCTTACCTTTCCATGGTTCCCAGGACAGCTTCAGCTCTGCTACATTGTCATGACAGGCTGGAGCGCTGCAGAACGTTGCCATCCAGCTTGCCATGCCGCAGACACTGAGAAGCTCCTCAGTGAAGCTCCTCAGTGTCTGGCTGTGACGGCATCCAGATGAGCCGAGTTCATGTCCAATGAACTCAGCTCACCTCATGCACGTCACTGACAGCGTGGGAGAATTCTCCTGCGCATGCGGTGACGTCAAATGACGTCACCGCTTGAGCAGGAGAATTCTCCCTCACTGGGATGGCATCTAATTCTAATTTTTTACTGCATCTAACCCAGGAAATCTTTTTGGGCCTAGTAGCAGTGTCTGTTATTCAGCGGAGTAGCCCACCTGTGAAGGTAGCTACACCGCCTGTCTATCTAATTCTAATTTTTTACTGCATCTAACCCAGGAAATCCTTTTGGGTCTAGTAGCAGTGTCTGGTAGTCAGTGGAGTAGCCCATCTGAAGCAAGCTACACACTCTGTCTAATTCTATTTTTTTACTGCATCTAACCCAGGAAATCCTTTTGGGCCTAGTAGCCGTGTCTGATAGTCAGCGGAGTAGACCACCTGTGAAGGAAGCTACACCGCCTGTGTATCTAATAACAATTTTTTACTGCATCTAACCCAGTAAATCCTTTTGGGCCTAGTAGCAGTGTCTCGTAGTCAGGAGAGTAGCCCAACTGTGAAGGAAGCTACATGCCTGTGTATCTAATTCTAATTTTTTACTGCATCTAACCCAGGAAAGCCCTTTGGGCCTAGTAGCAGTGTCTGGTAGTCAGTGGAGTAGCCCATCTGAAGCAAGCTACACCACCTGTGCATCTAATAACAATTTTTTACTGCATCTAACCCAGGAAATCCTTTTGGGCATAGTAGCAGTGTCTTGTAGTCAGCAGAGTAGCCCACCTGTGAAGGAAGCTACACCGCCTGTGTATCTAATTATAATTTCTTACTGCATCTAACCCATGAAATCCTTTTGGGCTAATAGCAGTGTCTGTTAGCGGAGTAGCCCACCTGTGAAGGAAGCTACACCGCCTGTGTATCTAATTCTAATTTTTTACTGCATCTAAGCCAGGAAATCCTTTTGGGCCAAGTAGCAGCGTTTGTTATTCAGCGGTGTAGCCCACCTCTGAAGGAAGCTACACCGCCTGTGTATCTAATTCTAATTTTTTACTGCATCTAACCCAGGAAATCCTTTTGGACCAAGTAGCAGTGTCTCGTAGTCAGCGGAGTAGCCCACCTGTGAAGCAAGCTACACCGCCTGTGTATGTAATAAAATTGCTTTACTGCATCTAACCCAGCCAATCCTTTAGGGCTAGTAACACACTTTGGCCACTCAGCTCTGCTTGGTTTCCATCCATCGTTTTTTGTGCAAACAACTACAGAGTTGCCAATTAGTTAACCACCAAAATGAGTGGCAAAAGGCCTGCTGATGGTGGAAAGGAAAATAGGCGTGTTGGAAAGGGAAAAAAGGTTGTGTCCGTGGGGTAGGTGGTAAAGCAACAGTAACATCTGCAGAAGAAAGACAAATTCCAGAAGAGGCACAAAAACAGCATGTGCTTCAACGGATATCAAGTGCTCCTTCAAGTGGGCTCTCCTCCACCTCAACTTCAACATCACAAATACTCCAGTCCTCAGAGGTGTCACCCCAATCGCACTTGCTTCCTCACAGCTCCCAAGTCTCCAGCTGCCCATCTGAGTATGGGGTAGAACAGATTGTTGAGTCTGCAGAGCTGTTTACTCATACTATAGCCTGGGAATCAGAGGTTTGCTCCAGAGCTTCTGTGAATCCAGACGAGGAAATGATCTGCACTGATGCTCAGAATCTTTATGAGTCGGATCCAGGCCCAGATGAAAAAGGTTCTGAGCATAATGTAGACCCTCGTTCCTAAACTGTAACTCCTGTTGGTGGAGACAATGAGGAAGACGATGATGAGACTCAGATACCTGATTGGAGCGACAACTTGACTTTTCGGTCAGGGCAGGAAGAGGTTGGCTCTGAGGACGACGGGTGTGAGAACACACAGAGTGATGATGACGAGGTTGGAGATCCCACTTACTGTCAACCAACAGTCAGCCAAGAGATGAGGTCAGCAGAGGAGGTGGAGGAGGATGCTAGTGATGACGACGTTAGGTTGCGCCTTCCTGGAATGAGACGGAGTACTGGAAGCACGTCAACAACTGCATCCTCAACCACAACTCGGCCTCTGACCACAAGTCGTGGTGGCTCTTCAAGTCGCATGGGCTTTAAGCCTTGCATAGCCTGGGCGTTTTTTGAGATCGGAAAGGATGACCCAACTCATGTTATCTGTAACATTTGTCACCAAAAGCTAAGTAGAGGCCAAAAAATCCATAGTTTGAGTACTTCATGCATGAACCGTCACATGGATATGAAGCATAAGTTGCAGTGGGAAGCTCACTGTGCTACAATGCGGCCTAGCCGCCGGGCCAACCACCGTCTGCCCCATCTTGTGTATCCGCGGCCTCTTCATCCTCTGTGACTGGGAGGACAGCAGTCACACATGTTTTTGGACACAGACCTGCCACCTCTTTACCCGCAACAGCCAGTAAGATTGGCAGGTCGTCAGTTCATTTGGAAGTTTAAACACCTGCTGGTGTTGAGCGCTCTCCGACATCGAGAGCACCACCTTTGGATCAAGGCAACATAACATGTCCGCCTGCATCTTCATCACAGACCAGCAGTTTGCCGGGAACACCCTACTCAACCCCATCAAAGCACAACAGCCAACACTCGGTCCCTCAGATGGGGACAAGTAAAAGACCATTTCCTCCTAGGTTGCATTTCACCATCTGCAAGCTGTTGGCTACAGAAATGCTTCCTTTCTGCCTGGTGGACACAGAGGATTTTCGAGACCTTATGTCCGTCACAGTGCCCCAGTACCAGATACCCTGTCGCCACTACTTCTCAAAGAAAGCTGTGCCTGCGCTACACCAGCATGTCGCACACAACATCACCGCTTCCTTGAGAAACTCTGTGTGTGAGAGGGTGCATTTCACCACAGGCACTTGGACGAGTAGGCATGGACAGGGGCGTTACATGTCGCTGAGTGGGCACTGGGTAGCTATGGTGACAGCAGGACAAGGGACTGCTGTCCAAGTCTTGCCGTCCCCACAAGTCAATCCTCTTTATCTAGAAGTTCCTCCAATGCTTCTGCCTCCTCAACCTCCTCTCAGTCCTCCACCTGCACCTAAAGCCTGTCTGGTAATGCCACACGCGTTCTAACTGTGCAGAAGGAATCCTGAACACCTCCTTACTGTGCTGGCAGCAGGGCTCAACAGCATAAGGCGGTGTTTACTTTGAAATGTCTGGGAAATGTGAGTCACACAGCTGAAGAGTTGTGGTCAGCTCTGGAGACCGAGTTTCATGAATGGTTGTCTCCACTGAACCTGCAGCGAGGGAAGGCCGTGTGCGACAATGCTGCAAACCTGGGTGCGGCCCTTCGCCGGAGCAATGTCAAACACGTGCCTTGTATGGCTCACGTGTTGAACCTGTCTGTCCAGCAATTTTTAGCCCACTATCCTGGACTAGATGGCCTTCTGCAGACAGTGCGGTCGCTGTGCGCTCACTTCCGCCGTTCGCATCCTGCAGCTCAGCGACTTACATCTCTACAGAATTCGTTGGGCCTCCCAGTTCACCGGCTGAAATGCGATGTTCCGACACGATGGAATTCAACTCTGCACATGTTGCAGTGACTGTTGCAGCACCGACAAGCCCTGGTGCAATACGTTATGACGTATAGCCTGGGCTAACGAGATCCAGAGATGGGGCAAATCACGCTGCAGGAGTGGTCTCAGATCAGGGACCTATGCACCCTTCTGCACAGTTTTCAAATGGCGACGAAGATGTTTAGTGCTGACGATGCCATTATCAGCATCACTATTCCGGTCTTTTACATGCTGGAGTACACTTTGAACAGTATTCGGAATCAGGTGGTGGAACAAGAGGAGGGGGAGAAAGTACAGCAGGAGTTGTATGCGGAATGGATAACATCTCCAAGGTCCAGACGGTCGGCAGCACCAAGGCGGCAGGCATGGGAGGGTGGGAGAGAGGGATTAAGGAAGGCGCATGGTAGCAGCCAAACTGTTGAGGAAGGTGCAGGAACCGAGGAAGAAGTGGAGGACGAACTGGCGATGGGCATGGAAGACTCATCAGATGAGGGAGATCTTGATCACATTTCTGTTGTGCGAGGTTGGGGGGAGAGGGCAGAGGAAGCAAGCATGATTCTTACCTCACCACCAACACAACAATTACTTGGTCCTCCTGTATGCGCAAGACACATGAGTGCCTTCTTGCTGCACTACCTGCTACATGACCCTTGGAATGTCAGAATTCGAAGTAATCCCGACTACTGGGTTGCCAGACTCTTAGATCCCCGATGCAAAAGTAAATTTGCCGAAATAATTCCTGCCATAGAAAGGGATTCACGCATGCAGGATTATCAGCAGAGGCTGTTACAGAATCTTACATCTGCTTTTCCACAAAACACCAGTAGTGCACGTAGTGAATCTCACAGTTCTAACTTACCAACCGTGGGACTGTCGAGTCTTCATCACTCAAACCGTAACAGTAACACCGTATCTGCTGGTAACAGCAATTTTGTGGAATCGTTTCACCAATTTTTCAGACCATCCTTTGCAAGGCCACAGGAGACAAGAAGTCTGACACATAGTCAACGCCTAGAGAGGATGGTACAGGAGTATCTCCAAGTGAACATCGAAGCTATGACTGTGTCACTGGACCCTTGCTCATTTTGGGCTTCCAATCTGGAAAAATGGCCTTAGCTCACCGCTCATGCCTTGGAGATCTTGTCGTGCCCCGCAGCCAGCGTTCTCTCTGAACGTGTGTTCAGCGCTGCTGGTGGTGTGCTGACAGATAAGCGCACGTGGCTGTCCACTGAGAAAGTAGACAGACTCACGTTCATAAAGATGAACAAATCATGGATCCACAAGGACTTTTCTACCCCTGTGTCTTCCTGGGGAGACTAAAAGCTTGAGGATTTTGGAAAATCACCTCACCAACCATTTTAAGCAACCCTGGGGCAATTGATGCCACTTGAGTGGTGTCTGTGCCACAATTTTTAAAAAAAAACGAAGACTCTTTTTGGTGTCCCCTTGTTGTGTTTTACATGACGTTGGCATCGTCAATTCCAGGTGGGTCGGGTCGCTCCCCCCCGTTTAACCTGTAAGAGTAGTTTACTCATACTATAGCCTGGGAATCAGAGGTCTGCTCCAAAGCTTCAGTGTCTGCTAGTCAGCGTAGTAGCCCAGCTGTGAAGCAAGCTACACTGCCTGTGCATCTAATTACAATTTTTTACTGCATCTAACCCAGGCAATACTTTGGGCCTAGTAGCAGTGTCTGCTAGTCAGCGGAGTAGCCCAGCTGTTAAGCAAGCTTCACCGCCTGTAGATGTAATTACAAATTTTTAACTGCATCTAGCCCAGGCAATACTTTGGGCCTAGTAGCAGTGTCTGCTAGTCAGCGGAGTAGCCCAGCTGTTAAGCAAGCTACACCGCCGGTAGATCTAATTACAAATTTTTAACTGCATCTAGCCCAGGTAATACTTTGGGCCTAGTAGCAGTGTCTGCTAGTCAGCGTAGTAGCCCACCTGTTTTGCAAGCTACACCACCTGTAGGTCTAATTACAAATTTTTAACTACATCTAGCCCAGGCAATACTTTGGGCCTAGTAGCAGTGTCTGCTAGTCAGCGGAGTAGCCCAGCTGTTAAGCAAGCTACACCGCCTGTAGATCTAATTACAAATTTTTAACTGCATCTAGCCCAGGCAATACTTTGGGCCTAGTAGCAGTGTCTGCTAGTCATCGGAGTAGCCCAGCTGTTAAGCAAGATACACCGCCGGTAGATCTAATTACAATTTTTTTAACTGCATCTAGCCCATGCAACACTTTGGGCCTAGTAGCAGTGTCTGCTAGTCAGCGGAGTAGCCCAGCTGTTAAGCAAGCTTCACCGCCTGTAGATGTAATTACAAATTTTTAACTGCATCTAGCCCATGCAATACTTTGGGCCTAGTAGCAGTGTCTGCTAGTCAGTGGAGTAGCCCAGCTGTTTTGCAAGCTACACCGCCTGCAGGTCTAATTACAAATTTTTAACTGCATCTAGCCCAGGCAATACTTTGGGCATAGTAGCAGTGTCTGCTAGTCAGCGGAGTAGCCCAGCTGTTAAGCAAGCTACACCACCTGTGCTTTGGACACTTAATTTTTTCAAAGGAAATGCTTCGGGCCCCCAGGTCACTCAGTCAAGAGCCTCAGGGAGGCGACCCCAAGGCAAAGGAGCTGGGACTGGAGGTAGCACGCCTTGCGGCGGACCGCCAAGCTCGATCCTAATAAAGGCTTTTTAACTGCAGCAGCTTTAGTGGACGCTACTGGCGCTGGAATTACCGCAGCGGCTGGCACCAGACTTGCCCTCCAATAGATCATTGTATAAGGATTTAAAGTGTACTCATTCAAATTACAGAGCCAAATTAAATTACAGAGCTTAGACCTGCCTCCACCGCGGGGGGTTTCTCGACCCACCAGCAGACAGGCACCAGTATTGGGAGAGGGGGGCTGGCCATCAGGGTCCACCTCAGCTCTGGCACAAACCCGGCGACACGGAGGTCGCATGGGCAGGAACGGCCTGGCCGTGTCAGCTTCTCACTCCAGCTTAGTTCCTCTGCCCGCTCGCGCCCGTAACCTCAAAGGGATGCGCAACCGGCTTTTCTTCCCAGGGCTGTTCCCCACCCAGCAGGAACGTGGGGGAGCTCAGGCCTTCCACCATACTCCCTTACCTCCCTCGCCCTCTTTCCTTCTTCCATTCTCCATCTAACCCCTCGGCTCTGTGGTGTCCACTCTCCCTCCAGCTCTCTCCTTCTCACAGGTGGACTACCGCGTGTATTCACACTGTGGTGAATCTTTTGGGCCCAGGCATAAGAAGTCATCAAGGTAATGGATAATATTGTTGGCATATACAACAGATTAGGACTTATTATAAGTGAAAGGAAGACTTTATACTAACTAGACAGCAGATGGCGATAGTGTGTTAAGTTATATGCTTGCTGTTCTGGTGGGAGAAAAGCTCTCAATTGTTGGTTGTTTTATACTTCCTGTGTTTTTCTTTCTTTCCTGAATGTGTTATGCAAGCAGCACACGGACTGTGTGACACTGAATTGTATCTCATGTTTAACCAGTATGAAGTAAATACTGTTTAGTCAAGATATCTTGCTGATTGAAGCTCTCATAAGTACAGTGGTGACTGTAAGAAGATGCCCTCTGCGACAGGTTATGGGCCCAGGCAGGAACCCAGACACTAAAGCCCCGACACTACCATCCCGCACTACAAGAGGATCCTGGTTTATAACCCCAGATTACGGAGCACACAGATAAGCTCTGTAAACAGAAGGAAATAAATCCAGATACAGAGTGACAAAGGAATTCATGATCCCAGGAGCTGGATATAATTACAGAGAATTCAACACAGGCAGGACATACAGAAACTATCAGCTAGAAGTAAAACCAGGAGAATATCTTCAGTACAACTCTCTAAACAAGTAAGACTTTATAAAGATGATGAGTAACACAGAACTGAAATTCACAGTAGCTAAACTGAATAGTGAAAATTATCAGTTATGGAAATTCAAAT
Organism: Phyllobates terribilis; assembly: GCF_046119375.1. Classification (NCBI taxonomy): domain Eukaryota; kingdom Metazoa; phylum Chordata; class Amphibia; order Anura; family Dendrobatidae; genus Phyllobates; species Phyllobates terribilis. Next base: position 292,894,267 of record NW_027362769.1, read on the forward strand.
TAGAGATGTTGTTATCTAAGGATGATTTATGGGAAGTAATTGTTACAGAAAGACCAGATCAAGATAATCAGACATGGGATAAGAAGAATAGATAAGCGAGAGCCACCATTAGCTTATTAGTGGATGATGCTCAATTAATACATATAAGAAATGAAGAAACAGCTAAAGGAATGTGGGAAAATTTAAGAAAACTGTATGAAAGACTTAGCTTGAATCACAAGTTATTTTTATTAAGAAAGCTTTACAGTATGAGATTGAGTGCAAATGACGACATGCAGAAGCACATATTCTCAATGATGGAAGTGATATCACAGCTAAGATCTATTGGTGAAGACATTAAAGATAGTCATGTAGCAGCTATATTATTGTGCAGTTTACCAGATTCGTACACAGCCTTGATAAATGCCCTTGAGATGAGACCAGAAACTGACATTACATTAGATTTTGTGAAAACAAGATTAATAAATGAATATCAGAGAAGAAAATAACAAAGAAATGATTCTTCTAATGAAAAGGACAGTGAAAGCGCTCTTAAAGCCACAGAATTTAAAAAACCCTATAATAAAGAGACAAGAGAATGCTTCAGATGTAAGAAAAAGGTCATTTAAAGAAAGACTGTACCATATGGAAAGCAGAACAACAAAAATTACAACATTAAAAGCATACACAGAAAGTAAAAAACACAATTTCCGATTCATGTGAGAATAATTGGAATGGCACATTTAAAGTAACAGACAAGAAATCATGACTTGGTTGGTTTATTGATTCAGGAGCAACGAGTCATATGACAAGTGACAAGAATTTCTTTACTGATCTTGATTTAGATAAGAAAGAAGCCATTTATCTTGCAGATAGAAGCAAAATAACCGCAGAAGGTATCGGACAAGGTATGCTAAATTGTTCTAACAAGTTCGGACAAGATTCAAAGATACTTGTACAGGATGTGCTGTATGTTCCAAAATTGGAAGGCGAATTATTATCTGTGAAACGTTTAACAGCAAAAGGACTTACAGTAAAATTCAAAAACAATGAGTGTGCAACTATTGCAGGAAACAAAGTGATAACCAAAGTTAAGGCAGATGAACAATTATATCATTTTGACACACCAAAGGAACAGATAAAGGTATGTACACATGATAACAAAAACTGTATTCACATGTGGCATAGACGTCTAGGACATAGACACCCTGACAGTATAAGGGAACTACAGAGAAAAGAATTGACAAAAGATTTAAATATATCAGATTGCTCAATTACCGCAAGATGTGAATGTTGTATAAAATCCAAAGCCACAGGGATATCTATTCCAAAAGAAAGTGAGATGAAAAGCGAAAGACCACTTGATTTGGTGCATACTGACGTTTGTGGAGCCATGAAAGTGACTACATCAGGAGGCAATAGATACATATTGACTTTTATAGACGACTACTCAAGATACACAGTCACAAACTTAATTAAGAACAAAAGTGAAGTTTTTGATAAACTTGTAGACTATGTAACAAGATCAAGTAACAAATTTCAAAGGAAGCCAATTGTCATCAGAAGTGATAATGGAGGTGAATTTACAGGTCACAGAATAGAAGACTACTTAAGACAAAATGGAATAGAACACCATAAAACTGTTCCATACACACCAGAACAAAATGGAGTAGCAGAAAGGAAAAACAGAACTCTAACAGAAATGGTAAGATTTATGCTGACGGATTCCAAACTACCAGAGAAATATTGGGGTGAGGCAGCAATGACAGCTACATATCTACAGAACCGACTTTTTTTCCAGAAAACTGACGAAAACTCTATATGAACTGTGGCAAGGTATGAAACCAAGTGTCAATCATTTAAAAGTTTTTGGATGTAAAGTTTTTATATTCATTCCAACATAAAACCGTCCCAAACATCAAAACAGATCCATGGAAGGAATATTCGTTGGATCTAGTGAAAATTGCAAAGGATATAGAATCCTAGATCCCAAAACAGACAGAGTTACGGTGAGTAACAGTGTGAAATTCATTGAAGATTTATATGAAGACATTATGATATCAGTTGAAACAAAAAATGAGAAAAACAATAGTGACAAAACTGAAGAAATATCTGATGAGAAAGAAGTAGAAATTAATGAAGAACAAAATACTGAAAATGAAGAATCACAACTACAAACAGACACAGAACCAAGACGTTCAATGAGAGAGAGCAAAGGAAAACCACCAAAACGTCTCTCATACAAGACAAGCATAAGAAAAATCTATGAACCTACCTCTTGGGAAGACATATCTAAACTTCCTCAAGAAGAAGCTAATAAATGGATAGAAGCAACAGAAACAGAAATTAAATCCATGCATGATTCAAATACATGGACACTAATAGATTTGCCAGAAGGAAGAAAAGCCATAGGATGTAAATGGATTTTTAAAGTAAAGTACCAAACAGATGGCACAGCTGAAAGATACCGAGCAAGACTCGTAGCTAAAGTGTATTCTCAAAAATATGGAGAAGACTATGATGAGACATTTGCTCCAGTTGTCAAACACACTACAATAAGAACTTTACTTACAGTTGCAGCAATGAAACAGATGGGACTGAGACATCTGGATGTAAAGACAGCATTTTTGAATGGAGATTTCACAGAAGACATTTACATGGAACAACCTCCAGGATTCAAAGAAGAAAGAAATCCAAACAAAGTTTGCAAACTACAGAAAAGCATATATGGTTTAAAGCAAGCAGATAAATCGTGGAATGACAAAATCACGGAAGTACTTACAAATGAAAAATTTCAAAGAAGCAAAGCTGATCCATGCTTGTACACAAAAAAGGTTAATTAATAGATGGATTTATGTACTCATATATGTAGACGACATTTTGATTTGTTTAAAACAAGAAAGGGATAAAGAAAACATTCTAAAAATCCTGAAGCAACATTTTGAAATCAAAGCCTTGGGAAATGTAAAACAGTACCTAGGAATACAGGTAGAAAGAGAAGAAGACGGAAGTTTCCTACTGAATCAAAATCACATGATTCAAGACATAACAGAAAAATTTGGATTAAAGGATGCAAAAACAGTAAAGTCTCCAATGGAAACTAATTATCTCAAAGAGATGAACAGTGAAAAAAATATGCTACCAAATAATGAAGAATACAGAACAGCAAAAGGAAAACTACTGTATCTAGCGACCGTTACAAGACCAGACATCGCAGCAGCAGTAGGAGTCCAGAGTAGAAAGGTATCAAAACCAAATAAAACTGATTGTAATGCCGTGAAGAGAGTAATGCATTATTTGAAAGGAAGTAGCAATCTTAAGCTGAAATTACCCACAAGTGATAATTGCATTTTAACAGGATATGTTGATGCAGATTGGGCTGGAGATCCAAATGACAGAAGATCTACCAGTGGACATATTTTTTTTCTCTCAGGTGGACTAATAAGTTGGACAAGTAAGAAGCAGTCAATTGTGACACTGTCTTCAACAGAAGCAGAATATGTTGCCGCAGCACATGCGAGTCAAGAAGTACCGTGGTTAAGACAATTGTTGACAGAATTAGGACAACCACAGTTGGAACTAACAAAACTGAAAGAGGACAATCAAGGATGTCTTGTTCTTGCTCAGATGGAAAGAGTCAATCCAAGAACCAAGCATATTGATGTGAAATATCATTTCTTGAGAGGTCATCAGGAATAAGGAGTCTTGAAGTTAGAGTATTGTCCTACTGAAGAAATGACAGCAGACATCTTCATGAAGGCATTGAATGCTGATAAACACCAGAGACTAATAAAAAAGTTGAGCTTGATTGAATAAGTCCTTACTGTTGAGAAAGGGTGTTGGCACATACAACAGATTACGACTTATTATAAGTGAAAGGACGGCTTTATACTTACCAGACAGCAGATGGCGATAGTGTGTAAAGTTATATGCTTGCTGTTATGGTGGGAGAAAAGCTCTCAATTGTTGGTTGTTTTATACTTCCTGTGTTTTTCTTTCTTTCCTGAATGTGTTATGTAAGCAGCACACGGACTGTGTGACAATGAATTGTATCTCATGTTTAACCAGTATGAAGTAAATACTGTTTACTCAAGATATCTTGCTGATTGAAGCTCTCATAAGTACAGTGGTGACTGTAAGAAGATGCACTCTGCGACAAATATGTGCTCCCTTAGAAACGTCCATGACGTCCCATCCGAGGAAGCAACTAAACGCCTCAAATAGTGAGCAGGATATGGAGCACCCCATGGGCAAACAGCGATCTATATAGTATGCTCCTTCACTGAAGCACACCAATAGGCGGACACTATTCGGAGGCAAAGGTAGTAAGTGACCGGAACGCCCCCTCAATGTCTATTTTGGCCATTAGGATTACTGTTGAGCCACCCCCGTAGTGTTCGAGTTCGGTTCGGTTCGTCGAACACCCGTGTGTTCGCCGAACTGTTCGTCGAACTGTTCATCGAACACCTTTGAACACCGTTAAAACCAATGGCCAGCAAACAAAAACACATAGAAACACATAAAAAACACCTTCAAAGGTGTCCAAAAGCTGACAAACTGCTCAGAAGACAAAACTAACACATGGAAAAGTGACAAGTACATATAGTCATGCGAAAAGAAAAGAGGTGGAGGAGTAAAAGGAGGGGGAGACACAGATATAGGCATGTCATGCCCTTCTAAAATCCAAAAAGTGAGAAGCCAACACGGCCAGTCCATTACTGCCTGTGCCACCTCCTTGTCACTGGGTTTGTGCCAGAGCCGCGGTGGACCCTGACGGTCAGCCCCCCTCTCCCAATACTGGTGACTGTCCGCTGGTGGGTCGAGCGAGCCCCCCCTGTGGTGGAGGCAGCTCTAAGCTTTTTAATTTAAATTGTCTCTCTAATTTGAATGAATACACTTTAAATCCTTTTACAAGGATCTATTGGAGGGCAAGTCTGATGCCAGCAGCCTCGTAATTCCAGCTCCAGTAGCGTCCACTAAAGCTGCTGCAGTTAAAAAGTTTTTATAAGGATCGAGATCGGCTGTCCACCGCAAGGTATCCTACCGCCAGTCCCAGCCCCTATGCCTTGGGGTGCCTCCTGATGCTCTTCACTGAGTATCCCGTGGTCCCGAAGCATTTCCTTTGAAAAAATGAAGTGTCCAAACTACAGGTGGTGTAGCTTGCTTAACAGCCGGGATAATCTGCAGACTAGCAGACACTGCTACTAGGCACAAAATATTTCCTGGGCTAGATGCAGTTAAAAATTTGTAATTAGATACTCTCGTTGGATGCTGAGAAAGCATTCCATAGAGTCTCCTGGCACGCCATATATTATTCTCTTAAAAAGCTTGGGGTAGGGGTCTAGGGGACCCTTTTGTAGCCAAAATCACGGCCCTGTATCGCAATACGTCACCTAGGCTGAAGATAAATGGAACTGTAGCACCCTGAGGGCTCGGTTGCTACAGAGGTATTGCAACTCACCCAGAGGTGTGATATCTCACTCTCAGGTAAGGATGGAGTGTGGATCAGGACCCGACACCTGCATGCATTACACCACATTGCCATGGGGCAGGGCGACCAATATGCCCCTGAGATGGGCACGACAGTCCTTTTCCCTGGCTGGAGTGGGGGGAGGGAACACAGAGGAAGGGGAACCCTGTAGTGCAGGAGCAGGGAGGAAGCAGTTCCTGGGTGCATTGAGAAGGGAGTATAAAAGGTGGGCACCATCTTAGTTCAGTGCAGAGAAGTCTGAGCAGAAGTGACAGGGAGAAGGGGCTCTGCATGAGCTCTGCTCCGGAGGTGGGCCTAGTAACAGAGGCCCAGGCCTGGAAGAGGGAGAAGGAAGGAAGAGGAGCGGAGAAGGCTCCAGGAACGAGGAACAAAAGGATCCCAGGGGTGCGGACGGGCGAGTCGCCATGCGTATGGGCGAGTCGCCACCGCACGCCCAAATCCACCTGCGTGGAGGGGTCAGGCCAAAGGGGGAGACCAGTCCCAGAAACTAGTGAAGGCGGGAAACAACCCTCAGCTAGAAACCGGAGGCTGTGACATTTTATGTGGCGCAGCCCCTCGCTACACCCGCTAGGAAGGCACCACATATGGTCAGGGAAACTGGCGCCAAGTTTACCAAGAGGAGGCCCAAGGCAGCCAGACAGAAGGATTGGTAAGAAAGGCCAGACAAAGGACACACAAAGGGGGTCCTGTGAAGCACTCCAAAGTTATCTGGGAGTTGTCTGAGCCCCTCACTTGGTGAGCACAGTACGACGTGGGCAGCCGTTACCTGCAGAAGTGGTCTGGATAATAAGAACTGTGAGTAAAGGCCCTGGACTGCATCACTTCACTGACTCCGTGTCGTTACTGCTGCTGCCCTGCACCATCACCCCCATCCTCCGCATACACTGCCCTGAGGCTATACTCCTCCCGTGGGGAGTTATGCTACGCTCTGCTGCACCCACAACACCAGCCTCAGCGGACTGCCCTGCAGCGGCGGTTCACTCTGACCGCAATCCACAAGTGGCGTAGTCGGACGTTTAAACATCAAAACCACATAAATAGTTCCACCACTGGTTTGACCGCCCTGAGCCACGGAACCGGGTCGCCGCCACGGAGACTACAACCACCAGCATCCACCAAAAAGGGTCCAGCTCCGGGTGTCCCAAGGCCCAGGGGGCGCTTCAGAACATTTTCATCACCTTTCATAATCACCAATGGGACAAGGCAGGGATGTCCTCTGTCCCCTCTCTTATACATCCTAGTGACGGAGCACCTGCTCTCATCAATTCGCCATAACCCCAATATTAGGTGGATTGAGGTGGGAGGCACCGAGTACAAGTGCTCTCTATTTGCTGATGATGTCCTAGTATATATCACTCAATCAGATATATCCATCCCTGCTGTTATGGCTGAAATAGATCACTTTGTTACATGGTCAAATTTTAAAATCAATGCAGCGAAGTCTGAGGCCCTCGATGTCTCCCTCCCCAAATCCATACAGGATTCCATCCAGTCCAACTTTCCCTTTGCATGGCCCTCACAGGGTATCAAATACTTAGGAATTCCTATTCATAGAGACCTCTCCCGTCTATGTTATCTTAATTTTGGGCCCTTTATTGAACAACTCCATACAGACCACGTTTGGCAAGTTAGAACTGTAAGATTCACTACGTGAACCACTGGTGTTTTGTGGAAAAGCAAATGTACACTGTGTTCCAAATTATTATGCAAAAAGTGTTTAGGAGTGATAAGGGAAGAATTTGTTTGTTTGTCAGTTAAACTCATTGTTGGTGATGTGTGTCAGGGCTCTTTATATCACTGTAAGCAATTGCAGACACCTGTGCTAATTAGTTTGGCAGGTGTGTCCAATGAAAGGCAAGACTACTTAAGAAGGCTGTCCCACATTATTAAGCAGCCTACATTTTCTGCTAAAATGGGAAAGAAAAAGGATGTGTCGGCTGCTGAGAAGCAACAAATTGTGGAGTGTTTCGGTCAAAGCATGACTACAATCAACATTGTGCGATGATCAGGAAAAGTGTCTTGGCAATCAAGAAGTATGTAGCTGATTCACAGTACACACGTGTGCATGCTGATAAGGGAAAATTGAGGACTCTTTCCTACAGGCAATTACGTCAGGTTAAAAGAGCAGCGGCAAAAAGCCTTGTCATAGCAGCAGACAAGTTTTTGAAGCTGCTGGTGCCTCAAACGTCCCCCGAACAACAAGATGCAGGGTCCTTCAGAGGTTTGCAGCTGTGCGTACACCATCCTGTCGACCTCCTCTATCCACTGCACACAAGCAGAAACGGCTCCAGTGGGCCAAACAATACACGAAGACTGATTTCAAAACTGTTTTGTTCACGGATGAGTGCCGTGCAACGCTCAATGGTCCAGATGGATGGAGTGGAGGATGGCTGGTTGATGGACACCCCACGCAAACACGGCTACAGCGCCCACAAGGAGGAGGTGGAGTAATGTTTTGGGATGGAATAATGGGTAGAGAGATTGTTGGCCCCTTTAGGATCCCTGAAGGGGTAAATATGAACTTCGTAATGTATGTGGAGTTTCTCAAACAGCACTTCCTGCCATGGTTCAAGAAGAAGAACCGTGTATTCCACAGCAAGATCATTTTCATACATGATAATGCACCGTCTCATGCTGCACATAACACATCTGCATCTCTGGCTGATATGGGCATAAAAGGGGACAAACTTATAGTGTGACCCCCATGCTCCCCTGACCTCTACCCCATTCAGAACCTCTGGAGCATCATCAAAAGGAGTGTCTATGATGGTGGGAGGCAGTTCACATCTAAGCAACAGCTCTGGGAGGGTATTCTGTCCTCATGCAAAACAATTGAAACAGAAACCATCCAAAACCTGACAAATTCAATGGACGAGAGAGTTCAGAAGCTCCTTTCAAACAAGGGGTCCTATGTGCAAATGTAACATCACCTAGAATAAAGTTTTGAGTTGAAAACTGTTTGATTTCAGTTTCTAATAACCTGCTAATGCTTATAATTTCAAAAATGACCATTTTTTTGTTCTTTATTAAAATGAAAAGGTTGATCGAAGAGTGTGGGGGATCTAAGAGTGTGGCAACCCAGTAGTCAGGATTACTTCAAATTCTGACAATCTGAGGGTCATGTTGCAGGTAGTGCAGCAAGAAGGCACTTATGCGTCTTGCACATCTCGGAGCCCCAAAATTATTTTCCGCGCTAGATGCAGCTAAAAATTATTATTAATTTGAAAGCTGGTGGAGCTTAGTATAGACGGCCTAATAGAATCAGTACTGCACACTGCTACAAAGCCCAAATTATTTTCCAGCCAAGATACAGATAAACAAGATTAGTAATTTTAAATCTGGTGGAGCTTAGTATAGATGGCCTAATAGAATCAGTGCTGCCCACTGCTACAAAGCCCAAATTATTTTCCAGCCAAGATACAGATAAACATGATTAGTAATTTTAAATCTGGTAGAGCTTAGTATAGATGGCCTAATAGAATCAGTACTGCACACTGCTACAAAGCCCAAATTATTTTCCAGCCAAGATACAGATAAACATGATTAGTAATTTGAAAGCTTAAAACGGTTGGTGAGGTGATTTTAACCAATCATCAAGCTCTCCCCAGGATGACACAAGGGTAGAAAAGTCGTTTCGGATCCATGATTTGTTCATCTTTATGAACGTGAGTCTGTCTACATTATCAGTGGAGAGCCGCGTGCGCTTATCTGTCAGCACACCACCAGCAGCACTGAACACACGTTCAGACAGAACGCTGGCTGCGGGGCATGACAAGATCTCCAAGGCGTAAGTGGCTAGCTCCGGCCATTTATCCAGATTGGAAGCCCAAAAAGAGCAAAAGGTCCAGTGACACAGTCATGGCTTCAATGTTTACTTGGAGATACTCCTGTACCATCGTCTCTAGGCATTGACTATGTGTCAGACTTCTTGTCTCCTGTGGCCTTGCAAAAGATGGGCTAAAAAAGTGGTGAAATGATTCCGCAAAATGGATGTTACCAGCAGATACTGTGGTTCTGTTACGGTTTAAGTGCTGAACACTCGACGGACCCACGGTTGGCAAGTTGGAACTGTGATATTCACTACGTGCACCACTGGTGTTTTGTGGAAAAGCACATGTAAGATTCTGCAACAGTCTCTGCTGATACTCCTGCATGCGTGCATCCCTTTCTATGGCAGGAATAACTTCTGCAAATTTACTTTTGTACCGGGGATCTAACAGTGTGGCAACCCAGTAGTCAGGATTATTTCTAATTCTCACAATTCAAGGGTCATGTTGCAGGTAGTGCAGCAAGAAGGCACTCATGTGCCTTGCGCATCCAGGAGCACCAAGTCCCTGTTGTGTTGGTGGCGAGGTAATAATCATGCTTCCTTCCTCTGTCCTCTCCCCCAAGCCTCACACAACAGAAATGTGATCAAGGTCTCCCTCATCTGATGAGTCTTCCATCAGTTCGTCCTCCACTCCTTCCTGGGCTCCTGCACCTTCCTCACTAGTTTGGCTGCTACCATGCTCCCTGGTTAAACCATCTCCCCCACCCTCACATGCCTGCCGCCTTGGTGCTGCCAACCGTCTGGACCTTGCAGATGTTAGCCCTTCCGCATACAACTCCTCCTCCTCTACTTCCTCCACCTCCTCTTGTGCCACCACCTGACTCCGAATTCTGTTTAACATGTGCTCCAGCATGTAAGTCACCAGAATAGTCATGCTGATAATGGCATCGTCAGCACTAAACACCTTCGTCGCCATTTCATAACTGTGCAGAAGGGTGCATAGGTCCCTGATCTGAGACCACTCCTCCAGCGTGATTTGCCCCACCTCTGGATCTCGTTGGCCCAGGCTATACGTCAGAACGTATTGCACCAGGGCTTGTCGGTGCTGCCACAGTCACTGCAACATGTGCAGAGTTGAATTCCACCGGGTAGGCACATCGCATTTTAGCCGGTGAAGTGGCAGGCCCAACGACTTCTGTAGAGATGTAAGTCTCTGAGCTGCGGGATGCTAACGGCAGAAGTGAGCACACAGCGACCGTGCCCTCTGCAGAAGGCCATCTAGTCCGGGATAGTGGGCTAAAAATTGCTGGACAACCAGGTTCAACACGTGAGCCATACAAGGCACGTGTGTGACATTGCCCCGGCGAAGGGCCGCACACAGGTTTGCAGCATTGTCGCACACGGCCTTCCCTGGTTTCAGGTCCAGTGGAGACAACCATTCATGAAATTGGTTCTCCAGAGCTGACCACAACTCCTCAGCTGTGTGACTCACATTTCCCAGACATTTCAAAGTAAAAACCGCCTGATGACGTTGAGCCCTACTGCCAGCAAAGTAAGGAGGTGTGCAGGATCCCTTCTGCGCAGTTAGAAAGCTTGTGGCATGACCAGACAGGCTTTGGGTGCAGGTGGAGGAGCGAGAGGAGGTTGAGGAGGCTGAAGCAGTGGAGGAACTTTGAGATAAAGAGGATTGACGCACAACTCGTGGGGACGGCAAGACTTGGACAGCAGCCCCTTGTCCTGCTGTCACCATAGTTACCCAGTGCCCAGTCAGCGACATGTAACGCCCCTGTCCATGCCTACTCGTCCAAGTGTCTGTGGTGAAATGCACCCTGTCACACACAGAGTTTCTCAAAGAAGCGGTGATGTTGTGTGCGACATGCTGGTGGAGCGCAGGCACACCTTTCTTTGAGAAGTAGTGCCGACTGGGCATCTGGTACTGGGGCACTGCGACGGACATAAGGTCTCGAAAATCCTCTGTGTCCACCAGGCGGAAAGGCAGCATTTCTGTAGCCAAGAGCTTGCAGATGGTGAAATTCAACCTCTTAGCATTCTCATGGCTAGGATGAAATGGTCTTTTACTTGTCCACATCTGAGGGACCAAGGGCTGGCTGTTGTGCTTAGACGGGGTTGATAAGGGTGTCCCCGGCAAACTGCGGGTCTGTTAGGAAGATGAAGGCGGACATGTTAGGTTGCCTTGATCCAAAGGTGGTGCTATCGATGTCGGACAGCGCTCAACACCAGCTGGTGTTACCACCTCCAAAGAAAATGATGACCTGCCAATCCCGCTGGCTGTTGCGGGTAAAGAGGTGGCAGGTCTGCATCCCAAAACAGGTGTGACTGCTGTCTCCCCAGTCACAGAGGATGAAGAGGCCGCGGATGCACAAGATGTGGCAGACGGTGGCTGGCCCGGCCGGCTAGGCCGCATTGTAGCACAGTGAGCTTCCCACTGCAACTTATGCTTCATGTCCATGTGCCGGTTCATGCATGAAGTACTCAAACTATGTATTTTTTGGACTCTACTTAGCTTTTGCTGACAAATGTTACAGATAACATGAGTTGGGTCATCTTTATCGATCTGAAAAAATGGCCAGGCTATGCAAGGCTTAGCACCCATGCGACCTGAAGAGCCACCACGACTTGTGGTGAGAGGCAGAGTTGTGTTTGAGGATGCAGTTGTTGACGTGCTTCCAGTGCTACGTCTCTGTCCAGGAAGGCGCAACCTGACCTCGTCGTCACTAGCATCCTCCTCCACCTCCTCTGCTGACCTCATCTCTTGGCTGACTGTGGGTTGACAGTAAGTGTGATCTTCAACCTCATCATCATCACCCTGTGTGTTATCACACCCGTCGTCCTCAGAGCCAACCTGTTCCTGCCCTTACAAAAAACTAAAGTTGTCGCTCCAATCAGGTATTTGAGTCTCATCATCGTCTTCCTCATTGTCTCCACCAACAGGAGTTATAGTTTGGGAATGAGGGTCTACGTTATGGTCAGAACCTTCTGCGTCTGGTCCTGGATCCGACTCATAAAGATTCTGGGCATCAGTGCAGATCATTTCCTCGTCTGGATTCACAGAAGCGCTGGAGCCGACCTCTGATTCCCAGGCTATAGTATGAGTAAACAGCTCTGCAGACTCAACCATCTGTTCTACCTCATACTCAGACAGGAAGCTGGAGATTTGGGAGCTGTGAGGAAGCAAGTGCGATTGGGGTGACACCTCTGAGGACTGGAGTATTTGTGATGTTGAAGTTGATGTGGAGGAGAGCCCACTTAAAGGAGCACTTGATATCCGTTGAAGCACCTGCTGCTTTTGTGCCTCATCTGGAATTTGTAGCGATTATCGTGGCGGTAAGAAAGGGATCTTATCACATTTTCCGCTACAAGAAGTAGACATTTTAGTTTGGCTGGAAGATGGTCTTTCTTCTGCAGATAATACTGTTGCTTTAACAACTACCCCCACGGACACAACCTTTTTTCCCCTTCCCAACACGCCTATTCCCCTTTCCACCAGCAGCAGGCCTTTTTCCACTCATTTTGGTGGTTAACTAATTCACAACTCTGGAGTTGTTTGCACAAAAAAACAATGGATGGGAACCGAGCAGAGCTGAGTGGCCAAACTGTGGTATTAGGCCAAAACTATTGGCTGGGTTAGATGCAGAAAAAAATTATATTCAATTTGCAACCTGATGGAGATCAGTATAGATGGACTAATTGACCAAGTCCCACACACTGCTAGAAGCCCAAATATTTTTTCAGAGCTAGATGCAGATAAAAATTATTTTTAATTCGCAACCTGGTGGAGGTCAGTATAGATGGACTAATAGACAAAGTCCCACACACTGCTAGAAGCCCAAATAATTTTTCAGAGCTAGATGCAGAAAAAAATTATATTCAATTTGCAACCTGATGGAGGTCAGTATAGATGGACTAATAGAACAAGTCACACACACTGCTAGAAGCCCAAATATTTTTTCAGAGCTAGGTGCAGATAAAAATTATTTTTAATTTGCAACCTGATGGAGGTCAGTATAGATGGACTAATAGAACAAGTCCCACACACTGCTAGAAGCCCAAATATTTTTTCAGAGCTAGATGCAGATAAAAATTATATTCAATTTGCAACCTGGTGGAGGTTAGTATAGATGGACTAATAGAACAAGTCCCACACACTGCTAGAAGCCCAAATATTTATTCAGAGATAGATGCAGAAAAAAATTATATTCAATTTCCAACCTGGTGGAGATCAGTATAGATGGACTAATAGAACAAGTCCCACACACTGCTAGAAGCCCAAATATTTTTTCAGAGCTAGATGCAGATAAAAATTATTTTTAATTTGCAACCTGATGGAGGTCAGTATAGATGGACTAATAGACAAAGTCCCACACACTGCTAGAAGCCCAAATAATTTTTCAGAGCTAGATGCAGAAAAAAATTATATTCAATTTGCAACCTGATGGAGGTCAGTATAGATGGACTAATAGAACAAGTCCCACACACTGCTAGAAGCCCAAATATTTTTTCAGAGCTAGATGCAGATAAAAATTATTTTTAATTTGCAACCTGATGGAGGTCAGTATAGATGGACTAATAGAACAAGTCTCACACACTGCTAGAAGCCCAAATATTTTTTCAGAGCTAGATGCAGAAAAAAATTGCATTCAATTTGCAACCTGATGGAGGTCAGTATAGATGGACTAATAGAATGATGCTATGCCCAAAAGGTTTTACTTCACTAGGTGCAGTAAAAAAATTGGTATTCTATACACAGGTGGTGTAGCTTGCAACACAGATAGGCTACTCCACTGACTAACACACTCTGCAATAGGCCAAAAAGGATTAGCTTTGCTAGATTTAGCCAAATGCTGTGAAAAAAACTTGCACAGCACTGGCACAGACCTGCCTGGCAAAAACTGATAGGAACTGATGTAACTTAGTCCTGAAAAGGACTGCAATTACAATTAGTCTTTACTCCCAACCTATCTATTTAAGTGCACAGACCTGCCTGATAAAAGTCGTACGAAATGCTGTAACCTAGTCCTTAAAAGGACTGCAATCACAACCATTCCCTACTCCCAAGCTATCTGTAGATTTGTGCGAAAATTGGCTTGAAATTAACAAGGTATAGCGCACGCAGCAACAGCGGTGCCGTCTAACACGCAGCTGCAGCAGTGATAAAATGGTGGCGACGGGGAAAATGGCTGGGTCTTATACGGCAAGGACATGTGACATACACTGCGAATGACACATGCCCTTGCTTGTGTGAAAAAAAGCACTTCGCTCCGTGTGTGCGCTGCTGATAGGCTGACAGATTGCACCTCCCCACTGTAAATGTGGGAAAGAGAAAAAAAAATGGAGATCTTCATTATTCCTGCAGAGATCCATCCCCTGCCCCTCCCCCCGCCCCGCTGTACACTCAAACTGTGTATTAACATTAATTTTCATCATTACTGAGAAAAAATCCAGTTATGATTTTGGTGCACGAACAGTTATCGAACATAACCTCGAACAGCCAAATTTTTTTCAAATCGTTCGTGTTCGCCGAACGGCTCGAACACCGCCCAAAACAGCTCGAATTTGAGATTGGCGAACAGTTCGAGTCGAACAACGCTCATCTCTAATTAGGATGCCCCTTCACAACTTCTTGACCCGCCTGATTGCCTTGTCAAAGGAGGTACAGTATATGCTACTGTACTTGGTTACGCATCAATGTTGTCGTTTACTGACCTGCCCCTTGGATATGACAAATGGTCTATTAGTCAGAATGTATTGGGTTCTGTTTTTGGCTCAACTCACAACGGGGATACCACTACGTCTTGTAAGGAAAGTGTTCTGAATGGAACCGCCATTCTACCGAAAGATATTTCTTTTTTTTATTTTCTTGTCACGACGTCTGGGTGTTGGTAGGCTGATTTTAGTTTCTTACTCCAGCCTTTCAGGATTTTAGAAGGACATGACATGCCTATTAGAGATGAGCGGTGTTCGACTCGAACTGTTCGCCAATCTCAAATTTCGAGCTGTTTTGGGCGGTGTTCTAGCCATTCGGCGAACACGAACAATTTAAAAAAAATTTGGATGTTCGAATTTAAGTTCGATAACTGGTCGTGCACGAAAATCATAACTGGATTTTTTCTCAGCAATGCTGAAAATTAATGTTAATACGCAGTTTGAGTGTACAGCGGGGTGGGGGGAGGGGCAAGGGATGGATCTCTGCATAAATAATGAAGATCTCCATTTTTTTTTTCTCTTTCCCGCATTTACAGTGGGGAGGTGCAATCTGTCAGCCTATCAGCAGTGCACACACGGAGCGAATTGCTTTTTTTCACACAAGCAAGGGCATGTGTCATTAGCAGTGTATGTCACATGTCCTTGCCCTATAAGACCCAGCCATTTTCCCCGTCGCCACCATTTTCTCACTGCTGCAGCTGCGTGTTAGACGGCACCGCTGTTGCTGTGTGCGCTATACTTTGTTAATTTCAAGGCAATTTTCGCACAAATCTACAGATAGCTTGGGAGTAGGGAATAGTTGTGATTGCAGTCCTTTTAAGGACTAGGTTACATCATTTCCTACGACTTTTATCAGGCAGGTCAGTGCTCTTAAATAGGTAGGTTGGGAATAAAGACTAATTGTAATTGCTGTCCTTTTCAGGGCTAGGTTACATCAGTTCATATCACTTTTATCAGGCAGGTCTGTGCTCTTAAATAGGTAGGTTGGGAGTAAAGACTAATTGTAATTGCAGTGCTTTTGAGGGCTAGGTTACATCCGTTCCTATCACTTTTTGCCAGGCAGGTCTGTTTTAGTGTTGTGCAAGTTTTTTTCACAGCATTTGGCTAAATCTAGCAAAGCAAATCCTTTTTGGCCTATTGCAGAGTGTGTTAGTCAGTGGAGTAGCCTATCTGTGTGGCAAACTACACCACCTGTGTATAGAATACAATTTTTTTACTGCACCTAGTGAAGTAAAACCTTTTGGGCATAGCATCATTCTGTTAGTCCATCTATACTAACCTCCACCAGGTTGCATATTCAAAATAATTTTTATCTGCATCTAGCTCTGAAAAAATATTTAGGCTTGTAGCAGTGTGTGGGACTTGTTCTATTAGTCCATCGATACTAACCTCCACCAGGTTGCAAATTCAAAATAATTTTTATCTGCATCTAGCTCTGAAAAAATATTGGGGCTTGGGCTTGTAGCAGTGTGTGGGACTTGTACTGTTAGTCCATCTATACTAACCTCCACCAGGTTGCAAATTCAAAATAATTTTTATCTGCATCTAGCTCTGAAAAAATATTTCGGCTTGTCGCAGTGTGTGGGACTTGTTCTATTAGTCCATCTATACTAACCTCCACCAGGTTGCAAATTCAAAATAATTTTTATCTGCATCTAGCTCTGAAAAAATATTTGGGCTTGTAGCAGTGTGTGGTACTCATTGTATTACCATGCTCCACCAGCTTTGAAATTAATAATAATTTTTAGCTGCATCTTGCCTGTAAAATAATTTTGGGCATATTAGCAGTGTGTGGTACTCATTGTATTAGGCCATCAATACCAAGCTCCACCAGCTTTGAAATTAATAATAATTTGTAGCTGCATCTAGCCCGGAAAATAATTTTTCTTCCCAATAGTGGTAGCAATAGAAATATGGGGCGCGCTCCTGGCTAACAAAAATATATGCTTCATAACAAAAAACACCAGCCTAGCGCACTGCATTAATAATATGGCATCATCATCTCTAACAGTGCTAGGCCTACTACGCCGGCTAGCATTCCTGTGCCTAAAACACAATGTATGGGTCCGCACTAGCCACGATGCTGAGGGGTCTAAAGCTGCTGCTAACGCTTTATCACAATTCAATTGGCAGATTTTCACAGAGCTCCTCCCCAACGCCCACCCATCGGGCAACGGTTGCCCACCCTCCCTATGGGATCTAGTGGCGAATAGTTGATGCCATTAATCAGAGCGTCAGTTGCCCCGTCAACATATCAAGCATACGGTAAGGCATGGGAAGAGTGTGCACGACTAGTAGCAGGCAGACGGGTTGACCAATGTGAACAAGCCAGATTACAAGTCACCATAGAATTTCTCCACCAGCTAATGATGAGGGGCATATCAGAGGCGTCAGCGCAGCGGTGTCTGACCGGAGTAGCATTTCACTTCCAACTACAGAATTGGGGAGATATGACAAAGAGATTCAACATCAGACAATCCATAAAACGGTGGAAAAGGGGTCAGCCAAATCAGGAGTGTAGACGTCCCGTGTCACTAAAACAGATTTCTCACATCATATCCCTAACACCATTAACATGACACTCACAATTTGAAGCAACACTACTGTCTACTGCATTTGCGATTGCCTTCTTCGGGGCGCTATGCATAAGCGAATTAGTGCCTCAATTCAAAATTACCACCAGTGGAGGCTTATTACACCAGGACGTAGTCATAGCCAATAATGCAATAAGTCTACGCATACACCAATCGAAAACGGTTCCAGCGGGCAGGGGCACTTGGGTACTTCTACAACCCACAAACGGTACACTGAGTCGGGAAACAATAGTAAAAACATATATAACCATCAGATCACAAAGTAATTTCTTCCTATCACACATTGATGGAACGCCATTATCAAGATACCAGTTCCAAGCTATATTTAATAAATGCATAACATCGGCAGGGAACCACCCCAAAGATTACGGGACACACTCTTTCCACATAGGCGCGGCCACAGAAGCAGCAAGAGCAGGACTGTCAGAAACGGAAGTTCAGAGGAAAGGGAGATGGCGATCCACGTGTTTGGCGAGATACATAAGACCGGACTTGTTATCCTAACGTGGTTTGTTTCTTTTACAGGTGACGCTAAGCCAACAGTGTGGGTGATAGGCCACTCGTATATATATTGGGCAGAAAAAAGGGCGAAAGTCCACCAGGCGGGAGGAAATTAGAGTTTCATAACACATATTTCAACTGGAGAGGTATTAGAGGCCTGCTATGGCCACAGGTACTAATGGAGGTAATCAAGGTAGGGAGAGAGGCAAGAGGTCCGGTCATCTTAATTATACAGGCCGGGTGAAATGACCTAGGTCATCACAAGAGCGCATAACTAATTGCAATAATGAAACTAGACACTGAGCGCTTAAGAGAATTTTTCACAAAACTAACTATAGTATGGTCAGAGATTGTGCCGATAGCGGTATGGCAAGGTGCGCGAGACATCACGGCCATCAAATGGACAAGGCGGGTAATAAATATTCGGATGGCAAAATTTAGAAGAGACAGAGGCTGTGTAGTGATACAACACCGACAACTGGAAGGAGATAAAGCAGGCTTCATACGGCCCGACGGTGTTCACTTAATGGATATTGGACTGGACATTTTCCTGTCAGGACTCCAGGACGGAGTGGAACAAGCATTAAGTGTGATGGATGGGGGTCAGTGTCCTGCATACGAGTACGCAGGATCCTCCGTGGCCTGGAAATAGAAAGGACATGTTGGAGAGTTACACTTGTTTGCCAACTTGCCGGTGTGGAGACCCAGGGCATGCTGCAACAAGCAGAATTATTTTAGAAATAAAATGCCTTTCTAATGGAATGAGTATAAAGAGTTAATAAAGCTGTGACCGATCCTCACCCATCCAGTTGTAAGAGTTACATTATTGTATTGTCAAGGAAAGGGGGGCGGTATGGGGGCTGAGCGTCTGGGTTTTGTTGGGGGTCCCCACAGTCTGCCTAGGCTAGATGCATTTAAAAATTCTTATTAGATACACAGGCGGTGCAGCTTGCTTCACAGCTGGGCTACTATGCCCAAAGTATTGCCTAGGCTAGATGCAGTTAAAAATTCTATGCTGACTAGCAGACACTGAAGCTTTGGAGCAGACCTCTGAGTAAACAGCTCTTCAGACTCAACCATCTGTGTTACCCCAAGCCATAGTGTATGTAGTTTCTTACAGTTAAAAGGGGGGGAGCGCGACCCAACCCACCTTGAAGTGACGATGCCAACGTCACATAAAACACAGCAAGGGGACTCCAAAAAGAGTCTCCATTTTTACCAAAAATTGTGGCACAGACACCACTTAAGCGGCATCAATTGCCCCAGAGTAGCTTAAAATGTTTGGTGAGGTGATTTTACCAAATCCTCAAGCTTTTAGTCTCCCCAGGATGACACAGGGGTAGAAAAGTCCTTGCGGATCCATGATTTGTTCATCTTGATGAACGTGAGTCTGTCTACATTCTCATTGGACAGCCGCGTGCGCTTATCTGTCAGCACACCACCAGCATCGCTGAACACACATTCAGAGAGAACGCTGGCTGCAGGGCATGACAAGATTACCAAGGCGTGAGTGGCGAGCTCCGGCCATTTTTCCAGATTGGAAGCCCAAAATGAGCAAGGGTCCAGTGATACAGTCATAGCTTCGATGTTCACTTGGAGATACTCCTGTACCATCCTCTCTAGGCGTTGACCAAGTCCTTGTTGTGTTGGTAGCGAGGTAAGAATCATGCTTCCTTCCTCTGCCCTCTCCCCCCAACCTCGCACAGCAGAAATGTGATCAAGGTCTCCCTCATCTGGTGAGTCTTACATGCCCATCACCAGTTCGTCCTCCACTTCTTCCTCGGCTCCTGCACCTTCCTCAACTGTTTTTCTGCTACCATGCGCCCTGGTTAATCCCTCCCCCCCCCCTCCCATGCCTGCCGCCTTGGTGCTGCCGACTGTCTGGACCATGTAGATGTTATCCCTTCCGCATGCGACTCCTCCTCTACTTCCTCCACCTCCTCTTGTCCCACCACCTGACTCTGAATTCTGTTTAACGTGTGCTCTAGCATGTAAATCACAAGAATAGTCATGGTGATAATGGCATCGTCGTCAGCACTAAACATCTTCGTTGCCATTTCAAAACTGTGCAGAAGGGTGTGTGGCGCCCCTGAGGGTTCAGTCGCCACAGAGGTACTGCATCTCACCCAGAGGTGTGGTATTTCACCCTCAGGTAAGGAAGGAGTATGGCTCGGGACCCTAACACCTGCATCCAAAACATACCCGCAGTGGGTGTAGGGCGTGATTGCTCCTAAGGGAGAGCACAGTCCCAGGTCCCTAGCTGGTGGGAGGGTTCTCTGAAGTGGGTGTGGGTGGAGAAAGCAGCTTAGGGGAGCACACGACAGGGAGAGTATAAATAGGAAGTCATCTTAGAAAGAGCAAGCCAGTCAGAGGAGAAGTGACAGGAGCAGATGCTCTGCATGAGCTCTGCTCCGGAGGCGGGCATAGCCTGGGAGGCCCAGGACTGAAGGAGAGAAGAGAAGGAGTGGGAGCAGGAAGGCTCCAGGAACCGAAGGGACCCTAGGGGTACGGGCCGTGCAGAAGGCCACACGTACGCCCGCTGCTACCAGAAGGTAGAGGGGTCAGGCAAGATAAGGGGAACCGGTCTCTCAACTAGCGGAGAAACAGCAAGGCTCAACTAGAAACTGGAGGCTGCTTAATTTCATGTACTGCAGGCCACACCAGTCTCACTAGGAAGGTAGCCACATAGGACCCAGGGGACGGAACACACATCGCCCCCCAAGGCCCGAGGATACCGGATAAAAGTGTCACTGGGTGTGAGGTGCAGAGAGAAGGCCAGAGAAAGGACACACATAAGGCGGTCCTGCTAAGTACTCCGGAGCTATCTGGGGGTGGACTGAGCCCCTCACTGAGTACGCACAGCACGACAGGGGAGATTGCTCTGGTACCTGTAATCTGGACTGCAACAACTGTGAGTAAAGATCTTGGGACTGCATCACACGGACTCTGTGTTCATTACTGACTCCCTGCACTACAACCACCATCATCCACCCACACTGCCCTGAAGCTACACTCTTCCTGTGGGGAGTAATAATACCATTGCTGCAAACCAACCAGCTTCAGAGGACTGTTCCGCAGCGGTGGCCCCTTTGGCCGCACTCCACAGGTGGCATAGTCGGACATTATAAAACCCATATATACAAATTACCCTTGGATTGACCGCCCTGGGTCATGGACCGGGTCGCCGCCACAGTGCATACAACCACCAGCGTCTACCGGCCTGGCTCCAGGTACCCCACTGCCCAAGGGGCGCATCAACTTCATAGGTCCCTGATCTGAGACAACTCCTGCAGCGTGATTTGCCCCACCTCTGGATCTTGTTGGCACAGGCTATACGTCAGAACGTATTGCACCAGGGCTTGTCGGTGCTGCCACAGTCACTGCAACATGTGCAGAGTTGAATTCCACAATGTCGGCACATCGCATTTCAGCCGGTGAACTGGCAGGCCCAACGACTTCTGTAGAGATGTAAGTCATTGAGCTGTGGGATGCGAACGGCGGAAGTGAGCACACAGCGACCGTGCCCTCTGCAGAAGGACATCTAGTCCGGGATAGTGGGCTAAAAATTGCTGGACAACCAGGTTCAACACGTGAGCCATACAAGGCACGTGTGTGACATTGCCCCGGCGAAGGGGCGCACCCAGATTTGCAGCATTGTCGCACACGGCCTTCCCTGGTTGCAGGTCCAGTGGAGACAGGCATTCATGAAACTAGGTCTCCAGAGCTGACCACAACTTCTCAGCTGTGTGACTCACATTTCCCAGACATTTCAAAGTAAACACTGCCTGATGACATTGAGCCCTGCTGCCAGCATAGTAAGGAGGTGTGCAGGATTCCTTCTGCTCAGTTAGAAAGTGGGTGGCATTAGCAGACAGGCTTTGGGAGCAGGTGGAGGACCGAGAGGAGGTTGAGGAGGCAGAAGCAGTGGAGGAACTTCTAGATAAAGAGGATTGACGTACAATTCGTGGGGACGGCAAGACTTGGACAGCAGCCCCTTGTCCTGCTGTCACCATAGTTACCAAGTGCCCAGTCAGCGACATGTAACGCCCCTGTCCATGCCTACTCGCCCAAGCGTCTGCGGTGAAATGCACCCTGTCACACACAGAGTTTCTCAAAGAAGTGGTGATGTGTGCGACATGCTGGTGGAGCGCAGGCACACCTTTCTTTGAGAAGTAGTGCCAACTGGGCATCTGGTACTGGGGCACTGCGACCGACATAAGGTCTCAAAAATCCTCTGTGTCCACAAGGCGGAAAGGCAACATTTCTGTAGCCAACAGCTTGCAGATGGTGAAATTCAACCTCTTAGCTTTGTCATGGCTAGGAGGAAATGGTCTTTTACTTGTCCACATCTGAGGGACCGAGGGCTGGCTGTTGTGTTTAGACGGGGTTGAGTAGGGTGTCCCCGGCAAACTTGCCAGTCTGTGAGGAAGATACAGGCGGAAAAGTTAGGTTGCCTTGATCCAAAGGTGGTGCTCTCGATGTCGGAGAGCGCCCAACACCAGCTGGTGTTTCCACTTCCAAATGAAATGATGACCTGCCAATCACACTGGCTGTTGCGGGTAAAGAGGTGGCAGGTCTGCGTCCAAAAACATGTGTGACTGCTGTCCCCCAAGTGACAGAAGATGAAGAGGCCGCGGATGCGCAAGATGGTGCAGACGGTTGTTGGCCCGGCCAGCTAGGCCGCATTGTAGCACAGTGAGCTTCCCACTGCAACTTTTGCTTCATATCCATGTGACGGTTCATGCATGAAGTACTCAAACTATGGATTTTTTGGCCTCTACTTAGCTTTTGGTGACAAATATTACAGACAACACAAGTTGGGTCATCCTTATCGATCTTAAAAAATGCCCAGGCTATGCAAGGCTTAGAGTCCATGCCACCTGAAGAGCCACTTCGACTTGTGGTCAGAGGAAGAGTTGTGGTTGAGGATGCAGTTGTTGATGTGCTTCCAGTACTCCGTCTCTGTCCAGGAAGGCGCAACCTAACCTTGTCGTCAATAGCATCTGTGACGCCCAGCTGCGCTTGGTATCACAGATCCTAAAAGAGAGCATTGATGGAATCCTCCACAAGAGGCCCCCATAAACATTCACACATCTCCACCTTCCACCTCAGACCAGCAGAGGGAGCCCATTAGGGTTACAAATAGGGAAGGTGTAGCTAGGCAGTTCAGTTCCTCTGAAGAGTTCCTGCAGTAGAGAAGCCTAAGAGAGGTCAGTCTGCAGTGGAGCTCAGTCTAGAGAACTCAGTTAATAGTTCAGCAGTGGAGCACGAGGCTCCTGTTAGCTAGATTCAGGGAGCCCAGTTAGAGCTTAAGGTGTGCCGGCGCCATAAGATCGGTGAAGCGCGGCAAGCTGCCGTTAGTGTGTATAGTCTAGTGAGGGCCCGAGTAGGCCGAAGGCGAGTGGAGAGTTAGTACATAGGGGGCAGAGGAGCTTAACCAGCTCACCCCGAAGCATTTACCGGACACCGGATCCGAGCGTACCTGGATCTCTATGACCCAGTAAGGCATAACCAGAATCCCTGGAGAAATACAAGTCCCAGGATCGCTAAGGTGCTGATACGTAACAGAGCCAGGAGACGCTTAGACCCCACAAACTGGGAGCGTGAACTCCAAGACAAGGCCCTACCACAAGGTCAGCCAACGAAGGGACAGAGCCAAAGTTAGGCCTAGCTCCAGGTAGGTCGGAAACTTACTACGCAGAGGCAAGAAACAGAAGGCCCTACACCCGCTCATTGGGGAGGATCCTGATATGCACCCTTCACCCTACAGTGCTCCGGGATGTGTCTGAATTTCCACCAGTAAAAGGTACTGAAGTGACTACAGGGTCCGTTCCCTTTCTTGCTCTGACCTAGCTGGGTCTCGCCTGTCCTGCATTCCCCCTGGATACAATTTTCTGAGTCCTAGCTCCACCTGTGGAGAGCTATACCATCGAGCTGACTTATCACCGGCCTCAGTGGACTACTGCAGCGCTGGTGCTTCTCACCAGATACCACAGGTGGCGTCACAAACTCTTATAAAATTAACAATTATCCACCCTTTTAAAGAGTGACCCCAGGGTACGGGCCCGGGAGCCAACCACCGCGACATCCCAAAGGCCAGGCAAAGGCCCGGGTACCGAGTCATCCCCATCCCCTGGGCTAGTCACATCCTCCTCCACCTTCTCTGCTGACCTCATCGACTGGCTGACTGTGGGTTGACAGTAAGTGGGATCTCCAACCTCGTCATCATCACCCTGTGTGTTATCACAGCCGTCGTCCTCAGAGCCAACCTCTTCCTGCCCTGACCGAAAAGTCAAGTTGTCGCTCCAATCATGTATTTGAGTCTCATCATCGTCTTCCTCATTGTCTCCACCAACAGGAGTTACAGTTTTGGAACGAGGGTCTACATTATGCTCAGAACCTTCTTCATCTGGTCCTGGATCCGACTCATAAAGATTCAGGGCATCAGTGCAGATCATTTCCTCATCTGGATTAACAGAGGCTCTGGAGCAGACCTCCATTTCCCAGGCTATAGTATGAGTAAACAGCTGTGTAGACTCAACCATCTGTGTTATCCAATACTCAGACGGGCAGCTGGAGACTTGGGAGCTGTGAGGAAGCAAATGCGATTGGGGTGACACCTCTGAGGACTGGAGTATTTGTGATGTTGAAGTTGAGGTGAAGGAGAGCCCACTTGAAGGAGCACTTGATATCCGTTGAAGCACCCGCTGTTTTTGTGCCTCATCTGTAATTTGTAGCGATGGGCGTATCACATTGTCCACGAAAAGAAGTGGACATCTTAGTTTGGCTGGAAGATGGTCTTTCTTCCGCAGATGTTACTCCCCCCACCGCGGGGGGGCTCGACCCACCAGCGGACAGGCACCAGTATTGGGAGAGGGGGGCTGACCGTCAGGGTCCACTGCGGCTCTGGCACAAACCCGTCGGCAAGGAGGTCGCATGGGCAGGAACGGACTGGCCGTGTCGGCTTCGCACTCCAGCATAGTCCCTCTGCCCGCTTGCGCCCGTAACCTCAAAGGAATGCGCAAGCGGCTTTTCTTCCCAGGGCTTTTCCCCACCCAGCAGGAATGTGGGGGAGCTCAGGTCGGCCTTCCACTGTACTCCCTTACCTCCCTCGCCCTCTTTCCTTCTTCCGTGCTCCATCTAACCCCTCGGCTCTGTGGTGTCCGCTTTCCCTCCAGCTCTCTCGTTCTCACAGGTTGACTACCGCGTGTATTCACACTGTGGCGAATCTTTTGGGCCCAGGCATAAGAAGTTGTCGAGGTAATGGATAATATGTGCCCCCTTAGAAACGTCCATGACAACCCATTCGAGGAAGCAACTAAAAGCCTCAAATAATGAGCAGGATCTGGACCACCCCATGGGCAAACAGCTATCTATATAGTATGCTCCTTCCCAGAAGCAGCCGAATAGGTGGACACTATTCGGAGGCACAGGTAGTAATTAACCGCATCAATGTCTGTTTTGGCCATTAGGGTGACCCTTCCCAACTTCTTGATCCCCCTGATTGCCTTGTCAAAGGATGTACAGTATATACTACTGTACTTGGTTCCACGTCAATGTTGTCGTTTACTGACCTGCCCCTTGGATATGACAAACGGTGGATTAGTCCGAATGTATTGGGTTCCGTTTTTGGCACAACTCACAACGGGGATACCACTACGTCTTGTAAGGAAAGTGTTCTGAATGGAACCGCCATTCTACCTAAAGATATTTCTTTTTTTAATTTTCTTGTCACGACGTCTGGGTGTTGGTAGGCTGATTTTAGATTTTTACTCCAGCCTTTCTAGATTTTATAAGGGCATGACATGCCTATATCTGTGTCTCCCCCTCCTTTTACTCCTGCACCTCTTTTCTTTTCGCATGACTATATGTACTTGTCACTTTTCCATGTGTTAGTTGTTTCTTCTGAGCAGTTTGTCAGCTTTTGGACACCTTTGAAGGTGTTTTCTATGTGTTTTCTATGCGTTTCTATGTGTTTTTGTTTGCCTGCCATTGGTTTTAACAGTGTTCGACGGTGTTCGACGAACCGCTCGATGAACCATTCGGCGAACATGCCGGTGTTCAATGAACCGAACCGAACCCGAACACTACGGGGGTGGCTCAACACTACAGAGGAGGAGGAAGAAGCAGCGGATGCGGTTGATGGGGCGGCTGATGGTTGTTGAGGTCCGTTGGTCTGCATTTTATCGCAGTGAGATTGCCAGATTAATGCATGCTCATTGCGCATGTGAAGGTTCATGCATGTAGTAGTCAAATTATTGAACTTTTTCCCTTTACTGAGTTTTTATCACAAAGTTTGCAGATAACCTGAGCTGGCTCATCCTTTGCGGTCTCAAAAAGGCCCAGGGTAGGCAACCCTTGCCGCCCCTGCAAGATGTAGACCTGTGATCGCTGCTGGTCACTGCCACGGTTGTGGCAAAGGATGCAGTGCTCCTCGTGCTTCCATCACTCTGAGTCTGCACCATAGGACGCAACGTAACCTCCTCGTCTTCCTTCTCCACCTCCTCAGATGAGCTACTCAGCTGCGTGACTTTGGGTTCACACCAAGTTGGATGTGCAACCTCATCATCATCCAATGTGTAATCTTATTCCTCGCCCTCAGGCTCACCCTCCTCCTCTTCTTGCCCTGATAGCACAGTACAGTCGAGGGTCAGGAAGCTGCTCGGACCCAATCTTTTTTTTTCCCCCTATGAGGAGAAGAATATCTGCCCCAAACAATTTTAAGCTGAGATGCAGTGTGCTTTATATACCCATTTTGAGTTTATCTGTTGTGTGTACCCGTGTGTGGAGAAGAATATCTGCCCCAAACAATTTTAGGCTGAGATGCAGCCTACTTTTATACCCATTTTTGGTTTATCAGGTCTGTGTACCCCTGTGTGGAAAAGAATAACTGCCCAAAACAATTTTAAGCTGAGATGCAGTGTGCTTTATATACCCATTTTTAGTTTATCAGGTCTGTGTACCCCTGTGTGGAGAAGAATATCTGCCCCAAATAATTTTAAGCTGAGATACAGTCTGCTTTATATACCACGGTAGAAAGAAAACCAATATCTATTTTATCATGTGTTCTCCTGTGAGAACAATATCTGCACCAAACAATTAATTTAAATTGAGTATAAGTATTATAATGGGGACCCACACATCTTCCACTACAGCCAACCCAATAGATGGAGACCCAAACAGGATTCCCTACATTTCCAAAAATTACTGGCAGACACCAACAAAGTGGCATCAATTTCAGTTCAGTAGAAAATGTAAAATTAGCAACGACACCTCTTCCCCTACAGCCAACCCAGTAGATGAAGACCCAATCAGGACTATTCCCATTTGAAAACATTTGGGCCTAAAACCATCAAATTGGCATCAATTTCACTAGAGTATGAGTAGTATAATGGGGACCGACACCTCTTTCATTACAGCCAACCCAATAGATGGAGACCCAATCAGGATTCCCCACATTTTCAAAAATTACTGGCAGACACCAACAAAGTGGCATCAAGTTCAGTACAGTAGAAATTGTACAATTAGGAACGACACCTCTTCCACTACAGCCAACCCAATGGATTGAGAGACCAAATCTGTCTTATCCAAAATCCTCACTGATGGTATTCATATTGAGCTCTAGATAGTCTTGCACCATCCCCTCCAGTCATTCTCCACGTGTCAGACTTGTACTCGGTTGTGCTGGTGCATGAGCTGGTCTAAAAAATGTGTGAAAGGACTCATAGAAATTGCTTCTGCCACTTACTCTATTTCTGCTGCTCATGTTTTGGCGTTGACAAACTGACGTGCCGGCGGATGAAAGACTACAGCTGCGATCCACACTGTGTGCCTCTATTAAGTTTGCTTAAAAGCTTGTTTCGATACCCCAACATTAGCGAGTTTCTTTCCAGGTGGGAAACATCTGGCAAAATTTACTCTTATAATGTGGATCTAACAAAGTGGTAACACAGTAGTCAGCATTATTTAAAATCCTAACTATACGGGGATAATGTTGCAGAAAGTGCAGCAAGAAGGCTCTCATATGTCGGGCTCTTCCAGGTGGTCTAAAGACAGAATCTGTTGTTGGCTGCTTAACACTGATGCATGTTTCCTCCGTCCCTTCCTGCCAACCATGTTCAACAGAGAGGGGATGATTATCCTCTTCATCTTCTGACTGTTGCTTGCCCATCACCTCTTGCTCCTCTATTTATTCATCGGCTCTTGCACTTTCACTAACAGTATGTCTGGTATCACCAAACCCGCTTGACCGCAGGAAGCCACCATCACTTGGCGTCCGCCTGTGTGACGACAGTCTGGAACTTTGAGACATTCTTATCGCTTCTGCATCCTCCTCTTCTTCTCGGACAACCACCTCCGCAATTCAAAGTTTTCTCCAGCATGTAAATGTGATGCTGATGATGGCATTGTCAGAGCTAACTACTTTAGTAGCCATTGCAAAACTGTGCGCAGAAGGGTGCAGAAGTCCTTAATCTGTTCCCACTCCATAATTGTGATATGCCCCATGTCTGTACTGCGTTGGCCCAGGCTATACGACATGACATACAGCGTCAGGGCTCGTTGCTGCTGCCACAGTCACTGCAACATGTGCAGAGTGGAATTCCACTGCATCAGCACATCCCATATCAACCTGTTAACTGGCATGGACGAAGACCACTGACATGAGGGATGCGAATGGCGGAAGTGAGCACACAGCTTCCGTACTTTCTGAAGCAGCTCATCCAGGCCGGGACAGTGGTGGAGAAATCGCTGTACCACCAGGTTGAGGACGTGAGCCATACAAGGCAGTGTGTGAGTTCACCTCGGCGTAGGGCCGCCAACAGGTTCGCACTGTTATTGCACACGGCCTTCCCTGGCTCCAGGTTCAGCGGAGACAGCCATTGCTGAAACTGAGCCTGGAGAGCCGTCCACAACTCTTCAGCTGTGTGACTGCGATCTCCAAGGCATATTAATTTGAAGACTGCCTGATTGCAGTGAGCCCTGGCTGCGCGATACGGAGGTGGTGTGGTTGGAACACGTGTATCGTTAAGGCAGAGGTTGATTGTGCAGGTGGAGGCCCTAGAGGAGGTGGAGGACGCAGAAGCAGTGGAGGAAGTG
The DNA here is from genome assembly GCF_046119375.1 of Phyllobates terribilis. Lineage (NCBI taxonomy): Eukaryota > Metazoa > Chordata > Amphibia > Anura > Dendrobatidae > Phyllobates > Phyllobates terribilis. The sequence goes on from NW_027362769.1 coordinate 292,923,422, forward strand.
GGAAATACAGAGGTTTGTTTTGCAAGCCTTGAGGATTCCCAGATTTGTGGAGCTGCCCCTTCCCCGCCTGTCCCTACAGCCACAAGAATCACCCAGTGCTCAGTCAGCGAGATGTAACGCACTTAGCAAAGCTTACTCGACCTGGTGTCTGTGGTGAAATGCACCCTGGCAGATATAGATTAAGTCAAACAGGTGATGTTGACTGCGAAATGCTGGTGTACCACAGGCACAGCTTTAATAGAGAAGTAATGGCGACTTGGCAACTGGTACTGGGGGACTGTGACGGCCACCAGTTTTCAGAAACCATCAGTATCTACCAGTCGGAAAGCAGCATTTCCATGGCCAACAGATTTGAGATGGTGGAGTTCAACCTCTTAGTTTTGTCATGTGTAGAATGAAACAATCTTTTATGTGACCACAACTGCAGGCTGGCTGTGGTGCTGCGAGAGGGGGTAGTATGGTGAAATGGACAAACTGCTCGACCGTGAGTGAGGTGCAGGCACAGATGTTTCGGTGGATTGAGAAACGTGTGGTGTGCTCGGTGAAACAAACACAGCAGGCATGTCCGCTTCCATTACATGTGACAGGCTCTCACTCGGCCTGACTGGAGCGTGTAGAGAACCAGAAGTTTTGTGGTGGGAGACCTGCGTGCCAATGCTTGACACAGTAAAAGAGGAGGAGGAAGAAGCAGGGGATGCGGTTGATGGGGCTGCTGACGGTTGTTGAGATCCGCTGGTCTGAATTTTAGCACAATGGGATTCCCAGCATACCGCCTCTAGTGTGCTTATGTGAAGGTTCATGCTTGTAGTAGTCGAATTATTGCACTTTTTCACTCTACTGATTTTTTTCTTGGAAAAGTGTGCAGATAACGTGAGTTGGCTCATCCTTTGCAGTGACAAAAAAGGCCCAGGCAAGGCAACCCCTGCCACCCCTGCGATCTGCAGACCCACGACTGCTACTAACCACTAGTGTTGAGCCACCCCCATAGTGTTCGAGTTCGGTTCGGTTCGTCGAACACCCGTGTGTTCGCCGAACTGTTCGTCGAACTGTTCGTCGAACACCTTCGAACACCATTAAAACCAATGGCAGGCAAACAAAAACACATAGAAACACATAGAAAACACCTTCAAAGGTGTCCAAAAGCTGACAAACTGCTCAGAAGACACAACTAACACATGGAAAAGTGACAAGTACATATAGTCATGCGAAAAGAAAAGAGGTGGAGGAGTAAAAGGAGGGGGAGACACAGATATAGGCATGTCATGCCCTTCTAAAATCCAAAAAGTGAGAAGCCGACACGTTCAGTCCGCTCCTGCCCGTGCCACCTCCGTGTCGCCGGGTTTGTGCCAGAGCCACGGTGAACCCTGACGGCCAGCCCCCCTCTCCCAATACTGGTGCCTGTCCGCTGGTGGGTCAAGCGAGCCCCCCTGTGGTGGAGGCAGCTCTAAGATTTTTAATTTAAATTGTCTCTCTAATTTGAATGAATACACTTTAAATCCATTTACAAGGATCTATTGGAGGGCAAGTCTCATGCCAGCAGCCGCGTAATTCCAGCTCCAGTAGCGTCCACTAAAGCTGCTGCAGTTAAAAAGCTTTTATAAGGATCGAGCTCGGCTGTCCACCACAAGGCATCCTACTGCCAGTCCCAGCCCCTATGCCTTGGGGTGCCTCCTGATGCTCTTCACTGAGTATCCCGTGGTCCCGAAGCATTTCCTTTGAAAAAATTAAGTGTCCAAACTACAGGTGGTGTAGCTTGCTTAACAGCAGGGATAATCCGCTGACTAGCAGACACTGCTACTAGGCACAAAGTATTTCCTGGGCTAGATGCAGTTAAAAATTTGTAATTAGATACTCTCGTTGGATGCTGAGAAAGCATTCCATAGAGTCTCCTGGCACGCCATATATGATTCTCTTAAAAAGCTTGGGGTAGGGGTCTAGGGGACCCTTTTATAGCCAAAATCACGGCCCTGTATCACAATACGTCACCTAGGCTGAAGATAAATGGAACTGTAGCACCCTGAGGGCTCGGTTGCTACAGAGGTATTGCACCTCACCAAGAGGTGTGATATCTCACTCTCAGGTAAGGATGGAGTGTGGATCAGGACCCGACACCTGCATGCATTACACCACATTGCCGTGGGGCAGGGCGACCAATATGCCTCTGAGATGGGCACGACAGTCCCTGTCCCTGGCTGGAGTGGGGGGAGGGAACACTGAGGAAGGGGAACCCTGTAGTGCAGGAGCAGGGAGGAAGCAGTTCCTGGGTGCATTGAGAAGGGAGTATAAAAGGTGGGCACCATCTTAGTTCAGTGCAGAGAAGTCTGAGCAGAAGTGGCAGGGAGCAGGGGCTCTGCAGGAGCTCTGCTCCGGAGGCGGGCCTAGTAACAGAGGCCCAGGCCTGGAAGAGGGAGAAGGAAGGAAGAGGAGCGGAGAAGGCTCCAGGAACGAGGAATGAAGGGATCCCAGGGGTGCGTACGGGCGAGTCGCCACCGCACGCCCGAATCCACCTGCGTGGAGGGGTCAGGCCAAAGGGGGAGACCGGTCCCCGAAACTAGTGGAGGCAGGAAACGACCCTCAGCTAGAAACCGGAGGCTGTGACATTTTATGTGGCGCAGCCCCTCGCTACACCCGCTAGGAAGGCACCACATAGGGTCAGGGAAACTGGCGCCAAGTTTACCAAGAGGAGGCCCGAGGCAGCCGGACAGAAGGGTTGGTAAGAAAGGCCAGACAAAGGACACACAAAGGGGGTCCTGTGAAGCGCTCCAAAGTTATCTGGGAGTTGTCTGAGCCCATCACCTGGTGAGCACAGTACGACGTGGGCAGCCGTTACCTGCAGACGTGGTTTGGATAATAAGAACTGTGAGTAAAGGCCCTGGACTGCATCACTGACTCCGTGTCGTTACTGCTGCTGCCCTGCACCATCACCCCCATCCTCCGCATACACTGCCCTGAGGCTATACTCCTCCCGTGGGGAGTTATGCTACGCTCTGCTGCACCCACAACACCAGCCTCAACGGTCTGCCCTGCAGCGGCGGTTCTCTCTGACCGCAATCCACGGGTGGCGTAGTCGGACATTTAAACATCAAAACCACATAAATAGTTCCGCCACTGGTTTGACCACCCTGAGCCTCGGAACCGGGTGGCCGCCACGAAGACTACAACCACCAGCATCCACCAAAAAGGGTCCGGCTCCGGGTGTCCCAAGGCCCAGGGGGTGCATCAGAACATTTTCATCACCTTTCACAATCACCAATGGGACAAGGCAGGGATGTCCTCTGTCCCCTCTCTTATACATCCTAGTGACGGAGCACCTGCTCTCATCAATTCGTCATAACCCCAATATTAGGTGGATTGAGGTGGGAGGCACCGAGTACAAGTGCTCTCTATTTGCTGATGATGTCCTAGTATATATCACTCAATCACATATATCCATCCATGCTGTTATGGCTGAAATAGATCACTTTGTTACATGGTCAAATTTTAAAATCAATGCAGCGAAGTCTGAGGCCCTCGATGTCTCCCTCCCCAAATCCATATAGGATTCCATCCAGTCCAACTTTCCCTTTGCCTGGCCCTCACAGGGTATCAAATACTTAGGAATTCCTATTCATAGAGCCTCTCCCATCTATGTTATCTTAATTTTGGGCCATTTATTGAACAACTCCATACAGACCACGGTTGGCAAGTTAGAACTGTAAGATTCACTACGTGAACCACTGGTGTTTTGTGGAAAAGCACATGTACACTGTGTTCCAAATTATTATGCAAAAAGTGTTTAGGAGTGATAAGGGAAGAATTTGTTTGTCAGTTAAACTCATTGATGGTGATGTGTGTCAGGGCTCTTTATATCACTGTAAGCAATTGCAGACACCTGTAATTAGTTTGGCAGGTGTGTCCAATGAAAGGCAAGACTACTTATGAAGGCTGTCTCACATTATTAAGCAGCCTACATTTTCTGCCAAAATGGGAAAGAAAAAGATGTGTCGGCTGCTGAGAAGCAACAAATTGTGGAGTGTTTAGGTCAAGGCATGACTACAATCAACACTGTGCGATGATCAGGATGAAGTGTCTTTGCAATCAAGAGGTATGTAGCTGATTCACAGTACACATGTGTGCGTGCTGATAAGGGCAAATTGAGGACTCTTTCCTACAGGCAATTACGTCAGGTTAAAAGAGCAGCGGCAAAAAAGCCTTGTCATAGCAGCAGATAAGTTTTTGAAGCTGCTGGTGCCTCCAACGTCCCCCGAACAACAAGATGCAGGGTCCTTCAGAGGTTTGCAGCTGTGTATTCGCCATCCTGTCGACCTCCTCTATCCACTTCACACAAGCAGAAATGGCTCCAGTGGGCCAAACATTACATGAAGACTGATTTCAAAACTGTTTTGTTCACGGATGAGTGCCGTGCAGCGCTCGATGGTCCAGATGGATGGAGTGGAGGATGGCTGGTTGATGGACACCCCACGCAAACACGGCTACAGAGCCAACAAGGAGGAGGTGGAGTAATGTTTTGGGCTGGAATCATGGGGAGAGAGAATGTCGGCCCCTTTAGGATCCCTGAAGGCGCTAAAGATGAACTCCATAATGTATGTGGATTTTCTCAAACAGCACTTCCTGCCATGGTTCAAGAAGAAGAACCGTGTATTTCACAGCAAGATCATTTTTTTGCATGATAATGCACCATCTCATGCTGCACATAAAACATATGCATCTCTGGCTGATATGGGCATAAAAGGGGACAAACTTATGGTGTGACCCCCATGCTCCCCTGACCTCTATCCCATTCAGAACCTCTGGAGCATCATCAAAAGGAGTGTCTGTGATGGTGGGAGGCAGTTCACATCTAAGCAACAGCTCTGGGAGGGTATTCTGTCCTCATGCAAAACAATTGAAGCAGAAACCATCCAAAACCTGACAAATTCAATGGACGAGAGAGTTCAGAAGCTCCTTTCGAACAAGGGGTCCTATGTGAAAATGTAACATCACCTAGAATAAAGTTTTGAGTTGAAAACTGTTTGATTTCAGTTTCTAATAACCTGCTAATGCTTATAATTTCAAAAATGACCATTTTTTTGGTCTTTATTAAAATGAAAAGGTTGATCGAAAAGTTTGGGGGATCTAAGAGTGTGGCAACCCAGTAGTCATGATTACTTCGAATTCTGACAATATGAGGGTCATTTTGCAGGTAGTGCAGCAAGAAGGCACTTATGTGTCTTGCGCATCTCAGAGCCCCAAAATTATTTTCCGGGCTAGATGCAGCTAAAAATTATTATTAATTTTAAATCTGGTGGAGCTTAGTATAGATGGCCTAATAGGATCAGTGCTGCACACTGCTACAAAGCCCAAATTATTTTCCAGTCAAGATTAGAGATGAGCGTTGTTCTACTCGAACTGTTCGCCAATCTCAAATTCGAGCTGTTTTGGGCGGTGTTCGAGCCGTTCGGCGAACACGAACAATTTGATAAAAATTCGGCTGTTCGAGGTTATGTTCGATAACTGTTCGTGCACCAAAATCATAACTGGATTTTTTCTCAGTAATGATGAAAATTAATGTTAATACGCAGTTTGAGTGTACAGCGGGGTGGGGGGAGGGGCAGGGGATGGATCTCTGCAGGAACAATGAAGATCTCCATTTTTTTTTCTCTTTCCCGCATTTGCAGTGGGGAGGTGAAATCTGTCAGCCTATCAGCAGCGCACACACGGAGCGAAGTGCTTTTTTTCACACAAGCAAGGGCATGTGTCATTGGCAGTGTATGTCACATGTCCTTGCCCTATAAGACCAAGCCATTTTCCCCGTCGCCACCATTTTCTCACTGCTGCAGCTGCGTGTTAGACGGCACCGCTGTTGCTGTGTGCGCTATACCTTGTTAATTTCAAGCCAATTTCCGCACAAATATACAGATAGCTTGGGAGTAGGGAATAGTTGTGATTGCAGTCCTTTTAAGGACTAGGTTACAGCATTTCCTACGACTTTTATCAGGGAGGTCTGTGCTCTTAAATAGATAGGTTGTGGGAGTAAAGAATAATTGTAATTGGAGTCCTTTTCAGGACTAGGTTACATCAGTTCCTATCAGTTTTTGCCAGGCAGGTCTGTGCCAGTGCTGTGCAAGTTTTTTTCACAGCATTTGGCTGAATCTAGCAAAGCTAATCCTTTTTGGCCTATTGCAGAGTGTGTTAGTCAGTGGAGTAGCCTATCTGTGCTGCAAGATATACCACCTGTGTATAGAATACCAATTTTTTTACTGCACCTAGTGAAGTAAAATCTTTTGGGCATAGCATCATTCTATTAGTCCATCTATACTGACCTCCATCAGGTTGCAAATTAAAACTAATTTTTATCTGCATCTACAGTACTTCTGAAAAAATATTTGGGCTTCTAGCTGTGTGTGGGACTTGTTGTATTAGTTCATCTATACTGACCTCCATCAGGTTGCAAACTGAATATATTTTTTTCTGCATCTACCTCTGAAAAAATATTTGGGCTTCTAGCTGTGTGTGGGTCTTGTTCTATTAATCCATCTATACTGACCTCCATCAGGTTGCAAACTGAATATAATTTTTTTCTGCATCTAGCTCTGAAAAAATATTTGGCCTTCTAGCAGTGTGTCGGACTTTCTCTATTAGTCCATCTATACTGACCTCCATCAGGTTGCAAATTAAAAATAATTTGTATCTGCATCTACAGTACCTCTGAAAAAATATTTGGGCTTCTAGCTGTGTGTGGGTCTTGTTCTATTAATCCATCTATACTGACCTCCATCAGGTTGCAAACTGAATATAATTTTTTTCTGTATCTAGCTCTGAAAAAATATTTGGCCTTCTAGCAGTGTGTTGGACTTTCTCTATTAGTCCATCTATACTGACCTCCATCAGGTTGCAAATTAAAAATAATTTTTATCTGCATCTACAGTACCTCTGAAAAAATATTTGGGCTTCTAGCTGTTTGTGGGACTTGTTGTATTAGTCCATCTATACTGACCTCCATCAGGTTGCAAATTAAAAATAATTTGTATCTGCATCTACAGTACCTCTGAAAAAATATTTGGGCTTCTAGCTGTGTGTGGGACGTGTTGTATTAGTCCATCTATACTGACCTCCATCAGGTTGCAAACTGAATATATTTTTTTCTGCATCTACCTCTGAAAAAATATTTGGGCTTCTAGCTGTGTGTGGGACTTGTTGTATTAGTCCATCTATACTGACCTCCATCAGGTTGCAAATTAAAAATAATTTGTATCTGCATCTACAGTACCTCTGAAAAAATATTTGGGCTTCTAGCTGTGTGTGGGACTTGTTGTATTAGTCCATCTATACTGACCTCCATCAGGTTGCAAATTAAAAATAATTTTTATCTGCATCTACAGTACCTCTGAAAAAATATTTGGGCTTCTAGCTGTGTGTGGGACTTGTTGTATTAGTCCATCTATACTGAACTCCATCAGGTTGCAAACTGAATATATTTTTTTCTGCATCTACCTCTGAAAAAATATTGGGCTTCTAGCTGTGTGTGGGTCTTGTTCTATTAATCCATCTATACTGACCTCCATCAGGTTGCAAACTGAATATAATTTTTTTCTGCATCTAGCTCTGAGAAAATATTTGGCCTTCTAGCAGTGTGTCGGACTTTCTCTATTAGTCCATCTATACTGACCTCCATCAGGTTGCAAATTAAAAATAATTTTTATCTGCATCTACAGTACCTCTGAAAAAATATTTGGGCTTCTAGCTGTGTGTGGGACTTGTTGTATTAGTCCATCTATACTGACCTCCATCAGGTTGCAAATTAAAAATAATTTGTATCTGCATCTACAGTACCTCTGAAAAAATATTTGGGCTTCTAGCTGTGTGTGGGACTTGTTGTATTAGTCCATCTATACTGACCTCCATCAGGTTGCAAACTGAATATATTTTTTTCTGCATCTACCTCTGAAAAAATATTTGGGCTCCTAGCTGTGTGTGGGTCTTGTTCTATTAATCCATCTATACTGACCTCCATCAGGTTGCAAACTGAATATAATTTTTTTCTGCATCTAGCTCTGAAAAAATATTTGGCCTTCTAGCAGTGTGTCGGACTTTCTCTATTAGTCCATCTATACTGACCTCCATCAAGTTGTAAATTAAAAATAATTTGTATCTGCATCTACAGTACCTCTGAAAAAATATTTGGGCTTCTAGCTGTGTGTGGGACTTGTTGTATTAGTCCATCTATACTGACCTCCATCAGGTTGCAAATTAAAAATAATTTTTATCTGCATCTACAGTACCTCTGAAAAAATATTTGGGCTTCTAGCTGTGTGTGGGACTTGTTGCATTAGTCCATCTATACTGACCTCCATCAGGTTGCAAACTGAATATATTTTTTTCTGCATCTACCTCTGAAAAAATATTGGGCTTCTAGCTGTGTGTGGGTCTTGTTCTATTAATCCATCTATACTGACCTCCATCAGGTTGCAAACTGAATATAATTTTTTTCTGTATCTAGCTCTGAAAAAATATTTGGCCTTCTAGCAGTGTGTCGGACTTTCTCTATTAGTCCATCTATACTGACCTCCATCAGGTTGCAAATTAAAAATAATTTTTATCTGCATCTACAGTACCTCTGAAAAAATATTTGGGCTTCAAGCTGTGTGTGGGACTTGTTGTATTAGTCCATCTATACTGACCTCCATCAGGTTGCAAATTAAAAATAATTTGTATCTGCATCTACAGTACCTCTGAAAAAATATTTGGGCTTCTAGCTGTGTGTGGGACTTGTTGTATTAGTCCATCTATACTGATCTCCATCAGGTTGCAAATTAAAAATAATTTGTATCTGCATCTACAGTACCTCTGAAAAATTATTTGGCCTTGTAGCAGTGTGTCGGACTTTCTCTATTAGTCCATCTATACTGACCTCCATCAGGTTGCAAACTGAATATATTTTTTTCTGCATCTAACCCAGCCAATAGTTTTGGCCTAATACCACAGTTTGGCCACTCAGCTCTGCTCGGTTACCATCCATTGTTTTTTTGTGCAAACAACTCCAGAGTTGTGAATTAGTTAACCACCAAAATGAGTGGAAAAAGGCCTGCTGCTGGTGGAAAGGGGAATAGGCGTGTTGGGAAGGGGAAAAAAGGTTGTGTCCGTGGGGTAGGTGTTAAAGCAACAGTAACATCTGCAGAAGAAAGACCATCTTCCAGCCAAACTAAAATGTCTACTTCTTTTAGCGGACAATGTGATAAGATCCCTTTCTTACAGCCACGCCAATCGCTATAAATTCCAGATGAGGCACAAAAACAGCAGGTGCTTCAACGGATATCAAGTGCTCCTTTAAGTGGGCTCTCCTCCACATCAACTTCAACATCACAAATACTCCAGTCCTCAAAGGTGTCACCCAAATCGCACTTGCTTCCTCACAGCTCCCAAATCTCCAGCTGCCCGTCTGAGTATGAGGTAGAACTGATGGTTGAGTCTGCAGAGCTGTTTACTCATACTATAGCCTGGGAATCAGAGGTCGACTCCAGCGCTTCTGTGAATCCAGACGAGGAAATGATATGCACTGATGCCCAGAATCTTTATGAGTCGGATCCAGGACCAGACGCAGAAGGTTCTGACCATAATGTAGACCCTCATTCCCAAACTGTAACTCCTGTTGGTGGAGACAATGAGGAAGACGATGATAAGACTCAAATACCTGATTGGAGCGACAATTTTAGTTTTTTGTCAGGGCAGGAACAGGTTGGCTCTGAGGACGACGGGTGTGATAACACACAGGGTGATGATGATGAGGTTGGAGATCCCACTTACTGTCAACCCACAGTCAGCCAAGAGATGAGGTCAGCAGAGGAGGTGGAGGAAGATGCTAGTGACGACGAGGTCAGGTTGCGCCTTCCTGGACAGAGACGTAGTACTGGAAGCATGTCAACAACTGCATCGTCAAACACAACTCTGCCTCTCACCACAAGTCGTGGTGGCTCTTCAGGTCGCATGGGTGCTAAGCCTTGCATAGCCTGGGCATTTTTTCAGATCGATAAAGATGACCCAACTCGTGTTATCTGTAACATTTGTCAGCAAAAGCTAAGTAGAGGCCAAAAAATACATAGTTTGAGTACTTCATGCATGAACCGGCACATGGACATGAAGCATAAGTTGCAGTGGGAAGCTCAGTGTGCTACAATGCGGCCTAGCCGGCCGGGCCAACCACCGTCTGCCATATCTTGTGCATCCGCGGCCTCTTCATCCTCTGTGTCTGGGGGGACAGCAGTCACACCTGTTTTGGGGCGCAGACCTGCCACCTCTTTACCCGCAACAGCCAGCGTGATTGGCAGGTCATCATTTTCTTTGGAGGTGGTAACAGCAGCTGGTGTTGAGCGCTGTCCGACATCGATAGCACCACCTTTGGATCAAGGCAACCTAACATGTCCGCCTGCATCTTCTTCACAGACCGGCAGTTTGCCGGGGACACCCTTATCAACCCCGTCTAAGCACAATAGCCAGCCCTCGGTCCCTCAGATGTGGACAAGTAAAAGACCATTTCCTCCTAGCCATGAGAAAGCTAAGAGGTTGAATTTCACCATCTGCAAGCTCTTGGCTACAGAAATGCTGCCTTTCCGCCTGGTGGACACAGAGGATTTTCGAGACCTTATGTCCGTCGCAGTGCCCCAGTACCAGATGCCCAGTCGGCACTACTTCTCAAAGAAAGGTGTGCCTGCGCTCCACCAGCATGTCGCACACAACATCACCGCTTCTTTGAGAAACTCTGTGTGTGACAGAGTGCATTTCACCACAGACACTTGGACGAGTAGGCATGGACAGGGGCGTTACATGTCGCTGACTGGGCACTGGGTAACTATGGTGACAGCAGGACAAGGGGCTGCTGTCCAAGTCTTGCCGTCCCCACGAGTTGTGCGTCAATCCTCTTTATGTCAAAGTTCCTCCACTGCTTCTGCCTCCTCAACCTCCTCTCGGTCTTCCACCTGCACCCAAAGCCTGTCTGGTCATGCCACAAGCTTTCTAACTGCGCAGAAGGGATCCTGCACACCTCCTTACTATGCTGGCAGTAGGGCTCAACGTCATCAGGCGGTTTTTACATTGAAATGTCTGGGAAATGTGAGTCACACAGCTGAGGAGTTGTGGTCAGCTCTGGAGAACCAATTTCATGAATGGTTGTCTCCACTGGACCTGAAACCAGGGAAGGCCGTGTGCGACAATGCTGCAAACCTGGGTGCGGCCCTTCGCCGGGGCAATGTCACACACGTGCCTTGTATGGCTCACGTGTTGAACCTGGTTGTCCAGCAATTTTTAGCCCACTATCCCAGACTAGATGGCCTTCTGCAGAGGGCACGGTCGCTGTGTGCTCACTTCCGCCGTTCGCATCCCGCAGCTCAGCGACTTACATCTCTACAGAAGTCGTTGGGCCTGCCACTTCACCGGCTAAAATGCGATGTGCCTACCCGGTGGAATTCAACTCTGCACATGTTGCAGTGACTGTGGCAGCACCGACAAGCCCTGGTGCAATACGTTCTGACGTATAGCCTGGGCCAACGAGATTCAGAGGTGGGGCAAATCACGCTGGAGGAGTGGTCTCAGATCAGGGACCTATGCACCCTTCTGCACAGTTTTGAAATGGCGACGAAGATGTTTAGTGCTGACGATGCCATTATCAGCATGACTATTCCGGTGATTTACATGCTGGAGCACATGTTAAACAGAATTCGGAGTCAGGTGGTGGCACAAGAGGAGGTGGAGGAAGTAGAGGAGGAGGAGTTGTATGCGGAAGGGCTAACATCTGCAAGGTCCAGACGGTCGGCAGCACCAAGGCGGCAGGCATGTGAGGGTGGGGGAGATGGTTTTACCAGGGCGCATGGTAGCAGCCAAACTAGTGAGGAAGGTGCAGGAGCCCAGGAAGAAGTGGAGGACGAACTGATGGAAGACTCATCAGCTGAGGGAGACCTTGATCACATTTCTGTTGTGCGAGGTTGGGGGGAGAGGACAGAGGAAGGAAGCATGATTGTTACCTCGCCACCAACACAACAGGGACTTGGTGCTCCTGGATGCGCAACACACATGAGTGCCTTCTTGCTGCACTACCTGCAACATGACCCTCGAATTGTGAGAATTAGAAATAATCCTGACTACTGGGTTGCCACACTGTTAGATCCCCGGTACAAAAGTAAATTTGCAGAAATTATTCCTGCCATAGAAAGGGATGCACGCATGCAGGAGTATCAGCAGAGACTGTTGCAGAATCTTACATGTGCTTTTCCACAAAATACCAGTGGTGCACGTAGTGAATCTCACAGTTCCAACTTGCCAACCGTGGGACCGTCAAGTGTTCAGCACTCAAACCGTAACAGAACCACAGTATCTGGTGGTAACATCAATTTTGCGGAATCATTTCACCACTTTTTTAGCCTATCCTTTGCAAGGCCACAGGAGACAAGAAGTCTGACACATAGTCAACGCCTAGAGACGATGGTACAGGAGTATCTCCAAGTAAACATTGAAGCCACGACTGTGTCACTGGACCCTTGCTCTTTTTGGGCTTCCAATCTGGATAAATGGCCGGAGCTAGCCACTTACGCCTTGGAGATCTTGTCATGCCCCGCAGCCAGCGTTCTGTCTGAACGTGTGTTCAGCGCTGCTGGTGGTGTGCTGACAGATAAGCGCACGCGACTCTCCACTGATAATGTAGACAGACTCACGTTCATAAAGATGAACAAATCATGGATCCGAAACGACTTTTCTACCCCTGTGTCATCCTGGGGAGAGTAAAAGCTTGATGATTGTTTAAAATCACCCTACCAACCGTTTTAAGCTTTCAAATTACTAATCATGTTTATCTGTATCTTGACTGGAAAATAATTTGGGCTTTGTAGCAGTGTGCAGCACTGATCCTATTAGGCCATCTATAATAAGCTCCACCAGATTTAAAATTAAAAATAATTTTTAGCTGCATCTAGCCCGGAAAATAATTTTGGGGCTCCGAGATGCGCAAGACACATAAGTGCCTTCTTGCTGCACTACCTGCAGCATGACCCTCATATTGTCAGAATTCGAAGTAATCATGACTACTGGGTTGCCACACTCTTAGATCCCCCAAACTTTTCGATCAACCTTTTCATTTTAATAAAGACCAAAAAAATGGTCATTTTTGAAATCATAAGCATTAGCAGGTTGTTAGAAACTGAAATCAAACAGTTTTCAACTCAAAACTTTATTCTATGTGATGTTACATTTTCACATAGGACCCCTTGTTCGAAAGGAGCTTCTGAACTCTCTCGTCCATTGAATTTGTCAGGTTTTGGATGGTTTCTGCTTCAATTGTTTTGCATGAGGACAGAATACCCTCCCAGAGCTATTGCTTAGATGTGAACTGCCTCCCGCCATCATAGACACTCCTTTTAATGATGCTCCAAAGGTTCTGAATGGGGTAGAGGTCAGGGGAGCATGGGGATCACACCATAAGTTTGTCCCCTTTTATGCCCATATCAGCCAAAGATGCAGATGTTTTATGTGCAGCATGAGATGGTGCATTATCATGCAGAAAAATGATCTTGCTGTGAAATACACGGTTCTTCTTCTTGAACCATGGCAGGAAGTGCTGTTTGAGAAAATCCACATACATTATGGAGTTCATCTTTAGCGCCTTCAGAGATCCTAAAGGGGCCGACATTCTCTCTCCCCATGATTCCAGCCCAAAACATTACTCCACCTCCTCCTTGTTGGCGCTGTAGCCGTGTTTGCGTGGGGTGTCCATCAACCAGCCATCCTCCACTCCATCCATCTGGACCATCGAGCGCTGCACGGCACTCATCCGTGAACAAAACAGTTTTGAAATCAGTCTTCATGTAATGTTTGGCCCACTGGAGCCGTTTCTGCTTGTGTGAAGTGGATAGAGGAGGTCGACAGGATGGCGTATGCACAGCTGCAAACCTCTGAAGGACCCTGCATCTTGCTGTTCGGGGGACGTTGGAGGCACAAGCAGCTTCAAAAACTTGTCTGCTGCTATGACAAGGCTTTTTTGCCGCTGCTCTTTCAACCTGACGTAATTGCCTGTAGGAAAAAGTCCTCAATTTGCCCTTATCAGCACGCACACGTGTGTACTGTGAATCAGCTACATACTTCTTGATTGCCAAGACACTTCATCCTGATCATCGCACAATGTTGATTGTAGTCATGCCTTGACCTAAACACTCCACAATTTGTTGCTTCTCAGCAGCCGACAAATCCTTTTTCTTTCCCATTTTGGCAGAAAATGTAGGCTGCTGAATAATGTGAGAGAGCCTTCTTAAGTAGTCTTGCCTTTCATTGGACACACCTGACAAACTAATTAGCACTGGTGTCTGCAATTGCTTACAGTGATATAAAGAGCCCTGACACACATCACCATCAATGAGTTTAACTGACAAACAAACAAATTCTTCCCTTATTACTCCTAAACACTTTTTGCATAATAATTTGGAACACAGTGTACATGTGCTTTTCCACAAAACACCAGTGGTTCACGTAGTGAATCTTACAGTTCTAACTTGCCAACCGTGGTCTGTATGGAGTTGTTCAATAAAGGGCCCAAAATTAAGATAACATAGATGGGAGAGGTCTCTATGAATAGGAATTCCTAAGTATTTGATACCCTGTGAGGGCCAGGCAAAGGGAAAGTTGGACTGGATGGAATCCTATATGGATTTGGGGAGGGAGACATCGAGGGCCTCAGACTTCGCTGCATTGATTTTAAAATTTGACCATGTAACAAAGTGATCTATTTCAGCCATAACAGCATGGATGGATATATGTGATTGAGTGATATATACTAGGACATCATCAGCAAATAGAGAGCACTTGTACTCGGTGCCTCCCACCTCAATCCACCTAATATTGGGGTTATGGCGAATTGATGAGAGCAGGTGCTCCGTCACTAGGATGTATAAGAGAGGGGACAGAGAACATCCCTGCCTTGTCCCATTGGTGATTGTGAAAGGTGATGAAAATGTTCTGACGCGCCCACTGGGCCTTGGGACACCCGGAGCCGGACCCTTTTTGGTGGATGCTGGTGGTTGTAGTCTCCGTGGCGGCAACCCGGTTCCGTGGCTCAGGGCGGTCAAACCAGTGGCGGAACTATTTATGTGGTTTTGATGTTTAAATGTCCGACTACGCCACCCGTGGATTGCGGTCAGAGTGAACCGCCGCTCCAGGGCAGACCGCTGAGGCTGGTGTTGTGGGTGCAGCAGAGCGTAGCATAACTCCCCACGGGAGGAGTATAGCCTCAGGGCAGTGTATGTGGAGGATGGGGGTGATGGTGCAGGGCAGCAGCAGTAATGACACGGAGTCAGTGATGCAGTCCAGGGCCTTTACTCACAGTTCTTATTATCCAGACCACGTCTGCAGGTAACGGCTGCCCATGTCGTACTGTGCTCACCAGGTGAGGGGCTCAGACAACTCCCAGATAACTTTGGAGCGCTTCACAGGACCCCCTTTGTGTGTCCTTTGTCTGGCCTTTCTTACCAACCCTTCTGTCCGGCTGCCTCGGGCCTCCTCTTGGTAAACTTGGCGCCAGTTTCCCTGACCCTATGTGGTGCCTTCCTAGCGGGTGTAGCGAGGCGCTGCGCCACATAAAATGTCACAGCCTCCTGTTTCTAGCTGAGGGTCGTTTCCTGCCTCCACTAGTTTCGGGGACCGGTCTCCCCCTTTGGCCTGACCCCTCCACGCAGGTGGATTCTGGCGTGCGGTGGCGACTCGCCCGTCCGCACCCCTGAGATCCCTTCGTTCCTCGTTCCTGGAGCCTTCTCCGCTCCTCTTCCTTCCTTCTCCCTCTTCCAGGCCTGGGCCTCTGTTACTAGGCCCGCCTCCGGAGCAGAGCTCATGCAGAGCCCCTGCTCCCTGCCACTTCTGCTCAGACTTCTCTGCACTGAACTAAGATGGTGCCCACCTTTTATACTCCCTTCTCAATGCACCCAGGAACTGCTTCCTCCCTGCTCCTGCACTACAGGGTTCCCCTTCCTCAGTGTTCCCTCCCCCCACTACAGCCAGGGACAGGGACTGTCGTGCCCATCTCAGGGGCATATTGGTCGCCCTGCCCCACGGCAATGTGGTGTAATGCATGCAGGTGTCGGGTCCTGATCCACACTACATCCTTACCTGAGAGTGAGATATCACACCTCTGGGTGAGGTGCAATACCTCTGTAGCAACCGAGCCCTCAGGGTGCTACAGTTCCATTTATCTTCAGCCTAGGTGACGTATTGCGATACAGGGCCGTGATTTTGGCTATAAAAGGGTCCCCTAGACCCCTACCCCAAGCTTTTTAACAGAATCATATATGGCGTGCCAGGAGACTCTATGGAATGCTTTCTCAGCATCCAACGAGAGTATCTAATTACAAATTTTTAACTGCATCTAGCCCAGGAAATACTTTGTGCCTAGTAGCAGGGTCTGCTAGTCAGCGGATTATCCCGGCTGTTAAGCAAGCTACACCACCTGTAGTTTGGACACTTCATTTTTTCAAAGGAAATGCTTCGGGACCACGGGATACTCAGTGAAGAGCATCAGGAGGCACCCCAAGGCATAGGGGCTGGGACTGGCAGTAGGATGCCTTGCGGTGGACAGCCGAGCTCGATCCTTATAAAAGCTTTTTAACTGCAGCAGCTTTAGTGGACGCTACTGGAGCTGGAATTACGCGGCTGCTGGCATGAGACTTGCCCTCCAATAGATCCTTGTAAATGGATTTAAAGTGTATTCATTCAAATTAGAGAGACAATTTAAATTAAAAAGCTTAGAGCTGCCTCCACCACAGGGGGGCTCGCTCGACCCACCAGCGGACAGGCACCAGTATTGGGAGAGGGGGGCTGGCCATCAGGGTTCACCGCGGCTCTGGCACAAACCCGGCGACACGAAGGTGGCACGGGCAGGAGCGGACTGGCCGTGTCGGCTTCTCACTTTTTGGATTTTAGAAGGGCATGACATGCCTATATCTGTGTCTCCCCCTCCTTTTACTCTCCACCTCTTTTATTTTCGCATGACTATATGTACTTGTCACTTTTCCAAGTGTTAGTTATGTCTTCTGAGCAGTTTGTCAGCTTTTGGACACCTTTGAAGGTGTTTTCTATGTGTTTCTATGTGTTTTTGTTTGCCTGCCATTGGTTTTAACGGTGTTCGAAGGTGTTCGTCGAACAGTTCGACGAACAGTTCGGCGAACACACGGGTGTTCGACGAACCGAACCGAACTCGAACACTACGGGGGTGGCTCAACACTAGTGCAGAGCTGTTGCAGAGTAAAAAAACATTTTATTTCAGTTGATAACGTGATACAGCAAGCCATATTTCACCTTGTCATTTAGTGCTGCTGAAATTCAGGTGTGTGCAGAGCTGGTGCAGAGTAAAAACCTAATTTTTTGTTGCTAATAGCGTTCTCCTCCCACACGATCTGAGCAACATGAGTGGGAAAGAGAGAGGTCATGGTGGAAGGGGGAATAGGCTTGGTGTTCAAGGTATACGTGGGGGAGGTTGTAATGTTAGTGAAAGCAATAGCGAACCAACACCGTCAAGTCCTATCCAAAGACAACTGACAACTTCTGTTACTGGATGGGCTACTCCACTCTATCTTTCTTTGGCAGACACACAGCAGTATGCCTTGTTGATGAGGGCCAGAAAGAGCATGTGCTCCAGTGGATGGCAAGCACTGCTTCAAGTGGCCTCTCCTCCTCATCCTCCACCTCAACATCACACACAGTACGGTCCACAGAGGTGGCACCCCAATTACCCTTGCTTCTCCCCGCATCACAATTGTCCAACCACCAAACTGACTGTAGGGAACCACAGATGTGTGAGTCTGTAAAACTGTTTACACATTCTATGCCATAGTCATCAGTAATCATAGTCATCAGATCTCCAAAGATTCACAGAGTCAAGAGGAGGAAAGCATCTGCACTGATGCCCATAATTTTTTAAGGTTGGATTCGAGGCAGGGCGAAGTAGGGTTTGAGCAGCTTCCTGACTAGTGTTGAGCCACCCCCATAGTGTTCGGGTTCGGTTCGGTTCGTCGAACACCGGGATGTTCGAGGAACTGTTCGTCGAACTGTTCGTCGAACACCTTAGAACACCGTCGAACACCGTTAAAACCAATGGCAGGCAAACAAAAACACATAGGAACACATAGAAAACACCTTCAAAGGTGTCCAAAAGCTCACAAACTGCTCAGAAGACGCTTTCTTTAAAAAAGCCGGCCGGCAATTCAGTAGCGGCATACACCGGTACCCGACAATTTAGACATGAAGGAATAGAGCATCACACATAGATTAGATAGATAGAAACATGTCAGTCACATATATATGAAGTACAGTGACAGTGTTGCTTACTGTAATTGTCATTTAGTGTAAAGGATTTATTAAAAAATATAATAGTGTTTTCGTGCACCGTCTCTTTAAAAAAGCCGGCCGGCAATTCAGCAGCGGTACCCGACAATTTATAACAGACAGAATAGAGCTTCACACATAGATTAGATAGATAGAAACATGTCAGTCACATATATATGAAGTACTGTGACAGTGTTGCTTACTGTACTTGTCATTTACTGCAAAGGATTTATTAAAAAAAATAATAGTGTTTTCATGCACCGTCTCTTTAAAAAAGCCGGCCGGCAATTCAGCATCTGTACCCGACAATTTATAACAGACAGAATAGAGCTTCACACATAGATTAGATAGATAGAAACATGTCAGTCACATATATAATAAGTACAGTGATAGTGTTGGTTACTGTACTTGTCATTTAGTATTAAAATAAAGGATTTATTATTAAAAAAAATTGGCGTGGGGTTCCCCGTAATTTTAGTCTCTAGCGGAGGTTAAGCAGACAGCTGGGGCAGATGTTTGAAGCCTGGGAAGGGGGTAATACCCACGGAGCTTCCCAGGCTACTAATATCAGCCCCCAGCTGAATACCTAGCCTTTACTAGCTATTAAAATGGAGGACCCCCCCCCAAAAAAATGACGTGGGGTCCCCCCTAATTTAATAGCTAGCAAAGGCTAGGCAGACAGCTGGGGGCTGATATTAATAGCCCAGGAAGGGTGCCATGAATATTGGCCCCCTCCCAGGCTAGAAACACCAGCCGTCAGCCGCCCCAGAAATGGCGCATCCATAGGATGCGCCAATTCTGGCACTTAGCCTCGCTCTTCCACACTGCCCTGGTGCGGTGGCAGGGGGTAATAGGGTTGGGGTTGATGTCAGCTTATAATGCGAGCTGACATCAAGTCCAGGTTAGTAATGGAGAGGCGTCTATAAGACACCCCCATTACTAACCCCATAGTCAAAGTTAAAAAAAAACACAAACACCCAGAATAAAGTCCTTTAATTGAAATAAAGACACAATTCTTTATTGTTCTAAATTAAACCATACTTACCATCACGCCCATTCCAGCTGAAGCCAACGATCTCCTGCAATAAAAGTAAAATAATAAAGCAACCTCATCCTTACCTTTCCATGGTTCCCACGATGGCTCCAGCTCTGCTACATCGAGATGACAGGCTGGACCGCAGCAGAACGCTGCCATCCAGCCTGTCATCCCGCAGACACTGAGAAGCGCAGGCATGCTTGCGCTCCTCAGTGTCTGACTGTGACGGCATCCAGATGAGCCGACAATGAACTCGGCTCACCTCATGTACGTCACTGACAGCGTGGGAAAATTCTCCTGCACTCAGCGCTTCAGCGTGAGAATTTTCCACGCTGTCAATGACGTGCATGAGGTGAGCCGAGGTCATTGGACATGACCTCGGCTCATCTGGATGCCGTCACAGCCAGACACTGAGTAGCGCAAGCATGCCTGCGCTTCTCAGTGTCTGCGGGATGACAGGCTGGATGGCAGCGTTCTGCAGCGGTCCTGCCTGTCATCTCGATGTAGCTGAAGCTGTCCTGGGAACCATGGAAAGGTAAGGATGATGTTGCTTTATTATTTTACTTTTATTGCAGGAGATCATTGGCTTCAGCTGGAATGGGCGTGGCGGTAAGTATGGTTTAATTTAGAACAATAAAGAATTGTGTGTTTATTTCAATTAAAAGACTTTTTTTCTGGGTGTTTGTGTTTTTTTTAAATACTTTACTAGAAATTCATGGTGGTCATGTCTAATATTGGCGTGACCCCATGAATTTCGGGCTTAGGGCCAGCTGATAATGCCAAGCTGGCCTTAACCCCTTTATTACCCAGTGAGCCACCGCACCAGGGCCCTGGATGAGTTGGGTACAGCGCCAGAAGATGGCGCTTCTATGAACGCGCCATTTTCCGGGGCGGCTGCGGACTGCAATTTGCAGCGGGTGGGGCCCAGAAAGCTTGGGCCTCCCTGCGCTGCAGATTCCAGCCCCCAGCTGCCTAGTTGTACCTGGCTGGACACAAAAATAGGGCGAAGCTCCACGTATTTTTTTTTTAAATTCATGAAATTCATGGAATAATTAAGAAAAAAAGGGCTTCCCTATATTGTTGTGTCCGGCTAGGTACAAATAGGCAGCTGGTGGTTGGGAGCAGCCCGTTCCTGCCTGCTGTACCTGACTGGACACAAATATAGGGCGAAGCCCCACATCATTTTTTTTTTCATTATTTCATGAATTTCCTGAAATAATTTAAAAAAATTGACGTGGGGCTTCGCCCTATATTTGTGTCCAGTCAGGTACAGCAGGCAGGAACGGGCTGCCCCCAACCACCAACTGCCTATTTGTACCTGGCCAGACACAACAATATAGGGAAGCCCTTTTTTAAAAAAATTATTTCATGAAATAATTAAAAAAAAATTGACGTGGGGCTTCGCACTATATTTGTGTCCAGCCAGGTACAGCAGGCAGGGACGGGCTGCCCCCAACCACCAGCTGCCTATTTGTACCTGGTTGGACACAACAATATAGGGAAGCCCTTTTTTTCTTAATTATTCCATGAATTTCATGAAATAATTTAAAAAAAAAATGCGTGGGGCTTCGCCCTATTTTTGTGCCCAGCCAGGTACAACTAGGCAGCTGGGAGCTGGAATCCGCAGCGCAGGGAGGCCCAAGCTTTCTGGGCCCCACCCGCTGCAAATTGCAGTCCGCAGCCGCCCCAGAAAATGGCGCGTTCATAGAAGCGCCATCTTCTGGCGCTGTACCCAACTCATCCAGGGCCCTGGTGCGGTGGCTCACTGGGTAATAAAGGGGTTAGGGCCAGCTTGGCATTATCAGCTGGCCCTAAGCCCGAAATTCATGGGGTCACGCCAATATTAGACATGACCACCATGAATTTCTAGTAAAGTATTTAAAAAAACACAACACCCAGAATAAAGTCCTTTAATTGAAATAAACACACAATTCTTTATTGTTCTAAATTAAACCATACTTACCGTCACGCCCATTCCAGCTGAAGCCAATGTCTTCTGCAATAAAAGTAAAATAATTAAGCAACCTCATCCTTACCTTTCCATGGTTCCCAGACAGCTTCAGCTCTGCTACATCGAGATGACAGGCTGGACCGCAGCAGAAAGCTGCCATCCAGCCTGTCATCCCGCGGACACTGAGAAGCGCAGGCATGCTTGCGCTCCTCAGCGTCTCGCTGTGACGGCATAAAGATGAGACAAGTTCATGTCCAATGAACTCAGCTCACCTCATGCACGTCACTGACAGCGTGGGAGAATTCTCCTGCACTCAGCACTTCAGCGTGAAAATTCTCCCACGCTGTCAGTGACGTACATGAGGTCAGCTGAGTTCATTGGACATGAATGAGCTCACCTCATGCATGTCACTGACAGCGTGGGAAAATTCTCACACTGAAAAGCGCTGAGTGCAGGAGAATTTTCCCACGCTGTCAGTGACGTGCATGAGGTGAGCTCATTCATGTCCAATGATCTCAGCTCACCTCATGCACGTCACTGACAGCGTGGGAAAATTCTCCTGCACTCAGCGCTACAGCGTGAGAATTCTCCCACGCTGTCAGTGACATGCATGAGGTGAGCTCATTCATGTCCAATGAACTCAGCTGACCTCTTGTACGTCACTGACAGCGTGGGAGAATTCTCACGCTGAAGTGCTGAGTGCAGGAGAATTCTCCCACGCTGTCAGTGACGTGCATGAGGTGAGCCGAGTTCATTGGACATGACCTCGGCTCATCTTTATGCCGTCACAGCCAGACACTGCAGAGCGCAAGCAAGCCTGCGCTTCTCAGTGTCTGCGGGATGACAGGCTGGATGGCAGCGTTCTGCTGCGGTCCAGCCTGTCATCTCGATGTAGCAGAGCTGAAGCTGTCGTGGGAACCATGGAAAGGTAAGGATGAGGTTGCTTTATTATTTTTCTTTTATTGCAGGAGATCGTTGGCTTCAGCTGGAATGGGCGTGACGGTAAGTATGGTTTAATTTAGAACAATAAAGAATTGTGTGTTTATTTCAATTAAAGGACTTTATTCTGGGTGTTTGTGTTTTTTTTAACTTTGACTATGGGGTTAGTAATGGGGGTGTCTTATAGACGCCTCTCCATTACTAACCTGGGCTTGATGTCAGCTGGCATTATAAGCTGACATCAACCCCAACCCTATTACCCCCTGCCACCGCTACAGGGCAGCGTGGAAGAGCGAGGCTAAGTGCCAGAATTGGCGCATCCTATGAATGCGCCATTTCTGGGGCGGCTGACGGCTGGTGTTTCTAGCCTGGGAGGGGGCCAATATTCATGGCTCCCTTCCTGGGCTATTAATATCAGCCCCCAGCTGTCTGCCTAGCCTTTGCTAGCTATTAAATTAGGGGGGACCCCACGTCATTTTTTTGGGGGGGGTCCCCCATTTTAATAGCTAGTAAAGGCTAGGTATTCAGCTGGGGGCTGATATTAGTAGCCTGGGAAGCTCCGTGGGTATTACCCCCTTCCCAGGCTTCAAACATCTGCCCCAGCTGTCTGCTTAACCTCCGCTAGAGCCTAAAATTAAGGGGAACCCCACGCCAATTTTTTTAATAATAAATCCTTTATTTTAATACTAAATGACAAGTACAGTAACCAACACTATCACTGTACTTCATATATATGTGACTGACATGTTTCTATCTATCTAATCTATGTGTGAAGCTCTATTCTGTCTGTTATAAATTGTCGGGTACCGCTGCTGAATTGCCGGCCGGCTTTCTTAAAGAGACGGTGCATGAAAACACTAATATTTTTTTTAATAAATCCTTTACACTAAATGACAAGTACAGTAACTAACACTGTCACTGTACTTCATATATATGTGACTGACATGTTTCTATCTATCTAATCTACGTGTGATTCTCTATTCTTTCTATTCTAAATTGTCGGGTACCGCTGCTGAATTGCCGGCCGGCTTTTTTAAAGAGACGGTGCATGAAAGCACTATTATTTTTTTTAATAAATCCTTTACACTAAATGACAAGTACAGTAAGCAACACTGTCACTGTACTTCATATATATGTGACTGACATGTTTCTATCTATCTAATCTATGTGTGATGCTCTATTCTTTCTGTTCTAAATTGTCGGGTACCGCTGCTGAATTGCCGGCTGGCTTTTTTAAAGAGACTGTGCATGAAAACACTATTATTTTTTTTGATAAATCCTTTACGCTAAATAACAAGTACAGTAAGCAACACTTTCACTGTACTTCGTATATATGTGGCTGACATGTTTATATCTATCTAATCTATGTGTGAAGCTCTATTCTTTCGGTTCTAAATTGTCGGGTACCGGTGTATGCCGCTGCTGAATTGCCGGCTTTTCATGTTTCACTGTTGGCACTGTTCCCATCGATTTGGGCAATCACTGTAATGCCACAACCACCATGGCTGTGGCATTACAGTGAGTGGCAGACAATCCCTGCATGATTGGTGCTCTAAATAGCGCCAGACATGCAGGACACGCTTTTGGTGCACGAACAGTTATCGAACATAACCTCGAACAGCCGAATTTTTTGCAAATCGTTCGGGTTCGTCGAACAACTCGAACACCGCCCAAAACAGCTCAAATTTGAGATTGGCGAACAGTTCTAGTCGAACACCGCTCATCTCTATTCCTGACACTCATCACCACACGTTAACCCCCGGGGCCAAGTGATCTTGATGAGACTCAGAAACCTGAGGCTCATGCGGACTGTGCAAGAAGAGGAGAAGAGTAATTCTCAGGGCGAGGAATGGGATAACATACTGGATAATGATGAGGTTGTAGATCCCATTTGGTGTGAACCCAGAGGCATGCAGCTGAGTAGCTCATCTGAGGAGTAGAGATGAGCGAATGTTTCAATAATTGATTCAGATTACGATCGCCGAATTAACAATATTCGCAGATTTAGTCGTCGAATGATCGCCGAATGCCATAGGATTCAATGGGGGGACAAATAAAAAGCACACGCAACCCCTTAAAACCGGCCGAAAAGCTGCCAAAACACATCAAATTAGGGGTAGACACCTGGAAAGTGTCATCAATTGACCCAGAGTACAGGTACTATAATTATTATTACTATTACAGCGACATTTATTCCGTGGCGCATTACAAGTTAAAAGGGGTCACCGACTGGTACAAGAGGAGAGAGTACCCTGCGCGCCAGGGCGCACAAACAATCTACAAGGGGTGGGTGAGGATACAGTAGGTCTAGTCGTTAAGCGGTATGCTGGAGCGAGGCTTACTGCAGATTGTATACTTGTCACAAGAAGTGGGTCTTCAGCTTTCTTTTCAAGGTTTGCACGGTAGACGAGAGTCTGATGTGTTGGGGTACTGCAATACACAGTACTGGAGATGCACGGGACAAATCATGTATGCGATCGTGACAAGAAGAGATAAGAGGGAAGTAGTGAAGGAGATCTTGGAAGGATGGGAAGTTGCGTGCAGGTAAATAGAACAGGGAGACTAGGTCACACATGTAGGAAGGATATAAGTTTTCAATGGCTTGGTATGCCAAAGTTAGGCTTTTCAACTGGAGTCTTTGTGTAACATGGAGCCAGAGCAGGGATTGAGAGAGGGGAAAAGCCTGGGAATAGCGGGGTGACAGGTGGATTAATCGGCCAGCACAGTTTAGGATACATTGGAGGGGTGCGAGAGTGGTAGAAGGGAGGCCACAGAGCAGGAGCTTGTAGTAGTTGAGGCGGGATATGATGAGGGTGTGCACTGGTGTTTTTCTACATTCATGGTTGAGGAATGTGCAGATTCCCAGGATGCTTTGTAATTGGAGTCAGCAGCAAGTGGAAAGCGATTGGATTTGACATTTGAAGGATAAATCAGAGTCAAGCTTGAGGAACTAGGGAGATTGGGCAGCCATTCACTTTGATAGATAGGTCAGTTGAGGGGGGTGAATGAGATGGTGGAAAGATGATGCATTCTGTTTTATCCATGCTAATTTTTACAAATCTAGCAGAGAAGAAAGATGAAATATGACACACATTGTGGCATTCTGGTTAGTAAGGAGGTGATATCAGGTCCAGAGAGGTAGATCTGTGTGTCATCAGCATTGAGGTGATACTGAAAGCCGTGAGACCATGAGTTGTCCCAGGCCGAGGGTGTAGATGGAGAAGAGCCTGGGTCCTACAACTGAACCTTAGGGGACACCAACACATAGGGAGTGAGATGAGGAGGTGGTGTGTGAGTGGGAGACACTGAATGTCCTGTTGGTTAAGTATGAAACGATCCAAGACAAGGCCAAGTCTGTGATGCCGAGAGATGAGAGTCTGTAGTAACAGCGTATGGTCTACTGTGTCAAAGGCAGATGACAGGTCCAGGAGGAGGAGGAAGACAGAGTAGTCTGGCTTGGATTTGGCAGTTAGTAGGTCATTGGTGACTTTAGTCAGGGCAGTTTCAGTGGAATGGTGAGGTCGGAAGCCTGATTGTAAGTAGTCAAAGAGGGAGCAGGAGGAGAGGTGGGAGGACAGTTCAAAATAGACGTGTTGATCCATTAGTTTGGAGGCATAGGGGAGAAGTAAGATGGGGCGAGAGTTAAACGTAGGATGGGTCAAGGGAGCAGTTTTGGAGGATGGATGTTATCGAGGTATGTTTACAGCACGAGTGGAAGATGCCAGTTGGTAGTGACAGGTAGAACAGGAGGGTTAGGCTTGGGATGAAGACTGTGGTACGGTCTTGAATGAGGTATGATGGTATTAAGTCAAGATCACAGGTAGTAAGATGTGATTTGGAGTGTAAAGATGATCTTCCGTGATGGCGGACAAGCTGGTTTTGGAGGAGGAGAGTTGAGTCCTTATGAGAGAGAAGGGGCTGTTGGGACATTAAGCAAAAGCTTTGCCTTATGTTTTCAATCTTCTGCTTGAAGAATGAGGCTAAGTCTTCAGCTGAGATGAGAGGAGAGGGAAGGGTTGCTGGTGGTCTGAAAAGGGACTTGAAAGTACTCAATAGCTCTTTAGTATTGTGAGACATGTATGTTATGAGAGATGAGAAATAGGTTTGTTTTGCTGCAGTGAGCAATTATGCAGCATTTTGAAAACTTCTGTTACTGTACTGCACTCCATTTCTTTGGCAGTTGCACAGTGGTATGCCTTGTAGATGAGGGGCAGGAAGAACATGTGCTCCAGTAGATGACAAGAGCTGCATCAAATGGCCTCTGCTCCTCTTACTCCACATTAACATCACACACAGTACAGTCTTCAGAGGTGGCACCCCAATTACCCTTGTTTTCACCCACGTCACAACTCTCCAACTGGCCAACTGACTGTGGAGAAGCACAGATATGCGAGTCTGCAGAGCTGTTAACACATTCTATTCCGGGACATCAGAGGTTTGATCCAAAGCTTCACAGACTCAAGAGGGGGAAAGCATGTGTATTGATGCCCAAAACTGTTTTCAGTTGATCCCGGCCCGATGGAATAGGGTCCGAGAAGAATCCAAACCCTCGTCACAAGACATTAATCCCTAGGAGTCGGCATGGATGAGTTGGAGAAAGAAATAAATACACACCAGAACATGGAGAACTAAACTAATATACAACAGGGGTTGGAAAACTAACCTACTAAACAGCTAGGGTTGGAGAACTAAACCACTACACACCAGGGG
Organism: Phyllobates terribilis; assembly: GCF_046119375.1. Classification (NCBI taxonomy): domain Eukaryota; kingdom Metazoa; phylum Chordata; class Amphibia; order Anura; family Dendrobatidae; genus Phyllobates; species Phyllobates terribilis. Next base: position 292,950,382 of record NW_027362769.1, read on the forward strand.
ATGGAGAACTAAACCACGAGACACCAAGGTGTCACTAGACAGCAATTGTTGGAATCTTCAAGGCTTGCGGGACAAACCTCTGTATCTAGCACTTCATCCAGTGCTTCTGCATCCTCCACCTTCTTTAGGGCCTCAATCTGTGCCCTCAACCTCTGTCTTACTTAGACACACGTTCCAACAGTGAAGAGAGAATCCCCCTCACCTCCGTACTGCGCATCCTGGTCTCAACGCAATCTGGCAGTGTTAAAATTAATATGCCTTGGAGATTGCAGTCATACAGTTGAAGAGTTGTGGACAGCTCTCCAGGCTGAGTTTGAGCAATGGCTGTCTCCACTGAACCTGAAGCAAGGGAAGGCCGTGTGCAAAAATGCTGCAAACCTGGTGGCGGCCCTACATTGGGGCAACCTCAGACATGTGCCTTGCATGGCTTCAATCCTCAACCTGATGGTACAGCAATTTCTCCACAACTATCCCTGCCTGGGGTCACAGCTGCAGAAACCACGGTCTTGGCATGCTCACTTAAAACTATAAATATGAGAGGGATCTTTAGTATAAAATCCAGACTACTAGACAACGAGCAAACACCTTCATGATGATAGAGGCCACCATCTCCTTAGCTTGCTGGTACTTTTCTGTGAGAATGAGCTTGTCACCAACCAGCCAGGAATACAGTGTCCATTTTAGGATATGATCAGATATCAAAATCAAACATCTGAATGATGTCAGTTTGAGGCTAAATACCCTGTCTGAGAACTAATTTTCATAAGTGATTCTGACAAGTGACTTTGACAAGTGACTTTTACAACTGTAATAATAATAATAAAAAAAGTAACTGTTCTCTTTTGTGACTTGAACCCAAAATTCTGTGTTCCAAAGCCAGTGCCCTAATCACTGAGCTATAAACTCAGCTGTAAAAACCTAGGAGTTCTATTTGGTTATATGATTTTCAGTTCAATCTTGTCTAAAACTCATTGGGACTTATGTACAGACTGCAAGCAAGCCAAATTCAAATGATGTTTGATTTTGATGTGTGAGTCTGATGTGTGACTTTCTTCTAACATTAGTATCAGAATCACAATGACTTTTAGTCACCCTGAGTATTTTCATGGTTGATCTCATAAGACAAGAAAAGCTGCTAGGTACTTGACTGGATAGCACAATGGTAAGGCATCAGCCTCTGAAACTACAGTGTCAGCATTCAAATTCCAATAGGAATAAGAATGTTTTTTTTTTAATTATGCCTATTTAGCACAAAAACTACAGGGGTGTTTTACTTTTAATATCTGAAACTCTGATTGTCATCCTGATTTGTTAAGAGTTTCAGACACGCTGTCTATTTTCATGGTAAATTACATAGCCAAAGTAAATTGGGAGGCAATAATTTTCTACATATCTATTTCCAAGTGACTTTATATTTGCATAATTTCTTAAAGGGTCTAATGATAAAATTTCTTTATTGTAAATTTTTATTTCCATCCACCCAAGTACTGGCTGCAAACTCCCAATTTACTTGTGCTATGTAATTATTATTATATATCACTACCTAAATAATCAAATAATGAACCTATTATAGTTTAATGGTAAGGCATCTGTGTCACACATAGTTTTGGTTTGAAAGGATAATAATAATAATAATAAAAAAAAGTTCAGTGTCCCTACTGGGACTTGAACCCAAAAGCACATGTTTCACCTTAAGCACACTTACCATTGAGCTATACACTCATTAAAGAAAAGTGGGCATTCTACTTGATTATGTTATTTCCAGTGCAATCAGGACTTTCATACAAACATTGTCCAAACCAAATTCAAATGATGTATTTGTTTGATGAATGAGTTTGATACTTGACTTTCTTCACACATCAGAATCAAACATCATTTGAATTTGACTTGCTTGCAGTTTGTGCATAAGTCCTAATGAGTTTTAGACATTGAAAATCATATAACCAAATAGAACTTCGAGGTTTTTACAATTGAGTTTATATCTCAGTGGTTAGTACAATGGCTTTGGAACCCAGAATTTTGGGTTCAAGTCCCATCAGCGAACAGTTACTTTTTTTTATTATTATTAAAGTTGAAAAAGTCACTTGTCAGAATCACTTGTCAGACAGGGTATTTAGGCTCAAACTTACATTATTATTATTATTATTATTTATTATTATAGCGCCATTTATTCCATGCACTTTACATGTGAAAAAGGGGTATACATACAAGAACAATTACAATAATCTTTAACACAATGTGATGGCGACTGGTACAGTAGGAGCGAGGACCCTGCCCGTGAGGGCTCACAGTCTACAAGGGATGGGTGAAGATACAGTAGGTGAGAGTAGAGCTGGTCGTGCAGCGGTATTGGTGGAGTGGTGGTTACTGCAGGTTGTAGGCTTGTCGGAAGAGGTGGGTCTTCAGGCTCTTTTTGAAAGTTTCCACGGTCGGCGAGAGTCTGATGTGTTGGGGTAGAGAGTTCCAGAGTAGGGGGGAAGCACGGGAGAAATCTTGTATGCGATTGTGGGAGGAGGAGATTAGAGGGGAGTAGAGAAGGAGATCTTGTGAGGATCGGAGGTTGCATGCGGGTATGTAGCGGGAGACTAGGTCTGAGATATATGGAGGAGACAGGTTGAGAATGGCTTTGTATGCCATGGTTAGGGTTTTGAACTGGAGTCTCTGGGCAATGAGAGCCAGTGAAGAGATTGACAGAGAGGAGAGGCCGGGGAATAGCGGGGGGCAGGTGGATTAGTCAGGCCGCAGAGTTTAGGATGGATTGGATTGGTGCGAGAGTGATGGAAGGGAGGCCACAGAGTAGGAGGTTGTAGTAGTCAAGGCGGGAGATGATGAGGGCGTGCACTAGTGTTTTTGCAGATTCATGGTTAAGGAATGTGCGGATCCGGGAGATATTTTTAAGTTGGAGTCGTCAGGAAGTGGAAAGGGCTTGGATATGTGGTTTGAAGGAGAGTTCAGAGTCCAGGGTCACCCCAAGGCAGTGAGCCTGAGGGACTGGGGAGAGTGGGCAGCCATTGACGTTGATAGTAGAGATGAGCGTTGTTCGACTCGAACTGTTCGCAAATCTCAAATTCGAGCTGTTTTGAGCGGTGTTCGAGACGTTCGGCAAACACAAACGATTTGAAAAAAATCCGGCTGTTCGAGGTTATGTACGATAACTGTTCGTGCACCAAAATCGTAACTGGATTTTTTCACAGTACTGCTGATAATCAATGTTAATACGCAGTTTGAGTGTACAGCGGGGTGGTGGGAGGGGCAGGGGATGGATCTCTGCAGAAATAATGAAGGACTCCATTTTTTTTTTTCTCTCCCCCATTTACAGTGGGGAGGTGCAATCTGTCAGCCTATCAGCAGCGCACACACGGAGCGAAGTGCTTTTTTTCGCACAAGCAAGGGCATGTGTCATTGGCTGTGTATGTCACATGTCCTTGCCCTATAAGACCCAGCCATTTTCCCCGTCGCCACCATTTTCTCACTGCTGCAGCTGTGTGTTAGACGGCACCGCTGTTGCTGTGTGCGCTATACTCCAGTGTTAATTTCAAGCCAATTTTCTCTGAAATATACAGATAGCTTGGGAGTAGGGAATAGTTGTGATTGCAGTCCTTTTGAGGACTAGGTTACAGCATTTCCTACGACTTTTAGCAGGCAGGTCTGTGCTCTTAAACAGATAGGTTGGGAGTAGGGACTAATTGTAATTGCAGCGCTTTTGAGGACTATTTTACAGCATTTCCTAGGACTTTTTGCCAGGCAGGTCTGTGCCAGTGCTGTGCAAGTGTTTTTCACAGCATTTGGCTAAATCTAGCTAAGCAAATCCTTTTTGGCCTCTTGCAGTGTGTGTTAGTCAGTGGAGTAGCGTATCTGTGTTGCAAGCTACACCACCTGTGTATAGAATACAATTTTTTTTACTGCACCTAGCCAAGTAAAACCTTTTGGGCATAGCATCATTCAATTAGGCCATCTATACTAAGCTCCACCAGCTTGCAAATTAGTAATAATTTTTATCTGCATCTAGCTCGGAAAATAATTTTGGGCTTGTAGCAGTGTGTGGGACTTATTCTTAGTCCATCTATACTAAGCTCCTCCAGCTTGCAAATTACAAATAATTTTTATCTGCATCTAGCTCGGAAAATAATTTTGGGCATAGTAGCAGTGTGTGGTACTCATTCTAACCAACCGTTTTAAGCAACTCTGGGGCAATTGATGGCACTTAAGTGGTGTCTGTGCCACAAATTTTTGGAAAAAATAGAGACTCTTTTTGGAGTCCCCTTGCTTTGTTTTACGTGACGTTGCCATCATCAATTAGAGGTGGGTTGGGTCCCCCCCCCTTTTAACCGCAAGAAAATACATACACTATGGCTTGGGGTAACACAGATGGTTGAGTCTGAAGAGCTGTTTACTCAGAGGTCTGCTCCAAAGCTTCAGTGTCTGCTAGTCAGCGTAGTAACCCAGCTGGGAAGCAAGCTGCACTGCCTGTGTATGTAATAATGATTTTTAAATGCATCTAGCCTAGGCAGACTGTGGGGACCCCTAACCAAACCCAGATGCTCAGCCCCCTAACGCCCCCCTTTCATTGGCAATACAATCATGTAACTCTTACAACTGGATGGGTGAGGATCGGCCACAGCTTTATTAACTGTTTATACTCATTCCATTAGAAATGCATTTTATTTCTAAAATAATTCAGCTTGTTGCAGCATCCCCTGTGTCTCCAGTCTCCACAACGGCAAGTTGGCCAACAAGTGTAACTCTCCAACATGTCCTTTCTATTTCCTGGCCTCAGAGGATCCTGCTTACTCGTATGCAGGACTCCGACCCCCATCCATCACTCTTAACGCTTGTTCCACTCCGTCCTGGAGTCCTGACAGGAATATGTCCAGTCCAATATCCATTAAGTGAACACAGTCGGGCCGTATGAGGCCTGCTTTATCTCCTTCCTGTTGTCGGTGTCGTATCACTACACAGCCTCTGTCTCTTATAAATTTTGGCATCCGAATATTTATTACCTGCCTTGTCCGTTCGATGGCCGTGATGTCTCACGCACCTTGCCATACCGTTCTCGGCACAATCTCTGACCATACTATAGTTAGTTTTGTGAAAAATTCTCTGAAGCGCTCAGTGTCTAGTTTCATTATTGCCATTAGTTATGCGCTCTTGTGATAAGCTATGTAGTTTCCCCCGGCTTGTATAACTAAGATGACCGGTCCTCTTGCCTCTCTCCCTACCTTGATTACCTCCATTAGTACCTGTGGCCATTGCAGGCCTCTAATACCTCTCCAGTTCAAATATGTGTTATGAAACTCCAATTACCTCCCGCCTGGGCGGACTTTCACCCTTCTTTCTGCTCAATATATATACGAGTTCTTAATCATTGCATAGCAAAAAAGCAGCAAGGAAGTGGTATTTATATGTCTTGTCCTGCTATGCACCTGTTCAAGGCTGAGTTAATCAGAAATTTAAACACACATACCATGTTAAAATCGTATAGCATAGAAACAATGCATATAAATGTAAATAATCAAAAAGAAGAAGAAAAAAGTAACATATATAATAATAATCTGTAAATGATCACTCATAATGATACATCAAATCATGTCTGATGTTTAAACCCGCTTTTACACGTGTATTTAAAGTATAAATCCACCAACTTTCTCTATTAAGTATCTTTCTCCTATAATCATCCACCAAATCTCTACCAATTGCCATGGCCCACGGAGGGGCCACCACAGTCAGTGAATCCTTCCTTATTTAGTATAGAGTCTACCAATAATTTGGGCGTATTAGCCCAGCTGCGAAGCAAGCTGTACCGCCTGTGTATCTAATGAGAATTTTTAACTGCATCTAGCCTAGGCAGCCTGTGGGGACCCCCAACCAAACCCAGACACTCTGCATCTAACCCAGCCAATCATTTGATAGTATTGCTAGTAGTAGAGTCGCATGGGCTCTAAACCTTGCATAGCCTGTGCATTTTTTCAGATCGCTAAGGATGACCCAACTCGTGTTATCTGTAACATTTGTCACCAAAAGCTAAGTAGAGGCCAAAAAATCCATAGTTTGAGCACTTCATGCATGAACCGTCACATGTATATGAAGCATAAGTTGCAGTGCGAAGCTCACTGTGCTACAATGCGGCCTAGCGGGCCGGGACAACCACCATCTGCCCCACCTGTGTCATCCTGGGGAGACTAAAAGTTACTGCGTAGTCTTTTCCAAAAATTTGAGGGAATTACCACAGGAATGGTTTGGAAGAGGTATAAGAGTTTAGGTAGGACGTTCATTTTTAGTATACTTATTCTGCCGAACCAGGAAAAATCCTTCACCGTCCAAGAAGTAAGATCTTTATGGAGTTGTTCAATAAAGGGCTCAAAATGAAGATAAAATAGATGGGAGAGGTCTCTATGAATACAAATTCCTAAGTATTTGATACCCTGTGAGGGCCAGGCAAAGGGAAAGTTGGACTGGATGGAATCCTGTATGGATTTGGGGAGGGAGACATCGAGGTCCTCAGACTTCGCTGCATTGATTTTAAAATTTGACCATGTAACAAAGTGATCTATTTCAGCCATAACAGCAGGGATGGATATATCTGATTGAGTGATATATACTAGGACATCATCAGCAAATGCAGAGCACTTGTACTCTGTGCCTCCCACCTCAATCCACCTAATATTGGGGTTATGGCGAATTGATGAGAGCAGGTGCTCCGTCACTAGGATGTATAAGAGAGGGGACAGAGGACATCCCTGCCTTGTCCCATTGGTGATTATGAAAGGTGATGAAAATGTTCCATTTATCTTCAGCCTAGCTGACGGATTGCGATACAGGGCCATGATTTTGGCTAGAAAAGTGTCCCCTAGACCCCTACCCCAAGCTTTTTAAGAGAATAATATATGGCGTGCCAGGAGACTCTATGGAATGCTTTCTCAGCATCCAACGAGAGTATCTAATTACAAATTTTTAACTGCATCTAGCCCAGGAAATAATTTGTGCCTAGTAGCAGTGTCTGCTAGTCAGCGGATTATCCCACCTGTTAAGCAAGCTACACCACCTGTAGTTTGGACACTTAATTTTTTCAAAGGAAATGCTTCGGGTCCCCGGAACACTCAGTAAAGGGCATCGGGGAGGCACCCCAAGGCACAGGGGCTGGGACTGGCGGTAGGACGCCTTGCGGTGTACCGCTAAGCTCGATCCTTATAAAAGCTTTTTAACTGCAGCAGCTTTAGTGGACGCTACTGGAGCTGGAATTCCCGTGGCTGCTGGCATCAGACTTGCCCTCCAATAGATCCTTGTAAAAGGATTTAAAGTGTACTCATTCAAATTACAGAGACAATTTAAATTAAAAAGCTTAGACCTGCCTCCACTGCAGGGGGGGCTCGCTCGACCCACCAGCGGACAGGCACCAGTATTGGGAGAGGGGGTTTGGCCGTCAGGGTCCACCGCAGCTCTGGCACAAACCCGGCGACACGGAGGTCGCACGGGCAGGAACGGAATGGCCGTGTCAGCTTTGCACTTTTTTGGTTTTAGAAGGGCGTGACATGCCTATATCTGTGTCTCCCCCTCTTTTTACTCCTCCATCTCTTTTCTTTTTGCATGACTATATGTACTTGTCACTTTTCCATGTGTTAGTTGTGTCTTCTGAGCAGTTTGTCAGCTTTTGGACTCCTTTAAAGGTGTTTTCTATGTGTTTCTATGTGTTTTTGTTTGCCTGCCATTGGTTTTAACGGTGTTCGACGGTGTTCGACGAACAGTTCGACGAACGATTCGGTGTTCGTCGAACCGAACCGAACTCGAACACTACTGGGGTGGCTCAACTCTAGTTGATAGATAGGTCAGTTGGGGGGGTTGAATGAGATGGCGGAAAGATGATGAATTCTGTTTTGTCCATGTTAAGTTTTAGAAATCTAGCAGAGAAGAAGGATGAAATAGCAGACAGACATTGTGGGATTTTGGTTAGTAAGGTGGTGATATCGGGTCCAGAGAGGTAGATTTGTGTGTCATCAGCATAGAAGTGATAATGAAAGCCATGAGACTCTATGAGCTGTCCCAGGCCTAAGGTGTAGATGGAGAAGAGCAGGGGTCCTAGAACTGAACCTTGGGGGGATACCGACAGATAGGGGGCGAGATGAGGAGGTGGTGAGGGAGTTGGAGACATTGAATGTCCTGTCTGTTAGGTATGAGGAGATCCAGGATAGGGCCAAGTCTGTGATGCCGAGAGATGAGAGAGTTTGTAGTAAGAGGGAATGGTCCACTGTGTCAAAGGCAGATGACAGCTCTAGGAGGAGGAGGACAGAGTAGTTTCGCTTAGATTTGGTGGTTAGTAGGTCGTTGGTGACTTTAGTCAGTGCAGTTTCAGTAGAATGGTGCGGTCAGAAACCAGATTGTAGGCGGTCGAAGAGGGATTAGGAGGACAGGTGGGAGGACAGCTCAGAATGGACGTGTTGTTCCAGTAGTTTTGAGGCATAGGGGAGAAGTGAATGGGGCGATAGCTAGACAGAGAGGATGGGTCAAGGGAGGGCTTTTTGAGGATGGGTGTGATTGAGGCATATTTGAAGCATGAGGGGAAGACACCAGTTGTTAGTGACAGGTTGAAGAGGTGGGCTAGGGGTGTGATGAAGATAATGGTAAGGTTTGGGATGAGGTGGGACGTGATTGGGTCAAGTTTACAGGTTGTGAGGTGTGATTTGGAGAGTAAAGAGGAAAGTTGATCTTCCATAATTGTGGAGAATGTGGTTTTGGAGGAGGAGGGTTGAGTAGGTGTGGGGAGGGGCTGTGGGGGCAAAAGCTTTGTCTGATGGTGTCAATCTTCTGCTTAAAGAATGAGGCAAAGTCTTCGGCTAAAATAAGAGGAGAGCGAGGAGGCACTGGGGGACGGAGGAGAGAAATGAAGGTGTTGAATAGTTGTTTGGGGTTGTGAGACAGGGAGGATATGAGAGATGAGAAATATGTTTGTTTTGCTGCAGTGAGTGTGGACTTGAAGGTAGTGAGGGACTGTTTGAATGCGATGAAGTGCTCATTGGAGTGGTACCTTTTCCATCTACGCTCAGCAACCCTGGAGGCCCGTCGCAGTTCTTTAGTTAGGCTGGTGTGCCAGGGTTGTCTGTTGATTGTGCGAGCTTTGGTATGTGTGAGGGGGGCGATTGAATCGAGAGCTGCAGCTGTTGTGGTGTTGTATAATGTGGCAGCAACACTTGCATCATGTAAGGAACTAATGTCTCTAAGAGGGAGAAGGGATTCAGAGAGTGAGTAGGTCAAGGTGTTTGAGATTTCTACGAGGGTATGCAAGTTTGTGGAGTGGGGATTGTTGCCCAGGAGAGGAGAGGGTAGAGAATGTAAGTAGGTTGTGGTCAGAGAGAGGAAGAGGTGAGTTAGAGAGGTTAGATAGGGAACAGAGGCGGGTGAAGATGAGGTCCAGTGTGTGGCCGTCTTTGTGGGTGGGTGTGGAAGACCACTGGGTAAGACCGGAGGAGGAAATGAGGGATAGAAGCTTAGAGGCAGCTGAGACGGAAGTGTCAATGGGGATGTTGAAGTCGCCCATGAGGATAGAGGGGATGTCAACGGAGAGGAAATGAAGTAGCCAAGTGGTGAAGTGGTCAAAGAAAGTGGTGGTTGATCCTGGGGGCGGTAGATGACAGCCAGTTGGAGGCTGGAGGGGGAGTATATGCGCACGCAGTGCACTTCAAAAGAGGGGAGAGTAATTGAGGGTGGCAGTGGGATCATTCTGATGTTTGATTTTGATATCTGATCATGTCCTAAAATGGACACTGTACAGGAATATCCAGTGAATGTCACGCCACAGTTTTTTATTATCACCCAGTACCAGAAGCAAAGCCATCCACAATTTCCGTACCTCAGGAATTTTATTTAGTAGACTGGCTGAGCAAACATTATTTTCTCACATTGGAGCTGAAAACACTGAGTGACAGTAGGTGCAAATTTCTCCAGCATGACCTGTTTGTTATTGTTAGATATGAGAGGGAGAACATAACTGACCTCAGGTGCCATATTGCATCTAAAGTCTTATAGACCCTGCACTTGCGGCCTTACATTCTACAGGATGGTGGGGAAGGAGATAGTAAGTCGTGGAGTTGCAATAGCTTCAGTGGTGTTGAGGTGAGGTGGCATCTAGACAATGGCAGGCTGTAGGCTGTCTTGAAGAGATGGGTTTTCAGTTTGTGTCTGAAGGATCCGAATGTGGTGGCTAATCGGACGTGTTGAGGCACAAAATTCCAGAGGATGGGGGATATTTGGTAGAAGTATTGGAGGTGATTGGGTGAGGAACAAATATGTGTGGAAAGAAGGAAGTCTTGGGAGGACTGGAGATTACGGAAGGTAATATATCGGGAGATTAGTTCAGAGATGTAGGGAGAAGAAAGGTTATGGATGGCTTTGTACATCAGTGTTAGTAGTTTGAACTGAATACGCTGGGCAATTGGGAGCCAGTGAAGGGATGTTATAGATAACAATCTTATGGATTGCTGGAGCCAGTCCACAGTAAAAAAAAAAACAGCCATAGAGTGTCTAGGAACCTTCCCACACACTTTTCTTAGCCAGGGATGTTTCTCAACAGGGTTGGACTGGCCCACCAGAGAACCGGAGACTCCTCTGGTTGGCCCTAGCTTCTCCATCAGGACAGTTCATAGTGCAAACCTTGCAGGTTGTGATGATGAGGCCATCCATATCCTTAGCTTTCTATTACTTGGAATGCAAGCGCAAGTATGCAGGCAGCTACGCACCCACTGACAGGCCGCAATACTAAACTGACACATTACTGGACAGCTGCTTGCACTGGAAATGTTGCCTTTTAGGCTCATGGAGGCGGAAGATTTGCACAACCTCATGGCGGCGGTGGCCGGGTCTCCATACTCGGTCCCCAGCCGCCACTATTTCTCCCAGTGTTGTCCCCGCCTCCCACAAGTACGGGTCCCAGGACATTACCCGTGCCCTCCCCAGTGCACTTTGTGGGAAGGACCGCCTAACCACAAACACGTGGACAAATGAATGAGGCCAGGGATGGTACATCTCACTGGAGCCAGGTCACAGCAAAAAAGCAGCCATAGAGTGTCCAGGAACCTTCCCACACATTTTTCTTAGCCAGAGCTGCTTCTCAGCAGGGTTGGACGGGCCAAACAGAGTACCGGATAATCCTCGAGTGGGTCCTGGCTTCTCCTTCAGGAGAGTTCATAGCGCAAACCTTGCAGCTGCTATGGGGCTCTTTAGTGGGGGAGAAAGGTGGTCCCTCACAAGCAAATCCTCTGGTGGGCCAATGTTCTTCAGGCTGACACTGCTTCTCGGTTACATAGTTACATAGTTACATAGTTTATGAGGTCGAAAAAAGACAAGCGTCCATCCAGTTCAGCAAAAAAAACCATACCGTATAGGCCAATTTACATAATTGAGGAAAAATTAACTTCCCGACTCCAATCTGGCAGTCAGATTAAATCCCTGGATTAATTAACTATCACTAAGCATAAGATGTAATTTTATTGTTCTCAAGAAAGGCGTCCAGGCCTCTCTGGAACTCTCCCAGAGAGTTCCAGAGTCTCACTGCTCTGACCGTAAAGAATCCCCTTCTATGCTGGTGCAGGAACCTCCTTTCCTCCAGACGCATAGTGTGCCCCCTGGTCTTTGTCACCATCCTTGGAATAAACAGGTCATGGGAGAGATCTCTGTACTGCCCCCTGATGTATTTATACATGTTTATGAGGTCTCCCCTAAGCCTTCTCTTTTCCAACGTAAATAGGCCTAATTTTGACAACCTCTCTGGGTATTCTAGTCCCTCCATTCCCTTTATTACCTTAGTCACCCTCCTTTGTACCCTCTCTAGCTCCAATATGTCTTTCCTGAGCACCAGAGCCCAGAACTAAGTGCGGCTTTACCAGCGCTTTATACAGAGGAAGAACAATGTTCTCATCATATGCCCCTATTCCTCTTCTGATGCATGCCATGACTCTATTTGCCTTCGCAGCTGCTGCCTGACACTGGGCACTCCAATTTAATTTGCTGTTAACCAAGACGCCCAGGTCCTTCTCCATGTCAGATTTCCCCAACGGTTTTCCATTTAATATGTATGGGTGACTGCTGTTTTTCTTTCCCATGTGCATGACCTTACATTTATCGGCATTGAACCCCATTTGCCATTTTTTTGCCCAACTCCCCAATTTATCTAAATCTTCCTGTAGCTGTGCCCTATCCTCATCTGTATTAACTACTTTACAAAGTTTAGTATCATCTGCAAATATTGCTATTTTACTATGCAGTCCTTCCACTAGATCATTAATAAATATATTACATAATATAGGGCCCAAGACAGACCCTTGAGGCACCCCACTAGTAACCCTGACACACCCTGAGCTTACTCCATTGATAACCACCCTCTGCTTTCTATCACTCAGCTAGCTATTTACCCACTTGCACACATTATCCCCCAGACCAAGCATTCTCATTTTATATACCAACCTTTTGTGTGGCACGGTATCAAACGCTTTGGAGAAGTCAAGGTATACAACATCCACTGACTCTCCCCAGTCCAGCTGTGAGCTCACCTCCTCGTAGAAGGCGATCAGGTTTGTTTAGCAGGAGCGATCCCTCATGAATCCATGTTGATATGGAGTTAGACAGTTATTATCATTAAGATATTCTACAATAGCATCTCTAAGAAATCCTTCAAACAATTTACCCACAACAGACGTTAAGCTTACTGGTCTATAGTTCCCAGGGTCAATTTTAGACACCTTTTTGAATATTGGTACCACATTTGCTTGGCGCCAGTTTAGTGGGACAGTCCCTGTCCATAAAGAGTGCTTGAATATAAGATACAGCGGTCTGTCTATCACATTACTTAATTCTTTTAGTACCCGGGGGTGTATGCCATCTGGGCCTGGTGACTTGTCTATTTTGATATTATTTAGGAGTTTCTGAACTTCCTCCTGGGTTAGGTGGGTGATATTTAGGGTTTACTTTATCACTCTGCATTTCCTCTGGTAAATTGTTTTCTTTTGTGAAAACAGTGGAGAAGAAGCTATTGAGTAGGTTTGCTTTACCCTCATCGCCCTCTATGATTTTACCCAGGTTATTTTTCAATGGGCCAACTCCATCAGTTTCAATCCTTTTACTGTTTATATAGTTAAAGAACAGTTTGGGATTCGTTTTATTTTCCTTGGCAATTAGTCTCTCTGTCTCCTCTTTTGCTATTCTTATTTGTTTCTTACAGATTTTGTTTTTTCCCTATAAGATATTAGCGCTTCCTCGCTGCATTCTTGTTTAAGTTTACCGAAAGCCCTTTTTATGTTTTTCATTGCCCTCTTGACTTCCATATTTAGCCACATTGGCTTCCTCCTATTCCTAGCCATTTTATTCCCATAAGGTATGTACCTTCTACAGTGACTATGTAGGACTGATTTGAAAATTTCCCATTTTCTATCCGTGCTTCTATTACTGAAGATACTATCCCAGTCTATAAGGTGAAGGGCATCTCTTAGCTGATCAAACTTTGCCCTCCTGAAGTTCAGTGTTTTTGTGACTCCCTTGCTGGGCACCCTACTGAAGCACATGTGGAATTGTATAATGTTGTGGTCACTATTTCCCAGGTGCCCCCCGACCTGCACCTCAGTTATTCTGTCTGGCCTGTTAGATAATATTAAGTCTAAAAGGGCCGTCCCTCTAGTTGGTTCCTGCACAAGTTGTGACAAATAATTGTCTTTGATAATTGACAGAAACCTGTTTCCTTTCTGAGATCTACAGCTTTCGGTTTCCCAGTCTATATCGGGGTAGTTGAAGTCCCCCATAATAATCACCTCGTTATTTTTTGCTACTTCGTCTATTTGTCTCATTAATAGACTTTCCGTGGCTTCTGCTATATTTGGTGGTTTATAACAGACTCCTATGATAATTTTATTATTGTTTTTTGCCCAATGTATCTCCACCCATAAGGACTCGACCTCCTCATTTCCCTCCCATACATCCTCCCGTATTGTAGGCTTTAGACACGTCTTTACATATAGACAGACTCCACCCCCTTTCCGATTTCTTTGATCCCTTCTAAACAGACTGTAACCCTGTAAGTTAACTGCCCAGTCATAGCTTTCATCTAACCATGTCTCGGTTATTCCCACTATGTCATAGTTACCTGTAGATATTTCGGTGAGAGTTTTATTTCACCACAGGCATATTCTTTAGCTCGGTGAAAGAACTGGCATAGAGAGAAACCGTATCTACTCCGGCTGTCATTTCTCCAAGAAAATCTTCTAATGCAGGTTGTTCCATAAGCAATGGCAGCCCATCCAACATCAGCTCACACTTCTCGGTGGTGCTTGGTCACAGACAAAGATCTTTCTTTACGCCTTGAATTTAATCACTACAGAGTTGGACAATGGCCTGATCTGAAATGTGTTTTGAGAAATAACTTGCATAAGCAAAGCCATGGTTTAGGCCACTGAATGTCATTAAGCAAAACTCATACAGCTTTCCCACAGACTGAAAGAGGGGTATCAAGACTTCCAAGACAGCCAAGACTTCCCTGTCCTCCCCAAGGGAACGACTGTCCATATTGTCCTCCTCATCATCACCCAATCCGCATTGAGATGAGATGAGGCTGAGCTGCATAGTTCCTTGCTCCGCCTGCAATGCCTCCTCTTTAACTGTGAGAACCAAGCCTTTCAGCAGACATAGAAGCGGGATGGTGACGCTAATTATGGCGTCATCGCCGCTCACCATCTTGGTGGAGTTCTCAAAGTTTTGGAGGATGGCACAGATGTCCGACATCCATGCCCACTCATCAGTTCTTATGTGCGGAGGCTGACCTGAATGCCGATGGGCGTGTTGAAGCTGGTACTCAACAACTGCCTTCTGCTGCTCACAAATTCTTCCTAACATCTGCAACGTTGATTTACAACGTGTGGTGACATCGCACAACAGTCGGTGAGTTGGAAGCTGCATATGCTGCTGAAGCACTGCCAGGGTGGCAGAAGCTATAGCTGACTTTCTGAAACTGGCACACACGCATTGTACTTTCACAAGCAGTTCTGGCAGATCTGGGTAGGTTTTGAGAAACCACTGAACCACTAAGTTGAGCACATTTACTGCTCTCTCAAAACTAATGTGTACCCCTGTATGGAGAACAATATCAGCACCAAAAAAATAAAAGATGAAATATAGCCTGCTTTATATACCATGGTACTAAGAAAACCAACTTCGATTATATCTTGTGTACCCCTGTGCCAAAAATATCTGCACCAAAGAATTAATTTCACTACAGTAGAACTAGTATAATGGTGACCAACAACACTTCCACTACAGCCAGCCCAATAGATGAAGAGATCCAATCAGGATTCTCCACATTTCAAAAAATTAAGGCCTAAACCCACCAAAGTGGCATCAATTTCACCAGAGTAGAAGTAGTTTAATGGAGGAAGTAACCTCCACTTTTCCAAATTCCCCACATTTCCAAAAATTAGTGCCAGACACCAGCAAAGTGGCATCAATTTCACTACAGTAGAAATTGTATAATTAGAAGCGACACCTCTTCCCCTACAGCCAACCCAGCAGATGGAGTCCCTATCAGGATTCTCCACATTTCCAAAAAATAGTAGCAGACACCAGCAAAGTGGCATCAATTTCACCAGAGTAGAAATAGTTTAATGAAGATAGAAACCGCTTCCGCTACAGCCAACCCAATAGATGGAGACCCAATCAGGATTCTCCACATTTCCAAAAATTAGTGGCAGACACCTGCAAAGTGGCATTAATTTCACTACAGTAGAAATTGTAGAATTAGGAAGCAAAACCTCTTATACTACAGCCAACCCAGCAGGTGGAGACTCAATCAGTAGCGCACCATCCTCTCCAGTCGTTCACCACGTGTCATACTTGTACTCTGTTGTGCAGGTGCACGAGCTGGTCTAAAAAATGTGTGAAAGGACTCACAGAAATTGCTTCTGCCACTTACACTATTGCTGCTGCTAATATTTTGGCATTGACAAATTGACGTGCCGGAGGTTGGAAGTGTAGAGCTGCGATGAACTCTTTGTGCCCCACTGCTGGCATGGGGAAAACCTATGTTAAGGTTGTGTAAAAGCGTGTTTTGATGCTCCAGCATTTGCTGGTCCCTTTCCAGGGCGGGAAGGATCTAGCAAAATTTACTCTTATAACGTGCATCTAACACAGTGGCAACCCATTCTTCAGCACTAGTTTGAATCATAACTATACAGGGATCATATTGCAGACAGTGCAGCAAGAACGCATTCATATGTCGGCCTCTTTCCTGTGGTTCAAGCCCATGCTGTGTTGGTGGCTGGGTAATTCTGATGCTTGTGTAGCACAGGTACATTAGATGCAGTGACACAAAAACACAGAGCAGCCAGTACAGGGTTAATAAACAATGGGGATTTACTGTAACAGGGTCAATCTTCACGCAGGGAGTAACAGGGGAAATATGAGGACAACAAGGGAAGTAGCAGGTAATATGCTGTAACTGAAAATCCACAGTTGGGCTAGATGTAACAGAGTCGACACGGTTGTAATCGGCAGTTTTACACTTAGCTGACTCTTGCTCCTCACAAGGCAATTGCCGGCTGGTGCCGGTGTTGCTTTCTTCCGGCTTCCCCGCCTAAACAATGCTCCGTCTTCTGGTGGCAGCAGGCAGTCTCCGGTTTGACCCACTGAGCCCCTAGTCCATAATAGTGCACCTCACTTGCTCGGCTCCAGGGATCCTGCGTCTCTTCTCCCTCTAGTCGGGCTTGACTCCCACTGTCCACTGCCGCTTTTCCCGCGCAAAAACTCCTTTTCCACCCTCTCCCTAGACACGAGCTCAGCTCCCCGGTCACCTGACTCCTCAGCTCTTTCTCTGGACACACCCCCAGCGTCCCGGTCACCTGACTCCTGTCTCGCAGTCTGTCTTCCCCTGCAACAAGAGGCACGGCCCCAGCAGTTCCGGATCCCTTATTCTGAAAGTACTTACACCCCGGTCTTCCCCCTTACACTTGTTTCCTCAGTCCCCACCCGCCAAACATGAACAGAGAGGAGATGATTATCCTTTTTATGTTCTGACTGTTGCTCGCCCATCACCTCTTCTATTTGTTCTTTGCCTTCACTAAAATCTTCACTAATAGTTTTTCTGGTATCGCCAACCACCCTCCCTTGGCACCCTGAGATGTCCCCTAGTGTATAACGTTAGTAACAGGAGAAAGTATTTTTTTAGTGTGGATGAGGCCTGTATAACATAGGAGATATTCTCCAAACTAAGATGTCCCCAAACTGAGATGTCCCCTACTGTATCACATTAGTAATACTGTATGACATTAGTAACAGAAGAAAGTATTTTTGTGCTGTGGATGAGGCCTGTATAACATACGAGATATTCTCCAAACTAATTCAAACTGAGATAACCCCAGCTGTATAACGTTAGGAATCAAAGAAAGTATTTTTTGACTGTGGATGAGGCTTGTATACCATAGAATATATGCACCAAGATATTTCAAACTCAGATCTAGCCTGCTGTATCACTTTGGTCACAGTACAAAATAGATATATTTACTGTGCATAAGCTTTGCATACAGCTGAATTTCACCGCCACTAAAGTAGTATGTGGCTTTTAGCAAGGTGTATTACATTTGTGACACCAAAAAATCATTGGTGAACTCTGACTAGCAATAGAAAAAATATTTTTTTTACTCTGAAAACAGTTGAATTTCACCTCCACTAAAAGCACTAGATGGCTTATATCAGAGTGTAGCACATCTGCGACACAAAAAAATCTTTGGTGAACTGTGGTTAGCAACAGCAAAAAAATATTTGTTCTACTGTGCATAAAGCTGAAGTTCATCCACCAAAAAAAAATTACTAACTGGGCTAACACAACTTGCACTATTATATTAGCAAATGAAAAAAAAAGTTTTTTGTGCTCTGCACTCAGAAGCTCTGCACTGACAAGCTCTGCAGATATCGGAATATCAACCCCACAAAAATAAAAAGTGGTCTACAAGGGCTTGCTTGCTTTATCACATTAGCAAGTGCAAAAATAGATTGAAGGTCTGCATGGAGCACAGTACAACCGGTGCACAACACTGTTCTGAGCCATAGACCATGCTCTTTCTGTGAGAATCTCAGTAATTGCACAAAAACAAAAAAAAAGGGCTGCAAGGTCGATTGAACAGATACACAGCACAGGACTTATATACACTATCTGACTTCCACAGAAGAGCCCATCTATTTAGCTAATATCTCTCATTACACATGAGCTGGGTGCAGGAGCAGCGTCTAACACAAGTGACATGCATAAAAGCATGAAATGGTGCTGAGGGAACACAGTCAGTTTTATATGGAGAGGACATGTTATTTCAGCAGACCACTGCAGAAGCCCTTGTGTCTGGGACACTGTGGATGCTTCCTGCGCTCTGATTGGCTATCCGCGCTTTCCTGACTTTCCTGAGGAAACAAGCTTCAGTGTTACCCAGCCACCAACACAGCATGGGCTTGGACCTCATGGAAGAGCCCGACATTTGAGTGCTTTCATGCTGCACTATCTGCAACATGATACCTATATCGTTATTATTCAAAATAGTGCTGACTACTGGGTTGCCACTCTGTTAGATCCACGTTATAAGAGTACATTTTGCCAGCTGCTTCCCACCCTGAAAAGGGACTCGTGAATGCTGGACTATCGAAACATGCTTTTACATAACCTTAAGAGAGGTTTTCCCCAAAACAGCAGTGAGGCACACAGTGTGCATCACAGCTGTAGACTTTCAACCTTCGGCACGTCAATTCATCAACACCAAAACATTAGCAGTAGCAGCAGCAGTGTAAGTGGCAGAAGCAATTTCTGTCCTTTCACACATTTTTTACACCAGCTCATGCACCAGCACAACCGAGTACAAGTCTGACACGTGGTGAATGACTGGAGAGGATGGTGCAGGAATATCAAGAGCTTAATATCAATACCATCAGGGAGGGTTTGGAACCTTTTACATTTTGGTCATCAAAAATGGATGAATGGCCTGAGCTTGCCTGTCATGCCTTGGAGGTTTTATCATGCCCGGCAGCCAGCATTCTCTCAAAAATGACGTCATTTGCCAGCACCGCATGCGCAGGAGAATTCTCCCACGCTGTCAGTGACGTGCATGAGGTGAGCCAAGTTCATTTGACATGAACTCGGCTCATGTGGATGCCGTCGCAGCGAGACACTGTGGAGCGCAAGCAGGCCTGGGCTCCGCAGTCTCTCTGAAGGATTACAAGCTGGATGGCAGCGTTCTGCTACTATCCAGCCTGCCATCTCAATGTAGCAGAGCTGGAGCCTTTATGGGA
This sequence comes from Phyllobates terribilis, assembly GCF_046119375.1. Lineage (NCBI taxonomy): Eukaryota > Metazoa > Chordata > Amphibia > Anura > Dendrobatidae > Phyllobates > Phyllobates terribilis. Next base: position 292,969,675 of record NW_027362769.1, read on the forward strand.
TCCAGGGAAAGGTAAGGATGAGGTTGGTTAATTAATAGAGATGAGCAGTGTTCGACTCGAACTGTTCGCCAATCTCAAATTCGAGCTGTTTTGGGCGGTGTTCGAGTCGTTCGACAAACTTGAATGATTTGCAAAAAATTCGGCTGTTCGAGGTTGTATTCGATAACTGTTCGTGCACCAATAGCGTAACTGGATTTTTTCACAGTAATACTGTTAATTAGTGATGAGCGAGCATGCTCGCCACTGCTCGGTACTCGCCCGAGCATCTCAGTACTCGAGATGCTCGGGCAGGAGCTCGGGTCCCCGTCCTGCATGTTTGGCGCTATTTAAAGCACAAATTATGCAGGGATTGTCTGCCACTCACTGTAAAGTCACAGCCATGGAGGTTGTGGCATTACAGTGATTGCCCAAATCGATGGGAACAGTGCTCACAGTGAAACATGAAAAGCCTGCAATTCAGCAGCGGCATACACCGGTACCCGACAATTTAGAACAGAAAGAATAGAGCATCACACAAAAATTAGATAGATAGAAACATGTCAGTCACATATATAATAAGTACAGTAACAGTGTTGGTTACTGTTCTTGTCATTTAGTGTTAAAGAAAAAGGATTTATTAAAAAAAAAATTTGCGTGGGGTTTCCCGTAATTTTAGTCTCAAGCAGAGGTTAAGTAGATGGCTGGGGCAGATGTTTGAAGCCTGGGAAGGGGGTAATACCCAGGGAGCTTTCCAGGCTACTAATATCAGCCCCCAGCTGAATACCCAGCCTTTACAAGCTATTAAAATGGGGGACCCCCCCAAAAAAATGACGTGGGGTCCCATCTATTTTAATAGCTAGCAAAGGCTAGGCAGACAGCTGGGGGCTGATATTAATAGCCCAGGAAGGGTGCCATGAATATTGGCCCCCTCCCAGGCTAGAAACACCACCCGTCAGCCGCTCCAGAAGTGGCGCATCCATAGGATGTGCCAATTCTGGCACTTAACCTCACTCTTCCCACTGCCCTGTAGGGGTGGCAGTGGGGTAATAGGGTTGGGGTTGATGTTAGCTTATAATGCCAGCTGACATCAAGCCCAGGTTAGTAATGGAGAGGAGTCTATAAGACACCTTCATTACTAACCCCATAGTCAAAGTTAAAAAAAGCACAAACACCCAGAATAAAGTCCTTTAATTGAAATAAAGACACATTCCTGTGTCTTGGACATGAACTCGGCTCATCTGGATGCCGTCACAGCGAGACACTGAGGAGCTTCTCAGTGTCTGCGGCATGGCAAGCTGGATGGCAGCTTTCTGCTGCGATCCAGCCTGTCATGTCAATGGAGCAGAGATGAAGCTGTCCTGGGAACCATGGAAAGGTAAGGATGAGGTTGGTTTATTATTTTACTTTTATTGCAGAAGACATTGGCTTCAGCTGGAAAGGGCGTGACGGTAAGTATGGTTTAATTTAGAACATTAAAGGAATGTCTCTTTATTTCAAATAAAGGACTTTATTCTGTGTGTTTGTGTTTTTTTTTAACTTTGACTATGGGGTTAGTAATGGGGGAGTCTTTTAGACTCCTCTCCACTACTAACCTGGGCTTGATGTCAGCTGGCATTATAAGCTGACATCAACCCCAACCCTATTACCCCACTGCCACCGCTACAGGGCAGTGGGAAGAGCGAGGCTAAGTGTCAGAATTGGCACATCCTATGGATGCGCCATTTCTGGGGTGACAGATGGCTGGTGTTTCTAGCCTGGGAGGGGGCCAATATTCATGGCACCATTCCTGGGCTAATAATATCAGCCCCCAGCTCTCTGCCTAGCCTTTGCTAGCTATTAAAATAGGGGGGACCCCACGTCATTTTTTAGGGGGGTCCCCCATTTTAATAGCTAGTAAAAGCTAGGTATTCAGCTGGGGGCTGATATTAGTAGCTTGGGAAGCTCCGTGGCTATTACCCCCTTCCCAGGCTTCAAACATCTACCCCAGCCGTCTGCTCAACCTCAGCTAGAGACTAAAATTACGGGGAACCCCACACCATTTTTTTTTTTATAAAACCTTTATTTTAACACTAAATGACAAGAACAGTAACCAACACTGTCACTGTACTTATTATATATGTGACTGACATGTTTCTATCTATCTAATCTATGTGTGATGCTCTATTCTTTCTGTTCTAAATTGTCGGGTACCGATGTATGCCGCTGATGAATTGCCTGTCGGCTTTTTTAAAGAGACAGGTGCATGAAAACACTAATACTCAATTATATTCTATTCTGAGCAGTTTGTCAGCTTTTGGACACCTTTGAATGTGTTTTCTATGTGTTTTCTATGTGTTTCTATGTGTTTTTGTTTGCCTGCCATTGGTTTTAATGGTGTTCGACGATGTTCGATGCACCGTTCGATGAACATGCTGCTGTTCGACAAACCGAACCGAACCCAAACACTACGGGGGTGGCTCAGCACTATTAATTAATTTACTTTTATTGCTTGAGACATGGGATTCAGCTGGATTGGGCGATATGATAAGTAGAGTTTAATTTAGAATATTAAAGTATTGTGTGTTTATTTCAATTAAAAGATTTTATTCTGGGTGTTGGTGGTTTTTTTCACTTGCACTATGGGGTTAGTAATGGGGGTGTCTTATAGACGCCTCCCCATTACTAATCTGGGCTTGATGTCAGCTGGCATTATAAGCTGACATCAACCCCAGCCCTATTACTCCACTGCCACTGCTACAGGGCAGTGGGAAGAGCGAGGCTAAGTGCCAGAATTGGCACATCCTATGGATGCGCCATTTCTGGCGCGGCTGAGGGCTGGTGTTTCTAGCCTGGGAGGGGGCCAATATTCATGGCACCCTTCCTGGGCTATTAATATCAGCCCCCCAGCTGTCTGCCTAGCCTTTGCTAGCTATTAAAATAGGGGGACCTCACGTCATTTTTTGGGGGTCCTCCATTTTAATAGCTAGTAAAGGCTAGGTATTCAGCTGGGGCTGATATTAGTAGCCTGGGAAGCTGCGTGGGTATTACCCCCTTCCCAGGCTTCAAACATCTGCCCCAGCCGTCTGTTTTACCTCCGCTAGAGACTAGAATTACGGGGAACCCCACGCCAATTTTTTTTTTTAATAAATCCTTTATTTTAACTCTAAATGACAAGTACAGTAACTAACACTGTCACTGTACTTATTATATATGTGACTGACATGTTTCTATCTATCTAATCTATGTGTGATGCTCTATTCTTTCTGTTCTAAATTGTAGGGTACCGATGTATGCCGCTGATGAATTTTCATGTTTCAGTGGGCACTATTCCAATTGATTTCGGCAATCGCTGTAATGCCACAACCAACATGGCTGCGGCACTACAGTGAGTGGCAGGCAATCCCTGCATGTTGATTGGCGCTCTATATAGCGCCAAACATGCAGGATGGGGACTTGAGCTCCCGCCCGAGCATCGCGCAAGTACTCGGTGAGCTCCGAGCATCTCGTGTACTGAGATGCTCGGGCGAGTACCGAGCACTGGTAAGCATGCTTGCTCATCACTAAGCCCTATGATGCGCCCCCTGGGCGGTGGGGTACTCGGTAGCCGGGCCAGTGGTTGCTAGGGGAGATGTCACAGTGGCCGTGACCCGGTCCGTGACCCAGGGCGGTCAATAAAAGGGGATTTTATAGTTTTTATATAATGTTCGTGACGCCAACTGTGGTATGCGGCTATATAGAGCCGCCACTGCGGAGCAGGTCCTCTGGAGCTGTTTTTAATGCAGCAGAGTTGGTTCAGCTCTCCACAGGTAGAGCTAAGCTCCAGGGCATTGCTGTGATGGTGAATGATGAAGTAACTGTGGTGGTGCAGTGTGGTGCAGGGGATGATGGCGCAGCAATAATTCACAGAGACAGTGGGATGCAGTCTTCAGGGTTTTACTCATGATTTTCACGTTGCTCCTGGTTACAACTGAAGTTTATAACCACCCACATCGTTCGGTGTTTACTCAGGGAGGGGTTCAGCAAACCCTCAGGGAATTCAAGAGCACTTAGCGGGACCCCTTTCTGTGTGTCCATCCTGGTCGTCTTCCTGCCCTGGCTCTTACCCTCTTGCCCTGCGCCTCACAATCAGTGTCCCAAGCCGGTAACCTCAGATCTTGGCAGGCAACCTGAAGTTCCCTGGATCCTGTGCGGCTACTTTTTTGACTACTAATTGTGGCTGTGGCAACTATACCTTGAAAGTGCAGAAGCCTCCGGTTTCTAGTTGAATATGCAATTCTCACTAGTTAGGGGCTGGTTCCCTCTGCGGCCTGATTCTTCCACTCCTGGTAGATTCGGGCATACGGGTGGCCTCCAGCACTTCCCGTACCCCTAGGATCCACTCTTTCTTTCTTGGAGCGTTCCTCCCTGCTCCTCTCCTATCTTCAGTCAGTCTCGCCTACAGGGCAGAGCTCCGGCAGAGCTCCTGCTCCATTCACTGTCCTCCTCTGAGTGCACACACACCCATGATGGCTTCCCCTTTTTATATCCTCCTTCTCAAGTGCTCCCCTGAACTGCTTCCTCCACTCACACCCACTACCTTGTTCCCCCTCTCTTGGTTCCCCCCACTCCAACCAGGGACAGGCTCAGCAGCCGGGCAGTGCATCTTGCCCCTCCTGCTGGTCTGTAGTGGTGTAGTGTTGGATGCAGGTGTTTGGGTCCCAGGCAGTACTCCATCCTTACCTGAGAGTGGGATACCACACCTCTGGGTGAGATTCAGTACCTCTGTGGCGACTGAACCCGCAGGGGCGCCATATACCCCCTGGTAAAACACAGCACGTCCGCGGGCTGGAACAAAGTAAAAACAAAGTATTTTAAAGACATGCAAATTTTTAGAATGCATTCACATAGAAGAATATTCAAAAATTTTTCTTCCCTTTATGGGAGGCACATTTCTTAAACGTTACAGGTTACTATATAAAACTTCTTTTTAAATATCATTTTTCCTCACAGATAAAACATTTTCAGACTACAGTGAAATCTATAGCCGGGTGTCCATGTCACTGGACAAGGTGCAAAGTGATGAACATCAGGGACCCGTCCGAAAACCCTCAGCGTAGGCCCTGGGCGTGCCTGCAGGGCATAGGTGATCCAGGTGTTCGACCACATCTTCGGCCACTCCAAATGGGTTTTTGTTCAGTGGTCTTTTTAATATAAAACCAATAAGAGGCACTTTAAGAAGTGCAAACTATTTACAACAGAAAGTTTTTAACTGCTCACCGTCCACAGGTATTTACCGGGTACTCTAAATAAACACACTTTTCAAACACTCAACATTATTGCAATACCCTTCCGGGTAACTTATTTACAGTTCAGCTTTCACAACTGGAGTTCAGTAGTTGGGTCCACTCAGGGGGAACATGGACCCACCACTAGATGACCCACCACTAGATGGCAAGGTTACACTCTCCTCCAACACCCTGTGTACACGGAGAGCATACTAGCCCCGCTCGCCTCTGTGCTGGGTGTAAGTGACTCGGTCACTGGGGTACAAATCTCGGTCGGGATGTCCCTGTTGGAGATGAGACTCCACGTCCCGCCGGTTGACTAAAAGGTCGGTGTCAAGTTGGGTCTCGCGGATGAACCCCCATCCTCCATCCAAGTCGAACTTGACCACCACTCCTTCGGCACATGGCTCGGGCGTGGCCGGCTTTTCCTTGCGTGCCCGGGCCTTTTCCTCCATATTCCTTGCCTCCATCTTTTCCCAGCGCACCCGCCTGATGTGCCGCTCCGTCTCCAGCTGCAAGAGCTCCCACCAGCAATGCCCCTCTAAGCGTGCAGCCTCCTTACGGGTCTCCCGGGGAAAACTCATGAGGTCCCCCCCGGGTTATCCCACAGGAATTGGTCTCCTTCTTCCCCATGCGCGACTGAGGGCACAGGAGCGGGCAGCAATGAGAGACTCTGGTCTTCCACCTCCGCGGACTAGTCCCAGGGCGTATGTCCATACACCCATTCAGGTGTAGGGGCAGGTGGCTCTAGCAGGGGGCCTAGGAGCAGGTCTGCGTCACCATTGCCCGTGGTAGATGATTCTGGGCCCAGGAGCAGATCTAAGGCGTTAGCGCCCGGGGACGGAGGTTCCTTCAGGGGGACCAGGGATGTAGCAGCGTCAGCAGTGTCTGGGACAGGGACTTCACTCCTACCTGCTCCTGCGACCACTTCAGCTCGTCCTGACACCTCCCGGTCCATGCGCAGCTCCACCGGGGCCGGGGCGCTGCCGGTGACTTGCAGCGCCGACTGCTGCTGGGTCATCATCTTCTCCACGAGCTCCGCTCTCCAGGCAGCAATTGCAGTTTGCTGGGCCTCCTCCATTTTCCTGCCCAGCTCCCGCACCTCACCCAAGATGGCTTCCCCTTTTTATATCCTCCTTCTCAAGTGCTCCCCTGAACTGCTTCCTCCACCCACACCCACTACATGGTTCCCTCTCTCTTGGTTCCCCCCACTCCAGCCAGGGACAGGGCTCAGCAGCGTAGCCGTGCATCTTGCCCCTCCTGCTGGTCTGTAGTGGTGTAGTGTTGGATGCAAGTGTTTGGGTCCCAGGCAGTGCTCTATCCTTACCTGTGAGTGGGATACCACACCTCTGGGTGAGATGCAGTACCTCTGTGGTGACTGAACCCACAGGGGCGCCACACCTACATATCAGGTCTCTTTTTTTTTTGCTCTTAACGCTGATGATTTGCTTAAAAAGCAATACAGTACATCATTTCACTGCTTCATTTGTTTCTTAGCAGAATACAGCCAGATTTTTTTATTTTATTCACATTGCTGTATTGTGGAAGTAGAGAAACTTTTCATCATCAGATGTTATCCCATATTACTGCGGTAATAATACAGACATTTTGTGGAGCGTGCCAAATATTACACTCCATTTAAAATCAGTTAGCTGTGTTTTGTTGAACCTATTCACACTTGGTCACTGACCAATACCATATCTATAATGCCAATTCCTAAAACCGTGGTCATCAGATGTGATCCCATATTACTGCCATAATAATCCTGATGTTTTTGGGAGCGTGTCAAATATTATACTCCATTTAAAGTCTGGCAGTTCTGTGGTCAAACCTATTCACATTTGGTCGCTGACCAATACCATATCTGTGAACAATGTTCTCAAAGTATTACGTCACTTTTACGGACTGACAATAAAACATACAAAAATGAAGCTAAAATGGATTTTCATGGAAGAAATGTTAAGAATCATTCTTTGCAGGGTTACGGCTTGTATATAAAGCCAAATGGGTAGCCAGTAGTGATGAGCGAACATGTTCGCTACTGCTCGGTGCTCGCCCGAGCATCTCACTGCTCGACATGCTCGGCGCTTGTCGAGTATTTCTGGGGTTGCTCGGCGGGAGCTTGGGTCTCCTCCCTGCATGTTTGGTGCTCTTTAGAGCGCCAATTAACATGCAGGGATTGCCTTCCACTCACTGTAATGCCGTAGCCATGTTGGTTGTGGCATTACAGTGATTGGCTGGCTGCACAGCGTTATCAGGTCTATATCAGACCTGGCGCCACCATGCTCGTCACAGTCATTCCGGAATCAGACAGTGTAGGGAGAGGTGCTGGTGAGCTAGGGAGAGATTTGTTTGTTTCTAGTTAATGTAGGTGTACCAAACTATATTAGAGACACATATCCAACTCAACAAACAGTACTTCTGAGGACTAATCCATCTGCAGAGATATCAAGCAGACAGTGAATATAGGCAGGCAGGCAGGGTATTAGGCAGACTGCAGTGCACATGGGACAAGAGGCTCTATTCCAGTTATGTCTTCTGCTGCTGTTAGATATTTCTATAAATAGGCCCAGGTTTCAGGGGCCAGGAATAATTTTTTTCAGATCTTAATCCTCATTATTTGCTTAAAAAGCAATCCAGAGAACACAGTTTTTCTGCGCCATTTGCTTGTTGGCACTGAAGAATACAGCCAGGTCCTTTCCATATTACAACGCTAAAAATCCAGCTATCTAAAACTGTGTTTTCTCCGTCGCATGGATCACATATACGTTTTCAGAAAATACTGCCATTTCTGACCTCCATTAAAAATTTGTTTCAGTGTGTCTGTGAAGCAATTGACACCAGATTGCTGATCAAAATAGTTACCTACAGGCCAGGTATTTAAAACTGTGTTTTCTCCGTAACACGGATCACATATACGTTTTCAGAAAATACTGCCATTTCTGACCTCCATTAAAAAATTTTTCAGTGTGTCAGTGAAGCAATTGACACCAGATTGCTGTTCAAAATAGTTACCTACAGGCCAGGTATTTAAAACTGTTTTCTCTGTCACATGGATTACATTTACGTTTTCAGAAAATGCTGCCATTTCTGACCTCCATTAAAAATTTGTTGCAGTGTGTCAGTGAAGCAATTGACACCAGATTGCTGTTCAAAATAGTTACCTACAGGCAAGGTATTTAAAACTGTGTTTTCTCTGTCACACTGATCACATATACGTTTTCAGAAAATACTGCCATTTCTCACCTCCATTAAAAATTTGTTGCAGTGTTTCAGTGAAGAAATTGACACCATATTGCTGTTCAAAATAGTTACCTACAGGCCAGGCATTTAAAACTGTGGTTTGTCCGTCACAAGGATCACATATAATTTCGCTTCAAATTCAGTCATTTGTTGTGAGCTTGGAAGATATTGTCCTCCATTTAAAATGGGCAAGGCACGTGTCAATGGACGGGGAACTGGACTTGATGGTGATGATGGTGCATGCAGAGGCCGAGGCAGTGGGCAAGCTGAAATTGTGCCATAACAAACACCCACATCTTCTCGCTCGACCTTCCTGTCCCAATTAATAGGGGACCGCAGAACACCACTATTGAACAAAGAGCAGTGTGAAAAGGTTATTGGCTGGATAGCAGATAATGCTTCCAGTCACTTAGCCACCACCACCACATTGTCTTCCACATGGTCAAGTCTCAGTAGCTGTGAGTCTGGAATGCATATTCCTCACCCTGAACCTGCTTCCTCCCACCATGAAGAGTGCCCAGAGACAACTGATCCAACACTTCAACACTCCAGAGCTGTTCACTTTCCCATTTATAGATTCGGGCCTCTCGCCCGGTCCACTTGAGACGGGGCAAGAGGAGACCGCATGTAGCAATGCCAAAATATTTGAGCAGCTACAGTCACACGAATGCGACGGTGGGAAAGTGTCACAAGAGCTGGACGATGATGAGACACAATTGTAAGAAAGTCAGGAGGAGGACCAGAGTGCGGGAGTGGAAGATGAGGTGGTGGATGATATAGTAACTGACCCAACCTGGTAGGAGGGCATGCAGAGCGAGGACAGCAACACACAGGGGGAGGGAGGCCGAGCACCCCAATAGGCAGGAAGAAGCAGTATGGTTGCCGCAGACAGAAGGCAGGCAACCGTTCCCCATAACACCAACATGGAGGAAGTTGCCAGTACAACTATTAGGTCTTCCCAAGTCTGGTTGTTTTTTAAAGACTCTGCCGATAACCCCAAAAAGGCCTTTTGCACCACCTGCCAGGCCAGCATCAGCCGGGGTGGCAAAACGACCAGCCTGAAAACCACCAGCATGATCAGACACATGGCAGCAAAGCACCTGACTTTGTGGGCCAAACCACAGGGTGCAGGAACAGTGTCTGTGGGTGGCACCATTGCTTCTTCTGCTGTTGTGCATGCAAGCCAATCCCCTGTCCATGGTGCATGCGAAGATGCCTCCTGCCCTGCACCTGTCATTGCACACTCTCAAGTAGCAGCATCAGGAAGCACGTCCATGTCCTTGTCCCAGCGCAGCGTTCAGTTGTCCATACCCCAGTCCTTGGCACGCAAGCGCAAATATGCAGCTAACGCCCCACAGGCCACACTACTAAACTCTCACATTTCTCGACATGCTTGTGCTCGAAATGTTGCCTTTTAGGGTCGTGGAGATGGAAGCATTCCGCAACTTGATGGCGGCGGCAGTCCCTCGGTGCTCGGTCCCCAGCCGACACTATTCCTCCCGGTGTGCCGTCCCCGCCTTACACAAGCCGTGCCCTCAACAACGCAGTTAACGGGAAAGTCCACCTAACCACGGACAAGTGGACAAGTGCTTGTGAGCAGGGACTGTACATCTCGCTGATGGCACACTGGGTTAACATAGTGGAAGCCGGGACCCAGTCGGACCTTGGGACGGAACACGTCCTCCCAACGCCAAGGATTGTGGGCCCTTGGTCAATCAGGGTTGCACCCATTGTCTACAGCTCCTGCACTTCATGCTCCTCAACCTCCTCCTCCTCTTCAGCCTCCATCTCTGAAATGACCACATCAGTCACAAGCTGGAAGCACTTCAGCACTGCCTCGGCCATGAGGCAACAGGCTGTGCTGAAGCTAATATGCTTAGGTGACAAACCGCACAATGCTGAAGAGTTGTGGACAGCTCTGAAAGAGCAGGCAGATCTGTGGCTGACAACACTGAACCTAGAGCCAGGCATGGTCGTGTGTGACAATGGCCAGAACCTTTTGGCGGTTCTTAAGCGAGGCGAGCTCACACACTTACCATGCCTGGCCCATGTGCTTAACCTCGTGGTTCAGCGGTTTCTCAAATCCTACCCAGAGCTGCCGGATCTGCTTGTTAATGTATGCCGCCATGTTTCAGCAGCGTTTGCAGCTTCCGGCTCACAGACTGGTATGTGATGTTCCCACGCATTGGAACTCTACATTGCAGATGTTGGGAAGGATTTGTGAGCAGAAGAGGGCAGTTGTTGAGTACCAGCATCAACAAGGCCATCGGTATTCAGTTCAGACCCCACACATAAGACCTCAGGAGTGGACATGCATGTCAGACATATGTACCATCCTTCAAAACTTTGGGGACTCCACCAAGATGGTGAGCGGCGATGACACCATAATTAGAGTCACCATCCCGCTTCTCTGTCTTCTGAAATGCTCTCTGCTCACATTCAAAGAGGATGCATTGCAGGCGGAGCACGATGAGATGGAGCAAGAACCATACAGGGTGATTACACACAGCCAAGCCTCATCTCATCCCAAGGGGGATTGGGTGACAATGAGGAAGAGGAGGAGGAGTAGGAGGAAGAACAGGAGCTAGTTTCATGCTTTATAGATGGTACTACCTGCACAACTGTCATACCATCTTTTCAGCGTGGATGGCCAGAGGACAGAGAGGAGGAGGAGGAGAGCATGGTCAGTCATCCTCTTGGTGAGGACACGGAAGTCTTGCCTGTTAGCAGTCTGGCACGCATGGCTGAGTTTATGTTACGCAGCCTTTCCCATGACCCTCACGTTCTCAAAATTTTGGGTGACAGTCATTACTGGCTGGTGACACTTCTAGACCCACGCTAGAAGGAGAACTTTATATCTCTTACTCCTGAGGTGGACAGGTCTACAAAAATGGGGCAGTACCAGAAGGCCCTTGTTGCGGAACTATTAAAAATATTCCCATCTGAAAATGCTGGCGGCAGAGGTCACAGTTCGTTGGACAAACAAGGAGTACATGCGAGAGAGACACAAATGCAATCCAGCAGAGGCAGGGGTACACTGTCAAAGTTCTGGGACAGTTTTCTCAGACCCTCCCATCGCACAGGCCCTGAGTTGCCGGGTACTCTCACAAGGAGTGCAAAGTTTGGGAAGATGCTGAGAGAGTACCTTACCAACTGTACCAATGTCCTCTGTGATTCCTCTGTGCATTTTAATTATTGGGTATCCAAGCTGGATACGTGGAAGGAACTGGCTCTCTACGCCTTTGAGGTCCTGGGCTGCCCTGCCGCTAGTGTTTTATCAGAGTGGGTTATTAGAGCCACTGGTGGAATTATAACTGATAAGCGCATCCGCCTGTCAACTGAAAATGCTGACAGACTGACTCTTATAAAAATGAACAAGGGCTGGATTGGCCAGGTTTCTCAACACCACCGAATGATAGCAGCATAACAAACTCAAATCCATTGTCTTTTTTTGGGAGGTGCATTCCCATGCACCTCTACACACCCACACATGGGAATGCTTCCTGATTTTGGTTATTTGCTCTTGTCCTCCTCCTTCTCCTCATCCTCATCCTCCATCACCATAACAACAGGGTAACCGTGGTCCGTGATGCAACTAACAATAGCGAGGGCTGACTTCTGGCCTTTTAAGAATAGTAAGGGCCGTCTAATGGCCATATGAAAATAGGCTTTATGACTTTCAGAGTCCCTCCATCATAAATAAAACAGGATGTGTCTGATGATGTGTCACACACCACATTGCCAAATAAGGTTGTAAAATGTTAAAATGACATTTCCCGTTGTATGCATTTGTTTTAAAAAAATAACGTAAAAAAATACACAAAACAATATGATCTTTCTTTAGTGTAAAAAACAGCATTGCCAATTTAACCTCAATTTAATCACATTGTTCAGCTCCTGCACCTCCTCCTTCATCACCGAAATGACAACATCAGTCACAAGTTGACAGCACTGCAGCACTGCCTTGGCCAAGTGGCAACAGACTGTGCTGAAGATAACATGCTTAATGCTTAGGTGACAAACTGCCCAGCACTGCAGAGTTGTTGAAAGCTGTAACAAAGCAATCTGATCTGTGGCTCTCACCGTTGAACATACAGCCAGGCATGGTCGTGTGTGACAATGGGCGGAACCTGGTGACGGAGAAATGACAGCCGGAGTAGATACGGTTTCCCTCTATGCCAGTCCTTTCACCGAGCTAAAGAATATGGCTGTGGCAAAATACAACTCCCACTGAGAAGCTGTTTCAGACTGAAAAACATTGTGCCCACCAGAGGATTTGATTCTGAGGGCTCACCTTTCTCAACCGCTCAAGAGCCCCATAGCAGCTGCAAAGTTAGTGCTATCATGAACTCTCCTGAGGTAGAAGCCAGGGCACACCAGAGGATTCTCTGGTGGGACCGTCCAACCCTGCCGAGAAGCAGTCCTGGCTAAGAAAAGTGTGTGGGAAGGTTCCCGGACACTCTATGGCTGCTTTTTTACTGAGGAGGAAACACACAAACATGGGGAGAACATACAAAGTCCTTGCAGATGTTGTCCTTGCTGGGATTTGAACCCAGGATCCCAGTGCTGAAAGGCTTCAGTGCTAATGACTGATCCAATGTGCTGCCGTTCACCCGCTAATATCTAACAGGCTGGAGAAAATTGCACCTACTACCATTCTATCTTCAGCTCCTTTGTGAGAAACTAATGTATTTAGGCAGCCACTCAGTCTACCAAATAAAATTCCTGAGAAGGAATTTCGGGATGGCTTCTCTACTGGTACTGGGGGCAGTGCTAATACCATGGCGTTGCATCATAGTTTGCTGGAAATATTCCAGGCTGGTAGGAGGCAAGCAAATTCCCACAGAAAAGTACCAGCATTAATGTTCAGAGACCAGCGCTTATAGATGGCGGAGACAACACCGGGAGAAATAGCGACGGCTGGGGACCGAGTATGGACACGAGCCATGAGGTTGTGAAAAGCTTCCGCCTCCATGAGCCTAAAAGGTCAGTTTTCAAGTGCAAGCAGCTGCCCAGAAATCTGGCAGTTTAGTATTGCGGCCTGTGGGTGGGTGGGTGGGTGGGTGAGTGGCTGCATAATTGCGCTTGCTTAACAATTAACAGAAAACTAAGCAGATGGTGGTCTCTATCATCATCATGGCCTCACCTTCGCACTATGAACTCTCCTGAAGGAGAAGCCAGGGACCACCGGAGGAGTCTACGGTTTTCTGGTGGGTCCGTCCATCCCTGCCGAGAAGCAGCCCTGGCTAAGAAAAGTATGGGTGAAGGTTCCCAGACACTATATGGCTACTTTTTTAATGTGGATCGGACGTGCTTATGCATGTTATTTCTCAAACAGCATTGCAGATCAGGTCATTGCCCAACTCTGCAGTCATGAAATTAAATGCGCAAAGAAATATGTGTGTGTGTCAAAGCACCACCGACAAGTGTGAGTTGATGTTGGACGGGCTGCCATTGCTTCTCCAACAAGCTGCATTAGATGACTTCCTGGGAGAAATGACAACAAGAGTAGATACGGTTTCCCTCTATGCCAGTCCTTTCACAAAGCTAAATACAGCTCTCAACAAAAAAACTGTGGACTGGCTCCATACCGTCCCTGGCCACATTCACCTGTCCACGTGTTTGTGGTTAGGCGGTCCTTCCCAGTAAGTGCACTGGGGAGGGCACGGGTAATGTTGTGGGACCCCTGCTTGTGGAAGGCGGAGACAATACCGGGAGAAATAGTGGTGCCTGGGGACCGAGTATGGACACCCGGCCGCCGCCGGCATGAGGTTATGAAAAGCTTCCGCCTCCACGAGCTTAAAAGGCCACATTTCAAATGAAAGCAGCTTTAGAGGACTTCCTGGAAGAAATGACAGCTGGGTAGATATGGTTTCCCAAGTCCTTTCACCAAGTTAAAGAATATGGCTGTGGTGAAATACAACTCAGCAAAAAACACTGTGGACTGGCTCCGTACCCTCCCTGGCCACATTCACCTGTCCACGTGTTTGTGGTTAGGCGGTCCTTCCAAGTAAGTGCACTGGGGAGGGCACGGGTAATGTTGTGGGACCCGTGCTTGTGGAAGGCGTAGACGATATCGGGAAAAATACTGGCGGCTGGGGACCGAGTATGGATACCCGGTCACCACGTCATAAGATTGTGGACAGCTTCTGCCTCCACAAACCTAAAAGGCCACATTTCAAGTGGAAGCAGCTGTCAAAAATTTAGCAGCATAGTATTGCAGCCTGTGGGTTGGTGGGTGGGTGTGTGGCTGCATACTTGCTCTTGCATTCCAAGGAATGGGGTAGGGACAACTGAACGCTGCACTGGGACAAGGACGTGGACGGTGATTTTTGCAAGTCTGCAACGACAGTTTCGCATGCGCCAAGGATCACTTATGATGGGCACACTTTTAGGCAGTGTCCTGAGAGTCAGAAATGCTTCCAGAGGGCTTCCCCATGCTGTTCCCATGTCTTTTCAGCACTGTATGCATGTGTCTGATGATGTGTCACACACCACATGGCCAGATAAGGTTCTAAAATGTTAAAATGACATTTCCCAGTGAATGCATTTGTCTTGGCTGAAAGCAATGCAAAAGTGCAAAAACACATCAAAAACGCTGTGTGTGAACAGAGCCCAAGGTGTGGAGGAGTATTTTTGGTTTTGGTTACTTATTTTGCCTTATATATAAGTCATTACCCTGGAAAGGATGTTACTTAACATATTTCCCAGGAAAATCCATTTTGGTTTCGTTTTTATATGTTTTATTGTGAGTCAGTAAAAGTGGTGTAATACTCTGACAACGTTATTGACAGCAGTGACCTGGGAGTCAGAAATGCTTCCAGGGGTTTTCCCCATGCTGTTCCCATGTCATTTGAGCACTATTCCCGTCGATTTGGGCAATTTTTTGGCCCTCTGCAGACCGCAGGGGGGTGCCGCCTGAAAAATACTCGAGTTTCCCATAGAGTTACATTGGGCTCGTTGCTCGGGTCGAGAACCCGAGTATTCCAATTTGCTCGACCCAAGCATCCAGTACCCGAGCATTTTAGTGCTCGCTCTTTACTAGTAGCCAGACCCCACCATCTCTCCAGCAACCCGTAAAACCTCGACCTAGATGCACCAAACAATCCTCTTAGTGCTTGCGTGCAGTAGAGCAACATTCCAGGATTATATCACAGACAACAGACATATATTTGATACATACCTCCCATCAACTATGTGTCCTTTAGCCACCTTACACTACCCAAACATTAGTTTCTCACAAATTAACTGAAGACACTGATTGGCAGTAGGTGCAAGTTTCTCCAGCATGACCTGTTTATTAGCTATCAGAGGGAGAATAGAATTGGGCTTTGTTATTCTATTATTATTATATTATAGTCCTAATTATAATATTTCTACTCTGGTGAAATTGATGCCACTTTGGTGATGTCAGCCTTTAATTTTTGGAAATGGGGAGTCTCCTGATGGGGTCTCCTTCATGTGTGTTTCCTGTAGCAGTAGGCCTCCCAGACCGACAGGCCTCCAATTACTTTCAGCCTACTACCTGTGTGTTGAGCAAGGTGTGGGAAAGACTTAGTGCAACACAAAGGGAAGAGGGAAAGGGAGCCAAGACTCTAGGGAAAGAGTTAAAGTGGAGACCTCCTAGGTTAATCTCGCGTCACTCTGTCTCCCCTAACGTCCCTGTATTGGCTCTTCACCTTTCGCCGCATGCTTGCCTCGCCCTGTCTTTTCCTGGCATATGGCTAAGGCTAGGGAAGGGAGGAGATGAGCACTAGTCAATCTCCACTAAACACTATAGACAACAAGGGTGGACAAACAGGGGAATTTGCTTAGCTTTAGACGAATCCAGACAAATGCGCACACGTCCTCAAGCTCCAGAGAGGATGAAGTACTGTTCGTGTTAAAGCCTTCACAATTAGTAATGAATATCGCTGGCACCTCCCTCTTAAACACAGCAGGTATTTATACACCCAGGCAGGGTGTTAATTAGCCAGAGGGAGGTAAGCCGCTGGGTCCTAGAGACAGCCTCTAAGAAGATGTCTGTAATGCCAAACATAGAGATCTCCTGCAACCAACTGCAAGGGCGACTGTCTGTCACCTCTGACACACCCATGACAGTACCCCTCTCTACAAGTGGCCTACGGACACTCACGACCGATTTCTCAGGATAAGAGGTGTGGAATAAGTGAACCAACCTGGGAGCGTTCACCTCTGACTCTGAAACCCACATCCTCTCCTCTGGACCATAGCCTTTCCAGGGCAACAAGTATTGTAGAGAACAATGCTGGAGATGAGAATCTGCAATCCTTGAAATCTGGAACTCCAAATTACCATCAACCATTACTGGGGGCGGTGGTAGAGGTGAGGGCTCAAGAGGTTCCACATACTTTTTGAGTAAGGACCTGTGGACCACGTTGTGGACCTTAAGGGCCTGAGGAAGTTCAAGACGAAACGCTGCTGGGTTAATGACGGTGGTTATTTTATAGGGACCAATAAACCTAGGTCCCAGTTTCCAATAAGGAACTTTCAATCTTATATTCCTGGCAGACAACCACACAAAGTCATTCACATTCAGGTCTGGACCTGGCAATCGTTTTCTGTCAGCCATACTTAAATACCTGCCTCCCATGATCTTTAAATTACTGAGAACATCCTGCCATACTGAGGAGAGCAACAAAGCAAACTTTTCCTCCTCAGGATCCCCTGAAGCTCCTCCCCCACTAAAGGTACCAAACTGTGGGTGATAGCCGTATGCACCGAAGAATGGTGACCTGCCAGTGGATTCTTGATGATGATTATTAATGGCAAATTCTGCCAGCGGTAAGTAGGATGCCCAATCCGCCTGATTTTCAGAGACGAAACACCTGAGGTAGGTCTCCAAATTCTGATTGACACACTCAGTCTGACCATTCGACTGAGGGTAGAAGGGAGAGGAAAAGGACAGATGCATCCCCAGTCGAGAAAAGAATGCCTTCCAGAACTTGGAAACAAACTGGGTCCCCCGATCTGACACCACATCGGAGGGAACCCCATGAAGCTTCACAATCTCATTTATGAACACCTGAGCAAGTGTCTTGGCATTTGGCAATGCGACAAAGTGAACCATTTTACTGAACCTATCTACTACCAACAAAACCACGGTTTTGCCTGCAGAAACCGGTAGGTCAGTAATAAAATCCATGGACAAGTGTGTCCATGGCCTACTAGGGATAGGTAGCAGAAGAAGAGTACCAGACAGATGGGTATGTGAAACCTTAGAACGTGCGCAAATACTACAAGCAGCTACATGTTCAATTTCATCCCGATGAAATCCCAGCCACCAAAAACGACGAGAGAGGAGGACCGCGGTTGCCTTACCACCTGGATGTACAGCAAGCACAGAGTTAGGATATGCCTTAATTAGTTTGCGGCGCAGATTAGATGGTACAAATAACCTTCCTGAGGGGCAGGAGGCAAGGGCATCCCCCTGAGCCTCCAACACCTTACTCTTCAGTTCAGGATACAGTGCTGAAATGACTACCCCTTTCTGTAATATCAGGGCTGAATTCTCATGGTCACCACCACCAGGGAAGCTCCGGGACAAAGCATCAGCCTTGACATTTTTGAACCCTGGACGAAAAGTGAAAACAAAATTGAACCTAGTAAAAAACAGGGACTATCTGACTTGCAAAGGGTTGAGACATTTAGCTGACTGGAGATATGACAGGCTCTTATGTTTAGTAATAACAGTAATAGGATGTACAGCCCCCTCCAACCTATGTTGCCATGCCTCTATATCCAATTTGAATGCCAAAAATTCCCTATTACCCACGTCATAATTTCTCTCAGCCGAAGACAATTTTTTTAGAAAAGAAGGCAGATGGACGCCATTTACAAGGGGATGAACCCTGAGACACAGCCCCAACTCCGACATCCGACGCATCAACGTCCACAATATAGGGTTGGGAAACATCGGGTTGACTGAGTATAGGTGCAGTGGCAAAATGATTCTTTAAGAAAGAAAAAGCCTGGAGGGAAGCATCCGACCATTTGGAAAAATCAGACCCCTTCTTAGTCATGTCAGTAAGTGGTTTCACAATAATTGAGTTATTTTGGATGACTTTCCGGTAATTATTAGTAAAGCCCAGAAAACGTTGTAGAGCCTTCAGGTTATCGGGACGTTCCGAATCAAGGACTGCACGGATCTTCTCTGGATCCATCTGAAGACCCGAAGATGACAACAAGTGTCCCAAAAATTGCACCTCCTGAACAGCGAAAACAAATTTTTCCAGTTTGGCATAAAGTTTGCTATCCCTTAATATCTGGAGCACCTGCTTAACATGCCCCCTTTGAGTCTCAAAATCAGGTGAGTAAACCAAAATATCATCCAGATAGACCACCACAAACATCCCCACCAAATGATGGAAAATATCATTTATGAAAAGCTGGAATACCGCAGGTGCATTGGTCAAACCAAAAGACATAACCAGACTTTCAAAATGTCCTTCCATTCGTCCCCTTCTCTGATTCTAACCAGGTTGTAGGCTCCCCTTAAATCCCACTTGGAGAATACCTTAGCTCCCACAACCTGGCTGAACAAATCAGGAATCAGAGGAAGAGAGCATGGATCACGGATGGTAATTTGATTTAATTCCCGGAAATCTAAGCAGGGACGAAGACCGGCATCTTTTTTCTTCACAAAGAAGACCCCTGCTGCCACAGGTGAAGATGATATGTCCCTTCTCCAGACTTTCCGCAATGAAATCCTTCATGGCTTGTCTCTCAGGGCCAGAAAGATTATACTGTCTTGATTTTGGTATTTTATCTCCGGGGGTTAGGTTAGTAGGACAGTCGTAAGCATGATGAGGAGGCAAATCCTTACACCCCTAAGGTCCCAACAAAATGTCCCTTTTTCCCACAAAAAAAAATATACGCCTTTTTTCCTGTGAATCTCCAGGGAGATGTACGATGTAGAGACACCCCTTAACTGCATGGGTTCCTTCACCTCCCCCAGTACTGGCTCAACTCCAGACCGCTCCCCCGGCAGAGGTCCACAACCCCTACAAGAAGGCCCCGAAGAAGATGATCTCACTGGTCTATTCTGAAGGCGTCTATCAAGACGTATGGCCAAAAACATGGCAGCCTCCAAGGACTGAGGGGTTTCATATACTTCCAAGGCATCTTTCAACCTCTCAGTAAGTCTCTTACAAAATTGACTTCGAATGGCTGAGTCATTCCATTTGGAATCCGTTGCCCATCCACGGAATTCCGAACTGTACATCTCCACTGACCGATTCCCACTGCTTCCGGAAGCGACGTAGCCTAGACTCAGCCAAGGCGACTCGGTCAAGGTCATCATAGATGAGGGCTAGAGCCCTGAAAAACCCCTCCACAGACCGGAGACAAACCGAATCCTAAGGTAAAGAAAACACCCACAACTGAGGATCTCCTTGCATTAGAGAGTTCACAATACCGGCTGCTCCTCACCTCCGGAGGAGTAAGGACGAAGTTTAAAATACAGTTTGCAGGCCTCCTTGAATACAAAAAACGTGTCCCTACCTCCTGAAAACCTGTCCGAGAGGGCAACCTTGGGTTCAGGCTGGGCACGCCTACCTGCAAGAACCCCTACATTAGCGACCTGTAGCCATTGATGTTGCTGCTGAATCTCACAGCGGAGGACCTTCACAACCAGTGACAGACAGAGGAACTGCTCTGTGAGCTCTGCAACAGTACCCATACCAAGGGAGTAAGGAAAAAAAAAAGTCCACGCCCAAAGCACACAGAGAGGAAAAAAACAAAGTGTCAGTTTTTTTTTTTTTCCTCTTCAAAATGTGCTTGGCAGGCTATAATGTCATGCAGGGTGTGGGAAAGACTTAGTGCAACACAAAGGGAAGAGGGAAAGAGCACCCAGACTCTAGGGAACGGGGAAAGGGGGAAAGTGGAGACCTACTAGGTTGATCTAACGTCACCCTGTCTCCCCTAACATCCCTGTATTGGCTCTTCAACAATCGCTGCTCGCGTGCCTCACCCTGTCTTTCCCTGGCGTATGGCAAAGGCTAGGGAAGGGAGGAGATGTGCACTAGTCAATCTCCACTAAACACTATAAACAACAAGGGGGACAAACAGGGGAATTTACTTAGCTTTAGACGAATCCAGACAAATGTGCACACATCCTCAAGCTCCAGAGAGGACGAAGTACTGCTCTTGCTAAAGCCTTGCTAAATACCTGTGAAATGCAGCAGGTATTTATACACCCAGGCAGGGTGTTAATTAGCCAGAGGGAGGTAGCCATTGGGTCCTAGAGACAGCCTCTAAGAAGATGTCTGTAATGCCAAACATAGAGATCTCCTGCAACCAAATGCAGAGCGACTGTCTGTCACCTCTGACACACCCATGACACTGTGTTACTATCCTTAATTTTTTGTGTTAATACTAATCTATGAAGCTGATTTTTCTGCCATCTGAGTGTGGCTGACCATAAAAGCAGTTTGAGTTGTTGCATGTGGTATCAGGGCTCCCAGCACAGCAGACCTACACTTATCCCTCACCCATCTCATCTTAATTTGAAGTTCAATTCAAAGCTGTAAATACTAGCCCAGATACCTCATGCATGGCCCATGTCTGATTGCTGCTGTGACAATTTAAAATTTGCACTGTTGGTCATTTGAGGCCACTTTCCTTTTGTCTGCCCCTAATTTGATGGGTATTGGCAGCTTTTGGGCACATTTGAAGGCGTTGTGTATGTGTTTGGTTTTGCCCCCAATTGAATCCAATGGTGTTCGGCAATGTTTGGTGAATATTCAACAAATAAATAGGTGAAT
This sequence comes from Phyllobates terribilis, assembly GCF_046119375.1. Taxonomy (NCBI): domain Eukaryota; kingdom Metazoa; phylum Chordata; class Amphibia; order Anura; family Dendrobatidae; genus Phyllobates; species Phyllobates terribilis. The sequence continues at coordinate 292,990,922 of NW_027362769.1, forward strand.
ATTGCAAATTTGACGATTATGAACCGGATATTGAAATATTCGCTCATCTCTACTGGCAAGGTGACATGCATAGTGATGACTGCAGCACAGAGGGGAGGGAGGCATAACACCACAACAGGCAGTAAGAAGCAATGGGGTGACCAAAGACAAAATGAGAGCTACTGTTCCCCAAAACACCAATACAAGGGAAGTTGCCAGTCCAACTGCTAGGTCTTTCCTAGTCCTTCTGTATTTTAAAGACTGTCCAGTTAACCCAAAAAAGGCTATTTGCAACATGTGCCATGCCAGAATCTGCAGGGCAGCAAAACTACCAGCCTGACCACCACCAGCATGCTCAGGCACATGACAGCAAAGCACCTAACTAGTTGGGCCGATCGCCAGGGTCCAGAAACAATATCTGAGGGTGACACCACTGCCTCTTCCCCTGTTTGTGTATGCTAAGCCTCTGTACATGATGAAGGCGAAGATGCCTCACACCCTGCACCTATCGTTCCACACTTGCAACCATTACTGTCAGCATCCATGTTCACGTCCTTATCCCGGAGCAGAGTTCAGTTGTCCCTACCCCAGTTCTTTCAATGCAAGCGCAAATATGCATCCAACCACCCACAGTCCACAATACTAAACTGCCACATTTCTCAACTGCTTGCACTGGAAATGTTGCCTTTTAGGTTCGTGGATACGCAAGCTTTCTGCAACCTCATGGTGGCGGCTGTCCCTCGGTACTCGGTCCCCAGCGGAGTGGAGAAGTGCTTGTGGCCAGGGGTGGTACATCTTACTGATGGCACTCTGGGTTAATATTGTGGAAGCCAGGAACCAGTCAGACCCTGGGATGGAACACGAAGCCGAGAATTGTGGGCCCTGGGGCAATCAGGGTTGCCCCCACATTCTACAGCTCCTGCACCTCTTCCCGCTCCACCTCTCCAGCCTCCATCTCCAAAATGACCACATCAATTGGAAGCTGGAAGCACTGCAGCACTGCCTCGGCCACCCGGCAACAGGCTGCGTTGAAGCTAATATGCTTAAGTGTCAAACCGCACACTGCTGCAGAGTTGTTGAAAGCTGTAACAGAGCAGGCAGATCTGTGGCTTTCACCGCTGAACCTACAGCCAGGCATGGTCATGTGTGACAATGGCTGGAACCTGGTGACGGCTCTGAGGATTGGCAACCGTGCACATGTACCATGCCTGGCCCATGTGCTGAACCTAGTGGTTCAGCGGTTTCTCAAAACCTACCTGGATCTGCCTGATCTGATGTCAAAGTACGCCGTGTGTGTGCCCATTTTAGAAAGTCACCTACAGCTTCCGCCGGCCTCGCCATGCTTCAGCAGTAATTGCAGCTTCCAGCTCACCGACTGGTGTGCGATATCACCACGCGTTGGAATACAACCTTGCAGATGTTGGGAAGGATTTGTGAGCACCAGAGAACATTTGTTGGTGACAGTAATAACTGGTTGGTCACACGTCTAGACCCACGCTACCTGGAGAACTTTCTATCTCTCCTTCCCGTGGTGGAGAGGTCTAACAAAATGTTGCAGTACCAGAAGGCCCTTGTTGAAGAATTATTAAAAAAAATTGCAGCTGACAATGCTGGTAGCAGAGTTCACAGTTCCTTGGACAACCAAGGAGTACAGGCGAGGGAGACACAAACCAAATGCAGTAGAGGCATTGGAACACGGTCAAAGGTCTGGGACAGTTTTCTCAGCCCCTCCCAGGGCCAAAGCCATGATGTCTGGGGTATTCTTACAAGGAGAGAAACGTTTTGAAAAAAAAAAATCAATTCTATTCTATTCCCTATTGATACTGCTGTTAGCTGCATTTACAATAGGGACAGATGGAAGGTATCATCAGCTGGAGATGAGTGTTTATGAGTTCATTGTCGCTGAATACATCTCTTCCACAGTGCATTACTTGATTGATATTTTCCATGCACTCATTGACCGATTCATATTTTTAACGGTGATCTTTACTCACAAATTTAAGAAAGCAGGCAGGGTTGCTTGCGTCCCTTCACAGTTTGTTGCTGCCTCGTCCAAAAAAAACTTTTTGTGGCAGGTTAAAATCTATTTTTCATTGTAAAATATAATCTATCTTATCTGAAATTCGTGTACGGGTGATCTATAGCAGTAGGGATAGCGTCTTACAGGCATCTAGTCAGGGATTATTGTATTATACTTCGCGCTGAAAAAAAAATCTATTACCTATTGATAACGCTGGAATGATGGTATTATCAGCTGTAAATGAATATTCAACTCCCTATATATAGTACGAAGGCCTCTGAGGGCATGCACAGCTATCTATATAAATAATGATGCCCTCACAGCTCCTTATATACAGTATGATGACCTCCACTGCTCCCTATATACAGTATGATGCCTCGCAGCTACCTATATATGTTGTGATGTCCCCCACAGCTCCATATACACAGTATGGTGCCCCAAAACTCCCTGTTTTTAGCATGATGTCCCCTACAGCTGCTTATATACAGTATGAATAGTCTCACAGCATCCTACATATACAATATAATGCTTCTACAACTCCCTAAAAATATATTAATAACCGCACAAATCCCTATATATAGTATGATTTCATGGTATAACATCTCTGCTTGCTGTATCTATGTCATCTGCTGCATTATCATCTTGAACAATTTCATGGTATAACATCTCTGTTAGCTGTACCTCTGCTATATGTTATCTGTTGCATTCTATTCAATACTCACTGATATATGTCTGTCCTTCCCTCATTGTAGGCTTTATCTGATGTTGAAAGGTGTGATTCTGTGTAGATGGAGTCAGGCATAGTGTTAGGTCTGTTTGGTTGTCTTTGATTAGGTATTCATCCCCTGGTGTGTTGACCAGCTGTTAATTTATCCTAAACCAGCTGATGAATCATAAGGGATTCACGTGTGTGGGGTGCATGCACGTGCCCTCTTACGCAAAGTGTCTGGCAGTTAATTAGGGGAGGAGTCAGGTAACCCACACTTTGTACTCTCTTTTAACTATGTGCTTTATTTCTAAGTCCATCTTCCTGTCTGCTTTTGTCATCCACATTCACCGTCCCTTCTCCCCTCCATGACCACTCATCCATATCAGCCCATCTCTCCTTCCCTCTCCAATGTACAGCTCCCATGCTCTTTTTACCTGAATAATCTCAGTCCATCCTGTCCAAAGATATTGCACAATAAACCATGTCACAAATCAAAGAACTATTTGCTCTTTATTTTTTACTGCTATTACTTATTTCAGGGGATATCTCTCCTATCCACAGTCCATTCTCTGCCAACTTCAACCCATCCCCCACCTCACATTGAAGCCCTGCTAACCTTAGTAACATTAGTTGTACACCTTCATCTCCCTCTTTTAAGTGTGTACTCTGGAATCCACAGTCTGTATGCAACAAGCTTCCTTACCTGCACAACTACTTTCTGAATAACTCTCTTAATCTGCTGGCCTTCACTGAAACCTGTATTCAGGATTCTGACACTGTTTGTGTATTAATAGTTGCCTTAATCTCAAGCGGTCTTAATCTAGATCCATTATTCTTTATTTCTCCTATTAAAAGTTTTTACATCATCAACAACTGCAGAATATTTTTCCAATGATTGTTTAATATACAATAACGTAGCATCCAGTAAAAGATCTGTGTGTCATTAGTACTTTCTTGATTCCAGTTAAGGTTACCATCTTTTCAAAGTACTTTTAACCATTGACCACACATTGAGTTATGTGGTTGTGTCAAATGCATGTAACTTTGGCAAGTCATCAATTGTGGAACAGACTTTCAATTTTACATTTCAAAGTCGCTTTGGTTCAACAGACATCTGCCATATAAATTTGGCACTAGCATTACTTCTTTTAAATTTTAAAACAGTAAAGCAGAAGTATGGTTCAAAGTGTGCAATTATAAATGACATCCTTAGTAGTATTCAATGGAGGTCAGCTGTATTATTTCTGTGCATTATAATGTAAAAACTAAGGATCTGCAATTATTTCCACCATATGTTGCCTCCAGCAAAGAAACACTGGAAAATCATACAATAATAAAGTCCACTCAATGCCCTGAAATGCAGCACAGCAATTTTTAAACATTTTCATAAGGCTCGAAAACCCAATGAGGAAATTAAATGCTTTCACTGTAACTTTTGTGCTGCACTATCTTGTAGAAAAGAGGATAAGTTGCAGACACAGAGCTCCATCAGTTGTAGCTCTGTCTTGTTTTTAGTGATATTTACTAAATGGTCTTTCGGGCCTCACCCGAAAGACCAAGTGAGCACATAGGCATTAGCAGATATACTAAAGTAATGCCTGGGACTCATTATGTGTAGTGGAAGTCTTGCAAATCAGTACAGTAGAAAGTATCCAACTCACTCCTGTCATCAGCTGAAGGTCTACGTCATTCCTTGCACTGTCCACCTTGTCCTGGTGCTTGGTGCTCTGTAGCATCTATCTGGGAAAGAAATCTATAGCACAGTAACCTTCATGTCCACATTGCCCACAAAGAGCCACTGACACTCTTCTGCCATTGACAGTAACTCACAGCTTTGTTACAAATTTGTTTTCTAGGTCTCTGACACTGTCACCTCTATAGCTTGTTGTGTATTCTCTCCTTCTTTCCAATTCCAAAAATTGTCTTTTTGTTTACCTGATTGGTCAGAAATATATATAAACTGGTTCCCTAAAATTGGTAGATGAATATTCTTGTTCCTCCATTCATGAGTCTGTAAAACAGTGTTGTTCTTTAATATTCTTAATCCAAGTATAAAGTTAATCTTTAGAAGGAATCTCCAACCAAAACCATAATTCTCAATGTGCTGTGCTATATGATGCAATGCAGAAGTCTTTTTCGTTCCCATTAATAAAACATCTACGTTGGGTCATGGTAGAGCAACCATGTCAAAAATGTTATACAAAATGAATTAATTGGTATCACTCAAATAGGCACGTTAATGATGAATTGACATGGATAGTTCCATAAAGGTGATCCATATTAAAAAAAAAAAGAGCAGTCTCCCTGAGTATAATCATACATATTTTTTGCTTATTTAATATAATATAGAATCAAAGATAATTACTTGATCTGGCACACCCCAATAAGTTTGCAAAGTTGGCAGATGAGGGGAGTGTCAGTACAGGGGTAGCACTGCTGCAGCAAGGCATGTCCTCTGAAAGCTGGAGGAGTGTCAGCTCCAGTAAGGGGGCAAATAGGAGAGCAGGGCAGGCCAGGCAGGTGCTGGTAGTGGGGGACTAAATTATTAGGGGAATAGATAGGGCAATCTGTCACAAAGACAGGGATTGTCAAAGAGTGTGCTGTCTACCTGGCGCTCGAGTCCGGCACATCGCTGATCGGGTTGACAGATTACTGGGAGGGGCTCGTGAGGACCTAGTGGTCATGGTACACATTGGCACAAATCACAAAGTTAGAGGTAGATGGAAGGTCCTTAAAGATGATTTCAGGGAATTAGGCTGCAAGCTTAAAGCAAGGACCTCCAAGGTGGTATACTCTGAAACACTGCTTGTACCACGTGGCACACCAGGTGGCAACAGGAGATTAGGGAGATGAATAAGTGGCTCAGGAATTGGCGCAGGAAGGAGGGGTCTGGGTTCCTGGAGAACTGGGCCGACATCTCAGTTGGCGACAGGGTCTACGCTAGGGACGGGCTGCACCTCAATGGGGACAATGCAGCTGTGCTGTGGGAGAAAATGGCTAGAAGGTTGGAGGAGTGTTTAAACTAGGGATTGGGGGGGTGGTATTCATTTTGTAGGTTGAGAAGATAGTGCAGATAGTGACCAGGGCACAAATAAAGAAATTGGGAGTGGGGCTAGAACAGTCAATATAGTAAGTTGGAATAGAGGTACAGAAAGATACATAAAATGCATGTAGACTAATGCCAGAAGCCTCACCAACAAAATGGAGGAATTCAAATTAATTTTGTTGAAAAATAATTATGACATGGTGGGGATATCTGAGACATGGCTGGACGAGAGCCATGACTGGGCAGTTAATTTACAGGGCTATAGTCTGTTCAGAAATGACCGTACAAACAAGAGAGGGGGGGTGTTTATACATAAAATCATCCTTAAAACCCATCTTGCGTGAGAATATATGTGAATCTAAAGAAAATGTAGAGTCCCTGTGGGTGGAGATAAGGGGAGGGGGAAAAATAAATTACTGATAGGGGCTTGTTGTAAGTCTCCAAAAATAATGGAAGCAGCGCAGAATATCCTCATAAAGCAAATAGATGAAGCACCGACTCAAGGAGAAATTATTATGGGGGACTTTAACTACCCTGAAGTACATTGGGGAACAGAAACCTGTAGTTCAAGCAAAGGTAATAGGTTTTTGACAACTATGAAAGACAATTACCTTTCACAACTGGCTCAGGACCCAACAAGAAGGGGGGCACTGCTAGACCTGATATTAACCAACAGGCCACACCGCATATCAAATATATGAGTTGGGGGTCACTTGGGTAATAGTGATCGCAAAATAATAAGCTTTCATGTATCCTTTAATAAGATGTGTAGTAGAGGGCTTACAAGGACACTGAACTTCAGGAAGGCAAATATCCAATGGTTGAGAGATGATCTTAGTGCAATAAACTGGGACGATATCCTGAGACAAAAAACTACACAAAGCTAATGGGAGACATTTATTAGCATCCTGAATAGAACCTGTGCACAATATATTCCCTATGGGAATAAACATGCTAGAAATAGGAGGAAACCACTATGGCTAAATAGAGCTGTAAGGGGCGCAATAAGTAACAAAAAGAAAGCATTTAGAGAACTAAAGCAAGAAGGTAGTGATGAGGCATTAAATAAATACAGAAAATTAAATAAATTCTGTAAAAACCAAATCAAGGCAGCAAAGATTGAGACAGAGAGACTCATTGCCAGAGAAAGTAAAAATTATCCCAAAATATTCTTTAACTACATAAATAGTAAGAAACTAAAAAATGATAGTGTTGGCCCCCCTTAAAAATTGTCTGGGTGAAATGGTGGATAAGAAAAAAGCCAATATGCTAAATGATTTTTTTCAACAGTATTTACACAAGAAAATCACATGACAGAAAACATGATCAGTGATAACAAAAATTCTCCATTAAATATCACTTGCTTAACCCAGCAGGAAGTATGGCGGCATCTAAAAATCACTAAAGTTGACAAATCCCCGGGCCCGGATGGGATACACGCACGTGTACTGCAAGAATTAAGTATCATCATAGATAGACCATTATTTTTAATCTTTAACCCCTTTCCGACCTGGTCAGTAATAGTATGCACCAGGTCGGGAAGGCCGGTTCAGCGGCAGCTCCAGCGGTGAGCCCGCACTGAACCGAGCACATGTCAGCTGACTATTACAGCTGACATGTGCCCGCAACATCCGCGGGTGGAATCGCTATCCACCCGCGGCTGTTAACATATTAAATGCCGCTGTCAATCTCTGACAGCTAGTGTTGAGCGATACCTTCCGATATCGGGAAATATCGGATCGGATTGGATCGGACCGATACCCAAAAAGTATCGGATATCGCCGATTCCGATACCGGAAACCAATGCAAGTCAATGGGACAGAAATATCAGAATAAAAATAAACCCTTTCTTTCCTTGTAGGTTAATTCTACATGAAGGAAAACAACTAAGAATAATGTAGAATGTACCGGGGGAGGTGGGGGAGACAATAAAGGCATAGAGGTTTAGCCGAATCAAATGGAATAGCAGGAATTAATATTTTTTTTAAGACGTTCGGAGTTACGGAAACATTGACTATGTTAAGCTTTTTTAGATTTTGTCACATATTTATGTTTCACTACTTCCATGCTCTTCACCTTCTTTTTTACTTCTCCCACACTTTCTCCTTCATCATCCTCAGCATCAGCATCTTTTTCATCAACTTCTTCTTCACCTTCTTCATCTTCTTCTTCTTCACCTTCTTCGTATTATTCTTTTTTTTTACATTCTTCATATTCTTCTTATTCAACTATTATTCTTCTTCATATTCAACTTCTTCATCTTCTTCATATTCTTCTTCATCATATTCTTATTTGTGACAGGCATTCCTGTAGTTGTTATTTATAAAAGTTTGAACATTACACCTTTCGTTCTGCCCATCACAAAAGATTTACAACAGGATTTGTCCGCGTTCAGTTTGGCCTGCAGCAGCAGGTCTTTTCCAGGGGCACCACGAGGAGGAAAGGACTCACCCGCATACACTGCTTAGTCATCTTCTGCTTATAATTTAGATAATATCTTTTGCTCAGATTTTTAGTCTTATGCTTAATGTCCTTCGGCTTTTTGTTCTGCAGCTTCTTGTACTTCTGCTTCTTGGTTTTCTGTCTCTTGTTCTTCTGTATCTTGGTGGTTGTTTTCTTGTTCTTTGTCCTTTTGGTCAACTTCTTCAGGGTCATCTTCTTGGTCTTCTTCGGGGTAGTCTTCAAGGTCGTCGTCTTCAGGGTCGTCGTCTTCAGGGTCCTCGTCTTCTTCGGGGTGGTCTTCAGGGTCCTCACCTTCAGGGTCATCATCTTCGGGGTCCTCGTCTTCTTCGGGGTGGTCTTCAGGGTCCTCGTGTTCAGGGTCCTCGTCTTCGGGGTCCTCGTCTTCTTCGGGGTGGTCTTCAGGGTCCTCGTGTTCAGAGTCATCATCTTCGGGGTCCTCGTCTTCTTCGGGGTGGTCTTCAGGGTCCTCGTCTTCTTCGGGGTGGTCTTCAGGGTCCTCGTCTTCAGGGTCGTCGTCTTCGGGGTCGTTGTCTTTGGGGTCCTCGTCTTCTTTAGGTTGGTCTTCAGGGTCCTCATCAGGGAGATCCAGAGTGATTACCAAGAACCATTTCCAAAAGCTTGAACTTGAAAATGTAGCAGAAGGTACCAGAAGGCTGAGGAACTGCCGAGAACCAGCTGATGGTACTGGAGCCCGGATGGGTAGCATAAGGTACAAGAGCCAATGGAACTACCGAGGACCAGCTGACGGTACTTGAACTCGGTTACTAAGCAGGAGGTACCTGTGCCAGAAAGCACTACCAAGGACCAGCAGACATTGGTGGAACTTGGATACCAAGAAGGAGGCACCTAAGCCAAAGGCACTGCCGAGAACCAGCTGACGGTACTGGAACCTGGATGGGTAACAGAAGGTACCCATGAAAAAAAAAGTTGCAAGGCCGCGAGCCGGCCGCAGTTACCGAAACCCCCAGTCCTACAGGGGGTGCTTGTCTTATTGGCACTATGGAACCAGCCTTCATTGCCAGATCCCGCAGCCCACATAGGAGTCACCTAAACTGCAGGCACCATAGAGTCGGCAAACCCGACCGCAACATGACAGGACAACGCATTGGAGGCAAAGTGACGTTGACACTACCCGGAAACAGCTGGCGTGCTGGAACCAGGCTGGGCAGGAGGGAGTACCCGTGCCAAAGACACTGCCGAGAACCAGCTGACGGTACTGGAACCCGGATGGGTAGCAGAAGGTACAAGAGCCAATCGAACTACCGAAGACCAGCTGACGGTACTGGAACTTGGTTAGTAAGCAGGAGGTACCTGTGCCAGAAAGCACTACCAAGGACCAGCAGACGTTGGTTGAACTTGGATACCGAGAAGGAGGCACCTAAACCAAAGGCACTGCCGAGAACCAGCTGATGGTACTGGAACCCGGATGGGTAGTAGAAGTTACAAGAGCAAATGGAACTACCGAGGACCAGCTGACGGTACTGGAACCCGGATGGGTAGCAGAAGGTACAAGAGCCAATGGAACTACCAAGGACCAGCTGACGGTACTGGAACTCGGTTACTAAGCAGGAGGTACCTGTGCCAGAAAGCACTACCAAGGACCAGCAGACGTTGGTGGAACTTGGATACCGCGAAGAAGGCACCTAAGCCAAAGGCACTGCCGAGAACCAGCTGACGGTACTGGAACCCGGATGGGTAGCAGAAGGTACCATGTTAAAAAAAAGTTGCAAGGCCACGAGCCGGCCGCAGTTACCAAAACCCACAGTCCTACAGGGGGTGCTTGTCCTATTGGCACTATGGAACCAGCCTTCATTGCCAGATCCCGCAGCCCACATAGGAGTCACCTAAACTGCAGGCACCATAGAGTCGGCTAACCAGACCGCAACACGACAGGACAACGCATTGGAGGCAAAGTGACATTGACACTACCCAGAAACAGCTGGCAGGAGGGAGTACCCGTGCCAAAGACACTGCTGGGGAACAGCTGGTGGTGCTGGAACCCAGGGTAAATACTAAAAACAGAGTGGAGCCAGAGGCGTAATTGGAGCAACTTTAAAATCTGTAGTAGTGTGAATGTGGACAGAGCAGGAGGAATTGCCGTCCGCACAGCAGGGGAACAGCTGACGTTACTGAACCCCAATAACACGGCAGCAAGTGTTGACTGTGCTGACAGCACTTCTGAGTGCCAACTGGCGGTGTTGGAGCTCAGGGATAATACTGAAAACAGAGGAGCCAGAGGTGTAATTGGAGCAACTTTAAAATCTGTAGTAGTGTCAATGTGGACAGAGCAGGAGAAATTGCCATCCGCACAGCAGGGGAACAGCTGACGTTACTAAACCCCAATAACACTGGAGCAAGCGTTGAATGTGCAAACGGCACTTCTGAGCAGCAACTGGCGGTGTGGGAGCTCAGGGATTACAGTTCAGGTGGTAGAAACATGAACACAACAGGAGACCTGGATACTGTTGCCAACCAATTATTTATTCTGGAAGAGGACTGGCAAATTCATGCGAGATCCAGGTCTTGTTCATTTTGAGAAATGTAAGCCGGTCAATGTTATCAGAGGATAGTCGCATGCGACGGTCTGTTAGTACTAGTGTTGAGCCACCCACGTAGTGTTCGAGTTCGGTTCGGTTCGTCGAACACCCGTGTGTTCGCCGAACTGTTCGTCGAACTGTTCGTCGAACACCTTTGAACACCGCTAAAACCAATGGCAGGCAAACAAAAACACATAGAAACACATAGAAAACACCTTCAAAGGTGTCCAAAAGCTGACAAACTGCTCAGAAGACACAACTAACACATGGAAAAGTGACAAGTACATATAGTCATGCGAAAAGAAAAGAGGTGGAGGAGTAAAAGGAGGGGGAGACACAGATATAGGCATGTCATGCCCTTCTAAAATCCAAAAAGTGAGAAGCCGACACGTTAAGTCCGCTCCTGCCCGTGCCACCTCCGCGTCGCCGGGTTTGTGCCAGAGCCGCGGTGAACCCTGACGGCCAGCCCCCCTCTCCCAATACTGGTGCCTGTCCGCTGGTGGGTCGAGCGAGCCCCCCTGTGGTGGAGGCAGCTCTAAGCTTTTTAATTTAAATTGTCTCTCTAATTTGAATGAATACACTTTAAATCCATTTACAAGGATCTATTGGAGGGCAAGTCTCATGCCAGCAGCCGCGTAATTCCAGCTCCAGTAGCGTCCACTAAAGCTGCTGCAGTTAAAAAGCTTTTATAAGGATCGAGCTCGGCTGTCCACCGCAAGGCATCCTACTGCCAGTCCCAGCCCCGATGCCTTGGGGTGCCTCCTGATGCTCTTCACTGAGTATCCCGTGGTCCCGAAGCATTTCCTTTGAAAAAATTAAGTGTCCAAACTACAGGTGGTGTAGCTTGCTTAACAGCCGGGATAATCCGCTGACTAGCAGACACTGCTACTAGGCACAAAGTATTTCCTGGGCTAGATGCAGTTAAAAATTTGTAATTAGATACTCTCGTTGGATGCTGAGAAAGCATTCCATAGAGTCTGCTGGCACGCCATATATGATTCTCTTAAAAAGCTTGGGGTAGGGGTCTAGGGGACCCTTTTATAGCCCAAATCACGGCCCTGTATCGCAATACGTCACCTAGGCTGAAGATAAATGGAACTGTAGCACCCTGAGGGCTCGGTTGCTACAGAGGTATTGCACCTCACCCAGAGGTGTGATATCTCACTCTCAGGTAAGGATGTAGTGTGGATCAGGACCCGACACCTGCATGCATTACACCACATTGCCATGGGGCAGGGCGACCAATATGCCCCTGAGATGGGCACGACAGTCCCTGTCCCTGGCTGGAGTGGGGGGAGGGAACACTGAGGAAGGGGAACCCTGTAGTGCAGGAGCAGGGAGGAAGCAGTTCCTGGGTGCATTGAGAAGGGAGTATAAAAGGTGGGCACCATCTTAGTTCAGTGCAGAGAAGTCTGAGCAGAAGTGGCAGGGAGCAGGGGCTCTGCATGAGCTCTGCTCCGGAGGCGGGCCTAGTAACAGAGGCCCAGGCCTGGAAGAGGGAGAAGGAAGGAAAAGGAGCGGAGAAGGCTCCAGGTACGAAGAACGAAGGGATCCCAGGGGTGCGGACGGGCGAGTCGCCACCGCACGCCCGAATCCACCTGCGTGGAGGGGTCAGGCCAAAGGGGGAGACCGGTCCCCGAAACTAGTGGAGGCAGGAAACGACCCTCAGCTAGAAACAGGAGGCTGTGACATTTTATGTGGCGCAGCCCCTCGCTACACCCGCTAGGAAGGCACCACATAGGTTCAGGGAAACTGGCGCCAAGTTTACCAAGAGGAGGCCCGAGGCAGCCGGACAGAAGGGTTGGTAAGAAAGGCCAGACAAAGGACACACAAAGGGGGTCAGGTGAAGCGCTCCAAAGTTATCTGGGAGTTGTCTGAGCCCCTCAGCTGGTGAGCACAGTACGACGTGGGCAGCCATTACCTGCAGACGTGGTCTGGATAATAAGAACTGTGAGTAAAGGCCCTGGACTGCATCACTGACTCCGTGTCGTTACTGCTGCTGCCCTGCACCATCACCCCCATCCTCCGAATACACTGCCCTGAGGCTATACTCCTCCCGTGGGGAGTTATGCTACGCTCTGCTGCACCCACAACACCAGCCTCAGCGGTCTGCCCTGGAGCGGCGGTTCACTCTGACCGCAATCCACGGGTGGCGTAGTCGGACATTTAAACATCAAAACCACATAAATAGTTCCGCCACTGGTTTGACCGCCCTGAGCCACGGAACCGGGTCGCCGCCACGGAGACTACAACCACCAGCATCCACCAAAAAGGGTCCGGCTCCGGGTGTCCCAAGGCCCAGGGGGCGCGTCAGAACATTTTCATCACCTTTCACAATCACCAATGGGACAAGGCAGGGATGTTCTCTGTCCCCTCTCTTATACATCCTAGTGACGGAGCACCTGCTCTCATCAATTTGCCATAACCCCAATATTAGGTGGATTGAGGTGGGAGGCACCGAGTACAAGTGCTCTCTATTTGCTGATGATGTCCTAGTATATATCACTCAATCACATATATCCATCCATGCTGTTATGGCTGAAATAGATCACTTTGTTACATGGTCAAATTTTAAAATCAATGCAGCGAAGTCTGAGGCCCTCGATGTCTCCCTCCCCAAATCCATATAGGATTCCATCCAGTCCAACTTTCCCTTTGCCTGGCCCTCACAGGGTATCAAATACTTAGGAATTCCTATTCATAGAGACCTCTCCCATCTATGTTATCTTAATTTTGGGCCCTTTATTGAACAACTCCATACAGACCACGGTTGGCAAGTTAGAACTGTAAGATTCACTACGTGAACCACTGGTGTTTTGTGGAAAAGCACATGTACACTGTGTTCCAGAATTATTATGCAAAAAGTGTTTAGGAGTGATAAGGGAAGAATTTGTTTGTTTGTCCGTTAAACTCATTGATGGTGATGTGTGTCAGGGCTCTTTATATCACTGTAAGCAATTGCAGACACCTGTGCTAATTAGTTTGGCAGGTGTGTCCAATGAAAGGCAAGACTACTTAAGAAGGCTGTCTCACATTATTAAGCAGCCTACATTTTCTGCCAAAATGGGAAAGAAAAAGGATGTGTCGGCTGCTGAGAAGCAACAAATTGTGGAGTGTTTAGGTCAAGGCATGACTACAATCAACATTGTGCGATGATCAGGATGAAGTGTCTTGGCAATCAAGAAGTATGTAGCTGATTCACAGTACACACGTGTGCGTGCTGATAAGGGCAAAATGAGGACTCTTTCCTACAGGCAATTACGTCAGGTTGAAAGAGCAGCGGCAAAAAAGCCTTGTCATAGCAGCAGACAAGTTTTTGAAGCTGCTGGTGCCTCCAACGTCCCCCGAACAACAAGATGCAGGGTCCTTCAGAGGTTTGCAGCTGTGCATACGCCATCCTGTCGACCTCCTCTATCCACTTCACACAAGCAGAAACGGCTCCAGTGGGCCAAACATTACATGAAGACTGATTTCAAAACTGTTTTGTTCATGGATGAGTGCCGTGCAGCGCTCGATGGTCCAGATGGATGGAGTGGAGGATGGCTGGTTGATGGACACCCCACGCAAACACGGCTACAGCGCCAACAAGGAGGAGGTGGAGTAATGTTTTGGGCTGGAATCATGGGGAGAGAGATTGTCGGCCCCTTTAGGATCCCTGAAGGCGCTAAAGATGAACTCCATAATGTATGTGGATTTTCTCAAACAGCACTTCCTGCCATGGTTCAAGAAGAAGAACCATGTATTTCACAGCAAGATCATTTTTTTGCATGATAATGCACCATCTCATGCTGCACATAAAACATCTGCATCTCTGGCTGATATGGGCATAAAAGGTGACAAACTTATGGTGTGACCCCCATGCTCCCCTGACCTCTACCCCATTCAGAACCTTTGGAGCATCATTAAAAGGAGTGTCTATGATGGCGGGAGGCAGTTCACATCTAAGCAACAGCTCTGGGAGGGTATTCTGTCCTCATGCAAAACAATTGAAGCAGAAACCATCCAAAACCTGACAAATTCAATGGACGAGAGAGTTCAGAAGCTCCTTTCGAACAAGGGGTCCTATGTGAAAATGTAACATCACCTAGAATAAAGTTTTGAGTTGAAAACTGTTTGATTTCAGTTTCTAACAACCTGCTAATGCTTATAATTTCAAAAATTACCATTTTTTTGGTCTTTCATAAAATCAAAAGGTTGATCGAAAAGTTTGGTGGATCTAAGAGTGTGGCAACCCAGTAGTCATGATTACTTCGAATTCTGACAATATGAGGGTCATGCTGCAGGTAGTGCAGCAAGAAGGCACTTATGTGTCTTGCGCATCTCGGAGCCCCAAAATTATTTTCCGGGATAGATGCAGCTAAAAATTATTATTAATTTTAAATCTGGTGAAGCTTTAGTATAGATGGCCTAATAGGATCAGTGCTGCACACTGCTACAAAGCCCAAATTATTTTCCAGTCAAGATACAGATAAACATGATTAGTAATTTTAAATCTGGTGGAGCTTATTATAGATGGCCTAATAGAATCAGTGCTGCACACTGCTACAAAGCCCAAATTATTTTCCAGCCAAGATACAGATAAACATGATTAGTAATTTGAAAGCTTAAAACGGTTGGTAGGGTGATTTTAACCAATCATCAAGCTTTTACTCTCCCCAGGATGACACAGGGGTAGAAAAGTCGTTTCGGATCCATGATTTGTTCATCTTTATGAACGTGAGTCTGTCTACATTATCAGTGGAGAGCCGCGTGTGCTTATCTGTCAGCACACCACCAGCAGCGCTGAACACACGTTCAGACAGAACGCTGGCTGCGGGGCATGACAAGATCTCCAAGGCGTAAGTGGCTAGCTCCCGCCATTTATCCAGATTGGAAGCCCAAAAAGAGCAAGGGTCCAGTGACACAGTCATGGCTTCAATGTTTACTTGGAGATACTCCTGTACCATCGTCTCTAGGCGTTGACTATGTGTCAGACTTCTTGTCTCCTGTGGCCTTGCAAAGGATGGGCTAAAAAAGTGGTGAAATGATTCCGCAAAATTGATGTTACCAGCAGATACTGTGGTTCTGTTACGGTTTGAGTGCTGAACACTTGACGGTCCCACGGTTGGCAAGTAGGAACTGTGAGATTCACTACATGCACCACTGCTATTTTGTGGAAAAGCACATGTAAGATTCTGCAACAGTCTCTGCTGATACTCCTGCATGCATGCATCCCTTTCTATGGCAGGAATAATTTCTGCAAATTTACTTTTGTACCAGGGATCTAACAGTGTGGCAACCCAGTAGTCAGGATTATTTCTAATTCTCACAATTCGAGGGTCATGTTGCAGGTAGTGCAGCAAGAAGGCACTCATGTGTGTTGCGCATCCAGGAGCACCAAGTCCCTGTTGTGTTGGTGGCGAGGTAACAATCATGCTTCCTTCCTCTGTCCTCTCCCCCCAACCTCGCACAACAGAAATGTGATCAAGGTCTCTCTCATCTGATGAGTCTTCCATCAGTTCGTCCTCCACTTCTTCCTGGGCTCCTGCACCTTCCTCACTAGTTTGGCTGCTACCATGCGCCCTGGCAAAACCATCTCCCCCACCCTCACATGCCTGCCGCCTTGGTGCTGCCGACCGTCTGGACCTTGCAGATGTTAGCCCTTCCGCATACAACTCCTCCTCCTCTACTTCCTCCACCTCCTCTTGTGCCACCACCTGACTCCGAATTCTGTTTAACATGTGTTCCAGCATGTAAATCACCGGAATAGTCATGCTGATAATGGCATCGTCAGCACTAAACATCTTCGTCGCCATTTCAAAACTGTGCAGTAGGGTGCATAGGTGCCTGATCTGAGACCACTCCTCCAGCGTGATTTGCCCCACCTCTGGATCTCGTTGGCCCAGGCTATACGTCAGAACGTATTGCACCAGGGCTTGTCGGTGCTGCCACAGTCGCTGCAACATGTGCAGAGTTGAATTCCACCGGGTAGGCACATCGCATTTTAGCCGGTGAAGTGGCAGGCCCAACGACTTCTGTAGAGATGTAAGTCGCTGAGCTGCGGGATGCGAACGGCGGAAGTGAGCACACAGCGACCGTGCCCTCTGCAGAAGGCCATCTAGTCTGGGATAGTGGGCTAAAAATTGCTGGACAACCAGGTTCAACACGTGAGCCATACAAGGCACGTGTGTGACATTGCCCCGGCGAAGGGCCGCACCCAGGTTTGCAGCATTGTCGCACACGGCCTTCCCTGGTTTCAGGTCCAGTGGAGACAACCATTCATGAAATTGGTTCTCCAGAGCTGACCACAACTCCTCAGCTGTGTGACTCACATTTCCCAGACATTTCAATGTAAAAACCGCCTGATGACGTTGAGCCCTACTGCCAGCATAGTAAGGAGGTGTGCAGGATCCCTTCTGCGCAGATAGAAAGCTTGTGGCATGACCAGACAGGCTTTGGGTGCAGGTGGAAGACCGAGAGGAGGTTGAGGAGGCAAAAGCAGTGGAGGAACTTTGACATAAAGAGGATTGACGCACAACTCGTGGGGACGGCAAGACTTGGACAGCAGCCCCTTGTCCTGCTGTCACCATAGTTACCCAGTGCCCAGTCAGCGACATGTAACGCCCCTGTCCATGCCTACTCGTCCAAGTGTCTGTGGTGAAATGCACCCTGTCACACACAGAGTTTCTCAAAGAAGCGGTGATGTTGTGTGCGACATGCTGGTGGAGCGCAGGCACACCTTTCTTTGAGAAGTAGTGCCGACTGGGCATCTGGTACTGGGGCACTGCGACGGACATAAGGTCTCGAAAATCCTCTGTGTCCACCAGGCGGAAAGGCAGCATTTCTGTAGCCAAGAGCTTGCAGATGGTTTAATTCAACCTCTTAGCTTTCTCATGGCTAGGAGGAAATGGTCTTTTACTTGTCCACATCTGAGGGACCGAGGGCTGGCTATTGTGCTTAGACGGGGTTGATAAGGGTGTCCCCGGCAAACTGCCGGTCTGTGAGGAAGATGCAGGCGGACATGTTAGGTTGCCTTGATCCAAAGGTGGTGCTATCGATGTCGGACAGCGCTCAACACCAGCTGGTGTTACCACCTCCAAAGAAAATGATGACCTGCCAATCACGCTGGCTGTTGCGGGTAAAGAGGTGGCAGGTCTGCGCCCCAAAACAGGTGTGACTGCTGTCCCCCCAGTCACAGAGGATGAAGAGCCCGCGGATGCACAAAATATGGCAGACGGTGGGTGGCCCGGCCGGCTAGGCCGCATTTTAGCACACTGAGCTTCCCACTGCAACTTATGCTTCATGTCCATGTGCCGGTTCATGCATGAAGTACTCAAACTATGTATTTTTTGGCCTCTACTTAGCTTTTGCTGACAAATGTTACAGATAACACGAGTTGGGTCATCTTTATCGATCTGAAAAAATGCCCAGGCTATGCAAGGCTTAGCACCCATGCGACCTGAAGAGCCACCACGACTTGTGGTGAGAGGCAGAGTTGTGTTTGAGGATGCAGTTGTTGACGTGCTTCCAGTACTACGTCTCTGTCCAGGAAGGCGCAACCTGACCTCGTCGTCACTAGCATCTTCCTCCACCTCCTCTGCTGACCTCATCTCTTGGCTGACTGTGGGTTGACAGTAAGTGGGATCTCCAACCTCATCATCATCACCCTGTGCGTTATCACACCCGTCGTCCTCAGAGCCAACCTGTTCCTGCCCTGACAAAAAACTAAAGTTGTCGCTCCAATCAGGTATTTGAGTCTTATCATCGTCTTCCTCATTGTCTCCACCAACAGGAGTTACAGTTTGGGAATGAGGGTCTACATTATGGTCAGAACCTTCTGCGTCTGGTCCTGGATCCGACTCATAAAGATTCTGGGCATCAGTGCAGATCATTTCCTCGTCTGGATTCACAGAAGCGCTGGAGTCGACCTCTGATTCCCAGGCTATAGTATGAGTAAACAGCTCTGCAGACTCAACCATCTGTTCTACCTCATACTCAGACGGGCAGCTGGAGATTTGGGAGCTGTGAGGACGCAAGTGCGATTGGGGTGACACCTTTGAGGACTGGAGTATTTGTGATGTTGAAGTTGATGTGGAGGAGAGCCCACTTAAAGGAGCACTTGATATCCGTTGAAGCACCTGCTGTTTTTGTGCCTCATCTGGAATTTGTAGCGATTGGCGTGGCCGTAAGAAAGGGATCTTATCACATTGTCCGCTAAAAGAAGTAGACATTTTAGTTTGGCTGGAAGATGGTCTTTCTTCTGCAGATGTTACTGTTGCTTTAACACGCCTATTCCCCTTTCCACCAGCAGCAGGCCTTTTTCCACTCATTTTGGTGGTTAACTAATTCACAACTCTGGAGTTGTTTGCACAAAAAAACAATGGATGGTAACCGAGCAGAGCTGAGTGGCCAAACTGTGGTATTAGGATAAAACTATTGGCTGGGTTAGATGCAGAAAAAAATTATATTCAATTTAAAACCTGATGGAGGTCAGTATAGATGGATTAATAGAACAAGTCCCACACACAGCTAGAAGGCCAAATATTTTTTCAGAGCTAGATGCAGACAAAAAATTATTTTGAATTTGCAACCTGATGGAGGTCAGGCGAAATATTTTTTCAGAGCTAGATGGAGAAAAAAATTATATTCAGTTTGCAACCTGATGGAGGTCTGTATAGATGGATTAATAGAACAAGTCCCACACACAGCTAGAAGCCCAAATATTTTTTCAGAGGTAGATGCAGATAAAAATTATTTTTAATTTGCAACCTGATGGAGGTCAGTATAGATGGACTAATAGAGAAAGTCCCACACACTGCTAGAAGCCCAAATATTTTTTCAGAGCTAGATGCAGAAAAAAATTATTTTTAATTTGTAACCTGATGAAGGTCAGTATAGATGGACTAATAGAGAAAGTCCCACACACTGCTAGAAGGCCAAATATTTTTTCAGAGCTAGATGCAGATAAAAATTATATTCAATTTGCAACCTGATGGAGGTCAGTATAGATGGACTAATAAAACAAGTCCCACACAGAGCTAGAAGCCCAAATATTTTTTCAGAGGTACTGTGAATGCAGATAAAAATTATTTTTAATTTGCAACCTGATGGAGGTCAGTATAGATGGACTAATACAACAAGTCCCACACACAGCTAGAAGCCCAATATTTTTTCAGAGGTAGATGCAGAAAAAAATATATTCAGTTTGCAACCTGATGGAGGTCAGTATAGATGGAGTAATAGAACAAGTCCCACACACAGCTAGAAGCCCAAATATTTTTTCAGAGGTAGATGCAGATAAAAATTATTTTTAATTTGCAACCTGATGGAGGTCAGTATAGATGGACTAATAGAGAAAGTCCCACACACTGCTAGAAGGCCAAATATTTTTTCAGAGCTAGATGCAGAAAAAAATTATATTCAGTTTGCAACCTGATGGAGGTCAGTATAGATGGACTAATAGAGAAAGGCCCACACACTGCTAGAAGGCCACATATTTTTTCAAAGGTAGATGCAGAAAAAAATATATTCAGTTTGCAACCTGATGGAGGTCTGTATAGATGGATTAATAGAACAAGTCCCACACACAGCTAGAAGCCCAATATTTTTTCAGAGGTAGATGCAGAAAAAAATAAATTCAGTTTGCAACCTGATGAAGGTCAGTATAGATGGACTAATACAACAAGTCCCACACACAGCTAGAAGCCCAATATTTTTTCAGAGGTAGATGCAGAAAAAAATATATTCAGTTTGCAACCTGATGGAGGTCTGTATAGATGGATTAATAGAACAAGTCCCACACACAGCTAGAAGCCCAATATTTTTTCAGAGGTAGATGTAGAAAAAAATATATTCAGTTTGCAACCTGATGGAGGTCAGTATAGATGGACTAATACAACAAGTCCCACACACAGCTAGAAGCCCAATATTTTTTCAGAGCTAGATGCAGAAAAAAATTATATTCAATTTGCAACCTGATGGAGGTCAGTATAGATGGACTAATAGAATGATGCTATGCCCAAAAGATTTTACTTCACTAGGTGCAGTTAAAAAATTGGTATTCTATACACAGGTGGTATATCTTGCAACACAGATAGACTACTCCACTGACTAACACACTCTGCAATAGGCCAAAAAGGATTAGCTTTGCTAGATTCAGCCAAATGCTGTGAAAAAAACTTGCACAGCACTGGCACAGAACTGCCTGGCAAGAACTGATAGGAACTGATGTAACCTAGTCCTGAAAAGGACTCCAATTACAATTAGTCTTTACTCCCACAATCTATCTATTTAAGAGCACAGACCTGCCTGATAAAAGTCGTAGGAAATGCTGTAACCTAGTCCTTAAAAGGACTGCAATCACAACTATTCCCTACTCCCAAGCTATCTGTAGATTTGTGCGAAAATTGGCTTGAAATTAACAAGGTATAGCGCACACAGCAACAGCGGTGCCGTCTAACACGCAGCTGCAGCAGTGAGAAAATAGTGGCGACGGGGAAAATGGCTTGGTCTTATAGGGCAAGGACATGTGACATACACTGCCAATGACACATGCCCTTGCTTGTGTGAAAAAAAGCACTTCGCTCCGTGTGTGCGCTGCTGATAGGCTGACAGATTGCACCTCCCCACTGTAAATGCGGGAAAGAGAAAAAAAAAACGGAGATCTTCATTGTTCCTGCAGAGATCCATCCCCTGCCCCTCCCCCCACCCCGCTGTACACTCAAACTGCGTATTAACATTAATTTTCATCATTACTGAGAAAAAATCCAGTTATGATTTTGGTGCACGAACAGTTATCGAACATAACCTCGAACAGCCGAATTTTTCTCAAATTGTTCGTGTTCGCCGAACGGCTCAAACACCGCCCAAAACAGCTCGAATTTGAGATTGGCGAACAGTTCGAGTAGAACAACGCTCATCTCTAGTTAGTACACCACCTGCGGCACTAAAGACGCGTTCCGATAATAAACTAGCAGCAGGGCAAGCTAGCACCTCCAATGCATACTGGCTAAGCTCTGGCCATGTATCCAGCTTACAGACTCAAAACTTGAAAGAAGAAGAGCCGTCTGGGAGTACACTGAGAGGGCAAGACATGTAGTCTGTCACCATCTGACGGAAACGTTGCCTCCTGCTGACTGCAGCCGTCTGTGATGGTGTAGACATTTGTGGCGGCGGGGACACAAAACTTTGCCACATTTGGGCCATACTGGTCTTGCCTTGTGCTGAGGCGCTGCTTCTGCTCCCTCTTTGTGCAGAGCTTCCTCCACTGCCTCGAGGCACTGAGCTGCTTTGTAAAGCACTAGCAGCACTGCTCTCGGTTGTAATGGAGAACATGATGGAATGCACCAGTGCATCTTGGTACTCCCGCATTTTACGCTCCCTTTTCAATGGTGTTATGAGGCTTTGTAAGTTGTCCCGGTAGCGAGGATCTAGGAGGGTGAACACCCAATAATCAGCCGTGTTGAGAATGTGGGCGATGCGGCGGTCGTTTCTCAGGCACTACAGCATGAAATCAACCATGTGCTGCAAACTGCCAACTCGCCAAGAAACCCTGTCCCCTGCTTGAGGCTTGATCTCTGCCTGCTCTGCATCACCCCACCCTCGCTCTAAATACTGATTACTAGAGCATTGTGTACCTCCCTCCTCTGGACAGATGTCTTCCTCCTCCATTGACTCCTCCTCATCCTCCTCACAAAGTGTTCCCTGCCTAGGCCTTTGTGAGGAACCATGTTGCGCAGACTGTACAGAAGCAGATGGCATTTGTGACTCCTCATCCTCCACCTCTTCCAAAACCTCCTCCCTTAGTGCTTGCAGTGTTTTTTCAAGCAGGCAGATAAGGGGGATAGTCATGCTGATTAGTGCATCATCTGCACTCGCCATCCGCGTGGAATAATCGAAGGCACGCAAAACGTGGCAAATGTCCTTCATAGAGGCCCACTCACACAACCTCTCCAACATTTGTAACGTTGAATTCCACCTGGTGGGTAGGTCACATAAGATGCGATGTTCCGGAAGACGTAATCGGCGCTGCAGAGCTGCAATGCGCGATCTTGCGATGCTGGAACGCCGCAAGTGAGCACTCTATGCGGACCTTGTGAAGCAGTGCATCAAGATCCGGATAGTCCCTCAAAAAACTCTGCACGACCAAGTTGAGCACATGTGCCAGACATGTGATGTAAGTGAGGTTGCCTAGGCCCATAGCTGCCACCAGATTTCGGCCATTGTCACACACTACCATGCCTGGCTGGAGATTCGCTGGCACAAACCACACGTCGCTCTGCTGCTTGATGTCATTCCAGAGCTCCTGCGCTGTATGGCTTCGATTCCCCAAAGAAATTAATTTTAATACGGCCTGTTGACGTTTGGCCACGGCTGTGCTCATATCGGTCATCATAACAGGTAACCGTTCACGGGTCGATGTGGAGGTAGACCATGGCGGCTCCTGCAGCGCTGATTCAGAGGAACTGGAGTATGAGGAGGAGTCAATGTGTACAGACTGGATTCCTGCAATCCTTGGAGTTGGCAGAACACGTACAGCGCCACTCTCAAGATCTGTACCCGGCTCCACAACATTTACCCAATGGGCAGTGAGGGAAAGGTATCGTCCCTGTCCAAGTTTACTGGTCCACGCATCGGTGGTCAGGTGGACCTTGCTACTGACGGCGTTTTGTAGTGCATGTTTAATTTTTCCCTCCACATGCTGTTGCAGGGCAGGGACGGCTTGCCTGCTGAAATAAAAGCAGCTGGGCACGTTGTATTGTGGGACTGCCAATGCCATCAAGTTAAAGAAGGTGTCAGTCTACACCAGCCTGAATGATAGCATTTCTAGGGCCAGTAGTTTAGCAATGCCAGCATTCAGAGCCTGTGCTCGGGGGTGGTTTGCCGAGTATGGGTGCCTTTTCTCCCATGCCTGTGCTAACGATGGCTGTAGACTGGCTTGGGAGTGTGAGGATGACAGGGAAAGTGGTGCTGTGGGTGGAATTACACTGTGTCTCTGTACAACAGTGCCAGAGATTCTTCCATGGCGATCCTGTGAGGAAGCTGAACCACCTGTGTGTGAGCTGGAAAAAGAGGCTACAACACGAGCTGAGGAGGTGGTAGGTGGCGCTGTATGTTGGCCTAGGTCTTCAGTGTGTTTTTGTAACTCGACCACATGCTTGGTCCGCACATGTTTCCACATATTTGTGGTATTGAGGTTGCTGACACTTTTCCCTCTTTTCACCTTCTGATTACACAGCTTGCATTTGACAAAGCAAATGTCATCTGTAACTGTGTCAAAAAAGGACCAGGCACTGCAAGTCTTGGGAGCGCCCGCTTTGGATTTTGGAAGAGCCATGCTCCTAATGGGTGCCGAAATGGAGGCTACAGGCAACCAAGTCTGCCCCCTCCCTCTCCCTCCTTTTTTGGCCATTCGGGGAATCTCTTCCTCAGAGCTGCTCCCACCACCTTCCTGTCCCTCACGCCTTGATGGGTCAAAGACCTCATCATCTACACCACCCTCTTCAAACAACTGCTTCTCCTGGGTAGTCTCGACAGCACAGTACGCACCAGAAAGTGGCACCTGAGTCTCATTATCAGATGCGTACTGAGGTGTGCTGCTGACCATAGGCAATGGCCCACCCGCCTCTTCAGATTCAGAGAGACAAAATGGTTGCGCATCACTGCATACTACCTCTTCTTCAAATTCTCGAATTCTGCTTGGCTGGCCCCCTCTTTCCAAGCCAAGAGATTCAGAGAACAGAAGTAGAGATGGCTCCTTTCCAGGGCTCTCTGACTGCCTGGGCAATTTGGCAGGTGGTGAAGAGACAGATGGGTGCTCTTCAGTGCTCAGGACCTGAGAGGATCTGGAACTAATTGAAGTCGATGCGTTAGCTGCCATCCATCCGACAACGGCTTCAATTTGGTCCTCCCGCAGCAGAGGGGTACGGCTAGCTCCTACAAAGCTGCGCATAAAGGACTGTTCCCTGGTAAAACTGGGGGATGCTGAGTCACTGGTGCCCGCAGCAGGCACAGAATCCCCACGTCCTCTCCCTGCAGGCACAGAATCCTCATGTCCTCTCCCTGCAGAAACTCCACGCCCACACTCACGACCACATGCCTTACTCCCTGCCTTCTTTATCTTGGTAGACTGATAAAGATAGGCAGAAAAGTACTAAGGGCTTAGTGTGCTTATTCCGGAACAGCTGCTAACAGGTATAAGAAACACTAATTTTATAAAGTGTGGACTAGACTTTAATATGAGCTAATGTGGCCTACACAACTGTAAAGTGGAGTGTTTGGTGAACTTTATTTAGGTTTTTTTTGTCACAAAAAGACACTGGATGTGCCCAAAGATGTAATACCGATAGTATCACAAACTTTTTGTAGCTATTACAATATAAGAAGGTAACCTAGAATGCAATAGATGAGGCTACAAAAAATAGGCTAATACTAATCTGGCTGGGGCTGCCGGGCACAGTGCTGCAGAAAGGCTCCTCTATCTACTCCTATATAGTGTGTTTGGAACCAATGTAGCTGAATACGGATGGAACCACCACACTAATAGGAGAAATCAGGAAAAATGTTCAATTAGCAAAAAAGGACAATGTATGAGGGAGTGACGCACGCTGAGCGCACTACAACCAGACGTGGCTGAAGCACACACTACAGTGTGAGCTGCACTCACACACAGAGACCTTGCAGACAGCGGTGAACAGTGCAGATGCAGAGCACTGTGCACTAGCGCTTCAAGACAAAAAAAAATTCTCTATCTACTCCTATATAGTATGTTTGGAACCAATTTAGCTGAATACGGATGGAACCACAACACTAATAGGAGATATCAGGAAAAATTATGAATTAGCAAAAAAGGACAATGTTTGAGGCAGTGACACACACTGAATGCACTACAACCAGACGTGGCTGAAGCACACACTACAGGGTGAGCTGCACTCACACACAGAGACCTTGCAGACAGCGGTGAACCGCACAGAGAACTGTGCACTAGCTCTGCAAGGCACAGCGATTTATAAAGTAGCTTGGGTAAAGCAGAATAGACCAAATAGGTAGCTAAAACTGTCCCTCAGAACAACAGCGTCCTATCCCTAAATGAATTCACAGCAGAGTGAGCTCAAAATGGTGGCG
This sequence comes from Phyllobates terribilis, assembly GCF_046119375.1. Lineage (NCBI taxonomy): Eukaryota > Metazoa > Chordata > Amphibia > Anura > Dendrobatidae > Phyllobates > Phyllobates terribilis. The sequence continues at coordinate 293,016,778 of NW_027362769.1, forward strand.
GCGGCTTTTATAGTGCATCATGACATCATTTCAGCAGCCAATCACAGCCATGCCATTAGTTAACATGCCTACATGCCTAACAGGATGAGCCCACACTTCTTAGGATCCTCATTGGCTGAATAAAATGAAACTGGCTCATTGCATTATGGGAACTTCTGATTCCGGTATACGATATTGCAAAAGTATCAGAATTAAGTATCGGAATTCCGATGCCGCGAATATCGGCCGATACCCGATATTTACTGACAGCAGCATTTAACTCGCGCTTCTGGGAAGCGCGTCATAAGCACCGCCCATCGGTGACCCCGTCACGTGATCGCGGGTCACCAATGGGTGGGCATGACAACCCAGGGTCTGCAGCAGACGCCTGTGGTTGTCATGTCTCAATTGCTATTAGCGCCACCTAGTGGTCAGCGCTCATAGCAAGTGAGCATTTCTCCTGCATACAAGCGATCTGCTCATTGCTTGTATGCAGTAGAAGCAATCAGACAACTGCTGCTTCTAGTCTCCTATGGAGACTATAGAAGCAAGCAGAAAGTGTAAAAAAAAGTTTTTAAAAATATTAAAAAAATTAAAAAAATATAAAAGTTTAAATCACTCCCCTTTCGCCCCATTCAAAATAAAATATATATATAAAAAAAAAAAACACATACACATATTTGGTATCGCCGCATTCATAATTGCCCGATCTATCAATATAAAGAAGAATTAATCCGATCAGTAAACGGTGTAACGAGAAAAAAATTCTAAACGCCAGAATTATGTTTTTTTGTCGCTGCAACATTGCAATAAAATGTAATAACGGGCAATCAAAACATCGGATCTACCCCAAAATGGTATCAATAAAAACGACAGCCCGGCGCGCAAAAAATAATCTCTCACATAGCCTCAGATCCAGAAAAATTGAGACGCTATGGGTCTCAGAAAATGTCGTCTTTTTTTTTTTTAGCAAATTTTGGATTTTTTTTCACCACTTAAATAAAAAATAACCTATACCTGTTTGGTGTCTACGAACTCGTAATGACCTGGAGAATAATGATGGCAGGTCCGTTTTATCAATCAGAGAACGTGGTAAAAAAAGGACCCAAAAACAACTGAGGAATTGCATATTTTTTGCAGTTTCACCGCACTTGGAATTTTTTCCCTGTTTTTCAGCACACGATATGGTAAAACCAGTGATGGCGTTTAAAAGTACAACTCGTCCTCCAAAAAATAAGCCCTCACACGGCCATATTGAACGAAAATTATAAAAGTTCTGGCTCTGGGAAAAAGAGGAGCAAAAAATGAAAGCACAAAAACAGAAAGACCAAAGGTCGTTAAGGGGTTAAAGATTCCATAATAACAGGGTCTGTACCACAGGACTGGCGTATAGAAAATGTGGTGCCAATATTCAAAAAGGGGATAAAATCTAAGCCTGGAAATTATAGGCCAGCAAGTTTAACCTCTACTTTGAGTAAAATGCTGGAGGGTTTCCTAAGAGATGCTATACTAGATTATCTGAAGAAAAATAACCTCATGACCCAATACCAACATGGGTATACGATGGACCGTTCCTGTCAAACTAATCTGATCAGCATTTATGAAGACTATACCAAGGAAATGCAGTGGATGTTGTGTATATGGACTTTTCAAAATCTTTTGATACGGTTCCACACAAAAGATTGATACATAAAATGAGAACAATGGGGATAGGGGCAAATATATGTATGTGGATTAAGAACTGGCTCAGTGATAGGAAACAAAGGGTGGCTATTAATGGAAAACACTCAGACTGGGTCACAGTTTTCAATGGGGTACCACAGGGGTCAGTATTGGACCCGCTTCTTTTCAACATATTTATTAATGACCTTGTAGGGGGCATACAGAGTAGTATTTCAATATTTGCAGATGACACTAAACTCTGCAGGGTAATCAATACAGAGGAGGACAATTTTATATTACAGGAGGATCAATGTAAACTAGAAGCTTGGGATGATAAATGGCAAATGTACTTTAATGGGGATAAATGTAAGGTAATGCACTTGGGCAGAGGAAATAAAATGTAATAATTATATGCTTAACTGTAAAACACTGGGCAAAACTGTCACTGAAAAGACCTGAGTGTATTGGTGGACGACAAACTCACGTTTAGTGGCCAGTGTCAGGCAGCTGCTGCAAAGGCAAATAAAATAGAAGCCCAAATATTTTTTCAGAGGTACTGTAGATGCAGATAAAAATTATTTTTAATTTGCAACCTGATGGAGGTCAGTATAGATGGACTAATAGAGAAAGTCCCACACACTGCTAGAAGGCCAAATATTTTTTCAGAGCTAGATGCAGAAAAAAATATATTCAGTTTGCAACCTGATGGAGGTCTGTATAGATGGATTAATAGAACAAGTCCCACACACAGCTAGAAGCCCAATATTTTTTCAGAGGTAGATGCAGAAAAAAATATATTCAGTTTGCAACCTGATGAAGGTCAGTATAGATGGACTAATACAACAAGTCCCACACACAGCTAGAAGCCCAATATTTTTTCAGAGGTAGATGCAGAAAAAAATATATTCAGTTTGCAACCTGATGGAGGTCTGTATAGATGGATTAATAGAACAAGTCCCACACACAGCTAGAAGCCCAATATTTTTTCAGAGGTAGATGCAGAAAAAAATATATTCAGTTTGCAACCTGATGGAGGTCAGTATAGATGGACTAATACAACAAGTCCCACACACAGCTAGAAGCCCAATATTTTTTCAGAGCTAGATGCAGAAAAAAATTATATTCAATTTGCAACCTGATGGAGGTCAGTATAGATGGACTAATAGAATGATGCTATGCCCAAAAGATTTTACTTCACTAGGTGCAGTAAAAAAATTGGTATTCTATACACAGGTGGTATATCTTGCAACACAGATAGGCTACTCCACTGACTAACACACTCTGCAATAGGCCAAAAAGGATTAGCTTTGCTAGATTCAGCCAAATGCTGTGAAAAAAACTTGCACAGCACTGGCACAGAACTGCCTGGCAAGAACTGATAGGAACTGATGTAACCTAGTCCTGAAAAGGACTCCAATTACAATTAGTCTTTACTCCCACAATCTATCTATTTAAGAGCACAGACCTGCCTGATAAAAGTCGTAGGAAATGCTGTAACCTAGTCCTTAAAAGGACTGCAATCACAACTATTCCCTACTCCCAAGCTATCTGTAGATTTGTGCGAAAATTGGCTTGAAATTAACAAGGTATAGCGCACACAGCAACAGCGGTGCCGTCTAACACGCAGCTGCAGCAGTGAGAAAATAGTGGCGACGGGGAAAATGGCTTGGTCTTATAGGGCAAGGACATGTGACATACACTGCCAATGACACATGCCCTTGCTTGTGTGAAAAAAAGCACTTCGCTCCGTGTGTGCGCTGCTGATAGGCTGACAGATTGCACCTCCCCACTGTAAATGCGGGAAAGAGAAAAAAAAAACGGAGCTCTTCATTGTTCCTGCAGAGATCCATCCCCTGTCCCTCCCCCCACCCCGCTGTACACTCAAACTGCGTATTAACATTAATTTTCATCATTACTGAGAAAAAATCCAGTTATGATTTTGGTGCACGAACAGTTATCGAACATAACCTCGAACAGCCGAATTTTTCTCAAATTGTTCGTGTTCGCCGAACGGCTCAAACACCGCCCAAAACAGCTCGAATTTGAGATTGGCGAACAGTTCGAGTAGAACAACGCTCATCTCTAGTTAGTACACCACCTGCGGCACTAAAGACGCGTTCCGATAATAAACTAGCAGCAGGGCAAGCTAGCACCTCCAATGCATACTGGCTAAGCTCTGGCCATGTATCCAGCTTACAGACTCAAAACTTGAAAGAAGAAGAGCCGTCTGGGAGTACACTGAGAGGGCAAGACATGTAGTCTGTCACCATCTGACGGAAACGTTGCCTCCTGCTGACTGCAGCCGTCTGTGATGGTGTAGACATTTGTGGCGGCGGGGACACAAAACTTTGCCACATTTGGGCCATACTGGTCTTGCCTTGTGCTGAGGCGCTGCTTCTGCTCCCTCTTTGTGCAGAGCTTCCTCCACTGCCTCGAGGCACTGAGCTGCTTTGTAAAGCACTAGCAGCACTGCTCTCGGTTGTAATGGAGAACATGATGGAATGCACCAGTGCATCTTGGTACTCCCGCATTTTACGCTCCCTTTTCAATGGTGTTATGAGGCTTTGTAAGTTGTCCCGGTAGCGAGGATCTAGGAGGGTGAACACCCAATAATCAGCCGTGTTGAGAATGTGGGCGATGCGGCGGTCGTTTCTCAGGCACTACAGCATGAAATCAACCATGTGCTGCAAACTGCCAACTGGCCAAGAAACGCTGTCCCCTGCTTGAGGCTTGATCTCTGCCTGCTCTGCATCACCCCACCCTTGCTCTAGATACTGATTACTAGAGCATTGTGTACCTCCCTCCTCTGGACAGATGTCTTCCTCCTCCATTGACTCCTCCTCATCCTCCTCACAAAGTGTCCCCTGCCTAGGCCTTTGTGAGGAACCACGTTGCGCAGACTGTACAGAAGCAGATGGCATTTGTGACTCCTCATCCTCCACCTCTTCCAAAACCTCCTCCCTTAGTGCTTGCAGTGTTTTTTCAAGCAGGCAGATAAGGGGGATAGTCATGCTGACTAGTGCATCATCTGCACTCGCCATCCGCGTGGAATAATCGAAGGCATGCAAAACGTGGCAAATGTCCTTCATAGAGGCCCACTCACACAACCTCTCCAACATTTGTAACGTTGAATTCCACCTGGTGGGTAGGTCACATAAGATGCGATGTTCCGGAAGACGTAATCGGCGCTGCAGAGCTGCAATGCGCGATCTTGCGATGCTGGAACGCCGCAAGTGAGCACTCTATGCGGACCTTGTGAAGCAGTGCATCAAGATCCGGATAGTCCCTCAAAAAACTCTGCACGACCAAGTTGAGCACATGTGCCAGACATGTGATGTGAGTGAGGTTGCCTAGGCCCATAGCTGCCACCAGATTTCGGCCATTGTCACACACTACCATGCCTGGCTGGAGATTCGCTGGCACAAACCACACGTCGCTCTGCTGCTTGATGTCATTCCAGAGCTCCTGCGCTGTATGGCTTCGATTCCCCAAAGAAATTAATTTTAATACGGCCTGTTGACGTTTGGCCACGGGTCGATGTGGAGGTAGACCATGGCGGCTCCTGCAGCGCTGATTCAGAGGAACTGGAGTATGAGGAGGAGTCAATGTGTACAGACTGGATTCCTGCAATCCTTGGAGTTGGCAGAACACGTACAGTGCCACTCTCAAGATCTGTACCCGGCTCCACAACATTTACCCAATGGGCAGTGAGGGAAAGGTATCGTCCCTGTCCAAGTTTACTGGTCCACGCATCGGTGGTCAGGTGGACCTTGCTACTGACGGCGTTTTGTAGTGCATGTTTAATTTTTCCCTCCACATGCTGTTGCAGGGCAGGGACGGCTTGCCTGCTGAAATAAAAGCAGCTGGGCACGTTGTATTGTGGGACTGCCAATGCCATCAAGTTAAAGAAGGTGTCAGTCTACACCAGCCTGAAGGATAGCATTTCTAGGGCCAGTAGTTTAGCAATGCCAGCATTCAGAGCCTGTGCTCGGGGGTGGTTTGCCGAGTATGGGCGCCTTTTCTCCCATGCCTGTGCTAACGATGGCTGTAGACTGGCTTGGGAGTGTGAGGATGACAGGGAAAGTGGTGCTGTGGGTGGAATTACACTGTGTCTCTGTACAACAGAGCCAGAGATTCTTCCATGGCGATCCTGTGAGGAAGCCGAACCACCTGTGTGTGAGCTGGAAAAAGAGGCTACAACACGAGCTGAGGAGGTGGTAGGTGGCGCTATATGTTGGCCTAGGTCTTCAGTGTGTTTTTGTAACTCGACCACATGCTTGGTCCGCACATGTTTCCACATATTTGTGGTATTGAGGTTGCTGACACTTTTCCCTCTTTTCACCTTCTGATTACACAGCTTGCATTTGACAAAGCAAATGTCATCTGCAACTGTGTCAAAAAAGGACCAGGCACTGCAAGTCTTGGGAGCGCCCGCTTTGGATTTTGGAAGAGCCATGCTCCTAATGGGTGCCGAATTGGAGGCTACAGGCAACCAAGTCTGCCCCCTCCCTCTCCCTCCTTTTTTGGCCATTCGGGGAATCTCTTCTTCAGAGCTGCTCCCACCACCTTCCTGTCCCTCACGCCTTGATGGGTCAAGGACCTCATCATCTACACCACCCTCTTCAAACAACTGCTTCTCCTGGGTAGTCTCGACAGCACAGTACGCACCAGAAAGTGGCACCTGAGTCTCATTATCAGATGCGTACTGAGGTGTGCTGCTGACCATAGGCAATGGCCCACCCGCCTCTTCAGATTCAGAGAGACAAAATGGTTGCGCATCACTGCATACTACCTCTTCTTCAAATTCTCGAATTCTGCTTGGCTGGCCCCCTCTTTCCAAGCCAAGAGATTCAGAGAACAGAAGTAGAGATGGCTCCTTTCCAGGGCTCTCTGACTGCCTGGGCAATTTGGCAGGTGGTGAAGAGACAGATGGGTGCTCTTCAGTGCTCAGGACCTGAGAGGATCTGGAACTAATTGAAGTCGATGCGTTAGCTGCCATCCATCCGACAACGGCTTCAATTTGGTCCTCCCGCAGCAGAGGGGTACGGCTAGCTCCTACAAAGCTGCGCATAAAGGACTGTTCCCTGGTAAAACTGGGGGATGCTGAGTCACTGGTGCCCGCAGCAGGCACAGAATCCCCACGTCCTCTCCCTGCAGGCACAGAATCCTCATGTCCTCTCCCTGCAGAAACTCCACGCCCACACTCACGACCACATGCCTTACTCCCTGCCTTCTTTATCTTGGTAGACTGATAAAGATAGGCAGAAAAGTACTAAGGGCTTAGTGTGCTTATTCCGGAACAGCTGCTAACAGGTATAAGAAACACTAATTTTATAAAGTGTGGACTAGACTTTAATATGAGCTAATGTGGCCTACACAACTGTAAAGTGGAGTGTTTGGTGAACTTTATTTAGGTTTTTTTTGTCACAAAAAGACACTGGATGTGCCCAAAGATGTAATACCGATAGTATCACAAACTTTTTGTAGCTATTACAATATAAGAAGGTAACCTAGAATGCAATAGATGAGGCTACAAAAAATAGGCTAATACTAATCTGGCTGGGGCTGCCGGGCACAATGCTGCAGAAAGGCTCCTCTATCTACTCCTATATAGTGTGTTTGGAACCAATGTAGCTGAATACGGATGGAACCACCACACTAATAGGAGAAATCAGGAAAAATGTTCAATTAGCAAAAAAGGACAATGTATGAGGGAGTGACGCACGCTGAGCGCACTACAACCAGACGTGGCTGAAGCACACACTACAGTGTGAGCTGCACTCACACACAGAGACCTTGCAGACAGCGGTGAACAGTGCAGATGCAGAGCACTGTGCACTAGCTCTTCAAGACAAAAAAAAATTCTCTATCTACTCCTATATAGTATGTTTGGAACCAATTTAGCTGAATACGGATGGAACCACAACACTAATAGGAGATATCAGGAAAAATTATGAATTAGCAAAAAAGGACAATGTTTGAGGCAGTGACACACACTGAATGCACTACAACCAGACGTGGCTGAAGCACACACTACAGGGTGAGCTGCACTCACACACAGAGACCTTGCAGACAGCGGTGAACCGCACAGAGAACTGTGCACTAGCTCTGCAAGGCACAGCGATTTATAAAGTAGCTTGGGTAAAGCAGAATAGACCAAATAGGTAGCTAAAACTGTCCCTCAGAACAACAGCGTCCTATCCCTAAATGAATTCACAGCAGAGTGAGCTCAAAATGGTGGCGGCGGCTTTTATAGTGCATCATGACATCATTTCAGCAGCCAATCACAGCCATGCCATTAGTTAACATGCCTACATGCCTAACAGGATGAGCCCACACTTCTTAGGATCCTCATTGGCTGAATAAAATGAAACTGGCTCATTGCATTATGGGAACTTCTGATTCCAGTATACGATATTGCAAAAGTATCAGAATTAAGTATCGGAATTCCGATGCCGCGAATATCGGCCGATACCCGATATTTACTGACAGCGGCATTTAACTCGCGCTTCTGGGAAGCGCGTCCTAAGCACCGCCCATCGGTGACCCCGTCACGTGATCGCGGGTCACCAATGGGTGGGCATGACAACCCAGGGTCTGCAGCAGACGCCTGTGGTTGTCATGTCTCAATTGCTATGAGCGCCACCTAGTGGTCAGCGCTCATAGCAAGTGAGCATTTCTCCTGCATACAAGCGATCTGCTCATTGCTTGTATGCAGTAGAAGCAATCAGACAACTGCTGCTTCTAGTCTCCTATGGAGACTATAGAAGCAAGCAGAAAGTGTAAAAAAAAGTTTTTAAAAATATTAAAAAAATTAAAAAAATATAAAAGTTTAAATCACTCCCCTTTCGCCCCATTCAAAATAAAATATATATATAAAAAAAAAAAACACATACACATATTTGGTATCGCCGCATTCATAATTGCCCGATCTATCAATATAAAGAAGAATTAATCCGATCAGTAAACGGTGTAACGAGAAAAAATTCTAAACGCCAGAATTACGTTTTTTTGTCGCTGCAACATTGCAATAAAATGTAATAACGGGCAATCAAATCATCGGATCTACCCCAAAATGGTATCAATAAAAACGACAGCCCGGCGCGCAAAAAATAATCTCTCACATAGCCTCAGATCCAGAAAAATTGAGACGCTATGGGTCTCAGAAAATGTCGTCTTTTTTTTTTTTTAGCAAATTTTGGATTTTTTTTCACCACTTAAATAAAAAATAACCTATACCTGTTTGGTGTCTACGAACTCGTAATGACCTGGAGAATAATGATGGCAGGTCCGTTTTATCAAGCAGAGAACGTGGTAAAAAAAGGACCCAAAAACAACTGAGGAATTGCATATTTCTTGCAGTTTCACCGCACTTGGAATTTTTTCCCTGTTTTTCAGCACACGATATGGTAAAACCAGTGATGGCGTTTAAAAGTACAACTCGTCCTCCAAAAAATAAGCCCTCACACGGCCATATTGAACGAAAATTATAAAAGTTCTGGCTCTGGGAAAAAGAGGAGCAAAAAATGAAAGCACAAAAACAGAAAGACCAAAGGTCGTTAAGGGGTTAAAGATTCCATAATAACAGGGTCTGTACCACAGGACTGGCGTATAGAAAATGTGGTGCCAATATTCAAAAAGGGGATAAAATCTAAGCCTGGAAATTATAGGCCAGCAAGCTTAACCTCTACTTTGAGTAAAATGCTGGAGGATTTCCTAAGAGATGCTATACTAGATTATCTGAAGAAAAATAACCTCATGACCCAATACCAACATGGGTTTACGATGGACCGTTCCTGTCAAACTAATCTGATCAGCATTTATGAAGACTATACCAAGGAAATGCAGTGGATGTTGTGTATATGGACTTTTCAAAATCTTTTGATACGGTTCCACACAAAAGATTGATACATAAAATGAGAACAATGGGGATAGGGGCAAATATATGTATGTGGATTAAGAACTGGCTCAGTGATAGGAAACAAAGGGTGGCTATTAATGGAAAACACTCAGACTGGGTCACAGTTTTCAGTGGGGTACCACAGGGGTCAGTATTGGACCCGCTTCTTTTCAACATATTTATTAATGACCTTGTAGGGGGCATACAGAGTAGTATTTCAATATTTGCAGATGACACTAAACTCTGCAGGGTAATCAATACAGAGGAGGACAATTTTATATTACAGGAGGATCAATGTAAACTAGAAGCTTGGGATGATAAATGGCAAATGTACTTTAATGGGGATAAATGTAAGGTAATGCACTTGGGCAGAGGAAATAAAATGTAATAATTATATGCTTAACTGTAAAACACTGGGCAAAACTGTCACTGAAAAGACCTGAGTGTATTGGTGGACGACAAACTCACGTTTAGTGGCCAGTGTCAGGCAGCTGCTGCAAAGGCAAATAAAATAGAAGCCCAAATATTTTTTCAGAGGTACTGTAGATGCAGATAAAAATTATTTTTAATTTGCAACCTGATGGAGGTCAGTATAGATGGACTAATAGAGAAAGTCCCACACACTGCTAGAAGGCCAAATATTTTTTCAGAGCTAGATGCAGAAAAAAATATATTCAGTTTGCAACCTGATGGAGGTCTGTATAGATGGATTAATAGAACAAGTCCCACACACAGCTAGAAGCCCAATATTTTTTCAGAGGTAGATGCAGAAAAAAATATATTCAGTTTGCAACCTGATGAAGGTCAGTATAGATGGACTAATACAACAAGTCCCACACACAGCTAGAAGCCCAATATTTTTTCAGAGGTAGATGCAGAAAAAAATATATTCAATTTGCAACCTGATGGAGGTCTGTATAGATGGATTAATAGAACAAGTCCCACACACAGCTAGAAGCCCAATATTTTTTCAGAGGTAGATGCAGAAAAAAATATATTCAGTTTGCAACCTGATGGAGGTCAGTATAGATGGACTAATACAACAAGTCCCATACACAGCTAGAAGCCCAATATTTTTTCAGAGCTAGATGCAGAAAAAAATTATATTCAATTTGCAACCTGATGGAGGTCAGTATAGATGGACTAATAGAATGATGCTATGCCCAAAAGATTTTACTTCACTAGGTGCAGTAAAAAAAATGGTATTCTATACACAGGTGGTATATCTTGCAACACAGATAGGCTACTCCACTGACTAACACACTCTGCAATAGGCCAAAAAGGATTAGCTTTGCTAGATTCAGCCAAATGCTGTGAAAAAAACTTGCACAGCACTGGCACAGAACTGCCTGGCAAGAACTGATAGGAACTGATGTAACCTAGTCCTGAAAAGGACTCCAATTACAATTAGTCTTTACTCCCACAATCTATCTATTTAAGAGCACAGACCTGCCTGATAAAAGTCGTAGGAAATGCTGTAACCTAGTCCTTAAAAGGACTGCAATCACAACTATTCCCTACTCCCAAGCTATCTGTAGATTTGTGCGAAAATTGGCTTGAAATTAACAAGGTATAGCGCACACAGCAACAGCGGTGCCGTCTAACACGCAGCTGCAGCAGTGAGAAAATAGTGGCGACGGGGAAAATGGCTTGGTCTTATAGGGCAAGGACATGTGACATACACTGCCAATGACACATGCCCTTGCTTGTGTGAAAAAAAGCACTTCGCTCCGTGTGTGCGCTGCTGATAGGCTGACAGATTGCACCTCCCCACTGTAAATGCGGGAAAGAGAAAAAAAAAACGGAGCTCTTCATTGTTCCTGCAGAGATCCATCCCCTGTCCCTCCCCCCACCCCGCTGTACACTCAAACTGCGTATTAACATTAATTTTCATCATTACTGAGAAAAAATCCAGTTATGATTTTGGTGCACGAACAGTTATCGAACATAACCTCGAACAGCCGAATTTTTCTCAAATTGTTCGTGTTCGCCGAACGGCTCAAACACCGCCCAAAACAGCTCGAATTTGAGATTGGCGAACAGTTCGAGTAGAACAACGCTCATCTCTAGTTAGTACACCACCTGCGGCACTAAAGACGCGTTCCGATAATAAACTAGCAGCAGGGCAAGCTAGCACCTCCAATGCATACTGGCTAAGCTCTGGCCATGTATCCAGCTTACAGACTCAAAACTTGAAAGAAGAAGAGCCGTCTGGGAGTACACTGAGAGGGCAAGACATGTAGTCTGTCACCATCTGACGGAAACGTTGCCTCCTGCTGACTGCAGCCGTCTGTGATGGTGTAGACATTTGTGGCGGCGGGGACACAAAACTTTGCCACATTTGGGCCATACTGGTCTTGCCTTGTGCTGAGGCGCTGCTTCTGCTCCCTCTTTGTGCAGAGCTTCCTCCACTGCCTCGAGGCACTGAGCTGCTTTGTAAAGCACTAGCAGCACTGCTCTCGGTTGTAATGGAGAACATGATGGAATGCACCAGTGCATCTTGGTACTCCCGCATTTTACGCTCCCTTTTCAATGGTGTTATGAGGCTTTGTAAGTTGTCCCGGTAGCGAGGATCTAGGAGGGTGAACACCCAATAATCAGCCGTGTTGAGAATGTGGGCGATGCGGCGGTCGTTTCTCAGGCACTACAGCATGAAATCAACCATGTGCTGCAAACTGCCAACTGGCCAAGAAACGTTGTCCCCTGCTTGAGGCTTGATCTCTGCCTGCTCTGCATCACCCCACCCTCGCTCTAGATACTGATTACTAGAGCATTGTGTACCTCCCTCCTCTGGACAGATGTCTTCCTCCTCCATTGACTCCTCCTCATCCTCCTCACAAAGTGTCCCCTGCCTAGGCCTTTGTGAGGAACCACGTTGCGCAGACTGTACAGAAGCAGATGGCATTTGTGACTCCTCATCCTCCACCTCTTCCAAAACCTCCTCCCTTAGTGCTTGCAGTGTTTTTTCAAGCAGGCAGCTAAGGGGGATAGTCATGCTGACTAGTGCATCATCTGCACTCGCCATCCGCGTGGAATAATCGAAGGCACGCAAAACGTGGCAAATGTCCTTCATAGAGGCCCACTCACACAACCTCTCCAACATTTGTAACGTTGAATTCCACCTGGTGGGTAGGTCACATAAGATGCGATGTTCCGGAAGACGTAATCGGCGCTGCAGAGCTGCAATGCGCGATCTTGCGATGCTGGAACGCCGCAAGTGAGCACTCTATGCGGACCTTGTGAAGCAGTGCATCAAGATCCGGATAGTCCCTCAAAAAACTCTGCACGACCAAGTTGAGCACATGTGCCAGACATGTGATGTGAGTGAGGTTGCCTAGGCCCATAGCTGCCACCAGATTTCGGCCATTGTCACACACTACCATGCCTGGCTGGAGATTCGCTGGCACAAACCACACGTCGCTCTGCTGCTTGATGTCATTCCAGAGCTCCTGCGCTGTATGGCTTCGATTCCCCAAAGAAATTAATTTTAATACGGCCTGTTGACGTTTGGCCACGGCTGTGCTCATATCGGTCATCATAACAGGTAACCGTTCACTGGTCGATGTGGAGGTAGACCATGGCGGCTCCTGCAGCGCTGATTCAGAGGAACTGGAGTATGAGGAGGAGTCAATGTGTACAGACTGGATTCCTGCAATCCTTGGAGTTGGCAGAACACGTACAGCGCCACTCTCAAGATCTGTACCCGGCTCCACAACATTTACCCAATGGGCAGTGAGGGAAAGGTATCGTCCCTGTCCAAGTTTACTGGTCCACGCATCGGTGGTCAGGTGGACCTTGCTACTGACGGCGTTTCGTAGTGCATGTTTAATTTTTCCCTCCACATGCTGTTGCAGGGCAGGGACGGCTTGCCTGCTGAAATAAAAGCAGCTGGGCACGTTGTATTGTGGGACTGCCAATGCCATCAAGTTAAAGAAGGTGTCAGTCTACACCAGCCTGAATGATAGCATTTCTAGGGCCAGTAGTTTAGCAATGCCAGCATTCAGAGCCTGTGCTCGGGGGTGGTTTGCCGAGTATGGGCGCCTTTTCTCCCATGCCTGTGCTAACGATGGCTGTAGACTGGCTTGGGAGTGTGAGGATGACAGGGAAAGTGGTGCTGTGGGTGGAATTACACTGTGTCTCTGTACAACAGAGCCAGAGATTCTTCCATGGCGATCCTGTGAGGAAGCCGAACCACCTGTGTGTGAGCTGGAAAAAGAGGCTACAACACGAGCTGAGGAGGTGGTAGATGGCGCTGTATGTTGGCCTAGGTCTTCAGTGTGTTTTTGTAACTCGACCACATGCTTGGTCCGCACATGTTTCCACATATTTGTGGTATTGAGGTTGCTGACACTTTTCCCTCTTTTCACCTTCTGATTACACAGCTTGCATTTGACAAAGCAAATGTCATCTGCAACTGTGTCAAAAAAGGACCAGGCACTGCAAGTCTTGGGAGCGCCCGCTTTGGATTTTGGAAGAGCCATGCTCCTAATGGGTGCCGAATTGGAGGCTACAGGCAACCAAGTCTGCCCCCTCCCTCTCCCTCCTTTTTTGGATATTCGGGGAATCTCTTCTTCAGAGCTGCTCCCACCACCTTCCTGTCCCTCACGCCTTGATGGGTCAAGGACCTCATCATCTACACCACCCTCTTCAAACAACTGCTTCTCCTGGGTAGTCTCGACAGCACAGTACGCACCAGAAAGTGGCACCTGAGTCTCATTATCAGATGCGTACTGAGGTGTGCTGCTGACCATAGGCAATGGCCCACCCGCCTCTTCAGATTCAGAGAGACAAAATGGTTGCGCATCACTGCATACTACCTCTTCTTCAAATTCTCGAATTCTGCTTGGCTGGCCCCCTCTTTCCAAGCCAAGAGATTCAGAGAACAGAAGTAGAGATGGCTCCTTTCCAGGGCTCTCTGACTGCCTGGGCAATTTGGCAGGTGGTGAAGAGACAGATGGGTGCTCTTCAGTGCTCAGGACCTGAGAGGATCTGGAACTAATTGAAGTCGATGCGTTAGCTGCCATCCATCCGACAACGGCTTCAATTTGGTCCTCCCGCAGCAGAGGGGTACGGCTAGCTCCTACAAAGCTGCGCATAAAGGACTGTTCCCTGGTAAAACTGGGGGATGCTGAGTCACTGGTGCCCGCAGCAGGCACAGAATCCCCACGTCCTCTCCCTGCAGGCACAGAATCCTCATGTCCTCTCCCTGCAGAAACTCCACGCCCACACTCACGACCACATGCCTTACTCCCTGCCTTCTTTATCTTGGTAGACTGATAAAGAGAGGCAGAAAAGTACTAAGGGCTTAGTGTGCTTATTCCGGAACAGCTGCTAACAGGTATAAGAAACACTAATTTTATAAAGTGTGGACTAGACTTTAATATGAGCTAATGTGGCCTACACAACTGTAAAGTGGAGTGTTTGGTGAACTTTATTTAGGTTTTTTTTGTCACAAAAAGACACTGGATGTGCCCAAAGATGTAATACCGATAGTATCACAAACTTTTTGTAGCTATTACAATATAAGAAGGTAACCTAGAATGCAATAGATGAGGCTACAAAAAATAGGCTAATACTAATCTGGCTGGGGCTGCCGGGCACAATGCTGCAGAAAGGCTCCTCTATCTACTCCTATATAGTGTGTTTGGAACCAATGTAGCTGAATACGGATGGAACCACCACACTAATAGGAGAAATCAGGAAAAATGTTCAATTAGCAAAAAAGGACAATGTATGAGGGAGTGACGCACGCTGAGCGCACTACAACCAGACGTGGCTGAAGCACACACTACAGTGTGAGCTGCACTCACACACAGAGACCTTGCAGACAGCGGTGAACAGTGCAGATGCAGAGCACTGTGCACTAGCTCTTCAAGACAAAAAAAAATTCTCTATCTACTCCTATATAGTATGTTTGGAACCAATTTAGCTGAATACGGATGGAACCACAACACTAATAGGAGATATCAGGAAAAATTATGAATTAGCAAAAAAGGACAATGTTTGAGGCAGTGACACACACTGAATGCACTACAACCAGACGTGGCTGAAGCACACACTACAGGGTGAGCTGCACTCACACACAGAGACCTTGCAGACAGCGGTGAACCGCACAGAGAACTGTGCACTAGCTCTGCAAGGCACAGCGATTTATAAAGTAGCTTGGGTAAAGCAGAATAGACCAAATAGGTAGCTAAAACTGTCCCTCAGAACAACAGCGTCCTATCCCTAAATGAATTCACAGCAGAGTGAGCTCAAAATGGTGGCGGCGGCTTTTATAGTGCATCATGACATCATTTCAGCAGCCAATCACAGCCATGCCATTAGTTAACATGCCTACATGCCTAACAGGATGAGCCCACACTTCTTAGGATCCTCATTGGCTGAATAAAATGAAACTGGCTCATTGCATTATGGGAACTTCTGATTCCAGTATACGATATTGCAAAAGTATCAGAATTAAGTATCGGAATTCCGATGCCGCGAATATCGGCCGATACCCGATATTTACTGACAGCGGCATTTAACTCGCGCTTCTGGGAAGCGCGTCCTAAGCACCGCCCATCGGTGACCCCGTCACGTGATCACGGGTCACCAATGGGTGGGCATGACAACCCAGGGTCTGCAGCAGACGCCTGTGGTTGTCATGTCTCAATTGCTATGAGCGCCACCTAGTGGTCAGCGCTCATAGCAAGTGAGCATTTCTCCTGCATACAAGCGATCTGCTCATTGCTTGTATGCAGTAGAAGCAATCAGACAACTGCTGCTTCTAGTCTCCTATGGAGACTATAGAAGCAAGCAGAAAGTGTAAAAAAAAGTTTTTAAAAATATTAAAAAAATTAAAAAAATATAAAAGTTTAAATCACTCCCCTTTCGCCCCATTCAAAATAAAATATATATATATAAAAAAAAAAAACACATACACATATTTGGTATCGCCGCATTCATAATTGCCCGATCTATCAATATAAAGAAGAATTAATCCGATCAGTAAACGGTGTAACGAGAAAAAATTCTAAACGCCAGAATTACGTTTTTTTGTCGCTGCAACATTGCAATAAAATGTAATAACGGGCAATCAAATCATCGGATCTACCCCAAAATGGTATCAATAAAAACGACAGCCCGGCGCGCAAAAAATAATCTCTCACATAGCCTCAGATCCAGAAAAATTGAGACGCTATGGGTCTCAGAAAATGTCGTCTTTTTTTTTTTTTAGCAAATTTTGGATTTTTTTTCACCACTTAAATAAAAAATAACCTATACCTGTTTGGTGTCTACGAACTCGTAATGACCTGGAGAATAATGATGGCAGGTCCGTTTTATCAAGCAGAGAACGTGGTAAAAAAAGGACCCAAAAACAACTGAGGAATTGCATATTTCTTGCAGTTTCACCGCACTTGGAATTTTTTCCCTGTTTTTCAGCACACGATATGGTAAAACCAGTGATGGCGTTTAAAAGTACAACTCGTCCTCCAAAAAATAAGCCCTCACACGGCCATATTGAACGAAAATTATAAAAGTTCTGGCTCTGGGAAAAAGAGGAGCAAAAAATGAAAGCACAAAAACAGAAAGACCAAAGGTCGTTAAGGGGTTAAAGATTCCATAATAACAGGGTCTGTACCACAGGACTGGCGTATAGAAAATGTGGTGCCAATATTCAAAAAGGGGATAAAATCTAAGCCTGGAAATTATAGGCCAGCAAGCTTAACCTCTACTTTGAGTAAAATGCTGGAGGGTTTCCTAAGAGATGCTATACTAGATTATCTGAAGAAAAATAACCTCATGACCCAATACCAACATGGGTTTACGATGGACCGTTCCTGTCAAACTAATCTGATCAGCATTTATGAAGACTATACCAAGGAAATGCAGTGGATGTTGTGTATATGGACTTTTCAAAATCTTTTGATACGGTTCCACACAAAAGATTGATACATAAAATGAGAACAATGGGGATAGGGGCAAATATATGTATGTGGATTAAGAACTGGCTCAGTGATAGGAAACAAAGGGTGGCTATTAATGGAAAACACTCAGACTGGGTCACAGTTTTCAGTGGGGTACCACAGGGGTCAGTATTGGACCCGCTTCTTTTCAACATATTTATTAATGACCTTGTAGGGGGCATACAGAGTAGTATTTCAATATTTGCAGATGACACTAAACTCTGCAGGGTAATCAATACAGAAGAGGACAATTTTATATTACAGGAGGATCAATGTAAACTAGAAGCTTGGGATGATAAATGGCAAATGTACTTTAATGGGGATAAATGTAAGGTAATGCACTTGGGCAGAGGAAATAAAATGTAATAATTATATGCTTAACTGTAAAACACTGGGCAAAACTGTCACTGAAAAGACCTGAGTCTATTGGTGGACGACAAACTCACGTTTAGTGGCCAGTGTCAGGCAGCTGCTGCAAAGGCAAATAAAATAATGGGATGCATTAAAAGAGGCATAGATGCTCATGAGGAGAACATAATTTTACCTCTATACAAGTCACTAGTGCGACCACACTTAGAATACTGTGTACAGTTCTGGTCTACGGTGTATAAGAAAGACATAGCTGAATTAAAGCGGGTGCAGAGAAGAGCGACCAAGGTTATTAGAGGACTGGGGGATCTGCAATACCAAGACAGGTTATTACACTTGGGGTTATTTAGTTTGGAACAACGAAGGCTTAGAGGTGATCTCATTACTATGTACAAGTACATGAGGGGATAGTACAAAGACCTTTCTACTGATCTTTTTACTCTGAGGCCTGAGACGGGGACAAGGGGGCATCTTCTACGTCTGGAGGAAAGAAGGTTTAATCATAATCACAGACGGGGATTCTTTACTGTAAGAGCAGTGAGACTATGGAACTCGCTGCCGCATGATGTTGTAATGAGTGATTCACAACTAAAATTTAAGAAAGGCATGGCTGCCTTTCTTGAAAAGTATAATATTACAGGTTATATATACTAGATTCCTTGATAGGGCGTTGATCCAGGGAACTAGTCTGATTGCCGTATGGACTCGGGAAGGATTTTTTTCCCCAATGTGGAGTTTAGTGTTTGCCACATGTTTTTTTTTTTTGCCTTCCTCTGGATCAACATGTTAGGCTATGGGTTGAACTAGATGGACTTAGTCTTCCTTCAACTTTATGTTATTTTGTTACTATGTTACTTTTTTCCTCCCAGAAGGCAGAGTTAATACTGTACTGTAACCATATATGACTCTGTTGAAGAATCAAGTGACCAATAGATCAAGGGAAAACCTTGTTTCAAGTCTAATGCAAAGCAGTGAGAGCCCTGGAGTCTGTAAAAAATACCCTACTTATGTAAAAATATCGCAATGCAATACATATTTCAGCAAATAGCATTTGTAAAAAAATTTAACTAAAAGTCCACAACAGTTCATTATTTACCAAATGATAATCTATTTTGTCTATCCTCGCTAGCTACAGACAACTTAGTTGTTGAATCTGAGGCAACCTAGTGGTTAATTAGGTCTTCAGATGGTACCAAGTAAAAAAAGTTGTGACAGCATCTTCAAAAAACTGCAACAATTTATTCCATCAGCAGCTTACAAAATACACAATGATTCTACCAAACATGTGGTCCTTTTCAAGTGGTGACAAGTAGTTGACAAAGGCCACATGTTTGGTTCAAACACCGTCTATTTTGTAGGCTTCTGATAAAATGAAATGTGACACTTTTGAAGGACCTTTGCATGCTGTCACAACTCTCAAGTTTTGCATGTTAGTAACCCATATAGATTCATGGTGAATCTTGCCTCCAATTGCTAATTATATTTTGAAAGTGTGCTGCTGACAAAAAATTGCTGTGGGTACATTATAATAATGTCATCATTTCCTGTATTTCTTCAGAGGAGAGAGACAGTAAGTTACAATAAAAATACATTTTTAGAAGTTTTGTACTTATGCACAGGCTCACATTCTTTAGGGTTGATTACCCAAGTATGCAACATTTGGATTTATGAAAATTGTTTCGGTTCCAGTGACTGATTCTTGTGTTTTCTTATGTCCGGATTTCACAAAAACGTCTATTTTTAATCATCACGTATGGATTTTGCACAAAACGCACGTCAAAATTACGTACAAGCGAAATGAACCAGAAAACTAGTTTTTTTGTACACAATATTATATTTAGAAATGTATTAAACATTCATTCTGCAATTTTATCGGAAATTAATTTGTGTTCCTTTTCTTTTTTCTTCAAAGCTTCTCTTGATACCTTTTCATTTATAGAAGGTCTATGGATCTTCTTTGTGAAGCATTCAGCAGTAGTCCCCCATCATGTTCACGTTCCAATTACCTTTGTATCGTCTTTCCTTCTCCTTAATATCCAGATGAAATCTTTCTCTGCTCTTCTCTAACACTACCAAGGTTTTCACGAAAGTAGTCCAAATGGGAATGTAAAAAATGTAACTTCAAATTCATGAGACAGCCCAATGCTATGAAATTTTGAGCATGTTCTCCACGATGGACTTCAATTTTGGATCTTTGTTGTTACCTAGAAATTTTTTCATGACTTCTTTAATAGAATCCCAAGCTCTTTTCTCAACAGTTTTAATTTTTGTTCCTAACACGTCTTCTTTCATGAGTTTCCGAATATCCGGTCCCACAAAAATGCCTTCCTTCAGTTTTGCTTCTGACAATCCCTGAAACTTGGTACACAGGTACTCAAAAGTTTCTTCTTCTTTCAACAGAGTTTTCACAAACTGCTTCATCAGTCCAAGATTAATTTGAAGTGGTGGCAAGAAAACTTTAGCGGGATCAACTAAACTTTTGCAACTATGTTCTTTAGTTCACGTTGCAAAAATGTTCTCATTGGGCAACTTTTTTGGCTCCAATGATGAGTCTGATCCTGGCTGTACCATTCACACAAAAAGCATGGGTACTTTTCGTATCCTCCTTGCTGCCCAAGGAGTAAACAGAGAACTTTCAGACCATCACATATTGACCATCCTTGATCCTCGTAGGTATGATTCTTTTGAATAAAGAATACATTCTCTTATCTTTTCTTCAAGTGCACAGATTGCCCTACAGGCACTGTTGCATACTTGCTGCCATTGTGCAGTAGCACAGCTTTCAGACTTTTTTTTAATAAATCAATAAAGAGTCTCCACTCACACATTGTACTGAATATAAATTTTTTTCCATCAGCCCAGGAACATCACTGCAATACACTAGAGCACCGTCTTGAGAACAATATGGAAGGAATTCCCTTTCTCTGCTTCTGTACCATGAAAAACCATTTCTAACCAATCTAATGATACAAAAATCATCCACCAAAGGTCACCAAAGGGGTCAAAGTATGGTGCAAGAATAGATCTATGGAGTCAATGTTTTGGAAAAAACTTTACGTGATGGAATTTTTTCGATATCTTTACTGAGTCCAGCGATTTAAAGTACCATTTTTTTCAGATTATAAGATGCACTTTTTTTTCCTCAAAATTTGAGGGGAAAATGGGGGTGCGTCTTATAATCCGAATGTAGGGGATTCGGTTGATTGGGGTCTCAGGGTGGGAGGAGGGGGAGTTCAGCAGTACGAGGCTGCGGTGGGCCCCGGGCTTTCACAAAATGTTGGCGGAGTCCCCACACTTCCCATCTTTTTCACTACGATGGACTTTGGGAAAATGGCCGCCAGAGGTGGTGCATGCACAGATTGAGATCTTGGCTCCTGACATCTCAATCTGCGCATTCGCCACCTCTGGTGGTCATTTCATCGATGTATACTGCGGTGAAAATGATGGAAAGTGTGGGGACTCCCAAAATTTTCTGAATCCCCGGGGCCTGCTCGCAGCCTCGCACCACTGAACATCTTCTCCTCCCAGCTCGGGGCCTGCAGCATTGCCCCACTAATTTCGCCACTGCCAGCTTCCTGCAGCCAGCGACCCTGCCTCATGGGACCCCCTCCACCACAACCACCTCCCCCTGATAAGGTACAGTAAAAGGGGACTATAAGACGCACCACCATTTTATTAAAAAAAATGTTTTCCTATTTTCCTCCTCAAAATTTGTGGTGTGTCTTATGGTCTGGTACATCTTATAATCCTCAAAATACGGTATATAAAAATCACCTCTTTGGAAGGTCCTTTGGAAGTGCATTGAGGTGAAGGGTACATTGCTGGAAAAGGAAGAAAAAAAAAAAAAAAAACTCTTTAAATCTCTTAGTTTGCGAGTGTGAACGAGCTGCGTGTGTCCGGAGCGAAAGTGCGAACGAAAGTAAGTGTGTGACTTGTTTTTCAGTGACTTTGGATTCAGGGAGTTTGGAAGGGAGGACTAAGGACTGAATTGCTGACTGTATTTCATTCTTTCTTTACTTTACTTTTTACTTAATTAATCCACCTGACCTACTTATCTGATTCCCCCATCCATACTTGATACTTAACTGATCCCCCGCCGATATCTAATTGATACACTTGCACATCCCTAATTGATCCCCGTCCATACACCTATATATAAATATTTGTGTTTTGTACTTGTATATATATACTGACTGTATCCCCATATTTAGAATGACGTCCATGTTGGCCGGAGCCGTGCAGTGTACATCTTGCGCAATGTATGCATTCCGTGAGCAACCGCTCGAGGATCCATACTGCTGCGAGAGATGTGAGCATATCGTGCACTTGGAAGCCCAAATTCTGGATCTAAGTGCTCAGATAGCGGTACTGAGGAGCATCGACAACATGGAACGGAGTTTGCTGCTCACCGAGCAGACACTCAATGGGTCAATACTGGGGGTGGAGCATAGAGGGGAAGTGCAGGCTGAACAGGCAGGGAGCTGGATAACAGTTAGGAGGGATAGAGGGAAGAAGTATAGGAAGGCTGGTTCAGAACCGGCATTATTGGAGCACGACAGATCCTCTGACCGCCGGGGGAGTGTATGCTCCAGTAATGAGGGGGAGGGGGGAAGTGTAGGGCAGGCAAGACAGGTTCTGGTAGTGGGTGACTCTATTATTAGGGGGACAGACAGGGCAATCTGTCACAAAGATCGGGATCGCCGAACGGTGTGCTGCCTCCCTGGCGCTCGAGTCCGGCACATCGCAGATCGGGTTGACAGGTTACTGGGTGGGACTGGCGAAGACCCATCGGTCATGGTCCACATCGGCACCAATGACAAAGTGAGTGGTAGATGGAGGGTCCTTAAAAATGATTTCAGGGACCTAGGTAGGAAGCTTAGGGCAAGGACCTCCAAGGTAGTTTTCTCAGAAATACTACCAATCCCGCGAGCCACACAGGAGCGCCAACGGGAAGTTAGAGAGGTGAATAAGTGGCTAAAGAGTTGGTGCAAGGCAGAAGGGTTTGGGTTCATGGAGAACTGGGCCGACTTCGCGGTCGGCTACAGGCTCTACCGTAGGGACGGGCTGCACCTCAATGGGGAGGGTGCAGCGGTGCTGGGGAAGAAGATGGCTAATAGGTTGGAGGAGTTTTTAAACTAGAGACAGGGGGGGGAACCAAGGAAATAGGTGGGATGTGAGGCAAGCAAGGGGGAAGGGGAGAAGTGAATATAATGAGGGTGGAGAGGGGGGTGGGGATAGTACAGTTAGATCGTTAGAGAAGAATAGGATGCTAAATAACCCCAAAGTTTTATCTTGCATGCTGACCAACGCAAGAAGCCTGACCAATAAGGCGGATGAGCTGCAGGCGCTTATATCGGAGGAGAGGTATGACATCGTAGGTATAACAGAGACTTGGCTAGACGATAGCTACGACTGGGCGGTAAATTTATTAGATTATAGTTTATTTAGAAGGGACCGGAAACAGGGGAAAGGCGGAGGAGTCTGCTTATATGTAAAGTCATGTCTAAAACCCAGACTAAGGGAAGATATAGGAGAGGGAGAAGAGGGGGTCGAGTCCATGTGGGTAGAGATAGAGGGAACTAAAAATAATAATAAAATATTACTGGGGGTCTGCTATAAACCACCCAATATAACAGAGGAGAATGAGAATCTGCTATTAGGACAAATAGACAAAGTAGCAAAACATAATGAAGTGATTGTAATGGGGGATTTCAACTACCCGGATATTGACTGGGAAACAGAAACCTGTAGATCTCAGAAAGGTAAAAGGTTCTTGACAAATATTAAGGATAATTATCTCTCCCAACTAGTGCAGGAACCAACGAGAGGGAAGGCCGTGTTGGACTTAATATTGACTAATAGGCCTGATAGAATAACTGAGGTACAGATAGGGGGGCACCTAGGTAATAGCGACCATAATATTATCGACTTCAAAATGCCCTTCAGTAGGGTTATCAATAAGGGAACAACAAAAACATTAAACTTTAGGAGGGCGAAGTTTGATCAGCTGAAAGAAAGCCTTCAACTTATAGACTGGGACAAAGTTCTTAATCAAAGGAATACGAATAGTAAATGGGAAACCTTCAAAAAAATTCTGAATACTCAGTGCGAGAGGTATATACCGTATGGGAATAAAAGGGCCAGAAATAAGAGGAAACCAATATGGTTGAACAAGAACGTAAAAGGGGCGTTAAATAGCAAAAAAGAGGCATTCAAGAGATTAAAACAGGAAAACAGTAAGGAGGCACTAATGTGTTACAAGGAAAAAACGAGAACCTGTAAAAAACAAATAAAAATAGCGAAGGAGGAAACAGAGAGACGTATTGCTAGGGAAAGTAGATCAAATCCCAAACTGTTCTTTACGTATATAAATAGTAAAAGGATTAAATCGGATAATATTGGACCGATAAAAAGTGAGGAAGGCAAAATCATAGAGAAAGATGAAGATAAAGCTAATCTATTAAATAATTTTTTTTCGACAACCTTCACAAAGGAAATCGAACTAACAGGAGAAATGAGAAGTGACAAACTTAATCCTCCACTAAGTATGACAAATCTAACCCAAGCTGGGGTACAGAAACGCCTCAGTAACATTAAAATAAACAAATCACCAGGACCTGATGGCATACACCCACGGGTACTAAGGGAACTAAGTAATGTGATAGACAGACCGTTATATCTTATATTTAAGGACTCTGTTGAGACTGGGTCTGTGCCACTTGATTGGCGACAGGCGAATGTAGTGCCAATATTCAAAAAGGGAGCGAAAAGTGACGCCGGAAACTATCGGCCGGTGAGTCTGACGTCCGTTGTGGGCAAAATTTTTGAAAGCTTCATTAAAGAGGCAATTACGGATCATCTTGATGCTAATAATCTTTTAATCCCGAACCAACATGGATTCATGAGGAATCGCTCCTGCCAAACAAACCTGATTGACTTCTACGAGGAGGTTAGCTCTCGAGTAGATCAGGGGGAACCAGTGGATGTCGTGTATCTCGACTTCTCAAAAGCGTTCGATAGCGTGCCACATAATAGGTTGGTATACAAAATGAGAATGATGGGGCTGGGGGAAAATGTCTGCAAGTGGGTAGCTAACTGGCTAAAGGATAGAAGGCAGAGGGTGGTTATAAATGGAATATACTCAGATTGGGTAAGTGTCACTAGTGGGGTACCACAGGGGTCTGTACTAGGTCCAATGTTATTTAATATCTTTATTAACGACATAGTCAACGGGATAAATAGTAAAATATCAATATTTGCAGATGACACAAAGTTATGTAAAACAATTAATACAAAAGAGGACAGTGCAGACCTACAGAGGGATTTGGATAAGCTGGGTAGGTGGAGCATTAAATGGCAAATGAGGTTTAACGAGGAGAAATGTAAGGTCATACATATGGGAAGGAAAAATGGAAGTCACCAGTACTCACTGAATGGGAAATCATTGGGGAATTCAGAGATGGAGAAGGACTTGGGCATCTTGATTGATAGCAAACTAAATTGGAGTGCCCAAAGTCAGGCCGCTGCTGTAAGGGCAAACAGGGTAATGGGATGTATCAGAAGAGGTATAGCTGCAAAGGATGAGAACATTGTTCTTCCACTGTACAAAGCACTGGTCAGACCACACTTGGAATACTGTGCTCAGTTATGGGCCCCAATATATAGAAAGGATATAAATGAGCTTGAAAAGGTACAAAGGAGGGCAACAAAATTAATAAAGGGAATGGAGGGACTGCAATACCCAGAGAGGTTGGCAAAACTAGGACTATTCAGCTTGGAAAAGAGAAGGTTGAGGGGGGACATAATAAATGTGTACAAATATGTTAGGGGACAGTATAGAGATCTTGCCCGAGATTTGTTCAAAAGGAGGGATATTACGGTAACAAGAGGGCACTCACTAAGACTGGAAGAGAAAAGGTTTCAGCACCAGCATAGGAAGGGGTTCTTTACGGTAAGAGCAGTGAGAATATGGAATTCACTGAGTGAGGAGACGGTAATGTCGGATTCACTACACCAGTTCAAGCGGGGACTGGATGCATTTCTAGATACCAGGCAGATTTCAGCATATACTTAAAAATAAAATAAAATAGTAGGTTGATACAGGGATTTATTCTGACTGCTGGTTTCAGAGTCGGGAGGGAATTTTTCCTCAGGTGAAGATTGGCCAAATCATTTGGGGTTTTTGCCCTCCTCTGGATCAACTTTAGCAATTACAGAACTAACAGGTCGAACTTGATGGACGCAAGTCTTTATTCGGCTTTACAAACTATGTTACTATGTTACTATGTTACCTCTTACTTTTCAAACAATTTTACCCTTGCAGACCTGTGTTATTGGATATTTGAATAATAAAAGTGTAGATTTTGCTACAAGAATGATCTTGAAATTAATTTCCCTTTTTAAAGAATCGCAGTAGCCACATTAAAATTACTTTATAAGATCATTTTGCCAAACATTAGTGGTTTTATATTGAGAATTTCCTCTGGCCTAGGTCTCTAGACATGGTCAGAGAAAAGTAGAATTTTTTAAATTAACTTTATTATGTTTTTTTTTATTCTTTTTGAATATATATATTTGTTTTCTTTTCTTTATTATAACTTGTCTGCGAAATAGTGTCTGGAAATCACCCATTTTAATTCGTCTTTATGTGTTTGCTTTCTTTTAGTAATCTTTATTCACATTTTCCATGGATTTTTTCCAATTTTACATGAGTCCTTTAAAGTATCTGTTTTAAGAGTCATGGGTTATCATGGCTGTGCATATAACAAGATCTGTAAATGCAGCAACAGTATGAAATCTATATTCTAAAGATTTGTGGTTCTTAGTAGGATTGAAAATGATGCAATATTTCTCTCATTGTACAAAAACTCTGTAAAATGAAAAAGGTGCAAAAAGCAAGAAAAAAGAAAGCAAAGAAATTGAAAATCATTGAATGGAAACCTGCTGATTTCAGAAACAGGAAACTTAAAAAAAAAAAAATCGGTTACTACATTTATGCTGCCCTACCTGAGGGCACCATGAAGTAGTGACAGACATGCTGATTTCAATGGTATGTGTGGTGTCTGTTTATATGCTGTAGATTTGTTACACTTGCAGTTTTGAAATTGCAGCATGCTACCAACGTTGTGACCTAGGAGTCTGAAATACTCTTGAGCTCCAGCCTTCCCCTGCCATTGCCAGGTAGTAGTGTTGAGCGAGTATGTTCTATTAACCCTTTCGCCGAGTATGCTCAGGCCGAGCTCCGAGTATTTACAGCTGCTCGGTGATATGGTTGAATCGCTCCCGTGTGCATGATTTGCAACTGTTTGACAGCTTTACTACATGGGAGGAATGTCTATTTCTTACACATTCCTCACATGTAATAAAGCTGTTAAACAGTTGCAAATCATGCACACGGGAGCGATTTAACCTTATCACCGAGCAGCTGTAAATACTCGGAGCTCAGCCCAAGCATACTTGGACAGAACATACTCGCTCAACCCTACCTGGCAGCTCTCACTATGCACAAATGCTAGAGATCATGGTTTCAACCAAAGACAGGCAGGTGGGAAGAGTCCACTACTAAGTTGGACACTGGATTATTAGCTCACAGCACTTGCATTGTGCTGCAATTGGAAAACTATATGTTTAACAAAACTACAGTATAGTAATGAATAACAATTATACTGAAGCATGTCTGTCACTTCTTCATGTTACTCTCGAATATGAAGCATAACTTGGATGACAGGTTGTCTTTAGTAAATGAAAACAACAAGTAATTTTTTGGAGCATAACATCTTCTTTATTTTTACTTTTCACACATTTTTTAGAATATGGTTATATGCATAGCATAAGAAATGAATTCAGATTTTGCCATTTGTGACACCATATGTTGAGTAACTGTAATCCCTTGTTTAATTATTTTTTTCTTATTTGATAGTAAAAATAGATCTATTGTTTGTTTTTTTAATGACACAGTGACACCTGTTTTCCTAAGTAGGTTACAAAAGTTTATTTTTCTAATATTTACAAAAATAGCATTTTTATTCTAACTACTTTCTATTTGTTCATTTTAATTTTTACACCACTACTTTTTCTTGCTGAATGAATATTCAGAATATACAGAAGTTTAACAAGCAGCAGTGTAAATGCATGAGAAGATTCAGCATAGCATCACTCTATCCTGAAGGCAAGACACAGCAAAGTTTAAATTTGAACAAGAAAAGAGTGCTCAATTATATTGCCGCTAAATTGAAAAGAAAATACTCTTAGGGTATGTGCACACTGTCCGGAGCCACCTGCAGTCCCGAGACTTTTTTCACCTGCAGACTTTCCTCATACAGGTTAGGTCTATGGGGAAAGTCTGCATGTGGACCCGCCAGAGAAATTGACATGCTGCGGTCTGGAAAGACGTGCCGCAAGTTAGTTTCCACTGGTGAACCGCAGATGCATAGTGGACATGGACATGGGATTTCTACAAATCCCATCCTCTATGCGTTAACATCTGGCCGCTGTGGGTTTGATGCTGCATAAATCCGCAGCATCAAACCCGCAGTGGCTCCGGATCATGGGCAACCAGCAATTTCTACAGCGCTTCTTCAAGGTTCTGCAGCTCTTGGCAGCAAAAACGCTGTAAAAAGTGTCTTCGCTGGAGGAATTCATAAGTCTGCAGTCACACAGAGTGACTGCAGACTTATCACTTTTGACCGGACAGCCCCTTTAAGCTTTCAGGTTTCCAAAATAACCACAGGGTATTTAAATCCACAAGGATGTAACGTGGACCCAGATCATGATAGCCTGCTAGTTCTTTATAAAGCTTCCTCACATAGGCTTAGCACACACCACTTCATCTACCAAATCCGAAAGGTTGCCTTGACCTTGCTCCTTTAACATTTATGTAGGAATCTGGACTTACACATGGCCTCCTGAGATAGTCATCTGGAGGATGAACCAAGCTTACAGCAAAAAGGGTTATCACGTGGGGTCATAACCAGGGGATCAAAGTCAGGGGCAGAATCGTAAGTCAGAAAAATTGTCAGTAAACAGGTTGATGTCACAACAGGATTCAAGTAGGAAGAACAGGAGCTGAGCAACAAGAGTGTGCCAAAGGTAGTATAAACTATAACTGGCAATGGAAGACTGAAGCTCAGGAGAAAAAACAGAGAGCAGCCCTGTCCAGGGATAACAAAAGGTAGAAACGGTAGCTAGCCAGAAGCTTCCATGCTGGACAGTACCATATGTACCAGGAGTAAAACAGGGCTACCTAGTAGTTGCCATGTTTTACCCGGTGAGAGACACAGTGGTACATGGAATGGGTCCTGGCATGGATGATACAGTACCTCCACTCTCACTAGATTATTTTCTCTGGTCCATAGCCTCATCAGTGTACATGGTATTGTAAGTCCCCTCTACTATCTGGGAATTAAGGATCTTCATTAATTTATGTTCAAGGGTGCCTTTAACTAGAGATGAGCGGTGTTCGACTAGAACTGT
Source organism: Phyllobates terribilis (assembly GCF_046119375.1). NCBI lineage: Eukaryota > Metazoa > Chordata > Amphibia > Anura > Dendrobatidae > Phyllobates > Phyllobates terribilis. Next base: position 293,046,109 of record NW_027362769.1, read on the forward strand.
TCGCCAATCTCAAATTCGAGCTGTTTTGGGCGGTGTTCGAGTTGTTCGACGAACCCGAATGATTTGCAAAAAATTCGGCTGTTCGAGGTTATGTTCGATAACTGTTTGTGCACCAAAAGCGTGTCCTGCATGTCTGGCGCTATTTAGAGCACAAATCATGCAGGGATTGTCTGCCACTCACTGTAATGCCACAGCCATGGTGGTTGTGGCATTAGAGTGATTGCCCAAATCGATGGGAACTGTGCTCACAGTGAAACATGAAAAGCCGGCAATTCAGCAGCGGCGTACACCGGTACCCGACAAATTAGAACCGAAAGAATAGAGCTTCACACATATATTAGATAGATAGAAACATGTCAGTCACATAGTGTAAAGGATTTATTAAAAAAATATATTAGTGTTTTCATGCACCGTCTCTTTAAAAAAGCCGGCCGGCAATTCAGCAGCGGTTCCCGACAATTTAGAATGAAAGGAATAGAGCATCAAATATAGATTAGATAGATAGAAACATGTCAGTCACATATATATGAAGTACAGTGACAGTGTTGATTACTGTACTTGTCATTTAGTGTTAAAATAAAGGATTTATTTAAAAAAAAATTGGCGTGGGGTTCCCCGTAATTTTAGGCTCTAGCGGAGGTTAAGCAGACAGCTGGAGCAGATGTTTGAAGCCTGGGAAGGGATAATACCCACGGAGCTTCACAGGCTACTAATATCAGCCCCCAGCTGAATGCCTAGCCTTTACTAGCTATTAAAATGGGGGACCCCCAAAAAAATTGATGTTGGGTCCCCCCTATTTTAATAGCTAGCAAAGGCCAGGCAGACAGCTGGGGGCTGATATTAATAGCCCAGGAAGGGTGCCATGAATATTGGCCCCCTCCCAGGCTAGAAACACCAGCCGTCAGCCGCCCCAGAAATGGCACATCCATGGGATGCGCCAATTCTGGCACTTAGCCTCACTCTTCCCACTGCCCTGTAGCGGTGGCAGTGGGGTAATAGGGCTGGGGTTGATGTCAGCTTATAATGCCAGCTGACATCAAGCCCAGGTTAGTAATGGAGAGGCGTCTATAAGACACCCCCATTACTAACCCCATAGTGAAAGTTAAAAAAAACACAAACACCCAGAATAAAGTCCTTTAATTGAAATAAAGACACAATTCTTTATTGTTCTAAATTAAACCATACTTACAATCACGCCCATTCCAGCTGAAGCCAATGATCCCCTGCAATAAAAGAAAAATAATAAAGCAACATAATCCTTACCTTTCCATGGTTCCCACGACAGCTTCAGCTCTGCTACATCGAGATGACAGGCTGGACCGCAGCAGAAAGCTGCCATCCAGCCTGTCATCCCGCAGACACTGAGAAGCGCAGGCTTGCTTGCGCTCCTCAGCGTCTCTCTGTGACGGCATCCAGATGAGCCGAGTTCATGTCCAATGAACTCGGCTCACCTCATGCACGTCACTGACAGCGTGGGAAAATTCTCACGCTGAAGCGCTGAGTGCAGGAGAAATCTCCCACGCTGTCAGTGACGTGCATGAGGTGAGCTCATGTCCAATGAACTCAGCTCACCTCATGCACGTCACTGACAGCGTGGGAAAATTCTCCTGCACTCAGCGCTTCAGCGTGAGAATTCTCCCACGCTGAAGCGCTGAGTGCAGGAGAATTTTCCCACGCTGTCAGTGACGTGCATGAGGTGAGCCGAGTTCATTGGACATTAACTCGACTCATCTGGTTGCCCTCACAGAGAGACACTGTGGAGCGCAAGCAGGCCTGCGCTTCTCAGTGTCTGCGGGATGACAGGCTGGATGGCAGCGTTCTGCTGCGGTCCAGCCTGTCATCTCGATGTAGCAGAGCTGAAGCTGTCATGGGAACCATGGAAAGGTAAGGATGATGTTGCTTTATTATTTTTCTTTTATTTCAGGAGATCGTTGGCTTCAGCTGGAATGGGCGTGACGGTAAGTATGGTTTAATTTAGAACAATAAAGAATTGTGTGTTTATTTCAATTAAAGGACTTTTTTCTGGGTGTTGTGTTTTTTTTTAATACTTTACTAGAAATTCATGGTGGTCATGTCTAATATTGGCGTGACCCCATGAATTTCGGGCTTAGGGCCAGCTGATAATGCCAAGCTGGCCCTAACCCCTTTATTACCCAGTGAGCCACCGCACCAGGGCCCTGGATGAGTTGGGTACAGCGCCAGAAGATGGCGCTTCATTGAACGCGCCATTTTCCGGGGTGGCTGCGGACTGCAATTTGCAGCGGGGGTGGCCCAGAAAGCTTGGGCCTCCCTGCGCTGCGGATTCCAGCCCCCAGCTGCCTAGTTGTACCTGGCTGGACACAAAAACAGGGCGAAGCCCCACGTCAATTTTCTTTAAATAATTTCATGAAATAATTAAGAAAAAAAGGGCTTCCCTACATTGTTGTGTCCGGCCAGGTACAAATAGGCAGCTGTTGGTTGGGGGCAGCCCGTTCCTGCCTGCTGTACCTGGCTGGACACAAATATAGTGCGAAGCCCCACGTCAATTTTTTTTTAATTATTTCATGAAATAATTTAAAAAAAAAGGGCTTCCCTATATTGTTGTGTCCGGTCAGGTACAAATAGGCAGCTGGTGGTTGGGGGCAACCCGTTCCTGCCTGCTGTACCTGACTGGACACAAATATAGTGCGAAGCCCCACGTTAATTTTTTTTTAATTATTTCATGAATTTCCTGAAATAATTTAAAAAAATTGAAGTAGGGCTTCGCACTATATTTGTGTCCAGCCAGGTACAGCAGGCAGGAACGGGCTGCCCCCAACCACCAGCTGCCTATTTGTACCTGGCCGGACACAGCAATATAGGGAAGGCCTTTTTTTCTTTATTATTTCATGAATTTCATGAAATAATTAAAAAAAAAATACGTGGGGCTTCGCCCTATTTTTGTGTCCAGCCAGGTACAACTAGGCAGCTGGGGGCTGGAATCTGCAGCGCAGGGAGGGCCAAGCTTTCTGGCCCCCCCCGCTGCAAATTGCAGTCCGCAGCCACCCCAGAAAATGGCGCATTCATAGAAACGCCATCTTCTGGCGCTGTACCCAACTCATCCAGGGCCCTGGTGCGGTGGCTCACTGGGTAATAAAGGGGTTAGGGCCAGCTTGGTATTATCAGGTGGCCCTAAGCCCAAAATTCATGGGGTCACGCCAGTATTAGACATGACCGCCATGAATTTCTAGTAAAGTATTTAAAAAAAACACAACACCCAGAATAAAGTCCTTTAATTGAAATAAACACACAATTCTTTATTGTTCTAAATTAAACCATACTTACCATCACGCCCATTCCAGCTGAAGCCAACGATCTCCTGCAATAAAAGAAAAATAATAAACCAACATCATCCTTACCTTTCCATGGTTCCCATGACAGCTTCAGCTCTGCTACATCGAGTTGACTGGCTGGACCGCAGCAGAACGCTGCCATCCAGCCTGTCATCCCGCAGACACTGAGAAGAGCAGGCATGCTTGCGCTCCTCAGTGTCTCTCTGTGACGGCATCCAGATGAGCCGAGGTCATGTCCAATGAACTCGGCTCACCTCATGCACGTCACTGACAGCATGGGAAAATTCTCACGCTGAAGCGCTGAGTGCAGGAGAATTCTCCCACGCTGTCAGTGATGTGCATGAGGTGAGCTCATGTCCAATGAACTCAGCTCACCTCATGCACGTCACTGACAGCGTGGGAAAATTCTCCTGCATTCAGCGCTTCAGTGTGAGAATTCTCCCACGCTGTCAGTGACGTGCATGAGGTGAGCTGAGATCATTGGACATGAACTCACCTCATGCACGTCACTGACAGCGTGGGAAAATTCTCACGCTGAAGCGCTGAGTGCAGGAGAATTTTCCCACGCTGTCAGTGACGTGCATGAGGTGAGCTGAGTTCATTGGACATGAGCTCACCTCATGCACGTCACTGACAGCGTGGGAGAATTCTCCTGCACTCAGCGCTTCAGCGTGAGAATTTTCCCACGCTGTCAGTGACGTGCATGAAGTGAGTTCATGTCCAATGATCTCAGCTCACCTCATGCACGTCACTGACAGCGTGGAAAAATTCTCACACTGAAGCGCTGAGTGCATGAGAATTTTCCCACGCTGTCAGTGACGTGCATGAGGTGAGCCGAGCTCATTGGACATGACCTCGGCTCATCTGGATGCCGTCACAGCGAGACACTGAGGAGCGCAAGCAAGCCTGCTCTTCTCAGTGTCTGCAGGTTGACAGGCTGGATGGCAGCGTTCTGCTGCGGTCCAGCCTGTCATCTCGATGTAGCAGAGCTGGAGCTGTCCTCGGAACCATCGAAAGGTAAGGATGATGTTGGTTTATTATTTTATTTTTATTGCAGGAGATCGTTGGCTTCAGCTGGAATGGGCGTGACGGTAAGTATGGTTTAATTTAGAACAATAAAGAATTGTGTGTTTATTTCAATTAAAGGACTTTATTCTGGGTGTTTGTGTTTTTTTTAACTTTCACTATGGGGTTAGTAATGGGGGTGTCTAATAGACGCCTCTCCATTACTAACCTGGGCTTGATGTCAGCTGGCATTATAAGCTGACATCAACCCCAGCCCTATTACCCCACTGCCACCGCTACAGGGCAGTGGGAAGAGCGAGGCTAAGTGCCAGAATTGGCGCATCCTATGGATGCGCCATTTCTAGGGCGGCTGACGGCTGGTGTTTCTAGCCTGGGAGGGGGCCAATATTCATGGCACCCTTCCTGAGCTATTAATATCAGCCCCCAGCTGTCTGCCTAGCCTTTGCTAGCTATTAAAATAGGGGGGACCGCACGTCATTTTTTTGGGGGGTCCCCCATTTTAATAGCTAGTAAAGGCTAGGTATTCAGCTGGGGGCTGATATGGGTAGCTCCGTGGGTATTACCCCCTTCCCAGGCTTCAAACATCTGCCCCAGTGGTCTGCTAAACCTCCACTAGAGACTAAAATTACGGGGAACCCCACGCTAATTTTTTTTTTAATAAATCCTTTATTTTAACACTAAATGACAAGTACAGTAACCAACACTATCTCTGTACTTATTATATATCTGACTGACATGTTTCTATCTATCTAATCTATGTGTGATGCTCTATCTTTCTGTTCTAAATTGTCGGGTACAGATGCTGAATTGCCGGCCGGCTTTTTTAAAGAGACGGTGCATGAAAACACTAATATTTTTTTTAATAAATCCTTTACACTAAATGACAAGTGCAGTAACCAACACTGTCACTGTGCTTCTTATATGTGTGACTGACATGTTTCTATCTATCTAATCTATGTGTGATGCTCTATTCCTTCTTGTCTAAATTGTCGGGTACCGGTGTATGCCGCTGCTGAATTTGCCGGCCAGATTTTTTAAAGAGAGTGTCTTCTGAGCAGTTTGTCAGCTTTTGGACACCTTTGAAGCTGTTTTCTATGTGTTTTTGTTTGCCTGCCATTGGTTTTAACGGTGTTCGACGGTGTTCTAAGGTGTTCCACGAACAGTTCGACGAACAGTTCCTCGAACATCCCGGTGTTCGACGAACCGAACCGAACCCGAACACTACAGAGGTGGCTCAACACTACCTTTAACCAACACAGGAGAAGAGGAAAATTAACAGGGTGCATATGCAAACAGTACTTTTTGAGCAAGGATTTATAAAACACATTGGATAAACGGAAGAGAGAAGACATTTTTAATTGGAAAACTACAAAGTTGATGATCACAATGATTTTACATTGACAAATGAATTTACTGTAGGTTGTACAGTAGCTTAGCAGTGAGAACCTCCAGTTTTAAATTTTGGTGCATAACCACACTTTGTCACTAACCTCAAAACTTGGCCCATCAGTGAGTTTTCTCTTTGCAAAATAAGTCTGTCTTCCCTGTACTCTTTTCAGGTTTTATCTGATCAAAGTTAGGATAAGCCTTAATTTTTCTATGGATTTACTGGCCTCAGAGGTTTCCAATTCGGCGGTTGAAAATGAACCAAAGAGAGGGTGATACCCAGAACAATGGAGAGGTCTTAAAAGAATAATGATACTGATTGTTTTTAATGAATTTGGCTACAGACAGATATTACACCCAGACAAACTGATGGTCAAAGACATAATACCAAAGAATTTGTTTGCGTGTCTGATTGGCAAAGTCAGTCAGATCATTGGTCTCTGGTGGAAAACAGATGAAAAGGACAAGTCTACATTAATCTTGTTGCAGAAAGCCTTCAAGAATTTGGAAACAAACTGAGTGCCCCACACAATGTGTTTAATGAATAATTTACATAGGATTTGAGATTTAGGCAACCCAGCCAGAGATATAAAATTACACTATTTACTGAATATGTTAAATAGAGATGAGCGTTGTTCTACTCGAACTGTCCGCCAATCTCAAATTCGAGCTGTTTTGGGCGGTGTTCGAGCCGTTCGGCGAACACGAACAATTTGAGAAAAATTGGGCTGTTCGTGGTTATGTTCGATAACTGTTCGTGCACCAAAATCATAACTGGATTTTTTCTCAGTAAAGATGAAAATTAATGTTAATACGCAGTTTGAGTGTACAGCGGGGTGGGGGGAGGGGCAGGGGATGGATCTCTGCAGGAACAATGAAGATCTCCATTTTTTTTTTCTCTTTCCCGCATTTACAGTGGGGAGGTGCAATCTGTCAGCCTATCAGCAGCGCACACACGGAGCGAAGTGCTTTTTTTCACACAAGCAAGGGCATGTGTCATTGGCAGTGTATGTCACATGTCCTTGCCCTATAAGACCAAGCCATTTTCCCCGTCGCCACCATTTTCTCACTGCTGCAGCTGCGTGTTAGACGGCACCGCTGTTGCTGTGTGCGCTATACCTTGTTAATTTCAAGCCAATTTTCGCACAAATCTACAGATAGCTTGGGAGTAGGGAATAGTTGTGATTGCAGTCCTTTTAAGGACTAGGTTACAGCATTTACTACGACTTTTATCAGGCAGGTCTGTGCTCTTAAATAGATAGATTGTGGGAGTAAAGACTAATTGTAATTGGAGTCCTTTTCAGGACTAGGTTACATCAGTTCCTATCAGTTTTTGCCAGGCAGGTCTGTGCCAGTGCTGTGCAAGTTTTTTTCACAGCATTTGGCTGAATCTAGCAAAGCTAATCCTTTTTGGCCTATTGCAGAGTGTGTTAGTCAGTGGAGTAGCCTATCTGTGTTACAAGATATACCACCTGTGTATAGAATACCAATTTTTTTACTGCACCTAGTGAAGTAAAATCTTTTGGGCATAGCATCATTCTATTAGTCCATCTATACTGACCTCCATCAGGTTGCAAATTTAATATAATTTTTTTCTGCATCTACCTCTGAAAAAATATTGGGCTTCAAGCTGTGTGTGGGACTTGTTGTATTAGTCCATCTATACTGACCTCCATCAGGTTGCAAACTGAATATATTTTTTCTGCATCTACCTCTGAAAAAATATTGGGCTTCTAGCTGTGTGTGGGACTTGTTGTATTAGTCCATCTATACAGACCTCCATCAGGTTGCAAACTGAATATATTTTTTTCTGCATCTACCTCTGAAAAAATATTGGGCTTCTAGCTGTGTGTGGGACTTGTTCTATTAATCCATCTATACAGACCTCCATCAGGTTGCAAACTGAATATATTTTTTTCTGCATCTACCTCTGAAAAAATATTGGGCTTCTAGCTGTGTGTGGGACTTGTTCTATTAATCCATCTATACAGACCTCCATCAGGTTGCAAACTGAATATATTTTTTTCTGCATCTACCTCTGAAATAATATTGGGCTTCTAGCTGAGTGTGGGACTTGTTGTATTAGTCCATCTATACTGACCTCCATCAGGTTGCAAACTGAATATATTTTTTTCTGCATCTACCTCTGAAAAAATATTGGGCTTCTAGCTGTGTGTGGGACTTGTTGTATTAATCCATCTATACAGACCTCCATCAGGTTGCAAACTGAATATATTTTTTTCTGCATCTACCTCTGAAAAAATATTTGGCCTTCTAGCAGTGTGTGGGACTTTCTCTATTAGTCCATCTATACTGACCTCCATCAGGTTGCAAATTGAATATAATTTTTTTCTGCATCTAACCCAGCCAATAGTTTTGGCCTAATACCACAGTTTGGCCACTCAGCTCTGCTCGGTTCCCATCCATTGTTTTTTTGTGCAAACAACTCCAGAGTTGTTAATTAGTTAACCACCAAAATGAGTATAAAAAGGCCTGCTGCTGGTGGAAAGGGGAATAGGCGTGTTGGGAAGGGGAAAAAAGGTTGTGTCCGTGGGGTAGGTGTTAAAGCAACAGTAACATCTGCAGAAGAAAGACCATCTTCCAGCCAAACTAAAATGTCTACTTCTTTTAGCGGACAATGTGATAAGATCCCTTTCTTATGGCCACGCCAATCGCTACAAATTCCAGATGAGGCACAAAAACAGCAGGTGCTTCAACGGATATCAAGTGCTCCTTTAAGTGGGCTCTCCTCCACATCAACTTCAACATCACAAATACTCCAGTCCTCAAAGCTGTCACCCCAATCGCACTTGCTTCCTCACAGCTCCCAAATCTCCAGCTGCCCGTCTGAGTATGAGGTAGAACAGATGGTTGAGTCTGCAGAGCTGTTTACTCATACTATAGCCTGGGAATCAGAGGTCGACTCCAGCGCTTCTGTGAATCCAGACGAGGAAATGATCTGCACTGATGCCCAGAATCTTTATGAGTCGGATCCAGGACCAGACGCAGAAGGTTCTGACCATAATGTAGACCCTCATTTCCAAACTGTAACTCCTGTTGCTGGAGACAATGAGGAAGACGATGATAAGACTCAAATACCTGATTGGAGCGACAACTTTAGTTTTTTGTCAGGGCAGGAACAGGTTGGCTCTGAGGACGACGGGTGTGATAACGCACAGGGTGATGATGATGAGGTTGGAGATCCCACTTACTGTCAACCCACAGTCAGCCAAGAGATGAGGTCAGCAGAGGAGGTGGAGGAAGATGCTAGTGACGACGAGGTCAGGTTGCGCCTTCCTGGACAGAGACGTAGTACTGGAAGCACGTCAACAACTGCATCCTCAAACATAACTCTGCCTCTCACCACAAGTCGTGGTGGCTCTTCAGGTCGCATGGGTGCTAAGCCTTGCATAGCCTGGGCATTTTTTCAGATCGATAAAGATGACCCAACTTGTGTTATCTGTAACATTTGTCAGCAAAAGCTAAGTAGAGGCCAAAAAATACATAGTTTGAGTACTTCATGCATGAACCGGCACATGGACATGAAGCATAAGTTGCAGTGGGAAGCTCAGTGTGCTACAATGCGGCCTAGCCGGCCGGGCCAACCACCGTCTGCCATATCTTGTGCATCCGCGGCCTCTTCATCCTCTGTGACTGGGGGGACAGCAGTCACACCTGTTTTGGGGCTCAGACCTTCCACCTCTTTACCCGCAACAGCCAGCGTGATTGGCAGGTCATCATTTTCTTTGGAGGTGGTAACACCAGCTGGTGTTGAGCGCTGTCCGACATCGATAGCACCACCTTTGGATCAAGGCAACCTAACTAGAGATGAGCGTTATTCTACTCGAACTGTTCGCCAATCTCAAATTCGAGCTGTTTTGGGCGGTGTTCGAGCCGTTCGGCGAACACGAACAATTTGAGAAAAATCGGCTGTTCGAGGTTATGTTCGCTAACTGTTCGTGCACCAAAATCAAAACTGGATTTTTTCTCAGTAATGATGAAAATTAATGTTAATACGCAGTTTGAGTGTACAGCGGGGTGGGGGGAGGGGCAGGGGATGGATCTCTGCAGGAACAATGAAGATCTCCATTTTTTTTTCTCTTTCCCGCATTTACAGTGGGGAGGTGCAATCTGTCAGCCTATCAGCAGCGCACACACGGAGCGAAGTGCTTTTTTTCACACAAGCAAGGGCATGTGTCATTGGCAGTGTATGTCACATGTCCTTGCCCTATAAGACCAAGCCATTTTCCCCGTCGCCACCATTTTCTCACTGCTGCAGCTGCGTGTTAGACGGCACCGCTGTTGCTGTGTGCGCTATACCTTGTTAATTTCAAGCCAATTTTCGCACAAATATACAGATAGCTTGGGAGTAGGGAATAGTTGTGATTGCAGTCCTTTTAAGGACTAGGTTACAGCATTTCCTACGACTTTTATCAGGCAGTTCTGTGCTCTTAAATAGATAGGTTGTGGGAGTAAAGACTAACTGTAATTGGAGTCCTTTTCAGGACTAGGTTACATCAGTTTTTCCCAGGCAGGTCTGTGCCAGTGCTGTGCAAGTTTTTTTCACAGCATTTGGCTGAATCTAGCAAAGCTAATCCTTTTTGGCCTATTGCAGAGTGTGTTAGTCAGTGGAGTAGCCTATCTGTGTTGCAAGATATTCCACCTGTGTATAGAATACCAATTTTTTTACTGCACCTAGCGAAGTAAAATCTTTTGGGCATAGCATCATACTATTAGTCCATCTATACTGACCTCCATCAGGTTGCAAACTGAATCTAATTTTTTTCTGCATCTAGCTCTGAAAAAATATTGGGCTTCTAGCTGTGTGTGGGTCTTGTTCTATTAATCCATCTATACTGACCTCCATCAGGTTGCAAACTGAATATAATTTTTTTCTGCATCTAGCTCTGAAAAAATATTGGGCTTCTAGCTGTGTGTGGGTCTTGTTCTATTAATCCATCTATACTGACCTCCATCAGGTTGCAAACTGAATATAATTTTTTTCTGCATCTAGCTCTGAAAAAATATTGGGCTTCTAGCTGTGTGTGGGTCTTGTTCTATTAATCCATCTATACTGACCTCCATCAGGTTGCAAACTGAATATAATTTTTTTCTGCATCTAGCTCTGAAAAAATATTTGGCCTTCTAGCAGTGTGTGGGACTTGTTCTATTAGTCCACCTATACTGACCTCCATCAGGTTGCAAACTGAATATATTTTTTTCTGCATCTACCTCTGAAAAAATATTGGGCTTCTAGCTGTGTGTGGGACTTGTTGTATTAGTCCATCTATACTGACCTCCATCAGGTTGCAAACTGAATATATTTTTTTCTGCATCTACCTCTGAAAAAATATTGGGCTTCTAGCTGTGTGTGGGTCTTGTTCTATTAATCCATCTATACTGACCTCCATCAGGTTGCAAACTGAATATAATTTTTTTCTGCATCTAGCTCTGAAAAAATATTGGGCTTCTAGCTGTGTGTGGGTCTTGTTCTATTAATCCATCTATACTGACCTCCATCAGTTTGCAACTGAATATAATTTTTTTCTGCATCTAGCTCTGAAAAAATATTGGGCTTCTAGCTGTGTGTGGGTCTTGTTCTATTAATCCATCTATACTGACCTCCATCAGGTTGCAAACTGAATATAATTTTTTTCTGCATCTAGCTCTGAAAAAATATTGAGCTTCTAGCTGTGTGTGGGTCTTGTTCTATTAATCCATCTATACTGACCTCCATCAGGTTGTAAACTGAATATAATTTTTTTCTGCATCTAGCTCTGAAAAAATATTGGGCTTCTAGCTGTGTGTGGGTCTTGTTCTATTAATCAATCTATACTGACCTCCATCAGGTTGCAAACTGAATATAATTTTTTTCTGCATCTAGCTCTGAAAAAATATTGGGCTTCTAGCTGTGTGTGGGTCTTGTTCTATTAATCCATCTATACTGACCTCCATCAGGTTGCAAACTGAATATAATTTTTTTCTGCATCTAGCTCTGAAAAAATATTGGGCTTCTAGCTGTGTGTGGGTCTTATTCTATTCATCCATCTATACTGACCTCCATCAGGTTGCAAACTGAATATAATTTTTTTCTGCATCTAGCTCTGAAAAAATATTGGGCTTCTAGCTGTGTGTGGGTCTTGTTCTATTAATCCATCTATACTGACCTCCATCAGGTTGCAAACTGAATACAATTTTTTTCTGCATCTAGCTCTGAAAAAATATTGGGCTTCTAGCTGTGTGTGGGTCTTGTTCTATTAATCCATCTATACTGACCTCCATCAGGTTGCAAACTGAATATAATTTTTTTCTGCATCTAGCTCTGAAAAAATATTGGGCTTCTAGCTGTGTGTGGGTCTTGTTCTATTAATCCATCTATACTGACCTCCATCAGGTTGCAAACTGAATATAATTTTTTTCTGCATCTAGCTCTGAAAAAATATTGGGCTTCTAGCTTTGTGTGGGTCTTGTTCTATTAATCCATCTATACTGACCTCCATCAGGTTGCAAACTGAATATAATTTTTTTCTGCATCTAGCTCTGAAAAAATATTGGGCTTCTAGCTGTGTGTGGGTCTTGTTCTATTAATCCATCTATACTGACCTCCATCAGGTTGCAAACTGAATATAATTTTTTTCTGCATCTAGCTCTGAAAAAATATTTGGCCTTCTAGCAGTGTGTGGGACTTGTTCTATTAGTCCACCTATACTGACCTCCATCAGGTTGCAAACTGAATATATTTTTTTCTGCATCTACCTCTGAAAAAATATTGGGCTTCTAGCAGTGTGTGGGACTTGTTGTATTAGTCCATCTATACTGACCTCCATCAGGTTGCAAACTGAATATATTTTTTTCTGCATCTACCTCTGAAAAAATATTGGGCTTCTAGCTGTGTGTGGGTCTTGTTCTATTAATCCATCTATACTGACCTCCATCAGGTTGCAAACTGAATATAATTTTTTTCTACATCTAGCTCTGAAAAAATATTGGGCTTCTAGCTGTGTGTGGGTCTTGTTCTATTAATCCATCTATACTGACCTCCATCAGGTTGCAAACTGAATATAATTTTTTTCTGCATCTAGCTCTGAAAAAATATTGGGCTTCTAGCTGTGTGTGGGTCTTGTTCTATTCATCCATCTATACTGACCTCCATCAGGTTGCAAACTGAATATAATTTTTTTCTGCATCTAGCTCTGAAAAAATATTGGGCTTCTAGCTGTGTGTGGGTCTTGTTCTATTAATCCATCTATACTGACCTCCATCAGGTTGCAAACTGAATATAATTTTTTTCTGCATCTAGCTCTGAAAAAATATTGGGCTTCTAGCTGTGTGTGGGTCTTGTTCTGTTAATCCATCAATACTGACCTCCATCAGGTTGCAAACTGAATATAATTTTTTTCTGCATCTAGCTCTGAAAAAATATTGGGCTTCTAGCTGTGTGTGGGTCTTGTTCTATTAATCCATCTATACTGACCTCCATCAGGTTGCAAACTGAATATAATTTTTTTCTGCATCTAGCTCTGAAAAAATATTGGGCTTCTAGCTGTGTGTGGGTCTTGTTCTATTAATCCATCTATACTGACCTCCATCAGGTTGCAAACTGAATATAATTTTTTTCTGCATCTAGCTCTGAAAAAATATTGGGCTTCTAGCTGTGTGTGGGTCTTGTTCTATTAATCCATCTATACTGACCTCCATCAGGTTGCAAACTGAATATAATTTTTTTCTGCATCTAGCTCTGAAAAAATATTTGGCCTTCTAGCAGTGTGTGGGACTTGTTCTATTAGTCCACCTATACTGATCTCCATCAGGTTGCAAACTGAATATATTTTTTTCTGCATCTACCTCTGAAAAAATATTGGGCTTCTAGCTGTGTGTGGGACTTGTTGTATTAGTCCATCTATACTGACCTCCATCAGGTTGCAAATTGAATATAATTTTTTTCTGCATCTAACCCAGCCAATAGTTTTGGCCTAATACCACAGTTTGGCCACTCAGCTCTGCTCGGTTACCATCCATTGTTTTTTTGTGCAAACAACTCCAGAGTTGTGAATTAGTTAACCACCAAAATGAGTGGAAAAAGGCCTGCTGCTGGTGGAAAGGGGAATAGGCGTGTTGGGAAGGGGAAAAAAGGTTGTGTCCATGGGGTAGGTGTTAAAGCAACAGTAACATCTGCAGAAGAAAGACCATCTTCCAGCCAAACTAAAATGTCTGCTTCTTTTAGCGGACAATGTGATAAGATCCCTTTCTTACGGCCACGCCAATCGCTACAAATTCCAGATGAGGCACAAAAACAGCAGGTGCTTCAACGGATATCAAGTGCTCCTTTAAGTGGGCTCTCCTCCACATCAACTTCAACATCACAAATACTCCAGTCCTCAAAGGTGTCACCCAAATCGCACTTGCTTCCTCACAGCTCCCAAATCTCCAGCTGCCCGTCTGAGTATGAGGTAGAACAGATGGTTGAGTCTGCAGAGCTGTTTACTCATACTATAGCCTGGGAATCAGAGGTCGACTCCAGCGCTTCTGTGAATCCAGACGAGGAAATGATCTGCACTGATGCCCAGAATCTTTATGAGTCGGATCCAGGACCAGACGCAGAAGGTTCTGACCATAATGTAAACCCTCATTCCCAAACTGTAACTCCTGTTGGTGGAGACAATGAGGAAGACGATGATAAGACTCAAATACCTGATTGGAGCGACAACTTTAGTTTTTTGTCAGGGCAGGAACAGGTTGGCTCTGAGGACGACGGGTGTGATAACACACAGGGTGATGATGATGAGGTTGGAGATCCCACTTACTGTCAACCCACAGTCAGCCAAGAGATGAGGTCAGCAGAGGAGGTGGAGGAAGATGCTAGTGACGACGAGGTCAGGTTGCGCCTTCCTGGACAGAGACGTACTACTGGAAGCACGTCAACAACTGCATCCTCAAACACAACTCTGCCTCTCACCACAAGTCGTGGTGGCTCTTCAGGTCGCATGGGTGCTAAGCCTTGCATAGCCTGGGCATTTTTTCAGATCGATAAAGATGACCCAACTCGTGTTATCTGTAACATTTGTCAACAAAAGCTAAGTAGAGGCCAAAAAATACATAGTTTGAGTACTTCATGCATGAACCGGCACATGGACATGAAGCATAAGTTGCAGTGGGAAGCTCAGTGTGCTACAATGCGGCCTAGCCGGCCGGGCCAACCACCGTCTGCCATATCTTGTGCATCCGCGGCCTCTTCATCCTCTGTGACTGGGGGGACAGCAGTCACACCTGTTTTGGGGCGCAGACCTGCCACCTCTTTACCCGCAACAGCCAGCGTGATTGGCAGGTCATCATTTTCTTTGGAGGTGGGAACACCAGCTGGTGTTGAGCGCTGTCCGACATCGATAGCACCACCTTTGGATCAAGGCAACCTAACATGTCCGCCTGCATCTTCCTCACAGACCGGCAGTTTGCCGGGGACACCCTTATCAACCCCGTCTAAGCACAATAGCCAGCCCTCGGTCCCTCAGATGTGGACAAGTAAAAGACCATTTCCTCCTAGCCATGAGAAAGCTAAGAGGTTGAATTTCACCATCTGCAAGCTCTTGGCTGCAGAAATGCTGCCTTTCCGCCTGGTGGACACAGAGGATTTTCGAGACCTTATGTCCGTCGCAGTGCCCCAGTACCAGATGCCCAGTCGGCACTACTTCTCAAAGAAAGGTGTGCCTGCGCTCCACCAGCATGTGGCACACAACATCACCGCTTCTTTGAGAAACTCTGTGTGTGACAGGTGCATTTCACCACAGACACTTGGACGAGTAGGCATGGACAGGGGCGTTACATGTCGCTGACTGGGCACTGGGTAACTATGGTGACAGCAGGACAAGGGGCTGCTGTCCAAGTCTTGCCGTCCCCACGAGTTGTGCGTCAATCCTCTTTATGTCAAAGTTCCTCCACTGCTTCTGCCTCCTCAACCTCCTCTCGGTCTTCCACCTGCACCCAAAGCCTGTCTGGTCATGCCACAAGCTTTCTAACTGCGCAGAAGGGATCCTGCACACCTCCTTACTATGCTGGCAGTAGGGCTCAACGTCATCAGGCGGTTTTTACATTGAAATGTCTGGGAAATGTGAGTCACACAGCTGAGGAGTTGTGGTCAGCTCTGGAGAACCAATTTCATGAATGGTTGTCTCCACTGGACCTGAAACCAGGGAAGGCCGTGTGCGACAATGCTGCAAACCTGGGTGCGGCCCTTCGCCGGGGCAATGTCACACACGTGCCTTGTATGGCTCACGTGTTGAACCTGGTTGTCCAGCAATTTTTAGCCCACTATCCCAGACTAGATGGCCTTCTGCAGAGGGCACGGTCGCTGTGTGCTCACTTTCGCCGTTCGCATCCCGCAGCTCAGCGACTTACATCTCTACAGAAGTCGTTGGGCCTGCCACTTCACCGGCTAAAATGCGATGTGCCTACCCGGTGGAATTCAACTCTGCACATGTTGCAGCGACTGTGGCAGCACCGACAAGCCCTGGTGCAATACGTTCTGACGTATAGCCTGGGCCAACGAGATCCAGAGGTGGGGCAAATCACGCTGGAGGAGTGGTCTCAGATCAGGGACCTATGCACCCTTCTGCACAGTTTTGAAATGGCGACGAAGATGTTTAGTGCTGACGATGCCATTATCAGCATGACTATTCCGGTGATTTACATGCTGGATCACATGTTAAACAGAATTCGGAGTCAGGTGGTGGCACAAGAGGAGGTGGAGGAAGTAGAGGAGGAGGAGTTGTATGCGGAAGGGCTAACATCTGCAAGGTCCAGACGGTCGGCAGCACCAAGGCGGCAGGCATGTGAGGGTGGGGGAGATGGTTTTACCAGGGCGCATGGTAGCAGCCAAACTAGTGAGGAAGGTGCAGGAGCCCAGGAAGAAGTGGAGGACGAACTGATGGAAGACTCATCAGATGAGGGAGACCTTGATCACATTTCTGTTGTGCGAGGTTGGGGGGAGAGGACAGAGGAAGGAAGCATGATTGTTACCTCGCCACCAACACAACAGGGACTTGGTGCTCCTGGATGCGCAACACACATGAGTGCCTTCTTGCTGCACTACCTGCAACATGACCCTCGAATTGTGAGAATTAGAAATAATCCTGACTACTGGGTTGCCACACTGTTAGATCCCCGGTACAAAAGTAAATTTGCAGAAATTATTCCTGCCATAGAAAGGGATGCACGCATGCAGGAGTATCCGCAGTAGTGTTGAGCCACCCCCGTAGTGTTCGAGTTCGGTTCGGTTCGTCGAACACCCGTGTGTTCGCCGAACTGTTCGTCGAACTGTTCGTCGAACACCTTCGAACACCGTTAAAACCAATGGCAGGCAAACAAAAACACATAGAAACACATAGAAAACACCCTCAAAGGTGTCCAAAAGCTGACAAACTGCTCAGAAGACACAACTAACACATGGAAAAGTGACAAGTACATATAGTCATGCGAAAATAAAAGAGGTGGAGGAGTAAAAGGAGGGGGAGACACAGATATAGGCATGTCATGCCCTTCTAAAATCCAAAAAGTGAGAAGCCGACACGGCCAGTCCGCTCCTGCCCGTGCCACCTCCGTGTCGCCGGGTTTGTGCCAGAGCCGCGGTGAACCCTGATGGCCAGCCCCCCTCTCCCAATACTGGTGCCTGTCCGCTGGTGGGTCGAGCGAGCCCCCCTGTGGTGGAGGCAGCTCTAAGCTTTTTAATTTAAATTGTCTCTCTAATTTGAATGAATACACTTTAAATCCATTTACAAGGATCTATTGGAGGGCAAGTCTCATGCCAGCAGCCGCGTAATTCCAGCTCCAGTAGCGTCCACTAAAGCTGCTGCAGTTAAAAAGCTTTTATAAGGATCGAGCTCGGCTGTCCACCGCAAGGCATCCTACTGCCAGTCCCAGCCCCTATGCCTTGGGGTGCCTCCTGATGCTCTTCACTGAGTATCCCATGGTCCCGAAGCATTTCCTTTGAAAAAATTAAGTGTCTAAACTACAGGTGGTGTAGCTTGCTTAACAGCCGGGATAATCCGCTGACTAGCAGACACTGCTACTAGGCACAAAGTATTTCCTGGGCTAGATGCAGTTAAAAATTTGTAATTAGATACTCTCGTTGGATGCTGAGAAAGCATTCCATAGAGTCTCCTGGCACGCCATATATGATTCTCTTAAAAAGCTTGGGGTAGGGGTCTAGGGGACCCTTTTATAGCCAAAATCACGGCCCTGTATCGCAATACGTCACCTAGGCTGAAGATAAATGGAACTGTAGCACCCTGAGGGCTAGGTTGCTACAGACGTTTTGCCCCTCACCCAGAGGTGTGATATCTCACTCTCAGGTAAGGATGGAGTGTGGATCAGGACCCGACACCTGCATGCATTACACCACATTGCCGTGGGGCAGGGCGACCAATATGCCCCTGAGATGGGCACGACAGTCCCTGTCCCTGGCTGGAGTGGGGGGAGGGAACACTGAGGAAGGGGAACCCTGTAGTGCAGGAGCAGGGAGGAAGCAGTTCCTGGGTGCATTGAGAAGGGAGTATAAAAGGTGGGCACCACCTTAGTTCAGTGCAGAGAAGTCTGAGCAGAAGTGGCTGGGAGCAGGGGCTCTGCATGAGGTCTGCTCCGGAGGCGGGCCTAGTAACAGAGGCCCAGGCCTGGAAGAGGGAGAAGGAAGGAAGAGGAGCGGAGAAGGCTCCAGGAACGAGGAATGAAGGGATCCCAGGGGTGCGGACGGGCGAGTCGCCACCGCACGCCCGAATCCACCTGCGTGGAGGGGTCAGGCCAAAGGGGGAGACCGGTCCCCGAACTAGTGGAGGCAGGAAACGACCCTCAGCTAGAAACCGGAGGCTCTGACATTTTATGTGGCGCAGCCCCTCGCTACACCCGCTAGGAAGGCACCACATAGGGTCAGGGAAACTGGCGCCAAGTTTACCAAGAGGAGGCCCGAGGCAGCCGGACAGAAGTGTTGGTAAGAAAGGCCAGACAAAGGACACACAAAGGGGGTCCTGTGAAGTGCTCCAAAGTTATCTGGGAGTTGTCTGAGCCCCTCACCTGGTGAGCACAGTACGACGTGGGCAGCCGTTACCTGCAGACGTGGTCTGGATAATAAGAACTGTGAGCAAAGGCCCTGGACTGCATCACTGACTCCGTGTCGTTACTGCTGCTGCCCTGCACCATCACCCCCATCCTCCGCATACACTGCCCTGAGGCTATACTCCTCCCGTGGGGAGTTATGCTACGCTCTGCTGCACCCACAACACCAGCCTCAGCGGTCTGCCCTGTAGCGGCGGTTCACTCTGACCGCAATCCACGGGTGGCGTAGTCGGACATTTAAACATCAAAACCACATAAATAGTTCCGCCACTGGTTTGACCGCCCTGAGCCACGGAACCGGGTTGCCGCCACGGAGACTACAACCACCAGCATCCACCAAAAAGGGTCCGGCTCCGGGTGTCCCAAGGCCCAGGGGGTGCGTCAGAACATTTTCATCACCTTTCACAATCACCAATGGGACAAGGCAGGGATGTCCTCTGTCCCCTCTCTTATACATCCTAGTGACGGAGCACCTGCTCTCATCAATTCGCCATAACCCCAATATTAGGTGGATTGAGGTGGGAGGCACCGAGTACAAGTGCTCTCTATTTGCTGATGATGTCCTAGTATATACCACTCAATCACATATATCCATCCATGCTGTTATGGCTGAAATAGATCACTTTGTTACATGGTAAAATTTTAAAATCAATGCAGCGAAGTCTGAGGCCCTCGATGTCTCCCTCCCCAAATCCATATAGGATTCCATCCAGTCCAACTTTCCCTTTGCCTGGCCCTCACAGGGTATAAAATACTTAGGAATTCCTATTCATAGAGACCTCTCCCATCTATGTTATCTTAATTTTGGGCCCTTTATTGAACAATTCCATACAGACCACGGTTGGCAAGTTAGAACTGTAAGATTCACTACGTGAACCGCTGGTGTTTTGTGGAAAAGCACATGTACACCGCGTTCCAAATTATTATGCAAAAAGTGTTTAGGAGTGATAAGGGAAGAATTTGTTTGTCAGTTAAACTCATTGATGGTGATGTGTGTCAGGGCTCTTTATATCACTGTAAGCAATTGCAGACACGTGTGCTAATTAGTTTGGCAGGTGTGTCCAATGAAAGGCAAGACTACTTAAGAAGGCTCTCTCACATTATTAAGCAGCCTACATTTTCTGCCAAAATGGGAAAGAAAAAGGATGTGTCGGCTGCTGAGAAGCAACAAATTGTGGAGTGTTTAGGTCAAGGCATGACTACAATCAACATTGTGCGATGATCAGGATGAAGTGTCTTGGCAATCAAGAAGTATGTAGCTGATTCACAGTACACACGTGTGCGTGCTGATAAGGGCAAATTGAGGACTCTTTCCTACAGGCAATTACGTCAGGTTGAAAGAGCAGCGGCAAAAAAGCCTTGTCATAGCAGCAGACAAGTTTTTGAAGCTGCTTGTGCCTCCAACGTCCCCCGAACAACAAGATGCAGGGTCCTTCAGAGGTTTGCAGCTGTGCATACGCCATCCTGTCGACTTGCTCTATCCACTTCACACAAGCAGAAATGGCTCCAGTGGGCCAAACATTACATGAAGACTGATTTCAAAACTGTTTTGTTCACGGATGAGTGCCGTGCAGCGCTCGATGGTCCAGATGGATGGAGTGGACACCCCACGCAAACACGGCTACAGCGCCAACAATGAGGAGGTGGAGTAATGTTTTGGGCTGGAATCATGGGGAGAGAGATTGTCGGCCCCTTTAGGATCCCTGAAGGCGCTAAAGATGAACTCCATAATGTATGTGGATTTTCTCAAACAGCACTTCCTGCCATGGTTCAAGAAGAAGAACCGTGTATTTCACAGCAAGATCATTTTTCTGCATGATAATGCACCATCTCATGCTGCACATAAAACATCTGCATCTCTGGCTGATATGGGCATAAAAGGGGACAAACTTATGGTGTGACCCCCATGCTCCCCTGACCTCTACCCCATTCAGAACCTTTGGAGCATCATTAAAAGGAGCGTCTATGATGGCGGGAGGCAGTTCACATCTAAGCAACAGCTCTGGGAGGGTATTCTGTCCTCATGCAAAACAATTGAAGCAGAAACCATCCAAAACCTGACAAATTCAATGGACGAGAGAGTTCAGAAGCTCCTTTCGAACAAGGGGTCCTATGTGAAAATGTAACATCACCTAGAATAAAGTTTTGAGTTGAAAACTGTTTGATTTCAGTTTCTAAATACCTGCTAATGCTTATAATTTCAAAAATGACCATTTTTTTGATCTTTATTAAAATGAAAAGGTTGATCGAAAAGTTTGGGGGATCTAAGAGTGTGGCAACCCAGTAGTCATGATTACTTCGAATTCTGACAATATGAGGGTCATGCTGCAGGTAGTGCAGCAAGAAGGCACTTATGTGTCTTGCGCATCTCGGAGCCCCAAAATTATTTTCCGGGCTAGATGCAGCTAAAAATTATTTTTAATTTTAAATCTGGTGGAGCTTATTATAGATGGCCTAATAGGATCAGTGCTGCACACTGCTACAAAGCCCAAATTATTTTCCAGTCAAGATACAGATAAACATGATTAGTAATTTGAAAGCTTAAAACGTTTGGTAGGGTGATTTTAACCAATCATCAAGCTTTTACTCTCCCCAGGATGACACAGGGGTAGAAAAGTCGTTTCGGATCCATGATTTGTTCATCTTTATGAACGTGAGTCTGTCTACATTATCAGTGGAGAGCCGCGTGCGCTTATCTGTCAGCACACCACCAGCAGCGCTGAACACACGTTCAGACAGAACGCTGGCTGCGGGGCATGACAAGATCTCCAAGGCGTAAGTGGCTAGCTCCGGCCAATTATCCAGATTGGAAGCCCAAAAAGAGCAAGGGTCCAGTGACTCAGTGGTGGCTTCAATGTTTACTTGGAGATACTCCTGTACCATCGTCTCTAGGCGTTGACTATGTGTCAGACTTCTTGTCTCCTGTGGCCTTGCAAAGGATGGGCTAAAAAAGTGGTGAAATGATTCCGCAAAATTGATGTTACCAGCAGATACTGTGGTTCTGTTACGGTTTGAGTGCTGAACACTTGACGGTCCCACGGTTGGCAAGTTGGAACTGTGAGATTCACTACGTGCACCACTGGTATTTTGTGGAAAAGCACATGTAAGATTCTGCAACAGTCTCTGCTGATACTCCTGCATGCGTGCATCCCTTTCTATGGCAGGAATAATTTCTGCAAATTTACTTTTGTACCGGGGATCTAACAGTGTGGCAACCCAGTAGTCAGGATTATTTCTAATTCTCACAATTCGAGGGTCATGTTGCAGGTAGTGCAGCAAGAAGGCACTCATGTGTGTTGCGCATCCAGGAGCACCAAGTCCCTGTTGTGTTGGTGGCGAGGTAACAATCATGCTTCCTTCCTCTGTCCTCTCCCCCCAACCTCGCACAACAGAAATGTGATCAAGGTCTCCCTCATCTGATGAGTCTTCCATCAGTTCGTCCTCCACTTCTTCCTGGGCTCCTGCACCTTCCTCACTAGTTTGGCTGCTACCATGCGCCCTGGTAAAACCATCTGCCCCACCCTCACATGCCTGCCGCCTTGGTGCTGCCGACCTTCTGGACCTTGCAGATGTTAGCCCTTCCGCATACAACTCCTCCTCCTCTACTTCCTCCACCTCCTCTTGTGCCACCACCTGACTCCGAATTCTGTTTAACATGTGCTCCAGCATGTAAATCACCGGAATAGTCATGCTGATAATGGCATCGTCAGCACTAAACATCTTCGTCGCCATTTCAAAACTGTGCAGAAGGGTGCATAGGTCCCTGATCTGAGACCACTCCTCCAGCGTGATTTGCCCCACCTCTGAATCTCGTTGGCCCAGGCTATACGTCAGAACGTATTGCACCAGGGCTTGTCGGTGCTGCCACAGTCGCTGCAACATGTGCAGAGTTGAATTCCACCGGGTAGGCACATCGCATTTTAGCCGGTGAAGTGGCAGGCCCAACGACTTCTGTAGAGATGTAAGTCGCTGAGCTGCGGGATGCGAACGGCGGAAGTGAGCACACAGCGACCGTGCCCTCTGCAGAAGGCCATCTAGTCTGGGATAGTGGGCTAAAAATTGCTGGACAACCAGGTTCAACACTTGAGCCATACAAGGCACGTGTGTGACATTGCCCCGGCGAAGGGCCGCACCCAGGTTTGCAGCATTGTCACACACGGCCTTCCCTGGTTTCAGGTCCAGTGGAGACAACCATTCATGAAATTGGTTCTCCAGAGCTGACCACAACTCCTCAGCTGTGTGACTCACCTTTCCCAGACATTTCAATGTAAAAACCGCCTGATGACGTTGAGCCCTACAGCCAGCATAGTAAGGAGGTGTGCAGGATCCCTTCTGCGCAGTTAGAAAGCTTGTGGCATGACCAGACAGGCTTTGGGTGCAGGTGGAAGACCGAGAGGAGGTTGAGGAGGCAGAAGCAGTGGAGGAACTTTGACATAAAGAGGATTGACGCACAACTCGTGGGGACGGCAAGACTTGGACAGCAGCCCTTTGTCCTGCTGTCACCATAGTTACCCAGTGCCCAGTCAGCGACATGTAACGCCCCTGTCCATGCCTACTCGTCCAAGTGTCTGTGGTGAAATGCACCCTGTCACACACAGAGTTTCTCAAAGAAGCGGTGATGTTGTGTGCGACATGCTGATGGAGCGCAGGCACACTTTTCTTTGAGAAGTAGTGCCGACTGGGCATCTGGTACTGGGGCACTGCGACGGACATAAGGTCTCGAAAATCCTCTGTGTCCACCAGGCGGAAAGGCAGCATTTCTGTAGCCAAGAGCTTGCAGATGGTGAAATTCAACCTCTTAGCTTTCTCATGGCTAGGAGGAAATGGTCTTTTACTTGTCCACATCTGAGGGACCGAGGGCTGGCTATTGTGCTTAGACGGGGTTGATAAGGGTGTCCCCGGCAAACTGCTGGTCTGTGAGGAAGATGCAGGCGGACATGTTAGGTTGCCTTCATCCAAAGGTGGTGCTATCGATGTCGGACAGCGCTCAACACCAGCTGGTGTTACCACCTCCAAAGAAAATGATGACCTGCCAATCACGCTGGCTGTTGCGGGTAAAGAGGTGGCAGGTCTGCGCCCCAAAACAGGTGTGACTGCTGTCCCCCCAGTCACAGAGGATGAAGAGGCCGCGGATGCACAAGATATGGCAGACGGTGGTTGGCCCGGCCGGCTAGGCCGCATTGTAGCACACTGAGCTTCCCACTGCAACTTATGCTTCATGTCCATGTGCCGGTTCATGCATGAAGTACTCAAACTATGTATTTTTTGGCCTCTACTTAGCTTTTGCTGACAAATGTTACAGATAACACGAGTTGGGTCATCTTTATCGATCTGAAAAAATGCCCAGGCTATGCAAGGCTTAGCACCCATGCGAACTGAAGAGCCACCACGACTTGTGGTGAGAGGCAGAGTTGTGTTTGAGGATGCAGTTGTTGACGTGCTTCCAGTACTACGTCTCTGTCCAGGAAGGCGCAACCTGACCTCGTCGTCACTAGCATCTTCCTCCACCTCCTCTGCTGACCTCATCTCTTGGCTGACTGTGGGTTGACAGTAAGTGGGATCTCCGACCTCATCATCATCACCCTGTGCGTTATCACACCCGTCGTCCTCAGAGCCAACCTGTTCCTGCCCTGACAAAAAACTAAAGTTGTCGCTCCAATCAGGTATTTGAGTCTTATCATCGTCTTCCTCATTGTCTCCACCAACAGGAGTTACAGTTTGGGAATGAGGGTCTACATTATGGTCAGAACCTTCTGCGTCTGGTCCTGGATCCGACTCATAAAGATTCTGGGCATCAGTGCAGATCATTTCCTCGTCTGGATTCACAGAAGCGCTGGAGTCGACCTCTGATTCCCAGGCTATAGTATGAGTAAACAGCTCTGCAGACTCAACCATCTGTTCTACCTCATACTCAGACGGGCAGCTGGAGATTTGGGAGCTGTGAGGAAGCAAGTGCGATTGGGGTGACACCTTTGAGGACTGGAGTATTTGTGATGTTGAAGTTGATGTGGAGGAGAGCCCACTTAAAGGAGCACTTGATATCCGTTGAAGCACCTGCTGTTTTTGTGCCTCATCTGGAATTTGTAGCGATTGGCGTGGCCGTAAGAAAGGGATCTTATCACATTGTCCGCTAAAAGAAGTAGACATTTTAGTTTGGCTGGAAGATGGTCTTTCTTCTGCAGATGTTACTGTTGCTTTAACACCTACCCCATGGACACAACCTTTTTTCCCCTTCCCAACACGCCTATTCCCCTTTCCACCAGCAGCAGGCCTTTTTCCACTCATTTTGGTGGTTAACTAATTCACAACTCTGGAGTTGTTTGCACAAAAATACAATGGATGGTAACCGAGCAGAGCTGAGTGGCCAAACTGTGGTATTAGGCCAAAACTATTGGCTGGGTTAGATGCAGAAAAAAATTATTTTGAATTTGCAACCTGATGGAGGTCAGTATAGATGGACTAATACAACAAGTCCCACACACAGCTAGAAGCCCAAATATTTTTTCAGAGGTACTGTAGATGCAGATAAAAATTAGTTTTAATTTGCAACCTGATGGAGGTCAGTATAGATGGACTAATAGAGAAAGTCCGACACACTACTAGAAGGCCAAATATTTTTTCAGAGCTAGATGCAGAAAAAAATTATATTCAGTTTGCAACCTGATGGAGGTCAGTATAGATGGATTAATAGAACAAGACCCACACACAGCTAGAAGCCCAATATTTTTTCAGAGGTAGATGCAGAAAAAACTATATTCAGTTTGCAACCTGATGGAGGTCAGTATAGATGGACTAATAGAACAAGTCCCACACACTGCTAGAAGCCCAAATATTTTTTCAGAGGTACTGTAGATGCAGATAAAAATTAGTTTTAATTTGCAACCTGATGGAGGTCAGTATAGATGGACTAATAGAGAAAGTCCGACACACTACTAGAAGGCCAAATATTTTTTCAGAGCTAGATGCAGAAAAAAATTATATTCAGTTTGCAACCTGATGGAGGTCAGTATAGATGGACTAATAGAGAAAGTCAGACACACTACTAGAAGGCCAAATATTTTTTCAGAGGTAGATGCAGAAAAAAATATATTCAGTTTGCAACCTGATGGAGGTCAGTATAGATGGACTAATAGAACAAGTCCCACACACTGCTAGAAGCCCAAATATTTTTTCAGAGGTACTGTAGATGCAGATAAAAATTAGTTTTAATTTGCAACCTGATGGAGGTCAGTATAGATGGACTAATAGAGAAAGTCCGACACACTACTAGAAGGCCAAATATTTTTTCAGAGGTAGATGCAGAAAAAAATATATTCAGTTTGCAACCTGATGGAGGTCAGTATAGATGGATTAATAGAACAAGACCCACACACAGCTAGAAGCCCAATATTTTTTCAGAGGTAGATGCAGAAAAAACTATATTCAGTTTGCAACCTGATGGAGGTCAGTATAGATGGACTAATAGAACAAGTCCCACACACTGCTAGAAGCCCAAATATTTTTTCAGAGGTACTGTAGATGCAGATAAAAATTATTTTTAATTTGCAACCTGATGGAGGTCAGTATAGATGGACTAATAGAGAAAGTCCGACACACTACTAGAAGGCCAAATATTTTTTCAGAGCTAGATGCAGAAAAAAATTATATTCAGTTTGCAACCTGATGGAGGTCAGTATAGATGGACTAATAGAGAAAGTCCGACACACTACTAGAAGGCCAAATATTTTTTCAGAGGTAGATGCAGAAAAAAATATATTCAGTTTGCAACCTGATGGAGGTCAGTATAGATGGACTAATAGAACAAGTCCCACACACTGCTAGAAGCCCAAATATTTTTTCAGAGGTACTGTAGATGCAGATAAAAATTAGTTTTAATTTGCAACCTGATGGAGGTCAGTATAGATGGACTAATAGAGAAAGTCCGACACACTACTAGAAGGCCAAATATTTTTTCAGAGGTAGATGCAGAAAAAAATATATTCAGTTTGCAACCTGATGGAGGTCTGTATAGATGGATTAATAGAACAAGACCCACACACAGCTAGAAGCCCAATATTTTTTCAGAGGTAGATGCAGAATAAAATATATTCAGTTTGCAACCTGATGGAGGTCAGTATAGATGGACTAATAGAGAAAGTCCGACACACTACTAGAAGGCCAAATATTTTTTCAGAGGTACATGCAGAAAAAAATATATTCAGTTTGCAACCTGATGGAGGTCAGTATAGATGGACTAATAGAGAAAGTCCGACACACTACTAGAAGGCCAAATATTTTTTCAGAGGTAGATGCAGAAAAAAATATATTCAGTTTGCAACCTGATGGAGGTCAGTATAGATGGATTAATAGAACAAGACCCACACACAGCTAGAAGCCCAATATTTTTTCAGAGGTAGATGCAGAAAAAAATATATTCCGTTTGCAACTTGATGGAGGTCAGTATACATGGACTAATAGAGAAAGTCCGACACACTACTAGAAGGCCAAATATGTTTTCAGAGGTAGATGCAGAAAAAAATATATTCAGTTTGCAACCTGATGGAGGTCAGTATAGATGGATTAATAGAACAAGACCCACACACAGCTAGAAGCCCAATATTTTTTCAGAGGTAGATGCAGAAAAAAATATATTCAGTTTGCAACCTGATGGAGGTCAGTATAGATGGACTAATAGAGAAAGTCCGACACACTACTAGAAGGCCAAATATTTTTTCAGAGGTAGATGCAGAAAAAAATATATTCAGTTTGCAACCTGATGGAGGTCAGTATAGATGGATTAATAGAACAAGACCCACACACAGCTAGAAGCCCAATATTTTTTCAGAGGTAGATGCAGAAAAAAATATATTCCGTTTGCAACCTGATGGAGGTCAGTATACATGGACTAATAGAGAAAGTCCGACACACTACTAGAAGGCCAAATATTTTTTCAGAGGTAGATGCAGAAAAAAATATATTCAGTTTGCAACCTGATGGAGGTCAGTATAGATGGATTAATAGAACAAGACCCACACACAGCTAGAAGCCCAATATTTTTTCAGAGGTAGATGCAGAAAAAAATATATTCAGTTTGCAACCTGATGGAGGTCAGTATAGATGGACTAATAGAACAAGTCCGACACACTGCTAGAAGCCCAAATATTTTTTCAGAGGTACTGTAGATGCAGATAAAAATTAGTTTTAATTTGCAACCTGATGGAGGTCAGTATAGATGGACTAATGGAGAAAGTCTGACACACTACTAGAAAGCCAAATATTTTTTCAGAGGTAGATGCAGAATAAAATATATTCAGTTTGCAACCTGATGGAGGTCAGTATAGATGGATTAATAGAACAAGACCCACACACAGCTAGAAGCCCAATATTTTTTCAGAGGTAGATGCAGAAAAAACTATATTCAGTTTGCAACCTGATGGAGGTCAGTATAGATGGACTAATAGAACAAGTCCCACACACTGCTAGAAGCCCAAATATTTTTTCAGAGGTACTGTAGATGCAGATAAAAATTATTTTTAATTTGCAACCTGATGGAGGTCAGTATAGATGGACTAATAGAGAAAGTCCGACACACTACTAGAAGGCCAAATATTTTTTCAGAGCTAGATGCAGAAAAAAATTATATTCAGTTTGCAACCTGATGGAGGTCAGTATAGATGGACTAATAGAGAAAGTCCGACACACTACTAGAAGGCCAAATATTTTTTCAGAGGTAGATGCAGAAAAAAATATATTCAGTTTGCAACCTGATGGAGGTCAGTCTAGATGGACTAATAGAACAAGTCCCACACACTGCTAGAAGCCCAAATATTTTTTCAGAGGTACTGTAGATGCAGATAAAAATTAGTTTTAATTTGCAACCTGATGGAGGTCAGTATAGATGGACTAATAGAGAAAGTCCGACACACTACTAGAAGGCCAAATATTTTTTCAGAGGTAGATGCAGAAAAAAATATATTCAGTTTGCAACCTGATGGAGGTCAGTATAGATGGACTAATAGAACAAGTCCCACACACTGCTAGAAGCCCAAATATTTTTTCAGAGGTACTGTAGATGCAGATAAAAATTAGTTTTAATTTGCAACCTGATGGAGGTCAGTATAGATGGACTAATAGAGAAAGTCCGACACACTACTAGAAGGCCAAATATTTTTTCAGAGGTAGATGCAGAAAAAAATATATTCAGTTTGCAACCTGATGGAGGTCAGTATAGATGGACTAATAGAGAAAGTCCGACACACTACTAGAAGGCCAAATATTTTTTCAGAGGTAGATGCAGAAAAAAATATATTCAGTTTGCAACTTGATGGAGGTCAGTATAGATGGATTAATAGAACAAGACCCACACACAGCTAGAAGCCCAATATTTTTTCAGAGGTAGATGCAGAAAAAAATATATTCCGTTTGCAACCTGATGGAGGTCAGTATACATGGACTAATAGAGAAAGTCCGACACACTACTAGAAGGCCAAATATTTTTTCAGAGGTAGATGCAGAAAAAAATATATTCAGTTTGCAACCTGATGGAGGTCAGTATAGATGGATTAATAGAACAAGACCCACACACAGCTAGAAGCCCAATATTTTTTCAGAGGTAGATGCAGAAAAAAATATATTCAGTTTGCAACCTGATGGAGGTCAGTATAGATGGACTAATAGAGAAAGTCCGACACACTACTAGAAGGCCAAATATTTTTTCAGAGGTAGATGCAGAAAAAAATATATTCAGTTTGCAACCTGATGGAGGTCAGTATAGATGGATTAATAGAACAAGACCCACACACAGCTAGAAGCCCAATATTTTTTCAGAGGTAGATGCAGAAAAAAATATATTCCGTTTGCAACTTGATGGAGGTCAGTATACATGGACTAATAGAGAAAGTCCGACACACTACTAGAAGGCCAAATATTTTTTCAGAGGTAGATGCAGAAAAAAATATATTCAGTTTGCAACCTGATGGAGGTCAGTATAGATGGATTAATAGAACAAGACCCACACATAGCTAGAAGCCCAATATTTTTTCAGAGGTAGATGCAGAAAAAAATATATTCAGTTTGCAACCTGATGGAGGTCAGTATAGATGGACTAATAGAGAAAGTCCGACACACTACTAGAAGGCCAAATATTTTTTCAGAGGTAGATGCAGAAAAAAATATATTCAGTTTGCAACCTGATGGAGGTCAGTATAGATGGATTAATAGAACAAGACCCACACACAGCTAGAAGCCCAATATTTTTTCAGAGGTAGATGCAGAAAAAAATATATTCCGTTTGCAAC
Source organism: Phyllobates terribilis (assembly GCF_046119375.1). Taxonomy (NCBI): domain Eukaryota; kingdom Metazoa; phylum Chordata; class Amphibia; order Anura; family Dendrobatidae; genus Phyllobates; species Phyllobates terribilis. Next base: position 293,076,209 of record NW_027362769.1, read on the forward strand.
CTGATGGAGGTCAGTATACATGGACTAATAGAGAAAGTCCGACACACTACTAGAAGGCCAAATATTTTTTCAGAGGTAGATGCAGAAAAAAATATATTCAGTTTGCAACCTGATGGAGGTCAGTATAGATGGATTAATAGAACAAGACCCACACACAGCTAGAAGCCCAATATTTTTTCAGAGGTAGATGCAGAAAAAAATATATTCCGTTTGCAACCTGATGGAGGTCAGTATACATGGACTAATAGAGAAAGTCCGACACACTACTAGAAGGCCAAATATTTTTTCAGAGGTAGATGCAGAAAAAAATATATTCAGTTTGCAACCTGATGGAGGTCAGTATAGATGGATTAATAGAACAAGACCCACACACAGCTAGAAGCCCAATATTTTTTCAGAGGTAGATGCAGAAAAAAATATATTCAGTTTGCAACCTGATGGAGGTCAGTATAGATGGACTAATAGAGAAAGTCCGACACACTACTAGAAGGCCAAATATTTTTTCAGAGGTAGATGCAGAAAAAAATATATTCAGTTTGCAACCTGATGGAGGTCAGTATAGATGGATTTATAGAACAAGACCCACACACAGCTAGAAGCCCAATATTTTTTCAGAGGTAGATGCAGAAAAAAATATATTCCGTTTGCAACTTGATGGAGGTCAGTATACATGGACTAATAGAGAAAGTCCGACACACTACTAGAAGGCCAAATATTTTTTCAGAGGTAGATGCAGAAAAAAATATATTCAGTTTGCAACCTGATGGAGGTCAGTATAGATGGATTAATAGAACAAGACCCACACATAGCTAGAAGCCCAATATTTTTTCAGAGGTAGATGCAGAAAAAAATATATTCAGTTTGCAACCTGATGGAGGTCAGTATAGATGGACTAATAGAGAAAGTCCGACACACTACTAGAAGGCCAAATATTTTTTCAGAGGTAGATGCAGAAAAAAATATATTCAGTTTGCAACCTGATGGAGGTCAGTATAGATGGATTAATAGAACAAGACCCACACACAGCTAGAAGCCCAATATTTTTTCAGAGGTAGATGCAGAAAAAAATATATTCCGTTTGCAACCTGATGGAGGTCAGTATACATGGACTAATAGAGAAAGTCCGACACACTACTAGAAGGCCAAATATTTTTTCAGAGGTAGATGCAGAAAAAAATATATTCAGTTTGCAACCTGATGGAGGTCAGTATAGATGGATTAATAGAACAAGACCCACACACAGCTAGAAGCCCAATATTTTTTCAGAGGTAGATGCAGAAAAAAATATATTCAGTTTGCAACCTGATGGAGGTCAGTATAGATGGACTAATAGAACAAGTCCGACACACTGCTAGAAGCCCAAATATTTTTTCAGAGGTACTGTAGATGCAGATAAAAATTAGTTTTAATTTGCAACCTGATGGAGGTCAGTATAGATGGACTAATAGAGAAAGTCCGACACACTACTAGAAGGCCAAATATTTTTTCAGAGGTAGATGCAGAAAAAAATATATTCAGTTTGCAACCTGATGGAGTTCAGTATACATGGATTAATAGAACAAGACCCACACACAGTTGGAAGCCCAATATTTTTTCAGAGGTAGATGCAGAAAAAACTATATTCAGTTTGCAACCTGATGGAGTTCAGTATAGATGGACTAATATAGAAAGTCCGACACACTACTAGAAGGCCAAATATTTTTTCAGAGGTAGATGCAGAAAAAAATATATTCAGTTTGCAACCTGATGGAGGTCAGTATAGATGGACTAATAGAACAAGTCCCACACACTGCTAGAAGCCCAAATATTTTTTCAGAGGTACTGTAGATGCAGATAAAAATTAGTTTTAATTTGCAACCTGATGGAGGTCAGTATAGATGGACTAATAGAGAAAGTCCGACACACTACTAGAAGGCCAAATATTTTTTCATTGGTAGATGCAGAAAAAAATATATTCAGTTTGCAACCTGATGGAGGTCTGTATAGATGGATTAATAGAACAAGACCCACACACAGCTAGAAGCCCAATATTTTTTCAGAGGTAGATGCAGAAAAAAATATATTCAGTTTGCAACCTGATGGAGGTCAGTATAGATGGACTAATAGAGAAAGTCCGACACACTACTAGAAGGCCAAATATTTTTTCAGAGGTAGATGCAGAAAAAAATATATTCAGTTTGCAACCTGATGGAGGTCAGTATAGATGGACTAATAGAGAAAGTCCGACACACTACTAGAAGGCCAAATTTTTTTCAGAGGCTAATGCAGAAAAAAATATATTCAGTTTGCAACCTGATGGAGGTCAGTATAGATGGATTAATAGAACAAGACCCACACACAGCTAGAAGCCCAATATTTTTTCAGAGGTAGATGCAGAAAAAAATATATTCCGTTTGCAACCTGATGGAGGTCAGTATACATGGACTAATAGAGAAAGTCCGACACACTACTAGAAGGCCAAATATTTTTTCAGAGGTAGATGCAGAAAAAAATATATTCAGTTTGCAACCTGATGGAGGTCAGTATAGATGGATTAATAGAACAAGACCCACACACAGCTAGAAGCCCAATATTTTTTCAGAGGTAGATGCAGAAAAAAATATATTCAGTTTGCAACCTGATGGAGGTCAGTATAGATGGACTAATAGAGAAAGTCCGACACACTACTAGAAGGCCAAATATTTTTTCAGAGGTAGATGCAGAAAAAAATATATTCAGTTTGCAACCTGATGGAGGTCAGTATAGATGGATTAATAGAACAAGACCCACACACAGCTGGAAGCCCAATATTTTTTCAGAGGTAGATGCAGAAAAAAATATATTCCGTTTGCAACCTGATGGAGGTCAGTATACATGGACTAATAGAGAAAGTCCGACACACTACTAGAAGGCCAAATATTTTTTCAGAGGTAGATGCAGAAAAAAATATATTCAGTTTGCAACCTGATGGAGGTCAGTATAGATGGATTAATAGAACAAGACCCACACACAGCTAGAAGCCCAATATTTTTTCAGAGGTAGATGCAGAAAAAAATATATTCAGTTTGCAACCTGATGGAGGTCAGTATAGATGGACTAATAGAACAAGTCCGACACACTGCTAGAAGCCCAAATATTTTTTCAGAGGTACTGTAGATGCAGATAAAAATTAGTTTTAATTTGCAACCTGATGGAGGTCAGTATAGATGGACTAATAGAGAAAGTCCGACACACTACTAGAAGGCCAAATATTTTTTCAGAGGTAGATGCAGAAAAAAATATATTCAGTTTGCAACCTGATGGAGGTCAGTATAGATGGACTAATAGAGAAAGTCCGACACACTACTAGAAGGCCAAATTTTTTTCAGAGGTAGATGCAGAAAAAAATATATTCAGTTTGCAACCTGATGGAGGTCAGTATAGATGGATTAATAGAACAAGACCCACACACAGCTAGAAGCCCAATATTTTTTCAGAGGTAGATGCAGAAAAAAATATATTCCGTTTGCAACCTGATGGAGGTCAGTATACATGGACTAATAGAGAAAGTCCGACACACTACTAGAAGGCCAAATATTTTTTCAGAGGTAGATGCAGAAAAAAATATATTCAGTTTGCAACCTGATGGAGGTCAGTATAGATGGATTAATAGAACAAGACCCACACACAGCTAGAAGCCCAATATTTTTTCAGAGGTAGATGCAGAAAAAAATATATTCAGTTTGCAACCTGATGGAGGTCAGTATAGATGGACTAATAGAGAAAGTCCGACACACTACTAGAAGGCCAAATATTTTTTCAGAGGTAGATGCAGAAAAAAATATATTCAGTTTGCAACCTGATGGAGGTCAGTATAGATGGATTAATAGAACAAGACCCACACACAGCTGGAAGCCCAATATTTTTTCAGAGGTAGATGCAGAAAAAAATATATTCCGTTTGCAACCTGATGGAGGTCAGTATACATGGACTAATAGAGAAAGTCCGACACACTACTAGAAGGCCAAATATTTTTTCAGAGGTAGATGCAGAAAAAAATATATTCAGTTTGCAACCTGATGGAGGTCAGTATAGATGGATTAATAGAACAAGACCCACACACAGCTAGAAGCCCAATATTTTTTCAGAGGTAGATGCAGAAAAAAATATATTCAGTTTGCAACCTGATGGAGGTCAGTATAGATGGACTAATAGAGAAAGTCCGACACACTACTAGAAGGCCAAATATTTTTTCAGAGGTAGATGCAGAAAAAAATATATTCAGTTTGCAACCTGATGGAGGTCAGTATAGATGGATTAATAGAACAAGACCCACACACAGCTGGAAGCCCAATATTTTTTCAGAGGTAGATGCAGAAAAAAATATATTCCGTTTGCAACCTGATGGAGGTCAGTATACATGGACTAATAGAGAAAGTCCGACACACTACTAGAAGGCCAAATATTTTTTCAGAGGTAGATGCAGAAAAAAATATATTCAGTTTGCAACCTGATGGAGGTCAGTATAGATGGATTAATAGAACAAGACCCACACACAGCTAGAAGCCCAATATTTTTTCAGAGGTAGATGCAGAAAAAAATATATTCAGTTTGCAACCTGATGGAGGTCAGTATAGATGGACTAATAGAACAAGTCCGACACACTGCTAGAAGCCCAAATATTTTTTCAGAGGTACTGTAGATGCAGATAAAAATTAGTTTTAATTTGCAACCTGATGGAGGTCAGTATAGATGGACTAATAGAGAAAGTCCGACACACTACTAGAAGGCCAAATATTTTTTCAGAGCTAGATGCAGAAAAAAATTATATTCAGTTTGCAACCTGATGGAGGTCAGTATAGATGGACTAATAGAGAAAGTCCGACACACTACTAGAAGGCCAAATATTTTTTCAGATGTAGATGCAGAAAAAAATATATTCAGTTTGCAACCTGATGGAGGTCAGTATAGATGGACTAATACAACAAGTCCCGCACACAGATAGAAGCCCAAATATTTTTTCAGAGGTACTGTAGATGCAGATAAAAATTATTTTTAATTTGCAACCTGATGGAGGTCAGTATAGATGGACTAATAGAGAAAGTCCGACACACTACTAGAAGGCCAAATATTTTTTCAGAGCTAGATGCAGAAAAAAATTATATTCAGTTTGCAACCAGATGGAGGTCAGTATAGATGGACTAATAGAGAAAGTCCGACACACTACTAGAAGGCCAAATATTTTTTCAGAGGTAGATGCAGAAAAAAATATATTCAGTTTGCAACCTGATGGAGGTCAGTATAGATGGACTAATACAACAAGTCCCGCACACAGCTAGAAGCCCAAATATTTTTTCAGAGGTACTGTAGATGCAGATAAAAATTATTTTTAATTTGCAACCTGATGGAGGTCAGTATAGATGGACTAATAGAGAAAGTCCGACACACTACTAGAAGGCCAAATATTTTTTCAGAGCTAGATGCAGAAAAAAATTATATTCAGTTTGCAACCTGATGGAGGTCAGTATAGATGGATTAATAGAACAAGACCCACACACAGCTAGAAGCCCAATATTTTTTCAGAGGTAGATGCAGAAAAAAATATATTCAGTTTCCAACCTGATGGAGGTCAGTATAGATGGACTAATAGAACAAGTCCCACACACTGCTAGAAGCCCAAATATTTTTTCAGAGGTACTGTAGATGCAGATAAAAATTAGTTTTAATTTGCAACCTGATGGAGGTCAGTATAGATGGACTAATAGAATGATGCTATGCCCAAAAGATTTTACTTCACTAGGTGCAGTAAAAAATTGGTATTCTATACTCAGGTGGTATATCTTGCAACACAGATAGGCTACTCCACTGACTAACACACTCTGCAATAGGCCAAAAAGGATTAGCTTTGCTAGATTCAGCCAAATGCTGTGAAAAAAACTTGCACAGCACTAGCACAGACCTGCCTGGCAAAAATTGATAGGAACTCATGTAACCTAGTCCTGAAAAGGACTCCAATTACAATTAGTCTTTACTCCCACAACCTATCTATTTAAGAGCACAGACCTCCCTGATAAAAGTCGTAGGAAATCCTGTAACCTAGTCCTTAAAAGGACTGCAATCACAACTATTCCCTACTCCCAAGCTATCTGTATATTTGTGCGAAAATTGGCTTGAAATTAACAAGGTATAGCGCACACAGCAACAGCGGTGCCGTCTAACACGCAGCTGCAGCAGTGAGAAAATGGTGGCGACGGGGAAAATGGCTTGGTCTTATAGGGCAAGGACATGTGACATACACTGCCAATGACACATGCCCTTGCTTGTGTGAAAAATAGCACTTCGCTCCGTGTGTGCGCTGCTGATAGGCTGACAGATTGCACCTCCCCACTGTAAATGCGGGAAAGAGAAAAAAAAATGGAGATCTTCATTGTTCCTGCAGAGATCCATCCCCTGCCCCTCCCCCCACCCCGCTGTACACTCAAACTGAGTATTAACATTAATTTTCATCATTACTGAGAAAAAATCCAGTTATGATTTTGGTGCACGAACAGTTATCGAACATAACCTCGAACAGCCGAATTTTTCTCAAATTGTTCGTGTTCGCCGAACGGCTCGAAAACCGCCCAAAACAGCTCGAATTTGAGATTGGCGAACAGTTCGAGTAGAACAACGCTCATCTCTAATCAGCAGAGACTGTTGCAGAATCTTACATGTGCTTTTCCACAAAATACCAGTGGTGCACGTAGTGAATCTCACAGTTCCAACTTGTCAACCGTGGGACCGTCAAGTGTTCAGCACTCAAACCGTAACAGAACCACAGTATCTGCTGGTAACATCAATTTTGCGGAATCATTTCACCACTTTTTTTAGCCCATCCTTTGCAAGGCCACAGGAGACAAGAAGTCTGACACATAGTCAACGCCTAGAGACGATGGTACAGGAGTATCTCCAAGTAAACATTGAAGCCACGACTGTGTCTCTGGACCCTTGCTCTTTTTGGGCTTCCAATCTGGATAAATGGCCGGAGCTAGCCACTTACGCCTTGGAGATCTTGTCATGCCCCGCAGCCAGCGTTCTGTCTGAACGTGTGTTCAGCGCTGCTGGTGGTGTGCTGACAGATAAGCGCACGCGGCTCTCCATTGATAATGTAGACAGACTCACGTTCATAAAGATGAACAAATCATGGATCCGAAATGACTTTTCTACCCCTGTGTCATCCTGGGGAGAGTAAAAGCATGATGATTGGTTAAAATCACCCTACCAACCGTTTTAAGCTTTCAAATTACTAATCATGTTTATCTGTATCTTGGCTGGAAAATAATTTGGGCTTTGTAGCAGTGTGCAGCACTGATTCTATTAGGCCATCTATAATAAGCTCCACCAGATTTAAAATTACTAATCATGTTTATCTGTATCTTGACTGGAAAATAATTTGGGCTTTGTAGCAGTGTGCAGCACTGATCCTATTAGGCCATCTATACTAAAGCTTCACCAGATTTAAAATTAATAATAATTTTTAGCTGCATCTAGCCCGGAAAATAATTTTGGGGCTCCGAGATGCGCAAGACACATAAGTGCCTTCTTGCTGCACTACCTGCAGCATGACCCTCATATTGTCAGAATTCGAAGTAATCATGACTACTGGGTTGCCACACTCTTAGATCCCCCAAACTTTGCGATCAACCTTTTCATTTTAATAAAGACCAAAAAAATGGTCATTTTTGAAATTATAAGCATTAGCAGGTTGTTTCAAACTGAAATCAAACAGTTTTCAACTCAAAACTTTATTCTAGGAGATGTTACATTTTCACATAGGACCCCTTGTTCGAAAGGAGCTTCTGAACTCTCTCGTCCATTGAATTTGTCAAGTTTTGGATGGTTTCTGCTTCAATTGTTTTGCATGAGGACAGAATACCCTCCCAGAGCTGTTGCTTAGATGTGAACTGCCTCCCGCCATCATAGACACTCCTTTTAATGATGCTCCAAAGGTTCTGAATGGGGTAGAGGTCAGGGGAGCATGGGGGTCACACCATAAGTTTGTCCCCTTTTATGCCCATATCAGCCAGAGATGCAGATGTTTTATGTGCAGCATGAGATGGTGCATTATCATGCAGAAAAATGATCTTGCTGTGAAATACACGGTTCTTCTTCTTGAACCATGGCAGGAAGTGCTGTTTGAGAAAATCCACATACATTATGGAGTTCATCTTTAGCAACTTCAGGGATCCTAAAGGGGCCGACAATCTCTCTCCCCATGATTCCAGCCCAAAACATTACTCCACCTCCTCCTTGTTGGCGCTGTAGCCGTGTTTGCGTGGGGTGTCCATCAACCAGCCATCCTCCACTCCATCCATCTGGACCATCGAGCGCTGCTCGGTACTCATCCGTGAACAAAACAGTTTTGAAATCAGTCTTCATGTAATGTTTGGCCCACTGGAGCCGTTTCTGCTTGTGTGAAGTGGATAGAGGAGGTCGACAGGATGGCGTATGCACAGCTGCAAACCTCTGAAGGACCCTGCATCTTGTTGTTCGGGGGACGTTGGAGGCACAAGCAGCTTCAAAAACTTGTCTGCTGCTATGACAAGGCTTTTTTGCCGCTGCTCTTTCAACCTGACGTAATTGCCTGTAGGAAAGAGTCCTCAATTTGCCCTTATCAGCACGCACACGTGTGTACTGTGAATCAGCTACATACTTCTTGATTGCCAAGACACTTCATCCTGATCATCGCACAATGTTGATTGTAGTCATGCCTTGACCTAAACACTCCACAATTTGTTGCTTCTCAGCAGCCGACACATCCTTTTTCTTTCCCATTTTGGCAGAAAATGTAGGCTGCTTAATAATGTGAGACAGCCTTCTTAAGTAGTCTTGCCTTTCATTGGACACACCTGCCAAACTAATTAGCACAGGTGTCTGCAATTGCTTACAGTGATATAAAGAGCCCTGACACACATCACCATCAATGAGTTTAACTGACAAACAATCAAATTCTTCCCTTATCACTCCTAAACACTTTTTGCATAATAATTTGGAACACAGTGTACATGTGCTTTTCCACAAAACACCAGTGGTTCACGTAGTGAATCTTACAGTTCTAACTTGCCAACCGTGGTCTGTATGGAGTTGTTCAATAAAGGGCCCAAAATTAAGATAACATAGATGGGAGAGGTCTCTATGAATAGGAATTCCTAAGTATTTGATACCCTGTGAGGGCCAGGAAAAGGGAAAGTTGGACTGGATGGAATCCTATATGGATTTGGGGAGGGAGACATCGACGGCCTCAGACTTCGCTGCATTGATTTTAAAATTTGACCATGTAACAAAGTGATCTATTTCAGCCATAACACCATGGATGGATATATGTGATTGAGTGATATATACTAGGACATCATCAGCAAATAGAGAGCACTTGTACTCGGTGCCTCCCACCTCAATCCACCTAATATTGGGGTTATGGCGAATTGATGAGAGCAGGTGCTCCGTCACTAGGATGTATAAGAGAGGGGACAGAGAACATCCGTGCCTCGTCCCATTGGTGATTGTGAAAGGTGATGAAAATGTTCTGACGCGCCCCCTGGGCCTTGGGACACCCGGAGCCGGACCCTTTTTGGTGGATGCTGGTGGTTGTAGTCTTCGTGGCGGCGACCCGGTTCCGTGGCTCAGGGCGGTCAAACCAGTGGCGGAACTATTTATGTGGTTTTGATGTTTAAATGTCCGACTACGCCACCCGTGGATTGCGGTCAGAGTGAACCGCCGCTCCAGGGCAGACCGCTGAGGCTGGTGTTGTGGGTGCAGCAGAGCGTAGCATAACTCCCCACGGGAGGAGTATAGCCTCAGGGCAGTGTATGCGGAGGATGGGGGTGATGGTGCAGGGCAGCAGCAGTAATGACACGGAGTCAGTGATGCAGTCCAGGGCCTTTACTCACAGTTCTTATTATCCAGACCACATCTGCAGGTAACGGCTGCCCACGTCGTACTGTGCTCACCAGGTGAGGGGCTCAGACAACTCCCAGATAACTTTGGAGTGCTTCACAGGACCCCCTTTGTGTGTCCTTTGTCTGGCCTTTCTTACCAACCCTTCTGTCCGGCTGCCTCGGGCCTCCTCTTGGTAAACTTGGCGCCAGTTTCCCTGACCCTATGTGGTGCCTTCCTAGCCGGTGTAGCGAGGGGCTGTGCCACATAAAATGTCACAGCCTCCTGTTTCTAGCTGAGGGTCGTTTCCTGCCTCCACTAGTTTCGGGGACCGGTCTCCCCCTTTGGCCTGACCCCTCCACGCAGGTGGATTCGGGCGTGCGGTGGCGACTCGCCCGTCCGCACCCCTGAGATCCCTTCGTTCCTCGTTCCTGGAGCCTTCTCCGCTCCTCTTCCTTCCTTCTCCCTCTTCCAGGCCTGGGCCTCTGTTACTAGGCCCGCCTCCGGAGCAGAGCTCATGCAGAGCCCCTGCTCCCTGCCACTTCTGCTCAGACTTCTCTGCACTGAACTAAGATGGTGCCCACCTTTTATACTCCCTTCTCAATGCACCCAGGAACTGCTTCCTCCCTGCTCCTGCACTACAGGGTTCCCCTTCCTCAGTGTTCCCTCCCCCCACTCCAGCCAGGGACAGGGACTGTCGTGCCCATCTCAGGGGCATATTGGTCGCCCTGCCCCACGGCAATGTGGTGTAATGCATGCAGGTGTCGGGTCCTGATCCACACTACATCCTTACCTGAGAGTGAGATATCACACCTCTGGGTGAGGTGCAATACCTCTGTAGCAACCGAGCCCTCAGGGTGCTACAGTTCCATTTATCTTCAGCCTAGGTGACGTATTGCGATACAGGGCCGTGATTTTGGCTATAAAAGGGTCCCCTAGTCCCCTACCCCAAGCTTTTTAAGAGAATCATATATGGCGTGCCAGGAGACTCTATGGAATGCTTTCTCAGCATCCAACGAGAGTATCTAATTACAAATTTTTAACTGCATCTAGCCCAGGAAATACTTTGTGCCTAGTAGCAGGGTCTGCTAGTCAGTGGATTATCCCGGCTGTTAAGCAAGCTACACCACCTGTAGTTTGGACACTTCATTTTTTCAAAGGAAATGCTTCGGGACCACGGGATACTCAGTGAAGATCATCAGGAGGCACCCCAAGGCATAGGGGCTCGGACTGGCAGTAGGATGCCTTGCGGTGGACAGCCGAGCTCCATCCTTATAAAAGCTTTTTAACTGCAGCAGCTTTAGTGGACGCTACTGGAGCTGGAATTACGCGCCTGCTGGCATGAGACTTGCCCTCCAATAGATCCTTGTAAATGGATTTAAAGTGTATTTATTCAAATTAGAGAGACAATTTAAATTAAAAATCTTAGAGCTGCCTCCACCACAGGGGGGCTCGCTCGACCCACCAGCGGACAGGCACCAGTATTGGGAGAGGGGGGCTGGCCGTCAGGGTTCACCGCGGCTCTGTTACAAACCCGGCGACACGGAGGTGGCACGGGCAGGAGCGGACTGAACGTGTCGGCTTCTCACTTTTTGGATTTTAGAAGGGCATGACATGCCTATATCTGTGTCTCCCCCTCCTTTTACTCCTCCACCTCTTTTCTTTTCGCATGACTATATGTACTTGTCACTTTTCCATGTGTTAGTTGTGTCTTCTGAGCAGTTTGTCAGCTTTTGGACACCTTTGAAGGTGTTTTCTATGTGTTTCTATGTGTTTTTGTTTGCCTGCCATTGGTTTTAACGGTGTTCGAAGGTGTTCGACGAACAGTTCGACGAACAGTTCGGCGAACACACGGGTGTTCGACGAACCGAACCGAACTCGAACACTACGGGGGTGGCTCAACACTAATGTTAAACACCACTCACGTAATAGTCTTTCCTTCTAGGGATGGGAGATCAGCAATGAATTTCATGGAGAGGTGGATCCAATGACTCCTATGATCAGGCAAGGGATTGAAGAGTCAAGCAAGACAGGCTCGTGGCTTCGGTACAATTTTCATATGCGAGCACAATTCCCTAGTCTATTAGTCATAGCATTCTTGTTGGAATCACAGACGAAACTGAGATAGAACAAACAATTTTTGGGTGGGAGTATTGTCCGGGGCTAGATTTCTCAGTTAAATATAAAAAAGAGGACTGGTTCAAAGACCTCAGACCAAGATGGACAGAAACTTTCGGAGAACAGGTTGGCTTTTTTTTTTAGCACCAGGTCTGAATGTTACAAAATTAAATCTAAAATAGATTGAAGAACATATATCTTGTTGCCTAGGGTGGAGACTTTGGGCTGATTCTAGATAAGCAGAAAACCTATACAAAAAGGAAATACCAAAATAAACAGTATATAATTGTCAAAGAATACAAAAATCAAAGTAACACCAGCAAATGCATTCTGAGACCAAATTATTATGAATGAAAAATCTATTTATTAATACAGAACTTGACAACACAAAATAAAACCATAATATTAAAAACACGAAATCTAAAAATAGAGGAGATCTGGGTGTATCCATAGATGTAAAAAATATAGGCCAACATGCAAAAACCATCACATAGTATTACAATTATTTCTTACACAGGTGCAAAATGCAAAAAATACAGAGATTTTATTAAATAATAATAATCTTATAATACATAAATGTATTTTATTATGAGAATAGATAACAAAAAAATGCAAAGTGCTTTAGGAACCGTAAATAGGTCTATGAACCATGAATGAATCAAAATACATGATATTATAATGAATAAATCACCAGAAAGTGCAAAGTGCTTTTGGTAGCCGTAAACAAATATCTGGACTATAAATTTATATATAATGGGTAAATATATGTGGTTAATAATAAAATATATAAATATATTCCAAGTGGAATTAAGACCATATAGGCATATAAAAAAGATGGCCAATCAAAAACATGATAAAGGGTGCAACATACCCCGGAGCTGGACACACCACAGTTCCCCTCACACCACTCCAACGCGTTTCGCTCTCGCTTCGTCAAGGAGTGAAGTGGAGGGGATCTGGGAAGGAATATAGAGGCCCCACACAGCTGAAACATACTTACAATTAGGCAGCGCCATAATTGCATGGCGCCGCAACTACCGCAAGCGCGCCACCAGTCCATGCACCGGAAGTCTGGGAGACATGTCACCAAGTGCGACGCAAGTCACAGTTGGCGACGCGGTATCCAGGACGACCAAAATGCTGGATGGCAGGGCGCATGCGCAGAGCGGCGCTCAACGCTGCCACAGCCATGTTGAAGAGGGGCAAATGGATGGATGTCATAAGTAACACGAGCAAATTCAAAGCAGCACATAATATTACCGCAACAATATTGAAAGGTAAAGAAATGAGGAAAATATGAAAATATAGGAATGAAAATAAGGGGAGGTGCAAAAATGGGAAGTGGAAAAAATGAAATAAAAGTGGGAATAATATAGAAAAATAAATAAAAAATTATTAAAATATATATACACTGTGTGCAGAATTATTAGGCAAGTTGTATTTTAGAGGATTATTTTTATTATTGATTAACAGCTATGTTCTCAATCAACCCAAAAGACTAATAAATATCCAAGCTTAATATTTTTGGAAGTTGGAGTGTTTTTTTTTTTTTGATTTGGCTATCTTAGGAGGATATCTGTTTGTGCAGGTAACTATTACTGTGCAGAATTGTTAGGAAACTTAATAAAAATCAAATATAATCCCATCTCACTTGTTTATTTTCACCAGGTAAACCAATATCAGTGCACAAAATTTAGAAATAAACATTTCTGACATGCAAAAACAAAAAAATTAGTGATGAATATAACCACCTTTCTTTATGATGACACTCAACAGCCTTCCATCCATAGATTCTGTCAGTTGCTTGATCTGTTTTTGATCAACATTGCGTGCAGCAGCCACCACAGCCTCCCAGTCACTGTTCCCAGAGGTGTACTGTTTTCCCTCCTTGTAGATCACACATTTTATGATGGACCACAGGTTCTCTATGGGGTTCAGAACAGGTGAACAAGGGGGCCATGTCAGTATTTTTTCTTCATTTAGACCTTTACTGGCCAGCCACGCTGTGGAGTAGTTGGATGCATGTGATGGAACATTGTCCTGCATGAAAATCATGTTTTTCTTGAACGATACCGACTTCTTCCTGTACCACTGCTTGAAGAAGTTGTCTTCCAGAAACTGGCAGTAGGTTTGGGAGTTGAGCTTCACTCCATCCTCAACCCGAAAAGGTCCTACAAGTTCATCTTTGATGATACCAGCCCATACCAGTACTCCACCTCCACCTTGCTGGCATCTGAGTCGGAGTGGAGCTCTCTGCCCTTTACTGATCCAGCCTCTGGTCCATCCATCTGGCCCATCAAGAGTCACTCTAATTTAAACAGTCCATAAAACCTTTGAAAAATCAGTCTTAAGATATTTCTTGGCCCATTTTTGACGTGTTATCTTATGTTTCTTGTTCAAAGGTGGTCGTTTTTCAGCCTTCCTTACCTTGTCCATGTCCCTGAGTATTGCACACCTTGTGCTTTTTGATACTCCAGTAACGTTGCAGCTCTGAAATATAGCAAAACTGGTGGCGAAAGTCATCTTGGCAGCTTCTCGCTTGATTTTCCTCAATTAATGGGCAGTTATTTTGCGCCTTTTTTGGCCAACACGCTTCTTGCGACAATGTTGGCTATTTGCCATGAAACGCTTGATTGTTTGGTGACCACCTTCAAAAGTTTGGAAATTTCAAGACTGCTGCATCCCTCTGCAAGACATCTCACAATTTTGTGAATATGAATAGCGGTACCAGAGCGCCAATAACAGGTCAAAAATATTAAAAGGACTGATTTATTAATACACACAATGCGTTTCGGTGGACACAGCCACCTTCATCAGGTGTGACAAACAGCAAACAATTGATCCTTATATACATTTGACTAGGTATACAATTACTTCAAAAGGGCGGGGCCAGATACAGAGTAATACCTCTATATTAACCCTTTGAGTTCATATATGCTCAATAGAGTAAAAAGGATTGTTATAAATTAATACCTAATGAAGCATATAGGGTTCTTATAAAAAGGATTCGCAGTATAAAAACTTGTGAATCCTATAATCATAATACTTAATAGGATATATTGTTATCTACCACCCTATATTTTATATATAAAAAAAAATAATAATAATTGTTACATACAACATAAAACAATGTATAAATATAAAGTTATAAAATTACAATCATTTGCTCTCATTATAATTAGGGAAATATAGTAGACGAAGAAAGGAAAGAGAAGAAAAATAAATTTTAAAAAAAATGTAAAGAAAAATAAATAATTCTCCAAAAAAAAAAAAAAATTTCCAAAATGTAAAAAAAAAAAAAAAAAATTATAATTTTTTTCTCTTTTCTTTCTCTCCTCCTTTCCCTCTCTTCTTTCCCCTCTTCCCTCCTTCTCTCCTTCTCTCTCTCCTCCCACCTCCTCCCCCATATAAAACATATATATAATAAATTTGCTAAAATATAAAAACAATTATTTAAAAAGTTGTCTTCTCTATATTAAGGTTCAAACCTTCAGGAGACAAGGTTCCCATTTTGAAAATCCAATAATTTTCATGTGTAATAAGACGATTTAGTCTATCATGATGTGTATCAACTATATGATCAATGATAGTTAGTTTTAGGTTATTAGGATTTTTTTGATGTTCTTTTAAGAAATGATCAGAAACACTATGTAGGGGAAAGCCGTTTCTAATATTTTGGCGATGTTTATTTAATCTGGAGTGCATTTCCTAGATAGTGCGGCCAATGTATTGCAGGGCGCAGGTGCACTGGAGCAAATATATCACATATGAGAACTGACATGTAAGTCTAAAGTGAATGGGGTATATCTCTCCAATGACCACAGAGACAAATGTTTTAGCTCCGTTATCAATGGATTGACAGCATAAGCATTTAGGGACATTACATTTATAACATCCATTATTGCTAATAGGAGCTGAATTTAAATGGTTCGGTCTTCTACCAATTGTTGTATTGCTAGGGGCTATATAGTTTCCTTGATTTTTACTCCTCCGATATACGACATGAGGAAATTCCGGTAAATGACCAGTTAATATTGGATCGTTCCTTTAAATGAACCAGTATTTTTTTAATAAACTGGATAACACTTGCATAGGTTTACCATAGGTAGTAATCAGATTTAAACTGAAATCGTTGTTTGGCTCTTGGCTGGTATTCTTGGATTTGTTGATGCACAAGTTCTGTGATAGGGATCTAGTTTTGGAGAAAGCATCCTTTAATAATTTCTGGGGGTATCCCTTAGCTCTAAAACGTTTTTGTAAAACCTTAGATTCCAGAAAAAAATCCGAATCATGTGTACAATTTTTTCTGACACGCCAATATTGACCTTATGGAATATTTCTAATCCAGCTGGGTAGAATGCCACTGTCAAATTCAAGATAGCTATTTACCTCCACTTCCTTAAAGTGGGTAGATGTGGATATTTTGCCCAAATTGTCTATATTTATCTGAAGGTCAAGATATTGAATATTACTCTCAGATATGGTAGAGGTAAAGGAAAGACCCCAGTCGTTAGAATTTAATTCATCAATAAATTTGGCAGCCTCCACAGTATTTCCCCTCCATATGATAAACAGATCATCTATAAAGCGGCGGTACATAACGATGGGTTTATCGGCGCCGAGGGATTGCGCGATGTGGATAGACTCGAATGCCCCCATATATAGATTTGCATAACTGGGGGCAAACCTCGTCCCCATCGCGCAGCCCCTCAGCTGCCGATACATCACGCCCTCAAAAGAAAATACATTGTTCTCAAGAATGAAAGTTATACCCCTCAATAAAAAGATTTTTTGAGGATCTTGTAAGTTTGGGTCCTCATCTAGGAATTTTTTAATTGCCTGTAAACCCAATACATGTCTGATATTGGAATAAAGAGAGCTTTTATCGAGTGTAATAAGAAGACAGCCTGGAAGAGGGGGTAATTCTCTCAACAGTCTAATTAAATGTGTGTAATCCTTTAAATGAGAATCTAGGGATAAAACGTACTTCTGTAAAAAAGATCAATATAGTGGGATAAGTTGGATGTGATAGAATTGATACCAGAAATAATAGGACGTCCAGGGGGATTAAATTTATCTTTATGAATTTTGGGTAAAAAATAAAAATAAGCGACTTTGAATTTTTTAATGTCTAAAAAGGATTTTTCTTTTTTATTGAGGAAGCCAGCTGTAGAGGCCCCTGATACAAGTCCTTTGTACTCCAAAAAAATGGTTACAGATGGGTCTGCTTCAAATTTCATGTAGTAGTTTGAGTCGTCTAAGATTCTGAGGCCCTCCTTGATGTACCAGCCTCTGTTCATTATCACAGTCCCCCCTCCCTTATATGCTCTCTTTATAATTATTTCTTTATTATCCTGAAGGGTTTTTAATGCACATTTCTCCTGGTAGCTCAAGTTATTCACATTTTTAGAAATTGGGGGGAATGTCCTAAGGTCCCTCAAAATTAATTGTTGGAAAGTTTCAAGGTGTGAACCTTTATGATGTAATGGATAAAAATTATTTTTCCCCTTCACATTTACATGAGTGAAAGGGTCCAGTAATGGGAGGCCTGGTATATTAGATTCTTGAATGGAGGGGGATACTCTTGAGCATGAACTAATAGGATGTGATTTTCTCTTATCTTTCAATAGAAAATGCCTTTTTAGTGTCAATTTCCTTATAAATTCATTTAAATCACAGAACAAAGTGAAATTATTAAATGGGACAGCTGGACAGAAAGATAATCCTCGACCTAACAAGGATCGTTCAGCTTCAGATAGCACATAGCTAGAAATATTAAAAATACCCCCACAACCGATAGGGGTTTCTATCTGCAGGGAATTTGTATTCTGGTTCATTGGCAAGATTTCATCTATATATATAATTGTCTTATCCCGTCTGTCTGTCTGTCTGTCTGTCCAGGAAATCCCGCGTCGCTCATTGTTCCGGCAGCGGCCAATCAGCTCCGCGGGATTTCTGAAAAAAATGGCGGCCGTTAGCGGCTCATCTGCGGGACGGAGCTGAGCGGCGATGCAGCCGGGAGATGAGCGCCGCGAGGCGCTCAACTCCCGGCTGGCAACAGCAGAAGGAACCCGACCGCCGGACCCATCTGCGGGACGGAGATGCAGCCGGGAAATGAGCGGCGCGAGGCGCTCATCTCCCGGCCGGTATCAGCGGAAGGACCGCCGGCGCCGCTGACCTCCATGCGGAAGGGAGGACCGGGGAGCGGCGCTGCGGGTCGGGATACTTCTGCTGCCAGAGCCCGGGTTCTCGCAGCGTAAGTACCCGCACAGGCAGCGCCGCTCCCCGGTCCTCACTAAGACTATTCGATGATTGGTCGCGGTCTTCGGACCCGACCAATCACTGATCTTAGCGCAAAACTTAAACACCGCTGTGCTGATTGGTCGCCGACCAATGGGCGCAAGATCAGTGATTGGTCGCGGGCCAAGTCCGCGACCAATCAACGATTTGTGCGGCACATTTAAATAGCGGACGTGACCAATTGGACCCGCAGCGCCGCTCCCCGGTCCTCCCTTCACGCCCTAGCCGCATGGATGTCAGCGGCGCTGCCTGTGCGGATACTTCTGCTGCGAGAACCAGGGACATGAGCGGCCGCTCGCAGCAGAAGTATCCCGACACGCAACGCCGCTCCCCGGTCCTCCCTTCACACCCTAGCCGCTGATGTCCCCACAGTATCCGCATGGTGGTACAAGGTCCGGACATTTGTGTTAAAAATCGCTAATTGGTCGCAGGCGCTGCCCGCGACCAATCACCGATTTGGGCGCCAAATTTAAATATCGGCCGCGACCAATCACCGATCTTGGCTCCACATTTCAACACCGCTGTACTGATTTGTTGCGGACGCTATTTAAATGTGGCGCCAAAATCGGTGATTGGTGGCACCCAGCGTCGGCGACCAATCTGCACAGCGGTTTTTAAATGTGGAGCCAAGATCCGTGATTGGTCGCTGCCGATATTTAAATTTGGCGCCCAAATCGGTGATTGGTCGCGGGCAGCGCCTGCGACCAATTAGCGATTTTTAACACAAATGTCCGGGTCTTTGAAACACCATGCTGATACTGTGGGGACCTCAGTGGCTAGTGTGTGAAGGGAGGACCGGGGAGCGGCGTTGCGGGTCCGGATACTTCTGCTGCGAGCGCCGGCTCATGTCCCGGCTTCTCGGAGCGGATGTAGCCCCACAGGCAGCCGCTCCCCGGTCCTCACCAATACAATACGCTGATTGGTCGCGCCCTCCCGACGCGACCAATCAGAGATTTGAACGCTGAATTCAAACACACTGTCCGCTGCTTAGTTTCATGGTGCGCGACATTTAAAACCTGCTTCTATGATTGGTCGCGGACGCCGCCCGCGACCAATCACAGATTTCCGCGCCAAATTTAAACACGCTCTCCGGCCAATTACCGCAACATTTCAAATATCTACGCCACGTACAGGAGATAGCACGGCTAACTCCGGCCATGTGATCATGTGACTCACAAAATGCTCATAACGTACTGAGCAGGTTTTCTCTGTCACACTGTGCGAGGGACTTCAGTCAGACTGTGCGAGGGACTTCAGTCAGACTGTGCGAGGGACTTCAGTCAGACTGTGCGAGGGACTTCTGTCACACTGTGCGAGGGACTACTGTCACACTGTGCGAGGGACTACTGTCACACTGTGCGAGGGACTTCTGTCACACTGTGCGAGGGACTTCTGTCACACTGTGCGAGGGACTTCTGTCACACTGTGCGAGGGACTTGAGTCACACTGTGCGAGGGACTTCTGTCACACTGTGCGAGGGACTTGAGTCACACTGTGCGAGGGACTTGAGTCACACTGTGCGAGGGACTTCAGTCACACTGTGCGAGGGACTTCTGTCACACTGTGCGAGGGACTTCTGTCACACTGTGCGAGGGACTTCTGTCAAACTGTGCGAGGGACTTCTGTCAGGTTTACTAAACACGTTCTGCCAGTGACAGCGCGCTGAAGAGATACTTCTTTACGCTTCCTGTTTTATAATGGGTCGTAAGCGAAAATACGCCACGGAGGAAGACAGAAAAGCAGCAGAAACGGCAAGAAAACGACAACATCGAGAGCAACAGACACCACAACATACTGCCGCCAGACAAGCCCAGGATGCGGAAGCTCACGAAAAACGTCGGGAACAGGAGATACCGCAACACACTGCCGCCAGACAAGCTCAGGATGCGGAATCTCACAAAAAACGCCGGGAACAGGAGACACCGCAACACACTGCCGCCAGACAAGCCCAGGATGCCGAATATCACCAAAAACGCCGGGAACAGGAGACACCACAACACACTGCCGCCAGACAAGCCCAGGATGCCGAATATCACCAAAAACGCCGGGAACAGGAGACACCGCACACACTGCCGCCAGACAAGCCCAGGATGCGGAAACTCACCAAAAACGCCGGGAACAGGAGACACCGCAACACACTGCCGCCAGACAAGCCCAGGATGCGGAAGCTCAACAAAAACGCCGGGAACAGGAGACACCGCAACAAACTGCCGCAAGACAAGCCCAGGATGCGGAAGCTCAACAAAAACGCCGGGAACAGGAGACACCGCAACACACTGCCGCCAGACAAGCTCAGGATGCCGAATCTCACAAAAAATGCCGGGAACAGGAAACACCGCAACACACTGCCGCCAGACAATCCCA
Organism: Phyllobates terribilis; assembly: GCF_046119375.1. Lineage (NCBI taxonomy): Eukaryota > Metazoa > Chordata > Amphibia > Anura > Dendrobatidae > Phyllobates > Phyllobates terribilis. The sequence goes on from NW_027362769.1 coordinate 293,096,861, forward strand.
GGATGCCGAATCTCAACAAAAACGCTGGGAACAGGAGACACCGCAACACACTGCTGCAAGACAAGCCCAGGATGCGGAAGCTCAAAAAAAACGCCGGGAACAGGAGACACCGAAACACACTGCCGCCAGACAAGCCCAGGATGCGGAAGCTCACCAAAAACGCCGGGAATAGGAGACACCGCAACACACTGCCGCCAGACAAGCCCAGGATGCGGAATCTCACCAAAATCGCCGGAAACTGGAGACACCGCAACACACTGCCGCCAGACAAGCCCACGATGCAGAATCTCAACAAAAACGCCGGGAACAGGAGACACCGCAACACACTGCCGTCAGACAAGCCAAAAATGCAGAATATCGCAAGAAACAACGGGCGCAAGACACACCGCAACACACTGCCGCCAGACAAGCCCAGGATGCGGAATCTCACCAAAAACGCCGGGAACAGGAGACACCGCAACACACTGCCAGCAGACAAGCCCAGGATGCGGAAGCTCACAGAAAATTTCGGAAGCAGGAGACAACACCACACACTGCCGCCAGACAAGCACAGGATGCGTAATCTCAATAAAAACGCCGGGAACAAGAGACACCACAACACACTGTCGCCAGACAAGCCCAGGATGCGGAATCTCACAGACAACGTCGGAAACAGGAGACAACACAGCACACTGTCGCCAGACAAGCCCAGGATGCGGAATCTCACAGACAACGTCGGAAACAGGAGACACCACAAGGCACTGCTGCCAGAAAAGCACAGGATGCGGAATCTCACAGACAACGTCAGGAACGGGAAACACAGCAACACACTGCGGCTAGACACGAACACCGATGCAGAATCCCATAGACAATGTCGTCTGAATGAATCTCCAGAATCCAGGACAAACCGAGAACAACACGATCGACAAATTTATCAAAAAAGAATGCTCTACCAACTAAGGCAAACCCAGTAGAACTTTCAACAACTTGCACGTTACGTAACAGACAATGAAACTATCATTATTCAACACTACTGTGGGAAGATGAATGTAGTTTGTTCAAAATGCGAATCTATGAATTTTATCGAGGAAAAACATCTGACAATCAGTTTACTCAATGCTGTCAAAAAGGAAAAGTGATGCTACGAAGATGTCACTACTCAGATGTGTTTGAGCAGTTGTTGAAAGGAACGCATGAACACAGTAGAAATTTTATGGAAAATATCAGAAGTATCAACAGTTCTCATGCGTTTGCTTCATTTGGTGCCAACATTGCACCGCCCCCTGGATTCGGACCGTATTGTTTTAAAATTCATGGCCAGATCTACCACCGTACTGGAACACTTCACCCAGAACTAGGACAACCACCAACATTTGCACAATTATACATCTTTGATCCAAATGAGGCTACAGAACAAAGGATGAACCGAAAAGAAAATGAAAGTGTAATGCAGAACTGATGAACCTAATTGCCGTACATTTACAAACAATCAGCCCATTTGCTGCCACATATCGCATGCTAAAAGACGTTGAAGCAGAGGAGGAACAGAGAGCTATACAAAATGGGATGGAAATGCCTTCTATTATCATGGCCATTAAACAAGAACGTCAACAAGATCCCCGATGTTACAACAAACCACGTGTAAGTGAGGTCGCAGTTGTTTTTCAAAACGATGATGGAGAGCCTCCTTTTCAAAGAGATATATTAGTCCATCTTAAGCCAGACAAAAACAACCCTTTCGTTCCTAAAACACAACGGATTAGCATTTTGCACAGCAACCTTGATGCTCTTCTGTATCCGCTATTCTTTCCAAGCGGTGATCAAGGGTGGCATGAAAACCTACACCAGCAAGGAACTTCAAGAAGAATTACACAACTACAGTACTAAAGTTTTCTTCTGTGTGTGCGAAAATACTTCAATCCTATTTTAAACGGTGGGAAACTGACACAACAGTACTTAGTAGACGCATACGTTAAAATTGAAGCAAATCGGCTCAATTTCATACGAAGAAATCAAAAACAACTTAAAGTTGAAGACTACTGCGTTCTTCAAGAACATTTGCAAAAACAATCCATTCAAAAAGGAATTCCAATTGGAAAACAGTAATTCTCCCGTCATCCTTTGAAGGTAGCCCCCGCAACATGCAACAGCGTTATCAAGATGCAATGGCAATAGTAACAAAGTATGGAAGACCTGACATTTTTTTAACAATGACCTGTAATCCTAAATGGCCGGAAATTACAGAAAATCTACAACCCTAGCAGCAAGTTGAACACAGGCCGGACTTAGTTGCACGCGTATTTCGACTAAAACTCAGCAGCCTTTTTGAAGACATCAAAAAAGGCCTTTTTGGAACAGTCGTAGCAATGGTACACATCATAGAGTTTCAGAAACGAGGTTTCCCACATGCACATGTACTAATTATTTTAGACGTGGATTCCAAGTTTTGCACGGAGGATGAAATTGACAACATAGTGTGGGCTGAAATTCCTAACCAAGAAAAGTATCCTGAACTGTATAATATTGTAATCTGTAATATGGTTCATGGCCCATGCGGTGTAGCAAATCTAAAAAGTCCATGCATGGAAAGCGGAAAGTGTACAAAAGGGTTTCCAAAGCAGTTGAAACAGCACACTGTTAAAGATTTGGATGGCTACCCATCCTACCGGAGACAACTGATTGATAACATTGTACACAGCAAAAATATTATAAATAACTCATGGATAGTTCCATACAAACCGTACTTATTAAAACGCTACAACTGTCACATCAACATTGAAATCTGCGCTTCAATAAAAAGTGTTAAATATCTTTTCAAGTACATCTACAAGGGGCATGACAAAGCTAACGTCGAAATCCAACAAAAAACAGTCAATCACGATGAATCATCACGGTTTGTTGACTCAAGATATGTCAGTGCTCCAGAAGCTGCTTGGAGAATATTTGCATTTCCAATGCATTCACAGTCCCATGCCATTATATGTTTAGCTATTCATTTACCAAATCAACAGCAGCTTTATTTGTTTGAAAATGCTCAAGTCGAAAATGTCTCCAAAAATTTAAGCACAACGTCAACATTAATGGAATAGTTTTTGCTGAACCAACGTGACGAAAACGCAAGGCAGTATTTGTATCGAGAGATTCCAGAGCATTACGTTTGGAATAAAACTTGGAAGCCAAGACAACGAGGACTTAGCAGAATAATTGGACGCATGTATACTGTTAGTGTCAAAGATCAAGAAAGATATTGCCTTCGGCTATTACTTCTGCATGTCAAAGGAGCTAGAAGTTACGAAGATTTGAAAACAGTTAATGGAGTATTGCACGATACATTTAAAGCTGCAGCTTTGGCTTTAGGACTTCTATTGGATGATACTATGTGGACTCTTACTTTAGAAGACGCAGTTACTCTACATATGCCTAAGAAACTTCGTGAATTGTTTGCCTACATTTGTGTCTTTGGACCGCCTACAAATCCGGCTCAACTTTGGACAAATTTCAAAGAACATATAATTGAAGATTACTGCTTACGTCTTCACAACAAAAGTGGAAATTGTCACAATTGCGAATCTTATGCCATGCAAGATGTCCAAAATATCCTACTACTGCATGGAAAAACGTTTTCAGACTTTAATTTGCCACAGCCTGCAAGTCAAGTTGCACAAATTCAAGAGTATGAAGAAGCTTATGAATTATTGTTGGCAACAGAGAAGAAAAACTTCTTAAATCAAGAACAACGGATTGCATATGACACTATTGTGAGCGCTGTAGAAAACCAAGCCGATCCAGCGCCAAAATGTTTCTTTATTGATGGTCCTGGAGGCAGCGGTAAAACATACCTATATGAAGTTTTAATGCATCACGTTAGAGGGTTAGGAAAAGTCATATTGCCATCGGCTACAACAGGTATTGCAGCAAACCTTTTACGAGGAGGTCGCACTATGCATTCACTCTTTGGGATACCAGTTCCGGTCAATGAAATCTCCATTTCCAGAATCAAACAAGACACATTTGCAGGAAAACAGTTGAACAGTGCAAATCTTTTGATACTTGATGAGTGCACCATGGCGCCCAAATATGCTTTGAGCTTAATTGACAGACTTCTGCGTGAAGTTATGACTACAAATATTGCTGAAAAAAATGAAATTCCTTTTGGAGGTAAAGTTTTTGTCCTTGGCGGAGATTTTAGGCAATGCCTTCCAGTTGTACCAAATGGAACAAGAACAAATATTATCGAGTCAACCTTAAAAATGTCAGACCTTTCGAAAGAGTTTAATAAACTCCAACTAATTAACAACATGCGATCTTCTGACCCAGAGTACAGCAACTGGCTTCTTAAACTTGGTAATGGTGAACTGAGCAATGAATATAACCTTGGAGAAGACATTATTGAAATACCAGAAGACATGGTGTGCACTGACTGCATCGTAAGTGATGTTTTTGGACAACGCGTTGAAATAGATGTAAACGACCAAAGCAGTGTTGAGAGGGCCTCTTCCTATGTAATTCTCTGTCCCAAGAACGACTACGTAGCTCTGCTAAATTCCCGTGTGATGGATAGAATGCCTGGAGAGTATAAATTATACAAAAGTGATGATTCGGTGGATGTCGACAATGAAGATGAGCGAGAGCATTATCCAGTTGAATTTTTAAATAGTGTTACGCCATCAGGAATGCCATTCCACAGACTACAACTTAAAGTTGGAGCAATCGTAATGTTGCTTCGGAATCTAAATACAAGAAATGGTCTATGTAATGGAACTCGCCTTATTGTTACTGGACTCCATTCCCACATAATTCAAGCAACAGTGATCACTGGATCTGCAAAAGGAGAGGAAGTGTTCATTCTACGCATTGATTTATGTCCTTCAGACACCGGTCTTCCATTTAGGCTTCGACGTCGACAGTTTCCAGTAAAACCAGCATTTGCCATGACAATAAACAAGTCACAAGGTCAAACTCTACAACGTGTTGGCATATATTTACCGGAGCCCGTTTTTGGACATGGACAACTCTATGCTGCATTTTCAAGAGTTAATATGAGATCCAATGTCAAGGTGCAAGTTTTGGATACCCATTTACAAGGAAAGTTGCTGTTAGAACCTTGCTCTTAGGTTTTTTCCTTTGCTGGTCACATGACCTCGTTGGCCTATTTAATCCTGCTCCGCCCTTCTGGCTTTGCTGGACTTCATTGTATAACTACTTTCTAGCTAGCCTGTGCTCTGTATCTACTCTGTTAGTTTGCTTGGTCTACGGACCTCTGTGTTCTTTATATTTTGTTTGTTCGTCTGTCTGCTACTATTTCTGTTAGGAGGTGTCCCATTTTCCTCCCAGTCCTTAGTACTTGTAGGGATTCCTTCCCCACATCTATAGGTCTCCGTACAGACTAGCTTAGGACTTTAGCAGGTCTGATCGCAGGATCAGGTCCCCTGTTACATCATAGGGATCAAGCTGAGTTCTATCGTAGGGACAGATCTCCTCTCTTTCCTTAGCTCTGGTAGCAGAACATAACAGTAAGACCAGCCTGCAAATTCTCTAAGGAAAGATTTTTCTGTTCCATCATGGTGTCGGTTCAGGATTTGGCTCATCGCCTGCAGGGACTCTCTCTGGAGGTGGCCGAGCTCCGTCAGCACGTGAGTAACTGTCCTGGAGCACATTTCTTGGAGCCTAAGGTATGTTTGCCGGATTTATTTTTTGGTGAACACCGAGAATTTTTTTCATTTAAAAATGCTTGCTTATTGTATTTTCATTTGAGACCCAAATCCTCTGGGGATGAATCCCAGCGCATAGGGTTCATAATGTCACTTTTGCGCAAAGAGCCTCAGGAATGGGCCTTTTCTTTGCAACCTAGTGATACATGCTTCAGATCAGTGGATAGTTTTTTTTCTGCTTTGGGGCTATTATATGATGATCCTGACCGTGTCGCATCAGCTGAGACTGAGTTAAGACGTTTGAGACAGGGATCAGGTAATGTGGAAAAATATTGTACTCATTTCCGTCGTTGGTCTACTCAAACAGGGTGGAACGATTCTGCTCTGAAAAGTCTATTTCTTGCTGGGCTCAATGAAAGGGTTAAAGACCTGCTAATTGCTTATCCTACACCTGAAGATTTGCAACAGGCTATGCAATTAGCTATACGGGTGGATAGGAGACTGCGTGCAAGGGTTAATGAGAGCAAATCCTCTGCTATGTCAGTTTCTGGTTATGAGAATGTGTGTACTAACAGTGGTGAACCGATGGAGATTGGATCGGTGGCACCTCGCTCTCAAGAAAAAGACCGTCGATTTTCTGAAGGCTTGTGTTTCTATTGCGGAAAATCTGGTCATTTGATTAAAGGCTGTGAGCTTCGTATGAAGAAAGAAAAAAAAATGGTCAGTCATGCCCGTATTGCCTGTTTAAATTCCAAGGGTATATTTTTAGCTGCTTCCACGATTGCTCAGGAAAAATTAATGGAATTTCGGGTGTTTGTTGATTGTGGGTCTACTCTGAATGTAATTGATGGGGGATTCTTGGAAAGACTCAATTTAAAACTCGAACCTTTATCATCCCCCATTGCTGTGGTTTCTGTGGATGGTTCCCCTTTGAAGAATATTACTCTCAAGGTCTGTGAATTTCCTCTCACTATTAATGGTGTTCACCATGAGAAATTGGATTTGGTAGTTTTGAATAACTTGCCTTCTCCAGTAATATTGGGATTGCCCTGGTTAAAATTTCACAATCCTGTACTGGATTGGTCTACCAGTGAAATTAAATCCTGGAGCCATAAATGTTATGACAAGTGTTGTAACGGGCGTATTGCAGCTTTGGATAGGGGAGAATTGCCTGTTCCTATTCAGGATTTTTGGAGAGTTTTTTCTGAGAAGGAATCGCAGGTTTTGCCTCCCCATAGAGACTATGATTGTTCTATTGAATTTGTCCCTGGAGCGACTCTTCCTAAAAGTCGTTTATTTAACCTTACTATTCCTGAGAGGAAGGCTTTGAAGGAATACATACAGACAAGTTTGGCCGCCGGTCACATTAGGCCCTCTAAGTCTCCTGTGGCGGTTGGATTTTTTTTTGTGAAAAAAAAGGACGGCGGTTTACGTCCTTGTCTGGATTTTCGTGAGATTAACAAAATTACTGTACGCAATCCTTACCCACTGCCATTGATTCCTGATCTGTTTAACCAGTTAATGGGGGCCAAGTGGTTCTCTAAAATTGACCTTAAGGGGGCATACAATCTGTTGCGCATGAAGGAGGGTGACGAATGGAAGACTGCTTTTAACACTCCTGTGGGTCATTTTGAGAATCTGGTTATGCCTTTTGGTCTTACTAATGCTCCTGCATTTTTTCAGAATCTTATTAATGACATCCTTAGACCTTTGATCGGCAAAAATGTGGTTGTGTATTTGGATGACATTTTGATTTATTCGCCAGATCTGGAGTCTCATTGGCGGAGCGTACGTGAGGTATTACAGTTATTAATGGACAATTCGCTTTTTGCTAAGCTGGAGAAATGTGAGTTCGCTGTACAGAGAATTAGTTTTTTTGGGTTACATTATCTCCAGCGAAGGTTTTGAGATGGACCCGGTTAAAGTTCAAGCTGTACAGGAATGGCCTAGGCCTATTGGTTTGAAATCGATACAGAGGTTTTTAGGTTTCGCCAATTATTACAGAAAATTCATAAAAAAATTTTCTAGTATTGTCAAACCTCTGACCGATCTCACCAGGAAAGGTGCTGATGCGGTTCAGTGGTCTTCTGAGGCCATTGAAGCTTTTGTGTATCTCAAGGAGAGGTTCACCTCTGTTCCCATCCTTATGCAGCCTGATGTGACTAAGCCGTTTTTGGTTGAGGTTGATGCTTCCTCTGTGGGGGTTGGCGCAGTATTGTCTCAGGATAACGGGGATGGATTACATCCCTGTGCCTTTTTTTCAAAAAAATTTTCGGAGACTGAACTGAATTACGATATTGGTAATCGGGAATTATTGGCTATTAAACTCGCATTTGAACACTGGCGCCACTTCTTGGAAGGTGCGGAATTTCCCGTTCAGGTTCTTACGGATCATAAAAATCTGATATATCTTGATGCTGCCAAGCGCCTGAATGCCCGTCAGGCTAGGTGGGCACTGTTTTTCTCGCGGTTTAATTTCTCCGTTATTTACATCCCTGGTACTAAGAATGTTAAGGCGGATGCCTTGTCTCGCAGTTTTTCTCCCATAGTCGGTGCTGAGAAAGAGGAGAACATTTTACAAGAAGGTGTTGTGATAGCTGCTTTGGACTCTGTTTTGGAAGATGAGATTCTTAAAGCACAGGAGAATGCCCCATCTAACACTCCTCATGGGAGGTTGTTTGTGCATGGGACCTTTAGGAGAGATTAGTTTGTTGAGTGTCACGAATCTCAGTTGGCAGGTCATCCCGGAATCTCTGAGACCAAGAGACTGGTGGGTCGCAGTTTTTGGTGGCCTGGATGGCAGAAGGAAGTCATTAAGTGGGTGCGTCAATGTACTATATGTGCTAGATCTAAGTCCTCACATACTCCTGCTGCGGGGTTGCTTTGTCCTTTGGAGGTTCCTAGTGCTCCTTGGACACATTTGGCTATGGACTTTATAACTGACCTTCCCCCCTCTGAGGGTTTTATTGTCATCTGGGTGGTCGTGGACCGTTTTAGCAAGATGTGTCACTTGGTTCCCTTCGTCAAACTGCCCTGCGCTAAAACTCTCGCTAAGGCCTTTGTCAAGGAAATTGTCAGACTTCATGGCGTTCCTACTGACATTGTTTCTGATAGGGGTCCTCAGTTCGTGGCTCGTTTTTGGCGTGCCTTTTGTGACAGGTTGGTAGTTCATCTGTCGTTCTCGTCCGGATATCATCCTGAATCTAATGGCCAGACAGAAAGGAAAAACCAGGATGTTGAGCAGTTCTTGCGTTGTTTTGTGGCAGACAATCAAGAGGGGTGGTCTGAGTTTCTGCCACTTGCTGAATTTGCTCTGAACAATCATACATCTTCTTCTGCTGGTTGTTCGCCTTTTTTTTGTTGTTCTGGGAGACATCCATCGTTTGGGTCGGTCTCCAAGTTGGGATCTGCCGTGCCTGAGGAGGAGAATTTTTCCGGTGATTTGGAGAGAGTTTGGACGGATGTGCGTGGTAATCTTCAGGAGGCCAACAGAAAATCTAAAGACTACTTTGATAGGAAACGACAGGAGGTTTTGTTCGCTGTTGGTGACATGGTTTGGTTGTCCTCTAGGAATCTGCGGTTGAGGATTCCTTCTAAGAAATTGGGTCCCAAGTTTGTAGGGCCCTTTAAGGTGCTTCAGGTTGTCAATCAATCTGCTGTTAGGTTGGAGGTTCCTACCTCCTGGAGAATTAATCCGGTATTTCATGTCTCTCTGTTAAAAAAAGCTGTTGTGTCGGATGGTGACGCCTCTGTCTCTGTTCCTCCGGTGGTGGAGGACGGGGAATATGAAATTTCTCGCATCCTTAACTCTAGACGGTATAGAGGTAGTTTGCAGTATCTGGTGGCCTGGAAACGTTTCGGACCCGAGGATAACTCTTGGGTGAGGTCTGATGATGTTTCCGCATCCAGACTTATCAGAGCGTTTCACAGGAGATTTCCTGATAAGCCTGGTCCTAGGGGATCCGGAGGATCCTCTTAGAAGGGGGGGTACTGTTAGAACCTTGCTCTTAGGTTTTTTCCTTTGCTGGTCACATGACCTCGTTGGCCTATTTAATCCTGCTCCGCCCTTCTGGCTTTGCTGGACTTCATTGTATAACTACTTTCTAGCTAGCCTGTGCTCTGTATCTAACTCTGTTAGTTTGCTTGGTCTACGGACCTCTTTGTTCTTTATATTTTGTTTGTTTGTCTGTCTGCTACTGTTTCTGTTAGGAGGTGTCCCATTTTCCTCCCAGTCCTTAGTGTTAGAACCTTGCTCTTAGGTTTTTTCCTTTGCTGGTCACATGACCTCGTTGGCCTATTTAATCCTGCTCCGCCCTTCTGGCTTTGCTGGACTTCATTGTATAACTACTTTCTAGCTAGCCTGTGCTCTGTATCTAACTCTGTTAGTTTGCTTGGTCTACGGACCTCTGTGTTCTTTATATTTTGTTTGTTCGTCTGTCTGCTACTATTTCTGTTAGGAGGTGTCCCATTTTCCTCCCAGTCCTTAGTACTTGTAGGGATTCCTTCCCCACATCTATAGGTCTCCGTACAGACTAGCTTAGGACTTTAGCAGGTCTGATCGCAGGATCAGGTCCCCTGTTACATCGTAGGGATGAAGCTGAGTTCTATCGTAGGGACAGATCTCCTCTCTTTCCTTAGCTCTGGTAGCAGAACATAACAGTTGCTTCCAGATAGTCCAAAAGTATTCACCAAAAATGTCGTGTACAAAAATATTTTAGGTTGATATTGTTAATAAATAAATTCTAGGGTCATACTTCTTTTGTCCGATGATTTATTGTAAAATATTGTTACATATTCATGGAATAGTTTATATATTTTGATCATCTGTTTAATAATTTTGTTCCGTTGTATTAAGTTCTATAACCAATAATAGTTAATAAAGTATTATTCTGTGTATTCATTGTATTATTGTTAAATCTTCATAGCGGCATCTGCAGCATGTGCTACTAAAGTGAATGCAGATTTGTGCCTCTCCACGCACTTAGTCCCGGCGGGGAAAGCAGCGAATCTACAGACAGCAGCTAATCACAGCAGTATCTGAGAGCGCGTGCTGTGCCTCACATCCTGCGAGGGGCTGCTGAAAACAGTACAGACAGCGCTAGAGCAGAGAAAGGAAACAAGGGGTGGATTAGGGTTTAGTTTTTGAACTGTGCTGTAGAGATGGGGGAATGAGTAGGTCATACAAAACCAGGATAAGGGGGCCATACAAGCTAAGATGAGGAAGGCATACAATCCAAAATAAGTCAGCCATACAAACCAGGATTAGAGGAATGAGGCAGCCATACAAACCACATTGACAGACCGCGCTGTAGATGCTGGATTTGACACGATGACGGATAACCCCGGCCACAGCCCGTCATTCACTGTGGTGCGCGGAACAGCAGACCCCTGGCTGCAGCCGCAAATAGTTGTGATGTAAACTGAGGCAACATACGGCTGCAGGCGGGAGAATTGCATGCTGGCTGTGCGTCGTCAGCGATGTTGTCACAAGCAGGATTGACAACATGACGTAATGACAAAATTCATTAGGGGCACCGAGGGGATACATTGTGAAGTTAATTAAAAGTAGTGCACAACCCATTTAAATACTGCTTCGCTGCTTTGTGGCGCCCGGTCAGCCGCATGCATATTCTAGATTACCCGATGCTTTAGAATCGGGCCACCATCTAGTTTTCTTTATATTTGGATTGTGTCTCAATTTCGGCATTTGGACTATTTTGTTGTTGAGTCCTCGGGTTTTTCCACTCCCTCTACATCCCCCAAATTTCTTTTTCGTTTTGGACAACGTCCGGGGACCACGTGAAAAAAATGTGTAATTTTCGTTTTATTAGTTTGGAATGCAACTGCATTCTGTGTTTGAGGATTTATCAAGATACTATTTTCATTCAAAATCTGAGATAATTCCAAGGATGTTATTCTGTTTATAAGGGGTTTTGTGTGGTTTATACCACTTGTTTTATCAGAAGGTCTCCCTTGATCTGTCCAGATGACTCCCCAGCAATGGGAATTTGTATTGCACTAGAAAGCTCTGAGATATTAGATCCACTATGGGATATCTCCTGTGTATTAATATGTAATGTGAAGTTCAGTTCATCAATATCTGCTACTTGTGTGGAAATAGTAGGCGGATTAGCAATAAATTCTACATCTGCTGCTTGTGTGGATAAAATAGGTGGATCAGCAATCAATATGGAGGGAGGAGTAATTTCCATACACATTCCCTCTATTATAAGGTCATTATTTTTTTCCAAATTAGAATTAAATACAGTATTTTTCTTGTAATTATTGTTAATGGATAACTTCTTCTTATGAGTCTCATATATTGCTTGTTGTTTTTTATTCATAAAAAACTGTTTTTGAAAACTAATCACTTGTTTTGAATGTTTATCTACCCAGCTGGATTAGAAATATTCCATACGGTCAATATTGGCGTGTCAGAAAAAACTGTACACATGACTCGGATTTTCTTCTGGAATCTAAGGTTTTACAAAAACGTTTTAGAGCTAAGGGATACCCCCAGAAATTATTAAAGGATGCTTTCTCCAAAACTAGATCCCTATCACAGAACTTGTGCATCAACAAATCCAAGAATACCAGCCAAGAGCCAAACAACGATTTCAGTTTAAATCTGATTACTACCTATGGTAAACCTACGCAAGTGTTATCCAGTTTATTAAAAAGATACTGGTTCATTTTAAGGAACGATCCAATATTAACTGGTCATTTACCGGAATTTCCTCATGTCGTATATCTGAGGAGTAAAAATCTAGGAAACTATAAAGCCCCTAGCAATACAACAATTGGTAGAAGACTGAACCATTTAAATTCAGCTCCTATTAGCAATAATGGATGTTATAAATGTAACGTCCCTAAATGCTTATGCTGTCAATCCATTGATAACGGAGCTAAAACATTCGTCTCTGTGGTCATTGGAGAGATATATCCCATTCACTTTAGACTTATATGTCAGTTCTCATATGTGATATATTTGATCCAGTGCACCTGTGGCCTGCAATACATTGGCCGCACTATCTAGGAAATGCACTCCAGATTAAATAAACATCGCCAAAATATTAGAAATGGCTTTCCCCTACATAGTGTTTCTAATCATTTCTTAAAAGAACATCAAAAAAATCCTAATAACCTAAAACTAACTATCATTGATCATATAGTTGATACACATCATGATAGACTAAATCGTCTTATTACACGTGAAAATTATTGGATTTTCAAAATGGGAACCTTGTCTCCTGAAGGTTTGAACCTTAATATAGAGAAGACAACTTTTAAAATAATTGTTTTTATATTTTAACAAATTTATTATATATATCTTTTATATGGGGGAGGAGGGGGGAGGAGAGAGAGAAGGAGAGAAGGAGGGAAGAGGGGAAAGGAGAGAGGGAAAGGAGGAGAGAAAGAAAAGAGAAAAAAATTATATATTTTTTTTTTATTTTGGAAAATTTTTTTTGGGGGGGGAGGAATTTTTTATTTTTTTTTACATTTTTTTTTTAATTTTTATTTTTCTTCTCTTTCCTTTCTTCGTCTACTATATTTCCCTAATTATAATGATAGAAACTGATTGTAATTTTATAACTTTATATTTATACATTGTTTTATGTTGCATGTAAAAATTTTTATTTTTTTTATAATATAAAATATAGGGTGGTAGATAACAATATATCCTATTAAGTATTATGATTATAGGATTCACAAGTTTTTATACTGCGAATCCTTTTTATAAGAACCCTATATGCTTCATTAGGTATTAATTTATAACAATCCTTTTTACTCTATTGAGCATATATGAACTCAAGGGGTTAATATAGAGGTATTACTCTGTATCTGGCCCTGCCCTTTTGAAGTAATTGTATACCTAGTCAAATGTATATAAGGATCAATTGTTTGCTGCTTGTCACACCTGATGAAGGTGGCTGTGTCCACCGAAACGCGTTGTGTGTATTAATAAATCAGTCCTTTTAATATTTTTGCCCTGTTATTGGCGCTCTGGTAGCGCTATTCATATTCACTGATTGTCCCTTTCCCCCTGTTGGGGTGTGGTAGAGCTACCTTTAATTTATTGTTCTTTCACCTGTGGGAGGAATTTAATTAGAATTACTACCCTGGTTTTCCAAGCTGCGCTGCCCTAACCCCTCCGGAACGCTGCCGGGGGTGTTGGTGAAGCTGGGCGTCCATCTCGGCGTTACATGCAACTAACCTGACCACATGATCCACCACCGAGAGATCAGGATCTGTGAACGCCACTGGAAATAGATGACAGCAACCAGCAGAGCGGATCTTGTGGAGCTTTACACTGGGGTTGTGCAGAGGTGCACAACTTCATAAGGTTAGTAGCCATCCCCACACCCCTCTAACAATTGCAATACTGAGTCACCCTTTGCGCCTTGTTCTCTCCTCTCTTTACATCTCACAATTTTGGACTTTTCAGAGCCTGTCAAATCTCTCTTCTGACCCATTTTGCCATTAGAAAGGAAGTTGCCTAATAATTAAGCACACCTTATATAGGGTGTTGATGTCATTAGTCAAAACCCCTCCTCATTACAGAGATGCACATCACCAGATTTACTTAATTGCTAGTTGGCTCGCAGCTTGGAGTAGGACAACATGTATAAAAAGTATCATGTGAGCAAAATACTAATTTGCCTAATAATTCTGCACACAGTGTATATAATAAGATGCATACACACACATGTTCAAAAAAGAAGAATGATAAATAACAAAAAATAAATTGTTGAGCAAGAGAAAAAGATATTATAAGAATGACAAATAAATTAAAAGGTGAAGTGGGAAAAAAATCCAGAAATATACAGTGCTGGCCAAAAGTATTGGCACCCCTGCAATTCTGTCAGATAATACTCAGTTTCTTTCTGAAAATGATTGAAATCACAAATTCTTTGGTATTATTCTCTTCATTTAATTTGCTTGCAAGGAAAAAGCACAAAAGAGAATGAAGCAAAAATCAAATCATTGATCATTTCGCACAAAACTCCAAAAAAGGGCCGGACAAAAGTATTGGCACCCTCAGCCTAATACTTGGTTGCACAAACTTTAGCCAAAATAACTGCAAACAACCGCTTCCGGTAACCATCAATGAGTTTCTTACAATGCTCTGCTGGAATTGTAGACCATTTTTCTTTGGCAAACTGCTCCAGGTCCCTGATATTTGAAGGGTGCCTTCTCCAAACTGCCATTTTGAGATCTCTCCACAGGTGTTCTATGGGATTTAGGTCTGGACTCATTGCTGGCCTCCTTAGAAGTCTCCAGTGCTTTCTCTAAAACCATTTTATAGTGCTTTTGGAAGTGTGTTTTGGGTCATTGTCCTGCTGGAAGACCCATGACCTCTGAGGGAGACCCAGCTTTCTCACACTGGGCCCTACATTATGCTGCAAAATTTGTTGGTAGTCTTCAGACTTCATAATGCCATGCACACGGTCAAGCAGTCCAGTGCCAGAGGCAGCAAAGCAACCCCAAAACATCAGGGAACCTCCGCCATGTTTGACTGTAGGGACCGTGTTCTTTTCTTTAAATGCCTCTTTTTTTTTTCCTGTACACTCTATGTTGATGCTTTTTCCCAAAAAGCTCTAATTTTGTCTCATCTGACCAGAGAAAATTCTTCCAAAACGTTTTAGGCTTTCTCAGGTAAGTTATGGCAAACTCCAGCCTGGCTTTTTTAGGTGTCAGGGTAAGAAGTGGGGTCTTCCTGGGTATCCTACCATACAGTCCCTTTTCATTCAGACATCGACGGATAGTACGGGTTGACACTGTTGTACCCTCGGACTGCAGGGCAGCTTGAACTTGTTTGGATGTTAGTCGAGGTTCTTTATCCACCATCCGCACAATCTTGCGTTGAAATCTCTCGTCAATTTTTCTTTTCCGTCCACATCTAGGGAGGTTAGCCACAGTGCCATGGGCTTTAAACTTCTTGATGACACTGCGCACGGAAGACACAGGAACATTCAGGTCTTTGGAGATGGACTTCTAGCCTTGAGATTGCTCATGCTTCCTCACAATTTGGTTTCTCAAGTCCTCAGACATTTCTTTGGTTTTCTTTCTTTTCTGCATGCTCAATGTGGTACACACAAGGACACAGGACAGAGGTTGAGTCAACTTTAATCCATGTTAACTGGCTGCAAGTGTGATTTAGTTATTGCCAACACCTGTTAGGTGCCACAGGTAAGTTACAGGTGCTGTTAATTACACGAATTAGAGAAGCATCACATGATTTTTCAAAGGGTGCCAATACTTTTGTCCACCCCGTTTTTTAGGTTTGGTGTGGAATTATATCCAATTTGGCTTTAGGACAATTCTTTTTGTGTTTTTTTCATTGAAGGCAAATTAAATGAAGATAATAATACCAAAGAATTTGTGATTGAAATCATTTTCAGGAAGAAACTGAGTATTATCTGACAGAATTGCAGGGGTGCCAATACTTTTGGCCAGCACTGTATGTGATGTAATATATAAAAGTAGTGATAACACATGCGAGGGGAATAATAAAAAGTGAGGAATAAAAATAATAATAGTATGAATAAAGGAAATAAAATGAAGAATGAGAAGTGAGTGTGATGAAAATATGAAACAAAACAATGTGTGAAAAATTATTTTATAATACTGTATGTAATGTATATATGTGCATATATTATGTACCATACATATATACTAAAATATATAGAAACGTGTAGAGTGAGGGAGGATAAACCAGTGATAACAAAATATATTAAAAATTAAAAAAATATGAAAATATACATGTAAGAATAAAATGTGTAGAATGCTGGTATGCAGAACAATATGTATATATAAATATGCACACAATATGTGTACACCTAAACATACACATGTCGGACCGCATAAGGCAAAATAGTGATGTTGCCTATATATAATTACTAAACCTGTGTGTGTACCAATGTGTTGACAAAAATATATATAAATGGAAAATTGAGAAATATATAATGAAATAAAAATGTTAGAAAAAAAAAATAGAAATTAATAACGCCAAGCTCTACTATTCTCCACAAAGAAAAAGGAAACTGATGAACATGTTCGCTTTATTACCAGCTATCACTTTCGATGGCGCGAGATGACGGATGTTATCACTAAATATTGGCCTATCCTTCATCAAGATTCTGTTCTAACTAAATTGTTACTGAGCCGCCCCTTAATTACAGCTAAACACAGTAAATCTTTAGGAGATTCATTGGTACACAGCCATCATGTCTCTCCAAATTCCACATTGATATTTGGTTCCAAGGGTCACAAATGGGGCTCATGGAGCTGTGGCAATTGTAAGGCTTGCAAATATATTGAAAAAACTGATGTCTTTTTTGACTCTGTGAATGTACGCCAGTTCAAAATTCTACATTTAATAAATTGACTTACTTCTATGGTAATTTATCAAGCCACTTGCCCGTGTGGATTATATTATGTAGGGATGACAACCTGTGAGTTACGTGTTCGAGCTGTGGAGCACATTAAGGACATCAGAGCTGCATTCAAAATTCCAAATGATGATGTGTGCGCTTTATCCAAATTAAAACCCATGGCAAGACACTTTCAGCAGTACCATCCCAATCATGAACATCTTTTGAGGATAAAAGGTATTGATCGGTTATTTCCTGGTAATAGGAGGGGAGATCACAGCAAAAAACTTGCACAAATCGAGTGCAAGTGGATTACCCTTCTCAAATGCATGACCCCTAGAGGTCTTAATGAACAATGGGGTTTTTCAAGTTTCTTGTAAGCAATATAGTAATACAGCACCCTTTTCCGGTCATCTTATTTTAACAATAATAAATAAAAAATCTCTTTTCCATGGATCTGGGTCAGTTTGTGCATATATACATGCACATGTATGTTCAATTTTCATGCATGTGTATGCGTGTCTGCACAATTAGGGTTTTGGTGCTTTACATCTAATAAATCGAGCGTTCATTAGTTTATTCGTCCTAATTTTTCATCATCTCTTACATTTACGCAATATTATTAAATGGCGGTGTACCATCAGTCTCATTTATTATTTCTTTATTCATTTATTCATATATTATTTACTTGTTTACTTCTTATCATTTTTTCACTTTTTTATTTTTATTTTTTATTCTTTATTTTGCATTATTATTTATATTTCTTCGTTATTAATTTTTTTTTCTCATATTTTTATTTCATTATATATTTCTTAATTTTCCACATATACTGTATATATTTTTGTCAACACATTGGTACACACACAGGTTTACTAATTATATATAGGCAACAGCACTATTTTGCCTTATGCGGTCCGACATGTGTATGTTTATGTGTACACATATTGTGTGCATATGTACACTGTGTGCAGAATTATTAGGCAAGTTGTATTTTAGAGGATTATTTTTATTATTGATCAACAACTATGTTCTCAATCAACCCAAAAGACTCATAAATATCCAAGCTTAATATTTTTGGAAGTTGGAGTTTTTTTTTTTAGATTTGGCTATCTTAGGAGGATATCTGTTTGTGCAGGTAACTATTACTGTGTAGAATTATTAGGCTACTTAATAAAAACCAAATATAATCCCATCTCACTTGTTTATTTTCACCAGGTAAACCAATATCAGTGTACAAAATTTAGAAATAAATATTTCTGACATGCAAAAACAAAAACCAAAAAGATTAGTGATCAGTATAGCCACCTTTCTTTATGATGACACTCAATTGCCTTCCATCCATAGATTCTGTCAGTTGCTCGATCTGTTTTCGATCAACATTGCGTGCAGCAGCCACCACAGCCTCCCAGACACTGATGCGAGAGGTGTACTGTTTTCCCTCCCTGTAGATCTCACATTTTATGATGGACCACAGGTTCTCTATGGGGTTCAGATCAGGTGAACAAGGGGGCCATGTCATTATTTTTTCTTCTTTTAGACCTTTACTGGCCAGCCACACTGTGGAGTAGTTGGATGCATGTGATTGAGCATTGTCCTGCATGAAAATCATGTTTTTCTTGAACGATACCGACTTCTTCCTGTACCACTGCTTGAAGAAGTTGTCTTCCAGAAACTGGCAGTAGGTCTGGGAGTTGAACTTCACTCCATCCTCAACCCGAAAAGGTCCCACAAGTTCATCTTTGATGATACCAGCCCATACCAGTACCCCACCTCTACCTTGCTGGCGTCTGAGTCGGAGTGGAGCTCTCTGCCCTTTATTGATCCAGCCTCTGGCCCAACAAGAGCCTCTCTCATTTCATCAGTCCATAAAACCTTCGAAAAATCAGTCTTAAGATATTTCTTGGCCCATTCTTGACATTTTATCTTCTGTTTCTGGTTCAAAGGTGGTCATTTTTCAGCCTTCCTTATCTTGGTCATGTCCCTGAGTATTGCACACCTTGTGCTTTTTGATACTCCAGTAATGTTGCAGCTCTGATATATGGCAAAACTGGTGGCAAATGGCATCTTGGCAGCTTCAAGCTTAATTTTCCTCAATTCATAGGCAGTTATTTTGCGCCTTTTTTGGCCAACACGCTCCTTGCGACCCTGTTGGCTATTTGCCATGAAGCACTTGATTGTTCGGTGACCACGCTTCAAAAGTTTGGAAATTTCAAGACTGCTGCATCCCTCTGCAAGACATCTCACAATTTTGGACTTTTCAGAGCCTGTCAAATCTCTCTTCTGACCTATTTTGCCAAAGGAAAGGAAGTTGCCTAATAATTAAGCACACCTTATATAGGGTGTTGATGTCATTAGACAACACCCCTCCTCATTGCAGAGATGCACATCACCAGATTTACTTAATTGGTAGTTGGCTCTCAAGCATATGCAGCTTGGAGTAGGACAACATGTATAAAAAGTATCGAAGTGATCAAAATATGCATTTGCCTAATAATTCTGCACGCGGTGTATATATACATATTGTTCTGCATACCAGCATTCTACACATTTTATTCTTACATGTATATTTTCATATTTTTCTTATTTTTAATATATTTTGTTATCACTGGTTTATCCTCCCTCACCCTACACATTTCTACATATTTTAGTATATATGTATGGTACATGATATATGCACATATATTATAAAATAATTTTTCACACATATTGTTTTGTTTCATATTTTCATCACACTCACTTCTCATTCTTCATTTTATTTCCTTTATTCATTCTATTCTTATTTTTATTCCTCACTTTTTATTATTCCCCTCGCATGTGTTATCACTACTTTTATATATTACATCACATATCTTAATTTTTTTCCCACTTCACCTTTTAATTTATTTGTCATTCTTCTTATAATATCTTTTTCTCTTGCTCAACAATTTATTTTTTGATATTTATCATTCTTCTTTTTTGAACATGTGTGTATATGCATCTTATTATATATATATATATTTTAATATTTTTTTATTTATTTTTCTATATTATTCCCACTTTTATTTCATTTTTTCCATTTCCCATTTTTGCACCTCCCCTTATTTTCATTCCTATATTTTAAAATTTTCCTCATTTCTTTTCCTTTCAATATGGTTGCGGTAATATTATGTGCCGCTTTGAATTTGCTCATGTTACTTATGGCATCCATCCTTTTGCCCGTCTTCAACATGGCTGTGGCAGCGTTGAGCGCCGCTCTGCGCATGCGCCCTGCTGTCCTGCTTCTTGGTCGTCCTGGATACCGCGTCACCAACTGTGACTTGTGTCGCACTTGGTGACGTGTCTCCCGGACTTCCGGTGCACGGACTGGTGGCGCACTTGCGGTAGTTGCGGAGCCATATAATTATGGTGCTGCCTAATTGTAAGTATGTTTCAGCTGTGTGGGGCCTCTATATTCCTTCCCAGATCCCCTCCACTTCACTCCCTGACGAAGCGAGAGCGAAACGCGCGTTGGAGTGGTGTGAGGGGATCTGTGGTGTGTTCAGCTCCGGGGTATGTTGCACCCTTTATCATGTTTTTGATTGGCCATCTTTTTTATATGACTATATGGTCTTAATTCCACTTGGAATATATTTATATATTTTATTATTGACCACATATATTTACCCATTATATAAAAATTTATAGTCCAGATATTTTACTGCTGTCAAAAGCACTTTGCACTTTCTGGTGATTTATTCATTATAATATCATGTATTTTGATTCATTCATGGTTGATAGATCTATTTGCGGTTCCTAAAGCACTTTGCACTTTTTTGTTATCTATTATCATAATTGAATAAATTTATGTATTGTAAGATTATTATTATTTACTAAAATCTTTTTTGCATTTTGCACCTGTATAAGCAATTCTTGTAATACTATGTGCTGGTTTTTGCATGTTGGCCAATATTTTTGACATCTATGGATACACCCTGATCTCCTCTATTTTTATATTTCGTGCTTTTAATATTATGGTTTTATTTTGTGTTGTCCAGTTCTATATTAATAAATTGATTTTTTATTCTAGATAAGTCAGTTTTTATGGTCTTCGATAACAGTGACTTTATATTTGGCACATTTGATGAAGAGGCGCTGTTCCTCAATGGCCCACGTAGCCGCCAACAATTCACGATTACTAATGTCATAATCCCTCTTGGCAGCTAAAAGTTTTTGTGAAAAGAAAGCATATGGATTAAGTTAAGTAAGAGTTGGGGTACCTAGAGATAGCACCACTCCAAATCCAACCTCAGAAGTATCTACCTCAACTATAAAAGGGTGTTCTTGACCAGGATTAACCAATACAGGGACGTAGGTAGACCAGAAAGGGAAATATCTCAATAAAGTTGGAATATATACAGATAAAAAAGTTAGTCAACTATATGGCAAACACAATGGCCCATATGCTGTATTTACTGGTTTGGGCAAAGTTGGGGAAATTAGACAGGGCAGTGATTGAAACACATAGAACTAATAGGAGCAGGAAACTGACCAGGTGTCCAAAGCTATCATGACAACAATATATAAAAATATATTGAGATGACGGAAAATTAGATCTCTTCTCAAGAGATCTCGTCTCCCGAGATCTCAATCTGTGTATGCGTCGCCTACGGTGGCCATTTTCCTGAAGATCACCGCATTTAACTGAATGGAAAAAGGACTTCGCTCACCAGCGCCGACACCTAATTAGCACCCAGGCACCACAGCATCGCCGCACTCCTGCCGCTGCTGGCCTACGGAAGAGGTGACCCTGGTACACTGCCGCTGACTTTCGCCCCCAGTAAGCTCACTTCGGATTATAGAATACAACTCCATTTTCCTCCCAAAATTAGGAGGAAAAAAGTGGGTCTTATAATCCAAAAAATACAGTAGTTAAAAAACTATTCACATAAAATGACAATACAGGCTAATATAATATTATTCACACAAGGTTAATAAACATATAAAACCAAGGATAAGCCAACCCATTTACAGACAGTAAGTGTCCAAAGGTACCATAATTGGTGATGGTATTCAAAGTTTGTAATCTGCCATATAAATCCACAAAATGTATATGGACAGTGCCCTGCCAGGTAGCATTTTCCACAAATTTCATCCTTTTAAAAAATGGTGCTGTAGGTTCCTTTGTGACGTCACAAAGACTATGGTATGTAGCATGCACCAAATAATCCACTCCTTTGGATCAGCATGTTAAATGTTCCATAATTTTGTATACTTTTAACTGCATTAAATTCCCTATTAATATTTTGTTTTTTGATGCTCAGCACATTTTACACTTTTTATAGGGAAAAAAACATTATTATTTCTACTATACACCAATCTGTTACCCCCACTATTTTTTACTGTAGATGCAATTAAATTGTCAATATTTTGAGCTTTTTTAAATATAAAAATACATTTATCTGGCAATATTTCTCCCTATATTTTATCCCCATGCAAAATGTCTCAGTGTTTAGATATTATTCTCTTAAAAACGGCAACTTCACAATTCTACTTTGTTATTATGGGTATTTTACATATTGTACATCAAATTTCCCATCCTTTGATATGATTTTTGTTTGGAGCATAGATCTCCAGTTTTCTCTTTAATTTCCCTTTTTCATAATCCTCTAATTTACTACAATACCTATGCAATCTTGTCAATTGTCCCTTTGGTGCATTCAATAACCATCTAGAAAACGTACAAAAACAATGGAGTATTAGTCATGATAATGAGTGATGAGGGAGCACTAAAATGCTCTGGTACTCGTTGCTCGGGTCGAGCAAATTGGAATACTCGGGTGCTCGACCCGAGCAACGGGCCCGATGTAAGTCTATGGGAAACTCGAGCATTTCTCAGGCGGCTCCCCCTGGCGGTCTGCAGAGGGCCTAAAAATTGCCCAATTCGATGGGAACAGTGCTCAAATGACATGGGAACAGCATGGGGAAGACCCCAAAAAGCATCTCTGACTCCCAGATCACTGCTGTCAGCAACGTGGTCAAAGTATTACGCCACTTTTACAGACTCACAATAAAACATACAAAAATGAAACCAAAATGGATTTTGCTGGGAAATATGCTAAGGAACATCCTTTCCAGGGTAAGGACTTGTATATAAGGCAAAATAAATAACCCAAAACAAAAATACTCCTCCACAACTTGGGCTATGTTCACACGTTGAGTTTTTGATGCGTTTTTGCACTTTAGAATAGCTTTCAACCAAGACAAATGCATTCACCAGGAAATGTCATTTTAACATTTTACAACCTTATCTGGCCATGTGGTGTGTGACACATCATCATACACAGTGCTGAAAAGACATGGGAACAGCATGGGGAAGACCTCTGGAAACATCTCTGACTCCCAGGTCATTGCCTAAAAGTGTGCCCATCTTAAGTGATCCTTGGCGCATGCGAAGATGCCTCCCGCCATGCACTTGTCATTGCAGACTTGCAACAATCACCATCCACATCCTTGTCCCACTGCAGCGTTCAGTTGTCCCTACCCCATTCCTTGGAATGCAAGCACAAGTATGAAGGCAGCCACCCAACCACCCACAGGCTGCAATACTATACTGCCAAATTTTTGTCAGCTGCTTGCACTTGAAATGTGGCCTTTTAGGCTCGTGGAGGTGGAAGATTTTCACAACCTCATGCCGGCGGCGGCCGGGTGTCCATACTCGGTCCCCAGCTGCCGCTATATTTGGACAATGGCCTGATCTGTAATGCGCTTTGAGAAATAACATGCATAGGCATGGCTGATCCACATTAAAAAAGTAGCCATAGAGTGTCTGGGAACCTTCCCCCACACTTTTCTTAGCCAGGGCTGCTTTTCGGCAGGGTTGGACGGGCACACCAGAGAACCGGAGACTCCTCTGGCGGGCCCTGGCTTCTCAGGAGCGTTCATAGTGCCAAGTTGAGGCCATGATGATGATAGAGGCCACCATCTGCTTAGTTTTCTGTTACTTGGAATGTAAGCGCAATTATGCAGCCAGCCACCCACCCACCCACAGGCCGCAACACTAAACTGCCAGATATCTGGGCAGTTCTTTGCACTTTAAGTCTGGCATTTTAAGCTCGTGGAGGCGGAAGTTTTTCACAACCTCATGTAGACGGCGGCCGGGTGTCCATACTCAGTCCTCAGCTGCCACTATATTTCCCGGTATCGCCTCCGCCTTCCACAAGCACGGGTCCCACAACATTACCCGTGCCCTCCCCAGTGCACTTACTGGGAAGGACCGCCTAACCACAAACACGTGGACAGGTCAATGTGGCCAGGGATGGTACGGAGCCAGTCCACAACTTCTTTTGCTGAGAGTTGTATTTAGCTGGGTGAAAGGACTGGCATAGAGGGAAACCGCATCTACCCTGCGTGTCATTTCTCCCAGGTAGTCCTGTAATTGAGCTTGTGGCAGAAGCAATGGCAGCCCATCCAACATCAACTTGCACTTGTCGGTGGTGCTTTGACACACAGATATCTTTCTTTGCGCATTTAATTTCTTGAATACAGAGTTGGACAATGGCCTGATCTGTAATGCGTTTTGAGAAATAACATGCACAAGCATGGCCGATCCACATTAAAAAAGCAGCCATAGAGTGTCCGGGAAACTTCCCCCACACTACTCTTAGCCAGGACTGCTTTTCGGCAGGGTTGGACGGGCACACCAGAGAACCGGAGACTCCTCTGGCGGGCCCTGGCTTCTCCTTCAGGAGAGTTCATAGTGCCGAGGTGAGGCCATTATGATGATAGAGGCCACCATCTGCTTAGTTTTCTGTTACTTGGAATACAAGTGCAAGTATGCAGCCAGCCACCCACCCACAGGCTGCAACACTAAGCTGTCAGATTTATGGGTAGCTCTTTGCACTTGAAATATGGCCTTTTAAGCTCGTGTAGGCGGAAGCTTTTCACAACCTCATGTCGGCGGAGGCCGGGTGTCCATACTCGGTCCTCAGCAGCTACTATATTTCCCAGTATCACCTTCGCCTTCCACAAGCACGGGTCCCACAGCATTACTCGTGCCCTCCCCAGTGCACTTACTGGGAAGGACCGCCTAATCACAAACACGTGGACAGGTGATTGTGGCCAGGGACGGTACGGAGCCAGTCCACAACTTTTTTTGCTGAGAGTTGTATTTAGCTCAGTGAAGGACTGGCATAGAGGGAAACCGTATCTACCCTGGGTGTCATTTCTCCCAGGAAGTCCTCTAACGCTTCTTGCACTTGAAATGTGGCCTGAACATTACTGCTGGTACTTTTCTGTGGGAATTTGCTTGCCTCCTACCAGCCTGGAATATTTCCAGCAAACTATGGTATGACGCCATGGTATTATCACTGCCCCCAATACCAGTAGCAAAGCCATCCCCAATTTCCTTCTCAGGAATTTTATTTGGTAGACTGAGTGGCTGCCCAAATACATTTTCTCACAAAGGAGCTGAAGATAGAGTGGCAGTAGGTGCAAGTTTCTCCAGCCTATTAGATATTAGAGGGTGAACGGCAGCACATTGGATCAGTGGTTAGCACTAGTGTTGAGCCACCCCCGTAGTGTTCGAGTTCGGTTCGGTTCGTCGAACACCCTTGTGTTCGCCGAACTGTTCGTCGAACTGTTCGTCGAACACCTTCGAACACCGTTAAAACCAATGGCAGGCAAACAAAAACACATAGAAACACATAGAAAACACCTTCAAAGGTGTCCAAAAGCTGACAAACTGCTCAGAAGACACAACTAACACATGGAAAAGTGACAAGTACATATAGTCATGCGAAAAGAAAAGAGGTGGAGGAGTAAAAGGAGGGGGAGACACAGATATAGGCATGTCATGCCCTTCTAAAATCCAAAAAGTGAGAAGCCGAGACGGCCAGTCCGCTCCTGCCCGTGCCACCTCCGTGTCGCCGGGTTTGTGCCAGAGCCGCGGTGAACCCTGACGGCCAGCCCCCCTCTCCCAATACTGGTGCCTGTCCGCTGGTGGGTCGAGAGAGCCCCCCTGTGGTGGAGGCAGCTCTAAGCTTTTTAATTTAAATTGTCCCTCTAATTTGAATGAATACACTTTAAATCCATTTACAAGGATCTATTGGAGGGCAAGTCTCATGCCAGCAGCCGCGTAATTCCAGCTCCAGTAGCGTCCACTAAAGCTGCTGCAGTTAAAAAGCTTTTATAAGAATCGAGCTCGGCTGTCCACCGCAAGGCATCCTAGTGCCAGTCCCAGCCCCTATGCCTTGGGGTGCCTCCTGATGCTCTTCACTAAGTATCCCGTGGTCCCGAAGCATTTCCTTTGAAAAAATTAAGTGTCCAAACTACAGGTGGTGTAGCTTGCTTAACAGCCGGGATAATCCGCTGACTAGCAGACACTGCTACTAGGCACAAAGTATTTCCTGGGCTAGATGCAGCAAAAATTTGTAAGTAGATACTCTCGTTGGATGCTGAGAAAGCATTCCATAGAGTCTCCTGGCACGCCATATATGATTCTCTTAAAAAGCTTGGGGTAGGGGTCTAGGGGACCCTTTTATAGCCAAAATCACGGCCCTGTATCACAATACGTCACCTAGGCTGAAGATAAATGGAACTGTAGCACCGAGGGCTCGGTTGCTACAGACGTATTGCACCTCACCCAGAGGTGTGATATCTCACTCTCAGATAAGGATGGAGTGTGGATCAGGACCCGACACCTGCATGCATTACACCACATTGCCGTGGGGCAGGGCGACCAATATGCCCCTGAGATGGGCACGACAGTCCCTGTCCCTGGCTGGAGTGGGGGGAGGGAACACTGAGGAAGGGGAACCCTGCAGTGCAGGAGCAGGGAGGAAGCAGTTCCTGGGTGCATTGAGAAGGGAGTATAAAAGGTGGGCACCATCTTAGTTCAGTGCAGAGAAGTCTGAGCAGAAGTGGCAGGGAGCAGGGGCTCTGCATGAGCTCTGCTCCGGAGGCGGGCCTAGTAACAGAGGCCCAGGCCTGCAAGAGGGAGAAGGAAGGAAGAGGAGCGGAGAAGGCTCCAGGAACGAGGAATGAAGGGATCCCAGGGGTGCGGACGGGCGAGTTGCCACCGCACGCCCGAATCCACCTGCGTGGAGGGGTCAGGCCAAAGGGGGAGACCGGTCCCCGAACTAGTGGAGGCAGGAAACGACCCTCAGCTAGAAACCGGAGGCTCTGACATTTTATGTGGCGCAGCCCCTTGCTCCACCCGCTAGGAAGGCACCACATAGGGTCAGGGAAACTGGCGCCAAGTTTACCAAGAGGAGGCCCGAGGCAGCCGGACAGAAGTGTTGGTAAGAAAGGCCAGACAAAGGACACACAAAGGGGGTCCTGTGAAGCGCTCCAAAGTTATCTGGGAGTTGTCTGAGCCCCTCACCTGGTGAGCACAGTACGACGTGGGCAGCCGTTACCTGCAGACGTGGTCTGGATAATAAGAACTGTGAGTAAAGGCCCTGAACTGCATCACTGACTCCGTGTCGTTACTGCTGCTGCCCTGCACCATCACCCCCATCCTCCGCATACACTGCCCAGAGGCTATACTCCTCCCGTGGGGAGTTATGCTGCGCTCTGCTGCACCCAGCCTCAGTGGTCTGCCCTGCAGCGGCGGTTCACTCTGACCGCAATCCACGGGTGGCGTAGTCGGACATTTAAACATCAAAACCACATAAATAGTTCCGCCACTGGTTTGACCGCCCTGAGCCACGGAACCGGATCGCCGCCACGAAGACTACAACCACCAGCATCCACCAAAAAGGGTCCGGCTCCGGGTGTCCCAAGGCCCAGGGGGTGCGTCAGAACATTTTCATCACCTTTCACAATCACCAATGGGACAAGGCAGGGATGTCCTCTGTCCCCTCTCTTATACATCCTAGTGACGGAGCACCTGCTCTCATCAATTCACCATAACCCCAATATTAGGTGGATTGAGGTGGGAGGCACCGAGTACAAGTGCTCTCTATTTGCTGATGATGTCCTAGTATATATCACTCAATCACATATATCCATCCCTGCTGTTATGGCTGAAATAGATCACTTTGTTACATGGTAAAATTTTAAATTCAATGCAGCGAAGTCTGAGGCCCTCGATGTCTCCCTCCCTAAATCCATATAGGATTCCATCCAGTCCAACTTTCCCTTTGCCTGTCCCTCACAGGGTATCAAATACTTAGGAATTCCTATTCATAGAGACCTCTCCCATCTATGTTATCTTAATTTTGGGCCCTTTATTGAACAATTCCATACAGACCACGGTTGGCAAGTTAGAACTGTAAGATTCACTACGTGAACCACTGGTGTTTTGTGGAAAAGCACATGTACACCGCGTTCCAAATTATTATGCAAAAAGTGTTTAGGAGTGATAAGGGAAGAATTTGTTTGTTTGTCAGTTAAACTCATTGATGGTGATGTGTGTCAGGGCTCTTTATATCACTGTAAGCAATTGCAGACACCTGTGCTAATTAGTTTGGCAGGTGTGTCCAATGAAAGGCAAGACTACTTAAGAAGGCTCTCTCACATTATTAAGCAGCCTACATTTTCTGCCAAAATGGGAAAGAAAAAGGATGTGTCGGCTGCTGAGAAGCAACAAATTGTGGAGTGTTTAGGTCAAGGTATGACTACAATCAACATTGTGCGATGATCAGGATGAAGTGTCTTGGCAATCAAGAAGTATGTAGCTGATTCACAGTACACACGTGTGCGTGCTGATAAGGGCAAATTGAGGACTCTTTCCTACAGGCAATTACGTCAGGTTGAAACAGCAGCGGCAAAAAAGCCTTGTCATAGCAGCAGACAAGTTTTTGAAGCTGCTTGTGCCTCCAACGTCCCCCGAACAACAAGATGCAGGGTCCTTCAGAGGTTTGCAGCTGTGCATATGCCATCCTGTCGACCTCCTCTATCCACTTCACACAAGCAGAAACGGCTCCAGTGGGCCAAACATTACATGAAGACTGATTTCAAAACTGTTTTGTTCACGGATGAGTGCCGTGCAGCGCTCGATGGTCCAGATGAATGGAGTGGAGGATGGCTGGTTGATGGACACCCGACGCAAACACGGCTACAGCGCCAACAAGGAGGAGGTGGAGTAATGTTTTGGGCTGGAATCATGGGGAGAGAGATTGTCGGCCCCTTTAGGATCCCTGAAGGCGCTAAAGATGAACTCCATAATGTATGTGGATTTTCTCAAACAGCACTTCCTGCCATGGTTCAAGAAGAAGAACCGTGTATTTCACAGCAAGATCATTTTTCTGCATGATAATGCACCATCTCATGCTGCACATAAAGCATCTGCATCTCTGGCTGATATGGGCATAAAAGGGGACAAACTTATGGTGTGACCCCCATGCTCCCCTGACCTCTACCCCATTCAGAACCTTTGGAGCATCATTAAAAGGAGTGTCTATGATGGCGGGAGGCAGTTCACATCTAAGCAACAGCTCTGGGAGGGTATTCTGTCCTCATGCAAAACAATTGAAGCAGAAACCATCCAAAACCTGACAAATTCAATGGACGAGAGAGTTCAGAAGCTCCTTTCGAACAAGGGGTCCTATGTGAAAATGTAACATCACCTAGAATAAAGTTTTGAGTTGAAAACTGTTTGATTTCAGTTTCTAACAACCTGCTAATGCTTATAATTTCAAAAATGACCATTTTTTTGGTCTTTATTAAAATGAAAAGGTTGATCGAAAAGTTTGGGGGATCTAAGAGTGTGGCAACCCAGTAGTCATGATTACTTCGAATTCTGACAATATGAGGGTCATGCTGCAGGTAGTGCAGCAAGAAGGCACTTATGTGTCTTGCGCATCTCGGAGCCCCAAAATTATTTTCCGGGCTAGATGCAGCTAAAAATTATTTTTAATTTTAAATCTGGTGAAGCTTATTATAGAAGGCCTAATAGGATCAGTGCTGCACACTGCTACAAAGCCCAAATTATTTTCCAGTCAAGATACAGATAAACATGATTAGTAATTTGAAAGCTTAAAACGGTTGGTAGGGTGATTTTAACCAATCATCAAGCTTTTACTCTCCCCAGGATGACACAGGGGTAGAAAAGTCGTTTCGGATCCATGATTTGTTCATCTTTA
This sequence comes from Phyllobates terribilis, assembly GCF_046119375.1. NCBI lineage: Eukaryota > Metazoa > Chordata > Amphibia > Anura > Dendrobatidae > Phyllobates > Phyllobates terribilis. The sequence continues at coordinate 293,126,909 of NW_027362769.1, forward strand.
TGAACGTGAGTCTGTCTACATTATCAGTGGAGAGCCGCGTGCGCTTATCTGTCAGCACACCACCAGCAGCGCTGAACACACGTTCAGACAGAACGCTGGCTGCGGGGCATGACAAGATCTCCAAGGCGTAAGTGGCTAGCTCCGGCCATTTATCCAGATTGGAAGCCCAAAAAGAGCAAGGGTCCAGTGACACAGTCGTGGCTTCAATGTTTACTTGGAGATACTCCTGTACCATCGTCTCTAGGCGTTGACTATGTGTCAGACTTCTTGTCTCCTGTGGCCTTGCAAAGGATGGGCTAAAAAAGTGGTGAAATGATTCCGCAAAATTGATGTTACCAGCAGATACTGTGGTTCTGTTACGGTTTGAGTGCTGAACACTTGACGGTCCCACGGTTGGCAAGTTGGAACTGTGAGATTCACTACGTGCACCACTGGTATTTTGTGGAAAAGCACATGTAAGATTCTGCAACAGTCTCTGCTGATACTCCTGCATGCGTGCATCCCTTTCTATGGCAGGAATAATTTCTGCAAATTTACTTTTGTACCGGGGATCTAACAGTGTGGCAACCCAGTAGTCAGGATTATTTCTAATTCTCACAATTCGAGGGTCATGTTGCAGGTAGTGCAGCAAGAAGGCACTCATGTGTGTTGCGCATCCAGGAGCACCAAGTCCCTGTTGAGTTGGTGGCGAGGTAGCAATCATGCTTCCTTCCTCTGTCCTCTCCCCCCAACCTCGCACAACAGAAATGTGATCAAGGTCTCCCTCATCAGATGAGTCTTCCATCAGTTCGTCCTCCACTTCTTCCTGGGCTCCTGCACCTTCCTCACTAGTTTGGCTGCTACCATGCGCCCTGGTAAAATCATCTCCCCCACCCTCACATGCCTGCCGCCTTGGTGCTGCCGACCGTCTGGACCTTGCAGATGTTAGCCCTTCCGCATACAACTCCTCCTCCTCTACTTCCTCCACCTCCTCTTGTGCCACCACCTGACTCCGAATTCTGTTTAACATGTGCTCCAGCATGTAAATCACCGGAATAGTCATGCTGATAATGGCATCGTCAGCACTAAACATCTTCGTCGCCATTTCAAAACTGTGCAGAAGGGTGCATAGGTCCCTGATCTGAGACCACTCCTCCAGCGTGATTTGCCCCACCTCTGAATCTCGTTGGCCCAGGCTATACGTCAGAACGTATTGCACCAGGGCTTGTCGGTGCTGCCACAGTCGCTGCAACATGTGCAGAGTTGAATTCCACCGGGTAGGCACATCGCATTTTAGCCGGTGAAGTGGCAGGCCCAACGACTTCTGTAGAGATGTAAGTCGCTGAGCTGCGGGATGCGAACGGCGGAAGTGAGCACACAGCGACCGTGCCCTCTGCAGAAGGCCATCTAGTCTGGGATAGTGGGCTAAAAATTGCTGGACAACCAGGTTCAACACGTGAGCCATACAAGGCACGTGTGTGACATTGCCCCGGCGAAGGGCCGCACCCAGGTTTGCAGCATTGTCGCACACGGCCTTCCCTGGTTTCAGGTCCAGTGGAGACAACCATTCATGAAATTGGTTCTCCAGAGCTGACCACAACTCCTCAGCTGTGTGACTCACATTTCCCAGACATTTCAATGTAAAAACCGCCTGATGACGTTGAGCCCTACTGCCAGCATAGTAAGGAGGTGTGCAGGATCCCTTCTGCGCAGTTAGAAAGCTTGTGGCATGACCAGACAGCCTTTGGGTGCAGGTGGAAGACCGAGAGGAGGTTGAGGAGGCAGAAGCAGTGGAGGAAAAATGACATAAAGAGGATTGACGCACAACTCGTGGGGACGGCAAGACTTGGACAGCAGCCCCTTGTCCTGCTGTCACCATAGTTACCCAGTGCCCAGTCAGCGACATGTAACGCCCCTGTCCATGCCTACTCGTCCAAGTGTCTGTGGTGAAATGCACCCTGTCACACACAGAGTTTCTCAAAGAAGCGGTGATGTTGTGTGCGACATGCTGGTGGAGCGCAGGCACACCTTTCTTTGAGAAGTAGTGCCGACTGGGCATCTGGTACTGGGGCACTGCGACGGACATAAGGTCTCGAAAATCCTCTGTGTCCACCAGGCGGAAAGGCAGCATTTCTGTAGCCAAGAGCTTGCAGATGGTGAAATTCAACCTCTTAGCTTTCTCATGGCTAGGAGGAAATGGTCTTTTACTTGTCCACATCTGAGGGACCGAGGGCTGGCTATTGTGCTTAGACGGGGTTGATAAGGGTGTCCCCGGCAAACTGCCGGTCTGTGAGGAAGATGCAGGCGGACATGTTAGGTTGCCTTGATCCAAAGGTGGTGCTATCGATGTCGGACAGCGCTCAAGACCAGCTGGTGTTACCACCTCCAAAGAAAATGATGACCTGCCAATCACGCTGGCTGTTGCGGGTAAAGAGGTGGCAGGTCTGCGCCCCAAAACAGGTGTGACTGCTGTCCCCCCAGTCACAGAGGATGAAGAGGCCGCGGATGCACAAGATATGGCAGACGGTGGTTGGCCCGGCCGGCTAGACCGCATTGTAGCACACTGAGCTTCCCACTGCAACTTATGCTTCATGTCCATGTGCCGGTTCATGCATGAAGTACTCAAACTATGTATTTTTTGGCCTCTACTTAGCTTTTGCTGACAAATGTTACAGATAACACGAGTTGGGTCATCTTTATCGATCTGAAAAAATGCCCAGGCTATGCAAGGCTTAGCACCCATGCGACCTGAAGAGCCACCACGACTTGTGGTGAGAGGCAGAGTTGTGTTTGAGGATGCAGTTGTTGACGTGCTTCCAGTACTACGTCTCTGTCCAGGAAGGCGCAACCTGACCTCGTCGTCACTAGCATCTTCCTCCACCTCCTCTGCTGACCTCATCTCTTGGCTGACTGTGGGTTGACAGTAAGTGGGATCTCCGACCTCATCATCATCACCCTGTGCGTTATCACACCCGTCGTCCTCAGAGCCAACCTGTTCCTGCCCTGACAAAAAACTAAAGTTGTCGCTCCAATCAGGTATTTGAGTCTTATCATCGTCTTCCTCATTGTCTCCACCAACAGGAGTTACAGTTTGGGAATGAGGGTCTACATTATGGTCAGAACCTTCTGCGTCTGGTCCTGGATCCGACTCATAAAGATTCTGGGCATCAGTGCAGATCATTTCCTCGTCTGGATTCACAGAAGCGCTGGAGTCGACCTCTGATTCCCAGGCTATAGTATGAGTAAACAGCTCTGCAGACTCAACCATCTGTTCTACCTCATACTCAGACGGGCAGCTGGAGATTTGGGAGCTGTGAGGAAGCAAGTGCGATTTGGGTGACACCTTTGAGGACTGGAGTATTTGTGATGTTGAAGTTGATGTGGAGGAGAGCCCACTTAAAGGAGCACTTGATATCCGTTGAAGCACCTGCTGTTTTTGTGCCTCATCTGGAATTTGTAGCGATTGGCGTGGCCGTAAGAAAGGGATCTTATCACATTGTCCGCTAAAAGAAGTAGACATTTTAGTTTGGCTGGAAGATGGTCTTTCTTCTGCACCTACCCCACGGACACAACCTTTTTTCCCCTTCCCAACACGCCTATTCCCCTTTCCACCAGCAGCAGGCCTTTTTCCACTCATTTTGGTGGTTAACTAATTCACAACTCTGGAGTTGTTTGCACAAAAAAACAATGGATGGTAACCGAGCAGAGCTGAGTGGCCAAACTGTGGTATTAGGCCAAAACTATTGGCTGGGTTAGATGCAGAAAAAAATTATTTTTAATTTGCAACCTGATGGAGGTCAGTATAGATGGACTAATAGACCAAGTCCCACACACCGCTAGAAGCCCAAATATTTTTTCAGAGCTAGATGCAGAAATTTTTTTTATTCAATTTGCAACCTGATGGAGGTCAGTATAGATGGACTAATAGACCAAGTCCCACACACTGCTAGAAGCCCAAATATTTTTTCAGAGCTAGATGCAGAAAAAAATTATTTTTAATTTGCAACCTGATGGAGGTCAGTATAGATGGACTAATAGACCAAGTCCCACACACCGCTAGAAGCCCAAATATTTTTTCAGAGCTAGATGCAGAAAAAAATTATTTTTAATTTGCAACCTGATGGAGGTCAGTATAGATGGACTAATAGACCAAGTCCCACACACCGCTAGAAGCCCAAATATTTTTTCAGAGCTAGATGCAGAAAATTTTTTTATTCAATTTGCAACCTGATGGAGGTCAGTATAGATGGACTAATAGACCAAGTCCCACACACTGCTAGAAGCCCAAATATTTTTTCAGAGCTAGATGCAGAAAAAAATTATTTTTAATTTGCAACCTGATGGAGGTCAGTATAGATGGACTAATAGACCAAGTCCCACACACCGCTAGAAGCCCAAATATTTTTTCAGAGCTAGATGCAGAAATTTTTTTTATTCAATTTGCAACCTGATGGAGGTCAGTATAGATGGACTAATAGACCAAGTCCCACACACTGCTAGAAGCCCAAATATTTTTTCAGAGCTAGATGCAGAAAAAAATTATTTTTAATTTGCAACCTGATGGAGGTCAGTATAGATGGACTAATAGACCAAGTCCCACACACTGCTAGAAGCCCAAATATTTTTTCAGAGCTAGATGCAGAAAAAAATTATTTTTAATTTGCAACCTGATGGAGGTCAGTATAGATGGACTAATAGAACAAGTCCCACACGCTGCTAGAAGCCCAAATATTTTTTCAGAGATAAATGAAGAAAAAAATTATTTTTAATTTGCAACCTGATGGAGGTCAGTATAGATGGACTAATAGACCAAGTCCCACACACTGCTAGAAGCCCAAATATTTTTTCAGAGCTAGATGCAGAAAAAAATTATTTTTAATTTGCAACCTGATGGAGGTCAGTATAGATGGACTAATAGACCAAGTCCCACACACTGCTAGAAGCCCAAATATTTTTTCAGAGCTAGATGCAGAAAAAAATTATATTCAGTTTGCAACCTGATGGAGGTCAGTATAGATGGACTAATAGAATGATGCTATGCCCAAAAGATTTTACTTCACTAGGTGCAGTAAAAAAATTGGTATTCTATACACAGGTGGTATATCTTGCAACACAGATAGGCTACTCCACTGACTAACACACTCTGCAATAGGCCAAAAAGGATTAGCTTTGCTAGATTCAGCCAAATGCTGTGAAAAAAACTTGCACAGCACTGGCACAGACCTGCCTGGCAAAAACTGATAATAACTGATGTAACCTAGTCCTGAAAAGGACTCCAATTACAATTAGTCTTTACTCCCACAATCTATCTATTTAAGAGCACAGACCTGCCTGATAAAAGTCGTAGGAAATGCTGTAACCTAGTCCTTAAAAGGACTGCAATCACAACTATTCCCTACTCCCAAACTATCTGTATATTTGTGCGAAAATTGGCTTGAAATTAACAAGGTATAGCGCACACAGCAACAGCGGTGCCGTCTAACACGCAGCTGCAGCAGTGAGAAAATGGTGGCGACGGGGAAAATGGCTTGGTCTTATAGGGCAAGGACATGTGACATACACTGCCAATCACACATGCCCTTGCTTGTGTGAAAAAAAGCACTTCGCTCCGTGTGTGCGCTGCTGATATGCTGACAGATTGCACCTCCCCACTGCAAATGCGGGAAAGAGAAAAAAAAATGGAGATCTTCATTGTTCCTGCAGAGATCCATCCCCTGCCCCTCCCCCCGCCCCGCTGTACACTCAAACTGCGTATTAACATTAATTTTCATCATTACTGAGAAAAAATCCAGTTATGATTTTGGTGCACGAACAGTTATCGAACATAACCTCGAACAGCCGAATTTTTCTCAAATTGTTCGTGTTCGCCGACCGGCTCGAACACCGCCCAAAACAGCTCGAATTTGAGATTGGCGAACAGTTCGAGTAGAACAACGCTCATCTCTAGTTAGCACTGAAGCCTTGCAGCGCTGGGATCCTGGGTTCAAATCCCAGCAAGGACAACAACTGCAAGGACTTTGTATGTTCTCCCCGTTTTTGCGTGTGTTTCCTCCTCAGTAAAAAAACAGCCATAGAGTGTCCGGGAACCTTCCCACACACTTTTCTTAGCCAGGACTGCAGGGCTGGACTGTCCCACCAGAGAATCCTCCGGTGTGCCTTGGCATCTACCTCAGGAGAGTTAATGATAGCGCTAACTTTGCAGCTGCTATGGGGCTCTTGAGCGAGTGAGAAAGGTTAGCCCTCAGAATCAAATCCTCTGGTGGGCACAATGTTTTAAATCTGATATAGCTTCTCAGTGGGAGTTGTATTTCACCACAGCCATATTCTTTAGCTCGGTGAAAGGACTGGCATAGAGGGAAACCATATCTACTCCGGCTGTCATTTTTCCATCACCAGGTTCCGCCCATTGTCACACACGACCATGCATGGCTGTATGTTCAGCGGTGAGAGCCACAGCTCAGGCTGCTGTGTTACAGCTTTCAACAACTCTGCAGTGTTGGGCGGTTTGTCAATTAAGCATTAAGCATGTTATCTTCAGTAGAGTTGAGCCACCCCCGTAGTGTTCGGGTTCGGTTCAGTTCATCGAACACCGGTATGCTCGCCGAACTGTTCGTCGAACTGTTCATCGAACACCGTTGAACACCGTTAAAACCAATGGCAGGCAAACAAAAACACATAGAAACACATAGAAAACACCTTCAAAGGTGACCAAAAGCTGACAAACTGCTCAGAAGACACAACTAACACATGGAAAAGTGACAAGTACATATAGCCATGTGAAAAGAAAAGAGGTGGAGGAGAAAAAGGAGGGGGAGACACAGATATAGGCATGTCATGCCCTTCTAAAATCAAGAAAGGCTGGAGTAAAAATCTAAAATCAGCCTACCAACACCAACACGTCGTGACAAGAAAATTAAAAAACAGAAATATCTTTAGGTAGAATGGCGGTTCCATTCAGAACACTTTCCTTACAAGACGTAGTGGTATCCCCGTTGGGAGTCATGCCAAAAATGGAACCCAATACATTCGGACTAATCCACCATTTGTCATATCCAACGGGCAGTAAACGACAACATCGACGCAGAACCAAGTACATTAGTATATACTGTACATCCTTTGACAAGGCAATCAGGCGGGTCAAGAAGTTGGGAAGGGGCACCCTAATGGCCAAAACAGACATTGAGGGGGCGCCTATTGGGCTGCTTCTGGGAAGGAGCATACTATATAGATCGCTGTTTGCCCATGGGGTGCTCCAGATCCTGCTCACTATTTGAGGCGTTTAGTTGCTTCCTCGAATGGGTTGTCATGGACGTTTCTAAGGGGCCACAGATTATCCATTACGTCGACAACTTCTTATGCCTGGGTCCAAAAGATTCACCACAGTGTGAATACACGCGGTAGTCCACCTGTGAGAAGGAGAGAGCTGGAGGGAGAGCGGACACCACAGAGCTGAGGGGTTAGATGGAGAACGGAAGAAGGAAAGATGGCGAGGGAGGTAAGTGAGTATGGTGGAAGGCCGACCTGAGCTCCCCCACGTTCCTGCTGGACGGGGAACAGCCCTTGGAAGAAAAGCCGCTTGCGCATCCTTTTGAGGTTACGGGCGCTAGCGGGCAGAGGGACTACGCTGTGGTGCCAAGCCGACACGGCCAGTCCGTTTCAGCCCGTGCGACCTTCGTGTCGCCGGGTTTGTGCCAGAGCCGAGGTGGACCCTGACGGCCAGCCCCCCTCTCCCAAAACTGGTGCCTGTCCGCTGGTGGGTCGAGACCCCCCGCGGTGGAGGCAGTTCTAATCTCTGTAATTTAAATTGGCTCTGTTATTTGAATGAGTACATTTTAAATCCTTTTACAAGGATCTATTGGAGGGCAAGTCTGATGCCAGCAGCCGCGGTAATTCCAGCTCCAGTAGCGTCCACTTAAGCTGCTGCAGTTAAAAAGCTTTTATAAGGATCGAGCTTGGCGGAACACCGCAAGGCGTACTACTGCCAGTCCCAGCCCCTTTGCCTTGGGGCGCCTCCCCGATGCTCTTCACTGAGTGTCCCGGGGGCCCGAAGTGTTTCCTTTGAAAAAATTAAGTGTCCAAACCACAGGTGGTGTAGCTAGCTTAACAGCTGGGTTACTCTGCTGACTAGCAGACACTGCTACTAGGCCCAAAGTATTGCCTGGGCTAGATGCAGTTGAAAATTTGTAATTAGATCTACAGGCGATGGCTGCTCCACTGACTAGCAGACACTGAAGCTTTGGAGCAGACCTCTGATTGCCAGGCTATAGTATGAGTAATCAGCTCTTCAGACTCAACCATCTGTGTTACCCCAAGCCATAGTGTATGTAGTTTCTTACGGTTAAAAGGGGGGAGAGACCCGACCCACCTTGAATTGATGATGCCAACGTCATGTAAAACACAGCAAGAGGACTCCAAAAAGAGTCTCCATTTTTTCCAAAAATTGTGGCACAGACACCACTTAAGTGGCATCAATTGTCCCAGAGTTGCTTAAAATGGTTGGTGATGAGGTGATTTTCCAAAATCCTCAAGCTTTTAGTCTCCTCAGGATGACACAGGTGGGGCAGATGGTGGTTGGTCTGGCCCGCTAGGCCACATTGTAGCACAGTGAGCTTCGCACTGCAACTTATGCTTCATATCCATGTGACGGTTCAAGCATAAAGTACTCAAACTATTGTTTTTTGGGCCTCTACTTAGCTTTTGGTGACAAATGTTACAGATAACATGAGTTGGGTCATCCTTAGCGATCTCAAAAAATGCACAGGCTATGCAAGGTTTAGAGCCCATGCGACTCTGCTACTAGCAATACTAGCAAATGATTGGCTGTGTTAGATGCAGTAAAAATTTGTTATTAGATACACAGGCAGTGCAGCTTGCTTCACAGCTGGGCTACTATGCCAAAAGTATTGGTAGACTCTATACTAAATAAGAAAGGAGTCACTGACTGTTGTGGCCCCTCTGCGGGCCGTGGCGGTTGGTCATCCCCTTTCGCTGCCCCTTACTCAACGAATTCACAAACATCTCCCGTCGGTTTGGAGTCCCATTACGCCCAACAAAAACCATAGGCCCCACAACAAAGCTATCATTCTTAGGCATCGAAATCGACACCACAGCAAGGTTGTTCCGCCTCCCATGAGAAAAAAAACCAAAACATTACTCCTGATTGAGGGTTTTTGCGCAGTATGGAAAGTAACACTACAGCAGATGCAAGTATTACTAGGTCTCCTCGTGTTTGCGAGCCGGGTGATGCCAGTCAGAAGGGTTTTTTCTCGTCATTTATCGCCCGCAACAAAAGGGGCATCAAAACCGAGTCATAGAATCAGAATCAGCAGGCAGCTGCGGGCGGACTTTGAGGTGTGGAAAACCTTCTTATAATCATTCAACGGTCACACGTTATTTATGTCAGCAGAACAGTCCAACATTGAACTAAGATTATTCACCGGGGCGGCAGAATCAGGCGGATATGCAGTGATACTACATAACCAATGGTGCACAAGCTTATGGCCACTGTATTGGGCAGAACAAGTGCTGACAAAAAAACAGACACTCCTGGAACTATTCCCAATAGTGGTAGCAATAGAAATATGCAGCGCGCGCCTGGCTAACAAAAATATACGCTTCATAACAAAAAACACCAGCCTAGCGCACTGCCTTAACAAGATGGCATCTTCGTCTCTCCCAGTGCTAGGCCTACTACGCCGGCTAGCATTCCTGTGCCAAAAACACAATGTATGGGTCCGCGCTAGCCTCGATGCTGAGGGGTCTAATGCTGCTGCTAACGCTTTATCATAATTCAATTGGCAGATTTTCACAGAGCTCCTCCCCAACGCCAACCCATCGGGCAACAGTTGCCCACCCTCCCTATGGGATCTAGTGGCGAATAGTTGATGCCATTAATCAGAGCGTCAGTTGCCCCGTCGACGTGGCAAGCATACAGTAAGGCATGGGAACAGTGGACACGACTAGTAGCAGGCAGACGGGTTGACCAATGTGAACAAGCCAGATTACAAGTCACCATAGAATTTCTCCACCAGCTAATGATGAGGGGCATATCAGAGTTGTCAACGCAGCGGTGGCTGACCGGAGTAGCATTTCACTTCCAACTACTGAATTGGGGAGATGTGACAAGGAGATTCATCATGAGACAATACATAAAGGGGTGGAAAAGGGGTCAGCCGTGTCAGGTGTCACTAAAACTGATTTCTCACATCATATCCCTAACACCATTAACATGACACTCACAACTTGAAGCAACACAACTGTCTACTGCAGTTGTGATCGCCTTCTTCGGGGTGCTATGCATAAGCGAATTAGTCCCTCAATCCAAAATTACCACCAGTGGAGGCTTATTACACCAGGACGTAGTCATAGCCAATAATGCAATACGTCTACGCATACTCAAATCAAAAATGGTTCCAGCGGGCAGGGGCACTTGGGTACTTCTACAACCCACAAATGGTACACTGAGTCGGGTAACAATAGTAAAAACATATATAACCATCCGATCACAAAGTAATTTCTTCCTATCACACATTGATGGAATGCCATTATCAAGATACCAGTTCCAAGCTATATTTAATAAATGCCTAACATCGGCAGGGAACCACCCCAAAGATTACGGGACCAACTCATTCCGCATAGGCGCGGCCATGGAAGCAGCAAGAGCAGGACTGTCAGACATGGAAGTTCAGAGGATAGGGAGATGGCGATCCACATGTTTGGCGAGATACATAAGACCGGACTTGTTATCCTAACGTGGTTTGTTTTTTTACAGGTTATGCTAAGCCAACAGTGTGGGTGATAGGCCACTCGTATATATATTGGGCCAAAAAAAGGGCGAAAGTCCACCCAGGCGGGAGAAAATTAGAGTTTTATAACACATATTTCAACTGGAGAGGTATTAGAGGCCTGCAACGGCCACAGGTACTAATGGAGGTAATCAAGGTAGGGAGAGAGGCAAGAGGTCCGGTCATCTTAGTTATACAGGCCGGGGGAAATGACCTAGGTCATCACAAGAGCGCAGAACTAATGGCAATAATGAAACTAGACACTGAGCGCTTCAAAGAATTTTTTCACAAAACTAAGTATAGTATGGTCAGAGATTGTGCCGATAGCGGTTTGGCAAAGTGCGCGAGACATCACGGCCATCGAACGGACATGGCGGGTAATAAATATTCGGATGGCAAAATGTATCAGAGACAGAGGCGGTGTAGTGATACGACACCGACAACTGGAAGGAGATAAAGCAGGCCTCATACGGCCCAACTGTGTTCACTTAATGGATATTGGACTGAACATATTCCTGTCAGGACTCCAGGACGGAGTGGAACAAGCGTTAAGAGTGATGGATAGGGGTCAGAGTCCTGCATACGAGTACGCAGGATCCTCCGTGGCCTGGAAATAGAAAGGACATGTTGGAGAGTTACACTTGTTGGCCAACTTGCCGGTGTGGAGACACAGGGCATGCTGCAACAAGCTGAAATAAAATGCCTTTCTAATGGAATGAGTATTAAGAGTTAATAAAGCTGTGACCGATCCTCACCCATCCAGTTGTAAGAGATACATTATTGTATTGTCAAGGAAAGGGGGGCGGTAGGGGGGCTGAGCGTCTGAGTTTGGTTGGGGGTCCCCACAGTCTGCCTAGGCTAGATGCAGTTAAAAATTCTTATTAGATGCACAGGTGGTGTAGCTTGCTTCACAGCTGGGCTACAACGCCCAAAGTATTGTCTGGGCTAAATGCAGTTAAAAATTCTTACTAGATACACAGGCGGTGCAGCTTGCTTGGCAGCTGGGCTACTACGCCCAAAGTATTGCCTGGGCCAGATGCAGTTAAAAAATCTTATTAGATACACAAGAGGTGCAGCTTGCTTGGCAGCTGGGCTACTTTGCCCAAAGTGTTGCCTTGGCTAGATGCAGTTAAAAATTCTTATTAGATAAACAGGCGGTGCAGCTTGCTTCACAGCTGGGCTACTACGCTAGCAGACACTGAAGCTTTGGAGCAGACCTCTGAGTAAACAGCTCTTGAGACTCAACCATCTATGTTACCCCAAGCCATAGTGTATGTATTTTCTTACGGTTAAAAGGGGGGGGAGTGACCCGACCCACCTGGAATTGACGATGCCAACGTCACGTAAAACACAGCAAGGGGACTCCAAAAAGAGTCTCAATTTTTTCCAAAAATTGTGGCACAGACAACACTTAAGTGGTATCAATTGCCCCATAGTTGCTAAAAACGGTTGGTGAGGTGATTTTATCAAATCCTCAAGCTTTTAGTCTCCCCAGGATGACACAGGGGATGAAAAGTCCTTGCGGATCCATGATTTGTTCATCTTTATGAACGTGAGTCTGTTTACATTCTCAGTGGACAGCCGCGTGCGCTTATCTGTCAGCACACCACCAGCAGCGCTGAGCACACGTTCAGAGAGAATGCTGTCTGCGGGGCATGACAAGATCTCCAAGGCGTGAGTTGCGAGCTCAGGCCATTTTTCCAGATTGGAAGCCCAAAATGAGCAATGGTCCAGTGACACAGTCATGACTTCGATGTTCACTTGGAGATACTCCTGTACAATCCTCTCTAGGCGTTGACTATGTGTCAGACTTCTTGTCTCCGGAGGCCTTGCAAAGGATGGTCTAAAAAAGTGGTGAAATTATTCCAAAAAATTGCTGTTTCCAGCAGATACAGTGTTACTGTTACAGTTTGAGTGAAGACTCGACAGTCCCACGGTTGGCAAGTTAGAAATGTGAGATTCACTACGGGCACCACTGGTGTTTTGTGGAAAAGCACATGTAAGATTCTGCAACAGCCTCTGCTGATACTTCTGCATGCGTGAATCCCTTTCTATGGCAGGAATTATTTTGGCAAATTTACTTTTGTACCTGGGATCTAAGAGTGTGGCAACCTAGTAGTTGAGATTACTTCGAATTCTGACAATCCGAGGGTCATGTTGCAGGTAGTGCAGCAAGAAGGCACTCATGTGTCTTGCGCATCCAGGAGCACCAAGTCCCTGTTGTGTTGGTGGCGAGGTAAGAATCATGCTTCCTTCCTCTGCCCTCTCCCCCCAACCTGTCACAACAGAAATGTGATCAAGGTCTCCCTCATCTGATGAGTTTTCCATGCCCATTGCCAATTCGACCTCCAGTTCTTACTGGGCTCCTGCACCTTCCTCAACAGTTTGGCTGCTACCATGCGCCCTGGTTAATCAATCTCCCCCACCCTCCCATGCCTGCCACCTTGGTGTTGCCGACCGTCTGGACCTTGGAGATGTTATCCCTTCATACGACTCCTCCTCTACTTCCTCCACCTCCTCTTGTCCCACCATCTGACTCCGAATTCTGTTTAACATGTGCTCCAGCATGTAAATCACCGGAATAGTGATGCTGATAATGGCATCGTCAGCACTAAACATCTTCGTCGCCATTTCAAAACTGTGCAGAAGGGTGCATAGGTCCCTGATCTGAGACCACTCTTGCAGCGTGATTTGCCCCACCTCTGGATCTGGTTGGCCCAGGCTATACATCAGAACGTATTGCACCAGGGCTTGTCAGTGCTGACACAGTCGCTGCAACATGTGCAGAGTTGAATTCCACCGTGTCGGCACATCGCATTTCAGCCGGTGAACTGGCAGGCCCAACGACTTCTGTAGAGATGTAAGTCGTTGAGCTGCGGGATGCGAACGGCAGAAGTGAGCACACAGCGACCGTGCCCTTTGCAGAAAGCCATCTATTCCACGATAGTGGGCTAAAAATTGCTGGACAACCAGGTTCAACACGTGAGCCATACAAGGCATGTGTGTGACATTGCCCCGGCGAAGGGCCGCACCCAGGTTTGCAGCATTGTCGCACACGGCCTTCCCTGGTTGCAGGTCCAGTGGAGACAACCATTCATGAAACTGGGTCTCCAGAGCTGACCACAACTCCTCAGCTGTGTGACTCACATTTCCCAGACATTTCAAAGTAAAAACCGCCTGATGCCGTTGAGCCCTGCTGCCAGCATAGTAAGGAGGTGTGCAGGATTCCTTCTGCACAGTTAGAAAGCGGGTAGCATTACCAGACAGGCTTTGGGTGCAGGTGGAGGACCGAGAGGAGGTTGAGGAGGCAGAAGCAGTGGAGGAACTTCTAGATAAAGAGGATTGACGCACAACTTGTGGGGATGGCAAGACTTGGACAGCAGCCCCTTGTCCTGCTGTCACCATAGTTACCCAGTGCCCAGTCAGCGACATGTAACTCCCCTGTCCATGCCTACTCGTCCAAGTGTCTGTGGTGAAATGCACCCTGTCACACACAGAGTTTCTCAAAGAAGCGGTGATGTTGTGTGCGACATGTGTGCCGACTGGGCATCTGGTACTGGGGCACTGCGACGGACATAAGGTCTCGAAAATCCTCTGTGTCCACCAGGCGGAAAGGCAGAATTTCTGCAGCTAACAGTTTGCAGATGGAGAAATTCAACCTCCTAGCTTTGTCATGGCTAGGAAGAAATGGTCTTTTACTTGTCCACATCCGAGGGACCGAGGGCTGGCTGTTGTGCTTAGACGGGGTTGAGTAGGGTGTCCCCGGCAAACTGCCGGTCTGTGAGGAAGATGCAGGCGGACATGTTAGGTTGCCTTCATCCAAAGGTGGTGCTCTCGATGTCGGAGAGCGCTCAACACCAGCTGGTGTTTCCACTTCCAAATGAAATGATGACCTGCCAATCACACTGGCTGTTGCGGGTAAAGAGGTGGCAGGTGTGCGTCCAAAAACATGTGTGACTGCTGTCCCCCCAGTCACAGAGGATGAAGAGGCCGCGGATGCACAATATGGGGCAGATGGTGGTTGGCCCGGCCCGCTAGGCTGCATTCTAACACAGTGAGCTTCTCACTGCAACTTATGCTTCATATCCATGTGACGGTTCAAGCATGAAGTACTCAAACTATGGATTTTTTGGCCTCTACTTAGTTTTCGGTGACAAATGTTACAGATAACACAAGTTGGGTCATCCTTATCGATCTGAAAAAATGCCCAGGCTATGCAAGGCTTTGAGCCCATGCGACCTGAAGAGCCACCACGACTTGTGGTCAGAGGCAGAGTTGTGGTTGAGGATGCAGTTGTTGACGTGCTTCCAGTACTCCGTCTCTGTCCAGGAAGGCGCAACCTAATCCATCGTCAATAGCATCCTCCTCCACCTCCTCTGCTGACCTCATCTCTTGGCTGACTGTGGGTTGACAGTAAGTGGGTTCTCCAACCTCGTCATCATCACCCTGTGTGTTCTCACACCCATCGTCCTCAGAGCCAACCTCTTCCTGCCCTGAGCGAAAAGTCAAGTTGTCGCTCCAATCAGGTATTTGAGTCTCATCATCGTCTTCATCATTGTCTCCACCAACATGAGTTACAGTTTGGGAACGAGGGTCTACATTATGCTCAGAACCTTCTTCATCTTGTCCTGGATCCGACTCATAAAGATGCTGGGCATCAGTGCAGATCATTTCCTCATCTGGATTCACAGAAGCTCTGGAGCAGACCTCCGATTCCCAGACTTGGGAGCTGTGAGGAAGCAAGTGCGATTGGGGTGACACCTCTGAGTACTGGAGTATTTGTGATGTTGAAGTTGAGGTGGAGGAGAGCCCACTTGAAGGAGCACTTGATATCCGTTGAAGCACCTGCTGTTTTTGTTCCTCATCTGGAATTTGTTGTGATGGGCGTGTTCGTAAGAAAGGGATCGTATCACATTGTCCGCTAAAAGAAGTAGACATCTTAGTTTGGCTGGAAGATGGTTTTTCTTCTGCAGATGTTACTGTTGCTTTAACACCTACCCCATGGACACAACCTTTTTTTCCCTTTTCAACACGCCTATTCCCCTATTCCCCTTTTGCCACTCATTTTGGTGGTTAACTAATTGACAACTTTGCAGTTGTTTGCACCAAAAACGATGGATGGAAACCGAGAAGAGCTGAGTGGCCAAACTGTGGTACTAGCCCAAATGGATTGTCTGGGTTAGATGCAGTAAACAATTTTATTAGATACACAGGTGGTGTAGCTTGGTACAGATGGGCTACTACAATGAGTAACAGACTCTGCTACAGGCCCAAAATTATTTACTGGGCTAGATGCAGTAAAAAATTGTTATTAAATTCAAAGGTGGTGGAGCTTGGTACAGATTGGCTACTACAATGAGTAACAGACACTGCTACAGGCCCAAAACTATTTACTAGGCTAGATGCAGTGAAAATTTGTTTTTAAATTCAAAGGTGGTGGAGCTTGGTACAGATGGTCTACTACAATGAGTAACAGACACTGCTACAGGCCCAAAATTATTTACTGGGCTAGATGCAGTGAAAAATTGTTATTAAATTCAAAGGTGGTGGAGCTTGGTACAGGTGGGCTACTACAATGAGTAACAGACACTGCTACTATGCCCAAAATTATTTACTGGGCTAGATGCGGTAAAAAATTGTTATTAAATTCAAAGGTGGTGTAGCTTGGTACAGATGGGCTACTACAATGATAACAGACACTGCTACTATGCCCAAAATTATTTACTGGGCTAGATGCAGTAAAAAAATGTTATTAAATTCCAAGTTGGTGGAGCATGGTACAGATGGGCTACTACAATGAGTAACAGACCCTGCAACAGGCCCAAAATTATTTGCTGGGCTAGATGCAGTAAAAAATTGTTATTAAATTCAAAGGTGGTGGAGCTTGGTACAGATGGGCTACTACAATGAGTAACCGACACTGCTACAGGCCTAAAATGATTTACTGCGCTAGATGCAGTAAAAAAATGTTATTGAATTCAAAGGTGGTGTAGCTTGGTACAGATGGAGTACTACAATGAGTAACAGACACTGCTACAGGCCCAAAATTATTTACTGGGCTAGATGCAGTAAAAAATTGTTATTAAATTCAAAGGTGGTGTAGCTTGGTACAGATGGGCTACTACAATGAGTAACAGACACTGCTACAGGCCCAAAATTATTTACTGAGCTAGATGCAGTAAAAAAATGTTGTTAAATTCAAAAGTGGTGTAGCTTGGTACAAATGGGCTACTACAATGAGCAACAGACACTGCTACAGGCCCAAAAGGTTTTACTTGGCTAGGTGCAGTAAAAAAATGGTATTAGATACACAGGTGGTGTAGCTTGCAACACAGATAGGCTACTCCACTGACTAACACACACTGCTAGAGGCCCAAAAGGATTGGCTTAGTTAGATTTAGCCAAATGCTGTGAAAAACACTTGCACAGCACTGGCACAGACCTGCCTGGCAAAAAGTGCTAGGAAATGCTGTAACCTAGCCCTTAAAAGGGCTGCAATTACAAACTAGTCCCTACTCCCTAAACCTATCTGTCTATTTAAGAGAAAATTCGCTTGCAATTCACAATTACACAATATAGCGCTAACAGCAGCAGCGTTGCCGTCTAACACTCAGCTGCAGCAGTGAGATAATGGTGGCGACGGGGAAAATGGCTGGGTCTTATAGGGCAAGGACATGTGATATACACAGCCAATGACACATGCCATTGCTTGTGTGAAAAAAAAGCACTTTGCTGCGTGTGTGCGCTGCTGATAGGCTGACAGACTGCACCTCCCCACTGTAAATGCGGGAAAGAAAAAAAAAAAAGGAGATTGGCATTATTTCTGCAGAGATCCATCCCCTGCCCCTCCCCCCGCCCACTGTACACTGAAAATGTGTATTAACATTGATTAACAGTATTACTGTGAAAAAATCCAGTTATGATTTTGGTGCACGAACTGTTATCGAACATAACCTCGAACAGCCGGATTTATTGCAAAACGTTCGGGTTCATCGAACGGCTTGAACACCGCCCAAAACAGCTCGAATTTGAGATTGGCGAACAGTTCGAGTCGAACACCGCTCATCTCTAATCTTCAGCACAGCCTGTTGCCGTTTGGCCAAGGCAGTGCTGCAGTGCTGTCAGCTTGTGACTTATGTGGTCATTTCGGAGATGGAGGAGGAGGTGCATGGGCTGAACAATGTGATTACATTGAGGTTAAATTGGTGATGCTGTTTTTTATACTAAAGAAAGATCCTATTGTTTTGTTTTTTTACGTTATATTTTAAGACAAATGCATTCACCGGGAATTGTCATTTTAACATTTTACATCCTTATCTGGCAATGTGGTGTGTGACACATCATCAGACACATCCTTTTTAATTTATGATGGAGGGACTCTGAAAGTCATAAAGCCTATTTTTATAGGGACATCAGACAGCCCTTACTATTCTTAAAAGGCCAGCAGTCAGCCCTAGCTATTGTTAGAAAGCCATCAGCAGGCTATGCATTGTTATTCTCATTATTAACAAGTGGGTCTCCTATACTGTTATTGCGTATCCACTGACTGCAAGGGCTGCCAAAAATTTGGATGCAACCCAATACACCTTTGAAGACACAGAGGAGGGTCTCAGTAAAAAAAATGTTCCCATTTTAAAAGAGCGGGTCTCTTATAATGGTAATGCCCATGCTGTGACTGCAAGGGCTGCCAAAATTTGGGAAAAACCCCACTAAGAATTTAAAGACACATAGAGCAGGGCCACAGTAACAAGTACGACATGTTCCCATTAGAAAGGAGAGGGTCTGCTATACAGTTATAGGGTATGCAGTGAGTCCATGGGCGGACCAATTTTAGGAAAAACCCCACTAAGAATTTAAAGACACACAGAACAGGGCTAGAGTAACAAGGTACGACATGTTCCCATTAGAAAGGAGAATGTCTGTTATACAGTTATAGGGTATGCAGTGAGTCCAACAGCTGACCAATTTTAGGAAAAACTCCACTAAGAATTTAAAGACACAAAGAGCAGGGCCACAGTGACAAGTATGACATGTTTCCATTAGAAAGGAGAGGGTCTGCTATACAGTTATAGGGCATGCAGTGAGTCCAAAGGCTGACCAATTTTAGGAAAAACCCCACT
Source organism: Phyllobates terribilis (assembly GCF_046119375.1). Taxonomy (NCBI): domain Eukaryota; kingdom Metazoa; phylum Chordata; class Amphibia; order Anura; family Dendrobatidae; genus Phyllobates; species Phyllobates terribilis. The sequence continues at coordinate 293,145,792 of NW_027362769.1, forward strand.
AAGAATTTAAAGACACATGGAGCAGGGCCACAGTAACAATTCATGACATGTTCCCATTAGAATGGAGAGGTTCTGCTATACAGTTAGAGGGTATGCAATGAGTTCAACAGCTGACCAATTTTAGGAAAAACCCTACTAAGAATTTAAAGACACACAGAGCAGGGCCACAGTAACGACAAATTCCCATGAGAAAGGAGAGAGTCTCCCATAGTGTTGGCCTATGCAGTGAATGCAAGGACTGCCAAAAATTTGGAGGCACTTCAATGCCCCTTGAAAGAGACGTGGAGGAGGGCCTCATAAAAATTTTTTCCCATTAGAAAGGAACAGGCCTCTTATACTTGTAATGCCCATGCACTAAGTGTATGGGCTGAGAAACATTTACCTCTGGGAGGTATACATGAACATACTGTATAAAACACCCTTTAAAAAAATTACGTGGGTGTTGCATCATGGACCACGGTCAACCTGGTGATATGGTGGTGGAGGATGAGGAGAAGGAGGAGGACAAGAGCAAATAGACAAAATCAGGAAGCATATACCCATGTGTGGGTGTGAAAAGGTGCATGGGAATACACCTCCCAAGAAAAGACACTGGATTTGAGTTTATGTTACGCTGCTATCATTCAGTGGTGTTGAGAAGTCTGGCCCAATCCAGCCCTTGATCATTTTTATAAGAGTCAGCCTGTCAGCATTTTCAGTTGACAGGCGGATGTGCTTATCAGTTGTAATTCCACCAGCAGCACTAAAAACCCGCTCTGATAAAACGCTGGCGGCAGAGCCGTACAGGACCTCCAAGGCATAGAGAGACAGTTCATTCCACGTATCCAGCTTGGATGCCCAATAATTCTAAGGCACAGAGGAATCATGGAGGACGTTGGTACCGTCGGCCAGGTACTCCCTCAGCATCTTCCCAAACTTTGCTCTCCTTGTGAGAGAACCCTGTGCCTCAGGGCCTGTGCAATGGGAGGGTCTGAGAAAACTCTCCCAGAACTTTGACAGTGTTCGCTTGCCTCTGCTGGATTGAAGTTGTGTCTCTCTTGCCTGTACTCCTTGGTTGTCCAACGAAGTGTGCCCTCTGCCACCAGCATTTTCAGATGGGAATTTTTTTAATAGTTCCGCAACAAGGGCCTTCAGATACTGCCCCATTTTTGTAGACCAGTCCGCCTCAGGAATAAGAGATATAAAGTATTCCTTGTAGCGTGGGTCTAGAAGTGTCACCAACCAGTAATGACTGTCATCCAAAATTTTGAGAACGCGAGGGTCATGGGAATGGCAGCGTAACATAAACTCAGCCATGCGTGCCAGACTACTAACAGGCAAGACTTCCGTGTCCTCACCAAGAGGATGAATGACCATGCTCTCCTCCTACTCCTCCTCCTCTCTGTCCTCTGGCCATCCATGCTGAACAGACGGTATGACAGCTGTGCAAGTAGTACTGTCTATAGTGCATGAAACTAGCTCCTGCCCTTCCTCCTCCTCCTCCTCCTCTTCCTCATTGTCACCCAATCCACGTTGGGATGAGATGAGGCTTGGCTGTGTGTAATCACCCTGTATGGTTCCTAGCTCTATCTCATCGTGCTCCGCCTGCAATGCATCCTCTTTGATTGTGAGCAGAGAGCGTTTCAGAAGACAGAGAAGCGGGTTGGTAACTCTAATTATGGCGTCATCGCCGCTCACCATCTTGGTGGAGTCCTCAAAGTTTTGGAGGATGGTACATATCTCTGACATCCATGTCCACTCCAGAGGTCTTATGTGTGGAGTCTGAACTGAATGCCGACGGCCTTGCTGATGCTGGTACTCAACAACTGCCCTCTTCTGCTGATAAATCCTTCCCAACATCTGCAGTGTAGAGTTCCAACGCGTGGGGACACCACACACCAGTCTGTGAGCTGGAATGTGCAAACGCTGCTGAAACACTGCAAGGGCGGCGGAAACTGTAGCTGACCTTCTAAAATGGGCACACAGGCGGCGTACTTTAACAAGCAGATCCGGCAGCTCCGGGTAGGATTTGAGAAACCGCTGAACCATGTGGTTAAGCACATGGGCCAGGCATGGCTGTAGTTTCAGTGGTGTAACCCACAGATCTGCCTGCTCTTTCAGAGCTGCCCACAACTCTTCAGCATTGTTCGGTTTTTCACCTAAGCATATTAGCTTCAGCATAGCCTGTTGCCGCTTGGCCGAGGCAGTGCTGCAGTGCTTCCAGCTTGTGACTGATGTGGTCATTTTGGAGATGGAGGCTGAAGAGGAGGAGGAGGCTGAGGGGGATGAGGTGCAGGAGCTGTATACCGTGGGGGCAACCCTGATTGACATAGGGCCCTTAATCCTTGGCGTCGGGAGGACGTGTTCCTCCCAAGGTCCGACTGGGTCCCGGATTCCACTATGTTAACTCAGTGTGCCTTCAGCGAGATGTACTGTCCCTGCCCAAAAGCACTTGTTCACGTGTCCGTGGTTAGGTGGACTTTACCGGTAACTGCGTTGTTGAGGACACGGCTAATGTTTTGAGACAGGTGCTTGTGTATTGCGGGGACGACACACCAGGAGAAATAGTGGCGGCTGGGGACCGAGTACAGAGGGACGGCTGCCGCCATAAGGTTGCGGAATGCTTCCGTCTTCACGAGCCTAAAAGGCAACATTTCGAGCGCAAGCAGTCATGAAATGTGAGAATTTAGTAGTGTGGCCTGTGGGGCGTTTGCTGCATATTTGCGCTTGCGTTCCAAGGACTGGTGTATGGACAACGGAACGCTGCACTGGGACAAGGACATGGACGTGCTTCCTGATGCTGCTACTTGAGAGTGTGCAACAACAGGTCCAGGACAGGAGGCGTCTTCGCATGCACCATGGACAGGGGATTGGCTTGCATGCACGACAGCGGAAGAAGAAATGGTGCCACCCGCAGACACTGTTCCTGGACCCTGGGGTTCGGCCCACCAAGTCGGGTGCTTTGCTGCCATGTGCCTGATCATGGTGATGGTGGTCAAGCTGGTCGTTTTGCCACCCCTGCTGATGATGGCCTGGCAGGTGGTGCAAATGTCATTTTTGGGCTTATTGGCAGAGTCTTTAAAAAACAACCAGACTCGGGAAGACCTAACAGCAACTTCCTTTGTGTTGGTGTTACGGGGAACGGTTGCCTGCCTTCTGTCTGCAGCCACCACACTGCTTCTTCCTGCCTGTTGGGGTGCTCTGCATCCCTCCCCCTGTGTGCTGGTGTCCTCGCTCTGCATGTCCTCCTGCCAGGTTGGGTCAGTTACTATATCATCCACCACCTCGTCTTCCACTTCCGCACCCTGGTCCTCCTCCTGACTTTCTGGCAATTGTGTCTCATTATCGTCCACCTCTTGTGACACTTTCCCACAGTCACCTTTGTGTGACCGTGGCTGCTCAAATATTTGGGCATCGCTACACGCGATCTCCTCTTGCCCCACTTCAAGTGGACCGGACGAGAGGCCTGAATCTATAAATGGAAAAGTGAACAGCTCTTCAGAGTGTCCAAGTGTGGGATCAGTTGTCACTGGGTACTCGGCATGGTGAGAGGAAGGAGGATCAGGGTGAGGAATATGCGGTCCAGACTCACGGCTACAGAGACTTGACCATGTGGAAGACAGGGTGGTGGTGGCTAAGTGACTGGAAGCATTATCCGCAGTCCAACAAACAACCTTTTGCCACTGCTCTGGGTTCAATAGTGGTGTGCTGCGGTCCCCTAGATATTGGGACAGGAAGGTCAGTCGAGAAGATGTGGGTGTTTGTTGTGGCACAATTTTGGCTTGCCCACGGCCTTGTCCTAAGCCTCTGCATGCACCATTACCATCACATCCAGTTCCCCGTCCCTTTGCACGTGCCTTGCCCATTTTAAATGGAGGACAGTATCTTCCACGCGCGCTACAAATGACTGAGTTTGGAGCGAATTTATATGTGATCCGTGTGATGGAGAAAACAGAGTTTTATATACCTGGCCTGTAGGTAGGTAGTTTGACCAGCAAACTGAGGTGAATTGCTTCACTGACACACTGAAATTTTTTTTTAATGGAGGCCAGAAATGGCAGTATTTTCTGAAAACATATATGTAATTCGTGTGACGGAGAAAACACTGTTTTACATACCTGGCCTGTAGGTAACTGTTTTAAACAGCAAACCAGTGTCAAAAACTTTGCTGACACACTGAAAAAAATAATTTAATGGAGGCCAGAAATGGCAGTATTTTCTGACAACGTATATGTGATCCGTGTGACGGAGAAAACAGTTTTAAATACCTTGCCTGTAGGTAACTATTTTGAACAGCAATCTGGTGTCAGTTGCTTCACTGACACACTGACATTTTTTTTTAATGGAGGCCAGAAATGGCAGAATTTTCTGAAAACATATATGTAGTCTGTGTGACGGAGAAAACACAGTTTTAAATACGTGGCCTGTAGGTAACTATTTTGAACAGCAATCTGGGGTCAATTGCTTCACTGACACACTGAATTTTTTTTTAATGGAGGCCAGAAATGGCAGTATTTTCTGAAAACGTATATGTGATCCATGTGATGGAACAAACACAGTTTTAAATACCTGGCCTGTATGTAGCTGTTTTGAACAGCAAACCAGTATCAAAAACTTTGCTGACACACTGAAAAAAAAATTTAATGGAGGCCAGAAATGGCAGTATTTTCTGAAAACGTATATGTGATCCGTGTGACGGAGAAAACACAGTTTTAAATAGATGGATTTTTAGCACTGTAATATGGAAAGGACCTGGCTGTATTCTGCAGTGCCAACAAGCAAATGGCGCAGAAAAAACGTGTTCTCTGGATTGTTTTTTAAGCAAATAATGAGGATTAAGATGCAAAAAAATTTATTCCTGGCCCGAGACTTGGGCCTATTTCTAGAAATATCTAACAGCAGCAGCCGACAGAACTGGAATGGAGCCTCTTGTGCTATATGCACTGCAGTCTGCTATATACACTGCTCGCCTGCCTATATACACTGCCTCCTGATATCTCTGCAGATGGATTAGTTAGTCCTCAAAAGGACTGTTTGTTAAGATGGATATGTGTAATGTATGTTTTTTCTCCCTACACTACCTAATACACGATTAAATCTCTCCCTGACACAGCAGCAGCTCTCCCTACACTGTCTGATCCGGAGTGACTGTGATGAGCATGGCGGTGCCAGGTCTGATATACACCTGATGACGCTGTGCGGCCAGCCAATCACTGTAATGCCCACAACCAACATGGCTACAGCATTACAGTGCATGGCAGGCAATCCCTGCATGTTCATTGGCTCTCTAAAGAGCGCCAAACATGCAGGGAGGGGACCCGAGTTCCTGCCCGAGGAACCCGGAAATACTCGGCGAGCGCCGAGTTTGTCGAGCACCATGATGCTCGGGCCAGTACCGAGTAGTGGCGAGCGCGTTCGCTCATCACTAGTGACCACGTGAATCAAACTGCAAATTGTTCAAATGTATTGGGACCTATACATTTCAGGCAATTTGTCTTGAAGTTGATTTGCAGCAGAACTTTCTGCTCATCTCTATCTATAAGTAATTTTTTAAGTATTTACATTTGACATTTTTTCATTTTCTGTGAATATGCAGAAATGTAGCAATATCTCATTAAAAGGAACCTGTCACCAGAAAAAAGCTATAAACCTGCATATATGGGGCCATATCTGCAGGTTATTAGCAGTTTTGTGGTGACAGGTTCACTTTAAAGCAACTCTCTGGCAATATAAATAGTGCTTCAAATGTATTTGTTTTACAAGATCCTTCTAATAATACATAATGTGTTATTATAATAATAAATGAATATCAATAAAATTGTTTACCTTCACTTTAATTTAATAATTCAGTATTAAAGATTTTTAGACTAATGTAATCAATATGTTATACCTGCACTCTACCTATACATCTGATGCAAGCAGCATTATTAATTATGTCTGTAAAACATGTAGTTTTGGAATTGTTCAAATATCTATATCTGAAGTGGATTTTATGTTGCTTTATTGTTCATTGTTTCAGAATAGTTTATACTATTTACAGCAAAGCTGTTACAAATTGTCCTGCCAAAAGACTTTAATGAGGTTTGTTATTTACTGTTGACTACCAATTTCAAGGGTTAGTAAACATATTTATTTGCATGTCTACACCTAGCAGTAGAATATCCAATATACTGATTCACTACACTCCATTTAGGGAGTTCAGTCTTGCGTTAACTGCTGTTAACTTGTCAGGATGAATACCCTTGCAAAAAATGTCCTCTTTTATACAGTAAAGCTTCTGATGTTCACACAGTCCAATAAGTCGATGAATCAAACAATTATCCATTCAGTATGCTCAGATAAAATATGCCAGTTGTACAAACACAAAGCAGACTATGAATGCAAAACATTTTTTAACAGTAAATATATCTATACAAATAAGGACAAGTTTTAATACTAATATGATTAGTGGAGGCTTATAAGCATCAAAATCAAACATATTAAAAATCATCTGGTGTAGCAACAACATGTTTCTATGAATTTTATCTATGTTCTTCTAGTGACTGAATAGATCTCTAGCAATCAACAGCTAAGCAGATAACTCTGTTCTGCAGCCATGCTGGTTCAGAGAGGAAAGCAGTTGCGCTTAAAGAGGTTGTCCACTACTTTTACATTGATGGCCTATCCTTAGGATAGATCATCAATGTCTGATCGGCTGGGGCCCGACATCCAGCACTCCCACCGATCAACTGTTATTGGTTGGGGCTGGCACCTGCTTACTTATACTTACTTGTACTTACATGCAGAGCTGGCCGTCTACTTGTAGTGGCTGCCGCAGGGTACTACACAACCGCCTCCTATTGATTTGAATAGGAGGTAAATAGGAGGCGGATGTGTAGCACCCTGTGGCAGCCACTACAAATAGACAGCCAGCTCTGCATGTAAGTACTTGCGGCGGGCAGACAGAGCCACTGACACCAATAACAACTGATTGGCGGGGGTGCTGGGTGTCGGACCCCGGCTGATCAGATATTGATGACCTATCCTTAGGATAGACCATCAATGTAAAAGTAGTGGACAACCTCTTTAACTAATTTTGTGGAGCTGAAAATGACAATTATGCTTATATTTGCTGATTTGCTCTAATTTTCAAGATCCAGAGGAGGTCATCATTACTTATAACACCTTTCATGCAGGCTTATAGAAAAATTGTCTCTTTATTATTTCATCACCGTTATCACAATGTTAGTAGCTAGTCTATTACATCATCTATTTAGTCTATTGAGCCTTCAGTATTCTATCATCTTAGGGTGACCAGTCAAAAAGTGCCAACTGAGCTCTGATGACATAATCCTAATTAGAGTTGCAAATAAACCCTATGTATAAAGGAGGTACTAAAACATGACTTTTATTAATTTAAATTAAAAATTAAAATGGTCTATAAGGTTTAAAAATAGCTAAAGTGATCCTGTATTTATTATATTTACACTGTGTTCCAAATTATTATGCAAATAATATTTTCTCATATTTTCCCAATGAATTGCAGTCATTGTAATTTTCCAGTCAAATAACTATTAGAGTACAATTGAAAGGTTTTTGTACAAACTGCCTATGATAACAGTATATTTTTTAAAAAATAAAAAACTCAAACTGCAATCAAAATGCATGTTCCAAATTAATATGCACAGCAGAGTTTTCAACCTTTTCATTTTAATAAAGAACAAAAAAATGGTCATTTTTGAAATTATAAGCATTAGCAGGTTATTACAAACTGAAATCAGTTTTCAGCTCAAAACTTTATTCTAAGTGATGTTACATTTGCACATAGGACCGCTTGTTCGAAAGGAACTTCTGAATTCTCTCGTCCATTGAATTTGTCAGGTTTTGGATGGTTTCTGCTTCAATTGTTTTGAATGAGGACAGAATATCCTCCCAGAGCTGTTGCTTAGATGTGAACTGCCTCCCGCCATCATAGACACTCCTTTTGATGATGCTCCAGAGGTTCTCAATGGGGTTGAGGTCAGGGGAGCATGGGTGCCACACCATAAGTTTGTCCCCTTTTATGCCCATAGCAGCCAGAGATGCAGATGTGTTATGTGCAGCATGAGACGGTGCATTATAATGCATGAAAATGATCTTGCTGCGGAATGCACGGCTCCTCTTCTTAAACCATGGAAGGAAGTGCTGTTTGAGAAACTCAACATACATTATGGAGTTCATCTTTACCCCTTCAGGGATCCTAAAAGGGCCGACAATCTCTCTCCCCATGATTCCAGCCCAAAACATTACTGCACCTCCTCCTTGTAAGCGCCGTAGCCGTGTTTGCATGGGGTATCCATCAACCAGCCATCCTCCACTCCATTCATCTGGACCATCGAGATCATTTCATGCATGATAATGCCCCGTCTCATGCTGCACATAACACATCTGCATCTCTGGCTGCTATGGGCATAAAAGGGGACAAACTTATGGTGTGGCACCCATGCTCCCCTGACCTCAACCCCATTGAGAACCTCTGGAGCATCATCAAAAGGAGTGTCTATGATGGCGGGAGGCAGTTCACATCTAAGCAACAGCTCTGGGAGGGTATTCTGTCCTCATGCAAAATAATTAAAGCAGAAACCATCCAAAACCTGACAAATTCAATGGACAAGAGAGTTCAGAAGCTCCTTTCGAACAAGGGGTCCTATGTGCAAATGTAGCATCACCTAGAATAAAGTTTTGAGTTGAAAACTGTTTGATTTCAGTTTGTAATAACCTGCTAATGCTTGTAATTTCAAAAATGACCATTTTTTTGTTCTTTATTAAAATGAAAAGGTTGAAAACTCTGCTGTGCATAATAATTTGGAACATGCATTTTGAGTGCAGTTTGAGTTTTTTATTTTTTTAAAAATATACTGTTATCATAATCAGTTTGTACAAAAACCTTTCAATTGTACTCTAATAGTTATTTGACTGGAAAATTACAATGACTGCAATTCATATAGGTAATTTGGGAAAATCTGAGAAAATATTATTTGCATAATAATTTGGAACACAGTGTACACTCGGATTCTTGGATTAGCAAATCCTACCCATTCTTATAGTCATTCAGATACATTATTAGCATGAAGCTATCCTAACCACCATAGCTGCAGTCTATGACTAAACAGAAAATCATCACGGACTGTATTATCTGTAGTGTATACAGGATTTCACTAAAGCAACTAAAATTGGTTCATAGCCACCCCAACAGGTTTTGCCTTGACAGGCTTCCTCAGGGGGCTGGGGCTGTAATGAGTTGTGAAAGGAGATGCTGGACCTTTTAGAGCTTTTGTTCAATCCTCATTTGTCCTTACTTTAGCAAATGTGGTTTACTCTGTTATATGACCAATAACCATAATATACCCCAATAGCCAGTCTCAGTGCATTTAACTTATCTAGCTTCCTACCATTAGTAGGATATCTATATACTTACCTGACTCCTGACTAGACATGAGTGAACATGTTCGGAAAACGTTCGGATTTTTCAAACGCTCGGACTCCCACGCGTTTTTACTCAAATAGGCAAAATTCGGCCAAAGTGTGCTAAATGATCGCTCTTTACTAGTGTATTTTTTAACATCTGTACGGAGTTTGTATGTTCTCCCTGTGTTTGCGTGGGTTTCCTCCAGGTTCTCCAGTTTCCTCCCACACTCCAAAGACATGCTGATAGGGAGTGTAGATTGTGAGCCCCAATGGGGACAGTGACAATAATGTCTGTAAATTGTCTGAATTGTAAAGCGCTGCGGAATATGTTGGCACTATATAAATAAAAAGATTTTTATGTATTATTTCAGGACTTTGACTAGGATAGTGTTGATATATGATGAAGAGAGGGGGGGGTGTGTTTGATGAGGGGAGGAGGTGGGGAGAGGTCAGAGTAGTGGCGGACTGTTAATATTATTTATTTATGTATTTTTTCTCAACTTAATGTGTGGAGATTCTGGCAAGCCAGTCACGGCGCAGGAACCAACCACAACGTCCAGACACAAGGGCTTGTGTCATTGCCTGTTGAAGTCACATGTCTCTCTGCATATAAAGAGAGGACATGTTTTGTTAGCGCCATTTAGGTAGTTTAACAGCGCAGAGAGGCTGCTCCTGCTGCTGCTTCAGGATACTGAGAGAGTGACATAGTTAGCTAGGCGGTTGCTTGTAAGTTAGATGGTTTATATAGACAGGATCCAGTGTGGCTGTGAAATCGACCTTCCAGCAGATCAATCGTTTTTGCTACTAGTGTGGTCCAGACAGAGACACCAGGCCACATGTCAGTATATAACTCTGTTGTGCTTATATTGTACTCCATGCAGAAGTACATCTTTGAAACTCTAATTACTTCTGTTACTACCATAAATTTCTGTTACTATCGTAAAGCAGTCCATATCTCAGCTTGTAATTCTTTCGTGCTGAGATGCAGCTGTATCCAGGGCTCCACAGGAAAAAAATCTAAGTTTTTCTGTTACTACCATTAGTGATGAGCGAGCACTAAAATGCTCGGGTGCTCGAAGCTCGGGTCGAGCACATTGGAATACTCGGGTGCTAGACCGAGCAACGAGCCGAATGTAAGTCTATAGGAAACTCGAGCATTTTTCTGGCGGTCCCACTGGTGGTCTGCAGAAGGTCAAACATTGCCCAAATCGATGGTAACAGTGCTCAATTAAACATCAGGCAGGCAGAATATATAGGCAGACAGGCAGGCAGGGTATATAGGAGGGTGCATGAAAAACATAGCAGGGCACTTGGAACACACTAGTGCCCTTCGATTTTCATGCACCCATCTCTTTAAAAAAGCCGGCCGGCAATTCATCAGTGGCATACATCGGTACCCGACAATTTAGAACAGAAAAATAGAGCATCACACATAGATTAGCTAGATAGAAACATGTCAGTCACATATATAATAAGTACAGTGACAGTGTTGGTTACTGTACTTGTTATTTAGTGTTAAAAAAAAGGATTTATTAAAAAAAAAATTGGCGTGGGGTTCCCCGTAATTTTAGTCTCTAGCCGAGGTTAAGCAGATGGCTGGGGCAGATGTTTGAAGACTGGGAAGGGGGTAATACCCACGGAGCTTCCCAGGCTACTATTATCAGCCCCCAGCTGAATACCTAGCCTTTACTAGCTATTAAAATGGGGGACCCAAAAAAAAAATGACGTGGGGTCCCCCCTCAAGCGGTGACGTCATTTGCAGGCTCATCTGGATGCCGTCACAGCCAGACACTGAGGAGCTTCAGTGAGGAGCTTCTCAGTGTCTGCGGCACGGCAAGCTGGATGGCAGCGTTCTGCTGCGATCCAGCCTGTCATGTCAATGTAGCAGAGCTGAAGCTGTCCTGGGAACCATGGAAAGGTAAGGATGAGGTTGGTTTATTATTTTACTTTTATTGCAGGAGATCGTTGGCTTCTGCTGGAATGGGCGTGCCGGTATGTAGAGTTTAATTTAGAACATTAAAGAATTGTGTCTTTATTTCAATTAAAGGACTTTATTCTGGGTGTTTGTGTTTTTTTTTAACTTTCACTATGGGGTTAGTAATGGGGGTGTCTTATAGACGCCTCTCCATTACTAACCTGGGCTTGATGTCAGCTGGCATTATAAGCTGACATCAACCCCAGCCCTATTACTCCACTGCCACCGCTACAGGGCAGTGGGAAGAGCGAGGCTAAGTTACAGAATTGGCGCATCCTAACCTCTGCTAGAGACTAAAATTACGGAGAACCCCACGCCAATTACTTTTTAATGAATCCTTTATTTTAACACTAAATGACAAGTACAGTAACCAACACTGTCACTGTATTTATTATATATGTGACTGACATGTTTCTATCTATCTAATCTATGTGTGATGCTCTATTCTTTCTGTAATAAATTGTCGGGTACCGATGTATGCCACTGATGAATTGCCAGCCGGCTTTTTTAAAGAGACCGGTGCATGAAAACACTATTGTTTTTTTTTTAATAAATCCTTTATTTTAACAATAAATAACAAGTACAGTAACGAACAGTGTCACAGTACTTATTATATATGTGACTGAAATGTTTCTATCTATCTAATCTATGTGTGATGCTCTATTCTTTCTGTTCTAAATTGTCGGGTACCGATGTATGCCACTGCTGAATTGCCGGCTTTTCATGTTTCACTGTGAGCACTGTTCCCATCGATTTGGGCAACCACTGTAATGCCGATCTTGTAAGGATGGGAGGTTGCTCGCAGGTAAATACAGGGAGACTACATCACAGATGTATTGAGGAGACAGGTTTTGGATGGCTTTGTATGCCAAAGTTAGGCTTTTAAACTGGAGTCTCTGGGCAACAGGGATCCAGCGCAGGGATTGACCGAGGGGAGAAGCCGGGGAATAGCGGAGTGACAGGTGCATTAATCAGCCAGCAGAGTTTATGATAGATTGGAGGGGTGAGAGAGTGGTAGAAGAGAGGCAACAGAGTAGGAGGTTGGGTTGCAGTAGTCGAGGTGGAAGATGATGAGTACATGCACTGGTGTTTTTGTAGATTTATGTTTGAGGAATGTGCAGATTCCAGAGATATTTTGGAGTTGGAGTCAGCAGCAAGTGGAAAGGGCTAGGATATGACGTTTGAAGGAAAGATCAGAGTCAAGCTTGCGGGTCTGGGGAAAGTAGGCAGCCATTGACTTTGATGGATAGGTCAGTTAGGGGAGATGAATGAGATGGTGGAAAGATGATGAATTCAGTTTTATCCATGTTAAGTTTTCAAAATCTAACAGAGAAGAAAGATGAAACAGCGGACACACATTGTGGGATTCTGGATAGTGAGGAGGTGATATCAGGTCCAGAGAGATAGGTCTGTATGTCATCAGCATAGAGGTGATACTGAAAGCTGTGAGACTCTATGAGCTGTCCCAGGCCAAAAGTATAGATGGAGAAGAGCAGAGCTCCTAGAACTGAACCTTGAGGGACACCAACACATAGGGGGCGAGATGAGGAGGTGGTGTGTGAGTGAGAGGCACCGAAAGTCCTGTCTGTTAGGTACGAGGATATCCAACAAAGGGACAAAACTGTAATTCCAAGTGATCAGAAAGTCTATAGTAAGAGGGAATGGTCCACTGTGTCGAAGGCAAATGCCAGGTCCTGGAGGAGGAAGACAAACTAGCGTCACTTGGATTTGGCAGTTAGTAGGTCATTGGTGACAGTTTTAGTTGAATGATATGGTCGGAAGCCAGATTGCAAGCGGTCAAAGTGGTAGAAGAAGTAGAGGTGGAAGAACAATTCAAAATGGACGTGTTGATCCAGTAGTTTGTAAGCATAGGGGAGAAGTGATATGGAGCGATATCTAGACACAGGGAGGACTAGGTCAAGGGAAGGCATTTTGAAGATGGGTGTGATCGAGGTATGTTTGAATCATGAGGGGAAGACACCAGTTGTTAGTGACAGGTTGAAGAGGTGGGTTAGGCTTGGGATGAAGACTGTGGTAAGGTTTGGGGTGAGGTGGGACAGTATTGTGTCAAGTTGACAGGTGGTGAGATGTGATTTGGAGAGTAAAGATGATCTTCTGTGATGGCAGAGAAGCTGGTTTTGGAGGAGGAAAGTAAACTAGTTATGAGAAGGGGCTGTGGGGACTTTAAGCAAAAGCTTTGCCTTGCATTGTCAATCTTCAGCTTGAAGCATGAGGCTAAGTCTTCAGCTGAGATGAAAGGAGAGGGATGGGGAGCAGGTGGATGGATGAGAGAATTGAAAGTACTGAATATTTGTTTAGGGTTGTGAGACAGATATGATATGAGAGATGAGAAGTAGGTTTGTTTTGCTGCAGTGAGCAATTGCATAGAATTTTGACAACTTCTGTTACTGGACGGGTTACTCCACTCCCTTTCTTTGGCAGCCGTACAGCAGTACGCTTTGTAGATGTGGGCCAGAATGAACACGTGCTCCAGTAGATGTCAAGCGCTGCATCAAGTGGCCTCTGCTCCTCTTCCTCCACCTTAACATCCCACACAGTACAGTCCTCAGAGGTGCCACCCCACTTACCCTTGCTTTCCCCTGCTTCACAACTCTCCAACCGCCCTAATGACTGTGGGGAACCACAGATGAGCAAGTCTGCAGAACTGTTCACACATTCTATTCCAGGGCATCAGAGGTCTGATTCAAAGGTTCACAGACTCAAGAGGGGGAGAGCATGTGCAGTGATGCCGAAATTTTTTTTCGGTTGGAGCTAGGGCCAGATGAATTAGGGTCTGAGCAGAATCTAAACCCTCGCCACCAGATGTTAACCCCTGGGGGTGGAGGTGATCCTGATGAGACTCAAATACCTGAGGCTCACGCGAACTGTACTGACAGGGTAGGAAGATAAGGAGGGTGACTCTCAGGGTGTGGAGTGGGAGAACAGAGCGGAGGATGATGAGGTTGTAGATCCCACTTGGTGTAAACCCAGAGGCATACAGATAAGTAGCTCAGCAGAGGAGGTGGAGGAGGAGGAAGACGAGGAGGTTACATTGTGGCTTCCAGCACAGACACAGAGTTATGCAACCATAACAAGCACTGCATCCTCAGCCCCAACTCTGGTAGTGTCCAGCAATGTTCCCGGGTCTGCAGTTGCAAAGCCTGGGTCTTTTTTGAGACAGCAAAAAATGACACAACTCAAGTTATCTGTTAACTTTGTTAAAAATGACAGACTATAGAGTAAAAAAAATGCAATAATTTGACTATTACATGCATGAACTGGCACATGCGTGATCCACATGTGTTAATCTGGGAATCTAACTGTGCTAAAATGCATACTAGTGGGCTTCGCCAACCACCGGCCGCCCCATCAACCGCATCTTCTGCTTCTTTTACTTCTGTGACCGTGGCAAGTGTTCTCACACAAGTCTCCGGCCGCAGAACCTCCACTTGTTTACCTGCTACAGTCAGGGTGAGTGAAAATCCATCAGAATTTATGGAAGTGGACATGCCTGCTGTTTTTGACTGATCTCATACACCGAGCACACCACATCTTTCTCACTCCACCGCAACTCACAGTCTAGCAGCTTGTCGTGTTCACCCTACTCCATCCTCTCTCAGCACAGCAGCAAGCACCCAATCTCACAGTTGTGGTCACGTAAAAGACTGTTTCCTCTATAAGATGACCGCTGGATATCTCCTTGAGGGGAGGTTGGTAGCTTCGATTATGTAAACCCGGGAATACATGCTGCAGCATGAATAGTGCTGAGAGGGTTAATAGGGAGTATCAGGGCCGGGTTTGAGGAGCAGTCATAAGAGGTGGGTGGGAATGGCTGCTCACATATTCCCACCCCAGGGTCATGGATTGGTAAATAAAATGGAGAACAAGTGTCTCATTCACTGTCGGTGTCTGGAGATGTGTGGATCTCTAGGGTGTTGGTCTGTGTTAAGGACCCAAGGACTGAACACTAACCTGAGCGGGAAAACCCGCAATGTTGTATGGACATCTTAATTTGTGTTTCCACTTTGTGCCCGAAAAGGCTGATTTTTTGTTTTTCTTCCTGAGAGCTTTATGCTGTATTAATAAACCAGCGTGGATTTCAATGAAAACGCTTCCTGTACCTACCTCAACCGCAGTCAAGTGAGTAACAACCCTACACCTCCTACACATGCTAAAGGAAAGAGCTTGAACTTCACCATCTCCAATCTGTTGGCCACGGAAAAGCTGATGGCCATCACAGTCCTCCAGTACCAATTGCCCAGTCGCCATTACCTCTCTAAGAAAGCTGTGCCTGCGCTACACCAGCATGTTGCAGACAACATCACCCGCTCCTTGAAAAAATCTAAGTCTGACAGAGTGCATTTCACCACTGACACCAGGACAAGCAAGCATGGCCAGGGGCATTACATCTCGCTGACTGGGCACTGGGTGACTCTGGTGGCAGGCTGGGAATGGTCAGCTTCACATGTCTTGGAACCCCCAAGGCTTGCAGGGCACTTGGTTATGGAGAACTAAACCACTGCCCTCCAGAAGATGGAGAACTAAACTACTAGACACCTAGGGTTGTAGAACGAAACAAATACATACAAGAACATCGAGAACCAAATTAATAGACAACAGGGGTTGGAGAACTAAACTACTAAACACCTAGGGTTGTAGAACGAAACAAATACATACCAGAACATCGAGAACCAAATTAATAGACAACAGGGGTTGGAGAACTAAACTACTAAACAGCTAGGGTTGGAAAACCAATCTACTAAACAGCTAGGATTGGAGAAGTAAACCACTACACACCAGGGGATGGAGAACTAAACCACTAGACACCATGTGTTGGAATCCCCAAGGCTTGAGGGACAAACCTCTGTATCTAACACTTCACCCGCTGCTTCTGCCGCCTTCACCTCCTCTAGGGACTCCACCTGCGCCCTCAACCTCTGCCTTAATGAGACACATATTCCAACACTGCAGAGAGAATCCCCCCACCTCCATACTGCGCATCCAGGGCTCACCGTAATCAAGCAGTGATTAAAATAATATGCCTTGGATATCGTATTCATACAGATCAAGAGTTGTGGACAGCTATGAATGTCGAGTTTGAGCAATGGCTGTCTCCACTGAACCTGGAGCCAGAGAAGGCTGTGTGCAATAACAGTGCAAACCTGGTGGCGGCCCTACACTGGGGCAACCTCACACACATGCCTTGCATTGTTTGCATCCTCAACATGATGTGCCATCCTGGATGAGCTGCACTACCTGAGCAACTTCTGTGGGTTGTAGAGTCTGTCTCATGCTACCACGATTGTGAAAGCACAACCAACATTCAAAAGTGACCAAAGCATCAGCAAGAAAGCATTGGTACTGAGATGTGGTCTGGGGTCCCCACCTGCAGTACCACTCCTTTATTGAGGGTGTCTTGATAATTGCCAATAATTTCCATCTATTGTCTATTCCATATGCACAACAGCATGTGAAATTGATTGTCAATCAGTGTTGCTTCCTAAGTGTACAGTTTGATTTCACAGAAGTTTGATTTACTTGGAGTTATATTCTGTTGTTTAATTGTTTCCTTTTTTTTTGAGCAGTGTATTTTTAAAGGTGTACTCGTGCATGGAGTACAATGGGAGGAGTGCACAACAGAGTTCTATGCTAAAATGTGCTCTGCTGTCTTTGTCTGGACCTCACTAATAGCACAAAAAAAATAAAATTTGCTGTAAGGTCAATTTCACAGCCACACCGTACCCTATCTAAACTATCTGACTTAGAAGCAACCGCCTAGCTAACTAGCTAAAATCTCTCAGTATCCACCAGAACCAGCGTCAGGAGTATCTTCTTGACCTGTCATGCTCACAAAATGGGGCTAAAAGAACATGGACAGTCTTTATACAGAGAGGGACGTGATTTCAGCAGTCAAGGGCAAAAGCCCTTGTGTCTGGACGTTGTGGATGGTTCCTGCGCTCGAATTGGCTAGCCGCAATTTGCACACATAAGTTAGGAAAAAAAAAAGATTACAAGCACGCCGCTCCTCTGAGCTCTCCCCACCCCCTACCTTCATCAAACACGTCCCCCCCAGCTCATCATACACCGCCACTATCCTAGCCAAAGTGATAAAAATACTCTAGTAGCAACACTATAATTTCCTGCACTTTTACTGATTTTTTTTTTTTTACCGAACTTTGCCATTTTTAAGAAAAAATGCTCGAGTGTCCAGTCACAAATCCGAACGTGTGATATTCATGCCAAATTTGAAATTGGCGATCATTTTTTGAACATATTCGCTCATCTCTACTCCACAGTAAAAAATCTAATTTTTTCTGTATCTATCGGGATACATAACAGGCCACAACTCAGCTTGTAATTCTTTTGCACTGAGATTCTGCTGAATCCAGGGCACCACAGTAAAAAATCTATATTTTTCTGTCACTAACGTAATGTATAAGGCATGCCACATATCAGCTTGTAATTATTTTGTGCAGAGATTCAGCTGTATCCTGTTAGAACCCTACTGTTTGTTTTTTCCATCTTGTGTTTTGCGGTCACGTGACCATCTGCCTTTATATTCCAGCTCCGCCCTTCTGGCTCTGCTGGACTTCAGTGTTTGACTGTTTCTCTAGCCAGGTGCTTCTGTTCCTTTCTCTGTCAGTTTGCTTGGTCCTTCTGGGACTTCTAGTACCTTTTGTCAGTTTGTCTTTTTGTGTTCTGCAACAACTTCTCTATTTAGGAGGTGTCCCATTTTTGTCCCAGTACTTAGTTCTTTTAGGGACCCCTCCCTTAATGCTATATGTCTTCATTCAGACTAGCCGAGGACTAAGGCGGGTCTGTTTGCTAGGAACAGGCAGCCGGCTACATCGTAGAGATTCAGCTTAGTCTTACTGTATGGACAGCTTTCCCCTATCTTTCGTTAGTGCATGTTGCAGATCATAACAGTAAGACCAGCCCAAAAAGCTAAAAGGAAAGAAATTGGGGGA
Source organism: Phyllobates terribilis (assembly GCF_046119375.1). NCBI lineage: Eukaryota > Metazoa > Chordata > Amphibia > Anura > Dendrobatidae > Phyllobates > Phyllobates terribilis. Next base: position 293,164,140 of record NW_027362769.1, read on the forward strand.
TCAGTATGGTTTCCGTCCAGGATTTGGCTCAATGCCTGCAGTGATTGTCTCTGGAGGTGGCCGAGCATCAGCAACACGTGAGTAGCTGTTCTGGAGCGCATTTTGTCGAACCCAAGGTAGGACTGCCTGATGTTTTTTATGGTAAACAGCAAGATTTTTTTTCCTTTACAAATTCTTGTTTGTTATATTTTCGTTTGAGACCAAGGTCCTCTGGGAATGAATCACAGCACATTGGTTTTATTATGTCACTTTTGCGCAATGAACCACAGGGGTGGGTGTTTTCTCTCCAACCTAATGATCCATGTTTAAGGTCTGTTGAAGAATTTTTTTCTGCTATGAGACTATTATATGATGATCCTGATCGAATCTCATCTGCTGAGGCAGAACTCAGGCGTTTGAATCAGGGGTCAGGTGATGTTGAAAATTATTGCACACACTTTAGGAGGTGGGCCTCAGAAGTTAAATGGAATGATCCTGCTCTGAAATGCTTATTTCTTGCTGGTCTGAGTGAAAGGGTTAAGGATCTGCTAATTGCATTCTCTGCATCTGAGACTCTGCAGGATGCCATGCAATTAGTTGTTCCTGTGGACAGGAGCCTGAGGTGCAGGCTGAATGAGGTAAAGACTCCTGTAATGTCAGTTCCTAGTCCCCAGAAAATCTGCTCAGACAGCGGAGAACTGATGGAGATTGGGGCGATGTCACTCCGCTCTCAGGAAAGAGACCGGGGGTTCACCGAGGGATTGTGTCTTTATTGTGGTAAAGCTGACCATCTGATTAAGTATTGTGAGCGTCGTTTAAGTAAAGAAAAAAAAAGGTCAGTTACGCCCGTATTTCTTGTTTACGCTCTGCAGGAGTATTTCTTTCTGGGAGTACTACTTTGCAGGAAAATTTGATTGAATTGCAGGTATTTGTGGATTGTGGTTCAACACTTAATGTGATTGATAAAGGGTTTTTGGAAAACCTTAAATTGAAATCCAAACCTTTGTCATCACCTATTTCTGTGATTGCAATTGATAACACTCCCTTGAAATGTATTACTCACAAGGTTGCTGCATTTCCCCTCACTATCAATGGAGTTCACCAAGAAATTTTGGACTTGGTTGTTTTAGATAATTTACCCTCTCTGGTTGTTCTAGGATTGCCTTGGTTAAGACTGCACAATCCTTTTCTGGACTGGTCTACTAATGTGATTAAGTCTTGGAGTCCGAAGTGCTTTGATAAATGTTGTAATGGTCGCATTGCTGCTGTGGAAAAAGGGGAATTACCTTTACCTATTCAAGATCTTTGGAGGGTTTTTTCGAAGGAGGAGTCGCAAGTTTTACCTCCTCATAGGGAATATGATTGTGCCATTTAGTTTGTTCCGGGAGCTACTCTTTCCAAGAGTCGCTTGTTTAATCTGACTATTCCTGAAATAAAGGCCTTGGAGAAATACATACAGTCTAGCATGGCTGCTGGTCACATTAGACCTTCTAAGTCGCCAGTGGCAGTTGTATTTTTCTTTGTTAAAAAAAAGAACTGGGGTTTAAGTCCATGTCTGGATTTTTGTGAAATTAATAAGATTACCGTACACAATTCCTACCCATTGCCGTTAATTCCTGACTAGTTTAAACAGTTAGTGGGGGCCAAGTGGTTCTCTAAAATTGATCTCCGGAGGGCATACAATTTGTTACGAGTGAAGGAGGGTGATGAATGGAAAACTGCTTTTAACACTCTGGTAGGTCATTTTGAGAATCTGGTGATGCCTTTTGGTCTTACCAATGCACCTGCATTTTTTCAGAACCTTATTAATGACATCCTGAGACATTTGATTGGTAAGAATGTGGTTGTGTATTTGGATGACATTTTGATTTACTCACCAGATCTAAAGTCCCATTGGCAGAGTGTATGTGAAGTTTTTCAGTTATTGAGTGATAATTCACTCTTTGCTCAGCTGGAGGAATGTGAGTTCGCTGTGCAGAAAATTAGTTTTTTGGGCTACATTGTCTCCAGCGAGGGCTTTGAGATGGTCCATGTGAAGGTTCAAGCTGTGCAGGAATGGCCTAGGCCTATTGATTTGAAATCTATACAGAGATTTTTGGGTTTTGCCAATTATTACAGGAAATTCATTAAGAATTTATCTGTAATTGTTAAACCTCTAACCGATCTCACCAGGAAAGGTGCAAATACAGCCCAGTGGACTACTGACGCCATTGAATGGTTTGAGTATCTCAAAGAGAGGTTCAGTTCAGCCCCTATCCTTATGCAGCCTGTTGAGACCAAGCCTGTTTTGGTCGAGGTCGATGCTTCATCGGTGGGGGTCGGAGCAGTTTTGTCTCAGGAGAACAAGGGTGGAGTACATCCTTGTGCCTTCTTTTCGAAAAAAAATTCGGAAACCGAACTGAATTATGATGTTGGAAATTGGGAGTTGCTGGCTATTAAACTCGCGTTTGAACATTGGCGTCATTTTTTGGAAGGCGCTAGATTTCCTATTCAGGTTTTCACAGATCATAAGAATTTGATTTATCTGGATGCTGCCAAGCGCTTGAATGCACGTCAAGCTAGGTGGGCACTTTTTTTAACTCGGTTTCATTTTTCTGTTACCTATATCCCTGGTACTAAGAATGTTATAGCCGATGCTTTATCTCGCAGCTTCTCTCCTACAGTCGGTGCCGAGGAGGAGGAGAGCATTTTACAGAAAGGAGTTGAGGTGGCGGCATTGGACTCCATTTTGGAGAATGGGATTCTGAAAACTCAAGATGATGCTCCATCTAACACTCCCCATTGGAGGTTGTTCGTGCCTAGAGCCTTTAGGAGAGATTTGTTTGTGGAGTGTCATGAGTCTCGATTGGCAGGTCATCCAGGAATTTCAGAGACTAAGAGACTTATCAGTCGCAGTTTTTGGTGGCCTGGATACCAGAAGGAAGTCATCAAGTGGGTGCGTCAGTGTACTGTGTGTGCTAGGTCAAAGGCAAAACATACTCCTGCTGCGGGGTTGCTTTGCCCTTTGGAGGTTACTAGTGCGCCTTGGATGCGTCTCACAATGGATTTTATTACTGATCTTCCGGTGTCTGAGGGTTTTACTGTCATCTGGGTGGTTGTGGACCGTTTTAATAAGATGTGTCATTTGGTTCCGTTCGTTAAGTTGCCCTGCGCCAAGACACTCGCTAAGGCGTTTGTTAAGGAGATTGTCAAACTCCATGGCGTTCCCACGGATATTGTTTCTGATAGAGGACCTCAGTTTGTGGCTCGCTTTTGGCGTGCTTTTTGTGACAGTTTGGGAGTCCATTTGTCATTTTCGTCTGATTATCATCCTGAGTCTAATGGACAGACTGAAAGAAAGAACCAGGATGTTGAACAGCTTTTCCGTTAATTTGTGGCGGACAATCAAGAGGTGTGGTCTGAGTTTCTGCCTCTCGCAGAATTTGCTCTTAACAATCATGCATCCTCCTCTGCTGGGTGTTCTCCATTATTTTGTTGTACTGGGAGACATCCGTCTTTTGGTTTGTTCTCCAAATTGGGGTCGGCAGTGCCGGAGGAGGAGAATTTTTCCGGTGATTTGGAGAGAGTTTGGACTAATGTACGTTGCAACCTTCAAGAGGCTAACAAGAAGTCCAAGAATTATTTTGACAGGAAACGTAAGGAGGTTTTGTTTACCGTGGGTGACATGGTTTGGTTGTCCTCGAAGAACCTACGGTTGAGGATTCCCTCTAAAAAACTGGGTCCTAAGTTTGTGAGTCCATTTAAAGAGCTTCAGGTTGTTAACCCGTCTGCTGTTAGGTTGGATGTCCCTACTTCCTGGAAGATTAATCCTGTGTTTCCTTGTTGAAAAAGGCTGATGTATCTGATAGGGACACCAGTGTCACAGTTCCTCCTGTGGTGGAAGAAGGCGAATATTGCATTTCTCGTATCTTGAATTCTAGATGGCATAGAGGGAGATTACAGTATCTTGTCTCCTGGAAGGGTTTCGGTCACAAAGACAAGTACTGGGTAAGGACGGAAGATGTCTCTTCTCCTAGGCTTGTTAAAGCTTCCCACAAGAGGTTTCCGTATAGGCCAGGGCCTGGAGGATCAGGAGGATCCTCATAAAAGGGAGCGTACTGTTAGAACCCTCTTGTTTGTTTTTTCCATCTTGTGTTTTGTGGTCACGTGACCATCTGACTTTATATTCCAGCTCCGCCCTTCTGGCTCTGCTGGACTTCAGTGTTTGACTGTTTCTCTAGCCAGGTGCTTCTGTGCCTTTCTCTGTCAGTTCGCTTGGTCCTTCTGGGACTTCTAGTACTCTTTTGTCAGTTTGTCTTTTTGTGTTCTGCAACAACTTCTCAGTTTAGGAGGTGTCCCATTTTTGTCCCAGTCCTTAGTTCTTTTAGGGACCCCTCCCTCAATGCTATATGTCTTCGTTCAGACTAGCCGAGGACTAAGGCGGGTCTGTTCGCTAGGAACAGGCAGCCCGCTACATCGTAGGGATTCAGCTTAGTTTTACTGTATGGACAGCTTTCCCTATCTTTCGTTAGTGCATGTTGCAGATCATAAGATATCCAAGGCTTCACAGTGAAAAATCTAATTTTCTCTGTTACTAATTAGTGATGAGCGAGCACTAAAATGCTTGGGTACTCATTGTTCGAGTCAAGCAAGTTGGAATGCTCGAGTGCTCAGACTGAGTAATGAGCCCAATGTAAGTCTCTGGGAAACTCGAGCATTTTTCCGGCGGCTCCCCCGAAGGTCTGTAGAGGGCCTAAAAATTGCCCAAATCTATGGGAACAGTGCTCAAATGGCATGGGAACAGCATGGGGAAGACCTCTGAAAGCATTTCTGACTTCCAGGTCACTGCTGTCAACAATTTTGTCAGAGGTATTATGCCACTTTTATGGACTCACATTAAAACATGCAAAAACTAAACCAAAATGGATTTTCCTAGGAAATATGTTAAGGCACATCCTTTCCAGGGTAATGACTTGTATGTAAGGAAAACTAAATATACAAAAACAAAAATGCTCCTCCACACCTTTGGCTATGTTCACACGTAGCGTTTTTAATGCGTTTTTGCACTTTTGCATTGTTTTCAACCAAGACAAATGCATTCACTGGTAAATGTCATTTTAACATTTTACAACCTTATCTGGCCATGTAGTGTGTGACACATCATCAGACACATCCTGTTTCATTTATGATGGAGAAAATATGAAAGTCACAAAGCCTATTTTCATAGGGCCATCAGTCAGCCCTTACTATTCTTAAAGGGCCAGCAGTCGGCCTTCGCTATTGTTAGAGATCCATCAGCCGGCTATGCTTTGTTGTTCCCATTATTATCAAGTGGGCCTCCCATATTGTTATTGCATATGCAGTGACTGCAATGGCTGCCAAAAATTTGGAGGAACTCCAATGCCCCTCGCAAGAGATGTAGAGGTTGGAGGGCCTCCTGCAAAAAATTCTTCAATTATTAGGAAGTGTGTCTCCCATACTGTTTGCCTATGCAGTGAAGGAACGGCTGCCAAAAATTTGAAGGAACTCCAATGCCCCTTGTTGGAGATGTAGATATGTTGATATGGTACATATGGTAGTGGAGGAGGACAAGAGCAAATAGACAAAATCAGGAAGCGTATACCCATGTCTGGCTGTGAAGACAGAGGTGCATGGGAATACAGTTAGATCTCACAAAAAAAAGACACTATTAGAGTTTATGTTACGCTGCTATCATTCGGTGGTGTTGAAAAGTCTGGCCCAATCCACTAAAGTTATCTGTTAACTTTGTTAAAAACGACAGACTATAGAGTAAAAAAAATGCAATAATTTGACTATTACATGCATGAACTGGCACATGCGTGATCCACATGTGTTAATCTGGGAATCTAACTGTGCTAAAATGCATACTAGTGGGCTTCGCCAACCACTGGCCGCCCCATCAACCGCATCTTCTGCTTCTTTTACTTCTGTGACTGTGGCAAGTGTTCTCACACAAGTCTCCGGCCGCAGAACCTCCACTTGTTTACCTGCTACAGTCAGGGTGAGTGAAAATCCATCAGAATTTATGGAAGTGGACATGCCTGCTGTTTTTGACTGATCTCATACACCGAGCACACCACATCTTTCTCACTCCACCGCAACTCACAGTCTAGCAGCTTGTCGTGTTCACCCTACTCCATCCTCTCTCAGCACAGCAGCAAGCACCCAATCTCACAGTTGTGGTCACGTAAAAGACTGTTTCCTCTATAAGATGACCGCTGGATATCTCCTTGAGGGGAGGTTGGTAGCTTCGATTATGTAAACCCGGGAATACATGCTGCAGCATGAATAGTGCTGAGAGGGTTAATAGGGAGTATCAGGGCCGGGTTTGAGGAGCAGTCATAAGAGGTGGGTGGGAATGGCTGCTCACATATTCCCACCCCAGGGTCATGGATTGGTAAATAAAATGGAGAACAAGTGTCTCATTCACTGTCGGTGTCTGGAGATGTGTGGATCTTTAGGGTGTTGGTCTGTGCTAAGGACCCAAGGACTGAACACTAACCTGAGCGGGAAAACCCGCAATGTTGTATGGACATCTTAATTTGTGTTTCCACTTTGTGTCCGAAAAGGCTGATTTTTTGTTTTGCTTCCTGAGAGCTTTATGCTGTATTAATAAACCAGCGTGGATTTCAATGAAAACGCTTCCTGTACCTACCTCAACCGCAGTCAAGTGAGTAACAACCCTACACCTCCTACACATGCTAAAGGAAAGAGCTTGAACTTCACCATCTCCAATCTGTTGGCCACGGAAAAGCTGATGGCCATCACAGTCCTCCAGTACCAATTGCCCAGTCGCCATTACCTCTCTAAGAAAGCTGTGCCTGCGCTACACCAGCATGTTGCAGACAACATCACCCGCTCCTTGAAAAAATCTAAGTCTGACAGAGTGCATTTCACCACTGACACCAGGACAAGCAAGCATGGCCAGGGGCATTACATCTCGCTGACTGGGCACTGGGTGACTCTGGTGGCAGGCTGGGAATGGTCAGCTTCACATGTCTTGGAACCCCCAAGGCTTGCAGGGCACTTGGTTATGGAGAACTAAACCACTGCCCTCCAGAAGATGGAGAACTAAACTACTAGACACCTAGGGTTGTAGAACGAAACAAATACATACAAGAACATCGAGAACCAAATTAATAGACAACAGGGGTTGGAGAACTAAACTACTAAACACCTAGGGTTGTAGAACGAAACAAATACATACCAGAACATCGAGAACCAAATTAATAGACAACAGGGTTTGGAGAACTAAACTACTAAACAGCTAGGGTTGGAAAACCAATCTACTAAACAGCTAGGATTGGAGAAGTAAACCACTACACACCAGGGGATGGAGAACTAAACCACTAGACACCATGTGTTGGAATCCCCAAGGCTTGAGGGACAAACCTCTGTATCTAACACTTCACCCGCTGCTTCTGCCGCCTTCACCTCCTCTAGGGACTCCACCTGCGCCCTCAACCTCTGCCTTAATGAGACACATATTCCAACACTGCAGAGAGAATCCCCCCACCTCCATACTGCGCATCCAGGGCTCACCGTAATCAAGCAGTGATTAAAATAATATGCCTTGGATATCGTATTCATACAGATCAAGAGTTGTGGACAGCTATCCATGTCGAGTTTGAGCAATGGCTGTCTCCACTGAACCTGGAGCCAGAGAAGGCTGTGTGCAATAACAGTGCAAACCTGGTGGCGGCCCTACACTGGGGCAACCTCACACACATGCCTTGCATTGTTTGCATCCTCAACATGATGTGCCATCCTGGATGAGCTGCACTACCTGAGCAACTTCTGTGGGTTGTAGAGTCTGTCTCATGCTACCACGATTGTGAAAGCACAACCAACATTCAAAAGTGACCAAAGCATCAGCAAGAAAGCATTGGTACTGAGATGTGGTCTGGGGTCCCCACCTGCAGTACCACTCCTTTATTGAGGGTGTCTTGATAATTGCCAATAATTTCCATCTATTGTCTATTCCATTTGCACAACAGCATGTGAAATTGATTGTCAATCAGTGTTGCTTCCTAAGTGTACAGTTTGATTTCACAGAAGTTTGATTTACTTGGAGTTATATTCTGTTGTTTAATTGTTTCCTTTTCTTTTGAGCAGTGTATTTTTAAAGGTGTACTCGTGCATGGAGTACAATGGGAGGAGTGCACAACAGAGTTCTATGCTAAAATGTGCTCTGCTGTCTTTGTCTGGACCTCACTAATAGCACAAAAAAAATAAAATTTGCTGTAAGGTCAATTTCACAGCCACACCGTACCCTATCTAAACTATCTGACTTAGAAGCAACCGCCTAGCTAACTAGCTAAAATCTCTCAGTATCCACCAGAACCAGCGTCAGGAGTATCTTCTTGACCTGTCATGCTCACAAAATGGGGCTAAAAGAACATGGACAGTCTTTATACAAAGAGGGACGTGATTTCAGCAGTCAAGGGCAAAAGCCCTTGTGTCTGGACGTTGTGGATGGTTCCTGCGCTCGAATTGGCTAGCCGCAATTTGCACACATAAGTTAGGAAAAAAAAAAGATTACAAGCACGCCGCTCCTCTGAGCTCTCCCCACCCCCTACCTTCATCAAACACGTCCCCCCCAGCTCATCATACACCGCCACTATCCTAGCCAAAGTGATAAAAATACTTTAGTAGCAACACTATAATTTCCTGCACTTTTACTGATTTTTTTTTTTTACCGAACTTTGCCATTTTTAAGAAAAAATGCTCGAGTGTCCAGTCACAAATCCGAACGTGTGATATTCATGCCAAATTTGAAATTGGCGATCATTTTTTGAACATATTCGCTCATCTCTACTCCACAGTAAAAAATCTAATTTTTTCTGTATCTATCGGGATACATAACAGGCCACAACTCAGCTTGTAATTCTTTTGCACTGAGATTCTGCTGAATCCAGGGCACCACAGTAAAAAATCTATATTTTTCTGTCACTAACGTAATGTATAAGGCATGCCACATATCAGCTTGTAATTATTTTGTGCAGAGATTCAGCTGTATCCTGTTAGAACCCTACTGTTTGTTTTTTCCATCTTGTGTTTTGCGGTCACGTGACCATCTGCCTTTATATTCCAGCTCCGCCCTTCTGGCTCTGCTGGACTTCAGTGTTTGACTGTTTCTCTAGCCAGGTGCTTCTGTTCCTTTCTCTGTCAGTTTGCTTGGTCCTTCTGGGACTTCTAGTACCTTTTGTCAGTTTGTCTTTTTGTGTTCTGCAACAACTTCTCTATTTAGGAGGTGTCCCATTTTTGTCCCAGTACTTAGTTCTTTTAGGGACCCCTCCCTTAATGCTATATGTCTTCATTCAGACTAGCCGAGGACTAAGGCGGGTCTGTTTGCTAGGAACAGGCAGCCGGCTACATCGTAGAGATTCAGCTTAGTCTTACTGTATGGACAGCTTTCCCCTATCTTTCGTTAGTGCATGTTGCAGATCATAACAGTAAGACCAGCCCAAAAAGCTAAAAGGAAAGAAATTGGGGGATCAGTATGGTTTCCGTCCAGGATTTGGCTCAATGCCTGCAGTGATTGTCTCTGGAGGTGGCCGAGCATCAGCAACACGTGAGTAGCTGTTCTGGAGCGCATTTTGTCGAACCCAAGGTAGGACTGCCTGATGTTTTTTATGGTAAACAGCAAGATTTTTTTTCCTTTACAAATTCTTGTTTGTTATATTTTCGTTTGAGACCAAGGTCCTCTGGGAATGAATCACAGCACATTGGTTTTATTATGTCACTTTTGCGCAATGAACCACAGGGGTGGGTGTTTTCTCTCCAACCTAATGATCCATGTTTAAGGTCTGTTGAAGAATTTTTTTCTGCTATGGGACTGTTATATGATGATCCTGATCGAATCTCATCTGCTGAGGCAGAACTCAGGCGTTTGAATCAGGGGTCAGGTGATGTTGAAAATTATTGCACACACTTTAGGAGGTGGGCCTCAGAAGTTAAATGGAATGATCCTGCTCTGAAATGCTTATTTCTTGCTGGTCTGAGTGAAAGGGTTAAGGATCTGCTAATTGCATTCTCTGCATCTGAGACTCTGCAGGATGCCATGCAATTAGTTGTTCCTGTGGACAGGAGCCTGAGGTGCAGGCTGAATGAGGTAAAGACTAGTGTTGAGCCACCCCCGTAGTGTTCGGGTTCGGTTCGGTTCGTCGAACACCGGGATGTTCGAGGAACTGTTCGTCGAACTGTTCGTCGAACACCTTAGAACACCGTCGAACACCGTTAAAACCAATGGCAGGCAAACAAAAACACATAGAAACACATAGAAAACACCTGCAAAGGTGTCCAAAAGCTGACAAACTGCTCAGAAGACACTCTCTTTAAAAAAGCCGGCCGGCAAATTCAGCAGCGGCATACACCGGTACCCGACAATTTAGACAAGAAGGAATAGAGCATCACACATAGATTAGATAGATAGAAACATGTCAGTCACACATATAAGAAGCACAGTGACAGTGTTGGTTACTGCACTTGTCATTTAGTGTAAAGGATTTATTAAAAAAAATATTAGTGTTTTCATGCACCGTCTCTTTAAAAAAGCCGGCCGGCAATTCAGCATCTGTACCCGACAATTTAGAACAGAAAGAATAGAGCTTCACACATAGATTAGATAGATAGAAACATGTCAGTCACATATATAACAAGTACAGTGATAGTGTTGCTTACTGTACTTGTCATTTAGTGTAAAGGATTTATTTAAAAAAATAATAGTGTTTTCATGCACTGTCTCTTTAAAAAAGCCGGCCGGCAATTCAGCAGCGGTACCCGACAATTTAGAACAGAAAGATAGAGCATCACACATAGATTAGATAGATAGAAACATGTCAGTCACATATATATGAAGTACAGTGATAGTGTTGGTTAATGTACTTGTCATTTAGTATTAAAATAAAGGATTTATTATTAAAAAAATTGGCGTGGGGTTCCCCTTAATTTTAGGCTCTAGCGGAGGTTAAGCAGACGGCTGGGGCAGATGTTTGAAGCCTGGGAAGGGGGTAATACCCACGGAGCTTCCCAGGCTACTAATATCAGCCTCCAGCTGAATACATAGCCTTTACTAGCTATTAAAATGGGGGACCCCCCAAAAAAAATGACGTGGGGTCCCCCCTAATTTAATAGCTAGCAAAGGCTAGGCAGACAGCTGGGGGCTGATATTAATAGCCCAGGAAGGGAGCCATGAATATTGGCCCCCTCCCAGGCTAGAAACACCAGCCGTCAGCCGCCCCAGAAATGGCGCATTCATAGGATGCGCCAATTCTGGCACTTAGCCTCGCTCTTCCACGCTGCCCTGGTGCGGTGGCAGGGGGTAATAGGGTTGGGGTTGATGTCAGCTTATAATGCCAGCTGACATCAAGCCCAGGTTAGTAATGGAGAGGCGTCTATAAGACACCCCCATTACTAACCCCATAGTCAAAGTTAAAAAAAACACAAACACCCAGAATAAAGTCCTTTAATTGAAATAAAGACACAATCCTTTATTGTTCTAAATTAAACCATACTTACCATCACGCCCATTCCAGCTGAAGCCAACGATCTCCTGCAATAAAAGAAAAATAATAAAGCAACCTCATCCTTACCTTTCCATGGTTCCCACGACAGCTTCAGCTCTGCTACATCGAGATGACAGGCTGGACCGCAGCAGAACGCTGCCATCCAGCCTGTCATCCCGCAGACACTGAGAAGCGCAGGCTTGCTTGCGCTGCTCAGCGTCTCTCTGTGACGACATCCAGATGAGCCGAGTTCATGTCCAATGAACTCGGCTCACCTCATGCACGTCACTGACAGCGTGGGAAAATTCTCACGCTGAAGCGCTGATTGCAGGAGAATTTTCCCACGCTGTCAGTGACGTGCAGGAGGTGAGCTGAGTTCATTGGACATGAGCTCACCTCATGCACATCACTGACAGCGTGGGAGTATTCTCCTGCACTCAGCACTTCAGCGTGAGAATTTTCCCACGCTGTCAGTGACGTGCATGAGGTGAGCCGAGTTCATTGGACATGACCTCGGCTCATCTGGATGCCGTCACAGCGAGACAGTGAGGAGCGCAAGCATGCCTGCGCTTCTCAGTGTCTGCGGGATGACAGACTGGATGGCAGCGTTCTGCTGCGGTCCAGCCAGTCATCTCGATGTAGCAGAGCTGAAGCTGTCGTGGGAACCATGGAAAGGTAAGGATGAGGTTGGTTTATTATTTTTCTTTTATTGCAGGAGATCGTTGGCTTCAGCTGGAATGGGTGTGATGGTAAGTATGGTTTAATTTAGAACAATAAAGAATTGTGTCTTTATTTCAATTAAAGGACTTTATTCTGGGTGTTGTGTTTTTTTTTAAATACTTTACTAGAAATTCATGGCGGTCATGTCTAATACTGGCGTGACCCCATGAATTTTGGGCTTGGGGCCAGCTGATAATACCAAGCTGGCCCTAACCCCTTTATTACCCAGTGAGCCACCGCACCAGGGCCCTGGATGAGTTGGGTACAGCGCCAGAAGATGGCGCTTCTATGAACGCGCCATTTTCCGGGGTGGCTGCGGACTGCAATTTGTAGCGGGGGGGGGGCCCAGAAAGCTTGGGCCTCCCTGCGCTGCAGATTCCAGCCCCCAGCTGCCTAGTTGTACCTGGCTGGACACAAAAATAGGGCGAAGCCCCACGTACTTTTTTTTTAATTATTTCATGAAATTCATGAAATAATTAAGAAAAAAAGGCCTTCCCTATATTGTTGTGTCCGGCCAGGTACAAATAGGCAGCTGGTGGTTGGGGGCAGCCCGTTCCTGCCTGCTGTACCTGGCTGGACACAAATATAGTGCGAAGCCCCACTTCAATTTTTTTTAATTATTTCATGAAATTCATGAAATAATTAAGAAAAAAAGGGCTTCCCTATATTGTTGTGTCCGGCCAGGTGCAAATAGGCAGCTGGTGGATGGGGGCAGCCCGTTCCTGCCTGCTGTACCTGGCTGGACACAAATATAGTGCGAAGCCCCACTTCAATTTTTTTTAATTATTTCATGAAATTCATGAAATAATTAAGAAAAAAAGGGCTTCCCTATATTGTTGTGTCCGGCCAGGTACAAATAGGCAGCTGGTGGATGGGGGCAGCCCGTTCCTGCCTGCTGTACCTGGCTGGACACAAATATAGTGCGAAGCCCCACTTCAATTTTTTTAAATTATTTCAGGAAATTCATGAAATAATTTAAAAAAAATTGACGTGGGGCTTCGCACTATATTTGTGTCCAGCCAGGTACAGCAGGCAGGAACGGGCTGCCCCCATCCACCAGCTGCCTATTTGTACCTGGCCGGACACAACAATATAGGGAAGCCCTTTTTTCTTAATTATTTCATGAAATAATTTAAAAAAAATTGACGTGGGGCTTCGCACTATATTTGTGTCCAGTCAGGTACAGCAGGCAGGAACGGGCTGCCCCCAACCACCAGCTGCCTATTTGTACCTGGCCGGACACAACAATATAGGGAAGCCCTTTTTTTCTTAATTATTTCATGAAATAATTTAAAGAAAATTGACGTGGGGCTTCGCCCTGTTTTTGTGTCCAGCCAGGTACAACTAGGCAGCTGGGGGCTGGAATCCGCAGCGCAGGGAGGCCCAAGCTTTCTGGGCCACCCCCGCTGCAAATTGCAGTCCGCAGCCACCCCGGAAAATGGCGCGTTCATAGAAGCGCCATCTTCTGGCGCTGTACCCAACTCATCCAGGGCCCTGATGCGGTGGCTCACTGGGTAATAAAGGGGTTAGGGCCAGCTTGGCATTATCAGCTGGCCCTAAGCCCGAAATTCATGGGGTCACGCCAATATTAGACATGACCACCATGAATTTCTAGTAAAGTATTTAAAAAAAACACAACACCCAGAAAAAAGTCCTTTAATTGAAATAAACACACAATTCTTTATTGTTCTAAATTAAACCATACTTACCATCACGCCCATTCCAGCTGAAGCCAACGATCTCCTGAAATAAAAGAAAAATAATAAAGCAACATCATCCTTACCTTTCCATGGTTCCCATGACAGCTTCAGCTCTGCTACATCGAGATGACAGGCTGGACCGCAGCAGAACGCTGCCATCCTGCCTGTCATCCCGCAGACACTGAGAAGCGCAGGCTTGCTTGCGCTCCACAGTGTCTCTCTGTGAGGGCATCCAGATGAGCCGAGTTAATGTCCAATGAACTCGGCTCACCTCATGCACGTCACTGACAGCGTGGGAAAATTCTCCTGCACTCACCGCTTCAGCGTGGGAGAATTCTCACACTGAAGCGCTGAGTGCAGGAGAATTCTCCCACGCTGTCAGTGACGTGCAGGAGGTGAGCTGAGTTCATTGGACATGAGCTCACCTTATGCACGTCACTGACAGCGTGGGAAAATTCTCCTGCACTCAGCGCTTCAGCGGGAGAATTCTCACGCTGAAGCACTGAGTGCAGGAGAATTCTCCCACGCTGTCAGTGACGTGCAGGAGGTGAGCTGAGTTCATTGGACATGAACTCGGCTCATCTGGATGTCGTCACAGAGAGACGCTGAGCAGCGCAAGTAAGCCTGCGCTTCTCAGTGTCTGCGGGATGAGAGGCTGGATGGCAGCGTTCTGCTGCGGTCCAGCCTGTCATCTCGATGTAGCAGAGCTGAAGCTGTCGTGGGAACCATGGAAAGGTAAGGATGAGGTTGCTTTATTATTTTTCTTTTATTGCAGGAGATCGTTGGCTTCAGCTGGAATGGGCGTGACGGTAAGTATGGTTTAATTTAGAACAATAAAGGATTGTGTCTTTATTTCAATTAAAGGACTTTATTCTGGGTGTTTGTGTTTTTTTTAACTTTGACTATGGGGTTAGTAATGGGGGTGTCTTATAGACGCCTCTCCATTACTAACCTGGGCTTGATGTCAGCTGGCATTATAAGCTGACATCAACCCCAACCCTATTACCCCCTGCCACCGCACCAGGGCAGCGTGGAAGAGCGAGGCTAAGTGCCAGAATTGGCGCATCCTATGAATGCGCCATTTCTGGGGCGGCTGACGGCTGGTGTTTCTAGCCTGGGAGGGGGCCAATATTCATGGCTCCCTTCCTGGGCTATTAATATCAGCCCCCAGCTGTCTGCCTAGCCTTTGCTAGCTATTAAATTAGGGGGGACCCCACGTCATTTTTTTTGGGGGGTCCCCCATTTTAATAGCTAGTAAAGGCTATGTATTCAGCTGGGGGCTGATATTAGTAGCCTGGGAAGCTCCGTGGGTATTACCCCCTTCCCAGGCTTCAAACATCTGCCCCAGCCGTCTGCTTAACCTCCGCTAGAGCCTAAAATTAAGGGGAACCCCACGCCATTTTTTTTAATAATAAATCCTTTATTTTAATACTAAATGACAAGTACAGTAACCAACACTATCACTGTACTTCATATATATGTGACTGACATGTTTCTATCTATCTAATCTATGTGTGATGCTCTATTCTGTCTGTTATAAATTGTCGGGTACCGCTGCTGAATTGCCGGCCGGCTTTTTTAAAGAGACGGTGCATGAAAACACTATTATTTTTTTTAATAAATCCTTTACGCTAAATGACAAGTACAGTAAGCAGCACTTTCACTGTACTTCGTATATATGTGGCTGACATGTTTATATCTATCTAATCTATGTGTGAAGCTCTATTCTTTCGGTTCTAAATTGTCGGGTACCGGTGTATGCCGCTGCTGAATTGCCGGCTTTTCATGTTTCACTGTTGACACTGTTCCCATCCATTTGGGCAATCACTGTAATGCCACAACCACCATGGCTGTGGCATTACAGTGAGTGACAGACAATCCCTGCATGATTGGTGCTCTAAATAGCGCCAGACATGCAGGACAAGCTTTTGGTGCACGAACAGTTATCGAACATAACCTCGAACAGCCGAATTTTTTGCAAATCGTTCGGGTTCGTCGAACAACTCGAACACCGCCCAAAACAGCTCGAATTTGAGATTGGCGAACAGTTCTAGTCGAACACCGCTCATCTCTAGTAAAGACTCCTGTAATGTCAGTTCCTAGTCCCCAGAAAATCTGCTGAGACAGCGGAGAACTGATGGAGATTGGGGCGATGTCTCTCCGCTCTCAGGAAAGAGACCGGAGGTTCACCGAGGGATTGTGTCTTTATTGTGGTAAAGCTGACCATCTGATTAAGTATTGTGAGCGTCGTTTAAGTAAAGAAAAAAAAAGGTCAGTTACGCCCGTATTTCTTGTTTATGCTCTGCAGGAGTATTTCTTTCTGGGAGTACTACTTTGCAGGAAAATTTGATTGAATTGCAGGTATTTGTGGATTGTGGTTCAACACTTAATGTGATTGATAAAGGGTTTTTGGAAAACCTTAAATTGAAATCCAAACCTTTGTCATCACCTATTTCTGTGATTGCAATTGATAACACTCCCTTGAAATGTATTACTCACAAGGTTGCTGCATTTCCCCTCACTATCAATGGAGTTCACCAAGAAATTTTGGACTTGGTTGTTTTAGATAATTTACCCTCTCTGGTTGTTCTAGGATTGCCTTGGTTAAGACTGCACAATCCTTTTCTGGACTGGTCTACTAATGTGATTAAGTCTTGGAGTCCGAAGTGCTTTGATAAATGTTGTAATGGTCGCATTGCTGCTGTGGAAAAAGGGGAATTACCTTTACCTATTCAAGATCTTTGGAGGGTTTTTTCGAAGGAGGAGTCGCAAGTTTTACCTCCTCATAGGGAATATGATTGTGCCATTTAGTTTGTTCCGGGAGCTACTCTTTCCAAGAGTCGCTTGTTTAATCTGACTATTCCTGAAATAAAGGCCTTGGAGAAATACATACAGTCTAGCATGGCTGCTGGTCACATTAGACCTTCTAAGTCGCCAGTGGCAGTTGTATTTTTCTTTGTTAAAAAAAAGAACTGGGGTTTAAGTCCATGTCTGGATTTTTGTGAAATTAATAAGATTACCGTACACAATTCCTACCCATTGCCGTTAATTCATGACTAGTTTAAACAGTTAGTGGGGGCCAAGTGGTTCTCTAAAATTGATCTCCGGAGGGCATACAATTTGTTACGAGTGAAGGAGGGTGATGAATGGAAAACTGCTTTTAACACTCCGGAGGTCATTTTGAGAATCTGGTGATGCCTTTTGGTCTTACCAATGCACCTGCATTTTTTCAGAACCTTATTAATGACATCCTGAGACATTTGATTGGTAAGAATGTGGTTGTGTATTTGGATGACATTTTGATTTACTCACCAGATCTAAAGTCCCATTGGCAGAGTGTATGTGAAGTTTTTCAGTTATTGAGTGATAATTCACTCTTTGCTCAGCTGGAGGAATGTGAGTTCGCTGTGCAGAAAATTAGTTTTTTGGGCTACATTGTCTCCAGCGAGGGTTTTGAGATGGTCCATGTGAAGGTTCAAGCTGTGCAGGAATAGCCTAGGCCTATTGATTTGAAATCTATACAGAGATTTTTGGGTTTTGCCAATTATTACAGGAAATTCATTAAGAATTTATCTGTAATTGTTAAACCTCTAACCGATCTCACCAGGAAAGGTGCAAATACAGCCCAGTGGACTACTGACGCCATTGAATGGTTTGAGTATCTCAAAGAGAGGTTCAGTTCAGCCCCTATCCTTATGCAGCCTGTTGAGACCAAGCCTGTTTTGGTCGAGGTCGATGCTTCATCGGTGGGGGTCGGAGCAGTTTTGTCTCAGGAGAACAAGGGTGGAGTACATCCTTGTGCCTTCTTTTCGAAAAAAAATTCGGAAACCGAACTGAATTATGATGTTGGAAATTGGGAGTTGCTGGCTATTAAACTCGCGTTTGAACATTGGCATCATTTTTTGGAAGGCGCTAGATTTCCTATTCAGGTTTTCACAGATCATAAGAATTTGATTTATCTGGATGCTGCCAAGCGCTTGAATGCACGTCAAGCTAGGTGGGCACTTTTTTTAACTCGGTTTCATTTTTCTGTTACCTATATCCCTGGTACTAAGAATGTTATAGCCGATGCTTTATCTCGCAGCTTCTCTCCTACAGTCGGTGCCGAGGAGGAGGAGAGCATTTTACAGAAAGGAGTTGAGGTGGCGGCATTGGACTCCATTTTGGAGAATGGGATTCTGAAAACTCAAGATGATGCTCCATCTAACACTCCCCATTGGAGGTTGTTCGTGCCTAGAGCCTTTAGGAGAGATTTGTTTGTGGAGTGTCATGAGTCTCGATTGGCAGGTCATCCAGGAATTTCAGAGACTAAGAGACTTATCAGTCGCAGTTTTTGGTGGCCTGGATACCAGAAGGAAGTCATCAAGTGGGTGCCTCAGTGTACTGTGTGTGCTAGGTCAAAGGCAAAACATACTCCTGCTACGGGGTTGCTTTGCCCTTTGGAGGTTCCTAGTGCGCCTTGGATGCGTCTCACAATGGATTTTATTACTGATCTTCCGGTGTCTGAGGGTTTTACTGTCATCTGGGTGGTTGTGGACCGTTTTAATAAGATGTGTCATTTGGTTCCGTTCGTTAAGTTGCCCTGCGCCAAGACACTCGCTAAGGCGTTTGTTAAGGAGATTGTCAAACTCCATGGCGTTCCCACGGATATTGTTTCTGATAGAGGACCTCAGTTTGTGGCTCGCTTTTGGCGTGCTTTTTGTGACAGTTTGGGAGTCCATTTGTCATTTTCGTCTGATTATCATCCTGAGTCTAATGGACAGACTGAAAGAAAGAACCAGGATGTTGAACAGCTTTTCCGTTAATTTGTGGCGGACAATCAAGAGGTGTGGTCTGAGTTTCTGCCTCTCGCAGAATTTGCTCTTAACAATCATGCATCCTCCTCTGCTGGGTGTTCTCCATTATTTTGTTGTACTGGGAGACATCCGTCTTTTGGTTTGTTCTCCAAATTGGGGTCGGCGGTGCCGGAGGAGGAGAATTTTTCCGGTGATTTGGAGAGAGTTTGGACTAATGTACGTTGCAACCTTCAAGAGGCTAACAAGAAGTCCAAGAATTATTTTGACAGGAAACGTAAGGAGGTTTTGTTTACCGTGGGTGACATGGTTTGGTTGTCCTCGAAGAACCTACGGTTGAGGATTCCCTCTAAAAAACTGGGTCCTAAGTTTGTGAGTCCATTTAAAGAGCTTCAGGTTGTTAACCCGTCTGCTGTTAGGTTGGATGTCCCTACTTCCTGGAAGATTAATCCTGTGTTTCCTTGTTGAAAAAGGCTGATGTATCTGATAGGGACACCAGTGTCACAGTTCCTCCTGTGGTGGAAGACGGCGAATATTGCATTTCTCGTATCTTGAATTCTAGATGGCATAGAGGGAGATTACAGTATCTTGTCTCCTGGAAGGGTTTTGGTCACAAAGACAAGTACTGGGTAAGGACGGAAGATGTCTCTTCTCCTAGGCTTGTTAAAGCTTCCCACAAGAGGTTTCCGTATAGGCCAGGGCCTGGAGGATCAGGAGGATCCTCATAAAAGGGAGCGTACTGTTAGAACCCTCTTGTTTGTTTTTTCCATCTTGTGTTTTGTGGTCACGTGACCATCTGACTTTATATTCCAGCTCCGCCCTTCTGGCTCTGCTGGACTTCAGTGTTTGACTGTTTCTCTAGCCAGGTGCTTCTGTGCCTTTCTCTGTCAGTTCGCTTGGTCCTTCTGGGACTTCTAGTACTCTTTTGTCAGTTTGTCTTTTTGTGTTCTGCAACAACTTCTCAGTTTAGGAGGTGTCCCATTTTTGTCCCAGTCCTTAGTTCTTTTAGGGACCCCTCCCTCAATGCTATATGTCTTCGTTCAGACTAGCCGAGGACTAAGGCGGGTCTGTTCGCTAGGAACAGGCAGCCCGCTACATCATAGGGATTCAGCTTAGTCTTACTGTATGGACAGCTTTCCCTATCTTTCGTTAGTGCATGTTGCAGATCATAAGATATCCAAGGCTTCACAGTGAAAAATCTAATTTTCTCTGTTACTAATTAGTGATGAGCGAGCACTAAAATGCTTGGGTACTCATTGTTCGAGTCAAGCAAGTTGGAATGCTCGAGTGCTCAGACTGAGTATTGAGCCCAATGTAAGTCTCTGGGAAACTCGAGCATTTTTCCGGCGGCTCCCCCGAAGGTCTGTAGAGGGCCTAAAAATTGCCCAAATCTATGGGAACAGTGCTCAAATGGCATGGGAACAGCATGGGGAAGACCTCTGAAAGCATTTCTGACTTCCAGGTCACTGCTGTCAACAATTTTGTCAGAGTTATTATGCCACCTTTATGGACTCACATTAAAACATGCAAAAACTAAACCAAAATGGATTTTCCTAGGAAATATGTTAAGGCACATCCTTTCCAGGGTAATGACTTGTATGTAAGGAAAACTAAATATACAAAAACAAAAATGCTCCTCCACACCTTTGGCTATGTTCACACGTAGAGTTTTTAATGCGTTTTTGCACTTTCGCATTGTTTTCAACCAAGACAAATGCATTCACTGGTAAATGTCATTTTAACATTTTACAACCTTATCTGGCCATGTAGTGTGTGACACATCATCAGACACATCCTGTTTCATTTATGATGGAGAAAATATGAAAGTCACAAAGCCTATTTTCATAGGGCCATCAGTCGGCCCTTACTATTCTTAAAGGGCCAGCAGTCGGCCTTCGCTATTGTTAGAGATCCATCAGCTGGCTATGCTTTGTTGTTCCCATTATTATCAAGTGGGCCTCCTATATTGTTATTGCATATGCAGTGACTGCAATGGCTGCCAAAAATTTGGAGGAACTCCATTGCCCCTCGCAAGAGATGTAGAGGTTGGAGGGCCTCCTGCAAAAAATTCTTCAATTATTAGGAAGTGTGTCTCCCATACTGTTTGCCTATGCAGTGAAGGAACGGCTGCCAAAAATTTGAAGGAACTCCAATGCCCCTTGTTGGAGATGTAGATATGTTGATATGGTACATATGGTAGTGGAGGAGGACAAGAGCAAATAGACAAAATCAGGAAGCGTATACCCATGTCTGGCTGTGAAGACAGAGGTGCATGGGAATACAGTTAGATCTCACAAAAAAAAGACACTATTAGAGTTTATGTTACGCTGCTATCATTCGGTGGTGTTGAGAAGTCTGGCCCAATCCAGCCCTTGTTCATTTTAATAAGAGTCAGCCTGTCAGCATTTTCAGTTGACAGGCGGATTCTCCTATCGGTTATAATTCCACCGGCGGCACTAAAAATCCACTCTGACAAAATGCTAGCGGCAGGGCAGGCCAGGACATCCAAGGCATAGAGAGCCAGTTCATGTCACGTGTCCAGCTTGAATACCCAATAATTATAAGGCACAGAGGAATCACGGAGGATGTTGGTACGGTCGGCAAGGTGCTCCCTCACCATCTTCCGAAACTTTTCCTTCCTTGAGAGAGTACCCTGCACATGAGGGCTTGTGCGATGGGAGGGTCTGAAAAAACTGTCCCAGAACTTTAACAGTGTTCCTCTGCCTCTACTGGACTGCATTTGTGTCTCTCTTGCCTGTACTCCTTGGTTGTCCAATCAACTTGGACCTCTGCCGCCAGTGTTTTCAGATGGGAATTTTTTTAATAATTCTGCAACAAGGGACTTCTCGTACTGCCCCATTTTATTAGGCCTGTCCTGCAAGGGAATAAGAGACAGAAAGTTCTCCTTGTAGCATGGGTCTAGAAGTGTCACCAACCAATAATGACTGTCACCCAAAATTTGGATAATGCGAGGGTCACAGGAAAGGCAGTGTAACATAAACTCAGTCATGTGTGCCAGACTGCAAAGAGGCAAGACTTCCGTGTTCTCACCAAGAGGACGACTGACCATGCTCTCCTCCTCATCCTCCTCCTCCCTGTCCTCTGGCCATACACGCTGAACAGATGGTATGACATTTGTGCAGGTAGTACCGTCTATAGCGCAGAAAACTAGCTCCTGTTCTTCCTCTTCCTCCTCCTCTTCCTCATTGTCACCCAATCCATGATGGGATGAGATGAAACTGGGCTGTTGGAATCACCCTGTATGGTTCCTTGCTCCATCTCATCATGCTCAACCTGCAATGCATCCTCGTTAATTGTGAGCAGAGAGCATTTCAGAAGACAGAGAAGCGGGATGGTGACGCTATTGATGGCATCATCACCGCTCACCATTTTGGTGGAGTCCTCAAAGTTTTGGAGGATGGTACATATGTCTGACATCCATGTCCACTCCTGAGGTTTTAAATGTGGAGTCTGACCTGATTACCGATGGCCTTGTTAATGCTGGTAGTCAAGAACTGCCCTCTTCTGCTCACAAATCCTTCCCAACATCTGCAATGTAGTGTTCCAATGCTTGGGGACATCGCAGAGCAGTCAGTGAGCTTGAAGCTGCAAACACTGATGAAGAACGGCAAGGGTGGCGGAAGCTGTAACTGACTTTCTAAAATGGGCACACAGGCGGCATACTTTGACATGCAGATTCGACAGATCCGGGTAGGTTTTGAGAAACCGCTGAACCACGAGGTTAAGCACATGGGCCAGGCATAGTACGTGTGTGAACTCGCCTCACCTCAGAGCCGTCACCAGTTCCAGCCATTGTCACACAGGACCATGCCTGGCTGTAGGTTCAGCGGTGTCATCCACAGATCTGCCTTCTCTTTCAGAGCTGTCCACAACTCTTCAGCGTTGTGCGGTTTGTCACCTAAGCATATTAGCTTCAGCACAGTCTGTTTCCGCTTGGCCGAGGTAGTGCTGCCATGCTTCCAGATTGCGACTGATGTGGTCATTTTGGAGATGGAGGCTGAAGAGGAGAAGGGGGTGCATGAGCTGTAAAATGTGGGGGCAACCCTAATTGACTCAGGGCCCACAATCCTCGGCGTCGGGAGGACGTGTTCTGTCCCAAGGTCTGACTGGTTCCTGGCTTCCACTATATTAACCCAGTGTACTTTCAGCGAGATGTACCGTCCCTGCCCACAAGCACTTGCCCAGGTGTCCGTGGTTAGCTGGACTTTCCCAGTAACTGTGTTGTTGTCCTATGTTGTGGGACACATGCTCGTGTAATGCGGGGACAGCACACCGGCAGAAATAGTGGCGACTGGGGACTCAGTACCGAGGGGTGGCCGCCGCCATCAGGTTGCGGAAAGCTTCCGTCTCCACAAGCCTAAAAGGCAACATTTCGAGCTCAAGCATTCACGAAATGTGTGAAATTAGTAGTATGGCCTGTGGGGTGTTGGCTGCCTATTTGTGCTTGCATTCCAAGGACTGGGGTAGGAACATGTGAATAGCTTGAATGACACACTGCAACAGAATGGAAAAGGAGGCCAATATTTTCCACGTTCAATTTAAATTTCTGGATGGTTATCGCTGAAATATGGAACAGATTTGCCTTTATTCTGCAGTGAGAACAAACAAATGGAGCAGAAAAATTGTGTACTCTGGATTGCTTTTTATGCAAATAACAAGGATTTAGATAAAAAAAAAAATTCCCTGGCCACTGATATCTGGGGCTATGTCTACAAATATGTGTAAGAACAGCAGCAACAGGAACGTGCAATGGACCCTCTTGCACTATGTGCACTGCAGTCTGCCACATACACTGCCTGCCTGCCTAAGTCCTTCTATCTCCACTGAATATATGCAGCTGGATTTGTCCTCAGAAGGACTGTTAGTTCAGATGGATATATATATATGTTGTGGAATACCTATACTAACAGGATGTTCAATGGACACTCTTGTGATGTATCATGCACTGCAGTCTGCCACATACACTCCCTGCCTGCCTAACTCCTGCTGTCACCACTGAATATATACAGCTGGATTAGTCCTCAGAAGAACTGTTAGATCAATTGGATATATATATATATCTATATATATATATATATATATATATATATATATTTATATATATATGTTGTGGAATACCTATATTAACTATGAAGAAGCAAATGCTGATTCCGGGGTAGACTGTGACGAGTATGGCGGCGCCCGGTCTTATATACATATTATGATGCTGTGCGGCCAGCCAATCACTGTAATGCCCACAACCATCATGGCTACGGCATTAAAGTGTATGGCAGGCAATCCCTGCATGTTCATTGGCTCTCTAAAGAACGCCAAACATGTAGGGAGGGGACCTGAGTTCCCGCCTGAGCAACCCGGAAATATTCGCCTAGCTCGTCGAGCACAGTGATGCTCGGGCAAGTACCGAGTAGTGGCGAGCACATTCACTCATCACTATTACTAATGGGATACATAAAGCAGACCACATCACAGCTTGTAATTCATTTGCGCTGAGATTCTGCTGTATCCAGGGCTCCACAGTAGAAATTTTTTTTTTTCTGTTACTACTGTGCTACATGAAGCACGGCATATCTCATCTTGTAATTCTTTTGCACTGAGATTCAGCTGTATTCAGGGCTCCACAATGAAAAATTAATTTTTCCCTTACTTCCGTGCTACATAAAGCATGCCACATCGCAGCTTGTAATTCTTTTTCGCTGAGATTCAGCTGTGTCCAGGGCTCCACAGTAAGAAATCAATTTTTTTTAAATTACTACTGTGGTACAAAAACTAGGCCACTTTTGAGCTTTTAATTCTTTGGTGCTGATATTCTGCTCCATCCAGGAAATCACATTACTAAATCTCAATATTTGCTGTTACTACCGTGCTACAGAAACCATGCCACATTTGAGCTTTTAATTCTTTGTTGTTGATATTTTGCTCCATGTGGGAGTTCACATTACTAAATCTAAATATTTGCTGTAACTAGCGTGCTACAGAAACTAGTTCACATTTAAGCTTTCAATTCTTTGATGATGATACTCTGCTCCAGCCAGGGTTTGACGTTATTACATCTAAATTTGTTCTGTTACTTCCATGCTGACATTATTAAATTTAAATTTGTTCTGTTTCTACTGTGCTACAGAAATTAGGCCACATTTGGGATTTTAATTCTTTGGTGCTGATATTCTGCTCCATCCAGGGGTTCACATTATAAATCTAAATGTGTTCTTTTACTAGCTAGCTACAAAAACTAGGCCACATTTGAGCTTTTAATTCTGTGTTGTTGATATTCTGCTCCATCCAGGAGTTCAAATTACTAAAAGTCAATATTTTCTGTTACTACCCTGCTACAGAAACTAGGCCACATTTAAGATTTTAATTTTTTGGTGCTGATATGCTCCAGCCAGGGGTTGACATTATAAAATCTAAATCACTTGTGCTTTTTGTGTGGTCCAGACACCAGTCCACATTTCAGCAATTAAATCTTTTGTCATAATACTGTGGTCCAGCCACACTATCTCAGCAAATAAATACTGATTGTTAATTTAATGACAGGTGACTAACAGGTCTGGCTTAGAGTTGTAAAACAGATGGTTAAAAGAGGGGAAGGGTACATCCAACATGAGTGGGAAAAAGTGAGGTCATGGTGGAAGTGGGAATAGGCTTAGTGTTCTAGGTGTACGTGGGGTAGGTGGTAATGTTACTGAACAAACACCAGATCATGCTATCTAAAGACAACTGACAACTTCTGTTACTGGATGAGCTAGTCCACTCCCTTTCTTTGGCAGCCACACAGCGGTATGCCTTTTAGATGAGAACCAGAAAGAGCATGTGCTCCAGTGGATGGAAAGTGCAGCATCAACTGGTCTCTCCTACTCTTCATCCACCTTAACATGATAATAATAATAAGAAGAATCTTTATATTTATATAGCGCCAACATATTCCGCAGCGCTTTACAATTCAGACAATTTACAGATATTATCGGCACTGTCCCCATTGGGGCTCACAATCTACATTCCCTATGTCTTTAGAATATGGAAGAAAACCAGAGAACCCAGAGGAAACCCACGCAAATACGGGAAGAACATACAAACTCCTTATATCACATACAGTACAGTCCTCAAAGGTGGCACCCCAATAATCCTTGTTTCCCCCTGAGTCACAACTCTCCAACCGCCCAACTGACTGTGGAGAACCACAGATGGGATAGTCTGCAGAGCTGTTCACACAATCTATAGCATGGGCATCAATGGTATGCTCCAAAGATTCACAGACTAAAGAGGAGGAAAGCATCTGCACTAATGTCCAAATTTTTTTCCAGTTGGATATGGGGCCGGACGAAGTAGGGTCTGAAACCTTCATCACCATAAGTTAACCTCCGTGGGTGGAGGTGATCCTGACGAGACTCAGATACTTGAGGCACAGGCAGACTATACTGTGCTGTCAGGGCAGGAAAAGGAGGAGAGTGACTCTCTGGGCGAGGAGTAGGAGAATAGTGAGGGTGATGATGAGATTGCAGATCCCACTTGGTGTGAACCCCGAGGCACACAGCGGAGTAGCTCAGCAGAGGTGGAGGATGAGGAGGAAGATGAGGAGGTTACATTGCAGCTTCCTGCACAGACACTGAGTGATGCAACCACGACAGCCTTGCATCCTCAGCCACAACTATGGCTGTGGCCAGAAGCGGTCATGGGTCTACAGGTTGCAGGGCGGCAAGGGTTGCCTGGCCTGAACCTTTCTGAGACCACAAAGAATGAACCAACTAACGTTATCTGCCAACTTTGGAAAAAAACAACTGAGTAGAGGCAAAAATTCCATTAATTTGATTACTACATGCATGAACCGCCACATGCGTGATCAACATACTTTAGTCTGAGAATATTATTGCGCTTAAATGCGGGCTAGAGGGCCTTGTTAGCCACCAGTCGCCCCATCAACCGCATCTGCTTCTTCTTCCTCCTCCATCACTGTGGAAAGTGTTCTCACACAGGTCTCTGGCCGCAGAACCTCCACTTGTTTACCTGCTACAGTTAGGATGAGTGAGAGCTAGTGATGAGCGAGTACCGTAATATTCATAATCGTTATACTCGTAATGAGTACTTTGTAATAATCGCGTATTTGTTCCGAATAGCGAGTACAGTGTAAGTCAATGGGAAATGCAAGTAATTTTCTGCTGAACCTTACAAAGGGGTCTGGGGGGCCTGAAGAAAAGGCTGAAATGGAAGGGAAAGTGATGAAACAGAATGGGAAGAGCCTGGAGAATATGCCTGCATGCATTTCTGACTCACATATGGTTTCTGGGAATAAGTTTGTCGCAGTATTATGACACTTTTACAGACACACAAGAACAACTACCAAACCTAACCTAAATTGCATTTAACAGGCCAAAAAGGTTAAGAAACCGTTTTTCCTGCATAATCACTTGTATATAAGGCTAAATAAACCAGAGAAACCAAGAAAATATCCCTTTTAGCGTTTGTTCACACATACTGTTGTGGCTTTTTTTCGCCTTTTACAATTGGGAGGGCCCTGACTTAAACATTTTGTAGGTCCCTCTGTCATACATCATTTTTAGTTCGCTATTCCCCAGCACTTAGCAAGCACAGCTAGAACGTACCAGTAGGTGTGTTGATCTTTGACCCGAGAGGCCTCAGGTGGCTCTATAACATGAGTTTTGGAGGGACAGCTGTTACTTAGACATTTGGGCAGTCCCTCCATCATTGACACTCAGATAGTGGAATACATATTCCATAGCAGTTTACAATGTGCCCTTTGTAGCGTTGGGCTTGATCCTCCTCCTCCACCTCCTCCACCACCATGTGATACTGTGACCCTAAATTCAAATGTTCAAAGGGCCTTCAGTAGGCAGGAAAGCTGAGTTTTGTGAGAGGCCTCGTTTGGCCCTGTAACATACATTTTGAAGTGCCCTCCTCTAGAAATTTTGGAGGTCCCTCTTGTGTACATTTGAGAGTGCCCTCACTTATTCTTATTGTTGGGCCCTCACTCTATTATTTAACTCATTTAAGGGCAGAGACTACAGAGAAAAAGGCCAAGAGACATGGTGTACTAGAAGGTAGCAGTGAGTGCAGCCTGCGATTCTCAGATATGGCTGAACTCTGTGAACTGGGAAAATAAAGCTTCACTAGTCAACTGCATGATGAACTCAAATATATCACTTGTGCTAGTCAATGAACAAATGATATATAGTTCCCCCCTCCAGAATGGGTTGGAGAACCTTCTCCAAATGGCTCAGAGATTTTGATTGTCAATATTCCCCAGATTATATAGGAAGAGAAGACTTCTTGATACTGTACTAGTTGGTCCAGTGCAGAATGTGCATCGTATTTCCAAAAATTACTCCTGGAGGCTGTGTCATAGTTGCAGGAAGATTCCATGACAAGGGCCTCCCTTGACAAACATTATCTACGATGGAGTACTGTAGTAGTTGTGGCCCTCAATTCAAGTTTTCAGAGGGCCAAAAGTCGGTCATCAACAGTCAGTGTCAATTTCTATTGAATGTGTATCCCTTTTCCCAGTCACAATGTGGCACAAGCCAGGCATGTTTTTTGCCAAATAGGGTGACTGACAGTACATTTCTATTAAATATGTATCCCTATCTCAGTCACAATGTGTGTACAACCTGTGACAAGGGCCTCCAATGTCAAATATTAGTTTGGTAGGACCACTATACATTCCAGATTTGTTCACTGCACAGTGTGATAAGGGTTTATAAAAATTAGCCCTATGGGCTGAGTCATGGTTGACACAGGAAGCCATCATCCCAAGGGCCTCCAATCACAAATAGTAGACTGGAGTAGGAATACTGTCCTGGTTTGTCCACTGCACAATGTACATAGGGTTTGTAAAAATTAGCCCTATGGGCTGAGTCATGGTTGACGAAGGAAGGAAATGGGCTTTTATGAGAAGGGGGTGATGTTAACAGCAGTAGCATGAATCTGCATTTTTGGTGAATTGAGGTTGGCTTGCTGTCATCTGGAGGGATTACAAACTGTGGAGATATTCAGTCCTTGTTGAATTTAATCAGAGTAAGTCTATCTGCATTTTCCGTGCAGAGGCGTGTGCACATATCAGTGATGATTGCCCCAGCCAAACTGAAAACACGCTCTGAAACCACACTAGCAGCTGGGCAGGCCTGCACCTCCAAGGCATATAAGGAGAGGTCGGGCCAAGTGTTCAGCTTAGACACCCAATAATTAAAGATAACTGAAGCATCAGAAAGCACGCACCTATGGTCACTTAAGTACCCCTTCACCATGTTCTGCAACTTATCCCTCCTTGGCATTGTTACAAGCACAGACAGCTCTTGCTGTTGTGCTGGTTTATTGAAAATTGTCCAGTTTGTGCACATTTTCCCCCAATCATTGTGGGAGCTGGTGTTCATGTCTCTCTACATTATCCCTTGATGTTGAAAAGAGCCGGTACCTCTGCCACCAGAATTGTCTGAGAGTGATGTTTTCAGCAACTGATCTACAATGGTCCTCTTGAACGATTCCATTGTAAAACTCTTTGGTGACTCCAAAAAGAGAGAAGGAAAATTCTCCTTAGACCTTGGATCGAGAAAGGTGGCCAACCAGTATAGGTTGTTGGATAAAATGTATATCACGCAAGGGTCTTGACACAAACACTTACACATGAACTGTGCCATGTGGGCCAAGCTGCAAAAGGGCAAATGATCTGTGTCCTCAACAGTAGAAAAAGTACCCATCATCTACTCATGCTGACTCGCTTCCTCCTCCTCCACCTCCTCCTCCACCTCTTCCTCTCCAACCCATCCAGGCTGGACAGACATGAAGCTTGAGTTGGGTGTCCCCTCTGTAGCATTACGAGTCCCCTCAGTAGCACAGAAAAACAAGTCCTCTCCCTCCTCATCCTCCTCATCTTCCTCCTAATCACCCAATGTTGCCTCAGAATACTGGCTGGGCTGGGTAGTATCACACATTGGGAAATCTGGCTCCATACCAACATGCTGGGCACTCAAAGCTTCCTCTTTGAGATTATGCAGTGATTGTTTCAAGAGACAGAGTAGCGGGATGGTTACGCTGATAATGACCTGATCACCACTAGAGATGAGCGTTGTTCGACTCGAAATGTTTGCCAATATCAAATTTGAGCTGTTTTGGGCGGTGTTCGAGCCGTTCGGCGAACACGAACGATTTGAAAAAAATTCGGCTGTTCGAGGTTATGTTCGATAACTGTTCGAGCACCAAAATCATAACTGGATTTTTTCTCAGTAATGATGAAAAGTAATGTTAATACACAGTTTGAGTGTACAGCGGGGCGGGGGGAGGGGCAGGGGATGGATCTCTGCAGGAATAATGAAGATCTCCATTTTTTTTTCTCTTTCTCGCATTTACAGTGGGGAGGTGCAATCTGTCAGCCTATCAGCAGCGCACACACGGAGCGAAGTGCTTTTTTTCACTCAAGCAAGGGCATGTGTCATTGGCAGTGTATGTCACAAGTCCTTGCTCTATAAGACCCAGCCATTTTCCCCGTCGCCACCATTTTCTCACTGCTGCAGCTGCGTGTTAGACGGCACCGCTGTTGCTGTGTGCGCTATACCTTGTTAATTTCAAGCCAATTTTCGCACAAATCTACAGATAGCTTGGGAGTAGGGAATAGTTGTGATTGCAGTCCTTTTAAGGACTAGGTTACAGCATTTCCTACGACTTTTATCAGGCAGGTCTGTGCTCTTAAATAGATAGTTTGGGAGTAAAGACTAATTGTAATTGCAGTCCTTTTCAGGACGAAGTTACATCAGTTCCTATCAGTTTTTGCCAGGCAAGTCTGTGCCAGTGCTGTGCAAGTTTTTTTCACAGCATTTGGCTAAATCTAGCAAAGCTAATCCTTTTTGGCCTATTGCAGAGTGTGTTAGTCAGCGGAGTAGCCTATCTGTGTTGCAAGCTACACCACCTGTGCATAGAATACCAATTTTTTTACTGCACCTAGTGAAGTAAAACCTTTTGGGCAGAGCATCATTCTATTAGTCCATCTATACTGACCTCCATCAGGTTGCAAATTGAATATAACGTTTTTCTGCATCTAGCTCTGAAAATATATTTGGGCTTCTAGCAGTGTGTGAGACTTGTTCTATTAGTCCATCTATACTGACCTCCATCAGGTTGCAAATTAAAAATAATTTTTATCTGCATCTAGCTCTGAAAAAATATTTGGGCTTCTAGCAGTGTGTGGAACTTGGTCTATTAGTCCATCTATACTGACCTCCATCTAGTTGCAAATTCAATATAATTTTTTTCTGCATCTAGCTCTGAAAAAATATTTGGGCTTCTAGCAGTGTGTGGGACTTGGTCTATTAGTCCATCTATACTGACCTCCATCAGGTTGCAAATTAAAAATAATTTTTATCCGCATCTAGCTCTGAAAAAACATTTGGGCTTCTAGCAGTGTGTTGGACTTGGTCTATTTGTCTATCTATACTCACCTCCATCAGGTTGCAAATTAAAAATAATTTTTATCTGCATCGAGCTCTGAAAAAATATTTGGGCCTCTAGCAGTGTGTGGGACTTGGTCAATTAGTCCATCTATACTGACCTCCATCAGGTTGCAAATTAAAAATAATTTTTATCTGCATCTAGCTCTGAAAAAATATTTGGGCTTCTAGCAGTGTGTGGGACTTGGTCTATTAGTCCATCTATACTGACCTCCATCATGTTGCAAATTGAATATAATTTTTTTCTGCATCTAGCTCTGAAAAAATATTTGGGCTTCTAGCAGTGTGTGGGACTTGGTCTATTAGTCCATCTATACTGACCTCCATCAGGTTGCAAATTGAATATAATTTTTTGTCTGCATCTAGCTCTAAAAAATTATTTGGGCTTCTAGCAGTGTGTGGGACTTGTTCTATTAGTCCATCTATACTGGCATCCACCAGGTTGCAAATTGAATATAATTTTTTTCTGCATCTAGCTCTGAAAAAATATTTGGGCTTCTAGCAGTGTGTGGGACTTGTTCTATCAGTCAATCTATACTGACCTCCATCAGGTTGCAAATTGAATATAATTTTTTTCTGCATCTAGCTCTGAAAAAATATTTGGGCTTCTAGCAGTGTGTGGGACTTGTTCTATTAGTCCATCTATACTGACCTCCATCAGGTTGCAAATTGAATATAATTTTTTTCTGCATCTAGCTCTGAAAAAATATTTAGGCTTCTAGCAGTGTTTGGGACTTGGTCTATTAGTCCATCTATACTGATCTCCATCAGGTTGCAAATTAAAAATAATTTTTGTCTGCATCTAGCTCTGAAAAAATATTTGGGCTTCTAGCAGTGTGGGGTTCTTGGTCTATTAGTTCATCTATACTGACCTCCATCAGGTTGCAAATTGAATATAATTTTTTTCTGCATCTAACCCAGCCAATAGTTTTGGCCTAATACCACAGTTTGGCCACTCAGCTTTGCTCGGTTCTCATCCATTGTTTTTTTGTGCAGACAACTCCAGAGTTGTGAATAAGTTAACCACCAAAATAAGTGGAAAAAGGCCTGCTGCTGGTGGAAAGGGGAATAGGCATGTTGGGAAGGGGAAAAAAGATTGTGTCCGTGGGGTAGGTGTTAAAGCAACAGTAACATCTGCAGAAGAAAGACAATTTTCCAGCCAAACTAAAATGTCTACTTCTTTTAGCGGACAATGTCATAAGATCCCTTTCTTACGGCCACGCCAATCGCTACAAATTCCAGATGAGGCACAAAAACAGCAGGTGCTTCAATGGATATCAAGTGCTCCTTTAAGTGGGCTCTCCTCCACATCAACTTCAACATCACAAATACTCCAGTCCTCAGAGGTGTCACCACAATCGCACTTGCTTCCTCACAGCTCCCAAATCTCCAGCTGCCCGTCTGAGTATGAGGTAGAACAGATGGTTGAGTCTGTAGAGCTGTTTACTCAAACTATAGCCTGGGAATCAGAGGTCGGCTCCAGCGCTTCTGTGAATCCAGATGAGGAAATGATCTGCACTGATGCCCAGAATCTTTATGAGTCGGATCCAGGACCAGACGCAGAAGGTTCTGACCATAATGTAGACCCTCATTCCCAAACTGTAACTCCTGTTGATGGAGACAATGAGTAAGACGATGATGAGACTCAAATACCTGATTGGAGCGACAACTTTAGTTTTTGGTCAGGGCAGGAACAGGTTGGCTCTGAGGACGACGGGTGTGATAACACACAGGGTGATGATGATGAGGTTGGAGATCCCACTTACTGTCAACCCACAGTCAGCCAAGAGATGAGGTCAGCAGAGGAGGTGGAGGAGAATGCTAGTGACGACGAGGTCAGGTTGCGAATTACTGAACAGAGACGTAGCACTGGAAGCACGTCAACAACTACATCCCCAAACACAACTCTGCCTCTCACCACAAGTCATGGTGGCTCTTCAGGTCGCATGGGTGCTAAGCCTTGCATAGCCTGGGCATTTTTTCAGTTCGATAAAGATGACCCAACTCGTGTTATCTGTAACATTTGTCAGCAAAAGCTAAGTAGAGGACAAAAAATACATAGTTTGAGTACTTCATGCATGAACCGGCACATGGACATGAAGCATAAGTTGCAGTGGGAAGCTCACTGTTCTACAATGCGGCCTAGCTGGCCGGGCCAACCACCGTCTGCCACATCTTGTGCATCCGCGGCCTCTTCATCCTCTGTGACTGGGGGGACAGCAGTCACACCTGTTTTGGGACGCAGACCTGCCACCTCTTTACCCGCAACAGCCAGCGTGATTGGCAGGTCAACATTTTCTTTGGAGGTGGTAACACCAGCTGGTGTTGAGCGCTGTTCGACATCGATAGTACCACCTTTGGATCAAGGCAACCTAACATGTCCGCCTGCATCTTCCTCACAGACCGGCAGTTTGCCGGGGACACCCTTATCAACCCCGTCTAAGCACAAAAGCCAGCCCTCGGTCCCTCAGATGTGGACAAGTAAAAGACCATTTCCTCCTAGCCATGAGAAAGCTAAGAAATTGAATTTCACCATCTGCAAGCTCTTGGCTACAGAAATGCTGCCTTTCCGCCTGGTGGACACAGAGGATTTTCGAGACCTTATGTCCGTCGCAGTGCCCCAGTACCAGATGTCCAGTCGGCACTACTTTTCAAAGAAAGGTGTACCTGCGCTCCACCAGCATGTCGCACACAACATCACCGCTTCTTTGAGAAACTCTGTGTGTGACAGGGTGCACTTCACCACAGACACTTGGACGAGTAGGCATGGACAGAGGGTAACTATGGTGACAGCAGGACAAGGGGCTGCTGTCCAAGTCTTGCCATCCCCACGAGTTGTGCGTCAATCCTCATTATCTCAAAGTTCCTCCACTGCTTCTGCCTTCTCAACCTCCTCTCGGTCCTCCACCTGCACCCAAAGCCTGTCTGGTCATGCCACAAGCTTTCTAACTGTGCAGAAGGGATCCTGCACACCTCCTTACTATGCTGGCAGTAGGGCTCAGCGTCGTCAGGCGGTTTTTACTTTGAAATGTCTGGGAAATGTGAGTCACAAAGCTGAGGAGTTGTGGTCAGCTCTGGAGAACCAATTTCATGAATGGTTGTCTCCACTGGACCTGAAACCAGGGAAGGCCGTGTGCGACAATGCTGCAATCCTGGGTGCGGCCCTTCGCCGGGGCAATGTCACACACATGAGTTGTATGGCTCACGTGTTGAACCTGGTTGTCCAGCAATTTTTAGCCCACTATCCCAGACTAGATGGCCTTCTGCAGAGGGCACGGTCGCTGTGTGCTCACTTCCGCCGTTCGCATCCCGCAGCTCAGCGAATTACATCTCTACAGAAGGTTTTGGGCCGGCCACTTCACCGGCTAAAATGCGATGTGCCTACCCGGTGGAATTCAACTCTGCACATGTTGCAGCGACTGTGGCAGCACCGACAAGCCCTGGTGCAATACGTTCTGACGTATAGCCTGGCCAAAGAGATCCAGAGGTGGGCCAAATCACGCTGGAGGAGTCTTCTCAGATCAGGGACCTATGCACCCTTCTGCACAGTTTTGAAATGGTGACAAAGATGTTTAGTGCTGACGATACTGTTATGTTCTGCTACCAGAGCTAAGGAAAGAGAGGAGATCTGTCCCTAGGATAGAACTCAGCAGAATCCCTACGATGTAACAGGGGACCTGATCCTGCGATCAGACCTGCTAAAGTCCTAATCTAGTCTGTACAGAGACCTATAGATGTGGGGAAGGAATCCCTACAAGTACTAAGGACTGGGAGGAAAATGGGACACCTCCTAACAGAAATAGTAGCAGACAGACAAACAAACAAAATATATAGAACACAGAGGTCCGTAGACCAAGCAAACTAACAGAGTAAGATACAGAGCACAGGCTAGCTAGAAAGTAGTTATACAATGAAGTCCAGCAAAGCCAGAAGGGCGGAGCAGGATTAAATAGGCCAACAAGGTCATGTGACCAGCAAAGGAAAAAACCTAAGAGCAAGGTTCTAACAGTACCCCCCCTTCTAAGAGGATCCTCCGGATCCCCTAGGACCAGGCTTATCAGGAAATCTCCTGTGAAACGCTCTGATAAGTCTGGACGCGGAGACATCATCTGACCTCACCCAAGAGTTATCCTCGGGTCCGAAACCTTTCCAGGCCACAAGATACTGCAAACTACCTCTATACCGTCTAGAGTTAAGGATGCGAGAAATTTCATATTCCCCGTCCTCCACCACCGGAGGAACAGA
This sequence comes from Phyllobates terribilis, assembly GCF_046119375.1. NCBI lineage: Eukaryota > Metazoa > Chordata > Amphibia > Anura > Dendrobatidae > Phyllobates > Phyllobates terribilis. The sequence continues at coordinate 293,199,554 of NW_027362769.1, forward strand.
GGCAGAGGCGTCACCATCCGACACAACAGCTTTTTTTAACAGAGAGACATGAAATACCGGATTAATTCTCCAGGAGGTAGGAACCTCCAACCTAACAGCAGATTGGTTGACAACCTGAAGCACCTTAAAGGGCCCTACAAACTTGGGACCCAATTTCTTAGAAGGAATCCTCAACCGCAGATTCCTAGAGGACAACCAAACCATGTCACCAACAGCGAACAAAACCTCCTGTCGTTTCCTATCAAAGTAGCCTTTAAATTTTCTGTTGGCCTCCTGAAGATTACCACGCACATCCGTCCAAACTCTCTCCAAATCACCGGAAAAATTCTCCTCCTCAGGCACGGCAGATCCCAACTTGGAGAACGACCCAAACGACGGATGTCTCCCAGAACAACAAAAAAAAGGCGAACAACCAGCAGAAGAAGATGTATGATTGTTCAGAGCAAATTCAGCAAGTGGCAGAAACTCAGACCACCCCTCTTGATTGTCTGCCACAAAACAACGCAAGAACTGCTCAACATCCTGGTTTTTCCTTTCTATCTGGCCATTAGATTCAGGATGATATCCGGACGAGAACGACAAATGAACTCCCAACCTGTCACAAAAGGCACGCCAAAAACGAGCCACGAACTGAGGACCCCTATCAGAAACAATGTCAGTAGGAACGCCATGAAGTCTGACAATTTCCTTGACAAAGGCCTTAGCGAGAGTTTTAGCGCAGGGCAGTTTGACGAAGGGAACCAAGTGACACATCTTGCTAAAACGGTCCACGACCACCCAGATGACAGTAAAACCCTCATAGGGGGGAAGGTCAGTTATAAAGTCCATAGCCAAATGTGTCCAAGGAGCACTGGGAACCTCCAAAGGACAAAGCAACCCCGCAGCAGGAGTACGTGAGGACTTAGATCTAGCACATATAGTACATTGACGCACCCACTTAATGACTTCCTTCTGCCATCCAGGCCACCAAAAACTGCGACCCACCAGTCTCTTGGTCTCAGAGATTCCGGGATGACCTGCCAACCGAGATTCGTGACACTCAACAAACAAATCTCTCCTAAAGGTCCCAGGCACAAACAACCTCCCATGAGGAGTGTTAGATGGGGCATTCTCCTGTGCTTTAAGAATCTCATCTTCCAAAACGGAGTCCAAAGCAGCTATCACAACACCTTCTTGTAAAATGTTCTCCTCTTTCTCAGCACCGACTATGGGAGAAAAACTGCGAGACAAGGCATCCGCCTTAACATTCTTAGTACCAGGGATGTAAGTAACGGAGAAATTAAACCGCGAGAAAAACAGTGCCCACCTAGCCTGACGGGCATTCAGGTGCTTGGCAGCATCAAGATATATCAGATTTTTATGATCCGTAAGAACCTGAATGGGAAATTCCGCACCTTCCAAGAAGTGGCGCCAGTGTTCAAATGCGAGTTTAATAGCCAATAATTCCCGATTACCAATATCGTAATTCAGTTCAGCCTCCGAAAATTTTTTTGAAAAAAAGGCACAGGGATGTAATCCATCCCCGTTATCCTGAGACAATACTGCGCCAACCCCCACAGAGGAAGCATCAACCTCAACCAAAAATGGCTTAGTCACATCAGGCTGCATAAGGATGGGAGCAGAGGTGAACCTCTACTTGAGATACACAAAAGCTTCAATGGCCTCAGAAGACCACTGAACCGCATCAGCACCTTTCCTGGTGAGATCGGTCAGAGGTTTGACAATACTAGAAAAATTTTTTATGAATTTTCTGTAATAATTGGTGAAACCTAAAAACCTCTGTATTGATTTCAAACCAATAGGCCTAGGCCATTCCTGCACAGCTTGAACTTTAACCGGGTCCATCTCAAAGCCCTCGCTGGAGATAATGTAGCCCAAAAAACTAATTCTCTGTACAGCGAACTCACATTTCTCCAGCTTAGCAAAAAGCGAATTGTCCATTAATAACTGTAATACCTCACGTACGCTCCGCCAATGAGACTCCAGATCCGGCGAATAAATCAAAATGTCATCCAAATACACAACCACATTTTTGCCGATCAAAGGTCTAAGGATGTCATTAATAAGATTCTGGAAAAATGCAGGAGCATTAGTAAGACCAAAAGGCATAACCAGATTCTCAAAATGACCCACAGGAGTGTTAAAAGCAGTCTTCCATTCGTCACCCTCCTTCATGCGCAACAGATTGTATGCCCCCTTAAGGTCAATTTTAGAGAACCACTTGGCCCCCATTAACTAGTTAAACAGATCAGGAATCAATGGCAGTGGGTAAGGATTGCGTACAGTAATTTTGTTAATCTCACGAAAATCCAGACAAGGACGTAAACCGCCGTCTTTTTTTTTTTACAAAAAAAAATCCTACCGCCACAGGAGACTTAGAGGGCCCAATGTGACCGGCGGCCAAACTTGTCTGTATGTATTCCTCCAAAGCCTTCCTCTCAGGAATAGTAAGGTTAAATAAACGACTTTTAGGAAGAGTCGCTCCAGGGACAAATTCAATAGAACAATCATAGTCTCTATGGGGAGGCAAAACCTGCGATTCCTTCTCAGAAAAAACTCTCCAAAAATCCTGAATAGGAACAGGCAATTCCCCTCTATCCACAGCTGCAATACGCCCGTTACAACACTTGTCATAACATTTATGGCTCCAGGATTTAATTTCACTGGTAGACCAATCCAGTACAGGATTGTGAAATTTTAACCAGGGCAATCCCAATATTACTGGAGAAGGCAAGTTATTCAAAACTACCAAATCCAATTTCTCATGGTGAACACCATTAATAGTGAGAGGAAATTCACAGACCTTGAGAGTAATATTCTTCAAAGGGGAACCATCCACAGAAACCACAGCAATGGGGGATGATAAAGGTTCGGGTTTTAAATTGAGTCTTTCCAAGAATCCCCCATTAATTACATTCAGAGTAGACCCACAATCAACAAACACCCGAAATTCCATTAATTTTTCCTGAGCAATCGTGGAAGCAGCTAAAAATACACCCTTGGAATTTAAACAGGCAATACGGGCATGACTGACCATTTTTTTTTCTTTCTAAATACGAAGCTCACAGCCTTTAATCAAATGACCAGATTTTCCACAATAGAAACACAAGCCTTCAGAAAATCTACGGTCTTTTTCTTGAGAGCGAGGTGCCACCGATCCAATCTCCATCGGTTCACCACTGTTAGTACACACATTCTCATAACCAGAAACTGACATAGCAGAGGATTTGCTCTCATTAACCCTTGCACGAAGTCTCCTATCCACCCGTATAGCTAATTGCATAGCCTGTTGCAAATCTTCAGGTGTAGGATAAGCAATTAGCAGGTCTTTAACCCTTTCATTGAGCCCAGCAAGAAATAGACTTTTCTTAGCAGAATCGTTCCACCCTGTTTGAGTAGACCAACGACGGAAATGAGTACAATATTTTTCCACATTACCTGATCCCTGTTTCAAACGTCTCAACTCAGTCTCAGCTGATGCGACACGGTCAGGATCATATATAATAGTCCCAAAGCAGAAAAAAAACTATCCACTGATCTGAAGCATGTATCACTAGGTTGCAAAGAAAAGGCCCACTCCTGAGGCTCTTTGCGCAAAAGTGACATTATGAACCCTATGCGCTGGGATTCATCCCCAGAGGACTTGGTTCTCAAACGAAAATACAATAAGCAAGCATTTTTAAATGAAAAAAATTCTCGGTGTTCACCAAAAAATAAATCCGGCAAACATACCTTAGGCTCCAAGAAATGTGCTCCAGGACAGTTACTCACGTGCTGGCGGAGCTCGGCTACCTCCAGAGAGAGTCCCTGCAGGCGATGAGCCAAATCCTGAACCGACACCATGATGGAACAGAAAAATCTTTCCTTAGAGAATTTGCAGGCTGGACTTACTGTTATGTTTTGCTACCAGAGCTAAGGAAAGAGAGGAGATCTGTCCCTACGATAGAACTCAGCTGAATCCCTATGATGTAACAGGGGACCTGATCCTGTGATCAGACCTGCTAAAGTCCTAAGCTAGTCTGTACGGAGACCTATAGATGTGGGGAAGGAATCACTACAAGTACTAAGGACTGGGAGGAAAATGGGACACCTCCTAACAGAAATAGTAGCAGACAGACAAACAAACAAAATATATAGAACACAGAGGTCCGTAGACCAAGCAAACTAACAGAGTAAGATACAGAGCACAGGCTAGCTAGAAAGTAGTTATACAAGGAAGTCCAGCAAAGCCAGAAGGGCGGAGCAGGATTAAATAGGCCAACAAGGTCATGTGACCAGCAAAGGAAAAAACCTAAGAGCAAGGTTCTAACAGATACCATTATCAGCATGACTATTCCGGTGATTTACATGCTGGAGCACATGTTAAACAGAATTCGGAGTCAGGTGGTGGCACAAGAGGAGGTGGAGGAAGAAGAGGAGGAGGAGTTGTATGCGGAAGGGCTAACATCTGCAAGGTCCAGACGGTGGGCAGCACCAAGGCGGCAGGCATGTGAGGGTGGGGGAGATGATTTTACCAGGGCGCATGGTAGCAGCCAAACTAGTGAGGAAGGTGCAGGAGCCCAGGAAGAAGTGGAGGACGAACTGATTGAAGACTCATCAGATGAGGGAGACCTTGATCACATTTCTGTTGTGCGAGGTTGGGGGGAGAGAACAGAGGAAGGAAGCATGATTGTTACCTCGTCACCAACTCAACAGGGACTTGGTGCTCCTGGATGCGCAAGACACATAAGTGCCTTCTTGCTGCACTACCTGCAACATGACCCTCGAATTGTGAGAATTAGAAATAATCCTGACTACTGGGTTGCCACACTGTTAGATCCCCGGTACAAAAGTAAATTTGCAGAAATAATTCCTGCCATAGAAAGGGATGCACGCATGCAGGAGTATCAGCAGAGACTGTTGCAGAATCTTACATGTGCTTTTCCACAAAACACCAGTGGTGCACATAGTGAATCTCACAGTTCCAACTTGTCAACGGTGGGACCGTCGAGTGTTAAGCACTCAAACCGTAACAGAAACACAGTATCTGCTGGTAACATCAATTTTGCGGAATCATTTCACCACTTTTTTAGCCCATCCTTTGCAAGGCCCCAGGAGACAAGAAGTCTGACACATAGTCAACGCCTAGAGACGATAGTACAGTAGTATCTCCAAGTAAACATTGAAGCCATGACTGTGTCACTGGACCCTTGCTCTTTTTGGGCTTCCAATCGGGATAAATGGCCGGAGCTAGCCACTTACACCTTGAAGATCTTGTCATGCCCCGCAGCCAGCGTTCTGTCTGAACGTGTATTCAGCGCTGCAGGTGGTGTGCTGACAGATAAGCGCACGTGGCTCTCCACTGATAATGTAGACAGACTCACGTTCATAAAGATGAACAAATCATGGATCCGAAATGACTTTTCTACCCCTGTGTCATCCTGGGGAGAGTAAAAGCTTGATGATTGGTTAAAATCACCTCACCAACCGTTTTAAGCTTTCAAATTACTAATCATGTTTATCTGTATCTTGGCTGGAAAATAATTTGGGCTTTGTAGCAGTGTGCAGTACTGATTCTATTAGGCCATCTATACTAAGCTCCACAAGATTTAAAATTACTGATCATGTTTATCTGTATCTTGGCTGGAAAATAATTTGGGCTTTGTAGCAGTGTGCAGTACTGATTCTATTAGGCCATCTATACTAAGCTCCACCAGATTTAAAATTACTAATCATGTTTATCTGTATCTTGGCTGGAAAATAATTTGGGCTTTGTAGCAGTGTGCAGCACTGATTCTATTAGGCCATCTATGCTAAGCTCCACCAGATTTAAAATTACTAATCATGTTTATCTGTATCTTGGCTGGAAAATAATTCGGGCTTTGTAGCAGTGTGCAGTACTGATTCTATTAGGCCATCTATACTAAGCTCCACCAGATTTAAAATTGATAATAATTTTTAGCTGCATCTAGCCCGGAAAATAATTTTGGGGCTCCGAGATGCGCAAGACACATAAGTGGTTTCTTGCTGCACTACCTGCAACATGACCCTCAGATTGTCAGAATTCGAAGTAATCCTGACTACTGGGTTGCCACACTCTTAGATCCCCCACACTCTTCGATCAACCTTTTCATTTTAATAAAGACCAAAAAAAATGGTCAATTTTGAAATTATAAGCATTAGCAGGTTATTAGAAACTGAAATCACAGTTTTCAACTCAAAACTTTATTCTAGGTGATGTTACATTTGCACATAGGACCCCTTGTTCGAAAGGAGCTTCTGAACTCTCTCGTCCATTGAATTTGTCAGGTTTTGGATGGTTGCTGCTTCAATTGTTTTGCATGAGGACAGAATACCCTCCTAGAGCTGTTGCTTAGATGTGAACTGCCTCCCACCATCATAGACATTCCTTTTGATGATACTCCAGAGGTTCTGAATGGGGTAGAGGTCAGGGGAGCATGGGGGTCACACCATAAGTTTGTCCCCTTTTATGCCCATATCAGCCAGAGATTTAGATGTGTTATGTGCAGCATGAGACGGTGCATTATCATGCATGAAAATGATCTTGCTGTGGAATACATGATTCTTCTTCTTGAACCATGGCAGGAAGTGCTGTTTGAGAAACTCCACATACATTATGGAGTTCATCTTTACCCCTTCAGGGATCCTAAAGGGGCCGACAATCTCTCTCCCCATGATTCCAGCCCAAAACATTACTCCACCTCCTCCTTGTGGGCGCTGTAGCCGTGTTTGCGTGGGGTGTCCATCAACCAGCCATCCTCCACTCCATCCATCTGGACCATCGAGCGTTGCGCGACACTCATCCGTGAACAAAACAGTTTTGAAATCAATCTTCATGTATTGTTTGGCCCACTGGAGCCGTTTCTGCTTGTGAGCAGTGGATAGAGGAGGTCAACAGGATGGCATATGCACAGCTGCAAACCTCTGAAGGACCCTGCATCTTGTTGTTCGGGGGACGTTGGAGGCACCAGCAGCTTCAAAATCTTGTCTGCTGCTATGACAAGGCTTTTTTGCCGCTGCTCTTTTAACCTGATGTAATTGCCTGTAGGAAAGAGTCCTCAATTTGCCCTATTCAGCACGCACACGTGTGTACTGTGAATCAGCTACATACTTCTTGATTGCCAAGACACTTCATCCTGATCATCGCACAATGTTGATTGTAGTCATGCCTTGACCTAAACACTCCACAATTTGTTGCTTCTCAGCAGCCGACACATCCTTTTTCTTTCCCCTTTTGGCAGAAAATGTAGGCTGCTTAATAATGTGGGACAGCCTTCTTAAGTAGTCTTGCCTTTCATTGGACACACCTGCCAAACTAATTAGCACAGGTGTCTGCAATTGCTTACAGTGATATAAAGAGCCCTGACACACATCACCATCAATGAGTTTAACTGACAAACAAACAAATTCTTCCCTTATCACTCCTAAACTCTTTTTGCATAATAATTTGGAACACAGTGTACATGTGCTTTTCCACAAAACACCAGTGGTTCACGTAGTGAATCTTACAGTTCTAACTTGCCAACCGCGGTCTGTATGGAGTTGTTCAATAAAGGGCCCAAAATTAAGATAACATAGACGGGAGAGGTCTCTATGAATAGGAATTCCTAAGTATTTGATACCCTGTGAGGGCCAGGCAAAGGGAAAGTTGGACTGGATGGAATCCTGTATGGATTTGGGGAGGGAGACATCGAGGGCCTCAGACTTCGCTACATTGATTTTAAAACTTGACCATGTAACAAAGTGATCTATTTCAAACATAACAGCAGGGATGGATATATGTGATTGAGTGATATATACTAGGACATCATCAGCAAATGCAGAGCACTTGTACTCGGTGCCTCCCACCTCAATCCACCTAATATTGGGGTTATGGCGAATTGATGAGAGCAGGTGCTCCGTCACTAGGATGTATAAGAGAGGGGACAGAGGACATCCCTGCCTTGTCCCATTGGTGATTATGAAAGGTGATGAAAATGTTCTGACGCGCCCCCTGGGCCTTGAGACACCCGGAGGCGGACCATTTTTGGTGGATGCTGGTGGTTGTAGTCTCCGTGGCGGCGACCCGGTTCCGAGGCTCAGGGCGGTTAAACCAGTGGCGGAACTATTTATGTGGTTTTGATGTTTAAATGTCCGACTACGCCACCCGTGGATTGCGGTCAGAGTGAACCGCCGCTGCAGGGCAGACCACTGAGGCTGGGTGCAGCAGAGCGCAGCATAACTCCCCACGGGAGGAGTATAGCCTCTGGGCAGTGTATGCGGAGGATGGGGGTGATGGTGCAGGGCAGCAGCAGTAACGACACGGAGTCAGTGATGCAGTCCAGGACCTTTACTCACAGTTCTTATTATCCAGACCACTTCTGCAGGTAACGGCTGCCCACGTCGTACTGTGCTCACCAGGTGAGGTGCTCAGACAACTCCCAGATAACTTTGGAGTGCTTCACAGGTCCCCCTTTGTGTGTCCTTTGTCTGGCCTTTCTTACAACCCTTCTGTCCGGCTGCCTCGGGCCTCCTCTTGGTAAACTTGGAGCCAGTTTCCCTGACCCTATGTGGTGCCTTCCTAGCGGGTGTAGCGAGGGGCTGCGCCACATAAAATGTCACAGCCTCCGGTTTCTAGCTGAGGGTCGTTTCCCGCCTCCACTAGTTTGGGTGACCGGTCTCCCCCTTTGGCCTGACCCCTCCACGCAGGGGGATTCGGGCGTGCGGTGGCGACTCACCCGTCCGCACTCCTGGGATCCCTTCGTTCCTCATTCCTGGAGCCTTCTCCGCTTCTCTTCCTTCCTTCTCCCTCTTCCAGGCCTGGGCCTCTGTTACTAGGCCCGCCTCCGGAGCAGAGCTCATGCAGAGCCCCTGCTCCCTGTCACTTCTGCTCATACTTCTCTGCACTGAACTAAGATGGTGCCCACCTTTTATACTCCCTTCTCAATGCACCCAGGAACTTCTTCCTCCATGCTCCTGCACTACAGGGTTCCCCTTCCTCAATGTTCCCTCCCTCCACTCCAGCCAGGGACAGGGACTGTCGTGCCCATCTCAGGGGCAATATTGGTCGCCCTGCCCCACGGCAATGTGGTGTAATGCATGTCAGTGTCGGGTCCTGATCCACACTCCATCCTTACCTGAGAGTGAGATATCACACCTCTGGGTGAGGTGCAATACCTCAGTAGCAACCGAGCCCTCAGGGTGCTACAGTTCCATTTATCTTCAGCCTAGGTGACGTATTGCGATACAGGGCCGTGATTTTGGCTATAAAAGGGTCCCCTAGACCCCTACCCCAAGATTTTTAAGAGAATAATATATGGCGTGCCAGGAGACTCTATGGAATGCTTTCTCAGCATCCAACGAGAGTATCTAATTACAAATTTTTAACTGCATCTAGCCCAGGAAATACTTTGTGCCTAGTAGCAGTGTCTGCTAGTCAGCGGATTTTCCCGGCTGTTAAGCAAGCTACACCACCTGTAGTTTGGACACTTAATTTTTTCAAAGGAAAAGCTTTGGGACCATGAGATACTCAGTGAAGAGCATCAGGAGGCACCCCAAGGCATAGGGGCTGGGACTGGCGGTAGGATGCCTTGCGGTAGACAGCCGAGCTCGATCCTTATAAAATCTTTTTAACTGCAGCAGCTTTAGTGGACACTACTGGAGCTGGAATTACGCGGCTGCTGGCATGAGACTTGCCCTCCAATAGATCCTTGTAAAAGGATTTAAAGTGTATTCATTCAAATTAGAGAGACAATTTAAATTAAAAAGCTTAGAGCTGCCTCCACCACAGGGGGGCTCGCTCGACCCACCAGTGGACAGGCACCAGTATTGGGAGAGGGGGGCTGGCCGTCAGGGTCCACCGCGGCTCTGGCACAAACCCGGCGACACGAGGTGGCACGGGCAGGAACGGACTGGCCGTGTCGGCTTCTCAGTTTTTGGATTTTAGAAGGGCATGACATGCCTATATCTGTGTCTTCCCCTCCTTTTACTCCTCCACCTCTTTTCTTTTCGCATGACTATATGTACTTGTCACTTTTCCATGTTTTAGTTATGTCTTCTGAGCAGTTTGTCAGCTTTTGGACACCTTTGAAGGTTTTTTCTTTGTGTTTCTATGTGTTTTTGTTTGCCTGCCATTGGTTTTAACGGTGTTCGAAGATGTTTGATGAACAGTTCGACGAACAGTTCGGCGAACACACGGGTGTTCGACGAACCAAACCGAATTCTAACACTACGGGGGTGGCTCAACACTAATCACCACTGACAAGGTTGATACAGTACTCAAAGTTCTCAAGAACCTCACAAATGTCAGCCATCCACATCCACTCGACAGTTGTTATGTGTGGTGACTGACTCTCAGTCTGATGGGCATGTTGTAGCTGGTATTCAGCTACTGCCCTCTGCTGTTCACTAATCGTCGCCAACATATGATAGGTAGAGTTCCACCGCGTGGGCAGGTCGCAAATGAGTCAGTGACTTGGCAAATCCAAGAGCTTTGCAGCGCTGTAAGAGCAACAAAAGCAGTAGAGGAATGGCCGAAATGGGCGCTAATACGGCGCTCCTTCTCGAGTAGAAACGGCAAGTCACGGTAAGTTTTCAGAAATTTTTGAACAACAAAGTTCAGTAGGTGAGCCATGCATGGCACGTGTACCAGCTTGCCGACCTTTTAAGCTGCCACCAGGTTACACCAATTATTGCTGATGATCAGATCAGATTGGAGGTGCAGCGGGGAGAGCCACTGATCTGTCTGTTTTAAAGCTTGCCACAGCTCTGCTGCAGTGTGTGCTTTCTGACCTAAACAGATCAGCTTCAGCAGAGCATGTTGCCGCTTTGCCAATGCACTGCTGCACAGGTCCCAGCTTGGCAGTGATGGGGAGGGTAACTTAGCAGAGGATGAGGAGCAGGAGGAGGGGAAAGAGGAATTGGAATATGAAGAGGCGGAAACCCTTACAGAAGTTGGGCCCGCTATTCTTGGCGTGAGTAGGATATGTGATGTTCCAGCCTCCGCCAAGTTCACCCAGTGTGCCGTGACAGAAATGTATCGATCCTGTCCACAACAACTTTCCAGTTGTCTGTTAGGTGGACCTTCCCGGTTACGGTGTTAGTGAGAGCACGGTTCATATTACACCTGCTTGTGTAACACAGGGATGGCACACCGGGCAAAATAGTGGTGGCTGGGAGCACTGTATCGTGGGGCAGCCACAGCCAAGAGATCACGGAAAGACTGTGTTCCCACAAGCCTAAATGGCAACATCTCCACAGCTAGCAATTTGGCAATGTGCGAGTTTAGTATTTGTGCCTGTGGGTGTGTGGCTGGGTATTTACGCTTTCTTTCCAAGCTCTCAGGCACGGACAATTGGATGCTTCTCTGGGACAAGGAAGTGGATGTGGTTGATGTTTGTTGTGTGTGAGCAACCACAGCTTGTGAGCAGGAGGTATGAGCGCCTGCTTCCTAAACAGCAGATTCTGAAGCAGGCAGTAGGAAATGTTTGGACTACTGCTTTTTGTAGGGCACTACAGGCTTTTTTAAGTGGACTAATGTGGACAGAAGGCAGGCTGTCACCCCAAAAACAGCGGGGAAAATGGCCTGGTGCATGCTTGGTAGCAGGCAGTAGGAAATGTTTGGACTACTGCTTTGTGTAGGGCACTAAACGCTTTTTTAAGTGGACTAATGTGGACAGAAGGCAGGCTGTCACACCAAAAACAGCAGGGAAAATGGCCTGGTGCGTGCTTGGTAGCAGACAGTAGGAAATGTTTGGACTACTGCTTTGTGTAGCGCACTAAACGCTTTTTAAGAGAATTAATGTGGACAGAAGGCAGGCTGTCACCCCAAAAACATTGGGGAAAATGGGCTGGTGCATGCTTGGTAGCAGACAGTAGGAATTGTTTGGATTACTGCTTTGTGTAGCGCACTAATAACATTTTTAAGTGGACTAATGTGGACAGAAGGCAGGCTGTCACCCCAAAAACAGTGGGGAAAATGGGCTGGTGCGTGCTTTGTAGCAAGCAGTAGGAAATCTTTGGACTACTGCTTTGTGTTGGGCACTAAATGCCTTTTTATGTGGACTAATATGGACAGCAGAAGCCAGGCTCTGACCCCTAAAACAGCGGAGAAAATAGATTGGCGCTTTTAAAAAAAAAAAGTCAGCACAAAATGTTACAACTCAGTGTGTTGGAAAAATATTGCTTTGCCTCTGATAAGAGCTGTTCTAAGATGGACACTGGAAGAACACTTTAACCTCTCCCTACCTAATACACAATCTCTCCCTCCCTGTAGTCTTACTTTGTTGTGTGTCTTCAGCTCTGAAAAGAGCTATTTTTTTGGTGGTATTATGGAGCTAGTGAGAGACTCCTTTAAACACTGAACTAGTACACACTGCAGGTAGCCCTTAAAAGGGCTTTTGTTTTATCAAGAGGCCTAAACACTCTCAATAAGCAGCTCAGCGATCTCTCCCTATGCTTGTAGAATGCAGGCTCCAGACACAATGTGCACAAAATGGCGGCGGCAGGGCTTAAATAGGCCTTATGATGCTGGGCGGCCAGCCAATCACAGCAATGCCACAACCAAGATGTCTGCAGCATTACTGTGATTGGTTAAGAAGCCCAGCATGTTTAGTGACTGCAAAGGAGGCGCCAAAACAGCAGGGCGGGACATCCGAATATAGTGAGGCGAGTACACAAATGCTCGCAATATAGCGAGTAACCCGAATACCGTACTAACCGTGCAAATAGTAACAAATACACTCGCTCATCACTAGTGAGAGCCCATCAGCTTTTACAGAATTGGACATACCTGCTGTTTTTGACCGATCTCAGACACCGAGCACACCGCATCTTTCTCAATCCACCATAACATCTCCGGCTGCACCATGGTATGTTTGTTTTATTTTTTTGTTTTATATAATCCCATTCATTTTCATTGCCAGTTTTACTTCTACCATATATTTTATACAATATGATTAACTTTTGACAATATTTTCAACCCCAATTGCAACAAAGGATATAACAAGAAATGTTAGGTAGATAGGTACATGTCGCAAAATTGGACTATTAAAACAGGTGTGCATGAACAGATATGCACAGTTAAATGATGTAATAAGAAATGCAGGGTATGTGTATGTCCAAAATACATCCATCACTTGCAATAGGGCACTGTATTAGGGTGGTGTGTATGAATGTATAATTTGACTAGTAAAACAGATGTGGAAGAAAAGATTAATTATTTGCAACAAGTACACTTTGTGAGGTAGACAGTCAGCCTGTAGTTTGGGGAAATTTACTTTTGCAGTTTTAAAAAAACAATAGTTATGCCCCCTCAAAAATAGAATTGTATAAGGAACTCAAAATTACAGCAAGCATACCATCTCTGATATTGATTTTATGTTTTTTTCTGGAAAAATATTGTTCTACTTGGCTGCTTTCTGGTGCATTAAGAACAAAGTAAAAAAAAATAATATAAATATAGCAGTACACTGAGTCTGGAAATGCTGTTATATTTTCTTCATCTCTCGACCCTATCAATCTCTGCCTGCAATTGTACAATATATTACTGTCTGCAGTACTTGTCCAAAGATTTATGGCTTTCTATTCTGATCTATATTGCTGTGCTCTGCTCCTAACTCACCATAAAAATGTCTGCTGCTTTCCCTGCCTAGGCTTTTATACAAGCTATGATAGTCTCTCCTGATTGTGTTAGAAAATGTGATTTGAAAGTCATTGATGGAAGGCATTATGGGGAAGTCTGTAACTGATGTAACCTTTTGTACTGTGTGAAATAGCAGTGGTTAATTTTTTGACAATTCAGGCAAATCAAATTTCAGATTATTTAATTTCTTCAGGATTTGTGACTTTCATAAAATTTTGACACTAATTTGATTTTCTCCAGATGGATTTGTTCATCTCTAAAACCTGACTCACTGTGACAATTATTGTAAAAGATACATTTTTATAATTTAAATCACTTAAACCTTCCTTTTCTTACAGGAATTTGCATGGAATTCAGATTTCTCTCTTCTATTCTCTACCACTTTCCTGTGCCAATATATTTGTGTAGTTTAATTTTGATGTCCGATGGGCATGATCTCATACCTGAGTATATCTCTCCTGAGCCCATCTTTCTTTGTTAGTCCATCACAACCTCATTAGCTGTAATTTCTTCTTTTCATTTGTAGCTTTTTCCCTGTTGCCATCACTAGGAAGTGGCTAAAATAATTTTGAAAATACATCTTCAACAGCAAATTAATAGAAGAAAACATTTTACCTCTGGAGTAAAAACATATTTTTTTAAAATATAGTGTAATTAAAGTAAATGTTAACCACTATAATTCAACAGCCTGGTAACAGCAGTGTCTGGAACAATATAAGCAGGCTTAAGGTTTCACTACATTTACCATGCATAACGACAATGTGTGATAAGAAACTGCACAATGGAAACTCATTTTGTTCTACGCACATATCTAAGAATGGTTTAAATCCTACTCAACAGATATGTTTATTTCAGTTGTTATTTTATTAACATTTTGAGTATAAATTAAGCATTTGATATATAGGCAATAGAATTTACTATGCTCATAAATGTTTTAGCACTTGTGATTTCATCTTTAGCAGAATGAAAACACTGCTTAGAATTATATTGTTAAAAAGTTTTTTTTTTCTTTTATATGATAGCAGTACTAAACCTTTGTTGAAATGTTATAATGAAACTTTTAAAAACTTTAAACAGTTGTGCAGAAACAAAGATGATTTATATTGAGAATTTGACCATATTTCCCAGCAAAAGTGGCTAGTTTTTGTTCTTATCTATAATATAACCGGCCAAGCGTCCCTCTGTCTGAAGCCTCTATAGACTGCTCATGCGCGACGCGCAGTCTGGCTCCAGGCAGAAGAATGCATGGAGCCATTACAGGTAAGAGGAGTGTGTATTTCGCCAGAGATCGCGGTATGTGTAGACCCTGAACGCATACCGCGATCTCTGGCGCCATACTTACATACTTACCTGACCGGGAGGAGCGTTGCTGCGACGCCTCTCTTCTGGCTGGAGACTGGAGGCTGAGTGAAGGCATCGGAATCAGCGCATGCTCATAGCGCTATCCAGCGCCATTTTACTGAGGACACATTTTCAATGTGTCTTCAGCAAAATGGCGCCGGACAGCGCAATGCTCCAGCGCCGCACTCCTGCACCGGCCTCCGGCAGAGCAGGACACAGCAGCGCTGGAGCACAAGGAAGAAAGGTGAGCATTATTTTTTTTTTATGTGTGCAGAGGACTACCATGCATACCAGGATAGGGGGGTGAGGGGGCCACACATACCAAGATTGGGGGATGAGGGGTACCATGCATACCAGCATTGGGGGATGAGGGGGCCACAGATACCAGGATTTAGGGATGAGGGGGCCACACATACAAGGATTGGAGGGATGAGGGGACCATGCATACCAGAATTGGGGGATGAGGGGTACCATGCATACAAGGATTGGGGGATGAGGAGTACCATGCATACCAGGATTGAGGGATGATGGGGCCACGCATATCAGTATTGGGGGATGAGGGGTACCATACATACCAGGATTGGGGGATGAGGGGTACCATGTATACCAGGATTGAGGGATGAGGGGACCACGCATACCAGGATTGGGGGATGAGGGGTACCATGCATACCAGGATAGGGATCTGGGGGGGCCCATGCATGCCAGGATTCAGATGAGGGGTTATGCATACCAGGATAGGGATGAGGGGTACCATGTACTGTATACCAGGATAGGGATGAGGGGTATCATCCATACCAGGATGAGGGATGAGGGAGCCATGCATACCCGAATGAGGGGCACCATGCATGCCAGGATTGGGGATGAGGGGTGCCATGCATACCAGGATAGGGATGAGGTGTGCCATACATACCAGGATTAGTGGTGAGGGGTGCCATGCATACAGGATTGGGGGTGAGGGGTGCCATACATACCAGGATTGGAGGTGAGGGGTGCCATGCTTACTAAGATTGAGGGTGAGGGGTGCCATGCGTATCACGATTGAGGGTGAGGGGTGCCATGCGTACCAGGATTGAGGGTGAGGGGTGCCATGTGTACCAGGATTGGGGGTGACGGGTGCCATGCATACAAGGATAGGGATGAGGCGTGCCATACATACCAGGATAGGGATGAGAGCAGCACATAAAAGGATGGGGGAACAGGATTGGGGAGCACAAATACCAGGATGGGGGCAGCACAAATACCAGGATGGGGGTAGCACAAATACCAGGATGGGGGCTGCACAAATACCGGGATGGGGGCAGCACATACCAGCATGGGAGACCATATACCAATAAAAATGCTCGCCACCCGGGCGTAGAACGAGCACAATAGCTAGTTATAAAGGAGACCACATTATATTCGGTAGACCGGTTTTGTGTCAGCCTCGGAGAGGCATACACTGTAGAAAATGTGACGCTACTTGACACCTTCTGCTTCGTTAGCAACAATGGTCCTGTCATCAGATATGCCTGAATCCTATTTTTTCAGAGCTTCACAAGGGAAGCCCTGATTGGGACGTGAACACATGGGACGTGGCCTAAGGATATGTGCACAAGGCATCATTTAGGCAATGGTTTAGACACCGAGTTTTTTCAAGTGAAGATTCAGGAAAACGCAGATGGTCATTTTTCAGAGGCGGCTTTGCTAGCGGCTTTGCTATCATACTTGTGGCGGCTCCGCCAGCGGCAGCTTTCAGTCTATACTTTTAATTATAGAGAGCGGATGGCTTCTGAGTGGAAGCTACTCGAAGAATGACCATGTCACTTCTTTTAATTGCTTCAGAGTTCTGATCCCTCAAGTGATTAAAAGATGTGACGTAAGATGGTTCATGTGCACAGCAATGCTGTTTTGACATTGCTATGTACTATGTTTATTTCATAGGGTACTTTTGTGGTGCTTTTTTAGGCAGATTTTGTGTGGAATCCGCTTGCAACACTTTGTGCGGAGTCCGCTTGAAACAGATACCAAGTGCACATACACTATAGCTGATTTTACACACTGTTTTTTCGATTAATTTCAACAGCCTTATTTTTATGTATGGGCAGATATTATGTTATTATGCTATAGAAACCTGCTATGTACATTGCTTTCTAATGTCCCATTTTGATGCTCTATAGTGATGGCATTTTTCTGGCTTTTCTCTATTTGCTTCTCATAAAGACTTTAGAAACCTAAGTAAAAAATGCTATGCAAAACTTAATGTTTTTGTGTTTTGTGTTTTTACTCCTTAGTCTATCCTAGGAGGCCTGATTGTTCAAGGCCAGCTTTCTTCATCCAATTTTGATGAGAAGCTTTTCTGGAGAAGGGGCATTGATAGGGTACTATCAACTAAATGATCAGAGGCCAAACCCCAAAGTACAGGTCTCCCTATACAACCCCACACCACTTAAAAGGTTAGCTTTCACATATAATTTCAGTGTACCACTGTTGTGAACACAAAAACACACTATACAAAGACAAATATTGTGAAAATTACTAGTATAAAAGGCAAAAATAATACGGCTACACAATATCCACTAACAATACAAAGTGAATACATATTATAATGAATTTTCCAGCTGTATTCTGTAGATCTGGAAATGTACAATTAGCAATTTGGTAAACAACCAATGACCGACAATCACACTGCTGCTGTATCAATGATTTTGTTTTACTTTCCTACAAGTAGCACAGGAGGAATGTCCATAGACTGAATAATTAATTATTGGCAGGTACAGATATTAGCCTGCAACAGCTTCAGATCCATTATTCATGTTATAAAAAGTGCTGTTGGCCTGGAGGTGGAGAGATTGGGAGGGGAGATAAGGGGGGAAGAAGTAGAACTACCCAGACATTAGCTGAAGAACATAAAAGCAACTGTATGCTAACAAAATAGTTTTGTAGAGGCAATGACTGTTCACAGAACCTGTGTAGATATAGAGTACCAAGTGAGGATAAAGCCCTACCACATCAGCTAGTTGTGTTGTCTCCTGAGACAAGTAGTTTATAAATGCAGAAAAATAGAGGAGAAAAGAATGCCTAGCTAGGCTTGGATAATGGCATAGCTTAGTGTCTGTGGCAGAGAGAATAGTGCTTGGACAAGACTTGTAGCTAGTGATGAGCGAGCACTAAAATTCTCGGGTACTCATTGTTCGAGTCGAGCAACCGAGCAACGGGCCCAATGTAAGTCTATGGGAAACTCGAGCATTTTTCCGGCCGCTCTGTCTGGAGGTCTGCAGAGGGCCTAAAAATTGCCCAAATTGATGGGAACAGTGCTCAACTGACATTTTAACAGCATGGGAAAGACCCCTGGAAGCATTTCTGACTCCCAGGTCACTGCTGTCAACAACATTTTCAGAGATATTACGCCACTTTTACGGACTCACAATAAGACATACAAAAACTAAACCAAAATGGATTTTCCTGGGAAATATGTTAAGGAACATCCTTTCCAGGGTAATGACTTGTATATAAGGCAAAACAAAAATGCTTGGAGGGCCTCCTGCAAAAATGCTCCCATTATTAGGAAGTGGGTCTCCCATACTATTTGCCTATGCAGGGAAGCAACTGCTGCCAAAAATTTGGAGGAACTCCAATGCCCCTTGCAAGAGACATAGAGGTCGGAGGGCCTCCTGAAAACAATGTTCCCATTATTAGGAAGTGTGTCTCCCATACTGTTTGCCTATGAAGTGAGCAACGGCTACCAAAAATTTGGAGGAACACCAATGCCTCTTGCAAGAGACGTAGAGGTCAGAGAGCCTTCTGAAAACAATGTTCCCATTATTAGGAAGTGTGTCTCCCATACTGTTTGCCTATGCAGTGAAGCAATGGCTGCTAAAAATTTGGAGGAACTCCAATGCCCCTTGCAAGAGACGTAGATATGTTGATATGGTACATATGGTGGTGATATGGTGGTGGAGGATGAGGATGCGGAGAAGGAGGAGGACAAGAGCAAATAGACAAAATCAGGAAGCGTATACCCATGTCTGGATGTGAAGACAGAGGTGCATGGGAATACAGTTAGCCCTCCCAAAAAACAAAAAAGGATACTGTATTTGAGTTTGTTACACTGCTATCATTCGGTGGTGTTGAGAAGTCTGGCCCAATCCAGCCCTTGTTCATTTTATAAGAGTCAGCCTGTCAGCTTTTTCAGTTGACAGGCGGATGCGCATATTGGTTATAATGCCACCAGCGGCACTAAAACCCGCTCTGACAAAACACTAGGACCTCCAAGGCGTAGAGAGCTAGTTCATGCCACGTGTCCAGCTTGGATACCCAAAAATTATAAGGCACAGAGGAATCACAGAGGACAATGGAAAGGTCAGCAAGGTACTCCGCGCCTCAGGGCCTGTGCGATGGGAGGGTCTGAGAAAACTGTCCCAGAACTTTAATAGTGTTCCCCTGCCTCTGCTGGATTGCATTTGTGTCTCTCTTGCCTGTACTCCTTGGTTGTCCAACTCACTGTGACCTCTGCTGCCAGCATTTTCAGATGGGAATTTTTTAAATAATTCAGCAACAAGGGCGTTCTCGTAATGTCCCATTTTATTAGGCATGTCCTGCAAGAGAATAAGAGACAGAAATTTCTCCTTGTAGCATGGGTCTAGAAGTGTTACCAACCAGTAATGACTGTCACCCAAAATTTGGACGAGAGTGTTACGGGAAAGGCAGCGTAACATAAACTCAGCCATGTGTGCCAGACTGCAAAGAGGCAAGACTTCCGTGTCCTCACCAAGAGGACAACTGACCATGCTCTCCTTCTCATTCTCCTCAGGCCATCCATGCAGAACAGACGGTATAACAGTTGTGCAGGTAGTACCGTTCATAGCGCAGGAAACTAGCTCCTGTTCTTCCTCCTCCTCTTCTTCTTCCTCATTGTTACCAAATCCATGTTGGGGTGAGATGAGGCTAGGCTGTGTATTCACCCTGTAAGGTTCCTTGCTCCATCTCATAGTGCTCTGACTGCAATGCTTCCTCTTTAATTGTGAGCAGAGAGCACTTCAGAAGACAGAGAAGAGGGATGGTGATGCTATTGATGGCGTCATCGCCACTCACCATTTTGGTGGAGTCCTCAAAGTTTTGGAGGATGGTACAAATATCTGACATCCATGTCCACTCCTGAGGTTTTATGTGTGGAGTCTGACCTGAATACCGACTGATAGTCAACAACTGCCCTCTTCTACTCACAAATCCTTCCCAACATCTGCAATGCAGAGTTCCAATGCGTGGGGACATCACAGATCAGTCGGTGAGCTGGAAGGAAGCTGCAAATGCTGCTGAAGCACGTCAAAGGTGGCGGATGCTGTAGCTGACTTTCTAACATGGGCACATAGGCAGCGTACTTTGACAAGCAGATTCGACAGATCCGGGTAGGTTTTGAGAAAGGAAAGGAGAGGGGCACACTTCTTACACAAAGGTCCTCTGCCATGAGAACCATCCCCTGCCCCACAATCCTAGAATTACAATGATGTGGGGCTGCTGGGATGGAGGACGTCTGGCACTTTATGTGTCACGGGTCTATCAGAGGTGACAGACAGTCGCCCTGCAGTTGGTTGCAGGAGATCTCTAGATTTGGCATTACAGACATCTTCTTAGATGACTAGAAATAGGGGCTCTGGTGAGTAAACCCTTTGGGTCTGCTGCAAATAGTATGTGTCACCATAAAACACTAAAGGGATAAAACAGAAATTTAAAAAAACATTGCGCTGATTCACTGAGAAAGGTAAGTGAGGATTGCTAAAAGGATAATAATAAATAGAATTTAAAATTGTTCAATTAATTTTATTCATTCATTTAAATTGCTTTTTAAAATTTCATAAATTACATAAATTAGTATAAAACAGAGGAGTTGAGCTTTATAAAAGAGAGACCAATATATTGATTGGTCTTCCAGTGATCCAGAGCCAATTGGGACCTGTAATGGGATATACAGAAAGACTATGATTACTAGCCTGTATAAGTTGGATGTTTTATGGTAGGACTACTGCACATGTATTTTACCTTTATATGTGAGAGGATCTCTCTAGATGATGGAGAAGAAGAGGAGGAGGGTCTTCTTGTGAGGTAGGATGTCAGAATTGGTACTGTAATGAGATATACAATAAAAGAAAGCACTGTCTTGTTTCGGTTTATTTAATTAATAGAGGACTTACATAAGGGGCAGAAGTCTTGATGTTAATTAGCATCCCGGGGTGTCCCCCAGGTGGAAGGGTATATACTCCTGTGGGGCTGTAGGAGGTTGATTCCTGATTGATGCAGCTGGTTGAGCCTGTAGCATAAGACTGAAAATTACAGTTTTTATTATGTTTAAAGCTTGATATATGTTATATCTGATTAGCTGGAAAGTTTGCCTGATTAGCTTAAGGTATTACTTATGGGTGATCCTTTTGACACCCTGTTTATTTTTGCTTTTATGCTGAAAGAGCGAAAATCCTGGTGTCTGCTGCAATGAAATGACACCCCAGGATCAGTATAGATAGTGAAATTTTAGGGTGGTCAGTGTAAAGTGTGGCTCACCTTTAAGGCAGACTTTGGTACTTATGAGATGGGTATCTGTTACTAACAGCAGCCTTCATGGGGAAGGGAGTAACAGCTGATTGGAATTATCAGCAGGTGGCTGGTACAAATTAACTTGTGAAAGACCTTCGATAAATGAATATTGATAATGCGTTAGTCATAGGGTGGTGACTTGATTAAATTGCTCTATGTGAGGGCGAAAAATGACCTAAATATGAACCAAAAGTAACAGTGCAGTCATCGTTGGTGATACAGCTGTGTACCTGTGTATTGGACCAAGATCTTTAGCTGCAGTCCCGTAGTTTCAAGGAGCTGTTGACGGTCCACAGGTAATGGTTTCCTGGTTTGCTTCTGAGACGGTCACTCACTGGTATGCTTGAGGAGATGCAGGCAGGGGTGGGTGTCAGAGTCCCGGCCGGAGACTACGATACCATGATGCAGCGTGTGGCGGGTGCTTTCCGGAAGGAGCGCTTGGAGAATGCAAGGACCTGCGTACAGGACCTTGCGTGACGTCAGAGGTTGCGGTCACGTCATACCGGCAGCAGAGAGGACCAAAATGCTTGTTCCTACGCGTTTCAGATACGCGGTATCCTTCATCAGGGATACCCTTTGGTCTCAGGGTGCTCTTTAAATACCCTCTCAGTCAGAGAATAGTAGTTAAGAGGTGTGGTCTATTAAAAGCAAATAGTTCTATGCAGCAATTAAAGCCTCTTGGTTTTAAAGAGTTCATTTCAAAAATCCATTTTGTTTTGTTTCTTGACATTTGATTAATAAAATTACCTTCTCTCCAGTCTTTCTGTATAATTTGTATGCCAACCACTTCGCTCCCCTGAATCAAGACACCATATTTATCTTTAAAATGTTTCGATAAAGGGTTGCCCTCAAATATATTTTTGATATTTCTTAAATGTTCACTAAGTCTTTTTTTCAGCGGGCGGATGGCACATCCGATATAGAGTTTTCTGCAGGGACATTTGAGCCCATAGATCACTCCCTTGCCTGTACAGGTTATATAGTCTTTTATTGGGTGTTCAATAGTGTTGAGCCACCCCCGTAGTGTTCGAGTTCGGTTCGGTTCGTCGAACACCCGTGTGTTCGCCGAACTGTTCGTCGAACTGTTCGTCAAACACCTTCGAACACCGTTAAAACCAATGGCAGGCAAACAAAAACACATAGAAACACATAGAAAACACCTTCAAAGGTGTCCAAAAGCTGACAAACTGCTCAGAAGACATAACTAACACATGGAAAAGTGACAAGTACATATAGTCATGCGAAAATAAAAGAGGTGGAGGAGTAAAAGGAGGGGGAGACACAGATATAGGCATGTCATGCCCTTCTAAAATCCAAAAAGTGAGAAGCCGACACGGCCAGTCCGCTCCTGCCCGTGCCACCTCCGTGTCGCCGGGTTTGTGCCAGAGCCGCGGTGAACCCTGACGGCCAGCCCCCCTCTCCCAATACTGGTGCCTGTCCGCTGGTGGGTCGAGCGAGCCCCCTTGTGGTGGAGGCAGCTCTAAGCTTTTTAATTTAAATTGTCTCTCTAATTTGAATGAATACACTTTAAATCCATTTACAAGGATCTATTGGAGGGCAAGTCTCATGCCAGCAGCCGCGGTAATTCCAGCTCCAGTAGCGTCCACTAAAGCTGCTGCAGTTAAAAAGCTTTTATAAGGATCGAGCTCGGCTGTCCACCGCAAGGCATCCTACTGCCAGTCCCAGCCCCTATGCCTTGGGGTGCCTCCTGATGCTCTTCACTAAGTATCCCATGGTCCCGAAGCATTTCCTTTGAAAAAATTAAGTGTCTAAACTACAGGTGGTGCAGCTTGCTTAACAGCCGGGATAATCCGCTTACTAGCAGACACTGCTACTAGGCACAAAGTATTTCCTGGGCTCGATGCAGTTAAAAATTTGTAATTAGATACTCTCGTTGGATGCTGAGAAAGCATTCCATAGAGTCTCCTGGCACGCCATATATGATTCTCTTAAAAAGCTTGGGGTAGGGGTCTAGGGGACCCTTTTATAGCCAAAATCACGGCCCTGTATCGCAATACGTCACCTAGGCTAAAGATAAATGGAACTGTAGCACCCTGAGGGCTCGGTTGCTAAAGACGTATTGCACCTCACCCAGAGGTGTGATATCTCACTCTCAGGTAAGGATGGAGTGTGGATCAGGACCCGACACCTGCATGCATTACACCACATTGCCGTGGGGCAGGGCGACCAATATGCCCCTGAGATGGGCACGACAGTCCCTGTCCCTGGCTGGAGTGGGGGGAGGGAACACTGAGGAAGGGGAACCCTGTAGTGCAGGAGCAGGGAGGAAGCAGTTCCTGGGTGCATTGAGAAGGGAGTATAAAAGGTGGGCACCATCTTAGTTCAGTGCAGAGAAGTCTGAGCAGAAGTGGCAGGGAGCAGGGGCTCTGCATGAGCTCTGCTCCGGAGGCGGGCCTAGTAACAGAGGCCCAGGCCTGGAAGAGGGAGAAGGAAGGAAGAGGAGCGGAGAAGGCTCCAGGAACGAGGAATGAAGGGATCCCAGGGGTGCGGACGGGCGAATCGCCACCGCACGCCCGAATCCACCTGCGTGGAGGGGTCAGGCCAAAGGGGGAGACCGGTCCCCGAACTAGTGGAGGCAGGAAACGACCCTCAGCTAGAAACCGGAGGCTCTGACATTTTATGTGGCGCAGCCCCTCGCTACACCCGCTAGGAAGGCACCACATAGGGTCAGGGAAACTGGCACCAAGTTTACCAAGAGGAGGCCCGAGGCAGCCGGACAGAAGTGTTGGTAAGAAAGGCCAGACAAAGGACACACAAAGGGGGTCCTGTGAAGTGCTCCAAAGTTATCTGGGAGTTGTCTGAGCCCCTCACCTGGTGAGCACAGTACGACGTGGGCAGCCATTACCTGCAGACGTGGTCTGGATAATAAGAACTGTGAGTAAAGGCCCTGAACTGCATCACTGACTCCGTGTCGTTACTGCTGCTGCCCTGCACCATCACCCCCATCCTCCGCATACACTGCCCTGAGGCTATACTCCTCCCGTGGGGAGTTATGCTAAGCTCTGCTGCACCCACAACACCAGCCTCAGTGGTCTGCCCTGTAGCGGCGGTTCACTCTGACCGCAATCCACGGGTGGCGTAGTCGGACATTTAAACATGAAAACCACATAAATAGTTCCGCCACTGGTTTGACCGCCCTGAGCCACGGAACTGGGTCGCCGCCACGAAGACTACAACCACCAGCATCCACCAAAAAGGGTCCGGCTCCGGGTGTCCCAAGGCCCAGGGGGTGCGTCAGAACATTTTCATCACCTTTCACAATCACCAATGGGACAAGGCAGTGATGTCCTCTGTCCCCTCTCTTATACATCCTAGTGACGGAGCACCTGCTCTCATCAATTCGCCATAACCCCAATATTAGGTTGATTGAGGTGGGAGGCACCGAGTACAAGTGCTCTCTATTTGCTGATGATGTCCTAGTATATATCACTCAATCACATATATCCATCCATGCTGTTATGGCTGAAATAGATCACTTTGTTACATGGTCAAATTTTAAAATCAATGCAGCGAAGTCTGAGGCCCTCGATGTCTCCCTCCCCAAATCCATATAGGATTCCATCCAGTCCAACTTTCCCTTTGCCTGGCCCTCACAGGGTATCAAATACTTAGGAATTCCTATTCATAGAGACCCCTCCCATCTATGTTATCTTAATTTTGGGCCCTTTATTGAACAACTCCATACAGACCACGGTTGGCAAGTTAGAACTGTAAGATTCACTACGTGAACCACTGGTGTTTTGTGGAAAAGCACATGTACACTGCGTTCCAAATTATTATACAAAAAGTGTTTAGGAGTGATAAGGGAAGAATTTGTTTGTTTGTCAGTTAAACTCATTGATGGTGATGTGTGTCAGGGCTCTTTATATCACTGTAAGCAATTGCAGACACCTGTGCTAATTAGTTTGGCAGGTGTGTCCAATGAAAGGCAAGACTACTTAAGAAGGCTCTCTCACATTATTAAGCAGCCTACATTTTCTGCCAAAATGGGAAAGAAAAAGGATGTGTCGGCTGCTGAGAAGCAACAAATTGTGGAGTGTTTAGGTCAAGGCATGACTACAATCAACATTGTGCGATGATCAGGATGAAGTGTCTTGGCAATCAAGAAGTATGTAGCTGATTCACAGTACACACGTGTGCGTGCTGATAAGGGCAAATTGAGGACTCTTTCCTACAGGCAATTACGTCAGGTTGAAAGAGCAGCGGCAAAAAAGCCTTGTCATAGCAGCAGACAAGTTTTTGAAGCTGCTTGTGCCTCCAACGTCCCCCGAACAACAAGATGCAGGGTCCTTCAGAGGTTTGCAGCTGTGCATGCGCCATCCTGTCGACCTCCTCTATCCACTTCACACAAGCAGAAACGGCTCCAGTGGGCCAAACATTACATGAAGACTGATTTCAAAACTGTTTTGTTCACGGATGAGTGCCGTGCAGCGCTCGATGGTCCAGATGGATGGAGTGGAGGATGGCTGGTTGATGGACACCCCACGCAAACATGGCTACAGCGCCAACAAGGAGGAGGTGGAGTAATGTTTTGGGCTGGAATCATGGGGAGAGAGATTGTCGGCCCCTTTAGGATCCCTGAAGGCGCTAAAGATGAACTCCATAATGTATGTGGATTTTCTCAAACAGCACTTCCTGCCATGGTTCAAGAAGAAGAACCGTGTATTTCACAGCAAGATCATTTTTCTGCATGATAATGCACCATCTCATGCTGCACATAAAACATCTGCATCTCTGGCTGATATGGGCATAAAAGGGGACAAACTTATGGTGTGACCCCCATGCTCCCCTGACCTCTACCCCATTCAGAACCTTTGGAGCATCATTAAAAGGAGTGTCTATGATGGCGGGAGGCAGTTCACATCTAAGCAACAGCTCTGGGAGGGTATTCTGTCCTCATGCAAAACAATTGAAGCAGAAACCATCCAAAACCTGACAAATTCAATGGACGAGAGAGTTCAGAAGCTCCTTTCGAACAAGGGGTCCTATGTGAAAATGTAACATCACCTAGAATAAAGTTTTGAGTTGAAAACTGTTTGATTTCAGTTTCTAACAACCTGCTAATGCTTATAATTTCAAAAATGACCATTTTTTTGGTCTTTATTAAAATGAAAAGGTTGATCGAAAAGTTTGGGGGATCTAAGAGTGTGGCAACCCAGTAGTCATGATTACTTTGAATTCTGACAATATGAGGGTCATGCTGCAGGTAGTGCAGCAAGAAGGCACTTATGTGCCTTGCGCATCTCGGAGCCCCAAAATTATTTTCCGGGCTAGATGCAGCTAAAAATTATTTTTAATTTTAAATCTGGTGAAGCTTATTATAGATGGCCTAATAGGATCAGTGCTGCACACTGCTACAAAGCCCAAATTATTTTCCAGTCAAGATACAGATAAACATGATTAGTAATTTGAAAGCTTAAAACGGTTGGTAGGGTGATTTTAACCAATCATCAAGCTTTTACTCTCCCCAGGATGACACAGGGGTAGAAAAGTCGTTTCGGATCCATGATTTGTTCATCTTTATGAACGTGAGTCTGTCTACATTATCAGTGGAGAGCCGCGTGCGCTTATCTGTCAGCACACCACCAGCAGCGCTGAACACACGTTCAGACAGAACGCTGGCTGCGGGGCATGACAAGATCTCCAAGGCGTAAGTGGCTAGCTCCGGCCATTTATCCAGATTGGAAGCCCAAAAAGAGCAAGGGTCCAGTGACACAGTCGTGGCTTCAATGTTTACTTGGAGATACTCCTGTACCATCGTCTCTAGGCGTTGACTATGTGTCAGACTTCTTGTCTCCTGTGGCCTTGCAAAGGATGGGCTAAAAAAGTGGTGAAATGATTCCGCAAAATTGATGTTACCAGCAGATACTGTGGTTCTGTCACGGTTTGAGTGCTGAACACTTGACGGTCCCACGGTTGGCACGTTGGAACTGTGAGATTCACTACGTGCACCACTGGTATTTTGTGGAAAAGCACATGTAAGATTCTGCAACAGTCTCTGCTGATACTCCTGCATGCGTGCACCCCTTTCTATGGCAGGAATAATTTCTGCAAATTTACTTTTGTACCGGGGATCTAACAGTGTGGCAACCCAGTAGTCAGGATTATTTCTAATTCTCACAATTCGAGGGTCATGTTGCAGGTAGTGCAGCAAGAAGGCACTCATGTGTGTTGCGCATCCAGGAGCACCAAGTCCCTGTTGTGTTGGTGGCGAGGTAACAATCATGCTTCCTTCCTCTGTCCTCTCCCCCCAACCTCGCACAACAGAAATGTGATCAAGGTCTCCCTCATCTGATGAGTCTTCCATCAGTTCGTCCTCCACTTCTTCCTGGGCTCCTGCACCTTCCTCACTAGTTTGGCTGCTACCATGCGCCCTGGTAAAACCATCTCCCCCACCCTCACATGCCTGCCGCCTTGGTGCTGCCGACCGTCTGGACCTTGCAGATGTTAGCCCTTCCGCATACAACTCCTCCTCCTCTACTTCCTCCACCTCCTCTTGTGCCACCACCTGACTCCGAATTCTGTTTAACATGTGCTCCAGCATGTAAATCACCGGAATAGTCATGCTAATAATGGCATCGTCAGCACTAAACATCTTCGTCGCCATTTCAAAACTGTGCAGAAGGGTGCATAGGTCCCTGATCTGAGACCACTCCTCCAGCGTGATTTGCCCCACCTCTGAATCTCGTTGGCCCAGGCTATACGTCAGAACGTATTGCACCAGGGCTTGTCGGTGCTGCCACAGTCGCTGCAACATGTGCAGAGTTGAATTCCACCGGGTAGGCACATCGCATTTTAGCCGGTGAAGTGGCAGGCCCAACGACTTCTGTAGAGATGTAAGTCGCTGAGCTGCGGGATGCGAACGGCGGAAGTGAGCACACAGCGACTGTGCCCTCTGCAGAAGGCCATCTAGTCTGGGATAGTGGGCTAAAATTTGCTGGACAACCAGGTTCAACACGTGAGCCATACAAGGCACGTGTGTGACATTGCCCCGGCGAAGGGCCGCACCCAGGTTTGCAGCATTGTCGCACACGGCCTTCCCTGGTTTCAGGTCCAGTGGAGACAACCATTCATGAAATTGGTTCTCCAGAGCTGACCACAACTCCTCAGCTGTGTGACTCACATTTCCCAGACATTTCAATGTAAAAACCGCCTGATGACGTTGAGCCCTACTGCCAGCATAGTAAGGAGGTGTGCAGGATCCCTTCTGCGCAGTTAGAAAGCTTGTGGCATGACCAGACAGGCTTTGGGTGCAGGTGGAAGACCGAGAGGAGGTTGAGGAGGCAGAAGCAGTGGTGGAAAAATGACATAAAGAGGATTGACGCACAACTCGTGGGGACGGCAAGACTTGGACAGCAGCCCCTTGTCCTGCTGTCACCATAGTTACCCAGTGCCCAGTCAGCGACATGTAACGCCCCTGTCCATGCCTACTCGTCCAAGTGTCTGTGGTGAAATGCACCCTGTCACACACAGAGTTTCTCAAAGAAGCGGTGATGTTGTGTGCGACATGCTAGTGGAGCGCAGGCACACCTTTCTTTGAGAAGTAGTGCCGACTGGGCATCTGGTACTGGGGCACTGCGACGGACATAAGGTCTCGAAAATCCTCTGTGTCCACCAGGCGGAAAGGCAGCATTTCTGTAGCCAAGAGCTTGCAGATGGTGAAATTCAACCTCTTAGCTTTCTCATGGCTAGGAGGAAATGGCCTTTTACTTGTCCACATCTGAGGGACCGAGGGCTGGCTATTGTGCTTAGACGGGGTTGATAAGGGTGTCCCCGGCAAACTGCCGGTCTGTGAGGAAGATGCAGGCGGACATGTTAGGTTGCCTTGATCCAAAGGTGGTGCTATCGATGTCGGACAGCGCTCAAGACCAGCTGGTGTTACCACCTCCAAAGAAAATGATGACCTGCCAATCACGCTGGCTGTTGCGGGTAAAGAGGTGGCAGGTCTGCGCCCCAAAACAGGTGTGACTGCTGTCCCCCCAGTCACAGAGGATGAAGAGGCCCCGGATGCACAAGATATGGCAGACGGTGGTTGGCCCGGCCGGCTAGACCGCATTGTAGCACAATGAGCTTCCCACTGCAACTTATGCTTCATGTCCATGTGCCGGTTCATGCATGAAGTACTCAAACTATGTATTTTTTGGCCTCTACTTAGCTTTTGCTGACAAATGTTACAGATAACACGAGTTGGGTCATCTTTATCGATCTGAAAAAATGCCCAGGCTATGCAAGGCTTAGCACCCATGCGACCTGAAGAGCCACCACGACTTGTGGTGAGAGGCAGAGTTGTGTTTGAGGATGCAGTTGTTGACGTGCTTCCAGTACTACGTCTCTGTCCAGGAAGGCGCAACCTGACCTCGTCGTCACTAGCATCTTCCTCCACCTCCTCTGCTGACCTCATCTCTTGGCTGACTGTGGGTTGACAGTAAGTGGGATCTCCGACCTCATCATCATCACCCTGTGCGTTATCACACCCGTCGTCCTCAGAGCCAACCTGTTCCTGCCCTGACAAAAAACTAAAGTTGTCGCTCCAATCAGGTATTTGAGTCTTATCATCGTCTTCCTCATTGTCTCCACCAACAGGAGTTACAGTTTGGGAATGAGGGTCTACATTATGGTCAGAACCTTCTGCGTCTGGTCCTGGATCCGACTCATAAAGATTCTGGGCATCAGTGGAGATCATTTCCTCGTCTGGATTCACAGAAGCGCTGGAGTCGACCTCTGATTCCCAGGCTATAGTATGAGTAAACAGCTCTGCAGACTCAACCATCTGTTCTACCTCATACTCAGACGGGCAGCTGGAGATTTGGGAGCTGTGAGGAAGCAAGTGCGATTTGGGTGACACCTTTGAGGACTGGAGTATTTGTGATGTTGAAGTTGATGTGGAGGAGAGCCCACTTAAAGGAGCACTTGATATCCGTTGAAGCACCTGCTGTTTTTGTGCCTCATCTGGAATTTGTAGCGATTGGCGTGGCCGTAAGAAAGGGATCTTATCACATTGTCCGCTAAAAGAAGTAGACATTTTAGTTTGGCTGGAAGATGGTCTTTCTTCTGCACCTACCCCACGGACACAACCTTTTTTCCCCTTCCCAACACGCCTATTCCCCTTTCCACCAGCAGCAGGCCTTTTTCCACTCATTTTGGTGGTTAACTAATTCACAACTCTGGAGTTGTTTGCACAAAAAAACAATGGATGGTAACCGAGCAGAGCTGAGTGGCCAAACTGTGGTATTAGGCCAAAACTATTGGCTGGGTTAGATGCAGAAAAAAATTATTTTTAATTTGCAACCTGATGGAGGTCAGTATAGATGGACTAATAGACCAAGTCCCACACACCGCTAGAAGCCCAAATATTTTTTCAGAGCTAGATGCAGAAAAAAATTATATTCAATTTGCAACCTGCTGGAGGTCAGTATAGAAGGACTAATAGAACAAGTCCCACACACTGCTAGAAGCCCAAATATTTTTTCAGAGCTAAATGAAGAAAAAAATTATTTTTAATTTGCAACCTGATGGAGGTCAGTATAGATGGACTAATAGACCAAGTCCCACACACCGCTAGAAGCCCAAATATTTTTTCAGAGCTAGATGCAGAAATTTTTTTTATTCAATTTGCAACCTGATGGAGGTCAGTATAGATGGACTAATAGACCAAGTCCCACACACTGCTAGAAGCCCAAATATTTTTTCAGAGCTAGATGCAGAAAAAAATTATTTTTAATTTGCAACCTGATGGAGGTCAGTATAGATGGACTAATAGACCAAGTCCCACACACTGCTAGAAGCCCAAATATTTTTTCAGAGCTAGATGCAGAAAAAAATTATTTTTAATTTGCAACCTGATGGAGGTCAGTATAGATGGACTAATAGAACAAGTCAAACACGCTGCTAGAAGCCCAAATATTTTTTCAGAGATAAATGAAGAAAAAAAATATTTTTAATTTGCAACCTGATGGAGGTCAGTATAGATGGACTAATAGACCAAGTCCCACACACCGCTAGAAGCCCAAATATTTTTTCAGAGCTAGATGCAGAAAAAAATTATTTTTAATTTGCAACCTGATGGAGGTCAGTATAGATGGACTAATAGAACAAGTCCCACACACTGCTAGAAGCCCAAATATTTTTTCAGAGATAAATGAAGAAAAAAATTATTTTTAATTTGCAACCTGATGGAGGTCAGTATAGATGGACTAATAGACCAAGTCCCACACACCGCTAGAAGCCCAAATATTTTTTCAGAGCTAGATGCAGAAAAAAATTATTTTTAATTTGCAACCTGATGGAGGTCAGTATAGATGGACTAATAGACCAAGTCCCACACACTGCTAGAAGCCCAAATATTTTTTCAGAGCTAGATGCAGAAAAAAATTATTTTTAATTTGCAACCTGATGGAGGTCAGTATAGATGGACTAATAGACCAAGTCCCACACACCGCTAGAAGCCCAAATATTTTTTCAGAGCTAGATGCAGAAAAAAAATATTTTTAATTTGCAACCTGATGTAGGTCAGTATAGATGGACTAATAGACCAAGTCCCACACACTGCTAGAAGCCCAAATATTTTTTCAGAGCTAGATGCAGAAAAAAATTATTTTTAATTTGCAACCTGATGGAGGTCAGTATAGATGGACTAATAGACCAAGTCCCACACACCGCTAGAAGCCCAAATATTTTTTCAGAGCTAGATGCAGAAAAAAATTATTTTTAATTTGCAACCTGATGGAGGTCAGTATAGATGGACTAATAGACCAAGTCCCACACACCGCTAGAAGCCCAAATATTTTTTCAGAGCTAGATGCAGAAAAAAATTATATTCAGTTTGCAACCTGATGGAGGTCAGTATAGATGGACTAATAGAATGATGCTATGCCCAAAAGATTTTACTTCACTAGGTGCAGTAAAAAAATTGGTATTCTATACACAGGTGTTATATCTTGCAACACAGATAGGCTACTCCACTGACTAACACACTCTGCAATAGGCCAAAAAGGATTAGCTTTGCTAGATTCAGCCAAATGCTGTGAAAAAAACTTGCACAGCACTGGCACAGACCTGCCTGGCAAAAACTGATAGGAACTCATGTAACCTAGTCCTGAAAAGGACTCCAATTACAATTAGTCTTTACTCCCACAACCTATCTATTTAAGAGCACAGACCTCCCTGATAAAAGTCGTAGGAAATGCTGTAACCTAGTCCTTAAAAGGACTGCAATCACAACTATTCCCTACTCCCAAGCTATCTGTAGATTTCAGAGAAAATTGGCTTGAAATTAACAAGGTATAGCACACACAGCAACAGCGGTGCCGTCTAACACGCAGCTGCAGCAGTGAGAAAATGGTGGCGACGGGGAAAATGGCTTGGTCTTATAGGGCAAGGACATGTGACATACACTGCCAATCACACATGCCCTTGCTTGTGTGAAAAAAAGCACTTCGCTCCGTGTGTGCGCTGCTGATAGGCTGACAGATTGCACCTCCCCACTGCAAATGCGGGAAAGAGAAAAAAAAATGGAGATCTTCATTGTTCCTGCAGAGATCCATCCCCTGCCCCTCCCCCCGCCCCGCTGTACACTCAAACTGCGTATTAACATTAATTTTCATCATTACTGAGAAAAAATCCAGTTATGATTTTGGTGCACGAACAGTTATCGAACATAACCTCGAACAGCCGAATTTTTCTCAAATTGTTCGTGTTCGCCGACCGGCTCGAACACCGCCCAAAACAGCTCGAATTTGAGATTGGCGAACAGTTCGAGTAGAACAACGCTCATCTCTAGTGTTCAATCATTCCATGACCGAAAGTGTTTTGTTTTTTTGTATGTAAAATTCTGCAAATTGAGCATTTTTTGCATGGGAAGAAACCAGGAGACTTATGAGGAAGGGGGATTGGTGGATGGGTTATCGTGGGAGCTACCTTAATACCTATATTTCTAGCCTTCCTAAAAATAAATTTAGGATGTGGGGGTATTTGTTCCCCCAATACTTAGTCATCTTTCAGTATACTCCAATGTTTTTTTATAATGTTTTTAAGGATATGCACATTGGAGTTGTATGTGGTTATAATGGGGGGAATGTCCATTGCGGACCCAGTTGATTTCTGGCTTTTATCCATAAGTATAGTGGAACGGGGTATTTTGCTTACTTCTTCTTTAGTCTTATTGAGGAATTCTTCACTGTACCCTTTGTTTAAAAAAAATTTTGTTAATATATCTGCTTCTATTGTAAAATCTTGGCTTTGGGAGCAGTTTCTTTGAAGTCTCAAGTATTGACTTCTGGGTACATTCAACAGCCATCTGGGCAGATGGCAGCTATCCATATGGATGTAACTGTTGGTGTCTGTGGGCTTAAAGTGCGTTCAAGTGCATAACTGTCCTTCGCTGATAAAAATATTGAGATTCAAAAAACTTATTTCATTCTGACTGATAGAGGAAGTGAAATTTAGATAGAAATCATTTTTATTGATGTCAATTAAAAAGGTGTCCAGAGAGGGGTGGTCTCCTGACCAGATGAATAGAATGTCATCGATGAAACGATGCCAGAGGACCAGGTTCGCACACAGCTTTCCATTGGGTATATGTTTGTATGTTCCCACATCCCTACGTATAGATTTGCATAACTTGGTGCGAACCTGGTCCCCATAGCTGTGCCCCATCTCTGCGTGTAAAAATTATTTTCATATTTAAAACAATTGTGATTTAAAATAAAAAGCATGCATTCATTAATGAAGTCAATTTGAGCATTTGGCATGTCACTAAGTTCTCTCAGGAAAAAACATATTGATTGGCACCCTTTATGATGTTGTATTACCATATGCAAAGAGGTAATGTCTAATATTCCTAAGATATAATGATCCTGCCATTGAATTTTGCTGAGCAGTTGTAGAGTGTGTTTGGTGTCCTTTAGATGAGCCGGTAATTGAGGTATCAGTTGCTGAATATGGCAGTCTACGTATCTGGATAGATTTGAAGTCAGGCTTTGGATCCCAGAGATGATTGGCCTACCTGGAGGGTTTTCCAGGGTTTTATGAATCTTTGGTAGATGATACAAAATGGCTGTTCTGGGGAATGGAATATTGATATAATCATATTCTTGTTTGTTAAAAAAGCCCATAATAAGGCCCTTATTGATCAAGGTTTTCATGTCATTAAGGTAGTCTTTCGTGGGGTCATTTCTTAATAGCTCGTATGTACGTGTATCATTTAATAGTCTCATGGATTCTGCGTGGTATTGTTCATAGTCCAGCACTACAATTCCCCCTTCTTTATCTGCTGGGAGTATGACCACATTTTTGTTATTGGACAGTTGTTGGAAGGCTTTTTGCTCACCAGCTGTGAGATTATATTTATGTCTCGAGCATTTTTTCTCACTTGTTTTTCTGATGTCATCAATCACATTTTTTTGGAAGGTTTCAAATGCCTCTGAATATTCATGAGTGGGGTGGAAGTTGGATTTCTTTTTCACATTTGTATGGATGTAATCACAGTATACTGGGTTGGGTGGTGACACTGTATTCAGTTGTTTGTTTCTGATAAAATGCTTTTTTATAGACAATTTTCTCAAATTGTTTGACCCCTATAAATGCTTCAAACTTATTGAACCTGGTGGCAGGTGCATATTTAAGGCCTTTATTTAGTAGCTGTATTTCGTTGGGCTGGAGTTGGTATTTGCTGAGGTTATAAATGGTAGTTGGGGGGGATGGGAGTGTTCTTTTTCTATCTCCTGAGGTTGTACCTTTTTTTTGGAGAATTTCCCGCCCCTACAGCCTCTTTTCCGTTTCTTTGAGTTCTCCTGTGAAAAAAATTAGTGGTGGATTGTGTCTTTCTGACTAGTGGACCTTTGGTTTTGTCCTGATGTCTAATGTTGATTTCATTAACCCTATTGTTGGTTCGATGATTATTGTTGGGAACATAATTAGAAGACGAGGGGAGAGATGGAAGAGGAGAGGATTCCTCTAGATTTTCTAAAACCCCAAAGCGATTTTGAGTGGAAATTGGAGTGTTTGGAGTGTTAGGTTCTGGATGAATCATAACATTTTGTGATCTTTGGGGGATATTCGGACAATTTTCCATTATTTCATTGTCCGAAGTGTGATGTATAGAGAAGGCATCTTCCGGACTATCAGAATTAATTGAGCCATCTATTTGATCAATGATTTCAAAATCAGTAATTGGTGTTGTGGAGGTTCTGGGATGGAATCTCTGCCAAATTTTCTTCTTTTATTTTGGATGATTTCTTTTTCTTTGCTATTAATTCTCAGTTTGATGTTATTAGATAAGTTAATAATTTCTGGATGGTTTTGGTAAGGTTTAATTTCTCTAAAGAGCTGAGAGATTTTTATTTTGCTATCTGTTAGATGCTGTTTCCTTTTCTCAATAATGAAAACCACTGCTTGCTTTTAGAAGGATTTAAGCATATATTCCCATTCTTCTAATGTGGTTAGGTCACCTATATCTCCTGAGAGGGGTTTTGCAATGCGAAGGCCTCTAGGAATGATGTCATATATAAGATATCTTTCCAGGGTGGCAACCTCCCAGAGGTCTCGCATTTCTTTTAGGAGCAGTTGTTCTTGTGTTCTCAAAGATTCTTTGATAGGGTTTATGTTGCAGGTCTCTGTATGAGTAGATGTCTGTTGGCATGCCGTGTTAAAAAACCTTTTTATATTGTGGATTCTATCCACTCT
Organism: Phyllobates terribilis; assembly: GCF_046119375.1. NCBI lineage: Eukaryota > Metazoa > Chordata > Amphibia > Anura > Dendrobatidae > Phyllobates > Phyllobates terribilis. The sequence continues at coordinate 293,235,783 of NW_027362769.1, forward strand.
ATCAGACCATAGGTCGCCCATATTGATGGGATATGCAGGGGGTGTTACCACTGGTTAATGTAGTTAGAGGTTGAGCAGTGGTATTTTTATTTCAAATATTAGTTGAGTTCCTCACAGTAGAAAGAACTTACCCTTAGCTGCCGCCTAGTATGGTGCTAGGTGCGTATTAAAAGTCTAGAAATAGGGGTGCTGGAAGCAAACCGGGTGGGTCTGCTGCAAATAGTACGTTTAAATTGCTTTTTAAAATTTCATAAATGACATAAATTAGTATAAAACAGAGGAGTTGAGCTGTATAAAAGAGAGACTAATATTATACTAATTTATGTAATTTATGAAATTTTAAATAGCAATTTAAACAAATGAATAAAATTAAATGAACAATTTGAAATTCTATTTATTATTATCCTTTTAGCAATCCTCACTTACCTTTCTCAGTGAATCAGCGCAATGGTTTTTTAAATTTCTGTTTAATCTTCTTAGATGAGAGGCTTTCTCTAGGACCTCACGGCTACCTCCCTCAGGTAATTAGCTCCCTGGCCTGGGTGTATATATATCTGGTGTGTCTGAGAGGGAGGTGCCGGCGATATTCATTTCTACTTGTGAAGACTTAGCAAGAGCAGTACTTCGTCCTCTCTGGAGTTTGAGGCCGAGTTCGCATTTGTCTGGAGTCATCTAAAGCTAAGCATTCTACACCTGTTTATCTACCCTTGTTGTCTATAAAGTTTAGTGGAGATCGACTGGTGCTCATCTCCTCCCATCTCTAGCCTTAGCCATATGCCAGGGAAAGACTGGGCGAGGCACATGTGCGGCGATTGCTGGAGAGGCAATCTAGGGATGGTAGTTGAGACAGGGTGACACTAGACCAGACTAGGGGGTCTTCACGTCCCTGTTTCCCTAGTGCCTGGGCTCCCTTTCTCTCTTCCCTCTGTGTTGCACTAAGTCTTTTCCACATTTGGTGTGACATTATGTGACTACTGGAGAAGTGGAGTGAATCTGAGTTCACAGCTCCCACTTGTGGTTAATTGGACGGGAGAAAGCCGGTGCAGTGTTTCATTACTAGCGGGGCACTCGGTGTATTGTAATCAGAATACAAATGTATGTGGTGCTCTGTCTACAGGGGAGCTGTACATTCATATACAGTTTTACCATAAATTGGCGCGTTTTTCAAACTGTCTGTCGCCCAGTTTTGCAGAATAGATTACAGTCTACCAGTAAAACAGGGCGGCCATTACCAATAATTTTCCAAACTCCGTCTAAAAACGCAAAACTAGGTGTGATCTCACACTTCACAGGACATGCCATATGCTTCTGTAGACATGAGATGTGGCCGCACTAAAACTCATACAACTTTCCATTGTATTTTATAAAAAATTGTAACAGGGTTCAGGTCATATTCCTTTTTGTCAGTGCGGTGGGCCCCCAGAATGAATTTTACTGGCAGACCCAATGTGCCTCCCTGTCTGACACTGAATGTGCTATTACTAACAAAGGTTGGGGGACGGAATATTCACCGCATATGCTTTTGCTTGATGGTGGGAGAGGGGTAGGCCATTATATTACAAGGGGTGTCATGTGTGGCGCCCTGCTGAGCATTGGTGCCACAGAACCCAGAAGGGTGCATGGATGGACTTCTCCACCAGAGGCCCTCACACATTCACACACCTCCACCCTACCACCTCAGACCAGCAGAGGGAGCCCGTTAGGGATATATATATATAGAGAGGGTGGAGCCAGGCAGCTCAGTTAGTTTTCAGTTTAGAGCTCAGACAGAAGTGAGTCTGTGAGCAGAGAGCGTGCTGACGGTCAGAGAGCAGTGAAGAGAGCAGCAAGCTGGCTGCTGTGCTTAGGCAAGCCAAGGCCTACAGCACATGTGGAAGCCTAGTGAGGGCCTGAGTGTGGCCGAAGGCGAGAGGAGAAGGAAGAAGTAACAAGGGGGCAGAGGAGCATACCAGGCTCAAACCCGATATATATACCGGACACCGGGTCTGCGCCTACAGGGACTATTAATACCCAGTAGGAACCACCGGAATCCCTGGAGGACTACAGGTCCCAGGTTCACCAAATGCTGATTATAGTACCAGGGCTAGGAGTCACGGAGGCCCCAGCGTCCAGGGAGAGTGATCTCCAAAGTGAAGGCCCTATCACCAAGTCAGCAGGTGCAAGGAGAGACAGTAACCAAGCTAGGCCTAGTTCCAGGCAGGCCAGAAGCTTAGAGAGTAAAGCCGCGGATCAGGAGGCCCTATACCCACTCACTGGGGAGAGTTCAAAAGTGAGCCCTTCATCTGGAGTACCCTGGACCATGCCTGCACCATCACCAGTAAAGGTACTGAAGCTTACCCCCGTGCGAGTGTCCGTCTTTCCTCCGGAACCGTCCTGCCATCTCTCCCCTGCACCACCATCCATTACACCCCACGCTGCCCTGGAGCTAGCTCTATCAGTGGAGAGCCACACCATCCCTGCTGCTGTAACACCAGCTCCAGAGGACTGCTCCACAGCGGCGACACCCCTTAGCCGCATTCCACATGTGGCGTCACGAACTTTCCCAAATCCCCTATATATACAACCCTTTTTGACTGACCGCCCTGGGTCATGGACCGGGCCGGCCACCGTGATATCCCCCAGCAGCCAGAGGCCCAGCTGCCGAGTACCCCACGGCCCAGGGAGCGTGTCAGCTATGGCGTCACAAACAGGATTGCGTGCCTGTTGCCACCGGGCACTGTGCGCCTTAAAAAAGACTGTAGTACTCACTGTGGTGAAGTTTTCTCGCCATTCCCGAGATTTCCCGCCATTGTCCGCCATCTTCCTCTCGCCGCGCGGGAAGAAGAGGGGCGTAACCGTGGGAATCGGAGAGGCGTAACCGCTGGAAGCGCGCGAAGTTGAGGACACGCCCTGCCCATGACATCGAACCAGGAAGCGTCAGGTCCTGGAAGGAGCTAGAGGACGCTCTGATGTCAGACGCGAGCGACGCAAGGTCCTGGAAGAAGACCGTCGCCCGCGGAGCTGCGGCCTACCTGGTAAAGAAAGTGAAGAAGGTAGGCTCCGGTTCACTAGGGGGGCGCAACAATGGCCGACAACCAGCAAGGTCGCACCGGTTAACGCTCGTGATGCCCAACCTGCGCCCTGCGCTGCACAGGCTGGAGCGGCCACTCCACCAGCAGGGGTCGTGACCCCGTTATTAACTATGGCCCTGCCGTATATCCCTGGAGCAAAGTGGCTCCCCCAGTACAACGGCAAACTGGACACCCTGTTTGGATTCAAGAGAAGAATATGCGGTGTGCTAGATATGTATTCTTTGCTGGCAAACAGAGAGCTGCTGTCGTGTTGGGACAATTGACTGGTGCCGCAGAGCGGGAAGTTGAAACCTGGCCAGCCGCAGACCAGGAATCGGTGTCCATCATCTTTAAGAGACTGCAGACTGTGTTTGAAAACAGCACCGAGACGGATCTCCGGATGAGGTTCTACCACTGTGTCCAGAAGACTAAGGACAGTATGCGGGACTATGCCTGGCGCTTACAGGAAGCCCTGCGGGCCCGGAAACAGGTTAGTCCAGCCAGCATACAAGATGAAAATAAAATGCTGATGGAACAGTTCATCCGTGGGTTAAGGTCCCAGGAGGAGAGCAGAACTGTATGGTGGTGGGCCTTAGATCATCCAGATGAGACCTTCGACACCCTTAAGGACATGGCTATAAAGGGGCTGCAACCCCTGGAATCATCAGATACTGCTATCCAGCGTTACCAGGGTGGGGCCACCCCAGTGCCTGCAGCAACCACTGCTCCTTCATTAATGGCCGAAACAAAGATGCAAACAGTGCCTCCTAGCGAGCTGGACAGCCTATGCTCTGAAGTACATCAGTTAAGTAGAACCCTGGCCACTGTCCTGAGCTCCCTGCAGCTACAGGAGGAGCCCGAGCCGGAAGGAAGGACACTACTTGCCGACAGCCCTGAGGATGTCCCCTGAATGAGAAGAAGAAGGAGGACAACACCACCCCGGAGGAGGACAACGCCACCCCGTGGGAGGACCCACGACCAACATCACCCTCCAGGAGAGTTCATCTGCTATCGCTGCCAGAAGGCAGGCCACACAGTGCAGAACTGTCCTTTAAACGAGGAAACCCTGAGGCCGACACCCTGGAGTAAATCAAGCAGGCCCATCAAACTGGTGCCATCGGTTCGTGGGAGGAAGACCTTTGCTGTCCATTGTGCTGGACGGCATCACAACACCTGCTCTGCTGGACACTGGATCTCAGGTAACCATCATGCCAGATGTCCTCTACAAAAGGTTCTGGTCCATAGATGAACTTCCCCCGCCAGCTCCAAACCTTTCCATGTATGTCTCCAATGGCCTTCTCCTTAATCTAGTCGGGGTTAAGGATGTGGCAGTAAAGGTGGGAAGAGTGGAAGTGAAGGATTAGGGACTCATTGTAGTAGAGACTAATCCTGATGACACCGACTTGTATATGCTACTTGGCACAAATATTGTCTGTAACTGTTTGGGAGAAGTGTTGTTTTTGCTCTAACAGATGGCAGACACTGCCAAACTAGGGCAGAGGAGGGTGCTCCAGAAAGAGATCCGAGCCCTTATGTACCAGCAACAGATAAAGCTATCTGGTGGTGAAATTGGTAATGTACGGGTGACAGACCCGATACCCATTGTGATCCCCCCGATGAGTGAGATGCTGATTTGGTGTAGAGCAGCAATAGGTCTCAAAGAACGGAGCTACCAGGCGGTAGTAGAGCCCCTTAGCTCGGAGCATAGACCTACACTCTTGACTGCCAGAGGGGTAGTGGATGTATGCAATGGGAGGGTGCACATACACATCCTAAACTATGGGGAGGACGATGTTAGATTACCATGCTATGCCACTGTTGCAAAACTGTACACAGTAGATAACAACTCCATACACACGGCGGAGTCCTTATCCTCACCAGACGAAGTGGAGGATAATGACCCGGGAGCCCAGGTGGAGGATTAGTGTCAACAGCTCCATGTTGGGACAGACACCACTCCTGCCCATCAGAAACAGGGCGTACACCGGGTGGTTCAGGAATACGAGCAGGTATTCAGTAAGCACCAATTTGACTTTGGGAGGATTAAAGGGGTACAACACCATATACCCAGAGGTGACCATCCACCCATCAAAGAACGTTACAGGCCCATACCACCAGCACACTACCAGAAGGCGAAGGAGATGTTGCACGACGCGAAGAAGGCAGGGGTAGGAAGAGATGGCTGTAGTCCCTGGGCAGCTCCCCTTGTCCTAGTCAGGAAAAAGAATGGAAGCATGAGAATGTGTGTAGATTACAGACAGGTAAATCGCATAACACACAAAGATGCATACCCTTTGCCCCGTATAGAGGAATCCCTGGCTGCATTAAAGTCTGCAAATTACTTCTCCACCCTTGACCTCACTAGTGGGTACTGGCAAGTAGCTGTTTCTGAGGAGGATCGGGAGAAGACGGCCTTTACTACCCCGATGGGACTCTGCGAGTTCAACAGTATGCCGTTCAGGCTCTGCAACGCCCCCGGAACGTTCCAGAGATTGATGGAGTGCTGCCTGGGACACCACAACTTCGAGACTGTACTGCTATACCTGGATGACAAGATAGTGTACTCCAAAACGTACGAGGAACATTTGAAGCACCTGGCAGAGGTATTTGAGTCACTGTCCCGGTATGGGATGAAGCTGAAGCCCTCCAAGTGCCACCTGCTCAAGCGAAAGGTACAGTACCTGGGGTACATCGTCAGCCCAGAAGGAGTAGCACCGGACCCTTAGAAGGTCACTGCCATACAGAAATGGCCGGAGCCGAAGAGCCTCAAGGAGGTACGTCAGTTCCTGGGACTAGTCGGGTATTACCAGAGGTTTGTGAAGGACTATACCATAAAAGCTGCGCCTTTGCAAGATCTCCAGGTAGGACAGCCCAGGAGAGGCAGAAACCCCCCGTTCCAGTGGGGTAAGGAGCAAGCTGAATCCTTTGAGGTGATGAAGGAGATCCTGACCAGCGAAGAGATCCTAGCCTACCCTGACTAACCGTTCCTGCTGTACTCTGATGCCAGCAATGAGGGATTAGGAGCTGTGTTAAGTCAGAAGCAGAATGGCCGAGAGAAGGTGATCGCCTATGCAAGCAGGAAGCTCCGCCCGACCGAGAGGAGCCCAGAGAACTATAGCAACTTTAAGTTGGAGTTCCTGACCCTGGTCTGGGCCATCACCGAGCGGTTAAAGCACTACCTAGCCTCCAGTAAGTTCACTGCCTACACTGACAATAACCCCTTGACTCATCTGGAAACAGCCAAGTTAGGAGCCATGGAACAATGATGGATGGCTCAGCTGTCAAACTACCAGTTCACCATTAAGTACCAGGCAGGCCGCAAGAATGCCAATGCCGATGCCCTGTCCAGGATGCCTCACCAGTCGGACACTGAAGAAGAACTGGATGACCGGGAGGAGATTGAGCTACCTGCCTTCCATAGAAATGGGATGGTCCACGAGCAACGCACCTCCAGGAGGTATCGTGGTAAGACACTAAACCCTTTGCCTCACCAGAGTTTTAAGGAGACCCAGGACAGGGACCTGGTTGTTAGCCGTATCAAAGAACTGATAACCCAGGAAGGTTCCTCCCTGGAGAAGGACGCGTCTCCACAAGCCAAGCAACTGTGGAATGAGAGAAGCCGGCTGTTCATCTATAGAGAGAAGCTGTGCCGAAGGTATGTCAACCCTAGGACCCATGAGATGGTATGGCAGATCTTAGTGCCTAGGATGGACATCCAGATGGTGATGGAGGCCTACCACGATCAATCGGGGGACTTTGGCTGGAAGAAGTCCCCTGAAGGTGCCCCAGAAGAGCCTGCTCAGGAAGAATCCCCCGAAGAAGGATCCCCGGTTGGAGCAGATCAAGAAGGCCCAGCCAATGGTACACTTGCCAGTCCCGTAGAGAGGTTAAGGCAGTCTTGCAGTCCCTCCACACCTAGAACTGACAGAATGGGAGGTAGTACAAACACCAGTACCACACACATCCCAGTACTACGTAGGTCAACACGTAGCACGCAAGGTCAGACCCCTGTCAGATACAGAGAGTAGGAAGAGAAACTCTGACAGTATAAATAGTTGCCCCTTGGAGTATGTTATTCTTGTGTAACTTTCATGTATTTATTGACGTATTTTTGCCTTACAATGGACAATTTAGGTGACATGGATACTTTTCTTGGTGCATTTAGTTACCCGTAAGGGTATATATAAAGGACTCTGTGGCTGAGGACTGTGTGCAGCCCAAAAACTGTTTATTTGTACATATTGCACTCCCTGGAGTGCCCCTTATAGGTAACCCACTGAACAAAAACCTGTTTGGCGTGGCGGAAGACGTGGTCCAACTCCGGATCACCTATGCCCTGCAGCCACGCCCAGGGCCTACGTGGAGGGTTTATGGACAGGTCCCTCAAGCTACCATGTACTTTGCAGTGAAATGGACACCCTGTTAGGGGACTCACTGACAATTGCTCAAAAAAACTTTAACTATTGTACATATATTGATTATTTATTATGTTTTTGTTATCTGTAACGTTCAAGCAAAGTCTCTCCCATAAAGGGAAGAAAAGTTGTTATTGTTAACCTGTTTTTGAAAAATGCTTCAGTCGAGGAGTACTGAGTTTTACTAGGGGGGGAATGTGGCGCCCTGCTGCGCATTGGTGCCACAGAACCTAGAAGGGTGCATGGATGGACTTCTCCACAAGCGGTCCTTCACACATTCACACACCTCCACCCTACCACCTCAGACCAGTAGAGGGAGCCCGTTAGGGATATATATAGGGAGGGTGGAGCCAGGCAGCTCAGTTAGTTTTCAGTTTAGAGCTCAGACAGAAGTGAGTCTGTGAGCAGAGAGCGTGCTGACGCTCAGAGAGCAGTGAAGAGAGCAGCAAGCTGGCTGCTGTGCTTAGGCGAGCCAAGGCCTACAGCACGTGTGGAAGCCTAGTGAGGACCTGAGTGTGGCCGAAGGCGAGAGGAGAAGGAAGAAGTAACAAGGGGGCATACCAGGCTCACCCCAATATATACACAGGACACCGGGTCCGTGCCTACAGGGACTATTTATACCCAGTAAGAACCACCAGAATCCCTGGAGGACTACAGGTCCCAGGTTCACCAAATGCTGATTATAGTACCAGGGCTAGGAGTCACGGAGGCCCCAGCGTCCAGGGAGAGTGATCTCCAAAGAGAAGGCCCTATCACCAAGTCAGCAGGTCCAAGGAGAGACAGTATCCAAGCTAGGCCTAGTTCCAGGCAGGCCAGAAGCTTAGAGAGTAAAGCCGCGGATCAGGAGGACCTATACCCATCCTGCCGTCTCTCCCCTGCACCACCATCCTTTACACCCCACGCTGCCCTGGAGCTAGCTCTACCTGTGGAGAGCCACACCATCCCTGCTGCCATAACACCAGCTCCAGAGGACTGCTCCGCAGTGGCGGCTCCCCTTAGCCGCATTCCACAGGTCACGAACTTTCCCAAATCCCCTATATATACAACCCCTTTTGACTGACCGCCCTGGGTCACGGACCAGGCCGGCCACCGTGATATCCCCCAGCAGCCAGAGGCCCGGCCGCCGAGTACCCCATGGCCCAGGGGGCACGTCATATGCGCCTTGTGTTTATAATCACATACATTCGTAAAATGACACTCTCCATATCATATACTACACTTATGAGACATTTCGGGAAAAAGTGAGTAAAAAGAGAAATTTGGGGGCACCAAAGTGCAATTTTTCATGGGGTGCCATTTAGTCTAAGGCCAGTCGTGGAACCAGTTACAGTATATACAGGAGCTCTGTAGCTTGTATAAGTGTATATAGTAGAGCTAAATCCAGTGACTTACTGGAAATTAATACAAATTAAATCATTAATTTTCACTTTTCTTCATCTGGTGAAGACGGGTATGACTTCTTCCAGCTAACATTTGTCTCTGCAGAAAGCAACACTCATGCATGACTCATCACTTTTACAGTATCCTCCATACTTTGTTCCACACTGTGTCACTTGAAGAATAAAAATGCTATAGTGCTGTCCTAGTGCCCTGCACAGCAGCAACTCCCTTATGTTCACCCCATAGTAACAGTATCCATAAAAGTAAAATATATTACAGTTGTGATGCCCACCTCTGTGGACCCCAAACTGTATTTAAGCATATGTCCCCTTTTGTGGCCCCATTTCCCATAATAAAATTCCTCTTAGTGACCCCATTGGCTAGTTATGCTTGTCTTTATCCTCAAAATAAACAATAATATCACCTTCCCAGTGGCAACAATACAATAGTAATATACATCATTTCTGCCCTTTCGCAATGATATTGTCTACCTTTTATGCCTCAATATAATGAAACATGCCAAATTGTGACTCCATAAATTAATAATGTATGGGTAATAATATCAATGTTCCCCAGTGTGGAGTAACAGAGTGCCCTATTATATCCACCATGCAGTAATATTTTCCCCCAATTGGCCCCATACAGTAATAATGTTGAACTGTTGGACCTGTATAGTAATAATTTCCTTAAATTGGCCTTGTGCAGTAATTATGTCCCTACCTGCTACCATAAACTAATAATATATGTTCGTCATTCATGCCCCCATACAGTAATTATGTAACCCATCGTGTAATACTGTTCGACATCCTGGCTGCTATCCTGTAAATATTACCCCCTTTGTTGTAATAATGTCCCCCGTCCTGGCCTTACCCTGTAATAATGTCCCACATCCTAGTACCTTTATTTAATAATGTAAGACAATCTGGCCCCCTTTTTTAATAATTGCCGACACCCTGGCCTTTTTATTTAAAGAAACACTCCCATCAAAATCTTTATTCTCTTAATAAATTGCAATCATCATATTATATAGTACTGTGTACCTGCAATTGCTTATTTTGCCCTTTCACCCTGTTAATTCTTCTCTTTTCCATTAGGTTTATGACATCGCAAGATTAAAAACCGACTAACTGAATCCTTCTAAGCTCTAAGTAGAAACAGGTCAATTCTCCCTATGTGACTCATCAGTCACTGCAAATGCCCCTGGCAGAGGGGAGGAGGCAACAGTTGGGTCAGGAGTTGAAGAGGGGAATGATAAATGCAGGGAAAAGAGACTTCCTGTCTCTACATAGAACAGAGCAATGATAATTAGCTGAGTAGAAAGGCAAAATGAGCAATTGTAAGTACACAGTACTATATAATATGATGATTGCAATATATTAGGAGGATGAAAACTTTGATGGGAGCTTTTTTAATAATATCCACCATCCTGGCCCGCTTTCTTTAATAATATTCCCAATCCTGGCCCATTTATTTAATATTTTACCACATCCTTTAATTATATACCCGGTACTGGACCCTTCCTTTATTAATGTCTCGCATTCAGGCGCTTTTCTCCAACACATTTAAAAACATAAAATAAAAAATGGAAACATTCTTCTTACCTGTTCCCACTCTTACATCGAGCAGCATTGATTTCCTGCTCCATATCCAGACATCATGTGCCGCCGTTGAGGGGACTGGATTTTCTGGTTAATTTCGGCACTGTAATACATTTTAACTGAATGTACGTTCAAGGACACACATTAAGCTGGAAATGATGCTGGTGTCGGCGGGGCTCCTTCCTCCGCAGGCCTAGTTGCAGTTACACCCTCTATGACCCTGATCGTCATGCCCTTGGTTACTGGGCCAATACATGCGCATAAGTATCAAAGTCAGACCATAGGGCACATTATCTTTACTTTTAGATTATGCTGCATCTAATGTCAGCAGCGCAAGGACTTCCAAAGAACTTTAATATCAGTCTAAGGCTGTGTGCCCATGGTGCATTTTTTAAGCATTTTCGCAGCTGCAATTCCGCCAAGGAAACGCTTAAAAAACACTTGGTAGAAGGTCTGCAATGTTCCCCAATGATAATCCGCATGTGCTGTGCACATGCTGCGGAAATTTCTGCTGCAGATTATCATTGCGGAAAAATCTGCAGCACTACCATTAATTTTGCGTAATCGCGGCGTTTTCACCGCCATTGTCTTGCATTGAATCGCATAATATCCGCATCACTACATGTGCACATGCGGCTATTAAGCGATTCAATGTGCGGATGGTACCCGGGTCTGGAGAAGAGGAGACTCTCCTCCAGACCCGGGTACCATAGTACCTGTAAAAAAAAAAGAATTTAAAATAAAAAATAAACATTATACTCACCTTCTGATGTCCCCCGGTCTCCTCAGCCATATGTCCTGGCTCCATAGTGGCTCGCGATGGTCTAAAAGGACCTTCCATGACGTCATTTAATCATGTGACAGGTCACACGACCGCTGACGTCGGCGGTCGCGTGACCTGTCACATGACTAAATGGCGTCATGGAAGGTCCTTTTTGATCACCGCGAGCCGCCCAACACACTGGACGGACCGGAGAAGGAGACCGGAGGCCATCGGAAGGTGAGTATAATGTTTATTTTTTACCATTTTATTCTTTTTTTAACTATTAACTTGGTCACACTATATAAATCCATGCCGGTTGCATGGATTTATATAGTGTGACCAAGTTGTCAGGTGATGCTAAAATCGCTTGGAAAAGCACTTGACAACCCGCATGCGAAATCGCATGTGTAAAATGCATGACATACGCTTGTCCCTGGCAGAAAAACGCATGTAAGATCCACATGCGTTTTTTCTGCCAGGGAGATGCAGAAACACTCAGGGAAAAATCCGGAGCATTTCTGCTTCATGGGCACATAGCCTAAATCTCGCCTTTTCTTCTCTAACAGCTGGGAATTTTTTTATTTTTTTATTTTTTCCATTACAGAACTCAATTCCAAAGGCAACATAAATGTACTAGTACTGCAAAAGGAGATCTCTTCTCACCAGAAAATCCATAATGGAGCTCTTACATTTGTTTGTAGTTATCCTCAGTTGCTTTTCCACTTGAGGCAGTAAGTCAGGTAGAAGTGTTTCAATCATCTTCAGAGAATGAGAGCTCACAGCTGAATGGTGTTGGGAGCAGCCAAATCATTTCTTGTACAGTTACCTGAAATTCCACTTTTATCTAGTTTTCTGCACCAATAACCCAGAGAATAATGTTGTGAAAAAAAAATATACACCATACTTTAAAAAGTGTTTCGATTTCAAAGAGGTGCACAAAAAATAAAAGTGTATTTATACTGCATACTTACAGAATATACGTGTGTGTGTGTATATGTGTATATGTGTGCACACTCTATACACTCATAGAATGCGCACACCTCAATATACTTGTTTATAAAAATATATAAGCTTTATTAACCTCATTTAAAACACTTAAAACCAAAAATACCAACACCTAGGACTCACAAGTGGTAGCAGGCCATATCAAAAAATCAATCTATAATAAATATAGTGTATAGTGTGGGGAGAGATGACAAAGTCACCTAAATAATGATAGGGATGTCCATAGTATACAAAATCAAGACAAACTTTATTATTTTAAGATATTGACAGGTTTGTGTGAGATAAAAACATCATCAGTAATTGCCATATGGAAAAAGAGCACACAGGAATATTAAGTAAACATGTATGTGGCTACCATAACACTCTCTCTTAACGGTGACAATATCTGTTTTCCGCCCACATACATTACATAAATGAAGTCACAAACACGAGTATACCAGTACATGTGTACATGCACAATAAAGACTATTAACAAACTAAGCCATATAAGATGCAGGTATATTACCTATAAGATGATGTGTACCCGGAGGGATCCTATACTGTGAGCACAACCTCGATGCGCGTTTCGGCGTGGGCCTTTGTCAAGGGGCAATGAATAAATGTCAGAAGCATGTATTTAAAGGAGGTATATCCAATCGTCATGTGGCAAACAGCGGGCTAATCAAGTACATGCCCGCCCCGGAAATGATGTCATGGTACCGCAATGAAGCTAACTAGGGATGTCGGACGTGTACCGGAAGTGACGCACACGCTGTCATGGTAACCGGGACGCTCAGCGGCGTCGGCATCAAACTGAATGGTGGGAGGTCACATGACCGCACGTCAGACAGTATGGGAGATGCCGAAAGCCAGCAGAGGTGCCAGGACCATGGCGCGCATGCGTACTGGTCAAAACCGACATCCAAATCATTGTTCCACGGATCAAGACTTTGAAAATCAGGCTCAAGACCTAAAAAATAGGTTCTATGACAGAGGGTATAGCCATAGGATGATTAAGAGAGCATACCATAGGGCTAAACATTCATCCCGTCAGAATCTTCTCTATGGTTCTCAATCTACCAAAGATAGTGACTTGGTGAGATTTATAACTAAATTTCACTCACAAGCCCCTGCAATGAGAGAAGCCCTTTGTAAAGCATGGCCAATCCTGAAGGCAGACCCAATAATATCAAAATTTATACCTGAAACACCAGCCATTGTATTTAGACAGTCTAAGAACCTGCGTGATCGGCTTGTTAGAAGCCACTTTGTGGGTGAGTCTGCAGGGACATTCTTGGATGGTGCAATAAGGAAAAGTGGATGTGTTCCGTGTGGACGCTGCGTGGCTTGTCCCAATGTGGTATGCTGTAATGATTTCTTTGATTCTAGCGGTTCAGCGAATTATAAAATAAAAAAATATATCACGTGTCTATCAAAAAATGTTGTGTACTATGCCACATGCCCATGTGAGTTAATTTATGTTGGCCTTACGACGCGCCAGCTTAAGGTACGTGTAAGAGAACACGTCTTGGGCATAATTGCAGCGGCGGACCACACGGACACATCCACATTGAAAACGATTCCACGTAATTTTAAATTACACCATCAGAGCAACGGTAACCTCCTAAGGGTGAGAGGAATCGATTTCATTGAAGTAGGAATTCGGGGTGGACAGACGTTGCAACGCCTGGCCCAATTAGAGTCCAGGTGGATATGGACCTTGAATACCGTTCATCCGGCAGGGCTGAATGAAAATTTAAGCTTTGCGCCATTTTTGTGATCACCAGTTAAATATATGAGCTTAGATCTTTTGCCCACATCCCATATATGCATGTTTTTGCTATTTGTTGTTTTTATCTTTTTTAATTCATTTTTATTCTTTGCAAGGTCCTCTGGTCCTGTGGCATTCATCTTTAATATATCGGTATACAGCTGTCTGCTCTCTAGGATTTCTTCTTTGACGTAGTGACATGAATAGAGATGAGCGTTGTTCTACTCGAACTGTTCGCCAATCTCAAATTCGAGCTGTTTTGGGCGGTGTTCGAGCCGGTCGGCGAACACGAACAATTTGAGAAAAATTCGGCTGTTCGAGGTTATGTTCGATAACTGTTCGTGCACCAAAATCATAACTGGATTTTTTCTCAGTAAAGATGAAAATTAATGTTAATACGCAGTTTGAGTGTACAGCGGGGCGGGGGGAGGGGCAGGGGATGGATCTCTGCAGGAACAATGAAGATCTCCATTTTTTTTTCTCTTTCCCGCATTTGCAGTGGGGAGGTGCAATCTGTCAGCCTATCAGCAGCGCACACACGGAGCGAAGTGCTTTTTTTCACACAAGCAAGGGCATGTGTGATTGGCAGTGTATGTCACATGTCCTTGCCCTATAAGACCAAGCCATTTTCCCCGTCGCCACCATTTTCTCACTGCTGCAGCTGCGTGTTAGACGGCACCGCTGTTGCTGTGTGCGCTATACCTTGTTAATTTCAAGCCAATTTTCGCACAAATATACAGATAGCTTGGGAGTAGGGAATAGTTGTGATTGCAGTCCTTTTAAGGACTAGGTTACAGCATTACCTACAACTTTTATCAGGCAGGTCTGTGCTCTTAAATAGATAGATTGTGGGAGTAAAGACTAATTGTAATTGGAGTCCTTTTCAGGACTAGGTTACATCAGTTCCTATCAGTTTTTGCCAGGCAGGTCTGTGCCAGTGCTGTGCAAGTTTTTTTCACAGCATTTGGCTGAATCTAGCAAAGCTAATCCTTTTTGGCCTATTGCAGAGTGTGTTAGTCAGTGGAGTAGCCTATCTGTGTTGCAAGATATACCACCTGTGTATAGAATACCAATTTTTTTACTGCACCTAGTGAAGTAAAATCTTTTGGGCATAGCATCATTCTATTAGTCCATCTATACTGACCTCCATCAGGTTGCAAACTGAATATAATTTTTTTCTGCATCTAGCTCTGAAAAAATATTTGGGCTTCTAGCAGTGTGTGGGACTTGGTCTATTAGTCCATCTATACTGACCTCCATCAGGTTGCAAATTAAAAATAATTTTTTTCTTCATTTAGCTCTGAAAAAATATTTGGGCTTCTAGCAGTGTGTGGGACTTGTTCTATTAGTCCTTCTATACTGACCTCCAGCAGGTTGCAAATTGAATATAATTTTTTTCTGCATCTAGCTCTGAAAAAATATTTGGGCTTCTAGCGGTGTGTGGGACTTGGTCTATTAGTCCATCTATACTGACCTCCATCAGGTTGCAAATTAAAAAGAATTTTTTTCTGCATCTAGCTCTGAAAAAATATTTGGGCTTCTAGCGGTGTGTGGGACTTGGTCTATTAGTCCATCTATACTGACCTCCATCAGGTTGCAAATTAAAAATAATTTTTTTCTGCATCTAGCTCTGAAAAAATATTTGGGCTTCTAGCAGTGTGTGGGACTTGGTCTATTAGTCCATCTATACTGACCTCCATCAGGTTGCAAATTGAATAAAAACATTTTCTGCATCTAGCTCTGAAAAAATATTTGGGCTTCTAGCGGTGTGTGGGTCTTGGTCTATTAGTCCATCTATACTGACCTCCATCAGGTTGCAAATTAAAAATAATTTTTTTCTGCATCTAACCCAGCCAATAGTTTTGGCCTAATACCACAGTTTGGCCACTCAGCTCTGCTCGGTTACCATCCATTGTTTTTTTGTGCAAACAACTAGAGATGAGCGGTGTTCGACTAGAACTGTTCGCCAATCTCAAATTCGAGCTGTTTTGGGCGGTGTTCGAGTTGTTCGACGAACCCGAACGATTTGCAAAAAATTCGGCTGTTCGAGGTTATGTTCGATAACTGTTCGTGCACCAAAAGCGTGTCCTGCATGTCTGGCGCTATTTAGAGCACCAATCATGCAGGGATTGTCTGCCACTCACTGTAATGCCACAGCCATGGTGGTTGTGGCATTACAGTGATTGCCCAAATCGATGGGAACAGTGCCAACAGTGAAACATGAAAAGCCGGCAATTCAGCAGCGGCATACACCTGTACCCGACAATTTAGAACCGAAAGAATAGAGCTTCACACATAGATTAGATAGATATAAACATGTCAGCCACATATATACGAAGTACAGTGAAAGTGCTGCTTACTGTACTTGTCATTTAGCGTAAAGGATTTATCAAAAAAAATAATAGTGTTTTCATGCACCGTCTCTTTAAAAAAGCCGGCCGGCAATTCAGCAGCGGTACCCGACAATTTAGAATAGAAGGAATAGAGAATCACACATAGATTAGATAGATAGAAACATGTCAGTCACATATATAAGAAGTGCAGTGACAGTGTTGATTACTGTACTTGTCATTTAGTGTAAAGGATTTATTTAAAAAAATAATAGTGTTTTCATGCACTGTCTCTTTAATAAAGCCGGCCGGCAATTCAGCAGCGGTACCCGACAATTTATAACAGACAGAATAGAGCATCATACATAGATTAGATAGATAGAAACATGTCAGCCACATATATACGAAGTACAGTGAAAGTGCTGCTTACTGTACTTGTCATTTAGCGTAAAGGATTTATCAAAAAAAATAATAGTGTTTTCATGCACCGTCTCTTTAAAAAAGCCGGCCGGCAATTCAGCAGCGGTACCCGACAATTTAGAATAGAAAGAATAGAGAATCACACATAGATTAGATAGATAGAAATATGTCAGTCACATATATATGAAGTACAGTGACAGTGCTGCTTACTGTACTTGTCATTTAGCGTAAAGGATTTATCAAAAAAAATAATAGTGTTTTCATGCACCGTCTCTTTAAAAAAGCCGGCCGGCAATTCAGCAGCGGTACCCGACAATTTATAACAGACAGAATAGAGCTTCACACATAGATTAGATAGATAGAAACATGTCAGTCACATATATATGAAGTACAGTGATAGTGTTGGTTACTGTACTTGTCATTTAGTATTAAAATAAAGGATTTATTATTAAAAAAATTGGCGTGGGGTTCCCCTTAATTTTAGGCTCTAGCGGAGGTTAAGCAGACGGCTGGGGCAGATGTTTGAAGCCTGGGAAGGGGGTAATACCCACGGAGCTTCCCAGGCTACTAATATCAGCCCCCAGCTGAATACATAGCCTTTACTAGCTATTAAAATGGGGGACCCCCCAAAAAAAATGACGTGGGGTCCCCCCTAATTTAATAGCTAGCAAAGGCTAGGCAGACAGCTGGGGGCTGATATTAATAGACCAGGAAGGGAGCCATGAATATTGGCCCCCTCCCAGGCTAGAAACACCAGCCGTCAGCTGCCCCAGAAATGGCGCATTCATAGGATGCGCCAATTCTGGCACTTAGCCTCGCTCTTCCACGCTGCCCTGGTGCGGTGGCAGGGGGTAATAGGGTTGGGGTTGATGTCAGCTTATAATGCCAGCTGACATCAAGCCCAGGTTAGTAATGGAGAGGCGTCTATAAGACACCCCCACTACTAACCCCATAGTCAAAGTTAAAAAAAACACAAACACCCAGAATAAAGTCCTTTAATTGAAATAAAGACACAATCCTTTATTGTTCTAAATTAAACCATACTTACCGTCACGCCCATTCCAGCTGAAGCCAACGATCTCCTGCAATAAAAGAAAAATAATAAAGCAACCTCATCCTTACCTTTCCATGGTTCCCACGACAGCTTCAGCTCTGCTACATCGAGATGACAGGCTGGACCGCAGCAGAACGCTGCCATCCAGCCTGTCATCCCGCGGACACTGAGAAGCGCAGGCATGCTTGCGCTCCTCAGTGTCTGACTGTGACGGCATCCAGATGAGCCGACAATGAACTCGGCTCACCTCATGTACGTCACTGACAGCGTGGGAAAATTCTCACGCTGAAGCGGTGAGTGCAGGAGAATTCTCCCACGCTGTCAGTGACGTGCATAAGGTGAGCTCATGTCCAATGAACTCAGCTCACCTCCTGCACATCACTGACAGCGTGGGAGAATTCTCCTGCACTCAGCGCTTCAGCGTTAGAATTCTCCCACGCTGAAGCGCTGAGTGCAGGAGAATTTTCCCACGCTGTCAGTGACGTGCATGAGGTGAGCCGAGTTCATTGGACATTAACTCAGCTCATCTGGATGCCCTCACAGAGAGACACTGTGGAGCGCAAGCAAGCCTGCGCTTCTCAGTGTCTGCGGGATGACAGGCTGGATGGCAGCGTTCTGCTGCGGTCCAGCCTGTCATCTCGATGTAGCAGAGCTGAAGCTGTCATGGGAACCATGGAAAGGTAAGGATGATGTTGCTTTATTATTTTTCTTTTATTTCAGGAGATCGTTGGCTTCAGCTGGAATGGTCGTGATGGTAAGTATGGTTTAATTTAGAACAATAAAGAATTGTGTGTTTATTTCAATTAAAGGACTTTTTTCTGGGTGTTGTGTTTTTTTTAAATACTTTACTAGAAATTCATGGTGGTCATGTCTAATATTGGCGTGACCCCATGAATTTCGGGCTTAGGGCCAGCTGATAATGCCAAGCTGGCCCTAACCCCTTTATTACCCAGTGAGCCACCGCATCAGGGCCCTGGATGAGTTGGGTACAGCGCCAGAAGATGGCGCTTCTATGAACGCGCCATTTTCCGGGGTGGCTGCGGACTGCAATTTGCAGCGGGGGTGGCCCAGAAAGCTTGGGCCTCCCTGCACTGCGGATTCCAGCCCCCAGCTGCCTAGTTGTACCTGGCTGGACACAAAAACAGGGCGAAGCCCCACGTCAATTTTCTTTAAATTATTTCATGAAATAATTAAGAAAAAAAGGGCTTCCCTATATTGTTGTGTCCGGCCAGGTACAAATAGGCAGCTGGTGGTTGGGGGCAGCCCGTTCCTGCCTGCTGTACCTGGCTGGACACAAATATAGTGCGAAGCCCCACGTCAATTTTTTTTAAATTATTTCATGAATTTCCTGAAATAATTTAAAAAAATTGAAGTGGGGCTTCGCACTATATTTGTGTCCAGCCAGGTACAGCAGGCAGGAACGGGCTGCCCCCATCCACCAGCTGCCTATTTGTACCTGGCCGGACACAACAATATAGGGAAGCCCTTTTTTTCTTAATTATTTCATGAATTTCATGAAATAATTAAAAAAAATTGAAGTGGGGCTTCGCACTATATTTGTGTCCAGCCAGGTACAGCAGGCAGGAACGGGCTGCCCCCATCCACCAGCTGCCTATTTGTACCTGGCCGGACACAACAATATAGGGAAGGCCTTTTTTTCTTAATTATTTCATGAATTTCATGAAATAATTAAAAAAAAAGTACGTGGGGCTTCGCCCTATTTTTGTGTCCAGCCAGGTACAACTAGGCAGCTGGGGGCTGGAATCTGCAGCGCAGGGAGGCCCAAGCTTTCTGGGCCCCCCCCCACTACAAATTGCAGTCCGCAGCCACCCCGGAAAATGGCGCGTTCATAGAAGCGCCATCTTCTGGCGCTGTACCCAACTCATCCAGGGCCCTGGTGCGGTGGCTCACTGGGTAATAAAGGGGTTAGGGCCAGCTTGGTATTATCAGCTGGCCCCAAGCCCAAAATTCATGGGGTCACGCCAGTATTAGACATGACCGCCATGAATTTCTAGTAAAGTATTTAAAAAAAACACAACACCCAGAATAAAGTCCTTTAATTGAAATAAAGACACAATTCTATATTGTTCTAAATTAAACCATACTTACCATCACACCCATTCCAGCTGAAGCCAACGATCTCCTGCAATAAAAGAAAAATAATAAACCAACCTCATCCTTACCTTTCCATGGTTCCCACGACAGCTTCAGCTCTGCTACATCGAGATGACTGGCTGGACCGCAGCAGAACGCTGCCATCCAGTCTGTCATCCCGCAGACACTGAGAAGCGCAGGCATGCTTGCGCTCCTCACTGTCTCGCTGTGACGGCATCCAGATGAGCCGAGGTCATGTCCAATGAACTCGGCTCACCTCATGCACGTCACTGACAGCGTGGGAAAATTCTCACGCTGAAGTGCTGAGTGCAGGAGAATTCTCCCACGCTGTCAGTGATGTGAATGAGGTGAGCTCATGTCCAATGAACTCAGCTCACCTCCTGCACGTCACTGACAGCGTGGGAAAATTCTCCTGCAATCAGCGCTTCAGCGTGAGAATTTTCCCACGCTGTCAGTGACGTGCATGAGGTGAGCCGAGTTCATTGGACATAAACTCGGCTCATCTGGATGTCGTCACAGAGAGACGCTGAGCAGCGCAAGCAAGCCTGCGCTTCTCAGTGTCTGCGGGATGACAGGCTGGATGGCAGCGTTCTGCTGCGGTCCAGCCTGTCATCTCGATGTAGCAGAGCTGAAGCTGTCGTGGGAACCATGGAAAGGTAAGGATGAGGTTGCTTTATTATTTTTCTTTTATTGCAGGAGATCGTTGGCTTCAGCTGGAATGGGCGTGATGGTAAGTATGGTTTAATTTAGAACAATAAAGGATTGTGTCTTTATTTCAATTAAAGGACTTTATTCTGGGTGTTTGTGTTTTTTTTAACTTTGACTATGGGGTTAGTAATGTGGGTGTCTTATAGACGCCTCTCCATTACTAACCTGGGCTTGATGTCAGCTGGCATTATAAGCTGACATCAACCCCAACCCTATTACCCCCTGCCACCGCACCAGGGCAGCGTGGAAGAGCGAGGCTAAGTGCCAGAATTGGCGCATCCTATGAATGCGCCATTTCTGGGGCGGCTGACGGCTGGTGTTTCTAGCCTGGGAGGGGGCCAATATTCATGGCTCCCTTCCTGGGCTATTAATATCAGCCCCCAGCTGTCTGCCTAGCCTTTGCTAGCTATTAAATTAGGGGGTCCCCACGTCATTTTTTTTGGGGGGTCCCCCATTTTAATAGCTAGTAAAGGCTATGTATTCAGCTGGGGGCTGATATTAGTAGCCTGGGAAGCTCCGTGGGTATTACCCCCTTCCCAGGCTTCAAACATCTGCCCCAGCCGTCTGCTTAACCTCCGCTAGAGCCTAAAATTAAGGGGAACCCCACGCCAATTTTTTTAATAATAAATCCTTTATTTTAATACTAAATGACAAGTACAGTAACCAACACTATCACTGTACTTCATATATATGTGACTGACATGTTTCTATCTAGCTAATCTATGTGTGATGCTCTATCTTTCTGTTCTAAATTGTCGGGTACCGCTGCTGAATTGCCGGCCGGCTTTTTTAAAGAGACAGTGCATGAAAACACTATTATTTTTTTAAATAAATCCTTTACACTAAATGACAA
Source organism: Phyllobates terribilis (assembly GCF_046119375.1). Classification (NCBI taxonomy): domain Eukaryota; kingdom Metazoa; phylum Chordata; class Amphibia; order Anura; family Dendrobatidae; genus Phyllobates; species Phyllobates terribilis. The sequence continues at coordinate 293,257,224 of NW_027362769.1, forward strand.
GTACAGTAAGCAACACTATCACTGTACTTATTATATATGTGACTGACATGTTTCTATCTATCTAATCTATGTGTGAAGCTCTATTCTTTCTGTTCTAAATTGTCAGGTACAGATGCTGAATTGCCGGCCGGCTTTTTTAAAGAGACGGTGCATGAAAACACTAATATTTTTTTTAATAAATCCTTTACACTAAATGACAAGTGCAGTAACCAACACTGTCACTGTGCTTCTTATATGTGTGACTGACATGTTTCTATCTATCTAATCTATGTGTGATGCTCTATTCCTTCTTGTCTAAATTGTCGGGTACCGGTGTATGCCGCTGCTGAATTTGCCGGCCGGCTTTTTTAAAGAGAGTGTCTTCTGAGCAGTTTGTCAGCTTTTGGACACCTTTGCAGGTGTTTTCTATGTGTTTCTATGTGTTTTTGTTTGCCTGCCATTGGTTTTAACGGTGTTCGACGGTGTTCTAAGGTGTTCGACGAACAGTTCGACGAACAGTTCCTCGAACATCCCGGTGTTCGACGAACCGAACCGAACCCGAACACTACGGGGGTGGCTCAACACTACAAACAACTCCAGAGTTGTGAATTAGTTAACCACCAAAATGAGTGGAAAAAGGCCTGCTGCTGGTGGAAAGGGGAATAGGCGTGTTGGGAAGGGGAAAAAAGGTTGTGTCCGTGGGGTAGGTGCAGAAGAAAGACCATCTTCCAGCCAAACTAAAATGTCTACTTCTTTTAGCGGACAATGTGATAAGATCCCTTTCTTACGGCCACGCCAATCGCTACAAATTCCAGATGAGGCACAAAAACAGCAGGTGCTTCAACGGATATCAAGTGCTCCTTTAAGTGGGCTCTCCTCCACATCAACTTCAACATCACAAATACTCCAGTCCTCAAAGGTGTCACCCAAATCGCACTTGCTTCCTCACAGCTCCCAAATCTCCAGCTGCCCGTCTGAGTATGAGGTAGAACAGATGGTTGAGTCTGCAGAGCTGTTTACTCATACTATAGCCTGGGAATCAGAGGTCGACTCCAGCGCTTCTGTGAATCCAGACGAGGAAATGATCTGCACTGATGCCCAGAATCTTTATGAGTCGGATCCAGGACCAGACGCAGAAGGTTCTGACCATAATGTAGACCCTCATTCCCAAACTGTAACTCCTGTTGGTGGAGACAATGAGGAAGACGATGATAAGAATCAAATACCTGATTGGAGCGACAACTTTAGTTTTTTGTCAGGGCAGGAACAGGTTGGCTCTGAGGACGACGGGGGTGATAACGCACAGGGTGATGATGATGAGGTCGGAGATCCCACTTACTGTCAACCCACAGTCAGCCAAGAGATGAGGTCAGCAGAGGAGGTGGAGGAAGATGCTAGTGACGACGAGGTCAGGTTGCACCTTCCTGGACAGAGACGTAGTACTGGAAGCACGTCAACAACTGCATCCTCAAACACAACTCTGCCTCTCACCACAAGTCGTGGTGGCTCTTCAGGTCGCATGGGTGCTAAGCCTTGCATAGCCTGGGCATTTTTTCAGATCGATAAAGATGACCCAACTCGTGTTATCTGTAACATTTGTCAGCAAAAGCTAAGTAGAGGCCAAAAAATACATAGTTTGAGTACTTCATGCATGAACAGGCACATGGACATGAAGCATAAGTTGCAGTGGGAAGCTCAGAATGCTACAATGCGGTCTAGCCGGCCGGGCCAACCACCGTCTGCCATATCTTGTGCATCCGCGGCCTCTTCATCCTCTGTGACTGGGGGGACAGCAGTCACACCTGTTTTGGGGCGCAGACCTGCCACCTCTTTACCCGCAACAGCCAGCGTGATTGGCAGGTCATCATTTTCTTTGGAGGTGGTAACACCAGCTGGTCTTGAGCGCTGTCCGACATCGATAGCACCACCTTTGGATCAAGGCAACCTAACATGTCCGCCTGCATCTTCCTCACAGACCGGCAGTTTGCCGGGTACACCCTTATCAACCCCGTCTAAGCACAATAGCCAGCCCTCGGTCCCTCAGATGTGGACAAGTAAAAGACCATTTCCTCCTAGCCATGAGAAAGCTAAGAGGTTGAATTTCACCATCTGCAAGCTCTTGGCTACAGAAATGCTGCCTTTCCGCCTGGTGGACACAGAGGATTTTCGAGACCTTATGTCCGTCGCAGTGCCCCAGTACCAGATGCCCAGTCGGCACTACTTCTCAAAGAAAGGTGTGCCTGCGCTCCACCAGCATGTCGCACACAACATCACCGCTTCTTTGAGAAACTCTGTGTGTGACAGGGTGCATTTCACCACAGACACTTGGACGAGTAGGCATGGACAGGGGCGTTACATGTCGCTGACTGGGCACTGGGTAACTATGGTGACAGCAGGACAAGGGGCTGCTGTCCAAGTCTTGCCGTCCCCACGAGTTGTGCGTCAATCCTCTTTATGTCATTTTTCCTCCACTGCTTCTGCCTCCTCAACCTCCTCTCGGTCTTCCACCTGCACCCAAAGCCTGTCTGGTCATGCCACAAGCTTTCTAACTGCGCAGAAGGGATCCTGCACACCTCCTTACTATGCTGGCAGCAGGGCTCAACGTCATCAGGCAGTTTTTACATTGAAATGTCTGGGAAATGTGAGTCACACAGCTGAGGAGTTGTGGTCAGCTCTGGAGAACCAATTTCATGAATGGTTGTCTCCACTGGACCTGAAACCAGGGAAGTCCGTGTGCGACAATGCTGCAAACCTGGGTGCGGCCCTTCGCCGGGGCAATGTCACACACGTGCCTTGTATGGCTCACGTGTTGAACCTGGTTGTCCAGCAATTTTTAGCCCACTATCCCAGACTAGATGGCCTTCTGCAGAGGGCACGGTCGCTGTGTGCTCCCTTCCGCCGTTCGCATCCCGCAGCTCAGCGACTTACATCTCTACAGAAGTCGTTGGGCCTGCCACTTCACCGGCTAAAATGCGATGTGCCTACCCGGTGGAATTCAACTCTGCACATGTTGCAGCGACTGTGGCAGCACCGACAAGCCCTGGTGCAATACGTTCTGACGTATAGCCTGGGCCAACGAGATTCAGAGGTGGGGCAAATCACGCTGGAGGAGTGGTCTCAGATCAGGGACCTATGCACCCTTCTGCACAGTTTTGAAATGGCGACGAAGATGTTTAGTGCTGACGATGCCATTATCAGCATGACTATTCCGGTGATTTACATGCTGGAGCACATGTTAAACAGAATTCGGAGTCAGGTGGTGGCACAAGAGGAGGTGGAGGAAGTAGAGGAGGAGGAGTTGTATGCGGAAGGGCTAACATCTGCAAGGTCCAGACGGTCGGCAGCACCAGGGCGGCAGGCATGTGAGGGTGGGGGAGATGATTTTACCAGGGCGCATGGTAGCAGCCAAACTAGTGAGGAAGGTGCAGGAGCCCAGGAAGAAGTGGAGGACGAACTGATGGAAGACTCATCAGATGAGGGAGACCTTGATCACATTTCTGTTGTGCGAGGTTGGGGGGAGAGGACAGAGGAAGGAAGCATGATTGTTACCTCGCCACCAACACAACAGGGACTTGGTGCTCCTGGATGCGCAACACACATGAGTGCCTTCTTGCTGCACTACCTGCAACATGACCCTCGAATTGTGAGAATTAGAAATAATCCTGACTACTGGGTTGCCACACTGTTAGATCCCCGGTACAAAAGTAAATTTGCAGAAATTATTCCTGCCATAGAAAGGGATGCACGCATGCAGGAGTATCAGCAGAGACTGTTGCAGAATCTTACATGTGCTTTTCCACAAAATACCAGTGGTGTACGTAGTGAATCTCACAGTTCCAACTTGCCAACCGTGGTCTGTATGGAATTGTTCAATAAAGGGCCCAAAATTAAGATAACATAGATGGGAGAGGTCTCTATGAATAGGAATTCCTAAGTATTTGATACCCTGTGAGGGCCAGGCAAAGGGAAAGTTGGACTGGATGGAATCCTATATGGATTTAGGGAGGGAGACATCGAGGGCCTCAGACTTCGCTGCATTGATTTTAAAATTTTACCATGTAACAAAGTGATCTATTTCAGCCATAACAGCAGGGATGGATATATCTGATTGAGTGATATATACTAGGACATCATCAGCAAATAGAGAGCACTTGTACTCGGTGCCTCCCACCTCAATCCACCTAATATTGGGGTTATGGCGAATTGATGAGAGCAGGTGCTCCGTCACTAGGATGTATAAGAGAGGGGACAGAGGACATCCCTGCCTTGTCCCATTGGTGATTGTGAAAGGTGATGAAAATGTTCTGACGCACCCCCTGGGCCTTGGGACACCCGGAGCCGGACCCTTTTTGGTGGATGCTGGTGGTTGTAGTCTTCGTGGCGGCGATCCGGTTCCGTGGCTCAGGGCGGTCAAACCAGTGGCGGAACTATTTATGTGGTTTTGATGTTTAAATGTCCGACTACGCCACCCGTGGATTGCGGTCAGTGTGAACCGCCGCTACAGGGCAGACCGCTAAGGCTGGTGTTGTGGGTGCAGCAGAGCGTAGCATAACTCCCCACGGGAGGAGTATAGCCTCAGGGCAGTGTATGCGGAGGATGGGGGTGATGGTGCAGGGCAGCAGCAGTAACGACACGGAGTCAGTGATGCAGTTCAGGGCCTTTACTCACAGTTCTTATTATCCAGACCACGTCTGCAGGTAACGGCTGCCCACGTCGTACTGTGCTCACCAGGTGAGGGGCTCAGACAACTCCCAGATAACTTTGGAGCGCTTCACAGGACCCCCTTTGTGTGTCCTTTGTCTGGCCTTTCTTACCAACACTTCTGTCCGGCTGCCTCGGGCCTCCTCTTGGTAAACTTGGCGCCAGTTTCCCTGACCCTATGTGGTGCCTTCCTAGCGGGTGGAGCAAGGGGCTGCGCCACATAAAATGTCAGAGCCTCCGGTTTCTAGCTGAGGGTCGTTTCCTGCCTACACTAGTTCGGGTACCGGTCTCCCCCTTTGGCCTGACCCCTCCACGCAGGTGGATTCGGGCGTGCGGTGGCGACTCGCCCGTCCGCACCCCTGGGATCCCTTCATTCCTCGTTCCTGGAGCCTTCTCCGCTCCTCTTCCTTCCTTCTCCCTCTTGCAGGCCTGGGCCTCTGTTACTAGGCCCGCCTCCGGAGCAGAGCTCATGCAGAGCCCCTGCTCCCTGCCACTTCTGCTCAGACTTCTCTGCACTGAACTAAGATGGTGCCCACCTTTTATACTCCCTTCTCAATGCACCCAGGAACTGCTTCCTCCCTGCTCCTGCACTGCAGGGTTCCCCTTCCTCAGTGTTCCCTCCCCCCACTCCAGCCAGGGACAGGGACTGTCGTGCCCATCTCAGGGGCATATTGGTCGCCCTGCCCCACGGCAATGTGGTGTAATGCATGCAGGTGTCGGGTCCTGATCCACACTCCATCCTTATCTGAGAGTGAGATATCACACCTCTGGGTGAGGTGCAATACGTCTGTAGCAACCGAGCCCTCGGTGCTACAGTTCCATTTATCTTCAGCCTAGGTGACGTATTGCGATACAGGGCCGTGATTTTGGCTATAAAAGGGTCCCCTAGACCCCTACCCCAAGCTTTTTAAGAGAATCATATATGGCGTGCCAGGAGACTCTATGGAATGCTTTCTCAGCATCCAACGAGAGTATCTACTTACAAATTTTTAACTGCATCTAGCCCAGGAAATACTTTGTGCCTAGTAGCAGTGTCTGCTAGTCAGCGGATTATCCCGGCTGTTAAGCAAGCTACACCACCTGTAGTTTGGACACTTAATTTTTTCAAAGGAAATGCTTCGGGACCACGGGATACTTAGTGAAGAGCATCAGGAGGCACCCCAAGGCATAGGGGCTGGGACTGGCATTAGGATGCCTTGCGGTGGACAGCCGAGCTCGATCCTTATAAAAGCTTTTTAACTGCAGCAGCTTTAGTGGACGCTACTGGAGCTGGAATTACGCGGCTGCTGGCATGAGACTTGCCCTCCAATAGATCCTTGTAAATGGATTTAAAGTGTATTCATTCAAATTAGAGGGACAATTTAAATTAAAAAGCTTAGAGCTGCCTCCAATACAGGGGGGCTCTCTCGACCCACCAGCGGACAGGCACCAGTATTGGGAGAGGGGGGCTGGCCGTCAGGGTTCACCGCGGCTCTGGCACAAACCCGGCGACACGGAGGTGGCACGGGCAGGAGCGGACTGGCCGTCTCGGCTTCTCATTTTTTGGATTTTAGAAGGGCATGACATGCCTATATCTGTGTCTCCCCCTCCTTTTACTCCTCCACCTCTTTTCTTTTCTCATGACTATATATACTTGTCACTTTTCCATGTGTTAGTTGTGTCTTCTGAGCAGTTTGTCAGCTTTTGGACACCTTTGAAGGTGTTTTCTATGTGTTTCTATGTGTTTTTGTTTGCCTGCCATTGGTTTTAACGGTGTTCGAAGGTGTTCGACGAACAGTTCGACGAACAGTTCGGCGAACACACGGGTGTTCGACGAACCGAACCGAACTCGAACACTACGGGGGTGGCTCAACACTAGACATGAACCATTCCAATTTTTGACATACAGCAAGATTATATACCCCTGTGTGAAATGACAATTCATCGTATCAAGGAATCATGATGCAGTTTGATATTATGTCATGTATATTTACATATATTTATACATAGATGGATCATGTGTATGTACTAATGCATTCTTGTGTGCTTTTGGTCATTATTAGTGTTGAGCCACCCCCATAGTGTTCGGGTTCGGTTCGGTTCGTCGAACACCGGGATGTTCGTGAAACTGTTCGTCAAACACCTTAGAACACCGTCGAACACCGTTAAAACCAATGGCAGGCAAACACAAACACATAGAAACACATAGAAAACACCTTCAAAGGTGTCCAAAAGCTGACAAACTGCTCAGAAGACATTCTCTTTAAAAAAGCCGGCCGGCAATTCAGCAGCGGCATACACCGGTACCCGACAATTTAGACAAGAAGGAATAGAGCATCACACATAGATTAGATAGCTAGAAACATGGCAGTCACATATATAAGAAGTACAGTGACAGTGTTGCTTACTGTACTTGTCATTTAGTGTTAAAGGATTTATTAAAAAAAATAATAGTGTTTTCATGCACCGTCTCTTTAAAAAAGCCGACCGGCAATTCAGCATCTGTACCCGACAATTTATAACAGAAAGAATAGAGCATCACACATAGATTAGATAAATAGAAACATGTCAGTCACATATATAAGAAGTACAGTGATAGTGTTGATTAATGTACTTGTCATTTAGTGTTAAAATAAAGGATTCATTAACAAAAAAATTGGCGTGGGATTCCCCGTAATTTTAGTCTCTAGCGGAGGTTAAGCAGACGGCTGGGGCAGATGTTTGAAGCCTGGGAAGAGGGTAATACCCACGGAGCTTCCCAGGCTACTAATATCAGCCCCCAGCTGAATACCTAGCCTTTACTAGCGATTAAAATGGGGGACCCCCAAAAAAATGACGTGGGGTCCCCCCTATTTTAATAGCTAGCAAAGGCTAGGCAGACAGCTGGGGGCTGATATTATTAGCCCAGGAAGGGTGCCATGAATATTGGCCCCCTCCCAGGCTAGAAACACCAGCCATCAGTCGCCCCAGAAATGGCGCATCCATAGGATGCGCCAATTCTGGCACTTAGCCTCGCTCTTCCCACTGCCATGTAGCGGTGGCAGTGGGGTAATAGGGCTCGGGTTCATGTCAGCTTATAATGCCAGCTGACATCAAGCCCAGGTTAGTAATGGAGAGGCGTCTATAAGACACCCCCATTACTAACCTCATAGTCAAAGTTAAAAAAAACACAAACACCCAGAATAAAGTCCTTTAATTGAAATTAACACACATTTCTTTATTGTTCTAAATTAAACCATACATACCATCACGCCCATTCCAGCTGAAGCCAACGATCTCCTGCAATAAAAGTAAAATAATAAAGCAACATCATCCTTACCTTTCCATGGTTCCCACGACAGATTCAGCTCTGCTACATTGACATGACAGGCTGGACCGCAGCAGAGCGCTGCCATCCAGCTTGCCATCCTTCTTAGACACTGCAGAGCGCAGGCATGCTTGCGCTCTGCAGTGTCTCTGAAAGGTGGCATGCTGGATGGCAGCGCTCAGCTGCCATCCAGCCTGTCATCTCAATGCCATCCCAGCGTGGGAGAATTCTCCTGCTGAAGCACTGAGCGCTGAGAATTTTCCCACGCTGTCAGTGACGTGCATGAGGTGAGCTGAGTTCATTGGACATGACCTCGGCTCATCTTTATGCCGTCACAGCCAGACACTGAGGAGCGCAAGCATGCCTGCGCTTCTCAGTGTCTGCGGCATGGCAAGCTGGATGGCAGCGTTCTGCTGCGGTCCAGCCTGTCATGTCAATGTAGCAGAGCTGAAGCTGTCGTGGGAACCATGGAAAGGTAAGGATGATGTTGCTTTATTATTTTACTGTTATTGCAGGAGATCGTTGGCTTCAGCTGGAATGGGTGGGATGGTAAGTATGGTTTAATTTAGAACAATAAAGAATTGTGTGTTTATTTCAATTAAAGGACTTTAATCTGGGTGTTTGTGTTTTTTTTTAACTTTGACTATGGGGTTAGTAATGGGGGTGTCTTATAGACGCCTCTCCATTACTAACCTGGGCTTGATGTTGGCATTATAAGCTGACATCAACCCCAAACCTATTACATCACTGCCACCGCTACAGGGCAGTGGGAAGAGCGAGGCTAAGTGCCAGAATTGGCGCATCCTATGGATGCGCCATTTCTGGCGCGACTGACGGCTGGTGTTTCTAGCCTGGGAGGGGGCCAATATTCATGGCACCCTTCCTTGGCTATTAATATCAGCCCCCAGCTGTCTGCCTAGCCTTTGCTAGCTATTAAAATAGGGGGGACCCCACGTCATTTTTTTGGGGGTCCCCCATTTTAATAGCTAGTAAAAGCTAGGTATTCAGCTGGGGGCTGATATTAGTAGCCTGGGAAGCTCCGTGGGTATTACCCCCTTCCCAGGCTTCAAACATCTGCCCCAGCCGTCTGCTTAACTTCTGCTAGAGACTAAAATTACGGGGGGAACCCCACACCAATTTTTTTTTTAATAAATCCTTTATTTTAACACTAAATGACAAGTTCAGTAATCAACACTATCACTGTACTTCTTATATATGTCACTGACATGTTTCAATGTATCTAATCTATGTGTGATGCTTTATTCTTTCTGTTATAAATTGTCGGGTACCGATGCTGAATTGCTGGCCGGCTTTTTTAAAGAGACGGTGCATGAAAACACTATTATTTTTTCTAATAAATCCTTTAACACTAAATGACAAGTACAGTAACCAACACTGTCACTGTACTTCTTATATATGTGACAGACATGTTTCTATCTATCTAATCTATGTGTGATGCTCTATTCTTTCTGTTCTAAATTGTCGGGTACCGGTGTATGCCGCTGCTGAATTGCCGGCTTTTCATGTTTCACTGTGAGCACTGTTCCCATCGATTTGGGCAACCACTGCAATGCCACAACCACATGGCTGTGGCATTACAGTGAGTGGCAGACAATCCCTGCATGATTGGTGATCTAAATAGCGCCAGACATGCAGGACACGCTTTTGGTGCATGAATAGTTATCGAACATAACCTCAAACAGCCGAATTTTTTTCGAACACCGCCCAAAACAGCTCGAATTTGAGATTGGCGAACAGTTCTAGTTGAACACCGCTCATCTCTAGTCATAATGATGTACGTGGGTTACATTTGCAAATTTGCATGTATTGCTAGTTATAATGTACTACTTTCTGTGTTCTCTCATGCATCTGGGAGATTTGGATATAGAATGTATATTGTATATGCTTGGTTTGTATATCACTTAGCCCTTTGATGTGATTTTTTTTTTCTTTCTCTGTCCTCTGCACAGCGTTGGGGGGTTTACTTATATTATTGATTGTGGTATAATCCCATGAAGATTCTCATTTTTCTCCCCCTGGTCTGTGCCGATGTTGTGAGTTAATTCAGTTATTGTACACTGTGCGCAGAATTATTAGGCAAGTTGTATTTTACAGGATTATTTTTATTATTGATCAACAACTATGTTCTCACTCAACCCAAAAGACTCATAAACATCTCAGCTTAATATTTTTGGAAGTTGGAGTGGTTTTTTTTAGATTTGGCTATCTTAGGAGGATATCTGTTTGTGCAGAATTATTAGCTAACTTAATAAAAACCAAATATAATCCCATCTCACTTGTTTATTTTCACCAGGTAAACCAATATCAGTGCACAAAATTTAGAAATAAACATTTCTGACATGCAAAAACAAAAACCAAAAAAATTAGTGATCAGTATAGCCACCTTTCTTTATGATGACACTCAACAGCCTTCCATCCATAGATTCTGTCAGTTGCTTGACCTGTTTTCGATCAACATTGCATGCAGCAGCCACCACAGCCTCCCAGACACTGTTCCGAGAGGAGTACTGTTTTCCCTCCCTGTAGATCTCACATTTTATGATGGACCACAGGTTCCCTATGGGGTTCAGATCAGGTGAACAAGGGGGCCATGTCATTATTTTTTCTTCTTTGAGACCTTTACTGGCCAGCCACGCTGTGGAGTAGTTGGATGCATGTGATGGAGCATTGTCCTGCATGAAAATCATGTTTTTCTTGAACGATATCGACTTCTTCCTGTACCACTGCTTGAAGAAGTTGTCTTCCAGAAACTGGCAGTAGGTCTGGGAGTTGATCTTCACTCCATCCTCAACCCAAAAAGCTCCCACATGTTCATCTTTGATGATACCAGCCCATAACAGTACCCTACCTCCACCTTGCTGGCATCTGAGTCGGAGTGGAGCTCTCTGCCCTTTACTGATCCAGCCTCTGGCCCATCCATCTGGCCCATCAAGAGCCACTCTCATTTCATCAGTCCATAAAACCTTTGAAAAATCAGTCTTAAGATATTTCTTGGCCGATTCTTGACATTTTATCTTATGTTTCTTGTTCAAAGGTGGTCGTTTTTCAGCCTTCCTTACCTTGGCCATGTCCCTGAGTATCGCACACCTTGTGCTTTTTGATACTCCAGTAACGTTGCAGCTCTGATATATGGCAAAACTGGTGGCGAATGGCATCTTGGCAGCTTCACGCTTGATTTTCCTCAATTCATGGGCAGTTATTTTGCGCCTTTTTTGGCCAACACGCTTCTTGCGACCCTGTTGGCTAATTGCCATGAAACGCTTGATTGTTCGGTGATCACGCTTCAAAAGTTTGGAAATTTCAAGACTGCTGCATTCCTCTGCAAGACATCTCACAATTTTGGACTTTTCAGAGCCCTTCAAATCTCTCTTCTGACCCATTTTGCCAAAGGAAAGGAAGTTACCTAATAATTAAGCACACCTTATATAGGGTGTTGATGTCATTAGACAGCACCCCTCCTCATTACAGAGATGCACATCACCAGATTTACTTAATTGGTAGTTGGCTCTCAAGGCTATGCAGCTTGGAGTAGGACAACATGTATAAAAAGTATCGAAGTGATCAAAATATGCATTTGCCTAATAATTCTGCACGCGGTGTATATATAGATTGAAGGCTGATATTGATCCTTATATCTATTTTTGGATTGATAATGTTTATATAATATTTTTATGATTTATTTCACATACATACTGGCCTTCTATCACCTACCCCTTTAGCTGTAGCATTTGGATGTTGGTTTTGACCTGTACGCATGTGCGCCATGGTCCTGGCATCTCTGCTGGCTTTCGGCATCTCCCATACTGTCTGACGTGCGGTCATGTGACCTCCCGCCATTCAGTTTGATGCCGACGCCGCTGAGCGTCCCGGTTACCATAACAGTGTGTGCGTCACTTCCGGTACACGTCCAACATCCCCAGTTAGCTTCATTGCGGTACCATGACATCAGACGTCACTTCCGGGGCGGGCATGTACTTGATTAGCCCGCTGTTTGTCACATGACGATTGGACATACCTCCTTTAAATACATGCTTCTGACATTTATTCATTGCCCCTTGACAAAGGCCCACACCGAAACGCGCGTCGGGGTTGTGCTCACAGGATAGGATCCCTCCGAGTACACATCATCTTATAGGTAATATACCTGCATCTTATATGGCTTAGTTTGGTAATAGTCATTATTGTGCATGTACACATGTGCTGGTGTACCCGTGTTTGTGACTTCATTCATGTAATGTATGTGGGCGGAAAACAGATATTGTCAATGTTAAGAGAGAGTGTTATGGTAGCCACATACATGTTTACTTAATATTCCTGTGTGCTCTTTTTCCATATGGCAATTACTGATGATGTTTTTATCTCACACGAACCTGTCAATATCTTAAAATAATAAAGTTTGTCTTGATTTTGTATACTATGGACGTCTCTATCATTATTTAGGCTACTTTGTCGTCTCTCCCCCCATTGTCTTGTATGATGATTTGTTCTCTAGATAGTCCTAGATTTGACAGCCACTAACACCATATAATATTATATATATTAACATGCTTAGAGTTAATTTACAGATATGGCTTATTTCTGTTAGCTTTCTCCTCTCAATAAATATAGTGTATAGTATAACAAAATATACAGTACAGACCAAAAGTTTGGACACACCTTCTCATTTAAAGATTTTTCTGTATTTTCATGACTTTGAAAATTGTACATTCACACTGAAGGCATCAAAACTATGAATTAACACATGTGGAATTATATACTTAGCAAAAAAGTGTGAAACAACTGAAAATATGTCTTATATTCTAGGTTCTTTAAAATAGCCACCTTTTGCTTTGATGACTGCTTTGCACACTCTTGGCATTCTCTTGATGAGAGGTAGTCACCCGAAATGGTTTTCACTTCACAGGTGTGCCCTGTCAGGTTTAATAAGTGGGATTTCTTGCCTTATAAATGGGGTTGGGACCATCAGATGTGTTGTGCCGAAGTCAGGTGGATGCACAGCTGATAGTCCTACTGAATAGACTGTTAGAATTTGTATTATGGCAAGAAAAAAGCAGCTAAGTAAAGAAAAACGAGTGGCCATCATTACTTTAAGAAATGAAGGTCAGTCAGTCCAAAAAATTGGGAAAACTTTGAAAGTGTCCCCAAGTGCAGTTGCAAAAACCATCAAGTGCTACAAAGAAACTGGCTCACATGAGGACCACCCCAGGAAAGGAAAACCAAGAGTCACCTCTGCTTCTGAGGATAAGTTTATCCGAGTCACCAGCCTCAGAAATCGCAGGTTAACAGCAGCTCAGATTAGAGACCAGGTCAATGCCACACAGAGTTCTAGCAGCAGACTCATCTCTTCAACAACTGTTAAGAGGAGACTTTGTGCAGCAGGCCTTCATGGTAAAATAGCTGCTAGGAAACCACTGCTAAGGACAGGCAACAAGCAGAAGAGTCTTGTTTGGGCTAAAGAACACAAGGAATGGATATTAGACCAGTGGAAATCTGTGCTTTGGTCTGATGAGTCCAAATTTGAGATCTTTGGTTCCAACCACCGTGTCTTTGTGCGACGCAGAAAAGGTGAACGGATGGACTCTACATGCCTGGTTCCCACCGTGAAGCATGGAGGAGGAGGTGTGATGGTGTGGGGGTGCTTTGCTGGTGACACTGTTGGGGATTTATTCAAAATTGAAGGCATACTGAACCAGCATGACTACCACAGCATCTTGCAGCGGCATGCTATTCCATCCGGTTTGCGTTTAGTTGGACCATCATTTATTTTTCAACAGGACAATGACCCCAAACACACCTCCAGGCTGTGTAAGGACTATTTGACCAAGAAGGAGAGTGATGGGGTGCTACGCCAGATGACCTGGCCTCCACAGTCACCAGACCTGAACCCAATCGAGATGGTTTGGGGTGAGCTGGACAGCAGAGTGAAGGCAAAAGGGCCAACAAGTGCTAAGCATCTCTGGGAACTCCTTCTAGATTGTTGGAAGACCATTTCCAGTGACTACCTCTTGAAGCTCATCAAGAGAATGGCAAGAGTGTGCAAAGCAGTCATCAAAGCAAAAGGTGGCTACTTTGAAGAACCTAGAATATAAGACATATTTTCAGTTGTTTCACACTTTTTTATTAAGTATATAATTCCACGTGTTAATTCATAGTTTTGATGCATTCAGTGTGAATGTACAATTTTCATAGTCATGAAAATACAGAAAAATCTTTAAATGAGAAGGTGTGTCCAAACTTTTGGTCTGTACTGTATATTGTCATTAAAACATATTATATATACAATTCATGCAGGGAGAGAACAATTAGAAATATATAATGGAACACATGATTAGATAGTACAAATAGTATGCAATAAATGTATTTGGAATCTTATATCCACATATCCAATATATCAATACACATACAGATCATAAGCCTCATATGCACTTGTAATCTAACATAGCTCCTGGTTTTACTATTAGTGCCAAAAAAATCCTGCAAAGTTTATGATAACAAATAAGCTAATAAGATAATCACAGACTCATGGCCATATCACCCATAAGAGATCAAAGATGTGGATCCATTGACATACCCCAAGTGTATCGCTATGACAGCACAGCTTCATCAGGGAAGGTATCATTAATTAGTGGATACAACTTGATTTAACATGTACCTTTTGTCACATTATTTTCCGGGGTAGCATCATTTCTGTCCAGGTCTATTTCATGGATTTATATTTTTTTAAAATTCTGTGGAAGCAGGGTTGAAAAGCAATGACTGACTATCATTTGTTCATTTTCATAGATTTTTAATTTATTATTGCTTTTATCAGATTCAAGTTATTTCTGTGATCATTGTGGGCTTTGCTTTCATTAAACGAGGGGTACCAGCAATTTTGACCCCATGTGTATATACATATATATATACAGTGCCTTGTGAACATATATGGCCCCCTTGAACGTTTCTACCTTTTGCCACATTTCTGGCTTCAAACATAAAGATATCAAATTCTAATTTTTTGGGGAAGAATCAACAACTAGTGGGACACAATTGTGAAGTGGAACGAAATTTATTGGATATTTTAAACTTTTTAAAAAAATTAAAAACTGAAAAGTGGGGCATGCAATATAATTCGGCCCCTTTACTTTCAGTGCAGCAAACTAACTCCAGAAGTTCAGTGAGGATCTCTGAATGATCCAATGTTATCCTAAATAACTAGTAATGATAAATAGAATCCACCTGTGTGCAATCAAGTCTCCGTATAAATGCACCTGTTCTGTGATAGTCTCAGGGTTCTGTTTCAAGTGCAGAGAGCATCATGAAGACCAAGGAACACACCAGGCAGGTCCAAGATACTGTTGTGGAGAAGTTTCAACCGGATTTGGATACAAAAAGATTTCCCAAGTTTTTAACATCTCAAGGAGCACTATGCAAGCGATCATATTGAAATGGAATTAGTATCAGACCACTGCAAATCTACCAAGACCCGGCGGTCCCTCTAAACTTTCATCTCGAACAAGGAAAAGACTGATCAGAGATGCAGCCAAAAGGTCCAAGATCACTCTGGATGAATTGCAGAGATCTACAGCTTAGGTGGGAGAGTCTGTCCATAGGACAACAATCAGTCGTACACTGCACAAATCTGGCCTTTATGGAAGAGTGGCAAGAAGAAAGCCATTTCTCAAAGATATCCATAAAAAGTCTCATTTGAAGTTTTCCACAAGCCACCTGGGAGACACACCAAACATGTGGAATACGGTGCTCTGGTCAGATGAAACCAAAATCGAACTTTTTGGCCACAATGCAAAATGATATGTTTGGCATAAAAGCAACACAGCTCATCACCCTCAATACACCATCCCCACTGTCAAATATGGTGGTGGCAGCATCATGGTTTGGGCCTGCTTTTCTTCTGCAGGGACAGGGAAGATGATTAAAATTGATGGGAAGATGGATGGAGTCAAATACAGGACCATTCTGGAAGAAAACCTGTTGGAGTCTGCAAAAGACCTGAGACTGGGACGTAGATTTATCTTC
Source organism: Phyllobates terribilis (assembly GCF_046119375.1). Lineage (NCBI taxonomy): Eukaryota > Metazoa > Chordata > Amphibia > Anura > Dendrobatidae > Phyllobates > Phyllobates terribilis. The sequence continues at coordinate 293,273,227 of NW_027362769.1, forward strand.
CAACAAGACAATGATCCCAAACATAAAGCAAAATCTACAATGAAATGGTTCAAAAATAAATGGATCCAGGTGTTAGAATGGCCAAGTCAAAGTCCAGACCTGAATCCAATCGAGAATCTGTGGAAAGAGCTGAAAACTGCTGTTCACAAACGCCCTCCATCCAACCTCACTGAGCTCGAGCTGTTTTGCAAGGAAGAATGGGCAAGAATTTCAGCCTCTCGATGTGCAAAACTGATAGAGACATAACCCAAGCGACTTGCAGCTGTAATCACAGAAAAGGTGGTGCTACAAATTATTAACTCAAGAGGGCCGAATAATAGTGCATGCCCAACTTTTCAATTTTTATTTTTTATTAAAAGTTTAAAATATCCAATAAATTTCGTTCCACTTCACGATTGTGTCCCACTTGTTGTGGATTCTTTCCAAAAAAAATTGAATTTTATATCTTTATATTTGAAGCCAGAAATGTGGCAAAAGGTATAAAAGTTCAAGGGGGCCATATACTTTCACAATGCACTGTAACAGTCAAAATTCAGCTGCTCATTTAAGCCATTTGGTTGGATAGATTTGAATCTGTATATCCATTTAAGTTGCTTTGCAAGATCTTTTTATCCCAATTACTTTTCCTAACTGCCGATGTTATTACTTCTATGACTGAGAAAGAGAAGGAGCTCAGATATCACCTATGTGTCTCCCTAATATGTCTTGAGATTGGTGTATCTCTAGCATGTTTGATGTCTCCTATATGGTCTCCTATTCTTCTTCTAAATTCCCTTTTTGTTTTGCCAATATAGTTTAGTGGGCATAAACATTGAAAAAGATATAAAACCCCCACGGTTTTACAATTAGCAAAATGTTTATTTTTATAGGTTATTCCTGTTGTGACACTCTTAAAGTGGTCTCCCACTTTAATAAGCCTACAAAAATTACAGCCACCACATATAAAGGTGCCCAGGTTTCTGTTATCAAGCCAAGTGCCCTTTGTCTTTTTTGGAACATAGGTACTATGTACCAACTGATCTTTAGTGGATTTGTAATGGCGGGTCTTTCAGGTAGGATTTCAGCAATCTCAGTGTCCATTGTAAGGACACCCCAGTGTTTCTTCAATATATTCCTTACTTCGGTGGAACAGTCATCAAAATTACCTATAATTCTCCGGAGTTGAATTTGAATTGATTGGGCTACATTCTAAAAAACTGTAAAAAGGCTAATATCCATCATTTAACATACAGGATATTTTCTGTCTAAAAATAGCAGGCGATTGACTGGTTATTTTCTATATATCATTGACTGTGTCTTTATGTATCAAAAAACGCCATTCCTATATATAGGCTGACGCTATATCTTTCCCTTTTTTCTGCAGCTAAATTGAACTGATCGGGGCTGCTGTTATGTTTGGATATTTTTTCCACCAATTAATATATTTCTATTGTTTTGGTATCTGAGTTTTGCCTTGCCATTATAGGGTGAATTAGGGTGAGGAGGGCTAGCTGACATTGAGCGGGGGCACCAATTCGCAGGTTTTAGGGTGCCAACCTCTGCGGCAAGGTAGGGAAACATTAGTGTCATTATAGGGTCAGGCACACTCCCCTTATCTATTTATTATGCACGGATAATGTGGTTTGTTGTTTTAATATTATTAAAATATAATTCGTATTTTTAAGATAATATACAGTACAGACCAAAAGTTTGGACACACCTCATTTAAAGGTTTTTCTGTATTTTCGTGACTATGAAAATTGTACATTCACACTGAAGGCATCAAAACTATGAATTAACACATGTGGAATTATATACTTAACAAAAAAGTGTGAAACAACTGAAAATATGTCTTATATTCTAGGTTCTTCAAAGTAGCCACCTTTTGCTTTGATGACTGCTTTGCACACTCTTGGCATTCTCTTGATGAGCTTCAAGAGGTAGTCACCGGAAATGGTCTTCCAACAAACTTGAAGGAGTTCCCAGAGATGCTTAGCACTTGTTGGCCCTTTTGCCTTCACTCTGCTGTCCAGCTCACCCCAAACCATCTCGATTGGGTTCAGGTCTGGTGACTGCGGAGGCCAGGTCACCTGGTGTAGCACCCCATCACTCTCCTTCTTGGTCAAATAGCCCTTACACAGCCTGGAGGTGTGTTTGGGGTCATTGTCCTGTTGAAAAATAAATGATGGTCCAACTAAACGCAAACCGGATGGAATAGCATGCCGCTGCAAGATGCTGTGGTATCCATGCTGGTTCAGTATGCCTTTAGTTTTGAATAAATCCCCAACAGTGTCACCTGCAAAGCACACCCACACCATCACACCTCCTCCTCCATGCTTCACGGTGGGAACCAGGCATGTAGAGTCCATCCGTTCACCTTTTCTGCGTCGCACAAAGACATGGTGGTGGGAACCAAAGATCTCAAATTTGGACTCATCAGACCAAAGCACAGATTTCCACTGGTCTAATGTCCATTCCTTCAGTTCTTTAGCCCAATCAAGTCTCTTCTGCTTGTTACCTGTCCTTAGCAGTGGTTTCCTAGCAACTATTTTACCATGAAGGCCTGCTGCACAAAGTCTCCTCTTAACAGTTGTTGAAGAGATTTGTATGCTGCTCGAACTCTCTGTGGCATTGACCTGGTCTCTAATCTGAGCTGCTGTTAACCTGCGATTTCTGAGGCTGGTGACTCGGATAAACTTATCCTTAGAAGCAGAGGTGACTCTTGGTCTTCCTTTTTTGGGGCGGTCCTCATGTGAGCCAGTTTCTTTGTAGCGCTTGATGGTTTTTGCAACTGCACTTGGGGACACTTTCAAAGTTTTCCCAATTTTTCGCACTGACTGACCTTCATTTCTTAAAGTAATGATGGCCACTCATTTTTCTTTACTTAGCTGCTTTTTTCTTGCCATAATACAAATTCTAACAGTCTGTTCAGTAGGACTATCAGCTGTGTATCCACCAGACTTCTGCATAACACAACTGATGGTCCCAACCCCATTTATAAGGCAAGAAATCCCTTTTATTAAACCTGACAGGGCACACCTGTGAAGTGAAAAAAGAGTGTGCAAAGCAGTCATCAAAGCAAAAGGTGGCTGCTTTGAGGAACCTAGAATATAAGACATATTTTCAGTTGTTTCACACTTTTTTTGTTAAGTATATAATTCCACTTATGTTAATTCATAGTTTTGAAGCCTTCAGTGTGAATGTACAATTTTCAAAGTCATGAAAATACAGAAAAATGTTTAAATGAGAAGGTGTGTCCAAACTTTTTGTCTGTACTGTACATTAAAGGTTACATTTTATGACTATCTTAAAAAGGTACTTTATTCTGTGAATTCCTGTTTAAAAGAGTACTGAGAGTATAATTTTTTTCTGTGATTCATCTCAATTAAACTACTTCTACTCTGGTGAAATTGATGCCACTTTGGTGGTGTTAGGCCCTAACTTAGGTAAATGTAAACACTTCTGATTGAGTCTCCATTTACTGGGTTGGCTGTACTGAAAGATGTGTCGATCCTAGTTACACTATTTCTACTGTACTGAAAATAATGCCACTTTGCTGGTGTTTGCCACTAATTTTTGGAAATGCGGAGAATCCTGATTGAGGCTCTATCTATTGGGTTGGCTGTCGTGGTAGAAGTTTTGGTCTCCATTATACTACTTCTACTCTAGTGAAATTGAAGCCACTTTGTTGATTAAAGGCCCTAATTTAGGGAAATGTGAACACTCCCGGTTAGGTCTCCATCTCCTGGGTTGGCTGTAGTGGAAGAGGTTTTGGTCTCCATCTATTAGTATAGTTATACTGCAGTGAAATTAATTATTTAGTGCAGATATTGTTCTCCACAAAAGGGTACACAAACATGATAAACTCAAAATTGGTTTTCAATAAACAGCCATCCGCCGCCCCATCAAACGCATCTGCTGCTTCTTCCTCCTCTTCTGTTACCCTGCCAAGTATTGTCATGCAGGTCTCTGACCGCAGAACCTACGGTTGTATACTCGCTCAAGTCAGACTGAGTGAGAGCCTGTCAGCTGTAACAGAAGCAGACATTACTGCTGTGTTTGTTTCACTGAGCACACCACATGTTTCTCAATCCACCGTATCATCTCCGCCTGCACCTCACTCACAGTCTAATTCTACAATTTCTACTGTTCTGAAATTGATGCCACTAATTTTTGGAAATGTGGGGAATCCTGATTGGATCTCCGTCTATTGAGTTGGCTGTAGTGGAAGAGGTGTCGGTCCCCATTATACTACTTATACTCTAGAGAAATTGATGCCACTTTGCTGGTTTTAGGCCCAAATATTTTCAAATGTGAACACTCCTGATTGGGTCTCCATCTACTGGATTGGCTGTAGGGGAAAAGGTGTCATTCCTAATTCTACAATTTCTACTGTACTGAAATTGATGCCACTTTGCTGGTGCCTGCCACTAATTTTTGGAAATGTGGAGAATCCTGATTGGGTCTCCATCTGCTGGGTTGGCTGTAGTGGAAGAGTTGTCGGTCACCAATATACTAGTTATACTCTACTGAAATTAATTCTTTGGTGCAGATATTTTTGTCACAGGAGTGCACAAGATATAATCTAAATTGGTACCGTGGTATATAAAGCAGGCTATATTTCATCTTTCAATTCTTCGTTGCTGATATTGTTCCCCATACAGGGGTACACTTTAATAAAGAGAGAGCACTAAATGTGCTCAACTTAGTGGTTCAGCGGTTTCTCAAGCCTACCCAGACCTGCCAGAGCTTCTTGTGAAAGTACAATGAGTGTGTGTGTTAGGAGGGCGGTTGCAGACAACTTTAATATAATGGAACGCAACCGACCCCGGGGTTCCGCGGTGCAGCCTGGTGGACTGTTGCCGAACACTTTCCGGGTGGAAAGGAAAGCAACCAACTTAAATGTAAAACCCTTCCGTGTTTCTGCACACTGGAACGGGTATAACAAATCGCACTATCTCCGTTAACAGCACGGGAGATAGGGGGAGAAAAACTATCTGTAGTCCTGTTACAGCACAGGGACTACAGTGGCGGTGCTAGGATGCGTGTGTGACTACGCCAATGGGTACACGTGCCTCCAGCCAGCGTGCTACCGGACTGAAGGGTACAACTCGACGTGGCTGACAGGCGATAGCCGAGGATAGGACGTCTGTAGGCTGCTCAGGGTGTTAGGCGACGCCTTTGGCAGAGCCAGACTGCTTGACGAAACTACCTGCCTCTATGGAACTAGCCTGCCTCTAAGGAACTAGCCTGCCTAAGCGACCTGTGCTAAGTAGCTGAGCGAACTCTGGCTTCGGCAGGTCACGGAGCGAACAGCTAGGGAGCATGTGGAACACAGTTGTCCACACAGCAGCATCACATGCTCAAATGATCAGAGCGCGCCGCCATGTTTGTGGGCGGGCCTTTTAAAGACTAAGCCCTGCCCACCGATGCACCATTGGTGACGCTACCCATGGACCAATCAGGCGGTGCCAGATCACCGGGTCAGGTGGGTGCCAAACCACCAATCACGATCCGCCAGGTCACGGGCATGCTCAGTGCGGCGAATCCTGGACTTAGACTCCAAAAGCCCTGTCTCCCTCTGCAACCTATGCTTAACATTGCTAGGCACAAATACCTGGGAGACAAACTGCACATCTCGTGGACCAGCTAGGCGTTGGGGCTGATGACGATGCTGAGCAGCATCAGCCCCGGCTGGACCGAAATTGGAGACCGCAGAAGGTTCTGGACCCATTTCAAATCCAGCAACAGACCGACGCCTAACATTATCCCCCCTTCTAACATCCCCCTCCACTTGACGCTCATATTCCTCCATGAGCCGGGGGGCAAGAATGAGGTTCACCGGGTCACAGAGAGGATTCACAGAACTGTGACCCCTCCGGTGTACAGGGTACCCTTCTTTAAAGCGGGGGGCAAACTTAGTAGTCTCCCCACGTACTTCAGTATTGCGGGCTGAGAACCACACTCTGGCGCCCGGAGAGAATACGGGGACAGGGCGATGAGAAGTGGCAACCGACTCACTATGTGTGGAGACCGTCATGGGTGACAGATGGGGAAGACCAACCGGACTTTGGCGGAAAGATTTAACTCTCGCACAGATGGGACACGTGAGAACAAAGTCCCTGACTTCCTGGCGCCACCAGGGCCACCAATAGGACCGTTGAAGGGACTTAGCGGTATGTTTGACCCCCAGGTGGGCTCCGATCTTAGGGACATGAGCCCAGGAGAGCACCATATTCTGTAGATTAGGGGAAACAAACGTCCTCCCCGACGGAACCGGATTATAGGACACTGCAGCCACCCTCTCTACCTGAGAGTTCTTTTTGTCATAGTCTGACAAGACCCAGGTCCTGGGGACAGAAAAAGAATCTGTACCGGAGGCCACATCAGTAGAGGGATCAGAGACTACCCTCCGGGTGACTTTGACCATACACTGAGACGCACAATTCTCACTCCAGGAAGAAATTCTCCCCGTATTCCAGTCAATGTGTGGAGTATGACAGCGTAGCCAGGGGAGACCCAATAACACCTCGTCTAATCCACTGGGAATAATAAGAAATGAGATGACCTCCCGGTGGCCCTGAGGAAATGACATGGTGAAGGGAATCGACTGGTGGGTGATTTGCGTGTTCAGGAATGAACCATTGACAACACTAATTTTCATTGGTCTTGAGAGTAACTCTACAGGGATGGCATGCCTCTGGGCAAACGTAGATGATAAAAAATTGCCATCAGCACCAGAGTCCACCCACGCTTTGGCGGTAACTGCAGATGTACCAAAAGACAATGTCACGTTATGTAATAATTTGGAGGAAGAAGTCCCAGAATTTAATACACCTCCTCCAAAGGTGGTCAGACCTACTCATTTCCCCGACTGCTTGGAACCCTTATTTACGGGGTACTCCAAGAGATGTGCAGGACGGGAATGAGCAGGACCAGACTCAGTCCGGGATATATTCATAGCCTCAGGCTCCGGGTCGAGAGTAGAGATGAGCGTTGTTCTACTCGAACTGTTCGCCAATCTCAAATTCGAGCTGTTTTGGGCGGTGTTCGAGCCATTCGGCGAACACGAACAATTTGAGAAAAATTCGGCTGTTCGAGGTTATGTTCGATAACTGTTCGTGCACCAAAATCATAACTGGATTTTTTCTCAGTAATGATGAAAATTAATGTTAATACGCAGTTTGAGTGTACAGCGGGGTGGGGGGAGGGGCAGGGGATGGATCTCTGTAGGAACAATGAAGATCTCCATTTTTTTTTCTCTTTCCCGCATTTGCAGTGGGGAGGTGCAATCTGTCAGCCTATCAGCAGCGCACACACGGAGCGAAGTGCTTTTTTTCACACAAGCAAGGGCATGTGTCATTGGCAGTGTATGTCACATGTCCTTGCCCTATAAGACCAAGCCATTTTCCCCGTCGCCACCATTTTCTCACTGCTGCAGCTGCGTGTTAGACGGCACCGCTGTTGCTGTGTGCGCTATACCTTGTTAATTTCAAGCCAATTTTCGCACAAATCTACAGATAGCTTGGGAGTAGGGAATAGTTGTGATTGCAGTCCTTTTAAGGACTAGGTTACAGCATTTCCTACGACTTTTATCAGGCAGGTCTGTGCTCTTAAATAGATAGATTGTGGGAGTAAAGACTAATTGTAATTGGAGTCCTTTTCAGGACTAGGTTACATCAGTTCCTATCAGTTTTTGCCAGGCAGGTCTGTGCCAGTGCTGTGCAAGTTTTTTTCACAGCATTTGGCTGAATCTAGCAAAGCTAATCCTTTTTGGCCTATTGCAGAGTGTGTTAGTCAGTGGAGTAGCCTATCTGTGTTGCAAGATATACCACCTGTGTATAGAATACCAATTTTTTTACTGCACCTAGTAAAGTAAAATCTTTTGGGCATAGCATCATTCTATTAGTCCATCTATACTGACCTCCAACAGGTTGCAAATTGAATATAATTTTTTTCTGCATCTAGCTCTGAAAAAATATTGGGCTTCTAGCTGTGTGTGGGACTTGTTCTATTAATCCATCTATACAGACCTCCATCAGGTTGCAAACTGAATATATTTTTTTCTGCATCTACCTCTGAAAAAATATTGGGCTTCTAGCTGTGTGTGGGACTTGTTCTATTAATCCATCTATACAGACCTCCATCAGGTTGCAAACTGAATATATTTTTTTCTGCATCTACCTCTGAAAAAATATTGGGCTTCTAGCTGTGTGTGGGACTTGTTCTATTAATCCATCTATACAGACCTCCATCAGGTTGCAAACTGAATATATATTTTTCTGCATCTACCTCTGAAAAAATATTGGGCTTCTAGCTGTGTGTGGGACTTGTTGTATTAGTCCATCTATACTGACCTCCATCAGGTTGCAAACTGAATATATTTTTTTCTGCATCTACCTCTGAAAAAATATTGGGCTTCTAGCTGTGTGTGGGACTTGTTCTATTAATCCATCTATACAGACCTCCATCAGGTTGCAAATTGAATATAATTTTTTTCTGCATCTAACCCAGCCAATAGTTTTGGCCTAATACCACAGTTTGGCCACTCAGCTCTGCTCGGTTCCCATCCATTGTTTTTTTGTGCAAACAACTCCAGAGTTGTGAATTAGTTAACCACCAAAATGAGTGGAAAAAGGCCTGCTGCTGGTGGAAAGGGGAATAGGCGTGTTGGGAAGGGGAAAAAAGGTTGTGTCCGTGGGGTAGGTGTTAAAGCAACAGTAACATCTGCAGAAGAAAGACCATCTTCCAGCCAAACTAAAATGTCTACTTCTTTTAGCGGACAATGTGATAAGATCCCTTTCTTACGGCCACGCCAATCGCTACAAATTCCAGATGAGGCATAAAAACAGCAGGTGCTTCAACGGATATCAAGTGCTCCTTTAAGTGGGCTCTCCTCCACATCAACTTCAACATCACAAATACTCCAGTCCTCAAAGGTGTCACCCCAATCGCACTTGCTTCCTCACAGCTCCCAAATCTCCAGCTGCCCGTTTGAGTATGAGGTAGAACAGATGTTTGAGTCTGCAGAGCTGTTTACTCATACTATAGCCTGGGAATCAGAGGTCGACTCCAGCGCTTCTGTGAATCCAGACGAGGAAATGATCTGCACTGATGCCCAGAATCTTTATGAGTCAGATCCAGGACCAGACGCAGAAGGTTCTGACCATAATGTAGACCCTCATTCCCAAACTGTAACTCCTGTTGGTGGAGACAATGAGGAAGACGATGATAAGACTCAAATACCTGATTGGAGCGACAACTTTAGTTTTTTGTCAGGGCAGGAACAGGTTGGCTCTGAGGACGACGGGTGTGATAACGCACAGGGTGATGATGATGAGGTTGGAGATCCCACTTACTGTCAACCCACAGTCAGCCAAGAGATGAGGTCAGCAGAGGAGGTGGAGGAAGATGCTAGTGACGACGAGGTCAGGTTGCGCCTTCCTGGACAGAGACGTAGTACTGGAAGCACGTCAACAACTGCATCCTCAAACACAACTCTGCCTCTCACCACAAGTCGTGGTGGCTCTTCAGGTCGCATGGGTGCTAAGCCTTGCATAGCCTGGGCATTTTTTCAGATCGATAAAGATGACCCAACTCGTGTTATCTGTAACATTTGTCAGCAAAAGCTAAGTAGAGGCCAAAAAATACATAGTTTGAGTACTTCATGCATGAACCGGCACATGGACATGAAGCATAAGTTGCAGTGGGAAGCTCAGTGTGCTACAATGCGGCCTAGCCGGCCGGGCCAACCACCGTCTGCCATATCTTGTGCCTCCGTGGCCTCTTCATCCTCTGTGACTGGGGGGACAGCAGTCACACCTGTTTTGGGGCGCAGACCTGCCACCTCTTTACCCGCAACAGCCAGCGTGATTGGCAGGTCATCATTTTCTTTGGAGGTGGTAACACCAGCTGGTGTTGAGCGCTGTCCGACATCGATAGCACCACTTTGGATCAAGGCAACCTAACATGTCCGCCTGCATCTTCCTCACCATCTGCAAGCTCTTGGCTACAGAAATGCTGCCTTTCCGCCTGGTGGACACAGAGGATTTTCGAGACCTTATGTCCGTCGCAGTGCCCCAGTACCAGATGCCCAGTCGGCACTACTTCTCAAAGAAAGGTGTGCCTGCGCTCCACCAGCATGTCGCACACAACATCACCGCTTCTTTGAGAAACTCTGTGTGTGACAGGGTGTATTTCGCCACAGACACTTGGACGAGTAGGCATGGACAGGGGCGTTACATGTCGCTGACTGGGCACTGGGTAACTATGGTGACAGCAGGACAAGGGGCTGCTGTCCAAGTCTTGCCGTCCCCACGAGTTGTGCGTCAATCCTCTTTATGTCAAAGTTCCTCCACTGCTTCTGCCTCCTCAACCTCCTCTCGGTCTTCCACCTGCACCCAAAGCCTGTCTGGTCATGCCACAAGCTTTCTAACTGCGCAGAAGGGATCCTGCACACCTCCTTACTATGCTGGCAGTAGGGCTCAACGTCATCAGGCGGTTTTTACATTGAAATGTCTGGGAAATGTGAGTCACACAGCTGAGGAGTTGTGGTCAGCTCTGGAGAACCAATTTCATGAATGGTTGTCTCCACTGGACCTGAAACCAGGGAAGGCCGTGTGCGACAATGCTGCAAACCTGGGTGCGGCCCTTCGCCGGGGCAATGTCACACACGTGCCTTGTATGGCTCACGTGTTGAACCTGGTTGTCCAGCAATTTTTAGCCCACTATCCCAGACTAGATGGCCTTCTGCAGAGGGCACGGTCGCTGTGTGCTCACTTCCACCGTTCGCATCCCGCAGCTCAGCGACTTACATCTCTACAGAAGTCGTTGGGCCTGCCACTTCACCGGCTGAAATGCGATGTGCCTACCCGGTGGAATTCAACTCTGCACATGTTGCAGCGACTGTGGCAGCACCGACAAGCCCTGGTGCAATACGTTCTGACGTATAGCCTGGGCCAACGAGATTCAGAGGTGGGGCAAATCACGCTGGAGGAGTGGTCTCAGATCAGGGACCTATGCACCCTTCTGCACAGTTTTGAAATGGAGACGAAGATGTTTAGTGCTGACAATGCCATTATCAGCATGACTATTCCGGTGATTTACATGCTGGAGCACATGTTAAACAGAATTCGGAGTCAGGTGGTGGCACAAGAGGAGGTGGAGGAAGTAGAGGAGAAGGAGTTGTATGCGGAAGGGCTAACATCTGCAAGGTCCAGACGGTCGGCAGCACCAAGGCGGCAGGCATGTGAGGGTGGGGGAGATGGTTTTACCAGGGCGCATGGTAGCAGCCAAACTAGTGAGGAAGGTGCAGGAGCCCAGGAAGAAGTGGAGGACGAACTGATGGAAGACTCATCAGATGAGGGAGACCTTGATCACATTTCTGTTGTGCGAGGTTGGGGGGAGAGGACAGAGGAAGGAAGCATGATTGTTACCTCGCCACCAACACAACAGGGACTTGGTGCTCCTGGATGCGCAACACACAAGAGTGCCTTCTTGCTGCACTACCTGCAACCCTCGAATGACCCTCGAATTGTGAGAATTAGAAATAATCCTGACTACTGGGTTGCCACACTGTTAGATCCCCGGTACAAAAGTAAATTTGCAGAAATTATTCCTGCCATAGAAAGGGATGCACGCATGCAGGAGTATCAGCAGAGACTGTTGCAGAATCTTACATGTGCTTTTCCACAAAACACCAGTGGTTCACGTAGTGAATCTTACAGTTCTAACTTGCCAACCGTGGTCTGTATGGAGTTGTTCAATAAAGGGCCCAAAATTAAGATAACATAGATGGGAGAGGTCTCTATGAATAGGAATTCCTAAGTATTTGATACCCTGTGAGGGCCAGGCAAAGGGAAAGTTGGACTGGATGGAATCCTATATGGATTTGGGGAGGGAGACATCGAGGGCCTCAGACTTCGCTGCATTGATTTTAAAATTTGACCATGTAACAAAGTGATCTATTTCAGCCATAACAGCATGGATGGATATATGTGATTGAGTGATATATACTAGGACATCATCAGCAAATAGAGAGCACTTGTACTCGGTGCCTCCCACCTCAATCCACCTAATATTGGGGTTATGGCGAATTGATGAGAGCAGGTGCTCCGTCACTAGGATGTATAAGAGAGGGGACAGAGAACATCCCTGCCTTGTCCCATTGGTGATTGTGAAAGGTGATGAAAATGTTCTGATACACCCCCTGGGCCTTGGGACACCCGGAGCCGGACCCTTTTTGGTGGATGCTGGTGGTTGCAGTCTTCTTGGCGGCGACCCGGTTCCGTGGCTCAGGGTGGTCAAACCAGTGGCGGAACTATTTATGTGGTTTTGATGTTTAAATGTCCGACTACGCCACCCGTGGATTGCGGTCAGAGTGATCCGCCGCTGCAGGGCAGACCGCTGAGGCTGGTGTTGTGGGTGCAGCAGAGCGTAGCATAACTCCCCACGGGAGGAGTATAGCCTCAGGGCAGTGTATGCGGAGGATGGGGGTGATGGTGCAGGGCAGCAGCAGTAACGACACGGAGTCAGTGATGCAGTCCAGGGCCTTTACTCACAGTTCTTATTATCCAGACCACGTCTGCAGGTAACGGCTGCCCACGTCGTACTGTGCTCACCAGGTGAGGGGCTCAGACAACTCCCAGATAACTTTGGAGCGCTTCACAGGACCCCCTTTGTGTGTCCTTTGTCTGGCCTTTCTTACCAACCCTTCTGTCCGGCTGCCTCGGGCCTCCTCTTGGTAAACTTGGCGCCAGTTTCCCTGACCCTATGTGGTGCCTTCCTAGCGGGTGTAGCGAGGGGCTGCGCCACATAAAATGTCACAGCCTCCGGTTTCTAGCTGAGGGTCGTTTCCTGCCTCCATTAGTTTCGGGGACCGGTCTCCCCCTTTGGCCTGACCCCTCCACGCAGGTGGATTCGGGCGTGCGGTGGCGACTCGCCCGTCCGCACCCCTGGGATCCCTTCATTCCTCGTTCCTGGAGCCTTCTCCGCTCCTCTTCCTTCCTTCTCCCTCTTCCAGGCCTGGGCCTCTGTTACTAGGCCCGCCTCCGGAGCAGAGCTCATGCAGAGCCCCTGCTCCCTGCCACTTCTGCTCAGACTTCTCTGCACTGAACTAAGATGGTGCCCACCTTTTATACTCCCTTCTCAATGCACCCAGGAACTGCTTCCTCCCTGCTCCTGCACTACAGGGTTCCCCTTCCTCAGTGTTCCCTCCCCCCACTCCAGCCAGGGACAGGGACTGTCGTGCCCATCTCAGAGGCATATTGGTCGCCCTGCCCCACGGCAATGTGGTGTAATGCATGCAGGTGTCGGGTCCTGATCCACACTCCATCCTTACCTGAGAGTGAGATATCACACCTCTGGGTGAGGTGCAATACCTCTGTAGCAACCGAGCCCTCAGGGTGCTACAGTTCCATTTATCTTCAGCCTAGGTGACGTATTGTGATACAGGGCCGTGATTTTGGCTATAAAAGGGTCCCCTAGACCCCTACCCCAAGCTTTTTAAGAGAATCATATATGGCGTGCCAGGAGACTCTATGGAATGCTTTCTCAGCATCCAACGAGAGTATCTAATTACAAATTTTTAACTGCATCTAGCCCAGGAAATACTTTGTGCCTAGTAGCAGTGTCTGCTAGTCAGCGGATTATCCCGGCTGTTAAGCAAGCTACACCACCTGTAGTTTAGACACTTAATTTTTTCAAAGGAAATGCTTCGGGACCATGGGATACTCAGTGAAGAGCATCAGGAGGCACCCCAAGGCATAGGGGCTGGGACTGGCAGTAGGATGCCTTGCGGTGGACAGCCGAGCTCGATCCTTATAAAAGCTTTTTAACTGCAACAGCTTTAGTGGACGCTACTGGAGCTGGAATTACGCGGTTGCTGGCATGAGACTTGCCCTCCAATAGATCCTTGTAAATGGATTTAAAGTGTATTCATTCAAATTAGAGAGACAATTTAAATTAAAAAGCTTAGAGCTGCCTCCACCACAGGGGGGCTCGCTCGACCCACCAGCGGACAGGCACCAGTATTGGGAGAGGGGGGCTGGCCATCAGGGTTCACCGCGGCTCTGGCACAAACCCGGCGACACAGAGGTGGCACGGGCAGGAGCGGACTGGCCGTGTCGGCTTCTCACTTTTTGGATTTTAGAAGGGCATGACATGCCTATATCTGTGTCTCCCCCTCCTTTTACTCCTCCACCTCTTTTATTTTCGCATGACTATATGTACTTGTCACTTTTCCATGTGTTAGTTATGTCTTCTGAGCAGTTTGTCAGCTTTTGGACACCTTTGAAGGTGTTTTCTATGTGTTTCTATGTGTTTTTGTTTGCCTGCCATTGGTTTTAATGGTGTTCGAAGGTGTTCGACGAACAGTTCGACGAACAGTTCGGCGAACACACGGGTGTTCGATGAACCGAACCGAACTCGAACACTACGGGGGTGGCTCAACACTAGTCGAGAGTCTCGAGTTTGGAAATGGGTCTAGAGAAGGATGATGCCACCTGATACTGAGGTCTGGCAACCACCAGCTCTAACTTGTGTTCCGCATAACGCAAATCTATACGGTCAGGAAGAGATATTAACTCCTCCAGGGAGGTTGGAATCTCTCTGGTAGATAGAGCATCTTTAATATGCCCTGCCAGACCCTTCCAGAACACCAGGATAAGCGACCGCTCAGACCAATCCAGATCAGCCGCTAGGGTTCTGGACTGGATGGCATAGTGGCTGGCGGTGGCCGAACCCTGGATCAACGCGAGAAGATTAAGAGCCGCATCATGCGTGACCTGAGGACCTAGGAATACTCCTTTTAAGGTCTTAAGGAAAAAACCCGCATTTACTACAACCGGATCATTCCGCTCCCATAGAGGAGTAGCCCACTCCAGAGCCCTGTGAGAGAGTAATGAGATGATATATCCCACTTTGGCTCTTTCGGAGGGGAACCGTTCCAAATGAATGGAGCATACATTAATAAAACCCCTGCAGAGTTTACTGTCCCCAGAAAATTTTTCCGGGAGAGCAAAACGGGGTAATGGGGCACTTGCAGTGCTTGCAGTATTCACCGCAGCCGAGTTAATAATATTGGCTGCTAGAGTAGCCGCCTGGGTAGCTACTGCAGTGATATCAGCGACTGGGACAGCTTGTTCCAGAGATTTAAGTCTGGCTTCAATTCGCTGTATATACTGAAGCAATTGCCGGTTGTTGGCCATGTTCGGCAAGACTCTGGTGCTCTGATACTGTTAGGAGGGCGGCTGCAGATGTGGAGCCCCTGAGGGTTCGACCGCCACAGGGATGCTGCACTTCTCTAATGGAGTGTAGTGTTCCTCCTCTGAGTTAAGAACAGTGTGATAGTCGTGACCCAACCTTTGCATCCAGCACCACATTTCTCCACCAGAGGGAGCTAGAATGCACTAGGTGCTGCCCTCCTGGTTACAGGGAGATTGGGAAACCAAGAGTTAGGGGAACCAGTTAGTGGGTGAGGGTGGAGGACTTACAAGTTAGTTACACTTTAAATTTCATATTTAATAAAAAGCCATCTTTGATCTTGGTCTTTCGGCTGTTCTTCTGTGTTGTCAAATGCTGTGTGCAACTGTGACCTCCCTCCCGGAGCGCAGATCCTGTGTGGGCCTGCATCGGTAAGGGACACAGCCCTCGTACCCTGGCCTTGGGTCGAGGGGCAGGTTGTAGACCAGGAATGTCTCAACCCGGACAATGACCAGGATCAAGAAGGCCCGGAGCTTAAGAGTGTGGCTCCATAGCAAATGGATCCCAGGCAGGATGCAGACGGAGTGGTGTACGCCACCTGTCCTCGCCATGCTGATATATTCAGAGGGACTCCCGCTGCAAAAGGGGTACCGGCCCCCGACACCCGAACTTGCTACTCTAAGTCCTGGTCGGGAAAGCCCGGTAGGTCCAGAGGATCTCATCGGGTATCGGACGGAGCGGAGCTGCCACCCGTGCCCTTGTTCTGAGAGGAGTTCAGAGGGAGTCCCGGCCTATTTGCACACACACGGACAGGAAAGGATTCGGTCTGTAGTTCAGGAACACTCTGCAGTAGGGTCCCGACTGAATGCTGGACTTACTCGGAGGTTGTCGGACCCCCGTCTCTGGTGACCGCAGGACTCCGCGGGGAGCCAGTGGTGCAGCGACCATATCTTCCAGCTCGCTAGGGAGCAACGTCAACGGGAGCTGCGCTGCGAGCGCCTCGAGGTACGGGCCAAAGCTGCAAAATCCCGGGCTCGTCAGGAGGAGGCCACCCATCCCAGTCCCCGAGTGGAAGGCCAAGTCGTCCGCTTCCACCATGAGGCGGGGTGGGGGTTCATCCGATGTCCCCAGTACCAGGACGATATCTTTGTCATCCGGCGGGACGTCGAGCCGCATCTGAAGAAGGGACATCCTGGCCGGAACTCTTCCCGGGCGATACGGTATCCTTTTCTCGCCACCAGGGGGTGTGAGGGTAGTATGCCCTTAACGTACACAAAGTGTCCAGGAGCGACACCACCCTGCGCTCAGCCTCAGAGGACCAGTTAGCCTCCGTTGGGAGGAATGAGACATTTCCCAGGAGGGAGCCCGAGGTCTAAAGCAGCCCCCAGCTGTTGCAACTTGTTTATAGTTCATGTGTTGACATTTATATTTTGATTTTTTTCTAATCCCCGGTTTCTAGAGACACGTGTCCCTGCGAACTGGCAGCAGACAGACTCTTTCTATTGTATATAGTTTGCATCTCTTTAGGTGCTCCATATTGGTTTTATACAAAAACCACGGATAATTTCTACCTAAAGACCTCAGAAGAAAAACCTGTCAAGGAGACTCTCTGGGAGGTCCAACTCAGGATCTTCATGCCCTGCAGCCATCCCATGGCCTACGTTGAGGGTTTAGGGCAGGTCCCTCGCACTTCTGAACTGACTCTGCGTCTTTGCACCTTAACCTGTCTGTTTGCACAAAATGTCTCTAGAAAAATGCTAGCACTTTTATAATTTTATACTTTTGTATTTTTATACTGTATACCTTGTTATGCAACGTTTAAGAAGACGTGCCTCCCATAAAGGGAAGATAGTTCATGTCTATATTAAAAAAAAAATTCCTGGGTGTTACTTGTTTTGCAGCCCGCGGACGTGCGGTGTTTTACCAGGGGGGAATGTGGCGCCCCTGAGGGTTCGACCACCACAGGGATGCTGCACTTCTCTAATGGAGTGTAGTGTTCCTCCTCTGAGGTAAGGACAGTGTGATAGTCGTGACCCAACATTTGCATCCAACACCACATTTCTCCACCAGAGGGAGCTAGAATGCACTAGGTGCTGCCCTCCTGGTTACAGGGAGACTGGGGAACCAAGAGTTAGGGGAACCAGTTAGTGGGTGAGGGTGGAGGACTTACAAGTTAGTTACACTGTAAATTTCATATTTAATAAAAAGCCATCTTTGATCTTGGTCTTTCGGCTGTTCTTCTATGCTGTCAAATACTGTGTGTAACTGTGACCTCCCTCCCGGAGCGCAGATCCTGTGTGGGCCTGCATCGGTAAGGGACAAAGCCCTCGTACCCTGGCCTTGGGTCGAGGGGCAGGTTGTAGACCAGGAATGTCTCAACCTGGCCAATGACCAGGATCAAGAGCTTAAGAGTGTGGCTCAATAGCAAATGGATCCCAGGCAGGATGCAGACAGAGCGGTGTACACCACCAGTCCTCACCATGCTGATATATTCAGAGGGACTCCCGCTGCAAAAGGGGTTCCGGCCCCCGACACCCGAACTTGCTACTCTAAGTCCTGGTCGGGAAAGCCCGGTAGGTCCAGAGGATCTCACCGGGTATCAGATGGAGGGGAGCTGCCACCCGTGCCCTTGTTCTGAGAGGAGTTCAGAGGGAGTCCCGGCCTATTTGCACACACACGGACAGGAAAGGATTCGGTCTGTAGTTCAGGAACACTCTGCAGTAGGGTCCCGACTGAATGCTGGACTTACTCGGAGGTTGTTGGACCCCCGTCTCTGGTGACCGCAGGACTCCGCGGGGAGCAGGGAGCAGTCTTCCTTCTGCCATCTCTAAAGTGAGTAAAGCCTTGGAAGTTCACCCCTATGGCCTCCGGACAGTTATTTCTGCGCCATACCGCGAGACGCGGCGCCCGTCTCACTCTACTACTACCCCAATCCTCCTGTCCCTCTGCCCTCAGGCCTTGCTCCGCCTGTGGGGAGTAGTAAGAACTTTGGCCATCATAACACCATGCCTCAGCGGACTACAGCGGGGCTGGTGGCCTTCACCAGGTGCCACAGGTGGCGTAGTCGTAATTCAACCACTCAACCCGGACGAGCCCACACCATCCTTTTTAATGTGACGGCCCTGAGCACGGGATGGGTCCGGGCCACAGCTACACCCCATCTCTCCATCACAGTACACGACTCCGAGTCCCCGATCACCCAGGGTAAACTAAAGGGCTTTTTCGAGAAAGAGGCGTCACACAGACAACTTTAATATAATGGAACGCAACTGATCCCGGGGTCCGCGGTGCAGCCTGGTGGACTGCTGCCAAACACTTTCCGGGTGGAAAGGAAAGCAGCCAACTTAAATGTAAAACCCTTTCGTGTTTCTGCACACTGGAACGGGTATAACAAATCGCACTATCTCCATTAACAGCACGGGAGATAGGCGGAGAAAAACTATCTGTAGTCCTGTTACAGCACAGGGACTACAGTGGCGGCGCTAGGATGCGTGTGTGACTACGCCAACAGGTACACGTGCCTCCAGCTGGCGTGCTACCGGACTGACGGGTACAACTCGACGTGGCTGACAGGCGATAGCCGAGGATAGGACGTCTGCAGGCTGCTCAGGGTGTTAGGCGACCCCTTTGGCAGAGCCAGACTGCTAGACGAAACTACCTGCCTCTACGGAACTAGCCTGCCTCTATGGAACTAGCCTGCCTAAGCGACCTGTGCTAATTAGCTGAGCGAACTCTGGCATCGGCAGGTCACGGAGCGAACAGCTAGGGAGCATGTGGAACACAGTTGTCCACACAGCAGCATCACTTGCTCAAATGATCAGAGCGCGCCGCCATGTTTGTGGGCGGGCCTTTTAAAGACTAAGCCCTGACCACCGATGCGCCATTGGTGACGCTACCCATGGACTAATCAGGCGGTGCCAGGTCACCGGGTCAGGTGAGTGCCAAACCACCAATCATGATCCGCCAGGTCACGGGCATGCTCAGTGCGGCGAATCCTGGACTTAGACTCCAAAAGCCCTGTCTACCTCTGCAACCTAAGCTTAACATTGCTAGGCACAAATACCCAGAAGACAAACTGCACATCTCTTGGAACAGCTAGATGTTGGGGCTGACGATGATGCTGAGCAGCATCAGCCCTGGCTGGATTGAAATGGGAGACTACAGAAGGTTCTGCACCCATTTAGAATCCAGCAACAGACTGACACCTAACAGTGTACCCATTTCAGCAAGTCAGCTATATCTTCTGCTACCCTGGCAGTGCTTTAGTAGCATTTGCAGCTTCCAGGTCACCGACTATTGTGTGATTTCACCACATGTTGGAAATCAATGTTTTAGATGTTGGGAAGGATTTGTGAGCATTAGGGGGCATTTGTTGAGTACCAGCTTCAACAAGCCCATCGGCATTCAGGTCAGCCACTGCACATAAGAGCTGGTGAGTGGGCATGGATATCTGACATCTGTGCCATCCTCCAAAACTTTGAGGACTCCACCAAGATGGTGAGCGGTAATGACGCGCCATAATTGGTGTCATCATCCTGATTCTCTGTCTACTGAAACACTCGCTGTTCACAGTTAAAGAGGAGGCATTGCATCGGGGCAAGGAACTATGCAGCCCAGCCTCATCTCATCTCAACGCGGATTGGGTGAGGAGGAGGAGGAGAATATGGAAGTTTTGTACCCCTCTTTCAGTCAGTGGGAAAACTGTATGAGTTTTGCTGAGTGACCTTCAGTGGCCTAAACCGTGGCTTTGCTTATGCACGTTATTTCTCTAAACGCATTACAGATCAGGCCATTGTCTAACTCTGTAGTGATTAAATTGATGGCGTAAAGAAAGATGTTTGTCTGTGACTAAGCACCACTGAGAAGTATGAGCTGATGTTGGACGGGCTGCCATTGCTTATGCAACAAGCTGCATTAAAGAACTTCCTGGGAGAAATGACAGCTGGAGTAGATACAGTTTAACTCTATGCCAGTCCTTTCACCGAGCTAAAGAATATGGCTGTGGTGAAATACAACTCTCACCTAGGAGCTGTGTCAGACTGAAGAACATTGGGCCCACAAGAGGATTTGATTCTGAGGAACCACTTTTCTCCTCCACTAAAAAGCTCCATAGCAGCTGCAAGGTTTGCTCTATGAACTCTCCTGATGGAGAAGCCAGGGCTCACCGGAGAATCCTCCGGTTCTCTCGTGGGCCCGTCCAACCCTGTCGAGGAGCAGCCCTGGCTAAGAAAAGTCCGTGTGAAGGTTATTGCACACTCTATGGCTGCTTTTTTATTGAGGGGGGAACCAACGCAAACACGAGGAGAACGTACAAAATCCTTGCAGATGTTGTCCTTGCTGAGATTTGAACCCAGGATCCCTGCGCTGCAAGGCTTCAGTGCTTACCACTGAGCCACTGTGCTGCTGTTAACCCTGTGATATCTAACATGCTGTAGAAACTTGCACCTACTCCACTATGTATCTTCAGCTCCTTTGTGAGAAACTAATGTTTTTGGGCAGCCACTCAGTCTACCAAATAAAATTCCTGAGAAGGAAATTGGCGATGGCTTCACTACTGGTACTGAGGGCACTGATAATATCATGGTATCATGTCATAGTTCACAGGAAATATTCCAGGCTGTTAGGAGCCAAGCAGATTCCCACAGAAAATTACCAGTAGTAATGTTCTGGGAACCGTGCTTGTGGAAGATGGGGAGGACATCGGGAAAAACAGTGGCGGCTGGTGACAGAGTATGGAAAACTGGCTGCTGCCATGAGGTTGTGAAAACCTTCCACCTCCACGAGCCTAAAAGGCAACATTTCAAGTTCAAGCAGCTGTCCAGAAATATGCCAGTTTAGTATTGCGGCTGTGGTTGGGTGGGTGGCTGGCTGCATACTTGTGCTTGCATTCCAAGTAACAGAAAATTAAGGAGATAGATGGCCTCATCATCATCACATCCTGCAAGGTTTGCGCTATGAACTCTCCTGAAGGAGAAGCCAGGGCCCATCGGAGAATTCTCTGGTTCTCTGGCAGGCCTGTCCAGCCCTGCTGAGAAGCATCCCTGGCTAAGAAAAGTCTTTGCAAAGTTCTGGACACTCTATGACTGCTTTTTTTACTGAGGGGGAAACCCACTGTGGTAGGACGACTCACCCGGCCACTTCCGGAAGTAGACTCAGGAACCTGGGTTTTCTTTGCAGGCTTTATTAACAGCATAAAGCTCTGCACTCCAGTAAAATAAACACAGCCTTTACTTGGCAAAACAACAAAACAAAAGATAAATTGTAGCACAGTCCATATATGTGTGTGCGGGTCGCTCAGACAGGTTATGTCCAGTCTTCAGCTCCCTCCTGAGCTGTGGCTGTCCAGTCTGGAGACCTTTCCTCTCCAACCACAACACAGAGAAAAAAAACAGGACTGAACATTTAAAAGTTGCTCAGCCACATCCTGGGGTGGAGGTATGGGGAAAGATGTCCCTCCCATCACTATGTCATTCCCCTAAAACCAAACCCTTTAAGTGAGTTAACCCTCCAGCATATAACATGCTGGCAGAAAGTTTATTGGCTTCAGTTCACACAGGCTATCAACCTGTGTGACACATACCTCCCCTCATAAATCATACCAGTGACTCTGTCACACCATGCAAACATGAGGAGAACATACAAAATCCTGTTGTCCTTGCAGAGATTTGAACCCAGGATCCCAGCACTGTAAGGCTTCAGTGCTAACCACTGAGCCACTGTGCTGCCGTTCTCCCTCTGATATCTAACATGCTTGAGAAACTTGCACCTACTGCCACTCTGTATCTTCAGCTCCTGTGTGAGAAACTAATGTATTTGGGCAGCCACTCAGTCTACCAAATAAAATTCCTGAGAAGGAAATTGGGGATGGCTTTGATACTGGTACTGGGGGTACTGCTAATACCAAGGAGAAGCCAGGGCCCACTGGAGGATTCTCCTGTTCTCTGGTGGGCCCGTCCAACCCTGTTGAGAAGCAGCCCTGGCTAAGAAAAGTCTGTGTGAAGGTTGCCAGACACTCTATGGCTGCTTTTTTTCTGTGGACTGACTCCAGCAATCCATAAGATTGCAACCTATAAGATCCCTCCACTGGCTCTCAATTGCCCAGCGTATCCAGTTCAAATTACTAACACTGACAGACAAAGCCATCCATAACCTTTCTTCTCCTTACATCTCTGAACTAATCTCTCGATATAGTCCCTTACGTAATCTCTGGTCCTCCCAAGACCTCCTTCTCTCCACACTTATTTGTTCCTTACCCAATCACCTCCAATACTTCTACCAAATATCCCTCATCCTCTGTAATTCTGTGCCTCAACACGTCCGATTAGCCACCACATTCGGATCCTTCAGAGACAACCTGAAAATCCATCTCTTCAAGACAGCCTACAGCCTGCCATTGCCTCGTTGCCACCTTAACACCACCGGAGCAAATGCAACTCCACAACCTACTGTCTCCTTCCCACCATCCTGTAGAATGTAAGGACGCAAGTGCAGGGTCTATAATAGTGTTGAGCCACCCCCGTAGTGTTCGAGTTCGGTTCGGTTCGTCGAACACCCGTGTGTTCGCCGAACTGTTCGTCGAACTGTTCGTCAAACACCTTCGAACACCGTTAAAACCAATGGCAGGCAAACAAAAACACATAGAAACACATAGAAAACACCTTCAAAGGTGTCCAAAAGCTGACAAACTGCTCAGAAGACATAACTAACACATGGAAAAGTGACAAGTACATATAGTCATGCGAAAATAAAAGAGGTGGAGGAGTAAAAGGAGGGGGAGACACAGATATAGGCATGTCATGCCCTTCTAAAATCCAAAAAGTGAGAAGCCGACACGGCCAGTCCGCTCCTGCCCGTGCCACCTCCGTGTCGCCGGGTTTGTGCCAGAGCCGCGGTGAACCCTGACGGCCAGCCCCCCTCTCCCAATACTGGTGCCTGTTCGCTGGTGGGTCGAGCGAGCCCCCCTGTGGTGGAGGCAGCTTTAAGCTTTTTAATTTAAATTGTCTCCCTAATTTGAATGAATACACTTTAAATCCATTTACAAGGATCTATTGGAGGGCAAGTCTCATGCCAGCAGCCGCGGTAATTCCAGCTCCAGTAGCGTCCACTAAAGCTGCTGCAGTTAAAAAGCTTTTATAAAGATCGAGCTCGGCTGTCCACCGCAAGGCATCCTACTGCCAGTCCCAGCCCCTATGCCTTGGGGTGCCTCCTGATGCTCTTCACTAAGTATCCCATGGTCCCGAAGCATTTCCTTTGAAAAAATTAAGTGTCTAAACTACAGGTGGTGTAGCTTGCTTAACAGCCGGGATAATCCGCTGACTATCAGACACTGCTACTAGGCACAAAGTATTTCCTGGGCTAGATGCAGTTAAAAATTTGTAATTAGATACTCTCGTTGGATGCTGAGAAAGCATTCCATAGAGTCTCCTGGCACGCCATATATGATTCTCTTAAAAAGCTTGGGGTAGGGGTCTAGGGGACCCTTTTATAGCCAAAATCACGGCCCTGTATCGCAATACGTCACCTAGGCTGAAGATAAATGGAACTGTAGCACCCTGAGGGCTCGGTTGCTACAGACGTATTGCACCTCACCCAGAGGTGTGATATCTCACTCTCAGGTAAGGATGGAGTGTGGATCAGGACCCGACACCTGCATGCATTACACCACATTGCCGTGGGGCAGGGCGACCAATATGCCCCTGAGATGGGCACGACAGTCCCTGTCCCTGGCTGGAGTGGGGGGAGGGAACACTGAGGAAGGGGAACCCTGTAGTGCAGGAGCAGGGAGGAAGCAGTTCCTGGGTGCATTGAGAAGGGAGTATAAAAGGTGGGCACCATCTTAGTTCAGTGCAGAGAAGTCTGAGCAGAAGTGGCAGGGAGCAGGGGCTCTGCATGAGCTCTGCTCCGGAGGCGGGCCTAGTAACAGAGGTCCAGGCCTGGAAGAGGGAGAAGGAAGGAAGAGGAGCGGAGAAGGCTCCAGGAACGAGGAATGAAGGGATCCCAGGGGTGCGGACGGGCGAGTCGCCACCCCACGCCTGAATCCACCTGCGTGGAGGGGTCAGGCCAAAGGGGGAGACCGGTCCCCGAACTAGTGGAGGCAGGAAATGACCCTCAGCTAGAAACCGGAGGCTCTGACATTTTATGTGGCGCAGCCCCTCGCTACACCCGCTAGGAAGGCACCACATAGGGTCAGGGAAACTGGCGCCAAGTTTACCAAGAGGAGGCCCGAGGCAGCCGGACAGAAGTGTTGGTAAGAAAGGCCAGACAAAGGACACACAAAGGGGGTCCTGTGAAGTGCTCCAAAGTTATCTGGGAGTTGTCTGAGCCCCTCACCTGGTGAGCACAGTACGACGTGGGCAGCCGTTACCTGCAGACGTGTTCTGGATAATAAGAACTGTGAGTAAAGGCCCTGGACTGCATCACTGACTCCGTGTCGTTACTGCTGCTGCCCTGCACCATCAACCCCATCCTCCGCATACACTGCCCTGAGGCTATACTCCTCCCGTGGGGAGTTATGCTACGCTCTGCTGCACCCACAACACCAGCCTCAGCGGTTTGCCCTGTAGCGGCGGTTCACTCTGACCGCAATCCACGGGTGGCGTAGTCGGACATTTAAACATCAAAACCACATAAATAGTTCCGCCACTGGTTTGACCGCCCTGAGCCACGGAACCGGGTCGCCGCCACGAAGACTACAACCACCAGCATCCACCAAAAAGGGTCCGGCTCTGGGTGTCCCAAGGCCCAGGGGGTGCGTCAGAACATTTTCATCACCTTTCACAATCACCAATGGGACAAGGCAGGGATGTCCTCTGTCCCCTCTCTTATACATCCTAGTGACGGAGCACCTGCTCTCATCAATTCGCCATAACCCCAATATTAGGTGGATTGAGGTGGGAGGCACCGAGTACAAGTGCTCTCTATTTGCTGATGATGTCCTAGTATATATCACTCAATCACATATATCCATCCCTGCTGTTATGGCTGAAATAGATCACTTTGTTACATGGTAAAATTTTAAAATCAATGCAGCGAAGTCTGAGGCCCTCGATGTCTCCCTCCCCAAATCCATATAGGATTCCATCCAGTCCAACTTTCCCTTTGCCTGGCCCTCACAGGGTATCAATTACTTAGGAATTCCTATTCATAGAGACCTCTCCCATCTATGTTATCTTAATTTTGGGCCCTTTACTGAACAATTCCATGCAGACCACGGTTGGCAAGTTAGAACTGTAAGATTCATTACGTGAACCACTGGTGTTTTGTGGAAAAGCACATGTACACTGCGTTCCAAATTATTATGCAAAAAGTGTTTAGGAGTGATAAGGGAAGAATTTGTTTGTTTGTCAGTTAAACTCATTGATGGTGATGTGTGTCAGGGCTCTTTATATCACTGTAAGCAATTGCAGACACCTGTGCTAATTAGTTTGGCAGGTGTGTCCAATGAAAGGCAAGACTACTTAAGAAGGCTCTCTCACATTATTAAGCAGCCTACATTTTCTGCCAAAATGGGAAAGAAAAAGGATGTGTCGGCTGCTGAGAAGCAACAAATTGTGGAGTGTTTAGGTCAAGGCATGACTACAATCAACATTGTGCGATGATCAGGATGAAGTGTCTTGGCAATCAAGAAGTATGTAGCTGATTCACAGTACACACGTGTGCGTGCTGATAAGGGCAAATTGAGGACTCTTTCCTACAGGCAATTACGTCAGGTTGAAAGAGCAGCGGCAAAAAAGCCTCGTCATAGCAGCAGACAAGTTTTTGAAGCTGCTTGTGCCTCCAACGTCCCCCGAACAACAAGATGCAGGTTCCTTCAGAGGTTTGCAGCTGTGCATACGCCATCCTGTCGACCTCCTCTATCCACTTCACACAAGCAGAAACGGCTCCAGTGGGCCAAACATTACATGAAGACTGATTTCAAAACTGTTTTGTTCACGGATGAGTGCCGTGCAGCGCTCGATGGTCCAGATGGATGGAGTGGAGGATGGCTGGTTGATGGACACCCCACGCAAACACGGCTACAGCGCCAACAAGGAGGAGGTGCAGTAATGTTTTGGGCTGGAATCATGGGGAGAGAGATTGTCGGCCCCTTTAGGATCCCTGAAGGCGCTAAAGATGAACTCCATAATGTATGTGGATTTTCTCAAACAGCACTTCCTGCCATGGTTCAAGAAGAAGAACCGTGTATTTCACAGCAAGATCATTTTTCTGCATGATAATGCACCATCTCATGCTGCACATAAAACATCTGCATCTCTGGCTGATATGGGCATAAAAGGGGACAAACTTATGGTGTGACCCCCATGCTCCCCTGACCTCTACCCCATTCAGAACCTTTGGAGCATCATTTGAAGGAGTGTCTATGATGGCGGGAGGCAGTTCACATCTAAGCAACAGCTCTGGGAGGGTATTCTGTCCTCATGCAAAACAATTGAAGCAGAAACCATCCAAAACCTGACAAATTCAATGGACGAGAGAGTTCAGAAGCTCCTTTCGAACAAGTGGTCCTATGTGAAAATGTAACATCACCTAGAATAAAGTTTTGAGTTGAAAACTGTTTGATTTCAGTTTCTAACAACCTGCTAATGCTTATAATTTCAAAAATGACCATTTTTTTGGTCTTTATTAAAATGAAAAGGTTGATCGAAAAGTTTGGGGGATCTAAGAGTGTGGCAACCCAGTAGTCATGATTACTTTGAATTCTGACAATATGAGGGTCATGTTGCAGGTAGTGCAGCAAGAAGGCACTTATGTGTCTTGTGCATCTCGGAGCTCCAAAATTATTTTCCGGGCTAGATGCAGCTAAAAATTATTATTAATTTTAAATCTGGTGGAGCTTAGTATAGATGGCCTAATAGGGTCAGTGCTGCACACTGCTACAAAGCCCAAATTATTTTCCAGTCAAGATGCAGATAAACATGATTAGTAATTTTAAATCTGGTGGAGCTTATTATAGATGGCCTAATAGAATCAGTGCTGCACACTGCTACAAAGCCCAACTTATTTTCCAGCCAAGATACAGATAAACATGATTAGTAATTTGAAAGCTTAAAATGGTTGGTAGGGTGATTTTAACCAATCATCAAGCTTTTACTCTCCCCAGGATGACACAGGAGTAGAAAAGTCGTTTCGGATCCATGGTTTGTTCATCTTTATGAACGTGAGTCTGTCTACATTATCAGTGGAGAGCCGCGTGCGCTTATCTGTCAGCACACCACCAGCAGCGCTGAACACACGTTCAGACAGAACGCTGGCTGCGGGGCATGACAAGATCTCCAAGGCGTAATTGGCTAGCTCCGGCCATTTATCCAGATTGGAAGCCCAAAAAGAGCAAGGGTCCAGTGACACAGTCATGGCTTCAATGTTTACTTGGAGATACTCCTGTACCATCGTCTCTAGGCGTTGACTATGTGTCAGACTTCTTGTCTCCTGTGGCCTTGCAAAGGATGGGCTAAAAAAGTGGTGAAATAATTCCGCAAAATTGATGTTACCAGCAGATACTGTGGTTCTGTTACGGTTTGAGTGCTGAACACTTGACGGTCCCACGGTTGGCAAGTTGGAACTGTGAGATTCACTACGTGCACCACTGGTGTTTTGTGGAAAAGCACATGTAAGATTCTGCAACAGTCTCTGCTGATACTCCTGCATGCGTGCATCCCTTTCTATGGCAGGAATAATTTCGGCAAATTTACTTTTGTACCGGGGATCTAACAGTGTGGCAACCCAGTAGTCAGGATTATTTCTAATTCTCACAATTCGAGGGTCATGTTGCAGGTAGTGCAGCAAGAAGGCACTCATGTGTGTTGCGCATCCAGGAGCACCAAGTCCCTGTTGTGTTGGTGGCGAGGTAACAATCATGCTTCCTTCCTCTGTCCTCTCCCCCCAACCTCGCACAACAGAAATGTGATCAAGGTCTCCCTCATCTGATGAATCTTCCATCAGTTCGTCCTCCACTTCTTCCTGGGCTCCTGCACCTTCCTCACTAGTTTGGCTGCTACCATGCACCCTGGTAAAACCATCTCCCCCACCCTCACATGCCTGCCACCTTGGTGCTGCCGACCGTCTGGACCTTGCAGATGTTAGCCCTTCCGCATACAACTCCTCCTCCTCTACTTCCTCCACCTCCTCTTGTGCCACCACCTGACTCCGAATTCTGTTTAACATGTGCTCCAGCATGTAAATCACCGGAATAGTCATGCTGATAATGGCATCATCAGCACTAAACATCTTCGTCGCCATTTCAAAACTGTGCAGAAGGGTGCATAGGTCCCTGATCTGAGACCACTCCTCCAGCGTGATTTGCCCCACCTCTGGATCTCGTTGGCCCAGGCTATATGTCAGAACGTATTGCACCAGGACTTGTCGGTGCTGCCACAGTCGCTGCAACATGTGCAGAGTTGAATTCCACCGGGTAGGCACATCGCATTTTAGCCGGTGAAGTGGCAGGCCCAACGACTTTTGTAGAGATGTAAGTCGCTGAGCTGCGGGATGCGAACGGCGGAAGTGAGCACACAGCGACCGTGCCCTCTGCAGAAGGCCATCTAGTCTGGGATAGTGGGCTAAAAATTGCTGGACAACCAGGTTCAACACGTGAGCACGTGTGTGACATTGCCCCGGCGAAGGGCCGCACCCAGGTTTGCAGCATTGTCGCACACGGCCTTCCCTGGTTTCAGGTCCAGTGGAGACAGCCATTCATGAAATTGGTTCTCCAGAGCTGACCACAACTCCTCAGCTGTGTGACTCACATTTCCCAGACATTTCAAAGTAAAAACCGCCTGATGACGTTGAGCCCTACTGCCAGCATAGTAAGGAGGTGTGCAGGATCCCTTCTGCGCAGTTAGAAAGCTTGTGGCATGACCAGACAGGCTTTGGGTGCAGGTGGAAGACCGAGAGGAGGTTGAGGAGGCAGAAGCAGTGGAGGAACTTTGACATAAAGAGGATTGACGCACAACTCGTGGGGACGGCAAGACTTGGACAGCAGCCCCTTGTCCTGCTGTCACCATAGTTACCCAGTGCCCAGTCAGCGACATGTAATGCCCCTGTCCATGCCTACTCGTCCAAGTGTCTGTGGTGAAATGCACCCTGTCACACACAGAGTTTCTCAAAGAAGCGGTGATGTTGTGTGCGACATGCTGGTGGAGCGCAGGCACACCTTTCTTTGAGAAGTAGTGCCGACTGGGCATCTGGTACTGGGGCACTGCGACGGACATAAGGTCTCGAAAATCCTCTGTGTCCACCAGGCGGAAAGGCAGCATTTCTGTAGCCAAGAGCTTGCAGATGGTGAAATTCAACCTCTTAGCTTTCTCATGGCTAGGAGGAAATGGTCTTTTACTTGTCCACATCTGAGGGACCGAGGGCTGGCTATTGTGCTTAGACGGGGTTGATAAGGGTGTCCCCGGCAAACTGCCGGTCTGTGAGGAAGATGCAGGCGGACATGTTAGGTTGCCTTGATCCAAAGGTGGTGCTATCGATGTCGGACAGCGCTCAACACCAGCTGGTGTTCCCACCTCCAAAGAAAATGATGACCTGCCAATCACGCTGGCTGTTGCGGGTAAAGAGGTGGCAGGTCTGCGCCCCAAACCAGGTGTGACTGCTGTCCCCCCAGTCACAGAGGATGAAGAGGCCGCGGGTGCACAAGATATGGCAGACGGTGGTTGGCCCGGCCTCCTAGGCCGCATTGTAGCACACTGAGCATGCCACTGCAACTTATGCTTCATGTCCATGTGCCGGTTCATGCATGAAGTACTCAAACTATGTATTTTTTGGCCTCTACTTAGCTTTTGCTGACAAATGTTACAGATAACACGAGTTGGGTCATCTTTATCGATCTGAAAAAATGCCCAGGCTATGCAAGGCTTAGCACCCATGCGACCTGAAGAGCCACCACGACTTGTGGTGAGAGGCAGAAATGTGTTTGAGGATGCAGTTGTTGACGTGCTTCCAGTACTACGTCTCTGTCCAGGAAGGCGCAACCTGACCTCGTCGTCACTAGCATCTTCCTCCACCTCCTCTGCTGACCTCATCTCTTGGCTGACTGTGGGTTGACAGTAAGTGGGATCTCCAACCTCATCATCATCACCCTGTGTGTTATCACACCCGTCGTCCTCAGAGCCAACCTGTTCCTGCCCTGACAAAAAACTAAAGTTGTCGCTCCAATCAGGTATTTGAGTCTTATCATCGTCTTGCTCATTGTCTCCACCAACAGGAGTTACAGTTTGGGAATGAGGGTCTACATTATGGTCAGAACCTTCTGCGTCTGGTCCTGGATCCGACTCATAAAGATTCTGGGCATCAGTGCAGATCATTTCCTCGTCTGGATTCACAGAAGCGCTGGAGTCGACCTCTGATTCCCAGGCTATAGTATGAGTAAACAGCTCTGCAGGCTCAACCATCTGTTCTACCTCATACTCAGACGGGCAGCTGGAGATTTGGGAGCTGTGAGGAAGCAAGTGCGATTTGGGTGACACCTTTGAGGACTGGAGTATTTGTGATGTTGAAGTTGATGTGGAGGAGAGCCCACTTAAAGGAGCACTTGATATCCGTTGAAGCACCTGCTGTTTTTGTGCCTCATCTGGATTTTGTAGCGATTGGCGTGGCCGTAAGAAAGGGATCTTATCACATTGTCCGCTAAAAGAAGTAGACATTTTAGTTTGGCTGGAAGATGGTCTTTCTTCTGCAGATGTTACTGTTGCTTTAACACCTACCCCACGGACACAACCTTTTTTCCCCTTCCCAACACGCCTATTCCCCTTTCCACCAGCAGCAGGCCTTTTTCCACTCATTTTGGTGGTTAACTAATTCACAACTCTGGAGTTGTTTGCACAAAAAAACAATGGATGGTAACCGAGCAGAGCTGAGTGGCCAAACTGTGGTATTAGGCCAAAACTATTGGCTGGGTTAGATGCAGAAAAAAATTATATTCAATTTGCAACCTGATGGAGGTCAGTATAGATGGACTAATACAACAAGTCCCACACACAGCTAGAAGCCCAATATTTTTTCAGAGGTAGATGCAGAAAAAAATATATTCAGTTTGCAACCTGATGGAGGTCAGTATAGATGGACTAATACAACAAGTCCCACACACAGCTAGAAGCCCAATATTTTTTCAGAGGTAGATGCAGAAAAAAATATATTCAGTTTGCAACCTGATGGAGGTCTGTATAGATGGATTAATAGAACAAGTCCCACACACAGCTAGAAGCCCAATATTTTTTCAGAGGTAGATGCAGAAAAAAATATATTCAGTTTGCAACCTGATGGAGGTCAGTATAGATGGACTAATACAACAAGTCCCACACACAGCTAGAAGCCCAATATTTTTTCAGAGGTAGATGCAGAAAAAAATTATATTCAGTTTGCAACCTGATGGAGGTCTGTATAGATGGATTAATAGAACAAGACCCACACACAGCTAGAAGCCCAATATTTTTTCAGAGGTAGATGCAGAAAAAAATATATTCAGTTTGCAACCTGATGGAGGTCAGTATAGATGGACTAACAGAGAAAGTCCCACACACTGCTAGAAGGCCAAATATTTTTTCAGAGCTAGATGCATACAAAAAATTATTTTGAATTTGCAACCTGATGGAGGTCAGTATAGGTGGACTAAAAGAACAAGTCCCACACACTGCTAGAAGGCCAAATATTTTTTCAGAGCTAGATGCAGAAAAAAATTATATTCAGTTTGCAACCTGATGGAGGTCTGTATAGATTGATTAATAGAACAAGACCCACACACAGCTAGAAGCCCAATATTTTTTCAGAGGTAGATGCAGAAAAAAATATATTCAGTTTGCAACCTGATGGAGGTCAGTATAGATGGACTAATACAACAAGTCCCACACACAGCTAGAAGCCCAAATATTTTTTCAGAGGTACTGTAGATGCAGATAAAAATTATTTTTAATTTGCAACCTGATGGAGGTCAGTATAGATGGACTAATAGAGAAAGTCCGACACAATGCTAGAAGGCCAAATATTTTTTCAGAGCTAGATGCAGAAAAAAATTATATTCAGTTTGCAACCTGATGGAGGTCAGTATAGATGGATTAATAGAACAAGACCCACACACAGCTAGAAGCCCAATATTTTTTCAGAGGTAGATGCAGAAAAAAATATATTCAGTTTGCAACCTGATGGAGGTCTGTATAGATGGATTAATAGAACAAGACCCACACACAGCTAGAAGCCCAATATTTTTTCAGAGGTAGATGCAGAAAAAAATATATTCAGTTTGCAACCTGATGGAGGTCAGTATAGATGGACTAATACAACAAGTCCCACACACAGCTAGAAGCCCAATATTTTTTCAGAGGTAGATGCAGAAAAAAATATATTCAGTTTGCAACCTGATGGAGGTCATTATAGGTGGACTAATAGAACAAGTCCCACACACTGCTAGAAGGCCAAATATTTTTTCAGAGCTAGATGCAGAAAAAAATTAGATTCAGTTTGCAACCTGATGGAGGTCAGTATAGATGGACTAATAGAATGATGCTATGCCCAAAAGATTTTACTTCACTAGGTGCAGTAAAAAAATTGGTATTCTATACACAGGTGGTATATCTTGCAACACAGATAGGCTACTCCACTGACTAACACACTCTGCAATAGGCCAAAAAGGATTAGCTTTGCTAGATTCAGCCAAATGCTGTGAAAAAAACTTGCACAGCACTGGCACAGACCTGCCTGGCAAAAACTGATAGGAACTGATGTAACCTAGTCCTGAAAAGGACTCCAATTACAATTAGTCTTTACTCCCACAACCTATCTATTTAAGAGCACAGACCTGCCTGATAAAAGTCGTAGGAAATGCTGTAACCTAGTCCTTAAAAGGACTGCAATCACAACTATTCCCTACTCCCAAGCTATCTGTATATTTGTGCTAAAATTGGCTTGAAATTAACAAGGTATAGCGCACACAGCAACAGCGGTGCCGTCTAACACGCAGCTGCAGCAGTGAGAAAATGGTGGCGACGGGGAAAATGGCTTGGTCTTATAGGGCAAGGACATGTGACATACACTGCCAATGACACATGCCCTTGCTTGTGTGAAAAAAAGCACTTCGCTCCGTGTGTGCGCTGCTGATAGGCTGACAGATTGCACCTCCCCACTGTAAATGCGGGAAAGAGAAAAAAAAATGGAGATCTTCATTGTTCCTGCAGAGATCCATCCCCTGCCCCTCCCCCCACCCCGCTGTACACTCAAACTGCGTATTAACATTAATTTTCATCATTACTGAGAAAAAATCCAGTTATGATTTTGGTGCACGAACAGTTATCGAACATAACCTCGAACAGCCGAATTTTTCTCAAATTGTTCGTGTTCGCCGAACGGCTCGAACACCGCCCAAAACAGCTCGAATTTGAGATTGGCGAACAGTTCGAGTAGAACAAAGCTCATCTCTAGTCTATAAGACTAAGGCAAAGCCCAGTTATATTCTCCCTCTGATATCTAACAATAACAAACAGGTCATGCTGGAGAAACTTGTACCTACTGCCACTCAGTGTCTTCAGCTTCTTTGTGAGAAAGTAATGTTTGCTCAGCCTGTCTCCCAATTAAAATTCCTGAGGTTTGGAAATTGTGGATGGCTTCACTTCTGGTACTGGGTGCTAATGCCAAACCATGGTGTGCCATTCACTGTTTTTTCCTGGCTGGTTGGAGACAAGCTCATTCCCATAGAAAAGTACTAGCAAGCTAAGGAGATGGTGGCCTCAATCATCATGAAGGAGTTTGCTCGTTGTCTATTATTCTGGCTTTTATACTAACAATCCTGCTCATTTTTATAGTTTTAAATGAGCATGCAAAGACCGTGGACTCTGCAGCAGCACATCCAGGCCGTGATAGTGGTGGAAAAATTGCTGTACCATCAGATTGAGGATGCAAGTCATGCAAGGCACGTGTGTGAGGTTGCCCCGGCGTAGAGCCGCTACCGGGTTTGCAACAATATCGCACACGGCCTTCCCTTGCTCCAGGGTCAGATGAGACAGCCATTGCTCAAACTTGGCCTGGAGAGCTTTCCACAACTCTTCAGCTGTATGACTGCGATCTCCAAAGCATATTAATTTTAACACTGCCTGATTGCGGTGAGCTCTGGCTGCGCCGTACGTAGGTGGGGGTGATTCTCTCTACACTGTTGGAACATGTCTCATTAAGGCAGAGGTTTTGGGTGCAGGTGGGGGTTTTAGAGGAGGTGGGTGATGCAGAAGCACTGGAGGAAGTGTTAAATACATTGGTTTGTCCCTCAAGCCTTGGGGATTCCAACACTTGCTGTCTAGTGACACCTTGGTGTCTAGTGGTTTAGTTCTCCATCTCCTGGTGTATAGTGGTTTAGTTCTCCAATCCTAGTTGTTTAGCAGGTTAGTTTTCCAACCCCTGTTGTCTTATTACTTTAGTTCTCCAACCCCTGTTTTCAATTACTTTAGTTCTCCATGTTCTGGTGTGTATTTGTTTCATTCTCCAACCTTAGCTGTTTAGTAGTTTAGTTCTCCAACCCTTATTTTCTATTAGTTTAGTTCTCCATGATTCTGGTGTGTATTTATTTCTTTCTCCAACCCATCCATGCCCACCCCCTGGGGTTAATGTCTGGTGATGAGGGTTTGGATTCTTCTCGGACCCTACTTCGTTCAGGGTCAGATCAACTGAAAAAATTTTGGACATTGCTACACATGCTTACCCCCTCTTGAGTCTGTGAAGCTTTGCATCAGACCTCTAATGCCCCAGAATAGAGTGTGTGAACAGCTCTGCAGACTCGCCCATCTGTGCTTCCCCAATGTCATTTGGGTGATTGGAGAGTTGTGACATGAGTAAAAACAAGGGTAATTGGGGTGCCACCTCTGAGGACTGTACTGTGTGTGATGTTAAGGTAAAGGAAGAGAAGCAGAGGCCACTTGATGCAGCGCTTGTCATCTACTGGAGCACATGTTCTTCCTGCCCCTCATCTACAAGGCATATCGCTGTGTGACTGCCAAAGAGAAGGAGTGGAGTCCAGTAACAGAAGTTTTTGCAGCAAAATAAACCTACTTCTCATCTCTCATATCATACGTGTCTCACAACACTAAACAGCTATTCAGTACTTTCAAGTCCCTCCTCTGTCCACCAGCTCCCCCTCCCTCTCCTCTCCTCTCATCTCAGCTGAAGACTTAGCCTCATTCTTTAAGCAGAAGATTGACAAAATAGGGAAAAGCTTTTGCTTCAAGTCCCAACAGCCCCTTCTCATAAGGACTCAACTCTCTCCTCCAAAACCATCTTCTCAGTCATCATGGAAGATCATCTTTACTCTCCAAATCTCATCTCACCACCTGTGATCTTGACCCAATACCATCCTACCTCATTCCAAACCATACCACAGTCTTCATTCCAAGCCTAACCCTCCTCTTCAACCTGTCACTAATAACTGGCATCTTCCCCTCATGATTAGTGGTTAGCCACTACCGTAGTGGTCGAGTTCGGTTCGGTACGTCGAACACCCGTATGTTCGCCGAACTGTTCGTTGAACTGTTCGTCGAACACCTTCGAACACCGTTAAACCAAAGGCAGGCAAACAAAAACACATAGAAACACATAGAAAACACATAGAAAACACTTCAAAGGTGTCCAAAAGCTGAAAAACTGCTCAGAAGACACAACTAACACATGGAAAAGTGACAAGTACATATAGTAATGCGAAAAGAAAAGAGGTGGAGGAGTAAAGGGAGGGGGAGACACAGATATAGGCATGTCATGCCCTTCTAAAATCAAGAAAGGCTGGAGTAAAAATCTAAAATCAGCCTACCAACACAAAGACGTTGTGACAAGAAAATTAAAAAAAGAAATATCTTTAGGTAGAATGGTGGTTCCATTACAAGACGTAGTGGTACATTTTCCTTACAAGACGTAGTGGTATCCCCATTGTGAGTTGTGCCAAAAATGGAACCCAATACATTCGGACTAATCCACCATTTGTCATATCCAAGGGGCAGGTCCGTAATCGACAACATCGACGCGGAACCAAGTACAGTAGTATATACTGTACATCCTTTGACAAGGCAATCAGGCGGATCAAGAAGTTGGGAAGGGTCACCCTAATGGCCAAAACAGACATTGATGCGGCAGTCCGGTTACTTACTACCTGTGCCTCTGAATAGTGTCCACCTATTGGGCTGCTTCTGGAAAGGAGCATACTATATGGATAGCTGTTTGCCCATGTGGTGCTCCAGATCCTGCTCACTATTTGAGGCGTTTAGTTGCTTCTTCGAATGGGTTGTAATGGACGTTTCTAAGGGGGCACATATTATCCATTACCTCGACAACTTCTTATGCCTGGGCCCAAAAGATTCGCCGCAGTGTGAATACACGCGGTAGTCCACCTGTGAGAAGGAGAGAGCAGGAGGGAGAGCGGACACCACAGAGCCGAGGGGTTAGATGGAGGATGGAAGAAGGAAAGAGGGCGAGGGAGGTAAGGGAGTACAATGAAAGGCCGACCTGAGCTCCCCAACGTTCCTGCTGGGCGGGGAACAGCCCTGTGAAGAAAAGCCGATTGCGCATCCCTTTGAGGTTACGGGCGCGAGCGGGCAGAGGGACTACGCTGGAGTGCCAAGCCGACACGGCCAGTCCGTTACTGCCTGTGCGACCTCCGTGTCGCCAGGTTTGAGCCAGAGCCGCGCTGGACCCTGACGGCCAGCCCCCCTCTCCCAATACTGGTGCCTGTCCGCTGGTGGGTCGATCCCTTTCTTACGGACACGCCCATCACTACAAATTCCAGATGAGGCACAAAAACAGCAGGTACTTCAACGGATATCAAGAGCTCCTTCAAGTGGGCTCTCCTCCACCTCAACTTCAACATCACAAATACTCCAGTCCTCAGAGGTGTCACCCCAATTGCACTTGCTTCCTCACAGCTCCCAAGTCTCCAGCTGCCCGTCTGAGTATGGAGTAACACAGATGGTTGAGTCTGCACAGCTGTTTACTCATACTATAGCCTGGGAAATGGAGGTCTGCTCCAGAGCTTCTGTTAATCCAGACGAGGAAATGATCTGCATTGATGCCCAGAATCTTTATGAGTCGGATCCAGGACCAGATGAAGAAGGTTCTGAGCATAATGTAGACCCTCGTTCCCAAACTGTAACTACTGTTGGTGGAGACAATGATGAAGACGATGATGAGACTCAAATACCTGATTGGAGCGACAACTTGACTTTTTGGTCAGGGCAGGAAGAGGTTGGCTCTGAGGACGACGGGTGTGAGAACACACAGGGTGATGATGATGAGGTTGGAGATCCCACTTACTGTCAACCCACAGTCAGCCAGTCGATGAGGTCAGCAAAGGAGGTGGAGGAGGATGTGACTAGCCCAGGGGATGGTGATGACTCGGTACCCGGGCCGTTGCCTGGCCTTGGGGATGTCGCGGTGGTCGGCTCCCGGGCCCGTACCCTGGGGTCACTCTTTAAAAGAGTGGATAATTGTTAATTTTATAAGAGTTCGTGACGCCACCTGTGGTATCTGGTGAGAAGCACCAGCGCTGCAGCAGTCCACTGAGGCCGGTGATAAGGCAGCTCGATGGTATAGCTCCCCACAGGTGGAGCTAGGCCTCAGAAAAGCGTATGCAGGGGGAATGCAGGACAGGCGAGACCCAGCTGGGTCAGAGCAAGAACGGGAACGGACATGGTAGTCACTTAAGTTCCTTTTACTGGTGGAAATTCAGGCACATCCCAGCGCACTGTAGGGTGAAGGGTGCATATCAGTATCCTCCCCAATGAGCGGGTGTAGAGCCTCCTGTTTCTTGCCTCTGTGTAGTAAG
Organism: Phyllobates terribilis; assembly: GCF_046119375.1. NCBI lineage: Eukaryota > Metazoa > Chordata > Amphibia > Anura > Dendrobatidae > Phyllobates > Phyllobates terribilis. Next base: position 293,311,184 of record NW_027362769.1, read on the forward strand.
TTTCTGACCTGCCTGGAGCTATGCCTAACTTTGTCTCTGTCCTGCGCTGGCTGATCTTGTGGTAGGGTCTTGTCTTGGAGTTCACGCTCCCAGTATGCGGGGCCTAAGCATCTCCTGGCTCTGTTACATATCAGCACCTTAGCGATCCTGGGACTTTTAGTTCTCAAGGGCTTCCGGTTATGCCTTACTGGGTCATAGAGATCCCGGTAAGCTCGGATCCGGTGTCCGGTAAATGCTTCGGGGTGAGCTGGTTAAGCTCCTCTGCCCCCTATGTACTAACTCTCCACTTGCCTTCGGCCTACTCGGGCCCTCACTAGGCTATACACACTAAAGTCAGCTTGCTGCGCTTCACCGATCTTATGGCGCCGGCACACCTTAAGCTCTAACTGGGCTCCCTGAATCTAGCTAGCACGAGCCTCGTGCACAACTGCTGAACTATTAACTGAGTTCTCTAGACTAGACTGAGCTCCACTGCAGACTGACCTCTCTTAGGCTTCTCTACTGCAGGAACTCTTCAGAGGAACTGAACTGCCTAGCTCCACGTTCCCTATTTATATCCCTAACGGGCTCCCTCTGCTGGTTTGAGGTGGAAGGTGGAGATGTGTGAATGTTTATGGGGGCCTCTTGTGGAGGATTCCATCAATGCACTCTTCTAGGATCTGTGATACCAAGCGCAGCTGGGCGTCACAGATGCTATTGACGACGAGGTTAGGTTGCGCCTTCCTGGACAGAGACGGAGTACTGGAAGCACGTTAACAACTGCATCCTCAACCACAACTCTGCCTCTGACCACAAGTCGTAGTGGCTCTTCAGGTCGCATGGGCTCTAAGCCTTGCATAGCCTGGGCATTTTTTCAGATTGATAAGGATGACCCAACTTGTGTTATCTGTAATATTTGTCACCAAAAGCTAAGTAGAGGCCAAAAAATCCATAGTTTGAGTACTTCATGCATGAACCGTCACATGGATATGAAGCATAAGTTGCAGTGGGAAGCACAACTTGCCCCATCTTGTGCATCCGTGGCCTCTTCATCCTCTGTGACTGGGGGGACAGCAGTCACACATGTTTTTGGACACAGACCTGCCACCTCTTATCCTGCAACAGCCAGTGTGATTGGCAGGTCATCATTTCATTTGGAAGTGGAAACACCAGCTGGTGTTGAGCGCTCTACGACATCAAGAGCACCTCCTTTGGATCAAGGCAACATAACTTTTCCGCATGCATCTTCCTCACAGACCGGCAGTTTGCCGGGGACACCATACCCAACCCCGTCTAAGCACGACAGCCTGCCCTCAGATGTGGACAAGTAAAAGACCATTTCCTCCTAGCCATGTTAAAGCTAAGAGGTTGAATTTCACCATCTGCAAGCTGTTGGCTACAGAAATGCTGCCTTTCCGCCTGGTAGACACAGAGGATTTCTGAGACCTTATGTCCGTCTCAGTGCCCCAGTACCAGATGCCGAGTCGGCACTACTTCTCAAAGAAAGGTGTGCCTGCGCTCCACAAGCATGTCGAACACAACATCACCGCTTCTTTGAGAAACTCTGTGTGTGACAGGGTGCATTTCACCACAGACACTTGGACGAGTAGGCATGGACAGGGGTGTTACATGTCGCTGACTGGGCACTGGGTAACTGTGGTGAAAGCAGGACAAGGGGCTGCTGTCCAAGTCTTACCGTCCCCACGAGTTGTGCGTCAATCCTCTTTATGTCAAAGTTCCTCCACTGCTTCTGCCTCCTCAACCTCCTCCTGGTCCTCCACCTGCACCCAAAGCCTGTCTGGTAATGCCACCCACTTTCTAACTGCGCAGAAGGAATCCTGCACACCTCCTTACTGTTATGTTCTGCTACCAAAGCTAAGGAAAGAGAGGAGATCTGTCCCTACTATAAGACTCAGCTGAATCCCTACGATGTAACAGGGAACCTGATCCTGCGATCAGACCTGCTAAAGTCCTAATCTAGTCTGTACGAAGACCTATAGATGTGGGGAGGAAATCCCTACAGGTACTAAGGACTGGGAGGAATATGGGACACCTCCTAACAGAAATAGTAGCAGACAGACGAACAAACAAAATAGATAGAACATAGAGGTCCGTAGACCAAGCAAACTAACAGAGTTAGATACAGAGAACAGGCTAGCCAGAAAGTAGATATACAATAAAGTCCAGCAAAGCCAGAAGGGCGGAGCAGGATTAAATAGGCCAACAAGGTCATGTGACCAGCAAAGGAAAAAAAACCTAACAGCAAGGTTCTAACAGTACCCCCCCTTCTAAGAGGATCCTCCGGATCCCCTAGGACCAGGCTTATCAGGAAATCTCCTGTGAAACGCTCTGATAAGTCTGGACGCGGAAACATCATCTGACCTCACCCAAGAGTTATCCTCGGGTCCGAAACCTTTCCAGGCCACAAGATACTGCAAACTACCTCTATACCGTCTAGAGTCAAGGATGCGAGAAATTTCATATTCCCCGTCCTCCACCACCGGAGGAACAGAGGCAGAGGCGTCACCATCCGACACGACAGCTTTTTTTAACAGAGAGACATGAAAGACCGGATTAATTCTCCAGGAGGTAGGAACCTCCAACCTAACAGCAGATTGGTTGACAACCTGAAGCACCTTAAAGGGCCCTACAAACTTGGGACCCAATTTCTTAGAAGGAATCCTCAACCGCAGATTCCTAGAGGACAACCAAACCATGTCACCAACAGCGAACAAAACCTCCTGTCGTTTCCTATCAAAGTAGTCTTTAGATTTTCTGTTGGCCTCCTGAAGATTACCACGCACATCCGTCCAAACTCTTTCCAAATCACCGGAAAAATTCTCCTCCTCAGGCACGGCAGATCCCAACTTGGAGAACGACCCAAACGACGGAGGTTTTGTTCGCTGTTGGTGACATGGTTTGGTTGTCCTCTAGGAATCTGCGGTTGAGGATTCCTTCTAAGAAATTGGGTCCCAAGTTTGTAGGGCCCTTTAAGGTGCTTCAGGTTGTCAACCAATCTGCTGTTAGGTTGGAGGTTCCTACCTCCTGGAGAATTAATCCGGTCTTTCATGTCTCTCTGTTAAAAAAAGCTGTTGTGTCGGATGGTGACGCCTCTGCCTCTGTTCCTCCGGTGGTGGAGGACGGGGAATATGAAATTTCTCGCATCCTTGACTCTAGACGGTATAGAGGTAGTTTGCAGTATCTTGTGGCCTGGAAAGGTTTCGGACCCGAGGATAACTCTTGGGTGAGGTCAGATGATGTTTCCGCGTCCAGACTTATCAGAGCGTTTCACAGGAGATTTCCTGATAAGCCTGGTCCTAGGGGATCCGGAGGATCCTCTTAGAAGGGGGGGTACTGTTAGAACCTTGCTGTTAGGTTTTTTTTTTTTGAGAGCGAAGTCCTCTGGGGATGAATCCCAGCGCGTAGGGTTCATAATGTCACTTTTGCGCAAAGAGCCTCAGGAGTGGGCCTTTTCTTTGCAACCTAGTGATACATGCTTCAGATCAGTGGATAGTTTTTTTTCTGCTTTAGGACTATTATATGATGATCCTGACCGTGTCGCATCAGCTGAGACTGAGTTGAGACGTCTAAAACAAGGATCTGGTACTGTAGAAAAATATTGTACACATTTTCGTCGTTGGTCTACTCAAACAGGGTGGAACGATTCTGCTCTGAAAAGTCTATTTCTTGCTGGGCTCAGTGAAAGGGTTAAAGACCTGCTAATTGCTTATCCTACACCTGAGGATTTACAACAGGCTATGCAATTAGCTATACGGGTGGATAGGAGACTGCGTGCTAGGGTTAATGAGAGCAAATCCTCTGCTATGTCAGTTTCTGGTTATGATAATGTGTGTACTAACAGTGGTGAACCGATGGAGATTACTGTTAGAACCTTGCTGTTAGGTTTTTTTTCCTTTGCTGGTCACATGACCTTGTTGGCCTATTTAATCCTGCTCCGCCCTTCTGGCTTGGCTGGACTTACTGTTATGTTCTGCTACCAAAGCTAAGGAAAGAGAGGAGATCTGTCCCTACTATAAGACTCAGCTGAATCCCTACGATGTAACAGGGAACCTGATCCTGCGATCAGACCTGCTAAAGTCCTAATCTAGTCTGTACGAAGACCTATAGATGTGGGGAGGAAATCCCTACAGGTACTAAGGACTGGGAGGAATATGGGACACCTCCTAACAGAAATAGTAGCAGACAGACGAACAAACAAAATAGATAGAACATAGAGGTCCGTAGACCAAGCAAACTAACAGAGTTAGATACAGAGAACAGGCTAGCCAGAAAGTAGATATACAATAAAGTCCAGCAAAGCCAGAAGGGCGGAGCAGGATTAAATAGGCCAACAAGGTCATGTGACCAGCAAAGGAAAAAAAACCTAACAGCAAGGTTCTAACACTTACTATGTTGGCAGCAGGGCTCAATAGCATCAGTCGGTGTTTACTTTGAAATGTCTGGGAAATGTGAGTCACACAGCTGAGGAGTTGTGGTCAGCTCTGGAGACCCAGTTTCATGAATGGTTGTCTCCACTGGACCTGCAACCAGGGAAGGCCGTGTGCGACAATGCTGCAAACCTTGGTGCGGCCCTTCGCCGGGGCAATGTCACACACGTGCCTTGTATCGGTCACGTGTTGAACCTGGTTGTCCAGCAATTTTTAGCCCACTATCCCGGACTAGATGGCCTTCTGCAGAGGGCACGGTCGCTGTGTGCTCACTTCCGCCGTTCACATCCCGCAGCTCAACGACTTACATCTCTACAGAAGTTGTTGGGCCTGCCAGTTCACAGGCTGAAATGCGATGTGCCAACACGGTGGAATTCAACTCTGCACATGTTGCAGCGACTGTGGCAGCACCGACAAGCCCTGGTGCAATACGTTCTGACGTATAGCCTGGGCCAATGAGATCCAGAAGTGGGGCAAATCACGCTGCAGGAGTGGTCTCAGATCAGGGAACTATGAAGTTGACCTGCCCCCTGGGCCATGGGGTACCCGGAGCCGGGCCGGTAGACGCCGGGGGTTGTAGACACTGTGGCGGTGACTCGGTCCGTGACCCAGGGAGGTCAATCCAAGGGTAATTTGTATATATGGGTTTTATAATGTCCGACTACGCCACCTATGGTGTGCGGCCAAAGGGGCCGGCGCTGCGGAACAGTCCTCTGAAGCTGCTGGTTTTGCAGCAATGGTATTTTTACTCCCCACAGGAAGAGTGTAGCTTCAGGGCAGTGTGGGTGGATGATGGTGGTTGTAGTGCAGGGAGTCAGTAATGAACACCGAGTCCGTGTGATGCAGTCCCAAGATCTTTACTCACAGTTTTTGCTGTCCAGATTACAGGTACCAGACCAATCTCCCCCGTCGTGCTGTGCATACTCAGTGAGCGGCTCAGTTCACCCCCAGATAGCTCCGGAGTACTTAGCAGGACCCCTTTCTGTGTGTCTTTTCTCTGGCCTTCTCCCTGCACCTCACACCCAGTGACACTTCTATCCAGTATCCTCGGGCCTTGGCGGGCGACATGTGTTCCGTCCCCTGGGTCCTATGTGGCTACCTTCTTAGTGAGACTGGTGTGACTTTGGCCTGCAGTACATGAAATGCTGCAGCCTCCGGTTTCTAGTTGAGCCTTGCTGTTTCTCTGCTAGTTGAGGGATCGGTTCCCCTTATCTGGCCTGACCCCTCTACCTCCTGGTAGCAGCGAGCGTACGGGTGGCCTTCTGCATGGCCCGTACCCATAGGGTCACTTCGATTCCTGGAGCCTTCCTGCTCTCACTCCTCTCTTCTCTCCTTCAGTCCTGGGCCTCCCAGGCTAGGCCCGCCTCCGGAGCAGAGCTCATGCAGAGCCTCTGCTCCTGTCACTTTTCCTCCTCTGACTGGCTTGTCTTTCTAAGATGGCTTCCTATTTATACTCTCCCTGTCATGTGCTCCCCTAAGCTCCTTTCTTCACCCACACCAACTACATAGGACCATCCCGCCAGCTAGGGACCTGGGACTGTGATCTCCCTTAGGAGCAATCTTGCCCTACCCCCACTGCGGGTATGTGTTGGATGTAGGTGTTAGGGTCCCGAGCCATACTCCTTCCTTACCTGAGGGTGAGATACCACACCTCTGGGTGAGATGCAGTACCTCTATGGCGACTGAACCCTCAGGGGCGCCACACACCCTTCTGCACAATTTTGAAATGGCGACGAAGATGTTTAGTGCTGACGATGCCATTATCAGCATGACTATTCCGGTGATTTACATGCTGGAGCACACGTTAAACAGAATTCAGAGTCAGGTTGTGGGAGAAGAGGAGGTGGAGGAAGTAGAGGAGGAGTCGTATGCGGAAGGGATAACATCTCCAAGGTAAAGACGGTCGGCAGCACCAAGGCGCCAGGCATGGGAGGGTGGGGGAGAGGGATTAACCAGGGCGCATGGTAGCAGCCAAACTGTGGAGGAAGGTGCAGGAGCCGAGGAATAAGTGGAGGATGAACTGGCGATGGGCATGTAAGACTCATCAGATGAGGGAGACCTTGATCACATTTCTGTTGTGCGAGGTTGGGGGGAGAGGGCAGAGGAAGGAAGCATGATTCTTACCTCGCTACCAACACAACAAGGACTTGGTCCTCCTGTATGTGCAAGACACATGCGTGCCTTCTTGCTGCACTACCTGCAACATGACCCTTGGATTGTCAGAATTCAAAGTAATCCCGACTACTGGGTTGCCAGACTCTTAGATCCCCGGTACAAAAGTAAATTAGCCAAAATAATTCCTGCCATAGAAAGGGATTCACGCGTGCAGGAGTATCAGCAGAGGCTGTTGCAGAATCTTACATGTGCTTTTCCACAAAACACCAGTGGTACACGTAGTGAATCTCACAGTTCTAACTTGCAAACTGTGGGACTGTCGAGTCTTCATCACTCAAACCGTAACAGTAACACAGTATCTTCTGGTAACAGCAATTTTGTGGAATCGTTTCACCACTTTTTTAGACCATCCTTTGCAAGGCCACAGGAGACGAGAAGTCTGACACATAGTCAACGCCTAGAGAGGATGGTACAGGAGTATCTCCAAGTGAACATCGAAGCCATGACTGTGTCATTGGACCCTTGCTCATTTTGGGAATCCAAACTGGAAAAATGTCCAGAGCTTGCCACTCACGCCTTGGAGATCTTGTCATGCCCTGCAGCCAGCGTTCTCTCTTATTGTATGTTCAGTGCTGCTGGTGGTGTGCTGACAGATAAGCGTACGCAGCTGTCCACTGAGAATGTAGACACACTCACGTTCATAAAGATGAACAAATCATGGATCCGCAAGGACTTTTCTACCCCTGTGTCATCCTGGGGACACTAAAAGCTTGAGGATTTGGTAAAATCACCTCACCAACCGTTTTAAGCAACTCTGGGGCAATTGATGCCACTTAAGTGGTGTCTGTTCCACTATTTTTGGAAAAAATGGAGACTATTTTAACCTTGCTGTGTTTTACGTGACGTTGGCATCGTCAATTCCAGGTGGGTTGGCTCGCCCCCCCCTTTTTAACTGTAAGAAACTACATACACTATGGCTTGGTGTAACACAGATGGTTGAGTCTGAAGAGTTGTTTACTCAGAGGTCTGGTCCAAAGCTTCAGTGCCTGCTAGTCAGCGTAGAATTTTTAACTGCATCTAGCCTGGGCAATACTTTGGGCGTAGTAGCCCAGCTGCGAAGCAAGCTGCACCGCTTGTGTATCTAATTAGAATTTTTAAATACATCTAGCCTAGGCAGAATGTGGGGACCCTCAACCAAACCCAGACGCTCAGCCCCCCTACCGCCCCCCTTTCCTTGACAATACAATAATGTAACTCTTACAACTGGATGGGTGAGGATCGGTCACAGCTTTATTAACTCTTTATACTCATTCCATTAGAAAGGCATTTTATTTCTAAAATAATTCAGCTTGTTGCAGCATGTCCTGGGTCTCCACACCGGCAAGTTGGCCAACAAGTATAACTCTCCAACATGTCCTTTCTATTTCCAGGCCACGGAGGATCCTGCGTACTTGTATGCAGGACTCTGTCCCCCATCCATCACTCTTAACGCTTGTTCCACTCCGTCTTGGAGTCCTGACAGGAATATGTCCAGTCCAATATCCATTAAGTGAACACCGTCGGGCCGTATGAGGCCTGCTTTATCTCCTTCCAGTTGTCGGTGTTGTATCACTACACCACCTCTGTCTCTTCTAAATTTTGCCATCCGAATATTTATTACCCGCCATGTCCGTTCGATGGCCGTGATGTCTCGCGCACCTTGCCATACCGCTATCGGCACAATCTCTGACCATACTATAGTTAGTTTTGTGAAAAATTCTCTGAAGCGCTCAGTGTCTAGTTTCATTATTTCCATTAGTTATGCTCTCTTGTGATGACCTAGGTCGTTTCCCCCGGCCAGTATAACTAAGATGACCGGACCTCTTGCCTCTCTCCCTACCTTCATTGCCTCCATTAGTACCTGTGGCCATAGCAGGCATCTAATACCTCTCCAATTGAAATATGTGTTATCAAACTCTAATTTCCTCCTGCCTGGGTGGACTTTTTTCTGCCCAATATATATACGAGTGGCCTATCACCCACACTGTTGGCTTAGCGTCACCTGTAAAAGAAACAAACCACGTTAGGATATATAGTCCGGTCTTATGTATCTCACCAAACACGTGGATCGCCATCTCCCTATCCTCTGAACTTCAGTTTCTGACAGTCCTGCTCTTGCTGCTTCCATGGCCGCGCCTATGCGGAATGAGTGTGTCCCGTATACTTTGGGGTGGTTCCCTGCCGATGTTATGCATTTATTAAATATAGCTTGGAACTGGTATCTTGATAATGGCATTCCATCAATGTGTGATAGGAAGAAATTACTTTGTGATCTGATGGTTATATATGTTTTTACTATTGTTACCCGACTCAGTGTACCGTTTGTTGGTTGTAGAAGTACCCAAGTGCCCCTGCCCGCTGGAACCATTTTCGATTGGCCTATGCATAGACGTATTGCATTATTGGCTATGACTACGTCCTGGTGTAATAAGCCTCCACTGGTGGTAATTTTGGATTGAGGGACTAATTCGCTTATGCATAGTGCCCCGAAGAAGGCGATCGCAAATGCAGTAGACAGTAGTGTTGCTTCAAATTGTGAGTGTCATGTTAATGGTGTTAGGGATATGATGTGAGAAATCAGTTTTAGAGACACGGGACGTCTACACTCCTGACTTGGCGGACCACTTTTCCACCCTTTTATGGATTGTCTGATGATGAATCTCTTTGTCACATCTCTCCAATTCAGTAGTTGGAAGTGAAATGCTACTCCGGTCAGCCACCGCTGCGCTGACGCCCCTGATATGCCCCTCATCATTAGCTGGTGGAGAAATTCTATGGTGACTTGTAATCTGGCTTGTTCACATTGGTCAACCCGTCTGCCTGCTACTAGTCGTGTCCACTCTTCCCATACCTTATCGTATGCTTGCCACGTCGACTGGGCAACTGACGCTCTGATTAATGGCATCAACTATTCGCCACTAGATCCTATAGGGAGGGTGGGCAACTGTTGCCCGATGGGTGGGCGTTGGGGAGGAGCTCTGTGAAAATCTGCAAATTGAATTGTTATAAAGCATTAGCAGCAGCTTTAGACCCCTCAGCATCGTGGCTAGCGCGAACCTGTACATTGTGTTTTAGGCACAGGAATGCTAGCCGGCGTAGTAGGCCTAGCACTGGGAGAGACGATGATGCCATCTTATTAATGCAATGCGCTAGGCTGGTGTTTTTTGTTATGAAGCGTATATTTTTGTTAGCCAGGCGTGCGCCCCATATTTCTATTGCTACCACTATTGGGAAGAAAAATTATTTTCGGGGCTAGATGCAGCTAAAAATTATTATTAATTTCAAAGCTGGTGGAGCTTGGTATAGATGGCCTAATACAGTGAGTAACACACACTGCTACTATGCCTAAAATTATTTTCCAGGCAAGATGCAGCTAAAAATTATTATTAATTTCAAAACTGGTGGAGCTTGGTATAGATGGCCTAATACAATGAGTACCACACACTGCTACTATGCCCAAAATTATTTTCCAGACAAGATGCAGCTAAAAATTATTAGTAATTTGAAAGCTGGTGGAGCTTAGTATAGATGGCCTAATAGAATGAGTACCACACACTGCTAATATGCCCAAAATTATTTTACAGGCACGATGCAGCTAAAAATTATTATTAATTTCAAAGCTGGTGGAGCTTGGTTTAGATGGCCTAATACAATGAGTACTACACACTACTACTAAGCCCAAAATTATTTTCCAGGCAAGATGCAGCTAAAAATTATTATTAATTTCAAAACTGGTGGAGCTTGGTATAGATGGCCTAATACAATGAGTACCACACACTGCTACTATGCCCAAAATTATTTTCCAGGCAAGATGCAGCTAAAAATTATTAGTAATTTGAAAGCTTGTGGAGCTTAGTATAGATGGCCTAATAGAATGAGTACCACACACTGCTAATATGCCCAAAATTATTTTACAGGCAAGATGCAGCTAAAAATTATTATTAATTTCAAAGCTGGTGGAGCTTGGTATAGATGGCCTAATAGATTGAGTACCACACACTGCTGCAGGCCCAAAAGGTTTTACTTGGCTAGGTGCAGTAAAAAAAATTGTATTACATACACAGGTGGTGTAGCTTGCAACACAGATAGGCTACTCCACTGACTAACACACACTGCAAGAGGCCCAAAAGGATTTGCTTAGCTAGATTTAGCCAAATGCTGTGAAAAACACTTGCACAGCACTAAAACAGACCTGCCTGGAAAAAAGTGATAGGAACTGATGTAACCTAGCCCTCAAAAGGGCTGGAATTACAACTAGTCACTACTCCCAACCTATCTGTCAATTTAAGAGCACAGACCTACCTGCTAAAAGTGCTAGGAACTGCTGTAACCTATCCCTCAAAAGGGCTGCAATTACAAACTAGTCCCTACTTCCTAAACCTTTCTGTCTATTTAAGAGAAAATTCGCTTGCAATTCAGTTACACAATATAGCGCACACAGCAGCAGCAGTGCCGTCTAACACTCAGCTGCAGCAGTGAGAAAATGGTGGCGATGGGGAAAATGGCTGGGTCTTATAGGACAAGGACATGTGACATACACAGCCAATGACACATGCCCTTGCTTGTGTAAAAAAAAGCACTTCGCTTAGTATGTCGTTGGTGACTTTAATCAGGGCAGTTTCAGTGGAATGGTGAGGTCGGAAGCCAGATTGTAAGCTGTCAAAAAGGGAGCAGGAGGAGAGGTGGGAGGATAATTCAAAATAGTTGTGTTAATCCAGTAGTTTGGAGGCATAGAAGAGAAATGAGATGGGGCGATACCTAAACATAGGATGGGTCAAGGGAGGGCTTTTGGAGGATGGGTGTGATGGAGGTATGTTTGAATCATGAGTAGAGATGAGCGTTGTTCTACTCAAACTGTTCGCCAATCTCAAATTCGAGCTGTTCTGGGCGGTGTTCGAGCCGTTCGGCGAACACGAACAATTTGATAAAAATTCGGCTGTTCGAGGTTATGTTCGATAACTGTTCGTGCACCAAAATCATAACTGGATTTTTTCTCAGTAATGATGAAAATTAATGTTAATACGCAGTTTGAGTGTACAGCGGGGTGGGGGGAGGGGCAGGGGATGGATCTCTGCAGGAACAATGAAGATCTCCATTTTTTTTTCTCTTTCCCGCATTTACAGTGGGGAGGTGCAATCTGTCAGCCTATCAGCAGCGCACACACGGAGCGAAGTGCTTTTTTTCACACAAGCAAGGGCATGTGTCATTGGCAGTGTATGTCACATGTCCTTGCCCTATAAGACCAAGCCATTTTCCCCGTCGCCACCATTTTCTCACTGCTGCAGCTGCGTGTTAGACGGCACCGCTGTTGCTGTGTGCGCTATACCTTGTTAATTTCAAGCCAATTTTCGCACAAATATACAGATAGCTTGGGAGTAGGGAATAGTTGTGATTGCAGTCCTTTTAAGGACTAGGTTACAGCATTTCCTACGACTTTTATCAGGCAGGTCTGTGCTCTTAAATAGATAGGTTGTGGGAGTAAAGACTAATTGTAATTGGAGTCCTTTTCAGGACTAGGTTACATCAGTTCCTATCAGTTTTTGCCAGGCAGGTCTGTGCCAGTGCTGTGCAAGTTTTTTTCACAGCATTTGGCTGAATCTAGCAAAGCTAATCCTTTTTGGCATATTGCAGAGTGTGTTAGTCAGTGGAGTAGCCTATCTGTGTTGCAAGATATACCACCTGTGTATAGAATACCAATTTTTTTACTGCACCTAGTGAAGTAAAATCTTTTGGGCATAGCATCATTCTATTAGTCCATCTATACTGACCTCCATCAGGTTGCAAACTGAATATATTTTTTTCTGCATCTACCTCTGAAAAAATATTGGGCTTCTAGCTGTGTGTGGGTCTTGTTCTATTAATCCATCTATACTGACCTCCATCAGGTTGCAAACTGAATATAATTTTTTTCTGCATCTAGCTCTGAAAAAATATTGGGCTTTTAGCTGTGTGTGGGTCTTGTTCTATTAATCCATCTATACTGACCTCCATCAGGTTGCAAACTGAATATAATTTTTTTCTGCATCTAGCTCTGAAAAAATATTGGGCTTCTAGCTGTGTGTGGGTCTTGTTCTATTAATCCATCTATACTGACCTCCATCAGGTTGCAAACTGAATCTAATTTTTTTCTGCATCTAGCTCTGAAAAAATATTGGGCTTCTAGCTGTGTGTGGGTCTTGTTCTATTAATCCATCTATACTGACCTCCATCAGGTTGCAAACTGAATCTAATTTTTTTCTGCATCTAGCTCTGAAAAAATATTGGGCTTCTAGCTGTGTGTGGGTCTTGTTCTATTAATCCATCTATACTGACCTCCATCAGGTTGCAAACTGAATCTAATTTTTTTCTGCATCTAGCTCTGAAAAAATATTGGGCTTCTAGCTGTGTGTGGGTCTTGTTCTATTAATCCATCTATACTGACCTCCATCAGGTTGCAAACTGAATATAATTTTTTTCTGCATCTAGCTCTGAAAAAATATTGGGCTTCTAGCTGTGTGTGGGTCTTGTTCTATTAATCCATCTATACTGACCTCCATCAGGTTGCAAACTGAATATAATTTTTTTCTGCATCTAGCTCTGAAAAAATATTTGGCCTTCTAGCTGTGTGTGGGACTTGTTGTATTAGTCCATCTATACTGACCTCCATCAGGTTGCAAACTGAATATATTTTTTTCTGCATCTACCTCTGAAAAAATATTGGGCTTCTATCTGTGTGTGGGACTTGTTGTATTAGTCCATCTATACTGACCTCCATCAGGTTGCAAATTGAATATAATTTTTTCTGCATCTAACCCAGCCAATAGTTTTGGCCTAATACCACAGTTTGGCCACTCAGCTCTGCTCCGTTACCATCCATTGTTTTTTTGTGCAAACAACTCCAGAGTTGTGAATTAGTTAACCACCAAAATGAGTGGAAAAAGGCCTGCTGCTGGTGGAAAGGGGAATAGGCGTGTTGGGAAGGGGAAAAAAGGTTGTGTCCGTGGGGTAGGTGTTAAAGCAACAGTAACATCTGCAGAAGAAAGACCATCTTCCAGCCAAACTAAAATGTCTACTTCTTTTAGCGGACAATGTGATAAGATCCCTTTCTTACGGCCACGCCAATCGCTACAAATTCCAGATGAGGCACAAAAACAGCAGGTGCTTCAACGGATATCAAGTGCTCCTTTAAGTGGGCTCTCCTCCACATCAACTTCAACATCACAAATACTCCAGTCCTCAAAGGTGTCACCCAAATCGCACTTGCTTCCTCACAGCTCCCAAATCTCCAGCTGCCCGTCTGAGTATGAGGTAGAACAGATGGTTGAGTCTGCAGAGCTGTTTACTCATACTATAGCCTGGGAATCAGAGGTCGACTCCAGCGCTTCTGTGAATCCAGACGAGGAAATGATCTGCACTGATGCCCAGAATCTTTATAAGTCGGATCCAGGACCAGACGCAGAAGGTTCTGACCATAATGTAGACCCTCATTCCCAAACTGTAACTCCTGTTGGTGGAGACAATGAGGAAGACGATGATAAGACTCAAATACCTGATTGGAGCGACAACTTTAGTTTTTTGTCAGGGCAGGAACAGGTTGGCTCTGAGGACGACAGGTGTGATAACACACAGGGTGATGATGATGAGGTTGGAGATCCCACTTACTGTCAACCCACAGTCAGCCAAGAGATGAGGTCAGCAGAGGAGGTGGAGGAAGATGCTAGTGACGACGAGGTCAGGTTGCGCCTTCCTGGACAGAGACGTAGTACTGGAAGCACGTCAACAACTGCATCCTCAAACACAACTCTGCCTCTCACCACAAGTCGTGGTGGCTCTTCAGGTCGCATGGGTGCTAAGCCTTGCATAGCCTGGGCATTTTTTCAGATCGATAAAGATGACCCAACTCGTGTTATCTGTAACATTTGTCAGCAAAAGCTAAGTAGAGGCCAAAAAATACATAGTTTGAGTACTTCATGCATGAACCGGCACATGGACATGAAGCATAAGTTGCAGTGGGAAGCTCAGTGTGCTACAATGTGGCCTAGCCGGCCGGGCCAACCACCGTCTGCCATATCTTGTGCATCCGCGGCCTCTTCATCCTCTGTGACTGGGGGGACAGCAGTCACACCTGTTTTGGGGCGCAGACCTGCCACCTCTTTACCCGCAACAGCCAGCGTGATTGGCAGGTCATCATTTTCTTTGGAGGTGGGAACACCAGCTGGTGTTGAGCGCTGTCCGACATCGATAGCACCACCTTTGGATCAAGGCAACCTAACATGTCCGCCTGCATCTTCCTCACAGACCGGCAGTTTGCCGGGGACACCCTTATCAACCCCGTCTAAGCACAATAGCCAGCCCTCGGTCCCTCAGATGTGGACAAGTAAAAGACCATTTCCTCCTAGCCATGAGAAAGCTAAGAGGTTGAATTTCACCATCTGCAAGCTCTTGGCTACAGAAATGCTGCCTTTCCGCCTGGTGGACACAGAGGATTTTCGAGACCTTATGTCCGTCGCAGTGCCCCAGTACCAGATGCCTAGTCGGCACTACTTCTCAAAGAAAGGTGTGCCTGCGCTCCACCAGCATGTCGCACACAACATCACCGCTTCTTTGAGAAACTCTGTGTGTGACAGGGTGCATTTCACCACAGACACTTGGACGAGTAGGCATGGACAGGGGCGTTACATGTCGCTGACTGGGCACTGGGTAACTATGGTGACAGCAGGACAAGGGGCTGCTGTCCAAGTCTTGCCGTCCCCACGAGTTGTGTGTCAATCCTCTTTATGTCAAAGTTCCTCCACTGCTTCTGCCTCCTCAACCTCCTCTCGGTCTTCCACCTGCACCCAAAGCCTGTCTGGTCATGCCACAAGCTTTCCAACTGCGCAGAAGGGATCCTGCACACCTCCTTACTATGCTGGCAGTAGGGCTCAACGTCATCAGGCGGTTTTTACATTGAAATGTCTGGGAAATGTGAGTCACACAGCTGAGGAGTTGTGGTCAGCTCTGGAGAACCAATTTCATGAATGGTTGTCTCCACTGGACCTGAAACCAGGGAAGGCCGTGTGCGACAATGCTGCAAACCTGGGTGCGGCCCTTCGCCGGGGCAATGTCACACACGTGCCTTGTATGGCTCACGTGTTGAACCTGGTTGTCCAGCAATTTTTAGCCCACTATCCCAGACTAGATGGCCTTCTGCAGAGGGCACGGTCGCTGTGTGCTCACTTCCGCCGTTCGCATCCCGCAGCTCAGCGACTTACATCTCTACAGAAGTCGTTGGGCCTGCCACTTCACCGGCTAAAATGCGATGTGCCTACCCGGTGGAATTCAACTCTGCACATGTTGCAGCGACTGTGGCAGCACCGACAAGCCCTGGTGCAATACGTTCTGACGTATAGCCTGGGCCAACGAGATTCAGAGGTGGGGCAAATCACGCTGGAGGAGTGGTCTCAGATCAGGGACCTATGCACCCTTCTGCACAGTTTTGAAATGGCGACGAAGATGTTTAGTGCTGACGATGCCATTATCAGCATGACTATTCCGGTGATTTACATGCTGGAGCACATGTTAAACAGAATTCGGAGTCAGGTGGTGGCACAAGAGGAGGTGGAGGAAGTAGAGGAGGAGGAGTTGTATGCGGAAGGGCTAACATCTGCAAGGTCCAGACGGTCGGCAGCACCAAGGCGGCAGGCATGTGAGGGTGGGGGAGATGGTTTTACCAGGGCGCATGGTAGCAGCCAAACTAGTGAGGAAGGTGCAGGAGCCCAGGAAGAAGTGGAGGACGAACTGATGGAAGACTCATCAGATGAGGGAGACCTTGATCACATTTCTGTTGTGCGAGGTTGGGGGGAGAGGACAGAGGAAGGAAGCATGATTGTTACCTCGCCACCAACACAACAGGGACTTGGTGCTCCTGGATGCGCAACACACATGAGTGCCTTCTTGCTGCACTACCTGCAACATGACCCTCGAATTGTGAGAATTAGAAATAATCCTGACTACTGGGTTGCCACACTGTTAGATCCCCGGTACAAAAGTAAATTTGCAGAAATAATTCCTGCCATAGAAAGGGATGCACGCATGCAGGAGTATCAGCAGAGACTGTTGCAGAATCTTAAATGTGCTTTTCCACAAAATACCAGTGGTGCACGTAGTGAATCTCACAGTTCCAACTTGCCAACCGTGGGACCGTCAAGGGTTCAGCACTCAAACCGTAACAGAACCACAGTATCTGCTGGTAACATCAATTTTGCGGAATCATTTCACCACTTTTTTAGCCCATCCTTTGCAAGGCCACAGGAGACAAGAAGTCTGACACATAGTCAACGCCTAGAGACGATGGTACAGGAGTATCTCCAAGTAAACATTGAAGCCACGACTGTGTCACTGGACCCTTGCTCTTTTTGGGCTTCCAATCTGGATAAATGGCCGGAGCTAGCCACTTACGCCTTGGAGATCTTGTCATGCCCCGCAGCCAGCGTTCTGTCTGAACGTGTGTTCAGCGCTGCTGGTGGTGTGCTGACAGATAAGCGCACGCGGCTCTCCACTGATAATGTAGACAGACTCACGTTCATAAAGATGAACAAATCATGGATCCGAAACGACTTTTCTACCCCTGTGTCATCCTGGGGAGAGTAAAAGCTTGATGATTGGTTAAAATCACCCTACCAACCGTTTTAAGCTTTCAAATTACTAATCATGTTTATCTGTATCTTGACTGGAAAATAATTTGGGCTTTGTAGCAGTGTGCAGCACTGATCCTATTAGGCCATCTATACTAAAGCTTCACCAGATTTAAAATTTAAAATAATTTTTAGCTGCATCTAGCCCGGAAAATAATTTTGGGGCTCCGAGATGCGCAAGACTCATAAGTGCCTTCTTGCTGCACTACCTGCAGCATGACCCTCATATTGTCAGAATTCGAAGTAATCATGACTACTGGGT
Source organism: Phyllobates terribilis (assembly GCF_046119375.1). Taxonomy (NCBI): domain Eukaryota; kingdom Metazoa; phylum Chordata; class Amphibia; order Anura; family Dendrobatidae; genus Phyllobates; species Phyllobates terribilis. Next base: position 293,328,679 of record NW_027362769.1, read on the forward strand.
TGCCACACTCTTAGATCCCCCAAACTTTTCGATCAACCTTTTCATTTTAATAAAGACCAAAAAAATGGTCATTTTTGAAATTATAAGCATTAGCAGGTTGTTAGAAACTGAAATCAAACAGTTTTCAACTCAAAACTTTATTCTAGGTGATGTTACATTTTCACATAGGACCCCTTGTTCGAAAGGAGCTTCTGAACTCTCTCGTCCATTGAATTTGTCAGGTTTTGGATGGTTTCTGCTTCAATTGTTTTGCATGAGGACAGAATACCCTCCAAGAGCTGTTGCTTAGATGTGAACTGCCTCCCGCCATCATAGACACTCCTTTTAATGATGCTCCAAAGGTTCTGAATGGGGTAGAGGTCAGGGGAGCATGGGGGTCACACCATAAGTTTGTCCCCTTTTATGCCCATATCAGCCAGAGATGCAGATGTTTTATGTGCAGCATGAGATGGTGCATTATCATGCAGAAAAATGATCTTGCTGTGAAATACACGGTTCTTCTTCTTGAACCATGGCAGGAAGTGCTGTTTGAGAAAATCCACATACATTATGGAGTTCATCTTTAGCGCCTTCAGGGATCCTAAAGGGGCCGACAATCTCTCTCCCCATGATTCCAGCCCAAAACATTACTCCACCTCCTCCTTGTTGGCGCTGTAGCCGTGTTTGCGTGGGGTGTCCATCAACCAGCCATCCTCCACTCCATCCATCTGGACCATCGAGCGCTGCACGGCACTCATCCGTGAACAAAACTGTTTTGAAATCAGTCTTCATGTAATGTTTGGCCCACTGGAGCCGTTTCTGCTTGTGTGAAGTGGATAGAGGAGGTCGACAGGATGGCGTATGCACAGCTGCAAACCTCTGAAGGACCCTGCATCTTGTTGTTCGGGGGACGTTGGAGGCACAAGCAGCTTCAAAAACTTGTCTGCTGCTATGACAAGGCTTTTTGGCCGCTGCTCTTTCAACCTGACGTAATTGCCTGTAGGAAAGAGTCCTCAATTTGCCCTTATCAGCACGCACACGTGTGTACTGTGAATCAGCTACATACTTCTTGATTGCCAAGACACTTCATCCTGATCATCGCACAATGTTGATTGTAGTCATGCCTTGACCTAAACACTCCACAATTTGTTGCTTCTCAGCAGCCGACACATCCTTTTTCTTTCCCATTTTGGCAGAAAATGTAGGCTGCTTAATAATGTGAGAGAGCCTTCTTAAGTAGTCTTGCCTTTCATTGGACACACCTGCCAAACTAATTAGCACACGTGTCTGCAATTGCTTACAGTGATATAAAGAGCCCTGACACACATCACCATCAATGAGTTTAACTGACAAACAAATTCTTCCCTTATCACTCCTAAACACTTTTTGCATAATAATTTGGAACGCAGTGTACATGTGCTTTTCCACAAAACACCAGCGGTTCACGTAGTGAATCTTACAGTTCTAACTTGCCAACCGTGGTCTGTATGGAGTTGTTCAATAAAGGGCCCAAAATTAAGATAACATAGATGGGAGAGGTCTCTATGAATAGGAATTCCTAAGTATTTGATACCCTGTGAGGGACAGGCAAAGGGAAAGTTGGACTGGATGGAATCCTATATGGATTTGGGGAGGGAGACATCGAGGGCCTCAGACTTCGCTGCATTGATTTTAAAATTTAACCATGTAACAAAGTGATCTATTTCAGCCATAACAGCAGGGATGGATATATGTGATTGAGTGATATATACTAGGACATCATCAGCAAATAGAGAGCACTTGTACTCGGTGCCTCCCACCTCAATCCACCTAATATTGGGGTTATGGCGAATTGATGAGAGCAGGTGCTCCGTCACTAGGATGTATAAGAGAGGGGACAGAGAACATCCCTGCCTTGTCCCATTGGTGATTGTGAAAGGTGATGAAAATGTTCTGACGTGCCCCCTGGGCCTTGGGACACCCGGAGCCGGACCCTTTTTGGTGGATGCAGGTGGTTGTAGTCTCCGTGGCGGCAACCCGGTTCCGTGGCTCAGGGCGGTCAAACCAGTGGCGGAACTATTTATGTGGTTTTGATGTTTAAATGTCCGACTACGCCACCCGTGGATTGCGGTCAGAGTGAACCGCCGCTCCAGGGCAGACCGCTGAGGCTGGTGTTGTGGGTGCAGCAGAGCGTAGCATAACTCCCCACGGGAGGAGTATAGCCTCAGGGCAGTGTATGCGGAGGATGGGGGTGATGGTGCAGGGCAGCAGCAGTAACGACACGGAGTCAGTGATGCAGTCCAGGGCCTTTACTCACAGTTCTTATTATCCAGACCACGTCTGCAGGTAACGGCTGCCCACGTCGTACTGTGCTCACCAGGTGAGGGGCTCAGACAACTCCCAGATAACTTTGGAGCACTTCACAGGACCCCCTTTGTGTGTCCTTTGTCTGGCCTTTCTTACCAACACTTCTGTCCGGCTGCCTCGGGCCTCCTCTTGGTAAACTTGGCGCCAGTTTCCCTGACCCTATGTGGTGCCTTCCTAGCGGGTGTAGCGAGGGGCTGCGCCACATAAAATGTCAGAGCCTCCGGTTTCTAGCTGAGGGTCGTTTCCTGCCTCCACTAGTTCGGGGACCGGTCTCCCCCTTTGGCCTGACCCCTCCACGCAGGTGGATTCGGGCGTGCGGTGGCGACTCGCCCGTCCGCACCCCTGGGATCCCTTCATTCCTCGTTCCTGGAGCCTTCTCCGCTCCTCTTCCTTCCTTCTCCCTCTTCCAGGCCTGGGCCTCTGTTACTAGGCCCGCCTCCGGAGCAGAGCTCATGCAGAGCCCCTGCTCCCTGCCACTTCTGCTCAGACTTCTCTGCACTGAACTAAGATGGTGCCCACCTTTTATACTCCCTTCTCAATGCACCCAGGAACTGCTTCCTCCCTGCTCCTGCACTACAGGTTTCCCCTTCCTCAGTGTTCCCTCCCCCCACTCCAGCCAGGGACAGGGACTGTCGTGCCCATCTCAGGGGCATATTGGTCGCCCTGCCCCACGGCAATGTGGTGTAATGCATGCAGGTGTCGGGTCCTGATCCACACTCCATCCTTACCTGAGAGTGAGATATCACACCTCTGGGTGAGGTGCAATACGTCTGTAGCAACCGAGCCCTCAGGCTGCTACAGTTCCATTTATCTTCAGCCTAGGTGACGTATTGCGATACAGGGCCATGATTTTGGCTATAAAAGGGTCCCCTAGACCCCTACCCCAAGCTTTTTAAGAGAATCATATATGGCGTGCCAGGAGACTCTATGGAATGCTTTCTCAGCATCCAACGAGAGTATCTAATTACAAATTTTTAACTGCATCTAGCCCAGGAAATACTTTGTGCCTAGTAGCAGTGTCTGCTAGTCAGCGGATTATCCCGGCTGTTAAGCAAGCTACACCACCTGTAGTTTAGACACATAATTTTTTCAAAGGAAATGATTCGGGACCATGGGATACTTAGTGAAGAGCATCAGGAGGCACCCCAAGGCATAGGGGCTGGGACTGGCATTAGGATGCCTTGCGGTGGACAGCCGAGCTCGATCCTTATAAAAGCTTTTTAACTGCAGCAGCTTTAGTGGACGCTACTGGAGCTGGAATTACGCGGCTGCTGGCATGAGACTTGCCCTCCAATAGGTCCTTGTAAATGGATTTAAAGTGTATTCATTCAAATTAGAGAGACAATTTAAATTAAAAAGCTTAGAGCTGCCTCCACCACAGGGGGGCTCGCTCGACCCACCAGCGGACAGGCACCAGTATTGGGAGAGGGGGGCTGGCCGTCAGGGTTCACCGCGGCTCTGGCACAAACCCGGCGACACGGAGGTGGCACGGGCAGGAGCGGACTGGCCGTGTCGGCTTCTCACTTTTTGGATTTTAGAAGGGCATGACATGCCTATATCTGTGTCTCCCCCTCCTTTTACTCCTCCACCTCTTTTATTTTCGCATGACTATATGTACTTGTCACTTTTCCATGTGTTAGTTATGTCTTCTGAGCAGTTTGTCAGCTTTTGGACACCTTTGAAGGTGTTTTCTATGTGTTTCTATGTGTTTTTGTTTGCCTGCCATTGTTTTTAACGGTGTTCGAAGGTGTTCGACGAACAGTTCGGCGAACACACGGGTGTTCGACGAACCGAACCGAACTCGAACACTACGTGGGTGGCTCAACACTACTGCCCACTCTCCCAGTCCCATAAGCTTGACTCTGATCTGTTCTTCAAACGTCAGATCCAAGCACTTTCCACTTGCTGCTGACTCCAACTCCAAAGTATCTCGGGGATCCGCACATTTCTCAACCGTGAATCTAGAAAAACACCAGTGCACGCCCTCATCATCTCCCATCTCGACTGCTACAAGCTCCTGCTCTGTGGCCTTCCTTCTACCACTCTCGCACCCCTAAATCTATCCTAAACTGTGCTGGCTGATTAATCCTCCTGTCACCCTGCTATTACCAGGCTTCTCCCCTGTGTCAATCCCAGTGCTGGCTCCCTGTTGCCCAGAGACTCCAGTTGAAAAGCCTAACTTTGGCATACCAAGCCATTGAAAACCTTTCTCCTCCATACATGTGTGACCTAGTCTCCCTGTATTACTTACCTGCACGAAACCTCCCATCCTTCCAAGATCTCCTTCTCTACTTCCCTCTTATCTCTTCTTGTCACAATCGCAAACAAGATTTGTCCCATGCATCTCACCTACTGTGTAATTCTTTACCCCAACACATCAGACTGTTGCCTTCCGTGGAAACATTGAAAAGGAAGCTGAAGACCCACTTCTTGTGAAATGAGTACAATCTGTGGTAAGCCTCGCTCCAGCATACCTCCTCACGACTAGCTGTACCCTGACCTACTGTATCCTCACCCATCCCTTGTACATTGTTTGTGCACCCTCACGGGCCGGGTCCTCTCTCCTCTTGTACCAGTCGGTGACCCCTTTTCACATGTAACGTGCCACAAAATAAATGTCACTGTAATAATAATTATAATACTTGTACTCTGGGTCAATTGATGGCATTTTCCAGGTGTTTACCCATAATTTGATGTGTTTTGGTAGCTTTTGGACCCATTTGAAGGTGTTGTATATGTTTTTTTTGTCCCCCCATTGAATCCTATGGCGTTCAGAAATGTTCGATGTATATTCGATGAATAAATTCGGCGAATGTCTTAATTTTCGGCGAACATTTCCGAACCGAATATTGAAATGTTCGCTCATCTCTAGTGGCCTGTATGAATGCCAAACTGGACTAATAAAACAGGTAAGCAAAAGCACAGTAGTTTGTGACATTTGCATGTTATGAGTTACACAGTCAAAGTTAAATGATTAGATTTTTTTATTCTTTTTTTTTTTAACAAAATTTTTCCCCCATTCCAAGAAAAGACTGAATAAAAAATGGTAGGTACATGCCCAAAGCACAGCAGCGCCAACATATGACACATTATTGGTGTGGCATGTACAGACAAAAAATGATTGTGCACGTTGTGACAGAAAAGAATAGTTTGTGACATGCACATTGTGTGAACGAGGTAGATGAAGTTAGATGTCTGGACTTTTAAATTATTACATACATTTCTATACATTAATTATGTTCTTCCCAAAAGGTATGAACAAAGAAATGCTAGATTTTCTTGCAAATACCAGTAGTGGTAACAGGTTGCAGTATTGTTCTGTTTCCAATGTAAAATTAGACTACTATAACAGATATACTAGTTTGTGACATGCACACTTTGTCTAACATATAATGCATTTAGTTTTTTTTTAGCAATATTGTTTGACTTGATTCTGCAAGAAGAAAAAAACCCTGAAATCTTTAATTGTAAAGTAGCAGTTGTAGCAGCACTAGTGAACAACTACATTATAACAATCAGGGCTCGCTCTCACTTGCAATTAAATCGGACAAATGCAATCCGATAAAAAAGCAGATTGCATTCGTACCAGTTTAATCCTATGATGGTGTGCTCAGTGGCGTTTTTTTTTCCGGCGCCGATCGGATTGCGATTTGGCTGAAAAAAAATTGCAGCATGCTGCCATTGCATGCTGCATTCGGATCGCATGCATCCATATAAGCCTATGGGTGCGTGTGAAACATTGCACTGCACGGAAATGTCACCCGAGTGCAGTGCGCTTTCCGCCGACGCAAGCAACAGAGGAGATGGACAAATTGTGCGAGAGGATCGAGCATGGACCACTGACATCCGACTCCCACTCGCAGCGTAGCAGAAGCCAAGTGTCATTAGCATATCGCATCTGATGGTATCGCATCGGATGCCATACGCTAGTGGGACCCCGGCCTCACTGTTGTGATCAATTTCTGCTGCTCCGATCTCTGCTTTCACTCTCTCATTCTTCCTATAAATAGATTCTATGTAATATTATCTTTTTATAACAGAATACAATATTCTTCTTTTCTTCTGCTGCTTTACTATGTGTATAATCTGACAAATGTTTTATGGCATTCTCTTTCAATCTCTTTTGCTAAAATGAGAGCTGTCCTCCCGCTATTTAGATTAATCTCAAAGTGACTACTACATTCCCTGTTTCAGATTTTTCATAAGCAATATTAGTCCTTCCTGATTAGCTTTGCTTTACCATGTGATGTGATAGCAATAAGACATTATAGGGAAGACTGGCCAAGGTCATGTGAGTCTTTTCTGACGGATGCGATATTCTGCAATGTGTAAAATAGCGATGGACATTTTTGGCAATTCATTCAGAGCAAATGATAAATTGTTAAATTTCCCAAAAATTCAACAAAAATTTGATATGCATCAAATTGATTAACTCATTTCTACTTCTTTTATATACAGTTTCTATCAAAAAAGGTCAAAACGTAAATCACCTCGATAAAGATTTTCAATACCCATAAAAACCTACGTTTATATAAACCAGATTTTTGAAAAGAGGATGTGAAACAAATAATATTTAAAAATTATTAATTTTTATTACATCAATTAAAAACATCAATAAAAATAAAATAAAAAAGCAGTGGCCAATCGATCCCATGCAAGAAGTCTTCCAATTAATAAATCACTAGTAATATAGTATACACTGCACTATTGCCCAAAAAAAGGGAAAAGGAAAGGGGTAGTGTAAACATAATATAGTAATATAGTGCAAATTGCAGCTATGCAAATAAATAAGTCAAGTGTTAATCAGGTGAATATTATCCCCATAAATATAAAGTGCTATTAATATATAGTCCACAATTTATCAATTTAGTGATGTATATAAATGCAGAATCTGTCCTGTAAAGAAATTGCCAAAACAATATACTATAGATTGCACAATTCTCAAAAAAAATATTATTAGTATGGTTGGTAGAGATAATAATATAATATTGACTACAAGTGTAGAAATAAATTCCCACCAGTCTAATTATTTTAATTATTAAGATATAAAGTGCTTAGAACGAATGAGCACTAGTTGGAATCATGCATAAACAATCAGTATTATGGAAGTCCAGACAATAAACTTACATGAATGTAGCAGTGTTTCAAAAGTATGGAGACAACCTCGCAGGGATCCGCCCGACAACGCCGTTTCGCATATGTGCTTCTTCGATGGGGCGTGAAGCACACATGCAAAATGGCGTCTTATTAGTCTTATGTTTACACTACCCCTTTCCTTTTCCCCTTTTTTGGGCAATAGTGCAGTGTATACTATATTACTACTGTGATTTATTAATTGGAAGACTTCTTGCATGGGATCGATTGGCCACTGCTTTTTTATTTTGTTTTTATTGATGTTTTTAATTGATGTAATAAAAATTAATAATTTTTAAATATTATTTGTTTCACATCCTCTTTTCAAAAATCTGGTTTATATAAACGCAGGTTTCTTTTATATACAGTAGATGGTAACTAAAGTATAATATCCTCAGTCTTTGGCCATACTCAGATCCTAAATGTTCACCTTGTGGAAACTGAATTCATATTTGCTTGCTTTGCCATTTATGTGAATTGACTATGATAATTTTTTGGCAAAACTTGTGCTCTTTATCCATATTAAAGCTATGAGATGTATGGAGGCCTACTTAATGGATATTGGATTTTAACATTTAAGATCAAAGCAGTGGAGTAACATCAGCCTTACAACTCCTGGTAAATGAAACAGAGAATACATTTATTGAATCAAGATCCAATAGTCATGAAAACAACTAAAGGTGCAGAAATAGTTAAAAGAGCACCTGTTTCAGCAAGTTGAAAAGTGTAAGATTTTTCATAAATGTGAAGGTCACTTATTTTGCTACGATAGCAAGGGCTCAACAGAGCTCCTTTTTATCTAGTTTAAAAACACCACATGATGGCATTAGTTCTTACTCAAAAAGAATTAGAAAAAGAATTTCACTCATTTTACAAGGACCTTTAGACCTCTAAAATTTCAAAAATCGTAAAGGCTTCAGTAAATATATAGATAAAATAACTATCTTCTTTTGAACATGAGCATTGATCTGTACTAGATATTTCCCTCACTACAGAAAAATTGGAGGATGCATTATTCATATTCCAGAACAATAAGGTCGTGGAAATAGATAGATTGCCCATTTCAATCTGTGAAAATCAGAAACATGTTTTACTTCAGGTGCTTCATTATGTTTTACAGCTGGAAGACCAGACCAATTCCATGAAAAATCTAGCTAAAATGCTCTACTAAAAGAATCTGATTGACACATATCTCATGAGGACAGATCTAAAAATATGAGCAAAAGTCTTGGCTTACCAGCTGATAATAGTGATCACATATCTAGTACATAAATATCTGACTTGTATCATGATTGCTAAATTGATGACCTTTAACCTTAGATTTTATGCGATCCAAAAATTCGAGTCAGATTCGGTCCGCAGATGTGTTGCACTTTCACCAGGCTCCGCAGGCACTTTTAATAACAATAAGTAGAAATACAGGTGGTCAGTAGAGATGAGCGGTGTTCGACTCGAACTGTTCGCCAATCTCAAATTCGAGCTGTTTTGGGCGGTGTTCGAGCCGTTCGGCGAACACGAACGATTTAAAAAAAATCCGTCTGTTCGAGGTTATGTTCGATAACTGTTCGTGCACCAAAACCATAACTGGATTTTTTCACAGTAATGCTGATAATCAATGTTAATACGCAGTTTGAGTGTACAGCGGGGTAGGGGGAGGGGCAGGGGATGTATCTCTGCATAAATAATCAAGATCTCCATTTTGTTTTCTCTTTTCCGCATTTACAGTGGGGAGATGCAATCTGTCAGCCTATCAGCAGCGCACACACGGAGCGAAGTGCTATTTTTCACACAAGCAAGGGCATGTGTCATTGGCAGTGTATGTCACATGTCCATGCCCTATAAGACCAAGCCATTTTCCCCGTCGCCACCATTTTCTCACTGCTGCAGCTGCGAGTCAGACGGCACCGCTGTTGCTGTGTGCGCTATACTTTCAGTGTTAATATCAAGCCAATTTTCTCAGAAATATACAGATAGCTTGGGAGAAGGGAATAGTTGTGATTGCTGTCCTTTTGAGGACTAGCTTACAGCTAAAGATGAGCGTTGTTCGACTCGAACTGTTCGCCAATCTCAAATTCGAGCTGTTTTGGGCGGTGTTCGAGCCCTTTGGCGAACACGAACGATTTGAGAAAAATTCGGCTGTTTGAGGTTATGTTCGATAACTGTTCGTGCACCAAAATCATAACTGGATTTTTTCTCAGTAATGATGAAAATTAATGTTAATACGCAGTTTGAGTGTACAGCGGGGCGGGGGGAGGGGCAGGGGATGGATCTCTGCAGGAATAATGAAGATCTCCATTTTTTTTTCTCTTTCCCGCATTTACAGTGGGGAGGTGCAATCTGTCAGACTATCAGCAGCGCACACACGGAGCGAAGTGCTTTTTTCACACAAGCAAGGGCATGTGTCATTGGCAGTGTATGTTACATGTCCTTGCCCTATAAGACCAAGCCATTTTCCCCGTCGCCACCATTTTCTCACTGCTGCAGCTGCGTGTTAGACGGCACCGCTGTTGCTGTGTGCGCTATACCTTGTTAATTTCAAGCCGATTTTCGCACAAATCTACAGATAGCTTGGGAGTAGGGAAGAGTTGTGATTGCAGTCCTTTTAAGGACTAGGTTACAGCATTTCCTACGACTTTTATCAGGCAGGTCTGTGCTCTGAAATAGACAGGTTGTGGGAGTAAAGACTAATTGTAATTGCAGTCCTTTTCAGGACTAGGTTACATCAGTTCCTATCAGTTTTTGCAAGGCAGGTCTGTGCCAGTGCTGTGCAAGTTTTTTTCACAGCATTTGGCTGAATCTAGTAAAGCTAATCCTTTTTGGCCTAATGCAGAGTGTGTTAGTCAGTGGAGTAGCCTATCTGTGTTGCAAGATATACCACCTGTGTATAGAATACCAATTTTTTTACTGCACCTAGTGAAGTAAAATCTTTTGGGCATAGCATCATTCTATTAGTCCATCTATACTGACCTCCATCAGGTTGCAAACTGAATATATTTTTTTTTCTGCATCTAGCTCTGAAAAAATATTTGGGCTTCTAGCAGTGTGTGGGACTTTTCTATTAGTCCATCTATACTGACCTCCATCAGGTTGCAAACTGAATATAATTTTTTTCTGCATCTAGCTCTGAAAAAATATTTGGCCTTCTAGCAGTGTGTGGGACTTGTTCTATTAGTTCATCTATACTGACCTCCATCACGTTGCAAATTCAAAATAATTTTTTGTCTGCATCTAGCTCTGAAAAGATATTTGGGCTTCTAGCAGTGTGTGGGACTTTCTCTATTAGTCCATCTATACTGACCTCCATCAGGTTGCAAATTAAAAATAATTTTTATCTGCATCTAGCTCTGAAAAAATATTTGGCCTTCTAGCAGTGTGTGGGACTTTCTCTATTAGCCCATCTATACTGACCTCCATCAGGTTGCAAATTAAAAATAATTTTTTGTCTGTATCTAGCTCTGAAAAAATATTTGGCCTTCTAGCAGTGTGTGGGACTTTCTCTAATAGTCCATCTATACTGACCTCCATCAGGTTGCAAACTGAATGTATTTTTTTTCTGCATCTACCTCTGAAAAAATATTTGGGCTTCTAGCTGTGTGTGGGACTTGTTCTATTAGTCCATCTATACTGACCTCTATCAGGTTGCAAACTGAATATAATTTTTTTCTGCATCTACCTCTGAAAAAATATTTGGGCTTCTAGCTGTGTGTGGGACTTGTTCTATTAGTCCATCTATACTGACCTCCATCAGGATGTAAACTGAATACAATTTTTTTCTGCATCTACCTCTGAAAAAATATTTGGCCTTCTAGCAGTGTGTGGGACTTTCTCTTATAAGTCCATCTATACTGACCTCCATCAGGTTGCAAATTAAAAATAATTTTTTGTCTGCATCTAGCTCTGAAAAAATATTTGGCCTTCTAGCAGTGTGTGGGACTTTCTCTATTAGTCCATCTATACTGACCTCCATCAGGTTGCAAACTGAATATATTTTTTTTCTGCATCTACCTCTGAAAAAATATTTGTGCTTCTAGCTGTATGTGGGACTTGTTCTATTAGTCCATCCATACTGACCTCCATCAGGTTGCAAACTGAATATAATTTTTTTCTGCATCTAGCTCTGAAAAAATATTTGGCCTTCTAGCAGTGTGTGGGACTTGTTCTATTAGTCCATCTAAACTGACCTCCATCAGGTTGCAAATTGAATATAATTTTTTTCTGCATCTAACCCAGCCAATAGTTTTGGCCTAATACCACAGTTTGGCCACTCAGCTCTGCTCGGTTCCCATCCATTGTTTTTTTGTGCAAACAACTCCAGAGTTGTGAATTAGTTAACCACCAAAATGAGTGGAAAAAGGCCTGCTGCTGGTGGAAAGGGGAATAGGCATGTTGGGAAGGGGAAAAAAGGTTGTGTCCGTGGGGTAGGTGTTAAAGCAACAGTAACATCTGCAGAAGAAAGACCATCTTCCAGCCAAACTAAAATGTCTACTTCTTTTAGCGGACAATGTGATAAGATCCCTTTCTTACGGCCACGCCAATCGCTACAAATTAAAGATGAGGCACAAAAACAGCATGTGCTTCAACGGATATCAAGTGTTCCTTTAAGTGGGCTCTCCTGCACATCAACTTCAACTTCACAAATACTCCAGTCCTCAAAGGTGTCACCCCAATCGCACTTGCTTCCTCACAGCTCCCAAATCCCCAGCTGCCTGTCTGAGTATGAGGTAGAACAGATGGTTGAGTCTGCAGAGCTGTTTACTCATACTATAGCCTGGGAATCAGAGGTCGACTCCAGCGCTTCTGTGAATCCAGACGAGGAAATGATCTGCACTGATGCCCAGAATCTTTTTGAGTCGGATCCAGGACCAGACGCAGAAGGTTCTGACCATAATGTAGACCCTCATTCCCATACTGTAACTCCTGTTGGTGGAGACAATGAGGAAGACGATGATGAGACTCAAATACCTGATTGGAGCGACAATTTTAGTTTTTTGTCAGGGCAGGAACAGGTTGGCTCTGAGGACGACAGGTGTGATAACGCACAGGGTGATGATGATGAAGTTGGAGATCCCACTTACTGTCAACCCACAGTCAGCCAAGAGATGAGGTCAGCAGAGGAGGTGGAGGAGGATGCTAGTGACGACGAGGTCAGGTTGCGCCTTCCTGGACAGAGACGTAGTACGGGAAGCACGTCAACAACTACATCCTCAAACACAACTCTGCATCTCACCACAAGTCGTGGTGGCTCTTCAGGTCGCATGGGTGCTTAGCCTTGCATAGCCTGGGCATTTTTTCAGATCGATAAAGATGACCCAACTCGTGTTATCTGTAACATTTGTCAGCAAAAGCTAAGTAGAGGCCAAAAAATACATAGTTTGAGTACTTCATGCATGAACCGGCACATGGACATGAAGCATAAGTTGCAGTGGGAAGCTCACTGTGCTACAATGTGGCCTAGCCGGCCGGGCCAACCACCGTCTACCATATCTTGTGCATCCGCGGCCTCTTCTTCCTCTGTGACTGGGGGGACAGCAGTCACACCTGTTTTGGGGCACAGACCTGCCACATCTTTACCCGCAACAGTCAGCATGATTGGCAGGTCATCATTTTCTTTGGAGGTGGTAACACCAGCTGGTGTTGAGCGCTGTCCGACATCCATAGCACCACCTTTGGATCAAGGCAACCTAACATGTCCGCCTGCATCTTCCTCACAGACCGGCAGTTTGCCGGGGACACCCTTATCAAACCCGTCTAAGCACAATAGCCAGCCCTCGGTCCCTCAGATGTGGACAAGTAAAAGACCATTTCCTCCTAGCCATGACAAAGCTAAGAGGTTGAATTTCACCATCTGCAAGCTCTTGGCTACAGAAATGCTGCCTTTCCGCCTGGTGGACACAGAGGATTTTCGAGACCTTATGTCCGTCGCAGTGCCCCAGTACCAGATGCCCAGTCGGCACTACTTCTCAAAGAAAGGTGTGCCTGCGCTCCACCAGCATGTCGCACACAACATCACCGCTTCTTTGAGAAACTCTGTGTGTGACAGGGTGCATTTCACCACAGACACTTGGACGAGTAGGCATGGACAGGGGCGTTACACGTCGCTGACTGGGCACTGGGTAACTATGGTGACAGCAGGACAAGGGGCTGCTGTCCAAGTCTTGCTGTCCCCACGAGTTGTGCGTCAATCCTCTTTATGTCAAAGTTCCTCCACTGCTTCTGCCTCCTCAACCTCCTCTCGGTCTTCCACCTGCACCCAAAGCCTGTCTGGTCATGCCACAAGCTTTCTAACTGCGTAGAAGGGATCCTGCACACCTCCTTACTATGCTGGCAGTAGGGCTCAACGTCATCAGGCGGTTTTTACTTTGAAATGTCTGGAAAATGTGAGTCACACAGCTGAGGAGTTGTGGTCAGCTCTGGAGAACCAATTTCATGAATGGTTGTCTCCACTGGACCTGAAACCAGGGAAGTCCGTGTGCGAGAATGCTGCAAACCTGGGTGCGGCCCTTGGCCGGGGCAATGTCACACACGTGCCTTGTATGGCTCACGTGTTGAACCTGGTTGTCCAGCAATTTTTAGCCAACTATCCCGGACTAGATGGCCTTCTGCAGAGGGCACGGTGGCTGTGTGTTCACTTCCGCCGTTCGCATCCCGCAGCTCAGCGACTTACATCTCTAGAGAAGTCGTTGGGCCTGCCACTTCACCGGCTAAAATGCGATGTGCCTACCCGGTGGAATTCAACTCTGCACATGTTGCAGCGACTGTGGCAGCACCGACAAGCCCTGGTGCAATACGTTCTGACGTATAGCCTGGGCCAACGAGATCCAGAGGTGGGGCAAATCACGCTGGAGGAGTGGTCTCAGATCAGGGACCTATGCACCCTTCTGCACAGTTTTGAAATGGCGACGAAGATGTTTAGTGCTGACGATGCCATTATCAGCATGACTATTCCTGTGATTTACATGCTGGAGCACATGTTAAACAGAATTCGGAGTCAGGTGGTGGCACAAGAGGAGGTGGAGGAAGTAGAGGAGGAGGAGTTGTATGCGGAAGGGCTAACATCTGCAAGGTCCAGACGGTCGGCAGCACCAAGACGGCAGGCATGTGAGGGTGGGGGAGATGGTTTTACCAGGGCGCATGGTAGCAGCCAAACTAGTGAGGAAGGTGCAGGAGCCCAGGAAGAAGTGGAGGACGAACTGATGGAAGACTCATCAGATGAGGGAGACCTTGATCACATTTCTGTTGTGCGAGGTTGGTGGGAAAGGACAGAGGAAGGAAGCATGATTGTTACCTCGCCACCAACACAACAGGGACTTGGTGCTCCTGGATGCGCAACACACATGAGTGCCTTCTTGCTGCACTACCTGCAACATGACCCTCAAATTGTGAGAATTAGAAATAATCCTGTCTACTGGGTTGCCACACTGTTAGATCCCCGGTACAAAAGTAAATTTGCAGAAATTATTCCTGCCATAGAAAGGGATGCACGCATGCAGGAGTATCAGCAGAGACTGTTGCAGAATCTTACATGTGCTTTTCCACAAAACACCAGTGGTGCACGTAGTGAATCTCACAGCTCCAACTTGCCAACCGTGGGACCGTCAAGTGTTCAGCACTCAAACCGTAACAGAACCACAGCATCTGCTGGTAACATCAATTTTGCGGAATCATTTCACCACTTTTTTAGCCCATCCTTTGCAAGGCCACAGGAGACAAGAAGTCTGGCACATAGTCAACGCCTAGAGACGATGGTACAGGAGTATCTCCAAGTAAACATTGAAGCCATGACTGTGTCACTGGACCCTTGCTCTTTTTGGGCTTCCAATCTGGATAAATGGCCGGAGCTAGCCACTTACGCCTTGGGGATCTTGTCATGCCCCGCAGCCAGCGTTCTGTCTGAACGTGTGTTCAGCGCTGCTGGTGGTTTGCTGACAGATAAGCGCACGCGGCTCTCCACTGATAATGTAGACAGACTCACGTTCATAAAGATGAACAAATCATGGATCCGAAAAGACTTTTCTACCCGTGTGTCATCCTGGGGAGAGTAAAAGCTTGATGATTGGTTAAAATCACCTCACCAACCGTTTTAAGCTTTCAAATTACTAATCATGTTTATCTGTATCTTGGCTGGAAAATAATTTGGGCTTTGTAGCAGTGTGCAGCACTGATTCTATTAGGCCATCTATAATAAGCTCCACCAGATTTAAAATTACTAATCATGTTTATCTGTATCTTGGCTGGAAAATAATTTGGGCTTTGTAGCAGTGTGCAGTACTGATTCTATTAGGCCATCTATACTAAGCTCCACCAGATTTAAAATTGCTAATCATGTTTATCTGTACCTTGGCTGGAAAATAATTTGGGCTTTGTAGCAGTGTGCAGCACTGATTCTATTAGGCCATCTATACTAAGCTCCACCAGATTTAAAATGAATAATTATTTTTAGCTGCATCTAGCCCGGAAAACAATTTTGGGGCTCCGAGATGCGCAAGACACATAAGTGCCTTCTTGCTGCACTACCTGCAACATGACCCTCATATTGTCAGAATAAGAAGTAATCCTGACTACTGGGTTGCCACACTCTTAGATCCCCCAAACTTTTCGATCAACCTTTTCATTTTAATAAAGACCAAAAAAATGGTCATTTTTGAAATTATAAGCATTAGCAGGATATTAGAAACTGAAATCAAACAGTTTTCAACTCAAAACTTTATTCTAGGTGATGTTACATTTTCACATAGGACCCCTTCTTCGAAAGGAGCTTCTGAACTCTCTCGTCCATTGAATTTGTCAGGTTTTGGATGGTTTCTGCTTCAATTGTTTTGCATGAGGAGAGAATACCCTCCCAGAGCTGTTGCTTAGATGTGAACTGCCTTCCGCCATCATAGACACTCCTTTTGATGATGCTCCAGAGGTTCTGAATGGGGTAGAGGTCAGGGGAGCATGGGGGTCACACCATAAGTTTGTCCCCTTTTATGCCCATATCAGCCAGAGATGCAGATGTTTTATGTGCAGCATGAGATGGTGCATTATCATGCATAAAAATGATCTTGCTGGGTAATACACAGTTCTTCTTCTTGAACCATGGCAGTAAGTGTTGTTTGAGAAACTCCACATACATTATGGAGTTCATCTTTACCCCTTCAAGGATCCTAAAGGGGCCGACAATCACTTTCCCCATGATACCAGCCCAAAACATTACTCCACCTCCTCCTTGTTGGCGCTGTAGCCGTGTTTGCGTGGGGTGTCCATCAACCAGCCATCCTCCACTCCATCCATCTGGACCATCGAGCGTTGCACGGCACTCATCCGTGAACAAACCAGTTTTGAAATCAGTCTTCATGTAATGTTTGGCCCACTGGAGCCGTTTCTGCTTGTGTGAAGTGGATAGAGGAGGTCGACAGGATGGCGTATGCACAGCTGCAAACATCTGATGGACCCTGCATCTTGTTGTTCGGGGGACATTGGAGGCACCAGCAGCTTCAAAAACTTGTCTGCTGCTATGACAAGGCTTTTTTGCCGCTGCTCTTTTAACCTGACGTAATTGCCTGTAGGAAAGAGTCCTCAATTTGCCCTTATCAGCACGCACACGTGTGTACTGTGAATCAGCTACATACTTCTTGATTGCCAAGACACTTCATCCTGATCATCGCACAATGTTGATTGCAGTCATGCCTTGACCTAAACACTCCACAATTTGTTGCTTCTCAGCAGCCGACACATCCTTTTTCTTTCCCATTTTGGCAGAAAATGTAGGCTGCTTAATAATGTGGGACAGCCTTCTTAAGTAGTCTTGCCTTTCATTGGACACACCTGCCAAACTAATTAGCACATGTGTCTGCAATTGCTTACAGTGATAAAAAGAGCCCTGACACACATCACCATCAATGAGTTTAACTGACAAACAAACAAATTCTTCCCTTATCACTCCTAAACACTTTTTGCATAATAATTTGGAACACAGTGTACATGTGCTTTTCCACAAAACACCAGTGGTTCACGTAGTTAATCTTACAGTTCTAACTTGCCAACCGTGGTCTCTATGGAGTTGTTCAATAAAGGGCCCAAAATTAAGATAACAAAGATGGGAGAGGTCTCTATGAATAGGAATTCCTAAGTATTTGATACCCTGTGAGGGCCAGGCAAAGGGAAAGTTGGAATGGATGGAATCCTATATGGATTTGGGGAGGGAGACATCGAGGGCCTCAGACTTCGCTGCATTGATTTTAAAATTTGACCATGTAACAAAGTGATCTATTTCAGCCATAACAGCATGGATGGATATATGTGATTGAGTGATATATACTAGGACATCATCAGCAAATAGAGAGCACTTGTACTCGGTGCCTCCCACCTCAATCCACCTAATATTGGGGTTATGGCGAATTGATGAGAGCAGGTGCTCCGTCACAAGGATGTATAAGAGAGGGGACAGAGGACATCCCTGCCTTGTCCCATTGGTGATTGTGAAGGTGATGAAAATGTTTTGATGCACCCCCTGGGCCTTGGGACACCCGGAGCCGGACCCTTTTTGGTGGATGCTGGTGGTTGTAGTCTCCGTGGCGGCGACCCGGTTCCGTGGCTCAGGGCGGTCAAACCAGTGGCGGAACTATTTATGTGGTTTTGATGTTTAAATGTCCGACTATGCCACCCGTGGATTGCGGTCAGAGTGAACCGCCGCTGCAGGGCAGACCGCTGAGGCTGGTGTTGTGGGTGCTGCAGAGCGTAGCATAACTCCGCAAGGTAGGAGTATAGCCTCAGGGCAGTGTATGCGGAGGATGGGGGTGATGGTGCAGGGCAGCAGCAGTAATGACACGGAGTCAGTGATGCAGTCCAGGGCCTTTACTCACAGTTCTTATTATCCAGACCACGTCTGCAGGTAACGGCTGCCCACGTCGTACTGTGCTCACCAGGTGAGGGGCTCAGACAACTCCCAGATAACTTTGGAGCACTTCACAGGACCCCCTTTGTGTGTCCTTTGTCTGGTCTTTCTTACCAACCCTTCTATCCGGCTGCCTCGGGCCTCCTCTTGGTAAACTTGGCGCCAGTTTCCCTGACCCTATGTGGTGCTTTCCTAGCGGGTGTAGAGAGGGGCTGCGCCACATCAAATGTCACAGCCTACGGTTTCTAGCTGAGGGTCGTTTCCTGCCTCCACTAGTTTCGGGGACCGGTCTCCCCCTTTGGCCTGACCCCTCCACGCAGGTGGTTTCGGGCGTGCGGTGGCAACTCGCCCGTCCGCACCCCTGGGATCCCTTCGTTCCTCGTTCCTGGAGCCTTCTCCTCTCCTCTTCCTTCCTTCTCCCTCTTCCAGGCCTGGGCCTCTGTTACTAGGCCCGCCTCCAGAGCAGAGCTCATGCAGAGCCCCTGCTCCCTGTCACTTCTGCTCAGACTTCTCTGCACTGAACTAAGATGGTGCCCACCTTTTATACTCCCTTCTCAATGCACCCAGGAACTGCTTCCTCCCTGCTCCTGCACTACAGGGTTCCCCTTCCTCAGTGTTCCCTCCCCCCACTCCAGCCAGGGACAGGGACTGTCGTGCCCATCTCAGGGGCATATTGGTCGCCCTGCCCCACGGCAATGTGGTGTAATGCATGCGGGTGTCGGGTCCTGATCCACACTCCATCCTTACCTGAGAGTGAGATATCACACCTCTGGGTAAGGTGCAATACCTCTGCAGCAACCGAGCCCTCAGGGTGCTACAGTTCCATTTATCTTCAGCCTAGATGATGTATTGCGATACAGGGCCATGATTTTGGCTATAAAAGGGTCCCCCAGACCCCTACCCCAAGCTTTTTAAGAGAATCATATATGGCGTGCCAGGAGACTCTATGGAATGCTTTCTCAGCATCCAACGAGAGTATCTAATTACAAATTTTTAACTGCATCTAGCCCTGGAAATTCTTTGTGCCTAGTAGCAGTGTCTGCTAGTCAGCGGATTATCCCGGCTGTTAAGCAAGCTACACCACCTGTAGTTTGGACACTTAATTTTTTCAAAGGAAATGCTTCGGGACCACGGGATACTCAGTGAAGAGCATCAGGAGGCACCCCAAGGCATAGGGGCTGGGACTGGCAGTAGGATGCCTTGCGGTGGACAGCCGAGCTCGATCTTTATAAAAGCTTTTTAACTGCAGCAGCTTTAGTGGACGCTACTGGAGCTGGAATTACACGGCTGCTGGCATGAGACTTGCCCTCCAATAGATCCTTGTAAATGGATTTAAAGTGTATTCATTCAAATTAGAGAGACAATTTAAATTAAAAAGCTTAGAGCTGCCTCCACTACAGGGGGGCTCGCTCGACCCACCAGCGGACAGGCACCAGTATTGGGAGAGGGGGCTGGCCGTCAGGGTTCACCGCAGCTCTGGCACAAACCCGGCGACACGGAGGTGGCAGGGGCAGGAGCGGAATGGCCATGTCGGCTTCTCACTTTTTGGATTTTAGAAGGGCATGACAAGCCTATATCTGTGTCTCCACCTCCTTTTACTCCTCCACCTCTTTTCTTTTCGCATGACTATATGTACTTGTCACTTTTCCATGTGTTAGTTGTGTCTTCTGAGCAGTTTGTCAGCTTTTGGACACCTTTGAAGGTGTTTTCTATGTGTTTCTATGTGTTTTTGTTTGCCTGCCATTGGTTTTAACGGTGTTCGAAGGTGTTCGACGAACAGTTCGATGAACAGTTCGGCGAACACACGGGTGTTCGACGAACTGAACCGAACTCGAACACTACGGGGGTGGCTCAACACTAGTTACAGCATTTCCTACGGCTTTTAGCAGTCTGGTCTGTGCTCTTAAATAGAAAGGTTGGGAGTAGGGACTAATTGTAATTGCAGTCCTTTTGAGGACTAGGTTACAGCATTTCCTAGGACTTTTTGCCAGGCAGGTCTGTGCCAGTGCTGTGCAAGTGTTTTTCACAGCATTTGGCTAAATTTAGCTAAGCAAATGCTTTTTGGCCTCTTGCAGTGTGTGTTAGTCAGTGGAGTAGCGTATCTGTTTTGCAAGCTACACCACCTGTGTATAGAATATAATTTTTTTTACTGCACCTAGTCAAGTAAAACCTTTTGGGCATAGCATCATTCTACTAGGCCATCTATACTGTAGCGCCGGCGTCCCTGCCCTCTGCTAGGCAGGGACGCTGTTCTCCTCACCTCCCTGCTCCGTGCCCGGCGTCCTCCTCCCGCTCTGCTGGCAGCGCGCGCTCCTTCCCGGCCACTGTGCTTAGGGCGCGCGCGCTCTCCCTCCCTCTTAAAGGGGCCGCGCGCGCCGTCCTAAGGAGTCCCCGGCCAATGGCCGGAGGACTTCACCATATATAATGAACAAATAAAGTAGCACACTGTAACACTGAGTATATAGATATGAAATATGAATAGCTTAACTGCTGTAGAAAATAGAAATAAATGAAAAAAATTTTTTGAAAATTTTTTTTTTTTTAAATTTTTTTTGCGCATGTAAATATGAAGTATGGAAAATGAATAGCATTACTGCTGTAAATAAATGAGAAATCTTAGCGCATAAATTGGCCAATTCATGTGTACCTGACAGCCGCGGTAAGGCGTTTCTCGATGTCAGGACCTATAATGTGAATACCTCTCTAAGAGACCTCCGTCTGCTTATGTGTGGGAAAGACAGATCCTGATGCATTTAAAACCACCTGCGGCATGGGGGTGGGGGTGGAGTGCTCAGTCAACGCTAAATCTTGTAACAAAGAAAATGACGGCACTTCCACTACAAAAACTAGGTGTGAACAGGTACTTACTTTTTGTAGTGGAAGTGCCGTCATTTTCTTTGTTACTAGATTTAGCGTTGACTGAGCACTCCACCCCCACCCCCATGCCGCAGGTGGTTTTAAATGCATCAGGATCTGTCTTTCCCACACATAAGCAGACGGAGGTCTCTTAGAGAGGTATTCACATTATAGGTCCTGACATCGAGAAACGCCTTACCGCGGCTGTCAGGTACACATGAATTGGCCAATTTATGCGCTAAGATTTCTCATTTATTTACAGCAGTAATGCTATTCATTTTCCATACTTCATATTTACATGCGCAAAAAAAATTTTCAAAAATTTTTCAAAAAATTTTTTTCATTTATTTCTATTTTCTACAGCAGTTAAGCTATTCATATTTCATATTTCATATCTATATACTCAGTGTTACAGTGTGCTACTTTATTTGTTCATTATATATGGAGGTAGCTGCTCTTAGTAAGCACCTGTTCACACCTAGTTTTTGTAGTGGAAGTGCCGTCATTTTCTTTGTTACTAGATTTAGCGTTGACTGAGCACTCCACCCCCACCCCCATGCCGCAGGTGGTTTTAAATGCATCAGGATCTGTCTTTCCCACACATAAGCAGACGGAGGTCTCTTAGAGAGATATTCACATTATAGGTCCTGACATCGAGAAACGCCTTACCGCGGCTGTCAGGTACACATGAATTGGCCAATTTATGCGCTAAGATTTCTCATTTATTTACAGCAGTAATGCTATTCATTTTCCATACTTCATATTTACATGCGCAAAAAAATTTTTCAAAAAAAAAAAAAAAAATTTTCAAAAATTTTTTTTCATTTATTTCTATTTTCTACAGCAGTTAAGCTATTCATATTTCATATTTCATATCTATATACTCAGTGTTACAGTGTGCTACTTTATTTGTTCATTATATATGGAGGTAGCTGCTCTTAGTAAGCACCTGTTCACACCTAGTTTTTGTAGTGGAAGTGCCGTCATTTTCTTTGTTACTAGATTTAGCGTTGACTGAGCACTCCACCCCCACCCCCATGCCGCAGGTGGTTTTAAATGCATCAGGATCTGTCTTTCCCACACATAAGCAGACGGAGGTCTCTTAGAGAGGTATTCACATTATAGGTCCTGACATCGAGAAACGCCTTACCGCGGCTGTCAGGTACACATGAATTGGCCAATTTATGCGCTAAGATTTCTCATTTATTTACAGCAGTAATGCTATTCATTTTCCATACTTCATATTTACATGCGCAAAAAAATTTTTCAAAAAAAAAAATTTTTCAAAAATTTTTTTTCATTTATTTCTATTTTCTACAGCAGTTAAGCTATTCATATTTCATATTTCATATCTATATACTCAGTGTTACAGTGTGCTACTTTATTTGTTCATTATATATGGAGGTAGCTGCTCTTAGTAAGCACCTGTTCACACCTAGTTTTTGTAGTGGAAGTGCCGTCATTTTGTTTGTTGTTCACCATATATAAGGCACCTCCTCCAAAATGGAGGTGCCCGAGCAATGTTGTTGCACTGTTCACTACTCTGCTTCAGCCCTCAGGTCCCATTGCCAGTTACCTGCCAGTTACCTGCCAGTTACCTGCCAGATTCCTGCCTGATTATCTGCTACCTGCCTGCTAGTCTGAGGTCCGACGGTCTGCCTTACTACTCCTGTCAGTCTGTCTAAGGACCAGCCTGCCCGCTCACCTGGGAGCGCACACCAGCCACCTGCCTGCTTGCCTGAGGTCCGACGGTCTGCCTTCCTACTCCCGTCAGTCTGTCTATGGACCAGCTTGCCCGCTCACCTGGGAGCACACACCTGCTACCTGCCTGCTAGTCTACCTGGAGGCTCCGCCGTCACATGCTGTGACCACCTGCCTGTCCAGTGACTCCTGCTCGCTCACCTGGGAGCGCTCATCTGCTGCCTGTCTGCTAGCCTACCTGGAGGCTCTGCCGTCACGTGCTGTGACCACCCGCCTGTCCAGAGACTTCTGCCCGCTCACCTGGGAGCGCTCATCTGCCGCCTGTCTGTTGGTCTTCCTGGAGGCTCCGCCGTCACATGCTGTGACCACCCGTTTATCCAGAGACTCTCGCCTGCTCACCTGGGAGCTCAAGTCTACCATCAGCCGCCACAGGTCGTACCAACCCTTTACCCAGAGACTGCCCCGGTCACTTGCCGTGATCATCTGCCCGTTCACCCAGAGACTGCCCCAGTCACTTGCCGTGATCTCCTGCCGGTTCTTCCAGAGACTGTCCCGGTCACTTGCCGTGACCATCTGCCCGTTCACCCAGAGACTGCCCCAGTCACTTGTCGTGATCTCCTGCCCGTTCTTCCAGAGACTGTCCCGGTCACCTGCTGTGACTGCCTGCCTGGTCGCCACCCGCTCCCTTACAAGGACTGCCCCCTTGTATAGTAGCTCAGAGGTTCCGCCTCCCAGACCCGTTACATATACTAAGCTCCACCAGCTTGCAAATTACAAATAATTTTTATCTGCATCTAGCTCGGAAAATAATTTTGGGCTTGTAGCAGTGTGTGGGACTTATTCTTAGTCCATTTATACTAAGCTCCACCAGCTTGCAAATTACAAATAATTTTTAGCTGCATCTAGCTCGGAAAATAATTTTGAGCTTGTAGCAGTGTGTGGGACTTATTCTTAGTCCATCTATACTAAGCTCCACCAGCTTGCAAATTACAAATAATTTTTAGATGCATCTAGCTCGGAAAGTAATTTTGAGCTGGTAGCAGTGTGTGGGACTTATTCTTAGTCCATCTATACTAAGCTCCACCAGCTTGCAAATTGCAAACAATTTTTAGCTGCCTCTAGTTCGGAAAATAATTTTGGGCTTGTAGCAGTGTGTGGGACTTATTCTTAGTCCATCTATACTAAGCTCCACCAGCTTGCAAATTACAAATAATTTTTATCTGCATCTAGCTCGGAAAATAATTTTGGGCTTGTAGCAGTGTGTGGGAGTTATTCTTAGTCCATCTATACTAAGCTCCACCAGCTTGCAAATTACAAATAATTTAAATCTGCATCTAGCTCGGAAAATAATTTTGGACTTGTAGCAGTGTGTGGGACTTATTCTTAGTCCATCTATACTAAGCTTCACCTGGTTGCAAATTACAAATAATTTTTATTTGAATCTAGCTCTTAAAATAATTTTAGGCTTGTAGCAGTGTGTGGGACTTATTCTTAGTCCATCTATACTAAGCTCCACCACCTGTGTATGTAATCAAATTATTTTACTGCATCTAACCCAGCCAATCCTTTTGGGCTAATACCACAGATTGGCCAGTCAGCTCTGCTCGGTTTCCATCCATCGTTTTTTGTGCAAACAACTCCAGAGTTGTGAATTAGTTAACCACCAAAATGAGTGGAAAAAGGCCTGCTGCTGGTGGGAAGGGGAATAGGAGTCTTGGGAAGGGAAAAAAAGGTTGTGTCCGTGGGGTAGGTGTTAAAGCAACAGTAACATCTGCAGAAGAAAGACCATCTTCCAGCCAAACTAAGATGTCTACTTCTTTTAGCGGACAATGTGATAAGATCCCTTTCTTACAGCTACGCCAATCGCTACAAATTCCAGATGAGGCACCAAAACAGCAGGTGCTTCAACGGATATCAAGTGCTCCTTTAAGTGGGCTCTCCTCCACCTCAACTTCAACATCACAAATACTCCAGTCCTCAGAGGTGTCACCCCAATCGCACTTGCTTCCTCACAGCTCCGAAGTCTCCTGCTGCCCGTCTGAGTATGAGGTAGAACAGATGGTTGGGTCTGCAGAGCTGTTTACTCATACTATAGCCTGGGAATCAGAGGTTGGCTCCAGCGCTTCTGTGAATCCAGACGAGGAAATGATCTGCACTGATGTGCAGAATCTATATGAGTCGGATCCAGGACCAGACGCAGAAGGTTCTGACCATTATGTAGACCCTCGTTCCCAAACTGTAACTCCTGTTGGTGGAGACAATGAGAAAGACGATGATGAGACTCAAATAACTGATTGGAGCGACAGCTTTAGTTTTTGGTCAGGGCATTAACAGGTTGGCTCTGAGGACGACGGGTGTGAGAACACACAGGATGATAATGAGGAGGTTGCATATCCCACTTACTGTCAACCCACAGTCAGCCAGTCGATGAGGTCAGCAGAGGAGGTGGAGGAGGATGCTAGTGACGACGAGGTCAGGTTGCGCCTTCCTGGACAGAGACGTAGTACTGGAAGCATGTCAACAACTGCATCTTCAAACACAAATCTGCCTCTGACCACAAGTCGTGGTGGCTCTTCAGGTCGCATGGGTGCTAAGCCTTGCATGGAAAGGTCATTTTTTCAGATCGATAAAGATGACCCAACTCGTGTCACCAAAAGCCAAGTAGAGGCCAAAAAATTCATAGTTTGAGTATTTCATGCATGAACCGTCATATGGATATGAAGCATAAGTTGCAGTGGGAAGCTCACTGTGCTATAATGTGGCCTAGCGGGCCGGGCCAACCACCGTCTGCCCCATCTTGTGCATCCGCGGCCTCTTCATCCTCTGTGACTGGGGGGACAGCAGTCACACCTGTTTTGGGACGCAGACCTGCCACCTCTTTACCCGCAACAGCCGGCGTGATTGGCAGGCCATCATTTTCTTTGGAGGTGGAAACACCAGCTGGTGTTGAGAGCTCTCCGACATCGAGAACACCACCTTTGGATCAAGGCAACATAACATGTCTGCCTGCATCTTCCTCACAGACCGGCAGTTTGCCGGGGACATCCTTTTCAACCCCGTCTAATACACAACAGCCAGCCCTCCGTCTCTCAGATGTGGACAAGTAAAGACCATTTCCTCCTAGCCATGAGAAAGCTAAGAGGTTGAATTTCACCATCTGCAAGCTCTTGGCTACAGAAATGCTGCCTTTCCGCCTGGTGGACACAGAGGATTTTCGAGACCTTATGTCCGTCGCAGTGCCACAGTACCAGATGTCCAGTTGGCAGTACTTCTTAAAGAAAGGTGTGCCTGCGCTCCACCAGCATGTCACACACAACATCACCGCTTCTTTGAGAAACTCTGTGTGACAGGGTGCATTTCACCACAGACACTTGGACGAGTAGGCATGGACAGGGGCGTTACATGTCGCTTACTAGGCACTGGGTAACTATGGTGACAGCAGGACTAGGGGCTGCTGTACAAGTCTTGCCGTCCCCACGAGTTGTGCGTCAATCCTCTTGATCTCGAAGTTCCTCCACTGCTTCTGCCTCCTCAACCTCCTCTCGGTCCTCCACCTGCACCCAAAGCCTGTCTGGTAATGACACATGCTTTCTAACTGTGCAGAAGGGATCCTGCACACCTCCTTACTATGCTGGCAGCAGGGCTCAACGTCATCAGGCGGTTTTTACTTTGAAATGTCTGGGAAATGTGAGTCACACAGCTGAGGAGTTGTGGTCAGCTCTGAAGAACAAGATTCATGAATGGTTGTCTCCACTGGACCTGCAACCAGGGAAGGCCGTGTGCGACAATGCTGCAAACCTGGGTGCGGCCCTTCACCGGGGCAATGTCACACACGTGCCTTGTATGGCTCACGTGTTGAACCTGGTTGTCCACCAATTTTTAGCCCACTATCCCGGACTAGATGGCCTTCTGCAGAGAGAACGGTCGCTGTGTACTCACTTCCGCCATTCGCATCCTGCAGCTCAGCGACTTACATCTATACAGAAGTTGTTGGGCCTGACACTTCACCGGCTAAAATGCGATGTGCCTACCCGGTAGAATTCAACCCAGCACATGTTGCAGCGACTGTGGCAGCACCGACAAGCCCTGGTGCAATACTTTCTGACGTATAGCCTGGGCCAACGGGATCCAGTGGTGGGGTAAATCACGCTGGAGGAGTTGTCTCAGATCAGGGACCTATGCATCCTTCTGCACAGTTTTGAAATGGCGACGAAAATGTTTAGTGCTGACGATGCCATTATCAGCATGCCTATTCCGGTGATTTACATGCTGGAGCACATGTTAAACAGAATTCGGAGTCAGGTGGTGGCACAAGAGGAGGTGGAGGAAGTAGAGGAGGAGGAGTTGTATGCGGAAGGGCTAACATCTGCAAGGTCCAGACGGTCGGCAGCACCAAGGTGGCAGGCATGTGAGGGTGGGGGAGATGGATTTACCAGGGCGCATGGTAGCAGCCAAACCAGTGAGGAAGGTGCAGGAGCCCAGGAAGGATTGGAGGACGAACTGATGGAAAACTCATCAGATGAGGGAGACCTTGATCACATTTCTGTTGTACGAGGATGGGGGGAGAGGGCAGAGGAAGGAAGCTTGATTCTTACCTCACCACCAACACAACAGGGACTTGGTGCTCCTGGATGCGCAAGACACATGAGTGCCTTCTTGCTGCACTACCTGCAACATGACCCTCGAATTGTCAGAATTCGAAATAATCCTGACTACTGGGTTGACACACTCTTAGATCCCCGGTACAAAAGTAAATTTGCCAAAATAATTCCTGCCATAGAAAGGGATTCACGCATGCAGGAGTATCAGCAGAGACTGTTGCAGAATCTTACATGTGCTTTTCCACAAAATACCAGTGGTGCACGTAGTGAATCTCACAGTTCTAACTTGCCAACCGTGGTACTGTCGAGTGTTCAGCACTCAAACCGTAACAGAAACACAGTATCTGCTGGTAACAGCAATTTTGCGGAATCATTTCACAGTTTTTTTAGCCCATCCTTTGCAAGGCCACAGGAGACAAGAAGTCTGACACATAGTCAACTCCTAGAGACGATGGTACAGTAGTATCTCTAAGTAAACATCGAACCCATGACTGTGTCACTGGACCCTTGCTCTTTTTGGGCTCCCAATCGGGATAAATGGCCGGAGCTCGCCACTTACGCCTTGGAGATCTTGTCATGCCCCACAGCCAGCGTTCTGTCTGAACGTGTGTTCAGCGCTGCTGGTGGTGTGCTGACAGAAAAGCACACGCGGCTGTCCCCTGAGAATGTAGACAGACTCACGTTCATAAAGATGAACAAATCATGGATCCGCAAGGACTTTTCTACCCCGGTGTCATCCTGGGGAGAGTAAAAGCTTGAGGATTTCTTAAAATCACCTCACCAACCGTTTTAAGCTTTCAAATTACTAATAATTTTTAGCTGTATCTTGTCTGGAAAATAATTTTGGGCCTGTAGCAGTGTGCGGTACTCATTCTATTATGCCATCTATACTAAGCTCCACCAGCTTGTAAATTACTAATAATTTTTAGCTGCATCTTGTCTGGAAAATAATTTTGGGCATGTAGCAGTGTGCGGTTCTCATTCTATTATGTCATCTATACTAAGCTCCACCAGCTTGCAAATTACTAATAATTTCTAGCTGCATCTTGTCTGGAAAATAATTTTGGGCATAGTAGCAGTGTGTGGTACTCATTCTAACCAACCGTTTTAAGCAACTCTGGGGCAATTGATACCACTTAAGTGGTATCTGTGCTACAAATTTTTAGAAAAAGTGGAGACTCTTTTTGGAGTCCACTTGCTTTGTTTTACATGACGTTGCCACGTTGCCATCATCAATTAGAGGTGGGTTGGGTCCCCCCCCCCCTTTTAACCGTATGAAAATACATACACTATGGCTTGGGGTAACACAGATGGTTGAGTTTGAAGAGTTGTTTACTCAGAGGTCTGCTCCAAAGCTTCAGTGCCTGCTAGTCAGCGTAGAATTTTTAACTGCATCTAGCCTAGGCAATACTTTGGGCGTAGTAACCCAGCTGCGAAGCAAGCTGCACCGCCTGTGTATCTAATAATGATTTTTAAATGCATCTAGCCTAGGCAGACTGTGGGGCCCCCTAACCAAACCCAGACGCTAAGCCCCCTAACGCCCCCCTTTCATTGACAATGCAATCATGTAACTCTTACAACTGGATGGGTGAGGATCGGTCACAGCTTTATTAACTCTTTATACTCATTCCATTAGAAAGGCATTTTATTTCTAAAATAATTCAGCTTGTTGCAGCATGCCCTTTGTCTCCAGTCTCCACAATGGCAAGTTGGCCAACAAGTGTAACTCTCCAACATGTCCTTTCTATTTCCAGGCCACGGAGGATCCTGCTTACTCGTATGCAGGACTCCGACCCCCATCCATCACTCTTAACGCTTTTTCCACTCCGTCCTGGAGTCCTGACTAGAGATGAGCGGTGTTCGACTCAAACTGTTCGCCAATCTCAAATTCGAGCTGTTTTGGGCGGTGTTCGAGCCGTTCGGCGCACACGAACGATTTGAAAAAAATCGGCTGTTCGAGGTTATGTTCGATAACTGTTCGTGCACCAAAATCATAACTGGATTTTTTCATAGTAATGATGAAAATTAATGTTAATACGCAGTTTGAGTGTACAGCGTGGCGGGGGGAGGGGCAGGGGATGGATCTCTGCAGGAATAATGAACATCTCCATTTTTTTTTCTCTTTCACGCATTTACAGTGGGGAGGTGCAGTCTGTCAGCCTATCAGCAGAGCACACACCGAGCCAACTGCTTTTTTTCACACAAGCAAGGGCATGTGTCATTGGCAGTGTATGTCACATGTCCTTGCCCTAAAAGACCCAGCCTTTTTCCCCGTTGCCACCATTTTCTCACTGCTGCAGCTGCGTGTTAGATGGCACCGCTGTTGCTGTGTGCGCTACACTTTGTTAATTTCAAGCCAATTTTCGCACAAATCTACAGCTAGCTTGGGAGTAGGGAAGAGTTGTGATTGCAGTCCTTTTAAGGACTAGGTTACATCATTTCATACGACTTTTATCAGGCAGGTCTGTGCTCTTAAATAGATAGGTTGGGAGTAAAGACTAATTGTAATTGCAGTCCTTTTCAGGGCTAGGTTATATCAGTTCCTATCAGTTTTTGCCAGGCAGGTCTGTGCCAGTGCTGTGCAAGTTTTTTTCACAGCATTTGGCTAAATCTAGCAAAGCAAATCCTTTTTGGCCGATTGCAGAGTGTGTTAGTCAGTGGAGTAGCCTATTTTTGCTGCAAGCTACACCACCTGTGTATAGAAAACACATTTTTTTACAGCACCTAGTGAAGTAAAACCTTTTGGGCATAGCATCATTCTATTAGTCCATCTATACTGACCTCCATCAGGTTGCAAATTAAAAATAATTTTTATCTGCATCTAGCTCTGAAAAAATATTTAGGCTTCAAGCAGTGTGTGGGACTTGTTCTATTAGTCCATCTATACTGTCCTCCATCAGGTTGCAAATTCAATATAATTTTTTTCTGCATCTAGCTCTGAAAAAATATTTCAGCTTCTAGCAGTGTGTGGGAATTGTTCTATAAGTCCATCTATACTGACCTCCATCAGGTTGCAAATTAAAAATAATTTTTATCTGCATCTAGCTCGGAAAAAATATTTAGGCTTCTAGCAGTGTGTGGGACTTGTTCTACTAGTCCATCTATACTGACCTCCATCAGGTTGCAAATTCAATATAATTTTTGTCTGCATCTAGCTCTGAAAAAATATTTCAGCTTCTAGCAGTGTGTGGAACTTGTTCTATTAGTCCATCTATACTAACCTCCACCAGGTTGCAAATTAAAAATAATTTTTATCTGCATCTAGCTCTGATACAATTTTTAGGCTTCTAGCAGTGTATGGGACTTGGTCTATTAGTCCATCTATACTGACCTCCATCAGGTTGCAAATTCAATATAATTTTTTTCTGCATCTAGCTCTGAAAAAATATTTAGGCTTCTAGCAGTGTGTGGGACTTCTATTAGTCCATCTATACTGACCTCCATCAGGTTGCAAATTCAATATAATTTTTTTCTGCATCTAGCTATGAAAAAATATTTGGGCTTGTAGCAGTGTGTGGTATTCATTGTATTAGGTCATCTATACCAAGCTCCAACAGCTTTGAAATTAATAATAATTTTTATCTGCACGTAGCCCTGAAAATAATTTTTCTTCCCAATAGTGGTAGCAATAGAAATATGGGGCGCGCGCCTGGCTAACAAAAATATACGCTTCATAACAAAAAACACCAGCCTAGCACATTGCGTTAATAAGATGGCATCATAGTCTCTCCCAGTGCTAGGCCTACTACGCCGGCTAGCATTCCTGTGCCTAAAACACAATGTATGGGTCCGCGCTAGCCACTATGCTGAGGGGTCTAAAGCTGCTGCTAACGCTTTATAACAATTCAATTGGCAGATTTTCACAGAGCTCTTCCCCAACGCCCACCCATCGGGCAACAGTTGCCCACCCTCCCTATGGGATCTAGTGGCGAATAGTTGATGCCATTAATCAGAGCGTCAGTAGGCCCGTCGACGTGGCAAGCATACAGTAAGGCATGGGAAGAGTGGACACGACTAGTAGCAGGCAGACGGGTTGACCAATGTGAACAAGCCAGATCACAAGTCACCATTGAATTTCTCTACCAGCTAATGATGAGGGGCATATCAGGGGCATCAGCGCAGCGGTGGCTGACCGGAGTAGCATTTCACTTCCAACTACTGAATTGGGGAGATGGGACAAAGATTCATCATCAGACAATCCATAAAAGGGTGGAAAAGGGGTCAGCCAAGTCAGGAGTGTAGACGTCCCGTCCCGTGTCACTAAAACTGATTTCTCATCATATCCCTAACACCATTAACATGATGTTACAACTCTCCTGTTAGTTTTTTTTTTAGTTTGCTGGTCACATGACCAGTTTTGCTTATTTAATCCGGCTCCGCCCTCCTGCCATTGCTGGACTTCATTTGTATTTACTACTGTTGAGCTAGCTTGGTGCTCTGTTGCCGGTCTCTGTTAGTTTTGCTAGGTCTTCTGACCTCTTTACTTTTTGTTGTGTGTTTGTCTTTGACTGCTACGATTTCTGCTAGGAGGTGTTCAACTTTTCCCAGTCCCTAGTTCTTGTAGGGATTCCTCCCTCACATCTATAGGTCTTCGTACAGACTAGCCGAGGACTTTAGCGGGTCTGATCGCAGGATCAGGTTCCCCGTTACATCGTAGGGATCTAGTTTAGTTCTATTGTAGGGACAGATCTCCTGTCTTTCCTTAGTCTCTGTAGCAGATCATAACAGTAAGTCCAGCCATAAAAAAAAAAAAAAAAAAATTTCTCTAAGGAAAGACCTCCAGTTTTCCATCATGGTCTCGGTGCAAGATTTGGCTCAACGCTTGCAGGGACTCTCTCTGGAGGTTGCCAAGCTCCAACAACACGTGAGTAGCTGTTCTGGAGCGCATTTTTTGGAACCAAAGGTACGTCTGCCTGATCTATTTTTTGGCGAACAACAAGATTTTTTTTCTTTTAAAAATGCTTGTCTATTATATTTTCGTTTGAGACCCGGATCCTCTGGTGATGAATCACAGCGCATAGGGTTCATAATGTCACTTTTGCGCAAAGATCCTCAGGGATGGGCCTTCTCTCTCCAACCTAGTGATCCGTGCTTTAGATCAGTGGATAGTTTTTTTTCTGCTTTGGGTTAATTATACGATGATCCTGATCGTGTCTCATCTGCTGAGTTTGAATTAAGACGTTTGAGGCAGGGATCAGGTAATGTGGAAAAATATTGTTCTCACTTCCGTCGGTGGTCTGCCCAGGTGGGGTGGAACGATTCAGCTTTGAAAAGCTTGTTTCTTGCAGGGCTAGGTGAAAGGGTTAAGGATTTACTGATTGCTTATCCCACACCTGGAAACTTGCAGGAGGCAATGCAATTAGCTATACGGGTGGACAGGAGACTGCGTGCAAGGGTTAATGAGAGCAAATCCTCTGCTATGTCAGCTTCGAGTCCTGAGAGGTTCAGTGCTGACAATGGTGAGCCGATGGAAATTGGGGCGATGACACCCCGCTCTCAGGAAAAAGACCGCCGACTTTCTGAAGGCTTGTGTTTCCATTGCGGAAATTCTCGTCATTTGATTAAGAGCTGTGTGCTTCGTATGAAGAAAGAAAAAAAAAATGGTCAGTCATGCCCGTACTGCCTGTTTAAATTCTAAGGGAGTATTCCTATCTGCCACTACTGCTGCTCAGGATGAATTAATTGAATTTCGGATATTTGTGGATTGTGGATCTACTCTGTGATTGATGGGGGATTCTTGGAAAAACTTAGATTAGAACCTAAAACTTTGTCATCCCCTATTGCTGTGGTTTCTGTCGATGGCTCTCCCTTGAAGAGTGTTACTCACAAGGTCTGTGAATTTCCCCTCACTATTAATGGTATTCATCAAGAGAATTTGGATTTGGTGGTATTGGATAATTTGCCTTCTCCAGTAATATTGGGGTTACCCTGGTTAAAATTGCACAATCCTGTACTGGATTGGTCTACCAATGAAATTAAGTCCTGGAGCCCTAAGTGTTATGACAAGTGTTGTAATGGGCGCATTGCTGCTGTGGATAGAGGGGAATTGCCTGTACCTATTCAGGATTATTGGAGAGTTTTTTCTGAGGAGGAGTCGCAGGTTTTGCCTCCTCATAGAGACTATGATTGTACCATTGAATTTGTCCCTGGAGCGACTCTTCCTAAGAGTCGTTTATTTAATCTTACTATTCCTGAGAGAAAGGCTTTGGAGGAATA
This sequence comes from Phyllobates terribilis, assembly GCF_046119375.1. Taxonomy (NCBI): domain Eukaryota; kingdom Metazoa; phylum Chordata; class Amphibia; order Anura; family Dendrobatidae; genus Phyllobates; species Phyllobates terribilis. Next base: position 293,362,387 of record NW_027362769.1, read on the forward strand.
CATACAGACAAGCTTGGCCGCTGGTCACATTAGGCCTTCCAAGTCTCCTGTGGCTGTTGGATTTTTTTTGTAAAAAAAAAAGATGGCGGTTTACGTCCTTGTCTGGACTTTCGTGAGATTAATAAAATTACTGTACGCAATCCTTACCCACTGCCATTGATTCCTGATTTATTTAACCAGTTAGTGGGGGCCAAGTGGTTCTCTAAAATTGATCTCCGGGGGGCATACAATTTGTTGCGCATGAAGGAGGGTGATGAATGGAAGACTGCTTTTAACACTCCTGTGGGTCATTTTGAGAATCTGGTTATGCCTTTTGGTCTCACCAATGCTCCAGCATTTTTTCAGAATCTTATTAATGATATCCTTAGACCTTTAATCGGCAAAAATGTGGTTGTGTATTTGGATGACATTTTGATTTATTCGCCTGATCTGGAGTCTCATTGGCGGAGCGTACGTGAGGTATTACAGTTATTAATGGACAATTCGCTTTTTGCTAAGCTGGAGAAATGTGAGTTCGTTGTACAGAGAATTAGTTTTTTGGGCTACATTATCTCCAGTGAAGGTTTTGAGATGGACCCGGTGAAGGTTCAGTCTGTACAGGAATGGCCTAGGCCTATTGGTTTGAAATCGATACAGAGGTTTTTGGGTTTCGCCAATTATTACAGAAAATTCATAAAAAATTTTTCTATTATTGTGTTTTTAAAGGAGAGGTTCACCTCTGCTCCCATCCTTATGCAGCCTGATGTGACTAAGCCGTTTTTGGTTGAGGTTGATGCTTCTTCGGTGGGGGTTGGTGCGGTGTTGTCTCAGGAAAACAAGGATGGAGTACATCCCTGTGCCTTTTTTTCAAAAAAATTTTCCGAGACTGAACTTAATTACGATATTGGTAATCGGGAATTTCTGGCGATTAAACTCGCATTTGAACACTGGCGTCACCTCTTGGAAGGTGCTGATTTTCCCATTCAGGTTTTCACTGATCATAAAAATCTGATCTATCTTGATGCTGCCAAGCGCTTGAATGCCCGTCAGGCTAGGTGGGCACTTTTTTTCTCGCGGTTTAATTTTTCCGTTACTTACATACCGGGTACCAAGAATGTTAAAGCGGATGCTTTGTCTCGCAGCTTTTCTCCCATGGTCGGTGTTGAGGAGGAAGAGGAGACCATTTTACAAGAAGGTGTTATGATTGCTGCTTTGGACTCCGTTTTGGAGGATGAGATTCTTAAAGCACAGGAGAATGCCCCATCTAACACTCCCCATGGGAGGTTGTTTGTGCCTAGGACCTTTAGGAGAGATTTGTTTGTTGAGTGTCATGAGTCTCGGTTGGCAGGTCATCCAGGAATTTCTGAGACCAAGAGACTTGTGGGTCGCAGTTTTTGGTGGCCTGGATGGCAGAAGGAAGTCATTAAGTGGGTGCGCCAATGTACTGTGTGTGCTAGATCCAAGTCTTCGCATGCTCCTGCTGCGGGGTTGCTTTGCCCTCTGGAGGTTCCTAGTGCACCTTGGACACATCTGGCTATGGACTTTATTACTGACCTTCCTCCCTCTGAAGGTTTCACGGTCATCTGGGTGGTCGTGGACCGTTTTAGCAAGATGTGTCACTTGGTTCCCTTTATCAAACTGCCTTGCGCTAAGACACTCGCTAAGGCCTTTGTCAAGGAGATTGTCAGACTACATGGTGTTCCTACTGACATTGTTTCTGATAGGGGACCTCAGTTCGTGGCTCGTTTTTGGCGTGCCTTTTGTGACAGGTTGGGAGTCCATTTGTCGTTTTCATCCGGATATCATCCTGAGTCTAATGGCCAGACAGAAAGGAAGAACCAGGATGTTGAGCAGTAGTGTTGAGCCACCCCCGTAGTGTTCGAGTTCGGTTCGGTTCGTCGAACACCCGTGTGTTCGCCGAACTGTTCGTTGAACTGTTCGCCGAACACCGTTAAAACCAATGGCAGGCAAACAAAAACACATAGAAACACATAGAAAACACCTTCAAAGGTGTCCAAAGCTGACAAACTGCTCTGAAGACACAACTAACACATGGAAAAGTGACAAGTACATATAGTCATGCGAAAAGAAAAGAGGTGGAGGAGTAAAAGGAGGGGGAGACACAGATATAGGCATGTCATGCCCTTCTAAAATCCAAAAAGTGAGAAGCCGACACGGCCAGTCCGCTCCTGCCCGTGCCACCTCCGTGTCGCCGGGTTTGTGCCAGAGCCGAAGTGAACCCTGACGGCCAGCCCCCCTCTACCAATACTGGTGCCTGTCCGCTGGTGGGTCGAGCGAGCCCCCCTGTGGTGGAGGCAGCTCTAAGCTTTTTAATTTAAATTGTCTCTCTAATTTGAATGAATACACTTTAAATCCATTTACAAGGATCTATTGGAGGGCAAGTCTCATGCCAGCAGCCGCGTAATTCCAGCTCCAGTAGCGTCCACTAAAGCTGCTGCAGTTAAAAAGCTTTTATAAGGATCGAGCTCGGCTGTCCACCACAAGGCATCCTACTGCCAGTCCCAGCCCCTATGCCTTGGGGTGCCTCCTGATGCTCTTCACTGAGTATCCCGTGGTCCCGAAGCATTTCCTTCGAAAAAATTAAGTGTCCAAACTACAGGTGGTGTAGCTTGCTTAACAGCCGGGATAATCCGCTGACTAGCCGACACTGCTACTAGGCACAAAGTATTTCCTGGGCTAGATGCAGTTAAAAATTTGTAATTAGATACTCTCGTTGGATGCTGAGAAAGCATTCCATAGAGTCTCCTGGCACGCCATATATGATTCTCTTAAAACGCATGGGGTAGGGGTCTAGGGGTCCCTTTTATAGCCAAAATCACGGCCCTGTATCGCAATACGTCACCTAGGCTGAAGATAAATGGAACTGTATTACCCTGAGGGCTCGGTTGCTACAGAGGTATTGCACCTCACCCAGAGGTGTGATATCTCACTCTCAGGTAAGGATGGAGTGTGGATCAGAACCGACACCTGCATGCATTACACCACATTGCCGTGGGGCAGGGCGACCAATATGCCCCTGAGATGGGCACGACAGTCCCTGTCCCTGGCTGGAGTGGGGGGAGGGAACACTGAGGAAGGGGAACCCTGTAGTGCAGGAGCAGGGAGGAAGCAGTTCCTGGGTGCATTGAGAAGGGAGTATAAAAGGTGGGCACCATCTTAGTTCAGTGCAGAGAAGTCTGAGCAGAAGTGACAGGGAGCAGGGGCTCTGCATGAGCTCTGCTCCGGAGGCGGGCCTAGTAACAGAGGCCCAGGCCTGGAAGAGGGAGAAGGAAGGAAGAGGAGCGGAGAAGGCTCCAGGAATGAGGAATGAAGGGATCCCAGGGGTGCGGACGGGCGAGTCGCCACCGCACGCCCGAATCCACCTGCGTGGAGGGGTCAGGCCAAAGGGGGAGACCGGTCGCCGAAACTAGTGGAGGCAGGAAACGACCCTCAGCTGGAAACCGGAGGCTGTGACATTTTATGTGGCGCAGTCCCTCGCTACACCCGCTAGGAAGGCACCACATTGGGTCAGGGAAACTGGCGCCAAGTTTACCAAGAGGAGGCCCGAGGCAGCCGGACAGAAGGGTTGGTAAGAAAGGCCAGACAAAGGACACACAAAGGGGGTCCTGTGAAGCGCTCCAAAGTTATCTGGGAGTTGTCTGAGCCCCTCACCTGGTGAGCACAGTACGACGTGGGCAGCCGTTACCTGCAGACGTGGTCTGGATAATAAGAACTGTGAGTAAAGGCCCTGGACTGCATCACTGACTCCGTGTCGTTACTCCTGCTGCCCTGCACCATCACCCCCATCCTCCGCATACACTGCCCTGAGGCTATACTCCTCCCGTGGGGAGTTATGCTACGCTCTGCTGCACCCACAACACCAGCCTCAGCGGTCTGCCCTGGAGCGGCGGTTCACTCTGACCGCAATCCACGGGTGGCGTAGTCGGACATTTAAACATCAAAACCACATAAATAGTTCCGCCACTGGTTTGACCACCCTGAGCCACGGAACCGGGTCGCCGCCACGGAGACTACAACCACCAGCATCCACCAAAAAGGATCCGGCTCCGGGTGTCCCAAGGCCCAGGGGGCGCGTCAGAACATTTTCATCACCTTTCACAATCACCAATGGGACAAGGCAGGGATGTTCTCTGTCCCCTCTCTTATACATCCTAGTGACGGAGCACCTGCTCTCATCAATTCGCCATAACCCCAATATTAGGTGGATTGAGGTGGGAGGCACCGAGTACAAGTGCTCTCTATTTGCTGATGATGTCCTAGTATATATCACTCAATCACATATATCCATCCATGCTGTTATGGCTGAAATAGATCACTTTGTTACATGGTCAAATTTTAAAATCAATGCAGCGAAGTCTGAGGCCCTCGATGTCTCCCTCCCCAAATCCATATAGGATTCCATCCAGTCCAACTTTCCCTTTGCCTGGCCCTCACAGGGTATCAAATACTTAGGAATTCCTATTCATAGAGACCTCTCCCATCTATGTTATCTTAATTTTGGGCCCTTTATTGAACAACTCCATACAGACCACGGTTGGCAAGTTAGAACTGTAAGATTCACTACGTGAACCACTGGTGTTTTGTGGAAAAGCACATGTACACTGTGTTCCAAATTATTGTGCAAAAAGTGCATAGAAGAAGTATGTAGCTGATTCACAGTACACACGTTTGCGTGCTGATAAGGGCAAATTGAGGACTCTTTCCTACAGGCAATTACGTCAGGTTAAAAGAGGAGCGGCAAAAAAGCCTTGTCATAGCAGCAGACAAGTTTTTGAAGCTGCTGGCGCCTCCAACGTCCCCCGAACAACAAGATGCAGGGTCCTTCAGAGGTTTGCAGCTGTGCATATGCCATCCCGTCGACCTCCTCTATCCACTTCACACAAGCAGAAACGGCTCCAGTGGGCCAAACATTACATGAAGACTGATTTCAAAACTGTTTTGTTCACGGATGAGTGCCGTGCAGCGCTCGATGGTCCAGATGGATGGAGTGGAGGATGGCTGGTTGATAGACACCCCACGCAAACACGGCTACAGCGCCAACAAGGAGGAGGTGGAGTAATGTTTTGGGCTGGAATCATGGGGAGAGAGATTGTTGGCCCCTTTAGGATCCCTGAAGGCGCTAAAGATGAACTCCATAATGTATGTGGATTTTCTCAAACAGCACTTCCTGCCATGGTTCAAGAAGAAGAACCGTGTATTTCACAGCAAGATCATTTTTTTGCATGATAATGCACCATCTCATGCTGCACATAAAACATCTGCATCTCTGGCTGATATGGGCATAAAAGGGGACAAACTTATGGTGTGGCCCCCATGCTCCCCTGACCTCTACCCCATTCAGAACCTCTGGATCATCATCAAAAGGAGTGTCTATGATGGCGGGAGGCAGTTCACAACTAAGCAACAGCTCTGGGACGGTTATTCTGTCCTCATGCAAAACAATTGAAGCATAAACCATCCAAAACCTGACAAATTCAATGGACGAGAGAGTTCAGAAGCTCCTTTCGAACAAGGGGTCCTATGTGAAAATGTAACATCACCTAGAATAAAGTTTTGAGTTGAAAATTGTTTGATTTCAGTTTCTAATAACCTGCTAATGCTTAGAATTTCAAAAATGACCATTTTTTTGGTCTTTATTAAAATGTAAAGGTTGATCGAAAAGTTTGGCGGATCTGAGAGTGTGGCAATCCAGTAGTCATGATTACTTCGAATTCTGACAATATGAGGGTCATGTTGCAGGTAGTGCAGCAAGAAGGCACTTATGTGTCTTGCGCATCTCAGAGCCCCAAAATTATTTTCCGAGCTAGATGCAGTTAAAAATTATTATTAATTTTAAATCTGGTGGAGCTTAGTATAGATGGCCTAATAGGATCAGTGCTGCACACTGCTACAAAGCCCAAATTATTTTCCAGCCAAGATACAGATAAACATGATTAGTAATTTGAAAGCTTAAAACGGTTGGTAGGGTGATTTTAACCAATCATCCATCTTTTACTCTCCCCAGGATGACACAGGGGTAGAAAAGTCGTTTCGGATCCATGATTTGTTCATCTTTATGAACGTGAGTCTGTCTACATTATCAGTGTAGAGCCGCGTGCGCTTATCTGTCAGCACACCACCAGCAGCGCTGAACACACGTTCAGACAGAACGCTGGCTGCGGGGCATGACAAGATCTCCAAGGCGTAAGTGGCTAGCTCCGGCCATTTATCCAGATTGGAAGCCCAAAAAGAGCAAAAGGTCCAGTGACACAGTCATGGCTTCAATGTTTACTTGGAGATACTCCTGTACCATCGTCTCTAGGCGTTGACTATGTGTCAGACTTCTTGTCTCCTGTGGCTTTGCAAAGGATGGGCTAAAAAAAGTGGTGAAATGATTGCGCAAAATTGATGTTACCAGCAGATACTGTAGTTCTGTTATGGTTTGAGTGCTGAACACTTGACGGTCCCACGGTTGGCAAGTTGGAACTGTGAGATTCACTACGTGCACCACTGGTGTTTTGTGGAAAAGCACATGTAAGATTCTGCAACAGTCTCTGCTGATACTCCTGCATGCGTGCATCCCTTTCTATGGCAGGAATAATTTCTGCAAATTTACTTTTGTACCGGGGATCTAACAGTGTGGCAACCCAGTAGTCAGGATTATTTCTAATTCTCCCAATTCGAGGGTCATGTTGCAGGTAGTGCAGCAAGAAGGCACTCATGTGTGTTGCGCATCCAGGAGCACCAAGTCCCTGCTGTGTTGGTGGCGAGGTAACAATCATGCTTCCTTCCTCTCTCCTCTCCCCCCAACCTCGCACAACAGAAATGTGATCAAGGTCTCCCTCATCTGATGAGTCTTCCATCAGTTCGTCCTCCACTTCTTCCTGGGCTCCTGCACCTTCCTCACTAGTTTGGCTGCTACCATGCGCCCTGGTAAAACCATCTCCCCCACCCTCACATGCCTGCCGCCTTGGTGCTGCCGACCGTCTGGACCTTGCAGATGTTAGCCCTTCCGCATACAACTCCTCCTCCTCTACTTCCTCCACCTCCTCTTGTGCCACCACCTGACTCCGAATTCTGTTTAACATGTGCTCCAGCATGTAAATCACCGGAATAGTCATGCTGATAATGGCATCGTCAGCACTAAACATCTTCGTCGCCATTTCAAAACTGTGCAGAAGGGTGCATAGGTCCCTGATCTGAGACCACTCCTCCAGCGTGATTTGCCCCACGTCTGGATCTCGTTGGCCCAGGCTATACGTCAGAACGTATTGCACCAGGGCTTGTCGGTGCTGCCACAGTCGCTGCAACAGGTGCAGAGTTGAATTCCACCGGGTAGGCACATCGCATTTTAGCCGGTGAAGTGGCAGGCCCAACGACTTCTGTAGAGATGTAAGTCGCTGAGCTGCGGGATGCGAATGGCGGAAGTGAGCACACAGCGACCGTGCCCTCTGCAGAAGGCCATCTAGTCTGGGATAGTGGGCTAAAAATTGCTGGACAACCAGGTTCAACACGTGAGCCATACAGGGCACGTGTGTGACATTGCCCCGGCGAAGGGCCGCACCCAGGTTTGCAGCATTGTCGCACACGGCCTTCCCTGGTTTCAGGTCCAGTGGAGACAACCATTCATGAAATTGGTTCTCCAGAGCTGACCACAACTCCTCAGCTGTTTGACTCACATGTCCCAGACATTTCAAAGTAAAAACCGCCTGATGACGTTGAGCCCTACTGCCAGCATAGTAAGGAGGTGTGCAGGATCCCTTCTGCGCAGTTAGAAAGCTTGTGGCATGACCAGACAGGCTTTGGGTGCAGGTGGAAGACCGAGAGGAGGTTGAGGAGGCATAAGCAGTGGAGGAACTTTGACATAATGAGGATTGACGCACAACTCGTGGGGACGGCAAGACTTGTACAGCAGCCCCTTGTCCTGCTGTCACCATAGTTACCCAGTGCCCAGTCAGCGACATGTAACGCCCCTGTCCATGCCTACTCGTCGAAGTGTCTGTGGTGAAATGCACCCTGTCACACACAGAGTTTCTCAAAGAAGCGGTGATGTTGTGTGCGACATGCTGGTGGAGCGCAGGCACACCTTTCTTTGAGAAGTAGTGCCGACTGGGCATCTGGTACTGGGGCACTGCGACGGACATAAGGTCTCGAAAATCCTCTGTGTCCACCAGGCGGAAAGGCAGCATTTCTGTAGCCAAGAGCTTGCAGATGGTGAAATTCAACCTCTTAGCTTTCTCATGGCTAGGAGGAAATGGACTTTTACTTGTCCACATCTGAGGGACCGAGGGCTGGATATTGTGCTTAGACGGGGTTGATAAGGGTGTCCCCGGCAAACTACCGGTCTGTGAGGAAGATGCAGGCGGACATGTTAGGTTGCCTTGATCCAAAGGTGGTGCTATCGATGTCGGACAGCGCTCAACACCAGCTGGTGTTACCACCTCCAAAGAAAATGATGACCTGCCAATCACGCTGGCTGTTGCGGGTAAAGAGGTGGCAGGTCTGCGCCCCAAAACAGGTGTGACTGCTGTCCCCCCAGTCACAGAGGATGAAGAGGCCGCGGATGCACAAGATATGGCAGACGGTGGTTGGCCCGGCCGGCTAGGCCGCGTTGTAGCACACTGAGCTTCCCACTGCAACTTATGCTTCATGTCCATGTGCCGGTTCATGCATGAAGTACTCAAACTATGTATTTTTTGGCCTCTATTTAGCTTTTGCTGACAAATGTTACAGATAACATGAGTTGGGTCATCTTTATCGATCTGAAAAAATGCCCAGGCTATGCAAGGCTTAGCACCCATGCGACCTGAAGAGCCACCATGACTTGTGGTGAGAGGCAGAGTTGTGTTTGAGGATGCAGTTGTTGACGTGCTTCCAGTACTATGTCTCTGTCCAGGAAGGCGCAACCTGACCTCGTCGTCACTAGCATCTTCCTCCACCTCCTCTGCTCACCTCATCTCTTGGCTGACTGTTGGTTGACAGTAAGTGGGATCTCCAACCTCATCATCATCATCCTGTGCGTTATCACACCCGTCGTCCTCAGAGCCAACCTGTTCCTGCCCTGACAAAAAACTAAAGTTGTCGCTCCAATCAGGTATTTGAGTCTCATCATCGTCTTCCTCATTGTCTCCACCAACAGGAGTTACAGTTTGGGAATGAGGGTCTACATTATGGTCAGAACCTTCTGCGTCTGGTCCTGGATCCGACTCATAAAGATTCTGGGCATCAGTGCAGATCATTTCCTCGTCTGGATTCACAGAAGCGCTGGAGTCGACCTCTGATTCCCAGGCTATAGTATGAGTAAACAGCTCTGCAGACTCAACCATCTGTTCTACCTCATACTCAGACGGGCAGCTGGAGATTTGGGAGCTGTGAGGAAGCAAGTGCGATTTGGGTGACACCTTTGAGGACTGGAGTATTTGTGATGTTGAAGTTGATGTGGAGGAGAGCCCACTTAAAGGAGCACTTGATATCCGTTGAAACACCTGCTGTTTTTGTGCCTCATCTGGAATTTGTAGCGATTGGCGTGGCCGTAAGAAAGGGATCTTATCACATTGACCGCTAAAAGAAGTAGACATTTTAGTTTGGCTGGAAGATGGTCTTTATTCTGCAGATGTTACTGTTGCTTTAACACCTACCCCACGGACACAACCTTTTTTCCCCTTCCCAACATGCCTATTCCCCTTTCCACCAGCAGCAGGCCTTTTTCCACTCATTTTGGTGGTTAACTAATTCACAACTCTGGAGTTGTTTGCACAAAAAAACAATGGATGGGAACCGAGCAGAGCTGAGTGGCCAAACTGTGGTATTAGGCCAAAACTATTGGCTGGGTTAGATGCAGAAAAAAATTATATTCAATTTGCAACCTGATGGAGGTCAGTATAGATGGACTAATAGAACAAGTCCCACACACAGCTACAAGCCCAAATATTTTTTCAGAGGTAGATGCAGAAAAAAAAATATTCAGTTTGCAACCTGATGGAGGTCAGTATAGATGGACTAATAGAGAAAGTCCCACACACTGCTAGAAGGCCAAATATTTTTTCAGAGCTAGATGCAGACAAAAAATTATTTTGAATTTGCAACCTGATGGAGGTCAGTATAGGTGGACTAATAGAACAAGTCCCACACACTGCTAGAAGGCCAAATATTTTTTCAGAGCTAGATGCAGAAAAAAATTATATTCAGTTTGCAACCTGATGGAGGTCTGTATAGATGGATTAATAGAACAAGTCCCACACACAGCTAGAAGCCCAATATTTTTTCAGAGGTAGATGCAGAAAAAAATATATTCAGTTTGCAACCTGATGGAGGTCAGTATAGATGGACTAATACAACAAGTCCCACACACAGCTAGAAGCCCAATATTTTTTCAGAGCTAGATGCAGAAAAAAATTATATTCAATTTGCAACCTGATGGAGGTCAGTATAGATGGAGTAATAGAACAAGTCCCACACACATCTAGAAGCCCAAACATTTTTTCAGAGGTCGATGCAGATAAAAATTATTTTTAATTTACAACCTGATGGAGGTCAGTATAGATGGACTAATAGAGAAAGTCCCACACACTGCTAGAAGGCCAAGTATTTTTTCAGAGCTAGATGCAGAAAAAAATTATATTCAGTTTGCAACCTGATGGAGGTCTGTATAGATGGATTAATACAACAAGTCCCACACACAGCTAGATGCCCAATATTTTTTCAGAGCTAGATGCAGAAAAAAATTATATTCAATTTGCAACCTGATGGAGGTCAGTATAGATGGAGTAATAGAACAAGTCCCACACACATCTAGAAGCCCAAATATTTTTTCAGAGGTAGATGCAGAAAAAAATTATATTCAGTTTGCAACCTGATGGAGGTCTGTATAGATGGATTAATAGAACAAGTCCCACACACAGCTACAAGCCCAATATTTTTTCAGAGGTAGATGCAGAAAAAAATATATTCAGTTTGCAACCTGATGGAGGTCAGTATAGATGGACTAATAGAGAAAGTCCCACACACTGCTAGAAGGCCAAATATTTTTTCAGAGCTAGATGCAGAAAAAAATTATATTCAATTTGCAACCTGATGGAGGTCAGTATAGATGGACTAATAGAATGATGCTATGCCTAAAAGATTTTACTTCACTAGGTGCAGTAAAAAAATTGGTATTCTATACACAGGTGGTATATCTTGCAACACAGATAGGCTACTCCACTGACTAACACACTCTGCAATAGGCCAAAAAGGATTAGCTTTGCTAGATTCAGCCAAATGCTGTGAAAAAAACTTGCACAGCACTGGCACAGACCTGCCTGGCAAAAACTGATAGGAACTGATGTAACCTAGTCCTGAAAAGGACTCCAATTACAATTAGTCTTTACTCCCACAATCTATCTATTAAAGAGCACAGACCTGCCTGATAAAAGTCGTAGGAAATGCTGTAACCTAGTCCTTAAAAGGACTGCAATCACAACTATTCCCTACTCCCAAGCTATCTGTAGATTTGTGCGAAAATTGGCTTGAAATTAACAAGGTATAGCGCACACAGCAACAGCGGTGCCGTCTAACACGCAGCTGCAGCAGTGAGAAAATGGTGGCGACGGGGAAAATGGCTTGGTCTTATAGGGCAAGGACATGTGACATACACTGCCAATGACACATGCCCTTGGTTGTGTGAAAAAAAGCACTTCGCTCCGTGTGTGCGCTGCTGATAGGATGACAGATTGCACCTCCCCACTGTAAATGCGGGAAAGAGAAAAAAAAATGGAGATCTTCATTATTCCTGCAGAGATCCATCCCCTGCCCCTCCCCCCACCCCGCTGTACACTCAAACTGCGTATTAACATTAATTTTCATCATTACTGAGAAAAAATCCAGTTATGATTTTGGTGCACGAACAGTTATCGAACATAACCTCGAACAGCCGAATTTTTTTCAAATCGTTCGTGTTCGCCGAACGGCTCGAACACCGCCCAAAACAGCTCGAATTTGAGATTGGCGAACAGTTCGAGTAGAACAACGCTCATCTCTATTGAGCAGTTCTTGCGTTGTTTTGTGGCAGACAATCAAGAGGGGTGGTCTGAGTTTCTGCCACTGGCTGAATTTGCTCTTAACAACCATACATCCTCTTCTGCTGGGTGTTCGCCTTTTTTTTGTTGTTCTGGGAGACATCCGTCTTTTGGGTCATTCTCCAAATGGGTTTCGGCTGTGCCTGAGGAGGAGAGTTTTTCCGGTGATTTGGAGAGAGTTTGGACGGATGTGCGTGGTAATCTTCAGGAGGCTAACAAAAAATCTAAGAGGTACTTTGATAGGAAACGGCAAGAGGTTTTGTTTGCTGTTGGTGACATGGTTTGGTTGTCCTCTAAGAATCTGCGATTGAGGATTCCTTCTAAAAAATTGGGTCCCAAGTTCGTAGGGCCCTTTAAGGTGCTTCAGATAGTTAACCAATCTGCTGTTAGGCTGGAGGTTCCTACGTCCTGGAGGATTAATCCGGTGTTTCATGTTTCTCTGCTGAAAAAAGCTGATGTGTCGGATGGTGACGCCTCTTCCACTGTTCCTCCGGTGGTGGAGGACGGGGAATATGAAATTTCCCGCATCCTAAATTCTAGACGGTATAGAGGGAGTTTGCAGTATCTCGTCGCTTGGAAGGGTTTCGGACCTGAGGATAACTCATGGGTGAGGGCGGATGATGTTTCTGCTTCCAGACTTGTCCGACCATTTCACAGGAGGATTCCTGGTAAGACTGGGCCTAGGAGATCCAGAGGATCCTCTTAGAAGAGGGGGTACTGTTACAACTCTCCTGTTAGTTTTTTTTAGTTTGCTGGTCACATGACCAGTTTTGCCTATTTAATCCGGCTCCGCCCTCCTGGCATTGCTGGACTTCATTTGTATTTACTACTGTTGAGCTAGCTTGGTGCTCTGTTGCCGTTCTCTGTTAGTTTTGCTAGGTCTTCTGACCTCTTTAATTTTTGTTGTGTGTTTGTCTTTGACTGCTACGATTTCTGCTAGGAGGTGTCCAACTTTTCCCAATCCCTAGTTCTTGTAGGGATTCCTCCCTCACATCTATAGGTCTTCGTACAGACTAGCCGAGGACTTTAGCGGGTCTGATCGCAGGATCAGGTTACCCGTTACATCGTAGGGATCTAGTTTAGTTCTATTGTAGGGACAGATCTCCTGTCTTTCCTTAGTCTCTGTAGCAGATCATAACACATGACACTCACAATTTGAAGCAACACTACTGTCTACTGCATTTGTGATTACCTTCTTCGGGGAGCTATGCATAAGCAAATTAGTCCCTCAATTCAAAATTACCACCAGTGGAGGCTTATTACACCAGGACGTAGTCATAGCCAATAATGTAATACGTCTACGCATACGCCAATCGAAAACGGTTCCAGTGGGCAGGGGCACTTGGGAACTTCTACAACCCACAAACGGTACACTGAGTTGGGTAACAATAGTAAAAACATATCTTACCATCAGATAACAAAATAATTTCTTCCTATCACACATTGATGGAACGCCACTATCAAGATAACAATTCCAAGCTATATTTAATAAATGCATTACATCGGCAGGGAACCACACCAAAGATTACGGGACACACTGATTCCGCATAGGCGCGGCCACGGAAGCAGCAAGAGCAGGACTGTCAGAAACGGAAGTTCAGAGGATAGGGAGATGGTGATCCACGTGTTTGGTGAGATACATAAGACCGGACTTGTTATCCTAACGTGGTTTGTTTCTTTTACAGGTGACGCTAAGCCAACAGTGTGGGTGATAGGCCACTCGTATATATATTGGGCAGTAAAAAGGGCGAAAGTCCGCCCAGGCGGGAGGAAATTAGAGTTTCATAACACATATTTCAACTGGAGAGGTATTAGAGGCCTGCTATGGCCACAGGTACTAATGGAGGTAATGAAGGTAGGGAGAGAGGCAAGAGGTCTGGTCATCTTAGTTATACAGGCCGGGGGAAACAACCTAGGTCATCACAAGAGCGCATAACTAATGGAAATAATGAAACTAGACACTGATCGCTTCAGAGAATTTTTCACAAAACTATCTATAGTATGGTCAGAGATTGTGCCGATAGCGGTATGGGAAGGTGCGCGAGACATCACGGCCATCGAACTGACAAGGCGGGTAATAAATATTCGGATGGCAAAATTTAGAAGAGACAGAGGCGGTATAGTGATACGACACCGACAACTGGAAGGAGATAAAGCAAGCCTCATACGGCCCGACGTTGTTCACTTAATGGATATTGGACTGGACATATTCCTGTCAGGACTCCAGGACGGAGTGGAACAAGCGTTAAGAGTGATGGGTGGGGGTCAGAGTCCTGCATACGAGTACGCAGGATCCTCCGTGGCCTGGAAATAGAAAGGACATGTTGGAGAGTTACACTTGTTGGCCAACTTGCCGGAGTGAAGACCCAGGGCATGCTGCAACAAGCTGAATTATTTTAGAAGTAAAATGCCTTTCTAATGGAATGAGTATAAAGAGTTAATAAAGCTGTGACCGATCCTCACCCATCCAGTTGTAAGAGCTACATTATTGTATTGTCAAGGAAAGGGGGGCGGTAGGGGGGCTGAGCGTCTGGGTTTGGTTGGGGGTCCCCACAGTCTGCCTAGGCAAGATGCATTTAAAAATTCTTATTAGATACACAGGCGGTGCAGCTTGCTTCGCAGCTGGGCCCAAAGTATTGCCTAGGCTAGATGCAGTTAAAAATTCTACGCTGGCTAGCAGACACTGAAGCTTTGGAGCAGACCTCTGAGTAAACAGCTCTTCAGACTCAACCATCTGTGTAACCCCAAGCCATAGTGTATGTAGTTTCTTACAGTTAAAAGCGGGGGGCAGCGACCCAACCCACCTCGAATTGACGATGCCAACGTCACGTAAGACACAGCAAGGGGACTCCAAAAAGAGTCTCCATTTTTTCCCAAAATTGTGGCACAGACACCACTTAACCCTAGAATGCATACCTGGGGCCTCGCAGGCCCGCCCTGTTAATTGTTTTCGATTTTCTGCAAGATTATTTTAGTTAGAATTTTGAAACTCTATGTATTCTTCATGTATATAGTTGTTTGTCATTTGAGCTTGAGTTATTCCATGTTATTTGCGGACGGGCCTAAAAGGCCCCAGGTATGTGAAAGTGTAGATTTTTATGGTCATGCGTTTTAGTGCTAAGTGGCATCAATTGCCCCACAGTTGCTTAAAACGGTTGGTGAGGTGATTTTACCAAATCCTCAAGCTTTTAGTCTCCCCAGGATGACACGGGGGTAGAAAAGTCCTTACGAATCCATGATTTGTTCATCTTTATGAAAGTGAGTCTGTCTACATTCTCAGTGGACAGCCGCGTGCGCATATCAGTCAGCACACCACCAGCAGCGCTGAACACACGTTCAGAGACAATGCTGGCTGCAGGGCAAGACAAGTTCTCCAAGGCGTAAGTGGCGAGCTCCGGCCATTTTTCCAGATTGGAATCCCAAAATGAGCAAGGGTCCAGTGACACAGTCATGACTTCGATGTTCACTTGGAGATACTCCTGTACCATCCTCTCTAGGCGTTGACTATGTGTCAGACTTCTTGTCTCCTGTGGCATTGCAAAGGATGGTCTAAAAAAGTGGTGAAACGATTCCACAAAATTGCTGTTACCAGCAGATACTGTGTTACTGTTACGGTTTGAGTGATGAAGACTCGACAGTCCCACGGTTGGCAAGTTAGAACTGTAAGATTCACTACATGCAACACTGGTGTTTTGTGGAAAAGCACATGTAAGATTCTGCAACAGCGTCTGCAGATACTCCTGCATGCGTAAATCTCTTTTTATGGCAGGAATTATTTCGGCAAATTTACTTTTGTACCGGGGATCTAAGAGTGTGGCAACCCAGTAGTCGGGATTACTTTGAATTCTGACAATCCGAGGGTCATGTTGCAGGTAGTGCAGCAAGAAAGCACTCATGTGTCTTGCGCATCCAGGAGGATCAAGTCCTTGTTGTGTTGGTAGCGAGGTAAGAATCATGCTTCCTTCCTCTGCCCTCTTCCCTCACCCTCGCACAACAGAAATGTGATCAAGGTCTCTCTCATCTGATGAGTTTTCCATGCCCATCGCCATTTTGTCCTCTACTTTTTCCTCGGCTCCTGCACCTTCCTCAACAGTTTGGCTGCTACCATGCGCCCTGGTTAATCACTCTCCCCCACCTTCCCATGCCTGGCGCCTTGGTGCTGCCGACCGTCTGGACCTTGGAGATGTTTTCCCTTCCGCATACAACTCCTCCTCTACTTCCTCCACCTCCTCTTGTCCCACCACCTGACTCTGAATTCGGTTTAATGTGTGCTCCAGCATGTAAATCACCGGAATAGTCATGCTGATAATGGCATCGTCGTCAGCACTAAACATCTTCGTCGCCATTTCAAAACTGTGCAGAAGGGTGTGTGGCGCCCCTGAGGGTTCAGTCGCCACAGAGAGACTGCATCTCACCCAGAGGTGTGGTATCTCACCCTCAGGTAAGGAAGGCGTATGGCTCGGGACCCTAACACCTGCATCCAATACATACCCGCAGTGGGGGAAGGGCGAGATTGCTCCTAAGGGAGAGCACAGTCCCAGGTCCCTAGCTGGCGGGAGGGTCCTATGTAGTGGGTGCTTAGGGGAGCAGCTTAGGGGAGCTCATGACAGGGAGAGTATAAATAGGAAGCCATATTAGAAGGAGCAAGCCAGTCAGAGGAGGAAAAGTGACAGGAGCAGAGGCTCTGCATGAGCTCTGCTCCGGAGGCGGGCCTAGCCTGGGAGGCCCAGGACTGAAGGAGAGAAGAGAGGAGTGGGAGCAGGAAGGATCCAGGAACCGAAGGGACCCTAGGGCTATGGGCCGTGCAGAAGGCCACCCATACTCCCGCTGCTACCAGGACGTAGAGGTGTCAGGCCAGATAAGGGGAACCAGTCCCTCAACTAGCGGAGAAACAGCAAGGCTCAACTAGAAACCAGAGTCTGCAGCATTTCATGTACTGCAGGCCAAAGTCCTCACCAGTCTCACTAAGAAGGTAGCCACATAGGACCCAGGGGACGGAACACATGTCGCCCGCCAAGGCCCGAGGATACCGGATAGAAGTGTCACTGGGTGTGAGGTGCAGGGAGAAGGCCAGAGAAAGGACACACAGAAGGAGGTCCTGCTAAGTACTCCGGAGCTATCTGGGGGTGGACTGAGCCCCTCACTGAGTACGCACAGCACAAAGGGGGAGATTGCTCTGGTACCTGTAATCTAGACTGCAACAACTGTGAGTAAAGATCTTGGGACTGCATCACACGGACTTTGTGTTCATTACTGACTCCCTGCACTACAACCACCATCATCCACCCACACTGCCCTGAAGCTACACTCTTCCTGTGGGGAGTAATAATACCATTGCTGCAAAACCACCAGCTTCAGAGGACTGTTCCGCAGCGGCGGCCCCTTTGGCCGCACTCCACAGGTTGCCTAGTCGGACATTATAAAACCCATATATACAAATTACCCTTGGATTGACCGCCCTGGGTGACGGACTGGGTCATAGCCACAGTGACTACAACCCCCAGCGTCTACCGGCCCGGATCCGGGTACCCCATGGCCCAGGGGGCGCGTCAACTTCATAGGTCCCTGATCTGAGACCACTCCTGCAGCGTGATTTGCCCCACCTCTGGATCTCGCTGGTCCAGGCTATACGTCAGAACGTATTGCACCAGGGCTTGTCGGTGCAGCCACAGTCGCTGCAACATGTGCAGAGTTGAATTCCACCATGTCGGCACATCGCATTTCAGCTGGTGAACTGGCAGGCCCAATGACTTCTGTAGAGATGTAAGTCGTTGAGCTGCGGAATACGAACGGCGGAAGTGAGCACACAGCGACCGTGCCCTCTGCAGAAGACCATCTAGTCCGGGATAGTGGGCTAAAAATTGCGGGAATACCAGGTTCAACACGTGAGCCATACAAGGCACGTGTGTGACATTGCCCCGGCAAAGGGCCGCACCCAGGTTTGCAGCATTGTCGCACATGGCCTTCCCTGGTGGCAGGTCCAGTGGAGACAACCATTCATGAAACTGGGTCTCCAGAGCTGACCACAACTCCTCAGCTGTGTGACTCACATTTCCCAGACATTTCAAAGTAAACACTGATGCCATTGAGCCCTGCTGCCAGCATAGTAAGGAGGTGTGCAGGATTCCTTCTGCGCAGTTAGAAAGCAGGTGGCATTACCAAACAGGCATTGGGTGCAGGTGGAGTACCGAGAGGAGGTTGAGGAGGCAGAAGCAGTGGAGGAAGTCCGAGATAAAGAGGATGGACGCACAACTTGTGGGGACGGCAAGACTTGGACAGCAGCCCCTTTTCCGGCTGTCACCATAGTTACCCAGTGCACAGTCAGCGACATGTAACGCCCCTGTCCATGCCTACTCATCCAAGTGTCTGTGGTGAAATGCACCCTGTCACTCACAGAGTTTCTCAAAGAAGCGGTGATGTTGTGTGCGACATGCTGGTGGAGCGCAGGCACACCTTTCTTTGAGAAGTAGTGCCGACTGGGCATCTAGTACTGGGGCACTGCGACGGACATAAGGTCTCAAAAATCCTCTGTGTCCTCCAGATGGAAAGGCAGCATTTCTATAGCCAACAGCTTACAGATGGTGAAATTCAACCTCTTAGCTTTGTCATGGCTAGGAGGAAATGGTCTTTTACTTTTCCACATCTGAGGGACCGAGGGCTGGCTGTTGTGCTTAGACGGGGTTGATAAGGGTGTTCCCGGCAAACTGCCGGTCTGTGAGGAAGATGCAGGCGGATATGTTAGGTTGCCTTGATCCGAAGGTGGTGCTCTCGATGTCGGAGAGCGCTCAACACCAGCAGGTGTTTCCACTTCCTAATGAACTAACGACCTTCCAATCACACTGGCTGTTGCGGGTAAAGAGGTGGTAGGTCTGCGACCAAAAACATGTGTGACTGCTGTCCCCCCAGTCACAGAGGATGACGAGGCTGCGGATGCACAAGATGGGGCAGACTGCGGTTGGCCCGGCCGGCTAGGCCGCATTGTAGCACAGTGAGCTTCCCACTGCAACTTATGCTTCATATCCATGTGACGGTACATGCATGAAGTTCTCAAACTATGGATTTTTTGGCCTCTACTTAGCTTTTGGTGACAAATATTACAGATAACACGAGTTGGGTCATCCTTATCGATCTGGAAAAATGCCCAGGCTATGCAAGGCTTAGAGCCCATGCGACCTGAAGAGCCACTACGACTTGTGGTCAGAGGCAGAGTTGTGGTTGAGGATGCAGTTGTTGACGTGCTTCCAGTACTCCGTCTCTGTCCAGGAAGGCCCAACCTAACCTCATCATCAATAGCATCTGTGACGCCCCGCTGAGCTTGGTATCACAGATCCTAGAAGAGTGCATTGATGGAATCCTCCACAAGAGGCCCCCATAAACATTCACACATCTCCACCTTCCACCTCAGACCAGTAGAGGGAGCCCTTTAGGGATATAAATAGGGAAGTTGGAGCTAGGCAGTTCAGTTCCTCTGAAGAGTTCCTGCAGTAGAGAAGCCTAAGAGAGGTCAGTCTTCAGTGGAGCTCAGTCTAGTCTAGAGAACGCAGTTAATAGTTCAGCAGTGGAGCACGAGGCTCCTTCTAGCTAGATTCAGGGAGCCCAGATAGAGCTTAAGGTGTGCCGGCGCCATAAGATCGGTGAAGCGCGGCAAGATGCCGTTAGTGTGTATAGCCTAGTGAGGGCCCGAGTAGGCCGAAGGCGAGTGGCGAGTTAGTACATAAGGGGCAGAGGAGCTTAACCAGCTCACCCCGAAGCATTTACCGGACACCGGATCCGAGCTTACCGGGATCTCTATGACCCAGTAAGGCATAACCGGAATCCCTGGAGAACTAAAAGTCACAGAATTGCTAAGGTGCTGATACGTAACAGAGCCAGGAGACGCTTAGGCCCCGCATACTGGGAGCGTGAACTCCAAGAGAAGGCCCTACCACAAGGTCAGCCAGCGCAGGACAGAGTCAAAGTTAGGCCTAGCTCCAGGCAGGTCAGAAACTTACTACGCAGAGGCAAGAAACAGGAGGCCCTACACCCGCTCATTGGGGAGGATCCTGATATGCACCCTTCACCCTACAGTGCTCCGGGATGTGCCTGAATTTCAACCAGTAAAAGGTACTGAAGTGACTACCGTGTCCGTTCCCGTTCTTGCTCTGACCCAGCTGGGTCTCGCCTGTCCTGCATTCCCCCTGCATACGCTGCCCTAAGACTTAGCTCCACCTGTGGGGAGCTATACCATCGAGCTGCCTTATCACCAGCCTCAGTGGACTGCTGCAGCGCTGGTGCTTCTCACCAGATACCACAGGTGGCGTCACGAACTCTTTTAAAATTAACAATTATCCAACCTTTTAAAGAGTGACCCAAGGGTACGGGCCAGGGAGCCGACCACCGCGACATCCCCAAGGTCAGGCAAAGGCCCGTGTACCGAGTCATCCCCATCCCCTGGGCTAGTCACATCCTCCTCCACCTCCTCTGCTGACCTCATCGACTGGCTGACTGTGGGTTGACAGTAAGTGGGATCTCCAACCTTGTCATCATCACCCTGTGTGTTCTCACACCCGTTGTCCTCAGAGCCAACCTCTTCCTGCCCTGACCAAAAAGTCAAGTTGTCGCTCCAATCAGGTATTTGAGTCTCATCATCGTCTTCATCATTGTCTCCACCAACAGGAGTTACAGTTTGGGAACGAGGGTCTACATTATGCTCAGAACCTTCTTCATCTGGTCCTGGAACCGACTTATAAAGATTCTGCGCATCAGTGCAGATCATTTCCTCGTCTGGATTAACAGAAGCTCTGGAGCAGACCTCCGTTTCCTAGGCTATAGTATGAGAAAACAGCTGTGCAGACTCAACCATCTGTGTTACCCCATACTCAGACGGGCAGCTGGAGACTTGGGAGCTGTGAGGAAGCAACTGCGATTGGGGTGACACCACTGAGGACTGGAGTATTTGTGATGTTGAAGTTGAGGTGGAGGAGAGCCCACTTGAAGGAGCACTTGATATCCATTGAAGCACCTGCTGTTTTTGTGCCTCATCTGGAATTTGTAGCAATGGGCGTATCCGTAGGAAAGGGATCGTATCATATTGTCCACAAAAAGAAGTAGACATCTTAGTTTCCCTGGAAGATGGTCTTTCTTCTGCAGATGTTACTCCCCCCCCACCGCGGGGGGGCTCGACCCACCAGCGGACAGGCACCAGTATTGGGAGAGGGGGGCTGGCCATTAGGGTCCACCGCGGCTCTGGCACAAACCCGGCGACACGGAGGTCGCACGGGCAAGAACGGACTGGCCGTGTCGGCTTCACACTTTTTTGGTTTCACAAGGGCATGACATGCTTATATCTGTGTCTCCCCCTCCTTTTACTACTCCACCTCTTTTCTTTTCGCATGACTATATGTACTTGTCACTTTTCCATGTGTTAGTTGTGTCTTCTGAGCAGTTTGTTAGCGTTTGGACACCTTTTGAAATGTTTTCTATGTGTTTCAATGTGTTTTTGTTTGCCTGCCATTGGTTTTAACGGTGTTCGATGAACTGTTCGACGAACAGTTCGGCGAACATACGGGTGTTCGACAAACCGAACCGAACTCGAACACTACGGGGGTGGCTCAACACTAGTCCTGACAGTAATATGTCCAGTCCAATATCCATTAAGTGAACACCGTCGGGCCGTATGACGCCTGCTTTATCTCCTTCCAGTTGTCGGTGTCATATCACTACACAGCCTCGGTCTCTTATAAATTTTGCCATCCGAATATTTATTACCCGCCTTGTCCGTTCGATGGCCGTGATGTCTCACGCACCTTGCCATACCGTTCTCGGCACAATCTCTGACCATACTATAGTTAGTTTTGTGAAAAATTCTCTGAAGCGCTCAGTGTCTAGATTCATTATTGCCATCAGTTATGCGCTCTTGTGATAAGCTATGTCGTTTCCCCCGGCCTGTATAACTAAGATGACCGGACCTCTTGCCTCTCTCCCTACCTTGATTACCTCCATTAGTACCTGTGGCCATTGCAGGCCTCTAATACCTCTGCAGTTAAAATATGTGTTATGAAACTCCAATTTCCTCCTGCCTGGGCGGACTTTCACTCTTCTTTCTGCACAATATATATACACGAGTTCTTAATAATTGCATAGCAAAAAAACAGCAAGGAAGTGGTGTGTACAGTATATGTCATGTCCTGCTATGCACCTGTTCAAGGCTGAGTTAATCAGAAATCTAAACACACATACCATGTTAAAATCGTATAGCATAGAAACAATGCATGTAAATGTAAATAATCAAAAAGATAAAGAAAAGAAGAAAAAAGGAACATATCTATAATAATAATCTATAAATGATCACTCATAATGATACATCAAATCATGTCTGATGTTTAAACCTGCTGGTACACGTGTATTTAAAGTATAAATCCACCAACTTTCTCTATTAAGGAGCTTTCTCCTATAATCATCCACCAATCGCCACGGCCCACGGAGGGGCCACCACAGTTCGGTGAATCCTTCCTTATTTAGTATAGAGTCTACCAATACTTTGGGCGTATTAGCCCAGCTGCGAAGCAAGCTGCACCGCCTGTGTATCTAATGAGAATTTTTAATTGCATCTAGCCTAGGCAGACTGTGGGGACCCCCAACCAAACCCAGACGCTCTGCATCTAATCCAGCCAATCATTTCATAGTATTGCTAGTAGCAGAGTCACATTGGCTCTAAACCTTGCATAGCCTGTGCATTTTTTCAGATCACTAAGGATGACCCAACTCGTGTTATCTGTAACATTTGTCACCAAAAGCTAAGTAGAGGCCAAAAAATCCATAGTTTGAGTACTTCATGCATGAACAGTCACATGGGTATGAAGCATAAGTTGCAGTGCGAAGCTCACTGTGCTACAATGCAGTCTAGCGGGCCGGGACAACAACCATCTGCCCCAAATGTGTCATCCTGGGGAGACTAAAAGCTACTGCGTAGTCTTTTCCAAAAATTTGAGGGAATTACCACGGGAATGGTTTGGAAGAGGTATAAGAGTTTAGGTAGGACGTTCATTTTTAGTATACTAATTCTGCCGAACCAGGAAAAATCCTTCACCGTCCAAGAAGTAAGATCTTTATGGAGTTGTTCAATAAAGGGCCCAAAATTAAGATAAAATAGATGGGAGAGGTCTCTATGAATATGAATTCCTAAGTATTTGATACCCTGTGAGGGCCAGGCAAAGGGAAAGTTGGACTGGATGGAATCTTGTATGGATTTAGGGAGGGAGACATCGAGGGCCTCAGACTTCGCTGCATTGATTTTAAAATTTGACCATGTAACAAAGTGATCTATTTCAGCCATAACTGCAGGGATGGATATATGTGATTGAGTGATATATACTAGGACATCATCAGCAAATGCAGGGCACTTGTACTCGGTGCCACCCACCTCAATCCACCTAATATTGGGGTTATCGCGAATTGATGAGAGCAGGTGCTCCATCACTGGGATGTATAAGAGAGGGGACAGAGGACATCCCTGCCTTGTCCCATTGGTGATTATGAAAGGTGATGAAAATGTTCCATTTATCTTCAGCCTAGCTGACGGATTGCGATACAGTGCCATGATTTTGGCTATAAAAGCGTCCCCTAGACCCCTACCCCAAGCTTTTAAAGAGAATAATATATGGCCTGCCAGGAGACTCTATGGAATGCTTTCTCAGCATCCAACGAGAGTATCTAATTACAAATTTTTAACTGCATCTAGCCCAGGCAATACTTTGTGCCTAGTAGCAGTGTCTGCTAGTCAGCGGAGTAGCCACCGCCTGTAGATCTAATTACAAATTTTTAACTGCATCTAGCCCAGGAAATACTTTGTACCTAGTAGCAGCGTCTGCTAGTCAGCGGATTATCCCACCTGTTAAGCAAGCTACACCACCTGTAGTTTGGACACTTAATTTTTTCAAAGGAAATGCTTCGGGCCCCCGGGACACTCAGTGAAGAGCATCGGGGAGGCACCCCAAGGCACAGGGGCTGGGACTGGTGGTAGGACGCCTTGCGGTGGACCGCCAAGCTCGATCCTTATAAAAGCTTTCTAACTGCAGCAGCTTTAGTGGATGCTACTGGAGCTGGAATTCCCGCGGCTGCTGGCAACAGACTTGCCCTCCAATAGATCCCTGTAAAAGGATTTAAGGTGTACTCATTCAATTACAGAGACAATTTAAATTAAAAAGCTTAGACCTGCCTCCACCACAGGGGGGCTCGCTCGACCCACCAGCGGACAGGCACCAGTGTTGGGAGAGGGGGGCTGGCCGTTAGGGTCCACCGCAGCTCTGGCACAAACCCGGCGACACGGAGGTCGCACGGGCAGGAACAGACTATCCATTTCAGCTTCGCACTTTTTTGGTTTTAGAAGGGCATGACATGCCTATATCTGTGTCTCCCCCTCCTTTTACTCCTCCACCTCTTTTCTTTTCGCATGACTATATGTACTTGTCACTTTTCCATGTGTTAGTTGTGTCTTCTGAGCTGTTTGTCAGCTTTTGGACACCTTTGAAGGTGTTTTCTATGTGTTTTTATTTGTTTTTGTTTGCCTGCCATTGGTTTTAACGGTGTTCGAAGGTGTTCATTGAACAGTTCGACGAACAGTTCGATGAACATACGGGTGTTCGACGAACCGAACTCGAACACTACGGGGGTGGCTCAACTCTAGTGGTCAGTCAGAGATGATGGGTTCTTAGAGAACATATATGTCCTAAGTGCAGCTTTTAGCACTTGGGGCTATGGACGGGGCAAGAATCTAATTATCTAAACCCTTTAGGCTTGGGAGAAGGACTTAGCAAGGGAACTCCCTGTTACCACTTCTGTTCGCTCTTGAATTGAGCTTTTAACTGAAAGTTTAGGGTCATCCTCCAAAGATTCTAGTTCTATCTATGATCATCTAATCAAAATGTGCCATTAAATGCTGACAATAATTTTTTAGGGGAAGTTTTGGAGTCATCATTACTCCATGGCATTGGTCTCATTAGAAACTCAGAGAATCATTCCAGTTTGAACATAAATTATTATCAATCTGACTTAATGTCCAAAAATCCAAAGAGTGGTTTAGTTGCACCTAATCTATGGATACATTTGTATACATCCCAACTTAAACAATAGAAATTCGCCGGCTTGGACAATTTTTTCCAAAATTATTTGATTTTCCATTAATTTAAATACTGTAAACTTCTAATTGCAGAGAAAATATGTATAGAACACTCGGAAGTTTCATAGGAATTCATTGAACTCCTTTTGATCTCTTTAATGGCAAAAGACCATAAATAATGTGTGAGTGATCTCAACCTATCTGTCTAGCAGACGAGAGATGATAAATGATGGTAGCCAATAGCCTATTTAGAAACGCGCTGCAGTATTAGTCCTTTTCATGATGCTTAAATTGAAAGAACGGTTCACAAATTATCATTTTTTGGAAGCTGCCTGCCTACCTTGTAGGTTCACAAAAACAAGCACCTGCAACTGGCTGCTGTATTCAGTTTGTGTGTATCGGTCTAATAGACTACTAGAACAAACGTGCAAGAAAATATTTTTCACACTTTGTCAGTTTTTTTTTTTTTTAATTTCCTGCAATGTGGAGATTTTATTTTCTTTTGAAAAAAGTTACAAAAAAAGAGAAAATAAATGCAAAATGAACAGCTTTTGGTTTGTTCGTCACATATGCACAAGCCTAGGATTCAGATTTTTTTTCAGTAGCAAATTTAGGACAGAGGGTTATTAACCCCTTCTCTATCTTGAATGTATCCATATGTCTGGGTTGCTAGATACTTACCGACCTTGGACATATGGATATGTCATTTCTTTAATGCCGCACCGCGGCCGCAGCTGCGATGATCACATTAAAGTTCCGACACCATCTTGCAGTAGGGACCCAGGAGTCTCTGTTCCAGTCAGAGAGCATAGACTTGGTCTGAATTCTTATTGACCACTCTGTACTTCCTTATTCCGGGTTCCAGATGTGAGGAGAGTGGTCACGGAGAGAGATTTGCTGTGCTGCTTCATTCTGTTCTGGGCCTTTTGGTGCCACAGACTTTTTAAAGGCTCTGCCACTACTGTTAGTGTTGCCGCTGCTGCTGGTGAAGGAACAAGAAGAAGAGTTCCTGATCCCTCCTTAATCCCTTTCTGATCTTTCCTAATCCACCCCAACCCCCCTCCCCTTTTTCCACCCATTTCCCACTTTTTCCCCCTCCCCGCCTCCGCACTCCCCCTTCTGTCGCCGAGCGCTGATCAGTACTTAATTGCTGATCGGTACTTGATCGCTCGATTTTTTGCAGTTTTTTTTTCCATGCGTTCTGCAGCCACCGAGCGCTGATCAATGATGCAAATCACTGATCCGCACTTGTGTTCATTGTTTTTCACATTTTTTTTTCCTCTAACAATTCCTGTACCCCTTTGCACCACTCTGTGTGTGCGTCCTTCAGCCGCCAAGCGTTGATCAGTGACGCAAATCACTTATTCGCACTCGTGCTCACTGTTTTTCAGAACTTTTTTTGTTCCTGTCTATTCCCCTCACACATTTTGCACCACCTCCACATGTGTGTCCTACAGCCACTGCGCCGCTAATAAGACATACACCACTAATTGGTACCAGCGCTCGCTTTTTGCATGGACTCTTTTTCAAATTTTTTACCACTTCCTTGCATGCATCCTACAGCCATTGACTAATACCACTGACAGGCTTCTGGTTGTTGTTGTTTTTTTAAGTCAAAAAAATAATTTAGTAAAAAATCATTTAGATTAGTTGATAGGACTAGATTAGGAACAGTAAACATATACCGTAGTAATTGTCATCTACAATGGTATTTTTTACTGAATTGAGTTAGTGTTAGTGTCAGCACCGAAAAAAATCACATCCGTGAGTCCATAGTACAGCCGTCAAGTGCTGATCACTGATGGACATCAACCTCGGTTTTGTTTGTTTTTTGTTTGTGAAAAAAGAATTAAAAAAAAATTTGATTCGCTGAATTGAGTAAAAAATCATTTAGATTAGTTGATAGGATTAGATTAGGGACAGTAGACACTTACCATAGAAATCGTCATCTACTATAGAATTTTTTACTGAATTGTGTTAGTGTTAGTGTCAGCGAGGATAAAAAATCACATCCATGCATCCGTAGTACATCCGTCGAGTGCTGATCACTGACGCACATCAGCGATCAACCCCCGGTTACATAGTTACATAGTTACATAGTTTGTAAAGCCGAATAAAGACTTGCGTCCATCAAGTTCGACCTGTAAGTTCTGTAGTTGCTAAAGTTGATCCAGAGGAGGGCAAAAACCCCAAATGATTTAGCCAATCTTCACCTGAGGAAAAATTCCCTCCCGACTCTGAAACCAGCAGTCAGAATAAATCCCTGTATCAACCTACTATTTTATTCTATTTTTAAGTATATGCAGAAATCTGCCTGGTATCTAGAAAAGCATCCAGTCCCCGCTTGAACTGGTGTAGTGAATCCGACATTACCGTCTCCTCACTCAGTGAATTCCATATTCTCACTGCTCTTACCGTAAAGAACCCCTTCCTATGCTGGTGCTGAAACCTTTTCTCTTCCAGTCTTAGTGAGTGCCCTCTTGTTACCGTAATATCCCTCCTTTTGAACAAATCCCGGGCAAGGTCTCTATACTGTCCCCTAACATATTTGTACACATTTATTATGTCCCCCCTCAACCTTCTCTTTTCCAGGCTGAATAGTCCTAGTTTTGCCAACCTCTCTGGGTATTGCAGTCCCTCCATTCCCTTTATTAATTTTGTTGCCCTCCTTTGTACCTTTTCAAGCTCATTTATATCCTTTCTATATATTGGGGCCCATAACTGAGCACAGTATTCCAAGTGTGGTCTGACCAGTGCTTTGTACAGTGGAAGAACAATGTTCTCATCCTTTGCAGCTATACCTCTTCTGATACATCCCATTACCCTGTTTGCCCTTACAGCAGCGGCCTGACTTTGGGCACTCCAATTTAGTTTGCTATCAATCAAGATGCCCAAGTCCTTCTCCATCTCTGAATTCCCCAATGATTTCCCATTCAGTGAGTACTGGTCACTT
Source organism: Phyllobates terribilis (assembly GCF_046119375.1). NCBI lineage: Eukaryota > Metazoa > Chordata > Amphibia > Anura > Dendrobatidae > Phyllobates > Phyllobates terribilis. Next base: position 293,390,471 of record NW_027362769.1, read on the forward strand.
CCATTTTTCCTTCCCATATGTATGACCTTACATTTCTCCTCGTTAAACCTCATTTGCCATTTAATGCTCCACCTACCCAGCTTATCCAAATCCCTCTGTAGGTCTTCACTATCCTCTTTTGTATTAATTGTTTTACATAACTTTGTGTCATCTGCAAATATTGATATTTTACTATTTATCCCGTTGACTATGTCGTTAATAAAGATATTAAATAACATTGGGCCTAGTAAAGACCCCTGTGGTACCCCACTAGTGACGCTTACCCAATCTGAGTATATTCCATTTATAACCACCCTCTGCCTTCTATCCTTTAGCCAGTTAGCTACCCACTTGCAGACATTTTCCCCCAGCCCCATCATTCTCATTTTGTATACCAACCTATTATGTGGCACGCTATCGAACGCTTTTGAGAAGTCGAGATACACGACATCCACTGGTTCCCCCTGATCTACTCGAGAGCTAACCTCCTCGTAGAAGTCAATCAGGTTTGTTTGGCAGGAGCGATTCCTCATGAATCCATGTTGGTTCGGGGTTAATAGATTATTAGCGTCAAGATGCTCCATGATTGCCTCATTAATAAAGCCTTCAAAAATTTTGTTGTTGTTTTTAATTTTTCCCTCTTCTAACTAAAAAAAAAGTTTACACCAAACACTCGCACACACACACCTGAATAAAATTTGGTACACATCGCATACATGAAAAAGTCATCCCACTCGTCCCAAACCCCATATTCAGGGGAGGAGGCATATTCTTTCTTTACCTCCGACATGGACAGAGAGGGAGAGGATCCCACCTTCCTTTATTTTTCAACCTCCTCCTCTCCTTCCTCAAGTGATACCGAACCGCCATGCAGACTCCCCAGGACAGAAACTGAACCAGTGCCCACCATTACTGACCCTGTATGGACCTCACACCCCAAAGATTATGAGCTACTGAATCCTGATTTTGTTGTGCAATCAGGAGTCAAATTTGAAACCACCAGCTTGACAGAAATAGACTTTTTTCAAAGACTTTCTCTGACGATTTTATAAACCTCATGGTGGCTCAAACAAATTTGTATGCCCAGCGATTTTTGCCACAAAACCGCCCTTCATCATTTTCTAACTAGACTTCTGTAAACGCAGTAGAAATGATGAAGTTTTGGAGCCTGGGTCTTCACATGGAAATAGTGAAGAAGCCAGAAATTTGGCAATATTGGAGTATTGACATTTTGTATAACACTTCACTGTTTCACATGGCCATGACCCAAAAAAGTTTTGAGGCCATTTGCAAATTCTTGCATTACAGTGATAATGCATGGTGTCCTCCCCGAGATGACCCCAACTTTGACCATTTTTTCAAAGTTTGGCTGGTTATTAAGCACTTCAGCAAAAAGTTTGCTGAGGTGTATTTGCTCCAAATGGGACATCTGCATGGATGAGTCCCTAATCCATTTCAAGGGGAGGCTCAAATTCCGACAGTACTTGCCCAGTAAGAGGGCCAGGTATGGAATTAAACTCTACAAACAGTTTGAGAGTACCTCAGGGTACACCCACAGGTTTAGCGTTTATGAAGGTAAGGACACTTGGATTTAACCCCCTGAATGCCCCTATGTCCTTGGAGTGAATGGGAAAATTGCGTGGGATTTGGTGCACCCACTGCTGGATCAAGGTTATCACTAGTGTTGATTGAGCACTAAAATGCTCGGGTGCTCGAAGCTCGGGCCGAGCTTGCCGTGATACTCGGGTGCTCGACATGAGCAACGAGCACAATGTTAGTCTATGTGAGACCCGAGCATTTTTGCGGTGGCACCCCCGGCAGTCTTTTAAAAGCCTAACAAGTGCCCAAAACGATAGTGACAGTGCTCAAATGACATGGGGACAGCATGGGGATCGCCCCAGGAAGCATTTCTGACCCCCAGGTCACTGCTGTCAACAACGTGGTCAGAGGTATTAAGAGACTTTTACGGGCTGTAAGGCAGCGCTAGTCATCATACTGGGGTTACTCGCTTCGCTGCGTCAATCAATGCACACGTGCAATGTTTTTACGTATTTTCTCACAATGCTGCAGTTTATTACTTCATAAGCCACAGTTCACCGGGTCCAACTCCGTGGCACGCCGACACACATTAACACAATGTTCATGAGCCAAGTGGCACACAGGCCCACTTACTCCAGGTTACAGCTTACGGCAAGGTAAAAATAGCAATGTTCATATCACAATGTCCATATAGCACAGGGTATTACCTATGCTGGGTTTAGCTGTCTCAGTCCATTACGCTTGCCACCACTGTGGCTTTGTGGCTTCCCAGGTAGGAGTCTCTAGCCGTCGTCCCCTCGTGGACTACTGGTATGTCTTCCACACTTGACATCCAGCCTGCGCCTTTCAGGGTTCCTCAACAAGCCGGCTCTCCCTCAAAGGCCACTGGCATCCACGCACAGGATCCGGGCTCGGCCTTTCAGGCTGCCAGGCTTCACTCTCGGCCTCACTAGGCCTCTCACAAATGGTGTCCCACACACACGAAGCACAGGCCTCACACCAAACACACCTGTCTCAAATCACCAGGGTTTATATATCCTGTGCACAGACACCCACATACTGACAGGACCTTGCTGATGTCACAGTCATGTGATCAGTCAGCTGTGTGTATAGGTCCTGTGTGCTGTCCCAGTCATGTGTACAGAGCTTTACTGTGCATACAGGACCTGTGTGATGTCACAGTCATGTGACCAGTCAGTTAAAGGGGAAGGTACATGGTCAGGTAAAACACATCCTGGACCTTTTACAGTAATGCTAGCAAGCTGCTGCATTACATATCCCCCCCCTCTGTTCAAACTTGTGTGGTTGAACACATAATATACACAATAACATTATAACCCCCAGCTCACATAGAGACTATGTACTTTACCATTGTGCTACTCAGCCCCTGGAACCTTAGTCAACGACATTAGCCCATTTCTTAGGGACCTACCATTTGTCACTGTCACTGACTTCGTCAGGTCACCTTTCCGGGTCGTAACCTTGCCAGGTCTCCCCCGCTCCCAGCGGTCAGTCATAATCTTGTCAGACCTCCCCCGCTCCCAGCGGTCAGTCATACAGTGGTGTGACTCACATGCCCTGGTATCTAAGGTCCGGTTCGACTCCGTACTGTCCCGTCCTCTATGGGGTCGTTTGTATGGGCTGCTCAAACCTGAGTTACTGGAGGTCTCACTACCTCTAAACCCACGCCCACTGCTCTCAGGACATCTTGAAAGGTCCCTAACTCCAGCTGTAGCAGTTCTGTTATTTAGGGGGCCCTTTCTCTGTCGGGTCTCACTATTTCTAGACGGCTTACATCTACTGCTGCTCAGATGATGCTGTCTATCTACTCGCAGTCTAGCGAGATTCAATTGTTCTACCTCCTGCAGGTAGGTCACTCGGTACTCAATCAGCATGCGTATATATTCTAGGCTTTCTTCTGTTCCTACAGTGGAGAAGGACACCATGCCGTCTTCGTCTGGTATCCAGTCCTGATGATCACGGGGACAGCTTACTTTCACCACACCAGACTTCTTGACCATCATCTGCATTGCTCGACCGCTTCTCCCAATGAGCTTTCTCACCAGAACATGAGGCACCCGGATGACCTCTTCACGCATACTGTGAGCTTTCCTCATCAGTTCCAGTTGTCTAACGGCTTGTTCCGTCTTCAACCGGAGAAACCGCTTCGTGCGAATACATCGCCAATGCATATCACTTAGGATCGCCACCCTCTTCACTGTGACTTCGGTCATGGACAGAACCACCAGCTGTTTAGCTTCGGAGGTCAAGTACACCTTACAGGCTCCCACAGCCTTCTTAAACTCTTCATGCACGGACTCATGGGTGCATTCTTCCCTCAAATCCTCGGGTACATCTACGAGGCATTTGTACCAAGACGTTTCGGTCTCACCAGTGGTTTCCAGACGATCAACCAGCTCAGGGTTCAGGGACAACTGACTTTCAGCTTCTTCCCCCTGTATGCTTACCCTGAGCTGACTCACAGCTACAAATTCACGAATTTTCGTCTTGACCACTTCCACTTCATATTTATCTTCTGTTACTCTGCTCTTAGCTCTCCTCAGGTCCACCTTCTCATGGTACAAGGGAGTGAGTACAACGTGTTTGCCCTTTTCCTTCTCCAAGGAGGCCTCGCTCACCGAGTGATACTTTGTCAGGTGACTTTTGAGCCCGGAAACCTCTTCCTCTAGTTCCGTCACTCGCCTCTCAGCGGCCCGTCTCTGAAGCTCTTCCTGCTTCAACTGCTCTTTTAACAGTAGAGTTCTCTCAGACCTCTCTTGTTTCAAATGGACCTGAAGCAATTCCTTGAGCTCCCTGATCTCGGCTCTTACTTCCACCGAATCATCCAAGCTCGCATCACTCGAGGAGGTATCTGCTTCAAACCTCCCCTCACCAGCGGCCAACTCCTGGCCCTGGTCTGTGGCTTCTCCGATGGACTCCTCCTTCTTTTTCCGCTCAGCTTCCATCTTGCAGACTGTTTCTATAAGGCAAGTCTCTGCCCTCTGGAGAGTTTCACAGGACATCTGTAGCTCCTTCACCTGAGCTTCCAGACCTAGGGTCTTTCCACGGAGATAATCATTCTCCTCACGGGTCTCTTGCAGAGTGGTCTCACCCACTTGGCGCACTTGCTCTGCACCCGCCTTATCCTTCTCTAGTTTTTCTTTTACCTTGAGGAGATCCTCATAATCTCTCTTAAGTTGTTGCAGTTCCATACCGAACTTTTCATCACACTCCTTCTTGGAGTCACACAGCTCCTGGTTGAACTGTTCACGCAATCGTTCTAGGTTTTGTTCACGCCCAGCAACTTCATGCTGTAGCGCCTCTTTGAGGGCAGACAGCTCTAACTGTACCAGGGAGAAGCGATCTTTCACCTCGCATAACTCATCTTCACACACCGTTTTGTCAATCTGTAATTGAAAAACCTCCTCCATGATTTTGCGGCGGTCCTCCTTAATTCCGTAGAACATTTCTTTCCAATGGTTAATTTCCGCGTTGCTTCCCTCCATGTCTCGCTGCCAGTTCCTCATAAGCTGGTATATTTTCTGCTGCTCAGACTCCAGGTTCAGCTGGTCTGCGGAAACGTTCCCCAGGTTTTCACATAACTGCTGCACGTCAATCTGACACTGCGGCCTGATAGGCTCCAGCTCTTGGTCATGACTGGCCGCCTCCCCTTTCAGGGCTGTCGGATCCTGACTCGTCAGTCTCAGTACTGTACCGGAGGTTGCTACTGGCAACGTCATCTCCTCTTCTACCTCTAAAGGAGGATCCACACTTGAAGCATAGGCACACAGTACTATATTCTCTTTATTTTAATTTTCAGGGAGTACTACCAGAGCAACCTTTTTGTGGCCCTTGCGCCGTCGACAACGAGAGGGGGACTCTCTCCCCTCGTCTAGCCCCTCCTGACTGAACTCACTTTTTACTTTCATAGTGTCACAGTCAGCTACGGGGTCTGTGTCACTCCCCATGGTGTTGTGGACTAGCAGGTCACCTCCCACTTTGACGTCACCCCCTTCTACTGGAGTTACCCCATTATCAACGGTCACATTGTCATTTTTAGGAGGTACCAACCCACAACCAGTAACAATTTTCAGTTTTCTACACTCCACACTCTTGTGAAAATCCGCCCCTTTTTTAGACTCCGCCCCCTTTTTAACAACCACACCGGCAGGGTAATTTTTACACAAAAAATCAGCAGTAGTCTTAGGACTCAGTTCACAACATCTCTTACCACCTCCCCGGGCACTCTGGGACAACACTGGCGCCCCCGGAGAGTCCATAGAATGGTCCACTGCCGCCATTCCATATGGTGCCCTCAGCTCCTGCGGTTCCTGCACAATGTCCAGTAAAAGTTTCCCAAATACCTGCTCCGGTCCCAACCGGCCCTTCAACCGCTCAACAGCTCCAGACAGATCTGCTGCTTTGCTCACAGCCATCGCGGTACGCTGTTCACACTAGCACTTCACCGCTCTCCCGAAAAAATATTCGTGGCCCCGCCGAGACACCGCAAACCAGGTTTGAGTGCGACGATAATCTTTGCAACCCCGCCGAGTTGCCGCAAGATGCTTTAAACTTCGTGAGCCCCGCTGAGCCACAGCAATCCAGGTTTGAGTGCGACGCCAATCTTCGCAACCCCGCCGAGTTGCCGCAAGATGCTTTATCCACACTCGTCGTCCTGCGCCGTTGACGCTAGCAACCGGGTTGTCGTTGCCGCTAGCAACCGGGCTGCCGTTGCCCGCACTCTCGAACCATATGTAAGGCAGCGCTAGTCATCATACTGGGGTTACTCGCTTCGCTGCGTCAATCAATGCACACGTGCAATGTCTTTACGTATTTTCTCACAATGCTGCAGTTTATTACTTCATAAGCCACAGTTCACCGGGTCCAATGCCGCGGTACGCCGACACACATTAACACAATGTTCATGAGCCAAGTGGCACACAGGCCCTCTTGCTCCAGGTTACAGCTTACGGCAAGTTAAAAATAGCAATGTTCATATCACAATGTCCATATAGCACAGGGTATTACCTTTGCCGGGTTTAGCTGTCTCAGTCCATTACGCTTGCCACCACTGTGGCTTTGTGGCTTCCCAGGTAGGGGTCTCTAGCCGTCGTCCCCTCGTAGGCTACTGGTATGTCTTCCACACTTGACATCCAGCCTGCGCCTTTCAGGGTTCCTCAACAAGCCGGCTCTCCCTCAAAGGCCACTGGCATCCATGCAGGGGATCCGGGCTCGGCCTTTCAGGCTGCCAGGCTTCACTCTCGGCCTCACTAGGCCTCTCACAAACGGTGTCCCACACACACGGAGCACAGGCCTCACACCGAACACACCTGTCTCAAATCACCAGGGTTTATATATCCTGTGCACAGACACCCACATACTGACAGGACCTTGCTGATGTCACAGTCATGTGATCAGTCAGCTCTGTGTATAGGTCCTGTGTGCTGTCCCAGTCATGTGCACAGAGCTTTACTGTGCATACAGGACCTGTGTGATGCCACAGTCATGTGACCAGTCAGTTAAAGGGGAAGGTACATGGTCAGGTAAAACACATCCTGGACCTTTTACAGTAATGCTAGCAAGCTGCTGCATTACAGGGCTCACAATAATTCAAAAACAAAACTGAAACTTTTTTCCTGAGAAATATGTTAAGGAATTTCTTTTCCAGGGTAAAGACTTGTGTATAAGGTAAAATAAATAACAAAAACCAAAATACTCCTCCACACCTTGGGCTATGTTCACAAGTAGCATTTTTTATGCGTTTTTGCACTTTTGTATTGCTTTCAACTGTGACAAATGCATTAACCGGGAAATGTCATTTTAACATTTTACAACCTTATCTGGCCATGTGCTGTGTGACACATGCATAAAATGCTGAAAAGACATGGGAACAGCATGGGGAAGACCCCTGGAAGAATCTCTGACACCCAGGTCACTGTCTAAAAGTGTGCCCATCATAAGTGATCCTTGCCGCATCAGAAGATGCAGACTTGCAACTATCCCCGTGCAAGTTCTAGTCCCAGGGCAGTGTTCAATTGTACCTCCCCATTCCTTGCAGTACAAGCGCAAGTATGCAGCCTGCCACCCACCCACCCCCAGGCTGCAATACTATACTGCTTGCTTGCTTGCACTTGAAATTGGGCCTTTTAGGCATGTGGAGGCAGAATCTGGCCTCCACGTCATGGCTGCTTTGGCGGCCTGGAATCCATACTCAGTCCCCAGCCGCCCGGCGGCCGGGTGTCCATGCTTGGTCCCCAGCTGCCCTGCGGCCGGGTGTCCACACACGGTTCCCCGCCGCCTCGGGGCAGCCGGGTGTCCATAAACTGTCCCCAGCAGCTCCTATTTCTCCTTGGAACATCCCCCCACACACTTTTCTTAGCCCGGCCTGCTTTAGGGCAGCATTGGACGAGCCCACGAGAGAACCAGACTCCTCCGGTGGGCCCTGGCTTCTCCATCAGGGGAGTTGAGAGTGCCAAGGTGAGGAGCATGATGATGATGACAGAAGTCAGCATCTGCTTTGTTTTCTTTTAATGGAAGGGTAAGTGTGCAGCCTGCCATCCACCCATCCCAAGACTGCAATGCCATAATGCTAGCTTGCGCTTGAAATGGGGCCTTTTAGTTTGGAGGAGGCCGAAGCTGGCCACTACCTCATGGCTGCTTCGGCAGCGAGGTATCCATACTCAGTCCCCAGCCGCCCCTATTTGTCCTGGTGTGCCTTATACATAAGATTAAGCGCGTATACCAAAACATTACCTGAGCCCTCCCCAGTGCATTTAGTGGGAAGGAGAGCCTATTCCACTGTAGTGTGTGCATGCCAAACCCCTGTTCATGGTACATGCGAAGATGCCTCCCACCCTGCACCTGTCGTTGCAGACTTGCAACTATCCCCGTTAAGTCCTTGTCCCAGGGCAGTGTTCAATTGTACCTCTCCCATTCCTTGCAATGCAATTCAAGTATGCAGCCTATTTTCTTAGACTGGCCTGCTTTAGGGCAGCATTGGACGAGCCCACCAGAGAACCCGACTCCTCCGGTGTGCCCTGGCTTCTCCATCAGGGGAGTTGTTTGTGCCAAAGTGAGGAGCATGATGATGATAGAAGTTAGCATCTGCTTTGTTTTCTTGGAATGCAAAAGTAAGAGTGCAACCTGCCACCCACCCACCCCCAGGCTGCAATACCATACTGCTTGCTTGCTTGCACTTTAAATTGGGCCTTTTAGGCATGTGGAGGTGGAATCTGGCCACCACGCCATGGCTGCGTCGGCGGCCTGGTATCCATACTCAGTCCCCAGCCGCCCGGTGGCCGGATGTCCCCGCTTGCTCCCCAGCCCCCAGGGGGCGGCCGGGTGTCCATACTCGGTCCCCAGCCACCCCTATTTGTCCCGGTAACCTTTCCCACACTTTTCTTAGCCTGGCCTGCTTTAGGGTAGCATTGGCCGAGCCCACCAGACAACCAGACTCCTCCGGTGGACCCTGGCTTCTCCATCAGGGGAGTTGAGAGTGCCAAGGTGAGGAGCATGATGAGGATGATAGAAGTTAGCATCTGCTTTGTTTTGTTGGAATGCAAGCGCATGTATGTAGTAGCGGCTAGGCCTGAGGTGGTCAGCGTTTTGGCGCATATCCTACCTCCTTCCCAGGATTGCTGGATGATTTCCTGCTACTATCCAAGTTCTATGACTCCCGTTAAAACAAAGCTTCAGGTGATAAATGATGGATGAGGCAGTGGCAAAGGAGAAAGAGCAGGAGGAACAGGGACCATTCACATCAATATCAGGCCAGTCAACCAGATATGTCTTGTAGGATATGTTTCTGTAACAAAAGGAGTGGTTCGGCTACACAGTTATAGGTCATACAATGAGTGCAATGCCTACCAAAATTTTGAGGCACTCCAATGCCCCTTGGAAATGACATAGAGGTCAGAGGGCCTTAACTAAACCTTTTTTTCCATTTATAGCAACTGGGTCTCCTGTGCACTGTTGGCCTAAGCAGTGAATGGAAGGCTTTCCAAAAATTATGAGGAACTGCAATGCCCCTTACAAGAGCCATGCAGTACAGCATATTACAAACATAAGTCCCATTATTGGGGAGTGGGTCTCCCATAGGATTTGCTTATGCCTTCCAAGCAAAAGCTTCCAAAAATTAGGACGGAGCAACTTGCAATGCCCATTACAAGAGCCATGCAGTACAGAATATTACAAACATAAGTCCCATTATTGGGGAGTGGGTCTCCCATAGGATTTGCTTATGCCTTCCAAGCAAAAGCTTCCAAAAATTAGGACGGAGCAACTTGCAATGCCCCTTACAAGAGCCATGCAGTACAGCATATTACAAACATAAGTCCCATTATTGGGGAAGGGGTCTCCCATAGGATTTGCTTATGCCTTCCAAGCAAAAGCTTCCAAAAATTAGGACGGAGCAACTTGCAATGCCCCTTACAAGAACCATGCAGTACAGCATATTACAAACATAAGTCCCATTATTGGGGAGTGGGTCTCCCATAGGATTTGCTTATGCCTTCCAAGCAAAAAGCTTCCAAAAATTAGGACGGAGTAACTTGCAATGGCCCTTACAAGAGCCATGCAGTACAGCATATTACAAACATAAGTCCCATTATTGGGGAGTGGGTCTCCCATAGGATTTGCTTATGCCTTCCAAGCAAAAGCTTCCAAAAATTAGGACGGAGCAACTTGCAATGCCCCTTACAAGAGCCATGCAGTACAGCATATTACAAACATAAGTCCCATTATTGGGGAGTGGGTCTCCCATAGTATTTGCTTATGCCTTCCAAGCAAAAGCTTCCAAAAATTAGGACAGAGCAACTTGCAATGCCCCTTACAAGAACCATGCAGTACAGCATATTACAAACATAAGTCCCATTATTGGGGAGTGGGTCTCCCATAGGATTTGCTTATGCCTTCCAAGCTAAAGCTTCCAAAAATTAGGTTGGAGCAACTTGCAATGCCCCTTACAAGAACCATGTAGTACAGCATATTACATACATAAGTCCCATTATTGGGGAGTGGGTCTCCCATAGGATTTGCTTATGCCTTCCATGCAAAAGCTGACAAAAATAAGGACGGAGTAACTTGCAGTGCTGGCACCCTGTTGGTATAGTGGTGGTGGAGGCTGAGGATAAGGAGAAGAACATAAAACAGCCGAATTGAGGAAGCGTATACCCATGTGTGGGTGTGAAGCGGTGCATGTGAATACACCTCCCGAAATAACACAGTGGAATTGACTTTATGTTACTCTGCTGTCATTTGATGGTGATGAGAAGTCTGGCCCAATCCAGCCCTTGTTCATTTTGATAAGGGTCAGCTTGTCAGCATTGTCAGTTGACAGGTGAGTACGCTTATCAGTTATAATTCCCCCAGTGGCACTAAATACACGCTCCGATAACATGCTAGCGGCAGGGCAGGCCAGGACCTCCAAGGGGTACAGAGCGAGTTCATTCCAAGTGTCCAGCTTGGATACCCAATAATTAAAAGGCACAGAGGAATCACGAAGGACGCTGGTACGGTCGGCAAGGTACTCCCTCACCATCTTTTGAAACTTTCCACTCCTTGTGAGATTACCCCGCGCCTCAGGGCCTGTAAGCTTGGCTGGTGTCAGAAATCTGTCCCAGAACTTTGACAGTGTTCCCCTTCCTCTGCTGAATTGGATTTGCATCTCTCTCGCCTGTACGCCTTGGTTGGGCAACGAACTGTGACCTCTGCCGCTAGCGTGTTCAGATGGGAATTTTTTAAGAGTTCTGCAGCAAGGGCCTTCTGGTACTGCCCCATTTTTGCAGACCTCTCCACCTCAGGAATAAGAGAGTGAAAGTTCTCCTTGTAGCGGGTGTCTAAAAGTGTCACCAACCAGTAATGACTGTCACCCAACATTTTGACAACGCGTGGGTCATGGTTAAGGCAGTGTAACATAAAGTCAGCCATGCGTGCCAGACTGGTAACGGGCAAGATTTCCTTGTCCTCACCAAGATGACGACTGACCATGCTCTCCTCCTCCTCCTCCTCCCCCCTGTCCTCAGGCCACCCACGCTGAACCGACGGTATGACACTTGTACAGGTACTACCATCTACAGCGCATGATAGCAGCTCCTGTTCTTCCTCCTCCTCCTCCTCCTCTCCCTCATTGTCCCCCAATGCACATAGGGATGAGATGAGGCTGGGCTGTGTGTAATCGCCCACTATGGCTTCTTGATCCATCTCATCATACTCTGGCTGCAATGCCTCCTCTTTAATTCTCTGCAGAGAGCGTTGCAAAAGACAGACAAGTGGGATGCTGACACTAATGATGGCGTCATCACCACTCACCATCTTGGTGGCTTCCTCAAAGTTTGTCAGGATGGTACATATATCAGACATCCAGGTCCACTCCTGAGGTCTTATGTGTGGAGTCTGACCTGAATATCGACCGCCTTGTTACATCTGGTACTCCACAACTGCTCTCTTCTGCTCACAAATCCTTTGCAACATGTGGAGGGTAGAGTTCCAACGTCTGGGGACATCACAGACCAGTCGGTGTGCCGGAAGTTGCAAACGCTGCTGCAACACAGCAAGGGCGGCGGAAGCTGTAGCCAACTTGGGAAAATGAGCTGACAGGCGGCGTACTTTCACGAGCAGATCTGGCAACTCGGGGTACGATTTAAGAAACCGCTGAACCATGAGGTTAAGCACATGAGCCAGGCATGGTATATGTGTGATCTCACCTCGCCTCAGAGCCGCCACCAGGTTACGGCCATTGTCACACACGACATGCCGGGAAGTAGGTTCAGCGGTCTCAGCCACAGATCTGCCTGCTCTTTCACAGCTGTCCACAACTCACAAGCAGTGTGAGGTTTATCACCTAAGCTTATGAGTTTCAGCACAGCCTGTTACCGCATGGCGGAGGCAGTACTGCAGTGCTTCCAGCTTGTAACTGATGTGGTGATATCTGAGATGGAGGCTGAACATGAGGAGGAGGGGGAGGAGGATGATGCGCAGGAGCTATACACTGTGGGGGCAACTATGACTGACATAGGGCCCGCAATCCTCGGTGTGGGGAGGATGTGTTCCGTCCCAAGGTGCGACTGGGTCCCGGCTTCCACTATGTTTACCCAGTGTGCCATCAGAGAGATGTACCGTCCCTGGCCACAAGCACTTGTCCACGTGTCCGTTGTCAGGTGGACTCTCCCAGTAACTGCGTTGTTGAGGGCACGGCAGATGCTTTGGGACACGTGCTTGTGTAGTGCGGGGATGGCACACCGGGCAAAATAGTGTCGGCTGGGGACCGAGTACCGAGGGACGGCCACCGCCATAAGATTGCGGAAGGATTCCATCTCCACCAGCCTAAAAGGCAGCATTTCCAATGCAAGTAGTCGTGAAATGTGCAAATTTAGGACTGTGGCCTGTGGGGCTTTAGCTGCGAATTTCCGCTTTCGTTCAAAGGTCTGGGATATGGACAATTGAACGCTGCGGTGGGACGTGAACATGAGCGTTGATGCTGTTTCTTGAGAAACTGCCATAACAAGTGAAGACTGAGAGGAGGGGGCATCTTTACATGCAGTATGGACAGGGGATTGCCTTGCACACACAACAGGGGGTTCTATTGCACGCACAACAGTGGAAGAAGCAGTGGTGACACCCGCTGACACTGGTCGTGGACCCTGGGTTTTGCCCCACAAAGTCGGGTGCTTTGCTGCCATGTGCCTGATCATGCTGGTGGTGGTCAGGCTGGTAGTTTTGTCACCCCTGCTGATGCTGGCATGGCAGGTGGAACATATGGCCTTTTTGGGGTTATCAGCAGAGTCTTAAAAAAATTCCAGACTCTGGAAGACCTACCGCTTGTACTGGCAATGTCCCTCGTGTTGGTGTTACGGGGAACGGTTGCCCGCCTTCTGTCTGCGGCGACCACACTACTTCTTCCTGCCTGTTGGGGTACTCTGCCTCCCTCCCCCTGTGTGCTGCTGGCCTCACTCTGCATGTCCTCCTGCCACGTTGGGTCAGTTACTAGATCATCCACCACCTCCTCCTCTTCCACTTGCGCACCACGATGCTCCTCCTCACTTCCTGGCAATTGTGTCTCGTCATCGTCCACCTCTTGTGACAAATTGCCAGCGTCGACTTCCTGTGGCCGTGGCTGTTCAAATATTTGGGCATCGCTACATGGGATCTCCTCTTCCACCACTTCAAGAGTATCAGGCGAGGGGCACAAATATGGAAATGGACCAGTGAACAGCTCTTCAGAGTGTCCAAGTGTGGGATCAATTGCTGTCTGACGACACTCAGCATGGTGGGAGGATGGAGCATCAGGGTGAGGAGGAGTATGCGGTCGAGACTCACGGCTACTAAGAGTTGACCGTGTGGAAGACAGACCAGAGGTAGTGGTGCCCAGGTAACTGGAAGTATTATCTGCTATCCAATTAATAACCTTTTCACACTAATCAGTTCTCAATACTGGTGTTGTTCTGTGCTTCCCTAGTAATTCGGTCAAGAAGTGGGAGAGAGAAGATGTGGCTGTTGGTTGTGGCACATTTTCTCCTTGGCCACGACCCCGTCCTCTGCATGAACCATCACCAGAACGTCCACTTCCACGTCCCTTGCCACGCGCCTTGCCCATTGTAAAGGAAGTAAAATAGCTTACACTTGCACTATCAATGGAAAAAGGGCAATAAAAAGTAGATTAGAACCGTGGAAGAGGAAAACCACAGTTCTATTTCTCTGGCCTACACCAGACTCTTTTAAACAATCTGAACAATCAGAGAGAAACTATTACTGTTTTTCTTTACGTAAAAAATACCAAAACCTGAATAATAGAGATTTTTTAACGTGGGATGGCAAAACCACAGTTATTGTTTACTGGGGTATACCAGACTTTTTTAAATATATAGATTTGTGGCTGAACAGTGAGCGACACACTCAAACTGTGTTTTTTTAGATACCAAAGGCCCAAAACTGGATAGTACAGAGATTTGACCCATGGAACTGCAAAACCACACTGGGATTTGTCGAGCCTACACCAGACTATTTTAAACAGATATATTTTTGTGCTACAACAGTCAGGATACACTACTGTTTTTCTTTACGGAAAATATACCAAAACCTGAATAATAGAGATTTTTTACCGTGGGATGGCAAAACCACAGTTATTGTTTACTGGGGTATACCAGACTTTTTTAAATAGATATAATTGCGGCTGAACAGTGAGCGACACACTCAAACTGTGTTTTTTTAGATACCAAAGGCCCAAAACTGGATAGTACAGAGATTTGACCTGTGGAACTGCAAAACCACACTGGGATTTGTCGGGCCTACACCAGACTATTTTCAACAGATATATTTTTGTGTCACAACAGTCAGGAGACACTACTGTTTTTCTTTACGGAAAATATACCAAAACCTGAATATTAGAGATTTTTTACCGTGGGATGGCAAAACCACAGTTATTGTTTACTGGGGTATACCAGACTTTTTTAAATAGATATAATTGCGGCTGAACAGTGAGCGACACACTCAAACTGTGTTTTTTTAGATACCAAAGGCCCAAAACTGGATAGTACAGAGATTTGACCCATGGAACTGCAAAACCACACTGGGATTTGTCGGGCCTACACCTGACTATTTTCAACAGATATATTTTTGTGTCACAACAGTCAGGAGACACTACTGTTTTTCTTTACGGAAAATATACCAAAACCTGAATAATAGAGATTTTTTACCGTGGGATGGCAAAACCACAGTTATTGTTTACTGGGGTATACCAGACTTTTTTAAATAGATATAATTGCGGCTGAACAGTGAGCGACACATTCAAACTGTGTTTTTTTAGATACCAAAACTGGATAGTACAGAGATTTGAACCGTGGAAGTGCAAAACAACACTTCTGTTTCTCTAGCCTACTCCTGACTATTTTCAACAGATATGTTTGTGTCTGAAAAATCAGAGACACGCTTTTTTTTTGGGAGGGGGGGACACCAAAAGGTTAATAAGATGGGTGTTTGTACAGTGTGAAGGAGGAAAAAAAAAGAGGATTTAGATGAAAAAAAAAAGGATTTTTCCTGTCCCCTGAGACCTGGAGCTAAGTCCAGCAATTTCAGCAACAGGAGCAGCACACAGGACTGTAATGCAGCGCTTACTGGTATAACCACTGCATCTCCTATACAGCCTGCCTGCCTGATATCTGGGATAGATATTAGTCCTGAGAAGGACTGTTTGTTTGATCTGGCAGCCTTTACAGACCCTACACTAACTATTTCGCAGTTTATATCTCTCCCTAAATCAGCAGCGCTGTCCCTACACTGTCTGATCCGGAGAGACTGTGTCCAAGATGGCGGCGCCCGGTTTTAAATACTCGAGGTGACGCTGTGCGGCCAGCCAATCACTGTAATGCCCACAACCAACATGGCTGCGGCATTACAGTGACTGGCTGGCAATCCCTGCATGTTTATTGGCTCTGTAAAGAGCGCCAAACATGCAGGGCGGAAACCCAAACTCCCGCCCGAGTAACCCGGAAATGCTCGGTGCTCGCCGAACATCCCGAGTAACGTGATGCTTGGGCGAGTACCGAGCAGTGTCGAGCATGTTCGCTCAACACTAGTTATCACCTCTATATAGACCACTTTTGCACGAGAATCCCACTCATCAAGACTCTCTTTGTGTGAGCTACCGCAGCTTGCAGTGCTGTCTGCAAAAATCAGAGAGGCCCCCTGTGATGATACAGCTTCTAATCTTAATCAGCCAGACATCTAGATTTGTTAAGCCAAGAGAAATACACTATTATGTTTGTGTTAACTTGTGAATTTGTGTTTTTCTGTCGCTGGTCAAGAAGGACACATTATTATGTGTATAAACTTCAATGTTCTCTTAGTCTGGAAACAATAATGTTTGTTAATATGCTAATTGCATATTGTACTAAAGCCAGCTAGATGTTGATTTACTAACAAACAAAACAGCACTCTGCAACGCTAAGTATGCAGACATGAAATATATGAAATTTGAATAGCATTACTGCTCTAGAAAATAGAAATAAATTAGAAATCTTAGCGCATAAATTGGCCAATTCATGTGTACCTGGTAGCCACGTTAAGGCGTTTCTCGTCATACTAGGAACATACCAATGTGAACTCCTCTCTAAGAGATACAAGCCTGCTTGTGTGTGGGGAAGCAAGCAGGCTTAAAATGTCATATATTTCATGTTTGCATTCTTAGCGAGTGCTATTTTTTGTTTTGGAAGTGCCGGTCAGTTTTTTCTGTTTCAATGTATAAGCTTTGACTGATCACTCCACCTCTGGTTTTAATTGCAGCAGGAACTTGCTTCCCCACACAATCAGGCTTATGTCTCTTACAGAGAAGTTCAACATCATCAGGTGTATATAAGACCGGGCGCCGCCATGCTCGTCACAGTCTACCACGGAATCAGGCAGAGTAGGAAGAGGCGCTGTTGCGTCAGGGAGAGATTTGCTTGTTTAAAGTTAGTATAGGTATTCCACAGCATATATCTATAATATCCATCTGAAATAACAGTCCTTCTAAGGACTAATCCAGCTGCATCTGTTCAGTGGTAACATCAGGAGTTAGGCAGGCAGGCAGTGTATGTGGCAGACTGCAGTGCATACAGCACAAGAATCTCCATTCCAGTTCTGTCTTCTGCTGCGGCTGTTATAGATATTTCTAGAAATAGCCCCAGGTATCAGGGGCCAGGAATAATTTTTTTTTCGATCTTAATCCTGATTATTTGCTTAAAAAGCAATCCAGAGAACACCGTTTTTCTGCTCCATTTACTTGATGCCACTGCAGAATACAGCCAGATTCTTTCCATATTACAGCAATAAAAATCCAGAAAATTGTAGTGAACGTGGAAAATATTGGCCTCCATTTTAATTTTGTTGCAGTGTGTTAGTGAGGTTATTGACACCAGGTAGCTGTGAAAAATAGTAACCTATAGGCCAGCTATTTAAAACTGTGATTTTCCATCACATGTATCATATATTACTGCGGTTAAAATCCAGCCATTTGTAGTGAAAGTGGAAAATATTGTCCTCCATTTAAAATGGGCAAGGTGCGTGGCAAGGGAAAAGTGGGCGTGATTGTAATGGTGCCTGCAGAGGACGAGGACGAGGCAGAGGCCGTGGGCAAGCTGAAATCGTGCCACAACCCACATCTTGTCGCTCGACCAATTAATAGGGGACCGCTGAACACTACTATTGAACACATAGCAGTGTCAAAAGGTTATTGGTTGGATAGCAGATAATGCTTCCAGTCACTTGGCCACCACCACCACCACCATGTCTTCCACACGGTCAAGTCTCAGTAGCCGTGATTTTGGAATGGATATTCCTCACCCTGATCCATCTTCCTCCCACCATACTGAGTGCCCAGACACAACTGATCCCACACTTGGACACTCTGAAGAGCTGTTCACTTTTCCATTTATAGATTCGGGCCTCTCGTCCGGTCCACTTGAAGTGGGGCAAGAGGAGATCGCGTGTAGCGATTCCCAAATATTTGAGCAGCCACAGTCCCACGAAGGCGATGGTGGGAAACTGTCACAAGAGGTGGATGATGATGAGACACAATTGCCAGAAAGTGAGGAGGAGGACCAGGGTGCAGAAGTGGAAGACGAGGTGGTGGATGATATAGTAACTGACCCAACCTGACAGGGGGACACACACAACGAGGACAGCAGCACACAGGGGGAGGGAGGCGTAGCACCACAACAGGCAGGAAGAAGCAGTGTGGTGGCCACAGACACAAGGTGGGAAAACGTTCCTGGTAACGTCAACACGACAGAAGTTGCCACTACAACTGTCTTACCGAGTCTGGTTGTTTTTTAAAGACTATGCCAATAACCCCAAAAAGGCCATTTGCACCTCGTGCCAGGCCAGCATCAGCAGGGGTAGCAAAACTAGCAGCCTGACCACCACCAGCATAATCAGGCACATGGTAGCAAAGCACCCGACTAAGTGTGCCAAACCCCAGGGTCCAGCAACAGTGTCTGCGGGTGACACCACTGCTTGATCCGCTGATGTGCGTGCACGCAAATTTCCTGTCCATTGTGCATGCCTCCCGCCCTGCACCTGTCATTAAACACTCTCAACTTGTACCATCAGCAAGCACGTCCACAGGATTGTCCCAGCGCAGCATTCAGTTGTCCCTACCCCAGTCCTTGGAACGCAAGCGCAAATACGCAGCTAACGCCCGACAGGCCACACTACTAAATTCACACATTTTGCAAATGCTTGCGCTCGACATGCTACCTTTTAGGCTCGTGGTGACGGAAGTCTTCCACAACCTGATGGAGGCAGCCGTCACTCGATACTCGGTCCCCAGCCACCACTATTTCTCCCGGTGTGCCGTCCCAGCATTACACAAGCATGTGTCCCACAACATTAGCCGTGCCCTCAACCATACAGTTACTGGGAAAGTCCACTTAACCACAGATATGTGGACAAGTGCATGTGGGCAAGGACGGTACATCTCGCTGATGGCACACTGTGACCACATCAGTCACAAGCCGGAAGCACTGCAGCACTGCCTCAGCCAAGCAGCAACAGGCTGTGCTGAAGCTAATATGCTTAGGTGATAAACTGCACACCGCTGAAGAGTTGTGGACAGCTCTGAAAGATCAGGCAGATCTGTGGCTGACACCCCTGAACCTACAGCCATGCATGGTCGTGTGTGACAATGGTCGGAACCTTGTGGTGGCTCTGAGGTGAGGCGAGCTCACACAATTACCGTGTCTTGCCCATATGCTTAACCTCGTGGTTTCTCAAAACCTACCTGGATCTGTTGGATCTGCTTGTCAAAGTACGCCACTTGTGTGCCCATTTTAGAAAGTCAGCTACAGCTTCCGCTGCCCTTGCTGTGCTTCAGCAGCATTTGCAGCTTCCAGCTCATCGACTGATCTGCGATGTCGCCACACATTGGAATTCCACATTGCAGATGTTGAGAAGGATTTGTGAGCAGAAGAGGGCAGTTGTTGACTACCAGCATCAACAAAGCCGCCTGTATTTAGGTCAGACTCCACACATAAAACCTCAGGATTGGACATTGATGTCAGACATATGTACAATCATCCAAAACTTTAAGGACTCTACCATGATGGTGAGCGGCGATGACGCCATAATTAGCATCATCATCCCGCTTCTCTGTCTCCTGAAATGCTCTCTGCTCACAATTAACGAGGATGCATTGCAGTTGGAGCACGATGAGATGGAGCATGTAACCATACAGGGTGATTACACACAGCCCAGCCTCATCTCATCCCAAAGGATGGGTGGCAATGAGGAAGAGGTGAAGGAGGAAGAATAGGAGCTAGTTTCCAGTGCTATATACGGTACTACCTGCACAACTGTCATAACGTCTGTTCAGTGTGGATGGCCTGAGGACAGAGATGAGGAGGATGAGGAGGAGAGCAAGGTCAGTCGTCCTCTTGGTGAGGACATGGAAATCTTGCCTCTTTGCAGTCTGGCACACATAGCTGAGTTTATGTTACGCTGCCTTTCCCGTGATCCTTGCATTCTCCAAATTTTGGGTGACAGTCATTACTGATTGGTGACGCATCTGGACCCACGCTGCAGGGAGAACTTTATGTCTCTTATTCCTTTGCAAGACAGGCCTAATAAAATGGGGCAGTACGAGAAGGCCCTTCTTGTGGAATTATTTAAAAAATTCCCATCTGAAAATGCTGGTGGCAGAAGTCACAGTTCATTGGACAATGATGGAGTACAGGTGAGAGAGACACAAGTGCAATCCAGCAGAGGCAGGGGAACACTGTCAAAAGTTCTAGGACAGTTTTCTCAGACCCTCCCATCCCACTGGTCCTGAGGCGGGGGGTACTCTCACAAGGAGTGCAAAGTTTCGAAAGATGGTGAGGGAGTTCCTTACCGATTGTACCAAAGTCCTCCGTGATTCTTCTGTACCTTATAATTATTGGGTATCCAAGCTGGACACAAGGCATGAACTAGTTCTCTATGCCTTGGAGGTCCTGGCCTGCCCTGCTACTAGCGTTTTGCCAGAGAGGGTTTTTAGTGCCGCTGGTGGAATTATAACCGATAGACACATCAGTCTGTCAACTGAAAATGCTGACAGGCTGAATCATATCAAAATGAATAAGGGCTGGATTGAGCCAGACTTCTCAACACCACCGAATGATAGAGGCATAACATAAACTCAAATACAGTGTCTTTTTTTGGGGAGGTCTAACTCTATTCCCATGCACCTCTGTCTTCACACCCAGACATGGGTATACGCTTCCTAATTTTGTCTATTTGCTCTTGTCCTCCTCCTTCTCCGCATCTTCATTCTCCACCAACATATCACCACCATATGTACCATATCAACATATCTACGTCACTTGCAAGGAGCATTGAAGTTCCTCCAAATTTTCGGCAGCCGTTGCTTCGCTGCATAGGCAAACAGTATGGGAAACACACTTCCTAATAATGGGAGCATTATTTTAAAGAGGCTCTCTGACCTCTACACCTCTTGCAAGGGGCATTGGAGTTCCTCCAAAGTTTTGGCAACCGTTGCTTCACTGCATAGGCAAACACTATGGGAGACCCACTTCCTAATAATGGGAACATTGTTTTAAGGAGGCTCTCTGACCTCTATGCTTCTTGCAAGGGGCTTTGGAGTTCCTCCAAATTTTTGGCAGCCCTTGCAGTCACTGCATACGCAATAACAATATAGGACCCACTTGTTAATAATGGGAACAACAAAGCATAGCTGGCTGATGGCTCTCCAACTATAGTGAGGGCCGATTGCTAGCCTTTTAAGAATAGGGCCTGATGGCCCTATAAAAATAGGCTTTGTGACTTTCAGAGTCCCTCCATCATAAATGAAACAGGATGTGTCTGATGATGTGTTACACACCACATGGCCAGGTAAGGTTGTAAAATTTTAAAATTACATTTCCCGGTGAATGCATTTGTCTTAAAAAATAACGTAAAAAAAAACACTGTAGGATCTTTCTTTAGTATAAAAACCAAAGTCTTCAATTTAACTAGAGATGAGCGTTGTTCTACTCGAACTGTTCGCCAATCTCAAATTCGAGCTGTTTTGGGCGGTGTTCGAGCCGTTCGGCGAACACGAACAATTTGAGAAAAATTCGGCTGTTCGAGGTTATGTTCGATAACTGTTCGTGCACCAAAATCATAACTGGATTTTTTCTCAGTAATGATGAAAATTAATGTTAATACGCAGTTTGAGTGTACAGCGGGGTGGGGGGAGGGGCAGGGGATGGATCTCTGCAGGAACAATGAAGATCTCCATTTTTTTTTCTCTTTCCCGCATTTACAGTGGGGAGGTGCAATCTGTCAGCCTATCAGCAGCGCACACACGGAGCGAAGTGCTTTTTTTCACACAAGCAAGGGCATGTGTCATTGGCAGTGTATGTCACATGTCCTTGCCCTATAAGACCAAGCCATTTTCCCCGTCGCCACCATTTTCTCACTGCTGCAGCTGCGTGTTAGACGGCACCGCTGTTGCTGTGTGCGCTATACCTTGTTAATTTCAAGCCAATTTTCGCACAAATATACAGATAGCTTGGGAGTAGGGAATAGTTGTGATTGCAGTCCTTTTAAGGACTAGGTTACAGCATTTCCTGCGACTTTTATCAGGCAGGTCTGTGCTCTTAAATAGATAGGTTGTGGGAGTAAAGACTAATTGTAATTGGAGTCCTTTTCAGGACTAGGTTACATCAGTTCCTATCAGTTTTTGCCAGGCAGGTCTGTGCCAGTGCTGTGCAAGTTTTTTTCACAGCATTTGGCTGAATCTAGCAAAGCTAATCCTTTTTGGCCTATTGCAGAGTGTGTTAGTCAGTGGAGTAGCCTATCTGTGTTGCAAGATATACCACCTGTGTATAGAATACCAATTTTTTTACTGCACCTAGTGAAGTAAAATCTTTTGGGCATAGCATCATTCTATTAGTCCATCTATACTGACCTCCATCAGGTTGCAAACTGAATCTAATTTTTTTCTGCATCTAGCTCTGAAAAAATATTGGGCTTCTAGCTGTGTGTGGGTCTTGTTCTATTAATCCATCTATACTGACCTCCATCAGATTGCAAACTGAATATAATTTTTTTCTGCATCTAGCTCTGAAAAAATATTGGGCTTCTAGCTGTGTGTGGGTCTTGTTCTATTAATCTATCTATACTGACCTCCATCAGGTTGCAAACTGAATATAATTTTTTTCTGCATCTAGCTCTGAAAAAATATTGGGCTTCTAGCTGTGTGTGGGTCTTGTTCTATTAATCCATCTATACTGACCTCCATCAGGTTGCAAACTGAATATAATTTTTTTCTGCCTCTAGCTCTGAAAAAATATTTGGCCTTCTAGCAGTGTGTGGGACTTGTTCTATTAGTCCACCTATACTGACCTCCATCAGGTTGCAAACTGAATATATTTTTTTCTGCATCTACCTCTGAAAAAATATTGGGCTTCTAGCTGTGTGTGGGACTTGTTGTATTAGTCAATCTATACTGACCTCCATCAGGTTGCAAACTGAATATATTTTTTTCTGCATCTACCTCTGAAAAAATATTGGGCTTCTAGCTGTGTGTGGGTCTTGTTCTATTAATCCATCTATACTGACCTCCATCAGGTTGCAAACTGAATATAATTTTTTCTGCATCTAGCTCTGAAAAAATATTGGGCTTCTAGCTGTGTGTGGGTCTTGTTCTATTAATCCATCTATACTGACCTCCATCAGGTTGCAAACTGAATATAATTTTTTTCTGCATCTAGCTCTGAAAAAATATTGGGCTTCTAGCTGTGTGTGGGTCTTGTTCTATTAATCCATCTATACTGACCTCCATCAGGTTGCAAACTGAATATAATTTTTTTCTGCATCTAGCTCTGAAAAAATATTGGGCTTCTAGCTGTGTGTGGGTCTTGTTCTATTAATCCATCTATACTGACCTCCATCAGGTTGCAAACTGAATAAAAAATTTTTCTGCATCTAGCTCTGAAAAAATATTTGGCCTTCTAGCAGTGTGTGGGACTTGTTCTATTAGTCCACCTATACTGACCTCCATCAGGTTGCAAACTGAATATATTTTTTTCTGCATCTACCTCTGAAAAAATATTGGGCTTCTAGCTGTGTGTGGGACTTGTTGTATTAGTCCATCTATACTGACCTCCATCAGGTTGCAAACTGAATATATTTTTTTCTGCATCTACCTCTGAAAAAATATTGGGCTTCTAGCTGTGTGTGGGTCTTGTTCTATTAATCCATCTATACTGACCTCCATCAGGTTGCAAACTGAATATAATTTTTTTCTGCATCTAGCTCTGAAAAAATATTGGGCTTCTAGCTGTGTGTGGGTCTTGTTCTATTAATCCATCTATACTGACCTGCATCAGGTTGCAAACTGAATATATTTTTTTCTGCATCTACCTCTGAAAAAATATTGGGCTTCTAGCTGTGTGTGGGACTTGTTGTATTAGTCCATCTATACTGACCTCCATCAGGTTGCAAATTGAATATAATTTTTTTCTGCATCTAACCCAGCCAATAGTTTTGGCCTAATACCACAGTTTGGCCACTCAGCTCTGCTCGGTTACCATCCATTGTTTTTTTGTGCAAACAACTCCAGAGTTGTGAATTAGTTAACCACCAAAATGAGTGGAAAAAGGCCTGCTGCTGGTGGAAAGAGGAATAGGCGTGTTGGGAAGGGGAAAAAAGGTTGTGTCCGTGGGGTAGGTGTTAAAGCAACAGTAACATCTGCAGAAGAAAGACCATCTTCCAGCCAAACAAAAATGTCTACTTCTTTTAGCGGACAATGTGATAAGATCCCTTTCTTACGGCCAAGCCAATCGCTACAAATTCCAGATGAGGCACAAAAACAGCAGGTGCTTCAACGGATATCAAGTGCTCCTTTAAGTGGGCTCTCCTCCACATCAACTTCAACATCACAAATACTCCAGTCCTCAAAGGTGTCACCCAAATCGCACTTGATTCCTCACAGCTCCCAAATCTCCAGCTGCCCGTCTGAGTATGAGGTAGAACAGATGGTTGAGTCTGCAGAGCTGTTTACTCATACTATAGCCTGGGAATCAGAGGTCGACTCCAGCGCTTCTGTGAATCCAGACGAGGAAATGATCTGCACTGATGCCCAGAATCTTTATGAGTCGGATCCAGGACCAGACGCAGAAGGTTCTGACCATAATGTAGACCCTCATTCCCAAACTGTAACTCCTGTTGGTGGAGACAATGAGGAAGACGATGATAAGACTCAAATACCTGATTGGAGTGACAACTTTAGTTTTTTGTCAGGGCAGGAACAGGTTGGCTCTGAGGACGACGGGTGTGATAACACACAGGGTGATGATGATGAGGTTGGAGATCCCACTTACTGTCAACCCACAGTCAGCCAAGAGATGAGGTCAGCAGAGGAGGTGGAGGAAGATGCTAGTGATGACGAGGTCAGGTTGTGCCTTCCTGGACAGAGACGTAGTACTGGAAGCACGTCAACAACTGCATCCTCAAACACAACTCTGCCTCTCACCACAAGTCGTGGTGGCTCTTCAGGTCGCATGGGTGCTAAGCCTTGCATAGCCTGGGCATTTTTTCAGATCAATAAAGATGACACAACTCGTGTTATCTGTAACATTTGTCAGCAAAAGCTAAGTAGAGGACAAAAAATACATAGTTTGAGTACTTCATGCATGAACCGGCACATGGACATGAAGCATAAGTTGCAGTGGGAAGCTCAGTGTGCTACAATGCGGCCTAGCCGGCCGGGCCAACCACCGTCTGCCATATCTTGTGCATCCGCGGCCTCTTCATCCTCTGTGACTGGGGGGACAGCAGTCACACCTGTTTTGGGGCGCAGACCTGCCACCTCTTTACCCGCAACAGCCAGCGTGATTGGCAGGTCATCATTTTCTTTGGAGGTGGGAACACCAGCTGGTGTTGAGCGCTGTCCGACATCGATAGCACCACCTTTGGATCAAGGCAACCTAACATGTTCCCCTGCATCTTCCTCACAGACCAGCAGTTTGCCGGGGACACCCTTATCAACCCCGTCTAAGCACAATAGCCAGCCCTCGGTCCCTCAGATGTGGACAAGTAAAAGACCATTTCCTCCTAGCCATGAGAAAGCTAAGAGGTTGAATTTCACCATCTGCAAGCTCTTGGCTACAGAAATGCTGCCTTTCCGCCTGGTAGACACAGAGGATTTTCGAGACCTTATGTCCGTCTCAGTGCCCCAGTACCAGATGCCCAGTCGGCACTACTTCTCAAAGAAAGGTGTGCCTGCGCTCCACCAGCATGTCGCACACAACATCACCGCTTCTTTGAGAAACTCTGTGTGTGACAGGGTGCATTTCACCACAGACACTTGGACGAGTAGGCATGGACAGGGGCGTTACATGTCGCTGACTGGGCACTGGGTAACTATGGTGACAGCAGGACAAGGGGCTGCTGTCCAAGTCTTGCCGTCCCCACGAGTTGTGCGTCAATCCTCTTTATGTCAAAGTTCCTCCACTGCTTCTGCCTCCTCAACCTCCTCTCGGTCTTCCACCTGCACCCAAAGCCTGTCTGGTCATGCCACAAGCTTTCTAACTGCGCAGAAGGGATCCTGCACACCTCCTTACTATGCTGGCAGTAGGGCTCAATGTCATCAGGCGGTTTTTACATTGAAATGTCTGGGAAATGTGAGTCACACAGCTGAGGAGTTGTGGTCAGCTCTGGAGAACCAATTTCATGAATGGTTGTCTCCACTGGACCTGAAACCAGGGAAGGCCGTGTGCGACAATGCTGGAAACCTGGGTGCGGCCCTTCGCCGGGGCAATGTCACACACGTGCCTTGTATGGCTCACGTGTTGAACCTGGTTGTCCAGCAATTTTTAGCCCACTATCCCAGACTAGATGGCCTTCTGCAGAGGGCACGGTCGCTGTGTGCTCACTTCCGCCGTTCGCATCCCGCAGCTCAGCGACTTACATCTCTACAGAAGTCGTTGGGCCTGCCACTTCACCGGCTAAAATGCGATGTGCCTACCCGGTGGAATTCAACTCTGCACATGTTGCAGCGACTGTGGCAGCACCGACAAGCCCTGGTGCAATACGTTCTGACGTATAGCCTGGGCCAACGAGATTCAGAGGTGGGGCAAATCATGCTGGAGGAGTGGTCTCAGATCAGGGACCTATGCACCCTTCTGCACAGTTTTGAAATGGTGACGAAGATGTTTAGTGCTGACGATGCCATTATCAGCATGACTATTCCGGTGATTTACATGCTGGAGCACATGTTAAACAGAATTCGGAGTCAGGTGGTGGCACAAGAGGAGGTGGAGGAAGTAGAGGAGGAGGAGTTGTATGCGGAAGGGCTAACATCTGCAAGGTCCAGACGGTCGGCAGCACCAAGGCGGCAGGCATGTGAGGGTGGGGGAGATGGTTTTACCAGGGCGCATGGTAGCAGCCAAACTAGTGAGGAAGGTGCAGGAGCCCAGGAGGAAGTGGAGGACGAACTGATGGAAGACTCATCAGATGAGGGAGACCTTGATCACATTTCTGTTGTGCGAGGTTGGGGGGAGAGGACAGAGGAAGGAAGCATGATTGTTACCTCGCCACCAACACAACAGGGACTTGGTGCTCCTGGATGCGCAACACACATGAGTGCCTTCTTGCTGCACTACCTGCAACATGACCCTCGAATTGTGAGAATTAGAAATAATCCTGACTACTGGGTTGCCACACTGTTAGATCCCCGGTACAAAAGTAAATTTGCAGAAATTATTCCTGCCATAGAAAGGGATGCACGCATGCAGGAGTATCAGCAGAGACTGTTGCAGAATCTTACATGTGCTTTTCCACAAAATACCAGTGGTGCACGTAGTGAATCTCACAGTCCCAACTTGCCAACCGTGGGACCGTCAAGTGTTCAGCACTCAAACCGTAACAGAACCACAGTATCTGCTGGTAACATCAATTTTGCGGAATCATTTTACCACTTTTTTAGCCCATCCTTTGCAAGGCCACAGGAGACAAGAAGTCTGACACATAGTCAACGCCTAGAGACGATGGTACAGGAGTATCTCCAAGTAAACATTGAAGCCACGACTGTGTCACTGGACCCTTGCTCTTTTTGGGCTTCCAATCTGGATAAATGGCCGGAGCTAGCCACTTACGCCTTGGAGATCTTGTCATGCCCCGCAGCCAGCGTTCTGTCTGAACGTGTGTTCAGCGCTGCTGGTGGTGTGCTGACAGATAAGCGCACGCGGCTCTCCACTGATAATGTAGACAGACTCACGTTCATAAAGATGAACAAATCATGGATCCGAAACGACTTTTCTACCCCTGTGTCATCCTGGGGAGAGTAAAAGCTTGATGATTGGTTAAAATCACCCTACCAACCGTTTTAAGCTTTCAAATTACTAATCATGTTTATCTGTATCTTGACTGGAAAATAATTTGGGCTTTGTAGCAGTGTGCAGCACTGATCCTATTAGGCCATCTATACTAAAGCTTCACCAGATTTAAAATTTAAAATAATTTTTAGCTGCATCTAGCCCGGAAAATAATTTTGGGGCTCCGAGATGCGCAAGACACATAAGTGCCTTCTTGCTGCACTACCTGCAGCATGACCCTCATATTGTCAGAATTCGAAGTAATCATGACTACTGGGTTGCCACACTCTTAGATCCCCCAAACTTTTCGATCAACCTTTTCATTTTAATAAAGACCAAAAAAATGGTCATTTTTGAAATTATAAGCATTAGCAGGTTGTTAGAAACTGAAATCAAACAGTTTTCAACTCAAAACTTTATTCTAGGTGATGTTACATTTTCACATAGGACCCCTTGTTCGAAAGGAGCTTCTGAACTCTCTCGTCCATTGAATTTGTCAGGTTTTGGATGGTTTCTGCTTCAATTGTTTTGCATGAGGACAGAATACCCTCCAGAGCTGTTGCTTAGATGTGAACTGCCTCCCGCCATCATAGACACTCCTTTTAATGATGCTCCAAAGGTTCTGAATGGGGTAGAGGTCAGGGGAGCATGGGGGTCACACCATAAGTTTGTCCCCTTTTATGCCCATATCAGCCAGAGATGCAGATGTTTTATGTGCAGCATGAGATGGTGCATTATCATGCAGAAAAATGATCTTGCTGTGAAATACACGGTTCTTCTTCTTGAACCATGGCAGGAAGTGCTGTTTGAGAAAATCCACATACATTATGGAGTTCATCTTTAGCGCCTTCAGGGATCCTAAAGGGGCCGACAATCTCTCTCCCCATGATTCCAGCCCAAAACATTACTCCACCTCCTCCTTGTTGGCGCTGTAGCCGTGTTTGCGTGGGGTGTCCATCAACCAGCCATCCTCCACTCCATCCATCTGGACCATCGAGCGCTGCACGGCACTCATCCGTGAACAAAACTGTTTTGAAATCAGTCTTCATGTAATGTTTGGCCCACTGGAGCCGTTTCTGCTTGTGTGAAGTGGATAGAGGAGGTCGACAGGATGGCGTATGCACAGCTGCAAACCTCTGAAGGACCCTGCATCTTGTTGTTCGGGGGACGTTGGAGGCACAAGCAGCTTCAAAAACTTGTCTGCTGCTATGACAAGGCTTTTTGGCCGCTGCTCTTTCAACCTGACGTAATTGCCTGTAGGAAAGAGTCCTCAATTTGCCCTTATCAGCATGCACACGTGTGTACTGTGAATCAGCTACATACTTCTTGATTGCCAAGACACTTCATCCTGATCATCGCACAATGTTGATTGTAGTCATGCCTTGACCTAAACACTCCACAATTTGTTGCTTCTCAGCAGCCGACACATCCTTTTTCTTTCCCATTTTGGCAGAAAATGTAGGCTGCTTAATAATGTGAGAGAGCCTTCTTAAGTAGTCTTGCCTTTCATTGGACACACCTGCCAAACTAATTAGCACACGTGTCTGCAATTGCTTACAGTGATATAAAGAGCCCTGACACACATCACCATCAATGAGTTTAACTGACAAACAAACAAATTCTTCCTTTATCACTCCTAAAAACTTTTTGCATAATAATTTGGAACGCAGTGTACATGTGCTTTTCCACAAAACACCAGCGGTTCACGTAGTGAATCTTACAGTTCTAACTTGCCAACCGTGGTCTGTATGGAGTTGTTCAATAAAGGGCCCAAAATTAAGATAACATAGATGGGAGAGGTCTCTATGAATAGGAATTCCTAAGTATTTGATACCCTGTGAGGGACAGGCAAAGGGAAAGTTGGACTGGATGGAATCCTATATGGATTTGGGGAGGGAGACATCGAGGGCCTCAGACTTCGCTGCATTGATTTTAAAATTTGACCATGTAACAAAGTGATCTATTTCAGCCATAACAGCAGGGATGGATATATGTGATTGAGTGATATATACTAGGACATCATCAGCAAATAGAGAGCACTTGTACTCGGTGCCTCCCACCTCAATCCACCTAATATTGGGGTTATGGCGAATTGATGAGAGCAGGTGCTCCGTCACTAGGATGTATAAGAGAGGGGACAGAGAACATCCCTGCCTTGTCCCATTGGTGATTGTGAAAGGTGATGAAAATGTTCTGACGCGCCCCCTGGGCCTTGGGACACCCGGAGCCGGACCCTTTTTGGTGGATGCTGGTGGTTGTAGTCTCCGTGGCGGCAACCCGGTTCCGTGGCTCAGGGCGGTCAAACCAGTGGCGGAACTATTTATGTGGTTTTGATGTTTAAATGTCCGACTACGCCACCCGTGGATTGCGGTCAGAGTGAACCGCCGCTCCAGGGCAGACCGCTGAGGCTGGTGTTGTGGGTGCAGCAGAGCGTAGCATAACTCCCCACGGGAGGAGTATAGCCTCAGGGCAGTGTATGCGGAGGATGGGGGTGATGGTGCAGGGCAGCAGCAGTAACGACACGGAGTCAGTGATGCAGTCCAGGGCCTTTACTCACAGTTCTTATTATCCAGACCACGTCTGCAGGTAACGGCTGCCCACGTCGTACTGTGCTCACCAGGTGAGGGGCTCAGACAACTCCCAGATAACTTTGGAGCACTTCACAGGACCCCCTTTGTGTGTCCTTTGTCTGGCCTTTCTTACCAACACTTCTGTCCGGCTGCCTCGGGCCTCCTCTTGGTAAACTTGGCGCCAGTTTCCCTGACCCTATGTGGTGCCTTCCTAGCGGGTGTAGCGAGGGGCTGCGCCACATAAAATGTCAGAGCCTCCGGTTTCTAGCTGAGGGTCGTTTCCTGCCTCCACTAGTTCGGGGACCAGTCTCCCCCTTTGGCCTGACCCCTCCACGCAGGTGGATTCGGGCGTGCGGTGGCGACTCGCCCGTCCGCACCCCTGGGATCCCTTCATTCCTCGTTCCTGGAGCCTTCTCCGCTCCTCTTCCTTCCTTCTCCCTCTTCCAGGCCTGGGCCTCTGTTACTAGGCCCGCCTCCGGAGCAGAGCTCATGCAGAGCCCCTGCTCCCTGCCACTTCTGCTCAGACTTCTCTGCACTGAACTAAGATGGTGCCCACCTTTTATACTCCCTTCTCAATGCACCCAGGAACTGCTTCCTCCCTGCTCCTGCACTACAGGGTTCCCCTTCCTCAGTGTTCCCTCCCCCCACTCCAGCCAGGGACAGGGACTGTCGTGCCCATCTCAGGGGCATATTGGTCGCCCTGCCCCACGGCAATGTGGTGTAATGCATGCAGGTGTCGGGTCCTGATCCACACTCCATCCTTACCTGAGAGTGAGATATCACACCTCTGGGTGAGGTGCAATACCTCTGTAGCAACCGAGCCCTCAGGGTGCTACAGTTCCATTTATCTTCAGCCCAGGTGACGTATTGCGATACAGGGCTGTGATTTTGGCTATAAAAGGGTCCCCTAGACCCCTACCCCAAGCTTTTTAAGAGAATCATATATGGCGTGCCAGGAGACTCTATGGAATGCTTTCTCAGCATCCAACGAGAGTATCTAATTACAAATTTTTAACTGCATCTAGCCCAGGAAATACTTTGTGCCTAGTAGCAGTGTCTGCTAGTCAGCGGATTATCCCGGCTGTTAAGCAAGCTACACCACCTGTAGTTTAGACACTTAATTTTTTCAAAGGAAATGATTCGGGACCATGGGATACTTAGTGAAGAGCATCAGGAGGCACCCCAAGGCATAGGGGCTGGGACTGGCATTAGGATGCCTTGCGGTGGACAGAAGAGCTCGATCCTTATAAAAGCTTTTTAACTGCAGCAGCTTTAGTGGACGCTACTGGAGCTGGAATTACGCGGCTGCTGGCATGAGACTTGCCCTCCAATAGATCCTTGTAAATGGATTTAAAGTGTATTCATTCAAATTAGAGAGACAATTTAAATTAAAAAGCTTAGAGCTGCCTCCACCACAGGGGGGCTCGCTCGACCCACCAGTGGACAGGCACCAGTATTGGGAGAGGGGGGCTGGCCGTCAGGGTTCACCGCGGCTCTGGCACAAACCCGGCGACACGGAGGTGGCACGGGCAGGAGCGGACTGGCCGTGTCGGCTTCTCACTTTTTGGATTTTAGAAGGGCATGACATGCCTATATCTGTGTCTCCCCCTCCTTTTACTCCTCCACCTCTTTTATTTTCGCATGACTATATGTACTTGTCACTTTTCCATGTGTTAGTTATGTCTTCTGAGCAGTTTGTCAGCTTTTGGACACCTTTGAAGGTGTTTTCTATGTGTTTCTATGTGTTTTTGTTTGCCTGCCATTGTTTTTAACGGTGTTCGAAGGTGTTCGACGAACAGTTCGACGAACAGTTCGGCGAACACACGGGTGTTCGACGAACCGAACCGAACTCGAACACTACGGGGGTGGCTCAACACTAAATTTAACCTCAGTGTAATCACATTGTTCAGCTCCTGTTCCTCCTCCTCCAGTTCGGCCTCCATCTCCGAAATGATCACATTCACAGTCACAAGCTGAAAGTACTGCAGCACTGCCTTAGCCAAGCAGCAACAGGCTGTGCTGAAGATAACATGCTTAATGCTTGACAAACCGCCCAGTGCTGCAGAGTTGTTGAAAGCTGTAAGACAGCAGCCTAATCTGTGGCTCTCACCGCTGAACATAGAGCCAGGCATAGTCGTGTGTGACAATGGGCGGAACCTGGTGACAGATAAATGACAGCCAGAGTAGATACAGTTTCCCTCTATGCCAGTCCTTTCACCGAGCTAAAGAATATGGCTGTGGTGAAATTCAACTCTCAGCAAAAAAAAAGCTGTGGACTGGCTCTGTACCATCCCTGGCCTCATTCACTTGTCCATGTGTTTGTGGTTAGGCGGTCCTTCCCAGTAAGTGGACTGGGGAGAGCATGGATAATGTTGTAGGACCCGTGCTTGTGGAAGGTGGACACGATATCGGGGGAAATAATGATGACTGAGGACCTAAGAATTACTCATGTTATCTTCAGCTCAGCCTGTTGCCGCTTGGCCAAAGCAGTGCTGCACTACTTTCAGCTTGTGATCGATGTGGTCATTTCGGAGATGGAGGAGGAAGTGCAGGAGCTGAACAATGTGATTACATTGAGGTTACGCTGGCGACTCTGTTTTTAATACTAAAGAAAGATCCTGCTGCTTTTTTTTTTTTTTTTTTTTAACGTTATGTTTTAAGACAAATGCATTCACCGGTAAATGTAATTTTAACATTTTACAACCTTATCTGGCAATGTGGTGTGTGACACATCATCAGACATATCCTGTTTCATTTATGATGGAGGGACTCTGAAAGTCACAAAGACTATTTTTATAGGGCCCTTCCTATTATTAAAAGGCCAGCAGTCGGCCCTCACTATTGTTAGAGAGCCATCAGCCGGCTATGCTTTGTTGTTCCCATTATTAACGACTAGGTCTCCTATACTGTTATTGCATATGCAGTGACTGCAAGGGCTGCCAAAAATTCGGGCGCAACCCAATACCCCTTTGAAGAGACATAGAGGAGGATCTCAGTAAAAAATGTTCCCATTATAAAGGAACGGGTCTCCTATTGTGGTAATGCCCATGCTGTGACTGCAAGGGCTGCCAAAATTTGGGAAAAACCCCACTAAGAATTTAAAGACACATAGAGCAGGGCCACAGTAACGAGTATGACATATTCCCATTAGAAAGGAGAGAGTCTGCTATACAGTTATAGGGTATGTAGTGAGTCCAACGGTTGACCAAATTTAGGAAAAACCCCACTAACAATTTAAAGACACATAGAGCAGGGCCACAGTAACGAGTACGACATGTTCCCATTAGAATGGAGAGAGTCTGCTATACAGTTATAGGGTATGCAGTGAGTCCAACGGCTGACCAAATTTATGAAAAAACCCACAAATAATGTAAAGACTAGAGATGAGCGGTGTTCGACTAGAACTGTTCGCCAATCTCAAATTCGAGCTGTTTTGGGCGGTGTTCGAGTTGTTCGACGAACCCGAACGATTTGCAAAAAATTTGGCTGTTCGAGGTTATGTTCGATAACTGTTCGTGCACCAAAAGCGTGTCCTGCATGTCTGGCGCTATTTAGAGCACCAATCATGCAGGGATTGTCTGCCACTCACTGTAATGCCACAGCCATGGTGGTTGTGGCATTAGAGTGATTGCCCAAATCGATGGGAACTGTGCTCACAGTGAAACATGAAAAGCCGGCAATTCAGCAGCGGCGTACACAGGTACCCGACAATTTAGAACCAAAAGAATAGAGCTTCACACATAGATTAGATAGATAGAAACATGTCAGTCACATATATAAGAAGTACAGTGACAGTGTTGATTACTGTACTTGTCATTTAGTGTAAAGGATTTATAAAAAAAAATAATAGTGTTTTCATACACCGTCTCTTTAAAAAAGCCGGCGGCAATTCAGCAGCGGTACCCAACAATTTAGAATGGAAGGAATAGAGCATCACACATAGATTAGATAGATAGAAACATGTCAGTCACATATATAAGAAGTACAGTGACAGTGTTGATTACTGTACTTGCCATTTAGTGTAAAGGATTTATTAAAAAAAATATTAGTGTTTTCATGCACCGTCTCTTTAAAAAAGCCGGCCGGCAATTCAGCAGCGGTACCCGACAATTTAGAATGGAAGGAATAGAGCATCACACATACATTAGATAGATGGAAACATGTCAGTCACATATATATGAAGTACAGTGACAGTGTTGATTACTGTACTTGTCATTTAGTGTTAAAATAAAGGATTTATTTAAAAAAAAATTAGCGTGGGGTTCCCCTTAATTTTAGGCTCTAGCGGAGGTTAAGCAGACGGCTAGGGCAGATGTTTGAAGCCTGGGAAGGGGGTAATACCCATGGAGCTTCCCAGGCTACTAATATCAGCCCCCAGCTGAATGCCTAGCCTTTACTAGCTATTAAAATGGGGGACCCCCCAAAAAATTGACGTGGGGTCCCCCGTATTTTAATAGCTAGCAAAGGCTAGGCAGACAGCTGGGGGCTGATATTAATAGCCCAGGAAGGGTGCCATGAATATTGGCCCCCTCCCAGGCTAGAAACACCAGCCGTCAGCCGCCCCAGAAATGGCGCATCCATAGGATGCGCCAATTCTGGCACTTAGCCTCGCTCTTCCCACTGCCCTGTAGCGGTGGCAGTGGGGTAATAGGGCTGGGGTTGATGTCAGCTTATAATGCCAGCTGACATCAAGCCCAGGTTAGTAATGGAGAGGCGTCTATAAGACACCCCCATTACTAACCCCATAGTCAAAGTAAAAAAAAAACACAAACACCCAGAATAAAGTCCTTTAATTGAAATAAAGACACAATTCTTTATTGTT
The DNA here is from genome assembly GCF_046119375.1 of Phyllobates terribilis. NCBI lineage: Eukaryota > Metazoa > Chordata > Amphibia > Anura > Dendrobatidae > Phyllobates > Phyllobates terribilis. Next base: position 293,425,708 of record NW_027362769.1, read on the forward strand.
CTAAATTAAACCATACTTACCATCACGCCCATTCCAGCTGAAGCCAACAATCCCCTGCAATAAAAGAAAAGTAATAAAGCAACATCATCCTTACCTTTCCATGGTTCCCACGACAGCTTCAGCTCTGCTACATCGAGATGACAGGCTGGACCGCAGCAGAACGCTGCCATCCAGCCTGTCATCCCGCGGACACTGAGAAGCGCAGGCATGCTTGCGCTCCTCAGCGTCTCTCTATGACGGCATCCAGATGAGCCGAGGTCATGTCCAATGAACTCGGCTCACCTCATGCACGTCACTGACAGCGTGGGAAAATTCTCACGCTGAAGCGCTGAGTGCAGGAGAATTCTCCCGCGCTGTCAGTGACGTGCATAAGGTGAGCTCATGTCCAATGAACTCAGCTCACCTCATGCACGTCACTGACAGCGTGGGAAAATTCTCCTGCACTCAGCGCTTCAGCGTGAGAATTCTCCCACGCTGAAGCGCTGAGTGCAGGAGAATTTTCCCACGCTGTCAGTGACGTGCATGAGGTGAGCCGAGTTCATTGGACATTAACTCGGCTTATCTGGATGCCCTCACAGAGAGACACTGTGGAGCGCAAGCATGCCTGCGCTTCTCAGTGTCTGCGGGATGACAGGCTGGATGGCAGCGTTCTGCAGGTCCAGCCTGTCATCTCGATGTAGCAGAGCTGGAGCCGTCCTGGGAACCATGGAAAGGTAAGGATGATGTTGCTTTATTATTTTTCTTTTATTTCAGGAGATCGTTGGCTTCAGCTGGAATGGGCGTGACGGTAAGTATGGTTTAATTTAGAACAATAAAGAATTGTGTGTTTATTTCAATTAAAGGACTTTTTTCTGGGTGTTGTGTTTTTTTTAAATACTTTACTAGAAATTCATGGTGGTCATGTCTAATATTGGCGTGACCCCATGATTTTCGGGCTTAGGGCCAGCTGATAATGCCAAGCTGGCCCTAACCCCTATATTACCCAGTGAGCCAACGCATCAGGGCCCTGGATGAGTTGGGTACAGCGCCAGAAGATGGCGCTTCTATGAACGCGCCATTTTCCGGGGTGGCTGCGGACTGCAATTTGCAGCGGGGGTGGCCCAGAAAGCTTGGGCCTCCCTGCGCTGCGGATTCCATCCCCCAGCTGCCTAGTTGTACCTGGCTGGACTCAAAAACAGGGCGAAGCCCCACGTCAATTTTCTTTAAATTATTTCATGAAATAATTAAGAAAAAAAGGGCTTTCCTATATTGTTGTGTCCGGCCAGGTACAAATAGGCAGCTGGTGGTTGGGGGCAGCCCGTTCCTGCCTGCTGCACCTGACTGGACACAAATATAGTGCGAAGCCCCACGTCAATTTTTTTAAAATTATTTCATGAATTTCCTGAAATAATTTAAAAAAATTGAAGTGGGGCTTCGCACTATATTTGTGTCCAGCCAGGTACAGCAGGCAGGAACGGGCTGCCCCCAACCACCAGCTGCCTATTTGTACCTGGCCGGACACAACAATATAGGGAAGGCCTTTTTTTCTTAATTATTTCATGAATTTCATGAAATAATAAAAAAAAATTGAAGTGGGGCTTCGCACTATATTTGTGTCCAGCCAGGTACAGCAGGCAGGACCGGGCTGCCCCCAACCACCAGCTGCCTATTTGTACCTGGCCGGACACAACAATATAGGGAAGGCCTTTTTTTCTTAATTATTTCATGAATTTCATGAAATAATAAAAAAAATTGAAGTGGGGCTTCGCACTATATTTGTTTCCAGCCAGGTACAGCAGGCAGGAACGGGCTGCCACCAACCACCAGCTGCCTATTTGTACCTGGCCGGACACAACAATATAGGGAAGGCCTTTTTTTCTTAATTATTTCATGAATTTCATGAAATAATTAAAAAAAAAATACGTGGGGCTTCGCCCTATTTTTGTGTCCAGCCAGGTACAACTAGGCAGCTGGGGGCTGGAATCTGCAGCGCAGGGAGGCCCAAGCTTTCTGGCCCCCCCCCCCGCTGCAAATTGCAGTCCGCAGCCACCCCAGAAAATGGCGCGTTCATAGAAGCGCCATCTTCTGGCGCTGTACCCAACTCATCCAGGGCCCTGGTGCGGTGGCTCACTGGGTAATAAAGGGGTTAGGGACAGCTTGGTATTATCAGCTGGCCCTAAGCCCAAAATTCATGGGGTCACGCCAGTATTAGACATGACCGCCATGAATTTCTAGTAAAGTATTTAAAAAAAACACAACACCCAGAATAAAGTCCTTTAATTGAAATAAACACACAATTCTTTATTGTTCTAAATTAAACCATACTTACCATCACACCCATTCCAGCTGAAGCCAACGATCTCCTGCAATAAAAGAAAAATAATAAACCAACCTCATCCTTACCTTTCCATGGTTCCCAGGACGGCTCCAGCTCTGCTACATCAAGATGACAGGCTGGACCGCAGCAGAACGCTGCCATCCAGCCTGTCATCCCGCAGACACTGAGAAGCGCAGGCAAGCTTACGCTCCTCAGTGTCTCGCTGTGACGGCATAAAGATGAGCCGAGGTCATGTCCAATGAACTCGGCTCACCTCATGCACGTCACTGACAGCGTGGGAAAATTCTCACGCTGAAGTGCTGAGTGCAGGAGAATTCTCCCACGCTGTAAGTGACATGCATGAGGTGAGCAGTGATCATTGGACATGAACTCACCTCATGCACGTCACTGACAGCGCTTCAGCGTGAGAATTTTCCCACGCTGTCAGTGATGTGCATGAGGTGAGTTCATGTCCAATGATCTCTGCTCACCTCATGCATGTCACTGACAGCGTGGGAAAATTCTCCTGCACTCAGCGCTTCAGCGTGAGAATTCTCCCACGCTGAAGCGCTGAGTGCAGGAGAATTTTCCCACGCTGTCAGTGACGTGCATGAGGTGCGCCGAGTTCATTGGACATGACCTCGGCTCATCTGGATGCCGTCACAGCGAGACACTGAGGAGCGCAAGCATGCCTGCGCTTCTCAGTGTCTGCGGGATGACAGGCTGGATGGCAGCGTTCTGCTGCGGTCCAGCCTGTCATCTCGATGTAGCAGAGCTGAAGCTGTCCTGGGAACCATCGAAAGGTAAGGATGATGTTGGTTTATTATTTTATTTTTATTACAGGAGATCGTTGGCTTCAGCTGGAATGGGCGTGATGGTAAGTATGGTTTAATTTAGAACAATAAAGAATTGTGTGTTTATTTAAATTAAAGGACTTTATTCTGGGTGTTTGTGTTTTTTTTTAACTTTTACTATGGGGTTAGTAATGGGGGTGTCTTATAGACGCCTCTCCATTACTAACCTGGGCTTGATGTCAGCAGGCGTTATAAGCTGACATCAACCCCAACCCTATTACCCCACTGCCACCGCTACAGGGCAGTGGGAAGAGCGAGGCTAAGTGCCAGAATTGGCGCATCCTGTGGATGCGCCATTTCTGGGGCGGCTGACGGCTGGTGTTTCTAGCCTGGGAGGGGGCCAATATTCATGGCACCCTTCCTGGGCTATTAATATCAGCCCCCAGCTGTCTGCCTAGCCTTTGCTAGCTATTAACATAGGGGGGACCCCACGTCATTTTTTTTGAGGGGTCCCCCATTTTAATAGCTAGTAAAGGCTAGGTATTCAGCTGGGGGCTGATATTAGTAGCCTGGGAAGCTCCGTGGGTATTACCCCCTTCCCAGGCTTCAAACCTCTGCCCCAGCCGTCTGCTTAACCTCCGCTAGAGACTAAAATTACGGGGAACCCCACGCCAATTTTTATTTTAATAAATCCTTTATTTTAACACTAAATGACAAGTACAGTAACCAACACTGTCGCTGTACTTATTATAAATGTGACTGACATGTTTCTATCTATCTAATCTATGTGTGATTCTCTATTCTTTCTGTTCTAAATTGTCGGGTACAGATGCTGAATTGCCGGCCGGCTTTTTTAAAGAGACAGTGCATGAAAACACTAATATTTTTTTTACTAAATCCTTTACACTAAATGACAAGTGCAGTAACCAACACTGTCACTGTGCTTCTTATATGTGTGACTGACATGTTTCTATCTATCTAATCTATGTGTGATGCTCTATTCCTTCTTGTCTAAATTGTCGGGTACTGGTGTATGCCGCTGCTGAATTTGCCGGCCGGCTTTTTTAAAGAGAGTGTCTTCTGAGCAGTTTGTCAGCTTTTGGACACCTTTGCAGGTGTTTTCTATGTGTTTCTATGTGTTTTTGTTTGCCTGCCATTGGTTTTAACGGTGTTCGACGGTGTTCTAAGGTGTTCGACGAACAGTTCGACGAACAGTTCCTCGAACATCCCGGTGTTGGACGAACCGAACCGAACCCGAACACTATGGGGGTGGCTCAACACTAGTAAAGACACATAGAGCAGGGCCACAGTAATGACAATTCCCATTAGAAAGGAGAGGGTCTCCCATAGTGTTTGCCTATGCAGTGAATGCAAGGGCTGTCAAAAATTGAGAGGCACTCCAATGCCCCTTGGAAGAGACGTGGAGGAGGGCCTCATAAAAAAATGTTCCCATTAGAAAAAAGCGGGTCTCCTATAATTCTAATGCCCATGCACTAAGTGTATGGGCTGAGAAACATTTACCCCTGGGGGATATACATGAACATACTGAAAATTTTTTTTTTACGGGCATCATAAACACAATTTCAAAAAATTATGTGGGTGTTGCATCATGGACCACGGTCACCCTGGTGATATGGTGGTAGAGGAAGAGGAGAAGGAGGAGGACAAGAGCAAACAGCCAAAGTCAGGAAGCATATACCCATGTGTAGGTGTGAAAAGGTGCATAGGAATACACCTCCCAAGAAAAGACACAGGATTTGAGTTTATGTTACGCTGCTATCATTCGGTGGTGTTGAGAAGTCTGGCCCAATCCAGCACTTGCACATTTTTATAAGAGTCAGCTTGTCAGCATTTTCAGTTGACTGGCGGATGCGCTTATCAGTTATAATTCCACCAGCTGCACTAAAAAGTCGCTGTGATAAAACGCTGGCGGCAGGGCAGGCCAGGATCTCCAAGACATAGAGAGCCAGTTCATTCCACGTATCCAGCTTGGATACCCAATAATTATAAGGCACAGAGGAATCACGGAGGACATTGGTACAGTCCGCAAGGTACTCCCTCAGCATCTTCCCAAACTTTGCACTCCTTGTGAGAGTACCCCGCGCCTCAGAGCCTGTGCGGTGGGAGGGTCTGTGAAAACTCTCTCAGAACTTTGACAGTGTTCCCCTGCCTCTGCTGGATTGAAGTTGCGTCTATCTCGCCTGTACTCCTTGGTTGTCCAACGAAATGTGTCCTCTGCCGCCAGCGTTTTCAGATGGGAACTTTTTTTAATAATTCCACAACAAGGGCCTTCTGGTACTGCCCCATTTTTGTACACCTGTACGCCTCAGGAATAAGAGATATAAAGTTCTCCTTGTAGCGTGGGTCTAGAAGTGTCACCAACTAGTAATGACTGTCACCCAAAATTTTGAGAATGTGAGGGTCATGGGAAAGGCAGCGTAGCATAAACTCAGCCATGCGTGCCAGACTACTAACAGGCAAGACATCCGTGTCCTCACCAAGAGGATGACTGACCATGCTCTCCTCCTACTCCTCTCTGTCCTCTGGCCATCCATACTGAACAGATGGTATGACAGCTGTACAGGTAGTACAGTCTATAGTGCATGAAACTAGCTCCTGTCCTTCCTCCTCCTCCTCCTCTTCCTCATTGTCACCCAATCCACATTGGGATGAGATGAGGCTGGGCTGTGGGTAATCATCCTGTATGGTTCCTTGCTCCATCTCATCGTGCTCCGCCTGAAATGCATCCTCTTTTATTGTGAGCAGAGAGAGTTTCAGAAGACAGAAAAGCGTGATGGTGTCGCTAATTATGGCGTCATAGCCGCTTATCATCTTGGTGGAGTCCTCAAAGTTTTGGAGGAAGGTACATATGTCTGACATCCATGTCCAATGTAGAGTTTCAATGTGTGGGGACATCGCAGATCAGTCGTTGAGCTGGAAGCTACAAACGCTGCTGAAGCACGCTAAGGGCGGTGGAAGCTGTAGCTGACTTTCTAAAATGGGCACACAGGTGGCATAGTTTGACAAGCAGATCTGGCAGATCCGGGTAGGTTTTGAGAAACCGCTGAATCACGAGGTTAAGCACATGCGCCAGGCATAGTACATGTGTGGGCTCGCCTCGAATCAGAGCCGCCACCAGGTTCCAACCATTGTCACACATGACCATGTCTGGCTATAAGGTCAGCGATCTCAGCCACAGATCTGCCTGCTCTTTCAAACTCTTCAGCATTGTGCGGTTTGTCACCTAATCATATTAGCTTCAGCACAGCCTGTTGCCGCTTTGCCGAGGCATTGCTGCAGTGCTTCAAGATTGTGACTGATGTGGTCATTTTGGAGAGGGAGGCTGAAGAGTAGGAGGTGCAATAGCTGTAGAAAGTGGGGGTAACTCTTATTGACCTAGGGCCCACAATCCTTGGCATCGGGAGGACGTGTTCCATCCCAAGGTTCAACTGGGTCCTGCCTTATACTATCTTAACCCAGTGTGCCATCAGCCAGATGTACAGTCCCTGCCCACAAGCACTTGTCCACAAGTCCGTGGTTTGGTGGACTTTTCCAGTAACGGTGTTGTTGAGGGCACATGTAATGTTGTGGGACATGTGTTTGTGCAATGCTGGAACGGCACACCGGGAGAAATAGTGGCTGCTGGGGACTGAGTACCAAGTGACGGCCACCGTCATCAGGTTGCGGAAAGTCTCCATCTCCACGAGCCTAAAGGGCAACATTTTGTGCGCAAGCATTCACAAAATGTGTGAATTTAGTAGTGTGGCCTGTGTGGAGTTGGCTTCGTATTTGTGCTTGCGTTCAAAGGACTGGGGTAGGGCAACTGAACGCTGCTCTGGGACAAAAACATGGACGTGCTTGCTGATGGTGCTAGTTGGGAGTGTTTAATGACAGGAGCACGGTGGGAGGCATCTTGGCATGCGCCATGGACAGGGGATTGGCGTGCACGCACAACAGTGGAACAAGCAGTGGTGTCACCCACAGACACTGTTGCTGGACCCTGGGGTTCAGCCCACTTAGTCAGGTGCTTTGCTGCCATGTGCCTGATCATGCTGTTGGTGGTTATGCTGCTAGTTTTGCTACCCTTGCTGATGCTGGTCTGGCAGGTGGTGCAAATGGCCTTTAAGGGGTTATCTGAAGAGTCTTTAAAAAATAACCAGACTCGGGAAGACCTAACAGTTGTACTGGCAACTTCCGTCGTGTTAACGTTACGAGGAACGCTTTCCTGTCTTGTGTCTGCGGCCACCACACTGCTTCGTCCAACCTGTTGTGGTTCTATGCCACCCCCCCCCCCGTGTGCTGCTGTCCTCGCTCTGTATGTCCCCCTGCCAGGTTGGGTCAGTTACTATATCATCCACCACCTCGTCTTCCACTTCCGCACCCTGGTCCTCCTCCTGACTTTCTGGCAATTGTGTCTCATCATCATCATCATCCACCTCTTGCAAAACTAATTGCACATTCCCATCATCGCCTTCATGTGACCTTGGCTGCTTCAATATTTGGACATCACTACAAGCGTTCTCCTCTTGACTCACTTGAAGCTGGCCGGGCGAGAGGCCTGAATCTACAAATGGAAAAGTGAACAGTAGTGTTGAGCCACCCCCGTAGTGTTCGAGTTCGGTTCGGTTCGTCGAACACCCGTGTGTTCGCCGAACTGTTCGTCGAACTGTTCGTCGAACACCTTCGAACACTGTTAAAACCAATGGCAGGCAAACAAAAACACATAGAAACACATATAAAACACCTTCAAAGGTGTCCAAAAGCTGACAAACTGCTCAGAAGACACAACTAACACATGGAAAAGTGACAAGTACATATAGTCATGCGAAAATAAAAGAGGTGGAGGAGTAAAAGGAGGGGGAGACACAGATATAGGCATGTCATGCCCTTCTAAAATCCAAAAAGTGAGAAGCCGACACGTTCAGTCCGCTCCTGCCCGTGCCACCTCCGCGTCGCCGGGTTTGTGCCAGAGCCGCGGTGAACCCTGACGGCCAGCCCCCCTCTCCCAATACTGGTGCCTGTCCGCTGGTGGGTCGAGTGAGCCCCCCTGTGGTGGAGGCAGCTCTAAGCTTTTTAATTTAAATTGTCTCTCTAATTTGAATGAATACACTTTAAATCCATTTACAAGGATCTATGGGAGGGCAAGTCTCATGCCAGCAGCCGCGTAATTCCAGCTCCAGTAGCGTCCACTAAAGCTGCTGCAGTTAAAAAGCTTTTATAAGGATCGAGCTCGGCTGTCCACCGTAAGGCATCCTACTGCCAGTCCCAGCCCCTATGCCTTGGGGTGCCTCCTGATGCTCTTCACTGAGTATCCCGTGGTCCCGAAGCATTTCCTTTGAAAAAATTAAGTGTCCAAACTACAGGTGGTGTAGCTTGCTTAACAGCCGGGATAATCCGCTGACTAGCAGACACTGCTACTAGGCACAAAGTATTTCCTTGGCTAGATGCAGTTAAAAATTTGTAATTAGATACTCTCGTTGGATGCTGAGAAAGCATTCCATAGAGTCTCCTGGCACGCCATATATGATTCTCTTAAAAAGCTTGGGGTAGGGGTCTAGGGGACCCTTTTAAAGCCAAAATCATGGCCCTGTATCGCAATACGTCACCTAGGCTGAAGATAAATGGAACTGTAGCACCCTGAGGGCTCGGTTGCTACAGAGGTATTGCACCTCACCCAGAGTTGTGATATCTCACTCTCAGGTAAGGATGTAGTGTGGATCAGGACCCGACACATGCATGCATTACACCACATTGCCGTGGGGCAGGGCGACCAATATGCCCCTGAGATGGGCACGACAGTCCCTGTCCCTGGCTGGAGTGGGGGGAGGGAACACTGAGGAAGGGGAACCCTGTAGTGCAGGAGCAGGGAGGAAGCAGTTCCTGGGTGCATTGAGAAGGGAGTATAAAAGGTGGGCACCATCTTAGTTCAGTGCAGAGAAGTCTGAGCAGAAGTGGCAGGGAGCAGGGGCTCTGCATGAGCTCTGCTCCGGAGGCGGGCCTAGTAACAGAGGCCCAGTCCTGGAAGAGGGAGAAGGAAGGAAGAGGAGCGGAGAAGGCTCCAGGAACGAGGAACGAAGGGATCCCAGGGGTGCGGACGGGCGAGTCGCCACCGCACGCCCGAATCCACCTGCGTGGAGGGGTCAGGCCAAAGTGGGAGACCGGTCCCCGAAACTAGTGGAGGCAGGAAACGACCCTCAGCTAGAAACAGGAGGCTGTGACATTTTATGTGGTGCAGCCCCTCGCTACACCCGCTAGGAATGCACCACATAGGGTCAGGGAAACTGGCGCCAAGTTTACCAAGAGGAGGCCCGAGGCAGCCGGACAGAAGGGTTGGTAAGAAAGGCCAGACAAAGGACACACAAAGGGGGTCCTGTGAAGCGCTCCAAAGTTATCTGGGAGTTGTCTGAGCCCCTCACCTGGTGAGCACAGTACGACGTGGGCAGCCGTTACCTGCAGACGTGGTCTGGATAATAAGAACTGTGAGTAAAGGCAGTGGACTGCATCACTGACTCCGTGTTGTTACTGCTGCTGCCCTGCACCATCACCCCCATCCTCCGCATACACTGCCCTGAGGCTATACTCCTCCCGTGGGGAGTTATGCTACGCTCTGCTGCACCCACAACACCAGCCTCAGCGGTCTGCCCTGGAGCGGCGGTTCACTCTGACCGCAATCCACGGGTGGCGTAGTCGGACATTTAAACATCAAAACCACATAAATAGTTCCGCCACTGGTTTGACCGCCCTGAGCCACGGAACCGGGTCGCCGCCACGGAGACTACAACCACCAGCATCCACCAAAAAGGGTCCGGCTCCGGGTGTCCCAAGGCCCAGGGGGCGCGTCAGAACATTTTCATCACCTTTCACAATCACCAATGGGACAAGGCAGGGATGTTCTCTGTCCCCTCTCTTATACATCCTAGTGACGGAGCACCTGCTCTCATCAATTCGCCATAACCCCAATATTAGGTGGATTGAGGTGGGAGGCACCGAGTACAAGTGCTCTCTATTTGCTGATGATGTCCTAGTATATATCACTCAATCACATATATCCATCCATGTTGTTATGGCTGAAATAGATCACTTTGTTACATGGTCAAATTTTAAAATCAATGCAGCGAAGTCTGAGGCCCTCGATGTCTCCCTCCCCAAATCCATATAGGATTCCATCCAGTCCAACTTTCCCTTTGCCTGGCCCTCACAGGGTATCAAATACTTAGGAATTCCTATTCATAGAGACCTCTCCCATCTATGTTATCTTAATTTTGGGCCCTTTATTGAACAACTCCATACAGACCACGGTTGGCAAGTTAGAACTGTAAGATTCACTACGTGAACCACTGGTGTTTTGTGGAAAAGCACATGTACACTGTGTTCCAAATTATTATGCAAAAAGTGTTTAGGAGTGATAAGGGAATTTGTTTGTTTGTCAGTTGAACTCATTGATGGTGATGTGTGTCAGGGCTCTTTATATCACTGTAAGCAATTGCAGACACCTGTGCTAATTAGTTTGGCAGGTGTGTCCAATGAAAGGCAAGACTACTTAAGAAGGCTGTCTCACATTATTAAGCAGCCTACATTTTCTGCCAAAATGGGAAAGAAAAAGGATGTGTCGGCTGCTGAGAAGCAACAAATTGTGGAGTGTTTAGGTCAAGGCATGACTACAATCAACAGTGTGCGATGATCAGGATGAAGTGTCTTGGCAATCAAGAAGTATGTAGCTGATTCACAGTACACACGTGTGCGTGCTGATAAGGGCAAATTGAGGACTCTTTCCTACAGGCAATTACGTCAGGTTGAAAGAGCAGCGGCAAAAAAGCCTTGTCATAGCAGCAGACAAGTTTTTGAACCTGCTGGTGCCTCCAACGTCCCCCGAACAACAAGATGCAGGGTCCTTCAGAGTTTTGCAGCTGTGCATACGCCATTCTGTCGACCTCCTCTATCCACTTCACACAAGCAGAAACGGCTCCAGTGGGCCAAACATTACATGAAGACTGATTTCAAAACTGTTTTGCTCACGGATGAGTGCCGTGCAGCGCTCGATGGTCCAGATGGATGGAGTGGAGGATGGCTGGTTGATGGACACCCCACGCAAACACGGCTACAGCGCCAACAAGGAGGAGGTGGAGTAATGTTTTGGGCTGGAATCATGGGGAGAGAGATTGTCGGCCCCTTTAGGATCCCTGAAGGCGCTAAAGATGAACTCCATAATGTATGTGGATTTTCTCAAACAGCACTTCCTGCCATGGTTCAAGAAGAAGAACCGTGTATTTCACAGCAAGATCATTTTTTTGCATGATAATGCACCATCTCATGCTGCACATAAAACATCTGCATCTCTGGCTGATATGGGCATAAAAGGGGACAAACTTATGGTGTGACCCCCATGCTCCCCTGACCTCTACCCCATTCAGAACCTTTGGAGCATCATTAAAAGGAGTGTCTATGATGGCGGGAGGCTGTTCACATCTAAGCAACAGCTCTGGGAGGGTATTCTGTCCTCATGCAAAACAATTGAAGCAGAAACCATCCAAAACCTGACAAATTCAATGGACGAGAGAGTTCAGAAGCTCCTTTCGAACAAGGGGTCCTATGTGAAAATGTAACATCACCTAGAATAAAGTTTTGAGTTGAAAACTGTTTGATTTCAGTTTCTAACAACCTGCTAATGCTTATAATTTCAAAAATGACCATTTTTTTGGTCTTTATTAAAATGAAAAGGTTGATCGAAAAGTTTGGGGGATCTAAGAGTGTGGCAACCCAGTAGTCATGATTACATCGAATTCTGACAATATGAGGGTCATGCTGCAGGTAGTGCAGCAAGAAGGCACTTATGTGTCTTGCGCATCTAGGAGCCCCAAAATTATTTTCCGGGCTAGATGCAGCTAAAAATTATTATTCATTTTAAATCTGGTGAAGCTTTAGTATAGATGGCCTAATAGGATCAGTGCTGCACACTGCTACAAAGCCCAAATTATTTTCCAGTCAAGATACAGATAAACATGATTAGTAATTTTAAATCTGGTGGAGCTTATTATAGATGGCCTAATAGAATCAGTGCGGCACACTGCTACAAAGCCCAAATTATTTTCCAGCCAAGATACAGATAAACATGATTAGTAATTTGAAAGCTTAAAACGGTTGGTAGGGTGATTTTAACCAATCATCAAGCTTTTACTCTCCCCAGGATGACACAGGGGTAGAAAAGTCGTTTCGGATCCATGATTTGTTCATCTTTATGAACGTGAGTCTGTCTACATTTTCAGTGGAGAGCCGCGTGCGCTTATCTGTCAGCACACCACCAGCAGCGCTGAACACACGTTCAGACAGAACGCTGGCTGCGGGGCATGACAAGATCTCCAAGGCGTAAGTGGCTAGCTCCGGCCATTTATCCAGATTGGAAGCCCAAAAAGAGCAAGGGTCCAGTGACACAGTCATGGCTTCAATGTTTACTTGGAGATACTCCTGTACCATCGTCTCTAGGCGTTGACTATGTGTCAGACTTCTTGTCTCCTGTGGCCTTGCAAAGGATGGGCTAAAAAAGTGGTGAAATGATTCCGCAAAATTGATGTTACCAGCAGATACTGTGGTTCTGTTACGGTTTGAGTGCTGAACACTTGACGGTCCCACGGTTGGCTAGTTGGAACTGTGAGATTCACTTCGTGCACCACTGGTATTTTGTGGAAAAGCAAATATAAGATTCTGCAACAGTCTCTGCTGATACTCCTGCATGCGTGCATCCCTTTCTATGGCAGGAATAATTTCTGCAAATTTACTTTTGTACCGGGGATCTAACAGTGTGGCAACCCAGTAGTCAGGATTATTTCTAATTCTCACAATTCGAGGGTCATGTTGCAGGTAGTGCAGCAAGAAGGCACTCATGTGTGTTGCGCATCCAGGAGCACCAAGTCCCTGTTGTGTTGGTGGCGAGGTAACAATCATGCTTCCTTCCTCTGTCCTCTCCCCCCAACCTCGCACAACAGAAATGTGATCAAGGTCTCCCTCATCTGATGAGTCTTCCATCAGTTTGTCCTCCACTTCTTCCTGGGCTCCTGCACCTTCCTCACTAGTTTGGCTGCTACCATGCGCCCTGGTAAAACCATCTCCCCCACCCTCACATGCCTGCCGCCTTGGTGCTGCCGACCGTCTGGACCTGGCAGATGTTAGCCCTTCCGCATACAACTCCTCCTCCTCTACTTCCTCCACCTCCTCTTGTGCCACCACCTGACTCCGAATTCTGTTTAACATGTGCTCCAGCATGTAAATCACCGGAATAGTCATGCTGATAATGGCATCGTCAGCACTAAACATCTTCGTCGCCATTTCAAAACTGTGCAGAAGGGTGCATAGGTCCCTGATCTGAGACCACTCCTCCAGCGTGATTTGCCCCACCTCTGGATCTCGTTGGCCCAGGCTATACGTCAGAACGTATTGCACCAGGGCTTGTCGGTGCTGCCACAGTCGCTGCAACATGTGCAGAGTTGAATTCCACCGTGTAGGCACATCGCATTTTAGCCGGTGAATTGGCAGGCCCAACTACTTCTGTAGAGATGTAAGTCGCTGAGCTGCGGGATGCGAACGGCGGAAGTGAGCACACAGCGACCGTGCCCTCTGCAGAAGGCTATCTAGTCTGGGATAGTGGGCTAAAAATTGCTGGACAACCAGGTTCAACACGTGAGCCATACAAGGCACGTGTGTGACATTGCCCCGGCGAAGGGCCGCACCCAGGTTTGCAGCATTGTCGCACACGGCCTTCCCTGATTTCAAGTCCAGTGGAGACAACCATTCATGAAATTGGTTCTACAGAGCTGACCACAACTCCTCAGCTGTGTGACTCACATTTCCCAGACATTTCAATGTAAAAACCGCCTGATGACGTTGAGCCCTACTGCCAGCATAGTAAGGAGGTGTGCAGGATCCCTTCTGCGCAGTTAGAAAGCTTGTGGCATGACCAGACAGGCTTTGGGTGCAGGTGGAAGACCGAGAGGAGGTTGAGGAGGCAGAAGCAGTGGAGGAACTTTGACATAAAGAGGATTGACGCACAACTCGTGGGGACGGCAAGACTTGGACAGCAGCCCCTTGTCCTGCTGTCACCATAGTTACCCAGTGCCCAGTCAGCGACATGTAACGCCCCTGTCCATGCCTACTCGTCCAAGTGTCTGTGGTGAAATGCACCCTGTCACACACAGAGTTTCTCAAAGAAGCGGTGATGTTGTGTGCGACATGCTGGTGGAGCGCAGGCACACCTTTCTTTGAGAAGTAGTGCCGACTGGGCATCTGGTACTGGGGCACTGCGACGGACATAAGGTCTCGAAAATCCTCTGTGTCCACCAGGCGGAAAGGCAGCATTTCTGTAGCCAAGAGCTTGCAGATGGTGAAATTCAACCTCTTAGCTTTCTCATGGCTAGGAGGAAATGGTCTTTTACTTGTCCACATCTGAGGGACCGAGGGCTGGCTATTGTGCTTAGACGGGGTTGATAAGGGTGTCCCCGGCAAACTGCCGGTCTGTGAGGAAGATGCAGGCGGACATGTTAGGTTGCCTTGATCCAAAGGTGGTGCTATCGATGTCGGACAGCGCTCAACACCAGCTGGTGTTACCACCTCCAAAGAAAATGATGACCTGCCAATCACACTGGCTGTTGCGGGTAAAGAGGTGGCAGGTCTGCGCCCCAAAACAGGTGTAACTGCTGTCCCCCCAGTCACAGAGGATGAAGAGGCCGCGGATGCACAAGATATGGCAGACGGTGGTTGGCCCAGCCCGCTAGGCCGCATTGTTGCACACTGAGCTTCCCACTGCAACTTATGCTTCATGTCCATGTGCCGGTTCATGCATGAAGTACTCAAACTATGTATTTTTTGGCCTCTACTTAGCTTTTGCTGACAAATGTTACAGATAACACGAGTTGGGTCATCTTTATCGATCTGAAAAAATGCCCAGGCTATGCAAGGCTTAGCACCCATGCAACCTGAAGAGCCACCACGACTTGTGGTGAGAGGCAGAGTTGTGTTTGAGGATGCAGTTGTTGACGTGCTTCCAGTACTACGTCTCTGTCCAGGAAGGCGCAACCTGACCTCGTCGTCACTAGCATCTTCCTCCACCTCCTCTGCTGACCTCATCTCTTGGCTGACTGTGGGTTGACAGTAAGTGGGATCTCCAACCTCATCATCATCACCCTGTGCGTTATCACACCCGTCGTCCTCAAAGCCAACCTGTTCCTGCCCTGACAAAAAACTAAAATTGTCGCTCCAATCAGGTATTTGAGTCTCATCATCGTCTTCCTCATTGTCTCCGCCAACAGGAGTTACAGTTTGGGAATGAGGGTCTACATTATGGTCAGAACCTTCTGCGTCTGGTCCTGGATCCGACTCATAAAGATTCTGGGCATCAGTGCAGATCATTTCCTCGTCTGGATTCACAGAAGCGCTGGAGTCGACCTCTGATTCCCAGGCTATAGTATGAGTAAACAGCTCTGCAGACTCAACCATCTGTTCTACCTCATACTCAGACGGGCAGCTGGAGATTTGGGAGCTGTGAGGAAGCAAGTGCGATTGGGGTGACACCTTTGAGGACTGGAGTATTTGTGATGTTGAAGTTGATGTGGAGGAGAGCCCACTTAAAGGAGCACTTGATATCCGTTGAAGCACCTGCTGTTTTTGTGCCTCATCTGGAATTTGTAGCGATTGGCGTGGCCGTAAGAAAGGGATCTTATCACATTGTCCGCTAAAAGAAGTAGACATTTTAGTTTGGCTGGAAGATGGTCTTTCTTCTGCAGATGTTACTGTTGCTTTAACACCTACCCCACGGACACAACCTTTTTTCCCCTTCCCAACACGCCTATTCCCCTTTCCACCAGCAGCAGGCCTTTTTCCACTCATTTTGGTGGTTAACTAATTCTCAACTCTGGAGTTGTTTGCACAAAAAAACAATGGATGGGAACCGAGCAGAGCTGAGTGGCCAAACTGTGGTATTAGGCCAAAACTATTGGCTGGGTTAGATGCAGAAAAAAATTATATTCAATTTGCAACCTGATGGAGGTCAGTATAGATGGACTAATAGAACAAGTCCCACACACAGCTAGAAGCCCAAATATTTTTTCAGAGGTAGATGCAGAAAAATTTTTTATTCAGTTTGCAACCTGATGGAGGTCTGTATAGATGGATTAATAGAACAAGTCCCACACACAGCTACAAGCCCAATATTTTTTCAGAGGTAGATGCAGAAAAAAAATATATTCAGTTTGCAACCTGATGGAGGTCAGTATAGATGGACTAATAGAGAAAGTCCCACACACTGCTAGAAGGCCAAATATTTTTTCAGAGCTAGATGCAGACAAAAAATTATTTTGAATTTGCAACCTGATGGAGGTCAGTATAGGTGGACTAATAGAACAAGTCCCACACACTGCTAGAAAGCCAAATATTTTTTCAGAGCTAGATACAGAAAAAAATTATATTCAGTTTGCAACCTGATGGAGGTCTGTATAGATGGATTAATAGAACAAGTCCCACACACAGCTAGAAGCCCAAATATTTTTTCAGAGGTAGATGCAGATAAAAATTATTTTTAATTTGCAACCTGATGGAGGTCAGTATAGATGGACTAATAGAGAAAGTCCCACACACTGCTAGAAGGCCAAATATTTTTTCAGAGCTAGATGCAGATAAAAATTATTTTTAATTTGCAACCTGATGGAGGTCAGTATAGATGGACTAATAGAGAAAGTCCCACACACTGCTAGAAGGCCAAATATTTTTTCAGAGTTAGATGCAGATAAAAATTATATTCAATTTGCAACCTGATGGAGGTCAGTATAGATGGACTAATAGAACAAGTCCCACACACAGCTAGAAGCTAAAATATTTTTTCAGAGTTACTGTAGATGCAGATAAAAATTATTTTTAATTTGCAACCTGATGGAGGTCAGTATAGATGGACTAATACAACAAGTCCCACACACAGCTAGAAGCCCAATATTTTTTCAGAGGTAGATTCAGAAAAAAATATATTCAGTTTGCAACTTGATGGAGGTCAGTATAGATGGAGTAATAGAACAAGTCCCAAACACAGCTAGAAGCCCAAATATTTTTTCAGAGGCAGATGCAGATAAAAATTATTTTTAATTTGCAACCTGATGGAGGTCAGTATAGATGGACTAATAGAGAAAGTCCCACACACTGCTAGAAGGCCAAATATTTTTTCAGAGCTAGATGCAGATAAAAATTATATTCAATTTGCAACCTGATGGAGGTCAGTATAGATGGACTAATAGAGAAAGTCCCACACACTGCTAGAAGGCCAAATATTTTTTCAGAGCTAGATGCAGATAAAAATTATATTCAATTTGCAACCTGATGGAGGTCAGTATAGATGGAATAATAGAACAAGTCCCACACACAGCTAGAAGCCCAAATATTTTTTCAGAGGTACTGTAGATGCAGATAAAAATTATTTTTAATTGCAACCTGATGGAGGTCAGTATAGATGGACTAATAGAGAAAGTCCCACACACTGCTAGAAGGCCAAATATTTTTTCAGAGCTAGATGCAGATAAAAATTATTTTTAATTTGCAACCTGATGGAGGTCAGTATAGATGGACTAATAGAGAAAGTCCCACACACTGCTAGAAGGCCAAATATTTTTTCAGAGCTAGATGCAGATAAAAATTATATTCAATTTGCAACCTGATGGAGGTCAGTATAGATGGACTAATAGAACAAGTCCCACACACAGCTAGAAGCCCAAATATTTTTTCAGAGGTACTGTAGATGCAGATAAAAATTATTTTTAATTTGCAACCTGATGGAGGTCAGTATAGATGGACTAATACAACAAGTCCCACACACAGCTATAAGCCCAATATTTTTTCAGAGGTAGATGCAGAAAAAAATATATTCAGTTTGCAACCTGATGGAGGTCAGTATAGATGGAGTAATAGAACAAGTCCCACACACAGCTAGAAGCCCAAATATTTTTTCAGAGGTAGATGCAGATAAAAATTATTTTTAATTTGCAATCTGATGGAGGTCAGTATAGATGGACTAATAGAGAAAGTCCCACACACTGCTAGAAGGCCAAATATTTTTTCAGAGCTAGATGCAGATAAAAATTATATTCAATTTGCAACCTGATGGAGGTCAGTATAGATGGACTAATAGAGAAAGTCCCACACACTGCTAGAAGGCCAAATATTTTTTCAGAGCTAGATGCAGATAAAAATTATATTCAATTTGCAACCTGATGGAGGTCAGTATAGATGGACTAATAGAACAAGTCCCACACACAGCTAGAAGCCCAAATATTTTCTCAGAGGTACTGTAGATGCAGATAAAAATTATTTTTAATTTGCAACCTGATGGAGGTCAGTATAGATGGACTAATAGAGAAAGTCCCACACACTGCTAGAAGGCCACATATTTTTTCAGAGGTAGATGCAGAAAAAAATATATTCAGTTTGCAACCTGATGGAGGTCTGTATAGATGGATTAATAGAACAAGTCCCACACACAGCTAGAAGCCCAATATTTTTTCAGAGGTAGATGCAGAAAAAAATATATTCAGTTTGCAACCTGATGGAGGTCAGTATATATGGACTAATACAACAAGTCCCACACACAGCTAGAAGCCCAATATTTTTTCAGAGGTAGATGCAGAAAAAAATATATTCAGTTTGCAACCTGATGGAGGTCTGTATAGATGGATTAATAGAACAAGTCCCACACACAGCTAGAAGCCCAATATTTTTTCAGAGGTAGATGCAGAAAAAAATATATTCAGTTTACAACCTGATGGAGGTCAGCATAGATGGACTAATACAAGTCTCACACACAGCTTGAAGCCCAATATTTTTTCACAGCTAGATGCAGAAAAAAATTATATTCAATTTGCAACCTGATGGAGGTCAGTATAGATGGACTAATAGAATGATGCTATGCCCAAAAGATTTTACTTCACTATGTGCAGTAAAAAAATTGGTATTCTATACACAGGTGGTATATCTTGCAACACAGATAGGCTACTCCACTGACTAACACACTCTGCAATAGGCCAAAAAGGATTAGTTTTGCTAGATTCAGCCAAATGCTGTGAAAAAAACTTGCACAGCACTGGCACAGACCTGCCTGGCAAAAACTGATAGGAACCGATGTAACCTAGTCCTGAAAAGGACTCCAATTACAATTAGTCTTTACTCCCACAATCTATCTATTTAAGAGCACAGACCTGCCTGATAAAAGTCGTAGGAAATGCTGTAACCTAGTCCTTAAAAGGACTGCAATCACAACTATTCCCTACTCCCAAGCAATCTGTAGATTTGTGCGAAAATTGGCTTGAAATTAACAAGGTATAGCGCACACAGCAACAGCGGTGCCGTCTAACACGCAGCTGCAGCAGTGAGAAAATGGTGGCGACGGGGAAAATGGCTTGGTCTTATAGGGCAAGGACATGTGACATACACTGCCAATGACACATGCCCTTGCTTGTGTGAAAAAAAGCACTTCGCTCCGTGTGTGCGCTGCTGATAGGCTGACAGATTGCACCTCCCCACTGTAAATGCGGGAAAGAGAAAAAAAAAATGGAGATCTTCATTGTTCCTGCAGAGATCCATCCCCTGCCCCTCCCACCACCCCGCTGTACACTCAAACTGCGTATTAACATTAATTTTCATCATTACTGAGAAAAAATCCAGTTATGATTTTGGTGCACGAACAGTTATCGAACATAACCTCGAACAGCCGAATTTTTCTCAAATTGTTCGTGTTCGCCGAATGGCTCGAACACCGCCCAAAACAGCTCGAATTTGAGATTGGCGAACAGTTCGAGTCGAACAACGCTCATCTCTAGTGAACAGCTCTTCTAAGTCTACAAGTGTGGGATCAGTAGTCTCAGGGCACTCAGCATGGTGGGAGGAAGGAGGATCAGGGTGAGGAATATGCGGTCCAGACTCACGGCTACTGAGACTTGACCCTGTGGAATACAGGGTGGTGGTGTTGGTGGCAAAGTGACTGGCAGCATTATCTGCTATCCATCCATCAACCTTTTGACACTGCTCTGGGTTCAATAGTGGTGTACTGCGATCCCCTAGTAATTGGGACAGGAAGGTCAAGTGACAAGATGTGGGTGTTTGTTGTGGCACAATTTCAGCTTGTCCACAGCCACTTCCTCGGGCCCGGCCTCTGCATGCACCATCACCATCACGTCCACTTCCCCATCCCTTGTCACGCACCTTGCCCATTTTTAATGAAGGACAATATTTTCCACATTCTCGAGAAATGGCTGATTTTGGAACGCAGTTATATGTGATATGTCTGACCGAGAAACACGATTTTAAATAGCAGGCATGTAATTTAGTAATAATATTCTTCACAGACACCTAGTGTGCATAGCTTGACCGACACACTGCAACAGAAGGAAATGGAAGAAATGTCTGATTCAGAAACAGTCTTATAGGTGATATGTCTGAACGAGAACCATGGTTTTAAATAGCAGGCCTGTAATTTACTAATACCATTCTTAAGAAACACCTAGTGTGAATAGCTTGACCGACACACTGCAACAAAATGAAAATGGAAGAAATGTCTGATTTTGGAAAAGTCTTATAGGTGATATGTCTGACAGAGATCCATGGTTTTAAATAGCAGGCCTGTAATTTACTAATACTATTCTTCACAGACACTTAGTGTGAATAGCTTGACCGACACACTGCAACAGAATGTAAAAGGAGGCTTATATTTTCCATGTGCAGTTCAAATTTCTGGATTTTTATCGCTGAAATATGTAACAGATCTGGCTTTATTCTGCACTGAGAACAAGCAAATAGAGCACAAAAATGGTGTGCTTTTTAAGCAAATAACCAGGATTAAGATCAACAAAAAAATTTTGCCCTGGCCCCTGATATCTGGGGCTATGTCTACAAATATCTGTAATTATTACAGCAGCAGCAGACAGGACGTTCAATGGACCCTCTTGTGCTTTATCATGCGCTGCAGTCTGCCATATACACTGCCTGCCTGCCTAGCACTGATTCTATGCAGCCGACTGTTAGTTCAGATGGACATAGATATATGTTGTGGAATACTAAATATAAACAAGCAAATCTCTCCCTGACGTAGCAGCAGCTCTTCCTTCTCTGCCTGGTTCCGGTGTAGACTGTGACGAGCATAGCGATGCCTGGTCTTATATAGACCTGATGATGCTGTGTGGCCAGCCAATCACTGTAACTCCCACAACAAACATGGCTATGGCATTACAGTGCATGGTAGGAAATCCCTGCATGTTCATCGGCTCTCTAAAGAGCGCCAAACATGCAGGTAGGGGACCCGAGTTCCTGTCCGAGCAACTCGGAAATACTTGCCGAGCTTGTCAAGCACAGTGATGCTTTGGTGAGTACCGAGCAGTGGCAAGCACGTTCGCTCATCACTAATTGCAACTGTTAGTGTCTATTTCATATGAGTTCAGTTCCCATAGGGCAGACACATACTGTTATGATATTTTCCTACTCAAAAGGAATAATACTCTTCCCCAGCTGACAATTCTATGTCAGGATCTAATAAAGTCGCAAAGGCTTATGATGTCCAGGGTAAGCCCTATATTCTCCTAATCTAAATACTGCAATAAACCATCCGCAAAAATTTTTTTTGCTTGTTTTTTTTTTTCTTTTTGTACGGTTTTCATAATATGCTATTCTTAAGCATAAAGCTATAATTTTTTTTTCTATTCAATGCCTAATTAGCTTCAGAATTCACCTTTTTATTGCTCAGCCAGGTGTAATAAACTTAAAAAATAAGCATGTTAAAAATACTAAAAAACAATTTATTTCATTTTAAAATATTATGTACAAGCATGTTCAGACATTTATACATTTGTTGAACTTTCATGCTACCTTCCCACTATGAGCTTTAGGTGCGTTTTCTGATGCTGGTGTCTTTGCTGAGTCGAAAACGCAGTGTCTTACAGTTCCAACAAAGTGGATGGGATTTATAGAGATCTCATTTCCACTGGGCTTCTTTTTAACTCTGCGTAAACTGACTTGTGATGAGTTTTTCAAATCCACAGCATGTCAATTTCTCTTGTGGGTGTGCTGCATTTTCTGTGCATAATTTCCCCATAGACTTGTATTAGATAAGGAAAATCCGCAGGTAAAAAACACACATGTAATCCTCACCAAAGTATGTCAATAACGTTTTGTCAAAGCAAAAAAACAGGAAGTATAAAAAACAAATATATTTAAAGAATTACACACCGACAAACACCGCAGTGTCAAAAACATGATGAAGCACAAAAAAAGCTCAAGAAAACACAATGTGAATACGCAAAAAACCTAATTTAGATAAGTGCAAACATGTTGCAACATCAAAAACTCACCAAAAGCTCATGGTGGGAATGTAGCCTTATACTATAATATATCGCTCAGGGAGTATATGAAGAACTACAGACACTATTCTGCATTCTTTCATGTGTCTGTCCTTACATGAAGAGCATCTGTCAATAATAATGTAGAGTAATATATTAGAATCCCGATAACCAACAAATTGATGGTTTATTTCTGCTTAATTTTACAACTTCCAACCATGATATCAATGCTTGTTCTCTTCTGTTACACTGGTATACGCTGGAAATACTATACTATCGTTTACCATTCATTTTATTTTCCACAAGCAGAAAGACATTTTCAACAGCACAGATGGTGCGAGCAGCATAGGTCAAGGTCCCAGCGCAGAAGAACGATGGCAATACTTTAAAAAGTTCAAACAAGTCTAAACTGGCATTGTGACAGTTATCATAACCCACAAAGGAGCTGCTACTGACAGATTGAGACTAAGGTTGAAAACAACTGACAGCAATATTTACACAGGATTCACAGGGCAGCGCGATTCCAGAACACAGCTATAAGTTTACACTATAAAATAATGTCAGTTATCGATTTTTAATACATGGTCAGATTAAAGCCAGATAAGAAGCAACTTGAAAAATTATACAATGACTAGAAAATTGTAATAAGAGCTTCACTGTGAGAGAATGTATGCTAATGTATGCAAGATATGTGATGTGACTAGGAAAAGATGACAAGTCGCTGACAAAAAAGGTATGTAGCAAATGTCTGAGCCATATGGCTAACTGCATCCTAAACTAACAGCACTATGCTAATGATTATGCAGTTATTTAAACTGGCAGTGTTTGCTTTGATGTTCACCATACATATGCAATTAGCATTAGTAGGAGACAGACTAAGACAGGACAATATTTTTCAGCCAGCTGGTAAATGCTTGTAAATTGTAAGCCTTTCTTTAAAGCAAATGAGAATTGAAATCATATCTGTCTTATAATGGGCTAGGTTGACATTGGTCATTAAATAGTTAAGGTTATTTGTATTGTCATTCCATGTGTATAATCAGGGTATTACTTGATTTATGTCATGTATTATGTACTCACTGGCTGTTCAAGTTATTCTGAAAGAGAATCTGTCACCACATTTGACCTTTCTAAACTATTAATATCGGCATACAGGTTAGAGACTGCTGAGGAGAGAGTTCCCTGTATATCTCATATCAGATACCTTGTTGTTGATAAATCATCTTTTATCAGTTCATATAAATGAGCTCTTCCAGGCTATGGGGAAGATGTTGCCTGGAAGATAACTCTGCCTCCAAAGCTTATTTTACATGAAGGGGGAGTTACCAGTGTGATGTGTGATTGCTGCTCTCCTGATCTCACTGCAGAGCTTTGTGTGGTAATACCTCTCAGCTTCAGTTACCATCTCATAGGCAGAAAGGGCTGTAACATTGTTACAATACAGTAGAGCTCAAAGAGCTGCAAAATATGTGTTTACAAGAAGACAATTTTCATTTCTCCTATTCTGTGTTAGTAACTTATCTCACACTGGTAACTCTCCCTCATGTATAATAATTAGTGTTGAGCGAGCACTAAAATGCTCGGGTGCTCGAAGCTCGGCCCGAGCTCTCCGTGATACTCGGGTGCTCGACCCGAGCAACGAGCCCAATGTTAGTCTATGGGAGACCAGAGCATTTTTGCGGTGGCACCCCCGGCAGTCTGTAGAAAGCCTAAAAAGTGCCCAAAACGATAGTGACAGTGCTTAAATGACATGGGGAAAGCATGGGGATCGCCCCAGGAAGCATTTCTGACCCCCAGGTCACTGTTGTCAACAACGTGTTCAGAGGTATTAAGCCACTTTTACAGGTTCATAATAAAACGTTCAAAAACGAAAGTGAAACTTTTTTCCTGTGAAATATGTGAAGGAATTTCTTTTCCAGGGTAAAGACTTGTGTATAAGGTAAAACAAATAACCAAAAACAAAAATACTCCTCCACACCTTGGGCTATGTTCACAAGTAGCATTTTTTATGCATTTTTCACTTTTGTATTGCTTTCAACTGTGACAAATGCATTCACCGGGAAATGTCATTTTACCATTTTACAACCTTATCTAGCCATGTGCTGTGTGACACATGCATACAGTGCTGAAAAGACATGGGGACAGCATGGAGAAGACCCCTGGAAGCATCTCTGACTCCCAGGTCACTGCCTAAAAGTGTGCCCATCAGAAGTGATCCTTGCCACATCAGAAGATGCAGACTTGCAACTATCCCCGTGCAAGTCCTTGTCAAAGGGCAGTGTTCAATTGTACCTCCCCCATTCCTTGCAATGCAAGCGCAAATATGCCGCCAACCACCCACCCACCCCCAGGCTGCAATACCATACTGCTAGCTTGCACTTGAAATGGGGCCTTTTAGCTTTGAGGAGGCCAAAGCTGGCCCCTACCTCATGGCTACTTCGGCAGCGAGGTGTCCACACTCAGTCCCCAGCCGCCCCACGGCCGGGTGTCCACACACGGTCCCCAGCCGCCTGGGGGCGGCCGGGTGTCCATAAATGGTCCACAGCCACCCCGATTTCTCTGCGGAACATGCACACAGACTTTTCTTAGACTGGCCTGCTTTAGGGCAGCATTGGACGAGCCCACCAGAGAACCCGACTCCTCCGGTGTGCCCTGGCTTCTCCATCAGGGGAGTTGTTTGTGCCAAAGTGAGGAGCATGATGATGATAGAAGTTAGCATCTGCTTTGTTTTCTTGGAATGCAAAAGTAAGCGTGCAACCTGCCACCCACCCACCCCCAGGCTGCAATACCATACTGCTAGCTTGCTTGCACTTGAAATTAGGCCTTTTAGGCATGTGGAGGCAGACGCCACCATGTCATGGCTGCGTCGGCGACCCTTTTATCCATACTCAGTCCCCAGCTGCCCGGCGACCGGGCGTCCATGCTCGGTCCCCAGCTGCCAGGGGGCGGCCGGGAGTCCACACTCGATCCCCAGCTGCCCCGCGGCCTGGTGTCCACACACATTCCACAGCCGCCTGGGGGCGGCCGGGTGTCCATAAACGGTCCCCAGCCGCCCAGATTTCTCCGCGGAACATCCACACAGACTTTTCTTAGATTGGCCTGCTTTAGGGCAGCATTGGACGAGCACACCAGAGAACCCGACTCCTCCGGTGGGATTACAGCGTACTAAAAACCTTCTACCCATTATTGGGGAGTGTGTCTCCCTTAGTTTTCACCTTTGCATTGAAAAGCAAAAGCTGACTAAAATTAGGAGGAAATGCAATGCCCGTTGGAAGAGTTGTGTAGATTAGAGGTAAGGTAATTAAAACAACATTTCAGTGCCCCATGGAAGAGCTATGGAGCTCTGAGTGGCTTAAGAAGACACTTTTAATGCCCCTTTGAAGAGACGTGGAGGTCACAGTAGCTTAACAAGATGGTTTTAATGCCCCTTACAAGAGCCATACAGTACAGCATCTTAAAAACATTATTCCCATTATTGGGGAGTGGGTCTCCCATAGTATTTGCTTATGCCTTCCAAGCAAAACCTTCCAAAAATAAGGACGGAGCAACTTGCAATGCCTCTTACAAGAGCCATGCAGTACAGCATATTACAAACATATGTCCCATTATTGGGGAGTTGGTCTCCCATAGTATTTGCTTATGCCTTCCAAGCAAAAGCTTCCAAAAATTTGGATGAAGCAACTTGCAACGCCCCTTACATGAGCCATGCAGTACAGCATATTACAAACATAAGTCCAATTATTGGGGAGTGAGTCTCCCATAGTATTTGCTTATGCCTTCCAAGCAAAAGCTTCCAAAAATGATGAGGAAATTCAATGCCCGTTCAAAGAGTCGTGGAGGTCCCAGTATCTTAACAAGATGCTTTTAATGCCCCTCAGAAGAGACATGGAGGTCTGAGTGGTATAACAAGATGGTTTTAATGCTCCTTACAAGAGCCATACAGTACAGCATCTTAAAACATTATTCCCATTATTGGGGAGTGGGTCTGCCATAGGATTTGCTTATGCCTTCCAAGCAAAAGCTTCCAAAAATTAGGATGGAGCAACTTGCAATGCCCCTTACAAGAGCCATGCAGTACAGCATATTACAAACATAAGTCCTATTATTGGGGAGTGGGTCTCCCATAGTATTTGCTTATGCCTTCCAAGCAAAAGCTTCCAAAAATTAGGACGGAGCAACTTGCAATGCCCCTTACAAGAGCCATGCAGTACAGCATATTACAAACATAAGTCCCAATATTGGGGAGTGGGTCTCCCATAGTATTTGCTTATGCCTTTCAAGCAAAAGCTTCCAAAAATTATGAGGAAATGGAATGCCTGTTCGAAGAGTCGTCGAGGTCCCAGTTGCTTAACAAGACGCTTTTAATGCCCCTCAGAAGAGACGTGGAGGTCAGAGTGGTATAACAAGATGCTTTTAATGCCCCTTACTAGAGCCATACAGTACAGCATCTTAAAAACATTATTCCCATTATTGGGGAGTGGGTCTCCCATATTATTTGCTTATGCCTTCCAAGCAAAAGCTTCCAAAAATTAGGACGGAGCAACTTGCAATGCCCCTTACAAGAGCCATGCAGTACAGTATTTTGCAAACATAAGTCCTATTATTGGGGAGTGGGTCTTCCATAGTATTTTCTTATGCCTTCCAAGCAAAAGCTTCACAAAATTAGGACGGAGCAACTTGCAATGCCCCTTACAAGAGCCATGCAGTACAGCATATTACAAACATAAGTCCCAATATTGGGGAGTGGGTTTCCCATAGTATTTGCTTATGCCTTCCAAGCAAAAGCTTCCAAAAATTATGAGGAAATGCAATGCCCGTTCGAAGAGTCGTGGAGGTCCCAGTAGCTTAACAAGACACTTTTAATGCCCCTCAGTACAGATGTGGAGGTCAAAGTGGTAAAACGACAGTTTTACTGCCCCTTACAAGAGCCGTACAGTAAAGTATCTTAAAAACATTATTCCCATTATTGGGGAATGGGTCTCCCATAGTATTTGCTTATGCCTTCCAAGCAAAAGCTTCCAAAAATTAGGACGGAGCAACGTGCAATGCCCCTTACAAGAGCCATGCAGTACAGCATATTACAAACATAAGTCCCAATATTGGAGAGTAGGTCTCCCATAGTATTTGCTTATGCCTTCAAAGCAAAAGCTTCCAAAAATTAGGACAGAGCAAATTGCAATGCCCCTTACAAGAGCCATGCAGTACAGCATATTACAAACATATGTCCCAATATTGGGGAGTGGGTCTCCCATAATATTTGCTTATGCCTTCCAAGCAAAAGCTTCCAAAAATTATGAGGAAATGCAATGCCCGTTCGAAGAGTCGTGGAGGTTCCATTAGCTTAACAAGACAATTTTAATGCCCCTCAGTAGAGACGTGAAGGTCAGAGTGGTATAACAAGACGGTTTTAATGCCCCTTACAAGAGCCATACAGTACAGCATCTTAAAAACATTTTTCACATTATAGGGGAGTGGGTCTCCCATAGTATTTGCTTATGCTTTCCAAGCAAAAGCTTCCAAAAATTAGGACGGAGCAACTTGCAATGCCTCTTAAAAGAGCCATGCAGTACAGCATATTACAAACATAAGTACCATTATTGGGGAGTGGGTCTCCCACAGTATTTGCTTATGCCTTCCAAGCAAAAGCTTCCAAAAATTAGAACGGTGCAACTTGCAATGCCACTTACAAGAGCCATGCAGTACAGCATATTAAAAACATAAGTCTCATTATTAAGGAGTGGGTCCCCCATAGTATTGGCTTATGACTTCCAAGCAAAAGCTTCCAAAAATTATGAGGAAATGCAATGACCTTTCGAAGAGTCGTGGAGGTCCCAGTAGCTTAACAAGACACATTTAATGCCCCTCAGAAAAGACGTAGAGGTCAGAGTGGTATAGCAAGAAGGTTTTAATGCCCCTTCCAAGAGCCATACAGAACAGCATCTTGAAAACATTTTTCCCATTATTGGGGAGTGGGTCTCCCATAGTATTTGCTTATGCCTTCCAAGCAAAAGCTTCCAAAAATTAGAACGGAGCAACTTGCAATGATCCTTACAAGAGCCATGCAGTACAGCATATTACAAACATAAGTCCCATTATTGGGGAGTTGGTCTCCCATAGTATTTGCTTATGCCTTCCAAGCGAAAGCTTCCAAAAATTATGAGGAAATGCAATGCCCGTTCGAAGAGTTGTGGAGGTCCCAGTAGCTTTACAAGACACTTTTAATGCCCCTCAGAAGAGATGTGGAGGTCAGAGTGGTAAAACCACTGTTTTAGTGCCCTTTCAAGAGCCATACAGTACAGCATCTTAAAAACATTATTCCCATTATTGGGGAGTGGGTCTCCCATAGTATTTGCTTATGCCTTCCAAGCAAAAGCTTCCAAAAATTAGGACGGAGCAACTTGCAATGGCCCTTACAAGAGCCATGCAGTACAGCATATTACTAACATAAGTCCCAATATTGGGGAGTGGGTATCCCATAGTATTTGCTTATGCCTTCCAAGCAAAAGCTTCCAAAAATTAGGACGGAGCAAACTGCAATGCCCCTTACAAGAGCCATGCAGTACAGCATATTACAAACAAAAGTCCCAATATTGGGGAGTGTGTCTCCCATAGTATTTACTTATGCCTTCCAAGCAAAAACTTCCAAAAATAATGAGGAAATACAATGCCCGTTCAAAGAGTCGTGGAGGTCCCAGTAGCTTAACATGACGTTTTTAATGCCCCTCAGAAGAGACGCGAAGGTCAGAGTGGTATAACAAGATGGTTTTAAGGCCCCTTACATGTGCCATACAGTACAGCATCTTAAAAACATTATTCCCATTATAGGGGAGTGGGTCTCCCATAGTATTTGCTTTTGCCTTCCTAGCAAAAGCTTCCAAAAATTAGGACGGAGCAACTTGCAATGCCTTTTAAAAGAGCCATGCAGTACAGCATATTACAAACATAAGTCCTATTATTGGGGAGTGGTTCTCCTATAGTATTTGCTTATGCCTTCCAAGCAAAAGCTTCCAAAAATTAGGACGGAGCAGCTTGCAATGCCTCTTACCAGAGCCATGCAGTACAGCATATTACAAACATAAGTTCCAATATTGGGGAGTGGGTCTCCCATAGTATTTGCTTTTGCATTCCAAGCAAAAGCTTCCAAAAATTATGAGGAAATGCAATGCCCGTTCGAAGATTAGTGGAGGTCCCAGTAGCTTAACAAGATGCTTTTAATGCCCCTCAGAAGAGATGTGAATGTCAGAGTGGTATAACAAGACGGTTTTAATGCCCCTTACAAGAGCCATACAGTAAAGCATCTTAAAAAGATTATTCCCATTATTTGGGAGGGGGTCTCCCATAGTATTTGCTTATGACTTCCAAGCAAAAGCTTCCAAAAATTTGGACGGAGCAACTTGCAATTCCTCTTAAGAGAGCCATGCAGTACAGCATATTACAAACATAAGTCCCATTATTGGAGTGTGTGTTCCCCATAGTATATGCTTAGGCCTTCCAAGCAAAAGCTTCCAAAAATTAGGACGGAGCAACTTGCAATGCCTCTTACAAGAGCCATGCAGTACAGCATATTACAAACATAAGTTCCATTATTGGGGAGTGGGTCTCCCATAGTATTTGCTTATGCCTTCCATGCAAAAGCTTCCAAAAATTATGAGGAAATGCAATGCCCGTTCGAAGAGTCGTGGAGGTCCCAGTAGCTTTACAAGACACATTTAATGCCCCTCAGAAGAGATGTGGAGGTCAGAGTGTTAAAACAAGACGGTTTTAATGCCCCTTACAAGAGCCATACAGTACAGCATCTTAAAAACATTATTCCCATTATTGGGGAGTGGGTCTCCCATAGTATTTGCTTATGCCTTCCAAGCAAAAGCTTCCAAAAATTAGGACGGAGCAACTTGCAATGCCTCTTAAAAGAGCCATGCAGTACAGCATATTACAAACATAAGTCCCATTATTGGGGAGTGGGTCTCCCATAGTATTTGCTTATGCCTTCAAAGCAAAAACTTCCAAAAATTATGAGGAAATGCAATGCCCTTTCGAAGAGTCGTGGTGGTCCCAGTATCTTAACAAGACGCTTTTAATGCCCCTCAGAAGAGACGTAGAGGTCAGAGTGGTATAAAAATATGGTTTTAATGCCACTTACAAGAGCCATACAGTACAGCATCTTAAAAACATTATTCCCACTATTTGGGAGTGGTTCTCCCATAGTATTTGCTTATGCCTTCCAAGCAAAAGCTTCCAAAAATTAGGAAGGAGCAACTTGCAATGCCCCTTACAAGAGCCATGCAGTAAAGCATATTACAAACATAAGTCCCAACATTGGGGAGTGGGTCTCCCATAGTATTTGCTTATGCCTTCCAAGCAAAAGCTTCCAAAAATTATGAGGAAATGCAATGCCTGTTCGAAGAGTCGTTGAGGTCCCAGTAGCTTAACAAGACGCTTTTAATGCCCCTCAGAAGAGACGTGGAGGTCAGAGTGGTATGACAAGATGGTTTTAATGCCCCTTACAAGAGCCATGCAGTACAGCATCTTAAAAACATTATTCCCATTATTGGGGAGTGGGTCTCCCATAGTATTTGCGTATGCCTTCCAAGCAAAAGCTTACAAAAATTAGGACGGAGCAACTTGCAATGAACTCTTACAAGAGCCATGCAGTACAGCATATTACAAACATTAGTCCCAATATTGGGGAGTGGGTCTCCCATAGTATTTTCTTATGCCTTCCATGCAAAAGCTTCCAAAAATTATGAGGAAATGCAATGCCCATTCGAAGAGTTGTGGAGGTCCCAGTAGCTTAACAAGATGCTTTTAATGCCCCTCAGAAGAGACGTGGAGGTCAGAGAGGTATAACAAGACGCTTTTAATGCCCCTCAGAAGAGACGTGGAAGTCAGAGTGGTATAAAAAGACGCTTTTAATGCCCCTCAGAAGAGACGTGGAGGTCAGAGTCGTATAACAAGACACTTTTATTGCCTTTTGAAAGAATGATGGAGGTCCCAGTAGCTTAATAAGACGCTTTTAATGCCCCTCGGAAAAGTGGTGGATGTCCCAGTAGCATAACAAGACGCTTTTAATGCCCCTCAGAAGAGACGTGGAGGTCAGAGTGATATAACAAG
This sequence comes from Phyllobates terribilis, assembly GCF_046119375.1. NCBI lineage: Eukaryota > Metazoa > Chordata > Amphibia > Anura > Dendrobatidae > Phyllobates > Phyllobates terribilis. Next base: position 293,457,255 of record NW_027362769.1, read on the forward strand.
ATGCTTTTAATGCCCCTCAGAAGAGATGTGGAGGTCAGAGTGGTATAACAACATGCTTTTAATGCCCCTTGGAAGAGCCATACAGTACAGCATCTTAAAAATTTTATTCCCATTATTGGGGAGTGGGTCTCCCACAGTCTTTGCTTAAGCCTTCCAAGCAAAAGCTGACAAAAAACAGGATGGAGGAACTTTCAATAATGGCAACACGGACCACTGTCACCCTGGTGGTATAGTGGTGGTGGAGGCTGAGGATAAGGAGAAGAGCATAAAACAGCGGAAATGAGGAAGCATATACGCATGTGTGGGTGTGAAGCGGTGCATGTGAATACACCTCCCGAAATAACACAGTGGATTTGACTTTATGTTACTCTGCTGTCATTTGGAGGTGGTGATGAGAAGTTTGGACCAATCCAGCCCTTGTTCATTTTGATAAGGGTCAGCTTGTCAGCATTGTCAGTTGACAGGTGAGTGCGCTTATCAGTTCTAATTAGTGTTGAGCCACCCCCGTAGTGTTCGAGTGTTCACCGAACTGTTCATCGAACAGTTCATCGAACACCGTTAAAACCAATGGCAGGCAAACAAAAACACATAGAAACACATAGAAAACACATAAAAAACACTTCAAAGGTGTCCAAAAGCTGACAAACTGCTCAGAAGACACAACTAACACATGAAAAAGTGACAAGTACATATAGTCATGCGAAAAGAAAAGAAGAGGAGGAGTAAAAGGAGGGGGAGACACAGATATAGGCATGTCATGCCCTTCTAAAACCAAAAAAGTGCGAAGCCGACACGGCCAGTCCATTCCTGCCCGTGCGACCTCCGTGTCGCCGGGTTTGTGCCAGAGCCGCGGTGGACCCTGACGGCCAGCCCCCCTCTCCCAATACTGGTGCCTGTCCGCTGGTGGGTCGAGCGAGCCCCCCTGCTGTGGAGGCAGGTCTAATCTTTTTAATTTAAATTGTCTCTCTAATTTGAAGGAGTACACTTTAAATCCTTTTACAAGGATCTATTGAAGTGCAAGTCTCATTACAGCAGCCGCGGTAATTCCAGCTCCAGTAGCATCCACTAAAGCTGCTGCAGTTAAAAAGCTTTTATAAGGATCGAGCTTGGAGGTCCACCGCAAGGCGTCCTACCGCCAGTCCCAGCGCCTGTGCTTTGGGGTGCCTCCTGATGCTCTTCACTGAGTGTCCCGGGGGCCAGAATCATTACCTTTGAAAAAATTAAGTGTCCAAACTACAGATGGTGTAGCTTGCTTAACAGCTGGGATAATCCGCTGACTAGCAGACACTGCTACTAGGCACAAAGTATTTCCTGGGCTAGATGCAGATAAAAATTTGTAATTAGATACTCTCGTTGGATGCTGAGAAAGCATTCCATTGAGTCTCCTGGCACACCATATATTATTCTCTTAAAAAGCTTGAGGTAGGGGTCTAGGGGACTCTTTTATAGGCAAAATCACGGCCCTGTATCGCAATACGTCACCTAGGCTGAAGATAAATGGAACATTTTCATCACCTTTCATAATCACCAATGGGACAAGGCAGGGATGTCCTCTGTCCCCTCTCTTATACATCCTAGTGATGGAGCACCTGCTCTCATCAATTCGCCATAACCCCAATATTAGGTGGATTGAGGTGGGAGGCACCGAGTACAAGTGCTGTGCATTTGCTGATGATGTCCTAGTATATATCACTCAATCACATATATCCATCCCTGCTGTTATGGCTGAAATAGATCACTTTGTTACATGGTCAAATTTTAAAATCAATGCAGCGGAGTCTGAGGCCCTCGATGTCTCCCTCCCCAAATCCATACAGGATTCCATCCAGTCCAACTTTCCCTTTGCCTGGCCATCACAGGGTATCAAATTCTTAGGAATTCATATTCATAGAGACCTCTCCCGTCTGTTACCTTAATTTTGGGCCCTTTATTGAACAACTCCATACAGACCATGGTTGGCAACTTAGAACTGTAAGATTCACTACGTGAGCCACTGGTGTTTTGTGGAAAAGCACATGTACACTGTGTTCCAAATTATTATGAAAAAAGTGTTTAGGAGTGATAAGGTAAGAATTTTTTTGTTTGTCAGTTAAACTCATTGATGGTGATGTGTCAGGGCTCTTTATATCACTGTAAGCAATTGCAGACACCTGTGCTAATTAGTTTGGCAGGTGTGTCCAATGAAAGGCAAGACTACTTAAGAAGACTGTCCCACATTATTAAGCAGCCTACATTTTCTGCCAAAATGGGAAAGAAAAAGGATGTGTCGGCTGCTGAGAAGCAACAAATTGTGGAGTGTTTAGGTCAAGGCATGACTACGATCAACATTGCCAAGACACTTCATCCTGATCATCGCACAATCAAGAAGTATGTAGCTGATTCACAGTACACACGTGTGCGTGCTGATAAGGGAAAATTGAGGACTCTTTCCTACAGGCAATTACGTCAGGTTAAAAGAGCAGCGGCAAAAAAGCCTTGTCATAGCAGCAGACAAGTTTTTAAAGCTGCTGGTGCCTCCAACGTCCCCCAAACAACAAGATGCAGGGTCCTTCAGAGGTTTGCAGCTGTGCGTAAGCCATCCTGTTGACCTCCTCTATCCACTGTACACAAGCAGAAACGGCTCCAGTGGGCCAAACAATACATGAAGACTGACTTCAAAACTGTTTTGTTCACCGATGAGTGCCGTGCAACGCTCGATGGTCCAGATGGATGGAGTGGAGGATGGCTGGTTGATGGACACCCCATGCAAACACGGCTACGGCGCCAACAAGGAGGAGGTGGAGTAATGTTTTGGGCTGGAATCATGGGGAGAGAGATTGTCGGCCCCTTTAGGATCCCTGAAGGGGTAAAGATGAACTCCATAATGTATGTGGAGTTTCTCAAACAGCACTTACTGCCATGGTTCAAGAAGTAGAACCGTGTATTCCGCAGCAAGATCATTTTCATGCATGATAATGCACCGTCTCATGCTGCACATAACACATCTGCATCTCTGGCTGATATGGGCATAAAAGGGGACAAACTTATGGTGTGACCCCCATGCTCCCCTCACCTCAACCCCATTGAGAACCTCTGGAGCATCATCAAAAGGAGTGTCTATGATGGTGGGAGGCAGTTCACATCTAAGCAACAGCTCTGGGAGGGTATTCTGTCCTCATGCAAAACAATTGAAGCAGAAACCATCCAAAACCTGACAAATTCAATGGACGAGAGAGTTCAGTAGCTCCTTTCGAACAAGGGGTCCTATGTGCAAATGTAACATCACCTAGAATAAAGTTTTGAGTTGAAAACTGTTTGATTTCAGTTTCTAATAACCTGCTAATGCTTATAATATCAAAAATGACCATTTTTTTGTTCTTTATTAAAATGAAAAGGTTGATCGAAGAGTGTGGGGGATCTAGGAGTGTGGCAACCCAGTAGTCAGGATTATTTCAAATTCTGACAATCTGAGGGTCATGTTGCAGGTAATGCAGCAAGAAGGCACTCATGTGTCTTGCTCTTCAAGGAGTCCCAAAATTATTTTCCAGGCTAGATGCAGCTAAAAATTATTATTAATTTGAAAGCAGGTGGAGCTTAGTATAGATGGCCTATTTGAATCAGTACTGCAAACTGCTACAAGGCCCAAATTATATTCCAGCCAAGATACAGATAAACATGATTAGTAATTTTAAATCTGGTGGAGTTTAGTATAGATGGCCAAATAGAATCAGTACTGCACACTGCTACAAGGCCCAAATTATTTTCCAGCCAAGATACAGTTAAACATGATCAGTAACGCTGGCTGCGGGTCATGACAAGATCTCCAAGGCGTAAGTGGCGAGCTCTGGCCATTTATCCAGATGGGAAGCCCAAAAAGAGCAAGGGTCCAGTGACACAGTCATGGCTTCAATGTTTACTTGGAGATACTACTGTACCATCGTCTCTAGGCGTTGACTATGTGTCAGACTTCTTGTCTCCTGTGGCCTTGCAAAGGATGGGCTAAAAAAGTGGTGAAATGATTCCGCAAAATTGATGTTACCAGCAGATACTGTGTTTCTGTTACGTCTTGAGTGCTGAACACTCGACGGTCCCACGGTTGGCAAGTTGGAACTGTGGGATTCACTACGTGCACCACTGGTGTTTTGTGGAAAAGCACATGTAAGATTCTGCAACAGTCTCTGCTGATACTCCTGCATGCGTGCATCCCTTTCTATGGCAGGAATAATTTATGCAAATTTACTTTTGTACCGGGGATCTAACAGTGTGGCAACCCAGTAGTCAGGAATATTTCTAATTCTCACAATTTGAGGGTCATGTTGCAGGTAGTGCAGCAAGAAGGCACTCATGTGTCTTGCGCATCCAGGAGCACCAAGTCCCTGTTGTGTTGGTGGCAAGATAACAATCATGCTTCCTTCCTCTGCCCTCTCCCCCCAACCTCGCACAACAGAAATGTGATCAAGGTCTCCCTCATCTGATGAGTCTTCCATCAGTTCGTCCTCCACTTTTTCCTGGGCTACTGCATCTTCCTCACTAGTTTGGCTGCTACCATGCGCCCTGGTAAAACCTTCTCCCCCACCCTCACATGCCTGCCGCCTTGTTGCTGCCGACTGTCTGGATCTTGCAGATGTTAGCCCTTCCGCATACAACTCCTCCTCCTCTACTTCCTCCACCTCCTCTTGTGCCACCACCTGACTCCGAATTCTGTTTAACATGTGCTCCAGCATGTAAATCACCAGAATAGTCATGCTGATAATGGCATCGTCAGCACTAAACATCTTAGTCGCCATTTCAAAACTGTGCAGAAGGGTGCATAGGTCCCTGATCTGAGACCACTCCTCCAGCGTGATTTGTACCACCTCTGGATCTCGTTGGCCCAGGCTATACGTCAGAACGTATTGCACCAGAGCTTGTCGGTGCTGCCACAGTCGCTGCAACATGTGCAGAGTTGAATTCCACCGGGTAGGCACATCTCATTTTAGCCGGTGAAGTGGCAGGCCCAACGACTTCTGTAAAGATGTAAGTCACTGAGCTGCGGCATGCGAACGGCGGAAGTGAGGACACAGCGACCGTGCCCTCTGGAGAAGGCCATCTAGTCCGGGATAGTGGGCTTAAAATTGCTGGACAGCAAGGTTCAACACGTGAGCCATACAAGGCACGTGTGTGACATTGCCCCGGCCAAGGGCCGCACCCAGGTTTGCAGCATTCTCGCACACGGACTTCCCTGGTTTCAGGTCCAGTGGAGACAACCATTCATGAAATTGGTTCACCAGAGCTGACCACAACTCCTCAGCTGTGTGACTCACATTTCCCAGACATTTCAAAGTAAAAACCGCCTGATGACGTTGAGCCCTGCTGCCAGCATAGTAAGGAGGTGTGCAGGATCCCTTCTGCGCAGTTAGAAAGCTTGTGGCATGACCAGACAGGCTTTGGGTGCAGGTGGAGGACCGAGAGGAGGTTGAGGAGGCAGAAGCAGTGGTGGAACTTTGAGATAAAGAGGATTGACGCACAACTCGTGGGGACCGCAAGACTTGTACAGCAGTCCCTTGTCCTGCTGTCACCATAGTTACCCAGTGCCCAGTCATGTAACGCCCCTGTCCATGCCTACTCGTCCAAGAGTCTGTGGTGAAATGCACCCTGTCACACACAGAGTTTCTCTAAGAAGCAGTGATGTTGTGTGCGACATGCTGGTGGAGAGCAGGCACACCTTTCTTTGAGAAGTAGTGCCGACTGGGCATCTGGTACTGGGGCACTGCGACGGACATAAGGTCTCGAAAAACCTCTGTGTCCACCAGGCGGAAAGGCAGCATTTCTGTAGCCAAGAGCTTGCAGATGGTGAAATTCAATCTCCCAGCTTTCTCATGGCTAGGAGGAAATGGTCTTTTACTTGTCCACATCTGAGGGACCGAGGGCTGGATGTTGTGCTTAGACGGGGTTGATAAGAGTGTCCCCGGCAAACTGCCGGTCTGTGAGGAAGATGCTGGCGGACATGTTAGGTTGCCTTGATCCAAATGTGGTGCTATCGATGTCGGACAGCGCTCAACACCAGCTGGTGTTACCACCTCCAAAGAAAATGATGACCGCCAATCACGCTGGCTGTTGCGGGTAAAGAGGTGGCTCGTCTGCCTCCCAAAACAGGTGTGACTGCTGTCCCCCCAGTCACAGAGGATGAAGAGGCCGCGGATGCACAAGATGGGGCAGACGGTGGTTGGCCCGGCCCGCTAGGCCGCATTGTAGCACAGTGAACTTCCCACTGCAACTTATGCTTCATGTCCATGTGCCGGTTCATGCATGAAGTACTCAAACTATGTATTTTTTGGCCTCTACTTAGCTTTTGCTGACAAATGTTTCAGATAACACGAGTTGGGTCATCTTTATCGATCTGAAAAAATGCCCAGGCTATGCAAGGCTTAGCACCCATGCGACCTGAAGAGCCACCACGACTTGTGGTGAGAGGCAGAGTTGTGTTTGAGGATGCAGTTGTTGACGTGTTTCCAGTACTACGTCTCTGTCCAGGAAGGCGCAACCTGACCTCGTCGTCACTAGCATTCTCCTCCACCTCCTCTGCTGACCTCCTCTCTTGGCTGACTGTGGGCTGACAGCAAGTGGGATCTCCAACCTCATCATCATCACCCTGTGTGTTATCACACCCGTCATCCTCAGAGCCAACCTGTTAATGCCCTGACCAAAAACTAAAGTTGTCGCTCCAATCAGGTATTTGAGTCTCATCATCGTCTTCCTCATTGTCTCCACCAACAGGAGTTACAGTTTGGGAATGAGGGTCTACATTATGGTCAGAACCTTCTGCATCTGGTCCTGGATCCGACTCATAAAGATTCTGGGCATCAGTGCAGATCATTTCCTCGTCTGGATTCACAGAAGCGCTGGAGCCGACCTCTGATTCCCAGGCTATAGTATGAGTAAACAGCTCTGCAGACTCAACCATCTGTTCTACCTCATACTCAGACGAGCAGCTGGAGATTTGGGAGCTGTGAGGAAGCAAGTGCGAATTGGGTGACACCTCTGAGGACTGTAGTATTCGTGATGTTGAAGTTGATGTGGAGGAGAGCCCACTTGAAGGAGCACTTGATATCCGTTGAAGCACCTGCTGTTTTTGTGCCTCATCTGGAATTTGTAGCGATTGGCGTGGCCGTAAGAAAGGAATCTTATCACATTGTCCGCTAAAAGAAGTAGACATTTTAGTTTGGCTGTAAGATGGTCTTTCTTCTGCAGATGTTACTGTTGCTTTAACACCTACCCCACGGACACAACCTTTTTTCCCCTTCCCAACACGCCTATTCCCCTTTCCACCAGCAGCAGGCCTTTTTCCACTCATTTTGGTGGTTAACTAACTCACATCTCTGGAGTTGTTTGCAAAAAAAAACAATGGATGGGAACCGAGCAGAGCTGAGTGGCCAAACTGTGGTATTAGGCCAAAACTATTGGCTGGGTTAGATGCAGAAAAAAATTATATTCAATTTGCAACCTGATGGAGGTCAATATAGATGGACTAATAGACCAAGTCCCACACACTGCTAGAAGCCAAAATATTTTTTCAGAGCTAGATGCAGATAAAAAATATTTTTAATTTGCAACCTGATGGAGGTCAGTATAGATGTACTAATAGACCTAGTCCCACACACTGCTAGAAGCCCAAATATTTTTTCAGAGCTAGATGCAGATAAAAATTATTTTTAATTTGCAACCTGATGGAGGTCAGTATAGATGGACTAATAGAACAAGTCCCACACACTGCTAGAAGCCCAAATATTTTTTCAGAGCTAGATGCAGAAATAAATTATATTCAATTTGCAACCTGGTGGAGGTCAGTATAGATGGACTAATAGAACAAGTCCCACACACTGCTAGAAGCCCAAATATTTTTTCAGAGCTAGATGCAGATAAAAATTATTTTTATTTGCAACCAGATGGAGGTCAGTATAGATGGACTAATAGACCAAGTCCAACACACTGCTAGAAGCCCAAATATTTTTTCAGAGCTAGATGCAGAAAAAAATTATATTCAATTTGTAACCTGATGGAGGTCAGTATAGATGGACTAATAGACCAAGTCCCACACACTGCTAGAAGCCCAAATATTTTTTCAGAGCTAGATGCAGATAAAAATTATTTTTAATTTGCAACCTGATGGAGGTCAGTATAGATGGACTAATAGACCAAGTCCCACACACTGCTAGAAGCCCAAATAATTTTTCAGAGCTTGATTCAGATAAAAATTATTTTTAATTTGCAACCTGATGGAGGTCAGTATAGAAGGACTAATAGACCAAGTCCCACACACTGCTAGAAACCAAAATATTTTTTCAGAGCTAGATGCAAATAAAAATTATTTTTAATTTGCAACCAGATGGAGGTCAGCATAGATGGACTAATAGACCAAGTCCCACACACTGCTAGAAGCCAAAATATTTTTTCAGAGCTAGATGTAGATAAAAATTATTTTTAATTTGCAACCTGATGGAGGTCAGTATAAATGGACTAATAGACCAAGTCCCACCCACTGCTAGAAGCCCAAATATTTTTTCAGAGCTAGATGCAGAAAAAAATTATATTCAATTTGCAACCTGGTGCAGGTCAGTATAGATGGACTAATAGAACAAGTCCCACACACTGCTAGAAGCCCAAATATTTTTTCAGAGCTAGATGCAGAAAAAAATGATATTCAATTTGCAACCTTATGGAGGTCAGTATAGATGGACTAATAGAATAATGCTATGCCTAAAAGGTTTTACTTCACTAGGTGCAGTAAAAAAATTGGTATTCTATACACAGGTGGTGTAGCTTGCAACACAGATAGGCTACTCCACTGACTAACACACTTTGCAATAGGCCAAAAAGGATTAGCTCTGCTAGATTTAGCCAAATGCTGTTGAAAAAACTTGCACAGCACTGGCACAGACCTGCCTGGCAAAAACTGATAGGAACTGATGTAACTTAGTCCTGAAAAGGACTGCAATTACAATTAGTCTTTACTCCCAACCTATCTATTTATGAGCACAGCCCTGCCTGATAAAAGTCGTAGGAAATGCTGTAACCTAGTCCTTAAAAGGACTGCAATCACAACTATTCCCTACTCCCAAGCTATCTGTAGATTTGTGCGAAAATTGGCTTGAAATTAACAAGGTATAGCGCACACAGCAACAGCGGTGCCGTCTAACGCGCAGCTGCAGCAGTGAGAAAATGGTGGCGACAGGGAAAATGACTGGGTCTTATAGGGCAAAGACATGTGACATACACTGCCAATGACACATGCCCTTGCATGTGTGAAAAAAAGCACTTCGCTCCGTGTGTGCGCTGCTGATAGGCTGACAGATTGCACCTCCCCACTGTAAATGCGGGAAAGAGAAAAAAAATGGAGATGTTCATTATTCCTGCAGATATCCATCCCCTGCCCCTCCCCCCGCCCCGCTGTACACTCAAACTGCGTATTAACATTAATTTTCATCATTACTGAGAAAAAATCCAGTTATGATTTTGGTGCACGAACAGTTATCGAACATAACCTCGAACAGCCAAATTTTTTTCAAATCGTTCGTGCTCGCCGAACGGCTCGAACACCGCCCAAAGCAGCTCGGATTTGAAATTGGCGAACAGTTCGAGTCGAACAACGCTCATCTCTAGTGAAGAGGTATTTGGGAATCCTGCAGAAAATACCTGTGTGAATTGCTGAGAGTTGTTGAATTGTGAACTGCTGAGTGCTGTTCTACCTGTTTAGTTTCATTCTGCTTTTTAAAAATTATTTTCTCTCTACAGTTTTACAGTCTCTTATTTTACTACCTGTGTATTTAAGGGTTAACTACATTGCACTTAAATCCTGAGGTGTAGCTATACTCACAAGGAGTTAATTAAGGGTGAGGGGTCATAATTAATGGTTTATAAGGGGCAGCGGGTTGGGGCATCCAGTCCTTTGGAAGTGCATTGAGCTGTAGGTTGGATTGCTGCTAAAAGGGAAAAAAAAAAAAAACTCTTTAAATCTTCTTCCTTAGCGAGTGTGAACGAGCGGAGTGTGACTGGAGCGTAAATGCAAACGGAAGTAAGCATGTGACTTGTTTTTCAGTGACTTGAATTCAGGGAGTTTGTAAGGGAGGAATCTGGACTGAATTGTTCTCTGTATTTTATTATTTCTTTTCATTTCTTTTAACTTAACATTTCTGTCTAGTGCAATCCCCATTAAAAAATGAGCTCCATTATTGACAATGCTATCCAGTGTACATCTTGCCACATGTATGCAATCCTTGAACAGGCGGTCATGGGTGCATACTGCTTTGCGAGATGTGTGCACATTGCGAGTTTGGAAGCACAGGTTCTGGATCTAAATGAGCAGCTGGCAACACTGAGATCCATTGACAATATGGAAAGGAGTCTGCTGCTCACTGAGCAGCTGCTCACTGGCATAGATGTGGGGGAGCGTGGTGGTAGGGAGCTGCAGGACAGTGAGGCAGCTAGCTGGGTGACAGAAGGGGGGTAGAGGGAAGAGTGCCAGGGAGGCTAGTCCTGATCTGGCACACCCCAAAAAGTTTGCAAAGTTGGCAGATGAGAGGGGTGTCAGTACATGGGTAGCACTGCTGCAGCAAGGCATGTCCTCTGAAAGCCGGAGGAGTGTCAGCTCCAGTAAGGGGGGAAATAGGAGAGCAGGGCAGGCCAGTCAGGTGCTGGAAGTAGGGGACTCAATTATTAGGGGAAGAGATAGGGCAATCTGTCACAAAGACAGGGATCGGCGAACAGTGTGCTGCCTACCTGGCGCTCGAGTCTGGCACATTGCTGATCGGGTTGACAGATTACTGGGAGGGGCTGGTGAGGACCCAGTGGTCATGGTGCACATTGGCACAAATGACAAAGTTAGAGGTAGGTGGAAGGTCCTTAAAGATGATTTCAGGGAATTAGGCTGCAAGCTTAAAGCAAGGACCTCCAAGGTGGTATTCTCTGAAATACTACCTGTACAACGTACCACACCAGAGAGGCAACGGGAGATTAGGGAGATAAATAAGTGGCTCAGGAACTGGTGTAGGAAGGAGGGGTTTGGGTTCCTGGAGAACTGGGCTGACTTCTCAGTTGGCTACAGATTCTAAGCTAGGGACGGGCTGCATCTCAATAGGGAGGGTGCAGCTATGCTGGGGGAGAAAATGGCTAGAAGGTTGGAGGCGTGTTTAACCTAGGGATTGGGGGGGGGTATTCATTTTATGGGTGGGGAAGATAGTGCAGATAGTGACCTTGGCACATATAAATAAATTGCGGGTGGGGTTAGAACAATCAATATAGTAAGAAGGAATAGAGGTGCAGAGAGATACATAAAATTCATGTACACAAATGCCAGAAGCCTCACCAACAAAATGGAGGACTTAGAATTAATTTTGTTGGAAAATAATTATGACATGGTGGGAATATCTGAGACATGGCTGGACGAGAGCCATGACAGGCAGTTAATTTATAGGGCTATAGTCTGTTCACAAATGACCGTACAAACAAGCGAGGGGGGGTGTTTATATGTAAAATCATCCTTAAAACCCATCTTGCATGAGAATATATGTGAATCTAATGAAAATGTAGAGTCCCTGTCGGTGGAGATAAGGGGAGGGGGAAAAAATAATAAATTACTGATAGGGGTTTGATATAAGTCTCCAAAAATAATGGAAGCAGCTGAGAATATCCTCATAAAGCAAATAGATGAAGCAGCGACTCGAGGAGAAGTCAATATTATGGGGGACTTTAACTACATTGGGGAACAGAAACCTGTAGTTCAAGCAAAGGTAATAGGTTTTTGACAACCATGAGAGACAATTACCTTTCACAACTGGTTCAGGACCCAACAAGAAGGGAGGCACTACTAGACCTAATATTAACCAACAGGCCAGACTGCATATCAAATATATGAATTGGGGGTCACTTGAGTAAGAGTGATCACAAAATAATAAGCTTTCATACATCCTTTAATAAGATGTGTAGTAGAGGGGTTACAAGGACACTAAACTTCTAGAAGGAAAATTTCCAATGATTGAGAGATGATCTTAGTGTAATAAACTGGGATGATATCCTGAGAAATAAAACTACACAAAGCAAATGGGAGACATTTATTAGCATCCTGAATAGGACCTGTGCACAATATATACTGTACCCTCTGGGAATAAACATGCTAGAAATAGGAGGAAACCACTAAATAGAGCTGTAAGGGGCGCAATAAGTGACAAAAATAAAGCATTTAGATAACTAAAGCAAGTGGGTAGTGATAAGGCATTAAATAAATACAGAAAATTAAATAAATTCTGTAAAAACCAAATCAAGGCAGCAAAGATTGAGACAGAGAGACTGATTGCCAGAGAAAGTAAAAATAATCCCAAAATATTCTTTAAGTACATAAATAGTAAGAAACTAAAAAATGATAGTGTTGGCCCCCTTAAAAATAGTCTGGGTGAAATGGTGGATGAGGATGAGGAAAAAGCCAATATGCTAAATGATTTTTTTTCAACCGTATTTACACAAGAAAATTGCATGACAGAAAACATGATTAGTGATGACAAAAATTCTCCATTAAATGTCACTTGCTTAACCCAGCGGGAAGTACGGCGGCGTCTAAAAATCACTAAAGTTGACAAATCCCCGGGCCCGGATGGGATACACCCGCGAGTACTGCAGGAATTAAGTAACGTCATAGATAGACAATTATTTTTAATCTTTACAGATTCCATAATAACAGGGTCTGTACCACAGGACTGGCGTATAGCAAATGTGGTGTCAATATTCAAAAAGGGGACAAAAAACGAACTTGGAAATTATAGGCCAGTAAGCTTAACCTCTACTGTGGGTAACATCCTGGAGGGTTTCCTAAGAGATGCTATACTAGAGTATCTGAAGAAGAATAGCCTCATGACCCAATAATATAATATACCATGGTATAACACCCCTGTAAGGTATAGTATATAGCAAACAATATGCAAGACAACCTATATAGGTCTGTCAGCTGTATGCAATAAATGTAGGACTGATCGCTATATGGCACATGAACATATATATATATATTTACAAATGTACATACCACTCAAATGGGTCAGACGCAATCACAGGGGTGTTAGCAAGCAGCTGGGGTTACACAGGAGGCACGCACTGCCCCGATGTGTGTTTCGGTTGCCCTTCATCACGTCCCCTGACGATATTATATTATGATTATGGCATACCATGTAATAATTATTTATCTATGCTGCTTGTGGTTGCACGGTGACGTGACCTTTGGTTCGAACCATATGCACTTTGCACTTTGGTCCCCCATTTATCTATGTAATTTTATAAATAAATAAAGGTTATATATTTGATTAATATTGTGGCCTACTATTGTTATTTTTGGTGCTTTATCTGTTGTCTCAACTATGATTGGCCCTATAATAGTCCTCTATTTGTGGTAGTTTTAGATACATTTACTCAGTTATATTTTGATGTAATTTTGACTGAACTACTGTTATTCCTATGAATCCTTTTTAATGCGCAATAACTGTATAGCAGAACAGCTCCTTTATAATGGGAAAATTTTGTTACTGAGGCCCACCTCTTTGTGTCTTGAAATCGGTATTTCGATTGGTGGATTCCACCTTTCCCACGCCCCCCCGCTCCATTGACAAGCATGGTGGAGGGGTATGTTTTCTCCTGTCAGATAACGGCTCCTTGACCCAAATCCCACTGCCACCCTCCATTACTCTCCCCTCTTTTGAGGTGCACTGTGTGCGCATCTACTCCCCCTCCAACTGGCCGTCATTTACCGCCCCCCAGGAACAACCACCACCTTCTAAGACCATTTCACCACCTGGCTACTTCATTTTCTTTCCGTTAACATCCCCACTATCATCATGGGCATCTTCAACATCCCTATCGACACTTCCCTCTTAGTTGCTTCTAATCTTCTTTCCCTTACTTCCTTCTTTGGCCTTACTCAATGGTCTTCCGCAGCCACTCACAAAGATGGCCACACACTGGATCTCATATTCACCTGCCTCTGTTCCTTATCTAACCACTCTAAGTCACCTCTCCCTCTTTCTGACCACAACCTACTTACATTCTCTACCCTCTCCTCTCCAGGGCCACAATCCCCACACCACAAGCTTGCACACCCTCGCAGAAATCTTAAACACCTTGACCTACACTCACTCTCTGAGTCCTTTCTCCCTCTTACAAACATTAGTTCCTTACATGATGCAGATGTTGCTGCCGCTACATACAACACACAACAGCTGCAGCTCTCAATTCAGTCGCCCTCCTCACACTTACCAAAGCTCGCACAATCAACAGGCACCCCTGGCACACCAGCCTAACCAAAGAACTGCGACAGGCCTTCAGGGTTGCTGAGCGTAGATGGAAAAGGTCTCACTCCAATGAGCACTTTAGTGCATACAAACAGTCCCTCACTACCTTCAAGTCCACACTCACTGCAGCAAAACAAACAAACTTCTCATCTCTCATATCCTCCCTGTCTCACAACCTTAAACAGCTATTCAACTCCTTGAATTCTCTCCTCCATCCCCCAGTGCCTCTTCCCTCTCCTCTTATCTCAGCCGAAGACTTTGCCTCATTCTTCAAGCATAAATTGACACCATCAGACAAAGCTTCTGCCTAAAGTCCCTACTCACACCAACTCAGTCCTTCTCCTCTAAAACCAGCTTCTCCACCAATATGGAAGATCAAATTTCCTCTTTACTCTCCAAATCACATCTCACCACCTTGAACTTGACCCAATCCCGTCCCAACTCATCCCCAACCTTACCACTATCCTCACCCGTAACCCACCTTTTCAACCTGTCACTAACAACTGGTGTCTTCCCCTCATACTTCAAACATGCCTCAATCACACCCATCTTAAAAAAGCCCTCCCTCTACCCATCTTCTTGGACTAGCTACCACCCCAAATCACTTTTCCTCTATGCCTCAAAACTACTTGAACAAAATATCCACTTTGAACTGTCCTCCCACCTCTCCTCCTGCTTTCTTTCAGACCAGCACCAATCTGGCTTCCGACCACACTATTCTACTGATACTGCCCTGACTAAAGTCACCAACGACCTACTAATCGCTAAATCCAAGCGACACTACTCTGTCCTCCTCCTCCTAGACAAGTCATCTGCCTTCGACACAGTGGACCATTTCCTCTTACTACAGACTCTCATCTCTTGGCAGCATGGACTTGGCCCTATCTTGGATCTCTTCATACCTAACAGGACATTCAGTGTCTCCCACTCACACACCACCTCCTC
This sequence comes from Phyllobates terribilis, assembly GCF_046119375.1. Classification (NCBI taxonomy): domain Eukaryota; kingdom Metazoa; phylum Chordata; class Amphibia; order Anura; family Dendrobatidae; genus Phyllobates; species Phyllobates terribilis. The sequence continues at coordinate 293,472,482 of NW_027362769.1, forward strand.
ATCTCACCATCTATCTGTCGGTGTCTGACAAGGCTCAGTTCTAGGACCCCTGCTCTTCTCCATCTACACCTTCGGCCTAGGACAGCTCATAGAGTCTCACGGCTTTCCGTATCACCTATATGCTGATGGCACACAGACATACCTCTCTGGACCTGACATCTCCTCCCTAATAACCCAAATCCCTCAATATCTGTCTGCTATTTCATCCTTCTTCTCTGCTAGATTTCTAAAACTTAACATGGATAAAACTGAATTCATCATCTTTCCACCAACTCATTCAACCCCACCAACTGACCTATCTATCAACGTCAATGGCTGTTCACTATAACTAGTCCCGCAAGCTCGCTACCTTGGGGTAACCCTGGACTCTGATCTCTCCTTAAAACCACATATTAAAAGCTCTTTCCACTTCCTGTCGACTCCAACTCAAAATATTTCCCGGATCCGCACATTCCTCAACCACGAATCTGCGAAAACCCTAGTGCATGCCCTCATCATCTCCCGCCTCAACTACTGCAACCGCCTACTCTGTGGCCTTCCTTCCATCACTCTTGAATCCCTCCAATCTATCCTAAACTCTGCTGTCCGACTAATCCACCGGTCCCTCTGCTATTCCCCGGCCTCTCCTCTGTGTCAATTCCGTCATTGGCTCCCCATTGCCCAGAGACTCCAGTTCAAAACCCTAACCATGGCATATAAAGCCATCCACAACCTGTCTCCTCCATATATCTGTCACCTAGTCTCCCGGTACATACCTGCATGCAACCCCAGATCCTCACAAGATCTCCTTCTCTACTCCCCTCTTATCTCCTCCTCCCACAATCGCAGACAAGATTCATCCCTCTACTCGGGAATTCTTTACCCCAACTTATCAGACTCTCGCCTACTGTGGAAACCTTCAAAAGGAACCTGAAGACCAACTTCTTTCGACAAGCCTACAACCTGCACTAACCCTCGCTCCACCATACTGCTGCACGACCAGCTCTACCCTCACCTATTGTATCCTAACCCATCCCTTGTAGACTGTGAGCCCTCACGGGCAGGGTCTTCTCCTCTCCTGTACCAGTCGCTGTCATATTTTTGTTCAAGATTATTGTAATTTTTTTTGCGATGCATACCCCTTTAACACATGTAAAGTGCCATGGAATAAATGATGCTAAAGTAATAATAGTAATTTGGTCCAGACTCACGACTACTGAGACTGGACCATGTGGAAGACAGGGTGGTGGTGGAAAATTGACTGGAAACATTATCTGCTATCCAGCCAACAACCTTTTCACACTTTTCTGGCTTCAATAGTGGTGTTCTGCGGCCCCCTAGAAATAGGGAAGGAAAGGTAGTTTGACATGATATGGGTGTTTGTTGTGCTACCTCAGCAGGCACAGTTTCATCTTGCCCACGGCCTCGGCCTCTGCATGCACCATCAGCATTATGTCCACTTTCCTGTCCCTTGCCATGAGCCATGCCCATTTTAAATGGAGTTTAATATTTGTCATGCTGCCAAAAATGTCTGTATTATTAGCACAGGATCATGTCTGATGACCACAGTTTTAGGGAGTGACCTGGGAGTCAGAAATGCTTCCAGGGGTCTTCCCCATGCTGTTCCCATGTCTCTTCAGCACTGTATGCATGTGTCTGATGATGTCTCACACACCAAATGGCCAGATAAGGTAGTAAAATGTTAAAATTACCTTTACCGGTGAATATATTTTTCACCTTTGAAAGTGAGGCAAAAATGCAAAAACACATCAAAAACGCTACGTGTGAACATAGCCAAAGGTGTGGAGGATCATTTTTGTGTTTGGTTATTTATTTTGCCTTATATACAAGTCATTACCCTAGAAAGGATGTTCCTTAACATTTTTCCCAGGAAAATCCACTTTGGTTTAGTTTTTGTATGTTTTATTGTGAGCCCGTAAAAGTGGCATAATACTCTGACAACATTGTTCACAGCAGGGACCTGGAAGTCAGAGATGATTCCAGGGGTCTTCCATATACTGTTCCCATGTCATTTTACCACTGTTTCCATCGATTTGGGCAATTTCTAGGCCCCCTGCAGACGTCCGGGGTGGCCACAGAAAAAGTTTCCCATAGACTTACATTAGGTTCGCTGCTCGGGTCAAGTACCCCAGCATTCCAATTTACTCGACCCGAGCAACGAGCACCTGAGCATTTTAGTGCTCGCTCATCACTACTTATTGTCAGTTTGTGGTTCAATAAAGTATTGCCACACTATATTACCCTCACCCTGTGCTGTCTGAGAAGCATTCTGCCCATGGGAAATGAGTGTGGGGGTTTAGTGGGATGAGCCCTGGTCCAAGAAGTCTTTCTAAAGACAGCTGGGCCAGCTGATGAGAGCAACCACTGATCCTCATGTCTCCACATTCATCCTCTGTCCCCTGCCAGATAACCACAATGTTGGAAATAAATTGAGTTTAAAAATGACCCTCTGCACATTTTGTTGTTCAAAATATTTTCATTGAAGTGGGCATAGAATTTGTGAAGAAAATCAACCTCTCCCACAACCCCAGGAAAAGATTTGCATATAAAGGCACAAATGCCGCCCTCGTGGAAGTGCCTTGGAGATTCAGGTATATCTGTACACATTGTTTGACAACTTGGCCCTTTCTATATCATATAGATGTATTGTTCTGTGCATTGTGGTCTGCAATTTGTGTTTGTTGTTTTTTCCTGAGTGTTATATACCTCAGTGTTGCATTCTTCTTTTTTAATGTTTTTTAATCATGTCTTTTGGTAAATAAAAAAAGTTTGCTACTTTTATTGGGCTTTTAAACTTACATTTCTGATTTTTTTAGTGCCACAAGACGCAATACTGCATACAATAAAAGTTCCATGGGTGTGAACACGCCCAATACTACTATAACGTCAAAAAACGGAAGAGGAGGAAACGAGGGGGCAGAAAACACAAAAGAACAAATATCGTACCCGCTGAGATACAAGAAGAAATACAATGCCCGCTAATCAACTTATCAAGTTATATATTGTCTGAATCCCAAATTTCTGTTTTATCTAAGGGACTGTCTTTTTCCCCTTCTAATGAATTCGACATATACAAAACCATGATGGATGTTAGTAAATTTGCAAGAGCACTGACTTTACATTGTCATTTTTTTGAAGAACCAACTGATTTAATGAGTATAGATCAGAACCAGGGACAATTTAATTTGGAGACTTCAGAAATACCAAAAATAGGGACTTATGAAGAACAAAAATCCCTTTTTGATTTACAATTATTACAGTCGGAGAATATACAGGACTGCACTAATTTGAATCATAAATATACCATCAAGAATCCTTACTACTATTCACTTCAATCAAGACCGGCTGTTCTAGATGACTTTCAGGAAGCTGTTGAAAGGGACTTGCATTCTCTAAAACAATCTCTAAAACATGAAGGGAGACTGGCTTCCAATTTGACTAAACTGGAAAGAGATGCTATCATGGATATTTAAAATAACAACGATCTTATAGTGAGACCAGCAGATAAAGGAGGAGCAGTGGTACTCCTAGATGGAGGCCTATATGAGAAAATGAATCTAGATATGTTACAGGATAGTAATACCTATGAAGCACTACCAAATGACCCTACATTTAAGGTTAAAAAAGAATTAGAAAATGTATTAGCCTATGGTATACAATTGGGAGTCATCAATGATAAATTAGCAGAGGATCTTTTGGTTAAATGTCCTATTACTCCCATATATCACTCCCTTCCTAAAATACATAAAGGTATTTTTCCCCCACCCTTCCGCCCAATAGTGGCAGGTATTGGTAGTTTAAATGAAAAACTCAGTATGTGGGTCGATATATTCCTACAACCTTTAGTCAAACAATTACCTGGTTACATTAAAGATACTAAACATCTTATAGCATCTCTCGATAATACTGAATGGGGGAATTCATCCCTTTGGCTTTCATGTGATGTCGTAGGGCTTTATCCATGTATACCACTCACATTAATGATCTCCATATTATCATACCATCTCCATACTTATAGCACTTATAGTGAAGATTTACAACGGTTTTTGGTGCTTTCAGTCGAATATTTACTCAGCCACAACTATTTTTCCTTTAATAAACAATTTTTTCTACAGACATGCGGAGCTTCAATGGGGGCGGGTTTCTCTCCCTCTATAGTCAATATTTTTATTGCCTTTTGGGAAAAAACAGTACATTTTCTCTGACTCTGGTCCTTTCTCCTCCCATATCAGGTGGTATGGTCGCTATATAGATGACCTGCTCCTGATATGGGATGGGACAAGGTCAGAGGCGAATGAATTTTTCAAATTCATTTCGGATAATTCTATGAATCTTAAATTCACCCATAATATACAATCCAATTCGATTGATTTTTTAGATATTACTTTGACTCTGACTGATCACACCATTACTGTCACACCCTATAGAAAAAGTTTATCAAGAAATTCTACCTTATTGGCTTCCTCTTGTCATAATAAAAAGACTATAATTAATATACCAGTAGGAGAGTTAATACGAACAAAAAGGAATACTAGTAACCCACGACAATATGAGGTTGAAGCAAAAAAGTTCTAGATAGACTATCAGCCAGACATTACCCCAAATGGACTTTAAGAAGAGCTTACAACATAGTTAGTAGAGATGAGCGGTGTTCGACTAGAACTGTTCGCCAATCTCAAATTCGAGCTGTTTTGGGCGGTGTTCGAGTTGTTCGACGAACCCGAACGATTTCCAAAAAATTCGGCTGTTCGAGGTTATGTTCGATAACTGTTCGTGCACCAAAAGCGTGTCCTGCATGTCTGGCGCTATTTAGAGCACCAATCATGCAGGGATTGTCTGCCACTCACTGTAATGCCACAGCCATGGTGGTTGTGGCATTACAGTGATTGCCCAAATCGATGGGAACAGTGCTCACAGTGAAACATGAAAAGCCGGCAATTCATCAGCGGCATACACCGGTACCCGACAATTTAGAACAGAAAGAATAGAGCTTCACACATAGATTAGATAGATAGAAACATGTCAGTCACATATATATGAAGTACAGTGACAGTGTTGCTTACTGTACTTGTCATTTAGTGTAAAGGATTTATCAAAAAAAATAATAGTGTTTTCATGCACCGTCTCTTTAAAAAAGCCGGCCGGCAATTCAGCAGCGGTACCCGACAATTTATAACAGACAGAATAGAGCTTCACACATAGATTAGAAAGATAGAAACATGTCAGTCACATATATATGAAGTACAGTGACAGTGTTGATTACTGTACTTGTCATTTAGTGTAAAGGATTTATTAAAAAAAATAATAGTGTTTTCATGCACCGTCTCTTTAAAAAAGCCGGCCGGCAATTCAGCATCTGTACCCAACAATTTAGAATAGAAGAAATAGAGAATCACACATAGATTAGGTAGATAGAAACATGTCAGTCACATATATATGAAGTACAGTGACAGTGTTGCTTACTGTACTTGTCATTTAGTGTAAAGGATTTATTAAAAAAAAATAATAGTGTTTTCATGCACTGTCTCTTTAAAAAAGCCGGCCGGCAATTCAGCATCTGTAGCCGACAATTTAGAATAGAAGGAATAGAGAATCACACATAGATTAGATAGATAGAAACATGTCAGTCACATATACATGAAGTACAGTGACAGTGTTGATTACTGTACTTGTCATTTAGTGTTAAAATAAAGGATTTATTTAAAAAAAAATTGGCGTGGGGTTCCCCTTAATTTTAGTCTCTAGCGAAGGTTAAGCAGACTGCTGGGGCAGATGTTTGAAGCCTGGGAAGGGGGTAATACCCACGGAGCCTCCCAGGCTACTAATATCAGCCCCCAGCGGAATACCTAGCCTTTACTAGCTATTAAAATGGGGGACCCCCCCAAAAAATGACGTGGGGTCCCCCCTATTTTAATAGCTAGAAAAGGCTAGGCAGACAGCTGGGGGCTGATATGAATAGCCCAGGAAGGGTGCCATGAATATTGGCCCCCTCCCAGGCTAGAAACACCAGCCGTCAGCCGCCCCAGAAATGGCGCATCCTTAGAATGCGCCAATTCTGGCACTTAGCCTCGCTCTTCCCACTGCCCTGTAGCGGTGGCAGTGGGGTAATAGGGTTGGGGTTGATGTCAGCTTATAATGCCAGCTGACATCAAGCCCAGGTTAGTAATGGAGAGGCGTCTATAAGACACCCCCATTACTAACCCCATAGTCAAAGTTAAAAGAAAACACAAACACCCAGAATAAAGTCCTTTAATTGAAATAAAGACACATTCCTTTATTGTTCTAAATTAAACCATACTTACCGTCACGCCCATTCCAGCTGAAGCCAACGATCTCCTGCAATAAAAGAAAAATAATAAAGCAACCTCATCCTTACCTTTCCATGGTTCCCACGACAGCTTCAGCTCTGCTACATCGAGATAACAGGCTGGACCGCAGCAGAACACCGCCATCCAGCCTGTCATCCCGCAGACACTGAGAAGCGCAGGCATGCTTGCGCTCTGCAGTGTCTGGCTGTGACGGCATCCAGATGAGCCGAGGTCATGTCCAATGAACTCAGCGCACCTCATGCACGTCACTGACAGCGTGGGAGAATTCTCCTGCACTCAGCACTTCAGCGTGAGAATTCTCCCACGCTGTCAGTGACGTACATGAGGTCAGCTGAGTTCATTGGACATGAATGAGCTCACCTCATGCACGTCACTGACAGCGTGGGAGAATTCTCACGCTGTAGCGCTGAGTGCAGGAGAATTTTCCCACGCTGTCAGTGACGTGCATGAGGTGAGCTGAGATCATTGGACATGAATGAGCTCACCTCATGCACGTCACTGACAGCGTGGGAAAATTCTCACGCTGTAGCGCTGAGTGCAGGAGAATTCTCCCACGCTGTCAGTGGCGTGCATGAGGTGAGCCGAGTTCATTGGACATGAACTTGTCTCATCTTTATGCCGTCACAGCCAGACACTGCAGAGCGCAAGCAAGCCTGCGCTTCTCAGTGTCCGCGGGATGACAGGCTGGATGGCAGCTTTCTGCTGCGGTCCAGCCTGTCATCTCGATGTAGCAGAGCTGAAGCTGTCGTGGGAACCATGGAAAGGTAAGGATGATGTTGGTTTATTATTTTACTTTTATTGCAGAAGACATTGGCTTCAGCTGGAATGGGCGTGATGGTAAGTATGGTTTAATTTAGAACAATAAAGAATTGTGTGTTTATTTCAATTAAAGGACTTTATTCTGGGTGTTTGTGTTTTTTTAAATACTTTACTAGAAATTCATGGTGGTCATGTCTAATATTGGCGTGACCCCATCAATTTCGGGCTTAGGGCCAGCTGATAATGCCAAGCTGGCCTTAACCCCTTTATTACCCAGTGAGCCACCGCACCAGGGCCCTGGATGAGTTGGGTACAGCATCAGAAGATGGCGCTTCTATGAACGCACCATTTTCTGGGGCGGCTGCGGACTGCAATTTGCAGCGGGTGGGGCCCAGAAAGCTTGGGCCTCCCTGCGCTGCGGATTCCAGCTCCCAGCTGCCTAGTTGTACCTGGCTGGGCACAAAAATAGGGCGAAGCCCCACGCATTTTTTTTTTAAATTATTTCATGAAATTCATGGAATATTTAAGAAAAAAAGGGCTTCCCTATATTGTTGTGTCCAACCAGGTACAAATAGGCAGCTGGTGGTTGGGGGCAGCCCGTCCCTGCCTGCTGTACCTGGCTGGACACAAATATAGGGCGAAGCCCCACGTCAATTTTTTTTTAATTATTTCATGAAATAATTTTTTTAAAAAAGGGCTTCCCTATATTGTTGTGTCTGGCCAGGTACAAATAGGCAGCTGGTGGTTGGGGGCAGCCCGTTCCTGCCTGCTGTACCTGACTGGACACAAATATAGGGCGAAGCCCCACGTCAATTTTTTTTAAATTATTTCAGGAAATTCATGAAATAATGAAAAAAAAATTGATGTGGGGCTTCGCCCTATATTTGTGTCCAGTCAGGTACAGCAGGCAGGAACGGGCTGCTCCCAACCACCAGCTGCCTATTTGTACCTAGCCGGACACAACAATATAGGGAAGCCCTTTTTTTCTTAATTATTCCATGAATTTCATGAATCTAAAAAAAAAATGCGTGGAGCTACGCCCTATTTTTGTGTCCAGCCAGGTACACCTAGGCAGCTGGGGGCTGGAATCTGCAGCGCAGGGAGGCCCAAGCTTTCTGGGCCCCACCCGCTGCAAATTGCAGTCCGCAGCCGCCCCGGAAAATGGCGCGTTCATAGAAGCGCCATCTTCTGGCGCTGTACCCAACTCATCCAGGGCCCTGGTGCGGTGGCTCACTGGGTAATAAAGGGGTTAAGGCCAGCTTGGCATTATCAGCTGGCCCTAAGCCCAAAATTCATGGGGTCACGCCAATATTAGACATGACCACCATGAATTTCTAGTAAAGTATTTAAAAATAACACAACACCCAGAAAAAAGTCCTTTAATTGAAATAAACACACAATTCTTTATTGTTCTAAATTAAACCATACTTACCATCACGCCCATTCTAGCTGAAGCCAACGATCTCCTGCAATAAAAGAAAAATAATAAAGCAACATCATCCTTACCTTTCCATGGCTCCCACGACAGCTTCAGCTCTGCTACATCGAGATGACAGGCTGGACCGCAGCAGAACGCTGCCATCCAGCCTGTCATCCCGCAGACACTGAGAAGCGCAGGCTTGCTTGCGCTACTCAGTGTCTGGCTGTGACGGCATCCAGATGCGCCGAGGTCATGTCCAATGAACTCGGCGCACCTCATGCACGTCACTGACAGCGTGGGAAAATTCTCACGCTGAAGCGCTGAGTGCAGGAGAATTTTCCCACGCTGTCAGTGACGTACATGAGGTGAGCCGAGTTCATTGTCGGCTCATCTGGATGCCGTCACAGTCAGACACTGAGGAGCGCAAGCATGCCTGCGCTTCTCAGTGTCCGCGGGATGACAGGCTGGATGGCAGCATTCTGCTGCGGTCCAGCCTGTCATCTCGATGTAGCAGAGCTGGAGCTGTCCTGGGAACCATGGAAAGGTAAGGATGAGGTTGCTTTATTATTTTTCTTTTATTGCAGGAGATCGTTGGCTTCAGCTGGAATGGGCGTGATGGTAAGTATGGTTTAATTTAGAACAATAAAGAATTGTGTCTTTATTTCAATTAAAGGACTTTATTCTGGGTGTTTGTGTTTTTTTTTAACTTTGACTATGGGGTTAGTAATGGGGGTGTCTTATAGACGCCTCTCCATTACTAACCTGGGCTTGATGTCAGCTGGCATTATAAGCTGACATCAACCCCAACCCTATTACCCCCTGCCACCGCACCAGGGCAGCGTGGAAGAGCGAGGCTAAGTGCCAGAATTGGCGCATCCTATGGATGCGCCATTTCTGAGGCGGCTGACGGCTGGTGTTTCTAGCCTGGGAGTGGGCCAATATTCATGGCTCCCTTCCTGGGCTATTAATATCAGCCCCCAGCTGTCTGCCTAGCCTTTGCTAGCTATTAAATTAGGGGGGACCCCACGTCATTTTTTTGGGGGGTGTCCTCCATTTTAATAGCTAGTAAAGGCTAGGTATTCAGCTGGGGGCTGATATTAGTAGCCTGGGAAGCTCCGTGGGTATTACCCCCTTCCCAGGCTTCAAACATCTGCCCCAGCCGTCTGCTTAACCTCCGCTAGAGACTAAAATTACGGGGAATCCCACGCCAATTTTTTTTAATAATAAATCCTTTATTTTAATACTAAATGACAAGTACAGTAACCAACACTATCACTGTACTTATTATATATGTGACTGACATGTTTCTATCTATCTAATCTATGTGTGAAGCTCTATTCTGTCTGTTATAAATTGTCGGGTACAGATGCTGAATTGCCGGCCGGCTTTCTTAAAGAGACGGTGCATGAAAACACTATTATTTTTTTTGATAAATCCTTTACACTAAATGACAATTACAGTAAGCAACACTGTCACTGTACTTCATATATATGTGACTGACATGTTTCTATCTATCTAATCTATGTGTGATTCTCTATTCCTTCTATTCTAAATTGTCGGGTACAGATGCTGAATTGCCGGCCGGCTTTCTTAAAGAGACGGTGCATGAAAACACTATTATTTTTTTTAATAAATCCTTTGCAGTAAATGACAAGTACAGTAATCAACACTGTCACTGTACTTCATATATATGTGACTGACATGTTTCTATCTATCTAATCTATGTGTGAAGCTCTATTCTGTCTGTTATAAATTGTCGGGTACCGCTGCTGAATTGCCGGCCGGCTTTTTTAAAGAGACGGTGCACGAAAACACTATTATATTTTTTAATAAATCCTTTACACTAAATGACAAGTACAGTAAGCAACACTGTCACTGTACTTCATATATATGTGACTGACATGTTTCTATCTATCTAATCTATGTGTGATGCTCTATTCCTTCATGTCTAAATTGTCGTGTACCGGTGTATGCCGCTGCTGAATTGCCGGCCGGCTTTTTTAAAGAAAGCGTCTTCTGAGCAGTTTGTCAGCTTTTGGACACCTTTGAAGGTGTTTTCTATGTGTTCCTATGTGTTTTTGTTTGCCTGCCATTGGTTTTAACGGTGTTCGACGGTGTTCTAAGGTGTTCGACGAACAGTTCGACGAACAGTTCCTCGAACATCCCGGTGTTCGACGAACCGAACCGAACCCGAACACTACGGGGGTGGCTCAACACTAATAGTTAGCTCCAAAAACAGGAGTGATATGATTGGACCTAAATTCAGTAATCACAATTCAGATGGTGTGAATGGATCCAACCAGGTCACCTTTGTCTCTCAGTATAGCCCCCAATTTTCTATGATCAAAAATATTATTAACCAATATCTTCCTATGCTTTCTACAGATCCCAAATTGAGAGAAGTACTACTAACACCAGTTAGGTTCACAGCTCATAAGGCACCCACTTTGGGTGATCTTTTATCCCCTAGTGTTTTTCTCAAACAAGATCCTTCTAATTCTAGTACCTGGCTACACACAACTGGTTTCTATAAATGTGGTCACTCCATTTGCACTTGCTGCAGACATGTTAAAAATGCAGCGACTTTTACATCTTTTTCTACCAATAAAAAATATAACATAAAAAATTGTATTAATTGTAACACTACTTATGTCATATATATTATTTCATGCAGTGCGTGCTGTCTCCAATACGTGGGATGTACGTGTACTCCCTTGAAAAAACGCATCAGACGGCATTTATCAGATGCACATAATAAATTAAGTATCAGGTGTTCTGCAGCATCAAGACATTTTTCGTTATGGAGATACTTCAACATTTATAGTAACGGGCATAGAAAAAGTGTTGAAACCTCATAGAGGGGGTGATCATAGGAGAAAACTCCTTAATAGAGAAAGTTGGTGGATTTATACTTTAAATATGCGTGTACCAGCAGGTTTAAATATCAGACATGATTTGATGTATCATTATGTGTGATTATTTATAGATTATTATGTTTATGTTCCTTTTTTTTTCTTCTCTTGGATTATTCACATTTATATGCATTGTTTCTATGCTATACGGTTTTAATATGGTATGTGTGTTTACATTTTTGATTAACCTAGCTTAGAACAGGTGCATAGCAGGACATGACATATAAATACCACTTCCTTGCTGTTTTTTTGCTATGCAATGATTAAGAACTTATAGTTCGAAACGCGTTTGCTGTTCTTCTCCAAGGTGGACTTTTAATATTTTTTGCATGACCCAATAAAATATGGATTTTAGAAGATTTGTTCAGCTGGATCTTCCTGGTTCCTCATTGTTCGTCTGGTAGCACTCCTTGCTCCGTGCTGTTGATCTTCTAGGTGGGTGAGCTGATTTTTCCCTTTCTTTTTCTGCCATACATTTCTTATAGGTTCTTTTGATGTTTGGGATTGCCCTTTATTGAGTCTAGCATTTACATAGGGGTTACATCTTACACATAGGGGTTACTCATTTTTCTGTACTTTGTTTACTACGTGAATGGCTAACGTGGATGTTAATGCTAGAAACCAGTTTTGGCTATTCTGCATTGATACATTTTTTTAAATGGATAAGTAGCACAGAGTAGAAAATTAGAAAGTAAGCATATTTTGGAAATTAAAAATACTATAAAATGTTTATTGAGAAACAGGTGGAATAAAGATTCATTAGAATGATATCTAGCTAATGGACTGATTCCAAGAGTACTACATGTGAAAATCATGCAGTCTTTTCCTGAAGAGGATGCTTTCTTTCAGAGTCTTGGTAAGTGTTTTGTAATGCCCAGAGCACTTAAAGCATCATTTATATATGAATGAAAACAGTAATTACTTGGGAATGCAGCAGCAGATACAATATATAAAAGTGTCAATGGATTTACATTTTAAAGACCTGCAATCCCATAAAATGAATTTTAGGGTGGCTGATCTTATTAATGCTTCATCAGGAAAAAATATGTAAATCAGCAATCACTTATCATTTCATTAGTGTGTTTTCCTGGTGTCAGTAAATAAACCATATTTTTTAATAAATAAAAGCTCTGGAAAATTCTAAAATTTTATCTTAAACATTGCAATTGCAACATGAAAAAAAATGGAAACAACATTTTTAAAGCATCTTGACTTTTTCAGTATTGAGTAAGCGCACTATGCTCAAAAATACATGCATTTACATGACTTGTTATCTATTAATGAGTAGAGATGAGCGAATGTTTCAATTCGGATTACGATTGTCGAATTTGCAATATTCTCCGATTTATTTGTCGAATATTTGCCGAACATTACTGAACGACATAGGATTCAATGGGGGCCAAAAACAAAAGCATATACAGCACCATCAAATGGGCCCAAAAGCTGCCAAAACACATCAAATTAGGGGCAGACACTAGGAAAGTGCCATCAATTGACCCAGAGTACAAGAACGATAATTATTATTTTTATTACAGTGACATTTATTCTGTGGCGCTTTACATATGAAAAGAGGCACTGACTGGTGCAAGAGGATAGAGGACCCTGCCTGTGAGGGCGCATAAACAATGCGTGAGGGTGAGGATACAATAGGTCAGGGTACAGATAGTCGCGCAACTGTATGCTGGAGCGAGGCTTACAGCAGATTGTATGCTTGTCAGAACAAGTGAGTCTTCAGCTTCATTTTCAAGGTTTCCAAGGTAGGCGAGAGTTTGATTTGTTGAGGTACAGAGTTGGGGTACAGTAGGGAAGATGCATGGGAAAAATCTGCTGAGAGCCTAAATGAAGGTAAGCTTCCAGGAGCTCACAACTGAGCAGATTAACCCCTGCACCATTTAATATGAAGGCAAAAGGCTTCTAATGAGTGGAGTGGTGGGAGGAATCAGACGCTGCAGTCTTCTGGCTCCTCTGTGTCACGGTAAATCAGTGACATCTTGCAAGATTCAACACAATGTTCACAAGGTAGACAGCAGTGGTGGTCGGTCTCCCAGACAACGAGCTAACTCCTTTATAATGATAGAGGCCACCATCTCCTTAGCTTGCTGCTGGTATTTTTCTGTGAGAATAAGCTTGTCTCCAACCAGCCTGGAATATTTCCAGTGAATTATGTCACGCCATGGTATTAGCAGTGCACCCAGTACCAGAAGCGAAGCCAATCACAATTTCCTTCTCAGGAATTTTGTTTGGTAGACTGAGTGGCTGCCCAAACATAAGTTTCTAAAAAAGAGCTGAAGATACTGAGTGGCAGTAGGTGCAAGTTTCTCCAGCATGTTAGACCAGAGATTACATAAGGAAATATATTGGGAGATAAGTTCACAGATGTATGGAGGAGAAAAGTTAGGATGGCTTTGTAGGTCAGTGTTAATAGCTTGAACTGGATACGCTGAGGAATTGGAGCCAGTGAAGGGATCTTTTAGATTGCTGGAGCCAGTCCACCGTAAAAAGCAGTCATAAAGTGTTTGGGAACCTTGTCACAGACTTTTCATAGCCAGGGCTGCATCTTGGCAGGGTTGGATGGGCCCACCAGAGAACCCGGAGACTCCTCTGGTGGGCCCTGGCTTCTCCTCCAGGAGAGTTCATAGCGCAAACCTTGCAGTTGCTATTGGGCTATTGAGTGGGGGAGAAAGGTGAGCCATCAGAATCAAATCCTCTGGTGGACCCAATGTTCTTCAGTCTGACACTGCTTCTCGGTTACAGTTGTATTTCACCTCAGCCATATTCTTTACCTCTGTGAAAGGACTGGCATAGAGTGAAACCATATCTACTTGAGCTGTCATTTATCCCAGAAAAGTCCTCTAATGCAGCTTGTTCCATAAGCAATGACATCCCTTCCAACGTAAGCTCACACTTCTCGGTGGTGCTTCGACACACAAAGATCTTTCTTTGCGCCTTGAAATTCATGACTACAGAGTTGGGCAATGGCCTGATCTGCAATGCATTTTGAGAAATAACGTGCATAAGCAAAGCCACAGTTTAGGCCACTGAAGGTCATCATTAAGCAAAACTTATACAGCTTTCCCACACACTGAAAGAGGGGTATCAAGACTTCAAGATAGCCAAGAAAGAATTCCCTGTACTCAGCAAGAGGACAACTGTCCATGTTTTCCCCCTCCTTTTCATTATCACCCAATCCGTGTTGAGATGAGGCTGGGCTGTGTAGCATCACCCTGTATAGTTTCTTGCTCCTCCTGCAATGCCTTCTCTTTAATTGTGAGCAGTGAGAATTTCAGTAGACAAAGATGTGGGATGATGACTTTAATTATGGCGTCATCATTGCTCACCATCTTGGTGGAGTCCTCAAAGTGCTGCTGTAGCAGCAGCAGCAACAAGCCCTGACGCAGTATGTCATGTCGTATAGCCCGGGCCAATGCAGTTCGGACTTGGGGCATATCACGTTTATGGAGTGGGCACAGATTAAGAACCTCTGCACCCTTCTGCACAGTTTTGAAATAGCTACTAAGATGGTTAGCGCTGCCGATGCCATCATCAGCATCACTATTCCGGTCATCTAAATGCTGGAGCAGACTTTGAATAGCCTGTAGCAGGAGTTGTTGGTCCCATAAGAAGAGGAGGATGCAGAAGGGATAACAATGACTCAAAGTTCCAATCTGTCCTCACACAGACTCCTGTTGCTGCTGCTGCTGCTGCTGCAGGTGTTAACAAAATTTTTTGGAAATGTGGAGAATCCTGATTTGGTCTCCATCTGCTGGGTTGGCTGTAGTGGAAGAGGTGTTGGTCCTAATTATACTATTTGTACTGTAGTGAAATTGATGCCACTTCGGTGGTGTCTGCCACTAATTTTTGGAAATGGGTAGACTCCTGATTGGGTCTCCATCTGTTGAATTCGCTGTAGTGGAAGAGGTGTCGGTTCCCATTGTAATATTTCCACTCTAGTGAAATAGTGCCACTTCAGTGGTGTCTGCCACTAATTTTTGGAAATGTGGAGACTCCTGATTGTCTCTCCATCTGCTTGGTTGGGTGTAGTAGGAGAGGTGTCAGTCTCCATTATAATATTTCTACTCTAGGGAAACTGATGCCACTTTGGTGGTGTCTGCCACTAATTTTTGGAGATGTGGAGATTCCTGATTGGGTCTTCATTAGTGATGAGCGAGCCTGCTCGCTACTGCTCTGTACTCGCCCAAGCATCTCACTGCTCGACATGCTTGGCGAGTATTTCCGGGATGCTCGGACGGAAGTTTTAGTCCCTGCCCCACATGTTTGCCGCTTTTTAGACAGCCAACTAACATGCAGGGATTGCCTGCCACGCACTGTAATGCCTTAGCCATGTTGGTTGTGGCATTACAGTGAATGGCTGGCCGCATAGCGTCATCGGGTCTATCTAAGATCCGGTGATCCTATGCTCATCACAGTCTACCCTGGAAACAGACAGAGTAGGGAGAGGTGCTGCTGATTGAGGGATAGAATTGGAGGTTTAATAGTTATGTATAGGTATTCTACAGAAAGATATACAGCTCTGGCAAAAATGAAGAGACCACTGCAAAATTTTCATTTTCTCTGATTTTTCTCTTTATAGATTTATTTTTGAGTAAAATGTACATTGTTGTTTTATTCTATAAACTACTGACAGCATGTCTCTGAAATTCAAAGCTAAAAATGTTGTATTTATTTTCAGCAAATGAGAAATCGTCAAAATAATAAAAAAAGAAACAGTGCTTTCAGACCTCAAATAATGCAAAGAAAACAAGTTCTTATTCATTTAGAAACAGCAATACTCATGTTTTAACTCAGGAACAATTCAGAAATCAATATTTAGTGGAATAACCATGATTTTTAATCACAGCTTTCATTCATCTTGGCATGCTTTCCACCAGTCTTTCACACTGATTTTGGGTGACCTTATGCCACTCCTGTCACAAAAATGTAAGCAGTTCTTCTTTGTTTGATGGCTTGTGATTATCCATCTTCCTCTTGATTACATTCCAGAGGTTTTCAATGGAGTTCAGGTCTGGAGATTGGGCTGGCCATGACAGGGTCTTGATGTGGTGCTCCTTCATCCACACACTGATTGACCTAGCTGTGTGGCATGGGGCATTGTCCTGCTGGAAAAAAAACAGTCCTTAGAGTTGGGCAACATTGCCTGAGCAGAAGGAAGCAAGTGATTTTTAAGGATAACCTTGTATGCGGCTTGATTCATACATCCTTCGAATGATTAACCTGCCCAATTCCAGCCTTGCTGAAGCATCCCCAGATCATCACCGATCCTCCACCAAATTTCACAGTGGGTGCAAGACACTGTGGCTTGTATGCCTCTCCACGTCTCCGTCTAACCATTAGACGACCAGGTGTTGGGCAAAGCTGAAAATTAGACTCATCAGAGAAGATTACCTTACTCCAGTCCTCTATGGTCCAATCCTTATGGCCTTTGGCAAACTTCAGCTTGGCTCTCCTTTGCTTCTCATTGATGAAAGGCTTTTTTTCTAGCTTTACATGACTTGAGGCCTGCCTCTAGGAGCCTGTTACGAACTGTTCTTACCATGCACTTCACCCCAGCTGCCATTTGCCGTTCCTTTTTTAGGTCACTTGATGTCATCCTGCGGTTGCTGAGTGACATTCGAATAAGATTACGGTCATCCCGGTCAGTGGAGAGTCGCTTTCGCCCTCTGCCGGTCTGTAGCTTTGTTGTCCCCAATGTCTGCTGCTTGCCCTTGTTGTAATGGACTGCCGTCTTCGAAATTTTAAGGATGGAGGCAACATGACACTCACTTTGTCCCTCTGCTAGTAAAGCCAGAATTGAGTTCTTCTTTTCCTCACTCAAGACTTTTCTTTTCAACTCCTTTGGCTTGGTTAAAAGTTATTTTTTCATTCAAATTACTTTTGGGCTATTCCTAGCACTTGTTTTGCCATCCAGCTTGTCCTATTGAAAGTGGATTGTGAAGACCACAGCAATGTTTTTTATACTTTCCCTCGTTACATAATATTCGGTTCAGCTGATCACCTAATCAGAAGCACAATAAGTAGAATGAGGTACTTTGGTTGGAATTCAACTGACACTGGAATGGAATGGCTGTCAGGCATGTAGAGATGGTGATTTTTAGAAAGCTGTGCAGTAGTCTCTTAATTTTTGCCAGAGCTGTATATCCATCTGAACTAACAGTCCTTCTGAGGACTAATCTAGCTGCATATATTACTGGTGATAGCAGGAATTAGACAGGCAGGGTTTGTGGACAGTGTATACAGCACAATAGGGTCCATTGCATGTTCTGTCTGCTGCTGCTGCTGTTACAGATATTCATAGTCCTACATATCAGGTCTATTTTTTTTGCTCTTAATCCTGAATATTTGCTTAAAAAGCAATACAGTACACCATTGTACTGCTCCATTTGCTTGTTAGCAGAATACAGCCAGATTTCTTTGATTTGTTTCGCATTGCTGTATTATGGAAGCAGAGAAACTTTTCCATCATCAGATGTGATCCCATATTACCGCGGTAATAATACAGACATTTTGTGGAGCGTGCCAAATATTAGACTTCATTTAAAGTCAGCAAGATGTGTTTTGTTGAACCTATTCACACTTGGTCGCTGACCAATACCACATCTATAAGGCCACTTCCTGGTCATCAGATTTGATCCCATATTACTGCTGTAATAATCTAGACATTTTTGAGAACGTGTAAAATATTATACTCCATTTAAAGTCTGGCAGGTGTGTGTTCAAACCTATTCACAGTTGGTCGCTGACCAATACCATATCTGTGAACAATGCTGTCAGAGTATTAAGCTACTTTTATGGACCGATAAAAAAAACATGCAAAAACAAAGCTAAAATGGTTGCATATAAGGCCAAATAAATAAAAAAAACTATAAAAACGCTGCAGGATCTTTAGTAGAAAAAACAGACTCATCAAAGTAACCTCTTAATCCTTGCAAGCTTCAACACAATGTTCACAAGGTAGACAGCAGCGGTGGTTGGTCCCCTAGACAATGAGCAAATTCCTCCATGATAGAGGCCACCTTCCTTACGTTACTGGTACTTTTCTGTGGGAATGAACTTGTCTCCAACCAGCTAGCAATATCCAGTGAATGTCACGTCATGTTTTGGTATTACCACCCAGTAACAGAAGTGAAGCCTTCTACAATTTCCATATTTCTGAAATTTTATTTGGTAGACTGGCTGCTATGGGGTTTCCTACTCACTTGGGAACATTGTCAATGTTCACAAGGTAGACAGCAGCGGTGGTCGCTCCCCTAGACAATGAGCAAACTCCTTCATGATGATAGAGGCCACCATCTCCATAGCTTGCTGGTACTTTTCTTTGGGAATGAGCTTGTCTCCTACTTGCCAGGAAAATCCAGTGAATGGCACGTCATGGTTTGGTATTAGCACCCAGTACCAGAAGCAAAGCCATCCACAATTTCCATATCTCAGGAATTTTATTTGGTAGGCCGGCTGCTGTGGGGTTTCTACTCACTTGGAAGCGTCAGTAGGTAAAACAGGAAGCGTTTCCATTTAAAAGTTCATTCTGGTTTATTGTCGTCTCATAAATCAGCCATAAGCAAAGGAAAATAAAATAGGCTTCAGTTCAGGCAAATAAAGTAAATAGTTCTTTAGGCAAAGTCTCTTGAGAACCAGTCCTAGTCACACCAGCTGGAAAGCATCCAGTACACCGTCTTAGTTTGCAGATACCACACAGGAGAACCTACTTCTCCTCATACAGAGATCATGTGTCAAACAATGGATTCCATTTTACCTTGTTAATCACACTCAGAGGTGAGGTATGTGGGTAGCCAGACCCACCCATCTTTCCGGTTACCCATAAAACCTGGGCCTAGATGCACCAAACAATCCTCTTAGTGCTCACATGCAGTAGAGCAACATTCCAGGAATACATCACAGATGACAGCCATCTCTGTGAAACATACCTCCCATCAACTATTTGTCCTTTAGCCACCTTATACTGCCCAAACATTAGTTTCTCACAAAGGAGTTGAAGACACTGAGTGTCAGTAAGTGCAAGGTTCTCCAGCATGACCTGTTGGTTAGATATCAGAGTGAGAACAGAATTGGGCTTTGTTATTTTATTATTATTATAGTCCTAATTCTAAAATTTCTGCTCTGCTGAAATTGATGCCACTTTGGTGGTGTCAGTCTTTAATTTTTGGAAATGGAGAGACTCCTGGTTTGGTCTCCTTCATGTGTGTCGTCTGTAGCAGTAAGCCTCCCAGACCGGCAGGCCTCCATTTACTTTCAGTCAACTACTCATGCTACTATCCTTAAATTTTTGCACCAATACTAATCTTTGAAGCTGATTTTTCTGCCATTTGAGTGTAGCTGAGCATAAAAACAGGTTGAGCTGTTGCATGTGGTATCAGGGCTCCCAGTACAGCAGGCCTACACTGATCCCTCACCTACCTCGTCTTAATTTCAAATTCAATTCAAAGCTGTAAATGCTGGCCCCGACTCTGATGCCTCATGCATGGCCCATGGCTGATTGCGGCTGTGCCATTATAAAATTTGTACTGTAGGTCAACTGAGGCCACTTTCCTGGTGTCTGCCCCTAATTTGATTTGTTTTAGCAGCTTTTGAAGGCATTGTGTATGCATTTGGTTTTGCCCTTCATTGAATCTAATGGCGTTCAGCAATATTCGGCGAATATTCAAAGAATAAATCGGTGAATTAATATTGAAAATTCAACATTAGTAATCTGAACCGAATATTTAAATATTTGCTCATCTCTAGTAGAAACACTGGAAGGTTGTGAAACGGCCGTAGTCCAGCTCACCTCTCACCAGCATGTCTCCCTTTGTATCCTGCACACAGCAAAAATGTCCCATTTGAAGGAATAAAGGACTATCTGGTTTTAAAATTTGATAAGTGCTGCCTTTGTTTGCTCTATATTTGAAGGCGTATTAATAAAATAATAAAGAGGTGGAAACAAATTTTCAAAATATCTTGATTTAATCAATATTGAGTATGAGCACAACACTTCACAAATAAACACACTTACACGCCTAGGCATATTTTTCTCTTGGTTATCAACGGCTGTCTGATATATGTGACTCTTTGTGGCAAACTATGCCTGATGATGAGAGCTTAATGACCTCAAAATATTGCTATTTGTTGCCATTTTTCAGTTAGTCATTAAAAGGTATTAATGATAGACGACTTTCAATTTTTTATATTTTTGAATGCGCTTAGGTATGCAAACCCACTGCAGGAAGTTATCTTAGCAATTGCTGACCAATTATGTACCTGAGTTGCTGAATAAGAGACAAATCAGAGATGCTGCTGGCCATTGGTAGCACACTTGGGCTACTCACAGTAGCACGAGCAGCATGCAGCCTGGTGTTGTATACTGAAAAATGGCTTCAAGAACACTTTTGGGAAATAGCTGTATCATTAGTTCCACAACCATATCAATTTAACGTTGACTTGTTAGTGTACCAGGAATGAGAACTGGATGCACCCTACACTACAATCAAGGAAGTAAGACCGGTATGATGTTTCCTTGAAAATACCTCTTCATGGCATTGCCCATGTGGTCTTCAGATCAATCTCTGGTTATTGCTGTGTCTAAGACAAATTTACTGAAGAGGGTGGACATCCATTACATTCACCATTACTGACTTGCTCTGCACATGATAGAATTATAGAATTTGAGAACTGTGGCATGAGATCAATGATACACCTGTAACTGGCCATCTGGCTTTTAGCACAATGTAATACAAATGCATTCTGATGATTTAACACCTTAGGCTTGGTATGTGATATTAAATTTCACTTGCAGTATAAAATGGATCAATTGTGAATCCAATGATACAGTCATTTCTCCAAAGTGTTACAGGAGCTATTTTTCAGCACAACAAAAACAAATTGTATGTTTATCATGCTCCTGTGGGCTTTCTGCATGGCCTTAAAGTGCTACCACTGCCTCTAGCATCTCAGAAATTGTCTCTCATCAAGCTTATCTGGGATTTCACTGGTGAGATGACGCACCCCCGGGGCAGTGGGGTACTCGGTGTCCGGGCCTATGGATGCTGGGGGGGGGGAATATGTCACAGTGGCTGGCCCGGTCCGTGGCCCAGGGCGGTCAACAAAAAGGGGAAAGTTTATATGGGATTTGTAGTTTGATCGTGACGCCACCTGTGGTTTCTGGTAATTTGTACCAGCGCTGCTGCAGACCTCTGAGGCAGTTGATAGGCAGCTAGGATGGAACAGCTCCCCACAGGTGGAGCGGGCCTCAGGGCAGTATAGAGTTTGACGGTGGGTGGTGATGCTGGGGCTTGTAGTGCAGTCGGGATGGCGCAGCAGGAGTAACTAACAGAAACAGGGGATTCGCTTCAATACCTTTACTGGTGCGGATGTCAGGTATGGTCCAGGGTTCTCGGTAGGAAGGGTACACTTCAGGACTTCTCCCCAGTGAGCGGGTATAGGGCCTCCTGGTCCGTGTCTCCCTCTCTCTAAGCTCCTGGCCAGCCTGCAACTGGGCCTAGCTTCTGTGTCGTGCTGTTCCTTCACCAGTCGCTTGGTAGTAGGACCTTCCGCTGACAACCACTATCCCTGGGCGCCGGGGCCTTTGTGGTTCCTGGTCCTGTAATGGGTTTAGCATCAGGTCGGCCAGGGACTTGTAGTCCTCCTGGTATGCCGGTGATCCCTACTGGGTATAAAGGGACCCTGTAGGCGCGGACCTGGTGTCCGGTTTGTATACTCGGGGGTGAGCCTATGATGCTCCTCTGCTCCCTCAACTCCTCTCTCCTCTCCTCTTTTCCTTCGGCCACACTCGCGGCCCTCAGAACACAGCAGCAGACATGCTGCGTCTTCACTGCTCTCAGTGGCAGCACACTCTAAACTGAACTGTCTGGCACCACCATCCATATATATATCCCTAACGGGCTCCCTCTGGTGGTATGAGGTGGAAGGGTTGAGGTGTTTGTTTGTAATGAGGGCCTCTTGTGGAGAAGTCCATCCATGCACTCTTTTGGGTCCTGTGGTACCTGTGAACAGCAGGGTGCCACATTCCCCCCTAGTACAATTCAGTACTCCTGGACTGAAGCATTTTATAAAAGGTTACAACAATAACAATAACAATAATAACAATAATAATAATAAAGTTACAGTAAGTCCCGTAACCCTGTGTCCATTTCATGGGTGAAGGTGTAACAAGGGTAACATGAGGGACCCGCCTGAAAACCCTCAACGTAGGCACTGGGCGTGGATACAGGGCATAAGTGATCCAGGTGCTGGACCACGTCTTCGGCCACGCCAAACGGGTTTTTGTTCAGTGGTCAAATAAGGGGCACTTTTGATGAGTGCAACTATTTTCAAGGACAGTTTTTGGCTGCTCACAGTCCTCAGCCTACAAGTCTTTATACCCTTACGGGTAACTACAGGCACACATTAATTTCAGTTTACACAATAAACAATAGGCAATACCCAACTGGGTAACTATTTATAATGTAGGCACTTTGTGCTATTCCCTAAACCTGGCAGGGATTTGTCCTTGTGTGCTGCGTGTGGACCTTCGTAGCACTGGGGTGTTACTAGTGTCTGTGCATGCACTTTCTGTTAATCTAGCAGGTGTACGTGCTGGTAGATTATAAAACTGCCTTAATCTCTCTATGAGACTGGCAAGTGCACTGATTACTGGGCCTTCAGGCTGCGCTTCAACGGGTGATCCTCCTCTAACTGGGGACTCTTCCTGTTCCTGAGCAGGTTCCTCCAGAGCGCTCACAGGTTCTTCTTGTGGCTGATAGAAGTGTATTACGGGTATAATAACTGCTCCATCAAGTTGAGGCCAGTCCGCAGGGAAATCTCCTAGAACTGTGTGAAGCACTTCTTCCTTGGGTTCTTCCGGTGCTATAGGAGGTACTTCTTCCTCCATTGCCTTCAGTAGACCTGGGCACACTTTCAAATGGTCTCTTGAGACTGTTGCAGTCATTTTACCTCCATCTTTACTGATCAGGCAGGTTTTACGCTTGTCAAATCTGGAGTTTAGCACAGTGTAGGGCTCTCTTTCCCACTTGTCATCGAGCTTGTGACCTCTTCTTTTCCGCTTTAGCACTATCTCTCCAGGTGCCAAGGATTCTGCTGGTGCATGTTTATTGTACTGTTCTTCTTGTTTTTCCCTTACTCTCTTTAGACTGTCTTTGACACAGGCCTGTACTCTCCTGTACTGCTCTTGCTGATTTGTATCCCAGTCTTCAGTGGACATATCTGCTGCAGGTTCTACCACTCCAAGTTCCAGGTCCACGGGCAACTTTCGGGGTCTTGCTCTCATGAGGTACGCTGGGGTACAATTAGTAGAACTCACAGGTATGTGATTGTACAGATCTACCAGGTCAGGTAGTTTGTCTGGCCACTGGTTCCTTTCTTCCAAGGGTAAGGTTTTCAGCAGGCCTATGACGATGTTGTTCATTTTCTCACACAAACCATTGGTCTCAGGGTGATACAGCGTAGTCTGGATCTTCTTGCACCCATACAGATGACAGACTTCTTTAAACAGCTCGGCTTCAAAGGCAGGGCCTTGATCCATCAGCACTTTGTCTGGGTATCCATGGGGCCTGCAGAAGTATGCATGGAACGTTCTTGCTGCAGTTTCTGCTGTCAGATCCTTGACAGGGGCTACCACCAGGAACCGGGAATAATGATCCACCATGGTCAGTGCATAGGAATAGCCTGACCTGCTGGGTGACAGCTTGACGTGATCCAGAGCAACAATCTCCAGGGGCTGGGTTGTTTTGATGGACTGCAAGGGTGCTTTCAGGCTGCTGTAGTCTTTCCTTCTGAGGCTACTGGGCCCAAAATTCCGGCACCCCCTCTCTATGGAGCTTAGCATTCCAACCCAATAGAATCGGTCCTTCAGCAGGGTTTCCAGCTTCTTCCAGCCAAAGTGACCAGCCTGGTCATGGTAGGCCTCTAACACCATCTGGATATCTCTCCTAGGTACCACAATCTGCCACACCATTGCATGCGTCTTGGGGTTGACATACCTTCTGCACAGCTTCTTTCTGTAGATGAACAGCCGGCTTCTCTCATTCCACAGGTGCTTAGCTTGTGGGGGAGAATCCTTCTCCAGGTGAGAACCTTCTTGGGTTATCAGTCTTTTGATGAGGCTGACAACTGGGTCACTGTTCTGGGTCTCCTTCCAGCTGTGATGAGGTAAAGGGTTCAGCGTCCTTCCATGACGTCTTCTGGTGGCGTGTTGCTCGTGGACCACTCCGCTTTGGTGGAAAGCAGGTAATTCAACTTCCTCTAAATGATCCACTTCATCCTCGGTGTCTGACTGGTGGGGCATCCTTGACAGGGCATCGGCATTGGTGTTCTTGTGACCTGCCCGATACTTGATGGTGAACTGATAATTTGACAGTCTGGCCACCCAACGCTGTTACATGGCTCCCAACCTGGCTGTCTCCAGGTGTGTCAAGGGATTATTGTCAGTAAAGGCTGTGAATTTCGTTGAGGCTAGGTAATGCTTGAACCTTTCAGTGATAGCCCAGACCAAGGCCAGGAACTCCAGCTTGAAGGAACTGTAATTCTCCGGGTTCCTCTCAGTAGGGCGAAGCTTCCTACTGGCATACGCAATTACCTTTTCTCTGCCATTTTGCTTTGGGGACAACACAACTCCCAGTCCCTCGTTGCTGGCGTTGGTGTACAGCAAAAAAGGCTGGCTGTAGTCAGGGTAAGCCAGGATTTCTTCACCGGTTAGGACTTCCTTCATTGATGCAAAGGACTCAGTCTGCTCTTTGCCCCACTGGAATGGGGGACTATTTTCTCTTTTGGACTGTCCTACCAGGAGGTCTTGTAGAGGTGCTACCTATTTGGTATAGTCTTTTATGAACCTCCTGTAGTACACTACCAGTCCCAGGAATTGCCGTATATTTTTGATGCTTCTCGGTTCAGGCCACTTCTGGATGGCAGTGACCTTCTCCGGGTCTGGTGCTACTCCCTCTGAGCTGACTACGTGTTCCAGGTACTGAACCTTCTGCTTGAGCAGGTGGAACTTAGAAGGTTTTAGTTTCATCCCATACCGGGACAATGCATCAAATACCTCCGCCAGGTGCTTCAGATGGTCTTCATACGTCCTCGAGTACACGATAACGTCATCCAGGTACAGCAGCACTGTCTCAAAGTTTTGATGTCCCAAGCAACACTCCATCAACCTCTGGAACGTTCCGGGTGCGTTGCAGAGTCCAAACGGCATGCTGTTGAATTCGCACAGTCCCATCGGGGTGGTGAAGGCAGTCTTCTCCTGGTCTTCCTCAGCAACAGAGACTTGCCAGTACCCGCTAGTGAGATTAGATGTAGAGAAGTAATTGGCAGATTTTAGTGCAGCCAGGGATTCCTCTATACGGGACATAGGGTATGCATCTTTATCTGTTATTCGATTAATTTGTCTATAATCTACACACATCCTCATGCTACCGTCCTTTTTCCTGACCAGGACCAGGGGAGCTGCCCAGGGGCTACAGCTATCCCTTATTATCCCTGCCTTTTTCATGTCATGCAACATTTCCTTGGCTTTTTGGTAAAGTGCTGGTGGTATGGATCTGTAACGCTCTTTAATGGGTGGATGGTTACCGGTGGGTATGTGGTGTTGTACCCCTTTAACCCTTCCAAAATCAAGTGGGTGTTTACTAAACACTTGTTCATATTCCTGAACCACTCTGTAGACACCGTGTTTTTGATGGACAGGAGTGCCGTCAGTTCCAACATGGAGCTGTTGACATCAATCCTCCAGCTGAGCTTCGGAGTCATTGTCCTCCACTGTGTCTGGTGGGGTCAAGGATTCCAATGTGTGTATGGCATCATTATCCACAGTATACAATCTGGCAACAGTGGCGTAACTTGGCAATTTAACTTCCTCCTCCCCACAATTTAGGAGACGTATGGGTACCCTCCCATTGCATACATCAACTACCCGCCTAGCAGTTAAGAGTGTAGGTCTGTGCTCTGAGCTAATGGGCTCCACTACAGCCTGGTAGTTCTTTCCCTTGAGACCTATTGCTGCCCTACACCAAATCAGCATCTCACTCATTGGGGGAATCACAATGGGTATCGGGTCTGTCACCCGTACATTACCAATCTCACCACCTGTTAGCTTTACCTGTTGCTGGTACAGGAGGGCTCGAATCTCTCTCTGGAGCACCTTCCTCTGCCCTGGTTTGGCAGTGTCAGCAATCTGTTGGAGTAAAAACAACACTTCTCCCAAACAGTTACCAACAATATTTGCACCAAGTAACATATACGGATTGGTATCACCAGGGTTAGATTCTATAACAATTAGTCCTTGGTCCTTTAGTTCCACTCTCCACACCTTCACTGTCACGTCCTTAACCCCTACTAGGTTAAGAGGAAGGCCGTTAGAGGCATACACCGAGAGGTTCGGGGCTGGAGGGTGGAGTTCATCTATGAACCAGTACCTTTTGTAGAGGACATCAGGTATGATGGTTACCTGTGAGCCAGTGTCCAGTAACGCAGGTGTTGCTATGCCGTCCAGCTCGATGGACAGTAAAGGCCTTCCTCCTACGAACCGGTCATACCAGCTTGATCGGCCGGGTTGAGTTACTCCTGGGTGTCGGCCCTCGGCCCCAGGGTTTGCCCGTTTAAAGGACAATTCCGCGTGGTGTGGCCTGCCTTGTGGCAACGGTAGCAGATGAAATCTCCTGAAGGGCGATGTTGGTCGTTAGTCATCCCACAGGGTGGCGTTGTCCTCCTACGGGGTGGCATTGTCCTCCTACTGGGTGGCGTTGTCCTCCTTCTTCTCCTCATCCAAGGGACATCCTCAGGACTGTCAGCGAGTAGGATCCTTCCTTCCGGCTCGGGCTCCGTCTGTAGCTGCAGGGTGCTCAGGACAGTGGTCAGGGTTTTACTTAGCTGACGCACTTCAGAGCGCAGGCTGTCCAGCACGCTAGGGGGCACTGTTTGCATCTTTGTTTCAGTCATTAATGAAGGAGCAGAGGGTGCTGCGGGCACTGGGGTGGCCCCACCCTGGTAACGCTGGATAGCAGTCCCTGCTGTTTCCAGGGGCTGAAGGCCCTTAATAGCCATGTCCTTCAGGGTGTCAAAGGTGGCATTTGGATGATCTAAGGCCCACCACCGTATGGTTCTGCTCTCCTACTGGGACCTCAACCCCCTGATGAATTGTTCTGTCATGATTTTATTCTCATCTTGTATGCTGGCTGGACTAACCTGTTTCCTGTAAGCACCAGGCATAGTCTCAAATACTGTCCTCAGGTTTCTGGGCACAGTGGTAGAACCTCATCCGGAGATCTGTCTCAGTGCGGTTTTCAAAGATAGTTTGCAGTCTCTTAAAGAAAATGGATACTGCTTCCTGGTCTGCAGCTGGCCAGGTTTCAACTTCCCGCTCTGTGGCACCAGTCAATTGTCCCAGCTCAACAGCGGCTCTCTGCTTACCAGTCATTGAATACACCGCATATCTTTCTCTAGAATCCAGACAGGGTGTCTGGTTTGCCATCATACTGGGGAAGCCATTTTGCTCCAGGGATGTACAGCAGGGCCTTGAGTATTAACGGAGTCACGACCCCTGCTAGTGGGGCGGCCGCTCCGGCCTGAGCAGCGCCAGGCGCAAGTTAAGCATCAGGAGCGTTATCCGGTGCTCCAGCGTCTCGCTGGTCGTCGGCTATGGTTGCGCCCCCCTAGTGAACCGTAGCCTACCTCCTGTTTCTTTAGTCGGGTAGGCCGCAGCTCTCCAGACGACGGTCTCCTTCCAGGACCTGACGCTTCCAGGTGCTGCGTCAGAGCGCGAGGCGGGGCTTGAGCTTCGCGCACTTCTAGCAGTCACGCCTCTGCGATTCCCACGGTTACGCCCCTCTTCTTCCTGCGCGGCGACGCGGTAATGGCGGCGATGCTCACCACAGTTTAAACACAGTTCAATTACAGCACACAGTACCCGGTGGCAACGGGCACTAAATCCTGCTCGTGACGCCAGAGATGATGCACCCCCAGGGCAGTGGGGTACTCGGTGTCCGGGCCTATGGATGCTGTGGGGGAATATGTCACAGTGGCTGGCCCGGTCCGTGGCCCAGGGCGGTCAACAAAAAGGGGATAGATTATATGGGATTTGTAGTTTGATCGTGACGCCACCTGTGGTTTCCGGTAATTTGTACCAGCGCTGCTGCAGACCTCTGAGGCAGTTGATAGGCAGCTAGGATGGAACAGCTCCCCACAGGTGGAGCGGGCCTCAGAGCAGTGTAGAGTTTGATGGTGGGTGGTGATGTGTGCCGTCGGCTTGTAGTGCCGTCGGGATGGCACAGCAGGAGTAACTGACAGAGACAGGGGATTAGTTTCAATACCTTTACTGGTGCGGATGTCAGGTACGGTCCAGTGTACTCAGTAGGAAGGTGCACTTCAGGACTTCTCCCCAGTGAGCGGGTATAGGGCCTCCTGGTCCGTGTCTCCCTCTCTTTAAGCTCCTGGCCAGCCTGCAACTGGGTCTAGCTTCTGTGTCGTGCTGTTCCTTCACCTGTCGCTTGGTAGTAGGACCTTCCGCTGGCAACCACTATCCCTGGGCGCCGGGGCCTTCATGGTTCCTGGTCCTGTATTGGGTTTAGCTTCAGGTCGGCCAGGGACTTTTAGTCCTCCTGGTATGCAGGTGATCCCTACTGGGTATAAAGGGACCCTGTAGGTGCGGACCTGGTGTCCGGTTTGTATACTCAGGGGTGAGCCTATGATGCTCCTCTGCCCCCTCAACTCCTCTCCTCTTTTCCTTCGGCCACACTCGGGGCCCTCAGAACACAGCAGCAGATATGCTGGGTCTTCACTGCTCTCAGTGGCAGCACACTCTAAACTGAACTGCCTGGCTTTACCCTCCATATATATATACCTAACGGGCTCCCTCTGGTGGTATGAGGTGGAAGGGTGGATGTGTTTGTTTGTAATGAGGGCCTCTTGTGGAGAAGTCCATCCATGCACCCTTTTGGGTCCTGTGGTACCTGTGAACAGCAGGGTGCCACACTACCATAGCAAAAGAAGCTATAGCAGTAGATCTTGATGAATTGCATGGTTTAGTGCACTCAGCGTGTAAGAACATTCTTCATAGATTGCAAGCTAAAATGTAGGAATGCATGCATTTCTGTATGTGACTCTCATGCATGATTCACAATAAATCAAACTGTTTTGAAATTTTTTGGTTTACATTTTTTCATCATTTGCATATCATTAAAGGGGTGATCCAAAGCACAAAATAATTTTCATTCTAAATTGCTATTTATGTAATGCCATAATCTAATCTATTTTCTAATATACTTTAATTATAAAGTCCCTATCCTTCCCTAACTACACTATCTAGTTTCTTTTTTTTAAGTACTTCCTTTTTGATGATGCTTCTTTTGAGAATTCCAGTGCATGCTGGGATAGTCAATCAAAATGCTGCAGCTTCTGCCCCCTCCTTGAAACAAAGCATCATCAGTGACCTTTATTTCAGGGTCTGGGCTAGTCCTTGCTCTACTGAGCATGCATCAGTTGCCAATTCCGGAGGATGCTCAGTAGATTCTTGGCATTATGCGATGTGCACAATGACACTTTGCTCTCACTGGTTCTGATCAAAAGTAATAAGCTGGCAACAGAGTTGAAGAAAATGTTCCAGGTTCCAAGGAAATTATTAAAAATATAATCTTTATTTAAACATGGCTAAAATAGCATGGCACAAGGGCTATAATGGTTAATACATGTAAAACCAAAAAGTCCAGAAAATGCATAGAGACAAAATGAAAAGGCAACGCATTTAAACTGCAACTGCAGTCTTTATCCCATTCTTCTTACAATGCACACTGACATTGTGCTCTCCTGCCAACTTCTGATCAGAGTCGGTGAGAGAGCGCATTGCTATTGTGCACATCACACAGTGACGACAATCTACTGAGCATCCATTGCAATTGACACATGCTCAGTAGAGCAGGGACTAGCCCAGCCTCTGAAAGTCCCTCATGATGCTTCATATCAGGGAGGGGGCAGAAGCTGCCGCAGTGACTGCAGGCCCTGCCCCATGATGGCGCTTCGTTTGAGTATCCCAGCAACAAGGAAATCAGGAGACTAACCCTTTAAGTGAAAATTGCTAACTATACTGTACTATATATAGTTTTGTTATGCAGAAACTGAGAAATATGGAACAACATATTTGAAATAGGACATTTCTAATTGCTCTTTACCTCACAATATTTATTCCAGTAATTGTCATGGGGCTCCGTAAAGGTTTTTACGGTCTGTTGCTCCTAACCAATATTGACTTTAACAACAATTAACAATGCTTTGCAGAACTGCTAGCTAAAACTCTGTATTGAAGGACCTTGGATCATATTAAGAATAATAAAGGGTTTGTTTAACTTTATAACTGTGAGCAAGGCATGCAACAAGGCTTGTTACCAATTAATGTAATTGTCCTTTGTCGTTTTCCACTTACACAATTTCTAGGATGCCGTATATTAAAACATATTTGTAAAGCTGTTTATTATTATACTTATTTGATAAAACATTGTCATCATCACTTCTGATCTTCTCTGATAACATTTAGGATTTGTCTGGATGCTTCAAAATATATTGACATATATTTATAATTGAGGTCAGAGCTTTGTTTTTTTTATAAAGAACTACAAATCCATTGCATAGAATTAAAAAGAATTGATCAAGCGCTTTATGGTCAGCATGAGCATGCATTCCCAGCTAGTACACCGATATTCTGCATTATTCCCTACCTAAGAACATCTCCATGTACTTTCTTGACAGCTTTTCTGTACAACATGACAGAAAAAATGTTGATTTAACATATAATGGAGATTTATAGGTGATAGAAATATTTTATTGGGCTTTGGATATTCTGTGTGTTTGTCCTTGTTTTTTATTACCTTGCCTAGTAATGGAATTAATTTGGTAACCCTAAGGCAGAATGCCTCATATCTTGCCTGACCCAAGGTTTCACCATTCCAACTTTGATGTGTGTGTCTTTAAGGACTTTTAACTTATTTTAACCTCTTCACCCCAGAGCCTTTTCTCACTTCTTGACCATGCCAAATTTTACAATTCTGACCAGTGTCACTTTATTTTGCAATAACTCTGGAATGCTCCAAAGTATCACAGTGGTTCTAAGTACAAGTTGTACTGCATGCTAGTGGTAAATTTAGGATGATATTTTTTGTATTTATTTGTGAAAATATCAGAATTTTGGAAAAAAAAAATTAATTTAGCATTTTTGAAAATTTCATTTTTATGCCCTTAAGCTAGATAGTTATATACCACAAAATAGTTAATAAATAACATTACCCACATGTCTACTTTACATAAGCAGAATTTTTTAAACATAATTTTTTTTGGTTAGGGAGTTAAAAAGTTGACAATATCTTAATTTTCCAGCTAAATTTGCAAAACATATTTTTGTACGGACCACCTCACATTTGAAGTAACTTTGAGGGGCCTATTTGACAGAAAATACCCAAAAGTGACATAATTTTAGATACGGAACCACTCAATGTTCTCAAAATCATATTCAGTAGGTTTATTAATCCTTCAGGTGCTTCCGAGAACTAAAGCAATGTGGAAGGAAAAAGTTAAAATTTTACTTTTTTCCACAAAAATGTTGATTCAGCCAAATATTTTGTATTTGCACAAGAGTAATGTGAGAAAATGAACCATATATCTCGTTGTGCAATTTCTCCTGAGTACGCTAATACCCCATATGTAGTTGAAAACTACTGTTTGGGTGCATGGCAGGGCTCGGAATGTAAGGAGAGCTATTTGACTTTAGGAGTGAAAAAATTGCTGCAATAGATAGGGGACACCATGTCGTGTTTGCAGAGCCCCTGATGTGTCTAAATAGAGGAAAACCTCCACAAATGACCCCATTTTGGAAACTATACACTTCAAGGAACTTATCTAGAGGTGTGATGAGCACCTTGAACCCACAGGTGCTTCTCAGAATTGTAAAACGTTGAGCTATCAAAATTAAAAAAATATATTTTTCTGACAAAAATATTGGGATGGGAAGGAGCGCCAATTAAATTGCCGAGCTCAATCTTAGCTGGAATAGGTTGCAGATGTAATATTGAAGAGCTCCTGACATGCCAAAACAACATAAATCCCCACAAGTGACCCCATTTTGGAAACCACACCTCTCTTGGATTTCATCTAGGGGTGTAGTGAGCATTTTTAATCTACAGGCAATTTACAGAATTGTATAACATTAGGTTGAGTAAATGGAAAATTATTATTTTTTCCACTAAATGTTGCTTTGGTACCAAGCTTTTAATTATCAAAAGGGATTAATAGGAGAAAATTAACTGTAAAATTTGTCAAGCAATTTCTCCTGAGTACACCATATGTGGTTAAAAACTACTTTTGAAGTACAGTGCAAAGCTCATAAGGTAAGAAGAGCCATACTACTGTTCAGATTTTGCTGGAATGGTTTGAGGGTGCCATTTCACTTTGGCAAAGCCCCTGAGGTGCAAGAATAGCAGAGCCCCTCCATAAGTGTCCCCCTTTTACAAACTAGACCCCCCAATGAATTAATTTAGGGGTGCAGTGAGCAGGTTGACGTCACATGTCTCTCACAGAATTTTATAATACTGGGCAGTAAAGAAAGAATAATGGACCTCATAGTTTGGTGTGCAATTTCTCCTGAGTAAGCCAATACCCTACATATAATCGGGAATATCTTTTCAAGCACAGTGGAAAGCTTGCAAGGGATGGAGCGCCATATTGTATTGCAGATTTGATTCTGGTTTGCAGGTGCCATGACAGAGTGGATGAGCCCCTGAGGTGCCAGAACAGCAGAATACCCCCATAAGTGATGCCATTTTACAAACTACATATTTCAGAGAATTCATCTTAGGGTGCAGTGATCATATTAACACCACAAATGTGTCACATAATTTTATACCATTGAGCAGTGAAGAAAAAATAATTACATTTTAACCCACAAAAATTTTGTTTCAGCCCCAAATTTTACATTTTCACAGAGGGAAATTGATAAAAATGCACCAAAATTTGTCATGCAATTTCTGTGTCTGTATAGTACTGCTTAGCTACCCGGCAAGACTCGGGAGGGAAGAAGCGCTATTTGACTCATGGAGAACAAATTATCGTAGAATAGTTTGCGGACTCCATATTCAGAGCCTTTAAGTGCCAGAAGAGCATAATCCCTTTCTGGTCAAAAACAAGAGAAACAGGAAGGTACATATGTAGAAATGCGCACATCTCAATACATATTAAGTAAAAAAAATACAAGCTTTATTATACACTTTTAAAAACACTAAAACACAACACACATGATTATCAACACCCAAATGCCACAATGTATGATTGGCCGTATAGAGGATATAGATATAGTGAATAATTTAAATTCATATAATAATCATATACAATTGATTGCGAGGAAAATATATAAAAATTCACAGTAATAATAAATATCCTCTATCCTCAATGCCAATATTCAGTTCGGAGCTTCACATTTCATATCACAGTACTCCAATAATACTCAATATAAACTGTAAACAATTTTTTTTTTTTGCAAGCCCTCATTATATATCAGCCCAAACCGTGGACCAACCTTGCATATAGCAATTGCATGAATCTGTGTCCCTTAAGCATAGTCCAAATAAACAATCCCACAATCAAATCAAATGCATAAAAATAATTATATCACTGCCCAATAACCAGATGAGGGTAGATTGGTAAAACCAATCATTATATATACATAGCCATATCACCACATAAAGAGCGTCAAGCATGCAGGGAGGGGACCCGAGCTCCCGACGAGCAATCCCGGAAATACTTGGCGAGCGCCGAGCATCTCGAGCAGTGAGATGCTTGATCGAGCACCGAGCAGCAGCGAGCATGCTCGCTCATCACTAGTGAAGGGTTGAGCAAGGTTTTTTCTGGCTCATTAAATAGAAGGTCAATAATCTAGGTTGGATTTTTTTTTTTTACAATAAATGTGTTATTTGAGACAACTATTGGAATAGAAATTCCACAAAAGTAGCCTCGATTTTTTAAATTTATTTTTATCTCATAACTGCACTACTAAATTAGAAGCATAGAAACAGAAAAATTTATATGTGAAGGGTAGTGATGGGCGAGCACTAAAATGCTCGGTTGCTCATTGCTCGGGTTGAGCAAATTGGAATGCTCGGGAGCTGGACCCGAGCAATGAGCCCAATGAAAGTCTATGGGAAACTCGAGCATTTTTCAGGCGGCACCCCCGGCGATCTGCATAGGCCTAAAAATTGCCCAAAATTGATCGGAACAGTACTCAAATGACATGGAAACAGCATGGGGAAGACCCCTGGAAGCATTTGTGACTCCCAGATCACTGCTGTCAACAACATTGTCAGAGGCGTTATGCCACTTTTACGGACTCACAATAAAACATACAAAAACTGAACCAAAATGGATTTTCCTGGGAAATATGTTAAGGAACATCCTTTCCAGGGTAATGACTTGTATATAAGACACAATAAATAACCAAAAACAAAAATACTCCTCCACACCTTGGGCTATGTTCACACGTAGCGATTTGATGCTTTTTTGCACTTTTGCATTGCTTTCAACCGTGACAAATGCATTCATCGGGAAAAGGCATTTTAACACTTTACAACCTTATCTGGCCATGTGGTGTGTGAAACATGATCAGCAGATACATCCTGTTTCATTTTTATTGGGCCATTAGGTGACTTTACTATTCTTAAAGAGCAAGCGGTCGGCCCTCGCTATTCTTAGAGAGCCATCAACAGGCTATGCTTTGTTGTTCCCACTACTAAAGATTGGGTCTCCTATACTGTTATTGCTTATGCAGTGAGTGGCAGGTCTGCCCAAAATCTGGACGCACCCCAATATCCCTTTGAAAATTTGGACGCACCCCGATACCCATTTGAAGAGACTTAGAGGAGGGCCTCCTGAAAACAATATTCCCATTATTAGGAAGTGGGTCTCCCATTCTGTTTGCTTATGCAGTGAATGCAAGGGTTGCCAAAAATTTGGACCTATTCCAATGCCCCTTGGAAGAGACATAGAGTAGGGCCTCCTGAAAAAATGTTCCCATAATTAGGAAGTGGGTCTCCCATTGTATTTGCCCATGCAGTGAATGCAAGGGTTGCCAAAAATTTGGAGGCACTCCAATGCCCCTTGGATGAGACGCAGAGGTCAGAGGTCCTCCTGAAAACAATGTTCCCATTATTAGGAAGTGGGTCTCCCATAGTGTTGACCTATGCAATGAATGCAAGGGTTTCCAAGAATTTGGAGGCACTTCAATGCTTCTTGGAACAGACGGGGAGGTCAGAGGGCCTCCTGAAAACAATGTTCCCATTATTAGTAAGTGGGTCTCCCATTGTGTTTGCCTATGCAGTGAATGCAAGGGTTTCCAAAAATTTGGAGGCACTCCAATGCCCCTTGGAAGAGACGTAGAGGGCCTTATGAAAAAAAGTTCCCATTATTAGGAAGTGGCACAATTTCAGCTTGCCCACTGCCTCTGCATGCACCATCACCATCACTTCCAATTCCCCATCCCTTGCCAAATGCCGTGCCCATGTTAAATGGAGGACAATATCTTCCATGCTCACTACAAATGGAAGAATTTGGAGCGAACTTTTATGTGATCCGTGTGATGGACAAAACACAGTTTTAAGTAGCTGGCCTGTAGGTAACTATTTTTAACAGCAAACCGGTGTCAATAACTTCACTGACACACTACAACAAAATTTTAATGGAGGCCAGAAATGGCAATATTTTCAGCGCAATTATATATGATCCGCGTGATGGACAAATCACAGTTTTAAATAGCTGGCCTGCAGGTAACTATTTTTAACAGCAAACTGGTGTCAATTGCTTCATGACACACTGCAACAAAATTTCAATGGAGGCCATAAATGGAAATATTTTTAGTGCAATTATATAAGATCCATGTAATGGACAAACCACAGTTTTAAATAACTGGATTTTTAGCGCTGTAATATGGAAAGGACCTGGCTGTATTCTGCAATGCCAACAAGCAAATGGTGCAGAAAAACGGTGTTCTCTGGATTACTTTTTAAGCAAATAATCAGGATTAAGAAAAAAAACAAATTATTCCTAGCCCCTGATATCTGGGCCTATTTCTACAAATATCGTAAAAGCACCAGCAGACTGAACTGGAATGGACCCTCTTGCTATGTGCACTGCAGTCTACTATATACCTTGCCTGCCTGCCTAGCGCTGATATCTCTGCAGCTGGATTAGTCCTCAGAAGGACTGTTAGTTGAGATGGATATGTGTCTATTATATAGTCTGGTATACCTACACTAACTAGAAACAAGCAAATCCCTCCCTAGCTCAGCAGCAGCTCTCCCTACATTGTTTGATTCCGGAGTGACTGTGGCGAGCATTGCGGCGCCAGGTCTGATATAGACCTGATGACGCTGTGCGGCCAGCCAATCACTGTAATGCCACAACCAACATGGCTGTGGCATTACAGTGTGTGGCAGACAATCCCTGCATGTTGATTGGCGCTCTAAAGAGCACCAAACATGCAGGGAGGGGACCCGAGCTCCCGACGAGCAATCCCGGAAATACTTGGTGAGCGCCGAGCATCTCGAGCAGTGAGATGCTTGGTCGAGCACCGAGCAGTAGCGAGCATGCTTGCTCATCACTAATGAAGGGTTGAGCAAGGTTTTTTCTGGCTCATTAAATAGAAGGTCAATAATCTATGTTGGATTTTTCTTAACAATAAATGTGTTATTTGAGACTACTATTGGAATAGAAATCCCACAAAAGTAATCTGGATTTTATTTATTTTTTTATCTTATAACTGCATTTCAATATGTAAATGTCTCACTTGTATTTGATAATATTGTTTAATCAAGTTATAACTAGGTTATGGCAAAGTTTTAGTTAAATAATTTTAAGAGTGAAAGAAGACACAAGTCCATCGACTTCCTCTTTAACCACTTCGCACCAGAGCCTGTTTTTGCCTTCGTGACCGGGCCAATTTTTTCAATTCTGACCACTGTCATTTTATGAAGCAATTACTCTGGAATTGATTCCCCTGATTCTGAGATTGCTTTTTCGTGACATATTGTACTTCATGATAGTGGTAAAATTTCTTTGATATCACTTGCGTTTATTTGTGAAAAAATCAGAAATTTGGCGAAAGTTTTGAAAATTTTGCAATTTTCAAATTTTTAATTTTCATGTCCTTAAATCAGAGAGATATGTCACACAAAATAGTTAATAAATAACATTTCCCACATGTCTACTTTACATCAGCACAATTTTGGAACCAAAATTTTTTTTTCTTAGGGAGCTATAAGGGTTAAAAGTTGACCAGTGATTTCTCATTTTTCCAACAAAATTTACAAAAACATTTTTTTAGGGACCACATCATATTTGAAGTCACTTTGCGGGGTCTTTATGACAGAAAATACCAAAAAGTGACACCGTTCTAAAAACTGCACCCCTAAAGGTGCTCAAAACCACAATCAAGAACTTTATTAACCCTTCAGGTGCTTCACAAGAATTTTTGGAATGTGGAAGA
Organism: Phyllobates terribilis; assembly: GCF_046119375.1. Taxonomy (NCBI): domain Eukaryota; kingdom Metazoa; phylum Chordata; class Amphibia; order Anura; family Dendrobatidae; genus Phyllobates; species Phyllobates terribilis. The sequence goes on from NW_027362769.1 coordinate 293,510,432, forward strand.
AAAAAATTAACATTTAACTTTTTTCACAAAAATGTTATTTTAGACCCAATTTTTTTTATTTTCACAGGGGTAACAGGAAAAAATGGACCCCAAATTTTTTTGTGCAATTTCTCTTGAGCGCGCTGATACCCCATATGTGAGGGAAAACCACTGTTTGGGCGCATGGCAGGGTTCGGAAGGGAAGGAGCTCCATTAGACTTTTTGAATGTAAAATTTGTCTGAATAATTAGCAGACACCATGTTGCGTTTGGAGAGCTCCTGATGTGCCTAAACAGTGGAAACCCCCCACAAGTGACACCATTTTGGAAACTAGACCCCTTAGGGAACTTATCTAGATGTGTGGTGAGCACCTTGAACCCCAAGTTGCTTCACAGAAGTTTATAATATTGAGCTGTAAAAATAAAATTTTCACATTTTTCCCACAAAAACGTTTTTCATCCCTTAATTTTGCATTATCATAAGGGTAATAGGATAAACTGCACCATGAAATTTGTTGTGCAATTTCTCCTGAACATGCCGATACCCCATATGTGGGGGAAAACCTCTGTTTGGGCGCACGGCAGGGCTTGGAAGGGAAGGAGCGCCATTTGACTTTTTGAATGTAAAATTTGTTTGAATAATTAGCGGACGCCATGTTGCATTTGGGGAGCCCCTGATGTGCCTAAACAGTGGAAACCCCCCACAAGTGACACCATGTTGGAAACTAGACCACTTAGGGAACTTATCTAGATGTGTGGTGAGCACCTTGCACCCCCAGCTGCTTCACAGAAGTTTATAATATTGAGCCATAAAAATAAAATTTTCACATTGTTCCCACAAAAAATGTTTTTCATTCCCTAATTTTGTATTATCATAAGGGTAACAGGATAAATTGCACCGTGAAATTTGTTGTTCAATTTCTCCTGAGCACGCCGATACCCCAAATGTGGGGAAAACCACTGCTTTGGTGTACGGCAGGGTTCGGAAGAGAAAGGAGTGCTATGTTGGCTGGGATAGGCAGCAGACACCATGTCACATTTGAAGAGTTGCTGACATGCCGAAACAGCAGAAACCCCCAAAAGTGACCCCATTTTGTAAACTACACCTCTCAAGGAATTCATCTAGGGAAGTAGTGAGTATTTTTTAATTTTTAAATTGATACCATTGGGCAGTGAAAAAAGCATAATTATATTTTTACCACAAAAAAATGTTTTACCCTCAGATTTTACATTTTCACACAGGGCAATGGGTAAAAATGGTGCCGAAATGTGTCACACAATTTCTTCTAAAAGTGGCAATACCCCATATGTGGCTCAGCCATACGGCGAGATCTGGGGGGGACGGAGTGCTATTTGACAATTGGAGAACAAATTATTGTAGAATAGGCATTTGGATTTGGGAGCACAAAATTTTCTGAATTTCTTTTGGGGGGCAAGGGCCATTTCACTTTTCCAGAGCCTTTCTGCTATTAGTAACTTGGAAGTCCCTTATATTTTTAACAGATGACGGACCTGAGTGGGGACTAGCTTTTTTTGAGGACTGAGTTGAAGCTTTTATTGGGAACATTTTATGTAACATTTATCCGGCGCTCTAGGCTGAGCACTTACATCAGGGCTTCCATCTAAATTTCCAAGTGATGTAATTCAGATGAAACCCCTGCGGGATCCATTCACTGTAATGAGGCAGCAGATTTACTCTGGACTCCGTCTGGCCTCTGTTTAGCGGTGTCCTTTTTTTCAGAAGTGCACAAAACTGTGGCCAACCGCACTTTTATGCACGCCTAAAACAAATGACACCGTGGGATCCCAGGCTAGACGGCGTCCACAGTGCCCTATATCTGCCTCATTACAGGGAATCTTCCGTCATGGGTTCCGGCTGAATCACGTATTTCCGAGATTTACACGGAAACTCTGGTGTAAGCGCTTAGCGCAGAGCGCAGGATAAATGTGAGCAGAGCCTTACTGCGATCTTTGGGAGACATAATATACAAATCAGTAGCAGATGAAGAATTGGTTTTATTTATTTTTTTACGCCGTTCCTAGTGTGATATAACTGATTAGATTACTTTATTGTTCGGGTCGGTGCGATTACAGAGATACCAGATTTATAACGGGTTTTTATGACTGACAGCTGTCACACACTAAGAGACGCTTTTTTTTTGCAAAATCTAGTTTTTGCATCGCCATATTTTGAGAGCTATAATTTTTCCATATTTCGGCCGACAGAGTCATGTGATGGCTTGTTTTTTGCGGGACGAGTTGAAATTTTTATTGGTACCATTTTTGGGCACGTGACATTTTTTGATCGCTTTCTATTCCGTTTTTTGGGAGGTAAAATTAACAAAAACCAACAATTCAGGAATTGTTTTTTGAGGTTTTTTTTTATGCCGTTCTGCGTGTGGTAAAAGTGATCAGGCAGCGTTATTCTTCGGGTCAGTACATTTACAGCGATACTACACGTACTGTATATTTTTTATGTTTTGGCGCTTTTACACAATAAAACTATTTTATAGAAAAAATATTTTTTTTGCATTGCTTTATTCTGAGCGCTATAACTTTTCTAGTTTTTGTCTGATGGAGCTGTATGGCGGCTTGTTTTTTGCGGAAGAAGATGATGTTTTCAGCGGTACCATTTTTATTTCCATTTTGCTTTTTGATCGCATTTTTTTCCAATTTTTGTTTGGCAATATGAGGAAAAAGCATAGTTTTTTGCTCCGTTTTTTATTTATTTTTATTACGGTGTGCACAGAAGGAGTTAATTAGTGTGACAGTTTTATAGCTCGGGTTGTTTCGGACACGGCAATACCAAATATGTGTACTTTTTTTTATTTTTGCATAAATATATGGATATATCGGTTTAATATTTTATTTATTTATTTTTATTTATTTTGTATTTTTTTTTTAACAGTTTCAAAACATTTTTTTTTACTTTTTTTTACATTTTTACTTAGTCCCTGTATGGGACATTAATTTTTATTTTTCTGATCCCTGATCTCATGTAATGTAATAGACATGTATTACATTATATGAGATCTTCACTGACTGTTTCACAGTCTCCTGCCTGGCATCAGCTTGCAGGCTGAAGCCAGGCAGGAAGGACACCATATATGGCAGAGCTGGAGGCGGTCATGTGACCTCCAGCTGCCATAGCAACGCCAGGTCCTGAAAGGAATCAAGGGGTCGTCGGAGAGGTAAGTGGACGACCCCCTCTCCTCCTGCTGTCTTCTATATGCCGCGATCACTATTGATCGTGGCATATAGAAGACAGCAAAGGGTTAACATCACTGGGACCTGATCTAATCAGGTCCCGATGATGTTCCCTGTCAGAGCTAACGCTCTGCACTGCTCCCACAGCGCTTGCAGGACCCTGGGGGTCCTGAGCGCTGCGAGACCACCCATCGTTTTTAAACGTCGGCGCTGCACAGAGCCCAGCAAGCGCCGACGTTTATCTACAGTGGGCGGTCGGGAAGCGGTTAATGGTAATTTTTAAAAAAAAGAGTGAGCGTTGTGTGGAGGAGGGGGGACACTTTTCCTCCCTATCTTTGGTTAGTTCTAGGTTAATGTACCTGTCTATACTAGCTTTTAGCTGACGTCTATCTTGGCATGGTTTTCATTATTGATGTATGCAAAGTGCCAAGAGGTATGCCTTAAAATATAACTTTTAATAAATCTCTAAAAATAATTTTAGCCCTTGATATCCGATACCAGCTACTCATTAACCTCTATTAACTTCCGGACACAAAATGATTACTTAAATATACATGCATATAATGGCCAATGATATTAGTCCAGTCCTGATTGTTAAATAACTTAAACAATAACATACAATGCTATCATGCTTTGATGTGTCAGGGAACTATGCGTTCCTGGCACTCATTAATAAGACGGCAGAGGAGGTCACATGGGTCCTTGTGTGAACTAAGATGCATACTATGCGATCTGCTGCTAGTCATGTGGTGGTAGCATATGACTATGCGAGACATTTAGCTTATTTAACTGTATAACATACAAAATAAATGGTGACTTAGGCACATGATGAGTATACTAATCCTGATCATACTAATCCTAGAGGAAGTGAGATTTTATACTTCCCAATAAGAAGGTTGTGAATTATGGCAAAGTGATTATAATGGGAAAATAAGCCTCGCCCCGGAAAGACATGGGACGCCCAGAAATGGAGGAAAATTAATTTACTTAAACAGAGAAGATTGGTGTGTGAGATCATCTACCTTTGTATTTTTTTGAAGGTGGTAACAGCATTCTGTACCACTGAGATGGACACTCACTACTGTGAGATTCACTAAGCTACGTTTTTAAGTCACTCGGCACTTTTTGCTCTTTTGCATTGCTTGTGCTCCCCAAAATACTAAACTTACTCCCCTGATGAATTCTCCATAAGGAGAAAGAAATGCGTTGGGAGGGATTTTGTCAGGGCGGGAGCTAACATCAGGGGCACGACAGGGTAGATTTCTTTATCCTCAAAGACAAATCGATAGAGTTGACTGAAAAATCCCTGGATGATGTCTATATGCAAAAATTGGGTGAGATCCACACATATTATTAATGTTATTTAAGCATAACAGCACTGTATATTATTGTTTAAGTTATTCAGCAATCAGGATTGGACTAATGTCATTGGCCATTATATGTATGTATATTTAAGTGGTCATTTTGTGTCCTGATGTTAACAGATGTTAATGAGTAGCTGGTATCGGATATCAAGGGCTAAAATTAATTTAAGAGATTTATTAAAGTTATATTTTAAGGGATACCTCATGGCTGTTATGTATTGCTGATACCGAGGTAATTTTCTGCCATAAGTTAAGCAGATCATAGCTATTCAATTATGTATGCAAATTGGCCTATGTGTAGTGGTTATCTTTGTATACTATTTATTGCTAATAACTTATCTCATGTTTCATAACATATCATTGTAATTATTATATTTTCTATGTGTCGTTTGTATGTTGCATACTTTTTTGATACTACAGTTACGTATATACTTCCAAACTTGCATGCATATTTATAGACGTGGTAGGATGACTCGCTCGGCCACTTCTGGAAGCAGACTCAGGAACCTGGGTTTTCTTTGCAGGCTTTATTAACAGCATAAAGCTCTGCACTCCAGCAAAATAAACACAGCCTTACTTGGCAAAATAACAAAACAAAAGATTAACTGTAGCACAGTCCATATATGTGTGTGTGGGTCGCTCACACAGGTTATGCCCAGCCTTCAGCTCCTTCCTGAGCTATGGCTGTCCAGTCTGGAGACCATGCCTCTCCAAACACAACACAGAGAAAAAAAACAGGCCTGAACATTTAAACATTGCTCAGCCACACTCTGAGGTGGAGGTATGGGGAATGACGTCCCTCCCATCTTTAGGTCATTCCCCTAAACTATGCCCTTTAAGTGAGATAACCCTCCAACATATAACATGCTGGCAGAAAGTTTATTAGCTTCAGTTCACACAGGCTAGCCACCTGTGTGACATATACCTCCCCTCATAAATCATACTAGTGACTCTGTCACATAGGGTTTAATATGGTCCCGCCCATTTTGAACGTGTGGATCATTTTTATCTTTTGACACTTTTTATTTATATTCATTCATTAAAAATTGTCATGTTCTATTTTTGGTCGTCTTTCATGCTTCATTCATAGGTTTGATGTATTTATACATATAAATGAAATAAAATTTAAGGAATGTCTTTTCAAAGTTAAACAAGACCAAATTTTCTAACCTCTCATTATAAGATATACTTTGTATTACATGTAATAATCTAGTTGCCTACCTTTGAATCAATTCTAACTGTCCAGCTTTTTAAAATGTTAAGTTCAAAACCAGATCAAATATTTAAGATTTGGCCTTAAAAAAGATATATAGAGGACTTATATTACATTTGGGCTACTGTTCTTTATCTCTCTTTCAATATAACCAAAATTCTCATTGTTCAGCTACATTGAGAGAAGCAGGAAGGGACACATTGACATGTGACTTTAAGTATGAAAATCAAAATAAGTGATTACATGACGAATGCTGGAATTGGCAAGTAGAGCCGATTCCTGACAGCGAATATAACACAACTTGTTAGGATTTGGAATGCTACAGTACTTAATTTTATAATTAATGCTCCTATCATATATACCAAAGTCATAAGCCTTAAATTGTCAGACAGCACAATACTTTGTTAACATAGCCATGTATTACGTTATTGGACAAGTTATGATTAGCTACATGTGTACAGGATCAGAATCAATAACAGAACATAAATACATCCCCAGAACCACCAACAGCACAAAAACACATCACCAGACCCATCATCAGTACAGGAATACATCACCAAAATCATCATTGGTACATGAATACATCACCAGAACAACTATCTACACAGAAATATATTACTAGAACCACAAAGAGTACAGAAATAAAACATAAAAACCACAAGCAGTACAGGAATTAGTAGAAGCATCATGAGTACTAGAATACATCACATTACTAGAACCACTAACAGTAAATGTATACAGCACCAGAACCTCCATCAGTACATGAGTACACCACCAGAAGCCTAATCCTCCTTGCACTACTAAATATAAATCATTTCCGGCTGCTAATCTTATTAAAATTCAGTGCATGCCTTCTCCTGTCCCTTTCATTTGTGCTTTCTGGAACTCATGGTCAGTGTGTAATAAACAACTCTATGCTTCACCCCCTCGACCTCAAACAAACTGCTCTCTGTTGGTTCTTCTTCTACCTCTCCAAACTTTCCTCTTACTGTCATATGCCCTATACTCTTCACTCTATACACTACCCCTATTGGACAAACTATCAACACCTTAGGTTTCCAGTACCATCTATCTGCTGATGACACCAAATTGTAACCATTGTCTCATGATATCACCCCCACCTTAATACAAAATATTAAGGCTTGTTTAATTGTCCTGTCTGATTTCTCCACTCCTTACCCCAGCTATGTCTTCTGATCCTGTGTTGCCTGCCCTGACCTTGAATTTCTTGACCACATCTAAGCTTTCTCCCTCTGTGCCTCAAATACCTACCTTGAGTCGTCGGTCAGCTGCTGCAAGTCCAGACACTGCCCTGGAGTGACACCAGGTGGCTACCCTGAGGGCCCAAGCCTAACCTCACCATCAAATGCTCTAGTGAAGACCATGTTGCCACTTAGTCACCTCCCATCCAGGGTAAGCCCAGCCAATGGTGTAGTGAGTCCACACCCACTCCTGTCACATGCTGCCAGCTCTCTTATCTTTATCACCTATCAATTTAATTTTTGTATTACTCTCAGACTGCTAAACTAAATTTCTTCAGTACTGCAGCTGTACAATGCACAATCTGTAGTGTTTGTCTACAGATTTATGGCTTTCACTTCTTTTTGCTAAAATGTGAGAATTGGTATCCCCTCTATATCCACACTCATTGTAAAGTAGTTTCAGCATTGCTTGTCTTTTCAACACCCCACTGACACCTGCCAGTCAGCAGCATCCAAACTCCTGTTGCTTACTTCATCTTTTGGACTTACTCAGTGGTCTTCCTCATCCACCCACACAGAAAGACATACATTGGACCTAATCTTCACCTGACTCTGCTCCTTATCTAACCTCTCAACCTCCCCCCTCCCCATATCTGACCACCATCTACTCACTTTCTCATCCCCATCCTCCTCACCCATCGTCAATGTCCAACAACTAGCACACCCACGCAGAAACCTTGCACATCTAGACACTCAGATACTCTCTGACTATTCTACCATATCTTCACTCCACGACATAGACAGCGCCACTGCTTTCTACCATGCCACTCTCGCATCAGCTATTGACTTCGTCACCCCTCTTGTGCATGGCAGAGTGTGACAAATCAATAGACAACCCTGACACAATAACCTCACTAAAAAGCTTCAGCAAGCATCCAGTGTTGTGGAGCGGCGTTGGAAGAGAACACATTCGCAAGATGACTTCACTGCATTCAAACAAGCAACACTTACATTCAAATCAGCCCTCATCTCTGTTAAACAGCCCTACTTCACAACCCTCATATCTTCCTTATCCTACAACCTCAAACAATTATTCAAAACTTTTAACTCTCTCCACTGCCCCCTCCGACCTCCCTCATCGCTGCTGAGGACTTTACCACACACTTCAAATCCAAGAATTGACCAAACAATTGAAGTCTTTATTGTTCGACCACCACAAGCCCTTTGTTTTCCAGAGCATTGCCCTTCCCTCATTGCCTCCTCTCCAAATCACACCTCATCACTTGTTTACTTGACCCCATCCCATCCCACCTACTCCCTAACCTCATCCCCACAGTCATCCCATCCCTAACCCATCTCTTCAACCTATCACTAACTTCTAGTACCTTCCCCTCTGCTTTCAAACATGCCCCAATCACGCCCATCTTAAAAAAGCCATCCCTCAAACCAACCACTTTGTCCAGCTATCGCCCAATATCGCTGCTCCCATTTACCTCCAAACTCCTTGAGCAACATGTTCACGCTGAACTTTCCTCTCTCCTCTCATCTAACTCTCCATTCGACAACCAACAATCTGGCTTCCATCCCTACCATTCCGCCGAAATTGCCCCAACCAAAATTACTAATGACTTACTTACAGCCAAAGATACCAGACAATTCTCCATACTCCTACTTCTAGACCTGTCCTCTGCCTTCGACACAGTTGACCACTGCCTCCTACTACAGATTCTCTCTTCCTGTGGTGTCAAAGACCTTGCCCTATCCTGGATCTCCTCATACCATTCAAATCGAACATTTTGTGTCTCCCACTCCCACACTACCTCTGTTAGAACTCTCCTGTTAGGTTTTTTTTAGTTTGCTGGTCACATGACCATTTTTGCCTATTTAATCCGGCTCCGCCCTCCTGGTCTTGCTGGGCTTCATTGTATTTACTACTCTTGAGCTAGCGTGGTGCTCTGTTGCCGTTCTCTGTTAGTTTTGCTATTTCTTCTGACCTCTATGCTTTTTGTTGTGTGTTTGTCTTTGACTGCTACTATTTCTGCTAGGAGGTGTCCAAACTTATCCCAGTCCCTAGTTCTTGTAGGGATCCCTCCCTCACATCTATAGGTCTTCGTTCAGACTAGCCGAGGACTTTAGCGGGTCTGATCACAGGATCAGGTTCCCCGTTACATCGTAGGGATCTAGTTTAGTTCTATTGTAGGGACAGTTCTCCTGTCTTTCCTTAGTCCCTGTAGCAGATCATAACAGTAAGTCCAGCCCTAAAAGAAAAAAAAAAATTTTCTCTAAGAAAAGACCTCCAGTTTTCCATCATGGTCTCGGTTTAAGATTTGGCTCAACGCTTGCAGGGACTCTCTCTGGAGGTGGCCAAGCTCCAACAAAACGTGAGTAGCTGTTCTGGAGCACATTTTTTGGAACCAAAGGTACTTCTGCCTGATTTATTTTTTGGCGAACAACAAGATTTTTTTTCTTTTAAAAATGCTTGTTTATTGTATTTTCGTTTGAGACCCGGATCCTCTGGTGATGAATCACAGCGCATAGGGTTCATAATATCACTTTTGCGCAAAGATCCTCAGGGATGGGCCTTCTCTCTCCAACCTAGTGATCCGTGCTTTAGATCAGTGGATAGTTTTTTTTCTGCTTTGGGTTTGTTGTACGATGATCCTGATCGTGTCTCATCTGCTGAGTCTGAATTGAGACGTTTGAGGCAGGGATCAGGTAATGTGGAAAAATATTGTTCTCACTTCCGTCGGTGGTCTGCCCAGGTGGGGTGGAACGATTCAGCTTTGAAAAGCTTGTTTCTTGCAGGGCTAGGTGAAAGGGTTAAGGATTTACTGATTGCTTATCCCACACCTGGAAATTTGCAGGAGGCAATGCAATTAGCTATACGGGTGGACAGGAGACTGCGTGCAAGGGTTAATGAGAGCAAATCCTCTGCTATGTCAGCTCCGAGTCTTGAGAGGGTCTGTGCTGACAATGGAGAGCCGATGGAGATTGGGGCGATGGCACCCCGCTCTCAGGAAAAAGATCACAGACTTTCTGAAGGCTTGTGCTTCTATTGCGGAAATTCTGGTCATTTTATTAAAAACTGTGTGCTTCGTTTGAAGAAAGAAAAAAAAATGGTCAGTTATGCCCGTATTGCCTGTTTAAATTCTAAGGGAGTATTCCTATCTGCCACTACTGCTGCTCAGGATGAATTAATTGAATTTCGGGTATTTGTGGATTGTGGTTCTACTCTGAATGTGATTGATGGGGGAATCTTGGAAAAACTTAGATTAGAACCTAAAACTTTGTCATCCCCTATTGCTGTGGTTTCTGTTGATGGCTCTCCCTTGAAGAGTGTTACTCATAAGGTCTGTGAATTTCCCCTCACTATTAATGGTATTCACCAACAAAATTTGGATTTGGTGGTATTGGATATTTTGCCTTCTCCAGTAATATTGGGGTTACCCTGGTTAAAATTGCACAATCCTGTACTGGATTGGTCTACCAATGAAATTAAGTCCTGGAGCCCTAAGTGTTATGACAAGTGTTGTAACGGACGTATTGCTGCTGTGGATAAAGGGGAATTGCCTGTACCTATTCAGGATTTTTGGAGAGTTTTTTCTGAGGAGGAGTCACAAATTTTGCCTCCCCATAGTGACTATGATTGTACCATTGAATTTGTCCCTGGAGCGACTCTTCCTAAAAGTCATTTATTTAATCTTACTATTCCTGAGAGAAAGGCTTTGGAGGAATACATACAGACAAGCTTGGCCGCCGGTCACATTAGGCCTTCCAAGTCTCCTGTGGCTGTTGGATTTTTTTTTGTAAAAAAAAAAGATGGCGGTTTGCGTCCTTGTCTGGACTTTCGTGAGATTAATAAAATTACTGTACGCAATCCTTACCCACTGCCATTGATTCCTGATTTATTTAACCAGTTAGTGGGGGCCAAGTGGTTCTCTAAAATTGATCTCCGGGGGGCATACAATTTGTTGCGCATGAAGGAGGGTGATGAATGGAAGACTGCTTTTAACACTCCTGTGGGTCATTTTGAGAATCTGGTTATGCCTTTTGGTCTTACCAATGCTCCAGCATTTTTTCAGAATCTTATTAATGACATCCTTAGACCTTTAATCGGCAAAAATGTGGTTGTGTATTTGGATGACATTCTGATTTATTCGCCTGATCTGGAGTCTCATTGGCGGAGCGTACGTGAGGTATTACAGTTATTAATGGACAATTCACTTTTTGCTAAGCTGGAGAAATGTGAGTTCGCTGTACAGAGAATTAGTTTTTTGGGCTACATTATCTCCAGTGAAGGTTTTGAGATGGACCCGGTTAAAGTTCAAGCTGTGCAGGAATGGCCTAGGCCTATTGGTTTGAAATCGATACAGAGGTTTTTGGGTTTCGCCAATTATTACAGAAAATTCATAAAATTTTTTTCTATTATTGTCAAACCGCTGACCGATCTCACCAGGAAAGGTGCTAATGCGGTTCAGTGGACTTCTGAGGCCATTGAAGCTTTTGTGTTTCTAAAGGAGAGGTTCACCTCTGCTCCCATCCTTATGCAGCCTGATGTGACTAAGCCGTTTTTGGTTGAGGTTGATGCTTCTTCGGTGGGGGTCGGTGCGGTGTTGTCTCAGGAAAACAAGGATGGAGTACATCCCTGTGCCTTTTTTTCAAAAAATTTTCTGAGACTGAACTTAATTACGGTATTGGTAATCGGGAATTGCTGGCGATTAAACTCGCATTTGAACACTGGCGTCAGCTCTTGGAAGGTGCTGAATTTCCCATTCAGGTTTTCACTGATCATAAAAATCTGATCTATCTTGATGCTGCCAAGCGCTTGAATGCCCATCAGGCTAGGTGGGCACTTTTTTTCTTGCGGTTTAATTTTTCCGTTACTTACATCCCGGGTGCCAAGAATGTTAAAGCGGATGCTTTGTCTCGCAGCTTTTCTCCCATGGTCGGTGTTGAGGAGGAAGAGGAGAGCATTTTACAAGAAGGTGTTGTGATTGCTGCTTTGGACTCCGTTTTGGAGGATGAGATTCTTAAAGCTCAGGAGAATGCCCCATCTAACACTCCCCATGGGAGGTTGTTTGTGCCTAGGACCTTTAGGAGAGATTTGTTTGTTGAGTGTCATGAGTCTCGGTTGGCAGGTCATCCAGAAATTTCTGAGACCAAGAGACTTGTGGGTCGCAGTTTTTGGTGGCCTGGATGGCAGAAGGAAGTCATTAAGTGGGTGCGTCAATGTACTGTGTGTGCTAGATCCAAGTCTTCGCATGCTCCTGCTGCGGGGTTGCTTTGCCCTCTGGAGGTTCCTAGTGCACCTTGGACACATCTGGCTATGGACTTTATTACTGACCTTCCCCCCTCTGAAGGTTTCACGGTCATCTGGGTGGTCGTGGACCGTTTTAGCAAGATGTGTCACTTGGTTCCCTTCATCAAACTTCCTTGCGCTAAGACACTCGCTAAGGCCTTTGTCAAGGAAATTGTCAGACTACATGGTGTTCCTACTGACATTGTTTCTGATAGGGGACCTCAGTTCGTGGCACGTTTTTGGCGTGCCTTTTGTGACAGGTTGGGAGTTCATTTGTCGTTTTCATCTGGATATCATCCTGAGTCTAATGGCCAGACAGAAAGGAAGAACCAGGATGTTGAGCAGTTCTTGCGTTGTTTTGTGGCAGACAATCAAGAGGGGTGGTCTGAGTTTCTGCCACTTGCTGAATTTGCTCTTAACAACCATACATCCTCTTCTGCTGGGTGTTCGCCTTTTTTTTGTTGTTCTGGGAGACATCCGTCTTTTGGGTCATTCTCCAAATTGGTTTCGGCTGTGCCTGAGGAGGAGAGTTTTTCCGGTGATTTGGAGAGAGTTTGGACGGATGTGCGTGGTAATCTTCAGGAGACTAACAAAAAATCTAAGAGGTACTTTGATAGGAAACGGCAAGAGGTTTTGTTTGCTGTTGGTGACATGGTTTGGTTGTCCTCTAAGAATCTGCGATTGAGGATTCCTTCTAAAAAATTGGGTCCCAAGTTCGTAGGGCCCTTTAAGGTGCTTCAGATAGTTAACCAATCTGCTGTTAGGTTGGAGGTTCCTACGTCCTGGAAGATTAACCCGGTGTTTCATGTTTCTCTGTTGAAAAAAGCTGATGTGTCTGATGGTGACGCCTCTGCCACTGTTCCTCTGGTGGTGGAGGACGGGGAATATGAAATTTCCCGCATCCTAAATTCTAGACGGTATAGAGGGAGTTTGCAGTATCTCGTTGCTTGGAAGGGTTTCGGACCTGAGGATAACTCATGGGTGAGGGCGGATGATGTTTCTGCTTCCAGACTTGTCAGAGCGTTTCACAGGAGGTTTCCTGGTAAGCCTGGGCCTAGGGGATACGGAGGATCCTCTTAGAAGAGGAGGTACTGTTAGAACTCTCCTGTTAGTTTTTTTTTAGTTTCCTGGTCACATGACCATTTTTGCCTATTTAATCCGGCTCCGCCCTCCTGGTCTTGTTGGACTTCATTGTATTTACTACTCTTGAGCTAGCTTGGTGCTCTGTTGCCGTTCTCTGTTAGTTTTGCTAGGTCTTCTGACCTCTATGCTTTTTGCTGTGTGTTTGTCTTTGACTGCTACTATTTCTGCTAGGAGGTGTCCAAACTTATCCCAGTCCCTAGTTCTTGTAGGGATCCCTCCCTCACATCTATAGGTCTTCGTTCAGACTAGCCGAGGACTTTAGCGGGTCTGATCGCAGGATCAGGTTCCCCGTTACATCGTAGGGATCTAGTTTAGTTCTATTGTAGGGACAGTTCTCCTGTCTTTCCTTAGTCCCTGTAGCAGATCATAACAACCTCCTCATCCTGCCCTCTCTCTTTAGGAGTGCCTCAAGGCTCCGTCCTAGGACCCCTACTCTTCTCCATCTATACCCTTCGACTGGGATAGCTCATAAAGTCCCATGGCTTCCAGTACCACCTGTATGCTGATAACACTCAGATCTGCCTCTCTGGCCCAGACGTCACCCCTGCTGTCCAGAATCTCAGCGTGTCTATCAGCCATATCCTCCTTCTCCTCTCGCTTCCTCAAACTCAATGTTGACAAATCTGAACTCATTATCTTTCCGCCATCTCACATATCTTCCCCATCTGATCTACCTATCACAATCAATGACACCATGATTTCACCTGTACGGGAAATCCACTGCCTTGGTGTAACCCCTGACTCTGCTCTGTCCTTCAAACCACACATCCAAGCTCTCGCCAGCTCCTGTCGCCTCCAGCTCAAAAATATTTCCAGAATCCATCCTTTCCTCAACTTCAACCTACTAAACTACTTGTACATGCCCTCATCATCTCCTGCCTCAACTACTGCAACATCCTCCTCTGTGACCCACCTGCTAACACTCTTGCACCTCTCCAGTCCCTCCTTTACTCTATTGCCAGACTAGTTCATCTCTCTCCTCACTACTCCTCTGATACCTCTCTTGAAAATCCCTTCACTGACTCCCAATTGCCCAGCATATCCAGTTCAAACTACTAACACTGACCTACAAAGCCATCCATAACCTTTCTCCTCCGTACATTTCTGAACTAATCTCCTGATATATTCCCTCACGTAAAATCCGGTCCTCCCAAGACCTCCTCTTCTCCTCCACACTTATTTGTTCCTCACCCAATCACCTCCAAGACTTCCCCTGAATATCCCCCATCCTCTGGAATTCTGTGCCTCAATACGTCCGATTAGCCATCACATTCGGATCCTTCAGACGGAACTTGAAAACCCATCTCTTCAATAAAGCTTACAACCTGCAATGACCACGCTGCTGTCTCACCACCACCAGAGCTGCTGAAACCCCCCAATCTACTGTCTTCTTCCAGTAGAATGTAAGCCCACAAGGACAGGGCCCTCTTCCCTATGTACCAGTCTATCATTGTTAGTTCATTTACTGTAAATTATATCTGTACAGGTATGTAACTCCTTCTCATGTACAGCACCATGGGATCAATGGTGCTATATAAATAAATTATTAACAATAATATTAATAATAATAATAATAATAAAATCATTTTTAATTTAATTACAATGTCCTATTGTGCATCACTATCCTCTCTTATTTTGTTTTTTCAGCTGTTATTGGTGACGGCAGCGGCGGAAAAGCTTACCTGCAGGGCTCCACTGTCAAGTGGTAGTGGCCGCCGCGGTGTACTGTACATCCGCCTCCTATTCAATTGAACTATTCAACTGCAGGGCGGCCACTACCAGTTGACGGCGGAGCCCCGCAGGTGAGCACTTCCAGCCGGCGGCCGCGGCCACCGGCGCCAATAACAGCTGATAGGCGGGGGTGCCGCGTGCAGGACCCCGTTCGATCATACATTGTTGCCCTATTCTATGGATAGGGCATCAATGTAAACGTAGTGGACAACTTCTTTAAGTCCCTTGCTTTGCACGCATTGATACTTTTGTATCTTTTATCAATCTGTTAATTGAAGCAGCACATGAATTTATGCTTTTTTTTGTTTAATTCCAACTGCCTGAAAAGAAATTTCTATGTAGTAAGCACATTGGCTTTACCCTGAACTCTCCCCAATAGTCTTAGAACATTAGAAATAAGTAATTTACTAAAGCATATTATAGTACATTGATGCCTACAGTATAATTTAATTCTTTCATATGTACTTTTAAGCAAAGAACATAAATCAAGTCTATGTCAGTCACTCAGAAAGATGAATATATAAATCTGCCCTCTCACATTTTATTCCATTACTGTTTCATGTTAAAATGATTACCTTGAAATATCAAATGCAATGAAATAGCATATTATGTAATACTATTCCAGACTGGGAGCTATCAATTGTAAATTAATTCACATAAATGAGAGAATTACTAAATTTCTTTATAGGGCTAAGATTACTATTATATGTGCCATTCTGTTATAGTTTTTATCCAGTTTTTGAAGCTATACTGTAAGTAGAAACTGATATAGAAAAGAAAAGTCAAACTTTTGGCATGTAATTCCAATCTCCACTCATGTGTTTCTAAAAAAAAACCTCTAAATATAAAAAACCTATATGAAAAAGTACCATAAGAAAACATTGGCATTTTAGTTTTTTGTAGATCATTTATTTTATTGTTGCATGTTTTGCATATACTTTTCCAGGTAATTGTCCTTTATGCAGACCTACAGTATATTTTTCTTGATTAGGTTAAATCTGTTAAAGCTCTCCACAGATTGCACAATACAAATTGTATACAATCTATATATATAATCGTCTTATCCCGTCTGTCTGTCTGTCTGTCTGTCTTTCTGTCTGTCTGTCTGTCCAGGAAATCCCGCGTCGCTCATTGGTCCAGCAGCGACCAATCAGCGCCGCAGGATTTCTGAAAAAAGATGGCGGCCGTTAGCGGCTCATTTGCGGGACGGAGCTCAGCGGCGATGCAGCCGGGAGATGAGCGTCGCGAGGCGCTCATCTCCCGGCCGGTACCAGCAGAAGGACCTCGACCTCCGAACCCATCTGCGGGACGGAGATGCAGCCGGGAGATGACCGGAGTGAGGCGCTCATCTCCCGGCCGGTAGCAGCGGAAGGAACGCCGGCGTCGCTGACCTCCATGCAGAAGAGAGGACCGGGGAGCGCCGCTGCGGGTCCGGATACTTCTGCTGCGAGCGCCCGCTCATGTCCCGGGTTCTCGCAGCGGAAGTACCCGCACAGGCAGCGCCGCTCCCCAGTGCTCACCAAGACGATTCGATGATTGGTCGCGGTCTTCGGACCCGACCAATCACTGATCTTAGCACAAAACTTAAACACCGCTGTGCTGATTGGTCACGGACGCTGCCCACGACCAATCATCGATTTGGGTGCTACATTTAAATATCGGCTGCGAGCAATCAACACAGCGGGCAGCGCCAGCGACCAATCAGCGATTTTTAACACAAATGTCCGGACCTTTGTAACACCATGCAGATACTGTGGGGACATCAGCGGCTAGGGTGTGAAGGGAGGACCGGGGAGCGGTGCTGCGGGTCGGGATACTTCTGCTGTGAGCAGTCGCTCATGTCCCGGCTTCTCGCAGCGGAAGTAGCGGTACAGGCAGCGGCGCTCCCCGGTCCTCACTAATACGATTCCGCTCCCCGCTCCTCACCAATACGATTCGCTGATTGGTCGCGCTCTCCGCACGCGACCAATCAGTGATCTTGGCGCTAAAGTTAAACACCGCTCTTCTAATTGGTCGCGGCCGCTGCCCGCGACCAATCACTGATTTTGGCCCCACATTTAAATAGCGGCCGTGACCAATCACCAATTTTGACGCCACATTTAAACACTGCTGTGCTAATTGGTCGCGGACACCAGACGCGTCCAATCTGCGAGATTGGCGCCAAATTTAAACAACGCTCTGCTGATTGGTCGCGGACGCCAGACGCGTCCATTCTGCGAGATTGGCGCCAAATTTAAACAACGCTCTGCTGATTGGTCGCGGTGGCCGGCCGCGACCAATGATCGAGATGGGCGGCAAATATAAACGCCGCTCTGCTGATTGGTCGCGGCCGGCTACCGTGACCAATCAGCGAGATGGGCGGAAAATTTAAACGCCGCTCTGCTGATTGGTCGCAGCCGGCCACCGCGACCAATCAGTGAGATGGCCGGCAAATTTGAACACCGCTCTGCTGATTGGTCGCGGTGGCCGGCCGCGACCAATGAGCGAGATGGGCGGCAAATTTAAACGTCGCTCTGCTGATTGGTCGCGATGGCCGGCCGCGACCAATCAGCGAGATGGGCGGCAAATTTAAACTCCGCTCTGCTGATTAATCGCGGCCGGCCACCGCGACCAATCAGCGAGATGTCCGGCAAATTTAAATGCCGCTCTGCTGATTAATCGCGGCCGGCCGCGACCAATCAGCGAGATGGGCGGCAAATTTAAGCGCCGCTCTGCTGATTGGTCGCGGTGGCCGGCCGCGACCAAGGAGCGAGATGGGCGGCAAATTTAAACGCCGCTCTGCTGATTAATCACGGCCGGCCACCGCGACCAATCAGCGAGATGGGCGGCAAACTTAAACACCGCTGTGCTGATTGGTCGCGGTGGTCGGCCGCAACCAATCACCGAGATGGGCGGCAAATTTAAACGCCGCTCTGCTGATTGGTCGCGGCCGGCCACCGTGACCAATCAGCGAGATGGGCGGCAAATTTAAACGCCGCTCTGCTGATTAATCGCGGCCGGCCACCGCGACCAATCAGCGAGATGGGCGGCAAACTTAAACACCGCTGTGCTGATTGGTCGCGGTGGTCGGCCGCAACCAATCACCAAGATGGGCGGCAAATTTAAACGCCGCTCTGCTGATTGGTCGCGGCTGGCCACCGTGACCAATCAGCGAGATGGGCGGCAAATTTAAACGCCGCTCTGCTGATTGGTCGCGGTGGCCGGCCGCGACCAATCAGCGAGAAGGGCGGCAAATTTAAACGCTGCTCTGCTGATTGGTTGCGGTGGCCGGCCGCGACCAATCAGCGAGATGTCCGGCAAATTTAAATGCCGCTCTGCTGATTAATCGCGGCCGGCCACCGCGACCAATCAGCGAGATGGGCGGCAAATTTTAACGCCGCTCTGCTGATTGGTCACGGCCGGCCACCGCGACCAATCAGCGATATCGCTGGCAAATTTAAACGCCGCTCTGCTGATTGGTCACGGTGGCCGACCGCGACCAATCAGCGAGATGGGCGGCAAATTTAAACGCCGCTCAGCTGATTGGTCGCGGTGGCCGGCCGCGACCAATCTGCGATATAGGCTGCAAATTTAAACACTGCTCTGCTGATTGGTCGCGGCCGCCGGCCGACCGCGACCAATCAGCGAGATTGGCGCCAAATGTAAACGCCGCTGTGCTAATTGGTCGCGGCCGCCAGCGACCGCTACCAATTAGCGCTTTTGGCGCCAAATTTAAACACCGCTCTGCTCATTGGTCCCGGCCACCGGCCGGCCGAGACCAATCAGCGAGATTGCCGCCAAATTTAAACAATGCTCTGCTGATTGGTCGATTTTATCGCCAAATTTAAACAAGCTCTCCGGTCCTCACTAACACAGTTCGCTGATTGGTTGCGACCGCCACCCGTGAACAATCACCGATCTTGCTGCCAAATTTAAACACCGTTTTGCTGATTGCGCCCGGTCGGCCGCATACCTATTCTAGAATACCCGATGCATTAGAATCGGGCCACCATCTAGTATTAAATAGTTTTCTTAAATCCTACAAAACTAGTATATTGACCGAAAATCCATGTCAGAAAGACTACAAATATTGCAATATTTTTCAATGCAGAACCACGTATCTAAGCCCATTGGGCGATGCAGTCCGCTGAGTTGTTTTTCTAATCTTATCATGTGTCATGCAGTGTATCTAAGCCTGTCATGTGTGATACAGTTTACTGAGTCATATATGTAAGCCCATAATGCATGATATAGCCCTACATCTAAACCCATCACGCATGATGCAGTTTCAGACTCATGTGTCTTAGCCCACCAAGTGTCATGCAGTCAACTGAGCCTGTCTCTAAGTCTGTCATGTATGATGTAGTATGCTGAACTGTGTAGCTAAGTCTGCTGATGAGTGTATCTAATCCTATTGTGTGACGCAGTCCATGTATTTTATCCTATTTTGTGTGATACAGTGAGCATTGCCAATCAACAGAAACAGCGCTGGCAGCCATCCTTGGTAACACTGTCAACATCTGAACATCACTTTGCAGTCACCAACAACATGTCTCTGGTCTTTCATCCTCAAGTTAATTTGCATTTATCTTTTTGCAGACACCCAGAAGGGAAAGGGCGGAGTAACATCACACAGGTGTGAGCAGATCCCATTCGATTTTCATGGCTAATTTCAGCACCTGCTTCCACTAGTGTTTAAAAGTTGAAAATATCAAAATGTTTTTAATGTCACTGATTGACAAAACATTTTTTTTCTTTAAAAAAAAATTAACTGGATTTAAATCTATTTTTCATGCTGAATTTGAATATGCTTTCAGATCTTTTCCATCAGGCAGGGTTATTTTGCGACACATATTTCAAGTTTTATGGAAATATTAAAAATAAAAAATTCTTATATAGTCAACATTATATGAAATACTGCTTACTTACAACATTTTTGATGATGATTTATGAGAATATTTTGCTTCCAAGATGTCTCTCTTCATGGTCCACCAATAGTCAGCCAGCATACGGGGGCTCCACTTGCCTTGATACCTCTGTTCTATTATAGACATCTGCTGATAAAAATGTACCCCATGCTGGTCACTGACAGCACCAAGATTTTCTGAAAAGAAGTCCAGGTGGGAGTCCAAGAAATGAAGTTTTAATATTGTTCCATAGCTTGGTATGGTTTTAACAGATCACTCACTACAGCTTTATGATTTCTGAGAAAAGAAGAGAAGACATTTTTGAAGGCAGCCTTTTGCAATAGACTTAATGGTTCCTGAAATTATACATCGTCCATCACCAATCTTATTTGTGGCCCTACAAAAATGCCTTCCTTCAGTTTTGCATCACAAACTTTGGTAAATTTAAATTTCAAATGTATAAATGCAGCAGAATTTTTATCAAGTGCTTTTACAAATTGTTTCATCAATCCTAGTTGAATATGCAGAGGAGGTAAATATACATTTTCAGGATTCATTAAAGGTACTTTTGCCACATTTTTTGTCCAGGAACAAGAGATTCATGTTTAGGCCTATCCCTGCAATTGCAGTCACATACGAAACAGCAGAATTTAGTTTACCCAAGTTGCAATCCAAGCAATAAAGCAATTACCTTCAAATCTCCACAGATACTCCAGTTATATTTTCATACTGGATTTTTTCTAACAGCTGTTTCATATTTTTGTATGTTTTTTTCATATTAACAGCATGCACAACAGGTATTGGCAGAAGGTTATTACCATTATGCAAAAGAACGACCTTCAAACTAACTTTTGATGAGTCTATGAACAATCTCCACTGATCTGCCCAGTGTTGATGTCTAAAGACCACCATAACAAAAAAAATGATTGCAAAAAAATACGGCTTTTTCTTTAGAGAATTAGTTTTTGAAATCACTCTCTCGGCTACGATACCTGCATTTGCTCACGTCTTGGGGGAGTAGATTATATAATTGAACCTGCATTGACGAGGGGCAGTGGCTCGAAATGCAGGGTTTGCAAATTGAGTTTCTGGTCTTGGCTTTTATCCTAACTCATGTGACAATGCTCGTTAAAGGGTCATTATTGACTTTTAGGATTCCTACTTCCAATAAGTGGCAGTAGAGTTCTAGTTCTCTTCTTCTCTGAAGAGACAATTTGCATATTTTCCAGAGGAGCATTGCGGCTTGAAAAGTCTCCTCACCTTGACGTGCTTAGCATGTTGCTCTACGCAAGGAGAAATTTTACTTCTTAGATATCTTTGAGCCTGAAACTTAGAAACTCTGATTGTTGTTTAGACAACTCTAAAGGCCCTGTCACACATAACGAGATTGCTAGCGAGATCGTTGATACGTCACGGGTTTTGTGACGCAATAGAGACATCGCTAGCGATCTCGCTACGTTTGACAGGTAGCAACGATCAGGCCCCTGCTGCAAAATCATTGATCGTTACAAAGCTCCCTGGACCATTCCTGGGTCGTTGCACTCCCGCTGGGCAGTGTGCATCGCTGTATTTGACACCTAGCCAACGACCTCGTCCAGCGATTCAGAACTGAGACACGTAGGCGTGCATAAATTGGACTATTCCGCGCCCCTCGTCCCCGATTGGTGGTCGCTACGGCGTTCTCATTTCCGGACGCGCATAAAGAAGGCAACAGAATAGCGATTCCGTCCTTTGTTTCTGACCTCGTGCTTGATTGCAGATCCTACCAGAGTTCTCCGGGCTGTTAATATCCGTTCATTGGACTAGTGCTGACTTTTGCGGATCATTGCAGCGTTCTCCAGCTGTGACTCCGCTTTGAACATATCAGGCATTTTTAGTGAGGTAAGTATTGTTTGAGGTCTCAAATGCGTTTCCATTTTTTATTCTTTTATCACACATTTACTAATTATCTGTTATCTTTGCTTTTCAGGGAGGGAGGGCTTGGCTTCTATTTATATATATATGTATGCTTTTGCATGGGCAGATATTTTAGGGGTCTCGTGCACACGCACCCACACAGCACGTTTTCTGTCATGCTCACTAACAGAATGGAATATGGTTTTCCATGATATTTTTTATATACAGTTTCAATACTTGTGTTAATTGTTTTGTTGAAAGTGTTCTCATCTTTTCATGTTATGTTTGCAGTTTGCACATCATGGACGACGGGCATTGTGCTATTGTGGTTGCTGCATTGCTGGTTGAGGAAGCTCGGCGTCAAGATGAGGCACGAGAGCTACAGAGGCGTTCCAAACAAAAGCGTCGCATGTGGACCAGAGAGTGGCTGCAGAAGAGGTCTGAATTGTCCCACATGCAACTTGTAAGAGAGCTTCAGGAGAAGAATCCTCATGATTTCCCCAACTATCTGAGGATGTCAGAGGAATCTTTTAAAGAGTTTCTGGAACGAGTTACGCCACGTATTCAACGGAAGGATACAGCGATGCGTGCTGCCATTCCGGCAGATGAAAGATTGGCAGTCACACTGAGATTCCTGGCCACCGGACGCTCACTCCAAGACTTGCATTTTTCTGCAGCCATTTCAAGGCCCATGCTCAGTGTTCTAATCCCGGAGACATGTAATGCAATTTATCACAGTCTACGTAGTTACATACAGTTTCCTAACACGGAGGAGGAATGGAAAAAGATTGCCTCTGATTTTGAGCAGCTGTGGCAGTTCCCTAACTGTGGTGGGGCTTTGGAGGGGAAACATGTCCGAATCACTCAGCCACCAAATAGCGGATCCTATTTTTATAATTATAAGGGCTATTTCAGCATCATCATGATGGCCCTTGTTAATGCCAATTACGAATTTATAAATGTAGATGTTGGCATGAACGGCAGGGTTTCTGATGGTGGTGTTTTAGAGCACACACTTTTTGGAGAGCGATTGGACAACTGTGACCTACACTTGCCTCCCAACTCAGAGACTACAGGTAACCTTAATTTTGTTTTTGTCGGCGATGAAGCCTTCCCACTTCATCCCAATCTTATTAAACCGTTACCCCAAAAAAGTCTTACCCAGGAAAGAAGAATTTTCAATTATCGTTTGTCAAGGGCACGTCGTGTTGTCGAAAATGCCTTCGGTATCATGGCCAACCGCTTCAGAGTTTTTCACACGCCAATTAACATGAAGCTTACATCAATAGACTCTGTTGTTTTGGCCTGTTGCACGCTTCACAACTTTCTTCGTCGACGTGATGCAATTACGTACTGTCCGCCTGGCTTCGTGGACTCTGTGGACCTAGCCAATGGGGAAGTGGAGCTCAGTGAATGGCGTTCAAACGATCCTGCAATTGCAGGCCTTCTACCAGTGGGATATGGCAGAAACACCCAGGATGCGAAGACCAGCCGCGACAACTACTGCCAGTATTTTAACGGTCCTGGTGCTGTTACTTGGCAACATCAGAACTTATAGTGGGCAACTACTGACAATTATACACTACTTTCAGTTTTGTATTGATTTGTGTAATAAACTGTGTTTAATTTTGCAAAAGATTTGTTTATCATTGTTTCAATAGTAAGGGCCCGTATACACATACGTGTACTACTTCAGGGGCGGACATAGGAATCATGGGAGCTCATAGCAGAAGTTATAATTGGGACCCCCCCACAAAAAAAAGGAAATAATTGTTGGGGACACAGAAGAGCAGATCCCACAACCTTCCAGCCTTCCTTCCTTTCTGAACTCCTAGATTCCTCTTTCATAGCCCCATAAAAATGTGATGCCAACAAAAGTGTCCCCCTTAACACAGTATGATACCCCGATGGTGACTTCCACCTTTTTAGCCTCCACATGCACAGTGTAATGACCCTAATGTATCACATGAGCCATGTATGAGGGAGGTGGAGTCGGAGTCATGGAAATTGAGGAGTCGGTTTGGCTTATCGACTCCGCAGCCCTGTATACCAGGATGGGAGAGCACACAGTATAATGCAGCCCCCCATAGGGTAAAAGGCAGCCCCAGTCCTCCAGTATTATCAGTACTGACTGATTTACAAAAATATATAAATACATACTTACCACTCCTTATTCCCCGCTGCTTCAGTCTCTGCAGCGCGTCTCTCTCATCACAACAGCAGCTGGCAGCTCCACTGTCTGACACAGCGTGGTGCATCGTAGCAGCGTTGCCGCTGTTTGATTAACCGCCACCCACCAGCACTGTACTCAGTAATGGCTGCGTGTAGTGTGTTGTTCGGCTGTGCCTTGTAGTAATGCCGCAGCAGGGCCCACTCAAGCACAATTAAAGGCGTTGGCCATGTCTGAACACAGTGGCAGTGGGCGGCGGCGGCAATCAAACAGAGGAGCGTGGGGTACAGAATGGGGGAGACTGCTATGGGGTCCGCTGGCTCACGGGCCCCCTACGGCCACGGGCCCCATAGCAGTTATGTGGCCTGCCACCAATGGCGGTACGCCACTGTTGTACTCGTATGTATACATACACATCCATATACACATACATATTCAGATACATAAAAATCTACACCCATATCCACACTTATATACAAATAACCAGATATACACACACATACTCACAGACACAGAAGTATGCATACCTATATGAAAATATAGATACATATTTCTACATAAAACCACCTAAACACCAGTGTTCCTGTGTGACCGTCACACTAGAGACACTGCTGCGCTCTACAGATGTCGCATTATCAATACAGCGTCTCTAGTCCGACACTCTAATAATTCAAGTCACAGCAGCGTTCTCTAATAAACCGCGGGTTTATTGGCGACGTTGATGCGTCGTGGGCGTGGTTACCGACGTTCATGCGTCGTGGGCG
The DNA here is from genome assembly GCF_046119375.1 of Phyllobates terribilis. NCBI lineage: Eukaryota > Metazoa > Chordata > Amphibia > Anura > Dendrobatidae > Phyllobates > Phyllobates terribilis. The sequence continues at coordinate 293,535,285 of NW_027362769.1, forward strand.
GGTCTAACGACGTAGTTGCGGCCTAGCTTATTAAGAGCATTATGGCATCCAGGGTCAGGGCATCTCCTTGGGGTGACGCTGAGGTGTGCTACCTTGTGAAGCAACTGGATGCACTTGATTATGAGTGCCGTGTGCACTCTGAGCATCCAGTGCTCCATAAGCGGGCGGTGCTGCAGAGGATCGGTCGGGGCCTGGTCCAGAGATTTGGGGTGCAGCGCTCTGCTACACAAATCCGGAAGAAGCTGGCGGACTTGAAATATAGGTCTGCCGACCGAATCGTCAGCATCCGGTCACGGACCCTGCCCCGCCGTGGTGAGTGGTTTTAAAATATGTTAGCACAATATATGGCAGCACATTAGTTACAACTGCAATTACCTTAGGTATCTAATGTTATTTGTTTTCCAGCACCTGCAGCCCCAGAGCCCCCAAGGTAGTCACCTCCAGCCCTGGAGCCCCAGCAGCATTCCTCTACCAGCTCGCCAGCATCACTCCGTGATATAGGTGCAGCTTCATCTTTCGGTAATGCTTTCACATAAAATACAGTCCATACAACTTGGAAAGTATAGGGCTGTCATGTACTATTAAGTGTTGTGCCTTTCTCTAGCCGGTGGTGCCAGGGGATCCGGGTGGTCCTTAAGCTCGTCATCATCCGAGCAACCCGAAAACCGTAAGTGTTAAATACCAAACATGTACCTGTTAGGCTGTGTGCCCACGATGCGTTTTTTAAGGCGTTTCTGCAGCGTTTTTGCTGCTGTGGAAACGCATTAAAAGCGCATGGTAGAAGGTCTGCCATGTTCCCCAATGATAATCCGCTGTGCTGTGCACATGCTGCCGAAATTTCCGCTGCACATTATCATTGCGGAAAAAAACGCAGCACTACCAATTATTTTGCAGAAGGGGTTTTTTTTGCGCCGCCATTGACTTGCATTATAATGCGCCAATTCCGCAATACTGCATCTGTACTTGCGTAATTAGCGCGTTCTAATGTGTGGATGGTACCCGGGTGTGGTGCATCGTGGGCACATAGCCTTAATTTGATGAATGTACAGAATTATTGGACTTAAGTTTAACTATTACCTCCGTAGAAATCCCAACACTACAAGATCTCCTGGCGTCACAACGGAGACTGAGTGAAGAGATCCACGAGCACGGAGTGATGCTGGCAAGATTTGTGGCAGCCCATGACCGTCACGGCAGCCAATAAATTCTTTTTTGTTATGTAGTTGATATTATTTGTTTGGTTATATTTTTTATATTTTTATAAAAAAAAGTTAGTTTATATCCACTATTGTCTACACTTTGTTACATCTAATCCTATCCTGTGAGATACTGCCTGAAGAGTTGTGTATCTAATCCTATCCTGTGTGATACTGCCTAAAGAGTTGTGTATCTAATCCTATCCTGTGTGATACTGCCTGACGGGTTGTGTATCTAATCCTATCCTGTGTGATACTGCCTAAAGAGTTGTGTATCTAATCCTATCCTGTGTGATACTGCCTGACGGGTTGTGTATCTAATCCTATCCTGTGTGATGCTGCCTAAAGAGTTGTGTATCTAATCCTATCCTGTGTGATACTGCCTGACGGGTTGTGTATCTAATCCTATCCTGTGTGATACTGCCTGAAGCGTTGTGTATCTAATCCTATCCTGTGTGATACTGCCTGACGGGTTGTGTATCTAATCCTATCCTGTGTGATACTGCCTGACGGGCTGTGTATCTAATCCTATCCTGTGTGATACTACCTAAAGAGTTGTGTATCTAATCCTATCCTGTGTGATACTGCCTGACGGGTTGTGTATCTAATCCTATCCTGTGTGATACTGCCTGACGGGTTGTGTATCTAATCCTATCCTGTGTGATACTGCCTGACGGGTTGTGTATCTAATCCTATCCTGTGTGATGCTGCCTAAAGAGTTGTGTATCTAATCCTATCCTGTGTGATACTGCCTGACGGGTTGTGTATCTAATCCTATCCTGTGTGATACTGCCTGAAGCGTTGTGTATCTAATCCTATCCTGTGTGATACTGCCTGACGGGTTGTGTATCTAATCCTATCCTGTGTGATACTGCCTGACGGGTTGTGTATCTAATCCTATCCTGTGTGATACTACCTAAAGAGTTGTGTATCTAATCCTATCCTGTGTGATACTGCCTGACGGGTTGTGTATCTAATCCTATCCTGTGTGATACTGCCTAAAGAGTTGTGTATCTAATCCTATCCTGTGTGATACTGCCTGACGGGTTGTGTATCTAATCCTATCCTGTGTGATACTACCTAAAGAGTTGTGTATCTAATCCTATCCTGTGTGATACTGCCTGACGGGTTGTGTATCTAATCCTATCCTGTGTGATACTGCCTAAAGAGTTGTGTATCTAATCCTATCCTGTGTGATACTGCCTGACGGGTTGTGCATCTAATCCTATCCTGTGTGATACTGCCTGAAGAGTTGTGTATCTAATCCTATCCTGTGTGATACTGCCTGACGGGTTGTGTATCTAATCCTATCCTGTGTGATACTGCCTGACGGGTTATGTATCTAATCCTATCCTGTGTGATACTGCCTAAAGAGTTGTGTATCTAATCCTATCCTGTGTGATACTGCCTGACGGGTTGTGTATCTAATCCTATCCTGTGTGATACTGCCTGACGGGTTGTGTATCTAATCCTATCTTGTGTGATACTGCCTGACGGGTTGTGTATCTAATCCTATCCTGTGTGATACTGCCTGACGGGTTGTGTATCTAATCCTATCCTGTGTGATACTGCCTGACGGGTTGTGTATCTAATCCTATCCTGTGTGATACTGCCTGACGGGTTGTGTATCTAATCCTATCCTGTGTGATACTGCCTGACGGGTTGTGTATCTAATCCTATCCTGTGTGATACTGCCTGACGGGTTTTGTATCTAATCCTATCCTGTGTGGTACTGCCTAAAGAGTTGTGTATCTAATCCTATCCTGTGTGATACTGCCTAAAGAGTTGTGTATCTAATCCTATCCTGTGTGATACTGCCTGATGTGTTGTGTATCTAATCCTATCCTGTGTGATACTGCCTGACGGGTTGTGTATCTAATCCTATCCTGTGTGATACTGCCTAAAGAGTTGTGTATCTAATCCTATCCTGTGTGATACTGCCTGACGGGTTGTGTATCTAATCCTATCCTGTGTGATACTGCCTGACGGGTTGTGTATCTAATCCTATCCTGTGTGATACTGCCTAAAGAGTTGTGTATCTAATCCTATCCTGTGTGATACTTCCTGACGGGTTGTGTATCTAATCCTTTCCTGTGTGATACTGCCTAAAGAGTTGTGTATCTAATCCTATCCTGTGTGATACTGCCTGACGGGTTGTGTATCTAAACCTATCCTGTGTGATACTGCCTGACGGGTTGTGTATCTAATCCTATCCTGTGTGATACTGCCTAAAGAGTTGTGTATCTAATCCTATCCTGTGTGATACTGCCTAAAGAGTTGTGTATCTAATCCTATCCTGTGTGATACTGCCTGACGGGTTGTGTATCTAATCCTATCCTGTGTGATACTGCCTAAAGAGTTGTGTATCTAATCCTATCCTGAGTGATACTGCCTGATGGGTTGTGTATCTAATCCTGTCCTGTGTGATACTGCCTGACGGGTTGTGTATCTAATCCTATCCTGTGTGATACTGCCTAAAGAGTTGTGTATCTAATCCTATCCTGTGTGATACTGCCTAACAAGCAGTGCAGAGGCAGTAAAGCCCACTCCAAAGTCGGCTTTCACACCCTCCTGCTTATTGATGTTATCAGCTGAAGTTGTGTAGGGGCAGGAAAGCCTTCTGAAGTCAGCTTTCATTGCCGCCTACTTATTGATGTTATCAGCTGAAGTTGTGTGGGGGCAGGAAAGCCGTCTGAAGTCGGGTTTAATAGCCGCCTGCTAATTGATGTTATCAGCTGAAGTTGTGTGGGGACAGGAAAGCTGTCTGAAGTCGGCTTTCATTGCAGCCTAATTATTGATGTTATCAGCTGAAGTTGTGTGGGGGCAGGAAAGCCGTCTGAAGTCGGCTTTAATAGCCGCCTGCAAATTGATGTTATCAGCTGAAGTTGTGTGGGGTCAGGAAAGCCATCTGAAGTCGGCTTTAATAGCTGTCTACTAATTGATGTTATCAGCTGAAGTAGTGTAGGGGCAGGAAAGCCATCTGAAGTCAGCTTTCATTGCCGCCTACTTATTGATATTATCAGCTGAAGTTGTGTGGGGGCAGGAAAGCCGTCTGAAGTCGGCTTTCACAGATGCCAGCTAATTCAAGAAGAAGAGAGAAGAGGAAAGAATAGGAACATAGTATGAAAACTATAAGGAAGACCTAACATGTTGATCCAGAGGAAGGCAAAAAAAAAACATGCTCCGTTTTGGGGAAAAAAATTCCTTCCTGACTCCACATACGGCAATCAGACTAGTTCCCTGGATCAACGCCCTATCAAGAATCTAGTATATACAATCTATAATCTGAGTCATACTCATGGTGCATGGTATGGCAGATCATTACCATACCGTGCACCATGACTATGACCCCAAAGACTAAAAGAAGGGAAGTAGGAAGAGGAGAGGAAGAAGACCAGCTGTGAAGAAGACCAGAGGACACAGGGAGAAGACAGAAGACAGGTGATAAAGCCTGGAGCCGGAAGAGGAGATGGGGAGGAGGTGATCACCAGCGGAGAGCAGGGATGGGAATAGAGGGTAGAGAATGGAGGGGAGGGAATGGAGATTGGGAAGGGATCGGAGGGCAGGGGTGAGGGGTCCCACCCTCGGGAAGAGGTAAAGCAGAAAATAAGGCAACAAAAAAACATTTTAATTTCAATCAGGGTGAGATCAGAGGGCAGGGGTAAAGTTAAAAAAGAGGACAATAAACCATTTTTTTATTAACAAACAAAAATGTGAACAATTTTAACAATTTAAATAAGTATTAAATTAACAATATTTACAAAATGATAAAAAAAAATTGAAATGAAACATCACTACAGTTCTTCATATCGATTACCTGTATTTGTGTATCCGTGCCTGGGGGAAACAAAAGAATCAGAACACATGGGATACTGTGGGGGGGGGGGGGCAAGGCTTTGTGGATGCCAGATCCTCTGCACTGGTGTGCTGCGAAGTGGGTCCGGCATATGGGTCCAAGAATGTTGTTGAAAATGGCCAGGGTCAATCAGAGTATGCACAGTAGACGTTTCATTAAGTTCACCGGCTGCCGCTTTATTTAAAGTCTCAAACATGACCCTTTCTGCGTGCGCCCTCTGTCGGTCATCCAGCCTCTGTAGTCTCTCGCCAGCATATGTTGCAAAGCTGTCCCGCTTGGCCTGGGTCTGCAGAAGTAGAATCTTGTTCGCCAGAGATACTAGATCTGGCGATGGCGGCAAGCTGGCCTTTCTTTTCCTTGATTTTCTTTGTCGCCGAGGCACAAGGTCTTCACTTGTAGAGGCCATAGGGTCTTCATTCACCGATGCCATAGGTTCCTCATTCCTTGACATAACACTCGCCTCCTCCATACCACGTTCCGTAGCCGAGATGTCGTCATCTTGCCGATGGTGCTGTGGGAACCCAAAATTAAAGTTAAGATTTGGTTACAACATCCAGCAGGTATGTTATGACCAGCATGGGTACACGTGCACTAAAAAACAAATATGAGGGGCGGCTAAACTATGGCATGTACATTGAAAGTATAAATGCTATTTACAGGGAAGCAAAGAAGGTACTTACATCTTCAACAGGGGAGTCAGTCCGTATGTCGGGGTCTTCTTCCGGGGTCGGCCGCATCGTACACGCCATTCGCCGAGGTAGCTCCTGGTCACGGGTGAAGGTAAGCAAGTCATAATACCATAATGTCGGCACATAAACCTCATCTGTGCCGGTACCTGACTTCTTTGATTTCTCCACCCGGTTGAGTTCTTTCTTATATACGATGCGTAGACCCTGGATCTTTCTCTTCACCAGCTCTTCATCCACCTTCTCGTTGGGGCCATGCCTTTTAAAGAGGGAAATCAATTGCTGGTAGGCCTCCCTCTTTTTCTCTCTATTGCAGTAGTCTGAAGATTTTATTTGCCAAAGGCATGGCAGGGAGCGGTAGAGGTCAATCATTTCCCTCACAAACTCTTCACTTTTGAAAGCCATCTGAAAAGGATAGCAATACAGTGAGCATACATGAAACATTTTAAAACATAGTAAAAAGTACTACACACCATTTGCTGACTAAAAATGGCCTCCAATGTATAAGCAAACGTATACTTGTTGGGTGTGACAAAAATCCACTAAAATAACTTACCATGTAAACAAAGCAATACAGTGCCTGAAGAACCCAAAAGTCAATGTTCAGTCACAGCTGAAGAAAATCCACAAATGAATGGAATCACAGCAGTAGAACGCAACTAGGATCCAAAAATCAGGACGCTGACAAGGCTTCAACAAATCCCAGATGGGCGAAACTTGCCCGGAGAACACTGCTACAATCCGAAAGCAGAGCGCAGATAGGAACAAAGGAGCGGAATTGCCCCAACGTCGCCTTTTTAAAAAAACACGGCCGCCAATCAGAACGCAGTAGCGTCCACCAATCGGAGATGAGTGGGCGCGGAAAGGTAATTTTATGCACGCCTTTCTGACACAGTACAGTCCCTCAAAGTGTGGATCGTTGTGTGTGTATCGTTGAAATAGCTGCTGTGTGACAGCGTCCCAGCGACCAACGAGATCGTTAGTTAGATCGCTGGGGCGGCCGAAATCGTTGGCAAGTTATACATGTTTGACAGCTCCCGAACGATCTCTCCAGCGATCTCAAAACTGTGACGTAGTAACGAACTCGCTAGCGATCTCGTTATGTGTGACAGGGCCTTAAATCATGGATAAGGTCATTCAGATCTTCTTGAGATAAGAAGTGAGGCTCTAATGAACAACTTCCTTTGAAATTAGGATCCCTACTCACATGACTTTATGCTTCATCTTCAGTGTGAGTAAGGTCAGAGTCATAGCTGTCACTTACCGTCACAAAATCTGGACTCTTGGATACAGGAAGCTCCTTGTTATGTAAGACATGTCTTATTGCATATGGCATTTTGATGAAAAAATTCTAACAACATGTTTGAATATATTAAATAGTAATAATTTCATTGTTTTCAATTGTTGAAAAAAAATTAATGTGATGACACATTCCCTTGAAAGATGAGCTAGTTGGACCTTTTTGGTTGAAAATGGTTTAAAATCAACTCCCGAACCTACTACCAGTTTTAAAAGACACTTTCTTCATGAAGTGGTAAAGGAAAAAGTCTGAATCTTTCAAGAAAACCATGTTTTTCATGTAATGCAATGCGCCATCATATGCGTCAAAGTACTTGGCTAGCCAGTAAATGACTTAAAGATGAAAGAGTAATGACATGGCCCCTTCCTCACTTCAGCTAACCCCTGTTGGTAACTTGTGGGCCATTCTGAGATTTATAGTGAAGGAAAACAATAAACTCTCTGATCCGTCTCTGGGAGGTTGTAGTAGTTGGTGCTGCCCAAAAAGTGTATTTTAAGCAAATTAAGAAGCTGTATGCACAAAAAGTTCCATAGCTTCATCTTTAGTTTTTCATTTCAAGAGCTAGTGCCCCAAGATATAGCAACTCTCTCAATCATTACAAAACAGAGGACATAGAGTTAGGCTATGTGCCCACGATGCAGAAATGAAGCAGAAAATTTCTGCAGCGCTCGTCCTGGCTTCTTCCGGGTTGCCGGCACATCGCGAGACAGCCTGCAGTCACATGACCGTGACGTCATCTCAGGTCCTGGAAGGAGAAGCGCTGCCGGCAAGCAGAGAGAAGCCGCCGGACAGGTGAATATAAACTTTATTTTTAATTTTATTCTTTTTTTACAGGTACAATGGTACCCAGGTCTGGATGAGAGTCTCCTCTCCTCCAGAACTGGGTACCATCCGCACATAGAGACGCATAAAATCCGCTTGGACAAATGTACAGACGCGGATATTATGCGTCTCAATGCAAGTCAATGGCGGCGCTTCCGCTGCGCTACCGCAAAATTAATGATCATGCTGCAGATTTATTTGCGCTGCAGAAATGCTGCGGAAAAATCCGCAGCATGTGCATTGACATTGCGGAATGCCACTGGGGACCATGGGGTGCGGATTACCATGCGTTTTTGATGCGTTTCCGCTGCGGAAATTCCGCAGCATAAACGCATGGAAAACGCATCGTGTGCACGCAGCCTTAAAGCTAAAAAATATTGTTTTATTCAATTTCATTAAAAATTACATTGCATTATTCAATTAACATATAACAGAATTTGTGCAAGTGAAAACAGTAATTAGAACCCAGTGGGAGGGCTAGAAAAACCAACCTCAATTGCAATTAGTTAGGGAGTAAGAGGTGCAAGTGTGGGATCAGTCTGATCAGCACCATTACAAAGGTTAAATGCATGTGCACAGTGTCACAGAGGGCAACCTAGGGTAAGGTCAGATCAGATCTATTGAAAGAGGTTCCATAGTGAAGCCTACACTCTCCTAAACTAATATACCCCCACCTGAACAGAGTCACATGTAAAATTGGTGCAGATGGTACATTAGGAAAGGATCAAAAACACAAGCAATCATATAGAATCCCACAAAACACCTACAGCTCCAATAAAGAAATATTTGGACAAGTGTCAGAGAGACAAGTAGTAAATTACCTATAGTCAATTGCAGAGTTGGGTCTCCAGCTCAGACCTCAAACGTGTGATTTCGCTGTAATGCTTCCTTAACGGGAGTTTCTCAAAGCCATCATTGGTCTCTTTCTAAATACAAGGACCTGCCGATCACATGGTCGGTATTGTCCAATCCTGTAAATGTGTTCAGCGCGTGCGTACCGACAACGTGGATTCACCACCGTCCACTTCCCGTCAGTCATCATGGCAGTCACATGGCGCTGTCGGCGCCTGGCCGCGACCACGCGAACGACATCGCAATACAATGACAGGGAGGTGAGCGCAGCAAACTCCACGCGTGGGGAGCGCATGCGTGCCATCCAGTGTAGTTGCTTTGTTCTTTGATTTCTCTAGTGCGTTCAACACATTACAGCCACTCTTACTGCGTGGAAAGTTGATTAAAATGGCGGTGGATGAGGGACTTGTGAATTGGATAATTGACTACCTGTCGGATAGGCCACAGTTTGTTAGGTGGGGGACGGCTACATCAGATAGTGTACTGAGTAGTGTCGGAGCCACGCAGGGAACAGTGCTGTCGCCATTCCTCTTTACATTGTACACAGCTGACTTTCAGTATAAATCAGACTGTTGTCACCTCCAGAAGTACTCGGATGACTCTGCGATAGTTGGCGGTATTGGGAAGGACCAGGATGAAGAGGAATATAGAAGGGTGGTTGCGGACTTTGTAGTATGGTGCCAGGCTAACCATCTAGAACTAAATGTTAAGAAAACCAGGGAGTTGGTGATGAGCTATGGAAGGTGCAAGAAGGTATGCCTACCTGTTACCATTGACGGTCAGGATGTGGAGATGGTGGACAGTTTCAAATATTTGGGGGTTTACCTGGATAGCAAGCTAGACTGGAAGTGCCACATGGAGAAGGTCTACAAGAAGGGGATGAGTAGATTGTACTTCCTAAGGAAGTTAAGGTCGATTAATGTGTGTGGCAAAATGCTTGAGGTGTTCTACCAATCCATTGTGGCTAGTGCCACCTTTGCGGCAATAATTTGCTGGGGTAACAGTGTGCGTGTTGCTGACGCCAACAAGCTCAACAAACTTATCAAGAAGGCTAGCGCGATGGTGGGCCTACAGCTTGGGACTTTTGAAGAGGTGGTAGAGGATAGGATTAAGAAGAAGTGCAGAGCTATAATGGGCAACAACACACACCCGCTTTATGAACTGTTTGCGAAACAGAAGAGCACATTCAGCAATCGCCTAATACAACTAAGGTGTAAAAAGGAAAAATACAGGAGATCGTTTGTTCCAACAGCTATGGGGGGTGTTTAACAAATGTCTGAAAAGCAATGTCTAAACCATTCCAAATGTTATGTTATCATATGTGTCATGTTCGAGATCTGTGTTCTGCTGCTGTGATACCGCAATTTCCTCCGAGATAAAATAAAGTATATCTTATCTTATCTTAGTTACAGGCAATGGGCTAGGATAGAAAGATATAAAGTGCTGATGCGCATACACATAATATATATCAAAATGCAAGGAACTCAATCAATTTAGGAGATCATGGAGTCATATATGCACAAACAGGATCTATTAGGCAACAACATGCATGGAAGTATGTGGGGTGAAGATATGTTCATATAACACAATAATGCACAGGACCTAGATGCGCCTAAATGTTTACATTTAGTATGCAAATATATAGATAGAAGGTTTCATAAGATCCTATACATTGCACACCAAAATATCACATACTTGCTGTACATTATATGGAATGCATATTGCATAAATTTATAATCATACATTTCATTCCAAAGTGAATCAAACAGCAAAAAGGGGGAAATGATTTGACATCACACAACAGGTCCCATAATCAATTATATAGTGACACACAGTATATAATTAGAGACAATACAATACATAAATGGCGTGGTCTATCACAAATTCATCCCATATCACAGATGTAAGGCTGGTCAGTAATCCCGTGGTACATCAATTATATAGGGACACACAGTATATAATTAAAGACAATACAATACATAAATGGCGTGGTCTATCACAAATTCATCCCATATCACAGATGTAAGGCTGGTCAGTAGTCCCATGGTACATCAAATAAGAAAGAAGGAAGTTGATGCAACGTGGAGAAGCCTTGCATGCACGATATCTTGAGCCCATACAGTCAAATGTACAGGACACATAGCTTGGTATATGTTGTTTTGAAATAACAGAACAAGATGTTAAAAACTAAATTAAAGGCAATATAATAATAAAAAATACAAAGCAGAAGAATGGGACAAGACTACATATTAAAATCCACTCGAGAGAGAAGGCAAAGACACTCAAGGTCTACAGAAAAGACGCGAATCCTAATGATTCATTCAAGCCATACGGTACCATAGTGCCCAGTATAGTTATCCATCTGCACTCCTTCTGTGCAAGGAGGCGTTTAATATCCCCACCTCTAATACCACACTGTATATGCTCTATTCCACGGACCATAAAGCACCATGGGTTACAGTGATGGAACTTTATATAGTGGTGAGGTATCATTTTAAGTTGCGTGGGATCAATAGCCGTTTCGGCCGATATGATATCACGTACATGCTCCCATGTACGTTTTCTAAGTTGGCATGACGTGAGTCCGATGTAAATTTTTGGACAACTACAAATTGTGTAGTATATTACCTGTGTGATACAGCATGTAATATGATGTTTTATTTGATATGTCTTAACACCATCAGCCGATGTAAATGTTGTTGTTCGAGACACGTTTTTGCAGGCGATACAGTCGCCACACGGAAAGCATCTCAAAGGTGGTCCATGAGTTCCAAAAGGATTAAGCTGTGCAGGGATATAATGGCTCTGGGTAAGTAAATCCTTCAAGTTCCTACTTCTCCTGGATGTCATCAGTGGGAGATCTGAAACATATTTGGAAAGGGTAGGTTCGATTTTCAAAATATTCCAGTGTCTCTTTAGACACTCCCTCATTGTATCCAACTCCCCATTGTAAGTCGAGATGAAACGTACGGTCTCCAGAGTCTCCCTATTTTTTGGGGAGGGATGTAAAAGACTATCCCTAGTGCTCATTCTAGCTCTGATGTAACCCTTTTTAATACATCTATTGCTATACCCACGGGCCTGGAATCTCTCCTGTAGGTTAGCGGACTGAGGTTCAAAATCAAGATCAGAGAAACAAATATGCTTCATTCTTATAAATTGATCCATGGGGATTCCCCTGATGGTGGAATACGGGTGGCCTGAGCTAGCATGGAGGAGGGAATTAACAGAGGTGGACATGCGATGAACATCCATCTGCAATTGCCGATATAAATCTACCTGTATCTTAATGTCCAGGAAGTCCACCCCAGTTGCACTCTATGAGTAGGTCAATTTAATATTAAATGTATTCATGTTAAGCTGAGACATGAATCCCTGTAGCTGTGGGACGGTACCTTGCCAAATAATAAAAAAGTTGTCTATATAGCGTAGCCAGCACTGCACATGGTTGGCAGCCCGAACGCCCTCCCTGCCAAAGATCCCCCTCTCCCAAAAGCCGAGGAAGAGGTTGGCGAAAGAAGGCACGCAGGCCGCCCCCATGGCAGTGCCGCACCGCTGCAGATAGTACACATCCTTAAATACGAAAAAGTTATGCGTTAGGATATAGGTAAGTAGTTCCAATATCAAATCACCAACATGACTATTCCAATTACTTTTACAAAGATAGAACCGACAGGCCTCCAGGCCATATTGGTGACATATGCATGTGTACATGGACTCTATGTCTGCAGTTGCTAATAGCATGTCTCCCTCCACGTTCATATCGTTGACACGTGCCAGGACGTCCGTTGTGTCCCGAGCATATGAGGGTAGCGTTTCAACCAAAGGTTTGAGGTAATGGTCAATGAATTTTCATACAGGATCACACAAACCCCCAATGCCAGACACAATTGGACACCCTGGTGGTTCCAAAGAGTTTTTATGAACTTTAGGTAGAAAATATATTGTGGGATTTTTGGGAACTTAGTTAGGAGACCCTTATAGATTTTTTTTTTCTAGGTATAATGCCCCTTTCTAGAGCCCAGAACAGAATGTCCTCCAGCTTGGCTGAATAGGCTACCAGTGTACTATGATCAAGTTTTAGGTAAGTTGTCCTATCATTCAAGTGCCTAAAGGCCTCCCTTTTGTACAAAACCCTGGGCCACGGACTATGTTCCTCCCCTTGTCTGCTGGTTTTATAACAACATCGTCCATGGTCTGGAGTTCATACAAGGCTCTGCGCTGTCCCAAAGTCAAGTTATCAGAGTTCCGTCTCACCGGAATCTTTCGGAAATCCTCCATAACCAGTTTTACAAATATCTCCACCACTGGACACAGAGACAAGGGAGGAAACCTAGTAGAATGTGCATAGCTTGCCCGTGAAAACATACCTGTGCACTCAGTGGCCTGTTCACTCAGTAAATCCTCAAGTGCTTGTAGGGCTTCTCTTTCCAATTCACTGTTGGGGATTTGTTCTCCTGCCCCCCTATTATGTGGCTTCTTGAGAACCAACTTTCTTTCAAATAGGTATAAATCTTTTACTGCTGGAAAGAGATCAAATGAGTTAGTTGGTGCAACGGTTAAACCCATAGATAATACTTCTTTCTGGATGTTAGTCAATGTATATTTAGATGAATTAATCACCTCTAGTCCGCTTTTATTTAGTTTTTCCTGATTATTTACAGGGGTTATTTTCTGCTTGCTTGCTTGTTTCTCCTTATTGGCACCCACATTTTTAAAATCCATGAATTTGGGTATAACCACTGCTAAATACTCACTTGATGTATATGAGGAGAATGATTGTGCTCTTGTTCGTGAGGCAGTTCTGGTACGTGTACGTTTATGACTCCACCTATAAATGGTCTTGGACTGATGATAATTAAAGTCCCTCTGGAATTTTTTTGCTTTGGTCTCGCATATAGATCTTAGATCTTATTCCCTAATCTTCAACTTCAAAAGAAGGAAAGACTTGGACCCTGAGGCCTCTAGGTATAAGTCCTTTCTCTAGAAATTTGTTTAAAAATGCTCGATTCCACCAGATTCGAGTGTGTCTATTAAGCAGGTCTTTGAGTTTATTAATCATTTCTTGAGTGTCTTAGCCAACCCCTTTTGAGGACCCACTAGGCACTTCACTGAACACTTCATTAATACGGGTTAGCCACGTCTGTTCAGGTTCCTTAAAATCCATGTTGGATCGAGAACAGGTAGCTGTGAAAAACACAGAATAAATGAGTATGCACAAAAAGTTCCAGAGCTTCATCTTTAGTTTATCATTTCAAGAGCTAGTGCCCCAAGATATAGCCACTCTCTCAATCATTACAAAACAGAGGACATAGAGTTAAAGCTAAAAAATATTATTTTATTCAATTTCATTAAAAATTATATTGCATGATTCAATTAACATATAACAGAATTTGTCAAGTGAAACAGTAAGTAGAGCCCAGTGGGAGGGCTAGAAGAACCAAACTCAATTGCAAGTAGTTAGGGAGTAAGAGGTGCAAGTGTGGGATCAGTCTGATTAGCACCATTACAAAGGTTAAATGCATCTACACAGTGACACAGAGGGCTACCTAGGGTAAGGTCAGATCAGATCTATAGAAAGAGGTTGCATAGTGGAGCCTACTCTCTCCTAAACTAATATACCCCCACCTGAACAGAGTCATATGTAAAATTGGTGCAGATGGTACATTAGGAAGGGATCAAAAACACAAACAATCATATAGAATCCCACAAAAAACCTACAGCTGACACATTCCCTTGAAAGATAAGCTAGTTGGACCTTTTTGGGTTGAAAATGATTTAAAATCAACTCCCGAACCTACTACCAGTTTTAAAAGACACTTTCTTCATGCAGTGGTAAAGGAAAAAGTCTGCATCTTTCAAGAAAACCATGTTGTTCATGTAAGGCAATGCTCCATCAAATGCATCAAAGTACTTGGCTAGCCAGTAAATGACTTAAAGATGAACGAGTGATGACTAGTGTTGAGCGAGCATGCTCAACACTGCTCAGTACTCGCCCGAGCATCACGCTACTCGGGATGTTCGGCGAGCACCGAGCATTTCCGGGTTACTCGGGCGGGAGCTCGGGTCTCCGCCCTGCATGTTTGGCGCTCTTTACAGAGCCAATGAACATGCAGGGATTGCCAGCCAGTCACTGTAATGCCGCAGCCATGTTGTTTGTGGGCATTACAGTGATTGGCTGGCCGCACAGTGTCACCTCGAGTATTTAAAACCGGGTACCGCCATCTTGGACACAGTCCCTCTGGATTAGACAGTGTAGGGACAGCGCTGCTGAGCTAGGGAGAGATTTTTCCTGCAAAATAGTTAGTGTAGGGTCTGTAAAGGCTGCAAAAATCAAACAAACAGTCCTTCTCAGGACTAATATCCATCCCAGATATCAGGCAGACAGGCAGGCTGTATAGGAGACGCAGTGGGGTTATACCAGCAAACGCTGCATTACAGTCCTGTATGCTCCTGTTTCTGAAATTGCTGGACTTAGCTACAGGTCTCAGGGGCCAGGAAAAATCCTTTTTTTTTCATCCAAATCCTCTATTTTTTTTCCTCCTTCACACTGTACAAATACCCGTCTTATTAACCTATTGGTGTCCCCCCCCCCCCAAAAAAAAAAGTGTGTCTCTGATTTTTCAGACACAAATATATCTGTTGAAAAGAGTCTGGTATAGACCACAGAAACAGAAGTGTGGTTTTACAGTTCCACGGGTGAAATCTCTGTATTATCCAGTTTTGTGCCTTTTGTATCTAAAAAAAACCAGTTTGAGTGTGTCGCTCACTGTTCAGCCGCAAATATATATATTTAAAAAAGTCTGGTATACACCAGTAAATTATAACTGTGGTTTTGCTGTTCCATGGTAAAAAATCTCTATTATCCTGCTTTTTGCATTTTTTTCCGTAAAAAAATAAATAATAGTGTCTCCTGATTGTTCAGACACAAATATATCTGTTGAAAATAGTCTGGTATACAACAGTAAATTATAACTGTGGTTTTGCTGTTCCACGGTAAAAAATCTCTATTATCCTGCTTTTGGCATTTTTTGCCGTAAAATATAAATAATAGTGTCTCCTGATTGCTCAGACACAAATATATCTGTTGAAAATAGTCTGGTGTAGGCCCGAGAAATACAAGTGTGGTTCTGCAGTTCCACGGGTTAAATCTCTGTATTATCCTGCTTTTCGCAATTTTTGGCCGTAAAAAATAAATAATAGTGTCTCCTGATTGTTTAGACACAAATATATCTGTTGAAAATAGTCTGGTTTACACCAGTAAATTATAACTGTGGTTTGGCTGTTCCACGGTAAAATATCTCTATTTTCCTGCTTTTGGCATTTTTGCCGTAAAAAATAAATAATAGTGTCTCCTGATTGTTCAGACACAAATATATCTGTTGAAAATAGTCTGGTGTAGGCCTGAGAAATACAAGTGTGGTTTTGCAGTTCCACGGGTCAAATCTCTGTATTATCCTGCTTTTGGCATTTTTTGCCGTAAAAAATAAATAGTGACTCCTGATTGTTCAGACAGAAATATATCTGTTGAAAATAGTCTGGTGTAGGCCCGAGAAATACAAGTGTGGTTTTGCAGTTCCACGGTTCAAACCTCTGTATTATCCACTTTTGGGCCATTTGTATCTAAAAAAAAAAGCTTGAGTGTGTCGCTCACTGTTCAGCCACAAATATATATATATTGAAAAATGTCTGGTATACATACACCAGTAAATTATAACTGTGGTTTTGCTGTTCCAAGGTAAAAAATCTCTATTATTCAGCTTTTGGTATTTTTTCGGTAAAGAAAAACGGTTTTATTTTATCCCTGATTATTCAGATTGTTTAAAAGAGTCGGGTGCAGGCCAAAGAAATAGAACTGTGGTTTTCCTCTTCCACGGTTCTAATCTACTTTTTGTTACCCTTTTTCCATTGATAGTGCGAGTGTAAGCTATTTTACTACCTTTACAATGGGCAAGGCGCGTGGCAAGGTACGTGGACGTGGACGTTCTGGAGATGGTGCGTGCAGAGGACGGGACCGTGGCCAAGGTGAAAATGTGCCACAACCAACAGCCACATCTTCTCGCTCCCACTTCTTGACCGAATTACTAGGGAAGCACAGAACAACACCAGTATTGCGAACTGATCAGTGTGAAAAGGTTATTAATTGGATAGCAGATAATACTTCCAGTTACCTGGGCACCACGACCTCCGGCCTGTCTTCCACACGGTCGACTCTTAGTAGCCGTGAGTCTCGACCGCATACTACTCCTCACCCTGATGCTCCTTCCTCCCACCATGCCGAGTGTCGTCAGACAGCAACTGATCCCACACTTGGACACTCTGAAGAGCTGTTCACTGGTCCATTTCCATATCTGTGCTCCTCGCCTGCTCCGCTTGAAGCGGTGGAAGAGGAGATCCATGTAGCGATGCACAAATATTTGAACAGCCAAGGCCACAGGAAGTCGACGCTGGCAATTTGTCACAAGAGGTGGACGATGACGAGACACAATTGCCAGGAAGTGAGGAGGAGGATCGTGTTGCGCAAGTGGTAGAGGAGGAGGTGGTGGATGATCTAGTAACTGACCCAACGTGGCAGGAGGACATGCAGAGTGAGGCCAGCAGCACACAGGGGGAGGGAGGCAGAGTACCCCAACAGGCAGGAAGAAGCAGTGTGGTGCCCGCAGACAGAAGGCATGCAACCGTTCCGCATTACACCAACACGAGGGACGTTGCCAGAACAAGCGTTAGGTCTTCCAGAGTCTGGAATTTTTTTAAAGACTCTGCTGATAACCCCAAAAATGCCATTTGTACCACCTGCCATTCCAGTATCAGCAGGGGTGACAAAGCTACCAGCCTGACCACCACCAGCATGATCAGGTACATGGCAGGAAAGCACCCGACTTTGTGGGGCGAACCCCAGGGTCCACGACCAGTGTCAGCGGGTGTCACCACTGCTTCTTCCGCTGTGGTGCGTGCAATAGAACCCCCTGTTGTGTGTGCAAGGCAATCCCCTGTCCATACGGCATGCAAAGATGCCCCCTCCTCTCAGTCTTCACTTGTTATGGCAGTTTCTCAAGAAACAGCATCAACGTCCACGTCCACGTCCCACCGCAGCATTCAATTGTCCATATCCCAGAACTTTGAATAAAAACGCAAATTCGCAGCTAACGCCCAACAGGCCACAGACCTAAATTCGCACATTTCACGACTGCTTGCGTTGGAAATGCTACCTTTTAGGCTAGTGGAGATGGAATCCTTCCGCAACCTTATGGCGGTGGCCGTCCCTCGGTACTCGGTCCCCAGCCGACACTATTTTGCCCGGTGTGCCATCCCCGCACTACTCAAGCACGTGTCCCAAAACATCTGCCGTGCCCTCAACAACGCAGTTACTGGGAGAGTCCACCTGACAACGGACACGTGGACAAGTGCTTGTGGCCAGGGACGGTACATCTCCCTGACGGCACACTGGGTAAACATAGTGGAAGCCGGGACCCAGTCGGACCTTGGGACGGAACACATCCTCCCCACACCGAGGATTGCGGGCCCTATGTCAGTCAGAGTTGCCCCCACAGTGTACAGCTCCTGCGCATCATCCTCCTCCTCCTCATGTTCAGCCTCCATCTCAGATATCAACACATCAGTTACAAGCTTGAAGCACTGCAGTACTGCCTCTGCCAAGCGCCAACAGGCTGTGCTGAAACTCAAAAGCTTAGGTGAGAAACCTCACACTGCTAGTGAGTGGTGGAAAGCTGTGAAAGAGCAGGCAGATCTGTGGCTGAGACCGCTGAACCTACATCCAGGCATGGTCGTGTGTGACAATGGCCGTAACCTGGTCGCGGCTTTGAAGTGAGGTGAGATCACACACTTACCATCCCTGGCTCATGTGCTTAACCTCATGGTTCAGCAGTTTCTTAAATCATGCCCCGAGTTGCCAAATCTGCTCATCAAAGTACGCCGCCTGTCTGCTCATTTTCGCAAGTCGGCTACAGCTTCCGCCGCCCTTGCTGTGTTGCAGCAGCATTTGCAGCTTCCATCACACCGACTGGTGTGTGATGTCCCCACACATTGGAACTCTACCCTCCACATGTTGCAAAGGATTTGTGAGCAGAAAAGAGCAGTTGTGGAGTAACAGCTGCAACAAGGCTGTCGATATTCAGGTCAGACTCCACACATAAGACCTGAGAAGTGGACCTGGATGTCTGACATCTGTACCATCTTGACAAACTTTGAGGAGTCCATCCAGATGGTGAGTGGCGATGATGCCATCATTAGCATCAGCATTCCACTTGTCTGTCTTTTGCAACGCTCTCTGCAGAGAATTAAAGAGGAGGCATTGCAGCCAGAGTATGATGAGATGGATCAAGAAGCTGTAGCGGTCGATTACACACAGCCCAGCCTCATCTCATCCCAACGTGCATTGGGGGACAATGAGGGAGAGGAGGAGGAGGAGGATGAAGAAGAACTGGAGCTTGTGTCATGCACTGTAGACGGTAGTACCTGTACAACTGTCATACCGTCGGTTCAGCGTGGGTGGCCTGAGGACAGGGGGGAGGAAGAGGAGGAGGAGGAGGAGAGCATGGTCAGCCGTCATCTTGGTGAGGACACGGAAGTCTTGCCCGTTACCAGTCTGGCACGCATGGCTGACTTTATGTTACGCTGCCTTAACCGTGACCCTCGCGTTGTCAAAATGTTGGGTGACAGTCATTACTGGTTGGTTACACTTTTAGAACCCCGCTACAAGGAGAACTTTCAATCTCTTATTCCTGAGGTGGAGAGGTCTACAAAAATGGGGCAGTACCAGAAGGCCCTTGCTGCAGAACTGTTAAATTTCCCATCTCAACACGCTAGCAGCAGAGGTCACAGTTCATTGACCAACCAAGGCGTACAAGCGAGAGAGAGGCAACTTCAATCCAGCAGAGGCAGGGGAACACTGTAAACGTTCTGGGACAGTTTTCTGAGACCCGCCCAGTTTACAGGCCCTGAGGCGCAGGGTACTCTCACAAGGAGTGGAAAGTTTCAAAAGATGGTGAGGGAGTACCTTGCTGACCGTACCAGCGTCCTCCGTGATTCCTCTGTTCTTTTTAATTATTGGGTTTCCAAGCTGGACACTTAGAATGAACTCGCTCTGTACGCCTTGGAGATCATGGCCTGCCCTGCCGCTAGCGTGTTATCGGAGCGTGTTTTTAGTGCCGCTGGGGGAATTATAACTGATAAGCGCACTCGCCTGTCAACTGACAATGCTGACAAGCTTACCCTTATCAAAATGAACAAGGGCTGGATTGGGCCAAACCTCTCATCACCACCAAATGACAGCAGAGTAACATAAAGTCAAATCCACTGTGTTTTTTCGGGAGGTGTATTCACATGCACTGCTTCACACCCACACATGGGTATACGCTTCCTCATTTCGGCTGTTTTATGTTCTTCTCCTTATTCTCAGCCTCCAACACCACTATACAACCAGGGTGACCGTGGTCCGTGTTGCCATTAATGAAAGTTCCTCTGTCCTTATTTTTGTCAGCTTTTGCTTGGAAGGCATAAGCTAAGACTGTGGGAGACCCACTCCCCAATAATGGGAATAATGTTTGTAATATGCTGCACTGCATGGCTCTTGTAAGGGGCATTACAAGTTCCTCCGTCCTAATTTTTGGCAGCTTTTGCTTGGAAGACATAAGCAAAGACTATGGGAGACACACTCCCCATTAATGGGAATAATGTTTTTAAGATGCTGTACAGTATGGCTCTTGTAAGGGGCATTAAAAGCATCTTGTTAAGCTACTGCGACCTCCACCACTTTTCCGAGGGGCATTAAAACCATCTTGTTAAGCTACTGGGACCTCCACGTCTCTTCTGAGGAGCATTAAAAGCGTGTTGTTATACCACTCTGACCTCCACGTCTCTTCTAAGGGGCATTAAAAGAGTCTTGTTAAGCTACTGCGACCTCCACGTCTCTTCTGAGGGGCATTAAAAGCGTGTTGTTATACCACTCTGACCTCCACGTCTCTTCTGAGGGGCATTAAAAGCGTGTTTTTATACCACTTTGACCTCCACGTCTCATCTGAGGGGCGTTAAAAGCGTCTTTTTATACCACTCTGACCTCCACGTCTCTTCTGAGGGGCATCAAAAGCGTCTTGTTAAGCTACTGTGACCTCCACGTCTCTTCTGAGGAGCATTAAAACCATCTTGTTATACTACTCTGACCTCCACGTCTCTTCTGAGGGGCATTAAAAGAGTGTTGTTATACCAATCTGACCTCCACGTCTCTTATGAAGGGAATTAAAAGCTTCTTGTTAAGCTATTGCGACTAGAGATGAGCGGTGTTCGACTAGAACTGTTCGCCAATCTCAAATTCGAGCTGTTTACGGCGGTGTTCGAGTTGTTCGACGAACCCGAACGATTTGCAAAAAATTCGGCTGTTCGAGGTTATGTTCGATAACTGTTCGTGCACCAAAAGCGTGTCCTGCATGTCTGGCGCTATTTAGAGCACCAATCATGCAGGGATTGTCTGCCACTCACTGTAATGCCACAGCCATGGTGGTTGTGGCATTACAGTGATTGCCCAAATCGATGGGAACAGTGCTCACAGTGAAACATGAAAAGCCGGCAATTCAGCAGCGGCATACACCGGTACCCGACAATTTAGAACCGAAAGAATAGAGCTTCACACATAGATTAGATAGATAGAAACATGTCAGTCACACATATAAGAAGCACAGTGACAGTGTTGCTTACTGTACTTGTCATTTAGTGTAAAGGATTTATAAAAAAAAATAAGTGTTTTCATGCACCGTCTCTTTAAAAAAGCCGGCCGGCAATTCAGCATCTGTACTGTACCCGACAATTTATAACAGACAGAATAGAGCTTCACACATAGATTAGATAGATAGAAACATGTCAGTCACATATATAATAAGTACAGTGACAGTGTTGCTTACTGTACTTGTCATTTAGTGTAAAGGATTTATTAAAAAATATAATAGTGTTTTCGTGCACCTTCTCTTTAAAAAAGCCGGCCGGCAATTCAGCAGCGGTACCCGACAATTTATAACAGACAGAATAGAGCTTCACACATAGATTAGATAGATAGAAACATGTCAGTCACATATATATGAAGTACAGTGACAGTGTTACCTACTGTACTTGTCATTTACTGCAAAGGATTTATTAAAAAAAATAATAGTGTTTTCATGCACCGTCTCTTTAAAAAAGCCGGCCGGCAATTCAGCATCTGTACTGTACCCGACAATTTATAACAGACAGAATAGAGCTTCACACATAGATTAGATAGATAGAAACATGTCAGTCACATATATAATAAGTACAGTGACAGTGTTGCTTACTGTACTTGTCATTTAGTGTAAAGGATTTATTAAAAAATATAATAGTGTTTTCGTGCACCGTCTCTTTAAAAAAGCCGGCCGGCAATTCAGCAGCGGTACCCGACAATTTATAACAGACAGAATAGAGCTTCACACATAGATTAGATAGATAGAAACATGTCAGTCACATATATAATAAGTACAGTGACAGTGTTGCTTACTGTACTTGTCATTTAGTGTAAAGGATTTATTAAAAAATATAATAGTGTTTTCGTGCACCTTCTCTTTAAAAAAGCCGGCCGGCAATTCAGCAGCGGTACCCGACAATTTATAACAGACAGAATAGAGCTTCACACATAGATTAGATAGATAGAAACATGTCAGTCACATATATATGAAGTACAGTGACAGTGTTACTTACTGTACTTGTCATTTACTGCAAAGGATTTATTAAAAAAAATAATAGTGTTTTCATGCACCGTCTCTTTAAAAAAGCCGGCCGGCAATTCAGCATCTGTACTGTACCCGACAATTTATAACAGACAGAATAGAGCTTCACACATAGATTAGATAGATAGAAACATGTCAGTCACATATATAATAAGTACAGTGACAGTGTTGCTTACTGTACTTGTCATTTAGTGTAAAGGATTTATAAAAAATATAATAGTGTTTTCGTGCACCGTCTCTTTAAAAAAGCCGGCCGGCAATTCAGCAGCGGTACCCGACAATTTATAACAGACAGAATAGAGCTTCACACATAGATTAGATAGATAGAAACATGTCAGTTACATATATAATAAGTACAGTGACAGTGTTGCTTACTGTACTTGTCATTTAGTGTAAAGGATTTATTAAAAAATATAATAGTGTTTTCGTGCACCTTCTCTTTAAAAAAGCCGGCCGGCAATTCAGCAGCGGTACCCGACAATTTATAACAGACAGAATAGAGCTTCACACATAGATTAGATAGATAGAAACATGTCAGTCACATATATATGAAGTACAGTGACAGTGTTACTTACTGTACTTGTCATTTACTGCAAAGGATTTATTAAAAAAAATAATAGTGTTTTCATGCACCGTCTCTTTAAAAAAGCCGGCCGGCAATTCAGCATCTGTACTGTACCCGACAATTTATAACAGACAGAATAGAGCTTCACACATAGATTAGATAGATAGAAACATGTCAGTCACATATATAATAAGTACAGTGACAGTGTTGCTTACTGTACTTGTCATTTAGTGTAAAGGATTTATTAAAAAATATAATAGTGTTTTCGTGCACCGTCTCTTTAAAAAAGCCGGCCGGCAATTCAGCAGCGGTACCCGACAATTTATAACAGACAGAATAGAGCTTCACACATAGATTAGATAGATAGAAACATGTCAGTCACATATATATGAAGTACAGTGACAGTGTTGCTTACTGTACTTGTCATTTACTGCAAAGGATTTATTAAAAAAAATAATAGTGTTTTCATGCACCGTCTCTTTAAAAAAGCCGGCCGGCAATTCAGCATCTGTACCCGACAATTTATAACAGACAGAATAGAGCTTCACACATAGATTAGATAGATAGAAACATGTCAGTCACATATATATGAAGTACAGTGATAGTGTTGGTTACTGTACTTGTCATTTAGTATTAAAATAAAGGATTTATTATTAAAAAAAATTGGCGTGGGGTTCCCCGTAATTTTAGTCTCTAGCGGAGGTTAAGCAGACAGCTGGGGCAGATGTTTGAAGCCTGGGAAGGGGGTAATACCCACAGAGCTTCCCAGGCTACTAATATCAGCCCCCAGCTGAATACCTAGCCTTTACTAGCTATTAAAATGGAGGACCCCCCCAAAAAAAATGACGTGGGGTCCCCCCTAATTTAATAGCTAGCAAAGGCTAGGCAGACAGCTGGGGGCTGATATTAATAGCCCAGGAAGGGAGCCATGAATATTGGCCCCCTCCCAGGCTAGAAACACCAGCCGTCAGCCGCCCCAGAAATGGCGCATCCATAGGATGCGCCAATTCTGGCACTTAGCCTCGCTCTTCCACGCTGCCCTGGTGCGGTGGCAGGGGGTAATAGGGCTGGGGTTGATGTCAGCTTATAATGCCAGCTGACATCAAGCCCAGGTTAGTAATGGAGAGGCGTCTATAAGACACCCCCATTACTAACCCCATAGTCAAAGTTAAAAGAAAACACAAACACCCAGAATAAAGTCCTTTAATTGAAATAAAGACACAATCCTTTATTGTTCTAAATTAAACCATACTTACCATCACGCCCATTCCAGCTGAAGCCAACGATCTCCTGCAATAAAAGAAAAATAATAAAGCAACATCATCCTTACCTTTCCATGGTTCCCATGACAGCTTCAGCTCTGCTACATCGAGATAACAGGCTGGACCGCAGCAGAACGCTGCCATCCAGCCTGTCATCCCGCAGACACTGAGAAGCGCAGGCATGCTTGCGCTCTGCAGTGTCTGGCTGTGACGGCATAAAGATGAGATGAGTTCATGTCCAATGAACTCGGCGCACCTCATGCACGTCACTGACAGCGTGGGAGAATTCTCCTGCACTCAGCACTTCAGCGTGAGAATTCTCCCACGCTGTCAGTGACGTGCATGAGGTCAGCTGAGTTCTTTGGACATGAATGAGCTCACCTCATGCACGTCACTGACAGCGTGGGAGAATTCTCACGCTGTAGCGCTGAGTGCAGGAGAATTTTCCCACGCTGTCAGTGACGTGCATGAGGTGAGCTGAGATCATTGGACATGAATGAGCTCACCTCATGCACGTCACTGACAGCGTGGGAAAATTCTCCTGCACTCAGCGCTTCAGCGTGAGAATTTTCCCACGCTGTCAGTGACGTGCATGAGGTGAGCGCATTCATGTCCAATGAACTCAGCTGACCTCATGTACGTAACTGACAGCGTGGGAGAATTTTCACGCTGAAGTGCTGAGTGCAGGAGAATTCTCCCATGCTGTCAGTGACGTGCATGAGGTGTGCCGAGTTCATTGGACATGAGCTTCTCTCATCTTTATGCCGTCACAGCGAGACACTGAGGAGCGCAAGCATGCCTGCGCTTCTCAGTGTCTGCGGGATGACAGGCTGGATGGCAGCTTTCTGCTGCGGTCCAGCCTGTCATCTCGATGTAGCAGAGCTGAAGCTGTCGTGGGAACCATGGAAAGGTAAGGATGAGGTTGCTTAATTATTTTACTTTTATTGCAGAAGACATTGGCTTCAGCTGGAATGGGCGTGACGGTAAGTATGGTTTAATTTAGAACAATAAAGAATTGTGTGTTTATTTCAATTAAAGGACTTTTTTCTGGGTGTTTGTGTTTTTTTAAATACTTTACTAGAAATTCATGGTGGTCATGTCTAATATTGGCGTGACCCCATGAATTTCGGGCTTATGGCCAGCTGATAATGCCAAGCTGGACTTAACCCCTTTATTACCCAGTGAGCCACCGCACCAGGGCCCTGGATGAGTTGGGTACAGCGCCAGAAGATGGCGCTTCTATGAACGCACCATTTTCTGGGGCGGCTGCGGACTGCAATTTGCAGCGGGTGGGGCCCAGAAAGCTTGGGCCTCCCTGCACTGCGGATTCCAGCTCCCAGCTGCCTAAATGTACCTGGCTGGGCACAAAAATAGAGCGAAGCCCCACGCATTTTTTTTTTAAATTATTTCATGAAATTCATGGAATAATTAAGAAAAAAAGGGCTTCCCTATATTGTTGTGTCCAACCAGGTACAAATAGGCAGCTGGTGGTTGGGGGCAGCCCGTCCCTGCCTGCTGTACCTGGCTGGACACAAATATAGTGCGAAGCCCCACGTCAATTTTTTTTTAATTATTTCATGAAATAATTTTTTTAAAAAAGGGCTTCCCTATATTGTTGTGTCTGGCCAGGTACAAATAGGCAGCTGGTGGTTGGGGGCAGCCCGTTCCTGCCTGCTGTACCTGACTGGACACAAATATAGGGCGAAGCCCCACGTCAATTTTTTTTAAATTATTTCAGGAAATTCATGAAATAATGAAAAAAAAATTGATGTGGGGCTTCGCCCTATATTTGTGTCCAGTCAGGTACAGCAGGCAGGAACGGGCTGCTCCCAACCACCAGCTGCCTATTTGTACCTAGCCGGACACAACAATATAGGGAAGCCCTTTTTTTCTTAATTATTCCATGAATTTCATGAATTTAAAAAAAAAATGCGTGGAGCTTCGCCCTATTTTTGTGTCCAGCCAGGTACAACTAGGCAGCTGGGGGCTGGAATCTGCAGCGCAGGGAGGCCCAAGCTTTCTGGGCCCCACCCGCTGCAAATTGCAGTCCGCAGCCGCCCCGGAAAATGGCGCGTTCATAGAAGCGCCATCTTCTGGCGCTGTACCCAACTCATCCAGGGCCCTGGTGCGGTGGCTCACTGGGTAATAAAGGGGTTAAGGCCAGCTTGGCATTATCAGCTGGCCCTAAGCCCGAAATTCATGGGGTCACGCCAATATTAGACATGACAGCCATGAATTTCTAGTAAAGTATTTAAAAAAAACACAACACCCAGAAAAAAGTCCTTTAATTGAAATAAACACACAATTCTTTATTGTTCTAAATTAAACCATACTTACCACCACGCCCATTCCAGCTGAAGCCAATGATCTCCTGCAATAAAAGTAAAATAATCAAGCAACATCATCCTTACCTTTCCATGGCTCCCACGACAGCTTCAGCTCTGCTACATCGAGATGACAGGCTGGAACGCAGCAGAACGCTGCCTTCCAGCCTGTCATCCCGCAGACACTGAGAAGCACAGGCATGCTTGCGCTACTCAGTGTCTGGCTGTGACGGCATCCAGATGAGCCGACAATGAACTCGGCTCATCTCATGCACGTCACTGACAGCGTGGGAAAATTCTCACGCTGAAGCGCTGAGTGCAGGAGAATTTTCCCACGCTGTCAGTGACGTACATGAGGTGAGCCGAGTTCATTGTCGGCTCCTCTGGATGCCGTCACAGTCAGACACTGAGGAGCGCAAGCATGCCTGCGCTTCTCAGTGTCTGCGGGATGACAGGCTGGATGGCAGCGTTCTGCTGCGGTCCAGCCTGTCATCTCGATGTAGCAGAGCTGAAGCTGTCCTGGGAACCATGGAAAGGTAAGGATGAGGTTGCTTTATTATTTTTCTTTTATTGCAGGAGATCGTTGGCTTCAGCTGGAATGGGTGTGATGGTAAGTATGGTTTAATTTAGAACAATAAAGAATTGTGTCTTTATTTCAATTAAAGGACTTTATTCTGGGTGTTTGTGTTTTTTTTTTAACTTTGACTATGGGGTTAGTAATGGGGGTGTCTTATAGACGCCTCTCCATTACTAACCTGGGCTTGATGTCAGCTGGCATTATAAGCTGACATCAACCCCAACCCTATTACCCCCTGCCACCGCTACAGGGCAGCGTGGAAGAGCGAGGCTAAGTGCCAGAATTGGCGCATCCTATGGATGCGCCATTTCTGGGGCGGCTGACGGCTGGTGTTTCTAGCCTGGGAGGGGGCCAATATTCATGGCTCCCTTCCTGGGCTATTAATATCAGCCCCCAGCTGTCTGCCTAGCCTTTGCTAGCTATTAAATTAGGGGGGACCCCACGTCATTTTTTTGGGGGGGGTCCTCCATTTTAATAGCTAGTAAAGGCTAGGTATTCAGCTGGGGGCTGATATTAGTAGTCTGGGAAGCTCCGTGGGTATTACCCCCTTCCCAGGCTTCAAACATCTGCCCCAGCTGTCTGCTTAACCTCCGCTAGAGACTAAAATTACGGGGAACCCCACGCCAATTTTTTTTAATAATAAATCCTTTATTTTAATACTAAATGACAAGTACAGTAACCAACACTGTCACTGTACTTCATATATATGTGACTGACATGTTTCTATCTATCTAATCTATGTGTGAAGCTCTATTCTGTCTGTTATAAATTGTCGGGTACAGATGCTGAATTGCCGGCCGGCTTTTTTAAAGAGACTGTGCATGAAAACACTATTATTTTTTTTAATAAATCCTTTGCAGTAAATGACAAGTACAGTAAGCAACACTGTCACTGTACTTCATATATATGTGACTGACATGTTTCTATCTATCTAATCTATGTGTGAAGCTCTATTCTGTCTGTTATAAATTGTCGGGTACCACTGCTGAATTGCCGGCCGGCTTTTTTAAAGAGACGGTGCACGAAAACACTATTATATTTTTTAATAAATCCTTTACACTAAATGACAAGTACAGTAAGCAACACTGTCACTGTACTTCATATATATGTGACTGACATGTTTCTATCTATCTAATCTATGTGTGATGCTCTATTCCTTCATGTCTAAATTGTCGGGTACCGGTGTATGCCGCTGCTGAATTGCCGGCCGGCTTTTTTAAAGAAAGCGTCTTCTGAGCAGTTTGTCAGCTTTTGGACACCTTTGAAGGTGTTTTCTATGTGTTCCTATGTGTTTTTGTTCGCCTGCCATTGGTTTTAACGGTGTTCGACGGTGTTCTAAGGTGTTCGACGAACAGTTCGACGAACAGTTCCTTGAACATCCCGGTGTTCGACGAACCGAACCGAACCCGAACACTACGGGGGTGGCTCAACACTAATTGCGACCTCCATGTCTCTTACAAGGGGCATTAAAACCGTTTTGTTAAACTACTGCGACCTCCACCACTTTTCCAAGGGGTATTAAATGCGTCTTGTTACACCACTCTGACCTCCACGTCTCTTCTGAGGGGCATTAAAACGGTCTTGTTAAGCTACTGGGACCTCCACGACTCTTCGAATGGGCATTGCATTTCCTCATAATTTTTGGCAGCTTTTGCTTGGAAGACATAGTCAAATACTATGGGAGACCCACTCCCAAATCATGGGAATAATGTTTGTAATATGCTGTTCTGCATGGCTCTTGAATGGGGCATTGCAAGTTCCTACGTCATAATTTTTGGCAGCTTTTGCTTGGAAGGCATAAGCAAAGACTCTGGGAGACACACTCCCCAATAATGGAAATAATGTTTGTAATATTCTGTACTGCATGGCTCTTGTAAGGTGCATTACAAGTTCCTCCATCCTAATTTTTGGCAGCTTTTGCTTGGAAGGCAGAAGCAAAGACTAAGGGAGACCCACTCCCCAATAATGGGAATACTGTTTTTAAGATGCTGTACTGTATTTCTCTTGTAAGGGGCATTAAAAGCATCTTGTTAAGCTACTGCGACCTCCACCACTTTTTCGAGGGGCATTAAAAGCGTCTTGTTAAGCTACTGTGACCTCCACGTCTCTTCTGAGGGGCATTAAAACTGTCTTGTTATACCACTCTGACCTCCACGTCTCTTCTGAGGGGCATTAAAAGCGAGTTGTTATACCACTCTGACCTCCACGTCTCTTCTGAGGGGCATTAAAACTGTCTTGTTAAGCTACTGGGACCTCCACGACTCTTCGAACGGGCATTGCATTTCCTCATAATTTTTGGCACCTTTTGCTTGGAAGGCATAAGCAAATACTATGTGAGACCCACTCCCCAATAATGGGACTAATGTTTGTAATATGCTGTACTGCATGGCTCTTGTAAGGGTATTGCAAGTTCCTACGTCCTAATTTTGGCAGCTTTTGCTTGGAAGGCATAAGCAAAGACAATGGGAGACCCACTTCCCAATAATGGGACTAATGTTTGTAATATGCTGTACTGCATGGCTCTTGTAAGGGTATTGCAAGTTCCTACGTCCTAATTTTTGGCACCTTTTCCTTGGAAGTCATAAGCAAAGACTATGGGAGACCCACTTACCAATAATGGGAATAATGTTTGTAATATGCTGTACTGTATGGCTCTTGTAAGGGGCATTAAAACCATCTTGTTAATCTACTGCAACCTCCACATCTCTTCTGAGGGGCATTAAAAGCATGTTGTTATACTACTCTGACCTCCACGTCTCTTCGAAGAGGCATTAAAACTGTCATGTTATACCACTCTGACCTCCACGTCTCATCTGAGGGGCATTAAAACCGTCTTGTTAAGCTTCTGCGACCTCCACCACTTTTCCAAGTGGCATTAAAAGCGCCTTGTTATGCTACTGCGACCTCCAGGTCTCTTCCGAGGGGCATTAAAACCATCTTGTTAAGCTACTGCAACCTCCATGTCTCTTCGAAGGGGCATTAAAAGCGTCTTGTTAAGCTACTGTGACCTCCACCACTTTTTCAAGGGGCATTAAAACTAGTGTTGAGCCACCCCCGTAGTGTTCGAGTTCGGTTCGGTTCGTCGAACACCCGTGTGTTCGCCGAACTGTTCGTCGAACTGTTCGTCGAACACCTTCGAACACCGTTAAAACCAATGGCAGGCAAACAAAAACACATAGAAACACATAGAAAACACCTTCAAAGGTGTCCAAAAGCTGACAAACTGCTCAGAAGACACAACTAACACATGGAAAAGTGACAAGTACATATAGTCATGCGAAAAGAAAAGAGGTGGAGGAGTAAAAGGAGGGGGAGACACAGATATAGGCATGTCATGCCCTTCTAAAATCCAAAAAGTGAGAAGCCGAGACGGCCAGTCCGCTCCTGCCCGTGCCACCTCCGTGTCGCCGGGTTTGTGCCAGAGCCGCGGTGAACCCTGACGGCCAGCCCCCCTCTCCCAATACTGGTGCCTGTCCGCTGGTGGGTCGAGAGAGCCCCCCTGTGGTGGAGGCAGCTCTAAGCTTTTTAATTTAAATTGTCCCTCTAATTTGAATGAATACACTTTAAATCCATTTACAAGGATCTATTGGAGGGCAAGTCTCATGCCAGCAGCCGCGTAATTCCAGCTCCAGTAGCGTCCACTAAAGCTGCTGCAGTTAAAAAGCTTTTATAAGGATCGAGCTCGGCTGTCCACCGCAAGGCATCCTAGTGCCAATCCCAGCCCCTATGCCTTGGGGTGCCTCCTGATGCTCTTCACTAAGTATCCCGTGGTCCCGAAGCATTTCCTTTGAAAAAATTAAGTGTCCAAACTACAGGTGGTGTAGCTTGCTTAACAGCCGGGATAATCCGCTGACTAGCAGACACTGCTACTAGGCACAAAGTATTTCCTGGGCTAGATGCAGTTAAAAATTTGTAAGTAGATACTCTCGTTGGATGCTGAGAAAGCATTCCATAGAGTCTCCTGGCACGCCATATATGATTCTCTTAAAAAGCTTGGGGTAGGGGTCTAGGGGACCCTTTTATAG
Organism: Phyllobates terribilis; assembly: GCF_046119375.1. Lineage (NCBI taxonomy): Eukaryota > Metazoa > Chordata > Amphibia > Anura > Dendrobatidae > Phyllobates > Phyllobates terribilis. The sequence goes on from NW_027362769.1 coordinate 293,566,498, forward strand.
CCAAAATCACGGCCCTGTATCACAATACGTCACCTAGGCTGAAGATAAATGGAACTGTAGCACCGAGGGCTCGGTTGCTACAGACGTATTGCACCTCACCCAGAGGTGTGATATCTCACTCTCAGATAAGGATGGAGTGTGGATCAGGACCCGACACCTGCATGCATTACACCACATTGCCGTGGGGCAGGGCGACCAATATGCCCCTGAGATGGGCACGACAGTCCCTGTCCCTGGCTGGAGTGGGGGGAGGGAACACTGAGGAAGGGGAACCCTGCAGTGCAGGAGCAGGGAGGAAGCAGTTCCTGGGTGCATTGAGAAGGGAGTATAAAAGGTGGGCACCATCTTAGTTCAGTGCAGAGAAGTCTGAGCAGAAGTGGCAGGGAGCAGGGGCTCTGCATGAGCTCTGCTCCGGAGGCGGGCCTAGTAACAGAGGCCCAGGCCTGCAAGAGGGAGAAGGAAGGAAGAGGAGCGGAGAAGGCTCCAGGAACGAGGAATGAAGGGATCCCAGGGGTGCGGACGGGCGAGTCGCCACCGCACGCCCGAATCCACCTGCGTGGAGGGGTCAGGCCAAAGGGGGAGACCGGTCCCCGAACTAGTGGAGGCAGGAAACGACCCTCAGCTAGAAACCGGAGGCTCTGACATTTTATGTGGCGCAGCCCCTTGCTCCACCCGCTAGGAAGGCACCACATAGGGTCAGGGAAACTGGCGCCAAGTTTACCAAGAGGAGGCCCGAGGCAGCCGGACAGAAGTGTTGGTAAGAAAGGCCAGACAAAGGACACACAAAGGGGGTCCTGTGAAGCGCTCCAAAGTTATCTGGGAGTTGTCTGAGCCCCTCACCTGGTGAGCACAGTACGACGTGGGCAGCCGTTACCTGCAGACGTGGTCTGGATAATAAGAACTGTGAGTAAAGGCCCTGAACTGCATCACTGACTCCGTGTCGTTACTGCTGCTGCCCTGCACCATCACCCCCATCCTCCGCATACACTGCCCTGAGGCTATACTCCTCCCGTGGGGAGTTATGCTACGCTCTGCTGCACCCACAACACCAGCCTTAGCGGTCTGCCCTGTAGCGGCGGTTCACTCTGACCGCAATCCACGGGTGGCGTAGTCGGACATTTAAACATCAAAACCACATAAATAGTTCCGCCACTGGTTTGACCGCCCTGAGCCACGGAACCGGATCGCCGCCACGAAGACTACAACCACCAGCATCCACCAAAAAGTGTCCGGCTCCGGGTGTCCCAAGGCCCAGGGGGTGCGTCAGAACATTTTCATCACCTTTCACAATCACCAATGGGACAAGGCAGGGATGTCCTCTGTCCCCTCTCTTATACATCCTAGTGACGGAGCACCTGCTCTCATCAATTCGCCATAACCCCAATATTAGGTGGATTGAGGTGGGAGGCACCGAGTACAAGTGCTCTCTATTTGCTGATGATGTCCTAGTATATATCACTCAATCACATATATCCATCCCTGCTGTTATGGCTGAAATAGATCACTTTGTTACATGGTAAAATTTTAAAATCAATGCAGCGAAGTCTGAGGCCCTCGATGTCTCCCTCCCTAAATCCATATAGGATTCCATCCAGTCCAACTTTCCCTTTGCCTGGCCCTCACAGGGTATCAAATACTTAGGAATTCCTATTCATAGAGACCTCTCCCATCTATGTTATCTTAATTTTGGGCCCTTTATTGAACAATTCCATACAGACCACGGTTGGCAAGTTAGAACTGTAAGATTCACTACGTGAACCACTGGTGTTTTGTGGAAAAGCACATGTACACCGCGTTCCAAATTATTATGCAAAAGTGTTTAGGAGTGATAAGGGAAGAATTTGTTTGTTTGTCAGTTAAACTCATTGATGGTGATGTGTGTCAGGGCTCTTTATATCACTGTAAGCAATTGCAGACACCTGTGCTAATTAGTTTGGCAGGTGTGTCCAATGAAAGGCAAGACTACTTAAGAAGGCTCTCTCACATTATTAAGCAGCCTACATTTTCTGCCAAAATGGGAAAGAAAAAGGATGTGTCGGCTGCTGAGAAGCAACAAATTGTGGAGTGTTTAGGTCAAGGCATGACTACAATCAACATTGTGCGATGATCAGGATGAAGTGTCTTGGCAATCAAGAAGTATGTAGCTGATTCACAGTACACACGTGTGCGTGCTGATAAGGGCAAATTGAGGACTCTTTCCTACAGGCAATTACGTCAGGTTGAAACAGCAGCGGCAAAAAAGCCTTGTCATAGCAGCAGACAAGTTTTTGAAGCTGCTTGTGCCTCCAACGTCCCCCGAACAACAAGATGCAGGGTCCTTCAGAGGTTTGCAGCTGTGCATATGCCATCCTGTCGACCTCCTCTATCCACTTCACACAAGCAGAAACGGCTCCAGTGGGCCAAACATTACATGAAGACTGATTTCAAAACTGTTTTGTTCACGGATGAGTGCCGTGCAGCGCTCGATGGTCCAGATGAATGGAGTGGAGGATGGCTGGTTGATGGACACCCCACGCAAACACGGCTACAGCGCCAACAAGGAGGAGGTGGAGTAATGTTTTGGGCTGGAATCATGGGGAGAGAGATTGTCGGCCCCTTTAGGATCCCTGAAGGCGCTAAAGATGAACTCCATAATGTATGTGGATTTTCTCAAACAGCACTTCCTGCCATGGTTCAAGAAGAAGAACCGTGTATTTCACAGCAAGATCATTTTTCTGCATGATAATGCACCATCTCATGCTGCACATAAAACATCTGCATCTCTGGCTGATATGGGCATAAAAGGGGACAAACTTATGGTGTGACCCCCATGCTCCCCTGACCTCTAGCCCATTCAGAACCTTTGGAGCATCATTAAAAGGAGTGTCTATGATGGCGGGAGGCAGTTCACATCTAAGCAACAGCTCTGGGAGGGTATTCTGTCCTCATGCAAAACAATTGAAGCAGAAACCATCCAAAACCTGACAAATTCAATGGACGAGAGAGTTCAGAAGCTCCTTTCGAACAAGGGGTCCTATGTGAAAATGTAACATCACCTAGAATAAAGTTTGGAGTTGAAAACTGTTTGATTTCAGTTTCTAACAACCTGCTAATGCTTATAATTTCAAAAATGACCATTTTTTTGGTCTTTATTAAAATGAAAAGGTTGATCGAAAAGTTTGGGGGATCTAAGAGTGTGGCAACCCAGTAGTCATGATTACTTCGAATTCTGACAATATGAGGGTCATGCTGCAGGTAGTGCAGCAAGAAGGCACTTATGTGTCTTGCGCATCTCGGAGCCCCAAAATTATTTTCCGGGCTAGATGCAGCTAAAAATTATTTTTAATTTTAAATCTGGTGAAGCTTATTATAGATGGCCTAATAGGATCAGTGCTGCACACTGCTACAAAGCCCAAATTATTTTCCAGTCAAGATACAGATAAACATGATTAGTAATTTGAAAGCTTAAAACGGTTGGTAGGGTGATTTTAACCAATCATCAAGCTTTTACTCTCCCCAGGATGACACAGGGGTAGAAAAGTCGTTTCGGATCCATGATTTGTTCATCTTTATGAACGTGAGTCTGTCTACATTATCAGTGGAGAGCCGCGTGCGCTTATCTGTCAGCACACCACCAGCAGCGCTGAACACACGTTCAGACAGAACGCTGGCTGCGGGGCATGACAAGATCTCCAAGGCGTAAGTGGCTAGCTCCGGCCATTTATCCAGATTGGAAGCCCAAAAAGAGCAAGGGTCCAGTGACACAGTCGTGGCTTCAATGTTTACTTGGAGATACTCCTGTACCATCGTCTCTAGGCGTTGACTATGTGTCAGACTTCTTGTCTCCTGTGGCCTTGCAAAGGATGGGCTAAAAAAGTGGTGAAATGATTCCGCAAAATTGATGTTACCAGCAGATACTGTGGTTCTGTTACGGTTTGAGTGCTGAACACTTGACGGTCCCACGGTTGGCAAGTTGGAACTGTGAGATTCACTACGTGCACCACTGGTATTTTGTGGAAAAGCACATGTAAGATTCTGCAACAGTCTCTGCTGATACTCCTGCATGCGTGCATCCCTTTCTATGGCAGGAATAATTTCTGCAAATTTACTTTTGTACCGGGGATCTAACAGTGTGGCAACCCAGTAGTCAGGATTATTTCTAATTCTCACAATTCGAGGGTCATGTTGCAGGTAGTGCAGCAAGAAGGCACTCATGTGTGTTGCGCATCCAGGAGCACCAAGTCCCTGTTGTGTTGGTGGCGAGGTAACAATCATGCTTCCTTCCTCTGTCCTCTCCCCCCAACCTCGCACAACAGAAATGTGATCAAGGTCTCCCTCATCTGATGAGTCTTCCATCAGTTCGTCCTCCACTTCTTCCTGGGCTCCTGCACCTTCCTCACTAGTTTGGCTGCTACCATGCGCCCTATTAAAACCATCTCCCCCACCCTCACATGCCTGCCGCCTTGGTGCTGCCGACCGTCTGGACCTTGCAGATGTTAGCCCTTCCGCATACAACTCCTCCTCCTCTACTTCCTCCACCTCCTCTTGTGCCACCACCTGACTCCGAATTCTGTTTAACATGTGCTCCAGCATGTAAATCACCGGAATAGTCATGCTGATAATGGCATCGTCAGCACTAAACATCTTCGTCGCCATTTCAAAACTGTGCAGAAGGGTGCATAGGTTCCTGATCTGAGACCACTCCTCCAGCGTGATTTGCCCCACCTCTGAATCTCGTTGGCCCAGGCTATACGTCAGAACGTATTGCACCAGGGCTTGTCGGTGCTGCCACAGTCGCTGCAACATGTGCAGAGTTGAATTCCACCGGGTAGGCACATCGCATTTTAGCCGGTGAAGTGGCAGGCCCAACGACTTCTGTAGAGATGTAAGTCGCTGAGCTGCGGGATGCGAACGGCGGAAGTGAGCACACAGCGACCGTGCCCTCTGCAGAAGGCCATCTAGTCTGGGATAGTGGGCTAAAAATTGCTGGACAACCAGGTTCAACACGTGAGCCATACAAGGCACGTGTGTGACATTGCCCCGGCGAAGGGCCGCACCCAGGTTTGCAGCATTGTCGCACACGGCCTTCCCTGGTTTCAGGTCCAGTGGAGACAACCATTCATGAAATTGGTTCTCCAGAGCTGACCACAACTCCTCAGCTGTGTGACTCACATTTCCCAGACATTTCAATGTAAAAACCGCCTGATGACGTTGAGCCCTACTGCCAGCATAGTAAGGAGGTGTGCAGGATCCCTTCTGCGCAGTTAGAAAGCTTGTGGCATGACCAGACAGGCTTTGGGTGCAGGTGGAAGACCGAGAGGAGGTTGAGGAGGGAGAAGCAGTGGAGGAACTTTGACATAAAGAGGATTGACGCACAACTCGTGGGGACGGCAAGACTTGGACAGCAGCCCCTTGTCCTGCTGTCACCATAGTTACCCAGTGCCCAGTCAGCGACATGTAACGCCCCTGTCCATGCCTACTCGTCCAAGTGTCTGTGGTGAAATGCACCCTGTCACACACAGAGTTTCTCAAAGAAGCGGTGATGTTGTGTGCGACATGCTGGTGGAGCGCAGGCACACCTTTCTTTGAGAAGTAGTGCCGACTGGGCATCTGGTACTGGGGCACTGCGACGGACATAAGGTCTCGAAAATCCTCTGTGTCCACCAGGCGGAAAGGCAGCATTTCTGTAGCCAAGAGCTTGCAGATGGTGAAATTCAACCTCTTAGCTTTCTCATGGCTAGGAGGAAATGGTCTTTTACTTGTCCACATCTGAGGGACCGAGGGCTGGCTATTGTGCTTAGACGGGGTTGATAAGGGTGTCCCCGGCAAACTGCCGGTCTGTGAGGAAGATGCAGGCGGACATGTTAGGTTGCCTTGATCCAAAGGTGGTGCTATCGATGTCGGACAGCGCTCAACACCAGCTGGTGTTACCACCTCCAAAGAAAATGATGACCTGCCAATCACGCTGGCTGTTGCGGGTAAAGAGGTGGCAGGTCTGCGCCCCAAAACAGGTGTGACTGCTGTCCCCCCAGTCACAGAGGATGAAGAGGCCGCGGATGCACAAGATATGGCAGACGGTGATTGGCCCGGCCGGCTAGGCCGCATTGTAGCACACTGAGCTTCCCACTGCAACTTATGCTTCATGTCCATGTGCCGGTTCATGCATGAAGTACTCAAACTATGTATTTTTTGGCCTCTACTTAGCTTTTGCTGACAAATGTTACAGATAACACGAGTTGGGTCATCTTTATAGATCTGAAAAAATGCCCAGGCTATGCAAGGCTTAGCACCCATGCGACCTGAAGAGCCACCACGACTTGTGGTGAGAGGCAGAGTTGTGTTTGAGGATGCAGTTGTTGACGTGCTTCCAGTACTACGTCTCTGTCCAGGAAGGCGCAACCTGACCTCGTCGTCACTAGCATCTTCCTCCACCTCCTCTGCTGACCTCATCTCTTGGCTGACTGTGGGTTGACAGTAAGTGGGATCTCCGACCTCATCATCATCACCCTGTGCGTTATCACACCCGTCGTCCTCAGAGCCAACCTGTTCCTGCCCTGACAAAAAACTAAAGTTGTCGCTCCAATCAGGTATTTGAGTCTTATCATCGTCTTCCTCATTGTCTCCACCAACAGGAGTTACAGTTTGGGAATGAGGGTCTACATTATGGTCAGAACCTTCTGCGTCTGGTCCTGGATCCGACTCATAAAGATTCTGGGCATCAGTGCAGATCATTTCCTCGTCTGGATTCACAGAAGCGCTGGAGTCGACCTCTGATTCCCAGGCTATAGTATGAGTAAACAGCTCTGCAGACTCAACCATCTGTTCTACCTCATACTCAGACGGGCAGCTGGAGATTTGGGAGCTGTGAGGAAGCAAGTGCGATTTGGGTGACACCTTTGAGGACTGGAGTATTTGTGATGTTGAAGTTGATGTGGAGGAGAGCCCACTTAAAGGAGCACTTGATATCCGTTGAAGCACCTGCTGTTTTTGTGCCTCATCTGGAATTTGTAGCGATTGGCGTGGCCGTAAGAAAGGGATCTTATCACATTGTCCGCTAAAAGAAGTAGACATTTTAGTTTGGCTGGAAGATGGTCTTTCTTCTGCACCTACCCCACGGACACAACCTTTTTTCCCCTTCCCAACACGCCTATTCCCCTTTCCACCAGCAGCAGGCCTTTTTCCACTCATTTTGGTGGTTAACTAATTCACAACTCTGGAGTTGTTTGCACAAAAAAACAATGGATGGTAACCGAGCAGAGCTGAGTGGCCAAACTGTGGTATTAGGCCAAAACTATTGGCTGGGCTAGATGCAGAAAAAAATTATTTTTAATTTGCAACCTGATGGAGGTCAGTATAGATGGACTAATAGAACAAGTCCCACACGCTGCTAGAAGCCCAAATATTTTTTCAGAGATAAATGAAGAAAAAAATTATTTTTAATTTGCAACCTGATGGAGGTCAGTATAGATGGACTAATAGACCAAGTCCCACACACTGCTAGAAGCCCAAATATTTTTTCAGAGCTAGATGCAGAAAAAAATTATTTTTAATTTGCAACCTGATGGAGGTCAGTATAGATGGACTAATAGACCAAGTCCCACACACCGCTAGAAGCCCAAATATTTTTTCAGAGCTAGATGCAGAAATTTTTTTTATTCAATTTGCAACCTGATGGAGGTCAGTATAGATGGACTAATAGACCAAGTCCCACACACTGCTAGAAGCCCAAATATTTTTTCAGAGCTAGATGCAGAAAATTTTTTTATTCAATTTGCAACCTGATGGAGGTCAGTATAGATGGACTAATAGACCAAGTCCCACACACTGCTAGAAGCCCAAATATTTTTTCAGAGCTTGATGCAGAAAAAAATTATTTTTAATTTGCAACCTGATGGAGGTCAGTATAGATGGACTAATAGACCAAGTCCCACACACTGCTAGAAGCCCAAATATTTTTTCAGAGCTACATGCAGAAAAAAATTATTTTTAATTTGCAACCTGATGGAGGTCAGTATAGATGGACTAATAGAACAAGTCCCACACGCTGCTAGAAGCCCAAATATTTTTTCAGAGATAAATGAGGAAAAAAATTATTTTTAATTTGCAACCTGATGGAGGTCAGTATAGATGGACTAATAGACCAAGTCCCACACACTGCTAGAAGCCCAAATATTTTTTCAGAGCTAGATGCAGAAAAAAATTATTTTTAATTTGCAACCTGATGGAGGTCAGTATAGATGGACTAATAGACCAAGTCCCACACACTGCTAGAAGCCCAAATATTTTTTCAGAGCTAGATGCAGAAAAAAATTATTTTTAATTTGCAACCTGATGGAGGTCAGTATAGATGGACTAATAGAACAAGTCCCACACGCTGCTAGAAGCCCAAATATTTTTTCAGAGATAAATGAAGAAAAAAAATATTTTTAATTTGCAACCTGATGGAGGTCAGTATAGATGGACTAATAGAACAAGTCCCACACGCTGCTAGAAGCCCAAATATTTTTTCAGAGATAAATGAAGAAAAAAATTATTTTTAATTTGCAACCTGATGGAGGTCAGTATAGATGGACTAATAGACCAAGTCCCACACACTGCTAGAAGCCCAAATATTTTTTCAGAGGTAGATGCAGAAAAAAATTATTTTTAATTTGCAACCTGATGGAGGTCAGTATAGATGGACTAATAGACCAAGTCCCACACACTGCTAGAAGCCCAAATATTTTTTCAGAGCTAGATGCAGAAAAAAATTATTTTTAATTTGCAACCTGATGGAGGTCAGTATAGATGGACTAATAGACCAAGTCCCACACACCGCTAGAAGCCCAAATATTTTTTCAGAGCTAGATGCAGAAAAAAATTATATTCAGTTTGCAACCTGATGGAGGTCAGTATAGATGGACTAATAGAATGATGCTATGCCCAAAAGATTTTACTTCACTAGGTGCAGTAAAAAAATTGGTATTCTATACACAGGTGGTATATCTTGCAACACAGATAGGCTACTCCACTGACTAACACACTCTGCAATAGGCCAAAAAGGATTAGCTTTGCTAGATTCAGCCAAATGCTGTGAAAAAAACTTGCACAGCACTGGCACAGACCTGCCTGGCAAAAACTGATAGGAACTGATGTAACCTAGTCCTGAAAAGGACTCCAATTACAATTAGTCTTTACTCCCACAATCTATCTATTTAAGAGCACAGACCTGCCTGATAAAAGTCGTAGGAAATGCTGTAACCTAGTCCTTAAAAGGACTGCAATCACAACTATTCCCTACTCCCAAGCTATCTGTATATTTGTGCGAAAATTGGCTTGAAATTAACAAGGTATAGCGCACACAGCAACAGCGGTGCCGTCTAACACGCAGCTGCAGCAGTGAGAAAATGGTGGCGACGGGGAAAATGGCTTGGTCTTATAGGGCAAGGACATGTGACATACACTGCCAATCACACATGCCCTTGCTTGTGTGAAAAAAAGCACTTCGCTCCGTGTGTGCGCTGCTGATAGGCTGACAGATTGCACCTCCCCACTGCAAATGCGGGAAAGAGAAAAAAAAATGGAGATCTTCATTGTTCCTGCAGAGATCCATCCCCTGCCCCTCCCCCCGCCCCGCTGTACACTCAAACTGCGTATTAACATTAATTTTCATCATTACTGAGAAAAAATCCAGTTATGATTTTGGTGCACGAACAGTTATCGAACATAACCTCGAACAGCCGAATTTTTCTCAAATTGTTCGTGTTCGCCGACCGGCTCGAACACCGCCCAAAACAGCTCGAATTTGAGATTGGCGAACAGTTCGAGTAGAACAACGCTCATCTCTAATTAAAACCGTCTTGTTAAGCTACTGTGACCTCCACGTCTCTTCCGAGGGGCATTGAAATGTTGTTTTTAATTACCTCTAACCTCCATGACTCTTCCAATGGTCATTGCATTTCCTCCTAATTTTAGTCTGCTTTTGCATTTCAATGCAAAGGCGAAAACTAACGGAGACTCACTCCCCAATAATGGGTAGAAGGTTTTTAGTACGCTGTAATCCACGTCTGTTTCAAGGGACATTGCAGTTCCTCATAATTTTAGGAAAGCCTTCCATTCACTGCTTAGGCCCACAGTGTACAGGAGACCCAGTTGCTTTAAATGGAAAAAACAGTTTAGTTAAGGCCCTCTGACCTCCATGTCACTTCCAAGGGGCATTGGAGTGCCTCGAAATGTTTGGTAGGCATTGCACTCACTGTATGCCCTATAACTGTGTAGCCGAACCGCTCCTTTTGTTACAGAAACATATCCTACTAGACATGTGTTTTTGACTGGCCTGATATTGATGTGAATGGTCCCTGTTCCTCCTGCTCTTTCTCCTTTGCCACCACCTCATCCATCATTTATCACCTGAAGCTTTGTTTTAACAGGAGTCATAGAACTGGGATAGTAGCAGGAAAACATCCAGCAATCCTAAAAGGAGGTAGGATATGCGCCAAAACGCTGATGCTAAGGCCTTGCCGCTACTACATACATGCGCTTGCATTCCAAGAAAACAAAGCAGATGCTAACTTCTATCATCATCATGCTCCTCACCTTGGCACTCTTAACTCCCCTGATGGAGAAGCCAGGGCCCACCGGAGGAGTCTGGATCTCTGGTGGGCTCGTCCAATGCTGCCCTAAAGCAGGCCAGTCTAAAAAAAAGTGTGTGGGTCGGTAACAGGAGAAATCGAGGCGGCTGGGGACCGTTTATGGACACCCGGCCGCCCCCAGGCGGCTGGGGACCGTGTGTGGACACACGGCCGCGGGGCGGCTGGGGACCGAGTGTGGACACCCGGCCGCTGGACGGCTGGGGACTGAGTATGGATAAAAGGGCCGCCAACGCAGCCATGCACAAAAGTGCAAAAACGCATACAAAATGCTACTTGTGAACATAGCCCAAGTTGTGGAGGAGTATTTCTGTTTTTGGTTATTTATTTTACCTTATACACAAGTCTTTACCCTGGAAAAGAAATTCCTTAACATATTTCAGAGGAAAAAAGTTTCACTTTACGTTTTTGAACGTTTTATTATGAGCCTGTAAAAGTGACTTAATACCTCTGACCACGTTGTTGACAACAGTGACCTGGGGGTCAGAAATGCTTCCTGGGGCGATCCCCATGCTGTCCCCATGTAATTTGAGCACTGTCACTATCGTTTTGGGCACTTGTTAGGCTTTTAAAAGACTGCTGGGGGTGCCACCGCAAAAATGCTCGGGTCTCCCATAGACGAACATTGGGCTCGTTGCTCGGGTCGAGTACCCAAGTATCACGGCGAGCTCGGCCCGAGATTAGAGCACCCGAGCATTTTAGTGCTCGCTCAACACTAGTAATGACTAGTGTTAAGCGAGCATGCTCGACACTGCTCAGTACTCGCCCGAGCATCACACCACTCGAGATGTTCGGCAAGCACCGAGCATTTCCGGGTTAATCGGGCGGGAGCTCGGCTCTCCGCCCTGCATGTTTGGCGCTCTTTACAGAGCCAATGAACATGCAGGGATTGCCAGCCAGTCACTGTAATGCCGCAGCCATGTTGTTTGTGGTCATTACAGTGATTGGCTGGCCGCACAGTGTCACCTCGAGTATTTGAAACCGGGCGCCGCCATCTTGTACACAGTCGCCCAGGATCAGACAGTGTAGGGTCAGTGCTGCTGAGTTAGGGAGAGATATATAGTGCGAAATAAGTAGTGTAGGGTCTCTAAAGCCTGCCAAATCAAGCAAACTGTCCTTCTCAGGACTAATATCCATCCCAGATATCAGGCAGGCAGACAGTGCATTACAGTCCTGTGTGATCCTGCTGGTCAAATTCCTAAACTTATCCCCCGGTTTCAGGGACCAGGAGAAATCCTTTTTTTTTCATCTAAATCCTATTTTTTTTTCCCTCAGTCAGACTGTACAATTACGCGTCTTATTAACCTTTTGGTATCCCCTCCCCCCCAAAAAATTGAGTGTGTCTGTGACTGTTCAGACACCAATATATCTGTTTAAAAGATTTTGGTGTAGGCCACATAACTATAACTGTGGTTTTGCAGTTCCACGGTTCAAATCTCTGTATTATCCATCTTTTGGCCTTTTTTTCCGTAAAAAAAACAGTAATAGTGTCTCCCTGACTGTTCAGACACAAGTAAATCTGTTTAAAAGATTGTGGTGTAGGCCACATAACTATAACTGTGGTTTTACAGTTCCACAGTTCAAATCTCAGTATTATCCAGCTTTTGGCCTTATTTTCCGTTAAAAAAAACAGTAGTAGTGTCTCCCTGACTGTTCAGACACAAATATATCTGTTTAAAAGATTCTGATATAGGCCACATAACTATAACTGTGGTTTTGCAGTTCCACGGTTCAAATCTCTGTATTATCCAGCTTTTGGCCTTTTTTCCATAAAAAAAACAGTAATAGTGCCTCCCTGACTGTTCAGACACAAATATATGTGTTTAAAAGATTCTGGTGTAGGCCAGAAAAATAGAACTGTGGTTTTCCTCTTCCACGGTTCTAATCTCCTTTTTATTACCCTTTTTCCATTGATAGTGCGAGTGTAAGCTATTTTACTTAATTTACAATGGGCAAGGTGCGTGGCAAGGGACGTGGAACTGAACGTTCTCGTGATGGTGCGTGTAGAGGACGGGGCCGTGGCCAAGGTGAAAATGTGCCACAACCAACAGCCACATCTTCTCGCTCCCACTTCTTGATCGAATTACTAGGGAAGCACACTACAACACCAGTATTGCGAACTCATCAGTGTGAACTGGTTATTAATTGGATAGCAGATAATACTTCCAGTTACCTGGGCACCACCACCTCCGGTCTGTCTTCCACACGGTCAAGTATTAGTAGCCGTGAGTCTCCACTCTATAATCCTCCTCACCCTGATGCTCCTTCCTCCCACCATGCCGAGTGTCGTCAGACAGCAACTGATCCCTCACTTGGACACTCCGAAGAGCTGTTCACTGGTCCATTTCCATATATGTGCCCCTCACTTGCTCCGCTTGAAGTGGTGGAAGAGGAGATCCCATGTAGCGATGCCCAAATATTTGAACAGCCAAGGCCACAGGAATAGACGCAGGCAATTTGTCACAAGAGGTGGACGAGGACGAAACACAATTGCCACGAAGTGAGGAGGAGGATCGGGGTGCGCAAGTGGAAAAGGAGGAGGTGGTGGATGATCTAGTAACTGACCCAACGTGGCAGGAGAACACACAGAGTGAGGCCAGCAGCACACAGAGGGAGGTAGGCTGAGTACCCCAACAGGCAGGAAGAAGCAGTGTGGTGGCCGCACGCAGAAGGCGGGCAACCGTTCCCCATAACACCAAGATGAGGGACGTTGCCAGTACAACAAATAGGTCTTCCAGAGTCTGGAATTTTTTTAAAGACTCTGCTGATAACCCCAAAAAGGCCATTTGTACCACCTGCCATGCCAGCATCAGCAGGGGTGACAAAACTACCAGCCTGACCACCACCAGCATGATCAGGCATATGGCAGCAAAGCACCCGACTTTGTGGGGTGAACCCCAGGGTCCACGACCATTGTCAGCGGGTGTCACCACTGCTTCGTCGTCTGTTTTGCGTGTAAGAGAACCCTCTGTTGTGTGTGCAAGGCAATCCCCTATCCATACTGCATGCAAAGATGCCCCCTCCTCTCAGTCTTCACTTGTTATGGCAGTTTCTCAAGAAACAGCATCAACGTCCACGTCCCACCGCAGCGTTCAATTGTCCATATCCGAGAGCTTTGAACGAAAGCGCAAATTTGCAGCCAACGCCCCACAGGCCACAGTCCTGAATTTGCACATTTCACGACTCCTTGCGTTGGAAATGCTGCCTTTTAGACTGGTGGAGACTGAATCCTTCCGCAACCTTATGGCGGTGGCCGTCCCTCGGTACTCTGTCCCCAGCCGACACTATTTTGCCCGGTGTGCCATCCCCGCACTACACAAGCATCTGTCCCAAAACATCTGCCGTGCCCTCAACAACGCAGTTACTGAGAGAGTCCACCTGACAACCAACACGTGGACAAGTGCTTGTGTCCAATGAGGGTACATCTCCCTGACGGCACACTGGGTAAACATAGTGGAAGCCGGGACCCAGTCGGACCTTGGTATGGAACACATCCTCCCCACACCGAGGATTGCGGGCTCTATGTCCGTCAGAGTTGCCCCCACAGTGTACAGCTCCTTCACATCATCGTCCTCCTCCTCCTCATGTTCAGCCTCCATCTCAGATATCAACACATCAGTTACAAGCTGGAAGCACTGCAGTACTGCCTCAGCCAAGCGGCAACAGGCTGTGCTGAAACTCATAAGCTTAGGTGATAAACCTCACACTACTTCTGAGTTGTGAAAAGCTGTGAAAGAGCAGACAGATCTGTGGCTGAGACCACTGAACCTACATCCAGGCATGGTCGTGTGTGACAATGGCCGTAACCTGGTGGCGGCTCTGAGACGAGGCGAGATCACACACGTACCATGCCCGGCTCATGTGCTTAAACTCGTGGTTCAGCGGTTTCTTAAATCGTACCCTGAGTTGCCAGATCTGCTCCTGAAAGTACGCCGCCTGTCAGCACATTTTCGGAAGTTGGCTACAGCTTCCGCCGCCCTTGCTGTGTTGCAGCAGCGTTTGCAGCTTCCATCACACTGACTGGTGTGTGATGTCCCCACACGTTGGAACTCTACCCTCCACATGTTGCAAAGGATTTGTGAGCTGAAGTGTTCAGTTGTGGTTTGCCAGCTGCAAAAATGCCATCGATATTCAGGTCAGACTCCACAAATAAGACCTCAGGAGTGGGCCTGGATGTCTGACATATGTACCATCCTGACAAACTTTGAGGAGTCCACCAAGATGGTGAGTGGCGATGACGCCATCATTAGCGTCAGCATCCCACTTGTCCGTCTTTTGCAACGCTCTCTGCAGAGAATTAAAGAGGAGGCATTGCAGCCAGAGTATGATGAGATGGATCAAGAAGCCGTAACGGGCGATTACACACAGCCCAGCCTCATCTCATCCCAACGTGCATTGGGGGACAATGATGGAGAGGAGGAGGAGGAGGGAGAGGAAGACCAGGAGCTGGTATCATACGCTGTAGACGGTAGTACCTGTACAACTGTCATACCGTCGGTTCAGTGTGGGTGGCCTGAAGACAGGGGGGAGGAGGAGGAGGAGAAGGAGGAGAGCATGGTCAGTCGTCATCTTGGTGGGGACATGGAAGTCTTGCCCGCTACCAGTCTGGCATGCGTGGCTGACTTTATGTTACGCTGCCTTAACCGTGACCCTTGCGTTGTCAAAATGTTGGGTGACTGTCATTACTGGGTGGTGACACTTTTAGGCCCCCGCTTCAAGGAGAACTTTCACTCTCTTATTCCTGAGGTGGAGAGGTCTACAAAAATGGGGCAGTACCAGAAGGCCCTTACCGCTGAACACTCTAGCCGCAGAGGTCACAGTTCGTTGCCCAACCAAGACGTACAGGCGAGAGAGACGCAACTCCAATCCAACAGAGGCAGTTGAACACTGTCAACGTTCTAGGACAGTTTTCGGAGACCTGCCCAGCATACAGGCCCTGAGGCGCGGGGTACTCTCACAAGGAGTGGAAAGTTTCAAAAGATGGTGAGGGAGTACCTTGCCGACCGTACCAGCGTCCTCCATGATTCCTCTGTGCCTTTTAGTTATTAGGTATCCAAGCTGGACACTTGGAATGAACTTGCTCTGTACAACTTGGAGTTCCTGGCCTGCCCTGCCGCTAGCGTGTTATCGGAGCATGTTTTTAGTGCTGCTGGGGGAATTATAACTGATAAGTGCACTCGCCTGTCAACTGACAATGCTGATAAGCTGATGCTTATCAAAATGACCAAGGGCTGGATTGGGCCAGACTTCTCATCACCACCAATTGACAGCAGAGTAACATAAAGTCAAGACCACTGTGTTATTTCGCGAAGTGCAATCCCATGCACCTATTCACACCCACACATGGGTACACGCTTCCTCATTTCGGCTGTATTTTGCTCTTCTCCTTATCCACAGCCTCCACCACCACTATACCACCAGGGTGACTGTGGTCCTTGTTGCCAGCATTGCAAATCCCACCGTCCTATTTTTTGTCAGCTTTTGCTTGGAAGGCTTAGGCTAAGACTATTGGAGACCCACTCCCCAATAATGGGAATAATTTTTTTAATATGCTGTACTGCATGGCTCTTGTTTGCCAGCATTGCAAGTTCCTCCGTCCTAATTTTTGGCAGCTTTTGCTTGGAAGGCATAGACAAAGACTTTGGGAGACCCACTCCCCAATAATTGGAATAATGTTTTTAATATGCTGTACTGCATGGCTCTTGTAAGGGACATTGCAAGTTCCTCCGTCCTAATTTTTGGCAGCTTTTGCTTGGAAGGCATAGGCAAAGACTATGAGAGACCCATTACCCAATAATGGGAATAATGTTTTTAATATGCTGTACTGCATGGCTCTTAATTGCCAGCATTGCAAGTTCCTCTGTCCTAATTTTTGGCAGCTTATGCTTGGAACGCATAGGCAAAGACTATGGGAGACCCACTCCCCAATAATGGGAATAATGTTTTTAATATGCTGTAGTGCATAGCTCTTGTAAGGGACATTGCAAGTTCCTCCGTCCTAATTTTTGGCAGCTTTTGCTTGGAAGGCATAGGCAAAGACTATGGGAGACCCATTCCCCAATAATGGGAATAATGTTTTTAATATGCTATACTGCATGGCTCTTAATTGCCAGCATTGGAAGTTCCTCTGTCCTAATTTTTGGCAGCTTTTGCTTGGAAGGCACAGGCACAGACTATGGGAGACCCATTCCCCAAAAATGGGAATAATTTTTTTAATATGCTGTACTGCATGGCTCTTGTTTGCCAGCATTGCAATTTCCTTCATCCTAATTTTTGGCAGCTTTTGCTTGGAAGGAATAGGCAAAGACTATGGGAGACCCATTCCCCAATAGTGGGAATAATGTTTTTAATATGCTGTACTGCATGGCTCTTGTTTGCCAGCATTGCAAGTTCCTCTGTCCTAATTTTTGGCAGCTTTTGCTTGGAAGGCTTAGTCAAAGACTATGGGAGAAGCACTCCCCAATTATGGGAATAATGTTTTTAATGTGCTGTACTGCATGGCTCTTGTAAGGGGCATGAAAACCGTCTTGTTAAGCTACTGTGACCCCCACGCCTCATCCAAGGGGCATTAAAACAGTCTTATTAAGCTACTGTGACCTCCACGTCTCTTCCAAGGGGTATTAAAACAGTCTTGTTAAACCACTCTGAACTCCAAAGCTCTTCCAAGGGGCATAAAAACCGTCTTGTTAAGATAATGTGACCTCCACCACTCTTCCAATGGGCATTAATATTGTCTTTTTATTTAACTGCGACCTCCATTACTCTTCCAAGGGGCATTAAAACTGTCTTGTTAAGCTACTGTGACCTCCACATCTCTTCCAAGGGGCATTAAATCCGTCATGATAAACCACTCTGAACTCGACAGCTCTTCCAAGGTGCATGAAAACCATCTTGCTAAGCTACTGTGACCTCCACGTCTCTTCCAAGGGGCATTTAAACAGTCTTGTTAAGCTACTGTGACCTCCACGTCTCTTTCAAGGGGTATTAAAACTGTCTTATTAAACCACTATGTACTCCACAGCTCTTCCAAGGGGCATGAAAATCGTCTTGTTAAACCACTCTGAACTCCACAGCTCTTCCAAGGGGCATTAAAACCGTCTTGTTAAGCTACTGAGACCTCCACCACTCTTCCAAGGGGCATTGATATTGTCTTTTTATTCCACTGCGACCTCCACCACTCTTCCAAGGGGCATTAAAACTGTCTTGTTAAGCTACTGGGACCTCAACGTCTCTTTCAAGGGGCATTAAAACCATCTTCTTAAACCACTCAGAACTCCACAGCTCTTCCAAGGGACATGAAAACCGTCTTGTTAAACCGCTCTGAATTCCACAGCTCTTCCAAGGGGCATTAAAACCATCTTGTTAAGCTACTGAGACCTCCACCACTCTTCCAAGGGGCATTGATATTGCCTTTTTTTCCACTGCGACCTCCACCACTCTTCCAAGCGGCATTAAAACCGTCTTGTTAAACCACTCTAAACTCCACAGCTCTTCCAAGCGGATGAAAACCATCTTGTTAAACCACGCTGAACTCCACAGCTCTTCCAAGGGGCATTGATATTGTCTATTTATTCCACTACGACCTCCACCAATCTTCCAAGGGGCATTAAAACTGTCTTGTTAAGCTACTGTGACCTCCACATCTCTCCCAAGGGGCATTAAAACCGTCTTGCTAAACCACACTGAACTCCACAGCACTTCCAAGGGGCATTAAAACCATCTTGTTAAGCTACTGTGACCTCCACCTTTTTCCAAGGGGCATTAAAACCGTCTTGTTAAGCTACTGTGACCTCCACGTCTCTTTCAAGGGGCATTAAACAATCTTATTAAACCACTATGTACTCCACAGCTCTTCCAAGGGGCATGAAAACCGTCTTGTTAAACTACTGTGATCTCCACCACTCTTCCAATGGGCATTAACCCCTTAAGCCCCGGAGTATTTTTCGTTTTTGTATTTTCGTTTTTGCTCCCCTTGTTCCCAGAGCCATAGCGTTTTTATTTTTTGGTCAATATGGCCATGTGAGGGCTTATTTCTTGCGGGACGAGTTGTACTTTTCAACGCCATTACTAGTTTTACCATATCCTGTACGGGAAAATGGGAAAAAAATTTCAAGTGCGGTAAAATTGCAAAAAAAGTGCAATACCACAGTTGTTTTTTATTTATTTTTTTACCACGTTCACTGAATGCTAAAACTGACCTGCCCTTCTCTTTCTACAGGTCATTACGAGTTCATAGACACCAAACATGTATAGGTTCTTTTATATTTAAGTGGTGAAAAAAAATCCAAAATTTGGTAAAAAAATAAATAAAAAAATAGCGTCATTTTCTAAGACCCGTAGCGTCTCCATTTTTCGTGATCTGGGGCTTGTAAATGGCTTATTTTTTGCGTGCCGGGCTGACATTTTTATTGATAACATTTGGGGTAGATCCGATGTTTTGATCGCCCGTTATTGCATTTTATTGCAATTTTGTGGCGACCAAAAAACGTAATTCTGGCGTTTAGAATTTTTTTCTCGTTACGCCGTTTACCGATCGGATTAATTCTTTTTTTGTGTTGATAGATCGGGTGATTCTGAACGCGGCGATACCAAATATGTGTATGTGGGGTTTTTTTTATATATTTTATTTTGAATGGGGCGAAAGGGGGGTGATTTAAACTTTTATATTTTTTTATTTTTTTTTATATTTTTAAAAACTTTTTTTTTTTACTTTTTGCATGCTTCTATAGTCTCCATAGGAGACTAGAAGCAGCAACTATCCGATCGCCTCTGCTACATACAGGGGACGAGCAGATCCCCTACATGCAGCAAAAATGCTTCTGTGCTATGAGCGCCGACCACTAGGTGGCGCTCATAGCGACAAGATCATGACAACCACAGGAGTCTGCTGCAGACCCTGGGTTGTCATGCACGCCCATCGGCGACCCGTGATCACGTGACGGGGTCGCCGGTGGGCGGGGCTTATGACGCGCTACCCGGAAGCGCGCGTTAAATGCTGCTGTCGGAGATTGACAGCGGCATTTAACATGTTAACAGCCGTGGGTGGATCGCGATTCCACCCGTGGCTGTTGCGGGCACATGTCAGCTGTAAGAATCAGCTGACATGTGCTCCGTTCAGTGAGGGCTCAGCGCAGCAGCCCTCACTGAACGGGCAGTACGCAAATATGCGTACTAATACGTCCCCGGTAAGTAAGGGGTTAAAACTGTCTTGTTAAGCTACTGTGACCTCCACGTCTCTTCCAAGGGGCATTAAAACCGTCTTCTAAACCACTCTGAAGACCACAGCTCTTCTCAGGGGCATGAAAACCGTCTTGTTAAGCTACTGTGACCTTCACGTCTCTTCCACGGGGCATTGATATTGTCTTTTTTTTCCACTGCAACCTCCACCACTCCTCCAAGGGGCGTTAAAAACGCCTTGTTAAACCACTCTGAACTCCACAGCTCTTCCAAGGGGCATTGAAATGTTGTTTTTAATTACCTCTAACCTCCACGACTCTTCAAACGGGCATTGCTTTTCCTCCTAATTTTAGTCAGCTTTTACTTTTCAATGCATAGGCAAAACTAAGGGAGACCCACTCCCCAATAATGGGTAGAAGGTTTTTAGTATGCTGTAATCCACGTCTGTATCAAGGGGCATTGCAGTTCCTCATAATTTTTGGAAAGCCTTCCATTCACTGCTTTGGCCAACAGTGTACAGTCATGGCCAAAAGTATTGAGAATGAGACAAATAGTAATTTTTCCAAAGTTTACTGCTTCATTTTTTGTAATGGCAATTTGCATATACTCCTGAATGTCAAAGAGTGATCAGCTTAACAGCAATTACTGTACTTGCAAAGTCAATATTTGCCCAGAAAATGAACTTTAACCCCAAAACACATTTCAACATCATTGCAGTCCTGCCTTAAAAGGAGCTGCTAACATCGTTTTAGTGATTGATCCATTAACACAGGTGTGGGTGTTGATGAGGACAGGGCTGGCGATCAATCAGTCATGATTAAGTGAGAATGACATCACTGGACACTTTAAAAGGAGGCTGGTTCTTGGTATCATTGTTTCTCTTCAGTTAACCATGGTTATCTCTAAAGAAACACGTGCAGCCATCATTGCACTGCACAAAAATGGCCTAACAGGGAAGAGTATCGCAGCTACAAAGATTGCACCTCAGTCAACAATCTATCGCATCATCAAGAACTTCAAGGAGAGAGCTTCCATTGTTGTCATAAAGGCTCCAGGGCGCCCAAGAAAGACCAGCAAGCGCCACGACCGTATCTTAAAACTGTTTCAGCTGCGGGATCGGACTACCAGCAGTGCCGAGCTTGCTCAGGAATGGCAGAAGGCTGGTGTGAGTGCTTCTGCACGCACTGTGAGGCTTAGACTCTTTGAGCAAGGGCTGGTTTCAAGGAGGGCAGCAAAGAAGCCACTTCTCTCCAGAAAAAACATCAGGGACCGACTGATATTCTGCAAAAGGTACAGGGAGTGGACTGCTGAGGACTGGGGCAAAGTCATTTTCTCTGATGAATCCCCTTTTCGATTGTTTGGGACATCTGGAAAACAGCTTATTTGGAGAAGAAGAGGTGAGCGCTACCACCAGTCTTGTCTCATGCCAACTGTAAAGCATCCTGAAACCATTCATGTGTGGGGTTGCTTCTCAGCCAAGAGAATCGGCTCACTCACAGTCTTGCCTAAAAACACAGCCATGAATAAAGAATGGTACCAGAATGTCCTCCAAGAGCAACTTCTCCCAACCGTCCAAGAGCAGTTTGGCGCCCAACAATGCCTTTTCCAGCATGATGGAGCACCTTGCCATAAAGCAAAGGTGATAACTAAATGGCTCATGGAACAAAACAGAGATTTTGGGTCCATGACCTGGAAACTCCCCAGATCTTAATCCAATTGAGAACTTGTGGTCAATCATCAAGAGACAGGTGGACAAACAAAAACCAACAAATTCTGGCAAAATGCAAGCATTGATTATGCAAGAATGGACTGCTATCAGTCAGGATTTGGTCCAAAAGTTGATTGAGAGCATGCCAGGGAGAATTACAGAGGTCTTGAAGAAGAAGGGGCAACACTGCAAATATTGACTTGCTGCATTAACTCATTCTAACTGTCAATATAACCTATTGGTACTCATAATATGATTGCAATTATATTTCTGTATGTGATATAAACATCAGACAAACACTAATAAAAACCAGAGGCCAGCAGATCATGGGAAAATATAATTTTGGTGTCATTCTCAAAACTTTTGGCCATGACTGTACAGGAGACCCAGTTGCTATAAATGGAAAAAATGGTTTAGTTACAGCCCTCTGACCTCCATGTCACTTCCAAGGGGCATTGGAGTGCCTCAAAATTTTTGGTAGGCATTGCACTCACTGTATGCCCTATAACTGTGTAGCCGAACCGCTCCTTTTGGTACAGAAACATATCCTACAAGACATGTGTGGGTGACTGGCCTGATATTGATGTGAATGATCCCTGTTCCTCCTGCTCTTTCTCCTTTGCCACTACCTTATCCATCATTCATCACCTGAAGCTTTGTTTTAACGGGAGTCATAGAACTGGGATAGTAGCAGGAAAACATCCAGCAATCCTCGGAGGAGGTAGGATATGCGCCAAAACGCTGACCACCTCAGGCCTAGCTGCTACTACATACATGCACTTGCATTCCAAGGAACAGAAAGCTAAGGAGATGGATGGCCTCATGATCATTAATAATTTACTTGTTGTGTAGGAGGCCTACCACTGCTGCTGTCTACCTTCTGAACTTTGTGTTGAAGCCTGATTGAGCCAGGACCCGCAATCCTCTATGTCTGGTGGACGTGTTGCATCCCAGTGTCCAACTGTATCCCGACTCCCACAATATTAACCCAATGTGAAGGCGTCAGTCAGATGGACCATCCCTGGCCACATTCACTTGTCCACATGTTTGTGGTTAGGCTGTCCTTCAAATAGGGGTGGCTGGGGACCGTTTATGGGCTCCCAGGCGGCAGGCGACCGTGTGTGGGCACCCGGCCGCAGGGTGGCTGGGGTCCGAGTATGGACACCCGGCCACCCCCTGGCGGTTGGGAACCAAGCGTGGACACCCGGCTGCCGGTCGGCTGGGGACTGAGTGTGGATACCAGGCCGCCGACGCAGCAAAGACGTGGTGGCCAGATTCCGCCTCCACATGCCTAAAATGCCCAATTTCAAGTGCAAGTAAGCAGTATGGTATTGCAGCCTGGGGGTGGGTGGGTGGCAGGCTGCATACTTGCGCTTGCATTGCAAGGAATGGGGGAGGTACAATTGAACACTGCCCTGGGACAAGGACTTGCAGGGGGATAGTTGCAAGTCTGCATCTTCTGATGGGGCAAGGATCACTTCTGATGGGCACACTTTTAGGCAGTGACCTGGGTGTCAGATGCTTCCAGGGGTCTTCCCCATGCTGTTCCCATGTCTTTTCAGCACTGTATGCATGTGTCACACAGCACATGGCCAGATAAGGTTGTAAAATGTTAAAATGACATTTCCCGGTGAATGCGTTTGTCATAGTTGAAAGCAATACAAAAGTGCAAAAATGCATAAAAAATGCTACTTGTGAACATAGCCCAAGGTGTGGAGGAGTATTTTTGTTTTTGGTTATTTATTTTATCTTATACACAAGTCTTTACCGTGTTCACAGGCAAACGGTTTTAGCAATACAAAAGTGCAAAAATGCATAAAAAATGCTACTTGTGAACATAGCCCAAGGTGTGGAGGAGTATTTTTGTTTTTGATTATTTATTTTATCTTATACACAAGTCTTTACCGTGTTCACAGGCAAACGGTTTTAGTTTCGTTTTTGAACGTTTTATTGTGAGCCCGTAAAAGTGGCTTAATACCTCTGATCACGTTGTTGACAGCAGTGACCAGGGGGTCAGAAATGCTTCCTGTGGCGATCCCCATGCTGTCCCCATGTCATTTGAACACTGTCACTATTGTTTTGGGCACTTTTTAGGCTTTCCACAGACTGCCGGGGGTGCCGCCGCAAAAATGCTCGGGTCTCCTATAGAGTAACATTGGGCTCGTTGTTCGGGTCGAGCACCCGAGTATCACGGTGAGCTCAGCCCGAGCTTCGAGCACCCAAGCATTTTAGTGCTCGCTCAACACTAGTAATGACATGGCCCCTTCTTCACTACAGCTAACCCCTATTGGTAACCTGTGGGCCATTCAGAGATTTATAGTGAAGGAAAACAGTAACCTCTCTGATCCATCTCTGGGAGGTTGTAGTAGTTGGTGCTGCCCAAAAAGTGTATTTTAAGCAAATTAAGAAACTGGCAGACTCCATAGACGATAGGCTTATAATTGTTATTCAAAAGAAAGTTGGCTATATTGGTCACTGATGGAGTTTTTAGAAAATGTCAGAAATGGATTTTTCAATATTTTAAGGTGATAGGTTAATATTCTAACATTAAAAGAATATATATAAATAAGAATACATATAAATATACAGTTGAGAAGGGAAAATGTTTGTTTTTCATTTATTTGCATAATAATTCTGCACACTAAGGCTGTGTGCCCACGTAGCATTTTTCAAGCGTATATGCTGCGGAATTTCCGCAGCGTAAACGCTTGAAAAACGCATGTAGATCCGCACCCCATGGTCCCCAATGGCATTCCGCAATGTCAATGCCCATGCTGCGGATTTTTCCACAGCATATATGCTGCAGTCAAAAATCCGCAGCATGTTCATTAATTTTGCGGAAGCGCAGCGGAATCAATGTGCGGATGGTACCCAAGTCTGGAGGAGAGGAGACTCTCATCCAGACCTGGGTACCAAAGAACCTGTAAAAAAAAGAAAAAATAAAGTTTATACTTATCTTATGATGTTTTCCCTCCGTCGCGCTGTTGTCTGAAGGACCTGCCACGTCATTGAGTCATGTGACCCACCACATGACTCAATGACGTCACCGCAGGTCCTGCACACAACAGCGTGAGCCGCTCAAGACTCCGGACGGGGCAGAGAATGCATCGGAAGGTGAGTATAAAGTTTATTTTTTTATTTTTTACCATTCTGAACAAGTTGTCAAGCACTTTTCCAAGTGATGCTTGGAGAAGTGCTTGATAACCCGCATGCAGAAATGCATGCAAAGACGCCTCACAAACGCTTCTACCTGGCGGGAAAACCGCATGTAATATCCGCATGCGATTTTCCCGCCAGGGAGAAGCGTAAAAAATATGCTTCAGGTCCGCAACGTGGGCACATAGCCTTACTGTTGCCCGGTAATTCTGCACACATAGATATTCTCCCACAGCCATGTGCACACGTTGCGTATTTGATGAGTTTTCTTACCTCAGTATTTGTAAGCCAAAACCAGGAGTGGGTGAAAAATGCAGAAGTGGTGCTGTGTTTCTATTATACTTTTACTCTGACAGTTCCGCATCTGGTTTTAGCTTACAAATACAGAAGTAAAAAACTCACCACATACTCAATATGTGAATGTGACCTAAGAAAGACAAAACCTTACTTTTACTTTATTAAAGTTTTGTGTTTATTAACCATTTAGATTGACCAACAGCACTGTAGTTGTTCAATAACAAATAAATAATCAAAACCCCAAATTTCCTAATTATTGTGCACACAGTGTATTTATTAAAAACAATGTTGGGCGATCAAATTGAAGGCATGTGCCATGCAGGGAGCAAGTGTTTCATCACCTAATTGCATGACAACCATGATGTTTCTGGCATTGTTGCTTACTAAGTTGCCCAATTGTAGTTGACTAGGCATTATGCTGTTTGACATTTGATACAATGGAATGTCCTATTACTTGTGTGAATGGGCGATGTTCATTAAGAATGAAGCAGAAAAAGTGCATTGATATGGAGGTGTCACCAGAAACCACTGAAAGATAATCTAACTGTGCATGTCATCACCCACCTTTCCAACTGTGTAAGAAATTCTACCTCTTCTGTCCACTAACTTGGTATGTCATCGTCCTGCTTTCCAACTGTGTATGTCATCACCTGCCTTTCCAATTGTGTGAGAAATCCTACCTATTCTCTCCTCTAACTTGGCATGTTTGTAAGCGGACCCTGTATGATCCCTGCTCACCACTTTTCTATATGACCAGTCTGTTTTTACTCTGTCTGTGTTTTATACCCTGCATCAGGTGCAATTTGTAATTATGTGATACAGATTAGTGATGATCGAGAGTGCTGGTTTAACCCTTTCACCGAGCATGCTCGGGTGCTTGCAGAGTATCTTCGGTGTGCTCTTATATTATGTTCCATCCCCTGCGTCTGCATGATTTACAGCTGTAAGACAGCCTGAACACATTCAGGGATTGCCTGTTTGTTAAGAAATCATTACATGTGTTGAGGCTGTCTTACAGCTGTAAATCATGCAGACGCAGAAACTGGAACATAACATACGAGCACGCTGAAGATACTCGGCAAGCACCCAAGCATGCTCGGTGAAAGGGTTAAACGAGCACACTTGCTCATCACTAATACAGATGGGTCAGAGGCCTCTCCCCTCTGCTCCACCTGAATGCATTTGCTAGCATATATACTGTGAGTAGTAAGTCTGCTGACTTAGTCTGCCAGTGTGTATTACCAAGTGTGTATCAGACAAGTGTAATGCATGTATTAGACCTGAATTGAACCTGAAGGGAACTGAAGGAAACTGGATACCCAGGCACAATACCATTGTTTCTGTTTGTTTTCACTCTCTCTCCTATAGTCCTACACCCCCCTATCCCTACACCTAGTTATGAACTCTTCATCTCTCCCTCAATCCTCCCCATCCATCTCACCTCCTTCTCAAAACTGTTTCTCAACATTCAATCCTATGTCTCCAAACACAGACAGCCACCCCATGCACTCTCCTGCTCCCACCTACTAACACTTTCTCTGCTACTCCTCACTGCCGGCAATATTTCTCCAAATCCTGGTCCTCCTCACCACATTCCTAAAGGGACTTCCACCTCCTATCCACGATCTATCACAAACTCTCGCAACCCTTCTAACTTTATATCCATCTGCCCAGCCCCCTCTTCCCCAGTCCCACTAACAGGTGCTCAATGGAACGCTCGCTCCATCTGCAGCAAACTTTCCTACATCCATTATCTTTTCATTAGTAATAAAATGTCCTTCCTCTGCATCACTGAAACCTGGCTCTTTCCCTCTGACATGGTCTCTCCAGCTGCACATTCGTATGGTGGATTCCACCTTCCCTACACCCCTCGCGCCAGCGGCAAGCATGGTGGAGGGGTAGGTTTTCTCCTGTCAGATAACTTCTCTTTCTCTCAAATCCCACTGCCACCCTCCGTTACCCTCTGTGTGAAGGGGGAAATTTAATCTGTGTGAAAGGGGGGATTTAATCTGTTGAGGGAGGGATATTTAATCTCTGTGAAGGGGAAGATTTACTTTGTGTGGAGGGATAGAGATTTAGTGTGGGGGGCATGGGTGGGGGAGATTTAGTGTAACAAGGATGGAGAAGATTTCATCTAATGGGGAAGATAAAGAGCAAGGGAAGGACAGGTGCAAACACAGTATGGTGAGTGGGGAGGTGGCTGCGGACACAGTATGGTGAGTGGGCGAAAGTGTCAGTTAGGGATGGGTGCAGACACTGAATGGGGATGATTGGTGCAAATTCAGTATGGGTAGTGAAAAGGGGGAAATGTATGGAGAGCGAGTGGGGGATGGGTGCAGACAAGGTGTGGTAAGTGGGGGGATGGTGCAGACACAGTATGGTAAGTAGGGGGATGGGTGCAGGCACAGTATGATCAGTGGCGGGATGAGTGCGGACAGTGTATGAGTAGCGAGAGAAAAAATATATGCGGACACAGTATAGGGAGCGAGGTAAGGGGATGTGTGCAGACACAGTATGGGGAGGATGTGTGAGGAGGCAGTATGGAGAGTGAAGGGGTAAATATGTGAGGAGACAGTACGCTTAGCAGGGAGGACGTGAGACGAGACAGCATGAAGGAGGGGGAAACATGTGAGGAGACAGTATGGGGGGTGGAAAGTGTGAGTGAGTGAATGAAGACTGAGTAGTGGGGAGAGTAGCATGGGGGACAGTATAAGGGCACAGCCAGGAGGGGACAATAAGCCAAAGAGGGATAGTGTGCTGAGAGGGCACAGTATAGAGGCAGGGCTGTATAGGTGAAGGACAGTGTGAGAGGGCAGTGTGGAGAGCATGTACCAAAAGAGGGAGAGTTTGGGGTCATATTTTGTGCAGGGAATATAGTGGGGGCAATTATTTATTCAGGGGCTCGGCATAGGACAGATTTTTATTCAGGAGCACTATAATGACACTGCTATCTTTAAGGGCATCTTGTTGAGATGTGCTGCACAAGGCCGAAGAAGATAGAAATCTGCAGAGACATGTTGTGGATGAGAAAAGTCATCATGGAGTCTGGACAAGATGAAGATGAAAAGAAAGAGAGCGACTGCAGAGACAGCATCATCTATCAGGTACCAGGCTGTAAATGTTTTTTGTGATACTGACTAATTCTTATGTTTTTATTTATGTTAGGAGCATTAAAGGGGTTGTCCAAGTTTGTGATGAGTCTGCAATCATTCTATGTAACTGCAGACTTTTGAATTCTCACAGTGCGCACTGCACGCTGTCAGTATTCTCTTGTGCCGGCGATTTGCATACATGCGGTCACATGCCGACTAGACATGTGTGGACTGTCTCAATGAAAATTAATTGAGCAATGCCGGAAAAGTCTAGTCAAAATGTGGCCAGAAGTATGCTGACATGACCGTCCACTCTTGACACCAGAAAGGGCGAATTCTAAAAGTTTGGAGAGCATGCGCTGTGAGAATTCAGAAGCCTCTAGTCACATTGAGTGACTGCAGACTTCCATCTAAAACCTGAAAAAGCATGTTAATTATAAAGTGAAGCCATGTAGCATGTCAACCCTAACAATATGTAATACCCTCACTGTCAGGATTTAGCTCTGCATGCTGGTTTCAGCAGTGGCCACTTCACTCATATGCAATTTTCATACTCACAGTCATGTGAAAATGAGCTTCTCTCCTGCTTCTCTATTTTCACTAAACTTTGGGAGAATTAGGGAGAGCAGCTCGGCAGCGCATGACTAAGTGTGCAAATCGCATATGTGATTGGGGGGGGGGCTCCAAATTGCATTCTTGCCAGAATACCAGAAAACCTAAATACACCTATGACATCAACATGTATAAATAACACTCTTTTATTCAGGCAACGCGTTTCATAGTCGATAGGACTCCTTCATCAGGCATATAAACATACAAAATGACTAACCTAACCTTTTATAGGGGTCATGTTGAATTAACACGATTGGTGTATCAATCATATAATATAAAGGGCACCACCTAATCCTTAGTATATAGTCAGCCTGTACCATGTGATAAATACCCATATATTAAATAAAAAGAAGAAAGAAACATGCTATGAACACAGGTATCGCCAAAAATAGACAAATATTTTTATTGAACGATACAGCAGACAAAAAAACTATTAAAACACTTAAAAAGTAAAAAATGACATGTAGATAACAATATTAACCCACAATAGGGCTAAGTAACCCATGCATCTCCACCACCAACCAGGAGATATTAGAGGAATGGAAAACACTAAAGCAATGTAACACTGTGAAGAATTTGCATACATTGTCAACAGTTTATGCTTAGGAGTAAATACACCAAATAGAGTCACAGTATGAGCATATAGGGTATAAAGCCAAGAGGATTGACTTTCAAATATGCATAATTTTAGTGAAAACAACAAAATTCCAACGGAAGAAGATATATTTAAAAAGTCCTCTTGAATTATTCAAATACAAAAAAAGTTAAAGTGCACAATGCATATTTATCCCAATAATGGCATAATAAATCAAGGTGGGAATGGAGGGAAAGCAGGAACATTATGAATAGCAGTATATGAGGATGATGATGATGGGGCTGATGACTAGTGTTGAGCCACCCCCATAGTGTTCGAGTTCGGTTCGGTTCGTTGAACACCCGTGTGTTCGCCGAACTGTTCGTCGAACTGTTCGTCGAACACCTTCGAACACCGTTAAAACCAATGGCAGGCAAACAAAAACACATAGAAACACATAGAAAACACCTTCAAAGGTGTCCAAAAGCTGACAAACTGCTCAGAAGACACAACTAACACATGGAAAAGTGACAAGTACATATAGTCATGCGAAAAGAAAAGAGGTGGAGGAGTAAAAGGAGGGGGAGACACAGATATAGGCATGTCATGCCCTTCTAAAATCTAAAAAGTGAGAAGCCGAGACGGCCAGTCCGCTCCTGCCCGTGCCACCTCCGTGTCGCCGGGTTTGTGCCAGAGCCGCGGTGAACCCTGACGGCCAGCCCCCCTCTCCCAATACTGGTGCCTGTCCGCTGGTGGGTCGAGAGAGCCCCCCTGTGGTGGAGGCAGCTCTAAGCTTTTTAATTTAAATTGTCCCTCTAATTTGAATGAATACACTTTAAATCCATTTACAAGGATCTATTGGAGGGCAAGTCTCATGCCAGCAGCCGCGTAATTCCAGCTCCAGTAGCGTCCACTAAAGCTGCTGCAGTTAAAAAGCTTTTATAAGGATCGAGCTCGGCTGTCCACCGCAAGGCATCCTAGTGCCAGTCCCAGCCCCTATGCCTTGGGGTGCCTCCTGATGCTCTTCACTAAGTATCCCGTGGTCCCGAAGCATTTCCTTTGAAAAAATTAAGTGTCCAAACTACAGGTGGTGTAGCTTGCTTAACAGCCGGGATAATCCGCTGACTAGCAGACACTGCTACTAGGCACAAAGTATTTCCTGGGCTAGATGCAGTTAAAAATTTGTAAGTAGATACTCTCGTTGGATGCTGAGAAAGCATTCCATAGAGTCTCCTGGCACGCCATATATGATTCTCTTAAAAAGCTTGGGGTAGGGGTCTAGGGGACCCTTTTATAGCCAAAATCACGGCCCTGTATCACAATACGTCACCTAGGCTGAAGATAAATGGAACTGTAGCACCGAGGGCTCGGTTGCTACAGACGTATTGCACCTCACCCAGAGGTGTGATATCTCACTCTCAGATAAGGATGGAGTGTGGATCAGGACCCGACACCTGCATGCATTACACCACATTGCCATTGGGCAGGGCGACCAATATGCCCCTGAGATGGGCACGACAGTCCCTGTCCCTGGCTGGAGTGGGGGGAGGGAACACTGAGGAAGGGGAACCCTGCAGTGCAGGAGCAGGGAGGAAGCAGTTCCTGGGTGCATTGAGAAGGGAGTATAAAAGGTGGGCACCATCTTAGTTCAGTGCAGAGAAGTCTGAGCAGAAGTGGCAGGGAGCAGGGGCTCTGCATGAGCTCTGCTCCGGAGGCGGGCCTAGTAACAGAGGCCCAGGCCTGCAAGAGGGAGAAGGAAGGAAGAGGAGCGGAGAAGGCTCCAGGAACGAGGAATGAAGGGATCCCAGGGGTGCGGACGGGCGAGTCGCCACCGCACGCCCGAATCCACCTGCGTGGAGGGGTCAGGCCAAAGGGGGAGACCGGTCCCCGAACTAGTGGAGGCAGGAAACGACCCTCAGCTAGAAACCGGAGGCTCTGACATTTTATGTGGCGCAGCACCTTGCTCCACCCGCTAGGAAGGCACCACATAGGGTCAGGGAAACTGGCGCCAAGTTTACCAAGAGGAGGCCCGAGGCAGCCGGACAGAAGTGTTGGTAAGAAAGGCCAGACAAAGGACACACAAAGGGGGTCCTGTGAAGCGCTCCAAAGTTATCTGGGAGTTGTCTGAGCCCCTCACCTGGTGAGCACAGTACGACGTGGGCAGCCGTTACCTGCAGACGTGGTCTGGATAATAAGAACTGTGAGTAAAGGCCCTGAACTGCATCACTGACTCCGTGTCGTTACTGCTGCTGCCCTGCACCATCACCCCCATCCTCCGCATACACTGCCCTGAGGCTATACTTCTCCCGTGGGGAGTTATGCTACGCTCTGCTGCACCCACAACACCAGCCTTAGCGGTCTGCCCTGTAGCGGCGGTTCACTCTGACCGCAATCCACGGGTGGCGTAGTCGGACATTTAAACATCAAAACCACATAAAAAGTTCCGCCACTGGTTTGACCGCCCTGAGCCACGGAACCGGATCGCCGCCACGAAGACTACAACCACCAGCATCCACCAAAAAGGGTCCGGCTCCGGGTGTCCCAAGGCCCAGGGGGTGCGTCAGAACATTTTCATCAACTTTCACAATCACCAATGGGACAAGGCAGGGATGTCCTCTGTCCCCTCTCTTATACATCCTAGTGACGGAGCACCTGCTCTCATCAATTCGCCATAACCCCAATATTAGGTGGATTGAGGTGGGAGGCACCGAGTACAAGTGCTCTCTATTTGCTGATGATGTCCTAGTATATATCACTCAATCACATATATCCATCCCTGCTGTTATGGCTGAAATAGATCACTTTGTTACATGGTAAAATTTTAAAATCAATGCAGCGAAGTCTGAGGCCCTCGATGTCTCCCTCCCTAAATCCATATAGGATTCCATCCAGTCCAACTTTCCCTTTGCCTGGCCCTCACAGGGTATCAAATACTTAGGAATTCCTATTCATAGAGACCTCTCCCATCTATGTTATCTTAATTTTGGGCCCTTTATTGAACAATTCCATACAGACCACGGTTGGCAAGTTAGAACTGTAAGATTCACTACGTGAACCACTGGTGTTTTGTGGAAAAGCACATGTACACCGCGTTCCAAATTATTATGCAAAAAGTGTTTAGGAGTGATAAGGGAAGAATTTGTTTGTTTGTCAGTTAAACTCATTGATGGTGATGTGTGTCAGGGCTCTTTATATCACTGTAAGCAATTGCAGACACCTGTGCTAATTAGTTTGGCAGGTGTGTCCAATGAAAGGCAAGACTACTTAAGAAGGCTCTCTCACATTATTAAGCAGCCTACATTTTCTGCCAAAATGGGAAAGAAAAAGGATGTGTCGGCTGCTGAGAAGCAACAAATTGTGGAGTGTTTAGGTCAAGGCATGACTACAATCAACATTGTGCGATGATCAGGATGAAGTGTCTTGGCAATCAAGAAGTATGTAGCTGATTCACAGTACACACGTGTGCGTGCTGATAAGGGCAAATTGAGGACTCTTTCCTACAGGCAATTACGTCAGGTTGAAACAGCAGCGGCAAAAAAGCCTTGTCATAGCAGCAGACAAGTTTTTGAAGCTGCTTGTGCCTCCAACGTCCCCCGAACAACAAGATGCAGGGTCCTTCAGAGGTTTGCAGCTGTGCATATGCCATCCTGTCGACCTCCTCTATCCACTTCACACAAGCAGAAACGGCTCCAGTGGGCCAAACATTACATGAAGACTGATTTCAAAACTGTTTTGTTCACGGATGAGTGCCGTGCAGCGCTCGATGGTCCAGATGAATGGAGTGGAGGATGGCTGGTTGATGGACACCCCACGCAAACACGGCTACAGCGCCAACAAGGAGGAGGTGGAGTAATGTTTTGGGCTGGAATCATGGGGAGAGAGATTGTCGGCCCCTTTAGGATCCCTGAAGGCGCTAAAGATGAACTCCATAATGTATGTGGATTTTCTCAAACAGCACTTCCTGCCATGGTTCAAGAAGAAGAACCGTGTATTTCACAGCAAGATCATTTTTCTGCATGATAATGCACCATCTCATGCTGCACATAAAACATCTGCATCTCTGGCTGATATGGGCATAAAAGGGGACAAACTTATGGTGTGACCCCCATGCTCCCCTGACCTCTAGCCCATTCAGAACCTTTGGAGCATCATTAAAAGGAGTGTCTATGATGGCGGGAGGCAGTTCACATCTAAGCAACAGCTCTGGGAGGGTATTCTGTCCTCATGCAAAACAATTGAAGCAGAAACCATCCAAAACCTGACAAATTCAATGGACGAGAGAGTTCAGAAGCTCCTTTCGAACAAGGGGTCCTATGTGAAAATGTAACATCACCTAGAATAAAGTTTTGAGTTGAAAACTGTTTGATTTCAGTTTCTAACAACCTGCTAATGCTTATAATTTCAAAAATGACCATTTTTTTGGTCTTTATTAAAATGAAAAGGTTGATCGAAAAGTTTGGGGGATCTAAGAGTGTGGCAACCCAGTAGTCATGATTACTTCGATTTCTGACAATATGAGGGTCATGCTGCAGGTAGTGCAGCAAGAAGGCACTTATGTGTCTTGCGCATCTCGGAGCCCCAAAATTATTTTCCGGGCTAGATGCAGCTAAAAATTATTTTTAATTTTAAATCTGGTGAAGCTTATTATAGATGGCCTAATAGGATCAGTGCTGCACACTGCTACAAAGCCCAAATTATTTTCCAGTCAAGATACAGATAAACATGATTAGTAATTTGAAAGCTTAAAACGGTTGGTAGGGTGATTTTAACCAATCATCAAGCTTTTACTCTTCCCAGGATGACACAGGGGTAGAAAAGTCGTTTCGGATCCATGATTTGTTCATCTTTATGAACGTGAGTCTGTCTACATTATCAGTGGAGAGCCGCGTGCGCTTATCTGTCAGCACACCACCAGCAGCGCTGAACACACGTTCAGACAGAACGCTGGCTGCGGGGCATGACAAGATCTCCAAGGCGTAAGTGGCTAGCTCCGGCCATTTATCCAGATTGGAAGCCCAAAAAGAGCAAGGGTCCAGTGACACAGTCGTGGCTTCAATGTTTACTTGGAGATACTCCTGTACCATCGTCTCTAGGCGTTGACTATGTGTCAGACTTCTTGTCTCCTGTGGCCTTGCAAAGGATGGGCTAAAAAAGTGGTGAAATGATTCCGCAAAATTGATGTTACCAGCAGATACTGTGGTTCTGTTACGGTTTGAGTGCTGAACACTTGACGGTCCCACGGTTGGCAAGTTGGAACTGTGAGATTCACTACGTGCACCACTGGTATTTTGTGGAAAAGCACATGTAAGATTCTGCAACAGTCTCTGCTGATACTCCTGCATGCGTGCATCCCTTTCTATGGCAGGAATAATTTCTGCAAATTTACTTTTGTACCGGGGATCTAACAGTGTGGCAACCCAGTAGTCAGGATTATTTCTAATTCTCACAATTCGAGGGTCATGTTGCAGGTAGTGCAGCAAGAAGGCATTCATGTGTGTTGCGCATCCAGGAGCACCAAGTCCCTGTTGTGTTGGTGGCGAGGTAGCAATCATGCTTCCTTCCTCTGTCCTCTCCCCCCAACCTCGCACAACAGAAATGTGATCAAGGTCTCCCTCATCTGATGAGTCTTCCATCAGTTCGTCCTCCACTTCTTCCTGGGCTCCTGCACCTTCCTCACTAGTTTGGCTGCTACCATGCGCCCTGGTAAAATCATCTCCCCCACCCTCACATGCCTGCCGCCTTGGTGCTGCCGACCGTCTGGACCTTGCAGATGTTAGCCCTTCCGCATACAACTCCTCCTCCTCTACTTCCTCCACCTCCTCTTGTGCCACCACCTGACTCCGAATTCTGTTTAACATGTGCTCCAGCATGTAAATCACCGGAATAGTCATGCTGATAATGGCATCGTCAGCACTAAACATCTTCGTCGCCATTTCAAAACTGTGCAGAAGGGTGCATAGGTCCCTGATCTGAGACCACTCCTCCAGCGTGATTTGCCCCACCTCTGAATCTCGTTGGCCCAGGCTATACGTCAGAACGTATTGCACCAGGGCTTGTCGGTGCTGCCACAGTCGCTGCAACATGTGCAGAGTTGAATTCCACCGGGTAGGCACATCGCATTTTAGCCGGTGAAGTGGCAGGCCCAACGACTTCTGTAGAGATGTAAGTCGCTGAGCTGCGGGATGCGAACGGCGGAAGTGAGCACACAGCGACCGTGCCCTCTGCAGAAGGCCATCTAGTCTGGGATAGTGGGCTAAAAATTGCTGGACAACCAGGTTCAACACGTGAGCCATACAAGGCACGTGTGTGACATTGCCCCGGCGAAGGGCCGCACCCAGGTTTGCAGCATTGTCGCACACGGCCTTCCCTGGTTTCAGGTCCAGTGGAGACAACCATTCATGAAATTGGTTCTCCAGAGCTGACCACAACTCCTCAGCTGTGTGACTCACATTTCCCAGACATTTCAATGTAAAAACCGCCTGATGACGTTGAGCCCTACTGCCACCATAGTAAGGAGGTGTGCAGGATCCCTTCTGCGCAGTTAGAAAGCTTGTGGCATGACCAGACAGCCTTTGGGTGCAGGTGGAAGACCGAGAGGAGGTTGAGGAGGCAGAAGCAGTGGAGGAAAAATGACATAAAGAGGATTGACGCACAACTCGTGGGGACGGCAAGACTTGGACAGCAGCCCCTTGTCCTGCTGTCACCATAGTTACCCAGTGCCCAGTCAGCGACATGTAACGCCCCTGTCCATGCCTACTCGTCCAAGTGTCTGTGGTGAAATGCACCCTGTCACACACAGAGTTTCTCAAAGAAGCGGTGATGTTGTGTGCGACATGCTGGTGGAGCGCAGGCACACCTTTCTTTGAGAAGTAGTGCCGACTGGGCATCTGGTACTGGGGCACTGCGACGGACATAAGGTCTCGAAAATCCTCTGTGTCCACCAGGCGGAAAGGCAGCATTTCTGTAGCCAAGAGCTTGCAGATGGTGAAATTCAACCTCTTAGCTTTCTCATGGCTAGGAGGAAATGGTCTTTTACTTGTCCACATCTGAGGGACCGAGGGCTGGCTATTGTGCTTAGACGGGGTTGATAAGGGTGTCCCCGGCAAACTGCCGGTCTGTGAGGAAGATGCAGGCGGACATGTTAGGTTGCCTTGATCCAAAGGTGGTGCTATCGATGTCGGACAGCGCTCAAGACCAGCTGGTGTTACCACCTCCAAAGAAAATGATGACCTGCCAATCACGCTGGCTGTTGCGGGTAAAGAGGTGGCAGGTCTGCGCCCCAAAACAGGTGTGACTGCTGTCCCCCCAGTCACAGAGGATGAAGAGGCCGCGGATGCACAAGATATGGCAGACGGTGGTTGGCCCGGCCGGCTAGACCGCATTGTAGCACACTGAGCTTCCCACTGCAACTTATGCTTCATGTCCATGTGCCGGTTCATGCATGAAGTACTCAAACTATGTATTTTTTGGCCTCTACTTAGCTTTTGCTGACAAATGTTACAGATAACACGAGTTGGGTCATCTTTATCGATCTGAAAAAATGCCCAGGCTATGCAAGGCTTAGCACCCATGCGACCTGAAGAGCCACCACGACTTGTGGTGAGAGGCAGAGTTGTGTTTGAGGATGCAGTTGTCGACGTGCTTCCAGTACTACGTCTCTGTCCAGGAAGGTGCA
This sequence comes from Phyllobates terribilis, assembly GCF_046119375.1. Taxonomy (NCBI): domain Eukaryota; kingdom Metazoa; phylum Chordata; class Amphibia; order Anura; family Dendrobatidae; genus Phyllobates; species Phyllobates terribilis. The sequence continues at coordinate 293,603,396 of NW_027362769.1, forward strand.
ACCTGACCTCGTCGTCACTAGCATCTTCCTCCACCTCCTCTGCTGACCTCATCTCTTGGCTGACTGTGGGTTGACAGTAAGTGGGATCTCCGACCTCATCATCATCACCCTGTGCGTTATCACACCCGTCGTCCTCAGAGCCAACCTGTTCCTGCCCTGACAAAAAACTAAAGTTGTCGCTCCAATCAGGTATTTGAGTCTTATCATCGTCTTCCTCATTGTCTCCACCAACAGGAGTTACAGTTTGGGAATGAGGGTCTACATTATGGTCAGAACCTTCTGCGTCTGGTCCTGGATCCAACTCATAAAGATTCTGGGCATCAGTGCAGATCATTTCCTCGTCTGGATTCACAGAAGCGCTGGAGTCGACCTCTGATTCCCAGGCTATAGTATGAGTAAACAGCTCTGCAGACTCAACCATCTGTTCTACCTCATACTCAGACGGGCAGCTGGAGATTTGGGAGCTGTGAGGAAGCAAGTGCGATTTGGGTGACACCTTTGAGGACTGGAGTATTTGTGATGTTGAAGTTGATGTGGAGGAGAGCCCACTTAAAGGAGCACTTGATATCCGTTGAAGCACCTGCTGTTTTTGTGCCTCATCTGGAATTTGTAGCGATTGGCGTGGCCGTAAGAAAGGGATCTTATCACATTGTCCGCTAAAAGAAGTAGACATTTTAGTTTGGCTGGAAGATGGTCTTTCTTCTGCACCTACCCCACGGACACAACCTTTTTTCCCCTTCCCAACACGCCTATTCCCCTTTCCACCAGCAGCAGGCCTTTTTCCACTCATTTTGGTGGTTAACTAATTCACAACTCTGGAGTTGTTTGCACAAAAAAACAATGGATGGTAACCGAGCAGAGCTGAGTGGCCAAACTGTGATATTTGGCCAAAACTATTGGCTGGGTTAGATGCAGAAAAAAATTATTTTTAATTTGCAACCTGATGGAGGTCAGTATAGATGGACTAATAGACCAAGTCCCACACACCGCTAGAAGCCCAAATATTTTTTCAGAGCTAGATGCAGAAATTTTTTTTATTCAATTTGCAACCTGATGGAGGTCAGTATAGATGGACTAATAGACCAAGTCCCACACACTGCTAGAAGCCCAAATATTTTTTCAGAGCTAGATGCAGAAAAAAATTATTTTTAATTTGCAACCTGATGGAGGTCAGTATAGATGGACTAATAGACCAAGTCCCACACACCGCTAGAAGCCCAAATATTTTTTCAGAGCTAGATGCAGAAAAAAATTATTTTTAATTTGCAACCTGATGGAGGTCAGTATAGATGGACTAATAGACCAAGTCCCACACACCGCTAGAAGCCCAAATATTTTTTCAGAGCTAGATGCAGAAATTTTTTTTATTCAATTTGCAACCTGATGGAGGTCAGTATAGATGGACTAATAGACCAAGTCCCACACACTGCTAGAAGCCCAAATATTTTTTCAGAGCTAGATGCAGAAAAAAATTATTTTTAATTTGCAACCTGATGGAGGTCAGTATAGATGGACTAATAGACCAAGTCCCACACACCGCTAGAAGCCCAAATATTTTTTCAGAGCTAGATGCAGAAAAAAATTATTTTTAATTTGCAACCTGATGGAGGTCAGTATAGATGGACTAATAGACCAAGTCCCACACACCGCTAGAAGCCCAAATATTTTTTCAGAGCTAGATGCAGAAAAAAATTATATTCAATTTGCAACCTGCTGGAGGTCAGTATAGAAGGACTAATAGAACAAGTCCCACACACTGCTAGAAGCCCAAATATTTTTTCAGAGCTAAATGAAGAAAAAAATTATTTTTAATTTGCAACCTGATGGAGGTCAGTATAGATGGACTAATAGACCAAGTCCCACACACTGCTAGAAGCCCAAATATTTTTTCAGAGCTAGATGCAGAAAAAAATTATTTTTAATTTGCAACCTGATGGAGGTCAGTATAGATGGACTAATAGACCAAGTCCCACACACTGCTAGAAGCCCAAATATTTTTTCAGAGCTAGATGCAGAAAAAAATTATTTTTAATTTGCAACCTGATGGAGGTCAGTATAGATGGACTAATAGACCAAGTCCCACACACCGCTAGAAGCCCAAATATTTTTTCAGAGCTAGATGCAGAAAAAAATTATATTCAATTTGCAACCTGCTGGACGTCAGTATAGAAGGACTAATAGAACAAGTCCCACACACTGCTAGAAGCCCAAATATTTTTTCAGAGCTAAATGAAGAAAAAAATTATTTTTAATTTGCAACCTGATGGAGGTCAGTATAGATGGACTAATAGACCAAGTCCCACACACTGCTAGAAGCCCAAATATTTTTTCTGAGCTAGATGCAGAAAAAAATTATTTTTAATTTGCAACCTGATGGAGGTCAGTATAGATGGACTAATAGACCAAGTCCCACACACCGCTAGAAGCCCAAATATTTTTTCAGAGCTAGATGCAGAAATTTTTTTTATTCAATTTGCAACCTGATGGAGGTCAGTATAGATGGACTAATAGACCAAGTCCCACACACTGCTAGAAGCCCAAATATTTTTTCAGAGCTAGATGCAGAAAAAAAATATTTTTAATTTGCAACCTGATGGAGGTCAGTATAGATGGACTAATAGACCAAGTCCCACACACTGCTAGAAGCCCAAATATTTTTTCAGAGCTAGATGCAGAAAAAAATTATTTTTAATTTGCAACCTGATGGAGGTCAGTATAGATGGACTAATAGAACAAGTCCCACACGCTGCTAGAAGCCCAAATATTTTTTCAGAGATAAATGAAGAAAAAAATTATTTTTAATTTGCAACCTGATGGAGGTCAGTATAGATGGACTAATAGACCAAGTCCCACACACTGCTAGAAGCCCAAATATTTTTTCAGAGCTAGATGCAGAAAAAAATTATTTTTAATTTGCAACCTGATGGAGGTCAGTATAGATGGACTAATAGACCAAGTCCCACACACTGCTAGAAGCCCAAATATTTTTTAAGAGCTAGATGCAGAAAAAAATTATATTCAGTTTGCAACCTGATGGAGGTCAGTATAGATGGACTAATAGAATGATGCTATGCCCAAAAGATTTTACTTCACTAGGTGCAGTAAAAAAATTGGTATTCTATACACAGGTGGTATATCTTGCAACACAGATAGGCTACTCCACTGACTAACACACTCTGCAATAGGCCAAAAAGGATTAGCTTTGCTAGATTCAGCCAAATGCTGTGAAAAAAACTTGCACAGCACTGGCACAGACCTGCCTGGCAAAAACTGATAGGAACTGATGTAACCTAGTCCTGAAAAGGACTCCAATTACAATTAGTCTTTACTCCCACAATCTATCTATTTAAGAGCACAGACCTGCCTGATAAAAGTCATAGGAAATGCTGTAACCTAGTCCTTAAAAGGACTGCAATCACAACTATTCCCTACTCCCAAGCTATCTGTATATTTGTGCGAAAATTGGCTTGAAATTAACAAGGTATAGCGCACACAGCAACAGCGGTGCCGTCTAACACGCAGCTGCAGCAGTGAGAAAATGGTGGCGACGGGGAAAATGGCTTGGTCTTATAGGGCAAGGACATGTGACATACACTGCCAATCACACATGCCCTTGCTTGTGTGAAAAAAAGCACTTCGCTCCGTGTGTGCGCTGCTGATAGGCTGACAGATTGCACCTCCCCACTGCAAATGCGGGAAAGAGAAAAAAAAATGGAGATCTTCATTGTTCCTGCAGAGATCCATCCCCTGCCCCTCCCCCCGCCCCGCTGTACACTCAAACTGCGTATTAACATTAATTTTCATCATTACTGAGAAAAAATCCAGTTATGATTTTGGTGCACGAACAGTTATCGAACATAACCTCGAACAGCCGAATTTTTCTCAAATTGTTCGTGTTCGCCGACCGGCTCGAACACCGCCCAAAACAGCTCGAATTTGAGATTGGCGAACAGTTCGAGTAGAACAACGCTCATCTCTACTGATGACTAGTGATGAGCGAAAGTGCTCGCCACTGCTTGGTACTCGCCAAAGCATCACTGTGCTCGGCGATCGGCGGGTATTTCAGCGTTGCTCGGGCAGGAACTCGGGTCCCCTCCCTGCATGTTTTAGAGAGCCCATGAAAATGAAGTGATTGCCTGTCACGCACTGTAATGCCGTAGCCATGTTGGTTGTGGTCATTACAGTGGCTGCACAGCATCATGAGGTCACAGTCTACCATGGAATCAGGCAGAGTAGGGAGAGCTGCTGCTGCGTCAGGGAGAGATTTGCTTGTTTACAGTTATAATAGGTATTCCACAACATATATATATATATATATATATGTTGTGGAATACCATTCATCTGAACTAAGAGTCCTTCTGAAGACTAATCAAGCTGCTCATAAGCAGTGCTAGCCAGGTGTTATGCAGGCAGGCTGTGTATGTGGCAGACTGCAGTGCATATAGCGCATGAGGGTCCATTGAATGTTCTGTCTGCTGCTGCTGTAATAATTACAGATATTTCTAGACATAGCCCCAGATATCAGGGGAAAGGGCAAATTTTTTTTGTTATCTTAATCCTGGTTGTTTGCTTAAAAATCAATCCAGAGTACACCATTTTTCTGCTCCATTTGCTTGTTCTCACTGCAGAATAAAGCCAGATTTGTTACATATTTCAGCGATAAAAATCCAGAAATTTGAACTGAATGAGGAAAATATTGGCCTCCTTCTCCATTCTGTTGCAGTGTCTCAGTCAAGCTATGCACACTAGGTGTCTGTGAAGAATAGTATTAGTAAATTACAGGCCTGCTATTTAAAACCGTGGTTCTCTGTCAGACGTATCATATATATATACCAGAGTTCCAAAATCAGCCATTTCTGCCTTCCATTCCGTTGGAAGAAAGGAGAACCATCGAATGTCCAGTCCAATATTCATGAGACATGAACTAACATATGTATAAAAGACCTTTATTGAAAAAATTGGTCAAAGTGGTGCTACAAATAGTGTTGAGCCACCCCCGTAGTGTTCGGGTTCGGTTCTGTTCGTCGAACACCGGGATGTTCGAGGAACTGTTCGTCGAACTGTTCGTCGAACACCTTAGAACACCGTCGAACACCGTTAAAACCAATGGCAGGCAAACAAAAACACATAGAAACACATAGAAAACACCTTCAAAGGTGTCCAAAAGCTGACAAACTGCTCAGAAGACACTCTCTTTAACACTCCATCACATACAATAGGCCTGACAGGCACATCTCTTTTACTTTCATTTCTCCTTCCGCACCAGATTGTGAGGAAATCCCCTCCCTCCAGGTAGTCTCCTGTCTCTAGCAGCTCTGTGAAACCTCATACCACAGTTGGATTGCAAAGCTTCAGGAGGACAGATATAACTGCGCTAATCTCTCAGGCTCATTGTATGTGAACACATCACACTCAATAAGGTTGGTATTTTATGTTTTTATTCATCACAATTGTTTATTTAGCTTGTTTTATGAATGTATAGCACAAAGTATGAGAATATTTCATAGAAATAAGGCAGATTAAAAAAGAAAGTGTGCTGCACAGGCATATACAGTAGTTACCTAACACATATTCCTTCTCTTGCTTCAGATTATCTGCTGAAATGGAGAGGAAAATGTACAATTTATCAAAAAATCTTGATGTTGAGGAAGTAACAAACATGCTGTTAGATGATGCAGACCCCACACTGAATGAGGATATAGGAGAGGAAAGTGAGATTGATTATCATGATGAGGTGGAAGTATGTGAAGTGGATTCTGAAACAGAGCAAGATGGTGACAGTGATGAGGATGAAGATGTAGAATCTTATTATATGGGAAAAGATAAAAAAAACCAATGGAACAAGAAGCCACTCCAGAAAAAATGTAGGGAACCTCAAAACATTATTACTCACCTTCCTGCAGTTATAGGAACTGCAAGTAATGCAAAAACTGCAGTTGAATGCTGGAATAGTTTATTCACAGATGACATTCTGGACTCTATTGTCACATATACCAACCAATATATAGACATTATAAAGGACAAGTTCATCTGCAACAGAACCATCAAGGCCACAGATGAAATAGAACTGTGTGCTTTTTTTGAGTTATTATACCTTGCAGGAGCTTATGGGGCAAATAGACAAAGTTTGGAGGAACTTTGGAGTAAAGATGGGGATGGAGTTGAAAAATTTGGCCTTGTTATGTCCATAAACAGATTCAAGCTTCTAATTCGTTGCCTTCGGTTTGACGACAGAACTACCCGGACCGAACGTAAAACACATGACCGACTTGCTCCAATTCGTGATATATTCCAAAAATTTGTTGAAAACTGTAAAAAAAGCTATTGCCCTTGGGAGAATCTCACTATTGACGAAATGCTCCCTGGTTTTCATGGTAAATGTGCCTTTCGTCAATATATTCCATCAAAGCCTAACAAATATGGAATAAAAATGTATGCCCTTGTTGATGCCAGTAAGACCTACACTTACAACCTGGAAGTTTATGCAGGAAAACAACCAGAAGGTCCTTACAGTGTCAGCAACAAACCCAGTGATGTTGTAAAAAGACTGGCTGAGCCCTTATTTGGATCGGGTCGCAATATAACAGCTGACAATTGGTTTTCAAATTGTGATCTGATTGATTATCTGAAAATGCAGAAGCTTTCATATGTCGGAACTGTAAGAAAAAATAAAAAAGAATTGCCTACACAGTTTGTAAGTGTGAAAGGGAGACAACAGTACAGCAGTATGTTTGCATTCCATAATGGAAAGGTTTTGGTTTCCTATGTACCACAAGCAAAAAAAATTGTACTTCTTCTATCAACACTTCATGATGATGATGCCATCGATCCTGGGACTGAGGCACAAAAAAAACGGGAGATAATTACATTTTATAATGCAGCCAAAGGGGGTGTTGATATAGCTGATCAGATGTGCTCAACTTTCAACGTCAGCAGAAACACCAAACGCTGGCCAATGGTCATATTTTTTGCTATGTTGAATTTGGGTGGTATAAATTCACAAGTCATTTACCTTGAAAACAAGCTTGAACCACTCCGTAGACGATTCTATCTGAAAAAATTGGCCCATGAACTAGTGCTTGGAGAGCTACACATGAGAAGTATGAAAACAATCGGTATCCCCTCTCGCCTTCAAGTTCAGCTCAAAAGATTCCGCCTAGAAGATGATAGTGAAAATTCACCACCTGCACCACCTCCCAAAAGAAGGAGATGCACCACCTGCACCACGGAAAGCGGAATCAGAAGGCTTTCTAATTATGAATGTCACAAATGTCATAATGCAATCTGCCTGACACATGCAAAAATTATGTGTAATTCTTGCTCTTTGCTCTGCAAGTGTAATTTTTATGGGGAAACTTCAGGATCTAATTCTGATTGAATATGTGTTTAATAGTACTTAAGGTACCTTAAAATTAAGTTTGTTTCCATAAATTTTCTTTGTAGAGTTTTTTGACAGAGTTGAACTGGGGACTATTTGGCGGGAGTTTTGAAATGTTTGTATTTCAGAGTTATTAGTTTTATGTTAAGTAAATGGTTTTTTTTGCACCTGATTATGTGTAGTCTCTTTTATTACACTCCTATAAAGGTCACTGATCACTTTTAGAGCACTGAAATTGCAAACATTAGATATTATAGGTATTTTTCTAGCCTGCGCCTGACAGTCACATTGTATGTGAACTCGTTAGAACCGATATTGTATGTGACGGAGGGTTAAAAAAGCCGGCCGGCAAATTCAGCAGCGGCATACACCGGTACCCGACAATTGAGACAAGAAGGAATAGAGCATCACACATAGATTAGATAGATAGAAACATGTCAGTCACACATATAAGAAGCACAATGACAGTGTTGGTTACTGCACTTGTCATTTAGTGTAAAGGATTTATTAAAAAAAATATTAGTGTTTTCATGCACCGTCTCTTTAAAAAAGCCAGCCGGCAATTCAGCAGCGGTACCCGACAATTTAGAACAGAAATAATAGAGCTTCACACAAAGATTAGATAGATAGAAACATGTCAGTCACATATATAATAAGTACAGTGACAGTGTTGCTTACTGTACTTGTCATTTAGTGTTAAAATAAAGGATTTATTAAAAAAAAAAATTAGCGTGGGGTTCCCCGTAATTTTAGTCTCTAGAGGAGGTTAAGCAGACGGCTGGGGCAGATGTTTGAAGCCTGGGAAGGGGGTGATACCCACGGAAAATTCTCCTGCACTCAGCGCTTCAGCGTGAGAATTCTCCCACGCTTTAAGTGACGTGCATGAGGTGAGCTGAAATCATTGGACATGAACTCACCTCATGCACGTCACTGATAGCGTGGGAAAATTCTCACGCTGAAGAGCTGAGTGCAGGAGAATTCTCCCACGCTGTCAGTGACGTGCATGAGGTGAGCTCATGTCCAATGAACTCAGCTCACCTCATGCACGTCACTGACAGCGTGGGAAAATTCTCCTGCACTCAGCGCTTCAGCGTGAGAATTTTCCCATGCTGTCAGTGACGTGCATGAGGTGAGTTCATGTCCAATGATTTCAGCTCACCTCATGCACGTCACTTAAAGCGTGGGAGAATTCTCACGCTGAAGCGCTGAGTGCAGGAGAATTTTCCCACGCTGTCAATGAGGTGCATGAGGTGAGCTGAGTTCATTGGACATGAGTTCACCTCATGCACGTCACTGACAGCGTAGGAGAATTCTCCTGCACTCAGCGATTCAGCGTGAGAATTTTCCCACGCTGTCAGTGACGTGCATGAGGTGAGCCGAGTTCATTGGACATGACCTCGGCTCATCTGGCTGCCATCACAGCGAGACACTGAGGAGTGCAAGCAAGCCTGCTCTTCTCAGTGTCTGCGGGATGACAGGCTGAATGGCAGCGTTCTGCTGCGGTCCAGCCAGTCATCTCGATGTAGCAGAGCTGAAGCTGTCATGGGAACCATGGAAAGGTAAGGATGATGTTGGTTTATTAATTTTCTTTTATTGCAGGAGATCGTTGGCTTCAGCTGGAATGGGCGTGATGGTAAGTATAGTTTAATTTAGAACAATAAAGAATTGTGTCTTTATTTCAATTAAAGGACTTTATTCTGGGTGTTGTGTTTTTTTTAAATACTTTACTAGAAATTCATGGCGGTCATGTCTAATACTGGCGTGACCCCATGAATTTTGGGCTTAGGGCCAGCTGATAATACCAAGCTGGCCCTAACCCCTTTATTACCCAGTGAGCCACCGCACCAGGGCCCTGGATGAGTTGGGTACAGCGCCAGAAGATGGCGCTTCTATGAACGCGCCATTTTCCGGGGTGGCTGCGGACTGCAATTTGCAGCGGGGCGGGGCCCAGAAAGCTTGGGCCTCCCTGCGCTGCAGATTCCAGCCCCCAGCTGCCTAGTTGTACCTGGCTGGACACAAAAATATTTTTTTTTTAATTATTTCATGAAATTCATGAAATAATTAAGAAAAAAAGGCCTTCCCTATATTGTTGTGTCCGGCCAGGTACAAATAGGCAGCTGGTGATTGGGGGCAGCCCGTTCCTGCCTGCTGTACCTGGCTGGACACAAATATAGTGCGAAGCCCCACTTCAATTTTTTTTAATTATTTCAGGAATTTCATGAAATAATTAAGAAAAAAAGGCCTTCCCTATATTGTTGTGTCCGGTCAGGTACAAATAGGCAGCTGGTGGTTGGGGGCAGCCCGTTCCTACCTGCTGTACCTGGCTGGACACAAATATAGTGCGAAGCCCCACTTCAATTTTTTTAAATTATTTCAGGAAATTCATGAAATAATTAAAAAAAAATTGACGTGGGGCTTCGCACTATATTTGTGTCCAGTCAGGTGCAGCAGGCAGGAACGGGCTGCCCCCATCCACCAGCTGCCTATTTGTACCTGGCCAGACACAACAATATAGGGAAGCCCTTTTTTTAAAAAATTATTTCATGAAAAAATTAAAAAAAAATTGACGTGGGGCTTCGCACTATATTTGTGTCCAGCCAGGTACAGCAGGCAGGAACGGGCTGCCCCCAACCACCAGCTGCCTATTTGTACCTGGCCGGACACAACAATATAGGGAAGCCCTTTTTTTTTAAATTATTTCATTGAATAATTAAAAAAAAATTGACGTGGGGCTTCGCACTATATTTGTGTCCAGCCAGGTACAGCAGGCAGGAACGGGCTGCCCCCAACCACCAGCTGCCTATTTGTACCTGGCCGGACACAACAATATAGGGAAGCCCTTTTTTTCTTAATTATTTCATGAAATAATTTAAAGAAAATTGACGTGGGGCTTCGCCCTGTTTTTGTGTCCAGCCAGGTACAACTAGGCAGTTGGGGGCTGGAATCCGCAGCGCAGGGAGGCCCAAGCTTTCTGGGCCACCCCCGCTGCAAATTGCAGTCCGCAGCCACCCCGGAAAATGGCGCGTTCATAGAAGCGCCATCTTCTGGCGCTGTACCCAACTCATCCAGGGCCCTGATGCGGTGGCTCACTGGGTAATAAAGGGGTTAGGGCCAGCATGGCATTATCAGCTGGCCCGAAGCCCGAAATTCATGGGGTCACGCCAATATTAGACATGACCACCATGAATTTCTAGTAAAGTATTTAAAAAAAACACAACACCCAGAAAAAAGTCCTTTAAGGCTATGTGCCCACGATGCAGAAATGAAGCAGAAAATTTCTGCAGCATTTCTGCATCTCCCTGGCAGAAAAAACGCATGCAGATTGTGCATGCGTTTTTCCTGCAGAATACATGCGGATCCACATGCGGATTCACTTGCGTTTCCGCATGCAGATTGACAAGCGCTTTCCATGCGATAGCATCACTTGGAAAGTGCTTGACAACTAGGTCACACTGTATGAATCCATGCAAACAGCATGGATTTATACAGTGTGAGCCGTAAAAATTAAAACAAATAAAGCTATACTCACCCCGAGGCCCCGGCGTGGCTGCAGCGCTGCTTCCTGGCTGGTTCCCAGCTGCTGGCATATCGCGAGACAGAGAGGTGAAGGGCCTGCGGTCAAATGACTGTGACATCACTGCAGGTCCTCAAGCGATGCCGGCATTCAGAGAGAAGACGCCGGACAGGTGAATATAACTTTATTTGTTATTTTATTCTTTTTTTACAGGTAGAATGGTACCCAGGTCTGGATGAGAGTCTCCTCTCCTCCAGAACTGGGTACCATCCGCACATAGAGACGCATAGAAGCCGCTTGTAAAAATGTGCAGTCGCGGTTTCGATGCGTCTCAATGCAAGTCAATGGCGGGAGTTCCGCTGCGCTTCCGCAAAATTAAATGACATGCTGCGGATTTTTGTATGCAGCATAAATGCTGCGGAAAAATCCGCAGCATGTGCATAGAACATGCGGAATCCCCTTGGGGACCATGGGGTGCGGATTACCTAGCATTTCACAAGCGTTTATGCTGCGGAAATTCCGCAGCATAAACGCTTGAAAAACGCTACGTGGGCACTCAGCCTAATTGAAATAAACACACAATTCTTTATTGTTCTAAATTAAACCATACTTACCGTCACGCCCACTCCAGCTGAAGCCAACGATCTCCTGAAATAAAAGAAAAATAATAAAGCAACATCATCCTTACCTTTCCATGGTTCCCATGACAGCTTCAGCTCTGCTACATCGAGATGACAGGCTGGACCGCAGCAGAGCGCTGACATCCAGCCTATCATCCCGCAGACACTGGGAAGCGCAGGCTTGCTTGCGCTCCACAGTGTCTCTCTGTGAGGGCATCCAGATAAGCCGAGTTAATGTCCAATGAACTCGGCTCACCACATGCACGTCAATGACAGCGTGGGAAAATTCTCCTGCACTCAGCGCTTCAGCGTGGGAGAATTCTCACGCTGAAGCGCTGAGTGCAGGAGAATTTTCCCACGCTGTCAGTGACGTGCATGAGGTGAGCTGAGTTCATTGGACATGAGCTCACCTCATGCACGTCACTGACAGCGTGGGAGAATTTTCCTGCACTCAGCGCTTCAGCGTGAGAATTTTCCCACGCTGTCAGTGACGTGCATGAGGTGAGCCGAGTTCATTGGACATGAACTCGGCTCATCAGGATGCTGTCACAGAGAGACGCTGAGGAGCGCAAGCAAGCCTGCGCTTCTCAGTGTCTGCAGGATGACAGGCTGGATGGCAGCTTTCTGCTGCGGTCCAGCCTGTCATCTCGATGTAGCAGAGCTAAAGCTGTCGTGGGAACCATGGAAAGGTAAGGATTATGTTGATTTATTATTTTCTTTTATTGCAGGGGATCGTTGGCTTCAGCTGGAATGGGCGTGATTGTAAGTATGGTTTAATTTAGAACAATAAAGAATTGTGTCTTTATTTCAATTAAAGGACTTTATTCTGGGTGTTTGTGTTTTTTTTTAACTTTAACTATGGGGTTAGTAATGGGGGTGTCTTATAGACGCCTCTCCATTACTAACCTGGGCTTGATGTCAGCTGGCATTATAAGCTGACATAAACCCCAGCCCTATTACCCCACTGCCACCACTACAGGGCAGTGGGAAGAGCGAGGCTAAGTGCCAGAATTGGCGCATCCTATGGATGTGCCATTTCTGGGGCGGCTGACGGCTGGTGTTTCTAGCCTGGGAGGGGACCAATATTCATGTCACCCTTCCTGGGCTATTAATATCAGCCCCCAGCTGTCTGCCTAGCCTTTGCTAGCTATTAAAATAGGGGGGACCCCACGTCAATTTTTTGGGGGGTCCCCCATTTTAATAGCTAGTAAAGGCTAGGCATTCAGCTGGGGGCTGATATTAGTAGCCTGGGAAGCTCCGTGGGTATTACCCCTTCCCAGGCTTCAAACATCTGCCCCAGCTGTCTGCTTAACCTCCGCTAGAGCCTAAAATTATGGGGAACCCCACGCCAATTTTTTTTTAAATAAATCCTTTATTTTAACACTAAATGACAAGTACAGTAATCAACACTGTCACTGTACTTCATATATATGTGACTGACATGTTTCTATCTATCTAATCTATGTGTGATGCTCTATTCCTTCCATTCTAAATTGTCGGGTACCGCTGCTGAATTGCCGGCCGGCTTTTTTAAAGAGACGGTGCATGAAAACACTAATATTTTTTTTAATAAATCCTTTACACTAAATGGCAAGTACAGTAATCAACACTGTCACTGTATTTCTTATATATGTGACTGACATGTTTCTATCTATCTAATCTATGTGTGATTCTCTATTCCTTCTATTCTAAATTGTCGGGTACCGCTGCTGAATTGCCGGCCGGCTTTTTTAAAGAGATGGTGCATAAAACACAAATATTTTTTTTAATAAAACCTTTACACTAAATGACAAGTACAGTAATCAACACTGTCACTGTGCTTCTTATATATGTGACTGACATGTTTCTATCTAACTAATCTATGTGTGAAGCTCTATTCTTTCGGTTCTAAATTTCGGGTACCGGTGTATGCCGCTGCTGAATTGCCGGCTTTTCATGTTTCACTGTGAGCACAGTTCCCATCAATTTGGGCAATCACTCTAATGCCACAACCACCATGGCTGTGGCATTACAGTGAGTGGCAGACAATCCCTGCATGATTGGTGCTCTAAATAGCGCCAGACATGCAGGACACGCTTTTGGTGCGCGAACAGTTATCGAACATAACCTCGAACAGCCGAATTTTTTGCAAATCGTTCGGGTTCGTCGAACAACTCGAACACCTCCCAAAACAGATCAAATTTGAGATTGGCGAACAGTTCTAGTCGAACACCGCTCATCTCAAGCTACAAACACATAAAAATCCGCAAACACCAAAAATGTACATGCAACATCTATGTGACAAATTCAATTATATATCTTCCATTCAGTCACAATGAATGTATACCAGTTGCAAAGGACAATCTATTAGAATTCCACAATATATTGATGTGCCTAATAGAGATGAGCGGTGTTCGACTCGAACTGTTTGTCAATCTCAAATTCGAGCTGTTTTGGGCGGTGTTCGAGCCGTTAGGCGAACACGAACAATTTGAAAAAAATTCGGCTGTTCGAGGTTATGTTCGATAACTGTTCGTGCACCAAAATCATAACTGGATTTTTTCTCAGTAATGCTGAAAATTAAGGTTAATACGCAGTTTGAGTGTACAGCGGGGCGGGGGGAGGGGCAGGGGATGGATCTCTGCATAAATAATGAAGATCTCCATTTTTTTCTCTTTCCCGCATTTACAGTGGGGAGGTGCAGTCTGTCAGCCTATCAGCAGCGCACACACGGAGCGAACTGCTTTTTTTCACACAAGCAAGGGCATGTGTCATTGGTAGTGTATGTCACATGTCCTTGCCCTATAAGACCCAGCCAGTTTCCCCGTCGCCACCATTTTCTCACTGCTGCAGCTGTGTGTTAGACAGCACCGCTGTTGCTGTGTGCGCTATAATTTGTTAATTTCAAGCCAATTTTCGCACAAATCTACAGATAGCTTGGGAGTAGGGAATAGTTGTGATTGCAGTCCTTTTAAGGACTAGGTTACATCACTTCCTACGACTTTTATCAGGCAGGTCTGTGCTCTTAAATAGATTGGTTGGGAGTAAAGACTAATTGCAATTGCTGTCCTTTTCAGGGCTAGGTTACATCAGTTCCTATCACTTTTATCAGGCAGGTCTGTGCTCTTAAATAGATAGGTTGGGAGTAAAGACTAATTGTAATTGCAGTCCTTTTGAGGGCTAGGTTACATCAGTTCCTGTCACTTTTTGCCAGGCAGGTCTGTGCCAGTGCTGTGCAAGTTTTTTTCACAGCATTTGGCTAAATCTAGCAAAGCAAATCCGTTTTGGCCTCTTGCAGTGTGTGTTAGTCAGGGGAGTAGCCTATCTGTGTTGCAAGCTACACCACCTGTGTAGAGAATACAAATTTTTTTACTGCACCTAGTGAAGTAAAACCTTTTGGGCATAGCATCATTCTATTAGTCCATCTATACTAACCTCCACCAGGTTGCAAATTCAAAATAATTTTTATCTGCATCTAGCTCTGAAAAAATATTTTGGATTGTAGCAGTGTGTGGAACATGTTCTATTAGTAAATCTATACTGACCTCCACCAGGTTGCAAATTCAATATAATTTTTTTCTTCATCTAGCTTTGAAAAAATATTTTGGCTTGTAGCAGCGTGTGGGACTTGTTCTTTTAGTCCATCTATATTAACCTCCACCAGGCTGCAAATTCAAAATAATTTTTATCTGCATCTAGCTCTGAAAAAATATTTCAGCTAGTAGCAGTGAGTGGGAATTGTTCTATTAGTCCATGTATACTAACCTCCACCAGGTTGCAAATTCAAAATAATTTTTATCTGCATGTAGCTCTGAAAAAATATTTTGGCTTGTAGCAGTGTGTGGGACTTGTTCTATTACTCCATCTATACTAACCTCCACCAGGTTACAAATTCAATATAATTTTTTTCTGCATCTAGCTCTGAAAAAATATTTTGGCTTGTAGCAGTGTGTGGGACTTGTTCTATTAGTCCATCTATACTAACCTCCACCAGGTTGCATATTCAAAATAATTTTTATATGCATCTAGCTCTGAAAAAATATTTTGGATTCTAGCAGTGTGGGACTTGTTCTATTAGTCCATCTATACTAACCTCCAC
This sequence comes from Phyllobates terribilis, assembly GCF_046119375.1. NCBI lineage: Eukaryota > Metazoa > Chordata > Amphibia > Anura > Dendrobatidae > Phyllobates > Phyllobates terribilis. Next base: position 293,618,986 of record NW_027362769.1, read on the forward strand.
CAGGTTGCAAAATCAAAATAATTTTTATCTGCATCTAGCTCTGAAATAATATTTTGGCTTGTAGCAGTGTGTGGGACTTGTTCTATTAGTCCATCTATACTAACCTCCACCAGGTTGCAAATTCACTATAATTTTTTTCTGCATCTAGCTCTGAAAAAATATTTCGGCTTGTAGCAGTGTGTGAGACTTTTTCTATTAGTCCATCTATACTAACCTCCACCAGGTTGCAAATTCAATATAATTTTTTCTGCATCTAGCTCTGAAAAAATATTTTGGCTTGTAGCAGTGTGTGGGACTTGTTCTATTAGTCCATCTATACTAACCTCCACCAGGTTGCAAATTCAAAATAATTTTTATCTGCATCTAGCTCTGAAAAAATATTTCGGCTTGTAGCAGTGTGTGGGACTTGTTCTATTAGTCCATCTATACTAACCTCCACCAGGTTGCAAATTCAAAATAATTTTTAACTGCATCTAGCTCTGAAAAAATATTTCGGCTTGTAGCAGTGTGTGGGACTTGTTCTATTAGTCCATCTATACTAACCTCCACCAGGTTGCAAATTCAATATAATTTTTTTCTGCATCTAGCTCTGAAAGAATATTTTGGCTTGTAGCAGTGTGTGGGACTTGTTCTATTAGTCCATCTATACTAACCTCCACCAGGTTGCAAATTCAAAATAATTTTTATCTGCATCTAGCTCTGAAAAAATATTTCGCTTGTAGCAGTGTGTGGGACTTGTTCTATTAGTCCATCTACACTAACCTCCACCAGGTTGCAAATTCAAAATAATTTTTATCTGCATCTAGCTCTGAAAAAATATTTCGGCTTGTAGCAGTGTGTGGGATTTGTTCAATTAGTCAATCTATACCAACCTCCACCAGGTTGCAAATTCAAAATAATTTTTATCTGCATCTAGCTCTGAAAAAATATTTTGGCTTGTAGCAGTGTGTGGGACTTGTTCTATTAGTCCATCCATACTAACCTCCACCAGGTTGCAAATTCAATATAATTTTTTCTGCATCTAGCTCTGAAAAAGTATTTCGGCTGGTAGCAGTGTGTTGGACTTGTTCTATTAGTCCATCTATACTAACCTCCACAAGGTTGCAAATTCAAAATAATTTTTTTCTGCATCTAGCTCTGAAAAAATATTTTGGCTTGAAGCAGTGTGTGAGACTTTTTCTTTTAGTCCATCTATACTAACCTCCACCAGGTTGCAAATTCAATATAATTTTTTTCTGCATCTAGCTCTGAAAAAATATTTCGGCTTGTAGCAGTGTGTGGGACTTGTTCTATTAGTCAATCTATACTAACCTCCACCAGGTTGAAAATTCAAAATCATTTGTATCTGCATCTAGCACTGAAAAATTATTTCAGCTTGTAGCAGTGTGTGGAACTTGTTCTATTAGTCCATCTATACTAACCTCCACCAGGTTGCAAATTCAATATAATTTTTTTTTGCATCTAACTCTGAAAAAATATTTTGGCTTTTAGCAGCGTTTGGGACTTGTTCTATTAGTCCATCTATGCTAACCTCCACCAGGTTGCAAATTCAATATAATTTATTTCTGCATCTAGCTCTGAAAAAATATTTCGGCTTGTAGCAGTGTGTGGGACTTGCTCTATTAGTCCATCTATACTAACCTCCACCAGGTTGCAAATTCAAAACAATTTTTATCTGCATCTAGTTCTGAAAAAATATTTCGGCTTGTAGCAGTGTGTGGGACATGTTCTATTAGTCCATCTATACTAACCTCCATCAGGTTGCAAATTCAATATAATTTTTTTCTGCATCTAGCTCTGAAAAAATATTTCGGCTTGTAGCAGTGTGTGGGACTTGTTCTATTACTCCATCTATACTAACCTCCACCAGTTTGCAAATTAAAAATAATTTTGTATCTGCATCTAGCTCTGAAAAAAATATTTTGGCTTGTAGCAGTGTGTGGAACTTGCTCTATTAGTTCATCTATACTAACCTCCACCAGGTTGCAAATTCAATATAATTTTTTTCTGCATCTAGCTCTGAAATAATATTTCGAGTTGTAGCAGTGTGTGGGACTTGTTCAATTAGTCCATCTATACCAACCTCCACCAGGTTGCAAATTCAAAATAATTTTTATCTGCATCTACCTCTGAAAAAATATTTTGGCTTGCAGCAGTGTGTGGGACTTATTCTTTTAGTCCATCCATACTAACCTCCACCAGGTTGCAAATTCAATATAATTTTTTCTGCATCTAGCTCTGAAAAAGTATTTCGGCTGGTAGCAGTGTGTGGGACTTGTTCTATTAGTCCAACTATACTAACCTCCACCAGGTTGCAAATTCAAAATATTTTTTTTCTGCATCTAGCTCTGAAAAAATATTTTGGCTTGAAGCAGTGTGTGAGACTTTTTCTTTTAGTCCATCTATACTAATCTCCACCAGGTTGCAAATTCAATATAATTTTTTTCTGCATCTAGCTCTGAAAAAATATTTCACCTTTCAGCAGTGTGTGGGACTTCTTCTATTATCCATCTATACTAACCTCCACCAGGTTGCAAATTCAAAATCATTTTTATCTGCATCTAGCACTGAAAAATTATTTCGGCTTGTAGCAGTGTGTGGAACTTGTTCTATTAGTCCATCTATACTAACCTCCACCAGGTTGCAAATGAAAAATAATTTTTATCTGCATCTAGCTCTGAAAAAATATTTTGGCTTGTAGCAGTGTGTGGGACTTGTTCTATTAGTCCATCTATACTAACCTCCAACAGGTTGCAAATCCAAAATTATTTTTTTCTGCATCTAGCTCTGTAAAAATATTTCGGCTTGTAGCAGTGTGTGAGACTTTTTCTATTAGTCCTCCTATACTAACCTCCACCAGGTTGCAAATTCAATATAATTTTTTTCTGCATCTGGCTCTGAAAAAATATTTTGTATTGTATCAGTGTGGGACTTGTTCTATTAGTCCATCTATACTAACCTCCACCAGGTTGCAAATTCAATAAAAAAAATTTCTGCATCTAGCTCTGAAAAAATATTTCGGCTTGTAGCAGTGTGTGGGACTTGTTCAATTAGTCAATCTATACCAACCTCCACCAGGTTGCAAATTCAAAATAATTTTTATCTGCATCTAGCTCTGAAAAAATATTTTGGCTTGTAGCAGTGTGTGGGACTTGTTCTATTAGTCCATCCATACTAACCTCCACCAGATTGCAAATTCAATATAATTTTTTCTGCATCTAGCTCTGAAAAAGTATTTCGGCTGGTAGCAGTGTGTAGGACTTGTTCTATTAGTCCATCTATACTAACCTCCAAAAGGTTGCAAATTCAAAATAATTTTTTTCTGCATCTAGCTCTGAAAAAATATTTTGGCTTGAAGCAGTGTGTGAGACTTTTTCTTTTAGTCCATCTATACTAACCTCCACCAGGTTGCAAATTCAATATAATTTTTTTCTGCATCTAGCTCTGAAAAAGTATTTCGGCTGGTAGCAGTGTGTTGGACTTGTTCTATTAGTCCATCTATACTAACCTCCAAAAGGTTGCAAATTCAAAATAATTTTTTTCTGCATCTAGCTCTGAAAAAATATTTTGGCTTGAAGCAGTGTGTGAGACTTTATCTTTTAGTCCATCTATACTAACCTCCACCAGGTTGCAAATTCAATATAATTTTTTTCTGCATCTAGCTCTGAAAAAATATTTCGGCTTGTAGCAGTGTGTGGGACTTGCTCTATTAGTCCATCTATACTAACCTCCACCAGGTTGCAAATTCAAAATAATTTTTATCTGCATCTAGTTCTGAAAAAATATTTCGGCTTGTAGCAGTGTGTGGGACATGTTCTATTAGTCCATCTATACTAACCTCCATCAGGTTGCAAATTCAATATAATTTTTTTCTGCATCTAGCTCTGAAAAAATATTTCGGCTTGTAGCAGTGTGTGGGACTTGTTCTATTACTCCATCTATACTAACCTCCACCAGTTTGCAAATTAAAAATAATTTTGTATCTGCATCTAGCTCTGAAAAAAATATTTTGGCTTGTAGCAGTGTGTGGAACTTATTCTTTTAGTCCATCCATACTAACCTCCACCAGGTTGCAAATTCAATATAATTTTTTTCTGCATCTAGCTCTGAAAAAATATTTCGAGTTGTAGCGGTGTGTGGGACTTGTTCAATTAGTCCATCTATACCAACCTCCACCAGGTTGCAAATTCAAAATAATTTTTATCTGCATCTACCTCTGAAAAAATATTTTGGCTTGTAGCAGTGTGTGGGACTTATTCTTTTAGTCCATCCATACTAACCTCCACCAGGTTGCAAATTCAATATAATTTTTTCTGCATCTAGCTCTGAAAAAGTATTTTGGCTGGTAGCAGTGTGTGGGACTTGTTCTATTAGTCCAACTATACTAACCTCCACCAGGTTGCAAATTCAAAATCATTTTTTTCTGCATCTAGCTCTGAAAAAATATTTTGGCTTGAAGCTGTGTGTGAGACTTTTTCTTTTAGTCCATCTATACTAACCTCCACCAGGTTGCAAATTCAATATAATTTTTTTCTGCATCTAGCTCTGAAAAAGTATTTCGGCTGGTAGCAGTGTGTTGGACTTGTTCTATTAGTCCATCTATACTAACCTCCAAAAGGTTGCAAATTCAAAATAATTTTTTTCTGCATCTAGCTCTGAAAAAATATTTTGGCTTGAAGCAGTGTGTGAGACTTTATCTTTTAGTCCATCTATACTAACCTCCACCAGGTTGCAAATTCAATATAATTTTTTTCTGCATCTAGCTCTGAAAAAATATTTCGGCTTGTAGCAGTGTGTGGGACTTGCTCTATTAGTCCATCTATACTAACCTCCACCAGGTTGCAAATTCAAAATAATTTCTATCTGCATCTAGTTCTGAAAAAATATTTCGGCTTGTAGCAGTGTGTGGGACATGTTCTATTAGTCCATCTATACTAACCTCCATCAGGTTGCAAATTCAATATAATTTTTTTCTGCATCTAGCTCTGAAAAAATATTTCGGCTTGTAGCAGTGTGTGGGACTTGTTCTATTACTCCATCTATACTAACCTCCACCAGTTTGCAAATTAAAAATAATTTTGTATCTGCATCTAGCTCTGAAAAAAATATTTTGGCTTGTAGCAGTGTGTGGAACTTATTCTTTTAGTCCATCCATACTAACCTCCACCAGGTTGCAAATTCAATATAATTTTTTTCTGCATCTAGCTCTGAAAAAATATTTCGAGTTGTAGCGGTGTGTGGGACTTGTTCAATTAGTCCATCTATACCAACCTCCACCAGGTTGCAAATTCAAAATAATTTTTATCTGCATCTACCTCTGAAAAAATATTTTGGCTTGTAGCAGTGTGTGGGACTTATTCTTTTAGTCCATCCATACTAACCTCCACCAGGTTGCAAATTCAATATAATTTTTTCTGCATCTAGCTCTGAAAAAGTATTTCGGCTGGTAGCAGTGTGTGGGACTTGTTCTATTAGTCCAACTATACTAACCTCCACCAGGTTGCAAATTCAAAATCATTTTTTTCTGCATCTAGCTCTGAAAAAATATTTTGGCTTGAAGCTGTGTGTGAGACTTTTTCTTTTAGTCCATCTATACTAATCTCCACCAGGTTGCAAATTCAATATAATTTTTTTCTGCATCTAGCTCTGAAAAAATATTTCACCTTTCAGCAGTGTGTGGGACTTCTTCTATTATTCATCTATACTAACCTCCACCAGGTTGCAAATTCAAAATCATTTTTATCTGCATCTAGCACTGAAAAATTATTTCGGCATGTAGCAGTGTGTGGAACTTGTTCTATTAGTCCATCTATACTAACCTCCACCAGGTTGCAAATGAAATATAATTTTTATCTGCATCTAGCTCTGAAAAAATATTTTGGCTTGTAGCAGTGTGTGGGACTTGTTATATTAGTCCATCTATACTAACCTCCAACAGGTTGCAAATTCAAAATAATTTTTTTCTGCATCTAGCTCTGTAAAAATATTTCGGCTTGTAGCAGTGTGTGAGACTTTCTCTATTAGTCCTCCTATACTAACCTCCACCAGGTTGCAAATTCAATATAATTTTTTTCTGCATCTGGCTCTGAAAAAATATTTTGTATTGTATCAGTGTGGGACTTGTTCTATTAGTCCATCTATACTAACCTCCACCAGGTTGCAAATTCAAAATAATTTTTATCTGCATCTAGCTCTGAAAAAATATTTTGGCTTGTAGCAGTGTGTGGGACTTGTTCTATTAGTCCATCTATACTAACCTCCACCAGGTTGCAAATTAAAAATAATTTTTATCTGCATCTAGCTCTGAAAAAATATTTTGGCTTGTAGCAGTGTGTGAGACTTGTTCTATTAGTCCATCTATACTAACCTCCACCAGGTTGCAAATTCAAAATAATTTTTATCTGCATCTAGCTCTGAAAAAATATTTTGGCTTGTAGCAGTGTGTGGGACTTGTTCTCTTAGTCCATCTATACTAACCTCCACCAGGTTGCAAATTCAAAATAAATTTTATCTGCATCTAGCTCTGAAAAAATATTTCGGCTTGTAGCAGTGTGTGGGACTTGTTCTATTATCCATCTATACTAACCTCCACCAGGTTGCAAATTCAAAATCATTTTTATCTGCATCTAGCACTGAAAAATTATATCGGCTTGTAGCAGTGTGTGGAACTTGTTCTATTAGTCCATCTATACTAACCTCCACCAGGTTGCAAATGAAAAATAATTTTTATCTGCATCTAGCTCTGAAAAAATATTTTGGCTTGTAGCATTGTGTGGGACTTGTTCTATTAGTCCATCTATACTAACCTCCACCAGGTTGCAAATTCAAAATAATTTTTTTCTGCATCTAGCTCTGAAAAAATATTTCGGCTTGTAGCAGTGTGTGGGACTAGTTCTATTAGTCCATCTATACTAACCTCCACCAGGTTGCAAATTCAATATAATTTTTATCTGCATCTGGCTCTGAAAAAATATTTTGTATTGTATCAGTGTGGGACTTGTTCTATTAGTCCATCTATACTAACCTCCACCAGGTTGCAAATTCAAAATAATTTTTATCTGCATCTAGCTCTGAAAAAATATTTTGGCTTGTAGCAGTGTGTGGGACTTGTTCTATTAGTCCATCTATACTAACCTCCACCAGGTTGCAAATTAAAAATAATTTTTATCTGCATCTAGCTCTGAAAAAATATTTTGGCTTGTAGCAGTGTGTGGGACTTGTTCTATTAGTCCATCTATACTAACCTCCACCAGGTTGCAAATTCAAAATAATTTTTATCTGCATCTAGCTCTGAAAAAATATTTTGGCTTGTAGCAGTGTGTGGGACTTGTTCTATTAGTCCATCTATACTAACCTCCACCAGGTTGCAAATTCAAAATAAATTTTATCTGCATCTAGCTCTGAAAAAATATTTCGGCTTGTAGCAGTGTGTAGGACTTGTTCTATTAGTTCATCTATACTAACCTCCACCAGGTTGCAAATTCAATATAATTTTTTTCTGCATCTAGCTCTGAAAAAATATTTCGAGTTGTAGCAGTGTGTGGGACTTGTTCAATTAGTCCATCTATACCAACCTCCACCAGGTTGCAAATTCAAAATAATTTTTATCTGCATCTACCTCTGAAAAATATTTTGGCTTGTAGCAGTGTGTGGGACTTATTCTATTAGTCCTTCCATACTAACCTCCACCAGGTTGCAAATTCAATATAATTTTTTCTGCATCTAGCTCTGAAAAAGTATTTCGGCTGGTAGCAGTGTGTGGGACTTGTTCTATTAGTCCATCTATACTAACCTCCACCAGGTTGCAAATTCAAAATAATTTTTTTCTGCATCTAGCTCTGAAAAAATATTTTGGCTTGAAGCAGTGTGTGAGACTTTTTCTTTTAGTCCATCTATACTAACCTACACCAGGTTGCAAATTCAATATAATTTTTTTCTGCATCTAGCTCTGAAAAAATATTTCACCTTGCAGCAGTGTGTGGGACTTGTTCTATTGTGCATCTATACTAACCTCCACCAGGTTGCAAATTCAAAATCATTTTTATCTGCATCTAGCACTGAAAAATTATTTTGGCTTGTAGCAGTGTGTGGAACTTGTTCTATTAGTCCATCTATACTAACCTCCACCAGGTTGCAAATGAAAAATAATTTTTATCTGCATCTAGCTCTGAAAAAATATTTTGGCTTGTAGCAGTGTGTGGGACTTGTTCTATTAGTCCATCTATACTAACCTCCACCAGGTTGCAAATTCAAAATAATTTTTATCTGCATCTAGTGCTGAAAAAATATTTTCCCTTGTAGCAGTGTGTGGGACTTGTTCTATTAGTCCATCTATACTAACCTCCCCAAATGATTGCAAATTCAATATAATTTTTTTCTGCATCTAGCTCTGTAAAAATATTTCGGCTTGTACGAGTGTGTGAGACTTTTTCTATTAGTCCTCCTATACTAACCTCCACCAGGTTGCAAATTCAATATAATTTTTTTTTGCTTCTAGCTCTGAAAAAATATTTCGGCTTGTAGCAGTGTGTTGGACTTGTTCTATTAGTCAATCTATGCCAACCTCCACCAGGTTGCAAATTCAATAAAAAAAATTTCTGCATCTAGCTCTGAAAAAATATTTCGGCTTGTAGCAGTGTGTGGGACTTGTTCAATTAGTCAATCTATACCAACCTCCACCAGGTTGCAAATTCAAAATAATTTTTATCTGCATCTAGCTCTGAAAAAATATTTTGGCTTGTAGCAGTGTGTGGGACTTGTTCTATTAGTCCATCCATACTAACCTCCACCAGGTTGCAAATTCAATATAATTTTTTCTGCATCTAGCTCTGAAAAAGTATTTCGGCTGGTAGCAGTGTGTTGGACTTGTTCTATTAGTCCATCTATACTAACCTCCACAAGGTTGCAAATTCAAAATAATTTTTTTCTGCATCTAGCTCTGAAAAAATATTTTGGCTTGAAGCAGTGTGTGAGACTTTTTCTTTTAGTCCATCTATACTAACCTCCACCAGGTTGCAAATTCAATATAATTTTTTTCTGCATCTAGCTCTGAAAAAATATTTCGGCATGTAGCAGTGTGTGGGACTTGTTCTATTAGTCAATCTATACTAACCTCCACCAGGTTGAAAATTCAAAATCATTTGTATCTGCATCTAGCACTGAAAAATTATTTCAGCTTGTAGCAGTGTGTGGAACTTGTTCTATTAGTCCATCTATACTAACCTCCACCAGGTTGCAAATTCAATATAATTTTTTTCTGCATCTAACTCTGAAAAAATATTTTGGCTTTTAGCAGTGTTTGGGACTTGTTCTATTAGTCCATCTATGCTAACCTCCACCAGGTTGCAAATTCAATATAATTTATTTCTGCATCTAGCTCTGAAAAAATATTTCGGCTTGTAGCAGTGTGTGGGACTAGTTCTATTAGTCAATCTATACTAACCTCCACCAGGTTGCAAATTCAATATAATTTTTATCTGCATCTGGCTCTGAAAAAATATTTTGTATTGTATCAGTGTGGGACTTGTTCTATTAGTCCATCTATACTAACCTCCACCAGGTTGCAAATTCAAAATAATTTTTATCTGCATCTAGTGCTGAAAAAATATTTTGGCTTGTAGCAGTGTGTGGGACTTGTTCTATTAGTCCATCTATACTAACCTCCACAAGGTTGCAAATTCAATATAATTTTTTTCTGCATCTAGCTCTGAAAAAATATTTCGGCTTGTAGCAGTGTGTGGGACTTGCTCTATTAGTTCATCTATACTAACCTCCACCAGGTTGCAAATTCAATATAATTTTTTCTGCATCTAGCTCTGAAAAAATATTTCGAGTTGTAGCAGTGTGTGGGACTTGTTCAATTAGTCCATCTATACCAACCTCCACCAGGTTGCAAATTCAAAATAATTTTTATCTGCATCTACCTCTGAAAAAATATTTTGGCTTGTAGCAGTGTGTGGGACTTATTCTTTTAGTCCATCCATACTAACCTCCACCAGGTTGCAAATTCAATATAATTTTTTCTGCATCTAGCTCTGAAAAAGTATTTCGGCTGGTAGCAGTGTGTGGGACTTGTTCTATTAGTCCAACTATACTAACCTCCACCAGGTTGCAAATTCAAAATCATTTTTTTCTGCATCTAGCTCTGAAAAAATATTTTGGCTTGAAGCAGTGTGTGAGACTTTTTCTTTTAGTCCATCTATACTAATCTCCACCAGGTTGCAAATTCAATATAATTTTTTTCTGCATCTAGCTCTGAAAAAATATTTCTCCTTTCAGCAGTGTGTGGGACTTCTTCTATTATCCATCTATACTAACCTCCACCAGGTTGCAAATTCAAAATCATTTTTATCTGCATCTAGCACTGAAAAATTATTTCGGCTTGTAGCAGTGTGTGGAACTTGTTCTATTAGTCCATCTATACTAACCTCCACCAGGTTGCAAATGAAAAATAATTTTTATCTGCATCTAGCTCTGAAAAAATATTTTGGCTTGTAGCAGTGTGTGGGACTTGTTCTATTAGTCCATCTATACTAACCTCCACCAGGTTGCAAATTCAAAATAATTTTTTTCTGCCTCTAGCTCTGTAAAAATATTTCGGCTTGTAGCAGTGTGTGAGACTTTTTCTATTAGTCCTCCTATACTAACCTCCACCAGGTTGCAAATTCAATATAATTTTTTTCTGCATCTGGCTCTGAAAAAATATTTTGTATTGTATCAGTGTGGGACTTGTTCTATTAGTCCATCTATACTAACCTCCACCAGGTTGCAAATTCAAAATAATTTTTATCTGCATCTAGCTCTGAAAAAATATTTCGGCTTGTAGCAGTGTGTGGGACTTGTTCTATTAGTCCATCTATACTAACCTCCACCAGGTTGCAAATTAAAAATAATTTTTATCTGCATCTAGCTCTGAAAAAATATTTTGGCTTGTAGCAGTGTGTGGGACTTGTTCTATTAGTCCATCTATACTAACCTCCACCAGGTTGCAAATTCAAAATAATTTTTAGCTGCATCTAGCTCTGAAAAAATATTTTGGCTTGTAGCAGTGTGTGGGACCTGTTCTATTAGTCCATCTATACTAACCTCCACCAGGTTGCAAATTCAAAATAAATTTTATCTGCATCTAGCTCTGAAAAAATATTTCGGCTTGTAGCAGTGTGTGGGACTTCTTCTATTATCCATCTATACTAACCTCCACCAGGTTGCAAATTCAAAATCATTTTTATCTGCATCTAGCACTGAAAAATTATTTCGGCTTGTAGCAGTGTGTGGAACTTGTTCTATTAGTCCATCTATACTAACCTCCACCAGGTTGCAAATGAAAAATAATTTTTATCTGCATCTAGCTCTGAAAAAATATTTTGGCTTGTAGCAGTGTGTGGGACTTGTTCTATTAGTCCATCTATACTAACCTCCACCAGGTTGCAAATTCAAAATAATTTTTTTCTGCATCTAGCTCTGTAAAAATATTTCGGCTTGTAGCAGTGTGTGAGACTTTTTCTATTAGTCCTCCTATACTAACCTCCACCAGGTTGCAAATTCAATATAATTCTTTTCTGCATCTAGCTCTGAAAAAATATTTCGGCTTGTAGCAGTGTGTGGGACTAGTTCTATTAGTCCATCTATACTAACCTCCACCAGGTTGCAAATTCAATATAATTTTTATCTGCATCTGGCTCTGAAAAAATATTTTGTATTGTATCAGTGTGGGACTTGTTCTATTAGTCCATCTATACTAACCTCCACCAGGTTGCAAATTCAAAATAATTTTTATCTGCATCTAGCTCTGAAAAAATATTTTGGCTTGTAGCAGTGTGTGGGACTTGTTCTATTAGTCCATCTATACTAACCTCCACCAGGTTGCAAATTAAAAATAATTTTTATCTGCATCTAGCTCTGAAAAAATATTTTGGCTTATAGCAGTGTGTGGGACTTGTTCTATTAGTCCATCTATACTAACCTCCACCAGGTTGCAAATTCAAAATAATTTTTATCTGCATCTAGCTCTGAAAAAATATTTTGTCTTGTAGCAGTGTGTGGGACTTGTTCTATTAGTCCATCTATACTAACCTCCACCAGGTTGCAAATTCAAAATAAATTTTATCTGCATCTAGCTCTGAAAAAATATTTCGGCTTGTAGCAGTGTGTGGGACTTGTTCTATTAGTTCATCTATACTAACCTCCACCACGTTGCAAATTCAATATAATTTTTTTCTGCATCTAGCTCTGAAAAAATATTTCGAGTTGTAGCAGTGTGTGGGACTTGTTCAATTAGTCCATCTATACCAACCTCCACCAGGTTGCAAATTCAAAATAATTTTTATCTGCATCTACCTCTGAAAAATATTTTGGCTTGTAGCAGTGTGTGGGACTTATTCTATTAGTCCTTCCATACTAACCTCCACCAGGTTGCAAATTCAATATAATTTTTTCTGCATCTAGCTCTGAAAAAGTATTTCGGCTGGTAGCAGTGTGTGGGACTTGTTCTATTAGTCCATCTATACTAACCTCCACCAGGTTGCAAATTCAAAATAATTTTTTTCTGCATCTAGCTCTGAAAAAATATTTTGGCTTGAAGCAGTGTGTGAGACTTTTTCTTTTAGTCCATCTATACTAACCTCCACCAGGTTGCAAATTCAATATAATTTTTTTCTGCATCTAGCTCTGAAAAAATATTTCACCTTGCAGCAGTGTGTGGAACTTGTTCTATTATGCATCTATACTAACCTCCACCAGGTTGCAAATTCAAAATCATTTTTATCTGCATCTAGCACTGAAAAATTATTTCGGCTTGTAGCAGTGTGTGGAACTTGTTCTATTAGTCCATCTATACTAACCTCCACCAGGTTGCAAATGAAAAATAATTTTTATCTGCATCTAGCTCTGAAAAAATATTTTGGCTTGTAGCAGTGTGTGGGACTTGTTCTATTAGTCCATCTATACTAACCTCCACCAGGTTGCAAATTCAAAATAATTTTTATCTGCATCTAGTGCTGAAAAAATATTTTGGCTTGTAGCAGTGTGTGGGACTTGTTCTATTAGTCCATCTATACTAACCTCCACAAGGTTGCAAATTCAATATAATTTTTTTCTGCATCTAGCTCTGAAAAAATATTTCGGCTTGTAGCAGTGTGTGGGACTTGTTCTATTACTCCATCTATACTAACCTCCACCAGTTTGCAAATTAAAAATAATTTTGCATCTGCATCTAGCTCTGAAAAAAATATTTTGGCTTGTAGCAGTGTGTGGAACTTGCTCTATTAGTTCATCTATACTAACCTCCACCAGGTTGCAAATTCAATATAATTTTTTCTGCATCTAGCTCTGAAAAAATATTTCGAGCTGTAGCAGTGTGTGGGACTTGTTCAATTAGTCCATCTATACCAACCTCCACCAGGTTGCAAATTCAAAATAATTTTTATCTGCATCTACCTCTGAAAAAATATTTTGGCTTGTAGCAGTGTGTGGGACTTATTCTTTTAGTCCATCCATACTAACCTCCACCAGGTTGCAAATTCAATATAATTTTTTCTGCATCTAGCTCTGAAAAAGTATTTCGGCTGGTAGCAGTGTGTGGGACTTGTTCTATTAGTCCAACTATACTAACCTCCACCAGGTTGCAAATTCAAAATCATTTTTTTCTGCATCTAGCTCTGAAAAAATATTTTGGCTTGAAGCAGTGTGTGAGACTTTTTCTTTTAGTCCATCTATACTAATCTCCACCAGGTTGCAAATTCAATATAATTTTTTTCTGCATCTAGCTCTGAAAAAATATTTCTCCTTTCAGCAGTGTGTGGGACTTCTTCTATTATCCATCTATACTAACCTCCACCAGGTTGCAAATTCAAAATCATTTTTATCTGCATCTAGCACTGAAAAATTATTTCGGCTTGTAGCAGTGTGTGGAACTTGTTCTATTAGTCCATCTATACTAACCTCCACCAGGTTGCAAATGAAAAATAATTTTTATCTGCATCTAGCTCTGAAAAAATATTTTGGCTTGTAGCAGTGTGTGGGACTTGTTCTATTAGTCCATCTATACTAACCTCCACCAGGTTGCAAATTCAAAATAATTTTTTTCTGCCTCTAGCTCTGTAAAAATATTTCGGCTTGTAGCAGTGTGTGAGACTTTTTCTATTAGTCCTCCTATACTAACCTCCACCAGGTTGCAAATTCAATATAATTTTTTTCTGCATCTGGCTCTGAAAAAATATTTTGTATTGTATCAGTGTGGGACTTGTTCTATTAGTCCATCTATACTAACCTCCACCAGGTTGCAAATTCAAAATAATTTTTATCTGCATCTAGCTCTGAAAAAATATTTCGGCTTGTAGCAGTGTGTGGGACTTGTTCTATTAGTCCATCTATACTAACCTCCACCAGGTTGCAAATTAAAAATAATTTTTATCTGCATCTAGCTCTGAAAAAATATTTTGGCTTGTAGCAGTGTGTGGGACTTGTTCTATTAGTCCATCTATACTAACCTCCACCAGGTTGCAAATTCAAAATAATTTTTAGCTGCATCTAGCTCTGAAAAAATATTTTGGCTTGTAGCAGTGTGTGGGACCTGTTCTATTAGTCCATCTATACTAACCTCCACCAGGTTGCAAATTCAATATAAATTTTATCTGCATCTAGCTCTGAAAAAATATTTCGGCTTGCAGCAGTGTGTGGGACTTCTTCTATTATCCATCTATACTAACCTCCACCAGGTTGCAAATTCAAAATCATTTTTATCTGCATCTAGCACTGAAAAATTATTTCGGCTTGTAGCAGTGTGTGGAACTTGTTCTATTAGTCCATCTATACTAACCTCCACCAGGTTGCAAATGAAAAATAATTTTTACCTGCATCTAGCTCTGAAAAAATATTTTGGCTTGTAGCAGTGTGTGGGACTTGTTCTATTAGTCCATCTATACTAACCTCCACCAGGTTGCAAATTCAAAATAATTTTTTTCTGCATCTAGCTCTGTAAAAATATTTCGGCTTGTAGCAGTGTGTGAGACTTTTTCTATTAGTCCTCCTATACTAACCTCCACCAGGTTGCAAATTCAATATAATTCTTTTCTGCATCTAGCTCTGAAAAAATATTTCGGCTTGTAGCAGTGTGTGGGACTAGTTCTATTAGTCCATCTATACTAACCTCCACCAGGTTGCAAATTCAATATAATTTTTATCTGCATCTGGCTCTGAAAAAATATTTTGTATTGTATCAGTGTGGGACTTGTTCTATTAGTCCATCTATACTAACCTCCACCAGGTTGCAAATTCAAAATAATTTTTATCTGCATCTAGCTCTGAAAAAATGTTTTGGCTTGTAGCAGTGTGTGGGACTTGTTCTATTAGTCCATCTATACTAACCTCCACCAGGTTGCAAATTAAAAATAATTTTTATCTGCATCTAGCTCTGAAAAAATATTTTGGCTTATAGCAGTGTGTGGGACTTGTTCTATTAGTCCATCTATACTAACCTCCACCAGGTTGCAAATTCAAAATAATTTTTATCTGCATCTAGCTCTGAAAAAATATTTTGGCTTGTAGCAGTGTGTGGGACTTGTTCTATTAGTCCATCTATACTAACCTCCACCAGGTTGCAAATTCAAAATAAATTTTATCTGCATCTAGCTCTGAAAAAATATTTCGGCTTGTAGCAGTGTGTGGGACTTGTTCTATTAGTTCATCTATACTAACCTCCACCAGGTTGCAAATTCAATATAATTTTTTTCTGCATCTAGCTCTGAAAAAATATTTCGAGTTGTAGCAGTGTGTGGGACTTGTTCAATTAGTCCATCTATACCAACCTCCACCAGGTTGCAAATTCAAAATAATTTTTATCTGCATCTACCTCTGAAAAATATTTTGGCTTGTAGCAGTGTGTGGGACTTATTCTATTAGTCCTTCCATACTAACCTCCACCAGGTTGCAAATTCAATATAATTTTTTCTGCATCTAGCTCTGAAAAAGTATTTCGGCTGGTAGCAGTGTGTGGGACTTGTTCTATTAGTCCATCTATACTAACCTCCACCAGGTTGCAAATTCAAAATAATTTTTTTCTGCATCTAGCTCTGAAAAAATATTTTGGCTTGAAGCAGTGTGTGAGACTTTTTCTTTTAGTCCATCTATACTAACCTCCACCAGGTTGCAAATTCAATATAATTTTTTTCTGCATCTAGCTCTGAAAAAATATTTCACCTTGCAGCAGTGTGTGGGACTTGTTCTATTATGCATCTATACTAACCTCCACCAGGTTGCAAATTCAAAATCATTTTTATCTGCATCTAGCACTGAAAAATTATTTCGGCTTGTAGCAGTGTGTGGAACTTGTTCTATTAGTCCATCTATACTAACCTCCACCAGGTTGCAAATGAAAAATAATTTTTATCTGCATCTAGCTCTGAAAAAATATTTTGGCTTGTAGCAGTGTGTGGGACTTGTTCTATTAGTCCATCTATACTAACCTCCACCAGGTTGCAAATTCAAAATAATTTTTATCTGCATCTAGTGCTGAAAAAATATTTTGGCTTGTAGCAGTGTGTGGGACTTGTTCTATTAGTCCATCTATACTAACCTCCACAAGGTTGCAAATTCAATATAATTTTTTTCTGCATCTAGCTCTGTAAAAATATTTCGGCTTGTACCAGTGTGTGAGACTTTTTCTATTAGTCCTCCTATACTAACCTCCACCAATTTGCAAATTCAATATAATTTTTTTTTGCTTCTAGCTCTGAAAAAATATTTCGGCTTGTAGCAGTGTGTGGGACTTGTTCAATTAGCCCATCTATACCAACCTCCACCAGGTTGCAAATTCAAAATCATTTGTATCTGCATCTAGCACTGAAAAATTATTTCAGCTTGTAGCAGTGTGTGGAACTTGTTCTATTAGTCCATCTATACTAACCTCCACCAGGTTGCAAATTCAAAATAATTTTTTTCTGCATCTAGCTCTGAAAAAATATTTTGGCTTGTAGCAGTGTGTGGGACTAGTTCTATTAGTCCATCTATACTAACCTCCACCAGGTTGCAAATTCAATATAATTTTTATCTGCATCTGGCTCTGAAAAAATATTTTGTATTGTATCAGTGTGGGACTTGTTCTATTAGTCCATCTATACTAACCTCCACCAGGTTGCAAATTCAAAATAATTTTTATCTGCATCTAGCTCTGAAAAAATATTTTGGCTTGTAGCAGTGTGTGGGACTTGTTCTATTAGTCCATCTATACTAACCTCCACCAGGTTGCAAATTCAAAATAATTTTTATCTGCATCTAGCTCTGAAAAAATATTTGGCTTGTAGCAGTGTGTGGGACTTATTTTATTAGTCCATCTATACTATCCTCCACCAGGTTGCAAATTCAATATAATTTTTATCTGCATCTAGCTCTGAAAAAATATTTTGGCTTGTAGCAGTGTGTGGGACTTGTTCTATTAGTCCATCTATACTAACCTCCACCAGGTTGCAAATTCAAAATAATTTTTATCTGCATCTAGTGCTGAAAAAATATTTTGGCTTGTAGCAGTGTGTGGGACTTGTTCTATTAGTCCATCTATACTAACCTCCACAAGGTTGCAAATTCAATATAATTTTTTTCTGCATCTAGCTCTGTAAAAATATTTCGGCTTGTAGCAGTGTGTGAGACTTTTTCTATTAGTCCTCCTATACTAACCTCCACCAGGTTGCAAATTCAATATAATTTTTTTTGCTTCTAGCTCTGAAAATATATTTCGGCTTGTAGCAGTGTGTGGGACTTGTTGAATTAGCCCATTTATACCAACCTCCACCAGGTTGCAAATTCAAAATCATTTGTATCTGCATCTAGCACTGAAAAATTATTTCAGCTTGTAGCAGTGTGTGGAACTTGTTCTATTAGTCCATCTATACTAACCTCCACCAGGTTGCAAATTCAATATAATTTTTTTCTGCATCTAGCTGTGAAAAAATATTTCGGCTTGTAGCAGTGTGTGGGACTTGTTCTATTAGTCCATCTATACTAACCTCCACCAGGTTGCAAATTCAATATAATTTTTATCTGCATCTGGCTCTGAAAAAATATTTTGTATTGTATCAGTGTGGGACTTGTTCTATTAGTCCATCTATACTAACCTCCACCAGGTTGCAAATTCAAAATTATTTTTATCTGGATCTAGCTCTGAAAAAATATTTTGGCTTGTAGCAGTGTGTGGGACTTGTTCTATTAGTCCATCTATACTAACCTCCACCAGGTTGCAAATTAAAAATAATTTTTATCTGCATCTAGCTCTGAAAAAATATTTTGGCTTGTAGCAGTGTGTGGGACTTGTTCTATTAGTCCATCTATACTAACCTCCACCAGGTTGCAAATTCAAAATAATTTTTATCTGCATCTAACTCTGAAAAAATATTTTGGCTTGTAGCAGTGTGTGGGACTTGTTCTATTAGTCCATCTATACTAACCTCCACCAGGTTGCAAATTCAATATAATTTTTTCTGCATCTAGCTCTGAAAAAGTATTTCGGCTGGTAGCAGTGTGTGGGACTTGTTCTACTAGTCCATCTATACTAACCTCCATCAGGTTGCAAATTCAAAATAATTTTTTTCTGCATCTAGCTCTGAAAAAAAAAATTTTGGCTTGAAGCAGTGTGTGAGACTTTTTCTTTTAGTCCATCTATACTAACCTCCACCAGGTTGCAAATTCAATATAATTTTTTCCTGCATCTAGCTCTGAAAAAATATTTCACCTTGCAGCAGTGTGTGGGACTTGTTCTATTATCCAACTATACTAACCTCCACCAGGTTGCAAATTCAAAATCATTTTTATCTGCATCTAGCACTGAAAAATTATTTTGGCTTTTAGCAGTGTGTGGAACTTGTTCTATTAGTCCATCTATACTAACCTCCACCAGGTTGCAAATGAAAAATAATTTTTATCTGCATCTAGCTCTGAAAAAATATTTTGGCTTGTAGCAGTGTGTGGGACTTGTTCTATTAGTCCATCTATACTAACCTCCACCAGGTTGCAAATTCAAAATAATTTTTATCTGCATCTAGTGCTGAAAAAATATTTTGGCTTGTAGCAGTGTGTGGGACTTGTTCTATTAGTCCATCTATACTAACCTCCACAAGGTTGCAAATTCAATATAATTTTTTTCTGCATCTAGCTCTGTAAAAATATTTCGGCTTGTAGCAGTGTGTGAGACTTTTTCTATTAGTCCTCCTATACTAACCTCCACCAGGTTGCAAATTCAATATAATTTTTTTTTGCTTCTAGCTCTGAAAAAATATTTTGGCTTGTAGCAGTGTGTGGGACTTGTTCAATTAGCCCATCTATACCAACCTCCACCAGGTTGCAAATTCAAAATCAGTTGTATCTGCATCTAGCACCGAAAAATTATTTCAGCTTGTAGCAGTGTGTGGAACTTGTTCTATTAGTCCATCTATACTAACCTCCACCAGGTTGCAAATTCAATATAATTTTTTTCTGCATCTAGCTCTGAAAAAATATTTTGGCTTGTAGCAGTGTTTGGGATTTGTTCTATTAGTCCATCTATGCTAACCTCCACCAGGTTGCAAATTCAATATAATTTTTTTCTGCATCTAGCTCTGAAAAAATATTTCGGCTTGTAGCAGTGTGTGGGACTAGTTCTATTAGTCCATCTATACTAACCTCCACCAGGTTGCAAATTCAATACAATTTGTATCTGCATCTGGCTCTGAAAAAATATTTTGTATTGTATCAGTGTGGGACTTGTTCTATTAGTCCATCTATACTAACCTCCACCAGGTTGCAAATTCAAAATAATTTTTATCTGCATCTAGCTCTGAAAAAATATTTTGGCTTGTAGCAGTGTGTGGGACTTGTTCTATTAGTCCATCTATACTAACCTCCACCAGGTTGCAAATTAAAAATAATTTTTATCTGCATCTAGCTCTGAAAAAATATTTTGGCTTGTAGCAGTGTGTGGGACTTGTTCTATTAGTTTAACTATACTAACCTTCATCAGGTTGCAAATTCAAAATAATTTTTATCTGCATCTAGCTCTGAAAAAATATTTTGGCTTGTAGCAGTGTGTGGGACTTGTTCTATTAGTCCATCTATACTAACCTCCACCAGGTTGCAAATTAAAAATAATTTTTATCTGCATCTAGCTCTGAAAAAATATTTTGGCTTGTAGCAGTGTGTGGGACTTGTTCTATTAGTCCATCTATACTAACCTCCACCAGGTTGCAAATTCAATATAATTTTTTTCTGCATCTAGCTCTGAAAAAATATTTCGGCTTGTAGCAGTGTGTGGGACTTGTTCTATTACTCCATCTATACTAACCTCCACCAGGTTGCAAATCAAAAATAATTTTTATCTGCATCTAGCTCTGAAAAAAATATTTTGGCTTGTAGCAGTGTGTGGGACTTGTTCTATTAGTTCATCTATACTAACCTCCACCAGGTTGCAAATTCAATCTAATTTTTTTCTGCATCTAGCTCTGAAAAAATATTTCGAGTTGTAGCAGTGTGTGGGACTTGTTCAATTAGTCCATCTATACCAACCTCCACCAGGTTGCAAATTCAAAATAATTTTTATCTGCATCTACATCTGAAAAAATATTTTGGCTTGTAGCAGTGTGTGGGACTTATTCTATTCGTCCATCCATACTAACCTCCACCAGGTTGCAAATTCAAAATAATTTTTATCTGCATCTAGTGCTGAAAAAATATTTTGGCTTGTAGCAGTGTGTGGGACTTGTTCTATTAGTCCATCTATACTAACCTCCACAAGGTTGCAAATTCAATATAATTGTTTTCTGCTTCTAGCTCTGTAAAAATATTTCGGCTTGTAGCAGTGTGTGAGAATTTTTCTATTAGTCCTCCTATACTAACCTCCACCAGGTTGCAAATTCAATATAATTTTTTTTTGCTTCTAGCTCTGAAAACATATTTCGGCTTGTAGCAGTGTGTGGGACTTGTTCAATTAGCCCATCTATACCAACCTCCACCAGGTTGCAAATTCAATATAATTTTTTTCTGCATCTAGCTCTGAAAAAATATTTCGGCTTGTAGCAGTGTGTGGGACTAGTTCTATTAGTCCATCTATACTAACCTCCACCAGGTTGCAAATTCAATACAATTTTTATCTGCATCTGGCTCTGAAAAAATATTTTGTATTGTATCAGTGTGGGACTTGTTCTATTAGTCCATCTATACTAACATCCACCAGGTTGCAAATTCAAAATAATTTTTATCTGCATCTAGCTCTGAAAAAATATTTTGGCTTGTAGCAGTGTGTGGGACTTGTTCTATTACTCCATCTATACTAACCTCCACCAGGTTGCAAATTAAAAATTATTTTTATCTGCATCTAGCTCTGAAAAAATATTTTGGCTTGTAGCAGTGTGTGGGACTTGTTCTATTAGTCCATCTATACTAACCTTCATCAGGTTGCAAATTCAAAATAATTTTTATCTGCATCTAGCTCTGAAAAAATATTTTGGCTTGTAGCAGTGTGTGGGACTTGTTCTATTAGTCCATCTATACTAACCTCCACCAGGTTGCAAATTAAAAATAATTTTTATCTGCATCTAGCTCTGAAAAAATATTTTGGCTTGTAGCAGTGTGTGGGACTTGTTCTATTAGTCCATCTATACTAACCTCCACCAGGTTGCAAATTCAAAATAATTTTTATCTGCATCTAACTCTGAAAAAATATTTTGGCTTGTAGCAGTGTGTGGGACTTGTTCTATTAGTCCATCTATACTAACCTCCACCAGGTTGCAAATTCAATATAATTTTTTCTGCATCTAGCTCTGAAAAAGTATTTCGGCTGGTAGCAGTGTGTGGGACTTGTTCTACTAGTCCATCTATACTAACCTCCATCAGGTTGCAAATTCAAAATAATTTTTTTCTGCATCTAGCTCTGAAAAAATATTTTGGCTTGAAGCAGTGTGTGAGACTTTTTCTTTTAGTCCATCTATACTAACCTCCACCAGGTTGCAAATTCAATATAATTTTTTCCTGCATCTAGCTCTGAAAAAATATTTCACCTTGCAGCAGTGTGTGGGACTTGTTCTATTATCCAACTATACTAACCTCCACCAGGTTGCAAATTCAAAATCATTTTTATCTGCATCTAGCACTGAAAAATTATTTTGGCTTTTAGCAGTGTGTGGAACTTGTTCTATTAGTCCATCTATACTAACCTCCACCAGGTTGCAAATGAAAAATAATTTTTATCTGCATCTAGCTCTGAAAAAATATTTTGGCTTGTAGCAGTGTGTGGGACTTGTTCTATTAGTCCATCTATACTAACCTCCACCAGGTTGCAAATTCAAAATAATTTTTATCTGCATCTAGTGCTGAAAAAATATTTTGGCTTGTAGCAGTGTGTGGGACTTGTTCTATTAGTCCATCTATACTAACCTCCACAAGGTTGCAAATTCAATATAATTTTTTTCTGCATCTAGCTCTGTAAAAATATTTCGGCTTGTAGCAGTGTGTGAGACTTTTTCTATTAGTCCTCCTATACTAACCTCCACCAGGTTGCAAATTCAATATAATTTTTTTTTGCTTCTAGCTCTGAAAAAATATTTTGGCTTGTAGCAGTGTGTGGGACTTGTTCAATTAGACCATCTATACCAACCTCCACCAGGTTGCAAATTCAAAATCATTTGTATCTGCATCTAGCACCGAAAAATTATTTCAGCTTGTAGCAGTGTGTGGAACTTGTTCTATTAGTCCATCTATACTAACCTCCACCAGGTTGCAAATTCAATATAATTTTTTTCTGCATCTAGCTCTGAAAAAATATTTTGGCTTGTAGCAGTGTTTGGGATTTGTTCTATTAGTCCATCTATGCTAACCTCCACCAGGTTGCAAATTCAATATAATTTTTTTCTGCATCTAGCTCTGAAAAAATATTTCGGCTTGTAGCAGTGTGTGGGACTAGTTCTATTAGTCCATCTATACTAACCTCCACCAGGTTGCAAATTCAATACAATTTTTATCTGCATCTGGCTCTGAAAAAATATTTTGTATTGTATCAGTGTGGGACTTGTTCTATTAGTCCATCTATACTAACCTCCACCAGGTTGCAAATTCAAAATAATTTTTATCTGCATCTAGCTCTGAAAAAATATTTTGGCTTGTAGCAGTGTGTGGGACTTGTTCTATTAGTCCATCTATACTAACCTCCACCAGGTTGCAAATTAAAAATAATTTTTATCTGCATCTAGCTCTGAAAAAATATTTTGGCTTGTAGCAGTGTGTGGGACTTGTTCTATTAGTTTAACTATACTAACCTTCATCAGGTTGCAAATTCAAAATAATTTTTATCTGCATCTAGCTCTGAAAAAATATTTTGGCTTGTAGCAGTGTGTGGGACTTGTTCTATTAGTCCATCTATACTAACCTCCACCAGGTTGCAAATTAAAAATAATTTTTATCTGCATCTAGCTCTGAAAAAATATTTTGGCTTGTAGCAGTGTGTGGGACTTGTTCTATTAGTCCATCTATACTAACCTCCACCAGGTTGCAAATTCAATATAATTTTTTTCTGCATCTAGCTCTGAAAAAATATTTCGGCTTGTAGCAGTGTGTGGGACTTGTTCTATTACTCCATCTATACTAACCTCCACCAGGTTGCAAATCAAAAATAATTTTTATCTGCATCTAGCTCTGAAAAAAATATTTTGGCTTGTAGCAGTGTGTGGGACTTGTTCTATTAGTTCATCTATACTAACCTCCACCAGGTTGCAAATTCAATATAATTTTTTTCTGCATCTAGCTCTGAAAAAATATTTCGAGTTGTAGCAGTGTGTGGGACTTGTTCAATTAGTCCATCTATACCAACCTCCACCAGGTTGCAAATTCAAAATAATTTTTATCTGCATCTACATCTGAAAAAATATTTTGGCTTGTAGCAGTGTGTGGGACTTATTCTATTAGTCCATCCATACTAACCTCCACCAGGTTGCAAATTCAAAATAATTTTTATCTGCATCTAGTGCTGAAAAAATATTTTGGCTTGTAGCAGTGTGTGGGACTTGTTCTATTAGTCCATCTATACTAACCTCCACAAGGTTGCAAATTCAATATAATTTTTTTCTGCTTCTAGCTCTGTAAAAATATTTCGGCTTGTAGCAGTGTGTGAGAATTTTTCTATTAGTCCTCCTATACTAACCTCCACCAGGTTGCAAATTCAATATAATTTTTTTTTGCTTCTAGCTCTGAAAACATATTTCGGCTTGTAGCAGTGTGTGGGACTTGTTCAATTAGCCCATCTATACCAACCTCCACCAGGTTGCAAATTCAATATAATTTTTTTCTGCATCTAGCTCTGAAAAAATATTTCGGCTTGTAGCAGTGTGTGGGACTAGTTCTATTAGTCCATCTATACTAACCTCCACCAGGTTGCAAATTCAATACAATTTTTATCTGCATCTGGCTCTGAAAAAATATTTTGTATTGTATCAGTGTGGGACTTGTTCTATTAGTCCATCTATACTAACCTCCACCAGGTTGCAAATTCAAAATAATTTTTATCTGCATCTAGCTCTGAAAAAATATTTTGGCTTGTAGCAGTGTGTGGGACTTGTTCTATTAGTCCATCTATACTAACCTCCACCAGGTTGCAAATTAAAAATTATTTTTATCTGCATCTAGCTCTGAAAAAATATTTTGGCTTGTAGCAGTGTGTGGGACTTGTTCTATTAGTCCATCTATACTAACCTTCATCAGGTTGCAAATTCAAAATAATTTTTATCTGCATCTAGCTCTGAAAAAATATTTTGGCTTGTAGCAGTGTGTGGGACTTGTTCTATTAGTCCATCTATACTAACCTCCACCAGGTTGCAAATTAAAAATAATTTTTATCTGCATCTAGCTCTGAAAAAATATTTTGGCTTGTAGCAGTGTGTGGGACTTGTTCTATTAGTCCATCTATACTAACCTCCACCAGGTTGCAAATTCAAAATAATTTTTATCTGCATCTAGCTCTGAAAAAATATTTTGGCTTGTAGCAGTGTGTGCGACTTGTTCTATTAGTCCATCTATACTAACCTCCACCAGGTTGCAAATTCAAAATAATTTTTATCTGCATCTAGCTCTGAAAAAATATTTTGGCTTGTAGCAGTGTGTGGGACTTGTTCTATTAGTCCATCTATACTAACCTCCACCAGGTTGCAAATTCAATATAATTTTTTTCTGCATCTAGCTCTGAAAAAATATTTCGGCTTGTAGCAGTGTGTGGGACTTGTTCTATTACTCCATCTATACTAACCTCCACCAGGTTGCAAATCAAAAATAATTTTTATCTGCATCTAGCTCTGAAAAAAATATTTTGGCTTGTAGCAGTGTGTGGGACTTGTTCTATTAGTTCATCTATACTAACCTCCACCAGGTTGCAAATTCAATATAATTTTTTTCTGCATCTAGCTCTGAAAAAATATTTTGGCTTGTAGCAGTGTGTGGGACTTATTCTATTAGTCCATCCAAACTAACCTCCACCAGGTTGCAAATTCAAAATAATTTTTATCTGCATCTAGTGCTGAAAAAATATTTTGGCTTGTAGCAGTGTGTGGGACTTGTTCTATTAGTCCATCTATACTAACCTCCACAAGGTTGCAAATTCAATATAATTTTTTTCTGCTTCTAGCTCTGTAAAAATATTTCGGCTTGTAGCAGTGTGTGAGACTTTTTCTATTAGTCCTCCTATACTAACCTCCACCAGGTTGCAAATTCAATATAATTTTTTTTTGCTTCTAGCTCTGAAAACATATTTCGGCTTGTAGCAGTGTGTGGGACTTGTTCAATTAGCCCATCTATACCAACCTCCACCAGGTTGCAAATTCAAAATAATTTTTATCTGCATCTAGCTCTGAAAAAATATTGTGGCTTGTAGCAGTGTGTGGGACTTATTCTATTAGTCCATCCATACTAACCTCCAGCAGGTTGCAAATTCAGTATAATTTTTTTCTGCATCTAGCTCTGAAAAAAAATTTCGCCTTGTAGCAGTGTGTGGGACTTGTTCTATTAGTCCATCTATACTAACCTCCACCAGGTTGCAAATTCAAAATCATTTTTATCTGCATCTAGCACTGAAAAATTATTTTGGCTTGTAGCAGTGTGTGGAACTTGTTCTATTAGTCCATCTATACTAACCTCCACCAGGTTGCAAATTCAATATAATTTTTTTCTGCATCTAGCTCTGAAAAAATATTTTGGCTTGTAGCAGTGTGTGGGACTTGCTCTATTAGTCTATCTATACTAACCTCCACCAGGTTGCAAATTCAATATAATTTTTTCTGCATCTAGCTCTGAAAAAATATTTCGGCTTGTTGCAGTGTGTGGGACTTGTTCTATTAGTCCTTCTATACCAACCTCCACCAGGTTGCAAATTCAAAATAATTTTTATCTGCATCTAACCCAGCCACTACTTTTGGGCTAATATCTTAGTTTGGCCACTCAGCTCTGCTCGGTTCCCATCCATTGTTTTTTTTTGCAAACAACTCCAGAGTTGGGAATTAGTTAACCACCAAAATGAGTGGAAAATGGCCTGCTGCTGGTGGAAAGGGGAATACGCGTGTTGGGAAGGGAAAAAAAGGTTGTGTCCGTGGGGTAGGTGTTAAAGCAATAGTAACATCTGCAGTATAAAGACCATCTTCCAGCCAAACTAAGATGTCTACTTCTTTTAGCGGACAATGTGATATGATCCCTTTCTTACGGCCACGCCAATCGCTACAAATTCCAGATGAGGCACAAAAACAGCAGGTGCTTCAACGGATATCAAGTGCTCCTTTAAGTGGGCTCTCCTCCACATCAACTTCAACATCACAAATACTCCAGTCCTCAGAGATGTCACCCCAATCGCACTTGCTTCCTCACAGCTCCCAAGTCTCCAACTGCCAGTCTGAGTATGGGCTAGAAGAGATGGTTGAGTCTGCAGATATGTTTACTCATACTTTAGCCTGGGAATCAGAGGTAAGCTCCAGAGCTTCTGTGAATCCAGACGAGGAAATGATCTGCACTGATGCCCAGAATCTTTATGAGTCAGATCCAGGACCAGACGCAGAAGGTTCTGACCATAATGTAGACCCTCATTCCCAAACTGTAACTCCTGTTGTTGGAGACAATGAGGAAGACTATGATGAGACTCAAATACCTGATTGGAGCGACAACTTTAGTTTTTTGTCAGGGCAGGAAGAGGTTGGCTCTGAGGACGACGGGTGTGATAACACACAGGGTGATGATGACGAGGTTGGAGATCCCACTTACTGTCAACCCACAGTCAGCCAGTCGACGAGTTAAGCAGAGGAGGTGGAGGAGAATGCTAGTGATGATGAGGTCAGGTTCCTAGACAGAGAAGTGGTACTGGAAGCACGTCAACAACTGCATCCTCAAACACAACTCTGCCTCTGACCACAAGTCGTGGTGGCTCTTCAGGTCGCATGGGTGCTAAGCCTTGCATAGCCTGGGCAATTTTTCAGATCGATAAAGATGACCCAAATCTTGTTATCTGTAACATTTGTCAGCAAAAGCTAAGTAGAGGCCAAAAAAACATAGTTTGAGTACTTCATGCATGAACCGGCACATGGATATGAAGCATAAGTTGCAGTGGGAAGCTCACTGTGCTAAAATGCGGCCTAGCTGGCCAGGCAAACCACAGTCTGCCACATCTTGTGCATCCGCGGCCTCTTCATCCTCTGTGACTGGGGGGACAGGAGTTACACATGTTTTGGGACGCAGACCTGCCACCTCTTTACCCGCAACAGCCAGTGTGATTGGTAGGTCATCATTTTCTTTGGAGGTGGAAACACCAGCTGGTGTTCAGCGCTGTCTGACATCGATAGCACCACCTTGGGATCAAGGCACCCTATAATGTCCGCCTGCATGTTCCTCACAGACCGGCAGTTTGCCAGGGACACCCTTCTCAACCCCGTCTAAGCACAACAGCCAGCCCTCGGTCCCTCAGATGTGGACAAGTAAAAGACCATTTCCTCCTAGCCATGAGAAAGCTAAGAGGTTGAATTTCATCATCTGCAAGCTGTTGGCTACAGAAATGCTGCCTTTCCGCCTGGTGGACACAGAGGATTTTTGAGACCTTATGTCCGTCCCAGTGCCCCAGTACCAGATGCCCAGTCGGCACTACTTCTCTAAGAAAGGTGTGCCTGCGCTCCACCAGCATGTCGCACACAACATCACCGCTTCTTTGAGAAACTCTGTGTGTGACAGGGTGCATTTCACCACAGACACTTGGACAAGTAGGCATGGACAGGGGCCTTACATGTCGCTGACTGGGCACTGGGTAACTATGGTGACAGCAGGACAAGGGGCTGCTGTCCAAGTCTTGCCGTCCCCACGAGTTGTGCGTCAATCCTCTTTATCTCTAAGTTCCTCCACTGCTTCTGCCTCCTCAACCTCCTCTCAGTCCTCCACGTGCACCCAAAGCCTGTCTGGTCATGCCTCAAGCTTTCTAACTGCGCAGAAGGGATCCTGCACACCTCCTTACTATGCTGGCAGCAGGGCTCAAAGTCATCAGGCAGTTTTTACTTTGAAATGTCTGGGAAATGTGAGTCACACAGCTGAGGATTTGTAGTCAGCTCTGGAGAACCAGTTTCATGAATGGTTGTCTCTACTGGACCTGAAACCAGGGAAGGCCGTGTGCGACAATGCTGCAAACCTGGGTGCGGCCCTTCGCCGGGGCAATGTCACACACGTGCCTTGTATGGCTCACGTGTTGAACCTGGTTGTCCATCAATTTTTAGCCCACTATCCCGGACTAGATGGCCTTCTGCAGAAGGCACGGTCGCTGTGTGCTCCCTTCCGCCGTTCGCATCCCGCAGCTCAGTGACTTACATCTCTACAGAAGTCGTTGGGCCTGCCACTTCACCGGTTAAAATGAGATGTGCCTACCCAGTGGAATTCAACTCTGCACATGTTGCAGCAACCGTAGCAGCACCGACAAGCCCTGGTCCAATATGTTCTGATGGATCGCCTGGGCCAACGAGATCCAGAGGTGGGGCAAATCACGCTGGAGGAGTGGTCTCTGATCAGGGAGCTAT
This sequence comes from Phyllobates terribilis, assembly GCF_046119375.1. Classification (NCBI taxonomy): domain Eukaryota; kingdom Metazoa; phylum Chordata; class Amphibia; order Anura; family Dendrobatidae; genus Phyllobates; species Phyllobates terribilis. The sequence goes on from NW_027362769.1 coordinate 293,648,013, forward strand.
GCACCCTTCTGCACAGTTTTGAAATGGTGAGGAAGATGTTTTGTGCTGAAGATGCCATTATCAGCATGAATATTCCGGTGACTTACATGCTGGAGCACACGTTAAACAGAATTCGGAGTCAGGTGGTGGCACAAGAGGAGGTGGAGGAAGTAGAGGAGGAGGAGTTGTATGCGGAAGGGATAACATCTGCACGGTCCAGACGGTCGGCAGCACCAAGGCGGCAGGCATGTGAGGGTGGGGGAGATGGTTTTACCAGGGCGAATGGTAGCAGCCAAACTAGTGAGGAAGGTGCAGGAGCCCAGGAAGAGATGGAGCACGAACTGAAGGAAGACTCATCAGATGAGGGAGACCTTGATTACATTTCTGTTGTGCGAGGTTGGGGGAGAGGGCAGAGGAAGGAATCATGATTGTTACCTCGCCACCAACACAACAGGGACTTGGTGCTCCTGGAAACGCCAGACACATGAGTGCCTTCTTGCTGCACTACCTGCAACATGACCCTCGAATTGTGAGAATTAGAAATAATCCTGACTACTGGGTTGCCACACTGTTAGATCCCCGGTACAAAAGTAAATTTGCAGAAATTATTCCTGCCAAAGAAAGAGATGCACGCATGCAGGAGTATCATCAGAGACTGTTGCAGAATCTTACATGTGCTTTTCCCCAAAACACTAGTGGTGCACGTAGTGAATCTCACAGTTCCAACTTGCCAACCGTGGGACCGTTGAGTGTTCAGCACTCAAAACGTAACAGAAACACAGTATCTGCTGGTAACATCAATTTTGCTAAATCATTTCACCACTTTTTTAGCCCATCCTTTGCAAGGCCACAGGAGACAAGAAGTCTGACACATAGTCAACGCCTAGAGACGATGGTACAGGAGTATCTCCAAGTAAACATTGAAGCTATGACTGTGTCACTGGACCCTTGCTCTTTTTGGGCTTCCAATCTGGATAAATGGCCGGAGCTCGCCACTTACGCCTTGGAGATCTTGTCATGCCCCGCAGCCAGTGTTCTGTCTGAACGTGTGTTCAGCGCTGCTGGTGGTGTGCTGACACATAAGCGCACGCGGCTCTCCACTGATAATGTAGACAAACTCACTTTCATATAGATGAACAAATCATGGATCCAAAATGAATTTTCTACCCCTGTTTCATCCTGGGGAGAGTTAAAGCTTGATGATTTGTTAAAATCACCTCACCAACCGTTTTAAGCTTTCAAATTACTAATCATGTTTATCTGTATCTTGGCTGGAAAATAATTTGGGCCTTGTAGCAGTGTGCAGTACTGATTCAATTAGGCCATCTATACTAAGCTCCACCAGCTTTCAAATTAATAATAATTTTTAGCTGCATCTAGCCCGAAAAATAATTTTAGGGTTCCTAGATGCGCAAGACACATGAGTGCCTTCTTGCTGCACTACCTGCAACATGACCCTCAGATTGTTAGAATTCGAAATAATCCTGACTACTGGGTTGCCACACTCTTAGATCCCCCACACTCTTCGATCAACCTTTTCATTTTAATAAAGAACAAAACATGGTCATTTTTGAAATTATAAGCATTAGCAGGTTATTAGAAACTGAAATCAAACAGTTTTCAACTCAAAACTTTATTCTAGGTGATGTTACATTTGTAGATAGGACCCCTTGTTGAAAGGAGCTTCTGAACTCTCTCGTCCATTGAATTTGTCAGGTTTTGGATGGTTTCTGCTTCAATTGTTTTGCATGAAGACAGAATGCCCTCCAAGAGCTGTTGCTTAGATGTTAACTGCCTCCTGCCATCATAGACACTCCTTTGGATGATGCTCCAGAAGTTCTCAATGGGGTTGAGGTCAGGGGAGCATGGGGGTCACACCATAAGTTTGTCCCCTTTTATGCCCATATCAGCCAGAGATGCAGATGTGTTATGTGCAGCATGAGACGGTGCATTATCATGCATGAAAATGATCTTGCTGCGGAATACACGGTTCTTCTTCTTGAACCATGGCAGGAAGTGCTGTTTGAGAAACGCCACATACATTATGGAGTTCATCTTTACCCCTTCAGAGATCCTAAAGTGGCCGACAATCTCTCTCCCCATGATTCCAGCCCAAAACATTACTCCACCTCCTCCTTGTTGTCGCCGTAGCCGTGTTTGCATGGGGTGTCCATCAACCAGCCATCCTCCACTCCATCCATCTGGACCTTCGAGCGCTGCACGGCACTCATCGGTGAACAAAACAGTTTTGAAGTCAGTCTTCATGTATTGTTTGGCCCACTGGAGCCGTTTCTGCTTGTGTAAAGTGGATAGAGGAGGTCAATAGGATGGCTTACGCACAGCTGCAAACCTCTGAAGGACCCTGCATCTTGTTTTTTGGGGGATGTTGGAGGCACCAGCAGCTTCAAAAACTTGTCTGCTGCTATGACAAGGCTTTTTTGCCGCTGCTCTTTTAACCTGACGTAATTGCCTGTAGGAAAGATTCCTCAATTTTACCTTATCAGCATGCACACGTGTGTACTGTGAATCAGCTACATACTTCTTGATTGTGCGATGATCAGGATGAAGTGTTTTGGCAATGTTGATTGTAGTCATGCCTTGACCTAAACACTCCACAATTTGTTGCTTTTCAGCAGCCGACACATCCATTTTCTTTCCCATTTTGGCAGAAAATGTAGGCTGCTTAATAATGTGGGACAGCCTTCTTAAGTAGTCTTGCCTTTCATTGGACACACCTGCCAAACTAATTAGCACAGGTGTCTGCAATTGCTTACAGTGATATAAAGAGCCCTGACACACATCACCATCAATGAGTTTAACTGACAAACAAAAAAATTCTTACCTTATCACTCCTAAACACTTTTTGCATAATAATTTGGAACACAGTTTACATGTGCTTTTCCACAAAACACCAGTGGTGAATCTTACGGTTCTAATTTGCCAACCGTGGTCTGTATGGAGTTGTTCAATAAAGGGCCCAAAATTAAGATAACATAGACAGGAGAGGTCTCTATGAATACGATTTCTTAAGTATTTGATACCCCGTGAGGGCCAGGCAAAGGGAAAGTTGGACTGGATGGAATCCTGTATGGATTTAGGGAGGGAGACATCGAGGACCTCAGGCTTCGCTGCATTGATTTTAAAATTTGACCATGTAACAAAGTGATCTATTTCAGCCATAACAGCAGGGATGGATATATCTGATTGAGTGATATATACTAGGACATCATCAGCAAATGCAGAGCACTTGTACTCGGTGTCTCCCACCTCAATCCACCAAATATTGGGGTTATGGCGAATTGATGAGAGCAGGTGCTCCGTCACTAGGATGTATAAGAGAGGGGACAGACGACATCCCTGCCTTGTCCCATTGGTGACTATGAAAGGTGATGAAAATGTTCCATTTATCTTCAGCCTAGGTGACGGATTGCGATACAGGGCCATGATTTTGCCTATAAAAGCGTCCCCTAGACCCCTACCCCAAGCTTTTTAAGAGAATAACATATGGCGTGCCAGGAGACTCAATGGAATGCTTTCTCAGCATCCAAATTTTTAACTGCATCTAGCCCAGGAAATACTTTGTGCCTAGTAGCAGTGTCTGCTAGTCAGCGGATTATACCAGCTGTTAAGCAAGCTACACCACCTATAGTTTGGACACTTAATTTTTTCAAAGGAAATGGTTCGGGCCCCCGGGACACTCAGTGAAGAGCATCGGGGAGGCACCCCAAGGCACAGGGGCTAGGACTGGCGGTAGGACGCCTTGCGGTGGACCACCAAGCTTGATCCTTATAAAAGCTTTTTAACTGCAGCAGCTTTAGTGGACGCTACTGGAGCTGGAATTACCACGGCTGCTGGCATGAGACTTGCCCTTCAATAGATCCTTGTAAAAGGATTTAAAGTGTACTCATTCAAATTAGAGAGACAATTTAAATTAAAAATATTAGACCTGCCTCCACCGCAGGGGGGCTCGCTCGACCCACCAGCGGACAGGCACCAGTATTGGGAGAGGGGGGCTGGCCGTCAGGTCCTCCGCGGCTCTGGCACAAACCCGGCGACACGAAGGTCGCACGGGCAGGAACGGACTGGCCGTGTCTGCTTCGCACTTTTTTGGTTTTAGAAGGGCATGACATGCCTATATCTGTGTCTCCCCCTCCTTTTACTACTCCACCTCTTTTCTTTTCGCATGACTATATGTACTTGTCACTTTTCCATGTGTTAGTTGTGTCTTCTGAGCAGTTTGTCAGCTTTTGGACACCTTTGAAGGTGTTTTCTATGTGTTTCTATGTGTTTTTGTTTGCCTGCCATTGGTTTTAACGGTGTTCGAAGGTGTTCGACGAACAGTTTGACGAACAGTTCTGCGAACATACGGGTGTTCGATGAACCGAACCGAACTCGAACACTAAGGGGGTGGCTCAACACTAGTGCCAAATTGGTATGTCAGGAACAGCAATTACCCACATAGATGATAGTAATTAATGCCTAATGATATATACTATATAAATGGCAATTAGTACAATAGTGGTTGCATTATAATATGGAAAAAGCTTAGGGCATATTGCTGATACTCACTAGCATACAAGATGTTTGAAATAAATCGGTACCATGTACTACCTGCTATGATGTACGCAATAAGTTCCTAAAAAATTTTTTGCGTTCACAAACCAGAGGGAACCTTTAGGCTGACATACCTGGATGTGGGGTACCAATGGAGGGATCGCGGCTGAGCCCTGACGCGTGTTTTAGACTGTAGCGTCATTCGTTAGGGGATGCTCCAGGTGTCTATGACGAATAGTATTAGTAAACTACAAGCCTGCTATTTAAAACCGTGGTTCTCTGTCAGACATATCACCTATAAGAGTGTTACAAAATCAGCCATTTCTTCCATTTTCATTTCATTGCAGTGTGTTGGGCAAGCTATTCACACTTGGTCTCTTTGTAGAATAATATTAGTAAATTACAGGCCTGCTATTTAAAATCGTGGTTCTCTGTCAGACGTATCACATATAACTGTGTTCCAAAATCAACCATTTCTCGTGAACGTGGAAATTATTTTCCTCCATTTAAAATGGGCAAGGTGCGTGGCAAGGGATGGGGAAGTGGACGTGATGATGATGGTGCATGCAGAGGACGAGGACATGGCTGTGGGCAAGTTGAAATTGTGCCACAACAAACACCCACATCTTGTCCCTCGACCTTCCTATCCCAATTACTAAGGGACCGCAGAACACCACTATTGAACACAGAGCAGTGTCAAAAGGTTGTTGGTTGGATAGCAGATAATGCTTCCAGTCACTTTGCCACCACGACCACCCCCCTGTCCTCCACACGGTCAAGTCTTAGTAGCTGTGAGGCTGGACCGTATATTCCTCCCCCTGATCCTCCTTCCTCCCACTATGCCGAGTGCCCGGAAGCAACTGATCCCACACTTGCACACTCAGAAGAGCTGTTCACTTTTCCATTCGTAGATTAAGGCCTCTCGCCCTGCCAGCTTCAAGCGAGTCAAGAGGAGAATGTGTGTAGCGATGCCCAATTATTGGAGCAACCACGGTCACACGAAGGCGACGGTGGTAAAGTGCAATTAAAGGTGGATGATGATGATGATGAGACACAATTGCCAGAAAGTCAGGAGGAGGACCATGGTGCAGAAGTGGAAGATGAGTTGGTGGATGATATAGTAACTGACCCAACCTGGCAGGGGGACATACAGAGCAAAGACAGCAGCACACAGGGGAAAGGAGACATAGCACCACAACACTCAGGAAGGAGCTGTGTGGTGGCCACACAGCTCTTGTCCTCCTCCTCCTCCTTCTCCGTATCCTCATCCTCCACCACCATGTCACCACCATATGTACCATATCAATATATCTACGTCTCTTGCAAGGGACATTGGAGTTCCTCCAAATTTTTGGCAGCCGTTGCTTCATTACATAGGCAAACAGTATGGGAGACCCACTTCGTAATAATGGAAACATTGTTTTAAGGAGGCCCTCCGACCTCTACGTCTATTGCAAGGGGCATTGGAGTTCCTCCAAATTTTTGGCAGCCGTTGTTTCACTCCATAGGCAAACAGTATGGGAGACCCACTTCCTAATAATGGGAACACTGTTTTCAGTATGCCCTCCAACCGCTACGTCACTTGCAAGGGGCATTGGAGTTCCCCCAAATTTTTGGCAGCCGTTGCTTCACCCCATAGGTAAACAGTATGGGGGACCCACTTCCTAATAATGGGAACATTGTTTTCAGGAGGACCTCTGACCTCTACGGCTCTTGCAAGGGACATTGTAGTGCCTCCAAATTTTTGGCAGCCGTTGCTTTACTGCATAGGCAAACAGAATGGGAGACCCTCTCCTTTCTAATGGGAATATGTAGTTACTGAGGCCCAGCTATATGTGTCTTTAAATTGTTAGTGTTTTTTTTTCTAAATTTTGGTAGCCGTTGGACTCACTGCATACCTTATGAGTGAAAAGCAGACCCTCTCCTTTCTAATGGAAACATGTCGTACTCATTAGTGGGGCCCAACAGTATGTGTCTTTAAATTGTTAGTAGGGTTTTTCCTAAATTTTAGCAGCCATTGTACTCACTGCATACCCTATAACTGAATAGCAGACCCTCTCCTTTTTATGGGAATATGTCCTTACGGAGGCCCACCTCTATGTGTCTTCATATTGCTAGTGGGCTTTTTCCTAAATTTTGGCAGCCGTTGGACTCACTACAGACCCTCTCCTTTCTAATGGGAACATGTCGTACTCGTTACTGTGGCCCAGCTCTATGTGTCTTTAAATTGTTTGTGGGTTTTCTCCTACATTTTGGCAGCCGTTGGATTCACTGCATACCCTATAAATGTATAGCAGACCCTCTCCTTTCTTATTGGAATATGTTGCTACAGAGGTCCACCTCTATGTGTCTTTAAATTGTTAGTGGGTTTTTTCCTAAATTTTGGCAGCCATTTCACTCACTGCGTACCCTATAACTGAATAGCAGACCCTGTCCTTTCTAATGGGAACATGTTGTACTCGTTTTTGTGGCCCAGCTCTATGTGCCTTTAAATTGTTAGTGGGGTTTATCCTAAATTTTGACAGCGGTTGGACTCATTGCATACCCTATAGTTGTATAGCAGACCCTCTCTTTTCTTATGGGAATATGTTGCTGCAGAGGTCCACCTCTATGTATCTTTAAATTGTTAGTGGATTTTTTCCTAAATTTTGGCAGCCGTTTCACTCACTGCATACCCTATAACTGAATAGCCGACCCTCTCCTTTCTAATGGGAATATGTTGTTACTGAGGCCCACCACTATGTGTCTTTAAATTGTTAGTAGCTTATTTTCCTAAATTTTGGCAGCAGCAGACTCACTGCATACCCTTTAACTGTATAGCAGACCCTCTCCTTTCTAATGGGAACATGTCATACTTGTTATTGTGGCCCAGCACTATGTGTCTTTAAATTGTTAGTAGGGTTTTTTCTACATTTTGGCAGCCGTTGCACTCACTGCATACCCTATAACTGAATAACAGACCCTCTCCTTTCTAATGGGAATATGTCATTACTGAGGCCCACCTCCATGTGTCTTCAAATTGTTAGTGAGTTTTTTCCTAAACTTTGGCAGCCGTTGGACTCACAGCATATCCTATAACAGTATCGTAAACCCTCTCCTTATCTAATGGGAACATGTAGTACTCATTACTGTGGCCCAGCTCTATGTGACTTTAAATTGTTAGTGGGGTCTATCCTAAATTTTGTCAGCCGTTGGACTCACTGCATACCCTATAACTGAATAGCAGACCCTCTCCTTTCTTATAGGAATATGTTGTTACTAGAGATGAGCGGTGTTCGACTCGAACTGTTCGCCAATCTCAAATTCGAGCTGTTTTGGGCGGTGTTCAAGCCGTTCGGCGAACATGAACGATTTGAAAATAATTCGACTCTTCGAGGTTATGTTCGATAACGGTTCGTGCACCAAAATCATAACTGGATATTTTCTCAGTAATGCTGAAAATTAATGTTAATACGCAGTTTGAGTGTACAGCGGGGCGGGGGGAGGGGCAAGGGATGGATCTCAGCAGGAATAATGAAGTACTCCATTTTTTTTTCTCATTCAAGCATTTACAGTGGGGAGGTGCAGTCTGTCAGCCTATCAACAGTGCACACACGGAGCGAACTGCTTTTTTTCACACAAGCAAGGGCATGTGTCATTGGCAGTGTATGTCACATGTCCTTGCCCTATAAGACCCAGCCATTTTCCCCGTCACCACCATTTTCTCACTGCTGCAGCTGCGTGTTAGGCGGCACCGCTGTTGCTGTGTGCGCTATGCTTTGTTAATTTCAAGCCAATTTTCGCACAAATCTACAGATAGATTGGGAGTAGGGAAGAGTTGTGATTGCAGTCCTTTTAAGGACTAGGTTACATAATTTCATACGACTTTTATCAGGCAGGTCTGTGCTCTTAAATAGATAGGTTGGGAGTAAAGACTAATTGTAATTGCAGTCCTTTTCAGGACTAGGTTACATGAGTTCCTATCAGTTTTTGCCAGGCAGGTCTGTGCCAGTGCTGTGCAAGTTTTTTTCACAGCATTTGGCTAAATCTAGCAAAGCAAATCCTTTTTGGCCTATTGCAGAGTGTGTTAGTCAGTGGAGTAGCCTATCTGTGTTGCAAGCTACACCACCTGTGTATAGAATACAAATTTTTTTACTGCACCTAGTGAAGTAAAACCTTTTGGGCATAGCATCATTCTATTAGTCCATCTATACTGACCTCCATCAGGTTGCAAATTAAAAATAATTTTTATCTGCAGCTAGCTCGGAAAAAATATTTAGGCTTCAAGCAGTGTGTGGGACTTGTTCTATTAGTCCATCTATACTGACCTCCATCAGGTTGCAAATTAAAAATATTTTTTATCTGCATCTAGCTCTGAAAAAATATTTAGGCTTCTAGCAGTGTGTGGGACTTGGTCTATCAGTCCATCTATACTGACCTCAATCAGGTTGCAAATTCAATTAAATTTTTTTCTGCATCTAGCTCTGAAAAAATATTTAGGCTTCTAGCAGTGTGTGGGACTTGGTATATTAGTCCATCTATACTAACCTCCACCAGGTTGCAAATTAAAAATAAATTTCATCTGCATCTAGCTCTAAAAAAATATTTAAGCTTCTAGCAGTGTGTGGGACTTGTTCTATTAGTCCATCTATACTGACCTCCATCAGGTTGCAAATTCAATATAATTTTTTTCTACATCTAGCGCTGAAAAAATATTTAGGCTTCTAGCAGTGTGTGGGACTTGTTCTATTAGGCCATCTATACTGACCTCCATCAGGTTGCAAATTCAATATAATTTTTTCTGCATCTAGCTCTGAAAAAATATTTCAGCTTCTAGCAGTGTGTGGGACTTTTTCTATTAGTCCATCTATACTGACCTCCATCAGGTTGCAAATTAAAAATAATTTTTATCTGCATCTAGGTCTGAAAAAATATTTAGACTTGTAGCAGTGTGTGGGACTTGGTCTAGTAGTCCATCTATACTGACCTTCATCAGGTTGCAAATTCAATATAATTTTTTTCTGCATCTAGCTCTGAAAAAATATTTAGGCTTCTAGCAGTGTGTGGGACTTGTTCTATTAGTCCATCTATACTGACCTCCATCATTTTGCAAATTCAATATAATTTTTTTCTGCATCTAGCTCTGAAAAAATATTTAGGCTTCTAGCAGTGTGTGGGAGTTGGTCTATTAGTCCATCTATACTAACCTCCACCAGGTTGCAAATTTAAAATAATTTTTATCTGCATCTAGCTCTGAAAAAATATTTGGGCTTGTAGCAGTGTATGGTACTCATTGTATTAGGCCATCTATACCAAGCTCCACCAGCTTTGAATTTAATAATAATTTTTAGCTGCTTCTTGTCCTGAAAATAATTTTTCTTCCCAATAGTGCTAACAATAGAAATATGCGGCGCGCGCCTGGCTAACAAAAATATACGCTTCATAACAAAAGACACCAGCCTAGCGCACTGCATTAATAGGATGGCATCATCGTCTCTCCCAATGCTAGGCCTACTACGCCGGCTAGCATTCCTGTGCCTAAAACACAATGTATGGGTCCGCGCTAGCCACTATGCTGAGGGGTCTAAAGCTGATGCTAACGCTTTATAACAATTCAATTGGCAGATTTTCACAGAGCTCTTCCCCAACGCCCACCTATCGGGCAACAGTTGCCCACCTTCCCTATGGGATCTAGTGGTGAATAGTTAATGCCATTAATCAGAGCATCTGTTGCCACGTCGACCTGGCAAGCATACAGTAAGGCATGGGAAGAGTGGACACGACTAGTAGCAGGCAGACGGGTTGACCAATGTGAACAAGTCAGATCACAAGTCACCATAGAATTTCTCCACCAGCTAATGATGAGGGGCATATCAGGGGCGTCAGCGCAGCGGTGTCTGACCGGAGTAGCATTTCACTTCCAACTACTGAATTTGGGAGATGTGACAAAGATTCATCATTTGACAATCCATAAAAGGGTGGAAAAGGGGTCAGCCAAGTCAGGAGTGTAGACGTCCCGTCCCGTGTCACTAAAACTGATTTCTCACATCATATCCCTAGCACCATTAACATGACACTCACAATTTGAAGCAACACTACTGTCTACTGCATTTGTGATCGCCTTCTTCGGGGCGCTATGCATAAGCGAATTAGTCCCTCAATCCAAAATTACCACCAGTGGAGGCTTATTACACCAGGACGTAGTCATAGCCAATTATGCAATACGTCTACGCATACGCCAATCGAAAACGGTTCCAGCGGGCAGGGGCACTTGGGTACTTCTACCACCCACAAACGGTACACTGAGTCGGGTAACAATAGAAAAAACATATCAAACCATCAGATCACAAAGTAATTTCTTCCTATCACACATTGATGGAACGCCATTATCAAGATACCAGTTCCAAGCTATATTTAATAAATGCATAACATCGGCAGGGAACCACCCCAAAGATTAAGGGACACACTCATTCCGCATAGGCGCGGCCATGGAAGCAGCAAGAGCAGGACTGTCAGAAACTGAAGTTCAGAGGATAGGGAGATGGCGATCCACATGTTTGGCGAGATACATAAGACTGGACTTGTTATCCTAACATGGTTTGTTTCTTTTACAGGTGACGCTAAGCCAACAGTGTGGATGATAGGCCACTCGTATATATATTGGGCAGAAAAAAGGGTGAAAGTCCGCCCAGGTGGGAGGAAATTAGAGTTTCATAACACAAATTTCAACTGGAGAGGTATTAGAGGCCTGCTATGGCCACAGGTACTAATGGAGGTAATCAAGGTAGGGAGAGAGGCAAGAGGTCTGGTCATCTTAGTTTTACAGGCCGGGGGAAACAACCTAGGTCATCACAAGAGTGCATAACTAATGGCAATTATGAAACTAGACACTGAGCGCTTCAGAGAATTTTTCACAAAACTAGCTATAGTATGGTCAGAGATTGTGCCGATAGCGGTATGGGAAGGTGCGCGAGACATCACGGCCATCAAACGGACAAGGCAGGTAATAAATATTCGGATGGCAAAATTTAGAAGAGACAGAGGCGGTGTAGTGATACGACACCGACAACTGGAAGAAGATAAAGCAGGCCTCATACGGCCCGATGGTGTTCACTTAATGGATATTGGACTGGACATATTCCTGTCAGGACTCCAGGACGGAGTGGAACAAGCGTTAAGAGTGATGGGTGGGGGTCAGAGTCCTGCATACGAGTACGCAGGAACCTCCGTGGCCTGGAAATAGAAAGGACATATTGGAGAGTTACACTTGTTGGCCAACTTGCCGGAGTGAAGACCCAGGGCATGATGCAACAAGCTGAATTATTTTAGAAATAAAATGCCTTTCTAATGGAATGAGTATAAAGAGTTAATAAAGCTGTGACCGATCCTCACCCATCCAGTTGTAAGAGTTACATTATTGGGCTACTACGCCCAAAGTATTGCCTAGGCTAGATGCAGTTAAAAATTCTATGCTGACTAGCAGACACTGAAGCTTTGGAGCAGACCTCTGAGTAAACACTCTTCAGAATCAACCATCTGTGTTACCCCAAGCCATAGTGTATGTAGGTTCTTACAGTTAAAAGGGGGGGGAGCGACCCAACCCACCTCGAATTGACGATGCCAACGTCACGTAAGACACAGCAAGGAGACTCCAAAAAGAGTCTCCATTTTTTCCCAAAATTGTGGCACAGACACCACTTAACCCTAGAACGCATACCTGGGGCCTCGCAGGCCCGCCCTGTTAATTGTTTTCTATTTTCTGCAAGATTACTTTAGTTAGAATTTTGAAACTCTAGGTATCCTTCATGTATATAGTTGTTTGCCATTTGAGTTTGAGTTATTCCATGTTATTTGCACACGGGCCTAAAAAGCCCCAGGTATGTTAAAGTGTAGATTTTTATGGTCATGCATTCTAGGGTTAAGTGGCATCAATTGCCCCACAGTTGCTTAAAACGGTTGGTGAGGTGATTTTACCAAATCCTCAAGCTTTTAGTCTCCCCAGGATGACACAGGGGTAGAAAAGTCCTTGCGAATCCATGATTTGTTCATCTTTATGAACGTGAGTCTGTCTACATTCTCAGTGGACAGCCGCGTGCACTTATCTGTCAGCACACCACCAGCAGCGCTGAACACATGTTCAGAGAGAACGCTGGCTGCAGGGCATGACAAGATCTCCAAGGCGTGAGTGGCAAGCTCCGGCCTTTTATCCAGATTGGATTCCCAAAATGAGCAAGTATCCAGTGACACAGTCATGGCTTCGATGTTCACTTGGAGATTCTCCTGTACCATCCTCTCTAGGCGTTGGCTATGTGTCAGACTTCTTGTCTCCTGTGGCCTTGCAAAGGATGGTCTAAAAAAGTGGTGAAACGATTCCACAAAATTGCTGTTACCAGCAGATACTCTGTTACTGTTACGGTTTGAGTGATGAAGACTCTACAGTCCCACGGCTGGCAAGTTAGAACTGTGAGATTCACTACGTGCACCACTGGTGTTTTGTGGAAAAACACATGTAAGATTCTGCAACAGCGTCTGCAGATACTCCTGCATGCGTAAATCCCTTTTTATGGCAGGAATTATTTCGGCAAATTTACTTTTGTACCGGGGATCTAAGAGTGTGGCAACCCAGTAGTTGGGATTACTTCGAATTCTGACAATCCGAGGGTCATGTTGCAGGTAGTGCAGCAAGAAGGCACTCATGGGTCTTGCGCATCCAGGAGGACCAAGTCCTTGTTGTGTTGGTAGTGAGGTAAGAATCATGTTTCCTTCCTCTGCCCTCTCCCCCCAACCTCGCACAATAGAAATGTGATCAAGGTCTCCCTCATCTGATGAGTCTTCCATGCCCATCGCCAGTTCGGCCTCCACTTCTTCCTCGGCTCCAGCACCTTCCTCAACAGTTTGGCTGCTACCATGTGCCCTGGTTAATCCCTCTTCCCCACCCTCCCATGCCTGCCGCCTTGGTGCTGCGGACCGTCTGGACCTTGGAGATGTTATCCCTTCCGCATACGACTCCTCCTCTACTTCCTCCACCTCCTCTTGTCCCACCACCTGACTCTGAATTCTGTTTAGTGTGTGCTCCAGCATATAAACCACCGGAATTGTCATGCTGATAATGGCATAGTAGTCAGCACTAAACATCTTCGTCGCCATTTCAAAACTGTGCAGAAGGGTGTGTGGTGCCCCTGAGGGTTCAGTCGCCACAGAGTTACTGCATCTCACCCAGAGGTGTGGTATCTCACCCTCAGGTAAGGAAGGCGTATGGCTCGGGACCCTAACACCTGCATCCAACACATACCCGCAGTGGGGGTAGGGCGAGATTGCTCCTAAGGGAGAGCACAGTCCCAGGTCCCTAGTTGGTGGGAGGGTCCTATGTAGTGGGTGCTTAGGGGAGCAGCTTAGGGGAGCACATGACAGGGAGAGTATAAATAGGAAGCCATCTTAGAAAGAGCAAGCCAGTCAGAGGAGGAAAAGTGACAGGAGCAGAGGCTCTGCATGAGCTCTGCTCCAGAGGCGGGCCTAGCCTGGGAGGCCCAGGACTGAAGGAGAGAAGAGAGGAGTGGGAGCAGGAAGGCTCCAGGAACCGAAGGGACCCTAGGGCTACGGGCAGTGCAGAAGGCCACCCGTACTCCCGCTGCGACCAGGGGGTAGAGTGGTCAGGCCAGATAAGGGTAACCGGTCCTTCAACAAGCGGAGAAACAGCAAGGCTCAGCTAGAAACCGGAGGATGCAGCATTTCATGTACTGCAGGCCAAAGTCCACACCAGTCTCACTAAGAAGGTAGCCACATAGGACCCAGGGGACGGAACACACGTCGCCCGCCAAGGCCCGAGGATACCGGATAGAAGTGTCACTGGGTGTGAGGTGCAGGGAGAAGGCCAGAGAAAGGATACACAGAAGAGGGTCCTGCTAAGTACTCCGGAGCTATCTGGGGGTGGACTGAGCCCCTCACTGAGTACGCACAGCACGATGGGGGAGATTGCTCTGGTACCTGTAATCTGGACTGCAACAACTGTGAGTAAAGATCTTGGGACTGCATCACACGGACTCTGGGTTCATTACTGACACCCTGCACTACAACCATCATCCACCAACACTGCCCTGAAGCTACACTCTTCCTGTGGGGAGTAATAATACCATTGCTGCAAAACCACCAGCTTCAGAGGACTGTTCCGCAGCGGCGGCCCCTTTGGCCACACTCCACAGGTGGCATAGTCAGACATTATAAAACTCATATATACAAATTACCCTTGGATTGACAGCCCTGGGTCACGGACCGGGTCACCACCACAGTGACTACAACCCCCAGTATCTACTGGCCCGGATCCAGGTACCCCACGGCCCAGGGGGCGCATCAACTTCATAGGTCCCTGATCTGAGACCACTCCTGCAGCGTGATTTGCCCCACCTCTGGATCTCGTTGGCCCAGGCTATACGTCAGAACGTATTGCACCAGGGCTTGTCGGTGCTGCCACAGTCGCTGCAACATGTGCAGAGTTGAATTCCACCGTGTCAGCACATCGCATTTCAGCCGGTGAACTGGCAGGCCCAACGACTTCTGTAGAGATGTAAGTCATTGAGCTGCGGGATGCGAACGGCGGAAGTGAGCACACAGCGACCATGCCCTCTACAGAAGGCCATCTAGTCCGGGATAGTGTGCTAAAAATTGCTGGAATACCAGGTTCAACACATGAGCCATACAAGGCACCTGTGTGACATTGCCCCGGCGAAGGGCCACACCCAGGTTTGCAGCATTGTCGCACACGGCCTTCCCTGGTTGCAGGTCCAGTGGAGACAACCATTCATGAAACTGGCTCTCCAGAGCTGACCACAACTCCTCAGCTGTGTGACTCACATTTCCCAGACATCTCAAAGTAAACACTGATGCCGTTGAGCCCTGCTGCCAGCATAGTAAGGAGGTGTGCAGGATTCCTTCTGCACAGTTAGAAAGCTTGTGGCATTACCAGACAGGCTTTGGGTGCAGGTGGAGGACCGAGAGGAGGTTGAGGAGGCAGAAGCACTGGAGGAACTTCAAGATAAAGAGGATTGAAGCACAACTCGTGGGGACGGCAAGACTTGGACAGCAGCCCCTTGTCCTGCTGTCACCATAGTTACCCAGTGCCCAGTCAGCGACATGTAATGCCCCTGTCCATGCCTACTGGTCCAAGTGTCTGTGGTGAAATGCACCCTGTCACACGCAGAGTTTCTCAAAGAAGCGGTGATGTTGTGTGCGACATGCAGGTGGAGCGCAGGCACACCTTTCTTTGAGAAGTAGTGCTGACTGGGCATCTGGTACTGGGGCACTGCGACGGACATAAGGTCTCAAAAATCCTCTGTGTCCTCCAGGCAGAAAGGCAGAATTTCTGTAGCCAACAGCTTGCAGATGGTGAAATTCAACATCTTAGCTTTGTCATGGCTAGGAGGAAATGGTCTTTTACTTTTCCACATCTGAGCGACCGAGGGCTGGCTGTTGTGCTTAGACAGGGTTGAGTAGGGTGTCCCCGGCAAACTGCCGGTCTGTGAGGAAGATGCAGGCAGACATGTTAGGTTGCCTTGATCCAAAGGTGGTGCTCTCGATGTCGGAGAGCACTCAACACCAGCAGGTGTTTCCACTTCCCAATGAACTGACGACCTGCCTATCACACTGGCTGTTGCGGGTAAAGAGGTGGCAGGTCTGCGTCCAAAAACATGTGTGACTGCTGTCCCCCCAGTCACAGAGGATAAAGAGGCTGCGGATGCACAAGATGGGGCACACGGTGGTTGGCCCGGCCCGCTAGGCCGCATTGTAGCACAGTGAGCTTCCCACTGCAACTTATGCTTCATATCCATGTGACGGTACATGCATGAAGTACTCAAACTATGGATTTTTTGGCCTCTACTTAGCTTTTGGTGGCAAATATTACAGATAACACAAGTTGGGTCATCCTTATCGATCTGAAAAATTGCCCAGGCTATGCAAGGCTTAGAGCTCATGCGACCTGAAGAGCCACTACGACTTGTGGTCAGAGGCAGAGTTGTGGTTGAGGATGCAGTTGTTGACGTGCTTCCAGTACTCCATCTCTGTCCAGGAAGGCGCAACCTAACCTCATCATCACTAGCATCTGTGACGCCTTGCTGCGCTTGGTATCACAGATCCTAGAAGAGTGCATTGATGGAATCCTCCACAAGAGGCCCCCATAAACATTCACACATCTCCACCTTCCACCTAAGACCAGCAGAGGGAGCCCATTAGGGATATAAATAGGGAAGGTGGAGCTAGGCAATTCAGTTCCTCTGAAGAGTTCCTGCAGTAGAGAAGCCTAAGAGAGGTCAGTCTGCAGTGGAGCTCAGTCTAGTCTAGAGAACTCAGTTAATAGTTCAGCAGTGGAGCACGAGGCTCCTGCTAGCTAGATTCAGGGAGCCCAGATAGAGCTTAAGGTGTGCCGGCGCCATAAGATCGGTGAAGCGCGGCAAGCTGCCGTTAGTGTGTATAGCCTAGTGAGGAACCGAGTAGACCGAAGGCGAGTGGCGAGTTAGTACATAAGGGGCAGAGGAGCTTAACCAGCTCACCCCGAAGCATTTACCGGACACCGGATCCGAGCTTACCGGGATCTCTATGACCCAGTAAGGCATAACCGGAATCCCTGGAGAACTACAAGTCCCAGGATCGCTAAGGCGCTGATACGTAACAGAGCCAGGAGACGCTTAGGCCCCGCATACTGGGAGCGTGAACTCCAAGAGAAGGCCCTACCACAAGGTCAGCCAGCGCAGGACAGAGACAAAGTTATGCCTAGCTCCAGGCAGGTCAGAAACTTACTACGCAGAGGCAAGAAACAGGAGGCCCTACACCTGCTCATTGAGGAGGATCCTGATATGCACCCTTCACCCTACAGTGCTCCGGGATGTGCCTGAATTTCCACCAGTGAAAGGTACTGAAGTGACTACCGTGTCCGTTCCCGTTCTTGCTCTGTACCAGCTGGGTCTCGCCTGTCCTGCATTCCCCCTGCATACGCTGCCCTGAAACCTAGCTCCACCTGTGGGGAGCTGTACCATCGAGCTGCCTTATCACCGGCCTCAGTGGATTGCTGCAGCGCTGGTGCTTCTCACCAGATACCATAGGTGGCGTCACGAACTCTTATAAAATTAACAATTATCCAACCTTTTAAAGAGTGACCCCAGGGTACGGGCCAGGGAGCCGACCACCGCGACATCCCCAAGGCCAGGCAAAGGCCCGGGTACCGAGTCATCCCCATCTCCTGGGCTATTCACATCCTCCTCCACCTCCTCTGCTGACCTCATCGACTGGCTGAATGTGGGTTGACAGTAAGTGGGATCTCCAACCTCGTCATCATCACCCTGTGTGTTCTCACACCCGTCGTCCTCAGAGCCAACCTCTTCCTGCCCTGACCAAAAAGTCAAGTTGTCGCTCCAATCAGGTATTTGAGTCTCATCATCGTCTTCATCATTGTCTCCACCAACAGGAGTTACAGCTTAGGAACGAGGGTCTACATTATGCTCAGAACCTTCTTCATCTGGTCCTGAATCCGACTTATAAAGATTCTGGGCATCAGTGCAGATCATTTCCTCGTTTGGATTAACAGAAGCTCTGGAGCAGACCTCCATTTCCCTAGCTATAGTATGAGTAAACAGCTGTGCAGACTCAACCAACTGTGTTACCCCATACTCAGACGGGCAGCTGGAGACTTGGGAGCTGTGAGGAAGCAAGTGCGATTGGGGTGACACCTCTGAGGACTGGAGTATTTGTGATGTTGAAGTTGAGGTGGAGGAGAGCCCACTTGAAGGAGCTCTTGATATCCGTTGAAGCACCTGCTGTTTTTGTGCCTCATCTGGAATTTGTACAGATGGGCGTGTCCGTAAGAAAGGGATCATATCACATTGTCCACGAAAAGAAGTAGACACCTTAGTTTGGCTGGAAGATGGTCTTTCTTCTGCAGATGTTACTGCCCCCCCACCGCGGGGGGGCTCGACCCACCAGCGGACAGGCACCAGTATTGGGAGAGAGGGGCAGGCCGTCAGGGTCCACCGCGGCTCTGGCACAAACCCGGCGACACGGAGGTCGCACGGGCAGGAACGGACTGGCCGTGTCGGCTTCGCACTTTTTTGGTTTTAGAAGGGCATGACATGCCTATATCTGTGTCTCCCCCTCCTTTTACTCCTGCACCTCTTATCTTTTCACATGACTATATGTACTTGTCACTTTTCCATGTGTTAGTTGTGTCTTCTGAGCAGTTTGTCAGCTTTTGGACACCTTTTGAAGTGTTTTCTATGTGTTTCTATGTGTTTTTGTTTGTCTGCCATTGGTTTAAACAGTGTTCGACGGTGTTCGACGAACAGTTCAACGAACAGTTCGGCGAACATACGGGTGTTCGACGAACCGAACTCGAACACTACGGGGGTGGCTCAACACTAGTTGTTACGGAGGTCCACCACTATGTGCCTTAAATTGTTAGTGGGTTTTTTCCTAAATTTGGGCTGCCGTGGGACTTGCTGCATACCCTTTAAGTGTATAGCAGACTCTCTCCTTTCTAATGGGAACTAGTTGTTACTGTGGCCCAGCTCTATGTGTCTTTAATTTGTTAGTAGGGTTGTTCCTACATTTTGGCAGCAGTTGCACTCACTGCATACCCTATAACTGTATAGCAGACCCTCTCCTTTCTAATGAGAACATGTCGTACTCGTTACTGTGGCCCAGCTCTATGTGTCTTTAAATTGTTAGTGGGTTTTTTCCTCCATTTTGGTAGCCGTTTGACTCACTACATATCCTATAACTGAATAGCAGACCCTCTTCTTTCTAATGGGAATATGTCCTTATGGAGGTCCACCTCTATGTGTCTTTAAATTGTTAGTGGGTTTTTTCCTAAATTTTGGCAGCTGTTTGACTTACTGTATACCCTTTAACTGTATAGCAGACCCTCTCCTTTTTAATGGGAACATGTCGTTACTGTGGCCCAGCTCTATGTGTCTTTAAATTGTTAGTAGGGTTTTTCCTAAATGTTGGCAGCCGTAGGACTCACTGCATACCCTTTAACTGAATAGCAGACCCTCTCCTTTCCAATGGGAACATGTCGTACTTGTTATTGTGGCCCAGCTCTATGTGTCTTTAAATGTTCACCCTCAACTTAATATTTGGTTGCACACCCATTGGAATAAATAACTGCAATCAATCACTTTCTATAACCATCAACAAGCTTCTTACACCTCTCAGCTGAAATTTTGGGCCACTGTTCTTTTGCAAACTGCTCCAGAGCTCTCATATTTGAAGGGTGCCTTCTCCCAACACCAATATTAAGATATCTCCACAGGTGTTTGATGAGATTTAGATCTGGACTTATTGCTGGCAACTTCAGAACTCTGCAGCACCTTGTTTCCATCCATTTCTGAGTGCTTCTTGATGTATGTTTGGGGTCATTGTAATGCTGGAAGACCCATGACCTAGGACGCAAACTCAGCTCTCTGGCACAGTGCACTGCATTGCGACCCAAAATCTTTTGGTATTGTTCAGATTTCATGAGGCCTTGCTTGCACACAGTCTAGACACCAGTGACAGAGGCAGCAAAGCAACCCCCAAGCATTTTTGAACCTCCACCATATTTGACTGTAGGTACTGTGTTCTTTCCTTTGAAGAAATCATTCCATTTTTGGTAAACAGTATGCTTTCAATGGGGTATTGAAAGTTTTAAAAAACATTGGAGAGATGTGGATTATATTAAATCCTTGTCAAAAGCAGAAACAAAATGTATTTTTAGAATGAACTCTTTAAAACCCCACAGTCTTAATAGTGAGATAGAGCTTTTTGCTTTTCTATAATACCATATTTGAGCCCCTGACCAATCAGAAGGAGTGTCCACCTACAAATACAAGGACGCTTATGGTATCTGCAATCCCTTATCAATGAGGCCGTAGCGTCAGAAACATGTTGGATTAGCTCTCGGTGAACCTCCTTTCAGAGCACGCCCACACACTGATACAGAGCACACACTTCCTTGTTCTTATATGCCACACAGGTGTGACCAGCCGGCACACCTCACTGGCTGTAGATGGATACCTTCATCTCCTTGTGCAGATTCCTAGTCAGACACTGGGCGGCACCCCTTGTCTTCATCTGCCTTGAACTACACACCTAATATTTAGAGATTACAGGAATATTGCAGCTTCTCCATTCTGGACTCCCTGCTGACTGCCTGGTCTCTACCGCTACATCAGCCTGGCACGCAGCAAGAATATAAACTGTACCGCCACATCAACCTGACCGGCACACAGCAGATCCTGCTTCATCGGCCCTGGACATCCACACATCATCCAGCAGCCACAGATTCAGATCTCCTGCTGGCACCCTGAAAGCTACTCAGCAGTATCGTCTACATGCTCACAGTCCTGAACAGTTATCCCGGTGGATAGTGCACTGACAGTCCTTGTCAAGCATTGTGTTGCACTCCTCCACTGTTTGGAGCATTCACTGCAGAGTCTAGAAGGCTTATCACTTTTTCCTGTGCACAGCTATTTCGGGTGACAGGTAGGACCACTTGTCTAACATTTTTATATATATATGAGTAGCATTGCAGTGCATCCTTGCATTCTTTATTAGCATTTTGTTTCTTAGCACTGGGGCACAAAGTGCTTTAGGATTGCAGCTCTTTTGCTAACTCATTAGCACATTCCTTAAGGCAGCAGTGCTATTGCATTTCATTTACATAATTGTTTAAATTTGCCAGGACTGAAGAATTTTAGGAAATTTGACTCAAGGTCAACTTGCTGCAGATCAATTTGATCATCTCTATTATTTAACATTCATAAAGAATTGTAAACAGCCAATTTTTAACTATGTCCATTGTCCATATATTGACAGTGATTTATCACTCATTAATTTGGTTAAATGATCTTTTGTGCAGCGTTCCTGGCGGTGCATCATCCTGTGTTAACAGGACTTGTATTGCCAAACACAATTGCAGTGTATATGCTTTGCAATGATTTAGTATAGATCGCTTAATGAGCATTTTTTACATTGGTCTGCCTGTGTATAAAAAACGTTTACTGATAGGCAGACATATCGTGTCACCAGTCGGTCTGTGTAAATGACCCTAAGTCATAGAAAGTCACTGTAGGGTGTAAGATGGCCGCCGGACAGGTCCTTGAGGGGAGGTATGTATCACAGAGGTTAATAGCTTTCGTGATGTAAATCCAGGAAAAAGCATGCTCCAGCACATGTAGTGTACTGTTGAGAGGATTAATAGGGCTTATCAGGGCCGGTTTTTATGAGCAGTCAAAAGAGGTGGAAGTGAATGGCTGCAATGCTCACATATCCCCACCCCAGGGCGTGCCTCTTGTAAATAAAATGGAGACCGAGTGTCTCATTCAGTGTCTGTGGAAGACAAAAAGGTGTGGGGTGGAAAAGAGCAGTGCTTGTGTGAACCTGTATGGAAGTAGAATATGCGTGCAGATACAGTGGTCTGCTCACCAGGGTGGGTTGTGCAGACCGCACAACCCAGGTTAAACAGCTGCTGGTGCTGATAGCACCGCCACTATGCCTTCAGCGTCTCCTCTGGGTTAGCAGACGGAGCTTCCAATGACGTGGTTCCGGGTGTGATCACGTGGGTGATGACATCATCGCAGGTCCTACGGGTCCTGCAGCTGAAAGTATATCCAGATCTCCACAGCCCCGAGCCACAACTCCCAAGGGAAAAGTGAACAGTGTGCAAATTGAGGTGGTCAGTGGGGCACTAGAAACTGGATAAGGCGCTGGATAAGGATAAAACAAACCTCTTTTTTGAAGTTCTAATGCCCACAACGCGTTTCTGCAGCGATCTGCTGCCTTCATCAGGTGGAGTTATGGGAAAATGGCAGAAACAGGCATTTTTATACATAAAGCAAAGTAACTCAATGGGAGGTACCAAGGGAAAATTTGGTACTTAACCCCTTAATCACCATTCAAAAAGACAATTACAATTTAATAACAAAAAGGACTTAAAAAAGCATTACGGGTCAATAACTACACATTATAAACTTACTATGAAGATACAAGATGCAGACATTAACGGCAATGTTTTAAAAATACATACATGTAAAAATGCATATATAAATGAGGGTAAATAAGCATATTACATAAAAATTGGTGAGGCATATCCTAAGTATACACCTCAACCAGTTTTTATCCCAAGAAAATATATATGTTCTTAATCCACCTTGGAAGATGGCCACTGTCAGATCTGAGGTAGCTATTCACATCCACGGTTTTGAAATGGGTGGATGTGAGAACCTTCGCCAAATCATCCAATTTCAAAATTAAGTCAAGAAACTGTATGGAGTCACTAGACATGGATACAGTGAACTTAAGACCCCATGGGTTATTATCCAAAATTTCAAAGAAATCCTGGGCTGATTTTTCCGTCCCTTCCCAGATAATTAATTATCTTATGAAGAAAGAGAATTTTTGGATTTTTAAATTGGGTACATTATATCCGGAAGGTTTGAATTTAGCTATTGATAATGTGTGCAGATGAATTATTAATATTAATATATATTTTTTCTTGGGATAAAACTGGTTGAGGTGTATACTTAGGATATGTCTCACCAATTTTTATGTAATATGCTTATTTACCCTCATTTATATATGCATTTTTACATGTATGTATTTTTAAAGCATTGCGGTTAATGTCTGCATCTTGTGTCTTCATAGTAAGTTTATAATGTGCAGTTATTGACCCGTAATGCTTTTTTAAGTCCTCTTTGTTATTAAATTGTAATTGTCTTTTTGAATGGTGATTAAGGGGTTAAGTACCAAATTTTCCCTTGGTACCTCCCATTGAGTTCCTTTGCTTTATGTATAAAAGTGCCTGTTTCTGCCATTTTCCCATAACTTCACCTGATGAAGGCAGCAGATCGCTGCAGAAACACATTGTGGGCATCAGAACTTCAATAAAGAGGTTTGTTTTATCCTTATCCAGCGCCTTATCCAGTTTCTAGCGCCCCACTGACCACCTCAATTTGCACATCATTCAGTGTCTGTGGCTGGAGGTGTGGAGATCTCCAGCTTGTCTGTGCTAGAGGACACTGACTGTGAGCGGGCGAACCCGTAGTACTATATGGACTGTTTATTTTTCTGCTTTGTTACTTTGTGCCAGACAAGGTTCTTTTTTGTTTACTCTGAAAGTGCGGTTTATGAAGTCTGAATAAACCTGCCTTCGACATTTTAAAGAAACGGACTCCTGTACCTACCTCAACCGCAGCCGAATGCGTACCAAACCTTATCAGGGTTATATTAAAATTGTAGCGTTATTTCTATTTTTTATTACAATCAAAAAATGTAATCCTTAGTTGTTCAATTATATTTTCTTATGGACAGAGAATGTATTAAAGAAACCATGTGATCAATAATCTCTGACCAAACTATGAGTCTTCTCCTCAAATCATTATGATTTTTGCAATGAGGGTATGAGCTGCTGGGATCTACAGATAAAATAAAATGAAATTGTTTCATCTGCGGAAACTATATAAGTTGATTCAGTGGTAATTGACAATGTGGCAAATAAGCATTGTCATTAAAGGGAACCTGTCACTAGAAAAAACGCTATTAACCGGCAGATATGGGGTTAATCTGCAGGTTAATAACGTTACTAACCTGTCCGATGCTCGCACTTAGCTGAACATTGTGGGGAGAAAATTAACTTTTGCTTCCCCGGCAGCGTACCAGTTTCAGTCACTGTTCTGAGAATACAGTGTGGTGGCTGTTACTGTGCCCCCAATGCTGACTAACACTAGCTCTGCTTTGGGGCCGACTGTCAATCAGGACAGGGAGCAGAGTTACAGATGCTGCCCTGTTTACTCAAAGTGGTGACTGAAGCAGAGCTGGCACCGCCCCCTTGACTGACACAGGAATGCTGCCTGGGGGAATAAAGTTAATTTTCTCCCAGCAACGGTTGGCTACATGTGGGTGCCAGGCAGGTTAGTGACGCTATTAACTTGCAGATTGATCTCATATCTGCAGTTTAATAGCGTTTTTTCTGGTGACACCCTAATGTATTTGATTTTGAATTTCTTTGCATTCTAAAAGTCGACTTCAATTTCCCCTTAATTTGTATAGCCTATGCTCCAAGTTCTTGAAGCAGCATTTTCTCACCTACTATTATGTGTCACTACCTAATAAACAACCTCAAGTGAATAACAGGCTTGAAGGGAAGTAACTTTTCAACTAAAAGAAACATACAAAACAACAACATATTTTATACTGATCAATACAAATGAATATTCATTCTCAGGAAACAGAGAGAAAAAGATTTTAATGAATACAGTAGCCTAACCTATGATTAAAGGATTGAGCCAATGTCGAATGCAGTGACATATTTCTCAGAAAGCAGCTTGAAAATGCTGTCTTCAAAGACCAATGCAAATCGTCTGTATAAAATGGAATGATTAAAGGATGTATTTCTCTTATCCCACATCAGAGACATTGGAATGCTCTCGCGTTCACTCCTGATTATTTATGTATATTAGAAACATCTGGAGAGTTTTACATTTTAGATCAGGAGTTTAGAAAAAGGTCTGTAACATCTTTGCGGTGTAATTCTTTCATCTAAACACACACCTTGGCAATGAGGGAACTTTGTTTAATAATTAACTGACGTTGCATATATATATATATTATAGATATGTATATATCTACAGTATATATCTATATAGATATATATATATAGATATATATATACATACATATAGGTGCATCTCACTAAATTAGAATATCATCAAAATGTTATATCATCAAGTTAATTTATTTCAGTTCTTCAATACAAAAAGTGAAACTCGTATATTATATAGAGACATTACAAACAGAGTGATCTATTTCAAGTGTTTATTTCTGTTAATGTTGATGATTATGGCTTACAGCCAATAAATTAACTTTTTGATGATATTCTAATTTAGTGAGATGCACCTGTGTGTATGTATATATATATATATATATATATATATACTAGCTTTTACCCGTGGCTTCGCTCGCTTGGAATTTGGTCTGCCACATTAAGTTTCGTGACAGATCATTTTAATAGTAAAAAAAAATAATCTCAATAGTAAAAAAAAATAATCTTATTTTGTTACTCGTACATCCAAAATTTCAGATGTCTAACTTCAAAACTGACGGATTCCATACAATCTTTGAACCCCTATAATATGAAGAGGGAAACTCTTGAGGGTGGAATTATCAAAATTCCTTTCTTAGTGCTCATTTAAGCTATAATAGAACCTATCTGCAAATTTCAAGATGCTAAGTTCAGTGGTTTCAGCTGTGCATTGACTGCTAGGTGTGTCAGTCAATCAGGTTTACAGTTTTATATAATATTCGCCTGTATGGTGTGTTTATAAAAAGTAGCCCTATGTCCTTCCCCAGGCTTGAAATTATCCATATCAAATTTCATCACAAACGGATTACTAAACACTGATTAATAAACAGGACGGACTGAAGTTACTTGCGTTTAATATTGTTCGTGTTAGTAAAGAATTAGTATGTAATCGGAATAATGGACATCTGCAGGTAATTTATCTATGTTTTTTTACTGCAATATACTCCTGTAAACTATGTTATTTGATTTCTTTCGTTCAGCGAAAATATGTAGATTTTGCGATTTAGAAACACGTGAGCAAGCTACGTATAGCTGACCGTGGGAAAAACAGGGCGTACCTAAATGTATCCCCGCTACCTTCAAAGTTTGCCCTTGCGATTTATTGATGGTCATTGAAAATGCATTTTCAAGTGGGAACTGCAAACGTTTGAAATTAAAGGGTAAGTTATTGGGTATTATTGGGATGCGTGGTATAAGAATATTTTCACCCTTAGCTTCTCCAGTTAAAATTGTGGCCTTTACAATGTGCCTGCCTAGTTCAGTGACTCGCAATCTAGTGCCATTACATAGTCTCGGGGCGTCCAAGTTGCGCATTAACAAAACAGGTATACCGACCTTTAATTCGAGCTTATGAGATGGGACCCCGGATAGCTCCAAAGAGTTAAGAAACTCCACGGGGTAGCTCGTACAGTCTTCAGATGACATGACTGTGTCGATGGAGTTGTAGGTTGTTGCATCGCTGGTTACTTGGTCCAAGATAATTTTATTGATTTTCGCAACTGTTTCATTTCTTGGTAGTATAGTTCTTTCACATAGCCAATTTTCATCGTGGATGTTTTGTTGCAAATTTGGAAAAACTTGAGCAATAAGTGCGTATTCAGAATCCACAACATGACAAAATTGGTTAGTGAATAGAACCATACCTTCTTCGTCAGTTTCGATTCGACCTTCACCGATCTCGAGCAGTTTTTCAGCGTACGCCCCCGACTCTAGATCACTGAATAACTGGACACGCATGTTGGTGGTGAGGTGCAGCTTTTCAACTTTGGTCCATAAATATGAGGATTTCAGACATGCGTTAATTTCGTCTGCTGCAGTGCCTCGCTCGATGACAGGCAAAGTTTGCCTAAAGTCCCCAGCCAATAAAACAACCACACCACCCATTATTGTTTGCTTACTGTGTAAGTCTTGTAGACAACGATCAAGAGCTTCGATGGCGCGTTTGTGTGACATTGTGCACTCGTCCCACACGATTAGTTTGCACTGTTGCAACAGGAGGCCACGGGCGCTGCTCTTGCTGATATTACCCGATGGGGTTTCTTCGTTCACCAGATTAAGAGGTAATTTAAAGACTGAATGTGCCGTCCGTCCATCGCTTAGCAATGTTGCAGCAGTTCCAGAGGAAGCCACAGCTAATGCAACGTTATGACCGCTACGAATTTTTGCTAAAAGTAAATTAAGCAAGAAAGTTTTTCCTGTACCACCCGGGGCATCAAGGAAAAAAAGTCCGCCTTCACCATTCTCAACTCGTCCTACTATTTTGTGATAAATCTCTCTTTGATCAGGTAGCAAACGTGGCTCAGTTTCGCAAACGTGAGCGTCTAACTGGTTGGTATCATAGCTTAGCTCTTTTATCAACTTGTTCGACAGCTCTCCTCTACGCCGCGGTGAGGGTAGACCAAAATCGGACAATTTCTTTCCAGAAATAATTAATATTTTGTCCTCGATAAGCCCCAACGCCTCATTGAAACAGAGATTATCATTAACGTGATCCATTCTTTAAAATCTGTGCATGATATCCTCTGATAGCGCAGTTTTATACTTGTGCCAGAGTTGTAGAGGATTGGATAAACCGCAAGTGCATATCAATATGGCAAACAGCTCTCTTATTTGCGCCGGGGAGCGACATAGCACGGCCTCTTCTTAGGTGGTATCCCAGTGGTTATCATCTTCCAACAACCCCATCTTCTCACACACCTGCCGAAAAGTTGCAAGTTCTTGACCTTCAAATGTTTTTAAATCCGAGAAGTTGGTTGGACCCCTTATTACATTCAGCAGCATACGCAAGCAATAATATTCAAAATTGCTAACGTGCACAGTGTAAATGCGACCTAGAGCGTCTCCTGCCTTCACACCTGGCCAGCCATCGACAGGTGTTCCATGTAAACGACGTTTCCATTGCTTCCGTGCCACATTCCAAGTATAGTAGCGAGGCACGTCAATGTAAAGTAATGTTTTTGCAAACGTATCACTTTGGCACAACAGGAAAAATGCAGTTAGTGTAGTTTTAGGTGGTGCTTCTAATCTCTCTCTAAAATTATTTTCCGTAAAGTAAACCCTCTCGCCATTGGGTAAATGAATCGCGAGATGAGTGACGGTTGGGTGTCTCTCGTGCAGAGGCAGACCTAAGATCCGCCACGCTGCTTCGTTACTACTAACATATCGGCCGGTTCTAAAGGTCTGCACCTCATCTCTTGGGTCAATGTTAACATTCCCTTGCTGGCGGATATTAAAAATAGCCTGGTCGCTACCCTTATTAATATATTTACAAATATATTTTATCGCCTGTACCGTATTACAGAACTCTACATTTAAATGAGAATTACAATTTTTTGATAAGAGTGGAGAATATGGGACCACCCAGCTATTGTCCACCAATATTTCCTGTGTTCCTCTACGGGTTTTTATAATAGTCATGCGTCCACCATTCTCTGGTGCACTGCGCCTATACAAAGGATAATCTTTGTCATTGGTTTGAGTATCTTTTAAAAGCTTCCTCGGATATTTTTTGGTATATTTTCCTTCCTTCATGCATGGCGATGAAGAATTGAATGTACCACATGGCCCGTGAATCATATTCTTTGTCACTGTATCATAGAGCTTTTGATCGGTTTCTGGGTTTGGTATCTCAGCACATATGATTTTGTCAATTTGGTTCGGATGCAATTTTTCCTTTAACCACAGGAGTAAGTGCACATGAGGCAAACCTCGCTTTTGTCACTCGATCGAGTACATGAAGCATTGCATATCACCAAATATGTTACCTTTAGTAAGCAGAGCTACCAACTTTAGTACTTTTATTCTAAATACTCGAGCTGTTAAGTCATGTCTGTCCGTTGAATTTTGACCAGCCATAAGCTCTTTGGTGATTTCTGGCCAAGCGGGCTTGCAAGTCATTGTAATAAATAAATCAGGCCTCCCATAATTACGTACGTATGTGAACGCATCTTGTGTGTATTCTTGTAGGTATCTCGGGCTATTTACAAATGATGACGGGAGAATCACCATCTGACCAAAGTTATTTGTATCCAAATCCGCATCATTTCTTATTGCATCTTGCAAGTGAATATAATTTTCTGCGCGTAGTTTTTTTTTATTTAAAGAAATGAACCTTAAGCGCTCACTTTCCATCTTTACATACATGTCGACCAGAAACTGATGAAGTAGGAGCCTACACTTAAGCATCAAATTAAAATCGCTGCGACGGGCCATCAAGTGAAAGACATAAAAATCTTTGCAGGACACCTTTTTGCTTGGCATTGCTTGTTTGGTAATTGGATTTATCTGAGGAATATCAATGCTGTACCCCTCTTGTCCTTTTCAAAAAATTATTGGGTACTCGAGAGCGTCATAGAATCTATGTGTATCGGGAACCCTAGTAAGCATGCCATCGCGCGGCTGCACAACGATGTCCCGAGACATAGTTTGTTCGCTACTAACTATTACAGCAGCTATTTCATTTGTAGTAGAGGCATTGAATCATCTCTCATGTTGACCACGTGGTACACGGTCTGGGTGAATCACTACTTTGAAATGATCATCATTGATCATTCTGTCTCTAGCCGTTTTAAATTCATGCACCAAAATGTTGTGGTCGTGAAGTACTCATTGTAATTTTTTAACTATGTTTCTATCTACGCTTTGCACGCACTCAGTACGCCTGTTGATTTGTTCTTCTTCGTCACCTATGAAATAAACTTGTAAAAATTGTGGTTGCAAAATGGACGTAGGAATTAAAGAACCGATAGGGTGGTATACTTGTCCTTGTATTGTAAAGGTCGGGCAAAACCCTGGCATTGAGACAATTTGATCTGCTCCAAAAGACGTCATATGAAAGCACATGTTGTGTTTTCTTATATTATTTAGAAAATGGCGAGATTCATCAGTTTCATTAGAGAAAAGCTCTTTTAAAGGTTGAACTGGCTCGTCTATATAAGGAAGAGCTACTTTCCCGCCCAAACAACACATACCTGCTGCTTCCTCTTTCCACTTAAGTGCTCCACAATATTTGCAATCTATGGTCATTGCTTCTATTTTTATAAGCTTGTGAGTTTCATAATCAAGAGTCTCGTCATACTCAAATGCAGCTTTATTAAACAATATCCATGTATTTCTTGTAAATGTTTGACGTCGCTGTGCTGCCCTTTCAGCAACAGTGCGTCTGCGAGATTCGGCCATTTCATAAGTTTCAGTGGCTTTTTGGGACCATGTAAGTCGCTTGCTGCTGACGTCGAGCTTGGGACTCTTCTGGAGTTTCAGCAGCCAGTTGAGACGCCAGATACTCCGCATGCTGTTCACGTCGGGCTTGGGACTGTTTTTGAGTTTCAGCAGCCCATTGAGATGCCAAAAACTCCGCATTCCGTTCACGTCGGGCTTGGGATTGTTCTGGAGTCTCTGCAGCTCTATGTGCCGCACAACGCACCGCCTGCTCAAGCCTTCGTTGCTCGGCTTGTGGAGACGTCTCATCACGTCTAATTATTTTCATAGCTCGGGCTTTATTAGAGCTTTGCGAAATGTTAGACTTATGCTTTCGCGGCATTTTTATAAGTACTAATTACAAAATAGGTACTTAGTAAAGTTCAAACAAAATACTAAAACAATCTAATTAGTTATATTACGATCGCTGTACAGACGATATCAGTTGTATATGACTGGTCTATGAGGAGCAGCTGTGGTGCGGGTACCCATAGTAACCATTCCCAGTGCTCTGAGGGAGCTGAGAGCAGCCTGCTGGTGCTGTGGGTGACATGCTGCGCTGCACACACACAGGGCTGTGCTGCACACAGGAGGGGAGGACGCCATTTATGTAGCGCTGCTGCCGGTGCTGTCAGGCTGCAGTGTGTGCATCCTCCATGGAGCCGCGCTCAGGTTACTGCCCCTCCCTGTGTGTGTGTCACTTCCCCTCCGCCCAGGTGAGGCGCTCGGAACTTTCCCGGCTGCAGCAGCTGGTGCAGGTGAGCGCATGTTTTATTATACGGTGTTATGTGGAGGTACAATGGCGGCGGGGACCCCCTGTGTGAGGACAATGACGGCCCGGTGCCCCCGGGCAACCTGCAGGAGGAAGCCTCACACTCCCCCCGGGCTGTGGGCGCGGGCAGGCCGTGCTGGGACGTGTAGTTCCCTAGTAACCTGTTCCTGACATATGGGCTGTTTTCTGTGTTTTTTTTGTTTGTTTGGTTTTTTTTAAGTCTGAGAAAATGTCATAAATTATCCTTCTCCCTTCAGCTGTTTCCAGAGTGTAATGTATCAGGGTGAGCTCATGACTGACAGCTGCCAAAGTTTCTAGGAAATGTCAGTCCCTGGGGGTCGTGTGTGAACCCCCTGTGCCACACTTGTACCTGGCCACGGTATATGATCACCCCTGTATTCTGACTGTGGACAGGCGGCAACTGTGACCTCACTATACAATGATCCACTATGGGCAAATTATTGTATTATCAATCTCTTCTGACTGCTGTAAATCAGCCATTTAAATATCACCTGTGTATGTGTGTATATAAGAGAGCTCTCAGAGGCCAGATTTTTTTCCGACTTAATTGACATGTATCGTTATATTACAACCAAAATTACATAAAATCATTACAAATTGTAGCCTATATGTTATTCCAATGTATAATCTATATTACTGTAAAGTTTCATGCATATCCGTCCAGTAGTTTTTTCGTGAAAGAATAACAAACATACATACTCACAAACTTTCGCATTTATAATATTAGTAGGATTTATATGCATACAAAGCACAGTCAAGGCCAAAAGTTCCACATCACATCCGGGCTTTGTTACGATTTTCTGTCACTCTCTCCCTGCGGCATCTTCTCTTCTTCACTCTATAGCTCCTTCTCGGGGGCAAGGGTAATATCTCTGTACACAGTTAAATTAATAAAATATACAATTTCTTTTCTTCTCTTGAAATCTGGTCTCCCTTGGAATCGAACCCACAATGTTACTACTGATATATAGAAATGCATCTGTATATAACAGAGTATTTCATAGAATCATAGAAAGGTAGAGTTGGAAGGGAACTCCAGAGTCATCTGGTCCAACCCCCTGCTCAATGCAGGATTCACTGAATCATCTCAGACAGATGTCTGTCCAGCCTCTGTTTGAGGACTTCCTTTGAAGTGACAGCCTGTTCCACTCTTTGATCATCCTCACTGTCAAAAAGTTTTTTCTAATATCTAATTTGTATCTTCTCCCATTCAGTTTCATCCCATTGCTTCTAGTCTTTCTTTGTGCAAATGAGAATTAAGCTGATCCCTCTACAGTGTGACAGCCCTTGAGATATTTGTAGACAGCTAATAAGTCTTCTCTCAGTCTACTCTTTTGCAAGCTAAACATTCCCAAATACTCTAACCATTCCTCATTGGACATTGTTTGCAGACCGGTCACCATTCTGGTCGCTCTTCTCTGAACTTGCTTCAGTTTCTTCATATCTATTTTAAAATGTGATGCCCAGAACTGGAAACAGTATTCCAGATGAGGTCTGATCAAAGAGGAGTAGAGGGGGATAATTACTTCATGAGATCTAGACTGTTTGTTTGGTGCGGGCTCATGTGCCCCTAACCCCTGCAGGTGGAATCGCAATCTATCCGTGGCTGTTAACTAGTTAGATGCCGCTGTCAATCTCTGACAGCTGCATTTAATATGCGCAAACCAGATGCGCGACATTGGCCACTCATCAGTTCCTGTGTCACATGACCGCGGGTCGCCGATGGGTTGGCATTACAACCCGGAGTCTGCAGGAGACCCTTGCAGTTGTCATTGCCAGACTGCTATGAGCGCCGCCTAGCAGTCGGCGCTCAAAGCAAGTGAGCATTTCTGTTACACACAGGCGATCTTATCATCGCCTGTGTGTAGCAGAGGTGATTAGACAATCACAACTTTTAGTCTCCCATGGAGACTATTGAAGCATGTAAAAAATAAAAAAAGTTTTTAAAAAATCTTAAAAAAATGAAAAAAATATAAAAGTTTAAATGACCCCCCTTTTGCCCCATTCAAAATAAAACAATTAAAAGAAAATAAAATATACATATATTTGGTATAGCCACGTTCAGAATCGCCTACTCTATCAATTGCTACACTGCAATACAATGCAATAACGGGCGATCAAAACATCAGATCTACTCCAAAATGGTATCAATAAAAACATCAGCTCAGTGCACATAAAATAAGCCCTCACCCGGCCCCAAGTTCTGAAAAATAGGAACGCTACAGGTCTCTGAAAATGGCGCCTTTTTTTAACAAAGTTTGGATTTTTTTTCACCACCTAAATAAAAAAGACTCTATACAGGTTTGGCATCTACCAACTGATAATGACCTGGAGAATCATAATGGCAGGTCAGTTTTAGCATTTAGTGAACATGGTAAAAAAAAAACAAAAAAAAAACAACAACTGTGAATTGCACTTTTTTTACAATATCACCGCACCTGGAATTTTTCCCATTTTGAAGTACACAATATGGTAAAACCATTGGTGTTGTTCAAAAGTACAACTTGTCCTGCAAAAAATAAGCCCTTATATGGCCATATTGACTGAAAAATAAAAAAGTTATGGCTCTGGGAAGAACGGGAACAAAAAACGAAAATGCAAAAACGGAAAATGGCCAGGTCATGGAGGGGATTTAGGGCAACCTAGAGTTGTATTTGCCCTTTTTGCTGCTGCATCACACTATTGACTCATATTCAGTCTGTGACCTATTAGTATACTCGTCTTTTTCACATGTGCTGTTGCTTTGCCCTATTCCTCCCTTTCTGTATATGCTTTTTTCTTTTTTCTTGCCCGGATGTAGGACTTTACATTTCTCCCTGTTATAAAACATTCTGTTAGTTGCTGCCCAACTTTCCAGTTTGTTTAAATCTTTTTTAATGTTCTCTCTTCTCTAGTGTTAGCTATCCCTCCTAGTGTTGTATCATTGACAAATTTAATTCTACCCTAAATTCCTTTAACTAAATTATTGATAAAGATGTTGAACAACAAAGGGCCCAGGACAGAGTCTTGTGGTATCGCTTTTGAGACAGTCTTCCAACTAGATGTGCAACTATTTATGACCACTCTTTTGGTCCAATCACTAATCAGCTATGAATCCACCTAACAGCTGCCTTGTCCATTCCATAGTTGGTAATTTTTTCAATAAGAATGGTATGAGATATTTTGCCAAATGCTTTGCTGAAGTCAAGATATAGTATATCTACTGCATTTCCCTGATCCACCCAGTCAGTGTTTCTGTCATGGAAGGAAATTAATTTAGTATGACACGACTTTATAGTTATAAACCCATGCTGTCTCTGGTAAATCACTTTATTCTCATAAAGGTTACTTGCATACATTTTGTTTAATAATTTGTTCAAAGATCTTTCCTGGTATAGAAGTAAGGCTCACAGGCTGTAGTTCCCTGGGTCCACCTTATTTCCCTTTATCAAGATAGGGACGACATACAGGTGCTTCTCAGTAAATTAGAATATCATTAAAAAGTTAATTTATTTCAGTTCCTCAATGCAAAAAGTGAAACTCATATGTTATAAAGAGTCATTACAAACAGAATGAGCTATTTCAAGTGTTTATTTCTGTTAATGTTGATGTTTTTGGCTTACAGCCAATGAAAACACAAAAGTCATTATCTCAGTAAACTAGAATACTTTCTAACAACAGCTTGAAAAATTATTTTAAAATCCAAAATGTTGACCTTGTGAAATGTATGTTCAGTAAATGCAGTCAATACTTGCTCGGGGCTCCTTTTGCATCAGTTACTGCATCAATGCGTTGTGGCATAGAGGCGATCAGCTTGTGGCACTGCTGAGGTGATATGGAAGCACAGGATTTTGAAAATACCCCACAGATTCTCTATGGGGTTAAGGTCAGGAGAGTTTGCTGGCCAATCAAGCACAGTGATACTGTTGTTTTTAAGCCAGGTATTGGTACTTTTGGCAGTGTGGACAGGTGCCAAGTCTTGCTGAAGAATGAAATTTCTATCTCCAAAAAGCTTGTCGGCAAAGGGAAGCATGAAGTGCTCTAAAATTTCCTGGTAGACGGCGCCCTGACTTTGGTCTTGATAAAACACAGTAGACCTACACCAGCAGATTACATGGCTCCCCAAACCATCACCGATTGTGGAAACTTCACACTAGACCTCAAGCAGCTTGGATTGTGTGCCTCTCTACTCTTTCTCCAGACTCTGGACCCTTGATTTCCAAGTGAAATGCAAAATTTACTTTCATCTGAAAACAACACCTTGGACCACAGAGTAAGAGTCCCGGTCTTTTTTTCCTTGGCCCAGGTAAGACGCTTCTGGCGTTGTCTATTGGTCATCATGAGTGGCTTGACCCAAGGAAAGCGACACTTGTAGCCCATGTCCTAGATACATCTGTGTGTGGTGGCTCTTGAAGCAATGAATCCAGCAGCAGTCCACTCCTTGTGAATCTCCCCCAAAATTTTGAACGGCCTTTTCTTAACAATCCTTTCAAGACTGCGGTTATCCCGGTTGCTTGTGCACCTTTTTCTGCAACACTTTTTCCTTCCACTCAACTTTTCATTAATATGCTTAGATACAGTACTCTGTGAACAGCCAGCTTCTTTAGCAATGACTTTTTTGTGGCTTACCTTCCTAGTGGAGTGTGCCAATGACTGTCTTCTGGACATCTGTCAAGTCAGCAGTCTTCCCCAAAATTGTGGAACCTACTGAAACGGACTAAGGGACCTTTTTAAAAGCATAGGATGCCTTTGCAGGTGTTTTTTGTTAAATATTCAAATTTATTGAGATAATGACTTTTGTGTTTTCACTGGCTGTAAGCCATAATCATCAACATTAACAGAAATAAACACTTGAAATAGATCACTCTGTTTGTAATGACTCTATATAATATATGAGTTTCACTTTTTGTATTGAAGAACTGAAATAAATTAACTTTTGGATAATTTTCTAATTTATTGAGAAGCACCTGTACACTCTTCTCAATTCTTCTAAGACTTCTGTTCTCCAAGAGTTTTCAAAGATTCTGGAGAGTGGTTCAATAATTTCCTCTGCTATCTCCTTCAGTACCCTAGGATGTAATTCAACTGGACCTGGAGACTTGAATTCATTTATGTTAGCTAAGTATTCCCTCACTATCTTTGTGTTTATAGATAGTGTGGATTTTGCTATCCCTGCAATAGTACAGTGAAGATCAATTGATGTTGCATTTACTTTCTGAGAGAAAGCAGAAGCAAAATAGGAATTTAAAAGTTTGGTCTCCTCAGCATCATTTTTTACCACTTTTCATTCTGTAAAAATCCTATAGCTTCTTTGACTTTTCTTTTACTTTTGACATACCCCCAAATCATTTCTTGCTTTTGATATCTCCTGCAAACCTAAATTCATTATTTCTATGTGCTTATATTCTAGAGGGAAAATAAAAATCAGATTTTTCTTTCTACAACATTATTAAAATAAAAAATAATTACAAAAAATACTATTTTCTATTCTTGTGCCTTGGTCTCCCTGGTATTCGAACCCAAAACTTGTAGCATTGCAGCAAGTAACTAAAGAAATGAGGCAGTACTAGAGAATTTTGTATACTTGAAGCTTCATACAGGCTCTGAGCCCACAGGCAGATTATGTTAAATTATATATATAGATACATTGTATATATAAGTGTATTTATATGTACCTGTATGCTACAGGTAAAGAAAAAGTTAGATTTTTTTTTCCTATAAAATTACTAAAAAATAATGAAAAACAATTGTAATAAAAACATCTTTACTGCACTATTTAAAAAACAATAAACATCACAAATCTGCAAATAACATTAACATATTTGGTATCCCTGTGATCGTAATGAACAACACAACACAGAGATCAGATTATTTATGGTGATCGGTAAATGGTGTCAAATAAATGATGTGATTGATTTTTTGTTTTCCATTAAACCCATAAAAACTATGATAAAAATGTAACACTGAGATTGTGTTCTCATGTAGCGTAAATGCTGCATTTTTTCTGCATGTTTTCTGCAGGTGTCTGTACCACACAAAACAATAACAATTTTCTTTGATTATTGCATTTTTGCTGCATTTTTTAATGCCTTTTCACCTTTATTTGATGCTTATTTAGTGCAGATGAGAAGCAGCATTTTAATATGGTTTTCACAGTACAGAAAATCTTTGATTCTGCACTTAAAATTGCAACAGCATGTTTTTTACATATGTTTTTTCAGAGGCTCAACATAGAAGTCTATAGAGAAAAAATACACCAATACCACACAGTACAACAGCTGCTTTTGATGCACAGAGGGCAGAAACTTTCATAAAATCACATCTACTTTGTTTGGATATTTAGGCTGTGTTCACATGTAGCGTAAATGCTTACTTTTTTCTGCACAAAAATTCTGTGTTTAATAGTCCAAGAAAAGTGGATCAGATTTCATGAAAAATCTGACCACTGTGTGTCTAAAGATGCTGCTGAATTATGCGGTTTTGGTGCTTTTTTTTCTCTCTAGAAGCTTCTACAGTACGTGCAGCCTAAAATAACATATGTTGTAAAAAAAACATAATTATATTTTTAAGTACAGAATCAAATCTTTTCTGTACTATAAAAAACACATTACAAATGCTGCTCCACATCTGAACCAAAACGGCATCACACAAGGGGAAGAAAGCATAAAATTGTAGCTAGAATGCAATAATCACCATCCCCCTCTAATATTTTTTTCTGTACTGTTAGTTGTTCTGTTGCTGTATTCCTGTACTATTATTGGTTCTGATCACCTAGAGAGACTGCAGACTTTCATCTCAAACCTGGACAAGCCCTTTAATTATAAAATGAAGCACTGTAGCATGCCAATCCTAACGGAGTTTAATATACTCACTGTCAGGATTCAGCTCTGTTTGCTGATTCCAGCAGTCATCACATGGCCACTTCACTCATATGCATTTTCATACTTTTGGTCACGTGACAACTAACTTCTTTTTCTCTCAGTTTTCACTGAACATTGAGAGAATTAGCAAGAGCAGCTAGTAGAGATGAGTGAATTTGTTCAGAAAACATTCGCTAATCTCAAATTCAACATGAACATTGCACATTCAGATTCGTGTTCGTACCCCCGAGTGTTTTTACTCAAATTCGGCCAAAGTGCGGTAAATGATCGTGTTTCCACTAATGTTTTTTAGGACTTTGGCTAGGATAATGGTGCTGAATGATAAGCGGGGAGGACGTGCTTGATGAGGGGTGGGGGTGGGGAGAGGTCAGAAGATCAGTGGACTGTTATTCTTAATTTTTTTTTTCTTCCTTAACTTAATGTGTGGAGCTTTCGACAGCGAATCAGGGCACAGGAAACATCCACAACGTCCAGACACAAGGACTTGTGTCATTGGTTGCTGAAGTCACATATCCCTCTCCATATGAATAGCAGACATGATGTTTTGATGCCATTTTGTCAGTGTAACAGCGCAGAGAGGCTGCTCTTGCTGCTGCTACTAGATAGTAAGATAGTTAGCTAGGCAGTTGCTTGTCCATCAGCTAGTTTAGATAGATAGGAGTCTTTGTGGCTGTGAAATCAACCTTCCAGCAGATCAATCCTTTCTGCAAATAGTGTGGTCCAGAGACACCAGGCCACATTTCAGCATATAATTCTGTTGCGCTGCTAGTTTTGTGCTCCATGCAGGAGTGCACCTTTGAAACTCTAAATTCTTTCTGCTAACACTGGGGTCCTGAAACAAGGCCACATTTGGGCATAGAAAGATTTGGTGCTGGTAATTTTTTTGGCCAGGCAGGAGTTCACATTTGAAAATCTAATTTTTTTCTGCTACTACCGTGCTAGAGAGACCAGGCGACATTTCAGCTTTGATTTTTTTTGTGCTGATATTCTGCTCCATCCAATGGTCCACATTAGAAAATTTATTTTTTTTCTGCTACTAACCTGCTACAGAAACCAGTCCACATTTAAGCTTTTAATTCTTTTGTGCTGATATTCTGCTCCATCAAGGGGTTAACATTAGAAAATCGATTTTCTTTCTGCTATTACCGTGCTACAGAAACCAAGCCACATTTCAGCTTTTAATTCTTGTGTGCTAATATTCGGCTCATTCCATGGGTCCACATTAGAAAATCGAAATTTTAGTTGCTAATAGCGTGTTCCAGCCACACTATCTGAGCAAATAAATACTGATTGGTTATTTATTGTCAGGGGACTGACAGGTCTGGGCCTAGGTTTGTGAAACAGCTGGTTAAAAGAGAGGAAGAGTACCTCCAACATATGTGGAAAAAAAGCAAGGTTGTGGTGGAAGGGGGAATAGGCTTGGTGTTCAAGGTATTCGTGGAATAGGTGATAATGTTAGTGAAAGCTCTACTGAACACACACCATCACGTCCTATCCAAAGACAACTGACAACTTCTGTTACTGGACGGGCTACTCTTCTCCCTTTCTTTGGCAGCCGCACAGTGGTACGCCTTGTAGATAAGGGCCAGAAAGAGCATGTGCTGCAGTAGATAGTAAGTGCTGCATCAAGTGGCCTGTCCTCTTCCTCCACCTCAACATCACATACAGTATGAAATAGTGCTTCCTACTGGATTCCTGGATTGCCACTCTGTTGGATTCATGGTACAAGAGTAAATTTTGCCGGATGCTTCTCACCTTGAAAAGGGACGCGCACATGCTGCTGTATCAAAACACGCTTGTAGACAACCTTAAGAATGCTTTTCCCCAAGAAAGCAGTGAGGCAAACAGTGTGCATCGCAGTTGTAGACTTTCAACCCCGAGAACATTGAGTCGTCAATGCAAAAACATTAGCAGCAGCAGTGTAAGTGGCAGAAGCAATTTCTGTGAGTCATTTCTCACATTTTTTAGACCAGCCTGTGCACCAGCAAAACAGAGTAAAAAGTCTAACAACTGGTGAATGACTGCAGAAGATCGTGCAGGAGTATCTCAAGCTCAATCTGAATGCCATCAGGGAGGGTTTGGACCCTTTTACATTTTGGTCTTCAAAAATAGAAGAGTGGCCTGAGCTCACCAGTCACGAATTGGAGGTTTTGCCATGCCTGGCAGTCAGAATTTTCTCAGAACATGTCTTCAGCGCTACTGGTGGTGTCCTGACGGATAAGCAGACCTGGCTGTCCCCTGAAAGTGTAGACCACCTAACTTTCATCAACATGAACAAGTCATTGAACTCAAGGACTTTTGCACCCCAATTGCAGACTGCAGAATAGATGATGGTGTATTTTTTAGTGTGCTGCATTGATCTCACATTATTGCAGTCTGTGACATCTTTGTCGTGGCTTTGGTGCCTGCTGTTGCTACTGCTGCTGATGTTATCAATAATTTTTCAAAATGTGGAGACTCTTGGTCGGGACTCCATCTGGTGTATTTCCTGTAGTGGAAGGGGTATCAATGCCCCATTATACTATTTCTACTCTGGTTAAATTGATACCACTTTAGTGGTGTATGGCAATATTTTTTTAAAATGTAGAGACTCCAAGTTGGGTCTCTTTCATGTGTGTTGCCTGTAGCAGTATGGCTCCAAGACCAGCAGGCCTGCACTTACTTTCAGTCAACTACCTGTGTTACTATCCTTAAATTTTTCTACCAATAGTAGCTTATGAAACGGATGTTTGTGCGACCTGAATGTGGCTGAGCAGAAAAGCAGCTTGAGCTGTTGCATGAGGTATCAGTGCTCTTAATTTGAAATTAAATTCAAAGCTAAAAATGCTGGCCCAGACCCTGATATCTCATGCATGGCCCATGGCTGACTTCTCCTGTGCCATTATAAAATTTATACTGTGGGACAATTGATACCACTCTTCCTGGTGTCTGCCCCTAATTTGAGCTGTTTTGGCAGCTTTTTGGCCCCATTTGAAGGTGTTGTCTGTTAGGCGTTGGTCTGTTGCTGGATTCAAAATGGGTCCAGAACCTTCTGTGGTCTCCCATTTTGGTCCAGCCAGGGCTGATGCCGCTCAGCATTGTGATCAGCCCCAACGCCTAGCTGGTCAACGAGATGTACAGATTGTCACCCAGGTATTTGTGCCTATCAATGTTAAGCATAGGTTGCGGAGGGAGACTGGGCTTTTGGAGTCTAAGTCCAGGATTCGCCGCATTGAGCATGCCCGTGACCTGGCGGATCGTGATTGGTGTTTTGGCACCCACCTGACCCGGTGACCTGGCACCGCCTGATTGGTTCACGGGTGGCGTCACCAATGGTGCGTCGGTGGGCAGGGCTTAGTCTTTAAAAGGGCCGCCCACAAACATGGCGGCATGCTCTGATCTTTGAGCAAGTGATGCTGTTGTGTGGGCGACTGTGTTCCACGTAGTTTCCATAGTCAGGTGTAGTGGAAATAGGCAGGCTAGTGGAAATAGGCAGGGTGCTTCGTCTTGCAGTCTGGCTCTGCCAAAGGGGTCGCCTAACACCCCGAGCAGCCTGCAGACGTCCTATCCACGGCTATCACCTGTCAGCCACGTGGAGCAGTACCCCTCAGTCCGGTAGCACGCCGGCTGGAGGCACGTGTACCTGTCAGCGTAGTCACACATGCATCCTAGCGCCGCCAGTGTAGTCCCTGTGCAGTAACAGGGCTACAGATAGCTTCCCGGTCGCACATCTCCCGTGCTGTTAACGGATATAGAGCGAACTGCTATACCCGTTCCTGTGTGCAGTAACACAGAAGGGTTTATCATTTAAGTTGGTTGCTTTCCTTTTCACCCGGAAAGTGTTCAGCAGCAGTCCTCCAGGCTGCATCGCGGACCCTGGGGTCAGTTGCGATCCATTATAATAAAGTTGTCTGCAACCGCCCTCCTAATATTTGTCTATGCGTTTGTTTTTGTCTCCCATTGAATACAATGGGATTTGGATATGTTCGACGAGCCGTTTGACAGGTTGAGGAAAAAATCACAGCATGCTGTGTATGACTGTGTATATCGGACGAGACTCGCCAATGCAAGTCAATGGGAGAAAAAATGGACTATGCGCATGCCGTTCGATTTTTACACACACATCTCATAGTAAACACAGAATAGATAGATAGATAGATAATATAGATACAGTACAGACCAAAAGTTTGGACACACCTTCTCATTTAAAGATTTTTCTGTATTTTCATGACTATAAAATTTGTACATTCACACTGAAGGCATCAAAACTATGAATTAACACATGTGGAATTATATACTTAACAAAAAAGTGTGAAACAACTGAAAATGTCTTATATTCTAGGTTCTTCAAAGTAGCCACCTTTTGCTTTGATGACTGCTTTGCACACTCTTGGCATTCTCTTGATGAGCTTCAAGAGGTAGTCACCGGAAATGGTTTTCACATGACAGGTGTGCCCTGTCAGGTTTAATAAGTGGGATTTCTTGCCTTTATAAATGGGGTTGGGACCATCAGTTGTGTTGTGCAGAAGTCAGGTGGATACACAGCTGATAGTTCTACTGAATAGACTGTTAGAATTTGTATTATGGCAAGAAAAAAGCAGCTAAGTAAAGAAAAATGAGTGGCCATCATTACTTTAAGAAATGAAGGTCAGTCAGTGTGAAAAATTGGGAAAACTTTGAAAGTGTTCCCAAGTGCAGTTGTAAAAACCATCAAGCGCTACAAAGAAACTGGCTCACATGAGGACCGCCCCAGGAAAGGAAGACCAAGAGTCACCTCTGCTTCTGAGGATAAGTTTATCCGAGTCACCAGCCTCAGAAATCGCAGGTTAGCAGCAGCTCAGATTAGAGACCAGGTCAATGCCACACAGAGTTCTAGCAGCAGACACATTTCTACAACAACTGTTAAGAGACTTTTTGCAGCAGGCCTTCATGGTAAAATAGCTGCTAGGAAACCACTACTAAGGACAAGCAACAAGCAGAAGAGACTTGTTTGGGCTAAAGAACACAAGGAATGGACATTAGACCAGTGGAAATCTGTGCTTTGGTCTGATGAGTCCTTTGGTTCCAACCACCGTGTCTTTGTGCGACACAGAAAAGGTGAACGGATGGACTCTACATGCTTGGTTCCCACCGTGAACCATGGAGGAGGAGGTGTGATGGTGTGGGGGTGCTTTGCTGGTGACACTGTTGGGGATTTATTCAAAATTGAAGGCATACTGAACCAGCATGGCTACCACAACATCTTGCAGCGGCATGCTATTCCATCTGGTTTGCGTTTAGTTTGACCATCATTTATTTTTCAACAGGACAATGACCCCAAACACACCTCCAGGCTGTGTAAGGGCTATTTGACCAAGAAGGAGAGTGATGGGGTGCTACGCCAGATGACCTGGCCTCCACAGTCACCAGACCTGAACCCAATCAAGATGGTTTGGGGTGAGCTGGACCGCAGAGTGAAGGCAAAGGGGCCAACAAGTGCTAAGCATCTCTGGGAACTCCTTCAACATTGTTGGAAGACCATTTCCAGTGACTACCTCTTGCAGCTCATCAAGAGAATGCCAAGAGTGTGCAAACAGTCATCAAAGCAAAAGGTGGCTACTTTGAAGAACCTAGAATATAAGACATATTTTCAATTGTTTCACACTTTTTTGTTAAGTATATGACGCGCCCCCTGGGCCAGTGTTGTTAGGGATACCCGGAGCCGGATCAGATGGGGGTTGTAGTCTCCGAGTGGCTGTGACCCGGTCCGTGCCCAGGGTGTCAAGCTCAGAGTGTGGCAGTCTTTATGATGTTACTAGATGTTCTTTTGTGTCGACTACGCCACCCGTTGATTTGCGGTCAAAAGGCCGCCGCTGCAGCAGGGTCCGCTGAGGCTGGTGATGTGTGTGCAGCTTAGGTAGTATAACCCCCAACGGGAGGGGTATAGCCTCAGGGGGTCAGCTGTGGAGGATGGTGGTTGTGAAGGTGCAGCAAGGAGGCTCAGAGGCATAAAATGCAGTTCCAGGGTTTTACTTACTGGTGTTGCTCGGGTCACTGTGTACAGCAGTGACCACCCGAGCCGTGCTGCGTCCACCAGGTCCTGGACTCGGTCAACTCCCAGGCAACTCCGGAGTGTGGTCCTGAGCTCCTTTCTGTCTCTCCCTTCTTCTGGCCGTTCCCACCAGGGATCCACCTAAGTCCGGCTCCCTCGGGCCTCTTGTTGGTCAAGCCTCCTCTGGGCTCCCTGACCCTATTCTTGGTCTGCCTTCCGGGTGGATTTAGTGGGTGATCGTGGCAGATCCTGCCCACGACCTCCGGTTCCTGGCTAAGGTGTGCTGTAGCCTCTGCCAGCTTGGGATCCGGTACCCTGTTGCCGACCCTTCACCCTATTAGCTCTCTTATGGGCTCTTGGGGTCCCCTCTGCGCCTCTGGGTCTCTCTTCCTTCTCCTCTGCTCTGCTTCTCAGGCTCTCAGACAGACTGTCTGACTGGCTCACAG
The DNA here is from genome assembly GCF_046119375.1 of Phyllobates terribilis. NCBI lineage: Eukaryota > Metazoa > Chordata > Amphibia > Anura > Dendrobatidae > Phyllobates > Phyllobates terribilis. Next base: position 293,692,432 of record NW_027362769.1, read on the forward strand.
GCTCTGACTGACTGACTGACGTCTCACAGACTGACCCTGATCTAAGATGATGCCCACCTTAAATACTCCCTCTATGTGTGAGCTCAGGTGACCAGCACCCAATGAGCTCCTAACTTTACCCAGGCTGCTCCCCCTATCTGCCCCTACACTACTGGGATGTTCCACCCCCCTCCCACTCCAGCCAGGAACAGACTCTGTCGTACCTGCACATTTCTCTAGTGGGAGTACCATCGGTCTGTTCCCCGGAAATGGGATGTGTGTAGTGCATGCAGCCTACTAGCTCAGTTCCACACTCCATCCTTACCCGGGAGTGGAATATCACACCTCTGGGTTGAGGTGCAATACCCCTGTAGCAGCCGAATCCTCAGGGTGCTACATTCCCCCCTGGTAAATCACAGCACGTCCTCGGGCTGTAAAATATAAACATCCAAAACATACAATTTTTTTTTCATAAACATAAACATAGAAAACATCATATAGATATATCAACAATAAACTTTTCATATAAATAACATTTTTGTTTCTGGTTCCTCCGGTCACTGTGCAACTTGTGACCGGGTAAAGTGCGACAGTCTCTCTTGGAAGAAAACAGTTTCCTATAAAACCAGTAGGGGGCGCCTTAAAAAGCGCAACTATATACAAGGGGATATATGGCCGCTCTCAGTCCTCGGCCAGGTATTAGGAAAGGAATGACCGCTCTCAGTCCTCGGTCAGTGGGAATAGGGACACACGGGTTTCAGTTCAATTGGCTGGTCCCAACGGGGACTATATTTTAACTAGAACAGTTCTTATACCCTGACGGGTAACTATGTACAGTCTCTCTCTACCGTACTTCAACGACGGCGTCCTCCTGCTCTTTCTTTAGATTCTTCAGACCCGTCCGGGTCCTCTTGCTCCTCCTCACACCGCAGCTCCTCCTCCGTCAGGCGATGCACATGGAGGGCGTAGGGTCCTTTGGCACACTTGTGCCGGGTGAAGGTGACCTCGTCCCCTACATACAGGTCACGACCTCTGTGTCCCTCCGGCAGATGGCTTTCTACGTCTCTGCGAGTTACAAAGACGTCGCCGGGGGTCTGATGGTCTCTAATGAAGCCCCATCCGTGCTGCATGTTGAATTTTATCACAGTCCCGGTGGAAGGGGGACCATGTGCTGCACGGCGATTCCTCCTGGTCCGACTCTTCTGCTCTGCGCTCCTTATCAGCGCTTGCTGTTCTCGGACCCGCCTCTCTCTCCGCTCCCTCTCGAAGACCTCGAGCTGCTGCCGGCAGCACTCTGCACGCTCCGCTGCGGCCGCCCGAGTCTCCTGAGTGAACCCCATGAGGTCTTCTCCAGTGGGGTCCCACTCGAACTGTGCCTCCTCCAGCGGGGGCGAGGTCCTCTTTACAGGCTTCGGAGCCGGAATCAGGGGCTCGTCTAGGGGTCTCTCTTTCCGGAGTCGGGGATGGTGAAACTCCGGTGGCCATATAAAGGGCTGCCCATCCAGGCACGTATGCTGGGCAAATAGATTTTCACCCAGGTGCGGCACTCTAGATGTTGAGGGCGCGTTGATGGTAGTGGCGCCCGGGTCGACCAGGCCTTGCGACCAGGCTTGGGGCACCCTAAAGGCAAAGGGCACCGTAAGAACGGCGGCGCCCGTGGTTACTCGGCCCTGCGGCCAGGCCGGTGGCTCCGCGGAGGTAGGGGGCGCTGTTGGTATTGCGGCGCCCGGAGGTACTAGGCCTTGCGACCAGGCCGGTGGTATTTCCTGCTTGGCCACGCTCGAGGTCGAGGCGTGTGACGTCACAGGGGTCGCGGCCGCGGTTTCCGGTTGAGGCCTAGTCGGCGGCGGTGACGATGCAGCGACGGGCACGGCAGGGGGAACTTCGGGCTCTGCGACGGGGAGCTGGGGCAGGCACGCGGTTTCCCGGCTCGGGGTAGAGACGTCCCCTTTACCTGCCTCCGTCCATTCAGCTCCCTTCTCGGCGCCGTCTCCTGCCTTCATTCCTCCTGCGCCATCCTCAGAGGCGGTCTGTCTCCTCGTCTCGGGTGGCGTGCTCCGCTGACGGGTTTCGGTCTGCTGGGCCATCTCTCGGCTCCACTCCGCCAACGTCTCTCGCTGCACCCGGGCCATCCTCCGTGCGAGGCCCTCCAACGCGGTCTGTGCACACTCCCGGTCTCGGGGGAGCTGTGCTAGGATCTCCAGCAGGCCTTCTGGAGTGGCGACCTGCAACAGGCTCCTGACCACTGGGTCGATGCTGCCTGACTCTCCCTCCATCTCCGGGTAGGCTCTCTCTGGACTCTCTTCCAGACGTCTTGTCTCCGGGTGCGCTCTCTCCAAACTGCTCCAGGCGGCACCCATCTTTGTTCTCTTGTTCTGTCTCCGCCCACATTGAAGGTGGTCCCGGGGCAACTTTGTGATTGTCAGTTCCAGGGGCAGTTCTCTCACGCTGATGGACACTTCCAGCATCACTATCTCTGTTGGTGGGCGCGGTTTCCGCTTTTGGCGCCATTCTTCGACCTGGCCCACGATGGGAGGTGGCCTCTTGCCACCCTCTGGCACGCCCATAATGGCGTCCGCTCTTCCAAGGCGGGAAATCTTCGGAAATGGCGGGAATTGTCTCCCAGTGGCGGGAAACTCCATGGATGGCGGGAAAAAGCTGCAAATGGCGGACAACCGGCGGGAAACGACCTGTGATGGGGTCCGTTGGCGGGGACCCTCCGGAACCGGCGGGAGACTTCTTTTTAAGGTAACGGTGAACTTTTCTTCAGGCACGCAGTACCCGGTTGTTGCGGGCACGTTATCCTGCCGACTACGCCAAAGTTGACGCGCCCCCTGGGCCAGTGTTGTTAGGGATACCCGGAGCCGGATCAGATGGGGGTTGTAGTCTCCGAGTGGCTGTGACCCGGTCCGTGCCCAGGGTGTCAAGCTCAGAGTGTGGCAGTCTTTATGATGTTACTAGATGTTCTTTTGTGTCGACTACGCCACCCGTTGATTTGCGGTCAAAAGGCCGCCGCTGCAGCAGGGTCCGCTGAGGCTGGTGATGTGTGTGCAGCTTAGGTAGTATAACCCCCAACGGGAGGGGTATAGCCTCAGGGGGTCAGCTGTGGAGGATGGTGGTTGTGAAGGTGCAGCAAGGAGACTCAGAGGCATAAAATGCAGTTCCAGGGTTTTACTTACTGGTGTTGCTCAGGTCACTGTGTACAGCAGTGACCACCCGAGCCGTGCTGCGTCCACCAGGTCCTGGACTCGGTCAACTCCCAGGCAACTCCGGAGTGTGGTCCTGAGCTCCTTTCTGTCTCTCCCTTCTTCTGGCCGTTCCCACCAGGGATCCACCTAAGTCCGGCTCCCTCGGGCCTCTTGTTGGTCAAGCCTCCTCTGGGCTCCCTGACCCTATTCTTGGTCTGCCTTCCGGGTGGATTTAGTGGGTGATCGTGGCAGATCCTGCCCACGACCTCCGGTTCCTGGCTAAGGTGTGCTGTAGCCTCTGCCAGCTTGGGATCCGGTACCCTGTTGCCGACCCTTCACCCTATTAGCTCTCTTATGGGCTCTTGGGGTCCCCTCTGCGCCTCTGGGTCTCTCTTCCTTCTCCTCTGCTCTGCTTCTCAGGCTCTCAGACAGACTGTCTGACTGGCTCACAGGCTCTGACTGACTGACTGACGTCTCACAGACTGACCCTGATCTAAGATGATGCCCACCTTAAATACTCCCTCTATGTGTGAGCTCAGGTGACCAGCACCCAATGAGCTCCTAACTTTACCCAGGCTGCTCCCCCTATCTGCCCCTACACTACTGGGATGTTCCACCCCCCTCCCACTCCAGCCAGGAACAGACTCTGTCGTACCTGCACATTTCTCTAGTGGGAGTACCATCGGTCTGTTCCCCGGAAATGGGATGTGTGTAGTGCATGCAGCCTACTAGCTCAGTTCCACACTCCATCCTTACCCGGGAGTGGAATATCACACCTCTGGGTTGAGGTGCAATACCCCTGTAGCAGCCGAATCCTCAGGGTGCTACATTTATAATTCCACATGTGTTAATTCATAGTTTTGATGCCTTCAGTGTGAATGTACAATTTTCATAGTCATGAAAATACAGAAAAATCTTTAAATGAGAATGTGTGTCCAAACTTTTGGTCTGTACTGTATATAGAATAGATATTTCTAATATTTAGATAAAATTCTTAAGCATCAGGAAGCAAGCTAACATAATTTTGCGTTGTCGCGCAGGCCTCCCCATAATGCTCTGCAGCTATGACATCTGGTGGATTATCATACCTTGTAGAGTGGTGGTCAGTGCCTGGGCCATCACAGATCCGTGGTTCCCAGTGGAGTATAGTTTGTAAAACAGTGTAATTTGCTATTTCCAGAGTCACTGGGTAAGTCTCTGTCTTGTGTGGTGTGTAAACGCTTATGGTCAGCAGGGTTGTCTCTCTCTTTCACTCTCCTCTCCCATGATGTATTTTCCAAGCAATTGCAAGCTTTCCAGTATTGAGATTGGTGCAAATTGGAAGAAAAAGAGAGAATACAGACATTATAGCATGGGATTATAATAATAATAATAATAATAATAATAATAATCTTTGTTTATATAGCACCAACATATTCCACAGCGCTTTACAATTCAGAGGTTCATATACAACAGTCATAAGTAACACAGCTAAAGATAATACAATAATTAAAGCAAAAATAATGACGACCCTGCTCATAAGAGCTTACAATCTACAATGAGGTGGGGGTGGCACAAAGTACAGGGGCTTATTTACAAAGATGGTCCAGGCATCTTGAGGGATTGAGGGATAGATAAAGGCTGCATGAGCTCTTCACTAGCCAGTATTTGTAGTGCTTTTGGGAGTGGTGGAGTTTTATGGAGATCACAGCTGATTCTTTTTGTGAGGTAAAACATTTCCCTGCCTGTTTTTAAACAATGTTTTACTTCAAAGAAAGAATCAGCTGCGATCCCATGCTGTCCTGTCTGTATACTCTGTTACATCCCTCCCTGCCCAGGAGCTGTGGTATGATCAGACCATGTTCTTGAATGGTCAGACACAACCATTATACAGTAAGCAGCAGGGGCACATTTATAAGATTATTTCAGCACAGGAACATTTAATTTAATCACATCTAATTGTGGAAGATATTATTATTCCAATATCTATTGATTAAAATTAACTTTTGTTTGTGGGAAAACCCCTTTAAGTTTTCCTACTCTTGTTTTTCTTCATACACATAGTCATGGCCGAAAGTGTTGGCACCCTTGAAATTGTTCCAGAAAATGAAGTATTTCTCCCAGAAAATTATTGCAGTTACATTTGTTTTGTTATTCATACACAAAAATACTGAAAAAAAGGCAAATTGGACATAATTTCACAAAAACCAAAAAAACAAAATGGACCAGACAAAACTGTTGGAACCTTTCCAGAATTGTGGTTAATCAACTTTGTTTCAAACATGTGATATTTGTTGAAACTCACCTGTGACAACTGTCTGAGGTTTTGAGAGCCAAAATTGTTCAAAATTATCAACAATCTCAAGGTTACGAGCCCCTCTCCAGAGATATTGATGTTTCTTTGTCCATGGTGCGCAACATAATCAAGACGCTTACATCCCATGACACTGTAGCTAATCTCACTGGAAGTGGATAGCAGAGAAAAATTGATGAAAGGTTGCAACTAGTGTTGAGCCACCCCCGTAGTGTTCGAGTTCGGTTCGGTTCGTCGAACACCCTTGTGTTCACCGAACTGTTCGTCGAACACCTTCGAACACCGTTAAAACCAATGGCAGGCAAGCAAAAACACATAGAAACACATAGAAAACACCTTCAAAGGTGTCCAAAAGCTGACAAACTGCTCAGAAGACATAACTAACACATGGAAAAGTGACAAGTACATATAGTCATGCAAAAAGAAAAGAGGTGGAGGAGTAAAAGGAGGGGGAGACACAGATATAGACATGTCATGCCCTTCTAAAATCCAAAAAGTGAGAAGCCGACATGGCCAGTCCGTTCCTGCCCATGCCACCTCCGTGTCGCCGGGTTTGTGCCAGAGCCGCGGTGGACCCTGACGGCCAGCCCCCCCTCTCCCAATACTGGTGCCTGTCCGCTGGTGGGTCGAGCGAGCCCCCCTGTGGTGGAGGCAGGTCTAAGCTTTTTAATTTAAATTGTCTCTCTAATTTGAATGAATACACTTTAAATCCTTTTACAAGGATCTATTGGAGGGCAAATCTCATGCTAGTAGACGCGTAATTCCAGCTCCAGTAGCGTCCACTAAAGCTGCTGCAGTTAAAAAGCTTTTATAAGAATCGAGCTCGGCGGTCCACTGCAAGGCGTCCTACCGCCAGTCCCAGCCCCTATGCCTTGGGGTGCCTCCTGATGCTCTTCACTGAGAACCGGGGTCCCTTAGCATTTCCTTTGAAAAAATAAAGTGTCCGAACTACAGGTGGTGTAGCTTGCTTAACAGCTGGGATAATCCGCTGACTAGCAGACACTGCTACTAGGCACAAAGTATTTCCTGGGCTAGATGTAGTTAAAAATTTGTAATTAGATACTCTCGTTGGATGCTGAGAAAGCATTCCATAGAGTCTCCTGGCACGCCATATATTATTCTCTTAAAAAGCTTGGGGTAGGGGTCTAGGGACCCTTTTATAGCCCAAATCACGGCCCTGTATCGCAATACGTCACCTAGGCTGAAGATAAATGGAACTGTAACAGCACGAGGGCTCGGTTGCTACAGAAGTATTGCACCTCACGCAGAGGTGTGATATCTCACTCTCAGGTAAGGATGGAGTGTGGATCAGGACCCCGACACCTGCATGCATTACACCACATTGCCGTGGGGCAGGGCGACCAATATGCCCCTGAGATGGGCACGACAGTCCCTGTCCCTGGCTGGAGTGGGGGGAGGGAACACTGAGGAAGGGGAACCCTGTAGTGCAGGAGCAGGGAGGAAGCTGTTCCTGGGTGCATTGAGAAGGAAGTATAAAAGGTGGGCACTATCTTAGTTCAGTTCAGAGAAGTCTGAGCAGAAGTGACAGGGAGCAGGGGCTCTGCATGAGCTCTGCTCCGGAGGCGGGCCTAGTAACAGAGGCCCAGGCCTGGAAGAGGGAGAAGGAAGGAAGAGGAGCGGAGAAGGCTCCAGGAATGAGGAATGAAGGGATCCCAGGGGTGCGGACAGGCGATTCGCCACAGCACGCCCGAATCAACCTGCGTGGAGGGGTCAGGCCAAAGGGGGAGACCGGTCCCCGAAACTGGTGGAGGCGGGAAAGGAACCTCAGCTAGAAACCGGAGGCTGTGACATTTTATGTGGCGAAGCCCCTGGCTACACCCGCTAGGAAGGCACCACATAGGGTCAGGAGAACTGACGCCAAGTTTACCAAGAGGAGGCCCGAGGCAGCCGGACAGAAGCGTTGGTAAGAAAGGCCAGACAAAGGACACACAAAGGGGGTCCTGTGAAGCGCTCCAAAGTTATCTGGGAGTTGTCTGAGCCCCTCACCTGGTGAGCACAGTACGATGTGGGCAGCCGTAACCTGCAGAAGTGGTCTGGATAATAAGAACTGTGAGTAAAGGCCCTGAACTGCATCACTGACTCCGTGTCGTTACTGCTGCTGCCCTGCACCATCACCCTCATCCTCCGCATACACTGCCCTGAGGCTATACTCCTCCCGTGGGGAGTTATACTACCCTCTGCTGCACCCACAACACCAGTCTCAGCAGTCTGCCCTGCAGCGGCGGTTCATTCTGACCGCAATCCATGGGTGGCGTAGTCGGACATTTAAACATCAAAACCACATAAATAGTTCCGCCACTGGTTTGACCGCCCTGAGCCACGGAACCGGGTCGCCGCCACGGAGACTAAAACCACCAGCATCCACCAAAAAGGGTCTGGCTCCGAGTGTCCCAAGGCCCAGGGGGTGCATCAGAACATTTTCATCACCTTTCATAATCACCAATGGGACAAGGCAGGGATGTCCTCTGTCCCCTCTCTTATACATCCTAGTGACGGAGCACCTGCTCTCATCAATTCGCCATAACCCCAATATTAAGTGGATTGAGGTGGGAGGCACCGAGTAGAGGTGCTCTCTATTTGCTGATGATGTCCTAGTATATATCACTCAATCACATATATCCATCCCTGCTGTTATGGCTGAAATAGATCACTTTGTTACATGGTCAAATTTTAAAATCAATGCAGCGAAGTCTGAGGCCCTCGATGTCTCCTTCCCCAAATCCGTACAGGATTCCATCCAGTCCAACTTTCCCTTTGCCTTGCCCTCACAGGGTATCAAATACTTAGGAATTCCTATTCATAGAGACCTCTCCCGTCTATGTTATCTTAATTTTGGGCCCTTTATTGAACAACTCCATACAGACCATGGTTGGCAAGTTAGAACTGTAAGATTCACTACGTGAACCACGGGTGTTTTGTGGAAAAGCACATGTACACTGTGTTCCAAATTATTATGCAAAAAGTGTTTAGGAGTGACAAGGGAAGAATTTGTTTGTTTGTCAGTTAAACTCATTGATGGTGATGTGTGTCAGGGCTCTTTATATCACTGTAAGCAATTGCAGACACCTGTGCTAATTAGTTTGGCAGGTGTGTCCAATGAAAGGCAAGACAACTTAAGAAGGCTGTCCCACATTATTAAGCAGCCTACATTTTCTGCCAAAATGGGAAAGAAAAAGGATGTGTCGGCTTCTGAGAAGCAGCAAATTGTGGAGGGTTTAGGTCAAGGCATGACTACAATCAACATTGTGCGATGATCAGGATGAAGTGTCTTGGCAATCAAGAAGTATGTAGCTGATTCACAGTACACACGTGTGCGTGCTGATAAGGGCAAATTGAGGACTCTTTCCTACACCCAATTCCGTCATGTTAAAAGAGCAGCGGCAAAAAAGCCTTGTCATAGCAGCAGACAAGTTATTGAAGCTGCTGGTGCCTCCAACGTCCCCCAAAAAACAAGATGCAGGGTCCTTCAGAGGTTTGCAGCTGTGCGTAAGCCATCCTGTCGACCTCCTCTATCCACTGCACACAAGCAGAAACGGCTCCAGTGGGCCAAACAATACATGAAGACTGACTTCAAAACTGTTTTGCTCACGGATGAGTGCCGTGCAATGCTCGATGGTCCAGATGGATGGAGTTGAGGATGGCTGGTTGATGGACACCCCACGCAAACACGGCTACAGCGCCAACAAGGAGGACGTGGAGTAATGTTATGGGTTGGAATCATGGGGAGAGAGATTGTCGGCCCCTTTAGGATCCCTGAAGGGATAAAGATGAACTCCATAATGTATGTGGAGTTTCTCAAACAGCACTTCCTGCCATGGTTCAAGAAGAAGAACCGTGTATTCCACAGCAAGATCATTTTCATGCATGATAATGCACCGTCTCATGCTGCACATAACACATCTGCATCTCTGGCTGATATGGGCATAAAAGGGGACAAACCTATGATGTGACCCCCATGCTCCCCTGATATCTACCCTTTTCAGAATCTCTGGAGCATCATCAAAAGGAATGTCTATGATGGCGGGAGGCAGTTCACATCTAAGCAACAGCTCTGGGAGGGTATTCTGTCCTCATGCAAAACAATTGAAGCAGAAACCATCCAAAACCTGACAAATTCAATGGACGAGAGAGTTCAGAAGCTCCTTTCGAACAAGGGGTCCTATGTGCAAATGTAACATCACCTAGAATAAAGTTTTGAGTTGAAAACTGTTTGATTTCAGTTTCTAATAACCTGCTAATGCTTATAATTTCAAAGATGAACATTTTTTTGTTCTTTATTAAAATGAAAAGGTTGATCGAAGAGTGTGGGGGATCTAAGAGTGTGGCAACCCAGTAGTCAGGATTACTTCGAATTCTGACAATCTGAGAGTCATGTTGCAGGTAGTGCAACAAGAAGGCACTCATGTGTCTTGCGCATCTAGGAGCCCCAAAATTATTTTCCGGGCTAGATGCAGCTAAAAATTATTATTAATTTTAAATCTGGTGGAGCTTAGTATAGATGGCCTAATAGAATCAGTACTGCACACTGCTACAAAGCCCAAATTATTTTCCAGCCAAGATACAGATAAACATGATTAGTAATTTTAAATCTGGTGGAGCTTAGTATAGATGGCCTAATAGAATCAGTACTGCACACTGCTACAAAGCCCAAATTATTTTCCAGCCAAGATACAGATAAACATGATTTGTAATTTTAAATCTGATGGAGCTTAGTATAGATGGCCTAATAGAATCAGTACTGCACACTGCTACAAAGCCCAAATAATTTTCCAGCCAAGATACAGATAAACCAGGATGACAAAGGGGTAGAAAAGTCGTTTCAGATCCATGATTTGTTCATCTTTATGAACGTGAGTCTGTCTACATTATCAGTGGAGAGCCGCGTGCGCTTATCTGTCAGCACACCACCAGCAGTGCTGAACACACGTTCAGACAGAACGCTAGCTGCTGGGCATGACAAGATCTCCAAGGCATAAGTGGCGAGCTCCGGCCATTTATCCAGATTGGAAGCCAAAAAAGAGCAAGGGTCCAGTGACACAGTCATGGCTTCAATGTTTACTTGGAGATACTCCTGTACCATCGTCTCTAGGCGTTGGCTATGTGACAGACTTCTTGTCTCCTGTGGCCTTGCAAAGGATGGGCTAAAAAAGTGGTGAAATGATTCCGCAAAATTGATGTTACCAGCAGATACTGTGTTTCTGTTATGGTTTGAGTGCTGAACACTCGACGGTCCCACGGTTGGCAAGTTGCAACTGTGAGATTTACTACGTGCACCACTGGTGTTTTGTGGAAAAGCACATGTAAGATTCTGCAACAGTCTCTGCTGATACTCCTGCATGCGTGCATCTCTTTCTATGGCAGGAATAATTTCTGCAAATTTACTTTTGTACCGGGGATCTAACAGTGTGGCAACCCAGTAGTCAGGATTATTTCTAATTCTCACAATTGAGGGTCATGTTGCAGATAGTGCAGCAAGAAGGCACTCATGTGTGTTGCGCATCCAGGAGCACCAAGTCCCTGTTGTGTTGGTGGTGAGGTAACAATCATGCTTCCTTCCTCTGTCCTCTCCCCCCAACCTCGCACAACAGAAATGTGATCAAGGTCTCCCTCATCTGATGAGACTTCCATCAGTAAGTCCTCCACTCCTTCCTGGGCTCCTGCATCTTCCTCACTAGTTTGGCTGCTACCATGCGCCCTGGTAAAACCATCTCCCCCAACCTCACATGCCTGCCGCCTTGGTGCTGCCGACTGTCTGGACCTTGCAGATGTTAGCCCTTCCGCAAACAACTTCTCCTCCTCTACTTCCACCACCTCCTCTTGTGCCACCACCTGACTCCGAATTCTGTTTAACATGTGCTCCAGCATGTAAATCACCGGAATAGTCATGCTGATAATGGCATCGTCAGCACTAAACATCTTTGTCGCCATTTCAAAACTGTGCAGAAGGGTGCATAGGTCCCTGATCTGAGACCACACCTCCAGCCTGATTTGCCCCACCTCTGGATCTCGTTGGCCCAGGCTATACGTCAGAACGTATTGCACCAGGGCTTGTCCGTGCTGCCACAGTCGCTGCAACATGTGCAGAGTTGAATTCCACCTGGTAGGCACATCGCATTTTAGCCGGTGAAGTGTCAGGCGCAACGACTTCTGTAGAGATGTAAGTCACTGAGCTGCGGGATGCGAATGGCGGAAGTGAGCACACAGCGACTGTGCCCTCTGCAAAAGGCCATCTAGTCCGGGATAGTGGGCTAAAAATTGCTGGACAAACAGGTTCAGCACGTGAGCCATACAAGGCACGTGTGTGACATTGCCACGGCGAAGGGCCGCACCCACGTTTGCAGCATTGTCGCACACGGCCTTCCCTGGTTTCAGGTCCAGTGGAGACAACCATTCATGAAATTGGTTCTCCAGAGCTGACCACAACTCCTCAGCTGTGTGACTCACATTTCCCAGACATTTCAAAGTAAAAATCGCCTGATGACGTTGAGCCCTACTGCCAGCATAATAAGGAGGTGTGCAGGATCCCTTCTGCGCAGTTAGAAAGCTTGTGGCATGACCAGACAGGCTTTGGGTGCAGGTGTAGGACCGAGAGGAGGTTGAGGAGGCAGAAGCAGTGGAGGAACTTTGAGATAAAGAGGACTGACGCACAACTCGTGGGGACGGCAAGACTTGGACAGCAGCCCCTTGTCCTGCTGTCACCATAGTTACCCAGTGCCCAGTCAGCGACATGTAATGCCCATGTCCATGCCTACTCGTCCAAGTGTCTGTGGTGAAATGCACCCTGTCACACACAGAGTTTCTCAAAGAAGTGGTGATGTTGTGTGCAACATGCTGGTGGAGCGCAGGCACACCTTTCTTTGAGAATTAGTGCCGACTGGGCATCTGGTACTGGGGCACTGCGACGGACATAAGGTCTCAAAAATCCTCTGTGTCCACCAGGTTGAAAGGCAGCATTTCTGTAGCCAAGAGCTTGCAGATGGTGAAATTCAACCTCTTAGCTTTCTCATGGCTAGGAGGAAATGGTCTTTTACTTGTCCACATCTGAGGGACCGAGGGCTGGCTGTTGTGCTTAGACGGGGTTGATAAGGGTGTCCCCGGCAAACTGCCGGTCTGTGAGGAAGATGCAGGCGGACATGTTTGGTTGCCTTGATCCAAAGGTGGTGCTATCGATGTCGGACAGCACTCAACACCAGCTGGTGTTACCACCTCCAAAGAAAATGATGACCTGCCAATCACGCTGGCTGTTGCGGGTAAAGAGGTGGCAGGTCTGCGTCCCAAAACAGGTGTGACGGCTGTCCCCCCAGTCACAGAGGATGAAGAGGCCGCGGATGCACAAGATGTGGCAGACGGTAGTTGGCCCTGCCGGCTAGGCCGCATTGTAGCACAGTGAGCTTCCCACTGCAACTTATGCTTCATGTCCATGTGCCGGTTCATGCATGAAGTACTCAAACTATGTATTTTTTGGCCTCTACTTAGCTTTTGCTGACAAATAGTACAGATAACACGAGTTGGGTCATCTTTATCGATCTGAAAAAATGCCCAGGCTATGCAAGGCTTAGCACCCATGCAACCTGAAGAGCCACCACGACTTGTGGTCAGAGGCAGAGTTGTGTTTGAGGATGCAGTTGTTGATGTGCTTCCAGTACTACGTCTCTGTCCAGGAAGGCCCAACCTGACCTCGTCGTCACTAGCATCCTCCTCCACCTCCTCTGCTGACCTCATCTCTTGGCTGACTGTGGGTTGACAGTAAGTGGGATCTCCAACCTCATCATCATCACCCTGTGTGTTATCACAGCCTTCGTCCTCAGAGCCAACCTGTTCCTGCCCTGACAAACAACGAAAGTTGTCGCTCCAATCAGGTATTTGAGTCTCATCATCGTCTTCCTCATTGTCTCCACCAACAGGAGTTACAGTTTGGGAATGAGGTTCTACATTATGGTCAGAACCTTCTGCGTCTGGTCCTGGATCCGACTCATAAAGATTCTGGGCTTCAGTGCAGATCATTTCCTCATCTGGATTCACAGAAGCTCTGGAGCCGACCTCTGATTCCCAGGCTATAGTATGAGTAAACAGCTCTGCAGACTCAACCATCTGTTCTACCCCATACTCAGACGGGCAGCTGGAGATTTGGGAGCTGTGAGGAAGCAAGTGCGATTGGGGTGACACCTCTGAGGACTGGAGTATTGGTGATGTTGAAGTTGAGGTGGAGGAGAGCCCACTTAAGGGAGCACTTGATATCCGTTGAAGCACCTGCTGTTTTTGTGCCTCATCTGGAATTTGTAGCAATTGGCGTGGCCATAAGAAAGGGATCTTATCACATTGTCCGCTAAAAGAAGTAGACATTTTAATTTGGCTGGAAGATGGTCTTTCTACTGCAGATGTTACTGTTGCTTTAACACCTACCCCACGGACACAACCTTTTTTCCCCTTCCCAACACACCTATTCCCATTTCCACCAGCAGCAGGCCTTTTTCCACTCATTTTGGTGGTTAACTAATTCACAACTCTGGAGTTGTTAGCACAAAAAAACAATGGATGGGAACAGAGCAGAGCTGAGTGGCCAAGCTGTGGTATTAGGCCAAAAGTATTGGCTCGGTTAGATGCAGATAAAAATGATATTGAATTTGCAACCTGATGGAGGTCAGTATAGATGGACTAATAGAACAAGTCCCACACACTGCTAGAAGCCCAAATATTTTTTCAGAGCTAGATGCAGAAAAAAATTATATTCAATTTGCAACCTGATGGAGGTCAGTATAGATGGGCTAAAATAAATATTTTGGTGGACAGTTTCAAATATTTGGGGGTTTACCTGGATAGCAAGCTAGACTGGAAGTGCCACATGGAGAAGGTCTACAAGAAGGGGATGAGTAGATTGTACTTCCTAAGGAAGTTAAGATCTTTTAATGTGTGTGGCAAAATGCTTGAGGTGTTCTACCAATCCATTGTGGCTAGTGCCACCTTTGCGGCAATAATTTGCTGGGGTAACAGTGTGCGTGTTGCTGACGCCAACAAGCTCAACAAACTTATAAAGAAGGCTAGCGCGACGGTGGGCCTACAGCTTGGGACTTTTGAAGAGGTGGTAGAGGATAGGATTAAGAAGAAGTGCAGAGCTATAATGGGCAACAACACACACCCGCTTTATGAACTGTTTGCGAAACAGAAGAGCACATTCAGCAATTGCCTAATACAACTAAGGTGTAAAAAGGAAAAATACAGGAGATCGTTTGTTCCAACAGCTATGGGGGTGTTTAACTAATGTCTGAAAAGCAATGTCTAAAGCATTCCAAATGTTATGTTATCATATGTGTCATGTTCGAGATCTGTGTTCTGCTGCTGTGATACCGCAATTTCCTCCGGGATAAATAAAGTATATCTTATCTTATCTTATCTTATAGAACAAGTCCCACACACTGCTATAAGCTGAAATATTTTTTCAGAGCTAGATGCAGATAAAAAATATTTTTAATTTGCAACCTGATGGAGGTCAGTATAGATGGATTAATAGACCAAGTCCCACACACTGCTAGAAGCCCAAATATTTTTTCAGATCTAGATGCAGAAAAAAATTATATTGAATTTGCAACCTGATGGAGGTCAGTGTAGATGGACTAATAGACCAAGTCCTACACACTGCTAGAAGCCTAAATATTTTTTCAGAGCTAGATGCAGAAAAAAATTATACTGAATTTGCAACCTGATGGAGGTCAGTATAGATGTACTAATAGAACAAGTCCCACACACTGCTAGAAGCCCAAATATTTTTTCAGAGCTAGATGCAGAAAAAAATTATATTCAATTTGCAACCTGGTGGAGGTTAGTATAGATGGACCAATAGAATGATGCTATGCCCAAAAGGTTTTACTTCACTAGGTGCAGTAAAAAAATTGGTATTCTATACACAGGTGGTATAGCTTGCAACACAGATAGGCTACTCCACTGACTAACACACTCTGAAATAGGCCAAAAAGGATTTGCTTTGCTAAATTTAGCCAAATGCTGTGAAAAAACTTGCACAGCACTGGCACAGACCTGCCTGGCAAAAACTGATAGTAACTGATGTAACTTAGTCCTGAAAATGACTGCAATTACAATTAGTCTTTACTCCCAACCTATCTATTTAAGAGCACAGACCTGCCTGATAAAAGTCGTAGGAAATGCTGTAACCTAGTCCTTAAAAGGACTGCAATCACAACTCTTCCCTACTCCCAAGCTATCTGTAGATTTGTGCGAAAATTGGCTTGAAATTAACAAGGTATAGCGCACACAGCAACAGCGGTGCCGTCTAACACGCAGCTGCACCAGTGAGAAAATGGTGGCGACGGGGAAAATGGCTGGGTCTTATAGGCAAGGACATGTGACATACACTGCCAATGACACAGGCCCTTGTTTGTGTGAAAAAAAGCAGTTCGCTCCGTGTGTGCGCTGCTGATAGGCTGAAAGATTGCACCTCCCCACTGTAAATGTGGGAAAGAGAAAAAAAAATGGAGATCTTCATTATTCCTGCAGAGATCCATCCCCTGCCCCTCCCCCCGCCCCGCTGTACACTCAAACTGCGTATTAACATTAATTTTCAGCATTACTGAGAAAAAATCCAGTTATGATTTTGGTGCACGAACAGTTATCGAACATAACCTCGAACAGCCGAATTTTTTTCAAATCGTTCGTGTTCGCCGAACGGCTCGAACACCGCCCAAAACAGCTCGATTTTGAGATTGGCGAACAGTTCGATTCGAACACCGCTCATCTCTAGTTGCAATGCACGATAGTCTGGATGGTGAATAATCAGCCCAAATCATGTCTTAGAGAAAATCAAGCTGTCCTGCAGGCTCAGGACATATCAGAGTCAGCACAAACTAACCTTTCACATTCAAATGAAATGAAACAGTGTAGTAGGAGACCCAGGAGGACCCCACTGCTGACACAGAGAGATAAAAAAATTGGTCTGCTGTTTGCTAAAATGTACGTGAGTAAGCCAAAATCCTTTTGGGAAAGCACCTTGTGGACAGATGAGACCAAGAAAGAGATGTTAGTTAAAGCATATCATTCTAATGTTTACTGAAAATAGAATGAGGCTTACAAAAGAAAAGAACACAGTACCTACAGTCAAATATGATGCAGGTTCAAAGATGTTTTGGGGTTGTTTTTGCTGCCTCTTGCACTGGGTGCTTTGACTGCGTGCAAGGCATCATGAAATCTGAAGATTACTGAAGGATTTTGGGTCGTAATGTAGTACCCAGTGTCGCAAACTGGGTTTGCGTCCTATGATCTGGGTCTTCCAGCAGGACAATGACCCCAAACATACTTCAAGAAGCACCCAGAAATGGTTGGAAACAAAACCCTGGAGAGTTCTAAAGTGGCCAGCAATTAGTTTGGACCTAAATGCCATTAAACAATTTGCAAAAGAAGAGTGGTCCAAAATTCAGTTGAGAGGTGTAAGAAGCTTGTTGATGTGTATAGGAAGAAATTGATTTCAGTTTTTTATTTCAAAGTTGTGCAACCAAATATTAAGTTGAGGGTGCCAACATTTTTATCTGTCCTATTTTTGGGGTTTTGTGTGAAATTATGTCCAATTTGTCTTGGACATGTGTAATTGAAATTATTTTCTCAGAGAAATACTTCATTTTCCAGAACAATTTCAAGGGTGCCAACATTTTCAGCCATGACTGTAGATACACAGCCAAAATGGATAAAAGTGGATCTACATTTAAAGAGGAATAATGCCAAAACAAGAAGAGAAAAGCAAGAAAGTAATGATGTGCACACCTATATATAGGAAAATGTAGTTTATTTATATATCAGTACTCCAAAATTAAAAACAATTCAAATGCCAATAAACAAGGTCAAAATTGTGACATGTGTACTGATACAAAATATGGTGTGACAAGTAGGAAAAAAAATGCATAATAAATAAGTAAGATAAAGTGCAAGTGCAAGTAAATAATTATTTATATTATAACAATATATAGCCAGTGGCTGGATATACCAATATAGCTAATCAATGGTAGAAAAAACATTAGCAAAATAATAATATTTAGTATATGTCAGCGGACGATGTCAGAGGAGGAAGACCCCACACATATCACTGCTCAAGGCTGTTTCATCAGGGGAAAGAATTAAATGACAGAGGAATAAACTGACAGGCACTATAACTTGCGGGCGCCTGCGCACTAGAACACTGCAGAGACAAACGGGACTGGGAGGAAAAAAAAGTGCTCCTGATGATAGTGGTGATTTGTGGGAAGTGAGTGAGAAAAGTGCACATCACAGGGCCCTGTGATGTGCAGGGGAGGAGGGGAATATGCAAAATAAACTGATAGGTAGGGATTTCTGGGCTTCCTAACCAGAAAGGCGGGGATTTCTTGGCGTCCCCCCGGCGCCACGCATGTGAAAACAGATTTTATAAAAACACATTTCTTTGCAAGCAGACCTCTACTATGGGCCATACAGGTACAGTGGGGAAAAAAGTGGAGGGATCCGGCTGTCTTGGTGGCTTTGGATGCCGAGAAGGCATTTGACCGGGTTAACTGGTCGTTCACCTTCTCAGTGTTGGGTCGAATGGGTTTCGGGGGCTCAATACTATAGACCATTAAAGCCCTTTACTCCACACTCTCAAAAAGAGTTTATGTTAATGGCACCTTATATGAAGAATTTTTAATAACAAACGGAACAAGACTGGGATGCTCCCTGTCCCTCCTGGTGTTTGTGCTAACTATCGAAACTTTGGCACAGGCCATTATGCAAAATGAAAGAATAAAGGGGTGGAAATTTCTCGAAGTTCACATAGCATCTCATTATATGTTGATGACCTTAGCAGTGCCTGAGACTTCACTTGGGGAAGCCCTAGAGACAATCAAACATTTTGGAAACATGTCATACTATAATGTAAATGAAAACAGATTCTGCCATTAAAAAAGCCAGATTCTACCTTTAAACACCCCAGTTGAGGTTCTATTACATCTACAAAATAATGTTCCTCTTGATTGGCGTCAGGACAAAATTACATATTTAGGAACGTCAATAACCATATCTACATTAACCTTATATAGATCAAATTATCTTCCTTTATTACAGACTCTAGAATCCGACCAAAATTAAAAAGGCCAATACGAGGCTTCATGGGTGGGACGTGTTGCAGCTAGTGATGAGTGATTGTATTCGTTACTATTCGCACGAATAGTACGGTATTCGGGTTAATAGTTATTCAGCGAGTAATTGTGTACTCGCCTTGCTATACTGGGATGTCCTACTCTACAGTTTTGGCACCTCCTTTGCAGCCACTAAACATACTGGGCTTCTTAAACAATCACAGTAATGCCGAAGACATCTTGATATGTGGCATTACTGTGATTGGCTGGCCGCCAAGCGTTATAGGGTCTATTTAAGCCCTGCCGCCGCCATTTTGTGCACATTGCATCTGGAGCCTGCGTTCATAGGGAAAGATCACTGAGAAGCTAGGAAGAGTGTTTAGGCCTCTTGATCAAACAAAATCCCTTGTAAGGGCTGCCTGCAGTGTGTACTAGTTCTGTGTTTAAAGGAGCCACTCACTAGCTCCATAATACCACCAAAAAATAGCTCTTTTCAGAGCTGAAGACTCACCACAACGTCAGAGTACAGGGGAGAGCTTGTGTATTAGCTAGGGAGAAGATAAAGTATTCTTCCAGTGTCCATCTTAAAACAGCTCTTGTCAGAGGCAAAGCAATATTTTTCCTGCTCAGACAGAATTAGCATTGTGTGCTGCTTTTTTTTTTTAGCACTGGTCTATTTTTCTTGCTGTTTTAGGGGTCAGAGCCTGACTTCGGTCCATATTAATGTGCGTAAAAATCTTTGATTGCCCTGCACAAAGAAGTAGTCCAAACATTTCCTATTGTCAGTGTAAAAGGGAAGACCGGGGTGTAAGTACTGTCAGAACAAGGGATCCGGAACTGCCGGAGCCGTACCTCTGGTTGCAGGGGGAAGAGAGACTTCCAGCACAGGATTCATGTGACTGGGAAGCTGGGGGCGTGTCCAGAAGGAGAGCTGGGAGGTCAGGTGACCGGAGAACTTGTGGCATGGATAGAGAGAGGGAGAGATGAGGAGTTTTGCGCGGGAAAGCGAGAGCAGAGTCCCGATCAGGAGAGCAGTGTGAGAGGGTCCAGGCTCCTGGCTCCAGTACTGGGAGCAAGAGCCGAGTGCAGTGGACTGGAGGAGTCAAAGAAGACGGAGCATTGTTTGGGCAGGGAAGCCTGAAGAAATCAACACCAGCATCAACTGGTAACTGCCTTGTGGAGGAAAAGAGTCAGCTAAGTGTAAAAATTGTCGATTACAACCGGTTCGACTCTGCTAAATCTAGTTAAACTGTGATCTGTCAGTAAAGACTTTTACCTGCTACTTCCCTTGTTTTCCCCCATATTTTCCCCTGTTACTCCCTGCGTGGAGATTGACCCTGTTATTATAAACTTCCCCTGTTTATTAACCCGGTATTGGCTGTTCTGTGTTTCTGTGTCGCTGCATCTAAAGTACCGGTGTTACACCTTCTACAAACAAGCACCAGGCCATTTTAACCAATATTTTGTGGTGTCAGCCTACCTTCTGTCTGTATTAGTCTGCATAAGAAATCTTTGATTGCCCTGCACAAAGCAGTAGTCCAAACATTTCCTACTGCCTGTTACAAAGCAAGCACCAGGCTATTTTAACCACTATTTTGGAAGCCACAATCCCAAGGGCACCAATCATAAATAGTAGTTAGGCTTGAGTAGGAATACTGTCCTGGTTTGTCCATTGCACAGTGTGCATAGAGTTTCTAAAAATCAGTACTATGGGCTGAGTCATGGTTGATCCAGGAAGTAAACTGGTTCTTATGGGAATGGGGTGAGTGACGTTAACAGCAGTAGCATGAATCTGCATTTTTGGTGAATTTAGGTTGGCTTGCTCTCATCTGAAGGGATTATAAACTATGGAGATATCCAGTCCTTGTTGAATTTAATCAGAGTAAGTCTGTCTGCATTTTCCGTGGAGAGGCGTATGCACCTATCAGTGATGATTGCCCCAGCGGAATTGAAAACACACTCAGACACAACACTAGCAGCAGGGCAGGCAGCACCTCCAAGGCAAGTAAGGAGAGGTCAGGCCAAGTGTTCAGCTTAGACACCCAATAATCAAAGGGAACTGAAGCGTCAGAAAGGACGCACGTATGGTCACTAAAGTACCCCTTGACCATGCTGAGCAACTTATCCCTCCTTGGCATTGTTACAAGCACATATAACCTTTACTGTTGTGCTGGTCTATTGAAAATTGCCCAATTTGTGCACATTTTCCCCCCACCTCTGTTGGAGCTAGTGTTCTTGTCTCTACCGATTACCCCTTGGTATTGAAAAGAGCCTGTTACCTCTGTCTGAGGGTGATGTTTTCAGCAACTGCCCTCTGGAACAATTCAATTGTAAAACTCTTTGTTGACTCCAAAAGGAGAGAAGGAAATTTGTTGTGGAATATGTTGGCACTATATAAATAAAGATTATTATTGGTGTTGAGCGAGCATGCTCAACACTGCTCGGTACTCGCCCGAGCATCTCACTACTCGGGATGTTCGGCGAGCACCCAGCATTTCCGGGTTACTCGGGTGGGAGCGCGGGTCTCCGCCCTGCACGTTTGGCCCTCTTTACAGAGCCAATGAACATGCAGGGATTGCCAGCCAGTTACTGTAATGCGGAAGCCATGTTGTTTGTGGGCATTACAGTGATTGGCTGGCCGCAAAGCATCACCTCGAGTATTTAAAACCGGGCACCGCCATCTTGGACACCGTCGCTCCGGATCAGACAGTGTAGGGTCAGTGCTGCTGAACTAGGGAGAAATTTATCCTGTGAAATGGTTAGTGTAGGGTCTCTAAAGCCTGCCAAATCAAACAAACAGTCCTTCTCAGGACTAATATTCATCCCAGATATCAGGCAGGCAGGCAGGAAAGGCTGTATAGGAGACGCAGTGGTTATACCAGCAAATGCTGCATTACAGTCCTGTGTGCTCCAGCTGGTCAAATTGCTAGACTTATTCCCCAGTCTCAGGGGCCAGGAAAAATCCTTTTTTTTTCATCTAAATCCTATATTTTTTTTTTCCTCAGTCAGACTGTTCAAATAAGCGTCTTATTAACCTTTTGGAATCCCCCCCCCCCCCCGAAAAAAAAAATTGAGTGTGTCTGTGAAGGTTCAGACACCAATATATCTGTTTAAAAGAGTCTGGTGTAGGCCAGAAAAATATAACTGTGGTTTTGCAGTTCCACGGGTCAAATCTCTGTATTATCCTTTTTTGGCATTTTTTGCTGTAAAAAAGAACTATAATAGTGTCTCCCTGATTATTCAGACACAAATATATCTGTTTGAAAGGTTCTGGTGTAGGCCAGAAAAATATAACTGTGGTTTTGCAGTTCCACAGGTCAAATCTCTGTAGTATCCTTTTTTTGGCATTTTTTGCCGTAAAAAAAAAACTGTAATAGTGTCTCCCTGACTGGTCAGACACAAACATATCTGTTTAAAAGAGTCGGGTGTAGGCCAGAAAATTAGAACTGTGGTTTTGCAGTTCCACAGGTCAAATCTCTGTATTATCCTTTTTTTGGCATTTTTTGCCGTAAAAAAAACAGTATTAGCGTCTCCCTGATTGTTCAGACACAAATATATCTGCTTGAAAGATTCTGGTGTAGGCCAGAAAAGAAAAACTGTGGTTTTGCAGTTCCACAGGTCAAATCTCTGTAATATCCTTTTATTGGCATTTTTTGCCGTAAAAAATACAGTATTAGCATCTCCCTGATTGTTCAGACACAAATATATCTTCTTGAAAGATTATGGTGTAGGCCAGAAAAGTATAACTGTGGTTTTGCAGTTCCAAATGTCAAATCTCTGTACTATCCTTTTTTTGGCATTTTTTGCCGTAAAATAAAAACTGTAATAGTGTCTCCCTCACTAGTCAGATACAAATATATCTGTTTAAAAGAGTCTGGTGTAGGCCAGAAAAATATAACTGTGGTTTTGCAGTTCCACAGGTCAAATCTCTGTATTATCCTTTTTTTGGCATTTTTTGCCATAAAAAAACTGTAGTAGTGTCTCCCTGACAGGGCAGACACAAATATATCTGTTTAATAGAGTCTGGTGTAGTTCAGAAAAGTATAACTGTGGTTTTGCAGTTCAACGGGTCAAATCTCTGTATTATCTTATTTTTGGCATTTTTTGCCGTTAAAAAAAAACAGTAATAGTGTCTCCCTGACTGGTTAGACACAAATATATCTGTTTAAAAGAGTCTGGTGTAGGCCAGAAAAGAAAAACTGTGGTTTTGCAGTTCCACAGGTCAAATCTCTGTAATATCCTTTTTTTGCCGTAAAAAAAAACCTTAATAGTGTCTCCCTGACTGGTTAGACACAAATATATCTGTTTAAAAGAGTCTGGTGTAGGCCAGAAAAGTATAACTGTGGTTTTGCAGTTCCATGGGTCAAATCTCTGTATTATCCTATTTTTGGCATTTTTTGCTGTAAAAAAACAGTAATAGTGTCTCCCTGATTGTTCAGACCCAAATATATCTGCTTGAAAGATTCTGGTGTAGGCCAGAAAAGAATAACTGTGGTTTTGCAGTTCCACAGGTCAAATCTCTGTATTATCCTTTTTTTGCCGTAAAAAAAACTGTAATAGTGTTTCCCTGTCTGGTCAGACACAAATATATTTGTTTAAAAGAGTCTGGTGTAGGCCAGAAAAATATAACTGTGGTTTTGCAGTTCCACTGGTCAAATCTCAGTATTATCCTTTTTTTGGCATTTTTTACTGTAAAAAAAACTGTAATAGTGTCTCCCTGATTGTTCAGACACAAATATATCTGCTTGAAAGATTCTGGTGTAGGCCAGAAAGTATAACTGTGGTTTTGCAGTTCCGCAGGTCAAATCTCTGTATTATCATTTTTTGGCATTTTTTGACGTAAAATAAAAACTGTAGTAGTGTCTCCCTCACTCTTCAGATATAAATATATCTGTTTAAAAGAGTCTGGTGTAGGCCAGAAAAGTATAACTGTGGTTTTGCAGTTACACAGGTCAAATCTCTGCATTATCCTTATTTTGGCATTTTTTGCCGTAAAAAAAAACTGTAATAGTGTCTCCCTAACTGGTCAGACACAAAAATATATTTTTAAAAGAGTCTGGTGTACGCCAGAAAAATATAACTGTGGTTTTCCTCTTCCATGGTTCTAGACTTCTTTTTATTACCCTTTTTCCATTGATAGTGCGAGTGTAAGCTATTTTACTTCATTTAGAATGGGCAAGAAGCGTGGCAAGGGTCGTGGAACTGGACGTTCTGGTGATGGTGTGTGTAGAGGACGGGACCGTGGCCAAGGTGAAAATGTGCCACAACCAACAGCCACATCTTCTCGCTCCCAGTTCTTGACCGAATTATTAAGGAAGCACACAACAACAAGACCACTATTGCGAACTGATCAGTGTGAACAGGTTATTAATTGGATAGCAGATAATACTTCCAGTTACCTGGGCACCACCACCTCCGGTCTGTCTTCCATGCGATCAAGTTTTAATAGCCGTGAGTCTCGACCGCATACTCCTCCTCACCTTGATTCTCCTTCCTCTCACCATGCCGATTGTCGTCATACAGCAACTGATCCCACACTTGGACACTCTGAAGAGCTGTTCACTGGTCCATTTCCATATTTGTGCCCCTCGCCTGCTCCGCTTGAAGTGGTGGAAGAGGAGATCCC
This sequence comes from Phyllobates terribilis, assembly GCF_046119375.1. NCBI lineage: Eukaryota > Metazoa > Chordata > Amphibia > Anura > Dendrobatidae > Phyllobates > Phyllobates terribilis. Next base: position 293,716,627 of record NW_027362769.1, read on the forward strand.
ATGTAGCAATGCCCAAATATTTGAACAGCCACTGCCACAGGAAGTCGACGCTGGCAATTTGTCACAAGAGGTGGACGATGACGAGACACAATTGCCACGAAGTGAGGAGGGGGATCGTGGTGCGCAAGTAGAAGAGGAGGAGGGGAGGATGATCTAGTCACTGACCCAACGTGGCAGGATGACACGCAGAGCGAGGCCAGCAGCACAGAGGGGGAGGGAGGCAGAGTATCCCAACAGGCAGGAAGAAGCAGTGTGGTGGCCGCAGACAGAAGGCGGGCAACTATTCCCCGTAACACCAACACGAGGGACGTTGCCAGTATAACCGGTAGGTCTTCCAGAGTCTGGAATTTTTTTAAAGACTCTGCTGATAACTCCAAAAAGGCAATTTGTACCACCTGCCATGCCAGCATCCGCAGGGGTGACAAAACTACCACCCTGACCACTACCAGCATGATCAGGCACATGGCAGCAAAGCACCCGACTTTGTGATGTGAACCCCAGAGTCCACGACCAGTGTCAGTGGGTGTCAATACTGCTTCTTCCGCTGTTGTGTGTGTAATAGAACCCCCTGTTGTGCGTGCAAGGCAATCCCCTGTCCATACTGCATGCAAAGATGCCCCCTCCTCTCAGTCTTCACTTGTTATGGCAGTTTCTCAAGAAACAGCATCAACATCCATGTCCCACCGCAGCATTCAATTGTCCATATCCCAGACCTTTGAATGAAAGCGCAGATTCTCAGCGAACGCCCCACAGGCCACAGTCCTAAATTCGCACATTTCACGACTGCTTTCATTGGAAATGCTGCCTTTTAGGCTGGTGGAGACTGAATCCTTCCGCAACCTTTTGGCGGTGACCGTCGCTCGATACTCGATCCCCAGCCGACGCTATTTTGCCCGGTGTGCCATCCCCGCACTACACAAGCAAGTGTCCCAAAACATTTGCCGTGCCCTAAACAAAGCAGTTACTGGGAGAGTCCACCTGACAACGGACACGTGGACAAGTGCTCGTGGCCAGGGACAGTACATCTCCCTGATGGCTCACTGGGTAAACATAGTGGAAGCCGGGACCCAGTCGGACCTTGGGACGGAGCACATCCTCCCCACACCGAGGATTGCGGGCCCAATGTCAGTCAGAGTTGCCCCCACAGTGTACAGTTCCTGAGCATCATCCTCCTCCTCCTCATGTTCAGCCTCCATCTCAGATATCACCACATCAGTTACAAGCTGGAAGCACTGCAGTACTGCCTCAGCCAAGTGACAACAGGCTGTGCTGAAACTCATAAGCTTAGGTGATAAACCTCACACTGCTTGTGAGTTGTGGACAGCTGTGAAAGAGCAGGCAGATCTGTGGCTGAGACCGCTGAACCTACATCCAGACATGGTCGTGTGTGACAATGGCCGTAACCTGGTGGCGGCTTTGAGGCGAGGCGAGATCACACATATACCATGCCTGGCTCATGTGCTTAACCTCGTGGTTCAGTGGTTTCTTAAATTGTACCCCGAGTTGCCAGATCTGCTCGTGAAAGTACGCCACCTGTCAGCTCATTTTCGGAAGTCGGCTATAGCTACCGCCGCCCTTGCTGTGTTGCAGCAGCTTTTGCTGCTTCCGGCACACCGATTGGTGTGTGATGTTCCAACACGTTGAAACTCTACCCTCCACATGTTGCAAAGGATTTGTGAGCAGAAGAGAGCAGTTGTGGGGTATCAGCTGCAACAAGGCCGTCGATATTCAGGTCAGACTCCACACATAAGACCTCAGGAGTGGACCTGGATATCTGACATATGTACCATCCTGACAAACTTTGAGGAGTCTACCCAGATGGTGAGTGGCGATGAAGCCATCATTAGCATCAGCATCCCACTTGTCCGTCTTTTGCAACGCTCTCTGCAGAGAATTAAAGAGGAGGCATTGCAGCCAGAGTATGAAGAGATGGATCAAGAAGCCGTAGCATGCGATTACACACAGCCCAGCCTCATCTCATCCCAACGTGCATTGGGGGACAATGAGGGAGAGGAGGAGGAGGAGGAAGAACAGGAGCTAGTATCATGTGCTGTAGACGGTAGTACCTGTACAACTGTCATACAGTCGGTTCAGCGTGGGGGGCCTGGGGACAGGGGGGAGGAGGAGGAGGAGGAGGAGGAGGAAGAGGAGAGCCTGGTCAGTCGTCATCTTGGTGAGGACACGGAAGTCTTGCCCGTTACCAGTCTGACACGCATGACTGACTTTATGTTACTCTGCCTTAACCGTGATCATCGCGTTGTCAAAATGTTGGGTGACAGACATTACTGGTTGGTGACTAGTGTTGAGCCACCCCCGTAGTGTTCGAGTTCGGTTCGGTTCGTCGAACACCCGTGTGTTCGCCGAACAGTTCGTCGAACTGTTCGTCGAACACCTTCGAACACCGTTAAAACCAATGGCAGGCAAACAAAAACACATAGAAACACATAGAAAACACCTTCAAAGGTGTCCAAAAGCTGACAAACTGCTCAGAAGACACAACTAACACATGGAAAAGTGACAAGGACATATAGTCACGCGAAAAGAAAAGAGGTGGAGGAGTAAAAGGAGGGGGAGACACAGATATAGGCATGTCATGCCCTTCTAAAATCCAAAAAGTGAGAAGCCGAGATGGCCAGTCCGCTCCTGCCCGTGCCACCTCCGTGTCGCCGGGTTTGTGCCAGAGCCGCGGTGAACCCTGACGGCCAGCCCCCCTCTCCCAATACTGGTGCCTGTCCGCTAGTGGGTCGAGAGAGCCCCCCTGTGGTGGAGGCAGCTCTAAGCTTTTTAATTTAAATTGTCCCTCTAATTTGAATGAATACACTTTAAATCCATTTACAAGGATCTATTGGAGGGCAAGTCTCATGCCAGCAGCCGCGTAATTCCAGATCCAGTAGCGTCCACTAAAGCTGCTGCAGTTAAAAAGCTTTTATAAGGATCGAGCTCGGCTGTCCACCGCAAGGCATCCTAGTGCCAGTCCCAGCCCCTATGCCTTGGGGTGCCTCCTGATGCTCTTCACTAAGTATCCCGTGGTCCCGAAGCATTTCCTTTGAAAAAATTAAGTGTCCAAACTACAGGTGGTGTAGCTTGCTTAACAGCCGGGATAATCCGCTGACTAGCAGACACTGCTACTAGGCACAAAGTATTTCCTGGGCTAGATGCAGTTAAAAATTTGTAAGTAGATACTCTCGTTGGATGCTGAGAAAGCATTCCATAGAGTCTCCTGGCACGCCATATATGATTCTCTTAAAAAGCTTGGGGTAGGGGTCTAGGGGACCCTTTTATAGCCAAAATCACGGCCCTGTATCACAATACGTCACCTAGGCTGAAGATAAATGGAACTGTAGCACCGAGGGCTCGGTTGCTACAGACGTATTGCACCTCACCCAGAGGTGTGATATCTCACTCTCAGATAAGGATGGAGTGTGGATCAGGACCCGACACCTGCATGCATTACACCACATTGCCGTGGGGCAGGGCGACCAATATGCCCCTGAGATGGGCACGACAGTCCCTGTCCCTGGCTGGAGTGGGGGGAGGGAACACTGAGGAAGGGGAACCCTGCAGTGCAGGAGCAGGGAGGAAGCAGTTCCTGGGTGCATTGAGAAGGGAGTATAAAAGGTGGGCACCATCTTAGTTCAGTGCAGAGAAGTCTGAGCAGAAGTGGCAGGGAGCAGGGGCTCTGCATGAGCTCTGCTCCGGAGGCGGGCCTAGTAACAGAGGCCCAGGCCTGCAAGAGGGAGAAGGAAGGAAGAGGAGCGGAGAAGGCTCCAGGAACGAGGAATGAAGGGATCCCAGGGGTGCGGACGGGCGAGTCGCCACCGCACGCCCGAATCCACCTGCGTGGAGGGGTCAGGCCAAAGGGGGAGACCGGTCCCCGAACTAGTGGAGGCAGGAAACGACCCTCAGCTAGAAACCGGAGGCTCTGACATTTTATGTGGCGCAGCACCTTGCTCCACCCGCTAGGAAGGCACCACATAGGGTCAGGGAAACTGGCGCCAAGTTTACCAAGAGGAGGCCCGAGGCAGCCGGACAGAAGTGTTGGTAAGAAAGGCCAGACAAAGGACACACAAAGGGGGTCCTGTGAAGCGCTCCAAAGTTATCTGGGAGTTGTCTGAGCCCCTCACCTGGTGAGCACAGTACGACGTGGGCAGCCGTTACCTGCAGACGTGGTCTGGATAATAAGAACTGTGAGTAAACGCCCTGAACTGCATCACTGACTCCGTGTCGTTACTGCTGCTGCCCTGCACCATCACCCCCATCCTCCGCATACACTGCCCTGAGGCTATACTCCTCCCGTGGGGAGTTATGCTACGCTCTGCTGCACCCACAACACCAGCTTTAGCGGTCTGCCCTGTAGCGGCGGTTCACTCTGACCGCAATCCACGGGTGGCGTAGTCGGACATTTAAACATCAAAACCACATAAATAGTTCCGCCACTGGTTTGACCGCCCTGAGCCACGGAACCGGATCGCCGCCACGAAGACTACAACCACCAGCATCCACCAAAAAGGGTCCGGCTCCGGGTGTCCCAAGGCCCAGGGGGTGCGTCAGAACATTTTCATCACCTTTCACAATCACCAATGGGACAAGGCAGGGATGTCCTCTGTCCCCTCTCTTATACATCCTAGTGACGGAGCACCTGCTCTCATCAATTCGCCATAACCCCAATATTAGGTGGATTGAGGTGGGAGGCACCGAGTACAAGTGCTCTCTATTTGCTGATGATGTCCTAGTATATATCACTCAATCACATATATCCATCCCTGCTGTTATGGCTGAAATAGATCACTTTGTTACATGGTAAAATTTTAAAATCAATGCAGCGAAGTCTGAGGCCCTCGATGTCTCCCTCCCTAAATCCATATAGGATTCCATCCAGTCCAACTTTCCCTTTGCCTGGCCCTCACAGGGTATCAAATACTTAGGAATTCCTATTCATAGAGACCTCTCCCATCTATGTTATCTTAATTTTGGGCCCTTTATTGAACAATTCCATACAGACCACGGTTGGCAAGTTAGAACTGTAAGATTCACTACGTGAACCACTGGTGTTTTGTGGAAAAGCACATGTACACCGCGTTCCAAATTATTATGCAAAAAGTGTTTAGGAGTGATAAGGGAAGAATTTGTTTGTCAGTTAAACTCATTGATGGTGATGTGTGTCAGGGCTCTTTATATCACTGTAAGCAATTGCAGACACCTGTGCTAATTAGTTTGGCAGGTGTGTCCAATGAAAGGCAAGACTACTTAAGAAGGCTCTCTCACATTATTAAGCAGCCTACATTTTCTGCCAAAATGGGAAAGAAAAAGGATGTGTCGGCTGCTGAGAAGCAACAAATTGTGGAGTGTTTAGGTCAAGGCATGACTACAATCAACATTGTGCGATGATCAGGATGAAGTGTCTTGGCAATCAAGAAGTATGTAGCTGATTCACAGTACACACGTGTGCGTGCTGATAAGGGCAAATTGAGGACTCTTTCCTACAGGCAATTACGTCAGGTTGAAACAGCAGCGGCAAAAAAGCCTTGTCATAGCAGCAGACAAGTTTTTGAAGCTGCTTGTGCCTCCAACGTCCCCCGAACAACAAGATGCAGGGTCCTTCAGAGGTTTGCAGCTGTGCATACGCCATCCTGTCGACCTCCTCTATCCACTTCACACAAGCAGAAACGGCTCCAGTGGGCCAAACATTACATGAAGACTGATTTCAAAACTGTTTTGTTCACGGATGAGTGCCGTGCAGCGCTCGATGGTCCAGATGAATGGAGTGGAGGATGGCTGGTTGATGGACACCCCACGCAAACACGGCTACAGCGCCAACAAGGAGGAGGTGGAGTAATGTTTTGGGCTGGAATCATGGGGAGAGAGATTGTCGGCCCCTTTAGGATCCCTGAAGGCGCTAAAGATGAACTCCATAATGTATGTGGATTTTCTCAAACAGCACTTCCTGCCATGGTTCAAGAAGAAGAACCGTGTATTTCACAGCAAGATCATTTTTCTGCATGATAATGCACCATCTCATGCTGCACATAAAACATCTGCATCTCTGGCTGATATGGGCATAAAAGGGGACAAACTTATGGTGTGACCCCCATGCTCCCCTGACCTCTACCCCATTCAGAACCTTTGGAGCATCATTAAAAGGAGTGTCTATGATGGCGGGAGGCAGTTCACATCTAAGCAACAGCTCTGGGAGGGTATTCTGTCCTCATGCAAAACAATTGAAGCAGAAACCATCCAAAACCTGACAAATTCAATGGACGAGAGAGTTCAGAAGCTCCTTTCGAACAAGGGGTCCTATGTGAAAATGTAACATCACCTAGAATAAAGTTTTGATTTGAAAACTGTTTGATTTCAGTTTCTAACAACCTGCTAATGCTTATAATTTCAAAAATGACCATTTTTTTGGTCTTTATTAAAATGAAAAGGTTGATCGAAAAGTTTGGGGGATCTAAGAGTGTGGCAACCCAGTAGTCATGATTACTTCGAATTCTGACAATATGAGGGTCATGCTGCAGGTAGTGCAGCAAGAAGGCACTTATGTGTCTTGCGCATCTCGGAGCCCCAAAATTATTTTCCGGGCTAGATGCAGCTAAAAATTATTTTTAATTTTAAATCTGGTGAAGCTTATTATAGATGGCATAATAGGATCAGTGCTGCACACTGCTACAAAGCCCAAATTATTTTCCAGTCAAGATACAGATAAACATGATTAGTAATTTGAAAGCTTAAAACGGTTGGTAGGGTGATTTTAACCAATCATCAAGCTTTTACTCTCCCCAGGATGACACAGGGGTAGAAAAGTCGTTTCGGATCCATGATTTGTTCATCTTTATGAACGTGAGTCTGTCTACATTATCAGTGGAGAGCCGCGTGCGCTTATCTGTCAGCACACCACCAGCAGCGCTGAACACACGTTCAGACAGAACGCTGGCTGCGGGGCATGACAAGATCTCCAAGGCGTAAGTGGCTAGCTCCGGCCATTTATCCAGATTGGAAGCCCAAAAAGAGCAAGGGTCCAGTGACACAGTCGTGGCTTCAATGTTTACTTGGAGATACTCCTGTACCATCGTCTCTAGGCGTTGACTATGTGTCAGACTTCTTGTCTCCTGTGGCCTTGCAAAGGATGGGCTAAAAAAGTGGTGAAATGATTCCGCAAAATTGATGTTACCAGCAGATACTGTGGTTCTGTTACGGTTTGAGTGCTGAACACTTGACGGTCCCACGGTTGGCAAGTTGGAACTGTGAGATTCACTACGTGCACCACTGGTATTTTGTGGAAAAGCACATGTAAGATTCTGCAACAGTCTCTGCTGATACTCCTGCATGCGTGCATCCCTTTCTATGGCAGGAATAATTTCTGCAAATTTACTTTTGTACCGGGGATCTAACAGTGTGGCAACCCAGTAGTCAGGATTATTTCTAATTCTCACAATTCGAGGGTCATGTTGCAGGTAGTGCAGCAAGAAGGCACTCATGTGTGTTGCGCATCCAGGAGCACCAAGTCCCTGTTGTGTTGGTGGCGAGGTAACAATCATGCTTCCTTCCTCTGTCCTCTCCCCCCAACCTCGCACAACAGAAATGTGATCAAGGTCTCCCTCATCTGATGAGTCTTCCATCAGTTCGTCCTCCACTTCTTCCTGGGCTCCTGCACCTTCCTCACTAGTTTGGCTGCTACCATGCGCCCTGGTTAAACCATCTCCCTCACCCTCACATGCCTGCCGCCTTGGTGCTGCCGACCGTCTGGACCTTGCAGATGTTAGCCCTTCCGCATACAACTCCTCCTCCTCTACTTCCTCCACCTCCTCTTGTGCCACCACCTGACTCCGAATTCTGTTTAACATGTGCTCCAGCATGTAAATCACCGGAATAGTCATGCTGATAATGGCATCGTCAGCACTAAACATCTTCGTCGCCATTTCAAAACTGTGCAGAAGGGTGCATAGGTCCCTGATCTGAGACCACTCCTCCAGCGTGATTTGCCCCACCTCTGAATCTCGTTGGCCCAGGCTATACGTCAGAACGTATTGCACCAGGGCTTGTCGGTGCTGCCACAGTCGCTGCAACATGTGCAGAGTTGAATTCCACCGGGTAGGCACATCGCATTTTAGCCGGTGAAGTGGCAGGCCCAACGACTTCTGTAGAGATGTAAGTCGCTGAGCTGCGGGATGCAAACGGCGGAAGTGAGCACACAGCGACCGTGCCCTCTGCAGAAGGCCATCTAGTCTGGGATAGTGGGCTAAAAATTGCTGGACAACCAGGTTCAACACGTGAGCCATACAAGGCACATGTGTGACATTGCCCCGGCGAAGGGCCGCACCCAGGTTTGCAGCATTGTCGCACACGGCCTTCCCTGGTTTCAGGTCCAGTGGAGACAATCATTCATGAAATTGGTTCTCCAGAGCTGACCACAACTCCTCAGCTGTGTGACTCACATTTCCCAGACATTTCAATGTAAAAACCGCCTGATGACGTTGAGCCCTACTGCCAGCATAGTAAGGAGGTGTGCAGGATCCCTTCTGCGCAGTTAGAAAGCTTGTGGCATGACCAGACAGGCTTTGGGTGCAGGTGGAAGACCGAGAGGAGGTTGAGAAGGCAGAAGCAGTGGAGGAAAAATGACATAAAGAGGATTGACGCACAACTCGTGGGGACTGCAAGACTTGGACAGCAGCCCCTTGTCCTGCTGTCACCATAGTTACCCAGTGCCCAGTCAGCGACATGTAACACCCCTGTCCATGCCTACTCGTCCAAGTGTCTGTGGTGAAATGCACCCTGTCACACACAGAGTTTCTCAAAGAAGCGGTGATGTTGTGTGCGACATGCTGGTGGAGCGCAGGCACACCTTTCTTTGAGAAGTAGTGCCGACTGGGCATCTGGTACTGGGGCACTGCGACGGACATAAGGTCTCGAAAATCCTCTGTGTTCACCAGGCGGAAAGGCAGCATTTCTGTAGCCAAGAGCTTGCAGATGGTGAAATTCAACCTCTTAGCTTTCTCATGGCTAGGAGGAAATGGTCTTTTACTTTTCCACATCTGAGGGACCGAGGGCTGGCTATTGTGCTTAGACGGGGTTGATAAGGGTGTCCCCGGCAAACTGCCGGTCTGTGAGGAAGATGCAGGCGGACATGTTAGGTTGCCTTGATCCAAAGGTGGTGCTATCGATGTCGGACAGCGCTCAAGACCAGCTGGTGTTACCACCTCCAAAGAAAATGATGACCTGCCAATCACGCTGGCTGTTGCGGGTAAAGAGGTGGCAGGTCTGCGCCCCAAAACAGGTGTGACTGCTGTCCCCCCAGTCACAGAGGATGAAGAGGCCGCGGATGCACAAGATATGGCAGACGGTGGTTGGCCCGGCCGGCTAGACCGCATTGTAGCACACTGAGCTTCCCACTGCAACTTATGCTTCATGTCCATGTGCCGGTTCATGCATGAAGTACTCAAACTATGTATTTTTTGGCCTCTACTTAGCTTTTGCTGACAAATGTTACAGATAACACGAGTTGGGTCATCTTTATCGATCTGAAAAAATGCCCAGGCTATGCAAGGCTTAGCACCCATGCGACCTGAAGAGCCACCACGACTTGTGGTGAGAGGCAGAGTTGTGTTTGAGGATACAGTTGTTGACGTGCTTCCAGTACTACGTCTCTGTCCAGGAAGGCGCAACCTGACCTCGTCGTCACTAGCATCTTCCTCCACCTCCTCTGCTGACCTCATCTCTTGGCTGACTGTGGGTTGACAGTAAGTGGGATCTCCGACCTCATCATCATCACCCTGTGCGTTATCACACCCGTCGTCCTCAGAGCCAACCTGTTCCTGCCCTGACAAAAAACTAAAGTTGTCGCTCCAATCAGGTATTTGAGTCTTATCATCGTCTTCCTCATTGTCTCCACCAACAGGAGTTACAGTTTGGGAATGAGGGTCTACATTATGGTCAGAACCTTCTGCGTCTGGTCCTGGATCCGACTCATAAAGATTCTGGGCATCAGTGCAGATCATTTCCTCGTCTGGATTCACAGAATCGCTGGAGTCGACCTCTGATTCCCAGGCTATAGTATGAGTAAACAGCTCTGCAGACTCAACCATCTGTTCTACCTCATACTCAGACGGGCAGCTGGAGATTTGGGAGCTGTGAGGAAGCAAGTGCGATTTGGGTGACACCTTTGAGGACTGGAGTATTTGTGATGTTGAAGTTGATGTGGAGGAGAGCCCACTTAAAGGAGCACTTGATATCCGTTGAAGCACCTGCTGTTTTTGTGCCTCATCTGGAATTTGTAGCGATTGGCGTGGCCGTAAGAAAGGGATCTTATCACATTGTCCGCTAAAAGAAGTAGACATTTTAGTTTGGCTGGAAGATGGTCTTTCTTCTGCACCTACCCCACGGACACAACCTTTTTTCCCCTTCCCAACACGCCTATTCCCCTTTCCACCAGCAGCAGGCCTTTTTCCACTCATTTTGGTGGTTAACTAATTCACAACTCTGGAGTTGTTTGCACAAAAAAACAATGGATGGTAACCGAGCAGAGCTGAGTGGCCAAACTGTGGTATTAGGCCAAAACTATTGGCTGGGTTAGATGCAGAAAAAAATTATTTTTAATTTGCAACCTGATGGAGGTCAGTATAGATGGACTAATAGACCAAGTCCCACACACTGCTAGAAGCCCAAATATTTTTTCAGAGCTAGATGCAGAAAAAAATTATTTTTAATTTGCAACCTGATGGAGGTCAGTATAGATGGACTATTAGACCAAGTCCCACACACCGCTAGAAGCCCAAATATTTTTTCAGAGCTAGATGCAGAAAATGTTTTTATTCAATTTGCAACCTGATGGAGGTCAGTATAGATGGACTAATAGACCAAGTCCCACACACTGCTAGAAGCCCAAATATTTTTTCAGAGCTAGATGCAGAAAAAAATTATTTTTAATTTGCAACCTGATGGAGGTCAGTATAGATGGACTAATAGACCAAGTCCCACACACCGCTAGAAGCCCAAATATTTTTTCAGAGCTAGATGCAGAAATTTTTTTTATTCAATTTGCAACCTGATGGAGGTCAGTATAGATGGACTAATAGACCAAGTCCCACACACTGCTAGAAGCCGAAATATTTTTTCAGAGCTAGATGCAGAAAAAAATTATTTTTAATTTTGCAACCTGATGGAGGTCAGTATAGATGGACTAATAGACCAAGTCCCACACACTGCTAGAAGCCCAAATATTTTTTCAGAGCTAGATGCAGAAAAAAAATATTTTTAATTTGCAACCTGATGGAGGTCAGTATAGATGGACTAATAGAACAAGTCCCACACGCTGCTAGAAGCCCAAATATTTTTTCAGAGATAAATAAAGAAAAAAATTATTTTTAATTTGCAACCTGATGGAGGTCAGTATAGATGGACTAATAGACCAAGTCCCACACACTGCTAGAAGCCCAAATATTTTTTCAGAGCTAGATGCAGAAAAAAATTATTTTTAATTTGCAACCTGATGGAGGTCAGTATAGATGCACTAATAGACCAAGTCCCACACACTGCTAGAAGCCCAAATATTTTTTCAGAGCTAGATGCAGAAAAAAATTATTTTTAATTTGCAACCTGATGGAGGTCAGTATAGATGGACTAATAGAACAAGTCCCACACGCTGCTAGAAGCCCAAATATTTTTTCAGAGATAAATGAAGAAAAAAATTATTTTTAATTTGCAACTTGATGGAGGTCAGTATAGATGGACTAATAGAACAAGTCCCACACGCTGCTAGAAGCCCAAATATTTTTTCAGAGATAAATGAAGAAAAAAATTATTTTTAATTTGCAACCTGATGGAGGTCAGTATAGATGGACTAATAGACCAAGTCCCACACACCGCTAGAAGCCCAAATATTTTTTCAGAGCTAGATGCAGAAAAAAATTATATTCAGTTTGCAACCTGATGGAGGTCAGTATAGATGGACTAATAGAATGATGCTATGCCCAAAAGATTTTACTTCACTAGGTGCAGTAAAAAAATTGGTATTCTATACACAGGTGGTATATCTTGCAACACAGATAGGCTACTCCACTGACTAACACACTCTGCAATAGGCCAAAAAGGATTAGCTTTGCTAGATTCAGCCAAATGCTGTGAAAAAAACTTGCACAGCACTGGCACAGACCTGCCTGGCAAAAACTGATAGGAACTGATGTAACCTAGTCCTGAAAAGGACTCCAATTACAATTAGTCTTTACTCCCACAATCTATCTATTTAAGAGCACAGACCTGCCTGATAAAAGTCGTAGGAAATGCTGTAACCTAGTCCTTAAAAGGACTGCAATCACAACAATTCCCTACTCCCAAGCTATCTGTATATTTGTGCGAAAATTGGCTTGAAATTAACAAGGTATAGCGCACACAGCAACAGCGGTGCCGTCTAACACGCAGCTGCAGCAGTGAGAAAATGGTGGCGACGGGGAAAATGGCTTGGTCTTATAGGGCAAGGACATGTGACATACACTGCCAATCACACATGCCCTTGCTTGTGTGAAAAAAAGCACTTCGCTCCGTGTGTGCGCTGCTGATAGGCTGACAGATTGCACCTCCCCACTGCAAATGCGGGAAAGAGAAAAAAAAATGGAGATCTTCATTGTTCCTGCAGAGATCCATCCCCTGCCCCTCCCCCCGCCCCGCTGTACACTCAAACTGCGTATTAACATTAATTTTCATCATTACTGAGAAAAAATCCAGTTATGATTTTGGTGCACGAACAGTTATTGAACATAACCTCGAACAGCCGAATTTTTCTCAAATTGTTCGTGTTCGCCGACCGGCTCGAACACCGCCCAAAACAGCTCGAATTTGAGATTGGCGAACAGTTCGAGTAGAACAACGCTCATCTCTATTGGTGACACTTTTAGACCCCCACTACAATGACAACTTTCACTCTCTTATTCCTGATTTGGAGAGGTCTGCAAAAATGTGGCAGTACCAGAAGGTCCTTGCTGCAGAACTGTTAAAAAAATTCCCATCTAAACATGCTAGCAGCAGAGGTCACAGTTCGTTGACCACCCAAAGCGTACAGGCGAGAGAGACGCAACTCCAATCCAGCAGAGGCAGGGGAACACTGTTAACATTCTGGGACAGTTTTCAGAGACCCGCCCAGCTTACAGGCCCTGAGGCGCGGGGTACTCTCACATGGAGTGGAAAGTTTCAAAAGATGGTGAGGGAGTATCTTGCCGACCGTACTAGCATCCTCCGTGATTCCTCTGTGCCTTTTAATTACTGGGTATCCAAGCTGGACACTTGGAATGAACACGCTCTGTATGCCTTGGAGGTCCTGGCCTGCCCTTCCGCTAGCGTGTTATCGGAGCGTGTTTTTAGTGCCGCTGGGGGAATTATAACTGATAAGCGCACTCGCCTGTCAACTGACAATGCTGACAAGTCCCCCAAATGACAGCAGAGTAACATAATGTCAAATCCACTGTGTTATTTCGGGGGGTGTATTCCCATGCACCGCTTCACACCCACACATGGGTATACGCTTCCTCATTTCGGCTGTATTTTGCTCTTCTCCTTATCCTCAGCCTCCACCACCACTATACCACCAGGGTGACCGTGGTCCGTGTTGCCAGCATTGCAAGTTCCTCCGTCTTAATTTTTGGCAGTCTTTGCTTGGAAGGCAAAGACAAAGACTATGGGAGACCCACTCCCCAATAATGGAAATAATGTTTTTAATATGCTGTACTGCATGGCTCTTGTAAGGGGCATTAAAATAGTCATGTTAAGCTACTGCGACCTCCACCACTCTTCCAAGGGGCATTAAAACCTTCTTGTTAAGCTACTGCAACCTCCACGTCTCTTCCAAAGGGAATTTAAACCGTCTTGTTAAGCTACTGCAACCTCCACGTCTCTTCCAAGGGGCATTAAAACTGTCTTGTTAAGCTACTGAGACCTCCACGTCTCTTTCAAGGGGCATAAAAAACGTCTTTTTAAGCTACTGCGACCTCCACCACCTCTCCAGGGGGCATTAAAACCGTCTTGTTAAGCTATTGTGACCTCCACCACTTCTCCAAGGGACATTAAACCATCTTGTTAAGCTACTGCTATTAGAACCCTCCTGTTAGTTTTTGCTATCTTGTGTTTTGCTGTCACGTGACCAGCTGCCTATATATTCCAGCTCCACCCTTCTGGCTTTGCTGGACTTCAGTGTTTTTTGCCAGTCTCTCTAGCCTGGTGCTTCGGTGCCTATCTCTGTCTAGTTTGCTTGGTCTTCTGGGACCTCTAGTACTTTTTGTCAGTTTGTCTTTTTGCTCTGCAACAACTTCTGTTAGGAGGTGTCCCATTTTTGTCCCAGTCCTTAGTTCTTTTAGGGACCCCTCCCTTTATTCTATAGGTCTCCGTTCAGACTAGCCGAGGACGAAGGCGGGTCTGTTCACAAGGAACAGGCTGCCCGCTAAATCGTAGGGATTCAGCTTAGTCTTACTGTAGGGACAGCTTTTCCCATTCTTTCCTTAGTTTATGTTGCAGATCATAACAACTGCGACCTCCACCACTTTTCCCAGGGGCATTAAAACAGTCTTGTTAAGCTACTGCGACCTCCATGTCTCTTCCAAGGGGCATTTAAACCATCTAGTTAAGCAACTGATACCTCCACCACTTTTCCAAGGGGCATTAAAACCATCTTGTTAAGCTACGGCGATCTCCACATCTCTTCCAAGGGGCATTAAAACCATCTTGTTAAGCTACTGCGACCTCCACGTCTTTTCCAAGGGGCATTAAAACCGTCTTGTTAAACCATTCTGAACTCTGCAGCTCTTCCAAGGGGCATTGAAATGTTGTTTTTAATTAACTCTAACCTCTTTGACTCTTCCAACGGGCGTTACATTTCGTCCTAATTTTAGTCAGCTTTAGCTTTTCAATGCATAGGCGAACACTAAGGGAGACCCACTCCCCAATAATGGTTAGAATTTTTTTAGTATGCTGTAATCCACATCTGTTTCAAGAGGCATTGCAGTTCCTCATCATTTTTGGAAAGCCTTCCATACACTGCTTAGGCCAACAGTGTACAGGAGACCCAGTTGCTATAAATGGAAAAAACGGTTTAGTTAAGGCCCTCTGACCTCCATGTCACTTCCAAGGGGCATTGGAGTGCCTCGAAAATTTTGGTAGGCATTGCACTCACTGTATGCCCTATAACTGTGTAGCCGAACCGCTCCTTTTGGTACAGAAACATATCCTACAAGACATGTGTGGTTGACTGGCCTGATATTGATGTGAATGGTCCCTATTCCTCCTGCTCTTTCTCCTTTGCCACCACCTCATCCATCATTCATCACCTGAAGCTTTGTTTTAATGGGAGTCATAGAACTGAGATAGTAGCAGGAAAACATCCAGCAATCCTCAGAGGAGGTAGGATATGCGCCAAAATGCTGACCCCTTCAGGCCTAGCCGCTACTACATACATGCGCTTGCATTCCATGGAGGAGAAAGCTAAGGAGATGGATGGCCTCATGATCATGAATAATTTACTCGTTGTGTAGGAGGCCGACCCCTGCTGCTGTCTACCTTTGGAACTTTGTGTTGAAGCCTGATTGACCCAGGACCCGCAGTCCTCTATGTCTGGAGGACGTGTTGCATCCCAGTGTCCAACTGTGTCCCAGCTTCCACAATATTAACCTAGTGTGAAGGCGTGAGATGGACCATCCATGGCCACATTCACTTGTCCACGTATTTGTGGTTAGGCTGACCTTCAAATAGGGGCGGCTGGGGACCGTTTATGGACACCCGGCCACCCCCAGGCGGCTGGGGACTGTGTGTGGACACCCAGCCGCCGGGCGGCTGGGGACTGAGTATGGATACCTCGCTGCCGAAGCAGCCATGAGGTAGTGGCCAGCTTCAGCCTCCACCAAACTATAAGGCCCCATTTCAAGTGCAAGCTAGCAGCATTGTATTGCAGCCAGGGGCTGGGTGGGTGGTAGGATGCATACTTGCACTTGCATTGCAAGGAAAGGGGGAGGTACAATTGAACACTGCCCTGGGACAAGGACTTGCACAGGGATAGTTGCAAGTCTGCATCTTCTGATGTGGCAAGGATCACTTCTGATGGGCACACTTTTAGGCAGTGACCTGGGTGTCAGAGATGCTTGCAGGGGTCTTTCCCATGCTGTTCCCTTGTCTTTTCAGCACTGTATGCATGTGTCACACAGCACATGGCCAGATAAGATTGTAAAATGTTAAAATGACATTTCCCGGTAAATGCATTTGTCACGGTTGAAAGCAATACAAAAGTGCAAAAACGCATAAAAAATGCTACTTGTGAGCATAGCCCAAGGTGTGGAGGAGTATTTTTGTTTCTGGTTATTTATTTTACCTTATACACAAGTCTTTAACCTGGAAGGGAAGTTCCTTAACATATTTCACAGGAAAGCACTTTGTTTCGTTTTTGAACGTTTTCTTGTGAGCCCGTAAAAGTGGCTTAATACCTCTGACCATGTTGTTGACAGCAGTGACCTGGGGGTCAGAAATGCTTCCTGGGGCGATGTCCATGCTATCCCCATGTCTTTTGAGCACTGTCACTATAGTTTTGGTCACTTTTTAGCCTTTCTACAGACTGCCGGGGGTGCCGCCGCAAAAATGCTCGGGTCTCCCAAAGACTAACATTGGGCTCGTTGCTCGTGTCTAGCACCAGAGTATCACGGCGAGCTCAGTCCGAGCTTCGAGCACCCGAGCATTTTAGTGCTCACTCAACACTAATTATTATTATTACTGTTGGATAAAATGTGTATCACGCGAGGGTCTTGCCACAGACACTCACACATGAACGGTGCCATATGGGCCAAGCTGCAAAAAGGCAAATGTTCTGTGTCACCAACAGTAGAAACAGTCCCCATCCTCTCCTCACACTGACTGGCCTCCTCCTCCTCCACCTCCTCCTCTCTAGCCCATCCAGGCTGGACAGACATGAAGCTTGGGTTGGGTGTCCCCTCTGTAGCATTACGAGTCCCCTCGGTAGCACAGAAAAACAAGTCCTCTCCCTCCTTATCTTCCACCTCATCACCCATTGTTGCCTCAGAATATTGGTTAGGCTGGGTAGTATCACACATTGGGAAATCTGGCTCCATACCAACATGCTGGGCACTCAAAGCTTCCTCTTTGAGATTATGCAGTGATTGTTTCAAGAGACACAGCAGCGGGATGGTTACGCTGATAATAGCCTGATCACCGCTCACAAGGTTGGTGCAGTACTCAAAGTACTCAAGAACCTCACAAATGTCAGCGATCCACACCCACTCGACAGTTGTTATGTGTGGTGGCTGACTCTCAGTCTGACCTGCATGCTGAAGCTGGTATTCAGCTACTGCCCTCTGCTGTTCAATAATCCTCACCAACATATGATAGGTGGAGTTCCACCGCGTGGGCAGGTCGCAAATGAGTTGGTGACTTGGCAAATTCAAGCGCTTTTGCAGCGCTCTAAAAGCAGCAAAAGCAGTAGAGGAATGGTGGAAATGGGAGCTAATACCTTCTCAAGTACTGTATATATAATTTAATGGACATGAAAAATGTTTTTATAAAGTCGACTCACTTTTTTGCGTGGGAAAAAATAATTGAATAAGACATTCTCGAGAAATGAATGGACAAGCTTACAAGTTTCTGCAGCTCACACCTTAATGTGCTTCTTATCTGGAGTCTTATATGAAAACAGTTTAAAGATGGTATTATACCTCAATGAGGCTTCACTCTTTGTTCCCCTCCTCTACTCAACTCTGTTGACACAATTGGCGCCTAAAAGGTTCTTTAATCCACACATTATGGAGCTGTCTAGTAATCACTTCCACCTGGTCGTTTACTTTTCACCTGATCTCTTCTCTACTCCACCAAAAAATAAAACCTCCTCCTAATAAAATCTCCTTCTTTAGCAGTACTTTTTAGTAGTGTTGAGCCACCCCCGTAGTGTTCGAGTTCGGATCGGTTCGTCGAACACCCGTGTGTTCGCCGAACTGTTCGTCGAACTGTTCGTCGAACACCTTCGAACACCGTTAAAACCAATGGCAGGCAAACAAAAACACATAGAAACACATAGAAAACACCTTCAAAGGTGTCCAAAACCTGTCATGCCCTTCTAAAATCCAAAAAGTGAGAAGCCGACACGGCCAGTCCGTTCCTGCCCGTGCCACCTCTGTGTCGCCGGGTTTGTGCCAGAGCCGCGGTGGACCCTGACGGCCAGCCCCCCTATCCCAATACTGGTGCCTGTCCGCCGGTGGGTCGAGGCCCCCCACGGTGGGGGGGGAGTAACATCTGCAGAAGAAAGACCATCTTCCAGCCAAACTAAGATGTCGACTTCTTTTCGTGTACAATGTGATACGATCCCATTCTTACGGACACGCCCATCGCTACAAATTCTAAATGAGGCACAAAAACAGCAATGTTTTTTCAACGGATATCAAGTGCTCCTTCAAGTGGGCTCTCCATCACCTTAATTTCAACATCACAAATACTCCAGTCCTCAGAGGTGTCACCCCAATCGCACTTGCTTCCTCACAGCTCCCAAGTCTCCAGCTGCCCGTCTGAGTATGGGGTAGCACAGATGGTTGAGTCTGCACAGCTGTTTACTCATACTATAGCCTGGGAAACGGAGGTCTGCTCCAGAGCTTCTGTTAATCCAGATGAGGAAATGATCTGAACTGATGCCCAGAATCTTTATAAGTCGGATCCAGGACCAGATGAAGAAGGTTCTGAGCATAATGTAGACACTTGTTCCCAAACTGTAACTCCTGTTGGTGGAGACAATGATGAAGACGATGATGAGACTCAAATACCTGATTGGAGCGACAACTTGACTTTTCGGTTAGGGCAGGAAGAGGTTGGCTCTGAGGACAACGGGTGTGATAACACACAGGGTGATGATGACGAGGTTGGAGATCCCACTTACTGTCAACCCACAGTCAGCCAGTCGATGAGGTCAGCAGAGGAGGTGGAGGAGGATGTGACTAGCCCTGGGGTTGGGGATGACTCGGTACCCGGGCATTTGCCTGGCCTTGGGGACGTCGCGGTGGTCGGCTCCCTGGCCCGTACCCTGGGGTCTCTCTTTAAAAGGGTGGATAATTGTTAATTTTATAAGAGTTCATGACGCCACCTGTGGTATCTGGTGACAAGCACCAGCGCTGCAGCAGTCCACTGAGGCCGGTGATAAGGCAGATCGATGGTATAGCTCCCCACAGGTGGACCTAGGTCTCAGGGCAGCGTATGCAGGGGGAATGCAGGACAGGCGACACCCAGCTGGGTCAGAGCAAGAACGGGAACGGACACGGTAGTCACTTCAGTACCTTTTACTGGTGGAAATTCAGGCACATCCCGGAGCACTGTAGGGTGAAGGGTGCATATCAGGATCCTCCCCAATGAGCGGGTGTAGGGCCTCCTGTTTCTTGCCTCTGCGTAGTAAGTTTCTGACCTGCCTGGAGTTAGGCCTAACTTTGTCTCTGTCCTGCGCTGGCTGACCTTGTGGTAGGGCCTTCTCTTGGAGTTCACGCTCCCAGTATGCGGGGCCTAAGCTTCTCCTGGCTCTGTTACATATCAGCACCTTAGCGATCCTGGGACTTGTAGTTCTCCAGGGATTCCGGTTATGCCTTACTGGGTCATAGAGATACCGGTAAGCTCGGATCCTGTGTCCGGTAAATGCTTCGGGGTGAGCTGGTTAAGCTCCTCTGCCCCTTATGTACTAACTCGCCACTCGCCTTCGGCCTACTCGGGCCCTCACTAGGCTATACACACTAACGGCAGCTTGCCGCGCTTCACTGATCTTACGGCACCGGCACACCTTAAGCTCTATCTGGGCTCCCTGAATCTAGCAAGCAGGAGCCTCGTGCTCCACTGCTGAACTATTAACTGCGTTCTCTAGACTAGACTGAGCTCCACTGCAGACTGACCTCTCTTAGGCTTCTCTACTGCAGGAACTCTTCAGAGGAACTGAACTGCCTAGCTCCACCTTCCCTATTTATATCCCTAACGGGCTCCCTCTGCTGGTCTGAGGTGGAAGGTGGAGATGTGTGAATGTTTATGAGGACCTCTTGTGGAGGATTCCATCAATGCACTCTTCTAGGATCTGTGATACCAAGCGCAGCGGGGCATCACAGATGCTATTGACGACGAGGTTAGGTTGCGCCTTCCTGAACAGAGACGGAGTACTGGAAGCACGTCAACAACTGCATCCTCAACCACAACTCTGCCTCTGACCACAAGTCGTAGTGGCTCTTCAGGTCACATGGGCTCTAAGCCTTGCATAGCCTGGGCATTTATTCAGATCGATAAGGATGACCCAACTCGTGTTATCTGTAATATTTATCAGCAAAAGCTAAGTAGAGGCCAAAAAATCCATAGTTTGAGTACTTCATGCATGTACCGTCACATGGATATGAAGCATAAGTTGCAGTGGGAAGCTCACTGTGCTACAATGCGGCCTAGCCGGCTGGGCCAACCACCGTCTGCCCCATCTTGTGCATCCGCAGCCTCTTCATCCTCTGTGACTGGGGGGACAGCAGTCACACATGTTTTTGGACGCAGACCTGCCACCTTTTTACCCGCAACAGCCAGTGTGATTGGCAGGTCGTCAGTTCATTGGGAAGTGGAAACACCTGCTAGTGTTGAGCGCTCTCCGACATCGAGAGCACCACCTTTGGATCAAGGCAACCTAACATGTCCGCCTGCATCTTCCTCACAGACCGGCAGTTTGCCGGGGACACCCTACTCAACACCGTCTAAGCACAACAGCCAGCCCTCGGTCCCTCAGATGTGGAAGAGTAAAAGACCATTTCCTCCTAGCCATGAGAAAGCTAAGAGGTTGAATTTCACCATCTGCAAGCTGTTGGCTACAGAAATGCTGCCTTTCCACCTGGAGGACACAGAGGATTTTCAAGACCTTATGTCCGTCAAAGTGCCCCAGTACCAGATGCCCAGTCGGCACTACTTCTCAAAGAAAGGTGTGCCTGCGCTCCACTAGCATGTTGCACACAACATCACCGCTTCTTTGACAAACTCTGTGTGTGACAGGGTGCACTTCACCACAGACACGTGGACGAGAAGGCATGGACAGGGGCGTTACATGTCGCTGACTGGGCACTGGGTAACTATGGTGACAGCAGGACAAGGGGCTGCTGTCCAAGTCTTTCCGTCCCCACGAGTTGTGCGTCAATCCTCTTTATCTCGAAGTTCCTCCACTACTTCTGCCTCCTCAACCTCCTCTCGGTCCTCCACCTTCACCCAAAGCCTGTCTGGTAATGCCACCTGCTTTCTAACTGCGCAGAAGGAATCCTGCACACCTCCTTACTATGCTGGCAGCAGGGCTCAACGGCATCAGTGTTTACTTTGAAATGTCTGGGAAATGTGAGTCACACAGCTGAGGAGTTGTGGTCAGCTCTGGAGACCCAGTTTCATGAATGGTTGTCTCCACTGGACCTGCAACCAGGGAAGGCCATGTGCGACAATGCTGCAAACCTGGGTACGGCACTTCGCCGGGGCAATGTCACACACGTGCCTTGTATGGCTCACGGGTTGAACCTGGTTGTCCAGCAATTTTTAGCCCACTATCCCGGACTAGATGGCCTTCTGCAGAGGGCACGGTCGCTGTGTGCTCACTTCCGCCGTTCGCATCCCGCAGTTCAACGACTTACATCTCTACAGAAGTCGTTGGGCCTGCCAGTTCACCGTCTGAAATGCGTTGTGCCGACACGGTGGAATTCAACTCTGCACATGTTGCAGCGACTGTGGCAGCACCGACAAGCCCTGGTGCAATACGTTCTGACGTATAGCCTGGGCCAACGAGATCCAGAGGTGGGGCAAATCACGCTGCAGGAGTGGTCTCAGATCAGGGACCTATGAAGTTGACGCGCCCCCTGGGCCATGGGGTACCCTGAGCCGGGCCGGTAGACGCTGGGGGTTGTAGTCACTGTGGCGGTGACCCAGTCCGTGACCCAGGGCGGTCAATCCAAGCGTAATTTGTATATATGGATTTTATAATGTCTGACTACGCCACCTGTGGAGTGCGGCCAAAGGGGCCGTCGCTGCGGAACAGTCCTCTGAAGCTGGTGGTTTTGCAGCAACGGTATTATTACTCACCACAGGAAGAGTGTAGCTTCAGGGCAGTGTGGGTGGATGATGGTGGTTGTAGTGCAGGGAGTCAGTAATGAACACAGAGTCCGTGTGATGCC
Organism: Phyllobates terribilis; assembly: GCF_046119375.1. NCBI lineage: Eukaryota > Metazoa > Chordata > Amphibia > Anura > Dendrobatidae > Phyllobates > Phyllobates terribilis. The sequence continues at coordinate 293,738,793 of NW_027362769.1, forward strand.
GTCTCAAGATATTACTCACAGTTGTTGTAGTCCAGATTACAGGTACCAGAGCAATCTCCCCCGTCGTGCTGTGCATACTCAGTGAGGGGCTCAGTCCACCCCCAGATAGCTCCGGAGTACTTAGCAGGACCCCCTTCTGTGTGTCCTTTCTCTGGCCTTCTCCCTGCACCGCACACCCAGTGACACTTCTATCCGGTATCCTCGGGCCTTGGCGGGTGATGTGTGTTCCGTCCCCTGGGTCCTATGTGGCTACCTTCTTAGTGAGACTGGTGTGGACTTTGGCCTGCAGTACATGAAATGCAGCAGCCTACGGTTTCTAGTTGAGCCTTGCTGTTTCTCCGCTAGTTAAGGGACCGGTTCCCCTTATCTGGCCTGACCCCTCTACCTCCTGGTAGCAGCGGGAGTACGGGTGGCCTTCTGCATGGCCCGTAGCCGTAGGGTCCCTTCGGTTCCTGGAGCCTTCCAGCTCCCACTCCTCTCTTCTCTCCTTCAGTCCTGGGCCTCCCAGGCTAGGCCCGCCTCCAGAGCAGAGCTCATGCCTAGTCTCTGCTCCTGTCACTTTTCCTCCTCGGTCTGGCTTGCTCTTTCTAAGATGGCTTCCTATTTATACTCTCCTTGTCATGTGCTCCCCTAAGCTGCTCCCCTAAGCACCCACTACATAGGACCCTCAAACCAGCTAGGGACCTGGGACTGTGCTCTCCCTTAGGAGCAATCTCGCCCTACCCCCACTGCGGGTATGTGTTGGATGCAGGAGTCAGGGTCCCGAGCCATACGCCTTCCTTACCTGAGGGTGAGATACCACACCTCTGGGTGAGATGCAGTAACTCTGTGGCGACTGAACCCTCAGGGGCGCCACACACCCTTCTGCACAGTTTTGAAATGGCGACGAAGATGTTTAGTGCTGACGACGATGCCATTATCAGCATGACTATTCCGGTGATTTACATGCTGGAGCACACATTAAACAGAATTCAGAGTCAGGTGGTGGGACAAGAGGAGGTGGAGGAAGTAGAGGAGGAGTCGTATGCGGAAGGGATAACATCTCCAAGGTCCAGACGGTCGGCAGCACCAAGGCGCCAGGCATGGGAGGGTGGGGGAGAGGGATTAACCAGGGCGCATGGTAGCAGCCAAACTGTTGAGAAAGGTGCAGGAGCCGAGGAAGAAGTGGAGGACGAACTGGCGATGGGCATGGAAGACTCATCAGAAGGGAGACCTTGATCACATTTCTGTTGTGCGAGGTTGGAGGGAGAGGGCAGAGGAAGGAAGCATGATTCTTACCTCGCTACCAACACAACAAGGACTTGGTACTTCTGGATGCGCAAGACACATGAGTGCCTTCTTGCTGCACTACCTGCAACATGACCCCCGGATTGTCAGAATTCGAAGTAATCCCGACTACTGGGTTGCCACACTCTTAGATCCCCGGTACAAAAGTATATTTGCCGAAATAATTCCTGCCATAAAAAGGTATTGACGAATGCAGGAGTATCTGCAGACGCTGTTGCAGAATCTTACATGTGCTTTTCCACAAAACACCAGTGGTGCACGTAGTGAATCTCACAGTTCTAACTTGCCAACGGTGGGACTGTCGAGTCTTCATCACTCAAACAGTAACAGTAACACAGTATCTGCTGGTAACAGCAATTTTGTGGAATCGTTTCACCACTTTTTTAGACCATCCTTTGCAAGGCCACAGGAGACAAGAAGTCTGACACATAGTCAATGCCTAGAGAGGATGGTACAGGAGAATCTCCAAGTGAACATCGAAGCCATGACTGTGTCACTGGACCCTTGCTCATTTTGGTATTCCAATCTGGAATAATCGCCGGAGCTCGCCACTCACGCCTTGGAGATCTTGTCATGCCATGCAGCCAGCGTTCTCTCTGAATGTGTGTTCAGCGCTGCTGGTGGTGTGCTGACAGATAAGCGCACGCGGCTGTCCACTGAGAATGTAGACAGACTAACGTTCATAAAGATGAACAAATCATGGATTCGCAAGGACATTTCTACCCCTGTGTCATCCTTGGGAGACTAAAAGCTTGGGGATTTGGTAAAATCACCTCACCAACCGTTTTAAGCAACAGTGGGGCAATTGATGCCACTTAACCCTAGAACGCATGACCATAAAAATCTACACTTTCACATACCTGGGGCCCTTTAGGCCCGTGTGCAAATAACATGGAATAACTCAAACTCAAATGACAAACAACTATATACATGAAGAATACCTAGAGTTTCAAAATTCTAACTAAAGTAATCTTGCAGAAAATAGAAAACAATTAACTGGGCGGACCTGCAAGGCCACAGGTATGCGTTCTAGGGTTAAGTGGTGTCTGTGCCACAATTTTGGGAGTCCCCTTGCTGTGTCTTACGTGACGTTGGCATCGTCAATTCCAGGTGGGTTTGGTCGCACCCCCCCCTTTTAACTGTAAGAAACTACATACACTATGGCTTGGGGTAACACAGATGGTTGAGTCTGAAGAGCTGTTTACTCAGAGGTCTGCTCCAAATCTTCAGTGTCTGCTAGTCAGCGTAGAATTTTTAACTGCATCTAGCCTAGGCAATACTTTGGGCGTAGTAGCCCAGCTGCACCGCCTGTGTATCTAATAAGAATTTTTAAATGAATCTAGCCTAGGCAGACTGTGGGGACCCCCAACCAAACCCAGACGCTCAGCCCCCCTACCGCCCCCCCTTTCATGGACAATACAATAATGTAACTCTTACAACTGGATGGGTGAGGATCGGTCACAGCTTTATTAACTCTTTATACTCATTCCATTAGAAAGGCATTTTATTTCTAAAATAATTCAGCTTGTTGCAGCATGCCCTGGGTCCCCACTCCGGCAAGTTGGCCAACAAGTGTAACTCTCCAACATGTCCTTTCTATTTCCAGGCCATGGAGGATCCAGCGTACTCGTATGCAGGACTCTGACCCCCACCCATCACTCTTAACGCTTGTTCCACTCTGTCCTGGAGTCCTGACAGGAATATGTCCAGTCCAATATCTATTAAGTGAACACCGTCGGGCCGTATGAGGCCTGCTTTATCTCCTTCCAGTTGTCAGTGTCGTATCACTACACCGCCTCTGTCTCTTCTAAATTTTGCCATCCGAATATTTATTACCCGCTTTGTCCATTCGATGGCCGTGATGTCTCGCGCACCTTGCCATACCGCTATCGGCACAATCTCTGACCATACTATAGCTAATTTTGTGAAAAATTCTCTGAAGCGCTCAGTGTCTAGTTTCATTATTGCCATTAGTTATGTGCTCTTGTGATGACCTAGGTTGTTTCCCCCGGCCTGTATAACTAAGATGACCGGACCTCTTGCCTCTCTCCCTACCTTGATTACCTCCATTAGTACCTGTGGCCATAGCAGGCCTCTAATACCTCTCCAGTTGAAATATGTGTTATGAAACTCTAATTTCCTCCCGCCTGGGTGGACTTTCGCCCTTTTTTGTGCCCAATATATATACGAGTGGCCTATCAGTCACACTGTTGGCTTAGTGTCACCTGTAAAAGAAACAAACCACGTTAAGATAACAAGTCCGGTCTTATGTATCTCGTCAAACACGTGGATCGCCATCTCCCTATCCTCTGAACTTCCGTTTCTGACAGTCCTGCTCTTGCTGCTTCCGTGGCCGCGCCTATGCGGAATGAGTGTGTCCCGTAATCTTTGGGGTGGTTCCCTGCCGATGTTATGCATTTATTAAATATAGCTTGGAACAGGTATCTTGATAATGGCGTTCCATCAATGTGTGATAGGAAGAAATTACTTTGTGATCTGATGGTTAGATATGTTTTTACTATTGTTACCCGACTCAGTGTACCGTTTGTGGGTTGTAGAAGTACCTAAGTACCCCTGCCCGCTGGAACCGTTTTCGATTGGTGTATGCGTAGACGTATTGCATTATTGGCTATGACTACGTCCTGGTGTAATAAGCCTCCACTGGTGGTAATTTTGGATTGAGGGACTAATTCGCTTATACATAGCGCCCCGAAGAAGGCGATCACAAATGCAGTAGACATTAGTGTTGCTTCAAATTGTGAGTGTCATGTTAATGGTGTTAGGGATATGATGTGAGAAATCAGTTTTAGTGACACGGGACGGGACGTCTACATTCCTGACTTGGCTGACCCCTTTTCCACCCTTTTATGGATTGTCTGATGATGAATCTTTGTCACATCTCCCCAATTCAGTAGTTGGAAGTGAAATGCTACTCCGGTCAGACACCGCTGACGCTCCTGATATGCCCCTCATCATTAGCTGGTGGAGAAATTCTATGGTGACTTGTGATCTGGCTTGTTCACATTGGTCAACCCGTCTGCCTGGTACTAGTCGTGTCCACTCTTCCCATGCCTTACCGTATGCTTGCCACGTTGACGGGGCAACTGACGCTCTGATTAATGGCATCAACTATTCGCCACTAGATCCCATAGGGAGGGTGGGCAACTGTTGCCCGATGGGTGGGTGTTGTGGAAGAGCTCTGTGAAAATCTGCCAATTGAATTGTTATAAAGCGTTAGCAGCAGATTTATACCCCTCAGCATAGTGGCTAGCGCGGACCCATACATTGTGTTTTAGGCACAGGAATGCTAGCCTGCGTATTAGGCCTAGCACTGGGAGAGACGATGATGCCATCTTATCAATGCAGTGCGCTAGGCTGGTGTTTTGTGTTATGAAGCGTATATTTTTGTTAGCCAGGCGCGCACCCCATATTTCTATTGCTACCACTATTGGGAAAAATTATTTTCAGGGCTAGATGCAGCTAAAAATTATTATTAATTTCAAAGCTGGTGGAGCTTGGTATAGATGGCCTAATACAATGAGTCCCACACACTGCTAGAAGCCCAAATATTTTTTCAGAGCTAGATGCAGATAAAAATTATTTTTAATTTGCAACCTGATGGAGGTCAGTATAGATGAACTAATAGACCCAGTCCCACACACTGCTAGAAGCCCAAATATTTTTTCAGAGCTAGATGCAGAAAAAAATTATATTCAATTTGCAGCCTGATGGAGGTCAGTATAGATGGACTAATAGAACAAGTCCCACTCACTGCTAGAAGCCCAAATATTTTTTCAGAGCTAGATGCAGAAAAAAATGATATTCAATTTGCAACCTGATGGAGGTCAGTATAGATGGACTAATAGACCAAGTCCCACACACTGCTAGAAGCCCAAATACTTTTTCAGAGCTAGATGCAGATAAAAATTATTTTTAATTTGCAACCTGATGGAGATCAGTATAGATGGACTAATAGACCAAGTCCCACACACTGCTAGAAGCCCAAATATTTTTTCAGAGCTAGATGCAGATAAAAATTATTTTTAATTTGCAACCTGATGGAGGTCAGTGTAGATGGACTAATAGACCAAGTCCCACACACTGCTAGAAGCCCAAATATTTTTTCAGAAGTAGATGCAGAAAAAAATTATATTCAATTTGCAACCTGATGGAGGTCAGTATAGATGGACTAATAGAACAAGTCCCACACACTGCTAGAAGCCCAAATTTTTTTTCTGAGGTAGATGCAGAAAAAAATGATATTCAGTTTGCAACCTGATGGAGGTCAGTATAGATGGACTAATAGACCAAGTCCCACACACTGCTAGAAGCCCAAATTTTTTTTCTGAGGTAGATGCAGAAAAAAATGATATTCAGTTTGCAACCTGATGGAGATCAGTATAGATGGACTAATAGACCAAGTCCCACACACTGCTAGAAGCCCAAATATTTTTTCAGAGCTAGATGCAGATAAAAATTATTTTTAATTTGCAACCTGATGGAGATCAGTATAGATGGACTAATAGACCAATTCCCACACACTGCTATAAGCCCAAACATTTTTTCAGAAGTAGATGCAGAAAAAAATGATATTCAATTTGCAACCTGATGGAGGTCAGTATACATGGACTAATAGAACATGTCCGACACACTGCTAGAAGCCCAAATATTTTTTCAGAGCTAGATGCAGAATAAAATTATATTCAATTTGCAATCTGGTGTAGGTTAGTATAGATGGACTAATAGAACAAGTCCCACACACTGCTAGAAGCCCAAATATTTTTTCAGAGCTAGATGCAGAAAAAAATGATATTCAATTTGCAACCTGATGGAGGTCAGTATAGATGGACTAATAGACCAAGTCCCACACACTGCTAGAAGCCCAAATACTTTTTCAGAGCTAGATGCAGATAAAAATTATTTTTAATTTGCAACCTGATGGAGATCAGTATAGATGGACTAATAGACCAAGTCCCACACACTGCTAGAAGCCCAAATATTTTTTCAGAGCTAGATGCAGATAAAAATTATTTTTAATTTGCAACCTGATGGAGGTCAGTGTAGATGGACTAATAGACCAAGTCCCACACACTGCTAGAAGCCCAAATATTTTTTCAGAAGTAGATGCAGAAAAAAATTATATTCAATTTGCAACCTGATGGAGGTCAGTATAGATGGACTAATAGAACAAGTCCCACACACTGCTAGAAGCCCAAATTTTTTTTCTGAGGTAGATGCAGAAAAAAATGATATTCAGTTTGCAACCTGATGGAGGTCAGTATAGATGGACTAATAGAACAAGTCCCACACACAGCTAGAAGCCCAAATATTTTTTCAGAGCTAGATGCAGATAAAAATTATTTTTAATTTGCAACCTGATGGAGATCAGTATAGATGGACTAATAGACCAAGTCCCACACACTGCTAGAAGCCCAAACATTTTTTCAGAAGTAGATGCAGAAAAAAATGATATTCAATTTGCAACCTGATGGAGGTCAGTATAGATGGACTAATAGAACAAGTCCCACACACTGCTAGAAGGCCAAATATTTTTTCAGAGGTAGATGCAGATAAAAATTATTTTTAATTTGCAGCCTGATGGAGGTCAGTATAGATGGACTAATAGAGAAAGTCCCACACACTGCTAGAAGGCCAAATATTTTTTCAGAGCTAGATGCAGACAAAAAATTATTTTTAATTTGCAACCTGATGGAGGTCAGTATAGATGGACTATTAGAGAAAGTCCCACACACTGCTAGAAGGCCAAATATTTTTTCAGAGCAAGATGCAGATATAAATTATTTTTAATTTGCAGCCTGATGGAGGTCAGTATAGATGGACTAATAGGGAAAGTCCCACACACTGCTAGAAGGCCAAATATTTTTTCAGAGCTAGATGCAGACAAAAAATTATTTTTAATTTGCAACCTGATGGAGGTCAGTATAGATGGACTAATAGAGAAAGTCCCACACACTGCTAGAAGGCCAAATATTTTTTCAGAGCTAGATGCAGATATAAATTATTTTTAATTTGCAACCTGATGGAGGTCAGTATAGATGGACTAATAGAGAAAGTCCCACACACTGCTAGAAGGCCAAATATTTTTTCAGAGCTAGATGCAGAAAAAAATTATATTCAGTTTGCAACCTGATGGAGGTCAGTATAGATGGACTAATAGAACAAGTCCCACACACAGCTAGAAGGCCAAATATTTTTTCAGAGGTAGATGCAGATTAAAAAATTTTTTAATTTGCAGCCTGATGGAGGTCAGTATACATGGACTAATAGAGAAAGTCCCACACACTGCTAGAAAGCCAAATATTTTTTCAGAGCTAGATGCAGACAAAAAATTATATTCAGTTTGCAACCTGATGGAGGTCAGTATAGATGGACTAATAGAACAAGTCCCACACACTGCTAGAAGCCCAAATATTTTTTCAGAGCTAGATGCAGAAAAAAATTATATTGAATTTGCAACCTGATGGAGGTCAGTATAGATGGACTAATAGAATGATGCTATGCCCAAAAGATTTTACTTCACTAGGTGCAGTAAAAAAATTGGTATTCTATACACAGGTGGTATGTCTTGCAACACAGATAGGCTACTCCATTGACTAACACACTCTGCAATAGGCCAAAAAGGATTAGCTTTGCTAGATTCAGCCAAATGCTGTGAAAAAAACTTGCACAGCACTGGCACAGACCTGCCTGGCAAAAACTGATAGGAACTGATGTAACCTAGTCCTGAAAAGGACTGCAATTACAATTAGTCTTTACTCCCACAATCTATCTATTTAAGAGCACAGACCTGCCTGATAAAAGTCGTAGGAAATGCTGTAACCTAGTCCTTAAAAGGACTGCAATCACAACTATTCCCTACTCCCAAGCTATCTGTAGATTTGTGCGAAAATTGGCTTGAAATTAACAAGGTTTAGCGCACACAGCAACGGCGGTGCCGTCTAACACGCAGCTGCAGCAGTGAGAAAATGGTGGCGACAGGGAAAATGGCTGGGTCTTATAGGGAAAGGACATGTGACATACACTGCCAATGACACATGCCCTTGCTTGTGTGAAAAAAAGCACTTCGCTCCGTGTGTGCGCTGCTGATAGGCTGACAGATTGCACCTCCCCACTGCAAATGCTGGAAAGAGAAAAAAAAATGGAGTTCTTCATTATTCCTGCAGAGATCCATCCCCTGCCCCTCCCCCCACCCCGCTGTACACTCAAACTGCGTATTAACATTAATTTTCATCATTACTGAGAAAAAATCCAGTTATGATTTTGGTGCACGAACAGTTATCGAACATAACCTCGAACAGCCAAATTTTTCTCAAATCGTTCGTGTTCGCCGAACGGCTCGAACACCGCCCAAAACAGCTCGAATTTGAGATTGGCGAACAGTTCGAGTAGAACAACGCTCATCTCTACTTTTTAGTTAGATATACATTCTATTCCCTCCAGCAGTAGAGTAATTGCCTCACATATTCTTTTAGCCACAAAAATAGCGATTACAAGATATTGGAAATCTAAAGGTATTCCTGCCAACGAAGAGATAATACAATCGATAAATTAAACTTGTGCTTTTGAAAAAACGATAGCACACAACAATAATAAGTTAAAAATTTTCAATGTTAATTGGAAGGTTTGGTTGAATCATCCAGAAAATATTGTTCTAATTCAATAGTAGTCATTATTGTATGTAATCCTCGAAATCTGTTGAAACCAGCCCTGTATGTTATGTTGTATTTTGTTTTCTGTAGGTTCATTTCCTATGTAGACTTCAATGTTTTTCAGTCTAATGTATTGTATACACTGTTTATTGTTATTTTCATAAAACCAAATAAAAATATATTGTTTAAAAAGATACATACTCAGGACGATGGCTGTATCCATATGGAAATTTTCAAGAAACCCACGACCACAAATGGCTTTCTTTACTGGAATAGCTGGCACCCCCCACCCCTTAAGGCAGGGATATCTATAGGAAAGTATCTGAGAGCTCACCGGATCTGTTCGGACAACGAAAGTTTTGGTACAGAATGTTTCAATCTCTTTAATCGCTTTGTAGCAAGGGGATACCCTAAAAAAAGTGTTATACAGGGCATTTAATAGAGCAAAAGCAACTGATAGAGATACCTTATTGGATCAAGGAGAGAAAAAGAAAAAAGATAATCCATTAATCAGATTCATTGGTACATTCGATAGGCAAGTGACAGAAGCTGTAAATATCCTTAAAAAATTCTGGCCAATTCTCAGAGCGGATCCAGACTTGAAGGAGGTGATTGGCATAACACCATCAGTAACTTACTGTAGAGGTTCAAATTTACGGAAACAGTTACCGTATTTTTCGGACTATAAAACGCACTTTTTTCCTAAAAAATTTTGGAGGAAAATGGGGGATTCGACTTATAGTCCGAATGTTGGGGGGGGGGTGTATATATATGTGGAGTGTGGGAGGAGCGGCAGCGGTGGAGGAGAGGGGCACAGAAGGCAGCAGCCGCCCGCTGCAGCCTACACTGTCCCCGCTGCTAAAGAAAATGAATATTCACTGCTCCCCATGCCCATGGGGCGTGGGGAGCACTGAATATTCATGCTACATAATAGCGGCACACAGTGTAGCCGCACTGCGGCTCCTACTGCTGCCGGAATCGCCTGTGCCCGCTGTTAAAGGGCGTGATATTCAACCTCTCTCCACGTCCATGGGCGTGGGGAGGGGTGAATATTCATGCCCTTTAATAAACGAGCACACAAGATAGCCGGCAGCAGCAGGAGCCGCAGCGCGGCTCCGCTGTGTGCCTATGAAGGAGAGTGAAGTCACTGCTCCCCGCGCACACAGTCCCAGCGTGGGGAGCAGTGACTTCCGGCAGCTGATCTCTCCTTGTGAGCCGCGCATTGCAGTGACGTTATGCGCGGCTCACATGGAGAGATCAGTGCAGACAGACAGGACGCAGCGCTGGAGGAGAGAAGCAAGGTGAGTAGGAGTGTTTATTTATTTTTATGTGCAGCATGATGGGGATTAGGGGGACTATGCATACCAGGATAGGGTTTAGGGGTGCCATGCATACCAGGACAGGGATGAGGGGTGCTATGCATACCAGGATAGGGATTAGGGGTGCCATGCATACCAGGACAGGGATGAGGGTTGCCATGCATACCAGGACAGGGATCAAAGGGTGCCATGCATACCAGGACAGGGATGAGGGATGCCATGCATACCAGGACAGGGATGAGGGGTGCCATGCATACCAGGACAGGGATGAGGGGTGACATGCATACCAGGACAGGGATGAGGGGTGCCATGCATACCAGGACAGGGATGAGGGGTGCCATGCATATCAGGATAGGGATGAGGGGTGCCATGCATACCAGGATGGGGAATGCTGTGCCATGCATACCAGGATAGGGATGAGGGGTGCCATGCATACCAGGACAGGGATGAGGGGTGCAATGCATACCTGGACAGGGATGAGGGGTGCCATGCATACCAGGATGGAGGGGTTCCATGCATACCAGGAGGGAGGGATGCCAGGCATACCAGGATGGGGATGGGGACCACGTATAAAAGGAAGGGGGGGGCATATATACCAGGATGGGGGATATTGTCAGAATTGGGGGACATTACCCCTATACCAGTGTCAGCAGAAGACCCCCTCCCCCTTAAAAGTGCATCATGACCACATTTTTTGCTTAAAGTTTTTTTTTTATTTTCCTCCTCTAAAACCTAGGTGCGTCTTATGGTCCGGTGCGTCTTATAGTCCGAAAAATACAGTAGTTCATAGTCATTTTACATCTGATGTTAAATCTCAAAAAAGTCCAACTGGTTCCACAAATTACAAACAGGTTCTCATCCATGCAATTCCTGCACGTTTTGCACATACCTACCTGGCATAAATGAATTCGTTAACCCATATGATGGTCGTAAATTTGTCATAAGAGATAGGATTGATTGCAGATCGAGAGGTATAATTTATGCAGTGAAGTGCCCCTGTTCCAGACTATACGTGGGCAGGACGATTTAGGAGTTCAGACAAAGAATATCCAAACACATTAGTACCATAAATACAGAAGTGGACACATCTTTATCATTACACGAGATCTAAACACCCTACAGATTGCCTTAACTTTTGTTTCTGGGGATTTAGAGAAATGACTCTAGGTCCAAGAGGAGGCAACTTGGACAGGTTGCTCCTCCAAGAGGAATCTAAATGGATATTCTGCCTGAACTCCAGGAGTCCTATTGGACTCAGAGAGGGCTTTTCTTATACAGCCTTCATTGATAAGTAAAGGTGATCACTCTTTATCATTGAAGAACCACCATTGAGTTTATATATTTATATATTATATATATTTATATTTTTTTGTGAGCTGTATGTCTGCAGGATGAGTCGTCTGCCAGTGTACCATACAATTGTAACATAGAAGTGTAAAGCTCTGAATTAGCCCTGAATTTATTATGATGTATATGACGCGCCCCTGGGCCTGTGTCGCGCTGCGGTGCGCACGCGGGAGCTTACCCGGAGCCGGATCCGTGGAGGGTTGTAATCTCGTGGCGGTGACCCGGTCCGTGCCCAGGGAGTCAAACTAGACGGCAGTCTATTAGTAGTAAATAGTTGATGACTACGCCACCCGTTGAGTGCAGCCAGGAAGCTGCTGCTGCAGGGCAGACCGCTGAGGCCGGTGGTAGGATTGTGCAGCGTGATAGTATAACCCCCAACGGGAGGGGTATGGCCTCAGGGCAGCCGACGTGGATGATGGGGGTAGCAGGAACCACTCAGAGACGGTACGGTGTAGTTCAGGGTCTTTACTGGTAACAACGACAGACCCTCCCGGAGTACTTGCTAGCAAACGGGGCCTGGTCAGTCTTTGAGCAGATGGGATCTCCCCTGGCCAGGCGTAGTTGTAGGCCTCCCAAACTGACTGTACTCTTCTGGCTACCTTGCTAGAAGCTGATGTAAGTAGCCCACGTCCCTGAGTGTACCGTGTGGTGCTCACCCGTATGGCCGGTGACTCGGGGCCTTCTAATGGCTTCCGCTCCACGATGGCGGTGCTGGTCCCACGCGTGTGACCGTGCCTTCAGGCTTCTGGGCCAGAGGACCTGAAATCCCCTGCCCGACGGATTCTGCTGCTGGGGAGGATTTAGTCCCCAGAGCCTCGGACTCCGGGTCCGGTAAAGAATCTTCTTAGTCAGGGCGAGCTCTGTAGCTGCCAGCCCCTGACTCCTTGTAACTCTGCTGTTTCCTATGCTGCTTCTCTTCTCCACTCTCCTTGTCTGACTCACCCTGCCTCAGCCCCGGGTTTATACAGGGGAAGTTCTTCCCCTCCCAAGACTGGGCAGGAGGTGTGGCATGCACAGGATCCCTGACCAAAGGACCTCCCACCTGCTCTCAGACATAATATCTCTATCACTGTGGCAACCAGACCCCTGGGGTGTCACATTCCCCCCTAGTGAAATTTAGTACTCCGGGACTAAACACATTTAGAAAAACATAACAAAGTATAACAATAACAATACTATAAGAAAAACACATAAGATGGTTACGGCGTGTCCGCAACCGGATGCAGTCTTTGAAGAAAAGCAAAGGTGTCCATTTCACCAACACAGGGAGACGTAACCAGGTAGGGGTCTGTCCTACCCCGAGTCCTTAACAGTCTCTAGTCCATCCTGGGTTACGCTCCAACTATATACAAGGATTCCCGGTAAATCCACCAAGGTTTCCTAAAAATAACTAGAAACACAAAATTATACACAAGCAACAAGACACAGAAAAACATAAATAAAACAATTTATACACTTTAAATTCTCCAGCGTGCGGGTAACTGGCCTCTAGTGGCCCGAGTGGACCTACGGAGCTGACTGTCTGGCCCTGAACTACAGGGTGTAGGAGCTGTCAAGGGTAAACTGGGCAGCTGTCTACCGGCTCTTTGTCTCACTAGGGGTACGGCAGGCTCACTATAAGCAGAGGGTTGATTCTCCTGTTCTGCTTGTGTGGAGTCTTCTGCCTCCTGGACCGGCTGTTCTTCCAGCTCTACCCGTTGCTCCGTAGGTTCTTGGGATGATGGTTGGAGGAAGGTGAGTACGGGTACCACAACTGCACCATTGACTTGAGTCCAAGACTGAGGAAAGTCCCCGAGCACGGTACTAACCATATCTTCCCTTTCTTCCACGGGTCGATGGTCTTCTTGTTCCTCTTCAGGGTTCCTCAGTTGTTCGGGACACTTCTTCAGGTGGTCCCGGGATACAATGGCTGTGGTTTCCCCTCCGTCTTTACTGATGGTACAGACCTTCGGGTTCTCGTGGCTTGAGGGCAGTACGGTGTACGGGTCCTTCTCCCACTGGTCGTCCAACTTGTGGAGCCGTCTCTTCCTCTTCAAGACCTGCTCTCCGGGTACCAGGGGAACAGCGGGAGCATACTGGTTGTAAGTTTTCTCTTGTCTTTCCCTAGCCTGACAGAGACTTCGCTCCACGCTCTCCTGTACTCTCCGGTACTGCTGCTGCCTCTCTGTGTCCCAGTCTGTTTCTGGTGAAGTGTCCTCGGGGGTCAGGACTCCCATTTCCAGGTCAACAGGTAACTTACCAGGTCTTGCCCTCATTAGGTAAGCCGGGGTACAGTTGGTGGAACCTACCGGGATGTGGTTGTATAGGTCCACCAGATCGGGCAACTATTCAGGCCACAGACTGCGTTCTTCCAGGGGCAACGTTTTTAGAAGATCCATTACCACCTGGTTCATTTTTTCACAAAGTCCATTAGTCTGCGGATGGTAGGGTGTCGTCCTTATCTTCCGGCAGCCATACAGATTGCAGAATTCCTGAAAGACCTCCGCTTCAAAGGCAGGTCCCTGGTCCGTCAGCACTTGGTCCGGGTACCCGTGTGGACGGCAGAAGTGCTGCTGGAAGGCTCTAGCTGCTGTTTGAGCCGTTAAGTCCTTGACGGGGACGACAACCAAGAACCGGGAGTAATGATCCACGATGGTTAACGCGTAGACGTAGCCACTTCTGCTTGGGGTCAGTTTTACATGATCCAAGGCTACCAGTTCCAACGGTTGCCGGGTGAAGATGGACTGCAGGGGAGTCTTCTGGCTGGCTCGGTCCTTCCTTCTCAGGTTGCACGGGCCACAATCTCTGCACCACTTCTCGATGGTTCCCCTCATGCCTACCCAGTGGAACCGCTCGCGCAGCAGGAACTCCAGCTTTTTCCACCCAAAGTATCCAGCTCCGTCGTGGTATGCCTCCATCACCATGGCTGCGTCTCTTCGTGGCACCACTACTTGCCAGAGTAATTCATGCGTCCGGGAGTTAACCATTCTGCGGCACAACTTCCCTTTGTAAAGGAACAGTCGACTCTTCTCTGCCCATAGTTGTTTGGCTTCCTCCGGAGCGTCTGGTTCAAGGCGAGCCTCCGGCCGAGTCAGCATCTCCTTCACCAGTCGGACGGCAGGGTCGCTGTCTTGCGTTTCCGCCCAGTTGTAGTGGGGTAAGGGGTTCAACGTAGCAGCCTGCTTACTCCTTACCCGGTGGGAATACTGAATAGTCCCATGACGGTGGAACGCAGGGAGTTCAACTTCTTCCAGTCCCTCCGGATCTTCTCCTCCGTCCGGCAGGTTGGGCATCCTGGACAGGACGTCCGCGTTGGTATTGGAGCGTCCTGCCCGGTATTTAATTGTGAACTCGTAGTTGGACAGACGGGCCATCCACCTCTGCTCCAGGGCACCGAGTCTTGCCGTGTCCAGGTGTGTCAGCGGGTTGTTATCCGTGTACACGGTGAACCGGGAAGAAGCGAGGTAATGCTTAAAGCGCTCAGTGATTGCCCATACTACGGCCAGGAACTCTAACTTAAATGAGCTGTAATTCTCGGGGTTCCTTTCGGTGGGTCGCAGTTTTCGGCTGGCGTAGGCGATTACTCGTTCCTTCCCCTGCTGGATCTGGGACAGTACGGCTCCTAGCCCGATGTTACTGGCGTCGGTGTAGAGGATAAAGGGCTGGCTATAATCCGGGTACGCCAGGATTTCGTCCCCCGTGAGGGCCATCTTCAGCTGGCGGAAGGACTCTTCTTCCAGCTCTTCCCATTTGAAGGGCGGCTTCTGGTTCTTGGCCTTCCGGGACTGGCCTATCAGGAGGTCCTGCATAGGTGCTGCCTTTTTGGTGAAACCGGGAATAAACCTTCGGTAGTAGCCTACCAACCCGAGGAACTGCCGCACTTCTTTTACGCTGGAGGGGCTTGGCCATCCCTTAATTGCGGTGATCTTATCGGGGTCGGGAGCCACTCCGTCAGCGCTCACCACGTGTCCCAGGTACTGCACCTTTGGTTTCAGGAGGTGACACTTGGAGGGTTTCACCTTTAGGCCGTAACTCGCCAGAGCCTCGAACACTTCCGCCAGGTGTTTCAGGTGGTCCTCATACGTCTTGGAATATACGATGACATCGTCCAGGTACAACAGGACCGTCTCGAAGTTTCTGTGGCCCAGACAACACTCCATTAGGCGTTGGAAGGATCCTGGTGCGTTGCAGAGTCCGAACGGCATGCAGGTGAACTCGCTAAGTCCCATCGGGGTGGTGAATGCGGTCTTCTCCCGGTCCGCCTCTGCTACAGGAACCTGCCAGTACCCGCTAGTGAGATCCAAGGTAGAGAAGAAGTTAGCAGATCTTAAAGCAGCCAATGACTCCTCTATCCTTGGTAAGGGGTACGCATCCTTGTGTGTGATACGGTTGATTTTCCGGTAATCTACACACATCCTCATGGTGTTGTCTTTCTTTTTGACTAAAACTAATGGGGCTGCCCAGGGGCTACAACTATCCCGGATTACCCCAGCCTCCTTCATATCTCTAAGCATCCCCTTGGCGTGTTGGTAATGTGCAGGGGGTACGGGTCGATACCTCTCTTTTATGGGAGGATGATCTCCCGTGGGGATGCGATGTTCTACCCCCTTGACTCGCCCGAAGTCTAATGGGTGTTTACTAAACACTCTCTCATACTCTTGAACCACCCGATAGACTCCTTGTTTCTGATGTGAGGGAGTGGAGTCAGTACCCAAATGTAGTTGCTGACACCAGTCCTCCATGTCTTTCTTAGAGCCGTTACCTTCCTCCGGGTGAGATGGAGGCAAGGGTTCCACAGATTGTATAGAACTTTGATTAGTGGTATATAATTTGGCTAGCGTGGCATACCGGGGCAGGTACACTTCCCTCTCCCCGATATTTATTATGCGAATGGGCACCCTCCCATGGCGTACATTGACCACCCCCCGTGCTGTCAAAATGGTGGGCCTACTGTCTGAGTAAACTGGTTCTACCATTGCCTGGTAATCTCTACCTCTCAGACCAATAGCTGCCCGGCACCAAATCATCATTTCACTTTTTGGGGGCATGGCAATAGGAAAAGGGTCACACATTCTTACGCTACCAATCTCACCGCCGGAGAGTTCCACTTGTTGCCGTTGCATCAGTGCCCGGATCTCTTTCTGGAGCACCCGCTGCTCGCCGGAGCTGGCATTCTTGGCAACCTGCTGTAAAAGGAAAATCACCTCTGCAAGACAATTTTCAATTACATTAGTTCCTAGAGTTATTTTTGGGTGACTCTCATGTTTATCGATATCTACAATGATCAGTCCCTGTGCGGCCAGTTCGACTCTACCAATTTTGATGGTCACCTCTTTAAATCCGATCTGTGGCACGGGCTGACCATTGCTGGCGATGATACTCAAGTCGTCGTCGGGGTAGCGGGTAATATCCGAGTCATTCCAGTACTGCTTGAAGAGCACGTACGGGATGGTGGTGACCTGTGACCCGGTGTCCAGTAGGGCACTCATGGGAATGCCATCCAGTACCACAGGCAAGACTGGACGTCCTCCCACATATCTGTCGCGCCAGTTCGATGGGCCTGGTGATCTTTTTCCTGGGGGTTGGCCCTCTACCCCAGGTTGTGCCCGTTTAAAGAACAGTACCTTGCCATATGTCCGGGTTGATTGCAGCGGCGGCAGATGGGTCGTCCGTCCTCACTGTATCGGTCACTGGGTCTTCCTCTGGCCGGTGGGGTCCTCCTTGGTCGACGCCACGGGATGTCCTCCGGTCCGGATGCCAGCTGGATCTTCACTGGGGTGGAAACCTGTAAAGACTGCACAGTTCGGGTTAGCGCAGCAACGCTCTCAGCTAGCTCTTGGACCTGATGGTGTAGGTCTGGAGCCGGGTCATTGTCCAAAGCCTGCGCATCAGCTCCCACAGGCCCTGCTGACAAGGGCGCCGCCTCCTGGTAGTAAGTGGTAGTGGGGCGTCTGTGGGTCACAACGCCACCTGGTGCCGGTTCTCGGAGCACCCGGATGGCTCTGTCCTTGAACTGTGCAAAGTCCAGATGGGGATCCTGTAAGGCCATTGCCCGCAACTGGGTTCGGTGGGCATTGCAATATAAACCCTCTATAAATTGTTCAGTCAACGGCCTGTCCTCGTTTCCCACCCCATCAGGGTCGGTCTGCTTTATGGCCCTCAGGGCCTCTTGTAGGTTTAGTGCATAGTCCCTTATACTCTCATGCGCTCGCTGCTTGCACCCGTAGAATCTAAGCTTAATCTCGGCTGAGGTGCGGGTATCAAAGGTGTCCTTCAGCCGGGTTAGTATCCCTGCGACAGTCTTCCTCCCAGGTGGCCAGGATTTTACTTCCCTTTTGGCTGCCCCGGTTAGTTGGGCCACCAGGATGCTCACTTTTTGCTCTTCTGTGAGGGGGTACACCTGGAAGAGGCTATCCAGCTTTTCTCTAAAGTCATGCAGGGTATGTGACTCCCCTGAGTACTGGGGTAGCCAAGCTGCTCCCGGGATATAGGGCATGGTGAAGGGCATAACTGCAGCAGCGGTAGCGCTGGCGGGGGTTGAGGCAGTGAAGCTCTCCTCCGTATCCGACATCTTCCTCCCCCCTAGTGGACCGTGGCCTACCTTGCGATGATCCTCTTCCGTAGGCCGCGGCTCCGCAGTGGATCGTCAGGGTTGAGGACCTTCCGTCGCGCTCCTGTGACGTCGGCGTCTGCTGGGCTCCTTCCAGGACCTTACGCAACGTCCGGACGTGAGGCGGGGCTTCAGTTCTCGCGCGCTTTCGGAGTCCACGCCCCTCTTCTTCCCGCGCGGCGTCCTCAAGATGGCGTCCAATGGCGGGAAAACTCCATGGATGGCGGGAAGAAGGTCGAAGATGGCGCCGGATGGCGGGAAAACTTCGCGGATGGCGGGAAACCTTCACCACTGGTAAGTTTGAACAGTCTTTGCTTTTCAGGCACGCAGTACCCGGTGGTTGCGGGCACGAAATCCTGCCGACTACGCCAAAGTTGACGCGCCCCTGGGCCTGTGTCGCGCTGCGGTGCGCACGCGGGAGCTTACCCGGAGCCGGATCCGTGGAGGGTTGTAATCTCGTGGCGGTGACCCGGTCCGTGCCCAGGGAGTCAAACTAGACGGCAGTCTATTAGTAGTAAATAGTTGATGACTACGCCACCCGTTGAGTGCAGCCAGGAAGCTGCTGCTGCAGGGCAGACCGCTGAGGCCGGTGGTAGGATTGTGCAGCGTGATAGTATAACCCCCAACGGGAGGGGTATGGCCTCAGGGCAGCCGACGTGGATGATGGGGGTAGCAGGAACCACTCAGAGACGGTACGGTGTAGTTCAGGGTCTTTACTGGTAACAACGACAGACCCTCCCGGAGTACTTGCTAGCAAACGGGGCCTGGTCAGTCTTTGAGCAGATGGGATCTCCCCTGGCCAGGCGTAGTTGTAGGCCTCCCAAACTGACTGTACTCTTCTGGCTACCTTGCTAGAAGCTGATGTAAGTAGCCCACGTCCCTGAGTGTACCGTGTGGTGCTCACCCGTATGGCCGGTGACTCGGGGCCTTCTAATGGCTTCCGCTCCACGATGGCGGTGCTGGTCCCACGCGTGTGACCGTGCCTTCAGGCTTCTGGGCCAGAGGACCTGAAATCCCCTGCCCGACGGATTCTGCTGCTGGGGAGGATTTAGTCCCCAGAGCCTCGGACTCCGGGTCCGGTAAAGAATCTTCTTAGTCAGGGCGAGCTCTGTAGCTGCCAGCCCCTGACTCCTTGTAACTCTGCTGTTTCCTATGCTGCTTCTCTTCTCCACTCTCCTTGTCTGACTCACCCTGCCTCAGCCCCGGGTTTATACAGGGGAAGTTCTTCCCCTCCCAAGACTGGGCAGGAGGTGTGGCATGCACAGGATCCCTGACCAAAGGACCTCCCACCTGCTCTCAGACATAATATCTCTATCACTGTGGCAACCAGACCCCTGGGGTGTCACATATACAAACTGCACCTCGTCATCTATAACCATCGCATTCTAATCAGAATCTCTGTTTATCCATTTCTCCTACAGGTATGGAACCCAACTTTTCCTATGCTGTGATTTCTCCCTTCTTTGCTGGCATTATTCTCTGATATGCAACCCAACTTTTCCTATGATGTGGTTTCTCCCTTCTTTGCTGGCATTAGTCTCTGTTATGCAACCCAACTTTTCCTATGATGTGATTTCTCCCTTCTTTGCTGGCATTAGTCTCTGGTATGCAACCCAACTTTTCCTATGCTGTGATTTCTCCTTTCTTTGCTGGCATTAGTCTCTGGTATGCAACCCAACTTTTCCTATGCTGTGATTTCTCCCTTCTTTGCTGGCATTAGTCTCTGGTATGCAACCCAACTTTTCCTATGCTGTGATTTCTCCCTTCTTTGCTGGCATTAGTCTCTGGTATGCAAAATAACTTTTCCTATGCTGTGATTTCTCCTTCTTTGCTTGTATTAGTCTCTGGTAAGCAACCCAACTTTTCCTATGCTGTGATTTCTCCCTTCTTTGCTGGCATTAGTCTCTGGTATGCAACCCCTACTGTTCCTATGATGTGATTTCTCCCTTCTTTGCTGGCATTAGACTCCGGTATGCAACCCAACTTTTCCTATGCTGTGATTTCTCCCTTCTTTGCTGGCATTAGTCTCTGGTATTCATTTCACCTACTCACTGTTCTACCCCCACCCTTATTTACGATTTCCTTCTTTACTCTGGCTTAAATATCGTGCATGTGGCCCAGTGTTAATTATCTGATATAGATGAGCAGAGGCCACTTCCCTCTGTTTAACAGCTGCCTGCACTTTGTAACAAATATATTTGTGAGCTGTACGTCAGCATGACATGTCGTCTGCCAGTGTACCATAGAAGTGTAACATAGAAGTGTACAGCTCAGAATTAGTCCTGAATTGGAGCTGAAGGTTACTGGATACTTAGTCACAGTGAACAATGTTCCTGTTTGTTTTCACTCTCTCCTCTATAATCCTTCACTTTCTACTAACCCACCTAATCGCTACACCTAGTAAGGAACTGGTCATCTCTTCCTCCATCCTCCCCATCCACCTCACTTCCTCCTCAGAACTATTCCTCAACATACAATCCTGCATCTCTTAGCACAGACAGCCACCTCATGCCCTCTCCTGCTCCCACCTGCCAACACTTTCTCTGCTCCTTCTCACTGCTGGCGAAGTCTCTCCAAATCCTGGCCCCCCTACAACATTCCCACAGTCACTTTTACCTTTCATCCTAGATCTAGCACACATTTCCACAACCTCTCTAACCTTCTACCAATCCACCCATCACCCGCTTCCCCAGTCCCACTAACAGGAGCTCTATGGAACGCTCGCTCCATCTGCAACATACTTTTCTACATCCATTATCTTCTCATTACTAAGAAACTTTCCTTCCTAACCATCACCAAAACCTGGCTCACCCCCTCTGACACAGCCTCACCAGCTGCACTTTTGAATGGCGGACTCCACCTTTCCTAGACCCCCCGCCCCACCAGCAAGCACGGTGGAGGAGCTGGCTTTCTCCTTCTCACATATCCCACTGCCACACACCATTACTCCCTCCTCTTTTGAAGTGCATTGCATGCGCATTTACTGCCCCTCCAACTTCCAACTGGCTGTCATCTACCACTCCCAGGGCCCTCACCTTCTTAGACCACTTCACCACCTGGCTACTTCTCTTCCTTTCCGCTGACATCCCCTCTATCATCATGAGCGACTTCAACATCCCCATTGACATTTCCCACCCATCTGTCTCTAAGCTTCTATCCCTCACTTCCTCCTTTGGCCTTGCTCAATGGTCTTCAGCCCCCACTCACAAAGATAGCCACACTCTGGACCTCATCTTCATCTGCCTCTGTTCCCTATCCAACCTCTCTAACTCTCCTCTCCCTCTTTCTGACCACAACTTACTCACATTCTCTCCCCTCTCCTCTCCAGATCCACAATCCCCCTTACAGAAACTTGCACACCCTCGCAGAAATCTCAAACACCTCAACCTACACTAATTCTCTGAATCCCTCCTCCCTCTTACAGACATAAATTCCTTACATGATGCAGATGCTGCTGCTGTCTTATATAACACCACAAAGCTGCAGCTCTTGAATCGGTCTCCCTCCTCATACATACCAAAGCTCACACAATAAATAGACAATCCTGGCACACCAGCCTGACTAAAGAACTGAGATGGGCTTCCAGGGTTGCTGAGCGGAGATGGAAAAGGCCCCACTCCAATGAGCACTTCATCGCATTCAAACAAGCCCTCACTACACTTAGGTCCACACTTACTGCAGCAAAACAAACATACTCCTAATCTCTCATATCCTCCTGTCTCAAAACCCTAAACAGCTATTCAGTACTTTCAATTCTCTCCTCCATCCCCCAGCACCTCCTCCCTCTCCACTCATCTTAGCTGAAGACTTTGCTTCATTCTTCAAGCAGAAGATTGACACCATCAGACAAAGCTTTTGCCATAAGTCCCCACAGTCCCTCCTCATATCTACTCAATGCTCCTCCTCCAAACCCAGCTTCTCCACCATCACGTAGGATCAAATTTCCTCTTTACTCTCCAAGTCACATCTCACCACCTGCGAACTTGACCCAATCCCATCCCACCTCATCTCAAACCTTATCGCAGTCTTCATCCCAACCCTAACCCACCTCTTCAACCTGTCACTAGCAACTGGTGTCTTCCCCTCATGCTTCAAACATGCCTCAATCACACCTATCCTCAAAAAGCCATCCCTTGACCAATCCTCTCTGTCTAGCTATCGCCCTATATCATTTCTCCCCTCTGCCTCAAAACTACTGGAACAACACGTCCATCTTGAGCTGTCCCCGCACCTCTTCTCCTGTTCCCTCTTTGACTGCCTCCAATCTGGCTTGCGACCGCACCATTTTGCTGAAACTGTCCATACTAAAGTCATCAATGACCTACTGACCGCCAAATCCAAGCGACACTACTCTGTCCTTTTTCTTCTGGACCTGTCATCTGCCTTTGACACAGTAGACCATTCCCTTCTACTACAGACTGTCTCGGCATCACAGACTTGGCCCTATCTTGGATCTCCTCATACCTAACAGACCAGACATTCAGCATCTCCCACTCATACACCACCTCCTCACCTCGCTTCCAATGTGTTGGTGTTCCCCAAGGCTAAGTTCTAGGATCCCTGCTCTTCTCCATCTACACCTTCAGCTTGGGACAGCTCATAGAGTCTCACGGCTTTCAGTATCGCCTCTATGCTGATGACACACAGATCTAACTCTCTGGACCTGATATCATATCGTTACTAACCAGATCCCACACTACCTGTCCACTATTTCATCTTTCTTCTCTGCTAGATTCCTAAAACTTAATATGGATAAAACTGAATTCATCATTTTTCCACCATCTCACTCAACCCCACCTTCTGACCTATCAAAATCAATGGCTGTCCACTCTCCCTAGTCCCTTAAGCTTGCTGCCTCGGGGAAACCCTTGACTCTGATCTCTCTTTCAAACCTCATATCCAAGCCCTTTCCAGTTCCTGCCGACTCCAGCTCAAAAATATTTCCCGGATCTGAATCTGCATCTGCAAAAACACTAGTCCATGCCCTCATCACCTCCCGCCTCGACTACTGCAACCTCCTTCTCTGTGGCCTCCCTTCTAAGACTCTTACACCCCTCTAATCTATCCTAAACTCTGATGCCTGACTAATCCACCAGTCCATCCACTATTCCCCGGCCTCTCCTCTCTGTCAATCCCTTTACTGGATCCCCATTGCCCAGAGACATCAGTTAAAAACCCTAACCATGGCATATAAAGCATCCACAACCTGTCTCCTCCATACATCTGTGACCTAGTCTCCCGGTACTTACTTGCACGCAATCTCCTATCCTCACAAGATCTCCTTCTCTACTCCCCTCTTGTCTCCTCTTCCAACAATCGCATACAAGATTTCTCCCGTGCATCCCCCCCTTCTCTGGAACTCTCTACCCCAACACATCAGACTCTCGCCTACCGTGGAAACCTTCAAAAGGAACCTGAAGACTTACTCTTCTGACAAGCCTACAACCTGCAGCAACCCTCGCTCCACCATACTGCTGCAAGACCAGCTCTACCCCCACCTACTGTATTCTCACCCATCCCTTGTAGATTGTGAGCCCTCGTGGGCAGGGTTCTCTCTCCTCCTGTACCAGTTGCTGACTCGTTTTTGTTCAAATTATTGTACTTGTTGTTTGCTATGTATACCCCTTTAAAACATGTAAAGCGCCATGCAATTAATGGCGCTATAATAATAAATAATAATAATTTATGTATTATTAATCAAATACCTGACTAAAGTAATGTATATCAATATTTAATATATAAGTAAAGATCGTGCATTGTTATTTATGGAACGATAAATTAATCATGTAATTGTGAAGGTTAGTTGATGTAATCTGACAACCATAATGTTGGATTCTAATATGAAAATGATTAATTTAAATTAAATTCCTATCGTTTAATGATGTTAACATAGCTCCCAACTGTCCTGTTTTTGGCGGGACTGTCCCATCATGGCTCAGCTGTTCACCCTGCTTCTATACTTAACTCTTTCTGATCTTTTCATCGCTATGTAGCTGCTCCTCAGGGTGCAGGGCTGATCATCTCTTCTCACTCCTGTTCATGGGTCTCACCCAGGACTCAAACTCACATCACAGTGTCAACATGCTTCTCGAATGTTCACTGGCTGTTTGCGCTAACCACTGATCTACAGCCCATAATAATAAAGATAGGAGAATTTGGTTATCTTTACTCTACATTGCAATGAATCCAGAAGCAGAATATACATCCCCATAGAAATACATTGTGTATATAACAAAGTACACTGCTGAAAAAAATAAAGGGAACACTTAAACAACAGAATATAACTCCAAGTAAATCAAACGTCTGTGAAATCAAACTGTCAATCAGTGTTGCTTCCTAAAGGGACAATCAATTTCACATGCTGTTGTGCAAATGGAATAGACAATACATGGAAATTATTGGCAATTATCAAGACATCCTCATTAAAGGAGTGGTTCTGCAGGTGGGGACTAGTGTTGAGCCACCCCCGTAGTGTTCGGGTTCGGTTCGGTTCGTCGAACACCGGGATGTTTGAGGAACTGTTCGTCGAACTGTTCGTCGAACACCTTAGAACACCGTCGAACACCGTTAAAACCAATGGCAGGCAAACAAAAACACATAGAAACACATAGAAAACACCTTCAAAGGTGTCCAAAAGCTGACAAACTGCTCAGAAGACGCTTTCTTTAAAAAAGCCGGCCGGCAATTCAGCAGCGGCATACACCGGTACCCGACAATTTAGACAAGAAGGAATAGAGCCTCACACATAGATTAGATAGATAGAAACATGTCAGTCACATATATATGAAGTACAGTGACAGTGTTGCTTACTGTACTTGTCATTTAGTGTAAAGGATTTATTAAAAAATATAATAGTGTTTTCATGCACTGTCTCTTTAAAAAAGCCGGCCGGCAATTCAGCATCTGTACCCGACAATTTATAACAGACAGAATAGAGCATCACACATAGATTAGATAGATAGAAACATGTCAGTCACATATATATGAAGTACAGTGACAATGTTGCTTACTGTACTTGTCATTTAGTATTAAAATAAAGGATTTATTATTAAAAAAAATTGGCGTGGGGTTCCCCTTAATTTTAGTCTCTAGCGGAGGTTAAGCAGACAGCTGGGGCAGATGTTTGAAGCCTGGGAAGGGGGTAATACCCACGGAGCTTCCCATGCTACTAATATGAGCCCCCAGCTGAATACATAGCCTTTACTAGCTATTAAAATGGGGGACCCCCCCAAAAAAATGACGTGGGGTCCCCCCTAATTTAATAGCTAGCAAAGGCTAGGCAGACAGCTGGGGGCTGATATTAATAGCCCAGGAAGGGAGCCATGAATATTGGCCCCCTCCCAGGCTAGAAACACCAGCCGTCAGCCGCCCCAGAAATGGCGCATTCATAGGATGCGCCAATTCTGGCACTTAGCCTCGCTCTTCCACGCTGCCCTGTAGCGGTGGCAGGGGGTAATAGGGCTGGGGTTGATGTCAGCTTATAATGCCAGCTGACATCAAGCCCAGGTTAGTAATGGAGAGACGTCTATAAGACACCCCCATTACTAACCCCATAGTCAAAGTTAAAAGAAAACACAAACACCCAGAATAAAGTCCTTTAATTGAAATAAAGACACAATCCTTTATTGTTCTAAATTAAACCATACTTACCATCACGCCCATTCCAGCTGAAGCCAACGATCTCCTGCAATAAAAGAAAAATAATAAAGCAACATCATCCTTACCTTTCCATGGTTCCCATGACAGCTTCAGCTCTGCTACATCGAGATGACAGGCTGGACCGCAGCAGAACGCTGCCATCCAGCCTGTCATCCCACAGACACTGAGAAGCGCAGGCATGCTTGCGCTCTGCAGTGTCTGGCTGTGACGGCATAAAGATGAGACGAGTTCATGTCCAATGAACTCGGCGCACCTCATGCACGTCACTGACAGCGTGGGAAAATTCTCAAGCTGAAGCGCTGAGTGCAGGAGAATTCTCCCATGCTGTCAGTGACGTGCATAAGGTGAGCTCATGTCCAATGAACTCAGCTCACCTTCTGCACGTCACTGACAGCGTGGGAGAATTCTCCTGCACTCAGCGCTTCAGCGTGAGAATTCTCCCACGCTGAAGCGCTGAGTGCAGGAGAATTTTCCCACGCTGTCAGTGACGTGCATAAGGTGAGCTCATGTCCAATGAACTCAGCTCACCTCCTGCACGTCACTGACAGCATGGGAGAATTCTCCTGCACTCAGCGCTTCAGTGTGAGAATTCTCCCACGCTGAAGCGCTGAGTGCAGGAGAATTTTCCCACGCTGTCAGTGACGTGCATGAGGTGAGCCGAGTTCATTGGACATTAACTCGGCTCATCTGGATGCCCTCACAGAAAGACACTGTGGAGCGCAAGCAAGCCTGCGCTTCTCAGTGTCTGCGGGATGACAGGCTGGATGGCAGCGTTCTGCTGCGGTCCAGCCTGTCATCTCGATGTAGTAGAGCTGAAGCTGTCATGGGAACCATGGAAAGGTAAGGATGATGTTGCTTTATTATTTTTCTTTTATTTCAGGAGATCGTTGGCTTCAGCTGGAATGGGCGTGACGGTAAGTATGGTTTAATTTAGAACAATAAAGAATTGTGTGTTTATTTCAATTAAAGGACTTTTTTCTGGGTGTTGTGTTTTTTTTAAATACTTTACTAGAAATTCATGGTGGTCATGTCTAATATTGGCGTGACCCCATGAATTTTGGGCTTAGGGCCAGCTGATAATGCCAAGCTGGCCCTAACCCCTTCATTACCCAGTGAGCCACCGCATCAGGGCCCTGGATGAGTTGGGTACAGCGCCAGAAGATGGCGCTTCTATGAACGCGCCATTTTCCGGGGTGGCTGCGGACTGCAATTTGCAGCGGGGGTGGCCCAGAAAGCTTGGGCCTCCCTGCGCTGCGGATTCCAGCCCCCAGCTGCATAGTTGTACCTGGCTGGACACAAAAACAGGGCGAAGCCCCACGTCAATTTTCTTTAAATTATTTCATGAAATAATTAAGAAAAAAAGGGCTTCCCTATATTGTTGTGTCCGGCCAGGTACAAATAGGCAGCTGGTGGTTGGGGGCAGCCCGTTCCTGCCTGCTGCACCTGACTGGACACAAATATAGTGCGAAGCCCCACGTCAATTTTTTTTTAATTATTTCATGAATTTCCTGAAGTAATTAAAAAAAATTGAAGTGGGGCTTCGCACTATATTTGTGTCCAGCCAGGTACAGCAGGCAGGAACGGGCTGCCCCCAACCACCAGCTGACTATTTGTACCTGGCCGGACACAAGAATATAGGGAAGGCCTTTTTTTCTTAATTATTTCATGAATTTCATGAAATAATTAAAAAAAAAATACGTGGGGCTACGCCCTATTTTTGTGTCCAGCCAGGTACAACTAGGCAGCTGGGGGCTGGAATCTGCAGCGCAGGGAGGCCCAAGCTTTCTGGGCCCCCCCCGCTGCAAATTGCAGTCCGCAGCCACCCCGGAAAATGGCGCGTTCATAGAAGCGCCATCTTCTGGCGCTGTACCCAACTCATCCAGGGCCCTGGTGCGGTGGCTCACTGGGTAATAAAGGGGTTAGGGCCAGCTTGGTATTATCAGCTGGCCCCAAGCCCAAAATTCATGGGGTCACGCCAGTATTAGACATGACCGCCATGAATTTCTAGTAAAGTATTTAAAAAAAACACAACACCCAGAATAAAGTCCTTTAATTGAAATAAACACACAATTCTTTATTGTTCTAAATTAAACTATACTTACCATCACGCCCATTCCAGCTGAAGCCAACGATCTCCTGCAATAAAAGAAAAATAATAAACCAACCTCATCCTTACCTTTCCATGGTTCCCACGACAGCTTCAGCTCTGCTACATCGAGATGACAGGCTGGACCGCAGCAGAACGCTGCCATCCAGCCTGTCATGCCGCAGACACTGAGAAGAGCAGGCATGCTTGCACTCCTCAGTGTCTCGCTGTGACGGCATCCAGATGAGCCGAGGTCATGTCCAATGAACTCGGCTCACCTCATGCACGTCACTGACAGCGTGGGAAAATTCTCACGCTGAAGTGCTGAGTGCAGGAGAATTCTCCCACGCTGTCAGTGACGTGCATGAGGTGAGCTCATGTCCAATGAACTCAGCTCACCTCATGCACCTCACTGACAGCGTGGGAAAATTCTCCTGCACTCAGCGCTTCAGCGTGAGAATTCTCCCACGCTGTAAGTGACGTGCATGAGGTGAGCCGAGTTCATTGGACATGACCTCGGCTCATCTTTATGCCGTCACAGAGAGACAATGTGGAGCGCAAGCAAGCCTGCTCTTCTCAGTGTCTGCGGGATGACAAGCTGGATGGCAGCGTTCTGCTGCGGTCCAGCCTGTCATCTCGATGTAGCAGAGCTGAAGCTGTCGTGGGAACCATGGAAAGGTAAGGATGAGGTTGCTTTATTATTTTATTTTTATTACAGGAGATCGTTGGCTTCAGCTGGAATGGGCGTGACGGTAAGTATGGTTTAATTTAGAACAATAAAGAATTGTGTCTTTATTTCAATTAAAGGACTTTATTCTGGGTGTTTGTGTTTTCTTTTAACTTTGACTATGGGGTTAGTAATGGGGGTGTCTTATAGACGTCTCTCCATTACTAACCTGGGCTTGATGTCAGCTGGCATTATAAGCTGACATCAACCCCAGCCCTATTACCCCCTGCCACCGCACCAGGGCAGCGTGGAAGAGCGAGGCTAAGTGCCAGAATTGGCGCATCCTATGAATGCGCCATTTCTGGGGCGGCTGACGGCTGGTGTTTCTAGCCTGGGAGGGGGCCAATATTCATGGCTCCCTTCCTGGGCTATTAATATCAGCCCCCAGCTGTCTGCCTAGCCTTTGCTAGCTATTAAATTAGGGGGGACCCCACGTCATTTTTTTGGGGGGGTCCCCCATTTTAATAGCTAGTAAAGGCTATGTATTCAGCTGGGGGCTGATATTAGTAGCCTGGGAAGCTCCATGGGTATTACCCCCTTCCCAGGCTTCAAACATCTGCCCCAGCTGTCTGCTTAACCTCCGCTAGAGCCTAAAATTAAGGGGAACCCCACGCCAATTTTTTTAATAATAAATCCTTTATTTTAATACTAAATGACAAGTACAGTAACCAACACTATCACTGTACTTCATATATATGTGACTGACATGTTTCTATCTATCTAATCTATGTGTGAAGCTCTATTCTGTCTGTTATAAATTGTCGGGTACAGATGCTGAATTGCCGGCCGGCTTTCTTAAAGAGACGGTGCATGAAAACACTATTATTTTTTTTAATAAATCCTTTACACTAAATGACAAGTACAGTAATCAACACTGTCACTGTACTTCATATATATGTGACTGACATGTTTCTATCTATCTAATCTATGTGTGATTCTCTATTCCTTCTATTCTAAATTGTTGGGTACAGATGCTGAATTGCCGGCCGGCTTTTTTAAAGAGACGGTGCATGAAAACACTATTATTTTTTTTGATAAATCCTTTACACTAAATGACAAGTACAGTAATCAACACTGTCACTGTACTTCATATATATGTGACTGACATGTTTCTATCTATCTAATCTATGTGTGAAGCTCTTTTCTTTCGGTTCTAAATTGTCGGGTACCGGTGTATGCCGCTGCTGAATTGCCGGCTTTTCGTGTTTCACTGTGAGCACAGTTCCCATCGATTTGGGCAATCACTGTAATGCCACAACCACCATGGCTGTGGCATTACAGTGAGTGGCAGACAATCCCTGCATGATTGGTGCTCTAAATAGCACCAGACATGCAGGACACGCTTTTGGTGCACGAACAGTTATCGAACATAACCTCGAACAGCCGAATTTTTTGCAAATCGTTCGGGTTCGTCGAACAACTGGAACACCGCCCAAAACAGCTCAAATTTGAGATTGGCGAACAGTTCTAGTCGAACACCGCTCATCTCTAGTGGGGACCACAGACCACATCTCAGTACCAATGCTTTTTGGCCGATGTTTTGGTCACTTTTGAATGTTGGTTGTGCTTTCACACTTGTGGTAGCATGAGACGGACTCTACAACCCACAGAAGTTGCTCAGGTAGTGAGACTGAAAGGGAAAGCAGTAGAGGGATGTAAAAAAATATTGAGGAAATTTGGTATGGGAAAGTGGGGAAATCTGAAAGAGAAGGAATGGGAGAAATATATCTGCAATTGGGAAGGATGGTTGAAAGATAAAAACAAACTAGAGCAGGCTAGGATGTGGTTAGAAGTAGCAAAACGTCTCTCAATGAGTGAACATAAATCAGAGGAAACCAGGCATGGAACGGTCTATGTAATCTATGATAGTTTGAAAAACTCTCAGACCCCAGTAGTCTCTGTACCTGATGTAAATTCTGCATCCCCTTCAGCATCGCAGCCTTATGCTGGGTCAATGGGATGGACTTGCAGACATTGTGGTCATCAGAATCCCCCTGGGGTTAATTTTGCAGGTCCTGTAGGTCTTCACACCCAGAGACAACACTCAGGGTGCCTCTGTTACTTATGAGAACCACTAGTCATGTACAGTTTCAACCCCCTAGGATGGTTGATAATGTTCAGGTACGAGATCCCCCCAAGTATGGCCAAAGGAAACATATCGGCCTTGGTCCTCCAGTGAACTTATTGTCCTCGCTACCCAGCTCCCAGATCCCTGAAAACCCCCCTTAACATTTAGAATGCGCCTCCAGGGTCTTCAGGAGGTCTATCGGGCCACATGGGATGATCTAGTTTCTGTCATTCTCCAGAAAGGCAGTGACCCCTAACTTATGAAATTACTCAGATGCTGCCAGGCCAGGAACCAGCCATTAAAAATACATCAGAGTCGGGTGTTTATACAAAGGATGCAAAACTGAGCATTTCACCATCAATTCTGAGGCTATTGATGCATTTCACGCACTCAAGCTCACGCTTTCTGCCTCACCAGCTCTAGGTATATCGAATTATGACAAGTTCTTTACTTTGTACTGCCACGAACAGGCTGGACATGCGTCTGGTGTCCCTACCCAAGAACATGGTGGTAGGCAGCACCCTCTATGGTATTACTCTGTAACCCTAGATCCAGTCATTATGGGGTCTCTTACTTGTGTTAGAGCTGTGGCAGCTGCTTCAGAACTCGTTAAAAAGATAGAGGACATAATGTTAGGAAGCCCCCTCACACTTGAAGTTCCTTATGCTGTATCTAAAATACTTCAACAGGCTCAGACCCGCCACCTCTAAGCATCAAGGTTGACAAAATATGAAGTCTCACTCCTTACACCCTCCCGATATAACTATCAAACACTGTAATGTTCTCAATCTAGCTACACTACGTCCAGTGGATTGGGAAGAGGGAGGCACCGTGAGCCAAGACCTGCCCCTGTTTTTCAAATTAGCAGATGAGGAAGATCAGTTTGATATGGCACATGAACATGATTGTCAGGCATTGATGGAACTGAAATAAAGGGCTTGGCAGATATTACTGATGTACCACTTACTAACCCCTCTGCTGAGTATTTTGTAGACGTTTCCAGAGCTTGGGACAGTGAAAAAGGACGATTCATCACCGGGTATGCAGTAGTCCACAATGGTAAGGCAGTAATACAAGAACCACTCCCCTCCAGCTGCTCTGCGCAAGAGGCAGAGCTTAAAGCACTCGCTGCAGTGTGTAATCTGGGAAAAGTTAAAGAAATTAATGTGTTTTCTGACTTGCAATATGCTTATGGTGTTGCACATGACTTTGGCACAATTTGGCGAAGCCATAATTTCTTGACCTCTGCTGGTAAACCTATAAGGAATGCACAAGTGATGGAGCAGCTACTCTCAGCACTCACCCTACCCCGAAGGGCAGCCATAGTCAAAGTGTCAGCACACATAAGGAAACAAACTCCCCTTGCAGTAGGAATGCGTTGGCCAACCAGGCGGCTAAGGAAACAGCACGACTACCTCTGACAGAGATACTGGCTATAACAAGTGCGGGAACCCCAGTAGACTCAGAGTCAGGGAGTGCAGGAAGCCCCCTTTCAAATAAGGAGATATCCCCTGCACCGGTTCCAGTGGCCATGGACCTCGAACTACTTCAGGTCTTCCAGACGCAGGCTCCCAACCACAAACAGAATGCATGGGTCAAAGTGGGCACCTTACAGTCAGTGTCAGGGGTTTGGCAGGTCAACAAATGTATTTGCCTTCCACGCTGCCTGTTCCCCATGATGGCTGCCTTTGCACATTCTCCGGTGCATAACTCAAAGGGTGTTATGTGTGCAGTGGTGGTACAAAACTGTTGCGCCCCAGGGTTCCCGAATGCGGTTGCAAAGTAAGTGCAAGAATGTCTAGTTTGTGCAAAACATATCCCTGGTAGGCCTATTCGAGTCCCACGGAAATGCACACTAAAACCAGATTACCCATTTCAGAGACTGCGGGTGGACTACATACAGCTACCTAAGGTGGGTAATTATGAATACGCCCTGGTATGCATTGACCTTTTATCAGGGTGGCCAGAAGCTTGGGAGGTGACTAAAGCAAACACAAAAAATACAGCTAAAAAAATTGATCAGTGAAGTGGTTTGTAGATATGGGGTGCCCGAAACTATAGAAAGTGACAGAAGAACCCATTTTACTGGGGAACTAATGAAACAAATCATGGTCACTCTTTGGATAGAACAGGCTTTCCATGTTCCCTATCATCCACAAAGTAGTGATAAGGTGGAATGCCTCAATGGTACCTTGAAACTAAAAATCCAAAAGTGCATGGAAGAAACACAGTTGTCCTGGGTAGATTGTTTGCCCATAGCATTGTATTCTGTGAGGACTGCCCCAAAGGAGAGGGAGAAGCTGTCCCCATATGAAATACTGTTTGGTAGTGTCCCTAAGACAGGGATGTATTTTACACAGCAGCTGCAGGCCTCCTATGGTTCTCTCACTGAATATGTTCTGGTGTTGCATAAACATTTGACTGTTACTCATAATTGTGTTCTTTCCTCTATCCCTGACCCGAATTGCTTCAGCGGCACTGACACTTTGGTACCAGGAGACTGGTTCATGGTAAAGAGACATATGAGGAGACCACTGGAGCCCAAATACAGTGAACCATTCCAAGTGCTGTTAACCACTGCCACTTCTGTCAAGCTTCAAGGCAAGGACACTGGGATCCACGCCAGCCATTGTAAAAAGGTCTTGAACCCCAGCAGCAGCAAAGATGATGACCCTGTTTGTTTGGACTATGGTGATAGCAATGGTACCCCTTGCCCTAACTGTCCATGAAGTACTAAAAGAGAACTGGGATAACAAACTGATAAAGCATCACCAAGTCTTACTCCAAGACATGAACTCTAATGACCATCCTAAGAACTGTTGGATATGCACCCATAGTCCAATATCCTCCAATACTATGCCTTATTTAGCCATTCCAGTGACTTTGAAAGAAATGTTTTACTTAAGTAACTACACTTTTCCTATTAGACTAAGAACAACAACAAAAAAAGAAAAAAGAAGGCTGCAGGTCTAACTGTAGCTGCTTGGGTGACTGAGCAATGGTTGTTGTTTAACAGGACTGGTCCGCCTCTAAGTCAGACTGAAAGGCCTTGGGCGACCAGTCGTGTCAACCTCTCCTGTTATCCGAACTTTACCTCTTGCAGCTGTATTTAGATAAAATCCAGAGGGTTTTCTTTCTCTACAGCTGACTATTCAGAGTGTAATGGATCTTCTACCACTACTACGTAGTGTATAGCGGTTGATGCCACTCTCAATCCTAAGCTTCATTGTGTAAATGTCACCTTGCAAAATCTAATATCAGGTTTTACCTCTAATGACACTCAGTATCAGCAATCCCTGTACACACACTGTACAGAAGAGCTGCAGACGACAAGCCCAGACCAAATGGTAAACCACATCTTGTAGAAATGGGGGTGGCTAACAAATTTTTTAGTGTCTTATTCATTTACCCATTCATAATGCAAATGTGGGATAAGTTGGTAGAAGCGACTGATTATCTAGATGACCAGTTACATATTCTTGCCGTTCTCAATACATCTAATATTGTACAGAAACAACGAATTGCAGTTACTAACCAAAACACCATAGTGCTCGATTACTTGACTGCTAGAGAGGGAGGAATGTGTCAGATAATAGGCCATTCCTGTTGCCACTACATAGACCCTGCAGGAAATTTCCAGGTAAAGACCAAGATAGAGAGAGAGAAATGCGGGATGCCTGGCTCCAATTGGGCTAGTGCGTGCTTTGTAGCAGGCAGTAGGAAATGTTTGGACTACTGCTTTTTATGTTGACTAATGTGGACAGCAGAAGCCAGGCTCTGACCCCTAAAACAGCAGGGAAAATAGACCGGTGCTTTTAAAAAAAAAGTCAGCACAAAATGCTACTACTATGTGCTGGAAAAATATTGCTTTGCTTCTGACAAGAGCTGTTTTAAGATGGACGTTGGAAGAACACTTTAACCTCTCCCTACCTAATACACAATCTCTCCCTCCCTGTACTCTGACTTTGTTGTGTGTCTTCAGCTCTGAAAAGAGCTATTTTTTGGTGGTATGATGGAGCTAGTGAGTGGCTCCTTTAAACACTGAACTAGTATACACTGAAGGTAGCCCTTAAAAGGGCTTTTGTTTTATCAAGAGGCCTAAACACTCTCCCTAGCAGCTCAGCGATCTCTCCCTATGCTTATAGAACGCAGGATCCAGACGCAATGTGCACAAAATGGCGGCGGCAGGGCTTAAACAGACCCTATGACGCTGGGCGGCCAGCCAATCACAGAAATGCCACAAGCAAGTTGTCTGCACCATTACTGTGATTGGTTAAGAAGCCCAGCAGCATGCTTAGTGGCTGCAAAGGAGGCGCAAAAACTGCAGGGCGGGACATCCTTATATAGCGAGGCGAGTACACAAATACTCGCAATATAGCGAGTAACCTGAATATTGTACTATCCGTGCGAATAGCGAATAGTAACGAATACACTCGCTCATCACTAATTGTCACTGAAGGTGTGAAAATTACCTCGGCAAAGTATATAGTTTTTGCCTGACTGCTTTCTTCTATCGTACAAAAGGAAGAACTATGCAATTAATAGCAAAATCATCTTTGTGCATGATAATGCACCATCTCATTCTGTAAATATACCTCTGAATCATTGACTGTCATGGGCCTAAAAGAAGAGAAACTTATGGTGTGACCACCATGCTTTCCTGTTAGGGTTACGGTTGCAAACAACTTTATTAAATAATGGAAAGCAACCGAACCCGGAGTCCGTGATGCAGCCTGGTGGACTGCGGCCGAACACCTTCCGGGTGAGAAGGTAAAACAAACAACTTAAATAACAATCCCCTCCGTGTTACTGCACACCGGAACGGGAATAGGGATTCGCACTATCTCCGTTAACTGCATGACAGATGTGCGATAAATTATGTATCTGTAGTCCTGTTACAGCACAGGGACTACACAGTTGGCGCTAGGATGCATGTGTGACTCACACTGGCAAATACGTGCTCCCAGCCGGCGTGCTACTGGACTAAGGAGTATCTCTCCACGTGGCTTACAGGTGGTATCGGGAATAGGGTGTCTGCATACTGCTTGGAGTGTAAGGCGATCCCTTTGTCAGAGCCAGACTGTCAGATGAAGCTACCTGCCTATTTCATCTAAGCCTGCCTATTTCCACTAAACCTGCCTGCCAGAAACTAAAGCACATGTGGAGCCCAAGAGACCAAGCGTCCACACAACACCATCACAGCTCAATGATCAGAGCGCGCCGCCATGTTTGTGGGTGGGCTTTTTAAAGATTAGGCCCTGCCCACCATCGCCCCATTGGTGACGTCACCCGCGACCAATCAGGCGGTGCCAGGTCACCAGATAAGCTGCCTCCCAAACCACCAATCACGGTCTGCCATGTCACGGGCATGCTCAGTACAGAGAATCCTGGACTTAGGCTTTAGCAGCCCTGTCTCCCTCCGCAACCTATCCTTCATGTTGCTAGGAACAAAGACCCGAGAGACAACCTGTACATCTCGTGCACCAGCTAGGTGTTGGGACTAATGACGATGGTGAGCAGCATCCGCCCTGGCTGGACCGGAATGGGAGACCACAGAATCCACTGATGGTTCTCAACCCATTTTGAATCCAGAAAATGCCCGATGCCTAACATCCCTAACAACAACTGTATTGAGAATGTTTGGAGTAGCCTCAAAAAAAATATCTATAAAGGTGGGAGGCAATTCACATCAAAACAGCAGCTCTAGGAGGCTATTCTGACATCCTGCAAGGAAATTCAAGCAGAAAAGTCCAAAAATTCACAAGTTCAATGGATGGAACAATTGTAGCAGTAATATCTAAGAAGGGGTCCAGTGTTGACATGTAACTAGTAGTGATGCGCGAACATGCTTGCCACTGCTCGGTGCTCAACAAGCTCGGCGAGTATTTCCGTGTTGCTCGGGCAGGATTGCCTGCCACGCACTGTAATGCAGTAGGCACTGTAATGCCGTAGCCATGTTGGTTGTGGAATTACAGTGATTGGCTCGCGGCACAGCATCATCAGGTCTCTATAAGACCTGGCGCCGCTATGCTGTCACAGTCTACCCCGGAAACAGGCAGAGTAGTTAGAGGTGCCGCTGAGTCAGGGAGAGATTTGCTTGTTTATAGTTAGTATAGGTATTCCACAACATATATATATATATATTTATATATCCACCTGAACTAACAGTCCTTCTGAGGACTAGTCCAGCTGCATATAATCAGTGCTTGCCAGGAGTTAGGCAGGCAAGTAGTGTATGTGGCAGATTAAGGTGCATATAGCGCAAGAGGGTACATTGAACGTGCTGCTGCTGTAATAATTACAGATATTTGTAGACATAGCCCCAGAGG
The DNA here is from genome assembly GCF_046119375.1 of Phyllobates terribilis. NCBI lineage: Eukaryota > Metazoa > Chordata > Amphibia > Anura > Dendrobatidae > Phyllobates > Phyllobates terribilis. The sequence continues at coordinate 293,775,874 of NW_027362769.1, forward strand.
CCAGGGAAAACTTTTTTTTATCGTAATCCTGGTTATGTGCTTAAAAAGCAATCCAGAGTACACCATTTTTCTTCTCCATTTGCTTGTTAGCACTGCAGAATACAGCCAGATCTGTTCCATATTTCAGCTTTAAAAATCCAGAAATTTGAACTGAAAGTGGAAAGTATTGGCCTCTTTTTCCATTCTGTTGCAGTGTGTCGGACAAGCTCTTCACACTAGGTGACTGTGAAGAATAGTACTAGTAAATTACAGGCCTACTATTTAAAACCGTGGTTCTCTGTCAGACATATCACCTATAAGAGTGTTCCAAAATAAGCATTTCTTCCATTTTCATATCGTTGCAGTGTGTCGGTCAAGCTATTCACACTAAGTCTCTGTGTAGAATAATATTAGTAAATTACAATCCTGCTATTTAAAACCGTGTTTTTCTGTCAGACATATCACATATAACTGCGGTTCAAATCCAGCCATTTGTAGTGAACATAGAAAATATTGTCCTCCATTTATAGATTGTAGCAGTGTGTCAATGTATACCATTTTACAGCTCCATTTGCTTGTTCACAGAATACAGCCAGATTTTTTTTAGTTTTATTTATATTACTGTATTGTGGAAGCAGAGGAACTTCTTTCAATGATCAAACGCACCTAATCCATATGACTGCCGTAATAATGCAGAAATTTTGTGGAGCGTGCCATATATTCCACTCCTTTTAAAGTCAGCCACCTGTGTTTTGTTGAACCAATTGACACTTGACAAGTACCATACCAATTGACAAGTACCATACTATTAGGCGACTGCCTGAAACCATGGCCATCAGACGTTATCGTATATGACTGCCCTAATAATCCAGCAATTTTTATGAGCATGTCAAATACTACACTCCATTTAAAGTATTGCAGTTAAGGGTTCAAACCTATTCTCAGTTGGCCGCTGACAAATAGCATATCTGTGAACAATGTTGTCAGAGTATTACGCCACTTTTGCGGACTTACAAAAAAAAACATACAAAAAGCAAGCTAAAATGGAAAAATGTTAAGAAACATTCTTTCCTTGGTAATGACTTGTATATAAGGCCAAAGAAATAAAAAAAATAAAGTTATGGACTGTGGAAGACATTTATGCAACCAGAATGAACACTTATGTGTAGCTGCTGATTATACCACTTAGCAGCAGCACCTGTTCCTATTGTAAAGGCACATGATAGCATTATCGATAGGGAATAGAATAGATTTAAAACATTTTTGGGCAGCACCAGCAGCATACAGTATAAAGGAATAATACCTGGCTGGATCGGTATAATACACTATCCATACTGCGATACCTCACCCGTAAAAGAATTTCAGATAAGACAGTTAATAGTCTAGAACATAGAATCTATTTGAATTGTCCTTCCTATTATTAAGGAGTGTGTCTCCTATACAGTTTTTGCATATGTAACAATTTCAAGGGCTGCCAAAAATTGGGACGCACTCCAATACACATTTGAAGAGGCGTAAAAAAAATTAAAACACAGTAGGATCTTTCTTTAATATAAACACCAGACTCGCCAATGTAACCTCAATGTAATCACATTGTTCAGCTCCTGCACCTCCTCCTCCAGTTCGGCCTCCATCTCCAAAATGACCACATCTGTCACAAGCTGGAAGCTCTGCAGCACTGCCTTGGCCAAGCAGCAACAGACTGTGCTGAAGAAAATATACTTGATGCTTAGGTGACAAACCGCCCACCGCTGCAGAGTTGTTGAAAGCTGTAACAGAGCAGCCTGATCTTTGGCTCTCACCGCTGAACATACAGCCAGGCATGGTCATGTGTGACAATGGGTGGAACCTGGTGGTGGAGAAATGACAGATGGAGTAGATACGGCTTCCCTCTATGCCGGTACTTTCACCGAGCTAAAGAATATGGCTGTGGAGAAATACAACTCTCAATGAGAAGCAGTGTCAGACTGAAAAACATTGGGCCCACCAGAGGATTTGATTCTGAGGGCCCACCTTTCTCCCCCGCTCAAGAGCTCCATAGCAGCAGCAAAGTTTGCATGATCATGAACTCTCCTGATGGAGAAGCCAGGGCCCACATGAGGATTCTCTGGTGGGCTGTGAAACCCTGCCGAGAAGCAGCCCTGGCTAAGAAAAGTGTGTGGGAAGATTCCCGGACGCTCTATGGCTGATTTTTTACTGAGGGGGAAACCCACACAAGCACAGGGAGAACATACAAAATCCTTGCAGATATTGTCCTTGGTGGGATTTGAACCCAGGACACCAGCGCTGCATGACTTCATTGCTAACCACTGAGTAACTTTGCTGCCCTCTCTGTTCTCCCTCTGATATCTAACATGCTGGAGAAACTTGCACCTACTGCCACTCAGTATCTTCATCTTCTTTGTGAGAAACTAATGTATTTGGGCAGTCTACCAAATAAAATTCCTGAGAATGATATTGTGCATGGCTTTGGAGATGGTGGCCTATATCATCATCACAACCTCACCTTGGCACTATGAACTCTCCTGATGGAAAAGCCAGGGCCCACGGGATGATTCTTCAGTTCTCTGGTTTTCCAGTCAAACCCTGCCGAGAAGCAGCCTTGGCTAAGAAAAGTGTGTGGGAAGGTGCCCGGACACTCTCTGGCTGTTTTTTTTTACTGTGGACTGGCTCCATACCATTCCTGGCCACATTCACCTGTCTACGTATTTTGACACACGATACCGATACCGGGAGAAATAGTGGCTGCTGGGGACTGAGTATAGACTCCCAGCCTCCGACGCCGCCATGAGGATGTGGAAATCTTCCACCTCCACAAGCCTAAAAGGCAACATTTAAATTGCAAGCAAGCAGTCCAGAAATGTGGCAGTTTAATATTGTGGCCTGTGGGTGGGTGGTTGGCTGGTAGCTTTGGTGCTCTTGCTGATTCTGGCCTGGCAGATGTTGCAAATGGCCTTTTTGGGGTTATCTAAACAGTCTTTTAAAAAGAACTAGACTCAGGAAGACCTAACAGTTGAACTGGCAACTTCCATCATGTTGGTGTTCCGGGGAGCACTTTCCCACCTTGTGTCTGCGGCCACCACACTGCTTGTTCCTGCCTATTGTGGTGCTACGCTTCCCTCACCCTATGTGCTGCTGTCCTCGCTCTACATGTCCCCTTGCCAGGTTGGGTTAGTGACTTCATCGTCCACTGCTTCACTTTCCACTTAAGCACCCTGGTCCTCCTCCTGACTCCATTGTGTCTCATCATTATCCACCTCTTGGGACAGTATTTGCACTTTCCCACTGTCACCTTCAGGTGACCATAGCTCTTCAAATCGCTACATGTAATTTTATGTTGCCCTGCTCGAAGCTGGCCGGTCAAGAGGCCCAAATTTATTGATGGAAAAGTGAACATCTCTTGGCATAACTCTGGACTCTAATCTCTCCTTCAAAACACATATCCAAGCTTTTTACACTTCCAAATGGACTAAGTGAGAGGCCAGAATCTATAAATGGAAGGATGAACAAAAACTCTTTGAAGTATCCAAGTGTGGGATCAGTTGTCTCATGGCACTCGGAATGGTGGGAGGAAGGAGGATCAGGGTGTGGAAGATACTGACTCCAAGTAAAAAAAAAATCTCCCGGATCCGCACATTCCTCAATCATGAATCTACAAAAACACTAGTGCACGCTCTCATCATCTCCCTTCTCGACAACGGCAACCTCCTGCTCTGTGGCCTCCCTTCTAAGACTCTCATATTCCCCCAATCTATAGTAAACTCTGTTGCCGACTAATCCACCTGTCCCCTCGCTATTCCCTGGCCTCTGCTCTCTGTCAATCCCTTCACTGGCTCCCCATTACCCAGAGTCTCTAGTTCAAAACACTAACCTTGGAATGCAAAGCTATCCACAACCTGTCTCCTCCATACATCTGTGATCTAGTCTCAAGGTACTTACCTGCACGCAACCTCCGATCTGCATAAGATCTCCTTCTCTACTCCCCTCTTATCTCCTCTTCCCACAATCGCATACAAGATTTCTCCTGTGCATCCCACCTTCTCTGGAACTCTCTACCCCACCATTTCTGACTCTCGCCTACTGTTGAAACCTTTAAAAGGAAGCTGAAGATCCACCTCTTGCGACATGTGTACAACCAGCAGTAACCCTCACTCCACCATACCACTGCAAGACTAACTCTATTCTCACCTACTGTATCCTCACCCATGCCTTGTAGACTGAGCCCTCGCAGGCAGGGTCCTCTCCTCTCCTGTACCAGTCGCTGTCACATTTTTGTTCAAGATTGTTGTAAATGTTTTTGCGATGTACCGTGCCTACAAGTAGTATTCAACCCCCTGCAGATTTAGCTGGTTTGATAAGATGCAAATAAGTTAGAGCCTTCAAACTGCAAACGAGAGTAGGTTTTATGAACAGAAGCATAAATCTTACAAACCAAACAGTTATGTTGCTCAGTTGAATTTTATTAAATTTTAAACATAAAACTGTGGGTCAATTATTATTAGAGATGAGCGTTGTTCTACTCGAACTGTTCGCCAATCTCAAATTCTAGATGTTTTGGGCGGTGTTCGAGCCGTTCGGCGAACACGAACAATTTGAGAAAAATTCGGCTGTTCGAGGTTATGTTCGATAACTGTTCGTGCACCAAAATCATAACTGGATTTTTTCTCAGTAATGATGAAAATTAATGTTAATACGCAGTTTGAGTGTACAGCGGGGTGGGGGGAGGGGCAGGGGATGGATCTCTGCAGGAACAATGAAGATCTCCATTTTTTTTTTCTCTTTCCCGCATTTACAGTGGGTAGGTGCAATCTGTCAGTCTATCAGCAGCGCACACACGGAGCGAAGTGCTTTTTTTCACACAAGCAAGGGCATGTGTCATTGGCAGTGTATGTCACATGTCCTTGCCCTATAAGACCAAGCCATTTTCCCCGTCGCCACCATTTTCTCACTGCTGCAGCTGCGTGTTAGACGGCACCGCTGTTGCTGTGTGCGCTATACCTTGTTAATTTCAAGCAAATTTTCGCACAAATCTACAGATAGCTTGGGAGTAGGGAATAGTTGTGATTGCAGTCCTTTTAAGGACTAGGTTACAGCATTTCCTACGACTTTTATCAGGCAGGTCTGTGCTCTTAAATAGATAGATTGTGGGAGTAAAGACTAATTGTAATTGGAGTCCTTTTCAGTTTTTGCCAGGCAGGTCTGTGCCAGTGCTGTGCAAGTTTTTTTCACAGCATTTGGCTGAATCTAGCAAAGCTAATCCTTTTTGGCCTATTGCAGAGTGTGTTAGTCAGTGGAGTAGCCTATCTGTGTTGCAAGATATACCACCTGTGTATAGAATACCAATTTTTTTACTGCACCTAGTGAAGTAAAATCTTTTGGGCATAGCATCATTTTATTAGTCCATCTATATTGACCTCCATCAGGTTGCAAATTGAATATAATTTTTTTCTGCATCTAGCTCTGAAAAAATATTGGGCTTCTAGCTGTGTGTGGGACTTGTTGTATTAGTCCATCTATACTGACCTCCATCAGGTTGCAAACTGAATATATTTTTTTCTGCATCTACCTCTGAAAAAATATTGGGCTTCTAGCTGTGTGTGGGACTTGTTCTATTAATCCATCTATACAGACCTCCATCAGGTTGCAAACTGAATATATTTTTTTCTGCATCTACCTCTGAAAAAATATTGGGCTTCTAGCTGTGTGTGGGACTTGTTGTATTAGTCCATCTATACTGACCTCCATCAGGTTGCAAACTGAATATATTTTTTTCTGCATCTACCTCTGAAAAAATATTGGGCTTCTAGCTGTGTGTGGGACTTGTTCTATTAATCCATCTATACAGACCTCCATCAGGTTGCAAACTGAATATATTTTTTTCTGCATCTACCTCTGAAAAAATATTGGGCTTCTAGCTGTGTGTGGGACTTGTTGTATTAGTCCATCTATACTGACCTCCATCAGGTTGCAAACTGAATATATTTTTTTCTGCATCTAGCTCTGAAAAAATATTGGGCTTCTAGCTGTGTGTGGGACTTGTTCTGTTAATCCATCTATACAGACCTCCATCAGGTTGCAAACTGAATATATTTTTTTCTGCATCTACCTCTGAAAAAATATGTGGCCTTCTAGCAGTGTGTGGGACTTTCTCTATTAGTCCATCTATACTGACCTCCATCAGGTTGCAAACTGAATATAATTTTTTTCTGCATCTAGCTCTGAAAAAATATTTGGCCTTCTAGCAGTGTGTGGGACTTTCTCTATTAGACCATCTATACTGACCTCCATCAGGTTGCAAATTAAAAATAATTTTTTTCTGCATCTACAGTACCTCTGAAAAAATATTTGGGCTTCTAGCTGTGTGTGGGACTTGTTCTATTAGTCCATCTATACTGACCTCCATCAGGTTGCAAATTGAATATAATTTTTATCTGCATCTAGCTCTGAATAAATATTTGGCCTTCTAGCAGTGTGTGGGACTTTCTCTATTAGTCCATCTATACTGACCTCCATCAGGTTGCAAATTGAATATAATTTTTATCTGCATCTAGCTCTGAAAAAATATTTGGCCTTCTAGCAGTGTGTGGGACTTTCTCTATTAGTCCATCTATACTGACCTCCATCAGGTTGCAAATTAAAAATAATTTTTATCTGCATCTACCTCTGAAAAAATATTTGGGCTTCTAGCTGTGTGTGGAACTTGTTCTATTACTCCATCTATACTGACCTCCATCAGGTTGCAAATTGAATATAAATTTTTTCTGCATCTAACCCAGCCAATAGTTTTGGCCTAATACCACAGTTTGGCCACTCAGCTCTGCTCGGTTCCCATCCATTGTTTTTTTGTGCAAACAACTCCAGAGTTGTGAATTAGTTAACCACCAAAATGAGTGGAAAAATGCCTGCTGCTGGTGGAAAGGGGAATAGGCATGTTGGAAAGGGGAAAAAAGGTTGTGTCCGTGGGGTAGGTGTTAAAGCAACAGTAACATCTGCAGAAGAAAGACCATCTTCCAGCCAAACTAAAATGTCTACTTCTTTTAGCGGACAATGTGATAAGATCCCTTTCTTACGGCCACGCCAATCGCTACAAATTCCAGATGAGGCACAAAAACAGCAGGTGCTTCAACGGATATCAAGTGCTCCTTTAAGTGGGCTCTCCTCCACATCAACTTCAACATCACAAATACTCCAGTCCTCAAAGGTGTCACCCCAATCGCACTTGCTTCCTCACAGCTCCCAAATCTCCAGCTGCCCATCTGAGTATGAGGTAGAACAGATGGTTGAGTCTGCAGAGCTGTTTACTCATACTATAGCCTGGGAATCAGAGGTCGACTCCAGCGCTTCTGTGAATCCAGACGAGGAAATGATCTGCACTGATGCCCAGAATCTTTATGATTCGGATCCAGGACCAGACACAGAAGGTTCTGACCATAATGTAGACCCTCATTCTAAACTGTAACTCCTGTTGGTGGAGACAATGAGGAAGACGATGATAAGACTCAAATACCTGATTGGAGCGACAACTTTAGTTTTTTGTCAGGGCAGGAACAGGTTGGCTCAGAGGACGACGGGTGTGATAATGCACAGGGTGATGATGATGAGGTTGGAGATCCCACTTACTGTCAACCCACAGTCAGCCAAGAGATGAGGTCAGCAGAGGAGGTGGAGGAAGATGCTAGTGACGACGAGGTCAGGTTGCGCCTTCCTGGACAGAGACGTAGTACTGGAAGCACGTCAACAACTGCATCCTCAAACACAACTCTGCCTCTCACCACAAGTCGTGGTGGCTCTTCAGGTCGCATGGGTGCTAAGCCTTGCATAGCCTGGGCATTTTTTCAGATCGATAAAGATGACCCAACTCGTGTTATCTGTAACATTTGTCAGCAAAAGCTAAGTAGAGGCCAAAAAATACATAGTTTCAGTACTTCATGCATGAACCGGCACATGGACATGAAGCATAAGTTGCAGTGGGAAGCTCAGTGTGCTACAATGCGGCCTAGCCGGCCGGGCCAACCACCGTCTGCATATCTTGTGCATCCGCGGCCTCTTCATCCTCTGTGACTGGGGGGACAGCAGTCACACCTGTTTTGGGGCGCAGACCTGCCACCTCTTTACCCGCAACAGCCAGTGTGATTGGCAGGTCATCATTTTCTTTGGAGGTGGTAACACCAGCTGGTGTTGAGCGCTGTCCGACATCGATAGCACCACCTTTGAATCAAGGCAACCTAACATGTCCGCCTGCATCTTCCTCACAGACCGGCAGTTTGCTGGGGACACCCTTATCAACCCCGTCTAAGCACAATAGCCAGCCCTCGGTCCCTCAGATGTGGACAAGTAAAAGACCATTTCCTCCTAGCCATGAGAAAGCTAAGAGGTTGAATTTCACCATCTGCAAGCTCTTGGCTACAGAAATGCTGCCTTTCCGCCTGGTGGACACAGAGGATTTTCGAGACCTTATGTCCGTCGTAGTGCCCCAGTACCAGATGCCCAGTCAGCACTACTTCTCAAAGAAAGGTGTGCCTGCGCTCCACCAGCATGTCGCACACAACATCACCGCTTCTTTGAGAAACTCTGTGTGTGACAGGGTGCATTTCACCACAGACACTTGGACGAGTAGGCATGGACAGGGGCGTTACATGTCGCTGACTGGGCACTGGGTAACTATGGTGACAGCAGGACAAGGGGCTGCTGTCCAAGTCTTGCCGTCCCCACGAGTTGTGCGTCAATCCTCTTTATGTCAAAGTTCCTCCACTGCTTCTGCCTCCTCAACCTCCTCTCGGTCTTCCACCTGCACCCAAAGCATGTCTGGTCATGCCACAAGCTTTCTAACTGCGCAGAAGGGATCCTGCACACCTCCTTACTATGCTGGCAGTAGGGCTCAACGTCATCAGGCGGTTTTTACATTGAAATGTCTGGAAAATGTGAGTCACACAGCTGAGGAGTTGTGGTCAGCTCTGGAGAACCAATTTCATGAATGGTTGTCTCCACTGGACCTGAAACCAGGGAAGGCCGTGTGCGACAATGCTGCAAACCTGGGTGCGGCCCTTCGCCGGGGTAATGTCACACACATGCCTTGTATGGCTCACGTGTTGAACCTGGTTGTCCAGCAATTTTTAGCCCACTATCCCAGACTAGATGGCCTTCTGCAGAGGGCACGGTCGCTGTGTGCTCACTTCCGCCATTCGCATCCCGCAGCTCAGCGACTTACATCTCTACAGAAGTCGTTGGGCCTGCCACTTCACCAGCTAAAATGCGATGTGCCTACCCGGTGGAATTCAACTCTGCACATGTTGCAGCGACTGTAGCAGCACCGACAAGCCCTGGTGCAATACGTTCTGACGTATAGCCTGGGCCAACGAGATCCAGAGGTGGGGCAAATCACGCTGGAGGAGTGGTCTCAGATCAGGGACCTATGCACCCTTCTGCACAGTTTTGAAATGGAGGAGGTGGAGGAAGTAGAGGAGGAGGAGTTGTATGCAGAAGGGCTAACATCTGCAATATCCAGATGGTCGGCAGCACCAAGGCGGCAGGCATGTGAGGGTGGGGGAGATGGTTTTACCAGGGCGCATGGTAGCAGCCAAACTAGTGAGGAAGGTGCAGGAGCCCAGGAAGAAGTGGAGGACGAACTGATGGAAGACTCATCAGATGAGGGAGACCTTGATCACATTTCTGTTGTGCGAGGTTGGGGGGAGAGGACAGAGGAAGGAAGCATGATTGTTACCTCGCCACCAACACAGCAGGGACTTGGTGCTCCTCGATGCGCAACACACATGAGTGCCTTCTTGCTGCACTACCTGCAACATGACCCTCGAATTGTGAGAATTAGAAATAATCCTGACTACTGGGTTGCCACACTGTTAGATCCCCGGTACAAAAGTAAATTTGCAGAAATTATTCCTGCCATAGAAAGGGATGCACGCATGCAGGAGTATCAGCAGAGACTGTTGCAGAATCTTACATGTGCTTTTCCACAAAATACCAGTGGTGCACGTAGTGAATCTCACAGTTCCAACTTGCCAACCGTGGGACCGTCAAGTGTTCAGCACTCAAACCGTAACAGAACCACAGTATCTGCTGGTAACATCAATTTTGCGGAATCATTTCACCACTTTTTTAGCCCATCCTTTGCAAGGCCACAGGAGACAAGAAGTCTGACACATAGTCAACGCCTAGAGACGATGGTACAGGAGTATCTCCAAGTAAACATTGAAGCCATGACTGTGTCACTGGACCCTTGCTCTTTTTGGGCTTCCAATCTGGATAAATGGCCGGAGCTAGCCACTTACGCCTTGGAGATCTTGTCATGCCCCGCAGCCAGCGTTCTGTCTGAACGTGTGTTCAGCGCTGCTGGTGGTGTGCTGACAGATAAGCACACGCGGATCTCCACTGATAATGTAGACAGACTCACGTTCATAAAGATGAACAAATCATGGATCCGAAACGACTTTTCTACCCCTGTGTCATCCTGGGGAGAGTAAAAGCTTGATGATTGGTTAAAATCACCCTACCAACCGTTTTAAGCTTTCAAATTACTAATCATGTTTATCTGTATCTTGGCTGGAAAATAATTTGGGCTTTGTAGCAGTGTGCAGCACTGATTCTATTAGGCCATCTATAATAAGCTCCACCAGATTTAAAATTACTAATCATGTTTATCTGTATCTTGACTGGAAAATAATTTGGGCTTTGTAGCAGTGTGCAGCACTGATCCTATTAGGCCATCTATACTAAAGCTTCACCATATTTAAAATTAATAATAATTTTTAGCTGCATCTAGCCCGGAAAATAATTTTGGGGCTCCGAGATGCGCAAGACACATAAGTGCCTTCTTGCTGCACTACCTGCAGCATGACCCTCATATTGTCAGAATTCGAAGTAATCATGACTACTGGGTTGCCACACTCTTAGATCCCCCAAACTTTTCGATCAACCTTTTCATTTTATTAAAGACCAAAAAATTGGTCATTTTTGAAATTATAAGCATTAGCAGGTTGTTAGAAACTGAAATCAAACAGTTTTCAACTCAAAACTTTATTCTAGGTGATGTTACATTTTCACATAGGACCCCTTGTTCGAAAGGAGCTTCTGAACTCTCTCGTCCATTGAATTTGTCAGGTTTTGGAAGGTTTCTGCTTCAATTGTTTTGCATGAGGACAGAATACCCTCCCAGAGCTGTTGCTTAGATGTGAACTGCCTCCCGCCATCATAGACACTCCTTTTAATGATGCTCCAAAGGTTCTGAATGGGGTAGAGGTCAGGGGATCATGGGGGGTCACACCATAAGTTTGTCCCCTTTTATGCCCATATGCCCATATCAGCCAGAGATGCAGATGTTTTATGTGCAGCATGAGATGGTGCATTATCATGCAGAAAAATGATCTTGCTGTGAAATACACGGTTCTTCTTCTTGAACCATGGCAGGAAGTGCTGTTTGAGAAAATCCACATACATTATGGAGATCATCTTTAGCGCCTTCAGGGATCCTAAAGGGGCCGACAATCTCTCTCCCCATGATTCCAGCCCAAAACATTACTCCACCTCCTCCTTGTTGGCGCTGTAGCCGTGTTTGCGTGGGGTGTCCATCAACCAGCCATCCTCCACTCCATCCATCTGGACCATCGAGCGCTGCACGGCACTCATCCGTGAACAAAACAGTTTTGAAATCAGTCTTCATGTAATGTTTGGCCCACTGGAGCCGTTTCTGCTTGTGTGAAGTGGATAGAGGAGGTCGACAGGATGGCGTATGGACAGCTGCAAACCTCTGAAGGACCCTGCATCTTGTTGTTCGGGGGACGTTGGAGGCACCAGCAGCTTCAAAAACTTGTCTGCTGCTATGACAAGGCTTTTTTGCCGCTGCTCTTTCAACCTGACGTAATTGCCTGTAGGAAAGAGTCTTCAATTTGCCCTTATCAGCACGCACACGTGTGTACTGTGAATCAGCTACATACTTCTTGATTGCCAAGACACTTCATCCTGATCATCGCACAATGTTGATTGTAGTCATGCCTTGACCTAAACACTCCACAATTTGTTGCTTCTCAGCAGCCGACACATCCTTTTTCTTTCCCATTTTGGCAGAAAATGTAGGCTGCTTAATAATGTGAGACAGCCTTCTTAAGTAGTCTTGCCTTTCATTGGACACACCTGCCAAACTAATTAGCACAGGTGTCTGCAATTGCTTACAGTGATATAAAGAGCCCTGACACACATCACCATCAATGAGTTTAACTGACAAACAAACAAATTCTTCCCTTATCACTCCTAAACACTTTTTGCATAATAATTTGGAACACAGTGTACATGTGCTTTTCCACAAAACACCAGTGGTTCACGTAGTGAATCTTACAGTTCTAACTTGCCAACCGTGGTCTGTATGGAGTTGTTCAATAAAGGGCCCAAAATTAAGATAACATAGGAATTCCTATTCATAAAGACCTCTCCCATCTAAGTATTTGATACCCTGTGAGGGCCAGGCAAAGGGAAAGTTGGACTGGATGGAATCCTATATGGATTTGGGGAGGGAGACATCGACGGCCTCAGACTTCGCTGCATTGATTTTAAAATTTGACCATGTAACAAAGTGATCTATTTCAGCCATAACAGCAGGGATGGATATATGTGATTGAGTGATATATACTAGGACATCATCAGCAAATAGAGAGCACTTGTACTCGGTGCCTCCCACCTCAATCCACCTAATATTGGGGTTATGGCGAATTGATGAGAGCAGGTGCTCCGTCACTAGGATGTATAAGAGAGGGGACGGAGAACATCCCTGCCTTGTCCCATTGGTGATTGTGAAAGGTGATGAAAATGTTCTGACGCGCCCCCTGGGCCTTGGGACACCCGGAGCCGGACCCTTTTTGGTGGATGCTGGTGGTTGTAGTCTCCGTGGCGGCGACTCGGTTCCGTGGCTCAGGGCGGTCAAACCAGTGGCGGAACTATTTATGTGGTTTTGATGTTTAAATGTCCGACTACGCCACCCGTGGATTGCGGTCAGAGTGAACCGCTGCTCCAGGGCAGACCGCTGAGGCTGGTGTTGTGGGTGCAGCAGAGCGTAGCATAACTCCCCACGGGAGGAGTATAGCCTCAGGGCAGTGTATGCGGAGGATGGGGTTGATGGTGCAGGGCAGCAGCAGTAACGACACGGAGTCAGTGATGCAGTCCAGGGCCTTTACTCACAGTTCTTATTATCCAGACCACGTCTGCAGGTAACGGCTGCCCACGTCGTACTGTGCTCACCAGGTGAGGGGCTCAGACAACTCCCAGATAACTTTGGAGCGCTTCACAGGACCCCCTTTGTGTGTCCTTTGTCTGGCCTTTCTTACCAACCCTTCTGTCCGGCTGCCTCGGGCCTCCTCTTGGTAAACTTGGCGCCAGTTTCCCTGACCCTATGTGGTGCCTTCCTAGCGGGTGTAGCGAGGGGCTGCGCCACATAAAATGTCACAGCCTCCTGTTTCTAGCTGAGGGTCGTTTCCTGCCTCCACTAGTTTCGGGGACCGGTCTCCCCCTTTGGCCTGACCCCTCCACGCAGGTGGATTCGGGCGTGCGGTGGCGACTCGCCCGTCCGCGCCCCTGGGATCCCTTCGTTCCTCGTTCCTGGAGCCTTCTCCGCTCCTCTTCCTTCCTTCTCCCTCTTCCAGGCCTGGGCCTCTGTTACTAGGCCCGCCTCCGTAGCAGAGCTCATGCAGAGCCCCTGCTCCCTGACACTTCTGCTCAGACTTCTCTGCACTGAACTAAGATGGTGCCCACCTTTTATACTCCCTTCTCAATGCACCCAGGAACTGCTTCCTCCCTGCTCCTGCACTACAGGGTTCCCCTTCCTCAGTGTTCCCTCCCCCCACTCCAGCCAGGGACAGGGACTGTCGTGCCCATCTCAGGGGCATATTGGTCGCCCTGCCCCACGGCAATGTGGTGTAATGCATGCAGGTGTCGGGTCCTGATCCACACTACATCCTTACCTGAGAGTGAGATATCACACCTCTGGGTGAGGTGCAATACCTCTGTAGCAACCGAGCCCTCAGGGTGCTACAGTTCCATTTATCTTCAGCCTAGGTGACGTATTGCGATACAGGGCCGTGATTTTGGCTATAAAAGGGTCCCCTAGACCCCTACCCCAAGCTTTTTAAGAGAATCATATATGGCGTGCCAGGAGACTCTATGGAATGCTTTCTCAGCATCCAGCGAGAGTATCTAATTACAAATTTTTAACTGCATCTAGCCCAGGAAATACTTTGTGCCTAGTAGCAGTGTCTGCTAGTCAGCGGATTATCCCGGCTGTTAAGCAAGCTACACCACCTGTAGTTTGGACACTTAATTTTTTCAAAGGAAATGCTTCGGGACCACGGGATACTCAGTGAAGAGCATCAGGAGGCACCCCAAGGCATAGGGGCTGGGACTGGCAGTAGGATGCCTTGCGGTGGACAGCCAAGCTCGATCCTTATAAAAGCTTTTTAACTGCAGCAGCTTTAGTGGACGCTACTGGAGCTGGAATTACGCGGCTGCTGGCATGAGACTTGCCCTCCAATAGATCCTTGTAAATGGATTTAAAGTGTATTCATTCAAATTAGAGAGACAATTTAAATTAAAAAGCTTAGAGCTGCCTCCACCACAGGGGGGCTCGCTCGACCCACCAGCGGACAGGCACCAGTATTGGGAGAGGGGGGCTGGCCGTCAGGGTTCACCGCGGCTCTGGCACAAACCCGGCGACGCGGAGGTGGCACGGGCAGGAGCGGACTGAACGTGTCGGCTTCTCACTTTTTGGATTTTAGAAGGGCATGACATGCCTATATCTGTGTCTCCCCCTCCTTTTACTCCTCCACCTCTTTTCTTTTCGCATGACTATATGTACTTGTCACTTTTCCATGTGTTAGTTGTGTCTTCTGAGCAGTTTGTCACCTTTTGGACACCTTTGAAGGTGTTTTCTATGTGTTTCTATGTGTTTTTGTTTGCGTGCCATTGGTTTTAACGGTGTTCGAAGGTGTTCGACGAACAGTTCGACGAACAGTTCGGCGAACACACGGGTGTTCGACGAACCGGACCGAACTCGAACACTACGGGGGTGGCTCAACACTAATTATTATACAACCCCTATGTTTAATATTTTGTGGAATAACCCTTGTTTGCAATTCCAGCTAATAATCGTCTTTTATAAGACCTGATCAGGCCGGCACAGGTCTGTGGAGTTATCTTGGCCCACTCCTCCATGCAGATCTTCTCCAAGTTATCTAGGTTCTTTGGGTGTCTCATTTGGACTTTATTCTTGAGCTCCTTCCACAAGTTTTCAATTGGGTTAAGGTCAGGAGACTGACTAGGCCACTCCAACACCTTGACTTTTTCCCCATTGAACCAGGCCTTGGTTTTCATGGCTGTGTGCTTTGGGTCGTTGTCTTGTTGGAAGATGAAATTACGACCCATCTTAAGATCCTTGATGGAGGAGCAGAGGTTCTTGGCCAAAATCTCCAGTTAGGCAGTGCTATCCATCTTCCCATGGATGCGGACCAGATGGCCAGGCCCCTTGGCAGAGAAACAGCCCCACAGCATGATGCTGCCACCACCATGCTTGACTGTAGGGATGGTATTCTTGGGTCGTATGCAGTGCCATCCAGTCTCCAAACGTCACGTGTGTGGTTGGCACCAAAGATCTCGATCTTGGTCTCATCAGACCATAGAACCTTGAACCAGTCTGTCTCAGAGTCCTCCAAGTGATCATGAGCAAACTGTAGACGAGCCTTGACATGACGCTTTGAAAGTAAAGGTACCTTACGGGCTCGTCTGGAACGGAGACCATTGGGGTGGAGTACGTTACTTATGGTATTGACTGAAACCAATGTCCCCACTGCCATGAGATCTTCCCGGAGCTCCTTCCTTGTTGTCCTTGGGTTAGCCTTGACTCTTCGGACAAGCCTGGCCTCGGCACGGGAGGACACTTTCAAAGGCTGTCCTGGCCGTGGAAGGCTAACAGTAGTTCCTTAAGCCTTCCACTTACGGATGATGCTCCCAACAGTGGAGACAGGTAGGCCCAACTCCTTGGAAAGGGTTTTGTACCCCTTGCCAGCCTTGTGACCCTCCACGATCTTGTCTCTGATGGCCTTGGAATGCTCCTTTGTCTTTCCCATGTTGACCATGTCTGAGTGCTGTTCACAAGTTTGGGGAGGGTCTTAAATAGTCAGAAAAGGCTGGCAAAAGAGATATTTAATCCACACATGTGAAGCTCATTATTCTTGATGCCTGAACTACTTCTTAATACTTTAGGGGGACCAAACAGAATTCTTGTGGTTTGAGGGGTTGAATAACAAATGACACTCTGAATTAACTTTTTACGTTTTAAAAAAAAACAAAAAAACAAAACAAAAACAAAATTTGCTGCAGTGCATTTCCCACTTCCAGGCTGATCTACAGTACAAATGTCACAATGCCAAGTTAATTCTGCATGTGTCAACCAGCTAAATCTGCAGGGGGTTGAATACTACTTGTAGGCACTGTATACAGTTTTTTCACATGTAAAGTGCCATGGAATAAATGGCGATAAAGTAATAATAATAATGTGATCCAGACTCACATCTACTGAATCTGGACCATGTGGAACACAGGGTGGTGGTGGCAAACTGACAGGAAGCTTTATCTACTATCCAACCAACAACCTTTTCACACTGCTCTGGCTTCAATAGTAGTGTTCTTCGGCCCCCTAGAAATTGGAACAGGAAGGTAGTTCGACATGACGTGGGTGTTTGTTGTGCTCCCTCAGCAGGCACAGTTTCATCTTGCCCATGGCCTTTGCGTGCACTATCACCATCACCATAATGTCCACTTCCCCGACCCTTGACACACACCTTGCCCATTTTAAATGGAGTTTAAGATTTGTCACGTTGCCAAAAATGTCTGTATTATTACCGCAGTAATATAAGATCATGTCTGATGAGATGACCAGAGTTTTAGGCAGAGCACTAGGAGCCAGAGATGCTTCCAGGGGTCTTCCCCATGCTGTTCCCATGTCACACACCACATGGCCAGATAAGGTAGTAAAATGTTAAAATTACATTTCCCGGTGAATGCATTTGTATTGGTTAAAAGCAATGCAAAAGTGCAAAAACGCATCAAAAACACTAAGTGTGAACATAGCCCAAGGTGTGGAGGAGCATTTTTGTTTTTGGTTATTTATTTTGCCTTATATAAAAGTCATTATCCTGGAAAGGATGTTCCTTAACATTTTTCCCAGGAAAATCCATTTTGGTTTCGTTTTGGTATGTTTTATTGTGAGTCCATAAAAGTGGCGTAATACCTCTGTCAATATTGTTGACAGCCGTGACCTGGGAGTCAGAAATGCTTCCAGGGGTCTTCTCCATTCTGTTTACATGTCATTTGAGCACTGTTCCCATCGATTTGGGCAATTTTTAGACCCTCTGCAGACCGCCGGGGGAAGGACTGCCAGAAAATTGCTCAAGTTTCCCATAGACTTACATTGGGCTCGTTACTCGGACCGAGCACTCGAGCATTTCAACTTGCTCGACCCGAGCAACGAGTACCCAAGCATTTAAGTGCTCACTCATCGCTAGTAACTAGTAGTGATGAGCAAGCACTAAAATGCTCAGGTACTCGTTGCTCGGGTTGAGCAAATTGGAATACTCGGGTGCTCGACCCGAGCAACGAGCCCAATGTAAGTCTATGGGAAACTTGAGCATTTTTCAGGCTGCTCCCCCCGGCGGTCCGTACAGGGCCTAAAAATTGCCCAAATCAATGGGAACAGTGCTCAAATGACATGGGAACAGCATGGGGAAGACCCCTGGAAGCATTTTTGACTCCCCGCTCACTGCTGTCAACAACGTTGTCAGAGGTTTTACGCCAGTCATACGGACTCACAATAAAACATACCAAAGTGAAACAAAAATGTATTTTCCTGGGAAATATGTTAAGGAACATCCTTTCCATGACATGTACAATGTATATAAAGCAAAATAAATAACCAAAAACAAAAATACTCCTCTACACCTTGGGCTATGTTCACATCTAGCGTTTTTGATGAGTTTTTTCACTTTTGCATTGCTTTCAACAAAGACAAATGCATTCACTGGGAAATGTAATTTTAACATTTACAACCTTATCTGGCCATGTGGTGTGTGACCCATCATCAGACACATGCATACAGTGCTGAAAAGACATGGGAACAGCATGGGGAAGACCTCTGGAAGAATTTCTGACTCCCAGGTCACTGCCTAAAAGTGTGCCGATCATAAGTGATCCTTGGCGCATGCAAAGATGCCTACCACCATTCACCTGTCATTGCAAACTTGCAACAATGACCGTCCACTTCCTTGTCCCAGTGCAGCGTTCAGTTGTCCCTACCCCATTCCGTGGAATGCAAGCGCAAGTATGCAGCCTGCCACCCACCCACCCACAGGATGCAATATTGTACTGCCAAATTTTTGACAGCTGCTTGCACTTGAAATGTGGCCTTTTAGGCTCATGGAGGTGGAAGCTTTTCATAACCTCATGCCGGCGGTTGCAGGGTGTCCATACTGCCACTGTTTCTCCAGGTGTCGCCTCAGCCTTCCACAAGCACGGGTCCCACAACATTACCCATGCCCTCCCCAGTGCACTTACTGGGAAGGACCGCCTAACCACAAACAGGTGGACAGGTGAATGTGGCCAGGGATGGTACGGAGCCAGTCCACAACTTTTTTGCTGAGATTTGTATTTAGCTTAGTGAAAGGTCTGGCATAGAGGGAAACAGTATCTACTTTGCGTGTCATTTCTCCCAGGAAGTCCTCTAATGCAGCTTGTTGCAGAAGCAACGGCAGCCCATCCAACATCAACTCGCACTTGTCAGTGGTGCTTTGACACACACACATATTTCTTTGTGCATTTAATTTCTTGAATACAGAGTTGGACAATGGCCTGATCTGTAATGCGGTTTAAGAAATAACATGCATAAGCATGGCCGATCCACATTAAAAAAGCAGCCATAGAGTGTCCGGGAACCTTCCGCCACACTTTTCTTAACCAGGGCTGCTTGTCGGCAGGGTTGGACGGGCCCACCAGAAAACCAGTGACTCCTCCAGGGGGCCCTGGCTTCTCCTTCAGGAGAGTTCATAGTGCCGAGGTGAGGCCATGATGATGATAGAGGCCACCATCAGCTTAGTTTTCTGTTACTTGGAATGCAAGTGCAAGTATGCAGCCAGCCACCCAGCCACCACCATGCCGCAACACTAAACTGCCAGATTTCTGGGCAGCTGCCTGCACTTGAAATATGGCCTTTTAAGCTTGTGGAGGCAGAAACTTTTCACAACCTCATGCCGGCGGTGGCCGGATGTCCATACTCGGTCCCCAGCCGCCACTGTTTCTCCCGGTATCATCTACACCTTCCACAAGCACGGGTCCCACAACATGACCCGTGCCCTCCCCAGTGCACTTACTGGGAAGGACCGCCTAACCACAAACACGTGGACAGGTGAATGTGGCCAGGAACGGTACGGAGCCAGTCCACAACTTTTTTTTGCTGAGAGTTGTATTTAGTTCAGTGAAAGGACTTGCATAGAGGGAAATCATATCTACTCTGGCTGTCATTTCTCTGTCACCAGGTTCCGCCCATTGTCACACACGACCATGCCTGGCTGTATGTTCAGCGGTGAGAGCCACAGGCTGCTGTGTTACAGCTTTCAACAACTCTGCAGCGCTGGGCGGTTTGTCAATTAAGCATTAAGCATGTTATCTTCAGCACAGCCTGTTGCCACTTGGCCAAGGCTGTGCTGCAGTGCTGTCAGCTTGTGTCTGATGTGGTCATTTTCGGAGATGGAGGAGGAGGTGCATGAGCTGAACAAAGTGATTACATTGAGGTTAAATTGGTGATGCTGTTTTTTATACTAAAGAAAGATCCTATTGTTTTTTTTTTTTTTTACGTTACTTTTTAAGACAAATGCATTCACTGAGAAATGTCATTTTAGCATTTTACAACCTTATGTGGCAATGTGGAGTGTGACACATCATCAGACACATCCTGATTTATTTATGATGGAGTGACTCTGAAAGTCATAAAGCCTATTTTTATTAAGACATCAGATGGCCCTTACTATTCTTAAAAGGCCAGCAGTTGGCCCTCGCTATTGTTAGAGAGCCATCAGCCGGCTATGCTTTGTTGTTCCCATTATTAACAAGTGGGTTTTCTATACTGTTATTGCATATCCAGTGACTGAAAGGACTGTCAAAAATTTGGACGCAACCCAATACCCCTTTGAAGAGACATAGAGGAGGGTCTCAGTAAAATAAATGTTCCCATTATAACGGTCTCCTATAGTGGTAATGCCCATGCTGTGACTGCAAAGGCTGACCATTTTTAGGAAAAACACCACTAAGAATTTAAAGACACATAGAGTAGGTAGGGCCACAGTAACAAGTACGACATGTTCCCATTAGAAAGGAGAGGGTCTGCTATACAGTTATAGGGTATGCAGTGAGTCCAACGGCTGACCAATTTTAGGAAAAACCCCACTAAGAATTTAAAGACACACAGAGCAGGGCCACAGTAATGACCAATTCCCATTAGAAAGGAGAGAGTCTCCCATAGTGTTGGCCTATGCAGTGAATGCAAGGGTTGCCAAAAATTTGGAGGCACTTCAATGCCCCCTGGAAGAGACATGGAGTGGGGCCTCATAAAAAAATGTTCCCATTAGAAAGGAGCGGGCCTCCTATACTTGTAATGCCCATGCACTAAGTGTATGGGCTGGCAAACATTTACCCCTGGGGGATATACATGAACATACTGTATAAACTTTTTTTTACGGTCATCATAAACACCCTTTAAAAAAATTATGTGGGTGTTGCATCACAGACCACGGTCACCTTGATGATAAGGTGGAGGAGGATGAGGAGATGGAGGAGGAGAAGAGAAAATAGCCAAAATCAGGAAGCGTATACCCATGTCTGGGTGTGAAAAGGTGCATGGGAATACACCTCCCAAGAAAAGACACAGGATTTGAGTTTATGTTATGCTGCCATCATTCGGTGGTGTTGAGAAGTCTGGCCCAATCCAGCATTTGTTCATTTTTATAAGAGTCAGCCTGTCAGCATTTTCAGTTGACAGGCGGATGCTCTTATCAGTTATAATTCCACCAGCGGCACTAAAAACCCGCTCTGATAAAACGCTGGTGGCACGGCAGGCCAGGACCTCCAAGGCATAGAGAGCCAGTTCATTCCATGTATCCAGCTTGGATACCCAATAATTATAAGGCACAAAGGAATCACGGAGGATGTTGTGCAGTCAGCAAGGTACTCCCTCAGCATCTTCCAAAACTTTCCACTCCATGTGAGAGTACCCCACGCCTCAGGGCCTGTGTGATGGGAGGGTCTGAGAAAACTCTCTCAGAACTTTGACAGTGTTCCCCTGCCTCTGCTGGATTGGAGTTGTGTCTCTCTCGCCTGTACTCCTTGGTTGTCCAATGAAGTGTGCCTTCTGCCACCAGCGTTTTCAGATGGGAATTTTTTTAATAGTTCTGCAACAAGGACCTTCTGGTACAGCCCTATTTTTGTAGAACTGTCCGCCTCAGGAATAAGAGATATAACGTTCTCCTTCTAGCGTGGGTCTAGAAGAGTCACCAACCAGTAATGACTGTCACCCAAAATTTTGAGAACGCGAGGGTCATGGGAAAGGCAGCGTAGTATAAACTCAGCCATGCATGCCAGACTACTAACAGGCAAGACTTCCGTGTCCTCACCAAGAGGATGTCTGACCATACTCTCCTCCCCCTCCTCCTCCTCCTCTCTGTCCTCTGGCCATCCACGCTGAACAGACGGTATGACAGCTGTGCATGTAGTACCGTCTATAGTGCATGAAACTAGCTCCTGTCCTTCCTCCTCCTCTTCCTCATTGTCACACAATCCACGTTGGGATGAGGTGAGGCTTGGCTGTGTGTAATCACCCTGTATGGTTCCTTGTGTGGCACCCCAGGGGTCTGGTTTTCCACAGTAATGTAATGTTATGTCTGAGAGCAGGTGGGAGGTCCTTTGGTCAGGGATCCTGTGCATGCCACACCTCCTGCCCAGTCTTGGGAGGGGAAGAACTTCCCCTGTATAAACCCGGGGCTGAGGCAGGGTGAGTCAGACAAGGAGAGTGGAGACAAGAAGCAGCATAGGAAACAGGAGAGTTCCAAGGAGTCAGGGGCTGGCAGCTGCAGCGCTCGCCCTGACTAAGAAGATTCTTTACCGGACCCGGAGTCCGAGGCTGTGGGGACTAACTTCTACCCAGCAGCAGAATCCGTCAGGCAGGGGATTTCAGGTCCTCTGGCCCAGAAGCCCGAAGGCACGGTCACACGCGTGGGACCAGCACCGCCATCGTGGAGCGGAAGCCATTAGAAGGCCCCGAGTCACCGGCCATACGGGTGAGCACCACACGGTACACTCAGGGATGTGGGCTACTTACATCAGCTTCTAGCAAGGTAGCCAGAAGAGTACAGTCAGATTGTGAGGCCTACAACTACGCCTGGCCAGGGGAGATCCCATCTGCTCAAAGACTGACCAGGCCCCGTTTGCTAGCAAGTACTCCGGGAGGGTCTATCGTTGTTACCAGTAAAGACCCTGAACTACACCGTACCGTCTCCGAGTGGTTCCTGCTACCCCCATCATCCACGTCGGCTGCCCTGAGGCCATACCCCTCCCGTTGGGGGTTATACTATCACGCTGCACAATCCTACCACCGGCCTCAGCGGTCTGCCCTGCAGCAGCAGCTCCCTGGCTGCACTCAACGGGTGGCGTAGTCATCAACTATTTACTACTAATAGACTGCCGTCTAGTTTGACTCCCTGGGCACGGACCGGGTCACCGCCACGAGACTACAACCCTCCACTGATCCGGCTCCGGGTAGGCTCCCGCATGCGCAACGCAGCGCGACACAGGCCCAGGGGCGCGTCAACTTTGGCGTAGTCGGCAGGATCTCGTGCCCGCAACCACCGGGTACTGCGTGCCTGAAAAGCAAAGACTGTTCAAACTTACCAGTGGTGAAGATTCCCGCTATCCGTGGAGGTTTCCCGCCATCCGGCGCCATCTTCTACCTTCTTCCCGCCATCGGTGAAGTTTCCCGCCATCCGGCGCCATCTTCGGCCTTCTTCCCGCCATCCGTGGAGTTTTCCCGCCGTTGGACGCCATCTTGGGGACGCCGCGCGGGAAGAAGAGGGGCGTGGACTCCGAAAGCGCGCGAGAACTGAAGCCCCGCCTCACGTCCGGACGTTGCGTAAGGTCCTGGAAGGAGCCCAGCAGACGCCGACGTCACAGGAGCGCGACGGAAGGTCCTCAACCCTGACGATCCACTGCGGAGCCGCGGCCTACGGAAGAGGATCATCGCAAGGTAGGCCACGGTCCACTAGGGGGGAGGAAGATGTCGGATACGGAGGAGAGCTTCACTGCCCCAACCCCCGCCAGCGCTACCGCTGCTGCAGTTATGCCCTTCACCATGCCCTATATCCCGGGAGCAGCTTGGCTACCCCAGTACTCAGGGGAGTCACATACCCTGCATGACTTTAGAGAAAAGCTGGATAGCCTCTTCCAGGTGTACCCCCTCACAGAAGAGCAAAAAGTGAGCATCCTGGTGGCCCAACTAACCGGGGCAGCCAAAAGGGAAGTAAAATCCTGGCCACCTGGGAGGAAGACTGTCGCAGGGATACTAACCCGGCTGAAGGACACCTTTGATACCCGCACCTCAGCCGAGATTAAGCTTAGATTCTACGGGTGCAAGCAGCGAGCGCATGAGAGTATAAGGGACTATGCACTAAACCTACAAGAGGCCCTGAGGGCCATAAAGCAGACCGACCCTGATGGGGTGGGAAACGAGGACAGGCTGTTGACTGAACAATTTATAGAGGGTTTATATTGCAATGCCCACCGAACCCAGTTGCGGGCAATGGCCTTACAGGATCCCCATCTGGACTTTGCACAGTTCAAGGACAGAGCCATCCGGGTGCTCCGAGAACCGGCACCAGGTGGCGTTGTGACCCACAGACGCCCCACTACCACTTACTACCAGGAGGCGGCGCCCTTGTCAGCAGGGCCTGTGGGAGCTGATGCGCAGGCTTTGGACAATGACCCGGCTCCAGACCTACACCATCAGGTCCAAGAGCTAGCTAAGAGCGTTGCTGCGCTAACCCGAACTGTGCAGTCTTTACAGGTTTCCACCCCAGGGAAGATCCAGCTGGCATCCGGACCGGAGGACATCCCGTGGCGTCGACCAAGGAGGACCCCACCGGCCAGAGGAAGACCCAGTGACCGATACAGCGAGGACGGACGACCCATCTGCCGCCGCTGCAATCAACCCGGACATATGGAAAGGTACTGTTCTTTAAACGGGCACAACCTGGGGTAGAGGGCCAACCCCCAGGAAAAAGATCACCAGGCCCATCGAACTGGCGCGACAGATATGTGGGAGGACGTCCAGTCTTGCCTGTGGTACTGGATGGCATTCCCATGAGTGCCCTACTGGATACCGGGTCACAGGTCACCACCATCCCGTACGTGCTCTTCAAGCAGTACTGGAATGACTCGGATATTACCCACTACCCTGACGACGACTTGAGTATCATCGCCAGCAATGGCCAGCCCGTGCCACAGATCGGATTTAAGGAGGTGGCCCTCAAAATCGGTAGAGTCGAACTGGCCGCACAGGGACTGATCATTGTAGATATTGATAAACATGAGAGTCACCCAAAAATAACTCTAGGAACTAACGTAATTGAAAATTGTCTTGCAGAGGTGATTTTCCTTTTACAGCAGGTTGCCAAGAACGCCAGCTCCGGCGAGCAGCGGGTGCTCCAGAAAGAGATCCGGGCACTGATGCAACGGCAACAAGTGGAACTCTCCGGCGGTGAGATTGGTAGCGTAAGAATGTGTGACCCTTTTCCTATTGCCATGCCCCCAAAAAGTGAAATGATGATTTGGTGCCGGGCAGCTATTGGTCTGAGAGGAAGAGATTACCAGGCAATGGTAGAACCAGTTTACTCAGACAGTAGGCCCACCATTTTGACAGCACGGGGGGTGGTCAATGTACGCCATGGGAGGGTGCCCATTCGCATAATAAATATCGGGGAGAGGGAAGTGTACCTGCCCCGGTATGCCACGCTAGCCAAATTATATACCACTAATCAAAATTCTATACAATCTGTGGAACCCTTGCCTCCATCTCACCCGGAGGAAGGTAACGGCTCTAAGAAAGACATGGAGGACTGGTGTCAGCAACTACATTTGGGTACTGATTCCACTCCCTCACATCAGAAACAAGGAGTCTATCGGGTGGTTCAAGAGTATGAGAGAGTGTTTAGTAAACACCCGTTAGACTTCGGGCGAGTCAAGGGGGTAGAACACCACATCCCCACGGGAGATCATCCTCCCATAAAAGAGAGGTATCGACCCGTACCCCCTGCACATTACCAACACGCCAAGGGGATGCTTAGAGACATGAAGGAGGCTGGGGTAATCCGGGATAGCTGTAGCCCCTGGGCAGCCCCACTAGTTTTAGTCAAAAAGAAAGACAACACCATGAGGATGTGTGTAGATTACCGGAAAATCAACCGTATCACACACAAGGATGCGTACCCCTTACCAAGGATAGAGGAGTCATTGGCTGCTTTAAGATCTGCTAACTTCTTCTCTACCTTGGATCTCACTAGCGGGTACTGGCAGGTTCCTGTAGCAGGGGCGGACCGGGAGAAGACCGCATTCACCACACCGATGGGACTTAGTGAGTTCACCTGCATGCCGTTCGGACTCTGCAACGCCCCAGGAACCTTCCAACGATTAATGGAGTGCTGTCTGGGCCACAGAAACTTCGAGACGGTCCTGTTGTACCTGGACGATGTCATCGTATACTCCAAAACTTATGAGGACCACCTGAAACACCTGGCGGAGGTGTTCGAAGCTCTGGCGAGTTACGGCCTAAAGGTGAAACCCTCCAAGTGTCACCTCCTGAAACCAAAGGTGCAATACCTGGGACACGTGGTGAGCGCTGACGGAGTGGCTCCCGACCCCGATAAGATCACCGCAATTAAGGGATGGCCAAGCCCCTCCAGCGTAAAAGAAGTGCGGCAGTTCCTAGGGTTGGTAGGCTACTACCGAAGGTTTATTCCCGGTTTCACCAAAAAGGCAGCGCCTATGCAGGACCTCCTGATAGGCCAGTCCCGGAAGGCCAAGAACCAGAAACCGCCCTTCAAATGGGAAGAGCTAGAAGAAGAGTCCTTTCGCCAGCTGAAGATGGCCCTCACGGGGGATGAAATCTTGGCGTACCCAGACTATAGCCAGCCCTTCATCCTCTACACCGACGCCAGTAACATCGGGCTAGGAGCCGTACTATCCCAGATTCAGCAGGGGAGAGAACGAGTGATCTCCTATGCCAGCCGAAAACTGCGACCCACCGAAAGGAACCCCGAGAATTACAGCTCATTTAAGTTAGAGTTCCTGGCCGTGGTATGGGCAGTCACCGAGCGCTTTAGGCATTACCTCGCTTCTTCCCGGTTCACCGTATACACGGATAACAACCCGTTGATACACCTGGACACGGCAAGACTCGGTGCAATGGAGCAGAGGTGGATGGCCCGTCTGTCCAACTACGAGTTCACAATCAAATACCGGGCAGGACGCTCCAATACTAACGCGGATGCCCTGTCCAGGATGCCCAACCTGCCGGACGAAGGAGAAGATCCGGAGGGACTGGAAGAAGTTGAACTCCCTGCGTTCCACCGTCATGGGACTATCCAGTATTCCCACCGGGTAAGGGGTAAACAGGCTGCTACGTTGAACCCCTTACCCCACTACAACTGGGCGGAAACGCAAGACAGCGACCCTGCCGTCCGACTGGTGAAGGAGATGCTGACTCGGCCGGAGGCTCGACTTGAACCAGACGCTCCGGAGGAAGCCAAACAACTATGGGCGGAGAAGAGTCGACTATTCCTTTACAAGGGGAAGTTGTGCCGCAGAATGGTCAACTCCCGGACGCATGAACTACTCTGGCAAGTAGTGGTGCCACGAAGAGACGCAGCCATGGTGATGGAGGCATACCACGACGGAGCTGGACACTTCGGGTGGAAAAAGCTGGAGTTCCTGCTGCGCGAGCGGTTCCACTGGGTAGGCATGAGGGGAACCATCGAGAAGTGGTGCAGAGACTGTGGCCCGTGCAATCTGAGAAGGAAGGACCGGGCCAGCCAGAAGACTCCCCTGCAGTCCATCGTCACCCGGCAACCGTTGGAACTGGTAGCCTTGGATCATGTAAAACTGACCCCAAGCAGAAGTGGCTACGTCTACGCGTTAACCATCGTGGATCATTACTCCCGGTTCTTGGTTGTCGTCCCCGTCAAGGACTTAACGGCTCAAACAGCAGCTAGAGCCTTCCAGCAGCACTTCTGCCGTCCACACGGGTACCCGGACCAAGTGCTGACGGACCAGGGACCTGCCTTTGAAGCGGAGGTCTTCCAGGAATTCTGCAATCTGTATGGCTGCCGGAAGATAAGGACGACACCCTACCATCCGCAAACTAATGGACTTTGTGAAAAAATGAACCAGGTGGTAATGGATCTGCTAAAAACATTGCCCCTGGAAGAACGCAGTCTGTGGCCTGAGAAGTTGCCCGATCTGGTGGACCTATACAACCACATCCCGGTAGGTTCCACCAACTGTACCCCGGCTTACCTAATGAGGGCGAGACCTGGTAAGTTACCTGTTGACCTGGAAATGGGAGTCCTGACACCTGAGGACACTTCACCAGAAACAGACTGGGACACAGAGAGGCAGCAGCAGTACCGGAGAGTACAAGAGAGCGTGGAGCGAAGTCTCTGTCAGGCTAGGGAAAGACAAGAGAAGACTTACAACCAGTATGCTCCCGCTGTTCCCCTGGTACCCGGAGAGCAGGTCTTGAAGAGGAAAAGACGGCTCCACAAGTTGGATGACCAGTGGGAGGAGGACCCGTACACCGTACTGCCCTCAAGCCACGAGAACCCGAAGGTCTGTACCATCAGTAAAGACGGAGGGGAAACCACAGCCATTGTATCCCGGGACCACCTGAAGAAGTGTCCCGAACAACTGAGGAACCCTGAAGAGGAACAAGAAAACCATCGACCCGTGGAAGAAAGGGAAGATATGGTTAGTACCGTGCTCGGGGACTTCCCTCAGTCTTGGACTCAAGTCAATGGTGCAGTTGTGGTACCCGTACTCACCTTCCTCCAACCATCATCCCAAGAACCTACGGAGCAACGGGTAGAGCTGGAAGAACAGCCGGTCCAGGAGGCAGAAGACTCCACAAAAGCAGAACAGGAGAATCAACCCTCTGCTTATAGTGAGCCTGCCGTACCCCTAGTGAGACAAAGAGCCGGTAGACAGCTGCCCAGTTTACCCTTGACAGCTCCTACACCCTGTAGTTCAGGGCCAGACAGTCAGCTCCGTAGGTCCACTCGGGCCACTAGAGGCCAGTTACCCGCACGCTGGAGAATTTAAAGTGTATAAATTGTTTTATTTATGTTTTTCTGTGTATTGTTGCTTGTGAATAATTTTGTGTTTCCAGTTGTTTTTAGGAAACCTTGGTGGATTTACCGGGAATCCTTGTATATAGTTGGAGCGTAACCCAGGATGGACTAGAGACTGTTAAGGACTCGGGGTAGGACAGACCCCTACCTGGTTACGTCTCCCTGTGTTGGTGAAATGGACACCTTTGCTTTTCTTCAAAGACTGCACCCGGTTGCGGACACGCCGCAACCATCTTATGTGTTTTTCTTATTGTGTTGTTATTGTTATACTTTGTTATGTTTTTCTAAATGTGTTTAGTCCCGGAGTACTAAATTTCACTAGGGGGGAATGTGGCACCCCAGGGGTCTGGTTTTCCACAGTAATGTAATGTTATGTCTGAGAGCAGGTGGGAGGTCCTTTGGTCAGGGATCCTGTGCATGCCACACCTCCTGCCCAGTCTTGGGAGGGGAAGAACTTCCCCTGTATAAACCCGGGGCTGAGGCAGGGTGAGTCAGACAAGGAGAGTGGAGACAAGAAGCAGCATAGGAAACAGGAGAGTTCCAAGGAGTCAGGGGCTGGCAGCTGCAGCGCTCGCCCTGACTAAGAAGATTCTTTACCGGACCCGGAGTCCGAGGCTGTGGGGACTAACTTCTACCCAGCAGCAGAATCCGTCAGGCAGGGGATTTCAGGTCCTCTGGCCCAGAAGCCCGAAGGCACGGTCACACGCGTGGGACCAGCACCGCCATCGTGGAGCGGAAGCCATTAGAAGGCCCCGAGTCACCGGCCATACGGGTGAGCACCACACGGTACACTCAGGGACGTGGGCTACTTACATCAGCTTCTAGCAAGGTAGCCAGAAGAGTACAGTCAGATTGTGAGGCCTACAACTACGCCTGGCCAGGGGAAATCCCATCTGCTCAAAGACTGACCAGGCCCCGTTTGCTAGCAAGTACTCCGGGAGGGTCTATCGTTGTTACCAGTAAAGACCCTGAACTACACCGTACCGTCTCTGAGTGGTTCCTGCTACCCCCATCATCCACGTCGGCTGCCCTGAGGCCATACCCCTCCCGTTGGGGGTTATACTATCACGCTGCACAATCCTACCACCGGCCTCAGCGGTCTGCCCTGCAGCAGCAGCTCCCTGGCTGCACTCAACGGGTGGCGTAGTCATCAACTATTTACTACTAATAGACTGCCGTCTAGTTTGACTCCCTGGGCACGGACCGGGTCACCGCCACGAGACTACAACCCTCCACTGATCCGGCTCCGGGTAGGCTCCCGCATGCGCAACGCAGCGCGACACAGGCCCAGGGGCGCGTCACTTGCTTCATCTCATCATGCTCCGCCTGCAATGCATCCTCTTTGATTGTGAGCAGAGAGCATTTCAGAAGACAGAGAAGCGGGATGGTGACAATAATTATGGCGTCATCGCTGCTCACCATCTTGGTGGAGTCCTCAAAGTTTTGGAAAATGGTACATATGTCGGACATCAATAATTTATGAAAATCGGGGAAAAATAACATCTGCATAATAATTTGGAATGCAATATATACGATGACCCGACACAGGATGTAATAACAAATCCTATGTTGAGAAGGGGTTAAACAAGCTATTAGTTACCACCATTTACAATCCATTTACATACAGCCATATATTTTGAGGTAATTGCACACTAGGAAGGATAAAGAGCTCTGAATAAGTTCATTACAGTGATAGGAGACCTTAAAATGTTATACTCATCTTTCACACGATGCGTTTTTCATGCGTTTCCGCGGCGTTTTTGCAGTTGCGTAAACGCCGCGGAAACGCATGAAAAACGCATGGTAGAAGGGCAGCAATGTTCCCCAATGGAAATCCGCATGTGCTGTGCCCATGATGCGGATTTTTCCGCAGCGTGAACGCTGCGGTCAAAAATCTGCAGCATGTCAATTAATTTTGCGGAAACGCTGCTCTTTTGCCGCCATTGACTTGCATTAGACCGCATGGAATCCGCATCACTGTATATGTTGATGCGCTTTTCATGCGGTCTAATGTGCGGATGGTACCCGGGTGTGGATGAGAGGACTCTCATCCAGACCCAGGTACTATTAAAAAAAAAAGAATAAAATAAAAAATATATATATTCTCACCTTCTGACGGCCCGCGCTGCGTCCTGCCGGCTTCCCGGGCACTTCGCGGTTGAATGAAGGACCTTCGCTGACGTCAGAGTCATGTGATGGGTCACGTGACGCTGACGTCGGAAGGTCCTAAAGTCTTCACTGCCGGCAGCCGGGACCGATGAAGCAGGACACCGGGGGCCATCAGAGGGTAAAGTATAGATTTATTTTTTATTTTTTGACATTCACACACTATATAAATCCATGCCGGTTGCATGGATTTATATAGTGTAAAGTTGACAAGCACTTTCCAAGTGATGCTAAAATCGCTTGGGAAGCGCTTGTCAACCCGCATGCCGAAATGAAAGTGAAGACCGCTTCATTTCCGCATGTCCCTGGCAGGAAACCGCATGTACAATCCGCATGCGTTTTTTCCTGCCTGAGAGATGCAGAAACGCTCAGGAAAAAATCCTGAGCATTTCTGCATCGTGTGCACATACCCTTACAGTTTTATGATTCTTTTATTGATTCGCTGCCCATTTAATTTTTGGGAAAAAAAATTCAAACCTAGAATTTCAAAAGACTGTATCCTCTCCAGTTAAATATCATGTTTCATTGTTATTTAAAAATGTAACAATATTTTGTTCAATTGCAATAATTAAAAAAAATTTGGTATTTAGATATTGCCATCGCAAACTTGGTTTGATGCCTTTTTGTAGTGTATAGAGGACACAGATTATCCATACATTCTAGGGGCATACTAAGTCCGTACTAATAATTGCTTTATTCTCCAGCTAAGCCATACACTGATTTTATCTTAACGTATAACTTCTTTTACACTGCAGAATTCAGTATTAGAAGCCAAGAAGTAAAATTTTTTGATTATTTCTCTGTATATTTAACTTTTGTTTTTGCCTGATGTAAAATGCTGACCATGTTAGTTTGAGTTCCCACAATGAATTTTTGAAGCTAAGTATTTTCGCAAGGAAAAAAAATACAGCATTTTACAGTTACAAAAAAGTGGATGGGATTTATAGAAACCTCATGCCCACTGTGCTTTTCTTAATGCAACGTAAACTGACCTGCGGTGCGATTGAAATCTCTCTTGTAAGTACATTGAGGTTTACAGTATGTGCAGATTTTCCCCATAGATTTGCATTAGATATGGAAAATCTGCAGGTAAAAATAGCATGCGTTGTTAGTGCACTTCTGCTGTGGTAATGCACTAAAAAAATGTAATCCACACGTGAGTGTAACAATAAAGTGTTGTCACTAGTAGTGTTGAGCCACCCCCGTAGTGTTCGAGTTCGGTTCGGTTCGTCGAACACCCGTGTGTTCGCCGAACTGTTCGTCGAACTGTTCGTCGAACACCTTCGAACACCGTTAAAACCAATGGCAGGCAAACAAAAACACATAGAAACACATAGAAAACACCTTCAAAGGTGTCCAAAAGCTGACAAACTGCTCAGAAGACATAACTAACACATGGAAAAGTGACAAGTACATATAGTCATGCGAAAATAAAAGAGGTGGAGGAGTAAAAGGAGGGGGAGACACAGATATAGGCATGTCATGCCCTTCTAAAATCCAAAAAGTGAGAAGCCGACACGGCCAGTCCGCTCCTGCCCGTGCCACCTCCGTGTCGCCGGGTTTGTGCCAGAGCCGCGGTGAACCCTGACGGCCAGCTCCCCTCTCCCAATACTGGTGCCTGTCCGCTGGTGGGTCGAGCGAGCCCCCCTGTGGTGGAGGCAGCTCTAAGCTTTTTAATTTAAATTGTCTCTCTAATTTGAATGAATACACTTTAAATCCATTTACAAGGATCTATTGGAGGGCAAGTCTCATGCCAGCAGCCGCGGTAATTCCAGCTCCAGTAGCGTCCACTAAAGCTGCTGCAGTTAAAAAGCTTTTATAAGGATCGAGCTCGGCTGTCCACCGCAAGGCATCCTACTGCCAGTCCCAGCCCCTATGCCTTGGGGTGCCTCCTGATGCTCTTCACTAAGTATCCCATGGTCCCGAAGCATTTCCTTTGAAAAAATTAAGTGTCTAAACTACAGGTGGTGCAGCTTGCTTAACAGCCGGGATAATCCGCTTACTAGCAGACACTGCTACTAGGCACAAAGTATTTCCTGGGCTAGATGCAGTTAAAAATTTGTAATTAGATACTCTCGTTGGATGCTGAGAAAGCATTCCATAGAGTCTCCTGGCACGCCATATATGATTCTCTTAAAAAGCTTGGGGTAGGGGTCTAGGGGACCCTTTTATAGCCAAAATCACGGCCCTGTATCGCAATACGTCACCTAGGCTGAAGATAAATAGAACTGTAGCACCCTGAGGGCTCGGTTGCTAAAGACGTATTGCACCTCACCCAGAGGTGTGATATCTCACTCTCAGGTAAGGATGGAGTGTGGATCAGGACCCGACACCTGCATGCATTACACCACATTGCCGTGGGGCAGGGCGACCAATATGCCCCTGAGATGGGCACGACAGTCCCTGTCCCTGGCTGGAGTGGGGGGAGAGAACACTGAGGAAGGGGAACCCTGTAGTGCAGGAGCAGGGAGGAAGCAGTTACTGGGTGCATTGAGAAGGGAGTATAAAAGGTGGGCACCATCTTAGTTCAGTGCAGAGAAGTCTGAGCAGAAGTGGCAGGGAGCAGGGGCTCTGCATGAGCTCTGCTCCGGAGGCGGGCCTAGTAACAGAGGCCCAGGCCTGGAAGAGGGAGAAGGAAGGAAGAGGAGCGGAGAAGGCTCCAGGAACGAGGAATGAAGGGATCCCAGGGGTGCGGACGGGCGAGTCGCCACCGCACGCCCGAATCCACCTGCGTGGAGGGGTCAGGCCAAAGGGGGAGACCGGTCCCCGAACTAGTGGAGGCAGGAAACGACCCTCAGCTAGAAACCGGAGGCTCTGACATTTTATGTGGCGCAGCCCCTCGCTACACCCGCTAGGAAGGCACCACATAGGGTCAGGGAAACTGGCGCCAAGTTTACCAAGAGGAGGCCCGAGGCAGCCGGACAGAAGTGTTGGTAAGAAAGGCCAGACAAAGGACACACAAAGGGGGTCCTGTGAAGTGCTCCAAAGTTATCTGGGAGTTGTCTGAGCCCCTCACCTGGTGAGCACAGTACGACGTGGGCAGCCGTTACCTGCAGACGTGGTCTGGATAATAAGAACTGTGAGTAAAGGCCCTGAACTGCATCACTGACTCCGTGTCGTTACTGCTGCTGCCCTGCACCATCACCCCCATCCTCCGCATACACTGCCCTGAGGCTATACTCCTCCCGTGGGGAGTTATGCTACGCTCTGCTGCACCCACAACACCAGCCTCAGTGGTCTGCCCTGTAGCGGCGGTTCACTCTGACCGCAATCCACGGGTGGCGTAGTCGGACATTTAAACATGAAAACCACATAAATAGTTCCGCCACTGGTTTGACCGCCCTGAGCCACGGAACTGGGTCGCCGCCACGAAGACTACAACCACCAGCATCCACCAAAAAGGGTCCGGCTCCGGGTGTCCCAAGGCCCAGGGGGTGCGTCAGAACATTTTCATCACCTTTCACAATCACCAATGGGACAAGGCAGTGATGTCCTCTGTCCCCTCTCTTATACATCCTAGTGACGGAGCACCTGCTCTCATCAATTCGCCATAACCCCAATATTAGGTGGATTGAGGTGGGAGGCACCGAGTACAAGTGCTCTCTATTTGCTGATGATGTCCTAGTATATATCACTCAATCACATATATCCATCCATGCTGTTATGGCTGAAATAGATCACTTTGTTACATGGTAAAATTTTAAAATCAATGCAGCGAAGTCTGAGGCCCTCGATGTCTCCCTCCCCAAATCCATATAGGATTCCATCCAGTCCAACTTTCCCTTTGCCTGGCCCTCACAGGGTATCAAATACTTAGGAATTCCTATTCATAGAGACCTCTCCCATCTATGTTATCTTAATTTTGGGCCCTTTATTGAACAACTCCATACAGACCACGGTTGGCAAGTTAGAACTGTAAGATTCACTACGTGAACCACTGGTGTTTTGTGGAAAAGCACATGTACACTGCGTTCCAAATTATTATACAAAAAGTGTTTAGGAGTGATAAGGGATGAATTTGTTTGTTTGTCAGTTAAACTCATTGATGGTGATGTGTGTCAGGGCTCTTTATATCACTGTAAGCAATTGCAGACACCTGTGCTAATTAGTTTGGCAGGTGTGTCCAATGAAAGGCAAGACTACTTAAGAAGGCTCTCTCACATTATTAAGCAGCCTACATTTTCTGCCAAAATGGGAAAGAAAAAGGATGTGTCGGCTGCTGAGAAGCAACAAATTGTGGAGTGTTTAGGTCAAGGCATGACTACAATCAACATTGTGCGATGATCAGGATGAAGTGTCCTGGCAATCAAGAAGTATGTAGCTGATTCACAGTACACACGTGTGCGTGCTGATAAGGGCAAATTGAGGACTCTTTCCTACAGGCAATTACGTCAGGTTGAAAGAGCAGCGGCAAAAAAGCCTTGTCATAGCAGCAGACAAGTTTTTGAAGCTGCTTGTGCCTCCAACGTCCTCCGAACAACAAGATGCAGGGTCCTTCAGAGGTTTGCAGCTGTGCATGCGCCATCCTGTCGACCTCCTCTATCCACTTCACACAAGCAGAAACGGCTCCAGTGGGCCAAACATTACATGAAGACTGATTTCAAAATTGTTTTGTTCACGGATGAGTGCCGTGCAGCGCTCGATGGTCCAGATGGATGGAGTGGAGGATGGCTGGTTGATGGACACCCCACGCAAACACGGCTACAGCGCCAACAAGGAGGAGGTGGAGTAATGTTTTGGGCTGGAATCATGGGGAGAGAGATTGTCGGCCCCTTTAGGATCCCTGAAGGCGCTAAAGATGAACTCCATAATGTATATGGATTTTCTCAAACAGCACTTCCTGCCATGGTTCAAGAAGAAGAACCGTGTATTTCACAGCAAGATCATTTTTCTGCATGATAATGCACCATCTCATGCTGCACATAAAATATCTGCATCTCTGGCTGATATGGGCATAAAAGGGGACAAACTTATGGTGTGACCCCCATGCTCCCCTGACCTCTACCCCATTCAGAACCTTTGGAGCATCATTAAAAGGAGTGTCTATGATGGCGGGAGGCAGTTCACATCTAAGCAACAGCTCTGGGAGGGTATTCTGTCCTCATGCAAAACAATTGAAGCAGAAACCATCCAAAACCTGACAAATTCAATGGACGAGAGAGTTCAGAAGCTCCTTTCGAACAAGGGGTCCTATGTGAAAATGTAACATCACCTAGAATAAAGTTTTGAGTTGAAAACTGTTTGATTTCAGTTTCTAACAACCTGCTAATGCTTATAATTTCAAAAATGACCATTTTTTTGGTCTTTATTAAAATGAAAAGGTTGATCGAAAAGTTTAGGGGATCTAAGAGTGTGGCAACCCAGTAGTCATGATTACTTCGAATTCTGACAATATGAGGGTCATGCTGCAGGTAGTGCAGCAAGAAGGCACTTATGTGCCTTGCGCATCTCGGAGCCCCAAAATTATTTTCCGGGCTAGATGCAGCTAAAAATTATTTTTAATTTTAAATCTGGTGAAGCTTTAGTATAGATGGCCTAATAGGATCAGTGCTGCACACTGCTACAAAGCCCAAATTATTTTCCAGTCAAGATACAGATAAACATGATTAGTAATTTGAAATCTTAAAACGGTTGGTAGGGTGATTTTAACCAATCATCAAGCTTTTACTCTCCCCAGGATGACACAGGGGTAGAAAAGTCGTTTCGGATCCATGATTTGTTCATCTTTATGAACGTGAGTCTGTCTACATTATCAGTGTAGAGCCGTGTGCGCTTATCTGTCAGCACACCACCAGCAGCGCTGAACACACGTTCAGACAGAACGCTGGCTGCGGGGCATGACAAGATCTCCAAGGCGTAAGTGGCTAGCTCCGGCCATTTATCCAGATTGGAAGCCCAAAAAGAGCAAGGGTCCAGTGACACAGTCGTGGCTTCAATGTTTACTTGGAGATACTCCTGTACCATCGTCTCTAGGCGTTGACTATCTGTCAGACTTCTTGTCTCCTGTGGCCTTGCAAAGGATGGGCTAAAAAAGTGGTGAAATGATTCCGCAAAATTGATGTTACCAGCAGATACTGTGGTTCTGTTACGGTTTGAGTGCTGAACACTTGACGGTCCCACGGTTGGCAAGTTGGAACTGTGAGATTCACTACGTGCACCACTGGTATTTTGTGGAAAAGCACATGTAAGATTCTGCAACAGTCTCTGCTGATACTCCTGCATGCGTGCATCCCTTTCTATGGCAGGAATAATTTCTGCAAATTTACTTTTGTACCGGGGATCTAACAGTGTGGCAACCCAGTAGTCAGGATTATTTCTAATTCTCACAATTCGAGGGTCATGTTGCAGGTAGTGCAGAAAGAAGGCACTCATGTGTGTTGCGCATCCAGGAGCACCAAGTCCCTGTTGTGTTGGTGGCGAGGTAACAATCATGCTTCCTTCCTCTGTCCTCTCCCCCCAACCTCGCACAACAGAAATGTGATCAAGGTCTCCCTCATCTGATGAGTAGTGTTGAGCGATACCTTCCGATATCGGGAAATATCGGATCGGATTGGATCGGACCGATACCGAAAAAGTATCGGATATCGCCGATTCCGATACCGGAAACCAATGCAAGTCAATGGGACATAAATATCGGAATTAAAATAAACCCTTTCTTTCCTTGTAGGTTATTTCTACATGAAGGAAAACAACTAAGAATAATGTAGAATGTATTGGGGGAGGTGGGGGAGACAATAAAGGCATAGAGGTTTAGCCCAGTCAAATGGAATAGCAGGAATTAATATTTTTTTATTATGTTCTGAGTTACGGAAATATTAACTATGTTAAGTATTTTTATATTTTGTCAGATATTTATGTTTCACTACTTCCATGCTCTTCACCTTCTTTTTTACTTCTCCCACACTTTCTCCTTCATCATCCTCAGCATCTTTTTCATCCACTTCTTCTTCACCTTCTTCTTCTTCACCTTCTTCGTATTATTCTTTTTTTTACATTCTTCATATTCTACTTCTTCATCTTCTTCATATTCTTCTTCTTCATCATATTCTTATTTGTGACAGGCATTCCTGTAGTTGTTATCTATAAAAGGTTGGACATTACACCTTTCGTTCTGCCCGTCACAAAAGATTTACAACAGGATTTGTCCGCGTTCAGTTTGGCCTGCAGCAGCAGGTCTTTTCCAGGGGCACCACGAGGAGGAACGGACTCACCCCCATACACTGCTTAGTCATCTTCTGCTTATAATTTAGATATTATCTTTTGCTCTGATTTTTAGTCTTATGCTTAATGTTCTTCCGCTTTTTGTTCTGCAGCTTCTTGTATTTCTGCTTCTTGGTTTTCTGTCTCTTGTTTTTCTGTATCTTGGTGCTTGTCTTCTCTTCTTTGTCTTCTTGGTCAACTTCTTCAGGGTCATCTTCTTGGTCTTCTTCGGGGTGGTCTTCAGGGTCGTCGTCTTCGGGGGTCCTCGTCTTCGGGGTCCTCGTCTTCTTCGGGTTGGTCTTCTGGGTCCTCGTCTTCGGGGTCCTCGTCTTCTTCGGGGTGGTCTTCAGGGTCCTCGTCTTCTTCGGGGTGGTCTTCAGGGTCCTCGTCTTCTTCGGGGTGGTCTTCAGGGTCCTCGTCTTCAGGGTCATTGTCTTCGGGGTCCTCGTCTTCTTAGGGTTGGTCTTCAGGGTCCTCGTCTTCAGGGTCCTCGTCAGGGAGATCCAGAGTGATTACCAAGAACCATTTCAAAAAGCTTGAACTTGGAAATGTAGCAGAAGGTACAAGAAAGCTGAGGAACTACCGAGGACCAGCTGACGGTACTGGAACCCGGATGGATAGCAGAAGGTACAAGAGCCAATGGAACTACCGAGGACCAGCTGATGTTACTGGAACTCGGTTACTAAGCAGGAGGTACCTGTGCCAGAAAGCACTACCAAGGACCAGCAGACGTTGGTGGAACTTGGATACCGAGAAGGAGGCACCTAATCCAAAGGCACTGCCGAGAACCAGCTGACGGTACTGGAACCCGGATGGGTAGCAGAAGGTACAAGAGCCAATGGAACTACCGAGGACCAGCTGATGTTACTGGAACCCGGATGGGTAGCAGAAGGTACAAGAGCCAATGGAACTACCGAGGACCAGCTGATGTTACTGGAACTCGGTTACTAAGCAGGAGGTACCTGTGCCAGAAAGCACTACCAAGGACCAGCAGACGTTGGTGGAACTTGGATACCGAGAAGGAGGCACCTAATCCAAAGGCACTGCCGAGAACCAGCTGACGGTACTGGAACCCGGATGGGTAGCAGAAGGTACCCATGTAAAAAAAAAGTTCAAGGCCGCGAGCCGGCCGCAGTTACCAAAACCCACAGTCCTACAGAGGGTGCTTGTCCTATTGGCACTATGGAACCAGCCTTCATTGCCAGATCCCGCAGCCCACATAGGAGTCACCTAAACTGCAGGCACCATAGAGTCGGCTAACCCGACCGCAACACGACAGGACAACGCATTGGAGGCAAAGTGACGTTGACACTACCCGGAAACAGCTGGCGTGCTGGAACCAGGCTGGGCAGGAGGGAGTACCCGTGCCAAAGACACTGCCGAGAACCAGCTGACGGTACTGGAACCCGGATGGGTAGCAGAAGATACAAGAGCAAATGGAACTACCGAGGACCAGCTGACGGTACTGGAACCCGGATGGGTAGCAGAAGGTACAAGAGCCAATGGAACTACCGAGGACCAGCTGATGTTACTGGAACTCGGTTACTAAGCAGGAGGTACCTGTGCCAGAAAGCACTACCAAGGACCAGCAGACGTTGGTGGAACTTGGATACCGAGAAGGAGGCACCTAATCCAAAGGCACTGCCGAGAACCAGCTGACGGTACTGGAACCCGGATGGGTAGCAGAAGGTACCCATGTAAAAAAAAAGTTCAAGGCCGCGAGCCGGCCGCAGTTACCAAAACCCACAGTCCTACAGAGGGTGCTTGTCCTATTGGCACTATGGAACCAGCCTTCATTGCCAGATCCCGCAGCCCACATAGGAGTCACCTAAACTGCAGGCACCATAGAGTCGGCTAACCCGACCGCAACACGACAGGACAACGCATTGGAGGCAAAGTGACGTTGACACTACCCGGAAACAGCTGGCGTGCTGGAACCAGGCTGGGCAGGAGGGAGTACCCGTGCCAAAGACACTGCCGAGAACCAGCTGACGGTACTGGAACCCGGATGGGTAGCAGAAGGTACAAGAGCCAATGGAACTACCGAGGACCAGCTGATGTTACTGGAACCCGGATGGGTAGCAGAAGGTACAAGAGCCAATGGAACTACCGAGGACCAGCTGATGTTACTGGAACTCGGTTACTAAGCAGGAGGTACCTGTGCCAGAAAGCACTACCAAGGACCAGCAGACGTTGGTGGAACTTGGATACCGAGAAGGAGGCACCTAATCCAAAGGCACTGCCGAGAACCAGCTGACGGTACTGGAACCCGGATGGGTAGCAGAAGATACAAGAGCAAATGGAACTACCGAGGACCAGCTGACGGTACTGGAACCCGGATGGGTAGCAGAAGATACAAGAGCAAATGGAACTACCGAGGACCAGCTGACGGTACTGGAACCCGGATGGGTAGCAGAAGGTACAAGAGCCAATGGAACTACCGAGGACCAGCTGATGTTACTGGAACTCGGTTACTAAGCAGGAGGTACCTGTGCCAGAAAGCACTACCAAGGACCAGCAGACGTTGGTGGAACTTGGATACCGAGAAGGAGGCACCTAATCCAAAGGCACTGCCGAGAACCAGCTGACGGTACTGGAACCCGGATGGGTAGCAGAAGGTACCCATGTAAAAAAAAAGTTCAAGGCCGCGAGCCGGCCGCAGTTACCAAAACCCACAGTCCTACAGAGGGTGCTTGTCCTATTGGCACTATGGAACCAGCCTTCATTGCCAGATCCCGCAGCCCACATAGGAGTCACCTAAACTGCAGGCACCATAGAGTCGGCTAACCCGACCGCAACACGACAGGACAACGCATTGGAGGCAAAGTGACGTTGACACTACCCGGAAACAGCTGGCGTGCTGGAACCAGGCTGGGCAGGAGGGAGTACCCGTGCCAAAGACACTGCCGAGAACCAGCTGACGGTACTGGAACCCGGATGGGTAGCAGAAGGTACAAGAGCCAATGGAACTACCGAGGACCAGCTGATGTTACTGGAACCCGGATGGGTAGCAGAAGGTACAAGAGCCAATGGAACTACCGAGGACCAGCTGATGTTACTGGAACTCGGTTACTAAGCAGGAGGTACCTGTGCCAGAAAGCACTACCAAGGACCAGCAGACGTTGGTGGAACTTGGATACCGAGAAGGAGGCACCTAATCCAAAGGCACTGCCGAGAACCAGCTGACGGTACTGGAACCCGGATGGGTAGCAGAAGATACAAGAGCAAATGGAACTACCGAGGACCAGCTGACGGTACTGGAACCCGGATGGGTAGCAGAAGATACAAGAGCAAATGGAACTACCGAGGACCAGCTGACGGTACTGGAACCCGGATGGGTAGCAGAAGGTACAAGAGCCAATGGAACTACCGAGGACCAGCTGATGTTACTGGAACTCGGTTACTAAGCAGGAGGTACCTGTGCCAGAAAGCACTACCAAGGACCAGCAGACGTTGGTGGAACTTGGATACCGAGAAGGAGGCACCTAATCCAAAGGCACTGCCGAGAACCAGCTGACGGTACTGGAACCCGGATGGGTAGCAGAAGATACAAGAGCAAATGGAACTACCGAGGACCAGCTGACGGTACTGGAACCCGGATGGGTAGCAGAAGATACAAGAGCAAATGGAACTACCGAGGACCAGCTGACGGTACTGGAACCCGGATGGGTAGCAGAAGGTACAAGAGCCAATGGAACTACCGAGGACCAGCTGATGTTACTGGAACTCGGTTACTAAGCAGGAGGTACCTGTGCCAGAAAGCACTACCAAGGACCAGCAGACGTTGGTGGAACTTGGATACCGAGAAGGAGGCACCTAATCCAAAGGCACTGCCGAGAACCAGCTGACGGTACTGGAACCCGGATGGGTAGCAGAAGGTACCCATGTAAAAAAAAAGTTCAAGGCCGCGAGCCGGCCGCAGTTACCAAAACCCACAGTCCTACAGAGGGTGCTTGTCCTATTGGCACTATGGAACCAGCCTTCATTGCCAGATCCCGCAGCCCACATAGGAGTCACCTAAACTGCAGGCACCATAGAGTCGGCTAACCCGACCGCAACACGACAGGACAACGCATTGGAGGCAAAGTGACGTTGACACTACCCGGAAACAGCTGGCGTGCTGGAACCAGGCTGGGCA
This sequence comes from Phyllobates terribilis, assembly GCF_046119375.1. Taxonomy (NCBI): domain Eukaryota; kingdom Metazoa; phylum Chordata; class Amphibia; order Anura; family Dendrobatidae; genus Phyllobates; species Phyllobates terribilis. The sequence continues at coordinate 293,817,841 of NW_027362769.1, forward strand.
GGAGGGAGTACCCGTGCCAAAGACACTGCCGAGAACCAGCTGACGGTACTGGAACCCGGATGGGTAGCAGAAGGTACAAGAGCCAATGGAACTGCCGAGAACCAGCTGGCGGTGCTGGAGCCCAGGGTAAATACTAAAAACAGAAGAGCCAGAGGTGTATTTGGAGGAGGTTTTAAATCCGTACTACAGTGGATGTGGACAAAGCAGGAGAATTTGCCGGACACACAGCTGGGGATCAGCTGACGTTACTGAATCCCAATAACACTGGAGCAAGCGTTGACTGTGCAGACGGCACTTCTGAGCAGCAACTAGCGGTATTGGAGCCCAGGGTAAATACTAAAAACGGAGGAGCCAGAGGTGTAATTGGAGCAAGTTTTAAATAAGTAGCACAGTGAATATGGACAGAGCAGGAGAAATTGCCGTGAACACAGCAGGGGAACAGCTGACGTTACCGAACCCCAATAACACCGCAGCAAGTGTTGACTGTGCAGACGGCACTTCCGAGCGCCAACTGGCGGTGCTGGAGCCCAGGGATAAGAATGAAAACAGAGGAGCCAGAGGTGTAATTGGAGCAACTTTAAAATCTGTAGTAGTGAGAATGTGGACAGAGCAGGAGAAATTGCCGTCCGCACAGCAGGGGAACAGCTGACGTTACTGAACCCCAATAACACCGCAGCAAGTGTTGACTGTGCAGACGGCACTTCCGAGCGCCAACTGGCGGTGCTGGAGCCCAGGGATAAGAATGAAAACAGAGGAGCCAGAGGTGTAATTGGAGCAACTTTAAAATCTGTAGTAGTGAGAATGTGGACAGAGCAGGAGAAATTGCCGTCCGCACAGCAGGGGAACAGCTGACGTTACTGAACCCCAATAACATGGTAGCAAGTGTTGACTGTGCAGACAGCACTTCCGAGCGCCAACTGGCGGTGCTGGAGCCCAGGGATAAGAATGAAAACAGAGGAGCCAGAGGTGTAATTCGAGCAACTTTAAAATCTGTAGTAGTGAGAATGTGGACAGAGCAGGAGAAATTGCCGTCCGCACAGCAGGGGAACAGCTGACGTTACTGAACCCCAATAACACGGCAGCAAGTGTTGACTGTGCAGACAGCACTTCCGAGCGCCAACTGGCGGTGTTGGAGCCCAGGGTAAATACTAAAAACGGAGGAGCCAGAGGTGTAATTGGAGCAAGTTTTAAATAAGTAGCACAGTGAATATGGACAGAGCAGGAGAAATTGCCGTGAACACAGCAGGGGAACAGCTGACGTTACTGAACCCCAATAACATGGTAGCAAGTGTTGACTGTGCAGACGGCACTTCCGAGCGCCAACTGGCGGTGCTGGAGCCCAGGGATAAGAATGAAAACAGAGGAGCCAGAGGTGTAATTCGAGCAACTTTAAAATGTGTAGTACAGTGGATGTGGACAAAGCAGGAGAAATTGCCGTCCGCACAGCAGGAGAACAGCTGACGTTACTGAACCCCAATAACACGGCAGCAAGTGTTGACTGTGCAGACGGCACTTCCGAGCGCCAACTGGCGGTGTTGGAGCTCAGGGATTACAGTTCAGGTGGTAGAAACATGAACAGAACAGGAGACCTGGATACTGTTGCCAACCAATTATTTATTCTGGAAGAGGACTGGCAAATTCATGAGAGATCCAGGCCTTGTTCATTTTGAGAAAAGTAAGCCGGTCAACGTTATCGGAGGATAGTCGCATGCGACGGTCTGTTAGTACACCACCTGCGGCACTAAAGACGCGTTCCGATAATACACTAGCAGCAGGGCAAGCTAGCACCTCCAGTGCATACTGACTAAGCTCTGGCCATGTATCCAGCTTACAGACCCAAAACTTGAAGGGAGAAGAGCCGTCTGGGAGTACACTAAGAGGGCAAGACATGTAGTCTGTCACCATCTGACGGAAACGTTGCCTCCTGCTGACTGGAGCTGTCTGTGATGGTGTAGACATTTGTGGCGGCGGGGACACAAAACTTTGCCACATTTCGGCCATACTGGTCTTGCCTTGTGCTGAGGCGCTGCTTCTGCTCCCTCTTTGTGCAGAGCTTCCTCCACTGCCTCGACGCACTGAGCTGCTTTGTAAAGCACTAGCAGCACTGCTCTCGGTTGGAATGGAGAACATGATGGAATGCACCAGTGCGTCTTGGTACTCCCGCATTTTACGCTCCCGGTTCAATGGTGTTATGAGGCTTTGTAAGTTGTCCCGGTAGCGAGGATCTAGGAGGGTGGACACCCAATAATCAGCCGTGTTGAGAATGTGGGCGATGCGGCGGTCGTTTCTGAGGCACTGCAGCATGAAATCAACCATGTGCTGCAGACTGCCAACTGGCCAAGAAACGCTGTCCCCTGCTTGAGGCGTGATCTCTGCCTGCTCTGCATCACCCCACCCTCGCTCTAGATACTGACTACTAGAGCATTGTGTACCTCCCTCCTCTGGACAGATGTCTTCCTCATCCATTGACTCCTCCTCATCCTCCTCACAAAGTGTCCCCTGCCTAGGCCTTTGTGAGGAACCACATTTCGCAGACTGTAGAGAAGCAGATGGCATTTGTGACTCCTCATCCTCCACCTCTTCCAAAACCTCGTCCCTTAGTGCTTGCAGTGTTTTTTCAAGCAGGCAGATAAGGGGGATAGTCATGCTGACTAGTGCATCATCTGCACTCGCCATCCGCGTGGAATAATCGAAGGCACGCAAAACGTGGCAAATGTCCTTCATAGAGGCCCACTCAGTGGTGGTGAAGTGTGAACGGGCGCACTGCGACTTGTTTGCGCCTGCTGCAGCTGGTACTCCATTACTGCTGCCTGCTGCTCACACAACCTCTCCAACATATGTAACGTTGAATTCCACCTGGTGGGTAGGTCACATATGATGCGATGTTCCGGAAGACATAATCGGCGCTGCAGAGCTGCAATGCGTGATCTTGCATTGCTGGAACGCCGCAAGTGAGCGCACTCTATGCGGACCTTGTGAAGCAGTGCATCAAGATCCGGATAGTCCCTCAAAAAACTCTGCACGACCAAGTTGAGCACATGTGCCAGACATGGGATGTGAGTGAGGTTGCCTAGGCCCAGAGCTGCCACCAGATTTCGGCCATTGTCACACACTACCATGCCTGGCTGGAGATTCGCTGGCACAAACCACACGTCACTCTGCTGCTTGATGGCATTCCAGAGCTCCTGCGCTGTGTGGCTTCGATTCCCCAAAGAAATTAATTTTAATACGGCCTGTTGACGTTTGGCCACGGCTGTGCTCATATCGGTCATCATAACAGGTAACCGTTCACGGGTCGATGTGGAGGTAGACCGTGACGGCTCCTGCAGCGCTGATTCAGAGGAACTGGAGTATGAGGAGGAGTCAATGTGTACAGACTGGATTCCTGCAATCCTTGGAGTTGGCAGAACAAGTACAGCGCCACTCTCAAGATCTGTACCCGGCTCCACAACATTTACCCAATGGGCAGTGAGGGAAAGGTATCGTCCCTGTCCATGCTTACTGGTCCACGCATCAGTGGTCAGGTGGACCTTGCTACTGACGGCGTTTTGTAGCGCATGTTTAATTTTTCCCTCCACATGATGTTGCAGGGCAGGGACGGCTTGCCTGCTGAAATAAAAGCGGCTGGGCACGTTGTATTGTGGGACTGCCAATGCCATAAAGTTACGGAATGTGTCAGTCTCCACCAGCCTGAATGATAGCATTTCAAGGGCCAGTAGTTTAGCAATGCCAGCATTCAGAGCCTGTGCTCGGGGGTGGTTTGCCGAGTATGGGCGCCTTTTCTCCCATGCCTGTGCTAACGATGGCTGTAGACTGGCCTGGGAGTGTGAGGATGACTGGGAAAGTGGTGCTGTGGGTGGAATTACACTGTGTCTCTGTACAACAGTGCCAGAGATTCTTCCATGGCGATCCTGTGAGGAAGCCGAACCAGCTGTGTGTGAGCTGGAGGAAGAGGCTACAACACGAGCTGAAGAGGTGGTAGGTGGCGCTGTAGGTTGGCCTAGGTCTTCAGTGTGTTTGTGTAACTCCACCACGTGCTTGGTCCGCACATGTTTCCACATATTTGTGGTATTGAGGTTGCTGACACTTTTCCCTCTTTTCACCTTCTGATTACACAGCTTGCATTTGACAAAGCAAATGTCATCTGCAACTGTGTCAAAAAAGGACCAGGCACTGCAAGTCTTGGGAGCGCCCGCTTTGGATTTTGGAAGAGCCATGCTCCTAATGGGTGCCGAAGTGGAGGCTACAGGCAACCAAGTCTGCCCCCTCCCTCTCCCTCCTTTTTGGGCCGTTCGGGGAATCTCTTCCTCAGAGCTGCTCCCACCACCTTCCTGTCCCTCACGCCATGATGGGTCAAGGACCTCATCATCTACACCACCCTCTTCAAACAACTGCTTCTCCTGGGTAGTCTCGACAGCACAGTACGCACCAGAAAGTGGCACCTGAGTCTCATCATCAGATGCGTACTGAGGTGTGCTGCTGACCATAGGCACTGGCCCACCCGCCTCTTCAGATTCAGAGAGACAAAACGGTTGCGCATCACTGCATACTACCTCTTCTTCAAATTCTCGAATTCTGCTTGGCTGGCCCCCTCTTTCCAAGCCAAGAGATTCAGAGAACAGAAGTAGAGATGGCTCCTGTCCAGGGCTCTCTGACTGCCTGGGCAATTTGGCAGGTGGTGAAGAGACAGATGGGTGCTCTTCAGTGCTCAGGACCTGAGAGGATCTGGAACTAATTGAAGTCGATGCGTTAGCTGCCATCCATCCGACAACGGCTTCAATTTGGTCCTCGCGCAGCAGTGGGGTACGACTAGCTCCTACAAAGCTGCGCATAAAGGACTGTTCCCTGGTAAAACTGGGGGATGCTGAGTCACTGGTGCCCGCAGCAGGCACAGAATCCCCACGTCCTCTCCCTGCAGGCAAAGAATCCTCACGTCCTCTCCCTGCAGAAACTCCACGCCCACGCCCACGACCACGACCACATGCCTTACTCCCTGCCTTCTTCATCTTGGTAGACTGATAAAGATAGGCAGAAAAGTACTAAGGGCTTAGTGTGCTTATTCCTGAACAGCTGCTAACAGGTATAAGAAACACTAATTTTATAAAGTGTGGACTAGACTTTAATATGAGCTAATGTGGCCTACACAACTGTAAAGTGGAGTGTTTGGTGAACTTTATTTAGGTTTTTTTTGTCACAAAAAGACACTGGATGTGCCTAAAGATGTAATAACGATAGTATCACAAACTTTTTGTAGCTATTACAATGTAGGAAGGTAACCTACAATGCAATAGATGAGGCTGCAAAAAATAGGCTAATACTAATCTGGCTGGGGCTGCAGGGCCCAATGCTGCAGAAAGGCTCCTCTATCTACTCCTATATAGTGTGTTTGGAATCAATTTAGCTGAATATGGATGGAACCACCACACTAATAGGAGATATCAGGAAAAATTATGAATTGGCAATAAAGGACAATGTATGAGGCAGTGACACACACTGAGTGCACTACAACCAGACGGGGTTGAAGCACACACTACAGGGTGAGCTGCACTCACACACCAGACCTTGCAGACAGCGGTGAACAGTACAGATGCAGAGCACTGTGCACTAGTGCTGCAAGACGGAAAAAAAATTCTCTATCTACTCCTATATAGTGTGTTTGGAACCAATTTAGCTGAATACAGATGGAACCACCACACTAATAGGAGATATCAGGAAAAATTATGAATTGGCAATAAAGGACAATGTATGAGGCAGTGACACACACTGAGTGCACTACAACCAGACGGGGTTGAAGCACACACTACAGGGTGAGCTGCACTCACACACCAGACCTTGCAGACAGCGGTGAACAGTACAGATGCAGAGCACTGTGCACTAGTGCTGCAAGACGGAAAAAAATTTCTCTATCTACTCCTATATAGTGTGTTTGGAACCAATTTAGCTGAATACAGATGGAACCAGCACACTAATAGGAGATATCAGGAAAAATTATGAATTGGCAATAAAGGACAATGTATGAGGCAGTGACACACACTGAGTGCACTACAACCAGACGGGGTTGAAGCACACACTACAGGGTGAGCTGCACTCACACACCAGACCTTGCAGACAGCGGTGAACAGTACAGATGCAGAGCACTGTGCACTAGTGCTGCAAGACGGAAAAAAATTTCTCTATCTACTCCTATATAGTGTGTTTGGAACCAATTTAGCTGAATACAGATGGAACCACCACACTAATAGGAGATATCAGGAAAAATTATGAATTGGCAAAAAAGGACAATGTATGAGGCAGTGACACACACTGAGTGCACTACAACCAGACTTGGCTGAAGCACACACTACAGGGTGAGCTGCACTCACACACACAGACCTTGCAGATAGCGGTGAACAGCACAGGGAACTGTGCACTAGCACTGCAAGGCACAGTGATTTAGAAAGTAGCTTGGGTAAAGCAGTATAGAGCAAATAGGTAGCTAAAACTGTCCCTCAGAACAACAGCGTCCTATCCCTAACTGAATTCACAGCAGAGTGAGCTCAAAATGGCGGCGGTGGCTTTTATAGTGCATCATGACATCATTTCAGCAGCCAATCACAGCCATGCCATTAGTTAAGATGCCTACATGCCTAACAGGATGTGCCCACACTTCTTAGGATCCTCATTGGCTGAATAAAATGAAAATGTCTCATTGCATTATGGGAACTTCCGATTCCGGTATACGATATTGCAATAGTATCGGAATTAAGTATCGGAATTCCGATACCGCGAATATCGGCCGATACCCGATATTTCAGTATCGGAATGCTCAACACTACTGATGAGTCTTCCATCAGTTCGTCCTCCACTTCTTCCTGGGCTCCTGCACCTTCCTCACTAGTTTGGCTGCTACCATGCGCCCTGGTAAAACCATCTCCCCCACCCTCACATGCCTGCCGCCTTGGTGCTGCCGACCGTCTGGAGCTTGCAGATGTTAGCCCTTCCGCATACAACTCCTCCTCCTCTACTTCCTCCACCTCCTCTTGTGCCACCACCTGACTCCGAATTCTGTTTAACATGTGCTCCAGCATGTAAATCACCGGAATAGTCATGCTGATAATGGCATCGTCAGCACTAAACATCTTCGTCGCCATTTCAAAACTGTGCAGAAGGGTGCATAGGTCCCTGATCTGAGACCACTCCTCCAGCGTGATTTGCCCCACCTCTGAATCTCGTTGGCCCAGGCTATACGTCAGAACGTATTGCACCAGGGCTTGTCAGTGCTGCCACAGTCGCTGCAACATGTGCAGAGTTGAATTCCACCGGGTAGGCACATCGCATTTTAGCCGGTGAAGTGGCAGGCCCAACGACTTCTGTAGAGATGTAAGTCGCTGAGCTGCGGGATGCGAACGGCGGAAGTGAGCACACAGCGACCATGCCCTCTGCAGAAGGCCATCTAGTCTGGGATAGTGGGCTAAAAATTGCTGGACAACCAGGTTCAACACGTGAGCCATACAAGGCACGTGTGTGACATTGCCCCGGCGAAGGGTCGCACCCAGGTTTGCAGCATTGTCGCACACGGCCTTCCCTGGTTTCAGGTCCAGTGGAGACAACCATTCATGAAATTGGTTCTCCAGAGCTGACCACAACTCCTCAGCTGTGTGACTCACATTTCCCAGACATTTCAATGTAAAAACCGCCTGATGACGTTGAGCCCTACTGCCAGCATAGTAAGGAGGTGTGCAGGATCCCTTCTGCGCAGTTAGAAAGCTTGTGGCATGACCAGACAGGCTTTGGGTGCAGGTGGAAGACCGAGAGGAGGTTGAGGAGGCAGAAGCAGTGGAGGAACTTTGACATAAAGAGGATTGACGCACAACTCGTGGGGACGGCAAGACTTGGACAGCAGCCCCTTGTCCTGCTGTCACCATAGTTACCCAGTGCCCAGTCAGCGACATGTAACGCCCCTGTCCATGCCTACTCGTCCAAGTGTCTGTGGTGAAATGCACCCTGTCACACACAGAGTTTCTCAAAGAAGCGGTGATGTTGTGTGCGACATGCTGGTGGAGCGCAGGCACACCTTTCTTTGAGAAGTAGTGCCGACTGGGCATCTGGTACTGGGGCACTGCGACGGACATAAGGTCTCGAAAATCCTCTGTGTCCACCAGGCGGAAAGGCAGCATTTCTGTAGCCAAGAGCTTGCAGATGGTGAAATTCAACCTCTTAGCTTTCTCATGGCTAGGAGGAAATGGTCTTTTACTTGTCCACATCTGAGGGACCGAGGGCTGGCTATTGTGCTTAGACGGGGTTGATAAGGGTGTCCCCGGCAAACTGCCGGTCTGTGAGGAAGATGCAGGCGGACATGTTAGGTTGCCTTGATCCAAAGGTGGTGCTATCGATGTCGGACAGCGCTCAAGACCAGCTGGTGTTACTACCTCCAAAGAAAATGATGACCTGCCAATCACGCTGGCTGTTGCGGGTAAAGAGGTGGCAGGTCTGCGCCCCAAAACAGGTGTGACTGCTGTCCCCCCAGTCACAGAGGATGAAGAGGCCGCGGATGCACAAGATATGGCAGACGGTGACTGGCCCGGCCGGCTAGGCCGCATTGTAGCACACTGAGCTTCCCACTGCAACTTATGCTTCATGTCCATGTGCCGGTTCATGCATGAAGTACTCAAACTATGTATTTTTTGGCCTCTACTTAGCTTTTGCTGACAAATGTTACAGATAACACGAGTTGGGTCATCTTTATCGATCTGAAAAAATGCCCAGGCTATGCAAGGCTTAGCACCCATGCGACCTGAAGAGCCACCACGACTTGTGGTGAGAGGCAGAGTTGTGTTTGAGGATGCAGTTGTTGACGTGCTTCCAGTACTACGTCTCTGTCCAGGAAGGCGCAACCTGACCTCGTCGTCACTAGCATCTTCCTCCACCTCCTCTGCTGACCTCATCTCTTGGCTGACTGTGGGTTGACAGTAAGTGGGATCTCCGACCTCATCATCATCACCCTGTGCGTTATCACACCCGTCGTCCTCAGAGCCAACCTGTTCCTGCCCTGACAAAAAACTAAAGTTGTCGCTCCAATCAGGTATTTGAGTCTTATCATCGTCTTCCTCATTGTCTCCACCAACAGGAGTTACAGTTTGGGAATGAGGGTCTACATTATGGTCAGAACCTTCTGCGTCTGGTCCTGGATCCGACTCATAAAGATTCTGGGCATCAGTGCAGATCATTTCCTCGTCTGGATTCACAGAAGCGCTGGAGTCGACCTCTGATTCCCAGGCTATAGTATGAGTAAACAGCTCTGCAGACTCAACCATCTGTTCTACCTCACACTCAGACGGGCAGCTGGAGATTTGGGAGCTGTGAGGAAGCAAGTGCGATTTGGGTGACACCTTTGAGGACTGGAGTATTTGTGATGTTGAAGTTGATGTGGAGGAGAGCCCACTTAAAGGAGCACTTGATATCCGTTGAAGCACCTGCTGTTTTTGTGCCTCATCTGGAATTTGTAGCGATTGGCGTGGCCGTAAGAAAGGGATCTTATCACATTGTCCGCTAAAAGAAGTAGACATTTTAGTTTGGCTGGAAGATGGTCTTTCTTCTGCACCTACCCCATGGACACAACCTTTTTTCCCCTTCCCAACACGCCTATTCCCCTTTCCACCAGCAGCAGGCCTTTTTCCACTCATTTTGGTGGTTAACTAATTCACAACTCTGGAGTTGTTTGCACAAAAAAACAATGGATGGTAACCGAGCAGAGCTGAGTGGCCAAACTGTGGTATTAGGCCAAAACTATTGGCTGGGTTAGATGAAGAAAAAAATTATTTTTAATTTGCAACCTGATGGAGGTCAGTATAGATGGACTAATAGACCAAGTCCCACACACCGCTAGAAGCCCAAATATTTTTTCAGAGCTAGATGCAGAAAATTTTTTTATTCAATTTGCAACCTGATGGAGGTCAGTATAGATGGACTAATAGACCAAGTCCCACACACTGCTAGAAGCCCAAATATTTTTTCAGAGCTAGATGCAGAAAAAAATTATTTTTAATTTGCAACCTGATGGAGGTCAGTATAGATGGACTAATAGACCAAGTCCCACACACTGCTAGAAGCCCAAATATTTTTTCAGAGCTAGATGCAGAAAAAAATTATTTTTAATTTGCAACCTGATGTAGGTCAGTATAGATGGACTAATAGACCAAGTCCCACACACTGCTAGAAGCCCAAATATTTTTTCAGAGCTAGATGCAGAAAAAAATTATTTTTAATTTGCAACCTGATGGAGGTCAGTATAGATGGACTAATAGACCAAGTCCCACACACCGCTAGAAGCCCAAATATTTTTTCAGAGCTAGATGCAGAAAATTTTTTTATTCAATTTGCAACCTGATGGAGGTCAGTATAGATGGACTAATAGACCAAGTCCCACACACTGCTAGAAGCCCAAATATTTTTTCAGAGCTAGATGCAGAAAAAAATTATTTTTAATTTGCAACCTGATGGAGGTCAGTATAGATGGACTAATAGACCAAGTCCCACACACTGCTAGAAGCCCAAATATTTTTTCAGAGCTAGATGCAGAAAAAAATTATTTTTAATTTGCAAGCTGATGTAGGTCAGTATAGATGGACTAATAGACCAAGTCCCACACACTGCTAGAAGCCCAAATATTTTTTCAGAGCTAGATGCAGAAAAAAATTATTTTTAATTTGCAACCTGATGGAGGTCAGTATAGATGGACTAATAGACCAAGTCCCACACACCGCTAGAAGCCCAAATATTTTTTCAGAGCTAGATGCAGAAAAAAATTATTTTTAATTTGCAACCTGATGGAGGTCAGTATAGATGGACTAATAGACCAAGTCCCACACACTGCTAGAAGCCCAAATATTTTTTCAGAGCTAGATGCAGAAAAAAATTATTTTTAATTTACAACCTGATGGAGGTCAGTATAGATGGACTAATAGACCAAGTCCCACACACCGCTAGAAGCCCAAATATTTTTTCAGAGCTAGATGCAGAAAAAAATTATTTTTAATTTGCAACCTGATGGAGGTCAGTATAGATGGACTAATAGACCAAGTCCCACACACCGCTAGAAGCCCAAATATTTTTTCAGAGCTAGATGCAGAAAAAAATTATTTTTAATTTGCAACCTGATGTAGGTCAGTATAGATGGACTAATAGACCAAGTCAAACACACTGCTAGAAGCCCAAATATTTTTTCAGAGGTAGATGCAGAAAAAAATTATTTTTAATTTGCAACCTGATGGAGGTCAGTATAGATGGACTAATAGACCAAGTCCCACACACCGCTAGAAGCCCAAATATTTTTTCAGAGCTAGATGCAGAAAAAAATTATATTCAGTTTGCAACCTGATGGAGGTCAGTATAGATGGACTAATAGAATGATGCTATGCCCAAAAGATTTTACTTCACTAGGTGCAGTAAAAAAATTGGTATTCTATGCACAGGTGTTATATCTTGCAACACAGATAGGCTACTCCACTGACTAACACACTCTGCAATAGGCCAAAAAGGATTAGCTTTGCTAGATTCAGCCAAATGCTGTGAAAAAAACTTGCACAGCACTGGCACAGACCTGCCTGGCAAAAACTGATAGGAACTCATGTAACCTAGTCCTGAAAAGGACTCCAATTACAATTAGTCTTTACTCCCACAACCTATCTATTTAAGAGCACAGACCTCCCTGATAAAAGTCGTAGGAAATGCTGTAACCTAGTCCTTAAAAGGACTGCAATCACAACTATTCCCTACTCCCAAGCTATCTGTATATTTGTGCGAAAATTGGCTTGAAATTAACAAGGTATAGCGCACACAGCAACAGCGGTGCCGTCTAACACGCAGCTGCAGCAGTGAGAAAATGGTGGCGACGGGGAAAATGGCTTGGTCTTATAGGGCAAGGACATGTGACATACACTGCCAATCACACATGCCCTTGCTTGTGTGAAAAAAAGCACTTCGCTCCGTGTGTGCGCTGCTGATAGGATGACAGATTGCACCTCCCCACTGCAAATGCGGGAAAGAGAAAAAAAAATGGAGATCTTCATTGTTCCTGCAGAGATCCATCCCCTGCCCCTCCCCCCGCCCCGCTGTACACTCAAACTGCGTATTAACATTAATTTTCATCATTACTGAGAAAAAATCCAGTTATGATTTTGGTGCACGAACAGTTATCGAACATAACCTCGAACAGCCGAATTTTTCTCAAATTGTTCGTGTTCGCCGACCGGCTCGAACACCGCCCAAAACAGCTCGAATTTGAGATTGGCGAACAGTTCGAGTAGAACAACGCTCATCTCTAGTCACTAGTAAGTATTTAAAATGAAGCAGCTTTACTTAAGACATGACATACCAACTAGAGACGAAAGCCACAGCCTCAAATACACAGTACATGTAGAAAATGCACAGAAAAAGATGATGAAAAAGATTCAAGTAACCTAATTTAACTATGGACTCTTTCACACGTCCGTGTTTCCGGTGCATGTGGTGACAGTTTCCACACATACTGGAGACACTGTCACGCCAACCCATTCAAATCTATGGGTCTGTGCACATGTCAATGTGTTTCCACAGACCATGTGTCCGTGTGCGCCACAGGCTGACATGTCTGTTTTTTTGCTGATTCACGGTCCGCTAAAGTGTCTCATGCTGAATACACACGGATGACATCTGTGTGTAATCAGTATGACACGTACCGGCGCTTGGGAATCAGCGCTACAGTTTGCACTGTTCTCAAGAGCCGGGTGCTGAACAGTGCCCTAATTATGATTCCCTGCCGGCGCTGCAATCAGCACCAGCAGGGACAATGATGAGGGTAGTAGTAGTGTGCTCCCGCTGTGTCCACCTGTAAAAATAAGATTAAAATAATAAAATCCATGTACTCACCTTTCCTACTCTTCTAGGTGTCCCCCGCTGTAATCCTCTGACCGCTGACGCTGGGGAGAATGAGCTGGTCCAGCGAGCGGCTCCGGAGCTGCACTCAGGAGCAGTGTCCTGTCAATCACTGAACTCAGCTCCGGGCCCCGCTCGCTGGAGCAGTTCATTCTCCCGGCTCACTTGCATCAGCAGTAAGAGGATTACAGCAGGGGACACTTAGGACAGGTGAGTATGTGGATTTTATTATTTTAATCTTATTTTTACAAGTGGACACAGCGGGAGCAGACTACTACTACCTTCATCATGGTCCCTGCAGGTGCTGATTGCAGCGCCGACAGGAACCATGATGAAGTCAGCGTTCAGCACCCAGCGCTTGGGAACAGCATTAACTGTGGCGCTGATTCCCGGGTGCAGGTCCATGTGATTCTGATGCGGCACACGCTTGCCACACATGGACACACTCGACATGGATATCTTAAGTTACGTTTTTTCCGGTACTGGAAATATACAACATGTGAAACCGGTCCAAGGAGTGCAGAAATGCTTCAGAAAATCTGCAACATCAAGAACTCACCAAATACTTATTGTGGGAACATAGCCTAAAGTGGTATAACAAAGGGCAGCAGAAGTGTGCATTGTTACTGTTGCCTTTTAACATGGAATAATTTTAAGCCATGGAAGCAAGTCTCCATTAAAAAAACAACTGTGCAGAGAATAAATCTACATTTTCTAATGCTGCAGAATAGATATACACAATGGAAAGGATTATCATACAAACTAGAGACAATTAACAATAGCTTGTAAATAAGAAAAAGAAAAACCTACACGCAGATGTACAGACTTAAACCACCTGTCTCATCAAAGCCACATGTGAGCTTCTACTGACCTGAGCTTGTTATTTTCTGTCTAATAATTGTTTGCAACGTGACCTTCTCTGCAAGGGAAACAGAATTATTAAGCACTTATGCAAATTCATTGCCATCAGCATAGAAAGTAAAATATTTCATGTAGCACTGCTTAAAAACAATAGCACTTAAAAAGTGTCACTGACATTGCAGAATTTCATTTACAGACTGAAATCTTTTCCATCTTACCTTACCTGGCACATACCGTACAGTGTTCTGCAATGTAAGAGACAAAGATAGATAGGATGCCAAAAAACACACAGCAAGAATCACCTGCAAGTCATTTTTCTGAGCACTGCACAAAAATTTATTTTGGTTGTTTTTTTTTTTTCGCATTTTTTATTATTTATTTTTAATAAATTGCAAATAGAGATAATTACCCTTCCAAGTTGAGCCTTTTTTTAGCAATCATTTTTATGTGACCACATTCTGAGAGCCATAGCTTATTTATTTTTAGGGCAACATATGACTTCGTGGGGGCTTATTTCAGTTGAGCATACTGTTGAAACCAGAAGTTTGCATACACTAAATAAAAATACACATATGCATTTTTTCTCAATATCTGACATGAAATCAGAATAAACCTTTCCTATTGTAAGTCAATTAGGATTATCATAATTTTTAATATTTGCCAAATGCCAGAATAATGAAAGAGAGAAAATGTTTTAAGGCATTTTTATTACATACTGCAAAGTCAAAAGTTTACATACACTAAGATTACTATGCCTTTAAACAATTCTGGACTACCCATATGATAATGTCAGGTGCTTGGAAGCTTCTGATAGGTTTTTGTCAACATCTGAATTAATTAGAGACACACCTGTGGATGTATTTTAATGCACACCTGAAACACACTGCTTCTTTGTGTAGCATCTTGAGAAAGTCTAAAGAAATCATCCAAGATATCAGGAAGAGAATTGTGGACTTTCACAAGTCTGGCTCATCCTTGGGTACAATTTCAAGATACCTGAAGGTGCCTCATTCATCTGTACAAACAATTATACGCAAGTACAAACAAGATGGGAATGTCCAGTCCATCATACTGCTCAGAAAGGAGACAAGTTCTGTGTCCCAGAGATGAACGTGGTTTGGTCCGGCATGTGTATATCAACCCAAGGACAAGAGACCTTGTGAAGATGATGGCGGAAGCTGGTAAGATTGTGTTAATATCCACAGTGAAACGAGTACTGTATCAACGTGGGCTGAAAGGCCACTCTGCCAAGAAGAAGCTATTACTCCAATAGAAACATAAAAAAGCCAGATTAATGTTTGCAGATGCACAAATGAGCAAAGACCTTAATTTTTGGAGACATGTCCTGTTGTCTGATAAAACTAAAATTTAACCTTTTGGGTATAATGAAATTTGATACTTTTGGAGGAAAAAGGGAAAAGCCTGGAAGCCTAAGAACACCATCCCAACTGTGAAACCTGGGGGTGGCAGCATCATGTTGTGGAGTTGTTTTGTTGCAGGAGGGACTGGTGCACTTCACAAAATAGTTGGCATCATGAGAAAAGAAGATTGTGTGGCAATACTGAAGCAACATATCAAGACATCAACCTGGAAGTTAAAGCTTGGGCGGAAATGGGTCTTCCAAATGGACAATGACCCAAAGCATACTGCCAAAATGGTAACAAAGTGGCTTAAGGATGACAAAGTCATTGTTTTGGAGTGGCCATCACAAAGCCCTGATCTCAATCCTATTGAAAATTTATGGGCAAAGCTGAAAAGGCAGGTGCGAGCAAGGTGACCTACAAACCAGGATCAGTTACACTAGTTTTGTCAGGAGGAATGGGCCCAAATTCTGACCAACTATTGTGAGAAGCTTGTGGAAGGATATCCCAAATGTTTGATCCAAATTATTCAGTTTAAGAGCAATGGTATCAAATGCTAATGAAATGTATGGAAACTTTTGACTTTGTAGTAAGTAATAAAAATGCCTTAAAACATTCTATTTCTCATTGTTCTGGCATTTGGCAAATATTGAAAATTATGGTAATCCTAACTGACTAAAAACGGGAAAGGTTTAATCTGATTTCATGTCAGATATTGAGAAAAACATGCATATGTCTCTTTTTATATAGTGTATGGAATCTTCTGGTTTCAACTATATATTCAGTCGTGTGCTGTCTGTGTGTGGCGTGGACAAGGAGAGTGCACACACCTATTATAGTCAATATGCCACTGCAGCATACGCTATTATGGTCCAATTTACAGACCAGACTAGTGCCTTTATAGGGAAGGTGCCATTAAAAAAAATTTCAACGACTGAAAAAATGTAAACTATTAAAGTTTTAATTTTTTTTTTTTAAAAATTATCATTTGTTTTTAATTAAGTAAAATATGAAAAATAATTTTAAGAAGTTTGATATTTTTCCCTTTTAAGTACTAGGGGGAGCAGCTGCTGAAATTTGCCATGAAAACCCAGTGTACAACTAGCTTACATTATGGACTACAGTAAATGTGGGCGGGGTCCGCTCACATGTGTGTGACATCGCTCCTCTTCTTCACTTTTGGGTGCTTGTAAAACGATAAGAGAGGATGAAATTTAGGATCACAGTGTGGAGCCATTACTGATAAGTAGACATTGTCACCGAGGATGGACGGCAACACCGATTCTGTTGGCTGATGCTGCTCGCTGTCTTACAAGCTGTAGTTAGATGCATGGAGTGTATCACATGTGCGATTAGATACGCTTAGAGTAACACATGCTGGGATTAGATACAGGGCTAATTGCAGTGTATCATATAATGGGATTACATATTGAGCTCAGGGGAGTGTATCACACAGGATGAGATTAGATGTGCAGTATCTAATGTATGTAATGTGCGACTTCACTCCGTCCATTTCTATGCGAGCAGTGGTGTAATGTGGGACCCTACTCCATCCACTACATTACTACTCCCATATATGTGGAATAAACAAGGAGAAATGAACCATCAAAAAGTCCAGAATCAAAATAATTGCTATAAATATTGTTTATTACAAAATTAGGGAGGGAACAAAACATATAATAAAGAAGAGGCGCATGTGCAAAATGTAAAAGGAATATAAAAAATATTTTCAACATAGAAAATAGGGGGTCACACATAAGGCAAACCTGATATGCAGATATATATATATATATAAAAAGAAATAGAGTTTCCTAAAATGATTATTTAGGATGTGTTACTATTTTTCTTAAATGAGTATTTTGCATTTATTTATATTATTGTTTCTATGCACTGAGTACTGCGACCACTATATACACTGCTCAAAAAAATGAAGGGAACACTCAAATAACACATCCTAGATCGGAATGAATGAAATATTCTCATTGAATACATTGTTCTGGACAAAGTTGAATGTGCTGACAACAAAAGCACACAAAAATGATCAACGGAAATCAAATTTATTAACCAATGGAGGCCTGGATTTGGAGTCACCGCCAAAATTAAAGTGGAAAAACACACTACAGGCTGATCCAACTTTGATGTAATGACCTTAAAACAAGTCAAAATGAGGCTCAGTATTGTGTCTGGCCTCTTCGTGCCTGTATGATCTCCCTAAAACGCCTGGGCATGCTCCTGATGAGGTTGCGGATGGGCTCCTGTGGGATCTCCTCCCAGACCTGGACTAAGGCATCCACCAACTCCTGGACAGTCTGTGGTGCAACGTGACATTGGTGGATGGAGCGAGACATGATGTCCCAGATGTGCTCAATTGGATTCAGATCTGGGGAACGGGCAGGCCAGTCCATAGCTTCAATGCATTCATCTTGCAGGAACTGCTGACACACTCCAGCCACATGAGGTCTGGTATTTCCCTGCATTAGGAGGAACCCAGGGCCAACCGCACCAGCATATGGTCTCACAAGGGTTCTGAGGAACTCATCTCGGTACCTAATGGCAGTCAGGCTACCTCTGGCGAGCACATGGAGGGCTGTGTGGCCCTCCAAAGTAATGCCACCCCACACCATTACTGACCCACTGCCAAACCGGTCACGCTGAAGGATGTTGCAGGCAGCAGATCACTCTCCACAGTGTCTCCAGACTCTGTCACGTCTGTCACATGTGCTCAGTGTGAACCTGCTTTCATCTGTAAAGAGCACAAGGCGCCAGTGGCGACTTTGCCAATCCTGGTGTTCTGTGGCAAATGCCAAGTATCCTGCACGGTGTTGGGCTGTGAGCACAACCCTCATCTGTGAACGTCGGGCCCTCATACCACCCTCATGGAGTCAATTTCTAACCGTTTGTGCAGACACATGCACATTTGGGGCCTGCTGGAGGTAATTTTGCAGGGCTCTGGCAGTGCTCCTTCTGTTCCTCCTTGCACAAAGGCGGATGTAGCAATCCTGCTGCTGGGTTGTTGCCCTCCTACGGCCCCCTCCACGTCTCCTGGTTTACTGGCCTGCCTCCTGGTAGCGCCTCCAGCCTCTGGACAGTATGCTGACAGATACAGCAAACTTTCTTGCCACAGCCCACATTGATGTTCCAACCTGGATGAGCTGCACTACCTGAGCAATTGCTGTGGGTTGTAGAGGCCGTCTCATGCTACCACGAGTATGAAAGCACAACCAACATTCAAAAGTGACCAAAACATCAGCCAAAAAGCATTGGTACTGAGATGTGGTCTGTGGTTCCCACCTGCAGGACCACTTTTTTAATGAGGGTGTCTTGATAATTGCCAATAATTTCCCTCTATTGTCTATTCCATTTGCACAACAGCATGTGAAATTCATTATCAATCAGTGTTGCTTTCTAAGTGGACAGTTTGATTTAACAGAAGTTTGACTTACTTGGAGTTATATTCTGTTGTTTAAGTGTTCCCTTTATTTTTTTGAGCATTGTATTATACAGTGGTTACGGAAAGTATTCAGACACCTTTAAATTTTTCACTCTGTTTCATTGAAGCCATTTGGTAAATTCTAAAAAGTTCATTTTTTTTCTCATTAAAGTACACTGCACCACATCTGACTGAAAAAAGCAGAAATGTAGAAATTTTTGCAAATTTGTTAAAAAAGAAAAACTGAAATATCACATGGTCATAAGTATTCAGACCCTTTGCTCAGTATTGAGTAGATGCACCCTTTTCAGCTAGTACAGCCATGAGTCTTCTTGGGAATGATCAAACCAGTTTTTCACACCTGGATTTGGGGATCCTCTGCCATTCTTCCTTGCAGATCCTCTCCAGTTGCGTCAGGTTGGATGGTGAACGTTGGTGGACAGACATTTTCACGTCTCTCCATAGATGCTTAATTGGGTTTAGGTCAGGGCTCTGGCTGGGCCAGTCAAGAATGGTCACAGATTTGTTCTGAAGCCACTCCTTAGTTATTTTAGCTGTGTGCTTAGAGTCATTGTCTTATTGGAAGGTGAACCTTCGGCCAAGTCTGAGGTCCAGAGCACTCTGGAAGAGGTTTTCATCCAGGATATCTCTGTACTTGGCCGCATTCATGTTTTCTTCAATTGCAACCAGTAGTCCTGTACCTACAGCTGAAAAACACCCCCATAGCATGATGCTGCCACCACCATGTTTCAATGTTGGGATTTTATTGGGCAGGTGATGAGCAGTACCTGGTTTTCTCCACACATACCGCTTAGAATTATCACCAAAAAGTTCTATCTTCGTCTCATCAGACCAGAGAATCTTATTTCTCATAGTCTGGGAATCCTTCATGTGTTTTTGAGCAAACTCTATGCGGGCTTTCATATGTCTTGCACTGAGGAGAGGCTTCCGTCGGGCCACTCTGCCATAAAGGCCTGACTGGTGGAGGGCTTCAGTGGTAGTTGACTTTGTTGAATTTTCTCACATCTCCCTACTGGATCTCTGGAGCTCAGCCACAGTGATCTTGGGGTTCTTCTTTACCTTTCTCACCAAGGCTCTTCTCCCACGATTGCTCAGTTTGGCTGGACCGCCAGGTCTAGGAATACTTCTGGTGGTCCCAAACTTCTTGCATTTAAGGATTATGGAGGCTGCTGTGCACTTAGGAACCTTGAGTACTGCAGAAATTCTTTTGTAACCTTGGCCAGATCTGTGCCTTGCCACAATTCAGTCTCTGAGCTCCTTGGGCAGTTCTTTTGAGTTCATGATTCTCATTTGGTCTGACATGCACTGTGAGCTGTAAGGTCTAATATAGACAGATGAGTGCCTTTCCAAATCAAGTCCTATCAGTTTAATTAAACAAAGCTGGACTCCAATGAAGGAGTAGAACCATCCTAAAGGAGGATCACAAGGAAATGGACAGCATGTGACTTAACCCTCAACTGGTGAGGTGGGGTTTTTGTCACCAACTGGTGATGTGGGGTTTCCTACTATACCCCAGTGTTTAGAAATCTCTTATTTTTACAGAAAATGCAAAGATCACATTTGTTTTAATTGTTTTCTTATTGGCGATTGATTACACATGAGTATAACAAATTTTTGACACCCACAAGTATCGGAAAATGTAATATTTTGATGATTCAATCCGGGGGCATTATGAAATATGACTTTTAGGATAATGTAAATAAAAATGACAAAAAATTTTCAAAAACAAGTGAATATACTTTGGTGGCCAAAAGTATTGGCACCTCTGCAATTCTGTCAGATAATACTCAGTTTCTTCCTGAAAATGATTGCAATTACAAATTCTTTGGTATTATTATCTTCATTTAATTTGTCTTCAATGAAAAAAACACAAAAAGAATTGTCCTAAAGCCAAATTGGATACAATTCCACCCCAAATCTAAAAAATG
Organism: Phyllobates terribilis; assembly: GCF_046119375.1. NCBI lineage: Eukaryota > Metazoa > Chordata > Amphibia > Anura > Dendrobatidae > Phyllobates > Phyllobates terribilis. The sequence goes on from NW_027362769.1 coordinate 293,838,333, forward strand.
GGGTGGACAAAAGTATTGGCACTGTTTGAAAAATCATGTGATGCTTCTCTAATTCGTGTAATTAACAGCACCTGTAACTTACCTGTGGCACCTAACAGGTGTTGCCAATAACTAAATCACACTTGCAGCCAGTTAACATGGATTAAAGTTGACTCAACCTCTGTCCTGTGTCCTTGTGTGCACCACATTGAGCATGGAGAAAAGAAAGAAGACCAAAGAACTGTCTGAGGACTTGAGAATAGTGTTGAGCCAGCCCCGTAGTGTTCGAGTTCGGTTCGTCGAACACCCGTATTTTCGCCGAACTGTTCATCGAACTGTTCGTCGAACACCTTCGAACACCGTTAAAACCAATGGCAGGCAAACAAAAACAAATAGAAACACATAGAAAACACATAGAAAACACTTCAAAGGTGTCCAAAAGCTGACAAACTGCTCAGAAGACACAACTAACACATGGAAAAGTGAGAAGTACATATAGTCATGCGAAAAGAAAAGAGGTGGAGGAGTAAAAGCAGGGGGAGACACAGATGTAGGCATGTCATGCCCTTCTAAAACCAAAAAAGTGCGAAGCCGACCCGGCCAGTCCGTTCCAGCCTGTGCGACCTCCGTGACGCCGGGTTTGTGCCAGAGCCGCGGTGGACCCTGACGGCCAGCCACCCTCTCCCAATACTGGTGCCTGTCCGCTGGTGGGTCGAGCGAGCCCCCCTGCGGTGGAGGCAGGTTTAATCTTTTTAATTTAAATTGTCTCTCTAATTTGAATGAGTACACTTTAAATCCTTTTACAAGGATCTATTGAAGGGCAGGTCTCATGCCAGCAGCCGCGGCAATTCCAGCTCCAGTAGCGTCCACTAAAGCTGCTGCAGTTAAAAAGCTTTTATAAGGATCGAGCTTGGCGGTCCACCGCAAGGCGTCCTACCGCCAGTCCCAGCCCCTGTGCCTTGGGGTGCCTCCCGGATGCTCTTCACTGAGTGTCCCGGAGGCCCGGAGCATTTCCTTTGAAAAAAATAAGTGTCCAAACTACAGGTGGTGTAGCTTTCTTAACAGCTGGGATAATCCGCTGACTAGCAGACACTGCTACTAGGCACAAAGTATTTCCTGGGCTAGATGCAGTTAAAAATTTGTAATTAGATACTGTAGTTGGATGCTGAGAAAGCATTCCATAGAGTCTCCTGGCACGCCATATATTATTCTCTTAAAAAGCTTGGGGTAGGGGTCTAGGGGACCCTTTTATAGGCAAAATCACGGCCCTGTATCGCAAAACGTCACCTAGGCTGAAGATAAATGGAACATTTTCATCACTTTTCATAATCACCAATGGGACAAGGCAGGGATGTCCTCTGTCCCCTCTCTTATACATCCTAGTGACGGAGCACCTGCTCTATCAATTCGCTATAACCCCAATATTAGGTGGATTGAGGTGGGAGGCACCGAGTACAAGTGCTCTGCATTTGCTGACGATGTCCTAGTATATATCACTCAATCACATATATCCATCCCTGTTGTTATAGCTGAAATAGATCACTTTGTAACATGGTCAAATTTTAAAATCAATGCAGCGAAGTATGAGGCCCTCGATGTCTCCCTCCCCAAATCCATACAGGATTCCATCCAGTCCAACTTTCCCTTTGCCTGGCCCTCACAGGGTATCAAATACTTAGGAATTCGCATTCATAGAGACCTCTCCTGTCTATGTTATCTTAATTTTGGGCCCTTTATTGAACAACTCCATACAGACCACGGTTGGCAAGTTAGAACTGTAAGATTCACTACGTGAACAACTGGTGTTTTGTGGAAAAGCACATGCACACTGTGTTCCAAATTATTATGCAAAAAGGGTTTAGGAGTGATAAGGTAAGAATGTTTTTGTTTGTCAGTTAAACTCATTGATGGTGATATGTGTCAGGGCTCTTTATATCACTGTAAGCAATTGCAGACACCTGTGCTAATTAGTTTGGCAGGTGTGTCCAATGAAAGGCAAGACTACTTAAGAAGGCTGTCCCACATTATTAAGCAACCTACATTTTCTGCCAAAATGGGAAAGAAAAAGGATGTGTCGGCTGCTGAGAAGCAACAAATTGTAGAGTGTTTAGGTCAAGGCATGACTACAATCAACATTGCCAAGACACTTCATCCTGATCATCGCACAATCAAGAAGTATGTAGCTGATTCACAGTACACACGTGTGCGTGCTGATAAGGGAAAATTGAGGACTCTTTCCTACAGGCAATTACGTCAGGTTAAAAGAGCAGCAGCAAAAAAGCCTTGTCATAGCAGCAGACAAGTTTTTGAAGCTGCTGGTGCCTCCATCGTCCCCCGAACAACAAGATGCATGGTCCTTCAGAGGTTTGCAGCTGTGCGTAAGCCATCCTGTCAACCTCCTCTATCCACTGTACACAAGCAGAAACGGCTCCAGTGGGCCAAACAATACATGAAGACTGACTTCACAACTGTTTTGTTCACCGATGAGTGCCGTGCAACGCTCGATGGTCTAGATGGATGGAGTGGAGGATGGCTGGTTGATGGACACCCCATGCAAACATGGCTACGGCGCCAACAAGGAGGAGGTGGAGCAATGTTTTGGGCTGGAATCCTGGGGAGAGAGATTGTCCGCCTCTTCAGGATCGTTGAAGGGGTAAAGATGAACTCCATAATGTATGTGGAGTTTCTCAAACAGCACATCCTGCCATGGATCAAGAAGAAGAACCGTGTATTCCACAGCAAGATAATTTTCATGCATGATAATGCACCGTCTCATGCTGCACATAACACATCTGCATCTCTGGCTGATATGGGCATAAAAGGGGACAAACTTATGGTGTGACCCCCATGCTCCCCTGACCTCAACCCCATTGAGAACCTCTGGAGCATCATCAAAAGGAGTGTCTATGATGGCGGGAGGCAGTTCACATCTAATCAACAGCTCTGGGAGGGTATTCTGTCCTCATGCAAAACAATTGAAGCAGAAACCACCCAAAACCTGACAAATTCAATGGACGAGAGAGTTGAGAAGCTCCTTTCGAACAAGGGGTCCTATCTACAAATGTAACATCACCTAGAATAAAGTTTTGAGTTAAAAACTGTTTGATTTCAGTTTCTAATAACCTGCTAATGCTTATAATTTCAAAAATGACCATTTTTTTGTTCTTTATTAAAATGAAAAGGTTGATCGAAGAGTGTGGGGGATCTAAGAGTGTGGCAACCCAGTAGTCAGGATTATTTTGAATTCTGACAATCTGAGGGTCATGTTGCAGGTAGAGCAGCAAGAAGGCACTCATGTGTCTTGCGCATCTAGGAGCCCCAAAATTATTTTCCGGGCTAGATGCAGCTAAAAATTATTATTAATTTGAAAGCTGGTGGAGCTTAGTATAGATGGCCTAATAGAATCAGTACTGCAAACTGCTACAAGGCCCAAATTATTTTCCTGCCAAGATACAGATAAACATGATTAGTAATTTTAAATCTGGTGGAGTTTAGTATAAATGGCCTAATAGAATCAGTACTGCAAACTGCTACAAGGCCCAAATTATTTTCCAGCCAAGATACAGATAAACATGATTAGTAATTTTAAATCTGGTGGAGTTTAGTATAGATGGCCTAATTGAATCAGAACTGCACACTGCTACAAGGCCCAAATTATTTTCCTGCCAAGATACAGATAAACATGATTAGTAATTTGAAAGCTTAAAACGGTTGGTGAGGTGATTTTAACAAATCATCAAGCTTTTACTCTCCCCAGGATGACACAGGGGTAGAAAAGTCATTTTGGATCCATGATTTGTTCATCTTTATGAACGTGAGTCTGTCTACATTATCAGTGGAGAGCCTCGTGCGCTTATCTGTCAGCACACCACCAGCAGCGCTAAACACACGTTCAGACAGAACACTGGCTGCGAGGCATGACAAGATCTCCAAGGCTTAAGTGGCGAGCTCTGGCCATTTATCCAGATTGGAAGTCCAAAAGAGCAAGGGTCCAGTGACACAGTCATGGCTTCAATGTTTACTTGGAGATACTCCTGTACCATCGTCTCTAGGCGTTGACTATGAGTCAGACTTCTTGTCTCCTGTGGCCTTGCAAAGGATGGGCTAAAAAAGTGGTGAAATGATTCCGCAAAATTGATGTTACCAGCAGATACTGTGTTTCCGTTACTTTTTAAGTGCTGAACACTCGACGGTCCCACGGTTGGCGAGTTGGAACTGTGAAATTCACTACGTGCACCAATAGTGTTTTGGGGAAAATCACATGTAAGATTCTGCAACAGTCTCTGTTGATACTCCTGCATGCGTGCATCTCTTTCTATGGCAGGAATAATTTCTGCAAATTTACTTTTGTACCGGGGATCTAACAGTGAGGCAACCCAGTAGTCAGAATTATTTCTAATTCTCACAATTCGAGGGTCATGTTGCTGGTAGTGCAGCAAGAAGGCACTCATGTGTCTTGCGCATCCAGGAGCACCAAGTCCCTGTTGTGTTGGTGGCGAGGTAACAATCATGCTTCCTTCCTCTGCCCTCTCCCAAACTCGCACAACAGAAATGTGATCAAGGTCTCCCTAATCTGATGAGTCTTCCATCAGTTCATCCTCCCATTCTTCCTGGGCTCCTGCACCTTCCTCGCTAGTTTGGCTGCTACCATGCGCCCTGGTAAAACCATCTCCCCCTCCCTCACATGCCTGCCGCCTTGGTGCTGCCGACCATCTGGACCTTGCAGATGTTAGCCCTTCCGCATACAACTCATCCTTCTCTACTTCCTCCACCTCCTCTTGTGCCACCACCTGACTCCGAATTCTGTGTAACATGTGCTGCAGCATGTAAATCACCGGAATAGTCATGCTGATAATGGCATCGTCAGCACTAAACATCTTCGTCGCCATTTCAAAACTGTGCAGAAGGGTGCATAGTTCCCTGATCTGAGGCCACTCCTCCAGTGTCATTTGCCCCACCTCTGGATCTCGTTGGCCCAGGCTATACATCAGAACGTATTGCACCAGGGCTTGTCGGTGCTGCTACAGTCGCTGCAACATGTGCAGAGTTGAATTCCACCGTGTCGGCACATCGCATTTCAGCCGGTGAACTGGCAGGCCCAATGACTTCTGTAGAGATGTAAGTCGTTGAGCTGCGGGATGCGAACGGCGGAAGTGAGAACACAGCGACCGTGCCCTCTGCAGAAGGCCATCTAGTCCGGGATAGTGGGCTAAAAATTGATGGACAACCAGGTTCAACACGTGAGCTATACAAGGCACGTGTATGACATTGCCCCGGCGAAGGGCCACACCCAGGTTTGCAGCATTGTCGCACATGGCCTTCCCTGGTTGCAGGTCCAGTGGAGACAACCATTCATGAAACTGGGTCTCCAGAGCTGACCACAACTCCTCAGGTGTGTGACTCACATTTCCCAGACATTTCAAAGTAAACACTGATGCCGTTGAGCCCTGCTGCCAGCATAGTAAGGAGGTGTGCAGGATCCCTTCTGCGCAGTTAGAAAGCTTGTGGCATGAACAGACAGGCTTTGGGTGCAGGTGGAGGACCGAGAGGAGGTTGAGGAGGCAGAAGCAGTGGAGGAACTTTGAGATAAAGAGGATTGACGCACAACTCGTGGGGACGTCAAGACTTGCACAGCAGCCCCTTTTCCTGCTGTCACCATAGTTACCCAGTGCCCAGTCAGAGACATGCAACACCCCTGTCCATGCCTACTCGTCCAAGTGTCTGTGGTGAAATGCACCCTGTCACACACAGAGTTTCTCAAAGTAGTGGTGATGTTGTGTGCGACATGCTGGTGGAGCGCAGGCACACCTTTCTTTGAGAAGTAGTGCCGACTGGGCATCTGGTACTGGGGCATTGCGACGGACATAAGGTCTCGAAAATCCTCTGTGTCCACCAGGCGGAAAGGCAGCATTTCTGTAGCCAAGAGCTTGCAGATGGTGAAATTCAACCTCCTAGCTTTCTCATGGCTAGGAGGAAACGGTCTTTTACTTGTCCACATCTGAGGGACCGAGGGCTGGCTGTTGTGCTTAGACGGGGTTGAGAAGGGTGTCCCTGGCAAAAATCAGGTCTGTGAGGAAGATGCATGCGGACATTTTAGGTTGCCTTGATCCAAAGGTGGTGCTATCGATGTCGGAGAGCGCTGAACACCAGCTGGTGTTTCCACCTCCAAAGAAAATGATGACCTGCCAATCACGCTGGCTGTTGCGGGTAAAGAGGTGGCAGGTCTGCGTCCCAAAACAGGTGTGACTGCTGTCCCCCCAGTCACAGAAGATGAAGAGGCTGCGGATGCACAAGATGTGGCAGACGGTGGTTGGCCTGGCTGGCTAGGCCGCATTGTAGCACAGTGAGCTTCCCACTGCAACTTACGCTTCATATCCATGTGCCGGTTCATGCATGAAGTACTCAAACTATGTATTTTTTGGCCTCTACTTAGCTTTTGCTGACAAATGTTACAGATAACACGAGTTGGGTCATCCTTATCGATCTGAAAAAATGCCCAGGCTATGCAAGGCTTAGCACCCATGCGACCTGAAAAGCCACCACGACTTGTGGTCAGAGGCAGAGTTGTGTTTGAGGATGCAGTTGTTGACGTGCTTCCAGTACCACGTCTCTGTCAAGGAAGGTGCAACCTGACCTCGTCATCACTAGCATCCTCCTTCACCTCCTCTGCTGACCTCATCGACTGGCTGACTGTGGGTTGACAGTAAGTGGGATCTCCAACCTCGTCATCATCACCCTGTGTGTTCTCACACCCGTCGTCCTCAGAGCCAACCTCTTCCTGCCCTGATCGAAAACTCAAGTTGTCCCTCCAATAAGGTATTTGAGTCTCATCATCGTCTTCATCATTGTCCCCACCAACAGGAGTCACAGTTTGGGAACCAGGGTCTACATTATGCTCAGAACCTTCTTCATCAGGTCCTGGATCCGACTCATAAGATTCTGGGCATCAGTGCAGATCATTTCCTCGTCTGGATTCACAGAAGCTCTGGAGCCGACCTCTGATTCCCAGGCTATAGTATGAGTAAACAGCTCTGCAGACTCAACCATCTGTTCTACCCCATACTCAGACGGGCAGCTGGAGACTTGGGAGCTGTGAGGAAGCAAGTGCGATTGGGGTGACACCTCTGAGGACTGGAGTATTTGTGATGTTGAAGTTGAGGTGGAGGAGAGCCCACTTAAATTAGCACTTGATATCCGTTGAAGCACCTGCTGTTTTTGTGCCTCATCTGGAATTTGTAGCGATTGGCGTGGCCGTAAGAAAGGGATCTTATCACATTGTCCGCTAAAAGAAGTAGACATTTTAGTTTGGCTGGAAGATGGTCTTTCTTCTGCAGATGTTACTGTTGCTTTAACACCTACCCCACGGACACTACCTTTTTTCCCCTTCCCAACACGCCTATTCCCCTTTCCACCAGCAGCAGGCCTTTTTCCACTCATTTTGGTGGTTAACTAATTGACAACTCTGGAGTTGTTTGCACAAAAAACAATGGATGGGAACCGAGCAGAGCTGAGTGGCCAAACTGTGGTATTAGCCCAAAAGTATTGGCTGGGTTTGGTGCAGTAAAACAATTTTATTACATACACAAGTGATGGAGGTTAGTATAGATGGACTAATAGAACAAGTCCCACACACTGCTACTGACGCGCCCCCTGGGCCAGTGCTGTTAGGGATACCCGGAGCCGGATCAGATGGGGGTTGTAGTCTCCGAGTGGCTGTGACCCGGTCCGTGCCCAGGGTGTCAAACTCAGTGTGTGGCAGTCCTACAGATGTTATTAGATGTTCTTTTGTGTCGACTACGCCACCCGTTGATTTGCGGTCAATACGGCCGCCGCTGCAGCAGAGTCCACTGAGGCTGATGATGTGAGTGCAGCTTTGGTAGTATAACCCCCAACGGGAGGGGTATAGCCTCAGGGGGTCAGCCGTGGAGGATGGTGGTTGTGAAGGTGCAGCAAGGAGACTCAGAGGCATAAAATGCAGTTCCAGGGTTTTACTTACTGGTGTTGCTCGGGTCACTGTGTACAGCAGTGACCACCCAAGCCGTGCTGCGTCCACCAGGTCCTGGAATCGGTCAACTCCCAGGCAACTCCGGAGTGTGGTCCTGAGCTCCTTTCTGTCTCTCCCTTCTTCTGGCCGTTCCCACCAGGGATCCACCTAAGTCCGGCTCCCTCGGGCCTCTTGTTGGTCAAGCCTCCTCTGGGCTCCCTGACCCTATTCTTGGTCTGCCTTCCGGGTGGATTTAGTGGGTGATCGTGGCAGATCCTGCCCACGACCTCCGGTTCCTGGCTAAGGTGTGCTGTAGCCTCTGCCAGCTTGGGATCCGGTACCCTGTTGCCGACCCTTCACCCTGTTAGCTCTCTTATGGGCTCTTGGGGTCCCCTCTGCGCCTCTGGGTCTCTCTCTCTTCTCTTCTGCTCTGCTTCTCAGGTTCTCAGACTGACTGACTGACTGACCCTGATCTCAGATGGTGCCCACCTTATATACTCCCTCTATGTGTGAGCTCAGGTGACCAGCACCCAATGAGCTCCTAACTTTACCCAGGCTGCTCCCCCTATCTGCCCCTACACTACTGGGATGTTCCACCCCCCTCCCACTCCAGCCAGGAACAGACACTGTCGTACCTGCACATTTCTCTAGTGGGAGTACCATCGGTCTGTTCCCCGGAAATGGGATGTGTGTAGTGCATGCAGCCTACTAGCTCAGTTCCACACTCCATCCTTACCCGGGAGTGGAATATCACACCTCTGGGTTGAGGTGCAATACCCCTGTAGCAGCCGAATCCTCAGGGTGCTACATTCCCCCCCTGGTAAATCACAGCACGTCCTCGGGCTGTAAAATATAAACATCCAAAACATACAAATTTTTTTTCATAACATAAACATATAAAACATATAAAACACTATATATATTATCAGCAGCAATAAACTCTTCATTTAAATAACATTCTTGTTTCTGGTTCCTCCGGTCACTGTGCAACTTGTCACCGGGTAAAGTGCTACAGTCTCTCTTGGAATAAAACAGTTTCCTTTAAAACCGGTAGGGGGCGCTTTAGGAAGCGCAACTATATACAAGGGGATATGGCCGCTCTCAGTCCTCGGTCAGGTATTAGGAAAGGAATGACCGCTCTCAGTCCTCGGTCAGTGGGAATAGGGACACACGGGATTCAGTTCAATTGGCTGGTCCCAACGGGGACTATATTTTAACTAGAACAGTTCTTATACCCTGACGGGTAACTATGTACAGTCTCTCTCTACCGTACTTCAACGACGGCGTCCTCCTGCTCTTTCTTGTTGGTTGGTTTCAGTTTCAGACCCGTCCGGGTCCTCTTGCTCCTCCTCACACCGCAGCTCCTCCTCCGTCAGGCGATGCACATGGAGGGCGTAGGGTCCTTTGGCACACTTGTGCCGGGTGAAGGTGACCTCGTCCCCTACATACAGGTCACGACCTCTGTGTCCCTCCGGCAGATGGCTTTCTACGTCTCTGCGGGTTACAAAGACGTCGCCGGGGGTCTGATGGTCTCTAATGAAGCCCCATCCGTGCTGCATGTTGAATTTTATCACAGTCCCGGTGGAAGGGGGACCATGAGCTGCACGGGGTTTCCTCCTGGTCCGGCTCTTCTGCTCCGCGCTCCTTATCTGCGCTTGTTGTTCCCGGACCCGCCTCTCTCTCCGCTCCCTCTCGAAGACCTCGAGCTGCTGCCGGCAGCACTCTGCACGCTCTGCTGCGGCCGCCCGAGTCTCCTGAGTGAACCCCATGAGGTCTTCTCCGGTGGGGTCCCACTCGAACTGTGCCTCCTCCAGCGGGGGCGAGGTCCTCTTTACAGGCTTCGGAGCTGGAATCAGGGGCTCGTCTAGGGGTCTCTCTTTCCGGAGTCGGGGATGGTGAAACTCCGGTGGCCATATAAAGGGCTGCCCATCTGGGCACGTATGCTGGGCAAATAGATTTTCACCCAGGTGCGGCACTCTAGATGTTGAGGGCGCGTTGATGGTAGTGGCGCCCGGGTCGACCAGGCCTTGCGACCAGGCTTGGGGCACCCTAAAGGCAAAGGGCACCGTAAGAACGGCGGCGCCCGTGGTTACTCGGCCCTGCGGCCAGGCCGGTGGCTCCGCGGAGGTAGGGGGCGCTGTTGGAATTGCGGCGCCCGGGTGTACTAGGCCTTGCGACCAGGCTGATGGTATTTCCTGCTTGGCCACGCTCGAGGTCGAGGCGTGTGACGTCACAGGGGTCGCGGCCGCGGTTTCCGGTTGAGGCCTAGTCGGCGGCGGTGACGATGCAGCGACGGGCATGGCAGGGGGAATTTCGGGCTCTGCGACGGGGAGCTGGGGCAGGCACGCGGTTTCCCGGCTCGGGGTAGAGACGTCCCCTTTACCTGCCTCCGTCCGTTCAGCTCCCTTCTCGGCGCCGTCTCCTGCCTTCATTCCTCCTGCGCCATCCTCAGAGGCGGTCTGTCTCCTCGTCTCGGGTGGCGTGCTCCGCTGACGGATTTCGGTCTGCTGGGCCATCTCTCGGCTCCACTCCGCCAACGTCTCTCGCTGTACCCGGGCCATCCTCCGTGCGAGGCCCTCCAGCGCGGTCTGTGCACACTCCCGGTCTCGGGGGAGCTGTGCTAGGATCTCCAGCAGGCCTTCTGGAGTGGCGACCTGCAACAGGCTCCTGACCACTGGGTCGGTGCTGCCTGACTCTCCCTCCATCTCCGGGTAGGCTCTCTCTGGACTCTCTTCCAGACGTCTTGTCTCCGGGTGCGCTCTCTCCAGACTGCTCCAGGCGACACCCATCTTTGTTCTCTTCTTCTGTCTCCGCCCACATTGAAGGTGGTCCCGGGGCAACTTTGTGATTGTCAGTTCCAGGGGCAGTTCTCTTACGCTGATGGACACTTCCAGCATCACAGTCTCTGTTGGTGGGCGCGGTTTCCGCTTTTGGCGCCATTCTTCGACCTGGCCCACGATGGGAGGTGGCCTTTTGCCACCCTCTGGCACGCCCATAATGGGGTCCGCTCCCCCAAGGCGGGAAATCCTTGGAAATGGCGGGAAAAAGCTGCAAATGGCGGACAACCGGCGGGAAACGACCTGTGATGGGGTCCGTTGGCGGGGACCCTCCGGAACCGGCAGGAGACTTCTTTATGAGGTAACGGTGAACTTTTCTTCAGGCACGCAGTACCCGGTTGTTGCGGGCACGTGATCCTGCCGACTACGCCAAAGTTGACGCGCCCCCTGGGCCAGTGCTGTTAGGGATACCCGGAGCCGGATCAGATGGGGGTTGTAGTCTCCGAGTGGCTGTGACCCGGTCCGTGCCCAGGGTGTCAAACTCAGTGTGTGGCAGTCCTACAGATGTTATTAGATGTTCTTTTGTGTCGACTATGCCACCCGTTGATTTGCGGTCAATACGGCCGCCGCTGCAGCAGAGTCCACTGAGGCTGATGATGTGAGTGCAGCTTTGGTAGTATAACCCCCAACGGGAGGGGTATAGCCTCAGGGGGTCAGCCGTGGAGGATGGTGGTTGTGAAGGTGCAGCAAGGAGACTCAGAGGCATAAAATGCAGTTCCAGGGTTTTACTTACTGGTGTTGCTCGGGTCACTGTGTACAGCAGTGACCACCCAAGCCGTGCTGCGTCCACCAGGTCCTGGACTCGGTCAACTCCCAGGCAACTCCGGAGTGTGGTCCTGAGCTCCTTTCTGTCTCTCCCTTCTTCTGGCCGTTCCCACCAGGGATCCACCTAAGTCCGGCTCCCTCGGGCCTCTTGTTGGTCAAGCCTCCTCTGGGCTCCCTGACCCTATTCTTGGTCTGCCTTCCGGGTGGATTTAGTGGGTGATCGTGGCAGATCCTGCCCACGACCTCCGGTTCCTGGCTAAGGTGTGCTGTAGCCTCTGCCAGCTTGGGATCCGGTACCCTGTTGCCGACCCTTCACCCTGTTAGCTCTCTTATGGGCTCTTGGGGTCCCCTCTGCGCCTCTGGGTCTCTCTCTCTTCTCTTCTGCTCTGCTTCTCAGGTTCTCAGACTGACTGACTGACTGACCCTGATCTCAGATGGTGCCCACCTTATATACTCCCTCTATGTGTGAGCTCAGGTGACCAGCACCCAATGAGCTCCTAACTTTACCCAGGCTGCTCCCCCTATCTGCCCCTACACTACTGGGATGTTCCACCCCCCTCCCACTCCAGCCAGGAACAGACACTGTCGTACCTGCACATTTCTCTAGTGGGAGTACCATCGGTCTGTTCCCCGGAAATGGGATGTGTGTAGTGCATGCAGCCTACTAGCTCAGTTCCACACTCCATCCTTACCCGGGAGTGGAATATCACACCTCTGGGTTGAGGTGCAATACCCCTGTAGCAGCCGAATCCTCAGGGTGCTACACTACAAGCCCAAGCCCAAATTTTTTTTCAGAGCTAGAAGCAGATAAAAATTATTTTGAATTTGCAACCTGTTGGAGGTTAGTATAGATGGACTAATAGAACAAGTCCCACACACTGCTACCAGCCCAAGCCCAAATATTTTTTCAGAGCTAGATGTAGATAAAAATTATTTTGAATTTGAAACCTGGTAGAGGTTAGTATAGATGGACTAATAGAATGATGCTATGCCCAAAAGGTTTTACTTGGCAAAGTGCAGTAAACAAAAATTGTATTCTATACACAGGTGGTGTAGCTTGCAACACAGATAGGCTACTCCACTGACTAACACACACTGCAAGAGGCCAAAAAGGATTTGCTTAGCTAGATTTAGCCAAATGCTGTGAAAAAAACTTGCACAGCACTGGCACAGACCTGCCTGGCAAAAAGTGATAGGAACTGAAGTAACCTAGCCCTCAAAAGGACTGCAATTACAATTAGTCTATACTCCCAACCTATCTATTTAAGAGCACAGACCTGCCTGATAAAAGTGGTAGGAACTGATGTAACCTAGCCCTCAAAAGGACTGCAATTACAATTAGTCTTTACTCCCAACCAATCTATTTAAGAGCACAGACCTGCCTGATAAAAGTTGTAGGAAATCATGTATCCTAGTCCTCAAAAGGACTGAAATCACAACTATTCCCTACTCCCAAGCGATCTGTAGATTTGTGCGAAAATTGGGTTGAAATTAACACTCAAAGTATAGCGCACACAGCAACAGCGGTGCCGTCTAATACGCAGCTACAGCAGTGAGAAAATGGTGGCTACGTGGAAAATGGCTGGGTCTTATAGGGCAAGGACATGTGACATACACTGCCAATGACACATGCCCTTGCTTGTGTGAAAAAAAGCAGTTCGCTCCGTGTGTGTGCTGCTGATAGGCTGACAGATTGCACCTCCCCACTGTAAATGCGGGAAAGAGAAAAAAAAATGGAGATCTTAATTATTTAAGCAGAGATCCATCCCCTGCCCCTCCCCCCGCCCCACTGTACACTCAAACTGCGTATTGACATTAATTTTCAGCATTACTGAGAAAAAATCCAGTTATGATTTTGGTGCACGAACAGTTATCGAAAATAACCTCGAACAGCCGAATTTTTTTCAAATCGTTCGTGTTCGCCGAACGGCTCGAACACCACCCAAAGCAGCTCGAATTTGAGATTGGCGAATAGTTCGAGTCGAACACCGCTCATCTCTACTTGAGAAACCAAATTGTGAGGAAGCATGAGCATTCTCAAGGCTACAAGTCCATCTCCAAAGACCTGAATGTTCCTGTGTCTTGCGTGCGCAGTGTCATCAAGAATATTAAAGCCCATGGCACTGTGGCTAACCTCCCTAGTTGTGGACGGAAAAGAAAAATTGACAAGAGATTTCAACGCAAGATTGTGTGGATGGTGGGTAAAGAACCTCGACTAACATCCAAACAAGTTCATGCTGCCCTGCAGTCTGAGGGTACAACAGTGTCAACCTGTACTATCCGTCGGCGTCTGAATGAAAAGTGACTGTATGGTAGGATACCCAGGAAGACCCCACTTCTTACCCCGAGACATAAAAAAGCCAGGCTGGAGTTTGCCAAAACTTACCTGAGAAAGCCTAAAACATTTTGGAAGAATGTTCTCTGGTCAGATGAGAGAAAAGTAGAGCTTTTTGGCAAAAAGCATCAACATAGAGTGTAGAGGAAAAAAAAAGAGGCATTCAAAGAAAAGAACACGGTCCCTACAGTGAAACATGGCGGAGGTTCCCTGATGTTTTGGGGTTGCTTTGCTGCCTCTGGCACTGGACTGCTTGACCGTGTGCATGGCATTATGAAGTCTGAAGACTACCAACAAATTTTGCAGCATAATGTAGGGCCCAATGTGAGAAAGCTGAGTCTCCCTCAGCGGTCATGGGTCTTCCAGCAGGATAATGACCCAAAACATGCTTCCAAAAGCACTATAAAATGGTTTGAGAGAAAGCACTGGAGACTTCTAAGGTGTCCAGCAATGAGTCCAGACGTGAATCCCATAGAACAGTTGTGGAGAGATCTCAAAATGGCAGTTTGGAGAAGGCACCTGTTAGGAGGGCGGTTGCAGACTACTTTATTTAAATGGAATGCAACTGACCCCGGGGTCCGCGATGCAGCCTGGTGGACTGCTGCCGAACACCTCCCGGGTGGAAAGGGAAGATACCAACTAAACTGATAACCCGTCCGTGTTAACAGCACACCGGACCGGGTAAAGCGGTACGATCTATCTCCGCTAACTGCACGGAGGGAGAGCGACCGGCGACGCATCTACAAACTATCTTAGCCCTTTGTGTTAATGCACACAGAATGGTAAGACGGTTCGCACAATCTCCAAGAACCGCAGGGAGACGTGCGACCGGAGGTAAAGCAGTAGCCCTGTCTTCGATACAGGCGCTACGCTGTAGGGATTGGCGCTAAGATGCGTGTGACTCACGCCGACGGGTAAGTGCCCTCTGCCGGCGTGCTACCGGACAGAGGAGTGTTTCTCCGCGGGGTCCTGCAGGCTACTTGGGGTGTAAGTCGAACCCCACTGACAGAGCCAGTCTGCAAGGTGAACCTACCTGCCTACTTTCACTAGCCTGCCTCTATGGAGCTTACCTGCCTAGCGGAATCTACACGTGGCACAGACATCCACACAACAGCATCATAAGCTCAAATGATCTGAGCGCGTCGCCTTGTTTGTGGGCAGGCCTTTTAAAGACTAAGCCCTGCCCACCGACGCGCCATTGGTGACGTTACCCGTGAACCAATCAGGCGGTGCCAGGTCACGGGGTCAGGTGGGTGCCAACCCACCAATCATGATCCGCCAGGTCACGGACATGCTCAGTGCGGCAAATCCTGGACTTAGCTTCCACAAGCCCTGTCTCCCTCTGCAACCCAGGCTTAACATTGCTAGGCACAACTACCTCAGGGGATAAACAGTGCTCGCGGACCAGCTAGGCGTTGAGGCTGACAGCAATGCTGAGCAGCATCAGCCCCAGCTGGACCAAAATGGGGGACCACAGAAGGGCCTGGACCCATTTCTAATCCAGCACCAGATCGACACTTAACATTATCCCCCTCCACTTGACGCTCATTTTTCTCCATGAGCCGGGGGGCAAGCATGTGGTCCAACGGGTCACAGAGAGGATTCACAAAACAGTGACCCCTCTGATGCACAGGGTACCCTCTTTTAGGACGGGAAGCAGGATGGCAAGAGGTGACAACTGGTTCTTTATGTGTGGGATCCTTCACGGGTGACAGGGAGAAAGGACCCGCCGGTCTCTGGCGAAAAGATTTATCTCTCGCACAAACGGGACACGCGAGAACAAAGTCTTTGACGTCCTGGCGCCACCGGGGCCACCAATAGGACCGTAGAAGGGACTTAGTGGTACGTTTGACCCCCAGGTGAGCTCCGGTCATAGGGGTATGTGTCCAGGAGAGCACCATACTCCGTAGATTAGGGGAAACAAACGTCCTTCCCAACGGAACCGAGTTCGGAGGCACTGCGGCCACCCTCTCCTCCTGAGAATTTTTTGCGACAAAATCTGACGAGGCCCGGGTCCTGGAAACAGACCAGGAATCTGTACCGGGTGTCGCAATGATAGGAGGATCAGAGACTACCCTCCGGGTGACTTTGACCAAGCACTGAGATGTACAATTCTCACTCCAGGAAGAAATTCTCCCCGTCTTCCAGTCAATGTGTGGAGTATGACAACGTAACCAGGGGAGATCCAGTAACACCTCATCTAATCCACTGGGAATAATAAGAAATTAGATAACCTCCCGGTGGCCCTGAGGGAATGACATGGTGAGAGGGATCGACTGATGGGTGATTTGCACATCCTGGAGTGAACCATTGGCAACACTAATGCTCATTGGACTAGAGAGTAGCTCTATAGGGATGGCATGCCTCTGGGCAAACGTAGATGACAAAAAATTGCCCGCAGCACCAGAGTCCACCCACGCCTTGGCAGCCACAACAGATCTACCAAAGGACAATGTCTTTTTACATGATAACTTGGAGGACGAAGTCCCGGAAGTTAATACACCTCCTCCAACGGTGGTAAGACCCACTCGTTTCACTGACTGCTTGGAACCCTTATTTACGGGGTGCTCCAAGAGATGTACAGGTCGGGAACAAGAGGAACCAGACTCAGTCCGGGATATATCCATAGCCTCAGGCTCCGGGTCTAGAGTCTTGGGTTTGGACCTAAAGACGCCTGGTGCCAACAGATACTGAGGTCTGCCAACCTCTAGCTCTAACTTGTGTTCTGCATGACGCAAGTCTATATGGTCGGCGAGAGAGATTAACTCCTCCAGAGAGGCTGGAATCTCTCTGGTAGATAAAGCATCTTTAATATGCTCAGCCAGACCCTTCCAGAACACCGGGATAAGCGACCACTCAGACCAATCCAGTTCAGCCGCTAGGGTTCTGAAGTGGATGGCATAGTGGCTGGCGGTGGCCAAACCCTGAGCCAGCGCAAGGAGCTTGAGAGCTGTATCATGCGCGACCTGAGGACCCAAGAAAACACTTTTTAGGGTCTTAAGGAAAAGACCCACATTTACTACAACAGGGTCGTTCCCCTCCCAGAGAGGAGTAGCGCACTCCAGAGCCCTGTGAGAAAGCAATGAGATGATATATCCCACTTTGGCTATTTTGGAAGGGAACCATGCCTCCATCATCTCCAAATGAATGGAGCATACATTAATAAAAACCCCTGCAGAGTTTACTATCCCCAGAATATTTCTCCGGGAGAGCAAATCGGGGTAATGGGGCACTTGCAGTGGTTGCAGTATTCACCGCAGCCGAGTTAATAATATTGGCTGCTAGAGTAGCCGCCTGGGAAGCTACTGCAGTGATATCAGCAACTGGAGCAGCTTGTTCCAGAGACCGAAGTCTGGTCTCCAGTTGCTGTATATAGCGCTGCAGCTGCTGAGTGTCGGTCATGTTCGGCAAGACCCTGGCGGTCAGATACTGTTAGGAGGGCGGTTGCAGACAACTTTATTTAAATGGAACGCAACCGACCCCGGGGTCCGCGATGCAGCCTGGTGGACTGCTGCCGAACACCTCCCGGGTGGAAAGGGAACAAACCAACTAAACTGATAACCCGTCCGTGTTAACAGCACACCGGACCGGGTAAAGCGGTGCGCTCTATCTCCGTTAACTGCACGGAGGGAGAGCGACCGGCGACGCACCTACAAACTATCTTAGCCCTTCGTGTTAATGCACACGGAGGGGTAAGACGGTTCGCACAATCTCCAAGAGCCGCAGGGAGACGTGCGACCGGAGGGAAAGCAGTAGCCCTGTCTTCGATACAGGCGCTACGCTGTAGGGATTGGCGCTAAGATGCGCGTGACTCACGCCGACGGGTAAGTGCCCTCTGCCGGTGTGCTACCGGACAGAGGAGTGTTTCTCCGCGGGGTCCTGCAGGCTGCTTGGGGTGTAAGGCGAACCCCACTGACAGAGCCAGTCTGCAATGCGAAGCTATCTGCCTACTTTCACTAGCCTGCCTCTATGGAGCTAACCTGCCTAGCGGAATCTACACGTGGCACAGACATCCACACAACAGCATCATAAGCTCAAATGATCTGAGCGCGTCGCCATGTTTGTGGGTGGGCCTTTTAAAGACTAAGCCCTGCCCACCGACGCGCCATTGTTGACGTTACCCGTGAACCAATCAGGCGGTGCCAGGTCACCGGGTAAGGTGGGTGCCAACCCACCAATCATGATCCGCCAGGTCACGGACATGCTCAGTGCGGCAAATCCTGGACTTAGCTTCCCCAAGCCCTGTCTCCCTCTGCAACCCAGGCTTAACATTGCTAGGGACAACTACCTCAGAGATAAACAGTGCTCGTGGACCAGCTAGGCGTTGAGGCTGATGGTGATGCTGAGCAGCATCAGCCCTGGCTGGACCAAAATGGTTGACCACAGAAGGTCCTGGACCCATTTCAAATCCAGCAACAGACAGATGCCTAACAGCACCCTTCAAATGTCAGGAACCTGGAGCAGTTTGCCTAAGAAGAATGGTCTACAATTCCAGC
The DNA here is from genome assembly GCF_046119375.1 of Phyllobates terribilis. Classification (NCBI taxonomy): domain Eukaryota; kingdom Metazoa; phylum Chordata; class Amphibia; order Anura; family Dendrobatidae; genus Phyllobates; species Phyllobates terribilis. Next base: position 293,856,729 of record NW_027362769.1, read on the forward strand.
AGAGCATTGTAAGAAATTCATTGATGGTTACCGGAAGTGGTTGTTTGTAGTTATAAGGTTGTGCAACCAAGTATTAGGCTGAGGGTGCCAATACTTTTGTCTGGCCCATTTTTGGAGTTTTGTGCAATGATCAATGATTTGATTTTTGCTTCATTCTCTTTTGTGTTTTTTCCTTGCAAGCAAATTAAATGAAGATAATACCAAAGAATTTGTGAATGCAATCATTTTCATGAAGAAACTGTGTATTATCTGACAGAATTGCTGGGGTGCCAATACTTTTGGCCAACACTTTAACTATTAACATTAAAATTGAAAAGACCAGAAGCCGTTCAAGAGAAAAATAAAAGGAATATTGTCTTTTTTCGTTTGCATGAAATTAGTCATTTTTTACAGTCAACAAAATACCTTAAGGTACAGTTACCACAAATTTGGGTCTCACACTCTTCACACATAAATTTTGTCTTCATGTCCTTCTTCCTAGGAAACTTGTCACACCTCACTTGTCGATCTAGTTGTCGTTTTCTTGGTGTAGCCAACTGTTTCTGAAGAATTCGGACAATGTTCTGCTGCAACTCACGTGGAAGTCGATTGTTCAGCATCCCAACATTGAGGTAGGGTTCTGACAGAGCTCTGGCAAGAGACTTTACAAAGTCAAGGTGACTGCTCTTTGGATTCTCTGGATAAGATGAAAAGAGTACGTATGCATTCACAAGGCTGATGTTCAAGATGGAGTAGAAGATTGCAAGCGGCCATCGTCTACAACGTCGACTAGTTGAGTAAAGCGTTCACTTTTCATCCAGAGCATCAACACATCCTTTTGTTGTATTGTAAAATTGAATGATTTCTGGCTTGCCAGATTCTGGGTCAATGCTTTTCGCATGATGCAAGGATGAAATCAAAATTACCGCTTTGTTTTTCTTTGGGACGTAGGAAACTAAGGTCATGTCATTTGCAAATTCAAAGATTGTGTAACGTTCTTCTTTGGTTTTCGATGGGCAGAATTGTTGTGGAATTTCTTTCTTGTTCTTTCTAATTGTTCCAACGTATGTAAGTCCTCTTTTCTTCAACTCTGCCACAAGTTCAATGGAAGAGAACCAGTTATCAGCAGTAATATTTCTGTTCGTTCTAAGTATTGGGGTTGACAGACGCAAGACAGACTGAGTAGGTTTATAAAAAAAAATTTCTCATTGGAGAGAGAGGTTCCATCGCTGTCTTTACCAGTGTAAATATACGCATTTAGTAAGTAATGAGTTTTCGCGTCAGTGATTGCCATGATTTTTATGCCATACTTACGAGGCTTACTTGGAATATAAATTTTGAATGAACACCTTCCTCTGAAACCAACCAGCATTTTGTCTATGCACGCTTATTCTCCAATTGGGTAGCACGCCTGGCAGTTCATAATGAACTTGTCAAACACACACGATATAGCTGCCGCACGGTCAGTCTGCTGCCTTTCTTTTCGGTCAGTGCGATTATCGAAGTGAAGGGCCAGAAGTATGACATAAACTCGCTTCAAAGACATAATGCAACGAAAAATATCTCGCCCAGTTCCATTAGTGGCAAAAAGAGCTGCGAGATCTTCATGATTAGATTTGAAAATTGCAGAATACATCAAGATGGCCAGGAATGCTTTGAACTCGATTACGCTTAAATCTTTGTAGTCACTTCGATTAGTATCAGTCAGTTTGAGTCGCAATTCAGACAGCTTTACATTTGTATAAAGTATTACTTCATCAATGATGTCTTCAGTAAACAGTAACTCCCACGATGACTGATATGTGCAATAACGACCAAGCTGCCTGGCAGGCCCAATCACACCAGGCAAATGCAATATGATGTTGTGCCTTCTCGTACGGATGCTTCGCTTTGGCTGTTCTCCTGACCACTTGAATTTGTTCTTTCCATAGAAAGTTTGAGAAGAATTCGTTGTACCTGGACGTGATTGTGGGGAGTTATCGTCATTTGAGGCTGATGTAGTGTCTTCACTTTAGTCCTCAGGTGCATCTTCCTCAGACTCCCTATTGTGTTTGCTCTGGAATTAGGCTGTTACAACATCTCCTTCATTGCCACTAAAACCACTCTCTTCATTGTCAAGGATTGAAGCTGCCCAATCCGCAAAACGGGGATCGTCTGACCTCATAGACGTCCTGGAATTCGCCATTTTTGCCTGAGAGCAAGTGCACGAACAAACAGAAACTCAGTTATAAATTTGTGCAAAAATAAAGAAGTTTTCAAAATTTGAAAATGTGTAAAAAAGAATTACATGAGTGGTGATGTGGGGTTCAGCAAGGCTAAGACAGCACTTAGCGACAGCTAGCTCTATTATGCGTGGACAGAAGAGAGAGGCCTTGATGACATCCTGTTGACAAGGAAATGGGTGGAAGCTAGTGTTACACGTATCCTCTACCAGCATTTTTCAATGAATGGCAGCCGAACATAAATTCCCTGGGGTGTGGCAAACCCCACCTCACCAGTTGAGGGTTAAATATGAGTGTCTGAGCAAAGGGTCTGAATACTTATGACCATGTGATATTTCAGTTTTTCTTTTTAAATTTGCAAAAATTTCTACATTTCTGTTTATTTCAGTCAAGATGGGGGGCAGAGTGTACATTAATGAGAAAAAAAATGAACTTTTTAGAATTTACCAAATTGCTGCAATGTAACAGAGTGAAACATTTAAAGGGGTCTGAATACTTTCCATACCCACTGTATGCATTTTTATGTTTATATAATTACAATCCTCTCTGCTTCATTGGCTACAGTTGTGCTGAAGGATCTTATCCACTACATGGAACTATTTTTCTTCTGAGCACATGATTGCCCATCCTAGTCCTTTGCAATTTATATATACATATTATATATATATATATATATATATATATATATATATATATATATATATATATATATATATACACACATATATATATATGTGTGGGGAAAAATAAATGATGGTCCAACTAAACACAAACCAGATGGAATAGAATACCGCTGCAAGATGCTGTGGTAGTCACCATGCTGGTTCAGTATGCCTTCAATTTTGAATAAATACCCAACAGTGTCACCAGCAAAGAACCCCCGCACCATCATACCTCCTCCTCCATGCTTCACGGTGGGAACCAGGCATGTAGAGTCCATCCGTTCACCTTTTCTGCATCGCAGAAAGACACGGTGGTTGGAACCAAAGATCTCAAATTTGGACTCATGAGACCAAAGCACAGATTTTCACTGGTCTAATGTCCATGAAGGCCTGCTGCACAAAGTCTCCTCTTAACAGTTAATGAAGAGATGTGTCTGCTGCTATAACTCTGTGTAGCATTGACCTGGTCTCTAATTTGAGCTGCTGTTAACTTGCGATTTCTGAGGCTGGTGACTCAGATAAACTTTTCCTCAGAAGCAGAGGTTACTCTTGGTCTTCCTTTCCTGGGGCGGTCCTCATGTGAGCCAGTTTCTTTGTAGCGCTTGATGGTTTTGGCAACTGCACTTTCAAAGTTTTCCCAATTTTTCGGACTGACTGACCTTCATTTCTTAAAGTAATGATGGCCACTCGTTTTTCTTTACTTAGCGGCTTTTTTCTTGCCATAATACAAATTCTAACAGTCTATTCAGTAGGACTATCAGCTGTGTATCCACCAGACTTCTGCACAACACAACTGATTGTCCCAAGCCCATTTATAAGGCAAGAAATCCCACTTATTAAACCTGACAGGGCACACCTGTGAAGTGAAAACCATTTCCGGTGACTACCTCTTGAAGCTCATCAAGAGAATGCCAAGAGTGTGCAAAGCAGTCATCAAAGCAAAAGGTGGCTACTTTGAAGAACCTAGAATATAAGACATATTTTCAGTTGTTTCACACTTTTTTATTAAGTATATAATTCCACATGTGTTCATCATAGTTTTGATGCCTTCAGTGTGAATGTACAATTTTCATAGTCATGAAAATACTGAAAAATCTTTAAATGAGAAGGTGTGTCCAAACTTTTGGTCTGTACTGTGTATATATATATGTATATATATATATATATATATATATATATTGATTTACACAAGAATATACAGTATAAAATTTGCACATACACATAACACATGAAACAAGTACCCAATACCATTTTTGTGATGTACTTGTTCAGATATCGAGATGATTTATAATTGCTCATTCAATCATGGTTGTAACAGGCAGCCACATTTTTTATACGCTTCACTACGAGGTCTTGTTTTATTGCAAATTGAGATGTAGTTTTTTAAGTGCCATTTAAGTAATTGTTACATTTGTGTTAACTTTTTTATGCACTTAATGGAGATAAAAATAATCACATTATTTTTTTATACCATTTACTGATCACCATAATTCATATGTACACTGTATTGAAAGGGTTGTTCTGATTACAGGGATACCAAATGTGTCCACATTATTTACAGGTCTGTGACAAAGTACTAACAATTATATAAAGAATCAAATTATTTTAGTTGTTTATCTTGGTCATTTTGCAGGGAAAAAAAATCTCAGACCTTTGATTTTTAAAATAAGTTGGCAAGCTGAAATTGTGCCACAACAAACACCCACATCTTCTCGCTCGGTGGCACCACTGCTTCTTCCCTGTTGTTCATGCAAGCCAATCCCCTATCCATGGTGAATGCAAAGATGCCTCCTGCCTTGCTCCTGTCATTACACACTCTCAAGTAGCAGCATCAGGAAGCACGTCCACTTCTTTGTCCCAGAGCAACGTTCAGTTGTCCATACCCCAGTCCTTGGAACGCAAACACAAATACGCAGCCAATGCCCCACATGCCACACTACTAAATTCCGACATTTCGCGACTGCTTGCGCGCGCTAGAAATGTTTCCTTTTAGGCTTGTCGAGATGGCAGCATTCCGCAACCTGATGTCGGTGGCCGTTGCTCGGTACTCGATCCCCAGCCACCATTATTTCTCCTGGTGTGACGTCCCCGCATTACACAAGCACGTGTCCCTAAACATTAGCCGTGACATCAACAACGCAGTAAACGGTAAAGTCCACCTAACCTTGGACAAGTGGACAAGTGCTTGTAGGCAGGGAGAGTACATCTCGCTGACGGCACACTGGGTTAACATAGTGGAAGCCGGGACCCAGTTGGACCTTGGGACGGAACACGTCCTCCTGACGCCAATGATTGGGGGCCGTAAGTCAATCAGGTTTGCCCCCACAGTCTACAGCTCCTGCACCTCATCCTCCTCAGCCTCCTCCTCCTTTTCAGCCTCCATCTCCAAAATGACCACATCAGTCACAAGCTGGAAGCACTGCAGCACTGCCTCGCCAAAGCAGCAACAGGCTGTGCTGAGGCTTATATGCTTAGGTGACAAACCGTACAATGCTGAAGAGTTGTGGACAGCTCTGAATGAGCAGGCAGATCTGTGGCTGACACCGCTGAACCTACAGCCAGGCATGGTCGTGTGTGACAATAGCCAGAACCTGGTGGCAACTCTGAGGCGAGGCGAGCTCACACACGTACCATGTCTGGCCCATTTGCTGAACATTGTGGTTCAGCGGTTTCTCAAATCCTACCCAGATCTGCCAGATCTGCTTGTTAAAGTACGCCACCTGTGTGCCTATTTTAGAAAGTCACCTACAGCTTCTGCCGCCCTTGCCGTGTTTCAACAAAGTTTGCAGTTTCCTGCTGACAGACTGGTATGTGATGTCCCCACCCATTGGAACTCTATACTGCAGATTTTGGGAAGGATTTGTGAGCAGAAGAGGGCAGTTATTGAGTACAAGCATCAACAAGGCCGTCGGTATTCAGTTCAGACTCCACAAATAAGACCTCAGGAATGGACATGGATGTCAGACATATGTACCATCCTCCAAAGCTTTGAGGACTCCACCAAGATGGTGAGCGGTGATGACGCCATAATTAGCATCTCCATCCTGCTTCTCTGTCTTCTGAAATGCTCTCTACTCACAATCAAAGAGGATGCTTTGCAGGCAGAGTACAATGAGATGGAGCAAGGAACTATATAGGGTGATTACACACAGCCAAGCCTCATCTCATCCCAATGAGGATTGGGTGACAATGAGGAAGACTAGGAGGAGGAGGAAGAACAGGAGCAATTTTCATGCGCTGTAGACGGTACTACCTGCACATCTGTCATATCGTCTGTTCAGCGTGGATGACCAGAGGACAGAGAGGAGGAGGAGAGCATGGTCAGTCATCCTCTTGGTGAGGACACGGAAATCTTGCCTGTTAGCAGTCTGGCACGCATGGCATAGTTTTTATTACGCTGCCTTTCCCATGACCCTCACATTCTCAAAAATTTGGGTGACAGTCATTACTGGTTGGTGACACTTCTAGACCCACGCTACAAGGAGAACTTTATATCTCTTATTCCTAAGGTGGAAAGGTCTACAAAAATGGGGTGGTACCAGAATGCAAATGTTGCGGAACTAGTAAAAAAATTCCCATCTGAAAATGCTGGCGGCAGAGGTCATAGTTTGTTGGACAACCAAGGAGTAAAGGCGAGAGAGACACAAATGCAATCCAGCAGAGGCAGAGGAACACTGTCAAAGTTCTGGGAGAATTTTCTCAGCCACTCCCATCTCACAGTCTCTGAGGCACGGGGTACTCTCACAAGTTTGGGAAGATGCTGAGGGGCGACCATGCCGACCGTACCAACGTCCTCTGTGATTCCTCTGTGACTTATAATTATTGGGTATCCAAGCTGGATTTGTGGAATGAACTGGCTCTCTACACCTTGGTGGTCCTGGGCTGCCCTGCCTCTAGCGTTTCATCAGAGCGGGTTTTTAGTGCCGTTCATGGAATTATAACTGATAAGCGCATCTGCCTATCAACTGAAAATTCTGACAGGCTGACTCATATAAAAATGAACAAGGGCTGGATTGGGCCAGACTTCTCAACATCACCGAATGATAGCAGCGTAACATAAACTCAAAGTAACATAAACTCAGTATGTTCATGTATACCCCCCAGGGGTAAATGTTTGTCAGCCCATACACTTAGTGCATGGGCATTACAAGTAAAGGAGAAACGCTGCTTTCTATTTGGAACACTTTTTTATGAGGCCCTCTAAGTCTCTTCCAAGGGGCATTGGAGTGCCTCCCAATTTTTGGCAGCCCTTGCATTCACACCATAGGCCAACACTATGGGAGACCCACTTCCTAATAATGGGAATATTTTGTCATGAGACCCTGTACGTCTCTTCCATGGGATATTGGAGTGCCTCCCATTTTTTGGCAGCCCTTGAATTCACTGCAAAGGCCAACAATATGGGAGACCCTCTCCTTAAATATGAGAATTTGTCACATAGGCCCTGCTCTATGTGTCTTTAAATTCTTAATGGGCTTTTTCCTAAATTTGGTCAGCCGTTGGACTCACTGCATATACTATATCTGTATAGCAGACCTTCTCCTTTCTAATGGGAACATGTCGTACTCGTTACTGTGGCCCTGCTATATGTGTCTTTAAATTGCTAGTGGGGTTTTTACTAAACTTGGTCAGCCGTTGGAATCACAGCATACCCTATAGCTGTATAGCACACCCGCTCCTTTGTAATGGAAACATGTCATTTCTGTGGCCCTGCTCTATGTGTCTTTAACTTCTTAGTAGGGTTTTTCCCAAATTTTGGTCAGCACTTGCAGTCACAGCATGGGCATTACTACTATAGGAGACCTGCTCCTTTACAATGGGAACATTTTTTTTTACTGAGACCCTCCTCTATGTCTCTTCAAAGGGATATGGGGTTGCGTCCGAATTTTTGGCAGCCCTTGCAGTCACTGCATACGCAATAACAGTATAGGAGACCCACTAGTTAATAATGGGAACAACAAATCATAGCCGGATGATGGCTCTCTAACTATAGCGAGGGCCAACTGTGGGATTTTAAGAATAGTAAGGACCGCCTGATGGCCCTATAAAAATAGGCTTTATGACTTTCATAGTCCCTCCATCATAAATGAAACATGATGTGTCTGATGATGTGTCACACACCACATAGCCAGATAAGGTTGTAAAATGTTAAAATTACATTTCCTGGTGAATTCAATTGTCTTTAAAAAATAATGTAGAAAAACAAACAAACAGTAGGATCTTTCTTTAGTATAAAAAACAGAGTCGCCAATGTAACCTCAATGTAATCACATTGTTCAGCACCTGCACCTCCTCCTCCATCTCCAAATTGACCATATCAGTCACAAGCTGAAAGCACTGCAGCACTGCCTTGGCCAAGAGGCAACAGGCTGTGCTGAAGATAACATTCTAAATGCTTAGGTGACAAACCGCCCAGTGCTGCAGAGATGTTGAAAGCTATAACACAGCAGCTTGATCTGTGGCTCTCACCGCTGAATATACAGCCAGGCATGGTCGTGTGTGACAATGGACAGAACCTGGTGACGGAGAAATGACAGCTGGATTAGATACGGTTTCCCTCTATGCCAGTCCTTTCACAGAGCTAAAGAATATGGCAGTGGTGAAATACAACTCCCACTGAGAAGCTGTTTTAGATTGAAAAACATTGGGCCCACCAGAGGATTTGATTCTGAGGGCTCACCTTTCTCCCCCGCTCAAGAGCCCCATAGCAGCTGCAAAATTAGCGCTATCATGAACTCTCCTGTTGTAGAAGCCAGGGCACACCCGAGGATTCTCTGGTGGGCCCGTCCAACCCTGCCGAGAAGCAGTCCTGGCTAAGAAAAGTGTGTGGGAAGGTTGCCGAACACTCTATGGTTAATTTTCTGCTGAGGTGGAAACACACGCAAACACGGAGAGCGCATACAAAATAGTTGCAGATGTTGTCCTTGCTGGGATTTGAACCCAGGATCCCAGCGCTGCAAGGCTTCAGTGCTAACCACTGATCCAATGTGCTGCCGTTCAACCTCTGATATCTAACAGGCTGGAGAAACTTGCACCTACTGCCACTCTATCTTCAGCTCCTTTGTGAGAAACTAATGTATTTGGGCAGCCACTCAGTCTACCAAATAAAATTCCTGAGAAGGAAATTGGGGATGGCTTAGCTACTGGTACTGGGGGCAGTGCTAATACCATGGCGTTGTACCATAGTTTACTGGAAATATTCCAGGCTGCTAGGAGGCAAGCAGATTCCCACAGAAAAGTACCAGCAGTAATTTTCAGGGACCTGCGCTTGTAAAAGGCGGAGAATACACCGGGAGAAATAGTGGCGGCTGGGGACCGAGTATGGATACGAGGCATGAGGCATGAGGTTGTGAAAAGCTTCCGCCTCCAAGAACCTAAAAGGCCACATTTTAAGTGCAAGCAGCTGCCCAGAAATCTGGCAGTTTAGTATTGCGGCCTGAGGGTAAGTGGGTGGGTGGGTGGCTGGCTGCATACTTGCGCTTGCATTCCAAGTAACAGAAAACTAAGCAGACGATGGCCTCTATCATCATCATGGCCTCACCACGGCACTATGAACTCTCCTGAAGGAGAAGCCAGGGCCCACCGGAGGAGTTTCCGCTTTTCTGGTGGGCCCGTTCAACCCTGCCGAGAAGCAGACCTGGCAAAGAAAAGTGTGGGGGAAGGTTCCCGGACACTCTATGGCTGCTTTTTTAATGTGGATCGGACATGCTTATGCATGTTATTTCTCAAACCGCATTGCAGATCATGCCATTTCACAACTCTGTAGTCTTGAAATTAAATGCACAAAGAAAGATGTTTGTGTGTCAAAGCACCACCGACAAGTGCGAGTTGATGTTGGATGGGCTGCCATTGCTTCTGCAACAAGCTGCATTAGAGGACTTCCTGGGAGAAATGACACCCAGAGTAGATACGGTTTCCCTCGATGCCAGTCCTTTCACCGAGCTAAAGAATATGGTTGTGGCGAAATACAACTCTCAGCAAAAAAAGCTGTGGACTGGCTCTGTACCGTCCCTGGCCACATTCACCTGTCCAAGTGTTTGTGGTTAGGCGGTCCTTCCCAGTAAGTGCACAGGGGAGGGTATGGGTAATGTGGGACCCGTGCATATGGAAGGCGGAGACGATACCCGGAGAAATAGTGGTGGTTGGGGACAGAGTATGGACACTTGGCCGCCGCTGGAATGATGTTATGAAAAGCTTCCGCCTCCACGAGCCAAAAAGGCCACATTTCAAGTGAAAGCAGCTTTAGAGGACTTCCTGGGAGAAATGACAGCTGGAGTAGATATGGTTTCCCAAGTCCTTTCACCAAGCTAAACAATATGGCTGTGGTGAAATATAACTCAGCAAAAAAGCTGTGGACTGGCTCCATACCATCCCTGGCCACATTCACTTGACCATATGTTTGTGGGTAGGCGGTCCTTCCCAATAAGTGCACTGGGGAGGGCACGGGTAATGTTGTGGGACCCGTGCTTGTGGAAGGTGGAGACGATACAGGGAGAAATAGTGGCAGCTGTGAACTGGCTCCGTACCGTCCTTGGCTACATTCACTTTACCACGTGTTGTTGTGTAGGCGGTCTCTCACAGGGTTGGGGTTGATGTCAGATTTGTATTGGCAGCTGGCATCAAGCCCAGGGGTTAGTAATGGAGAGGCTTCTATAAGACACCCCCATTACTAAACCCATAATCAAATTGTAAAAAAAAAAATACCCAGAAAAAGTCCTATATTTGAAATATTGACACAGATTCCTTTATTGAATTAAAAATAAAAAAACACGCTCGTGGTGACGTCAGTAAAGTGAACAGAGTTGATTGGTTATGAACTCTGCTCAACTTTATCACGTCAACGTGAGGCACTGAGCTGCTCACTCGGAGCTCTGTGTCTCGGCTGCCAGTGTCATGCCAGTGTTCAGCAAGCCAAGTAGATGTAGCAGACCTAGAGTCATCTGTAGACAGATGGATTATTATCTTCTCGTCAGAGAGGTGAGGAATATGGTTGTTTATTTTTTTAACTTTTTTAATAGGTGACATGGGCTTCAATGAATTGGGCATAAAAGTGAGCAAAAGAGTTTTTGGTTAACTTAGATTCAGTAAAGGAGTCTGTGTCATTATTTCAAATAACGTACTCTATTCTTAATGTGTTTTTTTTTTACAATATGACTATGAGGTTAGTAATGGGGGAATCTTATAGATGCCTTTCTATTACTAACCCTGGGCTTGATGTCAGCTGTTAATACAAAGCTGAAATCAACCCCAACCCTATTACCCCAATTGCCACTGCACCACGGCAAGTGGGGAGAGTGGAGGCTAAGCGCCATAATTTGTGCATTTTATGGATCTTATCTTTTCTGGGGCGGCTGAGAGCTGATGTTTTTAGCCTGGGAGCGGGCCAATATCCATGGCCACTTCCTAGCCTATTAATATCAGCCCGCAGCTGTCTGCCTAGCCTTTACTGATTATTAATCATAGGGGAGCCCCACATCATTTTAGGGGGTCCCCTATTTTAATAACCATAGCTTGGGAAGCTGCATAGCTATTACCCTCTTCCCAGTCTATAAACATCCAGCTGTCCCCTTTCCCTCGGCTGGTTAATAAACTTTCAGGGGATCGCACACCATTTTTTTAAGAAAAGAATTTATTTTGTTCTAAAATACATGTACAGTTAGCTACACTCGCAAAGCATTGATTATATATCTCACACCTATCATTCTATCTATCTATCTATTCTATATATATACTGGAGGAGAGATACAGTACGTAGCACTGAGTTTGTTAGATGTAGTAATATAAGCATAGAAAAATGTTCCAGCGCACAAAGTATAGAGAAGGGTTAACAAGCCATGCTAAGCACTAGGGTGATTAAAAACCTTTATAGAGGGAGGAGGTCAGGAGATAAATTCCCAGCCTTTTCCAGCATTTGGTGTGGGATGGGTCTGGTGGCACAAGCTCTGGAGCTGTATTGCCATGTGAAGAAAAGCTAAACCTTGGGTTGTTTATTCCTGAAGCAGGTGGTTACCCGTAGCAACAAGGACTGTACCATATATTATGTTTTTTTTCCTGTTAGGCTGTGTTTGCTTTGCTAACATTACTGTGGTTTATTCAGTACTCTTAATAAACCCAGTAGAAGATTTAATGTGTCTACCTCTATATGAAGCCGAGGGAACCGATCTGCTACAATATATATATAAAAATATACAGTATGTACCTGTGATGAGGAATATTTCCTTGGAAAACTGTGTGTAAATGACAGAGAATTCCTCTATGTAAAAGCTCATGTTAAAATCGCATTGCCATCAGACAGCATACGGATGATTCGAGTGCTGTCCGATTTTTTAATGGCACCCATTGACTTGCATTGGCGAGTCTTGTCCGATATACATGGAAAATCGCAGAATGCTGTGATTTTTTTCTCAGTCTGATCTGACAAAAAAGTTGCTGATGAGCAGGGACTCATAGAATAACATGAGTCAGAGTGCAGTCTGATTTTTTATCGGATTGCACTCGTTCATTTTTCATGCAGAAGAGTATGAGCCCAAACATGCACAAACTATCTGGCTCTTCTCGACTTTTTAACATGAAAATTGACCTTTTATACAGCAATGAGAGAGCTGAATAATTTAAACAATGCAAAGTCACAGCAGTAGCAATTATATGCCATGTGTATAGCTACACAGTTAGGCCGGGGTCACACGAGTGATGATTTTCTCTTTTGAGAGAATCAGAATGATTATGGTAATGACACTTGGCTCAAACTGTGTTCAGAGATGAGCCGAGTGTCATCTTACTATAATCCTATTCTCTCACATGCGTCATATCATAAGTGCTGAGAAGACGAACAGCTTAATTTTTCTATATTTTTGATTATCTGTGTCCAAGTAAATCGGACTGCACTCGGATGACACCTGAGTGCAGTCCGATGTTTTACAAGCACCCATAGATTTTAATGGTTGCATGTCTTCCAATTTAAACAGCCACTCATAGCATGCTGTGATTTTTTTCTTATCCTGAATCGGCATGCAAAAAAGAATACAGACTTGCACTGCCCCATAGTATACTATTGGTCTAAATATTATGCGATAAAACATCAGATAGCACACGGGAGAGTGATACACCAGTGTGAATGTCTCCTCCACGCCACCGGAGAGGAGACCGGGGGCCGCCGAAGAGGTAAGTATGATGTTTTTTTTAATTTTTTACCAATGGTACCCCGGTCGGATGAGAGTCTCCTCTTCTCCATACTCGGGTACCATCCGCAAGTCAATGGCGGCGATTTTGCCGCGATTATGCACAAGAAATGGTAGTGCTGCGGATTTTTCCGCAATTATAATGTGCAGCGGAAATTTCCGCAGCATCTGCACAGCACATGAGGATTATCATTGGGAAACATGGCAGACCTTCTACCAAGCGTTTTTAATGCGTTTTCACGGCGGAAATGCAGCCGCGTAAACACATTAAATCCGCATCGCGGGCACACAGCCTAACAATCAGTTAGCGTCAGAGAAAAAACTCACACACTGTTAGGAATGGTGACAATGGAGGCCACATCCCTTTACCCAACATTTTCTGTTAATGACATCTGAATTCAACATTGGAACCCATGTTCGTATCACATATGTATAATCAAGTTGTCAATACTTGTGTGGTCTGTTACAAAGCATGGACTTGCTCAAACGTGTCCATGTGTTCATGGCTGTGTTCCCATATTCACCAAAGAGTACTGGACTCACAATCCAGATACTCATAGCATCACTGAAACCTGATTTTGGATAATGAAATGATTGTTGGTGCAGCTCGAGTTAATTTTTTGGTGTGTAAGTACCTATTGTTTTGGAAGGTAACATACACAAATAGGTGGAACTACACTTCCTTAGATATAATTTATTGCAAAATATTCAAATAGCAAGCTAACATCATATCTAACAACCAATTACAATACACCACATGCGTCTGTTTATTTCCCATATTTAAGTCTTGCACAACTGACATTTAACTTATGCTAAAGGGGTTGTCTCCTTTCAACAAAGTTTGCACAAAAACTCAGTTTTTGTAGAAAAAAAAACAATCTAAATCTATACTTACCCTCCTGTAGTCCAATACTGTGTCCCACTGTTGCCGCTGTTCATCCCCTGTTCATCACCTGCAGTGGTGACGTCATACCGACACCGATGCAACTTATCCCATAACTTAGTGGCTTTCAATTGGAAGAAAGGCGAGCTGATAGGAAAGCTGCCGGACATGTATGGGGAGGGTAGAGATGTGGTGAGTATGAGATTATTATTTTTTAAACCCTCCCCAGCAGATTTGATTAACCCCAAATATAATTAGTCTGTATCAAATCTTCCCAATGAATTGAGAGAAATTGCCCGAATTGAATTTTGGAAGATTTGCTTAACTTATGCAATTAATTTTTGACCACATTTCCTATTTGCTTATGTAGTTTCATGATTGTTTACCTGTCTTGATGATAATACTTTGGATAACCGCTCCATATTATGAATGCAAGTTCATAAGCAACCATGGGTCTAAGGACTGGAGCGGACAGGTTTATAAGGATCATACAAATGTAGAAAGCTGTCTATTTAGGGCCTTTAAGTAAGCAGTTGGGACTATTACAACCACTGGCAAAATTTATGGAATCACTGGGCTCGGAGGATGTTAATTCAGTTGTATAATGTTGTTGAAAAAAGCAGATCACAGACATGGCACAAAACTAAAGTCATTTCAAATGGCAACTTTATGGCTTCAAGAAACACTAAAAGAAATCAAGATTAAAAATGGGGTACTCAGTAAGGGTAATTTTTTTCAGACCAAGCAGAAGGAAAAAAATATGGAATCACTCAATTGTGAGGAAAAAATTATGGAATCATGAAAAACAAACGCACAAAAGAACACTCCAATACATCACTAGTATTTTGTTGCACCACCTCTGGCTTTAATAACAGCTTGCAGTCTCTGAGGCATGGACTTAATGAGTGACAAACAGTACTCTTCATCAATCTGGCACCAACTTTCTCTGATTGCTGTTGCCAGATCAGCTTTGCAGGTTGGAGCCTTGTCATGGACCATTTTCTTCAACTTCCACCAAAGATTTTAAATTGGATTGCGCTCCGGACTATATGCAGGCCATGACATTGACATTATGTGTCTTCTTTCAAGGAATGTTTTCACAGTTTTTGCACTATGGCAGGATGCAATATCATCTTGAAAAATGATGTCATCATCCCCAAACATCCTTTCAATTGATGGGATAAGAAAACTGTCCAAAATATCAATGTAAACTTGGGCATTTATTGAAGATGTAATGACAGCCATCTCCCCAGTGCCTTTACTTGACATGCAGCCCCATATCATCAATGACTGTGGAAATGTACATGTGCTCTTCATGCAGTCATCTTTATTGTAACGGGTCTGGGAGGCGGAACCTCTGAGCTACTATACAAGGGGGCGGTCCTTGTAAGGGAGCGGCTGGCGACCAGGCAGGCAGTCACAGCAGGTGACCGGGACAGTCTCTGGGTGAACGGGCAGATGGTCACGGCAAGTGACCGGGACAGTCTCTGGAAGAACGGGCAGGAGATCACGGCAAGTGACTGGGGCAGTCTCTGGGTGAACGGGCAGCTGATCACGGCAAGTGACCGGGACAGTCTCTGGAAGAACGGGCAGATGGTCACGGCAAGTGACCGGGGCAGTCTCTGGGTAAAGGGTTGGTACGACCTGTGGCGGCTGATGGTAGACTTGAGCTCCCAGGTGAGCAGGCGAGAGTCTCTGGATAAACGGGTGGTCACAGCATGTGACGGCGGAGCCTCCAGGAAGACCAACAGACAGGCGGCAGATGAGCGCTCCCAGATGAGCGGGCGAGAGTCTCTGGATAAGCGGGTGGTCACAGCACGTGACGGCAGAGCCTCCAGGTAGGCTAACGGACAGGCAGCAGATGAGCGCTCCCAGGTGAGCGGACAGGAGTCACTGGACAGGCAGGTGGTCACAGCACGTGACGGCGGAGCCTCCAGGTAGGCTAGCAGGCAGGTAGCCGATGTGTGCTCCCAGGTGAGCGGGCAAGCTGGTCCATAGACAGACTGACAGGAGTTGGAAGGCAGACCGTCGGACCTCAGGCAAGCAGGCAGGTAGCTGAAGTGCGCTCCCAGGTGAGCGGTCAAGCAGGTCCTTAGACAGACTGACAGGAGTTGTAAGGCAGACCGTCGGACCTCAGGCTAGCAGGCAGGTAGCGGAATATCAGGCAGGAAAAGACAGCAGGCTGGCAGGAATCTGGCAGGTATCTGGCAGGTAACTGGCAACGGGACCTGAGGGCTGAAGCAGAGTAGTGAACAGTGCAACAACATTGCTCGGGCACCTCCATTTTGGAGGAGGTGCCTTATATATGGTGAAGTCCTCCGGCCATTGGCCGGGGACTCCTTAGGAAGGCGCGCGTGGCCCCTTTAAGAGGGAGGGAGAGCGCACGCGCGCGCCCTAAGCACAGTGGCCGGGAAGGAGCGCGCGCTGCCAGCAGAGCAGGAGGAGGACGCCGGGCACGGAGCAGGGAGGTGAGGGGAACAGCGTCCTTGCCTAGCAGAGGGCAGGGACGCCGGCGCTACAGTACCCCCCCCTTTAGGCCCCCCCTTTTTTAGGCCAGACAGAAATTTAGCAAGGATAAGAGGGGCATGGATGTTCTCCCGGGGCTCCCATGTTCTCTCCTCAGGACCAAACCCCTTCCAATCTACTAGAAAAAAGGTCTTTCCTCTTACCCTTTTGGTGGCAAGAATGTTCTCTACCTCAAACTCGTCCTCAGCAGAAACCGGAGCAGGAGGCGTACCTGTAGACTTGGAAAAAGAGTTAAGTACCACAGGTTTGAGGAGAGATACATGGAAGGAGTTAGGGATCCGTAAATTGGCCGGGAGTTTCAATTTATAGGCCACCGGGTTGATCTGACTGATGACCTCCAGGGGGCCGATGAACCGAGGCCCTAACTTGTAAGAAGGTATCTTGAGTCGGACATATTTAGATGAGAGCCAGACTTTATCTCCGGGACGAAATTGTGGAGGATCCAGGCATTTTTTGTCAGCGTGTCTTTTCATCCGTTCGGACGACTGAAGGAGTGCGGATCGGGTACTCTCCCAAATGGAGGAAAATTTGCTAACGAGAGATTCCGCAGCCGGGTTGTCCACAGAGGTGGAGACAGGAAAAGGAATCCGAGGATGCTGACCGAAGACTACAAAAAACGGGGATTTGGAGGAGGATTCGCTCTCGTGATTATTATAAGAGAACTCGGCCCATGGTAGGAGATCCACCCAGTCAGAATGATGGGCATTAACGAAGTGTCGGAGGTAACTGGTCAGGTTCTGATTGATCCGCTCCACTTGACCATTGGACTGTGGGTGGTAAGCGGAAGAGAAGTCCAGGGTGACATCTAGCAGTTTACAAGTGGCTCTCCAGAAGCGTGAGGTGAACTGTACCCCACGATCCGACACGATGTGGAGGGGCAGGCCATGAAGACGAAAGATGTGATGAATAAAGTCTTTAGCTAGCTCGGGTGCAGACGGGAGGCCTGGCAGGGGAACGAAATGAGCCATCTTGGAGAAGCGGTCAGCGACCACCCAAATGACCGTACAACCGGCAGAGACTGGGAGGTCTGTTATAAAGTCCATTGCTATATGCTGCCAGGGGGCAGCAGGTACTGGGAGCGGAAGGAGGCGACCGGCTGGCAGATGTCTCGGAACCTTGTTGCGGGCGCAGGACACACAGGCAGAAACAAAGTCTATTACGTCCTTGTGCAGGGTAGGCCACCAGTAGTGCCGGGTAATAAGCTGGAGGGTCTTTTTCTGACCGGCATGGCCAGCTAGTTTAGACGAGTGACCCCAGTGAAGGATCTTCTCCCGATCAGGTACTGATACGAACGTCTTTCCGGGAGGGAGACGATTTAGACTCACGGGAGCCACCTGCATTATTCTGGCGGGATCGATGATGTGTTTCGGATCTTCCTCGAGATCAGACACCAGAAAGGATCGAGACAAGGCGTCCGCCTTGACGTTTTTGTCAGCCGGGCGAAAATGAAGAACAAAATCAAAGCGAGCAAAAAACAAGGACCACCGGGCTTGGCGCGGGTTAAGTCTCTGGGCATGCTGGAGGTAAGCCAAGTTCTTGTGGTCAGTGTAAATTATTACCGGGTGAAGAGCCCCCTCGAGCAGGTAACGCCACTCCTCCAATGCCAGTTTGATGGCCAATAACTCTCGGTCTCCTATGGAATAATTGCGTTCAGAGGAGGAGAAGAGTTTAGAGAAGAAGCCGCAAGTTACCATCCTCCCGGAAGATGATTTTTGAGTAAGTACCGCTCCGGCTCCAGAGGAGGAGGCGTCAACTTCCAGGAAGAACTGCTTGTTGCCGTCCGGGCGATGCAGCACCGGGGCAGAAGAGAAGGCCTGTTTTAAGGAAAGAAAGGCCTCCTCTGCTTCGGGCGGCCACTGTTTGGGATTAGTACCCTTACGGGTGAGCGCGGAAATTGGGGCAGTCCGGGAAGAGAAGTGTGGTATGAAGAGGCAGTAGTAGTTGGCGAAGCCCAGGAACCGCTGAATGGCCTTCAACCCCTCCGGTCGAGGCCATTTCTCGATGGCAGACAGTTTCTCTGGATCCATTCGTAGGCCGGTCTGAGAAATAATGTAGCCCAAAAACGGAAGCGAGGTCTGCTCAAAGAGGCACTTCTCGTATTTAGCGAAGAGGTGATTTTGCCTGAGCCTGAGCAGGACCTGACGAACGTCCCTCCGGTGAGTCTGGAGATCCGGAGAGAAGACCAAGATGTCGTCCAGGTACACCACTACGCAGGAGTAGAGAAGGTCCCGGAAGATGTCATTGACCAACTCTTGAAAGACGGCAGGAGCGTTACAGAGACCAAAGGGCATTACCAGATATTCATAGTGGCCGTCCCGGGTGTTGAATGCCGTCTTCCATTCATCCCCCTGACGGATACGAACCAGGTTGTACGCCCCACGGAGGTCCAGTTTGGTGAAGATTCTAGCCCCTCTCAGACGATCAAATAACTCCGGAATGAGCGGAAGGGGGTACTTATTCTTCACCGTGATCTGGTTAAGGCCTCTATAGTCTATACAGGGACGGAGAGAGCCGTCCTTCTTTTTTACGAAGAAGAAGCCTGCTCCCGCCGGGGAGGTAGATTTCCGGATGAATCCCCTGGCCAGATTCTCCTCAATATATTCGGACATCGACCGGGTCTCAGCAGCGGATAATGGATAAATACGCCCACGGGGAGGAGTAGTACCGGGTAACAAGTCGATAGGGCAGTCGTATGGTCTATGAGGGGGTAGTGTCTCTGCTTCCTTTTTATTAAAGACATCAGCATAAGACCAATAAGGAATTGGAAGTCCAGGTAGATTAGCTGGGGTAGGAGAAGGACGGACGGGATGGACGGGAACCAGACAGGTCTTATGGCAGTCCTGTCCCCAGCGAAGGACTTCTCCGGTCTGCCAGTCAAGCACGGGTGCATGTCTCTGGAGCCAAGGTAGACCTAGCAGGAGGGCGTGAGAGAGTCCAGGCAGAACATGAAAGGAGATACTCTCAGAATGCAGCATTCCCACCTGCAGAGTAATGGATTCGGTGATGAGTTGGATGGGGCGTGGTAAGAGACCCCCATCCACGGCAGCAACAGACAAGGGTACAGCCAGAGGTTTGGTGGGGATGCGGTATTTCTCTACCAGGGACTGTGAAATAAGATTCCCGGCTGCTCCAGAGTCCAGTTGGGCTAGTTCGAAATAACGGTTCTCCCCGCAGACGATTGAAACTGACAGCAGCAGAGATGGAGAGGATTTATTCTTGTCTAGGTCGACCTCTCTGAGCGAACCTAGACACAGGCGTTTCCCGACCTCTCTGGGCAGGTACGGATCCGGTGCTCCTTACTGCCACAGTAGAAGCAGCTCCCCTCGGCACGGCGTAAGTCCTGACGGGTTTTGACCATCTTGGTCTGGTCGACCTGCATAGGCTCAGGAGAGTGTACCTGGGGAGAGACGGAGGGAGTGACGGGTTTCTGAAAAGTAGGAGCTAGACGTGGAAACCTCCTCTCACGGGTGACCTCTTTGGCACGCTCCTGGAACCGTAGGTCAATCCGGGTGGCAAGAGTTATTAGGTCATCGAGAGTGGTAACAACGTCCCGACCGGCAAGTTCATCTTTAATACGGCCGGACAGACCCTCCCAGAAGACGGATACCAGAGCATCGTTATCCCAGGCCAGCTCCGAGGCAAGGGTACGGAACCGTATGGCATATTGGCCCACGGTGAGACTTCCCTGACGGAGGCGTAGCAGAGATGATGCGGATGAGGTCTTCCGTCCAGGTTCGTCGAAGACTTTCCGGAAAGCCGTGAGGAAGGCAGGCAAGTCGGACACCAGGGGGTCTCCTCTCTCCCATAGAGGATTTAGCCAGGCCAGGGCCTCCCCGGTGAGATGGGACATGATGAAGGCAATTTTGGCCCGGTCGGAGTTAAACTGGTGGGACAATAGTTCAAAGTGCAGGGTGCACTGATTAATGAAGCCCCGAGCCTGGGCAGAGTTGCCTCCGAAGCGAGGAGGTGCAGAAAGCCGGGGTCCGGGGTAGGATACCATGATATTGGTGGGCAGCGGAGCTGCCGGGTTGCGAGTCATGGCACTGGCGGTGGTTGCTGGTGGAGCAGTCAGAGTGTCCAGGCAAGAATTGACATTCCGCAGGTGACCCAGGATGGACTCCTGTTGGGACCTCTGATGGGACAGTTCATGACAGAGGTCCGAGAGCGAGGGAGCTTGGGTGTCACCGGGTTCCATGGCCCGAGCAAACTGTAACGGGTCTGGGAGGCGGAACCTCTGAGCTACTATACAAGGGGGCGGTCCTTGTAAGGGAGCGGGTGGCGACCAGGCAGGCAGTCACAGCAGGTGACCGGGACAGTCTCTGGGTGAACGGGCAGATGGTCACGGCAAGTGACCGGGACAGTCTCTGGAAGAACGGGCAGGAGATCACGGCAAGTGACTGGGGCAGTCTCTGGGTGAACGGGCAGATGATCACGGCAAGTGACCGGGACAGTCTCTGGAAGAACGGGCAGATGGTCACGGCAAGTGACCGGGGCAGTCTCTGGGTAAAGGGTTGGTACGACCTGTGGCGGCTGATGGTAGACTTGAGCTCCCAGGTGAGCAGGCGAGAGTCTCTGGATAAACGGGTGGTCACAGCATGTGACGGCGGAGCCTCCAGGAAGACCAACAGACAGGCGGCAGATGAGCGCTCCCAGATGAGCGGGCGAGAGTCTCTGGATAAGCGGGTGGTCACAGCACGTGACGGCAGAGCCTCCAGGTAGGCTAACGGACAGGCAGCAGATGAGCGCTCCCAGGTGAGCGGACAGGAGTCACTGGACAGGCAGGTGGTCACAGCACGTGACGGCGGAGCCTCCAGGTAGGCTAGCAGGCAGGTAGCCGATGTGCGCTCCCAGGTGAGCGGGCAAGCTGGTCCATAGACAGACTGACAGGAGTTGGAAGGCAGACCGTCGGACCTCAGGCAAGCAGGCAGGTAGCTGAAGTGCGCTCCCAGGTGAGCGGGCAAGCAGGTCCTTAGACAGACTGACAGGAGTTGTAAGGCAGACCGTCGGACCTCAGGCTAGCAGGCAGGTAGCGGAATATCAGGCAGGAAAAGACAGCAGGCTGGCAGGAATCTGGCAGGTATCTGGCAGGTAACTGGCAACGGGACCTGAGGGCTGAAGCAGAGTAGTGAACAGTGCAACAACATTGCTCGGGCACCTCCATTTTGGAGGAGGTGCCTTATATATGGTGAAGTCCTCCGGCCATTGGCCGGGGACTCCTTAGGACGGCGCGCTCGGCCCCTTTAAGAGGGAGGGAGAGCGCGCGCGCGTGCCCTAAGCACAGTGGCCGGGAAGGAGCGCGCGCTGCCAGCAGAGCGAGAGGAGGACGCCGGGCACAGAGCAGGGAGGTGAGGGGAACAGCGTCCCTGCCTAGCAGAGGGCAGGGACGCCGGCGCTACATTTATAAATCTCATTGGAACGGCACCAAACAAAAGTTCCAGCATCATCACCTTGCCTAATGCTGATTCGCGATTCATCACTGAATATGACTTTCCTCCAGTCATCCACAGTCCATGATTGCTTTTCCTTAGCCCATTGTAACCTTGTTTTTTTCTGTTTAGGTGTTAATGATGGCTTATGTTTAGCGTTTCTGTATGTAAATCCCATTTCCTTTAAGCAGTTTCTTACAGTTTGGTCATAGACATTGACTCCAGTTTCCTCCCATTCGTTCCTCTTTTGTTTTGTTGTGCATTTCCTGTTTTGGAGACATATTGCAATAAGTTTCCGGTCTTGACGCTTTGATGTCTTCCTTGGTCCAATATGTTTGCCTTCAACAACCTTCCCATGTTGTTTGTATTTTGTCCAGATTTTAGACACAGCTGACTGTGAACAACCAACATCTTTTGCAACATTGCGTGATGATTTACCTTCTTTTAAGAATTTGATAATCCTCTCCTTTGTTTCAGTTGACATCTCTCGTGTTGGAGCCATGATTCATGTCAGTCCACTTGGTGCAACAGCTCTCCAAGGTGTGATCACTCCTTTTTAGATGCAGACTAACGAGTAGATCTATTTTGATGCAGGTGTTAGTTTTGGAAATGAAAATTTACAGGGTGATTCCATAATTTTTTTCTCAGAATTGAGTGATTCCATAATTGTTTGCCTCTGCTTGGTCTGAAAAAAATTACCCTTACTGAGTACCACATTTGTTATCTTGATTTCTTTTAGTGTTTCTTAAAGCCCTAAAGTTGCCATTTGAAATTACTTTAATGTTGTTGAAAAAAAGCAGATCACAGATCTAATTTGATGCAGATGTTAGTTTTGGAAATGAACATTTACAGGGTGATTCCATAATTTTTTCCCTCTGCTTGGTCTGAAAAAAATTACCCTTACTGAGTACCACATTTTTAATCTGGATTTCTTTTAGTGTTTCTTAAAGCCCTAAAGTTGCCATTTGAAATGACTTTAGTTTTGTGCCATGTCTGTGATCTGTTTTTTTTCAACAACATTAAACAACTGAATGAACATCCTCCGAGCCCCGTGATTCCATCATTTTTGCCAGGGGTTGTATATACATAGCAAGAGTACATAAATGCACTAGTAATGCACTCATCGAAAACTGGCCTTTCAGGTATGTCCATAACTTAACTGACATCGATAATCTTAAAGCACGAAATAACCAAATACTGCAAATGAACTTCAATAGCAATGTGAAGTAAAAATATTATTATTTCCCTTTCAATTCTTCCTTCAATCATAATTTGCTATATACTAATTTTCTAAGTAATGTACCATGGCTTTCCTTAGAAAAGGTGTTAGTTGTATGATGCAACAGACACAGAAAATCACATTAAGAAAATCGACTATAAAAGGATTATACAGTGGCATCCTGCCCAAATTGAATAAACTGAAAAACTAAGATGAAATGTTGGCAATGTACTTTCTATTGCACATGGGAAAATAAAAGGCAATACGGACACTGCTGTAGAAAAAGTCTCACGGGAACAATTAGAGTTGATAGATATGTGTTCATACCCTCACAAAATTATTTAGGGTATGTAAAGTCCTCACAGTAATGCACAAGAAACATTTAGCTGCTCAATAATGGATTAGTTGCCTTTGAACACATTCACCGTATGTTCAATATTTTTATTTCAGAGTGGAAAAAGACTCTCTGATCCAGATTCAGCCAGATGGCCAATCTCTTCATCCCTTTAGGGAAGAAAGTTGGGATCAATGACAAATAACATAAGGAATTTAAGAATCTGAGACAGTAAACAATGTAAAGTCAAAATAGGCCAGTCATTTATTTCTATTAGAATTAATGTATACTACAAAGAACATGCATATTATGTAGCTAGATTTTGGCAAAAAACATACAAGGCAACATTTGTGCATGTGGATACTATGTGTACATATGTCAGTACATAAATAACAGTCAGCCCTAACACTAAAGCCATTAACAACTGAAGGAAATAACATTGATTATTTTGTTTCAATGTTATCTGTTAATGGGTAGGATATATTTGCAATTGAATAGTCAGTCATTAAGGTGAGCTTTTTATGCAAGACAAATGATTAAATGTAAAGCCATGTTTAGAAGAGCCAATAACAAATGTTTGTCAGGTGATTGGATAATTCATATCGGCAATAAGCGGTTGTCCAGTCTTTTGATGAAAGTCTGCAGTCACTTTTTGTGACTGGAGACTGCTGAATCCTGACAGCATAGGCTGTCAGGATTTTCTCGTGATGCTGGTGAGAGTGGGCGGTCACATGATCATAAGGATGCAATATGCACACTTCCGGCCACTTGTATTGAGTAAGGCCGAAGCATGTCTGATTGGCATGAGATCGCTTGTAAGCAAGATAAATTTTTTCTAAAAATATTTTAAACATTTTTTGGTGTAGAATTGGCATTTTAACAGAGAATATTTCCCTAATTGGTGAAGATTTTACACAGTGGACGATTGTCAACCACATGTATGACCAGGTAAACACTATGTACTTCCTTCAGGGTTAATACTTCCCTAAGTATTCTGCCCCTGCACAGGACTGGTCAGAAAGGGAAAAATTATGAGGAAACGCCAAATTGTTTACAATTTTGAAAAACAAATTGAATTCATTTCATAAGTGCATTTTTCCTACAACATTAACAATTTTAAAAATATCCGAGGCAGCAAAACCAATTTTAATATGTATGATATTATGGACTAGATGGTTTATCTGGTGGTGAAAAAACTGATGCACATCAGCGAAACCAGTGGCAAGATCTGACTCAGTTTGCTATGGGTGTACTAACATGTACAACCCCAATATAATGTCAAAGAAGGTGCTCAACAAGGTAGGTGTACTTTTCACAACAAAGAGTACCAGGTTATCCGCTATAAGCATGGAAAACCTTTCACGCTTATAGTGGATATGAATCATGCATAGATCAGTGCGGACTTTCATGTACCGTCGACTTATGCCAATAATTAAATGCCTGCCTGTCCTTTGACTGTCATCTACACCATTCTACTGTCAGCAGGTCCAAAGGACCACATTTTACAGGCCGTCTCCTCTCTGTCCATCATGTTTTCACATCTCCACCAGAATCTGACATATTCACTCTGCGGGCGGCACTGGTGAAAAAGGAGATGTGAGAACCAGAAGCTCTAGATGGTGCAGGCTCTGTCCAGCCACTAAGGTTAGAGTGGCTGGGACCTTCAGTGCTGTCCAGTCTGACAGTGTGGGTGTGAGTTCTGTCCAGCTGAAGTTATCAGTTCCCTGTTCATGTCATTTGGAAAGCACCACACCCTACTAAAGCTTCCAGCTAGCCCCACACCCTATTAACGCTTCCAGATTGCTGCTGGAAGCTGCCAAATGCAGCTTTGTGCTTCCCTGGTTTGTGATTTCTGCTCCTGTTTGGTACTTGTGTTTTCCTGTTTTGATCCCAGCTTTTTATTTGATGTTTTTTCTGCCTGACGATTTTGTACATTTTTCTGCCCTCTTGGTTTTGACCTGGCTACCTGACTAATCTTCTTGTCAGCTTGGGCCACCCAACAGCAGCTGAATCTGTGGCTCTTTCGCAGGGATCCCAATGTAAGCCCAGATCCATGTATAGGAGTTAAACTGTGAAGGCCAGAAAAACCCCAGTGCTCTGGGAAACAGAAGAGCTTGTGACAAGCCTGTTTGTGCTAGCCATTTTAGAGCTTCTAGGCAACCACTTACTGGGCCACCTTACACATGTCATCTATACTGTAGAACTGCTGCTGCTGGAGCTGCCATTGCTGGCCCTACATTTCCACGCATTCATAATAAAGGATATACATATAATCAGAATGTGTCATTGTAAGACAATCTCTTTCGATTTATAAATTAGGAGGGCACCATCCAAAGTTTGGGATCTACATGCAGCATGTCTCTAAAGAACCATGAAGAAAAAGAGAGAAGAGGACATGCATGACAGCAGTGATCACCACCAATAATCAAAGTTCAAATAATGTTTACAAAATTTCAAAAAATTTTATTCGACACATGGACATACCCACAGAACATCTAAAACACCATTAAAAAGGAATGAAGGACAACTTCCATTCCTGTTCAAACCCACTACTTCAGAAACCTTTCATGATAAAGACAAATCTTGGGTGCAAAACAATATACATGCATAGGATAACAAACAGGCTTGATGGTGACTCTGTGGTGGTCAATATTGCACTTGCCCAGGCATAAATTACCCCAGAAACAAAATTAGTGTGTAAATGATGCAACAGTTAAACACTATTTGGAGTATACACAAAACCATATATTTTGGAACAACCCCACAGCTGAGAGCATCAGTGTGCAGTAATAAATATCCCACCCAGGAGGCCCTGGCGGTCTTCAAACATACAATCAAACAATATAATAATAATAATAATAATAATAATAATAATGCTGCTGTTATGAACAAGCTGTGCTGGACACAGGTTGCTGTATAAACCCAATAAGTTCCAATCCAAGGAAATAGCCAGGCGATAATACCCAAACGCTGTGGAGGGATCTTAATGGCCCTCTGATCCACTACTACAATAGCCCCTCGCGATTAGAATACTTATTATAATTATGATATTGTACATTTAACAGTCACGCACAGGCTTTGTGGAGGCTCTGTGATGATCAATGTTACACAAGCCCTAAATATATGGTAAAGGGTAAACCATGCAGGGTATGATTCAACAAATAGCAGCTATTTTAAAGTGTACATTGGGTTATAATGCACGCATTCTTTAATTCCAGGATTTGCATATAGACAAGCTACTAAAAATATAGACATAAAGATGCAGTAATTGCTCATAACTACCAGTAACCCTAATGCTGCCAGATAGCACAATATAAGGGGATATCCCTATTTTGTATGAGTTAAGGTGAGAGCAGGGTGCTGCATTAGCCCAATACGAACCCAACCAGAAACATGCCCTGTGGGCAATGTCACATGCTGGAAAGCCTGTTGCACTGAAAGGTGTAGATGGGTCCTAAGACAATCTCTTTAACACACTAAAAAAAGATGTTACTGAATGAACATTGCAGCAGTATAAATGTATTTAATAACAATGATTAGGTACTCAATATAGGAAATTATGTTTAAAGTTAAATTTGCAAAGTGTGCTTATTAGCAATCTTTGAAAACCTAAAATCAGTTCAGAACACCTACTGAGATCCTCACTATGATTAATGAACTCTGCAGGCTACCATATGCAGCTTGCAATTAAGATGTTTCTTCAGTTTTTATCTTTCTAAGCAGTGCCTGGGTTTTTGTATCCTACTGTGTTTTTTCTATGATTTACAGTTCTAAATTGATATCCTAGTTTACTGCCGATATACAATTGACAATTTAACTTAAGATTTGAGTGGTGCCTTAGCATAGAAAATATTCTCTTCATTTATAGAAAAGAAAAATTGTCTTTTTTTGGTGAATATACATAAAAATATATAAAATAAATATGCAGTATGATTATCTCCATATAAAATGAAAGGGATGAACTAATGAAGAACAATGTCAAAAATACTTGCTGGGCATATGTTGTATCTTTTGTAATTTCTTTTAACAACTCTAGGCCAAGTTCACACGTTCAGTATTTGGTTAGTATTTTACCCCAGCATTTGCAAGCCAAAACCAAAAGTGGGTTAAAAATGCAGAAGTGGTAACGTGTTTCTATTATAATTTTCCTCTCTTCCACTCCTGACTTTGGCTTACAAATACAGATGTAAAATACTGACCAAATACTGAATATGTGAACATGGCCTTAGGGTTTGAAAACCACGAAGCAGCTAAATGAAATAACCAGTCCATTTTTTGGTGGCTTCTGCTTGGAGGCTACCAATTTCATGTATGAATTATTAAAAAAAAATACAGATTCTTCAGGAAAACTCATCTGATGTGTTTCTGAATCGTCTTCTGCTTCAAAAACCATGGCATCTAAAAGTTGCCATGTGCACGCACCCTAACACAGAAGTGTTCAATCATTGGGGTCCAGTTAGTCTTTGTTTCTAATTATTTTGAAAAACTTGAGACATTATCCAAATTTAGTAACAAATTGCAATACATTTCTCTCAGTTGAACCTTGACCAACAGTGTGATTTGTCCTAAAAGATATTTTAGACAGTTTTATGATTTATAACATTTTTGCACAAGTTTAATCCACCTGATAGAGAAGATTTCTAAGATTCTTAGCATTAGTCACATCTGGAAAAGGTATTCTCATTAATATTGTTATGAAGTTTGATATTGAAAAGAGTGTAGTTTAGTGCCACAATTAGTTTGGTAAGATAAAAACAGGGAACATTTTTGCTAAATGCACAGAATTCTGGCATATCTTTAAAAAATTATGTTACAAGCCTTGTACTTGATCATACACTGTCTAGAAAGGAAATGCACCTTAGGAGAAGAATTAACAAGAGTGTATGGCTTCAATTTAACAACATTAGAGAAAACTTTACCAAAATATTGGTGCAACATAAGCCAACCAAGATTTGAATAAAAAAAATGATCGTATTTTTTTTTTTTCTTGCAAAAAAAGCATGTATGTGGCTTTTTTGGTATTTTTTTCAGAAAAAAAAACTGAACAGCAGTTAGATGTTCGTTGATAGGTAAAATTGGATGCACTATAGGCTCTTTTTTTGTAATTTTTGTCCGACACTTGGACAGTTCTTTTATTACCCTGACATGTTGATCAAAACATTGCACGCACTGTCTATATCACTCCCAGCTTTAAGAATAGCACGAAAAACATTAAAGGGGTTGTCCACTACTAGAACAACCCCTTCTCATACCCCACGCTTGGCCCCGATAAAATTAAAAAGCTTATACTCACCTCCCGTGCCTCCACCGTTCCTGCAGTGTTGGCACTAGCTCTCCCCGGGGCTCTCATGTGGTGTTGTGATAAGTGATGCTGGGGCACGTTCAACTCTGGTTTCACTGTCCCCGCCTTCCTACGAATTGAACATGAAGAGGAAGTCAAAGAGCAGTTGCAGCCTGGACTTCCTCTTCATGTTCAATTGGACAGATTTGTTAACCCCTGGATATCATAGCAGTAAATTTAGATACACATACATTTCTTTCAGAAAATATACATTAGATCCAGGAAATATGTTCACCTGAGTGAGTTGTGTAGGTACAACTTCTGTGCACGCTCAGTAACAGTTGCTGCTGCCAATGGCCGGGAGATGAACTCCACCAGGATGCTTGAATGAAAAGGCAATTCACGGTTTGAGCTGCACTAATTAACACTAGAACTACTGGTGGAGTCATTTTGACTCCTTTCGTTTTTTATTTCTCTTCTGTGACTACATTTTTCAGAATTCCGGCTTGAAACTCGGTGACTTTTCCTCAAATATGATGTGAAAAAAGATTTTGTGAGAATAAGTAATTTTGGTGAAAAATTTGCGCGTTTTTTTCAAAATTTACCAAGAACTACTGAAGGGAGTCATTTTGACTCCCTACTATATTTTGAGGTCCTTTTGTCACTAAATGTTGCTATAAAGTTTTGTGCATAATTTTTTCACTCTGTCTTATTTACCCTGATGTTCATATAGATGTAGTTCAATTTACATGTCAACTTTTCACATTTTCCTTGTGTTTTACCTGCTTGTATTACTGTGTAATGTGTATTGACACATATAAAGAATTGTACGCTTGCAGAAGCATGCAGGAACAATAATTTACAGTTTACTCTATCTGATGAGGAGCTAGATGCATTCATTGCGATATTCTATGCTCGTGGAATATCTGGCACGAACCGTCACTCGATTAGCAGTATTTGGTGTAATGACTGGGGAATACCGTTTTGCAAAGCGACAATGTCTAGGGACCGCTTTGTTGAAATTATGAGGTTTCTCAGATTTGATAAGAAATCTACTCAATCGGAGAGACTGCAAACGGACAAGTTTGCTCTATTTTCTACTGTGTGGGACAGGTTTATTGAAAATTGTATTGCGTGTTACAAACCTGGCCCATACATAACGGTGGATGAGCAACTTTTCCCAAGCAAAACTAGGTGTCCATTCACGCAGTACATGCCTTCCAAACCAGATAAATATGGCCACAAATATTGGCTAGCTGTTGATAAGAGGAGCAAATATCTGGCAAATGGCTTCCCTTATCTAGGCAAAGATGACACACGCCGCGCTGAGGACCGTTTAGCTGACCATGTGGTAATGAAGTTATTGGACCCGTTTTTGAAAAAAGGTCGCAATGTTACAACCGATAATTATTTTACTTCAGTAAAATTAGCTAAACAGCTAAAAAGCAAAGGAACAACCATCGTGGGAACACTGAACAAGATAAGGCGAGAAGTGCCTAAAGAAATAAAATCCATGAAAGAGGAATTGTACAACACTAAAGTGTTTAGAAATGAAGACAATTTTACACTTACAGTATATCAAGGAAAGCCCAACAAAAATGTTGTCATTTTGAGTTCCGTCCATCCAGATGTTGTTGCGTCTGATTCCGCTAAAAAAACTCCAGAAACGGTAAAGTTTTACAATGAAACAAAATATGGAGTAGATGTAGTGGATCAGATGGCACGAAAATATACCACACGAACATGCACAAGGAGATGGCCTGTTCATGCATTTGAAAATGCCTTAGACTTTGCGGGTATAAATGCATGGATAATATTCAAGAAGATTACCCACCAAAAAATGTCACGCAAGGCATTTTTGCAAACGCTTGTGAGAGAGTTGAGTGGTCCTTATGTCACAGATAGGGAAAAGGGTTCCACGTCCCAAGTTTCTACATGCTCAGAAGTGATGGTTCAAACAAAATTTTGCCAGATCAAAGAAAAGTGCAAGAAAAATAGATCTGTCGGAAATTGTAAGACTTGTGGTAAGTCTTTGTGTGGGCAATGTACTGCCATAAATCAAAGGCAATGCCTAAAATGCGAAACACCAAATGTTTAGAAGGTGAATTCTGCGCCATATTTTCATTTTTATGCTCCTCCACCTACATTTTCTCTGCTTTTTGTTCTTCAGTTCTTGTTTATATGTGTGCACTTGAATAAAAAAAAATGTTTGAAAAACGTCTATTATAATTATTGTTATTTTCTGTAGAAAAATAAGAAAAGCAGAAAAAAAACAATCAAAAGCATTACTGTTGGATCTCACAATAATAATACATTACAAAAAATATAATTATTAATAAATAACCACAAATGAAACTCTAAAAATAAACGAAAACAAGCAAGGAGTCAAAATGACTCCTTTCAGTAGTTCTAGGCGGGGTCACGAGTCCAGTAGTCCTAGTGTTAAAATGAAGAACCTTGATCCAATATTCTAAAGTATTTTTTATTCCACAATGCGTTTCCATGCCGGACTCACGTGTTACAACCAACTGTACAGAATTGCTGGATTTGCTGTCTTTCTACAGTACTTTGCATGAAAAAGAGTATTTTAATGCATTGTATTGTGACAGTGCGGTGGCTCAGTTGTTATTACTGCAGCCTTGCAGCGCTGGGGTCCTTGGTTCAAATCCCACCAAGGTCAACATTTGCAGGGAATTTGTATGTTCACTCTGTGTCACACAAAATAGTTAATAAATAATATTTCCCACATGTCTTCTTTACATCAGCACAATTTTGGAACCTAACTTTCTTTTTGTTAGGAAGTTATAAGGGTTGAAAGTTGACCAGCGATTTCTCATTTTTCCAACAAAATTTACAAAACCATTTTTTTAGGCACCACATCACATTTAAAGTGACTTTGATGGGCATATATGACAGAAAATACCCAAAAGTGACACCATTCTAAAAACTTCACCCCTCAAGGTGCTCAAAACCACATTCAGGAAGTTTATTAACCCTTCTGGTGCTTAACAGGAATTTTTAGAACGTGGAAGAAAAAAATGAACATTTAACTTTGTTTCTCACAAAAATGTTATTTTAGACCTCAACTTTTTTAATTTTTCAAGGGTAACAGGATAAAATGGACCCCAAAATTTGTTGTGGAATTTCTCCCTTCAGAAGGGAAGGAGCACTGTGTGACTTTTTGAATGCAAAATTGGCTGGAATTGAGAGCGGACGCCATGTCGCTTTTGGAGACCCCCTGATGAGCCTAAATAGTGGAAACCCCCCACAAGTGACCCCATTTTGGAAACTAAACCCCTCATGGATTTATCAAGGGGTATAGTGAACATTTTAAACCCAGAGGTACGATACAGAAATTGATAAAATTAGGTCATCATATTAATTAAGTTGTCATTATTATTATTATTTATTATCATAGCGCCATTTATTCCATGGCGCTTTACATGTGAGAAAGGGGTATACATAGTCAAAACAATTACAATAATCTTGAACAAAATGTGAAGGGGACTGGTACAGGAGGCGCGAGGACCCTGCCCTCGAGGACTCACATTCTACAAGGGATGGGTGAGGGTAGGACAGGTTGTGCAGCGGTATGGCGGAGGGGTGGTTACTGCAGGTTGTAGGCTTGTCGGAAGAGGTGGGGTTTCAGGTTCCTTTTGAAGGTTTCCACGGTAGGAGAGAGTCTGATATGTTGGGGTAGAGAGATCCAGAGTAGAGAAATCTTGTATGCGATTGTGGGAAGAGGAGATAAGAGGGGAGTAGAGAATGAGATCTTGTGAGGATCAAAGGTTGCATGTGGGTATGTGTACCAGGAGACTAGGTCAGAGATATATGGAGGAGACAGGTTGTGAATGGCTTTGTATGCCATGATTAGGGTTTGGAACTGGAGTCTCTGGGTAATGGGGAGCCAGTGAAGAGTTTGATAGAGAGGAGAGATCGGGGAATAGCGGGGGAACAGGTGGATTAGTCGGGCAGCAGAGTTTAGGATAAATTGTAGGGATGCGAGAGTGTTGGAAGGGAGGTCACAGCACGGGAGGTTGCAGTAGTTGAGGTGGGAGGTGATAAGGGCATGCACTAGTGTTTTTGCAGATTCATGGTTAAGGAATGTGTGGATCCAGGAGATATTTTTAAGTTGGAGTCGGCAGGAAGTAGAAAGGGTTTGGATATGTGGTTTGAAGGAGAGGTCAGAGTATTGGGTTACCCCAAGGCAGCGAGCTTGCGGGACTGGGGAGCGTGGACAGCCATTGACGTTGATAGATAGGTCAGTTGGGGGGGTTGAGTGAGATGGCGGAAAGATGATGAATTCTGTTTTATCCATGTTAAGTTTTAGAAATCTAGCAGAAAAGAAGGATGAAATAGCGGACAGACATACAGACATAGTGGGATTTTGGTCAGTAGGGAGGAGATATTGGGTCCAGAGAGGTAGATATGTGGGTCATCGGCATAGAGGTGATACTGAAAGCCATGAGACTCTATGAGCTGTCCCAGGCCTAAAGTGTAGATGGAGAAGAGCAGGGGTCCTAGAACTGAACCTTGGGGAACACCGACAGATAGGGGGTGCGATGAGGAGGTGGTGTGTGAGTGGGAGACACTGATTGTCCGGTCTGGAGGTATGAGGGGATCCAGGATAGGGCCAAGTCTGTGATGCCGAGAGATGAGAGAGTCAGTAGTAAGAGAGAATGGTCCACTGTGTCGAAGGCAGATGACAGGTCCAGGAGAAGGAGGACAGAGTAGTGTCGCTTGGATTTGGCAGTTAGTAGGTCATTACTGACTTTAGTCAGTGCAGTTTCAGTAGAATGATGAGGTCGGAAACCAGATTGTAGGCAGTCAAAGTCTTGTAGTCATAGTTTTGAGCGCTTGCTACTTGAGTTTGCATCTCTAACCCTAGCACAACCCTAACTCTAACCCTAGCACAACCCTAACTCTAACCCTAGCACAACCCTAATCCTAACACAACCCTAACACAACCCTAACCCTAACTCAACCCTAGAACAACCCTAACCCTAGGCCAGCCCTAATCCTAGAGTTTATTTTTTACACTGTTACTCATGCGGTATAAGTAATTGATTAGATGACTTTATTCTTTGGGTCGATGCGATTACAGCGATGCCAGATTCATATCGGGTTTTTATGATTGATAGCTGTCACACACTAAAAGAAGCTTTTTTTTTTGCATTGCCATATTTTGAGATCTATAATTTTTCCATATTTCGGCCGACAGAGTCATGTAATGGCTTGTTTTTGGAGGGAAGAAACATTAACATTTTTATTGGTACCATTTTCAGGCATATGAAATTTTTTGATCGCTTTTTATTCCGATTTTGGGAGGCAGAATAAACAAAAACTAGCAATTCAGGAATTGCTTTGTTTTTTTTTTTATGCCATTCTGCATGTGGTAAAATTGATAAGGTAGCTTTATTCTTCAGGTCAGTACTAGTGATGAGCGAGCACTAAAATGCTCGGGTACTCGTTGATCGGGTCAAGCAAATTGGAATACTTGGGTGCTTGACCCGAGCAACGAGCCCAATGTAAGTCTATGGGAAAATCGAGCATTTTTCAGGCGGCTCCCCCCGGCGGTCTGCAGAGGGCCTAAAAATTGCCCAAATCGATGGGAACAGTGCTCAAATGACAAGGAAACAGCATGGGGAAGACCCCTGGAAGCATTTCTGACTCCCAGGTCACTGCTGTCAACAACGTTGTCACAGGAATTGCGCCACTTTTACAGACTCACAATAAAATATACAAAAAGAAAACCAAAATGCATTTTTCTGGGAAATACATTAAGGAACATCCTTTCCGGCGTAATGACTTGCATATAAGGCAAAATAAATAACAAAAACCAAAAATACTCCTCCACACCTTGGGCTATGTTCACACGTAGCGTTTTTAATGCATTGCTTTCAACAAAGACAAATGCATTCACTGGTAAATGTCATTTTAACATTTTACAACCTTATCTGGCCATGTGGTGCGTGACATCATCAGACACATGCATACAGTGCTTAAAAGACATGGGAACAGCATGGGGAAGACATATGGAAGCATTTCTGACTCCCAGGTCACTGCTTAAAAGTGTGCCCATCATAAGTGATCCTTGGCGCATGCGAAGATACCTCCCGCCATGCACCTATCATTGCAGACTTGCAACAATCACGATCTATGTCCTTGTCCAAGTGCAGCGTTTAGTTGTCCCTACCCCATTCCTTGGAATGCAACCGCAAGTATGCAGCCAGCCACCCACCCACCCACAGGCTGCAATACTATACTGCCAAATTTTTGACAGCTGCTTGCACTTGTAATGTGGCCTTTTAGGCTCATGAAGGCGGAAGCTTTTCATAACCTCATGCCGGTGGCGGCCTGGTGTCCATACTCGGTCTCCAGTTGCCACTGTTTCTCCCGGTGTTGTCTCCACCTTCCACAAGCACGGGTCCCATAACATTACCCGTGCCCTCCCCAGTGCACTTACCGGGAAGGACCGACTAACCACAAACACGTGGACAGGTGAATGTGGCCAATCCACAGCTTTTTTTGCTGAGAGTTGAATTTAGCTCGGTGAAAGGACTGGCATAGAGGGAAACCGTATCTACCCTGGGTGTCATTTCTCCCAGGAAGTCCTCTAATGCAGCTTGTTGCAGAAGCAATGGCAGCCCGTCCAGCATCAACTCACACTTTTCGGTGGTGCTTTGACACACAAACATCTTTCTTTGCGCATTTAATTTCATGAATACAGAGTTGGACAATGGCATGATCTGCAATGCGGTTTAAGAAATAACATGCATAAGCATGTCCGATCCACATTAAAAAAGCAGCCATAGAATGTCTGGGAACCTTCCCCCACACTTTTATTAGCCAGGTCTGCTTCTGCTTATGTTATGCTGCTATCATTCGATGGTGTTGAGAAGTCTGGCCCAATCCAGCCCTTGTTCATTTTTATAAGAGTCAGCTTGTCAGCATTTTCAGTTGACAGTTTGATGCGCTTATCAGTTATAATTCCACCAGTGGCACTAAAAACCCGCTCTGATAAAACGCTGGCGGCAAGGCAGGCCAGGACCTCCAAGGTATAGAGAGCCAGTTCATTCCACGTATTCAGCTTGGAAACCCAATAATTATTATGCACAGAGGAATCATAGAGGACGTTGGTGCGGTCGGCACGGTACTCCCTCAGCATCTTCCAAAACTTTGCACTCCTTGTGAGATTACCCCACGCCTCAGGGCTTGTGCGATTGGAGGGTCTGAGAAAAATCTCCCAGAACTTTGACAGTGTTCCTCTGCCTCTGCTGGATTGAAGTTGTGTCTCTCTCGCCTGTACTCCTTGATTGTCAAAAGAAGTGTGCCCTCTGCAGCCAGCGTTTTCAGATGGTAAGGAATTTTTTTAATAGTTACGCAACAAGTGCGTTCTGGTACAGCCCCATTTTTGTAGACCTGTCCACCTCAGGAATAAGAGATATAAAGTTCTCCTTGTAGCATGGGTCTAGAAGTGACAACAACCAGTAACGACTGTCACCCAAAATTTTGAGAATGCGAGGGTCATGGGAAAGGCAGCGTAACATAAACTCAGCCATGCGTGCCAGACTACTAACAGGCAAGACTTCCATGTCTTCACCAAGAGGATGACTGACCATGCTCTCCTCCTCCTCCTCCTCTCTGTCCTCTGGCCATCCACGCTGAACAGACGGTATGACAGCTGTGCAGGTAGTACCATCTATAGTGCATGAAACTAGCTCCTCTCCATCCTCCTACTCCTCTTCCTCATTGTCACCCAATCCATGTTGGGATGAGATGAGGCTTGGCTGTGTGTAATCACCCTGTATGGTTCCTTGCTCCATCTCATCGTGCTCCACCTGCAATGTATCCTCTTTGATTGTGAGCAGAGAGCGTTTCAGAAGACAGAGAAGAGGGATGGTGACGCTAAATATGGCGTCATCGCCGATCACCTTCTTGGTGGAGTCCTCAAAGTTTTGGAGGATGGTACATATGTCTGACATCCATGTCCACCCCTGAAGTCTTGTGTGAAGTCTGAACTGAATACCGACGGCCATGTTGATGCTGGTATTCAACAACTGCCCTCTTCTGCTCAAAAATCCTTCCCAACATCTGCAGTGTAGAGTTCCAACGCGTGGGGACATCACACAGCAGTCTGTGAGCCGGAGGCTGCAAACGCTGCTGAAACACGGCAAGGGAGGCGGAAGCTGTTGGTGACTTTCTAAAATGGGCACACAGGCGGTGTACTTTAACAAGCAGATCCGGCAGCTCCGGGTAGGATTTGAGAAACCACTGAACTACGAGGTTCAGCAAATGGGCCAGGCATGGTACGTGCGTGAGCTCGCCTTGCCTTAGAGCTGCCACCAGGTTCCGTCAATTGTCACAAACAACCATGCCTGGCTGTATGTTCAGCGGTGTGAGCCACAGATCTGCCTGCTCATTCAGAGCTGTCCACAACTCTTCACCATTGTATGGTTTGTCACCTAAGCATATTAGCTTCAGCACAGCCTGTTGCTGCTTGGCCGAGGCAGTGCTGCAGTGCGTCCAGCTTGTGACTGATGTGGTTATTTCGGAGATGGAGGCTGAAGAGGAGGAGGAGGCTGATGAGGATAAGGTGCAGGAGCTGTAGACCATGGG
Source organism: Phyllobates terribilis (assembly GCF_046119375.1). Classification (NCBI taxonomy): domain Eukaryota; kingdom Metazoa; phylum Chordata; class Amphibia; order Anura; family Dendrobatidae; genus Phyllobates; species Phyllobates terribilis. The sequence goes on from NW_027362769.1 coordinate 293,894,058, forward strand.
GTCAACCCTGATTGACCTAGGGCCCGCAATCCTTGGCGTCGGGAGGATGTGTTCCGTCCCAAGGTCCGACTTGGTCCCGGCTTCCACTATGTTAACTCAGTGTGCTGTCAGTGAGATGTACCGTCCCTGCCCACAAGCACTTGTCCACGTGTCCGTGTTTAGGTGAACTTTCCCTAACCACAAGCCTAAAAGGCGACAATTCGAGCGCAAGTAGTCGTGAAATGTGAGAATTTAATAGTGTGGCCTGTGGGGCATTGGCTGCATATTTGTGCTTGCATTCCAAGGACTGGGGTAAGGACAACTGAATGCTGCGCTGGGATAAGGACATGGACGTGCTTCCTGATGCTGCCACTTGAGAGTGCGCAACGACAGGTGCAATGCAGGAGGCATCTTGTCATGCACCATGGACAGGGGATTGGCTAGCATGCACAACAGCGGAAGAAGCAATGGTGCCACCCGCAGACACTGTTCCTGGACCCTGGGGTTCGGCCCAAAAAGTCAGGTGCTTTGCTGCCATGTGCCTGATCATGCTGGTGGTGGTCAGGCTGGTCGTTTTGCCACCCCTGCTGATGCTGGCCTGGCAGGAGGTGCAAATGGCCTTTTTGGGGTTATCTGCAGAGTCTTTAAAAAACAACCAGACTCGGGAAGACCTAACAGTTGTACTGGCGACTTCCTACGTGTTGGTGTTACGGTGAACGGTTGCCTGCCTTCTGTCTGCGGCCACCACACTGCTTCTTCCTGCCTGTTGGGGTGCTCTGCTGTCCTCGCTCTGCATGTCCTCCTGCCAGGTTGGGACAATTACTATATCATCCACCACCTCGTCTTCCACTTCTGCAACCTGGTCCTCCTCCTGACTTTCTGGCAATTGTGTCTCATCATCGACCACCTCCTGTGACACTTTCCCACAGTCGCCTTTGTGTGACCGTGGATACTCAAATATTTGGGCATCGCTACACATGATCTCCTCTTGCCCCACTTCAAGTGGACCGGGCGAGAGGCCCGAATCTATACATGGAAAAGTGAACAGCTCTCCAGAGTGTCCATGTGTGGGATCTGTTGTTTCCGGGCACTCAGCATGGTGGGAGGAAGGAGGATCAGGGTGAGGAATATGCGGTCCAGTCTCACGGCTACGGAGACTTGACCGTGTGGAAGACAGGGTGGGGGTGGTGGTGGTGGCTAAGTGACTGGAAGCATTATCTGCTATCCAACCAACAACCTTATGACACTGCTCTGGGTTCAATAGTGGTGTGCTGCAGTCCCCTAGGAATTGGGACAGGAAGGTCAGGCAAGAAGATGTGGGTGTTTGTTGTGGCACAATTTCAGCTGGCCCACGGCCTTGTCCTCGGCCTCTGCTTGCACCATCACTATCATGTCCAGTTCCATGTCCCTTGCCACGTGCCTTGCCCATTTTAAATGGAGGACAGTATCTTCCATGCTCAATACAAATGACTGAAATTGGAACAAACTTATTTGTGATCCGTGTGATGGAGAAAACAGAGTTTTAAATACCTGCCTTGTAGGTAACTAGTTTGAACAGCAAACCGGTGTGAATTGCTTCACTGACACACTAAAGGAAATTTTTAATGGAGGCCAGAAATGGCAGTATTTTTTGACAACGTATATGTGCTCCGTGTGACGGAGAAAACAGAGTTTTAAATACCTAGCCTGTAGGTAAGTAGTTTGAACAGCAAACTGGTGTGAATTGCTTCACTGACACACTAAAGGAAATTTTTAATGGAGGCCAGAAATGGCAGTATTTTCTGACAACATATATGTGATCCGTGTGATGGAGAAAACAGAGTTTTAAATACCTAGCCTGTAGGTAAGTAGTTTGAACAGCAAACTGGTGTGAATTGCTTCACTGACACACTAAAGGAAATTTTTAATGGAGGCCAGAAATGGCAGTATTTTCTGACAACGTATATGTGATCCGTGTGACGGAGAAAACAGAGTTTTAAATACCTAGCCTGTAGGTAAGTAGTTTGAACAGCAAACTGGTGTGAATTGCTTCACTGACACACTAAAGGAAATTTTTAATGGAGGCCAGAAATGGCAGTATTTTCTGACAACGTATATGTGATCCATGTGACGGAGAAAGCACAGTTTTAAATAACTGGCCTGCAGGTAAGTAGTTTGAACAGCACACTGCTGTGAATTGCTTCACTGACACACTGAAAGAAATTTTTAACGGAGGCCAGAAATGGAAGAATTTTCTGACAACGTATATGTGATCCGTTTGACGGAGAAAACACGGTTTTAAAAAGCTGGATTTCTAGCGCTGTAATATGAAAAGGACCTGGCTGTATTCTGCAGTGCCAACAAGCAAATGGCGCAGAAAAACAGTGTTCTCTGGATTGCTTTTTAAGCAAATAATGAGGATTAAGATCCAAAATAAAGTATTCCTGGCCCCTAAGACCTTGGTCTTTGTATAAAAATTTCTAACAGCAGCAGAAGGCAGAATTGTAATGGAGCCTCTTGTGCTATATGCACTGCAGTCTGCTATGTACCTTGACTGCCTGCCTATATACACTGCCTGCCTGATATCTCTGCAGATGGATTAGTTAGTCCTCAAAAGGACTGTTTGTTAAGATGGATATGTGTAATGTACAGTTTTTCTCCCTACGCTACCTAATACACAAGCAAATCTCTCCCTGACGCAGCAGCACCTCTCCCTACACTGTCTGATTCCGGATTGACTGTGACGAGCATAGCGGCGCCAGGTCTGATGTAGACCTGATGACACTGTGCGGCCAGCCAATCACTCTAATGCCATAACCAACATGTCTACGGCATTACAATGAGTGGCAGGCAATCCCTGCATGTTGATTGGCGCTCCAAAGAGCGCCAAACATGCAGGGATGGGACCCAAGCTCCTGCCGAGAAACCCCGGAAATACTCGGCGAGTAGTGAGATGCTTGGGCGAGCACCGAGCAGTAGTGAGCATGCTTGCTCATCACTAGTCAGTACGTCTACAGCGGTACCACATTTATACCTTTTTTTATGTTTTGGCGCTTCTACACAATAAAAACTATTTTATAGAAAAAAACAATTTTTTTTGCATCACTATTCTGAGATCTATAACTTTTTTATTTTTTGGTTGATGGAGCTGTATTGCAGCTTGTTTTTTGCGGGACAAGATGATATTTTCAGCAGTATCATTTTTATTTGCATTCGTCTTTTTGATCGCGTTTTATTCCATTCTTTGTTTGCCGGTATGATGATGAAGAATTTTTTGCTTCATTTTTTATTTTTATTTTTTACCGTATTCACTATAGGGGTTAACTAGTAAGACAGTTTTATGGGTCAGGTCATTCCGGGTGCGGCAATACCAAATATGTATACTTTTATTATTTTTTTTTCAGAATAATATTTATTTATGGGTACAGTATATTTTTATTTTTTTTAGATAATTTTTTTCATTTTTTTAAATATTTTAAAAAAAAATTCTTCACTTTCTGATACTTTTTTTTACTTTTACACTTAGTCCCACTATGGGACATTCATTTTTTGCAGGATGATCGCTTGCACAGCATATGGATAAAGTATCATCCCCTATGCTGTGCAGGCTGTCAGACCTGCACACACAAGCTAGGTAGATTGTGAACGGAGCACCATCTACCTACCTTGCTGATGCCTGGTGACCCGGATGTCATCATGACGACATCAGGTCACCTTAGCAACTATCCGAACGTGGCATACATAGTGCGGGACGCAGGATAGCAGGTAAGAGGCGCGCTCTTACCGGTGCCTGCACCGGAAATGCTGTGATCGACTTTGATCGCTGCATTTCGGGGTTATTGTGCTGGGAGCGGTGCGGGACCACTCCTGGCACATAGTACCAGGTGTCAGCTGTGACAATCAGCTGACACCCGGCAGCGATCGCGCCCGCACAACCCTTCTGCGGGCGTGATTGCAGGGCATATTAATACGTATCTGGCCGAAAAGGCCCAGGGCGCAGATAAGTGTTAATAAGCCCCACGTCAGAAAGGGTTAAGAAATGTGACTCATATTGCAATAAACAAGCCCTAATATGATTTAATCAGCAAAACAATAGAAAGAGAGAGAGAGCACTGATACTTTGTGGGGAACAAAAGAGACAATATTACCTTGAGGCAGGGGGAAGAGTACTCATTGCTTTACATGCACAGAAAGAGAACTATTGCTGCATAAAAAGTATGCATTAATACTGTATGACGCACACAGGAAGAACTTCTTACTGTGGGGAGAAATATTGGCAATATTACCGTATTTTGTTGGGGCAATAGCACAAAGGAGAACAACTGTCATTTTTTGGGGAGCGATTGGATTAATATTTCTACGTAGCAGCAAAAAGGAAATCCATAATACTGTGGAGCACAAAGGAGTCATCATATTACTCTTTGAGGTGGGCACTAATAATGTGCAGATCGATCTGCGGAGGATCAAGTTTGAATCAAGTTTCTGTAATTTGTGGTTCCACATAAGTTTGAACACTCAGTGACTTGATTTGTGAGGATCAGCAAAAAATAAATGTCCAGGGCTGATTCACACACTGCTGGAGACTCAAGCTCAGTCTTATTGGCTTCCGTATAATGCCTTGCCATATACAGATCACATGATCTAGCCCAGTCAATCAGGTGTTGAGAGAGATATCACAGCCAGAATAAAAGATAGGGGTCTTCCAAGAAACACCATTTATGCTTGTAGAGATAGAGCTCAATGAGATTGTGGTGTTCTATTTCAGTGGCAATGAAGCAGAATTAAAATGTGAGTGATAGTCCCGGTTTGTGAATACTAATTCAAAGATTCATGTGATACACAGTGCACTGCTGTAGCTTTGACTGTTAAGTGATTGATCTGTGATATATTACACGAACAGCAACTTAGTAGCTGCATTTTTTTTTATTTTTCACTCTGTGCAAGCGAGGAGAGTCAGTATTAGACCTATTATTGCTAATTATCTAACTGAAACAAAATTCTTAAGTCTACATTTGTGCGCCAATGAAAGTGTGACATGTCTTTTGAGATGCGCAAGCCAATTATTTTGTTTTTAAACATACATTTCCATAATCCTGAAACTTAAACACAGCTGCTTACCTACCAAAGAGTGTGCATTGGTTAAAATAATTTTTGCAACCCGCTTCTTTGCTCTAATATTTGACATGTACACAAGCCACCTTAATACAGGTGCCAGTTGCAGGTGTTAACTTCTGGTCCCAATCTATTTCTTAAAGATATGAGGCTGTGTTATTTTTTGACCTCCTATATTAAAGGTTTCTTTTTCATATTTGAATATTGATGCATATTTATTTCTGGTCGAAAACCTACTTGTAGCAATTTCATAGTCTATCATTTTTGGTTTCCGTAAAGCGATATTCTCAAGTGATTAAACCGCTTTAATTAGTTAGCATGATATGTTACATGATATATAGTATGAAATGATGGAACATCCTGAAAGATGGAGTCATTGCTGCGGTAAAGCTTCTGTCAAACAACAAAGCACTTGGAAGTAACAATATTCCAATAGAGCTAACAAAGAGCTTCTGAGGCAGCAGTGGATGTCCTCACACGCTTGTGTCAACAGATATGGACAACAGGTAAATGGCCTAAGGACTGGACAAAATCTGTGTTTATTCCTATTTTGAAGAAGGGAGATGCTGCCGATTGTGGAAACTATCCGATTGTTGCGCTCATACTTTCAGCCAGCAAAATATTACTGAAAATCCTACAAAGATGGTTACAGCATTGCTTTGACAAAGAGCTGCCAGAGGAACAAGCAGGATTCAGAAAAGGCAGAGGAATTATAGAAGGCAGGACGGTGGCTCAGTGGTTAGCACCACAGCCTTGCAACGCTGAAGTTCTGGGTTTAAATCCCTCCAAGGACAACATCTGCAAGGAGTTTGTATGTTCTCCCTGTGTTTGCTTGGGTTTCCTCCAGGTTCTTAGGTTTTCTCCCACACTACAAACACATACAGGTGAGGAATTAAGATTGTGAGCCCCATTGGGGACAGTGCTGATAATGTCTGTAAAACACCGTGGAATTAATGACTGTATACAAGTGAATAAAATAAATAAATAATAATAAATAAGACATGTGATTGTTAATATTAGATGGATAATGGAAAAGGCCAAAGAATACAACAAGGAGATCTATTTTTGCTTCATTGACTATAGCAACTGTAACATCGACTGTGTTGATCACCAGAAACTTTGGAATATCATGAAGGATATGGATGAGCCAAAACTATCTGATCAGCCTTATTAGGCACCTTTACATTGACCAAGAAGTAACAGTCCAAACGGAACATGGCGACACAACATGGTTCATAGTATAGAGCGGCGTCAGACAAGGCTACATTCTGTCATCAATTTTCTTCAATTTACAGTGACGAGAAAAAGAGTGACAACGTTTTGAACTTTTGACTTCCAGGCTCCATATCTCACCATCCACTATTGCTTTGAAAGTGAGACTACCATCATTTGATAGACAATCATCTTGGCTATCTCATACATAAATTTGACTTGCAACTATTTTGCATATGATTAGTTATGCAGATTCTTGTTATGTCACTGCATTGTTACTGTTGTACTCCTAAAATGTATTTAAAATCTGAATTTTTATTATTTTGTTAGCATTTTGTAAATCCATCTTTGGCTTTCAAGACTGCCTGAATACTTCTGGGCATGCTCTCTATCAGACTGAAGATATCTCAGCCGAAATCTGATCCCAGGTCTCTTCTACATGTTTCTGAAGTTGGGGCATGCTGGTCTTCTCACTCGTGGGTAGAGTTGAAGAAAATGCTGTATACATACCCAAGTGTTTCAATGGGTTGAGGTCTGGGGACTGTGGGTGCCAATCCAGCACCTCAATTTCATTGTCATTGAACCATTTCTTCGCCAATCTCAATGTATGCCTGGTGTCATTGTTCTGCTGGAGCACTATGTCGTCCTTTTCATATCCATAGTACTCAAGTGTACAAAGTAGCTTATCTTGTAGGATATTCACATATAGCTCAGCATTGAGACCATCTTTGATCCTGGTCAGATATCCAATGCCTTTGGCTGTGAAAAAAACTTATATCATCAGGTTTCCTCCAGCAAACTTGACAGTTCCTTCAATTTTTCGATCCGTTAGCCCCATTTTCCCTTGTTACTTCCAGACCCATTTCCACACATCCGAGCTTAGTCTATTGACTTTCCTTTCATAATCACTAGTGTTGAGAAAGCATGCTCGACACTGCACGGTACTCGCCGGAGCATCTCACTACTTGGAGACGCAACTCCAATCCAGCAGAGGCAGGGGAACACTGTGAATGTTCTGGGACAGTTATCTGAGACCCACCCAGCTTACAGGCCCTGAGGCGCGGGGTACTCTCACAAGGAGTGGAAAGTTTCAAAAGATGGTGAAGGAGTACCGTACCTTGCCGACCGTACCAGCGTCCTCCGTGATTCCTCTGTGCCTTTTAATTATTGGGTATCCAAGATGGACACTTGGAATGAACTCGCTCTGTATGCCTTGGAGGTCCTGGCCTGCCCTGCCGCAAGCGTGTTATCGGAGCGTGTTTTTAGTGCTGCTGGGGGAATTATAACTGATAAGCGCACTCGACTGTCAACTGACAATGCTGACAAACTGACCCTTATCAAAATGAACAAGGGCTGGATTGGGCCAGACTTCTCATCACCACCAAATGACAGCAGAGTAACAAAGTCAAATCCACTGTGTTATTTTGGGAGGTGTATTCCCATGCACCGTTTCACACCCACACATGGGAATACGCTTCCTCATTTCGGCTGTTTTTTGTTCTTCTCCTTATCCTCAGCCTCCACCACCACTATACCACCGGGGTGACCATGGTCCGTGTTGCCAGCATTCCAAGTTCCTCCATCCTAATTTTTGGCAGCTTTTGCTTGGAAGGCATAGGCAAAGACTATGGGAGACCCACTCCCCAATAAGGGAATAATGTTTTTAATATGCTGTACTGCATGGCTCTTGTAAGGGGCATTGCAAGTTCCTCCGTCCTAATTTTAGGCAGCTTTTGCTTGGAAGGCATAGGCAAAGACTATGGGAGACCTACTCCCCAATAATGGGAATAATGTTTTTAATATGCTGTACTGCATGGCTCTTGTAAGGTGCATTGCAAATTACTCCGTCCTAATTTTTGGCAGCTTTTGCTTGGAAGGCATAGGCAAAGACTATGGGAGACCCACTCCCCAATAATGGGAATAATGTTTTTAATATGCTGTACTGCATGGCTCTTGTAAGATGCATTGCAATTTCCTCTGGCCTAATTTTTGGCAGCTTTTGCTTGGAAGGTATATGTAAAGACTATGGGAACCCCACTCCCCAATAATGGGAATAATGTTTTTAATATGCTGTACTGCATGGCTCTTGTAAGGGGCATTGCAAGTTCCTCCGTCCTAATTTTTGGAAGCTTTTGCTTGGAAGGCATAGGCAAAGACTATGGGAGACCCACTCCCCAATAATGGGAATAATGTTATTAATATGCTGTACTGCATGGCTCTTGTAAGGGGAATTAAAATCATTTTGTTAAGCTACTGTGACTTCCACGTCTCTTCCAAGTGTCATTGATATTGTCTTTTTATTCCACTGGGACCTCCACGTCTCTTCCAAGGGGCATTGATATTGTCTTTTTATTCCACTGTGACCTCCACGTCTCTTCCAAGGGGCATTAAAACCGACTTGTTAAGCTACTGTGACCACCACGTCTCTTCCAAGGGGCATTAAAACCATCTTGTTAAACCACTCTGAACTCCACCACTCTTCCAAGGGGCATTGATATTGTCTTTTTATTCCACTGGGACCTCCACGTCTTTTCCAAGGGGCATTAAAACTGTCTTGTTATACCACTCTGAACTCCACGTCTCTTCAAAAGGGCATTAAAATCGTCTTCTTAAGCTACTGTGACCTCCACGTCTCTTCCAAGGGTCATTGATATTGTCTTTTTATTCCACTGAGACCTCCACGTCTCTTCCAAGGGGCATTAAAACAGTCTTGTTAAACCACTCTGAACTCCACATCTCTTCCAAGGGGCATTAAAACCGTCTTGTTAAACCACTCTAAACTCCACGTCTCTTCCAAGGGGCATTAAAATTGTCTTGTTAAGCAACTGTGATCTCCATGTCTCTTCCAAGGGTCATTGATATTGTCTTTTTATTCCACTGGGACTTCCACCACTCTTCCAAGGGGCATTGATATTGTCTTTTTATTCCATTGTGAACTCCACCACTCTTCCAAGGGGCATTGATATTGTATTTTTATTCCACTGCAACCTCCACCACTCTTCCAAGGGGCATTGATATAGTCTTTTTATTCCACTGGGACCTCCACGTCTCTTCCAAGGGGCATTAAAACAGTTTTCTTAAACCACTCTCAATTCCACGTCTCTTCTAAGGGGCATTAAAAACGCCTTGTTAAACCACTCTGAACTCCACAGCTCTTCCAAGGGGCATTGAAATGTTGTTTTTAATTACATCTAACCTCCAACGTGCATTGCATTTCCTCCTAATTTTAGTCAGCTTTTGCTTTTCAATACATAGTCGAACACTAAGTGAGACCCACTCCCCAATAATGGGTAGAAGGTTTTCAGTACGCTGTAATCCACGTCTGTTTGAAGGGGCATTGCAGTTCCTCATAATTTTGGAAAGCCTTCCATTCACTGCTTAGGCCCACAGTGTACAGGAGACCCAGTTGCTATAAATGGAAAAAACGGTTTAGTTAAGGCCCTCTGACCTCCATGTCACTTCCAAGGGGCATTGGAGTGCCTTGAAATTTTTGGCAGGCATTGCACTCACTGTATGCCCTATATCTGTGTAGCCGAACCGCTCCTTTTGGTACAGAAACATATCCTACAAGACATGTGTGGTTGACTGGCCTGATATTGATGTGAATGGTCCCTGTTCCTCCTGCTCTTTCTCCTTTGACACCACCTCATCCATCATTCATCACCTGAAGCTTTGTTTTAACGGGAGTCATAGAACTGGGATAGTAGCAGGAAAACATCCAGCAATCCTCGGAGGAGGTAGGATATGCGCCAAATCGCTGACCACCTCAGGCCTAGCTGCTACTACATACATTCACTTGCATTCCAAGGAACAGAAAGCTAAGGAGATGGATGGCCTCATGATCATGAATAATTTACTCGTTGTGTAGGAGGCCGACCACTGCTGCAGTCTACCTTCTGAACTTTGTGTTGAAGCCTGATTGACCCAGGACCCGCAATTCTCTATGTCTGGAGGACGTGTTGCATCCCACTGTCCAACTGTGTCCCGGCTTCCACAATATTATCCCAGTGTGAAGGCGTCAGTGAGATGGACCATCCCTGGCCACATTCACTTATTCACGTGTTTGTGGTTAGGCTGTCGTTACCACTAAATGCACTGGGGAGGGCACAGGTAATGTTTTGTTATGCGCGCTTGTGTATAAGGCGCACCGGGAAAAATATGGGCGGCTGGGGACAGTTTATGGACACCCGGCAACCCCCAGGTGGCTGGGGACCGTGTGTGGGCACCCGGCTGCGACTCGGCTGGGGACCGAGTATGGACACCCGGCCGCCCCCTGGCAGCTGGGGACCAAGCGTGGACACCCGGCCACCCGGCGGCTGGGTACTGAGTATGGATACCAGGCTGCCGACGCAACCATGACGTGGTGGCCAGATTCCACCTCCACATGCCTAAAAGGCCCAATTTCAAGTGCAAGCAAGCAGCATGGTATTGCAGCCTGGGGGTGGGTGGGTGGCAGGCTGCATACTTGCGCTTGCACTGCAAGGAATGGGGAGGTACAATTGAACACTGCCCTGGGACAAGGACTTGCACGGGGATAGTTGCAAGTCTGCATCTTCTGATGCGGCAATTATCACTTCTGATGGGCTCACTTTGACACCCAGGTTACTGCCTAAGAGATGCTTCCAGGGGTCTTCCCCATGCTGTTCCCATGTCTTTTCAGCACTGTATGCATGTGTCACACAACACATGGCCACATAAGGTTGTAAAATGTTAAAATGACATTTCCCGGTGAATGCATTTGTCACGGTTGAAAGCAATACAAAAGTGCAAAAACGCATAAAAAATGCTACTTGTGAACATAGCCCAAGGTGTGGAGGAGTATTTTTGTTTTTGGTTATTTATTTTACCTTATACACAAGTTTTTACCCTGGAAAGGATGTTCCTTAACATATTTGACATGAAAACAGTTTCAGTTTAGTTTTTGAACGTTTTTTTGTGAGCCCTTAAAAGTGGCTTAATACCTCTGACCACGTTGTTGACAGCAGTGACCTGGAGGTCAGAAATGCTTCCTGTGATGATCCCCATGCTGTCCTTATTAGTGTTGAGCCACCCCCGTAGTGTTCGAGTTCGGTTCGGTTCGTCGAACACCCGTGTGTTCGCCAAATTGTTCGTCGAACTGTTCGTCGAACACCTTCGAACACCGTTAAAACCAATCGCAGGCAAACAAAAACACATAGAAACACATAGAAAACACCTTTAAAGGTGTCCAAAAGCTGACAAACTGCTCAGAAGACACAACTAACACATGGAAAAGTGACAAGTACATATAGTCAAGCGAAAAGAAAAGAGGTGGAGGAGTAAAAGGAGGGGGAGACACAGATATAGGCATGTCATGCCCTTCTAAAATCCAAAAAGTGAGAAGCCGACACGTTCAGTCCGCTCCTGCCCGTGCCACCTCCGTGTCGCCGGGTTTGTGCCAGAGCCGCGGTGAACCCTGACGGCCAGCCCCTCTCTCCCAATACTGGTGCCTGTCCGCTGGTGGGTTGAGCGAGCCCCCCTGTGGTGGAGGCAGCTCTAAGCTATTTAATTTAAATTGTCTCTCTAATTTGAATGAATACACTTTAAATCCATTTACAAGGATCTATTGGAGGGCAAGTCTCATGCCAGCAGACGCGTAATTCCAGCTCCAGTAGCGTCCACTGAAGCTGCTGCAGTTAAAAAGCTTTTATAAGGATCGAGCTCGGCTGTCCACCACAAGGCATCCTACTGCCAGTCCCAGCCCCTATGCCTTGGGGTGCCTCCTGATGCTCTTCACTGAGTATCCCGTGGTCCCGAAGCATTTCCTTTGAAAAAATTAAGTGTCCAAACTACAGGTGGTGTAGCTTGCTTAACAGCCGGGATAATCCGCTGACTAGCAGACACTGCTACTAGGCACAAAGTATTTCCTGGGCTAGATGCAGTTAAAAATTTGTAATTAGATACTCTCGTTGGATGCTGAGAAAGCATTCCATTCCATAGAGTCTCCTGGCATTCTCTTAAAAAGCTTGGGGTAGGGGTCTAGGGGACCCTTTTATAGCGAAAATCACGGCCCTGTATCACAATACGTCACCTAGGCTGAAGATAAATGGAACTGTAGCACCCTGAGGGCTCGGTTGCTACAGAAGTATTGCACCTCACCCAGAGGTGTGATATCTCACTCTCAGGTAAGGATGGAGTGTGGATCAGGACCCGACACCTGCATGCATTACACCACATTGCCGTGGGGCAGGACGACCAATATGCATCTGAGATGGGCACGACAGTCCCTGTCCTTGGCTGGAGTGGGGGGAGGGAACACTGAGGAAGGGGAACCCTGTAGTGCAGGAGCAGGGAGGAAGCAGTTCCTGGGTGCATTGAGAAGGGAGTATAAAAGGTGGGCACCATCTTATTTCAGTGCAGAGAAGTCTGAGCAGAAGTGGCAGGGAGCAGGAGCTCTGCATGAGCTCTGCTCCGGAGGCGGGCCTAGTAACAGAGGCCCAGGCCTGGAAGAGGGAGAAGGAAGGAAGATTAGCGGAGAAGGCTCCAGGAACGAGGAATGAAGGGATCCCAGGGGTGCGGACGGGCGAGTCGCCACCGCACGCCCGAATCCACCTGCATGGAGGGGTCAGGCCAAAGGGGGAGACCGGTCCCCGAAACTAGTGGAGGCAGGAAACGACCCTCAGCTAGAAACCGGAGGCTGTGACATTTTATGTGGCGCAGCCCCTCGCTACACCCACTAGGAAGGCACCACATAGGGTCAGGGAAACTGGCGCCAAGTTTACCAAGAGGAGGCCCGAGGCAGCCGGACAGAAGGGTTGGTAAGAAAGGCCAGACAAAGGACACACAAAGGGGGTCCTGTGAAGCGCTCCAAAGTTATCTGGGAGTTGTCTGAGCCCCTCACCTGGTGAGCACAGTACGACGTGGGCAGCCGTTACCTGCAGACGTGGTCTGGATAATAAGAACTGTGAGTAAAGGCCCTGGACTGCATCACTGACTCCGTGTCGTTACTGCTGCTGCCCTGCACCATCACCCCCATCCTCCGCATACACTGCCCTGAGGCTATACTCCTCCCGTGGGGAGTTATGCTACGCTCTGCTGCACCCACAACACCAGCCTCAGCTGTCTGCCCTGCAGCGGCGGTTCACTCTGACCGCAATCCACGGGTGGCGTAGTCGGACATTTAAACATCAAAACCACATAAATAGTTCCGCCACTGGTTTGACCACCCTGAGCCACAGAACCGGGTCGCCGCCACGAAGACTACAACCACCAGCATCCACCAAAAAGGGTCCGGCTCCGGGTGTCCCAAGGCCCAGGGGGTGCATCAGAACATTTTCATCACCTTTCACAATCACCAATGGGACAAGGCAGGGATGTCCTCTGTCCCCTCTCTTATACATCCTAGTGACGGAGCACCTGCTCTCATCAATTCGCCATAACCCCAATATTAGGTGGATTGAGGTGGGAGGCACCGAGTACAAGTGCTCTCTATTTGCTGATGATGTCCTAGTATATATCACTCAATCACATATATCCATCCATGCTGTTATGGCTGAAATAGATCACTTTGTTACATGGTCAAATTTTAAAATCAATGCAGCGAAGTCTGAGGCCCTCGATGTCTCCCTCCCCAAATCCATATAGGATTCCATCCAGTCCAACTTTCCCTTTGCCTGGCCCTCACAGGGTATCAAATACTTAGGAATTCCTATTCATAGAGACCTCTCCCATCTATGTTATCTTAATTTTGGGCCCTTTATTGAACAACTCCATACAGACCACGGTTGGCAAGTTAGAACTGTAAGATTCACTACGTGAACCACTGGTGTTTTGTGGAAAAGCACATGTACACTGTGTTCCAAATTATTATGCAAAAAGTGTTTAGGAGTGATAAGGGAAGAATTTGTTTGTTTGTCAGTTAAACTCATTGATGGTGATGTGTGTCAGGGCTCTTTATATCACTGTAAGCAATTGCAGACACCTGTGCTAATTAGTTTGGCAGGTGTGTCCAATGAAAGGCAAGACTACTTAAGAAGGCTGTCTCACATTAAGCAGCCTATATTTTCTGCCAAAATGGGAAAGAAAAAGGATGTGTCGGCTGCTGAGAAGCAACAAATTGTGGAGTGTTTAGGTCAAGGCATGACTACAATCAACATTGTGCGATGATCAGGATGAAGTGTCTTGGCAATCAAGAAGTATGTAGCTGATTCACAGTACACACGTGTGCGTGCTGATAAGGGCAAATTGAGGACTCTTTCCTACAGGCAATTACGTGAGGTTAAAAGAGCAGCGGCAAAAAAGCCTTGTCATAGCAGCAGACAAGTTTTTGAAGCTGCTGGTGCCTCCAACGTCCCCCGAACAACAAGATGCAGGGTCCTTCAGAGGTTTGCAGCTGTGCATACGCCATCCTGTCGACCTCCTCTATCCACTTCACACAAGCAGAAACGGCTCCAGTGGGCCAAACATTACATGAAGACTGATTTCAAAACTGTTTTGTTCACGGATGAGTGCCGTGCAGCGCTCGATGGTCCAGATGGATGGAGTGGAGGATGGCTGGTTGATGGACACCCCACGCAAACACGGCTACAGCGCCATCAAGGAGGAGGTGGAGTAATGTTTTGGGCTGGAATCATGGGGAGAGAGATTGTCGGCCCCTTTAGGATCCCTGAAGGCGCTAAAGATGAACTCCATAATGTATGTGGATTTTCTCAAACAGCACTTCCTGCCATGGTTCAAGAAGAAGAACCGTGTATTTCACAGCAAGATCATTTTTTTGCATGATAATGCACCATCTCATGCTGCACATAAAACATCTGCATCTCTGGCTGATATGGGCATAAAAGGGGACAAACTTAAGGTGTGACGCCCATGCTCCCCTGACCTCTACCCCATTCAGAACCTCTGGAGCATCATCAAAAGGAGTGTCTATGATGGCGGGAGGCAGTTCACATCTAAGCAACAGCTCTGGGAGGGTATTCTGTCCTCATGCAAAACAATTGAAGCAGAAACCATCCAAAACCTGACAAATTCAATGGATGAGAGAGTTCAGAAGCTCCTTTCGAACAAGGGGTCCTATGTGAAAATGTAACATCACCTAGAATAAAGTTTTGAGTTGAAAACTGTTTGATTTCAGTTTCTAATAACCTGCTAATGCTTATAATTTCAAAAATGACCATTTTTTTGATCTTTATTAAAATGAAAAGGTTGATCGAAAAGTTTGGGGGATCTAATAGTGTGGCAACCCAGTAGTCATGATTACTTCGAATTCTGACAATATGAGGGTCATGTTGCAGGTAGTGCAGCGAGAAGTCACTTATGTGTCTTGCGCATCTCGGAGCCCCAAAATTATTTTCCGGGCTAGATGCAGCTAAAAATTATTATTAATTTTAAATCTGGTGGAGCTTAGTATAGATGGCCCAATAGGATCACTGCTGCACACTGCTACAAAGCCCAAATTATTTTCCAGTCAAGATACAGATAAACATGATTAGTAATTTTAAATCTGGTGAAGCTTATTATAGATGGCCTAATAGAATCAGTGCTGCACACTGCTACAAAGCCCAAATTATTTTCCAGCCAAGATACAGATAAACATGATTAGTAATTTGAAAGCTTAAAACGGTTGGTAGGGTGATTTTAACCAATCATCAAGCTTTTACTCTCCCCAGGATGACACAGGGGTAGAAAAGTCGTTTCGGATCCATGATTTGTTCATCTTTATGAACGTGAGTCTGTCTACATTATCAGTGGAGAGCCGCGTGCGCTTATCTGTCAGCACACCACCAGCAGCGCTGAACACACGTTCAGACAGAACGCTGGCTGCGGGTCATGACAAGATCTCCAAGGCGTAAGTGGCTAGCTCCGGCCATTTATCCAGATTGGAAGCCCAAAAAGAGCAAGGGTCCAGTGACACAGTCATGGCTTCAATGTTTACTTGGAGATACTCCTGTACCATCGTCTCTAGGCGTTGACTATGTGTCAGACTTCTTGTCTCCTGTGGCCTTGCAAAGGATGGGCTAAAAAAATGGTGAAATGATTCCACAAAATTGATGTTACCAGCAGATACTTTGGTTCTGTTACGGTTTGAGAGCTGAACACTTGACGGTCCCACGGTTGGCAAGTTGGAACTGTGAGATTCACTACGTGCACCACTGGTGTTTTGTGGAAAAGCACATGTAAGATTCTGCAACAGTCTCTGCTGATACTCCTGCATGCGTGCATCCCTTTCTATGGCAGGAATAATTTCTGCAAATATACTTTTGTACCGGGGATCTAACAGTGTGGCAACCCAGTAGTCAGGATTATTTCTAATTCTCACAATTCGAGGGTCATGTTGCAGGTAGTGCAGCAAGAAGGCACTCATGTGTGTTGCGCATCCAGGAGCACCAAGTCCCTGTTGTTTTGGTGGCAAGGTAACAATCATGCTTCCTTACTCTGTCCTCTCCCCCCAACCTCGCACAACAGAAATGTGATCAAGGTCTCCCTCATCTGATGAGTCTTCCATCAGTTCGTCCTCCACTTCTTCCTGGGCTCCTGCACCTTCCTCACTAGTTTGGCTGCTACCATGCGCCCTGGTAAAACCATCTCCCCCACCCTCACATGCCTGCCGCCTTGGTGCTGCCGACCGTCTGGACCTTGCAGATGTTAGCCCTTCCGCATACAACTCCTCCTCCTCTACTTCCTCCACCTCCTCTTGTGCCACCACCTGACTCCGAATTCTGTTTAACATGTGCTCCAGCATGTAAATCACCGGAATAGTCATGCTGATAATGGCATCGTCAGCACTAAACATCTTCGTCGCCATTTCAAAACTGTGCAGAAGGGTGCATAGGTCCCTGATCTGAGACCACTCCTCCAGCGTGATTTGCCCCACCTCTGGATCTCGTTGGCCCAGGCTATACGTCAGAACGTATTGCACCAGGGCTTGTCGGTGCTGCCACAGTCGCTGCAACATGTGCAGAGTTGAATTCCACCGGGTAGGCACATCGCATTTTAGCCGGTGAAGTGGCAGGCCCAACGACTTCTGTAGAGATGTAAGTCGCTGAGCTGCGGGATGCGAACGGCGGAAGTGAGCACACAGCAACCGTGCCCTCTGCAGAAGGCCATCTAGTCTGGGATAGTGGGCTAAAAATTGCTGGACAACCAGGTTCAACACGTGAGCCATACAAGGCACGTGTGTGACATTGCCCCGGCGAAGGGCCGCACCCAGGTTTGCAGCATTGTCGCACACGGCCTTCCCTGGTTTCAGGTCCAGTGGAGACAACCATTCATGAAATTGGTTCTCCAGAGCTGACCACAACTCCTCAGCTGTGTGACTCACATTTCCCAGACATTTCAAAGTAAAAACCGCCTGATGACGTTGAGCCCTACTGCCAGCATAGTAAGGAGGTGTGCAGGATCCCTTCTGCGCAGTTAGAAAGCTTGTGGCATGACCAGACAGGCTTTGGGTGCAGGTGGAAGACCGAGAGGAGGTTGAGGAGGCAGAAGCAGTGGAGGAACTTTGACATAAAGAGGATTGACGCACAACTCGAGGGGACGGCAAGACTTGGACAGCAGCCCCTTGTCCTGCTGTCACCATAGTTACCGAGTTCCCAGTCAGCGACATGTAACGCCCCTGTCCATGCCTACTCGTCCAAGTGTCTGTGGTGAAATGCACCCTGTCACACACAGAGTTTCTCAAAGAAGCGGTGATGTTGTGTGCGACATGCTGGTGGAGCGCAGGCACACCTTTCTTTGAGAAGTAGTGCCGACTGGGCATCTGGTACTGGGGCACTGCGACGGACATAAGGTCTCGAAAATCCTCTGTGTCCACCAGGCGGAAAGGCAGCATTTCTGTAGCCAAGAGCTTGCAGATGGTGAAATTCAACCTCTTAGCTTTCTCATGGCTAGGAGGAAATGGTCTTTTACTTGTCCACATCTGAGGGACCGAGGGCTGGCTATTGTGCTTAGACGGGGTTGATAAGGGTGTCCCCGGCAAACTGCCGGTCTGTGAGGAAGATGCAGGCGGACATGTTAGGTTGCCTTGATCCAAAGGTGGTGCTATCGATGTCGGACAGCGCTCAACACCAGCTGGTGTTACCACCTCCAAAGAAAATGATGGCCTGCCAATCACGCTGGCTGTTGCGGGTAAAGAGGTGGCAGGTCTGCGCCCCAAAACAGGTGTGACTGCTGTCCTCCCAGTCACAGAGGATGAAGAGGCCGCGGATGCACAAGATATGGCAGACGGTGGTTGGCCCGGCCGGCTAGGCCGCATTGTAGCACACTGAGCTTCCCACTGCAACTTATGCTTCATGTCCATGTGCCGGTTCATGCATGAAGTACTCAAACTATGTATTTTTTGGCCTCTACTTAGCTTTTGCTGACAAATGTTACAGATAACACGAGTTGGGTCATCTTTATCGATCTGAAAAAATGCCCAGGCTATGCAAGGCTTAGCACCCATGCGACCTGAAGAGCCACCACGACTTGTGGTGAGAGGCAGAGTTGTGTTTGAGGATGCAGTTGTTGACGTGCTTCCAGTACTACGTCTCTGTCCAGGAAGGCGCAACCTGACCTCGTCGTCACTATCATCTTCCTCCACCTCCTCTGCTGACCTCATCTCTTGGCTGACTGTGGGTTGACAGTAAGTGGGATCTCCAACCTCATCATCATCACCCTGTGCGTTATCACACCCGTCGTCCTCAGAGCCAACCTGTTCCTGCCCTGACAAAAAACTAAAGTTGTCGCTCCAATCAGGTATTTGAGTCTCATCATCGTCTTCCTCATTGTCTCCACCAACAGGAGTTACAGTTTGGGAATGAGGGTCTACATTATGGTCAGAACCTTCTGCGTCTGGTCCTGGATCCGACTCATAAAGATTCTGGGCATCAGTGCAGATCATTTCCTCGTCTGGATTCACAGAAGCGCTGGAGTCGACCTCTGATTCCCAGGCTATAGTATGAGTAAACAGCTCTGCAGACTCAACCATCTGTTCTACCTCATACTCAGACAGGCAGCTGGAGATTTGGGAGCTGTGAGGAAGCAAGTGCGATTGGGGTGACACCTTTGAGGACTGGAGTATTTGTGATGTTGAAGTTGATGTGGAGGAGAGCCCACTTAAAGGAGCACTTGATATCCGTCGAAGCACCTGCTGTTTTTGTGCCTCATCTGGAATTTGTAGCGATTGGCGTGGCCGTAAGAAAGGGATCTTATCACATTGTCCGCTAAAAGAAGTAGACATTTTAGTTTGGCTGGAAGATGGTCTTTCTTCTCCAGATGTTACTGTTGCTTTAACACCTACCCCACGGACACAACCTTTTTTCCCCTTCCCAACACGCCTATTCCCCTTTCCACCAGCAGCAGGCCTTTTTCCACTCATTTTGGTGGTTAACTAATTCACAACTCTGGAGTTGTTTGCACAAAAAAACAATGGATGGGTACCGAGCAGAGCAGATGCAGATGCAGATGCAGAAAAAATATATATTCAGTTTGCAACCTGATGGAGGTCAGTATAGATGGACTAATAGAGAAAGTCCCACGCACTGCTAGAAGGCCAAATATTTTTTCAGAGCTAGATGCAGACAAAAAATTATTTTTAATTTGCAACCTGATGGAGGTCAGTATAGATGGACTAATAGAGAAAGTCCCACACACTGCTAGAAGGCCAAATATTTTTTCAGAGCTAGATGCAGAAAAAAATTATATTCAGTTTGCAACCTGATGGAGGTCAGTATAGATGGACTAATAGAACAAGTCCCACACACAGCTAGAAGGCCAAATATTTTTTCAGAGCTAGATGCAGATAAAAATTATTTTTAATTTGCAACCTGATGGAGGTTGTAACGGGTCTGGGAGGCGGAACCTCTGAGCTACTATACAAGGGGGCGGTCCTTGTAAGGGAGCGGGTGGCGACCAGGAAAGACGGGCAGGCAGTCACAGCAGGTGACCGGGACAGTCTCTGAGTGAACGGGCTGGAGGTCACGGCAAGTGACCGGGGCAGTCTCTGGATGAACGGGCAGGAGGTCACGGCAAGTGACCGGGGCAGTCTCTGGATGAACGGGCAGGAGGTCACGGCAAGTGACCGGGGCAGTCTCTGGATGAACGGGCAGGAGGTCACGGCAAGTGACCGGGGCAGTCTCTGGGTAAAGGGTAGGTACGACCTGTGATGGCAGAGCCTCCAGGTAGGCTAGCAGGCAGATGGTAGATGTGTGCTCCCAGGTGAGCAAGCGAGAGTCTCTGGAATGGCAGGTGGTCACAGCACGTGACGGCGGAGCCTCCAGGTAGGCTAGCAGGCAGGTAACAGGTGTGCGCACCCAGGTGAGCGGGCAGGAGTCTCTGGAATGGCAGGTGGTCACAACACATGACGGCGGAGCCTCCAGGTAGGCTAGCAGGCAGGTAGCAGGTGTGCGCTCCCAGGTGAGCGGGCAGGAGTCTCTGGAATGGCAGGTGGTCACAGCACGTGACGGCGGAGCCTCCAGGTAGGCTAGCAGGCAGGTAGCAGATGTGCGCTCCCAGGTGAGCGGGCAAGCTGGTCCATAGACAGACTGACAGGAGTTGGAGGGCAGACCGTCGGACCTCAGGTTAGCACGCAGGTAGCAGAGGAGCGCTCCCAGGTGAGCGGGCAAGCTGGTCCTTAGACAGACTGACAGGAGTCGGTAGGCAGACCGTCGGACCTCAGGCTAGCAGGCAGGTAAGCAGAATATCAGGCAGGAATCAGACAGCAAACTGGCAGGAATCTGGCAGGTAACTGGCAACGGGACCTGAGGGCTGAAGCAGAGTAGTGAACAGTGCAACAACATTGCTCGGGCACCTCCATTTTGGAGGAGGTGCCTTATATATGGTGGAGTACTCCGGCCATTGGCCAGGGACTCCTTAGGACGGCGCGCGCGGCCCCTTTAAGAGGGAGGGAGCGCGCACGCGCGCGCCCTAAGCACAGTGACCGGGAAGAAGCGCGCACTGCCAGCAGAGCGGGAGGAGGACGCCGGGCTCGGAGCAGAGGGGTGAGGGGAACAGCGTCCCTGCCTAGCAGAGGGCAGGGACGCCGGCGCTACAGTACCCCCCCCTTTAGGCCCCCCCTTTTTTAGGCCAGAGAGAAATTTAGCTAGGATGAGAGGGGCATGGATGTTCTCCCGGGGCTCCCACGTTCTCTCTTCAGGACCAAACCCCTTCCAATCTACTAGAAAAAAGGTCTTCCCTCTTACCCTTTTGGTGGCCAGAATGTTCTCTACCTCAAATTCGTTTTCAGCAGAAACCGGAGCAGGAGGCGTACCTGTAGACTTGGAAAAAGATTTAAGTACCACAGGTTTGAGGAGAGATACATGGAAGGAGTTAGGGATCCGCAAGTTGGCCGGGAGTTTCAATTTATAGGCCACCGGGTTGATCTGACTGATGACCTCCAGAGGACCGATGAACCGAGGCCCTAACTTATAGGAAGGAATCTTGAGCCGGACATACTTGGACGAGAGCCAGACCTTATCCCCTGGACGGAATTGAGGAGGATCCAGACGTTTTTTGTCAGCATGTCTTTTCATACGCTCGGATGACAGAAGGAGTGCGGATCGGGTACTCTCCCATATACAGGAAAATTTGTTAACAAGAGATTCCGCAGCCGGATTGTCCACCGAGGTGGAGACGGGAAATGGGATCCGAGAATGCTGACCGAAGACAACAAAAAACGGGGATTTGGAGGAAGATTCGCTCTCGTGATTGTTGTAAGAAAATTCGGCCCATGGCAGGAGATCCACCCAGTCTGAATGGTGGGCATTAACGAAGTGCCGGAGGTAACTGGTCAGGTTCTGATTGATCCGCTCCACTTGACCATTAGACTGTGGGTGGTAAGCGGAGGAGAAGTCCAGGGTGACGTCTAGCAGTTTACAAGTGGCTCTCCTGAAGCGTGAGGTGAACTGTACCCCACGATCCGACATGATGTGGAGGGGCAGGCCATGAAGACGGAAGATGTGGCGGATAAAGTCTTTAGCCAGCTCGGGTGCAGACGGGAGGCCTGGCAGGGGAACGAAATGAGCCATCTTGGAAAAGCGGTCAGCGACCACCCAAATGACCGTACAACCGGCAGAGACGGGGAGATCAGTTATAAAGTCCATTGCTATATGCTGCCAGGGGGCAGCAGGTACTGAGAGCGGAAGGAGGCGACCGGCTGGCAGATGTCTCGGAACCTTGTTGCGGGCGCAGGACACACAGGCAGAAACAAAGTCTATTACGTCCTTGTGCAGGGTAGGCCACCAATAGTGCCGGGTAATAAGCTGGAGGGTCTTTTTCTGACCGGCGTGGCCAGCTAGTTTAGACGAGTGACCCCAGTGTAGGACCTTCTCCCGATCAGGTACTGATACGAACGTCTTACCGGGAGGGAGACGATTTAGACTCACGGGAGCCACCTGCATTACTCTGGCGGGATCGATGATGTGTTTCGGTTCCTCCTCGAGATCAGACACCAGAAAGGATCGGGACAAGGCGTCCGCCTTGATGTTTTTGTCAGCCGGGCGAAAATGAAGAATAAAATCAAAGCGAGCAAAAAACAAGGACCACCGAGCTTGGCGCGGGTTAAGTCTCTGGGCATGCTGGACGTAGGCCAAGTTCTTGTGGTCAGTGTAAATTGTTACCGGGTGAAGAGCCCCTTCGAGCAGGTAACGCCACTCCTCCAATGCCAGCTTGATGGCCAATAACTCTCGATCTCCTATGGAATAGTTACGCTCAGAAGAGGAGAAGAGTTTGGAGAAGAAGCCACAAGTTACCATTCTCCCGGAAGATGATTTTTGGGTAAGTACCGCTCCAGCTCCAGAGGAGGAGGCGTCAACCTCCAGGAAGAACTGCTTGTTGCCATCTGGGCGATGCAGCACCGGGGCGGAAGAGAAGGCCTGTTTTAAGGAAAGAAAGGCCTCCTCTGCTTCGGGCGGCCACTCTCTGGGATTAGTGCCCTTACGGGTGAGCGCGGAAATTGGGGCAGTCCGGGAAGAGAAGTGCGGTATGAAGAGGCGGTAGTAGTTGGCGAAGCCCAGGAACCGCTGAATGGCCTTCAACCCCTCCGGTCGGGGCCATTTCTCGATGGCAGACAGTTTCTCTGGATCCATTCGAAGGCCGGTCTGAGAAATAATGTAGCCCAAAAACGGAAGCGAGGTCTGCTCAAAGAGGCACTTCTCATATTTAGCGAAGAGGTGATTCTGCCTGAGCCTGAGCAGGACCTGACGAACGTCTCTCCGGTGAGTCTGGAGATCCGGAGAGAAGACCAAGATGTCGTCCAGGTACACCACTACGCAGGAGTAGAGAAGGTCCCGGAAGATGTCATTAACCAACTCTTGAAAGACAGCAGGAGCGTTACAGAGACCAAAGGGCATTACCAGATATTCATAGTGGCCGTCCCGGGTGTTGAATGCAGTCTTCCATTCATCCCCTTGACGGATACGGACCAGGTTGTACGCCCCACGGAGGTCCAGTTTGGTGAAGATTCTAGCCCCCCTCAGACGATCAAATAATTCTGGAATGAGCGGAAGGGGGTACTTATTCTTCACCGTGATCTGGTTAAGGCCTCTTTAGTCTATACAGGGACGGAGAGAGCTGTCCTTCTTTTTTACGAAAAAGAAGCCTGCTCCCGCCGGGGAGGTAGACTTCCGGATGAATCCCCTGGCCAAATTCTCCTCAATATATTCGGACATCGACCGGGTCTCAGCAGCGGACAATGGGTAAATACGCCCACGGGGAGGCGTAGTACCGGGTAACAGGTCGATAGGACAGTCGTATGGTCTATGAGGGGGTAATGTCTCTGCCTCCTTTTTATTAAAGACATCAGCAAATGACCAATAGGGAATCGGAAGTCCAGGTAGATTAGTTGGGGTAGGAGAAGGACGGGCGGGATGAACAGTAACCAAACAAGTCTTATGACAGTCCTGTCCCCAGCGAAGGACTTCTCCGGTCTGCCAGTCAAGCACGGGTGCATGTCTCTGGAGCCAAGGTCGACCTAGTAAGAGGGCGTGAGAGAGTCCAGGCAGAACATGAAAAGAGATGCTCTCAGAATGCAGCATTCCCACCTGCAGAGTTACGGATTCGGTGATGAGTTGGATGGGACGTGGTAAGAGGCCCCCATCCACAGCAGCGACAGATAATGGTATAGCCAGAGGTTTGGTGGGAATGCAGTATTTTTCTACCAGGGCTTGTGAAATAAGATTCCCGGCCGCTCCAGAGTCAAGTTGGGCTAGTTCGAAATAACGATTCTCCCCGCAGATAATTGAGACTGACAGCAGCAGAGATGGAGAGGTTTTATTCTTGTCTAGGTCGACCTCTCTGAGCGTACCTAGACACAGGCGTTTCCCAACCTCTCCGGGCAGGTACGGATCCGGTGCTCCTTACTGCCACAGTAGAAGCAGCTCCCCTCGGCACGGCGTAAGTCCTGACGGGTTTTGACCATCTTGGTCTGGTCGACCTGCATAGGCTCAGGAGAGTGTACCTGGGGAGAAACGGAGGGAGTGACGGATTTCTGAAAAGTAGGAGCTAGACGTGGAAACCTCCTCTCACGGGTGACTTCTTTGGCACTCTCCTGGAACCGTAGGTCAATCCGGGTGGCAAGAGCTATTAGGTCATCGAGAGTGGTAGGAATGTCTCGACCGGCAAGTTCATCTTTAATACGGCCGGACAGACCCTCCCAGAAGACAGATACCAAAGCGTCGTTATCCCAGGCCAGCTCCGAGGCAAGGGTACGGAACCGTATGGCATATTGGCCCACTGTGAGACTTCCCTGACGGAGGCGTAGCAGAGATGATGCGGATGAGGTCTTCCGTCCAGGTTCGTCGAAGACTTTCCGGAAAGCCGTGAGAAAGGCAGGCAAGTCGGACACCAGGGGGTCTCCTCTCTCCCATAGAGGATTTAGCCAGGCCAGGGCCTCCCCGGTGAGATGGGACATGATGAAGGCAATTTTGGCCCGGTCGGAGTTAAACTGGTGGGACAGGAGTTCAAAGTGCAGGGTGCACTGATTTATAAAGCCCCGAGCCTGAGCGGAGTCGCCTCCGAAGCGAGGAGGTGCAGAAAGCCGGGGTCCGGGGTAGGATACCATAGTATTGGTGGGCAGCGGAGCTGCCGGATTGCGAGTCATGGCACTGGCGGTGGTTGCTGGTGGAGCAGTCAGAGTGTCCAGGTGAGTATTGACATTCCGCAGGTGTCCCAGGATGGGCTCCTGTTGGGACCTCTGACGGGACAGTTCATGACACAGGTCCGAGAGTGAGGGAGCTTGGGTGCCACCGGGTTCCATGGCCCGAGCAAACTGTAACGGGTCTGGGAGGCGGAACCTCTGAGCTACTATACAAGGGGGCGGTCCATGTAAGGGAGCGGGTGGCGACCAGAGAAGACGGGCAGGCAGTCACAGCAGGTGACCGGGACAGTCTCTGAGTGAACGGGCTGGAGGTCACGGCAAGTGACCGGGGCAGTCTCTGGATGAACGGGCAGGAGGTCACGGCAAGTGACCAGGGCAGTCTCTGGATGAAAGGGCAGGAGGTCACGGCAAGTGACCGGGGCAGTCTCTGGATGAATGGGCAGGAGGTCACGGCAAGTGACCCGGGCAGTCTCTGGGTAAAGGGTAGGTACGACCTGTGATGGCAGAGCCTCCAGGTAGGCTAGCAGGCAGATGGTAGATGTGTGCTCCCAGGTGAGCAAGCGAGAGTCTCTGGAATGGCAGGTGGTCACAGCACGTGACGGCGGAGCCTCCAGGTAGGCTAGCAGGCAGGTTACAGGTGTGTGCTCCCAGGTGAGCTGCAGGAGTCTCTGGAATGGCAGGTGGTCACAGCACGTGACGGCGGAGCCTCCAGGTAGGCTAGCAGGCAGGTAGCAGGTGTGCGCTCCCAGGTGAGCGGGCAGGAGTCTCTGGAATGGCAGGTGGTCACAGCACGTGATGGCGGAGCCTCCAGGTAGGCTAGCAGGCAGGTAGCAGATGTGCGCTCCCAGGTGAGTGGGCAAGCTGGTCCATAGACAGACTGACAGGAGTTGGAGGGCAGACCGTCGGACCTCAGGCTAGCAGGCAGGTAGCAGAGGAGCGCTCCCAGGTGAGCGGGCAAGCTGGTCCTTAGACAGACTGACAGGAGTCGGTAGGCAGACCGTCGGACCTCAGGCTAGCAGGCAGGTAAGCAGAATATCAGGCAGGAATCAGACAGAAAACTGGCAGGAATCTGGCAGGTAACTGGCAACGGGACCTGAGGGCTGAAGTAGAGTAGTGAACAATGCAACAACATTGCTCCGGCACCTCCATTTTGGAGGAGGTGCCTTATATATGGTGGAGTCCTCCGGCCATTGGCCGGGGACTCCTTAGGATGGTGCGCGCGGCCCCTTTAAGAGGGAGGGAGCGCGCGTGCGCCCTAAGCACAGTGACCGGGAAGGAGCGCGCGCTGCCAGCAGAGCGGGAGGAGGACGCCGGGCTCGGAGCAGAGGGGTGAGGGGAACAGCGTCCCTGCCTAGTAGAGGGCAGGGACGCCGGCGCTACAGAGGTCAGTATAGATGGACTAATAGAGAAAGTCCCACACACTGCTAGAAGGCCAAATATTTTTTCAGAGCTAGATGCAGAAAAAAATTATATTCAGTTTGCAACCTGATGGAGGTCAGTATAGATGGACTAATAGAACAAGTCCCACACACAGCTAGAAGCCCAAATATTTTTTCAGAGGTAGATGCAGAAAAAAATTATATTCAGTTTGCAACCTGATGGAGGTCTGTATAGATGGATTAATAGAACAAGTCCCACACACAGCTAGAAGCCCAAATATTTTTTCAGAGGTAGAAGCAGAAAAAAATTATATTCAGTTTGCAACCTGATGGAGGTCTGTATAGATGGATTAATAGAACAAGTCCCACACACAGCTAGAAGCCCAATATTTTTTCAGAGGTAGATGCAGAAAAAAATATATTCAGTTTGCAACCTGATGGAGGTCAGTATAGATGGACTAATAGAGAAAGTCCCACACACTGCTAGAAGGCCAAATATTTTTTCAGAGCTAGATGCAGACAAAAAATTATTTTTAATTTGCAACCTGATGGAGGTCAGTATAGATGGACTAATAGAGAAAGTCCCACACACTGCTAGAAGGCCAAATATTTTTTCAGAGCTAGATGCAGATATAAATTATTTTTAATTTGCAACCTGATGGAGGTCAGTATAGATGGACTAATAGAGAAAGTCCCACACACTGCTAGAAGGCCAAATATTTTTTCAGAGCTAGATGCAGAAAAAAATTATATTCAGTTTGCAACCTGATGGAGGTCAGTATAGATGAACTAATAGAACAAGTCCCACACACAGCTAGAAGCCCAAATATTTTTTCAGAGGTCGATGCAGAAAAAAATTATATTCAGTTTGCAACCTGATGGAGGTCTGCATAGATGGATTAATAGAACAAGTCCCACACACAGCTAGAAACCCAAAATTTTTTCAGAGGTAGATGCAGAAAAAAAATATATTCAGTTTGCAACCTGATGGAGGTCAGTATAGATGGACTAATAGAGAAAGTCCCACACACTGCTAGAAGGCCAAATATTTTTTCAGAGGTAGATGCAGACAAAAAATTATTTTTAATTTGCAACCTGATGGAGGTCAGTATAGATGGACTAATAGAGAAAGTCCCACACACTGCTAGAAGGCCAAATATTTTTTCAGAACTAGATGCAGATATAAATTATTTTTAATTTGCAACCTGATGGAGGTCAGTATAGATGGACTAATAGAGAAAGTCCCACACACTGCTAGAAGGCCAAATATTTTTTCAGAGCTAGATGCAGAAAAAAATTATATTCAGTTTGCAACCTGATGGAGGTCAGTATAGATGGACTAATAGAACAAGTCCCACACACAGCTAGAAGGCCAAATATTTTTTCAGAGGTAGATGCAGATAAAAATTATTTTTAATTTGCAGCCTGATGGAGGTCAGTATAGATGGACTAATAGAGAAAGTCCCACACACTGCTAGAAGGCCAAATATTTTTTCAGAGCTAAATGCAGACAAAAAATTATTTTGAATTTGCAACCTGATGGAGGTCAGTATAGATGGACTAATAGAGAAAGTCCCACACACTGCTAGAAGGCCAAATATTTTTTCAGAGCTAGATGCAGACAAAAAATTATTTTAATTTACAACCTGATGGAGGTCAGTATAGATGGACTAATAAAGAAAGTCCCACACACTGCTAGAAGGCCAAATATTTTTTCAGAGCTAGATGCAGATAAAAATTATTTTTAATTTGCAACCTGATAGAGGTCATTATAGATGGACTAATAGAGAAAGTCCCGCACACTGCTAGAAGGCCAAATATTTTTTCAGAGCTTGATGCAGAAAAAAATTATGTTCAGTTTGCAACCTGATGGAGGTCAGTATAGATGGACTAATAGAACAAGTCCCACACACAGCTAGAAGCCCAAATATTTTTTCAGAGGTAGATGCAGATAAAAATTATTTTTAATTTGCAACCTGATGGAGGTCAGTATAGATGGACTAATAGAGAAAGTCCCACACACTGCTAGAAGGCCAAATATTTTTTCAGGGCTAGATGCAGATAAAAAAATATTTTGAATTTGCAGCCTGGTGGAGGTTAGTATAGATGGACTAATAGAACAAGTCCCACACACTGCTAGAAGGCCAAACATTTTTTCAGAGCTAGATGCAGAAAAAAATTATATTCAGTTTGCAACCTGATGGAGATCAGTATAGATGGACTAATAGAACAAGTCCCACACACTGCTAGAAGCCCAAATATTTTTTCAGAGCTAGATGCAGAAAAAAATTATATTCAATTTGCAACCTGATGGAGGTCAGTATAGATGGACTAATAGAATGATGCTATGCCCAAAAGATTTTACTTCACTAGGTGCAGTAAAAAAATTGGTATTCTATACACAGGTGGTATATCTTGCAACACAGATAGGCTACTCCACTGACTAACACACTCTGCAATAGGCCAAAAAGGATTAGCTTTGCTAGATTCAGCCAAATGCTGTGAAAAAAACTTGCACAGAACTGGCACAGACCTGCCTGGCAAAAATTGATAGGAACTGATGTAACCTAGTCCTGAAAAGGACTCCAATTACAATTAGTCTTTACTCCCACAATCTATCTATTTAAGAGCACAGACCTGACTGATAAAAGTCGTAGGAAATGCTGTAACCTAGTCCTTAAAAGGACTGCAATCACAACTATTCCCTACTCCCAAGCTATCTGTAGATTTTTGCGAAAATTGGCTTGAAATTAACAAGGTATAGCGCACACAGCAACAGCGGTGCCGTCTAACACGCAGCTGCAGCAGTGAGAAAATGGTGGCGACGGGGAAAATGGCTTGGTCTTATAGGGCAAGGACATGTGACATACACTGCCAATGACACATGCCCTTGCTTGTGTGAAAAAAAGCACTTCGCTCCATGTGTGCGCTGCTGATAGGCTGACAGATTGCACCTCCCCACTGTAAATGCGGGAAAGAGAAAAAAAAATGAAGATCTTCATTATTCCTGCAGAGATCCATCCCCTGACCCTCCCCCCACCCCGCTGTACACTCAAACTGCGTATTAACATTAATTTTCATCATTACTGAGAAAAAATCCAGTAATGATTTTGGTGCACGAACAGTTATCGAACATAACCTCGAACAGCCGAATTTTTCTCAAATCGTTCGTGTTCACCGAACGGCTCGAACACCGCCCAAAACAGCTCGAATTTGAGATTGGCGAACAGTTCGAGTCGAACAACGCTCATCTCTAGTCCTTATGTCATTTGAGCACTGTCACTATCGTTTTGGGCACTTTTTAGGCTTTCTACAGACTGCCGGAGGTGCTGCCGCAAAAATGCTCGGGTCTCCAATAGACTAACATTGGGCTTGTTGCTCGGGTCGAGCACCCGAGTATCACAGTGAACTCGGCCTGAGTTTCGATCACCCGAGCATTTTAGTGCTCAATCAACACTAATAATCGCCAGTTTCTAATCTTCTGCTATCCACTTTTCGTACTTTTCTATAAACTCGAGTCAATGCTAGAGATGAGCGGTGTTCGACTAGAACTGTTCGCCAATCTCAAATTCGAGCTGTTTTGTGCGGTGTTCGAGTTGTTCGACGAACCCGAACGATTTGCAAAAAATTCGGCTGTTCGAGGTTGTGTTCGATAACTGTTCGTGCACCAAAAGCTTGTCCTGCATGTCTGGCGCTATTTAGAGCACCAATCATGCAGGGATTGTCTGCCACTCACTGTAATGTCGCAGCCATGGTGGTTGTGGCATTACAGTGATTGCCCAAATCGATGGGAACAGTGCCAACAGTGAAACATGAAAAGCGGCAATTCAGCAGCGGCATACACCGGTACCCGACAATTTAGAACCGAAAGATTAGAGCTTCACACATAGATTAGATAGATATAAACATGTCAGCCACATATATATGAAGTACAGTGAAAGTGCTGCTTACTGTACTTGTCATTTAGCGTAAAGGATTTATCAAAAAAAATAATAGTGTTTTCATGCACCGTCTCTTTAAAAAAGCCGGCCGGCAATTCAGCAGCGGTACCCGACAATTTAGAATAGAAGGAATAGAGAATCACACATAGATTAGATAGATAGAAACATGTCAGTCACACATATAAGAAGTACAGTGACAGTGTTGATTACTGTACTTGTCATTTAGTGTAAAGGATTTATCAAAAAAAATAATAGTGTTTTCATGCACCGTCTCTTTAAAAAAGCCGGCTGGCAATTCAGCATCTGTACCCGACAATTTATAACAGACAGAAGAGAGCTTCACACATAGATTAGATAGATAGAAACTTGTCAGTCACATATATATGAAGTACAGTGACAGTGTTGATTACTGTACTTGTCATTTAGTGTAAAGGATTTATCAAAAAAAATAATAGTGTTTTCGTGCACCGTCTCTTTAAAAAAGCCGGCCGGCAATTCAGCATCTGTACCCGACAATTTAGAATAGAAGGAATAGAGAATCACACATAGATTAGATAGATAGAAACATGTCAGTCACATATATATGAAGTACAGTGACAGTGTTGATTACTGTACTTGCCATTTAGTGTAAAGGATTTATTAAAAAAAATAATAGTGTTTTCATGCACCGTCTCTTTAAAAAAGCCGGCCGGCAATTCAGCAGCGGTACCCGACAATTTATAACAGACAGAATAGAGCTTCACACATAGATTAGATAGATAGAAACATGTCAGTCACATATATATGAAGTACAGTGATAGTGTTGGTTACTGTACTTGTCATTTAGTATTAAAATAAAGGATTTATTATTAAAAAAATTGGCGTGGGGTTCCCCTTAATTTTAGGCTCTAGCGGAGGTTAAGCAGACGGCTGGGGCAGATGTTTGAAGCCTGGGAAGGGGGTAATACCCACAGAGCTTCCCAGGCTACTAATATCAGCCCCCAGCTGAATACATAGCCTTTACTAGCTATTAAAATGGGGGACCCCCCCAAAAAAATGACGTGGGGTCCCCCCTAATTTAATAGCTAGCAAAGGCTAGGCAGACAGCTGGGGGCTGATATTAATAGCCCAGGAAGGGAGACATGAATATTGGCCCCCTCCCAGGCTAGAAACACCAGCCGTCAGCCGCCCCAGAAATGGCGCATTCATAGGATGCGCCAATTCTGGCACTTAGCCTCGCTCTTCCACGCTGCCCTGGTGCGGTGGCAGGGGGTAATAGGGTTGGGGTTGATGTCAGCTTATAATGCCAGCTGACATCAAGCCCAGGTTAGTAATGGAGAGGCGTCTATAAGACACCCCCATTGCTAACCCCATAGTCAAAGTTAAAAAAAACACAAACACCCAGAATAAAGTCCTTTAATTGAAATAAAGACACAATCCTTTATTGTTCTAAATTAAACCATACTTACCGTCACGCCCATTCCAGCTGAAGCCAACGATCTCCTGCAATAAAAGAAAAATAATAAAGCAACCTCATCCTTACCTTTCCATGGTTCCCAGGACAGCTTCAGCTCTGCTACATCGAGATGACAGGCTGGACCGCAGCAGAACGCTGCCATCCAGCCTGTCATCCCGCAGACACTGAGAAGCGCAGGCTTGCTTGCGCTGCTCAGCGTCTCTCTGTGACGACATCCAGATGAGCCGAGTTCATGTCCAATGAACTCGGCTCACCTCATGCACGTCACTGACAGCGTGGGAAAATTCTCACGCTGAAGCGGTGAGTGCAGGAGAATTCTCCCACGCTGTCAGTGACGTGCATAAGGTGAGCTCATGTCCAATGAACTCAGCTCACCTCCTGCATGTCACTGACAGCGTGGGAGAATTCTCCTGCACTCAGCGCTTCAGCGTGAGAATTCTCCCACGCTGAAGCGCTGAGTGCAGGAGAATTTTCCCACGCTGTCAGTGACGTGCATAAGGTGAGCTCATGTCCAATGAACTCAGCTCACCTCCTGCACGTCACTGACAGCGTGGGAGAATTCTCCTGCACTCAGCTCTTCAGTGTGAGAATTCTCCCACGCTGAAGCGCTGAGTGCAGGAGAATTTTCCCACGCTGTCAGTGACGTGCATGAGGTGAGCCGAGTTCATTGGACATTAACTTGGCTCATCTGGATGCCCTCACAGAGAGACACTGTGGAGCGCAAGCAAGCCTGCGCTTCTCAGTGTCTGCGGGATGACAGGCTGGATGGCAGCGTTCTGCTGCGGTCCAGCCTGTCATCTCGATGTAGCAGAGCTGAAGCTGTCATGGGAACCATGGAAAGGTAAGGATGATGTTGCTTTATTATTTTTCTTTTATTTCAGGAGATCGTTGGCTTCAGCTGGAATGGGCGTGATGGTAAGTATGGTTTAATTTAGAACAATAAAGAATTGTGTGTTTATTTCAATTAAAGGACTTTTTTCTGGGTGTTGTGTTTTTTTTAAATACTTTACTAGAAATTCATGGTGGTCATGTCTAATATTGGCGTGACCCCATGAATTTCGGGCTTAGGGCCAGCTGATAATGCCAAGCTGGCCCTAACCCCTTTATTACCCAGTGAGCCACCGCATCAGGGCCCTGGATGAGTTGGGTACAGCGCCAGAAGATGGCGCTTCTATGAACGTGCCATTTTCCGGGGTGGCTGCGGACTGCAATTTGCAGCGGGGGTGGCCCAGAAAGCTTGGGCCTCCCTGCGCTGCGGATTCCAGCCCCCAGCTGCCTAGTTGTACCTGGCTGGACACAAAAACAGTGCGAAGCCCCACGTCAATTTTCTTTAAATTATTTCATGAAATAATTAAGAAAAAAAGGGCTTCCCTATATTGTTGTGTCCGGCCAGGTGAATTTCCTGAAATTATTTAAAAAAATTGAAGTGGGGCTTCGCACTATATTTGTGTCCAGCCAGGTACAGCAGGCAGGAACGGGCTGCCCCCAACCACCAGCTGCTTATTTGTACCTGGCCGGACACAACAATAAAGGGAAGGCCTTTTTTTCTTAATTATTTCATGAATTTCATGAAATAATTAAAAAAAATTGAAGTGGGGCTTCGCACTATATTTGTGTCCAGCCAGGTACAGCAGGCAGGAACGGGCTGCCCCCAACCACCAGCTGACTATTTGTACCTGGCCGGACACAACAATATAGGGAAGGCCTTTTTTTCTTAATTATTTCATGAATTTCATGAAATAATTAAAAAAAAAATACGTGGGGCTTCGTCCTATTTTTGTGTCCAGCCAGGTACAACTAGGCAGCTGGGGGCTGGAATCTGCAGCGCAGGGAGGCCCAAGCTTTCTGGGCCCCCCCCCGCTGCAAATTGCAGTCCGCAGCCACCCCGGAAAATGGCGCGTTCATAGAAGCGCCATCTTCTGGCGCTGTACCCAACTCATCCAGGGCCCTGGTGCGGTGGCTCACTGAGTAATAAAGGGGTTAGGGCCAGCTTGGTATTATCAGCTGGTCCCCAAGCCCAAAATTTATGGGGTCACGCCAGTATTAGACATGACCGCCATGAATTTCTAGTAAAGTATTTAAAAAAAACACAACACCCAGAATAAAGTCCTTTAATTGAAATAAACACACAATTCTTTATTGTTCTAAATTAAACCATACTTACCATCACACCCATTCCAGCTGAAGCCAACGATCTCCTGCAATAAAAGAAAAGTAATAAACCAACCTCATCCTTTCCTTTTCATGGTTCCCACGACAGCTTCAGCTCTGCTACATCGAGATGACTGGCTGGACCGCAGCAGAAAGCTGCCATCCAGCCTGTCATCCCGCGGACACTGAGAAGCGCAGGCATGCTTGCGCTCCTCACTGTCTCGCTGTGACGGCATCCAGATGAGCCGAGGTCATGTCCAATGAACTCGGCTCACCTCATGCACGTCACTGACAGCGTGGGAAAATTCTCACGCTGAAGTGCTGAGTGCAGGAGAATTCTCCCACGCTGTCAGTGACGTGCATGAGGTGAGCTCATGTCCAATGAACTCAGCTCACCTCATGCACCTCACTGACAGCGTGGGAGAATTCTCCTGCACTCAGCACTTCAGCGTGAGAATTTTCCCACGCTGTCAGTGACGTGCATGAGGTGAGCCGAGTTCATTGGACATGACCTCGGCTCATCTGGATGCCGTCACAGTCAGACACTGAGGAGCGCAAGCATGCCTGCGCTTCTCAGTGTCCGCGGGATGACAGGCTGGATGGCAGCTTTCTGCTGCGGTCCAGCCAGTCATCTCGATGTAGCAGAGCTGGAGCTGTCCTGGGAACCATGGAAAGGTAAGGATGAGGTTGCTTTATTATTTTACTTTTATTGCAGGAGATCGTTGGCTTCAGCTGGAATGGGCGTGACGGTAAGTATGGTTTAATTTAGAACAATAAAGAATTGTGTGTTTATTTCAATTAAAGGACTTTATTCTGGGTGTTTGTGTTTTTTTTTAACTTTGACTATGGGGTTAGTAATGGGGGTGTCTTATAGACGCCTCTCCATTACTAACCTGGGCTTGATGTCAGCTGGCATTAAAAGCTGACATCAACCCCAGCCCTATTACCCCCTGCCACCGCACCAGGGCAGCGTGGAAGAGCGAGGCTAAGTGCCAGAATTGGCGCATCCTATGGATGCGCCATTTCTGGGGCGGCTGACTGCTGGTGTTTCTAGCCTGGGAGGGGGCCAATATTCATGGCACCCTTACTGAGCTATTAATATCAGCCCCCAGCTGTCTGCCTAGCCTTTGCTAGCTATTAAAATAGGGGGGACCCCATGTCATTTTTTTGAGGGGGTCCCCCATTTTAATAGCTAGTAAAGACTAGGTATTCAGCTGGGGGCTGATATTAGTAGCCTGGGAAGCTCCGTGGGTATTACCCCCTTCCGAGGCTTCAAACATCTGCCCCAGCCGTCTGCTTAACCTCCGCTAGAGCCTAAAATTATGGGGGACCCCCACGCCAATTTTTATTTTAATAAATCCTTTATTTTAACACTAAATGACAAGTACAGTAACCAACACTGTCACTGTACTTATTATATATGTGACTGACATGTTTCTATCTATCTAATCTATGTGTGAAGCTCTATTCTTTCTGTTATAAATTGTCGGGTACAGATGCTGAATTGCCGGCCGGCTTTTTTAAAGAGACAGTGCATGAAAACACTATTATTTTTTTAAATAAATCCTTTACACTAAATGACAAGTACAGTAAGCAACACTGTCACTGTACTTCATAGATATGTGACTGACATGTTTCTATCTATCTAATCTATGTGTGAAGCTCTATTCTGTCTGTTATAAATTGTCGGGTACAGATGCTGAATTGCCGGCCGGCTTTTTTAAAGAGACTGTGCATGAAAACACTAATATTTTTTTTAATAAATCCTTTACACTAAATGACAAGTGCAGTAACCAACACTGTCACTGTGCTTCTTATATGTGTGACTGACATGTTTCTATCTATCTAATCTATGTGTGATGCTCTATTCCTTCTTGTCTAAATTGTCGGGTACCGGTGTATGCCGCTGCTGAATTTGCCGGCCGGCTTTTTTAAAGAGAGTGTCTTCTGAGCAGTTTGTCAGCTTTTGGACACCTTTGCAGGTGTTTTCTATGTGTTTCTATGTGTTTTTGTTTGCCTGCCATTGGTTTTAACGGTGTTCGACGGTGTTCTAAGGTGTTCGACGAACAGTTCGACGAACAGTTCCTCGAACATCCCGGTGTTCGACGAACCGAACCGAACCCGAACACTACGGGGGTGGCTCAACACTAGTCAATGCTTCTCATGACGCAATTGAAGTCGAAGCTTCTTCACGTTTTTTCGGGCCACCATTCTAGACAGGTTTAACCTTCCTCTTGTGTTAGATTTCTGTTACTCTTTCTTATGTTAACGGGTCGGTTTTGACCCGTGTCTTAAATCACCCCTAGGATACCCTAGAAACAGTTATTTGTGATCCAATTTGTTTCTTACCTCTTAGTTACCTTGTTAGGGTTTCTCATCCATGGAAGGATTGATTTTGATATTTTTGTTGTGGCCTCCTGGGCCTTTCATTTGAGAGCATACCCTTCATTTTCAATATAAAAATATTGTCAAATGAACCTCAAGAGAATAATATAAACTCAAAAAAGTTTGTTATATTACCTGGCTATTACTAAAGAGTTTTAGAACACATTTCTTAAATGTAAAAAAAAGTATACATATATATATTTTATATTATTAACTCGAGTAACATCTATGGTGTTATGGGTCAATTTTGACCCATATCTAACTACTTTATGAAAAAGGCAAAACACAGATTTTTTTTTTTATAGAACTTTAATACAAATAAAAGATGAAAATTATATTAACATTAATAGCAATAATAATAAAAAGTAGCTTTTCTAGGTCAAACAAACAAACAACAATCAATCAAGCAAATCAACAGAAATCAAGTACTAGTTTTCAGATGCATTAGTATTTAGATGCATGTGTGGCAAAAAGTGACACTTTTTGTGTGTTCTTTCCAGAGGTATTTTTTGCAGCCGAAGCACAATGTGTTTGTCTTTCTGTCCTTATTGCTAGGGCAGACCTGACACCTCTTTCTTTTAGAATCAGGTGGTCTCACTGGGGTTGTGGCTGCTGTGGTTGATGTTGAGGAATGCCTGGTTGAGGAGGATGCTGGTGATGATGCTCTTTGTGTTGCTGTGGGTGTGAACGAAGCACTTGTTGAGCTCTGGAGTTGTCGGACCAAGGCTGCAGCGGCTGGGACTCGGGGCACTCGTTCCCTTTGGTCAATGTGCGCCTTGACAAGGGATCTTCCTAGTTCCTCAAGAAACATCCTCCTCTTGTGTTTTTTCTTTGAATTCCATCCTTGGTGAATGTGGGTCCACAACACAAATGAATTGCATGCTGACACATCAAGGATGTTGTAAAATACAACCATTGGCCATCTCCTAGTCATTCGCTGGCAAGTGTAGGTGGCAGTCAGCTTGTACAGGTTGTCCACTCCTCCTTTGTTTTTGTTATAGTCCAGGATGATTCTGGGCTTTTTGTCACTTCCTGATGACACAGCTGCATCTTTGTGAAGTGTGGACATCAGTACCACATTCCGGCGTTTTTTGGGGCAGTATGAAACAGCAGTGGTGGTGTCTGTAAAAACAAACTTTGAGGAAAGTGGAGCCCTGTCCTTCATGTGCAACAATTTAGCGGGCAGCTCAGGTTTGTTTTTTTTTACTGTGCCCACCATGGTGATTTTCCTCCTGAGAAGTTCTTGTCCAAGGTCATAGCTGGTAAGAAAATTGTCACAAGTAATGTTGTGACCCAGCAGTCCAGTAGTCATATCGAGGACTACACGTTTTCCTTGTTTTTTTTCAGGGATGCCGCTTGCAGACTTGCCTGTGTAAATCTGTAGATTCCATGCATAGCTAGTTTTTGCATCACAGGCTGCCCAAATTTTTATGCCGTATTTGCCTGGCTTACTTGGCATGTATTGCCGGAAGGGGCATTTTCCGCGGAAAGGGAGAAAACGTTCGTCTACTGTCACCTCTGGCCCTGGGTTGAACATCAGTGGAAGGAGCTGCACCCATTTCTCCCAAACATCCCTGATGGGAGCAAGTTTGTCAGATTTTGTTCTGGTGTCTCTGTTGTCAAATCAGAGGACTCTTGATATCATTTGAAAATTTTGAAGTGACATTGTTGCCCGGAAAATATTCCTGCCTGTCGATGCGTCCCAGAGACTATCAGTGGCCTCATTGCAGGATTTGTACACTCCAGCAAGGAGAAGAACACCAATGTAGATATCCAGGACATCATCATGAAGGTCATTCCACATGTTGCCGTGGACTTTTTTTCCTTCATGGTTTGTCATAGCAATAATGACTTTTTTTATTGACAATGGCACAAACAGATCAAAACATGACTTGATGTCACTTACTCTTGTCACAGCAAACCTTGTGATCCCAGGGGTCATTTTTTTGACATTTGCAGCATCTGCCCTGCCATGTACATCTGGAGGTACTGAGCTCCAACTGATCTTTATGCCGTCACAGAGAGACACTGAGGAGCGCAAGCATGCCTGCGCTTCTCAGTGTCTGCGGGATGACAGGCTGGATGTCAGCGTTCTGCTGCGGTCCAGCCTGTCATCTCGATGTAGCAGAGCTGAAGCTGTCGTGGGATCCATGGGAAGGTAAGGATGAGGTTGGTTTATTATTTTTCTTTTATTGCAGGAGATCGTTTGCTTCAGCTGGAATGGGCGTGATGGTAAGTATAGTTTAATTTAGAACAATAAAGAATTGTGTCTTTATTTCAATTAAAGGACTTTATTCTGGGTGTTGTGTTTTTTTTAAATACTTTACTAGAAATTCATGGTGGTCATGTCTAATATTGGCGTGACCCCATGAATTTCGGGCTTAGGGCCAGCTGATAATGCCAAGCTGGCCTTAACCCCTTTATTACCCAGTGAGCCACCGCACCAGGGCCCTGGATGAGTTGGGTACAGCGCCAGAAGATGGCGCTTCTATGAACGCGCCATTTTCCGGGGCGGCTGCGGACTGCAATTTGCAGCGGCGGGGGGCCAGAAAGTTTGGGCCTCCCTGCACTGCAGATTCCAGCCCCCAGCTGCCTAGTTGTACCTGGCTGGACACAAAAATAGGGCGAAGCCCCACGTATTTTTTTTTTTAATTATTTCATGAAATTCATGAAATAATTAAGAAAAAAAGGGCTTCCCTATAT
Source organism: Phyllobates terribilis (assembly GCF_046119375.1). NCBI lineage: Eukaryota > Metazoa > Chordata > Amphibia > Anura > Dendrobatidae > Phyllobates > Phyllobates terribilis. The sequence goes on from NW_027362769.1 coordinate 293,933,385, forward strand.
TGTTGTGTCCGGCCAGGTACAAATAGGCAGCTCGTGGTTGGGGGCAGCCCGTTCCTGCCTGCTGTACCTGGCTGGACCCAAATATAGGACGCAGCCCCACATCAATTTTTTTTTAATTATTTCATGAATTTCCATAGGATGCGCCAATTCTGGCACTTAGCCTCGCTCTTCCCACTGCCCTGGTGCGGTGGCAGGGGGTAATAGGGCTGGGGTTCATGTCAGCGCCAGCTGCCATGAAGCCCAGGTTAGTAATGATGGGCGTCTATAAGACACCCCCATTACTAACCTACAAAGTGTTAAAAAGAAAAAACACACAATACACCAAGAAAAAAATAATTTATTTGAAATAAAACACACAATTTTATTAAATTCTTAGTTTACTAAAAAAAAATAGTTACCTGTCCACGTTCCTGCGCTGATCTCCCATGCACAGCTGTCACATCTGGAGATGGTGACAGCTGTGCATGGCTGCTGTAAGCTCACGCTGCCGGGAACACGTCCGCTCCCGGCAGCGGGAGCCACTGACTGAGGTCACCGGAGTGCATTCAGGTAGCGCTGCTCCGGAGACCTCCTTTATGGCACTGCTGTACCGTGGGAATTTCTCACGATACAGCAGGGCCGTAAAGGAGTTGACCGGAGCAGCGCTGCCTGAACTCCGGTGAACCCGCTTATGCAATGACGGGGCTGCTTTACGGCCCCATCATTCTAGCGGCGGCGGCGGTTCAGAGCGGTCACATTCTATGTGGCTGCTCTGAACTGGAGATCATCGTGGGACACTCATGGACTACTACGGAGGGGTAAGGATAAGGTTGTGGTTTATTATTTTATATTTTATTACAGGAGATCGATGGCTTCGGGGACTTAGGTGTCTAGGTGAGTATAGGTGTAGTTTTTTATTTTTTACTTTATTTTAGGTGGCGATCGGTGGGGACAGGTAATGTATGAACTAATTTATTGTAGGCAACCACTGGCCACCAATGACATGTATTTAACATTTTTTGGGGACACAGTAGGGCAATTTAAATAGCAGGATCAGGCTGATGGGAACTACTGCTCCCATCGAGCTGATCCTGCTGGCACGAGTGGACGGGGGACAGACATAGGCCGATGGGAGTAGTAGTGTCACATCGGCCTATGTCTGCCTGCACGCACACACCCGCACACATCACACAGACACCGTGCACACCCGCGCACATCACACAGACACCACACACATCGCACAGGCACCGCACAGACACCGCACACACCCGCAGACATCGCACAAACACCGCACACACCCGCAGACATCGCACAGACACCGCACACACCCGCAGACATCGCACAGACACCGCGCACACCCGCACACATCGCACAGACACCCACACACACCAATCATGACGGGTCTGGGAGGTGAGGCTGACCTCTGCGACCGTGGGAAAGTTCATGTGAGTTCATGCAATGCAGTCAAGCATGAACTCACATGAACCCTCTGAGGGCACCGCGGCGACTTCAAATGAACAGCTGATCGGCATCACCTGATACTGCAGCTGTTCATTTGAAATAACCGGCGGGAAAGCGCAGCACAGAACGGGAAAGCCGGCGGTGAAGTCTTTTCACTGCCGGCTTCCCCGCCCGGGTCCTTCGCTCCCCGCTCCTTGGTGCTGCGCTCCCCGCCCGGTCCTAACTTACGATCGGGATGGGAGGTGGCGAGGGGAGCGGAGGATCGGGGTGGGAGGCTGCGGGGAAGCAGTATGGGGTTGTGTGATTGTTTAAAAGACGGCGGATTTTTACCGCTCGCCGCTTTTTACCGCGTGCCGGCTTTTAAACAATCAGGAGAATTCTCCCACGCTGGGATGGCATTCTGATGACAGGCTGGATCGCAGCTGAGCGCTGCCATCCAGCTTGTCATCCTTCAGAGAAACGGCAGAGCGCAGGCATTATGGGAACTTCCGATTCCGGTATTCGATATTGTAAAAGTATCGGAATTAAGTATCGGAATTCCAATACCGCGAATATCGGCCGATACCCGATATTTCAGTATCGGAATGCTCAACACTAGTTATAATTTTAATAAGAGCTTTTTTACAATTTAGTAAAATAGTTTTATTTATTGTATTTTGTTTAAAAATATATTCCTGAAAAAGTCAAAAAGTCTTGATGCAATAAACAAATGTATGTAGAATTTGTATGCATTTAAAACATAAAACGGGTCGGTCACGACCCTAACACAAGAGGAAGGTTTTAACATGCGACACACGTGCTAGCACGGACATCAGTGATCTCACTATTACAAAGCATATGACTACAATGTTTGTGGAGCCAGAACTGATAGACCTTGTGATGATCCAACTTTTTGACTCCTATATTTTGCTTGTATTTCCACCACATGACTATTGAATGTATAGATTTCATTTTGTATTCTTCCAACTGTCAAGAAAATCACATGATGCAGTTTTGCAATTTTCTTGGCCGAGAGATCACTATCAATGAGTTGGATGATGCTGTTTCTCTTTTCTTGGTAAATCTTTTTCATGGAAGCTCCTCGATTTAAACCTTCTTCTTGGGAATCAACCTAATTACACACCGAGCATTTAAGGAATGCGAGAATAGGTTGTAATTTGTAGTATACAGGAAGAAAAAGATTTTTCCACTACAAGAAGCAAAATAGTAGCATTGCAGTGACATGACAAGAATCTGCATAGCTAATCATATGCTAAATAGTTGCTAGTAAAATTTATGTATGAGATAGCCAAGATAAGCCAAAACATTGTTACCCTTTTGCTCTTCAGTGTATTACCAAGTGTCAAGATGGAAAGCTCGAGCATAGGACTACTGCTCAACACGAAGAACACAAAGATATTGACTACTGCCAGAAACAAAAGGGACACATTTGAGATGGACGGCAATGGACTGGAAGTTGTAAAGGCCTACTACTACGATCAATGATAACTGAAGATGCAGTAATGACACCAGAAGTCAGTAGGAGAATAGCTATGGGCAAACCAATAATGAAGTTGCTGGACAAGGTCTTCAAATCAAGGAACATTTCAGTGGCAATGAAGACACAGCCTTTACATATTTTGGTCATTTCAGTGGTATTATATGGATGCGAAACCTGGACGATAAAGAAATAAGACAGAAGAGGAGTCAACACCTTTGAAATGTGATGCTGGAGAAGGATGTTATCAATACCATGGATGGCAAGAAGAACAAACAAATTAATTTTGGAACAAATCAAGCTAGACAAGCCTCGAAGCAAGGATCACCAAGCTACAATTTGCTTAATTTGGACCCATCATACGAAGACAGCAACCACTTGAGAAGGACATCGTGGTCGTAAGAATAGAAGGAACATGGCGAAGAGGAAGACCAACAACCTGATGACTTGATACTATCAAGATAACGCGGATAAAACAGTGGTGGACCTATTTAAGCTTGCACAAGATCAATCTTCATACAGAGCGGTCATCAATTAATTCTCCATTGTTCTAAATTGAGCTGAAGGCCATTAAAATAAAATAAAGTTAGCATGAAAAAACTGTAAGTAAGTTTGCAATTGACTTGCTTTTTAATCTGCTGTTATTCCCCTGCAATGAGAGTTTATATTTGTTTATATTTCATAATGTACAAGACAATTCCATGGAACTCAGCCAATCGTGCTTGATTAGACTTTTGCTGAGAGGTAAAAGTAGCTACATTCCAGGATAGTACAGGGTAGGCCATTTATATGGATACACCTAAATAAAATGGGAATGGTTGGTGAGCTCAACTTCCTGTGTGTGGCACATTAGTATATGGGAGGGGGGAAACTTTTCCAGATGGGTGGTGACCATGGCGGCCATTTTGAAGTCGGCCATTTTGGATCCAACTTTATTTTTTTCAATGGGAAGAGGGTCATGTGACACATCAAACTTATTGAGAATTTCATAAAAAAACAATGGTGTGCTTGGTTTTAATGTAACTTTATTCTTTCAAGAGTTATTTACAAGTTTCTCTTTGTTTACAGCCATTGACATGTCGCAGAGGTTAACACGTGAGGAGCGGATAGAAATTGTGTTGATGTCTGGTGAACGCAGTACCCGGTCATTGCAGCAGATTTCAATGCAAGACACCCATCTCCGATGCAATGGTTAGCAAACTGCTTGCCAAATTTCGTAAAACAGGTTCAGTGTTAGATTTGCCAAAATGTGGACGCAAGAAAACTGTCACTAATGAAGAAACATCAGTCGCTGTCCTAGCTTCATTCAGCAAGAACCCACAGCATAGCACGCGCCGCATGTCACTGGAGAGTGGCATCAGTCGAACATCCCTTCAGCAGATATTAGCTACTCACAAATGGCACCCTTTTAAAATCCAGCTGCTGAAGCATCTCAACGAGGATGATCCAGATCAGCACACTGAATTTGCAGAATGGGTAAAGCAAAAATTGGAACAGGACCCTCAGTTTACACAGAAGATTATGTTCAGCGATGAGGCAAACTTTTTTGTGAATGGTGAAGTTAACAAACAAAACCACCGCTATTCGTCTGACATTAGCCCCCAGTGGATAGATCCCTCCAAGACTGTTGGAACACAAAAATTGATGGTATGGTGTGGTATATGGGGTACAAAGATAGTGGGGCCATTCTTCATTAATGGAAACCTCAATGCCACTGGATATCTGAAACTGCTACGTGATGATGTGTTGCCCTTTTTATGCACTGAAGATGGCACGTTCTCTGAGTTTTTCCAACAAGATGGTGCACCACCACATTATGGGTGTCAGGACCAAGCATTTCTACATGAACAGTTTCCTGGAAAGTGGATTGGTCATTGGAACAGTTGAATGGCCACCAAGGTCTCCCGATCTGACCTCTTTAGACTTTTATCTTTGGGGTCATCTGAAGGCAATTGTCTATGCTGTGATGATACGAGATATGCAGCATCTGAAACAACGGATACTGGAAGCCTGTGCTAGCATTTCTTCTGCGGTGTTGATATCAGTGTGTCAAGAGTGGGAGAAGAGGGTTGCATTGACAATCCAACACAATGGGCAGCACTTTGAACACATTTTATAAGTGGTCATAAACTTGTAAATAACTCCTGAAAGAATAAAGTTACATTAAAACCAAGCACACCATTGTTTTTCTTATGAAATTCTCAAAAAGTTTGATGTGTCACATGACCCTCTTCCAATTGAAAAAAATAAAGTTGGATCCAAAATGGCCGACTTTAACATTGCCACCATGGTCACCACCCATGTGGAAAAGTTTTCCCCCTCCCATATACTAATGTGCCACAAACAGGAAGTTGATATCACCAACCATTTCCATTTTATTTAGGTGTATTTCTATAAATGGCTCACCCTGTAGTTAAATTTTAACATGCCTTTCCCTAAATAGTTCTTTTGTACTGTTGGAGTGAATCTAATGCTGAAACCAGCCAAAGGCCCTCCAAAGCTTCTATATAATCTACTTATAATAGCAAAAATATAATTTTCAAATACTTTTTGGAACCTACTACTCTCTCCATCTCAGAATTTATAGCGCAGATGAAATATTTTATGGAGGTGGAAAAGTGGGATGCAGTTAGTAACAAAGAATCATCAGCAGTAGTGATGAGTGAGCATGTTCGCTACTGCTCAGTGCTCGCCCGAGCATCTCACTGCTCGACATGCTCGGGGCTCGCCGAGTTTTTACGGGGTTCCTCAGCGGTAGCTCGGGTCTCCTCCCTGCATGTTTGGCGGTAGTTAGAGAGCCAATGAATACGCAGGGATTGCCTGCCACTCACTGTAATGCCGTAGCCATGTTTGTTGTGGCATTACAGTGATTGGCTGACCGCACAGTGTCATCAGGTCTATATCAGACCTGGCACCGCCATGCTCGTCAAAGTCACTCCGGAATCAGACAGTGTAGGGAGAGCTGCTGCTAAGCTAGGGAGAGATTCACTTGTTTCTAGTTAGTGTACGTGTACAGACTATATTAGAGACACATATCCATCTCAACAAACAGTCCTTCTGAGGACTAATCTATCTGCAGAGATATCAGGCAAGCAGTGTATATAGGCAGGCAGGGTATATAGCAGACTGCAGTGCACATAGCAAAAGAGGTTCCATTCCAGTTCTGCCTTCTGCTGCTGTTAGATATTTCTAGACAAAGGCCCACATCTCAGGGGCCAGGAATAATTTTTTTTGGATCTTAATCCTCATTATTTGCTTAAAAAGCAATCCAGAGAACACCGTTTTTCTGTGCCATTTGCTTGTTGGCACTGCAGAATACAGACAGGTCCTTTCCATATAACACTGCTAAAAATCCAGCTATTTAAAGCTGTTTACTCCGTCACACGGATCACATATACGTTTTCAGAAAATACTGACATTTCGGATCTTCAATAAAAATTTGTTGCAGTGTGTCAGTGAAGCAATTGACACCAGATTGCTGTTCAAAATAGTTACCTACAGGTCAGGTATTAAAAACTGTGTATTCTCCATCACACGTATCACATATACGTTTTCAGATAATACTGCCATTTCTGGCCTCCATTAAAAATTTGCTTCAGTGAGTCAGTGAAGCAATTGACTCAGGTATTTAAAGCTGTGGTTTGTCTGTCACACAGATCACATATAAGTTCGCTCCAAATTCAGTCATTTTTTGTGAGCATGGAAGATATTGTCCTCCATTTAAGATGGGAAAGGCACGTGGCAAGGGACGGGGAACTGGACGTGATGGTGATGGTGATGATGGGGCATGCAGAGGCAGAGGCCGAGGCCGTGGGCAAGCTGAAATTGTGCCACAAAAAACACCCACATCTTCTCACTCGACCTTCCTGTCCCAATTAATAGGGGACCGCAGAAGACCACTATTGAACACAGAGCAGGGTCAAAAGGTTATTGGTTGGATAGCAGATAATTAGTGTTAAGCGAGGATGCTCGACACAGCTCGGTACTCGCCCGAGCATCTCACTACTCGGGATGCTCGGCGAGCACCGAGCATTTTTGGGTTACTCAGGTGGGAGCTCGGGTCTCCGCTCTGCATGTTTGGCGCTCTTTACAGAGCCAATGAACAGGCAGGGATTGCCAGCCAGTCACTGTAATGCCGCAGCCATGTTGGTTGTGGGCATTACAGTGATTGGCTGGCCGCACAGCGTCACCTCGTCTATATAAAACTGGGCGCCGCCATCTTGGACACAGTCGCTCCGTATCAGTGTAGGGAGAGTGCTGCTGTGCTAGGGAGAGATTTATACTGCAAAATAGGTAGTGTAGGGTCTCGAAAGCCTGCAAAATCAAACAAACAGTCCTTCGAGGACTAATATCCATCCCAGATATCAGGCAGGCAGGCAGGCTGTATAGGAGACGCAGTGGTTATACCAACAAACACTGCATTACAGTCCTGTGTGCTGCTTCTCAAATTGCTAGACTTAGCCCCAGGTCTCAGGGGCCAGGAAAAATCCTTTTTTTTTCATCTAAATCCTCTTTTTTTTTTCTTAGTCAGACTGTACAAATACCAGTCTTATTAACCTTTCAGTATCCCCCCCCCAAAAAAATAAAAATTGAGTGTGTATATGAGTGTTCATACACAAATATATCTGTTTAAAAGAGTCTGGTTTCGGCCAGATAACTAGAACTGTGGTTTTGCAGTTCCACGGTTCAAATCTCTGTATTATCCACTTTTTTGCCTTTTTTCCATAAAAAAAAACAGTTTGAGTATCTCGCTGACTGTTCAGACACAAATATATCTGTATAAAAGATTCTGGTGCAGGCAAGAGAAATAGAACTGTGGTTTTCCTCTTCCACGGTTCAAATCTGGGTGTAATCCACCTTTTTGCCTTTTTTCCTTAAAAAAAAAACTGTTTGAGTGTCTCGCTGACTATTCAGACACACATATATCTGTTTAAAAGATTCTGGTGTAGGCCAGAGAAATAGAACTGTGGTTTTTCTCTTCCACGGTTCAAATCTGGGTGTAATCCACCTTTTTGCCTTTTTTACATAAAAAAAACAGTTTGAGGGTCTCGCTGACTGTTCAGACACAAATATATCTGTTTAACAGATTCTGGTGTAGGCCAGAGAACTAGAACTGTGGTTTTCCTCTTGCACGGTTCAAATCTTGGTGTAATCCATCTTTTTGCATAAAAAAAAAACATTTTGAGTGTGTCGCTGACTGTTCAGACACAAATACACTGTGTGCAGAATTATTAGTATTTTGATCACATGATACTTTTTATACATTTTGTCCTACTCCAAGCTGCATAGGCTTGAGAGCCAATTACCAATAAAGTAAATCTGGTGATGTGCATCTCTGTATTGAGGAGGGGTGTTGACTAATGACATCAACACCCTATGTAAGGTGTGCTTAATTATTAGGCAACTTCCTTTCCTTTGGCAAAATGGGTCAGAAAAGAGATTTGACGGGTTCTGAAAAGTCCCCCAAAAAAAGACCAGCCTGACCACCACCAGCATGAACAGACACATGGCAGCAAAGCACCCGACTTTGTGGGCCGAACCCAAGGGTCATGGAACAGTGTCTGCGGGTGGCCCCATTTCTTCTTCCGCTGTTGTGCATGCAAGCCAATCCACTGCCCATGGTGCATGTGAAGATGCCTCCTGCCCTGCAACTGTCGTTGCACACTCTAAAGTAGCAGCATCAGGAAGCACGTCCACGTTTTTGTCCCAGCACAGCGTTCAGTTGTCCATACCCCAGCCAACACCCCACAGGCCACACTACTAAATTCCCACATTTCACGACTGCTTGCACTTGAAATGTTGCCTTTTAGGCTTGTGGGGACAGATGCATTCCGCAACCTGATGGCGGCGGCCATCCATCGGTACTCGGTCCCCAGCTGCCACTATTTCTCCTGGTGTGCCGTTCCCGCATTACACAAGCACGTGTCCCAAAACATTAGCCTTGCCCTCAACAGAGCAGTTACCGGGAAAGTCCACCTAACCACGAACACGTAGACAAGCGCTTATGGGCAGGGATGGTACATCTCGCTAACAGAACACTGGGTTAACATAGTGGAATCCGGGACCCAGTTGGACCTTGGGACGGAACACGTCCTCCTGACGCCAAGGATTGTGGGCCCTAAGTCAATCAGGGTTGCCCCCACGGTCTACAGCCCCTGCACCTCATCCTCCTCAGCCTCCTCCTCCTCTTCAGCCTTCATCTCCAAAATGACCACATCAGTCACAAGCTGGAAGCACTGCAGCACTGCCTTGGCCAAGCGGCAACAGGTTGTGCTGAAGCTAATATGCTTAAGTGACAAATCGCACAATGCCGAAGAGTTGTGGACAGCTCTGAAAGAGCAGGCAGATATGTGGCTCACATCGCTGAACCTACAGCCAGGCATGGTCATGTGTGACAATGGCCGGAACCTGGTGGCGGCTCTGAGGCGAGGCGAGCTCACACAAGTACCATGCCTGGCCCATGTACTTAACCTCGTGGTTCAGCGGTTTCTTAAATCCTACCCGGAACTGCCGGATCTGCTTGTTAAAGTATGCCGCCTGTCTGCCCATTTTAGAAAGTTATGTACAGCTTCCGCCGCCCTTGTCGTGTTTCAGCAGCGTTTGCAGCTTCCGGCTCACAAACTGGTATGTGATGTTCCCACGTGTTGGAACACTACACTGCAGATGTTGGGAAGGATTTGTGAGCAGAAGAGGGCAGTTGTTGAGTACCAGCATCAACAAGGCCGTCGGTATTCAGTTCAGACTCCACACATAAGACCTCAGAAGTGGACAGAAGTACCATCCTCCAAAACTTTGAGGACTCCACCAAAATGGTGAGTGGCGATGACGCCATAATTAGCGTCACCATCCCCCTTCTCTGTCTTCTGAAACGCTCTCTGCTCACAATCAAAGAGGATGCATTGCAGGCGGAGCACGATGAGATGGACCAAGGAGCCATACAGGGTGATTACACACAGCCAAGCCTCATCTCATCCCAACCTGGATTGGGTGACAATGAGGAAGAGAAGGAGGAGGAGAAGAACAGGAGCTAGCTTCATGCGCTATAGATGGTACTAGCTGCACAACTGTCATACCATCTGTTCAGCGTGGATGGCCAGAGGACAGAGAGGAGGAGGAGGAGAGCATGGTCAGTCATCCTCTTGGTGAGGACATGGAAATCTTGCCTGTTAACAGTCTGGTACGCATGACTGAGTTTATGTTACGCTGCCTTTCCCATGACCCTCGCGTTCTCAAAATTTTGAGTGACAGTCATTACTGGATGGTGACACTTCTAGACCCACGCTACAAGGAGAACTTTATATCTCTTATTCCTGAGGCGGACAGGTCTACAAAAATGGGGCAGTATGAGAAGGCCCTTGTTGCGGAAATATTAAAAATATTCCCATCTGAAAAAGATAGCGGCAGAGGTCACAGTTCATTGGACAACCAAGGAGTACAGGCGAGAGAGACACAAATGCAATCCAGCAGAGGCAGAGGAACACTGTCAAAGTTCTGGGACAGTTTTCTCAGATCCTCCCATCGCACAGGGCCTGAAGTGCGGGGTACTCTCACAAGGTGTGCAAAGTTTGGGAAGATGCTGAGAGAGTACCTTGCTGACCGTACCAGCGTCCTCTGTGATTCCTCTGTGCCTTTTAATTATTGGGTATCCAAGCTGGATACGTGGAATGAACTGGCTCTCTACACCTTGGAGGTCCTTGGCTGCCCTGCTGCCAGCGTTTTATCAAAGCGGGTTTTTAGTGCCGCTGGTGGAATAATAACTGATTAGCGCAAAAAATTATACAGTATGTTCATGTATACTCCCCAGGGGTAAATGTTTGTCAGCCCATACACTTAGTGCATGGGCATTCCAAGTATAGGAAACACACTTCTTTCTAATGGGAACATTTTTTTATGAGGCCCTCTAGGTCTTTTCCAAGGGGCATTGGAGTGCCCCCTAATTTTTGGCAGCCATTGCATTCACTGCATAGGACAACACTATGGGAGACTCTCTCCTTTCTATTGAGAATTTGTCATTACTGTGGCCCTGCTCTATGTGTCTTTAAATTTTTAGCAGGGTTTTTTCTAAAATTGGTCAGCCGTTGGACTCACTGCATACCATATAACTGTATAGCAGACCCTCTCCTTTCTAATGGGAACATGTCGTACTTCTAACTGTGGCCCTGCTCTATGTGTCTTTAAATTATTAGTGGGGTTTTTCCTAAAATTGGTCAGCCGTTGGACTCACTGCATCCCCTATAACTGTATAGCAGACCCTCTCCTTTCTAATGGGAATTTGTCATTACTGTGGCCCTGATCTATGTGTCTTTAAATTCTTAGAAGGGTTTTTCCTAAAATTGGTCAGCCGTTGGACTCACTGCATACCCTATAACGGTATAGCAGACTCTCTCCTTTCTAATGGGAGTTTGTCGTTACTGTTGCCCTGATCTATATATCTTTAAATTCTTAGTGGGGTTTTTCCTAAAATTGGTCAGCCGTTGGACTCACTGCATACCATATAACTGTAAAGCAGACTCTCTCATTTCTAATGGGAATTTGTCATTACTGTGACCCTGCTCTATGTGTCTTTAAATTCTTAGTGGGTTTTTCCTAAAATTGGTCAGTGGTTGGACTCACTGAATACCCTATAACTGAATAGCAGACTCTCTCCTTTCTAATGGGAACATGTCGTACTTGTTACAGTGGCCCTGATCTATGTGTCTTTAAATTCTTAGAGGGCTTTTCCTAAAATTGGTCAGCCGTTGTAACATACCTGGCGGCGTCCTTGCATGGTGGTCCATCTCCCACTGTGCAAGAGAGCGCACTTGATCTCCTGTCCAGAGTGTCTCTCTGGCTTCCCTCCATGCTGTCTGTTTGTGTCTGTCTCTGCTGCTTAAGGGCGGCGCCCGATCACTTCCTGCTTTTTGTACCTGCTGTGGGTCACACCCCTTGTGCGTCCTCAGCCTATTGCTGTCTGACACTTGGTATATAGCTCAGCAGCTCCCTTCTATCCCTGCCTGAGCATAGTGTTTCCTTCAGTGTGTGCTTGCATTCTGAAGGTGCCAGGTCCCGTCTTTGTTTCCTTGTCTGCCTTTCCTGGAGGCTGTATTTCCAGGCCTGTCTGAACTTAGTCCTGTATGTCTCCTGCTTTGCGGTATCAGCTCCCGTGTCTGAACTGTGTCCTGTATGTCTCCTGCTTTGCGGTATCAGCTCCCGTGTCTGAACTGAGTCCTGTATGTCTCCTGCTTTGCGGTATTAGTTCCCGTGTCTGAACTGAGTCCTTTCTGTGTATCTTGTCTGTCCTGTCTGAACACGCTCCTAGCCTGTTCCTCCCGCCTTCTAGGGGCCGATTACCTAGACCCGCTCCTGTATCTTGTCTGTCCTGTCTGAACACGCTCCTTGCCTGTTCGTCCCGCCTCTCTGGGGGCAGTATTCCCAGACCCGCTCCTGTATCCCGCTGCAGTGTCGGTCTCCTCCGTACACTCAGTTCCAGTCTGAACTCTCTCCTATCCTTTACCTGTTTTGCCTCTATGTCCGTTCCCTTCCTTTTTCTGCAGAGTCTGAACTCGTACCTAACTCCTGCCTGTTGTCTCTGTACTCCCGTTTGTGAGTTTGTGGTCCACTCGCTACTTCACTGCAAGTACCCTGTGGGTGTCTGGCTCTGTCTTTCCCTTCCTGTCGGTTCCGTGTGAACAGAGTCCTGTCCTGCCCTGCTTCTGCCCGCTGCTCTGGCAGTCCTGTCCTGCCCTGCTTCTGCCCGCTGCTCCGGCAGTCCTGTCCTGCCCTGCTTCTGCCCGCTGCTCCGGCAGTCCTGTCCTGCCCTGCTCAGCCTTGTCTGCACTCTAGCTGTGCTTGCCTGTAACCCTCTGCCTGTATTGTTCCTGAGTCCCGGTGTGTACTGGGTCCTATCCCGCCTGTGTTCCTACCTGCTAGTGCCTCCCTGTCTGCACTCTAGCTGTGCTTGCCTTTACCCCCCTGCCTGCATACCCGCCTGCCTGCATACCAGTCGTGCCTGCCTATACCCACCAGTCTGTGTGCCAGCCTACCAGCCTGTTCCTGTATTCCCCTGTGTGGGTCAACAGCCGTGTCCGGGGTCTGTCCTGGAGTAGCACCTGGTCCCTCTGCTCGGTTCCTCCTTGGTGCACTGGCGTCGTATGCCGTCGTGCGACCCTGGTCGGATCGGGTGAATACTTAGTCACGCCCCTCCAGGCATTCACTCTCCGGCACGGTCCAGTGGAATCACTACAATCACACGCACACGCCGCTTAGCCCGGGCGTGTGCATAACAGCATGCTCAGGCCATGGTTCCCGTTGAGCCCCACGGCCTTCGCCCTCTGAGAAGTTTTCCAGCGAATATATGCATTAAAATAAATAAATAAATTTTTTTTCCCTTAGCTGAGTTCCAGGCGAATTACGCACCGTCCAGATGGATCTATCAGCTCTCGTTCCTGCGGATCCGCCACGTTACTATGGGGATCCAAGACAGTGTCGTGCATTTGTGGAGCAATGCATGCTACACTTTAAGGCCTACCCTCTTTATTTTCCTTCCGATTGGGCTAAAGTGGCCTTTATGATGTCTTACCTGGCGGGTGATGCCTTGGAATGGATCAACCCCCTATATGAAACACAGGATCCGATCCTCCGGGACCTAATGGCCTTCCTGGTGGCCTTTCTAATGGTCTTCGATGATCCTAACCCGGAGGCTCCTGCTGAAGCTTCACTTCCCAATATCCCGGAGCAGCCCCAATGGGTAATGTGTGTGGGTAGCGCAATAGTCCTCCAGCCCAATGAGACTACTGCCCACCCAGAATCCTCTCAGGGTGACTACGCTTTCCGGAATACTTCTCTCAACCTCAAGAGGCAGTCCAGACGTGCTAGACTTAGAGGCAAGCCGTCACGCCAGGGCCTGTCCTCCCTGAGACCTCCTGACCCCAACCTTGAAGTCCCTACTGAAGCTTCATCTCCCTGTATCCCGGAGAAACCCCAATGGGTAGTGTGCGTGGGTAGTGCACCAGTTCTCCTGCCCGAAGAGACTTCTGCCCATCCAGACTCCACACAGGAGAACTTCCTGCACCCGGCATCAGATGCTTCTCTCTCTTTAACCGGTGTGCATGTCCAAGGATGCTCCAAAGCTGTGGTTACCTCTGAGTCTGTGCACCTCTACTACCTGGCGGAGGATCCCCTGTCGCCTCCTGAATCCTCCGGGATACCACTCGATGACAAATGGAGAGAGACTTCTCTACACCCGGTACTCAATACTTTGTCCGCTTCGTCCTGTGAGCCTGACAATGGGTACCCCAAAGTGGTAGTTACCTCCGAGTCTCTACACCCCTCCGACCAGGCGGAGGATCTCCAGTTGTCTCCTGAACCCTTCGGGGTGCTACCTGGTAGCGAAAGGACAGAGACTCTCCTATACTCTGTACCTGATACCTCGCTCGCTTCGTCCAGTGAGTCCAACCTAGTGTACTCCGAAGCAGAGGTTACTCCTGAGTCTCTACACCCCTCCGACCAGGCGGAGGACCTCCAGTTGTGTTCAGAATCCTTCGGGGTGCCACCTGGTGGTGAATGGACAGAGACTTTCCTATACTCTGTACCTGATACCTCGCTCGCTTCGTCCAGTGAGTCCAACCTAGTGTACTCCGAAGCAGAGGTTACTCCCGAGTCTCTACACCCCTCCGACCAGGCGGAGGACCTCCAGTTGTGTTCAGAACCCTTCGGGGTGCCACCTGGTGGTGAATGGACAGAGACTTTCCTATACTCGGTACCCGATACCTCGCCTGCTTCCTCCAGTGAGTCCGACCTAGTGTACTCTGAAGCAGTTGTTTTCTCTGAGCCTCTGCACTCTTCTGACCCGGCGGAGGACCTCCAGTTGTTTCCTGAATCCTCCAGGGTACCACCAGATAACAAAGAGACAGTGACTTTTCCTCATTATGTACCTGATAACCCGTCTATTTTTTCCTGTGAGCTTGACAAGATGTACCTCGAAGCAGAGATTACCCTCAAGTCTCTGTCCCCCTCCAACCCAGTGAACGACTGGTCCTCGAATTCCCTGCGGAAGATTCTGGCAGGCCTGAAGAAGAGGGGGCGTAAGGGGGGAGGTACTGTAACATACCTGGCGGCGTCCTTGCATGGTGGTCCATCTCCCACTGTGCAAGAGAGCGCACTTGATCTCCTGTCCAGAGTGTCTCTCTGGCTTCCCTCCATGCTGTCTGTTTGTGTCTGTCTCTGCTGCTTAAGGGCGGCGCCCGATCACTTCCTGCTTTTTGTACCTGCTGTGGGTCACACCCCTTGTGCGTCCTCAGCCTATTGCTGTCTGACACTTGGTATATAGCTCAGCAGCTCCCTTCTATCCCTGCCTGAGCATAGTGTTTCCTTCAGTGTGTGCTTGCATTCTGAAGGTGCCAGGTCCCGTCTTTGTTTCCTTGTCTGCCTTTCCTGGAGGCTGTATTTCCAGGCCTGTCTGAACTTAGTCCTGTATGTCTCCTGCTTTGCGGTATCAGCTCCCGTGTCTGAACTGTGTCCTGTATGTCTCCTGCTTTGCGGTATCAGCTCCCGTGTCTGAACTGAGTCCTGTATGTCTCCTGCTTTGCGGTATTAGTTCCCGTGTCTGAACTGAGTCCTTTCTGTGTATCTTGTCTGTCCTGTCTGAACACGCTCCTAGCCTGTTCCTCCCGCCTTCTAGGGGCCGATTACCTAGACCCGCTCCTGTATCTTGTCTGTCCTGTCTGAACACGCTCCTTGCCTGTTCGTCCCGCCTCTCTGGGGGCAGTATTCCCAGACCCGCTCCTGTATCCCGCTGCAGTGTCGGTCTCCTCCGTACACTCAGTTCCAGTCTGAACTCTCTCCTATCCTTTACCTGTTTTGCCTCTATGTCCGTTCCCTTCCTTTTTCTGCAGAGTCTGAACTCGTACCTAACTCCTGCCTGTTGTCTCTGTACTCCCGTTTGTGAGTTTGTGGTCCACTCGCTACTTCACTGCAAGTACCCTGTGGGTGTCTGGCTCTGTCTTTCCCTTCCTGTCGGTTCCGTGTGAACAGAGTCCTGTCCTGCCCTGCTTCTGCCCGCTGCTCTGGCAGTCCTGTCCTGCCCTGCTTCTGCCCGCTGCTCCGGCAGTCCTGTCCTGCCCTGCTTCTGCCCGCTGCTCCGGCAGTCCTGTCCTGCCCTGCTCAGCCTTGTCTGCACTCTAGCTGTGCTTGCCTGTAACCCTCTGCCTGTATTGTTCCTGAGTCCCGGTGTGTACTGGGTCCTATCCCGCCTGTGTTCCTACCTGCTAGTGCCTCCCTGTCTGCACTCTAGCTGTGCTTGCCTTTACCCCCCTGCCTGCATACCCGCCTGCCTGCATACCAGTCGTGCCTGCCTATACCCACCAGTCTGTGTGCCAGCCTACCAGCCTGTTCCTGTATTCCCCTGTGTGGGTCAACAGCCGTGTCCGGGGTCTGTCCTGGAGTAGCACCTGGTCCCTCTGCTCGGTTCCTCCTTGGTGCACTGGCGTCGTATGCCGTCGTGCGACCCTGGTCGGATCGGGTGAATACTTAGTCACGCCCCTCCAGGCATTCACTCTCCGGCACGGTCCAGTGGAATCACTACAATCACACGCACACGCCGCTTAGCCCGGGCGTGTGCATAACAGCCGTTGGACTCACTGCATTCCCTTTCTAATGGGAATTTATCATTACTGTGGCCCTGATCTATGTGTCTTTAAAATCTTAGTGTAGTTTTTTTCCTAAAATTGGTCAGCCATTGGACTCACTGCATACCTTATAACTGTATAGCAGACTCTCCTTTCTAATGGGAATTTGTCGTTACTGTTGCCCTGCTCTATGTGTCTTTAAATTCTTAGTGGGGTTTTTCCTAAAATTTGTCAGCCGCTGGACTCACTGCATACCCTATAACTGTAAAGCAGACTCTCTCATTTCTAATGAGAATTTGTCATTACTTTGACCCTGCTCTATGTGTCTTTAAATTCTTGTTGGGGTTTTTCCTAAAATTGGTCAGCCGTTGGACTCACTGCGTCCCCTATAACTGTATAGCAGACTATCTCCTTTCAAATGGGAATTTGTCATTACTGTGGTCCTGATCTATGTGTCTTTAAATTCTTAGTGGGGTTTTTCCTAAAATTGGTCAGCCGTTGGACTCACTGTATACCATATAACTTTATAGCAGATCCTCTCCTTTCTGATGGGAACATGTTGCACTTGTTAAAGTGGCCCTGCTCTATGTCTCTTCAAAGGGGTATTTGATTGTGTCCAAATTTATGGCAGCCCTTGCAGTCACTGGATACGCAATTACAGTATAGGAGACCCACTTGTTAATAATGGGAACAACAAAGCATAGCTGGCTGATGGCTCTCTAACAATAGCGAAGGCCGACTGCAGGCCTTTTAAGAATAGTAAGGGCCATCTGATGGCCCTATAAAATAGGCGTTACGACTTTCTGAGTCCCTCCATCATAAATAAAACAGGATGTGTCTGATGATGGGTCACAGACCACATTGCCAGATAAGGTTGTAAAATGTTAATTTGACATTTCCCGGTGAATGCATTTGTCTTAAAAAATAAGGTAAATAAAAACCAAAACAATAGGAACTTTCTTTAGTATAAAAAACAGCGTCACCAATTTAACTTCAATGTAATCACATTGTTCAGCTCCTGCACCACCTCCTCCATCTCCGAAATGACCACATCAGTCACAAGGTGACAGCACTGCAGCACTGCCTTGGCCAAGCATCAACAGGCTGTGCTGAAGATAACATGCTTAATGCTTAGGTGACAAACCACCCAGCGCTGCAGAGTTGTTGAAAGCTGTAACAAAGCAACCTGATCTGTGGCTCTGACCACTGAAAATACAGCCAGGCATGGTCGGGGATGACAATTGGCCGAACCTGGTGATGGAGAAATGACAGCCGGAGTAGATATGTTTTCCCTCTATGCCAGTCTTTTCACCTAGCTAAAGAATATGGCTGTGGTGAAATACAACTTCCACTGAGAAGCTGTTTCAGATAGAAAAACATTGTGCCCACCAGAGGATTTGATTCAGAGGGCTCACTTTTCTCCCCTGCTCAAGAGCCCAATAGCAGCGGCAAAGTTAGCGATATCATGAACTCTCCTGAGGTAGAAGCCAAGGCACACCAGAGGTTTCTCTGGTAGAACCATCCAACCCTGCCGAGAAGCAGTCCTGGCTAAGAAAATTGTAGTGGAAGGTTCCCGGACACTCTATTGCTGCTTTTTTAGTGTAGATCGGATGAAATTATGCATGTTATTTCTCAAACCGCATTGCAGATCAGGCCATTTCCCAACTCTGTAGTCATGAAATTAAATGCGCAAAGAAAGATGTGTGTGTGTCAAAGAACCACCGACAAGTGTGATGTTAGACGGGCTGCCATTGCTTCTGCAACAAGCTGCATTAGTGGACTTACTGGGAGAAATTATACCCAGAGTAGATTCAGTTTCTCTCTATGCCAGTCTTTTCACCGAGCTAAATACAACTCTCAGCAAAAAAAAGTTGTGGACTGGCTCCATACCGTCTCTGGCCACATTCACCTGTCCACGTGTTTGTGTTTAGGCGGTCGTTCTCAGTAAGTGCACTGGGGAGGGCACGGGTAATGTTGTGGGACCCGTGCTTGTGGAAGGCGGAGGCGTCACCAGGAGAAATAGTGGCGGCTGGGGACCAAGTATGGACACCCGGTCGCCGCCGCCATAAGATTGTAGACAGCTTCCGCCTCCACGAGCCTAAAAGGCTACATTTCAAGTGCAAGATGCTTTAGAGGACTTCCTGGGAGAAATGACAGCTGGGTAAATATGGCTTCCCAAGTCCTTTCACCAAGCTAAAGAATATGGCTGTGGTGAAATACAACTCAGCAAAAAAGGCGGTCCTTCCCAATAAGTGCACTGGGGAGGGCACGGATAATGTTGTGGGACCCGTGCTTGTGAAAGGCGGGGACGATACCGGGAAAAACAGTTGCAGCTGGGGACCGAGTATAGATACCCAGTCGTCGCCGCCACCATAAGATTGTGGACAGCTTCCGTCTCCATGAGCCTAAAAGGCCACAATTCAAGTGCAAGCAGCTGTCAAAAATTTGGCAGTATAGTATAGCAGCCTGTGGGAGGGTGGGTGGCTGGCTGTATACTTGAGCTTGCATTCCAAGGAATGGGGTAGGGACAACTGAACGCTGCACTGGGACATGGACGTGGTTTGTGATTTTTGTAAGTCTGCAACGACAGGTGCATAGCGGGAGGCATCTTCGCAGGTGCCAAGGATCACTTATGATGGGCACACTTTTAGGCAGTGACCTGGGAGTCAAAAATGCTTCCAGAGGTCTTCCCCATGCTGTTCCCATGTCTTTTCAGCACTGTATGGCTGTGTCTGATGATGGGTCACACACCACATAGCCAGACAAGGTTTTAAAATGTTAAAATTACATTTCCCACTGAATGCATTTTTCTTGGTTGAAAGCAATGCAAAAGTGCAAAAACGCATCAAAAACTCTACGTGTGAACATAGCCCAAGGTGTGGAGGAGTATTTTTGGTTTTAGTTGTTTATTTTGCCTTATATACAAGTCATTACCCTGGAAAGGATGTTCCTTAACATATTTCCCAGGAAAATCCATTTTGGTTTCGTTTTTGGATGTTTTATTGTGAGTCTGTAAAAGTGGCGCAATACTCTGACAACGTTGTTGAAAACAGTGATCTGGGAGTCAGAAATTCTTCCAGGGGTCTTCCCCATGCTTTTCCCATGTCATTTGAGCACTGTTCCCATCGATTTGGGCAATTTTTAGGCCCTCTGCAGACCGCCGGGGTGGAGCCGCCTGAAAAATGCTCGAGTTTCCCATAGACTTACATTGGGCTCATTGCTTGGGTCGAGCACTTGAGTATTCCAATTTGCTTGACCTGAGCAACGAGTACCCGACCATTTTAGTGCTCGCTTATCACTAATAAGCAGGCAAATTTATTTTTAAATGAAAGCAATTTATTAGAAAGTTTTTCTCTGGAAGAAAAAGGAAATACTGTAGAAGCTTTTGTCACAACTGCATGTTATATATTAGAGGATATGAAAATAACCTAGGTCAACTCTGTATTAATAATTGACTGTAAATGGAGCAGTTCAAATGTAGGAATGGGGTAACTTCCCCTTACATCCATTTCTTAGATGATGGCTTTTTACATTGTCTTATTTACATTTTTTTGTTAGGTTATCTTTAGTTAACATTGAATGTGTTTCATTAATAACAATATTATTTACCCAGTCTGTTTAATGGATGTAGATTATGTTTGTTGATTATGTTGATTGCATTATGTAGTAAAACTTGCAATTAAAATTATATATTAAAAAAACAAAAAAACATGCCAGTCAACTCTATAGGCCATTCATTTCTATACAACATTTATCTGCCCACATCCCTCTACCTCCATTTCAGCTACTGATAAACTGTTCTTTTTAATCCTGTAGAATTACAATCTCAAGTACCCATCATCACCCAGCATAACAGCTCTCAGGATCCTGAGCTGTGTGCTTCCTCAAAAGCACTGTTATCTACTACATCTACAGTACTAATACAACTCACCAGATTTATCAAGGAGGAGTGCCAGGGCAGCCAGAAAAAAAGAGTTGTGAGCTTATCAAGGGAAAACTAGAGAATAACCCTTTCAATTCTGTTTCAGCTTGGTTAAAAGGGTAGGATCATGAATATTTAAAAAAATAAATAAATTAAGCAAAAATATCAGGTTAAGGTTTTGCAGCTGTTTGATTAGTTGAATGTAACAATTGTTGGTGCCACAACAATACTGCTGTCTATTACTGAAATAGACTTTGTGTGTGTGCAGCATATGTACAAACTATTTTGCAGAAATTAGGAGAATTTTAAACCTAAAATATTCCCTCCCCCCCAAAAAAAATAATTAAAAGAAAAATGAAGAAGAAAAAATAAAGACAGTTACATTGGCTTTGATTTTTTCTACCTTTGTCAACATATCATTTTGGCAATGGTGCAACCAGAAAACTATATTGTGCTCTGTTGCTGCACTTTTAGGCAGTTTTCCTATCATGTATCATTAGTTTTTATGTGCTGCTTTTTGGCAGTGAGGGATTTATGTGAACTATCCTAAAAATTTGTAAATAAATTATTGCCGTAAATTGAGATATTAACTCTGCAGATCTGTTTTTCACCCCCACCTGATAAAGTAAACAAATTGGAGACACAAATATGCCACACTGATATTATGGGCAGGCTGTTGTTGAATTATCATTTTTGTCCTTCACGGGAACCCTGACAGTACCTACAATTTCTGGTTGATGTCATATTTTTCCAGAGTTGGCTAAGTTTGTCAACGTTTAGAAACAAATTAAACATTATCCTTGTGTCCAAAATGTATGCTAAACCCAAATGTGCCATGAGAAATGAAATTGGCAGTGTAATAGAAAAAAAACCTGTTATCACGGATAAGAATATGTTAGACGCTAGCAGCATTTCTGGCATTGCTAGCAGCATATGTCTCAGCAGTAGTAGTACCAAATGCAAGTCACATCAGGTCCTCTTTGGTAATTGGCAAGTGTATTAGTGGTCAGTAGTGATGAGCGAGCATGTTCGCTACTGCTCGGAGCTCGGCCAAGCATCTCACTGCTCAAGATGCTCGGCGCTCTCCGAGTATTTCCGGGTTGCTTGGGCGGGAACTCGGGTCCCCTCCCTGCATGTTTGGCGCTCTTTAGCGAGATAATGAACATGCAGGGATTGCCTGCCATGCACTGTAATGCCGTAGCCATGTTGGCTGTGGGCATTACAGTGATGGCTGGCCGCACAGCATCATCAGGTCTATATCAGACCTGATGCCGCCATGCTCGTCACAGTCACTCCGGATCAGACAGTGTAGGGAGATCTGCTGCTGCGTCAGGGAGAGATTTGCTTGTGTATTAGGTAGTGTAGGGAGAAAAAACGTACATTACACATATCCATCTTAACAAACAGTCCTTCTGAGGACTAATCCATCTGCAGAGATATCAGGCAGGCAGGGTGTATAGGCAGGCAGTGTATATAGCAGACTGCAGTGCATATAGCACAAGAGGCTTACAATCCAATTCTGCCTTTTGCTGCTGTTAGATATTTCTATACAAAGGCCCAGGTCTCAGGGGCCAGGAACACTTTTCTTTGGATCTTAATACTCATTATTTGCTTAAAAAGCAATCCAGAGAACACCGTTTTTCTGCGCCATTTGCTTTTTGGCACTGCAGAATACAGCCAGGTCCTTTTCATATTACTGCGCTAGAAATCCAGCTATTTAAAACTGTGCTTTCTCCATCAAACAGATCACATATACGTTGTCAGAAAATACTGCCATTTCTTGCCTCCATTAAAAATTTCCCTTAGTGTGTCAGTGAAGCAATTCACAGCAGTTTGCTGTTCAAACTACTTACCTACAGGCAAGGTATTTAAAACTCTGTTTTCTCCATCACATAAATCACATATAAGTTCGATCCAAACTCAGTCATTTGTAGTGAGTGTGGAAGATACTGTCCTCCATTTAAAATGGGCAAGGCACGTGGCAAGGGACGGGGAACTGGACGTGATGGTAATGGTGCATGCCGAGGACAAGGCCGTGGGCAAGCCGAAATTGTGCCACAACAAACACCCACATATTCTTGCCTGACCTTCCTGTCTCAATTTCTAGGGGACCGAAGCACACCACTATTGAACCCAGATCAGTGTCAAAAGGTTGTTGGTTGGATAACGGATAATGCTTCCAGTCACTTTGCCACCACCAATACCCTGTCTTCCACACGGTCAAGTCTTAGTAGCCGTGAGTCTGGACCGCATATTCCTCACCCTGATCCTCCTTCCTCCGACCATGCCGAGTACCCAGAGACAACTGATCCCACACTTGGACACTCTGAAGAGCTGTTTGCTTTTCCATTTATAGATTCGGGCCTCTTGCCCGTGCCACTTGAAGCAGGGCAAGAGGAGATCATGTGTAGCGATGCCCAAATATTTGAGCAGCCACAGTCACACAAAGGCGACGGTGGGAAAGTGTCACTAGAGGTGGACGATGATGAGACAATTGCCAGAAAGTCAGGAGGAGGACCATGGTGTAGAAGTGGAAGACGAGGTGGTGGATGATATAGTAACTGAACCAACCTGGCAGGAGAACATGCAGAGCGAGGACAGCAGCACACAGGGGGAGGGAGACAGAGCACTCCAACAGGCAGGAAGAAGCAGTGTGGTGGCCGCAGACAGAAGGCAGGCAACCGTTCCCCGAAACACCAACACGAAGGAAGTTGCCAGTACAACTGTTAGGTCTTCCCAAGTCTGGTTGTTTTTTAAAGACTCTGCCGATAACCCCAAAAAGGCCATTTGCACCACCTGCCAGGCCAGCATCAGCAGGGGTGGCAAAACGACCGCCTGACCACCACCAGCATGATCAGGTGTGATGCTCACAGCCCTCCCTGGGAAATGGGGTACTGGGAGCCGGGTCAGATGTTGGGGAGGCAGTCGTGGCCTGGACCCGTTCCGTGCCCAGGGCCGTCACATGAAAGTAACGGGCTATCAGGGATGAGCGGTATTATCGACTACGCCACCAGTGGTGTCTGGTGATGCACCACCAGCACTGCTAGCAGTCCTCTGAGGCTGGATGTAGTGGCAGCAGGCGATGTTATAACTCCCCACAGGCGGAGCAGGGCCACAGGGCAGATGTGACAGGAGGATGGGGAGAGTAGTCCTGGGTCACTCAGGTGCTGTGTGGTGCAGTGCAGAAATGAAGGAACCAGAGGCCATACGGATAGTCTTCCAGGTCTTTTACTCACAGTTCTTTTAAGCTGCGGCAAGGCTTCTCCCTGCTCCTCACGGATCACTGTGGCCACCAGGGATGAGGGCTCAGCGCACCCAAGGAATTCAGGTACCTCGATCAGGACCCTCCGAGTGTTTCTAACAGTCCCCTTTGAACCTCTCCTGTGTGTGTGTGCGGGCAAAGGCTGGGTCCCACTGGATAAATGCAGGTAGAGGGGTACAGGTGGCGTAGGCCGCTCCGTCTGTATCCCTCCCGGGATCCACTAAGCCTCCGGGCTTTTCTGACTGAGACATGAAGTAACAAAGTCAGATATCAGGGGCCGGTCACCCCTCTTGCAGCAGGAGTCCCTCTGGCCAGGCCAGAATGGAGAGTACAGGTGGCGTAGGCCGCTCCGTCCGTGCTCCCTGGAATCCTTTTGCTTGTGGAGCTGTCACTAAAGCTCCCAACCTTCTCAAGCAAGGGAACTTGACCGGGGTAGAGACTCTGTTAACTCCTTCCCGCTCCTCGTGTCAAGGTCAGGGCCCGAGGACCGTGTATCTTCAGCACACTGCAGGCTCCTACGCAAGGCCACTGACAGCTGCAAAGACCACAATCAAAGAACCTTGTGCTTAAGATGGCTGGGTAATACTGTATATATAAAACTATGTGTGTAACTAAAAGTCTGTTCTACCCTTCACCCACTACATGGTTCCCCTAACTTTTGGTTCCCCCCACCGGGAAATGTCATTTTAACATTTTACCACCTTATCTGGCCATGTGCTGTGTGACACATGCATACAGTCCTGAAAAGACATGGGAACAGCATGGGGAAGACCCCTGGAAGCATCTCTGACACCCAGGTCAATGCCTAAAAGTGTGCCCATCAGAAGTGATCCTTGCCGCATTAGAAGATGCAGACTTGCAACTATCCCCTTGCAAATCCTTGTCCCAGGGCAGTGTTCAATTGTACCTCCCCCATTCCTTGCAATGCAAGCTCAAGTATTCAGCCTGCCACCCACCCACCCCCAGGCTGCAATACCATACTGCTTGCTTGCACTTGAAATTGGGCCGTTTAGGCATGTGGATACCGAATATGGCCACCACGTCATGGCTGCGTCGGCGGCCTGGTATCCATACTCGGTCCCCAGCCGCCCCGCATCCGAGTGCCCACACACATTCCCAGCCACCTGGGGGAGGCCGGGTGTTCATAAACGGTCCCCAGCCGTCCTTATTTGAAGAACAGCCTAACCACAAACACGTGGACAAGTGAATGTGGCCAGGGATGGTCCATCTCACTGACGCCTTCACACTGGGTTAATATTGTGGAAGCCAGGAAACAGTTGAACACTGGGATGCAACACGTCCTCCCGACATAGAGGATTGCGGGTCCTGGGTCAATCAGGCTTCAACACAAAGTTCAGAAGGTAGACAGCAGCAGTGGTTAGCCTCCTACACAACGAGTAAATTATTCATGATCATGAGGCCATCCATCTCCTTAGCTTTCTGTTCCTTGGAATGCAAGCGCATGTATGTAGTAGCGGCTAGGCCTGAGGTGGTCAGCGTTTTGGCTCATATCCTACCTCCTCCAAGGATTGCTGGATGTTTTCCTGTTACTATCCCAGTTATATGACACCCGTTAAAATAAAGCTTCAGGTGATGAATAATGGATGAGGTGGTGGCAAAGGAGAAAGAGCAGCAGGAACAAGGACCATTCACATCAATATCAGGCTAGTCAACCACACATGTCTTGTAGGATATGTTTCTGTACCAAAAGGAGCGGTTCAGCTACACAGATATAGGGCATACAGTGAGTGCAATGCCTACCAAAAATTTCAAGGCACTCCAATGCCCCTTGGAAGTGATATGGAGGTCAGAGGGCCTTAACTAAACCATTTTTTCCATTTATAGCAAACTGGGTCTCCTGTACACTGTTGGCCCCTTGAAACAGACGTGGATTACAGCGTACTAAAAACCTTCTACCCATTATTGGGGAGTGGGTCTCCCTTAGTGTTTGCCTATGCATTGAAAAGCAAAAGCTGACTAAAATTAGGAGGAAATGCAATGCCCATTGGAAGAGTAGTAGAGTTTAGATGTAATTAAAAACAACATTTCAATGACCCTTGGAAGAGCTGTGGAGTTCAGAGTGGTTTAACAACATGGTTTTAATGCACCTTGGAAGAGACGTCGAGGTCCCAGTGGAATAAAAAGACAATATCAATGCCACTTGGAAGAGTGGTGGAGGTCGCAGTGTAATAAAAATACAATATCAATGCCCCTTGGAAGAGTGGTGGAGGTCGCAGTGGAAAAAAATACATTATCAATGCCCCTTGGAAGAGTGGTGGAGGTCCCAGTGGAATAAAAAGACAATATCAATGACGATTGGAAGAGACGTGGAGGTCACAGTAGCTTAATAAGACGATTTTAATGCCCCTTGGAAGAGACGTGGAGTTCAGAGTGGTTTAACAAGATGGTTTTAATGCCCCTTGGAAGAGACGTGTAGGTCGCAGAAGCTTAACAAGATGGTTTTAATGCCCCTTGGAAGAGTGGTGGAGGTTACAGTGGAATAAAAAGACATTATCAATGCCCTGTGGAAGACATGGAGGTCACAGTAGCTAACAAGATGGTTTTAATGCCCATTGGAAGAGTGGTGGAGGTCGCAATGGAATAAAAAGACAATATCAATGCCCCTTGGAAGAGTGGTGGAGGTCGCAGTGTAATAAAAATACAATATCAATGCCCCTTGGAAGAGTGGTGGAGGTCGCAGTGGAAAAAAATACATTATCAATGCCCCTTGGAAGAGTGGTGGAGGTCCCAGTGGAATAAAAAGACAATATCAATGACGATTGGAAGAGATGTGGAGGTCACAGTAGCTTAATAAGACGATTTTAATGCCCCTTGGAAGAGACGTGGAGTTCAGAGTGGTTTAACAAGATGGTTTTAATGCCCCTTGGAAGAGACGTGGAGGTCGCAGTAGCTTAACAAGACGATTTTAATGCCCCTTGGAAGAGTGGTGGAGGTTACAGAGGAATAAAAAGACAATATCAATGCCCCGTGGAAGAGACATGGAGGTCAGTAGCTTAACAAGACCGTTTTAATGCCCCTTGGAAGATAGGTGGAGGTCGCAGTGGAATAAAAAGACAATATCAATGCCCCTTGGAAGAGTGGTGGAGGTCACAGTGTAAAGGACATATTGATACTCATGCTAGAAAAACTCCATTTTGTCTACTCACTTTAAAATCATGTTATTATCACTCCTTGCATAACATACATTCTTTCTTTCTCTTCCCATAGAACTTCTCTCACACTAACTTTTTCTCAAGAGAACATTTTGTCAGACACTGTTATCTAACTTGTTTAGGCCAAGTTTGACCTTGTAAAATTTCCATAGTGCTTCAAACTAACAACGATAATATGACCATATATGTGTTTCCGTAATAATTGTACTCACATCAGAGAGCCTATAGTATTGTAGCATGGCTGTAAAGTTGATTGGCTATTTGATATACTCAAAACAATACAAAATGCTAAGCAAAATAAAGGGATCAGAGATTCTTTGAATCCTCCCAATACAGAACATTGTTTCCATTTGGTTTTCTGTGGATTGCAATCAACATAATAATTTAATAATTTGACACTCACTTGGTCAACCGTGAAGGGTTATTGCCCTCCCTTAACAACAGTAGCTTAACAAGACGGTTTTAATGCCCCTTGGAAGATACGTGGAGGTCACAGTAGCTTAAAAAGACAGTTTAATGCCCCTTGGAAGAGTGGTGGAGGATAAAGTGGAATAAAAAGACAATATCAATGCCCCGTGGAAGAGATGTGGAGGTCACAGTAGCTTAAAAAGACGGTTTTAAGGCCCCGTGGAAAAGTGGTGAAAGTCGCAGTGGAATAAAATGACAATATCAGTGCCCCTTGGATGAGTGGTGGAGGTCGCAGTAGCTTAACAAGAAAGCCTTTGGAATATACGTGGAGGTCACCGTAGCATAACAAGATGGTTTTAATGCCAATTGGAAGAGTGGTGGAGGATACAGTGGAATAAAAAGACAATATCAATGCCCCTTGGATGAGTGGTGGAGGTCGCAGAAGCTTAACAAGACGGTTTTAATGCCCCTTGGCAGAGTGGTGGAGGTTACAGTGGAATAAAAAGACAATATCAATGCCCCTTGGAAGAGACATGGAGGTCACAGTAGCTTAACAAGACGGTTTTAATGTCTCTTGGAAGAGTTGTGGAGGTTACAGTGGAATAAAAAGTCAATATGAGGCTGCGTGCACACGATGCGTTTTTCATGCGTTTATGCTGCGGAATTTCCGCAGCGGAAACACATCAAAAACGCATGGTAATCCGCACCCCATGGTCCCCAATGGCAATCCGCAATGTCAATGCACATGCTGCGGATTTTTCCGCAGCGTTTCTGCAGCGCTCATAAATCCGCAGCATGTTCATTAATTTTGCAGAAGCGCAGCGGAAGCGCCGCCATTGACTTGCATTGAGACGCAGAGAATCCGTGTCAGTACATTTGTACAAGCGGATTATATGCGGTTCAATGTGCGTATGGTACCCAGTTCTGGAGGAGAGTAGACTCTCATCCAGACCTGGGTACCATTGTACCTGTAAAAAAAAGAATAAAATAAAAGATAAAGTTTATATTCACCTGTCCGGCGGCCCCTGCAGCACTTCTACTTCCAGGACCTGAGATGACGTCGCAGTCATGTGACCGCAGCCTGTATCGCGAGATGCCGGCAAGCCAGGAATGAACCAGGAAGGAGCGCGACAGCACACGCGGCGGCATTGGAGGTAAGTATAGCTTTGATTTTTTTATTTTTACGGTCACACTATATAAATCCATGCCGTTCGCATGGATTTATATAGTGTGACCTAGTTGTCAAGCACTTTCCAAGTGATGCTATCGCCTGGAAAGTGCTTATCAGTCCGCATGCGGAAACACATGCGTTAACGCATGTGGATGCGCATGTGAATCCGCATGTATTCTGCAGGAAAAACGCATGCACAATCTGAATGCGTTTTTTCTGCCAGGGAGATGCAGAAATGCTGCAGAAATTTATGCTTCATTTCTGCATCGTGAGCACACAGCCTCAATGCCCCTTGGAAGAGTGGTGGAGGTCGCAGTAGCTTAACAAGACGGTTTTAATGCCCCTTGAAAGGGTGGTGGAGGTCGAAGGGGAATAAAAAGACAATATCAATGCCCATTGGAAGACTGGTGGA
Source organism: Phyllobates terribilis (assembly GCF_046119375.1). Taxonomy (NCBI): domain Eukaryota; kingdom Metazoa; phylum Chordata; class Amphibia; order Anura; family Dendrobatidae; genus Phyllobates; species Phyllobates terribilis. Next base: position 293,962,254 of record NW_027362769.1, read on the forward strand.
GGTTGCAGTGGTATTAAAAGACAATATCAATGCCCCTTGGAAGAGACGTGGAGGTCACAGTAGCTTAAAAAGACGGTTTTAATGCCCCTTGGAAGAGTGGTGGAGGTTACAGTGGAATAAAAAGACAATATCAATGCCCCTTGAAAGAGTGGGGGAGGTTGCAGTAGCTTAACAAGATGGTTTTAATGCCCCTTGGAAAAGTGGTGGAGGTTACAGGGGAATAAAAAGACAATATTAATGCCCCTTGGAAGAGTGATGGAGGTCGCAGTAGCTTAACAAGACAGATTTAATGCCCCGTGGAAGATGCGTGGAGGTCACAGTAGCTTAACAAGACAGTTTTAATGCCCCTTGGAAGAGTGGTGGAGGTTACAGTGGAATAAAAAGACAATATCAATGCATCGTGGAAGAGGGGTGGAGGTCGCAGTAGCTTAACATGACAGTTTTAATGCCCCTTGGAAGAGGGGTGGAGTTTACAGTGGAATAAAAAGACAACTTCAATTCCCCTTGGAAGAGTGGTGGAGGTTGCAGTAGCTTAACAAGACGGTTTTAATGCCCCTTGGAAGAGTGGTGAAGGTCGTAGTGGAATAAAAAGACAATATCAATGTCCCTTGGAAGAGTGGTGGAGGTCGCAGTAGCATAACAAGATGGTTTTAATGCCCCTTGGAAGATACGTGGAGGTCACAGTAGCTTAACAAGACAATTTTAATGCCCCTTGGAAGAGTGGTGGAGTTTACAGTGGAATAAAAAGACAATATCAATGCCCATTTGAAGAGTGGTGGAGGTCACAGTAGCTTAACAAGACCGTTTTAATGCCCCTTGGAAGAGTGGTGGAGGTCGCAGTGGAATAAAATGACAATATCAATTCCCCTTGGAAGAGTGGTTGAGTTCGCAGTAGCTTAACAAGATGGTTTTAATGCCCCTTGGAAGATACAGAGGAATAAAAAGAAAATATCAATCACCTTGGAAGAGTGGTGGAGGTCGCAGTGGAATAAAAAGACAATATCAATGCCCCTTGGAAGAGTGGTGGAGGTCGCAGTGGAATAAAAAGACAATATCAATGCCCCATGGAAGAGTGGAGGAGGTTACAGTGGAATAAAAAGAAAATATCAATTCCCCTTGGAAGAGTGGTAGAGGTCGAAGTAGCTTTACAAGACAATTTTAATGCCCCTTGGAATATACGTGGAGGTCAAAGTAGCTTAACAAGATGGTTTTAATGCCCCTTGGAAGAGTGGTGGAGGTTACAGTGGAATAAAAAGACAATATCAATGCCCCGTGGAAGAGACGTGGGGGTCACAGTAGCTTAACAAGATGGTTTTAATGCCCCATGGAAGAGTGGTGGAGGTTACAGTGGAATAAAAAGACATTATCAATGCCCCTTGGAAGAGTGGTGGAGGTTGCAGTAGCTTAACAAGACGGTTTTAATGCCCCTTGGAAGAGTGGTGAAGGTCGTAGTGGAATAAAAAGAAAAAATTAGTACCCCTTGGAAGAGAGGTGGAGGTCACAGTAGCATAACAAGATGGTTTTAATGCCCCTTGGAAGATACGTGGAGGTCACAGTAGCTTAACAAGACAATTTTAATGCCCCTTGGAAGAGTGGTGGAGTTTACAGTGGAATAAAAAGACAATATCAATGCCCCTTGGAAGAGTGGGGGAGGTCGCAGTAGCTTAACAAGATGGTTTTAATGCCCCTTGGAAGAGTGGTGGAGGTTACAGAGGAATAAAAAGACAATATCAATGACCCTTGGAAGAGTGGTGGAGGTCGCAGTGGAATAAAAAGACAATATCAATGCCCCTTGGAAGAGTGGTGGAGGTCGCAGTGGAATAAAAAGACAATATCAATGTCCCATGGAAGAGTGGTGGAGGTTACAGTGGAATAAAAGGAAAATATCAATTCCCCTTGGAAGAATGGTGGAGGTCGAAGTAGCTTTACAAGACAGTTTTAATGCCCCTTGGAAGATACGTGGAGGTCAAAGTAGCTTAACAAGATGGTTTTAATGCCCCTTGGAAGAGTGGTGGAGGTTACAGAGGAATAAAAAGACAATATCAATGCCCCGTGGAAGAGACTAGGGGGTCACAGTAGCTTAACAAGACGGTTTTAATGCCCCATGGAAGAGTGGTGGAGGCTACAGTGGAATAAAAAGACAATATCAATAAATCTTGGAAGAGTGGTGGAGCTCGCAGTAGCTTAACAAGATTGTTTTAATGCCCCTTGGAAGAGTGGTGGAGGTTACAGTGGCTTAACAAGGCAGTTTTAATGCCCCTTGGTAGAGTGGTGGAGGTCGCAGTGGAATAAAAAGACATTATCAATGCCCCTTGGAAGTGTGGTGGAGGTTGCAGTAGCTTAACAAGGCAGTTTTAATGCCCCTTGGTAGAGTGGTGGAGGTCGCAGTGGAATAAAAAGACAATATCAATGCCCCTTGGAAGAGGGTTTGAGGTCGCAGTAGCTTAACAAGACGGTTTTAATGCCCCTTGGAAGATACGTGGAGGTCAAAGTAGCTTAACAAGACGGTTTTAATGCCCCTTGGAAGAGTGGTGGAGGTCACAGTGGAATAAAAAGGCAATATCAATGCCCCTTGGAAGAGTGGTGGAGGTCGCAGTGGAATAAAAAGACAATATCAATGCCCTGTGGAAGAGACGTGAAGGTCACAGTAGCTTAACAAGACGGTTTTAATGCCCCTTGGAAGAGCCGTGGAGGTCACAGTACCCTAAAAAGACGGTGTTAATGCCCTTTGTAAGAGTGGTGGAGGTTACAGTGGAATAAAAAAGACAATATCAATTCGCCTTGGAAGAGTGGTGGAGGTCGAAGTAGCTTAACAAGACAGTTTTAATGCCCCTTGGAAGATAAGTGGAGGTCAAAGTAGCTTAACAAGATGGTTTTAATGCCCCTGGGAAGAGTGGTGGAGGTCACAGTGGAATAAAAGGGCAATATCAATGCCCCTTGGAAGAGTGGTTGAGGTCGCAGTAGCTTAACAAGACGGTTTTAATGTCCCTTGGAAGATAAATGGAGGTCACAGTAGCTTAACAAGATGGTTTTAATGCCCCTTGGAAGAGTGGTGGAGGACGTAGTGGAATATAAAGGCAATATCAATGCCCCTTGGAAGAGTGGTGGAGGTTACAGTGGAATGAAAAGACAATAACAATGCCCCTTGTAAGAGACGTGGAGGTCACAGTAGCAGAACAAGACAGTTTAAATGCCCCTTGGAAGAGACATGGAGGTCACAGTAGCTTAACTGGACAGTTTTTATGCCCCTTTGAAGAGCGGTGGAGGTTACAGTGGAATAAAAAGACAATATCAATGCCCCTTGGAAGAGACGTGGAGGTCGCAGTAGCTTAAGAAGATGGTTTTAATGCCCCTTGGAACGGTGGAGGAGGTTACAGTGGAAAAAAAAGACAATATCAATGCCCCTTGGAACAGTGGTGGAGGTCGCAGTAGCTTAACAAGACGGTTTTAATGTCCCTTGGAAGAGACGTGGAGGTCACAGTAGCTTAACAAGATAGTTTTAATGCTCCTTGGAAAAGTGGTGGAGGTTACAGTGGAATAAAAAGACATTATCAATGCCACATGGAAGAGAGGTGGAGTTCACAGTGGCTAAACAAGACGGTTTTAATGCCCATTGGAAGAGTGGTGGAAGTCGCAGTGGAATAAAAAGACAATATCAATGCGCCTTGGAAGAGTGGTGGAGGTCGCAGTAGATTAACAAGACGCTTTTAATGCCCCTTGGAAGAGTGGTGGAAGTTACAGTGGAATAAAAAGACAATATCAATGCCCCTTGATAGAGTGGTGGAGGTCGCAGTAGCTTAACAAGATGGTTTTAATGCCCCTTGGAAAAGTGGTGGAGGTTACAGTGGAATAAAAAGACAATATTAATGCCCCTTGGAAGAGTGGTGAAGGTCGTAGTGGAATAAAAAGACAAAATCAATGCCCCTTGGAAGAGAGGTGGAGGTCACAGTAGCATAACAAGATGGTTTTAATGCCCCTTGGAAGATACATGGAGGTCACAGTAGCTTAACAAGACAATTTTAATGCCCCTTGGAAGAGTGGTGGAGTTTACAGTGGAATAAAAAGACAATATCAATGCCCCTTGGAAGAGTGGTGGAGGTCACAGTAGCTTAACAAGACCGTTTTAATGCCCTTGGAAGAGGGGTGGAGCTTACAGAGGAATAAAAAGACAATATCAATGACCCTTGGAAGAGTGGTGGAGGTCGCAGTGGAATAAAAAGACAATATCAATGCCCCTTGGAAGAGTGGTGGAGGTCGCAGTGGAATAAAAAGACAATACCAATGTCCCATGGAAGAGTGGTGGAGGTTACAGTGGAATAAAAAGAAAATATCAATTCCCCTTCGAAGAGTGGTGGAGGTCGAAGTAGCTTTACAAGACAGTTTTAATGCCCCTTGGAAGATACGTGGAGGTCAAAGTAGCTTAACAAGATGGTTTTAATGCCACTTGGAAGAGTGGTGGAGGTTACAGAGGAATAAAAAGACAATATCAATGCCTCGTGGAAGAGACTTGGGGGTCAAAGTAGCTTAACAAGACGGTTTTAATGCCCCATGGAAGAGTGGTGGAGGTTACAGTGGAATAAAAAGACAATATCAATAAATCTTGGAAGAGTGGTGGAGCTCGCAGTAGCTTAACAAGATTGTTTTAATGCCCCTTGGAAGAGTGGTGGAGGTTACAGTGGAATAAAAAGACATTATCAATGCCCCTTGGAAGAGTGGTGGAGGTTGCAGTAGCTTAACAAGACAGTTTTAATGCCCCTTGGTAGAGTGGTGGAGGTCGCAGTGGAATAAAAAGATAATATCAATGCCCCTTGGTAGAGTGGTTGAGGTCGCAGTAGCTTAACAAGACGGTTTTAATGCCCCTTGGAAGATATGTGGAGGTCAAAGTAGCTTAACAAGTCGGTTTTAATGCCCCTTGGAATAGTGGTGGAGGTCACAGTGGAATAAAAAGGCAATATCAATGCCCCTTGGAAGAGTGGTGGAGGTCGCAGTGGAATAAAAAGACATTATCAATGCCCCGTGGAAGAGACGTGAAGGTTACAGTAGCTTAAAAAGACGGTTTTAATGTCCCTTGGAAGAGACGTGGAGGTTACAGTAGCTTAACAAGATGGTTTTAATGCTCCTTGGAAGAGTGGTGGAGGTTACAGTGGAATAAAAAGACATTATCAATGCCACATGGAAGAGAGGTGGAGTTCACAGTGGCTAAACAAGACGTTTTTAATGCCCATTGGAAGAGTGGTGGAAGTCGCAGTGGAAGAAAAAGACAATATCAATGCGCCTTGGAAGAGTGGTGGAGGTCGCAGTAGCTTAACAAGACGCTTTTAATGCCCCTTGGAAGAGTCGTGGAGGTTACAGTGGAAAAAAAAGACAATATCAAATCCCCTTGAAAGAGTTTTGGAGGCCGCAGTAGATTACCAAGATGGTTTTAATGCCCCTTGAAAAATTGGTGGAGGTTACAGTGGAATAAAAAGACAATATTAATGCCCCTTGGAAGAGTGATGGAGGTCGCAGTAGCTTAACAAGACGGTTTTAATGCCCCTTGGAAGATGCGTGGAGGTCACAGTAGCTTAACAAGACGGTTTTAATGCCCTTTGGAAGAGTGGTGGAGGTTGCAGTGGAATAAAAAGACAATATCAATGCCTCGTGGAAGAGGGGTGGAGGTCGCAGTAGCTTAACATGACAGTTTTAATGCCCCGTGGAAGAGGGGTGGAGTTTACAGTGGAATAAAAAGACAATATCAATTCCCCTTGGAAGAGTGGTGGAGGTTGCAGTAGCTTAACAAGACGGTTTTAATGCCCCTTGGAAGAGTGGTGAAGGTCGTAGTGGAATAAAAAGACAATATCAATGCCCCTTGGAAGAGTGGTGGAGTTTGAAGTAGCATAACAAGATGGTTTTAATGCCCCTTGGAAGATACGTGGAGGTCACAGTAGCTTAACAAGACAATCTTAATGCCCCTTGGAAGAGTGGTGGAGTTTACAGTGGAATAAAAAGACAATATCAATGCCCCTTGGAAGAGTGGTGGAGGTCACAGTAGCTTAACAAGACCGTTTTAATGCCCCTTGGAAGAGTGGTGGAGGTTACAGAGGAATGAAAAGACAATATCAATGCCCCTTGGAAGAGTGGTGGAGGTCGCAGTGGAATAAAAAGACAATATCAATGCCCCATGGAAGAGTGGTGGAGGTTACAGTGGAATAAAAAGAAAATATCAATTCCCCTTGGAAGAGTGGTGGAGGTCAAAGTAGACAAAAAGAAAAAGTGGGCACTGCTGGGGAATAATAATCACAAATAGAAAGGGGTGCTACAGTAACCTGATGTAAAGACACAAAATTATTCGGAAGAAAAAGACTCAGGATATATAACCATGCACACCCAATGTTGGAAAAGTGAAAAAAATCTTTATTACATGATTACATTTAGACAACAAAAGAAAATTTTTTTAAAAGCATTTAAAACAGACAAAAACTTGTGCAATCTTCATATGGGGGAATTCATGATAATATGCATTAAAAATAGCAATAAACCCCACTATGTTATGTGCCACAGGTATATTTTACATCACTTATATAACATTCGATTAATGTAGACCAACTAAGCAACCCTGGCTATAAATAGCACGGCACAACCAGTCAAAATATGTGTTTATGACAAAGCAAACCCCCCTAAATAATATAAGTGAATCAAGGAATGAGTAGGAGAGATGGTCTATTGGCAATGGGGGCCCATATTTTAGAGGTATTGGCCAGATTGTGTCACCAAAGTCATATATGACGTGGCACAGTTGATCCACATATAAATAACAAGCCAGGCATTCCTGAGTGGTCAAGTCAAGAAAATAAGTAAATAAAAAATATATGGAAGAATAATTACCTGCTGGCACCAGAGACCCTACGCGTTACGCTGCTCAGACGCAGCTTCGTCAGGGGTATAATTTGGAGGTCAAAGTAGCTTTACAAGACAGTTTTAATGCCCCTTGGAAGATTCGTGGAGGTCAAAGTAGCTTAACAAGATGGTTTTAATGCCCATTGGAAGAGTGGTGGAGGTTACAGTGGAATAAAAAGACAATATCAATGCCCCGTGGAAGAGACGTGGGGGTCACAGTAGCTTAACAAGACGGTTTTAATGCCCCATGGAAGAGTGGTGGAGGTTACAGTGGAATAAAAAGACAATATCAATAAATCTTGGAAGAGTGGTGGAGCTCGCAGAAGCTTAACAAGATTGTTTTAATGCCCCTTGGAAGAGTGGTGGAGGTTACAGTGGAATAAAAAGACATTATCAATGCCCCTTGGAAGAGTGGTGGAGGTTGCAGTAGCTTAACAAGACAGTTTTAATGCCCCTTGGTAGAGTGGTGGAGGTCGCAGTGGAAGAAAAAGACAATATCAATGCCCCTTGGAAGAGTGGTTGAGGTCGCAGTAGCTTAACAAGACGGTTTTAATGCCCCTTGGAAGATATGTGGAGGTCAAAATAGCTTAACAAGACGGTTTTAATGCCCCTTGGAAGAATGGTGGAGGTCACAGTGGAATAAAAAGGCAATATCAATGCCCCTTGAAAGAGTGGTGGAGGTCGCAGTCGAATAAAAAGACAATATCAATGCCCCGTGGAAGAGACGTGAAGGTCACAGTAGCTTAACAAGACGGTTTTAATGCCCCTTGGAAGAGCCGTGGAGGTCACAGTAGGTTAAAAAGACAGTGTTAATGCCCTTTGGAAGAGTGGTGGAGGTTACAGTGGAATAAAAAGACAATATCAATTCGCCTTGGAAGAGTGGTGGAGGTCGAAGTAGCTTAGCAAGACAGTTTTAATGCCCCTTGGAAGATAAGTGGAGGTCAAAATAGCTTAACAAGACGGTTTTAATGCCCCTGGGAAGAGTGGTGGAGGTCACAGTGGAATAAAAGGGCAATATCAATGGCCCTTGGAAGAGTGGTGAAGGTCGTAGTGGAATAAAAAGACAATATCAATGCACCTTGGAAGAGCGGTGGAGGTCGCAGTAGCTTAACAAGACGGATTTAATGCCCCTTGGAAGAGTGGTGGAGGTTACAGTGGAATAAAAAGACAATATCAATGCCCCGTGGAAGAGACGTGGGGGTCACAGTAGCTTAACAAGACGGCTTTATTGCCCCATGGAAGAGTCGTGGAGGTTACAGTAGAATAAAAAGACAATATTAATGAACCTTGGAAGAGTGGTGGATCTCGCAGTAGCTTAACAAGAGTGTTTTAATGCCCCTTGGAAGAGTGGTGGAGGTTACCGTGGAATAAAAAGACAATATCAATGCCCCGTGGAAGAGACGTGGGGGTCACAGTAGCTTAACAAGACGGTTTTAATGCCCCATGGAAGAGTGGTGGAGGTTACAGTGGAATAAAAAGACAAAATCAATGCCCCTTGGAAGAGTGTTGGAGGTTGCAGTAGCTTAACAAGACAGATTTAATGCCCCTTGGTAGAGTGGTGGAGGTCGCAGTGGAATAAAAAGACAATATCAATTTCCCCTTGGAAGAGTGGTTGAGGTCGCAGTAGCTTAACAAGACGGTTTTAATGCCCCTTGGAAGATACGTGGAGGTCAAAGTAGCTTAACAAGACGGTTTTAATGCCCCTTGGAAGAGTGATGGAGGTCACAGTGGAATAAAAAGGCAATATCAATGCCCCTTGGAAGAGTGGTGGAGGTCGCAGTGGAATAAAAAGACAATATCAATGCCCCGTGGAAGAGACGTGAAGGTCACAGTAGCTTAACAAGATGGTTTTAATGCCCCTGGGAAGAGTGGTGGAGGTCACAGTGGATTAAAAAGGCAATATAAATGCCCCTTGGAAGAGTGGTTGAGGTCGCAGTAGCTTAACAAGACGGTATTAATGCCCTTTGGAAGATACGTGGAGGTCACAGTAGCTTAACAAGATGTTTTTAATGCCCCTTGGAAGAGTGGTGGAGGACGCAGTGGAATACAAAGGCAATATCAATGCCCCTTGGAAGAGTGGTGGAGGTTACAGTGGAATAAAAAGACAATACCAATGCCCCTTGGAAGAGACGTGGAGGTCACAGTAGCAGAACAAGACAGTTTTAATGCCCCTTGGAAGAGACATGGAGGTCACAGTAGCTTAACTGGATGGTTTTTATGCCCCTTTGAAGAGTGGTGGATGTTACAGTGGAATAAAAAGACATTATCAATGCCCCTTGGAAGAGACGTGGAGGTCGCAGTAGCTTAAGAAGACGGTTTTAATGCCCCTTGGAAGGGTGGTGGAGTTTACAGTGGAATAAAAAGACAATATCAATGCCCCTTGGAACAGTGGTGGAGGTCGCAGTAGCTTAACAAGACGGATTTAATGCTCCTTGGAAGAGTGGTGGAGGTTACAGTGGAATAAAAAGACATTATCAATGCCACATGGAAGAGAGGTGGAGTTCACTGTGGCTAAACAAGACGGTTTTAATGCCCATTGGAAGAGTGGTGGAGGTCGCAGTGGAATAAAAAGACAATATCAATGCACCTTGGAAGAGCGGTGGAGGTCGCAGTAGATTAACAAGATGGTTTTAATGCCACTTGCAGAGTGGTGGAGGTTACAGTAGAATAAAAAGTCAATAGCAATGCCCCTTGGAAGAGTGGTGGAGGTCGCAGTACCTTAACAAGATGGTTTTAATGCCCATTGGAAGAGTGGTGGAGGTCGCAGTGGAATAAAAAGGCAATATCAAAGTCTCGTGGAAGAGACGTTGAGGTCACAGGAGCTTTACAAGATGGTTTTAATGCACCTTGGAAGAGACGTGGAGGTCATAGTAGCTTAACAAGACGGTATTAATGCCCCTTGGAAGAGTGGTGAAGGTTACAGTGGAATTAAACGACATTATCAATGCCCCTTGGAAGAGTGGTGGAGATCGCAGAAGCTTAACAAGCCGGTTTTAATGCACCTTGGAAGAGCGGTGGAGGTTACAGTGGAGTAAAAAGACAATATCAATGCCCCTTGGAAGAATGGTGGAGGTCGTAGTAGCTTAGCAAGACAGTTTTATAACCCTTGGAAGAGTGGTGGAGGTTACAGTGGAATAAAAAGACAATATCAAATCCCTATGGAAGAGACGTGGAGGTCACAGTAGCTTAACAAGACTGTTTTAATGCCCCTTGCAAGAGTGGTGGAGATCGCAGTGGAATAAAAGACACTATCAACGCCCCTTGGAAGAGTGGTGGAGGTCGCAGTAGCTTAACAAGATGGTTTTAATGCCCCTTGGGAAAGTGGTGGAGGTTACAGTGGAATAAAAAGACAATTTCAATGCTCCGTGGAAGAGACGTGGAGGTCACAGTCGCTTAACTAGACGGTTTTAATGCCCCTTGGAAGAGTGGTGGAGGTTACAGTGGAATAAAAAGACAATATCAATTCCCCTTGGAAGAGTTGTGGAGGTCGCAGAAGCTTAACAAGACAGTTTAAAGCCCCTTGGACGATACGTAAGTGGATGTCAAACTAGCTTAACAAGATGGTTTTATAGCCCCTTGGAAGATTGGTGGAGGTCGCAATGGAATAAAAAGGCAATATCAATGCCCCTTGGAAGAGTGGTGGAGGTTACAGAGGAATAAAAAGACAATATCAATGCCCTGTGGAAGAGATATGGAGGTCACAGTAGCTTTACAAGACGGTTTTAATGCCCCTTGGAAGAGACGTGGAGGTCACAGTAGCTTAACAAGATGGTTTTAATGCCCCTTGGAAGAGACGTGGAGGTCACAGTAGCTTAACAAGATGGTTTTAATGCCCCTTGGAAGAATGGTGGAGGTTACAGTGGAATAAAAAGACAATATCAGTGCCCCTTGGAAGAGTGGTGGAGGTCGCAGTGGAATAAAAGACAATATCAATGCCCCTTGGAAGAGTGGTGGAGGTCGCAGTGGAATAAAAAGACAATATCAATGCCCCGTGGAAGAGACGTGGAGGTCACAGTAGCTTAAAAAGACGGTTTTAATGCCCCTTGGAAGAGTGGTGGAGGTTAAAGTGGAATAAAAAGACAATATCAGTGCCCCTTGGAAGAGTGGTGGAGGTCGCAGTAGCTTGAAAACACGATTTTAATGCCCTTTGATAGAGTAATGGAGGTTGCAGTGGGATTAAAAGACAATATCAATGCCCCTTGTAAGAGTGGTGGATGTCGCAGGAGCTTAGCAAGACGTTTTAATTTCCCCTTGGAAGTGTGGTGTAGGTCGCAGTGGAATAAAAACACAATATCAATGCCCCTTGGAAGAGTGGTGGAGGTCGCAGTAGCTTAACAAGACGGTTTTAATGACCTTTGGAATATACGTGGAGGTCCAAGTAGCTTAACAAGACGGTTTTAATGCCCCTTGGAAGAGTGGTGGAGGTTACAGTGGAATAAAAACACAATATCAATGCCCCGTATAAGTGGCGTGGAGGTCACAGTAGCTTAACAAGATGGTTTTAATGGTCCTTGGAAGAGTTGTGGAGGTAGCAGTGGAATAAAAGACAATGTCAATGCCCCTTGGAAGAGTGGTAGAGGTCGCAGTAGCTTAACAAGACTGTTTTAATGCCCCTTGGAAAAGTGGTGGAGGTTACAGTGGAATAAAAAGACAATATCAATTCCCCTTGGAAGAGTAATGGAGGTAGCAGTAGCTTAACAAGACGGTTTTAATGTCCCTTGAAAGACGCGTGGAGGTCAGAGTAGCTTAACAAGACGTTTTTAATGCATCTTGGAAGACTGGTGGAGGTTACAGTGGAATAAAAAGACATTATCAATGCCCCTTGGAAGAGTGTTGGAGGTCGCAGTAGCTTAGCAAGACGGTTTTAATGCCCCTTGGAAGAGTGGTGGACGTTACAGTGGAATAGAAAACAATATCAATGCCCCTTGGACGAGTGGTGGAGGTCACAGCAGCTTAACAAGACGGTTTTAATGCCCCTTGGAAGATACGTGGAGGTCACATTAGCTTAACAAGACGGTTTTAATGCCCCTTGGAAGAGGGGTGGAGGTTACAGTGGAATAAAAAGACAATATCAATGCCCCTTGGAAGAAGGGTGGAGGTCGCAGAAGCTTAACAAGACGGATGTAATGCCCCTTGGAATAGTGGTGGAGGTTACATTGGAATAAAAAGACAATATCAATGCTCCTTGGAAGAGTGTTGGAGGTCGCAGAAGCTTAGCAAGACGGTTTTAATGCCCTTTGGAAGAGTGGTGAACGTTACAGTGGAATAAAAAACAATATCAATTCCCCTTGGAAGAGTGGTGGAGGTCGCAGTAGCTTAACTAGACGGTTTTAATGCCCCTTGGAAGAGTGGTGGACGTTACGTTGGAATAAAAAACAATATCAATGCCCCTTGGACGAGTGGTGGAGGTCACAGTAGCTTAACAAGACGGTTTTAATGCCCCTTGGAAGATACGTGGAGGTCACATTAGCTTAATAAGACGGTTTTAATGAACCTCGGAAAAGGGGTGGAGGTTACAGTGGAATAAAAAGACAATATCAATGCCCCTCTGAAGAGGGGTGGAGGTAACAGTAGCTTAACAAGACGGATGTAATGCCACTTGGGAGAGTGGTGGAGGATGCAGTGGAATAAAAAGACAATATAAATGCCCCTTGAAAGAGTGGTGGAGGTCGCAGTGGAATAAAAAGACAATATCAATGCCCCTTGGAAGAGACGTGGAGGTCACAGTAGCTTAACAAGACTGTTTTAATGAGCCTTGGAGAGTGGTAGAGGTCGCAGAAGCTTAACAAGATGGTTTTAATGCCCCTTAGAAGAGTGGTGGAGCTTACAGTGGAATAAAAAGACAATATCAATGCCCCTTGGAAGAGTGGTGGAGGTCGCAGTAGCTTAATAAGACGGTTTTAATGCCGCTTGGAAAAGTGGTGAAGCTTACAGTGGAATAAAAAGACAATATCAATTCCCCTTGGAAGAGTTGTGGAGGTCACAGAAGCTTAACAAGTCGGTTTTAATGCTCCTTGGAAGATACGTGGAAGTCAAAGTAGCTTAACAGGATGGTTTTATAGCCCCTTGGAAGATTGGTGGAGGTCGCAGTGGAATAAAAAGTCAATATCAATGCCCCTTGGAAGAGTGTTGGAGGCTACAGTGGAATAAAAAGACAATATCAATGACCCCTGGAAGAGCCGTGAAGGTCACAGTAGCTTAACAAGATGATTTTAATGCTCCTTTGAAGAGTGGTGGAGGTTGCAGTGGAATAAAAGACAATATCAATGCCCCTTGGAAAAGTGGTGGAGTTCACAGTAGCTTAACAAGATGGTTTTAATGCCCCTTGGAAGAGTGGTGGAGGTTACAGTGGAATAAAAAGACAATATCAATGCCACTTGGAAGAGTGGTGGAGGTCACAGTAGCTTAACAAGACGGTTTTAATGCCCCTTGGAAGATACGTGGAGGTCACATTAGCTTAACAAGACGGTTTTAATGCCCCTTGGAAGAGTGGTGGAGTTTACAGTGGAATAAAAAGGCAATATCAATGCCCATTGGAAGAGTGGTGGAGGTCGCAGTAGCTTAACAAGACGGTTGTAATGCCCCTTGGAAGGGTTAGGAGGTTGCACTGGAATAAAAAGACAATATCAATGCCCCTTGGAAGAGTGGTGGAGGTCGCAGTAGCATAAAAAGACGGTTTTTATGCCACTTGGGAGAGTGGTGGAGGTCGCAGTCAAATAAAAAGACAATATCAATGCCCCTTGGATGAGTGTTGGAGGTCGCAGTGGAATAAAAAGACAATATCAATGTCTCTTGGAAGAGTGATGGAGGTTACAGTCGAATAAAAAATAATATCAATGCCCATTGCAAGAGCGGTGGAGGTCACAGTAGCTTAACAAGACGATTTTAATGCCCCTTGGAAGAGTGGTGGAGGTTACAGTGGAATAAAAAGACACTATAAATGCCCCGCGGAAGAGACGTGGAGGTCACAGTAGCTTAACAAGATTGTTTTAATGCCCCTTGCAAGAGTGGTGATGGTTACAGTGGAATAAAAAAGACAATATCAATGCCCCTTGGAAGAGTAGTAGAGGTCGCAGTCGCTTAACAAGACCGTTTTAATGCCCCTTGTAAGAGCGGTTGAGGTTACAGTGGAATAAATAGACAATATCAATGCCCCTTGGAAGAGTGATGGAGGTCGCAGTAGCTTAACAATACGGTTTAAATGCCCCTTGGAATATACGTGGAGGTCACAGTAGCTTAACAAGAAGGTTTTAATGCCCCTTGGAAGAGTGGTGGAGGTTACATTGGATTAAAAAGACAATATCAATGCCCCGAGGAAGAGACGTGGAGGTCACAGTAGCTTAACAAGACGGTTTTAATTCCCCTTGGAAGAGACGTGGAGGTTAGAGTAGCTTAACAAGACGATTTCAATGCCCCTTGGAAGATTGGTGGAGGTTACAGTCGAATAAAAAATAATATGAATGCCCAGTGGAAGAGACTTGGTTCTCACAGTAGCTTAACAAGACGGTTTTAATGCCCCTTGGAAGAGTGGTGGAGGTTACAGTCAAATAAAAAGATAATATCAATGCCCAGTGGAAGAGACGTGGAGGTCACAGTAGCATAACAAGATGGTTTTAATGCCCCTTGGAAAAGAAGAGGATGTCACAGTAGCTTAACAAGACAGTTTTAATGCCCATTGGAAGAGTGATGGAGGTTACAGTCGAATAAAAAATAATATCAATGCCCTGTGGAAGAGACGTGGAGGTCACAGTAGCTTAACAAGACGGATTTAATGCCCCTTGGAAGATAAGTGGGGGTCATAGTAGCTTAACAAGACAGTTTTAATGCCCCTTGGAAGATACGTGGAGGTCACAGTAGCTTAACAAGACGGTTTTAATGCTCCTTGGAAGAGTGGTTGAGGTTACAGTGGAATAAAAAGACAATATCAATTCCCCTTAGAAGAGTGGTGGAGGTCGCAGAAGCTTAACAAAACGGTTTTAATACCCCTTGGAAGATACGTGGAGGTCAAAGTAGCTTAACAAGATGGTTTTATTGCCCCTGGTAAGAGTGGTGGAGTTCGAAGTGGAAGAAAAAGGCAATATAAATGCCCCTTGGAAGAGTGGTGGAGGTCGAGGAGGAATAAAAAGTCATTATAAATGCCCCTTGGAAGAGTGGTGGAGGTCCCAGTGGAATTAAAAGAGAATATCAATGCCCCGTGGAAGAGACGTGGAGGTCAAAGTAGCATAACAAGTGAAAAGAAAAGAAAGGGCGCATGTGTAGACTCACAGGGCTATTTGCTGAATTTAAAAAGTGCCAGTACACTCACCTGTGAAGGTTGTGTACGTCTACACAACCAAGATTAAGCGTGTAATTAATGAGGCTCCGGGTCACCTCTATTTGTAGTACCGTCCTGTCGGTGTTTGCCTCGCAACTCCGTGCTCCTCAAGTGGTCACACGATCCTGCTGGACCAGATACCACGTCACCGCAGGTCCTCAGTAGTTTAACCCGGTGGTTGGATACCGCAGGTCCTCAAACATCCAAATAGACCAGGCCGCTCCTGCCGCTTTAGCTCCGCATGGAGATATCTCACAAGTAAACAATGGTGCAGCGGTCTCAGGGAGCGCCAAAGGAATACTGGACAATTTAGTAGATGTCAACCGACTTTTATTCTTCCTCCAATACCACTGCCACAACGCGTTTCAACGGTCTAAGCCGTCTTCATCAGGTGGGGTAAAAGTCGGTTGACATCTACTAAATTGTCCAGTATTCCTTTGGCGCTCCCTGAGACCGCTGCACCATTGTTTACTTGAAAGTAGCATAACAAGACTGCTTTAATGCCCTTTGGAAGAGACGTGGAGGTCACAGTAACTTAACAAGATGGTTTTAATGCCCTTGTAAGAGTGCTGGAGGTCGAAGTGGAATAAAAAGGCAATATCAATGCCCCTTGGAAAAGTGCTGGAGGTCGAAGTGGAATAAAAAGGCAATATCAATGCCCCTTGGAAGTGTGGTGGAGGTCGCAGTGGAATAAAAAGACAATATCAATGCCCCTTGGTAGAGTGGTGGAGGTCTCAGTGAAATAAAAAGACAATATCAATGCCCCTTGCAAGAGAGGTGGAGGTCGCAGTAGCTTAACAAGATGGTTTTATTGCCCCTTGGAAGACAAGTGGAGGTCACAGTAGCTTAACAAGATGGTGTTAATGCCCCTTGGAAGAGTGGTGGAGGTTACAGTGGAATAAAAAGACAATATCAATGCCCCTTGGAAGAGTGGTGGAGGTCGCAGTAGCTTAACAATACGGTTTTAATGCCCCTTGGAAGATACGTGGAGGTCACAGTAGCTTAACAAGAAGGTTTTAATGCACTTGGAAGAGTGATGGAGGTTACATTGGAATAAAAAGAAAATATCATTGTCCCTTGGAAGAGACGTGGAGGTCACAGTAGCTTAACAAGACGGTTTTAGTTCCCCTTGGAAGAGACGTGGAGGTCACAGTAGCTTAAAAAGACGGTTTTAATGCCCCTTGGAAGAGACGTGGAGGTCACAGTAGCTTAACCGATGGTTTTAACGCCCCTTGGAAGAGTGGTGGAGGTTACAGTCGAATAAAAAGATAATATCAATGCCCCGTGGAAGAGACGTGGAGGTCACAGTAGCTTAACAAGATGGTTTTATTTCCCCTTGGAAGAGACGTGGAGGTCGCAGAAGCTTAAAAAGATGGTTTTGATGCCCCTTACAAGAGCCATGCAGTACAGCATATTAAAAACATTATTTCCATTATTGGGTAGTTGGTCTCCCATAGTCTTTGCCTATGCCTTCCATCAAAAGCTGCCAAAAATTAGGACAGAGGAAGTTGCAATGTTGGCAACACGGACCACAGTCACCCTGGTGGTATAGTGGTGGTGGAGGCTGAAGATAAGGAGAAGAGCAAAAAACAGCCAAAATGAGGAAGCGCATACCAATGTGTGGGTGTGAAGCGGTGCATGGGAATACACCTCCCGAAACAACACAGTGGATTTGACTTTATGCTACTTTGCTGTCATTTGGTGGTGTTGAGAAGCCTGGCCCAATCCAGCCCTTGTTCATTTTGATAAGGGTCAGCTTGTCAGCATTGTCAGTTGACAGGCGAGTGTGCTTATCAGTTATAATTCCCCCAGCGGCACTAAAAACACGCTCCGATGACACGCTAGCGGCAGGGCAGGCCAGAACCTCCAAGGCGTACAGAGCGAGTTCATTCCAAGTGTCGAGCTTTGATACCCAATAATTAAAAGGCACAGAGGAATCATGGAGGACACTGGTACGGTCGGCAAGGTACTCCCTCACCATCTTTTGAAACTTTCCACTCCTTGTGAGAGTACCCCGCGCCTCAGGGCCTATAAGCTGGGTGGGTCTCAGAAAACTGTCCCATAATGTTGACATTGTTCCCCTGCCTCTGCTGGATTGGAGTTGCATCTCTCTCGCCTGTACGCCTTGGTTGGTAAACGAACTGTGACCTCTGCCGCTAGCATGTTCAGATGGGAATTTTTTTTAACAGTTCTGCAGCAAGGGTCTTCTGGTACTGCCACATTTTTGTTGACCTCTCCACTTCAGGAATAAGAGAGTGAAGTTCTCCTTGTAGTGGGGGTCTAAAAGTGTCACCAACCAGTAATGACTGTCACCCAACATTTTGACAACGCGAGGGTCACGGTTAAGGCAGCGTAACATAAAGTCAGCCATGCGTGCCAGACTGGTAACGGGAAAGACTTCCGTGTCCTCACCAAGATGACGACTGACCATGCTCTCTTCCTCCTCCTCCCCCTCCCCCCTGTCCTCAGGCCACCCACGCTGAACTGACGGTATGACAGTTGTACAGGTACTACTGTCTACAGAGCATGATATCAGCTGCTGTTCTTCCTCTTCCTCCTCTCCCTCATTGTCGCCCAATGCACGTTGGGATGAGATGAGGCTGGGCTGTGTGTAATCGCCCGCTTTGGCTTCTTGATCCATCTCATCATACTCTGGCTGCAATGCCTCCTCTTTAATTCTCTGCAGAGAACGTTGCAAAAGACAGACGGCATCATCGCCACTCACCATCTTGGTGGACTCCTCAAAGTTTGTCAGGATGGTACATATGTCAGACATCCAGGTCCACTCCTGAGGTCTTATGTGTGGAGTCTGACCTGAATATCGATGGCCTTGTTGCAGCTGATCCTCCACAACTGCTCTCTTCTGCTCACAAATCTTTTGCAACATGTGGAGGGTAGAGTTCCAACGTGTGGGGACATCACACACCAATCGGTGTGCCGGAAGCTGCAAACGCTGCTGCAACACAGCAAGGGCAGCGGATGCTGTAGCAGACTTCCGAAAATGAGCTGACAGGGGCGTACTTTGACGAGCAGATCTGGCAACTCGGGGTACGATTTAAGAAACCGTTGAACCACGAGGTTAAGCACATGGGCCAGGCATGGTATGTGTGTGATCTCACCTCGCCTCAGAGCCACCCTCAGGTTACGGCCATTCTCGCACATGACCATACCTGGATATAGGTTCAGCGTTCTCAGCCCCAGATCTGCCTGCTCTTTCACAGCTGTCCACAACTCACAAGCAGTGTGAAGTTTCTCACCAAAGCTTATGAGTTTCAGCACAGTCTGTTGCCGCTTGGCTGAGGCAGTACTGCAGTGCTTCCAGATTGTAACTGATGTGGTGATATCTGAGATGGAGGCTGAACATGAGGAGGAGGAGGATGATGCGCAGGAGCTGTACACTGTGGGGGCAAATCTGGCTGACATAGGGCCCGCAATCCTCGGTGTGGGGAGGATGTGTTCAAGGTCCGACTGGGTCAAGGTTTTCACTATGTTTACTCAGTGTGCCGTCAGGGAGATGTACCATCCCTGGCCACAACACTTGTCCACGTGTCCGTTGTCAGGTGGACTCTACAAGTAACTGCATTATTGAGGGCGCGGCAGATGTTTTGAGACACGTGCTTTTGTAGTGCGGGGATGGCAGACCAGGCAACATAGTGTCGGCTGGGGAGCGAGCACCGAGGGACGGCCACCGCCATAAAGTTGCAGAAGGATTCCGTCTCCACCAGCATAAGAGGCATCATTTCCAATGCAAGCAGTCGTGAAATGTGTGAATTTAGGACTGTGGCCTATGGGGCATTGGCTGCGAATTTGCGCTTTCGTTCAAAACTCTGGGATATGGACAATTGAACGCTGCGGTGGGACGTGGACGTGGACGTTCATGCTGTTTCTTGAGAAACTGCCATAACAAGTGAAGACTGAGAGGAGGGGGCATCTTTGCTTGCAGTATGGACAGGGGATAACCTTGCATGCACAACAGGGGGTTCTCTCTTACACTCACAACAGCGGAAGAAGCAGTGGTGACACCCGCTGACACTGGTTGTGGACCCTGGGGTTTGCCCCACAAAGTTGGGTGCTTTGCTGACATGTGCCTGATCATGCTGGTGGTCAGGCTGGTAGTTTTGTCTCCCCTGCTGATGCTGGCCTGGCAGGTGGTACAAATTGCCTTTTTGGGGTTATCAGCAGAGTCTTTAAAAAAATTCCAGACTCTGGAAGACCTACCGGTTGTACTGGCAACGTTCCTCGTGTTGGTGTTACGGGGAACTGTTGCCCGCCTTCTGTCTGCTGCCACCACACTGCTTCTTCCTGCCTATTGGGGTACTCTGCCTCCGTCCCCCTGTGTGCTGCAGGCCTCGCTCTGCGTGTCCTCCTGCCAAGTTGGGTCAGTTACTAGATCATCCACCACCTCCTCCTCTTCCACTTCCGCACCACGGTCCTCCTCCTCACTTTGTGGCAATTGTATCTCGTCATCATCCACCTCTTGTGACAAATTGCCAGGGTCGACTTGCTGTGGCCGTGGCTGTTCAAATATTTGGCCATCGCAACATGGGATCTCCTCTTCCACCACTTCAAGCGGAGCAGGCGAGCGGCACAAATATAGAAATGGAACAATGAACAGCTCTTCAGAGTGTCCAACTGTGGGATCAGTTTCTGTCTGACGACACTCGGCATGGTGGGAGGAAGGAGCATCAGGGTGAGGAGGCGTATGCAGTCGAGACTCACGGCTACTAAGACTTGACCGCGTGGAAGACAGACCGGAGGTGATGGTGCCCAGGTGACTGGAAGTATTATCTGCTATCCAATTAATAACCTGTTCACACTGATCAGTTCACAATAGCAGTGCTGTTGTGTGCTTCCCTAGTAATTCGGTGAAGAACTGGGAGTGAGAAGATGTGGCTCTTGGTTGTGGCACATTTTCACCTTGGCCACTGCTCTGAACGCACCATCACCAGAACATCCAGTTCCACGTCCCTTGCCATGCGCCTTGCCCATTGTAAATGAAGTATAATAGCTTACAATCGCACTATCAATGGCAAAAGGGTAATAAAAAGGAGATTTGAAACGTGGAAGAGGAAAACCACAGTTCTAGTTCTCTGGCCTACACCAGACTCTTTTAAACAGATATATTGGTATCTGAACAGTCAGCGAGACAGTGAAAATGTCAATTTTTATGCAAAAAAGACAAAAAAGTGGATAATACAGAGATTTGAACTCTGAAACTGCAAAACCACAGTTATAATTTCCTGGTGTATACCAGACTTGTTAAAATAGATATATTTGTGTCTGAACAGTCAGCGACACACTCAAACTGTTTTTTTTAATGGAAAAAAGGCAAGAAGGTTGAAAACACCAAGATTTGAACTGTGGAAGAGGAGAGCCACAGTACTAGTTCTCTGGCCTACACCAGACTCTTTTAAACAGAAATATTGGTGGCTGAACCGTCAGGGATACACTGAAAATGTTTTTTTCTTTGCAAAAAAGACAAAAAAGTGGATAATACAGAGATTTGAACCGTGGAAGTGCAAAACCGCAGTTATAATTTCCTGGTGTATACCAGACTTGTTAAAATAGATATGTTTGTATCTGAACAGTCAGCGACACACTCAAACTGTTTTTTTTATGGAAAAAAAGGCAAGCAGATTGATAACACCCTGATTTGAACCGTGTAAGAGGAAAAACACAGTTCTAGTTCTCTGGCCTACACCAGACTCTTTTAAACATATATATTGGTGTCTGAACAGTCAGGGAGACACTGAAAAAAGACAAAAAAGTGAATAATACAGAGATTTGAACAGTGGAACTGCAAAACCGCAGTTATAATTTCCTGGTGTATACCAGACTTGCTAAAATAGATATTTTTGTGTCTGAACAGTCAACGACACACTCAAACTGTTTTTTTTTATGGAAAAAAGGCAAGCAGGTTGATAACACCCAGATTGGAACCGTGGAAGAGGAAAAACACAGTTCTATTTCTCTGGCCTACACCAGACTCTTTTAAACAGATATATGGGTGTTTGAACAGTCAGGGAGACACTGAAAATGTTTTTTTCTATGCAAAAAGGACAAAAAGTGGATAATACAGAGATTTGTACAGTGGAACTGCAAAACCACAGTTATAATTTCCGGGTGTATACCACACTTGTTAAAATACATATATTTGTGTCTGAACCGTCAGCGACACACTCAAACTGTTTTTTTTTATGGAAAAAAAGGCAAGCAGGTTGATAACACCCAGATTTGAACCATGGAACAGTAAAAACACAGTTCTAGTTCTAGTTCTTTGGCCTACACATGACTCTTTTAAACAGATATATTGGAGTCTTAGCAGTCAGCGACACACTCAAACTGTTTTTTTTTATGGAAAAAAAGGCAAGCAGGTTGATAACACCCAGATTTGAACCGTGGAAGAGTAAAAACACAGTATTAGTTCTAGCTCTCTGGCCCCACCTGACTCTTTAAAACAGATATATTGGAGGCTGAACAGTCAGTGAGACACTGAAAATGTTATTTTTTTATGTAAAAAAGACAAAAAAGTGGATAATGCAGAGATTTGAACCGTGGAACTGCTAAACCACAGTTATAATTTCCTGGTGTATACCAGACTTGTTAAAATAGATATATTTGTGTCTGAACAGTCAGGGACACACTCAAATTGTTTTTTTTTTTAAGGAAAAAAAGGCAAGCAGGTTGATAACACCCAGATTTGAACCGTGGAAGAGGAACAACACAGTTCTAGTTCTCTGGCCTACACCAGACTCTTTTAAACAGATACAGTATATGGGTGTTTGAACAGTCAGGGAGACACTGAAAATGTTTTTTTCTATGCAAAAAGGACAAAAAAGTGGATAATACAGAGATTTGTACAGTGGAACTGCAAAACCACAGTTATAATTTCCGGATGTATACCACACTTGTTAAAATACATATATTTGTGTCTGAACCGTCAGCGACACACTCAAACTGTTTTTTTTTTATGGAAAAAAAGGCAAACAGGTTGATAACACCCAGATTTGAACCATGGAAGAGTAAAATCACAGTTCTATTTCTAGTTCTTTGGCCTACACATGACTCTTTTAAACAGATATATTGGAGACTAAACAGTCAGCGACACACTCAAACTGTTTTTTTTTATGGAAAAAAAGGCAAGCAGGTTGATAACACCCAGATTTGAACCGTGGAAGAGTAAAAACACAGTATTAGTTCTAGTTCTCTGGCCTACACCTGACTCTTTTAAACAGATATATTGGAGTCTGAACAGTCAGTGAGACACTGAAAATGTTTTTTTTTTATGTAAAAAAGACAAAAAAGTGGATAATGCAGAGATTTGAACCGTGGAACTGCTAAACCATAGTTATAATTTCCTGGTGTATACCAGACATGTTAAAATAGATATATTTGTGTCTGAACAGTCAGGGACACACTCAAATTGTTTTTTTTTTTAAGGAAAAAAAGGAAAGCAGGTTGATAACACCCAGATTTGAACTGTGGAATAGGAAAAACACAGTTCTAGTTATCTGGCCTACACCTGACTCTTTTAAACAGATATATTGGTGTCTGAACAGTCAGCGAGACACTGAAAATGTATTGTTTTATGCAAAAAAGAGAAAAATGTGGATAATACAGAGATTTGAACCGTGGAACTGCAAAACCGCAGTTATAATTTCCTGGTGTATACCAGACTTGTTAAACTAGATATGTTTGTGTCTGAACAGTCAGCGACACACTCAAACTGTTTTTTTTTATGGAAAAAAGGCAAGTAGGTTAATAACACCCAGATTTGTACCGTGGAAGAAGAAAAACACAGTTCTAGTTCTCTGGCCTACACCAGACTCTTTTATACAGATATATTTGTGTCTGAACAGTCAGCGACACACTCAAACTGTTTTTTTTTATGGGAAAAAGGCAAGCAGGTTAATACCAAGTAGATTTGAGGAAAAACACATCTCTGGCCTCCACCAGACTCTTTTAAACAGATATATTGGTGTCTGAACAGTCAGCAAGACACTGAAAATGTTTTTTGTTATGCAAAGAAGACAAAAAAGTGGATAACACTGAGATTTGAACCGTGGAACTGCAAAACCACAGTTTTAATTGCCTTGTGTATACCAGACTTGTTAACATAGATATATATGTATCTGAACAGTCAGCGACACACTCAAACTGTTTTTTTTTATGGAAAAAAAGGCAAGCGGGTTGATAACACCCAGATTTGAACCATGGAAGAGGAAAAACACAGTTATTGTTCTCTGGTCTTCACCAGACTCTTTTAAACAGATATATTGGTGTCTGAACAGTCAGGGAGACATTGAAAATGTTTTTTTTATGTTAAAAGGCAAGCAGGTTGATAACACCCAGATTTGAACCGTGGAAGAGGAAAAACACAGTTCTAGTTCTAGTTCTCTGGCCTACACCAGACTCTTTTAATCAGATATATTGGTGTCTGAACAGTCAGGGAGACAATGAAAATATTTTTTTCTATGCAAAAAAGACAAAAAAGTGGATAATAAAGAGATTTGAACAGTGGCACTGCAAAACCACAGTTAAAATTTCCTGGTGTATACCAGACTTGTTAAAATAGATATATTTGTGTCTGAACAGTCAGCGACACACTCAAACTGTTTTTTTATGGAAAAAAGGCAAGCAGGTTAATAACACCCAGATTTGTACCGTGAAAGAGGAAAAACACAGTTCTAGTTCTCTGGCCTACACCAGACTCTTTCAAACAGATATATTGGTGTCTGAACAGTCAGCGAGACACTGAAAATGTTTTTTTTTTATGCAAAAAGGACAAAAAAGTGGATGATACAGAGATTTGAACCGTGGAACTGCAAAACCACAGTTATAATTTCCTGGTGTATACCAGACTTGTTAAAATAGATATATTTGTGTCTGAACAGTCAGCGACACTCTCAAACAGTTTTTTTTTATGGAAAAAAAGGCAAGAGGGTTAATAACATCTAGATTTGAACCGTGGAAGAGGAAAAACACATCTCTGGCCTACACCAGACTCTGTTAAACAGATATATTGGTGTCTGAACAGTCAGCGAGACACCAAAAATGTTTTTTTTTATGCAAAAAAGACAAAAAAGTGGATAATACAGAGATTTGAACCGTGGAACTGCAAAACCACAGTTATAATTTCCTGGTGTAGACCTGTTAGGAGGGCGGTTGCAGACAACTTTATTAAAATGGAACGCAACCGACCCCGGGGTCCGCGATGCAGCCTGGAGGGCTGCAGCAGAACACTTTCCGGGTGGAAAGGAAAGCAGCCAACTTAAATGTTAAACCCTTCCGTGTTTCAGCACACAGGAATGGTTATAGCGGTTCACTCTATCTCCGTTAACTGCACTGGAGAAGAGTGACCGGGATAGCACCTACTTAACTGAAGAACCACTCTGAGTTAATGTACACGGAGTGGGTTTCAGTGGTTCACACAATCTTCAAGAACCGCAGGGAGATGTGTGACCGGAGGGAAAGCAGTAGCCCTGTCTTCGATACAGGCGCTACGCTGTAGGGATTGGCGCTAAGATGCGTGTGTGACTACGCGACGGGTACACGTGCCTCCAACCGGCGTGCCACCGGACTGAAGGGTACTACTCCACGTGGCTGACAGGCGATAGCCGTGGACAGGGTGTCTGCAGGCTGCTCAAGGTGTTAGGCGACCCATTTGGCTGAGCCAGGCTGCACGACGTAGCTACCTGCCAAAGCAAATCTAAGCCTGCCTGAGTGACCTGTGCTAATCAGCCGAGCTAACTCTGGCATCGGCAGGTCAAGGAGAGAGCAGCTAGTGGAATGCACTCGTCCACACAATAGCAACACTTGCAAAATGATCTGAGCGCGTCGCCATGTTTGTGGGCGGGCCTTTTAAAGACTAAGCCCTGCCCACCAATGCACCATTGGTGACGTTACCCGTGGACCAATCAGGCGGTGCCAGGTCACCGGGTCAGGTAGGTGCCAACCCACCAATCATGATCCGCCAGGTCACGGACATGCTCAGTTCGGCAAATCCTGGACTTGGATTCCACAAGCCCTGTCTCCTTCTGCAACCCAGGCATAACATTGCTTGGCACAACTACCTGGGAGATAAACAGTGCTCGCAGACCAGCTAGGCATTGAGGCTGATGGTGATGCTAAGCAGCATCAGCCCTGGCTGGACAGAAATAGGAGACAACAGAAAGTCCTGGACCCATTTCAAATCAAGCAGCAGACTAACAATACCAGACTTGTTAAAATAGATATATTTGTGTCTGAACAGTCAGCGAGACACTGAAAATGTTTTTTTTATGCAAAAAAGACAAAAAAGTGGACAATACAGAGATTTGAACCGTGGAACTGCAAAACCACAGTTATAATTTCCTGGTTTATACCATATTAGTTAAAATAGATATATTTGTGTCTGAGCAGTCAGCGACACACTCAAACTGTTTTTTTTTTATGGAAAAAAGGGAAGCAGGTTGATAACACCCAGATTTGAACCGTGGAAGAGGAAAACCACAGTTCTATTTTTCTGGCCTACACCAGGCTCTTTTAAACAGATATATTGGTGTCTGAACAGTCAGCGAGACACTGAAAATGTTTTTTTCTATGCAAAAAAGTGGATAATACAGAGATTTGAACTGTGGAACTGCAAAATCACAGTTATAATTTCGTGGTGTATACCAGACTTGTTAAAATAAATATATTTGTGTCTGAACAGTCAGCGACACACTCAAACTGTTTTTTATTATTGAAATAAAGGCAAGCATGTTGATAACACCCAGATTTGAACTGTGGAAGAAGAAAAACACAGTTCTAGTACTGTGGCCTACACCACACTCTTTTAAACAGATATATTGGTGTCTGAACAGTCAGGGAGTCACTGAAAATGTTTTTTTTTTATGTAAAAAAGACAAAAAAGTGGATAATACAGAGATTTGAACCATGGAAGTGCAAAACCACAGTTTTAATTTCCTGGTGTATACCCGACTTGTTAAAATAGATATTTTTGTGTCTGAACATTCAGCGACACACTCAAACTGTTTTTTTTATGGAAATAAAGGCAAGCAGGTTGATAACACCCAGATTTGAACTGTGGAGGAGGAAAAACACAGATCTAGTTTTCTGGCCTACATCAGACTCTTTTATACAGATATATTGGTTTCTGAACAGTCAGTGAGACACTGAAAATGTTTTTTTTTTATGCAAAAAAGACAAAAAGGTGGATAATACAGAGATTTGAACAGTGGAACTGCAAAACAGCAGTTATAATTTCCTGGTGTATGCAAGACTTGTTATAATAGATATATCTGTGTTTGAACAGTCAGCGACACACTCGAACTGTTTTTCTTTTATGGAAAAAAGGCAAGCAGGTTGATGACACCCAGATTTGAACCGTGGCAGAGGAAAAACACAGTTCTAGTTCTCTGGCCTACACCAGACTCTTTTAAACAGATATATTGGTGTCTGAACAGTCAGCGAGACACTGAAAATGTTTTTTTTTATGCAAAAAAGACAAAAAAGTGGATAATACAAAGATTTGAACCGTGGAACTGCAAAACCGCAGTAATAATTACCTGGTTTGTACCAGACTTGTTAAAATAAATATATTTGTGTCTGAACAGTCAGCGTCACACTCAAACAGTTTTTTTTAATGGAAAAATGGCAAGCAGGTTGATAACACCCAGATTTGAACCGTGGAAGAGTAAAAACACAGTTCTTCTTCTAGTTCTCTGCCCTACACAAGACTCTTTTAAACAGATATATTGGTGTCTGAACAGTCGACGAGACACTGAAAATGTTTTTTTTATGCAAAAAAAGTGGTTAAATCAGAGATTTGAAATATGGAACTGCAAAACCACAGTTATAATTTCCTTGTTTATACCATACTTGTTAAAATAGATATATTTGTGTCTGAACAGTCAGCGACGCACTCAAACTGTTTTTTTTTATGGAAAAAGGCAAGCAGGTTGATGACACCAAGATTTGAACAGTGGAAGAGGAAAAGCACAGTTCTAGTTTTCTGGCCTACACCAGACTCTTTTAAACAGATATATTGGTTTCTGAACAGTCAGTGAGACACTGAAAATGTTTTTTTTTTAATGCAAAAAAGACAAAAAAGTGGATAATACAGAGATTTGAACAGTGGAACTGCAAAACCGCAGCTATAATTTCCTGGTTTGTACCAGACTTGTTAAAATAGATATATTTGTGTCTGAACAGTCAGCAACACACTCAAACTGTTTTTTTTTTATTTAAAAATGGCAAGCAGGTTGATAACACCCAGATTTAAACTGTGGAAGAGGAAAAACACAGTTTTAGTTCTAGTTCTCTGGTCTACCCCAGACTCTTTTGAACAGATATATTGGTGTCTGAACAGTCAGCGAGACACAGAAAATGTATTTTTTAATGCAAAAAAGACAAAAAAGTGAATAATACAGAGATTTGAACCGTGGAACTGCGATACTACAGTTACAATTTCCTGGTGTATACCAGACTTGTTATAATAGATATATTTGTGTCTGAACAGTCAGCGAGACACTCAATTTTTTTTTTTGGGGGGGGGGATACCAAAAGTTTAATAAGACGTGTATTTTACAGTTTGACTGAGGAAAAACAAAACAAAACAGGATTTTGATGAAAAAAAAAGGATTTTTCCTGGCCCCTGAGACCTGGGGATAAGTCTAGCAATTTGACCAACAGGAGCACACAGGACTGTAATGCAGCGTTTTCTGGTATAACCACTGCGTCTCCTATACAGACTGCCTGCCTGCCTGATATCTGGGATGGATATTAGTCCTGAGAAGGACTGTTTGTTTGATTTGGCAGGCTTTAGAGATCCTACACTAACTATTTCGCAGTATATATCTCTCCCTAGCTCTGCAGCGCTGACCCTACACTGTCTGATCCGGAGCGACTGTGTCCAAGATGGCGGCGCCCGGTTTTAAATACTTGAGGTGACGCTGTGCGGCCAGCCAATCACTGTAATGTCCACAAACAACATGGCTGCGGCATTACAGTGACTGGCTGGCAATCCCTGCATGTTCATTTGCTCTGTAAAGAGCGCCAAACATGCAGGGCAGAGACCCGATCTCCCGCCCGAGTAACCCGGAAATGTTCTGTGCTCGCCGAACATCCCAAGTAGTGAGATGCTCGGGCGAGTACCGAGCAGTGTCGAGCATGCTCGCTCAACACTAGTGACAAACCACACAATGCTGAAGCGTTGTGGACAGCTCTGAAAGAGCAGGAAGATCTGTAGCTCACACCGCTGAACCTACAGCCAGGCATGGTCGTGTGTGACGATGGCAGGAACCTGGTGGCGGCTCTGGGGCAAGGCGAGCTCACACACGTACCATAACTGTCCCATGTGCTTAACCTCGTGGTTCAGTGGTTTCTCAAATCCTACCCAGAGCTGCCGGATCTGCTTGTTAAAGTACGCCGCCTGTGTGCCCATTTTAGAAAGTCAGCTACAGCTTCCGCCGCCCTTGCAGTGTTTCAGCAGTGTTTGCAGCTTCCTGCACACAGACTGGTGTGTGATGTCCCCACGCATTGGAACTCTACACTGCAGATGTTGGGAAGGATTTGAGAGCAGAAGAGGGCAGTTGTTGAGTAACAGCATCAACAAGGCCATCGGTATTCAGTTCAGACTCCACACATAAGACATAATGAGTGGACATGGATGTCAGACATACAGTGGTGGCCAAAAGTATTGGCACCCCTGCAATTCTGTCAGATAATACTGTTTCTTCCTGAAAATGATTGCAATCACAAATTCTTTGGTATTATTATCTTCATTTAATTTGTCTTCAATGAAAAAACACAAAAAGAATTGTCCTAAATAGTGTTGAGCCACCCCCGTAGTGTTCGAGTTCGGTTCGGTTCGTCGAACACCCGTGTGTTCGCCGAACTGTTCGTCGAACTGTTCGTCGAACACCTTCGAACACCGTTAAAACCAATGGCAGGCAAACAAAAACACATAGAAACACATAGAAAACACCTTCAAAGGTGTCCAAAAGCTGACAAACTGCTCAGAAGACACAACTAACACATGGAAAAGTGACAAGTACATATAGTCATGCGAAAAGAAAAGAGGTGGAGGAGTAAAAGGAGGGGGAGACACAGATATAGGCATGTCATGCCCTTCTAAAATCCAAAAAGTGAGAAGCCGAGACGGCCAGTCCGCTCCTGCCCGTGCCACCTCCGTGTCGCCGGGTTTGTGCCAGAGCCGCGGTGAACCCTGACGGCCAGCCCCCCTCTCCCAATACTGGTGCCTGTCCGCTGGTGGGTCAAGAGAGCCCCCCTGTGGTGGAGGCAGCTCTAAGCTTTTTAATTTAAATTGTCCCTCTAATTTGAATGAATACACTTTAAATCCATTTACAAGGATCTATTGGAGGGCAAGTCTCATGCCAGCAGCCGCGTAATTCCAGCTCCAGTAGCGTCCACTAAAGCTGCTGCAGCTAAAAAGCTTTTATAAGGATCGAGCTCGGCTGTCCACCGCAAGGCATCCTAGTGCCAGTCCCAGCCCCTATGCCTTGGGGTGCCTCCTGATGCTCTTCACTGAGTATCCCGTGGTCCCGAAGCATTTCCTTTGAAAAAATTAAGTGTCCAAACTACAGGTGGTGTAGCTTGCTTAACAGCCGGGATAATCCGCTGACTAGCAGACACTGCTACTAGGCACAAAGTATTTCCTGGGCTAGATGCAGTTAAAAATTTGTAAGTAGATACTCTCGTTGGATGCTGAGAAAGCATTCCTTAGAGTCTCCTGGCACGCCATATATGATTCTCTTAAAAAGCTTGGGGTAGGGGTCTAGGGGACCCTTTTATAGCCAAAATCACGGCCCTGTATCACAATACGTCACCTAGGCTGAAGATAAATGGAACTGTAGCACCGAGGGCTCGGTTGCTACAGACGTATTGCACCTCACCCAGAGGTGTGATATCTCACTCTCAGATAAGGATGGAGTGTGGATCAGGACCCGACACCTGCATGCATTACACCACATTGCCGTGGGGCAGGGCGACCAATATGCCCCTGAGATGGGCACGACAGTCCCTGTCCCTGGCTGGAGTGGGGGGAGGGAACACTGAGGAAGGGGAACCCTGCAGTGCAGGAGCAGGGAGGAAGCAGTTCCTGGGTGCATTGAGAAGGGAGTATAAAAGGTGGGCACCATCTTAGTTCAGTGCAGAGAAGTCTGAGCAGAAGTGGCAGGGAGCAGGGGCTCTGCATGAGCTCTGCTCCGGAGGCGGGCCTAGTAACAGAGGCCCAGGCCTGCAAGAGGGAGAAGGAAGGAAGAGGAGCGGAGAAGGCTCCAGGAACGAGGAATGAAGGGATCCCAGGGGTGCGGACGGGCGAGTCGCCACCGCACGCCCGAATCCACCTGCGTGGAGGGGTCAGGCCAAAGGGGGAGACCGGTCCCCGAACTAGTGGAGGCAGGAAACGACCCTCAGCTAGAAACCGGAGGCTCTGACATTTTATGTGGCGCAGCCCCTTGCTCCACCCGCTAGGAAGGCACCACATAGGGTCAGGGAAACTGGCGCCAAGTTTACCAAGAGGAGGCCCGAGGCAGCCGGACAGAAGTGTTGGTAAGAAAGGCCAGACAAAGGACACACAAAGGGGGTCCTGTGAAGTGCTCCAAAGTTATCTGGGAGTTGTCTGAGCCCCTCACCTGGTGAGCACAGTACGACGTGGGCAGCCGTTACCTGCAGACGTGGTCTGGATAATAAGAACTGTGAGTAAAGGCCCTGAACTGCATCACTGACTCCGTGTCGTTACTGCTGCTGCCCTGCACCATCACCCCCATCCTCCGCATACACTGCCCTGAGGCTATACTCCTCCCGTGGGGAGTTATGCTACGCTCTGCTGCACCCACAACACCAGCCTTAGCGGTCTGCCCTGTAGCGGCGGTTCACTCTGACCGCAATCCACGGGTGGCGTAGTCGGACATTTAAACATCAAAACCACATAAATAGTTCCGCCACTGGTTTGACCGCCCTGAGCCACGGAACCGGATCGCCGCCACGAAGACTACAACCACCAGCATCCACCAAAAAGGGTCCTGCTCCGGGTGTCCCAAGGCCCAGGGGGTGCGTCAGAACATTTTCATCACCTTTCACAATCACCAATGGGACAAGGCAGGGATGTCCTCTGTCCCCTCTCTTATACATCCTAGTGACGGAGCACCTGCTCTCATCAATTCGCCATAACCCCAATATTAGGTGGATTGAGGTGGGAGGCACCGAGTACAAGTGCTCTCTATTTGCTGATGATGTCCTAGTATATATCACTCAATCACATATATCCATCCCTGCTGTTATGGCTGAAATAGATCACTTTGTTACATGGTAAAGTTTTAAAATCAATGCAGCGAAGTCTGAGGCCCTCGATGTCTCCCTCCCTAAATCCATATAGGATTCCATCCAGTCCAACTTTCCCTTTGCCTGGCCCTCACAGGGTATCAAATACTTAGGAATTCCTATTCATAGAGACCTCTTCCATCTATGTTATCTTAATTTTGGGCCCTTTATTGAACAATTCCATACAGACCACGGTTGGCAAGTTAGAACTGTAAGATTCACTACGTGAACCACTGGTGTTTTGTGGAAAAGCACATGTACACCGCGTTCCAAATTATTATGCAAAAAGTGTTTAGGAGTGATAAGGGAAGAATTTGTTTGTTTGTCAGTTAAACTCATTGATGGTGATGTGTGTCAGGGCTCTTTATATCACTGTAAGCAATTGCAGACACCTGTGCTAATTAGTTTGGCAGGTGTGCCCAATGAAAGGCAAGACTACTTAAGAAGGCTCTCTCACATTATTAAGCAGCCTACATTTTCTGCCAAAATGGGAAAGAAAAAGGATGTGTCGGCTGCTGAGAAGCAACAAATTGTGGAGTGTTTAGGTCAAGGCATGACTACAATCAACATTGTGCGATGATCAGGATGAAGTGTCTTGGCAATCAAGAAGTATGTAGCTGATTCACAGTACACACGTGTGCGTGCTGATAAGGGCAAATTGAGGACTCTTTCCTACAGGCAATTACGTCAGGTTGAAAGAGCAGCGGCAAAAAAGCCTTGTCATAGCAGCAGACAAGTTTTTGAAGCTGCTTGTGCCTCCAACGTCCCCCGAACAACAAGATGCAGGGTCCTTCAGAGGTTTGCAGCTGTGCATACGCCATCCTGTCGACCTCCTCTATCCACTTCACACAAGCAGAAACGGCTCCAGTGGGCCAAACATTACATGAAGACTGATTTCAAAACTGTTTTGTTCACAGATGAGTGCCGTGCAGTGCTCGATGGTCCAGATGAATGGAGTGGAGGATGGCTGGTTGATGGACACCCCACGCAAACACGGCTACAGCGCCAACAAGGAGGAGGTGGAGTAATGTTTTGGGCTGGAATCATGGGGAGAGAGATTGTCGGCCCCTTTAGGATCCCTGAAGGCGCTAAAGATGAACTCCATAATGTATGTGGATTTTCTCAAACAGCACTTCCTGCCATGGTTCAAGAAGAAGAACCGTGTATTTCACAGCAAGATCATTTTTCTGCATGATAATGCACCATCTCATGCTGCACATAAAACATCTGCATCTCTGGCTGATATGGGCATAAAAGGGGACAAACTTATGGTGTGACCCCCATGCTCCCCTGACCTCTACCCCATTCAGAACCTTTGGAGCATCATTAAAAGGAGTGTCTATGATGGCGGGAGGCAGTTCACATCTAAGCAACAGCTCTGGGAGGGTATTCTGTCCTCATGCAAAACAATTGAAGCAGAAACCATCCAAAACCTGACAAATTCAATGGACGAGAGAGTTCAGAAGCTCCTTTCGAACAAGGGGTCCTATGTGAAAATGTAACATCACCTAGAATAAAGTTTTGAGTTGAAAACTGTTTGATTTCAGTTTCTAACAACCTGCTAATGCTTATAATTTCAAAAATGACCATTTTTTTGGTCTTTATTAAAATGAAAAGGTTGATCGAAAAGTTTGGGGGATCTAAGAGTGTGGCAACCCAGTAGTCATGATTACTTCGAATTCTGACAATATGAGGGTCATGCTGCAGGTAGTGCAGCAAGAAGGCACTTATGTGTCTTGCGCATCTCGGAGCCCCAAAATTATTTTCCGGGCTAGATGCAGCTAAAAATTATTTTTAATTTTAAATCTGGTGAAGCTTATTATAGATGGCCTAATAGGATCAGTGCTGCACACTGCTACAAAGCCCAAATTATTTTCCAGTCAAGATACAGATAAACATGATTAGTAATTTGAAAGCTTAAAACGGTTGGTAGGGTGATTTTAACCAATAATCAAGCTTTTACTCTCCCCAGGATGACACAGGGGTAGAAAAGTCGTTTCGGATCCATGATTTGTTCATCTTTATGAACGTGAGTCTGTCTACATTATCAGTGGAGAGCCGCGTGCGCTTATCTGTCAGCACACCAACAGCAGCGCTGAACACACGTTCAGACAGAACGCTGGCTGCGGGGCATGACAAGATCTCCAAGGCGTAAGTGGCTAGCTCCGTCCATTTATCCAGATTGGAAGCCCAAAAAGAGCAAGGGTCCAGTGACACAGTCGTGGCTTCAATGTTTACTTGGAGATACTCCTGTACCATCGTCTCTAGGCGTTGACTATGTGTCAGACTTCTTGTCTCCTGTGGCCTTGCAAAGGATGGGCTAAAAAAGTGGTGAAATGATTCCGCAAAATTGATGTTACCAGCAGATACTGTGGTTCTGTTACGGTTTGAGTGCTGAACACTTGACGGTCCCACGGTTGGCAAGTTGGAACTGTGATATTCACTACGTGCACCACTGGTATTTTGTGGAAAAGCACATGTAAGATTCTGCAACAGTCTCTGCTGATACTCCTGCATGCGTGCATCCCTTTCCATGGCAGGAATAATTTCTGCAAATTTACTTTTGTACCGGGGATCTAACAGTGTGGCAACCCAGTAGTCAGGATTATTTCTAATTCTCACAATTCGAGGGTCATGTTGCAGGTAGTGCAGCAAGAAGGCACTCATGTGTGTTGCGCATCCAGGAGCACCAAGTCCCTGTTGTGTTGGTGGCGAGGTAACAATCATGCTTCCTTCCTCTGTCCTCTCCCCCCAACCTCGCACAACAGAAATGTGATCAAGGTCTCCCTCATCTGATGAGTCTTCCATCAGTTCATCCTCCACTTCTTCCTGGGCTCCTGCACCTTCCTCACTAGTTTGGCTGCTACCATGCGCCCTGGTAAAATCATCTCCCCCACCCTCACATGCCTGCCGCCTTGGTGCTGCCGACCGTCTGGACCTTGCAGATGTTAGCCCTTCTGCATACAACTCCTCCTCCTCTACTTCCTCCACCTCCTCTTGTGCCACCACCTGACTCCGAATTCTGTTTAACATGTGCTCCAGCATGTAAATCACCGGAATAGTCATGCTGATAATGGCATCGTCAGCACTAAACATCTTCGTCGCCATTTCAAAACTGTGCAGAAGAGTGCATAGGTCCCTGATCTGAGACAACTCCTCCAGCGTGATTTGCCCCACCTCTGAATCTCGTTGGCCCAGGCTATACGTCAGAACGTATTGCACCAGGGCTTGTCGGTGCTGCCACAGTCGCTGCAACATGTGCAGAGTTGAATTCCACCGGGTAGGCACATCGCATTTTAGCCGGTGAAGTGGCAGGCCCAACGACTTCTGTAGAGATGTAAGTCGCTGAGCTGCGGGATGCGAACGGCGGAAGTGAGCACACAGCGACCGTGCCCTCTGCAGAAGGCCATCTAGTCTGGGATAGTGGGCTAAAAATTGCTGGACAACCAGGTTCAACACGTGAGCCATACAAGGCACGTGTGTGACATTGCCCCGGCGAAGGGCTGCATGCAGGTTTGCAGCATTGTCGCACACGGCCTTCCCTGGTTTCAGGTCCAGTGGAGACAACCATTCATGAAATTGGTTCTCCAGAGCTGACCACAACTCCTCAGCTGTGTGACTCACATTTCCCAGACATTTCAATGTAAAAACCGCCTGATGACGTTGAGCCCTACTGCCAGCATAGTAAGGAGGTGTGCAGGATCCCTTCTGCGCAGTTAGAAAGCTTGTGGCATGACCAGACAGGCTTTGGGTGCAGGTGGAAGACCGAGAGGAGGTTGAGGAGGCAGAAGCAGTGGAGGAACTTTGACATAAAGAGGATTGACGCACAACTCGTGGGGACGGCAAGACTTGGACAGCAGCCCCTTGTCCTGCTGTCACCATAGTTACCCAGTGCCCAGTCAGCGACATGTAACGCCCCTGTCCATGCCTACTCGTCCAAGTGTCTGTAGTGAAATGCACCCTGTCACACACAGAGTTTCTCAAAGAAGCGGTGATGTTGTGTGCGACATGCTGGTGGAGCGCAGGCACACCTTTCTTTGAGAAGTAGTGCCGACTGGGCATCTGGTACTTTGGCACTGCGACGGGCATAAGGTCTCGAAAATCCTCTGTGTCCACCAGGCGGAAAGGCAGCATTTCTGTAGCCAAGAGCTTGCAGATGGTGAAATTCAACCTCTTAGCTTTCTCATGGCTAGGAGGAAATGGTCTTTTACTTGTCCACATCTGAGGGACCGAGGGCTGGCTATTGTGCTTAGACGGGGTTGATAAGGGTGTCCCCGGCAAACTGCCGGTCTGTGAGGAAGATGCAGGCGGACATGTTAGGTTGCCTTGATCCAAAGGTGGTGCTATCGATGTCGGACAGCGCTCAAGACCAGCTGGTGTTACCACCTCCAAAGAAAATGATGACCTGCCAATCACGCTGGCTGTTGCGGGTAAAGAGGTGGCAGGTCTGCGCCCCAAAACAGGTGTGACTGCTGTCCCCCCAGTCACAGAGGATGAAGAGGCCGCGGATGCACAAGATATGGCAGACGGTGGTTGGCCCGGCCGGCTAGTCCGCATTGTAGCACACTGAGCTTCCCACTGCAACTTATGCTTCATGTCCATGTGCCGGTTCATGCATGAAGTACTCAAACTATGTATTTTTTGGCCTCTACTTAGTTTTTGCTGACAAATGTTACAGATAACACGAGTTGGGTCATCTTTATCGATCTGAAAAAATGCCCAGGCTATGCAAGGCTTAGCACCCATGCGACCTGAAGAGCCACCACGACTTGTGGTGAGAGGCAGAGTTGTGTTTGAGGATGCAGTTGTTGACGTGCTTCCAGTACTACGTCTCTGTCCAGGAAGGCGCAACCTGACCTAATCGTCACTAGCATCTTCCTCCACCTCCTCTGCTGACCTCATCTCTTGGCTGACTGTGGGTTGACAGTAAGTGGGATCTCCGACCTCATCATCATCACCCTGTGCGTTATCACACCCGTCGTCCTCAGAGCCAACCTGTTCCTGCCCTGACAAAAAACTAAAGTTGTCGCTCCAATCAGGTATTTGAGTCTTATCATCGTCTTCCTCATTGTCTCCACCAACAGGAGTTACAGTTTGGGAATGAGGGTCTACATTATGGTCAGAACCTTCTGCGTCTGGTCCTGGATCCGAGTCATAAAGATTCTGGGCATCAGTGCAGATCATTTCCTCGTCTGGATTCACAGAAGCGCTGGAGTCGACCTCTGATTCCCAGGCTATAGTATGAGTAAACAGCTCTGCAGACTCAACCATCTGTTCTACCTCATACTCAGACGGGCAGCTGGAGATTTGGGAGCTGTGAGGAAGCAAGTGTGATTTGGGTGACACCTTTGAGGACTGGAGTATTTGTGATGTTGAAGTTGATGTGGAGGAGAGCCCACTTAAAGGAGCACTTGATATCCGTTGAAGCACCTGCTGTTTTTGTGCCTCATCTGGAATTTGTAGCGATTGGCGTGGCCGTAAGAAAGGGATCTTATCACATTGTCCGCTAAAAGAAGTAGACATTTTAGTTTGGCTGGAAGATGGTCTTTCTTCCGCACCTACCCCACGGACACAACCTTTTTTCCCCTTCCCAACACGCCTATTCCCCTTTCCACCAGCAGCAGGCCTTTTTCCACTCATTTTGGTGGTTAACTAATTCACAACTCTGGAGTTGTTTGCACAAAAAAACAATGGATGGTAACCGAGCAGAGCTGAGTGGCCAAACTGTGGTATTAGGCCAAAACTATTGGCTGGGTTAGATGCAGAAAAAAATTATTTTTAATTTGCAACCTGATGGAGGTCAGTATAGATGGACTAATAGACCAAGTCCCACACACCGCTAGAAGCCCAAATATTTTTTCAGAGCTAGATGCAGAAAATATTTTTATTCAATTTGCAACCTGATGGAGGTCAGTATAGATGGACTAATAGACCAAGTCCCACACACTGCTAGAAGCCCAAATATTTTTTCAGAGCTAGATGCAGAAAAAAATTATTTTTAATTTGCAACCTGATGGAGGTCAGTATAGATGGACTAATAGACGAAGTCCCACACACCGCTAGAAGCCCAAATATTTTTTCAGAGCTAGATGCAGAAAAAAATTATATTCAATTTGCAACCTGCTGGAGGTCAGTATAGAAGGACTAATAGAACAAGTCCCACACACTGCTAGAAGCCCAAATACTTTTTCAGAGCTAAATGAAGAAAAAAATTATTTTTAATTTGCAACCTGATGGAGGTCAGTATAGATGGACTAATAGACCAAGTCCCACACACTGCTAGAAGCCCAAATATTTTTTCAGAGCTAGATGCAGAAAAAAATTATTTTTAATTTGCAACCTGATGGAGGTCAGTATAGATGGACTAATAGAACAAGTCCCACACGCTGCTAGAAGCCCAAATATTTTTTCAGAGATAAATGAAGAAAAAAATTATTTTTAATTTGCAACCTGATGGAGGTCAGTATAGATGGACTAATAGACCAAGTCCCACACACTGCTAGAAGCCCAAATATTTTTTCAGAGCTAGATGCAGAAAAAAATTATTTTTAATTTGCAACCTGATGGAGGTCAGTATAGATGGACTAATAGACCAAGTCCCACACACCGCTAGAAGCCCAAATATTTTTTCAGAGCGAGATGCAGAAAAAAATTATATTCAATTTGCAACCTGCTGGAGGTCAGTATAGAAGGACTAATAGAACAAGTCCCACACACTGCTAGAAGCCCAAATATTTTTTCAGAGCTAAATGAAGAAAAAAATTATTTTTAATTTGCAACCTGATGGAGGTCAGTATAGATGGACTAATAGACCAAGTCCCACACACTGCTAGAAGCCCAAATATTTTTTCAGAGCTAGATGCAGAAAAAAATTATTTTTAATTTGCAACCTGATGGAGGTCAATAGAGATGGACTAATAGACCAAGTCCCACACACCGCTAGAAGCCCAAATATTTTTTCAGAGCTAGATGCAGAAATTTTTTTTATTCAATTTACAACCTGATGGAGGTCAGTATAGATGGACTAATAGACCAAGTCCCACACACTGCTAGAAGCCCAAATATTTTTTCAGAGCTAGATGCAGAAAAAAATTATTTTTAATTTGCAACCTGATGGAGGTCAGTATAGATGGACTAATAGACCAAGTCCCACACACTGCTAGAAGCCCAAATATTTTTTCAGAGCTAGATGCAGAAAAAAATTATTTTTAATTTGCAACCTGATGGAGGTCAGTATAGATGGACTAATAGACCAAGTCCCACACACCGCTAGAAGCCCAAATATTTTTTCAGAGCTAGATGCAGAAAAAAATTATATTCAATTTGCAACCTGCTGGAGGTCAGTATAGAAGGACTAATAGAACAAGTCCCACACACTGCTAGAAGCCCAAATATTTTTTCAGAGCTAAATGAAGAAAAAAAATATTTTTAATTTGCAACCTGATGGAGGTCAGTATAGATGGACTAATAGAACAAGTCCCACACGCTGCTAGAAGCCCAAATATTTTTTCAGAGATAAATGAAGAAAAAAATTATTTTTAATTTGCAACCTGATGGAGGTCAGTATAGATGGACTAATAGACCAAGTCCCACACACTGCTAGAAGTCCAAATATTTTTTCAGAGCTAGATGCAGAAAAAAATTATTTTTAATTTGCAACCTGATGGAGGTCAGTATAGATGGACTAATAGACCAAGTCCCACACACCGCTAGAAGCCCAAATATTTTTTCAGAGCTAGATGCAGAAAAAAATTATATTCAATTAGCAACCTGCTGGAGGTCAGTATAGAAGGACTAATAGAACAAGTCCCACACACTGCTAGAAGCCCAAATATTTTTTCAGAGCTAAATGAAGAAAAAAATTATTTTTAATTTGCAACCTGATGGAGGTCAGTATAGATGGACTAATAAACCAAGTCCCACACACTGCTAGAAGCCCAAATATCTTTTCAGAGCTAGATGCTGAAAAAAATTATATTCAGTTTGCAACCTGATGGAGGTCAGTATAGATGGACTAATAGAATGATGCTATGCCCAAAAGATTTTACTTCACTAGGTGCAGTAAAAAAATTGGTATTCTATACACAGCTGGTATATCTTGCAACACAGATAGGCTACTCCACTGACTATCACACTCTGCAATAGGCCAAAAAGGATTAGCTTTGCTAGATTCAGCCAAATGCTGTGAAAAAAACTTGCACAGCACTGGCACAGACCTGCCTGGCAAAAACTGATAGGAACTGATGTAACCTAGTCCTGAAAAGGACTCCAATTACAATTAGTCTTTACTCCCACAATCTATCTATTTAAGAGCACAGACCTGCTTTATAAAAGTCGTAGGAAATGCTGTAACCTAGTCCTTAAAAGGACTGCAATCACAACTATTCCCTACTCCCAAGCTATCTGTATATTTGTGCGAAAATTGGCTTGAAATTAACAAGGTATAGCGCACACAGCAACAGCGGTGCCGTCTAACACGCAGCTGCAGCAGTGAGAAAATGGTGGCGACGGGGAAAATGGCTTGGTCTTATAGCGCAAAGACATGTGACATACACTGCCAATCACACATGCCCTTGCTTGTGTGAAAAAAAGCACTTCGCTCCGTGTGTGCGCTGCTGATAGGCTGACAGATTGCACCTCCCCACTGCAAATGCGGGAAAGAGAAAAAAAAATGGAGATCTTCATTGTTCCTGCAGAGATCCATCCCCTGCCCCTCCCCCCGCCCCGCTGTACACTCAAACTGCGTATTAACATTAATTTTCATCATTACTGAGAAAAAATCCAGTTATGATTTTGGTGCACGAACAGTTATCGAACATAACCTCGAACAGCCGAATTTTTCTCAAATTGTTCGTGTTCGCCGACCGGCTCGAACACCGCCCAAAACAGCTCGAATTTGAGATTGGCGAACAGTTCGAGTAGAACAACGCTCATCTCTAGTCCTAAAGCCAAATTGGATATAATTACACACCAAACCTAAAAAAGGGGGTGGACAAAAGTATTGGCACTGTTTGAAAAATCATGTGATGCTTCTCTAATTCGTGTCATTAACAGCACCTGTAACTTACCTGTGGCACCTAACAGGTGTTGGCAATAACTAAATCACACTTGCAGCCAGTTAACATGGATTAAAGTTGACTCAACCTCTGTCCTGTGTCCTTGTGTGTACCATATTGAGCATGGAGAAAAGAAAGAAGACCAAAGAACTGTCTGAGGACTTGAGAAACCAAATAGTGAGGAAGCATGAGCAATCTCAAGCCTGCAAGTCCATCTCCAAAGACCTGAATGTTCCTGTGTCTTCCGTGCGCAGTGTCATCAAGAAGTTTAAAGCCCATGGCACTGTGGCTAACCTCCCTAGATGTGGATGGAAAAGAAAGATTTCAATGCAAGATTGTGAGGATGGTGGATAAAGAACCTCGACTAACATCCAAACAAGTTCAAGCTGCCCTGCAGTCCGAGGGTACCACAGTGTCAACCCGTCCTATCCGTCGGCGTCTGAATGAAAAGGGACTGTATGGTAGGATACCCAGGAAGACCCCACTTCTTACCCCGAGACATAAAAAAGCCAGGCTGGAGATTGCCAAAACTTACCTGAGAAAGCCTAAAATGTTTTGGAAGAATGTTCTCTGGTCAGATGAGACAAAAGTAGAGCTTTTTGGGAAAAAGCATCAACATAGAGTGTACAGGAAAAAAAAGGGGCATTCAAAGAAAAGAGCACGGTCCCTACAGTCAAACATGGCAGAGGTTCCCTGATGTTTTGGGGTTGCTTTGCTGCCTCTGACACTGGACTGCTTGACCGTGTGCATGGCATTATGAAGTCTGAAGACTACCAACAAATTTTGCAGCATAATGTAGGGCCCAATGTGAGAAAGCTGGGTCTCCCTCAGAGGTCATGGGTCTTCCAGCAGGACAATGACCCAAAACACACTTCCAAAAGCACTATAAAATGGTTTGAGAGAAAGCACTGGAGACTTCTAAGGTGGCCAGCAATGAGTCCAGACCTGAATCCCATAGAACACCTGTGGAGAGATCTCAAAATGGCAGTTTGGAGAAGGCACCCTTCAAATATCAGGGACCTGGAGAAGTTTGCCAAAGAAGAATGGTCTACAATTCCAGGAGAGCATTGTAAGAAACTCACTGATGGTTACCGGAAGCGGTTGTTCGCAGTTATTTTGGCTAAAGGTTGTGCAACCAAGTATTAGGCTGAGGGTGCCAATACTTTTGTCTGGCCCATTTTTGGAGTTTTGTGTGAAATGATCAATGATTTGATTTTTGCTTCATTCTCTTTTGTGTTTTTTCCTTGCAAGCAAATTAAATGAAGATAATAATACCAAAGAATTTGTGATTGCAATCATTTTCAGGAATAAACTGAGTATTATCTGACAGAATTGCAGGGGTGCCAATACTTTTGGCCACCACTGTATGTACCACCCTCCAAAACTTTGAGGACTCCACCAAGATGGTGAGCGGCGATGACGCCATAATTAGCATCACCATCCCGCTTCTCTGTCATCTGAAACACTCTCTGCTCTCAATCAAAGAGGATGCATTGCAGGCGGAGCACGATGAGATGGAGCAAAGAACCATACAGGGTGATTATACAGAGCCAAGCCTCATCTCATCCCAACGTGGATTGGGTGACAATGAGCAAGAGGAGAAGGAGGAGGAAGGACAGGATTTAGTTTCATGCACTATAAATGGTACTACCTGCACAGCTGTCATACTGTCTGTTCAGCGTGGATGGCCAGAGGACAGAGAGGAGGAGGAGGAGGAGGAAGGGAGCATGGTCAGTCATCCTCTTGGTGAGGACACAGAAGTCTTGCCTGTTAGTACTCTGGCACGCATGGCTGAGTTTATGTTACGCTGCCTTTCCCAAGACCGTTGCCTTCTCAAAATTTTGGGGGACAGTCATTACTGGTTGGTGACACTTCTAGACCCACGCTTCAAAGAGAAATTTATATCTCTTATCCCTGAGGCGGACAGGTTTACAAAAATGGTGCTTTACCAGAAGGCCCTTGTTACGGGACTATTAAAAAAAATCCCATCTGAAAACGCTGGTGGCAGAGGACACCCTGCATTGGACAACCAAGGAGTACAGGCAGGAGAGACACAACTACAATACAGCAGAGGCAGGGGAACACTGTCAATGTTCTGGGAGAGTTTTCTCAGACCCTCCCATCGCACAGGCCCTGAGGCGCGGGGTACGCTCACAAGGAGTTCAAAGTTTTGGAAGATGCTGAGGGAGTACCTTGCCAACTGTACCAAAGTCCTCCATGATTCCGCTGCGCCTTATAATTATTGGGTATACAAGCTGGATATGTGGAATGAACTGGCTCTCTATGCCTTGGAGGTCCTGGTCTGCCCTGCAGCCAGAGTTTTATCAGAGCGGGTCTTTAGTGCCGCTGGTGGAATTATAACTGATAAGCTCATTCGCCTGTCAACTGAAAATGCTGACAGGCTGACTCTTATAAAAATGAACAAGGGCTGGATTGGGCCTGACTTCTCAACACCACCGAATCATAGAAGCGTAACATAAACTCAAATCCAGTGTCTTTTCTTTGGAGATGTATTCCCATGCACCTTTTCACACCCACACATGGATATACAGTACAGACCAAAAGTTTGGACACACCTTCTCATTTAAAGATTTTTCTGTATTTTTATGACTATGAAAATTGTACAT
The DNA here is from genome assembly GCF_046119375.1 of Phyllobates terribilis. Classification (NCBI taxonomy): domain Eukaryota; kingdom Metazoa; phylum Chordata; class Amphibia; order Anura; family Dendrobatidae; genus Phyllobates; species Phyllobates terribilis. Next base: position 294,005,453 of record NW_027362769.1, read on the forward strand.
TCACACTGAAGGCATCAAAACTATGAATTAACAGATGTGGAATTATATACTTAACAAAAAAGTGTGAAACAACTGAAAATATGTCTTATATTCTAGGTTCTTCAAAGTAGCCACCTTTTGCTTTGATGACTGCTTTGCACACTCTTGGCATTCTCTTGATGAGCTTCAAGAGGTAGTCACCGGAAATGGTTTTCACTTCACAGGTGTGCCCTGTCAGGTTTAATAAGTGGGATTTCTTGCCTTATAAATGGGGTTGGGACCATCAGTTGTGTTGTGCAGAAGTCAGGTGGATACACAGCTGATAGTCCTACTGAATAGACTGTTAGAATTTGTATTATGGCAAGAAAAAAGCAGCTAAGTAAAGATAAACGAGTGGCCATCATTACTTTAAGAAATGAAGGTCAGTCAGTCTGAAAAATTGGGAAAACTTTGAAAGTGTCCCCAAGTGCAGTTGCAAAAACCATCAAGCGCTACAAAGAAACTGGCTCACATGAGGACCGCCCCAGGAAAGGAAGACCAAGAGTCACCTCTGCTTCTGAGGATAAGTTTATCCGAGTCCCCAGCCTCAGAAATCGCAGGTTAACAGCAGCTCAGATTAGAGACCAGGTCAATGCCACACAGAGTTCTAGCAGCAGACACATCTCTACAACAGCTGTTAAGAGGAGACTTTGTGCAGCAGGCCTTCATGGTAAAATAGCTGCTAGGAAACCACTGCTAAGGATAGGCAACAAGCAGAAGAGACTTGTTTGGGCTAAAGAACACAAGGAATGGACATTAGACCAGTGGAAATCTGTGCTTTGGTCTGATGAGTCCAAATTTGAGATCTTTGGTTCCAACCACCGTGTCTTTGTGCGACGCAGAAAAGGTGAACGGATGGACTCTACATGCCTGGTTCCCACCGTGAAGCATGGATGAGGAGGTATGATGGTGTGGGGGTGCTTTGCTGGTGACACTGTTGGGGATTTATTCAAAATTGAAGGCATACTGAACCAGCATGGCTACCACAGCATCTTGCAGCGGCATGCTATTCCATCCGGTTTCGGTTTAGTTGGACCATCATTTATTTTTCAACAGGACAATGACCCCAAACACACCTCCAGGCTGTGTAAGGGCTATTTGACCAAGCAGGAGAGTGATGGGGTGCTAAGCCAGATGACCTGGCCTCCACAGTCACCAGACCTGAACCCAATCGAGATGGTTTGGGGAGAGCTAGACCGCAGAGTGAAGGCAAAAGGGCCAACAAGTGCTAAGCATCTCTGGGAACTCCTTCAAGATTGTTGGAAGACGATTTCCGGTGACTACCTCTTGAAGCTCATCAAGAGAATGCCAAGAGTGTGCAAAGCAGTCAACAAAGCAAAAGGTGGCTACTTTGAAGAACCTAGAATATAAGACATATTTTCAGTTGTTTCACACTTTTTTGTTAAGTATATAATTCCACATGTGTTAATTCATAGTTTTGATGCCTTCAGTGTGAATGTACAATTTTTATAGTCATGAAAATACAGAAAAATCTTTAAATGAGAAGGTGTGTCCAAACTTTTGGTCTGTACTGTACGCTTCCTGATTTTGTCTATTTGCTCTTGTCCTCCTCCTTCTCCTCATCCTCCACCACCATATCACCAGGGTGACAGTGGTCCGTGCTGCAACACCCACATAATTTTTTTAAAGGGTGTTAATGATGCCCGTAAAAAATTTTTTTATACACTATGTTCATGTATACCTCCCAGGGGTAAATGTTTGTCAGCCCATACACTTAATGCATGGGCATTACAAGTATAGAAGGCCCTCTCCTTTCTAATGGGAACATTTTTTTATGAGGCCCTCCTCCACGTCTCTTCTAAGGGGCATTGAAGTGCCTCCAAATTTTTGGCAGCCCTTGCATTCACTGCATAGGCCAACACCATGGGAGACTCTCTCCTTTCTATTGAGAATTTGTCATTACTGTGGCCCTGCTCTATGTGTCTTTAAATTTTTAGCAGGGTTTTTTCTAAAATTGGTCAGCCGTTGGACTCACTGCATACCATATAACTGTATAGCAGACTCTCTCCTTTCTAATGGGAACATGTCGTACTTGTTACTGTGGCCCTGCTCTGTGTGTCTTTAAATTCTTAGTGGGGTTTTTCCTAAAATTGGTCAGCCTTTGGACTTACTGCATACCATATAACTATATAGCAGACTCTCTCCTTTCTAATGGGAATTTGTCGTTACTGTGGCCCTGTGTCTTTAAATTCTTAGTGGGGTTTTTCCCAAATTTTGGCAGCCCTTGCAGTCACTGCATGGGCATTACCACTATAGGAGACCTGCTCCTTTATAATAGAAACATTTTTTTTACTGAGTCCCTCCTCTATGTCTCTTCAAACGGGTATTGGGTTGCGTCCAAATTTTTGGCAGCCCTTGCAGTCACAGGATATGCAATAACAGTATAGGAGACCCACTTGTTAATAATGGGAACAACAAAGCATAGCCGGCTGATGGCTCTCTAACTATAACGAGGGCCGACGGCTGGCCTTTTAAGAATAGTAAGGGCCATCTGATGGCCCTATAAAAATAGGCTTTATGACTTTCAAAGTCCCTCCATCATAAATAAAACAGGTATAATAACAGGAGAAACAGAGTACGTATAGGCATAAAAACATAATAACTTTATTAAATGGCAAATATAAAAGGAGGTGGCAGCATGGAACAAATAATAGAATTACAAAGTGCAGCACATGGTAATGTATATACGGAGTGTATATACCAGAAGAAATTCCCTCAAATTGGAGGGAGAAGAAGAGGCGAGCACAAAAAGTACCAATGGTACACACCATACATATGCACAAATCAGCACGGATGCACAGGTGAGTATACAATGACAATATAGATACAAGATATCGCTTACCAAATACAAATATAGATAAAAGTAATAGGCAGGCCAAGGGCCAGAAGAACTAGGGGTGCCAAGTGGCCCAAAATAGAGCCTCGACGCGCGTTTCGCCCCTTTGCTGAGGGCTTTCTCAAGAGGCATGAGTGTATAGGAGACCAGGGCCTTTTTAAAGTCTAAAGCATGGTCACATGACCGCATCATAGGTCACGTGGCCGGATATGAGGGAATGATTAGTGCCGAGCGGCGCATGCGCCGGACGCCGAGCGCCGTCAGCGCGGGCAGCGTCCGTCACCCAGCAACGCGCATAGCGGAAGCACAAGATGTGTGCCCCGGAAGTGCGCGGCTGGGGAAGAGGCGGCCGTGCCCGGGCCGAGAACACCGTACCTCCGGCGCATGCGCACCACAAATCAGTCCCCAAGGCATAAGGTTACCACAAATAGAAGGGAAAAAACACCCACGGGAGATAGACAAGGACCAGAGTAAAGGGGACAACATATATCTCGAATATAATATGGCAACATACAACATAAGATAGTAGATAAAATGCACGAGTTGTGAGGAGACAGACAGTTCTGTCAGACGTATGGCCGGTATCCATATGTCCATATATAGCAGCAGTCCCATAGGATCCAATTAAGTCATCACGTGGGTCAAAATGTGTTTATCCTTTGTATGTGGTATCTTGGCAACAGGAAAGGAAAGGACCAAGAAAAATAAGAACAGAAATGAAAAAATTAAATTAGTATAGTGGAAAAAATACAGAATAATAATAAAAACAACATGTACGAATTAAAAACAGCAAGAGCAATATTCAGGGCCACAGACATAGATAAAGCATAACATCTGAGGCGGAGAACGATCCGTGGAAAAGGAATCATGTCACAAGAAGGGAGCGAAACTAAGTGTCTCGTTAAGGCCTAGGGGAGACATGGTTTTCAAACGTATAATCCATTTCGTTTCCCTTTGGCCAAGAATCTTGGCCCAATCACCACCACGGGAGCCAAGGTGTAAAGCATCAATTAATAAATAAAACAGGATGTGACTGATGATGTGTCACACACCACATTGCCAGCTAAGGTTGTAAAATGTTAAAATGACATTTCCCGGTGAATGCATTTGTCTTAAAAAATAACGTAAAAGAAACAAAACAATAGGATCTTTCTTTAGTATAAAAAACAGCGTCACCAATTTAACCTCAATTTAATCACATTGTTCAGCTCATGCACCTCCTTCTCCATCTCCGAAATGACCACATCAGTCACAAGCTGGCAGCACTGCAGCACTGCCTTGGCCAAGCGGCAACAGGCTGTGCTGAAGATCACATGCTTAATGCTTAACTGACAAACTGCCTAGCGCTGCAGAGATGTTGAAAGCAGAAACACAGCAGACTGATCTGTGGCTCTCACCGCTCAACATACAGCCAGTCATGGTCGTCAGTAGATACGGTTTCCCTCTATGCCAGACCTTTCACCAAGCTAAATACAACTCTAAGCAAAAAAAGTTGTGGTCTGGCTTCGTACCGTCCCTGGCCACATTCACCTGTCCACGTGTTTGTGGTTAGGTGGTCCTTCCAAGTAAGTGCACTGGAGAGGACACGGGTAATGTTGTGGGACCCGTGCTTGTGGAAGGCGGAGGCGATCCCGGGAGAAACAGTGGCGGATGGGGACCGAGTATAGACACCCGGCCGCCGGCATAAGGTTGTGAAAAGCTTCCGCCTCCACGAGCTTAAAAGGCCATATTTCAATTGCAAGCAACTGCCCAGAAATCTGTCAGTTTAGTGTTGCAGCCTGTGGGTGGGTAGCTGGCTGCATACTTGCTCTTGCAGAAAACTAAGCAGATGGTGGCCTCTGTCATCATCATGGCCTCACTTTGGCACTATGAACTCTCCTGAAGGAGAAGCCAGGGCCGGCGGAGGAGTCTCCGGTTCTCTGGTGGGCCCGTCCAACCCTGCCAAGAAGCATCCCTGGCTAAAATAGTGTGGCGGAAGGTTCCCGCACACTCTGAGGCTGCTTTTTTAATGTGGATCGGCCATGCTTATGCATGTTATTTCTTAAACCGCATTACAGATCAGGCCATTGTATAACTCTGTATTCATGAAATTAAATGCGCAATGAAAGATGTGTGTGTATCAAAGCACCACTGACATGTGCGAGTTGATGTTGGACGGGCTGCCATTGCTTCTGGAACAAGCTGCATTTTAGGACTTCCTGGGAGAAATGAAACGCCGGGTAGATACGGTTTCCCTCTATGCCAGTCCTTTATCCAAGCTAAATACAACTCTCAGCAAAAAAAGTTGTGGACTGGCTCCGTACCGTCCTTGGCCACATTCACCTGTCCACGTGTTTGTGGTTAGGCGGTCCTTCCCAGTAAGTGCACTGGGGAGGGCATGGGCACTGTTGTGGGACCCATGCTTGTGGAAGGCGGAGTTGACACTGGGAGAAACAGTGGCGGCTGGGGACCAAGTATGGACACCCGGCCACCGCCGGCATGAGGTTGTGAAAAGCTTCCGCCTCCACGAGCTTAAAAGGCCATATTTCAAGTGCATGCAGCTGCCCATAAATCTGGCAGTTTAGTGTTGCGGCCTGTGGGTGGGTGGGTGGCTGGCTGCATACTTGCACTTGCATTCCAAGCAACAGAAAACTAAGCAGAAGGTGGCCTCTATCATCATCATGGCCTCACCTCGGCATTATGAACTCTCCTGAAGGAGAAGCCAGGGCCCGCCGGAGGTGTCTCCGGTTCTCTGGTGAGCCCGTCCAACCCTGCCGAGAAGCAGCCCTGGCTAAGAAATGTGTGGTGGAAGGTTCCAGGACACTCTGTGGCTGATTTTTTAATGTGGATCAGCCATGCTTATGCATGTTATTTCTTAAACTGCATTATAGATCAGGCCATTGTCCAACTCTGTATTCAAGAAATTAAGTGCGCAAAGAAAGATGTGTGTGTGTCAAAGCACCACTGACAAGTGCGAGTTGATGTTGGATGGCCTGCCATTGCTTCTGCAACAAGCTGCATTAGAGGACTTCCTGGGAGAAATGACACGCAGGGTAGATACGGTTTCCCTCTATGCCAGTCCTTTCACTAAGCTAAATACAACTCTCAGCAAAAAAAGTTGTGGACTTGCTCCATACCGTCCCTGGCAAAATTTAGCTGTCCACGTGTTTGTGGTTAGGTGGTCCTTCACAGTAAGTGCACTGGGGAGGGCACGGGTAATGTTGTGGGACCCATGCTTGTGGAAGGCGGAGGCGAAACCAGGAGAAACAGTGGCGGCTGGGGACCGAGTATGGTCACGCATACGCCGCCGGCATGAGGTTGTGAAAAGCTTCCACCTCCACGAGCTTAAAAGGCCATATTTCAAGTGCAAGCAGCTGCCCAGAAATCTGGCAGTTTAGTGTTGCCGCCTGTGGGTGGGTAGGTGGCTGGCTGCTTACTTGCACTTGCATTCCAAATAGCAGAAAACTAAGCAGATTGTGGCCTCTATCAACATCATGGCCTCACTTCGGCACTATGAACTCTTCTGAAGGAGAAGTCAGGGCCCGCAGGATGAGTCTCCGGTACTCTGGTGGGCCCGTCCAACCCTGCCGAGAAGCAGCCCTGGCAAAGAAAAGTGTGGGGGAAGGTTCCCGGACACTCTGTGGCTGCTTTTTCAATGTGGATCAGCCATGCTTATGCATGTTATTTCTTAAACCCCATTATACATCAGGCCATTGTCCAACTTTGTATTCAAGAAATGAAATGCGCAAAGAAAGATGTGTGTGTGTCAAACCACCACCAACAAGTGCGAATTAATGTTGGACGGGCTGTCATTGCTTCTGCAACAAGCTGCATTAGAGGACTTCCTGGGAGAAATGACACGCAGGGTAGATACGGTTTCGCTCTATGCCAGTCCTTTCACCGAGCTAAATGCAACTCTCAGCAAAAAAAGTTGTGGACTGGCCCGTACCGTCCCTGGCCACATTCACCTGTCCACGTGTTTGTGGTTACGCGGTCCTTCCCGGTAATTGCACTGGGGAGGGCACGGGTAATGTTGCGGGACCCGTGCATGTGGAAGGCGGAGGCGACACCGGGAGAAACAGTGGCGGCTGGGGAACGAGTATGAATACCCAGCCGCCGCCGGCATGAGGTTCTGAAAAGCTTCCGCCTCCATGAGCTTAAAGGCCATATTTCAAGTGCAAGATGCTGCCCAGAAAACTGGCAGTTTAGTGTTGCGGCCTGTGGGTGGATGGCTGGATGCATACTTGCACTTGCTTTCCAAGTAACAGAAAACTAAGCAGATCTTGGCCTCTATCATCATCATGGTCTCACCTCGGCACAATGAAATCTCCTGAAGGAGAAGCCAGGGCCCGCCGGAGGAGTCTCCGATTCTCTGGTGGGCCCGTCCAACCCTGCCGAGAAGCAGCCCTGGCAAAGAAAAGTGTGGCAAAAGGTTCCATGACACTCTGTAGCTGCTTTTTTAATGTGGATCGGCCATGCTTATGCATGTTATTTCTTAAACCGCATTACAGATCAGGCCATTGTCTAACTCTGTATTCATCAAATTAAATGCGCAAAGAAAGATGTGTGTGTGTCAAAGCACCACCGACAAGTGCAAGTTGATGTTGGACGGGCTGCCATTGCTTCTGCAACAAGCTACATTAGAGGACTTCCTGGGAGAAATGACACGCAGGGTAGATATGGTTTCCCTCTATGCCAGTCCTTTCACCGAGCTAAATACAACTCTCATCAAAAAAAGTTGTGGACTGGCTCCGTACCATCCCTGGCCACATTCACCTGTCCACGTGTTTGTGGTTAGGCGGTCCTTCCCACCAAGTGTACTGGGGAGGGCACGGGTAATGTTGTGGGTCCCATGCTTTTGGAAGGCAGAGACGACTCCAGGAGAACCAGTGGCAGCTGGGGACCGAGTATGAATACCTGGCCGCCACCAGCATGAGGTTAAGAAAAGCTTCCGCCTCCACGAGCCTAAAAGGCCACATTTCAAGTGTAAGCAGCTGTCAAAAATTTGTCATTATAGTATAGCAGCCTGTGGGTGTGTGGGTGGCTGTCTGCATACTTGCGCTTGTATTCCAAGGAATGGGGTAGGGACAACTGAACGCTGCACTTGGACAAGGACATGGACAGTGATTGTTGCAAGTCTGCAATGACAGGTGCATGGCGGGAGGCATCTTCACATGCGCCAAGGATCACTTATGATGGGCACACTTTTACGCAGTGACCTGGAAGTCAGAAATGCTTCCAGAGGTCTTCCTCATGCTGTTCCCATGTATTTTCAGCACTGTATGCATGTGTCTGATGATGTGTCACACACCACATGGCCAGATAAGGTTGTAAAATGTTAAAATGACATTTCCCAGTGAATGCATTTGTCTTTGTTGAAAGCAATGCAAAAACGCATCAAAAACGCTACGTGTGAACATAGCCCAAGGTGTGGAGGAGTATTTTGTTTTTGGTTATTTATTTTGCTTTATATACATTGTACATGTCATGGAATGGATGTTCCTTAACATATATCCCAAGAAAATCCATTTTGGTTTCATTTTGGTACGTTTTATTGTGAGTGCTTAAAAGTGGCGTAATACTTGTGACAACGTTGTTGAAAGCAGTGACCTGGGAGTCAGAAATGCTTCCAGGGGTCTTCCACATGCAGTTCCCATGTCATTTGAGCACTGTTCCCATCGATTTGGGCAATTTTTAGGCCCTCTGCAGACCGCCGGGGTGGAGCCGCCTGAAAAATGCTCGAGTTTCCCATAGACTTACATTGGGCTCGTTGCTCAGGTCGATCACCCAAGTATTCCAATTTGCTCAACCCGAGCAACGAGTACCCGAGCATTTTAGTGCTCGCTCATCACTAGTGGTCAGTAAGCGGAGGGTATAATGGAGTATATGTACAATAACTCATCTCAATCACTGAATGATGATGTAGCCTCTGTCAGGGGCCCCATCAACTGATGTAAGTGTTCGGCCTTATGCACTTTCTTAAATACCTACTCACTTAAATTTGTAAATAGCAGAATTTAAAATCCGGCAATGAAACCTGTTTCTGTTCTGACATAGCAAATGTGGTACCTAACTAATATAGCAGAGATAGCAAAGGGGTTAAAAAGTATCTCTTTATTATAATGTTCTCTTCCACATCACATGTACCTTGGTGATAGAATGGACCTTTTGGGCTATGAACTCCCCTGATGACAGAAAGGGAAATGCGTCGGGAACGCCTATGATATTTGAGCAATGCCACTGATGAAAGAAAGATAAGTCGTTAAAACTTCTTTCCATTTAAGCAATATGTGCTTCTGGTCTAATTTGCAGTTTTTGTGGATAGTTGGGTTTATGGCAGATGACACAATTTAGTCATTACTAGAGATGAGCGTTGTTCTACTCGAACTGTTCGCCAATCTCAAATTCGAGCTGTTTTGGGCGGTGTTCGAGCCGTTCGGCGAACACGAACAATTTGAGAAAAATTCGGCTGTTCGAGGTTATGTTCGATAACTGTTCGTGCACCAAAATCATAACTGGATTTTTTCTCAGTAATGATGAAAATTAATGTTAATACGCAGATAGCTTGGGAGTAGGGAATAGTTGTGATTGCAGTCCTTTTAAGGACTAGGTTACAGCATTTCCTACGACTTTTATCAGGGAAGTCTGTGCTCTTAAATAGATAGATTGTGGGAGTAAAGACTAATTGTAATTGGAGTACTTTTCATTACTAGGTTACATCAGTTCCTATCAGTTTTTGCCAGGCAGGTCTGTGCCAGTGCTGTGCAAGTTTTTTTCACAGCATTTGGCTGAATCTAGCAAAGCTAATCCTTTTTGGCCTATTGCAGAGTGTGTTAGTCAGTGGAGTAGCCTATCTGTGTTGCAAGATATACCACCTGTGTATAGAATACCAATTTTTTTACTGCACCTAGTGAAGTAAAATCTTTTGGGCATAGCATCATTCTATTAGTCCATCTATACTGACCTCCATCAGGTTGCAAACTGAATATAATTTTTTTCTGCATCTAGCTCTGAAAAAATATTTGGCCTTCTAGCAGTGTGTCGGACTATCTCTATTAGTCCATCTATACTGACCTCCATCAGGTTGCAAATTAAAAATAATTTTTATCTGCATCTACGGTACCTCTGAAAAAATATTTGGGCTTCTAGCTGTGTGTGGGACTTGTTGTATTAGTCCATCTATACTGACCTCCATCAGGTTGCAAACTGAATATATTTTTTTCTGCATCTACCTCTGAAAAAATATTGGGCTTCTAGCTGTGTGTGGGTCTTGTTCTATTAATCCATCTATACAGACCTCCATCAGGTTGCAAACTGAATATATTTTTTTCTGCATCTACCTCTGAAAAAATATTGGGCTTCTAGCTGTGTGTGGGTCTTGTTCTATTAATCCATCTATACAGACCTTCATCAGGTTGCAAACTGAATATATTTTTTTCTGCATCTACCTCTGAAAAAATATTGGGCTTCTAGCTGTGTGTGGGTCTTGTTCTATTAATCCATCTATACAGACCTCCATCAGGTTGCAAACTGAATATAATTTTTTTCTGCATCTAGCTCTGAAAAAATATTTGGCCTTCTAGCAGTGTTTGGGACTTTCTCTGTTAGTCCATCCATACTGACCTCCATCAGGTTGCAAACTGAATATAATTTTTTTCTGCATCTAGCTCTGAAAAAATATTTGGCCTTCTAGCAGTGTGTCGGACTTTCTCTATTAGTCCATCTATACTGACCTCCGTCAGGTTGCAAATTAAAAATAATTTTTATCTGCATCTACAGTACCTCTGAAAAAATATTTGGGCTTCTAGCTGTGTGTGGGACTTGTTGTATTAGTCCATCTATACTGACCTCCATCAGGTTGCAAACTGAATATATTTTTTTCTGCATCTACCTCTGAAAAAATATTGGGCTTCTAGCTGTGTGTGGGACTTGTTGTATTAGTCCATCTATACTGACCTCCATCAGGATGGAAATTGAATATAATTTTTTTCTGCATCTAACCCAGCCAATAGTTTTGGCCTAATACCACAGTTTGGCCACTCAGCTCTGCTCGGTTACCATCCATTGTTTTTTTGTGCAAACAACTCCAGAGTTGTGAATTAGTTAACCACCAAAATGAGTGGAAAAAGGCCTGCTGCTGGTGGAAAGGGGAATAGGCGTGTTGGGAAGGGGAAAAAAGGTTGTGTCCGTGGGGTAGGTGTTAAAGCAACAGTAACATCTGCAGAAGAAAGACCATCTTCCAGCCAAACTAAAATGTCTACTTCTTTTAGCGGACAATGTGATAAGATCCCTTTCTTACGGCCACGCCAATCGCTACAAATTCCAGATGAGGCACAAAAACAGCAGGTGCTTCAACGGATATCAAGTGCTCCTTTAAGTGGGCTCTCCTCCACATCAACTTCAACATCACAAATACTCCAGTCCTCAAAGGTGTCACCCCAATCGCACTTGCTTCCTCACAGCTCCCAAATCTCCAGCTGCCCGTCTGAGTATGAGGTAGAACAGATGGTTGAGTCTGCAGAGCTGTTTACTCATACTATAGCCTGGGAATCAGATGTCGACTCCAGCGCTTCTGTGAATCCAGACGAGGAAATGATCTGCACTGATGCCCAGAATCTTTATGAGTCGGATCCAGGACCAGACGCAGAAGGTTCTGACCATAATGTAGACCCTCATTCCCAAACTGTAACTCCTGTTGGTGGAGACAATGAGGAAGACGATGATAAGACTCAAATACCTGATTGGAGTGACAACTTTAGTTTTTTGTCAGGGCAGGAACAGGTTGGCTCTGAGGACAACGGGTGTGATAACGCACAGGGTGATGATGATGAGGTTGGAGATCCCACTTACTGTCAACCAACAGTCAGCCAAGAGATGAGGTCAGCAGAGGAGGTGGAGGAAGATGCTAGTGACGACGAGGTCAGGTTGCGCCTTCCTGGACAGAGACGTAGTACTGGAAGCACGTCAACAACTGCATCCTCAAACACAACTCTGCCTCTCACCACAAGTCGTGGTGGCTCTTCAGGTCGCATGGGTGCTAAGCCTTGCATAGCCTGGGCATTTTTTCAGATCGATAAAGATGACCCAACTCGTGTTATCTGTAACATTTGTCAGCAAAAGCTAAGTAGAGGCCAAAAAATACATAGTTTGAGTACTTCATGCATGAACCGGCACATGGACATGAAGCATAAGTTGCAGTGGGAAGCTCAGTGTGCTACAATGCGGCCTAGCCGCCCGGGCCAACCACCGTCTGCCATATCTTGTGCATCCGCGGCCTCTTCATCCTCTGTGACTGGGGGGACAGCAGTCACACCTGTTTTGGGGCGCAGACCTGCCACCTCTTTACCCGCAACAGCCAGCGTGATTGGCAGGTCATCATTTTCTTTGGAGGTGGTAACACCAGCTGGTGTTGAGCGCTGTCCGACATCGATAGCACCACCTTTGGATCAAGGCAACCTAACATGTCCGCCTGCATCTTCCTCACAGACCGGCAGTTTGCCGGGGACACCCTTATCAACCCCGTCTAAGCACAATAGCCAGCCCTCGGTCCCTCAGATGTGGACAAGTAAAAGACCATTTCCTCCTAGCCATGAGAAAGCTAAGAGGTTGAATTTCACCATCTGCAAGCTCTTGGCTACAGAAATGCTGCCTTTCCGCCTGGTGGACACAGAGGATTTTCGAGACCTTATGTCCGTCGCAGTGCCCCAGTACCAGATGCCCAGTCGGCACTACTTCTCAAAGAAAGGTGTGCCTGCGCTCCACCAGCATGTTGCACACAACATCACCGCTTCTTTGAGAAACTCTGTGTGTGACAGGGTGCATTTCACCACAGACACTTGGACGAGTAGGCATGGACAGGGGCGTTACATGTCGCTGACTGGGCACTGGGTAACTATGGTGACAGCAGGACAAGGGGCTGCTGTCCAAGTCTTGCCGTCCCCACGAGTTGTGCTTCAATCCTCTTTATGTCAAAGTTCCTCCACTGCTTCTGCCTCCTCAACCTCCTCTCGGTCTTCCACCTGCACCCAAAGCCTGTCTGGTGATGCCACAAGCTTTCTAACTGCGCAGAAGGGATCCTGCACACCTCCTTACTATGCTGGCAGTAGGGCTCAGCGTCATCAGGCGGTTTTTACATTGAAATGTCTGGGAAATGTGAGTCACACAGCTGAGGAGTTGTGGTCAGCTCTGGAGAACCAATTTCATGAATGGTTGTCTCCACTGGACCTGAAACCAGGGAAGGCTGTGTGCGACAATGCTGCAAACCTGGGTGCGGCCCTTCGCCGGGGCAATGTCACACACGTGCCTTGTATGGCTCACGTGTTGAACCTGGTTGTCCAGCAATTTTTAGCCCACTATCCCAGACTAGATGGCCTTCTGCAGAGGGCACGGTCGCTGTGTGCTCACTTCCGCCGTTCGCATCCCGCAGCTCAGCAACTTACATCTCTACAGAAGTCGTTGGGCCTGCCACTTCACCGGCTAAAATGCGATGTGCCTACCCGGTGGAATTCAACTCTGCCCATGTTGCAGCGACTGTGGCAGCACCGACAAGCCCTGGTGCAATACGTTCTGACGTATAGCCTGGGCCAACGAGATTCAGAGGTGGGGCAAATCACGCTGGAGGAGTGGTCTCAGATCAGGGACCTATGCACCCTTCTGCACAGTTTTGAAATGGCGACGAAGATGTTTAGTGCTGACGATGCCATTATCAGCATGACTATTCCGGTGATTTACATGCTGGAGCACATGTTAAACAGAATTCGGAGTCAGGTGGTGGCACAAGAGGAGGTGGAGGAAGTAGAGGAGGAGGAGTTGTATGCGGAAGGGCTAATATCTGCAAGGTCCAGACGGTCGGCAGCACCAAGGCGGCAGGCATGTGAGGGTGAGGGAGATGGTTTTACCAGCGCGCATGGTAGCAGCCAAACTAGTGAGGAAGGTGCAGGAGCCCAGGAAGAAGTGGAGGACGAACTGATGGAAGACTCATCAGATGAGGGAGACCTTGATCACATTTCTGTTGTGCGAGGTTGGGGGGAGAGGACAGAGGAAGGAAGCATGATTGTTACCTCGCCACCAACACAACAGGGACTTGGTGCTCCTGGATGCGCAACACACATGAGTGCCTTCTTGCTCCACTACCTGCAACATGACCCTCGAATTGTGAGAATTAGAAATAATCCTGACTACTGGGTTGCCACACTGTTAGATCCCCGGTACAAAAGTAAATTTGCAGAAATTATTCCTGCCATAGAAAGGGATGCACGCATGCAGGAGTATCAGCAGAGACTGTTGCAGAATCTTACATGTGCTTTTCCACAAAATACCAGTGGTGCACGTAGTGAATCTCACAGTTCCAACTTGCCAACCGTGGGACCGTCAAGTGTTCAGCACTCAAACCGTAACAGAACCACAGTATCTGCTGGTAACATCAATTTTGCTGAATCATTTCACCACTTTTTTAGCCCATCCTTTGCAAGGCCACAGGAGACAAGAAGTCTGACACATAGTCAACGCCTAGAGACGATGGTACAGGAGTATCTCCAAGTAAACATTGAAGCCACGACTGTGTCACTGGACCCTTGCTCTTTTTGGGCTTCCAATCTGGATAAACGGCCGGAGCTAGCCACTTACGCCTTGGAGATCTTGTCATGCCCCGCAGCCAGCGTTCTGTCTGAACGTGTGTTCAGCGCTGCTGGTGGTGTGCTGACAGATAAGCGCACGCGGTTCTCCACTGATAATGTAGACAGACTCACGTTCATAAAGATGAACAAATCATGGATCCGAAACGACTTTTCTACCCCTGTGTCATCCTGGGGAGAGTAAAAGCTTGATGATTGGTTAAAATCACCCTACCAACCGTTTTAAGCTTTCAAATTACTAATCATGTTTATCTGTATCTTGACTGGAAAATAATTTGGGCTTTGTAGCAGTGTGCAGCACTGATCCTATTAGGCCATCTATACTAAAGCTTCACCAGATTTAAAATTAAAAATAATTTTTAGCTGCATCTAGCCCGGAAAATAATTTTGGGGCTCCGAGATGCGCAAGTCACATAAGTGCCTTCTTGCTGCACTACCTGCAGCATGACCCTCATATTGTCAGAATTCGAAGTAATCATGACTACTGGGTTGCCACACTCTTAGATCCCCCAAACTTTTCGATCAACCTTTTCATTTTAATAAAGACCAAAAAAATGGTCATTTTTGAAATTATAAGCATTAGCAGGTTGTTAGAAACTGAAATCAAACAGTTTTCAACTCAAAACTTTATTCTAGGTGATGTTACATTTTCACATAGGACCCCTTGTTCGAAAGGAGCTTCTGAACTCTCTCGTCCATTGAATTTGTCAGGTTTTGGATGGTTTCTGCTTCAATTGTTTTGCATGAGGACAGAATACCCTCCCAGAGCTCTTGCTTAGATGTGAACTGCCTCCCGCCATCATAGACACTCCTTTTAATGATGCTCCAAAGGTTCTGAATGGGGTAGAGGTCAGGGGAGCATGGGGGTCACACCATAAGTTTGTCCCCTTTTATGCCCATATCAGCCAGAGATGCAGATGTTTTATGTGCAGCATGAGATGGTGCATTAGCATGCAGAAAAATGATCTTGCTGTGAAATACACGGTTCTTCTTCTTGAACCATGGCATGAAGTGCTGTTTGAGAAAATCCACATACATTATGGAGTTCATCTTTAGCGCCTTCAGGGATCCTAAAGGGGCCGACAATCTCTCTCCCATGATTCCAGCCCAAAACATTACTCCACCTCCTCCTTGTTGGCGCTGTAGCCGTGTTTGCGTGGGGTGTCCATAAACCAGCCATCCTCCACTCCATCCATCTGGACCATCGAGCGCTGCATGGCACTCATCCGTGAACAAAACTGTTTTGAAATCAGTCTTCATGTAATGTTTGGCCCACTGGAGCCATTTCTGCTTGTGTGAAGTGGATAGAGGAGGTCGACAGGATGGCGTATGCACAGCTGCAAACCTCTGAAGGACCCTGCATCTTGTTGTTCGGGGGACGTTGGAGGCACAAGCAGCTTCAAAAACTTGTCTGCTGCTATGACAAGGCTTTTTTGCCGCTGCTCTTTCAACCTGACGTAATTGCCTGTAGGAAAGAGTCCTCAATTTGCCCTTATCAGCACGCACACGTGTGTACTGTGAATCAGCTACATACTTCTTGATTGCCAAGACACTTCATCCTGATCATCGCACAATGTTGATTGTAGTCATGCCTTGACCTAAACACTCCACAATTTGTTGCTTCTCAGCAGCCGACACATCCTTTTTCTTTCCCATTTTGGCAGAAAATGTAGGCTGCTTAATAATGTGAGAGAGCCTTCTTAAGTAGTCTTGCCTTTCATTGGACACACCTGCCAAACTAATTAGCACAGGTGTCTGCAATTGCTTACAGTGATATAAAGAGCCCTGACACACATCACCATCAATGAGTTTAACTGACAAACAAACAAATTCTTCCCTTATCACTCCTAAACACTTTTTGCATAATAATTTGGAACGCAGTGTACATGTGCTTTTCCACAAAACACCAGCGGTTCACGTAGTGAATCTTACAGTTCTAACTTGCCAACCGTGGTCTGTATGGAGTTGTTCAATTAAGGGCCCAAAATTAAGATAACATAGACGGGAGAGGTCTCTATGAATAGGAATTCCTAAGTATTTGATACCCTGTGAGGGCCAGGCAAAGGGAAAGTTGGACTGGATGGAATCCTATATGGATTTGGGGAGGGAGACATCGAGGGCCTCAGACTTCGCTGCATTGATTTTAAAATTTGACCATGTAACAAAGTGATCTATTTCAGCCATAACAGCATGGATGGATATATGTGATTGAGTGATATATACTAGGACATCATCAGCAAATAGAGAGCACTTGTACTCGGTGCCTCCTACCTCAATCCACCTAATATTGGGGTTATGGCGAATTGATGAGAGCAGGTGCTCCGTCACTAGGATGTATAAGAGAGGGGACAGAGGACATCCCTGCCTTGTCCCATTGGTGATTGTGAAAGGTGATGAAAATGTTCTGACGCACCCCCTGAGCCTTGGGACACCTGGAGCCGGACCCTTTTTGGTGGATGCTGGTGGTTGTAGTCTTCGTGGCGGCGACCCGGTTCCGTGGCTCAGGGCGGTCAAACCAGTGGCGGAACTATTTATGTGGTTTTGATGTTTAAATGTACGACTACGCCACCCGTGGATTGCGGTCAGAGTGAACCGCCGCTACAGGGCAGACCGCTGAGGCTGGTGTTGTGGGTGCAGCAGAGCGTAGCATAACTCCCCACGGGAGGAGTATAGCCTCAGGGCAGTGTATGCGGAGGATGGGGGTGATGGTGCAGGGCAGCAGCAGTAACGACACGGAGTCAGTGATGCAGTTCAGGGCCTTTACTCACAGTTCTTATTATCCAGACCACGTCTGCAGGTAACGGCTGCCCACGTCGTACTGTGCTCACCAGGTGAGGGGCTCAGACAACTCCCAGATAACTTTGGAGCACTTCACAGGACCCCCTTTGTGTGTCCTTTGTCTGGCCTTTCTTACCAACACTTCTGTCCGGCTGCCTCGGGCCTCCTCTTGGTAAACTTGGCGCCAGTTTCCCTGACCCTATGTGGTGCCTTCCTAGCGGGTGTAGCGAGGAGCTGCGCCACATAAAATGTCAGAGCCTCCGGTTTCTAGCTGAGGGTCGTTTCCTGCCTCCACTAGTTCGGGGACCGGTCTCCCCCTTTGGCCTGACCCCTCCACGCAGGTGGATTCGGGCGTGCGGTGGCGACTCGCCCATCCGCACCCCTGGGATCCCTTCATTCCTCGTTCCTGGAGCCTTCTCCACTCCTCTTCCTTCCTTCTCCCTCTTCCAGGCCTGGGCCTCTGTTACTAGGCCCGCCTCCGGAGCAGAGCTCATGCAGAGCCCCTGCTCCCTGCCACTTCTACTCAGACTTCTCTGCACTGAACTAAGATGGTGCCCACCTTTTATACTCCCTTCTCAATGCACCCAGGAACTGCTTCCTCCCTGCTCCTGCACTACAGGGTTCCCCTTCCTCAGTGTTCCCTCCCCCCACTCCAGCCAGGGACAGGGACTGTCGTGCCCATCTCAGGGGCATATTGGTCGCCCTGCCCCACGGCAATGTGGTGTAATGCATGCAGGTGTCGGGTCCTGATCCACACTCCATCCTTACCTGAGAGTGAGATATCACACCTCTGGGTGAGGTGCAATACGTCTGTAGCAACCGAGCCCTCAGGGTGCTACAGTTCCATTTATCTTCAGCCTAGGTGACGTATTGTGATACAGGGCCGTGATTTTAGCTATAAAAGGGTCCCCTAGACCCCTACCCCAAGCTTTTTAAGAGAATCATATATGGCGTGCCAGGAGACTCTATGGAATGCTTTCTCAGCATCCAACGAGAGTATCTAATTACAAATTTTTAACTGCATCTAGCCCAGGAAATACTTTGTGCCTAGTAGCAGTGTCTGCTAGTCAGCGGATTATCCCGGCTGTTAAGCAAGCTACACCACCTGTAGTTTAGACACTTAATTTTTTCAAAGGAAATGCTTCGGGACCATGGGATACTTAGTGAAGAGCATCAGGAGGCACCCCAAGGCATAGGGGCTGGGACTGGCAGTAGGATGCCTTGCGGTGGACAGCCGAGCTCGATCCTTATAAAAGCTTTTTAACTGCAGCAGCTTTAGTGGACGCTACTGGAGCTGGAATTACGCGGCTGCTGGCATGAGACTTGCCCTCCAATAGATCCTTGTAAATGGATTTAAAGTGTATTCATTCAAATTAGAGAGACAATTTAAATTAAAAAGCTTAGAGCTGTCTCCACCACAGGGGGGCTCGCTCGACCCACCAGCGGACAGGCACCAGTATTGGGAGAGGGGGGCTGGCCATCAGGGTTCACCGCGGCTCTGGCACAAACCCGGCGACACGGAGGTGGCACGGGCAGGAGCGGACTGGCCGTGTCGGCTTCTCACTTTTTGGATTTTAGAAGGGCATGACATGCCTATATCTGTGTCTCCCCCTCCTTTTACTCCTCCACCTCTTTGATTTTCGCATGACTATATGTACTTGTCACTTTTCCATGTGTTAGTTATGTCTTCTGAGCAGTTTGTCAGCTTTTGGACACCTTTGAAGGTGTTTTCTATGTGTTTCTATGTGTTTTTGTTTGCCTGCCATTGGTTTTAATGGTGTTTGAAGGTGTTCGACGAACAGTTCGACGAACAGTTCGGCGAACACATGGGTGTTCGACGAACCGAACCGAACTCGAACACTACGGGGGTGGCTCAACACTAGTCATTACCCTTCAGTATACCTAATATCCTGTCTTGACTTTTTAACCAGTTGGCTCTCATTCTGCAATGTCTTTATTGGGTACTAGTTTGTATCACATATGAATAGATGGTGATGTGGTAGAGAACATAATTAAACGACTACCCATCATTGTATTTTGGTATTCTTCTGATTTATTGACGGGTCGACCTTCATTGTGCACCGGTCTTTATGTACTGTTTTCTTTCCAGGATGGTGGTTTCAGTGTTGTAATATGCACACGCTGTTTATGACCAGCACGTAGAGGGCCCCTGTGTGTTTCAAGGCCCTCATCATATCGTATAATCATGATCAAGATGATTAACGGTGCTATTGAACCAGAAACGACTTGATACAATATTGTTAATTTTATTTTTTCCTTGCACATTTTAATTGTACCTTGTACATGGCTATTTTTTTGTACTCCTTCACTGAATAAACAATTTTGAACCATTGTGGAGCTGAACATTTTCTCCTTTTACTCACTATGTCCTGGCACAGATGGCTTTTTGGCTCCGATTGTTTCAATCATTAATGCGGGTCAGCTGGACTTTCTTTTTTCTTCCAGCTAATATTTTGCAAGAGATGAACAGTCTTGGATGTTCTTGGATGTCATGGTGTTGGAGGAGATTGAAAACACCATTCTAACACCAAGCTGTGTTGCAGGATTTGTTAACTGTAGTAATAGGTAGAGATGAGCGTTGTTCTACTCGAACTGTTCGCCAATCTCAAATTCGAGCTGTTTTGGGCGGTGTTCGAGCCGTTCGGCGAACACGAACAATTTGAGAAAAATTCGGCTGTTCGAGGTTATGTTCGATAACTGTTCGTGCACCAAAATCATAACTGGATTTTTTCTCAGTAATGATGAAAATTAATGTTAATACGCAGTTTGAGTGTACAGCGGGGTGGGGGGAGGGGCAGGGGATGGATCTCTGCAGGAACAATGAAGATCTCCATTTTTTTTTCTCTTTCCCGCATTTGCAGTGGGGAGGTGCAATCTGTCAGCCTATCAGCAGCGCACACACGGAGCGAAGTGCTTTTTTTCACACAAGCAAAGGCATGTGTCATTGGCAGTGTATGTCACATGTCCTTGCCCTATAAGACCAAGCCATTTTCCCCGTCGCCACCATTTTCTCACTGCTGCAGCTGCGTGTTAGACGGCACCGCTGTTGCTGTGTGCGCTATACCTTGTTAATTTCAAGCCAATTTTCGCACAAATATACAGATAGCTTGGGAGTAGGGAATAGTTGTGATTGCAGTCCTTTTAAGGACTAGGTTACAGCATTTCCTATGACTTTTATCAGGGAGGTCTGTGCTCTTAAATAGATAGATTGTGGGAGTAAAGACTAATTGTAATTGGAGTCCTTTTCAGGACTAGGTTACATCAGTTCCTATCAGTTTTTGCCAGGCAGGTCTGTGCCAGTGCTGTGCAAGTTTTTTTCACAGCATTTGGCTGAATCTAGCAAAGCTAATCCTTTTTGGCCTATTGCAGAGTGTGTTAGTCAGTGGAGTAGCCTATCTGTATTGCAAGATATACCACCTGTGTATAGAATACCAATTTTTTTACTGCACCTAGTGAAGTAAAATCTTTTGGGCATAGCATCATTCTATTAGTCCATCTATACTGACCTCCATCAGGTTGCAAACTGAATATAATTTTTTTCTGCATCTAGCTCTGAAAAAATATTTGGCCTTCTAGCAGTGTGTCGGACTTTCTCTATTAGTCCATCTATACTGACCTACATCAGGTTGCAAATT
The DNA here is from genome assembly GCF_046119375.1 of Phyllobates terribilis. Classification (NCBI taxonomy): domain Eukaryota; kingdom Metazoa; phylum Chordata; class Amphibia; order Anura; family Dendrobatidae; genus Phyllobates; species Phyllobates terribilis. The sequence continues at coordinate 294,026,374 of NW_027362769.1, forward strand.
AAAAATATTTTTTATCTGCATCTACAGTACCTCTGAAAAAATATTTGGGCTTCTAGCTGTGTGTGGGACTTGTTGTATTAGTCCATCTATACTGACCTCCATCAGGTTGCAAACTGAATATATTTTTTTCTGCATCTACCTCTGAAAAAATATTGGGCTTCTAGCTGTGTGTGGGACTTGTTGTATTAGTCCATCTATACTGACCTCCATCAGGTTGCAAACTGAAAATATTTTTTTCTGCATCTACCTCTGAAAAAATATTGGGCTTCTAGCTGTGTGTTGGACTTGTTGTATTAGTCCATCTATACTGACCTCCATCAGGTTGCAAACTGAATATATTTTTTTCTGCATCTACCTATGAAAAAATATTGGGCTTCTAGCTGTGTGTGGGTCTTTTTCTATAAATCCATCTATACAGACCTCCATCAGGTTGCAAACTGAATATAATTTTTTTCTGCATCTAGCTCTGAAAAAATATTTGGCCTTCTAGCATTGTGTGGGACTTTCTCTGTTAGTCCATCTATACTGACCTCCATCAGGTTGCAAACTGAATATAATTTTTTTCTGCATCTAGCTCTGAAACAATATTTGGCCTTCTAGCAGTGTGTCGGACTTTCTCTATTAGTCCATCTATACTGACCTCCATCAGGTTGCAAATTAAAAATAATTTTTATCTGCATCTACAGTACCTCTGAAAAAATATTTGGGCTTCTAGCTGTGTGTGGGACTTGTTGTATTAGTCCATCTATACTGACCTCCATCAGGTTGCAAACTGAATATATTTTTTTCTGCATCTACCTCTGAAAAAATATTGGGCTTCTAGCTGTGTGTGGGACTTGTTGTATTAGTCCATCTATACTGACCTCCATCAGGTTGCAAACTGAATATATTTTTTTCTGCATCTACCTCTGAAAAAATATTGGGCTTCTAGCTGTGTGTGGGTCTTGTTCTATTAATCCATCTATACAGACCTCCATTAGGTTGCAAACTGAATATAATTTTTTTCTGCATCTAGCTCTGAAAAAATATTTGGCCTTCTAGCAGTGTGTGGGACTTGTTCTATTAGTCCACTTATACTGACCTCAATCAGGTTGCAAATTCAAAATAATTTTTTGTATGCATCTAGCTCTGAAAAAATATTTGGCCTTCTAGCAGTGTGTGGGACTTTCTCTGTTAGTCCATCTATACTGACCTCCATCAGGTTGCAAACTGAATATAATTTTTTTCTTCATCTAGCTCTGAAAAAATATTTGGCCTTCTAGCAGTGTGTCGGACTTTCTCTATTAGTCCATCTATACTGACCTCCATCAGGTTGCAAATTAAAAATAATTTTTATCTGCATCTACAGTACCTTTGAAAAAATATTTGGGCTTCTAGCTGTGTGTGGGACTTGTTGTATTAGTCCATCTATACTGACCTCCATCAGGTTGCAAACTGAATATATTTTTTTCTGCATCTACCTCTGAAAAAATATTGGGCTTCTAGCTGTGTGTGGGACTTGTTGTATTAGTCCATCTATACTGACCTCCATCAGGTTGCAAACTGAATATATTTTTTTCTGCATCTACCTCTGAAAAAATATTGGGCTTCTAGCTGTGTGTGGGACTTGTTGTATTAGTCCATCTATACTGACCTCCATCAGGTTGCAAACTGAATATATTTTTTTCTGCATCTACCTCTGAAAAAATATTGGGCTTCTAGCTGTGTGTGGGACTTGTTGTATTAGTCCATCTATACTGACCTCCATCAGGTTGCAAACTGAATATATTTTTTTCTGCATCTACCTCTGAAAAAATATTGGGCTTCTAGCTGTGTGTGGGACTTGTTGTATTAGTCTATCTATACTGACCTCCATCAGGTTGCAAACTGAATATATTTTTTTCTGCATCTACCTCTGAAAAAATATTGGGTTTCTAGCTGTGTGTGGGTCTTGTTCTATTAATCCATCTATACAGACCTCCATCAGGTTGCAAACTGAATATAATTTTTTTCTGCATCTAGCTCTGAAAAAATATTTGGCCTTCTAGCAGTGGTGGGACTTTCTCTGTTAGTCCATCTATACTGACCTCCTTCAGGTTGCAAACTGAATATAATTTTTTTCTGCATCTAGCTCTGAAAAAATATTTGGCCTTCTAGCAGTGTGTCGGACTTTCTCTATTAGTCCATCTATACTGACCTCCATCAGGTTGCAAATTAAAAATAATTTTTATCTGCATCTACAGTACCTCTGAAAAAATATTTGGGCTTCTAGCTGTGTGTGGGACTTGTTGTATTAGTCCATCTATACTTACCTCCATCAGGTTGCAAACTGAATATTTTTTTTTCTGCATCTACCTCTGAAAAAATATTGGGCTTCTAGCTGTGTGTGGGACTTGTTGTATTAGTCCATCTATACTGACCTCCATCAGGTTGCAAATTGAATATAATTTTTTTCTGCATCTAACCCAGCCAATAGTTTTGGCCTAATACCACAGTTTGGCCACTCAGCTCTGCTCGGTCACCATCCATTGTTTTTTTGTGCAAACAACTCCAGAGTTGTGAATTAGTTAACCACCAAAATGAGTGGAAAAAGGCCTGCTGCTGGTGGAAAGGGGAATAGGCGTGTTGGGAAGGGGAAAAAAGGTTGTGTCCGTGGGGTAGGTGTTGAAGCAACAGTAACATCTGCAGAAGAAAGACCATCTTCCAGCCAAACTAAAATGTCTACTTCTTTTAGCGGACAATGTGATAAGATCCCTTTCTTACGGCCACGCCAATCGCTACAAATTCCAGATGAGGCACAAAAACAGCAGGTGCTTCAACGGATATCAAGTGCTCCTTTAAGTGTGGTCTCCTCCACATCAACTTCAACATCACAAATACTCCAGTCCTCAAAGGTGTCACCCCAATCGCACTTGCTTCCTCACAGCTCCCAAATCTCCAGCTGCCCGTCTGAGTATGAGGTAGAACAGATGGTTGAGTCTGCAGAGCTGTTTACTCATACTATAGCCTGGGAATCAGAGGTCGACTGCAGCGCTTCTGTGAATCCAGACGAGGAAATGATCTGCACTGATGCCCAGAATCTTTATGAGTCGGATCCAGGACCAGACGCAGAAGGTTCTGACCATAATGTAGACCCTCATTCCCAAACTGTAACTCCTGTTGGTGGAGACAATGAGGAAGACGATGATAAGACTCAAATACCTGATTGGAGCGACAACTTTAGTTTTTTGTCAGGGCAGGAACAGGTTGGCTCTGAGGACGACGGGTGTGATAACGCACAGGGTGATGATGATGAGGTTGGAGATCCCACTTACTGTCATCCCACAGTCAGCCAAGAGATGAGGTCAGCAGAGGAGGTGGAGGAAGATGCTAGTGACGACGAGGTCAGGTTGCGCCTTCCTGGACAGAGACATAGTACTGGAAGCACGTCAACAACTGCATCTTCAAACACAACTCTGCCTCTCACCACAAGTCGTGGTGGCTCTTCAGGTCGCATGGGTGCTAAGCCTTGCATAGCCTGGGCATTTTTTCAGATCGATAAAGATGACCCAACTCGTGTTATCTGTAACATTTGTCAGCAAAAGCTAAGTAGAGGCCAAAAAATACATAGTTTGAGTACTTCATGCATGAACCGGCACATGGACATGAAGCATAAGTTGCAGTGGGAAGCTCAGTGTGCTACAATGCGGCCTAGCCGGCCGGGCCAACCACCGTCTGCCATATCTTGTGCATCCGCGGCCTGTTCATCCTCTGTGACTGTGGGGACAGCAGTCACACCTGTTTTGGGGCGCAGACCTGCCACCTCTTTACCCGCAACAGCCAGCGTGATTGGCAGGTCATCATATTCTTTGGAGGTGGGAACACCAGCTGGTGTTGAGCGCTGTCCGACATCGATAGCACCACCTTTGGATCAAGGCAACCTAACATGTCCGCCTGCATCTTCCTCACAGACCGGCAGTTTGCCGGGGACACCCTTATCAACCCCGTCTAAGCACAATAGCCAGCCCTCGGTCCCTCAGATGTGGACAAGTAAAAGACCATTTCCTCCTAGCCATGAGAAAGCTAAGAGGTTGAATTTCACCATCTGCAAGCTCTTGGCTACAGAAATGCTGCCTTTCCGCCTGGTGGACACAGAGGATTTTCGAGACCTTATGTCCGTCGCAGTGCCCCAGTACCAGATGCCAAGTCGGCACTACTTCTCAAAGAAAGGTGTGCCTGCGCTCCACCAGCATGTTGCACACAACATCACCGCTTCTTTGAGAAACTCTGTGTGTGACAGGGTGCATTTCACCACAGACACTTGGACGAGTAGGCATGGACAGGGGCGTTACATGTCGCTGACTGGGTACTGGGTAACTATGGTGATAGGAGGACAAGGGGCTGCTGTCCAAGTCTTGCCGTCCCCACGAGTTGTGCGTCAATCCTCTTTATGTCAAAGTTCCTCCACTGCTTCTGCCTCCTCAACCTCCTCTCGGTCTTCCACCTGCACCCAAAGCCTGTCTGGTCATGCCACAAGCTTTCTAACTGCGCAGAAGGGATCCTGCACACCTCCTTACTATGCTGGCAGTAGGGCTCAGCGTCATCAGGCGGTTTTTACATTGAAATGTCTGGGAAATGTGAGTCACACAGCTGAGGAGTTGTGGTCAGCTCTGGAGAACCAATTTCATGAATGGTTGTCTCCACTGGACCTGAAACCAGGGAAGGCCGTGTGCGACAATGCTGCAAACCTGGGTGCGGCCCTTCGCCGGGGCAATGTCACACACGTGCCTTGTATGGCTCACGTGTTGAACCTGGTTGTCCAGCAATTTTTAGCCCACTATCCCAGACTAGATGGCCTTCTGCAGAGGGCACGGTCGCTGTGTGCTCACTTCCGCCGTTCGCATCCGGCAGCTCAGTGACTTACATCTCTACAGAAGTCGTTGGGCCTGCCACTTCACCGGCTAAAATGCGATGTGCCTACCCGGTGGAATTCAACTCTGCACATGTTGCAGCGACTGTGGCAGCACCGACAAGCCCTGGTGCAATACGTTCTGACGTATAGCCTGGGCCAACGAGATTCAGAGGTGGGGCAAATCACCCTGGAGGAGTGGTCTCAGATCAGGGACCTATGCACCCTTCTGCACAGTTTTGAAATGGCGACGAAGATGTTTAGTGCTGACGATGCCATTATCAGCATGACTATTCCGGTGATTTACATGCTGGAGCACATGTTAAACAGAATTCGGAGTCAGGTGGTGGCACAAGAGGAGGTGGAGGAAGTAGAGGAGGAGGAGTTGTATGCGGAAGGGCTAACATCTGCAAGGTCCAGACGGTCGGCAGCACCAAGGCGGCAGGCATGTGAGGATGGGGGAGATGCTTTTACCAGGGCGCATGGTAGCAGCCAAACTAGTGAGGAAGGTGCAGGAGCCCAGGAAGAAGTGGAGGACGAACTGATGGAAGACTCATCAGATGAGGGAGACCTTGATCACATTTCTGTTGTGCGAGGTTGGGGGGAGAGGACAGAGGAAGGAAGCATGATTGTTACCTCGCCACCAACACAACAGGGACTTGGTGCTCCTGGATGCGCAACACACATGAGTGCCTTCTTGCTGCACTACCTGCAACATGACCCTCGAATTGTGAGAATTAGAAATAATCCTGACTACTGGGTTGCCACACTGTTAGATCCCCGGTACAAAAGTAAATTTGCAGAAATTATTCCTGCCATAGAAAGGGATGTACGCATGCAGGAGTATCAGCAGAGACTGTTGCAGAATCTTACATGTGCTTTTCCACAAAATACCAGTGGTGCACGTAGTGAATCTCACAGTTCCAACTTGCCAACCGTGGAACCGTCAAGTGTTCAGCACTCAAACCGTAACAGAACCACAGTATCTGCTGGTAACATCAATTTTGCGGAATCATTTCACCACTTTTTTAGCCCATCCTTTGCAAGGCCACAGGAGACAAGAAGTCTGACACATAGTCAACGCCTAGAGACGATGGTACAGGAGTATCTCCAAGTAAACATTGAAGCCACGACTGTGTCACTGGACCCTTGCTCTTTTTGGGCTTCCAATCTGGATAAATGGCCGGAGCTAGCCACTTACGCCTTGGAGATCTTGTCATGCCCCGCAGCCAGCGTTCTGTCTGAACGTGTGTTCAGCGCTGCTGGTGGTGTGCTGACAGATAAGCGCACGTGGCTCTCCACTGATAATGTAGACAGACTCACGTTCATAAAGATGAACAAATCATGGATCCGAAACGACTTTTCTACCCCTGTGTCATCCTGGGGAGAGTAAAAGCTTGATGATTGGTTAAAATCACCCTACCAACCGTTTTAAGCTTTCAAATTACTAATCATGTTTATCTGTATCTTGACTGGAAAATAATTTGGGCTTTGTAGCAGTGTGCAGCACTGATCCTATTAGGCCATCTATACTAAAGCTTCACCAGATTTAAAATTAAAAATAATTTTTAGCTGTATCTAGCCCGGAAAATAATTTTGGGGCTCCGAGATGCGCAAGACACATAAGTGCCTTCTTGCTGCACTACCTGCATCATGACCCTCATATTGTCAGAATTCGAAGTAATCATGACTACTGGGTTGCCACACTCTTAGATCCCCCAAACTTTTCGATCAACCTTTTCATTTTAATAAAGACCAAAAAAATGGTCATTTTTGAAATTATAAGCATTAGCAGGTTGTTAGAAACTGAAATCAAACAGTTTTCAACTCAAAACTTTATTCTAGGTGATGTTACATTTTCACATAGGACCCCTTGTTCGAAAGGAGCTTCTGAACTCTCTCGTCCATTGAATTTGTCAGGTTTTGGATGGTTTCTGCTTCAATTGTTTTGCATGAGGACAGAATACCCTCCCAGAGCTGTTGCTTAGATGTGAACTGCCTCCCGCCATCATAGACACTCCTTTTAATGATGCTCCAAAGGTTCTGAATGGGGTAGAGGTCAGGGGAGCATGGGGGTCACACCATAAGTTTGTCCCCTTTTATGCCCATATCAGCCAGAGATGCAGATGTTTTATGTGCAGCATGAGATGGTGCATTATCATGCAGAAAAATGATCTTGCTGTGAAATACACCGTTATTCTTCTTGAACCATGGCAGGAAGTGCTGTTTGAGAAAATCCACATACATTATGGAGTTCATCTTTAGCGCCTTCAGGGATCCTAAAGGGGCCGACAATCTCTCTCCCCATGATTCCAGCCCAAAACATTACTCCACCTCCTCCTTGTTGGCGCTGTAGCCGTGTTTGCGTGGGGTGTCCATCAACCAGCCATCCTCCACTCCATCCATCTGGACCATCGAGCGCTGCACGGCACTCATCCGTGAACAAAACTGTTTTGAAATCAGTCTTCATGTAATGTTTGGCCCACTGGAGCCGTTTCTGCTTGTGTGAAGTGGATAGAGGAGGTCGACAGGATGGCATATGCACAGCTGCAAACCTCTGAAGGACCCTGCAACTTGTTGTTCGGGGGACGTTGGAGGCACAAGCAGCTTCAAAAACTTGTCTGCTGCTATGACAAGGCTTTTTTGCCGCTGCTCTTTCAACCTGACGTAATTGCCTGTAGGAAAGAGTCCTCAATTTGCCCTTATCAGCACGCACACGTGTGTACTGTGAATCAGCTACATACTTCTTGATTGCCAAGACACTTCATCCTGATCATCGCACAATGTTGATTGTAGTCATGCCTTGACCTAAACACTCCACAATTTGTTGCTTCTCAGCAGCCGACACATCCTTTTTCTTTCCCATTTTGGCAGAAAATGTAGGCTGCTTAATAATGTGAGAGAGCCTTCTTAAGTAGTCTTGCCTTTCATTGGACACACCTGCCAAACTAATTAGCACAGGTGTCTGCAATTGCTTACAGTGATATAAAGAGCCCTGACACACATCACCATCAATGAGTTTAACTGACAAACAAACAAATTCTTCCCTTATCACTCCTAAACACTTTTTGCATAATAATTTGGAACGCAGTGTACATGTGCTTTTCCACAAAACACCAGCGGTTCACGTAGTGAATCTTACAGTTCTAACTTGCCAACCGTGGTCTGTATGGAGTTGTTCAATAAAGGGCCCAAAATTAAGATAACATAGATGGGAGAGGTCTCTATGAATAGGAATTCCTAAGTATTTGATACCCTGTGAGGGCCAGGCAAAGGGAAAGTTGGACTGGATGGAATCCTGTATGGATTTGGGGAGGGAGACATCGAGGGCCTCAGACTTCGCTGCATTGATTTTAAAATTTGACCATGTAACAAAGTGATCTATTTCAGCCATAACAGCATGGATGGATATATGTGATTGAGTGATATATACTAGGACATCATCAGCAAATAGAGAGCACTTGTACTCGGTGCCTCCCACCTCAATCCACCTAATATTGGGGTTATGGCGAATTGATGAGAGCAGGTGCTCCGTCACTAGGATGTATAAGAGAGGGGACAGAGGACTTCCCTGCCTTGTCCCATTGGTGATTGTGAAAGGTGATGAAAATGTTCTGACGCACCCCCTGGGCCTTGGGACACCCGGAGCCGGACCCTTTTTGTTGGATGCTGGTGGTTGTAGTCTTCGTGGCGGCGACCCGGTTCCGTGGCTCAGGGCGGTCAAACCAGTGGCGGAACTATTTATGTGGTTTTGATGTTTAAATGTACGACTACGCCACCCGTGGATTGCGGTCAGAGTGAACCGCCGCTACAGGGCAGACCGCTGAGGCTGGTGTTGTGGGTGCAGCAGAGCATAGCATAACTCCCCACGGGAGGAGTATAGCCTCAGGGCAGTGTATGCGGAGGATGGGGGTGATGGTGCAGGGCAGCAGCAGTAACGACACGGAGTCAGTGATGCAGTTCAGGGCCTTTACTCACAGTTCTTATTATCCAGACCACGTCTGCAGGTAACGGCTGCCCACGTCGTACTGTGCTCACCAGGTGAGGGGCTCAGACAACTCCCAGATAACTTTGGAGCACTTCACAGGACCCCCTTTGTGTGTCCTTTGTCTGGCCTTTCTTACCAACACTTCTGTCCGGCTGGCTCGGGCCTCCTCTTGGTAAACTTGGCGCCAGTTTCCCTGACCCTATGTGGTGCCTTCCTAGCGGGTGTAGCGAGGGGCTGCGCCACATAAAATGTCAGAGCCTCCGGTTTCTAGCTGAGGGTCGTTTCCTGCCTCCACTACTTCGGGGACCGGTCTCCCCCTTTGGCCTGACCCCTCCACGCAGGTGGATTCGGGCGTGCGGTGGCGACTCGCCCGTCCGCACCCCTGGGATCCCTTCATTCCTCGTTCCTGGAGCCTTCTACGCTCCTCTTCCTTCCTTCTCCCTCTTCCAGGCCTGGGCCTCTGTTACTAGGCCCGCCTCCGGAGCAGAGCTCATGCAGAGCCCCTGCTCCCTGCCACTTCTGCTCAGACTTCTCTGCACTGAACTAAGATGGTGCCCACCTTTTATACTCCCTTCTCAATGCACCCAGGAACTGCTTCCTCCCTGCTCCTGCACTACAGGGTTCCCCTTCCTCAGTGTTCCCTCCCCCCACTCCAGCCAGGGACAGGGACTGTCGTGCCCATCTCAGGGGCATATTGGTCGCCCTGCCCCACGGCAATGTGGTGTAATGCATGCAGGTGTCGGGTCCTGATCCACACTCCATCCTTACCTGAGAGTGAGATATCACACCTCTGGGTGAGGTGCAATACGTCTGTAGCAACCGAGCCCTCAGGGTGCTACAGTTCCATTTATCTTCAGCCTAGGTGACGTATTGTGATACAGGGCCGTGATTTTGGCTATAAAAGGGTCCCCTAGACCCCTACCCCAAGCTTTTTAAGAGAATCATATATGGCGTGCCAGGAGACTCTATGGAATGCTTTCTCAGCATCCAACGAGAGTATCTAATTACAAATTTTTAACTGCATCTAGCCCAGGAAATACTTTGTGCCTAGTAGCAGTGTCTGCTAGTCAGCGGATTATCCCGGCTGTTAAGCAAGCTACACCACCTGTAGTTTAGACACTTAATTTTTTCAAAGGAAATGCTTCGGGACCATGGGATACTTAGTGAAGAGCATCAGGAGGCACCCCAAGGCATAGGGGCTGGGACTGGCAGTAGGATGCCTTGCGGTGGACAGCCGAGCTCGATCCTTATAAAAGCTTTTTAACTGCAGCAGCTTTAGTGGACGCTACTGGAGCTGGAATTACGTGGCTGCTGGCATGAGACTTGCCCTCCAATAGATCCTTGTAAATGGATTTAAAGTGTATTCATTCAAATTAGAGAGACAATTTAAATTAAAAAGCTTAGAGCTGTCTCCACCACAGGGAGGCTCGCTCGACCCACCAGCGGACAGGCACCAGTATTGGGAGAGGGGGGCTGGCCATCAGGGTTCACCGCGGCTCTGGCACAAACCCGGCGACACGGAGGTGGCACGGGCAGGAGCGGACTGGCCGTGTCGGCTTCTCACTTTTTGGATTTTAGAAGGGCATGACATGCCTATATCTGTGTCTCCCCCTCCTTTTACTCCTCCACCTCTTTTATTTTCGCATGACTATATGTACTTGTCACTTTTCCATGTGTTAGTTATGTCTTCTGAGCAGTTTGTCAGCTTTTGGACACCTTTGAAGGTGTTTTCTATGTGTTTCTATGTGTTTTTGTTTGCCTGCCATTGGTTTTAACGGTGTTCGAAGGTGTTCGACGAACAGTTCGACGAACAGTTCGGCGAACACACGGGTGTTCGACGAACCGAACCAAACTCGAACACTACGGGGGTGGCTCAACACTAGTAATAGGTACATTCAGTGGTAGTAGCATTCTGAGCAAGAGTAATATTGGGGTAGGAATTAAGCAGGGGGAAAAGGACCACTGGCCATTTTACAAATGGAGGTACACGTCAGCTGAGCTATAGATGATCATTAGTGTTGAGCGAGTATGTTTCATTAACTCTTTCTGGCGAGCACGCTCGGGTGCTCGACGAGCGTGCTCACCGAACAGGTAATCTCTGCATGTGTCACATCTGTCTAACAGCCATAACACTTGCAGCTGCGACAATAGTAAAAGAAATGCCAAGTACGCCAAAATACTCAGCGAGCACTCAAGCGTGCTCACCGGAAAGGGTTAATGAAACATACTTGCTCAACACTAATGATGATGAAGAGTTGAGATCATCAAAGGAGGAGGTTCTTATATCAGCGATACAGTGCAGGTGATGTGCATCAAAAATATTCTCTGGAGTTAAATCAGTTTTCTGCAGCCTGGTCTGAAGCAGATGATGCCACATGTAGTGGAGGATGATTTACAGCGTCTGAAAGGTCTTGTTATGATAGTTACAAGTTGTATTTGTGGCTTCTTATGTATGAGAGTTATTTTGTACTTTGTTGCAAGATGATTCTTTTTCACTCTGCAAGCTTTGCAAGAAGAAAATAAGCTGTGGCTGTTGTAATTGCTGGCATTACGGTAATGGTCTAGGATGTGTTTTACCTGACCATAAACCTTCCCCCTCAGGTGACTGGTCACATGACTGTAACATCACACAGGTCCTGTATGCACAGTAAAGGTCGGTACACATGACTGGGACAGCACACAGGACCTATACACACAGCTGACTGATCACATGACTGTGACATCAGCAAGGTCCTGTCTGTGTATGTTTGTGTGCTACAGGATATATAAACCCTGGTAATGGGAGACAGGTGTGTTCGGGGTGTTTGGTGTGTTGGGCGTGAGGCCTGTTCCCTGTGCGTGTGGGACACCGTGATACCGTGAAGCCTGGCAGCCTGAAAGGTCGAGCCTGGATCTTGTGTAGATGCCAGTGGCCTTGGAAGGCAGCGGCTTGGTGAAGAATCCGGAAAGGCGCAGACTGGACGGGTGTGAGTGAAACATTCCAGTAGCCTTAGACGGAACGACGGCTGGAGACCCCTACCTGGGAAGCCACAAAGCCACAGTGGTGGCGGAGTAATGGACAGAGACAGCAAAACCCAGCAAATGTAATACCCTGTGTTATATGGACATTAATATGGACATTGCTATTTTATTACCTTGCTGAAGGCTGTTACTTGGGCCACTTGGGCCTGTCTGCTACTTGAGAGACTCCCGGATGTTAAGTGTGTAAACATGCCGGTGGTGGACTAAGATGGACTGTGTGAACTGTGGTTTATGAAGTGTAATAAACTGCAGCATTAAGAAATACCGGAAGGACATTGCTGGTGTGCTTTGATTTACCCGGTGCAGCGAGTATTCCCCATTATGATGACTAGTGCTGCCTTACACTGTCCTGGCTCGCATCGACTAAGAACAATTGCCGTGCATCAGCAAATAAATCAATATCACCAGTTTATTTGGCAAGCCATCCAGCAATGAAGGCAGGTCTCAAGTTGTCCTCCTCCCCCTTTTTGCCATGCTCATTTTACTGTCAGCCAAGCCATGCTCTCAAGTAGCACCTGGTCGGTGTTGTCATCACCACCATAATCAATGTCATCTTCCTCTAGTGTTTGTCAAAGCGTAGACTTTCAATCATCTTGCTTGCCAAGTAAACTTGCAACTCGTTAAGATGTTGATGGTGCCGTTGCTGTGTTACCAACTTGAGGATTCTTCTGCCTTTAAAAAAATGATGGTTCACACTAAAAGAAACCAAGCCACCATTAATTTTCTCAGAAAGGGGTAATTGATCTTTGTTCTTATGTGCATCAGAATGTAGGCCTCTCCCAGAACTTGTCTTTGAGCTCCAAAATACACTGGACTGTTGATAACTAGAAGAGCAATTATGGCCAAAGACAAAACATGAGTTTCACAGCTCATTGAGAACATTTTTCATTAACAGTGATGCACCTCCACTTCTGGGACAGGTGGTGAGTAGAGATGAGCGTTGTTCTACTCGAACTGTTCGCCAATCTCAAATTCGAGCTGTTTTGGGCGGTGTTCGAGCCGGTCGGCGAACACGAACAATTTGAGAAAAATTCGGCTGTTCGAGGTTATGTTCGATAACTGTTCGTGCACCAAAATCATAACTGGATTTTTTCTCAGTAATGATGAAAATTAATGTTAATACGCAGTTTGAGTGTACAGCGGGGCGGGGGGAGGGGCAGGGGATGGATCTCTGCAGGAACAATGAAGATCTCCATTTTTTTTTCTCTTTCCCGCATTTGCAGTGGGGAGGTGCAATCTGTCAGCCTATCAGCAGCGCACACACGGAGCGAAGTGCTTTTTTTCACACAAGCAAGGGCATGTGTGATTGGCAGTGTATGTCACATGTCCTTGCCCTATAAGACCAAGCCATTTTCCCCGTCGCCACCATTTTCTCACTGCTGCAGCTGCGTGTTAGACGGCACCGCTGTTGCTGTGTGCGCTATACCTTGTTAATTTCAAGCCAATTTTCGCACAAATATACAGATAGCTTGGGAGTAGGGAATAGTTGTGATTGCAGTCCTTTTAAGGACTAGGTTACAGCATTTCCTACGACTTTTATCAGGCAGGTCTGTGCTCTTAAATAGATAGATTGTGGGAGTAAAGACTAATTGTAATTGGAGTCCTTTTCAGGACTAGGTTACATCAGTTCCTATCAGTTTTTGCCAGGCAGGTCTGTGCCAGTGCTGTGCAAGTTTTTTTCACAGCATTTGGCTGAATCTAGCAAAGCTAATCCTTTTTGGCCTATTGCAGAGTGTGTTAGTCAGTGGAGTAGCCTATCTGTGTTGCAAGATATACCACCTGTGTATAGAATACCAATTTTTTTACTGCACCTAGTGAAGTAAAATCTTTTGGGCATAGCATCATTCTATTAGTCCATCTATACTGACCTCCATCAGGATGCAAACTGAATATAATTTTTTTCTGCATCTAGCTCTGAAAAAATATTTGGGCTTCTAGCGGTGTGTGGGACTTGGTCTATTAGTCCATCTATACTGACCTCCATCAGGTTGCAAATTAAAAATAATTTTTTTCTTCATTTATCTCTGAAAAAATATTTGGGCTTCTAGCAGCGTGTGGGACTTGTTCTATTAGTCCATCTATACTGACCTCCATCAGGTTGCAAATTAAAAATAATTTTTTTCTTCATTTATCTCTGAAAAAATATTTGGGCTTCTAGCAGCGTGTGGGACTTGTTCTATTAGTCCATCTATACTGACCTCCATCAGGTTGCAAATTAAAAATAATTTTTTTCTGCATCTAGCTCTGAAAAAATATTTGGGCTTCTAGCAGTGTGTGGGACTTGGTCTATTAGTCCATCTATACTGACCTCCATCAGGTTGCAAATTAAAAATAATTTTTTTCTGCATCTAGCTCTGAAAAAATATTTGGGCTTCTAGCAGTGTGTGGGACTTGGTCTATTAGTCCATCTATACTGACCTCCATCAGGTTGCAAATTAAAAATAATTTTTTTCTTCATTTATCTCTGAAAAAATATTTGGGCTTCTAGCAGCGTGTAGGACTTGTCCTATTAGTCCATCTATACTGACCTCCATCAGGTTGCAAATTAAAAATAATTTTTTTCTGCATGTAGCTCTGAAAAAATATTTGGGCTTCTAGCAGTGTGTGGGACTTGGTCTATTAGTCCATCTATACTGACCTCCATCAGGTTGCAAATTAAAAATATTTTTTTTCTGCATCTAGCTCTGAAAAAATATTTGGGCTTCTAGCAGTGTGTGGGACTTGGTCTATTAGTCCATCTATACTGACCTCCATCAGGTTGCAAATTGAATAAAAAAAATTTCTGCATCTAGCTCTGAAAAAATATTTGGGCTTCTAGCAGTGTGTGGGACTTGGTCTATTAGTCCATCTATACTGACCTCCATCAGGTTGCAAATGAAAAATAATTTTTTTCTTCATTTATCTCTGAAAAAATATTTGGGCTTCTAGCAGCGTGTGGGACTTGTTCTATTACTCCATCTATACTGACCTCCATCAGGTTGCAAATTAAAAATAATTTTTTTCTGCATGTAGCTCTGAAAAAATATTTGGGCTTCTAGCAGTGTGTGGGACTTGGTCTATTAGTCCATCTATACTGACCTCCATCAGGTTGCAAATTAAAAATAATTTTTTTCTTCATTTATCTCTGAAAAAATATTTGGGCTTCCAGCAGCGTGTGGGACTTGTTCTATTAGTCCATCTATACTGACCTCCATCAGGTTGCAAATTGAATAAAAAAAATTTCTGCATCTAGCTCTGAAAAAATATTTGGGCTTCTAGCGGTGTGTGGGACTTGGTCTATTAGTCCATCTATACTGACCTCCATCAGGTTGCAAATTAAAAATAATTTTTTTCTGCATCTAGCTCTGAAAAAATATTTGGGCTTCTAGCAGTGTGTGGGACTTGGTCTATTAGTCCATCTATACTGACCTCCATCAGGTTGCAAATTAAAAATAATTTTTTTCTGCATCTAGCTCTGAAAAAATATTTGGGCTTCTAGCAGTGTGTGGGACTTGGTCTATTAGTCCATCTATACTGACCTCCATCAGGTTGCAAATTAAAAATAATTTTTTTCTTCATTTATCTCTGGAAAAATATTTGGTCTTCTAGCAGCGTGTGGGACTTGTTCTATTAGTCCATCTATACTGACCTCCATCAGGTTGCAAATTAAAAATAATTTTTTTCTGCATCTAGCTCTGAAAAAATATTTGGGCTTCTAGCAGTGTGTGGGACTTGGTCTATTAGTCCATCTATACTGACCTCCATCAGGTTGCAAATTAAAAATAATTTTTTTCTGCATCTAGCTCTGAAAAAATATTTGGGCTTCTAGCAGTGTGTGGGACTTGGTCTATTAGTCCATCTATACTGACCTCCATCAGGTTGCAAATTAAAAATAATTTTTTTCTGCATCTAGCTCTGAAAAAATATTTGGGCTTCTAGCAGTGTGTGGGACTTGGTCTATTAGTCCATCTATACTGACCTCCATCAGGTTGCAAATTAAAAATAATTTTTTTCTTCATTTATCTCTGAAAAAATATTTGGGCTTCTAGCAGCGTGTGGGACTTGTTCTATTAGTCCATCTATACTGACCTCCATCAGGTTGCAAATTAAAAATAATTTTTTTCTGCATCTAGCCCAGCCAATAGTTTTGGCCTAATACCACAGTTTGGCCACTCAGCTCTGCTCGGTTACCATCCATTGTTTTTTTGTGCAAACACCTCCAGAGTTGTGAATTAGTTAACCACCAAAATGAGTGGAAAAAGGCCTGCTGCTGGTGGAAAGGGGAATAGGCATGTTGGGAAGGGGAAAAAAGGTTGTGTCCGTGGGGTAGGTGCAGAAGAAAGACCATCTTCCAGCCAAACTAAAATGTCTACTTCTTTTAGCGGACAATGTGATAAGATCCCTTTCTTACGGCCACGCCAATCGCTACAAATTCCAGATGAGGCACAAAAACAGCAGGTGCTTCAACGGATATCAAGTGCTCCTTTAAGTGGGCTCTCCTCCACATCAACTTCAACATCACAAATACTCCAGTCCTCAAAGGTGTCACCCAAATCGCACTTGCTTCCTCACAGCTCCCAAATCTCCAGCTGCCCGTCTGAGTATGAGGTAGAACAGATGGTTGAGTCTGCAGAGCTGTTTACTCATACTATAGCCTGGGAATCAGAGGTCGACTCCAGCGCTTCTGTGAATCCAGACGAGGAAATGATCTGCACTGATGCCGAGAATCTTCATGAGTCAGATCCAGGACCAGACGCAGAAGGTTCTGACCATAATGTAGACCCTCATTCCCAAACTGTAACTCCTGTTGGTGGAGACAATGAGGAAGACGATGATAAGACTCAAATACCTGATTGGAGCGACAACTTTAGTTTTTTGTCAGGGCAGGAACAGGTTGGCTCTGAGGACGACGGGTGTGATAACGCACAGGGTGATGATGATGAGGTCGGAGATCCCACTTACTGTCAACCCACAGTCAGCCAAGAGATGAGGTCAGCAGAGGAGGTGGAGGAAGATGCTAGTGACGACGAGGTCAGGTTGCGCCTTCCTGGACAGAGACGTAGTACTGGAAGCACGTCAACAACTGCATCCTCAAACACAACTCTGCCTCTCACCACAAGTCGTGGTGGCTCTTCAGGTCGCATGGGTGCTAAGCCTTGCATAGCCTGGGCATTTTTTCAGATCGATAAAGATTACCCAACTCGTGTTATCTGTAACATTTGTCAGCAAAAGCTAAGTAGAGGCCAAAAATACATAGTTTGAGTACTTCATGCATGAACCGGCACATGGACATGAAGCATAAGTTGCAGTGGGAAGCTCAGTGTGCTACAATGCGGCCTAGCCGGCCGGGCCAATCACCGTCTGCCATATCTTGTGCATCCGCGGCCTCTTCATCCTCTGTGACTGGGGGGACAGCAGTCACACCTGTTTTGGGGCGCAGACCTGCCACCTCTTTACCCGCAACAGCCAGCGTGATTGGCAGGTCATCATTTTCTTTGGAGGTGGTAACACCAGCTGGTGTTGAGCGCTGTCCGACATCGATAGCACCACCTTTGGATCAAGGCAACCTAACATGTCCGCCTGCATCTTCCTCACAGACCGGCAGTTTGCCGGGGACACCCTTATCAACCCCGTCTAAGCACAATAGCCAGCCCTCGGTCCCTCAGATGTGGACAAGTAAAAGACCATTTCCTCCTAGCCATGAGAAAGCTAAGAGGTTGAATTTCACCATCTGCAAGCTCTTGGCTACAGAAATGCTGCCTTTCCGCCTGGTGGACACAGAGGATTTTCGAGACCTTATGTCCGTCGCAGTGCCCCAGTACCAGATGCCCAGTCGGCACTACTTCTCAAAGAAAGGTGTGCCTGCGCTCCACCAGCATGTCGCACACAACATCACCGCTTCTTTGAGAAACTCTGTGTGTGACAGGGTGCATTTCACCACAGACACTTGGACGAGTAGGCATGGACAGGGGCGTTACATGTCGCTGACTGGGCACTGGGTAACTATGGTGACAGCAGGACAAGGGGCTGCTGTCCAAGTCTTGCCGTCCCCACGAGTTGTGCGTCAATCCTCTTTATGTCAAAGTTCCTCCACTGTTTCTGCCTCCTCAACCTCCTCTCGGTCTTCCACCTGCACCCAAAGCCTGTCTGGTCATGCCACAAGCTTTCTAACTGCGCAGAAGGGATCCTGCACACCTCCTTACTATGCTGGCAGTAGGGCTCAGCGTCATCAGGCGGTTTTTACATTGAAATGTCTAGGAAATGTGAGTCACACAGCTGAGGAGTTGTGGTCAGCTCTGGAGAACCAATTTCATGAATGGTTGTCTCCACTGGACCTGAAACCAGGGAAGGCCGTGTGCGACAATGCTGCAAACCTGGGTGCGGCCCTTCGCCGGGGCAATGTCACACACGTGCCTTGTATGGCTCACGTGTTGAACCTGGTTGTCCAGCAATTTTTAGCCCACTATCCCAGACTAGATGGCCTTCTGCAGAGGGCACGGTCGCTGTGTGCTCACTTCCGCCGTTCGCATCCCGCAGCTCAGCGACTTACATCTCTACAGAAGTCGTTGGGCCTGCCACTTCACCGGCTAAAATGCGATGTGCCTACCCGGTGGAATTCAACTCTGCACATGTTGCAGCGACTGTGGCAGCACCGACAAGCCCTGGTGCAATACGTTCTGACGTATAGCCTGGGCCAACGAGATTCAGAGGTGGGGCAAATCACGCTGGAGGAGTGGTCTCAGATCAGGAACCTATGCACCCTTCTGCACAGTTTTGAAATGGCGACGAAGATGTTTAGTGCTGACGATGCCATTATCAGCATGACTATTCCGGTGATTTACATGCTGGAGCACATGTTAAACAGAATTCGGAGTCAGGTGGTGGCACAAGAGGAGGTGGAGGAAGTAGAGGAGGAGGAGTTGTATGCGGAAGGGCTAACATCTGCAAGGTCCAGACGGTCGGCAGCACCAAGGCGGCAGGCATGTGAGGGTGGGGGAGATGGTTTTACCAGGGCGCATGGTAGCAGCCAAACTAGTGAGGAAGGTGCAGGAGCCCAGGAAGAAGTGGAGGACGAACTGATGGAAGACTCATCAGATGAGGGAGACCTTGATCACATTTCTGTTGTGCGAGGTTGGGGGGAGAGGACAGAGGAAGGAAGCATGATTGTTACCTCGCCACCAACACAACAGGGACTTGGTGCTCCTGGATGCGCAACACACATGAGTGCCTTCTTGCTGCACTACCTGCAACATGACCCTCGAATTGTGAGAATTAGAAATAATCCTGACTACTGGGTTGCCACACTGTTAGATCCCCGGTACAAAAGTAAATTTGCAGAAATTATTCCTGCCATAGAAAGGGATGCACGCATGCAGGAGTATCAGCAGAGACTGTTGCAGAATCTTACATGTGCTTTTCCACAAAATACCAGTGGTGCACGTAGTGAATCTCACAGTTCCAACTTGCCAACCGTGGGACCGTCAAGTGTTCAGCACTCAAACCGTAACAGAACCACAGTATCTGCTGGTAACATCAATTTTGCGGAATTATTTCACCACTTTTTTAGCCCATCCTTTGCAAGGCCACAGGAGACAAGAAGTCTGACACATAGTCAACGCCTAGAGACGATGGTACAGGAGTATCTCCAAGTAAACATTGAAGCCACGACTGTGTCACTGGACCCTTGCTCTTTTTGGGCTTCCAATCTGGATAAATGGCCGGAGCTAGCCACTTACGCCTTGGAGATCTTGTCATGCCCCGCAGCCAGCGTTCTGTCTGAACGTGTGTTCAGCGCTGCTGGTGGTGTGCTGACAGATAAGCGCACGCGGCTCTCCACTGATAATGTAGACAGACTCACGTTCATAAAGATGAACAAATCATGGATCCGAAACGACTTTTCTACCCCTGTGTCATCCTGGGGAGAGTAAAAGCTTGATGATTGGTTAAAATCACCCTACCAACCGTTTTAAGCTTTCAAATTACTAATCATGTTTATCTGTATCTTGACTGGAAAATAATTTGGGCTTTGTAGCAGTGTGCAGCACTGATCCTATTAGGCCATCTATAATAAGCTTCACCAGATTTAAAATTAAAAATAATTTTTAGCTGCATCTAGCCCGGAAAATAATTTTGGGGCTCCGAGATGCGCAAGACACATAAGTGCCTTCTTGCTGCACTACCTGCAGCATGACCCTCATATTGTCAGAATTCGAAGTAATCATGACTACTGGGTTGCCACACTCTTAGATCCCCCAAACTTTTCGATCAACCTTTTCATTTTAATAAAGACCAAAAAAATGGTCATTTTTGAAATTATAAGCATTAGCAGGTTGTTAGAAACTGAAATCAAACAGTTTTCAACTCAAAACTTTATTCTAGGTGATGTTACATTTTCACATAGGACCCCTTGTTCGAAAGGAGCTTCTGAACTCTCTCGTCCATTGAATTTGTCAGGTTTTGGATGGTTTCTGCTTCAATTGTTTTGCATGAGGACAGAATACCCTCCCAGAGTTGTTGCTTAGATGTGAACTGCCTCCCGCCATCATAGACACTCCTTTTAATGATGCTCCAAAGGTTCTGAATGGGGTAGAGGTCAGGGGAGCATGGGGGTCACACCATAAGTTTGTCCCCTTTTATGCCCATATCAGCCAGAGATGCAGATGTTTTATGTGCAGCATGAGATGGTGCATTATCATGCAGAAAAATGATCTTGCTGTGAAATACACGGTTCTTCTTCTTGAACCATGGCAGGAAGTGCTGTTTGAGAAAATCCACATACATTATGGAGTTCATCTTTAGCGCCTTCAGGGATCCTAAAGGGGCCGACAATCTCTCTCCCCATGATTCCAGCCCAAAACATTACTCCACCTCCTCCTTGTTGGCGCTGTAGCCGTGTTTGCGTGGGGTGTCCATCAACCAGCCATCCTCCACTCCATTCATCTGGACCATCGAGCGCTGCACGGCACTCATCCGTGAACAAAACAGTTTTGAAATCAGTCTTCATGTAATGTTTGGCCCACTGGAGCCGTTTCTGCTTGTGTGAAGTGGATAGAGGAGGTCGACAGGATGGCATATGCACAGCTGCAAACCTCTGAAGGACCCTGCATCTTGTTGTTCGGGGGACGTTGGAGGCACAAGCAGCTTCAAAAACTTGTCTGCTGCTATGACAAGGCTTTTTTGCCGCTGCTGTTTCAACCTGACGTAATTGCCTGTAGGAAAGAGTCCTCAATTTGCCCTTATCAGCACGCACACGTGTGTACTGTGAATCAGCTACATACTTCTTGATTGCCAAGACACTTCATCCTGATCATCGCACAATGTTGATTGTAGTCATGCCTTGACCTAAACACTCCACAATTTGTTGCTTCTCAGCAGCCGACACATCCTTTTTCTTTCCCATTTTGGCAGAAAATGTAGGCTGCTAATAATGTGAGAGAGCCTTCTTAAGTAGTCTTGCCTTTCATTGGACACACCTGCCAAACTAATTAGCACAGGTGTCTGCAATTGCTTACAGTGATATAAAGAGCCCTGACACACATCACCATCAATGAGTTTAACTGACAAACAAACAAATTCTTCCCTTATCACTCCTAAACACTTTTTGCATAATAATTTGGAACGCGGTGTACATGTGCTTTTCCACAAAACACCAGTGGTTCACGTAGTGAATCTTACAGTTCTAACTTGCCAACCGTGGTCTGTATGGAATTGTTCAATAAAGGGCCCAAAATTAAGATAACATAGATGGGAGAGGTCTCTATGAATAGGAATTCCTAAGTATTTGATACCCTGTGAGGGCCAGGCAAAGGGAAAGTTGGACTGGATGGAATCCTATATGGATTTAGGGAGGGAGACATCGAGGGCCTCAGACTTCGCTGCATTGATTTTAAAATTTTACCATGTAACAAAGTGATCTATTTCAGCCATAACAGCAGGGATGGATATATGTGATTGAGTGATATATACTAGGACATCATCAGCAAATAGAGAGCACTTGTACTCGGTGCCTCCCACCTCAATCCACCTAATATTGGGGTTATGGCGAATTGATGAGAGCAGGTGCTCCGTCACTAGGATGTATAAGAGAGGGGACAGAGGACATCCCTGCCTTGTCCCATTGGTGATTGTGAAAGGTGATGAAAATGTTCTGACGCACCCCCTGGGCCTTGGGACACCCGGAGCCGGACCCTTTTTGGTGGATGCTGGTGGTTGTAGTCTTCGTGGCTGCGATCCGGTTCCGTGGCTCAGGGCGGTAAAACCAGTGGCGGAACTATTTATGTGGTTTTGATGTTTAAATGTCCGACTTCGCCACCCGTGGATTGCGGTCAGAGTGAACCGCCGCTACAGGGCAGACCGCTAAGGCTGGTGTTGTGGGTGCAGCAGAGCGTAGCATAACTCCCCACGGGAGGAGTATAGCCTCAGGGCAGTGTATGCGGAGGATGGGGGTGATGGTGCAGGGCAGCAGCAGTAACGACACGGAGTCAGTGATGCAGTTCAGGGCCTTTACTCACAGTTCTTATTATCCAGACCACGTCTGCAGGTAACGGCTGCCCACGTCGTACTGTGCTCACCAGGTGAGGGGCTCAGACAACTCCCAGATAACTTTGGAGCGCTTCACAGGACCCCCTTTGTGTGTCCTTTGTCTGGCCTTTCTTACCAACACTTCTGTCCGGCTGCCTCGGGCCTCCTCTTGGTAAACTTGGCGCCAGTTTCCCTGACCCTATGTGGTGCCTTCCTAGCGGGTGGAGCAAGGGGCTGCGCCACATAAAATGTCAGAGCCTCCGGTTTCTAGCTGAGGGTCGTTTCCTGCCTCCACTAGTTCGGGGACCGGTCTCCCCCTTTGGCCTGACCCCTCCACGCAGGTGGATTCGGGCGTGCGGTGGCGACTCGCCCGTCCGCACCCCTGGGATCCCTTCATTCCTCGTTCCTGGAGCCTTCTCCGCTCCTCTTCCTTCCTTCTCCCTCTTGCAGGCCTGGGCCTCTGTTACTAGGCCCGCCTCCGGAGCAGAGCTCATGCAGAGCCCCTGCTCACTGCCACTTCTGCTCAGACTTCTCTGCACTGAACTAAGATGGTGCCCACCTTTTATACTCCCTTCTCAATGCATCCAGGAACTGCTTCCTCCCTGCTCCTGCACTGCAGGGTTCCCCTTCCTCAGTGTTCCCTCCCCCCACTCCAGCCAGGGACAGGGACTGTCGTGCCCATCTCAGGGGCATATTGGTCGCCCTGCCCCACGGCAATGTGGTGTAATGCATGCAGGTGTCGGGTCCTGATCCACACTCCATCCTTATCTGAGAGTGAGATATCACACCTCTGGGTGAGGTGCAATACGTCTGTAGCAACCGAGCCCTCGGTGCTACAGTTCCATTTATCTTCAGCCTAGGTGACGTATTGTGATACAGGGCCGTGATTTTGGCTATAAAAGGGTCCCCTAGACCCCTACCCCAAGCTTTTTAAGAGAATCATATATGGCGTGCCAGGAGACTCTATGGAATGCTTTCTCAGCATCCAACGAGAGTATCTACTTACAAATTTTTAACTGCATCTAGCCCAGGAAATACTTTGTGCCTAGTAGCAGTGTCTGCTAGTCAGCGGATTATCCCGGCTGTTAAGCAAGCTACACCACCTGTAGTTTGGACACTTAATTTTTTCAAAGGAAATGCTTCGGGACCACGGGATACTTAGTGAAGAGCATCAGGAGGCACCCCAAGGCATAGGGGCTGGGACTGGCACTAGGATGCCTTGCGGTGGACAGCCGAGCTCGATCCTTATAAAAGCTTTTTAACTGCAGCAGCTTTAGTGGACGCTACTGGAGCTGGAATTACGCGGCTGCTGGCATGAGACTTGCCCTCCAATAGATCCTTGTAAATGGATTTAAAGTGTATTCATTCAAATTAGAGGGACAATTTAAATTAAAAAGCTTAGAGCTGCCTCCACCACAGGGGGGCTCTCTCGACCCACCAGCGGACAGGCACCAGTATTGGGAGAGGGGGGCTGGCCGTCAGGGTTCACCGCGGCTCTGGCACAAACCCGGTGACACGAAGGTGGCACGGGCAGGAGCGGACTGGCCGTCTCGGCTTCTCACTTTTTGGATTTTAGAAGGGCATGACATGCCTATATCTGTGTCTCCCCCTCCTTTTACTCCTCCACCTCTTTTCTTTTCGCATGACTATATGTACTTGTCACTTTTCCATGTGTTAGTTGTGTCTTCTGAGCAGTTTGTCAGCTTTTGGACACCTTTGAAGGTGTTTTCAATGTGTTTCTATGTGTTTTTGTTTGCCTGCCATTAGTTTTAACGGTGTTCGAAGGTGTTCGACGAACAGTTCGACGAACAGTTCGGCGAACACACGGGTGTTCGACGAACCGAACCGAACTCGAACACTACGGGGGTGGCTCAACACTAGTGGTGAGGCCTCTACGACTGAGAGCTATATCTGTTTCCACCGCCAGGTGGTGGATGTCTGTCTCTTTCTACACCTCCTCTGAATCTTGTTTCATTTTACACAGTGAACACTTTCTTTTCACTCATGCAAAGTAAAACTCTTCCATATAGTTTTACATTTTGAAAGCCTGTGTGTAATGCCATGCAGCGGACAAATTGCTGCTATGTATTAAGCGGCAACTCACCCTCTGATTAGTTCACAGTGAGCTGCAACTCAGAATTGTTGTGAACATTTTTTCTGCCTTACAGTCAGGCAAAGTAACTCATGCTTCATGGACGACCCACATTCTCTTTTTACTAATACAAATTTCTTTTACAAAAATACATGCTTTAGGAAGTTGGTGGCTATGGCCAGAACACTTTTAGCTCATATTAATAGATCATATGTGTCAAAACATGGCCTCCTTATTTTGTTTTGCAAAAAAAAAAAAAACAGCTACCAGAGCAACACCTGGAGATCGCAATTCACTTGAATTCAGAGCTGTATATGTGGCAGCATGTGTACAAATGGCGTAATGTGGTGACGGACTACATAATGCAGCATACCTGATTGTGTGGGTTTCTTTGAGAATGCATATGATCTATTAATTCCATTTGAAGAGGCAACCAAATTAGTAAGTAGAGACACATGTGGAATCAGCAATGTAAACCCCTAAATATTTATCCTGGCAAAAACACTAACACAAGAGGGGATGAAGGATAAACATCAATTTGCACAGTTTCAGTGCTTTTCTGTGTCTGTTGTTGACCTTTAATGTCCATTTCATATGCTGCAAGATTTGAAGGAGGAAGAGGAGAAGGTGGAGAAAGAGCATCAGCCGGTGAATGTAGATAAAGACTTTGTGCAGGCTGGAGGTGAAGAAGACAGTCAGAGTGAAACTGATGATGACAATCAACCATCGCAGTGGAGTGATGCCATTGAAACAATGGTGCCCACAGTCATGCAGTTGAGCATGGCAGGCTGTATGACAAAATGCTTGTGGGAGGATAGAGATATTTTTAACATAAAGCAAAATACTGAGTATTGGATAGGCCACATGTTTAGACCCTTGCAAAAGGGTGAATTTTTCACAGCTTCCCAAAAGTGGTCCAAATGGATTTATTACTAAGATAAGCTCTTTTACTTGCTCTGAGAAGTTTTTCCCAAGGAAATGCCTGCCTCTCACACATCCTACCAGCAGACCCCTCTGTGATACATGCAGATACAATGTTCCCCCAACTGTACCAGCCTTATGGCTCCAAAAAGTATCTGAGGTAGCAGCAGCAATGCCTACAGTATATTTTACATAATAGACTATATATTTTATCTGTTATTTTGACAATCTGGTGCACTTAAACACAAATACACTAGCTAAACAGACAGGTTCAGTGATAAATAGACTGTCAGTTTTCAGGTAGGTGCTCTGAAACCCAATCACATGGACTTTAGGATCAGCAAATTGAACCTGGGGCAAGAATTGGCACAGTTTACACGACTTTGGGATTTTCTGTTTTTGCAATTTCATTTTTGCTCCCTTTCTTCCCAGATCCATAACTTTTTTATATTTCTGTTAATATAGCCGTATGAGGGATTGTTTTTTGCAGGACAAGTTGTACTTTTGAATGACCCATTGATTTTACCATGTGGCGGACTGGAAAATGAGAGAAAAATTACAAGTGCATTGAAATTGCAAAAAAAAGTGCAATTGCACAATTTATTTTTGGGTTTTTAATTTACAATGATCACTAAATGCTAAAACTGACCTGGCATTGTGATTACCCAGATCAGTATAAGGACACAGATACCAAACATATATGGGTTTTTTCTTATTTAAGTGGTTAAAAAAAATCCGAAATTTGTAAGAAAAAAATTTTGCTTACGTTCTCATTTTCCGAGACCCGTAGCATCTCCATTTTTCGTAATCTGAGGCTGGGAGAAGGGCTTTTTTTGGGCCCAGAACTGAAATTTTTATTGATACTATTTATGGGTAGATATGAAGTTTCAATAACTCGTTGTTGTATTTTATTGCAATTTTGCGGTGGACAAAAAACATAATTCTGTCTTTTTGATTTTTTTTCTTGTTATGCCATTTTACTGATCTTATTAATTTACTTTATATTTTGATAGATTTAATATCGCTGCATTCAGAAATATCCAATGTGCATTTTTTTTTTTTTAATTGTTTTATTTTCAATGGGGCAAAAGGGGGGTGATTTGAACTTTTGTGTTTTTTTATTTTTTTTACTGGCTTCAATAGTTCTTTTAGGAGACTTGAAACTGCAGTCATACTATCATCTGTGCTACAGATAGCAGGGCTGAAGCCCTACTATGTGTAGCAAAAATCATGATCTCCCATGAATGTGGCCACGAGCTGGCATTCATAGGAGATTCACATTGACAAGCACGGGGGTCTTCTGCAGACCCCCAGCTGTCATGACAACCTTCTGGATCTGAGATTCACCATTGGCTGTTAACCAGTTAAATGCCGCTATCAATCACTGGCAGAGGCATTTAACATGCACCCGCCAGAAGCACGTCACAAACCCCACCCATCAGTGCCCCTGTCACGTAATTGTGGGGTTCCAATGGTGGGACTTGTGATGCGCTTCCATTTGGCGAGTGTTAAATTGTTAAATGCCACTGTCAGTGATTGACAGCGGCATTTAACTGGTTAATAGCCACAGGTGGACCCCGGATCTACCCGCGGATGCTGAAAACTGCTTAATAAAAAGCCTATGTAGCTGCCTGATCATTTTTTGGCAAGCAAACAAGTTTCAGACCCCAAAATAAGGGATAATTTTTCACTCTTAGTTGAGAAACATTACCTTTTTGACATTCAAGACACTACACGTGTTTTGTCTGTAGAAAGAAGGGGATAATTTTTGGACAGCTAGAACATTTGCCTTTGTAATTGCCTAATCATTTTGTGATGAGAATACCAGTTGTTGACATTAAAAATGGGATAATTTTTCAATTCTAGTTGTAAAACAATAACTTCTTCATATTGAATACACTACACCAGTTTTGTCTCCAAAATTAAATGGATAATTTTTTGTGAATTGTGAGAAAAAGCTTAGTGCAAAGCTTTTGATGTTCTACAAACAGGCAAGATTTTTGCAACCAACTGTGTGAAAATGACACGGTTTTTCCTTTTTGCACCAACTGTGTAGGGACTCGAACCCACTAACTGCTGTGCACCAGGCAGAAGCTCTTCCACTTGAGCTATTCAGCTCTCTCAACTGTCCCTTGCTAACCCAGATACCATTACTTGTTGTTTCTTATCAGCTCCACCCTTTGCTTTCCTGATTGGCTCATCCTGGGATTAGACACCCTACTTAAACCTGACTTTTTACTTTCTGCATTGTAAGATTATTGTGCCTCCATATTTTAGTTATACTCTCTCCTCCTGTTGCTCCATACCATATTGATTTTTCCCATGTACTTACCTCTGGCTATCCACTGACCATGTTACCCGCTGCTCCTCTATACTATACTGTGGTTCCCCATGTACCAACCTCTGGCTATTCTCTGACTATGCAACCTGTTAATCCTTCAATACCATATTGCTGCTTCTGTGTGCCAACCTCTGGCATCCCTTGACTACAGTATGCTTATAAACACCAGCAAGGCATGCATCTGCCCTCCAAAGCTGATAATTTTTTTACTGTTTTTACAATATAAGTAGCCTACAAAGCTTGAAACTGTTTTGTCTGGTTAAATAAGTTTCTGGTTACCAACACTTGCCATCTATTTTCCCTTAGCCAGATAGGTTTAAATCACTTGTACATTAAAAAGACTGTGTTTGCATTACAGAGCTCAAAATGAGTTCGATAGACTCAAAGTTTTATATACATATTTTACAGTCAAATAGATGCTTTGCAGTTATGCGGTTATATAGTACTGGAAAAGTTTTGGTAATGCCAGCAAAATCTAATTTTAAAAGATCTGCTCATCTGTACACAGATTTCTGTGACTACCATATTCTAGTGTCATGTAATTCAGATTTTTCGCTGAGAAGTAAATGCATCTAAACACAATGACACATGCAATTTTTGAATATGTTGCCACTTTAATAGAAAGGATTTACACATCTTTGCTCCAAAATTATTTACATGTTTACACCTGAGACATATTAAATATTCTAAATTATAATATCTGATGCCTTCAACTGCAATTAAAGGAAAAAACTTCTAAAAATTCCCAATTTACCACTTCTAAAATATAGTGAAAGTTAGATCTCAGTTTTTTTCTTCAAGATGCAGTAATTTATCATCAGTGTTCGTCTATTAAATAAAAAAGGGAAATTAGTGTGTACTATGACAGCCATGACATATATTCACATTTCCCTTAATTGGGCTTTAGACAAGGTGTTTTAGTATAGCTCCTGCATGCCAGGGATGACATTATCTTGATGATCAGAGATTGTATCCAGGTTTTAACTCTGTGCATTAATGTAGTGCGGTCTTCTCACTGCATACACAATGAACAGTTCACAGTAGGTTTAATAAAGTAGTTTGCTGTCTTCCAAGCTTAGGTAATGAAAATGATCGTAAGCAGGACAGGACAAGGTTAGGACATGTTGTTTTTATATTCAGTACAACTATTTCTATGTTGCTGTTTTCTATTATCTTGATTTAATATTGTAAACTAATTTTATTGCTGCAACAAGGTTTAGTTTCTATCCAGTGTCTAAAAGGAGAACTGTGAAATAGAGATCGTACTCACTGTACTTTTGTTTACTTGTCAATTATAAAGCATTGAAAGCAATGAGAAGAATAAAAGATTATTCTTAAAGGGTTTGTTCGGTGAAAACGAGTTCTTACCTATCCAAGGGATAAGTGATAACTTATTGATTAGTGGAGGTCCTACTTCTGGGACTTAAATTGATCAGTAAAGATACACATTTTTATCCTTCAAAGTGTACTTTTATCTAAAGTGGAGAGAAAGTGCAGACTCCCAACCTCTGTTCCATTCATTCTCTGTGGGGATGCTAGAAAAAGCCAAGTACAGTGTTCGACAACGCAATAAGGAATGAGTGGTGGTTGAGAATGCACACTACCCCTCTATTTTAACACACATAGAAATTCAGGGTTGTACAGATCGGATGCCACCGATCAATAATTTATTACCTATCCCTTGTTTTCACCAGACAATTCCTTTACAGAAGAAATAAAATATATTTGCATCAAAGGGTTAAAAAAAGACATTTTTTTAAGGTAAAAAAAAGATAAATTAATTATTAAATTTGCAAAATTATGCTGGGATATAAAAGATGCAAGTTTTTGGATTACGAGTAAGGGTGCAAACATTTTGTAACACTTGGTATTTTATACCAGGTCTACAATTTGTGCATAGGATTAAAAGAATAAACTTGGTCTTTCACAGCACAGCAGATTTAGACATGGTGCAAATTATTGCAGAAGTCTACTCCAGCTCATAGCTAGTGTACATTTCTGATTATGATACACGACATACCTGAAAGATGGGCCAAACTCACACACCTCTTTAATTAATTTGACACATTTATTAAGAGATCTTCCTCAACAGGTCACTTTTATTCAAGACTGGCATGAGAAACACTTGTCCGGAGTAATTGGCCCCAAAACGGTATATGAACCAATATGTTAATACAGTACATCCTATAAGAGAGCAAGAAGAATGATTATGAGAATCTAATGAATAAGTTCAAACAACCTTTCTCATTGCCTTTAGTTTAGACACTTATGACTGGAGTAGCTAATGCTAAAAAAAAGACTTAAGTTGTGTCACAACACTTAAGAGAATAAAAAAACTCAAACTGAATCATTCCAGCATTTAAATATGACGGATGTAACCCTTGGGTGAAGGTAGTACTCTGCTGAAATGCTCTGAGATAGCACCCCTGTATATATTTAGAGCCCCTATTACATGAAAGTAAAGAAATCCACAATACCCAGTGCCACAAAAGAAAGGAGAAGAGTGATTGACAAGTAGCTGCTCACATGTTGCTTCTCTTCTTGAGTTAGTCAATAAATGGCATGATTAATCATAACCATATTGTTACCTAAGAAATATGTTTTACAAAACTTCTGGAACTTCTTTTATTATACAGTTTTTAAACACAATATGGATTTATTAGCATCAGTGAGCTTGTACTAATACACAACAGATAAAGGGTGTGTCTTCCTTTGAGTAGCATATACAGTACAGACCAAAAGTTTGGACACACCTTCTCATTTAAAGATTTTTCTGTATTTTCATGACTATGAAAATTGAACATTCACACTGAAGGCATCAAAACTATGAATTAACACATGTGGAATTATATACGTTACAAAAAAGTGTGAAACAACTGAAAATATGTCTTATATTCTAGGTTCTTCAAAGTAGCCACCTTTTGCTTTGATGACTGCTTTGCACACTCTTGGCATTCTCTTGATGAGCTTCAAGAGGTAGTCACCAGAAATGGTCTTCCAACAATCTTGAAGGAGTTCCCAGAGATGCTTAGCACTTGTTGGCCCTTGTGCCTTCACTGTGCGGTCCAACTCACCCCAAACCATCTCGATTGGGTTCAGGTCTGGTGACTGTGGAGGCCAGGTCATCTGGCGTAGCACCCCATCACTCTCCCTCTTGGTCAAATAGCCCTTACACAGCCTGGAGGTGTGTTTGGGGTCATTGTCCTGTTGAAAAATAAATGATGGTGCAACTAAACGCAAACCGGATGGAATAGCATGCCGCTGCAAGATGCTGTGGTAGCCATGCTGGTTCAGTATGCCTTCAATTTTGAATAAATCTCTAACAGTGTCACCAGCAAAGCACCCCCACACGATCACACCTCCTCCTCCATGCTTCATGGTGGGAACCAGGCATGTAGAGTCCATCCGTTCACCTTTTCTGCGTCGCACAAAGACACGGTGATTGGAACCAAAGATCTCAAATTTGGACTCATCAGACCAAAGCACAGATTTCCACTGGTCTAATGTCCATTCCTTGTGTTCTTTAGCCCAAACAAGTCTCTTCTGCTTGTTGCCTGTCCTTAGCAGTGGTTTCCTAGCAGCTATTTTACCATGAAGGTCGGCTGCACAAAGTCTCCTCTTAACGATTGTTGTAGAGATGTGTCTGCTGCTAGAACTCTGTGTGGCATTGACCTGGTCTCTAATCTGAGCTGCTGTTAACCTGCGATTTCTGAGGCTGGTGACTCGGATAAACTTATCCTCAGAAGCAGAGGTGACTCTTGGTCTTCCTTTCCTGGGGCGGTCCTCATGTGAGCCAGTTTCTTTGTAGCGCTTGATGGTTTTTGCAACTGCACTTGGGGACACTTTCAAAGTTTGTCCAATTTTTCGGACTGATTGACCTTCATTTCTTAAAGTAATGATGTGCATTCGTTTTTCTTTACTTAGCTGCTTTTTTCTTGCCATAATACAAATTCTAACAGTCTATTCAGTAGGACTATCAGCTGTGTATCCACCAGACTTCTGCACAACACAACTGATGGTCCCAACCCCATTTATAAGGCAAGAAATCCCACTTACTAAACCTAACAGGGCACACCTGTGAAGTGAAAACCATTTCCGGTGACTACCTCTTGTAGCTCATCAAGAAAATGCCAAGAGTGTGCAAAGCAGTCATCAAAGCAAAAGGTGGCGACTTTGAAGAACCTAGAATATAAGACATATTTTCTGTTGTTTCACACTTTTTTGTTAAGTATATAATTCCACATGTGTTAATTCATAGTTTTGATGCCTTCAGTGTGAATGTACAATTTTCAAAGTCATGAAAATACAGAAAAATCTTTAAATGAGAAGGTGTGTCCAAACTTTTGGTCTGTACTGTATATCAAATTTATAGGCATGTTTCACTTACCAAACGAATTGCAGATTCAGGCCTCATACACCTGTCAAAGTTAAGATGCATGTATGGGACCTGAATAAAAGAACATAGAGTACTGAGCTTTTCTGTGTGTTGAATAAATGCTGGTAGAAAAGAAAAACTCATTAATGTGGTATCAAACGAAGTATGCCACATGCCATTTTTTTATTGGAATTCAATAGAAAAGATTTTTCCCTCTACAAAAGGCATATGTTGAGGTTGTAATGAACTGTAATACATTCATGTTCATGTGTCTTACTTGACTTGGAATTGACTGTTTTAAGAGACAACAATGTATGTCTCTCAGTGGATGGCTGGATAGATATTAATGCCATAGACTGAAAAAAATAGATAAAAACAGTGATGTTGTCACCCACAAAGCCATAGATCTAAGCACAAATGAAAAAGAATTACCAGGCTGGAGGACTTCCTAAATAACTGGTTTTATGAATAATTTTCACTAAGTTCCCTTTAATTTGATTAAAAGTGTTGGAGTAAAATATGCCATACGTGGCTTCATATTGAATGAAACTAATTTCAATTTTATAAATGGTGTTTAAAGTTAATATTTTATTATCTGTAGCGTTAGTGTTTCCAATTGATTAACTGTTTTCTCATCTTGAATCCTTCCAAATCTCCTCTAGGTATTTTAACAAGTAAGTTTTTCTAACATTTCGTTAGCATGATTTATAAACTGTTTGAATTAATTACCCATACTTGCTATTTCTAAGTTATCTGTAGTTTTTGAATTTACTAACAAACTCTTTATACTAACAAGATGACTGGGTCTTTAGATGTTTTGACATCTCATTATATTCTTATCTTTTGTATGGATACTGAACTTTTACAATAATTATGCATGAATATTTAATATACCATATTAACAAACAAGTAAGTGGGCCTAACTTCTTCCATTTAAGGATTATAGAGGTCACTGTGCTCTTCGGAACCTTGAGTAATGCAGAAATTCTTTTGTAACCTTGGCCAGATCTGTGCCTTGCCACAATTCTGTCTCTGAACTCCTTGGGCAGTTCCTTTGAGCTCATGATTCTCATTTGATCTGACATGCACTGTGAGCTGTGAGGTCTTATATAGACAGGTGTGTGCCTTTCCAAATCAAGTCCTATCAGTTTAATTAAACACAGCTGGACTCCAATGAAGGAGTAGAACCACCTCAAGGAGGATCTCAAGGAAATGGACAGCATGTGACTTAAATATGAGTGTCTGAGCAAAGGGTCTGAATACTTATGGCCATGTGATATTTCAGTTTTTCTTTTTTAATAAATTTGCAAAAATGTCTACATTTCTGTTTTTTTTCAGTCAAGATGGGGTGCAGAGTGTACTTTAATGAGAAAAAAATGAACTTTTTAGAATTTACCAAATGGCTGCAATGAAAGAAAGAGTGAAAAACTTAAAGGGGTCAGAATACTTTCGGTACCCACTGTATCCACTTCAAGCTACTAACACTGACCTACAAACACGTCCATAATCTTTCTCCACCATATATTTCTGAAATAATCTCCCAATATCTCCCATCATGTAATCTTCGATCCTCCCAAGACCTCCTTCTCTTCTCCATTATTACACTTTCCTCATTCAATCGCCTTCAAGACTTCTCCTGAGTATCCCTGATCCTCCAGAATTTTGTGCCCCAACACATCAGATTATCCCCTACATTCTGAACTTTCAAGGGGGACTTGAAAACCCATCTCTTTTGAGCAGCTTACAGCCTGCAATGAGACCGCTGCCACCTCACCACTACCAGAACTGCTGCAACCCCTGAACCTACTGTCTCCTTCCCCATTATCCTGTAGAATGTAAGCCCTTCAGGGTAGAGTCCTCTCCCCTCTGTGCCTGCTGTCATTATTAGTTTGTTTGTTGCAATTTCCATTAGTGCTTTGTATGGAACCAAACCTCATGTACAGCACCATTGAATCAAGGCTGCTCTAAAAATAAATAATAATAATCCTCCGCATGATCTTCCAGCCAGTTTTCACCCCTGCCCTCCTTACCAGTCTACACACTGCAGAAAGTCGCAGCAGTTTTCAACTGTGTTTGGTCATCATCTTCAGAGATGTGATGCAGTGTTCCGCTGCTCGTTTAGACTACCCCTCCCACGTGCTCATCCTTAAACAAAACAAGTGGTTGGGCATCAGTGCTCTTAATCTCTTCCAGTTGTGGGGCAGGGCCAGGTGGATGGCCTATGGAACTATAGCCAGCGGAATCATCAAAAAGTTAAAATGACTGCTGCATAACTTGGATCACTTGGGGCTCAGGCTGCTTGTCTGATTTGCAAGGGGGTGAGGTGGAGGACAGATGCCCATGGGTTGGCAAAGAGAAGGAACTATAGGCACTTTCAGACATCCAGTCTAAAACCATCTCTACTTATTCTGGCCTCACCCTTCGTCCAGCAGTATTCTGGTCTACTAAATTACGCAGAACATCTTGTCGCCTGCGTACACCAGAGGAAGTTGTTTAATTTGGGCACGTATTATTATTTTTAGTTATTATTGTAGTGCCATTTTCCATGGCGCTTTACATGTGAAAAAGGGGTATATGTAGCAAATACACAATAATCTTAAAACGAGTCAGCGACTGGTACAGGTGGAGCGAGGACCCTACCTGCGAGGGCTCACAATCTACAAGGGATGGGTGAGGATACAGTAGGTGAGGGTAGAGCTGGTCGTGCAGCGGTGGTTACTGCAGGTTATTGGCGTGTCAGAATAGGTGGGTCTTCAGGTTCCTTTTGAAGGTTTCCACGGTAGGCGAGAGTCTGATGTGTAGGGGCAGAGAGATCCAGAGTAGGGAGGTTGCACGGGAGAAATCTTCTATGTGATTGTGGGAAGAGGAGATAAGAGGGGAGTAGAGAAGGAGATATTTTGCGGATCGGAGGTTGCACGCAGGTGAGTTCCGGGAGACTAGGTCACAGAGGTATAGAGGAGACAGATTGTTGATGGCTTTATATGCCAAGGTTAAGGTCTTGAACTTGAGTCTCTGGGTAATGGGGAGCCAGTAAAGGGATTGACAGAGGGGAGAGGCCCAGAAGTGACTCGTTTCTTCACTAAACCTGCCACTCCCACACAGGAGCAGCTCCTAAACCACTTAACTCTTTCCCAACCATAACTGCATACTCTCTGTGCTATAGTGCCCACTGCTGCACTACTTCTTCTATCAATCTAATAGTCTACTCGCACCAACCTATATTGAACCTCTAAGTAACCCATCAGACATTAGATCATATGATTGCTCATATATAAACATAGAACACAGCATTATGTGCATTAAGAGGGAAGAGGAGCATGACCGTCCCGGTCACCCTCTTACACACATGTCGTGTTCAGCTGTATAAAATGGTTTCAGAAGTTGAAACTGCTTCATACATTATGGATCCATAACTAAAGGGCCGCAGTCTCAGCCTGGCCCGGCGTCCATGCCATACTGTTTTTCGCGCCATTTTGCGCTCAGGACACCCACGATGGGTGCAGCTAACGCCAGCCTCCGCGCCATCATCCGCCATCTTGGGACTCACGTTGCCGATATATTTTGCTTTATTCTGCATGCAATCTTTATATCTGCTACAATGATGTGGTATATGACCACAA
Organism: Phyllobates terribilis; assembly: GCF_046119375.1. NCBI lineage: Eukaryota > Metazoa > Chordata > Amphibia > Anura > Dendrobatidae > Phyllobates > Phyllobates terribilis. Next base: position 294,062,099 of record NW_027362769.1, read on the forward strand.
AGGTTCTTTGCTGTGCGACTTTTTTTGAATACATTGTTGAATACGCATTGACAAAATAAATCACATTCATGCTTCACCTTTGTGTGTGATCGTATATTTGAACCATTGGGTAGCACGGACTCTGAACCACCGTATTCCTCATTTACTGCAACATATCTTCTTGGTGGTCTGGCAGCAGCCTTTACATGCTTCTATAGGAGTTGTGGCTGTCACAACCCCATCAGGTGAGCACACCTATAACATTTTATATCACTTGGTTATCAGATAAGACCCTATTTGTGTTTTTTATCTTTCTAGTCTTTCCAGTTTGATTTATAACCTATTGTAGAGAGAGAGACACAGAAAGAGAGGATTTGACCGACCATAACAGCTTAGACTCTACAGGTGAGATAGAGAGAGAGCTAGAGAGTGAGAGAGGACCCTGCTAACCATAAGATTGTACACACTACAATATAAAGAAAGAGAGAGAGGATGGACCTTGCTGACTTTATGGTTACTTTCTGCACGTGACCGAGAAAGAGAACTTCACTGAGCTTACAACAGAAGAGAGAGAGAGAACCCTGATGACCATGAGAACTTACACAATACAGAAGAGAGATTTACCCAGGGAGTCTGGAGATGGTAAATGAATCTGCGATACAATCTGTTCTCCACTGGGAACCTCTGATCTCTGATGTCCCAGGTATTGACCACCACTGTACAAGGTAAGATAATCTGCTAGATGTCAGAGTAGCAAGACATTGTGGGCTAGTCTGCATGGCAACGTAAAATTACATTAGCCTGCTCTCTGATGCTCCAGCAGTGTGTGAAATGGTGACAGGCAATTTTTTTTTCTAACCGTGAATTGAATCTCAATATGTTTTTATTTCAATTAACTCATGAATTTCCGAAAATTAAACTGGAACTCGATCCTCTGTGGCTCGATCCACTCATTTTTGAATATGAGTAGTAAAAGTTTAAAAGTATAGTTTTAAAACATTTTTAAATATTAAAAAAAAATCTAATTTTTTGACCACTTTCCTACTGCAAAAAAAAAATAGTCATAAAATAGTCATATTGGATACTGCTGCATCCATAAAATTTTATTTCCCCTGCGGTGTTACCTTAGATAAAAAAATATTTATCACCTTAACTCCCAAGAATGAATAGCATTATGGAAAGGCCTAAGGAGTAAAAAACAATCATAAAGTTCTTTTTACATAAAATGTTATAGATGAAAACTACAACTTACCACAAAATAAAAGTTTATAGATAGGAAAATAAAAAAAGTGGACACTGTAAATATGAATCCTGAACACCAATAGTGGAACTGCATTTTTCTCACTGTTTCGGCCTGCAAACAATTTATTATTATTAGCAATATTATATAAAAGAAGTGAATTGTGCATTTTTAAAGTACAACTCATTCTACAAAAAATAAGCCTTAAACTAAAAAAAAGAAAAAGGTAATGAAAAATAAGTTGGCAAAAATTACATTTGTCCAAAACAGGAAAAAGTTAAAAAAAATATTTCAGGAAGATGTTTATTATCAAAGTTTCTTCTTTTCGCTTTTATACCTGCTGGAATTGTATAATTAAAAGGGTTGTCCAGGCCTAAATGAAAAATCTGCAGTCACTCTATGTGACCAAATATTTTTGAATTGTTTGCTTGCTGTCAAGTTCTGACTGTAAATCACATGCGTGCAGTCACATGGCGGTCCACTCAAATGGGGAAAATATGGGAATTGTGACAGAGTGTGAATGAGCGTACACCACGTCAAAATTAATCAGAGTGGCTGCAGATTTTTTTTTCAGCCTGGACAACCCCATTAAATTGACAATTTTGCTATACTATTTCCTTTGTCAATATTTTGTGGCTTTGATGGTCAGCACTGATCCATTAATTATTCATTAACCTTTAGGGGAAAAAGTGAGAAACAGAGCAGGGTATTGGCCTCAGTAAAGATGTCTGAATTTTTAAATTCATGAGAAATGAAGGTATTTATTTAAACCGACATGCCAGGAGGATGCTTGTTCTTTTTAAGCTAATCCCTCTATGGCCTTGTGATATGCCATTTAAAACCCCATATTGCAGATAGTTCAATAGAATCTCAGTGGAAGTTTGTTTGATATTTGAGAATATTCGTAATAAGTTTCTATAGATGTTAATGACTATTCACTTCATTCCAGTTTTTTTAACAAGTAAGGACTTAATATAAAAAAATGTTTTAGTAAAGAGTTCATAAAATGAGAGATGTTAAAAAGTGATTCGTATTGTTAAATGTGATGTGTGTTTCTAAGCAACAAGCATTTTTATTTGATATATACGGTAATTAAGAAAAGTAAAAAAACAAAGTTGTAATGGCATGTGAGTTTGGTAAGCTGTATATATCCTTTAGCTGTCAATCAGCACAGTGGGGAGCACAAACAGAAGAGGTCCCTGTACAAGAACAGTTTAAGGTCCGTTTGTAGTCCAATAGCTCATCATAATGCACAATTCCACTTGCTTTGGAGATAGAAGTGGCCCCCTACCTCCTGGGCCCCTGTGCTGCTGCACATTTTGTACCAATGGTTTGTCTTCCCCTGAATCAGTAGAAAAATAAAAAGGAAGAAAATATGATAGGTGGATCCTACCTCCAAGACTTCCATCTATATTGAGAACGCAACCTCTTCTTGTGCCACTGTGCATGAAAATGTGGCTGTATAGGCACAGTTACTCCCATTCACTCCTATGGGAGTTATTGCAATATTAAGTAATCCACTGCTTGTTATGGTAATTGGTTATTGCTAGTGATGAGCGAGCACTAAAATGCTCGGGAGCTCATGCTCGAGTCCAGCAAATTGTAATGCTCGAGTGCTCGGTATGAGCAACGAGCCCAATATAAGTCTATTGAAAACTAGAGCATTTTTCCGGCGCCCCTTCACCCCCCCCTCCGGCGGTCTGCAGAGGGCCTAAAAATTGCCCAAGTTGATAAATTGATGGGAACAGTGCTCAAATGACATGATAACAGCATGGGGAAGACCACTGGAAGCATCTTGGACTCCCAGGTTACTTCTGTCAACAATGTTGCTAGAGTATTACGCCACTTTTATGGACTCACAATAAAACATACAAAAACAAAACCAAAATGGATTTTCGTGTGAAAAATGTTAAGGAACATCCTTTCCAGGGTAATGACTTGTATATAAGGCAAAATAAATAACCAAAAACAAAAATGCTCCTCCACACGTTGGGATATGTTCACACATAGCGTTTTTGATGCATTTTTGCACTTTTGCATTGCTTTTAACGGAGAAAAAAACATTCACCGGGAAATGTAATTTTAACATTTTACTACCTTATCTGGCCATGTGGTGTGTGAGACATGATCAGACACATTCTGTTTCATTTATGAAGGAGGGACTCTGAAATTCACAAAGCCTATTTTTATAGAGCCATCAGGCGGCCCTTACTATTCTTAAAGGGCCAGCAGTCGGCCCTCACTATTGTTAGAGAGCCATCAGCCAGCTATGCTTTGTTATTCCCATTATTAACGAGTGGGTCTCCTATACTGTTATTGCGCATGCAGTGACTGCAAGGGCTGACAAAAATTTGGACGCACTCCAATACCCCTTTGAAGAGACATAGAGGAAGTCCTCAGTAAAAAAAATGCTTAACATTATAAAGGAGTGGGTTTCCTATAGTGGTAATGCCCATGCAGTGACTGCATGGGCTACCTAAATTTGGGACATACCGCAACACCAATTTAAAGACACATAGAGGTGGGCCTCAATAACGACATGTTCCCATTAGAAAGGAGCGATTCTGCTATACAGTTATTGCATATGCAGTGAGTCCAACGGCTGACTAAATTTGGGAAAAACCCCAATACAAATTCAAAGATACATAGAGGTGGACCTCAGTAACAATATGTTCCCATTAGAAAGGAGCAGTTCTTCTATAAAGTTATAGGGTATGTAATGAGTCCAATGGCTGCCTAAATTTGGGGAAAAAAACTAAAACCAATTTAAAGACACATAGAGGTGGGCCTCAGTAACGACATGTTCCCATTACAAAGGAGTGCTTCTTCTATACGGTTATAGGGTATGCAGTGAATCCAATGGCTTCCTAAATTTGTGAAAATCCCCAATACCAATTAAAAGACACACATATATATATACAGTACAGACCAAAAGTTTGGACACACCTTCTCATTTAAAGATTTTTCAGTACTTTCATGACTTTGAAAATTGTACATTCACACTGAAGGCATCAAAACTATGAATTAACTCATGTGGAAATATATACTTAACAAAAAAGTGTGAAACAACTGAAAATATGTCTTATATTCTAGGTTCTTCAAAGTAGCCACCTTTTGCTTTGATGACTGCTTTGCACACTCTGGGCATTCTCTTGATGAGCTTCAAGAGGTAGTCACCGGAAATGGTTTTCACTTCACAAGGGTGCCCTGTCAGGTTTAATAAGTGGGATTTATTGCCTTATAAATGGGGTTGGGACCATCAGATGTGTTGTGCAGAAGTCAGGTGTATACACAGCTGATAGTCCTACTGAATAGACTGTTAGAATTTGTATTATGGCAAGAAAAAAGCAGCTAAGTAAAGAAAAATGAGTGGCCATAATTTCTTTAAGAAATGAAGGTCAGTCAGTATGAAAAATTGGGCAAACTTTGAATGTGTCCCCAAGTGCAGTTGCAAAAACCATCAAGCGCTACAAAGAAACTGGCTCACATGAGGACCGCCCCAGGAAAGGAAGACCAAGAGTCACCTCTGCTTCTGAAGATAAGTTTATCCGAGTCACCAGCCTCAGAAATCGAAGGTTAACAGCAGCTCAGATTAGAGACCAGGACAATGCCACAAAGAGTTCTAGTAGCAGACACATCTCTACAACAACTGTTAAGAGGAGACTTTGTGCAGCAGGCCTTCATGGTAAAATAGCTGCTAGGAAACCACTGCTAAGGACAGGCAACAAGCAGAACTGACTTGTTTGGGCTAAAGAACACAAGGAATGGATATTAGACCAGTTGAAATCTGTGCTTTGGTCTGATAAGTCCAAACTTGAGCTCCTTGGTTCCAACCACCGTGTCTTTGTGCGACCTGAAAAGGTATGGACTCTATGTCCTAGGTTCTAGGTCACTCTATGGACTCTATAGGTATGGATGGACTCTACATGCCTGGTTCCCACCGTGAAGCATGGAGGAGGAGGTGTGATGGTGTGGGGGTGCTTTGCTGGTGACACTGTTGGGGATTTATTCAAAATTGAAGGCATACTGAACCAGCATGGCTACCACAGCATCTTGCAGTGGCATGCTATTCCATCCGGTTTGCATTTAGTAGGACCATCATTTATTTTTCAACAGGACAATGACCCCAAACACACCTCAGGCTGTGTAAGGGCTATTTGACCAAGAAGGAGAGTGATGGGGTGCTACGCCAGATGACCAGGCCTCCACAGTCACCAGACCTGAACCCAATCGAGATGGTTTGGGGTGAGCTGGACTGCAGGGTGTAGACAAAAGGGCCAACAATTGCTAAGCATCTCTGGGTACTCCTTCAAGATTGTTGGAAGACTATTTCCGGTGACTACCTCTTGAAGCTCATCAAGAGAATGCCAAGAGTGTTCAAAGCAGTCATTAAAGCAAAAGGTAGCTACTTTGAAGAACCTAGAATATAAGACATATTTTCAGTTATTTCACACTTTTTTGCTAAGTATATAATTCCACATGTGTTAATTCATAGTTTTGATACCTTCAGTGTGAATGTACAATTTTCATTGTCATGAAAATACTGAAAAATCTTTAAATGAGAAGGTGTGTCCAAACTTTTGGTCTGTACTATGTACTGTATATATATATATATATATATATATATATATATATTTATATATATATATATATATATATATATATATATTTATATACGTGCAGTGAGGAAAATAAGTATTTGATACACAGCCGATTTTGTAAGTTTTCCCACCTACAAAGAATGGAGAGGTCTGTCATTTTTATCGTAGGTACACTTCAATTGTGGGAGACATAATTTTGAAAAAAAAGAAAATCACATTGTATAATTTTTACATAATTAATTTGCATTTTATTGAATGAAATAAGTATTTGATACATTAGAAAAACAACTTAATATTTGATACAAAACCTCTGTTTGCAATTACAGAGGTCAGACACTTCATGTAGTTCTTGACCAAGTTTGCACACACTGCAGCAGGGATTTAGGCCCAATCCTCCATACAGATCTTCTGCAGATCTTGTAGGTTTTGGGGCTGTAGCTGGGCAACATTGAGTTTCAGCTCTCTCCAAAGATTTTATATTGAGTTCAGGTCTGGAAACTGGCTAGGCCACTCCAGGAAATTGAAATTCTTTTTATGGAGCCACTCCTTAGTTGCCCTGGCTGTGTGTTTCAGTTCATTGTCATGCTGGAAGACCCAGCCACAACCCTTCTTCAATGCACTGAGGGAAGGAGGTTGATGGCCAAAATCTCACATTACATGACCTTATCCTTCCTCCCTTCAATACTGTGCAGACGTTCTATCCCCTTTGCAGAAAAACACCCCAAATGTATGATGTTTCTCCCACCATGCTTCACGGTTAGGATTGTGTTCTTGGGGTTGTACTCATCCTTCTTCTTCCTCCAAATATGGCAAGTGGAGTAGATACCAAAAAGTTATATTTTGCTCAAATCTATTTTGCTTAAATTTTGCTCAATGACCTTCTCCCATGCCTCCTTTTGATCATTCAGATGTTTATTGGCAAACTTCAAATGGGCCTGACATGTGCTGGTATGAGAAGAGCAGGGGGACTTTACGTGCCCTGCAGGATTTTAATCCATGACGGTGTAGTGTGTTATTAATGGTAATGTTTGAGACTGTGGTCCCAGCTCTCTTCAGATCATTGACCAGGCACTCCTGTGTAGTTCTGGGCTAATTCCAGACCTTTCTCAGAATCATCTTTACTAGTGTTGAGCGAGCACCCCCGGCAGTCTGTAGAAAGCCTAAAAAGTGCCCAAAACGATAGTGACAGTGCTCAAATGACATGGGGACAGCATGTGTATCACCCCAGGAAGCATTTCTGACCCCCAGGTCACTGCTGTCGACAACGCGGTCAGAGGCATTAAGCCACTTTTACGGGCTCACAATAAAACGTTCAAAAGCGAAACTGAAATGTTAAGGAACTTCCTTTCCAGGGTAAAGACTTCTGTTTAAGGTAAAATAAATAACCAAAAACAAAAATACTCCTCCACACCTTGAGCTATGTTCACAAGTAGCATTTTTTATGCGCTTTTGCACTTTTGTATTGCTTTCAAGAGTGACAAATGCATTCACCGGGAAGTGTCATTTTAACATTTTACAACCTTATCTGGCCATGTGCTGTGTGACACATGCATACAGTGCGGAAAATACATGGGAACAGCATGGTGAAGACACCTGGAAGCATCTCTGACACCCAGGTGACTGCATAAAAGTGTGCCCATCAGAAGTGATCCTTGCCGCATCAGAATATGCAGACTTGCAACTATCCCCGTGCAAGTCCTTTCCAAGGGCAGTGTTCAATTGTACCTCCCCCATTCCTTGCAATGCAAGCGCAAGTATGCAGCCTGCCACCCACCCAACCCCAGGCGGCAATACGATTCTGCTTGCTTGCTTGCACTTGAAATTGGGCCTTTTAGGCATGTGGAGGCGGAATCTTGCCACCACGTCATGGCTGCGTCGGCGGCCTGGTATCCATACTCAGTCCCCAGCCGCCTGTCGGCCGGGTGTCCACGCTTTGTCCCCAGCCGCCAGGGGGCGGCCGGGTGTCCATACTCGGTCCCCAGCCGCCCCATGGCCGGGTGCCCACACATGGTCCCCAGCCGCCTGGGGGCGGCCGGGTGTCCATAAACGGTCCCCAGCCGCCCCTATTTGAAGGACAGCCTAACCACAAACACGTGGACAAGTGAATGTGGCCAGGGATGGTTAATCTGACTGACGTCATCACACTAGGTTATTATTGTGGAAGCTGGGACACAGTTGGACACTGGGATGCAACACGTCCTCCAGACATAGAGGACTGCGGGTCCTGGGTCTATCAGGCTTCAACACAAAGTACAGAAGGTAGACCGCAGCAGTGGTCAGCCTCCTACACAATGAGTAAATTATTCATGATCATGAGGCCATCCATCTCCTTAGCTTTCTGTTCCCTGGAATGCAAGTGCATGTAAGAAGTAGCGGCTAGGCCTGAGGTGGTCAGCATTTTGGTGCAAATCCTACCTCCTCCGAGGATTGCTGGATGTTTTCCTGCTACTATCCCAGTTCTATGACTCCCGTTAAAACAAAGCTTCAGGTGATGAAGGATGGATGAGGTGGTGACAAAGGAGAAAGAGCAGGAGATACAGGGACCATTCACATCAATATCAGGCCTGTCAACCACACATGTCTTGTAGGATATGTTTCTGTACAAAAAGCAGCGGTTCGGCTACACAGTTATAGGGCATACAGTGAGTGCAATGCCTACCAAAAATTTTGAGGCACTCCAATGCCCCTTGGAAGTGACATGGAGGTCAGAGGGCCATAACTAAACACATTTTTTCCATTCATAGCAACTGGGTCTCCTGTACACTGTTGGCCTAAGCAGTGAATGGAAGGCTTTGCAAAAATTATGAGGAACATCAATGCCCCTTGAAACAGATGTGGATTACAGCGTACTAAAAGCCTTCTACCCATTATTGGATAGTGGGTCTCCCGCAGTGTTCGCCTATGCATTGAAAAGCAAAAGCTGACTAAAATTAGGAAGAAATGCAACGCCAGTTGGAAGAGTTGTGGAGGTTAGAGGTAATTAAAAGAAACATTTCAATGCCCCTTGAAAGAGCTGTGGAGTTCAGAGTGGTATAACAAGACGGTTTTAGTGCCACTTGGAAGAGTGGTGGAGGTCGCAGTGGAATAAAAAGACAATATCAATGCCTCTTGGAAGAATGGTGGAGGTCACAGTAGCTTAACAAGACAGTTTTAATGCCCCTTGGAAGAGATGTGGAGGTCACAGTAGCTTAACAAGACAGTTTTATGCCCTTGGAAGAGTGGTGGAGGTCGCAGTGGAATAAAAAGACAATATCAATGCCCCTTGGAAGAGTGGTGGAGGTCACAGTAGCTTAAAAAGACAGTTTAAATGCCCCTTGGAAGAGCTGTGGAGTTCAGAGTGGTTTAACAAGAAGGTTTTAATGCCCCTTGGAAGAGTGGTGGCGGTCACAGTAGCTTAACAAGACTGTTTTAATGCCCCTTGGAAGAGACGTGGAGGTCACAGTAGCTTAACAAGACGGTTTTAATGCCCGTTGGAAGAGACGTGGAGGTCACAGTAGCTTAACAAGATGGTTTTAATGCCCCTTGGAAGAGTGGTGGAGGTCGCAGTGGAATAAAAAGACAATATCAATGCCCTTTTGAAGAGTGGAGGAGGTCACAGTAGCTTAACAAACCGGTTTTAATGCCCCGTGGAAGAGCAGTGAAGTTCAGAGTGGTTTAACAAGACGGTTTTAATGCCCCTTGGAAGAGTGGTGGCAGTCACAGTAGCTTAACAAGACGGTTTTAATAACTCTTGGAAGAGAAGTGGAGGTCACAGTAGCTTAACAAGATGGTTTTAATGCCTCTAGGTAATGACGTGGAGGTCACAGTAGCTTAAAAAGACAGATTAATGCTCCTTGGAAGAGTGTTGGAGGTCGCAGTGTAATAAAAAAACAATATCAATGCCCTTTGGAAGAGTGGTGGAGGTCACAGTAGCTTAACAAGCCGGTGTTAATGCCCCTTGGAAGAACTGTGGAGTTCAGAGTGGTTTAACAAGATGGTTTTAATGCCCCTTGGAAGAGTGGTGGAGGTTGCAGTGGAATAAAAAGACAATATCAATGCCCCTTGGTAGAGAGGTGGAGGTCACAGAAGCTTAACAAGACGGTTTTAATGCCCCTTGGAAAAGACGTGGAGGTCACAGTAGCTTAACAAGACAGTTTTAATGCCCCTTGGAAGAGCTGTGGAGTACAGAGTGGTTTAACAAGATGGTTTTAATGCCCCTTGGAAGAGTGTTGGATGTCGCAGTGGAATAAAAGGACATTATCAATGCCCCTTGGAAGAGTGGTTGAGGTCAGAGTAGCTTAACAAGATGGTTTTTATGCCCCTACTCAAAGACGTGGATGTCACAGTAGCTTAACTAGAGAGTTTTAATGCCCCTTGGAAGAGTGGTAAAGGTCGCAGTGGAATAAAAAGACAATATCAATGCCCTTTTGAAGAGTGGTGGAGGTCACAGTAGCTTAACAATCCGGTTTTAATGCCCCTTGGAAGAGCTGTGGAGTTCAGAGTGGTTTAACAAGACGGATTTAATGCCCCTTGGAAGAGTGGTGGCGGTCACAGTTGCTTAGCAAAATGGTTTTAACGCCCCTTGGAATAGACGTGGAGGTCACAGTAGCTTAAGAAGAATATTTTAATGCCCCTTGGAAAAGACGTGGAGGTCACAGTAGCTTTGCAAGATAGTTTTAATGCCCCTTGGAAGAGCTGTGGAGTTCAGAGTGGTATAACAAGACAATTTTAATACCACTTGGAAGAGCTGTGGAGTTCAGAGTGGTTTATCGAGACGGTTTTCATGCCCCTTTTAAGAGCTGTGGAGTTCAGAGTGGTTTAACAAGAAGGTCTTAATGCCCCTTGGAAGAGTGGTGGCGGTCACAGTAGCTAAACAAGACAGTTTTAATGCCCCTTGGAAGAGATGTGGAGGTCACAGTAGCTTAACAAGACCTTTTTAATGCCCCTTGGAAAAGACGTGGAGGTCACAGTAGCTTAACAAGACAGTTTTAATGCCCCTTGGAAGAGTGGTGGAGGTCGCAGTGGAATAAAAAGACAATATCAATGCCCCTTTGAAGACTGGTGGAGGTCACAGTAGCTTAACATGCCGGTTTTAATGCACCTTGGAAGAGCTGTGGAGTTCAGAGTGGTTTAACAAGACGGATTTAATGCCCCTTGGAAGAGTGGTGGCGGTCACAGTAGCTTAGCAAGACGGTTTTAATGCCTCTTGGATGAGACGTGGAGGTCACAGTAGCTTAAGAAGAAGGTTTTAATGCCCCTAGGAAAAGAGGTGGAGGTCACAGTAGCTTAACAAGACAGTTTTAATGCCCCTTGGAAGAGTGGTGGAGGTCGCAGTGGAATAAAAAGACAATATCAATGCCCCTTTGAAGACTGGTGGAGGTCACAGTAGCTTAACATGCCGGTTTTAATGTCCCTTGGAAGAGCTGAGGAGTTCAGAGTGGTTTAACAAGACGGTTTTAATGACCCTTGGAAGAGTGGTGGCGGTCACAGTAGCTTAACAAGACGGTTTTAATGCCCCTTGGAAGAGACGTGGAGGTAACCGTAGCTTAACAAGATGGTTTTAATGCCCCTAGGAAAAGACGTGGAGGTTACAGTAGCTTAACAAGACAGTTTTAATGCCCCCTGGCAGAGTGGTGGAGGTCGCAGTGGAATAAAAAGACAATATCAATGCCCTTTGGAAGAGTGGTGGAGGTCACAGTAGTTTATCATGCCGGTTTTAATGCCCCTTGGAAGAGCTGTGGAGTTCAGAGTGGTTTAACAAGATGGTTTTAATGCCCCTTGGTAGAGAGGTGGAGGTCACAGTAGCTTAACAAGAAGGTTTTAATGCCCCTTGGAAGAGATTTGGAGTTCACAGTAGCTCAACAGGACAGTTTTAATGCCCCTTGGAAGAATGGTGGAGGTAGCAGTGGAATAAAAAGACAATATCAATGCCCTTTGGAAGAGTGGTGGACGTCACAGTGGCTTAACAAGACGGGTTTAATACCCCTTGGAAGTGCGGTGGAGTTCAGAGTGGTTTAACAAGACGGTTTTAGTGCGCCTTGGAAGAGCTGTGGAGTTCAGAGTGGTTTAACAAGACGGGCTTAATGCCCCTTGGAAGAGTGGTGGTGGTCACAGTAGATAAACAAGACGGTTTTAATGCCTCTTGGAAGAGACGTGGAGGTCACAGTAGCTTAACAAGACAGTTTTAATGCCCCTTGAAAGAGTGGTGGAGGTCGCAGTGGAATAAAAAGACAATATCAATGCCCTTTGGAAGAGTTGTGGAGGTCACAGTAGTTTATCATGCCAGTTTTAATGCCCCTTGGAAGAGCTGTGGAGTTCAGAGTGGTTTAACAATACGGTTTTAATGCCCCTTTGTAGAGAGGTGGAGGTCACAGTAGCTTAACAAGACAGTTTTAATGTCCCTTGGATGAGTGGTGGAGGTCGCAGAGGAAAAAAAAAAAATGTCAATGCCCCTTGGAAGACTGGTGGAGGTCACAGTAGCTTAACAAGATGGGTTTAATGCCCCTTGGAAGAGCTGTGGAGTTCAGAGTGGTTTAACAAGATGGTTTTAATGCCCCTTGGAAGAGCTGTGGAGTTCAGAATGGTTTAACAAGATGGTTTTAATGACCCTTGGAAGAATAGTGGAGGTCGCAGTGGAATGAAAAGACAATGTTAATACCCTTGGAAGAGTGTTGGATGTCACTTTAGCTTAACAAGATGGTTTTAATGCACCTCTGAAGAGCTGTGGTGTTTTGAGTGGCTTAACGAGACGGTTTTAATGCCCCTTGGAAGAGTGGTGGAGGTCACAGTAGCTTAATAAGACGGTTTTAATGCCCCTTGGAACAGTGGTGGAGTTCAAAGTGGTTTAACAAGACGGTTTTAATGCCCCTTGGAAGAGCTGTGGAGTTCAGAGTGGTTTAACAAGATGGTTTTCATGCCCCTTTTAATAGCTGCGGAGTTCAGAGTGTTTTATCAAGAAGGTCTTAATGCCCCTTGGAAGAGTAGTGGCGATCACAGTAACTAAACAAGACGGTTTAATTGCCCCTTGGAAGAGACGTGAAGATCACAGTAGCTTAAAAAGACGGTTTTAATGCCCCTTGGAAAAGGCGTGGAGGTCATAGTAGCTTAACAAGTCCGTTTTAATGCCCCTTGGAAGACTGGTTGAGGTCACAGTAGCTTAACAAGACAGTTTTAATGCACCTTGGAAGAGCTGTGGAGTTCAGAGTGGTTTAACAATACGGTTTTAATGCCCCTTGGAAGAGTAGTGGAGGTCGCAGTGAAATAAAAAGACAATATCAATACCCTTGGAAGAGAGGTGGAGGTCACTTTAGCTTAACAAGATGCTTTTAATGCACCTTGAAAGAGCTGTGGAGTTCAGAGTGTTTTAACGAGACGGTTTTAATGCCCCTTGGAAGAGTGGTGGAGGTCACAGTAGCTTAACTTTTTCAGTTTTAATGCCCCTTGGAAGAGTGGTGGAGGTTGCAGTGTAATAAAAAGACAATATCAATGCCCCTTGGAAGACTGGTGGAGGTCACAGTAGCTTAACAAGACAGTTTTAATGCCCTTGGAAGAGCTGTGGAGTACAGAGTGGTTTAACAAGATGGTTTTAATGCCCCTTGGAAGAGTGTTGGATGTCGCAGTGGAATAAAAGGACATTATCAATGCCCCTTGGAAGAGTGGTTGAGGTCAGAGTAGCTTAACAAGATGGTTTTTATGCCCCTACTCAAAGACGTGGATGTCACAGTAGCTTAACTAGAGAGTTTTAATGCCCCTTGGAAGAGTGGTAAAGGTCGCAGTGGAATAAAAAGACAATATCAATGCCCTTTTGAAGAGTGGTGGAGGTCACAGTAGCTTAACAATCCGGTTTTAATGCCCCTTGGAAGAGCTGTGGAGTTCAGAGTGGTTTAACAAGACGGATTTAATGCCCCTTGGAAGAGTGGTGGCGGTCACAGTTGCTTAGCAAAATGGTTTTAACGCCCCTTGGAATAGACGTGGAGGTCACAGTAGCTTAAGAAGAATATTTTAATGCCCCTTGGAAAAGACGTGGAGGTCACAGTAGCTTTGCAAGATAGTTTTAATGCCCCTTGAAAGAGCTGTGGAGTTCAGAGTGGTATAACAAGACAATTTTAATACCACTTGGAAGAGCTGTGGAGTTCAGAGTGGTTTATCGAGACGGTTTTCATGCCCCTTTTAAGAGCTGTGGAGTTCAGAGTGGTTTAACAAGAAGGTCTTAATGCCCCTTGGAAGAGTGGTGGCGGTCACAGTAGCTAAACAAGACGGTTTTAATGCCCCTTGGAAGAGATGTGGAGGTCACAGTAGCTTAACAAGACCTTTTTAATGCCCCTTGGAAAAGACGTGGAGGTCACAGTAGCTTAACAAGACAGTTTTAATGCCCCTTGGAAGAGTGGTGGAGGTCGCAGTGGAATAAAAAGACAATATCAATGCCCCTTTGAAGACTGGTGGAGGTCACAGTAGCTTAACATGCCGGTTTTAATGCACCTTGGAAGAGCTGTGGAGTTCAGAGTGGTTTAACAAGACGGATTTAATGCCCCTTGGAAGAGTGGTGGCGGTCACAGTAGCTTAGCAAGACGGTTTTAATGCCTCTTGGATGAGACGTGGAGGTCACAGTAGCTTAAGAAGAAGGTTTTAATGCCCCTAGGAAAAGAGGTGGAGGTCACAGTAGCTTAACAAGACAGTTTTAATGCCCCTTGGAAGAGTGGTGGAGGTCGCAGTGGAATAAAAAGACAATATCAATGCCCCTTTGAAGACTGGTGGAGGTCACAGTAGCTTAACATGCCGGTTTTAATGTCCCTTGGAAGAGCTGTGGAGTTCAGAGTGGTTTAACAAGACGGTTTTAATGACCCTTGGAAGAGTGGTGGCGGTCACAGTAGCTTAACAAGACGGTTTTAATGCCCCTTGGAAGAGACGTGGAGGTAACCGTAGCTTAACAAGATGGTTTTAATGCCCCTAGGAAAAGACGTGGAGGTCACAGTAGCTTAACAAGACAGTTTTAATGCCCCCTGGCAGAGTGGTGGAGGTCGCAGTGGAATAAAAAGACAATATCAATGCCCTTTGGAAGAGTGGTGGAGGTCACAGTAGTTTATCATGCCGGTTTTAATGCCCCTTGGAAGAGCTGTGGAGTTCAGAGTGGTTTAACAAGATGGTTTTAATGCCCCTTGGTAGAGAGGTGGAGGTCACAGTAGCTTAACAAGAAGGTTTTAATGCCCCTTGGAAGAGATTTGGAGTTCACAGTAGCTCAACAGGACAGTTTTAATGCCCCTTGGAAGAATGGTGGAGGTAGCAGTGGAATAAAAAGACAATATCAATGCCCTTTGTAAGAGTGGTGGACGTCACAGTGGCTTAACAAGACGGGTTTAATACCCCTTGGAAGTGCGGTGGAGTTCAGAGTGGTTTAACAAGACGGTTTTAGTGTGCCTTGGAAGAGCTGTGGAGTTCAGAGTGGTTTAACAAGACGGGTTTAATGCCCCTTGGAAGAGTGGTGGTGGTCACAGTAGATAAACAAGACGGTTTTAATGCCTCTTGGAAGAGACGTGGAGGTCACAGTAGCTTAACAAGACAGTTTTAATGACCCTTGGAAGAGTGGTGGAGGTCGCAGTGGAATAAAAAGACAATATCAAAGCCCTTTGGAAGAGTTGTGGAGGTCACAGTAGTTTATCATGCCAGTTTTAATGCCCCTTGGAAGAGCTGTGGAGTTCAGAGTGGTTTAACAATACGGTTTTAATGCCACTTTGTAGAGAGGTGGAGGTCACAGCAGCTTAACAAGACGGTTTTAATGCCCCTTGGAAGAGCTATGGAGTTCAGAGTGGTTTAAAAAGACAGGTTTAATGCCCCTTGAAAGGGTGGTGGCGGTCACAGTAGCCTAACAAGACTGTTTAATGCCTCTTGTAAGAGACATGGAGGTGACAGCAGCTTAACAAGACGGTTTTATTGCCCCTTGGCAAAGACGTGGAGATCACAGTAGCTTAACAAGACAGTTTTAATGACCCTTGGAAGAGTGGTGGAGGTCGCAGTGGAATAAAAAGACAATATCAATGCCCTTTTGGAGAGTGGTAGAGGTCACAGTAGCTTAACAAGCCGGTTTTAATGCCCCTTGGAAGAGTGGTGGCGGTCACAGTAGCTCAACAAGACGGTTTTAATGCCTCTAGGTAAAGACGTGGAGGTCACAGTAGCTTAACAAGACAGTTTAATGCCCCTTGGAAGAGTGTTGTAGGTCGCAGCGTAATAAAAAAACAAAATCAATGCTTAACAAGATGGTTTTAATGCCCCTTGGAAGAGACATGGAGGTCACAGTAGCTTAACAAGATGGTTTTAATGCCCCTAGGAAAAGACGTGGAGGTCACAGTAGATAAACAAGACGGTTTTAATGTCTCTTGGAAGAGACGTGGAGGTCACAGTAGCTTAACAAGACAGTTTTAATGCCCCTTGTAAGAGTGGTGGAGGTCGCAGTGGAATAAAAAGACAATATCAATACCTCTTGGAAGAGTGGCGGAATTCACAGTAGTTTATCCAGCCGGTTTTAATGCCCCTTGGAAGAGCTCTGGAGTTCATAGTGGTTTAACAAGACGGTTTTAATGCCCCTTGGTAGAGAGGTGGCGGTCACAGTAGCTTAACAAGACGGTTTTAATGCCCCTTGGTCAGATACGTGGAGGTCACAGTAGCCTAACAAGGCAGTTTTAATGCCCCTTGGAAGAGTGGTGGAGGTCGCAGTGGAATAAAAAGACAATATCAATGCCCTTTGGAAAAGTGGTGGAGGTCAAACTAGCTTAACAAGACGGATTTAATGCCCCTTGGAAGAGCTGTGGAGTTCAGAGTGGTTTAATAAGACGGGTTTAACGCCCCTTGAAAGAGTGGTGGCGGTCACAGTAGCTTAACAAGACTGTTTTAATGCCTCTTGGAAGAGACGTGGAGGTCACAGTAGCTTAACAAGATGGTTTTAATGCCCCTAGGCAAAGACGTGAGGGTCACAGTAGATTAACAAGACATTTTTAATGCCCCGCGGAAGAGTGGTGGAGGTCGCAGTGGAATAGAAAGACAATATCAATGCCCTTTTGAAGAGTGGTGGAGGTCACAGTAGCTTAACAAGCCTGTTTTAATGCCCCTTGGAAGAGCTGTGGAGTTCAGAGTGGTTTAACAAGACTGTTTTAATGCCCCTTGGAAGAGGGGTGGCGGTCACAGTAGCTTAGCAAGACAGTTTTAATGCCTCTTGGAAGAGAAGTGGAGGTCACAGTAGCTAACAAGATGGTTTTCATGCCTCTAGGTAAAGACGTGGAGGTCACCGTAGCTTATCAAGACAGTTTAATGCCCCTTGGAAGAGTGTTGGAGGTCGCAGTGTAATAAAAAAACAATATCAATGCCCTTTGGAAGAGTGGTGGAGGTCACAGTAGCTTAACAAGCCGGTTTTAATGCCCCTTGGAAGAACTGTGGAGTTCAGATTGGTTTAACAAGATGGTTTTAATGCCCCTTGGAAGAGTGTTGGCGGTCACAGTATCTTAACAAGACGGTTTTAATGCCCCTTGGAAGAGACGTGGAGGTCACAGTAGCTTAACAAGACTGTTTTAATGCCCCTTGGATGAGTGGTGGAGGTCGCAGTGGAATAAAAAGACAATATCAATGCCCTTTGGAAGACTGGTGGAGGTCACAGTAGCTTATCAAGATGGTTTTAATGCCCCTTGGAAGATCTGTGGAGTTCAGAGTGGTTTAACAAGACGGTTTTAATGACCCTTGGAAGAATAGTGGAGGTCGCAGTGGAATAAAACGACAATATCAATACCCTTGGAAGAGTGGTGGAGGACACTTTAGCTTAACAAGATGGTTGTAATGCTCCTTTGAAGAGCTGTGGAGTTCTGAGTGGTTTAAAGAGACGGTTTTAATGCCCCTTG
This sequence comes from Phyllobates terribilis, assembly GCF_046119375.1. Classification (NCBI taxonomy): domain Eukaryota; kingdom Metazoa; phylum Chordata; class Amphibia; order Anura; family Dendrobatidae; genus Phyllobates; species Phyllobates terribilis. Next base: position 294,079,777 of record NW_027362769.1, read on the forward strand.
GAAGAGTGGTGGAGGTCACAGTAGCTTTACATTTTCAGTTTTAATGCCCCTTGGAAGAGTGGTGAAGGTCGCAGTGTAATTGTTAGAACCTTGCTCTTAGGTTTTTTTTTCCTTTGCTGGTCACATGACCTTGTTGGTCTATTTAATCCTGCTCCGCCCTTCTGGCTTTGCTGGACTTCATTGTATATCTACTTTCTAGCTAGCCTGTGCTCTGTATCTAACTCTGTTAGTTTGCTTGGTCTACGGACCTCTATGTTCTATATATGTTGTTTGTTCGTCTGTCTGCTACTATTTCTGTTAGGAGGTGTCCATTTTCCTCCCAGTCCTTAGTACTTGTAGGGATTCCTTCCCCACATCTATAGGTCTCCGTACAGACTAGCTTAGGACTTTAGCAGGTCTGATCGCAGGATCAGGTCCCCTGTTACATCGTAGGGATTCAGCTGAGTTCTATAGTAGGGACAGATCTCCTCTCTTTCCTTAGCTCTGGTAGCAGAACATAACAGTAAGTCCAGCCCGCAAATTCTCTAAGGAAAGATTTTTCTGTTCCATCATGGTGTCGGTTCAGGATTTGGCTCATCGCCTGCAGGGACTCTCTCTGGAGGTGGCCGAGCTCCGTCAGCACGTGAGTAGCTGTCCTGGAGCACATTTCTTGGAGCCTAAGGTATGTTTGCCGGATTTATTTTTTGGTGAACACCGAGAATTTTTTTTCATTTAAAAATGCTTGCTTATTGTATTTTCGTTTGAGACCTAAGTCCTCTGGGGATGAATCCCAGCGCGTAGGGTTCATAATGTCACTTTTGCGCAAAGAGCCTCAGGAGTGGGCCTTTTCTTTGCAACCTAGTGATACATGCTTCAGATCAGTGGATAGTTTTTTTTCTGCTTTGGTACTATTATATGATGATCCTGACCGTGTCGCATCAGCTGAGACTGAGTTGAGACGTTTAAAACAGGGATCAGGTAATGTGGAAAAATATTGTACTCATTTCCGTCGTTGGTCTACTCAAACAGGGTGGAACGATTCTGCTCTGAAAAGTCTATTTCTTGCTGGGCTCAGTGAAAGGGTTAAAGACCTGCTAATTGCTTATCCTACACCTGAAGATTTGCAACAGGCTATGCAATTAGCTATACGGGTGGATAGAAGACTGCGTGCAAGGGTTAATGAGAGCAAATCCTCTGCTATGTCAGTTTCTGGTTATGAGAATGTGTGTACTAACAGTGGTGAACCGATGGAGATTGGATCGGTGGCACCTCCCCCTCAAGAAAAAGACCATCGATTTTTTGAAGGCTTGTGTTTCTATTGCGGAAAATCTGGTCATTTGATTAAAGGCTGTGAGCTTCGTATGAAGAAAGAAAAAAAAAATGGTCAGTCATGCCCGTATTGCCTGTTTAAATTCCAAGGGTGTATTTTTAGCTGCTTCCACGATTGCTCAGGAAAAATTAATGGAATTTCGGGTGTTTGTCGATTGTGGGTCTACTCTGAATGTAATTGATGGGGGATTCGTGGAAAGACTCAATTTAAAACCTGAACCTTTATCATCCCCCATTGCTGTGGTTTCTGTGGATGGTTCCCCTTTGAAGAATATTACTCTCAAGGTCTGTGAATTTCCTCTCACTATTAATGGTGTTCACCATGAGAAATTGGATTTGGTAGTGTTGAATAACTTGCCTTCTCCAGTAATATTGGGATTGCCCTGGTTAAAATTTCACAATCCTGTACTGGATTGGTCTACCAGTGAAATTAAATCCTGGAGCCATAAATGTTATGACAAGTGTTGTAACGGGCGTATTGCAGCTTTGGATAGGGGAGAATTGCCTGTTCCTATTCAGGATTTTTGGAGAGTTTTTTCTGAGAAGGAATCGCAGGTTTTGCCTCCCCATAGAGACTATGATTGTTCTATTGAATTTGTCCCTGGAGCGACTCTTCCTAAAAGTCGTTTATTTAACCTTACTATTCCTGAGAGGAAGGCTTTGGAGGAATACATACAGACAAGTTTGGCCGCCGGTCACATTAGGCCCTCTAAGTCTCCTGTGGCGGTTGGATTTTTTTTTGTAAAAAAAAAGGACGGCGGTTTACGTCCTTGTCTGGATTTTCGTGAGATTAACAAAATTACTGTACGCAATCCTTACCCACTGCCATTGATTCCTGATCTGTTTAACCAGTTAATGGGGGCCAAGTGGTTCTCTAAAATTGACCTTAAGGGGGCATACAATCTGTTGCGCATGAAGGAGGGTGACGAATGGAAGACTGCTTTTAACACTCCTGTGGGTCATTTTAAGAATCTGGTTATGCCTTTTGGTCTTACTAATGCTCCTGCATTTTTTCAGAATCTGATTAATGACATCCTTAGACCTTTGATCGGTAAAAATGTGGTTGTGTATTTGGATGACATTTTGATTTATTCGCCGGATCTGGAGTCTCATTGGCGGAGCGTGCGTGAGGTATTACAGTTATTAATGGACAATTCGCTTTTTGCTAAGCTGGAGAAATGTGAGTTCGCTGTACAGAGAATTAGTTTTTTGGGCTACATTATCTCCAGCAAAGGTTTTGAGATGGATCCGGTTAAGGTTCAGGCTGTGCAGGAATGGCCTAGGCCTATTGGTTTGAAATCGATACAGAGGTTTTTGGGTTTCGCCAATTACTATAGAAAATTCATAAAAAATCTTTCTAGTATTGTCAAACCTCTGACTGATCTCACCAGGAAAGGTGCTGATGCGGTTCAGTGGTCTTCTGAGGCCATTGAAGCTTTTGTGTATCTCAAGGAGAGGTTCACCTCTGCTCCCATCCTTATGCAGCCTGATGTTACTAGGCCGTTTTTGGTTGAGGTTGATGCTTCCTCTGTGGGGGTTGGCGCAGTATTGTCTCAGGATAACGGGGATGGATTACATTCCTGTGCCTTTTTTTCAAAAAAATTTTCGGAGACTGAACTGAATTACGATATTGGTAATCGGGAATTATTGGCTATTAAACTCGCATTTGAACACTGGCACCACTTCTTGGAAGGTGCAGAATTTCCCGTTCAGGTTCTTACGGATCATAAAAATCTGATATATCTTGATGCTGCCAAGCGCCTGAATGCCCATCAGGCTAGGTGGGCACTGTTTTTCTCGCGGTTTAATTTCTCCGTTACTTACATCCCTGGTACTAAGAATGTTAAGGCGGATGCCTTGTCTCGCAGTTTTTCTCCCATAGTCGGTGCTGAGAAAGAGGAGAACATTTTACAAGAAGGTGTTGTGATAGCTGCTTTGGACTCCGTTTTGGAAAATGAGATTCTTAAAGCACAGGAGAATGCCCCTTCTAACACTCCTCATGGGAGGTTGTTTGTGCCTGGGACCTTTAGGAGAGATTTGTTTGTTGAGTGTCATGAATCTCGGTTGGCAGGTCATCCCGGAATCTCTGAGACCAAGAGACTGGTGGGTCGCAGTTTTTGGTGGCCTGGATGGCAGAAGGAAGTCATTAAGTGGGTGCGTCAATGTACTATATGTGCTAGATCTAAGTCCTCACATACTCCTGCTGCGGGGTTGCTTTGTCTTTGGAGGTTCCCAGTGCTCCTTGGACACATTTGGCTATGGACTTTATAACTGACCTTCCCCCCTCTGAGGGTTTTACTGTCATCTGGGTGGTCGTGGACCGTTTTAGCAAGATGTGTCACTTGGTTCCTTTCGTCAAACTGCCCTGCGCTAAAACTCTCGCTAAGGCCTTTGTCAAGGAAATTGTCAGACTTCATGGCGTTCCTACTGACATTGTTTCTGATAGGGGTCCTCAGTTCGTGGCTCGTTTTTGGCGTGCCTTTTGTGATAGGTTGGGAGTTCATTTGTCGTTCTCGTCCGGATATCATCCTGAATCTAATGGCCAGACAGAAAGGAAAAACCAGGATGTTGAGCAGTTCTTGCGTTGTTTTGTGGCAGACAATCAAGAGGGGTGGTCTGAGTTTCTGCCACTTGCTGAATTTGCTCTGAACAATCATACATCTTCTTCTGCTGGTTGTTCGCCTTTTTTTTGTTGTTCTGGGAGACATCCGTCGTTTGGGTCGTTCTCCAAGTTGGGATCTGCCGTGCCTGAGGAGGAGAATTTTTCCGGTGATTTGGAGAGAGTTTGGACGGATGTGCGTGGTAATCTTCAGGAGGCCAACAGAAAATCTAAAGACTACTTTGATAGGAAACGACAGGAGGTTTTGTTCGCTGTTGGTGACATGGTTTGGTTGTCCTCTAGGAATCTGCGGTTGAGGATTCCTTCAAAGAAATTGGGTCCCAAGTTTGTAGGGCCCTTTAAGGTGCTTCAGGTTGTCAACCAATCTGCTGTTAGGTTGGAGGTTCCTACCTCCTGGAGAATTAATCCGGTATTTCATGTCTCTCTGTTGAAAAAAGCTGTTGTATCGGATTGTGACGCCTCTGCCTCTGTTCCTCCGGTGGTGGAGGACGGGGAATATGAAATTTCTCGCATCCTTAACTCTAGACGGTATAGAGGTAGTTTGCAGTATCTTGTGGCCTGGAAAGGTTTCGGTCCCGAGGATAACTCTTGGGTGAGGTCGGATGATGTTTCCGCGTCCAGACTTATCAGAGCGTTTCACAGGAGATTTCCTGATAAGCCTGGTCCTAGGGGATCCGGAGGATCCTCTTAGAAGGGGGGGTATGTTAGAACCTTGCTCTTAGGTTTTTTTTTCCTTTGCTGGTCACATGACCTTGTTGGCCTATTTAATCCTGCTCCGCCCTTCTGGCTTTGCTGGACTTCATTGTATATCTACTTTCTAGCTAGCCTGTGCTCTGTATCTAACTCTGTTAGTTTGCTTGGTCTACGGACCTCTATGTTCTATATATGTTGTTTGTTTGTCTGCTACTATTTCTGTTAGGAGGTGTCCATTTTCCTCCCAGTCCTTAGTACTTGTAGGGATTCCTTCCCCACATCTATAGGTCTCCGTACAGACTAGCTTAGGACTTTAGCAGGTCTGATCGCAGGATCAGGTTCCCTGTTACATCGTAGGGATTAAGCTGAGTTCTATCATAGGGACAGATCTCCTCTCTTTCCTTAGCTCTGGTAGCAGAACATAACAGTAATAAAAAGTCAATATCAATGCCCCTTGGAAGAGTGGTGGAGGTCACAGTAGCTTAACAAGATGGTTTTAATGCCCCTTGGAAAAGTGGTGGAGTTCAGAGTAGTTTACAAGACGGTTTTAATGCCCCTTGGAAGAGCTGTGGAGTTCAGAGTGGTTTAACAAGAAGGTCTTAATGCCCCTTGGAAGAGTGGTGGCGTTCACAGTAGCTTAACAAGACAGTTTTAATGCCCCTTGGAAGAGTGGTGGAGTTCAGAGTGGTTTAACAAGACAGTTTTAATGCCCCTTGGAAGAGCAGTGGAGGTCGCAGTGGAATAAAAAGATAATATCTATACCCTTGGAAGAGTGGTGGAGGTCACTTTAGCTTAAAACGATGGTTTTAATGCCCCTTGGAAGAGCTGTGGAGTTCAGAGTGGTTTAAGAAGACGGGTTTAATGCCCCTTGGAAGAGTGGTGGAGGTCACAGTGGAATAAAAAGACAATATCAATGCCCCTTGGAAGAGTGGTGGAGGCCACAGTAGCTTAACAAGATGGTTTTAATGCCCCTTGGAAGGGCTGTGGAGTTCAGAGTGGTTTAACAAGACGGGTTTAATGCCCCTTGGAAGAGTGGTGGAGGTCACAGTGGAATAAAAAGACAATATCAATGCCCCTTGGAAGAGTGGTGGAGGTCACAGTAGCTTAACAAGATAGTTTTAATGCCCCTAGGCAAAGATGTGGAGGTCACAGTAGCTTAACAAGACAGTTTTAATGCCCCTTGGAAGAGTGGTGAAGGTCGCTGTGGAATAAAAAGACAATATCAATGCCCATTTGAAGTGTGGTGGAGGTCACAGTAGCTTAACAAGCCGGTTTTAATGCCCATTGGAAGAGCTGTGGAGTTCAGAGTGGTTTAACAAGACGGATTTAATGCCCCTTGGAAGAGTGGTGGCGGACACAGTAGCTTAGCAAGACGGTTTAATGCCCCTTGGAAGAGACGTGGAGGTCACAGTAGCTTAGCAAGACGGTTTTAATGACCCTAGGAAAAGACATGGAGGTGACAGTAGCTTAACAAGACAGTTTTAATGCCCCTTGGAAGAGTGTTGGAGGCCGAAGTGTAACAAAAAGACAATATCAATGCCCTTTGGAAGAGTTTTGGAGGGCACAGTAGCTTAACAAGCCAGTTTTAATGCCCCTTGGAAGAGCTGTGGAGTTCAGAGTGGTCTAACAAGATGGTTTTAATGCCCCTTGGAAGAGTGGTGGCTGTCACAGTAGCTTAACAAGACGGTTTTAATGCCCCTTGGAAACGACGTGGAGGTCACAGTAGCTTAAAAAGATGGTTTTAATGCCCCTAGGAAAAGACGTGGAGGTCACAGTAGCTTAACAAGACAGTTTTAATGCACCTTGGAAGAGTGGTGGAGGTTGCAGTGGAATAAAAAGACAATATCAATGCCGTTTGAAAGTGTGTGGAGGTCACAGTAGCTTAACAAGCCGGTTTTAATGCACCTTGGAAGAGCTGTGGAGTTCAGAGTGGTTTAACAAGACAGTTTTAATGCCCCTTGGAAGAATGGTGGCAGTCAAAGTAGATAAATAAGACGCTTTTAATGCCTCTTGCAAGAGACTTGGAGGTCACAGTAGCTTAACAAGACAGTTTTAATGCCCCTTGGAAGAGTGGTGGAGGTCGCAGTGGAATAAAAAGACACTATCAATGCCCTTTGGAAGAGTTGTGGAGGTCACAGTAGTTTATCAAGCCGGTTTTAATGCCCCTTGGAAGAGCTGTGGAGTTCAGAGTGGTTTAACAAGACGGTTTTAAAGCCCCTTGGTAGAGAGGTGACGGTCACAGTAGCTTAACAAGATGGTTTTAATGCCCCTTGGAAGAGACGTGGAGGTCACAGTAGCTCAACAAGACAGTTTTAATGCCCCTTGGATGAGTGGTGGAGGTCGCAGCGGAATAAAAAGACAATATCAATGCCCCTTGGAGGAGTGGTGGAGGTCACAGGAGCTTAACAAGACGGATTTAATGCACCTTGCAAGAGCTGTGGAGTTCAGAGTGGTTTAATAAGACTGGTTTAATGCCCCTTGAAAGAGTGGTGGCAGTCACAGTAGCATAACAAGACTGTTTTAATGCCTCTTGGAAGAGACGTGGAGGTCACTGTAGCTTAACAAGATGGTTTTAATGCCCATAGGCAAAGACGTGGAGGTCACAGTAGCTTAACAAGACAGTTTTAATGCACCTTGGAAGAGTGGTGGAGGTTGCAGTGGAATAAAAAGACAATATCAATGCACTTTGAAAGTGTGTGGAGGTCACAGTAGCTGAACAAGCCGGTTTTAATGCACCTTGGAAGAGCTGTGGAGTTCAGAGTGGTTTAACAAGACAGTTTTAATGCCCCTTGGAAGAATGGTGGCAGTCAAAGTAAATAAATAAGACAGTTTTAATGCCTTTTGCAAGAGACGTGGAGGTCACAGTAGCTTAACAAGACAGTTTTAATGCCCCTTGGAAGAGTGGTGGAGGTCGCAGTGGATTAAAAAGACAATATCAATGCCCTTTGGAAGAGTTGTGGAGGTCACAGTAGTTTATCAAGCCGGTTTTAATGCCCCTTGGAAGAGCTGTGGAGTTCAGAGTGGTTTAACAAGACGGTTTTAAAGCCCCTTGGTAGAGAGGTGACGGTCACAGTAGCTTAACAAGATGGTTTTAATGCCCCTTGGAAGAGACGTGGAGGTCACAGTAGCTCAACAAGACAGTTTTAATGCCCCTTGGATGAGTGGTGGAGGTCGCAGTGGAATAAAAAGACAATATCAATGCCCTTTTGAGGAGTGGTGGAGGTCACAGGAGCTTAACAAGACGGATTTAATGCCCCTTGCAAGAGCTGTGGAGTTCAGAGTGGTTTAATAAGACTGGTTTAATGCCCCTTGAAAGAGTGGTGGCAGTCACAGTAGCATAACAAGACTGTTTTAATGCCTCTTGGAAGAGACGTGGAGGTCACTGTAGCTTAACAAGATGATTTTAATGCCCATAGGCAAAGACGTGGAGGTCACAGTAGCTTAACAAGACAGTTTTAATGCCCCTTGGAAGAGTGGTGGAGGTCGCAGTGGAATAAAAAGATAATATCAATGCCCTTTTGAAGAGTGGTGGAGGTCACAGTAGGTCAACAAGCCGGTTTTAATGCCCCTTGGAAGAGCTGTGGAGTTCAGAGTGGTTTAACAAGACGGTTTTAATGCCCCTTGGACGAGTGGTGGCTGTCACAGTAGCTTAACAAGACGTTTTTAAGGCCTATTGGAAGAGAAGTGGAGGTCACAGCAGTTTAACAAGTCGGTTTTAATGCCTCTAGGTAAAGACGTGAAGGTCACAGTAGCTTAAGAAGACGGTTTTAGTACCCCTTGGAAGAGACGTGGTGATAACAGTAGCTGAACAAGATGGTTTTAATGCCCCTTGGAAAAGACGTGGAGGTCGCAGTGTAATAAGAAGACAATATCAATGCCCCTTGGAAGAGTGGTGGAGGTCACAGTAGCTTAAAAAGATGTTTTAATGCCCCTTGGAAGAGCTGTGGAGTTCAGAGTGGTTTAACAAGATGGTTTTAATGCCCCTTGGGAGAGTGCTGGAGGTCGCAGTGGAGATAAAAGACAATATCAATTCTCCTTGGAAGAGTGGTGGAGGTCACAGTAGCTTAACAAGACGGTTTTAATGCCCATTGGAAGAGCTGTTGAGTTCAGAGTGGTTTAACAAGACGGGTTCAATGCCCCTTGGAAGAGTGGTGGAGGTCACAGTGGAATAAAAAGACAATATCAATGCCCCTTGGAAGAATGGTAGAGGTCACAGTATCTTAACAAGATGGTTTTAATGCCCCTAGGCAAAGACGTGGAGGTCACAGTAGCTTAACAAGACAGTTTTAATGCCCCTTGGAAGAGTGGTGAAGGTCGCAGTGGAATAAAATGACAATATCAATGCCCTTTTGAAGAGTGGTGGAGGTCACAGTAGATTAACAAGCCGTTTTTAATGCCCCTTGGAAGAGCTGTGGAGTTCAGAGTGGTTTAACAAGACGGATTTGATGCCCCTTGGAAGAGTGGTGGTGGTCACTGCAGCTTAGCAAAACGGTTTTAATGCCCCTTGGAAGAGACTTGGAGGTCACAGTAGCTTTAGAAGAAGGTTTTAATGCTCCTAGGAAAAGACTTGGAGGTCAGAGTAGATTAACAAGACTGGTTTAATGCCCCTTGGAAGAGTGTTGGAGGTCGCAGTGTAATAAAAAGACAATATCAATACCCTTTGGAAGAGTGGTGGAGGGCACAGTAGCTTAACAAGCCAGTCTTAATGCCCCTTGGAACAGCTGTGGAGTTCAGAGTGGTTTAGCAAGATGGTTTTAATGCCCCTTGGAAGAGTGGTGGCGGTCACAGTAGCTTAACAAGACGGTTTTAATGCCCCTTGGAAGAGACGTGAAGGTCACAGTAGCTTAACAAGACAGTTTTAATGCCCCTAGGAAAAGACGTGGAGGTCACAGTAGCTTAACAAGCCACTTTTAATGCCCCTTGGAAGAGTGGTGGAGGTCGCAGTGGAATAAAAAGACAATATCAATGCCCTTTGGAAGAGTGGTGGAGGTCACAGTAGCTTAACAAGCCGGTTTTAATGCCCCTTGGAAGAGCTGTGGAGTTCAGAGTGGTTTAACAAGACGGTTTTAATGCCCCTTGGAAGAGTGGTGGCGGTCACAGTAGATAAACAAGACGGTTTTAATGCCTCTTGGAAGAGACATGGAGGTCACTGTAGCTTAGCAAGACAGTTTTAATGCCCCTTGCAAGAGTGGTGGAGGTCGCAGTGGAATAAAAAGACAATATAAATGCCCTTTGGAAGAGTGGTGGAGGTCACAGTAGCTTAACAAGACTGATTTAATGCCCCTTGGAAGAGCTGTGGAGTTCAGAGGGGTTTAATAAGATTAATTTAATGCCCCTTGAAAGAGTGGTGGCAATCACAGTAACTTAACTAAACTGTTTTAATGCCTCTTGGAAGAGACGTGGAGTTCACAGTAGCTTAACAAGATGGTTTTACTGCCCCTAGGCAAAGACGTGGAGGTCACAATAGCTTAACAAGACAGTTTAATGCCCCTTGGAAGAGTGTTGGAGGTCGCAGTGTAATAAAAAAACAATATCAATGCCCTTTGGAATATTGGTGGAGGTCACAGTAGCTTAACAAGCCGGTTTTAATGCCCCTTGGAAGAACTGTGGAGTTCAGAGTGGTTTAACAAGATGGTTTTAATGCCCCTTGGAGGAGTGGCGGCGGTCACAGTAGCTTAACAAGACGGTTTTAATGCCCCTTGGAAGAGACGTGGAAGTCACAGTAGCTTAACAAGATGGTTTTAATGCCCCTTGGAAAAGAGGTGGAGTTCACCGTAGCTTAACAAGACAGTTTTAATGACCCTTGGATGAGTGGTGGAGGTCGCAGTGGAATAAAAAGACAATATCAATGCCTCTTGGAAGACTGTTGGAGGTCACAGTAGCTTAACAAGATGGTTTTAATGACCCTTGGAAGAGTGGTGGAGGTCGCAGTGGAACAAAAAGACAATATCAATACCCTTGGTAGAGTGATGGAGGTCACTTTAGCTTAACAAGACAGTTTTAATGCACCTTGGAAGAGCTGTGGAGTTCAGAGTGGTTTAACAAGACGGTTTTAATGCCCCTTGGAAGAGTAGTGGAGGTCGCAGTGGAATAAAAAGACAATATCTATACCCTTTGAAGAGTGGTGGAGGTCACTTTAGCTTAACAAGATGGTTTTAATGCCCCTTGGAAGAGCTGCGGAGTTCAGAGTGGTTTAACACGACGGTTTTAATGACCCTTGGAAGAATAGTGGAGGTCGCAGTGGAATAAAAAGACAATATCAATACCCTTGGAAGAGTGATGGAGGTCACTTTAGCTTAACAAGATGGTTTTAATGCCCCTCTGAAGAACTGTGGAGTTCTGAGTGGTTTAACGAGAAGGTTTTAGTGCCCCTTGGAAGAGTGGTGGGGGTCACAGTAGCTTAACATTTTCAGTTTTAATGCCCCTTGGAGGAGTGGTGGAGTTTGCAGTGTAATAAAAAGACAATTTCATTGCCCCTTGGAAGAGTGGTGGAGGTCACAGTAGCTTAACAAGATGGTTTTAATGCCCCATGGAAGAGCTGTGGAGTTCAGAGTGGTTTAACACGACGGTTTTAATGCCCCTTGGAAGAGTGGTGGAGGTCACAGTGAAATAAAAAGACAATATCATTGCCCCTTGGAAGAGTGGTGGCGGTCACAGTAGCTTAACAAGACGGTTTTAATGCCCCTTGGAAAAATGGTGGAGTTCAGAGTGGTTTAACAAGACGGTTTTAATGCCCCTTGGAAGAGCTGTGGAGTTCAGAGTAGTTTAACAAGACGGTTTTCATGCCCCTTTTAAGAGCTGTGGAGTTCAGAGTGGCTTAACAAGAAGGTCTTAATGCCCCTTGGAAGAGTGGTGGCCGTCACAGTAGCTAAACAAGACAGTTTTAATGCCCCTTGTAAGAGACGTGGAGGTCACATTAGCTAAACAAGTCGGTTTTAATGCCCCTTGGAAAAGACGTGGAGGTCACAGTAGCTTAACAAGACAGTTTTAATGCCCCTTGGAAGAGTGGTGGAGGTCACAGTGGAATAAAAAGACAATATCAATGCCCCTAGGAAGAGTGGTGGAGGTCACAGTAGCTTAATTTTTTCAGTTTTAATGCACCTTGGAAGAGAGGTGGAGGTCGCAGTGTAATAAGAAGACAATATCAATGCCCCTTGGAAGAGTTTTGGAGGTCACAGTAGCTTAACAAGATGGTTTTAATGCCCCTTGGAAAAGACGTGGAGGTCACAGAAGCTTAACAAGACAGTTTTAATGCCCCTTGGAAGAGTGGTGGAGGTCGCAGTGGAATAAAAAGACAATATCAATGCCCCTTTGAAGACGGGTGGAGGTCACAGTAGCTTAACAAGACGGTTTTAATGCACCTTGGAAGAGCTGTGGAGTTCAGAGTGGTTTAACAAGACGGTTTAAATGCCCCTTGGAAGAGGGGTGGAGGTCACAGTAGCTTAATATTTTCAGTTTTAATGCACCTTGGAAGAGTGGTGGAGGTCGCAGTGGAATAAAAAGACAATATTAATGCCCTTTTGAAGAGTGGTGGAGGTCACAGAAGCTTAACAAAAAAATTTAATGCCCCTTGGAAGAGTGGTGGAGGTCGCAGTGGAATAAAAAGACAATATCAATGCCCCTTTGAAGATGGGTGGAGGTCACAGTAGCTTAACAAGACGGTTTTAATGCACCTTGGAAGAGCTGTGGAGTTCAGAGTGGTTTAACAAGACGGTTTTAATGCCCCTTGGAAGAGTAGTGGAGGCCGCTGTGGAATAAAAAGACAATATCTATACCCTTGGAAGAATGGTGGAGGTCATTTTCGCTTAACAAGATGGTTTTAATGCCCCTTTTTAGGAGCTGTGGAGTTCACAGTGTTTTAATGAGACGGTTTTAATGCCCCTTGGAAGAGGGGTGGAGGTCACAGTAGCTTAATATTTTCAGTTTTAATGCCCCTTGGAAGAGTGGTGGAGGTCGCAGTGGAATAAAAAGACAATATTAATGCCCTTTTGAAGAGTGGTGGAGGTCACAGAAGCTTTACAAGCCATTTTAATGCCCCTTGGAAGAGCTGTGGAGTTCACAGTGGTTTAACCAGATGGATTTAATGCCCCTTGGAAGAGTGGTGGCAGTCACAGTAGCTTAGCAAGATGGTTTTAATGCCCCTTGGAAGAGACGTGGAGGTCACAGTAGCTTAAGAAGAAGGTTTTAATGCCCCTAGGAAAAGACGTGGAGGTCACATAAGCTTAACAAGACACTTTTAATGCCCCTTGGAAGAGTGGTGGAGGTCGCAGTGGAATAAAAAGACAATATCAATGCCCTTTGGAAGAGTGGTGGAGGTCACAGTAGCTTAACAAGCCGGTTTTAATGCCACTTGGAAGAGCTTTGGAGGTCAGAGTGGTTTAACAAGACGGTTTTAATGCCCCTTGGAAAAGTGGTGGCGGTCACAGTAGCTTAACAAGACGGTTTTAATGCCCCTTGGAAAAGACGTGAAGGTCACCGTAGCTTAACAAGACAGTTTTAATGCACCTTGGAAGAGTGGTGGAGGTCGCAGTGGAATAAATAGACAATATCAATGCCCCTTGGAAGACTGTTGGAGGTCACAGTAGCTTAACAAGACGGTTTTAATGCCCCTTGGAAGAGCTGTGGAGTTAAGAGTGGTTTAACAAGATGGTTTTAATGCCCCTTGGAAGAGTAGTGGAGGTCGCAGTGGAATAAAGAGACAATATCTATACCCTTGGAAGAGTGGTGGAGGTCAGCTTAACAAGATGTTTTTAATGTCCCTTGGAAGAGCTGTGGAGGTCACAGTAGCTTAACATTTTTCGGTTTTAATGACCCTTGGAAGAGTGGTGGAGGTCGCAGTGTAATAAAACGACAATATCAATGCCCCTTGGAAGAGTGGTGGAGGTCACAGTTGCTTAACAAGACGGTTTTAATGCCCCTTGGAAGAGCTGTGGAGTTCAGAGTGGTTTAACAAGACGGTTTTAATGCCCCTTGGAAGAGCTGTGGAGTTTAGAGTGGTTTAGCAAGACGGGTTTAATGCCCCTTGGAAGAGTGGTTGCGGTCACAGTGGAATAAAAAGACAATATCAATGCCCCTTGGAAGAGTGGTGGAGGTCACAGTAGCTTAACAAGATGGTTTTACTGCCTCTTGGAAAAGTGGTGGAGTTCAGAGTGGTTTAAGAAGACGGTTTAATGACCCTTGGAAGAGCTGTGGAGTTCAGAGTGGTTTAACAAGACAGTTTTCATGCCCCTTACAAGAGCCATGCAGTACAGCATATTAAAAACATTCTTCCCATTATTGGGGAATGGGTCTCCCATAGTCTTTGCCTTTGCCTTCCAAGCAAAAGCTGCCAAAAATTAGGACGGAGGAACTAGCAATGCTGGCAAACAATAGCCATGCAGTACAGCATATTAAAAACATTATTCCCATTATTGGGGAGTGGGTCTCCCATAGTCTTTGCCTATGCCTTCCAAGCAAAAGCTGCCAAAAATTAGGACGGAGGAACTTGCAATGCTGGCAAACAAGAGCCATGCAGTACAGCATATTAAAAACATTATTCCCATTATTGGGGAGTGGGTCTCCCATAGTCTTTGCCTATGCCTTCCATGCAAAAGCTGCCATAAATTAGGACGGAGGAACTTGCAATGCTGGCAACATGGACCACGGTCATCCTGGTGGTATAGTGGTGGTGCAGGCTGAGGATAAGGAGAAGAGCAAAATACAGCTGAAATGAGGAAGCGTATACCCATGTCTGGGTGTGAAGAGGTGCATGGGAATACACCTCCCGAAATAATACAGTGGATTTGACTTTATGTTACTCTGCTGTCATTTGGTGGTGATGAGAAGTCTGGCCCAATCCAGCCCTTGTTCATTTTGATAAGGATCAGCTTGTCAGCATTGTCAGTTGACTGGTGAGTGCGCATATCAGTTATAATTCCCCCAGCGGCACTAAACACACCTCGATAACACGCTAGTGGCAGGGCAGGCCAGGACCTCCAATGCGTACAGAGCGAGTTCATTCCAAGTTTCCAGCTTGGATACCCAATAATTAAAAAGCACAGATGAATTACGGAGGATGCTGGTATGGTCGGCAAGGTACTCCCTCACCATCTTTTGAAACTTTCCACTCCTTGTGAGAGTACCCCGCACCTCAGTGACTGTAAGCTGGGCAGGTCTCAGAAAACTGTCCCAGAATGTTGACAGTGCTCCCCTGCCTCTGATGGATTGTAGTAGCGTCTCTCTCGTCTGCACGCCTTGGTTGGGCAATGAACTGTGAGCTCTGCCGCTAGAGTGTTCAGATGGGAATCTTTTTAACGGTTCTGCAGCAAGGGCCTTCTGTTACTGCCCCATTTTTGTAGACCTCTCCACCTCAGGAATAAGAGAGTGAAAGTTCTCCTTGTAGTGAGGGTCTAAAACTGTCACCAACCAGTAATGACTGTCACCCTACATTTTGACAACACGAGGATCACAGTTAAGGCAGCATAACATAAAGTCAGCCATGCGTGCCAGACTGGTAACGGGCAAGACTTCCGTGTCCTCACCAAGATGATGACTGACCATGCTCTCCTCCTCCTCCTCCTCCTCCTCCTCCCCCCTGTCCTCAGGCCACCCACGCTGAACCAACGGTATGACAGTTGTACAGGGACTACCGTCTAAAGCGCATGATACCAGCTCCTGTTCTTCCTCCTTCTCCTCCTCCTCTCCCTCATTGTCCCCCAATGCACATTGGGATGAGATTAGCTGGGCTGTGTGTAATCACCCGCTACGGCATCTTGATCCATCTCATCATACTTTGGCTGCAATGCCTCCTCTTTAATTCTCTGCAGAGAGCGTTGGAAAAGACAGACAAGTGGGATACTGACGCTAATGATGGCGTCATCGCCACTCACCATCTTGGTGGAGTCCTCAAAGCTTGTCAGGATGGTACATATGTTAGGAGTGTGGTTGCAGACAACTTTATTTTACTGGAACGCAACCGACCCCGGGGTCCGCGATGCAGCCTGGTGGGCTGCTGCCAAACACTTTCTGGGTGGAAAGGAAAGCAACCAACTTAAATGTAAAACCCTTCCGTGTTCCTGCACATGGGAACGGGTATAGCAAATCGCATTATCTCCGTTAACAGAAGGGTACTACTCCACGTGGCTGACAGGCGATAGCCGAGGATAGGACGTCTGCAGGCTGCTCAGGGTGTTAGGTGACCCCTTTGGCAGAGCCAGACTGCTGGACGAAACTATCTGCCTCTATGGAACTAGCCTGCCTCTATGGAACTAGCCTGACTAAGCGACCTGTGATAATTAGCCGAGCGAACTTTGGCTTCGGAAGGTCACGGAGCGAACAGCTAGGGAGCACGTGGAACACAGTTGTCCACACAGCAGAATCACTTGCTCAAATGATCAGAGCGCGCCGCCATGTTTGTGGGTCGGCCTTTTAAAGACTAAGCCCTGCCCACCGACGCGCCATTGGTGACGTTACCCGTGGACCAATCAGGCGGTGCCAGGTCACCGGGTCAGGTGGGTGCCAAACCACCAATCACGATCCGCCAGGTCATGGGCATGCTCAGTACGACGAATCCTGGACTTAAACTCCAAGCACTCTGTCTCCCGCTGCAACCTATGCTTAACCTTGCTAGGTGCCAATATATGGGAGACAATCTGTATGTCTCGTGGACCAGATAAGCGTTGGGGCTGATGATGATGCTGAGCAGCATCAGCCCCAGCTGGCTTGAAATGGGAGACCACAGAAGGTCCTGGACCCATTTCAAATCCAGAACCAGACTGACACCTAACAACATATGTCAGACATCTGGGTCCACTCCTGAGGTCTTATGTGTGGAGTCTGACCTGAATACCAACAGTCTTTTTGCTGCTGGTACTCCACAAACTGCTCTCTTCTGCTCACAAATCCTTTGCAATATGTGGAGGGTAGAGTTACAACGTGTGGGGACATCACACACCAGTCGGTGTAGCAGAAGCTGCAAATTCTGCTGCAACACAGCATGGGCGGCGGAAGCTGTAGCCGACTTCCGAAAATGAGCTGACAGGCGGCGTACTTTGAAGAGCAGATCTGGCAACTCAGGGTACAATTTAAGAAACCGCTGAACCATGAGATTATGCACAAGAGCCAGGCATAGTATGTGTGTGATCTCGCCACGCCACCAGGTTACGGCCATTGTCACACAGCACCATGCCTGGATGTAGGTTCAGCGGTCTCAGCCACAGATCTGCCTACTCTTTCACAGCTGTCCACAACTCACATGCAGTGTGAGGTTTATCACCTAAGCTTATGAGTTTCAGCACAGCCTGTTGCCGCTTGGCTAAGGCAGTACTGCAGTGCTTCCAGCTTGTAACTAATGTGGTGATATCTGAGATGGAGGCTGAACATGAGGAGGAGGAGGAGGATGATGCGCAGGAGCTGTACACTGTGGGGGCAACTCTGACTGACATAGGGCCCGCAATCCTCGGTGTGGGGAGGATGTGTTCCATCCCAAGATCCAACTATGGCCCAGCTTCCACTATGTTTACCCAGTGTGCCGTCAGTGAGATGTACCGTCCCTGGCCACAAGCACTAGTCCACGTGACCGTTGTCAGGTGGACTCTCCCAGTAACTGCGTTGTTGAGGGTACGGCAGATGTTTTGGGACATGTGCTTGTGTAGTGCGGGGATGGCACACCGGGCAAAATAGTGTCGGCTTGGGATCGAGTACCGAGGGACGGACACCGCCATAAGGTTGCGGAAGGATTCCATCTCCACCAGCCTAAAAGGCAGCATTTCCAACCCAAGCAGTCGTAAAATGTGCGAATTTAGGACTGTGGCCTGTGGGGCGCTGGCTGAGAATCTGTGCTTTCGTTCAAAGTGCTGGGATATGGAAAATTGAACGTTGCAGTAGGACGTGGACGTTGATGCTGTTTCTTGAGAAACTGCCATAACAAGTGAGGAGGGGGCATCTTTGCATGCAGTATGGACAGGTGATTGCCTTGCACACACAACAGGGGGTTCTCTTACACGCACAACAGCAGAAGAAGCAGTGGTGACACCCGCTGACACTGGTCGTTGACCCTGGGATTCGCCCCACAAAGTCTGGTGCTTTGCTGCCATGTGCCTGATCATGCTGGTGGTGGTCAGGCCGGTAGTTTTGTCACCCCTGCAGATGCTGGCATGGCAGGTGGTACAAATGGCCTTTTTGGGGTTATCAGCAGAGTCTTTAAAAAAATTCCAGACTCTGGAAGACCTACCGGTTGTACTGGCAATGTCCCTCGTGTTGGTGTTACGGGGAGCTGTTGCCTGCCTTCTGTGTGCGGCCACCACACTGCTTCTTTCTGCCTGTTGGGGTACTCTGCCTCCCTCTCCCTGTGTGCTGCTGACCTCGCTCTGCATGTCCTCCTGCCACATTGGGTCAGTTACTAGATCATCCACCACCTCCTCCTCTTCCACTTGCGCACCACGATTCTCCTCCTCACTTCATGGCAGTTGTGTCTCGTCATCGTCCACCTCTTGTGACAAATTGCCAGCATCGACTTCCTGTGGCCTTGGCTGTTCAAATATTTGGGCATTGCTACATGGGATCTCCTCTTCCACTACTTCAAGCCGAGCAGGCGAGGGACACAAACATGGAAATGGACCAGTGAACAGCTCTTCAGAGTGTTCAACTGTGGGATCAATTGCTGCCTGACGACACTCGGCATGGTGGGAGGAAGGAGCATCAGGGCGAGGAGGCGAATGCGTTCGAGACTCATGGCTTCTTAAACTTGACCGTGTGGAAGAGAGAACGGAGGAGGTGGTGCCCAGGTAACTGGAAGTATTACCTGCTATCCAATTAATAACCTCTTCAGACTGATCAGTTCGCAATACTGGTTTTGTAGTGTGCTTCCCTAGTAATTTGGTCAAGAAGTGGGAGCGAGAAGAAGTGGCTGTTGGTTGTGGCACATATTCACCTTGGCCACGGCCCCGTCCTCTACACGCACCATCACCAGAAGGTCCAGTTCCACGTCCCATGCCACGCGCCTTGCCCATTGTAAATGAAGTAAAATAGCTTACACTCGCACTATCAATGGAAAAGGGGTAATATAAAGGAGATTTGAAATGTGGAAGAGGAAAACTACAGTTCTATTTCTCTGGCCTAGACGAGAATCTTTCAAACAGATACATTTGTGTCTGAACACTGAGCGAGACACTCAATTTTTTTTTTTTTGTAAAAAAGACCAAAAGCTGGATAATCCAGAGATTTGAAGCGTGGAACTGCAAAACCACAGATATAGTTATGTGGCCTACACCAGAATCTTTTAAACAGATATATCTGTGTCTCAACAGTCAGGGAGACACTATTACTGCTTTTTTTTTACGGAAAAAAGGGCCAAAAGCTGGATAATACAGAGATTTGAACCGTGGAACTGCAAAACCACAGTTCTAGTTATCTGGCCAACACCAGAATCTTTTAAACAGATATATTTGTGTCTGAACAGTCAGAGAGACACTATTACTGTTTTGTTTTATTTAAGGAAAAAAGGCCAAAAGCTGGATAATACTGAGATTTGAACCGTGTAACTGTAAAACCACAGTTTTAGTTATCTCGCCTACACCAGAATCTTTTAAACAGACATATTTGTGTCTGAACAGTCAGGAAGACAGATACTGTTTTTTTTTACGGAAAAAAGGCCAAATGCTGGATAATACTGAGATTTGAACCGTGGAACTGCAAAACCACAGTTCTAGTTAACTTGCCTACACCAGAATCTTTTAAACAGATATATTTGTGACTGAACAGTCAGCGAGACACTATTACTGCTTTTTTTTACGGAAAAAATGCCAAAAGCTGGATAATACAGAGATTTGAACCGTGGTACTGCAAAACCACAGTTCTAGTTATCTGGCCTACACCAGAATCTTTTAAACAGATATATTTGTGTCTGAACAGTCAGCGAGACACTATTACTGTTTTTTTTACGGAAAAAAGGCCAAAAGCTGGATAATACAGAGATTTGAACTGTGGAACTGCAAAACCACAGTTCTAGTTATCTAGCCAACACCAGAATCTTTTAAGCCTAGAACGCATGACCATTAAAATGGGTATTTTCAAAAAAGAGTTGTTATACTGAAAATGACTGTAACATAAAAATAAATGAACAACTGGAAATGACAAACAACTATATTCCTGAGGAATACCTAGAGTTTCAAAATTCTAACTAAAGTAATCTTGCAGAAAATAGAAAACAATTAACAGGGCGGGCCTGCGAGGCCCCAGGTATGCGTTCTAGGATTAAACAGATA
Source organism: Phyllobates terribilis (assembly GCF_046119375.1). NCBI lineage: Eukaryota > Metazoa > Chordata > Amphibia > Anura > Dendrobatidae > Phyllobates > Phyllobates terribilis. Next base: position 294,099,640 of record NW_027362769.1, read on the forward strand.
TATTTGTGTCTGAACAGTCAGCGAGACACTATTACTGTTTTTTTTTACGGAAAAATGGGCAAAAGCTGGATAATACTGAGATTTGAACCGTGGAACTGTAAAACGACAGTTCTAGTTATCTCGCCTACACCGGAATCTTTTAAAAAGATATATTTGTGTCTGAACAGTCAGGGAGACACTATTACTGTTTTGTTTTACGGAAAAAAGGCCAAATGCTGGATAATACAGAGATTTGAACCGTGGAACTGCAAAACCATAGTTATAGTTATGTGGCCTACACCAGAATCTTTTAAACAGATATATTTGTGTCTTAACAGTCAGCGAGACAATATTACTGGGTTTTTTTTACGGAAAAAAAGGCCAAAAGCTGGATAATACAGACATTTAAACCGTGGAACTGTAAAACCACAATTCTAGTTATCTCGCCTACACCAGAATCTTTTAAACTGATATATTTGTGTCTGAACAGTCAGCGAGACACTATTACTGTTTTTTTTCACGGAAAAAAGGCCAAACGCTGGATAATACTGAGATTAGAACCGTGGAACTGCAAAACCACAGTTCTAGTTATCTGGCCTACACCAGAATCTTTTATACAGATAAATTTGTGACTGAACAGTCAGGGAGACACTATTACTGTTTTTTTTACGGAAAAAAGGCCAAAAGCTGGATAATACTGAGATTTGAACTGTGGAACTGCAAAACCATAGTTCTAGTTATCTGGCCTACACCAGAATCTTTTAAACAGATATATTTGTGTCTGAAAAGTCAGAGAGACACTATTAATTTTTTTTTTTATGGAAAAAAGGCCAAAAGCTGGAAAATACTGAAATTTGAACCGTGGAACTGTAAAACCACAGTTCTAGTTATATGGCCAACACCAGAATGTTTTAAACAGATATTTTTGTGTCTGAACAGTCAGCGAGATACTATTACTGTTTTTTTTGCGGAAAAAAGGCTAAAAGCTGGATAATACAGAGATTTGATCCGTGGAACTGCAATACCACAGTTCTAGTTATCTGGGCTTCACCAGAATCTTTTAAACAGATATATTTGTGTCTGAACAGTTAGGGAGACTCTATTGCTGTTTTTTTTTACGGAAAAATGCTCAAAATCTGGATAATACAGAGATTTGAACCGTGGAACTGCAAAACCACAGTTCTAGTTATCTAGCCAACACCAGAATCTTTTAACAGATATATTTGTGTCTGAACAGTCAGAGAGACACTATTACGTTTTTTTTTTTTAAGGAAAAAAGGCCAAAAGCTGGAAAATTCTGAGATTTGAACAGTGGAACTGTAAAACGACAGTTCTAGTTATCTCGCCTACACCGGAATCTTTTAAAAAGATATATTTGTGTCTGAACAGTCAGCGAGACACTATTACTGTTTTTTTTTTACGGAAAAAAGTCCAAAAGCTGGATAATATTGAGATTTGAACCGTGGAACTGCAAAACCACAGTTCTAGTTATCTGGCCTTCACCAAAATCTTTTAAACTGATATATTTGTGTCTCAACAGTCAGGGAGACACTATTACTGTTTTTTTTATGGAAAAAAGGCCCAAAGCTGGATAATACTGAGATTTGAACCGTGGAACTGCAAAACCACAGTTCTAGCTATCTGGCCTACACCAGAATCTCTTAAACAGATATATTTGTGTCTGAACAGTCAGAGATAAACTATTACTGTTTTTTTTTTACGGAAAAAAGGCCAAAATCAGGGTAATACTGAGATTTGATCCGTGGAACTGCAAAACCACACTTCTAGTTATCTGGCCTACACCAGTGTCTTTTAAACAGATATATTTGTGACTGAACAGTCAGGGAGACACTATTACTTTATTTTTATGGAAAAAAGGCCAATAGCTGGATACTACTGAGATTTGAACTGTGGAACAGCAAAACCATAGTTCTAGTTATCTGGCCTACACCAGAATCTTTTAAACAGATATATTTGTGTCTGAACAGTCAGAGAGACGCTATTACTTTTTGTTTTTTACGGAAAAAAGGCCAAAAGCTGGATAATACAGAGATTTGTACCATGGAACTGAAAAACAACTGTTATAGTTATCTGGCCTACACCAGAATCTTTTAAACAGATATATTTGTGTCTGAACAGTTAGCGAGACACTATTACTGTTTTTTTTTTACTGAAAAAAGGCCAAAAGCTGGATAATACAGAGATTTGAACCGTGGAACTGCAAAACCACAGTTCTACTTATCTGGCCTACACCAGAATCTTTTAAACAGATATATTTGTGTCTCAACAGTCAGGGAGACACTATTACTGTTTTTTTTTACGGAAAAAAGGCCAAAAGCTAGATAATACAGAGATTTGAACCGTGGAACTGCAAAACCACAGTTCTAGTTATCTGGCCTACACCAGAATCTTTTAAACTGATATATTTGTGTCTGAACAGTCAGCGAGACACTATTACTCTTTTTTTTACGGAAAAAAGGCCAAAAGCTGGATAATACTGAGATTTGAAGCATGGAACTGCAAAACCACAGTTCTAGTTATCTGGCCTACACCAGAATCTTTTAAACAGATATATTTGGGTCTGAACAGTCAGGGAGACACTATTACTGTTTTTTTTTACGGAAAAAAGGCCAAAAACTGGATAATACTGAGATTTGAACCGTGGAACTGCAAAACCACAGTTCTAGTTATCTGGCCTACACAAGAATATTTTAAACAGATATATTTGTGTCTCAACAGTCAGGGAGACACGATTACTTTTTTTTTATGGAAAAAAGGCCCAAAGCTGGCTATTACTGAGATTTGAACCGTGGGACTGCAATACCACAGTTCTAGTTACATGGCCTACACCAGAATCGTTTAAACAGATATATTTGTGTCTGAACACTCAGTGAGACACTATTACTGTCTTTTTTTACGGAAAAAGGCCAAAAGCTGGATAATACAGAGATTTGAATCGTGGAACTGCAAAACTACAGTTCTAGTTATCTGACCTGCACCAGAATCTTTTAAACAGATATATTGGTGTCTGAACTGTCACAGACACACTCAATTTTTTTTTTTTGGTGGGGGGGATAACAAAAGGTTAATATGATGCGTATTTGTACAGTCTGACTGAGGGAAAAAAAAAAGGATTTAGATGAAAAAAAAAAGGAATTTTCCTGGCCCCTGAGACCAGGGGATAAGGACCATAATTTATCTGCATCAGATCTGCATCATATCTGCATGATATCTGCATCTGCATCATCATTTGGACATTATTTAAGAAAGATGAATAAGGATTTTATTGAATCATTAGTATTTAATGTTTCCTTCCTCCTGCTATTGGACATTGCCTGGGGGGATCCATGCAGTTGGTGGACAGTGGGTGGGACATTCTTTTACTACACTGAGACAAATAAAGTGCATAAAAAGAAAAATAATTCTTACACTACGAGGAGGAGGCCCATTTTTGCTCTCGGATTGCCACTTCAGCTTAAATTCCCAGGTATCTGAAAAAAGGGAGGGAATAGAATAAAGAATTGTAATGGTACTCACCTTGAGGTTTCTTTGTCCTCCGTTCCTGAGATCACATGGAATTTAGGTTGGACAGACAAAAGTGAAATGATGGAGATCTTAGTGAGACCTTCCTAAAACTGTTAAAGCGGTTGGTTATCCTCTCTAGAAGATGGTATTTATGACTGGCCAGAGAGTAGAATAACTTCAAATAGCTCATACAGAGAGACAGAGATGAAGTGTAGAATGATGAGTTATTTATTTCAATATCATACACCTTTATAAGATTTCTTATCAATCTTATTCTATCATGCATGATTTTTTACATCAGCTCCGGTGCTCCAGAAGTCTTCCTAGACCTGGCCATCCAGCCAAACTGAGCAATCGTGGGAGAAGAGCCTTGGTGAGAAAGGTAAAGAAGAACCCCAAAATCACTGTGGCTGAGCTTCAGAGATGCAGTAGGGAGATGGGAGAAAGTTCCACAAACTCAACTGTCACTGCAGCCCTCCACCAGTTGAGCCTTTATGGCAGAGTGACCCAATGGAAGCCTCTCCTCAGTGCAAGACATATGAAAGCCCACATAGAGTTTACTCAAAAATACATGAAGGACTCCCAGACAAGGGGAAAAAAGATTCTCGGGTCTGAAGAGACGAAGATAGAACTTTTTGGTGATAATTCTAAGCGGTATGTGTGGAGAAAACCAGGCACTGCTCATCACCTGCCCAATACAATCCCAACAGTGAAACATGGTGGTGGCAGCATCATGCTATGGGGGTGTTTTTCAGCTGCAGGGACGGGACGACTGGTTGCAATTGAAGGAAACAAGAATGCGTCCAAGTAAAGAGATATCCTGGTTAGTGTTGAGCCACCCCCGTAGTGTTCAAGTTCGGTTCGGTTCGTCGAACACCCGTGTGTTCGCCGAACTGTTCGTCGAACTGTTCGTCGAACACCTTCGAACACCGTTAAAACCAATGGCAGGCAAACAAAAACACATAGAAACACATAGAAAACACCTTCAAAGGTGTCCAAAAGCTGACAAACTGCTCAGAAGACACAGCTAACACATGGAAAAGTGACAAGTACATATAGTCATGCGAAAAGAAAAGAGGTGGAGGAGTAAAAGGAGGGGGAGACACAGATATAGGCATGTCATGCCCTTCTAAAATCCAAAAAGTGAGAAGCCGACACGTTCAGTCCGCTCCTGCCCGTGCCACCTCCGCGTCGCCGGGTTTGTGCCAGAGCCGCGGTGAACCCTGACGGCCAGCCCCCCTCTCCCAATACTGGTGCCTGTCCGCTGGTGGGTCAAGCGAGCCCCCCTGTGGTGGAGGCAGCTCTAAACCTTTTAATTTAAATTGTCTCTCTAATTTAAATGAATACACTTTAAATCCATTTACAAGGATCTATTGGAGGGCAAGTCTCATGCCAGCAGCCGCGTAATTCCAGCTCCAGTAGCGTCCACTAAAGCTGCTGCAGTTAAAAAGCTTTTATAAGGATCGAGCTCGGCTGTCCACCGCAAGGCATCCTACTGCCAGTCCCAGCCCCTATGCCTTGGGGTGCCTCCTGATGCTCTTCACTGAGTATCCCGTGGTCCCGAAGCATTTCCTTTGAAAAAATTAAGTGTCCAAACTACAGGTGGTGTAGCTTGCTTAACAGCCGGGATAATCCACTGACTAGCAGACACTGCTACTAGGCACAAAGTATTTCCTGGGCTAGATGCAGTTAAAAATTTGTAATTAGATACTCTCGTTGGATGCTGAGAAAGCATTCCATAGAGTCTCCTGGCACGCCATATATGATTCTCTTAAAAAGCTTGGGGTAAGGGTCTAGGGGACTCTTTTATAGCCAAAATCACGGCCCTGTATCGCAATACGTCACCTAGGCTGAAGATAAATGGAACTGTAGCACCCTGAGGGCTCGGTTGCTACAGAGGTATTGCACCTCACCCAGAGGTGTGATATCTCACTCTCAGGTAAGGATGTAGTGTGGATCAGGACCCGACACCTGCATGCATTACACCACATTGCCGTGGGGCAGGGCGACCAATATGCCCCTGAGATGGGCACGACAGTCCCTGTCCCTGGCTGGAGTGGGGGGAGGGAACACTGAGGAAGGGGAACCCTGTAGTGCAGGAGCAGGGAGGAAGCAGTTCCTGGGTGCATTGAGAAGGGAGTATAAAAGGTGGGCACCATCTTAGTTCAGTGCAGAGAAGTCTGAGCAGAAGTGGCAGGGAGCAGGGGCTCTGCATGAGCTCTGCTCCGGAGGTGGGCCTAGTAACAGAGGCCCAGGCCTGGAAGAGGGAGAAGGAAGGAAGAGGAGCAGAGAAGGCTCCAGGAACGAGGAACGAAGGGATCCCAGTGGTGCGGACGGGCAAGTCGCCACCGCACGCCCTAATCCACCTGCGTGGAGGGGTCAGGCCAAAGGGGGAGACCGGTCCCCGAAACTAGTGGAGGCAGGAAACGACCCTCAGCTAGAAACAGGAGGCTGTGACATTTTATGTGGCGCAGCCCCTCGCTACACCCGCTAGGAAGGCACCACATAGGGTCAGGGAAACTGGCGCCAAGTTTACCAAGAGGAGGCCCGAGGCAGCCGGACAGAAGGGTTGGTAAGAAAGGCCAGACAAAGGACACACAAAGGGGGTCCTGTGAAGTGCTCCAAAGTTATCTGGGAGTTGTCTGAGCCCCTCACCTGGTGAGCACAGTACGACGTGGGCAGCCGTTACCTGCAGACGTGGTCTGGATAATAAGAACTGTGAGTAAAGGCCCTGGACTGCATCACTGACTCCGTGTCGTTACTGCTGCTGCCCTGCACCATCACCCCCATCCTCCGCATACACTGCCCTGAGGCTATACTCCTCCCGTGGGGAGTTATGCTACGCTCTGCTGCACCCACAACACCAGCCTCAGCGGTCTGCCCTGGAGCGGCGGTTCACTCTGACCGCAATCCACGGGTGGCGTAGTCGGACATTTAAACATCAAAACCACATAAATAGTTCCGCCACTGGTTTGACCGCCCTGAGCCATGGAACCGGGTCGCCGCCACGGAGACTACAACCACCAGCATCCACCAAAAAGGGTCCGGCTCCGGGTGTACCAAGGCCCAGGGGGCGCGTCAGAACATTTTCATCACCTTTCACAATCACCAATGGGACAAGGCAGGGATGTTCTCTGTCCCCTCTCTTATACATCCTAGTGACGGAGCACCTGCTCTCATCAATTCGCCATAACCCCAATATTAGGTGGATTGAGGTGGGAGGCACCGAGTACAAGTGCTCTCTATTTGCTGATGATGTCCTAGTATATATCACTCAATCACATATATCCATCCATGCTGTTATGGCTGAAATAGATCACTTTGTTACATGGTCAAATTTTAAAATCAATGCAGCGAAGTCTGAGGCCCTCGATGTCTCCCTTCCCAAATCCATATAGGATTCCATCCAGTCCAACTTTCCCTTTGCCTGGCCCTCACAGGGTATCAAATACTTAGGAATTCCTATTCATAGAGACCTCTCCCATCTATGTTATCTTAATTTTGGGCCCTTTATTGAACAACTCCATACAGACCACGGTTGGCAAGTTAGAACTGTAAGATTCACTACGTGAACCACTGGTGTTTTGTGGAAAAGCACATGTACACTGTGTTCCAAATTATTATGCAAAAAGTGTTTAGGAGTGATAAGGGAAGAATTTGTTTGTTTGTCAGTTAAACTCATTGATGGTGATGTGTGTCAGGGCTCTTTATATCACTGTAAGCAATTGCAGACACCTGTGCTAATTAGTTTGGCAGGTGTGTCCAATGAAAGACAAGACTACTTAAGAAGGCTGTCTCACATTATTAAGCAGCCTACATTTTCTGCCAAAATGGGAAAGAAAAAGGATGTGTCGGCTGCTGAGAAGCAACAAATTGTGGAGTGTTTAGGTCAAGGCATGACTACAATCAACATTGTGCGATGATCAGGATGATGTGTCTTGGCAATCAAGAAGTATGTAGCTGATTCACAGTACACATGTGTGCGTGCTGATAAGGGCAAATTGAGGACTCTTTCCTACAGGCAATTACGTCAGGTTGAAAGAGCAGCAGCAAAAAAGCCTTGTCATAGCAGCAGACAAGTTTTTGAAGCTGCTGGTGCCTCCAACGTCCCCCGAACAACAAGATGCAGGGTCCTTCAGAGGTTTGCAGCTGTGCATATGCCATCCTGTCGACCTCCTCTATCCACTTCACACAAGCAGAAACGGCTCCAGTGGGCCAAACATTACATGAAGACTGATTTCAAAACTGTTTTGTTCACGGATGAGTGCCGTGCAGCGCTCGATGGTCCAAATGGATGGAGTGGAGGATGGCTGGTTGATGGACACCCCACGCAAACACGGCTACAGCGCCAACAAGGAGGAGGTGGAGTAATGTTTTGGGTTGGAATCATGGGGAGAGAGATTGTCGGCCCCTTTAGGATCCCTGAAGGCGCTAAAGATGAACTCCATAATGTATGTGGATTTTCTCAAACAGCACTTCCTGCCATGGTTCAAGAAGAAGAACCGTGTATTTCACAGCAAGATCATTTTTTTGCATGATAATGCACCATTTCATGCTGCACATAAAACATCTGCATCTCTGGCTGATATGGGCATAAAAGGGGACAAACTTATGGTGTGACCCCCATGCTCCCCTGACCTCTACCCCATTCAGAACCTTTGGAGCATCATTAAAAGGAGTGTCTATGATGGCGGGAGGCAGTTCACATCTAAGCAACAGCTCTGGGAGGGTATTCTGTCCTCATGCAAAACAATTGAAGCAGAAACCATCCAAAACCTGACAAATTCAATGGACAAGAGAGTTCAGAAGCTCCTTTCGAACAAGGGGTCCTATGTGAAAATGTAACATCACCTAGAATAAAGTTTTGAGTTGAAAACTGTTTGATTTCAGTTTCTAACAACCTGCTAATGCTTATAATTTCAAAAATGACCATTTTTTTGGTCTTTATTAAAATGAAAAGGTTGATCGAAAAGTTTGGGGGATCTAAGAGTGTGGCAACCCAGTAGTCATGATTACTTCGAATTCTGACAATATGAGGGTCATGCTGCAGGTAGTGCAGCAAGAAGGCACTTATGTGTCTTGCGCAACTCGGAGCCCCAAAATTATTTTCCGGGCTAGATGCAGCTAAAAATTATTATTAATTTTAAATCTGGTGAAGCTTTAGTATAGATGGCCTAATAGGATTAGTGCTGCACACTGCTACAAAGCCCAAATTATTTTCCAGTCAAGATACAGATAAACATGATTAGTAATTTTAAATCTGGTAGAGCTTATTATAGATGACCTAATAGAATCAGTGCTGCACACTGCTACAAAGCCCAAATTATTTTCCAGCCAAGATACAGATAAACATGATTAGTAATTTGAAAGCTTAAAACGGTTGGTAGGGTGATTTTAACCAATCATCAAGCTTTTACTCTCCCCAGGATGACACAGGGGTAGAAAAGTCGTTTCGGATCCATGATTTGTTCATCTTTATGAAAGTGAGTCTGTCTACATTATCAGTGGAGAGCCGCGTGCGCTTATCTGTCAGCACACCACCAGCAGCGCTGAACACACGTTCAGACAGAACGCTGGCTGCAGGGCATGACAAGATCTCCAAGGCGTAAGTGGCTAGCTCCGGCCATTTATCCAGATTGGAAGCCCAAAAAGAGCAATGGTCCAGTGACACAGTCATGGCTTCAATGTTTACTTGGAGATACTCCTGTACCATCGTCTCTAGACGTTGACTATGTGTCAGACTTCTTGTCTCCTGTGGCCTTGCAATGGATGGGCTAAAAAAGTGGTGAAATGATTCCGCAAAATTGATGTTACCAGCAGATACTGTGGTTCTGTTACGGTTTGAGTGCTGAACACTTGACGGTCCCACGGTTGGCAAGTTGGAACTGTGAGATTCACTACGTGCACCACTGGTATTTTGTGGAAAAGCACATGTAAGATTCTGCAACAGTCTCTGCTGATACTCCTGCATGTGTGCATCCCTTTCTATGGCAGGAATAATTTCTGCAAATTTACTTTTGTACCGGGGATCTAACAGTGTGGCAACCCAGTAGTCAGGATTATTTCTAATTCTCACAATTCGAGGGTCATGTTGCAGGTAGTGCAGCAAGAAGGCACTCATGTGTGTTGCGCATCCAGGAGCACCAAGTCCCTGTTGTGTTGGTGGCGAGGTAACAATCATGCTTCCTTCCTCTGTCCTCTCCCCCCAACCTCGCACAACAGAAATGTGATCAAGGTCTCGCTCATCTGATGAGTCTTCCATCAGTTCGTCCTCCACTTCTTCCTGGGCTCCTGCACCTTCCTCACTAGTTTGGCTGCTACCATGCGCCCTGGTAAAACCATCTCCCCCACCCTCACATGCCTGCCGCCTTGGTGCTGCCGACCGTCTGGACCTTGCAGATGTTAGCCCTTCCGCATACAACTCCTCCTCCTCTACTTCCTCCACCTCCTCTTGTGCCACCACCTGACTCCGAATTCTGTTTAACATGTGCTCCAGCATGTAAATCACCGGAATAGTCATGCTGATAATGGCATCGTCAGCACTAAACATCTTCGTCGCCATTTCAAAACTGTGCAGAAGGGTGCATAGGTCCCTGATCTGAGACCACTCCTCCAGCGTGATTTGCCCCACCTCTGGATCTCGTTGGCCCAGGCTATACGTCAGAACGTATTGCACCAGGGCTTGTCGGTGCTGACACAGTCGCTGCAACATGTGCAGAGTTGAATTCCACCGGGTAGGCACATCGCATTTTAGCCAATGAAGTGGCAGGCCCAACGACTTCTGTAGAGATGTAAGTCGCTGAGCTGCGGGATGCGAACGGCGGAAGTGAGCACACAGCGACTGTGCCCTCTGCAGAAGGCCATCTAGTCTGGGATAGTTGGCTAAAAATTGCTGGACAACCAGGTTCAACACGTGAGCCATACAAGGCACGTGTGTGACATTGCCCCGGCGAAGGGCCGCACCCAGGTTTGCAGCATTGTCGCACACGGCCTTCCCTGGTTTCAGGTCCAGTGGAGACAACCATTCATGTAATTGGTTCTCCAGAGCTGACCACAACTCCTCAGCTGTGTGACTCACATTTCCCAGACATTTCAATGTAAAAACCGCCTGATGACGTTGAGCCCTACTGCCAGCATAGTAAGGAGGTGTGCAGGATCCCTTATGCGCAGTTAGAAAGCTTGTGGCATGACCAGACAGGCTTTGGGTGCAGGTGGAAGACCGAGAGGAGGTTGAGGAGGCAGAAGCAGTGGAGGAACTTTGACATAAAGAGGATTGACGCACAACTCGTGGGGACGGCAAGACTTGGACAGCAGCCCCTTGTCCTGCTGTCACCATAGTTACCCAGTGCCCAGTCAGCGACATGTAACGCCCCTGTCCATGCCTACTCGTCCAAGTGTCTGTGGTGAAATGCACCCTGTCACACACAGAGTTTCTCAAAGAAGCGGTGATGTTGTGTGCGACATGCTGGTGGAGCGCAGGCACACCTTTCTTTGAGAAGTAGTGCCGACTGGGCATCTGGTACTGGGGCACTGCGATGGACTTAAGGTCTCGAAAATCCTCTGTGTCCACCAGGCGGAAAGGCAGCATTTCTGTAGCCAAGAGCTTGCAGATGGTGAAATTCAACCTCTTAGCTTTCTCATGGCTAGGAGGAAATGGTCTTTTACTTGTCCACATCTGAGGGACCGAGGGCTGGCTATTGTGCTTAGACGGGGTTGATAAAGGTGTCCCTGGCAAACTGCCGGTCTGTGAGGAAGATGCAGGCAGACATGTTAGGTTGCCTTGATCCAAAGGTGGTGCTATCGATGTCGGACAGCGCTCAACACCAGCTGGTGTTACCACCTCCAAAGAAAATGATGACCTGCCAATCACGCTGGCTGTTGCGGGTAAAGAGGTGGCAGGTCTGCGCCCCAAAACAGGTGTGACTGCTGTCCCCCCAGTCACAGAGGATGAAGAGGCCGCGGATGCACAAGATATGGCAGACGGTGGTTGGCCCGGCCGGCTAGGCCGCATTGTAGCACACTGAGCTTCCCACTGCAACTTATGCTTCATGTCCATGTGCCGGTTCATGCATGAAGTACTCAAACTATGTATTTTTTGGCCTCTACATAGCTTTTGCTGACAAATGTTACAGATAACACGAGTTGGGTCATCTTTATCGATCTGAAAAAATGCCCAGGCTATGCAAGGCTTAGCACCCATGCGACCTGAAGAGCCACCACGACTTGTGGTGAGAGGCAGAGTTGTGTTTGAGGATGCAGTTGTTGACGTGCTTCCAGTACTACGTCTCTGTCCAGGAAGGCGCAACCTGACCTCGTCGTCACTAGCATCTTCCTCCACCTCCTCTGCTGACCTCATCTCTTGGCTGACTGTGGGTTGACAGTAAGTGGGATCTCCAACCTCATCATCATCACCCTGTGCGTTATCACACCCGTCGTCCTCAGAGCCAACCTGTTCCTGCCCTGACAAAAAACTAAAGTTGTCGCTCCAATCAGGTATTTGAGGCTTATCATCGTCTTCCTCATTGTCTCCACCAACAGGAGTTACAGTTTGGGAATGTGGGTATACATTATGGTCAGAACCTTCTGCGTCTGGTCCTGGATCCAACTCATAAAGATTCTGGGCATCAGTGCAGATCATTTCCTCATCTGGATTCACAGAAGCGCTGGAGTCGACCTCTGATTCCCAGGCTATAGTATGAGTAAACAGCTCTGCAGACTCAACCATCTGTTCTACCTCATACTCAGACGGGCAGCTGGAGATTTGGGAGCTGTGAGGAAGCAAGTGCGATTGGGGTAACACCTTTGAGGACTGGAGTATTTGTGATGTTGAAGTTGATGTGGAGGAGAGCCCACTTAAAGGAGCACTTGATATCCGTTGAAGCACCTGCTGTTTTTGTGCCTCATCTGGAATTTGTAGCGATTGGCGTGGCCGTAAGAAAGGGATCTTATCACATTGTCCGCTAAAAGAAGTAGACATTTTAGTTTGGCTGGAAGATGGTCTTTCTTCTGCAGATGTTACTGTTGCTTTAACACCTACCCCACGGACACAACCTTTTTTCCCCTTCCCAACATGCCTATTCCCCTTTCCACCAGCAGCAGGCCTTTTTCCACTCATTTTGGTGGTTAACTAATTCACAACTCTGGAGTTGTTTGCACAAAAAAACAATGGATGGGAACCGAGCAGAGCTGAGTGGCCAAACTGTGGTATTAGGCCAAAACTATTGGCTGGGTTAGATGCAGAAAAAAATTATATTTAATTTGCAACCTGATGGCGGTCAGTATAGATGGACTAATAGAACAAGTCCCACACACAGCTAGAAGCCCAAATATTTTTTCAGAGGTAGATGCAGAAAATTTTTTTATTCAGTTTGCAACCTGATGGAGGTCTGTATAGATGGATTAATAGAACAGGTCCCACACACAGCTACAAGCCCAATATTTTTTCAGAGGTAGATGCAGAAAAAAAATATATTCAGTTTGCAACCTGATGGAGGTCAGTATAGATGGACTAATAGAGAAAGTCCCACACACTGCTAGAAGGCCAAATATTTTTTCAGAGCTAGATGCAGATAAAAATTATTTTTAATTTGCAACCTGATGGAGGTCAGTATAGATGGACTAATAGAGAAAGTCCCACACACTGCTAGAAGGCCAAATATTTTTTCAGAGCTAGATGCAGATAAAAATTATTTTTAATTTGCAACCTGATGGAGGTCAGTATAGATGGACTAATAGAACAAGTCCCACACACAGCTAGAAGCCCAAATATTTTTTCAGAGATACTGTAGATGCAGATAAAAATTATTTTTAATTTGCAACCTGATGGAGGTCAGTATAGATGGACTAATAGAACAAGTCCCACACACAGCTAGAAGCCCAAATATTTTTTCAGAGGTACTGTAGATGCAGATAAAAATTATTTTTAATTTGCAACCTGATGGAGGTCAGTATAGATGGACTAATCGAGAAAGTCCCACACACTGCTAGAAGGCCAAATATTTTTTCAGAGCTAGATGCAGAAAAAAATTATATTCAGTTTGCAACCTGATGGAGGTCAGTATAGATGGACTAATAGAGAAAGTCCCACACACTGCTAGAAGGCCACATATTTTTTCAGAGGTAGATGCAGAAAAAAATATATTCAGTTTGCAACCTGATGGAGGTCTGTATAGATAGATTAATAGAACAAGTCCCACACACTGCTAGAAGCCCAATATTTTTTCAGAGGTAGATGCAGAAAAAAATATATTCAGTTTGCAACCTGATGGAGGTCAGTATAGATGGACTAATACAACAAGTCCCACACACAGCTAGAAGCCCAATATTTTTTCAGAGGTAGATGCAGAAAAAAATATATTCAGTTTGCAACCTGATGGAGGTCTGTATAGATGGATTAATAGAACAAGTCCCACACACAGCTAGAAGCCCAATATTTTTTCAGAGGTAGATGCAGAAAAAAATATATTCAGTTTGCAACCTGATGGAGGTCAGTATAGATGGACTAATACAACAAGTCCCACACACAGCTAGAAGCCCAATATTTTTTCAGAGCTAGATGCAGAAAAAAATTATATTCAATTTGCAACCTGATGGAGGTCAGTATAGATGGACTAATAGAATGATGCTATGCCCAAAAGATTTTACTTCACTAGGTGCAGTAAAAAAATTGGTATTCTATACACAGCTGGTATATCTTGCAACACAGATAGGCTACTCCACTGACTAACACACTCTGCAATAGGCCAAAAAGGATTAGCTTTGCTAGATTCAGCCAAATGCTGTGAAAAAAACTTGCACAGCACTGGCACAGACCTGCCTGGCAAAAACTGATAGGAACTGATGTAACCTAGTCCTGAAAAGGACTCCAATTACAATTAGTCTTTACTCCCACAATCTATCTATTTAAGAGCACAGACCTGCCTGATAAAAGTCGTAGGAAATGCTGTAACCTAGTCCTTAAAAGGACTGCAATCACAACTATTCCCTACTCCCAAGCTATCTGTAGATTTGTGCGAAAATTGGCTTGAAATTAACAAGGTATAGCGCACACAGCAACAGCGGTGCCGTCTAACACGCAGCTGCAGCAGTGAGAAAATGGTGGCGATGGGGAAAATGGCTTGGTCTTATAGGGCAAGGACATGTGACATACACTGCCAATGACACATGCCCTTGCTTGTGTGAAAAAAAGCACTTCGCTCCGTGTGTGCGCTGCTGATAGGCTGACAGATTGCACCTCCCCACTGTAAATGCGGGAAAGAGAAAAAAAAAATGGAGATCTTCATTGTTCCTGCAGAGATCCATCCCCTGCCCCTCCCCCCACCCCGCTGTACACTCAAACTGCGTATTAACATTAATTTTCATCATTACTGAGAAAAAATCCAGTTATGATTTTGGTGCACGAACAGTTATCGAACATAACCTCGAACAGCCAAATTTTTCTCAAATTGTTCGTGTTCGCTGAACGGCTCGAACACCGCCCAAAACAGCTCGAATTTGAGATTGGCGAACAGTTCGAGTAGAACAACGCTCATCTCTAATCCTGGTTGAAAACCTCTTCCAGAGTGCTCTGGATCTCAGCCTTAGCCGAAGGTTCACCTTCCAACAAGACAATGACCCTAAGCACACAGCTAAAATAACAAAGGAGTGGCTTCAGAAGAACTTGACTGGCCCAGCCAGAGCCCTGACCTAATCCCAATTGAGCATCTCTGGAGAGACCTGAAAGTGGCTGTCCACCAACGTTCACCATCCAACCTGACGGAACTGGAAAGGATCTGCAAGGAAGAATGGCAGAGGATCCCCAAATCCAGATGTGAAAAACTTGTTGCATCATTCCCAAGAAGACTCATGGCTGTAGTAGCTCAAAAGGGTGCTTCTACTCAATACTGAGCAAAGGGTCTGAATGCTTATGACTGTGATATTTCAGTTTTTCTTTTTGAATAAATTTGCAAAAATTTCAACATTTCAGTTTTTTCTTAGTCAAGATGGGGTGCAGAGTGTACTTTAATGAGAAAAAAAAATAACTTTTTAGAATTTACCAAATGGCTGCAATGAAACATAGAGTGAAAAATTTAGAGGGATCTGAATGCTTTCTGTACGCACTGTATACTTGTACACACGTGTAGGAAGGTTCCGGAAGATGTTGTTTACCAGCTCTTGAAAGACTGCTGGTGCATTAAAGAGTCCAAACAGCATTAGCCGGTACTCATAGTTGCTGGTCTCTCAGGACAGGAACTGATTACATGATCCGGACTGCCACAACAAAAGCACCTTCCCTCTGCACGACCGCCCTCCTGACGGTGTTTGACCATCGTCACCTGGTCAACTTGCATGGATTCAGGGGAATAAGCTGTGGCAGGAGTTTGTGGTAGGACTGGCCTTTGAAAGGTGGGTGCCAGGTATAAAGGTCTTCTCTCACGGATCACCTCTTTGGAACGCTCCAGGAATCTGATGTCAATCCATGTAGCCAGAGACACTTGGTCATCCAGAGAGGTGGGTATGTCATGGCCGGCCAGCTGGTCTTTGATTCACCCAGAAAGACCCTCCCAAGAGGTAGCCACCAGGGCCTCTTTATTCCTGGTGAGTTCTGATAAGAGAGTGTGGAAGCATACAGCATACTGTCCTACCATTAGTCCAGAAGTCTTTTAGGAAAGACTGAAGGTTAGACCCCAGGGGGGTCCCCCCCTCTTCCACAGGGGGTTAAGCCATGCCAGAGCCTCACCAGTGAGATGTGACATGATGAAGCCCACTTTGGCCCAGTCTGAAGTGAACTGGTGAGTCAAGACCTCAAAATGTACTGTGTACTGGTTTATGAACCCTCAGCATAGAGCAGGATCTTGGCCATAACGTGGGGGGAGCAGACAGTCATAGTCCAATACTACCGGAGGGTTGAAAGGCCACCAAAGTTGCAGCAGCCAGGTTAGGGGCAAGTGTGGCCAGAGTTGCTAGCGCCTCCAGGCAGTTGTTCACAGTCCACAGAAAGGACAGGATTGTGTGTGGGAGATCTCTTGGTAAATGTCAGAGAGGGAATCTGCCTGGGAACTAGCCGATTCCATTGCCTGTGCAAACTGTAATGGAATGGATGGTGGAACCACTGTGCTGTGGTTCGAGGAGAGACTGGAGGGGTGTTAATAGGTACCTCACCAAATCTGACCTTACTACTGTGGCTTAATGACTCTGTGATCCAAGGAGGAGCAAGGGAGGTGGACCAGGTGCTACTCTGGTACTCACCTTGGGTGGATGGCAGCTGACCACCAAGGACAGGAGGTGGGCACAGGTAGGCACGGCTGATAGACAGGCAGACCGGTATCGCTGATAGACAAGCAGGCAGGCACAGCTTGTTAAGCGTCGGGCGTTTGCTGGATCCGAAATGGGTTCAGAACCATCAGTGGATTATGTGGTCTCCCATTCCAGTCCAGCTGGGGCTGATGCTGCTCAGCATCATCGTCGGTCCCAATGCCTAGCTGGTGCACGAGATGTACAAGGTGTCTCTTTGGTCTTTGTTCCTACCAACATGAAGCGTAGGTTGCAGAGGGAAACAGGACTGCTACAGCCTAAGTCCAGGATTCACTGCACTGAGCACACCCGTGACATGGCGGTCCTACTCTCAGTGTGGCGCTCGCCCCGACGCGAGTTTCAGTGCGTCCTTCATCAGGGGTGAAACGCGCGTCGGGGCGAGCGCCACACTGAGAGTTGGACTATTGCATCCAGAGCTACTGCTACATGTGCAGATACTCTATATACCAGGTATGAATGTTATACAACAACAATGTTATTTGTAAAATTCCTTCTGATATAATACATCCCCTGAGATATATGGATACAGTACACACCCAAAAATTAACTCTTGGAAATGCCTATAATGGCTCTCACTACTTAGGTTTATATCCTTTACCATGGGATTTTAGATATACCACTAGCATGTATTAGGTAATTTGGAGCTACCATTATTTAGCCCTGGTGTTCTTGCAATTTAAATATGTCTCTGCAATTTAAGCAATCACATTATACTCACTAGTTTATGGTATTAGTATACAGTATATGTGTGTACGCTCTTTTCTTTGCCACCATGTACCCAAATTGCTATAATAAAGGTCTTTTTAAACACTCCGACCCCTTGTCGGATATTATTATGTATATTGGTTGTTGTTGTTGTCATTTTCCGATTGGTCTACCATTCTATCTGGCAGATATACACGTTGTTATTATGTGGACTAATTGGACCATTAAGAACATATATAAATACAAATGTATATTACCTGCTTGTCATTTGCAATAGTCTTCTAAAACAGACTTTTTGGCAGAGTTCTCAGACAGTGATGAGTGCAGAGTACACAAACAGGTTTTTTGGCAGAGTACGCAGACAGAGAAATATGCAGAGTACTTACAAGCTTTTTGGCAGAGTACTGAAGCAGAGACGTGTGCAGATTACACAAATGGGCTTTTTGACAGAGTACTCAGACAGAGACGTGTGCAGAATACACAAATAGACTTTTTGGGAGAGTACTCAGACGGAAACGCGTGCAGAGTACACATACGGGCTTTTTTAAGAGTACTCAGAAAGGGCTGCATGAATAGTACACAAACAGGCCTTTTGACACAGTGCTCCCACAGAGACATGTGCAGCATACATAAACAGGCTTGTTTGGCACCATACTCCCACAGAGACATGTTCAGAGTACACACACAGACTTTTTGGCACAGTACTCCCCCAGAGATGGGTGCAGAGTACACACAAAGGCTTTTAGGCACAGTACTCTCACAGAGACGGGTACAGAGTACACACACAGAACCTAACACTGTCCCTCACTCTAGCTGCATCCTGTCTCTATGTTAATCAGAGCACAATGGCGGCGACTCCGCATTCCAGCATTTATACAGGCCGGATCACCTAGTGTGCTGCCCAATCACAGCAATGCCAATAAATAGTATGATTGTATTGGCTCCGGAAGTGCCTACAGCCTAAATGTTTGATTGGTTGGTTATCTCATCCCTAGGCATTAAAGCTGTCATTTCTTGTTTAACTATATAATGAAAATTCACATACAGTACAGACCAAAAGTTTGGACACACCTTCTCATTTAAAGATTTTTCTGTATTTTCATGACTATGAAAATTGTACATTCACACTGAAGGCATCAAAACTATGAATTAACACATGTGGAATTATATACTTAACAAAAAAGTGTGAAACAACTGAAAATTTGTCTTATATTCTAGGTGCTTCAAAGTAGCCACCTTTTACTTTGATGACTGCTTTGCACACTCTTGGCATTCTCTTGATGAGCTTCAAGAGGTAGTCACCGGAAATGGTTTTCACTTCACTGGTGTGCCCTGTCAGGTTTAATAGCTCCTTTTGCCCCTTGCTTTCCTTTTTTACTTTCCCCACTTTCTTTCCTTTTCTTTATCTTCCTTATTTTCCTCACTGACCTCTTTGTTTGATTTTTTGCTTTCCTTTCTATTTTTTTTTTCCTCTGACTCCTTTATCTTAGGCTGTTTTCATTTTCTTTATTCATTCCCTGTCTTTCCTTCCTTCTTTTTCCTCTCTTTCCCTCATATGCATTTTTTTCTATCACCTGTAGCTCTTGGCTTATGCTTTGCTATGTCCTCTCCCCTGCTCTGGCCTCTTTTCTCCTCTTCTCGGCTTTTCTCGGCCATGACAATTTGGCACTTGCGCGTCACCGCACAGCTGATTCTCATCGTTAGGCTCGCACTTCCGCCTTTTGGACTCACACCGTCTGCATCCGGACGCACTTTTTCGCGTGGATCACGCAGGATTTACCAGGTACTGTCTTATTTCTCTCATACACCATCTGCTTTGTCATTTTGGGGTCCCATTGGTATAGACTCTTAACCACATGCATTATGATTCTTATAGACTCCATTACTCACTACCAGCCTATATTGACAGGTAATTATTCTCTCATATGTTATTCTCATATTATCACATATGGCTGTTGGCCTTATTCTCCCTTTTTCTATTCTATTTTATTTTATTTTATTCTAATTCTATTTTTATTTATTTTCATCTTTACTTATTTTTATTCTTATTTTGTTTTTTATTTTTATCTGTATTGTTTTTTATTTTTATTTATATTTATTTATCTTCATTCTTATTTTATCTATTTTATTTTTGTTCTTATTTTTATTTCATTTTATTAATTTATTTACTTTATTTTTCTTTTTTTCTTCTTTATTTTCTTCTTTCTCTTCTTCTTTCTCTTTTTTCTCCTTTTTTCCCCCATTTTTTCCCCATTTTTCTTTTTTCTTTTTCTTTTCTGCTTTCTTAATACCAGAGGACCTCTGGACCTGATATCATACTTACATTTATCTTTTTTTTTTATATATATATATATATATATATATATATATATATATATATATATTACCTGATGCTTTTTCAGAGCCGCTGTTACCTTGACAGGATGGCTCCAATATCTTGCCTGTTCTGTCAGTATGAGTTATGTTTTATTTGTGTTTATGTGCATTTGTTATTACAACATGTGCTGTTTGATTTTGCATATATGCTGTGCCAATTGAATTAAGATGGATGTGTTTTCTTTCATTTTTCTCATTTTTTGTAATTTCACTTAGTTCTTCTTTTTTGACCTATACTAATATCTGATAATTTTTTATATGCAGATAACCTTTATAAAGGCCTAAGTAGCCGAAACGTTGGATTGAAATCTGTCTCATACTTTGGCATTAAATTTGGAAACTTGATAAACAATTAACTACGGATTCTATTTGTGCCTTAGGTGCTATACTTATTTTTATATATGGAAACATGAGGGCAGTGTGTCTGAGGCCAAACTATTTGAGATCAACACTAATTTTGTTCTTATTTACGCACCATTTCTCCCCTCATGAGAACAATTTTTTGGACCTGCTGATTTTTATTTATAGTACTAAACAGCTTCAAACCTGTGCTTATTTTAAAAAAATAGACTTTAGAAGATATTTGAATTGTGTTAATTCTCAATATCTTGCGTGGATCAAAAACATCCTATATGGACAGTTTAAAAGGTTTGTAAAGAACTGATCTGAAACCAATACCTTTGGTAATCAGTCGGCCATACTGCAACACAGCTTCAAATAAAAAGCATACCCTTCTAAGCTAATTAATGATGCCATTCAGAAAGCTAGTGGTCTCAAGCAGGCTGAAAGAATAGTTGAAAATTTACCTAATGATAATAAAATTAACTTTAGGCACAATTTTTAACCACTTGTAACACTGGTCACACCATTATTCCTAATATGCTATACCAATACTGATACATTTTGTTGAAGGTTTCCTTTGTGAATGACCAGCTTTCAAACAAACCCAGGTCCCAAGTGCTTAAAAATATTTTGGCTCCTGCTCTCTCAGAAAAAAAGTTATTGAAAGTCTGCTGAGTTCTCCTTTCCATTGAAAGCTTTGTAAGTTTTCGTAAGCAGTGTGAATGCTGTAAGAATTGTTGTCATAGGACAAATACATTTGACTCCACCTTCATACTTGATAATTTTTGTTAGAACCCTCCTGTTTGTTTTTACCATCTTGTATTTTGCGGTCACGTGACCATCTGCCTTTTTATTCCAGCTCCGCCCTTTTGACTGTGCTGGACTTCAGTGTTGTATAACTGTTTTTCTAGCCAGGTGCTTCGGTGCCTATCCCTGTCAGTACGCTTGGTCCTTCTGGGACCACTAGTACATTTTGGTCAGCTTGTCTTTTTGTGTTCTGCAACAACTTCTTTGTTTAGGAGGTGTCCCATTTTTTGTTCCAGTCCTTAGTTCTTTTAGGGACCTCTGCCCTTATGCTATAGGTCTTCGTTCAGACTAGCCGAGGACTTAGGCGGGTCTGTTCGCTAGGAACAGGCAGCCCACTACATTGTAGGGTGTAATGCACACGCCCGGACTGACTGGCATGTGCGTGTTTAGTGGTTCCACTGTGCCATGAACCGGAGAGTGTCTGGAGGGGCGTAACTAAGTATCTGCGTGATCCGACCAAGGTCGCAAGACGGCATACGACGCCAGTGCACCAGGGAGGAACCGAGCAGAGGGACCAGGGTCTACTCCAGGTCAGACTCCGGACACGGCTGTTGACCCACACCGGGGAATACAGGAACAGGCAGACTAGAGCGCAGGCTGGGTAGGGTCCAGTACAGACTGGGAGACAAATTCGGAGCCGCAGATGCGGTAAACAAACAGAGTAAAGCGAAACCACATGTGCGGTAGTCAAGGCCGAGCAGAGCAGAACCGCAGACGCGGTAGACAAGGCAGAGCAGAACCGCAGAAGCAGTAGACAAGGCTGAGCAGAGCAAAACCATAGACGCGGTAGACAAGGCTGAGCCGAGCAAAACCGCATACACGGTAGACAAAGCTGAGCAAAACGATACCGCAGACGCGGTGGACAGGGCTGAGTAAAGCGAAACGGCAGACGCGGTGGACAGGGCTGAGCGAAGCGAAACCGTAGATGCGGTGGACAGGGCTGAGCAAAGCGAAACCGCAGACGCGGTGGACAGGGCTGAGCAAAGCAAAACCGCAGACCCGGTGGACAGGGCTGAGCAAAGCGAAACCGCAGACGCGGTGGACAGGGCTGAGCAAAGCGAAACCGCAGACGCGGTGGACAGGGCTGAGCAAAGCGAAACCGCAGACGCGGTGGACAGGGCTGAGCAAGCAAGAACCGCCGAAGCGGCAAGCAAGGCAGAGCGGAGGGAACAGGGCTCAGTTCACACGGAACAGACAGGAAGGGAAAGGCAGAAACAGATACCCACAGGGTACTTGCAGAGAAGTAGCGAGTGGGCCACAAACTCACAATCGGAAGTCCAGTGACAACGAGCAAGAGTTAGGTGCGAGTTCAGACTCTGCAGAAAAAGGGAAGGCACGGACATAGAGAAAAACAAAACAGGCTAGGAGAGTATTCAGACAAGAACAGACACAGCAGCAAGATACAGGAACGGGTCTAGGTATGCGGCCCCTAGAAGGCGGAACGAACAGGCAGGAGCATTTTCACACAGGCCTGGAAATACAGCCTCCAGGATAGGCAGAAGACAACAGGCTAGAAGATAATACAGACAGGACACAGTTCAGACACGGGAACTGATACCGAAGGCAGGAAACATAAACAGGACCTGGTATATCAGTGACCAGAAGCCAACTGACAGAACACAATGCTCAGGCATGGGTTAATTGGAGCAGCTGGTTTAAATACCAGGTGACAGACAGCAATAGGCTGAGGACACACAAGGGGGGGGCCTGCAGCTGGTACAAAATGCAGGAAGTGATTGGGCGCCGCCCTTATGCAGCAGAAACAGAAGCAAACAGACAGCATGGAGGGAAGCCAGAGAGACATTCTGGATTGGAGATCAAGTGCGCACTCTTGCACAGTGGGAGATGGACCACTATGCAAGGACGCCGCCAGGTATGTAACAGTACCCCCCCCTTACGTCCCCTCTTCTTCAGGCCTGCCAGAATCTTCCGCAGGGAATTCGAGGACCAATCCTTCACTTCGAGGAGATCACTTCCACTGTCCACATGAAAAACTGGTCTCATCTGGTTAGCTAGGATCCTACCTCCTATCCAGCCATCCTCAGCAACAGACGAAACGGGTGGAGTACCAGGAACAGCACACAAGGAAGTCTCTCTCCACATATTTTCAGGTGGCACCTCAGAGGGTACAGAAGACAACTGGAAGTCCTCCGCCGGGTTGGAGGGGGGCAGAGTCTCGGGGGTAACCTCCGCTTCGGAGTACACTTGTTCAGACTCACTGGATGAAGCAGGCGAGGTATCAGGTACCGAGTATAGGAGAGTCTCTGTCCATTCGCTATCAAGTAGCACCCCGAAGGGTTCAGGAGACACCTGGAGGTCCTCTGCCGGGTCAGAGGAGTGCAGAGACTCGGGGGTAACCTCTGCTTCAGAAAACACTAGGTCAGACTCACTGGACGAAGCAGGCGAGGTATCGGGTGCCGAGTATAGGAAAGTCTCTGTCCATTCACCACAAGGTGGCACCCCGAAGGGTTCTGGAGACAACTGGTGGACCTCCACCTGGTCGGAGGGGTGTAGAGACTCGGAAATAACCTCTGCTTCGGAGTACACTAGGTTAGACTCACTAGGCAAAGCGAGAAAGGTATCAGATCCAGGATATAGGAAAGTCTCTGTCCATTCACCACTAGGTGGCACCCCGAAGGGTTCTGGAGACAACTGGAGGTCCTCCGCCTGGTTGGAGGGGTGTAGAGACTCGGGAGTAACCTCTGCTTCGGAGTAGTGTTGAGCCACCCCCGTAGTGTTCGAGTTCGGTTCGGTTCGTCGAACACCCGTGTGTTTGCCGAACTGTTCGTCGAACTGTTCGTCGAACACCTTCGAACACCGTTAAAACCAATGGCAGGCAAACAAAAACACATAGAAACACATAGAAAACACCTTCAAAGGTGTCCAAAAGCTGACAAACTGCTCAGAAGACACAACTAACACATGGAAAAGTGACAAGTACATATAGTCATGCGAAAAGAAAAGAGGTGGAGGAGTAAAAGGAGGGGGAGACACAGATATAGGCATGTCATGCCCTTCTAAAATCCAAAAAGTGAGAAGCCGAGACGGCCAGTCCGCTCCTGCCCGTGCCACCTCCGTGTCGCCGGGTTTGTGCCAGAGCCGCGGTGAACCCTGACGGCCAGCCTCCCTCTCCCAATACTGGTGCCTGTCCGCTGGTGGGTCGAGAGAGCCCCCCTGTGGTGGAGGCAGCTCTAAGCTTTTTAATTTAAATTGTCCCTCTAATTTGAATGAATACACTTTAAATCCATTTACAAGGATCTATTGGAGGGCAAGTCTCCTGCCAGCAGCCGCGTAATTCCAGCTCCAGTAGCGTCCACTAAAGCTGCTGCAGTTAAAAAGCTTTTATAAGGATCGAGCTCGGCTGTCCACCGCAAGGCATCCTAGTGCCAGTCCCAGCCCCTATGCCTTGGGGTGCCTCCTGATGCTCTTCACTAAGTATCCCGTGGTCCCGAAGCATTTCCTTTGAAAAAATTAAGTGTCCAAACTACAGGTGGTGTAGCTTGCTTAACAGCCGGGATAATCCGCTGACTAGCAGACACTGCTACTAGGCACAAAGTATTTCCTGGGCTAGATGCAGTTAAAAATTTGTAAGTACATACTCTCGTTGGATGCTGAGAAAGCATTCCATAGAGTCTCCTGGCACGCCATATATGATTCTCTTAAAAAGCTTGGGGTAGGGGTCTAGGGGACCCTTTTATAGCCAAAATCACGGCCCTGTATCACAATACGTCACCTAGGCTGAAGATAAATGGAACTGTAGCACCGAGGGCTCGGTTGCTACAGACGTATTGCACCTCACCCAGAGGTGTGATATCTCACTCTCAGATAAGGATGGAGTGTGGATCAGGACCCGACACCTGCATGCATTACACCACATTGCCGTGGGGCAGGGCGACCAATATGCCCCTGAGATGGGCACGACAGTCCCTGTCCCTGGCTGGAGTGGGGGGAGGGAACACTGAGGAAGGGGAACCCTGCAGTGCAGGAGCAGGGAGGAAGCAGTTCCTGGGTGCATTGAGAAGGGAGTATAAAAGGTGGGCACCATCTTAGTTCAGTGCAGAGAAGTCTGAGCAGAAGTGGCAGGGAGCAGGGGCTCTGCATGAGCTCTGCTCCGGAGGCGGGCCTAGTAACAGAGGCCCAGGCCTGCAAGAGGGAGAAGGAAGGAAGAGGAGCGGAGAAGGCTCCAGGAACGAGGAATGAAGGGATCCCAGGGGTGCGGACGGGCGAGTCGCCACCGCACGCCCGAATCCACCTGCGTGGAGGGGTCAGGCCAAAGGGGGAGACCGGTCCCCGAACTAGTGGAGGCAGGAAACGACCCTCAGCTAGAAACCGGAGGCTCTGACATTTTATGTGGCGCAGCCCCTTGCTCCACCCGCTAGGAAGGCACCACATAGGGTCAGGGAAACTGGCGCCAAGTTTACCAAGAGGAGGCCCGAGGCAGCCGGACAGAAGTGTTGGTAAGAAAGGCCAGACAAAGGACACACAAAGGGGGTCCTGTGAAGCGCTCCAAAGTTATCTGGGAGTTGTCTGAGCCCCTCACCTGGTGAGCACAGTACGACGTGGGCAGCCGTTACCTGCAGACGTGGTCTGGATAATAAGAACTGTGAGTAAAGGCCCTGAACTGCATCACTGACTCCGTGTCGTTACTGCTGCTGCCCTGCACCATCACCCCCATCCTCCGCATACACTGCCCTGAGGCTATACTCCTCCCGTGGGGAGTTATGCTACGCTCTGCTGCACCCACAACACCAGCCTTAGCGGTCTGCCCTGTAGCGGCGGTTCACTCTGACCGCAATCCACGGGTGGCGTAGTCGGACATTTAAACATCAAAACCACATAAATAGTTCCGCCACTGGTTTGACCGCCCTGAGCCACGGAACCGGATCGCCGCCACGAAGACTACAACCACCAGCATCCACCAAAAAGGGTCCGGCTCCGGGTGTCCCAAGGCCCAGGGGGTGCGTCAGAACATTTTCATCACCTTTCACAATCACCAATGGGACAAGGCAGGGATGTCCTCTGTCCCCTCTCTTATACATCCTAGTGACGGAGCACCTGCTCTCATCAATTCGCCATAACCCCAATATTAGGTGGATTGAGGTGGGAGGCACCGAGTACAAGTGCTCTCTATTTGCTGATGATGTCCTAGTATATATCACTCAATCACATATATCCATCCCTGCTGTTATGGCTGAAATAGATCACTTTGTTACATGGTAAAATTTTAAAATCAATGCAGCGAAGTCTGAGGCCCTCGATGTCTCCCTCCCTAAATCCATATAGGATTCCATCCAGTCCAACTTTCCCTTTGCCTGGCCCTCACAGGGTATCAAATACTTAGGAATTCCTATTCATAGAGACCTCTCCCATCTATGTTATCTTAATTTTGGGCCCTTGATTGAACAATTCCATACAGACCACGGTTGGCAAGTTAGAACTGTAAGATTCACTACGTGAACCACTGGTGTTTTGTGGAAAAGCACATGTACACCGCGTTCCAAATTATTATGCAAAAAGTGTTTAGGAGTGATAAGGGAAGAATTTGTTTGTTTGTCAGTTAAACTCATTGATGGTGATGTGTGTCAGGGCTCTTTATATCACTGTAAGCAATTGCAGACACCTGTGCTAATTAGTTTGGCAGGTGTGTCCAATGAAAGGCAAGACTACTTAAGAAGGCTCTCTCACATTATTAAGCAGCCTACATTTTCTGCCAAAATGGGAAAGAAAAAGGATGTGTCGGCTGCTGAGAAGCAACAAATTGTGGAGTGTTTAGGTCAAGGCATGACTACAATCAACATTGTGCGATGATCAGGATGAAGTGTCTTGGCAATCAAGAAGTATGTAGCTGATTCACAGTACACACGTGTGCGTGCTGATAAGGGCAAATTGAGGACTCTTTCCTACAGGCAATTACGTCAGGTTGAAACGCAGCGGCAAAAAAGCCTTGTCATAGCAGCAGACAAGTTTTTGAAGCTGCTTGTGCCTCCAACGTCCCCCGAACAACAAGATGCAGGGTCCTTCAGAGGTTTGCAGCTGTGCATATGCCATCCTGTCGACTTCCTCTATCCACTTCACACAAGCAGAAACGGCTCCAGTGGGCCAAACATTACATGAAGACTGATTTCAAAACTGTTTTGTTCACGGATGAGTGCCGTGCAGCGCTCGATGGTCCAGATGAATGGAGTGGAGGATGGCTGGTTGATGGACACCCCACGCAAACACGGCTACAGCGCCAACAAGGAGGAGGTGGAGTAATGTTTTGGGCTGGAATCATGGGGAGAGAGATTGTCGGCCCCTTTAGGATCCCTGAAGGCACTAAAGATGAACTCCATAATGTATGTGGATTTTCTCAAACAGCACTTCCTGCCATGGTTCAAGAAGAAGAACCGTGTATTTCACAGCAAGATCATTTTTCTGCATGATAATGCA
The DNA here is from genome assembly GCF_046119375.1 of Phyllobates terribilis. Classification (NCBI taxonomy): domain Eukaryota; kingdom Metazoa; phylum Chordata; class Amphibia; order Anura; family Dendrobatidae; genus Phyllobates; species Phyllobates terribilis. Next base: position 294,127,096 of record NW_027362769.1, read on the forward strand.
CCATCTCATGCTGCACATAAAACATCTGCATCTCTGGCTGATATGGGCATAAAAGGGGACAAACTTATGGTGTGACCCCCATGCTCCCCTGACCTCTACCCCATTCAGAACCTTTGGAGCATCATTAAAAGGAGTGTCTATGATGGCGGGAGGCAGTTCACATCTAAGCAACAGCTCTGGGAGGGTATTCTGTCCTCATGCAAAACAATTGAAGCAGAAACCATCCAAAACCTGACAAAATCAATGGATGAGAGAGTTCAGAAGCTCCTTTCGAACAAGGGGTCCTATGTGAAAATGTAACATCACCTAGAATAAAGTTTTGAGTTGAAAACTGTTTGATTTCAGTTTCTAACAACCTGCTAATGCTTATAATTTCAAAAATGACCATTTTTTTGGTCTTTATTAAAATGAAAAGGTTGATCGAAAAGTTTGGGGGATCTAAGAGTGTGGCAACCCAGTAGTCATGATTACTTCGAATTCTGACAATATGAGGGTCATGCTGCAGGTAGTGCAGCAAGAAGGCACTTATGTGTCTTGCGCATCTCGGAGCCCCAAAATTATTTTCCGGGCTAGATGCAGCTAAAAATTATTTTTAATTTTAAATCTGGTGAAGCTTATTATAGATGGCCTAATAGGATCAGTGCTGCACACTGCTACAAAGCCCAAATTATTTTCCAGTCAAGATACAGATAAACATGATTAGTAATTTGAAAGCTTAAAACGGTTGGTAGGGTGATTTTAACCAATCATCAAGCTTTTACTCTCCCCAGGATGACACAGGGGTAGAAAAGTCGTTTCGGATCCATGATTTGTTCATCTTTATGAACGTGAGTCTGTCTACATTATCAGTGGAGAGCCGCGTGCGCTTATCTGTCAGCACACCACCAGCAGCGCTGAACACACGTTCAGACAGAACGCTGGCTGCGGGGCATGACAAGATCTCCAAGGCGTAAGTGGCTAGCTCCGGCCATTTATCCAGATTGGAAGCCCAAAAAGAGCAAGGGTCCAGTGACACAGTCGTGGCTTCAATGTTTACTTGGAGATACTCCTGTACCATCGTCTCTAGGCGTTGACTATGTGTCAGACTTCTTGTCTCCTGTGGCCTTGCAAAGGATGGGCTAAAAAAGTGGTGAAATGATTCCGCAAAATTGATGTTACCAGCAGATACTGTGGTTCTGTTACGGTTTGAGTGCTGAACACTTGACGGTCCCACGGTTGGCAAGTTGGAACTGTGAGATTCACCACGTGCACCACTGGTATTTTGTGGAAAAGCACATGTAAGATTCTGCAACAGTCTCTGCTGATACTCCTGCATGCGTGCATCCCTTTCTATGGCAGGAATAATTTCTGCAAATTTACTTTTGTACCGGGGATCTAACAGTGTGGCAACCCAGTAGTCAGGATTATTTCTAATTCTCACAATTCGAGGGTCATGTTGCAGGTAGTGCAGCAAGAAGGCACTCATGTGTGTTGCGCATCCAGGAGCACCAAGTCCCTGTTGTGTTGGTGGCGAGGTAGCAATCATGCTTCCTTCCTCTGTCCTCTCCCCCCAACCTCGCACAACAGAAATGTGATCAAGGTCTCCCTCATCTGATGAGTCTTCCATCAGTTCGTCCTCCACTTCTTCCTGGGCTCCTGCACCTTCCTCACTAGTTTGGCTGCTACCATGCGCCCTGGTAAAATCATCTCCCCCACCCTCACATGCCTGCCGCCTTGGTGCTGCCGACCGTCTGGACCTTGCAGATGTTAGCCCTTCCGCATACAACTCCTCCTCCTCTACTTCCTCCACCTCCTCTTGTGCCACCACCTGACTCCGAATTCTGTTTAACATGTGCTCCAGCATGTAAATCACCGGAATAGTCATGCTGATAATGGCATCGTCAGCACTAAACATCTTCGTCGCCATTTCAAAACTGTGCAGAAGGGTGCATAGGTCCCTGATCTGAGACCACTCCTCCAGCGTGATTTGCCCCACCTCTGAATCTCGTTGGCCCAGGCTATACGTCAGAACGTATTGCACCAGGGCTTGTCGGTGCTGCCACAGTCGCTGCAACATGTGCAGAGTTGAATTCCACTGGGTAGGCACATCGCATTTTAGCCGGTGAAGTGGCAGGCCCAACGACTTCTGTAGAGATGTAAGTCGCTGAGCTGCGGGATGCGAACGGCGGAAGTGAGCACACAGCGACCGTGCCCTCTGCAGAAGGCCATCTAGTCTGGGATAGTGGGCTAAAAATTGCTGGACAACCAGGTTCAACACGTGAGCCATACAAGGCACGTGTGTGACATTGCCCCGGCGAAGGGCCGCACCCAGGTTTGCAGCATTGTCGCACACGGCCTTCCCTGGTTTCAGGTCCAGTGGAGACAACCATTCATGAAATTGGTTCTCCAGAGCTGACCACAACTCTTCAGCTGTGTGACTCACATTTCCCAGACATTTCAATGTAAAAACCGCCTGATGACGTTGAGCCCTACTGCCAGCATAGTAAGGAGGTGTGCAGGATCCCTTCTGCACAGTTAGAAAGCTTGTGGCATGACCAGACAGGCTTTGGGTGCAGGTGGAAGACCGAGAGGAGGTTGAGGAGGCAGAAGCAGTGGAGGAAAAATGACATAAAGAGGATTGACGCACAACTCGTGGGGACGGCAAGACTTGGACAGCAGCCCCTTGTCCTGCTGTCACCATAGTTACCCAGTGCCCAGTCAGCGACATGTAACGCCCCTGTCCATGCCTACTCGTCCAAGTGTCTGTGGTGAAATGCACCCTGTCACACACAGAGTTTCTCAAAGAAGCGGTGATGTTGTGTGCGACATGCTGGTGGAGCGCAGGCACACCTTTCTTTGAGAAGTAGTGCCGACTGGGCATCTGGTACTGGGGCACTGCGACGGACATAAGGTCTCGAAAATCCTCTGTGTCCACCAGGCGGAAAGGCAGCATTTCTGTAGCCAAGAGCTTGCAGATGGTGAAATTCAACCTCTTAGCTTTCTCATGGCTAGGAGGAAATGGTCTTTTACTTGTCCACATCTGAGGGACCGAGGGCTGGCTATTGTGCTTAGACGGGGTTGATAAGGGTGTCCCCGGCAAACTGCCGGTCTGTGAGGAAGATGCAGGCGGACATGTTAGGTTGCCTTGATCCAAAGGTGGTGCTATCGATGTCGGACAGCGCTCAAGACCAGCTGGTGTTACCACCTCCAAAGAAAATGATGACCTGCCAATCACGCTGGCTGTTGCGGGTAAAGAGGTGGCAGGTCTGCGCCCCAAAACAGGTGTGACTGCTGTCCCCCCAGTCACAGAGGATGAAGAGGCCGCGGATGCACAAGATATGGCAGACGGTGGTTGGCCCGGCCGGCTAGACCGCATTGTAGCACACTGAGCTTCCCACTGCAACTTATGCTTCATGTCCATGTGCCGGTTCATGCATGAAGTACTCAAACTATGTATTTTTTTGCCTCTACTTAGCTTTTGCTGACAAATGTTACAGATAACACGAGTTGGGTCATCTTTATCGATCTGAAAAAATGCCCAGGCTATGCAAGGCTTAGCACCCATGCGACCTGAAGAGCCACCACGACTTGTGGTGAGAGGCAGAGTTGTGTTTGAGGATGCAGTTGTTGACGTGCTTCCAGTACTACGTCTCTGTCCAGGAAGGCGCAACCTGACCTCGTCGTCACTAGCATCTTCCTCCACCTCCTCTGCTGACCTCATCTCTTGGCTGACTGTGGGTTGACAGTAAGTGGGATCTCCGACCTCATCATCATCACCCTGTGCGTTATCACACCCGTCGTCCTCAGAGCCAACCTGTTCCTGCCCTGACAAAAAACTAAAGTTGTCGCTCCAATCAGGTATTTGAGTCTTATCATCGTCTTCCTCATTGTCTCCACCAACAGGAGTTACAGTTTGGGAATGAGGGTCTACATTATGGTCAGAACCTTCTGCGTCTGGTCCTGGATCCGACTCATAAAGATTCTGGGCATCAGTGCAGATCATTTCCTCGTCTGGATTCACAGAAGCGCTGGAGTCGACCTCTGATTCCCAGGCTATAGTATGAGTAAACAGCTCTGCAGACTCAACCATCTGTTCTACCTCATACTCAGACGGGCAGCTGGAGATTTGGGAGCTGTGAGGAAGCAAGTGCGATTTGGGTGACACCTTTGAGGACTGGAGTATTTGTGATGTTGAAGTTGATGTGGAGGAGAGACCACTTAAAGGAGCACTTGATATCCGTTGAAGCACCTGCTGTTTTTGTGCCTCATCTGGAATTTGTAGCGATTGGCGTGGCCGTAAGAAAGGGATCTTATCACATTGTCCGCTAAAAGAAGTAGACATTTTAGTTTGGCTGGAAGATGGTCTTTCTTCTGCACCTACCCCACGGACACAACCTTTTTTCCCCTTCCCAACACGCCTATTCCCCTTTCCACCAGCAGCAGGCCTTTTTCCACTCATTTTGGTGGTTAACTAATTCACAACTCTGGAGTTGTTTGCACAAAAAAACAATGGATGGAAACCGAGCAGAGCTGAGTGGCCAAACTGTGGTATTAGGCCAAAACTATTGGCTGGGTTAGATGCAGAAAAAAATTATTTTTAATTTGCAACCTGATGGAGGTCAGTATAGATGGACTAATAGACCAAGTCCCACACACCGCTAGAAGCCCAAATATTTTTTCAGAGCTAGATGCAGAAAATTTTTTTATTCAATTTGCAACCTGATGGAGGTCAGTATAGATGGACTAATAGACCAAGTCCCACACACTGCTAGAAGCCCAAATATTTTTTCAGAGCTAGATGCAGAAAAAAATTATTTTTAATTTGCAACCTGATGGAGGTCAGTATAGATGGACTAATAGACCAAGTCCCACACACTGCTAGAAGCCCAAATATTTTTTCAGAGCTAGATGCAGAAAAAAATTATTTTTAATTTGCAACCTGATGGAGGTCAGTATAGATGGTCTAATAGACCAAGTCCCACACACCGCTAGAAGCCCAAATATTTTTTCAGAGCTAGATGCAGAAAATTTTTTTATTCAATTTGCAACCTGATGGAGGTCAGTATAGATGGACTAATAGACCAAGTCCCACACACTGCTGGAAGCCCAAATATTTTTTCAGAGCTAGATGCAGAAAAAAATTATTTTTAATTTGCAACCTGATGGAGGTCAGTATAGATGGACTAATAGACCAAGTCCCACACACTGCTAGAAGCCCAAATATTTTTTCAGAGCTAGATGCAGAAAAAAATTATTTTTAATTTGCAACCTGATGGAGGTCAGTATAGATGGACTAATAGAACAAGTCCCACACGCTGCTAGAAGCCCAAATATTTTTTCAGAGATAAATGAAGAAAAAAATTATTTTTAATTTGCAACCTGATGGAGGTCAGTATAGATGGACTAATAGACCAAGTCCCACACACTGCTAGAAGCCCAAATATTTTTTCAGAGCTAGATGCAGAAAAAAATTATATTCAGTTTGCAACCTGATGGAGGTCAGTATAGATGGACTAATAGAATGATGCTATGCCCAAAAGATTTTACTTCACTAGGTGCAGTAAAAAAATTGGTATTCTATACACAGGTGGTATATCTTGCAACACAGATAGGCTACTCCACTGACTAACACACTCTGCAATAGGCCAAAAAGGATTAGCTTTGCTAGATTCAGCCAAATGCTGTGAAAAAAACTTGCACAGCACTGGCACAGACCTGCCTGGCAAAAACTGATAGGAACTGATGTAACCTAGTCCTGAAAAGGACTCCAATTACAATTAGTCTTTACTCCCACAATCTATCTATTTAAGAGCACAGACCTGCCTGATAAAAGTCGTAGGAAATGCTGTAACCTAGTCCTTAAAAGGACTGCAATCACAACTATTCCCTACTCCCAAGCTATCTGTATATTTGTGCGAAAATTGGCTTGAAATTAACAAGGTATAGCGCACACAGCAACAGCGGTGCCGTCTAACACGCAGCTGCAGCAGTGAGAAAATGGTGGCGACGGGGAAAATGGCTTGGTTTTATAGGGCAAGGACATGTGACATACACTGCCAATCACACATGCCCTTGCTTGTGTGAAAAAAAGCACTTCGCTCCGTGTGTGCGCTGCTGATAGGCTGACAGATTGCACCTCCCCACTGCAAATGCGGGAAAGAGAAAAAAAAATGGAGATCTTCATTGTTCCTGCAGAGATCCATCCCCTGCCCCTCCCCCCGCCCCGCTGTACACTCAAACTGCGTATTAACATTAATTTTCATCATTACTGAGAAAAAATCCAGTTATGATTTTGGTGCACGAACAGTTATCGAACATAACCTCGAACAGCCGAATTTTTCTCAAATTGTTCGTGTTCGCCGACCGGCTCGAACACCGCCCAAAACAGCTCGAATTTGAGATTGGCGAACAGTTCGAGTAGAACAACGCTCATCTCTACTTCGGAGTACACTAGGTTGGACTCACTGGACAAAGCGAGCGAGGTATCAGGTACAGAGTATAGGAGAGTCTCTGTCCTTTCACTACCAGGTAGCACCCCGAAGGGCTCAGGAGACAACTGGAGGTCCTCCGCCAGGTCTGAGGGGTGAAGAGACTCATGGGTAACCTTTGCTTCAGAGTACACTAGGTTGGACTCACTAGAAGAAGCGGGCGAGGTATCAGGTACAGAGTATAGGGAAAACTCTGTCCATTTGCAAGCCGTTAGCACCCCGAAGGGTTCTGGAGACAACTGGAAGTCCTCCGTCTGGTCGGAGGGGTGTAGAGACTCGGGGTTAACTACCGCTTTGAGGTACCCATTGTCAGGCTCACAGGACGGAGCGGACGAAGTATCGGGTACCGGGTGTAGGGAAGTCTCTCTCCATTTGTCATCAGGTGTATCCCGGAGGATTCTAGGTGGGCAGAAGTCTCTTCGGGCAGGAGAACAGGTGCGCTACCCACGCATATTACCCGTAGGGGCTGCTCCGGGATACAGGGAAATGAAGCTTCAGCAGGGAATTCAAGGTTGGGATCAGGAGGTCTTTGGGAGGACAGACCCAGGCGTGACGGCTTGCCTCTACGCCTAGCACGTCTGGACTGCCTCTTGAGGTTGGGAGAAGTATTCCGAAGAGCGTAGTCATCCTGTGTGGATTCTGGATGGGCAGTAGTCTCTTCGGGCAGTAGAACTAGTGCGCTACCCACACACATTACCCATCGGGGCTGCTCCGGGATATTGGGAAGTGAAGCTTCAGCAGGAGCCTCGGGGTTAGGATCATCGAAGACCATTAGAAAGGCCACCAGGAATGCCATTATGTCCAGGACGATAGGAACCTGTGCGTCCCATAGGGGGGTGATCCATTTCAAGGCATCACCCGCTAGGTAAGACATCATGAATCCCACCTTAGCCCGATCGGTGGGAAAACAAAGAGGGTAGAACTTGAAGTGTAGCATGCATTGCTCCACAAATGCACGACTCTGTCTTGGATCCCCATAGTACCGTGGTGGATCCGCAGGAACGAGTGCAGAAAGATCCATCTGGACGGGTACGTAATTCGCCTGGAACTCAGCTAAAGAAAAAAAATATATACATATATTTTTTTTATTTATTTTTAATGCACGTATTCGCTAGAAAACGTTTCAGAGAGCGAAGGCCGTGGGGCTCAACGGGAACCATGGCCTGAGCATGCTGTAATGCACACGCCCGGACTGACTGGCGTGTGCGTGTTTAGTGGTTCCACTGTGCCATGAAATGGAGAGTGTCTGGAGGGGCGTAACTAAGTATCTGCCAAATCCGACCAAGGTCACACGACGGCATACGATGCCAGTGCACCAGGGAGGAACCAAGCAGAGGGACCAGGGTCTACTCCAGGTCAGACTCCGGACACGGCTGTTGACCCACACCGGGGAATACAGGAACAGGCAGACTAGAGCGCAGGCTGGGTAGGGTCCAGTACAGACTGGGAGACAAATTCGGAGCCGCAGATGCGGTAAACAAACAGAGTAAAGCGAAACTGCAGGTGCGGTAGACAAGGCAGAGCAGAGCAGAACCGCAGACGCGGTAGACAAGGCTGAGCAGAGCAAAACCGCAGACTCGGTAGACAAGGCTGAGCCGTGCAAAAGCGCATACGCGGTAGACAAAGCAGAGCAAAGCGAAACCGCAGACGCGGTGGACAGGGCTGAGCAAAGCGAAACCACAGACGCGGTGGACAGGGCTGAGCAAAGTGAAACCGCAGACGCGGTGGACAGGGCTGAGCAAAGCGAAACCGCTGACGCGGTGGACAGGGCTGAGCAAAGCGAAACCGCAGAGGCGGTGGACAGGGCTGAGCAAAGCAAGACCGCAGACGCGGTGGACAGGGCTGAGCAAAGCGAAACCGCAGACGCGGTGGACAGGGCTGAGCAAAGCGAAACCGCAGACGGGGTGGACCGGGCAGATCAAAGCGAAACCGCAGACCCGGTGGACAGGGCTGAGCAAAGCGAAACCGCAGACGCGGAGTACAGGGCTGAGCAAAGCGAAACCGCAGACTCGGTGGACAGGGCTGAGCAAAGCGAAACCGCAGACTCGGTGGACAGGGCTGAGCAAAGCGAAACCGCAGACGCGGTGCACAAGGCTGAGCAAAGTGAAACCGCAGACGCGGTGGACAGGGCTGAGCGAAGCGAAACCGCAGACGCGGTGGACAGGGCTGAGCAAAGCGAAACCGCAGACGCGGTGGACAGGGCTGAGCAAAGCAAAACCGCAGACGCGGTGGACAGGGCTGAGCAAAGCGAAACCGCAGACGCGGTGGACAGGGCTGAGCAAGCAAGAACCGCCGAAGCGGCAAGCAAGGCAGAGCGGAGGGAACAGGGCTCAGTTCACACGGAACAGACAGGAAGGGAAAGGCAGAACCAGATAACCACAGGGTACTTGCAGAGAAGAAGCGAGTGGGCCACAAACTCACAAACGGAAGTACAGTGACAACGAGCAGGAGTTAGGTACGAGTTCAGACTCTGCAGAAAAAGGGTAGGTACGGACATAGAGAAAAACAAAACAGGCTAGTAGAGTATTCAGACAAGAACAGATACAGCAGCAAGATACAGGAGCGGGTCTAGGTATGCGGCCCCTAGAAGGCGGAATGAACAGGCAGGAGCGTGTTCACACAGGCCTGGTAATATAGCCTCCAGTATAGGCAGAAGACAACAGGCTAGAAGATAATACAGACAGGACACAGTTCAGACACGGGAACTGATACCGAAGGCAGGAAACATAAACAGGACCTGGCATATCAGTGACCAGAAGCCAACTGACAGAACACAATGCTCAGGCATGGGTTAATTGGAGCAGCTGGTTTAAATACCAGGTGACAGACAGCAATAGGCTGAGGACGCACAAGGGGTGTGCCTGCAGCAGGTACAAAATGCAGGAAGTGATCGGACGCCGCCCTTAAGCAGCAGAAACAGAAGCAAATAGACAGCATGGAGGGAAGCCAGAGAGACATTCTGGATTGGAGATCAAGTGCGCGCTCTTGCACAGTGGGAGATGGACCACTATGCAAGGATGCCGCCAGGTATGTTACATAGGGATTCAGCTTAGTCTTACTGTAGGGACAGTTTTCCCCTATCTTTCCTTAGTACATGTTGCAGATCATAACAGTAAGTCCAGCCAAAAGAAAAAACTGAAGGAAAGAAATTTGGGGATCACTATGGCTTCCATCCAGGATTTGGCTCGATGCTTGCAGGGGTTGACTCTGGAGGTGGCTGAGCTCCAGAAACACGTGAGTAGCTGTGGCGGAGCGCACTTTGTGGTGCCCAAGGTAGGACTGCCTGATATTTTTATGGTAAACAGCAAGATTTTTTTCCTTTAAAAATGCTTGTTTGTTATATTTTCATTTGATACCAAGGTCCTCTGGGAATGAATCACAGTGCATTGGTTTTATTATGTCACTTTTGCGCAAAGAACCACAGGGGTGGGCCTTTTCTCTGTAACCTAATGATCCATGCTTAAGGTCTGTAGAAGATTTTTTTTCGGCTATGTGTCTATTATATGACGATCCTGATCTAATCTCATCTGCTGAGGCAGAACTCAGGCGTTTGAATCAGGGGTCAGGAGAAGTTTCAAATTATTGCACACACTCTAGAAGGTGGGCTTCTGAAGTCAAATGGAATGATCATGCTCTGAAATGTCTATTTCTTGCTGGTCTGTGTGAAAGTGTTAAGGATTTGCTAATTGCATTCCCCACACCTGAGACTCTGCAGGATGACATGCAATTAGCTGTTCCTGTGGATAGGAGACTGAGATTAAGGCAGAATGAGATAAAGACTCCAGTAATGCCAGGTCCTAGTCCTCAGAAAATCTGCTCAGACAGCGGAGAACCGATGGAGGTTAGGGTGAAGTCGCTCTCCTCTCAGGAAAGAGACCAGAGGTTTGCCGAGGGATTGTGTCTTTATTGTGGTAAAGCTGACCATTTGATTAAGTATTGTGAGCTCCGTTTAGGTAAAGAAAAAAAAAAGGTCAGTTACGCCCTTATAGCTTGTTTACACTCTGCAGTAGTATTTCTTTCAGGGAGTACTACTTTGCAGGAAAATTTGATTGAATTTCAGGTATTTGTGGATTGCGGTTCAACACTTAATGTGATTGATAAAGGGTTTTTGGAAAAACTTAAATTGAAATCCAAACCTTTGTCATCACCTATTTCTGTGATTGCAATTGATAACACTCCCTTGAAATGTATTATTCACAAGGTTGCTGCATTTCCCCTCACTATCAATGGAGTTCACAAAGAAATTTTGGACTTGGTTGTATTAGATAATTTACCCTCTCCGGTCGTTCTAGGTTTACCTTGGTTAAAACTGCACAATCCTCTACTGGACTGTTCTACTAATGTGATTAAGTCTTGGAGTCTGAAGTGCTATGATAAATGTTGTAATGATCGCATTGTGGCTGTTGAAAAAGGGGAATTACCGGTACCTAGTCAAGATTTTTTGAGGGTTTTTTCAGAGGAGGAGTCGCAATTTTACCTCCTCATAGTGATTATGATTGCGCCATTGAATTTGTTCCGGGAGCTACTCTTCCCAAGAGTCGCTTGTTTAATCTGATTATCCCTGAAAGAAAGGCCTTGGAGGAGTACGTACAGACTAGCCTGGCTGCTGGTCACATTAGACCTTCTAAGTCGCCTGTGGCAGTTGGATTTTTCTTTGTTAAAATAAAGGACGGGGGTTTACTTCCATGTCTGGATTTTCGTGAAATTAATAAGATTACCGTATGCAATTCCTACCCATTGCCGTTAATTCCTGACTTGTTTAACCAGTTGGTGGGCGCCAAGTGGTTCTCTAAAATTGATCTCCGGGAGGCATACAATTTGTTACGAGTGAAGGAGGGTGATGAATGGAAAACTGCTTTTAACACTCCAGTAGGTCATTTGAGAATCTGGTGATGCCTTTTGGTCTAACCAATGCACCTGCATTTTTTCAGAACCTTATTAATGACATCCTGAGACCTTTGATTGGTAAGAATGTGGTTGTGTATTTGGATGACATTTTGATTTATTCACCAGATTTAGAGTCCCATTGGCAGAGTGTACGTGAAGTTTTGCAATTGTTGAGTGATAATTCACTCTTTGCTAAGCTGGAGAAATGTGAGTTCGCTGTGCAGAAAATTAGTCTTTTGGGCTTGTCTCAGCGAGGGCTATGAGATGGATCCGGTGAAGGTTCAGGCTGTGCAGGAATGGCCTATTGGTTTGAAATCTATACAGAGATTTTTTGGTTTTGCCAATTTTTACAGGAAATTCATTAAAAAATTTTCTGTAATTGTTAAGCCTCTAACCGATCTCACCAGGAAAGGTGCGAATACGGTCCAGTGGACAACTGAGGCCATTGAAGCGTTTGAGTATCTCAAAGAGAGGTTCAGTTCTACCCCTATCCTTATGCAGCCTGATGAGACCAAGCCTTTTTTGGTCAAAGTCAATGCTTCATCGGTGGGGGTCAGAGCAGTTTTGTCTCAAGAGAACAGGGATGGAGTACATCCTTGTGCCTTCTTTTCGAAAAAAATTTCAGAAACCGAACTGAATTATGATGTTGGAGATCGGGAGTTGCTGGCTATTAAACTCGCGTTTGAACTTTGGCGTCATTTTTTGGAAGGCGCTAGATTTCCTATTCAGCTTTTCACAGATCATAAGAATTTGATCTATCTGGATGCTGCCAAGCGCTTCAATGCCCGTCAAGCTAGGTGGGCACTTTTTTTTTTTTTTCCCTTTTACTGTTACCTATATCCCTGGTACTAAGAATGTTATAGCCGATGCTTTATCTCGCAGCTTCTCTCCTATTGTCGGTGCCGAGGAGGAGGAGAGCATTTTACAGAAAGGAGTTGTGGTGGTGGCATTGGACTCCGTTTTGGAGAATGGTATTCTGAAAGCTCAAGATGATGCTCCATCTAAGACTACCCATGGGACGTTGTTCGTGCCTAGAACCTTCAGGAGAGATTTGTTTGTGGAGTGTCATGAGTCTCGGTTGGCTGGTCATCCAGGAATTTTGGAGACTAAGAGACTTATCAGTCGCAATTTTTGGTGGCCTGGATGGCAGAAGGAAGTCATCAAGTGGGTGAGTCATTGTGCGGTGTGTGCTAGGTCAAAGGCTTCACATACTCCTGCTGCGTGGCTGCTTTGCCCTCTGGAGGTTCCTAGTGTGCCTTGGACGCATCTCACAATGGATTTTATTACTGATCTTTCTGTGTCCGAGGGTTTTACTGTCATCTGGGTGGTCGTGGACCGTTTTAGTAAGATTTGTCATTTGGTTCCATTCATTAAGTTGCCCTGCGCCAAGACTCTCACTAAGGTGTTTGTTAAGGAGATTGTCAAGCTACATGGCGTTCCCACGGATATTGTTTCTGATAGAGGACCTCAGTTTGTGGCTCACTTTTGGCGTGCTTTTTGTGACAGGTTGGGAGTCCATTTGTCATTTTCGTCTGGGTATCATCCTGAGTCTAATGGACAGACTGAACGAAAGAACCAGGATGTTGAACATTTTTTGCGTTGTTTTGCGGACAATCAAGAGGTGTGGTCTGAGTTGAAGCCTCTCGCAGAATTTGCTCTTAACAATCATACATCCTCCTCTGCTGGGTGTTCTCGTTTTTTTTGTTGTACTGGGAGACATCCGTCTTTTGGTTCGCTATCCAAATTGGGGTCAGCTGTGCCGGAGGAGGATAACTTTTCCGGTGATTTGGAGAGAGTTTGGACTAATATACGTTGCAACCTTCAAGAGGCTAACAAGAAGTCCAAGAAGTATTTTGACAGGAAACGTAAGGAGGTTTTGTTTACTGTGGGTGACATGGTTTGGTTGTCCTCAAAGAACCTGCGGCTGAGGATTCCCTCTAAAAAACTGGGTCCTAAGTTTGTGGGTCCATTTAAAGTGCTTCAGGTTGTTAACTCGTCTGCGGTTAGGTTGGATGTCCCTACTTCCTGGAAGATTAATCCTGTGTTTCATGTTTCCTTGTTGAAAAAGGCTGATGCATCAGATAGGGATACCACTTTCACAGTTCCTCCTGTGGTGGAAGATGGCGAATATGAAATTTCTTGTATCTTGAATTCTAGATGGCATAGAGGGACATTACAGTATCTTGTCTCCTGGAAGGGTTTCGGTCCCGAATATAACTCCTGGGTAAGGGTGGATGATGTCTCTGCTCCTAGGCTTGTTAGAGCTTTCCACAGGAGGTTTCTGGATAGGCCTGGGCCTGGAACGTCCGGAGGATCATCATAAAAGAGCGGGTACTCTTAGAACCCTCCTGTTTGTTTTTTCCATCTTGTGTTTTGCGGTCCACCTGCCTTTATATTTTCAGCTCCGCCCTTTTGGCTGTGCTGTACTTCAGTGTTTTTAACTGTTTTTCTAGCCAGGTGCTTCAGTGCCTATCTCTGTCAGTTCGCTTGGTCCGTCTGGAACCTCTAGTACCTTTTTGTCAGTTTGTCTTTTTGTGTTCTGCAACAACTTCTCTGTTTAGGAGGTGTCCCATTTTTTATTCCAGTCCTTAGTTCTTTTAGGGACCCCTCCCCTTATGCTACAGGTCTTCGTTGAGACTAGCCGAGGACTTAGGCGGGTCTGTTCGCTAGGAACAGGCAGCCCGCTACATCGTAGGGATTCAGCTTAGTCTTACTGTGGGGACAGTTTTCCCCTATCTTTCCTTAGTACATGTTGCAGATCATAACAATTTTTCCTTGACATCCTTTATGAGTTGTGTTTCCAACTATATCATTTATCTGTTGCAATAAATTTAAAAGTCCAACACAACCTCTTAAGAAGTTAAAGCGAACCTGTCAGCTTGAGTTTGCTAACTAAACTACAATCAGTGTCATGTTGGGGTTGCTGCACTGAGTAAGATGATGCCTGAGGTGAAGAAATCTTTCTTGTGTTTCTTGTACAATCTGTGTTTACAGTTTTGAGTTAATGATATGCCTGTGCTCCGGGCGGGACTGTAATCAGGGTCTTATACTGGTGCTCTAGGTCAGATCAGCAAGAAAAGATCTTCCCACAGGCTGCCCCTATCTGTCTCTCTGTGTCTGTCTGTCTCTATGATGAGGAACATACTTGTGCTTCGGGGTGGGCCTGTGGGCAGGTATTATCTTGCTGATCTGGCCTAGAGCACCAAGGAAAGGCTTTGCCAATAGTTCCGCCCCAGAGCACGGGCATATTATTAACTCAAAACTACAAGATGGATTTCTGCACCCCATGTATCATATAATATATTAATCAGTGCAGCAGCCCCAACATGACACTGCCTGTAGTTTACTTAGCAAAATCCTGCTGACATTTTCGCTTTAAGGTATTGTGCACATGGCTGTATTATGGATCCGTGTAGAATAGATCCATACTACAATGTTAATAGTCTGCTCTGGATCCATTATGTTCCAATGTATGTTTCCAATTTTATAAAAGACAAAAATCTTGACATGTTCTATATCACATGTTATATTACAAAGGTTGTAGGGGAGAACAGGTTACTACATGGACAAAAAGGCCCAAAGTTATAATTTTAGATTTTTTTGAAGTCCCTTTCTTTTTTTGTCTTGTGATATTAGTTGCCATTTTTGGAGCCAAGTTTTTCAAAAGGATACACACGATTCATGAACTTGGTTCAAAATCTTAATTTTTTTTCTGTCCTGAACTGCTTTTGAAGCTTTTAAGCGCCGAAAGATGCGCGTTTCACAAAATGATGTAAAAATTGGGCTATTTTATTACTGTATTCAAAAATGCACCAAATTTTGCAACCTCTTAAAAAAGCACAACTTATGAATCAAATTAAAATATCTGGAACTGCTAAACTCCAGCCAGAAAACAAAAAAACAAACAAAAAACAGGCAACACATATAAAATAGAATTAAAAAAATTGCAATATGATTAATGAATTGGGTGCAAATATAAAAAGGTGCAAAACACACAAAATTAGCCAAGAAACAGGGACCAAGACATTTATAAATTGGAGACAAAGTACTTTTGGCTCTTTAATATAAAAAATAATAACTCTTGTGCCGCTTCATAGGCTTTTTGCACATGGCATTGCTACTGTATGCGCAAAAATGCCTTGACCTACTTAATCGGCACAGTTCCTTAATGATGAATTCCTACTGTTTGGTAGGAGTCATATTCAACAATGCCCTGAATTGTTTATACAGTCACGATCTCTTCAAAAAAGTAAGATTCTGAAAATATATAGAGTTGGGATGAAATGCGCTTAAACATAATGAAATATTGTTGTCTAAAGATTGATGTTGTCACTCACTAAATATCCACATTTTTATCAAGAAATCTTTTTTAAAAAAGAGCTTATTTGCATCAAATTCCCAGGGAGCATTGCCTAAATCTCCTTACTTTTACTCAATATTCTAAAAAAGTATTTTGAAGATACTTTCATGATTCATTAATATGCAGCACAAGATGGTAAACCCTAATTATTTTGAAGTAATGTATAAAAGGACACATGGTAGAAGTATTTGTATTCTTGTATTTATTTAAATAGTCCTTTACATTTATTCAGCGTATGTCTTTATTCATTACATTGCCAGAGGGAAGACCTTGAGCTAGAAATGTTCAGCTTTATTATTCTTTATATGTTCTTTAATAATTACTTTTTTTAATACTTTACAGACTCATGTGGAGCCTCTTTTCTGCAAAATTTCTAAAAGCCTTAAATACCAAACTGTAACATATTTATCAGAGTGTAGAAGTCCTTGGCCACACTCCAGGTTTTATTCCATCTAAACAAACTGTGTGATCTATTAATTTTAGAATTACTCATATTAGTAGAATCCTTTAGGATTACACAATGTACATCAATGAAACTCTTCCTTCAGTTTGAACTATATAATGAGACAATAACAATGTAGTGACATGACAAGAATATGCATAACTTATAATATTCTAAATAGTTGTGAAGAGAGCACAAGGTGGTAGTCGTGGGCGAGGGGCTGCTCTTCTTTCACACCCTGGACCCCACAAATAAAAGATAATGTCCTGTCTGTCATGTGGTCTGCATGTAATGAACAACATTCATGTTTGTTCGTAGAGACTCCATCTGTTTCACGATTCTGGGCCTGGGCTCAATCACATAGTTCACACCAAACTCTTGACTCATTTTTAGCAATCTAACATTACTCCATAGGCTCAGTTCAGAATCAATCATTGGTACAGCACAGTGTAATATAGCATGGATGGTTTTGGTCGCCTGCGTTATCCCTCGCTCTAATGGCACTTACTGCTCCAGGGATGTCCAGTCTGACACCACAGTTTACCAGGACTCAGCCCTGACTCGTCCTTGTGGATCCCCATCCGTTTTCCCCAAAGCAGGCTCCTCCATACCTTGGTCCAGCCATATTCCACAGATGATAAGGGATGTCCTACTGTCTGTTATCGCTGAAGTCATACTGCTTTCTGTTGCTGCTACTTGATTCTTCGGATTGTTCTGTTCTCTGAATGATCCTTGGCCCACTGGCCCTGAACTGGTCCAGAACTGTCCCTTACTCTCTCTGGTCACCCCTCACTCTTCTCCCACCAGGAAATGCCCCTCCTAATAGAGCCTAGTTTCCCCTCCCAAACTCGGAGTGCCCCTGTTACTGTTAACCTATACCTTACTTTTTCCTGAACTACAGTGTAATACTAAACATAGATACTTGAATCATTCACAATATTAATAGTCATAATACCTTATAAAACATTTATACACATTAAACAACAAAAGTATACCTATTCCATTAGGAAGGGATGAAGGCCATGAATTGCCCTGAACACACCCTTTCAGTTGTAAGTCAAATTTATATATGAGTTAGCCAAGATGATTGTCTATAAAATGATGGCAGTCTCACAATCGAAGCATTAGTGGATGGTGAGATATAAAGCCTGAAAGTCAAAAGTTCAAATTTTTTTTTCCCTTTTTTTCGTCAGTGTATGTGCTAGATCCCCTACTACATTCAAACCTTCTGTCTGGGATTGACTCTCCCAAGTGCTCTTATGCACCATATTTCCGTGATTGCTGTCCAATAGTGGGGTGAGCAGAATAATTGTTCTTCATATATATGTGAATGTATGTGATGTGTGTATATATGTGTGTATGTGATCTTTCTATACATGTGCATGCTATATACATATGTGTGTGTAACATGAATTGTGTGTACATGTCTGTTTATCATACAATGTTTGTGTAACATATTTTGTCTGTATTTAGAATGCATATTTATAATTTCCGGCTGCACAGACAAGAGTTCATAGGTTTAAGCGTGTCGTCAATCGCCCAACGAACAAACAAAACGAGGCTCAATCATCAGGTGATTGGACTATTTATGCAAAAACAAAATTGATTGTTCTCAGCAGCACATGGGGAAATCTATGAATTCTCTACTAGTGATCATTCTATGCCCATCATTCTTTGTAAGCATGAGTAAAGAGGCCAGTAAGCAAGCGTCGAAAGACATGAATATTGTCGATCGCATTTCTCAACAGCATAAACTTAGTTTTTGTAAATACATCCTAAATGTTAGTATGATGGTGTAATATGTTAGCACTTTAGGCCTCAAGTTTACATTTTTTCAAGTCCCTCACTATGTCTAAAACTGGCTCTGATTACATTATGTCCTTCACTCCCTCCCCACAGATAAACTTGTCAGATACAAAGTAGGCCAATTGTGGCCTGCATTTCTTACTGCTGCCAGGTTAGTTGCTGCCTAAAGTGCTGCTGTCTTTGGCTCCCACATGTTTTGCTGTGGTATGAGTAGATTTTCATTAAGCAAATTAATTACCCCTGCCCAAACCTGAACATATTGCAACAACAAAAGCCAGAGGTTATGAAGAAATCCTCAAAATCCAGCAAAAGCCCAAAGTATAGTTGTACGGTGTATGATTGAGAAATTGGAAAAGTCAAACTGGTATGTAGAAAGTAAATCTTGCTACGTTTCAGCTCCAGCGAGCTTTTCTCAAGCATAACAATAGAGCAGTAGTGACCAATTACGCTAACAATTACTAATTACATCATCAATGTTCCATTAAGCAGTAAAGACGGTAAAACACAGTGATCAATTATTACATCAGCATTTTATGTCAGGTGTCACTTAAATTAATATAATGCAAAACAATTCATGTGTTATTTGATATACCAAAGTAAAAAAAGGAGATTATAATCTAACAAACGTACTTTATAATTCACAAGTGTATTTAAACCCACTAGTGGCTCCATTCATAAAAAAACATATAGTATGGTTAGTGGTATCATTCCATTGAATTACTCCACTCTGACCATTCATGGTGTCCATAGAGTGCTCAGAATGGTGCATATCCATTAGTGTTATCTGTCATACGTAGTAAAAAGTAAAAAATGCCAAGCGTCAACATGCATGGGGACATCAATCACAGCATGCAAAATGATTTTCCAGTGGACATCTTGTAAGAAGATGTAAGTTCAGTTATAGCCCATAATTAATTTCTACCGCTAAAAAATGTGTGCATAATGGGAATGTAGTAGTAAAGGTTGGCATGTTTCCCTTGTAACTGCCAAAACTTAGTTAAAGGTTAACACATTCATTCATCCAGATGGGGGCCACCTTTGAAATCAAATATTTCCTTACATGCACCTCAGATTTTGTAGTGCATGGTTTACAGTGCCTTTGCAAACTGCTTTATGCTGGGGAAGCCACCTGAAATTTGTATTGAAATTTATATTAAGAATAAATAATCATAAGTCCACTATACAAACTAAGAAAACTGAATAATCCATACCCAAACATTTTGTTGCAACAGAATATAAGCTATATTTACACTTCTGAGTAAGAGACCATGAACCCAAAAATAGGAGAAGACGGAAGAATGTGTCAAAATTAAAACAAAATGAACTTGATTAGATTTTTAAACTCAATATATCAAACCCCTTGGGCTTAATAGATTTGAAAATATCCCAGACAAATCCTTAGTAAGATTGTTAACTACTGGGATATGACATGTGTAAAACTGCTTGATTTGGAATATGGGATATTCCCCAGTGTGTACCTATACAGTGGTGTGAAAAATGTTTGCCCCCTTCCTGATTTCTCATTCTTTTGCATATTTGTCCCACTTAAATGTATCAAATCACAAAACAAATTAAAATATTAGACAAAGATAGCACAAGTAAACACAAAATGCAGTTTTTAAATGAAGGTCTTTATTACTAAGGGAAAAATAAATCCATCTACAGGACCCTGTGTGACAAAGTGATTGTCCCCTAAACCTAATAACGGGTTGACCCACTCTTAGCAGCAACAACTGCAATCAAGCATTTGTGATAACTGGCAAAAAAGGGGGAAGGCTGGAAAGCAAATAAGCACAAAATAGGGCTTTAAGTGAATACACTTTAACACTTGAATAAATAAAAGCGATTGCAGGATCACCATGTAAAGTTGCAGTCCACATCAATATAAACCCATATACTAGCTGCTCCAGAGTCACAGATTGAAGAGACCAGATTGAAGAAATGTGGATTAAAAGCAGCTTTTACTTGCGCTGCTGGTCAGTCCACGTGAAAAGATGAACTCAAGATAAAAAATTCTAATAAAGGATATTTTATTTCAGGTTAGAAAATCGGCGTGATTCAAAGTTTATCTAACTTATTCATCAGGACAGGGTATAACCAAACTGCAGAGACATTATTGACTCGTCCCCTGGGCCGTGGGGCACTCGGATGCGGGCAATAGGGAGCGATGGGAGTAGTAGTGGCAACCCGGTTCCGTGGCTCAGGGTGGTCAGGCCAGTGGTAGTCCGTTATATTGATTATGTCCGACTACGCCACCCGTGGATTGCGGTTATTTAGGAACCGCCGCTGCATGCAGACCGCTGGGGCTGATGAGGTGTGCAGCTAGGGTAGTGTGACTCCCCACGGGAAGAGTGCGGCCCCAGGGCAGTATAGTGGATGGTGGGAGTGATGGTAGTGAGAGTCCCAGTGATGATAGTGCTGGAGGAGCAAGGAGCACACAGACAATAGGTTGCAGTCCAGGGTCTTTACTGAAACAGGCAAACTGACCCATAAACAGTCCCGGCTAGGAGGGGACCTGGATGTCTGAGAGCAATGGGGAAATTGGCCCTGGTCAGGGTGAGGGTGTAGGCCTACCGTGCTTTCTGCGCTCCTTCTGGCTATCTCCTCCTGATAGGATAACAGCCCACGTTTCCGAGCTCTCCGTGTATTCTCGCCTGTATGGCCTGCGACGTGGGTTCCTTTCTGCTCCCAGCCTTGTATGGCTTTACTGGTCCCTTCGGTTGTGGCAGGGCCTCCAGGCTTCTTAGGCCAAGGAATGCACAGTCCCTTGCGGGCTGGTTCTCTGCTGGGGGATGTGGAATCCTTCCAGCCTCAGACACCAAAGTCTGGTAAAGTTAAGTCTTTTCTCTGCCAAGACAGGCTCTCTTCGCCTCTTGTCTCTGGCTTGTGGCTCTCTTCTCCTGCCACACTTCCTCTTAGGTGCAATCAACTGTCTGTCCCTGCTCCACTCTGGGACACGTCTCAGCGTTGAGACAGGCTATCCAGTTCTCCCTAACCCTGTCCCCAGTACCAGCTTTTATAGGGGCAGCCTGCTCCCCCTACTGGCCTGAGACAGGAGGCATTGCATGCTAATGTTCCCCTAACCAGAGAACCTCCCCCTTGCTCTCAGACACAGCTTTATTACACTTGTGGCATCCAGGTAGGGTGACACATTCCCCCCTAGTGAAATTTAGTACTCCGGGACTAAACAATACACAAAGACAATATGCATAACAATAAAATATTAATAGACAGACGGCGCACAAATTGAGTTCTTAGGGTCACAGTGTGGCCTGTGACCGGGTGTCCATATCACCAATACAACAGGGAGCCTTAACCAGGTGGGGGTCTGTTCTGCCCCAAGTCCTTCACAGTCTTAGTTCATTCCTGGGTTAGGCTCAGAATGCAGTCCATACAAGGTCCTGGTTATAAAAGTCCATAACCTTTGAATCCTTACGGTAGCTGCAAGAAACTGAAACAGAGTATTACCAAACATGCATGTAACTTTGCAAACGATTCAACATTTGGCAACAAGGTTATTTACAATTTAGTACACTCTATATTCTCCAGCGAGCGGGTATCTGCCCCTTTGTGCTCCTGGTTGACCTCCTTAACCCACTGTCTGGTGGTGGACCAACCTGGCTTTCCCCACTAGCGTTAGGGGTACAGCTACCAGCTGGGTGTACAGGTAAGGCAGGCAGCTGTC
The DNA here is from genome assembly GCF_046119375.1 of Phyllobates terribilis. Classification (NCBI taxonomy): domain Eukaryota; kingdom Metazoa; phylum Chordata; class Amphibia; order Anura; family Dendrobatidae; genus Phyllobates; species Phyllobates terribilis. Next base: position 294,148,743 of record NW_027362769.1, read on the forward strand.
TGCGGGTTCTTTGGCTTACCGCAGGCATGGCAGGCTCACTGTCAGCAGAGGGTTGACTCTCCTGGGCTGCTGGAACAGGCTCTTCTGCCTCTGGAACTGCTTGCTCCTCTTCACCTTCCGGCTCTGGTGTTGGTTGTTGCTGTGCCGGTTGCAGGAAATGCAGGACAGGTACCACTATGGCATCATTTATGCGAGTCCAGGACTGAGGGAACTCTCCGAGAACGGTGCTGATCATTTCTTCCTTGTCCTCTGCGGGTTCAAGGTCACTCTGATCCTCTTCTGCACTACGGAGTTGCTCGGGGCACCTTTTGAGGTGGTCTCTGGAGATGACACTAGTGGTTTCTCCTCCGTCCTTGGTGATTACGCACACCTTTGGTTTGTCGTGATCAGACTGCAGTACGGTGTAGGGTTCCCTTTCCCACTGGTCGTCCAACTTATGTAGCCTTCTTTTTCGCTTTAGGACTTGCTCACCAGGTTCTAGGGGACTAGCAGGGGCGTGTTGATTGAAGAGTCTTTCTTGCTTCTCTCTCACCTGGGCCAGGCTCTTCTCCACACTCTCCTGTACCTTCTTGTACTGCAGTTGCCTTTCCGTATCCCAGTCCGCATCCGGGGAGGTGTCCTCAGGTATTAGGACTCCCATCTCCAGGTCTACGGGCAGCTTACCCGGTCTGGCTCGCATCAGGTAAGCCGGGGTGCAGTTTGTAGCGTTCACCGGGATATTGTTGTACATGTCTTCCAGGTCCGGCAGTTTTTCTGGCCACAGGCTGCGTTCCTCCAGGGGCAACGTCTTCAGGAGATCAATGACTATATTGTTCATCTTCTCACACATCCCGTTGGTTTGGGTGTGGTAAGGCGTTGTCCGAATCTTCTTACAGCCATAGAGGTTGCAGAACTCCTGGAAGATTTCAGCTTCAAACGCTGGACCCTGGTCTGTCAGGACCTGTTCCGGATACCCGTGTGGATGGCAGAAGTATTGCTGGAAGGCTCGGGCCGCTGTTTGGGCTGTCAAGTCCTTTACCGGGACCACCACTAGAAAACGGGAATAGTGGTCCACGATTGTCAGGGCGTAGATGTATCCAGACCGGCTTGGAGCCAATTTGACGTGGTCCAGAGCTACCAGCTCAAGAGGCTGCGTGGTGACGATGGGCCTCAAGGGTGTCTTCTGGCTGGTGCGGTCCTTCCTCCTCAGGTGACAAGGGCCACAGTCTCTGCACCACTTTTCTACTGCTCCTCTCATGCCGACCCAAAAGAACCTTCCTCTTAGTAGGAACTCCAGTTTCTTCCAACCGAAGTGTCCCGCTCTGTCATGGTAAGCTCCCAGGACCATAGCTGCATCTCGCCTTGGGACCACGACTTGCCAGGTCAGCTCGTGCGTCCGGTGGTTGACAATCCTTCTGCACAACTTGCCTTCGTAGAGGAACAGCTTGCTCTTCTCCTTCCATAGCTGCTTGGCTTCCTCTGGGGCATCTGGATCTAGGCGGGCGTCTTCCCGGGTCAGCAGATCTTTCACCAGGCGGACAGCAGGGTCACTATCTTGGGTTTCGGCCCACCTGTGGTGAGGTAGGGGATTCATCATCACAGTTGTTAGATCCTCCTCCTTCACGCGGTGAGAGTGTTGAGCGGCTCCATACTGGTGAAACGTGGGGAGTTCTACCTCTTCCAGCTCTTCTGGGTCTTCGTCACCTTCAGGTAAGTGAGGCATTCTTGATAGGGCGTCCGCGTTGGCGTTGGTTTTGCCTGCCCGGTACTTGATCACAAAATCATAGTTGGAGAGACGGGCCATCCACCGCTGTTCCAGGGCACCTAGTCTTGCATTGTCCAGGTGTGTCAACGGGTTGTTGTCCGTGTACACGGTGAACTTTGCGGAGGCCAGGTAATGCTTGAAGCGTTCCGTCACGGCCCACACCATCGCCAAGAATTCCAGCTTGAAGGAGCTGTAATTCTCCGGGTTCCTTTCGGTGGGCCTCAGCTTCCGGCTGGCGTATGCGATCACCCGTTCTCTGCCCTGTTGGTTTTGGGACAGTACGGCTCCCAGTCCCACATTACTGGCATCTGTGTGGAGAATGAAAGGCTGGCCATAATCAGGGTAGGCCAGGATCTCATCCCCAGTGAGGGCCAACTTTAGCTGGCGGAAGGACTCCTCTTCCGGTTTATCCCACTTGAAGGGTGGCTTTTGACTTCTGGACTTGGACTGTCCGATCAGGAGGTCCTGCATAGGAGCTGCCATCTTAGTGAACCCGGGGATGAACCTTCGGTAGTAGCCTACCAACCCGAGAAACTGTCTCACCTCTTTGATGTTCGAGGGGCTTGGCCAGCTCTTGATTGCCGTGACCTTGTCAGGGTCGGGGGCCACTCCTTCCGCGCTTACCACGTGCCCTAGGTACTGGACCTTTGGTTTCAGCAGGTGGCACTTCGATGGTTTCACCTTCAGGCCATAGCCTGCCAGGGCTTCGAACACCTCAGCCAGGTGCTTGAGATGGTCCTCGTAGGTCTTCGAATAGACGATCACGTCGTCCAGGTAAAGGAGGACCGTCTCGAAGTTTCGGTGCCCTAGACAGCATTCCATCAGCCGCTGGAAGGTCCCTGGTGCGTTGCAGAGCCCGAAAGGCATACAGTTGAATTCGCTCAGTCCCATCGGGGTGGTGAAGGCGGTCTTCAGCCTCTGCCACAGGAACCTGCCAGTACCCGCTAGTAAGGTCCAAAGTAGAAAAGAAGTTAGCAGATTTTAGTGCGGCTAAAGACTCTTCTATTCTAGGCAGCGGATATGCGTCTTTGTGGGTGATACGGTTGATTTGTCTATAGTCCACGCACATTCTCATGTTGCCGTCTTTCTTTTTGACCAGAACCAAGGGGGCTGCCCAGGGGCTACAGCTGTCTCTAATGACCCCAGCTTCTTTCATCTCCCTTAGCATACCCTTGGCGTTCTGATAATGTGCAGGGGGTACAGGTCTGTGCCTCTCTTTTATTGGTGGGTGGCTCCCTGTGGGGATGTGGTGTTCTATCCCTTTTACTCTGCCGAAGTCTAGCGGGTGCTTACTAAAGACTCTCTCGTACTCCCGTACCACCCGGTAGACTCCTTGTTTTTGGTGCAGGGGAGTGGAGTCAGCACCCACGTGGAGTTTCTGGCACCAGTCCTCCTTTTGTTTCTGGGAGCCATTACCCTCCGCCTGTGGAGATGGAGGCAAGGGTTCCACGGCCCTGATAGCTTGGTGTTCGACGACAAACAGTTTGGCGAGTGTAGCGTACCTGGGTAAGTGTACTTCCCTCTCCCCAATGTTGAGGATGTGGACGGGCACCCTCCCATGACGGACATCAACCACCCCCCGGGCTGTCAAAATGGTGGGCCTGCTGTCTGAGTACACGGGTTCTACCATGGCTTGGTAGTCTCTACCTCTCAACCCGATTGCAGTCCGACACCAGATCATCATTTCACTTTTGGGAGGCATGGAAATGGGGAATGGATCACTGAGTCTTACGCTACCGATCTCACCACCAGACAGTTCTACCTGCTGCCGTCTCATCAGGGCTTTTATCTCCTTGTTGAGGACTCTCTGTTGGCTGGAACTAGCATTCACCGCCACCTTTTGTAGAATTACAATTACTTCTGAAAGACAATTTTCAATTATGTTAGTACCCACAGTTATTTTAGGGTGACTTTCATGACGGTCAATGTCCACAAGAATCACTCCCTGTGCCGGCAGTTCAACTTTACCAATTTTAATGGTCATCTCCTTGAACCCCATCTGCGGCACGGGTAAGCCATTACTGGCGATGATGCTCAAGTTACTGTCTGGATACCGTGTGATATCAGCATCAGTCCAATACTGCTTAAAAAGTACATAAGGGATTGTGGTTACTTGCGACCCAGTATCCAGCAAGGTGCTCATGGGGATACCGTCCAGCACCACGGGTAAAACCGGGCGCCCCCCAACGTACTTATCACGCCAATTATAAGGGCCTGGTGATCTTATGCCTGGGAGTCGGCCCTCTGCCCCAGGTTGGACCCGTTTAAATTACAGTACCTGGAAATGTGTCCGGGCTGGTTGCATCGACGGCAAATGGGCTGTCCATCCTCTGCGTAGCGGTCTGTGGGCCTCCCTCAGAACGACGGGATCCTCCTCTGTCGACGCCACGGGACATCCTCCGGACTTGAAGCCAGCTTGATGGGTCTTGACGGGTCCACTTGCAACGCCTGGACGGTCCTGGTCAACGCCGCGACGCTCCTGGTCAGCTCCTGGACTTGGTGGTGCAGGCCTTTCGATGGGGCTTGGTTCAGGGCCTGTGCATCAGCCTCCACGGAGTCCATAGAGGAGGGCGCCGCCTCCTGGTGGTAGGTGATAGCAGGGCGCCGGGGGTTTATAGCGCCACTGGGTGCAGATTCACGGAGCACCCTTATGGCCCTGTCCTTAAATTGGGCAAAGGTCAGGTCGGGGTTCTGGAAGAACATGAGGCGCAGCTGGGCCCTGTGGGCGCTGGACAGCAGACCCTCTATGAATTGTTCTGTTAGCAGCTTATCGGTTTCCTGCACACTGCCAGGGTCAGTTTGTTGAATAGCCCTCAAGGCTTCCTGCAGATTTAGGGCATAGTCTCTGATGCTGTCCTGTGCCCGCTGCTTACATCCATAGAACCTCATTTTAATTTCAGCGGAGGTACGTGTATCAAAGGTACCCCGCAGCCGGGCCAGAATACCCTTCACAGCCCTTTTCTCCTCAGTGGGCCATGATTTTACCTCCCTTTGGGCTGCGCCAGTTAACTGCCCTGTCAATATGCTGACCTTCTGTTCCTCTGTCAGGGGGTAAACTTGGAACAAACTATACAGTCTTTCCTTGAAGTCAGTTAGGGCATGGGGCTCCCCTGAGTATTTGGGCAGCCAGGCCGCTCCAGGGATGTAGGGCAAGGAAAAGGGCATCACCGCTGCTGCAGCTGCGTTGGTGGTAGTGGGCGCCTCTGTGTCCGACATCTTCCTCCCCCCCTAGTGAAGTGTGGCCTACCTTCCGACGATCCTCTTCTGTAGGCCGCGGCTCCGCTGCTGCTCTGGACGAGGATCTGGCGTCTCACTCCGATGACGTCAGCGTCGCTCTCTCTCCCTTCCAGGACCTTGCGCAGCGTCGGTGCGTGGGGCGGAGCTTCGGATCTCGCGCGGTTTTGACGTCCACGCCCCTCTTCTTCCCCTGCGGCATCCTGGAGATGGCGTCCGATGGCGGGAAACAGCTGCAGATGGCGGGAAGACGGCAGAAGACGGCGGGAAAAGGTCCAAGATGGCATCTGATGGCGGGAATCGGCTCCGGATGGCGGGAAACGACTCCGGACGGCGGGAAACTTCGCCACAGGTAAGTTACAAAAGTCTTTTTCAGGCACGCAGTACCCCGGTGGTTGCGGGCACGAAATCCTGCCGACTACGCCAAAGCTGACTCGCCCCCTGGGCCGTGGGGCACTCGGATCCAGGCAATAGGGAGCGATGGGAGTAGTAGTGGCAACCCGGTTCCATGGCTCAAGGTGGTCAGGCCAGTGGTAGTCCGTTATATTGATTATGTCCGACTACGCCACCCGTGGATTGCGGTTATTTAGGAACCGCCGCTGCATGCAGACCGCTGGGGCTGATGAGGTGTGCAGCTATGGTAGTGTGACTCCCCACGGGAAGAGTGCGGCCCCAGGGCAGTATAGTGGATGGTGGGAGTGATGGTAGTGAGAGTCCCAGTGATGATAGTGCTGGAGGAGCAAGGAGCACACAGACAATAGGTTGCAGTCCAGGGTCTTTACTGAAACAGGCAAACTGACCCATAAACAGTCCCGGCTAGGAGGGGACCTGGATGTCTGAGAGCAACGGGGAAATTGGCCCTGGTCAGGGTGAGGGTGTAGGCCTACCGTGCTTTCTGCGCTCCTTCTGGCTATCTCCTCCTGATAGGATAACAGTCCACGTTTCCGAGCTCTCCGTGTATTCTCGCCTGTATGGCCTGCGACGTGGGTTCCTTTCTGCTCCCAGCCTTGTATGGCTTTACTGGTCCCTTCGGTTGTGGCAGGGCCTCCAGGCTTCTTAGGCCAAGGAATGTACAGTCCCTTGCGGGCTGGTTCTCTGCTGGGGGATGTGGAATCCTTCCAGCCTCAGACAACAAAGTCTGGTAAAGTTAAGTCTTTTCTCTGCCAAGACAGGCTCTCTTCGCCTCTTGTCTCTGGCTTGTGGCTCTCTTCTCCTGCCACACTTCCTCTTAGGTGCAATCAACTGTCTGTCCCTGCTCCACTCTGGGACACGTCTCAGCGTTGAGACAGGCAATCCAGTTCTCCCTAACCCTGTCCCCAGTACCAGCTTTTATAGGGGCAGCCTGCTCCCCCTACTGGCCTGAGACAGGAGGCATTGCATGCTAATGTTCCCCTAACCAGAGAACCTCCCCCTTGCTCTCAGACACAGCTTTATTACACTTGTGGCATCCAGGTAGGGTGACACATTATGAACCATCAGTTTTATACATCAGAATTTCAAGAAAAGCACCAAAAAGCAAGAAGCACATGACAAAGGAAATTTCAGCCATAGTTCAACCATAGTGCATCAGCATATTGAACAAATCATTAAAAACTAAAAAAAATTGATATTTGGAATGCTTTACATATATTACAGACGACACCTTATAATTTATACGTTTAAAAAATACATAATTGCCTGTTCGAAAAATATAAAATAAATTCTTTCACCATAAAAAATCAGTTTTCAAGTGCTTTTTCCTCCATTGCTTGTCATGCAGGCTGTCCTTTGAACCCACACAATTTGTTGTCCTTTTGTAGTCCTCATTCTATGCATATGAGCCAGTGCGTTTGAAGTGTTGTACTCTGGTACCTATACTGAGTCTCAGCCACCATAATCAGACAGTGGCATTTTTTTGTTATCATTCCAATTTAGCACTCTGAACATCCCTATTTTCATCTACGTGACAGCGCGGGAAACAAGGGCTGTGACCAGCAGTAACATCGCTACCGCCAGTCACAGCACTGCGTGATCACACTGTCAGCCATACAGTGTCCGGGAACCTGCCCACACACTTTTCTTAGCCAGGGATGCTTCTCGGCAAAGTTGGACGGGCCCACCAGAGTACCGGAGAATCCTCTGGTGGACTCTGGCTTCTCTATCAGAAGAGTTCATAGCCAAACCTTTCAGGTTGTAATGATGATGAGGAAAACCAAGACAAACCAAGCCAAACCAAGTTGGCAAAAAAGGTATATACATTATTTTGTGAACCATAACAGGATAGGGTAACAGGATAAACAGTCAGACTTAACCTGTATAGCCCTTAAGAGATGGATTACCCTACCTAACAGCGGAGTGTTTTCACCCTAACGATACGGATTGGTGTCCCCACTCCACGGAGGCTGTCCCTAACCTCTCCCTGAATCTCCCTAAGCAGACATAAGGATAACATCATACATATTGACCAAAGTCAAATACAATCATGTCATAATTGACATGCTGAATATCACACAACATTTATGTTAGTAAGGGAAGGAATGCAAAAACAGAGGAAAATAAATCCCATCAATATTGTCAGTGGGACCAGACATAGCCCCCCAACACTAGTGTATATAAGTGGGAGCCAAACGGTATCCACTCACAAAATCCCAAACAATTAATCAATTCAAATATGCATTGGTCATATACACATAAGGAATGGACTTATCTGGTCTTCAGTCAAACTGAGGGTCCCAGCAGATGCCTTGGATGATAATTCTTTTAGCCCTTGAATAAGTGGCTGACTGATAGTATAGTCACAGACAAAATATAAATTCCCAATTGTGGACTTAACACAGAGTTTCCAGTCAAATCGGGCACCCACTTTCTTGATCCCTCAAGGTGGTATAAACCCATCAGCAATGAATGTCCCATTAATGTAATACCAACGCGATTCACCCCCTTCTCAATCCGGGGCTCATCAGGGAATAAAAATTTTAAAGAACCATAATAGGTACACCCTTCCTATCCCTCCCCCCCCTTATTCTTAGAAGTTATGTTTTGTCCCATTTGGACTACTAAGTACACTTTTAATGATAATTATTAAAAGCTAAATTTTATTGGGTAGATTTTTCTCTGTCTGGTTCATGTAATGATTTTGAGGCCATTAGTGATGAGCGAGGATGCTCGCTACTGCTCGGTGCTCGCCCGAGCATCTCACTGCTTGAGATGCTCGGCGCTCGCCGAGTATTTCCGGGTTGCTCGGGCGGGAACTCGGGTCCCCTCCCTGCATGTTTGGCACTCTTTAGAGAGCCAATGAACATGCAGGGATTGCCTGCCATGCACTGTAATGCCTGCCATGCACTGTAATGCCGCAGCCATGTTGGCTGTGGGCATTACAGTGATTGGCTGGCCGCACAGCGTCATCAGGTCTATATCAGACCTGGCGCCGCCATGCTCGTCACAGTCACTCCGGATCACACAGTGCAGGGAGAGCTGCTGCTGTGTCAGGGAGAGATTTGATTGTGTATTAGGGATAAAAATCATACATTACACACATCCATCTTAACGAACAGTCCTTCTGAGGACTAATCCATCTTCAGAGATATCAGGCAGGCAAGGTGTATAGGCAGACAGTGTATATAGCAGACTGCAGTGCATATAGCACAAGACACTCCATTCCAATTCTGCCTTCTGCTGCTGTTAGATATTTCTATACAAAGGCCCAGGTCTCAGGGGCCAGGAATACTTTTCTTTGGATCTTAATCCTCATTATTTGCTTAAAAAGCAATCCAGAGAACACCGTTTTTCTGCGACTTTTGCTTGTTTTGGGAGAGGTGCTGCTGTGTAAGGGACAGATTTGCTTGTGTATTAGGTAGTGTAGGGAGAAAAATCGTATACTACACATATCCATCTTAACAAACAATCCTTCTGAGGACTAATCCATCTGCAGAGATATCAAGCAGGCAGGGTGTATAGGCAGGCACTGTATATAGCAGACTGCAGTGCATATAGCACGAGAGGCTCCATTCCAATTCTGCCTTCTGCTGCTGTTAGATATTTCTATACAAAGGCCCTGGTCTCAGGGACCAGGAATACTTTTCTTTGGATCTTAATCCTCATTATTTGCTTAAAAAGCAATCCAGAGAACACCGTTTTTTCTGTGCCATATGCTTGTTGGTACTGCAGAATACAGCCAGGTCCTTTCCATATTAGAGCGCTAGAAATCCAGCTATTTAAAACTGTTTTCTCCATCAAATGGATGACATATAGGTTGTCAGAAAATACTGCCATTTCTGGCCTCCATTAAAAATTTCCTTTAGTGTGTCAGTGAAGCAATTCATCGCAGTTTGCTGTTCAAACTACTTACCTACAGGCCACGTATTTAAAACTCTGTTTTCTCCATCACACTGATCACATATATTTTCGCTCCAAACTCAGTCATTTGTAGTGAGCGTAGAAGATACTGTCCTCCATTTAAAATGGGCAAGGCACGTGGCAAGGGATTGGGAACTGGACGTGATGGTAATGGTGCATGCAGAGGCCGAGGACAAGGCTGTGGGCAAGCCGAAATTGTGCCACAACAAAAACCCACATCTTCTCGCCTGACCTTCCTGTCCCAATTTCTAGGGGACCGCAGCACACCACAATTGAACTCAGAGCATTGTCAAAAGGTTGTTGGTTGGATAGCGGATAATGCTTCCAGTCACTTAGCCACCACCACCACCCTGTCTTCCACACGGTCAAGTCTCAGTAGCCGTGAGTCTGGACCGCATATTCCTCACCCTGATCCTCCTTCCTCCCACCATGCTGAGTACCCAGAGACAACTGATCACACACTTGGACACGCTGAAGAGAGGTTCACCTTTCCATTTATAGATTCGGGCCTCTTACCCAGTCCACTTGAAGCGGAACAAGAGGAGATCGCGTGTAGCGATACCCAAATTCTTGAACAGCCACAGTCACATGAAGGCGATGGAGGGAAAGTGTCACAAGAGGTGGACGATGATGAGACACAATTGCCAGAAAGTCAGGAGGAGGACCAGGGTGCGGAAGTGGAAGAAGAGTTGGTGGATGATATAGTAACTGACCCAACCTGGCAGGAGGACATGCATAGTGTGGACAGCAGCACACAGGGGGAGGGAGGCAGAGTACCCCAACAGGCAGGAAGAAGCAGTGTGTTGGCCGCAGACAGAAGGCAGGCAACCATTCCCCGTAACACCAACACGTAGGAAGTTACCAGTACAACTGTTATGTCTTCCCGAGTCTGGTTGTTTTTTATAGACTCTGCCGATGACCCAAAAAGGCCATTTGCAACACCTGCCAGGCCAGCATCAGCAGGGGTGGCAAAACAACAAGCCTGACCACCACCAGCATGATCAGGCACATGGCAGCAAAGCACCCGACTTTGTGGGCCGAAGCCCAGGGTCCAGGAACAGTGTCTGCGGGTGGCACCATTGCTTCTTCCTCTGTTGTGCATGCTAGCCAATCCCCTGTCCATGGTGCATGCGAAGATGCCTCCTGCCCTGCACCTGTCATTGCGCACTCTCAAGTAGCTGCATCAGGAAGCACGTCCATGTCCTTGTCCCAGCGCAGCGTTCAGTTGTCCACACCCCAGTCCTTGGAACGCAAGTGCAAATATGCAGCACGACTGCTTGCGCTCAAAATGTTGCCTTTTAGGCTCATGGAGACGGAAGCATTCCGCAACCTGATGGTGGCGTCTGTCCCTTGGTACTCAGTCCCCAGCCACCACTAATTCTCCCGATGTGCCGTCCCCGCATTACACAAGCACGTGTCTTAAAACAGTAGCCGTGGTCTCAACAGCGCAGTTACCGGTAAAGTCCACCTAACCACGGATACGTGGACAAGTGCTTGTGGGCAGGGATGGTACATCTCGCTGACGGCACACTGAGTTAACATAGTGGAAGCCGGGACCCAGCCAGACCTTGGGAAGGAACACGTCCTCCCGACGGCAAGGATTGCGGGCCCTAGGTCAATCAGAGTTGCCCCCACGGTCTACAGCTCCTGCATCTCATCCTCCTCAGCCTCCTCCTCCTCTTCAGCCTCCATGTCCAAAATGACCACATCTGTCACAAGCTGGAAGCACTGCAGCACTGCCTCGGCCAAGCGGCAACAGGCTGTGCTGAAGCTAATATGCTTAGCTGAAAAACCGCACAATGCTGAAGAGTTGTGGACAGCTCTGAAAGAGCAGGCAGATGTGGCTCACACCACTGAACCTACAGCCAGGCATGGTCGTGTGTGACAATGGCCCGAACCTGGTGGCGGCTCTGAGGCATGGCGAGCTCACACACGTACTATGCCTGTCCCATGTGCTTAACCTTGTGGTTCAGCGTTTTCTCAAATCCTACCCGAAGCTGCTGGATCTGTTTGTTAAAGTACGCCGCCTGTGTGCCCATTTTAGAAAGTCAGCTACAGCTTCCGTCGCCCTTGCCATGTTTCAGCAGCGTTTGCAGCTTCCAGCTCACAGACTGGAGTGTGATGTCCCCACGCGTTGGAGCTCTACATTGCAGACGTTGGGAATGATTTGTGAGCAGAAGAGGGCAGTTGTTGAGTACCAGCATCAACAAGGCCGTCGGTATTCAGTTCAGACTCCACACATAAGACCTCAGGAGTGGACATGGATGTCAGACATATGTACCATCCTCCAAAACTTTGAGGACTACACCAAGATGGTGAGCGGTGATGACGCCATAATTAGCGTCACTATCCCGCTTCTCTGTCTTCTGAAACGCTCTCTGCTCACAATCAAAGAGGATGCATTGCAGGCGGAGCACGATGAGATGGAGCAAGGAGCCATACAGGGTAATTACACACAGCCAAGCCTCATCTCATCTCAACGTGGATTGGGTGACAATGAGGAAGAGGAGGAGGAGGAAAGGCAGGAGCTAGTTTCATGCACTATAGATGGTATTACTTGCACAGCTGTCATACCGTCTGTTCAGCATGGATGGCCAGAGGACAGAGAGGGGGAGGAGGAGGAGAGCATGGTCAGTCATTCTCTTGGTGAGGACATGGAAGTGTTGCCTGTTAGCAGTCTGGCACGCATGACTTAGTCTATGTTATGCTGCCTTTCCCATGACCCTCACGTTCTCAAAATTTTGGGTGACAGTCATTACTGGTTGGTGAAACATCTAGACCCACGCTACAATGAGAACTTTATATCTCTTATTCCTAAGGCGGAAAGGTGTACAAAAATAGGGCAGTACCAGAAGGCCCTTTTTGCTTAACTATTAAAAAAATTCCCTTCTGAAATCACTGGCGGCAAAGGGCACACTTCGTTGGACAACCAAGGAGTACAGGCGGGAGAGACATAACTTCAATCCAGCAGAGGCAGGGGAACACTGTCAAAGTTCTTGGAGTGTTTTCTAAGACCCTCCCATCGCACAGGCCCTAAGGCGGTGGGTACTCTCACAAAGAGTGCAAAGTTTGGGAAGATGCTGATGGAGTACCTTGCCGACCGTACCAATGTCCTCTGTGATTCCTCAGTGCCTTATAATTATTGGGTATCCAACCTGGATGCATGGAATGAACTGGCTCTCTATGCCTTGGAGGTCCTGGCCTGTCTTGCCACCAGTGTTTTATCAGAGCAGGTTTTTAGTGTCACTGGTGGAATTATAACTGATAAGTGCATCCGCCAGTCAACTGAAAATGCTGACAGGCTGACTCTTATAACAATGAACAAGGGCTAGATTGGGCCAGACTTCTCAACACCACCGAATGATAGCAGCGTAACATAAACTCAAATCCAGTGTATTTTCTTGGGAGGTGTATTCCCATGCACCTTTTCACACCCACACATGGGTATATGCTTCCTGATTTTGTCTATTTGCTCTTGTCCTCCTCCTTCTCCTCATCCTCCACCACCATATCACCAGGGTGACCGTAGTCCATAATGCAACACCCACATAATTTTTTTAAAGGGTGTTCCTGATGCCCGTAAAAAAAAAATGTATACAGTATGTTCATGTATACCACCCAGGGGTAAATGTTTGTCAGCCCATACACTTAGTGCACGGGCATTACAAGTATAGGAGGCCCACTCCTTTCTAATGGGAACATTTTTTAATCAGGCCCTCCTCCACGTCTCTTCCAAGAAGCATTGAAGTGCATCCAAATTTTTGGAAGCCCTTTCATTCACTGCATATGCCAACACTATGGGAGACTCTCTCCTTTCTAATGGGAATTTGTCAGTACTGTGGCCCTGCTCTGTGTGTCTTTAAATTCTTAGTGGTGATTTTCCTAAAATTGGTCAGCCGTTGTACTCACTGCATACCCTATAACTGTATAGCAGACCCTCTCCTTTCTAATGGGAACATGTCGTACCTTGTTACTGTGACCCTGCTCCGTGTGTCTTTAAATTCTTAGTGGGGTTTTTCCTAAAATTGGTCAGCCGTTGGACTCACTGCATACCCTATAACTGTATAGCAGACCCACTCCTTTCTAATGGGAACATGTCGTACCTGCCCTGCTCTATGTGTCTTTAAATTCTTAATGAGGTTTTTCCTAAATTTTGGCAGCCCTTGCAGTCACAGCATGGGCATTACCACTATAGGAGACCCGCTCCTTTACAATGGGAACATTTTTTTTTACTGAGACCCTCCTCTATGTCTCTTCAAAGGGGTATTGGGTTGTGTCCAAATTTTTGGCAGCCCTTGCTGTCACTGCATACGCAATAACAGTATAGGAGACCCACTTGTTAATAATGGGAACAACAGAGCATAGCCGGCTGATGGCTCTCTAGCAATAGCTAGGGCCGAGTGCTGGCCTTTTAAGAATAGTAAGGGCCATCTGATGTCCCTATAAAAATAGGCTTTATGACTTTCAGAGTCCCTCCATCATAAATAAAAAAGGATATGTCTGATGATGTGTCACACACCACATTGCCAGATAAGGTTGTAAAATGTTAAAATGACATTTCCCGTTGAATGCATTTGTCTTAAAAAATAACGTAAAAAATAACAAAACAATAGGATCTTTCTTTAGTACAAAAATCAGCGTCACCAAAGTAACCTCAATGTAATCACATTGTTCAGCTCATGCACCTCCTCCTCCATCTCCAAAATGACCACATCAGTCACAAGCTGACAGCACTGCAGCACTGCCTTGGCCAAGCGGCAACAGGCTGTGCTGAAGATAACATGCTTAATGCTTAATTCACAAACCGCCCAGCGCTGCAGAGTTGCTGAACGCTGTAACACAGCAGCCTGATCTGTGGCTCTCACCGCTGAACATACAGCCAGTCATGGTCGTGTGTGACAATGGGCGGAACCTGGTGACGGAGAAATGACAGCTGGGGTAAATTTTGCTTACCTCTATGCTAGTCCTTTCACCGAGCTAAAGAATATGGCTGTGGTGAAATACAACTCCCACTGAGAAGCTGTTTCAGATTAAAAAACATTGTGCCCACCAGAGGATTTAATTCTAAAGGCTAACCTTTCTCACCCGCTCAAGAACCCCATAGCAGCTGCAAAGTTAGCGCTATCATGAACTCTCCTGAGGTAGAAGCCAAGGCACAGCAGAGGATTCTCTGGTGGGACCGTCCAACCCTGCCGAGAAGCAGTCCTGCCTAAGAAAAGTGTGTGGGAAGGTTCCCGGACACTCTATGGCTGCTTTTTTACTGAGGAGGAAACACATGCAAACAAGGGGAGAACATACAAAGTCCTTGCAGATGTTGTCCTTGCTGGAATTTGAACCCAGGATCCAAGCACTGCAAGGCTTCAGTGCTAACCACTGATCCAATGTGCTGCCGTTCACCCTCTAATATCTAACAGGCTGGAGAAGCTTGCACCTACTGCCACTCCATCTTCAGCTCCTTTGTGAGAAACTAATGTATTTGGGCAGCCAGTCAGTCTACCAAATAAAATTCCTGAGAAGGAAATTGCGGATGGCTTTGCTACTGGTACTGGGGGCAGTGCTAATACCATGGCGTTGTACCATAGTTTGCTGGAAATATTCCAGGCTGGTAGGAGGCAAGCAAATTTCCACAGAAAAGTACCAGCAGTAATGTTCAGGCCACATTTCAAGTGCAAGCAGCTTTAGAGGACTTCCTGGGAGAAATGACATGCGGGGTAGATACGGTTTCCCTCTATGCTAGTCCTTTCACCGAGCTAAATACAACTATCAGCAAAAAAAGTTGTGGACTGGCTCCGTACCGTCCCTGGCCACATTCAACTGTCCACGTGTTTGTGGCTAGGTGGTCCTTCCCAGTAAGTGCACTGGGGAGGGCACGGGTGATATTGTGGGACCCATGCTTGTGGAAGGCAGAGGCGATACCGGGAAACATAGTGGCGGCTTGGAACCGAGTATGGACACCTGGCCGCCGCTGGCATGAGGTTATGAAAAGCTTCCGCCTCCATGAGCCTAAAAGGCCACATTTGGCAGTATAGTATTGCAGCCTGTGGGTGGGTGGGTGGCTGCCTGCAAACTTGCTGCACTGGGACAAGGACGTGAACGGTGATTGTTGCAAGTCTGCAACAACAGGTGCATGGCGGGAGGCATCTTCACATGTGCCAAGGATCACTTATGATGGGCACACTATTAGGCAGTGACCTGGGAGTCAGAGATGCTACCAGAGGTCTTCCCCATGCTGTTCCCGTGTCTTTTCAGCACTGTATGCATGTGTCTATTGAATGATGTGTCACACACCACATGGCCAGAAAAGGTTGTAAAATGTTAAAATGACATTTCCTGGTGAATGCATTTATCTTGGTTGAAAGCAATGCAAAAGTGCAAAAACGCATCAAAAACGCTACGTGTCAACATAGCCCAAGGTGTGCAGGAGTATTTTTGTTTTTGGTTATTTATTTTGCCTTATATACAAGTCATTACCCTGGAAAGGATGTTCCTTAACATATTTCCCAGGAAAATCCATTTTCGTTTTGTTTTTGTATGATTTATTGTTAGTTTGTAAAAGTGGCGTAATACTTTGACAAAGTTGTTGACAGCTGTGATCTGGGAGTCAGAGATGCTTCCAGGAGTCTTCCCCATGCTGGTTCCTTGTCATTTGAGCATTGTTCCCATCGATTTGGGCAGTTTTTAGGCCCTCTGCAGACCGCTGGGGGGAGCTGCCTGAAAAATGCTCGAGTTTCCCATAGACTTACATTGGGCTCGTTGCTCGGGTCGAGCACCAGAGTATTCCAATTTGCTCGAATCGAGCAACAAGTACCCGAGCATTTTAGTGCTCGCTCATCACTAAAGGCCATCCATCGCCTTCGTTTTCTGCTACTTGGAATGCAAGCGCAAGTATGCAGCCAGCTACCCATCCACCCACCCACAGGCTGCAATACTAAACTGCCACCTTTCATGACAGTTTCTTGCACTTGAAATGTTGCCTTTTAGGCTTGTGGAGGTGGAATATTTTCAAACCTAATGGCGGCTGTGGCCGGGTCTCCATACTCGGTCCCCAGCTGCCATTATTTCTCCCGGTGTCGTCCCCGCTTCCCACAAGCACGGATCCCAGAACATTACTATGCTGCTATGGGGCTCTTTAGTGGGGGAGAAAGGTGGTCCCTCAGAATCAAATCCTTTGGTGGGCCCAATGTTCTTCAGTCTGACACTGCTTCTCTGTGAGAGTTGTATTTCACCAGAGTCATATTCTTTAGCTCGGTGAACAGACTGGCATAAAGAGAAACCGTATCTACTCCGGCTGTCTTTTCTCCCTGGAAGTCCCCTAACGCAGCTTGTTGCATAAGCAATGGCAACCCGTCCAACATCAGCTCACACTTCTCGGTGGTACTTAGTCACAGACGAAGATATTTCTTTAAGCCTTGAATTTAATCACTACAGAGTTGGACAAAGGCCTGATCTGTAATGCGTTTTGAGAAATAACATGCATAAGCAAAGCGACGGTTTAGGCCACTGAAGGTCATTAAGCAAAACTCATACAACTTTCCCACAGACTAAAAGAGGGGTATCAAGACTTCCAAGACAGCCAAGACTTCCCCGTCCTCCCTGAGAGGATGACTGTCCATGTTCTCCTCCTCATCCTCCTCCTCTTCATTTTCACCCAATCCGCATTGAGATGAGATGAGGCTTGGCTGCATAGTTACTGGTACTCAACAACTGCCGTCTGCTGCTCACAAATCCTTCTCAACATCTGCAACGTTGATTTCCAACATGTGATGACATCTCACAACAGTCGGTGAGCTTTAAGCTGCATATGCTGCTGAAGCACTGCCAGGGTGGCGGAAGCTATAGCTGACTTTCTGAAGTGGGCACACACTTGGCGTACTTTCACAAACAGCTGTGGCAGATCTGGGTACGTTGAGCACATTAAGTGCTCTCTCATTACTAATGTGAACCCCTGTATGGAGAACAATATCAGCACCGAAAAATTAAAAGATGAAATATAGCCTGCCTTATATACCACGGTACTAAGAAAACCAATTTCGATTATATCTTGTGCACCCATGTGACAAAAATATCTGCACCAAATAATTAATTTCACTAGAGTAGAAATAGTATAATGGTGACAACTCTTCCACTACAGCCAAACCAAATAGAACGAGACCCAATCAGGATTCCCCACATTTCCAAAAATTAGTGTCAGACACCAGCAAAGTGGCATCAATTTCACTAGAGTAGGAGAATATCTCATCCCAGTAGCAGTCAGGGTACCTCTGGCTAGCAGATAGAGAAAAGAAATTCCTCCCCACATTATAAGTGACCCACTGCCAAACTGGTCATGCTGGAGGATGTTGCAGGCAGCAGAACGTTCTCCATAGCGTCTCCACACTCTGTCACGTCTGTCACATGCTCAGAATGAACCTGCTCTCATCCGTGAAGAGCACAGGGTGCCAAGGTGGAATCTGCAAATGTTGGTGTTCTCTGGCAAATGCCAATCGCCCTGCACGGTGTTGGGCTGTAAGCACAACACAAACTTGTGAATGTCAGCCCTCATACCACCCTCATGGAGTCTGTTTCTGACAGTTTCAGCAGACACATGGATGTTAGTAGCATGCTGGAGGTTATTTTGCAGGGCCCTGGCACTGATCCTCCTGTTCCTCTTTTCACAAAGGAAGATGTAACGGTCCTGATGTTGGGTTGTAGCCATCATACGGCCGCCTCTACATCGCCCTCTACATCGCCTGGTGAACTAGTCTGAATACTTTCCAAACCCACTGTATATAGACCTGGACCTGCAATGGGTTTTTAACATCAGCAACATGTCAATTTCTATTGTGGTATGCTGAGTATTTGTGTGTATTTTCTCCATAGAATTGCATTAATCTGGAATAATTCATAGGTAAAAAAAATGCATATGCGTTTTTAGCATGTTTCTGCTGCCGAAATGCACTAAATATGCATTTAATCCACACATGATTGCATCAATAAGGTTTTATCAAAGCCAAATGCCAAGAAGAATCAAACCAACTGAATTCAAAACATGACATTTCAAAAAGAGAGAAAAATGCATTAAAACCTTATGTATAAAAAATGCATGTATGAAGATTTTAAAAAAATGCTATTAAGGTGCTGTGCTGTTACTGCAATACATCGCATGTCAATGAATTCACAGTCACATAACTATGCAACTACAGTAACTCTTTATCTCATTTAATTTGGATTATTATTCACACACTTGACTATCAATTCCATTTTAATGTGCTTCATTAGTGGCAACAAAATCCAATTATAGCCTTTTTCTGTTTCTATGGAGAATGTGCACTTTCACCTCTTATCCCAACACTTTAAAAGTATAAGATGGCGCTGCTCGTCCTGACCCCAATTTTTTATATTGGCTGTAATAGTTCACCTGATTGGCAGCGTTAGGCCATGTAATGTAATAGCTAAAGAGCATTATATGGAGTTCTGCTTGACTGCTGTCATGCAAGATGTGTGAAAGACTAAGTGATATTGTAATGCACACGCCCGGGCTGAGTGGCGTGTGCGTGTATATGTAGTGATTCCACTGGACCGTGCCGGAGAGTGAATGCCTGGAGGGGCGTAACTAAATATCCACTCGATCCGACCAGGGTCGCAAGACGGCATATGACGCCAGTGCACCAAGGAGGAACCGAGCAGAGGGACCAGGTGCTACTCTAGGACAGACCCCGGACACGGCTGTTGACCCACACAGGGGAATACAGGAACAGGCAGGTTAGGCTGGCACACAGACTGCTGGGTATAGGCAGACATGGCTGGTATGCAGACTGGCGGATGCTGGTGAGCACGACTGGTATGCAGGCAGGGAGGTACTGGCAGGTACGACAGGTTGGAGCACCGAGTGGATAGGACCCAGTACAAACTGGGACTCAGGAACAGAACTGCAGATGCGGTGGACAAACACAGCAGAGTGAGGCCGCCCAGAGGGCGAGCAAGAGCAGAACAAGACGAGACCGCCTGGAGCGGTGGGCGAGAGAGGAGCAGGACGAGACTGCCGAAGCAGCGAGCAAATGGTCAGAGTAGAGCGAGACTGCCGGAGAAGCGAGCAAAGTGTCTGAGCAGAGCGAGACTACCGGAGCAGCGAGCAAAGAGTCAGAGTGAAGCGAGACTGCCGGAGCAGCGAGCTAAGGGTCAGAGCGGAGCGAGACTGCCGGAGCAGCGAGCAAAGGGTCAGAGCAGAGCGAGACTGCCGGAGCAGCGAGCAAAGGGTCAGAGCAGAGCGAGACTGCTGGAGCAGCAAGCAAAGGGTCAGAGCAGAGCGAGACTGCCGGAGCAGCGAGCAAAGGGTCAGAGCGGAAACCGCAGGAGCAGTGAGCAAGGCAGAGCAGAGCGGAAACCACAGGAGCGGTGAGCAAGGCAGAGCAGAGCGGAAACCGCAGGAGCGGTGAGCAAGGCAGAGCAGAGGGGACAGGGCTCTGTTCACACGGAACAGACTGGAAGGGAAAGGCAGAACCAGGTACACACAAGATACTTGCAATGAAGTAGCGAGTGGACTCTAAACTCACAAACGAGAGTACAGGGACAACGAGTAGGAGTTAGGTACAGGATCAGATTCTGCAGGAAAAGGGAAGGTACGGACATAGAGAAAAACAGGTAACAGGCTAGGAGAGTATTCAGACAAGAACAGACACAGCAGCAAGATACAGGAGCGGGTCTAGGTATGCGGCCCCTAGAAGGCGGAACGAACAGGCTAGGAGCGAGTTCAGACAGGAACAGGCAAGATACAGGAACGGATCTAGGTACGCTGCCCCTAGAAGGCGGAAAGAACAGGCTAGGAGCGTGTTCACACTGGCCTGGAAATACAGCCTCCAGGATAGGCAGAAGACAACAGGCTAGAAGATAGTTCAGACAGGACACAGTTCAGACACGGGAACTGATACCGCAAGGCAGGAAACATAGACAGGACCAGGCACATCAGTGACTAGAAGCCAACTGACAGAACACAATGCTCAGGCATGGATTCCAGGGAGGAGCTGGGTTAAATACCAGGTGACAGACAGCAATAGGCTGATGATGCATTAGGTGTGTGTCAGCCGCAGCTACAAGAAGCAGGAAGTGATCGGGCGCCGCCCTTAAGCAGCAGAAACAGAGGCAAGCAGACAGCATGGAGGGAAGCCAGGCTAGCAGACTGGACTGGAGATCAAGTGCGTGCTCTTGCACAGTGGGAGATGGACCACTACGCAAGGACGCCGCCAGGTATGTTACAGATGTCACCATGTCTCCACTAGCGTCCCTATATTTGTTCCTCACCATTCTCTGCATGCGAACCTAAACCCTGTATTTCCCTAGCGCTTGACCCTGGATAGGGAAGGGGGGTGAGCACTAATGATCCCCACTAACGACTAAAGACAATAAGGGAGACAAACACGGGGGAAAGTAGCTTAGCTTTAGCCAACTTCAGAGAGATAACTTCAAGCATCCTCGCAGCACCACAGAGGAAGACAGCAGTCTGAAAGCTCCAAGCAATCACAAGGAAACATGTGAGTATCTCTGGAACCTTCCTGATGCAAAGTGAAACTATTTAAACAACCAAGCCAGGGTGTCAAATAGCAGGAAGAAGGTAGCTGCTTGGTCCTAGAGTGAGACAGATTTAAGAAGCTGTTTGCAATGCCAAACGAAGAGATCTTCTGCAACCCACTGCAGGGCAACTGTCTGTCACATCTGACACACCCATGACAGCTGCACCTGATGTTATTAGCCCAGTCTGTGACTCTTCAGCTGTGTGCGAAATGGCATTGGGCATTTTTATTTTGGCTGATCAGCGCAAATCAAATCACAAGCTCTTAGAATCTGCAAGGACCTTTAAATTTCATCAACTTCGACTCAAAGTCAATTCTTCTTGGATCAACTCTATCATCTCTAGCATTCAACTAAGATCTTTCTTCTGACCTGTAACCTTTTCAATGTATCAGATATTGCAAAGACCCCTCACCACCCAGTAATCAAGAATCTTTTTAACCTTATACTCCATACTGCCTTTAATGTACATTTAAGGAAAAGGATTACCAACAAGATGTAAAGATAAACGATACATACTTAGCATGGATTTAATTATTACAGTACATTGGGTATCCGTAAGGAAGGTGGAAGCTTTAAACGGAAGGCTACTAGGTTGATGACCTCTGTTGTTTCATATGGACCAATGAATTTGGATTCTAGCTTAGTGGATGAGATCATAACTTTAACATTTTTAGTGGATAGCCACACCTTTTCCCCAAAACAAAAACTTTTTGATCTCAGACCAGATAAGCTTTAATTCATCTATGGATTTACAGGTCTCTGGAGTGTTTGATAGTCCAAAATAGAATCAAAGCAAGGGAAATGCCTATGTTTACAGAAGAGCTGGGAAGTCTTAATGCATTCTGGGTACTGATTGTTTATGGCTAATTTGGCTAAAGGCAGATAGTCCACCCAATCAAACTGATGATCAGATAAATAACACCAAAGAAACTGCTTGATTGTATGGTTTGCATGTTAAGTCTGACCATTTGTGTCTGGATGGTAAGCAGATGAAAGTTCACATTAAAGGGGTATTGTCAAGTTATTAAATTGCTTTGGAAAATTAGACAACATGAAAATAAGCATTAACTTGCTTTTTCTATCTGCCGACATTCTCCAGCAATGAGTTTTTATCTTACATAACATTCAGCTTTTTTTCCATGGAATTAGGTTAATAGTTCCTTGTTGAGTGTGCACAGTAGTTTCATTTCAGGAGAGAAGTTAACAACTAACATCACAGTCACCTCTCCAGGCCATTGAATGATTTTTAGAAATTAGATGCTCCCCTCCATCTTCCTACCTCTCTACTCCTGACAATCTGCTCTTATCAGTTCTGTGTAATTAATAACATTGACCTGGCACCCAGCATCACAGCTTACATTGTCCTAATCTGTGTGCTTGTGAAAATGTACTTCTGTCGCTATATGCAAAGGTAGCGATAATGATGTTGTTAGAATCTGTTTCTTTGGGACAATCCGCCATTTTGTTGTGGTTTTCTGGCTGTTGGTCTTTTTCACCTGGTGTTGGTTTTGACTAAGGTCAGGTGATTGTATCACCCTTTATTACCCAGCACCTGCCTCCTAGTCCTTGCCGGACAACAGTGTTTATCCGCGAGAGTTCTGGCTAGGAGGTTTGGTAGTAGTACTTTCTGTGTTTAGTTTTGTGCAGTTCTAGGATCCTCTAGTTCTGCCTGCTGAAGATTCCTTTATTCCCTTTTTCGTTTCTGCAGCTTCCTCTAGTTTCCTGTTAGGATGTCATCTGTTTGTTTTTTCCCAGTCCTTAGTTCTTTCAGGGTCTCCTTCCTCTCTTCTTTTGAGTTTAGTCTAGGAAACGTCTGTGGGTCTATTTGCTAGGAATTATTTGCCCACTCGACCATAGGGCATCAGTCTAGACCTAGTGCAAGGACAGCTTTTCCCCCTTTTACCCTAGTGTGGAGTTGCAGTTTCGTAACAGGTGTACACTCCAGAACAAATCACTGATGGAATGTGTTATAGCAGAACATGTGCTGAGCTTTATATTTCTAATATTACAGCTCCAAAACTGCCATTCAAGAAGGAATGGCACACCCCATTAGAAACTAGTCAGTAAGGAGCTTGCAGAGTTGTAAGATGGTCAAGAGATAAAATGAGAATAAACTTTTAATTCTATTAAAGAATGCCCTCTAGAATTTGGAAATAAACTGAGCCCCCGGTTTTCAACTATGTTTTCATGTGTTTAATGATTAACTTACTTAAGGATTTAGAGTTAGATAGCCAAAACAAAGGATCAAAATGACACTGTTTACTGAATCTGTCCACCAGCTACCAGATAACAGTATTCCCAGTTGAGAATTGTAGGTCAGTAACGAAGTCCATGGACAAAGTCCTTTAGGAATAGATAAGGACTGGAGAAGTCAGGATGGATGTCTTCAGGATGTTTTGGCTTCGTCATAGATTTCACAAGCAATGACATGTTCTTTACAATTTAAAACAATAATTGGCTACAAAAAATACTTGTTACCAGTGGGATATTATTGTGAATCCCAGTGTGACTTGTGAACAATAAATTGTGGAACTCCTGAAGGACTCCCAGATAAACCTGGCTTGGGGGAAGTGGGGAAAAATCAATACTAGAGAAGAATAAAGCCCATCAGGCTTGTCCAGGGTTTAGTCATTTGGCTGATTCTAGAGAAGATTTTTTTAGTCAATAATGACAGTGACTTTATGTTTGGCACCATTCCTCAAATGCCCATTTGATTGCCAACAATTCACAATTCCAATGTCTAGAAATGAGCTGATTTGGAAAAATTGAAATTTGCCAAATCGTGAATTTTCCAAGGAAATTTAGCATAGCAGCGAAGTTATTCTCTGAGAATTGAGTGTTCAGGGATGCAGTACCTGAGGGCTCAAAAAAGAGGTATGGAGGATTGAAGGATGGGGAGTGTTAGGCGTCGGTCTGTGGCTGGATTCGAAATGGGTCCAGGACCTTCTGTGGTCTCCCATTTCAGTCCAGCCAGAGCTGATGCTCAGTCCCATCGCCTAGCTGGTCCACGAGACGTACAGATTGTCTCCTGTGTATTGGTACCTAGCAATGTTAAGCATGGGTTGCAGAGGGAGACAGGGCGTTTGGAGTCTAAGTCCAGGATTCGCTTCACTGAGCATGCCCGTGACCTGGCGGATTGTGATTGGTGGTTTGGCACCCACCTGACTCGGTGACCTGGCACCGCCTGATTGGTCCACGGGTGGCGTCACCAATGGCGCATCGGTGGGCAGGGCTTAGTCTTTAAAAGACCCGCCCACAAACATGGTGGCGTGCTCTGATCATTGAGCAAGTGTTGCTGTGTGTGGATGACTGTGATCCACGTAGTTTCTGTCAGGAAGGCTAGTTCCATAGAGGCAGGCTAGTTCCATAGAGGCAGGTAGTTTCGTCTAGCAGTCTGGCTCTGCCAAAGGGGTCACCTAACACCCCGAGCAGCCTGCAGACATCCTATCCATGGCTAGTGCCTGTCAGCCAAGTGGAATAGTACCCTTCAGTCTTGTAGCATGCCGGCTAGAGGCACGTGTACCCGTTGACGTAGTCACACACGCATTCTAGCGCTACCACCGTAGTCCCTGTGCTGTAACAGGACTACAGATAGTTTTTCTCCGCCTATCTCTCTTGCAGCTAACGGAGATAGTGCGATTTGCTATACCCGTTCCAGTCTGCAGAAACACGGAAGGGTTTTACATTTAAGTTGGTTGCTTTCCGTTCCACCCGGAAAGTGTTCGGTAGCAGTCCACCAGGCTACATTGCGGACCCCGGGGTCGGTTGCGTTCCATTATATTAAAGTTGTCTTCAACTGCCCTCCTAACAGGGAGTGAATAATATGGGCAGCAAAACAGGTTAGCAGTGAGATATTGATTTTTGTTTTGCTTTTTTCACTTTTTGACAACTTTCTATGGTTCAGCAAAATGGTGGCAAGCAGGCCTCCATTTTGATAAATTCAAGGCAAAAAAAATTACAAAAAAATCTGCATTCTGAAGCATATGAATTATTGTAAAATTTTACTATAATTCAATTCCACTTGAATATATTTGACCATCTCTACTGATGCCATAATTCCTTTTAGGCAGATGACACTTTTATGAAAAGAAGGTCCAGGAATAATGTTGAGTAAGAAATGGGGTATCTTGTGACATCACCTCTCCGAATACAACTTCAGAGGCATCTGCTTCTATTATAAATGGACACTCTAGATCAGGCTGATACTAGGTCAGATGAGATACATTCTTATAACTCAGTGAAAGTAAAGATTAGCTAAAGTTTATAGTTAACCACATCAGCCCTGTTTCTTAGGTAAACCATCAAATGGTTTCGAAATCTTGGGAAAATATTTTATACATTTATGACAGCAATTAACAAGTTTAAGAAAGCACTGCAAAGCCTTCAGAGACTTGGATTGTACCCAACCTCTAATAGCCTGCACCTTAAAGGGGTTGATTTGGAAACCTTTGTCTGACAAGAAATGTAGCACGCCGAGGGCTCAGCTGCTACAGGGGTATTGCACCTCAGTCCAGAGGTGTGATATTCCACTCCCGGGTAAGGATGGAGTGTGGACCAGGGCTCAGTAAGCTGCATGCACCACACACACCCCATTTCCGAGGAACAGACCAACGGTGCTCCCACTAGACAGAGTGCAGGCACGACAGCTTCTGTTCCTGGCTGGAGTGGGGAGGGGGTGGAATACCCAGCGGTGTAGGAGCAGATAGGGGTGGGTCTCTGGGCATAGGTAGGAGCCCATTGGTTGCTAGTCACCTGGGCTCGGGTGTTAGAAGGAGGTATAAAAGGTGGGCACCATCTTAGAACAGGGTCCAGTTCAGTCCGGTTCAGTTCAGAGAGGAGGAGAAGAAGACAGGAGCTCAGCCAGAGAGGGCTGACAGGGAGCTGTGGCTCAGTCTGGGCCCAGCTCCAGAAGCAGGCCTGGAGTGGAGGCCAGAAACAGCAGAGAGAGAGAGGAGGAGGAACAGAAAGGAAAGTAAGAAAGGAACTGGAACAGAGGAGAAAGGAAGCAAGGAACACAGAGAAAGGCCCAGAGACACGAAGGCAGAAGGAACCCCATATGCCCAGAGGAGATACTGGGTGAAGGGTTGGCAGAATAGGGTACCGGAACCCAAATTGGTGGAGGCGACTAATCCTCAGCCAAAACCGGAGGTTGTGACCACATCTTGGCGCGACCCCTCACTACATCCACCAGAAAGGCATACCGCATAGGGTCAGGGAAACCGGGAGAGGTTTCGCCAACAGAAGGCCTGAGGAAGCTGGACAAAGGTGGGTCACTGGTGGGGACGGCCAGTAGAAAGGAAGAGAGGGGAGCTTTGAACCACGCTCTGGAATTGCCTGGGAGTTGACCGAGTCCCTCGCCTGGTGGACGCAGAACGGCTTGGGCAGTCATTGCCTGCAGCATTGACCTGAATAACAACCGTGAGTAAAGCTTTGGAAACTGCAATTACAAGTCTCTGTGTTTCATCGCTGCACCAGCACCATCAGTACTGGGACACTCACACCATCACTCCCATCATCTTCCACATTAGCTGCCCTGGGGCAATACTCCTCCCGTGGGGAGTCATCCCATACTCAGCTGCGCAAACAACATCAGCCTCAGCGGTCTGCAGCGCAGCGGCGGTCCCCACTGACCGCAATCCACGGGTGGCGTAGTCGGACACTTATTCCAATACAAATAGACTGCCACTGGTTTGACCACCCTGGGCACGGACCGGGTCACTGCCACAGAGACTACAACTCCCAGCATTCTACAACAGGCCCGGTTCCGGGCTCCCCTGCACAACACAGGCCCAGGGGGCGCGTCAGATACATCTCAGAAAGTTTATTTTTAGAATCAGAAAAGTACATCTTTCAAGTTTAGCAAGTAAGGAATTGTATAAGTCTTTGAATTTGGATGAATAAACCAGTATGTAAGTTAATTAGGCAACTGCATATTGACCACTTATACTTATATATCTATGTCATTGACAAAATTTTGAAAAATAGGTGGGGCGTTGCATAGACCAAAATGTATAAAATCAAATATTCATAATGAGCCTTAAGGGTAATTAATGCAGTCTTCCACTCATCCCTTTCCTGTTTTGATTAAAGTTATATGCCCCCATGAGATCAAGCTGGGTGAACCAATGGGCTCCAAACAGTTGGTTACAGAGACAGGGAATGAATGTCGGGGGATACTGATTCTTTACATTCATTTTGTTAAATTGCCAGTAGTCATTGAATAGTCTTACACTAGCATCATTTTTACTAATAAAAAAGAATACTGCGCTAACTGGTGATGTGCAAATTCTGATGAATCTCTTGTCTGCCATATAATCTTTCATAGCCTGGTGTTCTGGACCCCAAGGATTACATATTTTACTTTTGGGAAGGCATGAGTTTTGTTCCAGATCAATGGGATAATCATAAACTCTGTCCGAGTAATTTTTCAGATTTTGACATAAATAAAACCATCAAAATTTCTAACTAGTTCATATAAACCACTGGATTAGGTTTGTGACAAATAAAGAAAAACATTTATTCTGACGCTCAAGATTTCAGCGTACAATATTGCCCTGGTGCCTGTCAATAACCCAGTTATATTTATATAGCCAAGGCATGCCAAATACCACAGCCACAGACAGTAAAAAATCACCAGAAATACCCTTGTTTCATTACATTCTGGGGGAGAGATGTATTATCAAAAAAGTGACTTCCATAGAAAAACATAACTTTCCAAGGTAAACCAAGTTCTTTAGCCAATTTGCCATAAACAAAATTTGCTGAAAAGCTGCAATCAATAAAGGCATTATGCAACACTGATTTTCTAGATAGGATAAACAAGCAGTGAGCTACCTTTGCGGGCAGTGCCCCCACTTTAGTTCTGGTGTTTTTCTGGTGACAGCTGTCTTGAGCAGGCATGTATATGTATTCGATGACCAGACATCCCACAGTAGCTATATTGATCCAGCTTTAGTATTTTGACCCCTTGTTGGGGACTGAGTTAGTCAAATTCACTTTGAACTAATCAGTAAGTACAGTAGGAAATTAAGTCTTAAGTGGCGGTGCAGCATCAGTATTAGTGCATTTCTGTCTACTTTCACATAACAGTTTATCATGATGGTTTGCCAGTGACATGGCTGAGTCAAAAGCATTGGGAGTACTGTGCTGTACTGATTTTACTGACATATACTTGACATGGTAAGAAAGCCAATATGAAACTGAAGGGCTAGGTATTTCCACTTTGAGTCAAGGTCCCAGTGCCAAAACTTAATACAGTACTCTTCAGCAGTATGTTGCATTTTGCTTAGGACTACAAATTTATTTTCTACAAATGTTACTAGGACAGGGTCATCAAACAGGAGCACCAGGGTCTCAATGAATGAGTCAATTGAGGAGAGTTCTTTAGCATTAAGGGTAGAGATGAGTGTTTTGAAATTCAAATTTGCTGACTTGGCGGAGTTCCCCAAGGAAATAGATATGCGTTGAATAAATTCACATGAATTGCATATTTAAAAAGCCTCTAATTTCCTGGAAAATACAGTATGTGTACAACACTGTGAGCTCCACTTGGAGTCAATTGAACAAGGTTTTAGCCAAACACAGACTTTATAATTAAAATGACTCTGACTTACCTGGCTAGGGCATAATGAATGATAAACCAAGGTAACCAACAGCATATTTAAGAACACACTGCAGTATCAGACTTTTTAGGCTGCTTAAATTATATTAAAGGTCTGAAAATAACCCCATTTGTGTTTGGGAGGTAGATGCATGCATTGCTGTTGTTTAAAGACTGCGAAAAAAGAATAGATGGCACTCAGCGGTCCGTAAGAACAAGTCTTTATTCCATAACTTTAAAACATAGAGCACACACCCCCCTGTTTCTATGTTTTAAAGTTATGGAATAAAGACTTGTTCTAACGGACCTGTGAGTGTCATCTATTCTTCTTTCTCTGACTATTGGACTATTTTTTACCACGATGAGCACTGGGGTCTTTAGGGGTTAGGTGTATAAAACGTTCCCAGGAAATGGCTGATTACTGCTATTAGGTGGAACACAGGTGCCGGTTCTACATCTTTCTGTTGTTTATAGATATTGCACACCAAAGAAGTCGTGGCATTTTCACATGGCTGGGTGCAACAATTATTCCTATTTAAAGAGTATAAACAGCTTTGCACTTTGCTAAATTTTAAATTAAAAAGCAATAGTTTTTTCATAACCAGTTTAAAAATTATACCTTTAATTAGGGAGACAAAAAAAGGTGTACTAAACTGTTTTGAAATTGAAGAAGTAATGGTATCTCAGCTGGAAGTGAAAAAAAAAATCTATTTTACAGAAATACAGAGGCTTTTTATCAGGCTATCCAAAATTATCCTTTTGTTTAGGATACAAAACAGTTGAACTGTTTTGAACATGAAAATATTATAGCTTCTTAACCAGGAGTGAGACATTTTCCCTATTTTGGAGTTTGATAATCACAAAATGATTAGATAATTACAATGACTTTTTATGAAGCCTTCCAAAAATTATTTCCTTTTTTCTTGAGACAAAATGGGAGGTCTGTTCTAAATGTGAAAAAGCTACAGCTAGTTGTCACCAAGCCTTTTAAAAAAATATCCCTATTTTGAGAGTTGTTTCTTGAGGGTACAGAAACTTTAGAGTATGTTTCTCAGCATAAGTAGTACTGTTTAGCACTATAAAAAGCACAACTTGAGGCTTGCTGATTGCTTCGTGGCTTGACTTTGCTAAATGAGCAGGTGATGTTGCTTCATATGTTAATGGAGAGCCTAGAGAGCCTAGTTGCTAGATGTCCATGGCTTATTTTCCTTTAGTAGACCCTGCAGAGTACCAAAGAATTGTCTGGTGGCAATGTGCAAAAGAATTTTCATATTCGACAAGTCCACACAAACGACTGACCAGCCCCGTGTCCAAACCTTACAGGCACTGTAGAGTCTTTTCATCAACAGCATGTGCGCCATTACCTGTTCCAGGGCTCACTGCAAGGAAAATTGACTTGGCCGCAAAGGATGTTTATTATGCACGTGTCCTGTGCTGCATATCACTGCTGCCAGAAACTGGTTTGGTTTCCAGATTTTGTCCATTACAAAATCATCCTCTTCATCTTCATTGTCATCCATGATTCGGCTGACATGTGCCTCTGTGGGTGAAATGGCCATTGCTCCTTGCCCCCTCCTCATATCCATCCCGGGGTTCGCCATGGCCAAAAGTGCTACTACCACTAACAGTGTTCCTACTACCTCAGCTTGCAGAGCCTGCAGCTCAAATTAGCATTAGAATTAAGTTGTCCATCTTCTACAGCAACATGACTTCCTAGAACAAAGGCCGACATTTGATGTCTTGCAAAATATCAACTGGAAGAAATTTTTCTGGTGTAGTGTGTTCATTCTGTAACTCATTTTATCCAATGTACACATCCTGTATGCCTCCATCCCCTTATAGCCAAAATAGTTATTGTACTCTTAAAGAAGTCATGTCATTTTACTACTTTCATCAATTGGAGAACAACTCATGGTGATGGAAGTCATCCATCCATAGAAGGTGCCATATGGTCAATACAGAACTCTAACCCTCTTTGCTTCTGTGGTAGGATCACAAGTGACAGCATGTCATTATTACTTAGGTAAGCCATTCTGGAATTTGTAGTTTATAGCTTTGAAACATGTCAATGAAGGGTTTGTTTCCATTGTTTAGCTAAAATGCAGCATTCAGCAGTCAGTAAATAATTAACTTGGAAGTGTTTTCCCAAGTGGTGCAAGAGTAAAATTCAATAGATAATAAATAGAGATGATCAGATCAATCCCCAGTGGATTGCGCTAGATTCCAATTTTCTAAGTGAAGCAGGTGGTGTGCTGACGTTATGATGCCATGTGTCTGCCTCACAGAGAAGACATCAAGCAGAAGTCAATGACGGTTTACTGCAGCTTTATTGCTATATTCTACTGTGGGCAGCGGAGCTGCAGGAACGCTCCCTGCCTGGCACACCACTAGTGATGAGGACTATCTGACCATGTACTCCCCAGCTCTGAGGGACAGACCAGATTACCCTCATTGTAATCCGCACCTGCACTGGCTTCATCGGTAATATGTCCACCGGTGCTAACCAGCAATTGCATGATAAGATTAATAGAGGCGCAAATTGTTTGAATTCACTGGGTTCACCAAACATCCTAAAATAAGACACAAATTTAATTTGCATTTAATCAATTCATTCATTTCTACATGATATCTCTGCTGCTGACTTCTCCTCTGTTAGTAGTGTCTCGTTGTTGTCTTCTTGTGGAGGCTTTTTTAACAATTGATCAATAAAGTCAATCAGAAACAATAGAAGAGATGAACCTTGTTTGTGAAGGGAGGAGAGGATGAAGGGGGCGGAATGTAGGTGCCATTGTTGCTGAAAGTAAATCATTGGTATCAAAGTTTTAGCTGTAATGTTATATGGTTTAGGACAGCACCAATGCAGGATACATCTTGGTTTCTCAATTTTCTCCAAAACATAAACAATTTTGATGTTGTAAAAATTGTTCTTTAAATTTTGACAGAATATATTATTGTATTAGGGGACTTATAATTGTCTTCACATCATCCAACTTGATTTCCTTTAAACCATCAAGAAATATATTTCTAAACAAAATTTTTTATAATGTGCATATTTCTATTATTTTTAGCTACAGCATATTAAACATAATCAGTTTTACATCATAATGTTATTTCAAATTCCAAAACCACTTATCACACATACTAAGTACACTACTAAAACATAACATTGCATACCATTATATAATGCAGGATCCAATTTAATTTTTTAGATAGTATTGATTTGATATTATAGTTTATCATTTGTTTTTCATATTTCTTTCTCCGTTTTACTCCAAACCACCAAATTCCCTCCTCCACGGAAATCCCTTTAGCATCATTGACCTTTGTGTGGGTTTTATTATATTCCTCACTATCAATGTTTGTATTGCCAACATCCTGATAGATTTTTGTCATTTTACTGAATTACTTCAATTAGGCATTGCAGCTCACTGCTTGTAATTTGGCATTCTATTTAATTGTATATTTTGTATTTTAAAACCTTCCTTTATTTTTTGGCTACATCGAAGGTTCTTCTTCCAAGTATTGTATCTAACAAATATTTTATTTACTGATAAAATAAACAAAAATGAAATAATAGACTTTTTTTCTAACATATAAGGACTTTTTATATTGAATATATTACAATAATTAATTCACTATTTGCAGTTTGTCAGCCCAATCAGTTTTATGCAAATTTATTTTATTTTTTTTATAATTGACATAATGCTAAAAATTTTATGGGAAAGGAAACAATTCCAGTATGCAGAGCTTCTTCTAGAAAAAATAATGCTCCAGATTCCATCCCTGAGACATAAGCTATTCTGAGGCCAAATGGCTGAGATATGAAATTTTTAATAGCATTTTTAATAGCATTTCCATAAACATAACATAGGATTTACACAAAAAATAGAATTCTAAGTCGTTTTGACTACTTTATTAGGTCTAATACATTATGATCTTGAAGCGTAAATGTACAGAATATAACACACATACCATGGGAATTCGGTTTAGGAAGTCAAATCACCAGAAAAACATTACAATATTACAATTCAACAAATGAAATCAACATGTTCCACCTAGCAAAATGAAATAAAAGTAAAGCTGCCATTTGATCTGAATGCATTTCACTAGCATGGGTAAGATAAATGAGAACATGCAAAAAAGTAACTTCATTACCGCTTTATCGGCTAAATGTATAAGGTTGAGTTACTTAAAGCACAGCTTGATCACAATGTGTGAGTCAATCAGCCAGCAATAGGTGACCCCTTTCGATGGGAGCATATGCTAATAGACTTGCCTCTCCTGGACTTAAGATTAGAAATTTAAAGAGCAAGTAACATCTACGTTTAATTAAACACAAACTTGGGCAGATGGGAAGAGAACTGAGACAAAAATAAGGCTGTCACCATCCTCAAATGTACATTGCAAAAAAACAAAAGTAATTTCTTGTTGCAGGTTGCTGTGGCTATTTTGCGGTAGCATATAAACAAATACAACTACACCAATATATTATTGGTGCAGATGGTAATTATAATGGGAGGATGGCAACAGTAACATATTTATTCAAGCAATGCATGTGTCTTGTGTTCGTAAACAGTGCATGTGCAGTCAATTTACTTCTAGAGATGATCAAATATTTTGAAATTCCAATTCCCCAGTTTAGGCAAATGTTGCAAAACAATTAAAACACAATAATTCCAATTGTTGTGTATAACATATTAAAGTTTCTTATGACTGTATCCAACTCCATTGTATCTTTAATGCAAAACACATCCTTAGTAATAGCAAAGTGAACTCATCATTAAAACAGATGGCAACCATGTAGTAGCCAACATCCCATTTACTAACATAGTAAATTGAGAGACTTGTCAAGTTTAAAAAACAGAACAAAAAAAAGTTTAGAAATTATCCCTCTTTGTTATGTATGATTAGGCAGACCATTCTGAGCAAAACACTGACTCAAACTGATGGCGGCATTCTTAAAAATATCATCTTGTTGTGATTGAGAAAAGTGATGTGCCATATACAGTATATTACTAATACCCTTGTTGGGTGCAAAGTAGGCCAATTATTACCTGTGTATGGTAGTTTCCAGATGGCTGGTGCCTGTTGTGCTGGTGCTTCCACTGCTGCTTATGGCTACCACATTATTAGCCGTAGTATTCTTTCACAGTACTCCATCCATTGTCATTGCCATATTTAAATTTACTATACATTTTGTACAACACTATAATTAACTTTTAACAATCTTTTCAATCACTATTATTCAACCTTTGTCAAAAAGGACATAAGAGATGCTAGGCAGGGAGGAATACATACAGAAAGCAAAATATAGCAGAATGTCATAGAATATGTATGCACAGTTATCAAATTGAACTAATAAACAGATATGCACAGTTAAATATCTACATATTTTGTTTATAAAAGTTCAATCCTTTTACATAAAATGACAAAATAAGAAATGCTAAGTAACCAACCAACCAACCAACAAGTCAGCACCTGCATTAGGGCGCTGTATTTGTGTCATGTATGGATATAAAACAGAGGTGAATCTAGGTTTTCCTGCATCCGAGGTCAAAATGTATTTTGGCACCCCCTCCTTTACACAGCCTATATGATTTGAGTAGCTATGTGACCACTAATGTGCGATTTGCATACTTATAGTGACATGTCGACTAGCTATGCTTCCTAAATCTCTCAATATTCTGTGAAATACTACAGCCATTGCTCCATTGAGAGAAACAGAAAGATAATCTAGTTGGAACCTGAACATAAGTATGAAAATTATGTATGGTGACTTCTGGAACCGGAAAGCACAGCCAAACCCTGACAGGGGTATATTATACCCCCTTAGGATTTAGCATGGTACACTCCCTAATTTTATAGTTAATGCTCCTAACATAAATACAGACGTAGTAACGGTTAACTTGTCAGATGATACAAGACTTGATAAACATAACCATGTTTGCCATTATCTGATAAGTTATGGATTTTTTACATGTGTACATGATAACAATAATAATGTGATAATCATTTTTAATGGTATAGTGCTAACATATTTTGAATCACTTTACAATTTAGAGGGTACTTGTACAAACAAGATGACATTACAGAGTAACACATAGTCCAGCATATACCAAAAGGAGTGAGGGCCCTGCTCCCAAGCTTACAATCTATAAGGAAATAAGGGAGACAAAAAGGCAAAATAAAATGCTTGTTGTGTACGTTCAAGCGATCTACAGTAGTGTTCAAAATAATAGCAGTGTGTTCAAAATCTTTATACTAGCTTTGTTTCATACATTGAGAACATTGCACACTGTTTTCTACTTCAAAACATGAAGAGAAATGATTATAAATTTTAACCACTTTACAGAAAATAACAAAAAAAATAACATTGGGCTTTTCTAAAAAATAGCAGTGTCTGAATTTGTCTTTACAAACTCACAATATGTACTCTTTTTTCAGTATTTAGCATTCCTTTGAATCACTAACCTAATATTTAGTTATATACCCACAGCTTTTTAGAACTGCTTCACATCTATGTTGCATAGAGTCAACCAACTTCTGGCACTTGTCAACTGTTTTTCCAGCCCAGGATGCTTTGACTACATCCCACAATTTTTTAGCATTTGTTGGCTTTGCCTCAGAAACAGCATTTTTGATGTCACCCCACAAGTGTGATCGGATTAAGGTCCAGGGATTGGGCTGGCCACTCCATGACCTTAATTTTGTTGGCCTGGAACCAAGATTTTGCTTGTTTACTGGTGTGTTTAGGGTTATTGTTTTGTTGAAACACCAATTTCAAGGGCATACCCTCTTCAGTGTAAGGCAACATGACCTCATCAAGTATTTTAATATATGCAAACTGGTACATGATCCCTGGTATGCGGTAAATAGGTCTGACACCATAGTAAGAGAAACATGCCCATATCATGATGCTTGCACCACTATGCTTCACTGTGTTCAGAGTGTACTGTGGCTTGAATGCAGAGTTTGGGGTTCATCTGACAAACTGTCTGTGGCCCTAGGACCAAAAAAGAACAATTTTACTTTCATCAGTCCATAAAATAAATGTTTCTTCATTTCTCTTTAGGTCAGTTGATGTGTTCTTTTGCAAATTGTATTCGCTTCGGTACATGTCTTTTTTTTAACAGTGGGACTTTGCGGGCACTTTTTGCTAAGAGATTAGCTTCACGCAGGCGTCTTCTAACTGTCACAGTACTCACAGGTAACTTGAGACTGTCTTTGATCCTCCTGGAGCTGATAATTGGCTGAGCCTTTGCCATTCTGGCTATTCTTTGATCCATTCTAATGGTAGTCTTCCTTTTTCTTCCACGTCTCTATGATTTTGCTTTCCATTTGAAAGCATTGGAGATCATTTTACAGTCTATCATTGTTTGCACTTCTTTATAAGTTTTACCCTCTTCAATCAACTTTTTAATCAAAGTACTCTGCTATTCTGAACAGTGTCTCAAACGACCCACATTTCTCAGGCTTTCAAGGAGAAATGCATGTACAACATATGCTGGCTTCACCATTAAATAAAGGACACCTGATTCACACCTATTTCTTCAGAGAATGATTGACCTCACTAACTGAACTCCACACTATTATTTTGAACACCACCTCTTTCAATTAATTATTCAACACAGACTCAAAAACATGCAGATCATGAATGCTGAGTCTGTTGGTTTTCTTAGAATGCACTGCACCAACTAGTAAATTGTTTGACAGGTGGGAACCTAATTTATACCAAAAGCAGTGATTAATCTGGCTAGTCATATTAGACTGCTATTATTTTGAACACTACTGTATATACTAAATAGGGGCATTCAAATCATGCTACATAAATCAGTCACCAGCCAGTGCCCGCATAAGTACAGATACAAAGTGCTAAGTGCATGGAAGGAAGAATAGGGAATCGTTTGTTAGATTAGTGAGGTGAGGTGATATGCCAGTGTAAAGAAATGTGTTTCTAGAGCATAATTGAAAGTGTGGATACTGGGAATTAATTGTTTTTGGTAGTGTGCTCCAGAAAACTGGTGAAGCACAAAAGAAATCCTGGGGATGGGAGAGGGAGTTTTGGATTATAGAGGATGTTAGTATTAGGTCATTAATGGAATGGAGAGGACAGGAAGGCTGGTAAACAGAGATGAGGGAGGAGATGTAAGGAGGTGCAGAACTGGGGAGAACTTTGTGGGTAACAGCGATACATTTTTATTGGCCTCTGTAGTGGATGGGCAACAAGTGCAAATATTGGCATAGAGTGGGTGCATCAGTATAGCAGTCAGACGGAAATATGATCCATACTATCCCATCACACATTTCCCTTCCCATACTGTTTCCTAACACATTTTTCTTACATACTCTCTGTGATGAATCAGCTTCTTATCTTAATCAGTCAGACGTCTAGATTTGTTAAGCCAAGAGAAATACACTATTGTGCTTGTGTTGACTTGTGTATGTATGTGTGTTTCTTTGGCTGGTCAAGAAGGTCAGCGACTCAGTGTTGGTGAACAATGAATGTTTGCTAAATATGTTAATTAACCATTGTGTTGACACTGCGACTTGTTGACTCACAAAACAGGAGGACAAACTAAGCAAATTCATTAAATGCTCAAACAATGAGACCTGAGCGCTGCACCTTTCCCCCAAACCTGTGACTAATGACCTTAGCCACATATTTAAATATGAAAATAATTTTTCTATCCTGCTGCAAAGAGAATCAACGATCAGACAGAATCTTCAGGACATCAGCTTGGTAGCATAGCTTGATCCAGAGAGACATTGATTTGGATTCTATATGATTTTGGCCTAAGGGTATACGGCCCTGACTGGAAGGATACAGAGCTGCTCCATTGACCATCGGAGAACCCATGGATACATTTGGAGAGACCAGGTTGGGATAATGAGGTCACGTAACCCCATGGATATGTTGTTTAGGGTTGCCAGGTGGGACCCTCCGGTCATCTGGAACCCATGGAGACATTCGGACAAGCCAGATTGGGACCATCCAGTCATCTGGCCCCATTGAAACTCTTGGAAAAGCCAGGGTGGGACACTCGGGTCTCCTGGCCTTGTACCTCGATGGACTGTCAGCTTCCTAAGTTTGCCGCTATCTCCTCTCTGTGGGGGCCAGGCAAAATTGAGGGTCCACTGGTTGAGGTAGTTGGCCCTGGAAATCCCAAAGTTGCAGCTGCTCTATTCCCATCTGGCCACCAGAAGCGTGAGACTATGTAATTTTGCACCATCTTGGGCATTTGCTGGGACTGTTCTATCTATTTATTTTCTGTTTTTGTTTCAATAAAGTATTGTAACACTGTTTTACCCTCACCCTGTGTTGTCTGAGTAGTACTACGCCCACGGAAGACCCCTGGTCTTCATACTCAAATATCACACATTTCTGCAGCATACTGTCTGTTACGGTGGCGGGCGAATGTAACGTTGGTGGATGTAGACCCACTGAACCACGGGCCATGCTTTCCTTGGAGGGGCATTACTAAATGACTACCTAGTGCTCACTCGTGCCTCTGGTGAGGATAGGTTTGGCCACAGATAATCACCAGGTTGCACTCCAGGACAGTACCGGAGTCTGCAGCAGCTGGCCGTAGGGTCTGAGGGGTGGTATGGGAGGGAAAAGATAAAGTGAAGTGAAACGGTCCAATGTCAGGGTAGGCAACACAGGATCAGTAGCAATAGCTGGGGTCAGGAGCTGAGAGGTCAGACAGGATGGGAAGGCAAGCCGGGTCAATAACGAAGAATCAATACAAGCAAGCACATAAACAGGACACTAGCAAACAAACTAGCTAGGAACCAACTTTTGGGCAGGGAGTGAAAGGTGGAGATTCCTAATATAGACCCTGCTAGCACGGGATAGGAAAGAGAAGCTAATATCTGCAGGTCACAGCAGGGTTAAATTCTTGCAGAGACCGGCCACGCTCCCTAAGGCTAGATGGAATCCAAATGCAGGTGCAAGCAGTGCTTCATGAAGCAGCCTCAGCGGGATGGCCAGACATGAGGAAAAAAAACCATGGTGAGAAGAGCGGCACTGTGAAGGCCTGCGAGTCATCGCCGTGATGCTGTCCCCTCACATTCCCACCTTCCCCATACTGTCTACTGATAAATTCCCTCTTCCCCATAATGTCTGCTGACACATTCCCCCCTTTCCCATACTGTTTCGTCACTCATTTCCCCTTCCCATACTGTTCCTCACATATTCCCCTCCTTTGCATACTGTCTTCTCACACATTTCCCCCCAACTCATACAGTCTCCTCACAAATTTCTCCCTCTCCATACTCATGTACTCACAGTTATAAGGCTTCTTTTAGGTGGTAAGCTCTGCCTAGCCTGATGTCATGTGTGGCTCCCCGAAGATCATGTTAAAAATGGCTTCAAGGTAACCTTTAGAACTTTGTTTGCTGCTTCAGGAATGCTGCATGCTTTATTTATATATACAGGTGCTTCTCACAAAATTAGAATATCATCAAAAAGTTAATTTATTTCAGTTC
This sequence comes from Phyllobates terribilis, assembly GCF_046119375.1. Classification (NCBI taxonomy): domain Eukaryota; kingdom Metazoa; phylum Chordata; class Amphibia; order Anura; family Dendrobatidae; genus Phyllobates; species Phyllobates terribilis. The sequence continues at coordinate 294,187,691 of NW_027362769.1, forward strand.
TTCAATACAAAAAGTGAAACTCATATATTATATAGAGTCATTACAGAGTGATCTATTTCAAGTGTTTATTTCTGTTAATGTTGATGATTATGGCTTACAGCCAATGAAAACACAAAAGTCATTATCTCAGTAAATTAGAATAATTAGAAAAAACACCTGCAAAGGCTTTCTAAGCATTTAAAAAGGTCCCTTATTCTGTTTCAGTAGGCTCCACAGTCATGGGGAAGACTGCTGACTAGTGATGGGTGAGCACTAAAATGCTCATGTGCTCGTTGATCGGGTTGAGCAAATTGGAATGCTCGGGTGCTCGACCCGAGCATCGAGCCCAAAGTAAGTCTACGGGAAGCTCTAGCATTTTTCCGGCGACCCCCCCCGGCGGTCTGCAGAGGGCCTAAAAATTGCCTAAATCGATGGGGACAGTGCTCAAATGACATGGGAACCTCATGGGGAAGACCCCTGGAAGCATTTCTGACTTTCTTGGGCTATGTTCACATGCAGAGTTTTTGATGCGTTTTTGCACTTTTGCATTGTTTTCAATCAAGACAAATGCATTCACCGGGAAATGTCATTTTAACATTTTACAACCTTATCTGGCCATGTGGTGTGTGAAACATCATCAGACACATCCTGTTTTATTTATGATGGAGTGACTCTGAAAGCCACAAAGCCTATTTTTATAGGGCCATTAGATGTCTCTTACTATTCTTAAAGGGCCAGCAGTCGGCCCTCGCTATTGCTAGAGAGCCATCATCCGGCTATGCTTTGTTGTTCCCATTATTAATGAGTGTGTCTCCTATACTGTTATTGAGTATGCAGTGACTGCAAGGGCTGCCAAAAATTTGGAGGCACTCCAATGCCCGTTGCAAGAGACGTAGAGGTTAGAGAGTCTCTTAAAAACAATGTTCCCATTATTAGGAAGTGGGTATCCCATAGTGTTTGCCTATGCAGTGAAGCAACGGCTGCCAAAATCTGGAGGAACACCAATGCCCCTTGCAAGAGACGCAGAGGTCAGAGAGCCTCCTAAAAACAATGCTCCCATTATTAGGAAGTTGGTCTCCCATAGTGTTTGCATATGCAGTGAAGCAACGGCTGCAAAAATTTTGAGGTACTCCAATGCCCCTTGCAAGAGACGTAGAGGTCAGAGAGCCTCCTAAAAGCAAAGTTCCCGTTATTAGGAAGTGGGTTTCCCATAGTGTTTGACTATGCAGTGAATGCAAAAGCTGCCAAAAATTTGGAGGCACTCCAATGCCCCTTGGAAGAGACGTAGAGGGCCTCATGAAAAAATGTTCCCATTATTAGGAAGTGGGTCTCCCATAGTGTTTGCCTATGCAGTGAATGCAAAAGCTGCCAAAAATTTGGAGGAACTCCAATGCCCTTGCAAGGCACCTAGAGGAGGTGATATGGTTGACATAGTGGTGAATGATATGGTGATAGAGGATGAGGAGAAGAAGGAGGACAAGAGCATATAGACAAAATCAGAAAGTGTATACCCTTGTGTAGGTGTGAAGAGGTGCATGGGAATAGACCTCCCAAAAAAGACACTTGATTTGAGTTTATGTTACGCTGTTATCATTAGGTGGTGTTGAGAAGTCTGACCCAGTCCAGCCTTGTTCATTTTTATAAGAGTCAGCCTGTCAGCATTTTCAGTTGACAGGTGGATGCGGCACTAAAAAACCGCTCTGACAAAATGCTAGTGGCAGGGCAGGCCAGGACAAGGATCTCCAAGGCATAGAGAGCCAGTTCATGCCTCGTGTCCAGCTTGGATACCCAATAATTATAAGGAACAGAGGAATCATGGAGGATGTTGGTACGGTCGGCAAAATACTCTCTCACCATCTTCTGAAAATTTTCCCTCCTTGTGAGAGTACCCCACGTCTCACGGCCTGTGAGATGGGAGGGTCTGAGAAAATTGTCCCAGAACTTTGACAGTGTTCACCTGCTTCTGCTGGATTGCATTTGTGTCTCTCTCGCCTGTACTCCTTGGTTGTCCAACGAACTGTGACCTCTGCCACCAGCGTTTTCAGATGGGAATTTTTTTAATAATTCCGCAACAAGGGCCTTCTGGTACTGCCCCATTTTAGTAGACCTGTCCACCTCAGGAAAAAGAGAGAGAAAGTTTTCCTTGTAGCGTGGGTCTAGAAAAGTCACCAACCAGTAATGACTGTCACCCAAAATTTGAAGAACGTGAGGGTCACGGGAAAGGCAGCATAACATTAACTCAGCCATGCAGGCCAGACTGCTAACAGGCAAGACTTCCGTGTCCTCACCAAGAGGATGACTGAGCAGGCTTCCTCCTCCTCCTCCCTGTTCTAAGGCCATCCACGCTGAACAGACGGTATGACAGTTGTGCAGGTAATACCGTCTATAGCGCATGAAACTAGCTCCTCCTCTTCCTTATGGTCACCCAATCTACGTTAGGATGAGATGAGGATGGGCTGTGTGTAATCACCCTGTATGGTTTCTTGCTCCATGTCATCGTGCCCCGCCTGCAATGCATCCTCTTTGATTGTGAGCAGAGAGCGTTTCAGAAGACAGAGAAGCGGGATGGTGATGCTAATTATGGCATCATTGCTGCTCACCATATTGGTGGAGTTCTCAAAGTTTTGGAGGATGGCCTTGTTAATACTGGTAGTCAACAACTGCCCTCTTCTGCTCACAAATCCTTCCCAACATCTGCAATGAAGAGTTCCAACTCGTGGGGAAATCACACACCAGTCAGTGAGCTGGAAGCTGCAAATGCTGCTGAAACACGGCAAGGGCGGCGGAAGCTGTAGGTCACTTTCTAAAATGGGCACACAGGTAGCGCACTTTGACAAGTAGATCCGGCAGCTCCAGGTAGATTTTGAGAAACCGCTGAACCACAAGGTTAAGCACATGGGCCAGGCATGGTATGTGTGTCAGCTCGCCTCGCCTCTGAGCCACCACCAGGTTCCGGCCATTGTCACACGCGACCATGCCTGGCTGTAGGTTCAGTGGTGTCAGCCACAGATCTGCCTGCTCTTTCAGAGCTGTCCACAACTCTTCAGCAATGTGTGGTTTATCACCTAAGCATATTAGCTTCAGCACAGCCTGTTGCCGCTTGGCCGAGGCAGTGCTGCAGTGCTTCCAGCTTGCGACTGATATGGATATTTTGGAGATGGATGCTGAAGAGGAAGACGAGGAGGTTCAGGAGCTGTAGAAAGTGGGTGCAACCCTGATTGACCCAGGGCCCGCAATCCTCGACATCGGAAGGACGCGTTCCGTCCCATGGTCCGACTGGGTCCTGGCTTCCACTATGTTAACCCAGTGTGCCGTCAGCGAGATATACTGTCCCTGCCCACAAGCACTTGTTCACGTTTCTGTGGTTAGGTGGACTTTCCCAGTAACTGCATTGTTGAGGGCACGGCTAATGTTGTGGGACCCGTGTTCGTGTAATGCGGGGACGGCACACCGTGAGAAATAGTGGTGGCTGGGGACCGAGTCCTGAGGGATGGCCGCTGCCATCAGGTTGCAGAAAGATTACGTCTTCACAAGCCTAAAAGGCAACATTTCAAGCACAAGCAGTCGTGAAATGTGTGAATTTAGTAGTGTGGCCTGTGGGGCATTGGCTGCGTATTTGCGTCTGCGTTCCAAGGACTCGGGTAGGGACAACTGAACGTTGCACTGGGAAAAGGACATGGACGTGCTTGCTTATGGTGCTAGTTGAGAGTGTGCAATGACAGATGGAGGGCAGGAGGCATCTTCGCATGCGCCATGGACAGAGGATTGGCTTGCACAATCCACAGCGGAAGAAGAAGTGGTGCCACCAGCAGACACTGTTCCTGGACCCTGGATTTCAGCCCACTGAGTCGGGTGCTTTCCTGCCATGTGCCTGATCATGCTGGTGGTGGTCAGGCAGGTAGTTTTGCTACCCCTGCTGATGCTGGCCTGGCAGGTGGTGCAAATGGCCTTTTTGGGTTTATCGGCAGTCTTTAAAAAACAACCAGACTCGGGAAGACCTAACAGTTGTACTGGCAACTTCCGTCGTGTTGATGTTACGTGGAACGGTTTCCCGCTTTCTGTCTGCAGACACCACACTGATTCTTCTTGTCTGTTGGGGTGCTACACCTTCCTCCCCCTTTGTGCTGCTGTCCTCGCTCTGTATGTCCCCCTGCCAGGTTGGGTCAGTTACTATATCATCCACCACCTTGTCTTTCACTTCCACACCCTGGTCCTCCTCCTGACTTTCTGGCAATTGTGTCTCATCATCGTCCACCTCTTGTGACAGTTTCCCACCGCTGCCTTCATGTGACCGTGGCTGCTCAAATATTTGGGCATCGCTACATGCGAGCTCCTCTTGCCCCGCTTCAAGTGGATAGGGCGAGAGGCCTGAATCTATAAATGGAAAAGTGAACAGCTCTTTGGAGCGTCCAAGTGTGGGTTCAGTTGTCTCCGGGCACTCGGCATGCTGGGAGGAAGGAGGATCAGGGTGAGGAATATGCAGTCCAGACTCACGGCTACTGAGACTTGACTGTGTGGAAGACAGGGTGGTAGTGGTGGTGGCTAAGTGACTGGAAGCATTATTTGCTATCCAACCAACAACCTTTTCACACTGCTCTGTATTCAATAGTGGTGTTCTGCGGTCCCCTATTAAATGGGACAGGAAAGTCGAGCGAGAAGATGTGGGTGTTGTGGCACAATTTCAGACAGCCCACGGCCTCGGCCTCATCCTCTGCATGCAACATTATCATCCCGTCCCTTGCCATGCTCCTTGCCCATTTTAAATGAAGGAAAATATTTTCCACGTTCACTACAAATAGCTGGATTTCAACTGCAATGAAATGTGATACATGTGACGGAAAACAATAGTTTTAAATAGCTGGCCTGTAGGTAACTATTTTTATCAGCAACCTAATGTCAATAACTTCACTGACACACTGCAACAAAATTTCAATGGTGGCCAGAAATTGCAGAATTTTCAGCGCACTTATATGTGATCCGTGAGATGGACAAACCACAGTTTTAAATAGCTGGATTTTTAGCGCTGTACTATGGAAAGGACCTGGCTGTATTCTGTAGTGCCAACAAGCAAATGGAGCAGAAAAACAGTGTTCTCTGTATTGCTTTTTAAGCAAATAATCAGGATTAAGATCCAAAAAAATTATTCCTGGCCCCTGATACCTGGGGCTATTTCTAGAAATATCTGTGAAAGCACCAGAAGCAGACAGACCTGGATTGAACCCTCTTGCTATATGCACTGCTGTCTGCCACATACAATGCCTGCCTGCCTAGCACTGATAGCTATGCAGCTGGATTAGTCTTCAGAAGCACTGCTAGTTGAGATGGATATGTGTATAATATATGGTGGTATACCTACACTATCTAAGAAACAAGCAAATCTCTCCCTAGCTCAGCAGCATCTCTCCCTACACTGCCTGATTCCGGAGTAGATTGTGACGAGCATGGAAGCCCCAGGTCTGACATAGACTTCATGATGCTGTGCGGCCAGCTAATCACTGTAATGCCCACAACCAACATAGCTGTGGTCCAGCTCACCCCAAACCATCTTGATTGGGTTCAGGTCTAGTGATTGTGGAGGCCAGGTCATCTGGCGCAGCACCCCATCACTCTCCTTCTTGGTCAAATATTCCTTACACAGCCTGGAGGTGTGTTTGGGGTCATTGTCCTGTTGAAAAATACGTGATGGTCCAACTAAATGCAAACCGGATGGAATAGCATGCCGCTGCAAGATGCTGTGGTAGCCATGCTGGTTCAGTATGCCTTCAATTTTGAATAAATCCTCAACAGTGTCACCAGCAAAGCACCACCACACCATCACACCTCCTCCTCCATGCTTCACGGTGGGAACCAGGCATGTAGAGTTCATCCGTTCACCTTTTCTGCGTTGCACAAAGACACGGTGGTTGGAACCAAAGATCTCAAATTTGGACTCATCAGACCAAAGCACAGATTTCCACTGGTCTAATGTCCATTCCTTGTGTTCTTTTGCCCAAACAAGTTTATTCTGCTTGTTGCCTGTCCTTAGCAGTGGTTTCCTAGCAGCTACAGTATTTTAACATGAAGACCTGCTGCACAAAGTCTCTTCTTAACAGTTGTTGAAGAGATGTGTCTGCTGCTAGAACTCTGTGTGGCATTAACCTGGTCTCTAATCTGAGCTGCTGTTAACCTGCGATTTCTGAGGCTGGTGACTCGGATAAACTTATCCTCAGAAGCAGAGGTGACTCTTGGTCTTCCTTTCCTGGGGCGGTCCTCATGTGAGCCAGTTTCTTTGTAGCGCTTGATGGTTTTTGCAACTGCACTTGGGGACACTTTCAAAGTTTTCCCAATTTTTCGGACTGACTGACCTTCATTTCTTAAAGTAATGATGGCCACTAGTTTTTCATTACTTAGCTGCTTTTTTCTTGCCATAATACAAATTCTAACACTCTATTCAGTAGGTCTATCAGCTGTGTATCCACCAGACTTCTGCACAACACAACTGATGGTCCCAACCCCATTTATAAGGCAAGAAATCCCACTTATTAAACCTGACAGGGCACACCAGTGAAGTGAAAACCATTTCCGGTGACTACCTCTTGAAGCTCATCAAGAGAATGCCTAGAGTGTGCAAAGCAGTCATCAAAGCAAAAGGTGGCTACTTTGAAGAACCTAGAATATAAGACATATTTTAAGTTGTTTCACACTTTTTTGTTAATAATATTATTGCACATGTGTTAATTCATAGTTTTGATGCCTTCAGTGTGAATGTACAATTTTCATAGTCATGAAAATACAGAAAAATCTTTAAATGAGAAGGTGTGTCCAAACTTTTGGTCTGTACTGTATATATATATATATATATATATAAATATATATATATATATATATATATACAGGGTGGTCCAAAAGTAGGTGGACAGAAAGTGTAATAAGGTTATGAAGGGGGAGATTTATCAAACATGGTGTAAAGTGAATCTGGCTCAGTTGCCCTTAGCAACCAATCAGATTCCACTTTTCATTCCTCACAGACTCTTTGGAAAATGAAAGGTGGAATCTGATTGGTTGCTAAGGGCAACTGAGCCAGTTTCACAGATCTAGTTATCACAGATAGATCTCCCCCAAATCTGTTTTTTTTCAGATAATTCAGATAAAGCATAATGGCAAATAATTTAAATACAGATCAAAGAAAATGGATTTTAACAGAGTATTGGAAATCTCAAAATGCTGAAACCGTTAGACCAAATTGGGTTGAAACATTTGGTACTCAAGCCCCAAAGAGACAAACCATTTACTGCATTCGTGACAAATTCAATGCCACTGGCTCAATCCTTAATGCTCCAAAAACTGGTCGACCCAAAACAGTTTGTACAGAAGATAATAAACAACTTGTTGCTGAAACATTTGTTCACAGTCCAAAAAAGTCCACCAGAAGAGCCTCTTTGGAATTGGTAATTTCACGAGCTTCTATCATGCGAATCATGAAATCTATTGGGTGGAAAGCTTATCGTCCACGTCTAATTCATGGTTTATTGGAGGATGATCCAGACAGACGGCTGCAATTTAGTGAGATTATGCTTAACGAAATTGAAGAAAATCCAGTAATTTTAGATAACATTATGTGGATTGATGAAGCTTCTTTCAAATTATCCGGCCATATTAACAGACATAATTGTATTTAATGGTATAATGACAACATGCATTTAACATTAGAGCAACAACTAAATGAGCCTGGTGTCAATGTTTGGGGTGGTATTTCAAGTTTTGGTGTTTTAGGACCAATATTTTTTGATGGAATAGTCACAGGAGATAAGTATCTCGAAATTCTAATGAATCAAGTTGTTCCCCAGTTACAGCAACAGCCTAATTCAAATGACCTTTATTTCCAACAAGATGGGTCCCCTCCACATTATTCAAGAGTAGTCCATGAGTATCTTGATTTCCTAATAAATGGATTGGCCGAAGAGACCCACTTGATTGGCCGGCAGGTTGACCAGACTTGACCCCAATGGATTTTTTCTTTTGGGGAGTACTCAAGGACAAAGTTTATAGTCGAAAATCAAAACGTGTCAGTGATTTGAAAAATTACATAAGAGATGCATTACAAGAAATTAATACCCAAAGAGACTTGTGCAAAAAAGTTTGTCGAAGCGTAAGAGGCAGATTTCAAAGCTGTGCAAATTGTAATGGAAAACAGTTTGAGCACCTGCGTTGATAAAATTTAAGGGCTTTTGTATTATTGTTCAGAATAAAATTTAATTGTCAATGTTATGCTTGTGTTAGTAAATAGAATTTTATATATAAATCAAAATAAATGTTATTATTTTCTGTCGACCTACTTTTGGACCACCCTGTGTGTGTATATATATATATATATATATATATATATATATATATATAAATACATATATATATATATATATATATATAGATATATATATATATATATATATATATATATATATATATACACACATACATACATATAAATACAGTGGGTATGGAAAGTATTCAGACCCCTTTAAATTTTTCACTCTTTGTTTCATTGCAGCCATTGGGTAAATTCTAAAAAGTTCATTTTTTTCACATTAAAGTACACTCTGCACTGAAAATTTATTTAAAAAGAAAAACTGTGTTTAATTAAACTTACAGGACTTGATTTGGAAAGGCACACACCTGTCTATATAAGACCTCACAGAGCACAGTGCATGTCAGACCAAATGAGAATCATGAGCTCAAAGGAATTGCCCAAGGAGCTCAGAAACAGAATTGTGGCAAGGCACAGATCTGGCCAAGGTTACAAAAGAATTTCTGCATTACTCAAGGTTTATAAAAGCACAGTGGCCTCCATAATCCTTAAATTTAAGAAGTTTGGGACAACCAGAAGTCTTCCTAAACCTGGCCGTCCAGCCAAACTGAGCAATCGTGGGAGAAGCGCCTTGATTAGAGAGGTAAAGAAGAACCCCAAGATCACTGTGGCTGAGCTCCAGAAATGCAGTAGAGAGATGGGAGAAAGTTCCACAAAGTCAACTATCACTGCAGCCCTCCACCAGTCGGGCCTTTATGGCAGAGTGGCCCGACAGAACCCTCTCCTCAGTGCAAGACATATGAAATCCCGCATAGAGTTTGCTCAAAATCGCATGAAGGACTCCCAGACTATGAAAAATAAGATTCTCTGCTCTGATGAGATGAAGATAGAACTTTTTGGTGATAATTCTAAGTGGCATTTGTGGAGAAAACCAGGCACTGCTCATCACTTGCCCAATACAATCCCAACAGTGAAACATGGTGGTGGCAGCATCATGCTATGGGGGTGTTTTTCAGCTGCATGGAAAGGACGATAGGTTGCAATTGAAGGAAACATGAATGCAGCCAAGAACAGAGATATCTTGCTTGAAAACCTCCTCCAGAGTGCTCCAGACCTCAGACTTGGCCGAAAGTTTACCTTCCAACAAGACATTGACCCTAAGCACACAGCTAAAATAATAAAGAAGTGGCTTCAGAACAACACTTTGACCATTCTTGACTTGACCATCTAGAGCCCTGACGTAAACCCAATTGAGCATCTCTGGAGAGACCTGAAATGGCTGTCCACCAACGTTCACCATCCAACCTGACGGAACTGGAGATGATCTGTAAGGAAGAATGGCAGAGGATCCCCAAATCCAGGTGTGAAAAACATCATTCCCAAGAAGACTCAAGGCTGTACTAGCTCAAAAAGGTGCTTCTATCAATACTAAGCGAAGGGTCTGAATACTTATGACCATGAGATATTTCAGTTTTTAATTTTTAGTAAATTTGCAAAAATTTCCACATTTTTGTTTTTTTCAGTCAAGACTGGGTGCAGAGTATACTTTAATGAGAAAAAAATGAACTTTTTAGAACTTACCAAATGGCTGCAATAAAACAAAGAGTGAAAAGTTTAAAGGAGTCAGAATACTTTCCATACCCACTGTGTACAGTACAGACCAAAAGTTTGGACACACCTTCTCATTTAAAGACTTTTCTGTATTTTCATGACTTGAAGCTCATCAAGAGAATGCCAAGAGTGTGCAAAGCAGTCATCAAAGCAAAAGGTGGCTACTTTGAAGAACCTAGAATGTAAGACATATTTTCAGTTGTTTCACAATTTTTTGTTAAGTATATAATTCCACATTTGTTAATTCATAGTTTTGATGCCTTCAGTGTGAATGTACAATTTTCATAGTCAAGAAAATACAGAAAAATCTTTAAATAAGAAGGTGTGTCCAAATTTTTGGTCTGTACTGTATATATATATATATATATATATATATATATATATATATATATACACACTGCTCAAAAAAATAAATTGAACACTCAAATAACACATCCTAGATTTGAATGAATTAAATATTCTCATTGAATACTTTCTTCTGTACAAAGTTGAATGTGCTGACAACAAAGTCACACAAAAATCATCAATAGAAATCAAATTTATTAACCAATGAAGGCCTGTATTTAGAGTCACCCCCAAAATTAAAGTGGAAAAACACACTACAGGCTGACTTTGATGTAATGTCCTTAAAACAAGTCAAAATGAGGCTCAGTATTGTGTGTGGCCTCCACGTGCCTGTATGACCTCCCTACAACGCCAGGGTATGCTCCTGATGAGGTTGCGGATGGTCTCCTGTGGGATCTCCTCCCAGACCTGGACTAAAGCATCCGCCAACTCCTGGACAGTCTGTGGTGCAACGTGACGTTGGTGGATGGAGCAAGAATTGATGTCCCAGATGTGCTCAATCGGATTCAGGTCTGAGGAATGGGCGGGTCAGTCCATAGCTTCAATGCCTTCAACTTGACACACTCCAGCCACATGAGGTCTGGCATTGTCCTGCATTAGGAGGAACCCAGGGCCAACTGTTAGAACCCTCCTGTTTGTTTTTTCCATCTTGTGTTTTGCGATCACATGACCATCTGCCTTTATATTCCAGCTCTGCCCTTTTGGCTGTGCTGGACTTCAGTGTTGTTTGACTGTTTTTCTAGCCAGGTACTTCGGTGCCCATCTCTGTCAGTTCGCTTGGTCCTTGTGGGACCTCTAGTACCTTTTTGTCAGTTTGTCTTTTTGTGTTCTGCAACTACTTTCTCTTTTCAGGAGGTGTCCCATTTTTTGTTCTAGTCCTTAGTTCTTTTAGGGACTCCTTCCTTTATTCTATAGGTCTTTATTCAGACTAGCCGAGGACTTAGGCGGGTCCGTTGGCAAGGAACAGGCAGCCCATAACATCATAGGGATTCAGCTTAGTCTTACTGTAGGGACAGCTTTCCCCTTTCTGTCCTTTGTACATGTTGCAGATCATAACAGTAAGTCCAGCTAAAAGGAAAGAAATTTGGGGATCAATATGGTTTCCATCCAGCATTTGGCTCAACGCTTGCAGGGATTGTCTCTGGAGGTGGACAGGCTCTAGCAACACATGAGTAGCTGTTCTGGAGCACATTTTGTGGAACCCAAGGTATGATTGCCTGATGTTTTTTATGGTAAACAGCAAGATTTTTTTTCCTTTAAAATTGCTTGTTTGTTATATTTTCATTTGCGACCAAGGTCCTCTGGGAATGAATCACAGCGCATTGGTTTTATTATGTCACTTTTGCGCAATGAACCACAGGGGTGGGCCATTTCTCTCCAACCTAATTATTCATGCTTAAGGTTGGTAGAAGAATTTTTTTCTGCTATGGGGCTATTATATGATGATCCTGATCGAATCTCATCTGCTGAGGCAGAACTCAGGCGTTTGAATCAGTGGTCAGATGATGTTGCAAATTATTGCACACATTTTAGAAGATGGGCTTCAGAAGTCAAATGGAATGATCCTGCTCTGAAATGTCTATTTCTTGCTGGTCTGAGTAAAAGGGTTAAGGATTTGCTAATTGAATTCCCCGCACCTGAGAATCTGCAGGATGCAGTGCAATTAACTGTTTATGTGGATAGGAGGCTGAGGTCCAGGCTGAATGAGATAAAGACTCCTGTAATGCCAGGTCCTAGTCCCAAGAAAATCTGCTCAGACGGTGGAGAACCGATGGAGGTTGAGGTACGCCCGTATAGCTTGTTTATGCTCTGCAGGAGTATTTCTTTCTGGGAGTACTATTTGCAGGAAGATTTGATTTAATTTCAGGTATTTGTGGATTGTCGTTCAACACAATGTGATTGATAAAGGGTTTTTGAACAAAACTTAAATTGAAATCCAAACCTTTGTCATCATCTATTTCTTTGATCGCAATTGATAACACTCCCTTGAAATGTATTACTCACAAGGTTGCTGCATTTTCCCTCACTATCAATGGAGTTGGACTTGGTTGTATTAGATAATTTACCCTCTCCGGTCGTTCTAGGTTTGCCTTGGTTAAAACTGCACAATCCTTTACTGGACTGTTCTACTAATGTGATTAAGTCTTGGAGTCCGAAGTGCTATGAAAAATGTTGTAATGGTCACATTGCGGCTATGGAAAAAGGGGAATTACCTTTACCTATTCAAGATTTTTTGAGGGTTTTTTCGGAGGAGGAGTCGCAAGTTTTACCTCCTCATATGGATTATGATTGTGCCATTGAGTTTGTTCCGGGAGCTTCTCTTCCCGACAGTCGCTTGTTTAATCTTACTTTCCCAGAAAGAAAGGCCTTGGAGGAGTACATACAGACTAGCCTGGCTGCTGGTCACATTAGACCTTCTAAGTCGCCTGTGGCAGTTGGATTTTTCTTTGTTAAACAAAGTGACGGGGGTTTACGTCCATGTCTGGATTTTCGTGAAATTAATAAGATTACCGTACGCAATTCCTACCCATTGCCATTAATTCCTGACTTGTTTATCCTGTTAGTGGGGGCCAAGTGGTTCTCTAAATTTGATCTCCGGGGGGCATACAATTTGTTACGAGTGAAGGAGGGTGATGAATGGAAAACTGCTTTTAACACTTCGTTAGGTCATTTTGAGAATCTGGTGATGCCCTTTGGTCTTACCAATGCACCTACATTTTTTCAGAACCTTATTAACACTAGGACTACTGGACTCGTGACCCCGCCTAGAACTACTGAAAGGAGTCATTTTAGAGTTTCATTTGTGGTTATTTATTAATAATTATATTTTTTGTAATGTATTATTATTGTGAGATCCAACAGTAATGCTTTTGATTGTTTTTTTTCTGCTTTTCTTATTTTTCTACAGAAAATAACAATAATTATAATAGACGTTTTTCAAACATTTTTTTTTATTCAAGTGCACACATATAAGCAACAACTGAAGAACAAAAAGCAGAGAAAATGTAGGTGGAGGAGCATAAAAATGAAAATATGGCGCCGAATTCACCTTCTAAACATTTGGTGTTTCGCATTTTAGGCATTGCCTTTGATTTATGGCAGTACATTGCCCACACAAAGACTTACCACAAGTCTTACAATTTCCGACAGATCTATTTTTCTTGCACTTTTCTTTGATCTGGCAAAATTTTGTTTGAACCATCACTTCTGAGCATGTAGAAACTTGGGACGTGGAACCCTTTTCCCTATCTGTGACATAAGGACCACTCAGCTCTCTCTCAAGCGTTTGCAAAAATGCCTTGCGTGACATTTTTAGGTGGGTAATCTCCTTGAATATTATCCATGCATTTATACCCGCAAAGTCTAAGGCATTTTCAAATGCATGAACAGGCCATCTCCTTGTGCATGTTCGTGTGGTATATTTTCGTGCCATCTGATCCACTACATCTACTCCATATTTTGTTTCATTGTAAAACTTTACCGTTTCTGGAGTTTTTTTAGCGGAATCAGACGCAACAACAACATCTGGATGGACGGAACTCAAAATGACATTTTTGTTGGGCTTTCCTTGATATACTGTAAGTGTAAAATTGTCTTCATTTCTAAACACTTTATGGTTGTACAATTCCTCTTTCATGGATTTTATTTCTTTAGGCACTTCTCGCCTTATCTTGTTCAGTGTTCCCACGATGGTTGTTCCTTTGCTTTTTAGCTGTTTAGCTAATTTTACTGAAGTAAAATAATTATCGGTTGTAACATTGCGACCTTTTTTCAAAAACGGGTCCAATAACTTCATTACCACATGGTCAGCTAAACGGTCCTCAGCACGGCGTGTGTCATCTTTGCCTAGATAAAGGAAGCCATTTGCCAGATATTTGCTCCTCTTATCAACAGCTAGCCAATATTTGTGGCCATATTTATCTGGTTTGGAAGGCATGTACTGCGTGAATGGACACCTAGTTTTGCTTGGGAAAAGTTGCTCATCCACCGTTATGTATGGGCCAGGTTTGTAACACGCAATACAATTTTCAATAGACCTGTCCCACACAGTAGAAAATAGAGCAAACTTGTCCGTTTGCAGTCTCTCCGATCGAGTAGATTTCTCATCAAATCTGAGAAACCTCATAATTTCAACAAAGCGGTCCCTAGACATTGTCGCTTTGCAAAACGGTATTCCCCAGTCATTACACCAAATACTGCTAATCGAGTGACGGTTCGTGCCAGATATTCCACGAGCATAGAATATCGCAATGAATGCATCTAGCTCCTCATCAGATAGAGTAAACTGTAAATTATTGTTCCTGCATGCTTCTGCAAGCGCACAGTTCTTTATATGTGTCAATATATATGAATCAAAAAATAAACACCATGCGCTCAAAGGACTATCGATAATGATATTTCTTCTGGCGTATCCTGTAGGGCCAGGTGCTTCTCGAAGAATATTTTGGCTGTCACGCCTACCAGGCAAGTGTTCTCCAATTTCAACAGGTTTCCATTGAATACCATCCGCTGAAACTAGTATTCCTTCAGATTCGCCTTCTCTGGTGTTTGTTGTTGCATTACCTTCGCCGCCATCGTTATCTGTTGTTCTTTCATTTCTGGGACCTTTTGCTGATTTTTTCTGTCCACGACCAGGAGGATGGTCACGAGGCAACATAACTGCATGAGCCCGATCCCCAGTTGATGTGCTTGGAATATCTGTAAAAAAGTTGATGAATATTTAGAATTTTTGTTTTGTAAGGGTCCGTGCACACTGGCTGGATTAGCGGCGGAATATCCGACCGGATATTCTCACCACAATCCGGCCCGTACCTGCCCGCTCAGGTACAGAGCGGAGTTTCATACCTGAAGCTCCGCTCCGAACCCCGGGCTGGAGCCGCTGTCTGGGACGGAGCCGTGCTCGCGCGTAAGCAAGCGCTGCTCTGTCCCTGACAGCGGCTCCAGCCCGGGGTTCGGAGCGGAGCTTCAGGCATGAGCGGGCAGGTACGGCCTGTATTGCGGCAAGAATATCCAGATGGCTATTCAGCCAGAATTCTGCTAGTGTGCACAGGCCCTAACTCAGTGTGTGGAAGAACAAATAAATACACATAACTACTTACCTTCTGGATTTGTTCCTTCTGAGTCTTCAGATTCACTTGATATGTTCTGAGGAATGAAATCTTCATCACTGTCAGAATCAAATACATGTTCCTGCAATTCGGATTCCGATTCATCCTCCGGTATGGATTGCAAAGTAGCCAGAATATCCTGAGGCTTTATCAAACGTCTTCTCTCCATATTCCTCACAAATTCCATAATTCTATATAGTTCCCTACTGAAAAATAGAAATGAAATGAAAACTAAAAGAAATAATAACTGTTCTGCCACCTTCAAAAGTAGGTGGGCTGAATCAGTTGACAGACAGCTAAACTATTTCATAACAATTCATACCTGTATGAGTCTTCAGAGCTCGTATGTCTGCGTCTGTTCTCTTTGTCTCTTCAGCTGAACTGAAAGTAAAGTTACTATCCAGAATACTGTCTCCTGCTAGGACCTTAGAAAAACACCACCCTTCATTAGCATAAGATAAGAGCCTAGAGTAAACAAGCTATTTTGTTCAGCATTACACAGTAATACAAGCAGGTAAAACACAAGGAAAATGTGAAAAGTTGACATGTAAATTGAACTACATCTATATGAACATCAGGGTAAATAAGACAGAGTGAAAAAATTATGCACAAAACTTTATAGCAACATTTAGTGACAAAAGGACCTCAAAATATAGTAGGGAGTCAAAATGACTCCCTTCAGTAGTTCTTGGTAAATTTTGAAAAAAACGCGCAAATTTTTCACCAAAATTATTTATTCTCACAAAATCTTTTTTCACATCATATTTGAGGAAAAGTCACCGAGTTTCAAGCCGGAATTCTGAAAAATGTAGTCACAGAAGAGAAATAAAAAACGAAAGGAGTCAAAATGACTCCATCAGTAGTTCTAGTGTTTTAATGACATCCTGAGACCTTTGATTGGTAAGAATGTGGTTGTGTATTTGGATGACATTTTGATTTATTCACCAGATCTAGAGTCCCATTGGCAGAGTGTACGTAAAGTTTTGCAGTTGTTGAGTGATAATTCACTCTTCGCTAAGCTGGAGAAATGTGAGTTTGCTGTGCAGAAAATTAGTTTTTGGGCTACATTGTCTACAGCGAGGGCTTTGAGATGGACCCGGTGAAGGTTCAGGCTGTGCAGGAATGGCCTAGGCCTATTGGTTTGAAATCTATACAGAGATTTTTGGGTTTTGCCAATTATTACAGAAAATTCATTAAGAATTTTTCTGTACTTCTTAAGCCTCTAACCGATCTCACCAGGAAAGGTGTGAATACGGTCCAGTGGACTTCTGAGGCCATTGAAGCGTTTAAGTATCTCAAAGAGAGGTTCAGTTCTGCCCCTATACTTATGCAGCCTGATGAGACTAAGCCTTTTTTGGTCGAGGTCGATGCTTCATCGGTGGGGGTTGGAGCAGTTTTGTCTCAGGAGAACAGGGATGAGTACATCCTTGTGCCTTTTCGAAAAAATTTTCGGAAACCGAACTGAATTATGATGTTGGAAATCGGGAGTGGCTGGCTATTAAAGTCGCGCTTGAACATTGGCGTCATTTTTTGGAAGGCGCTAGATTTCCTATTCAGCTTTTAACAGATCATAAGAATTTGATCTATCTGGATGCTGCCATGCGCATGAATGCCCGTCAAGCTAGGTGTGCACTTTTTTTTTTCTCGGTTTCATTTTTCTGTTACCTCCTGTATATCCCTGGTACTAAGAATGCTAAAGCCGATGCTTTATCTCGCAGCTTCTCTCCTACGGTCGGTGCCGAGGAGGAGGAGAGCATTTTACAAAAAGGAGTTTTGGTGGTGGCATTGGACTCAGTTTTGGAGAATGGGATTCTGAAAGCTCAACATGATGCTCCATCTAACACTCCCCATGGGAGGTTGTTCGTACCTAGAACCTTGAGGAGAGATTTGTTTGTGGAGTGTCATGATTCTCGGCTGGCAGGTCATCCAGGAATTTTGGAGACTTAGAGATTTATCAGTCGCAGTTTTTGGTGGCCTGGGTGGCAGAAAAAAGTCATCAAGTGGGTGAGTCAATGTACGGTGTGTGCTAGGTCAAAGGCTTCACATACTCCTGCTGCGGGGTTGCTTTGCCCTCTGGAGGTTTCTAGTGCACCTTGGACGCATCTCGCAATGGATTTTATTACTGATCTTCCTGTGTCCGAGGGTTTTACTGTCATTTGGGTGGATGTGGATCGTTTTAGTAAGATGTGTCATTTGGTTCCATTCATTAAGTTGCCCTGCACCAAGACACTCGCTAAGGCGTTTGTTAAGGAGATTGTCAAGCTTCATGGCATTCCCACGGATATTGTTTCTGATAGAGGACCTCAGTTTGTGGCTCGCTTTTGGCGTGCTTTTTGTGACAGGTTGGGAGTCCATTTGTCATTTTCGTCTGGGTATCATCCTGAGTCTACTGGACAGACTGAAAGAAAGAACCAGAATGTAGAACAGTTTTTGCGTTGTTTTGTGGTGGACAATCAATAGGTGTGGTCTGAGTTTCTGCCTCTCGCAGAATTTGCTCTTAACAATCATACATCACCGTCTGCTGGGTGTACTCCTATTTTTTGTTGTACTGGGAGACATCCGTCTTTTGGTTCGTTCTCCAAATTGGGGTCAGCGGTGCCGGAGGAGGAGAATTTTTCCGTTGATTTGGAGAGAGTTTGGTCTAATGTACGTTGCAACCTTCAAGAGGCTAACAAGAAGTCCAAGAAGTATTTTGACAGGAAACATAAGGAGGTTTTGTTTACTGTGGGTGACATGTTTGGTTGTCCTCAAAGAACCTGCGGTTGAGGATTCCCTCTAAAAAACTGGGTCCTAAGTTTGTGGGTCCATTTAAAGTGCCTCAGGTTGTTAACCGGTCTGCGGTTAGGTTGGATGTCCCTACTTCCTGGAAGAATAGTCCTGTGTTTCATGTTTCCTTGTTGAAAAAGGCTGATGTATCAGATAGGGATGCCAGTATCACAGTTCTTCCTGTGGTGGAAGATGGCGAACATGAAATTTCTCGTATATTTAATTCTAGATGGCATAGAGGGAGTTTACAGTATCCTGTCTCCTGGAAGGGTTTCGGTCCCGAAGATAACTCCTGGGTAAGGGCGGATGATGTCTCTGCTCCTAGGCTTGTTAGAGCTTTCTGCAAGAGGCTTCCAGATAGGCATGGGCCGGGAGGATCCGGAGGATCCTCATAAAAGAGGGGGTACTGTTAGAACCGTCCTGTTTGTTTTTTCCATCTTGTTTTTTGCGGTCACGTGACCATCTGCCTTTATATTCCAGCTCCGCCCTTTTGGCAGTGCTGGACTTCAGTGTTGTCCCACTGTTTTTCTAGCCAGTTACTTCGGTGCCTATCTCTGTCAGTTCGCTTGGTCGTTCTTTAACCTCTAGTAACTTTTTGTCAATTTGTCTTTTTGTGTTCTGCAACTACTTTCTCTGTTCTGCAACTACTTTCTCTTTTCAGGAGGTGTCCTATTTTTTGTTCCAGTACTTAATTCTTTTTGGGACTCCTTCCTTTATTCTATAGGTCTTCGTTCAGACTAGCCGAGGACTTAGGCGGGTCCGTTGGCAAGGAACAGGCAGCCCGCTACATCGTAGGGATTCAGCTTAGTCTTACTGTAGGGACAGCTTTCTCCTTTCATTCCTTAGTACATGTTGCAGATCATAACACCAACCGCACCAGCATATGGACTCACAAGTGGTCTGAGGATCTCATCTCGGTACCTAATGTCAGTCAGGCTACCTCTGGCAAGCACATGGAGGGCTGTGCGGCTCTCCAAAGAAATGCCACCCCACACATTTACTGACCCACTGCCAAACCGGTGATGCTGAAGGATGTTGCAGGCAGCAGATCGCTCTCCACGGCGGCTCCAGACTCTGTCACATCTGTCACATGTGCTCAGTGTGAACCTGCTTTCATCTGTGAAGAGCACAGTGAGCCAGTGGTGACTTTGCCAATCCTGGTGTTCTGTGGCAACTGCCAAGTAGTGTTGAGCCACCCCCGTAGTGTTTGGGTTCGGTTCGGTTCGTCGAACACCGGGATGTTCGAGGAACTGTTCGTCGAACTGTTCGTCGAACACCTTAGAACACCGTCGAACACCGTTAAAACCAATGGCAGGCAAACAAAAACACATAGAAACACATAGAAAACACATTCAAAGGTGTCCAAAACCTGACAAACTGCTCAGAAGACGCTTTCTTTAAAAAAGCCGGCCGGCAATTCAGCAGCGGCATACACCGGTACCCGACAATTTAGACAAGAAGGAATAGAGCCTCACACATAGATTAGATAGATAGAAACATGTCAGTCACATATATATGAAGTACAGTGACAGTGTTGCTTACTGTACTTGTCATTTAGTGTAAAGGATATATTAAAAAATATAATAGTGTTTTCATGCACTGTCTCTTTAAAAAAGCCGGCCGGCAATTCAGCATCTGTACCCGACAATTTATAACAGACAGAATAGAGCTTCACACATAGATTAGATAGATAGAAACATGTCAGTCACATATATATGAAGTACAGTGACAGTGTTGCTTACTGTACTTGTCATTTAGTGTAAAGGATTTATTAAAAAAAATAATAGTGTTTTCATGCACTGTCTCTTTAAAAAAGCCGGCCGGCAATTCAGCAGCGGTACCCGACAATTTAGACAAGAAGGAATAGAGCCTCACACATAGATTAGATAGATAGAAACATGTCAGTCACATATATATGAAGTACAGTGATAGTGTTGGTTACTGTACTTGTCATTTAGTATTAAAATAAAGGATTTATTATTAAAAAAAATTGGCGTGGGGTTCCCCTTAATTTTAGTCTCTAGCGGAGGTTAAGCAGACAGCTGGGGCAGATGTTTGAAGCCTGGGAAGGGGTTAATACCCACGGAGCTTCCCAGGCTACTAATATCAGCCCCCAGCTGAATACATAGCCTTTACTAGCTATTAAAATGGGGGACCCCCCCAAAAAAATGACGTGGGGTCCCCCCTAATTTAATAGCTAGCAAAGGCTAGGCAGACAGCTGGGGGCTGATATTAATAGCCCAGGAAGGGTGCCATGAATATTGGCCCCCTCCCAGGCTAGAAACACCAGCCGTCAGCCGCCCCAGAAATGGCGCATTCATAGGATGCGCCAATTCTGGCACTTAGCCTCGCTCTTCCACGCTGCCCTGGTGTGGTGGCAGTGGGGTAATAGGGCTGGGGTTGATGTCAGCTTATAATGCCAGCTGACATCAAGCCCAGGTTAGTAATGGAGAGGTGTCTATAAGACACCCCCATTACTAACCCCATAGCCAAAGTTAAAAAAAAACACAAACACCCAGAATAAAGTCCTTTAATTGAAATAAAGACACAATCCTTTATTGTTCTAAATTAAACCATACTTACCATCACGCCCATTCCAGCTGAAGCCAATGATCTCCTGCAATAAAAGAAAAATAATAAAGCAACATCATCCTTACCTTTCCATGGTTCCCACGACAGCTTCAGCTCTGCTACATCGAGATGACAGGCTGGACCGCAGCAGAACGCTGCCATCCAGCCTGTCATCCCGCAGACACTGAGAAGCGCAGGCATGCTTGCGCTAGTCAGTGTCTGACTGTGACGGCATCCAGATGAGCCGACAATGAACTCGGCTCACCTCATGTACGTCACTGACAGCGTGGGAGAATTCTCGCGCTGAGTGCAGGAGAATTTTCCCACGCTGTCAGTGACGTGCATGAGGCTGATATTTAAATTTGGCGCACAAATCGGTGATTGGTCGCGGGCAGCGTCCGCGACCAATCAGCACAGTAGTGTTTAACTTTGGCGGCAAGATCAGTGATTGGTCGCGGTCAAGACGGCGACCAATCACCGATTTGTGCGGCACATTTAAATAGCGGCCGCGACCAATTGGATGTCAGCGCCGCTCCCCGGTCCTCCCTTCACACCCTAGCCGCATGGATGTCAGCGGCGCTGCCTGGTTGGATACTTCCGCTCCGAGAACCCGGGACATGAGCGGGTACTCGCAGCAGAAGTATCTCGACCCGCAGCTCCGCTCCCCGGTCCTCCCTTCACACCCTAGCTGCTGATCTCCCCACAGTATCCGCATGGTGTTACAAAGGTCCGGACATTTGTGTTAAAAATCGCTGATTGGTCGCTGGCGCTGCCCGCGACCAATCACCGATTTGGGCGCCAAATTTAAATATCGGCCGCGACCAATCACCCATCTTGGCTCCACATTTAAACACCGCTGTACTGATTGGTCGCGGACGCTATTTAAATGTGGCGCCAAAATCGGTGATTGGTCGCGCCCAGCGTCGGCGACCAATCAGCTCAGCGGTGTTTAAATGTGGAGCCAAGATCGGTGATTGGTTGCGGCCGATATTTAAATTTGGCGCCCAAATCGGTGATTGGTCGCTGGCAGCGCCAGCGACCAATCAGCGATTTTTAACACAATTGTCCGGATCTTTGTAACACCATGCGGATACTGTGGGGACATCAGCGGCTAGGGTGTCAAGGGAGGACCGGGGAGCTGCGCTGCGGGTCGGGATACTTCTGCTGCGACCAGTCGCTCATGTCCCAGGTTCTCGCAGCGGAAGTATCCAACCAGGCAGCGGCGCTCCCCGGTCCTCACCAATACGATTAGCTGATTGGTCGCGCTCTCCGCACGCGACCAATCAGTGATCTTGGCGCTAAAGTTAAACACCGCTCTGCTGATTGGTCGCGACGCTGCCCGCGACCAATCACCGATTTGGGCGCCACATTTAAATAGCGGCCGCGACCAATCAGCGAGCTTGGCGCCAAATTTAAACAACTCTCTGCTGATTGGTCGCGGACCCCAGACGCGTCCAATCAGTGAGATTGGCGCCAAATTTAAACAACGCTCTGCTGATTGGTCGCGGATGCCGGCCGCGACTAATCAGCATTATTGGCGCCAAATTTAAACACCGCTCTGCTGATTGATCGCGGTCGCCGTCCGCGACCAATCAGCAGTATTGGTGCCAAATTTAAACCCTGCTCGGCTGATTGGTCACGGTTGCCGGCCACGACAAATCAGCAGTATTGGCGCCAAATTTAAACCCCGCTCTGCTGATTGGTCACAGTTGCCGGCCGCGACCAATTAGCGATTTTGGCGCCAAATTTAAACCCCGCTCTGCTGATTGGTCGCGACCGCCGGCCGCGATTAATCAACATTGTTGCCGCCAAATTTAAACACCGCTCTGCTGAATGGTCGCGGTCGTGACCAATCACAATTATTGGCGCCAAATTTAAACACCGCTTTGCTGATTGGTTGCGACGGCAACCAATCAGCATTATTGACGCAAAATGTAAACACCGCTTTGCTGATTGGTCGCGACCGGGACCAATCAGCATTATTGGCGCAAAATTTAAACCCCGCTCTGCTGATTAGTCGTGACCGCCGGCCGTGACCAATCAGCGATATAGTCGCCAAATTTCAACACCGCTTTGCTGATTGGTCGCGGTTGCTGGCCGCGACCAGTCAGCGATTTTGGCGCCAAATTTAAACACCGCTCTGCTGATTGCGTCGGGTCTGCCGCATACATATTCTAGAATACCCGATGCGTTAGAATCGGGCCACCATCTAGTTTCATGAAATAATTTTAAAAAAAATTGACGTGGGGCTTCGCCCTATATTTGTGTCCAGCCAGGTACAGCAGGCAGGAACGGGCTGCCCCCAACCACCAGCTGCCTATTTGTACCTGGCCGGACAAAAAAAATATAGGGAAGCCCTTTTTTTCTTAATTATTTCATGAATTTCATTAAATAATTAAAAAAAAAAATACGTGGGGCTTCGCCCTATTTTTGTGTCCAGCCAGGTACAACTAGGCAGCTGGGGGCTGGAATCTGCAGCGCAGGGAGGCCCAAGCTTTCTGGGTCCCCCCCGCTGCAAAATGCAGTCCGCAGCCACCCCGGAAAATGGCGCATTCATAGAAGCGCCATCTTCTGGCGCTGTACCCAACTCATCCAGGGCCCTGGTGCGGTGGCTCACTGAGTAATAAAGGGGTTTGGGCCAGCTTGGCATTATCAGCTGGCCCTAAGCCCGAAATTCATGGGGTCACGCCAATATTAGACATGACCGCCATGAATTTCTAGTAAAGTATTTAAAAAAAACACAAACACCCAGAAAAAAGTCCTTTAATTGAAATAAACACACAATTCTTTATTGTTCTAAATTAAACCATACTTACCGTCACGCCCATTCCAGCTGAAGCCAATGTCTTCTGCAATAAAAGTAAAATAATTAAGCAACCTCATCCTTACCTTTCCATGGTTCCCACGACAGCTTCAGCTCTGCTACATCGAGATGACAGGCTGGACCGCAGCAGAACGCTGCCATCCAGCCTGTCATCCTGCAGACACTGAGAAGCGCAGGCATGCTTGCGCTCTGCAGTGTCTGGCTGTGACGGCATAAAAATGAGACGAGTTCATGTCCAATGAACTCGGCGCACCTCATGCACGTCACTGACAGCGTGGGAGAATTCTCCTGCACTCAGCACTTCAGCGTGAGAATTCTCCCACGCTGTCAGTGAAGTGCATGAGGTGAGCTCATTCATGTCCAATGAACTCAGCTGACCTCATGTACGTCACTGACAGCGTGGGAGAATTCTCACGCTGAAGTGCTGAGTGCAGGAGAATTCTCCCACGCTGTCAGTGACGTGCATGAGGTGCGCCGAGTTCATTGGACATGAACTCGGCTCATCTGGATGCCGTCACAGCCAGACACTGCAGAGCGCAAGCATGCCTGCGCTTCTCAGTGTCTGCGGGATGACAGGCTGGATGGCAGCGTTCTGCTGCGGTCCAGCCTGTCATCTCGATGTAGCAGAGCTGAAGCTGTCGTGGGAACCATGGAAAGGTAAGGATGAGGTTGCTTTATTATTTTTCTTTTATTGCAGGAGATCGTTGGCTTCAGCTGGAATGGGCGTGACGGTAAGTATGGTTTAATTTAGAACAATAAAGGATTGTGTCTTTATTTCAATTAAAGGACTTTATTCTGGGTGTTTGTGTTTTTTTTAACTTTGACTATGGGGTTAGTAATGGGGGTGTCTTATAGACGCCTCTCCATTACTAACCTGGGCTTGATGTCAGCTGGCATTATAAGCTGACATCAACCCCAACCCTATTACCCCCTGCCACCGCACCAGGGCAGCGTGGAAGAGCGAGGCTAAGTGCCAGAATTGGCGCATCCTATGAATGCGCCATTTCTGGGGCGGCTGATGGCTGGTGTTTCTAGCCTGGGAGTGGGCCAATATTCATGGCTCCCTTCCTGGGCTATTAATATCAGCCCCCAGCAGTCTGCCTAGGCTTTGCTAGCTATTAAATTAGGGGGGACCCCACGTCATTTTTTTTGGGGGGTCCCCCATTTTAATAGCTAGTAAAGGCTATGTATTCAGCTGGGGGCTGATATTAGTAGCCTGGGAAGCTCCGTGGGTATTACCCCCTTCCCAGGCTTCAAACATCTGCCCCAGCCGTCTGCTTAACCTCCGCTAGAGCCTAAAATTAAGGGGAACCCCACGCCAATTTTTTTAATAATAAATCCTTTATTTTAATACTAAATGACAAGTACAGTAACCAACAGTATCACTGTACTTCATATATATGTGACTGACATGTTTCTATCTATCTAATCTATGTGTGAAGCTCTATTCTCTCTGTTATAAATTGTCGGGTACAGATGCTGAATTGCCGGCCGGCTTTCTTAAAGAGACGGTGCATGAAAACACTATTATTTTTTTTAATAAGTCCTTTACACTAAATGACAAGTACAGTAAGCAACACTGTCACTGTACTTCATATATATGTGACTGACATGTTTCTATCTATCTAATCTATCTGTGATTCTCTATTCCTTCTATTCTAAATTGTTAGGTACAGATGCTGAATTGCCGGCCGGCTTTTTTAAAGAGACGGTGCATGAAAACACTATTATTTTTTTTAATAAATCCTTTACACTAAATGACAAGTACAGTAATCAACACTGTCACTGTACTTCATATATATGTGACTGACATGTTTCTATCTATCTAATCTATGTGTGAAGCTCTATTCTGTCTGTTATAAATTGTCGGGTACCCTGCTGAATTGCCGGCCGGCTTTTTTAAAGAGACAGTGCTTGAAAACACTATTATTTTTTTTGATAAATCCTTTACGCTAAATGACAAGTACAGTAAGCAGCACTTTCACTGTACTTCGTATATATGTGGCTGACACGTTTATATCTATCTAATCTATGTGTGAAGCTCTATTCTTTTGGTTCTAAATTGTCGGGTACCGGTGTATGCCGCTGCTGAATTGCCGGCTTTTCATGTTTCACTGTTGGCACTGTTCCCATCGATTTGGGCAATCACTGTAATGCTACAACCACCATGGCTGTGGCATTACAGTGAGTGGCAGACAATCCCTGCATGATTGGTGCTCTAAATAGCGCCAGACATGCAGGACACGCTTTTGGTGCACGAACAGTTATCGAACATAACCTCGAACAGCCGAATTTTTTGCAAATCGTTCGGGTTCGTCGAGCAACTCGAACACCGCCCAAAACAGCTCGAATTTGAGATTGGCGAACAGTTCTAGTCGAACACCGCTCATCTCTACTGCCAAGCATCCTGTACGGTGTTGGGCTGTGAGCACAATCCCCATCTGTGGACGTTGGGCCCTCATACCACCCTCATGGAGTCAGTTTCTAACCGTTTGTGCAGACACATGCACATTTGTGGACAGCTGGAGGTCATTTTGCAGGGCTCTGGCTGTTAGAACTCTCCTGTTAGGTTTTTTCTATCTTGCTGGTCACATGACCTTTTTTGCCTATTTAATCCTGCTCTGCCCTCCTGGCCTTGCTGGATTTCATTGTAATTTCTACTCTTAAGCTAGCCTTGTGCTTAGTTACCTTTCTAAGTCAGTTTAGCTAGGTCTTTGGAACTTCATGTTCTATGCTGTGTGTTTGTCTTTTACTGCTACAATCTCTGCTAGGAGGTGTCCAACTTTATCCCAGTCCCTAGTTCTTGTAGGGATCCCTCCCTTGCATCTATAGGTCTTCGTACAGACTAGCCGAGGACTTTAGCGGGTCTGATCGCAGGATCAGGTTCCCCGTTACATCGTAGGGATCTAGTTTAGTTCTATTGTAGGGACAGATCTCATTTCTTTCCTTAGTGCTTGTAGCAGATCATAACAGTAAGTCCAGCCCAAAAATATCTCTAAGGAAAGACCTCCAGTTTCCATCATGGTGTCGGTTCAGGATTTGGCTCAACGCCTGCAGGGACTCTCTCTGGAGGTGGCCGAGCTCCAACAACACGTGAGTAGCTGTTCTGGAGCACATTTTGTGGAGCCAAAGGTACGTTTGCCTGATTTATTTTTTAGCGATCAACAATTATTTTTTTCCTTTAAAAATACTTGCTTGTTGTATTTTCGTTTGAGACCCAGATCATCTGGTGATGAATCACAGCCCATAGGGTTCATAATGTCACTTTTGCGCAAAGAACCTCAAGGATGGGCCTTTTCTCTCCAACCTAGTGATCCATGCTTTAGATCAGTGGATAGTTTTTTTTCTGCTTTGGGTTTGGTGTATGATGATCCTGATCGTGTCTCATCAGCTGAGACTGAATTGAGACGTTTGAGGCAGGGATCAGGTAATGTGGAAAAATATTGTTCTCACTTCCGTCGGTGGTCTGCCCAGGTGGGGTGGAACGATTCAGCTTTGAAAAGTTTGTTTCCCACACCTGGAAACTTGCAGGAGGCAATGCAATTAGCTATATGGGTGGACAGGAGACTGTGTGCAAGGGTTAATGAGAGTAAATCCTCTGCCATGTCAGCTCCGAGTCTTGAGAGGGTCTGTACTGACATTGGAGAGCTGATGGAGATTGGGGCGATGGCACCCCGCTCTCAGGAAAAAGACCGCAGATCTTCTGAAGGTTTGTGCTTTTATTGCGGGAAATCTGACCATTTTATTAAGAACTGTGTGCTTCGTATGAACAAAGAAAAAAAAAGGTCAGTTACGCCCTTATAGCCTGTTTAAATACTAAGGGGTTTATTTCTTTCTGCTACTACTGCTGCTCAGGAAGAATTAATTGAATTTCGGAAATTTGTGGATTGTGGTTCTACTCTGAATGTGATTGATGGGGGATTCTTGGAAAAGCTTAAATTAAAACCCAAACCTTTGTCATCCCCTATTGCTGTGGTTTCTGTCGATGGCTCCCCCTTGAAGAGTGCTACTCACAAGGTCTGTGAATTTCCCCTCACTATTAATGGTATTCACCAACAAAATTTGGATTTGGTGGTATTAAATAATTTGCCTTCTCCAGTAATTTTGGGGTTACCCTGGTTAAAATTGCACAATCTTGTACTGGATTGGTCTACCAATGAAATTAAGTCCTGGAGCCCTAAGTGTTATGACAAGTGTTGTAACGGACGTATTGCTGCGGTGGAAAAAGGGGAATTACCTGTACCTATTCAGGATTTTTGGAGAGTTTTTTCTGAGGAGGAGTCACAAATTTTGCCTCCCCATAGAGACTATGATTGTACCATTGAATTTGTCCCTGGAGCGACTATTACTAAAAGTCGTTTATTTAATCTTACTATTCCTGAGAGAAAGGCTCTGGAGGAATACATACAGATAAGCTTGGCCGCCGGTCACATTAGGCTTTCCAAGTCTCCTGTGGCTGTTGGATATTTTTTTGTTAAAAAAAAGGACGGCGGTTTACGTCCTTGTCTGGATTTTCGTGAGATTAATAAAATTACTGTACGCAATCCTTACCCACTGCCATTGATTCCTGATTTGCCTAACCAGTTAGTGGGGGCCAAGTGGTTCTCTAAAATTGATCTCCGGGGGGGCATACAATTTGTTGCGCATGAAGGAGGGTGATGAATGGAAGACTGCTTTTAACACTCCTGTGGGTCATTTTGAGAATCTGGTTATGCCTTTTGGTCTTACCAATGCACCAGCATTTTTTCAGAATCTTATTAATGACATCCTTAGACCGTTGATCGGCAAAAATGTGGTGGTGTATTTGGATGACATTTTGATTTATTCACCGGATCTGGAGTCTCATTGGCGGAGCGTACGTGAGGTATTACAGTTATTAATTGACAATTCGCTTTTTGCTAAGCTAGAGAAATGTGAGTTCGCTGTACAGAGAATTAGTTTTTTGGGCTACATTATCTCCAGCGAGGGCTTTGAGATGGACCCTGTGAAGGTTCAGGCGGTTCAGGAATGGCCTAGGCCTTTTGGTTTGAAATCAATACAGAGGTTTTTGGGTTTCGCCAATTATTACAGAAAATTCATTAAAAATGTTTCTATTATTGTCAAACCACTGACTGATCTCACCAGGAAAGGTGCTAATGCGGTTCAGTGGACTACTGAGGCCATTGAAGCTTTTGTATTTCTAAAGGAGAGGTTCAGCTCTGCCCCCATCCTTATGCAGCCTGATGTGACTAAGCCGTTTTTGGTTGAGGTTGATGCTTCTTCTGTGTGGGTCGGTGCGGTGTTGTCTCAGAAAAACAAGGATGGAGTACATCCCTGTGCTTTTTTTACAAAAAAATTTTCTGAGACTGAACTTAATTACGATATTGGTAATCGGGAATTGCTGGCTATTAAACTCGCATTTGAACACTGGCATCATCTCTTGGAAGGTGCTGAATTTCCCATTCAGGTTTTCACTGATCATAAAAATCTGATCTATCTTGATGCTGCCAAGCGCTTGAATGCCCGTCAGGATAGGTGGGCACTTTTTTTCTCGCGGCTTAATTTTTCCATTACTTACATCCCGGGTACCAAGAATGTTAAAGCTGATGCTTTGTCTCGCAGCTTTTCTCCCATGGTCGGTGCTGAGGAGGAGGGGAGCATTTTACAAGAAGGTGTTGTGATTGCTGCATTGGACTCTGTTTTGGAAGATGAGATTCTTAAAGCACAGGTGAATGCCCCATCTAACACTCCCCATGGGATGTTGTTTGTGCCTAGGACCTTTAGGAGAGATTTGTTTGTTGAGTGTCATGAGTCTCGGTTGGCAGGTCATCCAGGAATTTCTGAGACCAAGAGACTTGTGGGTCGCAGTTTTTGGTGGCCTGGATGGCAGAAGGAAGTCATTAAGTGGGTGCGTCAATGTACTGTGTGTGCTAGATCTAAGTCTTCTCATACTCCTGCTGCGGGGTTGCTTTGCCCTCTGGAGGTTCCTAGTGCACCTTGGACACATCTGGCTATGGATTTTATTACTGACCTTCCCCCCGCCCTGAGAGGGTTTCACAGTCATCTGGGTGGTCGTGGACCGTTTTAGCAAGATGTGTCACTTGGTTCCTTTCATCAAACTGCCCTGCGCTAAGACACTCGCTAAGGCCTTTGTCAAGGAAATTGTCAGACTACATGGCGTTCCTACTGAGATTGTTTCGGATAGGGGACCTCAGTTCGTGGCTCGTTTTTGGCGTGCTTTTTGTGACAGGTTGGGAGTTCATTTGTTGTTTTCATCCGGATATCATCCTGAGTCTAATGGCCAGACAGAAAGGAAGAATCAGGATGTTGAGCAATTTTTGCGTTGTTTTGTGGCGGACAATCAAGAGGGGTGGTCTGAGTTTCTGCCACTTGCTGAGTTTGCTCTTAACAACCATACATCCTCTTCTGCTGGTTGTTCGCCTTTTTTTTGTTGTTCTGGGAGACATCCGTCTTTTGGGTCATTCTCCAAATTGGTATCGGCTGTGCCTGAGGAGGAGAGTTTTTCCGGTGATTTGGAGAGAGTTTGGACGGATGTGCGTGGTAATCTTCAGGACGCTAACAAAAAACCTAAGAGGTACTTTGATAGGAAACGACAAGAGGTTTTGTTTGCTTTTGGTGACATGGTTTGGTTGTCCTCTAAGAATCTGCGGTTGAGGATTCCTTTTAAAAAATTGGGTCCCAAGTTTGTAGGGCCCTTTAAGGTGCTTCAGGTAGTTAACCAATCTGCTGTTAGGTTGGAGGTTCCTACCTCCTGGAAGATTAATCCGGTGTTTCATGTTTCTCTGTTGAAAAGAGCTTATGTGTCGGATGGAGATGCCTCTGCCACTGTTCCTCCGGTGGTGGAGGACGGGGAATACGAAATTTCCCGCATCCTAAATTCTAGACGGTATAGAGGGAGTTTGCAGTATCTCGTCGCTTGGAAGGGTTTCGGACCCGAGGATAACTCATGGGTGAGGGCGGATGATGTTTCTGCTTCCAGACTTGTCAGAGCGTTTCACAAGAGGTTTCCTGATAAGCCTGGGCCTAGGGGATCCGGAGGATCCTCATAGAAGAGGGGGTACTGTTAGAACTCTCCTGTTAGGC
Source organism: Phyllobates terribilis (assembly GCF_046119375.1). Lineage (NCBI taxonomy): Eukaryota > Metazoa > Chordata > Amphibia > Anura > Dendrobatidae > Phyllobates > Phyllobates terribilis. The sequence continues at coordinate 294,218,262 of NW_027362769.1, forward strand.
AAAAAAGGTCATGTGACTAGCAAGATAGAAAAAACATATTTAATCCTGCTCCGCCCTCCTGGCCTTGCTGGACTTCATTGTAATTTCTACTCTTAAGCTAGCCTTGTGCTTAGTTACCTTTCTCAGACAGTTTAGCTAGGTCTTCGGACCTTTATGTTCTATGTTGTGTGTTTGTCTTTTACTGCTACAATCTCTGCTAGGAGGTGTGCAACTTTATCCCAGTCCCTAGTTCTTGTAGGGATCCCTCCCTTGCATCTATAGGTCTTCGTACAGACTAGCCGAGGACTTTAGCGGGTCTGATCGCAGGATCAGGTTCCCCGTTACATGGTAGGGATCTAGCTTAGCTCTATTGTAGGGACAGATCTCCTTCTTTCCTTAGTGCTTGTAGCAGATCATAACACTGGCAGTGCTCCTCCTGTTCCTCCTTGCACAAAAGCGGAGGTAGCAGTCCTGCTGCTGGCTTGTTTACCTCCTACAGCCCCCTCCACGTCTCCTGGTTTACTGGTCTGTCTCCTGGTAGCGTCTCCAGCCTCTGGACACTACGCTGACAGACACAGCAAACCTTCTAGCCGCAGCTTGCATTGATGTGCCATCCTGGATGAGCTGCACTACCTGAGCAACTTCTGTGGGTTGTAGAGTCCGTCTCATGCTACCACGAGTGTGAAAGCACAACCAACATTCAAAAGTGACCAAAACATCAGCCAAAAAGCATTGGTACTGAGATGTGGTCTGTGGTCCCCACCTGCAGAACCACTCCTTTATTGAGGGTGTCTTGATAATTGCCAATAGTTTCCATCTATTTTCTATTCCATTTGCACAACAACAACCTGGTCAGTGTTGCTTCCTAAGTGGACAGTTTGATTTCACAGAAGTTTGATTTACTTGGAGTTATATTCTGTTGTTTAAGTGTTCCCTTTATTTTTTGAGCAGTGTATGTATACATGTATATATATATACACACACACACACACATAGTAACATGCTAGGGGCATAGTAGGGCGGGCATGACAGTGACATAGACTGCAACAGTCCATATAAAGAAAATGTGGGGCTTTTATTTTCAGCCAAATGCAGTAAACAATAAAGCAACCAAAAAACAACAAATCCTTCCAGAAAAATACCATCTCAGCCTGGAGGCTGTGTCTCAAATGAAGCTGTTCCTTCAGCCTTTTCTGTGTCTGTAATGAGATAACCTCTCTCAGCTGAGCTGGCTAAGCTTCCAGTACTACTGGTCCTGGAGCTGGCGTGGGAGTGATGAGTCCCACTGCCAAATCCTACTGTTCACTCCAATGAAAACTGGACCATAACTACTATGAACAAAACGGCTCAGCAACTAAGCTGCTGCAACGACTATTACTACCTGGCTTTTAATATCTTGCCCAGCTTAACTTTCTGGGAGAGATATACACTCCGTCCAGTATCCTCCCTGTTGGCCGCGCATAATATATATATATATATTTATATATATATATATATATATATATATATATATAAAAAGGTCCTCCAGATGGTAGTGGACAATGCAGAGAGTTAGCACTTGGGACAGAGGTTTGAAAGCGAGAGATATACTAACGGGTATTGTTGTTTGCACCTTCCAAGGCGACAATTATTTCTGCAAGCTGTTTTAATCCTTGACTAACTTTGGATAATTTTTACCTGAAAGTCCTCTTAACTTCAGAAGTTAGGGCTTTAAGGTCCCCATTCTTTGACATCTGTTAAATAAATAGTTAATACTTGTGTGCATTGGTTGGGGATTTGCATCAGTTTATGTGTTTCAGATGGTAGACTTTGCATATAAGAGCAAAAATCTACAAATGCTGTTAAGGTAAACAGTGAGGAGGCTTTTGGAGGCATTGTGGTGCACACAATGTGCTCCCCACCTCACATCACTCCCATTCTATGTATAGTGGCTTGCAAAAGTATTCACCCCCTTGGCATTTTTCATGTTTTGCTACCTCCCAACCTGGAGGTTTTTTTTACGATTTGCATCAGTTCATGTAAAGAACATGCCTACAACTGTGAACATTTGGTTTTCTTTTTACACGTCTCTTGAAGAAGGCAGACGAAACACGCGGCGAGGCGCGTCTGTTTTACCTCCACTTGCACACCAGGGATCCCCTTTGGATCAGAGGGCTCTACAGCTTGAATTACTTTGGTGAGTGGCAGCGCTGGGAGTGGTAGAATAGGGAAGGGAATTTTCCACATGTCCTGGTCCATTTGGACCTTCCCAGCCACAGGGAACTTTCCTGTTAATGATGCTGTACTATCAACACCCTCACTGATTTATAAATATTGCCATACATCTCTGAAACCATAGTTTATGTTTTGTCCCTGGTCTGCTAGGCACCCTGCACCTTATACCTCCCATCCTATTTATATGAAGTTTTTTGATATGTCTTATCATGTAATTTGTACTTAATAAAATTATGTTTTTACTGCCGCAATACTCACATGTTCTCCTTTCTTTATCCAAACAATAAATAGTATAAAATAACTGAAAACTTCAGTGTGTATAACCATTCACCCCCTAAAGTCAGTATTTTGTATATCCTCCTTTTGCAGCAAATACAGGTGCATCTCACTAAATTAGAATATCATCAAAAAGTTAATTTATTTTAGTTCTTCAATACAAAAAGTGAAACTCATAACTATAATATAATCGGCCAAGCGTCACTCTGTCTGAAGCCTGTATAGACTGCACATATGCAACGCGCAGTCTGGCTCCAGACAGAAGAAGGTATGGAGCCGTTACAAGTAAGAGGAGTGTATGGCGCCGGAGATCGCGGTATGCGTAGACACTGAACGCATACCGTGATCTCCGGCGCCATACTTACATACTTACCTGACCGGGGGGAGCATTGCGCATAGCGCTATCCGGCACCATTTTACTGAAGACACATTTGCAGTGTGTCTTCAGCAAAATGGCGCCAGACAGCACGGTTCTCCAGCGCCGCACTCCTCCCCCGGCCTCCGGCAGAACAGGACACAGCTGCGCTGGAGCACAGGGAAGAAAGGTGAGTATAAGTGTTTATTTTTTTTGTATGTGTGCAGCGTGAAAGGGATGAGGGGTGACACACATACCTGGATTGAGGGATGAGGGGGCCACACATACTAGGATTGGGGGAGGAGGGGGCCACACATTCCAGGATTGGGGGGATGAGGGGACCACGCATACCAGGATTGGGGGTGAGGGGACCATGCATACCAGGATTGGGGGTGAGGGGACCATGCATACCAGGATTGGGGGATGAGGGGTACCATACATACCAGGATTGGGGGATGAGGGGGACCATGCATACCAGGATTGGGGGATGAGGGATGCCATGCATACCAGGATTTGGGGTGAGGGTACCACGCATATCAGGATTGGGGGATGAGGGGTACCATACATACCAGGATCGGGGGATGAGGGGTACCATACATACCAGGATTGGGGGATGAGGGGTGCCATGCATACCAGGATTTGGGATGAGGGTACCACGCATATCAGGATTGGGGGATGAGGGGTACCATGCATACCAGGATTTGGGGGTGAGAGGTACCACGCATACCAGGATTGGGGGATGAGGGGCACCATGCATACCAGTATTTGGGGTGAGTGGTACCACGCATACCAGGATTGGGGGATGAGGGTTACCACGCATACCAGGATTGGGGGATGAGGGGTACCATGCATACCAGGATTGGGGGATGAGGGATACCATTCATACCAGGATTGGGGGATGAGGGGTACCATGCATACCAGGATTGGGGGTGAGGGTACCATGCATACCAGGATTGGGGGATGAGGGGGCTACGTATACCAGGATTGGGGGATGGGGGGTACCATACATACCAGGATTGGGGGATGAGGGGTACCAAACATACCAGGATTGGGGGATGAGGGGTGCCATGCATACCAGGATTTGGGGTGAGGGTACCACGCATACCAGGATTGGGGGTTGAGGGGTGCCATGCATACCAGGATTGGGGGTGAGGGTACCACGCATATCAGGATTGGGGGATGAGGGGTACCATGCATACCAGGATTTGGGGGTGAGTGGTACCACGCATACCAGGATTGGGGGATGAGGAGTGCCATGCATACCAGGATAGGGATGAGGGGGCCATACATACCAGGATTGGGGATGAGAAAGCCTTGCATACCAGGATGAGTGATTGGGTACCATAGATACCAGGATTGGGGGATGGGGGGTGCCATGCATACCAGGATTGGGATGAGGGGTGCCATGTATATCAAATTTGGGATGAAGGGTGCCATGCATACCAGGATGAGAGACGGGCGCCATGCATACCAGGATTGGGATGAGGGGTGCCATGTATACCAGATTTGAAATGAGGGGTGCCATGCATACCAGGATTGGGGATGGGGGGGTGCCATGCATACTGGGATTGGGGATGAGGGGTGCCATGCATACCAGGATTGGGGGAAGAAGGGTGCCATGCATACCAGGATTGAGGGGTGAGGGGTACCATGCATACCAGGATTGGGGATGAGGGGTGCCATGCATACCAGGATTGGGGGAAGAAGGGTGCCATGCATACCAGGATTGAGGGGAGAGGGGTACCATGCATACCAGGATTGGGGGATGAGGGGGCCACATATACCAGGATTGGGGGATGGGGGGTACCATACATACCAGGATTGGGGGATGAGGGGTACCATACATACCAGGATTGGGGGATGAGGGGGGCCATGCATACCAGGATTGGGGGATGAGGGGTGCCATGCATACCAGGATTTGGGGTGAGGGTACCACGCATACCAGGATTGGGGGTTGAGGGGTGCCATGCATACCAGGATTGGGGGTGAGGGTACCTCGCATTTCAGGATTGGGGGATGAGGGGTACCATGCATACCAGGATTTGGGGGTGAGTGGTACCACGCATACCAGGATTGGGGGATGAGGAGTGCCATGCATACCAGGATAGGGATGAGGGGGCCATACATACCAGGATTGGGGATGAGAAAGCCATGCATACCAGGATGAGTGATTGGGTACCATAGATACCAGGATTGGGGGATGGGGGGTGCCATGCATACCAGGATTGGGATGAGGGGTGCCATGTATATCAAATTTGGGATGAAGGGTGCCATGCATACGAGGATGAGAGACGGGGTGCCATGCATACCAGGATTGGGATGAGGGGTGCCATGTATACCAGATTTGAAATGAGGGGTGCCATGCATACCAGGATTGGGGATGGGGGGGGTGCCATGCATACTGGGATTGGGGATGAGGGGTGCCATGCATACCAGGATTGGGGGAAGAAGGGTGCCATGCATACCAGGATTGAGGGGTGAGGGGTACCATGCATACCAGGATTGGGGATGAGGGGTGCCATGCATACCAGGATTGGGGGAAGAAGGGTGCCATGCATACCAGGATTGAGGGGAGAGGGGTGCCATACATACCAGGATTGGGGGTGAGGGGTGCCATGCATACCAGGAATGATGTTGAGGGGTACCATGCATACCAGGATTGGGGGTGAGGGGGGCCATGCATACCAGGATTGGGGGATGAGGGGTGCCATGCATACCAGGATTGGGGGTGAGGGTACCACACATATCAGGATTGGGGGATGAGGGGTACCATGCATACCAGGATTTTGGGGTGAGTGGTACCATGCATACCAGGATTGGGGGATGAGGAGTGCCATGCATACCAGGATAGGGATGAGGGGGGCATACATACCAGGATTGGGGATGAGAAAGCCATGCATACCAGGATGAGTGATTGGGTACCATAGATACCAGGATTGGGGGATGGGGGGTGCCATGCATACCAGGATTGGGATGAGGGGTGCCATGTATATCAAATTTGGGATGAAGGGTGCCATGCATACCAGGATGAGAGACGGGGTGCCATGCATACCAGGATTGGGATGAGGGGTGCCATGTATACCAGATTTGAAATGAGGGGTGCCATGCGTACCAGGATTGGGGATGGGGGGTGCCATGCATACTGGGATTGGGGATGAGGGGTGCCATGCATACCAGGATTGGGGGAAGAAGGGTGCCATGCATACCAGGATTGAGGGGTGAGGGGTACCATGCATACCAGGATTGAGGGGTGAGGGGTACCATGCATACCAGGATTGGGGATGAGGGGTGCCATGCATACCAGGATTGGGGGAAGAAGGGTGCCATGCATACCAGGATTGAGGGGAGAGGGGTGCCATGCATACCAGGATTGGGGGTGAGGGGTGCCATGCATACCAGGATTGATGTTGAGGGGTACCATGAATACCTACGAGGATTGAGGATGAGGGGTGCCATGCATACCAGTATTGAGGGTGAGGGGGGCCATGCATACCAGGATTGGTGGATGAGGGGTGCCATGCATACCAGGATTTGGGGTGAGGGTACCACTCATACCAGGTTTGGGGGTTGAGGGGTGCCATGCATACCAGAATTGGGGGTGAGGGTACCACACATATCAGGATTGGGGGATGAGGGGTACCATAAATACCAGGATTTGGGGGTGAGTGGTACCACGCATACCAGGATTGGGGGATGAGGAGTGCCATGCATACCAGGATAGGGATGAGGGGCCCATACATACCAGGATTGGGGATGAGAAAGCCATGCATACCAGGATGAGTGATTGGGTACCATAGATACCAGGATTGGGGATGGGGGGTGCCATGCATACCAGGATTGGGATGAGGGGTGCCATGTATATCAAATTTAGGATGAAGGGTGCCATGCATACCAGGATGAGAGACGGGGTGCCATGCATACCAGGATTGGGATGAGGGGTGCCATGTATACCAGATTTGAAATGAGGGGTGCCATGCATACCAGGATTGGGGATGGGGGGGTGCCATGCATACTGGGATTGGGGATGAGGGGTGCCATGCATACCAGGATTGGGGGAAGAAGGGTGCCATGCATACCAGGATTGAGGGGTGAGGGGTACCATGCATACCAGGATTGGGGATGAGGGGTGCCATGCATACCAGGATTGGGGGAAGAAGGGTGCCATGCATACCAGGATTGATGTTGAGGGGTACCATGAATACCTACGTGGATTGAGGATGAGGGGTGCCATGCATACCAGGATTGAGGGTGAGGGGTGCCATGCATACCAGGATTGGGATTGGGGGTCCCATGCGTACCAGAATTGAGGGTGAGGGGGGCCATGCATACCAGGATAGGGATGAGGGCAGCACATAACAGGATGGGGGAACAGGATTGGGGAGCACAAATACCAGAATGAGGCAGCACAAATACCGGGAAGGGGGCAGCACATTCCAGCATGGGAGACCATATACCAATAAAAATGCTCACCACCCGGGCGTAGAATGGGCTCAATAGCTAGTATTATATAGTCACTACAAACAGAATGATTTATTTCAAGTGTTTATTTCTGATAATATTGATGATTATGGCTTACAGCCAATGAAAAAACTAAAGTCATTATCTCATTAAATTTGAATTAACAAAAAACACCTGAAAAGGCTTCCTAAGCGTTTAAAAAGGTCCATTAGTCTGTTTCAGTAGGCTCCACAATGATGGGGAAGACTGCTGACTTGACAGATGTCCAGAAGGCAGTCATTGACACGTGCCACAGGGTCCCAGAGTTCCAATTTTCATTTGGAAGTCAAACTCCCAGAGTCTAAAAGAAGAGTGGAGAGGCACACAATCCAAGCTGCTTGAGGTCTAGTGTGAAGTTTCCACAATCAGTGATGGTTTACGGAGCCATGTCATCTGCTGGTGTATGTCCATTGTGTTTTATCAAGACCAAAGTCAGCGCAGCCTTCTACCAGGAAATTTTAGAGCACTTCATGCTTCCCTCTGCCGACAAGCTTTTTGGACATGGAAATTTCATTCTCCAGTCGGACTTGGCACCTGTCCACACTGCCAAAACTACCAATACCTGGTTTAAAAACAACAATATCGCTGTGCTTGATTGGCCAGTAAACTCGTCTGACCTTAACCCCATAGAGAATATATGGGGGATTGTCAAGAGGAAGATGAGTGACACCAGACCCAACAATGCAGACGAGTTGAAGGCTGCTATTAAAGCAACCTGTGCTTCCATAACACCTCAGCAGTGCCAAAGGCTGATCGCCTCCATGCCAAGCCGAATTGATGCAGTAATTGATGCAAAAGGAGCCCCGAACAAGTATTGAGTGCATTTACTGAGCATACATTTCAGTAGGCCAACATTTCAGATTTTAAAATAATTTTTAAAGCTGTTGTTTTAAAGTATTCTAATTTACTGAGATAATGACTTTTGTGTTTTCATTGGCTGTAAGCCATAATCATCAACATTAACAGAAATAAACACTTGAAATAGATCACTCTGTCTGTAATGATTCTATATAATATATGAGTATCACTTTTTGTATTGAAGAACTGAAATAAATTAACTTTTTGACGATATTCTTATTTAGTGAGTTGCACCTGTACAGCTGCAAGTCACTTTGGATGAGTCTCTACGAGCTTTCCATGTTTTGCCATTGGGATTTTTGCCCATTCCTCAAGGCAAAACTGCTCCAGCTCCTTCAAGTTAGATGGCTTTCTCTAGTGAACAGCATTACACTCTGTTTCAAATTATTATGCAAATAATATTTTCTCAGATTTTCCCAAATTACCTATATGAATTGCAGTCATTGTAATTTTCCAGTCAAATAACTATTAGAGTACAATTGAAAGGTTTTTGTACAAACTGCCTATGATAACAGTATATTTTTTAAAAAATAAAACACTCAAACTGCACTCAAAATGCATGTTCCAAATTATTATGCACAGCAGAGTTTTCAGCCTTTTCATTTTAATAAAGAACAAAAAAATGTCATTTTTGAAATTATAAGCATTAGCAGGTTATTAGAAACTGAAATCAAACAGTTTTCAACTCAAAACTTTATTCTAGGTGATGTTACATTTGCACATAGGACCGCTTGTTCAAAAGGAGCTTCTGAACTCTCTCATTCATTGAATTTGTCAGGTTTTGGATGGTTTCTGCTTCAATTGTTTTGCATGAGGACAGAATACCCTCCCAGAGCTGTTGCTTAGATGTTAACTGCCTCCCGCCATCATAGACACTCCTTTTGATGATGCTCCAGAGGTTCTCATTGGGGTTGAGGTCAGTGGAGCATGGGTGTCACACCATAAGTTTGTCCCCTTTTATGCCCATAGCAGCCAGAGATGCAGATGTGTTATGTGCAGCATGAGACGGGGCATTATCATGCATGAAAATGATCTTGCTGCGGAATACACGGTTCTTCTTCTTTAACCATGGCAGGAAGTGCTGCTTGAGAAACTCAACATACATTATGGTGTTCATCTTTACCCCTTCAGGGATCCTCAAGGGGCCGACAATCTCTCTCCCCATGATTCCAGCCCAAAACATTACTCCACTTCCTCCTTGTTGGCGCCATAGCCGTGTTTGCATGGGATGTCCATCAACCAGCCATCCTCCACTCCATCCATCTGGACCATCGAGATCATTTCATGCATGATAATGCCCCATCTCATCCTGCACATAACACATCTGCATCTCTGGCTGATATGGGCATAAAAGGGGACAAACTTATGGTGTGGCCCCCATGCTCCCCTGACCTCAACCCCATTGAGAACCTCTGGAGCATCATCAAAAGGAGTGTCTATGATGACGGGAGGCAGTTCACATCTAAGCAACAGCTCTGGGAGGGTATTCTGCCCTCATGCAAAACAATTGAAGCAGAAACCATCCAAAACCTGACAAATTCAATGGACGAGAGAGTTCAGAAGCTCCTTTCGGACAAGCGGTCCTATGTGCAAATGTAACATCACCTAGAATAAAGTTTTGAGTTGAAAACTGTTTGATTTCAGTTTGTAATAACCTGCTAATGCTTATAATTTCAAAAATGACAATTTTTTTGTTCTTTATTAAAATGAAAAGGTTGAAAACTCTGCTGTGCATAATAATTTGGAACATGCATTTTGAGTGCAGTTGAGTTTTTTATTTTTTTAAAAATATACTATTATCATAGGTAGTTTGTACAAAAACCTTTCAATTGTACTCTAATAGTTATTTGACTGGAAAATTACAATGACTGCAATTCATATAGGTAATTTGGGAAAATCTGAGAAAATATTATTTGCATAATAATTTGGAACACAGTGTATTCAAGTCTTACCGCAGATTCTCAATTAGATTAATGTCTTGATTTTGACTAGGCCACTCCAAATCATTTACATGTTTCCCCTTAAACCACATGAGTGTTGCTTTAGCAGTTTGCTTTGGGTCATTGTCTTGTTGGAAGATGAACCTCCGTCCCAGTCTCAAATCACTAACAGACTGAAACAGGTTTTGGTCAAGAATATCCCTGAATTTCCCACCATCCATCTTACCCTCGACTCAGATAATTTTCCCTGTCCCTGCTGCAATATAACATCCCCACAGCATCATGCTGCTACCACCATGTTTCACTGTGGGGATGGTGTTCTTGGGGTGATGACCTGTGTAGGTTTGGCAACAGACAAAGCATTTACCCAGGTGGACATACAGTTAAATTTTGGTCTCATCCGACTACAGAACCTTCTTCCATACAGTTAGGGAGTCTCCCACATGTCTTTTGGAAAACTCAAAACGAGCCTTACAATTTTGTGTGTAAGTAAAGTCTTTTTTCTGCCCACACTTCCGTAAAGGCCATCTCTATGGAGTGTACGGCTTATTGTGGTTGTTTGGACAGATACTCCAGTCTCTGCTTGGGAATGCTGCAGCTCCTTCAAGGTTATTTGAGACCAAAAATGTAATGTATTTGTGGAGACAGGGGGGTTAATAGGGGCTCTTGTCTGCTGGCCCGGCTTTCTTTAGAAAGACGGCATGGACCAGGGCTCATCCCACTGAACGCCCCTTCTCTTTGCCTTGGGCAGAACACTACTCACAGAGTGAGTGTAAAACAGTGTGACAATAATTTATTGAACCACCAACATACAATAAACATAAAGAACAGTCGCAGCAAATACCAAGAAGGTGCAAAGTTACAGAGTCTCACCCTTCCGCTGACTCGCCGGGATTAGAGCAACTGCAACTTAGGGGCTTCCAGGGCTGACTACCCCCACCAGTGGCACACCGCTTTTGGTGGGCACCCACAAAGAGGAGGTAATGACAAACTTAGGAAGCTAACCAAAAGCAGTGAGGTATGTGGAAAGGTGACCTAATTGTCCCAACCTGGATTATTCAAGATGTCTGAGGGTTCAACAATGGTCAGTGGAGCAGATTTGTGTTCTTCCAGCTAGGGCCACGATCCTTAAGGCTGGTATCCTGTAGAATGTCAAATCTGTGTCAAACTTGATCGAACAATGGTGTCCTGGTAGCTGTCCTGTAGAGTGTTGCTCTATGGAGTCATGGTATCCTAGGTGTGTTCTGTCAAGTCACTCTCTTGTAGCAGAAGAATAGAAAATACCTTTTTATAACCACATCTGTGGTTCAGGTCATCATCTACAGGTCAGAGGGAAGTTGGGATGAGAATAACTCACATTGTTTGAATATTTAATCAATCTGTTTAATTTGTCCTCCTCTGATTTGCAGGTCAATACGCTACATCGTGTTATAAAATGGATAGTTATTAGTGATGAGCGAGCATGCTCGCTACAGCTCGATGCTCACCCGAGCATCTCACTGCTTGAGATGCCCGGTCCTCGCCGAGTATTTCCGGGGTTGCTCGGCGGGAGCTTCGGTCCCCTCCCCTGCATGTTTGGCGCTCTTTACAGAGCCAATGAACATGCAGGGATTGTCTGCCACTCACTGTAATTCCGCAGCCATGTTGGTTGTGGCATTACAGTGATTGGCTGACCGCACAGCGTCATCAGGTTAATGCCAGACCTAGCACCGTCATGCTCGTCACAGTCATTCCAGAATCAAACAGTGTAGGGAGAAGTGCTGCTAAGCTATGGAGAGATTTGCTTGTTTCTATTTAGTGTAGGTATACCAGACTATAGTGGTGGCCAAAAGTATTGGCACCCCTGCAATTCTGTCAGATAATACTCAGTTTCTTCCTGAAAATGATTGCAATCACAAATTCTTTGGTATTATTATCTTCATTTAATTTGCTTGCAAGGAAAAAACACAAAAGAGAATGAAGCAAAAATCAAATCATTGATCATTTCACACAAAACTCCAAAAGTGGGCCAGACAAAAGTATTGGCACCCTCAGCCTAATACTTGGTTGCACAACCTTTAGCCAAAATAACTGCGAACAACCACTTCCGGTAACCATCAATGAGCTTCTTATAATGCTCTGCTGGAATTGTAGACCATTCTTCTTTGGCAAACTGCTCCAGGTACATGATATTTGCAGGGTGCCTTTTCCAAACTGCCATTTTGAGATCTCTCCACAGGTGTTCTATGGGATTCAGGTCTGGACTCATTGCTGGCCACCTTAGAAGTCTCCAGTGCTTTCTCTCAAACCATTTTATAGTGCTTTTGGAAGTGTGTTTTGGGTCATTGTCCTGCTGGAAGACCCATGACCTCTGAGGGAGACCCAGCTTTCTCACACTGGGCCCTACATTATGCTGCAAAATTTGTTGGTAGTCTTCAGACTTCATAATGCCATGCACATGGTCAAGCAGTCCAGTGCCAGAGGCAGCAAAGCAACCCCAAAACATCAGGGAACCTCTGCCATGTTTGACTGTAGGGACCGTGTTCTTTTCTTTGAATGCCTCTTTTTTTTTCCTGTACACTCTATGTTGATGCTTTTTCCCAAAAAGCTCTACTTTTGTCTCATCTGACCAGAGAACATTCTTTCAAAACGTTTTAGGCTTTCTCAGGTAAGTTTTGGTAAACTCCAGCCTGGCTTTTTTATGTCTCGGGGTAAGAAGTGGGGTCTTCCTGGGTATCCTACCATACAGTCCCTTTTCATTCAGATGCCGACGGATAGTACGTATTGACACTGCTTTACCCTCGGACTGCAGGGCAGCTTGAACTTGTTTGGATGTTAGTCGAGGTTCTTTAGCCACCATCCTCACAATCTTGCGTTGAAATCTATCGTCAATTTTTCTTTTCCATCCACATGTAGGGAGCTTAGCCACAGTGCCATGGGCTTTAAACTTCTTGATGACACTGCGCACGGAAGACACAGGAAAATTCAGGTCTTTGGAGATGGACTTGTAGCCTTGAGATTGCTCATGCTTCCTCACAGTTTGGCTTCTCAAGTCTTCAGACAGTTCTTTGGTCTTCTTTCTTTTCTCCATGCTCAATGTGGTACACACAAGGACACAGGACAGAGGTTGAGTCAACTTTAATCCATGTTAACTGGCTGCAAGTGTGATTTAGTTATTGCCAACACCTGTTAGGCGCCACAGGTAAGTTACAGGTGCTGTTAATTACACGAATTAGAGAAGCATCACATAATTTTTCAAACAGTGCCAATACTTTTGTCCACCCCCTTTTTTAAGTTTGGTGTGGAATTATATCCAATTTGGCTTTAGGACAATTCTTTTTGTGTTTTTTCATTGAAAACAAATTAAATGAAGATAATAATACCAAAGAATTTGTGATTGCAATCATTTTCAGGAAGAAACTGAGTATTATCTGACAGAATTGCAGGGGTGCCAATACTTTTGGCCACCACTGTATATTAGAGACACATATCCATCCCAACAAACAGTCCTTCTGAGGACTAATCCATCTGCAGAGATATCAGGCAGGCAGGGTGTATAGGCAGGCAGTGTATATAGCAGACTGCAGTGCATATAGCACAAGAGGATCCATTCCAGTTTTGTCTGCTGCTGCTGCTTTTAGATGTTTCTAGAAATAGGCCCAGGTCTCAGGGGCCAGGAATACATTTTTTTTGGATCTTAATCCTCATTATTTGCTTAAAAAGCAATCCAGAGTACACAGTTTTTCTGCTCCACTTGCTTTTTGGCACTGCAGAATACAGCCAGGTCCTTTCCATATTACAGCGCTAAAAATCCAGCTATTTAAAACTGTGGTTTGTCCGTCACATGGATCACATATAATTGCGATGAAAATACTGCCATTTCTGGCCTCCATTAAAAATTTGTTTCAGTGTGTTAGTGAAATTATTGACACCAGTTTGCTGTTAAAAATAGTTACCTACAGGCTAGGTATTTAAAACTGTGTTTTCTCCGTCACATGGATCACATATACGTTGTGAAGAAATACTGCCATTTTTGGCCTCCATTAAACATTTGTTTCAGTGTGTCAGTGAAGCAATTGACACCAGTGTTTGCTGTTCATAGTTACCTACATGGCCGCTATTTAAAACTGTGGTTTGTCAATCACACGGATCACATATAAGTTCGCTCCAAATTCAGGAATTTGTAGTGAGCGTTGAAGATATTGTCCTCCATTTAAAATGGGCAAGGCATGTGGCAAGGGATGGGGAAGTGGACGTGATGGTGATGGTGCATGCAGAGGCCGAGGCTGTGGGCAACCTGAAATTGTGCCACAACAAACACCCACATATTCTCGCTTGACCTCCCTGTCCCAATTAATAGGGGATCGCAGAACACCCCCATTGAACACAGAGCAGTGTGAAAAGCTTATTGGTTGGATAGCAAATAATGCTTCCAGTCACTTAGCCACCACCACCCTTGTTTCCCACATAATCAAGTCTCAGTAGCCGTGAGTCTGGACCGCATATTCCTCACACTGAACCTCCTTCCCCCCACCATGCCGAGTGCCCAGAGACAACTGATCCCACACTTGGACACTCCGAAGAGCTGTTCACTTTTCCATTTATAGATTTGGGCCCCTTGCCCGGTCCACTTGAAGCGTTGCAAAAGGAGATCGCATGTAGCGATGCCAAAATATTAGAGCAGCCACTGTCACATGAAGGCGACAGTGGGAAAGTGTCACAAGAGGTGGACAATGATGAGACACAATTGCCAGGAAGTCAGGAGTAGAGATGAGCTGTGTTCGACTAGAACTGTTCGCCAATCTCAAATTCGAGCTGTTTTGGGCAGTGTTCGAGTTGATCGACGAACCCGAACAATTTGCAAAAAATTCGGCTGTTCAAGGTTATGTTCGATAACTGTTCGTGCACCAAAAGCGTGTCCTGCATGTCTGGCGCTATTTAGAGCACCAATCATGCAGGGATTGTCTGCCACTCACTGTAATGCCACAGCCATGGTGGTTGTGGCATTACAGTGATTGCCCAAATCGATGGGAACAGTGCTCACAGTGAAACATGAAAAGCCGGCAATTCAGCAGCGGTATACACCGGTACCCGACAAATTAGAACAGAAAGAATAGAGAATCACACATAGATTACATAGATAGAAACATGTCAGTCACATATATATGAAGTACAGTGACAGTGTTGCTTACTGTACTTGTCATTTAGTGTAAAGGATTTATTAAAAAAAATAATAGTGTTTTCATGCACCGTCTCTTTAAAAAAGCCGGCCGGCAATTCAGCAGCGGTACCCGACAATTTGGAATAGAAGGAATAGAGAATCACACATAGATTAGATAGATTGAAACATGTCAGTCACATATATATGAAGTACAGTGACAATGTTGCTTACTGTACTTGTCATTTAGTGTAAAGGATTTATTAAAAAAAATAATAGTGTTTTCATGCACCGTCTCTTTAAAAAAGCTGGCCGGCAATTCAGCAGTGGTACCCGACAATTTAGAATAGAAGGAATAGAGAATCACACATAGATTAGATAGATAGAAACATGTCAGTCACATATATATGAAGTACAGTGACAGTGTTGATTACTGTACTTGTCATTTAGTGTTAAAATAAAGGATTTATTAAAAAAAAAAATTGGCGTAGGGTTCCCCATAATTTTAGGCTCTAGCGGAGGTTAAGCAGACGGCTGGGGCAGATGTTTGAAGCCTGGGAAGGGGGTAATACCCACGGAGCTTCCCAGGCTACTAATATCAGCCCCCAGCTGAATACCTAGCCTTTACTAGCTAGTAAAATGGGGGACCCCCCAAAAAATGGCGTGGGGTCCCCCCTATTTTAATAGCTAGCAAAGGCTAGGCAGACAGCTGGGGGCTGATATTAATAGCCCAGGAAGGGTGCCATGAATATTGGCCCCCTCCCAGGCTAGAAACACCAGCCGTCAGCCGCCCCAGAAATAGCGCATCCATAGGATGCGCCAATTCTGGCACTTAGCCTCGCTCTTCCCACTGCCCTGTAGCGGTGGCAGTGGGGTAATAGGGTTGGGGTTGATGTCAGCTTATAATGACAGCTAACATCATGCCCAGGTTAGTAATGGAGAGGCGTCTATAAGACACCCCCATTAATAACCTCATAGTCAACGTTAAAAAAAAAACACAAACACCCAGAATAAAGTCCTTTAATTGAAATAAAGACACAATTCTTTATTGTTCTAAATTAAACCATACTTACCATCACGCCCATTCCAGCTGAAGCCAACGATCTCCTGCAATAACAGAAAAATAATAAAGCAACATCATTAGTGTTGAGCGAACATGCTCGACACTGCTCGGTACTCGCCCGAGCATCACGCTACTCGGGATGTTCGGCGAGCACCGAGCATTTCCGGGTTACTTGGGCGGGAGTTCGGGTCTCCGCCCTGCATGTTTGGCGCTGTCTACAGAGCCAATGAACATGCAGGGATTGCCAGCCAGTCACTGTAATGCTGCAGCCATGTTGGTTGTGGGCATTACAGTGATTGGCTGGCCGCACAGCGTCACCTCGAGTATTTAAAACGGGGCACCGCCATCTTGGACACAGTCGCTCCGGATTAGACAGTGTAGGGACAGCGCTGCTGATTTAGGGAGAGATATAAACTGCGAAATAGTTAGTGTAGGGTCTGTAAAGGCTGCCAGAACAAACAAACAGTCCTTTTCAGGACTAATATCCATCCCAGATACCAGGCCGGCAGGCTGTATAGGAGACACAGTGGTTATACCAGCAAATGCTGCATTACAGTCCTGTGTGCTCCTGTTGCTGAAATTGATGGACTTAGCACCAGGTGTCGGGGGCCAGGAAAAATCCTTTTTTTTCCATCTAAATCCTCCTTTTTTTTCCCTCCTTCACACTGTACAAATACCTGTCTTATTAACCTTTTGGTGTGTCCCCCCCCCCAAAAAAAAGCGTGTCTCTGATTTTTCAGACACAAATATAACTGTTGAAAATAGTCTGGTGTAGGCTAGAGAAACAGAAGTGTTGTTTTGCACTTCCACGGTTCAAACCTCTGTATTATCTATTTTGGGCCATTTGTATCTAAAAAAAAAAAACTATTTGAGTGTGTCGCTCACTGTTCAGCCGCAAATATCTCTATTTAAAAAAGTGTGGTATACCCCAGTAAACAATAACTGTGGTTTTGCCATCCCACGGTAAAAAATCTCTATTATTCAGCTTTTGGTAGTTTTTTTCCGTAAAGAAAAACAGTAGTGTCTCCTGACTGTTGTGACACAAAAATACATCTGTTGAAAATAGTCTTGTGTAGGCCCGACATCCCAGTGTGGTTTCGCAGTTCCACGGGTCAAATCGCTGTACTATCCAGTTTTGGGCCTTTGGTATCTAAAAAAAAAGCAGTTTGAGTGTGTCGCTCACTGTTCAGCCGCAAATATCTCTATTTAAAAAAGTGTGGTATACCCCAGTAAACAATAACTGTGGTTTTCCTCTTCCACGGTTCTAATCTACTCTTTATTACCCTTTTTCCATTGATAGTGCAAGTGTAAGCTATTTTACTTCATTTACAATGGGCAAAGCGCGTGTCAAGGGAGGTGGAAGTGGACGTTCTGGTGATGGTTCGTGCAGAGGACGGGGCCGTGGCCAAGGTGAAAATGTGCCACAACCAACAGCCACATCTTCTCGCTCCCACTTCTTGACTGAATATCAACACCAGTATTGAGAACTGATCAGTGTGAACAGGTTATTAATTGGATAGCAGACAATACTTCCAGTTACCTAGGCACCACCACCTCCGGTCTGTCTTCCACACGGTCAACTCTTAGTAGCCGTGAGTCTCGACCGCCTACTCCTCCTCACCCTGATGCTCCTTCCTCCCACCATGCCGAGTGTCATCAGACAGCAAGTGATCCCACACTTGGACACTCTGAAGAGCTGTTCACTGGTCCATTTCCATATTTGGGCCCCTCGCCTGATACGCTTGAAGTGGTGGAAGAGGAGATCCCATGTTGCGATGCCCAAATATTTGTACAGCCACGGCCACAGGAAGTCGACGTTGGCAATCTGTCACAAGAGGTGGACGATGACGAGACACAATTGCCAGGAAGTGAGGAGGAGGATCGTAGTGCGCAAGTGGAAGAGGAGGAGGTGGTGGATGATCTAGTAACTAGAGATGAGCGTTGTTCTACTCGAACTGTTCGCCAATCTCAAATTCGAGCTGTTTTGGGCGGTGTTCGAGCCGGTCGGCGAACACGAACAATTTGAGAAAAATTCGGCTGTTCGAGGTTATGTTCGATAACTGTTCGTGCACCAAAATCATAACTGGATTTTTTCTCAGTAATGATGAAAATTAATGTTAATACGCAGTTTGAGTGTACAGCGGGGCGGGGGGAGGGGCAGGGGATGGATCTCTGCAGGAACAATGAAGATCTCCATTTTTTTTTCTCTTTCCCGCATTTGCAGTGGGGAGGTGCAGTCTGTCAACCTATCAGCAGCGCACACACGGAGCGAAGTGCTTTTTTTCACACAAGCAAGGGCATGTGTGATTGGCAGTGTATGTCACATGTCCTTGCCCTATAAGACCAAGCCATTTTCCCCGTCGCCACCATTTTCTCACTGCTGCAGCTGCGTGTTAGACGGCACCGCTGTTGCTGTGTGCGCTATACCTTGTTAATTTCAAGCCAATTTTCGCACAAATATACAGATAGCTTGGGAGTAGGGAATAGTTGTGATTGCAGTCCTTTTAAGGACTAGGTTACAGCATTTCCTACGACTTTTATCAGGCAGGTCTGTGCTCTTAAATAGATAGATTGTGGGAGTAAAGACTAATTGTAATTGGAGTGCTTTTCAGGACTAGGTTACATGAGTTCCTATCAGTTTTTGCCAGGCAGGTCTGTGCCAGTGCTGTGCAAGTTTTTTTCACAGCATTTGGCTGAATCTAGCAAAGCTAATCCTTTTTGGCCTATTGCAGAGTGTGTTAGTCAGTGGAGTAGCCTATCTGTGTTGCAAGATATACCACCTGTGTATAGAATACCAATTTTTTTACTGCACCTAGTGAAGTAAAATCTTTTGGGCATAGCATCATTCTATTAGTCCATCTATACTGACCTCCATCAGGTTGCAAACTGAATATAATTTTTTTCTGCATCTAGCTCTGAAAAAATATTTGGGCTTCTAGCAGTGTGTGGGACTTGGTCTATTAGTCCATCTATACTGACCTCCATCAGGTTGCAAATTAAAAATAATTTTTTTCTTCATTTAGCTCTGAAAAAATATTTGGGCTTCTAGCAGTGTGTGGGACTTGTTCTATTAGTCCTTCTATACTGACCTCCA
This sequence comes from Phyllobates terribilis, assembly GCF_046119375.1. Lineage (NCBI taxonomy): Eukaryota > Metazoa > Chordata > Amphibia > Anura > Dendrobatidae > Phyllobates > Phyllobates terribilis. Next base: position 294,237,675 of record NW_027362769.1, read on the forward strand.
GCAGGTTGCAAATTGAATATAATTTTTTTCTGCATCTAGCTCTGAAAAAATATTTGGGCTTCTAGCGGTGTGTGGGACTTGGTCTATTAGTCCATCTATACTGACCTCCATCAGGTTGCAAATTAAAAATAATTTTTTTCTGCATCTAGCTCTGAAAAAATATTTGGGCTTCTAGCAGTGTGTGGGACTTAGTCTATTAGTCCATCTATACTGACCTCCATCAGGTTGCAAATTAAAAATAATTTTTTTCTTCATTTATCTCTGAAAAAATATTTGGGCTTCTAGCAGCGTGTGGGACTTGTTCTATTAGTCCATCTATACTGACCTCCATCAGGTTGCAAATTAAAAATAATTTTTTTCTGCATCTAGCTCTGAAAAAATATTTGGGCTTCTAGCAGTGTGTGGGACTTGGTCTATTAGTCCATCTATACTGACCTCCATCAGGTTGCAAATTAAAAATAATTTTTTTCTGCATCTAGCTCTGAAAAAATATTTGGGCTTCTAGCAGTGTGTGGGACTTGGTCTATTAGTCCATCTATACTGACCTCCATCAGGTTGCAAATTGAATAAAAAAATTTTCTGCATCTAGCTCTGAAAAAATATTTGGGCTTCTAGCGGTGTGTGGGACTTGGTCTATTAGTCCATCTATACTGACCTCCATCAGGTTGCAAATTAAAAATAATTTTTTTCTGCATCTAACCAGCCAATAGTTTTGGCCTAATACCACAGTTTGGCCACTCAGCTCTGCTCGGTTACCATCCATTGTTTTTTTGTGCAAACAACTCCAGAGTTGTGAATTAGTTAACCACCAAAATGAGTGGAAAAAGGCCTGCTGCTGGTGGAAAGGGGAATAGGCGTGTTGGGAAGGGGAAAAAAGGTTGTGTCCGTGGGGTAGGTGCAGAAGAAAGACCATCTTCCAGCCAAACTAAAATGTCTAATTCTTTTAGCGGACAATGTGATAAGATCCCTTTCTTACGGCCACGCCAATCGCTACAAATTCCAGATGAGGCACAAAAACAGCAGGTGCTTCAACGGATATCAAGTGCTCCTTTAAGTGGGCTCTCCTCCACATCAACTTCAACATCACAAATACTCCAGTCCTCAAAGGTGTCACCCAAATCGCACTTGCTTCCTCACAGCTCCCAAATCTCCAGCTGCCCGTCTGAGTATGAGGTAGAACAGATGGTTGAGTCTGCAGAGCTGTTTACTCATACTATAGCCTGGGAATCAGAGGTCGACTCCAGCGCTTCTGTGAATCCAGACGAGGAAATGATCTGCACTGATGCCCAGAATCTTTATGAGTCGGATCCAGGACCAGACGCAGAAGGTTCTGACCATAATGTAGACCCTCATTCCCAAACTGTAACTCCTGTTGGTGGAGACAATGAGGAAGACGATGATAAGACTCAAATACCTGATTGGAGCGACAACTTTAGTTTTTTGTCAGGGCAGGAACAGGTTGGCTCTGAGGACGACGGGTGTGATAACGCACAGGGTGATGATGATGAGGTCGGAGATCCCACTTACTGTCAACCCACAGTCAGCCAAGAGATGAGGTCAGCAGAGGAGGTGGAGGAAGATGCTAGTGACGACGAGGTCAGGTTGCGCCTTCCTGGACAGAGACGTAGTACTGGAAGCACGTCAACAACTGCATCCTCAAACACAACTCTGCCTCTCACCACAAGTCGTGGTGGCTCTTCAGGTCGCATGGGTGCTAAGCCTTGCATAGCCTGGGCATTTTTTCAGATCGATAAAGATGACCCAACTCGTGTTATCTATAACATTTGTCAGCAAAAGCTAAGTAGAGGCCAAAAAATACATAGTTTGAGTACTTCATGCATGAACCGACACATGGACATGAAGCATAAGTTGCAGTGGGAAGCTCAGTGTGCTACAATGCGGTCTAGCCGGCCGGGCCAACCACCGTCTGCCATATCTTGTGCATCCGCGGCCTCTTCATCCTCTGTGACTGGGGGGACAGCAGTCACACCTGTTTTGGGGCGCAGACCTGCCACCTCTTTACCCGCAACAGCCAGCGTGATTGGCAGGTCATCATTTTCTTTGGAGGTGGTAACACCAGCTGGTGTTGAGCGCTGTCCGACATCGATAGCACCACCTTTGGATCAAGGCAACCTAACATGTCCGCCTGCATCTTCCTCACAGACCGGCAGTTTGCCGGGGACACCCTTATCAACCCCGTCTAAGCACAATAGCCAGCCCTCGGTCCCTCAGATGTGGACAAGTAAAAGACCATTTCCTCCTAGCCATGAGAAAGCTAAGAGGTTGAATTTCACCATCTGCAAGCTCTTGGCTACAGAAATGCTGCCTTTCCGCCTGGTGGACACAGAGGATTTTCGAGACCTTATGTCCGTCGCAGTGCCCCAGTACCAGATGCCCAGTCGGCACTACTTCTCAAAGAAAGGTGTGCCTGCGCTCCACCAGCATGTCGCACACAACATCACCGCTTCTTTGAGAAACTCTGTGTGTGACAGGGTGCATTTCACCACAGACACTTGGACGAGTAGGCATGGACAGGGGCGTTACATGTCGCTGACTGGGCACTGGGTAACTATGGTGACAGCAGGACAAGGGGCTGCTGTCCAAGTCTTGCCGTCCCCACGAGTTGTGCGTCAATCCTCTTTATGTCATTTTTCCTCCACTGCTTCTGCCTCCTCAACCTCCTCTCGGTCTTCCACCTGCACCCAAAGCCTGTCTGGTCATGCCACAAGCTTTCTAACTGCGCAGAAGGGATCCTGCACACCTCCTTACTATGCTGGCAGTAGGGCTCAACGTCATCAGGCGGTTTTTACATTGAAATGTCTGGGAAATGTGAGTCACACAACTGAGGAGTTGTGGTCAGCTCTGGAGAACCAATTTCATGAATGGTTGTCTCCACTGGACCTGAAACCAGGGAAGGCCGTGTGCGACAATGCTGCAAACCTGGGTGCGGCCCTTCGCCGGGGCAATGTCACACACGTGCCTTGTATGGCTCACGTGTTGAACCTGGTTGTCCAGCAATTTTTAGCCCACTATCCCAGACTAGATGGCCTTCTGCAGAGGGCACGGTCGCTGTGTGCTCACTTCCGCCGTTCGCATCCCGCAGCTCAGCGACTTACATCTCTACAGAAGTCGTTGGGCCTGCCACTTCACCGGCTAAAATGCGATGTGCCTACCCGGTGGAATTCAACTCTGCACATGTTGCAGCGACTGTGGCAGCACCGACAAGCCCTGGTGCAATACGTTCTGACGTATAGCCTGGGCCAACGAGATTCAGAGGTGGGGCAAATCACGCTGGAGGAGTGGTCTCAGATCAGGGACCTATGCACCCTTCTGCACAGTTTTGAAATGGCGACGAAGATGTTTAGTGCTGACGATGCCATTATCAGCATGACTATTCCGGTGATTTACATGCTGGAGCACATGTTAAACAGAATTCGGAGTCAGGTGGTGGCACAAGAGGAGGTGGAGGAAGTAGAGGAGGAGGAGTTGTATGCGGAAGGGCTAACATCTGCAAGGTCCAGACGGTCGGCAGCACCAGGGCGGCAGGCATGTGAGGGTGGGGGAGATGATTTTACCAGGGCGCATGGTAGCAGCCAAACTAGTGAGGAAGGTGCAGGAGCCCAGGAAGAAGTGGAGGACGAACTGATGGAAGACTCATCAGATGAGGGAGACCTTGATCACATTTCTGTTGTGCGAGGTTGGGGGGAGAGGACAGAGGAAGGAAGCATGATTGTTACCTCGCCACCAACACAACAGGGACTTGGTGCTCCTGGATGCGCAACACACATGAGTGCCTTCTTGCTGCACTACCTGCAACATGACCCTCGAATTGTGAGAATTAGAAATAATCCTGACTACTGGGTTGCCACACTGTTAGATCCCCGGTACAAAAGTAAATTTGCAGAAATTATTCCTGCCATAGAAAGGGATGCACGCATGCAGGAGTATCAGCAGAGACTGTTGCAGAATCTTACATGTGCTTTTCCACAAAATACCAGTGGTGCACGTAGTGAATCTCACAGTTCCAACTTGCCAACCGTGGTCTGTATGGAATTGTTCAATAAAGGGCCCAAAATTAAGATAACATAGATGGGAGAGGTCTCTATGAATAGGAATTCCTAAGTATTTGATACCCTGTGAGGGCCAGGCAAAGGGAAAGTTGGACTGGATGGAATCCTATATGGATTTAGGGAGGGAGACATCGAGGGCCTCAGACTTCGCTGCATTGATTTTAAAATTTTACCATGTAACAAAGTGATCTATTTCAGCCATAACAGCAGGGATGGATATATGTGATTGAGTGATATATACTAGGACATCATCAGCAAATAGAGAGCACTTGTACTCGGTGCCTCCCACCTCAATCCACCTAATATTGGGGTTATGGCGAATTGATGAGAGCAGGTGCTCCGTCACTAGGATGTATAAGAGAGGGGACAGAGGACATCCCTGCCTTGTCCCATTGGTGATTGTGAAAGGTGATGAAAATGTTCTGACGCACCCCCTGGGCCTTGGGACACCCGGAGCCGGACCCTTTTTGGTGGATGCTGGTGGTTGTAGTCTTCGTGGCGGCGATCCGGTTCCGTGGCTCAGGGCGGTCAAACCAGTGGCGGAACTATTTATGTGGTTTTGATGTTTAAATGTCCGACTACGCCACCCGTGGATTGCGGTCAGAGTGAACCGCCGCTACAGGGCAGACCGCTAAGGCTGGTGTTGTGGATGCAGCAGAGCGTAGCATAACTCCCCACGGGAGGAGTATAGCCTCAGGGCAGTGTATGCGGAGGATGGGGGTGATGGTGCAGGACAGCAGCAGTAACGACACGGAGTCAGTGATGCAGTTCAGGGCCTTTACTCACAGTTCTTATTATCCAGACCACGTCTGCAGGTAACGGCTGCCCACGTCGTACTGTGCTCACCAGGTGAGGGGCTCAGACAACTCCCAGATAACTTTGGAGCGCTTCACAGGACCCCCTTTGTGTGTCCTTTGTCTGGCCTTTCTTACCAACACTTCTGTCCGGCTGCCTCGGGCCTCCTCTTGGTAAACTTGGCGCCAGTTTCCCTGACCCTATGTGGTGCCTTCCTAGCGGATGGAGCAAGGGGCTGCGCCACATAAAATGTCAGAGCCTCCGGTTTCTAGCTGAGGGTCGTTTCCTGCCTCCACTAGTTCGGGGACCGGTCTCCCCCTTTGGCCTGACCCCTCCACGCAGGTGGATTCGGGCGTGCGGTGGCGACTCGCCCGTCCGCACCCCTGGGATCCCTTCATTCCTCGTTCCTGGAGCCTTCTCCGCTCCTCTTCCTTCCTTCTCCCTCTTGCAGGCCTGGGCCTCTGTTACTAGGCCCGCCTCCGGAGCAGAGCTCATGCAGAGCCCCTGCTCCCTGCCACTTCTGCTCAGACTTCTCTGCACTGAACTAAGATGGTGCCCACCTTTTATACTCCCTTCTCAATGCACCCAGGAACTGCTTCCTCCCTGATCCTGCACTGCAGGGTTCCCCTTCCTCAGCGTTTCCTCCCCCCACTCCAGCCAGGGACAGGGACTGTCGTGCCCATCTCAGGGGCATATTGGTCGCCCTGCCCCACGGCAATGTGGTGTAATGCATGCAGGTGTCGGGTCCTGATCCACACTCCATCCTTATCTGAGAGTGAGATATCACACCTCTGGGTGAGGTGCAATACGTCTGTAGCAACCGAGCCCTCGGTGCTACAGTTCCATTTATCTTCAGCCTAGGTGACGTATTGTGATACAGGGCCGTGATTTTGGCTATAAAAGGGTCCCCTAGACCCCTACCCCAAGCTTTTTAAGAGAATCATATATGGCGTGCCAGGAGACTCTATGGAATGCTTTCTCAGCATCCAACGAGAGTATCTACTTACAAATTTTTAACTGCATCTAGCCCAGGAAATACTTTGTGCCTAGTAGCAGTGTCTGCTAGTCAGCGGATTATCCCGGCTGTTAAGCAAGCTACACCACCTGTAGTTTGGACACTTAATTTTTTCAAAGGAAATGCTTCGGGACCACGGGATACTTAGTGAAGAGCATCAGGAGGCACCCCAAGGCATAGGGGCTGGGACTGGCAGTAGGATGCCTTGCGGTGGACAGCCGAGCTCGATCCTTATAAAAGCTTTTTAACTGCAGCAGCTTTAGTGGACGCTACTGGAGCTGGAATTACGCGGCTGCTGGCATGAGACTTGCCCTCCAATAGATCCTTGTAAATGGATTTAAAGTGTATTCATTCAAATTAGAGGGACAATTTAAATTAAAAAGCTTAGAGCTGCCTCCACCACAGGGGGGCTCTCTCGACCCACCAGCGGACAGGCACCAGTATTGGGAGAGGGGGGCTGGCCGTCAGGGTTCACCGCGGCTCTGGCACAAACCCGGCGACACGGAGGTGGCACGGGCAGGAGCGGACTGGCCGTCTCGGCTTCTCACTTTTTGGATTTTAGAAGGGCATGACATGCCTATATCTGTGTCTCCCCCTCCTTTTACTCCTCCACCTCTTTTCTTTTCGCATGACTATATGTACTTGTCACTTTTCCATGTGTTAGTTGTGTCTTCTGAGCAGTTTGTCAGCTTTTGGACACCTTTGAAGGTGTTTTCTATGTGTTTCTATGTGTTTTTGTTTGCCTGCCATTGGTTTTAACGGTGTTCGAAGGTGTTCGACGAACAGTTCGACGAACAGTTCGGCGAACACACGGGTGTTCGACGAACCGAACCGAACTCGAACACTACGGGGGTGGCTCAACACTACTAGTAACTGACCCAACGTGGAAGGAGGACATGCAGAGTGAGGCCAGCAGCACACAGGGGGAGGGAGGCAGAGTACCCCAACAAGCAGGAAGAAGCAGTGTGTTGGCCGCAGACAGAAGGCAGGCAACCGTTCCCCGTAACACCAACACGAGGGACGTTGCCAGTACAAGCGGTAGGTCTTCCAGAGTCTGGAATTTTTTTAAAGACTCTGCTGATAACCCCAAAAAGGCCATATGTTCCACCTGCCATGCCAGCATCAGCAGGGGTGACAAAAGTACCAGCCTGACCACCACCAGCATGATAAGGCATATGGCAGCAAAGCACCCGACTTTGTGGGGCGAAACCCAGGGTCCACGACCAGAGTCAGCGGGTGTCACCACTGCTTCTTCCACTGTTGTGCGTGCAATAAAACCCCCTGTTGTGTGTGCAAGGCAATCCCCTGTCCATACTGCATGTAAAGATGCCCCTTCCTCTCAGTCTTCACATGTTATGGCAGTTTCTCAAGAAACAGCATCAGCGTTCACGTCCACGTCCCACCGCAGCGTTCAATTGTCCATATCCCAGACCTTTGAATGAAAGCGGACATTCGCAGCTAACGCCACACAGGCCACAGTCCTAAATTCGCACATTTCACGACTGCTTGCATTGGAAATGCTGCCTTTTAGGCTGGTGGAGACGGAATCCTTCCGCAATCTTATGGCGGTGGCCGTCCCTCGGTACTCGGTCCCCAGCTGACCTATTTTGCCCGGTGTGCCATACCCGCACTACACAAGCACGTGTCCCAAAGCATCTGCCGTGCCCTCAACAACGCAGTTACTGGGAGAGTCCACCTGACAACGGACACGTGGACAAGTGCTTGTGGCTAGGGACGGTACATCTCTCTGACGGCACACTGGGTAAACATAGTGGAAGCAGGGACCCAGTCGTACCTTGGGACGGAACATATCCTCCCCACACCGAGGATTGCGGGCCCTAAGTCAGTCAGAGTTGCCCCCACAGTGTACAGCTCCTGCGCATCCTCCTCCTCCTCCTCCTCCTCATGTTCAGCCTCCATCTCAGATATCACCACATCAGTTACAAGCTGGATGCATTGCAGTACTGCCTCCGCCAAGCGGCAACAGGCTGTGCTGAAACTCATAAGCTTAGGTGATAAACCTCACACTGCTTGTGAGTTGTGGACAGCTGTGAAAGAGCAGTCAGATCTGTGGCTGAGACCGCTGAACCTACATCCCAGCATGGTCGTGTGTGACAATGGCCGGAACCTGGTGGCGGCTCTGAGGCGAGGTGAGATCACACACGTACCATGCCTGGCTCATGTGCTTAACCTCGTGGTTCAGCGGTTTCTTAAATCGTACCCCGAGTTGCCAGATCTGCTCGTGAAAGTACGCCGCCTGTCAGCTCATTTTCGCAAGTCGGCTACAGCTTCCGCCGCCCTTGTTGTGTTGCAGCAGCGTTTGCAGCTTCCGGCACACCGACTGGTGTGTGATGTCCCCACACGTTGGAACTCTACCCTCCACATGTTGCAAAGGATTTTTGAGCAGAAGATAGCAGTTGTGGAGTACCAGCTGCAACAAGGCTGTCGATATTCAGGTCAGACTCCACACATAAGACCTCAGGAGTGGACCTGGATGTCTGACATATGGACCATCCTGACAAACTTTGAGGAGGCCACCAAGATGGTGAGTGGCGATGACTAGAGATGAGCGTTGTTCTACTCGAACTGTTCGCCAATCTCAAATTCGAGCTGTTTTGGGCGGTGTTCGAGCCGTTCGGCGAACACGAACGAATTGAGAAAAATTCGGCTGTTCGAGGTTATGTTCGATAACTGTTCGTGCACCAAAATCATAACTGGATTTTTTCTCAGTAATGATGAAAATTAATGTTAATACGCAGTTTGAGTGTACAGCGGGGCGGGGAGAGGGGCAGGAGATGGATCTCTGCAGGAATAATGAAGATCTCCATTTTTTTTTCTCTTTCCCGCATTTGCAGTGGGGAGGTGCAGTCTGTCAGCCTATCAGCAGCGCACACACGGAGCGAACTGCTGTTTTTCACACAAGCAAGGGCATGTGTCATTGGCAGTGTATGTCACATGTCCTTGCCCTATAAGACCAAGCCATTTTCCCCGTCGCCACCATTTTCTCACTGCTGCAGCTGCGTGTTAGATGGCACCGCTGTTGCTGTGTGCGCTATACCTTGTTAATTTCAAGCCAATTTTCGCACAAATCTACAGATAGCTTGGGAGTAGGGAATAGTTGTGATTGCAGTCCTTTTAAGGACTAGGTTACAGCATTTCCTACGACTTTTATCAGGCAGGTCTGTGCTCTTAAATAGATAGATTGTGGGAGTAAAGATTAATTGTAATTGCAGTCCTTTTTAAGACTAGGTTACATCAGTTCCTATCAGTTTTTGCCAGGCAGGTCTGTGCCAGTGCTGTGCAAGTTTTTTTCACAGCATTTGGCTGAATCTAGCAAAGCTAATCCTTTTTGGCCTATTGCAGAGTGTGTTAGACAGTGGAGTAGCCTATCTGTGTTGCAAGATATACCACCTGTGTATAGAATACCAACTTTTTTACTGCACCTAGTGAAGTAAAATCTTTGGGCATAGCATCATTCTATTAGTCCATCTATACTGACCTCCATCAGGTTGCAAATTGAATATAATTTTTTTCTGCATCTAGCTCTGAAAAAATATTTGGGCTTCTAGCAGTGTGTGGGACTTGTTCTATTAGTCCATCTATACTGACCTCCATCAGGTTGCAAACTGAATATAATTTTTTTCTGCATCTAGCTCTGAAAAAATATTTGGCCTTCTAGCAGTGTGTGGGACTTTCTCTATTAGTCCATCTATACTGACCTCCATCAGGTTGCAAATTAAAAATAATTTTTATCTGCATCTACCTCTGAAAAAATATTTGGGCTTCTAGCTGTGTGTGGGACTTGTTCTATTAGTCCATCTATACTGACCTCCATCAGGTTGCAAACTGAATATAATTTTTTTCTGCATCTAGCTCTGAAAAAATATTTGGCCTTCTAGCAGTGTGTGGGACTTTCTCTATTAGTCCATCTATACTGACCTCCATCAGGTTGCAAATTAAAAATAATTTTTATCTGCATCTAGCTCTGAAAAAATATTTGGCCTTCTAGCAGTGTGTGGGACTTTCTCTATTAGTCCATCTATACTGACCTCCATCAGGTTGCAAATTAAAAATAATTTTTATCTGCATCTACCTCTGAAAAAATATTTGGTCTTCTAGCTGTGTGTGGGACTTGTTCTATTAGTCCATCTATACTGACCTCCATCAGGTTGCAAACTGAATATAATTTTTTTCTGCATCTAGCTCTGAAAAAATATTTGGCCTTCTAGCAGTGTGTGGGACTTTCTCTATTAGTCCATCTATACTGACCTCCATCAGGTTGCAAATTAAAAATAATTTTTTTTCTGCATCTACCTCTGAAAAAATATTGGGCTTCTAGCTGTGTGTGGGACTTGTTCTATTAATCCATCTATACAGACCTCCATCAGGTTGCAAACTGAATATAATTTTTTTCTGCATCTACCTCTGAAAAAATATTTGGGCTTCTAGCTGTGTGTGGGACTTGTTCTATTAGTCCATCTATACTGACCTCCATCAGGTTGCAAACTGGATATAATTTTTTTCTGCATCTAGCTCTGAAAAAATATTTGGCCTTCTAGCAGTGTGTGGGACTTTCTCTATTAGTCCATCTATACTGACCTCCATCAGGTTGCAAACTGAATATATTTTTTTTCTGCATCTACCTCTGAAAAAATATTGGGCTTCTAGCTGTGTGTGGGACTTGTTCTTTTAATCCATCTATACAGACCTCCATCAGGTTGCAAACTGAATATATTTTTTTTCTACATCTACCTCTGAAAAAATATTGGGCTTCTAGCTGTGTGTGGGACTTGTTCTATTAATCCATCTATACAGACCTCCATCAGGTTGCAAACTGAATATAATTTTTTTCTGCATCTAGCTCTGAAAAAATATTTGGCCTTCTAGCAGTGTGTGGGACTTTCTCTATTAGTCGATCTATACTGACCTCCATCAGGTTGCAAATTAAAAATATTTTTTTTTCTGCATCTACCTCTGAAAAAATATTTGGGCTTCTAGCTGTGTGTGGGACTTGTTCTATTAGTCCATCTATACTGACCTCCATCAGGTTCCAAACTGAATATAATTTTTTTCTTCATCTAGCTCTGAAAAAATATTTGGCCTTCTAGCATTGTGTGGGACTTTCTCTATTAGTCCATCTATACTGACCTCCATCAGGTTGCAAATTAAAAATAATTTTTTTTCTGCATCTACCTCTGAAAAAATATTGGGCTTCTAGCTGTGTGTGGGACTTGTTCTATTAATCCATCTATACAGACCTCCATCAGGTTGCAAACTGAATATAATTTTTTTCTGCATCTAGCTCTGAAAAAATATTTGGCCTTCTAGCAGTGTGTGGGACTTTCTCTATTAGTCCATCTATACTGACCTCCATCAGGTTGCAAATTAAAAATAATTTTTTTTCTGCATCTACCTCTGAAAAAATATTTGGGCTTCTAGCTGTGTGTGGGACTTGTTCTATTAGTCCATCTATACTGACCTCCATCAGGTTGCAAACTGAATATAATTTTTTTCTGCATCTAGCTCTGAAAAATTATTTGGCCTTCTAGCAGTGTGTGGGACTTTCTCTATTAGTCCATCTATACTGACCTCCATCAGGTTGCAAATTAAAAATAATTTTTTTTCTGCATCTACCTCTGAAAAAATATTGGGCTTCTAGCTGTGTGTGGGACTTGTTCTATTAATCAATCTATACAGACCTCCATCAGGTTGCAAACTGAATATAATTTTTTTCTGCATCTAGCTCTGAAAAAATATATGGCCTTCTAGCAGTGTGTGGGACTTTCTCTATTAGTCCATCTATACTGACCTCCATCAGGTTGCAAATTAAAAATAATTTTTATCTGCATCTACCTCTGAAAAAATATTTGGGCTTCTAGCTGTGTGTGGGACTTGTTCTATTAGTCCATCTATACTGACCTCCATCAGGTTGTAAACTGAATATAATTTTTTTCTGCATCTAGCTCTGAAAAAATATTTGGCCTTCTAGCAGTGTGTGGGACTTCCTCTATTAGTCCATCTATACTGACCTCCATCAGGTTGCAAATTAAAAATAATTTTTATCTGCATCTAGCTCTGAAAAAATATTTGGCCTTCTAGCAGTGTGTGGGACTTTCTCTATTAGTCCATCTATACAGACCTCCATCAGGTTGCAAATTAAAAATAATTTTTATCTGCATCTACCTCTGAAAAAATATTTGGGCTTCTAGCTGTGTGTGGGACTTGTTCTATTAGTCCATCTATACTGACCTCCATCAGGTTGCAAACTGAATATAATTTTTTTCTGCATCTAGCTCTGAAAAAATATTTGGCCTTCTAGCAGTGTGTGGGACTTGTTCTATTAGTCCACCTATACTGACCTCCATCAGGTTGCAAATTCAAAATAATTTTTTATCTGCATCTAGCTCTGAAAAAATATTTGGCCTTCTAGCAATGTGTGGGACTTTCTCTATTAGTCCATCTATACTGACCTCCATCAGGTTGCAAACTGAATATATTTTTTTTCTGCATCTACCTCTGAAAAAATATTTGAGCTTCTAGCTGTGTGTGGGACTTGTTCTATTATTCCATCTATACTGACCTCCATCAGGTTGCAAATCGAATATAATTTTTTTCTGCATCTAACCCAGCCAGTAGTTTTGGCCTAATACCACAGTTTGGCCCTCAGCTCTGCTCGGTTCCCATCCATTGTTTTTTTGTGCAAACAACTCCAGAGTTGTGAATTAGTTAACCACCAAAATGAGTGGAAAAAGGCCTGCTGCTGGTGGAAAGGGGAATAGGCGTGTTGGGAAGGGGAAAAAAGGTTGTGTCCGTGGGGTAGGTGTTAAAGCAACAGTTACATCTGCAGAAGAAAGACCATCTTCCAGCCAAACTAAAATGTCTACTTCTTTTAGCGGACAATGTGATAAGATCCCTTTCTTACGGCCACGCCAATCGCTACAAATTCCAGATGAGGCACAAAAACAGCAGGTGCTTCAACGGATATCAAGTGCTCCTTTAAGTGGGCTCTCCTCCACATCAACTTCAACATCACAAATACTCCAGTCCTCAAAGGTGTCACCCCAATCGCACTTGCTTCCTCACAGCTCCCAAATCTCCAGCTGCCCGTCTGAGTATGAGGTAGAACAGATGGTTGAGTCTGCAGAGCTGTTTACTCATACTATAGCCTGGGAATCAGAGGTCGACTCCAGCGCTTCTGTGAATCCAGACGAGGAAATGATCTGCACTGATGCCCAGAATCTTTATGAGTCGGATCCAGGACCAGACGCAGAAGGTTCTGACCATAATGTAGACCCTCATTCCCAAACTGTAACTCCTGTTGGTGGAGACAATGAGGAAGACGATGATGAGACTCAAATACCTGATTGGAGCGACAACTTTAGTTTTTTGTCAGGGCAGGAACAGGTTGGCTCTGAGGACGACGGGTGTGATAACGCACAGGGTGATGATGATGAGGTTGGAGATCCCACTTACTCTCAACCCACAGTCAGCCAAGAGATGAGGTCAGCAGAGGAGGTGGAGGAAGATGCTAGTGACGACGAGGTCAGGTTGCTCCTTCCTGGACAGAGACGTAGTACTGGAAGCACGTCAACAACTGCATCCTCAAACACAACTCTGCCTCTCACCACAAGTCGTGGTGGCTCTTCAGGTCGCATGGGTGCTAAGCCTTGCATAGCCTCGGCATTTTTTCAGATCGATAAAAATGACCCAACTCATGTTATCTGTAACATTTGTCAGCAAAAGCTAAGTAGAGGCCAAAAAATACATAGTTTGAGTACTTCATGCATGAACCGGCACATGGACATGAAGCATAAGTTGCAGTGGGAAGCTCAGTGTGCTACAATGCGGCCTAGCCGGCCGGGCCAACCACCGTCTGCCATATCTTGTGCATCTGCGGCCTCTTCATCCTCTGTGACTGGGGGGACAGCAGTCACACCTGTTTTGGGGCGCAGACCTGCCACCTCTTTACCCGCAACAGCCAGCGTGATTGGCAGGTCATCATTTTCTTTGGAGGTGGTAACACCAGCTGGTGTTGAGCGCTGTCCGACATCGATAGCACCACCTTTGGATCAAGGCAACCTAACATGTCCGCCTGCATCTTCCTCACAGACCGGCAGTTTGCCGGGGACTAGTGTTGAGCCACAACCGTAGTGTTCGGGTTCGGTTCGGTTCGTCGAACATCGGGATGTTCGAGGAACTGTTCGTCGAACTGTTCGTCGAACACCTTAGAACACCGTCGAACACCGTTAAAACCAATGGCAGGCAAACAAAAACACATAGAAACACATAGAAAACACCTTCAAAGGTGTCCAAAACCTGACAAACTGCTCAGAAGACGCTTTCTTTAAAAAAGCCGGCCGGCAATTCAGCAGCGGCATACACCGGTACCCGACAATTTAGACAAGAAGGAATAGAGCCTCACACATAGATTAGATAGATAGAAACATGTCAGTCACATATATATGAAGTACAGTGACAGTGTTGCTTACTGTACTTGTCATTTAGTGTAAATGATTTATTAAAAAATATAATAGTGTTTTCATGCACTGTCTCTTTAAAAAAGCCGGCCGGCAATTCAGCATCTGTACCCGACAATTTATAACAGACAGAGTAGAGCTTCACACATAGATTAGATAGATAGAAACATGTCAGTCACATATATATGAAGTACAGTGACAATGTTGCTTACTGTACTTGTCATTTAGTGTAAAGGATTTATTAAAAAAAATAATAGTGTTTTCATGCACCGTCTCTTTAAAAAAGCCGGCCGCCAATTCAGCATCTGTACCCGACAATTTATAACAGACAGAATAGAGCTTCACACATAGATTAGATAGATAGAAACATGTCAGTCACATATATATGAAGTACAGTGATAGTGTTGGTTACTGTACTTGTCATTTAGTATTAAAATAAAGGATTTATTATTAAAAAAAATTGGCGTGGGGTTCCCCTTAATTTTAGTCTCTAGCGGAGGTTAAGCAGACAGCTGGGGCAGATGTTTGAAGCCTGGGTAGGGGGTAATACCCACGGAGCTTCCCAGGCTACTAATATGAGCCCCCAGCTGAATACATAGCCTTTACTAGCTATTAAAATGGGGGACCTCCCCCAAAAAAATGACGTGGGGTCCCCCCTAATTTAATAGCTAGCAAAGGCTAGGCAGACAGCTGGGGGCTGATATTAATAGCCCAGGAAGGGAGCCATGAATATTGGCCCCCTCCCAGGCTAGAAACACCAGCCGTCAGCCGCCCCAGAAATGGCGCATTCATAGGATGCGCCAATTCTGGCACTTAGCCTCGCTCTTCCACGCTGCCCTGTAGCGGTGGCAGGGGGTAATAGGGCTGGGGTTGATGTCAGCTTATAATGCCAGCTGACATCAAGCCCAGGTTAGTAATGGAGAGGCTTCTATAAGACACCCCCATTACTAACCCCATAGTCAAAGTTAAAAGAAAACACAAACACCCAGAATAAAGTCCTTTAATTGAAATAAAGACACAATCCTTTATTGTTCTAAATTAAACCATACTTACCATCACACCCATTCCAGCTGAAGCCAACGATCTCCTGCAATAAAAGAAAAATAATAAAGCAACATCATCCTTACCTTTCCATGGTTCCCACGACAGCTTCAGCTCTGCTACATCAAGATGACAGGCTGGACCGCAGCAGAACGCTGCCATCCAGCCTGTCATCCCGCAGACACTGAGAAGCGCAGGCATGCTTGCGCTCTGCAGTGTCTGGCTGTGACGGCATAAAGATGAGACGAGTTCATGTCCAATGAACTCGGCGCACCTCATGCACGTCACTGACAGCGTGGGAAAATTCTCACGCTGATGCGCTGAGTGCAGGAGAATTTTCCCACGCTGTCAGTGACGTGCATAAGGTGAGCTCATGTCCAATGAACTCAGCTCACCTCCTGCACGTCACTGACAGCGTGGGAGAATTCTCCTGCACTCAGCGCTTCAGCGTGAGAATTCTCCCACGCTGAAGCGTTGAGTGCAGGAGAATTTTCCCACGCTGTCAGTGACGTGCATAAGGTGAGCTCATGTCCAATGAACTCAGCTCACCTCCTGCACGTCACTGACAGCGTGGGAGAATTCTCCTGCACTCAGCGCTTCAGTGTGAGAATTCTCCCACGCTGAAGCGCTGAGTGCAGGAGAATTTTCCCACGCTGTCAGTGACGTGCATGAGGTGAGCCGAGTTCATTGGACATTAACTCGGCTCATCTGGATGCCCTCACAGAGAGACACTGTGGAGCGCAAGCAAGCCTGCGCTTCTCAGTGTCTGCGGGATGACAGGCTGGATGGCAGCGTTCTGCTGCCGTCCAGCCTGTCATCTCGATGTAGCAGAGCTGAAGCTGTCATGGGAACCATGGAAAGGTAAGGATGATGTTGCTTTATTATTTTTCTTTTATTTCAGGAGATCGTTGGCTTCAGCTGGAATGGGCGTGACGGTAAGTATGGTTTAATTTAGAACAATAAAGAATTGTGTGTTTATTTCAATTAAAGGACTTTTTTCTGGGTGTTGTGTTTTTTTTAAATACTTTACTAGAAATTCATGGTGGTCATGTCTAATATTGGCGTGACCCCATGAATTTTGAGCTTAGGGCCAGCTGATAATACCAAGCTGGCCCTAACCCCTTTATTACCCAGTGAGCCACCGCATCAGGGCCCTGGATGAGTTGGGTACAGGGCCAGAAGATGGCGCTTCTATGAACGCGCCATTTTCCGGGGTGGCTGCGGACTGCAATTTGCAGCGGGGGTGGCCCAGAAAGCTTGGACCTCCCTGCGCTGCGGATTCCAGCCCCCAGCTGCCTAGTTGTACCTGGCTGGGCACAAAAACAGGGCGAAGCCCCACGTCAATTTTCTTTAAATTATTTCATGAAATAATTAAGAAAAAAAGGGCTTCCCTATATTGTTGTGTCCGGCCAGGTACAAATAGGCAGCTGGTGGTTGGGGGCAGCCCGTTCCTGCCTGCTGCAACTGACTGGACACAAATATAGTGCGAAGCCCCACGTCAATTTTTTTTTAATTATTTCATGAATTTCCTGAAATAATTTAAAAAAATTGAAGTGGGGCTTCGCACTATATTTGTGTCCAGCCAGGTACAGCAGGCAGGAATGGGCTGCCCCCAACCACCAGCTGCCTATTTGTACCTGGCCGGACACAACAATATAGGGAAGGCCTTTTTTTCTTAATTATTTCATGAATTTCATGAAATAATTTAAAAAAAAATACGTGGGGCTTCGCCCTATTTTTGTGTCCAGCCAGGTACAACTAGGCAGCTGGGGGTTGGAATCTGCAGCGCAGGGAGGCCCAAGCTTTCTGGGCCCCCCCCGCTGCAAATTGCAGTCCGCAGCCACCGCGGAAAATGGCGCATTCATAGAAGCGCCATCTTCTGGCGCTGTACCCAACTCATCCAGGGCCCTGGTGCGGTGGCTCACTGGGTAATAAAGGGGTTAGGGCCAGCTTGGTATTATCAGCTGGCCCCAAGCCCAAAATTCATGGGGTCACGCCAGTATTAGACATGACTGCCATGAATTTCTAGTAAAGTATTTAAAAAAAACACAACACCCAGAATAAAGTCCTTTAATTGAAATAAACACACAATTCTTTATTGTTCTAAATTAAACTATACTTACCATCACGCCCATTCCAGCTGAAGCCAACGATCTCCTGCAATAAAAGAAAAATAATAAACCAACCTCATCCTTACCTTTCCATGGTTCCCACGACAGCTTCAGCTCTGCTACATCGAGATGACAGGCTGGACCGCAGCAGAACGCTGCCATCCAGCCTGTCATGCCGCAGACACTGAGAAGAGCAGACATGCTTGCGCTCCTCAGTGTCTCACTGTGACGGCATCCAGATGAGCCGAGGTCATGTCCAATGAACTCGGCTCACCTCATGCACGTCACTGACAGCGTGGGAAAATTCTCACGCTGAAGTGCTGAGTGCAGGAGAATTCTCCCACGCTGTCAGTGACGTGCATGAGGTGAGCTCATGTCCAATGAACTCAGCTCACCTCATGCACCTCACTGACAGCGTGGGAAAATTCTACTGCACTCAGCGCTTCAGCGTGAGAATTCTCCCACGCTGTGACGTGCATGAGGTGAGCCGAGTTCATTGGACATGACCTCGGCTCATCTTTATGCCGTCACAGAGAGACAATGTGGAGCGCAAGCATGCCTGCTCTTCTCCGTGTCTGCGGGATGACAGGCTGGATGGCGGCGTTCTGCTGCGGTCCAGCCTATCATCTCGATGTAGCAGAGCTGAAGCTGTCGTGGGAACCATGGAAAGGTAAGGATGAGGTTGGTTTATTATTTTATTTTTATTACAGGAGATCGTTGGCTTCAGCTGGAATGGGCGTGACGGTAAGTATGGTTTAATTTAGAACAATAAAGAATTGTGTCTTTATTTCAATTAAAGGACTTTATTCTGGGTGTTTGTGTTTTTTTTAACTTTGACTATGGGGTTAGTAATGGGGGTGTCTTATAGACACCTCTCCATTACTAACCTGGGCTTGATGTCAGCTGGCATTATAAGCTGACATCAACCCCAGCCCTATTACCCCCTGCCACCGCTACAGGGCAGCGTGGAAGAGCGAGGCTAAGTGCCAGAATTGGTGCATCCTATGAATGCGCCATTTCTGGGGCGGCTGACGGCTGGTGTTTCTAGCCTGGGAGGGGGCCAATATTCATGGCTCCCTTCCTGGGCTATTAATATCAGCCCCCAGCTGTCTGCCTAGCCTTTGCTAGCTATTAAATTAGGGGGGACCCCACGTCATTTTTTTGGGGGGGTCCCCCATTTTAATAGCTAGTAAAGGCTAGGTATTCAGCTGGGGGCTGATATTAGTAGCCTGGGAAGCTCCGTGGGTATTACCCCCTTCCCAGGCTTCAAACATCTGCCCCAGCTGTCTGCTTAACCTCCGCTAGAGCCTAAAATTAAGGGGAACCCCACGCCAATTTTTTTAATAATAAATCCTTTATTTTAATACTAAATGACAAGTACAGTAACCAACACTATCACTGTACTTCATATATATGTGACTGACATGTTTCTATCTATCTAATCTATGTGTGAAGCTCTATTCTGTCTGTTATAAATTGTCGGGTACAGATGCTGAATTGCCGGCCGGCTTTCTTAAAGAGACGGTGCATGAAAACACTATTATTTTTTTTAATAAATCCTTTACACTAAATGACAAGTACAGTAAGCAACACTGTCACTGTACTTCATATATATGTGACTGACATGTTTCTATCTATCTAATCTATGTGTGAAGCTCTATTCTGTCTGTTATAAATTGTCGGGTACAGATGCTGAATTGCCGGCCGGCTTTCTTAAAGAGACGGTGCATGAAAACACTATTATTTTTTTTGATAAATCCTTTACACTAAATGACAAGTACAGTAATCAACACTTTCACTGTACTTCATATATATGTGACTGACATGTTTCTATCTATCTAATCTATGTGTGATTCTCTATTCCTTCTATTCTAAATTGTTGGGTACAAATGCTGAATTGCCGGCCGGCTTTTTTAAAGAGACGGTGCATGAAAACACTATTATTTTTTTTGATAAATCCTTTACGCTAAATGACAAGTACAGTAAGCAGCACTTTCACTGTACTTCGTATATATGTGGCTGACATGTTTATATCTATCTAATCTATGTGTGAAGCTCTATTCTTTCGGTTCTAAATTGTCGGGTACCGGTGTATGCCGCTGCTGAATTGCCGGCTTTTCATGTTTCACTGTTGGCACTGTTACCATCGATTTGGGCAATCACTGTAATGCCACAACCACCATGGCTGTGGCATTACAGTGAGTGGCAGACAATCCCTGCATGATTGGTGCTCTAAATAGCGCCAGACATGCAGGACACGCTTTTGGTGCACGAACAGTTATCGAACATAACCTCGAACAGCCGAATTTTTTGCAAATCGTTCGGGTTCGTCGAACAACTCGAACACCGCCCAAAACAGCTCGAATTTGAGATTGGCGAACAGTTCTAGTCGAACACCGCTCATCTCTACCGGGGACACCCTTATCAACTCCGTCTAAGCACAATAGCCAGCCCTCGGTCCCTCAGATGTGGACAAGTAAAAGACCATTTCCTCCTAGCCATGAGAAAGCTAAGAGGTTGAATTTCACCATCTGCAAGCTCTTGGCTACAGAAATGCTGCCTTTCCGCCTGGTGGACACAGAGGATTTTCGAGACCTTATGTCCGTCGCAGTGCCCCAGTACCAGATGCCCAGTCGGCACTACTTCTCAAAGAAAGGTGTGCCTGCGCTCCACCAGCATGTCGCACACAACATCACCGCTTCTTTGAGAAACTCTGTGTGTGACAGGGTGCATTTCACCACAGACACTTGGACGAGTAGGCATGGACAGGGGCGTTACATGTCGCTGACTGGGCACTGGGTAACTATGGTGACAGCAGGACAAGGGGCTGCTGTCCAAGTCTTGCCGTCCCCACGAGTTGTGCGTCAATCCTCTTTATGTCATTTTTCCTCCACTGCTTCTGCCTCCTCAACCTCCTCTCGGTCTTCCACCTGCACCCAAAGCCTGTCTGGTCATGCCACAAGCTTTCTAACTGCGCAGAAGGGATCCTGCACACCTCCTTACTATGCTGGCAGTAGGGCTCAACGTCATCAGGCGGTTTTTACATTGAAATGTCTGGGAAATGTGAGTCACACAGCTGAGGAGTTGTGGTCAGCTCTGGAGAACCAATTTCATGAATGGTTGTCTCCACTGGACCTGAAACCAGGGAAGGCCGTGTGCGACAATGCTGCAAACCTGGGTGCGGCCCTTCGCCGGGGCAATGTCACACACGTGCCTTGTATGGCTCACGTGTTGAACCTGGTTGTCCAGCAATTTTTAGCCCACTATCCCAGACTAGATGGCCTTCTGCAGAGGGCACGGTCGCTGTGTGCTCACTTCCGACGTTCGCATCCCGCAGCTCAGCGACTTACATCTCTACAGAAGTCGTTGGGCCTGCCACTTCACCGGCTAAAATGCCATGTGCCTACCCGGTGGAATTCAACTCTGCACATGTTGCAGCGACTGTGGCAGCACCGACAAGCCCTGTTGCAATACGTTCTGACGTAAAGCCTGGGCCAACGAGATCCAGAGGTGGGGCAAATCACGCTGGAGGAGTGGTCTCAGATCAGGGACCTATGCACCCTTCTGCACAGTTTTGAAATGGCGACGAAGATGTTTAGTGCTGACGATGCCATTAAAAGCATGACTATTCCAGTGATTTAGATGCTGGAGCACATGTTAAACAGAATTCGGAGTCAGGTGTAGAGTTGAGCGTTGTTCTACTCGAACTGTTCGCCAATCTCAAATTCGAGCTGTTTTGGGTGGTGTTCGAGCCGGTCGGCGAACACGAACAATTTGAGAAAAATTCGGCTGTTCGAGGTTATGTTCGATAACTGTTCGTGCACCAAAATCATAACTGGATTTTTTCTCAGTAATGATGAAAATTAATGTTAATACGCAGTTTGAGTGTACAGCGGGGCGGGGGGAGGGGCAGGGGATGGATCTCTGCAGGAACAATGAAGATCTCCATTTTTTTTTCTCTTTCCCGCATTTGCAGTTTGAAGGTGCAGTCTGTCAGCCTATCAGCAGCGCACACACGGAGCGAAGTGCTTTTTTTCACACAAGCAAGGGCATGTGTGATTGGCAGGGTATGTCACATGTCCTTGCCCTATAAGACCAAGCCATTTTCCCCGTCGCCACCATTTTCTCACTGCTGCAGCTGCGTGTTAGACGGCACCGCTGTTGCTGTGTGCGCTATACCTTGTTAATTTCAAGCCAATTTTCGCACAAATATACAGATAGCTTGGGAGTAGGGAATAGTTGTGATTGCAGTCCTTTTAAGGACTAGGTTACAGCATTTCCTACGACTTTTATCAGGCAGGTCTGTGCTCTTAAATAGATAGATTGTGGGAGTAAAGACTAATTGTAATTGGAGTCCTTTTCAGGACTAGGTTACATGAGTTCCTATCAGTTTTTGCCAGGCAGGTCTGTGCCAGTGCTGTGCAAGTTTTTTTCACAGCATTTGGCTGAATCTAGCAAAGCTAATCCTTTTTGGCCTATTGCAGAGTGTGTTAGTCAGTGGAGTAGCCTATCTGTGTTGCAAGATATACCACCTGTGTATAGAATACCAATTTTTTTACTGCACCTAGTGAAGTAAAATCTTTTGGGCATAGCATCATTCTATTAGTCCATCTATACTGACCTCCATCAGGTTGCAAACTGAATATAATTTTTTTCTGCATCTAGCTCTGAAAAAATATTTGGGCTTCTAGCAGTGTGTGGGACTTGGTCTATTAGTCCATCTATACTGACCTCCATCAGGTTGCAAATTAAAAATAATTTTTTTCTTCATTTAGCTCTGAAAAAATATTTGGGCTTCTAGCAGTGTGTGGGACTTGTTCTATTAGTCCTTCTATACTGACCTCCATCAGGTTGCAAATTAAAAATAATTTTTTTCTGCATCTAGCTCTGAAAAAATATTTGGGCTTCTAGCAGTGTGTGGGACTTGGTCTATTAGTCCATCTATACTGACCACCATCAGGTTGCAAATTAAAAATAATTTTTTTCTTCATTTATCTCTGAAAAAATATTTGGGCTTCTAGCAGCGTGTGGGACTTGTTCTA
Organism: Phyllobates terribilis; assembly: GCF_046119375.1. Classification (NCBI taxonomy): domain Eukaryota; kingdom Metazoa; phylum Chordata; class Amphibia; order Anura; family Dendrobatidae; genus Phyllobates; species Phyllobates terribilis. The sequence goes on from NW_027362769.1 coordinate 294,260,226, forward strand.
TTAGTCCATCTATACTGACCTCCATCAGGTTGCAAATTAAAAATAATTTTTTTCTGCATCTAGCTCTGAAAAAATATTTGGGCTTCTAGCAGTGTGTGGGACTTGGTCTATTAGTCCATCTATACTGACCTCCATCAGGTTGCAAATTAAAAATAATTTTTTTCTTCATTTATCTCTGAAAAAATATTTGGGCTTCTAGCAGCGTGTGGGACTTGTTCTATTAGTCCATCTATACTGACCTCCATCAGGTTGCAAATTAAAAATAATTTTTTTCTGCATCTAGCTCTGAAAAAATATTTGGGCTTCTAGCAGTGTGTGGGACTTGGTCTATTAGTCCATCTATACTGACCTCCATCAGGTTGCAAATTAAAAATAATTTTTTTCTGCATCTAGCTCTGAAAAAATATTTGGCCTTCTAGCAGTGTGTGGGACTTGGTCTATTAGTCCATCTATACTGACCTCCATCAGGTTGCAAATTGAATAAAAAAATTTTCTGCATCTAGCTCTGACAAAATATTTGGGCTTCTAGCGGTGTGTGGGACTTGGTCTATTAGTCCATCTATACTGACCTCCTTCAGGTTGCAAATTAAAAATAATTTTTTTCTGCATCTAACCCAGCCAATAGTTTTGGCCTAATACCACAGTTTGGCCACTCAGTTCTGCTCGGTTACCATCCATTGTTTTTTTGTGCAAACAACTCCAGAGTTGTGAATTAGTTAACCACCAAAATGAGTGGAAAAAGGCCTGCTGCTGGTGGAAAGGGGAATAGGCGTGTTGGGAAGGGGAAAAAAGGTTGTGTCCGTGGGGTAGGTGCAGAAGAAAGACCATCTTCCAGCCAAACTAAAATGTCTACTTCTTTTAGCGGACAATGTGATAAGATCCCTTTCTTACGGCCACGCCAATCGCTACAAATTCCAGATGAGGCACAAAAACAGCAGGTGCTTCAACGGATATCAAGTGCTCCTTTAAGTGGGCTCTCCTCCACATCAACTTCAACATCACAAATACTCCAGTCCTCAAAGGTGTCACCCAAATCGCACTTGCTTCCTCACAGCTCCCAAATCTCCAGCTGCCCGTCTGAGTATGAGGTAGAACAGATGGTTGAGTCTGCAGAGCTGTTTACTCATACTATAGCCTGGGAATCAGAGGTCGACTCCAGCGCTTCTGTGAATCCAGACGAGGAAATGATCTGCACTGATGCCCAGAATCTTTATGAGTCGGATCCAGGACCAGACGCAGAAGGTTCTGACCATAATGTAGACCCTCATTCCCAAACTGTAACTCCTGTTGGTGGAGACAATGAGGAAGACGATGATAAGACTCAAATACCTGATTGGAGCGACAACTTTAGTTTTTTGTCAGGGCAGGAACAGGTTGGCTCTGAGGACGACGGGTGTGATAACGCACAGGGTGATGATAATGAGGTCGGAGATCCCACTTACTGTCAACCCACAGTCAGCCAAGAGATGAGGTCAGCAGAGGAGGTGGAGGAAGATGCTAGTGACGACGAGGTCAGGTTGCGCCTTCCTGGACAGAGACGTAGTACTGGAAGCACGTCAACAACTGCATCCTCAAACACAACTCTGCCTCTCACCACAAGTCGTGGTGGCTCTTCAGGTCGCATGGGTGCTAAGCCTTGCATAGCCTGGGCATTTTTTCAGATCGATAAATATGACCCAACTCGTGTTATCTGTAACATTTGTCAGCAAAAGCTAAGTAGAGGCCAAAAAATACATAGTTTGAGTACTTCATGCATGAACCGGCACATGGACATGAAGCATAAGTTGCAGTGGGAAGCTCAGTGTGCTACAATGCGGTCTAGCCGGCCGGGCCAACCACCGTCTGCCATATCTTGTGCATCCGCGGCCTCTTCATCCTCTGTGACTGGGGGGACAGCAGTCACACCTGTTTTGGGGCGCAGACCTGCCACCTCTTTACCCGCAACAGCCAGCGTGATTGGCAGGTCATCATTTTCTTTGGAGGTGGTAACACCAGCTGGTCTTGAGCGCTGTCCGACATCGATAGCACCACCTTTGGATCAAGGCAACCTAACATGTCCGCCTGCATCTTCCTCACAGACCGGCAGTTTGCCGGGGACACCCTTATCAACCCCGTCTAAGCACAATAGCCAGCCCTCGGTCCCTCAGATGTGGACAAGTAAAAGACCATTTCCTCCTAGCCATGAGAAAGCTAAGAGGTTGAATTTCACCATCTGCAAGCTCTTGGCTACAGAAATGCTGCCTTTCCGCCTGGTGGACACAGAGGATTTTCGAGACCTTATGTCCGTCGCAGTGCCCCAGTACCAGATGCCCAGTCGGCACTACTTCTCAAAGAAAGGTGTGCCTGCGCTCCACCAGCATGTCGCACACAACATCACCGCTTCTTTGAGAAACTCTGTGTGTGACAGGGTGCATTTCACCACAGACACTTGGACGAGTAGGCATGGACAGGGGCGTTACATGTCGCTGACTGGGCACTGGGTAACTATGGTGACAGCAGGACAAGGGGCTGCTGTCCAAGTCTTGCCGTCCCCACGAGTTGTGCGTCAATCCTCTTTATGTCATTTTTCCTCCACTGCTTCTGCCTCCTCAACCTCCTCTCGGTCTTCCACCTGCACCCAAAGCCTGTCTGGTCATGCCACAAGCTTTCTAACTGTGCAGAAGGGATCCTGCACACCTCCTTACTATGCTGGCAGTAGGGCTCAACGTCATCAGGCGGTTTTTACATTGAAATGTCTGGGAAATGTGAGTCACACAGCTGAGGAGTTGTGGTCAGCTCTGGAGAACCAATTTCATGAATGGTTGTCTCCACTGGACCTGAAACCAGGGAAGGCCGTGTGCGACAATGCTGCAAACCTGGGTGCGGCCCTTCGCCGGGGCAATGTCACACACGTGCCTTGTATGGCTCACGTGTTGAACCTGGTTGTCCAGCAATTTTTAGCCCACTATCCCAGACTAGATGGCCTTCTGCAGAGGGCACGGTCGCTGTGTGCTCACTTCCGCCGTTCGCATCCCGCAGCTCAGCGACTTACATCTCTACAGAAGTCGTTGGGCCTGCCACTTCACCGGCTAAAATGCGATGTGCCTACCCGGTGGAATTCAACTCTGCACATGTTGCAGCGACTGTGGCAGCACCGACAAGCCCTGGTGCAATACGTTCTGACGTATAGCCTGGGCCAACGAGATTCAGAGGTGGGGCAAATCACGCTGGAGGAGTGGTCTCAGATCAGGGACCTATGCACCCTTCTGCACAGTTTTGAAATGGCGACGAAGATGTTTAGTGCTGACGATGCCATTATCAGCATGACTATTCCGGTGATTTACATGCTGGAGCACATGTTAAACAGAATTCGGAGTCAGGTGGTGGCACAAGAGCAGGTGGAGGAAGTAGAGGAGGTTGGAGTTGTATGCGGAAGGGCTAACATCTGCAAGGTCCAGACGGTCGGCAGCACCAGGGCGGCAGGCATGTGAGGGTGGGGGAGATGATTTTACCAGGGCGCATGGTAGCAGCCAAACTAGTGAGGAAGGTGCAGGAGCCCAGGAAGAAGTGGAGGACGAACTGATGGAAGACTCATCAGATGAGGGAGACCTTGATCACATTTCTGTTGTGCGAGGTTGGGGGGAGAGGACAGAGGAAGGAAGCATGATTGTTACCTCGCCACCAACACAACAGGGACTTGGTGCTCCTGGATGCGCAACACACATGAGTGCCTTCTTGCTGCACTACCTGCAACATGACCCTCGAATTGTGAGAATTAGAAATAATCCTGACTACTGGGTTGCCACACTGTTAGATCCCCGGTACAAAAGTAAATTTGCAGAAATTATTCCTGCCATAGAAAGGGATGCACGCATGCAGGAGTATCAGCAGAGACTGTTGAAGAATCTTACATGTGCTTTTCCACAAAATACCAGTGGTGCACGTAGTGAATCTCACAGTTCCAACTTGCCAACCGTGGTTTGTATGGAATTGTTCAATAAAGGGCCCAAAATTAAGATAACATAGATGGGAGAGGTCTCTATGAATAGGAATTCCTAAGTATTTGATACCCTGTGAGGGCCAGGCAAAGGGAAAGTTGGACTGGATGGAATCCTATATGGATTTAGGGAGGGAGACATCGAGGGCCTCAGACTTCGCTGCATTGATTTTAAAATTTTACCATGTAACAAAGTGATCTATTTCAGCCATAACAGCAGGGATGGATATATGTGATTGAGTGATATATACTAGGACATCATCAGCAAATAGAGAGCACTTGTACTCGGTGCCTCCCACCTCAATCCACCTAATATTGGGGTTATGGCGAATTGATGAGAGCAGGTGCTCCGTCACTAGGATGTATAAGAGAGGGGACAGAGGACATTCCTGCCTTGTCCCATTGATGATTGTGAAAGGTGATGAAAATGTTCTGATGCACCCCCTGGGCCTTGGGACACCCGGAGCCGGACCCTTTTTGTTGGATGCTGGTGGTTGTAGTCTTCGTGGCGGCGACCCGGTTCCGTGGCTCAGGGTGGTCAAACCAGTGGCGGAACTATTTATGTGGTTTTGATGTTTAAATGTCCGACTACGCCACCCGTGGATTGCGGTCAGAGTGAACCGCCGCTGCAGGGCAGACCGCTGAGGTTGGTGTTGTGGGTGCAGCAGAACATAGCATAACTCCCCACGGGAGGAGTATAGCCTCAGGGCAGTGTATGCGGAGGATGGGGGTGATGGTGCAGGGCAGCAGCAGTAACGACACGGAGTCAGTGATGCAGTCCAGGGCCTTTACTCACAGTTCTTATTATCCAGACCACGTCTGCAGGTAATGGCTGCCCACGTCGTACTGTGCTCACCAGGTGAGGGGCTCAGACAACTCCCAGATAACTTTGGAGCACTTCACAGGACCCCCTTTGTGTGTCCTTTGTCTGGCCTTTCTTACCAACCCTTCTGTCCGGCTGCCTCGGGCCTCCTCTTGGTAAACTTGGCGCCAGTTTCCCAGACCCTATGTGGTGCCTTCCTAGCGGGTGTAGCGAGGGGCTGCGCCACATAAAATTTCACAGCCTCCGGTTTCTAGCTGAGGGTCGTTTCCTGCCTCCACTAGTTTCGGGGACCGGTCTCCCCCTTTGGCCTGACCCCTCCACGCAGGTGGATTTGGGCGTGCGGTGGCGACTCGCCCGTCCGCACCCCTGGGATCCCTTCATTCCTCATTCCTGGAGCCTTCTCCGCTCCTCTTCCTTCCTTCTCCCTCTTCCAGGCCTGGGCCTCTGTTACTAGGCCCGCCTCCGGAGCAGAGCTCATGCAGAGCCCCTGCTCCCTGCCACTTCTGCTCAGAATTCTCTGCACTGAACTAAGATGGTGCCCACCTTTTATATTCCCTTCTCAATGCACCCAGGAACTGCTTTCTCCCTGCTCCTGCACTACAGGGTTCCCCTTCCTCAGTGTTCCCTCCCCCCACTCCAGCCAGGGACAGGGACTGTCGTGCCCATCTCAGAGGCATATTGGTCGCCCTGCCCCACGGCATTGTGGTGTAATGCATGCAGGTGTCGGGTCCTGATCCACACTCCATCCTTACCTGAGAGTGAGATATCACACCTCTGGGTGAGGTGCAATACCTCTGTAGCAACCGAGCCCTCAGGGTGCTACAGTTCCATTTATCTTCAGCCTAGGTGACGTATTGTGATACAGGGCCGTGATTTTGGCTATAAAAGGGTCCCCTTGACCCCTACCCCAAGCTTTTTAAGAGAATCATATATGGCGTGCCAGGAGACTCTATGGAATGCTTTCTCAGCATCCAACGAGAGTATCTAATTACAAACTTTTAACTGCATCTAGCCCAGGAAATACTTTGTGCCTAGTAGCAGTGTCTGCTAGTCAGCGGATTATCCCGGCTGTTAAGCAAGCTACACCACCTGTAGTTTGGACACTTAATTTTTTCAAAGGAAATGCTTCGGGACCACGGGATACTCAGTGAAGAGCATCAGGAGGCACCCCAAGGCATAGGGGCTGGGACTGGCAGTAGGATGCCTTGCGGTGGACATCCGAGCTCGATCCTTATAAAAGCTTTTTAACTGCAGCAGCTTTAGTGGACGCTACTGGAGCTGGAATTATGCGGCTGCTGGCATGAGACTTGCCCTCCAATAGATCCTTGTAAATGGATTTAAAGTGTATTCATTCAAATTAGAGAGACAATTTAAATTAAAAAGCTTAGAGCTGCCTCCACCACAGGGGGGCTCGCTCGACCCACCAGCGGACAGGCACCAGTATTGGGAGAGGGGGGCTGGCCGTCAGGGTTCACCGCGGCTCTGGCACAAACCCGGCGACACGGAGGTGGCACGGGCAGGAGCGGACTGAACGTGTTGGCTTCTCACTTTTTGGATTTTAGAAGGGCATGACATGCCTATATCTGTGTCTCCCCCTCCTTTTACTCCTCCACCTCTTTTCTTTCCGCATGACTATATGTACTTGTCACTTTTCTATGTGTTAGTTGTGTCTTCTGAATAGTTTGTCAGCTTTTGGACACCTTTGAAGGTGTTTTCTATGTGTTTCTATGTGTTTTTGTTTGCCTGCCATTGGTTTTAACGGTGTTCGAAGGTGCTCGACGAAGAGTTCGACGAACAGTTCGGCGAACACACGGGTGTTCGACGAACCGAACCGAACTCGAACACTACGGGGGTGGCTCAACACTAGCGATGACGCCATCATTAGTGTCAGCATCCCACTTGTCTGTCTTTTGCAACGCTCTCTGCAGAGAATTAAAGAGGAGGCATTGCAGCCAGAGTATGATGAGATGGATCAAGAAGCCGTAGTGGGCGATTACACACAGCCCAGCCTCATCTCATCCCAACGTGCATTGGGGGACATGAGGGAGAGGAGGAGGAGGAGGAGGAAGAACAGGAGCTGCTATCATGCGTTGTAGACGGTAGTACCTGTACAAATGTCATACCGTCGGTTCAGCGTGGGTGGCCTGAGGACAGGGGGGAGGAGGAAGAGGAGGAGGAGGAGGAGGAGAGCATGGTCAGTCGTCATCTTGGTGAGGACACGGAAATCTTGCCTGTTACCAGTCTGGCACGCATGGCTGACTTTATGTTATGCTGCCTTAACCGTGACCCTCGCGTTGTCAAAATGTTGGGTGACAGTCATTAATGGTTGGTGACACTTTTAGACCCCCGCTACAAGGAGAACTTTCACTCTCTTATTCCTGAGGTGGAGAGGTCTACAAAAATGGGGCAATACCAGAAGGCCCTTGCTGCAGAACGCTTAAAAAAATTCACATCTGAACACGCAAGCGGCAGAGGTCACAGTTCGTTGCCCAACCAAGGCGTACAGGTGAGAGAGATGCAACTCCAATCCAGCAGAGGCAGGGGAAGACTGTCAACGTTCTGGGACAGTTTTCTGACACCCGCCCAGCTTACAGGCCCTGAGGCGCGGGGTACTCTCACAAGGAGTGGAAAGTTTCATAAGATGTTGAGGGAGTACCTTGCCGATCGTACCAGCGTCCTCAGTGATTCCTCTGTGCCTTTAAATTAATGGGTATCCAAGCTGGACACTTGGAATGAACTCGCTCTGTACGCCTTGGAGGTCCTGGCCTGCCCTGCCGCTAGCGTGTTATCGGAGCGTGTTTTTAGTGCCGCTGGGGGAATTATAACTGATAAGCGCACTCGACTGTCAACTGACAATGCTGACAAGCTGACCCTTATCAAAATGAACAAGGGCTGGATTGGGCCAGACTTCTCATCACCAACAAATGACAGCAGAGTAACATAAAGTCAAATCCACTGTGTTATTTCGGGAGGTGTATTCACATGCACCGCTTCACACCCACACATGGGCATACGCTTCCTCGTTTCGGCTGTTTAATCTTCTTCTCCTTATCCTCAGCCTCCACAACCACTATACCACCAGGGTAGCATTGCAAGTTCCTCCGTCCTTATTTTTGGCAGCTTTTGCTTGCAAGGCCTAAGCAAATACTATGGGACACCCACTCCCCAATAATGGGACTTATGTTTGTAATATGCTGTACTGCATGGCTCTTGTAAGGGGCATTGCAAGTTGCTCCGTCCTAATTTTTGGCAGCTTTTGCTGGGAAAGCATAAGCAAATACTATGGGACACCCACTCCCCAATAATGGGACTTATGTTTGTAATATGCTGTACTGCATGGCTCTTGTAAGGGGCATTGCAAGTTGCTCCGTCCTAATTTTTGGCAGCTTTTGCTGGGAAAGCATAAGCAAATACTATGGGACACCCACTCCCCAATAATGGGACTTATGTTTGTAATATGCTGTACTGCATGGCTCTTGTAAGGGGCATTGCAAGTTACTCCGTCCTAATTTTTGGCAGCTTTTGCTGGGAAAGCATAAGCAAATACTATGGGACACCCACTCCCCAATAATGGGACTTATGTTTGTAATATGCTGTACTGCATGGCTCTTGTAAGGGGCATTGCAAGTTACTCCGTCCTAATTTTTGGCAGCTTTTGCTGGGAAAGCATAAGCAAATACTATGGGACACCCACTCCCCAATAATGAAACTTATGTTTGTAATATGCTCTACTGCATGGCTCTTGTAAAGGGCATTGCAAGTTGCTCCGTCCTATTTTTTGGCAGCTTTTGCTGGGAAAGCATAAGCAAATACTATGGGACACCCACTCCCCAATAATGGGACTTATGTTTGTAATATGCTGTACTGCATGACTCTTGTAAGGGGCATTGCAAGTTGCTCCGTCCTAATTTTTGGCAGCTTTTGCTGGGAAAGCATAAGCAAATACTATGGGACACCCACTCCCCAATAATGGGACTTATGTTTGTAATATGCTGTACTGCATGACTCTTGTAAGGGGCATTGCAAGTTGCTCCGTCCTAATTTTTGGCAGCTTTTGCTGGGAAAGCATAAGCAAATACTATGGGACACCCACTCCCCAATAATGGGACTTATGTTTGTAATATGCTGTACTGCATGACTCTTGTAAGGGGCATTGCAAGTTGCTCCGTCCTAATTTTTGGCAGCTTTTGCTGGGAAAGCATAAGCAAATACTATGGGACACCCACTCCCCAATAATGGGACTTATGTTTGTAATATGCTGTACTGCATGGCTCTTGTAAGGGGCATTGCAAGTTTCTACGTTCTAATTTTTGGCAGCTTTTGCTTGGAAAGCATAAGCAAATACCATGGGACACCCACTCCCCAATAATGGGACTTATGTTTGTAATATGCATGTGACGCGCCCCCTGGGCCGTGTGTACTCGTGTGTGGGATACCCGGTGCCGGGTCTCTGGGGTCTGTAGTCTCTGTGGCGGTGACCCGGTCCTGTGGCTCAGGCTGGTCAAACCAGTGGCAGTCTTTCTTAGGTTTTGAGGTTAATTGTCCGACTGCGCCACTCGTGGATTGCGGTCAGGGAGTACCACCGCTGCGAGGCAGACCGCTGAGGCTGGTGTTGTGTGCGCAGCATAGAATGGGATAACTCCCCTCGGGAGGATTATAGCCTCAGGGCAGTGAGTGTGGATGATGGGGGTGATGGTGCACGAGCGCAGCAGGAATGACTCAGAGTCTTTGCAGTGCAGTTCATGGTCTTTACTGATGATTATAAGGTAGACCCTCCCGGGAGTACTGGCTAGCATAAGAGGCCTGGTCAGTCTGTGAGCAAGCAGGAGTTCCCCTGGCCAGGTGGAGTTGTAGGCCTTCCCGTCTGTCTGCACTCTTCCTGGCTACCTTGCTGTAAGCGGGTAGAAGTAGCCCACGTCCCTGAGTGTACCGTGTAGTGCTCACCCGTATGGCTGGTGACTTGGGGCCTTCTGTTAGCCTCCGCTCCACGACTGCGGTGCTGGTCCCTTGCTTGTGACTGAGCCTCCTGGCTTCTATGGCCAGAGGACCTGAAATCCCCTGCCGGATGGTTTCTGCTGCTGGATATATAAGTCCTCACAGCTTCGGACTCCTGTGTCCGGTTCCTATTGTCTTCTGCCAGAGCGAGCTCTGCTCAGCTTCCAGCCCCTGGTCTTTAGCTCCTAGCTCCTACAGAGCTCCTTGCTGTTACTTTCCCTTGCTCTCACTCTGACTGTTCTCTGACTCACTCAACCCCACCCCAGATCCAGTTTATAAGGGCAGAATTCTCCCCTCCCAGGATTGGGGCAGGAGGATGTTGCATGTTTAAGGGATCCTGACCAGGAAACCTCCCACTTGCTCTCCGACGAAATATCTCTATTACTGTGGTGACCAGACCCCTGGGGTGCCACACATGGCTCTTTTAAGGGGCATTGCAGTTCCTCATAATTTTTGGAAAGCCTTCCATTCACTGCTTAGGCCAACAGTGCACGGGAGACCCAGTTGCAATAAATGGAAAAAAAGGTTTAGTTAACGCACTCTGACCTCCATGTCATTTTCAAGGGGCATTGGAGTGGCTCGAAATTTTTGGTAGGCATTGCACTCACTGTATGCCCTATAACTGTGTAGCCGAACCGCCCCTTTTGTTACAGAAACATATCCTACAAGACATATCTGATTGACTGGCCTGATATTGATGTGAATGGTCCCTGTTCCTCCTGCTCTTTCTCCTTTGCCACTACCTCATCCATCATTTATCACCTGAAGCTTTGTTTTAACGCGAGTCATAGAACTTGGATAGTAGCAGGAAAACATCCAGCAATCCTCGGAGGAGGTAGGATATGCGCCAAAACGCTGACCACCTCAGGCCTAGACGCTACTACATACATGCGCTTGCATTACAACAAAACAAAGCAGATGCTAACTTCTATCATCCTCATCATGCTCCTCACCTTGGCACTCTCAACTCCCCTGATGGAGAAGCCAGGGCCCACCGGAGGAGTCTGATAGTCCGGTGGGCTCGGCCAATGCTGCCCTAAAGCAGGCCAGGCTAAGAAAAGTGTGGGAGAGGTTACCGGGACAAATAGGGGTGGCTGGGGACCGAGTATGGACAACCGGCCACCCCCTGGAGGCTGGGGAGCAAGCGGGGACAACCAGCCACCAGGCGGCTGGGGACTGAGTATGGATACCAGGCCGCCGACACAGTCATGGCTTGTTGGCCAGATTCCGCCTCCACATGCCTAAAAGGCCCAATTTCAAGTTCAAGCAAGCAAGCAGTATGGTATTGCAGCCTGGGGGTGGGTGGGTGGCAGGCTGCATACTTGAGCTTGTATTGCAAGGAATGGGGGAGGTACAATTGAACACTGCCCTGGGACTAGAACTTGCATGGGGATAGTTGCAAGTCTGCATCTTCTGATGCGGTAAGGATCACTTATGATGGGCACACTTTTAGCCAGTGACCTGGGAGTCAGAGATGCTTCCAGGGGTCTTCCCCATGCTGTTCCCTTGTCTTTTCAGCACTTTATGCATGTGTCACACAGCACATGGCCAGATAAGGTTGTAAAATGTTAAAATGACATTTCACGGTGAATGCATTTGTCATAGTTGAAAGCAATACAAAAGTGCAAAAACGCATAAAAAATGCTACTTGTGAACATAGCCGAAGGTGTGGAGGAGTATTTTTGTTTTTGGTCATTTATTTTAACTTATACACAAGTCTTTACCCTGGAAAGGATGTTCCTTAACATATTTCACAGGAAAAAAGTTTCACTTTCGTTTTTGAACGTTTTATTGTGAGCCTGTAAAAGTGGCTTAATACCTCTGACCACGTTGTTGACAGCAGTGACCTGGGGGTCTAAAATGATTCCTGGGGCGATCCACATGCTGTCCCCATGTCATTTGAGCACTGTCACTATCGTTTTGGGCACTTGTTAGGCTTTTAAAAGACTGCCGGGGGTGCCACAGCAAAAATGCTCGAGTCTCCCATAGACTAACATTGGGCTCGTTGCTCGGGTCGAGCACCCGAGTATCACGGCGAGCTCGGCCCGAGCTTCGAGCACCCGAGCATTTTAGTGCTCTCTCAACACTAAACATCATCCTTACCTTTCCATGGTTCCCAGGACAGCTCCAGCTCTGCTACATCGAGATGACAGGCTGGACCGCAGCAGAACGCTGCCATCCAGCCTGTCATCCCGCAGACAAAGAGAAGCGCAGGCATGCTTGCGCTCCTCATTGTCTCACTGTGACGGCATCCAGATGAGCCGAGGTCATGTCCAATGAACTCGGCTCACCTCATGTACGTCACTGACAGCGTGGGAAAATTCTCCTGCACTCGCCGCTTCAGTGTGAGAATTCTCCCACGCTGTCAGTGACGTGCATGAGGTGAGCTCATGTCCAATGAACTCAGCTCACTTCATGCACGTCACTGACAGCGTGGGAAAATTCTCCTGCACTCAGCGCTTCAGTGTGAGAATTCTCCCACGCTGTCAGTGACGTGCATGAGGTGAGCTCATGTCCAATGAACTCAGCTCACTTCATGCACGTCACTGACAGCGTGGGAAAATTCTCCTGCACTCAGCGCTTCAGCGTGAGAATTTTCCCACGCTGTCAGTGACGTGCATGAGGTGAGTTAATGTCCAATGATCTCAGCTCACCTCATGCACGTCACTGACAGAGTGGGAGAATTCTCACGCTGAAGCGCTGAGTGCAGGAGAATTTTCCCACGCTGTCAGTGACTTGCATGAGGTGAGCCGAGTTCATTGGACATGAACTCGACTCATCTGTATGCCGTCAAAGCGAGACACTGAGGAGCGCAAGCATGCCTGCGCTTCTCAGCGTCTGCGGCATGGCAAGCTGGATGGCAGCGTTCTGCTGCGGTCCAGCCTGTCATCTCGATGTAGCAGAGCTGAAGCTGTCATGGGAACCATGGAAAGGTAAGGATGATGTTGCTTTATTATTTTTCTTTTATTGCAGGTGATCGTTGGCTTCAGCTGGAATAGGCGTGATGGTGAGTATGGTTTAATTTAGAACAATAAAGAATTGTGTGTTTATTTCAATTAAAGGACTTTTTTCTGGGTGTTGTGTTTTTTTTAAATACTTTACTAGAAATTCATGGTGGTCATGTCTAATATTGGCGTGACCCCATGAATTTCGGGCTTAGGGCCAGCTGATAATGCCAAGCTGGCCCTAGCCCCTTTATTACCCAGTGAGCCACCGGATGAGTTGGGTACAGCGCCAGAAGATGGCGCATCTATGAATGCGCCATTTTCAGGGGTGGCTGCGGACTGCAATTTGCAACGGGGGGGGGCCCAGAAAGCTTGGGCCTCCCTGCGCTGCGGATTCCAGCCTCCAGCTGCCTAGTTGTACCTGGCTGGACACAAAAATAGGGCGAAGTCCCACGTATTTTTTTTTTAAATTATTTCATGAAATTCATGAAATAATTAAGAAAAAATGGGCTTCCCTATATTGTTGTGTACGGCCAGGTACAAATAGGCAGCTGGTGGTTGGGGGCAGCCCGTTCCTGCCTGCTGTACCTGGCTGTACACAAATATAGTGCGAAGCCCCACGTCAATTTTTTTTTAATTATTTCATGAAATAATTTAAAAAAAAGGGCTTCCCTATATTGTTGTGTCCAGCCAGGTGCAAATAGGCAGCTGGTGGTTGGGGGCAGCCCGTTCCTGCCTGCTGTACCTGGCTGGACACAAATATAGTGCGAAGCCCCACGTCAATTTTTTTTAAATTATTTCATGAAATAATTTAAAAAAAAAGGGCTTCCCTATATTGTTGTGTCCGGCCAGGCACAAATAGGCAGCTGGTGGTTGGGGGCAGCCCGTTCCTGGATGCTGTACCTGGCTGGACACAAATATAGTGCGAAGCCCCACGTCAATTTTTTTTCAATTATTTCATGAATTTCCTGAAATAATTTAAAAAAATTGACGTGGGGCTTCGCACTATATTTGTGTCCAGCCAGGTACAGCAGGCAGGAACGGGCAGCCCCCAACCACCAGCTGCCTATTTGTACCTGGCCGGACACAACAACATACGGAAGGCCTTTTTTTCTTAATTATTTCATGAATTTCATGAAATAATTTAAAAAAAAAATACGTGGGGCTTCGCCCTATTTTTGTGTCCAGCCAGGTACAACTAGGCAGCTGTGGGCTGGAATCTGCAGCGCAGGGAGGCCCAAGCTTTCTGGGCCCCCCCCCCCTCTGCAAATTGCAGTCCGCAGCCTCCCCGGAAAATAGCGCGTTCATAGAAGCGCCATCTTCTGGCGCTGTACCCAACTCATCCAGGGCCCTGGTGCGGTGACTCACTGGGTAATAAAGGGGTTAGGGCCAGCTTGGTATTATCAGCTGGCCCTAAGCCCGAAATTCATGGGGTCACGCCAATATTAGACATGACCGCCATGAATTTCTAGTAAAGTATTTAAAAAAAAACACAACACCCAGAATAAATTCCTTTAATTGAAATAAACACACAATTTTTTATTGTTCTAAATTAAACCATACTTACCATCACACCCATTCCAGCTGAAGCCAACGATCTCCTGCAATAAAAGTAAAATAATAAAGCAACATCATCCTTACCTTTCCATGGTTCCCATGACAGCTTCAGCTCTGCTACATCGAGATGACAGGCTGGACCGAAGCAGAAAGCTGCCATCCAGCCAGTCATCCCGCAGACACTGAGAAGCGCAGGCATGCTTGCGCTCCTCAGTGTCTCGCTGTGACGGCATCCAGATGAGCCGAGGTCATGTGAAATGAACTCGGCTCACCTCATGCACGTCACTGACAGCGTGGGAAACTTCTCCTGCACTCAGCGCTTCAGCGTGAAAATTCTCCCATGCTGTCAGTGACGTGCATGAGGTGAGCTGAGTTCATTAGACATGAACTCACCTCATGCGCGTCACTGACAGCGTGGGAAAATTCTCACGCTGAAGCGCTGAGTGCAGGAGAATTTTCCCACGCTGTCAGTGACGTGCATGAAGTGAGCTGAGTTCATTGGACATGAGCTCACCTCATGCACGTCACTGACAGCGTGGGAGAATTCTCACACTGAAGCGCTAAGTGCAGGAGAATTTTCCCACGCTGTCAGTGACGTGCATGAGGTGAGCTCATGTCCAATGAACTCAGCTCTCTTCATGCACGTCACTGACAGCGTGGGAAAATTCTCCTGCACTCAGCGCTTCAGCGTGAGAATTTTCCCACGCTGTCAGTGACGTGCATGATGTGAGTTCATGTCCAATGATCTCAGCTCACCTCATGCACGTCACTGACAGCGTGGGAGAATTCTCACACTGAAGCGCTGAGTGCAGGAGAATTTTCCCACGCTGTCAGTGACGTGCATGAAGTGAGCTGAGTTCATTGGACATGAGCTCACCTCATGCACGTCACTGACAGCGTGGGAGAATTCCCACACTGAAGGGCTGAGTGCAGGAGAATTTTCCCACGCTGTCAGTGACGTACATGAGGTGAGCCGAGTTATTTGGACATGACCTCGGCTCATCTGGATGCCGTCACAGCCTGAAACTGAAGAGTGCAAGCATGCCTGCGCTTCTCAGTGTCTGCGGCATGGCAAGCTGGATGGCAGCGTTCTGCTGCGGTCCAGCCGGTCATGTGAATGTAGCAGAGCTGAAGCTGTCGTGGGAACCATGGAAAGGTAAGGATAATGTTGCTTTATTATTTTTCTTTTATTGCAGGAGATCGTTGGCTTCAGCAGGAATGGGTGTGACTGTAAGTATGGTTTAATTTAGAACAATAAAGAATTGTGTCTTTATTTCAATTAAAGGAGTTTATTCTGGGTGTTAGTGTTTTTTTTTAACTTTGACTATGGGGTTAGTAATGGGGGTGTCTTATAGACGCCTCTCCATTACGAACCTCAGCTTGATGTCAGCTGGCATTATAAGCTGACATCAACCCCAACCCTATTACCCCACTGCCACCGCTACAGGGCAGTGGGAAGAGCGAGGCTAAGTGCCAGAATTGGCGCATCCTATGGATGCGCCATTTCTGGGGCGGCTGATGGCTGGTGTTTCTAGCCTGGGAGGGGGCCAATATTCATGGCACCCTTCCTGGGCTATTAATATCAGCCCCCAGCTGTCTGCCTAGCCTTTGCTAGCTATTAAAATAGGGGGGACCCCACGTCATTTTTTTGGGGGGGTACCCCATTTTAATTTCTAGTAAAGGCTAGGTATTCAGCTGGGGGCTGATATTAGTAGCCTTAGAATCTCCATGGGTATTACTCCCTTCCCAGGCTTCAAACATCTGCCCCAGCCGTCTGCTTAACCTCCGCTAGAGACTAAAATTACGGGGAACCCCACGCCAATTTTTTTTTAATAAATCCTTTATTTTAACACTAAATGACAAGTACAGTAACCAACACTGTCACTGTACTTCATATATATGTGACTGACATGTTTCTATCTATCTAATCTATGTGTGAAGCTCTATTCTTTCTGTTGTAAATTGTCGGGTACCGCTGCTGAATTGCCGGCCGGCTTTTTTAAAGGGACGGTGCACGAAAACACTATTATTTTTTTTGATAAATCCTTTACGCTAAATGACAAGTACAGTAAGCAACACTATCACTGTACTTCATATATATGTGACTGACATGTTTCTATCTATCTAATCTATGTGTGATTCTCTATTCTTTCTATTCTAAATTGTCGGGTACAGATGCTGAATTGCCGGCTGGCTTTTTTAAAGAGACGGTGCATGAAAACACCAATATTTTTTTTAATAAATCCTTTACACTAAATGACAAGTACAGTAACCAACACTGTCACTGTACTTCTTATATATGTTTCACACATGCGGTCCATACATATAACGAAAAAATGGTAATACTCCCAATATCAATTTACACACAAAACTTTTACACGGTGCACGATAGTCACCACGCAAAAAAATGGAAGTAACAAAAATGTGTTAAAATAAATATTTTATTTTTAAACATGATAAAAATAATTAAAATAGGAAAAGGTACCAATACAAACGAAGACAAAATGGAACCTTTTAATATTCAGAGACAAAAAGGTGAAACTGTAAAGCTTTTTACGCACAAAATGTGTTTCACTTGTCAGCTGCCATAATCTTAATACTTCAAAATTGATTCATATATTCAAAAAATGAACTTGATTAACACCAAGTAGGTATATAATAAAGATAATGCAATGCTTAGTCCATCAAAGGTACAGGAAAATTTCAACATGGCATTTCATCTTAATTATTCTGACAATGAATAGCCCAGATATGCTTAACATTGCATTGTAGACAAAACTATGTCAGAGCTTAATACAGCAAGAGGTATGGCCAAAGTAATACATCAGATGATAATAGTGCTGTAGTTCATAGAAGACACATAGATCCAGCACATAATTACCTCTATAAGTAGTAACATTAAATAAACACCTCTTGCTTAATAGTAACTCTGACACTGACTAATAATGGTAAGTATCAGCTATGATCTCTGATTGACATAAGGGATAAAGCTCTTAAATAGTTATATTCACCTATTTTAAGTGGTACACACTAACATAGAGGCTCCTGCTTCCTGCCCCGACACGCACGTTTCGCCGTAGCTTCTTCGGGAGGCGTGTCAAGGTGGGGGGTGTGTGCGTGTAAATAGTACCAGTGACCAATCACAAGGTGAGGGAGGGGGAGCGTTTAAGTGACGTGACCAAAATGGATCGCTCGGCGCATGCGCAGGTGAAGCCGCTGCTTATGAATGAGTCCCCAAACCAGTGGTCACGTGCAGGATGACGCAATCGTTCCGCCTATCAAGCGGAAACGAGGCGTGAGCCGCACTCATAGACCACGGCTTGCAGGGCTTAGCATCTCGGCAACCCACGCATGCGCACATCCAATGAGGTCAGAGCAGCAATGAAGGTAATAACAGGAGTATATATAGGGACATTAAATGAAAGGCACAGTTATATTGTCCACTATTAAATTTGAATATGTGCTCAATCACTACGCATAATAATAAATAAAAAGTGAATCTTAGGAAGGGACCCAGTATTAGAATCAAATGGGCTTTAAAGATAAATGTTGGAAAATAAATGATTAATTTAAATGGTGCAAAAATATATATATCATATCCCAAAATAAATATAAATATGACAGTAAAAAAGGGGGAAAAAAATTAATAATGAAAATAATAATTGCTGAGTTTTTGGATATTTTGATCTCTACAAATCCCGATGGTTATCTGTCTACTACATTGTTTCGGAAAGAAACGGCAACAAATTCTTTGCTTCATGCTTCCTCCTCACATTTACAGTCTACCATTAATGGTATCCCAGTTGGACAATTTTTACGTATCAAAAGGATCTGTTCTAATAATGAACAATTTGAGCAACATCCATCATTGGATGTGCGCATGCGCGGGTTGCCGAGATGCTAAGCCCTGCAAGCCGTGGTCTATGAATGCGGCTCACGCCTCGTTTCCGCTTGATAGGCGGAACGATTGCGTCATCCTGCACGTGACCACTGGTTTGGGGACTCCTTCATAAGCAGCGGCTTCACCTGCGCATGCGCCGAGCGATCCATTTTGGTCACGTCACTTAAACGCTCCCTCTCCCTCACCTTGTGATTGGTCACTGGTGCTATTTACACGCACACACCCCCCACCTTGACACGCCTCCCGAAGAAGCTACGGCGAAACGTGCGCGTCGGGGCAGGAAGCAGGAGCCTCTATGTTAGTGTGGACCACTTAAAATAGGTGAATATAACTATTTAAGAGCTTTATCCCTTATGTCAATCAGAGATCATAGCTGATACTTACCATTATTAGTCAGTGTCAGAGTTACTATTAAGCAAGAGGTGTTTATTTAATGTTACTACTTATAGAGGTAATTATGTGCTGGATCTATGTGTCTTCTATGACCTACAGCACTATTATCATCTGATGTATTACTTTGGCCATACCTCTTGCTGTATTAAGCTCTGACAAAGTTTTGTCTACAATGCAATGTTAAGCATATCTGGGCTATTCATTGTCAGAATAATTAAGATGAAATGCCATGTTGAAATTTTCCTGTACCTTTGATGGACTAAGCATTGCATTATCTTTATTATATACCTACTTGGTGTTAATCAAGTTCATTTTTTTAATATATGAATCAATTTTGAAGTATTAAGATTATGGCAGCTGACAAGTGAAACACATTTTGTGCGTAAAAAGCTTTACAGTTTCACCTTTTTGTCTCTGAATATTAAAAGGTTCCATTTTGTCTTCCTTTGTATTGGTACCTTTTCCTATATTAATTATTTTTATCATTCTTATATATGTGACTGACATGTTTCTATCTATCTAATCTATGTGTTATGCTCTATTCCTTCTTGTCTAAATTGTCGGGTACCAGTGTATGCCGCTGCTGAATTGCCGGCCGGCTTTTTTAAAGACAGCGTCTTCTGAGCAGTTTGTCAGCTTTTGGACACCTTTGAAGGTGTTTTCTATGTGTTTCTATGTGTTTTTGTTTGCCTGCCATTGGTTTTAACGGTGTTCGACTGTGTTCTAAGGTGTTCGACGAACAGTTCGACGAACAGTTCCTCGAACATCCCGGTGTTTCACGAACCGAACCGAACCCGAACACTAGGGGGGGTGGCTCAACACTAGTCAGGAGGAGGACCAGGGTGCGGAAGTGGAAGACGAGGTGGTGGATGATATAGTAACTGACCCAACCTGGCAGGAATACAGCAGAGCAAGAAGAGCAGCACACAGGGGTAAGGAGGCAGCGCACCCCAACAGGCAGGAAGAAGCAGTGTGGTGGCCGCAGGCAGAAGGCAGGCAACCATTCCCCGTAACACCAACACGAAGGAAGTTGCCATTACAGCTGTTAGGTCTTCCAGAGTCTGGTTGTTTTTTAAAGACTCTGCTGATAACCCCAAAAAGGCCTTTGCACCACCTGCCAGGCCAGTATCAGCAGGGGTGGCAAAACTACTAGCCTTACCACCACCAGCATAATCAGGCACATGGCAGCAAAGCACCCGACTTTGTGGGCCGAACCCCAGTGTCCAGGAATAGTGTCTACTGGTGGCACCACTGCTGCTTCCACTGTTATGCATGCAAGCCAATCCCCTGTCCATGGTGCATGCGAAGATGCCTCCTGCCCTGCACCTGTCATTGTACACTCTCAAGTAGCAGCATCTGGAAGCAGGTCCACGTCCTTGTTCCAGCGCAGCGCTCAGTTGTTCATACCCCAGTCCTTGGAACGCAAGCGCAAATACGCAGCCAACACCCCACAGCCCACACTACTAAATTCCCACATTTCGCGACTGCTTACGCTCGAAATGTTGACTTTTATGCTCATGGAGATGGAAGCATTCCGCAACCTGATGGCGGTGGCCGTTCCTCGGTACTCGGTCCCCAGCCGCCACTATTTCTCCCGGTGTGCCATCCCCAGCATTACACAAGCATGTGTCCCAAAACATTTGCCGTGCTGTTAACAACGCAGTTACTGGGAATGTCCACCAAAACACGGACACGTGGACAAGTGCTTGTGGGCAGGGAGGGTACATCTCGCTGATGGCACACTGGGTTAACATAGTGGAAGCCGGGACGCAGTCGGACGACACCAAGGATTGCAGGCCATAGGTCAATCAGGGTTGCCCCCACAGTCTACAGCTCCTGCACCTCCTCCTCCTCCTCCACTTCAGCCTCCATCTCCGAAATGACCACATCAGTTATAAGCTGGAGGCACAGCAGCACTGCCTCAGCCAAGCGGCAACAGGCTGTGCTGAAGCTAATAGGCTTAGGTGACAAACCGCACAATGCTGAAGAGTTGTGGACAGCTCTGAAAGAGCAGGCTGACCTGTGGCTGACACCGCTGAGCCTACAGCCAGGCATGATTGTGTGTGGCAATGGCCGGATCCTGGTGGCGGCTCTAAAGTGAGGCGAGCTCACACATGTATCATGCCTATTCCATGTGCTTAACCGGGTGGTTCAGCAGTTTCTCAAAACCTAACCGGATCTGTTGGATCTGCTTGTCAAAATATGCCACCTGTGTGCCCATTTTAGAAAGTCAGCTACAGCTTCCACTGCAGTGTTTGAAGCTTCCAGCTCACAGACTGATGTGCGATGTCCAAACTTATTGGAACTCTACATTGCAGATGTTTGGAAGGATTTGTGAGCAGAAGAGGGCAGTTGTTGAGTACCAGCAACAACAAGGCCGTCGGTATTCAGGTCAGACTCCACACATAAAACCTCAGGAGTGGACATGTATGTCAGACATACAGTTGGGAAAAAAAGTATTTATTCAGCCACCAATTGTGCAAGTTCTCCCACTTAAAAAGATGAGAGAGGCTGGTAATTGACATCATAGGTAGACCTCAACTATGAGAGACAAAATGAGAAAACAAATTCTGAAAATCACATTGTCTGATTTGGAAAGAATTTTTTTTCAAATTTTGGTGGAAAATAAGTATTTGGTCAATAACAAACAAGCAAGATTTCTGGCTCTCACAGACCTGTAACTTCTTCTTTTAGAGGCTCCTCTGTCCTCCACTCATTACCTTTGATATGGGCACCTGTTTGAACTTGTTATCAGTATAAAAGACACCTGTCCGCAATCTCAAACAGTCACACTCCAAACTCTACTATGGTGAAGACCAAAGAGCTGTTGAAGGACACCGGAAACAAAATTGTAGCCCTGCAACAGGCTTGGAAGACTGAATCTGCAATAGGCAAGCAGCTTGGTGTGAAGAAATCAACTGTGGGAACAATAATTAGAAAATGGAAGACATACAAGACCACTGATAATCTCCCTCAATCTGGGGCTCCACACAAGATCTCACCGCTTGGGGTCAAAATGATCTCAAGAACAGTGAGCAAAAATCCCAGAACCACACGGGGGGACCTAGTGAATGACCTACAGAGAGCTGGGACCAACTTTACACAGGCTACCATCAGTAACACACTACGCCGCCAGGGATTCAGATCATGGAGTGCCAGATGTGTCCTTCTGCTTAAGCTATTACATGTACGGGCCCATCTTAAGTTTTGCTAGAGAGCATTTGGATGATCCAGAAGAGTATTGGGAGAAAGTAATATGGTCAGATGAAACCAAAGTAGAACTGATTGGTAGAAACACAACTCGTCGTGTTTGGAGGAGAAAGAATGCTGAGTTGCATCCAAAGAGCACCATACCTACTGTGAAGCATGAGGGTGGCAACATCATGCTTTGGGGCTGTTTCTCTGCCAAGGGACCAGGGCGACTGATCCATGTACATGAAAGAATGAATGGGGCCATGTATAGTGAGATTTTGAGTGCAAACCTCCTTCCAACAGCAAGGGCATTGAAGATGAAATGTGGCTGGGTCTTTCAGCATGAAAATGATCCCAAGCACACCGCCAGGGAAACTAAGGAGTGGCTTCGTAAGAAGCATTTCAAGGTCCTGGAGTGGCCTAGCCAGTCTCCAGATCTAAACCCTATAGAAAACCTTAGGAAGGAAGTTGAAAGTCCGTGTTACCCAGCGACAGCCCCAAAAAATCGCTGCTCTAGAGGAGATTTGCAAGGAAAAATGGGCCAACATACCAGCAACAGTGTGTGCCAACCTTGTGAAGATTTACAGAAAATGTTTGACCTCTGCCATTGCCAACAAAGGATATATAACAAAGTATTGAGATGCACTTTTGAAATTGACCAAATGAACAGCTCAAAAAAATAAAGGGAACACTCAAATAACACATCCTAGATATGAATGAATGAAATATTCTCATTGAATTCTTTGTTCTGTACAAAGGCGAATGTGTTGACAACAAAATTACACAAAAATCATCAATGGAAATCAAATTTATTAACCAATTGGGGCCTGAATTTGGAGTCACCCCCAAAATTAAAGTGGAAAAACACACAACAGGCTGATCCAACTTTGATGTAATGTCCTTAAAACAAGTCAAAATGAGGCTCAGTATTGTGTGTGTAGCGTCGGCGTCCCTGCCTCCTGCTAGGCAGGGACACTGTTCCCCTCACCTCTCCACTCCGTGCCCGGCGTCCTCCTCCCGCTCTGCTGGCAGCGCGCGCTGCTTCCCGGCCACTGTGCTTAAGGCACGCGCGCGCGCGCTCCCCCTCTCTTGAAGGGGCCATGCGCGCCGTCCTAAGGAGTCCCCGGCCAATGGCCGGAGGACCTCACCATATATAAGGCACCTCCTCCAAAATGGAGGTGCCCGAGCAATGTTGTTGCAAAGCCTTCACTCTGCTTCAGCCCTCAGGTCCCGTTACCAGTTACCTGCCAGTCACCTGCCAGATTCCTGCTTGATACCTGCCTGATATCCGTTTACCTGCTTGCAAGCCTGCGGTCCGACGGTCTGCCTTCCGACACCTGTCAGTCTGTCTATGGACCAGCCTGCCCGCTCACCTGGGAGCGCTCATCTGCTACCTGCCTGCTAGTCCACCTGGAGGCTCCGCTGTCACTTGCCGTGACCACCTGCCTGTCCACAGACTCTTGCCTGCTCACCTGGGAGCGCTCACCTGCTACCTGTCTGCTAGCCTACCTGGAGGCTCTGCTGTCACTTGCCGTGACCACCTGCCTGTCCAGAGACTCTTGCCTGCTCACCTGGGAGCGCTCACCTGCTACCTGTCTGCCAGTCTACCTGGAGGCTCTGCCGTCACTTGCCGTGACCACCTGCCTGTCCAAAGACTTTCGCCCGCTCACCTGGGAGCTCTCACCAGCCACCTGCCTGCTGTCCTTCTACCCAGAGACTGTCCCTGTCACTTGCCGTGAGTACCCGTCCTTCTACTCAGAGACTGTCCCTGTCACTTGCCGTGACTACCTGCCCTTCTACCCAGAGACTGTCCCTGTCACTTGCCGTGACTACCTGCCCTTCTACCCAGAGACTGTCCCTGTCACTTGCTGTGACTACCTGCCCGTCTTCCCCGGGAGCCACCCGCTTCCTTACAAGGACCGCCCCCTTGTATAGTTGCTCAGAGGTTCCGCCTCCTTGACCCGTTACAGTTTGCTCGGGCCGTGGAACCCGGTGGCACCCAAGCTCCCTCGCTCTCGGACCTATGTCATGAACTGTCCCGTCAGAGGTCCCAACAGGAGTCCATCCTGAGTCATCTGCGGAATGTCAACTCTCGCCTGGACACTCTGAGTGCTCCACCAGCAACCACCGCTAGTGTCATGACTCGCAGCCCGGCAGCGCCGCTGCCCACCAATACCATGGCATCCTGCCCCGGACCCCGGCTTTCTGCACCTCCTCGCTTCGGAGGCGGCCCCGCTCAAGCTCGGGGCTTCATAAACCAGTGCACCCTGCATTTTGAACTCTTGTCCCACCAGTTTATCTCCGACCGGGCCAAAGTAGCCTTCATCATGTCCCATCTCACGGGGGAGGCACTGGCTTGGCTAAATCCTCTATGGGAGAGAGGAGACCCCCTGGTGTCCAACCTGCCAGCCTTTCTCACGTCTTTCCGGAAAGTCTTCGACGAACCCGGACGGAAGACCTCATCCGCATCATCTCTGCTACGTCTCCATCAAGGAAATATCACCGTGGGCCAATATGCCATACGGTTCCGTACCCTTGCTTCGGAGCTGGCCTGGGATAACGACGCCCTGGTGTCTGTCTTTTGGGAGGGTCTGTCCGGCCGTATTAAAGATGAACTCGCCGGTCGGGACATACCTACCACTCTTGACGACTTAATAACTCTTGCCACCCGGATTGACATCGGGTTCCAGGAACACGCCAAAGAGGTCACCCGTGAGAGGAGGTTTCCACGTCTAGCCCCTACCTTTCAGAAACCTGTCCCTTCTCCTGCTACTCCCCAGGCGCACTCACCCGAGCCTATGCAGGTCGACCAGACCAAGATGGTCAAAACCCGTCAAGAGTTACGCCGTGCCAAGGGGAGCTGCTTCTACTGTGGCAGTAAGGAGCACCGGATCCGTTCCTGCCCGGATAGGTCGGGAAACGCCTGTGTCTAGGATCGCTCAGAGAGGTCGTCCTAGACAAGAGTAAACCCTCTCCATCCCTGTTGCTGTCGGTCTCTATCATCTGAGGGGAGAACCGTTATTTTGAACTAGCCCAACTTGACTCTGGAGCTGCCGGAAATCTCATTTCTCAGTCTCTGGTAGAGAAATACCGCATTCCCACCAAACCTCTAGCCGTACCCTTATCTGTCGCTGCCGTGGATGGGGGCCTCTTACCACATCCCATCCAACTCATCACCGAATCCATAACCCTGCAGGTGGGAATGCTGCACTCTGAGAGCATCTTCTTTCATGTTCTGCCTGGACTCTCTCACGCCCTATTGCTAGGCCTACCTTGGCTTCAGAAACATGCACCCGTGCTCGATTGGCAGACCGGAGAAGTCCTTCGCTGGGGACAGGACTGCCATAAGACTTGTTTAGTTCCCGTCCATCCTGTCCGTCCTTCTCCTACTCCAGCCAATCTACCTGGTCTTCCGGCTCCTTATTGGTCGTATGCGGACGTCTTTAATAAAAAGGAGGCAGAGACATTATCCCCTCATAGACCATATGACTGCCCAATCGACCTGATGCCCGGCGCTACTCCTCCCCGTGGGCGCATTTACCCTCTGTCCGCTGCTGAGACCCGATCCATGTCAGAATATATTGAGGAGAATCTGGCCCGAGGATTCATCCGGAAATCTACTTCCCCGGCGGGAGCAGGCTTCTTCTTCGTCAAAAAGAAGGATGGCTCACTCCGTCCCTGTATAGACTATAGAGGCCTTATCCAGATCACGGTGAAGAATAAATACCCCCTTCCGCTCATTCCGGAATTATTTGACCGTCTGAGGGGGGCTAGAATCTTCACCAAGCTGGACCTCCGTGGGGCGTATAACCTGGTCCGTATCCGTCAGGGGGATGAATGGAAGACGGCATTCAACACCCGGGACGGCCACTATGAATACCTGGTAATGCCCTTTGGTCTCTGTAACACTCCCGCCGTCTTTCAAGAGTTGGTCAATGACATCTTCCGGGACCTTCTCTACTCCTGCGTAGTGGTGTACCTGGACGACATCTTGGTCTTCTCTCCGGATCTCCCCACACACCGGAGGGATGTTCGTCAGGTTCTGCTCAGGCTCATGCAGAACCACCTCTACGCTAAATATGAGAAGTGCCTCTTTGAGCAGACCTCGCTTCCATTTTTGGGCTACATAATTTCTCAGACCGGCCTACGAATGGATCCTGAGAAACTGTCTGCCATCGAGAAGTGGCCTCGACCAGAGGGGTTGAAGGCTATTCAGCGGTTCCTGGGCTTCGCCAACTACTACCGCCTCTTCATACCGCAGTTCTCTTCCCGGACTGCCCCAATCTCTGCGCTCACCCGTAATGGCACTAATCCCAGAGAATGGCCGCCCGAAGCTGAGGAAGCCTTTCTTTCCTTAAAACAGGCTTTCTCTTCCGCCCCGGTGCTGCATCACCCGGACGGCAACAAGCAATTCTTCCTGGAAGTTGACGCCTCCTCCTGTGGAGCCGGAGCGGTACTTACCCAAATATCGTCTTCCAGGAGAATGGTAACTTGCGGCTTCTTCTCCAAACTCTTCTCCTCTTCCGAGCGCAACTATTCTATAGGAGACCAAGAATTATTGGCCATTAAGCTGGCATTGGAGGAGTGGCGTTACCTGTTCGAGGGGGCTCTTCACCCGGTAATAATTTACACGGACCACAAGAACTTGGCTTACCTCCAGAGTGCCGAGAGACTTAACCCGCGCCATGCCCGGTGGTCCTTGTTTTTTGCTCGCTTTGATTTTGTTCTTCATTTTCGCCTGACTGACAAAAACATCAAAGCTGACGCCTTGTCCTGATCCTTCCTGGTGTCTGATCTTGAGGAGGAACCTAAACACATCATCGATCCCGCCAGAGTAATGCAGGTGGCCCCCGTGAGTCTAAATCGTCTCCCTCCCGGTAAGACGCTCGTAACGGTACCTGATCGGGAGAAGATCCTACACTGGGGTCACTCGTCTAAGCTTGCTGGCCACGCCGGTCAGAAAAAGACCCTCCAGCTTATCACCCGGCACTACTGGTGGCCTACCCTGCACAAGGACGTAATAGACTTTGTTTCTGCCTGTGTGTCCTGTGCCCGCAACAAGGTTCCGAGACACCTGCCAGCCGGTCGCCTCCTTCCTCTTCCAGTACCTGCTGCCACCTGGCAGCATATAGCTATGGACTTCATAACAGATCTCCCTGTCTCTGCCGGTTGTACGGTCATTTGGGTGGTCGCTGACCGCTTTTCCAAAATGGCTAATTTCATTCCCCTGCCAGGCCTCCCGTCTGCACCCGAGCTGGCTAAAGACTTTATCCGCCACATCTTCCGTCTCCATTGCCTGCCCCTCCACATCGTGTCGGATCGTGGGGTTCAGTTCACCTCACGCTTCTGGAGAGCCACATGTAAGCTGCTAGACGTCACCCTGGACTTCTCCTCCGCATACCACCCACAGTCCAATGGTCAGGTGGAGCGGATCAATCAGATCCTGACCAGTTACCTGCGGCACTTCGTTAATGCGCACCATTCAGACTGGGTGGATCTCCTGCCATGGGCCGAATTCTCTTACGATAATCACGAGAGCGAATCTTCCTCCAGATCCCCGTTTTTTGTAGTCTTCGGTCAGCATCCTCGGATCCCATTTCCCGTCTCCACCTCGGTGGACAATCCGGCTGCGGAATCTCTCGTTAGCAAATTTTCCTCCATTTGGGAGAGTACCCGATCCGCACTCCTTCAGTCGTCCGAGCGGATGAAAAAACACGCTGACAAAAAACGCCTGGATCCTCCACAATTCCGTCCTGGAGATAGAGTCTGGCTCTCGTCCAAGTATGTCCGGCTCAAGATTCCTTCCTACAAGTTAGGGCCTCGGTTCATTGGCCCACTAGAAGTTATCAAACAAATCAACCCAGTGGCCTATAAATTGAAACTCCCGGCCAACTTGCGGATCCCTAACTCCTTCCATGTATCTCTCCTCAAACCCGTGGTACTTAACTCTTTTTCCAAGTCAACAGGTACGCCTCCTGCTCCGGTTTCCGCTGAAAACGAGTTTGAGGTAGAGAACATTCTGGCCACCAAAAGGGTAAGAGGAAAAACCTTTTTTCTGGTAGATTGGAAGGGGTTTGGTCCTGAGGAGAGAACGTGGGAGCCCCGGGAGAACATCCATGCCCCTCTCATCCTTGATAAATTTCTGTCTGGCCTAAAAAAGTGGGGGCCTAAAGGGGGGGGTACTGTAGCGTCGGCGTCCCTGCTAGTGTTGAGCCACCCCCGTAGTGTTCGAGTTCGGTTCGGTTCGTCGAACACCCGTGTGTTCGCCGAACTGTTCGTCGAACACCTTCGAACACCGTTAAAACCAATGGCAGGCAAACAAAAACACATAGAAACACATAGAAAACACCTTCAAAGGTGTCCAAAAGCTGACAAACTGCTCAGAAGACACAACTAACACATGGAAAAGTGACAAGTACATATAGTCATGCGAAAAGAAAAGAGGTGGAGGAGTAAAAGGAGGGGGAGACACAGATATAGGCATGTCATGCCCTTCTAAAATCCAAAAAGTGAGAAGCCGACACGTTCAGTCCGCTCCTGCCCGTGCCACCTCCGCGTCGCTGGGTTTGTGCCAGAGCCGCGGTGAACCCTGACGGCCAGCCCCCCTCTCCCAATACTGGTGCCTGTGCGCTGGTGGGTCGAGCGAGCCCCCCTGTGGTGG
This sequence comes from Phyllobates terribilis, assembly GCF_046119375.1. Classification (NCBI taxonomy): domain Eukaryota; kingdom Metazoa; phylum Chordata; class Amphibia; order Anura; family Dendrobatidae; genus Phyllobates; species Phyllobates terribilis. Next base: position 294,288,669 of record NW_027362769.1, read on the forward strand.
AGGCAGCTCTAAGCTTTTTAATTTAAATTGTCTCTCTAATTTGAATGAATACACTTTAAATCCATTTACAAGGATCTATTGGAGGGCAAGTCTCATGCCAGCAGCCGCGTAATTCCAGCTCCAGTAGCGACCACTAAAGCTGCTGCAGTTAAAAAGCTTTTATAAGGATCGAGCTCGGCTGTCCACCGCAAGGCATCCTACTGCCAGTCCCAGCCCCTATGCCTTGGGGTGCCTCCTGATGCTCTTCACTGAGTATCCCGTGGTCCCGAAGCATTTCCTTTGAAAAAATTAAGTGTCCAAACTACAGGTGGTGTAGCTTGCATAACAGCCGGGATAATCCGCTGACTAGCAGACACTGCTACTAGGCACAAAGTATTTCTTGGGCTAGATGCAGTTAAAAATTTGTAATTAGATACTCTCGTTGGATGCTGAGAAAGCATTCCATAGAGTCTCCTGGCACGCCATATATGATTCTCTTAAAAAGCTTGGGGTAGGGGTCTAGGGGACCCTTTTATAGCCAAAATCACGGCCCTGTATCACAATACATCACCTAGGCTGAAGTTAAATGGAACTGTAGCACCCTGAGGGCTCGGTTGCTACAGAAGTATTGCACCTCACCAAGAGGTGTGATATCTCACTCTCAGGTAAGGATGGAGTGTGGATCAGGACCCCGACACCTGCATGCATTACACCACATTGCCGTGGGGCAGGGCGACCAATATGCCCCTGAGATGGGCACAACAGTCACTGACCCTGGCTGGAGTGGGGGGAGGGAACACTGAGGAAGGGGAACCCTGTAGTGCAGGAGCAGGGAGGAAGCAGTTCCTGGGTGCATTGATAAGGGAGTATAAAAGGTGGGCACCATATTAGTTCAGTGCAGAGAAGTCTGAGCAGAAGTGACAGGGAGGAGGGGCTCTGCATGAGCTCTGCTCCGGAGGCGGGCCTAGTAACACAGGCTCAGGCCTGGAAGAGGGAGAAGGAAGGAAGAGGAGCGGAGAAGGCTCCAGGAACGAGGAGCGAAGGGATCCCAGGGTTGCGGACGGGCGAGTCGCCACCGCATGCCCGAATCCACCTGCGTAGAGGGGTCAGGCCAAAGGGGGAGACCGGTCCCTGAAACTAGTGGAGGCGGGAAACGACCCTCAGCTAGAAACCGGAGGCTGTGACATTTTATGTGGCGCAGCCCCTCGCTACACCTGCTAGGAAGGCACCACATAGGGTCAGGGAAACTGGTGCCAAGTTTACCAAGAGTAGGCCCGAGGCAGCCGGACAGAAGCGTTGGTAAGAAAGGCCAGACAAAGGACACACAAAGGGGGTCCTGTGAAGCGCTCCAAAGTTATCTGGGAGTTGTCTGAGCCCCTCACCTGGTGAGCACAGTACGACGTGGGCAGCCGTTACCTGCAGACGTGGTCTGGATAATAGGAACTGTGAGTAAAGGCCCTGGACTGCATCACTGACTCCGTGTCGTTACTGCTGCTGCCCTGCACCATCACCCCCATCCTCCGCATACACTGCCCTGAGGCTATACTCCTCCCGTGGGGAGTTATGCTACGCTCTGCTGCACCCACAACACCAGCCTCAGCGGTTTGCCCTGCAGCGGCGGTTCACTCTGACCGCAATCCACGGGTGGCGTAGTCGGACATTTAAACATCAAAACCACATAAATAGTTCCGCCACTGGTTTGACCACCCTGAGCCACGGAACCTGGTCGCCGCCACGAAGACTACAACCACCAGCATCCACCAAAAAGGGTCCGGCTCCGGGTGTCCCAAGGCCCAGGGGGTGCGTCAGAACATTTTCATTACCTTTCACAATCACCAATGGGACAAGGCAGGGATGTCCTCTGTCCCCTCTCTTATACATCCTAGTGACGGAGCACCTGCTCTCATCAATTCGCCATAACCCCAATATTAGGTGGATTGAGGTGGGAGGCACCGAGTACAAGTGCTCTCTATTTGCTGATGATGTCCTAGTATATATCACTCAATCACATATATCCATCCATGCTATTATGGCTGAAATATATCACTTTGTTACATGGTCAAATTTTAAAATCAATGCAGTGAAGTCTGAGGCCCTCGATGTCTCCCTCCCCAAATCCATATAGGATTCCATCCAGTCCAACTTTCCCTTTGCCTGGCCCTCACAGGGTATCAAATACTTAGGAATTCCTATTCATAGAGACCTCTCCCATCTATGTTATCTTAATTTTGGGCCCTTTATTGAACAACTCCATACAGACCACGGTTGGCAAGTTAGAACTGTAAGATTCACTACGTGAACCACTGGTGTTTTGTGGAAAAGCACATGTACACTGTGTTCCAAATTATTATGCAAAAAGTGTTTAGGAGTGATAAGGGAAGAATTTGTTTGTTTGTCAGTTAAACTCATTGATGGTGATGTGTGTCAGGGCTCTTTATATCACTGTAAGCAATTGCAGACACCTGTGCTAATTAGTTTGGCAGGGGTTTCCAATGAAAGGCAAGACTACTTAAGAAGGCTGTCTCACATTATTAAGCAGCCTACATTTTCTGCCAAAATGGGAAAGAAAAAGGATGTGTCGGCTGCTGAGAAGCAACAAATTGTGGAGTGTTTAGGTCAAGGCATGACTACAATCAACATTGTGCGATGATCAGGATGAAGTGTCTTGGCAATCAAGAAGTATGTAGCTGATTCACAGTACACACGTGTGCGTGCTGATAAGGGCAAATTGAGGACTCTTTCCTGCAGGCAATTACATCAGGTTAAAAGAGCAGCGGCAAAAAAGCCTTGTCATAGCAGCAGACAAGTTTTTGAAGCTGCTGGTGCCTCCAACGTCCCCCGAACAACAAGATGCAGGGTCCTTCAGAGGTTTGCAGCTGTGCATACGCCATCCTGTCGACCTCCTCTATCCACTTCACACAAGCAGAAACGGCTCCAGTGGGCCAAACATTACATGAAGACTGATTTCAAAACTGTTTTGTTCACGGATGAGTGCTGTGCAGCTCTCGATGGTCCAGATGGATGGAGTGGAGGATGGCTGGTTGATGGACACCCCACGCAAACACGGCTACAGCGCCAACAAGGAGGAGGTGGAGTAATGTTTTGGGCTGGAATCATGGGGAGAGAGATTGTCGGCCCCTTTAGGATCCCTGAAAGCGCTAAAGATGAACTCCATAATGTATGTGGATTTTCTCAAACAGCACTTTCTGCCATGGTTCAAGAAGAAGAACCGTGTATTTCACAGCAAGATCATTTTTTTGCATGATAATGCACCATCTCATGCTGCACATAAAACATCTGCATCTCTGGCTGATATGGGCATAAAAGGGGACAAACTTATGGTGTGACCCCCATGCTCCCCTGACCTCTACCCCATTCAGAACCTCTGGAGCATCATCAAAAGGAGTGTCTATGATGGCGGGAGGCAGTTCACATCTAAGCAACAGCTCTGGGAGGGTATTCTGTCCTCATGCAAAACAATTGAAGCAGAAACCATCCAAAACCTGACAAATTCAATGGACGAGAGAGTTCAGAAGCTCCTTTTGAACAATGGGTCCTATGTGAAAATGTAACATCACCTAGAATAAAGTTTTGAATTGAAAACTGTTTGATTTCAGTTTCTAATAACCTGCTAATGCTTATAATTTCAAAAATTACCATTTTTTTGGTCTTTATTAAAATGAAAAGGTTGATCGAAAAGTTTGGGGGATCTAAGAGTGTGGCAACCCAGTAGTCATGATTACTTCGAATTCTGACAATATGAGGGTCATGTTGCAGGTAGTGCAGCAAGAAGGCAGATATGTGTCTTGCGCATCTCGGAGCCCCAAAATTATTTTCCGGGCTAGATGCAGCTAAAAATTATTATTAATTTTATATCTGGTGGAGCTTAGTATAGATGGCCTAAAAGGATCAGTGCTGCACACTGCTACAAAGCCCAAATTATTTTCCAGTCAAGACACAGATAAACATGATTAGTAATTTTAAATCTGGTGGAGCTTATTATAGATGGCCTAATAGAATCAGTGCTGCACACTGCTACAAAGCCTAAATTATTTTCCAGCCAAGATACAGATAAACATGATTAGTAATTTGAAAGCTTAAAACGGTTGGTAGGGTGATTTTAACCAATCATCAAGCTTTTACTCTCCCCAGGATGACACAGGGGCAGAAAAGTCGTTTCGGATCCATGATTTGTTCATCTTTATGAACGTGAGTCTGTCTACATTATCAGTGGAGAGCCGCGTGCGCTTATCTGTCAGCACACCACCAGCAGCGCTGAACACACGTTCAGACAGAACGCTGGCTGCGGGGCATGACAAGATCTCCAAGGCATAAGTGGCTATCTCCGGCCATTTATCCAGATTGGAAGCCCAAAAAGAGCAAGAGTCCAGTGACACAGTCATGGCTTCAATGTTTACTTGGAGATACTCCAGTACCATCGTCTCTAGGAGTTGACTATGTGTCAGACTTCTTGTCTCCTGTGGCCTTGCAAAGGATGGGCTAAAAAAGTGGTGAAATGATTCAGCAAAATTGATGTTACCAGCAGATACTGTGGTTCTGTTACGGTTTGAGTGCTGAACACTTGACGGTCCCACGGTTGGCAAGTTGGAACTGTGAGATTCACTACGTGCACCACTGGTGTTTTGTGGAAAAGCACATGTAAGATTCTGCAACAGTCTCTGCTGATACTCCTGCATGCGTGCATCCCTTTCTATGGCAGGAATAATTTCTGCAAATTTACTTTTGTACCAGGGATCTAACAGTGTGGCAAACCAGTAGTCAGGATTATTTCTAATTCTCACAATTCGAGGGTCATGTTGCAGGTAGTGCAGCAAGAAGGCACTCATGTGTGTTGCGCATCCAGGAGCACCAAGTCCCTGTTGTGTTGGTGGCGAGGTAACAATCATGCTTCCTTCCTCTGTCCTCTCCCCCCAACCTCGCACAACAGAAATGTGATCAAGGTCTCCCTCATCTGATGAGTCTTCCATCAGTTCGTCCTCCACTTCTTCCTGGGCTCCTGCACCTTCCTCACTAGTTTGGCTGCTACCATCCGCCATGGTAAAACCATCTCCCCCACCCTCACATGCCTGCCGCCTTGGTGCTGCCGACCGTCTGGACCTTGCAGATGTTAGCCCTTCCGCATACAACTCCTCCTCCTCTACTTCCTCCACCTCCTCTTGTGCCACCACCTGACTCCGAATTCTGTTTAACATGTGCTCCAGCATGTAAATCACCGGAATAGTCATGCTGATAATGGCATCGTCAGCACTAAGCATCTTCGTCGCCATTTCAAAACTGTGCAGAAGGGTGCATAGGTCCCTGATCTGAGACCACTCCTCCAGCATGATTTGCCCCACCCCTGGATTTCGTTGGCCCAGGCTATACGTCAGAAGGGCCGCACCCAGGTTTGCAGCATTGTCGCACACGGCCTTCCCTGGTTTCAGGTCCAGTGGAGACAACCATTCATGAAATTGGTTCTCCAGAGCTGACCACAACTCCTCAGCTGTGTGACTCACATTTCCCAGACATTTCAAAGTAAAAACCGCCTGATGACCTTGAGCCCTACTGCCAGCATAGTAAGGAGGTGTGCAGGATCCGTTCTGCGCAGTTAGAAAGCTTGTGGTATAACCAGACAGGCTTTGGGTGCAGGTGGAACACCGAGAGGAGGTTGAGGAGGCAGAAGCAGTGGAGGAACTTTGACATAAAGAGAATTGACGCACAACTCGTGGGGACGGCAAGACTTGGACAGCAGCCCCTTGTCCTGCTGTCACCATAGTTACCCAGTGCCCAGTCAGTGACATGTAACGCCCCTGTCCATGCCTACTCGTCCAAGTGTCTGTGGTGAAATGCACGCTGTCACACACAGAGTTTCTCAAAGAAGCGGTGATGTTGTGTGCGACATGCTGGTGGAGCGCAGGCACACCTTTCTTTGAGAAGTAGTGCCGACTGGGCATCTGGTACTGGGGCACTGCGACGGACATAAGGTCTCGAAAATCCTCTGTGTCCACCAGGCGGAAAGGCAGCATTTCTGTAGCCAAGAGCTTGCAGATGGTGAAATTCAACCTCTTAGCTTTCTCATGGCTAGGAGGAAATGGTCTTTTACTTGTCCACATCTGAGGGACCGAGGGCTGGCTATTGTGCTTAGACGGGGTTGATAAGGGTGTCCCCGGCAAACTGCCGGTCTGTGAGGAAGATGCAGGCGGACATTTTAGGTTGCCTTGATCCAAAGGTGGTGCTATCGATGTCGGACAGCGCTCAACACCAGCTGGTGTTACCACCTCCAAAGAAAATGATGACCTGCCAATCACGCTGGCTGTTGCGGGTAAAGAGGTGGCAGGTCTGCACCCCAAAACAGGTGTGACTGCTGTCCCCCCAGTCACAGAGGATGAAGAGGCTGCGGATGCACAAGATATGGCAGACGGTGGTTGGCCCGGCCGGCTAGGCCGCATTGTAGCACACTGAGCTTCCCACTGCAACTTATGCTTCATGACCGTGTGCCGGTTCATGCATGAAGTACTCAAACTATGTATTTTTTGGCCTCTACTTAGCTTTTGCTGACAAATGTTACAAATAACACGAGTTGGGTCATCTTTATCGATCTGAAAAAATGCCCAGGCTATGCAAGGCTTAGCACCCATGCGACCTGAAGAGCCACCACGACTTGTGGTGAGAGGCAGAGTTGTGTTTGAGGATACAGTTGTTGACGTGCTTCCAGTACTACGTCTCTGTCCAGGAAGGCGCAACCTGACCTCGTCGTCACTAGCATCTTCCTCCACCTCCTCTGCTGACCTCATCTCTTGGCTGACTGTGGGTTGACAGTAAGTGGGATCTCCAACCTCATCATCATCACCCTGTGCGTTATCACACCCGTCGTCCTCAGAGCCAACCTGTTCCTGCCCTGACAAAAAACTAAAGTTGTCGCTCATATCAGGTATTTGAGTCTCATCATCGTCTTCCTCATTGTCTCCACCAACAGGAGTTACAGTTTGGGAATGAGGGTCTACATTATGGTCAGAACCTTCTGCGTCTGGTCCTGGATCCGACTCATAAAGATTCTGGGCATCAGTGCAGATCATTTCCTCGTCTGGATTCACAGAAGCGCTGGAGTCGACCTCTGATTCCCAGGCTATAGTATGAGTAAACAGCTCTGCAGACTCAACCATCTGTTCTACCTCATACTCAGACGGGCAGCTGGAGATTTGGGAGCTGTGAGGAAGCAAGTGCGATTGGGGTGACACATTTGAGGACTGGAGTATTTGTGATGTTGAAGTTGATGTGGAGGAGAGCCCACTTAAAGAGCACTTGATATCTGTTGAAGCACCTGCTGTTTTTGTGCCTCATCTGGAATTTGTAGCGATTGGCGTGGCCGTAAGAAAGGGATCTTATCACATTGTCCGCTAAAAGAAGTAGACATTTTAGTTTGGCTGGAAGATGGTCTTTCTTCTGCAGATGTTACTGTTGCTTTAACACCTACCCCACGGACACAACCTTTTTTCCCCTTCCCAACACGCCTATTCCCCTTTCCACCAGCAGCAGGCCTTTTTCCACTCATTTTGGTGGTTAACTAATTCACAACTCTGGAGTTGTTTGCACAAAAAAACAATGGATGGGAACCGAGCAGAGCTGAGTGGCCAAACTGTGGTATTAGGCCAAAACTATTGGCTGGGTTAGATGCAGAAAAAAATTATATTCAATTTGCAACCTGATGGAGGTCAGTATAGATGGACTAATAGAACAAGTCCCACACACAGCTAGAAGCCCAAATATTTTTTCAGAGGTAGATGCAGAAAAAAATTGTATTCAGTTTGCAACCTGATGAAGGTCAGTATAGATGGACTAATAGAACAAGTCCTACACACAGCTAGAAGCCCAAATATTTTTTCAGAGGTAGATGCAGAAAAAAAATATGTTCAGTTTGCAACCTGATGGAGGTCAGTATAGATGGACTAATAGAGAAAGTCCCACACACTGCTAGAAGGCCAAATTGTTTTTCAGAGCTAGATGCAGACAAAAAATTATTTTTAATTTGCAACCTGATGGAGGTCAGTATAGATGGACTAATAGAACAAGTCCCACACACAGCTAGAAGCCCAAATATTTTTTTAGAGGTAGATGCAGAAAAAAATTATATTCAGTTTGCAACCTGATGGAGGTCTGTATAGATGGATTAATAGAACAAGTCCCACACACAGCTAAAAGCCCAATATTTTTTCAGAGGTAGATGAAGAAAAAAAAATATTCAGTTTGCAACCTTATGGAGCTCAGTATAGATGGACTAATAGAGAAAGTCCGACACACTGCTAGAAGGCCAAATATTTTTTCAGAGCTAGATGCAGACAAAAAATTATTTTTAATTTGAAACCTGATGGAGGTCAGTATAGATGGACTAATAGAGAAAGTCCCACACACTGCTAGAAGGCCAAATATTTTTTCAGAGCTAGATGCACATATAAATTATTTTTAATTTGCAACCTGATGGAGGTCAGTATAGATGGACTAATAGAGAAAGTCCCACACACTGCTAGAAGGCCAAAATTTTTTCAGAGCTAGATGCAGAAAAAAATTATTTTTAATTTGCAACCTGATGGAGGTCAGTATAGATGGACTAATAGAGAAAGTCCCACACACTGCTAAAAGGCCAAATATTTTTTCAGAGCTAGATGCAGAAAAAAATTATATTCAGTTTGCAACCTGATGGAGGTCAGTATAGATGGACTAATAGAACAAGTCCCACACACAGCTAGAAGCCCAATATTTTTTCAGAGGTAGATGCAGAAAAAAATTATATTCAGTTTGCAACCTGATGGAGGTCTGTATAGATGGATTAATAGAACAAGTCCCACACACAGCTAGAAGCCCAATATTTTTTCAGAGGTAGATGCAGAAAAAATATATATTCAGTTTGCAACCTGATGGAGGTCAGTATAGATGGACTAATAGAGAAAGTCCCACACACTGCTAGAAGGCCAAATATTTTTTCAGAGCTAGATGCAGACAAAAAATTATTTTTAATTTGCAACCTGATGGAGGTCAGTATAGATGGACTAATAGAGAAAGTCCCACACACTGCTAGAAGGCCAAATATTTTTTCAGAGCTAGATGCAGATATAAATTATTTTTAATTTGCAACCTGATGGAGGTCAGTATAGATGGACTAATAGAGAAAGTCCCACACACTGCTAGAAGGCCAAATATTTTTTCAGAGCTAGATGCAGAAAAAAATTATATTCAGTTTGCAACGTGATAGAGGTCAGTATAGATGGACTAATAGGGAAAGTCCCACACACAGCTAGAAGGTCAAATATTTTTTCAGAGATAGATGCAGATAAAAATTATTTTTAATTTGCAGCCTGATGGAGGTCAGTAGAGATGGACTAATAGAGAAAGTCCCACACACTGCTAGAAGGCCAAATATTTTTTTCAGAGCTAGATGCAGATAAAAATTGTATTCAGTTTGCAACCTGATGGAGGTCAGTATAGATGGACTAATAGAACAAGTCCTACACACAGCTAGAAGCCCAAATATTTTTTCAGAGGTAGATGCAGAAAAAAAATATATTCAGTTTGCAACCTGATGGAGGTCAGTATAGATGGACTAATAGAACAAGTCCCACACACAGCTAGAAGCCCAATATTTTTTCAGAGGTAGATGCAGAAAAAAATTATATTCAGTTTGCAACCTGATGGAGGTCTGTATAGATGGATTAATAGAACAAGTCCCACACACAGCTAGAAGCCCAATATTTTTTCAGAGGTAGATGCAGAAAATATATATATTCAGTTTGCAACCTGATGGAGGTCAGTATAGATGGACTAATAGAGAAAGTCCCAAACACTGCTAGAAGGCCAAATATTTTTTCAGAGCTAGATGCAGACAAAAAATTATTTTTAATTTGCAACCTGATGGAGGTCAGTATAGATGGACTAATAGAGAAAGTCCCACACACTGCTAGAAGGCCAAATATTTTTTCAGAGCTAGATGCAGATATAAATTATTTTTAATTTGCAACCTGATGGAGGTCAGTATAGATGGACTAATAGAGAAAGTCCCACACACTGCTAGAAGGCCAAATATTTTTTCAGAGCTAGATGCAGAAAAAAATTATATTCAGTTTGCAACCTGATGGAGGTCAGTAGAGATGGACTAATAGAACAAGTCCCACACACAGCTAGAAGGCCAAATATTTTTTCAGCGATAGATGCAGATAAATATTATTTTTAATTTGCAGCCTGATGGAGGTCAGTATAGATGGACTAATAGAGAAAGTCCCACACACTGCTAGATGGCCAAATATTTTTTCAGAGCTAGATGCAGATAAAAATTGTATTCAGTTTGCAACCTGATGGAGGTCAGTATAGATGGACTAATAGAACAAGTCCTACACACAGCTAGAAGCCCAAATATTTTTTCAGAGGTAGATGAAGAAAGAAAATATATTCAGTTTGCAACCTGATGGAGGTCAGTATAGATGGACTAATAGAGAAAGTCCCACACACTACTAGAAGGCCAAATATTTTTTCAGAGCTAGATGCAGACAAAAAATTATTTTTAATTTGCAACCTGATGGAGGTCAGTATAGATGGACTAATAGAGAAAGTCCCACACACTGCTAAAAGGCCAAATATTTTTTCAGAGCTAGATGCAGAAAAAAATTATATTCAGTTTGCAACCTGATGGAGGTCAGTATAGATGGACTAATAGAACAAGTCCCACACACAGCTAGAAGCCCAATATTTTTTCAGAGGTAGATGCAGAAAAAATATATATTCAGTTTGCAACCTGATGGAGGTCAGTATAGATGGACTAATAGAGAAAGTCCCACACACTGCTAGAAGGCCAAATATTTTTTAAGAGCTAGATGCAGACAAAAAATTATTTTTAATTTGCAACCTGATGGAGGTCAGTATAGATGGACTAATAGAGAAAGTCCCACACACTGCTAGAAGGCCAAATATTTTTTCAGAGCTAGATGCAGATATAAATTATTTTTAATTTGCAACCTGATGGAGGTCAGTATAGATGGACTAATAGAGAAAGTCCCACACACTGCTAGAAGGCCAAATATTTTTTCAGAGCTAGATGCGGAAAAAAATTATATTCAGTTTGCAACGTGATGGAGGTCAGTATAGATGGACTAATAGAGAAAGTCCCACACACAGCTAGAAGGCCAAATATTTTTTCAGAGATAGATGCAGATAAAAATTATTTTTAATTTGCAGCCTGATGGAGGTCAGTATAGATGGACTAATAGAGAAAGTCCCACACACTGCTAGAAGGCCAAATATTTTTTTCAGAGCTAGATGCAGATAAAAATTGTATTCAGTTTGCAACCTGATGGAGGTCAGTATAGATGGACTAATAGAACAAGTCCTACACACAGCTAGAAGCCCAAATATTTTTTCAGAGGTAGATGCAGAAAAAAAATATATTCAGTTTGCAACCTGATGGAGGTCAGTATAGATGGACTAATAGAGAAAGTCCCACACACTACTAGAAGGCCAAATATTTTTTCAGAGCTAGATGCAGACAAAAAATTATTTTTAATTTGCAACCTGATGGAGGTCAGTATAGATGGACTAATAGAGAATGTCCCACACACTGCTAGAAGGCCAAATATTTTTTCAGAGCTAGATGCAGAAAAAAATTATATTCAGTTTGCAACCTGATGGAGGTCAGTATAGATGGACTAATAGAACAAGTCCCACACACAGCTAGAAGCCCAATATTTTTTCAGAGTTAGATGCAGAAAAAAAATATATTCTGTTTGTAACCTCATGGAGGTCAGTGTAGATGGACTAATAGAGAAAGTCCCACACACTACTAGAAGGCCAAATATTTTTTCAGAGCTAGATGCAGACAAAAAATTATGTTTAATTTGCAACCTGATGGAGGTCAGTATAGATGGACTAATAGAGAAAGTCCCACACACAGCTAGAAGGCCAAATATTTTTTCAGAGCTAGATGCAAAAAAAAATTATATTCAGTTTGCAACCTGATGGAGGTCAGTATAGATGGACTAATAGAACAAGTCCCACACACAGCTAGAATCCCAATATTTTTTCAGAGGTAGATGCAGAAAAAAATTATATTCAGTTTGCAACCTGATGGAGGTCTGTATAGATGGATTAATAGAACAAGTCCCACACACAGCTAGAAGCCCAATATTTTTTCAGAGGTAGATGCAGAAAAAATATATATTCAGTTTGCAACCTGATGGAGGTCAGTATAGATGGACTAATAGAGAAAGTCCCACACACTGCTAGAAGGCCAAATATTTTTTCAGAGCTAGATGCAGACAAAAAATTATTTTTAATTTGCAACCTGATGGAGGTCAGTATAGATGGACTAATAGAGAAAGTCCCACACACTGCTAGAAGGCCAAATATTTTTTCAGAGCTAGATGCAGACAAAAAAATATTTTTAATTTGCAACCTGATGGAGGTCAGTATAGATGGACTAATAGAACAAGTCCCACACACAGCTAGAAGGCCAAATATTTTTTCAGAGATAGATGCAGATAAAAATTATTTTTAATTTGCAGCCTGATGTAGGTCAGTATAGATGGACTAATAGAGAAAGTCCCACACACTGCTAGAAGGCCAAATATTTTTTCAGAGCTAGATGCAGATAAAAATTGTATTCAGTTTGCAACCTGATGGAGGTCAGTATAGATGGACTAATAGAAAAAGTCCTACACACAGCTAGAAGCCCAAATATTTTTTCAGAGGTAGATGCAGAAAAAAAATATATTCAGTTTGCAACCTGATGGAGGTCAGTATAGATGGACTAATAGAGAAAGTCCCACACACTACTAGAAGGCCAAATATTTTTTCAGAGCTAGATGCAGACAAAAAATTATTTTTAATTTGCAACCTGATGGAGGTCAGTATAGATGGACTAATAGAGAAAGTCCCACACACTGCTAGAAGGCCAAATATTTTTTCAGAGCTAGATGCAGATATAAATTATTTTTAATTTGCAACCTGATGGAGGTCAGTATAGATGGACTAATAGAGAAAGTCCCACACACTGCTAAAAGGCCAAATATTTTTTCAGAGCTAGATGCAGAAAAAAATTATATTCAGTTTGCAACCTGATGGAGGTCAGTATAGATGGACTAATAGAACAAGTCCCACACACAGCTAGAAGGCCAAATATTTTTTCAGAGATAGATGCAGATAAAAATTATTTTTAATTTGCAGCCTGATGGAGGTCAGTATAGATGGACTAATAGAGAAAGTCCCACACACTGCTAGAAGGCCAAATATTTTTTCAGAGCTAGATGCAGATAAAAATTGTATTCAGTTTGCAACCTGATGGAGGTCAGTATAGATGGACTAATAGAACAAGTCCTACACACAGCTAGAAGCCCAAATATTTTTTCAGAGGTAGATGCAGAAAAAAAATATATTCAGTTTGCAACCTGATGGAGGTCAGTATAGATGGACTAATAAAGAAAGTCCCACACACTACTAGAAGGCCAAATATTTTTTCAGAGCTAGATGCAGACAAAAAATTATTTTTAATTTGCAACCTGATGGAGGTCAGTATAGATGGACTAATAGAGAAAGTCCCACACACTGCTAAAAGGCCAAATATTTTTTCAGAGCTAGATGCAGAAAAAAATTATATTCAGTTTGCAACCTGATGGAGGTCAGTATAGATGGACTAATAGAACAAGTCCCACTCACAGCTAGAAGCCCAATATTTTTTCAGAGGTAGATGCACAAAAAAATTATATTCAGTTTGCAACCTGATGGAGGTCTGTATAGATGGATTAATAGAACAAGTCCCACACACAGCTAGAAGCCCAATATTTTTTCAGAGGTAGATGCAGAAAAAATATATATTCAGTTTGCAACCTGATGGAGGTCAGTATAGATGGACTAATAGAGAAAGTCCCACACACTGCTAGAAGGCCAAATATTTTTTCAGAGCTAGATGCAGACAAAAAATTATTTTTAATTTGCAACCTGATGGAGGTCAGTATAGATGGACTAATAGAGAAAGTCCCACACACTGCTAGAAGGCCAAATATTTTTTCAGAGCTAGATGCAGATATAAATTATTTTTAATTTGCAACCTGATGGAGGTCAGTATAGATGGACTAATAGAGAAAGTCCCACACACTGCTAGAAGGCCAAATATTTTTTCAGAGCTAGATGCAGAAAAAAATTATATTCAGTTTGCAACGTGATGGAGGTCAGTATAGATGGACTAATAGAGAAAGTCCCACACACAGCTAGAAGGCCAAATATTTTTTCAGAGATAGATGCAGACAAAAATTATTTTTAATTTGCAGCCTGATGGAGGTCAGTATAGATGGACTAATAGAGAAAGTCCCACACACTGCTAGAAGGCCAAATATTTTTTTCTGAGCTAGATGCAGATAAAAATTGTATTCAGTTTGCAACCTGATGGAGGTCAGTATAGATGGACTAATAGAACAAGTCCTACACACAGCTAGAAGCCCAAATATTTTTTCAGAGGTAGATGCAGAAAAAAAATATATTCAGTTTGCAACCTGATGGAGGTCAGTATAGATGGACTAATAGAGAAAGTCCCACACACTACTAGAAGGCCAAATATATTTTCAGAGCTAGATGCAGACAAAAAATTATTTTTAATTTGCAACCTGATGGAGGTCAGTATAGTTGGACTAATAGAGAAAGTCCCACACACTGCTAGAAGGCTAAATATTTTTTCAGAGCTAGATGCAGAAAAAAATTATATTCAGTTTGCAACCTGATGGAGGTCAGTATAGATGGACTAATAGAACAAGTCCCACACACAGCTAGAAGCCCAATATTTTTTCAGAGGTAGATGCAGAAAAAAATATATTCTGTTTGCAACCTCATGGAGGTCAGTATAGATGGACTAATAGAGAAAGTCCCACACACTACTAGAAGGCCAAATATTTTTTCAGAGCAAGATGCAGACAAAAAATTATGTTTAATTTGCAACCTGATGGAGGTCAGTATAGATGGACTAATAGAGAAAGTCCCACACACAGCTAGAAGGCCAAATATTTTTTCAGAGGTAGATGCAAAAAAAAATTATATTCAGTTTGCAACCTGATGGAGGTCAGTATAGATGGACTAATAGAACAAGTCCCACACACAGCTAGAAGGCCAAATATTTTTTCAGAGATAGATGCAGATAAAAATTATTTTTAATTTGCAGCCTGATGGAGGTCAGTATAGATGGACTAATAGAGAAAGTCCCACACACTGCTAGAAGGCCAAATATTTTTTCAGAGCTAGATGCAGATAAAAATTGTATTCAGTTTGCAACCTGATGGAGGTCAGTATAGATGGACTAATAGAACAAGTCCTACACACAGCTAGAAGCCCAAATATTTTTTCAGAGGTAGATGCAGAAAAAAAATATATTCAGTTTGCAACCTGATGGAGGTCAGTATAGATGGACTAATAAAGAAAGTCCCACACACTACTAGAAGGCCAAATATTTTTTCAGAGCTAGATGCAGACAAAAAATTATTTTTAATTTGCAACCTGATGGAGGTCAGTATAGATGGACTAATAGAGAAAGTCCCACACACTGCTAAAAGGCCAAATATTTTTTCAGAGCTAGATGCAGAAAAAAATTATATTCAGTTTGCAACCTGATGGAGGTCAGTATAGATGGACTAATAGTACAAGTCCCACTCACAGCTAGAAGCCCAATATTTTTTCAGAGGTAGATGCACAAAAAAATTATATTCAGTTTGAAACCTGATGGAGGTCTGTATAGATGGATTAATAGAACAAGTCCCACACACAGCTAGAAGCCCAATATTTTTTCAGAGGTAGATGCAGAAAAAATATATATTCAGTTTGCAACCTGATGGAGGTCAGTATAGATGGACTAATAGAGAAAGTCCCACACACTGCTAGAAGGCCAAATATTTTTTCAGAGCTAGATGCAGACAAAAAATTATTTTTAATTTGCAACCTGATGGAGGTCAGTATAGATGGACTAATAGAGAAAGTCCCACACACTGCTAGAAGGCCAAATATTTTTTCAGAGCTAGATGCAGATATAAATTATTTTTAATTTGCAACCTGATGGAGGTCAGTATAGATGGACTAATAGAGAAAGTCCCACACACTGCTAGAAGGCCAAATATTTTTTCAGAGCTAGATGCAGAAAAAAATTATATTCAGTTTGCAACGTGATGGAGGTCAGTATAGATGGACTAATAGAGAAAGTCCCACACACAGCTAGAAGGCCAAATATTTTTTCAGAGATAGATGCAGACAAAAATTATTTTTAATTTGCAGCCTGATGGAGGTCAGTATAGATGGACTAATAGAGAAAGTCCCACACACTGCTAGAAGGCCAAATATTTTTTTCTGAGCTAGATGCAGATAAAAATTGTATTCAGTTTGCAACCTGATGGAGGTCAGTATAGATGGACTAATAGAACAAGTCCTACACACAGCTAGAAGCCCAAATATTTTTTCAGAGGTAGATGCAGAAAAAAAATATATTCAGTTTGCAACCTGATGGAGGTCAGTATAGATGGACTAATAGAGAAAGTCCCACACACTACTAGAAGGCCAAATATATTTTCAGAGCTAGATGCAGACAAAAAATTATTTTTAATTTGCAACCTGATGGAGGTCAGTATAGTTGGACTAATAGAGAAAGTCCCACACACTGCTAGAAGGCTAAATATTTTTTCAGAGCTAGATGCAGAAAAAAATTATATTCAGTTTGCAACCTGATGGAGGTCTGTATAGATGGACTAATAGAACAAGTCCCACACACAGCTAGAATCCCAATATTTTTTCAGAGGTAGATGCAGAAAAAATTATATTCAGTTTGCAACCAGATGGAGGTCTGTATAGATGGATTAATAGAACAAGTCCCACACACAGCTAGAAGCCCAATATTTTTTCAGAGGTAGATGCAGAAAAAATATATATTCAGTTTGCAACCTGATGGAGGTCAGTATAGATGGACTAATAGAGAAAGTCCCACACACTGCTAGAAGGCCAAATATTTTTTCAGAGCTAGATGCAGACAAAAAATTATTTTTAATTTGCAACCTGATGGAGGTCAGTATAGATGGACTAATAGAGAAAGTCCCACACACTGCTAGAAGGCCAAATATTTTTTCAGAGCTAGATGCAGATATAAAATATTTTTAATTTGCAACCTGATGGAGGTCAGTATAGATGGACTAATAGAGAAAGTCCCACACACTGCTAGAAGGCCAAATATTTTTTCAGAGCTAGATGCAGAAAAAAATTATATTCAGTTTGCAACCTGATGGAGGTCAGTATAGATGGACTAATAGAACAAGTCCCACACACAGCTAGAAGGCCAAATATTTTTTCAGAGGTAGATGCAGATAAAAATTATTTTTAATTTGCAGCCTGATGGAGGTCAGTATAGATGGACTAATAGAGAAAGTCCCACACACTGCTAGAAGGCCAAATATTTTTTCAGAGCTAGATGCAGACAAAAAATTATTTTGAATTTGCAACCTGATGGAGGTCAGTATAGATGGACTAATAGAGAAAGTCCCACACACTGCTAGAAGGCCAAATATTTTTTCAGAGCTAGATTCAGACAAAAAATTATTTTTAATTTGCAACCTGATGGAGGTCAGTATAGATGGACTAATAGAGAAAGTCCCACACACTGCTAGAAGGCCAAATATTTTTTCAGAGCTAGATGCAGATAAAAATTATTTTTAATTTGCAACCTGATGGAGGTCAGTATAGATGGACTAATAGAGAAAGTCCCACACACTGCTAGAAGGCCAAATATTTTTTCAGAGCTAGATGCAGAAAAAAATTATATTCACTTTGCAACCTGATGGAGGTCAGTATAGATGGACTAATAGAACAAGTCCCACACAGCTAGAAGCCCAAATATTTTTTCAGAGGTAGATACAGATAAAAATTATTTTTAATTTGAAACCTGATGGAGGTCAGTATAGATGGACTAAGAGAGAAAGTCCCACACACTGCTAGAAGGCCAAATATTTTTTCAGAGCTAGATGCAGACAAAAAATTATTTTGAATTTGCAGCATGATGGAGGTCAGTATAGGTGGACTAATAGAACAAGTCCCACACACTGCTAGAAGGCCAAATATTTTTTCAGAGCTAGATTCAGAAAAAAATTATATTCAGTTTGCAACCTGATGGAGGTCAGTATAGATGGACTAATATAACAAGTCCCACACACTGCTAGAAGCCCAAATATTTTTTCAGAGCTAGATGCAGAAAAAAATTATATTCAATTTGCAACCTGATGGAGGTCAGTATAGATGGACTAATAGAATGATGCTATGCCCAAAAGATTTTACTTCACTAGGTGCAGTAAAAAAATTGGTATTCTATACACAGGTGGTATATCTTGCAACACAGATAGGCTACTCCACTGACTAACACACTCTGCAATAGGCCAAAAAGGATTAGCTTTGCTAGATTCAGCCAAATGCTGTGAAAAAAACTTGCACACCACTGGCACAGACCTGCCTGGCAAAAACTGATAGGAACTGATGTAACCTGAAAAGGACTGCAATTACAATTAGTCTTTACTCCCACATTCTATCTATTTAAAAGCACAGACCTGCCTGATAAAAGTCGTAGGAAATGCTGTAACCTAGTCCTTAAAAGGACTGCAATCACAACTATTCCCTACTCCCAAGCTATCTGTAGATTTGTGCAAAAATTGGCTTGAAATTAACAAGGTATAGCGCACACAGCAACAGCGGTGCCGTCTAACGCGCAGCTGCAGCAGTGAGAAAATGGTGGCGACGGGGAAAATGGCTTGGTCTTATAGGGCAAGGACATGTGACATACACTGCCAATGACACATGCCCTTGCTTGTGTGAAAAAAAGCACTTCGCTCCGTGTGTGCGCTGCTGATAGGCTGACAGATTGCACTTCCCCACTGTAAATGCGGGAAAGAGAAAAAAAAATGGAGATCTTCATTATTCCTGCAGAGATCCATCCCCTGCCCCTACCCCCACCCCGCTGTACACTCAAACTGTTTATTAACATTAATTTTCATCATTACTGAGAAAAAATCCAGTTATGATTTTGGTGCACGAACAGTTATCGAACATAACCTCGAACAGCCGAATTTTTCTCAAATCGTTCGTGTTCGCCGAACGGCTCGAACACCGCCCAAAACAGCTCGAATTTGAGATTGGCGAACAGTTCGAGTCGAACAACGCTCATCTCTAGTCCCTGCCTCCTGCTAGGCAGGGACGCTGTTCCCCTCACCTCTCCACTCCGTGCCTGGCGTCCTCCTCCCGCTCTGCTGGCAGAACGCGCTGCCTCTCGGCCACTGTGCTTAGGGCGCGCGCGCTACCCCTCTCTTGAAGGGGCCCGCGCGCCGTCCTAAGGAGTCCCCGGCCAATGGCTGGAGGACCTCACCATATATAAGGCACCTCCTCCAAAATGGAGGTGCCCGAGCAATGTTGTTGCAAAGCCTTCACTCTGCTTCAGCCCTCAGGTCCCATTACCAGTTACCTGCCAGTCACCTGCCAGATTCCTGCTTGATACCTGCCTGATATCCGTTTACCTGCTTGCAAGCCTGCGGTCCGACGGTCTGCCTTCCGACACCAGTCAGTCTGTCTATGGACCAGCCTGCCCGCTCACCTGGGAGTGCTCATCTGCTACCTGCCTGCTAGCCCACCTGGAGGCTCCGCTGTCACTTGCCGTGACCACCTGCCTGTCCAGAGACTCTTGCCTGCTCACCTGGCAGTGCTCACCTGCTACCTGTCTGCTAGCCTACCTGGAGGCTCTGCTGTCACTTGCCCTGACCACCTGCCTGTCCAGAGACTCTTGCCTGCTCACCTGGGAGCGCTCACCTGCTACCTGTCTGCCAGTCTACCTGGAGGCTCTGCCGTCACTTGCCGTGACCACCTGCCTGTCCAAAGACTTTCACCCGCTCACCTGGGAGCGCTCACCAGCCACCTGCCTGCTGTCCTTCTACCCAGAGACTGTCCCTGTCACTTGCCGTGAGTACCCGTCCTTCTACTCAGAGACTGTCCCTGTCACTTGCCGTGACTACCTGCCCTTCTACCCAGAGACTGTCCCAGTCACTTGCCGTGACTACCTGCCCTTCTACCCAGAGACTGTCCCTGTCACTTGCCGTGACTACCTGCCCATCTTCCCCGGGAGCCACCCGCTTCCTTACAAGGACCACCCCCTTGTTTAGTTGCTCAGAGGTTCCGCCTCCCAGACCCGTTACAGTGTGTGGCCTCCACGTGCCTGTATGACCTCCCTACAATGCCTGGGCATGCTCCTGATGAGGTTGCGGATGGTCTCCTGTGGGATCTCCTCCCAGACCTGGACTAAAGGATCCGCCAACTCCTGGACAGTCTGTGGTGCAACGTGACGTTGGTGGATGGAGCGAGACATGATGTCCCAGATGTGCTAAATCGGATTCAGGTGCTCAGTGTGAACCTGCTTTTATCTGTGAAGAGCGCATGGCGCCAGTTACCAATCCTGGTGTTCTGTGGCAAATGCCAAGCTTCCTGCATGGTGTTGGGCTGTGAGCATGTGAGAGTGTGAACTGTGATAGCAGCAGGAGAGTATTAGGACCCTGTGAGTTTTGCCTGGCTGAGCTCAGAGCAGGGGCAGATCAGGAGACCCTTTGTGTTCTGAGGGTGTCTGCTGTGTGAGTCGCTGAACGGGGAGTCTGAGGAGAACTGTGAGGACTGAACTGCAACAAGACTCTCTCTCTACAATCTTTCCTGTGGATGTTGTTAACCCCTGGCCCTTGTGATGCTGTGTCCCTGCTTAAGAACGAGTGCTGAGCTGGGGAAAGCTGTGTGGCTCTTTGGAGTTTTGTGGAAGTCCATGCTGAGTGGACTAGAGACTTTGTACTGAACGAGCCGAGTGTCGAGTTCGAGGGAAAGAGACTGAGGATATTATCTTTGTGACAGAGCGCGTGGTCAGTGGTCTGGAAAACAGTGAGTGACTGCGAGACGAGAGATGGGATCCGGTGCCATTCACATTGAGAGGATACTGACAAGCCTGGTGAAGAGTTCCTCCCAGATCTTAACCTGAGGCTACAGGACTAAAGTCCCCAGCGTGTGGGCTCGGCATTGGCCGATAAGACAAGGAACCTTTGCTGTTTTTGTGAACGTTGCTTTTTAATTGGCGCCAAAGTTTTCCGGGACTAGCTGCAGCCACCGCGATTCACAGGCCTGTGATAGACCACATCTGAGGTTAACGGTACCGTAACTGTAAGATACCCGGGTATCTCTATACTAGGGATATAAGAGCAATTGGTATAGTTTCATGCATTGTTAATGTTAATAGTGGTAGGATTCTACTCAGTGTGCCATCTCAGGGGTCCCTATAGAACACCCACACTAGACTGACACAGTGTTTAGGTAAAATTGTTCCAGATCTTTCGTATAATTCACATAAATTGGAAACCTTGAGATTGGCACATTGATTTCAGCTCTTGCTGATTGTGTGTAGTTAGTAGAGACAGTAGAATCTGAGACTAATTCATGCAATACTGAATTTTAATCTAATCCCTGTTTTAGTAAAGAAAGTATTGTTTATTTCTGTCTCTGTCTCAGTTTGTGACTCACTGGATCTCTATCAGACCTCCGGTCATTGCAAGCAAAACCCCCATCTGTGAACGTCGGGCCCTCATACCACCCTCATGGAGTCGGTTTCTAACCGTTTGTGCAGACACAAGCACATTTGTGGCCTGCTGGAGGTCATTTTGCAGGGCTCTGGCAGTGCTGCTCCTGTTCCTCCTTGCACAAAGTGGGAGGTAGCGGTCCTGCTGCTGGGTTGTTGCCCTCCTACGGCCCCCTCCACATCCCCTGGTGTACTGGCCTGTCTCCTGGCAGCACCTCCAGCCTCTGAACACTACGCTGACAGACACAGCAAACCTTCTTGCCACAGCTCGCATTGATGTGACATCCTGGATGAGCAGCACGACTGTAGCAACTTCTGTGGGTTGTAGAGTCTGTCTCATGCTACCACGAGTGTGAAAGCACAACCAACATTCAAAAGTGACCAACACATCAGCCAGAAAGCATTGGTACTGAGATGTGGTCTGTGGTCCCCACCTGCAGAACCACTCCTTTATTGAGGGTGTCTTGATAATTGCCATAATTTCCATCTATTGTCTATTCCATTTACACAACAGCATGTGAAATTGATTGTCAATCAGTGTTGCTTCCTAAGTGGACAGTTTGATTTCACAGAAGTTTGATTTACTTGGAGTTATATTCTGTTGATTAATTGTTCCCTTTTTTTTTTTTTGAGCAGTGTACTTATTTTCCACCAAAATTTGAAAAAAAAATTCTTTCCAAATCAGATAATGTGATTTTCAGGATTTGTTTTCTTATTTTGTCTATTATAGTGGAGGTCTACCTATGATGTCAATTACAGACCTCTCTCATCTTTTTAAGTGGAAGAACTTGCACAATTGATGGCTAACTAAATACTTTCTTTTCCCCACTGTATGTGTCATCCTCCAAAACTTTGAGGACTCCACCAAGATGGTGAGCGGCGATGACGCCATAATTTGCGTCACCGTCCTGCCTCTCTGTCTTCTGAAACGCTCTCTGCTCTCAATTAAAGAGGATGCATTGCAGGCAGAGCATGATGAGATGGAGCAAGGAACCATACAGGGTGATTACACACAGTCCAGCCTCATCTCATCCCAATGTGAATTGGGTGACAATGAGGAAGAGGAGGAGGAAGAACAGGAGCTAAATTCCTGCGCTGTAGATGTTACTACCTGCACAACTGTCATACCGTCTGTTCAGCGTGGATGGCCTGAGGACAGGGAGGAGGAGGAGGATGAGGAGGAGAGCATTGTCAGTCGTCCTCTTGGTGAGTACACGGAAGTCTTGCCTCTTTGCAGTCTGGCACACAGACAGTTTATGTTACGCTCCCTTGACCCTCGTGTTGTCCAAATTTTGGGAGACAGTCATTACTGGTTGGTGACGCTTCTAGACCCACGCTACAGTAGAACTTTATATCTCTTATTCCTTTGTAGGACAGGCCTAATAAAATGGGGCAGTATGAGAAGGCCTTTGTTGCGGAATTAGTGAAAAAATTCCCATCTGAAAACGCTGGCGGCAGAGGTCACAGTTCGTTGGACAACCAAGGAGTACAAGTGAGAGAGTCACAAATGCAATCCAGCCGAGGCAGGAGAACACTGTAAAAGTTCTGGGACAGTTTTCTCAGAACCTTCCATTGCACATGTCCTGAGGTGGGGGGTACTCTCCCAAGGAGTGCAAAGTTTGGGAAGATGCTGAGGGAGTACCTTGCCGACTCTACCAATGTCCTCCGTGATTCCTCTGTGCCTTATAATTATTGGGTATCCAAGCTGGACATGTGGCATGAACTGGCTCTCTAAGCCTTGGAGGTCCTGGCCTGCCCCGCCGCTACCGTTTTGTCAGAGCAGGTTTTTAGTGCCGCCGGTGGAATTATAACCGATAGGCGCATCCACCTGTCAACTGAAATTTCTGACAGGCTGACTCTTTAAAAATGAACAAGGGCTGGATTGGGACAGACTTCTCAAGACCACCGAATGATAGCAGCGTAACATAAACTCAAATACACTGTCTTTTTTTGGGGAGGTCTAACTCTATTCCCATGCACCTCTGTCTTCACAACCAGACATGGGTATACGCTTCCTGATTTTGTCTATTTGCTCTTGTCCTCCTCCTTCTCCGCATTCTCATCCTCCATCACCATATCACCACCATATGTACCATATCAATACATCTACGTCTCTTGCAAGGGGCATTGGAGTTCCTCCAAATTTTTGCCAGCCATTACTTCACTGTATAGGCAAACACTATGGGATACCCACTTCCTAATAATGGGAACATTGTTTTTAGGAGGCTCTCTAACCTCTACGTCTCTTGCAAGGGGCATTGGAGTTCCTCCAAATTTTTGCCAGCCGTTGCTTCACTGCATTGGCAAACACTATGGGAGACCCACTTCCTAATAATGGGAACATTGTTTTTAGAAGGCTGTCTGACCACTACATCTCTTGCAAGGGGCATTGGAGTTCCTCCAAATTTTTGGCAGCCGTTGTTTCACTGCATAGGTAAACACTATGCGAGACCCACTTCCTAAAAATGGGAACATTGCTTTTAGGAGGCTGCCTAACCTCTATGTCTCTTGCAAGGGGCATTGGAGTTCCTCCAAATTTTTGGCAGCCATTGCAGTCACTGCATAGGCAAACAGTATGGGAGACCGTCTCCTTTCTAATGGGAATATGTCGTTACTGTGGCCTTGCTCTATGTGTCTTTAAATTGTTAGTGGAGTTTTTCCTAAATTATGGCAGCCGTTGGACTCACTGCATACCATCTAACTGTATAGCAGACCCTCTCCTTTCTAATGGGAACATGTCACACTCATTTCTGTGGCCAAGTTCTATATGTATTTAAATTTTTACTCCTCTATGTCTCTTCAAGGGGTATTGGGTTGCATCCAAATTTTTGGCAACCCTTGCAGTCACTACATATGCTATAACAGTATAGGAGTCCCACTCGTTAATAATTGGAACAACAAAGCATAGCCGACAGATGGCTCTCTAACAATAGCGAGGGCCGACAGCTGGCCCTTTAAGAATAGTAAGGGCCGCCTGATGTCCCTATAAAAATAGGCTTTGTGACTTTGAGTCCCTCCATCATAAATGAAACAGGATGTGTCTGATGATGTTTCACACACCGCATGGCCAGATAAGGTTGTAAAATGTTAAAATGACCTTTCCTGGTGAATGCATTTGTCTTGGTTGAAAGCAATGCAAAAGTGCAAAAAAGCATCAAAAACACTACGTGTGAACATACCCCAAGGTGTGGAGGAGCATTTTTGTTTATGCATTTTGCCTTATATGCAGGTCATTACCCTGGAAAGGATGTTCCTTAACATATTTCCCAGGAAAATCCATTTTGTTTTTGTTTTTGTATGTTTTATTGTGAGTCCGTAAAAGTGGCGTAATACCTCTGACAACATTATTGACAGCAGTGACCTTGGAGTCAGAAATGCTTCCCGGGGTCTTCCCCATGCTGTTCCCATACCATTTGAGCACTGTTCCCATAGATTTGGCAAATTTTTAGGCCCTCTGCCGACCTCCGGGGGGGGGGGGGGGCCGCCAGAAAAATGCTAGTTTTTACATTGGGCTCGTTACTCGGACCGAGCACTCAAGCATTCCAATTTGCTCGACCCGAGCAACGAGTACCCAAGCATTTTAGTGCTCGATCATCACTACAGATAACATGAGTTGGCTCATCTTTTGCGGTGTCAAAAAAGGCCCCGGCTAGACAACCCTTCGCACCTGCAAGCTACAGACCCGCGACCAGTGCTGGTCACTGTCACAGTTGTGGGAAAGGATGCAGTGCTTGTCGCGGTTACTTCACTCCGTGTCTGCGCGATGGGACGCAACTAGTGATGAGCGAACATGCTCGCCACTGCTTGGCACTCGCCCGAGCGTCTCTGAAGGATGACAAGCTTGATGGCAGCGTTCTGCTACCGTCCAGCCTGCCATCTCAATGCTGTCCCAGCGTGGGAGAATTCTCCGGCTCAAGCGGTGACATCATTTGCTGGCACCGCATGCGCAGGAGAATTCTCCCATGCTGTCAGTGATGTGCATGAGGTGAGCTGAGTTCATTGGACATGAACTCGGCTTATCTGGATGCCGGCACAGACAGAAACTGAGGAGCTTCACTGAAGAGCTTCTCAATGTCTGCGACATGGCAAGCTGGATGGCAGCGTTCTGCTGCCATTCAGCCTGTCATGTCAATGTAGCAGAGCTGAAGCCGTCCTGGGAACCATGGATAGGTAAGGATGAGGTTGGTTAATTATTTTACTTTTATTGCAGGCGATCGTTGGCTTCAGCTGGAATGGGCGTGACGGTAAGTAGAGTTTAATTTAGAACATGAAAGAATTGTGTCTTTATTTCAATTAAAGGAGTTTATTCTGGGTGTTTGTGTTTTTTTTCAACTTTGACTATGGGGTTAGTAATGGGGGTGTCTTATAGACGCCTCTCCATTACTTACCTCAGCTTGATGTCAGCTGGCATTATAAGCTGACATCAACCCCAACCCTATTACCCCACTGCCACCGCTACAGGGCAGTGGGAAGAGCGAGGCTAAGTCCTATGGATGCGCCATTTCTGTGGCGGCTGATGGCTGGTGTTTCTAGCCTGGGAGGGGGCCAATATTCATGGCACCCTTCCTGGGCTATTAATATCAGCCCCCAGCTGTCTGCCTAGCCTTTGCTAGCTACTAAAATAGGGGGGACCCTATTCTTTCTGCTCTATTCTTTCTGTTCTAAATTGTCGGGTACCGACTTATGCCGCTGATGAATTGCCGTCCGGCTTTTTTTAAGAGACGGGTGCATGAAAACACTATTATTTTTTTTAATAAATCCTTTATTTTAACACTAACTAACAAGTAGTGTTGAGCCACCCCCGTAGTGTTCGAGTTCGGTTCGGTTCGTCGAACACCCGTGTGTTCGCCGAACTGTTCATCGAACTGTTCGTCGAACACCTTCGAACACCGTTAAAACCAATGGCAGGCAAACAAAAACACATAGAAACACATAGAAAACACCTTCAAAGGTGTCCAAAAGCTGACAAACTGCTCAGAAGACACAACTAACACATGGAAAAGTGACAAGTACATATAGTCATGCGAAAAGAAAAGAGGTGGAGGAGTAAAAGGAGGGGGAGACACAGATATAGGCATGTCATGCCCTTCTAAAATCCAAAAAGTGAGAAGCCGACACGGCCAGTCCGCTCCTGCCCGTGCCACCTCCGTGTCGCCGGGTTTGTGCCAGAGCCGCGGTGAACCCTGATGGCCAGCCCCCCTCTCCCAATACTGGTGCCTGTCCGCTGGTGGGTCGAGCGAGCCCCCCTGTGGTGGAGGCAGCTCTAAGCTTTTTAATTTAAATTGTCTCTCTAATTTGAATGAATACACTTTAAATCCATTTACAAGGATCTATTGGAGGGCAAGTCTCATGCCAGCAGCCGCGTAATTCCAGCTCCAGTAGCGTCCACTAAAGCTGCTGCAGTTAAAAAGCTTTTATAAGGATCGAGCTCGGCTGTCCACCGCAAGGCATCCTACTGCCAGTCCCAGCCCCTATGCCTTGGGGTGCCTCCTGATGCTCTTCACTGAGTATCCCATGGTCCCGAAGCATTTCCTTTGAAAAAATTAAGTGTCTAAACTACAGGTGGTGTAGCTTGCTTAACAGCCGGGATAATCCGCTGACTAGCAGACACTGCTACTAGGCACAAAGTATTTCCTGGGCTAGATGCAGTTAAAAATTTGTAATTAGATACTCTCGTTGGATGCTGAGAAAGCATTCCATAGAGTCTCCTGGCACGCCATATATGATTCTCTTAAAAAGCTTGGGGTAGGGGTCTAGGGGACCCTTTTATAGCCAAAATCACGGCCCTGTATTGCAATACGTCACCTAGGCTGAAGATAAATGGAACTGTAGCACCCTGAGGGCTCGGTTGCTACAGACGTATTGCACCTCACCCAGAGGTGTGATATCTCACTCTCAGGTAAGGATGGAGTGTGGATCAGGACCCGACACCTGCATGCATTACACCACATTGCCGTGGGGCAGGGCGACCAATATGCCCCTGAGATGGGCACGACAGTCCCTGTCCCTGGCTGGAGTGGGGGGAGGGAACACTGAGGAAGGGGAACCCTGTAGTGCAGGAGCAGGGAGGAAGCAGTTCCTGGGTGCATTGAGAAGGGAGTATAAAAGGTGGGCACCATCTTAGTTCAGTGCAGAGAAGTCTGAGCAGAAGTGGCAGGGAGCAGGGGCTCTGCATGAGCTCTGCTCCGGAGGCGGGCCTAGTAACAGAGGCCCAGGCCTGGAAGAGGGAGAAGGAAGGAAGAGGAGCGGAGAAGGCTCCAGGAACGATGAATGAAGGGATCCCAGGGGTGCGGACGGGCGAGTCGCCACCGCACGCCCGAATCCACCTGCGTGGAGGGGTCAGGCCAAAGGGGGAGACCGGTCCCCGAACTAGTGGAGGCAGGAAACGACCCTCAGCTAGATACCGGAGGCTCTGACATTTTATGTGGCGCAGCCCCTCGCTACACCCGCTAGGAAGGCACCACATAGGGTCAGGGAAACTGGCGCCAAGTTTACCAAGAGGAGGCCCGAGGCAGCCGGACAGAAGTGTTGGTAAGAAAGGCCAGACAAAGGACACACAAAGGGGGTCCTGTGAAGTGCTTCAAAGTTATCTGGGAGTTGTCTGAGCCCCTCACCTGGTGAGCACAGTACGACGTGGGCAGCCGTTACCTGCAGACGTGGTCTGGATAATAAGAACTGTGAGTAAAGGCCCTGGACTGCATCACTGACTCCGTGTCGTTACTGCTGCTGCCCTGCACCATCACCCCCATCCTCCGCATACACTGCCCTGAGGCTATACTCCTCCCGTGGGGAGTTATGCTACGCTCTGCTGCACCCACAACACCAGCCTCAGCGGTCTGCCCTGTAGCGGCGGTTCACTCTGACCGCAATCCACGGGTGGCGTAGTCGGACATTTAAACATCAAAACCACATAAATAGTTCCGCCACTGGTTTGACCGCCCTGAGCCACGGAACCGGGTCGCCGCCACGAAGACTACAACCACCAGCATCCACCAAAAAGGGTTCGGCTCCGGGTGTCCCAAGGCCCAGGGGGTGCGTCAAAACATTTTCATCACCTTTCACAATCACCAATGGGACAAGGCAGGGATGTCCTCTGTCCCCTCTCTTATACATCCTAGTGACGGAGCACCTGCTCTCATCAATTCGCCATAACCCCAATATTAGGTGGATTTAGGTGGGAGGCACCGAGTACAAGTGCTCTCTATTTGCTGATGATGTCCTAGTATATATCACTCAATCACATATATCCATCCATGCTGTTATGGCTGAAATAGATCACTTTGTTACATGGTAAAATTTTAAAATCAATGCAGCGAAGTCTGAGGCCCTCGATGTCTCCCTCCCCAAATCCATATAGGATTCCATCCAGTCCAACTTTCCCTTTGCCTGGCCCTCACAGGGAATCAAATACTTAGGAATTCCTATTCATAGAGACCTCTCCCATCTATGTTATCTTAATTTTGGGCCCTTTATTGAACAATTCCCTACAGACCACGGTTGGCAAGTTAGAACTGTAAGATTCACTACGTGAACCACTGGTGTTTTGTGGAAAAGCACATGTACACTGTGTTCCAAATTATTATGCAAAAAGTGTTTAGGAGTGATAAGGGAAGAATTTGTTTGTTTGTCAGTTAAACTCATTGATGGTGATGTGTGTCAGGGCTCTTTATATCACTGTAAGCAATTGCAGACACCTGTGCTAATTAGTTTGGCAGGTGTGTCCAATGAAAGGCAAGACTACTTAAGAAGGCTCTCTCACATTATTAAGCAGCCTACATTTTCTGCCAAAATGGGAAAGAAAAAGGATGTGTCGGCTGCTGAGAAGCAACAAATTGTGGAGTGTTTAGGTCAAGGCATGACTACAATCAACATTGTGCGATGATCAGGATGAAGTGTCTTGGCAATCAAGAAGTATGTAGCTGATTCACAGTACACACGTGTGCGTGCTGATAAGGGCAAATTGAGGACTCTTTCCTACAGGCAATTACGTCAGGTTGAAAGAGCAGCGGCAAAAAAGCCTTGTCATAGCAGCAGACAAGTTTTTGAAGCTGCTTGTGCCTCCAACGTCCCCCGAACAACAAGATGCAGGGTCCTTCAGAGGTTTGCAGCTGTGCATACGCCATCCTGTCGACCTCCTCTATCCACTTCACACAAACAGAAACGGCTCCAGTGGGCCAAACATTACATGAAGACTGATTTCAAAACTGTTTTGTTCACGGATGAGTACCGTGCAGCGCTCGATGGTCCAGATGGATGGAGTGGAGGATGGCTGGTTGATGGACACCCCACGCAAACACGGCTACAGCGCCAACAAGGAGGAGGTGGAGTAATGTTTTGGGCTGGAATCATGGGGAGAGAGATTGTCGGCCCCTTTAGGATCCCTGAAGGCGCTAAAGATGAACTCCATAATGTATGTGGATTTTCTCAAACAGCACTTCCTGCCATGGTTCAAGAAGAAGAACCGTGTATTTCACAGCAAGATCATTTTTCTGCATGATAATGCACCATCTCATGCTGCACATAAAACATCTGCATCTCTGGCTGATATGGGCATAAAAGGGGACAAACTTATGGTGTGACCCCCATGCTCCCCTGACCTCTACCCCATTCAGAACCTTTGGAGCATCATTAAAAGGAGTGTCTATGATGGCGGGAGGCAGTTCACATCTAAGCAACAGCTCTGGGAGGGTATTCTGTCCTCATGCAAAACAATTGAAGCAGAAACCATCCAAAACCTGACAAATTCAATGGACGAGAGAGTTCAGAAGCTCCTTTCGAACAAGGGGTCCTATGTGAAAATGTAACATCACCTAGAATAAAGTTTTGAGTTGAAAACTGTTTGATTTCAGTTTCTAACAACCTGCTAATGCTTATAATTTCAAAAATGACCATTTTTTTGGTCTTTATTAAAATGAAAAGGTTGATCGAAAAATTTGGGGGATCTAAGAGTGTGGCAACCCAGTAGTCATGATTACTTCGAATTCTGACAATATGAGGGTCATGCTGCAGGTAGTGCAGCAAGAAGGCACTTATGTGTCTTGCGCATCTCGGAGCCCCAAAATTATTTTCCGGGCTAGATGCAGCTAAAAATTATTTTTAATTTTAAATCTGGTGGAGCTTATTATAGATGGCCTAATAGGATCAGTGCTGCACACTGCTACAAAGCCCAAATTATTTTCCAGTCAAGATACAGATAAACATGATTAGTAATTTTAAAGCTTAAAACGTTTGGTAGGGTGATTTTAACCAATCATCAAGCTTTTACTCTCCCCAGGATGACACAGGGGTAGAAAAGTCGTTTCGGATCCATGATTTGTTCATCTTTATGAACGTGAGTCTGTCTACATTATCAGTGGAGAGCCGCGTGCGCTTATCTGTCAGCACACCACCAGCAGCGCTGAACACACGTTCAGACAGAACGCTGGCTGCGGGGCATGACAAGATCTCCAAGGCATAAGTGGCTAGCTCCGGCCATTTATCCAGATTGGAAGCCCAAAAAGAGCAAGGGTCCAGTGACACAGTCGTGGCTTCAATGTTTACTTGGAGATACTCCTGTACCATCGTCTCTAGGCGTTGACTATGTGTCAGACTTCTTGTCTCCTGTGGCCTTGCAAAGGATGGGCTAAAAGAGTGGTGAAATGATTCCGCAAAATTGATGTTACCAGCAGATACTGTGGTTCTGTTACGGTTTGAGTGCTGAACACTTGACGGTCCCACGGTTGGCAAGTTGGAACTGTGAGATTCACTACGTGCACCACTGGTATTTTGTGGAAAAGCACATGTAAGATTCTGCAACAGTCTCTGCTGATACTCCTGCATGCGTGCATCCCTTTCTATGGCAGGAATAATTTCTGCAAATTTACTTTTGTACCGGGGATCTAACAGTGTGGCAACCCAGTAGTCAGGATTATTTCTAATTCTCACAATTCGAGGGTCATGTTGCAGGTAGTGCAGCAAGAAGGCACTCATGTGTGTTGCGCATCCCATCCAGGAGCACCAAGTCCCTGTTGTGTTGGTGGCGAGGTAACAATCATGCTTCCTTCCTCTGTCCTCTCCCCGCAACCTCGCACAACAGAAATGTGATCAAGGTCTCCCTCATCTGATGAGTCTTCCATCAGTTCGTCCTCCACTTCTTCCTGGGCTCCTGCACCTTCCTCACTAGTTTGGCTGCTACCATGCGCCCTGGTAAAACCATCTCCCCCACCCTCACATGCCTGCTGCCTTGGTGCTGCCGACCTTCTGGACCTTGCAGATGTTAGCCCTTCCGCATACAGCTCCTCCTCCTCTACTTCCTCCACCTCCTCTTGTGCCACCACCTGACTCCGAATTCTGTTTAACATGTGCTCCAGCATGTAAATCACCGGAATAGTCATGCTGATAATGGCATCGTCAGCACTAAACATCTTCGTCGCCATTTCAAAACTGTGCAGAAGGGTGCATAGGTCCCTGATCTGAGACCACTCCTCCAGCGTGATTTGCCCCACCTCTGAATCTCGTTGGCCCAGGCTATACGTCAGAACGTATTGCACCAGGGCTTGTCGGTGCTGCCACAGTCGCTGCAACATGTGCAGAGTTGAATTCCACCGGGTAGGCACATCGCATTTTAGCCGGTGAAGTGGCAGGCCCAACGACTTCTGTAGAGATGTAAGTCGCTGAGCTGCGGGATGCGAACGGCGGAAGTGAGCACACAGCGACCGTGCCCTCTGCAGAAGGCCATCTAGTCTGGGATAGTGGGCTAAAAATTGCTGGACAACCAGGTTCAACACGTGAGCCATACAAGGCACGTGTGTGACATTGCCCCGGCGAAGGGCCGCACCCAGGTTTGCAGCATTGTCGCACACGGCCTTCCCTGGTTTCAGGTCCAGTGGAGACAACCATTCATGAAATTGGTTCTCCAGAGCTGACCACAACTCCTCAGCTGTGTGACTCACATTTCCCAGACATTTCAATGTAAAAACCGCCTGATGACGTTGAGCCCTACAGCCAGCATAGTAAGGAGGTGTGCAGGATCCCTTCTGCGCAGTTAGAAAGCTTGTGGCATGACCAGACAGGCTTTGGGTGCAGGTGGAAGACCGAGAGGAGGTTGAGGAGGCAGAAGCAGTGGAGGAACTTTGACATAAAGAGGATTGACGCACAACTCGTGGGGACGGCAAGACTTGGACAGCAGCCCCTTGTCCTGCTGTCACCATAGTTACCCAGTGCCCAGTCAGCGACATGTAACGCCCCTGTCCATGCCTACTCGTCCAAGTGTCTGTGGTGAAATGCACCCTGTCACACACAGAGTTTCTCAAAGAAGCGGTGATGTTGTGTGCGACATGCTGGTGGAGCGCAGGCACACCTTTCTTTGAGAAGTAGTGCCGACTGGGCATCTGGTACTGGGGCACTGTGACGGACATAAGGTCTCGAAAATCCTCTGTGTCCACCAGGCGGAAAGGCAGCATTTCTGTAGCCAAGAGCTTGCAGATGGTGAAATTCAACCTCTTAGCTTTCTCATGGCTAGGAGGAAATGGTCTTTTACTTGCCACATCTGAGGGACCGAGGGCTGGCTATTGTGCTTAGACGGGGTTGATAAGGGTGTCCCCGGCAAACTGCCGGTCTGTGAGGAAGATGCAGGCGGACATGTTAAGTTGCCTTCATCCAAAGGTGGTGCTATCGATGTCGGACAGCGCTCAACACCAGCTGGTGTTACCACCTACAAAGAAAATGATGACCTGCCAATCACGCTGGCTGTTGCGGGTAAAGAGGTGGCAGGTCTGCGCCCCAAAACAGGTGTGACTGCTGTCCCCCCAGTCACAGAGGATGAAGACGCCGCGGATGCACAAGATATGGCAGACGGTGGTTGGCCCGGCCGGCTAGGCCGCATTGTAGCACACTGAGCTTCCCACTGCAACTTATGCTTCATGTCCATGTGCCGGTTCATGCATGAAGTACTCAAACTATGTATTTTTTGGCCTCTACTTAGCTTTTGCTGACAAATGTTACAGATAACACGAGTTGGGTCATCTTTATCGATCTGAAAAAATGCCCAGGCTATGCAAGGCTTAGCACCCATGCGACCTGAAGAGCCACCACGACTTGTGGTGAGAGGCAGAGTTGTGTTTGAGGATGCAGTTGTTGACGTGCTTCCAGTACTACGTCTCTGTCCAGGAAGGCGCAACCTGACCTCGTCGTCACTAGCATCTTCCTCCACCTCCTCTGCTGACCTCATCTCTTGGCTGACTGTGGGTTGACAGTAAGTGGGATCTCCGACCTCATCATCATCACCCTGTGCGTTATCACACCCGTCGTCCTCAAAGCCAACCTGTTCCTGCCCTGACAAAAAACTAAAGTTGTCGCTCCAATCAGGTATTTGAGTCTTATCATCGTCTTCCTCATTGTCTCCACCAACAGGAGTTACAGTTTGGGAATGAGGGTCTACATTATGGTCAGAACCTTCTGCGTCTGGTCCTGGATCCGACTCATAAAGATTCTGGGCATCAGTGCAGATCATTTCCTCGTCTGGATTCACAGAAGCGCTGGAGTCGACCTCTGATTCCCAGGCTATAGTATGAGTAAACAGCTCTGCAAACTCAACCATCTGTTCTACCTCATACTCAGACGGGCAGCTGGAGATTTGGGAGCTGTGAGGAAGCAAGTGCGATTTGGGTGACACCTTTGAGGACTGGAGTACTTGTGATGTTGAAGTTGATGTGGAGGAGAGCCCACTTAAAGGAGCACTTGATATCCGTTGAAGCACCTGCTGTTTTTGTGCCTCATCTGGAATTTGTAGCGATTGGCGTGGCCGTAAGAAAGGGATCTTATCACATTGTCCGCTAAAAGAAGTAGACATTTTAGTTTGGCTGGAAGATGGTCTTTCTTCTCCAGATGTTACTGTTGCTTTAACACCTACCCCACGGACACAACCTTTTTTCCCCTTCCCAACACGCCTATTCCCCTTTCCACCAGCAGCAGGCCTTTTTCCACTCATTTTGGTGGTTAACTAATTCACAACTCTGGAGTTGTTTGCACAAAAAAACAATGGATGGTAACCGAGCAGAGCTGAGTGGCCAAACTGTGGTATTAGGCCAAAACTATTGGCTGGGTTAGATGCAGAAAAAAATTATTTTGAATTTGCAACCTGATGGAGGTCAGTATAGATGGACTAATACAACAAGTCCCACACACAGCTAGAAGCCCAAATATTTTTTCAGAGGTACTGTAGATGCAGATAAAAATTAGTTTAATTTGCAACCTGATGGAGGTCAGTATAGATGGACTAATAGAGAAAGTCCGACACACTACTAGAAGGCCAAATATTTTTTCAGAGCTAGATGCAGAAAAAAATTATATTCAGTTTGCAACCTGATGGAGGTCAGTATAGATGGACTAATAGAGAAAGTCCGACACACTACTAGAAGGCCAAATATTTTTTCAAAGGTAGATGAAGAAAAAAATATATTCAGTTTGCAACCTGATGGAGGTCAGTATAGATGGATTAATAGAACAAGACCCACTCACAGCTAGAAGCCCAATATTTTTTCAGAGGTAGATGCAGAAAAAACTATATTCAGTTTGCAACCTGATGGAGGTCAGTATAGATGGACTAATAGAACAAGTCCCACACACTGCTAGAAGCCCAAATATTTTTTCAGAGGTACTGTAGATGCAGATAAAAATTATTTTTAATTTGCAACCTGATGGAGGTCAGTATAGATAGACTAATAGAGAAAGTCCGACACACTACTAGAAGGCCAAATATTTTTTCAGAGCTAGATGCAGAAAAAAATTATATTCAGTTTGCAACCTGATGGAGGTCAGTATAGATGGACTAATAGAGAAAGTCCGACACACTACTAGAAGGCCAAATATTTTTTCAGAGGTAGATGCAGAAAAAAATATATTCAGTTTGCAACCTGATGGAGGTCAGTATAGATGGACTAATAGAACAAGTCCCTCACACTGCTAGAAGCCCAAATATTTTTTCAGAGGTACTGTAGATGCAGATAAAAATTAGTTTTAATTTGCAACCTGATGGAGGTCAGTATAGATGGACTAATAGAGAAAGTCCGACACACTACTAGAAGGCCAAATATTTTTTCAGAGGTAGATGCAGAAAAAAATATATTCAGTTTGCAACCTGATGGAGGTCAGTATAGATGGATTAATAGAACAAGACCCACACACAGCTAGAAGCCCAATATTTTTTCAGAGGTAGATGCAGAAAAAAATATATTCAGTTTGCAACCTGATGGAGGTCAGTATAGATGGACTAATAG
Source organism: Phyllobates terribilis (assembly GCF_046119375.1). Taxonomy (NCBI): domain Eukaryota; kingdom Metazoa; phylum Chordata; class Amphibia; order Anura; family Dendrobatidae; genus Phyllobates; species Phyllobates terribilis. The sequence continues at coordinate 294,324,537 of NW_027362769.1, forward strand.
AGAAAGTCCGACACACTACTAGAAGGCCAAATATTTTTTCAGAGCTAGATGCAGAAAAAAATATATTCAGTTTGCAACCTGATGGAGGTCAGTATAGATGGATTAATAGAACAAGACCCACACACAGCTAGAAGCCCAATATTTTTTCAGAGGTAGATGCAGAAAAAAACATATTCAGTTTGCAACCTGATGGAGGTCAGTATAGATGGATTAATAGAACAAGACCCACACACAGCTAGAAGCCCAATATTTTTTCAGAGGTAGATGCAGAAAAAAATATATTCAGTTTGCAACCTGCTGGAGGTCAGTATAGATGGATTAATAGAACAAGACCCACACACAGCTAGAAGCCCAATATTTTTTCAGAGGTAGATGCAGAAAAAACTATATTCAGTTTGCAACCTGATGGAGGTCAGTATAGATGGACTAATAGAACAAGTCCCACACACTGCTAGAAGCCCAAATATTTTTTCAGAGGTACTGTAGATGCAGATAAAAATTAGTTTTAATTTGCAACCTGATGGAGGTCAGTATAGATGGACTAATAGAGAAAGTCCGACACACTACTAGAAGGCCAAATATTTTTTCAGAGGTAGATGCAGAAAAAAATATATTCAGTTTGCAACCTGATGGAGGTCAGTATAGATGGATTAATAGAACAAGACCCACACACAGCTAGAAGCCCAATATTTTTTCAGAGGTAGATGCAGAAAAAAATATATTCAGTTTGCAACCTGATGGAGGTCAGTATACATGGACTAATAGAGAAAGTCCGACACACTACTAGAAGGCCAAATATTTTTTCAGAGGTAGATGCAGAAAAAAATATATTCAGTTTGCAACCTGATGGAGGTCAGTATAGATGGATTAATAGAACAAGACCCACACACAGCTAGAAGCCCAATATTTTTTCAGAGGTAGATGCAGAAAAAAATATATTCAGTTTGCAACCTGATGGAGGTCAGTATAGATGGACTAATAGAACAAGTCCCACACACTGCTAGAAGCCCAATTATTTTTTCAGAGGTTCTGTAGATGCAGATAAAAATTTATTTTAATTTGCAACCTGATGGAGGTCAGTATAGATGGACTAATAGAGAAAGTCCGACACACTACTAGAAGGCCAAATATTTTTTCAGAGCTAGATGCAGAAAAAAATTATATTCAGTTTGCAACCTGATGGAGGTCAGTATAGATGGACTAATAGAGAAAGTACGACACACTACTAGAAGGCCAAATATTTTTTCAGAGGTAGATGCAGAAAAAAATATATTCAGTTTGCAACCTGATGGAGGTCAGTATAGATGGACTAATACAACAAGTCCCGCACACAGCTAGAAGCCCAAATATTTTTTCAGAGGTACTGTAGATGCAGATAAAAATTATTTTTAATTTGCAACCTGATGGAGGTCGGTATAGATGGACTAATAGAGAAAGTCCGACACACTACTAGAAGGCCAAATATTTTTTCAGAGCTAGATGCAGAAAAAAATTATATTCAGTTTGCAACCTGATGGAGGTCAGTATAGATGGATTAATAGAACAAGACCCACACACAGCTAGAAGCCCAATATTTTTTCAGAGGTAGATGCAGAAAAAAATATATTCAGTTTGCAACCTGATGGAGTTCAGTATAGATGGACTAATAGAACAAGTCCCACACACTGCTAGAAGCCCAAATATTTTTTCAGAGGTACTGTAGATGCAGATAAAAATTAGTTTTAATTTGCAACCTGATGGAGGTCAGTATAGATGGACTAATAGAATGATGCTATGCCCAAAAGATTTTACTTCACTAGGTGCAGTAAAAAAATTGGTATTCTATACACAGGTGGTATATCTTGCAACACAGATAGGCTACTCCACTGACTAACACACTCTGCAATAGGCCAAAAAGGATTAGCTTTGCTAGATTCAGCCAAATGCTGTGAAAAAAACTTGCACAGCACTGGCACAGACCTGCCTGGCAAAAACTGATAGGAACTCATGTAACCTAGTCCTGAAAAGGACTCCAATTACAATTAGTCTTTACTCCCACAACCTATCTATTTAAGAGCACAGACCTCCCTGATAAAAGTCGTAGGAAATGCTGTAACCTAGTCCTTAAAAGGACTGCAATCACAACTAATCCCTACTCCCAAGCTATCTGTATATTTGTGCGAAAATTGGCTTGAAATTAACAAGGTATAGCGCACATAGCAACAGCGGTGCCGTCTAACACGCAGCTGCAGCAGTGAGAAAATGGTGGCGACGGGGAAAATGGCTTGGTCTTATAGGGCAAGGACATGTGACATACACTGCCAATGACACATGCCCTTGCTTGTGTGAAAAAAAGCACTTCGCTCCGTGTGTGCGCTGCTGATAGGCTGACAGATTGCACCTCCCCACTGTAAATGCGGGAAAGAGAAAAAAAAATGGAGATCATCATTGTTCCTGCAGAGATCCATCCCCTGCCCCTCCCCCCACCCCGCTGTACACTCAAACTGCGTATTAACATTAATTTTCATCATTACTGAGAAAAAATCCAGTTATGATTTTGGTGCACGAACAGTTATCGAACATAACCTCGAACAGCCGAATTTTTCTCAAATTGTTCGTGTTCGCCGAACGGCTCGAACACCGCCCAAAACAGCTCGAATTTGAGATTGGCGAACAGTTCGAGTAGAACAACGCTCATCTCTACTAACAAGTACAGTAACCAAAACTGTCACTGTACTTATTATATATGTGACTGACATGTTTCTATCTATCTAATCTGTGTGTGATGCTCTATTCTTTCTGTTCTAAATTGTCGGGTATGGTGTATGCCACTGAGGAATTGCCGGCCCGCTTTTTTAAAGAGACGGGTGCATGAAAATCGGAGGGCACTAGTGTGTTCCAAGTGCCCTGCTATGTTTTTCATGCAACCTCCTATATACACTGCTTGCCTGTCTGCCTATATATTCTACCTGCCTGACGTTTAATTGAGCACTGTTCCCATCGATTTGGGCAAATCCTCGAGTTTCCCATAAACTTACATTGGGCTCGTTGCTCGGTTTGAGCACCCGAGTATTCCAATGTGCTCGACCCGAGCATCGAGCACCCGAGCATTTTAGTGCTCGCTCATCACTAGACGCAACCTAACCTCATTGTCTTCCTCCTCCTCCACCTCTTCAGATGTGCTACTCAGCTGCGTGCCTCTGGGTGTCACCAATTGGGATCTACAAACTCATCATCTTCCAATGTGTTATCCCATTCCTCGCCCTGAAAGTCACCCTTCTCTTCTTCTTGCCCTGACAGCACAGGACAGTTGAGGGTCAGAAAACTGCCTCGACCCAACCTTTTTTTTTACCCTGTATGAAGAACAATATTTTTTCCAAAGATGTTTAAGCTGAGATGTAGCCTGCTTTATATACCAATTTTGAGTTTATCATGTCTGTGTACCCCTGTGTGGAGAACAATATCTGCCCCAATGAATTTTAAGCTGAGATGTAGCCTGCTTTATATACCAATTTTGATTTTATCATGTCTGTGTACCCCTTTGTGGAGAATAATATCTGAACCAAAGATTTAAAAGGTGCAATATAACCTGCTTTATATACCACTGTAGGAAGAAAACCAATTTGTATTTTATCATGTGTACGCCTGTGAGAACAATATCTGCACCAAAGAATTAATTTCAACAGAGTATAACTATTATAATGGGGGCCGACACCTCTTCCACTACAGCCAACCCAGCAGATAGAGACACAATCAGGAGTGTTCACATTTAAAAAAATGAGGGCCTTACACCACCATTTCCGCGACAAACAGATTGGAGGTGGTAGAGTTCAACCTCTTAGCTTTGTCATGTGTAGAGGAAACAATCTTTTATGTGACCTTACCTGCGGGACCGAGGGCTGGCTGCAGTGCTGAGAGAGGGTGGAGTATGGTGAATAGAGATGAGCGTTGTTCTACTCGAACTGTTCGCCAATCTCAAATTCGAGCTGTTTTGGGCGGTGTTCGAGCCGGTCGGCGAACACGAACAATTTGAGAAAAATTCGGCTGTTCGAGGTTATGTTCGATAACTGTTCGTGCACCAAAATCATAACTGGATTTTTTCTCAGTAATGATGAAAATTAATGTTAATACGCAGTTTGAGTGTACAGCGGGGCGGGGGGAGGGGCAGGGGATGGATCTCTGCAGGAACAATGAAGATCTCCATTTTTTTTTCTCTTTCCCGCATTTGCAGTGGGGAGGTGCAATCTGTCAGCCTATCAGCAGCGCACACACGGAGCGAAGTGCTTTTTTTCACACAAGCAAGGGCATGTGTGATTGGCAGTGTATGTCACATGTCCTTGCCCTATAAGACCAAGCCATTTTCCCCGTCGCCACCATTTTCTCACTGCTGCAGCTGCGTGTTAGACGGCACCGCTGTTGCTGTGTGCGCTATACCTTGTTAATTTCAAGCCAATTTTCGCACAAATATACAGATAGCTTGGGAGTAGGGAATAGTTGTGATTGCAGTCCTTTTAAGGACTAGGTTACAGCATTTCCTACGACTTTTATCAGGCAGGTCTGTGCTCTTAAATAGATAGATTGTGGGAGTAAAGACTAATTGTAATTGGAGTCCTTTTCAGGACTAGGTTACATCAGTTCCTATCAGTTTTTGCCAGGCAGGTCTGTGCCAGTGCTGTGCAAGTTTTTTTCACAGCATTTGGCTGAATCTAGCAAAGCTAATCCTTTTTGGCCTATTGCAGAGTGTGTTAGTCAGTGGAGTAGCCTATCTGTGTTGCAAGATATACCACCTGTGTATAGAATACCAATTTTTTTACTGCACCTAGTGAAGTAAAATCTTTTGGGCATAGCATCATTCTATTAGTCCATCTATACTGACCTCCATCAGGTTGCAAACTGAATATAATTTTTTTCTGCATCTAGCTCTGAAAAAATATTTGGGCTTCTAGCAGTGTGTGGGACTTGGTCTATTAGTCCATCTATACTGACCTCCATCAGGTTGCAAGTTAAAAATAATTTTTTTCTTCATTTAGCTCTGAAAAAATATTTGGGCTTCTAGCAGTGTGTGGGACTTGTTCTATTAGTCCTTCTATACTGACCTCCAGCAGGTTGCAAATTGAATATAATTTTTTTCTGCATCTAGCTCTGAAAAAATATTTGGGCTTCTAGCGGTGTGTGGGACTTGGTCTATTAGTCCATCTATACTGACCTCCATCAGGTTGCAAATTAAAAATAATTTTTTTCTGCATCTAGCTCTGAAAAAATATTTGGGCTTCTAGCAGTGTGTGGGACTTGGTCTATTAGTCCATCTATACTGACCTCCATCAGGTTGCAAATTAAAAATAATTTTTTTCTGCATCTAGCTCTGAAAAAATATTTGGGCTTCTAGCTGTGTGTGGGACTTGGTCTATTAGTCCATCTATACTGACCTCCATCAGGTTGCAAATTGAATAAAAAAATTTTCTGCATCTAGCTCTGAAAAAATATTTGGGCTTCTAGCGGTGTGTGGTACTTGGTCTATTAGTCCATCTATACTGACCTCCATCAGGTTGCAAATTAAAAATAATTTTTTTCTGCATCTAACCCAGCCAATAGTTTTGGCCTAATACCACAGTTTGGCCACTCAGCTCTGCTCGGTTCCCATCCATTGTTTTTTTGTGCAAACAACTCCAGAGTTGTGAATTAGTTAACCACCAAAATGAGTGGAAAAAGGCCTGCTGCTGGTGGAAAGGGGAATAGGCATGTTGGGAAGGGGAAAAAAGGTTGTGTCCGTGGGGTAGGTGCAGAAGAAAGACCATCTTCCAGCCAAACTAAAATGTCTACTTCTTTTAGCGGACAATGTGATAAGATCCCTTTCTTACGGCCACGCCAATCGCTACAAATTCCAGATGAGGCACAAAAACAGCAGGTGCTTCAATGGATATCAAGTGCTCCTTTAAGTGGGCTCTCCTCCACATCAACTTCAACATCACAAATACTCCAGTCCTCAAAGGTGTCACCCAAATCGCACTTGCTTCCTCACAGCTCCCAAATCTCCAGCTGCCCGTCTGAGTATGAGGTAGAACAGATGGTTGAGTCTGCAGAGCTGTTTACTCATACTATAGCCTGGGAATCAGAGGTCGACTCCAGCGCTTCTGTGAATCCAGACGAGGAAATGATCTGCACTGATGCCCAGAATCTTTATGAGTCGGATCCAGGACCAGACGCAGAAGGTTCTGACCATAATGTAGACCCTCATTCCCAAACTGTAACTCCTGTTGGTGGAGACAATGAGGAAGATGATGATAAGACTCAAATACCTGATTGGAGCGACAACTTTAGTTTTTTGTCAGGGCAGGAACAGGTTGGCTCTGAGGACGATGGGTGTGATAACGCACAGGGTGATGATGATGAGGTCGGAGATCCCACTTACTGTCAACCCACAGTCAGCCAAGAGATGAGGTCAGCAGAGGAGGTGGAGGAAGATGCTGGTGACGACGAGGTCAGGTTGCGCCTTCCTGGACAGAGACGTAGTACTGGAAGCACGTCAACAACTGCATCCTCAAACACAACTCTGCCTCTCACCACAAGTCGTGGTGGCTCTTCAGGTCGCATGGGTGCTAAGCCTTGCATAGCCTGGGCATTTTTTCAGATCGATAAAGATGACCCAACTCGTGTTATCTGTAACATTTGTCAGCAAAAGCTAAGTAGAGGCCAAAAAATACATAGTTTGAGTACTTCATGCATGAACCGGCACATGGACATGAAGCATAAGTTGCAGTGGGAAGCTCAGTGTGCTACAATGCGGTCTAGCCGGCCGGGCCAACCACCGTCTGCCATATCTTGTGCATCCGCGGCCTCTTCATCCTCTGTGACTGGGGGGACAGCAGTCACACCTGTTTTGGGGCGCAGACCTGCCACCTCTTTACCCGCAACAGCCAGCGTGATTGGCAGGTCATCATTTTCTTTGGAGGTGGTAACACCAGCTGGTCTTGAGCGCTGTCCGACATCGATAGCACCACCTTTGGATCAAGGCAACCTAACATGTCCGCCTGCATCTTCCTCACAGACCGGCAGTTTGCCGGGGACACCCTTATCAACCCCGTCTAAGCACAATAGCCAGCCCTCGGTCCCTCAGATGTGGACAAGTAAAAGACCATTTCCTCCTAGCCATGAGAAAGCTAAGAGGTTGAATTTCACCATCTGCAAGCTCTTGGCTACAGAAATGCTGCCTTTCCGCCTGGTGGACACAGAGGATTTTTGAGACCTTATGTCCGTCGCAGTGCCCCAGTACCAGATGCCCAGTCGGCACTACTTCTCAAAGAAAGGTGTGCCTGCGCTCCACCAGCATGTCGCACACAACATCACTGCTTCTTTGAGAAACTCTGTGTGTGACAGGGTGCATTTCACCACAGACACTTGGACGAGTAGGCATGGACAGGGGCGTTACATGTCGCTGACTGGGCACTGGGTAACTATGGTGACAGCAGGACAAGGGGCTGCTGTCCAAGTCTTGCCGTCCCCACGAGTTGTGCGTCAATCCTCTTTATGTCATTTTTCCTCCACTGCTTCTGCCTCCTCAACCTCCTCTCGGTCTTCCACCTGCACCCAAAGCCTGTCTGGTCATGCCACAAGCTTTCTAACTGCGCAGAAGGGATCCTGCACACCTCCTTACTATGCTGGCAGTAGGGCTCAACGTCATCAGGAGGTTTTTACATTGAAATGTCTGGGAAATGTGAGTCACACAGCTGAGGAGTTGTGGTCAGCTCTGGAGAACCAATTTCATGAATGGTTGTCTCCACTGGACCTGAAACCAGGGAAGGCCGTGTGCGACAATGCTGCAAACCTGGGTGCGGCCCTTCGCCGGGGCAATGTCATACACGTGCCTTGTATGGCTCACGTGTTGAACCTGGTTGTCCAGCAATTTTTAGCCCACTATCCCAGACTAGATGGCCTTCTGCAGAGGGCACAGTCGCTGTGTGCTCACTTCCGCCGTTCGCATCCCGCAGCTCAGCGACTTACATCTCTACAGAAGTCGTTGGGCCTGCCACTTCACCGGCTAAAATGCGATGTGCCTACCCGGTGGAATTCAACTCTGCACATGTTGCAGCGACTGTGGCAGCACCGACAAGCCCTGGTGCAATACGTTCTGACGTATAGCCTGGGCCAACGAGATTCAGAGGTGGGGCAAATCACGCTGGAGGAGTGGTCTCAGATCAGGGACCTATGCACCCTTCTGCACAGTTTTGAAATGGCGACGAAGATGTTTAGTGCTGACGATGCCATTATCAGCATGACTATTCCGGTGATTTACATGCTGGAGCACATGTTAAACAGAATTCGGAGTCAGGTGGTGGCACAAGAGGAGGTGGAGGAAGTAGAGGAGGAGGAGTTGTATGCGGAAGGGCTAACATCTGCAAGGTCCAGACGGTCGGCAGCACCAAGGCGGCAGGCATGTGAGGGTGGGGGAGATGATTTTACCAGGGCGCATGGTAGCAGCCAAACTAGTGAGGAAGGTGCAGGAGCCCAGGAAGAAGTGGAGGACGAACTGATGGAAGACTCATCAGATGAGGGAGACCTTGATCACATTTCTGTTGTGCGAGGTTGGGGGGAGAATACAGAGGAAGGAAGCATGATTGCTACCTCGCCACCAACACAACAGGGACTTGGTGCTTCTGGATGCGCAACACACATGAGTGCCTTCTTGCTGCACTACCTGCAACATGACCCTCGAATTGTGAGAATTAGAAATAATCCTGACTACTGGGTTGCCACACTGTTAGATCCCCGGTACAAAAGTAAATTTGCAGAAATTATTCCTGCCATAGAAAGGGATGCACGCATGCAGGAGTATCAGCAGAGACTGTTGCAGAATCTTACATGTGCTTTTCCACAAAATACCAGTGGTGCACGTAGTGAATCTCACAGTTCGAACTTGCCAACCGTGGGACCGTCAAGTGTTCAGCACTCAAACCGTAACAGAACCACAGTATCTGCTGGTAACATCAATTTTGCGGAATCATTTCACCACTTTTTTAGCCCATCCTTTGCAAGGCCACAGGAGACAAGAAGTCTGACACATAGTCAACGCCTAGAGACGATGGTACAGGAGTATCTCCAAGTAAACATTGAAGCCACGACTGTGTCACTGGACCCTTGCTCTTTTTGGGCTTCCAATCTGGATAAATGGCCGGAGCTAGCCACTTACGCCTTGGAGATCTTGTCATGCCCCGCAGCCAGCGTTCTGTCTGAACATGTGTTCAGCGCTGCTGGTGGTGTGCTGACAGATAAGCGCACGCGGCTCTCCACTGATAATGTAGACAGACTCACGTTCATAAAGATGAACAAATCATGGATCCGAAACGACTTTTCTACCCCTGTGTCATCCTGGGGAGAGTAAAAGCTTGATGATTGGTTAAAATCACCCTACCAACCGTTTTAAGCTTTCAAATTACTAATCATGTTTATCTGTATCTTGACTGGAAAATAATTTGGGCTTTGTAGCAGTGTGCAGCACTGATCCTATTAGGCCATCTATAATAAGCTTCACCAGATTTAAAATTAAAAATATTTTTTAGCTGCATCTAGCCCGGAAAATAATTTTGGGGCTCCGAGATGCGCAAGACACATAAGTGCCTTCTTGCTGCACTACCTGCAGCATGACCCTCATATTGTCAGAATTCGAAGTAATCATGACTACTGGGTTGCCACACTCTTAGATCCCCCAAACTTTTCGATCAACCTTTTCATTTTAATAAAGACCAAAAAAATGGTCATTTTTGAAATTATAAGCATTAGCAGGTTGTTAGAAACTGAAATCAAACAGTTTTCAACTCAAAACTTTATTCTAGGTGATGTTACATTTTCACATAGGACCCCTTGTTCGAAAGGAGCTTCTGAACTCTCTCGTCCATTGAATTTGTCAGGTTTTGGATGGTTTCTGCTTCAATTGTTTTGCATGAGGACAGAATACCCTCCCAGAGCTGTTGCTTAGATGTGAACTGCCTCCCGCCATCATAGACACTCCTTTTAATGATGCTCCAAAGGTTCTGAATGGGGTAGAGGTCAGGGGAGCATGGGGGTCACACCATAAGTTTGTCCCCTTTTATGCCCATATCAGCCAGAGATGCAGATGTTTTATGTGCAGCATGAGATGGTGCATTATCATGCAGAAAAATGATCTTGCTGTGAAATACACGGTTCTTCTTCTTGAACCATGTCAGGAAGTGCTGTTTGAGAAAATCCACATACATTATGGAGTTCATCTTTAGCGCCTTCAGGGATCCTAAAGGGGTCGACAATCTCTCTCCCCATGATTCCAGCCCAAAACATTACTCCACCTCCTCCTTGTTGGCGCTGTAGCCGTGTTTGCGTGGGGTGTCCATCAACCAGCCATCCTCCACTCCATTCATCTGGACCATCGAGCGCTGCACGGCACTCATCCGTGAACAAAACAGTTTTGAAATCAGTCTTCATGTAATGTTTGGCCCACTGGAGCCGTTTCTGCTTGTGTGAAGTGGATAGAGGAGGTCGACAGGATGGCATATGCACAGCTGCACACCTCTGAAGGACCCTGCATCTTGTTGTTTGGGGGACGTTGGAGGCACAAGCAGCTTCAAAAACTTGTCTGCTGCTATGACAAGGCTTTTTTGCCGCTGCTGTTTCAACCTGACGTAATTGCCTGTAGGAAAGAGTCCTCAATTTGCCCTTATCAGCACGCACACGTGTGTACTGTGAATCAGCTACATACTTCTTGATTGCCAAGACACTTCATCCTGATCATCGCACAATGTTGATTGTAGTCATGCCTTGACCTAAACACTCCACAATTTGTTGCTTCTCAGCAGCCGACACATCCTTTTTCTTTCCCATTTTGGCAGAAAATGTAGGCTGCTTAATAATGTGAGAGAGCCTTCTTAAGTAGTCTTGCCTTTCATTGGACACACCTGCCAAACTAATTAGCACAGGTGTCTGCAATTGCTTACAGTGATATAAAGAGCCCTGACACACATCACCATCAATGAGTTTAACTGACAAACAAACAAATTCTTCCCTTATCACTCCTAAACACTTTTTGCATAATAATTTGGAACGCGGTGTACATGTGCTTTTCCACAAAACACCAGTGGTTCACGTAGTGAATCTTACAGTTCTAACTTGCCAACCGTGGTCTGTATGGAATTGTTCAATAAAGGGCCCAAAATTAAGATAACATAGATGGGAGAGGTCTCTATGAATAGGAATTCCTAAGTATTTGATACCCTGTGAGGGCCAGGCAAAGGGAAAGTTGGACTGGATGGAATCCTATATGGATTTAGGGAGGGAGACATCGAGGGCCTCAGACTTCGCTGCATTGATTTTAAAATTTTACCATGTAACAAAGTGATGTATTTCAGCCATAACAGCAGGGATGGATATATGTGATTGAGTGATATATACTAGGACATCATCAGCAAATAGAGAGCACTTGTACTCGGTGCCTCCCACCTCAATCCACCTAATATTGGGGTTATGGCGAATTGATGAGAGCAGGTGCTCCGTCACTAGGATGTATAAGAGAGGGGACAGAGGACATCCCTGCCTTGTCCCATTGGTGATTGTGAAAGGTGATGAAAATGTTCTGACGCACCCCCTGGGCCTTGGGACACCCGGAGCCGGACCCTTTTTGGTGGATGCTGGTGGTTGTAGTCTTTGCGGCGGCGATCCGGTTCCGTGGCTCAGGGCGGTCAAACCAGTGGCGGAACTATTTATGTGGTTTTGATGTTTAAATGTCCGACTACGCCACCCGTGGATTGCGGTCAGAGTGAACCGCCGCTACAGGGCAGACCACTAAGGCTGGTGTTGTGGGTGCAGCAGAGCGTAGCATAACTCCCCACGGGAGGAGTATAGCCTCAGGGCAGTGTATGCGGAGGATGGGGGTGATGGTGCAGGGCAGCAGCAGTAACGACACGGAGTCAGTGATGCAGTTCAGGGCCTTTACTCACAGTTCTTATTATCCAGACCACGTCTGCAGGTAACGGCTGCCCACGTCGTACTGTGCTCACCAGGTGAGGGGCTCAGACAACTCCCAGATAACTTTGGAGCGCTTCACAGGACCCCCTTTGTGTGTACTTTGTCTGGCCTTTCTTACCAACACTTCTGTCCGGCTGCCTCGGGCCTCCTCTTGGTAAACTTGGCGCCAGTTTCCCTGACCCTATGTGGTGCCTTCCTAGCGGGTGGAGCAAGGGGCTGCGCCACATAAAATGTCAGAGCCTCCGGTTTCTAGCTGAGGGTCGTTTCCTGCCTCCACTAGTTCGGGGACCGGTCTCCCCCTTTGGCCTGACCCCTCCACGCAGGTGGATTCGGGCGTGCGGTGGCCACCCCTGGGATCCCTTCATTCCTCGTTCCTGGAGCCTTCTCCGCTCCTCTTCCTTCCTTCTCCCTCTTGCAGGCCTGGGCCTCTGTTACTAGGCCCGCCTCCGGAGCAGAGCTCATGCAGAGCCCCTGCTCCCTGCCACTTCTGCTCAGACTTCTCTGCACTGAACTAAGATGGTGCCCACCTTTTATACTCCCTTCTCAATGCACCCAGGAACTGCTTCCTCCCTGCTCCTGCACTGCAGGGTTCCCCTTCCTCAGTGTTCCCTCCCCCCACTCCAGCAAGGGACAGGGACTGTCGTGCCCATCTCAGGGGCATATTGGTCGCCCTGCCCCACGGCAATGTGGTGTAATGCATGCAGGTGTCGGGTCCTGATCCACACTCCATCCTTATCTGAGAGTGAGATATCACACCTCTGGGTGAGGTGCAATACGTCTGTAGCAACCGAGCCCTCGGTGCTACAGTTCCATTTATCTTCAGCCTAGGTGACGTATTGTGATACAGGGCCGTGATTTTGGCTATAAAAGGGTCCCCTAGACCCCTACCCCAAGCTTTTTAAGAGAATCATATATGGCGTGCCAGGAGACTCTATGGAATGCTTTCTCAGCATCCAACGAGAGTATCTACTTACAAATTTTTAACTGCATCTAGCCCAGGAAATACTTTGTGCCTAGTAGCAGTGTCTGCTAGTCAGCGGATTATCCCGGCTGTTAAGCAAGCTACACCACCTGTAGTTTGGACACTTAATTTTTTCAAAGGAAATGCTTCGGGACCACGGGATACTTAGTGAAGAGCATCAGGAGGCACCCCAAGGCATAGGGGCTGGGACTGGCACTAGGATGCCTTGCGGTGGACAGCCGAGCTCGATCCTTATAAAAGCTTTTTAACTGCAGCAGCTTTAGTGGACGCTACTGGAGCTGGAATTACGCGGCTGCTGGCATGAGACTTGCCCTCCAATAGATCCTTGTAAATGGATTTAAAGTGTATTCATTCAAATTAGAGGGACAATTTAAATTAAAAAGCTTAGCGCTGCCTCCACCACAGGGGGGCTCTCTCGACCCACCAGCGGACAGGCACCAGTATTGGGAGAGGGGGGCTGGCCGTCAGGGTTCACCGCGGCTCTGGCACAAACATGGCGACACGGAGGTGGCACGGGCAGGAGCGGACTGGCCGTCTCGGCTTCTCACTTTTTGGATTTTAGAAGGGCATGACATGCCTATATCTGTGTCTCCCCCTCCTTTTACTCCTCCACCTCTTTTCTTTTCGCATGACTATATGTACTTGTCACTTTTCCATGTGTTAGTTGTGTCTTCTGAGCAGTTTGTCAGCTTTTGGACACCTTTGAAGGTGTTTTCTATGTGTTTCTATGTGTTTTTGTTTGCCTGCCATTGGTTTTAACGGTGTTCGAAGGTGTTCGACGAACAGTTCGACGAACTGTTCGGCGAACACACGGGTGTTCGACGAACCGAACCGAACTCGAACACTACGGGGGTGGCTCAACACTAATGGTGAACTGGACTAACTGCTGGACCGTGAGTCAGGTGCAGGCGAAGGTGCTATGGTAGATTGATAAAGTTGTGGTGTGCTCGATGAAACAAACACAGCAGGCATGTCCGCTTCCATTAGAGCTGACGGGCTATCACTCAGCCTGACTGGAGCTGGGATACAACCGTAAGTTCTACGTTTGGAGACCTGCACGACAACACTTGACACAGAAAAAGAGGAGGAGGAAGAAGCAGCAGATGCGGTTGATAGGGTGGCTGATGGTTGTTGAGGTCCACATTTTATTGCAGTGAGATTGGCAGTGTATCGCATGTTGATTGTGCATGTAAAGGTTCATGCATGTAGTAGTCAAATTAGTGCACTTTTTCCCTCTACTGAGATTTTCTTGAAAAGTTGACAGATAACATGTTTTGGCTCATCCTTTGCGGTCTCAAAAAAGGCCCAGGCTAGACAACCCTTGCCGCCCCTGTGAGCTGCAGACCGGTGACTACTGCTGGATACAGCCACAGTTGTGGCTAAGGATGCAGTTCTCCTCATGCTTGCATCACTCTGTGCCTGTGCCATAGGGCGAAACATAACCTCCTCATCTTCCTCCTTCAACTCCTCAGATGAGCTGCTCGGCTGCGTGACTCTGGGTTCACACGAAGAAGGATTTTCAACCTCATCATCATCCAATGTGTTATCCCATTCCTCAACCTGAGAGTCACCCTCCTCCTTTTCTTGCCCTGACAGCAAAGTACAGTCCATGTGACCCTCAGGTATTTGAGTCTCATGAGGATCTCCTCCCCCCGGGGGTTAACGTCTGGTGACTAAGATCAGGAAGCTGCAGGGATCCTACTTTTTTTTTCCTGTATAGAGAACAATATTTGCACCAAAAAATTTTAAGCTGATATGTTGCCTGGTTTATATATCACGGTAGTAAGAAAATCAATTTTGAGCTTATCGTGTCTGTGTACCCCTGTATGGAGAACAATATCTGCCCTCAAAAAATTATTTCAATAGAGTATAGCTATTGTAATGGAGACCAAAACCTCTTCCACTACAGCCAACCCAGGAGATTGAGACCTAACCATGAGTGTTCACATTTCTCTAAATTAGGGCCTAACACCATCGAAGTTGCATCAATTACACTAGAGTAGAAGTAGTATAATGGGGACCGACACCTCTATGACTTGTTCATCTTGATGAAAGTTAGACGGTCTACACTTTCAGGGGACAGCTGGCTGTGTTTATCCCATCAGGACACTTCTAGCAGCGCTGAAGACAGGTTATGAGGGAACGATGGCTGTCTGGCATGATAAAACCTCCATGGTGTGAAAGGTGAGCTCAGGCCATTTATCCATTTTTGGAGACCAAAATGTAAAAGGGTCAAAATCCTCCCTGATGGTATTCATATTGAGCTCTAGATACTCCTGCACCATCCTTTCCAGTCATTCACCCCATGTGAGACATGTACTCTATTGCTCTGGTGCACGAGCTGTTGAAAAAATGTGTGAAAAGACACACAGAAATTGCTCCTGCCACTTACACTACTGCTGCTGCGGCTAATATTTTGGCACTGATGAACTGACGTGCCGGAGGTTGAAAGACTACAGTTGAGATGCACACTGTGTGCCTCACTGCTATCTTGGGGAAAACCTCTCTCAGGCTATGTGCCCACGATGCAGAAATGCTCCGGATTTTTTCCTGAGCATTTCTGCATCTCTCTGGTAGAAAAAAAGCATGCGGATTGTACATGCGTTTTTCCTGCCAGGGACATGCGGATGTGAAGCATTCTTCACATGCATTTCTGCATGCGGGTTGAAAAGCACTTTCCAAGCGATTTTAGCATTACTTGGAAAGTGCTTGATAACTTGGTCACACTATATAAATCCATGCAAACGGCATGGATTTATATAGTGTGACCCCAAAGAATGTCAAAAAATAAAAAAATAAATTTATACTTACCTTCTGATGTCCCCCGGAGTCTTGCTTCGCTCCGTCCTGGCTTGCCGGCAGCTCGCGGTACACTGAAAGACCTGCCGACATCAGCGTCGCGTGACCCGTCACATGACTAAATGACATCACTGCAGGTCCTTCAGTCCACCGTGATCTGCCGGCAAGCGAAGACAAGGAGACCAGGGGCCATCAGAAGGTAAATATAATATTTATTTTTTATTTTATTCTTTTTTTTACAGGTTCTATGGTACCCGGGTCAGGAGGAGAGTCTCCTCGCCTCCAGACCCGGGCACCATCCGCACATTGAAACGCTTGGATTCTGCATGTACTGATGCAGTGATGCGGAATCCAAGCGTTCCAATGCAAGTCAATGGCGGCGAAAATGCAGCGCTTCCGCAAAATAATTGGTAGTGCTGCGTTTTTTTCCGCAATGATGACCCGCAGCGGAAATTTCCGCAGCATGTGCACAGCACATGCGGATTATCATTGGGGAACATGACAGGCCTTCTACCATGCATTTTTTAAGTGTTTTTGCAGCGTTTTTGCCGCTGCGGAAACATTTAAAAAATGCATTGTGGGCATAAAGCCTAAGTGTGCAAAGATCACCACAGTGAAAATCAGCAAAATGTTTGCTGAGCCCTGACATGGAAGACTCCCTGCATTAGGATTCGGAGTCGCTCCAGCAACATGCTCTGCTATGCGTCTTTTAAGTATGGGGCTAGTGCAACCCACATAAAATTTTTTGCAAGATGTGCACAGTGCTTGATAAATGACATATGTACTAGAGCAATTACTAAAGTGCTTGATATTATATACACTGCTCAAAAAATAAAGGGAACACTTAAACAACAGAATATAACTCCAAGTAAATCAAACTTCTGTGAAATCAAACTGTCCACTTAGGAAGCAACACTGATTGACAATCAATTTCAGATGCTGTTGTGTAAATGGAATAGACAATAGATGGAAATTATTGGCAATTATCAAGACACACTCAATAAAGGAGTGGCTCTGCAGGTGGGGACCACAGACCACATCTCAGTACCAATGCTTTCTGGCTGATGTTTTGGTCACTTTTGAATGTTGGTTGTGCTTTCACACTCGGGGTAGCATGTGATGGACTCTACAACTCACAGAAGTTGCTACGGTAGTGCAGCTCATCCAGGATGGCACATCAATGTGAGCTGTGGCAAGAAGGTTTGCTGTGTCTGTCAGCGTAGTTTCCAGAGGCTGGAGGCGCTACCAGGAGACAGGCCAGTACACCAGGAGACATGGAGGGGGCTGTAAGAGGGCAACAACCCAGCAGCAGGACCGCTACCTCCGCCTTTGTGCAGAGAGAAACAGGAGGAGCGCTGTTAGAGCCCTGCAAAATGACCTCCAGTAGGCCACAAATGTGCATGTGTCTGCACAAATGGTTAGAAACCGAATCCATGAGGGTGGTATGAGGGCCCCACGTCCACAGATGGGAGTTGTGCTCACAGCCCAACACCGTGCAGGACGCTTGGCATTTGCCACAGAACAACAGGATTGGAAAAGTCGCCACTGGCGCCCTGTGCTCTTCACAGATGAAAGCAGGTTCACACTGAGAACATGTGACAGACGTGACAGAGTCTGGAGACGCCATGGAGAGCAATCTGCTGCCTGCAACATCCTTCAGCATGACCGGTTTGGCAATGGGTCAGTAATGGTGTGGGGAGGCATTTCTTTGGAGAGCCGCACAGCCCTCCATCTTCTCACGAGAGGTAGCCTGACTGCCATTAGGTACCGAGATGAGATCCTCAGATCCCTTGTGAGACCATATGCTGGTGCGTTTGGCCCTGGGTTCCTCCTAATGCAGGACAATGCCAGATCTCATGTGGCTGGAGTGTGTCAGCAGTTCCTGCAATATGAAGGCATTGAAGCTATGGACTGGCCCACCTGTTCCCCAGACCTGAATCCGATTGAGCACATCTGGGACATCATGTTTCACTCCATCCATCAACGTCATGTTGCACCACAGACTGTCCAGGAGTTGGCAGATGCTTTAATCCAGGTCTGGGAGGAGATCCCACAGGAGACCATCCGCAACCTCAACAGGAGCTTGCCCAGGCATTGTAGGGAGGTCATACAGGCACATGGAGGCCACACACAATACTGAGCCTCATTTTGACTTGTTTTAAGGACATTACATCAAAATTGGATCAACCTGTAGTGTGTTTTTCCACTTTAATTTTGGGGGTGACTCGAAATCCAGGCCTCCATTGGTTAATAAATTTGATTTCCATTGATGATTTTTGTGTAATTTTGTTGTCAACACATTCGACTTTGTACAGAACAAAGAATTCAATGAGAATATTTCATTCATTCATATCTAGGATGTGTTATTTGAGTGTTCCCTTTATTTTTTTTGAGCAGTGTATTTTGCCTGTACTGTCAGTAAATGTCTGGGTCTTAAACATAAATTTGCAAATATTACACTTGGTGCCTCCACATTTATAGAATCCATTAATATGAAGCCATGTGTTTGACCTTGGGCTTTTGGTGGACAAAAAACTTGGAGATAATAAATTTCCTATATTGGGGAATTTTTTAGCAGCAAAATGAATTCCATCCTTAAGGATGCTCTGATGTGCTTTGTCCTGATGTAATATACAAGCATATTTCCAAATTAAATCTGTAATAGCCTGATAGTCTGTACTATAAGCTGTGGAGAAAGTAACTTGTTGTTTATTTCTCTTACATACCATGTTATTCTCCTGTAAAGATGTTTGTGTTTTGTGAAAGGCTATATTACGGGCTTTGCAAATATGTGTATTTGAGTAGCCTCTATGTTTAAACCTGCGCTTCAGTATGTCACATTCATGAATATTGCTCTCATCTGTAGACATAGACGTCTGGCTCTAATATGTTCACCTAGTGGTAAGTTTTTAATAGTATGTGCTGGATGACAGCTATTTGCCATCAATGTCGCATTGCCACAGATTGGTTTACTGTACAGACATGTGTGGATGCAGTTATTGCTGCTGTCTCCATTTAAATATACATCCAAAAAGGCGGTCTCATTTTCACAGATGTTAATGGTAAATTGTAAATTAAATGCATAGTCATTTAAAACCTGTAGAAACATGGATAGCATATAAAGTGCCTCATCATCAGGGGTACGCCAGATCATGATGACATCATCAATGTATCTGGCGTACCACCTGATGTAAGGCAAAAAAGAGTTATCAAGAGTGTGAATATGAAATAATTCCCACCAAGCTACATATAAATTAGCTAATGATGGGGAAAAAGAGGCACCCTTGGGGCAATCATAGATTTGCAGAAAAAAATCTCCATTAACCCCTTAAGCCCCGAGGGTGGTTTGCACGTTAATGACCAGGCCAATTTTTACAATTCTGACCACTGTCACTTTATGAGGTAATTACTCTGGAATGCTTCAACGGATCCCCCTGATTCTGAGACTGTTTTTTTGTGACATATTGTACTTCAGGATTGTGGAAAAATTTCTTCGATATCACTTGCGTTTATTTGTGAAAAAAACGGAAATTTGGCGAAAATTTAGAAAATTTAGCAATTTTCAAAATTTGAATATTTAAGCCCTGAAATCAGAGAGATATGTCACACAAAAGAGTTAAGAAATAACATTTCCCACATGTCTACTTTACATCAGCACAATTTTGGAACCAAAATTTTTTTTTGTTAGGGAGCTATAAGGGTTAAAAGTTGACCAGCGATTTCTCATTTTTCCAACAAAATTTACAAAACCATTTTTTTAGGGACCACATCACATTTGAAGTCACTTTGAGAGGTCTTTATGACAGAAAATACCCAAAAGTGACACCATTCTAAAAACTTCACTCCTCAAGGTGCTCAAAACCACATTCAAGAACTTTATTTACCCTTCAGGTGCTTCACAGGAATTTTTTGAATGTGGAAGAAAAAAATGAACATTTAACTTTTTTCACAAAAATGTTACTTTAGACCCATTTTTTTTTATTTTCACAAGGGTAACAAGAAAAAATGGACCCCAAAATTTGTTGTGCAATTTCCCCTGGGCATGCAGATACCCAATATTTGGGGAAAAATCACTGTTTGGGCGCACGGCAGGGCTCGGAAGGGAAGGAGCGCCATTTGACTTTTTGATTGTAAAATTTGCTTGAATAATTAGCGGACACCATGTTGTGTTTGGAGAGTCCCTGTGTGCCCAAACTTTGGAGCTCCCCCACAAGTGACCCCATTTTGGAAACTAGACCCCCCAAGGCACCTTTCTAGATGCATAGTGAGCACTTGGAACCCCCAGGTGCTTCACAAATTGATTCGTAAAAATGAAAAAGTGAAAAAAAAAACACTTTTTCATTTTTACGAATCAATTTGTGAAGCACATGGGGGTTCCAAGTGCTCACTATGCATCTAGATAGGTGCCTTGGGGGGTCTAGTTTCCAAAATGGGGTCACTTGTGGGGGAGCTCCAATGTTTGGGTACACAGAGACTCTCCAAATGCAACATGGTATCCGCTAACAAATTGAATGGAAAATCGGCTCAAATTGTTAGCGGACACCACGTTGCGTGTGGAGAGCCCCTCTGTGCCCAAACTTTGGAGCTCCCCCACAAGTGACCCCATTTTGGAAACTAGACCACTGAAGGCACCTTTCTAGATGCATAGTGAGCACTTGGAACCCCCAGGTGCTTCACAAATTGATTCGTAAAAATGAAAAAGTGAAAAAAAAAACACTTTTTCATTTTTATGAATCAATTTGTGAAGCACCTGGGGTTCCAAGTGCTCACTATGCATCTAGATAGGTGCCTTGGGGGGTCTCTGCAAATCTGTTCTCTGCAAAGATATGTCTCTTGACTGTCAAAGATCTTACAAATCTGTTGACATTCTTGATAGTTTCAAATAGATTTGCTCTAGTTGTAGGAATAAATTTACTTCCTTTGCTTAATAACCATAATTGAGACAGAGAAATAATTTTCGCTGAGAGGTTAACTAAAGCAACCTCCTCATTGTTGATTTTAATTTTAATTTTCTGGTTGGATACCTCCAATTTTTTTGTGGATTTGTGTTTCCTTCCTGCTCTATGAAGCCCCCGTTTTTTGACAGATTTCTTCTGGAAATATCATGATTTTCAGCAGGAGACTGATAAGGTGATGATAGGGAGTAATCTGTAAATTCTCCTGTTGTATCCAAATCAGCCTGTGGAAATCCAACCTGTTTTTTCTTATTTGGAGTTTTCATTTTTGATGCTAGAGTCTTTTTAAGGATTGACTTCAGTTTGTGCAATTTCCAGGTGTTAACCTGGTTAGACTCATAATCTGCTCAATCAAGAGCAAATTTTTTCCTCTTCACATCAGTTATAGTTTCCTCCACAGAAACAAACAACAAAAGAAAGGGTTTTTTTAGTGTGGATAATGCTTGTATAACATAGAATATTTGCTCCAAACTCAGATCTAGCCTGCTGTATCACATTAATCACAGAAAAAAATAGATTTTTTTTACTCTGCAAAAGCTCTACAGATAGCTGAATTTCACCACCACAAAAGTACTAGGTGGCTTATAGCAGACTGTATCACGTTTGTCACAGAAAAATATATTTTTTGACTCTGGCTAGCAACAGAAAAAATATATTTTTTTACTGTGCACACAGCTGAATTTCACCCCCAAAAATGACAAGGTGGGCTAGTAGGGATTGCTTGCTGTAACACATTAGCAAGTGAAAAAATAAATTTAAGGGATACTCATGCATGGAGCACAATAGAAGCTGTGCACAACAGAGTTCTATGACATGGGCCCTGCTGTTTTTGTCTGGACCTCAGTAATAGCACAAGAAAAAAAATCTGCTGGAAGGTCGATTTCACAGACACACAGAACACTAGTTATCTAAACTATCTGACTTACAAGCAACCACCTATCTATCTAGCTAAAATCTCTCAGTATAAAGGAGCAGGGTCCAGCAGCAGCATCTGTGACCAGTTATATGCATAAAATGGCGCTCACAGAACATGTCCGCTCTTTAGGACATGTGATTTCAGCAGCCAGTGGCACAAGCCCTTGTGTCTGAACAGTGTGGATGCTTCCTGCACTCTGATTGGCTAGCCGCGATTTGCACACATAAAGTTAGGAAAAAAAATTAGAAGCATGGTGCTGCTCTCAGCTTCTGTCTGCTTCCCCCCCCCAACCCCATCATCAAACACATCCCCTCGCTCATCATGCGGAAGCATTATGCTGGACAAAGTGTTAAAAACACTTTAGTTGCACCGCAATAATTTTCCCACACTTTTTCACCGAATGGTACAGATTTTTGCCTATTTTAAGAAAAAATGCTTACTTTTCCGATCACGAATCCAAATGTACCATATTCGTGTCGAATTTAACATTTGAGATCGGATTTCGAAAATGTTCGCTCATCACTAATCGTTATAACCCATTATGTCGTTATTTATTATGTCACCATTCGATCACCCAAGCATCTGGTGGGTGAAAAAAATACCTCCAGTAGTCAATAACATAAAAGAAAAGGTGTATAAATAAAGCCATCATATGCATATACATAAGAGTGACCAGATGACAACACAAGTGTAAAGTACATACCTCCAAAATGTAATTAGTTGTGTAAAAAATAATATTTACAGTTTTGCTCAAAGGTTTACATACCCCAGCAGAATTTTTGCTTTCTTAGCCTTGTTTCAGAGAATATGAATGATAACAAAAAAACTTTTTCTCTACTCATGGTTATTGGTTGGGTGAAGCCATTGATTGTCAAACTACTGTGTTTGCTCTTTTTAAATCTTAATGACAACCAAAAACATCCAAATGACCCTGATCAAAAGTTCACATACCCCAGTTCTTAATACCGTGTATTGCCTTTAACATCAATGACAGCTTGAAGTCTTTTGTGGTAGTTGTGGATGAGGGTCTTTATTTTCTCAGATGGTAAAGCTGCCAATTCTTCTTGCCAAAAGCCTCCAGTTCCCGTAAATTCCTGGGCTGTCTAGCATGAACTATGCGCTTGAGAGCTCCCCAGAATGGCTCAATGATATTGAGATCAGGAGACTGAGATGGCCACTCCAGAACCTTCACTTTGTTCTGCTGTAGCCAATGGCAGGTAGACTTATCTTTTGTTTTGGATCATTGTCATGTGGGAACGTCCAAATATGTCTCATGCGCAGCTTCCGGGCTGATGAGTGCAAATTTGCCTCCAGTATTTGCTGATTACATGCTGCATTCATCTTATCCTTAAACTTTCCTTCAACATCCGTGCTTTACAGTAGGAATGGTGTTCCTTTCATCATAGGCATTGTTGACCTCTCTCCAAATGTAACATTTATGATTGTGGCCAAAAAGTTCAATTTTGGTCTCATTACTCCAAATTACCTTGTTCCAGAAGTTTTGAGGCTTGTCTCTGTGCTGTTTGGCGTATTGTAGGTGACATAATTTGTGGCATTTGTGCAATAATGGATTTCTTCTGGTGACTCGACCATGCAGCCCATTTTTCTTCAAGTACCTCCTTATTGTGCATCATGAAACAGCCACACCGCTAGTTTTCAGAGTCCTGAATTTTAGCTGATGTTATTTGTAGGTTTTTCTTTGCATCCCGAACAATTTTCCTGGCAGTTGTGGCCGAAATTTTTGTTGGTCTACCTGACCGTGGTTTGGTTTGTACAGAGCTCCTGATTTTCCATTTGTTAATCACAGTTTGAACGCTGATGACTGGCATTATCGATTCCTTGGATATCTTTTTGTATCCCTTTCCTTTGTTATACAGTTCAACTACCTTTCCCCATAGATCAGTTGAGAATTATTTTGCTTTCCCCATAACTCACAATCCAGAAATGTCAGTGGCTGGATGAAAGATGCAAGAGTCTGCCTGGATCCCAGAAACTCACTCTGCTTTTATGCACACACACTGATTACAAGCAAACACGTCACAGGTGAGGATGTTACCTTTATTAGCCATTCAAACCCATTTGTGTCAAATTCTGAGCATGTTATCAGGCTAAAATCACAAGGGTATGTGAACTTTTGATCAGGGTCATTTGGATGTTTTTGGTTGTCATTAAGATCTAGGGAAAATATATATTCTTGTACCGTGTTAGCCAGTAGATAGAAAAATATTTAGATTATAGAGTCCTCAGTGGTTGATACCTTTTAATGGCTAACTGAAAAGATGGTAACAAATTGCAAGCTTTCGAGACTACTCAGGTCTCTTCATCAGGCTAGAATAACACAGAATCTGAAGAGTCACATATTTATACACAATAAGACACAAAAATAATGCAATAGATAAGATAGGTGATGGAAAGCAGAGTTATTATGGAAGAGATAAACAGTACTGGTTATAAATATTTTAGCAGTTAACAGATAAGGAGTGTGAAGGTTTTATTGTCCTGTGACTAGGTCCAGTGTTATGATGGCCTCACAAGTCTGAGGGGCACATTCCTTAGTTGATGTACAATGACATAAATCCATGCGACACATTCATTCCTGCTCTGAAAGTGTGAAAGGTCATCATCAGTTTATATTCTGAAATTCTTCTTCCTCTTTGAGATTTGAAGTTACCTTTTAATACCAGTAATTTCATGTCTTTTATGCTGTGATCAGGGGAACAAAAATGCTTGGCTACAGGTAGATCTATTTTTTTTTCTTTTATTGTGTGGCGATGATGATTCATCCTTGTATTAAGTTTTTGCCCTGTCTCCCCAACATACAGACCCCCAGCTGGACATTTGGTACATATAATTAAGTACACTACGTTAGATGTGATATAGCTGAAAGTACCTGGGATCTTATAGTCCTGATGTGAATTGGGGATCTTTATCTTGTCTGTGGTTGTTATAAATGGACAGGTTTTACATTTTTTCTGGTTGCAAGGAAAAGTACCTGTAGCTGGAGGAGATGACAGGGAGCTTCTGACAATGATGTTTCTTAGATTTGGGGGCTGCCTGAAAAACTGAAGTGGGGGGTCTGGAAATATGGATTGTAATCGGGCATCTTTTTGTAATAAAGGTTGTAGTTTCCGTGCAGCTCTCCTTAGCGCCTCCAGATTTGGATTGTAGGTGACTACTAGAGGCACCCGGTTGCTTTCTTGTTTGGTTTTGTAATGTAGGAGATGATTCCTTGATATTCTGGTGGCTTTTGTAATCTGGTTCTCAATTGTTCTTATATTGATAAATAGATATATGGATAGAAAGATAGATAAATAAATAGATTAATAGATAGATAGATAGATAGATAGATAGATAGATAGATTAATAGATATATGGATAGATAGATAGGTAATAGATATATGAATAGAGAAATAGATTAATAGATATATGGATAGATGGACAGATAATAGATATAAGGATAGATAGATCTATAATATACTTACCTTGCAATGTCACATCCTGTTCCGTCCAGATGTGTCCGGATCCCAGAATTCCAAACGGCGGAAGTTCGTCGACCGCCATATTGGGATACCCAAGTGATGAGTATCTCAATATGGAAACCGCTGGTGGTACCAGCCTCTTGTGCGGTACCACCAGCGGAACACCGTCACAAACACACCGCACACGCCGCCACTGGGATCAGCCGAATGATTCACTGACTGCCGCCATCTTTGTACAGTAGGAGCGCATGCACAGTTTTAATGTGCCCGCCGCTATTTGCCTGCACAAATATGGCGGCGGTCTGATTTACTGCATCTGTGTGAATTCCGCGCAGGCGCAATGAATCATTCGTCTGATCCCGGTGGCAGATGCGTGACGGAGAACACATGAGGGAAGAAGACAGCACAGGGGTGGAGAGAGAGCAGACAAGGGGGAGATCACATGGGGTACACAGGTCAAAGAAGAGATCACATGAGAGGAGAAGACAGCAGATGGGGGAGAGAGAAAGTGCACAGGGGGAGAGAGACAGATCACAGGAGGGAGACAGCTCAAATGGCACAGCACCAGAAGTAGAGAGACAGCAGACAAAGAGGATAACACATGGGGAGGACAGGTAAAAGAAGAGAGCACAGATGGTAGAAGTCAGCACATAGGGGAAAGAGAGAGTGGATAGATGGGTGAGCACATGGGGGGGAGAGATTCTCAACACTGCAAAGCCTGCCCCCATCGTGACACTACTGCCCGATGGGTGGTATGTATTCCAGAGATGGCGGCTGGTCTCTGTTATGTAACCCGGTGTAGTTTCTCTAGTGCATGCATGCAATAAAAGGATTAATAGGTGCAGCTGGGAGCCGGGGTACAGGTTGCTAGGAGAGATGGCGGGGTACAGCAACCCGCATACCTCACCTCTGGGTGTGGTTAAACAGCCTATATAATGGAGGCTGTTGTTTGGCACATGGTCTTTGTATCTGGAGGGAGAAGGCCTCCTGTTGTGGTTGTCTCCAGACTAGGCCGTGTACTGGATGCTACGCCAGCCTGTGTGAACACAGCGCTGGCTAACCAGAGACTTTTGCTAAAGGGACTGTTTACTTTGCTTTTTGCCTGCATTGAAGGCTGTTTGATTGCATTTTATTTTCTGGCCAGTTTATGAAGCCAATAAACTGTACTGGACATTTAAAGGAACCTGCCTCATGTTTGCCTCACATCGCACCTGAGTGAGTACAATCCCTACAATTGGTGTTAGACGTGTGGCAGCATTCCCAGCAGACACGTGTGACTACTATAAGAAGACCCACATGTCCTAGGTGAAGTCTGCCATAAGCCAGCAAGTGACACCGGACAAGATGGAGGACCTGCTCAAGCATCTGTTGCAGGTGCAGCAAACGCAGCATCAGTAGCTGATGGTGCAACAACAGATGGCGTAACAGGAGACCACCAAATTGCTTATGCAGCAGATCCAGCTCCAGCAGCAGGCGCAACAGGACGATTGCCGACAACAACAGCAGCAGATCGATTTGCCAACAGAGGCAATCCATGGCTCGGCAATAGCTCAATTGACAAGGTCAGTGAGCGATCTTTCCATCCAGAAGGCTGTATAGGGAGCTCTGCAGAAAATGACCCCGGGCGATGATATAGAGGCCTTTCTGACGGTGTTTGAAAGGGTCGCCGAGAGAGACTTCCAATATAGCAGTGGGCAGAGGTGCTGGTGCCATACCTGACGGGGGAACCCCAAAAAATATACTATGACCTAGCTTTGTAGGACGCTAAGGAGTATGGCAAGCTGAAGACTGAGATTCTGGTGCACTTGGGAGTGGCAATGACTGTCAAGGCACAGCTGGTCCATCGCTGGGCGAATCACCGGGACAAACATCCTTGCTCCCAAATGTTTGACCTTTTGCACTTGGTCCAAGAATGACTGCAGCTGGAGTCCTCTACACCTGAGCAGATGGTAGAGCGAGTGGTAATGGACCAATTTGTGAATTCCCTGCCGAGGCCAATACAGACTTGGATTGCCCAGGGTGATCTCCGGAATGCAGATGAACTGATTGGGCTGGTTGAGAGATACCAGGGGATTGAGGGTTCCATGGGAATGCAGCCCACTCCATAATTGGGGTCCTAACAGGGGGCAGAGGCCCAAAAGGGGGTGCGGCGTCCACGGTCCAAAGGGGCCGGGGAGTTGGTGCCCAAGGTCCCTACGGCTGATATTATTTGCTGGAGATGCCACAGCTCCTTTCATATTGCTGTCCCCTGACCCCTGAGCAGATGGACTGCAGCATAGGATGTAGGCTCATATTATGCATATCCGGCCTGCAGTGTGAGCTGTCCACCCAGCGAGGGGCCACAAGCGTGTCCAGTGAAAGTGGACGGGCAGCAGGTAACGGCGCTGTTAGACTTTGGGAGTCTGGTGACCCTTGTGAGGGCCACACTTCCTCTCTGACTGAT
Organism: Phyllobates terribilis; assembly: GCF_046119375.1. Taxonomy (NCBI): domain Eukaryota; kingdom Metazoa; phylum Chordata; class Amphibia; order Anura; family Dendrobatidae; genus Phyllobates; species Phyllobates terribilis. The sequence goes on from NW_027362769.1 coordinate 294,352,078, forward strand.
CCTGGGGAAAAAAGTCAGCTCACGGTGCATTCATGGCGATGCTAATGACTATGGCCAGAGTGGACATTGAAACGGCCCACGGTACTGAGTCCCACAAGGTCGGCGTCATTCAGTACTTGTTGCACTCCATCGTTATAGGCCGTGACTTTTGTTTGTTTTGGGATCTGTGGGGGAAAGTTTCCGGGTTCCCTGGCTTAGATAAGAAACCAGTTAACCGTGATGAGGTATCAACCCACACCCAGAGTCAGACGGGTTTCCCTTTTGTGTGCTTGTGGGGGATGAGGAGGTGGTGCCCCCTGAGTCTGACATTTTGGGGTTAGGGGTGACCAGCAAGAATTTGGGGTCTGCCCAACATAGGGACCTAACTCTGAAGGCAGCTTTCAATAATGTCACTGTCATAAATAGGAGCCATGGGCTGACACAAGGTTTCCCTATGTTATGATGAGTGGGGAACTGTTGTACCAGGTCACGAAAGTGAGGGAAGAGCTGGTGGAACAGTTAATAGTTTCGGGTCCATATAAACGGAAGGTGTTGGACATGGCCCATTCACATATCTTGGGGGGACATCTAGGGGTGGAAAAAATGCAGGAGCGGATTATGCAGAGGTTCTATTGGCCCGGGTGTCAACGGGAAATATAAAAGTATTGCAGGTCCTGCCCTACATGCCAGTTAACCGCCCCCAACTCTCACTTTTGAAGTCCCCTCGTGCCATTGCCCATTATTCAAGTGACATTTGAGAGAATTGCCATGGACTTGGTCGGACCCCTGGTAAAATCTGCTTGTTAGCATCAATATATCTTGGTCATCCTAGACTATGCCACACGCTATCCAGAAGCAATTCCCCTGAGAAACTCCTCTGCAAAGAGTATAGCCCGCGAATTGGTCCACGTCTTTTTCCGGTCAGGTTTTCCAAAGGAGATCCTGACTGACCAGGGAACACCTTTTATGAGTAAGGTGATGAGGGAGTTATGCAAGGTCTTGCAAATCTCCAAACTGAGGACTTCAGTGTACCATCCTCAGACAGATGGCCCTGTGGAAAGGTTCACTAAAATGCTAAAGAGTATGCTGAGGAAGGCCATAGAAAAGGATGGTAGAAACTGGGACTGTTTTCTCCTGCATTTGTTGTTCTCCATCCAAAAGGTTGCCCAGGCCTCTACGGGGTTCTCGCCATTTGAACTTCTGTAGGGCCGGCATCCGCGAGGGCTCCAGGATATTGCCAAGGATACCTGGGAAGCTGAAGTCACGCCCCACAGGAGTGTCATTGAGTACATGGCCCTGATGCAGCAGAAGATTGCGAAGGTGATGCCCATCGTAAAAGGACATCTCCTCCATGCACAAGAAGTTCAGGCCAGGGTCTACAACTGGTCAGCCAGAGTGAGGCAGTTCAATCTGGGAGACTGAGTCCTTGTGCTAATCCCTACTGTGGAGAGCAAGTTCTTGGCCAAATGGCAAGGCCCATATGAGGTGGTGGAGAAGCTTGGTGAGGTGCCCTGTAAGATTCATCAACCAGGAAGACGAAAACCATACCAGATATACCATGTCAACCTCATCAAGCTGTGGCAAGACAGGGAGGCTGTGGAAGCTCCATGCCTTTTGGGCAAGCCAGAAGGTGATGTTGGAGGAGTCGCAATAGCAGAAACGTTAACGAAGGCCCAGAAACAGCAGTCTCGGGAGTTACTGCAGAAGAACCAGGATCTGATCTCCGAATTTCCAGGCTGCATATGCATCATAGAACACAAGGTTCTGATGGAGCCACGTGTGCAAGTGAACTTGAAGCCCTATCGGATACCTGAGACCCAACGATAGTTGATCTCTAAAGAAGTGGCTCATATGCTGAAGCTCGGGGTCATTGAGGAATCCAAGAGTGGGTGATCGAGCCCGATTGTCCTAGTCCTAAAGCCCGATGGGGAATGGAGGTTTTGCAATGACTATCGGAAATTGAATGAGGTCTCCAAGTTCAATGCCTATCTGATGCCACACGTCGATGAGCTGATAAAGCAACTTGGGCCAGCAAGGTACATAATCACCTTGGATTTGACGAAGTGATATTGGCAGATCCCCATGGTACAGGGAGCCAAAGAGAGGACTGCATTTTTTAAACCGGATGGATGTTTCCAGTATGTCCGGATGCCGTTTGGACTTCAGGGGGCCCCTGCAACCTTCCAGAGAGCTATGGATCAAATCCTTGCACCCCATAAGCAATACGCTGCAGCGTACCTGGACGATATTGTTATCTTCAGCTTGGACTGGGAGAGTCATCTGGAAAAGCTCCAGGCAGTGTTTGATGCTGGAAGGCGGGGTTTTCAATAAACTCGAAGAAATGTGCCAAGGGAAAAGAAGAAGCCAAATACCTGGGTTATGTAGTTGGGAGAGGCAAGAACAAACCCCAAATCAGTAAAGTGGAGGCAATCTAAACCTGGCCGAGACCACTGTCAAAGAAAGAGGTTAGAGTCTTCCTGTGGATTGTGGGATACTACAGGAGGTTCAACCCAAACTTCGCCATGATGACCGCACCCCTGACTGACCTCCTTAAGGGGACAAAATCAGCTATGGCCAAGTGGACTGCAAAGGCAGAGTCGGCCTTTCAAGAGGTGAAGGTGGCGCTGTGTAAGCAACCGGTCCTTGTGGCCCCCAACTTTAAGAAAGAGTTTATACTGCAGACGCACTCCTTGGATGTCAGCTTGGGAGCAGTCCTTTCCCAGGAGATACATGGGGCGGAGCACCCTGTTCTCTACTTGAGTAGGAAGCTGTTTTCATGTGAGAGGAATTATGCAGTCATAGAGAAGGAGTGCGTGGCCATAAAGTGGGCAGTGGACACATTACGGTACTATCTGGTAGGACGTAAGTTTAGATTGGTATCCGAACATGCCCCACTCAGATGGCTGAGGGAACCAAAGGGTAAAAATGCTAGTTTTTAGCCCTACAGGATTATAACGTCCATGTAGAATATAGAGCAGGGAGGCTACATGGTAATGCTGATGCCCTATCGAGAATCCCCTGTCTGGTAGTAGAAAGTGCCAAGCCCCATGGCTTTATGCAGAGGGGGAGGTATGTAAGGTGGCTAATGGTCGTGTAGTCGATGGGAGGTAAGTATCCCAGAGATGACTGGTCTCTGTGATGTAACCCGGTGTAGTTTCTCTAGTGCACACATGCACTAAGAGGATTAATTGGTGCAGCTGGGAGCCGGGGTACAGGTTGCTACGAGAGAAGGGTGGGTACAGCAACCCACAAACCTCAACTCTAGGTGTGGTTAAACAGCCTATATAATGGAGGCTGTTGTTTGGCACATGGTCTTTGTGTTTGAAGGGAGAAGGCCTCCTGTTTTAGTTGTCTCCAGACTAGGCCGTGTACTAGATGCTACGCCAGCCTGTGTGAACACAGCGCTGGCTAACCTGAGACTTTTGCTAAAAGGACTGTTTACTTAGCTTTTCGCCTGCACTGAAAACTGTTTGATTGCATTTTATTTTCTGGCCAGTTTCTGAAGCCAATAAACTGTACTGGACATTTAAAGGAACCTGCCTCCTGTTTGCCTCACATCGCACCTGAGTGAGTACAATCCCTACAATAGATAGATAGATCGATAGATAGATAGATAGATAGATAGATAGATAGATAGATAGATAGATAGATAGATAGATAGATAAATAGAAAATACACTGCTCAAAAAATAAAGGGAACACTCAAATAACACATCCTAAATCTGAATGAATGAATGAAATATTGTCATTGAATACTTTGTTCTGTACAAAGTTGAATGTGCTGACAACAAAATCACACAAAAATCATCACTGGAAATCAAATTTGTTAACCAATGGAGACCTGGATTTGGAGTCACCCCCAAAATTAAAGTGGAAAACACACTACAGGCTGATCCAACTTGGATGTAATGTCCTTAAAACAAGTCAAAATGAAGCTCAGTATTGTGTGTGGCCTCCACGTGCCTGTATGACCTCCCTACAACGCCTGGGCATGCTCCTGATAAGGTTGCGGATGGTCTCCTGTGGTATCTTCTCCCAGACCTGGACTAAAGCATCCACCAACTCTTGGACAGTCTGTGGTGCAATGTGACGTTGGTGGATGGAGCGAGACATGATGTCCCAGATGTGCTCAATTGGTTTCAGGTCTGGGGAATGGGCGGGCCAGTCCATAGCTTCACTTAGCCTTGCTCCTGTCAGCTTATAATGGCAGCTGAAATCAAGCCCAGGTTAGTAATGGAGAGGCGTCTATAAGACACTCCCAATACTAACCCCATAGTGTAAGTAAAATGTAAAATAAAAACTCCCACATCATGTATAAAATATTTTATTTGAAATAAAGACAGTATTCCTTTAATAACCTAAATTAAACCATACTTACCGTCACGCCTATTCCAGCTGAAGCCAATGTCCCCTATAATAAAAATAAAATAAACCAACCTCATCTGACGCAGTCCAAATATCGAGTGTCCCACGAAAATCCCATGAACAGAGCAGCCACATACAATGTGGCCGCTCTGTTCATGGAATCTTCTTGGGACACTCGTTATTTGGACTGCGTCAGAAAGGTAAGGATTAGAGATGAGCGTTGTTCTACTCGAACTGTTCGCCAATCTCAAATTCGAGCTGTTTTGGGCGGTGTTCGAGCCGGTCGGCGAACACGAACAATTTGAGAAAAATTCGGCTGTTCGAGGTTATGTTCGATAACTGTTCGTGCACCAAAATCATAACTGGATTTTTTCTCAGTAATGATGAAAATTAATGTTAATACGCAGTTTGAGTGTACAGCGGGGCGGGGGGAGGGGCAGGGGATGGATCTCTGCAGGAACAATGAAGATCTCCATTTTTTTTTCTCTTTCCCGCATTTGCAGTGGGGAGGTGCAATCTGTCAGCCTATCAGCAGCGCCCACACGGAGCGAAGTGCTTTTTTTCACACAAGCAAGGGCATGTGTGATTGGCAGTGTATGTCACATGTCCTTGCCCTATAAGACCAAGCCATTTTCCCCGTCGCCACCATTTTCTCACTGCTGCAGCTGCGTGTTAGACGGCACCGCTGTTGCTGTGTGCGCTATACCTTGTTAATTTCAAGCCAATTTTCGCACAAATATACAGATAGCTTGGGAGTAGGGAATAGTTGTGATTGCAGTCCTTTTAAGGACTAGGTTACAGCATTTCCTACGACTTTTATCACGCAGGTCTGTGCTCTTAAATAGATAGATTGTGGGAGTAAAGACTAATTGTAATTGGAGTCCTTTTCAGGACTAGGTTACATCAGTTCCTATCAGTTTTTGCCAGGCAGGTCTGTGCCAGTGCTGTGCAAGTTTTTTTCACAGCATTTGGCTGAATCTAGCAAAGCTAATCCTTTTTGGCCTATTGCAGAGTGTGTTAGTCAGTGGAGTAGCCTATCTGTGTTGCAAGATATACCACCTGTGTATAGAATACCAATTTTTTTACTGCACCTAGTGAAGTAAAATCTTTTGGGCATAGCATCATTCTATTAGTCCATCTATACTGACCTCCATCAGGTTGCAAACTGAATATAATTTTTTTCTGCATCTAGCTCTGAAAAAATATTTGGGCTTCTAGCAGTGTGTGGGACTTGGTCTATTAGTCCATCTATACTGACCTCCATCAGGTTGCAAATTAAAAATAATTTTTTTCTTCATTTAGCTCTGAAAAAAATATTTGGGCTTCTAGCAGTGTGTGGGACTTGTTCTATTAGTCCTTCTATACTGACCTCCAGCAGGTTGCAAATTGAATATAATTTTTTTCTGCATCTAGCTCTGAAAAAATATTTGGGCTTCTAGCGGTGTGTGGGAATTGGTCTATTAGTCCATCTATACTGACCTCCATCAGGTTGCAAATTAAAAATAATTTTTTTCTTCATTTATCTCTGAAAAAATATTTGGGCTTCTAGCAGCGTGTGGGACTTGTTCTATTAGTCCATCTATACTGACCTCCATCAGGTTGCAAATTAAAAATAATTTTTTTCTGCATCTAGCTCTGAAAAAATATTTGGGCTTCTAGCAGTGTGTGGGACTTGGTCTATTAGTCCATCTATACTGACCTCCATCAGGTTGCAAATTAAAAATAATTTTTTTCTGCATCTAGCTCTGAAAAAATATTTGGGCTTCTAGCAGTGTGTGGGACTTGGTCTATTAGTCCATCTATACTGACCTCCATCAGGTTGCAAATTGAATAAAAAAATTTTCTGCATCTAGCTCTGAAAAAATATTTGGGCTTCTAGCGGTGTGTGGGACTTGGTCTATTAGTCCATCTATACTGACCTCCATCAGGTTGCAAATTAAAAATAATTTTTTTCTGCATCTAACCCAGCCAATAGTTTTGGCCTAATACCACAGTTTGGCCACTCAGCTCTGCTCGGTTACCATCCATTGTTTTTTTGTGCAAACAACTCCAGAGTTGTGAATTAGTTAACCACCAAAATGAGTGGAAAAAGGCCTGCTGCTGGTGGAAAGGGGAATAGGCGTGTTGGGAAGGGGAAAAAAGGTTGTGTCCGTGGGGTAGGTGCAGAAGAAAGACCATCTTCCAGCCAAACTAAAATGTCTACTTCTTTTAGCGGACAATGTGATAAGATCCCTTTCTTACGGCCACGCCAATCGCTACAAATTCCAGATGAGGCACAAAAACAGCAGGTGCTTCAACGGATATCAAGTGCTCCTTTAAGTGGGCTCTCCTCCACATCAACTTCAAAATCACAAATACTCCAGTCCTCAAAGGTGTCACCCAAATCGCACTTGCTTCCTCACAGCTCCCAAATCTCCAGCTGCCCGTCTGAGTATGAGGTAGAACAGATGGTTGAGTCTGCAGAGCTGTTTACTCATACTATAGCCTGGGAATCAGAGGTCGACTCCAGCGCTTCTGTGAATCCAGACGAGGAAATGATCTGCACTGATGCCCAGAATCTTTATGAGTCGGATCCAGGACCAGACGCAGAAGGTTCTGACCATAATGTAGACCCTCATTCCCAAACTGTAACTCCTGTTGGTGGAGACAATGAGGAAGACGATGATAAGACTCAAATACCTGATTGGAGCGACAACTTTAGTTTTTTGTCAGGGCAGGAACAGGTTGGCTCTGAGGACGACGGGTGTGATAACGCACAGGGTGATGATGATGAGGTCGGAGATCCCACTTACTGTCAACCCACAGTCAGCCAAGAGATGAGGTCAGCAGAGGAGGTGGAGGAAGATGCTAGTGACGACGAGGTCAGGTTGCGCCTTCCTGGACAGAGACGTAGTACTGGAAGCACGTCAACAACTGCATCCTCAAACACAACTCTGCCTCTCACCACAAGTCGTGGTGGCTCTTCAGGTCGCATGGGTGCTAAGCCTTGCATAGCCTGGGCATTTTTACAGATCGATAAAGATGACCCAACTCGTGTTATCTGTAACATTTGTCAGCAAAAGCTAAGTAGAGGCCAAAAAATACATAGTTTGAGTACTTCATGCATGAACCGGCACATGGACATGAAGCATAAGGTGCAGTGGGAAGCTCAGTGTGCTACAATGCGGTCTAGCCGGCCGGGCCAACCACCGTCTGCCATATCTTGTGCATCCGCGGCCTCTTCATCCTCTGTGACTGGGGGGACAGCAGTCACACCTGTTTTGGGGCGCAGACCTGCCACCTCTTTACCCGCAACAGCCAGCGTGATTGGCAGGTCATCATTTTCTTTGGAGGTGGTAACACCAGCTGGTGTTGAGCGCTGTCCGACATCGATAGCACCACCTTTGGATCAAGGCAACCTAACATGTCCGCCTGCATCTTCCTCACAGACCGGCAGTTTGCCGGGGACACCCTTATCAACCCCGTCTAAGCACAATAGCCAGCCCTCGGTCCCTCAGATGTGGACAAGTAAAAGACCATTTCCTCCTAGCCATGAGAAAGCTAAGAGGTTGAATTTCACCATCTGCAAGCTCTTGGCTACAGAAATGCTGCCTTTCCGCTTGGTGGACACAGAGGATTTTCGAGACCTTATGTCCGTCGCAGTGCCCCAGTACCAGATGCCCAGTCGGCACTACTTCTCAAAGAAAGGTGTGCCTGCGCTCCACCAGCATGTCGCACACAACATCACCGCTTCTTTGAGAAACTCTGTGTGTGACAGGGTGCATTTCACCACAGACACTTGGACGAGTAGGCATGGACAGGGGCGTTACATGTCGCTGACTGGGCACTGGGTAACTATGGTGACAGCAGGACAAGGGGCTGCTGTCCAAGTCTTGCCGTCCCCACGAGTTGTGCGTCAATCCTCTTTATGTCATTTTTCCTCCACTGCTTCTGCCTCCTCAACTTCCTCTCGGTCTTCCACCTGCACCCAAAGCCTGTCTGGTCATGCCACAAGCTTTCTAACTGCACAGAAGGGATCCTGCACACCTCCTTACTATGCTGGCAGTAGGGCTCAACGTCATCAGGCGGTTTTTACATTGAAATGTCTGGGAAATGTGAGTCACACAGCTGAGGAGTTGTGGTCAGCTCTGGAGAACCAATTTCATGAATGGTTGTCTCCACTGGACCTGAAACCAGGGAAGGCCGTGTGCGACAATGCTGCAAACCTGGGTGCGGCCCTTCGCCGGGGCAATGTCACACACGTGCCTTGTATGGCTCACGTGTTGAACCTGGTTGTCCAGCAATTTTTAGCCCACTATCCCAGACTAGATGGCCTTCTGCAGAGGGCACGGTCGCTGTGTGCTCACTTCCGCCGTTCGCATCCCGCAGCTCAGCGACTTACATCTCTACAGAAGTCGTTGGGCCTGCCACTTCACCGGCTAAAATGCGATGTGCCTACCCGGTGGAATTCAACTCTGCACATGTTGCAGTGACTGTGGCAGCACCGACAAGCCCTGGTGCAATACGTTCTGACGTATAGCCTGGGCCAACGAGATTCAGAGGTGGGGCAAATCACGCTGGAGGAGTGGTCTCAGATCAGGGACCTATGCACCCTTCTGCACAGTTTTGAAATGGCGACGAAGATGTTTAGTGCTGACGATGCCATTATCAGCATGTCTATTCCGGTGTTTTACATGCTGGAGCACATGTTAAACAGAATTCGGAGTCAGGTGGTGGCACAAGAGGAGGTGGAGGAAGTAGAGGAGGAGGAGTTGTATGCGGAAGGGCTAACATCTGCAAGGTCCAGACGGTCGGCAGCACCAGGGCGGCAGGCATGTGAGGGTGGGGGAGATGATTTTACCAGGGCGCATGGTAGCAGCCAAACTAGTGAGGAAGGTGCAGGAGCCCAGGAAGAAGTGGAGGACGAACTGATGGAAGACTCATCAGATGAGGGAGACCTTGATCACATTTCTGTTGTGCGAGGTTGGGGGGAGAGGACAGAGGAAGGAAGCATGATTGTTACCTCGCCACCAACACAACAGGGACTTGGTGCTCCTGGATGCGCAACACACATGAGTGCCTTCTTGCTGCACTACCTGCAACATGACCCTCGAATTGTGAGAATTAGAAATAATCCTGACTACTGGGTTGCCACACTGTTAGATCCCCGGTACAAAAGTAAATTTGCAGAAATTATTCCTGCCATAGAAAGGGATGCACACATGCAGGAGTATCAGCAGAGACTGTTGCAGAATCTTACATGTGCTTTTCCACAAAATACCAGTGGTGCACGTAGTGAATCTCACAGTTCCAACTTGCCAACCGTGGTCTGTATGGAATTGTTCAATAAAGGGCCCAAAATTAAGATAACATAGATGGGAGAGGTCTCTATGAATAGGAATTCCTAAGTATTTGATACCCTGTGAGGGCCAGGCAAAGGGAAAGTTGGACTGGATGGAATCCTATATGGATTTAGGGAGGGAGACATCGAGGGCCTCAGACTTCGCTGCATTGATTTTAAAATTTTACCATGTAACAAAGTGATGTATTTCAGCCATAACAGCAGGGATGGATATATGTGATTGAGTGATATATACTAGGACATCATCAGCAAATAGAGAGCACTTGTACTCGGTGCCTCCCACCTCAATCCACCTAATATTGGGGTTATGGCGAATTGATGAGAGCAGGTGCTCCATCACTAGGATGTATAAGAGAGGGGACAGAGGACATCCCTGCCTTGTCCCATTGGTGATTGTGAAAGGTGATGAAAATGTTCTGACGCACCCCCTGGGCCTTGGGACACCCGGAGCCGGACCCTTTTTGGTGGATGCTGGTGGTTGTAGTCTTCGTGGCGGCGATCCGGTTCCGTGGCTCAGGGCGGTCAAACCAGTGGCGGAACTATTTATGTGGTTTTGATGTTTAAATGTCCGACTACGCCACCCGTGGATTGCGGTCAGAGTGAACCGCCGCTACAGGGCAGACCGCTAAGGCTGGTGTTGTGGGTGCAGCAGAGCGTAGCATAACTCCCCACGGGAGGAGTATAGCCTCAGGGCAGTGTATGCGGAGGATGGGGGTGATGGTGCAGGGCAGCAGCAGTAACGACACGGAGTCAGTGATGCAGTTCAGGGCCTTTACTCACAGTTCTTATTATCCAGACCACGTCTGCAGGTAACGGCTGCCCACGTCGTACTGTGCTCACCAGGTGAGGGGCTCAGACAACTCCCAGATAACTTTGGAGCGCTTCACAGGACCCCCTTTGTGTGTCCTTTGTCTGGCCTTTCTTACCAACACTTCTGTTCGGCTGCCTCGGGCCTCCTCTTGGTAAACTTGGCGCCAGTTTCCCTGACCCTATGTGGTGCCTTCCTAGCGGGTGGAGCAAGGGGCTGCGCCACATAAAATGTCAGAGCCTCCGGTTTCTAGCTGAGGGTCGTTTCCTGCCTCCACTAGTTCGGGGACCGGTCTCCCCCTTTGGCCTGACCCCTCCACGCAGGTGGATTCGGGCGTGCGGTGGCGACTCGCCCGTCCGCACCCCTGGGATCCCTTCATTCCTCGTTCCTGGAGCCTTCTCCGCTCCTGTTCCTTCCTTCTCCCTCTTGCAGGCCTGGGCCTCTGTTACTAGGCCCGCCTCCGGAGCAGAGCTCATGCAGAGCCCCTGCTCCCTGCCACTTCTGCTCAGACTTCTCTGCACTGAACTAAGATGGTGCCCACCTTTTATACTCCCTTCTCAATGCACCCAGGAACTGCTTCCTCCCTGCTCCTGCACTGCAGGGTTCCCCTTCCTCAGTGTTCCCTCCCCCCACTCCAGCCAGGGACAGGGACTGTTGTGCCCATCTCAGGGGCATATTGGTCGCCCTGCCCCACGGCAATGTGGTGTAATGCATGCAGGTGTCGGGTCCTGATCCACACTCCATCCTTATCTGAGAGTGAGATATCACACCTCTGGGTGAGGTGCAATACGTCTGTAGCAACCGAGCCCTCGGTGCTACAGTTCCATTTATCTTCAGCCTAGGTGACGTATTGTGATACAGGGCCGTGATTTTGGCTATAAAAGGGTCCCCTAGACCCCTACCCCAAGCTTTTTAAGAGAATCATATATGGCGTGCCAGGAGACTCTATGGAATGCTTTCTCAGCATCCAACGAGAGTATCTACTTACAAATTTTTAACTGCATCTAGCCCAGGAAATACTTTGTGCCTAGTAGCAGTGTCTGCTAGTCAGCGGATTATCCCGGCTGTTAAGCAAGCTACACCACCTGTAGTTTGGACACTTAATTTTTTCAAAGGAAATGCTTCGGGACCACGGGATACTTAGTGAAGAGCATCAGGAGGCACCCCAAGGCATAGTGGCTGGGACTGGCACTAGGATGCCTTGCGGTGGACAGCCGAGCTCGATCCTTATAAAAGCTTTTTAACTGCAGCAGCTTTAGTGGACGCTACTGGAGCTGGAATTACGCGGCTGCTGGCATGAGACTTGCCCTCCAATAGATCCTTGTAAATGGATTTAAAGTGTATTCATTCAAATTAGAGGGACAATTTAAATTAAAAAGCTTAGAGCTGCCTCCACCACAGGGGGGCTCTCTCGACCCACCAGCGGACAGGCACCAGTATTGGGAGAGGGGGGCTGGCCGTCAGGGTTCACCGCGGCTCTGGCACAAACCCGGCAACACGGAGGTGGCACGGGCAGGAGCGGACTGGCCGTCTCGGCTTCTCACTTTTTGGATTTTAGAAGGGCATGACATGCCTATATCTGTGTCTCCCCCTCCTTTTACTCCTCCACCTCTTTTCTTTTCGCATGACTATATGTACTTGTCACTTTTCCATGTGTTAGTTGTGTCTTCTGAGCAGTTTGTCAGCTTTTGGACACCTTTGAAGGTGTTTTCTATGTGTTTCTATGTGTTTTTGTTTGCCTGCCATTGGTTTTAACGGTGTTCGAAGGTGTTCGACGAACAGTTCGACGAACAGTTCGGCGAACACACGGGTGTTCGACGAACCGAACCGAACTCGAACACTACGGGGGTGGCTCAACACTAGCAAGGATCAGATTGGTTTATTACTTTACTTTTATTACAGGTGATCGTGGGCTTCGGAGATTAGGTGTAAGGTGAGTTTATGGTGTTTTTTTATTTTTTGCAGGGGTGGCGAACATTGGGGACAAGGTGTAGGTGAGTATAATGTGTTTTATTTTTATTTTAATTTTTTTTATTAATTTTAACTTTTTTTTTTAACATTCAGCACAGCACAGGCGCCGGCGGATGGGAGACTGCTGCTCCAATCCAGCGGTGCCTGTGCGCGCTGTTTCCAATGGCAGGAGTCACCGGCTGATAGCGGTAGTAGTACCATCAGCCGGCGCCTATAACCCACGGTAAGCTTTTTACCATGGGTCACTGTCACAGCTGTAGCATCATGCTGACACCTGTCAGCATGATGCCACAGTGCTCTGATCGCTGTAATGCATTTACTGCCGATCAGAGCCTGTGTTTCCTGCGCTGTCACGCAAATGACAGCGTGGGAAACCAGGTGAATTCTGGTCCCCCATTCAAATGAATGGGGTTGGTGTTCAGGTTCAGGGTTCGTGTACTGTTCTGGTACTCGAACCCGAACTTTTAAAAAACGACCAGTGACGTGTTCGCCCATCACTACAGCTTGTTTATCTGATTGTCTATTAGAAGTTGTCTCATTACCAAGGTGCCAGACAAATAACTGACAGGTTTTACCCATTATGAGATGTCTCAAGACTTTTCCAACCTTATTGTTGCAAAACATACTGAAGGCATTGGTTACAGAAGAATTTCTAAACTACTGAAGGTTCCAGTAAGCACTGCTGGGGCCATGATCCGGAAGTGGAAAGAACATGATTTCACCATAAACCAGCCATGACCAGGTACAGTGCATTGTGAAAGTATTTGGCCCCCGTGAACTTTTCTACCTTTTGCCACATTTCTGGCTTCAAACATAAAGATTAGTGTTGAGCGAGCACTAAAATGCTCGGGTGCTCGAAGCTCGGGCCGAGCTCACTGTGATACTCGGGTGCTCGACCCGAGCAACGAGCCCAATGTTAGTCTATGGGAGACCCGAACATTTTTGCGGCGGCTCCCCCGGCAGTCTGTAGAAAGCCTAAAAAGTGCCCAAAACGATAGTGACAGTGCTCAAATGACATGGGGACAGCATGGGGATCACCCCTGGAAGCATTTCTGACCCCCAGGTCACTGCTGTCAACAACTGGTCAGAGGTATTAATCCACTTTTACAGGCTCACAATAAAACGTTCAAAAACGAAAGTGAAAGTGCTTTCCTGTGAAATATGTTAAACCCTTAAAGACCATGGGTCTTTCTGTTTTTGTGTTTTCCTTTTTTGCTCCCCTTCTTCCCAGAGCCAGAACTTTTTTAATTTTCGTTCAATATGGCCATGTGAGGGCTTATTTTTTGCGGAACGAGTTGTACTTTTAAACACCATCACTGGTTTTACCATATTGTGTGCTGGAAAATGGGAAAAAATTCCAAGTGCAGTGAAACTGCAAAAAAAATGCAATTCCACAGTTGTTTTTTGGGTCCTTTTTTTACCACGTTCACAGATTGCTAAAACTGACCTGCCATCATTATTTTCCAGGTCGTTACAAGTTCATGGACACCAAACATGTATAGGTTCTTTTTTATTTAAGTGGTGAAAAAAAAATCCAAAGCTTGCTAAAAAAACAAAAAAAAAATGACGCCATTTTCCGAGACCCTTAGCTTCTCCATTTTTCAGGATCAGGGGCCAGGTGAGGGCTTATTTTTTGCGTTCCGGGCTGACGTTTTTATTGATACCATTTTGGGGTAGATCTGATGTTTTGATCGCCCGTTATTGCATTTTATTGCAAAGTTGTAGCGACCAAAAAAACTTAATTCTGGCGTTTAAAATTTTTTTCTCGTTACGCCGTTTACTGATTGTATTAATTCTTCTTTTATATTGAAAGATCGGGTGATTCTGAACGCGGCAATACCAAATATGTGTATGTGTTTTTTTTTTATATATATATATTTTATTTTGAATGGGGCGAAAGGGGGGGTGACTTAAACTTTTATATATTTTTTATTTTTTTTATTTTTTTAAAAACTTTTTTTTTGCACTTTCTGCTTGCTTCTATAGTCTCCAGAGGAGACTAGAAGCAGCAGTTGTCTGATTGCTTCTACTGCATACAAGCGATGAGCAGATCGCTTGTATGCAGGAGAAATGCTCACTTGCTATGAGCGCTGACCACTAGGTGGCGCTCATAGCAATTGAGACATGACAACCACAGGCGTCTGCTGCAGACCCTGAGTTGTCATGCCCACCCATTGGTGACCCGCGATCACGTGACGGGGTCACTGATGGGCGGGGCTTAGGACTCCCGGAAGCACGAGTTAAATGCCACTGTCAGAGATTTAACATGTTAACAGCCGCGGGTGGATTGCGATTCCAATAATCAGCTGACATGTGCTCGCTTCAGTGCGGGATCACCGCCGGAGCCCCCGCTGAACCGGCCTTCCCGACCTGGTGCGTACTATTACTGACCAGGTCGGAAAGGGGTTAAGGAACATCCTTTCCATGGTAAAGACTTGTGTATAAGGTAAAATAAATAACCAAAAACAAAAATACTCCTCCACACCTTGGGCTATGTTCACAAGTAGCATTTTTTAAGCGTTTTTGCACGTTTGTATTGCTTTCAACAGTGACAAATGCATTCACCGGGAAATGTCATTTTAACATTTTACAACCTTATCTGGCCATGTGCTGTGTGACACATGCATACAGTGCTAAAAAGACATGGGAGCAGCATGGGGAAGACCCCTGGAAGCATCTCTGACACCCAGGTCACTGCCTAAAAGTGTGCCCATCAAAAGTGATCCTTGCCGCATCAGAAGATGCAGACTTGCAACTATCCCCGTGCAAGTCCTTGTCCCAGGGCAGTGTTCAATTGTACCTCCCCCATAACTTGCAATACAAGCTCAAGTATGCAGCCTGCCACCCACCCACCCTCAGGCTGCAATACCATACTGCTAGCTTGCTTGCACTTGAAATTGGGCCTTTTAGGCATGTGGAGGTGGAATCTGGCCACCACGTCATGGCTGCGTCGGTAGCCTGGTATTCATACTCAGTCCCCAGCCGCCCGGCGGCCGGGTGTCCACGCTTGGTCCCCAGCCGCCAGGGGGCGGCCGGGTGTCCATAAACGGTCCCCGGGACACAGTTGGACACTGGGATGCAACACGTCCTCCAGACATAGAGGATTGCTGGTCCTGGGTCAATCAGGCTTCAACACAAAGTTCAGAAGGTAGACAGCAGCAGTGGTCGGCCTCCTACACAACGAGTAAATTATTCATGATCATGAGGCCATCCACCTCCTTAGCTTTCTGTTCCTTGGAATGCAAGCGCATGTATGTAGTAGCAGCTAGGCCTAAGGTGGTCAGCATCTTGGCACATATTCTACCTCCTTCGAGGATTGCTGGATGTTTTCCTGCTACTATCCCAGTTCTATGACTCCCGTTAAAACAAAGCTTCAGGTGATGAATGATGGATGAGGTGGTGGCAAAAGAGAAAGAGCAGGAGGAACAGGGACCATTCACATCAATATCAGGCCAGTCAACCACACATGTCTTGTAGGATATGTTTCTGTACCAAAAGGAGCGGTTCAGCTACACAGTTATAAGGCATACAGTGAATGCAATGCCTACCAAAAATTTCGAGCCACTCCAATGCCCCTTGGAAATGACATGGAGGTCAGAGGGCGTTAACTAAACCTTTTTTCGATTTATAGCAACTGGGTCTCCCGAGCACTGTTGGCCTAAGCAGTGAATGGAAGGCTTTCCAAAAATTATGAGGAACTGCAATGCCCCTTACAAGAGCCATGTGTGGCACCCCAGGGGTCTGGTCACCACAGTAATAGAGATATTACGTCGGAGAGCAAGTGGGAGGCTTCCTGGTCAGGATCCCTTAAACATGCAACATCCTCCTGCCCCAGTCCTGGGAGGGGAGAATTCTGCCCTTATTAACTGGATCTGGGGCGGGGTTGAGTGAGTCAGAGAACAGTCAGAGTCAGAGTGAGAACAAGGGAAAGTAACAGCAAGGAGCTCTGTAGGAGCTAGGAGCTAAAGACCAGGGGCTGGAAGCTGAGCAGAGCTCGCTCTGGCAGAAGACAATAGGAACCGGACACAGGAGTCCGAAGCTATGAGGACTTATATATCCAGCAGCAGAAACCAGCCGGCAGGGGATTTCAGGTCCTCTGGCCATAGAAGCCCGGAGGCTCAGTCACAAGCAAGGGACCAGCACCGCCGTCATGGAGCGGAGGCTAACAGAAGGCCCCAAGTCACCAGTCATACGGGTGAGCACCACACGGTACACTCAGGGACGTGGGCTACTTCTACCCGCTTACAGCAAGATAGCCAGGAAGAGTGCAGACAGACGGGGAGGCCTACAACTCCACCTGGCCAGGGGAACTCCTGCTTGCTCACAGACTGACCAGGCCTCTTATGCTAGCCAGTACTCCCGGGAGGGTCTACCTTATAATCATCAGTAAAGACCCTGAACTGCACTGCAAAGACTCTGAGTCATTCCTGCTGCGCTCGTGCACCATCACCCCCATCATCCACACTCACTGCCCTGAGGCTATACTCCTCCCGAGGGGAGTTATCCCATTCTATGCTGCGCACACAACACCAGTCTCAGCGGTCTGCCTCGCAGCGGTGGTACTCCCTGACCGCAATCCACGGGTGGCGCAGTCGGACAATTAACCTCAAAACTAGTGTTGAACCACCCCCGTAGTGTTCGAGTTCGGTTCGGTTCGTCGAACACCCGTGTGTTCGCCGAACTGTTCGTCGAACTGTTCGTCGAACACCTTCGAACACCGTTAAAACCAATGGCAGGCAAACAAAAACACATAGAAACACATAGAAAACACCTTCAAAGGTGTCCAAAAGCTGACAAACTGCTCAGAAGACACAACTAACACATGGAAAAGTGACAAGTACATATAGTCATGCGAAAAGAAAAGAGGTGGAGGAGTAAAAGGAGGGGGAGACACAGATATAGGCATGTCATGCCCTTCTAAAATCCAAAAAGTGAGAAGCCGAGACGGCCAGTCCGCTCCTGCCCGTGCCACCTCCGTGTCGCCGGGTTTGTGCCAGAGCCGCGGTGAACCCTGAC
This sequence comes from Phyllobates terribilis, assembly GCF_046119375.1. Classification (NCBI taxonomy): domain Eukaryota; kingdom Metazoa; phylum Chordata; class Amphibia; order Anura; family Dendrobatidae; genus Phyllobates; species Phyllobates terribilis. Next base: position 294,369,557 of record NW_027362769.1, read on the forward strand.
GGCCAGCCCCCCTCTCCCAATACTGGTGCCTGTCCGCTGGTGGGTCGAGAGAGCCCCCCTGTTGTGGAGGCTGCTCTAAGCAACTCCTGATGCTCTTCACTAAGTATCCCGTGGTCCCGAAGCATTTCCTTTGAAAAAATTAAGTGTCCAAACTACAGGTGGTGTAGCTTGCTTAACAGCCGGGATAATCCGCTGACTAGCAGACACTGCTACTAGGCACAAAGTATTTCCTGGGCTAGATGCAGTTAAAAATTTGTAAGTAGATACTCTCGTTGGATGCTGAGAAAGCATTCCATAGAGTCTCCTGGCACGCCATATATGATTCTCTTAAAAAGCTTGGGGTAGGGGTCTAGGGGACCCTTTTATAGCCAAAATCACGGCCCTGTATCACAATACGTCACCTAGGCTGATGATAAATGGAACTGTAGCACCGAGGGCTCGGTTGCTACAGACGTATTGCACCTCACCCAGAGGTGTGATATCTCACTCTCAGATAAGGATGGAGTGTGGATCAGGACCCGACACCTGCATGCATTACACCACATTGCCGTGGGGCATGGCGACCAATATGCCCCTGAGATGGGCACGACAGTCCCTGTCCCTGGCTGGAGTGGGGGGAGGGAACACTGAGGAAGGGGAACCCTGCAGTGCAGGAGTAGGGAGGAAGCAGTTCCTGGGTGCATTGAGAAGGGAGTATAAAAGGTGGGCACCATCTTAGTTCAGTGCAGAGAAGTCTGAGCAGAAGTGGCAGGGAGCAGGGGCTCTGCATGAGCTCTGCTCCGGAGGCGGGCCTAGTAACAGAGGCCCAGGCCTGCAAGAGGGAGAAGGAAGGAAGAGGAGCGGAGAAGGCTCCAGGAACGAGGAATGAAGGGATCCCAGGGGTGCGGACGGGCGAGTCGCCACCGCACGCCCGAATCCACCTGCGTGGAGGGGTCAGGCCAAAGGGGGAGACCGGTCCCCGAACTAGTGGAGGCAGGAAACGACCCTCAGCTAGAAACCGGAGGCTCTGACATTTTATGTGGCGCAGCCCCTTGCTCCACCCGCTAGGAAGGCACCACATAGGGTCAGGGAAACTGGCGCCAAGTTTACCAAGAGGAGGCCCGAGGCAGCCGGACAGAAGTGTTGGTAAGAAAGGCCAGACAAAGGACACACAAAGGGGGTCCTGTGAAGCGCTCCAAAGTTATCTGGGAGTTGTCTGAGCCCCTCACCTGGTGAGCACAGTACGACGTGGGCAGCCGTTACCTGCAGACGTGGTCTGGATAATAAGAACTGTGAGTAAAGGCCCTGAACTGCATCACTGACTCCGTGTCGTTACTGCTGCTGCCCTGCACCATCACCCCCATCCTCCGCATACACTGCCCTGAGGCTATACTCCTCCCGTGGGGAGTTATGCTACGCTCTGCTGCACCCACAACACCAGCCTTAGCGGTCTGCCCTGTAGCGGCGGTTCACTCTGACCGCAATCCACGGGTGGCGTAGTCGGACATTTAAACATCAAAACCACATAAATAGTTCCGCCACTGGTTTGACCGCCCTGAGCCACGGAACCGGATCGCCGCCACGAAGACTACAACCACCAGCATCCACCAAAAAGGGTCCGGCTCCGGGTGTCCCAAGGCCCAGGGGGTGCGTCAGAACATTTTCATCACCTTTCACAATCACCAATGGGACAAGGCAGGGATGTCCTCTGTCCCCTCTCTTATACATCCTAGTGACGGAGCACCTGCTCTCATCAATTCGCCATAACCCCAATATTAGGTGGATTGAGGTGGGAGGCACCGAGTACAAGTGCTCTCTATTTGCTGATGATGTCCTAGTATATATCACTCAATCACATATATCCATCCCTGCTGTTATGGCTGAAATAGATCACTTTGTTACATGGTAAAATTTTAAAATCAATGCAGCGAAGTCTGAGGCCCTCGATGTCTCCCTCCCTAAATCCATATAGGATTCCATCCAGTCCAACTTTCCCTTTGCCTGGCCCTCACAGGGTATCAAATACTTAGGAATTCCTATTCATAGAGACCTCTCCCATCTATGTTATCTTAATTTTGGGCCCTTTATTGAACAATTCCATACAGACCACGGTTGGCAAGTTGGAACTGTGAGATTCACTACGTGCACCACTGGTATTTTGTGGAAAAGCACATGTAGGATTCTGCAACAGTCTCTGCTGATACTCCTGCATGCGTGCATCCCTTTCTATGGCAGGAATAATTTCTGCAAATTTACTTTTGTACCGGGGATCTAACAGTGTGGCAACCCAGTAGTCAGGATTATTTCTAATTCTCACAATTCGAGGGTCATGTTGCAGGTAGTGCAGCAAGAAGGCACTCATGTGTGTTGCGCATCCAGGAGCACCAAGTCCCTGTTGTGTTGGTTGGGAGGTAACAATCATGCTTCCTTCCTCTGTCCTCTCCCCCCAACCTCGCACAACAGAAATGTGATCAAGGTCTCCCTCATCTGATGAGTCTTCCATCAGTTCGTCCTCCACTTCTTCCTGGGCTCCTGCACCTTCCTCACTAGTTTGGCTGCTACCATGCGCCCTGGTAAAATCATCTCCCCCACCCTCACATGCCTGCCGCCCTGGTGCTGCCGACCGTCTGGACCTTGCAGATGTTAGCCCTTCCGCATACAACTCCTCCTCCTCTACTTCCTCCACCTCCTCTTGTGCCACCACCTGACTCCGAATTCTGTTTAACATGTGCTCCAGCATGTAAATCACCGGAATAGTCATGCTGATAATGGCATCGTCAGCACTAAACATCTTCGTCGCCATTTCAAAACTGTGCAGAAAGGTGCATAGGTCCCTGATCTGAGACCACTCCTCCAGCGTGATTTGCCCCACCTCTGAATCTCGTTGGCCCAGGCTATACGTCAGAACGTATTGCACCAGGGCTTGTCGGTGCTGCCACAGTCACTGCAACATGTGCAGAGTTGAATTCCACCGGGTAGGCACATCGCATTTTAGCCGGTGAAGTGGCAGGCCCAACGACTTCTGTAGAGATGTAAGTCGCTGAGCTGCGGGATGTGAACGGCGGAAGTGAGCACACAGCGACCGTGCCCTCTGCAGAAGGCCATCTAGTCTGGGATAGTGGGCTAAAAATTGCTGGACAACCAGGTTCAACACGTGAGCCATACAAGGCACGTGTGTGACATTGCCCCGGCGAAGGGCCGCACCCAGGTTTGCAGCATTGTCGCACACGGCCTTCCCTGGTTTCAGGTCCAGTGGAGACAACCATTCATGAAATTAGTTCTCCAGAGCTGACCACAACTCCTCAGCTGTGTGACTCACATTTCCCAGACATTTCAATGTAAAAACCGCCTGATGACGTTGAGCCCTACTGCCAGCATAGTAAGGAGGTGTGCAGGATCCCTTCTGCGCAGTTAGAAAGCTTGTGGCATGACCAGACAGGCTTTGGGGGCAGGTGGAAGACCGAGAGGAGGTTGAGGAGGCAGAAGCAGTGGAGGAAAAACGACATAAAGAGGATTGACGCACAACTCGTGGGGACGGCAAGACTTGGACAGCAGCCCCTTGTCCTGCTGTCACCATAGTTACCCAGTGCCCAGTCAGCGACATGTAACGCCCCTGTCCATGCCTACTCGTCCAAGTGTCTGTGGTGAAATGCACCCTGTCACACACAGAGTTTCTCAAAGAAGCGGTGATGTTGTGTGCGACATGCTGGTGGAGCGCAGGCACACCTTTCTTTGAGAAGTAGTGCCGACTGGGCATCTGGTACTGGGGCACTGCGACGGACATAAGGTCTCGAAAATCCTCTGTGTCCACCAGGCGGAAAGGCAGCATTTCTGTAGCCAAGAGCTTGCAGATGGTGAAATTCAACCTCTTAGCTTTCTCATGGCTAGGAGGAAATGGTCTTTTACTTGTCCACATCTGAGGGACCGAGGGCTGGCTATTGTGCTTAGACGGGGTTGATAAGGGTGTCCCCGGCAAACTGCCGGTCTGTGAGGAAGATGCAGGCGGACATGTTAGGTTGCCTTGATCCAAAGGTGGTGCTATCGATGTCGGACAGCGCTCAAGACCAGCTGGTGTTACCACCTCCAAAGAAAATGATGACCTGCCAATCACGCTAGCTGTTGCGGGTAAAGAGGTGGCAGGTCTGCGCCCCAAAACAGGTGTGACTGCTGTCCCCCCAGTCACAGAGGATGAAGAGGCCGCGGATGCACAAGATATGGCAGACGGTGGTTGGCCCGGCCGGCTAGACCGCATTGTAGCACACTGAGCTTCCCACTGCAACTTATGCTTCATGTCCATGTGCCGGTTCATGCATGAAGTACTCAAACTATGTATTTTTTGGCCTCTACTTAGCTTTTGCTGACAAATGTTACAGATAACACGATTTGGGTCATCTTTATCGATCTGAAAAAATGCCCAGGCTATGCAAGGCTTAGCACCCATGCGACCTGAAGAGCCACCACGACTTGTGGTGAGAGGCAGAGTTGTGTTTGAGGATGCAGTTGTTGACGTGCTTCCAGTACTACGTCTCTGTCCAGGAAGGCGCAACCTGACCTCGTCGTCACTAGCATCTTCCTCCACCTCCTCTGCTGACCTCATCTCTTGGCTGACTGTGGGTTGACAGTAAGTGGGATCTCCGACCTCATCATCATCACCCTGTGCGTTATCACACCCGTCGTCCTCAGAGCCAACCTGTTCCTGCCCTGACAAAAAACTAAAGTTGTCGCTCCAATCAGGTATTTGAGTCTTATCATCGTCTTCCTCATTGTCTCCACCAACAGGAGTTACAGTTTGGGAATGAGGGTCTACATTATGGTCAGAACCTTCTGCGTCTGGTCCTGGATCCGACTCATAAAGATTCTGGGCATCAGTGCAGATCATTTCCTCGTCTGGATTCACAGAAGCGCTGGAGTCGACCTCTGATTCCCAGGCTATAGTATGAGTAAACAGCTCTGCAGACTCAACCATCTGTTCTACCTCATACTCAGACGGGCAGCTGGAGATTTGGGAGCTGTGAGGAAGCAAGTGCGATTTGGGTGACACCTTTGAGGACTGGAGTATTTGTGATGTTGAAGTTGATGTGGAGGAGAGCCCACTTAAAGGAGCACTTGATATCCGTTGAAGCACCTGCTGTTTTTGTGCCTCATCTGGAATTTGTAGCGATTGGCGTGGCCGTAAGAAAGGGATCTTATCACATTGTCCGCTAAAAGAAGTAGACATTTTAGTTTGGCTGGAAGATGGTCTTTCTTCTGCACCTACCCCACGGACACAACCTTTTTTCCCCTTCCCAACACGCCTATTCCCCTTTCCACCAGCAGCAGGCCTTTTTCCACTCATTTTGGTGGTTAACTAATTCACAACTCTGGAGTTGTTTGCACAAAAAAACAATGGATGGTAACCGAGCAGAGCTGAGTGGCCAAACTGTGGTATTAGGCCAAAACTATTGGCTGGGTTAGATGCAGAAAAAAATTATTTTTAATTTGCAACCTGATGGAGGTCAGTATAGATGGACTAATAGACCAAGTCCCACACACCGCTAGAAGCCCAAATATTTTTTCAGAGCTAGATGCAGAAAATTTTTTTATTCAATTTGCAACCTGATGGAGGTCAGTATAGATGGACTAATAGACCAAGTCCCACACACTGCTAGAAGCCCAAATATTTTTTCAGAGCTAGATGCAGAAAAAAATTATTTTTAATTTGCAACCTGATGGAGGTCAGTATAGATGGACTAATAGACCAAGTCCCACACACTGCTAGAAGCCCAAATATTTTTTCAGAGCTAGATGCAGAAAAAAATTATTTTTAATTTGCAACCTGATGGAGGTCAGTATAGATGGACTAATAGAACAAGTCCCACACGCTGCTAGAAGCCCAAATATTTTTTCAGAGATAAATGAAGAAAAAAATTATTTTTAATTTGCAACCTGATGGAGGTCAGTATAGATGGACTAATAGACCAAGTCCCACACACTGCTAGAAGCCCAAATATTTTTTCAGAGCTAGATGCAGAAAAAAATTATTTTTAATTTGCAACCTGATGGAGGTCAGTATAGATGGACTAATAGACCAAGTCCCACACACCGCTAGAAGCCCAAATATTTTTTCAGAGCTAGATGCAGAAAAAAATTATATTCAATTTGCAACCTGCTGGAGGTCAGTATAGAAGGACTAATAGAACAAGTCCCACACACTGCTAGAAGCCCAAATATTTTTTCAGAGCTAAATGAAGAAAAAAATTATTTTTAATTTGCAACCTGATGGAGGTCAGTATAGATGGACTAATAGACCAAGTCCCACACACTGCTAGAAGCCCAAATATTTTTTCAGAGCTAGATGCAGAAAAAAATTATATTCAGTTTGCAACCTGATGGAGGTCAGTATAGATGGACTAATAGAATGATGCTATGCCCAAAAGATTTTACTTCACTAGGTGCAGTAAAAAAATTGGTATTCTATACACAGGTGGTATATCTTGCAACACAGATAGGCTACTCCACTGACTAACACACTCTGCAATAGGCCAAAAAGGATTAGCTTTGCTAGATTCAGCCAAATGCTGTGAAAAAAACTTGCACAGCACTGGCACAGACCTGCCTGGCAAAAACTGATAGGAACTGATGTAACCTAGTCCTGAAAAGGACTCCAATTACAATTAGTCTTTACTCCCACAATCTATCTATTTAAGAGCACAGACCTGCCTGATAAAAGTCATAGGAAATGCTGTAACCTAGTCCTTAAAAGGACTGCAATCACAACTATTCCCTACTCCCAAGCTATCTGTATATTTGTGCGAAAATTGGCTTGAAATTAACAAGGTATAGCGCACACAGCAACAGCGGTGCCGTCTAACACGCAGCTGCAGCAGTGAGAAAATGGTGGCGACGGGGAAAATGGCTTGGTCTTATAGGGCAAGGACATGTGACATACACTGCCAATCACACATGCCCTTGCTTGTGTGAAAAAAAGCACTTCGCTCCGTGTGTGCGCTGCTGATAGGCTGACAGATTGCACCTCCCCACTGCAAATGCGGGAAAGAGAAAAAAAAATGGAGATCTTCATTGTTCCTGCAGAGATCCATCCCCTGCCCCTCCCCCCGCCCCGCTGTACACTCAAACTGCGTATTAACATTAATTTTCATCATTACTGAGAAAAAATCCAGTTATGATTTTGGTGCACGAACAGTTATCGAACATAACCTCGAACAGCCGAATTTTTCTCAAATTGTTCGTGTTCGCCGACCGGCTCGAACACCGCCCAAAACAGCTCGAATTTGAGATTGGCGAACAGTTCGAGTAGAACAACGCTCATCTCTACTCAAAACCTAAGAAAGACTGCCACTGGTTTGACCAGCCTGAGCCACGGGACCGGGTCACCGCCACGGAGACTACGGACCCCAGAGACCCGGCACCGGGTATCCCACACACGTGTACACACGGCCCAGGGGGCGCGTCACATGCAGTACAGCATATTACAAACATAAGTCCCATTATTCTGGAGTGGGTCTCCCATAGTATTTGCTTATGCTTTCCCAGCAAAGGCTGCCAAAAATTAGGACGGAGAAACTTGCAATGCCACTTACAAGAGCCATGCAGTACAGCATATTACAAACATAAGTCTCATTATTGGGGAGTGGGTCTCCCATAGTATTTGCTTATGCTTTCCCAGCAAAAGCTGCCAAAAATTAGGACGGAGAAACTTGCAATGCCACTTACAAGAGCCATGCAGTACAGCATATTACAAACATAAGTCCCATTATTGGGGAGTGGGTGTCCCATAGTATTTGCTTATGCCTTGCAAGCAAAAGCTGCCAAAAATTAGGACGGAGCAACTTGCAATGCCCCTTACAAGAGCCATGCAGTACAGCATATTACAAACATAAGTCCCATTATTGGGGAGTGGGTCTCCCATAGTATTTGCTTATGCTTTCCCAGCAAATGCTGCCAAAAATTAGGACAGAGCAACTTGCAATGCCCCTTACAAGAGCCATGCAGTACAGCATATTACAAACATAAGTCCCATTATTGGGGAGTGGGTGTCCCATAGTATTTGCTTATGCCTTGCAAGGAAAAGCTGCCAAAAATTAGGACGGAGCAAATTGCAATGCCCCTTACAAGGGCCATGCAGTACAGCATATTACAAACATAAGTCCCATTATTGGGGAGTGGGTCTCCCAAAGTATTTGCTTATGCTTTGCAAGCAAAAGCTGCCAAAAATTAGGACGGAGCAACTTGCAATGCCCCTTACAAGAGCCATGCAGTACAGCATATTACAAACATAAGTCCCATTATTGGGGAGTGGGTCTCCCATAGTATTTGCTTATGCTTTCCCAGCAAAAGCTGCCAAAAATTAGGACGGAGCAACTTGCAATGCCCCTTACAAGAGCCATGCAGTACAGCATATTACAAACATAAGTCCCATTATTGGGGAGTGGGTCTCCCATAGTATTTGCTTATGCTTTCCCAGCAAAAGCTGCCAAAAATTAGGATGGAGCAACTTGCAATGCCCCTTACAAGAGCCATGCAGTACAGCATATTACAAACATAAGTCCCATTATTGGGGAGTGGGTCTCCCATAGTATTTGCTTATGCTTTCCCAGCAAAAGCTGCCAAAAGTTAGGACTGAGCAACTTGCAATGCCCCTTACAAGAGCCATGCAGTACAGCATATTACAAACATAAGTCCCATTATTGGGGAGTGGGTCTCTCATAGTATTTGCTTATGCTTTCCCAGCAAAAGCTGCCAAAAATTAGGACGGAGCAACTTGCAATGCCCCTTACAAGAGCCATGCAGTACAGCATATTACAAACATAAGTCCCATTATTGGGGAGTGGGTCTCCCATAGTATTTGCTTATGCTTTCCCAGCAAAAGCTGCCAAAAATTTGGATGGAGCAACTTGCAATGCCCCTTACAAGAGCCATGCAGTACAGCATATTACAAACATAAGTCCCATTATTGGGGAGTGGGTCTCCCATAGTATTTGCTTATGCTTTCCCAGCAAAAGCTGCCAAAAATTAGGATGGAGCAACTTGCAATGCCCCTTACAAGAGCCATGCAGTACAGCATATTACAAACATAAGTCCCATTATTGGGGAGTGGGTCTCCCATAATATTTGCTTATGCTTTCCCAGCAAAAGCTGCCAAAAATTAGGACGGAGCAACTTGCACTGCCCCTTACAAGAGCCATGCAGTACAGCATATTACAAACATAAGTCCCATTATTGGGGAGTGGGTGTCCCATGGTATTTGCTTATGTTTTCCCAGCAAAAGCTGCCAAAAATTAAGACGGAGGAACTTGCAATGCTGGCACCCTGGTGGTATAGTGGTGGTGGAGGCTGAGGATAAGGAGAAGATTTAACAGCCGAAACGAATAAGCGTATACCCATGTGTGGGTGTGAAGCGGTGCATGTGAATACACCTCCCGAAATAACACAGTGGATTTGACTTTATGTTACTCTGCTGTCATTTGTTGGTGATGAGAAGTCTGGCCCAATCCAGCCCTTGTTCATTTTGATAAGGGTCAGCTTGTCAGCATTGTCAGTTGACAGACGAGTGCACTTATCAGTTATAATTCCCCCAGCGACACTAAAAACACGCTCCGATAACACGCTAGCGGCAGGGCAGGCCAGGACCTCCAAGGCGTACAGAGCGAGTTCATTCCAAGTGTCCAGCTTGGATACCCAATAATTAAAAGGCACAGAGGAATCACGGAGGACGCTGGTACTCCCTCACCATCTTTTGAAACTTTCCACTCCTTGTGAGAGTACCCCGCGCCTCAGGGCCTGTAAGCTGGGCGGGTGTCAGAAAACTGTCCCAGAACGTTGACAGTGTTCCCCTGCCTCTGCTGGATTGGAGTTGCATCTCTCTCGCCTGTACACCTTGGTTGGGCAATGAACTGTGACCTCTGCCGCTAGCGTGTTCAGGTGGGAATTTTTTTAAGAGTTCTGCAGCAAGGGCCTTCTGGTATTGCCCCATTTTTGTAGACCTCAGGACTAAGAGAGTGAAAGTTCTCCTTGTAGCGGAGATCCACAAGTGTCACCAACGAGTAATGACTGTCACCAAACATTTTGACAACGCGACGGTCACGGTTAAGACAGCGTAACATAAAGTCAGCCATAGTGCCAGACTGGTAACGGGCAAGATTTCCATGTCCTCACCAAGATGATGACTGACCATGCTCTCCTCCTCCTCCTCCTCTTCCTCCTCCCCCCTGTCCTCAGGCCACCCACGCTGAACCGACGGTATCACACTTGTACAGGTACTACCGTCTACAACGCATGATAACAGCTCCTGTTCTTCCTCCTCCTCCTCTCCCTCATTGTCCCCCAATGCACGTTGGGATGAGATGAGGCTGGGCTGTGTGTAATCGCCCGCTACGGCTTCTTGATCCATCTCATCATACTCTGGCTGCAATGCCTCCTCTTTAATTCTCTGCAGAGAGCGTTGCAAAAGACAGACAAGTGGGATGCTGACACTAATGATGGCGTCATCGTCACTCACCATCTTGGTGGCCTCCTCAAAGTTTGTCAGGATGGTACATATGTCAGACATCCAGGTCCACTCCTGAGGTCTTATGTGTGGAGTCTGACCTGAATATCGATGGCCTTGTTGCAGCTGGTACTCCACAACTGCTCTCTTCTGCTCACAAATCCTTTGCAACATGTGGAGGGTAGAGTTCCAACGTGTGGGGACATCACACACCAGTCGGTGTGCCAGAAGCTGCAAACGCTGCTGCAACACAGCAAGGGCGGCGGAAGCTGTAGCCGACTTGTGAAAATGAGCTGACAGGCGGCGTACTTTCACGAGCAGATCTGGCAACTCGGGGTACAATTTAAGAAACCGCTGAACCACGAGGTTAAGCACATGAGCCAGGCATGGTACGTGTGTGATCTCACCTCGCCTCAGAGCCTCCACCAGGTTACCGCCATTGTCACACACGACCATGCCAGGATGTAGGTTCAGCGGTCTCAGCCACAGATCTGCCTGCTCTTTCACAGCTGTCCACAACTCACAAGCAGTGTGAGGTTTATCACCTAATCTTATTAGTTTCAGCACAGCCTGTTGCCGCTTGGCGGAGGCAGTACTGCAATGCTTCCAGCTTGCAACTGATGTGGTGATATCTGAGATGGAGGCTGAACATGAGGAGGAGGAGGAGGAGGATGCGCAGGAGCTGTACACTGTGGGGGCAACTCTGACTGACATAGGGCCCGCAATCCTCGGTGTGGGGAGCATGTGTTCCGTCCCAAGGTCCGACTGGGTCCCGGCTTCCACTATGTTTACCCAGTGTGCCGTCAGAGAGACGTACCGTCCCTGGCCACAAGCACTTGTCCACGTGTCCGTTGTCAGGTGGACTCTCCCAGTAACTGCGTTGTTGAGGGCACGGCAGATGCTTTGGGACACGTGCTTGTGTAGTGCGGGGATTGCACACCGGGCAAAATAGTGTCGGCTGGGGACCGAGTACCGAGGGACGGCCACCGCCATAAGATTGCTGAAGGATTCCATCTCTACCAGCCTAAAAGGCAGCATTTCCAATGCAAGCAGTCTTTAAATGTGCGAATTTAGGACTGTGGCCTGTGGGGTCTTAGCGGCGAATTTCTGCTTTCGTTCAACGGTCTGGGATATGGTCAATTGAACGCTGCGGTGGGACGTGGATGTGGACGTTGATGCTGTTTCTTGAGAAACTGCCATAACAAGTGAAGACTGAGAGGAGGGGGCATCTATACATGCAGTATGGACAGGGGATTGCCTTGTACACGCAACAGGGGGTTCTACTGCACGCACAACAGTGGAAGAAGCAGTGGTGACACCCACTGACACTGGTCGTGGACCCTGGGTTTCGCCCCACAAAGTCGGGTGCTTTGCTGCCATGTGCCTGATCATGCTGGTGGTGGTCAGGCTGGTAGTTTTGTCACCCCTGCTGATGCTGGCATGGCAGGTGGAACATATGGCCTTTTTGGGGTTATCAGCAGAGTCTTTAAAAAAATTCCAGACTCTGGAAGACCTACCGCTTGTACTGGCAACGTCCCTCATGTTGGTGTTACGGGGAACGGTTGCCTGCCTTCTGTCTGCGGCCACCACACTGCTTCTTCCTGCCTGTTGGGGTACTCTGCCTCCCTCCCCCTGTGTGCTGCTGGCCTCACTCTGCATGTCCTCCTTCCACGTTGGGTCAGTTTCTAGATCATCCACCACCTCCTCCTCTTCCACTTGCGCACCACGATCCTCCTCTTCACTTCCTGGCAATTGTGTCTCATCATCGTCCACCTCTTGTGACAGATTGCCAACGTCGACTTCCTGTGGCCGTGGCTGTTCAAATATTTGGGCATCGCAACATGGGATCTCCTCTACCACCACTTCAAGCGTATCTGGCGAGGGGCCCAAATATGGAAATGGACCAGTGAACAGCTCTTCAGAGTGTCCAAGTGTGGGATCACTTGCTGTCTGACGACACTCGGCATGGTGGGAGGAAGGAGCATCAGGGTGAGGAGGAGTATGCGGTCGAGACTCACGGCTACTAAGAGTTGACCATGTGGAAGACAGACCAGAGGTGGTGGTGCCCAGGTAACTGGAAGCATTGTCTGCTATCCAATTAATAACCTGTTCACACTGATCAGTTCTCAATACTGGTGTTGCTCTGTGCTTCCCTAGTAATTCGGTCAAGAAGTGGGAGCGAGAAGATGTGGCTGTTGGTTGTGGCACATTTTCACCTTGGCCACGGCCCCGTCCTCTGCACGAACCATCAACAGAACGTCCACTTCCACGTCCATTGCCACGCGCTTTGCCCATTGTAAATGAAGTAAAATAGCTTACACTTGCACTATCAATGGAAAAAGGGTAATAAAGAGTAGATTAGAAGAGGAAAACCACAGTTATTGTTTACTGGGGTATACCACACTTTTTTAAATAGAGATATTTGCGGCTGAACAGTGAGCGACACACTCAAACTGCTTTTTTTTTAGATACCAAAGGCCCAAAACTGGATAGTACAGCGATTTGACCCGTGGAACTGCGAAACCACACTGGGATGTCGGGCCTACACAAGACTATTTTCAACAGATATATTTTTGTGTCACAACAGTCAGGAGACACTACTGTTTTTCTTTACGGAAAAAACTACCAAAAGCTGAATAATAGAGATTTTTTACCGTGGGATGGCAAAACCACAGTTATTGTTTACTGGGGTATACCACACTTTTTTAAATAGAGATATTTGCGGCTGAACAGTGAGCGACACACTCAAACTGCTTTTTTTTTAGATACCAAAGGCCCAAAACTGGATAGTACAGCGATTTGACCCGTGGAACTGCGAAACCACACTGGGATGTCAGGCCCACACAAGACTATTTTCAACAGATATATTTTTGTGTCACAACAGTCAGGAGACACTACTGTTTTTCTTTACGGAAAAAACTACCAAAACCTGAATAATAGAGATTTTTTACCGTGGAACAGCAAAACCACAGTTATAATTTACTAGTGTATACCAGGCTTTTTAAAATGTTGTTGTTTGTTGTTGAAAAATCAGGGAGACACTATTTTTTTTTTTTTACAGCAAAAAATGCCAAAAACAGGATAATAGAGATGTTTTACCGTGGAACATCAAAACCACAGTAATAATTTACTGGTGTATACCAGGCTTTTTAAAATATATATATATTTGCGGCTGAACAGTGAGCGACACACTCAAACTGTTTTTTTTAGATACAAATGGCCCATAGAACTGCAAAACCACACTTCTATTTCTCTGGCCTACACCAGACTATTTTCAACAGATATATTTGTGTCTGAAAAATCAGAGGCACACTTTTTATTTTTTGGGGGGGGGGCACCAAAAGGTTAATAAGATGGGTATTTGTACATTGTGAAGGAGGAAAAAAAAAAGAGGATTTAGATAAAAAAAAGGATTTTTCCTGTCCCCCGGGACCTGGAGCTAAGTCCAGCATTTTCAGCAACAGGAGCACACAGGACTGTAATGCAGCGTTTGCTGGTATAACCACTGCGTTTCCTATACAGACTGCCTGCCTGCCTGATATACCTGGGATGGATATTAGTCCTGAGAAGGACTGTTTGTTTGATCTGGCCTTTACAGACCCTACACTAACTATTTTGCAGGATATATCTCTCCCTAAATCAGCAGCGCTGTCCCTACACTGTCTGATCCGGAGCGACTGTGTCCAAGATGGCGACGCCCGGTTTTAAATACTCGAGGTGACGCTGTGCGGCCAGCCAATCACTGTAATGCCCACAAACAACATGGCTGCGGCATTACAGTGACTGGCTGGCAATCCCTGCATGTTCATTGGCTCTGTAAAGAGCGCCAAACATGCAGGGCGGAGACCCGAGCTCCCGGCCGAGTAACCCGGAAATGCTCGGTGCTCGCCGAACATCCCGAGTAGCGTGATGCTCAGGCGAGTACCGAGCAGTGTCGAGCATGTTCGCTCAACACTAATAAAGATATAAAATTCTAATTTTTTGGGGAAGAATCAACAACAAGTGGGACACAATCATGAAGTGGAACGAAATTTATTGGATATTTTAAACTTTTTTTAAAAAAGATAAAAAATGAATAGTCGGGCGTGCAATATTATTCGGCCCCTTTACTTCCAGTGCAGCAAACTCACTCCAGAAGTTCAGTGAGGCTCTCTGAATGATCTAATGTTGTCCTAAATGACTGGTAATGATAAATAGAGCAGGTGCATTTATACCGAGACTTGATTACACACAGGTGGATTCTTTGATAGTCTCAGGGTTCTGTTTCAAGTGCAGAGAGCATCATGAAGACCAAGGAACACACCAGACAGGTCCGAGATACTGTTGTGGCGAAGTTTAAAGCCGGATTTGGATACAAAAAGATTTCCCAAATTTTAAACATCTCAAGGAGCACTGTGCAAGCGATCATATTGAAATTGAAGGAGTATCAGACCACTGCAAGTCTACCAAGACCTGGCCGTCCCTCTAAACTTTCATCTCAAACAAGGAGAAGACTGATCAGAGATGCAGCCAAAGGGCCCATGATCACTCTGAATTAACTTCAGAGATCTACAGCTGAGGTGGGAGAGTCTGCCAATAGGACAACAATCAGTCGTACACTGCACAAATCTGGCCTTTATGGAAGAGTGGCAAGAAGAAAGCCATTTCTCGAAGATATCCATAAAAAGTCTCATTTGAAGTTTGCCACATGCCACCTGGGAGACACACCAAACATGTGGAATAAGGTTCTCTGGTTAGATGAAACCAAAATCGAACTTTTTGGCCACAATGCAAAACGATATGTTTGGCATAAAAGCAACACAGCTCATCACCCTCAAAACACCATCCCCACTGTCAAACATGGTGGTGGCAGCATCATGGTTTGGGCCTGCTTTTCTTCAGCAGGGACAGGGAAGATGGTTAAAATTGATGGAAAGATGGACGGAGCCAAATACAGGACCATTCTGGAAGAAAACCTGTTGGAGTCTGCAAAAGACCTGAGACTGGGATGGAGATTTATCTTCCAACAAGACAATGATCCTAAACATAAAGCAAAATCTACAAAGAATGGTTCAAAAATAAACATATCCAGGTGTTAGAATGGCCAAGTCAAAGTCCAGACCTGAATCGAATCGAGAATCTGTGGAAAGAGCTGAAAACTGATGTTCACAAACGCCCTCCATCCAACCTCAATGAGCTCGAGCAGTTTCGCAAGGAAGAATGGGCAAGAATTTCAGCCTCTCGATGTGCAAAACTGATAGAAACATACCCCAAGCGACTTGCAGCTGTAATCGCAGCAAAAGGTGGCGCTACAAAGTATTAACTCAAGGGGTCCGAATAGTATTGCACGTCCCACTTTTCAGTTTTTAATTTGTTAAAATAGTTTAAAATATCCAATAAATTTCGTTCCACTTCACGATTGTGTCCCACTTGTTGTTGATTCTTCCCCAAAAAATTTGAATTTTATATCTTTATGTTTGAAACCAGAAATGTGGCAAAAGGTAGAAAAGTTCACGGGGGCCAAATACTTTCACAATGCACTGTATGTCCCACAATATTTCAAACATTTCACACAGAGGAGGGAAAAGAAATATCAGAAGAGTTGTCCAAGAGCCAAGAACTACCTGTGGAGAGCTACAGAGAAACCTCAAATCAGGTACAATTATTTCATATAAAACTATAAGTAATGCACTCAAACTTTATGGCCTGTATGCACGCTCACCACACAAGACTCTATTGCTGAACAAAAAGCATGTTCAAAAACGTGTAAAGTTTTCTCAACAACATTTAGACAACAATATGAAATACTGGGAGAATATAGTCTCGTCAGATGAGACCAAAATTGAACTTCTTGGATGTCATAATATACACCATATTTGGAGGCAAAAAGGTACTGCATATTACCCCAAAAACACCATAACAACAATAAAGTTTGGAAGTGGGATTGAAGAATGAATAGACAAATGCACCGAGACATTCTTGATAAAAATCTGCTGCCAGCTACCAGGATGATGAAGATGAATAAGGGTGGACATTTGAGCAAGACAATGATCCAAAACACAAAGTTAAGGAAATTCTCAGTCAGATTTCAAAGAAAAAAAATAAAGTTGCTAGAATAGCCTAGCCCAGGCCTGCACAACATATGTCCCATGGGCTGCATGTGGCCCGCCAAAGAATGTTGTGTGGCCCGCGGAGCTGCCCGGGAGACGCCACTACCTCCTTCCTAACTTCAAATGTATTTGTGTCTTTCAATTCCCCTTAAATGAAACTAAGTTTTTAAGGACACCATTTTGGGTAGAGATGAGCAGACGAGTGGTTCGGGTTCGTCAGGTATAACCAAATTTTAGTCCAAAGTTCGATTTGGACCCGAACTTGAACCTAATCCCAAAGCCCCATAGAAATCAATGGCGCTCTGAACTTTGGAGATAGAGATTTTCTTAGTCTACTCACTGAACTCCCGAACTGTTAAACAGACTTCCAGGAAAAGTTCATGTTCGGAGTTCAGCCCTGGACACTTGGTGTTCGGTACAAACCCCAAACTTTGTTTGGGTTCGCTTATCTGTACTTTTGGGGCATAATTTTACTAAATACATATTTTTTTGACTATGAATCATTTTTACAACAGACTTTCATTAAAAATGTTGCCCTATTTGCCTGTATAGCCTCTCTATTGTATTATTTATATCTGGCTGCTGAATGAAAAAGAGAATGTAAAAGGGAATCTGCCAGTGACCACATGAATGTTGAGTTGAACATTATGATCATAAATCAACAGAGAGGGCCTCAGAAGAAGAGAAATAAGAGTCATAGACTTCCCAGTCAGAACGAGCTCATGGACAGATTCTCTGTTAACAGAATCTGCAGAAATACAGTACAACACAAAGGTTACAGAATGGTGCACATTTTTTAAAGAAATGCAATTGCAAAATTGCTTTTTTTTGTAAAAAATCTATGCATTTCAGTTTAAAAAACGTGTCCCCAAAGTTGTCCATATGCTTCCATTAAGGAAATGTGAAATAAACTAGTCTGAACCATAAATTTTCATCTTTGCCCAATCTGACATACTTTACCTCTCCAAGTTTTACCTTTTAGAATTCACTTGGTTGTTTTCTTATTTCTGTGTAACCTTGGTCTGGCCAGTTCAGTAAATGAAATATTCTCTCCAGTGCAATTTGCTTGGCAGAACACACAGAAAACCATAAGACAAAGCTGACACCTGCTCTTGTAAATGGAAGGTCAACTGCTATCGCCATCTGCATCATCATTAGCTTCAACCCACATATTACCTACAAGTATTTTATCTTTGTTTGGCTGTCAAAGCCTTCTTTCCTTCTGCAGAGTTTCAGTACTTTTCAGGAGGTAAACTTGGAAAACTTTACTGCAAATGAATTTATCTGTATATATTATGCATGCTTCTCTTTTGAAATTCAAGAACAACAAATGTTTAACGTAAACTATTGGGATTTACAACGTGTAACTATGCCCTAGATTATGATTTGAATATATGAACAATATTTTACTAATACACATTCAAAATAAATAAAAAACATATCAAGGTTTGCAGAATAAAAAAGATATAGCCTATTTTGTGGTGATGCACACTGTACAATGAATAGATTTAGAGAGTATCAACATAAATAAATTCTCTATTCCACCCTCACTATTATAGTTTTATGCTTTATTAACCAACTGTTTTTTAGATTGTTTTAAATTGTATTAATGTGACCATGAGTTTTTATACATACAATGCTTGGATGTCAAAGTCCCTTGACAGTTGATACTATGTAAAATGCCTTAATTAATGATTTCTTTTATGTTGAAGTTTTCTTCTATTTCAATGTTTCCTTGATCTTGCTTTCATCTGTTGTTATGATCCATCTACTGTCATGTTTCAGCATTTAGACTGTAGAATGAGATGTCTTTCTTCTAGAGGATCTTTTAAAAAAAACAACTGTTTTTCTATTTTTTACTCTCTACAATACTTCTACTCCCTCTTGAGGTAATGAGTTATAGTAAAAGATCTTCATTCTTTAGCATGACTTCTGTTTGTCTATAAATTTCAGTGTGCCTTCTACCATATATGATTGTGTGTATTCCATTTTGCCAAGTTTCAAAGTTGCAGAGTGTTTAAGGCTGAAGGTAGATATGGGTTTATCAAGTTCAACCTATAGCCTAGCATGTTACTAATTGTTCATACTAGGGGAAAATGTATTTCCCGATTCCACATTTGGCAATCAGGGTAGCTCCTTGGACCAATGTCCCATTACAGAATCTAATACAAATAACCTATAATATTATTTTTTTTCATGAAAGTCATCCTTGTAATTTTGCAGTGAATTAACCATTAAAGCATTATGTGGCAGAGAGTTTCATAGTCACACTACTCATAGTAAAAAATTGCTGTCTGTGATTATGACTGAACCTTTTTCCCTCTACATATAGCGGATGCCCTGTATCATCGTTGCAGGCCTATGTGTAAAAAGATCATTAGAAAGTTCTTTCCATTGTCCCCTCAGATATTTGTACATTATAAGATCATCCCTAAGCCTTCATTTTTACAAACTGAATAATTCCAAGTTTTATAACCTGCCTTAGGCTAAGTTCAGGCGGCCATATATTCTCTCATCCAAGAGATTTGAGACATTAATGCAAATGACAATCTGATAGCATTGATAGCCCGAAACACCATGTCTGCAAATTGAGATTCTGATTTGGCTATTTTCCTAAGTCCTATTGCAAGACTCGTTAAAGGGTCGATTGTGACTTGTAGGATTGCTTCTTCCTATAGGTGGCGCTATAGAGTTCAAGTCATCTTCTCTCTGAAGAGGCAATTTGCATATTAAATTTCCCAGAGGAGCATTGCACGGCGAATAAGCCAGTGTCAGTGCCAGTATGTCACTCTCCACAAGGAGAAATGTTACCCCATTTATGGTTGTGTATTCTACTAATGGATTGTACCTTTTATTCTGTGTCGTGAGCAATTTAGTTTTCAATTCTTGGCCAAATAGGAATAATTATTTGGAATATTCACAATAATTTATGAATAATAAAGAATTTATATTTTAACAGGATTTTTTCTGTTTTGGTTGTTGTTCTAGCCCTACATGCACTGAAAAAAATGTATCCACTGTACCAAAATAATTTCTTTAGAAAGAGAATGCAATTTAGAATATTTATTTTCATTGTTGACAAAAAATATTTTCTTTACATTTTCACCCGATATTAGGAAAAAAAAATAATAACAAAGACTTAAAAATTAAGCTTCATGTATCAAGAAGGAAGAAAAAGAGGCAAAAAGCATTTTAATATCATCTCAAGAAATTTTTTTGGAGCCACTAAAATTGAATGTGCAATAAAAACCCGAAATTGTTCCTGGTCAAGGATTGGGAAAATGGCCAGGTCCTGAACTGGTTAATGATATCATTGATAGCATGCAAAGGTGTATATGCTTGTATTTTTTGTGTAACACTCAGAGTTGACACTCAACAAATTTAGATGTTTTGAAAATTGTTCCATTTCCTCCATTTGTGTCCATTGTTTAGGAACTTGCATATAATTGACATGTTTATCAATCTTGATTTTCACAATTCCATGAATTTTCCTTCTTGGTTTTGCAATTTCAATATTGCATAGTGTAAGGTGGACTATTACATTAAAATAATGGTGTTATTACACTACTATACTAAGTGCCTAGCATTTATGGGTGATTTTATATTTTGCCTTGGTTTGCCAAGGATGGTAAACAAAGTTTTGGAAAAGGATTAAACATTATACTTGTATAAATAAATGTATTTTAAATAGAAAACATGGCATAGACAAAACACTTGTGATGCAAAAAAGATATACTGTTTATTACGGAAAAAAATGAGGGAGCCGGTAGCAGTGTCAACACCACCAGCAATGCTGGAAGTAATCTCCCTGACAGTAGTATCAAATACATATAACACTTTGCTTCCTTCTCTTTAACCACTTCGCGCCAGAGCCTGTTTTTGCCTTCGTGCCCGGGCCAATTTTTTCAATTCTGACCACTGTCAATTTATGAAGCAATTACTCTGGAATGCTTCAATGGATTCCCCTGATTATGAGACGGCTTTTTTGTGACATATTGTACTTCATGATAGTGGTAAAACTTCTTTGATATCACTTGTGTTTATTTGTGAAAAAATCAGAAATTTGGCAAAAATGTTGAAAATTTTGCAATTTTCAAACTTTGAATTTTCATGCCCTTAAATCAGAGAGATATGTCACACAAAATAGTTAATAAATAACATTTCCCATATGTCTACTTTACATCAGCACAATTTTGGAAACAAAATTTTTTTTTGTTAGGAAGCTATAAAGGTTAAAAGTTGACCAGCGATTTCTCATTTTTCCAACAAAATTTACAAAAACATTTTTTAGGGACCACATCTTATTTGAAGTGACTTTGAGGGGATTTTATGACAGAAAATACTCAAAAGTGACACCATTCTAAAAAATGCACCCCTCAAGGTGCTCCAAACCACATTCAAGAAGTTTATTAACCCTTCAGGTGTTTCACGAGAATTTTTTGAATGTGGAAGAAAACAATGAACATTTAACTTTTTTTCACAAAAATGTTACTTTAGACCCAATTTTTTTATTTTCACAAGGGTAACAGGAAAAAATGGAATGCGCAATTTGTATTGCAATTTCTCATGAGCACGCTGATACCCCATATGTGAGGTAAAACCACTGTTTGGGTGCACTGCAGGGTTCGGAAGGGAAGGAGCGCCATTAGACTTTTTGAATATAAAATTTGCTTGAATAATTAGCAGACGCCATGTTGCGTTTGGAGAGCTCCTGATGTGCCTAAACAGTGGAAACCCCCCACAAGTGACACCATTTTGGAAACTAGACCCCTTAGGGAACTTATCTAGATGCGTGGTGAGCACCTTGAACCCCAAGGTGCTTCACAGAAGTTTATAATTAGAGATGAGCGTTGTTCTACTCGAACTGTTCGCCAATCTCAAATTCGAGCTGTTTTGGGCGGTGTTCGAGCCGTTCGGCGAACACGAACAATTTGAGAAAAATTCGGCTGTTCGAGGTTATGTTTGATAACTGTTCATGCACCAAAATCATAACTGGATTTTTTCTCAGTAATGATGAAAATTAATGTTAATACGCAGTTTGAGTGTACAGCGGGGTGGGGGGAGGGGCAGGGGATGGATCTCTGCAGGAACAATGAAGATCTCCATTTTTTTTTTCTCTTTCCCGCATTTACAGTGGGGAGGTGCAATCTGTCAGCCTATCAGCAGCGCACACACGGAGCGAAGTGCTTTTTTTCACACAAGCAAGGGCATGTGTCATTGGCAGTGTATGTCACATGTCCTTGCCCTATAAGGCCAAGCCATTTTCCCCGTCGCCACCATTTTCTCACTGCTGCAGCTGCGTGTTAGACGGCACCGCTGTTGCTGTGTGCGCTATACCTTGTTAATTTCAAGCCAATTTTCGCACAAATCTACAGATAGCTTGGGAGTAGGGAATAGTTGTGATTGCAGTCCTTTTAAGGACTAGGTTACAGCATTTCCTACGACTTTTATCAGGCAGGTCTGTGCTCTTAAATAGATAGATTGTGGGAGCAAAGACTAATTGTAATTGGAGTCCTTTTCAGGACTAGGTTACATCAGTTCCTATCAGTTTTTGCCAGGCAGGTCTGTGCCAGTGCTGTGCAAGTTTTTTTCACAGCATTTGGCTGAATCTAGCAAAGCTAATCCTTTTTGGCCTATTGCAGAGTGTGTTAGTCAGTGGAGTAGCCTATCTGTGTTGCAAGATATACCACCTGTGTATAGAATACCAATTTTTTTACTGCACCTAGTGAAGTAAAATCTTTTGGGCATAGCATCATTCTATTAGTCCATCTATACTGACCTCCATCAGGTTGCAAATTGAATATAATTTTTTTCTGCATCTAGCTCTGAAAAAATATTGGGCTTCTAGCTGTGTGTGGGACTTGTTGTATTAGTCCATCTATACTGACCTCCATCAGGTTGCAAACTGAATATATTTTTTTCTGCATCTACCTCTGAAAAAATATTGGGCCTCTAGCTGTGTGTGGGACTTGTTCTATTAATCCATCTATACAGACCTCCATCAGGTTGCAAACTGAATATATTTTTTTCTGCATCTACCTCTGAAAAAATATTGGGCTTCTAGCTGTGTGTGGGACTTGTTGTATTAGTCCATCTATACTGACCTCCATCAGGTTGCAAACTGAATATATTTTTTTCTGCATCTACCTCTGAAAAAATATTGGGCTTCTAGCTGTGTGTGGGACTTGTTCTATTAATCCATCTATACAGACCTCCATCAGGTTGCAAACTGAATATATTTTTTTCTGCATCTACCTCTGAAAAAATATTGGGCTTCTAGCTGTGTGTGGGACTTGTTGTATTAGTCCATCTATACTGACCTCCATCAGGTTGCAAATTAAAAATAATTTTTATCTGCATCTACAGTACCTCTGAAAAAATATTTGGGCTTCTAGCTGTGTGTGGGACTTGTTCTATTAGTCCATCTATACTGACCTCCATCAGGTTGCAAATTGAATATAATTTTTATCTGCATCTAGCTCTGAAAAAATATTTGGCCTTCTAGCAGTGTGTGGGACTTTCTCTATTAGTCCATCTATACTGACCTCCATCAGGTTGCAAATTGAATATAATTTTTATCTGCATCTAGCTCTGAAAAAATATTTGGCCTTCTAGCAGTGTGTGGGACTTTCTCTATTAGTCCATCTATACTGACCTCCATCAGGTTGCAAATTAAAAATAATTTTTATCTGCATCTACAGTACCTCTGAAAAAATATTTGGGCTTCTAGCTGCGTGTGGGACTTGTTCTATTAGTCCATCAATACTGACCTCCATCAGGTTGCAAATTAAAAATAATTTTTATCTGCATCTAGCTCTGAAAAAATATTTGGCCTTCTAGCAGTGTGTGGGACTTTCTCTATTAGTCCATCTATACTGACCTCCATCAGGTTGCAAATTAAAAATAATTTTTATCTGCATCTACAGTACCTCTGAAAAAATATTTGGGCTTCTAGCTGTGTGTGGGACTTGTTCTATTAGTCCATCTATACTGACCTCCATCAGGTTGCAAATTGAATATAATTTTTATCTGCATCTAGCTCTGAAAAAATATTTGGCCTTCTAGCAGTGTGTGGGACTTTCTCTATTAGTCCATCTATACTGACCTCCATCAGGTTGCAAAATGAATATAATTATTATCTGCATCTAGCTCTGAAAAAATATTTGGCCTTCTAGCAGTGTGTGGGACTTTCTCTATTAGTCCATCTATACTGACCTCCATCAGGTTGCAAATTAAAAATAATTTTTATCTGCATCTACAGTACCTCTGAAAAAATATTTGGCCTTCTAGCAGTGTGTGGGACTTTCTCTATTAGTCCATCTATACTGACCTCCATCAGGTTGCAAATTAAAAATAATTTTTATCTGCCTCTACCTCTGAAAAAATATTTGGGCTTCTAGCTGTGTGTGGGACTTGTTCTATTAATCCATCTATACAGACCTCCATCAGGTTGCAAACTGAATATAATTTTTTTCTGCATCTAGCTCTGAAAAAATATTTGGCCTTCTAGCAGTGTGTGGGACTTGTTCTATTAGTCCACCTATACTGACCTCCATCAGGTTGCAAATTAAAAATAATTTTTTGTCTGCATCTAGCTCTGAAAAAATATTTGGCCTTCTAGCAGTGTGTGGGACTTTCTCTATTAGTCCATCTATACTGACCTCCATCAGGTTGCAAACTGAATATATTTTTTTTCTGCATCTACCTCTGAAAAAATATTGGGCTTGTAGCTGTGTGTGGGACTTGTTCTATTAATCCATCTATACAGACCTCCATCAGGTTGCAAACTGAATTAAATTTTTTTTCTGCATCTACCTCTGAAAAAATATTTGGGCTTCTAGCTGTGTGTGGGACTTGTTCTATTAGTCCATCTATACTGACCTCCATCAGGTTGCAAATTGAATATAATTTTTTTCTGCATCTAACCCAGCCAATAGTTTTGGCCTAATACCACAGTTTGGCCACTCAGCTCTGCTCGGTTCCCATCCATTGTTTTTTTGTGCAAACAACTCCAGAGTTGTGAATTAGTTAACCACCAAAATGAGTGGAAAAAGGCCTGCTGCTGGTGGAAAGGGGAATAGGCGTGTTGGGAAGGGGAAAAAAGGTTGTGTCCATGTGGTAGGTGTTAAAGCAACAGTAACATCTGCAGAAGAAAGACCATCTTCCAGCCAAACTAAAATGTCTACTTCTTTTAGCCGACAATGTGATAAGATCCCTTTCTTACGGCCACACCAATCGCTACAAATTCCAGATGAGGCACAACAGCAACAGCAACAACAGATGAGGCACAACAGCAGGTGCTTCAACGGATATCAAGTGCTCCTTTAAATGGGCTCTCCTCCACATCAACTTCAACATCACAAATGCTCCAGTCCTCAAAGGTGTCACCCCAATCGCACTTGCTTCCTCACAGCTCCCAAATCTCCAGCTGCCCGTCTGAGTATGAGGTAGAACAGATGGTTGAGTCTGCAGAGCTGTTTACTCATACTATAGCCTGGGAATCAGAGGTCGACTCCAGCGCTTCTGTGAATCCAGACGAGGAAATGATCTGCACTGATGCCCAGAATCTTTATGAGTCGGATCCAGGACCAGACGCAGAAGGTTCTGACCATAATGTAGACCCTCATTCCCAAACTGTAACTCCTGTTGGTGGAGACAATGAGGAAGACGATGATAAGACTCAAATACCTGATTGGAGCGACAACTTTAGTTTTTTGTCAGGGCAGGAACAGGTTGGCTCTGAGGACGACGGGTGTGATAACGCACAGGGTGATGATGATGAGGTTGGAGATCCCACTTACTGTCAACCCACAGTCAGCCAAGAGATGAGGTCAGCAGAGGAGGTGGAGGAAGATGCTAGTGACTACGAGGTCAGGTTGCGCCTTCCTGGACAGAGACGTAGTACTGGAAGCACGTCAACAACTGCATCCTCAAACACAACTCTGCCTCTCACCACAAGTCATGGTGGCTCTTCAGGTCGCATGGGTGCTAAGCCTTGCATAGCCTGGGCATTTTTTCAGATCGATAAAGATGACCCAACTCGTGTTATCTGTAACATTTGTCAGCAAAAGCTAAGTAGAGGCCAAAAAATACATAGTTTGAGTACTTCATGCATGAACCGGCACATGGACATGAAGCATAAGTTGCAGTGGGAAGCTCAGTGTGCTACAATGCGGCCTAGCCGGCCGGGCCAACCGCCGTCTGCCGTATCTTGTGCATCCGCGGCCTCTTCATCCTCTGTGACTGGGGGGACAGCAGTCACACCTGTTTTGGGGCGTAGACCTGCCACCTCTTTACCCGCAACAGCCAGCGTGATTGGCAGGTCATCATTTTCTTTGGAGGTGGTAACACCAGCTGGTGTTGAGCGCTGTCCGACATCGATAGCACCACCTTTGGATCAAGGCAACCTAACATGTCCGCCTGCATCTTCCTCACAGACCGGCAGTTTGCCGGGGACACCCTTATCAACCCCGTCTAAGCACAATAGCCAGCCCTCGGTCCCTCAGATGTGGACAAGTAAAAGACCATTTCCTCCTAGCCATGAGAAAGCTAAGAGGTTGAATTTCACCATCTGCAAGCTCTTGGCTACAGAAATGCTGCCTTTCCGCCTGGTGGACACAGAGGATTTTCGAGACCTTATGTCCGTCGCAGTGCCCCAGTACCAGATGCGCAGTAGGCACTACTTCTCAAAGAAAGGTGTGCCTGCGCTCCACCAGCATGTCGCACACAACATCACCACTTCTTTGAGAAACTCTGTGTGTGACAGGGTGCATTTCACCACAGACACTTGGACGAGTAGGCATGGACAGGGGCGTTACATGTCGCTGACTGGGCACTGGGTAACTATGGTGACAGCAGGACAAGGGGCTGCTGTCCAAGTCTTGCCGTCCCAACGAGTTGTGCGTCAATCCTCTTTATGTCAAAGTTCCTCCACTGCTTCTGCCTCCTCAACCTCCTCTCGGTCTTCCACCTGCACCCAAAGCCTGTCTGGTCATGCCACAAGCTTTCTAACTGCGCAGAAGGGATCCTGCACACCTCCTTACTATGCTGGCAGTAGGGCTCAACGTCATCAGGCGGTTTTTACATTGAAATGTCTGGGAAATGTGAGTCACACAGCTGAGGAGTTGTGGTCAGCTCTGGAGAACCAATTTCATGAATGGTTGTCTCCACTGGACCTGAAACCAGGGAAGGCCGTGTGCGACAATGCTGCAAACCTGGGTGCGGCCCTTCGCCGGGGCAATGTCACACACGTGCCTTGTATGGCTCACGTGTTGAACCTGGTTGTCCAGCAATTTTTAGCCCACTATCCCAGACTAGATGGCCTTCTGCAGAGGGCACGGTCGCTGTGTGCTCACTTCCGCCGTTCGCATCCCGCAGCTCAGCGACTTACATCTCTACAGAAGTCGTTGGGCCTGCCACTTCACCGGCTAAAATGCGACGTGCCTACCCGGTGGAATTCAACTCTGCACATGTTGCAGCGACTGTGGCAGCACCGACAAGCCCTGGTGCAATACGTTCTGACGTATAGCCTGGGCCAATGAGATCCAGAGGTGGGGCAAATCACGCTGGAGGAGTGGTCTCAGATCAGGGACCTATGCACCCTTCTGCACAGTTTTGAAATGGCGACGAAGATGTTTAGTGCTGACGATGCCATTATCAGCATGACTATTCCGGTGATTTACATGCTGGAGCACATGTTAAACAGAATTCGGAGTCAGGTGGTGGCACAAGAGGAGGTGGAGGAAGTAGAGGAGGAGGAGTTGTATGCTGAAAGGCTAACATCTGCAAGGTCCAGACGGTCGGCAGCACCAAGGCGGCAGGCATGTGAGGGTGGGGGAGATGGTTTTACCAGGGCGCATGGTAGCAGCCAAACTAGTGAGGAAGGTGCAGGAGCCCAGGAAGAAGTGGAGGACGAACTGATGGAAGACTCATCAGATGAGGGAGACCTTGATCACATTTCTGTTGTGCGAGGTTGGGGGGAGAGGACAGAGGAAGGAAGCATGATTGTTACCTCGCCACCAACACAACAGGGAATTGGTGCTCCTGGATGCGCAACACACATGAGTGCCTTCTTGCTGCACTACCTGCAACATGACCCTCGAATTGTGAGAATTAGAAATAATCCTGACTACTGGGTTGCCACACTGTTAGATCCCCGGTACAAAAGTAAATTTGCAGAAAT
Organism: Phyllobates terribilis; assembly: GCF_046119375.1. NCBI lineage: Eukaryota > Metazoa > Chordata > Amphibia > Anura > Dendrobatidae > Phyllobates > Phyllobates terribilis. The sequence continues at coordinate 294,397,293 of NW_027362769.1, forward strand.
TATTCCTGCCATAGAAAGGGATGCACGCATGCAGGAGTATCAGCAGAGACTGTTGCAGAATCTTACATGTGCTTTTCCACAAAATACCAGTGGTGCACGTAGTGAATCTCACAGTTCCAACTTGCCAACCGTGGGACCGTCAAGTGTTCAACACTCAAACCGTAACAGAACCACAGTATCTGCTGGTAACATCAATTTTGCGGAATCATTTCACCACTTTTTTAGCCCATCCTTTGCAAGGCCACAGGAGACAAGAAGTCTGACACATAGTCAACGCCTAGAGACGATGGTACAGGAGTATCTCCAAGTAAACATTGAAGCCATGACTGTGTCACTGGACCCTTGCTCTTTTTGGGCTTCCAATCTGGATAAATGGCCGGAGCTAGCCACTTACGCCTTGGAGATCTTGTCATGCCCCGCAGCCAGCGTTCTGTCTGAACGTGTGTTCAGCGCTGCTGGTGGTGTGCTGACAGATAAGCGCACGCGGCTCTCCACTGATAATGTAGACAGACTCACATTCATAAAGATGAACAAATCATGGATCCGAAACGACTTTTCTACCCCTGTGTCATCCTGGGGAGAGTAAAAGCTTGATGATTGGTTAAAATCACCCTACCAACCGTTTTAAGCTTTCAAATTACTAATCATGTTTATCTGTATCTTGGCTGGAAAATAATTTGGGCTTTGTAGCAGTGTGCAGCACTGATTCTATTAGGCCATCTATAATAAGCTCCACCAGATTTAAAATTACTAATCATGTTTATCTGTATCTTGACTGGAAAATAATTTCTGCTTTGTAGCAGTGTGCAGCACTGATCCTATTAGGCCATCTATACTAAAGCTTCACCAGATTTAAAATTAATAATAATTTTTAGCTGCATCTAGCCCGGAAAATAATTTTGGGGCTCCGAGATGCGCAAGACACATAAGTTCCTTCTTGCTGCACTACCTGCAGCATGACCCTCATATTGTCAGAATTCTAAGTAATCATGACTACTGGGTTGCCACACTCTTAGATCCCCCAAATTTTTCGATCAACCTTTTCATTTTAATAAAGACCAAAAAAATGGTCATTTTTTAAATTATAAGCATTAGCAGGTTGTTAGAAACTGAAATCAAACAGTTTTCAACTTAAAACTTTATTCTAGGTGATGTTACATTTTCACATAGGACCCCTTGTTCGAAAGGAGCTTTTGAACTCTCTCGTCCATTGAATTTGTCAGGTTTTGGATGGTTTCTGCTTCAATTGTTTTGCATTAGGACAGAATACCCTCCCAGAGCTGTTGCTTAGATGTGAACTGCCTCCCGCCATCATAGACACTCCTTTTAATGATGCTCCAAAGGTTCTGAATGGGGTAGAGGTCAGGGGAGCATGGGGGTCACACCATAAGTTTGTCCCCTTTTATGCCCATATCAGCCAGAGATGCAGATGTTTTATGTGCAGCATGAGATGGTGCATTATCATGCAAAAAAATGATCTTGCTGTGAAATACACGGTTCTTCTTCTTGAACCATGGCAGGAAGTGCTGTTTGAGAAAATCCACATACATTATGGAGTTCATCTTTAGCGCCTTCAGGGATCCTAAAGGGGCCGACAATCTCTCTCCCCATGATTCCAGCCCAAAACATTACTCCACCTCCTCCTTGTTGGCGCTGTAGCCGTGTTTGCGTGCGGTGTCCATCAACCAGCCATCCTCCACTCCATCCATCTGGACCATCGAGCGCTGCACGGCACTCATCCGTGAACAAAACAGTTTTGAAATCAGTCTTCATGTAATGTTTGGCCCACTGGAGCCGTTTCTGCTTGTGTGAAGTGGATAGAGGAGGTCGACAGGATGGCGTATGCACAGCTGCAAACCTCTGAAGGACCCTGCATCTTGTTGTTCGGGGGACGTTGGAGGCACCAGCAGCTTCAAAAACTTGTCTGCTGCTACGACAAGGCTTTTTTGCCGCTGCTCTTTCAACCTGACGTAATTGCCTGTAGGAAAGAGTCCTCAATTTGCCCTTATCAGCACGCACACGTGTGTACTGTGAATCAGCTACATACTTCTTGATTGCCAAGACACTTCATCCTGATCATCGCACAATGTTGATTGTAGTCATGCCTTGACCTAAACACTCCACAATTTGTTGCTTCTCAGCAGCCGACACATCCTTTTTCTTTCCCATTTTGGCAGAAAATGTAGGCTGCTTAATAATGTGAGACAGCCTTCTTAAGTAGTCTTGCCTTTCATTGGACACACCTGCCAAACTAATTAGCACAGGTGTCTGCAATTGCTTACAGTGATATAAAGAGCCCTGACACACATCACCATCAATGAGTTTAACTGACAAACAAACAAATTCTTCCCTTATCACTCCTAAACACTTTTTGCATAATAATTTGGAACACAGTGTACATGTGCTTTTCCACAAAACACCAGTGGTTCACGTAGTGAATCTTACAGTTCTAACTTGCCAACCGTGGTCTGTATGGAGTTGTTCAATAAAGGGCCCAAAATTAAGATAACATAGATGGGAGAGGTCTCTATGAATAGGAATTCCTAAGTATTTGATACCCTGTGAGGGCCAGGCAAAGGGAAAGTTGGACTGGATGGAATCCTATATGGATTTGGGGAGGAAGACATCGAGGGCCTCAGACTTCGCTGCATTGATTTTAAAATTTGACCATGTAACAAAGTGATCTATTTCAGCCATAACAGCATGGATGGATATATGTGATTGAGTGATATATACTAGGACATCATCAGCAAATAGAGAGCACTTGTACTCGGTGCCTCCCACCTCAATCCACCTAATATTGGGGTTATGGCGAATTGATGAGAGCAGGTGCTTCGTCACTAGGATGTATAAGAGAGGGGACAGAGAACATCCCTGCCTTGTCCCATTGGTGATTGTGAAAGGTGATGAAAATGTTCTGACGCGCCCCCTGGGCCTTGGGACACCCGGAGCCGGACCCTTTTTGGTGGATGCTGGTGGTTGTAGTCTCCGTGGCGGCGACCCGGTTCCGTGGCTCAGGGCGGTCAAACCAGTGGCGGAACTATTTATGTGGTTTTGATGTTTAAATGTCCGACTACGCCACCCGTGGATTGCGGTCAGAGTGAACCGCCGCTCCAGGGCAGACCGCTGAGGCTGGTGTTGTGGGTGCAGCAAAGCGTAGCATAACTCCCCACAGGAGGAGTATAGCCTCAGGGCAGTGTATGCGGAGGATGGGGGTGATGGTGCAGGGCAGCAGCAGTAACGACACGGAGTCAGTGATGCAGTCCAGGGCCTTTACTCACAGTTCTTATTATCCAGACCACGTCTGCAGGTAACGGCTGCCCACGTCGTACTGTGCTCACCAGGTGAGGGGCTCAGACAACTCCCAGATAACTTTGGAGCGCTTCACAGGACCCCCTTTGTGTGTCCTTTGTCTGGCCTTTCTTACCAATCCTTCTGTCCGGCTGCCTCGGGCCTCCTCTTGGTAAACTTGGCGCCAGTTTCCCTGACCCTATGTGGTGCCTTCCTAGCGGGTGTAGCGAGGGGCTGCGCCACATAAAATGTCACAGCCTCCTGTTTCTAGCTGAGGGTCGTTTCCTGCCTCCACTAGTTTCGGGGACCGGTCTCCCCCTTTGGCCTGACCCCTCCACGCAGGTGGATTCGGGCGTGCGGTGGCGACTCGCCCGTCCGCACCCCTGGGATCCCTTCGTTCCTTGTTCCTGGAGCCTTCTCCGCTCCTCTTCCTTCCTTCTCCCTCTTCCAGGCCTGGGCCTTTGTTACTAGGCCCGCCTCCGGAGCAGAGCTCATGCAGAGCCCCTGCTCCCTGCCACTTCTGCTCAGACTTCTCTGCACTGAACTAAGATGGTGCCCACCTTTTATACTCCCTTCTCAATGCACCCAGGAACTGCTTCCTCCCTGCTCCTGCACTACAGGGTTCCCCTTCCTCAGTGTTCCCTCCCCCCACTCCAGCAAGGGACAGGGACTGTCGTGCCCATCTCAGGGGCATATTGGTCGCCCTGCCCCATGGCAATGTGGTGTAATGCATGCAGGTGTCGGGTCCTGATCCACACTACAGCCTTACCTGAGAGTGAGATATCACACCTCTGGGTGAGGTGCAATACCTCTGTAGCAACCGAGCCCTCAGGGTGCTACAGTTCCATTTATCTTCAGCCTAGGTGACGTATTGCGATACAGGGCCGTGATTTTGGCTATAAAAGGGTCCCCTAGACCCCTACCCCAAGCTTTTTAAGAGAATCATATATGGCGTGCCAGGAGACTCTATGGAATGCTTTCTCAGCATCCAACGAGAGTATCTAATTACAAATTTTTAACTGCATCTAGCCCAGGAAATACTTTGTGCCTAGTAGCAGTGTCTGCTAGTCAGCGGATTATCCCGGCTGTTAAGCAAGCTACACCACCTGTAGTTTGGACACTTAATTTTTTCAAAGGAAATGCTTCGGGACCACGGGATACTCAGTGAAGAGCATCAGGAGGCACCCCAAGGCATAGGGGCTGGGACTGGCAGTAGGATGCCTTGCGGTGGACAGCCGAGCTCGATCCTTATAAAAGCTTTTTAACTGCAGCAGCTTTAGTGGACGCTACTGGAGCTGGAATTACGCGGCTGCTGGCATGAGACTTGCCCTCCAATAGATCCTTGTAAATGGATTTAAAGTGTATTCATTCAAATTAGAGAGACAATTTAAATTAAAAAGCTTGGAGCTGCCTCCACCACAGGGGGGCTCGCTCGACCCACCAGCGGACAGGCACCAGTATTGGGATAGGGGGGCTGGCCGTCAGGGTTCACCGCGGCTCTGGCACAAACCCGGCGACGCGGAGGTGGCACGGGCAGGAGCGGACTGAACGTGTCGGCTTCTCACTTTTTGGATTTTAGAAGGGCATGACATACCTATATCTGTGTCTCCCCCTCCTTTTACTCCTCCACCTCTTTTCTTTTCACATGACTATATGTACTTGTCACTTTTCCATGTGTTAGTTGTGTCTTCTGAGCAGTTTGTCAGCTTTTGGACACCTTTGAAGGTGTTTTCTATGTGTTTCTATGTGTTTTTGTTTGCCTGCCATTGGTTTTAACGGTGTTCGAAGGTGTTCGACGAACAGTTCGACGAACAGTTCGGCGAACACACGGGTGTTCGACGAACCGAACCGAACTCGAACACTACGGGGGTGGCTCAGCACTATTTATAATATTGAGCTGTAAAAATAAAATTTTCAAATTTTTCCCACAAAATCGTTTTTTATTCCTTAATTTTGCATTATCATAAGGGTAACAGGAGAAATTGCACCATGAAATTTTCTGTGCAATTTCTCCTGAGTATGCCGATACCCCATATGTGGGGGAAAATCACTATTTGGGTACACTGCAGGGTTCGGAAGGGAAGGAGCGCCATTTAACTTTTTGAATGTAAAATTTGTTTGAATAATTAACGGACGCCATGTCGCATTTGGGGAGCCCCTAATGTGCCTAAACAGTGGAAACCCCCCACAAATGACACCATTTTGCAAACTAGACCCCTTAGGGAACTTATCTAGATGTGTGGTGAGCACCTTGCACCCCCAGGTGTCACAGAAGTTTATAATATTGAGCCATAAAAATAAAATTTTCACATTTTTCCCACAAAAAAATGTTTTTCATCCTCTAATTTTGCATTATTATAAGGATAACAGGAGAAATTGTACCATGAAATTTGTTGTGCAATTTCTCCTGAGTACACCGATACCCCATATGTGGGGGAAAACAACTGCTTTGGTGTACGGCAGGGTTCGGAAGAGAAAGGAGCGCTATATTGGCTGGGATAGGTTGCAGACACCATGTCACATTTGAAGAGTCGCTGACATGCCGAAACAGCAGAAACACCCACAAGTGACCCCATTTTGTAAACTACACCTCTCAAGGAATTTATCTAGGGAAGTAGTGAGTATTTTTTAATTTTTTAATTTATACCATTGGGCAGTGAAGAAAACATAATTATATTTTTACCACAATAAAATGTTTTACCCTCAGATTTTACATTTTCACACAGCGCAGTAGGTAAAAATGCTGAAATGTGTCACACAATTTCTTCTAAAAGTGGCAATACCCTATATGTGGCTGTATTGTACCACTTTGTCATACGGCGACATCTGGGAGGGACGGAGCGCTATTTGACAATTGGAGAACAAATTATTGTACAATAGGCATTTGGATTTGGGAGCACAACATTTTCTGAATTTCTTTTGGGGGGCAAGAGCCATTTCGCTTTTCCAGAGCCTTTCTGCTACCATTAACTTGGAAGTCCCTTATATTTTTAACAGATGATGGACCTGAGTGGGGACTAGCTTTTTTTGAGGACTGAGTTGAAGCTTTTATTGGGAACATTTTACATATTTATGTTTATCCGGCGCTCTATGCTGAGCACTTACATCAGGGTTTCCATCTAAATTTCCAAGTGATGTAATTCAAATGAAACCCCTGTGGGATCCATTCACTGTAATGAGACAGCAGAATTACTCTGGACTCCGTTTGGCCTTTGTTTAGCGGTATCCTTTTTTTCAGAAGTGCACAAAACTGTGGCCAACCGCACTTTTATGCACGCCTAAAAAAACTGACACCATGGGATCACAGGCCAGACGGCATCCACAGTGGCCTATATCTGCCTCATTACAGGGAATCTTCCGTCATGGGTTCCGTCTGAATCATGTATTTCAGAGATTTACACGGAAACTCTGGTGTAAGTACTCAGCGCAGAGCACAGGATAAATGTGAGCAGAGCCTTACTGCGATCTTTGGGAGACATAATAAACAAATCAGTATCAGGTGAAGAATTGGTTTTATTTATTTTTTACGCCATTCCTCATGCGGTATAAGTGATGAGATTACTTTATTCTTCGGGTCGATGCGATTACAGAGATACCAGATTTATATCGGGTTTTTATGACTGACAGCCGTCACACACTAAAAGACGCTTTTTTTTGCAAAATCTAGTTTTTGCAACGCCATATTTTGAGAGCTATAATTTTTCCATATTTCGGCCGATAGAGTCATGTGATGGCTTGTTTTTTGCGGGACGAGTTGACATTTTTATTGGTACCATTTTTGGGTACATGACATTTTTTGATCGCTTTCTATTCCGTTTTTTGGGAGGTAAAATTAACAAAAACCAACAATTCAGGAATTGTTTTGAGGTTTTTTTTATGCCGTTCTGCGTGTGGAAAAAGAGATAAGGCAGGATTATTCTTCGGGTCAGTACATTTACAGCGATACTACACTTACTGTATTTTTTTTATGTTTTGGCACTTTTACACAATAAAACAATTCTATAGAAAAATATTTTTTTTTGCATCGCTTTATTCTGAGAGCTATAACTTTTTTATTTTTTAGCTTATGGAGCTGTATGGTGGCTTTTTTTTTGCGGAACAAGATGACGTTTTCAGTGGTATCATTTTTATTTCCATTTTGCTTTTTGATCGCATTTTTTCCACTTTTTGTTTGGCGATATGATGAAAAAGGAAAGTTTTTTGCTCCGGTTTTTATTTATTTTTATTACGGTGTGCACAGAAGGAGTTAATTAGTGTGACAGTTTTATAGATCGGGTTGTTTTGGATGCGGCGATACCAAATATGTGTACTCTTTTTGTTTTTGCATAAATATACGGATTTATTGGTTTAATATTTTATTTATTTATTTTTATTTATTTTGTGATTTTTTTTTAAGAGTTTGAAAAAAATTTTTAGACTTTTTTTTTACAATTTTACTTAGTCCCTGTATGGGACATTAATTTTTATTTTTCTAGTCACTGTTCTCATGCAATGTAATAGACATGTATTACATTGCATGAGAATGTTGCTGACAGTTTTACACAGTCTGTCTCCTGCCAGGCTTCAGCTGCAGGCTGAGCCTAGCAGGACACCATATATGGCAGATCTGGAGGCGGTCATGTGACCTCCAGCTGCCATAACAACGGCAGGTCCTGGAAGGCATCAGGGGGCCGTCGGAGAGGTAAGTGGACGACCCCCTCTCCTCTCACTATCTTCTATATGCCGCGAAAACTATAGGTCGAGGCATATAGAAGATAGCAAAGGGTTAACATCATTGGGACCTGATCCAATCAGGTCCCGATGATGTCCCCTGTCAGAGCTGTCGCTCTGAACTGCAACCGCAGCACTTGCAGGACCCTGGGGGTCCTGAGGGCTGCGGGACCACTGACCGTTCATAAACGTCGGCGCTGCACAGAGCCCAGGCAGCGCCGACGTTTATGTACAGTGGGCGGTCGGGAAGCGGTTAATATGCTTGCAAAGCTGAATGAAGCCGAGTGTGTATAGGCGCAATCTATTGTAGTATGTAGGCTGTGCTATTGGAAAAAAAAGCAAAGTACATCATGACACACAGACTAGGAACTATATGACACCATAATTATGTTTCAAGGCATGACCTCTTCATGTAGACGAAGCAACCTAACCAGCAAGATAAGCAAAGCTAAAGCTATCCTCCTTCTCATGATCTGGTAACCAGTCTGAACCCACAGGAAATGTCTTGTCATTGTCATCAGCCCCAGCATCATCCTCGCTTACTGCTTTCCAGTCTCTTCCACCTCTATTTCCATTTAATCATTAGTTCTTCTTTTGTGTGTCCAAGAAACATTAGTCACCAATTATGTGAAAATTATACTTCCACATGTACCAGTTCATCACAATTGATTTCAGAACACCTGGATTGTACTGCCTTTTGCAAAAGTATTGCGTGCACTAAGGCTCATTGGAAGATACCTAGCCACCAATATTTGTTGTACTAAAAAGTTGTCCCTGCCAGGTTTGAGTACAAAATACTATTTTTTTCCAACAACAAAATTTATCGTATTACATGCATCAATTTTTTGATACAACTCACCTTTATAATTTTGGGTGGAATTAAATTTTTATTGTAACTGTATAAGAGGAGAATTTTCTCAGTACTGCTTTGATCAGGATTGTGAGAAAGGACAAAATTGTTGAAAATTAGCAAATCAAAATTCCTTGAACTTCAGAAGTGAATTTTTCTTTAAAAGTGTACCTTTGTTCAAAAATAGTTTAGAAATTTTTGTATAAATTTTTGTAAATTATAAACCACAAATTCTTTGAATTCCAATGGTGCAATTTTCTTTCACATAATTACCAACTTTACAAATAACCAAAGCAGCAGCAAAATCAGCATCAGTTATAATCCATATCACATGGTAGACCAGATGGGTTCAGTCATACCTAGACGGTTTCCTTTCTCCAGCAGATACCTTGAGTTCTGATTCCTTGGATTTCTGACTCAGCAGACTGGACCAGTGGAAATAATTGACAACGTTTTCTATGGGTGTACTGTCATGTCTAACCTTCATTGTATAGTCAAAAATGAGAGTCAATGTGGCCACTGGCTTTTCACACATAAGCAGACCAGGTTTTCCATTTTGGAAAATCTTACATTGGTCAAAGTTAATCAGGCATGGATCACTGTCAAATTTTATTCAACTATTACTGATGGCAATGATTAAATTAGCCATACCGTCTGTCTGTCTGACTTTTCATTGTTTGTCTTCTATATCCTTCTGCCTCCACAAGTGCTGATGGGCCATGCTCAGCCAGGCATCTTCTCCCTGACCATCATGTTTCTATATGTAGCGCCCCGAGGGTTCGGTTGCTACAGGGGTATTGCACCTCAACTAGAGGTGTGATATTCCACTCCCAGGTAAGGATGGAGTGTGGACCAGGGCTCAGTTAGCTGCATACACACACTCACCCCATTTCCGGGGGACAGCTCGACGGTGCTCCCATTTATGCAGGCACAACTGACCATGTCCCTGGCTGGAGTGGGGAGGGGGGAGAGAACCCAGTGATGTAGGAGCAGAAGGGGAAGGTTTATGGAGCACAGGAAGGAGCTCATTGGGTGCAGGTCACCAGAGCTCAGACACAGAGAAGCAGATAAAAGGTGGGGGCCATCTTAGGAGGGAGTTCAGTCAGTCAGAGCAGAAGAGAGAGAGAGCTGACAGGGAGCTGCGGCTCAGGCTGAGCTCAGCTCCAGGAGGCAGGCCTAGAGAGAAGGCCGGGGCCGGAGAAGGAGGAAGAGAAGGAAGGAAAGAGGAGAGACAGAGGAGTAGAAAGGCTCCAGAAACAAGAAGGCAGAAGGGACTCTAAGAGAGCAGAACGGACAGCAATCGTTGCAAACCCGCGTTATATCGAGTGAAGGGTCAGGCTGTGGAAGGGTACCGGATTCCCAAGTTGGTGGAGGTAAATCAACCCTCAGCCAAGAACCGGAGGTCGTGATCATTTATTGTTGTGACCCCCCGCCAAACCTGCTAGGATGGCACCATATAGGATAGCAGGAAGCGGAGGCCAACGCTTACCCAACATGGTCCGCGGTAGCTGGACTGAAGTTTGGTCACTGGTGGGGCACGAGAGGCCAGAGAAAGGACAGAAGGGGGTCCTGTGCCATACTCCTGAATTGCCTGGGGGTTGACCGAGCTCCTCACCTGGTGGACGCCGCACGGCTTGGGCAGTCATTGCTGACAGAAGTGACTTGGATAACAACTGTGAGTAAAAACCCTGGACTGCACCATTGGACTCAGTGTGATCTTTGCTGTGCCTGCACCATCACCCCAGCATCCACCAACATTGCCCTGAGTCTACACTCCTCCCGTGGGGAGTTATCCTACCCCTGTGCTGCACACCAACACCAGCCTCAGCGGTCTGCCTCGCAGCGGCGGTTATCCCTGACCGCAATCCATGGGTGGCGTAGTCGGACATTCAAAACACTGATAAATAGACTGCCACAATTTGGTCTGACCACCCTGAGCCACGGGATCGGGTTGCCACTACTACCCCCAGCATTGTACAGAAGCCCGGTTCTGGGTACCCCACGGCCCAGGGGGCGAGTCTTATACAGTAGTACTGCTGCTGCCTGTGCTGCCGTTGCTGGCCCTAAACTGTCAAACATCTTCTTATCTGCTGGCTGTACATGTTGTTTATAGCTGTACTATACATCCAATGTGAAGCGTTTTGTCTTGAGATTGCAAAAGCTTAACAGCTTAAAAAGAGCTTTTGTTCCCTAAAAAATTGACAATTTTTGGAAAACTTGATAAATTTGTCAGTAGCAAACATGTTGCAGATCCCAAAAATGGATAATTTTTCAGTCACAGTCGAGAAGCCGATTGTCACATTTCCGCTGGTATCTATTCTGGCAAAGTCTGCACCAGTCACCAGGTGTTGTTGTATTGATCCTTTTAGTTAAGCTGGTGAAGGGGGAAGATATTGTGACCAAAAGCTCTGGGCAGTGCAGGCTCTGTTCATCCACTGACTACGGTAGATGGGACCTGTAGTGCCATCTAGTGTGGAAGTATGGGTGTGAGCGTGTGAGTGCTGTCAGCATAAATAATCATCTCCCTTCCTTGGCCAATTGCAGATTAATAGAGCTGTGTGTTCATTACAGAGCTCAAAATGGGTTTAACACAGACTGAGGGCTCTTCAGAGTGTTATACATATATTTTCTAGGCAATTAGAGGCTTTTCAGCATGGCAATTTTTTGGGGGGAAAATGGCAAAACCAGTGAGTTTGAATTTTAAATGATACCCTTATCTCTATTCCTCACCACTTATCTTGACATCTCTATGTATTTGATAATAAACCCTTCAATTATCTCAAAAGTTTTGAGGATCTGTGTAGCGTTATTAAAAGGGGTTTTCCTACGAACAAAAGTTCATTTTAAAAATTGTCTGTGTCTGACCATGTACGGAACATACCACAGCTCCTGGACAGGGGAGGAAACGCCAGGCAATACAGATATTACAGCAGGGAATCGCAGAGGATTCATTTTGTGAGGTAAAATATTGTTTAAAAAGAGGCAGTGAAATATTTAAATTCACACACTGAATCCTCTGTGATCCCCTCCTGTAATATCTGTATTGTCTTTTGCTTCCTCTCCTGCCCAGGAGATGTGGTATGCTCCGTACACGGTCAGACACAGCCAATTTTTAAAATTAACTTTTTGATCGTGGGAAAACCACTTTAAGCCTAATATCCACGTAGGTATACTTTGTTTTTAATAATATAGTGTTGTTAGAAAAAAATACATTAGTATATTAATTAGAGATGAGCAAATTTTATTCTAGTGGACTTAAAATGTACTCGAATTTTACAAAATTCCACATTCTGGAGAATACTGATGTTTTTGTAATCTGTTGCTTGCAAATTCAGTAAAATGATGGCCAGCTGCCACTGCCATCATGCTAAAAGGTAGGGGCAAGCAAAAGGATAAAAAGAAAAAAACACCTCTCCAGCTGCCCCACTGCTCTGTGTCCACTGTCTAGTACTCTACTTCTCTGTTGCCTCACATCTTCTGCCCAGTTTTTAACTCTAGGCCAGGAATTCCTGCCTCAAACAGCCCCTGAAGTTCTCTGCACATGCTCTTGGGCCTATTCACAGCCCAAGTCCCAGTCAACAGGTCACTGAACAAGGTAGCTAAATCAGGGACCTTTTCACAGTCATAAACCCCAGCCTGGAGTGAATTCTGGGCTGGAGACATGATGTAAGTGAAGCACATATGACTGGATAGTGGGCAGGGAACAGTGGTAATTGCAGTAAAATGGCATGATTTTTTTTCCTTTAACCTTTCTCCCTCCACTTACATTGCCGGCATCACCTGCTACTCCCTGTTAGGGATGGGCAATCCCGAATGGTAAAGTTCTGGGTCCGTATAGGACACCTAGTGTCAGGTACCGAACACGGAACATGGCCTTTTTAATGTATGTCCGTTTTCCTGTTCAGGTTTGATAGACTAATAAAACTTGTTGAAAGGTTGCAGTGCAGCCAATTGACAAGTTTTTAGACTGTCGGCACTTCCAGAGCCATCACAGCCATGCCAAGTATTGGCATGGCTGTGATTGGCTGGTGCAGCATGTGACGCAGCCGTATAAAGGCCCGATCATGACTGCCCCCGCCATTCATCTCTTATTAGCTTAGGGACAGGACGCAGCTGGTGTGAGATACAGAATCTGACTGAAAAAAGTTACTGTGTGTACTCTGCAACCCATATTTGTGGGAGTACTCTACCAAATGCCGCTGTGTGTACTCGGCAACCCTTATCTGTGGGAGTAGTGTGCCAAAAATCGCTGTGTGAACTCTGCAACCTCGCCTGTGAGAGTGCTGTTCCATTAAGCCGCTGTGTGAGAGAACATGCCTTTAAGTCGCTATGTGTATTCTCACTCCCCGCCTGAGAGAGTACTATTCCTTTTAGCCACTGTCAAAAAGAAGCAAGGCAAAAATATATCTCATACCCTACCATAATTATATATAAATGTAAAGCAAAATTGCATTACTTCAACTTTGATATACAGTAAGGTTTTTAATATAGGCAGTATAGGTACCGTCCCAATTTAGGGTCACCTTGCCGCTGGTGGGACGGCTTGTATACTTTTTTTGATCAAAAATAGTTCACTAAGTACCCTATATTTATTATGCAATTTTGCTTTACATTTATATATAATTATGGTAGGGTATGAGATATATTTTTGTCTTGCTTCTTTTTTGCTAGTGTGAACATGCCTCTGTTTCTTGTATGTCTGCCATCTTAGACCTCAGTTCACATTGTCTGGTTTTTTGACTTGTTTGCATTCTGTGCAATTTAAGGGTGTGGCATGCCCTTTGTTGAGCTGATTGGTATATATGTAGCTTACCACGGGCCTAGGTGGTCTGGAGTTGGGACCCGGTCCTATTTGTCTACCCTTTTATATGCATTACTTCAACTTTGATATACAGTAAGGTTTTTAATATAGGCAGTATAGGTACCGTCCCAATTTAGGGTCACCTTGCCGCTGGTGGGACGGCTTGTATACTTTTTTTGATCAAAAATAGTTCACTAAGTACCCTATATTTATTATGCAATTTTGCTTTACATTTATATATAATTATGGTAGGGTATGAGATATATTTTTGTCTTGCTTCTTTTTTGCTAGTGTGAACATGCCTCTGTTTCTTGTATGTCTGCCATCTTAGACCTCAGTTCACATTGTCTGGTTTTTTGACTTGTTTGCATTCTGTGCAATTTAAGGGTGTGGCATGCCCTTTGTTGAGCTGATTGGTATATATGTAGCTTACCACGGGCCTAGGTGGTCTGGAGTTGGGACCCGGTCCTATTTGTCTACCCTTTTATATGCATTACTTCAACTTTGATATACAGTAAGGTTTTTAATATAGGCAGTATAGGTACCGTCCCAATTTAGGGTCACCTTGCCGCTGGTGGGACGGCTTGTATACTTTTTTTGATCAAAAATAGTTCACTAAGTACCCTATATTTATTATGCAATTTTGCTTTACATTTATATATAATTATGGTAGGGTATGAGATATATTTTTGTCTTGCTTCTTCTTTGCTAGTGTGAACATGCCTCTGTTTCTTGTATGTCTGCCATCTTAGACCTCAGTTCACATTGTCTGGTTTTTTGACTTGTTTGCATTCTGTGCAATTTAAGGGTGTGGCATGCCCTTTGTTGAGCTGATTGGTATATATGTAGCTTACCACGGGCCTAGGTGGTCTGGAGTTGGGACCCGGTCCTATTTGTCTACCCTTTTATATGCATTACTTCAAGTTTGATATACAGTAAGGTTTTTAATATAGGCAGTATAGGTACCGTCCCAATTTAGGGTCACCTTGCCGCTGGTGGAACGGCTTGTATACTTTTTTTGATCAAAAATAGTTCACTAAGTACCCTATATTTATTATGCAATTTTGCTTTACATTTATATATAATTATGGTAGGGTATGAGATATATTTTTGTCTTGCTTCTTTTTTGCTAGTGTGAACATGCCTCTGTTTCTTGTATGTCTGCCATCTTAGACCTCAGTTCACATTGTCTGGTTTTTTGACTTGTTTGCATTCTGTGCAATTTAAGGGTGTGGCATGCCCTTTGTTGAGCTGATTGGTATATATGTAGCTTACCACGGGCCTAGGTGGTCTGGAGTTGGGACCCGGTCCTATTTGTCTACCCTTTTATATGCATTACTTCAACTTTGATATACAGTAAGGTTTTTAATATAGGCAGTATAGGTACCGTCCCAATTTAGGGTCACCTTGCCGCTGGTGGGACGGCTTTTATACTTTTTTTGATCAAAAATAGTTCACTAAGTACCCTATATTTATTATGCAATTTTGCTTTACATTTATATATAATTATGGTAGGGTATGAGATATATTTTTGTCTTGCTTCTTTTTTGCTAGTGTGAACATGCCTCTGTTTCTTGTATGTCTGCCATCTTAGACCTCAGTTCACATTGTCTGGTTTTTTGACTTGTTTGCATTCTGTGCAATTTAAGGGTGTGGCATGCCCTTTGTTGAGCTGATTGGTATATATGTAGCTTACCACGGGCCTAGGTGGTCTGGAGTTGGGACCCGGTCCTATTTGTCTACCCTTTTATATGCATTACTTCAACTTTGATATACAGTAAGGTTTTTAATATAGGCAGTATAGGTACCGTCCCAATTTAGGGTCACCTTGCCGCTGGTGGGACGGCTTGTATACTTTTTTTGATCAAAAATAGTTCACTAAGTACCCTATATTTATTATGCAATTTTGCTTTACATTTATATATAATTATGGTAGGGTATGAGATATATTTTTGTCTTGCTTCTTTTTTGCTAGTGTGAACATGCCTCTGTTTCTTGTATGTCTGCCATCTTAGACCTCAGTTCACATTGTCTGGTTTTTTGACTTGTTTGCATTCTGTGCAATTTAAGGGTGTGGCATGCCCTTTGTTGAGCTGATTGGTATATATGTAGCTTACCACGGGCCTAGGTGGTCTGGAGTTGGGACCCGGTCCTATTTGTCTACCCTTTTATATGCATTACTTCAACTTTGATATACAGTAAGGTTTTTAATATAGGCAGTATAGGTACCGTCCCAATTTAGGGTCACCTTGCCGCTGGTGGGACGGCTTGTATACTTTTTTTGATCAAAAATAGTTCACTAAGTACCCTATATTTATTATGCAATTTTGCTTTACATTTATATATAATTATGGTAGGGTATGAGATATATTTTTGTCTTGCTTCTTTTTTGCTAGTGTGAACATGCCTCTGTTTCTTGTATGTCTGCCATCTTAGACCTCAGTTCACATTGTCTGGTTTTTTGACTTGTTTGCATTCTGTGCAATTTAAGGGTGTGGCATGCCCTTTGTTGAGCTGATTGGTATATATGTAGCTTACCACGGGCCTAGGTGGTCTGGAGTTGGGACCCGGTCCTATTTGTCTACCCTTTTATATGCATTACTTCAACTTTGATATACAGTAAGGTTTTTAATATAGGCAGTATAGGTACCGTCCCAATTTAGGGTCACCTTGCCGCTGGTGGGACGGCTTGTATACTTTTTTTGATCAAAAATAGTTCACTAAGTACCCTCTATTTATTATGCAATTTTGCTTTACATTTATATATAATTATGGTAGGGTATGAGATATATTTTTGTCTTGCTTCTTTTTTGCTAGTGTGAACATGCCTCTGTTTCTTGTATGTCTGCCATCTTAGACCTCAGTTCACATTGTCTGGTTTTTTGACTTGTTTGCATTCTGTGCAATTTAAGGGTGTGGCATGCCCTTTGTTGAGCTGATTGGTATATATGTAGCTTACCACGGGCCTAGGTGGTCTGGACTTGGGACCCGGTCCTATTTGTCTACCCTTTTATATGCAGTACTTCAACTTTGATATACAGTAAGGTTTTTAATATAGGCAGTATAGGTACCGTCCCAATTTAGGGTCACCTTGCCGCTGGTGGGACGGCTTGTATACTTTTTTTGATCAAAAATAGTTCACTAAGTACCCTATATTTATTATGCAATTTTGCTTTACATTTATATATAATTATGGTAGGGTATGAGATATATTTTTGTCTTGCTTCTTTTTTGCTAGTGTGAACATGCCTCTGTTTCTTGTATGTCTGCCATCTTAGACCTCAGTTCACATTGTCTGTTTTTTTGACTTGTTTGCATTCTGTGCAATTTAAGGGTGTGGCATGCCCTTTGTTGAGCTGATTGGTATATATGTAGCTTACCACGGGCCTAGGTGGTCTGGAGTTGGGACCCGGTCCTATTTGTCTACCCTTTTATATGCATTACTTCAACTTTGATATACAGTAAGGTTTTTAATATAGGCAGTATAGGTACCGTCCCAATTTAGGGTCACCTTGCCGCTGGTGGGACGGCTTGTATACTTTTTTTGATCAAAAATAGTTCACTAAGTACCCTATATTTATTATGCAATTTTGCTTTACATTTATATATAATTATGGTAGGGTATGAGATATATTTTTGTCTTGCTTCTTTTTTGCTAGTGTGAACATGCCTCTGTTTCTTGTATGTCTGCCATCTTAGACCTCAGTTCACATTGTCTGGTTTTTTGACTTGTTTGCATTCTGTGCAATTTAAGGGTGTGGCATGCCCTTTGTTGAGCTGATTGGTATATATGTAGCTTACCACGGGCCTAGGTGGTCTGGAGTTGGGACCCGGTCCTATTTGTCTACCCTTTTATATGCATTACTTCAACTTTGATATACAGTAAGGTTTTTAATATAGGCAGTATAGGTACCGTCCCAATTTAGGGTCACCTTGCCGCTGGTGGGACGGCTTGTATACTTTTCTTGATCAAAAATAGTTCACTAAGTACCCTATATTTATTATGCAATTTTGCTTTACATTTATATATAATTATGGTAGGGTATGAGATATATTTTTGTCTTGCTTCTTTTTTGCTAGTGTGAACATGCCTCTGTTTCTTGTATGTCTGCCATCTTAGACCTCAGTTCACATTGTCTGGTTTTTTGACTTGTTTGCATTCTGTGCAATTTAAGGGTGTGGCATGCCCTTTGTTGAGCTGATTGGTATATATGTAGCTTACCACGGGCCTAGGTGGTCTGGAGTTGGGACCCGGTCCTATTTGTCTACCCTTTTATATGCATTACTTCAACTTTGATATACAGTAAGGTTTTTAATATAGGCAGTATAGGTACCGTCCCAATTTAGGGTCACCTTGCCGCTGGTGGGACGGCTTGTATACTTTTTTTGATCAAAAATAGTTCACTAAGTACCCTATATTTATTATGCAATTTTGCTTTACATTTATATATAATTATGGTAGGGTATGAGATATATTTTTGTCTTGCTTCTTTTTTGCTAGTGTGAACATGCCTCTGTTTCTTGTATGTCTGCCATCTTAGACCTCAGTTCACATTGTCTGGTTTTTTGACTTGTTTGCATTCTGTGCAATTTAAGGGTGTGGCATGCCCTTTGTTGAGCTGATTGGTATATATGTAGCTTACCACGGGCCTAGGTGGTCTGGAGTTGGGACCCGGTCCTATTTGTCTACCCTTTTATATGCATTACTTCAACTTTGATATACAGTAAGGTTTTTAATATAGGCAGTATAGGTACCGTCCCAATTTAGGGTCACCTTGCCGCTGGTGGGACGGCTTGTATACTTTTTTTGATCAAAAATAGTTCACTAAGTACCCTATATTTATTATGCAATTTTGCTTTACATTTATATATAATTATGGTAGGGTATGAGATATATTTTTGTCTTGCTTCTTTTTTGCTAGTGTGAACATGCCTCTGTTTCTTGTATGTCTGCCATCTTAGACCTCAGTTCACATTGTCTGGTTTTTTGACTTGTTTGCATTCTGTGCAATTTAAGGGTGTGGCATGCCCTTTGTTGAGCTGATTGGTATATATGTAGCTTACCACGGGCCTAGGTGGTCTGGAGTTGGGACCCGGTCCTATTTGTCTACCCTTTTATATGCAGTACTTCAACTTTGATATACAGTAAGGTTTTTAATATAGGCAGTATAGGTACCGTCCCAATTTAGGGTCACCTTGCCGCTGGTGGGACGGCTTGTATACTTTTTTTGATCAAAAATAGTTCACTAAGTACCCTATATTTATTATGCAATTTTGCTTTACATTTATATATAATTATGGTAGGGTATGAGATATATTTTTGTCTTGCTTCTTTTTTGCTAGTGTGAACATGCCTCTGTTTCTTGTATGTCTGCCATCTTAGACCTCAGTTCACATTGTCTGGTTTTTTGACTTGTTTGCATTCTGTGCAATTTAAGGGTGTGGCATGCCCTTTGTTGAGCTGATTGGTATATATGTAGCTTACCACGGGCCTAGGTGGTCTGGAGTTGGGACCCGGTCCTATTTGTCTACCCTTTTATATGCATTACTTCAACTTTGATATACAGTAAGGTTTTTAATATAGGCAGTATAGGTACCGTCCCAATTTAGGGTCACCTTGCCGCTGGTGGGACGGCTTGTATACTTTTTTTGATCAAAAATAGTTCACTAAATACCCTATATTTATTATGCAATTTTGCTTTACATTTATATATAATTATGGTAGGGTATGAGATATATTTTTGTCTTGCTTCTTTTTTGCTAGTGTGAACATGCCTCTGTTTCTTGTATGTCTGCCATCTTAGACCTCAGTTCACATTGTCTGTTTTTTTGACTTGTTTGCATTCTGTGCAATTTAAGGGTGTGGCATGCCCTTTGTTGAGCTGATTGGTATATATGTAGCTTACCACGGGCCTAGGTGGTCTGGAGTTGGGACCCGGTCCTATTTGTCTACCCTTTTATATGCATTACTTCAACTTTGATATACAGTAAGGTTTTTAATATAGGCAGTATAGGTACCGTCCCAATTTAGGGTCACCTTGCCGCTGGTGGGACGGCTTGTATACTTTTCTTGATCAAAAATAGTTCACTAAGTACCCTATATTTATTATGCAATTTTGCTTTACATTTATATATAATTATGGTAGGGTATGAGATATATTTTTGTCTTGCTTCTTTTTTGCTAGTGTGAACATGCCTCTGTTTCTTGTATGTCTGCCATCTTAGACCTCAGTTCACATTGTCTGGTTTTTTGACTTGTTTGCATTCTGTGCAATTTAAGGGTGTGGCATGCCCTTTGTTGAGCTGATTGGTATATATGTAGCTTACCACGGGCCTAGGTGGTCTGGAGTTGGGACCCGGTCCTATTTGTCTACCCTTTTATATGCATTACTTCAACTTTGATATACAGTAAGGTTTTTAATATAGGCAGTATAGGTACCGTCCCAATTTAGGGTCACCTTGCCGCTGGTGGGACGGCTTGTATACTTTTTTTGATCAAAAATAGTTCACTAAGTACCCTATATTTATTATGCAATTTTGCTTTACATTTATATATAATTATGGTAGGGTATGAGATATATTTTTGTCTTGCTTCTTTTTTGCTAGTGTGAACATGCCTCTGTTTCTTGTATGTCTGCCATCTTAGACCTCAGTTCACATTGTCTGGTTTTTTGACTTGTTTGCATTCTGTGCAATTTAAGGGTGTGGCATGCCCTTTGTTGAGCTGATTGGTATATATGTAGCTTACCACGGGCCTAGGTGGTCTGGAGTTGGGACCCGGTCCTATTTGTCTACCCTTTTATATGCATTACTTCAACTTTGATATACAGTAAGGTTTTTAATATAGGCAGTATAGGTACCGTCCCAATTTAGGGTCACCTTGCCGCTGGTGGGACGGCTTGTATACTTTTTTTGATCAAAAATAGTTCACTAAGTACCCTATATTTATTATGCAATTTTGCTTTACATTTATATATAATTATGGTAGGGTATGAGATATATTTTTGTCTTGCTTCTTTTTTGCTAGTGTGAACATGCCTCTGTTTCTTGTATGTCTGCCATCTTAGACCTCAGTTCACATTGTCTGGTTTTTTGACTTGTTTGCATTCTGTGCAATTTAAGGGTGTGGCATGCCCTTTGTTGAGCTGATTGGTATATATGTAGCTTACCACGGGCCTAGGTGGTCTGGAGTTGGGACCCGGTCCTATTTGTCTACCCTTTTATATGCATTACTTCAACTTTGATATACAGTAAGGTTTTTAATATAGGCAGTATAGGTACCGTCCCAATTTAGGGTCACCTTGCCGCTGGTGGGACGGCTTGTATACTTTTTTTGATCAAAAATAGTTCACTAAGTACCCTATATTTATTATGCAATTTTGCTTTACATTTATATATAATTATGGTAGGGTATGAGATATATTTTTGTCTTGCTTCTTTTTTGCTAGTGTGAACATGCCTCTGTTTCTTGTATGTCTGCCATCTTAGACCTCAGTTCACATTGTCTGGTTTTTTGACTTGTTTGCATTCTGTGCAATTTAAGGGTGTGGCATGCCCTTTGTTGAGCTGATTGGTATATATGTAGCTTACCACGGGCCTAGGTGGTCTGGAGTTGGGACCCGGTCCTATTTGTCTACCCTTTTATATGCATTACTTCAACTTTGATATACAGTAAGGTTTTTAATATAGGCAGTATAGGTACCGTCCCAATTTAGGGTCACCTTGCCGCTGGTGGGACGGCTTGTATACTTTTTTTGGTCAAAAATAGTTCACTAAGTACCCTATATTTATTATGCAATTTTGCTTTACATTTATATATAATTATGGTAGGGTATGAGATATATTTTTGTCTTGCTTCTTTTTTGCTAGTGTGAACATGCCTCTGTTTCTTGTATGTCTGCCATCTTAGACCTCAGTTCACATTGTCTGGTTTTTTGACTTGTTTGCATTCTGTGCAATTTAAGGGTGTGGCATGCCCTTTGTTGAGCTGATTGGTATATATGTAGCTTACCACGGGCCTAGGTGGTCTGGAGTTGGGACCCGGTCCTATTTGTCTACCCTTTTATATGCATTACTTCAACTTTGATATACAGTAAGGTTTTTAATATAGGCAGTATAGGTACCGTCCCAATTTAGGGTCACCTTGCCGCTGGTGGGACGGCTTGTATACTTTTTTTGATCAAAAATAGTTCACTAAGTACCCTATATTTATTATGCAATTTTGCTTTACATTTATATATAATTATGGTAGGGTATGAGATATATTTTTGTCTTGCTTCTTTTTTGCTAGTGTGAACATGCCTCTGTTTCTTGTATGTCTGCCATCTTAGACCTCAGTTCACATTGTCTGGTTTTTTGACTTGTTTGCATTCTGTGCAATTTAAGGGTGTGGCATGCCCTTTGTTGAGCTGATTGGTATATATGTAGCTTACCACGGGCCTAGGTGGTCTGGAGTTGGGACCCGGTCCTATTTGTCTACCCTTTTATATGCATTACTTCAACTTTGATATACAGTAAGGTTTTTAATATAGGCAGTATAGGTACCGTCCCAATTTAGGGTCACCTTGCCGCTGGTGGGACGGCTTGTATACTTTTTTTGATCAAAAATAGTTCACTAAGTACCCTATATTTATTATGCAATTTTGCTTTACATTTATATATAATTATGGTAGGGTATGAGATATATTTTTGTCTTGCTTCTTTTTTGCTAGTGTGAACATGCCTCTGTTTCTTGTATGTCTGCCATCTTAGACCTCAGTTCACATTGTCTGGTTTTTTGACTTGTTTGCATTCTGTGCAATTTAAGGGTGTGGCATGCCCTTTGTTGAGCTGATTGGTATATATGTAGCTTACCACGGGCCTAGGTGGTCTGGAGTTGGGACCCGGTCCTATTTGTCTACCCTTTTATATGCATTACTTCAACTTTGATATACAGTAAGGTTTTTAATATAGGCAGTATAGGTACCATCCCAATTTAGGGTCACCTTGCCGCTGGTGGGACGGCTTGTATACTTTTTTTGATCAAAAATAGTTCACTAAGTACCCTATATTTATTATGCAATTTTGCTTTACATTTATATATAATTATGGTAGGGTATGAGATATATTTTTGTCTTGCTTCTTTTTTGCTAGTGTGAACATGCCTCTGTTTCTTGTATGTCTGCCATCTTAGACCTCAGTTCACATTGTCTGGTTTTTTGACTTGTTTGCATTCTGTGCAATTTAAGGGTGTGGCATGCCCTTTGTTGAGCTGATTGGTATATATGTAGCTTACCACGGGCCTAGGTGGTCTGGAGTTGGGACCCGGTCCTATTTGTCTACCCTTTTATATGCAGTACTTCAACTTTGATATACAGTAAGGTTTTTAATATAGGCAGTATAGGTACCGTCCCAATTTAGGGTCACCTTGCCGCTGGTGGGACGGCTTGTATACTTTTTTTGATCAAAAATAGTTCACTAAGTACCCTATATTTATTATGCAATTTTGCTTTACATTTATATATAATTATGGTAGGGTATGAGATATATTTTTGTCTTGCTTCTTTTTTGCTAGTGTGAACATGCCTCTGTTTCTTGTATGTCTGCCATCTTAGACCTCAGTTCACATTGTCTGGTTTTTTGACTTGTTTGCATTCTGTGCAATTTAAGGGTGTGGCATGCCCTTTGTTGAGCTGATTGGTATATATGTAGCTTACCACGGGCCTAGGTGGTCTGGAGTTGGGACCCGGTCCTATTTGTCTACCCTTTTATATGCATTACTTCAACTTTGATATACAGTAAGGTTTTTAATATAGGCAGTATAGGTACCGTCCCAATTTAGGGTCACCTTGCCGCTGGTGGGACGGCTTGTATACTTTTCTTGATCAAAAATAGTTCACTAAGTACCCTATATTTATTATGCAATTTTGCTTTACATTTATATATAATTATGGTAGGGTATGAGATATATTTTTGTCTTGCTTCTTTTTTGCTAGTGTGAACATGCCTCTGTTTCTTGTATGTCTGCCATCTTAGACCTCAGTTCACATTGTCTGGTTTTTTGACTTGTTTGCATTCTGTGCAATTTAAGGGTGTGGCATGCCCTTTGTTGAGCTGATTGGTATATATGTAGCTTACCACGGGCCTAGGTGGTCTGGAGTTGGGACCCGGTCCTATTTGTCTACCCTTTTATATGCATTACTTCAACTTTGATATACAGTAAGGTTTTTAATATAGGCAGTATAGGTACCGTCCCAATTTAGGGTCACCTTGCCGCTGGTGGGACGGCTTGTATACTTTTTTTGATCAAAAATAGTTCACTAAGTACCCTATATTTATTATGCAATTTTGCTTTACATTTATATATAATTATGGTAGGGTATGAGATATATTTTTGTCTTGCTTCTTTTTTGCTAGTGTGAACATGCCTCTGTTTCTTGTATGTCTGCCATCTTAGACCTCAGTTCACATTGTCTGGTTTTTTGACTTGTTTGCATTCTGTGCAATTTAAGGGTGTGGCATGCCCTTTGTTGAGCTGATTGGTATATATGTAGCTTACCACGGGCCTAGGTGGTCTGGAGTTGGGACCCGGTCCTATTTGTCTACCCTTTTATATGCATTACTTCAACTTTGATATACAGTAAGGTTTTTAATATAGGCAGTATAGGTACCGTCCCAATTTAGGGTCACCTTGCCGCTGGTGGGACGGCTTGTATACTTTTTTTGATCAAAAATAGTTCACTAAGTACCCTATATTTATTATGCAATTTTGCTTTACATTTATATATAATTATGGTAGGGTATGAGATATATTTTTGTCTTGCTTCTTTTTTGCTAGTGTGAACATGCCTCTGTTTCTTGTATGTCTGCCATCTTAGACCTCAGTTCACATTGTCTGGTTTTTTGACTTGTTTGCATTCTGTGCAATTTAAGGGTGTGGCATGCCCTTTGTTGAGCTGATTGGTATATATGTAGCTTACCACGGGCCTAGGTGGTCTGGAGTTGGGACCCGGTCCTATTTGTCTACCCTTTTATATGCATTACTTCAACTTTGATATACAGTAAGGTTTTTAATATAGGCAGTATAGGTACCGTCCCAATTTAGGGTCACCTTGCCGCTGGTGGGACGGCTTGTATACTTTTTTTGATCAAAAATAGTTCACTAAGTACCCTATATTTATTATGCAATTTTGCTTTACATTTATATATAATTATGGTAGGGTATGAGATATATTTTTGTCTTGCTTCTTTTTTGCTAGTGTGAACATGCCTCTGTTTCTTGTATGTCTGCCATCTTAGACCTCAGTTCACATTGTCTGGTTTTTTGACTTGTTTGCATTCTGTGCAATTTAAGGGTGTGGCATGCCCTTTGTTGAGCTGATTGGTATATATGTAGCTTACCACGGGCCTAGGTGGTCTGGAGTTGGGACCCGGTCCTATTTGTCTACCCTTTTATATGCATTACTTCAACTTTGATATACAGTAAGGTTTTTAATATAGGCAGTATAGGTACCGTCCCAATTTAGGGTCACCTTGCCGCTGGTGGGACGGCTTGTATACTTTTTTTGATCAAAAATAGTTCACTAAATACCCTATATTTATTATGCAATTTTGCTTTACATTTATATATAATTATGGTAGGGTATGAGATATATTTTTGTCTTGCTTCTTTTTTGCTAGTGTGAACATGCCTCTGTTTCTTGTATGTCTGCCATCTTAGACCTCAGTTCACATTGTCTGTTTTTTTGACTTGTTTGCATTCTGTGCAATTTAAGGGTGTGGCATGCCCTTTGTTGAGCTGATTGGTATATATGTAGCTTACCACGGGCCTAGGTGGTCTGGAGTTGGGACCCGGTCCTATTTGTCTACCCTTTTATATGCATTACTTCAACTTTGATATACAGTAAGGTTTTTAATATAGGCAGTATAGGTACCGTCCCAATTTAGGGTCACCTTGCCGCTGGTGGGACGGCTTGTATACTTTTCTTGATCAAAAATAGTTCACTAAGTACCCTATATTTATTATGCAATTTTGCTTTACATTTATATATAATTATGGTAGGGTATGAGATATATTTTTGTCTTGCTTCTTTTTTGCTAGTGTGAACATGCCTCTGTTTCTTGTATGTCTGCCATCTTAGACCTCAGTTCACATTGTCTGGTTTTTTGACTTGTTTGCATTCTGTGCAATTTAAGGGTGTGGCATGCCCTTTGTTGAGCTGATTGGTATATATGTAGCTTACCACGGGCCTAGGTGGTCTGGAGTTGGGACCCGGTCCTATTTGTCTACCCTTTTATATGCATTACTTCAACTTTGATATACAGTAAGGTTTTTAATATAGGCAGTATAGGTACCGTCCCAATTTAGGGTCACCTTGCCGCTGGTGGGACGGCTTGTATACTTTTTTTGATCAAAAATAGTTCACTAAGTACCCTATATTTATTATGCAATTTTGCTTTACATTTATATATAATTATGGTAGGGTATGAGATATATTTTTGTCTTGCTTCTTTTTTGCTAGTGTGAACATGCCTCTGTTTCTTGTATGTCTGCCATCTTAGACCTCAGTTCACATTGTCTGGTTTTTTGACTTGTTTGCATTCTGTGCAATTTAAGGGTGTGGCATGCCCTTTGTTGAGCTGATTGGTATATATGTAGCTTACCACGGGCCTAGGTGGTCTGGAGTTGGGACCCGGTCCTATTTGTCTACCCTTTTATATGCATTACTTCAACTTTGATATACAGTAAGGTTTTTAATATAGGCAGTATAGGTACCGTCCCAATTTAGGGTCACCTTGCCGCTGGTGGGACGGCTTGTATACTTTTTTTGATCAAAAATAGTTCACTAAGTACCCTATATTTATTATGCAATTTTGCTTTACATTTATATATAATTATGGTAGGGTATGAGATATATTTTTGTCTTGCTTCTTTTTTGCTAGTGTGAACATGCCTCTGTTTCTTGTATGTCTGCCATCTTAGACCTCAGTTCACATTGTCTGGTTTTTTGACTTGTTTGCATTCTGTGCAATTTAAGGGTGTGGCATGCCCTTTGTTGAGCTGATTGGTATATATGTAGCTTACCACGGGCCTAGGTGGTCTGGAGTTGGGACCCGGTCCTATTTGTCTACCCTTTTATATGCATTACTTCAACTTTGATATACAGTAAGGTTTTTAATATAGGCAGTATAGGTACCGTCCCAATTTAGGGTCACCTTGCCGCTGGTGGGACGGCTTGTATACTTTTTTTGATCAAAAATAGTTCACTAAGTACCCTATATTTATTATGCAATTTTGCTTTACATTTATATATAATTATGGTAGGGTATGAGATATATTTTTGTCTTGCTTCTTTTTTGCTAGTGTGAACATGCCTCTGTTTCTTGTATGTCTGCCATCTTAGACCTCAGTTCACATTGTCTGGTTTTTTGACTTGTTTGCATTCTGTGCAATTTAAGGGTGTGGCATGCCCTTTGTTGAGCTGATTGGTATATATGTAGCTTACCACGGGCCTAGGTGGTCTGGAGTTGGGACCCGGTCCTATTTGTCTACCCTTTTATATGCATTACTTCAACTTTGATATACAGTAAGGTTTTTAATATAGGCAGTATAGGTACCGTCCCAATTTAGGGTCACCTTGCCGCTGGTGGGACGGCTTGTATACTTTTTTTGATCAAAAATAGTTCACTAAGTACCCTATATTTATTATGCAATTTTGCTTTACATTTATATATAATTATGGTAGGGTATGAGATATATTTTTGTCTTGCTTCTTTTTTGCTAGTGTGAACATGCCTCTGTTTCTTGTATGTCTGCCATCTTAGACCTCAGTTCACATTGTCTGGTTTTTTGACTTGTTTGCATTCTGTGCAATTTAAGGGTGTGGCATGCCCTTTGTTGAGCTGATTGGTATATATGTAGCTTACCACGGGCCTAGGTGGTCTGGAGTTGGGACCCGGTCCTATTTGTCTACCCTTTTATATGCATTACTTCAACTTTGATATACAGTAAGGTTTTTAATATAGGCAGTATAGGTACCGTCCCAATTTAGGGTCACCTTGCCGCTGGTGGGACGGCTTGTATACTTTTTTTGATCAAAAATAGTTCACTAAGTACCCTATATTTATTATGCAATTTTGCTTTACATTTATATATAATTATGGTAGGGTATGAGATATATTTTTGTCTTGCTTCTTTTTTGCTAGTGTGAACATGCCTCTGTTTCTTGTATGTCTGCCATCTTAGACCTCAGTTCACATTGTCTGGTTTTTTGACTTGTTTGCATTCTGTGCAATTTAAGGGTGTGGCATGCCCTTTGTTGAGCTGATTGGTATATATGTAGCTTACCACGGGCCTAGGTGGTCTGGAGTTGGGACCCGGTCCTATTTGTCTACCCTTTTATATGCATTACTTCAACTTTGATATACAGTAAGGTTTTTAATATAGGCAGTATAGGTACCGTCCCAATTTAGGGTCACCTTGCCGCTGGTGGGACGGCTTGTATACTTTTTTTGATCAAAAATAGTTCACTAAGTACCCTATATTTATTATGCAATTTTGCTTTACATTTATATATAATTATGGTAGGGTATGAGATATATTTTTGTCTTGCTTCTTTTTTGCTAGTGTGAACATGCCTCTGTTTCTTGTATGTCTGCCATCTTAGACCTCAGTTCACATTGTCTGGTTTTTTGACTTGTTTGCATTCTGTGCAATTTAAGGGTGTGGCATGCCCTTTGTTGAGCTGATTGGTATATATGTAGCTTACCACGGGCCTAGGTGGTCTGGAGTTGGGACCCGGTCCTATTTGTCTACCCTTTTATATGCATTACTTCAACTTTGATATACAGTAAGGTTTTTAATATAGGCAGTATAGGTACCGTCCCAATTTAGGGTCACCTTGCCGCTGGTGGGATGGCTTGTATACTTTTTTTGATCAAAAATAGTTCACTAAGTACCCTATATTTATTATGCAATTTTGCTTTACATTTATATATAATTATGGTAGGGTATGAGATATATTTTTGTCTTGCTTCTTTTTTGCTAGTGTGAACATGCCTCTGTTTCTTGTATGTCTGCCATCTTAGACCTCAGTTCACATTTTCTGGTTTTTTGACTTGTTTGCATTCTGTGCAATTTAAGGGTGTGGCATGCCCTTTGTTGAGCTGATTGGTATATATGTAGCTTACCACGGGCCTAGGTGGTCTGGAGTTGGGACCCGGTCCTATTTGTCTACCCTTTTATATGCATTACTTCAACTTTGATATACAGTAAGGTTTTTAATATAGGCAGTATAGGTACCGTCCCAATTTAGGGTCACCTTGCCGCTGGTGGGACGGCTTGTATACTTTTTTTGATCAAAAATAGTTCACTAAGTACCCTATATTTATTATGCAATTTTGCTTTACATTTATATATAATTATGGTAGGGTATGAGATATATTTTTGTCTTGCTTCTTTTTTGCTAGTGTGAACATGCCTCTGTTTCTTGTATGTCTGCCATCTTAGACCTCAGTTCACATTGTCTGTTTTTTTGACGTGTTTGCATTCTGTGCAATTTAAGGGTGTGGCATGCCCTTTGTTGAGCTGATTGGTATATATGTAGCTTACCACGGGCCTAGGTGGTCTGGAGTTGGGACCCGGTCCTATTTGTCTACCCTTTTATATGCATTACTTCAACTTTGATATACAGTAAGGTTTTTAATATAGGCAGTATAGGTACCGTCCCAATTTAGGGTCACCTTGCCGCTGGTGGGACGGCTTGTATACTTTTTTTGATCAAAAATAGTTCACTAAGTACCCTATATTTATTATACAATTTTGCTTTACATTTATATATAATTATGGTAGGGTATGAGATATATTTTTGTCTTGCTTCTTTTTTGCTAGTGTGAACATGCCTCTGTTTCTTGTATGTCTGCCATCTTAGACCTCAGTTCACATTGTCTGGTTTTTTGACTTGTTTGCATTCTGTGCAATTTAAGGGTGTGGCATGCCCTTTGTTGAGCTGATTGGTATATATGTAGCTTACCACGGGCCTAGGTGGTCTGGAGTTGGGACCCGGTCCTATTTGTCTACCCTTTTATATGCATTACTTCAACTTTGATATACAGTAAGGTTTTTAATATAGGCAGTATAGGTACCGTCCCAATTTAGGGTCACCTTGCCGCTGGTGGGACGGCTTGTATACTTTTTTTGATCAAAAATAGTTCACTAAGTACCCTATATTTATTATGCAATTTTGCTTTACATTTATATATAATTATGGTAGGGTATGAGATATATTTTTGTCTTGCTTCTTTTTTGCTAGTGTGAACATGCCTCTGTTTCTTGTATGTCTGCCATCTTAGACCTCAGTTCACATTGTCTGGTTTTTTGACTTGTTTGCATTCTGTGCAATTTAAGGGTGTGGCATGCCCTTTGTTGAGCTGATTGGTATATATGTAGCTTACCACGGGCCTAGGTGGTCTGGAGTTGGGACCCGGTCCTATTTGTCTACCCTTTTATATGCATTACTTCAACTTTGATATACAGTAAGGTTTTTAATATAGGCAGTATAGGTACCGTCCCAATTTAGGGTCACCTTGCCGCTGGTGGGACGGCTTGTATACTTTTTTTGATCAAAAATAGTTCACTAAGTACCCTATATTTATTATGCAATTTTGCTTTACATTTATATATAATTATGGTAGGGTATGAGATATATTTTTGTCTTGCTTCTTTTTTGCTAGTGTGAACATGCCTCTGTTTCTTGTATGTCTGCCATCTTAGACCTCAGTTCACATTGTCTGGTTTTTTGACTTGTTTGCATTCTGTGCAATTTAAGGGTGTGGCATGCCCTTTGTTGAGCTGATTGGTATATATGTAGCTTACCACGGGCCTAGGTGGTCTGGAGTTGGGACCCGGTCCTATTTGTCTACCCTTTTATATGCATTACTTCAACTTTGATATACAGTAAGGTTTTTAATATAGGCAGTATAGGTACCGTCCCAATTTAGGGTCACCTTGCCGCTGGTGGGACGGCTTGTATACTTTTTTTGATCAAAAATAGTTCACTAAGTACCCTATATTTATTATGCAATTTTGCTTTACATTTATATATAATTATGGTAGGGTATGAGATATATTTTTGTCTTGCTTCTTTTTTGCTAGTGTGAACATGCCTCTGTTTCTTGTATGTCTGCCATCTTAGACCTCAGTTCACATTGTCTGGTTTTTTGACTTGTTTGCATTCTGTGCAATTTAAGGGTGTGGCATGCCCTTTGTTGAGCTGATTGGTATATATGTAGCTTACCACGGGCCTAGGTGGTCTGGAGTTGGGACCCGGTCCTATTTGTCTACCCTTTTA
Organism: Phyllobates terribilis; assembly: GCF_046119375.1. Classification (NCBI taxonomy): domain Eukaryota; kingdom Metazoa; phylum Chordata; class Amphibia; order Anura; family Dendrobatidae; genus Phyllobates; species Phyllobates terribilis. Next base: position 294,428,272 of record NW_027362769.1, read on the forward strand.
TATGCATTACTTCAACTTTGATATACAGTAAGGTTTTTAATATAGGCAGTATAGGTACCGTCCCAATTTAGGGTCACCTTGCCGCTGGTGGGACGGCTTGTATACTTTTTTTGATCAAAAATAGTTCACTAAGTACCCTCTATTTATTATGCAATTTTGCTTTACATTTATATATAATTATGGTAGGGTATGAGATATATTTTTGTCTTGCTTCTTTTTTGCTAGTGTGAACATGCCTCTGTTTCTTGTATGTCTGCCATCTTAGACCTCAGTTCACATTGTCTGGTTTTTTGACTTGTTTGCATTCTGTGCAATTTAAGGGTGTGGCATGCCCTTTGTTGAGCTGATTGGTATATATGTAGCTTACCACGGGCCTAGGTGGTCTGGAGTTGGGACCCGGTCCTATTTGTCTACCCTTTTATATGCATTACTTCAACTTTGATATACAGTAAGGTTTTTAATATAGGCAGTATAGGTACCGTCCCAATTTAGGGTCACCTTGCCGCTGGTGGGACGGCTTGTATACTTTTTTTGATCAAAAATAGTTCACTAAGTACCCTATATTTATTATGCAATTTTGCTTTACATTTATATATAATTATGGTAGGGTATGAGATATATTTTTGTCTTGCTTCTTTTTTGCTAGTGTGAACATGCCTCTGTTTCTTGTATGTCTGCCATCTTAGACCTCAGTTCACATTGTCTGGTTTTTTGACTTGTTTGCATTCTGTGCAATTTAAGGGTGTGGCATGCCCTTTGTTGAGCTGATTGGTATATATGTAGCTTACCACGGGCCTAGGTGGTCTGGAGTTGGGACCCGGTCCTATTTGTCTACCCTTTTATATGCATTACTTCAACTTTGAAATACAGTAAGGTTTTTAATATAGGCAGTATAGGTACCGTCCCAATTTAGGGTCACCTTGCCGCTGGTGGGACGGCTTGTATACTTTTTTTGATCAAAAATAGTTCTCTAAGTACCCTATATTTATTATGCAATTTTGCTTTACATTTATATATAATTATGGTAGGGTATGAGATATATTTTTGTCTTGCTTCTTTTTTGCTAGTGTGAACATGCCTCTGTTTCTTGTATGTCTGCCATCTTAGACCTCAGTTCACATTGTCTGTTTTTTTGACTTGTTTGCATTCTGTGCAATTTAAGGGTGTGGCATGCCCTTTGTTGAGCTGATTGGTATATATGTAGCTTACCACGGGCCTAGGTGGTCTGGAGTTGGGACCCGGTCCTATTTGTCTACCCTTTTATATGCATTACTTCAACTTTGATATACAGTAAGGTTTTTAATATAGGCAGTATAGGTACCGTCCCAATTTAGGGTCACCTTGCCGCTGGTGGGACGGCTTGTATACTTTTTTTGATCAAAAATAGTTCACTGAGTACCCTATATTTATTATGCAATTTTGCTTTACATTTATATATAATTATGGTAGGGTATGAGATATATTTTTGTCTTGCTTCTTTTTTGCTAGTGTGAACATGCCTCTGTTTCTTGTATGTCTGCCATCTTAGACCTCAGTTCACATTGTCTGGTTTTTTGACTTGTTTGCATTCTGTGCAATTTAAGGGTGTGGCATGCCCTTTGTTGAGCTGATTGGTATATATGTAGCTTACCACGGGCCTAGGTGGTCTGGAGTTGGGACCCGGTCCTATTTGTCTACCCTTTTATATGCATTACTTCAACTTTGATATACAGTAAGGTTTTTAATATAGGCAGTATAGGTACCGTCCCAATTTAGGGTCACCTTGCCGCTGGTGGGACGGCTTGTATACTTTTTTTGATCAAAAATAGTTCACTAAGTACCCTATATTTATTATGCAATTTTGCTTTACATTTATATATAATTATGGTAGGGTATGAGATATATTTTTGTCTTGCTTCTTTTTTGCTAGTGTGAACATGCCTCTGTTTCTTGTATGTCTGCCATCTTAGACCTCAGTTCACATTGTCTGGTTTTTTGACTTGTTTGCATTCTGTGCAATTTAAGGGTGTGGCATGCCCTTTGTTGAGCTGATTGGTATATATGTAGCTTACCACGGGCCTAGGTGGTCTGGAGTTGGGACCCGGTCCTATTTGTCTACCCTTTTATATGCATTACTTCAACTTTGATATACAGTAAGGTTTTTAATATAGGCAGTATAGGTACCGTCCCAATTTAGGGTCACCTTGCCGCTGGTGGGACGGCTTGTATACTTTTTTTGATCAAAAATAGTTCACTAAGTACCCTCTATTTATTATGCAATTTTGCTTTACATTTATATATAATTATGGTAGGGTATGAGATATATTTTTGTCTTGCTTCTTTTTTGCTAGTGTGAACATGCCTCTGTTTCTTGTATGTCTGCCATCTTAGACCTCAGTTCACATTGTCTGGTTTTTTGACTTGTTTGCATTCTGTGCAATTTAAGGGTGTGGCATGCCCTTTGTTGAGCTGATTGGTATATATGTAGCTTACCACGGGCCTAGGTGGTCTGGAGTTGGGACCCGGTCCTATTTGTCTACCCTTTTATATGCATTACTTCAACTTTGATATACAGTAAGGTTTTTAATATAGGCAGTATAGGTACCGTCCCAATTTAGGGTCACCTTGCCGCTGGTGGGACGGCTTGTATACTTTTTTTGATCAAAAATAGTTCACTAAGTACCCTATATTTATTATGCAATTTTGCTTTACATTTATATATAATTATGGTAGGGTATGAGATATATTTTTGTCTTGCTTCTTTTTTGCTAGTGTGAACATGCCTCTGTTTCTTGTATGTCTGCCATCTTAGACCTCAGTTCACATTGTCTGGTTTTTTGACTTGTTTGCATTCTGTGCAATTTAAGGGTGTGGCATGCCCTTTGTTGAGCTGATTGGTATATATGTAGCTTACCACGGGCCTAGGTGGTCTGGAGTTGGGACCCGGTCCTATTTGTCTACCCTTTTATATGCATTACTTCAACTTTGAAATACAGTAAGGTTTTTAATATAGGCAGTATAGGTACCGTCCCAATTTAGGGTCACCTTGCCGCTGGTGGGACGGCTTGTATACTTTTTTTGATCAAAAATAGTTCTCTAAGTACCCTATATTTATTATGCAATTTTGCTTTACATTTATATATAATTATGGTAGGGTATGAGATATATTTTTGTCTTGCTTCTTTTTTGCTAGTGTGAACATGCCTCTGTTTCTTGTATGTCTGCCATCTTAGACCTCAGTTCACATTGTCTGTTTTTTTGACTTGTTTGCATTCTGTGCAATTTAAGGGTGTGGCATGCCCTTTGTTGAGCTGATTGGTATATATGTAGCTTACCACGGGCCTAGGTGGTCTGGAGTTGGGACCCGGTCCTATTTGTCTACCCTTTTATATGCATTACTTCAACTTTGATATACAGTAAGGTTTTTAATATAGGCAGTATAGGTACCGTCCCAATTTAGGGTCACCTTGCCGCTGGTGGGACGGCTTGTATACTTTTTTTGATCAAAAATAGTTCACTGAGTACCCTATATTTATTATGCAATTTTGCTTTACATTTATATATAATTATGGTAGGGTATGAGATATATTTTTGTCTTGCTTCTTTTTTGCTAGTGTGAACATGCCTCTGTTTCTTGTATGTCTGCCATCTTAGACCTCAGTTCACATTGTCTGGTTTTTTGACTTGTTTGCATTCTGTGCAATTTAAGGGTGTGGCATGCCCTTTGTTGAGCTGATTGGTATATATGTAGCTTACCACGGGCCTAGGTGGTCTGGAGTTGGGACCCGGTCCTATTTGTCTACCCTTTTATATGCATTACTTCAACTTTGATATACAGTAAGGTTTTTAATATAGGCAGTATAGGTACCGTCCCAATTTAGGGTCACCTTGCCGCTGGTGGGACGGCTTGTATACTTTTTTTGATCAAAAATAGTTCACTAAGTACCCTATATTTATTATGCAATTTTGCTTTACATTTATATATAATTATGGTAGGGTATGAGATATATTTTTGTCTTGCTTCTTTTTTGCTAGTGTGAACATGCCTCTGTTTCTTGTATGTCTGCCATCTTAGACCTCAGTTCACATTGTCTGGTTTTTTGACTTGTTTGCATTCTGTGCAATTTAAGGGTGTGGCATGCCCTTTGTTGAGCTGATTGGTATATATGTAGCTTACCACGGGCCTAGGTGGTCTGGAGTTGGGACCCGGTCCTATTTGTCTACCCTTTTATATGCATTACTTCAACTTTGATATACAGTAAGGTTTTTAATATAGGCAGTATAGGTACCGTCCCAATTTAGGGTCACCTTGCCGCTGGTGGGACGGCTTGTATACTTTTTTTGATCAAAAATAGTTCACTAAGTACCCTATATTTATTATGCAATTTTGCTTTACATTTATATATAATTATGGTAGGGTATGAGATATATTTTTGTCTTGCTTCTTTTTTGCTAGTGTGAACATGCCTCTGTTTCTTGTATGTCTGCCATCTTAGACCTCAGTTCACATTGTCTGGTTTTTTGACTTGTTTGCATTCTGTGCAATTTAAGGGTGTGGCATGCCCTTTGTTGAGCTGATTGGTATATATGTAGCTTACCACGGGCCTAGGTGGTCTGGAGTTGGGACCCGGTCCTATTTGTCTACCCTTTTATATGCATTACTTCAACTTTGATATACAGTAAGGTTTTTAATATAGGCAGTATAGGTACCGTCCCAATTTAGGGTCACCTTGCCGCTGGTGGGACGGCTTGTATACTTTTTTTGATCAAAAATAGTTCACTAAGTACCCTATATTTATTATGCAATTTTGCTTTACATTTATATATAATTATGGTAGGGTATGAGATATATTTTTGTCTTGCTTCTTTTTTGCTAGTGTGAACATGCCTCTGTTTCTTGTATGTCTGCCATCTTAGACCTCAGTTCACATTGTCTGGTTTTTTGACTTGTTTGCATTCTGTGCAATTTAAGGGTGTGGCATGCCCTTTGTTGAGCTGATTGGTATATATGTAGCTTACCACGGGCCTAGGTGGTCTGGAGTTGGGACCCGGTCCTATTTGTCTACCCTTTTATATGCATTACTTCAACTTTGATATACAGTAAGGTTTTTAATATAGGCAGTATAGGTACCGTCCCAATTTAGGGTCACCTTGCCGCTGGTGGGACGGCTTGTATACTTTTTTTGATCAAAAATAGTTCACTAAGTACCCTATATTTATTATGCAATTTTGCTTTACATTTATATATAATTATGGTAGGGTATGAGATATATTTTTGTCTTGCTTCTTTTTTGCTAGTGTGAACATGCCTCTGTTTCTTGTATGTCTGCCATCTTAGACCTCAGTTCACATTGTCTGGTTTTTTGACTTGTTTGCATTCTGTGCAATTTAAGGGTGTGGCATGCCCTTTGTTGAGCTGATTGGTATATATGTAGCTTACCACGGGCCTAGGTGGTCTGGAGTTGGGACCCGGTCCTATTTGTCTACCCTTTTATATGCATTACTTCAACTTTGATATACAGTAAGGTTTTTAATATAGGCAGTATAGGTACCGTCCCAATTTAGGGTCACCTTGCCGCTGGTGGGACGGCTTGTATACTTTTTTTGATCAAAAATAGTTCACTAAGTACCCTATATTTATTATGCAATTTTGCTTTACATTTATATATAATTATGGTAGGGTATGAGATATATTTTTGTCTTGCTTCTTTTTTGCTAGTGTGAACATGCCTCTGTTTCTTGTATGTCTGCCATCTTAGACCTCAGTTCACATTGTCTGGTTTTTTGACTTGTTTGCATTCTGTGCAATTTAAGGGTGTGGCATGCCCTTTGTTGAGCTGATTGGTATATATGTAGCTTACCACGGGCCTAGGTGGTCTGGAGTTGGGACCCGGTCCTATTTGTCTACCCTTTTATATGCATTACTTCAACTTTGATATACAGTAAGGTTTTTAATATAGGCAGTATAGGTACCGTCCCAATTTAGGGTCACCTTGCCGCTGGTGGGACAGCTTGTATACTTTTTTTGATCAAAAATAGTTCACTAAGTACCCTCTATTTATTATGCAATTTTGCTTTACATTTATATATAATTATGGTAGGGTATGAGATATATTTTTGTCTTGCTTCTTTTTTGCTAGTGTGAACATGCCTCTGTTTCTTGTATGTCTGCCATCTTAGACCTCAGTTCACATTGTCTGGTTTTTTGACTTGTTTGCATTCTGTGCAATTTAAGGGTGTGGCATGCCCTTTGTTGAGCTGATTGGTATATATGTAGCTTACCACGGGCCTAGGTGGTCTGGAGTTGGGACCCGGTCCTATTTGTCTACCCTTTTATATGCATTACTTCAACTTTGATATACAGTAAGGTTTTTAATATAGGCAGTATAGGTACCGTCCCAATTTAGGGTCACCTTGCCGCTGGTGGGACGGCTTGTATACTTTTTTTGATCAAAAATAGTTCACTAAGTACCCTATATTTATTATGCAATTTTGCTTTACATTTATATATAATTATGGTAGGGTATGAGATATATTTTTGTCTTGCTTCTTTTTTGCTAGTGTGAACATGCCTCTGTTTCTTGTATGTCTGCCATCTTAGACCTCAGTTCACATTGTCTGGTTTTTTGACTTGTTTGCATTCTGTGCAATTTAAGGGTGTGGCATGCCCTTTGTTGAGCTGATTGGTATATATGTAGCTTACCACGGGCCTAGGTGGTCTGGAGTTGGGACCCGGTCCTATTTGTCTACCCTTTTATATGCATTACTTCAACTTTGAAATACAGTAAGGTTTTTAATATAGGCAGTATAGGTACCGTCCCAATTTAGGGTCACCTTGCCGCTGGTGGGACGGCTTGTATACTTTTTTTGATCAAAAATAGTTCTCTAAGTACCCTATATTTATTATGCAATTTTGCTTTACATTTATATATAATTATGGTAGGGTATGAGATATATTTTTGTCTTGCTTCTTTTTTGCTAGTGTGAACATGCCTCTGTTTCTTGTATGTCTGCCATCTTAGACCTCAGTTCACATTGTCTGGTTTTTTGACTTGTTTGCATTCTGTGCAATTTAAGGGTGTGGCATGCCCTTTGTTGAGCTGATTGGTATATATGTAGCTTACCACGGGCCTAGGTGGTCTGGAGTTGGGACCCGGTCCTATTTGTCTACCCTTTTATATGCATTACTTCAACTTTGATATACAGTAAGGTTTTTAATATAGGCAGTATAGGTACCGTCCCAATTTAGGGTCACCTTGCCGCTGGTGGGACGGCTTGTATACTTTTTTTGATCAAAAATAGTTCACTAAGTACCCTATATTTATTATGCAATTTTGCTTTACATTTATATATAATTATGGTAGGGTATGAGATATATTTTTGTCTTGCTTCTTTTTTGCTAGTGTGAACATGCCTCTGTTTCTTGTATGTCTGCCATCTTAGACCTCAGTTCACATTGTCTGGTTTTTTGACTTGTTTGCATTCTGTGCAATTTAAGGGTGTGGCATGCCCTTTGTTGAGCTGATTGGTATATATGTAGCTTACCACGGGCCTAGGTGGTCTGGAGTTGGGACCCGGTCCTATTTGTCTACCCTTTTATATGCATTACTTCAACTTTGATATACAGTAAGGTTTTTAATATAGGCAGTATAGGTACCGTCCCAATTTAGGGTCACCTTGCCGCTGGTGGGACGGCTTGTATACTTTTTTTGATCAAAAATAGTTCACTAAGTACCCTCTATTTATTATGCAATTTTGCTTTACATTTATATATAATTATGGTAGGGTATGAGATATATTTTTGTCTTGCTTCTTTTTTGCTAGTGTGAACATGCCTCTGTTTCTTGTATGTCTGCCATCTTAGACCTCAGTTCACATTGTCTGGTTTTTTGACTTGTTTGCATTCTGTGCAATTTAAGGGTGTGGCATGCCCTTTGTTGAGCTGATTGGTATATATGTAGCTTACCACGGGCCTAGGTGGTCTGGAGTTGGGACCCGGTCCTATTTGTCTACCCTTTTATATGCATTACTTCAACTTTGATATACAGTAAGGTTTTTAATATAGGCAGTATAGGTACCGTCCCAATTTAGGGTCACCTTGCCGCTGGTGGGACGGCTTGTATACTTTTTTTGATCAAAAATAGTTCACTAAGTACCCTATATTTATTATGCAATTTTGCTTTACATTTATATATAATTATGGTAGGGTATGAGATATATTTTTGTCTTGCTTCTTTTTTGCTAGTGTGAACATGCCTCTGTTTCTTGTATGTCTGCCATCTTAGACCTCAGTTCACATTGTCTGGTTTTTTGACTTGTTTGCATTCTGTGCAATTTAAGGGTGTGGCATGCCCTTTGTTGAGCTGATTGGTATATATGTAGCTTACCACGGGCCTAGGTGGTCTGGAGTTGGGACCCGGTCCTATTTGTCTACCCTTTTATATGCATTACTTCAACTTTGATATACAGTAAGGTTTTTAATATAGGCAGTATAGGTACCGTCCCAATTTAGGGTCACCTTGCCGCTGGTGGGACGGCTTGTATACTTTTTTTGATCAAAAATAGTTCACTAAGTACCCTATATTTATTATGCAATTTTGCTTTACATTTATATATAATTATGGTAGGGTATGAGATATATTTTTGTCTTGCTTCTTTTTTGCTAGTGTGAACATGCCTCTGTTTCTTGTATGTCTGCCATCTTAGACCTCAGTTCACATTGTCTGGTTTTTTGACTTGTTTGCATTCTGTGCAATTTAAGGGTGTGGCATGCCCTTTGTTGAGCTGATTGGTATATATGTAGCTTACCACGGGCCTAGGTGGTCTGGAGTTGGGACCCGGTCCTATTTGTCTACCCTTTTATATGCATTACTTCAACTTTGATATACAGTAAGGTTTTTAATATAGGCAGTATAGGTACCGACCCAATTTAGGGTCACCTTGCCGCTGGTGGGACGGCTTGTATACTTTTTTTGATCAAAAATAGTTCACTAAGTACCCTCTATTTATTATGCAATTTTGCTTTACATTTATATATAATTATGGTAGGGTATGAGATATATTTTTGTCTTGCTTCTTTTTTGCTAGTGTGAACATGCCTCTGTTTCTTGTATGTCTGCCATCTTAGACCTCAGTTCACATTGTCTGGTTTTTTGACTTGTTTGCATTCTGTGCAATTTAAGGGTGTGGCATGCCCTTTGTTGAGCTGATTGGTATATATGTAGCTTACCACGGGCCTAGGTGGTCTGGAGTTGGGACCCGGTCCTATTTGTCTACCCTTTTATATGCATTACTTCAACTTTGATATACAGTAAGGTTTTTAATATAGGCAGTATAGGTACCGTCCCAATTTAGGGTCACCTTGCCGCTGGTGGGACGGCTTGTATACTTTTTTTGATCAAAAATAGTTCACTAAGTACTCTATATTTATTATGCAATTTTGCTTTACATTTATATATAATTATGGTAGGGTATGAGATATATTTTTGTCTTGCTTCTTTTTTGCTAGTGTGAACATGCCTCTGTTTCTTGTATGTCTGCCATCTTAGACCTCAGTTCACATTGTCTGGTTTTTTGACTTGTTTGCATTCTGTGCAATTTAAGGGTGTGGCATGCCCTTTGTTGAGCTGATTGGTATATATGTAGCTTACCACGGGCCTAGGTGGTCTGGAGTTGGGACCCGGTCCTATTTGTCTACCCTTTTATATGCATTACTTCAACTTTGATATACAGTAAGGTTTTTAATATAGGCAGTATAGGTACCGTCCCAATTTAGGGTCACCTTGCCGCTGGTGGGACGGCTTGTATACTTTTTTTGATCAAAAATAGTTCACTAAGTACCCTCTATTTATTATGCAATTTTGCTTTACATTTATATATAATTATGGTAGGGTATGAGATATATTTTTGTCTTGCTTCTTTTTTGCTAGTGTGAACATGCCTCTGTTTCTTGTATGTCTGCCATCTTAGACCTCAGTTCACATTGTCTGGTTTTTTGACTTGTTTGCATTCTGTGCAATTTAAGGGTGTGGCATGCCCTTTGTTGAGCTGATTGGTATATATGTAGCTTACCACGGGCCTAGGTGGTCTGGAGTTGGGACCCGGTCCTATTTGTCTACCCTTTTATATGCATTACTTCAACTTTGATATACAGTAAGGTTTTTAATATAGGCAGTATAGGTACCGTCCCAATTTAGGGTCACCTTGCCGCTGGTGGGACGGCTTGTATACTTTTTTTGATCAAAAATAGTTCACTAAGTACCCTATATTTATTATGCAATTTTGCTTTACATTTATATATAATTATGGTAGGGTATGAGATATATTTTTGTCTTGCTTCTTTTTTGCTAGTGTGAACATGCCTCTGTTTCTTGTATGTCTGCCATCTTAGACCTCAGTTCACATTGTCTGGTTTTTTGACTTGTTTGCATTCTGTGCAATTTAAGGGTGTGGCATGCCCTTTGTTGAGCTGATTGGTATATATGTAGCTTACCACGGGCCTAGGTGGTCTGGAGTTGGGACCCGGTCCTATTTGTCTACCCTTTTATATGCATTACTTCAACTTTGAAATACAGTAAGGTTTTTAATATAGGCAGTATAGGTACCGTCCCAATTTAGGGTCACCTTGCCGCTGGTGGGACGGCTTGTATACTTTTTTTGATCAAAAATAGTTCTCTAAGTACCCTATATTTATTATGCAATTTTGCTTTACATTTATATATAATTATGGTAGGGTATGAGATATATTTTTGTCTTGCTTCTTTTTTGCTAGTGTGAACATGCCTCTGTTTCTTGTATGTCTGCCATCTTAGACCTCAGTTCACATTGTCTGGTTTTTTGACTTGTTTGCATTCTGTGCAATTTAAGGGTGTGGCATGCCCTTTGTTGAGCTGATTGGTATATATGTAGCTTACCACGGGCCTAGGTGGTCTGGAGTTGGGACCCGGTCCTATTTGTCTACCCTTTTATATGCATTACTTCAACTTTGATATACAGTAAGGTTTTTAATATAGGCAGTATAGGTACCGTCCCAATTTAGGGTCACCTTGCCGCTGGTGGGACGGCTTGTATACTTTTTTTGATCAAAAATAGTTCACTAAGTACCCTATATTTATTATGCAATTTTGCTTTACATTTATATATAATTATGGTAGGGTATGAGATATATTTTTGTCTTGCTTCTTTTTTGCTAGTGTGAACATGCCTCTGTTTCTTGTATGTCTGCCATCTTAGACCTCAGTTCACATTGTCTGGTTTTTTGACTTGTTTGCATTCTGTGCAATTTAAGGGTGTGGCATGCCCTTTGTTGAGCTGATTGGTATATATGTAGCTTACCACGGGCCTAGGTGGTCTGGAGTTGGGACCCGGTCCTATTTGTCTACCCTTTTATATGCATTACTTCAACTTTGATATACAGTAAGGTTTTTAATATAGGCAGTATAGGTACCGTCCCAATTTAGGGTCACCTTGCCGCTGGTGGGACGGCTTGTATACTTTTTTTGATCAAAAATAGTTCACTAAGTACCCTCTATTTATTATGCAATTTTGCTTTACATTTATATATAATTATGGTAGGGTATGAGATATATTTTTGTCTTGCTTCTTTTTTGCTAGTGTGAACATGCCTCTGTTTCTTGTATGTCTGCCATCTTAGACCTCAGTTCACATTGTCTGGTTTTTTGACTTGTTTGCATTCTGTGCAATTTAAGGGTGTGGCATGCCCTTTGTTGAGCTGATTGGTATATATGTAGCTTACCACGGGCCTAGGTGGTCTGGAGTTGGGACCCGGTCCTATTTGTCTACCCTTTTATATGCATTACTTCAACTTTGATATACAGTAAGGTTTTTAATATAGGCAGTATAGGTACCGTCCCAATTTAGGGTCACCTTGCCGCTGGTGGGACGGCTTGTATACTTTTTTTGATCAAAAATAGTTCACTAAGTACCCTATATTTATTATGCAATTTTGCTTTACATTTATATATAATTATGGTAGGGTATGAGATATATTTTTGTCTTGCTTCTTTTTTGCTAGTGTGAACATGCCTCTGTTTCTTGTATGTCTGCCATCTTAGACCTCAGTTCACATTGTCTGGTTTTTTGACTTGTTTGCATTCTGTGCAATTTAAGGGTGTGGCATGCCCTTTGTTGAGCTGATTGGTATATATGTAGCTTACCACGGGCCTAGGTGGTCTGGAGTTGGGACCCGGTCCTATTTGTCTACCCTTTTATATGCATTACTTCAACTTTGAAATACAGTAAGGTTTTTAATATAGGCAGTATAGGTACCGTCCCAATTTAGGGTCACCTTGCCGCTGGTGGGACGGCTTGTATACTTTTTTTGATCAAAAATAGTTCTCTAAGTACCCTATATTTATTATGCAATTTTGCTTTACATTTATATATAATTATGGTAGGGTATGAGATATATTTTTGTCTTGCTTCTTTTTTGCTAGTGTGAACATGCCTCTGTTTCTTGTATGTCTGCCATCTTAGACCTCAGTTCACATTGTCTGTTTTTTTGACTTGTTTGCATTCTGTGCAATTTAAGGGTGTGGCATGCCCTTTGTTGAGCTGATTGGTATATATGTAGCTTACCACGGGCCTAGGTGGTCTGGAGTTGGGACCCGGTCCTATTTGTCTACCCTTTTATATGCATTACTTCAACTTTGATATACAGTAAGGTTTTTAATATAGGCAGTATAGGTACCGTCCCAATTTAGGGTCACCTTGCCGCTGGTGGGACGGCTTGTATACTTTTTTTGATCAAAAATAGTTCACTGAGTACCCTATATTTATTATGCAATTTTGCTTTACATTTATATATAATTATGGTAGGGTATGAGATATATTTTTGTCTTGCTTCTTTTTTGCTAGTGTGAACATGCCTCTGTTTCTTGTATGTCTGCCATCTTAGACCTCAGTTCACATTGTCTGGTTTTTTGACTTGTTTGCATTCTGTGCAATTTAAGGGTGTGGCATGCCCTTTGTTGAGCTGATTGGTATATATGTAGCTTACCACGGGCCTAGGTGGTCTGGAGTTGGGACCCGGTCCTATTTGTCTACCCTTTTATATGCATTACTTCAACTTTGATATACAGTAAGGTTTTTAATATAGGCAGTATAGGTACCGTCCCAATTTAGGGTCACCTTGCCGCTGGTGGGACGGCTTGTATACTTTTTTTGATCAAAAATAGTTCACTAAGTACCCTATATTTATTATGCAATTTTGCTTTACATTTATATATAATTATGGTAGGGTATGAGATATATTTTTGTCTTGCTTCTTTTTTGCTAGTGTGAACATGCCTCTGTTTCTTGTATGTCTGCCATCTTAGACCTCAGTTCACATTGTCTGGTTTTTTGACTTGTTTGCATTCTGTGCAATTTAAGGGTGTGGCATGCCCTTTGTTGAGCTGATTGGTATATATGTAGCTTACCACGGGCCTAGGTGGTCTGGAGTTGGGACCCGGTCCTATTTGTCTACCCTTTTATATGCATTACTTCAACTTTGATATACAGTAAGGTTTTTAATATAGGCAGTATAGGTACCGTCCCAATTTAGGGTCACCTTGCCGCTGGTGGGACGGCTTGTATACTTTTTTTGATCAAAAATAGTTCACTAAGTACCCTATATTTATTATGCAATTTTGCTTTACATTTATATATAATTATGGTAGGGTATGAGATATATTTTTGTCTTGCTTCTTTTTTGCTAGTGTGAACATGCCTCTGTTTCTTGTATGTCTGCCATCTTAGACCTCAGTTCACATTGTCTGGTTTTTTGACTTGTTTGCATTCTGTGCAATTTAAGGGTGTGGCATGCCCTTTGTTGAGCTGATTGGTATATATGTAGCTTACCACGGGCCTAGGTGGTCTGGAGTTGGGACCCGGTCCTATTTGTCTACCCTTTTATATGCATTACTTCAACTTTGATATACAGTAAGGTTTTTAATATAGGCAGTATAGGTACCGACCCAATTTAGGGTCACCTTGCCGCTGGTGGGACGGCTTGTATACTTTTTTTGATCAAAAATAGTTCACTAAGTACCCTCTATTTATTATGCAATTTTGCTTTACATTTATATATAATTATGGTAGGGTATGAGATATATTTTTGTCTTGCTTCTTTTTTGCTAGTGTGAACATGCCTCTGTTTCTTGTATGTCTGCCATCTTAGACCTCAGTTCACATTGTCTGGTTTTTTGACTTGTTTGCATTCTGTGCAATTTAAGGGTGTGGCATGCCCTTTGTTGAGCTGATTGGTATATATGTAGCTTACCACGGGCCTAGGTGGTCTGGAGTTGGGACCCGGTCCTATTTGTCTACCCTTTTATATGCATTACTTCAACTTTGATATACAGTAAGGTTTTTAATATAGGCAGTATAGGTACCGTCCCAATTTAGGGTCACCTTGCCGCTGGTGGGACGGCTTGTATACTTTTTTTGATCAAAAATAGTTCACTAAGTACTCTATATTTATTATGCAATTTTGCTTTACATTTATATATAATTATGGTAGGGTATGAGATATATTTTTGTCTTGCTTCTTTTTTGCTAGTGTGAACATGCCTCTGTTTCTTGTATGTCTGCCATCTTAGACCTCAGTTCACATTGTCTGGTTTTTTGACTTGTTTGCATTCTGTGCAATTTAAGGGTGTGGCATGCCCTTTGTTGAGCTGATTGGTATATATGTAGCTTACCACGGGCCTAGGTGGTCTGGAGTTGGGACCCGGTCCTATTTGTCTACCCTTTTATATGCATTACTTCAACTTTGAAATACAGTAAGGTTTTTAATATAGGCAGTATAGGTACCGTCCCAATTTAGGGTCACCTTGCCGCTGGTGGGACGGCTTGTATACTTTTTTTGATCAAAAATAGTTCTCTAAGTACCCTATATTTATTATGCAATTTTGCTTTACATTTATATATAATTATGGTAGGGTATGAGATATATTTTTGTCTTGCTTCTTTTTTGCTAGTGTGAACATGCCTCTGTTTCTTGTATGTCTGCCATCTTAGACCTCAGTTCACATTGTCTGGTTTTTTGACTTGTTTGCATTCTGTGCAATTTAAGGGTGTGGCATGCCCTTTGTTGAGCTGATTGGTATATATGTAGCTTACCACGGGCCTAAGTGGTCTGGAGTTGGGACCCGGTCCTATTTGTCTACCCTTTTATATGCATTACTTCAACTTTGATATACAGTAAGGTTTTTAATATAGGCAGTATAGGTACCGTCCCAATTTAGGGTCACCTTGCCGCTGGTGGGACGGCTTGTATACTTTTTTTGATCAAAAATAGTTCACTAAGTACCCTATATTTATTATGCAATTTTGCTTTACATTTATATATAATTATGGTAGGGTATGAGATATATTTTTGTCTTGCTTCTTTTTTGCTAGTGTGAACATGCCTCTGTTTCTTGTATGTCTGCCATCTTAGACCTCAGTTCACATTGTCTGGTTTTTTGACTTGTTTGCATTCTGTGCAATTTAAGGGTGTGGCATGCCCTTTGTTGAGCTGATTGGTATATATGTAGCTTACCACGGGCCTAGGTGGTCTGGAGTTGGGACCCGGTCCTATTTGTCTACCCTTTTATATGCATTACTTCAACTTTGATATACAGTAAGGTTTTTAATATAGGCAGTATAGGTACCGTCCCAATTTAGGGTCACCTTGCCGCTGGTGGGACGGCTTGTATACTTTTTTTGATCAAAAATAGTTCACTAAGTACCCTATATTTATTATGCAATTTTGCTTTACATTTATATATAATTATGGTAGGGTATGAGATATATTTTTGTCTTGCTTCTTTTTTGCTAGTGTGAACATGCCTCTGTTTCTTGTATGTCTGCCATCTTAGACCTCAGTTCACATTGTCTGGTTTTTTGACTTGTTTGCATTCTGTGCAATTTAAGGGTGTGGCATGCCCTTTGTTGAGCTGATTGGTATATATGTAGCTTACCACGGGCCTAGGTGGTCTGGAGTTGGGACCCGGTCCTATTTGTCTACCCTTTTATATGCATTACTTCAACTTTGATATACAGTAAGGTTTTTAATATAGGCAGTATAGGTACCGTCCCAATTTAGGGTCACCTTGCCGCTGGTGGGATGGCTTGTATACTTTTTTTGATCAAAAATAGTTCACTAAGTACCCTATATTTATTATGCAATTTTGCTTTACATTTATATATAATTATGGTAGGGTATGAGATATATTTTTGTCTTGCTTCTTTTTTGCTAGTGTGAACATGCCTCTGTTTCTTGTATGTCTGCCATCTTAGACCTCAGTTCACATTTTCTGGTTTTTTGACTTGTTTGCATTCTGTGCAATTTAAGGGTGTGGCATGCCCTTTGTTGAGCTGATTGGTATATATGTAGCTTACCACGGGCCTAGGTGGTCTGGAGTTGGGACCCGGTCCTATTTGTCTACCCTTTTATATGCATTACTTCAACTTTGATATACAGTAAGGTTTTTAATATAGGCAGTATAGGTACCGTCCCAATTTAGGGTCACCTTGCCGCTGGTGGGACGGCTTGTATACTTTTTTTGATCAAAAATAGTTCACTAAGTACCCTATATTTATTATGCAATTTTGCTTTACATTTATATATAATTATGGTAGGGTATGAGATATATTTTTGTCTTGCTTCTTTTTTGCTAGTGTGAACATGCCTCTGTTTCTTGTATGTCTGCCATCTTAGACCTCAGTTCACATTGTCTGTTTTTTTGACTTGTTTGCATTCTGTGCAATTTAAGGGTGTGGCATGCCCTTTGTTGAGCTGATTGGTATATATGTAGCTTACCACGGGCCTAGGTGGTCTGGAGTTGGGACCCGGTCCTATTTGTCTACCCTTTTATATGCATTACTTCAACTTTGATATACAGTAAGGTTTTTAATATAGGCAGTATAGGTACCGTCCCAATTTAGGGTCACCTTGCCGCTGGTGGGACGGCTTGTATACTTTTTTTGATCAAAAATAGTTCACTAAGTACCCTATATTTATTATACAATTTTGCTTTACATTTATATATAATTATGGTAGGGTATGAGATATATTTTTGTCTTGCTTCTTTTTTGCTAGTGTGAACATGCCTCTGTTTCTTGTATGTCTGCCATCTTAGACCTCAGTTCACATTGTCTGGTTTTTTGACTTGTTTGCATTCTGTGCAATTTAAGGGTGTGGCATGCCCTTTGTTGAGCTGATTGGTATATATGTAGCTTACCACGGGCCTAGGTGGTCTGGAGTTGGGACCCGGTCCTATTTGTCTACCCTTTTATATGCATTACTTCAACTTTGATATACAGTAAGGTTTTTAATATAGGCAGTATAGGTACCGTCCCAATTTAGGGTCACCTTGCCGCTGGTGGGACGGCTTGTATACTTTTTTTGATCAAAAATAGTTCACTAAGTACCCTATATTTATTATGCAATTTTGCTTTACATTTATATATAATTATGGTAGGGTATGAGATATATTTTTGTCTTGCTTCTTTTTTGCTAGTGTGAACATGCCTCTGTTTCTTGTATGTCTGCCATCTTAGACCTCAGTTCACATTGTCTGGTTTTTTGACTTGTTTGCATTCTGTGCAATTTAAGGGTGTGGCATGCCCTTTGTTGAGCTGATTGGTATATATGTAGCTTACCACGGGCCTAGGTGGTCTGGAGTTGGGACCCGGTCCTATTTGTCTACCCTTTTATATGCATTACTTCAACTTTGATATACAGTAAGGTTTTTAATATAGGCAGTATAGGTACCGTCCCAATTTAGGGTCACCTTGCCGCTGGTGGGACGGCTTGTATACTTTTTTTGATCAAAAATAGTTCACTAAGTACCCTATATTTATTATGCAATTTTGCTTTACATTTATATATAATTATGGTAGGGTATGAGATATATTTTTGTCTTGCTTCTTTTTTGCTAGTGTGAACATGCCTCTGTTTCTTGTATGTCTGCCATCTTAGACCTCAGTTCACATTGTCTGGTTTTTTGACTTGTTTGCATTCTGTGCAATTTAAGGGTGTGGCATGCCCTTTGTTGAGCTGATTGGTATATATGTAGCTTACCACGGGCCTAGGTGGTCTGGAGTTGGGACCCGGTCCTATTTGTCTACCCTTTTATATGCATTACTTCAACTTTGATATACAGTAAGGTTTATAATATAGGCAGTATAGGTACCGTCCCAATTTAGGGTCACCTTGCCGCTGGTGGGACGGCTTGTATACTTTTTTTGATCAAAAATAGTTCACTAAGTACCCTATATTTATTATGCAATTTTGCTTTACATTTATATATAATTATGGTAGGGTATGAGATATATTTTTGTCTTGCTTCTTTTTTGCTAGTGTGAACATGCCTCTGTTTCTTGTATGTCTGCCATCTTAGACCTCAGTTCACATTGTCTGGTTTTTTGACTTGTTTGCATTCTGTGCAATTTAAGGGTGTGGCATGCCCTTTGTTGAGCTGATTGGTATATATGTAGCTTACCACGGGCCTAGGTGGTCTGGAGTTGGGACCCGGTCCTATTTGTCTACCCTTTTATATGCATTACTTCAACTTTGATATACAGTAAGGTTTTTAATATAGGCAGTATAGGTACCGTCCCAATTTAGGGTCACCTTGCCGCTGGTGGGACGGCTTGTATACTTTTTTTGATCAAAAATAGTTCACTAAGTACCCTCTATTTATTATGCAATTTTGCTTTACATTTATATATAATTATGGTAGGGTATGAGATATATTTTTGTCTTGCTTCTTTTTTGCTAGTGTGAACATGCCTCTGTTTCTTGTATGTCTGCCATCTTAGACCTCAGTTCACATTGTCTGTTTTTTTGACTTGTTTGCATTCTGTGCAATTTAAGGGTGTGGCATGCCCTTTGTTGAGCTGATTGGTATATATGTAGCTTACCACGGGCCTAGGTGGTCTGGAGTTGGGACCCGGTCCTATTTGTCTACCCTTTTATATGCATTACTTCAACTTTGATATACAGTAAGGTTTTTAATATAGGCAGTATAGGTACCGTCCCAATTTAGGGTCACCTTGCCGCTGGTGGGACGGCTTGTATACTTTTTTTGATCAAAAATAGTTCACTAAGTACCCTATATTTATTATGCAATTTTGCTTTACATTTATATATAATTATGGTAGGGTATGAGATATATTTTTGTCTTGCTTCTTTTTTGCTAGTGTGAACATGCCTCTGTTTCTTGTATGTCTGCCATCTTAGACCTCAGTTCACATTGTCTGTTTTTTTGACTTGTTTGCATTCTGTGCAATTTAAGGGTGTGGCATGCCCTTTGTTGAGCTGATTGGTATATATGTAGCTTACCACGGGCCTAGGTGGTCTGGAGTTGGGACCCGGTCCTATTTGTCTACCCTTTTATATGCATTACTTCAACTTTGATATACAGTAAGGTTTTTAATATAGGCAGTATAGGTACCGTCCCAATTTAGGGTCACCTTGCCGCTGGTGGGACGGCTTGTATACTTTTTTTGATCAAAAATAGTTCACTGAGTACCCTATATTTATTATGCAATTTTGCTTTACATTTATATATAATTATGGTAGGGTATGAGATATATTTTTGTCTTGCTTCTTTTTTGCTAGTGTGAACATGCCTCTGTTTCTTGTATGTCTGCCATCTTAGACCTCAGTTCACATTGTCTGGTTTTTTGACTTGTTTGCATTCTGTGCAATTTAAGGGTGTGGCATGCCCTTTGTTGAGCTGATTGGTATATATGTAGCTTACCACGGGCCTAGGTGGTCTGGAGTTGGGACCCGGTCCTATTTGTCTACCCTTTTATATGCATTACTTCAACTTTGATATACAGTAAGGTTTTTAATATAGGCAGTATAGGTACCGTCCCAATTTAGGGTCACCTTGCCGCTGGTGGGACGGCTTGTATACTTTTTTTGATCAAAAATAGTTCACTAAGTACCCTATATTTATTATGCAATTTTGCTTTACATTTATATATAATTATGGTAGGGTATGAGATATATTTTTGTCTTGCTTCTTTTTTGCTAGTGTGAACATGCCTCTGTTTCTTGTATGTCTGCCATCTTAGACCTCAGTTCACATTGTCTGGTTTTTTGACTTGTTTGCATTCTGTGCAATTTAAGGGTGTGGCATGCCCTTTGTTGAGCTGATTGGTATATATGTAGCTTACCACGGGCCTAGGTGGTCTGGAGTTGGGACCCGGTCCTATTTGTCTACCCTTTTATATGCATTACTTCAACTTTGATATACAGTAAGGTTTTTAATATAGGCAGTATAGGTACCGTCCCAATTTAGGGTCACCTTGCCGCTGGTGAGACGGCTTGTATACTTTTTTTGATCAAAAATAGTTCACTAAGTACCCTATATTTATTATGCAATTTTGCTTTACATTTATATATAATTATGGTAGGGTATGAGATATATTTTTGTCTTGCTTCTTTTTTGCTAGTGTGAACATGCCTCTGTTTCTTGTATGTCTGCCATCTTAGACCTCAGTTCACATTGTCTGGTTTTTTGACTTGTTTGCATTCTGTGCAATTTAAGGGTGTGGCATGCCCTTTGTTGAGCTGATTGGTATATATGTAGCTTACCACGGGCCTAGGTGGTCTGGAGTTGGGACCCGGTCCTATTTGTCTACCCTTTTATATGCATTACTTCAACTTTGATATACAGTAAGGTTTTTAATATAGGCAGTATAGGTACCGACCCAATTTAGGGTCACCTTGCCGCTGGTGGGACGGCTTGTATACTTTTTTTGATCAAAAATAGTTCACTAAGTACCCTCTATTTATTATGCAATTTTGCTTTACATTTATATATAATTATGGTAGGGTATGAGATATATTTTTGTCTTGCTTCTTTTTTGCTAGTGTGAACATGCCTCTGTTTCTTGTATGTCTGCCATCTTAGACCTCAGTTCACATTGTCTGGTTTTTTGACTTGTTTGCATTCTGTGCAATTTAAGGGTGTGGCATGCCCTTTGTTGAGCTGATTGGTATATATGTAGCTTACCACGGGCCTAGGTGGTCTGGAGTTGGGACCCGGTCCTATTTGTCTACCCTTTTATATGCATTACTTCAACTTTGATATACAGTAAGGTTTTTAATATAGGCAGTATAGGTACCGTCCCAATTTAGGGTCACCTTGCCGCTGGTGGGACGGCTTGTATACTTTTTTTGATCAAAAATAGTTCACTAAGTACTCTATATTTATTATGCAATTTTGCTTTACATTTATATATAATTATGGTAGGGTATGAGATATATTTTTGTCTTGCTTCTTTTTTGCTAGTGTGAACATGCCTCTGTTTCTTGTATGTCTGCCATCTTAGACCTCAGTTCACATTGTCTGGTTTTTTGACTTGTTTGCATTCTGTGCAATTTAAGGGTGTGGCATGCCCTTTGTTGAGCTGATTGGTATATATGTAGCTTACCACGGGCCTAGGTGGTCTGGAGTTGGGACCCGGTCCTATTTGTCTACCCTTTTATATGCATTACTTCAACTTTGAAATACAGTAAGGTTTTTAATATAGGCAGTATAGGTACCATCCCAATTTAGGGTCACCTTGCCGCTGGTGGGACGGCTTGTATACTTTTTTTGATCAAAAATAGTTCTCTAAGTACCCTATATTTATTATGCAATTTTGCTTTACATTTATATATAATTATGGTAGGGTATGAGATATATTTTTGTCTTGCTTCTTTTTTGCTAGTGTGAACATGCCTCTGTTTCTTGTATGTCTGCCATCTTAGACCTCAGTTCACATTGTCTGGTTTTTTGACTTGTTTGCATTCTGTGCAATTTAAGGGTGTGGCATGCCCTTTGTTGAGCTGATTGGTATATATGTAGCTTACCACGGGCCTAAGTGGTCTGGAGTTGGGACCCGGTCCTATTTGTCTACCCTTTTATATGCATTACTTCAACTTTGATATACAGTAAGGTTTTTAATATAGGCAGTATAGGTACCGTCCCAATTTAGGGTCACCTTGCCGCTGGTGGGACGGCTTGTATACTTTTTTTGATCAAAAATAGTTCACTAAGTACCCTATATTTATTATGCAATTTTGCTTTACATTTATATATAATTATGGTAGGGTATGAGATATATTTTTGTCTTGCTTCTTTTTTGCTAGTGTGAACATGCCTCTGTTTCTTGTATGTCTGCCATCTTAGACCTCAGTTCACATTGTCTGGTTCTTTTAGCCACTGTGTGTACTCTGCCCCTACCTGTGGGAGTATTGTTCTTTTAAGCCACTGTGTGTGCTCTGCACCCCCCTGCCTGATGGAGTACTGTTCCATTAAGCCACTGTGTGTACTCTGCACCCACCTGTCTGTGGGAGCACTGTTCATTTAAGCTGCTGTGTGTACTGTACCCCCCCCTGCCTGTAGGAGTACTGTTCCTTTAAGCCACTGTGTGTAATCTTCACCCCCCTGTGTGTGAGAGTACTGTTTCTTTAAGATACTGTGTGTTTTTTATTATTATTGCAAATAAATAATTGGCATCAGCCATCTTGTTGCCTTTCAAAGGCCAAAAAATAATTTTTCAGGACCACTGTGTGCTTTCTAGTAGTCTGAGAAATAAATAATTGGCATCACCCGTCTTGTTGCCATTTATAGGCCAAAGAAATAATTTTTCTGGACAACTGTGTTTTCTATTATTGTTGGAAATAAATAATTGGCGTCAGCCATCTCATTGACATTTGTAGGCCAAAGAAATAATTTTTCAGGACCGCTGAGTGTTTTCTAGTAGTGTGAGAAATAAATAATTGGCATCAGCTTTTTCTTTGCGAGTAATGTATGTAAAAGATTTTTCTACTCTTCAGCTGTCTTTTTGTGAGTAGTGTGTCAAAATTTTTTTTTACTCTGCAGCCCGTCTCTTTACCATTTGTGGGCTCAGAAAATTATTTTATTCTACCACAGTGTCTATATGAGTATTGCATCTAAAAAATATTCTACTCTGCAACCATCTCTTTCTCATTTTTGGGCCAAAAAAATTATTTTATTCTACCGCAGTGTCCATATGAGTTGTGTGTCTAAAAACTGTTATATTCTGCTGTGTCGCCCAGGGGGATATAGACGACTCTGTACCTGGGCCTTTTACCTTGTTTAGGAGGTCACGGCAGTTGGCTCCTGGGCCATTACTCTGGGTCTCTCTTTAAAAAAGGGTTTTAGTGTACAGTTTGTCTCGTGACGCCACCTGTGGTTTCCGGTAATGGTTACCGGCGCTGCTGCTTACCTCCGGGGGTGATGGTATGGCAGCTGGGATGTTTCTGCTCCCCACAGGTGGAGCGTGCCCCCGTGGCAGTGTAGGTGCAGATGGTGGTGATGCTGGGGCTTGTAGTTCAGGAGAGATGGTGCAGCAGGAGTAACTGACAGAAACAGGGGATTCACTTCAGTACCGTTACTGGTGCGGATGTCAGGTACGGTCCAGGGTACTCGGGAGGAAGGGTGCACTTCAGGACTTCTCCCCAGTGAGCGGGTATTAGGCCTCCTGGTCTGTGTCTCCCTCTCTCTAAGCTCTTGGCCAGCCTGCAACTGGGCCTAGCTTCTGTGTCGTGCTGTTCCTTCACCTGTCGCTTGGTAGTAGGACCTTTCTCTGGCAACCACTATCCCTGGACGCCGGGGCCTTCGTGGTTCCTAGTCCTGTCAAGGGTTTAGCTTCAGGTCGACCAGGGACTTGTAGTCCTCTGGTATGCCGGTGATCCCTACTGGGTATAAAGGACCCTGTAGGCGCAGACCCAGTGTCCGGTTTGTGTTTTTGGGGTGAGCCTATGATGCTCCTCTGTTCCCTCAACTCCTTTCTTCTCTCCTCTTTGCCTCCGGCCACACTCGGGGCCCTCAATTCAGCAGCAGACGTGCTGCGTCTTGACTGCTCTCAGTGGCAGCACACTCTCCAACTCTCTGAACTAACTGACTGCCTGGCCCCACCCTCCATATATATATATCCCTAACGGGTTCCCTCTGGTGGTCTGAGGTGGAAGGGTGGAGGTGTCTGTTTGTAATGAGGGCCTCTTGTGGAGAAGTCCGTCCATGCACCCTTTTGGGTCCTGTGGTACCTGTGCGCAGCAGGGTGCCACATTCCCCCCTAGTACAATTCAGTACTCCTGGACTGAAGCATTTTGTAACAGGTTACAACAATAACAATAATTACAATAACAATAATAAAGTTACAGTAAGTCCCATAACCCGGTGTCCATTTCACCGATGAAAGTGCAAAATGAGCAACATGAGGGACCCGCCTGAAAACCCTCAACGTAGGCCCTGGGCATGGCTACACGGCATAAGTGATCCAGGTGATGGACCACGTCTTCGGCCACGCCAAACGGGTTTTTGTTCAGTGGTCAAATAAGGGGGGCACTTTTGATGAGTGCAACTATTTACAAGGACAGTTTTTGGCTGCTCACAGTCCTCAGACTACAAGTCTTTATACCCTTACGGGTAACTAAATGCACATATTATTTCAGTTTACACAATAAACAATAGGCAATACCCAACTGGGTAACTATTTATACTTTAGGCATTTTTGTATTTTAATCCCTAAACCTGGCAGGGATTTGGTCTTGTGTGCTGGGTGTGGTTCTTCATAGTACTGGGGTGATACTGGTGTCTGTGCATGCACTCTCTGCTAACCTATCAGGTGTATGTGCTGGTAGATTATAAAACTGCCTCAATCTCTCTATGGGACTGGCAAGTGCACTGATTACTGGGCCTTCAGGCCCTGCCTCAACTGGTGATCCTCTTCTGACTGGGGACTCTTCCTGTTCCTGAGCAGGTTCTTCTAGGGCGCTCACAGGTTCTTCTTGTGGTTGATAGAAGTGTATTACTGGTATAATAACTGCTCCATCAAGTTGAGGCCAGTCCGCAGGGAAATCTCCTAGAACTGTGTGAAGCACATCTTCCTTAGGTTCTTCCGGTGCTATAGGAGGTACTGCTTCCTCCGTTGTATTCAGTAGACCTGGGCACACTTTCAAGTGGTCTCTTGAGACTGTTGCGGTTGTCTTACCTCCATCCTTAATAATCAGGCAGGTTTTACTATTGTCAAATCTGGAGTTTAGCATGGTGCAGGGCTCTCTTTCCCACTGGTCATCGAGCTTGTGACCTCTTCTTTTCCGCTTTAGCATTATCTCTCCGGGTGCCACGGGTTCTGCTGGTGCATGTTTGTTATACTACTCTACCTGTCTTTCCCTCACCTTGTTTAGACTGTCTTCGACACAGGCCTGTAGGTCTTTTTTATTTATAGAAGAATACACTAAAGGACACAAAACATAAGAACAAAACAAGACGACAAAACCCGACACAAATCACAGAAAATAGAAGCAGAATAAATCAAACAGAAATAGAAGATTCGACCTACAGAGAAAGAACAAAATCACCATCACCACAGGAATATATACATATACAATAAATAAATATTATAAAATCTATAAAACCACCGGCCCAGCTTCATTCATACTACTATATACAATCCCACACAACGTTTACACTGTCCTATATACACATAAAACACCGTCTATATACAATATTATATACAATAAAACACTAGAAACACAAAACACTAAACCTAATATAACGTATATACAACCGGAAACTAACACTAACCTACTGGTCCCACTGCCTTACCTTAGTCACACCCTTACTGAACCTCATTCACACCACAGCAAACCAAAAATAACAATATATACAATAGTGACATGAACAAAAACTTTTTTTTTTTTAAATATATATTTTTTTTATTTTTTTCCTATATATAAAACACAGACCTACACTAACTATCCCGCCTCCCCTGATCCAGCTCTGGCCACAAAGTTCAGGATTACTCCTAGCTAGGATCAGGCCCCAAAGTTTTTCCCCAGGCGGGGCCTGGACCAGGCCAGATCAGTCCTCTTATCACTGCAGATGAAAACCCCCCCAAATCCCCCACCCAACCTAACTAAAACCCCCTATTATACATTATATACAATATATACAGAACACAACCTACATACTCACCATCCAAGACTCAAGTTTGATGCCTGCAAACCTTCTATTCAGGAGACATAATTACAAAACAAAAATCTAGGGTGGAAAGACATCAGCCGACCACAAGGAAATAGGAGTACTATTAGACTAAGGCACCCTGAAGGAAAAGCCCCTCCAGAGACGGGCCACCCTCCGGGCACGAAGTCTTTGATACTCCAGAGAACGTACCTTCACCAGGTCACCTAGGATGTTCCTACAGACTTCATCTACATGGAGGATTTTACTCTGCGTCGAGACTAAAACTCGTGCGTTCCACGTGAAATACCTGACCACTGCACTTACTATGAATAAAGTGTCTTGGTCCCTTCTTCCAAGGTCTCCGAATGCTCCATAGGCCCACCCGGCATAGGACAGAGTAGGCAGCCGCGGCCAACCAATGGAAGCCCCCACCCTGTTGTACACCTCTGTATTAAAGGGACAATGAAGCAGGAAGTGCTCCATGCTTTCCAGCACGTTAGCACAAGTCTCACGGGGGCAATTCCTGTCGGAGATCCTGTACTTCAAATTGTCCCTCACATACAGCTTACCATGGAAGCAGCGCCAAGTCAAGTCCCAGTACTTCTTGGGGATCCTGCTAGAATTTAACAAACTCAACCCAACCTCCAGATCCCGACTTGGGCAGTGTTTGAGGACCAATGGACTCTGAAAATGAGAAAGCAAGACCCTCATATTGAGGAGTTTCCTCGGGAGGGTCCTCACCTCCCACATTCCCAGACCCCAGCGGCAGATCATTTTCAGAACCAGTGTAACGTAAGCCGGGAGATGCCCGTGTGGTGTGTGAAGATTCTTCAATCTTCCCCCTGTCTCCCATTCCTGGAAGAAAGGCTGAAACCATCCCTTGCAGGAGACTACCCACGGAGGAGCCCTCTCTTACCATAGGTTTTCCACATTCACTTTCAAGAAGGTGTTCACTAGGAACACCACGGGGTTCACCATACTCAAACCCTCTAGTCTCCCCGTGCGGTAAGTGACCTTCCGCTTGACTAGGTTCAGTCTGTTCCCCCATAACATCTGGAAGAACAGACTGTAGACCCAAGTCCAGAGAGGCTCTGGCAAGACACAGACGCTGCCCAGGTAGATTAGCATGGGAAGCAGGAAAGCTTTGCACAGGCCAACCCTTTCCCTCAGGGTCAAAGACCAACCCCTCCATTGGCCCACTCTTTGGGCGACACCTTTGATTCTGCCTTCCCAGTTTTTCGCGGGGTAATCACCCTGGCCGAATTCGATGCCCAGGACTTTAGCATGTTCTTGGGGTTCGGGGAGGGTGTCTGGAAGATCAAACCCGGGATGTCCGCCTCCCAGCCAGGGACTCTCACAATTATCCTGGTTGACCTTGCAACCAGATGCCTCCGAGTAGCGCTCCACTTCTGACATCACCACCACTGCCTCCTATTGCGAAGAAACAAAGACGGTGACATCGTCCGCATAGGTCACCACCCTTAGGATAGCCTCCGGCGCCGACCCGCCCATCCGCACCCCCCCCAATGGTCCACAATCGATCCTTCTGAGGAAGGGATCGATTGCAAACGCGTAAAGCAAAGGGCTAAGAGGACAGCCCTGACGGACACCGGATCCTACTCTGAAAGGTCATCTGATCCACCCATTTACCAGAGGGAAAGTCTCAGCCCCTGCATACAAGGTCTTAAGCCAGTCCACAAACCCTCCAGGCAGACCATACCTCAAAAGAGTGGACCAGAAGTACTCGTGGTTAACCCCATCAAAAGCTTTTGCCTGATCCACGGTCAGCAAGAACCCCTTCCAAAGGCCCACCCTGCCTTGCTGCATGGCCTCTCAGACACCTAGAACAGCACTAAAAGTGCTACGGCAAGGAATGCAACAGTGCTGAACCTCTGAAAGGAGCCGGGGTGCAAACTTCACCAGCCAGTTGAAAAATATCTTAGCCAAAATCTTCCTGTCCACATTGAGAAGAGCTATGGGACACCAGTTCTCAATGTGTGATGGATCCTTACCCTTTGACAAAATGATCAAAGCTGACCTCCTTAATGATCTCGGCAGAGTGCCCGAGGAGAGACACTCGTTAAACACCTGAGTCAAGAGGGGGACCAAAGAGTCCCTAAAGGTCCTAAAGTACTCTGATGTTAAGCCATTCGGACCTGGTGACTTTTTGGGCCTAAGCCCATCGATCACCAGACTCACTTCCTCTTCTTTGATCGCTTCTGCCAAACTGCCCAGCGAGAGGTCAGCCCCTGGCTCAGGAACAGATTCAGCCAGGAAAGTCGACATCCCGTCACGATCCAGCTCCCTTCTTCCTAAGAGGTGCGAGTAGTAGGAACTGACGACCTCCAAGATCCCTGATCTGGACCTTCTCAGGGACCCCGTACTGTCCACCAGCCCCATCACTATCTTACTATTCACTGACATCTTACAGTTTCTGTAAGGGTCGGGCGAGCAGTACTTCCCGTAGTCCCTCTCGAAAACCAAAGATGCGGGCCTATCGTACTGACACCTCTTCAGCAAGAACTTCACTCTGGAGATCTCCTTGCGGCTACCTCCAGTCGAGACAAGATGCTCGAGTTTTCTCCTCAGGCTCTGATACAGGCGATCCCTGTTCAGGCTTCTGAGGTTCAAGAGCTGCCGGAAGAATCTCGCCACCCGATGTTTTAACATCTCCCACCACTCCGACTTAGTGTTACTTAGGCCCAGCAATGGTACCTGGCTCTGAAGGAATTCCTCAAAAGACCATCTTACAGCTTCTTCCCCAAGGAGTGACGAATTCAGCTTCCAATAACCTCATCCCATCCGAGCAGTCTCTGTAACATTCAGAGAAAACATAATCAAACAGTGATCGGAGAACTCCACCTCCACAACCGACAACTGTGAAGAGACGGCCTCCTCCTTCAAATAAAACCTGTCTAGCCTAGACCTGCACTGACTATCTCTAAAAAAGGTGAATCCTGTGTCGCCCGGGTTGTGCCGGATGTGGACAACCACCAGGCGAGCCTCACTTACTATCCTGTTTAACGCGAAGCAGTCATAAGCCAGCTGGTCTCCGGAACCTCCTCTATCACAGGATCTCGTGACATTGTTGAAATCCTTTCCGAAGACCACCTGCCGACTCGAAAATAAAAACGGTTTGATCTTCAGGAAGAGACATTTGCGGTCCCACTTTGACTGGGGACCATAGATGTTAATAAGCCGAAGCACTTGTCCCCCCATGGAGACATCTAGGATCAAGCATCTCCCCATTTCTAATTCGATCACTTGTCTGCATTCAACCGCTGCGGTCTTAAAAAGGACCGCCACCCCGCTATACGGTTCAGCCGCTAGAGACCAGTAGGAGGGTTCATGCCTCCACTCCCGCCTTGCTTTATGCAAGGTTGATATATCGGTCAACCTGGTCGCCTGCAAAAACAAAATGTCGGCATCAAGTTGGCCGAGAAAATGAAAGGCCGTGTACCTTGCAGCATCTGACTTTGTGCTGCAAACGTTAATAGTTGCCAACGTCAATGGGGTGGGTGCTGTCATCCTGATTGATTGAATTAGATAGCCTTTTTCTTCCCACCACTGACAGTCCCAACCACTTCCTCCGATTTTTAGTGCGCTTAAGACAAACAGACTCGTTCATTCTCTCCTTACATACATTCTTGCCCTTGTCTGGTGGTCCTGTATTTGCCCCCCGAGAGGAAGATCCAGCCATCTCCTGAGCCCCAACCACCTTGTCCGGAACCTCCGGCCCCGGGTCCCCACTTCCCCCCTCCAGAGGGAGGTCCTGGAGAGCCCCGAAATGGTTGGAGAGATCCACCAGAGGGGGGGAGGCTGAACCCTCCAATGGCGCCTGGATCACGGCCAGAGAGTCAGAGGGGTCACACTCCAAAGAGGCAGCTCGAGACCTGGTCCCCCTCCTACCTCCGGCCGTTTTCCTGTTACCCTTTTTCTTTTTCTGTGACCACTCCCGCTCTCCCTCATCAAGACTGTCACCAGAAGAGGGTTCCTGTGAAGACGTGGCGTCCTCTCGCTCTTCCCTTTCAAGTCTCTTGACTTCCTCGCTCAATTTGCTGTCTTTAGGATCCTCAGCTGCAAGTGAAGTACTTGGGTCAGAGTTTAGGGACATTACTCACTGCCCCCTGTCCCCACGGCGCTGCTCCTTCCGCCTGATGTTCGATGGTGGCAGCTTGCTCCTCACTGGATCCCTGCCTCCCCCGCCTCTGCTGGTCCCTTCACCGGCAAGATTAGTCCCGGCTTTTGCATGTCCCGCACTCGCCGCTTTCAGGACAGCATTGGCGAAGGAACGCAGACAGCGACTGAACTGGTGACCGAGGTCACCACACAAGTTACACCTAATCCTGCCACAGGCAGCAGCAAGATGACCAAGGTCCCCACACATTTCTGGGTGGTACACTGCGCACTGAAGTGTGTGGGGCTACCGCACCTGTGACAGACCTTAGGCTGCCCCCGGTAGAAAATCAAGATCCTATCCCTCCCCAAAAAGGTTGAGGAGGGGATATGGGTAACAGTGTTTCCAGAAACCTTCAATTTCACCATGAAGGTCCAGGCCCCTGACCAGATACCATGGTCATCGAGATTCTTTTGGGGAATATCAGTGACCTCTCGGTATCGACTCACCCAGGTCGTAATGTCCATACAGGAAAGCGACTCGTTACTAGTCAAAACGGTCACTTTCCTGACTGAATTTTGGCGGGTTATTGCCAGGGGAAAGAGACCATGCCATTCAGGGCGACTCCGAGCCAGCTCATGGCGAGACCAGAAAAGCTCAAGGCCCTCCGGTCTCATGAAGCTGACATCGAAGTAGGAGGTCCCGTAGGGATGGATCAAGGCAAAGATGTCATATGCCGCAAAGCCCATCCCCAGCAGGAGCTCAACCACCTTCGACCTATCAGGACAGGCATCCTTGCTTACCCACTGGAGACGGGCCACGTTCCTACGGTTACTCCTCTGCCCCGTTGTCGGCAGAGACCAGACAGTCTCTGCCCCTCTATCTGAGAAGGCTGAAAGACCATGTCTCTCTATGCAGAAAGACAGATCAACCTCCCTCCCCTCTACAGTGTTGGAGCTCTCCCCTCTCCTCAGGGCATCCAGGAGCTGTGGTTGCAAGTCACCATCTCCAGGGCCACCAGATGAGGGCACACTACTACCCCCAGCACTGACAGCTCCTGAATAGCTTTGGGCTGAAGCCCCCGCCAATACTGGGGGGGCAGCGGGACTAGCACCTACTCCCCCCCCACCAACACCAGTGCTGCCTCCATCATTCACTCCACTACTACTCCCACCATTTGCTGCACCACTACTTCCATCATTCACACCACTACTACTCCCACCATTTGCTGCACCACTACTCCCATCATACACAACACTACTACTCCCACCATTTGCTGCACCACTACTCCCACCATTTGCTGCACCACTGCTCCCATCATTCACTCCACCACTACCCCCATCATTCACTCCACTACTACTCCCACCATTCGCTCCACCACTACTCCCACCATTTGCTGTACCACTACTCCCACCATTCACTGCACCACTACTTTCATTCCCTTTATTTGTCACCCCATTACCACCATTTACTCCGCTGTTATCTTCACCTTCCACAGTCACATCCAGTCCTTCTTCCATTGTGTCTGGTGTCTCTGCACTCACACCTGCTGGGCCGGGGGAGGGGAGCACTCCCAGAGACTCCTTCCCCTGCAGCACTACACCCGTTTTCTTTTGGTTGCTGCTGGCTTTCTGCAGGTCCTCTCCTGGAGCCCCCCGCCCCCCTACTGTAGCATTTTGGTCCTTGTTCTGTGCAGACTGTGTCCTTTTGGGGCGCTGGTGCACACTGCCCCCCTGTCGCAGCAGTGTGCCCAGTGTTCCTCACAGGTGTTTTTTTCACATCCCTCCCAGCCTCCCTGGCCCCAGTGATAAACGGCTTAGCCGCAGAGGGCAGGGAGGGAAACTCCACAGAGCTTCCTATGTCCGGCGCCGTGAGTACCTCCACAACCTCGCCCCCTGCACTGTTCCCCGCACAGATGGCAGCATCGCCGGACGTCTTTCTCCTCTCCCCACCTTACCTCTGCCTCGAGCCCACTGCAAAGCCCATGCCTTTATGTTTGGTGGGGTTTCGACACAGGCCTGTACTTTCCTGTACTGCTCTTGCCGACTTGTGTCCCAATCTTCAGTGGACGTATCTGCAGCAGGTTCTACCACTCTGATCTCCAGATCCATGGGCAATTTTCCAGGTCTTGCTCTCATGAGGTACGCTGGGGTACAATTTGTAGAACTCACGGGTATGTGGTTATACAGGTCCACCAGGTCAGGTAGTTTTTCTGGCCACTGGTTCCTCTCTTCCAAAGGTAGGGTTTTTAGCAGGTCTATAATGATGTTATTCATTTTCTCGCACATACCGTTGGTTTGCGGATGATATGGAGTAGTCCGGATCTTCTTGCATCCATACAGGTGGCAGAATTCCTTGAATAGCTCAGCTTCGAAAGCAGGGCCTTGATCTGTGAGCACCTTTTCTGGATAACCATTGGGTCTGCAGAAGTAGGCTTGGAACGTTCTTGATGCAGTTTCTGCTGTCAGGTCCTTGACAGGGGCTACCACCAGGAAACGGGAATAGTGATCCACCATGGTCAGGGCATAGGAATAACCTGATCTGCTGGGTGACAGTTTGACATAATCCAGAGCGACAATCTCCAGGGGTTGGGTTGTTTTGATGGACTGCAAGGGTGCTTTCTGACTGCCGTAGCCTTTTCTTCTTAGGCTACAGGGCCCACAATTCCGGCACCACCTTTCTATGGAACTCCGCATTCCAACCCAATAGAACCGGTCCTTCAGCAGGGTTTCCAGCTTCTTCCAGCCAAAGTGACCTGCTTGATCGTGGTAGGCTTCTAACAGCATCTGGATATCCGTCCTGGGTACAACAATCTGCCACACCATTTCATGGGTCTTGGGGTTGACATACCTTCTGCAAAGCTTCTCTCTGTAGATGAACAGCCGGCTTCTTTCATTCGACAGGTGTTTGGCTTGTGTGGGAGCATCCTTCTCCAGGTGAGAACCTTCTTGGGTTATCAGTCTTTTGATGAGGCTGACAACCGGGTCACTGTCCTGGGTCTCCTTCCAGCTGTGATGAGGTAGAGGGTTTGGCGTCCTACCATGACGTCTTCTGGAGGCACGCTGTTCGTGGACCATTCCATTTCTGTGGAAAGCAGGTAGTTCAATTTCTTCGAGATCATCCACTTCATCCTCGGTGTCCGACTGGTGGGGCATTCTTGACAGGGCATCGGCATTGGTGTTCTTGTGACCTGCCCGTTACTTGATTGTGAACTGATAATTCGACAGTCTGGCCACCCAAAGCTGTTCCATGGCTCCCAACCTGGCTGTCTCCAGGTGTGTCAAGGGATTATTGTCGGTAAAGGCTGTGAATTTAGTTGAGGCTAGGTAATGCTTGAATCTTTCAGTGATAGCCCAGACCAAGGCCAGGAACTCCAGCTTGAAGGAACTGTAATTCTCCGGGCTCCTCTCAGTAGGGCGAAGCTTCCTACTGGCATACGCAATTACCTTGTCTTCTGGGACAACACAGCTCCCAATCCCTCATTGCTGGCGTCAGAGTACAACAGGAAAGGCTGGCTGTAGTCAGGGTAAGCCAGGATTTCTTCTCCGGTTAGGAATTCCTTCATTACTGCAAAGGATTCAGCCTGTTCCTTACACCACTGGAATGGGGGACTTTTTCCTCTCTTGGGCTGTCCTACCAGGAGATCTTGTAGAGGTGCTACCTTTTTGGTATAGTCCTTTATGAACCTCCTGTAGTACCTGACCAGTCCCTGGAATTGCCGTACTTCTTTGATGCTTCTCGGTTCAGGCCACTTCTGGATGGCAGTGACCTTTTCCGGGTCTGGTGCTACTCCCTCTGAGCTGACTACGTGTCCCAGGTACTGAACCTTCTGTTTGAGCACTTGGAAGGTTTTAGTTTCATCCCATACTGGGACAATGCTTCAAATACCTCCGCCAGGTGCTTCAGATGGTCTTCATACGTCCTCTAGTACACGATAACGTCATCCAGGTACAGCAGCACTGTCTCAAAGTTCCGGTGTCCTAAGCAACACTCCATCAGCCTCTGGAAGGTCCCGGGGGTGTTGCAGAGCCCAAATGGCATACTGTTGAACTCGCATAATCCCATCAGGGTGGTGAAGGCTGTCTTCTCCCGGTCTTCCTCAGCAACAGAGACTTGCTAGTACCCACTAGTGAGATCCAATGTGGAGAAGTAATTGGCAGATTTTAGTGCAGCCAGTGATTCCTCTATACGGGGCAAAGGGTATGCATCTTTATGTGTTTTTCGATTCATTTGTCTATAATCTACACACATCCTCATGCTACCGTCCTTCTTTCTGATCAGGACCAGGAGAACTGCCCAGGGGCTACA
Source organism: Phyllobates terribilis (assembly GCF_046119375.1). NCBI lineage: Eukaryota > Metazoa > Chordata > Amphibia > Anura > Dendrobatidae > Phyllobates > Phyllobates terribilis. The sequence continues at coordinate 294,462,658 of NW_027362769.1, forward strand.
GCTATCCCTCACTACCCCTGCCTTTTTCATGTTATGCAACATTTCCTTGGCTTTTTGGTAATGTGCTGGTGGTATGGGTCTGTAACGCTCCTTAATGGATGGATGGTTACCGGTGAGTATGTGGTGTTGTACCCATTTAACCCTTCCAAAATCAAGTGTGTGTTTACTTAACACTTGTTCATATTACTGAACCACTCTGTAGACACCGTGTTTTTGATGGACAGGAGTGACGTCAGTTCCAACATGGAGCTGTAGACACCAATCCTCCAGCTGAGCTTAGGAGTCATTGTCCTCCACTGTATCTGGTGGGGTCAAGGATTCCACTGTGTGTATGGCATCATTATTCACAGTATACAGTCTGGCAACATTGACGTATCTTGGCAATTTAACTTCCTCCTCCCCACAATTTAGGAGACTTACAGGTACCCTCCCATTGCGTACATCAACTACCCCTCTAGCAGTTAGGAGTGTAGGTCTGTGCTCTGAGCTAATGGGCTCCACTACCGCCTGGTAGTTCTGTACCTTGAGACCTATTGCTGCCCTACACCAAATTAGCATTTCACTCATTGGGGGAATCACAATGGGTATCGGGTCTGTCACCCGTACATTACCAATCTCACCACCTGTTAGTTTTACCTGTTGCTGGTACAGGAGGGCTCAAATTTCTTTCTGGAGCACCTTTCTCTGCCCTGGTTTGGCAGTGTCAGCAATCTGTTGGAGTAAAAACAACACTTTTCCCAAACAGTTACCAACAATATATGTACTAAGTATCATATATGGACTGGTATCACCAGGGTTAGATTTTATGACAATTAGTCCTTGGTCCTTTAGTTCCACTCTCCCCACCTTCACTGTCACGTCCTTAACCAATACTAGGTTAAGAGGAAGGCCATTAGAGGCATACACAGAGAGGTTCGGGGCTGGTGGGTGGAGTTCATCTATGGACCAGTACCTTTTGTAGAGGACATCAGGTTACCTGTGAGCCGGTGTCCAGTAGTGCAGGTGTTGCTATACCGTCCAGCACGATGGACAGGAAAGGCCTTCCTCCTACAAACCGGTGGTACCAGCTTGATGGGCCTGGTTGGTCTACTCCTGGGTGTCGGCCCTCGGCCCCAGGGTTTGCCCATTTAAAGCACAGTTCTGGGCGGTGTGGCCTGCCTTGTGGCAACGGTAGCAGTTGAGTTCTCCTGGAGGCCGACGTTGGTCGTTGGTCCTCCCACGGGGTGGTGTTGTCCTCCTACGGGGTGGCGTTGTCCTCCTTCTTCTCCTCATCCAGGGGACATCCTCAGGACTGTCGGCGAGTAGGATCCTTCCTTCCGGCTCGGGCTCTGTCTGTAGCTGCAGGGTGCTCAGGACAGTGGCCAGGGTTTTACTTAGCTGATGCACTTCAGAGCGCAGGCTGTCCAGCTTGCTAGGGGGCACTGTTTGCATTTTTGTTTCAGCCATTAATGAAGGAGCAGTGGGCGCTGCGGGCACTGGGGTGGTCCCACCCTGGTAACACTGGATAGCAGTATCTGATGGTTCCAGGGGCTGCAGACCCTTAATAGCCATGTCCTTCAGGGCATCAAAGGTGGCATTTGGATGATCTAAGGCCCACCACCGTACGGTTCTGCTCTCCTTCTGGGACCTCAACCCCCGGATGAACTGTTCTGTCAGTATTTTGTCCTGACCATGTATGCTTGCTGGACCAACCTGTTTCAGGGCCCACAGGGCTTCCTGTAAGCGCCAGGCATAGTCCCGGACACTGTCCTCGGGTTTCTGGGTACAGTGGTAGAACCTCATCCGGAGATCTGTCTCAGTGCAGTTTTCAAAGACAGTTTGCAATCTCTTAAAGATAATGGATACTGATTCCTGGTCTTCGGCTGGCCAGGTTTCAACTTAACGCTCTGCGGCACCAGTCAATTGTCCCAGCACAACAGCGGCTCTCTGTTTACCAGTCATTGAATACATGTCCAATACACCGCATATTTTTCTTTTGAATCCAGACAGGGTGTCTGGTTTGCCGTCATACTGGGGAAGCCATTTTGCTCCAGGGATATACGGCAGGGCCATGGGTATCAACGGAGTCATGACCCCTGCTGGTGGGGCGGCCGCTCCGGCCTGTGCAGCGCCGAATGCGACTTGAGCATCAGGAGCGTTAACCGGTGCTCCGGCATTTTGCTGGTCGTCGGCCATGGTTGCGCCACCCTAGTAAACCGTAGCTTACCTCCTATTTCTTTAATCGGGTAGGCCGCAGCTCAGCAGGCGACGGTCTCCTTCCAGGACCTGACGCTTCCTGGTGCTGCGTCAAAGCGTGAGGCAGGGCTTGAGCTTTGCACTCTTCTAGCAGTCACGCCTCTCTGATTCCTGCGGTTACGCCCCTCTTCTTCCCGCGCGGCGACGCGGTAATGGCGGCGATGTTCACCACAGTTAAAACACAGTTCAAATACGGCACACAGTACCCGGTGGCAACGGGCATAAAATCCTGTTATTGATGCCAGGAAAGAGAGATGTGTCGCCCAGGTGGATAGAGGGGACTCTGTACCCGGGCCTTTTACCTTGTTTAGGAGGTCACGGCAGTCGGCTCCCAGGCCCGTACTCTGGGTCTCTCTTTAAAAAGGGGTTTTAGTGTACAGCTTGTCTCATGATGCCACCTGTGGCTTCCGGTAATGGTTACCGGCGCTGCTGCAGACCTCCGGGGGTGATGGTATGGCAGCTGGGATGTTTCTGCTCCCCACAGGAGGAGCGTGCCCCCGTGGCAGTGTAGGTACAGATGGTGGTGATGCTGGGGCTTGTAGTGCAGGAGAGATGGTGCAGCAGGAGTAACTGACAGAGACAGGTGATTCACTTCAGTACCTTTACTGATACGGATGTCAGGTACGGTCCAGGGTACTCGGTAGGAAGGGTGCACTTCAGTACTTCTCCCCAGTAGCGGGCATAAGGCCTCCTGGTCCATGTCTCCCTCTCTCTAAGCTCCTGGCCATCCTGCAACTGGGCCTAGCTTCTGTGTTGTGCTGTTCCTTCACTTGTCGCTTGGTAGTAGGAACTTTCTCTGGCAACCACTATCCCTGGACGCTGGGGCCTTCGTGGTTCCTAGTCCTGTCAAGGGTTTAGCTTCAGGTCGACCAGGGACTTGTAGTCCTCTGGTATGCCGGTGATCTCTACTGGGTATAAAGGACCCTGTATGCGTGGACCCGGTGTCTGGTTTGTGTATTTGGGGTGAGCCTATGATGCCCCTCTGCCCCCTCAACTCCATTCTCCTCTCTTCTTTGCCTCCGGTCACACTCGGGGCCCTCAATTCAGCAGCAGACGTGCTGTGTCTTCACTGCTCTCAGTGGCAGCACACTCTCCAACTCTCTCAACTAACTGACTGCCTGGCTCCACCCTACATATATATATCCCTAACGGGCTCCCTCTGGTGGTCTGAGGTGGAAGGGTGGAGGTGTCTGTTTGTAATGAGGGCCTCTTGTGGAGAAGTCCGTCCATGCTCCCTTTTGGGTCCAGTGGTACCAGTGCGCAGCAGGGTGCCACACTGCAGCCATCTTTTTCCCATTTTTTTCTACTGTGCCAAAAAGCCTCTGTTTCTACTTTACCAAAAATATCTGGGAGTACTGTGCCAAAAAGCCTCTGTGTGAAATGAGCCAAAAAGCCTCTGTTTCTACTTTACCAAAAAGCCTCTGGGACTACTGTGCCAAAAGCCTCTTTTTGTACTGTACCAAAAAACATCTGTTTCTATCATATCAGGTGGTGTAGCTGGATTTTGCAATGTGCTGAGTAAGGTTTTACACATTTCTGCCATGCTAACCTCCCTTCTGAGGTGGTGCCTGTGCTTCTGCTGCTTTGGTGACTTCATCCATCTCTGACTTGCGCTTCCACTGAGCCCAAGCCGTCAGTAGTGTGTCTACCAGCATGCGCTTGTATTCCTGCATTTTCCTATCTTGATATATTGACGGAATAAAGTATGGTATGTTGTGCTTGTAGCGGGGATCCTGTATGCTGTTTATCCCGCCAGCAATGCAACATTAATGCCCATGAGCTGGTTTGAGTGCCATCCTGCTGTGAACACAGTTATTCCTCATCCTCCTCATCATACAAAACTGTCCCCTGGCTGAATGTTTCTGTACCTAGCCACTTTTGTTACAGGAACTCATCCTACAAGAGATGTGGGGATGCCTGCATGATAATAGTGTGAATGGTCCCCCGTTCCTCCTCCTGTTCCTCCTATGCAACCACTTCATCCATCATCACATGAAGCTTTTTTTTCCTAGGAGGCATAGAAGTGGGATAATGAAGGTGATGATGGCATCATCAGGGCTGGCCATTATGGTGGAGTACTTAAAGCAGCGCAGCATAGCACACACATCCCACATAGAGGCCCAATCATTGTTGGTGAAGTGATCTTGTTCTGCAGAGCAACTCACCCGTGCGTACTGTAGCTGAAACTTAACTCTTTCCTGCTGCTGCTCGCACAGACTCTCCAGCATATGCAAGGTAGAGTCCCACCTTGTGGGTACGTTGCATATGAGGCAGGGAGCAGGAAGGCAGAAGTGAGGCTGCTCCGAAAACAGGCCAGCAGCAGGGTGAGAAAGCCAAAAGCGCGCACACTCTGCCCGCACTTTGTGACCAGATGAGGAAACAATGGAGGAAGCAGAGGAGGAGGCATCATGTAGATTATAGGTTCTAAGCTTGCGAGCAGGGACCTCACTCCTCCTGCAACTGATTAAACTGTCTTACTTTGTATTGATTTTTTTGTGTGTATATGTCCCCGCTTAATTGTAAAGTGCTGTGGAATATGTTGGTCTTTAGAAATAAAATCAACATGGACAGAGAAAAGGCTAGGGGCTAGCCACGGTGCACAGTAGCAGCCAACTTAATGGCTAGGGGTGTCCTCAGTGCTTTTGCAACGTGCTCCCTCATTTGCTGTGCAGCTGGGGCAGCATGACCACCACCTCTTCCTCCAAATTACTCACGTCACTCAGATGGCCTTGACTCCATGTGGTGTATAGGACCTCAGCATCCCTCATTGCATCATCACACCTCTCCAGTTGGTCCGAAACTCTGCTGCCCTACAAATCCACTTCTGTTCTCTCTACTCTTCTGCTTTTTCCCTCTGCAAATCCCTTCACTGTCTTCCAAATCCACAACTTATCCACTTCAAGCTAGTAACACTGACTTACAAAGCATCTATAATCTGTCTCCCCAGTATACCTCTGAACTAATATTCTGATATCTCCCACCACGTAATCTCTGGTCTTCACAAGACCTCCTCTCCTCCACAATAATACGTTCCTCACCCAATTAACTGCAAGACCTCTCCTGAGTATACCCCATCCTGTAGAATTATGTGGCCCAACACATCCGATTATCCCTTACATTCAGTATTTTCAAGCGGAACTTGAAAACCCATGTCTTCAGAACAGCTTACTGCCTGCAATGTCCCTGATGCCACCTCACAAACACCAGAGCTGCTGCAAAGCCCAAACCTCCTGTCTCCTTCCCTTTATCCTGTAGAATGTAAAACCGCAAGGGTAGGGTCCTCTCACTTCTGTACCTGTTTGTCACTATTAATTTGTTCAATGTAATTTTTATTTATGTTTTCTATGTAACTCCTCCTCATGAACAGCACCATGGAATCAAAAGTGCTCTAAAAATAAATAAGATTAATAATCCCTCTCATGATGTTTCACACAGTCTTCCCCCCAGCCTTCCTTGCCTGTGTACACACATCAGGAAGCTGTAGCAGTTTGCACTTGTGTTTTGTCATCAGCATCATCAGAGATGTGCTGCAGTGGTCCACTGAACATTTGCATTACCTCTCCCACACATTCATCCTCCAACAGAACAAGTGGTTGGGCATCAGTGCACTTAATCTCTTCGAATTGTGGGGCATAACCAGATGGATGGGGCTCAGACTGTTTGCTTAATTTGCAAGAGGTTGAGGTGGAAGACAGATGCCAATGAGCCACAGGTGCTAAATCTGCACTTTCAGGTGAAAGACAAAGCAAAGGGACTGAAGGCACTCTCAGTCAACAAATCTAAAACCACCTCTACTTCTTCTGGCCTCATCATTTATCCAACCATATTTGCAGCAGAGGAAGGTGTTTCATTTGGGCGCATAGCAGACACAGATAATCATGCCCTCTCCCTTCCTGAAGCAGCTAAATCACCACCACCATAAACACAACCACGTCTCCTTTTGATGCTCTCCTCATTGTTTTCAACACAACAAATTGCAGGGTATTACACGGCCTGTATACAGAGAGAGAGTGGCAAGCATATTATTACACTGCCTGCTGTACAGTACCCCCAAAAAAATCAATAATAAAAAAAAAAAACAGTGTTGGCTATCTCATCCACCTACACTGCCACCTCCACCTCCTCCTCAACCTCCTGCTCCACTTGGACCTCCGCTTCTTGGTTCAAGATTCATAATTTTTTTTAAATTCTATATTAATTTAAGTTATTTTCCTATCCACGTTTGTTTGCAGGGCAAATGTCCTACTCTTACCCCACTTAGTTGTCTTCTGCAGCCCCCTAGCCCTTACTATGACCATTTTACAGACATTTTTATGCACCGAAGTTTAGGTCCCCAAACTTTATACTGTAGCTTAGTTGAACCCACCGAACCCAAACATCTACGCGTCTGCACATCCCAACTCCCTGCCCATCCTCCTGTCCTCTGGACTTCCTGGTTGCATCATGTATCTGGCCCATTGTTAACTCTAGACTGGGGCTTCTAGCTGAGAACAGGGACTGGAGTTAACTGCACGTGCTCCGGGGCCTAATTGCAACCTGATATGCTAGTCTAGAGTGAAAACTGGGCTAAAGATGCAATGCCATGGAGGTGCAGAAGACTGGACAGCTTGTAAGGAGCAGCGGAAGGGGACGGAGAGTTGAGCCGTAAAGTAAGTATAACTATGTTTTTATTTTTTACATCTTACATTTAATATACTCTTCGGTCTCTAGAGACCCCAGAGCATAATAAGGTACATTAAATTTGTGGAGAATTACTTCTCTGTGAATCTTTTTTCCAGTTTAAATACAGCAAATTCAAATTTTGCTGGATCCTCTCATCTATAATATTTATAGGTTAGATTATAGAAAATTCGGCAAATTAAAAACACATCTAGTCAGTCAGCTTATAACATGTACCTGTATCTCAACACCTGGTTTCTATGTTAGAATATTTGAATCTAATCTCTTTTGAGTTTACTGAACTGTCCAGTAAATAACCATTTAGTCGATTAAGCTCAATGTCAGCAAAATTATGTTTCAAATATTTAGTGCTTCACTTTATCAATGCTTTTTGCCTTGTCCATCTCTAGTGCAGATTAAACATAAATTATATTTCTAGAGCATATACTAAGTTTACACTTTTGGAAAAGACAGTATTAAAAGTTATCTTCAGAGCAAAGTGTCAGCATGTAAGAATGTCAGCTGTGGGATGTAAGATTAGCATGGATTTTGTACTGTGTCAAAAGAAGATCAGAAAAATTTGATTTTAGGATTTCCGTCTACCTGTTCATGAATTATATTTCCTTATTATTTTCTTAGCTTACCTTTTATATGTATTTAGATTTTTAATACACACAAACCATAACATTGAAAGCACTGATAAAATGTATATTAAAAATATCACACAACTAACAGTACACAAGTCAAAGGCACAGCACTATCAATTAAAGAGGAACCATTGTTTTAACTTTCATTTCATGAACCAATAGTACACATGAAAATAGCAACTTTGCTATATTTCTTATTAGATAAATCTGCTTTTTTTCCTCCTGGGCTTATCATTCATTCTTAAATTCTCAATTCTCAAGTAAAATTTGTCTTCATTTCCTCCTCTCCTCTACATAGAATCTTATCAGCATTTTCTATTTCAGAATGGGAAAATCTGTATTCACTGAATAAAGATTTTACCTCTGAATTGACAATTTTGAGAATGAATTATCAGTTCAGGAGTAGAGATGAGCGAACTTTTCAAGGTTCGGTTCGGTTCAGATTGGCAAACGTCCTGATGTTTGCTGAAAAGTTCTCCGAACATATCTGAACCCCATTGAATTGTATGGGAGGCAAAACCAAACACATATACAACAACTTGAGGGGGGCCCCGAAAGCTGCCAAAACAGCTCAAATTAGGTCAGACACCATGAAAAGTGGCATAAATTGACCCAGAGCACAAATAGTATAATTGGGCACCATGGATGCATGGGACAGAACATGGGGCAGGGTTTGGACTAGTATTTCTAGCTAAAACATTGATCGGTAACAAGTTGATGAGTGACAGGTGTAAGCTTGGTGCTCTGAGATCCCTGCCAAATTCAGGCAACACACATGAAGAAGACCCAACGTGGAGTTCAAACAGGCAGACACCAGGAAAAGTGGCATCAATTGATCCACAGTGGAAATTGCATAATGGCACAGCAGCAGTCAGGCATGGGTCATGCATGAGGTATCAGGGTCTGGGCCAGCATTTACAGTGTTGAATTTAACTTCAAATTAAGATGAGGTGGGTGAGGGACCGGTGTAGGCCAGGGAGCACTGATACCTCATGCAACAGCTTAAATTGCTTTTCTGCTCAGCCACACTCAGGTGGCACAAATATCAGCTTTGTAGACTACTATTGTTGAAAAAATTTAAGGATATTATCACAGCTAGTTGACTGAAAGGAGGCGCAGGCTTGCCGGTTTGGGAGCCTTACTGCAGCAGGCAACACACATGAAGGATGCACAACTTGGAGTCTCCACATTTCCAAAAATTAGGGGCAGACACCACTAAAGTGACATCAATTTCCCCAGAGTAGAAATAGTATAATGGTGCTCTGACACCCTTTCCACATTTCAAAAAATTGTTAGTAACATCAGCAGCAGTAGCAACAGCAAGCACAGAAGCCACAACAAAGGTGTCACAAACTACATTAATGCAAGATAAATGCAGCACACTAAAAACTAAAAGATTGCCTAGTTTGCCCAGTCTGTGACTGGGATGCAAAAGTCATTGGAGATCCATGACTTGTTCATCTTGATAAAAGTTAGGCGGTACACAATTTCAGGGGACAGCAGGATGTGCTTATGCATCAGGACACCCCAAGCAGTGCTGCTGACATTTTCTGAGAGAACGCTGGCTGCCGAGCATGATAAAACCTTTAAGGTGTGACAGACGAGATCAGGCCACTCTTCCATTTTTTAAGACTGATCTGCAAAAGGATCCAAACCCTCCCTGATGGCATTGATATTGAACTTGAGATACTCCTGTACCATCCTGTCCAGTCGTTCACTATGTGTAAGACTTGTAATCTGTTCTGCTGGTGCACGGCTGGTTTAAAAAATGTGTGAAACGACTCACAGAAATTGCTTCTGCCACTTAGACTTCTGCTAATGTTTTTGCATTGAAAACTCAACGTTCCCACAGTTGGAAGTCTAGGGCTGAGATGCAAACTGTGTGCCTCACTGCTGTCTTGGGGAAAATCACTCTTAGCAAGCATGTTTCGATACTCCAGCATGCGCTCGTCTCTTTCCAGGGGGGGGAGTATCTGGCAAAATTTACTCTTGTAACATGGTTCTAACAGAGTGGCAACCCAGTAATCAGCACTATTTTGATTCCTAACAATACGGGCATCATGTTGCAGATAGTGCAGCAAGAATGCGCACATGTGTTTGGGCATTTCCATGAGGACCAAGTCCATGGTGTGTTGGTGGAGGGGTAACACTCAAGATTGTGTCCTCCGCTCCCTCCCACCTACCACGGAGAACAGAGAGGGTATCATTATCCTTTTAATCTTTTAACTGTTTTGTGCCCATTTCCGCTTCCTCCTCATCGTCCTCCATTTGTTCTTTGGCTCCTGCCACGAGCCCTCCTCAATCACTGTAATTCCCCTCCCATGGCACCCGCCCGTGCGACGACAGTCCATAACTTAGAGATATTTTTATCCCTTCCGCATCCTCCTCTGCTTCCTCCTCTTCCTCTGAGACCACCACATCCTCCCACAGACTATTCAAAGTGTGCTCCAGCATGTAGCTGACCAGAATAGTGATGCTGATGATGACATCGTCAGCACTAAACATCTTAATAGCCATTTCAGAAGGGTGCAGAGGTCGTTCATCTGTGCCTACTCCGCAAGCGTGATTTCCAGCACGTCTGTACTGCGTTGGCCCAGGCTATGCAAAATTACATACTGTACCAGGGCTCATTGCTGCTGTCACAATCAATGTAACATGTGCATAGTGGAATTCCACCATGTCGGCACATAGCATATCAACCAGTTAACCGGTAGGCTGAAAGACCTCTGTATTGATGCAAGTCGATGACTCGCGGAGTGCAAACGATGGAAGTGATCATACAGTGACCATGCTTTCTGCAGCAGCGCGTCCAAGCCGGGATAGTGGCGGAGAAATTGCTGTACCACCAGGTTGAGAACATGAGCCATGCAAGGCACATGTGTAAGGTTACCCTGGCGTAGAGCTGCCACCTGGTTTGCACCGTTATTTCACACTGCCTTTTCTGGCAGCAGGTTCAGTGGAGACAGTGATTGCTGAAACTCGGCCTGGATAGCTGTCCACACCTCTTTCATTGAATGACTGCAATCTCCAAGTTATATTAATTTTAACACTGCTTGATTGCGGTGAGCCCTAGCTGTGCAGTACGGAGGTGGGGGTATTCTCTCTGCACTGTTGGACCGCGGGTGTCATTAACGCACAGGTTGAGGTCACAGGTGGAGGCCCTAGAGGAGGGGGAGGAGGCAGAAGCAGTGGAGGAAGAGTTAGATACAGAGGTTGTCCCGCAAGCACTGCTTTCTTAGAAATGTAATGGTGACTAAGCAACTGGTACCAAGGGACTGCGATGGCCGTCAGCTTTCAGAAACCATCTGTATCTACCAGGAGGAAAGGCAGCATTTCTGTAGCCAACAGATTGGAAATGATGGAGTTCAACCTTTTAGCTTTGTCATGTGTAGGAGGAAACAATGTTTTACATGACCACAACTGCAGGACCAAAGGATTGCTGCTGTGCTGAGAGATGGTGGAGCATGGTGAACACAACAAACTGCTGGACCGTGAGTGAGGTGCAGGCTAAGATGTTACGGTGAAATGGAAATTATGTGGTGTGCTCGGTGGAACAAAAACAGCAGGCATGTCCACTTCCGTTACAGCTGATGGACTCTTACTCATTATGCCTGGAGCGGGTAAACAAGTGTAGTTTCTGTGGTCAGAGACCTGTGTGAGAACACTTGGCACGGTGACAGAGAAGGTGGAAGAAGCAGCAGATGCAGTTGATGGGGCGGACGGTGGTTGGTGAGGCCTGCTGGTCCACATTTTATTGCAGTGAAATTCCCAGAGTAACACCTGTTGATCGTGCATGTGCCGATTCATGCATATAGTAGTCAAATTCTTGCAATTTTTGCCTCTACTGAGTCACTTTTTGCAAAGTTGACAGATAACATGAGTTTGGTCATCCTTTGTGGTCTAAAAGAGACCATTTGAAGCAGCGCTTGCCATCCACTGGAGCACCTGCTCTTTCTGGCCTTTATTAACAAGGCGTATCACTGTTCGGCTGCCAAAGAAAGGGAGTGGAGTAGCACGTCCAGTAACAGAAGTTGTCAGTTGTCTTTGGATAGGATGTGATGTGTTTGTTCAGTAGAGCTTTGACTACTGTTACCACCTACCCCACCTTGAACACCAAGCCTATTCCCCCTTCCACCACGACCTCACTTTTTCCCACTCTTGTTGGATGTACCCTTCCCCTCATTTAACCAGCTGTTCAACAAATCTATGCCCAGACTAGACAGTCACCTGTCACTAAATTACCAATCATTATTTATTTGCTCAGATAATGTGGCTGGAGTCTGCTATTTGCAATAAAAAATTTGATTTTCTAATGTGGAGCCATGGATACAGCAGAATCTCAGTGCAAAACAATTACAAGCTCAGATGTGGTCTGCTTTAAGTAGCACTATAGTAAAAGAAAAAATTTGAGTTTCAAAGGTGTACTCCATGCATGGAGCTCAATATTAGCCTTGCACAACAGAGTTCTAAGCTGAAATGTGGCCTGCTGTCTTTACCTGGACCACAATAATAGCAAAAATGATTGATCTGCTGGAAGGTCGATTTCACAGCCACACAAGATCCTATCTATCTAAAGAATCTGACATTGAGGCACCCGCTTAGCTAAATATCTCAATCTCTCACTATCCAGTAGCAGCAGCAAGAGCAGCCTCTCTGCGCTGTTACAATGACAAAATGGCACCAAAATAACATGTTCACTCTTTATATGGAGAGGGACATGGGACTTCAGCAGCCAATGACACAAGCTCTTGTGTCTGGATGTTGTGGATGGTTCCTGCGTCTTGATTGGCTTGCCGGAATCGCCACACATTAAGTTAAGAAAAAAATTAAGAATAACAGTCTGCCGCTCTTCTAACCTCTCCCCACCTCAACCCCTCATCACATCAAAACGGCCCCTGTCACTCATATAGCACCAATATCCTAGACAAAGTCTTAAAAAATACACTAGTGGAAACGCGATAATTTACTGCTCTTTGGCCGAATTTTTCCGATTTTGAGAAAAATGCTCGGGGGTTCTATCACAAATCTGAATGTGCAATGTTCGTGCTGAATTTGAAAAAAAAAATGAACGTTTTTCAAACATTTTCGATCATCTCTAGTCATGACCACATTTTTTGCTTCAATTTTTTTCTATTTTCCTCCTCTAAAACCTAGGTGCATTACATTATCTGGTGTGTCTTATAAACCTAAAAATATGGTACTTAAGCAGGTGTGCAAAAAAACAAGAGTCTGTGACAAGCTTGAGCTTGAACTTAAAAGAGTTTACCACCTTTGGGAGCAATTTTATTTTTACTTAAGTGCATGCATTTGGGGCTAAAATCATTTTTGCAATTGGGTTTCATTATATATTTTGCACTTTTTTGCTTCTACAGGCTCTTTATTTTCTTGCACATGCAACTTTAATGTAGTCTATGGCCATAAAACATCTGAAAGTAGCTCAGAAAAAGATAGATAAAAAAGGCTAAAAGCTTTCTTGCTTTATTGTCAAAACAAGTTCACTGATTTTCGTGTAAAGAGATGGGCCATTTCTCTTCTTAGTGAAGCTTTCCTCACATACTGACCAGCACTTCTGTCCATCCAATGGCTGCTAATGGGGGAGCATGTGACCAGATATGCCTAATAGCTTTATGAGTTCATGACTAAGGAGCAGTGAGCAAAGGAAGTCGCAAAGTTGAGCTGCTTTCTTTTAACTCAATGGACATAGTTTACAAATGTTGAGAAAGTCAAGGGGAACAGATTTTCTGCTGAGTGACACTAAAATGAAAAGCATGACATGTACAGTATCTCCAGGGATGGAAAAATGCAGAAGATGACAATGTAAGTTAGAGTATATAATATACAGTTGAAACCAGAAGTTTACATACACTAAATAAAAAGACACATATGCATGTTTTTCTCAATATCTGACATGAAATCAGAATAAACCTTTCCAGTTTTAGGTTAATTAGGATTACTATAATTTTTAATATTTACCAAAAGCCAGAAAATAATGAGAGCAAGAGTATGTTTTAAGGCATTTTTATTAAGACATGTAGGAATTGTATATAGAAGCATTTTAAAAACTAAACTCCTCAACCCCTTTTATCTCTTCCTTGCCCCACTTCCTCCCTTACGGAGTGAACCTTGAATGACAGAATCTGAAGTATAATGACATTACAATTAGTGCTGCGCGAATGTACTCAGGTAAGGGGTTATCCGAGCATGCTCACGTCCTAACCGAGTATCTTCGGCATGCTCAGAAAATATGGTCGAGTTGACGTGGCTGCATGTGTTGCGGCTATGAGACAGCCACAACACATGCAGGGATTGCCTCTTTGTCAGGCAATACCTGCATGTCTCGCGGCTGTCAAACAGCTGCGAATCATGCAGCCGCAGTGACGCAAACATATTTTGCAAGCATGCCTAAGATACTCTGTTAGGACTTGAGCGTGCTCGGATAACCCCTTATCCGAGCACGTTCGAGCAACACTAATTACAATATAATATTTAATTATGATACTCAATAATCCATCTGTTTCTCAAAAGATTTAACATTGCAACCCCTGGGCAGTTTATCAATTTCTCCCAATTTCTTTGTCAAATTTTGTGAACTCACTTCTCTTTCTATACATCTTTTTTGTTAAATGAATCATGGACGGTATTTAGATTACTGATCACTTCCTCTATACATAGAGAAGCCATTCGCAGCAAATTTTAGGTACTAATTTTAGTTGTATTTCAAATATTTTACTAACCAGATCTCTTGCATCAGTCTATAACCTTCCTAGAAAGTACAGGCCCAAAGAATGTGTTATATATCTGCATTCTCCTCCCCACAACAAAGACAGCAATCACCACTGCTGAAGCCCATATGGTATAATACTTTAGGTGTAATTAAAATGAGCTGTGGACATATTTGTGCCATATTTATAGAAACTCTACATGGTGACTCCAATAAAGCTTTCCATTCTTCATGAGCAGTAGAAAACATTTTCTTGGAGCAATCTAAGTTGGGAACCTAGGATCTCCAATAGAATGGATTTATACATTACTGATATTAATTTTTTAGTTCTTTTAGCACAGACAATATGATCAATTACTCCATAGGAATGAATACAAGAGCAACAAAACTTTTGTGTGCTCTCGCTACATGTTTTAATTGCAGAAATGTAAATTTTTTTAAAAAGTCACATTGTTGAAACCGAAAGTTCTATCTAAATAGTTCAAAGGCCCGAAAATAACCCCCAGCATACAACTGATAAATATATTTCAGCCGTTTTCAATCCCATTCAAGAAATCCTGCCAACTGAAGAAATTCCAACAAGGTTAGTTATTTAAAAATAGAAATATATTTTGTACATGCGGACACATTTAGGCATTTTTTTTATATTCACCATATTTTATGGACCAGAAATACTATGGTTCGCCATTTGGTCTGTAATTTAAAACTATGCACCTCCAACATTCCTAATATATTATCTCTTATTCCCAAATATCTCAACAGTACAGCATTAGAGTCTTGTATTTCATCCAGGGTCCACAAATGAAAATGTTGAAACTGCAAAGCCATGCAATAAGCCCACGTCTGTGGCAGGGCCAGGCCCCCTAGATGTTTAGGCACCTAAATTATTCTTAATTTAAATTAATTAAATTAATAAACCAACATTTAGTTATCCACACTGGTGCATTATGGAGCACATATAGAATGTGTGGCATCAAGGACATCTTAATGAAATTCGTCCTATGCAAGGCAGAGAGCGGAAACTTCCCCTAGGTTCCAAGCTTTCTCTAATCTTACTGAACAATGGTTTGAAGTTAAGTGTCTTCTAACATTTTATAAATTTGAATTCCCAAATACTTGAATTCCTTTACCATCGGGTTTCCTTCATTATCCACAGTCCCAGACCCAACATCTTTACCCAGTTGTATCTATGCAGACTTAATAATAATAATAATAATTTTTATTTATATAGCGCCAACATATTCCGCAGCACTTTACAATTAAGCGGGGACATGTACAAACAATAAATTAAATATAAGGTGAGACAGTTTAAACAGTTACATCAGGAGTGAGGTCCCTGCTCGCTAGCTTACATTCTACAAGGAAATGGGGGGACACAATAGGTGGAAAGTGCTTGTTATTTCAGGTATAGCAATTATAATAAGTCGGGATTATCATATAAAGCTGTATGATCCGGTCATCAGCCTGTATATTCAAGTGCAATACTCAATTACCAAGTGCAGTTATCGTGTGCATGGAGGGTGCAGAGACAGATGAACAGTAGGGAGCAGATTCTGAATAGTATTTAGGAGGGAACAGGGGAAAGTTAGTTTACTGGGTATTTGAGGTGGTAGGCTTGTTTAAAGAGATGGGTTTTTAAAGCACGCTTGAAGACATCGGGGCTAGGCATCAATCGGATCGTCTGGGGTAGAGCATTCCAGAGAACTGGCGCAGCACGAGAGAAGTCTTGGAGACGGAGGTGCGAGGTTCGGATTATGGGGTATGTTAGTCTT
This sequence comes from Phyllobates terribilis, assembly GCF_046119375.1. Lineage (NCBI taxonomy): Eukaryota > Metazoa > Chordata > Amphibia > Anura > Dendrobatidae > Phyllobates > Phyllobates terribilis. The sequence continues at coordinate 294,478,692 of NW_027362769.1, forward strand.
AGGTCATTTGTGGAATGGAGGGCACGTGTAGGACGATAGACTGAGATGAGAGAGGAGATATAAGGTGGTGCAGAACTGTGGAGAGCTTTGTTGGTGAGAGCAATGAGTTTATATTGGACCCTGTAGCGAATAGGTAACCAGTGTAATGACTGGCACAAGGTGGAGGCATCGGTGAAGCGGCTGGAGAGAAATACGACCCTGGCTGCCGCATTCAGGACAGATTGGAGAGGGGAAATTTTGGTAAGAGGGAGACCGATCAAAAGAGAGTTGCAGTAGTCCAGACGAGAGTGAATAAGAGCGACAGTAAGAGTTTTAGCAGTTTCAAAAGTGAGAAAAGATCAGATTCTGGAGATGTTTTTAAGATGCAGGTGACAAGAGCGAGTGAGTGATCGGATATAGGGAGTAAAGGAAAGGTTAGTGTCGAATATGACCCCAAGGCAGCGGGCGTGCTGCTTGGGAGTTATGGAGTTATGGTTGAACCCTCCAAGGTAATTTCAATGTTAGGTAGTGTTAGGTTAGTAGAAGGGGGAAACACAAGAAGTTCAGTTTTGGAGAGATTCAGTTTAAGAAAGAGGGAGGACACGATGTTAGACACAGCAGACAAAAAATCCTTGGCATTTTGTATTAGGGTAGGGGTGATGTCAGGGGAAGAAGTGTATAATTGGGTGTCGTCAGCATAGAGATGATACTGGAACACAAATCTGCTGATTGTTTGTCCAATAGGGGCAGTGTATAGAGAGAAGAGGAGGGGGCCTAGGACTGAGCCCTGCAGAACCCCGATAGTAAGGGGATGAGGAGCCGGCAAAAGATACAGTGAAGGAGCGGTCAGAGAGGTAGGAGGAGAACCAGGAGAGAACAGTTTTCTTGAGGCCAATAGAGCGGGGCATAGTGAGGAGGAGCTGGTGATCCACATTGTCAAATGCTGCAGAGAGATCCAGGAGAATCAGCAGGGAGCAATGACCTTTGGATTAGTAGATCATTAGAGACTTTAGTGAGGGCTGTTTCAGTGGAGTGTAAGGAGCGGAAACCAGATAGTAGAGGGTCGAGGAGAGAGTTATCTGAGAGATAGCGGATTAGACGGGAGGGGACCAAGCGTTCCAGGAGTTTAGAGATGAAAGAAGATTAGAGACAGGTCTGTAGTTAGCAGTGCAGTTCTGGTCCAGGGATGGCTTTTTAAGTAAAGGGGTTATGATGGCATGTTTAAATGAGGAGGGAAAAATACCTGAGGAAAGAGAAAGGTTAAATATTTTAGTCAGGTGAGTGGTGACCACCGGTGAGAGGGACTGCAGGAGATGTGAAGGAATGGGGTCACTGTTGCAGGTTGTAGGCCGAGAAGAAACGAGGAGCTTGAAGTGCGGCAGGGAAGGGGATCCAGGCACTGAGGAGATTGGGCTGAGATGTCCTGATGGATGTGGTTGATTTTTTCAAATAAATAAGTGGCCAGATCCTCCCGCTGAGGTTGGTGGTGGGGGCCTGTGCTTTAGGTTTCAGGAGGGAGTTTAAGGTTTCAAAAAGTCATTTTGGATTGTTGGACATTGAAGTGATGAGGGTGGTGAAGTAGGATTGTTTGGCAAGATGAAGGGCAGAGTTATAGGTTTGAGCATGAATTTATAGTGGATGAAGTCCTCTGCTTAAAAAGATTTTCTCCACTGACGCTCAGCACACCTTGAGCAACATTGAAAACGTGTTTGCATCGTGTGCCAGGGCTGCCGTAGTCTGTGTCGGGTCTTTCTGCGAGTAGAAGGAGATGCTTCATCTAGGGCACTCTTCAGTGCATTATTGTAGTGTGACAATGCAAAGTCTGGACAGGAGAAGGAGGAGATGGGGGCTAAAGGTGTGTGGTGATTGTCCATAAGCTGCTGGGTATTAATGGTACGTGTATTCCTATAAGTGTGGTAAGTGGGGGTGTCCCGGGTGAGGAGACAATTCTTAACAGAGAAGGAAAGAAGGTTGTGGTCCGAGAGCGGGAGAGGGAAGTTGGTAAAGTCATCCAGCGAGCAGAGACTGGAAAAAAACAGGTCCAGAGTATTCCCCTCTTCATGGTTAGGAGAATTATTAAACTGTGAGAGACGGAATGAAGAGGTTAGAGAAAGTAGATGAGAGGCAGATTGGGAGAGGGGATCATCGATGGGGATGTTAAAGTTGCCCATGATGAGGGTGGGGATGTCACAGGATAGAAAGTGAGGAAGCCAGGTGGCAAAGTGATCCATGAACTGGTGGGAGGAGCCTGGAGGGCGATACACAGCTGCCACTCGCAGGGAGAAGGATTTAAAGAGTCTGATGGTGTGGACTTCAAAGGAAGGAAACATAAGTGAGGGAACCGGGGGGATGACTTGGAAAGGGCATTGTGAGGAAAGGAGCAGACCAACACCTCCACCCTGTCTGTTGCCATGTCTGGCAGAATGTGAAAATTTCAGCCCATCAAACGAGAGAGCAGCAGCAGCGGTGGTGTCTGGCTGCTGAATCCAGGTTTCAGCGATAGCCAGAAGGTTAAGGGAATTAGAGAGGAAAAAATTATGGATGTAAGTTAGTTTGTTACACACAGACCGTGCGTTCCAGAGAGCACAATGGAAATCGATAGGAGAAGGCATGCACTGAACATTAATAAGATTAGCAGGGTTTCTATATGCAGCTGGAGGAGAGTAATGTATGCTAGTGGAGGGGGGCCCAGGGTTGGGGGAGATGTCGCCTGCGACTAGTAAAAGGAGAAAGAAGAGAAAGAGCAGGTGGTGCAATGATTTGTATGAACGTTTTGAGTGCTGTATGGAGGTAGAGGATGGTTTGCAGTGGGTGAGGAATGTCAGTAGAGCCTCAGAGTTATACATGGGACAGGGGAGCAGGGAGGGGCTGATATAGAGTGAGTGCACAGAATGTGTTAACCCTAGAACACATAACCATAAAAATGGGTATTTTCAATAAAGAGTTGTTATACCGAAAATGCCTGGAACATAAAAATAAATGAACAACTGGAAATGACAAACAACTATATTCTTGAGGAATACCTAGAGTTTCAAAATTCTAATTAAAGTAATCTTGCAGAAAATAGAAAACAATTAACAGAGCGGGCCTGCGAGGCCCCAGGTATGCGTTCCAGGGTTAAAGGGCGGGCGAGTTGTGAGAAAGCAGAAGTGAAAACAAATAAAAAGCAGATTGATAAGACTAATGCATAATGCAGTATGACTGACCGAGAAACATGTTTGTATGAATCTCTTATGCACCTTACCTGTCTCCTGCCCTGTCCAACTGCCATGTATAACTGCATTTTTAACTATTGCACTTCAAATCTATTGCACGCATGACCCAGCACGCGTGCTATCCCGAGCCAGAGCTGATTATATATGAAATGAAATGTCTACTAAAGTCTAGCACCAGTTGGTCATACTGAGTAATTAGTCAATTAGCAAAAGTTCAGAGCTGGCAATGCTATGCAGGGTAATAAACACCCAATGTTAAACAAAGAGGTCATAAAACAGTGAAATAGAAAGCTTTGAACACTAAAATAGGAACAGGGGAAGAACAAAAAAAAAAACACACAAAAAAGGATGGAGCAATGAAATACCATGGAAAAATCTTGCTAGACAATATAACGCTGTTCACACTTCTCATCAGACAGCACAAAAAATTGGATGGAGTAATTAAATACCTGTGTGAAGAAGAAGAAGAGAGGAGTGTGGATTTTCAGCTGCCGGCCATGTATAACTGCACTTTTAACTATTGCACTTAAAATCGATTGCATGCATGACCCAGCACGCGTGCTATCCCGAGCCAGAGCTCAATATTAATGGATTACATATGCAAAACTCTATCAAGATCATATAAAAATAACATTTAATCTGCATAGAAAATGATCCTTTCCTGTCTATCCCAGTAACTAAATCCTTTCTGACCAGGATGGCTCCTCAAAAGACACGCTAACAGTTCGACTGTCAAAACAAACAGCAAGGGTGACAAAGAGCTCCCTTGCTTTGTTCCTTGGGCCAATGAGAACTTCTCAGATAATCTACCATTCACCCTAACCATGGTTGTTGCTGCCTCATATAGAATCTTAATCCAGCAGAGGAAACAAGGGCCAAACGTCATTTTCCCTAGGACTCAACACTATGAAATGCTTTTGCAACATCTAGTAACCTCATCTGAGAACAGCAAAATTTAGGCAAAGAGACCCTGAATCCAACGATGTATCACTCATTTTACTGGGTGCAGCAGTTTTTAGATTTAGCAATGCAGAGGAGCAGGGAAAGCTAACCGCGCCCCCACTAGGCTCTGCAAATAAGATGTCCATAGATAGTGAGGTGCTTATCACCGAAGGGGGTGGAGTCAAAATTGGGCTTACTCTTTGCTGCATCCAAGCAATGATAAGCTCATGTTACTAAAACAATCATTGCAAGTAAAAAAAAAGACAGAAATTGATAAGAGAGGCATTGCTGAAATCTGTGTTTTAACCCCTACCTCATGCAGTCTTCATATTACATAGCAAAAATCTCATGAGAGATTCCCTTTAAAGTAAATGCATCAGCAGGTTTTTGATATTTAATCTCAAGACAGCAGGAGATAGAGGATAAAACATTGAATTTGGTGATATGTCATTTATCAGACTGTTATTTACTTTAATGAAGACTTTATCAATAGGACATTATCATTACCAGGTCTGAGGTGCACATGAATTATAGTCCGGCTTCGTCCCCTCCTGTGATATGCAGCTAACTATCCATATACAATTTACATAGAGAAGCAATCAAATGAGTCCTCAAGAATAATTACACAATTCATCCACAGTCCCAGACCCAACATCTTTACCCAGTTGTATCTATGCAGACTTAATAATAATAATAATAATAATAATAATTTTTATTTATATAGCGCCAACATATTCCGCAGCACTTTACAATTAAGCGGGGACATGTACAAACAATAAATTAAATATAAGGTGAGACAGTTTAAACAGTTACATCAGGAGTGAGGTCCCTGCTCGCTAGCTTACATTCTACAAGGAAATGGGGGGACACAATAGGTGGAAAGTGCTTGTTATTTCAGGTCTAGCAATTATAATAAGTCGGGATTATCATATAAAGCTGTATGATCCGGTCATCAGCCTGTATATTCAAGTGCAATACTCAATTACCAAGTGCAGTTATCGTGTGCATGGAGGGTGCAGAGACAGATGAACAGTAGGGAGCAGATTCTGAATAGTATTTAGGAGGGAACAGGGGAAAGTTAGTTTACTGGGTATTTGAGGTGGTAGGCTTGTTTAAAGAGATGGGTTTTTAAAGCACGCTTGAAGACATCGGGGCTAGGCATCAATCGGATCGTCTGGGGTAGAGCATTCCAGAGAACTGGCGCAGCACGAGAGAAGTCTTGGAGACGGAGGTGCGAGGTTCGGATTATGGGGGATGTTAGTCTTAGGTCCTTTGTGGAATGGAGGGCACGTGTAGGACGATAGACTGAGATGAGAGAGGAGATATAAGGTGGTGCAGAACTGTGGAGAGCTTTGTTGGTGAGAGCAATGAGTTTATATTGGACCCTGTAGCGAATAGGTAACCAGTGTAATGACTGGCACAAGGTGGAGGCATCGGTGAAGCGGCTGGAGAGAAATACGACCCTGGCTGCCGCATTCAGGACAGATTGGAGAGGGGAAATTTTGGTAAGAGGGAGACCGATCAAAAGAGAGTTGCAGTAGTCCAGACGAGAGTGAATAAGAGCGACAGTAAGAGTTTTAGCAGTTTCAAAAGTGAGAAAAGATCAGATTCTGGAGATGTTTTTAAGATGCAGGTGACAAGAGCGAGTGAGTGATCGGATATAGGGAGTAAAGGAAAGGTTAGTGTCGAATATGACCCCAAGGCAGCGGGCGTGCTGCTTGGGAGTTATGGAGTTATGGTTGAACCCTCCAAGGTAATTTCAATGTTAGGTAGTGTTAGGTTAGTAGAAGGGGGAAACACAAGAAGTTCAGTTTTGGAGAGATTCAGTTTAAGAAAGAGGGAGGACACGATGTTAGACACAGCAGACAAAAAATCCTTGGCATTTTGTATTAGGGTAGGGGTGATGTCAGGGGAAGAAGTGTATAATTGGGTGTCGTCAGCATAGAGATGATACTGGAACACAAATCTGCTGATTGTTTGTCCAATAGGGGCAGTGTATAGAGAGAAGAGGAGGGGGCCTAGGACTGAGCCCTGCAGAACCCCGATAGTAAGGGGATGAGGAGCCGGCAAAAGATACAGTGAAGGAGCGGTCAGAGAGGTAGGAGGAGAACCAGGAGAGAACAGTTTTCTTGAGGCCAATAGAGCGGGGCATAGTGAGGAGGAGCTGGTGATCCACATTGTCAAATGCTGCAGAGAGATCCAGGAGAATCAGCAGGGAGCAATGACCTTTGGATTAGTAGATCATTAGAGACTTTAGTGAGGGCTGTTTCAGTGGAGTGTAAGGAGCGGAAACCAGATAGTAGAGGGTCGAGGAGAGAGTTATCTGAGAGATAGCGGATTAGACGGGAGGGGACCAAGCGTTCCAGGAGTTTAGAGATGAAAGAAGATTAGAGACAGGTCTGTAGTTAGCAGTGCAGTTCTGGTCCAGGGATGGCTTTTTAAGTAAAGGGGTTATGATGGCATGTTTAAATGAGGAGGGAAAAATACCTGAGGAAAGAGAAAGGTTAAATATTTTAGTCAGGTGAGTGGTGACCACCGGTGAGAGGGACTGCAGGAGATGTGAAGGAATGGGGTCACTGTTGCAGGTTGTAGGCCGAGAAGAAACGAGGAGCTTGAAGTGCGGCAGGGAAGGGGATCCAGGCACTGAGGAGATTGGGCTGAGATGTCCTGATGGATGTGGTTGATTTTTTCAAAGAAATAAGTGGCCAGATCCTCCCGCTGAGGTTGGTGGTGGGGGCCTGTGCTTTAGGTTTCAGGAGGGAGTTTAAGGTTTCAAAAAGTCATTTTGGATTGTTGGACATTGAAGTGATGAGGGTGGTGAAGTAGGATTGTTTGGCAAGATGAAGGGCAGAGTTATAGGTTTGAGCATGAATTTATAGTGGATGAAGTCCTCTGCTTAAAAAGATTTTCTCCACTGACGCTCAGCACACCTTGAGCAACGTTGAAAACGTGTTTGCATTGTGTGCCAGGGCTGCCGTAGTCTGTGTCGGGTCTTTCTGCGAGTAGAAGGAGATGCTTCATCTAGGGCACTCTTCAGTGCATTATTGTAGTGTGACAATGCAAAGTCTGGACAGGAGAAGGAGGAGATGGGGGCTAAAGGTGTGTGGTGATTGTCCATAAGCTGCTGGGTATTAATGGTACGTGTATTCCTATAAGTGTGGTAAGTGGGGGTGTCCCGGGTGAGGAGACAATTCTTAACAGAGAAGGAAAGAAGGTTGTGGTCCGAGAGCGGGAGAGGGAAGTTGGTAAAGTCATCCAGCGAGCAGAGACTGGAAAAAAACAGGTCCAGAGTATTCCCCTCTTCATGGTTAGGAGAATTATTAAACTGTGAGAGACGGAATGAAGAGGTTAGAGAAAGTAGATGAGAGGCAGATTGGGAGAGGGGATCATCGATGGGGATGTTAAAGTTGCCCATGATGAGGGTGGGGATGTCACAGGATAGAAAGTGAGGAAGCCAGGTGGCAAAGTGATCCATGAACTGGTGGGAGGAGCCTGGAGGGCGATACACAGCTGCCACTCGCAGGGAGAAGGATTTAAAGAGTCTGATGGTGTGGACTTCAAAGGAAGGAAACATAAGTGAGGGAACCGGGGGGATGACTTGGAAAGGGCATTGTGAGGAAAGGAGCAGACCAACACCTCCACCCTGTCTGTTGCCATGTCTGGCAGAATGTGAAAATTTCAGCCCATCAAACGAGAGAGCAGCAGCAGCGGTGGTGTCTGGCTGCTGAATCCAGGTTTCAGCGATAGCCAGAAGGTTAAGGGAATTAGAGAGGAAAAAATTATGGATGTAAGTTAGTTTGTTACACACAGACCGTGCGTTCCAGAGAGCACAATGGAAATCGATAGGAGAAGGCATGCACTGAACATTAATAAGATTAGCAGGGTTTCTATATGCAGCTGGAGGAGAGTAATGTATGCTAGTGGAGGGGGGCCCAGGGTTGGGGGAGATGTCGCCTGCGACTAGTAAAAGGAGAAAGAAGAGAAAGAGCAGGTGGTGCAATGATTTGTATGAACGTTTTGAGTGCTGTATGGAGGTAGAGGATGGTTTGCAGTGGGTGAGGAATGTCAGTAGAGCCTCAGAGTTATACATGGGACAGGGGAGCAGGGAGGGGCTGATATAGAGTGAGTGCACAGAATGTGTTAACCCTAGAACACATAACCATAAAAATGGGTATTTTCAAAAAAGAGTTGTTATACCGAAAATGCCTGGAACATAAAAATAAATGAACAACTGGAAATGACAAACAACTATATTCTTGAGGAATACCTAGAGTTTCAAAATTCTAACTAAAGTAATCTTGCAGAAAATAGAAAACAATTAACAGAGCGGGCCTGCGAGGCCCCAGGTATGCGTTCCAGGGTTAAAGGGCGGGCGAGTTGTGAGAAAGCAGAAGTGAAAACAAATAAAAAGCAGATTGATAAGACTAATGCATAATGCAGTATGACTGACCGAGAAACATGTTTGTATGAATCTCTTATGCACCTTACCTGTCTCCTGCCCTGTCCAACTGCCATGTATAACTGCATTTTTAACTATTGCACTTCAAATCTATTGCACGCATGACCCAGCACGCGTGCTATCCCGAGCCAGAGCTGATTATATATGAAATGAAATGTCTACTAAAGTCTAGCACCAGTTGGTCATACTGAGTAATTAGTCAATTAGCAAAAGTTCAGAGCTGGCAATGCTATGCAGGGTAATAAACACCCAATGTTAAACAAAGAGGTCATAAAACAGTGAAATAGAAAGCTTTGAACACTAAAATAGGAACAGGGGAAGAACAAAAAAAAACCACACAAAAAAGGATGGAGCAATGAAATACCATGGAAAAATCTTGCTAGACAATATAACGCTGTTCACACTTCTCATCAGACAGCACAAAAAATTGGATGGAGCAATTAAATACCTGTGTGAAGAAGAAGAAGAGAGGAGAGTGGATTTTCAGCTGCCGGCCATGTATAACTGCACTTTTAACTATTGCACTTAAAATCGATTGCATGCATGACCCAGCACGCGTGCTATCCCGAGCCAGAGCTCAACATTAATGGATTACATATGCAAAACTCTATCAAGATCATATAAAAATAACATTTAATCTGCATAGAAAATGATCCTTTCCTGTCTATCCCAGTAACTAAATCCTTTCAGACCAGGATGGCTCCTCAAAAGACATGCTAACAGTTCGACTGTCAAAACAAACAGCAAGGGTGACAAAGAGCTCCCTTGCTTTGTTCCTTGGGCCAATGAGAACTTCTCAGATAATCTACCATTCACCCTAACCATGGTTGTTGCTGCCTCATATAGAATCTTAATCCAGCAGAGGAAACAAGGGCCAAACGTCATTTTCCCTAGGACTCAACACTATGAAATGCTTTTGCAACATCTAGTAACCTCATCTGAGAACAGCAAAATTTAGGCAAAGAGACCCTGAATCCAACGATGTATCACTCATTTTACTGGGTGCAGCAGTTTTTAGATTTAGCAATGCAGAGGAGCAGGGAAAGCTAACCGCGCCCCCACTAGGCTCTGCAAATAAGATGTCCATAGATAGTGAGGTGCTTATCACCGAAGGGGGTGGAGTCAAAATTGGGCTTACTCTTTGCTGCATCCAAGCAATGATAAGCTCATGTTACTAAAACAATCATTGCAAGTAAAAAAAAAGACAGAAATTGATAAGAGAGGCATTGCTGAAATCTGTGTTTTAACCCCTACCTCATGCAGTCTTCATATTACATAGCAAAAATCTCATGAGAGATTCCCTTTAAAGTAAATGCATCAGCAGGTTTTTGATATTTAATCTCAAGACAGCAGGAGATAGAGGATAAAACATTGAATTTGGTGATATGTCATTTATCAGACTGTTATTTACTTTAATGAAGACTTTATCAATAGGACATTATCATTACCAGGTCTGAGGTGCACATGAATTATAGTCCGGCTTCGTCCCCTCCTGTGATATGCAGCTAACTATCCATATACAATTTACATAGAGAAGCAATTAAATGAGTCCTCAAGAATAATTACACAATTCACAAAAAGAAAAGTATACAATAGAAACCTACAATAAAAATTAGAGAGTCTGAATAATTCAAGATATGTTATAACTATAATTTATTAATACAATACAAATTACAATATAATACTATATAAATAATATCAAAGGAGAGAAAGGAAAACCCATACACTGGTATCTGGGACAACAATATGACACAGAGAAATAGTCAGAGATATAGTCAGAGGTGTCTCCTATACATACAGTGGGGAAAAAAAGTATTTAGTCAGCCAACAATTGTGCAAGTTCTCCCACTTAAAAAGATGAGAGAGGCATCATAGGTAGATCTCAACTATGAGAGACAAAATGAGAAAATAAATCCTGAAAATCACATTGTATGATTTGTAAAGAATTTTTTTTCAAATTTTGGTGGAAAATAAGTATTTGGTCACCTACAAAAGTTCATCTCAATACTTTGTTATATATCCTTTGTTGGCAATGACAGAGGTCAAAGGTTTTCTGTAATTCTTCACAAGGTTGGCATATACTGTTGCTGGTATGTTGACCCATTCCTCCCTGCAGATCTCCTCTAGAGCAGTGATGTTTTGGGGCTGTCGCTGGGCAATACAGACGTTCAACTCCCTCCAAAGGTTTTAGATAGGGTTTAGATCTGGGGACAGGCTAGGCCACTCCAGGACCTTGAAATGCTTCTTACAAAGCCACTCTTCGTTGCCCTGGCGGTGTGCTTGAGATCATTGTCATGCTGAAAGACCCAGCCATGTTTCATCTTCAATGTCCTTGCTGATGGAAGTAGGTTTGCACTCAAAATTTCACGATACATGGCCCCATTCATTCTTTCATGTACACAAATCAGTCGTCTTGGTCCCTTGGCAGAGAAACAGCCCCAAAGCATGATGTTGCCACCCTCATGCTTCACAGAAGGTATGGTGTTCTTTGGATGCAACTCAGCATTCTTTCTCCTCCATCTACAACGAGTTGTGTTTCTACCAAACTGTTCTACTTTGGTTTCATCTGACCATATGATACTCTTCCAATACTCTTCTGGATCATCCAAATTCTCTCTAGCAAACTTCAGAGGGGCCCGGACATGTAATAGCTTAAGCAGGGGGACACATCTGGCACTGCAGAATCTGAGTCCCTGGCAGCGCAGTGTGTTATTGATGGTAGCCTATGTAACATTGGTCCCAGCTCTCTGCAGGTCATTCCCTAGGTCCCCACATGTGGTTCTGGGATTTTTGCTCACCGTTCTGGAGATCATTTTGACCCCATGAGGTGAGATCTTGTGTGGAGCCCCAGATCGAGGGAAATTATCAGTGGTCTTGAATGACTTCCATTTTCTAATTATTGCTGCCACAGTTGATTTCTTCACACCAAGCTGCTTGCCTATTGCAGATTCAGTTTTCCCAGCCTGGTGCAGGGCTACAATTTTGTTGCTGGTGTCCTTCGACAGCTCTTTGGTCTTCACCATAGTAGAGTTTGGAGTGTGACTGTTTGAGAATGCGGACAGGTGTCTTTTATACTGATAACAAGTTCAAACAGGTGCCAGTACTACAAGTAATGAGTGGAGGACAGAGAAGCCTTTTAAAGAAGAAGTTACAGGTCTGTGAGAGCGAGAAATCTTGCTTGTTTGCAGGTGACCAAATACTTATTTTCCCCCAAAATTGAAAAAAATTTCTTTCCAAATCAGACAATGTGATTTTCAGGATTTGTTTTCTCCTTTTGTCTCTCATAGTTGAGGTCTATCTATGATGTCAATAACAGGCCTCTCTCATCTTTTTAAGTGGGAGATCTTGCACAATTGTTGGCTGACTAAATACTTTTTTTCCCCACTGTATAAAATGTCTAATAATCATACTATCAAACCGTAGGTAGCCCTAATAGCATACATAAAAATAAATATTAATACATGTAAGGGTAGACACAATGTTGTAAAAAGGGTGTAATTAATTAGTGACTATGTAGTGTATATCCAAAAGAGAATATAACATTATTAATTATTATTATTATTATTATTATTATTTACTATTATAGCACCATTAATTCCATGGCTCTTTACATGTGAAAAAGGGGTATACGCAGCAGACAACAAGTACTATAGTTTGTACAAAATCAAGTCACCAAATGGTACAGGAGGAGAGAGGACCCTGCCCGTGAGGGCTCACAATCTAGAATTATAACATATATCTGGACAGTGGAAACATGGCTCCACATTTGAATAAGCAGAATGTTACCAAACTAAGTATATTTGAATATACAATAGGGTAAATATCTCTAAGAAGACACAGGGTCTTCCGTGGGCGTAATACTACTCAGACAACACAGGGTGAAGGTAAAACAGTGTGGCAATACTTTATTGAACCACCAAACAGACAATAACATATAAAAAAGTCCCAGCAAATACACAAGATGGTTCATGTTTTAGAGTCTCACTCTTCCCTGGCCTGCTGGGAATAGAGCAGTGAGGTATGTGGCCAGGTGACCTGATTGTCCCAACCTGGATTTCCTCATAACGTCTCTGAGAGTTTATTGATAGTCAATGGAGCAGATCTGTATTCCTCATGATGGAACCATGTGTCCTGGTTGCTGTCCTTTTGTAAAGTCTCTTTGATAAAGAGTCATATGCTCCTTAATTAGTTCACAAATGTCCTTTCAAGCACATATCTACAGGTCAAGGGTCAGGGATCATGATATTAATTCACAGTGCTCGAGTATATACAGCTCATCCCCCAATGTTGACTGGCAAACACCCTACAATGGTATTTAACATATCTAGCAAACATCCATTGTTCAAAGATAATGAGTCCATGTAGTGAAAAACTAGCAGACGATACGTTGAAGGAGCTAATATAAGATATAAATAACAGCCATTCATCAATCACCAAATATCAACTCAAGTGATCAACATTCAGGTTTATACAAACAAAAGTCTGTGTTGATCAACCAAAGATGAACACAAATTCAAAATTCAGCATAAAAATAAAGGTGCATGGCTCCTGGTCTGCTCATTTATTCGACTGGATAATTAGGAAGAAATGCTGTGTTGTCTTAATCTCCCATGGTCTATATACAGCTCTGGCAAAAATTTAGAGACCACTGAAAAATTTTCAATTTCTCTAATTTTTCTCTTTATAGGTACAGTACAGACCACAATTTTGGACACACCTTCTCATATAAAGATTTTTCTGTATTTTCAGGACTATGAAAATTGTACATTCACACTGAACGCATCAAAACTATGAACTAACACATGTGGAATTATATACTTAACAAAAAAGTGTGAAACAACTGAAAATATGTCTTATATTCTAGGTTCTTCAAAGTAGCCACCTTTTGCTTTGATGACTGCTTTGCACACTCTTGGCATTCTCTTGATGAGCTTCAAGAGGCAGTCACCAGAAATGGTCTTCCAACAATCTTGAAGGAGTTCCCAGAGATGCTTAGCACTTGTTGGCCCTTTTGCCTTCACTCTGCGGTCTAGCTCACCCCAAACCATCTCGATTGGGTTTAGGTCTGGTGACTGTGGAGGCTAGGTCATCTGGCGTAGCACCCCATCACTCTCTTTCTTGATCAAATAGCCCTTACACAGCCTGGAGGTGTGTTTGGGGCCATTGTAGTGTTGAAAAATAAATGATGGTCCAACTAAACGCAAACTGGATGGAATAGCATGCCGCTGCAAGATGCTGTGGTAGCCATGCTAGTTCAGTATGCCTTGAATTTTGAATAAATCCCCAACAGTGTCACCAGCGAAGCACCCCCACACCATCACACCTCCTCCTCCATGCTTCTCGGTGGGAACAAGGCATGTAGAGTCCATCCATTCACCTTTTCTGCGTCGCACAAAGACACGGTGGTTGGAACCAAAGATCTCAAATTTGGACTCATCAGTAGTGTTGAGCCACCCCCGTAGTGTTCGGGTTCGGTTCGGTTCGTCGAACACCGGGATGTTCGAGGAACTGTTCGTCGAACTGTTCGTCGAACACCTTAGAACACCGTCGAATACCATTAAAACCAATGGCAGGCAAACAAAAACACATAGAAACACATAGAAAACACCTTCAAAGGTGTCCAAAAGCTGACAAACTGCTCAGAAGAGTCTTTCTTTAAAAAAGCCGGCCGGCAATTCAGCAGCGGCATACACCGGTACCCGACAATTTAGACAGGAAGGAATAGAGCCTCACACATAGATTAGATAGATAGAAACATGTCAGTCACATATATATATGAAGTACAGTGACAGTGTTGCTTACTGTACTTGTCATTTAGTGTAAAGGATTTTTTAAAAAATATAATAGTGTTTTCATGCACTGTCTCTTTAAAAAAGCCGGCCGGCAATTCAGCATCTGTACCCGACAATTTATAACAGACAGAATAGAGCTTCACACATAGATTAGATAGATAGAAACATGTCAGTCACATATATATGAAGTACAGTGACAATGTTGCTTACTGTACTTGTCATTTAGTGTAAAGGATTTATTAAAAAAAATAATAGTGTTTTCATGCACCGTCTCTTTAAAAAAGCCGGCCGGCAATTCAGCATCTGTACCCGACAATTTATAACAGACAGAATAGAGCTTCACACATAGATTAGATAGATAGAAACATGTCAGTCACATATATATGAAGTACAGTGATAGTGTTGGTTACTGTACTTGTCATTTAGTATTAAAATAAAGGATTTATTATTAAAAAAAATTGGCGTGGGGTTCCCCTTAATTTTAGTCTCTAGCGGAGGTTAAGCAGACAGCTGGGGCAGATGTTTGAAGCCTGGGAAGGGGGTAATACCCACGGAGCTTCCCAGGCTACTAATATGAGCCCCCAGCTGAATACATAGCCTTTACTAGCTATTAAAATGGGGGACCCCCCAAAAAAAATTACGTGGGGTCCCCCCTAATTTAATAGCTAGCAAAGGCTAGGCAGACAGCTGGGGGCTGATATTAATAGCCCAGGAAGGGAGCCATGAATATTGGCCCCCTCCCAGGCTAGAAACACCAGCCGTCAGCCGCCCCAGAAATGGCGCATTCATAGGATGCGCCAATTCTGGCACTTAGCCTCGCTCTTCCACGCTGCCCTGTAGCGGTGGCAGGGGGTAATAGGGCTGGGGTTGATGTCATCTTATAATGCCAGCTGACATCAAGCCCAGGTTAGTAATGGAGAGGCGTCTATAAGACACCCCCATTACTAACCCCATAGTCAAAGTTAAAAGAAAACACAAACACCCAGAATAAAGTCCTTTAATTGAAATAAAGACACAATCCTTTATTGTTCTAAATTAAACCATACTTACCATCACGCCCATTCCAGCTGAAGCCAACGATCTCCTGCAATAAAAGAAAAATAATAAAGCAACATCATCCTTACCTTTCCATGGTTCCCACGACAGCTTCAGCTCTGCTACATCGAGATGACAGGCTGGACCGCAGCAGAACGCTGCCATCCAGCCTGTCATCCCGCAGACACTGAGAAGCGCAGACATGCTTGCGCTCTGCAGTGTCTGGCTGTGACGGCATAAAGATGAGACGAGTTCATGTCCAATGAACTCGGCGCACCTCATGCACGTCACTGACAGCGTGGGAAAATTCTCACGCTGAAGCGCTGAGTGCAGGAGAATTCTCCCACGCTGTCAGTGACGTGCATAAGGTGAGCTCATGTCCAATGAACTCAGCTCACCTCCTGCATGTCACTGACAGCGTGGGAGAATTCTCCTGCACTCAGCGCTTCAGCGTGAGAATTCTCCCACGCTGAAGCGCTGAGTGCAGGAGAATTTTCCCACGCTGTCAGTGACGTGCATAAGGTGAGCTCATGTCCAATGAACTCAGCTCACCTCCTGCACGTCACTGACAGCGTGGGAGAATTCTCCTGCACTCAGCGCTTCAGTGTGAGAATTCTCCCACGCTGAAGCACTGAGTGCAGGAGAATTTTCCCACACTGTCAGTGACGTGCATGAGGTGAGCCGAGTTCATTGGACATTAACTCGGCTCATCTGGATGCCCTCACAGAGAGACACTGTGGAGCGCAAGCAAGCCTGCGCTTCTCAGTGTCTGCGGGATGACAGGCTGGATGGCAGCGTTCTGCTGTGGTCCAGCCTGTCATCTCGATGTAGCAGAGCTGAAGCTGTCATGGGAACCATGGAGAGGTAAGGATGATGTTGCTTTATTATTTTTCTTTTATTTCAGGAGATCGTTGGCTTCAGCTGGAATGGGCGTGACGGTAAGTATGGTTTAATTTAGAACAATAAAGAATTGTGTGTTTATTTCAATTAAAGGACTTTTTTCTGCGTGTTGTGTTTTTTTTAAATACTTTACTAGAAATTCATGGTGGTCATGTCTAATATTGGCGTGACCCCATGAATTTTGGGCTTAGGGCCAGCTGATAATGCCAAGCTGGCCCGAACCCCTTTATTACCCAGTGAGCCACCGCATCAGGGCCCTGGATGAGTTGGGTACAGCGCCAGAAGATGGCGCTTCTATGAACGCGCCATTTCCCGGGGTGGCTGCGGACTGCAATTTGCAGCGGGGGTGGCCCAGAAAGCTTGGGCCTCCCTGCGCTGCGGATTCCAGCCCCCAGCTGCCTAGTTGTTCCTGGCTGGACACAAAAACAGGGCGAAGCCCCACGTCAATTTTCTTTAAATTATTTCATGAAATAATTAAGAAAAAAAGGGCTTCCCTATATTGTTGTGTCCGGCCAGGTACAAATAGGCAGCTGGTGGTTGGGGGCAGCCCGTTCCTGCCTGCTGCAACTGACTGGACACAAATATAGTGCGAAGCCCCACGTCAATTTTTTTTTAATTATTTCATGAATTTCCTGAAATAATTTAAAAAAATTGAAGTGGGGCTTCGCACTATATTTGTGTCCAGCCAGGTACAGCAGGCAGGAATGGGCTGCCCCCAACCACCAGCTGCCTATTTGTACCTGGCCGGACACAACAATATAGGGAAGGCCTTTTTTTCTTAATTATTTCATGAATTTCATGAAATAATTAAAAAAAAATTGAAGTGGGGCTTCGCACTATATTTGTGTCCAGCCAGGTACAGCAGGCAGGAACGGGCTGCCCCCAACCACCAGCTGCCTATTTGTACCTGGCCGGACACAACAATATAGGGAAGGCCTTTTTTTCTTAATTATTTCATGAATTTCATGAAATAATTAAAAAAAAAATACGTGGGGCTTCGCCCTATTTTTGTGTCCAGCCAGGTACAACTAGGCAGCTGGGGGCTGGAATCTGCAGCGCAGGGACGCCCAAGCTTTCTGGGCCCCCCCCGCTGCAAATTTCAGTCCGCAGCCACCCCGGAAAATGGCGCGTTCATAGAAGCGCCATCTTCTGGCGCTGTACCCAACTCATCCAGGGCCCTGGTGCGGTGGCTCACTGGGTAATAAAGGGGTTAGGGCCAGCTTGGTATTATCAGCTGGCCCCAAGCCCAAAATTCATGGGGTCACGCCAGTATTAGACATGACCGCCATGAATTTCTAGTAAAGTATTTAAAAAAAACACAACACCCAGAAAAAAAGTCCTTTAATTGAAATAAACACACAATTCTTTATTGTTCTAAATTAAACTATACTTACCATCACGCCCATTCCAGCTGAAGCCAACGATCTCCTGTAATAAAAATAAAGTAATAAAGCAACCTCATCCTTACCTTTCCATGGTTCCCACGACAGCTTCAGCTCTGCTACATCGAGATGACAGGCTGGACCGCAGCTTGCTTGCGCTCCACATTGTCTCTCTGTGACGGCATAAAGATGAGCCGAGGTCATGTCCAATGTATTTTCATGACTTTGAAAATTGTACATTCACACTGAAGGCATCAAAACTATGAATTAACACATGTGGAATTATATACTTAACAAAAAAGTGTGAAACAACTGAAAATATGTCTTATATTCTAGGTTCTTCAAAGTAGCCACCTTTTGCTTTGATGACTGCTTTGCACACTCTTGGCAGTCTCTTGATGAGCTTCAAGAGTTAGTCACCAGAAATGGTTTTCACTTCACTGGTGTGCCCTGTCAGGTTTAATAAGTGGGATTTCATGCCTTATAAATGGGGTTGGGACCATCAGTTGTGTTGTGCAGAAGTCAGGTGGATACACAGCTGATAGTCCTACTGAATAAACTGTTAGCTGTTTTTTTCTTGCCATAATACAAATTCTAAGTAAAGAAAAACGAGTGGCCATCATTACTTTAAGAAATAAAGGTCAGTCAGTGCGAAAAATTGGGCAAACTTTGAAAGTGTCCCCAAGTGCAGTTGCAAAAACCATCAAGCGCTACAAAGAAACTGGCTCACATGAGGACCGCCCCAGGAAAGGAAGACCAAGAGTCACCTCTGCTTCTGAGGATAAGTTTATCCGAGTCACCAGCCTCAGAAATTACAGGTTAACAGCAGTTCAGATAAGAGACCAGGTCAATGCAACACAGAGTTCTAGCAGCAGACACATCTCTAAAACAACTGTTAAGAGGAGACTTTGTACAGCAGGCCTTCATGGTAAAATAGCTGTTAGGAAACCACTGCTAAGGACAAGCAACAAGCAGAAGAGACTTGTTTGGGCTAAAGAACACAAGGAATGGACATTAGACCAGTGGAAATCTGTGTTTTGGTCTGATGAGTAGAGATGAGCGGTGTTCGACTAGAACTGTTCGCCAATCTCAAATTCGAGCTGTTTTGGGCGGTGTTCGAGTTGTTCGACGAACCCGAACGATTTGCAAAAAATTCGGCTGTTCGAGCTTATGTTCGATAACTGTTCGTGCACCAAAATCATAACTGGATTTTTTCTCAGTAATGCTGAAAATTAATGTTAATACGCAGTTTGAGTGTACAGCGGGGCGGGGGGAGGGGCAGGGGATGGATCTCTGCAGGAATAATGAAGATCTCCATTTTTTTTCTCTTTCCCGCATTTACAGTGGGGAGGTGCAATCTGTCAGCCTATCAGCAGCAGAAACACGGAGCAAACTGCTTTATTTCAAACAAGCAAGGGCATGTGTCATTGGCAATGTATGTCACATGTCCTTGCCCTATAAGACCCAGCTATTTTCCACGTAGCCACCATTTTCTCACTGCTGCAGCTCAGTGTTAAACGGCACCGCTGTTGCTGTGTGCGCTATACTTTGAGTGTTAATTTCAAGCCAATTTTGGCACAAATCTACAGATATCTTGGGAGTAGGGAATAGTTGTGATTGCAGTCCTTTTGAAGGCTAGGTTACATCAGTTCCTATTACTTTTTGCCAGGCAGGTCTGTGCCAGTGCTGTGCAAGTTTTTTTCACAGCATTTGGCTAAATCTAGCTAAGCAAATCCTTCTTGGCCTCTTGCAGAGTGTGTTAGTCAGTGGAGTAGCCTATCTGTGTTGCAAGCTACACCACCTGTGCATAGAATACAATTTTTTTTACTGAACCTAGCCAAGTAAAACCTTTTGGGCATAGCATCATTCTATTAGTCCATCTATACTAACCTCCACCAGGTTGCAAATTCAAAATAATTTTTATCTGCATCTAGCTCTGAAAAAATATTTGGACTTGTAGCAGTGTGTGGGACTTGTTCTATTAGTCCATCTCTACTAACCTCCACCAGGTTGCAATTTCAAAATAATTTTTATCTACATCTAGCTCTGAAAAAATATTTGGGCTTGTAGCAGTGTGTGGTACTCATTGTTTTAGGCCATCTATACCAAGCTCCACCAGCTTTGAAATTAATAAGAATTTTTAGCTGCATCTAGCTCTGAAAAATTATTTGGGCTTGTAGCAGTGTGTGGGACTTGTTCTATTAGTCCATCTATACTAACCTCCACCAGGTAGCAAATTCAAAATAAATTTTATCTGCATCTACCTCTGAAAAAATATTTGGGCTTGTAGCAGTGTGTGGGACTTGTTCTATTAGTCCATCTATACTAACCTCCACCAGGTTGCAAATTCAAAATAATTTTTATCTGCATCTAGCTCTGAAAAAATATTTGGACTTGTAGCAGTGTGTGGGACTTGTTCTATTAGTCCATCTCTACTAACCTCCACCAGGTTGCAATTTCAAAATAATTTTTATCTACATCTAGCTCTGAAAAAATATTTGGGCTTGTAGCAGTGTGTGGTACTCATTGTTTTAGGCCATCTATACCAAGCTCCACCAGCTTTGAAATTAATAAGAATTTTTAGCTGCATCTAGCTCTGAAAAATTATTTGGGCTTGTAGCAGTGTGTGGGACTTGTTCTATTAGTCCATCTATACTAACCTCCACCAGGTAGCAAATTCAAAATAAATTTTATCTGCATCTACCTCTGAAAAAATATTTGGGCTTGTAGCAGTGTGTGTGACTTGTTCTATTAGTCCATCTATACTAATCTCCACCAGCTTTGAAATTAATAAGAATTTTTAGCTGCATCTAGCTCTGAAAAAATATTTGGGCTTGTAGCAGTGTGTGGGACTCATTGTATAAGGCCATCTATACCAAGCTCCACCAGCTTTGAAATTAATAAGAATTTTTAGCAACATCTAGCACTGAAAAAATATTTGGGCTTGTAGCAGTGTGTGGGACTTGTTCTATTAGTCCATCTATACTAACCTCCACCAGGTTGCAAATTAAAAATAATTTTTATCTGCATCTAGCTCTGAAAAAATATTTGGGCTTGTAGCAGTGTGTGGGACTTGTTCTATTAGTCCATCTATACTAACCTCCACCAGGTTGCAAATTAAAAATAATTTTTATCTGCATCTAGCTCTGAAAAAATATTTGGGCTTGTAGCAGTGTGTGTGACTTGTTCTATTAGTCCATCTATACTAACCTCCACCAGCTTTGAAATTAATAAGAATTTTTAGCTGCATCTAGCTCTGAAAAAATATTTGGGCTTGTAGCAGTGTGTGAGACTCATTGTATAAGGCCATCTATACCAAGCTCCACCAGCTTTGAAATTAATAAGAATTTTTAGCTGCATCTAGCCCGGAAAATAAATTTTCTTCCCAATAGTGGTAGCAATAGAAATATGGGGCGCGCGCCTTGCTAACAAATATATACGCTTCGTAACAAAAAACACCAGCCTAGCGTACTGCATTAATAAGATGACATCATCGTCTCTCCCAGTGCTTGGCCTACTACGCCGGCTAGCATTCCTGTGCCTAAAACATAATGTATGGGTACGCGCTAGCCACGATGCTGAGGGGTCTAAAGCTGCTGCTAATGCTTTATCACAATTCAGTTGGCAGATTTTCACAGAGCTCCTCCCCAACTCCCACCCATCGGGCAACAGTTGCCCACCCTCCCTATGGGATCTAGTGGCGAATAGTTGATGCCATTAATCAGAGGGTCAGTTGCCCCGTCGAAGTGGCAAGCATACGGTAAGGCATGGGAAGAGTGGACACAACTAGTAGCAGGCAGACGGGTTGACCAATGTGAACAAGCCAGATTGAGGGGCATATCAGGGGCGTCAGCGCAGCAGTGTCTGACCGGAGTAGCATTTCACTTCCAACTGCTGAATTGGGGGGATGTGACAAAGAGATTCATCATCAGAC
Organism: Phyllobates terribilis; assembly: GCF_046119375.1. Taxonomy (NCBI): domain Eukaryota; kingdom Metazoa; phylum Chordata; class Amphibia; order Anura; family Dendrobatidae; genus Phyllobates; species Phyllobates terribilis. The sequence continues at coordinate 294,500,330 of NW_027362769.1, forward strand.
AATCCATAAAAGGGTGGAAAAGGGGTCAGCCAAGTCAGGAGTGTATTTGGCCTGTCCTGTGTCACTAAACTGATTTCTCACATCATATCCCTAACACCATTAACATGACACTCACAATTTGAAGCAACACTACTGTCTACTGCATTTGCGATCGCCTTCTTCGAGGCGCTATGCATAAGCGAATTAGTCCCTCAATCCAAAATTACCACCAGTGGATGCTTATTACACCAGGACATAGTCATAGCTAGAGATGAGCGTTGTTCTACTCGAACTGTTCGCCAACCTCAAATTCGAGCTGTTTTGGGCGGTGTTCGAGCCGGTCGGCGAACACGAACAATTTGAGAAAAATTCGGCTGTTCGAGGTTATGTTCGATAACTGTTCGTGCACCAAAATCATAACTGGATTTTTTCTCAGTAATGATGAAAATTAATGTTAATACGCAGTTTGAGTGTACAGCGGGGCGGGGGGAGGGGCAGGGGATGGATCTCTGCAGGAACAATGAAGATCTCCATTTTTTTTTCTCTTTCCCGCATTTGCAGTGGGGAGGTGCAATCTGTCAGCCTATCAGCAGCGCACACACGGAGCGAAGTGCTTTTTTTCACACAAGCAAGGGCATGTGTGATTGGCAGTGTATGTCACATGTCCTTGCCCTATAAGACCAAGCCATTTTCCCCGTCGCCACCATTTTTTCACTGCTGCAGCTGCGTGTTAGACGGCACCGCTGTTGCTGTGTGTGCTATACCTTGTTAATTTCAAGCCAATTTTCGCACAAATATACAGATAGCTTGGGAGTAGGGAATAGTTGTGATTGCAGTCCTTTTAAGGACTAGGTTACAGCATTTCCTACGACTTTTATCAGGCAGGTCTGTGCTCTTAAATAGATAGATTGTGGGAGTAAAGACTAATTGTAATTGGAGTCCTTTTCAGGACTAGGTTACATCAGTTCCTATCAGTTTTTGCCAGGCAGGTCTGTGCCAGTGCTGTGCAAGTTTTTTTCACAGCATTTGGCTGAATCTAGCAAAGCTAATCCTTTTTGGCCTATTGCAGAGTGTGTTAGTCAGTGGAGTAGCCTATCTGTGTTGCAAGATATACCACCTGTGTATAGAATACCAATTTTTTTACTGCACCTAGTGAAGTAAAATCTTTTGGGCATAGCATCATTCTATTAGTCCATCTATACTGACCTCCATCAGGTTGCAAACTGAATATAATTTTTTTCTGCATCTAGCTCTGAAAAAATATTTGGGCTTCTAGCAGTGTGTGGGACTTGGTCTATTAGTCCATCTATACTGACCTCCATCAGGTTGCAAATTAAAAATAATTTTTTTCTTCATTTAGCTCTGAAAAAATATTTGGGCTTCTAGCAGTGTGTGGGACTTGTTCTATTAGTCCTTCTATACTGACCTCCAGCAGGTTGCAAATTGAATATAATTTTTTTCTGCATCTAGCTCTGAAAAAATATTTGGGCTTCTAGCGGTGTGTGGGACTTGGTCTATTAGTCCATCTATACTGACCTCCATCAGGTTGCAAATTAAAAATAATTTTTTTCTGCATCTAGCTCTGAAAAAATATTTGGGCTTCTAGCAGTGTGTGGGACTTGGTCTATTAGTCCATCTATACTGACCTCCATCAGGTTGCAAATTAAAAATAATTTTTTTCTTCATTTATCTCTGAAAAAATATTTGGGCTTCTAGCAGCGTGTGGGACTTGTTCTATTAGTCCATCTATACTGACCTCCATCAGGTTGCAAATTAAAAATAATTTTTTTCTGCATCTAGCTCTGAAAAAATATTTGGGCTTCTAGCAGTGTGTGGGACTTGGTCTATTAGTCCATCTATACTGACCTCCATCAGGTTGCAAATTAAAAATAATTTTTTTCTGCATCTAGCTCTGAAAAAATATTTGGGCTTCTAGCAGTGTGTGGGACTTGGTCTATTAGTCCATCTATACTGACCTCCATCAGGTTGCAAATTGAATAAAAAAATTTTCTGCATCTAGCTCTGAAAAAATATTTGGGCTTCTAGCGGTGTGTGGGACTTGGTCTATTAGTCCATCTATACTGACCTCCATCAGGTTGCAAATTAAAAATAATTTTTTTCTGCATCTAACCCAGCCAATAGTTTTGGCCTAATACCACAGTTTGGCCACTCAGCTCTGCTCGGTTACCATCCATTGTTTTTTTGTGCAAACAACTCCAGAGTTGTGAATTAGTTAACCACCAAAATGAGTGGAAAAAGGCCTGCTGCTGGTGGAAAGGGGAATAGGCGTGTTGGGAAGGGGAAAAAAGGTTGTGTCCGTGGGATAGGTGCAGAAGAAAGACCATCTTCCAGCCAAACTAAAATGTCTACTTCTTTTAGCGGACAATGTGATAAGATCCCTTTCTTACGGCCACGCCAATCGCTACAAATTCCAGATGAGGCACAAAAACAGCAGGTGCTTCAACGGATATCAAGTGCTCCTTTAAGTGGGCTCTCCTCCACATCAACTTCAACATCACAAATACTCCAGTCCTCAAAGGTGTCACCCAAATCGCACTTGCTTCCTCACAGCTCCCAAATCTCCAGCTGCCCGTCTGAGTATGAGGTAGAACAGATGGTTGAGTCTGCAGAGCTGTTTACTCATACTATAGCCTGGGAATCAGAGGTCGACTCCAGCGCTTCTGTGAATCCAGACGAGGAAATGATCTGCACTGATGCCCAGAATCTTTATGAGTCGGATCCAGGACCAGACGCAGAAGGTTCTGACCATAATGTAGACCCTCATTCCCAAACTGTAACTCCTGTTGGTGGAGACAATGAGGAAGACGATGATAAGACTCAAATACCTGATTGGAGCGACAACTTTAGTTTTTTGTCAGGGCAGGAACAGGTTGGCTCTGAGGACGACGGGTGTGATAACGCACAGGGTGATGATGATGAGGTCGGAGATCCCACTTACTGTCAACCCACAGTCAGCCAAGAGATGAGGTCAGCAGAGGAGGTGGAGGAAGATGCTAGTGACGACGAGGTCAGGTTGCGCCTTCCTGGACAGAGACGTAGTACTGGAAGCACGTCAACAACTGCATCCTCAAACACAACTCTGCCTCTCACCACAAGTCGTGGTGGCTCTTCAGGTCGCATGGGTGCTAAGCCTTGCATAGCCTGGGCATTTTTTCAGATCGATAAAGATGACCCAACTCGTGTTATCTGTAACATTTGTCAGCAAAAGCTAAGTAGAGGCCAAAAAATACATAGTTTGAGTACTTCATGCATGAACCGGCACATGGACATGAAGCATAAGTTGCAGTGGGAAGCTCAGTGTGCTACAATGCGGTCTAGCCGGCCGGGCCAACCACCATCTGCCATATCTTGTGCATCCGCGGCCTCTTCATCCTCTGTGACTGGGGGGACAGCAGTCACACCTGTTTTGGGGCGCAGACCTGCCACCTCTTTACCCGCAACAGCCAGCGTGATTGGCAGGTCATCATTTTCTTTGGAGGTGGTAACACCAGCTGGTCTTGAGCGCTGTCCGACATCGATAGCACCACCTTTGGATCAAGGCAACCTAACATGTCCGCCTGCATCTTCCTCACAGACCGGCAGTTTGCCGGGGACACCCTTATCAACCCCGTCTAAGCACAATAGCCAGCCCTCGGTCCCTCAGATTTGGACAAGTAAAAGACCATTTCCTCCTAGCCATGAGAAAGCTAAGAGGTTGAATTTCACCATCTGCAAGCTCTTGGCTACAGAAATGCTGCCTTTCTGCCTGGTGGACACAGAGGATTTTCGAGACCTTATGTCCGTCGCAGTGCCCCAGTACCAGATGCCCAGTCGGCACTACTTCTCAAAGAAAGGTGTGCCTGCGCTCCACCAGCATGTCGCACACAACATCACCGCTTCTTTGAGAAACTCTGTGTGTGACAGGGTGCATTTCACCACAGACACTTGGACGAGTAGGCATGGACAGGGGCGTTACATGTCGCTGACTGGGCACTGGGTAACTATGGTGACAGCAGGACAAGGGGCTGCTGTCCAAGTCTTGCCGTCCCCACGAGTTGTGCGTCAATCCTCTTTATGTCAAAGTTCCACCACTGCTTCTGCCTCCTCAACCTCCTCTCGGTCTTCCACCTGCACCCAAAGCCTGTCTGGTCATGCCACAAGCTTTCTAACTGCGCAGAAGGGATCCTGCACACCTCCTTACTATGCTGGCAGTAGGGCTCAACGTCATCAGGCGGTTTTTACATTGAAATGTCTGGGAAATGTGAGTCACACAGCTGAGGAGTTGTGGTCAGCTCTAGAGAACCAATTTCATGAATGGTTGTCTCCACTGGACCTGAAACCAGGGAAGGCCGTGTGCGACAATGCTGCAAACCTGGGTGCGGCCCTTCGCCGGGGCAATGTCACACACGTGCCTTGTATGGCTCACGTGTTGAACCTGGTTGTCCAGCAATTTTTAGCCCACTATCCCAGACTAGATGGCCTTCTGCAGAGGGCACGGTCGCTGTGTGCTCACTTCCGCGGTTCGCATCCCGCAGCTCAGCGACTTACATCTCTACAGAAGTCGTTGGGCCTGCCACTTCACCGGCTAAAATGCGATGTGCCTACCCGGTGGAATTCAACTCTGCACATGTTGCAGCGACTGTGGCAGCACCGACAAGCCCTGGTGCAATACGTTCTGACGTATAGCCTGGGCCAACGAGATTCAAAGGTGGGGCAAATCACGCTGGAGGAGTGGTCTCAGATCAGGGACCTATGCACCCTTCTGCACAGTTTTGAAATGGCGACGAAGATGTTTAGTGCTGACGATGCCATTATCAGCATGACTATTCCGGTGATTTACATGCTGGAGCACATGTTAAACAGAATTCGGAGTCAGGTGGTGGCACAAGAGGAGGTGGAGGAAGTAGAGGAGGAGGAGTTGTATGCGGAAGGGCTAACATCTGCAAGGTCCAGACGGTCGGCAGCACCAAGGCGGCAGGCATGTGAGGGTGGGGGAGATGGTTTTACCAGGGCGCATGGTAGCAGCCAAACTAGTGAGGAAGGTGCAGGAGCCCAGGAAGAAGTGGAGGACGAACTGATGGAAGACTCATCAGATGAGGGAGACCTTGATCACATTTCTGTTGTGCGAGGTTGGGGGGAGAGGACAGAGGAAGGAAGCATGATTGTTACCTCGCCACCAACACAACAGGGACTTGGTGCTCCTGGATGCGCAACACACATGAGTGCCTTCTTGCTGCACTACCTGCAACATGACCCTCGAATTGTGAGAATTAGAAATAATCCTGACTACTGGGTTGCCACACTGTTAGATCCCCGGTACAAAAGTAAATTTGCAGAAATTATTCCTGCCATAGAAAGGGATGCACGCATGCAGGAGTATCAGCAGAGACTGTTGCAGAATCTTACATGTGCTTTTCCACAAAATACCAGTGGTGCACGTAGTGAATCTCACAGTTCCAACTTGCCAACCGTGGGACCGTCAAGTGTTCAGCACTCAAACCGTGACAGAACCACAGTATCTGCTGGTAACATCAATTTTGCGGAATCATTTCACCACTTTTTTAGCCCATCCTTTGCAAGGCCACAGGAGACAAGAAGTCTGACACATAGTCAACGCCTAGAGACGATGGTACAGGAGTATCTCCAAGTAAACATTGAAGCCACGACTGTGTCACTGGACCCTTGCTCTTTTTGGGCTTCCAATCTGGATAAATGGCCGGAGCTAGCCACTTACGCCTTGGAGATCTTGTCATGCCCCGCAGCCAGCGTTCTGTCTGAACGTGCTGGTGGTGTGCTGACAGATAAGCGCACGCGGCTCTCCACTGATAATGTAGACAGACTCACGTTCATAAAGATGAACAAATCATGGATCCGAAACGAATTTTCTACCCCTGTGTCATCCTGGGGAGAGTAAAAGCTTGATGATTGGTTAAAATCACCCTACCAACCGTTTTAAGCTTTCAAATTACTAATCATGTTTATCTGTATCTTGACTGGAAAATAATTTGGGCTTTGTAGCAGTGTGCAGCACTGATCCTATTAGGCCATCTATACTAAAGCTTCACCAGATTTAAAATTAAAAATAATTTTTAGCTGCATCTAGCCCGGAAAATAATTTTGGGGCTCCGAGATGCGCAAGGCACATAAGTGCCTTCTTGCTGCACTACCTGCAGCATGACCCTCATATTGTCAGAATTCGAAGTAATCATGACTACTGGGTTGCCACACTCTTAGATCCCCCAAACTTTTCGATCAACCTTTTCATTTTAATAAAGACCAAAAAAATGGTCATTTTTGAAATTATAAGCATTAGCAGGTTGTTAGAAACTGAAATCAAACAGTTTTCAACTCAAAACTTTATTCTAGGTGATGTTACATTTTCACATAGGACCCCTTGTTCGAAAGGAGCTTCTGAACTCTCTCGTCCATTGAATTTGTCAGGTTTTGGATGGTTTCTGCTTCAATTGTTTTGCATGAGGACAGAATACCCTCCCAGAGCTGTTGCTTAGATGTGAACTGCCTCCCGCCATCATAGACACTCCTTTTAATGATGCTCCAAAGGTTCTGAATGGGGTAGAGGTCAGGGGAGCATGGGGGTCACACCATAAGTTTGTCCCCTTTTATGCCCATATCAGCCAGAGATGCAGATGTTTTATGTGCAGCATGAGATGGTGCATTATCATGCAGAAAAATGATCTTGCTGTGAAATACACGGTTCTTCTTCTTGAACCATGGCAGGAAGTGCTGTTTGAGAAAATCCACATACATTATGGAGTTCATCTTTAGCGCCTTCAGGGATCCTAAAGGGGCCGACAATCTCTCTCCCCATGATTCCAGCCCAAAACATTACTCCACCTCCTCCTTGTTGGCGCTGTAGCCGTGTTTGCGTGGGGTGTCCATCAACCAGCCATCCTCCACTCCATCCATCTGGACCATCGAGCGCTGCACGGCACTCATCCGTGAACAAAACAGTTTTGAAATCAGTCTTCATGTAATGTTTGGCCCACTGGAGCCGTTTCTGCTTGTGTGAAGTGGATAGAGGAGGTCGACAGGATGGCGCATGCACAGCTGCAAACCTCTGAAGGACCCTGCATCTTGTTGTTCGGGGGACGTTGGAGGCAAAAGCAGCTTCAAAAGCTTGTCTGCTACTATGACAAGGCTTTTTTGCCGCTGCTCTTTCAACCTGACGTAATTGCCTGTAGGAAAGAGTCCTCAATTTGCCCTTATCAGCACGCACACGTGTGTACTGTGAATCAGCTACATACTTCTTGATTGCCAAGACACTTCATCCTGATCATCGCACAATGTTGATTGTAGTCATGCCTTGACCTAAACACTCCACAATTTGTTGCTTCTCAGCAGCCGACACATCCTTTTTCTTTCCCATTTTGGCAGAAAATGTAGGCTGCTTAATAATGTGAGAGAGCCTTCTTAAGTAGTCTTGCCTTTCATTGGACACACCTGCCAAACTAATTAGCACAGGTGTCTGCAATTGCTTACAGTGATATAAAGAGCCCTGACACACATCACCATCAATGAGTTTAACTGACAAACAAACAAATTCTTCCCTTATCACTCCTAAACACTTTTTGTATAATAATTTGGAACGCAGTGTACATGTGCTTTTCCACAAAACACCAGTGGTTCACGTAGTGAATCTTACAGTTCTAACTTGCCAACCGTGGTCTGTATGGAGTTGTTCAATAAAGGGCCCAAAATTAAGATAACATAGATGGGAGAGGTCTCTATGAATAGGAATTCCTAAGTATTTGATACCCTGTGAGGGCCAGGCAAAGGGAAAGTTGGACTGGATGGAATCCTATATGGATTTGGGGAGGGAGACATCGAGGGCCTCAGACTTCGCTGCATTGATTTTAAAATTTTACCATGTAACAAAGTGATCTATTTCAGCCATAACAGCATGGATGGATATATGTGATTGAGTGATATATACTAGGACATCATCAGCAAATAGAGAGCACTTGTACTCGGTGCCTCCCACCTCAATCCACCTAATATTGGGGTTATGGCGAATTGATGAGAGCAGGTGCTCCGTCACTAGGATGTATAAGAGAGGGGACAGAGGACATCACTGCCTTGTCCCATTGGTGATTGTGAAAGGTGATGAAAATGTTCTGACGCACCCCCTGGGCCTTGGGACACCCGGAGCCGGACCCTTTTTGGTGGATGCTGGTGGTTGTAGTCTTCGTGGCGGCGACCCAGTTCCGTGGCTCAGGGCGGTCAAACCAGTGGCGGAACTATTTATGTGGTTTTCATGTTTAAATGTCCGACTACGCCACCCGTGGATTGCGGTCAGAGTGAACCGCCGCTACAGGGCAGACCACTGAGGCTGGTGTTGTGGGTGCAGCAGAGCGTAGCATAACTCCCCACGGGAGGAGTATAGCCTCAGGGCAGTGTATGCGGAGGATGGGGGTTATGGTGCAGGGCAGCAGCAGTAACGACACGGAGTCAGTGATGCAGTTCAGGGCCTTTACTCACAGTTCTTATTATCCAGACCACGTCTGCAGGTAACGGCTGCCCACGTCGTACTGTGTTCACCAGGTGAGGGGCTCAGACAACTCCCAGATAACTTTGGAGCACTTCACAGGACCCCCTTTGTGTGTCCTTTGTCTGGCCTTTCTTACCAACACTTCTGTCCGGCTGCCTCGGGCCTCCCCTTGGTAAACTTGGCGCCAGTTTCCCTGACCCTATGTGGTGCCTTCCTAGCGGGTGTAGCGAGGGGCTGCGCCACATAAAATGTCAGAGCCTCCGGTTTCTAGCTGAGGGTCGTTTCCTGCCTCCACTAGTTCGGGGACCGGTCTCCCCCTTTGGCCTGACCCCTCCACGCAGGTGGATTCGGGCGTGCGGTGGTGACTCGCCCGTCCGCACCCCTGGGATCCCTTCATTCCTCGTTCCTGGAGCCTTCTCCGCTCCTCTTCCTTCCTTCTCCCTCTTCCAGGCCTGGGCCTCTGTTACTAGGCCCGCCTCCGGAGCAGAGCTCATGCAGAGCCCCTGCTCCCTGCCACTTCTGCTCAGACTTCTCTGCACTGAACTAAAATGGTGCCCACCTTTTATACTCCCTTCTCAATGCACCCAGGAACTGCTTCCTCCCTGCTCCTGCACTACAGGGTTCCCCTTCCTCAGTGTTCCCTCCCCCCACTCCAGCCAGGGACAGGGACTGTCGTGCCCATCTCAGGGGCATATTGGTCGCCCTGCCCCACGGCAATGTGGTGTAATGCATGCAGGTGTCGGGTCCTGATCCACACTCCATCCTTACCTGAGAGTGAGATATCACACCTCTGGGTGAGGTGCAATACGTCTTTAGCAACCGAGCCCTCAGGGTGCTACAGTTCCATTTATCTTCAGCCTAGGTGACGTATTGCGATACAGGGCCGTGATTTTGGCTATAAAAGGGTCCCCTAGACCCCTACCCCAAGCTTTTTAAGAGAATCATATATGGCGTGCCAGGAGACTCTATGGAATGCTTTCTCAGCATCCAACGAGAGTATCTAATTACAAATTTTTAACTGCATCTAGCCCAGGAAATACTTTGTGCCTAGTAGCAGTGTCTGCTAGTAAGCGGATTATCCCGGCTGTTAAGCAAGCTGCACCACCTGTAGTTTAGACACTTAATTTTTTCAAAGGAAATGCTTCGGGACCATGGGATACTTAGTGAAGAGCATCAGGAGGCACCCCAAGGCATAGGGGCTGGGACTGGCACTAGGATGCCTTGCGGTGGACAGCCGAGCTCGATCCTTATAAAAGCTTTTTAACTGCAGCAGCTTTAGTGGACGCTACTGGAGCTGGAATTACCGCGGCTGCAGGCATGAGACTTGCCCTCCAATAGATCCTTGTAAATGGATTTAAAGTGTATTCATTCAAATTAGAGAGACAATTTAAATTAAAAAGCTTAGAGCTGCCTCCACCACAGGGGGGCTCGCTCGACCCACCAGCGGACAGGCACCAGTATTGGGAGAGGGGGGCTGGCCGTCAGGGTTCACCGCGGCTCTGGCACAAACCCGGCGACACGGAGGTGGCACGGGCAGGAGCGGACTGGCCGTGTCGGCTTCTCACTTTTTGGATTTTAGAAGGGCATGACATGCCTATATCTGTGTCTCCCCCTCCTTTTACTCCTCCACCTCTTTTATTTTCGCATGACTATATGTACTTGTCACTTTTCCATGTGTTAGTTATGTCTTCTGAGCAGTTTGTCAGCTTTTGGACACCTTTGAAGGTGTTTTCTATGTGTTTCTATGTGTTTTTGTTTGCCTGCCATTGGTTTTAACGGTGTTCGAAGGTGTTCGACGAACAGTTCGACGAACAGTTCGGCGAACACACGGGTGTTCGACGAACCGAACCGAACTCGAACACTACGGGGGTGGCTCAACACTAGTCATCTAGTCCGGGATAGTGGGCTAAAAATTGCTGGAAAACCAGGTTCAACATGTGAGCCATACAAGGCACGTGTGTGACATTGCCCTGGCAAAGGGCCGCACACAGGTTTGCAGCATTGTCGCACACGGCCATCCCTGGTTGCAGGTCCAGTGGAGACAACCATTCATGAAACTGGGTCTCCAGAGCTGACCACAACTTCTCAGCTGTGTGACTCGCATTTCCCAGACATTTCAAAGTAAACACAGCCTGATGCCATTGAGCCCTGCTGCCAGCATAGTAAGGAGGTGTGCAGGATTCCTTCTGTGCAGTAAGAAAGCGGGTGGCATTGCCAGACAGGCTTTGGGTGCAGGTGGAGGACCGAGAGGAGGTTGAGGAGGCAGAAGCAGTGGAGGAACTTCGAGATAAAGAGGATTGACGCACAACTCGTGGAGACAGCAAAACTTGGACAGCAGCCCCTTGTCCTGCTGTCACCATAGTTACCCAGTGCCCAGTCAGCGACATGTAACGCCCCTGTCCATGCCTACTCGTCCAAGTGTCTGTGGTGAAATGCACCCTGTCACACACAGAGTTTCTCAAAGAAGCGGTGATGTTGTGTGCGACATGCTGGTGGAGCGCAGGCACACCTTTCTTTGAGAAGTAGTGCCGACTGGGCATCTGGTACTGGGGCACTGCGACGGACATAAAGTCTCGAAAATCCTCTGTGTCCGCCAGGCGGAAAGGCAGCATTTCTGTAGCCAAGAGCTTGCAGATGGTGAAATTCAACCTCTTAGCTTTCTCATGGCTAGGAGGAAATGGTCTTTTACTTGTCCACATCTGAGGGACCGAGGGTTGGCTGTTGTGCTTAGACGGGGTTGAGTAGGGTGTCCCCGGCAAACTTGCCGGTCTGTGAGGAAGATGCAGGCGGAAAAGTTAGGTTGCCTTGATCCAAAGGTGGGGCTCTCGATGTCGGAGAGCGCTCAACACCAGCTGATGTTTCCACTTCCAAATGAAATGATGACCTGCCAATCACACTGGCTGTTGCAGGTAAAGAGGTGGCAGGTCTGCGTCCAAAAACATGTGTGACTGCTGTCCCCCCAGTCACAGAGGATGAAGAGGCCGCGGATGCACAAGAAGGGGCAGACGGTGGTTGGCCCGGCCAGCTAGACCGCATTGTAGCACAGTGAGCTTCCCACTGCAACTTATGCTTCATATCCATGTGACGGTTCATGCATGAAGTACTCAAACTATGGATTTTTTGGCCTCTACTTAGCTTTTGGTGACAAATATTACAGGTAACACGAGTTGGGTCATCCTTATCGATCTGAAAAAATGCCCAGGCTATGCAAGGCTTAGAGCCCATGCAACCTGAAGAGCCACTATGACTTGTGGTCAGAGGCAGAGTTGTGGTTGAGGATGCAGTTGTTGACGTGCTTCCAGTACTCCGTCTCTGTCCAGGAAGGCGCAACCTATCCTCGTCATCAATAGCATCTGTGACCCCCAGCTGCACTTGGTATAACATATCCTAGAAGAGTGCATTGATGGAATCCTCCACAAGAGGCCCCCATAAACATTCACACATCTCAACCTTCCACCTCAGACCAGCAGAGGGAGCCCGTTAGGGATATAAGTAGGGAAGGTGGAGCTAGGCAGTTCAGTTCCTCTGAAGAGTTCCTGCAGTAGAGAAGCCTAAGAGAGGTCAGCCTGCAGTGGAGCTCAGTCTAGTCTAGAGAACTCAGTTAATAGTTCAGCAGTGGAGCACGAGGCTCCTGTTAGCTAGATTCAGGGAGCCCAGTTAGAGCTTAAGGTGTGCCGGCGCCATAAGATTGGTGAAGTGCGGCAAGCTGCTGTTAGTGTGTATAGCCTAGTAGGCCGAAGGCGAGTGGAGAGTTAGTACACAGGTGGCAGAGGAGCTTAACCAGCTCACCCCGAAGCATTTACCGGACACCGGATCTGAGTTTACCGGGATCTGTATGACCCAGTAAGGCATAACCGGAATCCCTGGAGAACTACAAGTCCCAGAATCGCTAAGGTGCTGATACGTAACAGAGCCAGGAGACGCTTAGGCCCTGCATACTGGGAGCATGAACTCCAAGACAAGGCCCTACCACAAGGTCAGCCAGCGCAGGACAGAGACAAAGTTAGGCCTAGCTCCAGGCAGGTCAGAAACTTACTACGGAGAGGCAAGAAACAGGAGGCCCTACACCCGCTCATTGGGAAGGATCCTGATATGCACCCTTCACCCTACAGTGCTCCGAGATGTGCCTGAATTTCCACCAATAAAAGGTACTGAAGTGACTACCGTGTCCGTTCCCGTTCTTGCTCTGACCTAGCTGGGTCTCACCTGTCCTGCATTCCCCCTGCATACGCTGCCATGAGGCCTAGCTGCACCTGTGGGGAGCTATACCATTGAGCTGCCTTATCACCGGCCTCAGTGGACTGCTGCAGTGCTGGTGCTTCTCACCAGATACCACAGGTGGCTTCACGAACTCTTATAAAATTAACAATTATCCACCCTTTTAAAGAGTGACCCCAGGGTAAGGGCCCGGGAGCAGACCACCGCGACATCCCAAAGGCCTGGCAAAGGCCCGGGTACCGAGTCATCCCCATCCCCTGGGCTACTCACATCCTCCTCCTTCACCTCTGCTGACCTCATCGACTGGCTGACTGTGGGTTGACAGTATGTGGGATCTCCAACCTCGTCATCATCACCCTGTGTGTTCTCACACCCGCCGTCCTCAGAGCCAACCTCTTCCTGCCCTTACCGAAAAGTCAAGTTGTCGCTCTAATCAGGTATTTGAGTCTCATCATCGTCTTCATCATTGTCTCCATTAACAGGAGTTACAGTTTGGGAACGAGGGTCAACATTATGCTCAGAACCTTCTTCATCTGGTCCTGGATCCGACTCATAAAGATTCTGGGCATCAGTGCAGATCATTTCCTCATCTGGATTAACAGAAGCTCTGGAGCAGACCTCCGTTTCCCAGGCTATAGTATGAGTAAACAGCTGTGCAGATTCAACCATCTGTGTTACCCCATACTCAGACGGGCAGCTGGAGACTTGGGAGATGTGAGGAAGCAAGTGCGATTGGGGTGACACCTTTGAGGACTGGAGTATTTGTGATGTTGAAGTTGAGGTGGAGGAGAGCCCACTTGAAGGAGCACTTGATATCCGTTGAAGCACCTGCTGTTTTTGTGCCTCATCTGGAATTTGTAGCGATGGGCGTGTCCATAATAAAGGGATCGTATCACATTGTCCACGAAAAGAAGTAGACATCTTAGTTTGGCTGGAAGATGGTCTTTCTTCTGCAGATGTTACTCCCCCCACAGCGGGGGGGCTCGACACACCAGCGGACAGGCGCCAGTATTGGGAGAGGGGGGCTGGCCGTCAGGGTCCACCGTGGCTCTGGCACAAACCCAGCGACACAGAGGTCGCACGGGCAGGAATGGACTGGCCGTGTCAGCTTCACACTCCAGCGTAGTCCCTCTGCCCTCTCGCGCCCATAACCTCAAAGGGATGCGCAAGTGGCTTTTCTTCCCAGGGCTGTTCCCCGCCCAGCAGGAACGTGGGGGAGCTCAGTTCGGCCTTCCACTGTACTCCCTTACCTCCCTCGCCCTCTTTCCTTCTCCCTCCAGCTCTCTCCTTCTCACAGGTGGACTACCGCGTGTATTCACACTGTGGCGAATCTTTTGGGCCCAGGCATAAGAAGTTGTTGAGGTAATGGATAATATGTGCCCCCTTATAAACGTCCATTACAACCCATTCGAGGAAGAAACTAAATGCCTCAAATAGTGAGCAGGATCTGGAGCACCCCATGGGCAAACAGCGATCTATATAGTATGCTCCTTCCCAGAAGCAGCCCAATAGGTGGACACTACTCGGAGGCACAGGTAGTAAGTAACCAGTACGCCGCATCAATATCTGTTTTGGCCATTAGGGTGACCCTTCCCAACTTCTTGATCCACCTGATTGTCTTGTCAAAGGATGTACAGTATATACTACTGTACTTGGTTCCGCGTCGATGTTGTCGTTTACGGACCTGCCCCTTGGATATGACAAATGGTGGATTAGTCCGAATGTATTGGGTTACGTTTTTGGCACAACTCACAACGGGGATACCACTACGTCTTGTAAGGAAAGTGTTCTGAATGGAACCGCCATTCTACCTAAAGATATTTCTTTTTTTAATTTTCTTGTCACAACGTCTGGGTGTTGGTAGGCTGATGTTAGATTTTTACTCCAGCCTTTCTTGATTTTAGAAGGGAATGACATGCCTATATCTGTGTCTCCCCCTCCTTTTACTCCTCTACCTCTTTTCTTTTTGCATGACTATATGTACTTGTCACTTTTCCATGTGTTAGTTGTGTCTTCTGAGCAGTTTGTCAGCTTTTGGACACCTTTGAAGTGTTTTCTATGTATTTTCTATGTGTTTCTATGTGTTTTTGTTTGCCAGCCATTGGTTTTAACAGTGTTCGAAGGTGTTCGATGAACAGTTCGACAAACAGTTCGGTGAACATACGGGTGTTCGAAGAACCGAACCGAACTCGAACACTACTGGGGTGGCTCAACACTAGAGGTCACGTACTGCACGAGGAGACTAGAAGTGTTGGGTACGGTCAACCCTGTGGTGTTTCTAGTAAACACCTTTCTTAAGGCAAACATCGCCAAGCTCTGGTTAGAGAGGGCTCCTCCGTGGGTATTCTCCTGTAGGGGGTGGTTTCGGCCTTTCTTCCAGGAATGGGAGACAGGAGGGCAGGTGAAGGAACTTCGAACGCCTCATGGGCATCTTCCGGCTTATGCTACCCCGGTTCTGACGATGATCCGCCAGTGGGATCTGGGAGTGTGGGAGATCAGGACCATGTCAAGGAGGTTACTTGACTATAGGGTCCTGTTGACCCACTTTCAGAAGCCCCTGGCGCTCAAGGATTGCCCAAGACTGTATCTAGAGTTGGGGCTTCGGTTATTAAACTCTAAGTGGACCCCCTTGAAGTTTTGGGACTTGGCTTAGCGCTGCTTCCATGGGAGACTGTATGTGAGGGAAAACCTGAAGTACAGGAACTTTGATGACTGGGATTGTCTGCACGAGGAGTGTGGCTACATGATTGAAAGCATGGAGCACTTCCTGCTTCGGTGTCCCTATAATACCGAGGTCTACAGCAGGATGGGTGCTTCCATTGACTGGCCCAGGCTGGCAGGTCTTTCCTATGTGGAGTGGGCCTATGGGGCATTCAGTTCCCTTGGTGGCCGAGATCGGGGCACAGTTTTCTTAGTTAGTTTAGTAACTAGGTTCTACATGAGGAATGCACGGTGTTTAGTGTCCATCCAGCAAAAAGCCCTCCCCCGGGAAGAGGTGATTAGGAACATCCTGGGTGACCTGGCAAAAGTGCGCACGCTGGAGTATGAGAGGCTGGGTGAGGGAGGGCCTCCCTTCTATGGAGGGGGTTCTCATTTAATGTGCCCTAGGGAGAGTTAGGTTCTGTGTGCTTGTGATAAGGGTGAGTTTATATTTATTTGTAGGGTCAGATAGTTGTGTAGGGTTAGGGAGAGACAGATAGGGACAGTCTTTAGGGATAGGTAGTTAGTATTAGCTTGGTAGTGAGGACCAGTGAGAGACAGGAAGGGACAGGTAGGGACAGGTAGGGACAGGTAGGGAAAGATTGGTAGGGCGGTAGGGACAATCTTTATTTTTTTTTATTAGACAGGGAGGGGGTGATGTGTGATAGATTAGGGTGAGAGCCTCTGTAGTCTCCAGTTTCCTGTTGGTGGGCTGTTACCTCCACTTGTAGTTTTTTAATTTGTAGCATTGGAAACCTGAGAATAGGGCTTGCAAGCACCGAACTTGGGTTTGATTTTGGTTTATGGTTAGTTTTATGGAAAGTTGTTATGTTATCAGGATTATATCGTTACTTTCTACATATTCTGATGCGTGTGGGGGGTTAGTTTAAGTGGGGTGGGTTGCTTCAGACGGGAGGGGGGAGGGGGGAGGGGTTTTGGAGGAATGGATGTCCTGTGGGATGGCAAAAGAAGGCAAAAGAGGACCTTTTTGTATGGAGTGACAGGCCACAAACTCTTGTGGGACCTTGGCTTGGTGAGGCCACAACTTTAGTGAGACCTTGGGATTGGGTTGTGGATATAGCTTAGGTATAGTGTTGAGCGAGCATGCTCGACACTGCTCGGTACTCGCCCGAGCATCTTAATACTTGGGATGTTCGGCGAGCACCGAGCATTTCCGGGTTACTTGGGTGGGAGCTCGGGTCTCCGCCCTGCACGTATGGCGCTCTTTACAGAGCAAATGAACATGCAGGGATTGCCAGCCAGTCACTGTAATGCCACAACCATGTTGTTTGTGGGCATTACAGTGATTGGCTGGCCGCACAGCGTCACCTTGAGTATTTAATACCGGGCGCCGCCATCTTGGACACAGTCGCCCGGGATCAGACAGTGTAGGGAGAGTGCTGCTGAGTTAGGGAGAGATATATAGTGTGAAATAGGTAGTGTAGGGTCTCTAAAGCCTGCCAAATCAAACAAACAGTCCTTCTCAGGACTAATATCCATCCCAGATATCAGGCAGGCAGGCTGTATAGGAGACGCAGTGGTTACACCAGCAAACACTGCATTATAGTCCTGTGCGCTACTGTTGGTCAATTTGATAGACTTATGCCCCGCTCTCAGGGGCCAAGAAAAATGCTTTTTTTTATCTAAATACTGTATTTTTTTTTCTCCTCAGTCAGACTGTACAAATACGCGGCTTTTTAACCTTTTGGTCCCCCCCCCAAAAAAAAAATTGAGTGTCTCTGTGACTGTTCGGACACCAATATATCTGTTTAGAAGAGTCTGGTGTAGGCCAGAGAAATAGAACTGTGGTTTTGCAGTTCCATGGGTCAAATATCTGTATTATCCTGCTTTTGGCATTTTTTGCCATAAAAAAAAACTGTAATAGTGTCTCCCTGACTGGTCAGACACCAATATATCTTTTTAAAAGAGTCTGGTGTAGGCCAGAGAAATAGAACTGTGGTTTTGCAGTTCCACGGGTAAAATCTCTGTATTATCCTGCTTTTGGCATTTTTGCCATAAAAAAAAACTGTAATAGTGACTCCTTGACTGGTCAGACACCAATATATCTGTTTAAAAGAGTCTGGTGTAGGCCAGAGAAATAGAAATGTGGTTTTGCAGTTCCACGAGTCAAATCTCTGTATTGTCCTGCTTTTGGCATTTTTTGCCATAAAAAACTGTAATAGTGTCTCCCTGACTGGTCAGACACCAATATATCTGTTTAAAAGAGTCTGGTGTAGGCCAGAGAAATAGAACTGTGGTTTTGCAGTTCTACAGGTCAAATCTCTTTATTATCCTGCTTTTGGCATTTTTTACCATAAAAAAACCTGTAATAGTGTCTCCCTGACTGGTCAGACACCAATTTATCTGTTTAAAAGAGTCTGGTGTAGGCCAGAAAATTAGAACTGTGGTTTTGCAGTTCCACGGGTCAAATCTCTGTATTTTCCTGCTTTTGGCATTTTTTGACGTAAAAAATATCAGTTATAGTGTCTCCCTGACTGGTCAGACACCAATATATCTGTTTAAAAGAGTCTGGTGTAGGCCAGAGAAATAGAACTGTGGTTTTGCAGTTCCATGGGTCAAATCTCTGTATTATCCTGTTTTGGCATTTTTTGTCATAAAAAAAACAGTAATAGTGTCTCCCTGACTGGTCAGACACCAATATATCTGTTTAAAAGAGTCTGGTGTAGGCCAGAGAAACAGAACTGTGGTTTTGCAGTTCCACGGGTCAAATCTCTGTATTATCCTGCTTTTCGCATTTTTTTCCATAAAAAAAAACCTATAATAGCGTCTCCCTGATTGGTCAGACACCAATATATCTGTTTAAAAGAGTCTGGTGTAGGCCAGAGAATTAGAACTGTGGTTTTGCAGTTCCATGGGTCAAATCTCTGTATTATCGTGCTTTTGGCATTTTTTGCCGTAAAAAAAACAGTAATAGCGTCTCCCTGACTACCCAGACACCAATATATCTGTTTAACAGAGTCTGGTGTAGGCCAGAGAAATAGAACTGTGGTTTTTCAGCTCCACTGGTCACATCTCTGTATTATCCTGCTTTTGGCATTTTTTGCCGTAAAAAAAACAGTAATAGTGTCTCCCTGAGTGGTCAGACACCACTATATCTGTTTAAAAGAGTCAGGTGTAAGACAGAGAAATAGAACTGTGGTTTTGCAGTTCCATGGGTAAAATCTCTGTATTATTCTGCTTTTGGCATTTTTTGCAGTAAAATAAAACTGTAATAGTGTCTCCCTGACTGGTCAGACACCAATATATCTTTTTAAAAGAGTCTGGTGGAGGCCAGAGAAATAGAACTGTGGTTTTGCACTTCCGTGGGTAAAATCTCTGTATTATCCTGCTTTTGGCATTTTTTGCAGTAAAAAAAGAGTTCTAGCGTCTCCTTAACTGGCCAGACACCAATATATCTGTTTAACAGAGTCTGGTGTAGGCCAGAGAAATAGAACTGTGGTTTTGTAGCTCCACGGGTCACATTTCTGTATTATCCTGCTTTTGACATTTTTTGCCATATAAAAAAACAGGAATAGTGTCTCCCTGACTGGTCAGACACCAATATATCTTTTTAAAAGAGTTGGGTGTAAGCCAGAGAAATAGAACTGTGGTTTTGCAGTTTCACGGGTAAAATCTCTGTATTATCTTGCTTTTGGCATTTTTTGCCTTAAAAAAAACAGTAATAGTGTCTCCCTGACTGGTCAGACACCAATATATCTTTTTAAAAGAGTCTGGTGGAGGCCAGAGAAATAGAACTGTGGGTTTGCAGTTCCATGAGTAAAATCTCTGTATTATCCTGCTTTTGGCATTTTTTGCCATAAAAAAACAGTTCTAGTGTCTCCCTGACTGGTCAGACACCAATATATCTTTTTAAAAGAGTCTGGTGTAGGCCAGAGAAATAGAACTGTGGTTTTGCAGTTCCATGGGTCAAATCTGTGTATTATCCTGCTTTTGGCATGTGTTGCCAAAAAAAAACCTATAATAGTGTCTCCCTGACAGGTCAGACACCAATATATCTGTTTAAAAGAGTCTGATGTATTCTAGAGAAATAGAACTGTGGTTTTGCAGTTCCACGGGTCAAATCTCTGTATTATCCTGCTTATGGCATTGTTTGCCGTAAAAAAAAAATTAAATAGTGTCTCCCTGACTGGTCAAACCCCAATATATCTGTTTAAAAGAGTCTGGTGGAGGCCAGAGAAATAGAACTGTGGTTTTGCAGTTCCGTGGGTAAAATCTCTGTATTATCCAGCTTTTGGGATTTTCTGCCGTAAAAAAAGAGTTCTAGCGTCTCCCTGACTGGCCAGACACCAATGTATCTGATTAACAGAGTCTGGTGTAGGCCAGAGAAATAGAACTGTGGTTTTGCAGTTCCACGGGTCAAATCTCTTTATTATCCTGCTTATGGCATTGTTTGCCGTAAAAAAAAAAATTAAATAGTGTCTCCCTGACTGGTCAGACACCAATATATCTGTTTAACAGAGTCTGGTGTAGGCCAGAGAAATAGAACTGTGGCTTTGCAGTACCACAGGTGAAATCTCTGTATTTTCCTGCTTTTGGCAATTTTTGCCGTAAAAAAAAACTATACTAGTGTCTCCCTGACTGGTCAGACACCAATATATCTGTTTAAAAGAGTCAGGTGTAGGCCAGAGAAATAGAACTGTGGTTTTGCAGTTCCATGGGTCAAATCTGTGTATTATCCTGCTTTTGGCATTTTTTGGCAGAAAAAAAACAGGAGTAGTGTCTCCCTGAATGGTCAGACGCCAATATATCTGTTTAAAAGAGTCTGATGTAGGCTAGAGAAATAGAACTGTGGTTTTGCAGTTCCACGGGTCAAATCTCTGTATTTTCCTGCTTTTGGCATTTTTTGCCGTAAAAAAAATCAGTTATAGAGTCTCCCTGACTGGTCAGACACCAATATATCTGTTTAAAAGAGTCTGGTGTAGGCCAGAGAAATAGAACTGTGGTTTTGCAGTTCCATGGGTCAAATCTGTGTATTATCCTGCTTTTGGCATTTGTTGCCAAAAAAAAACTATAATAGTGTCTCCCTGACAGGTCAAACACCAATATATCTGTTTAAAAGAGTCTGATGTAGGCTAGAGAAATAGAACTGTGGTTTTGCAGTTCCACGGGTCAAATCTCTGTATTATCCTGCTTATGGCATTGTTTGCCGTAAAAAAAAATTAAATAGTGTCTCCCTGACTGGTCAAACCCCAATATATCTGTTTAAAAGAGTCTGGTGTAGGCCAGAGAAATAGAACTGTGGTTTTGCAGTTCCACGGGTCAAATCTATGTATTTTCCTGCTTTAGGCATTTTTTGCCATACAAAAAAAACAGTAATAGAGTCTCCCCCACTGGTCAGACACCAATATACCTGTTTAGAAGAGTCTGGTGTAGGCCAGAGAAATAGAACTGTGGCTTTGCAGTACCACAGGTCAAATCTCTGTATTATCCTGCTTTTGGCATTTTTTGCCGTAAAAAAAGACTATACTAGTGTCTCTCTGACTGGTCAGACACCAATATATCTGTTTAAAAGAGTCAGGTGTAGGCCAGAGAAATAGAACTGTGGTTTTGCAGTTCCATGTGTCAAATCTCTTTATTTTCCTGCTTTTGGCATTTTTTGGCAGAAAAAAACAGGAATAGTGTCTCCCTGAATGGTGAGACACCAATATATCTGTTTAAAAGAGTCTGGTGTTGGCCAGAGAAATAGAACTGTGGTTTTGCAGCTCCACGGGTCAAATCTCTGTATTATCCTGCTTTTGGCATTTTTTGCCGGAAAAAAAAAGTTATAGTGTCTCCCTGACTGTTCAGACACCAATATATCTGTTTAAAAGAGTCGGGTGTAAGCCAGAGAAATAGAACTGTGGTTTTGCAGTTCGATGAGTCAAATCTCTGTTATATCCTGCTTTTGGCATTTTTTGCAATAAAATAAAACTGTAATAGTGTATCCCTGACTGGTCAGACACCAATATATCTTTTTAAAAGATTCTGGTGGAGGCCAGAGAAATAGAACTGTGGTTTTGCAGTTCCGTGGGTAAAATCTCTGTATTATCCTGCTTTTGGGATTTTTTGCCGCAAAAAAAGAGTACTATTGTCTCCCTGACTGGCCAGACACCAATATATCTGTTTAACAGAGTCTGGTGTAGGCCAGAGAAATAGAACTGTGGTTTTGTAGCTCCACGGGTCACATCTCTGTATTATCCTGCTTTTGACATTTTTTAGACGTATAAAAAAACAGTAATAGTGTCTCCCTGACTGGTCAGAGACCAATATATCAGTTTAAAAGAGTCTGGTGGAGGCCAGAGAAATAGAACTGTGGTTTTGCAGTTCCGTGGGTAAAATCTCTGTATTATCCTGCTTTTGGCATTTTTTGCCATAAAAAAAACAGTAATAGTGTCTCCCTGACTGGTCAGACACCAATATATCTGTTTAAAAGAGTCTGGTGTAGGCCAGAGAAATAGAACTGTGGTTTTGCAATTCCACGGGTCAAATCTCTGTATTATCCTGCTTTTCGCATTTTTTTCCATAAAAAAAAAACTATAATAGCGTCTCCCTGACTGGTCAGACACCAATATATCTGTTTAAAAGAGTCTGGTGTAGGTCAGAGAAATATAACTGTGGTTTTGCAGTTCCATGGGTCAAATCTCTGTATTATCGTGCTTTTGGCATTTTTTGCCGTAAAAAAAACAGTAAGAGCGTCTCCCTGACTGGCCAGACACCAATATATCTGTTTAAAAGAGTCTGGTGTAGGCCAGAGAAATAGAACTGTGGTTTTTCAGTTCCACGGGTCACAGCTCTGTATTATCCTGCTTTTGGCATTCTTTGCCATAAAAAAAACAGTAATAGTGTCTCCCTGAGCGGTCAGACACCAATATATCTGTTTAAAAGAGTCGGGTGTAAGCCAGAGAAATATAACTGTGGTTTTGCAGTTCCATGTGTCAAATCTCTGTATTATCCTGCTTTTGCCATTTTTTGCAGTAAAATAAAACTGTAATAGTGTCTCCCTGACTGGACAGACACCAATATATCTTTTTAAAAGAGTCTGGTGTAGGCCAGAGAAATAGAACTGTGGTTTTGCAGTTCCATGTGTCAAATCTCTTTTTTTTCCTGATTTTGGCATTTTTTGTCAGAAAAAAAACAGGGATAGTGTCTCCCTGAATGGTCAGACACCAATATATCTGTTTAAAGAGTCTGGTGTTGGCCAGAGAAATAGAACTGTGGTTTTGCAGCTCCACGGGTCAAATCTCTGTATTATCCTGCTTTTGGCATTTTTTGCCGGAAAAAAAAAGTTATAGTGTCTCCCTGACTGTTCAGACACCAATATATCTGTTTAAAAGAGTCGGGTGTAAGCCAGAGAAATAGAATTTTGGTTTTGCAGTTCCATGGGTCAAATCTCTGTATTATCCTGCTTATGGCATTGTTTGCCGTAAAAAAAAAATTAAATAGTGTCTCCCTGACTGGTCAAACCCCAATATATCTGTTTAAAAGAGTCTGGTGGAGGCCAGAGAAATAGAACTGTGGTTTTGCAGTTCCGTGGGTAAAATCTCTGTATTATCCAGCTTTTGGGATTTTCTGCCGTAAAAAAAGAGTTCTAGCGTCTCCCTGACTGGCCAGACACCAATATATCTGATTAACAGAGTCTGGTGTAGGCCAGAGAAATAGAACTGTGGTTTTGCAGTTCCACGGGTCAAATCTCTGTATTATCCTGCTTATGGCATTGTTTGCCGTAAAAAAAAAATTAAATAGTGTCTCCCTGACTGGTCAGACACCAATATATCTGTTTAACAGAGTCTGGTGTAGGCCAGAGAAATAGAACTGTGGCTTTGCAGTACCACAGGTCAAATCTCTGTATTTTCCTGCTTTTGGCAATTTTTGCCGTAAAAAAAAACTATACTAGTGTCTCCCTGACTGGTCAGACACCAATATATCTGTTTAAAAGAGTCAGGTGTAGGCCAGAGAAATAGAACTGTGGTTTTGCAGTTCCATGGGTCAAATCTGTGTATTATCCTGCTTTTGGCATTTTTTGGCAGAAAAAAAACAGGAGTAGTGTCTCCCTGACTGGTCAGACACCAATATATCTGTTTAAAAGAGTCTGGTGTAGGCCAGAGAAATAGAACTGTGGTTTTGCAGTTCCATGGGTCAAATCTGTGTATTATCCTGCTTTTGGCATTTGTTGCCAAAAAAAAACTATAATAGTGTCTCCCTGACAGGTCAAACACCAATATATCTGTTTAAAAGAGTCTGATGTAGGCTAGAGAAATAGAACTGTGGTTTTGCAGTTCCACGGGTCAAATCTCTGTATTATCCTGCTTATGGCATTGTTTGCCGTAAAAAAAAATTAAATAGTGTCTCCCTGACTGGTCAAACCCCAATATATCTGTTTAGAAGAGTCTGGTGTAGGCCAGAGAAATAGAACTGTGGCTTTGCAGTACCACAGGTCAAATCTCTGTATTATCCTGCTTTTGGCATTTTTTGCCGTAAAAAAAGACTATACTAGTGTCTCTCTGACTGGTCAGACACCAATATATCTGTTTAAAAGAGTCAGGTGTAGGCCAGAGAAATAGAACTGTGGTTTTGCAGTTCCATGTGTCAAATCTCTTTTTTTTCCTGATTTTGGCATTTTTTGTCAGAAAAAAAACAGGGATAGTGTCTCCCTGAATGGTCAGACACCAATATATCTGTTTAAAGAGTCTGGTGTTGGCCAGAGAAATAGAACTGTGGTTTTGCAGCTCCACGGGTCAAATCTCTGTATTATCCTGCTTTTGGCATTTTTTGCCGGAAAAAAAAAGTTATAGTGTCTCCCTGACTGTTCAGACACCAATATATCTGTTTAAAAGAGTCGGGTGTAAGCCAGAGAAATAGAATTTTGGTTTTGCAGTTCCATGGGTCAAATCTCTGTATTATCCTGCTTTTGGCATTTTTTGCAGTAAAATAAAACTGTAATAGTGTATCCCTGACTGGTCAGACACCAATATATCTTTTTAAAAGAGTCTGGTGGAGGCCAGAGAAATAGAACTGTGGTTTTGCAGTTCCGTGGGTAAAATCTCAGTATTATCCAGCTTTTGGGATTTTTTGCCGTAAAAAAGAGTTCTAGCGTCTCCCTGACTGGCCAGACACCAATATATCTGTTTAACAGAGTCTGGTGTAGGCCAGAGAAATAGAACTGTGGTTTTGTAGCTCCACGGGTCACATCTCTGTATTATCCTGCTTTTGACATTTTTTGCCGTATAAAAAAACAGGAATAGTGTCTCCCTGACTGGTCAGACACCAATATATCTTTTCAAAAGAGTTGGGTGTAAGCCAGAGAAATAGAACTGTGGTTTTGCAGTTTCACAGGTAAAATCTCTGTATTATCCTGCTTTTGGCATTTTTTGCCTTAAAAAAACAGTAATAGTGTCTCTCTTACTGGTCAGAGACCAATATATCTGTTTAAAAGAGTCTGGTGGAGGCCAGAGAAATAGAACTGTGGTTCTGCAGTTCCACGGGTCACAGTTCTGTATTATCCTGCTTTTGGCATTTTTTGCCGTAAAAAAAGCAGGAATGGTGTCTCCCTGACTGGTCAGACACCAATATATCTGTTTAAAAGATTCGGGTTTAAGCCAGAGAAATAGAACTGTGGTTTTGCAGTTCCACGGGTCAAATCTCTGTATTATCCTGCTTTTGGCATTTTTTGCAGTAAAATAAAACTGTAATAGTGTCTCCCTGACTGGTCAGACACCAATATATCTTTTTAAAAGAGTC
Source organism: Phyllobates terribilis (assembly GCF_046119375.1). Classification (NCBI taxonomy): domain Eukaryota; kingdom Metazoa; phylum Chordata; class Amphibia; order Anura; family Dendrobatidae; genus Phyllobates; species Phyllobates terribilis. Next base: position 294,525,474 of record NW_027362769.1, read on the forward strand.
TGGTGGAGGCCAGAGAAATAGAACTGTGGTTTTGCAGTTCCACGAGTAAGATCTCTGTATTATCCTGCTTTTGGCATTTCTTGCCATAAAAAAAACAGTTCTAGTGTCTCCCTGACTGGTCAGACACCAATATATCTGTTTAAAAGAGTCTGGTGTAGGCCAGAGAAATAGAACTGTGGTTTTGCAGTTCCATGGGTCCAATCTGTGTATTATCCTGCTTTTGGCATCTGTTGCCAAAAAAAAAACTATAATAGTGTCTCCCTCACAGGTCAGACACCAATATATCTGTTTAAAAGAGTCTGATGTAGGCAAGAGAAATAGAACTGTGGTTTTGCAGTTCCACGGGTCAAATCTCTGTATTTTCCTGCTTTTGCCATTGTTTGCCGTAAAAAAAAATTAAATAGTGTCTCCCTGACTGGTCAAACCCCAATATATCTGTTTAAAAGAGTCTGGTGTAGGCCATAGAAATAGAACTTTGGTTTTGTAGCTCCACGGGTCACATCTCTGTATTATCCTGCTTTTGACATTTTTTTGACATATAAAAAAACAGTAATTGTGTCTCCCTGACTGGTCAGAGACCAATATATCTGTTTAAAAGAGTCTGGTGGAGGCCAGAGAAATAGAACTTTGGTTTTGCAGATCCACGGGTCACAGTTCTGTATTATCCTGCTTTTGGCATTTTTTGCCGTAAAAAAGCAGGAATGGTGTCTCCCTGACTGGTCAAACACCAATATATCTGTTTAAAAGATTCGGGTTTTTAGCCAGAGAAATAGAACTGTGGTTTTGCAGTTCCACGGGTCAAATCTCTGTATTATCCTGCTATTGGCATTTTTTGCAGTAAAATAAAACTGTAACAGTGTCTCCCTGACTGGTCAGACACCAATATATCTGTTTAAAAGAGTCTGGTGTAGGCCAGTGAAATAGAACTGTGGTTTTGCAGTTCCACGGGTCAAATCTGTGTATTATCCTGCTTTTGGCATTTGTTGCCAAAAAAAAAACTATAATAGTGTTTCACTGACAGGTCAGACACCAATATATCTGTTTAAAAGAGTCTGATGTAGGCTAGAGAAATAGAACTGTGGTTTTGCAGTTCCACGTGTCAAATCTCTGTATTTTCCTGCTTTTGGCATTTTTTGCCGTAAAAAAAATCAGTTATAGTGTCTCCCTGACTGGTCAGACATCAATAAATCAGTTTAAAAGAGTCCGGTGGAGGCCAGAGAAATAGAACTGTGGTTTTGCAGTTCCATGGGTAAAATCTCTGTATTATCCTGCTTTTGGCATTTTTTGACATAAAAAAAAACAGTAATAGTGTCTCCCTGACTGGTCAGACACCAATATATCTGTTTAAAAGAGTCTGGTGTAGGCCAGAGAAATAGAACTGTGGTTTTGCAGTTCCACGCGTCAAATCTCTGTATTATCCTGCTTTTCGCATTTTTTTCCGTAAAAAAAAAACTATAATAGCGTCTGCCTGACTGCTCAGACACCAATATATCTGTTTAAAAGAGTCTGGTGTAGGCTAGAGAAATAGAACTGTGGTTTTTCAGTTCCACAGGTCACATCTCTGTATTATCCTGCTTTTGGCATTTTTTGCCGTAAAAAAAAACAGTAATAGTGTCTCCCTGAGTGGTCAGACACCAATATATCTGTTTAAAAGAGTCGGGTGTAAGCCAGAGAAATATCACTGTGGTTTTGCAGTTCCATGGGTCAAATCTCTGTATTATCCTGCTTTTTGCATTTTTTGCCATAAAAAACAGTTCTAGTGTCTCCCTGACTGGTCAGACACCAATATATCAGTTTAAAAGAGTCTGGTGGAGGCCAGAGAAATAGAACTGTGGTTTTGCAGTTCCGTGGGTAAAATCTCTGTATTATCCTGCTTTTGGCATTTTTTGCCATAAAAAAACAGTAATAGTGTCTCCCTGACTGGTCAGACACCAATATATCTGTTTAAAAGAGTCTGGTGTAGGCCAGAGAAATAGAACTGTGGTTTTGCAGTTCCATGGGTCAAATCTCTGTATTATCCTGCTTTTCGCATTTTTTTCCATAAAAAAAAAACTATAATAGCGTCTCCCTGACTGGTCAGACACCAATATATCTGTTTAAAAGAGTCTGGTGTAGGCCAGAGAAATAGAACTGTGGTTTTGCAGTTCCATGGGTCAAATCTCTGTATTATCGTGCTTTTGGCATTTTTTGACGTAAAAAAACAGTAATAGCGTCTCCCTGACTGGCCAGACACCAATATATCTGTTTAACAGAGTCTGGTGTAGGCCAGAGAAATAGAACTGTGGTTTTTCAGTTCCACGGGTCACATCTCTGTATTATCCTGCTTTTGACATTTTTTGCCGTAAAAAAACAGTAATAGTGTCTCCCTGAGTGGTCAGACACCAATATATCTGTTTAAAAGAGTCGGGTGTAAGCCAGAGAAATATAACTGTGGTTTTGCAGTTCCATGGGTCAAATCTCTGTATTATCCTGCTTTTGCCATTTTTTGCAGTAAAATAAAAGTGTAATAGTGTCTCCCTGACTGGACAGACACCAATATATCTTTTTAAAAGAGTCTGGTGGAGGCCAGAGAAATAGAACTGTGGTTTTGCATTTCCGTGGGTAAAATCTCTGTATTATCCTGCTTTTGGCATTTTTTGCCGTAAAAAAAGAGTTCTAGCGTCTCCCTGACTGGCCAGACACCAATATATCTGTTTAACAGAGTCTGGTGTAGGCCAGAGAAATAGAACTGTGGTTTTGTAGCTCCACGGGTCACATCTCTGTATTATCCTGCTTTTGACATTTTTTGCCGTATAAAAAAACAGGAATAGTGTCTCCCTGACTGGTCAGACACCGATATATCTTTTTTAAAGAGTTGGGTGTAAGCCAGAGAAATAGAACTGTGGTTTTGCAGTTTCAAGGGTCAAATCTCTGTATTATCCTGCTTTTGGCATTTTTTGCTGTAAAAAAACAGTTCTAGTGTCTCACTGACTGGTCAGAGACCAATATATCTGTTTAAAAGAGTCTGGTGGAGGCCAGAGAAATAGAACTGTGGTTTTGCAGTTCCACGGGTCACAGTTCTGTATTATCCTGCTTTTGGGATTTTTTGCCGTAAAAAAAGCAATAATGGTGTCTCCCTGACTGGTCAGACACCAATATATCTGTTTAAAAGATTCGGGTTTAAGCCAGAGAAATAGAACTGTGGTTTTGCAGTTCCACGGGTCAAATCTCTGTATTATCCTGCTTTTGGCATTTTTTGCAATAAAATAAAACTGTAATAGTGTCTCCCTGACTGTTCAGACACCAATAAATCTTTTTAAAAGAGTCTGGTGGAGGCAAGAGAAATAGAACTGTGGTTTTGCAGTTCCACGAGTAAAATCTCTGTATTATCCTGCTTTTGGTATTTTTTGCCATAAGAAAAAACAGTTCTAGTGTCTCCCTGACTGGTCAGACACCAATATATCTGTTTAAAAAAGTCTGATGTAGGCTAGAAAAATAGAACTGTGGTTTTGCAGTTCCACGAGTAAAATCTCTGTATTATCCTGCTTATGGCATTGTTTGCCATAAAAAAAAATTAAATAGTGTCTCCCTGACTGGTCAAACCCCAATATATCTGTTTAAAAGAGTCTGGTGTAGGCCAGAGAAATAGAACTGTGGTTTTGCTGTTCCACGGGTCAAAACTATGTATTATCCTGCTTTGCGCATTTTTTGCCATAAAAAAAACAGTAATAGAGTCTCCCTCACTGGTCAGACACCAATATACCTGTTTAGAAGAGTCTGGTGTAGGCCAGAGAAATAGAACTGTGGCTTTGCAGTACCACAGGTCAAATCTCTGTATTATCCTGCTTTTGGCATTTTTTGCCGTGAAAAATAACTATACTAGTGTCTCCCTGACTAGTCAGACACCAATATATCTGTTTAAAAGAGTCAGGTGTTGGCCAGAGAAATAGAACTGTGGTTTTGCAGCTCCACGGGTCAAATCTCTGTATTATCCTGCTTTTGGCATTTTTTGCCGGAAAAAAAAAGTTATAGTGTCTCCCTGACTGTTCAGACACCTATATATCGTTTTAAAAGAGTCTGGTGGAGGCCAGAGAAATAGAACTGTGGTTTTGCAGTTCCGTGGGTAAAATCTCTGTAATATCCTGCTTTTGGGATTTTTTGCCACAAAAAAAGAGTTCTAGCGTCTCCCTGACTGGCTAGACACCAATATATCTGTTTAACAGAGTCTGGTGTATGCCAGAGAAATAGAACTGTGGTTTTGTAGCTCCACGGGTCACCTCTCTGTATTATCCTGCTTTTAACATTTTTTGCCGTATAAAAAAACAGTCATAGAGTCTCCCTGACTGGTCAGAGACCAATATATCTGTTTAAAAGAGTCTGGTGGAGGCCAGAGAAATAGAACTGTGGTTTTCCAGTTCCACAGGTCACAGTTCTGTATTATCCTGCTTTTGGCATTTTTTGCCGTAAAAAAAACAGGAATGGTGTCTCCCTGACTGGTCAAACACCAATATATCTGTTTAAAAGATTCGAGTTTAAACCAGAGAAATAGAACTGTGGTTTTGCAGTTCCACGGGTCAAATCTCTGTATTATCCTGCTTTTGGCATTTTTTGCAGTAAAACAAAACTGTAACAGTGTCTCCCTGATTGGTCAGACACCAATATATCTTTTTAAAAGAGTCTGGTGGAGGCCAGAGAAATAGAACTGTGGTTTTGCAGTTCCACGAGTAAAATCTCTGTATTATCCTGCTTTTGGCATTTTTTGCCATAAAAAAACAGTTCTAGTGTCTCCCTGACTTGTCAGACACCAATATATCTCTTTAAAAGAGTCTGGTGTAGGCCAGAGAAATAGAACTGTGGTTTTGCAGTTCCATGGGTCAAATCTGTGTATTATCCTGCTTTTGGCATTTGTTGCCAAAAAAAAAACTATAATAGTGTCTCACTGACAGATCAGACACCAATATATCTGTTTAAAAGAGCCTGATGTAGGCTAGAGAAATAGAACTGTGGTTTTGCAGTTCCACGGGTCAAATCTCTGTATTTTCCTGCTTTTGTCATTTTTTGCCGTAAAAAAAATCAGTTATAGTGTCTCCCTGACTGGTCAGACACCAATATATCAGTTTAAAAGAGTCTGGTGGAGGCCAGAGAAATAGAACTGTGGTTTTGCAGTTCCGTGGGTAAAATCTCTGTATTATCCTGCTTTTGGCATTTTTTGCCATAAAAAAAACAGTAATCATGTCTCCCTGACTGGTCAGACACCAATATATCTGTTTAAAAGAGTCTGGTGTAGGCCAGAGAAATAGAACTGTGGTTTTGCAGTTACATGGGTCAAATCTCTGTATTATCGTGCTTTTGGCATTTTTTGCCGTAAAAAAAACAGTAATAGCGTCTCCCTGACTGGCCAGACACCAATATATCTGTTTAACAGAGTCTGGTGTAGGCCAGAGAAATAGAACTGTGGTTTTTCAGTTCGACGGGTCATATCTCTGTATTATCCTGCTTTTGGCATTTTTGGCAGTAAAATAAAACTGTAATAGTGTCTCCTTGACTGGTCAGACACCAATATATCTTTTTAAAAGAGTCTGGTGGAGGCCAGAGAAATATAACTGTGGTTTTGCAGTTCCGTGGGTAAAATCTCTGTATTATCCTGCTTTTGGCATTTTTTGCCGTAAAAAAAGAGTTCTAGCGTCTCCCTGACTGGCCAGACACCAATATATCTGTTTAACAGAGTCTGGTGTAGGCCAGAGAAATAGAACTGTGGTTTTGTAGCTCCACGGGTCACACCTCTGTATTATCCTGCTTTTGACATTTTTTGCCGTATGAAAAAACAGGAATAGTGTCTCCCTGACTGGTCAGACACCAATATATCTTTTTAAAAGAGTTGGGTGTAAGCCAGAGAAATAGAACTGTGGTTTTGCAGTTTCACGGGTAAAATCTCTGTATTATACTGCTTTTGGCATTTTTTGCCTTAAAAAAACAGTTCTAGTGTCTCCCTGACTGGTCAGAGACCAATATATCTGTTTAAAAGAGTCTCGTGGAGGCCAGAGAAATAGAACTGTGGTTTGCAGTTCCACGGCTCAGAGTTCTGTATTATCCTGCTTTTGGCATTTTTTGCCGTAAAAAAAGCAGGAATGGTGTCTCCCTGACTGGTCAGACACCAATATATCTGTTTAAAAGATTCGGGTTTAAGCCAGAGAAATAGAACTGTGGTTTTGCAGTTCCACGGGTCAAATCTCTGTATTATCCTGCTTTTGTCATTTTTTGCAGTGAAATAAAACTGTAATAGTGTCTCCCTGACTGGTCAGACACCAATAAATCTTTTTAAAAGAGTCTGGTGGAGGCCAGAGAAATAGAACTGTGGTTTTTCAGTTCCACGAGTAAAATCTCTGTATTATCCTGCTTTTGGCATTTTTTGCCATAAAAAAACAGTTCTAGTGTCTCCCTGACTGGTCAGACACCAATATATCTGTTTAAAAGAGTCTGATGTAGGCTAGAGAAATAGAACTGTGGTTTTTGCAGTTCCACGAGTAAAATCTTTGTATTATCCTGCTTTTGGCATTTTTTGCCATAAAAAAACAGTTCTAGTGTCTCCCTGACTGGTCAGACACCAATATATCTGTTTAAAAGAGTCTGATGTAGGCTAGAGAAATAGAACTGTGGTTTTTGCAGTTCCACGAGTAAAATCTTTGTATTATCCTGCTTTTGGCATTTTTTGCCATAAAAAAAACAGTTCTAGTGTCTCCCTGACTGGTCAGACACCAATATATCTGTTTAAAAGAGTCTGGTGTAGGCCAGAGAAATAGAACTGTGGTTTTGCAGTTCCCAGGGTCAAATCTGAGTATTATCCTGCTTTTGGCATTTGTTACCAAAAAAAAAATTATAATAGTTTCTCCCTGACAGGTCAGACACCAATATATCTGTTTAAAAGAGTCTGATGTAGGCTAGAGAAATAGAACTGTGGTTTTGCAGCTCCACGGGTTAAATCTCTGTATTATCCTGCTTATGGCATTTTTTGCCGTAAAAAAAACAGGAATAGTGTCTCCCTGACTAGTCAGACAACAATATATCTGTTTAAAAGAGTCTGGTGTAGGCCAGAGAATTAGAACTGTGGTTTTGCAGTTCCACGGGTCACATCTCTGTATTATCCTGCTTTTGGCATTTTTTGCCGGAAAAAAAACAGGAATAGTGTCTCCCTGACTAGTCAGACACCAATATATCTGTTTAAAAGAGACTGGTGTAGGCCAGAGAATTAGACCTTTGGTTTTGCAGTTCCACGGGTCAAATCTCTGTATTATCCTGCTTTAGGCATTTTTTGCCGGAAAAAAAAACAGTTATAGTGTCTCCCTGACTGGTCAGACACAAATATATCTGTTTAAAAGAGTCTGGTGTAGGCCAGAGACATAGAACTGTGATTTTGCAGTTCCACGGGTCAAATCTCTGTATTATCCTGCTTATTGGCATTTTTTGCCGTAAAATAAAACAGTAATAGTATCTTCCTGACTGGTCAGACACCAATATATCTGTTTAAAAGAGTCTGGTGTAGGCCAGAGAAATAGGACTGTGGTTTTGCAGTTCCACGGGTCAAATCTCTGTATTATCCTGCTTTTGTCATTTTTTGCCATAAAAAAACAGTGATAGTATCTCCCTGACTGGTCAGACACCAATATATCTGTTTAACAGAGTCTGGTGTAGGTCAGAGAAATAGAACTGTGGTTTTGCATTTCCACGGGTCAAATCTCTGTATTATCCTGCTTTTGGAATTTTATGCCATAAAGAAAAACAGTAAGAGTGTCTCCCTGACTGGTCAGACACCAATTTATCTGTTTAAAAGAGTCTGGTGTAGGCCAGAGAAATAGAACTGTGGTTTTGCAGTTCCACGGGTCAAATCGCTGTATTATCCTGCTTTTGGATTTTTTTGCCATAAAAAAAACAGTAATAGTGTCTCCCTGACTGGTCAGACACCAATATATCTGTTTAAAAGAGTCTGGTGTAGGCCAGAGAAATAGAACTGTGGTTTTGCAGTTCCATGGGTCAAATCTCTGTAGTATCCTGCTTTAGGCATTTTTTGCCGTAAAAAAAAAGCAATAGTGTCTCCCTAACTGGTCATACACCAATATATCTGTTTAAAAGATTCTGGTGTAGCCCAGAGAAATAGAACTGTGGTTTTGCTGTTCCACTGCTCAAATCTCTGTACTATCCTGCTTTTGGCATTTTTTACTATAAAAAAAAACTGTAATAGTGTCTCCCTGACTGGTCACACACCAATATATCTGTTTAAAAGAGTCTGGTGGAGGCCAGAGAAATAGAACTGTGGATTTGAAGTTCCATGGGTCAAATCTCTTTATTATCCTGCTTTTGGCATTTTTTGCCGTAAAAAAAACTGTAATAGTGTCTCCCTGACTGGTCATACACCAATATATCTGTTTAAAAGAGTCTGGTGTAGGCCAGAGAAATAGAACTGTGGTTTTGCTGTTCCACGGCTCAAATCTCTGCATTATCCTGCTTTTAGCAATTTTTGACGTTAAAAAAAATTCAGTTCTAGTGTCTCCCTAACTGGTCAAACACCAATATATCTGTTTAAAAGAGTCTGATGTAGGCCAGAGAAATAGAACTGTGGTTTTGAAGTTCCATGGATCACATATCTGTATTATCCTGCTTTTGGCATTTTTTGCCGTAAAAAATAAATAGTTCTAGTGTCTCCCTGACTGGTCAAACACCAATATATCTGTTTAAAAGAGTCTGGTGTAGGCCAGAGAAAGAGAACTGTGGTTTTGCAGTTCCATTGGTCAAATCTCTGTATTATCCTGCTTTTGGCATTTTTTGTCGTAAAAAAAAACAGCAATAGTGTCTCCCTAACTGGTCATACACCAATATATCTGTTTAAAAGAGTCTGGTGTAGGCCAGAGAATTAGAACTGTGGTTTTGCAGTTCCATGGGTCAAATCTCTGTATTATCCTGCTTTTGTCATTTTTGTCGTAAAAAAAACTGTAATAGTGTCTCCCTGACTGGTCATACACCAATATATCTGTTTAAAAGAGTCTGGTGTAGGCCAGAGAAATAGAACTGTGGTTTTGCGGTTCTATGGGTCAAATCTCTTTATTATCCTGCTTTTGGCATTTTTTGCCGTAAAAAAACTGTAATAGTCTCCCTGACTGGTCATACACCAATATATCTGTTTAGAAGAGTCTGGTGTAGGCCTGAGAAATAGAACTGTGGCTTTGCTGTTCCACAGCTCAATTTTCTGTATTATCCTGCTTTTGTCCATTTTTGACATAAAAAATACAGTTCTAGTGTCTCCCTAACTGGTCAAACACCAATATATCTGTTTAAAAAAGTCTGGTGTAGGCCAGAGAAATAGAGCTGTGGTTTTGCAGTTCCACTGATCAAATCTCTGTATTATCCTGCTTTTGCCATTTTTTGCCGTAAAAAAAACTGTAATAGTGTCTCCCTGACTGGTCATACACCAATATATCTGTTTAAAAGAGTCTGGTGTGGGCCAGAGAAATAGAACTGTGGTTTTGCAGTTCCACGGGTCAAATCTCTGTATTATCCTGCATTTGGCATTTTTTGCCGTAAAAAAAAAAATATAATAGTGTCTTCCTGACTGGTCAGACACCAATATATCTGTTTAAATGAGCCTGGTGTAGGCCAGAGAAATAGAACTGTGGTTTTGCAGTACCATGGGACAAATCTCTGTATTATCCTGCTTTTGTCAATTTTTGACATAAAAAAATACAGTTCTAGTATTTCCCTAACTGGTCAAACACCAATATATCTGTTTAAAAAAGTCTGGTGTAAGCCAGAGAAATAGAACTGTGGTTTTGCAGTTCCACTGGTCAAATCTCTGTATTATCCTGCTTTTGGCATTTTTTGCAGTAGAAAAACTATAATAGTGTCTCCCTGACTGGTCATACACCAATATATCTGTTTAAAAGAGTCTGGTGTAGGCCAGAGAAATAGAACTGTGGTTTTGCAGTTCAACAGGTCAAATCTCTGTATTATCCTGCTTTTGGTATTTTTTGCCGTAAAAAATAATAGTTCTAGTGTTTCCCTGACTGGTCAGACACCAATATATCTGTTTAAAAGAGTCTGGTGTAGGCCAATGAAATAGATCTGTGGTTTTGCAGTCCCACGGGTCAAATCTCTGTATTATCCTGCTTTTGGCATTTTTTACAATAAAAAAAAACAGTAATAGTATCTCCCTGACTTGTCAGACCCCAATATATCTGTTTAAAAGAGTCTGGTGTAGGCCAGAGAAAGAGAACTGTGGTTTTGCAGTTCCACGGCTCAAATCTCTGTATTATCCTGCCTTTGTCAATTTTTGACATAAAAAATACAGTTCTTGAGTCTCCCTAACTGGTCAAACACCAATATATCTGTTTAAAAAAGTCTAGAGTAGGCCAGAGAAATAGCACTGTGATTTTTCAGTTCCACTGGTCAAATCTCTGTATTATCTTGCTTCTGGCATTTTTTGCCATTAAAAAAACTGTAATAGTGTCTCCCTGACTGGTCATACACCAATATATCTTTTTAAAAGAGTCGGGTGTAAGCCAGAGAAAAAGAACTGTGGTTTTGCAGTTCCACGGGTAAAATCTCTGTATTATCCTGCATTTGGCATTTTTTGCCATAAAAAAAAAAACAGTTCTAGTGTCTCCCTGACTGGTCAGACACCAATATATCTGTTTAAAAGATTCTGGTGTAGGCTAGAGAAATAGAACTGTGGTTTTGCAGTTCCATGGGTCAAATCTCTGTATTATCCTGCTTTTGGCATTTTTTGCTGTAAAAAAAACTGCAATAGTGTCTCCCTAACTGGTCATACACCAATATATCTGTTTAAAAGAGACTGGTGTAGACCAGAGAAATAGAACTGTGGTTTTGCAGTTCCATGGGTCAAATCTCTTTATTATCCTGCTTTTGGCATTTTTTGCCATTAAAAAAACTGTAATAGTGTCTCCCTGACTGGTCATACACCAATATATCTTTTTAAAAGAGTCAGGTGTAAGCCAGAGAAAAAGAACTGTGGTTTTGCAGTTCCACGGGTAAAATCTCTGTATTATCCTGCATTTGGCATTTTTTGCCATAAAAAAAAAACAGTTCTAGTGTCTCCCTGACTGGTCAGACACCAATATATCTGTTTAAAAGAGTCTGGTGTAGTGTTGAGCCACCCCCGTAGTGTTCGAGTATGGTTCGGTTCGTCGAACACCCGTGTGTTCGCCGAACTGTTCGTCGAACTGTTCGTCGAACACCTTCGAACACCGTTAAAACCAATGGCAGGCAAACAAAAACACATAGAAACACATAGAAAACACCTTCAAAGGTGTCCAAAAGCTGACAAACTGCTCAGAAGACATAACTAACACATGGAAAAGTGACAAGTACATATAGTCATGCGAAAATAAAAGAGGTGGAGGAGTAAAAGGAGGGGGAGACACAGATATAGGCATGTCATGCCCTTCTAAAATCCAAAAAGTGAGAAGCCGACACGGCCAGTCCGCTCCTGCTCGTGCCAACTCCGTGTCGCGGGGTTTGTGCCAGAGCCGCGGTGAACCCTGACGGCCAGCCCCCCTCTCCTAATACTGGTGCCTGTCCGCTGGTGGGTCGAGCGAGCCCCCCTGTGGTGGAGGCAGCTCTAAGCTTTTTAATTTAAATTGTCTCTCTAATTTGAATGAATACACTTTAAATCCATTTACAAGGATCTATTGGAGGGCAAGTCTCATGCCAGCAGCCGCGGTAATTCCAGCTCCAGTAGCGTCCACTAAAGCTGCTGCAGTTAAAAAGCTTTTATAAGGATCGAGCTCGGCTGTCCACCGCAAGGCATCCTACTGCCAGTCCCAGCCCCTATGCCTTGGGGTGCCTCCTGATGCTCTTCACTAAGTATCCCATGGTCCCGAAGCATTTCCTTTGAAAAAATTAAGTGTCTAAACTACAGGTGGTGCAGCTTGCTTAACAGCCGGGATAATCCGCTGACTAGCAGACACTGCTACTAGGCACAAAGTACTTCCTGGGCTAGATGCAGTTAAAAATTTGTAATTAGATACTCTCGTTGGATGCTGAGAAAGCATTCCATAGAGTCTCCTGGCACGCCATATATGATTCTCTTAAAAAGCTTGGGGTAGGGGTCTAGGGGACCCTTTTATAGCCAAAATCACGGCCCTGTATCGCAATACGTCACCTAGGCTGAAGATAAATGGAACTGTAGCACCCTGAGGGCTAGGTTGCTACAGACGTATTGCACCTCACCCAGAGGTGTGATATCTCACTCTCAGGTAAGGATGGAGTGTGGATCAGGACCCGACACCTGCATGCATTACACCACATTGCCGTGGGGCAGGGCGACCAATATGCCCCTGAGATGGGCACGACAGTCCCTGTCCCTGGCTGGAGTGGGGGGAGGGAACACTGAGGAAGGGGAACCCTGTAGTGCAGGAGCAGGGAGGAAGCAGTTCCTGGGTGCATTGAGAAGGGAGTATAAAAGGTGGGCACCATCTTAGTTCAGTGCAGAGAAGTCTGAGCAGAAGTGGCAGGGAGCAGGGGCTCTGCATGAGCTCTGCTCCGGAAGCGGGCCTAGTAACAGAGGCCCAGGCCTGGAAGAGGGAGAAGGAAGGAAGAGGAGCGGAGAAGGCTCCAGGAACAAGGAATGAAGGGATCCCAGGGGTGCGGACGGGCGAGTCGCCACCGCACGCCCGAATCCACCTGCGTGGAGGGGTCAGGCCAAAGGGGGAGACCGGTCCCCGAACTAGTGGAGGCAGGAAACGACCCTCAGCTAGAAACCGGAGGCTCTGACATTTTATGTGGCGCAGCCCCTCGCTACACCCGCTAGGAAGGCACCACATAGGGTCAGGGAAACTGGCGCCAAGTTTACCAAGAGGAGGCCCGAGGCAGCCGGACAGAAGTGTTGGTAAGAAAGGCCAGACAAAGGACACACAAAGGGGGTCCTGTGAAGTGCTCCAAAGTTATCTGGGAGTTGTCTGAGCCCCTCACCTGGTGAGCACAGTACGACGTGGGCAGCCGTTACCTGCAGACGTGGTCTGGATAATAAGAACTGTGAGTAAAGGCCCTGGACTGCATCACTGACTCCGTGTCGTTACTGCTGGTGACCTGCACCATCACCCCCATCCTCCGCATACACTGCCCTGAGGCTATACTCCTCCCGTGGGGAGTTATGCTACGCTCTGCTGCACCCACAACACCAGCCTCAGCGGTCTGCCCTGGAGCGGCGGTTCACTCTGACCGCAATCCACGGGTGGCGTAGTCGGACATTTAAACATCAAAACCACATAAATAGTTCCGCCACTGGTTTGACCGCCCTGAGCCACGGAACCGGGTTGCCGCCACGGAGACTACAACCACCAGCATCCACCAAAAAGGGTCCGGCTCTGGGTGTCCCAAGGCCCAGGGGGTGCGTCAGAACATTTTCATCACCTTTCACAATCACCAATGGGACAAGGCAGGGATGTTCTCTGTCCCCTCTCTTATACATCCTAGTGACGGAGCACCTGCTCTCATCAATTTGCCATAACCCCAATATTAGGTGGATTGAGGTGGGAGGCACCGAGGACAAGTGCTCTCTATTTGCTGATGATGTCCTAGTATATATCACTCAATCACATATATCCATCCCTGCTGTTATGGCTGAAATAGATCACTTTGTTACATGGTCAAATTTTAAAATCAATGCAGCGAAGTCTGAGGCCCTCGATGTCTCCCTCCCCAAATCCATATAGGATTCCATCCAGTCCAACTTTCCCTTTGCCTGTCCCTCACAGGGTATCAAATACTTAGGAATTCCTATTCATAGAGACCTCTCCCATCTATGTTATCTTAATTTTGGGCCCTTTATTGAACAACTCCATACAGACCACGGTTGGCAAGTTAGAACTGTAAGATTCACTACGTGAACCGCTGGTGTTTTGTGGAAAAGCACATGTACACTGCGTTCCAAATTATTATGCAAAAAGTGTTTAGGAGTGAAAAGGGAATAATTTGTTTGTTTGTCAGTTAAACTCATTGATGGTGATGTGTGTCAGGGCTCTTTATATCACTGTAAGCAATTGCAGACACCTGTGCTAATTAGTTTGGCAGGTGTGTCCAATGAAAGGCAAGACTACTTAAGAAGGCTCTCTCACATTATTAAGCAGCCTACATTTTCTGCCAAAATGGGAAAGAAAAAGGATGTGTCGGCTGCTGAGAAGCAACAAATTGTGGAGTGTTTAGGTCAAGGCATGACTACAATCAACATTGTGCGATGATCAGGATGAAGTGTCTTGGCAATCAAGAAGTATGTAGCTGATTCACAGTACACACGTGTGCGTGCTGATAAGGGCAAATTGAGGACTCTTTCCTACAGGCAATTACATCAGGTTGAAAGAGCAGCGGCCAAAAAGCCTTGTCATAGCAGCAGACAAGTTTTTGAAGCTGCTTGTGCCTCCAACGTCCCCCGAACAACAAGATGCAGGGTCCTTCAGAGGTTTGCAGCTGTGCATACGCCATCCTGTCGACCTCCTCTATCCACTTCACACAAGCAGAAACGGCTCCAGTGGGCCAAACATTACATGAAGACTGATTTCAAAACAGTTTTGTTCACGGATGAGTGCCGTGCAGCGCTCGATGGTCCAGATGGATGGAGTGGAGGATGGCTGGTTGATGGACACCCCACGCAAACACGGCTACAGCGCCAACAAGGAGGAGGTGGAGTAATGTTTTGGGCTGGAATCATGGGGAGAGAGATTGTCGGCCCCTTTAGGATCCCTGAAGGCGCTAAAGATGAACTCCATAATGTATGTGGATTTTCTCAAACAGCACTTCCTGCCATGGTTCAAGAAGAAGAACCGTGTATTTCACAGCAAGATAATTTTTCTGCATGATAATGCACCATCTCATGCTGCACATAAAACATCTGCATCTCTGGCTGATATGGGCATAAAAGGGGACAAACTTATGGTGTGACCCCCATGCTCCCCTGACCTCTACCCCATTCAGAACCTTTGGAGCATCATTAAAAGGAGTGTCTATGATGGCGGGAGGCAGTTCACATCTAAGCAACAGCTCTGGGAGGGTATTCTGTCCTCATGCAAAACAATTGAAGCAGAAACCATCCAAAACCTGACAAATTCAATGGACGAGTGAGTTCAGAAGCTCCTTTCGAACAAGGGGTCCTATGTGAAAATGTAACATCACCTAGAATAAAGTTTTGAGTTGAAAACTGTTTGATTTCAGTTTCTAACAACCTGCTAATGCTTATAATTTCAAAAATGACCATTTTTTTGGTCTTTATTAAAATGAAAAGGTTGATCGAAAAGTTTGGGGGATCTAAGAGTGTGGCAACCCAGTAGTCATAATTACTTCGAATTCTGACAATATGAGGGTCATGCTGCAGGTAGTGCAGCAAGAAGGCACTTATGTGTCTTGCGCATCTCGGAGCCCCAAAATTATTTTCCGGGCTAGATGCAGCTAAAAATTATTTTAAATTTTAAATCTGGTGAAGCTTTAGTATAGATGGCCTAATAGGATCAGTGCTGCACACTGCTACAAAGCCCAAATTATTTTCCAGCCAAGATACAGATAAACATGATTAGTAATTTGAAAGCTTAAAACGGTTGGTAGGGTGATTTTAACCAATCATCAAGCTTTTACTCTCCCCAGGATGACACAGGGGTAGAAAAGTCGTTTCGGATCCATGATTTGTTCATCTTTATGAACGTGAGTCTGTCTACATTATCAGTGGAGAGCCGCGTGCGCTTATCTGTCAGCACACCACCAGCAGCGCTGAACACACGCTCAGACAGAACGCTGGCTGCGGGGCATGACAAGATCTCCAAGGCGTAAGTGGCTAGCTCCGGCTATTTATCCAGATTGGAAGCCCAAAAAGAGCAAGGGTCCAGTGACACAGTCGTGGCTTCAATGTTTACTTGGAGATACTCCTGTACCATCGTCTCTAGGCGTTGACTATGTGTCAGACTTCTTGTCTCCTGTGGCCTTGCAAAGGATGGGCTAAAAAAGTGGTGAAATGATTCCGCAAAATTAATGTTACCAGCAGATACTGTGGTTCTGTTACGGTTTGAGTGCTGAACACTTGACGGTCCCACGGTTGGCAAGTTGGAACTGTGAGATTCACTACGTGCACCACTGGTATTTTGTGGAAAAGCACATGTAAGATTCTGCAACAGTCTCTGCTGATACTCCTGCATGCGTGCATCCCTTTCTATGGCAGGAATAATTTCTGCAAATTTACTTTTGTACCGGGGATCTAACAGTGTGGCAACCCAGTAGTCAGGATTATTTCTAATTCTCACAATTCGAGGGTCATGTTGCAGGTAGTGCAGCAAGAAGGCACTCATGTGTGTTGCGCATCCAGGAGCACCAAGTCCCTGTTGTGTTGGTGGCGAGGTAACAATCATGCTTCCTTCCTCTGTCCTCTCCCCCCAACCTCGCACAACAGAAATGTGATCAAGGTCTCCCTCATCTGATGAGTCTTCCATCAGTTCGTCCTCCACTTCTTCCTGGGCTCCTGCACCTTCCTCACTAGTTTGGCTGCTACCATGCGCCCTGGTAAAATCATCTCCCCCACCCTCACATGCCTGCCGCCCTGGTGCTGCCGACCGTCTGGACCTTGCAGATGTTAGCCCTTCCGCATACAACTCCTCCTCCTCTACTTCCTCCACCTCCTCTTGTGCCACCACCTGACTCCGAATTCTGTTTAACATGTGCTCCAGCATGTAAATCACCGGAATAGTCATGCTGATAATGGCATCGTCAGCACTAAACATCTTCGTCGCCATTTCAAAACTGTGCAGAAGGGTGCATAGGTCCCTGATCTGAGACCACTCCTCCAGCGTGATTTGCCCCACCTCTGAATCTCGTTGGCCCAGGATATACGTCAGAACGTATTGCACCAGGGCTTGTCGGTGCTGCCACAGTCGCTGCAACATGTGCAGAGTTGAATTCCACCGGGTAGGCACATGGCATTTTAGCCGGTGAAGTGGCAGGCCCAACGACTTCTGTAGAGATGTAAGTCGCTGAGCTGCGGGATGCGAACGGCGGAAGTGAGCACACAGCGACCGTGCCCTCTGCAGAAGGCCATCTAGTCTGGGATAGTGGGCTAAAAATTGCTGGACAACCAGGTTCAACACGTGAGCCATACAAGGCACGTGTGTGACATTGCCCCGGCGAAGGGCCGCACCCAGGTTTGCAGCATTGTCGCACACGGCCTTCCCTGGTTTCAGGTCCAGTGGAGACAACCATTCATGAAATTGGTTCTCCAGAGCTGAACACAACTCCTCAGCTGTGTGACTCACATTTCCCAGACATTTCAATGTAAAAACCGCCTGATGACGTTGAGCCCTACTGCCAGCATAGTAAGGAGGTGTGCAGGATCCCTTCTGCGCAGTTAGAAAGCTTGTGGCATGACCAGACAGGCTTTGGGTGCAGGTGGAAGACCGAGAGGAGGTTGAGGAGGCAGAAGCAGTGGAGGAACTTTGACATAAAGAGGATTGACGCACAACTCGTGGGGACGGCAAGACTTGGACAGCAGCCCCTTGTCCTGCTGTCACCATAGTTACCCAGTGCCCAGTCAGCGACATGTAACGCCCCTGTCCATGCCTACTCATCCAAGTGTCTGTGGTGAAATGCACCCTGTCACACACAGAGTTTCTCAAAGAACCGGTGATGTTGTGTGCGACATGCTGGTGGAGCGCAGGCACACCTTTCTTTGAGAAGTAGTGCCGACTGGGCATCTGGTACTGGGGCACTGCGACGGACATAAGGTCTCGAAAATCCTCTGTGTCCACCAGGCGGAAAGGCAGCATTTCTGTAGCCAAGAGCTTGCAGATGGTGAAATTCAACCTCTTAGCTTTCTCATGGCTAGGAGGAAATGGTCTTTTACTTGTCCACATCTGAGGGACCGAGGGCTGGCTATTGTGCTTAGACGGGGTTGATAAGGGTGTCCCCGGCAAACTGCCGGTCTGTGAGGAAGATGCAGGCGGACATGTTAGGTTGCCTTGATCCAAAGGTGGTGCTATCGATGTCGGACAGCGCTCAACACCAGCCGGTGTTCCCACCTCCAAAGAAAATGATGACCTGCCAATCACGCTGGCTGTTGTGGGTAAAGAGGTGGCAGGTCTGCGCCCCAAAACAGGTGTGACTGCTGTCCCCTCAGTCACAGAGGATGAAGAGGCCGCGGATGCACAAGATATGGCAGACGGTGGTTGGCCCGGCCGGCTAGGCCGCATTGTAGCACACTGAGCTTCCCACTGCAACTTATGCTTCATGTCCATGTGCCGGTTCATGCATGAAGTACTCAAACTATGTATTTTTTGGCCTCTACTTAGCTTTTGCTGACAAATGTTACAGATAACACGAGTTGGGTCATCTTTATCGATCTGAAAAAATGCCCAGGCTATGCAAGGCTTAGCACCCATGCGACCTGAAGAGCCACCACGACTTGTGGTGAGAGGCAGAGTTGTGTTTGAGGATGCAGTTGTTGACGTGCTTCCAGTACTACGTCTCTGCCCAGGAAGGCGCAACCTGACCTCGTCGTCACTAGCATCTTCCTCCACCTCCTCTGCTGACCTCATCTCTTGGCTGACTGTGGGTTGACAGTAAGTGGGATCTCCGACCTCATCATCATCACCCTGTGCGTTATCACACCCGTCGTCCTCAGAGCCAACCTGTTCCTGCCCTGACAAAAAACTAAAGTTGTCGCTCCAATCAGGTATTTGAGTCTTATCATCGTCTTCCTCATTGTCTCCACCAACAGGAGTTACAGTTTGGGAATGAGGGTCTACATTATGGTCAGAACCTTCTGCGTCTGGTCCTGGATCCGACTCATAAAGATTCTGGGCATCAGTGCAGATCATTTCCTCGTCTGGATTCACAGAAGCGCTGGAGTCGACCTCTGATTCCCAGGCTATAGTATAAGTAAACAGCTCTGCAGACGCAACCATCTGTTCTACCTCATACTCAGACGGGCAGCTGGAGATTTGGGAGCTGTGAGGAAGCAAGTGCGATTTGGGTGACACCTTTGAGGACTGGAGTATTTGTGATGTTGAAGTTGATGTGGAGGAGAGCCCACTTAAAGGAGCACTTGATATCCGTTGAAGCACCTGCTGTTTTTGTGCCTCATCTGGAATTTGTAGCGATTGGCATGGCCGTAAGAAAGGGATCTTATCACATTGTCCGCTAAAAGAAGTAGACATTTTAGTTTGGCTGGAAGATGGTCTTTCTTCTGCAGATGTTACTGTTGCTTTAACACCTACCCCACGGACACAATCTTTTTTCCCCTTCCCAACACGCCTATTCCCCTTTCCACCAGCAGCAGGCCTTTTTCCACTCATTTTGGTGGTTAACTAATTCACAACTCTGGAGTTGTTTGCACAAAAAAACAATGGATGGTAACCGAGCAGAGCTGAGTGGCCAAACTGTGGTATTAGGCCAAAACTATTGGCTGGGTTAGATGCAGAAAAAAATTATTTTGAATTTGCAACCTGATGGAGGTCAGTATAGATGGATTAATAGAACAAGACCCACACACAGCTAGAAGCCCAATATTTTTTCAGAGGTAGATGCAGGAAAAAAATATATTCAGTTTGCAACCTGATGGAGGTCAGTATAGATGGACTAATACAACAAGTCCCACACACAGCTAGAAGCCCAATATTTTTTCAGAGGTAGATGCAGAAAAAAATATATTCAGTTTGCAACCTGATGGAGGTCAGTATAGATGGACTAATACAACAAGTCCCACACACAGCTAGAAGTCCAAATATTTTTTCAGAGGTACTGTAGATGCAGATAAAAATTAGTTTTAATTTGCAACCTGATGGAGGTCAGTATAGATGGACTAATAGAGAAAGTCCGACACACTACTAGAAGGTCAAATATTTTTTCAGAGCTAGATGCAGAAAAAAATTATATTCAGTTTGCAACCTGATGGAGGTCAGTATAGATGGATTAATAGAACAAGACCCACACACAGCTAGAAGCCCAATATTTTTTCAGAGGTAGATGCAGGAAAAAAATATATTCAGTTTGCAACCTGATGGAGGTCAGTATAGATGGACTAATACAACAAGTCCCACACACAGCTAGAAGCCCAAATATTTTTTCAGAGGTACTGTAGATGCAGAAAAAAATTATATTCAGTTTGCAACCTGATGGAGGTCAGTATAGATGGACTAATAGAGAAAGTCCGACACACTACTAGAAGGCCAAATATTTTTTCAGAGCTAGATGCAGAAAAAAATTATATTCAGTTTGCAACCTGATGGAGGTCAGTATAGATGGATTAATAGAACAAGACCCACACACAGCTAGAAGCCCAATATTTTTTCAGAGGTAGATGCAGGAAAAAAATATATTCACTTTGCAACCTGATGGAGGTCAGTATAGATGGACTAATACAACAAGTCCCACACACAGGTAGAAGCCCAAATATTTTTTCAGAGGTACTGTAGATGCAGATAAAAATTAGTTTTAATTTGAAACCTGATGGAGGTCAGTATAGATGGACTAATAGAATGATGCTATGCCCAAAAGATTTTACTTCACTAGGTGCAGTAAAAAAATTGGTATTCTATACACAGGTGGTATATCTTGCAACACAGATAGGCTACTCCACTGACTAACACACTCTGCAATAGGCCAAAAAGGATTAGCTTTGCTAGATTCAGCCAAATGCTGTGAAAAAAACTTGCACAGCACTGGCACAGACCTGCCTGGCAAAAACTGATAGGAACTGATGTAACCTAGTCCTGAAAAGGACTCCAATTACAATTAGTCTTTACTCCCACAACCTATCTATTTAAGAGCACAGACCTCCCTGATAAAAGTCATAGGAAATCCTGTAACCTAGTCCTTAAAAGGACTGCAATCACAACTATTCCCTACTCCCAAGCTATCTGTATATTTGTGCGAAAATTGGCTTGAAATTAACAAGGTATAGCGCACACAGCAACAGCGGTGCCGTCTAACACGCAGCTGCAGCAGTGAGAAAATGGTGGCGACGGGGAAAATGGCTTGGTCTTATAGGGCAAGGACATGTGACATACACTGCCAATGACACATGCCCTTGCTTGTGTGAAAAAAAGCACTTCGCTCCGTGTGTGCGCTGCTGATAGGCTGACAGATTGCACCTCCCCACTGCAAATGCGGGAAAGAGAAAAAAAAATGGAGATCTTCATTGTTCCTGCAGAGATCCATCCCCTGCCCCTCCCCCCACCCCGCTGTACACTCAAACTGCGTATTAACATTAATTTTCATCATTACTGAGAAAAAATCCAGTTATGATTTTGGTGCACGAACAGTTATCGAACATAACCTCGAACAGCCGAATTTTTCTCAAATTGTTCGTGTTCGCCGAACGGCTCGAACACCGCCAAAAACAGCTCGAATTTGAGATTGGCGAACAGTTCGAGTAGAACAACGCTCATCTCTATCAGGGAGACACTAGAACTGTTTTTTTTACGGCAAAAAATGCCAAAAGCAGGATAATACAGAGACTTTACCCGTGGAGCTGCAAAACCACAGTTCTTTTTCTCTGGCTTACACCCGACTCTTTTAAAAACATTTATTGGTGTCTGACCAGTCAGGGTGACACTATTGCTGTTTTTTTATTTCAAAAGAATGCCAAAAGCAGGATAATACAGAGATGTGACCCGTGGAACTTCAGAACCACAGTTCTATTTCTCTGGCCTACACCAGACTCTTTTAAACAGATATATCGGTGTCTCACCAGTCAGGGCGACACTATTACTGTTTTTTCTATGGCAAAAAATTACAAAAACAGGATACTACAGAGATTTGACCCATGGAACTGCAAAACCACAGTTCTATTTCTCTGGACTACACCAGACTCTTAAACAGATATATTGCTGTCTGCCAGTCAGGGAGACACTATTATATATTTTTTTTTACGCCAAAAAATGCCAAAAGCAGGATAATACAGAGATTTGACCCGTGGAACTGCAAAACCACAGTTCTATTTCTCTGGCCTACCCCAGACTCTTTTAAACAGATATATTGGTGTTTGACCAGTCAGGGAGACACTATAACTGTTTTTCTTTTATGGCAAAAATTGCCAAAAGCAAGATAATACAGAGATTTGACCCGTTGATCAGCAAAACCACAATTTTATTTCTCTGGCCTACATCAGACTCTTTTATACAGACATATTGGTGTCTGACAAATCAGGGAGACATTATCATAGTTTTTCTCACAGCAAAAAATGCCAAAAGCAGAATAATACAGAGATTTGACCCATGGAACTGCAAAACCACAGTTCTATTTCTCTTGCCTACACCAGACTCTTTTAAACAGATATATTGGTGTCTGACCAGTCAGGGAGATACTATTACTGTTTTTTTTTACGGCAAAAAATGCAAAAAGCAGGATAATCCATAGATTTGACCCGTGGAACTGCGAAACCACAGTTCTATTTCTCTGGCCTACACCAAACTCTTTTAAACAGATATATTGGTGTCTGACCAGTCAGGGAGATACTATTACTGTTTTTTTTTATGGCAAAAAATGCCAAAAGCAGGATAATACAGAGATTTGACCCATGGAACTGCAAAATCACAGTTCTATTTCTCTATAATACACCAAACTCTTTTAAACAGATATATTGGAGTCTGACCACTCGGGGAGACACTATAACTGTTTTTTTTTTCCGGCAAAAAATGCCAAAAGCAGGATAATACAGAGTTGTGACCCTTGGAACTTTAGAACCACAGTTCTATTTCTCTGGCCTACACCAGACTCTTTTAAACAGATATATTGGTGTCTCAGCAGTCAGGGCGACACTATTACTGTTATTTCTATGGCAAAAAATTCCAAAAACAGGATACTACAGAGATTTGACCCATGGAACTGTAAAACCACAGTTCTCTTTCTCTGGACTACACCAGACTCTTAAACAGATATATTGCTGTCTGCCAGTCAGGGAGACACTATTATATTTTTTTTTTATGGCAAAAAATGCCAAAAGCAGGATAATACAGAGATTTGACCCGTGGAACTGCAAAACCACAGATCTATTCCTCTGGCCTACACCAGACTCTTTTAAACAGATATATTGGTGTCTGACCAGTCAGGGAGACACTAGAACTGTTTTTTTTTTACAGCAAAAAATGCCAAAAGCAGGATAATACAGAGATTTGACCCGTGGAACTGCAAAACCACAGTTCTATTTCTCTGGCCTGCACCAGACTCTTTTAAACAGATATATTGGTGTATGACCAGTCAGGGAGACACTATTACAGTTTTTTTACGGCAAAAAATGCCAAAAGCAGGATAATACCGAGATTGGACCCGTGGAACTGCAAAACCACAGTTCTATTTCTCTGGCCTCCACCAGACTCTTTTAAACATATATATTGGTGTTTGACCATTCAGGGAGACACTAGAACTGTTGTTTTTTTTATGGCAAAAATTGCCAAAAGCAGGATAATACAGAGATTTGAGCCGTGGAACTGCTAAACCACAGTACTATTTCTCTGGCCTACACCAGACTCTTTTAAACAGATATACTGGTGTATGACCAGTCAGGGAGACACTAGAACTGTTTTTTTTTATGGCAAAAAATGCCAAAAGCAGGATAATACAGAGATTTGACCCGTGGAACTGCAAAACCACAGTTCTATTTCCCTGGCCTACACCAGACTCTTTTAAACAGATATATTGGTGTATGACCAGTTTGAAAAACATTATTACAGTTTTTTTTATGGCAAAAAATGCCAAAAGCAGGATAATACAGAGATTTGACCCATGGAACTGCAAAACCACAGTTCTATTTCTCTGGCCTACACCAGACTCTTTTAAGCAGATATATTGGTGTCTGACCAGTCAGGGAGACATTATTATATTTTTTTTTTTAAGGCAAAAATTGCCAAAAGCAGGATAATACAGAGATTTGACCCGTGGAACTGCAAAACCACAGCTCTATTTCTCTGGCTTACACCACACTCTGTTAAACAGATATATTGGTGTCTGACCAGTCAGGGAGTTACTATTACTGTTTTTTTTATGGCAAAAAATGCCAAAAGCAGGATAATACAAATATTTGACCCATGGAACTGCAAAACCACAGATCTATTTCTCTGGCCTACACCAGACTCTTTTAAACAGATATATTGGTGTCTGACCAGTCAGGGAGACACTAGAACTGTTTTTTTTTACAGCAAAAAATGCCAAAAGCAGGATAATACAGAGATTTGACCCGTGGAACTGCAAAACCACAGTTCTATTTCTCTGGCCTACACCAGACTCTTTTAAACAGATATACTGGTATATGACCAGTCAGGGAGACACTATTACAGTTTTTTTATTGCAAAAAATGCCAAAAGCAGGATAATACAGAGATTTGACCCGTGGAACTGCAAAACCACAGTTCTATTTCTCTGGCCTACACCAGACTCTTTTAAACATATATATTGGTGTATGACCAGTCAGGGAGACACTAGAACTGTTTTTTTTTTACGGCAAAAATTGCCAAAAGCAGGATAATACAGAGATTTGAGCCGTGGAACTGCAAAACCTCAGTACTATTTCTCTGGCCTACACCAGACTCTTTTATACAGATATATTGGTGTATGACCAGTTTGGGAAACATTATTACAGTTTTTTTTATGGCAAAAAATTCCAAAAGCAGGATAATACAGAGATTTGACCCATGGAACTGCAAAACAACAGTTCTATTTCTCTGGCCTACACCAGACTCCTTTAAACAGATATATTGGTGTCTGACCAGTCAGGGCGACACTATTACTATTTTTTCTATTGCAAAAAAATCCAAAAACAGGATACTACAGAGATTTGACCCATGGTACTGCAAAAAAACAGTTCTATTTCTCTGGCCTACACCAGACTCTTTTAAGCAGATATATTGGTGTCTGACCAGTCAGGGAGACTCTATTATATTTTCTTTTTTAAGGCAAAAATTGCCAAAAGCAGGATAATACAGAGATTTGACCCGTGGAACTGCAAAACCACAGTTCTATTTCTATGGCCTACAATAGACTCTTTTTAAATGATATATTGGTGTCTGACCAGTCAGGGAGACACTATTACAGTTTTTTTTTTTGGCAAAAATTGCCAAAAGCAGGATAATACAGAGATTTGACCCGTGGAACTGCAAAACCACAGCTCTATTTCTCTGGCCTACACCAGACCCTGTTAAACAGATATATTGGTGTCTGACCAGTCAGGGAGATACTATTACTGTTTTTTTTATGGCAAAAAATGCCAAAAGCAGGATAATACAGAGATTTGACCCATGGAACTGCAAAACCACAGATCTATTCCTCTGGCCTACACCAGACTCTTTTAAACAGATATATTGGTGTCTGACCAGTCAGGGAGACACTAGAACTGTTTTTTTTTTACAGCAAAAAATGCCAAAAGCAGGATAATACAGAGATTTGACCCGTGGAACTGCAAAATCACAGTTCTATTTCTCTGGCCTACACCAGACTCTTTTAAACAGATATATTGGTGTATGACCAGTCAGGGAGACACTATTACAGTTTTTTACGGCAAAAAATGCCAAAAGCAGGATAATACAGAGATTGGACCCGTGGAACTGCAAAACCACAGTTTTATTTCTCTGTCCTCCACCAGACTCTTTTAAACATATATATTTGTGTTTGACCAGTCAGGGAGACACTAGAACTGTTTTTTTTTATGGCAAAAATTGCCAAAAGCAGGAAAATACAGAGATTTGAGCCATGGAACTGCAAAGCAACAGTACTATTTCTCTGGCCTACACCAGACTCTTTTAAACAGATATACTGGTGTATGACCAGTCAGGGAGACACTATTACAGTTTTTTTTACGGCAAAAAATGCCAAAAGCAGGATAATACAGAGATTTGACCCGTGGAACTGCAAAACCACAGTTCTATTTCTCTGGCCTACACCAGACTCTTTTAAACAGATATATTGGTGTATGAACAGTTTGGGAAACATTATTACAGTTTTTTTATGGCAAAAAATGCCAAAAGCAGGATAATACAGAGATTTGACCCATGGAACTGCAAAACAACAGTTCTATTTCTCTGGCCTACATCCGACTCTTTTAAACAGATATATTGGTGTCTGACCAGTCAGGGAGACACTAGAACTGTTTTTTTTACGGCAAAAAATGCCAAAAGCAGGATAATACAGAGACTTTACCCGTGGAGCTTCAAAAACACAGTTCTTTTTCTCTGGCTTACACCCGACTCTTTTAAAAACATATATTGGTGTCTGACCAGTCAGGGTGACACTATTACTGTTTTTTTATTTCAAAAGAATGCCAAAAGCAGGATAATACAGAGATGTGACCCGTGGAACTTCAGAACCACAGTTCTATTTCTCTGGCCTACACCAGACTCTTTAAAACAGATATATCGGTGTCTCACCAGTCAGGGCGACACTATTACTGTTTTTTCTATGGCAAAAAATTACAAAAACAGGATACTACAGAGATTTGACCCATGGAACTGCAAAACCACAGTTCTATTTCTCTGGACTACACCAGACACTTAAACAGATATATTGCTGTCTGCCAGTCAGGGAGACACTATTATATTTTTTTTTTGACGCCAAAAAAATGCCAAAAGCAGGATAATACAGAGATTTGACCCTTGGAACTGCAAAACCACAGTTCTATTTCTCTGGCCTACCCCAGACTCTTTTAAATAGATATATTGGTGTTTGACCAGTCAGGGAGACACTATAACTGTTTTTCTTTTATGGCAAAAATTGCCAAAAGCAGGATAATACAGAGATTTGACCCGTTGATCAGCAAAACCACAGTTTTATTTCTCTGGCCTACATCAGAATCTTTTATACAGACATATTGGTGTCTGACAAATCAGGGAGACATTATCATAGTTTTTCTCACAGCAAAAAATGCCAAAAGCAGAATAATACAGAGATTTGACCCGTGGAACTGCAAAACCACAGTTCTATTTCTCTGGCCTACACCAGACTCTTTTAAACAGATATATTGGTGTATGAACTGTTTGGGAAACATTATTACAGTTTTTTTTATGGCAAAAAATGCCAAAAGCAGGATAATACAGAGATTTGACCCATGGAACTGCAAAACAACAGTTCTATTTCTCTGGCCTACATCCGACTCTTTTAAACAGATATATTGGTGTCTGACCAGTCAGGGAGACACTAGAACTGTTTTTTTTACGGCAAAAAATGCCAAAAGCAGGATAATACAGAGACTTTACCCGTGGAGCTGCAAAACCACAGTTCTTTTTCTCTGACTTACACCCGACTCTTTTAAAAACATATATTGGTGTCTGACCAGTCAGGGTGACACTATTCCTGTTCTTTTATTTCAAAAGAATGCCAAAAGCAGGATAATACAGAGATGTGACCCGTGGAACTTCAGAACCACAGTTCTATTTCTCTGGCCTACACCAGACTCTTTTAAACAGATATATCGGTGTCTCACAAGTCAGGGCGACACTATTACTGTTTTTTCTATGGCAAAAAATTACAAAAACAGGATACTACAGAGATTTGACCCATGGATCTGCAAAACCACAGTTCTTTTTCTCTGGACTACACCAGACTCTTAAACAGATATATTGCTGTCTGCCAGTCAGGGAGACACTATTATATTTTTTTTTTACGCCAAAAAATTGCCAAAAGCAGGATAATACAGAGATTTGACCCGTGGAACTGCAAAACCACAGTTCTATTTCTCTGGCCTACCCCATACTCTTTTAAACAGATATATTGGTGTTTGACCAGTCAGGGAGACACTATAACTGTTTTTCTTTTATGGCAAAAATTGCCAAAAGCAGGATAATACAGAGATTTGACCCATTGATCAGCAAAACCACAGTTTTATTTCTCTGGCCTACATCAGACTCTTTTATACAGACATATTGGTGTCTGACAAATCAGGGAGACATTATCATAGTTTTTCTCACAGCAAAAAATGCTAAAAGCAGAATAATACAGAGATTTGACCCGTGGAACTGCAAAATCACAGTTCTATTTCTCTGGAATACACCAGACTCTTTTAAACAGATATATTGGAGTCTGACCACTCGGGGAGACACTATAATTGTTTTTTTTTTCCGGCAAAAAATGCCAAAAGCAGGATAATACAGAGTTGTGACACGTGGAACTTTAGAACCACAGTTCTATTTCTCTGGCCTACACCAGACTCTTTTAAACAGATATATTGGTGTCTCACCAGTCAGGGCGACACTATTACTGTTTTTTCTATGGCAAAAAATTAAAAAAACAGGATACTACAGAGATTTGACCCATGGAACTGTAAAACCACAGTTCTCTTTCTCTGGACTACACCAGACTCTTAAACAGATATATTGCTGTCTGCCAGTCAGGGAGACACTATTATATTTTTTTTTTTACGGCAAAAAAATGCCAAAAGCAGGATAATACAGAGATTTGACCCGTTGATCAGCAAAACCACAGTTTTATTTCTCTGGCCTACACCAGACTCTTTTAAACAAATATATTGGTGTCTGACCAGTCAGGGAGATACTATTACTGTTTTTTTTTACGGCAAAAAATGCAAAAAGTAGGATAATCCATAGATTTCACCTGTGGAACTGCGAAACCACAATTCTATTTCTCTGGCCTACACCAAACTCTTTTAAACAGATATATTGGTGTCTGACCAGTCAGGGAGATACTATTACTGTTTTTTTTTATGGCAAAAAAATACCAAAAGCAGGATAATACAGAGATTTCACCCGTGGAACTGCAAAATCACAGTTCTATTTCTCTGGCCTACACCAGACTCTTTTAAACAGATATATTGGAGTCTGACCACTCGGGGAGACACTATAACTGTTTTTTTTTTCAGCAAAAAATGCCAAAAGCAGGATAATACAGAAATTTGACCTGTGGAACTGCAAAACCACAGTTCTATTTCTCTGGCTTACACCCGACTCTTTTATACAGATATATTGGTGTCTGACCAGTCAGTGTGACACTATTCCAGTTTTTTTATGGCAAAAAATGACAAAAGCAGGATAATATAAAGATGTGACCCATGGAACTGTAAAACCACAGTTCTATTTCTCTGGCCTACACCAGACTCTTTTAAACAGATATATTGGTGTCTGCCAGTCAGGGAGACACTATTATATTTTTTTTTTACGGCAAAAAAATGCCAAAAGCAGGATAATACAGAGATTTGACCCTTGGAACTGCAAAACCACAGTTCTATTTCTCTGGCCTACCCCAAACTCTTTTAAACAGATATATTGGTGTTTGACCAGTCAGGGAGACACTATAACTGTTTTTCTTTTATTGCAAAAATTGCCAAAAGCAGGATAATACAGAGATTTGACCCGTTGATCAGCAAAACCACAGTTTTATTTCTCTGGCCTACATCAGAATCTTTTATACAGACATATTGGTGTCTGACAAATCAGGGAGACATTATCATAGTTTTTCTCACAGCAAAAAATGCCAAAAGCAGAATAATACAGAGATTTGACCCGTGGAACTGCAAAACCACAGTTCTATTTCTCTGGCCTACACCAGACTCTTTTAAACAGATATATTGGTGTATGTACTGTTTGGGAAACATTATTACAGTTTTTTTTTATGGCAAAAAATGCCAAAAGCAGGATAATACAGAGATTTGACCCATGGAACTGCAAAACAACAGTTCTATTTCTCTGGCCTACATCCGACTCTTTTAAACAGATATATTGGTGTCTGACCAGTCAGGGAGACACTAGAACTGTTTTTTTTACGGCAAAAAATGCCAAAAGCAGGATAATACAGAGACTTTACCCATGGAGCTGCAAAACCACAGTTCTTTTTCTCTGGCTTACACCCGACTCTTTTAAAAACATATATTGGTGTCTGACCAGTCAGGGTGACACTATTCCTGTTTTTTTATTTCAAAAGAATGCCAAAAGCAGGATAATACAGAGATGGGACCCGTGGAACTTCAGAACCACAGTTCTATTTCTCTGGCCTACACCAGACTCTTTTAAACAGATATATCGGTGTCTCACAAGTCAGGGCGACACTATTACTGTTTTTTTAAAGGCAAAAATTTACAAAAACAGGATACTACAGAGATTTGACCCATGGAACTGCAAAACCACAGTTCTATTTCTCTGGACTACACCAGACTCTTAAACAGATATATTGCTGTCTGCCAGTCAGGGAGACACTGTTATATTTTTTTTTTACGCCAAAAAAATGCCAAAAGCAGGATAATACAGAGATTTGACCCGTGGAACTGCAAAACCACAGTTCTATTTCTCTGGCCTACCCCAAACTCTTTTAAACAGATATATTGGTGTTTGACCAGTCAGGGAGACACTATAACTGTTTTTCTTTTATGGCAAAAATTGCCAAAAGCAGGATAATACAGAGATTTGACCCATTGATCAGCAAAACCACAGTTTTATTTCTCTGGCCTACATCAGACTCTTTTATATAGACATATTGGTGTCTGACAAATCAGGGAGACATTATCATAGTTTTTCTCACAGCAAAAAATGCCAAAAGCAGAATAATACAGAGATTGAACCCGTGGAACTGCAAAATCACAGTTCTATTTCTCTGGAATACACCAGACTCTTTTAAACAGATATATTGGAGTCTGACCACTCGGGGAGACACTATAACTGTTTTTTTTTTCCGGCAAAAAATGCCAAAAGCAGGATAATACAGAGTTGTGACCCGTGGAGCTCTAGAACCACAGTTCTATTTCTCTGGCCTACACCAGACTCTTTTAAACAGATATATTGGTGTCTCACCAGTCAGGGCGACACTATTACTGTTTTTTCTATGGCAAAAAATTAAAAAAACAGGATACTACAGAGATTTGACCCATGGAACTGTAAAACCACAGTTCTCTTTCTCTGGACTACACCAGACTCTTAAACAGATATATTGCTGTCTGCCAGTCAGGGAGACACTATTATATTTTTTTTTTACGGCAAAAAAATGCCAAAAGCAGGATAATACAGAGATTTGACCCGTTGATCAGCAAAACCACAGTTTTATTTATCTGGCCTACATCAGACTCTTTTATACAGACATATTGGTGTCGGACAAATCAGGGAGACATTATTATAGTTTTTTTCACAGCAGAAAATGCCAAAAGCAGGATAATACAGAGATTTGACCCGTGGAACTGTAAAACCACAGTTCTATTTCTCTGGCCTACACCAGACTCTTTTAAACAGATATATTGGTGTCTGACCAGTCAGGGAGATACTATTACTGTTTTTTTTACGGCAAAAAATGCAAAAAGCAGGTTAATCCATAGATTTGACCTGTGGAACTGCGAAACCACAATTCTATTTCTCTGGCCTACACCAAACTCTTTTAAACAGATATATTGGTGTCTGACCAGTCAGGGAGATACTATTACTGTTTTTTTTATGGCAAAAAATGCCAAAAGCAGGATAATACAGAGGTTTGACCCGTGGAACTGCAAAACCACAGTTCTATTTCTCTGGCTTACACCCGACTCTTTTATACAGATATATTGGTGTCTGACCAGTCAGTGTGACACTATTCCTGTTTTTTTATGGCAAAAAATGACAAAAGCAGGATAATAAAAAGATGTGACCCGTGGAACTTCAGAACCACAGTTCTATTTCTCTGGCCTACACCAGACTCTTTTAAACAGATATATTGGTGTCTGACCAGTCAGGGCGACACTATTCCTGTTTTTTCTATGGCAAAAAATTCCAAAAACAGGATACTAAAGAGATTTGACCCATGGAACTGTAAAACCACAGTTCTATTTCTCTGGCCTACACCAGACTCTTTTAAACAGATATATTGGTGTTTGCCAGTCAGGGAGACACTATTATATTTTTTCTTTACGGCAAAAAAATGCCAAAAGCAGGATAATACAGTGATTTGACCAGTGGAACTGCAAAACCACAGTTCTATTTCTCTGGCCTACCCCAGACTCTTTTTAACAGATATATAGGTGTTTGACCAGTCAGGGAGACACTATAACTGTTTTTCTTTTATGGCAAAAATTGCCAAAAGCAGGATAATACAGAGATTTGACCCGTGGATCTGCAAAACCACAGTTTTATTTCTCTGGCCTACATCAGACTCTTTTATACAGACATATTGGTGTCTGACAAATCAGGGAGACATTATTAGAGTTTTTTTCACAGCAAATAATGCCAAAAGCAGGATAATACAGAGACTTGACCCATGAAACTACAAAACCACAGATCTATTTCTCTGGCCTACACCAGACTCTTTTAAACAGATATACTGGTGTCTGACCAGTCAGGGAGACACTAGAACTGTTTCTTTTTACAGCAAAAAATGCCAAAAGCAGGATAATACAGAGATTTGACCCGTGGAACTGCAAAACCACAATTCTATTTCTCTGGCTTTCACCCGACTCTTTTAAAGGATATATTGGTGTCTGACTAGTCAGGGAGACACTATTCCTGTTTTTTTTATGGCAAAAAATGCCAAAAGCAGGATAATACAGAGATTTGACCCGTGGAACTGCAAAATCACAATTCTATTTCTCTGGCCTACACCAGACTCTTTTAAACAGATATATTGGTGTCTGACCAGTCAGGGAGACACTATAACTGTTTTTTTATTCGGCAAAAAATGCCAAAAGCAGGAAAATACAGAGATTTGACCCGTGGAGCTTCAAAACCACAGTTCTATTTCTCTGGCCTACACCAGACTCTTTTAAACAGATATATTGGGGTCTGACCAGTCAGGAAGATACTATTACTGATTTTTTTTTATGGCAAAAAATGCCAAAAGCAGGATAATACAGAGATTTGACCCGTGGAACTGCAAAACCAGAGATCTATTTCTTTGGCCTACACCAGACTCTTTTAAACAGATATATTGGTGTCTGACCAGTCAGGGAGACACTAGAACTGTTTTTTTTTACGGCAAAAAATGCCAAAAGCAGGATAATACAGAGATTTGACACATGGAACTGCAAACCCACAGTTCTTTTTCTCTGGCTTACACCCGACTCTTTTAAAAACATATATTGGTGTCTGACCAGTCAGTGTGACACTATTCCTGTTTTTTTATGGCAAAA
The DNA here is from genome assembly GCF_046119375.1 of Phyllobates terribilis. Lineage (NCBI taxonomy): Eukaryota > Metazoa > Chordata > Amphibia > Anura > Dendrobatidae > Phyllobates > Phyllobates terribilis. The sequence goes on from NW_027362769.1 coordinate 294,558,501, forward strand.
AATGCCAAAAGCAGGATAATACAGAGATTTTACCTGTGGAACTTCAGAACCACAGTTCTATTTCTCTGGCCTACACCAGACTCTTTTAAACAGATATATTGGTGTCTGACCAGTCAGGGCGACACTATTCCTGTTTTTTCTATGGCAAAAAATTCCAAAAACAGGATACTAAAGAGATTTGACCCATGGAAATGTAAAACCACAGTTCTATTTCTCTGGCCTACACCAGACTCTTTTAAACAGATATATTGGTGTTTGCCAGTCAGGGAGACACTATTATATTTTTTTTTTACGGCAAAAAAATGCCAAAAGCAGGATAATACAGTGATTTGACCAGTGGAACTGCAAAACCACAGTTCTATTTCTCTGGCCTACCCCAGACTCTTTTAAACAGATATATAGGTGTTTGACCAGTCAGGGAGACACTATAACTGTTTTTCTTTTATGGCAAAAATTGCCAAAAGCAGGATAATACAGAGATTTGACCCGTGGATCTGCAAAACCACAGTTTTATTTCTCTGGCCTACATCAGACTCTTTTATACAGACATATTGGTGTCTGACAAATCAGGGAGACATTATTAGAGTTTTTTTCACAGCAAATAATGCCAAAAGCAGGATAATACAGAGACTTGACCCATGAAACTACAAAACCACAGATCTATTTCTCTGGCCTACACCAGACTCTTTTAAACAGATATACTGGTGTCTGACCAGTCAGGGAGACACTAGAACTGTTTCTTTTTACAGCAAAAAATGCCAAAAGCAGGATAATACAGAGATTTGACCCGTGGAACTGCAAAACCACAATTCTATTTCTCTGGCTTTCACCCGACTCTTTTAAAGGATATATTGGTGTCTGACTAGTCAGGGAGACACTATTCCTGTTTTTTTTATGGCAAAAAATGCCAAAAGCAGGATAATACAGAGATTTGACCCGTGGAACTGCAAAATCACAATTCTATTTCTCTGGCCTACACCAGACTCTTTTAAACAGATATATTGGTGTCTGACCAGTCAGGGAGACACTATAACTGTTTTTTTATTCGGCAAAAAATGCCAAAAGCAGGAAAATACAGAGATTTGACCCGTGGAGCTTCAAAACCACAGTTCTATTTCTCTGGCCTACACCAGACTCTTTTAAACAGATATATTGGGGTCTGACCAGTCAGGAAGATACTATTACTGATTTTTTTTTATGGCAAAAAATGCCAAAAGCAGGATAATACAGAGATTTGACCCGTGGAACTGCAAAACCAGAGATCTATTTCTTTGGCCTACACCAGACTCTTTTAAACAGATATATTGGTGTCTGACCAGTCAGGGAGACACTAGAACTGTTTTATTTTACGGCAAAAATTGCCAAAAGCAGGATAATACAGAGATTTGACACATGGAACTGCAAACCCACAGTTCTTTTTCTCTGGCTTACACCCGACTCTTTTAAAAACATATATTGGTGTCTGACCAGTCAGTGTGACACTATTCCTGTTTTTTTATGGCAAAAAATGCCAAAAGCAGGATAATACAGAGATTTTACCTGTGGAACTTCAGAACCACAGTTCTATTTCTCTGGCCTACACCAGACTCTTTTAAACAGATATATTGGTGGCTGACCAGTCAGGTCGACACTATTACTGTTTTTTCTATGGAAAAAAATTCCAAAAACAGGATACTACAGAGATTTGACCCATGGAACTGCAAAACCACAGTTCTATTTCTCTGGCCTACACCAGACTCTTTTAAAAAGATATATTGGTGTCTGACCAGTCAGGGATACACTATTACAGTTTTTTTTAAGGCAAAAATTGCAAAAAGCAGGATAATATAGAGATTTGACCCGTGGAACTGCAAAACCACAGCTCTAATTCTCTGGCCTACACCAGACTCTGTTAATCAGATATATTGGTGTTTGACCAGTTAGGGAAATACTATTACTGTTTTTTTTATGGTAAAAAATGCCAAAAGCAGGATAATACAGAGATTTGACCCATGGAACTGCAAAACCACAGATCTGTTTCTCTGGCCTACACCAGACTCTTTTAAACAGATATATTGGTGTCTGACCAGTCAGGGAGACACTAGAACTGTTTTTTTTTACAGCAAAAAATGCCAAAAGCAGGATAATACAAAGATTTGACCCGTGGAACTGCAAAACCACAGTTCTATTTCTCTGGCCTACACCAGACTCTTTTAAACAGATATATTGATGTATGATCAGTCAGGGAGACACTATTACAGTTTTTTTTACGGCAAAAAATGCCAAAAGCAGGATAATACAGAGATTTGACCCGTGGATCTGCAAAACCACAGTTCTATTTCTCTGGCCTACATCAGACTCTTTTATACAGATATATTAGTGCCTGACCAATCAGGGAGACACTATTATAGTTTTTTTCACGTCAAAAAATGCCAAAAGCAGGATAATACAGAGATTTGATCCATGGAACTGCAAAGCCACAGTTCTATTTCTGTGGCCTATACCAGACTCTTTTAAACAGATTTATTGGTGTCTGACCAGTCAGGGAGCTACTATTACTGTTTTTTTTTACGGCAAAAATTGTTAAAAGCAGGATAATACAGAGATTTGACCCGTGGAAATGCAAAACCACAGTTCTATTTCTCTAGCTTCCACCAGACTCTTTTAAACAGATATATTGGGGTCTGACCAGTCAGGGAGATACTATTACTGTTTTTTTTTTTTGGCACAAATTGCCAAAAGCAGGATAATACAGAGATTTGACCCATGGAACTGGAAAACCACAAATCTATTTCTTTGGCCTACACCAGACTCTTTTAAACAGATATATTGGTGTCTGACCAGTCAGGGAGACACTAGAACTGTTTTTTTTTTAAGGCAAAAATTATTAAAAGCAGGATAATACAGAGACTTGACCCGTGGAACTGCAAAACCACAGTTCTATTTCTCTGGCCTACACCAGACTCTTTTAAACAGATATATTGGTGTATGACCCATCAGGGAGACACTATTATAGTTTTTTTTCCGGCAAAAAATGCCAAAAGCAGGATGATACAGAGATTTGACCAGTGGAACTGCAAAACCACAGTTTTATTTCTCTGGCCTACACCAGACTCTTTTATACAGATATATTGGTGTCTGACCAGTCAGGGAGACACTATTATAGTTTTTTTCACGGCAAAAATTGCCAAAAGCAGGATAATACAGAGATTTGACCCGTGGAGCTGCAAAACCACAGTTCTATTTCGCTGGCCTACACCAGACTCTTTTAAACAGATATATTGGGGTCTGACCAGTCAGGGAGATACTATTACTGTTTTTTTTTATGGCAAAAAATGCCAAAAGCAGGATAATAGAGAGATTTGACCCATGGAACTGCAAAACCACACATCTATTTCTCTGGCCTACATCTGACTCTTTTAAACAGATATATTTGTGTTTGACTAGTCAGGGAGACACTATTACAGTTTTTTTACGGAAAAAAATGCCAAAAGCAGGATAATACAGAGATTTGACCAGTGGAACTGCAAAACCACAGTTCTATTTCTCTGGCCTACACTAGACTTTTTAAACAGATATATTGGTGTTTGACCAGTTAGGGAGACACTAGAACTGTATTTTTTTATGTCAAAAATTGACAAAAGCAGGATAATACAGAGATTTGAGCCGTGGAACAGCAAAACCACAGTTCTCTTTCTCTGGCCTACACTAGACTCTTTTAAACAGATATATTGGTGTATGACCAGTCAGGGAGACACTATTACAGTTTTTTTTACGGCAAAAACTGCCAAAAGCAGGATAATAAAGAGATTTGACCCATGGAACTGCAAAACCACAGTTCTATTTCTCTGCCCTACACCAGACTCTTTTAAACAGATATATTGGTGTATGACCAGTCAGGGAGACACTATTACAGTTTTTTTTACGGCAAAAAATGCCAAAAGCAGGATAATACAGAGATTTGACCCGTGGAACTGCAAAACCACAGTTCTATTTCTCTGGCCTACACCAGACTCTTTTAAACAGATATATTGGTGTAAGACCAGTTAGCGAGACACTACAGCAGTTTTTTTTACGGCAAAAAATGCCAAAAGCAGGATAATACAGAGATTTGACCCATGGAACTGCAAAACCACAGTTCTATTTCTCTGGCCTACACCAGACTCTTTTAAACAGATATATTGGTGTCTGACCAGTCAAGGAGACACTATAACTGTTTTTTTTCCAGAAAAAAATGCCAAAAGCAGGATAATAGAGATTTGACCCGTGGAACTAGAAAACCCCAGTTCTATTTCTCTGGCCTACACCAGACTCTTTGAAACAGATATATTGGGGTCTGACCAGTCAGGGAGATACTATTACTGTTTTTTTTTTGGGCAAAAAATTCCAAAAGCAGGATAATACAGAGATTTGACCCTTGGAACTGCAAAACCACAGATCTATTTCTTTGGCCTACACCAGACTCTTTTAAACAGATATATTGGTGTCTGACCCGTCAGGGAGACACTAGAACTGTTTTTTTTTACGGCAAAAAATGTTAAAAGCAGGATAATACAGAGATTTGACCCGTGGAACTGCAAAACCACAGTTCTATTTCTCTGGCCTACACCAGACTCTTTTAAACAGATATATTGGTGTATGACCCATCAGGGAGACACTATTATAGTTTTTTTTCCGGCAAAAAATGCCAAAAGCAGGATGATACAGAGATTTGACCAGTGGAACTGCAAAACCACAGTTTTATTTCTCTGGCCTACACCAGACTCTTTTATACAGATATATTGGTGTCTGACCAGTCAGGGAGACACTATTATAGTTTTTTTCACGGCAAAAATTGCCAAAAGCAGGATAATACAGAGATTTGACCCGTGGAGCTGCAAAACCACAGTTCTATTTCGCTGGCCTACACCAGACTCTTTTAAACAGATATATTGGGGTCTGACCAGTCAGGGAGATACTATTACTGTTTTTTTTTATGGCAAAAAATGCCAAAAGCAGGATAATAGAGAGATTTGACCCGTGGAACTGCAAAACCACACATCTATTTCTTTGGCCTTCACCAGACTCTTGTAAACAGATATATTGGTGTATGACCAGTCAGGGAGACACTAGAACTGGGTTTTTTTTGGCAAAAAATGCCAAAAGCAGGATAATACAGAGATTTGACCCGTGGAACTGCAAAACCACAGATCTATTTCTCTGGCCTACATCTGACTCTTTTAAACAGATATATTTGTGTTTGACTAGTCAGGGAGACACTATTACAGTTTTTTTACGGAAAAAAATGCCAAAAGCAGGATAATACAGAGATTTGACCAGTGGAACTGCAAAACCACAGTTCTATTTCTCTGTCCTACACTAGACTTTTTAAACAGATATATTGGTGTTTGACCAGTTAGGGAGACACTAGAACTGTATTTTTTTATGTCAAAAATTGACAAAAGCAGGATAATACAGAGATTTGAGCCGTGGAACAGCAAAACCACAGTTCTCTTTCTCTGGCCTACACTAGACTCTTTTAAACAGATATATTGGTGTATGACCAGTCAGGGAGACACTATTACAGTTTTTTTTACGGCAAAAACTGCCAAAAGCAGGATAATAAAGAGATTTGACCCATGGAACTGCAAAACCACAGTTCTATTTCTCTGCCCTACACCAGACTCTTTTAAACAGATATATTGGTGTATGACCAGTCAGGGAGACACTATTACAGTTTTTTTTACGGCAAAAAATGCCAAAAGCAGGATAATACAGAGATTTGACCCGTGGAACTGCAAAACCACAGTTCTATTTCTCTGGCCTACACCAGACTCTTTTAAACAGATATATTGGTGTAAGACCAGTTAGCGAGACACTACAGCAGTTTTTTTTACGGCAAAAAATGCCAAAAGCAGGATAATACAGAGATTTGACCCATGGAACTGCAAAACCACAGTTCTATTTCTCTGGCCTACACCAGACTCTTTTAAACAGATATATTGGTGTCTGACCAGTCAAGGAGACACTATAACTGATTTTTTTCCAGAAAAAAATGCCAAAAGCAGGATAATAGAGATTTGACCCGTGGAACTACAAAACCCCAGTTCTATTTCTCTGGCCTACACCAGACTCTTTGAAACAGATATATTGGGGTCTGACCAGTCAGGGAGATACTATTACTGTTTTTTTTTTGGGCAAAAAATTCCAAAAGCAGGATAATACAGAGATTTGACCCTTGGAACTGCAAAACCACAGATCTATTTCTTTGGCCTACACCAGACTCTTTTAAACAGATATATTGGTGTCTGACCCGTCAGGGAGACACTAGAACTGTTTTTTTTTACGGCAAAAAATGTTAAAAGCAGGATAATACATAGATTTGACCCGTGGAACTGCAAAACCACAGTTCTATTTCTCTGGCCTACACCAGACTCTTTTAAACAGATATATTGTTGTATGACCAGTCAGGGAGACACTATTACAGTTTTTTTACGTCAAAAAATGCCAAAAGCATGATAATACAGAGATTTGACCAGTGGAAGTGCAAAACCACAGTTCTATTTCTCTGGCCTACACCAGACTTTTTTAAACAGATATATTGGTGTCTTACCAGTCAGGGAGACACTAGAACAGTTTTTTTTTACGGCAAAAATTGTTAAAAGCAGGATAATACAGAGATTTGACCAGTGGAACTGCAAAACCACAGTTCTATTTCTCTGGCTTACACCAGACTCTTTTAAACAGATATATAGGTGTATGACCCGTCAGGGAGACACTATTATAGTTTTTTACGGCAAAAAATGCCAAAAGCAGGATAATGCAGAGATTTGACCAGTGGAACTGCAAAACCACAGTTCTATTGCTCTGGCCTACACCAGACTCTTTTATAGAGATGAGCGGTGTTCGACTAGAACTGTTCGCCAATCTCAAATTCGAGCTGTTTTGGGCGGTGTTCGAGTTGTTCGACGAACCCGAACGATTTGCAAAAAATTCGGCTGTTCGAGGTAATGTTCGATAACTGTTCGTGCACCAAAAGCGTGTCCTGCATGTCTGGTGCTATTTAGTGCACCAATCATGCAGGGATTGTCTGCCACTCACTGTAATGCCACAGCCATGGTGGTTGTGGCATTACAGTGATTGCCCAAATCGATGGGAACAGTGCCAACAGTGAAACATGAAAAGCCGGCAATTCAGCAGCGGCATACACCGGTACCCGACAATTTAAAACCGAAAGAATAGAGCTTCACACATAGATTAGATAGATATAAACATGTCAGCCACATATATACGAAGTACAGTGAAAGTGCTGCTTACTGTACTTGTCATTTAGCGTAAAGGATTTATCAAAAAAAATAATAGTGTTTTCATGCACCGTCTCTTTAAAAAAGCCGGCCGGCAATTCAGCAGCGGTACCCGACAATTTAGAATAGAAGGAATAGAGAATCACACATAGATTAGATAGATAGAAACATGTCAGTCACATATATATGAAGTACAGTGACAGTGTTGCTTACTGTACTTGTCATTTAGTGTAAAGGATTTATTAAAAAAAATAATAGTGTTTTCATGCACCGTCTCTTTAAGAAAGCCGGCCGGCAATTCAGCATCTGTACCCGACAATTTAGAATAGAAGGAATAGAGAATCACACATAGATTAGATAGATAGAAACATGTCAGTCACATATATATGAAGTACAGTGATAGTGTTGGTTACTGTACTTGTCATTTAGTATTAAAATAAAGGATTTATTATTAAAAAAATTGGCGTGGGGTTCCCCTTAATTTTAGGCTCTAGCGGAGGTTAAGCAGACAGCTGGGGCAGATGTTTGAAGCCTGGGAAGGGGGTAATATCCACGGAGCTTCCCAGGCTACTAATATCAGCCCCCAGCTGAATACATAGCCTTTACTAGCTATTAAAATGGGGGACCCCCCCAAAAAAATGACGTGGGGTCCCCCCTAATTTAATAGCTAGCAAAGGCTAGGCAGACAGCTGGGGGCTGATATTAATAGCCCAGGATGGGAGCCATGAATATTGGCCCCCTCCCAGGCTAGAAACACCAGCCGTCAGCCGCCCCAGAAATGGCGCATTCAAAGGATGCGCCGATTCTGGCACTTAGCCTAGCTCTTCCACGCTGCCCTGGTGCGGTGGCAGGGGGTAATAGGGCTGGGGTTGATGTCAGCTTATAATGCCAGCTGACATCAAGCCCAGGTTAGTAATGGAGAGGCGTCTATAAGACACCCCCATTACTAACCCCATAGTCAAAGTTAAAAAAAACACAAACACCCAGAATAAAGTCCTTTAATTGAAATAAAGACACAATTCTTTATTGTTCTAAATTAAACCCTACTTACCGTCACGCCCATTCCAGCTGAAGCCAACGATCTCCTGTAATAAAAATAAAATAATAAAGCAACCTCATCCTTACCTTTCCATGGTTCCCACGACAGCTTCAGCTCTGCTACATCGAGATGACAGGCTGGACCGCAGCAGAACGCCGCCATCCAGCCTGTCATCCCGCAGACACTGAGAAGAGCAGGCTTGCTTGCGCTCCACATTGTCTCTCTGTGACGGCATAAAGATGAGCCGAGGTCATGTCCAATGAACTCGGCTCACCTCATGCACGTCACTTACAGCGTGGGAGAATTCTCACGCTGAAGCACTGAGTGCAGGAGAATTTTCCCACGCTGTCAGTGAGGTGCATGAGGTGAGCTGAGTTCATTGGACATGAGCTCACCTCATGCACGTCACTGACAGCGTGGGAGAATTCTCCTGCACTCAGCACTTCAGCGTGAGAATTTTCCCACGCTGTCAGTGACGTGCATGAGGTGAGCCGAGTTCATTGGACATGACCTCGGCTCATCTGGATGCCATCACAGAGAGACAATGTGGAGCGCAAGCATGCCTGCTCTTCTCAGTGTCTGCGGCATGACAGGCTGGATGGCAGCGTTCTGCTGCGGTCCAGCCTGTCATCTCGATGTAGCAGAGCTGAAGCTGTCGTGGGAACCATGGAAAGGTAAGGATGAGGTTGGTTTATTATTTTTCTTTTATTGTAGGAGATCGTTGGCTTCAACTGGAATGGGCGTGACGGTAAGTATGGTTTAATTTAGAACAATAAAGAATTGTGTGTTTATTTCAATTAAAGGACTTTATTCTGGGTGTTGTGTTTTTTTTAAATACTTTACTAGAAATTCATGGCGGTCATGTCTAATACTGGCGTGACCCCATGAATTTTGGGCTTGGGGCCAGCTGATAATACCAAGCTGGCCCTAACCCCTTTATTACCCAGTGAGCCACCGCACCAGGGCCCTGGATGAGTTGGGTACAGCGCCAGAAGATGGCGCTTCTATGAACGCGCCATTTTCCGGGGTGGCTGCGGACTGCAATTTGCAGCGGGGGGGGCCCAGAAAGCTTGGGCCTCCCTGCGCTGCAGATTCCAGCCCCCAGCTGCCTAGTTGTACCTGGCTGGACACAAAAATAGGGCGAAGCCCCACGTATTTTTTTTTTAATTATTTCATGAAATTCATGAAATAATTAAGAAAAAAAGGCCTTCCCTATATTGTTGTGTCCGGCCAGGTACAAATAGTCAGCTGGTGGTTGGGGGCAGTCCATTCCTGCCTGCTGTACCTGGCTGGACACAAATATAGTGCGAAGCCCCACTTCAATTTTTTTTAATTATTTCATGAAATTCATGAAATAATTAAGAAAAAAAGGCCTTCCCTATATTGTTGTGTCCGGCCAGGTACAAATAGGCAGCTGGTGGTTGGGGGCAGCCCATTCCTGCCTGCTGTACCTGGCTGGACACAAATATAGTGCGAAGCCCCACTTCAATTTTTTTAAATTATTTCAGGAAATTCATGAAATAATTAAAAAAAAATTGACGTGGGGCTTCGCACTATATTTGTGTCCAGTCAGGTGCAGCAGGCAGGAACGGGCTGCACCCAACCACCAGCTGCCTATTTGTACCTGGCCGGACACAACAATATAGGGAAGCCCTTTTTTTCTTAATTATTTCATGAAATAATTTAAAGAAAATTGACGTGGGGCTTCGCCCTGGTTTTGTGTCCAGCCAGGTACAACTAGGCAGCTGGGGGCTGGAATCCGCAGCGCAGGGAGGCCCAAGCTTTCTGGGCCACCCCCGCTGCAAATTGCAGTCCGCAGCCACCCCGGAAAATGGCGCATTCATAGAAGCGCCATCTTCTGGCGCTGTACCCAACTCATCCAGGGCCCTGATGCGGTGGCTCACTGGGTAATAAAGGGGTTAGGGCCAGCTTGGCATTATCAGCTGGCCCTAAGCCCAAAATTCATGGGGTCACGCCAATATTAGACATGACCACCATGAATTTCTAGTAAAGTATTTAAAAAAAACACAACACCCAGAAAAAAGTCCTTTAATTGAAATAAACACACAATTCTTTATTGTTCTAAATTAAACCATACTTACCGTCACGCCCATTCCAGCTGCAGCCAACGATCTCCTGAAATAAAAGAAAAATAATAAAGCAACATCATCCTTACCTTTCCATGGTTCCCATGACAGCTTCAGCTCTGCTACATCGAGATGACAGGCTGGACCGCAGCAGAACGCTGCCATCCAGCCTGTCATCCCGCAGACACTGAGAAGCGCAGGCTTGCTTGCGCTCCACAGTGTCTCTCTGTGAGGGCATCCAGATGAGCCGATTTAATGTCCAATGAACTTGGCTCACCTCATGCACGTCACTGACAGCGTGGGAAAATTCTCCTGCACTCAGCGCTTCAGCGTGGGAGAATTCTTACACTGAAGCGCTGAGTGCAGGAGAATTCTCCCACGCTGTCAGTGACGTGCAGGAGGTGAGCTGAGTTCATTGAACATGAGCTCACCTTATGCACGTCACTGACAGCGTGGGAAAATTCTCCTGCACTCAGCGCTTCAGCGTGGGAGAATTCTCACGCTGAAGCGCTGAGTGCAGGAGAATTCTCCCACGCTGTCAGTGACGTGCAGGAGGTGAGCTGAGTTCACTGGACATGAGCTCACCTTATGCATGTCACTGACAGCGTGGGAGAATTCTCCTGCACTCAGCGCTTCAGCGTGAGAATTTTCCCACGCTGTCAGTGACGTGCATGAGGTGCGCCGAGTTCATTGGACATGAACTCGGCTCATCTTTATGCCGTCACAGCCAGACACTGCAGAGTGCAAGCATGCCTGCGCTTCTCAGTGTCTGCGGGATGACAGGCTGGATGGCAGAGTTCTGCTGCGGTCCAGCCTGTCATCTCGATGTAGCAGAGCTGAAGCTGTCGTGGGAACCATGGAAAGGTAAGGATGAGGTTGCTTTATTATTTTATTTTTATTACAGGAGATCGTTGGCTTCAGCTGGAATGGGCGTGACGGTAAGTAGGGTTTAATTTAGAACAATAAAGAATTGTGTCTTTATTTCAATTAAAGGACTTTATTCTGGGTGTTTGTGTTTTCTTTTAACTTTGACTATGGGGTTAGTAATGGGGGTGTCTTATAGACGCCTCTCCATTACTAACCTGGGCTTGATGTCAGCTGGCATTATAAGCTGACATCAACCCCAGCCCTATTACCCCCTGCCACCGCTACAGGGCAGCGTGGAAGAGCGAGGCTAAGTGCCAGAATTGGCGCATCCTATGAATGCGCCATTTCTGGGGCGGCTGACGGCTGGTGTTTCTAGCCTGGGAGGGGGCCAATATTCATGGCTCCCTTCCTGGGCTATTAATATCAGCCCCCAGCTGTCTGCCTAGCCTTTGCTAGCTATTAAATTAGGGGGGACCCCACGTCATTTTTTTTGGGGGGTCCCCCATTTTAATAGCTAGTAAAGGCTATGTATTCAGCTGGGGGCTCATATTAGTAGCCTGGGAAGCTCCGTGGGTATTACCCCCTTCCCAGGCTTCAAACATCTGCCCCAGCTGTCTGCTTAACCTCCGCTAGAGACTAAAATTAAGGGGAACCCCACGCCAATTTTTTTTAATAATAAATCCTTTATTTTAATACTAAATGACAAGTACAGTAACCAACACTATCACTGTACTTCATATATATGTGACTGACATGTTTCTATCTATCTAATCTATGTGTGAAGCTCTATTCTGTCTGTTATAAATTGTCGGGTACAGATGCTGAATTGGCGGCCGGCTTTTTTAAAGAGACGGTGCATGAAAACACTATTATTTTTTTTAATAAATCCTTTACACTAAATGACAAGTACAGTAAGCAACATTGTCACTGTACTTCATATATATGTGACTGACATGTTTCTATCTATCTAATCTATGTGTGAAGCTCTATTCTGTCTGTTATAAATTGTCGGGTACAGATGCTGAATTGCCGGCCGGCTTTTTTAAAGAGACAGTGCATGAAAACACTATTATATTTTTTAATAAATCCTTTACACTAAATGACAAGTACAGTAAGCAACACTGTCACTGTACTTCATATATATGTGACTGACATGTTTCTATCTATCTAATCTATGTGTGAGGCTCTATTCCTTCTTGTCTAAATTGTCGGGTACCGGTGTATGCCGCTGCTGAATTGCCGGCCGGCTTTTTTAAAGAAAGCGTCTTCTGAGCAGTTTGTCAGCTTTTGGACACCTTTGAATGTGTTTTCTATGTGTTTCTATGTGTTTTTGTTTGCCTGCCATTGGTTTTAACGGTGTTCGACGGTGTTCTAAGGTGTTCGACGAACAGTTCGACGAACAGTTCCTCGAACATCCCGGTGTTCGACGAACCGAACCGAACCCGAACACTACGGGGGTGGCTCAACACTACTCTTTTATACAGATATATTGGTGTCTGACCAGTCAGGCAGACACTATTATAGTTTTTTTCACGGGAAAAAAATCCAAAAGCAGGATAATACAGAGATTTTACCCGTCGAACTGCAAAACCACAATTCTATTTCTCTGGCTTTCACCCGACTCTTTTAAAGGATATATTGGTGTCTGACTAGTCAGGGAGTCAGGGAGTCACTATTCCTGTTTTATTTACGGCAAAAAATGCCAAAAGCAGGATAATACAGAGATTTGACCCGTGGAACTGCAAAATCAAAGTTCTATTTCTCTGGCCTTCACCAGACTCTTTTAAACAGATATATTGGTGTCTGACCAGTCAGGGAGACACTATAACTGTTTTTTATTCCGGCAAAAAATGGCAAAAGCAGGATAATACAGAAATTTGACCCGTGGAGCTGCAAAACCACAGTTCTATTTCTCTGGCCTACACCAGACTCTTTTAAACAGATATATTGGGGTCTGACCAGTCAGGGAGAAACTATTACTGTTTTTTTTATGGCAAAAAATGCCAAAAGCAGGATAATAGAGAGATTTGACTCGTGGAACTGCAAAACCACAGATCTATTTCTTTGGCCTACACCAGACTCTTTTGAACAGATATATTGCTGTCTGACCAGTCAGGGAGACACTAGAACTGTTTCTTTTACGGCAAAAATTGTTAAAAGCAGGATAATACAGAGATTTGACCCGTGGAACTGCAAAACCACAGTTCTATTTCTCTGGCTTACACCAGACTCTTTTAAACAGATATATTGGTGTATCACCCATCAGGGAGACACTATTATAGTTTTTTTTACGGAAAAAAATGCCAAAAGCAGGATAATACCGAGATTTGACCAGTGGAACTGCAAAACCACAGTTCTATTTCTCTGGCCTACACCAGACTCTTTTATACAGATATATTGGTGTCTGACCAGTCAGGGAGACACTATTATAGTTTTTTTTACGGCAAAAAATGCCAAAAGCAGGATAATACAGAGATTTTACCCATGGAACTGCAAAACCACAATTCTATTTCTCTGGCTTTCACCCGACTCTTTTAAAGGATATATTGGTGTCTGACTAGTCAGGGAGACACTATTCCTGTTTTATTTACGGCAAAAACTGCCAAAAGCAAGATAATACAGAACGTTGACCCGTGGAGCTGCAAAACCACAGTTCTATTAATCTGGCCTACACCAGACTCTTTTAAACAGATATATTGGAGTCTGACCAGTCAGGGAAATACTATTACTGTTTTTTTTTATGGCAAAAAATGCCAAAAGCAGGATAATACAGAGATTTGACCCGTGGAACTGCAAAACCACAGATCTCTTTCTTTGGCCTACACCAGACTCTTTTAAACAGATATATTGGTGTTTGACCAGTCAGGGAGACACTAAAACTGTTTTTTTTACTGCAAAAATTGCCAAAAGCAGGATAATACAGAGATTTGACCAGTGGAACTGCAAAACCACAGTTCTATTTCTCTGGCCTACACCAGACTTTTTTAAACAGATATATTGGTGTTTGACCAGTTAGGGAGACACTAGAACTGTATTTTTTTATGTCAAAAATTTACAAAAGCAGGATAATACAGAGATTTGAGCCGTGGAACAGCAAAACCACAGTTCTATTTCTCTGGCCTACACCAGACTCTTTTAAACAGATATATTGGTGTATGACCAGTCAGGGAGACACTATTACAGATTTTTTTACGGCAAAAAATGCCAAAAGCAGGATAATACAGAGATTTGACCCGTGGAACTGCAAAACCACAGTTCTATTTCTCTGGCTTACACCAGACTCTTTTAAACAGATATATTGGTGTATGACCCGTCAGGGAGACACCATTATAGTTTTTTTTACGGAAAAAAATGCCAAAAGCAGGATAATACAGAGATTTTACCCGTGGAACTGCAAAACCACAATTCTATTTCTCTGGCTTTCACTCGACTCTTTTAAGGGATATATTGGTGTCTGACTAGTCAGGGAGACACTATTCCTGTTTTATTTACGGCAAAAACTGCCAAAAGCAGGATAATACAGAAAGTTGACCCGTGGAGCTGCAAAACCACAGTTCTATTAATCTGGCCTACACCAGACTCTTTTAAACAGATATATTGGGGTCTGACCAGTCAGGGAAATACTATTACTGTTTTTTTTTACGGCAAAAAATGCCAAAAGCAGGATAATACAGAGATTTGACCCATGGAACTGCAAAACCACAGATCTATTTCTTTGGCCTACACCAGACTCTTTTAAACAGATATATTGGTGTTTGACCAGTCAGGGAGACACTAGAACTGTTTTTTTTTACGCAAAAATTGCCAAAAGCAGGATAATACAGAGATTTGACCAGTGGAACTGCAAAACCACAGTTCTATTTCTCTGGCCTACACCAGACTTTTTTAAACAGATATATTGGTGTTTGACTAGTTAGGGAGACACTAGAACTGTATTTTTTTATGTCAAAAATTTACAAAAGCAGGATAATACAGAGATTTGAGCCGTGGAACAGCAAAACCACAGTTCTATTTCTCTGGCCTACACCAGACTCTTTTAAACAGATATATTGGTGTATGACCAGTCAGGGAGACACTATAACTGTTTTTTATTCCGGCAAAAAATGGCAAAAGCAGGATAATAGAGAGATTTGACCCGTGGAACTGAAAAACAACAGATCTATTTCTTTGGCCTACACCAGACTCTTTTAAACAGATATATTGGTTTCTGACCAGTCAGGGAGACACTAGAACTGTTTTTTTACGGCAAAAAATGCCAATAGCAGGATAATACCGAGATTGGACCCGTGGAACTGCAAAACCAAAGTTCTATTTCTCTGGCCTTCACCAGACTCTTTTAAACAGATATATTGGTGTATGACCCGTCAGGGAGACACTATTATAGTTTTTTTTACGGAAAAAAATGCCAAAAGCAGGATAATACAGAGATTTGACCAGTGGAACTTCAAAACCACAGTTCTATTTCTCTGGCCTACACCAGACTCTTTTAGACAGATATATTGGGGTCTGACCAGACAGGGAGATACTATTACTGTTTTTTTTGGGCAAAAAATGCCAAAAGCAGGATAATACAGAGATTTGACCCTTGGAACTGCAAAACCATAGATCTATTTCTTTGGCCTACACCAGACTCTTTTGAACAGATATATTGGTGTCTGACCAGTCAGGGAGACACTAGAACTGTTTTTTTTACGGCAAAAATTGTTAAAAGCAGGATAATACAGAGATTTGACCCGTGGAACTGCAAAACCACAGTTCTATTTCTCTGGCTTACACCAGACTCTTTTAAACAGATATATGGGTGTATGACCCGTCAGGGAGACACTATTATAGTTTTTTTTACGGAAAAAAATGCCAAAAGCAGGATAATACCGAGATTTGACCAGTGGAACTGCAAAACCACAGTTCTATTTCTCTGGCCTACACCAGACTCTTTTATACAGATATATTGGTGTCTGACCAGTCAGGGAGACACTATTATAGTTTTTTTTACGGCAAAAAATGCCAAAAGCAGGATAATACAGAGATTTTACCCGTGGAACTGCAAAACCACAATTCTATTTCTCTGGCTTTCACCCGACTTTTAAGGGATATATTGGTGTCTGACTAGTAAGGGAGACACTATTCCTGTTTTATTTACGGCAAAAACTGCCAAAAGCAGGATAATACAGAAAGTTGACCCGTGGAGCTGCAAAACCACAGTTCTATTAATCTGGCCTACACCAGACTCTTTAAACAGATATATTGGGGTCTGACCAGTCAGGGAAATACTATTACTGTTTTTTTTTATGGCAAAAAATGCCAAAAGCAGGATAATACAGAGATTTGACCAGTGGAACTGCAAAACCACAGTTCTATTTCTCTGGCCTACACCAGACTTTTCTAAACAGATATATTGGTGTTTGACTAGTTAGGGAGACACTAGAACTGTATTTTTTTATGTCAAAAATTTACAAAAGCAGGATAATACAGAGATTTGAGCCGTGGAACAGCAAAACCACAGTTCTATTTCTCTGGCCTACACCAGGCTCTTTTAAACAGATATATTGGTGTATGACCAGTCAGGGAGACACTATTACAGATTTTTTTACGGCAAAAAATGCCAAAAGCAGGATAATACAGAGATTTGACCCGTGGAACTGCAAAACCACAGTTCTATTTCTCTGGCGTACACCAGACTCTTTTAAACAGATATATTGGTGTAAGACCAGTTAGCGAGACACTACAGCAGTTTTTTTTACGGCAAAAAATGCCAAAAGCAGGATAATACAGAGATTTGACCCGTGGAACTACAAAACAACAGTTCTATTTCTCTGGCCTACACCAGACTCTTTTAAACAGATATGTTGGTGTCTGACCAGTCAGGGAGACACTAATATAGTTTTTTTTTTCCAAAAGTGCCAAAAGCAGGATAATACAGAGATTTTATCCATGGAACTGCAAAACCACAGTTCTATTTCTCTGGCCTCCACCAGACACTTTGAAAAAGATATATTGGTATCTGACAAGTCAAAGAGACACTATTACAGTTTTTTTTACGGCAAAAAATGCCAAAAGCAGGATAATACATTGATTTGACCAGTGGAACTGCAAAACCACAGTTCTATTTCTCTGGCCTCCACCAGACACTTTTAAAAAGATATATTGGTATCTGACAAGTCAAAGAGCCACTATTACAGTTTTTTTTACGGCAAAAAATGCCAAAAGCAGGATAATACAGAGATTTGACCGGTGGAACTGCAAAATCAAAGTTCTATTTCTTTGGCCTACACCAGACTCTTTTAAACAGATATATTGGTGTCTGACCAGTCAGGGAGACACTAGAACTTTTTTTTACGGCAAAAAATGCCAATAGCAGGATAATACCGAGATTGGACCCGTGGAACTGCAAAACCAAAGTTCTATTTCTCTGGCCTTCACCAGACTCTTTTAAACAGATATATTGGTGTCTGACCCATCAGGGTGACACTATTATAGTTTTTTTTACGGAAAAAAATGCCAAAAGCAGGATAATACAGAGATTTGACCAGTGGAACTTCAAAACCACAGTTCTATTTCTCTGGCCTACACCAGACTCTTTTAGACAGATATATTGGGGTCTGACCAGACAGGGAGATACTATTACTGTTTTTTTTGGGCAAAAAATGCCAAAAGCAGGATAATACAGAGATTTGACCCTTGGAACTGCAAAACCACAGATCTATTTCTTTGGCCTACACCCGACTCTTTTGAACAGATATATTGCTGTCTGACCAGTCAGGGAGACACTAGAACTGTTTCTTTTACGGCAAAAATTATTAAAAGCAGGATAATACAGAGATTTGACCCGTGGAACTGCAAAACAACAGTTCTATTTCTCTGGCTTACACCAGACTCTTTTAAACAGATATATTGGTGTATGACCCATCAGGGAGACACTATTATAGTTTTTTTTACGGAAAAAAATGCCAAAAGCAGGATAATACCGAGATTTGACCAGTGGAACTGCAAAACCACAGTTCTATTTCTCTGGCCTACACCAGACTCTTTTATACAGATATATTGGTGTCTGACCAGTCAGGGAGACACTATTATAGTTTTTTTTACGGCAAAAAATGCCAAAAGCAGGATAATACAGAGATTTTACCTGTGGAACTGCAAAACCACAATTCTATTTCTCTGGCTTTCACCCGACTCTTTTAAAGGATATATTGGTGTCTGACTAGTCAGGGAGACACTATTCCTGTTTTATTTACGGCAAAAACTGCCAAAAGCAGGATAATACAGAACGTTGACCCGTGGAGCTGCAAAACCACAGTTCTATTAATCTGGCCTACACCAGACTCTTTTAAACAGATATATTGGGGTCTGACCAGTCAGGGAAATACTATTACTGTTTTTTTTTATGGCAAAAAATGCCAAAAGCAGGATAATACAGAGATTTGACCCGTGGAACTGCAAAACCACAGATCTATTTCTTTGGCCTACACCAGACTCTTTTAAACAGATATATTGGTGTTTGACCAGTCAGGGAGACACTAGAACTGTTTTTTTTTACGGCAAAAATTGCCAAAAGCAGGATAATACAGAGATTTGACCAGTGGAACTGCAAAACCACAGTTCTATTTCTCTGGCCTACACCAGACTTTTTTAAACAGATATATTGGTGTTTGACCAGTTAGGGAGCCACTAGAACTGTATTTTTTTATGTCAAAAATTTACAAAAGCAGGATAATACAGAGATTTGAGCCGTGGAACAGCAAAACCACAGTTCTATTTCTCTGGCCTACACCAGACTCTTTTAAACAGATATATTGGTGTATGACCAGTCAGGGAGACACTATTACAGATTTTTTTACGGCAAAAAATGCCAAAAGCAGGATAATACAGAGATTTGACCCGTGGAACTGCAAAACCACAGTTCTATTTCTCTGGCATACACCAGACTCTTTTAAACAGATATATTGGTGTAAGACCAGTTAGCGAGACACTACAGCAGTTTTTTTTACGGCAAAAAATGCCAAAAGCAGGATAATATAGAGATTTGACCCGTGGAACTACAAAACAACAGTTCTATTTCTCTGGCCTACACCAGACTCTTTTAAACAGATATGTTGGTGTCTGACCAGTCAGGGAGACACTAATATAGTTTTTTTTTTCCAAAAAATGCCAAAAGCAGGATAATACAGAGATTTTATCCATGGAACTGCAAAACCACAGTTCTATTTCTCTGGCCTCCACCAGACACTTTTAAAAAGATATATTGGTATCTGACAAGTTAAAGAGACACTATTACAGTTTTTTTTACGGCAAAAAATGCCAAAAGCAGGATAATACAGAGATTTGACCAGTGGAACTGCAAAACCACAGTTCTATTTCTCTGGCCTCCACCAGACACTTTTAAAAAGATATATTGGTATCTGACAAGTCAAAGAGACACTATTACAGTTTTTTTTACGGCAAAAAATGCCAAAAGCAGGATAATACAGAGATTTGACCCGTGGAACTGCAAAATCAAAGTTCTATTTCTTTGGCCTACACCAGACTCTTATAAACAGATATATTGGTGTCTGACCAGTCAGGGAGACACTAGAACTGTTTTTTTACGGCAAAAAATGCCAATAGCAGGATAATACCGAGATTGGACCCGTGGAACTGCAAAACCAAAGTTCTATTTCTCTGGCCTTCACCAGACTCTTTTAAACAGATATATTGGTGTATGACCCGTCAGGGAGACACTATAATAGTTTTTTTTAAGGAAAAAAATGCCAAAAGCAGGATAATACAGAGATTTGACCAGTGGAACTTCAAAACCACAGTTCTATTTCTCTGGCCTACACCAGACTCTTTTAGACAGATATATTGGGGTCTGACCAGACAGGGAGATACTATTACTGTTTTTTTTGGGCAAAAAATGCCAAAAGCAGGATAATACAGAGATTTGACCCTTGGAACTGCAAAACCACAGATCTATTTCTTTGGCCTACACCAGACTCTTTTGAACAGATATATTGGTGTCTGACCAGTCAGGGAGACACTAGAACTGTTTTTTTTACGGCAAAAATTGTTAAAAGCAGGATAATACAGAGATTTGACCCGTGGAACTGCAAAACCACAGTTCTATTTCTCTGGCTTACACCAGACTCTTTTAAACAGATATATTGGTTTATGACCCGTCAGGTAGACACTATTATAGTTTTTTTTACGGCAAAAAATGATAAAAAAGGGATAATACAGAGATTTTATCCGTGGAACTGCAAAACCACAATTCTATTTCTCTGGCTTTCACCCGACTCTTTTAAAGGATATATTGGTGTCTGACTAGTCAGGGAGACACTATTCCTGTTTTATTTATGGCAAAAACTGCCAAAAGCAGGATAATACAGAAAGTTGACCCGTGGAGCTGCAAAACCACAGTTCTATTAATCTGGCCTACACCAGACTCTTGTAAACAGATATATTGGGGTCTGACCAGTCAGGGAAATACTATTACTTTTTTTTTTTTATGGCAAAAAATGCCAAAAGCAGGATAAAACAGAGATTTGACCCGTGGAACTGCAAAACCACAGATCTATTTCTTTGGCCTACACCAGACTCTTTTAAACAGATATATTGGTGTTTGACCAGTCAGGGAGACACTAGAACTGTTTTTTTTTACGGCAAAAATTGCCAAAAGCAGGATAATACAGAGATTTGACCAGTGGAACTGCAAAACCACAGTTCTATTTCTCTGGCCTACACCAGACTTTTTAAAACAGATATATTGGTGTTTGACCAGTTAGGGAGACACTAGAACTGTATTTTTTTATGTCAAAAATTTACAAAAGCAGGATAATACAGAGATTTGAGCCGTGGAACAGCAAAACCACAGTTCTATTTCTCTGGCCTACACCAGACTCTTTTAAACAGATATATTGGTGTATGACCAGTCAGGAAGACACTATTACAGATTTTTTTACGGCAAAAAATGCCAAAAGCAGGATAATACAGAGATTTGACCCGTGGAACTGCAAAACCACAGTTCTATTTCTCTGGAATACACCAGACTCTTTTAAACAGATATATTGGTGTAAGACCAGTTAGCGAGACACTACAGCAGTTTTTTTTACGGCAAAAAATGCCAAAAGCAGGATAATACAGAGATTTGACCCGTGGAACTACAAAACAACAGTTCTATTTCTCTGGCCTACACCAGACTCTTTTAAACAGATATGTTGGTGTCTGACCAGTCAGGGAGACACTAATATAGTTTTTTTTTTCCAAAAAATGCCAAAAGCAGGATAATACAGATATTTTACCCATGGAACTGCAAAACCACAGTTCTATTTCTCTGGCCTCCACCAGACACTTTTTAAAAGATATATTGGTATCTGACAAGTCAAAGAGACACTATTACAGTTTTTTTTACGGCAAAAAATGCCAAAAGCAGGATAATACAGAGATTTGACCAGTGGAACTGCAAAACCACAGTTCTATTTCTCTGGCCTCCACCAGACACTTTTAAAAAGATATATTGGTATCTGACAAGTCAAAGAGACACTATTACAGTTTTTTTTACGGCAAAAAATGCCAAAAGCAGGATAATACAGAGATTTGACCCGTGGAACTGCAAAATCAAAGTTCTATTTCTCTGGCCTTCACCAGACTCTTTTAAACAGATATATTGGTGTCTGACCAGTCAGGGAGACACTATAACTGTTTTTTATTCCGGCAAAAAATGCCAAAAGCAGGATAATACAGAAATTTGACCCGTGGAGCTGCAAAACCACAGTTCTATTTCTCTGGCCTACACCAGACTCTTTTAAACAGATATATTGGGGTCTGACCAGTCAGGGAGAAACTATTACTGTTTCTTTTATGGCAAAAAATGCCAAAAGCAGGATAATAGAGAGATTTGACCCTTGGAACTGCAAAACCACAGATCTATTTCTTTGGCCTACACCAGACTCTTTTAAACAGATATATTGGTGTCTGACCAGTCAGGGAGACACTAGAACTGTTTTTTTACGGCAAAAAATGCCAATAGCAGGATAATACCGAGATTGGACCCGTGGAACTGCAAAACCAAAGTTCTATTTCTCTGGCCTTCACCAGACTCTTTTAAACAGATATATTGGTGTATGACCCGTCAGGGAGACACTATTATAGTTTTTTTTACGGAAAAAAATGCCAAAAGCAGGATAATACAGAAATTTGACCAGTGGAACTTCAAAACCACAGTTCTATTTCTCTGGCCTACACCAGACTCTTTTAGACAGATATATTGGGGTCTGACCAGACAGGGAGATACTATTACTGTTTTTTTGGGGCAAAAAATGCCAAAAGCAGGATAATACAGAGATTTGACCCTTGGAACTGCAAAACCACAGATCTATTTCTTTGGCCTACACCAGACTCTTTTGAACAGATATATTGGTGTCTGACCAGTCAGGGAGACACTAGAACTGTTTTTTTTACGGCAAAAATTGTTAAAAGCAGGATAATACAGAGATTTGACCCGTGGAACTGAAAAACCACAGTTCTATTTCTCTGGCTTACACCAGACTCTTTTAAACAGATATATCGGTGTATGACCCATCAGGGAGACACTATTATAGTTTTTTTTACGGAAAAAAATGCCAAAAGCAGGATAATACCGAGACTTGACCAGTGGAACTGCAAAACCACAGTTCTATTTCTCTGGCCTACACCAGACTTTTTTATACAGATATATTGGTGTCTGACCAGTCAGGGAGACACTATTATAGTTTTTTTTACGGCAAAAAATGCCAAAAGCAGGATAATACAGAGATTTTACCCGTGGAACTGCAAAACCACAATTCTATTTCTCTGGCCTACACCAGACTCTTTTAAACAGATATATTGGGGTCTGACCAGTCAGGGAAATTACTATTACTGTTTTTTTTTATGGCAAAAAATGCCAAAAGCAGGATAATACAGAGATTTGACCCGTGGAACTGCAAAACCACAGATCTATTTCTTTGGCCTACACCAGACTCTTTTAAACAGATATATTGGTGTTTGACCAGTCAGGGAGACACTAGAACTGTTTTTTTTTACGGCAAAAATTGCCAAAAGCAGGATAATACAGAGATTTGACCAGTGGAACTGCAAAACCACAGTTCTATTTCTCTGGCCTACACCAGACTTTTTTAAACAGATATATTGGTGTTTGACCAGTTAGGGAGACACTAGAACTGTATTTTTTTATGTCAAAAATTTACAAATGCAGGATAATACAGAGATTTGAGCCGTGGAACATCAAAACCACAGTTCTATTTCTCTGGCCTACACCAGACTCTTTTAAACAGATATATTGGTGTATGACCAGTCAGGGAGACACTATTACAGATTTTTTACGGCAAAAAATGCCAAAAGCAGGATAATACAGAGATTTGACCCGTGGAACTGCAAAACCACAGTTCTATTTCTCTGGCATACACCAGACTCTTTTAAACAGATAATTTGGTGTCTGACCAGTCAGGGAGACACTAATATAGATTTTTTTTTCCAAAAAATGCCAAAAGCAAGATAATACAGAAATTTTACCCATGGAACTGCAAAACCACAGTTCTATTTCTCTGGCCTCCACCAGACACTTTTAAAAAGATATATTGGTATCTGACAAGTCAAAGAGACACTATTACAGTTTTTTTTATCGCAAAAAATGCCAAAAGCAGGATAATACAGAGATTTGACCCGTAGAACTGCAAAACCACAGTTCTATTTCTCTGGCCTACACCAGACTCTTTTAAACAGATACATTGGTGTATGACCAGTCAGGGAGACACTATTACAGTTTTTTTACGGCAAAAAATGCCAAAAGCAGGATAATACAGAGATTTGACCAGTGGAACTGCAAAACCACAGTTCTATTTCTCTGGCCTACACCAGACTTTTTTAAACAGATATATTGGTGTTTGACCAGTTAGGGAGACACTAGAACTGTAACTTTTTATGTCAAAAATTGACAAAAGCAGGATAATACAGAGATTTGAGCCGTGGAACAGCAAAACCACAGTTCTATTTCTCTGGCCTACACCAGACTCTTTTAAACAGATATATTGGTGTATGACCAGTCAGGGAGACACTATTACAGTTTTTTATACGGCAAAAAATGCCAAAAGCAGGATAATAAAGAGGTTTGACCCATGGAACTTTAAAACCACAGTTCTTTTTCTCTGGCCTACACGAGACTCTTTTAAGCAGATATATTGGTGTATGACCAGTCAGGGAGACACTATTACAGTTTTTTTACGGCAAAAAATGCCAAAAGCATGATAATACAGAGATTTGACCAGTGGAAGTGCAAAACCACAGTTCTATTTCTCTGGCCTACACCAGACTCTTTTAAACAGATATATTGGTGTCTGACCAGTCAGGGAGACACTATAACTGTTTTTTTTTTACGGTAAAAATTGTTAAAAGCAGGATAATACAGAGATTTTACCCGTGGAACTGCAAAACCACAGTTCTATTTCTCTGGCTTACACCAGACTCTTCTAAACAGATATATTGGTGTATGACCCGTCAGGGAGACACTATTATAGTTTTTTTTACGGCAAAAAATGCCAAAAGCAGGATAATACAGAGATTTGACCAGTGGAACTGCAAAACCACAGTTCTATTTCTCTGGCCTACACCAGACTCTTTTATACAGATGTATTGGTGTCTGACCAGTCAGGGAAACACTCTTATAGTTTTTTTCACGGCAAAAAATGCCAAAAGCAGGATAAAACAGAAATTTGACCCGTGGAGCTGCAAAACCACAGTTCTATTTCTCTGGCCTACACCAGACTCTTTTAAACAGATATATTGGGGTCTGACCAGTCAGGGAGATACTATTACTGTTTTTTGTTATGGCAAAAAATGCCAAAAGCAGGATAATAGAGAGATCTGACCCGTGGAACTGCAAAACCACAGTTCTATTTCTCTGGCCTACACCTGACTCTTTTAAACAGATATATTGGTGTTTGACCAGTCAAGGAGGCACCAGAACTATTTTTTTTTTACGTCAAAAATTGCCAAAAGCAGGATAATACAGAGATTTGACCCGTGGAACTTCAAAACCCCAGTTCTATTTCTCTGGCCTACACCAGACTCTTTTAAACAGATATATTGGTGTATGACCAGTCAGGGAGACACTATTACAGTTTTTTGACGGCAAAAAATGCCAAAAGCAAGATAATACAGAGATTTGACCAGTGGAACTGAAAAATCACAGTGCTATTTCTCTGGACTACTCTAGACTTTTTTAAACAGATATATTGGTGTTTGACCAGTTAGGGAGACTCTAGAACTGTATTTTTTATGTCAAAAATTGAGAAAAGCAGGATAATACAGAGATTTGAGCCATGGAACTGCAAAACCACAGTTCTCTTTCTCTGGCCAACACCAGACTCTTTTAAACAGATATATTGGGGTCTGACAAGTCAGGGAGATACTATTACTGTTTTTTTTTATTGTAAAAAATGCCAAAAGCAGGATAATACTGAGATTTGACCCGTGGGACTGCAAAACCACAGTTCTATTTCTCTGGCCTACACGAGACTCTTTTAAACAGATATATTGGTGTATGACCAGTCAGGGAGACACTATTACAGTTTTTTTTACGGCAAAAAATGCCAAAAGCAGGATAATACAGAGATTTGACCCGTGGAACTGCAAAACCACAGTTCTATTTCTCTGGCCTACACCGGACTCTTTTAAACAGATATATTGGTGTATGACCAGTTAGGGAGACACTATTGCAGTTTTTTTTACAGCAAAAAATGCCAAAAGCAGGATAATACAGAGATTTGACCCATGGAACTGCAAAACCACAGTTCTATTTCTCTGGCCTACACCAGACTAGAGATGAGCGTTGTTCTACTCGAACTGTTCGCCAATCTCAAATTCGAGCTGTTTTGGGCGGTGTTCGAGCCGTTCGGCGAACACGAACAATTTGAGAAAAATTCGGCTGTTCGAGGTTATGTTCGATAACTGTTCGTGCACCAAAATCATAACTGGATTTTTTCTCAGTAATGATGAAAATTAATGTTAATACGCAGTTTGAGTGTACAGCGGGGTGGGGGGAGGGGCAGGGGATGGATCTCTGCAGGAACAATGAAGATCTCCATTTTTTTTTCTCTTTCCCGCATTTGCAGTGGGGAGGTGCAATCTGTCAGCCTATCAGCAGCGCACACACGGAGCGAAGTGCTTTTTTTCACACAAGCAAGGGCATGTGTCATTGGCAGTGTATGTCACATGTCCTTGCCCTATAAGACCAAGCCATTTTCCCCGTCGCCACCATTTTCTCACTGCTGCAGCTGCGTGTTAGACGGCACCGCTGTTGCTGTGTGCGCTATACCTTGTTAATTTCAAGCCAATTTTCGCACAAATATACAGATAGCTTGGGAGTAGGGAATAGTTGTGATTGCAGTCCTTTTAAGGACTAAGTTACAGCATTTCCTATGACTTTTATCAGGGAGGTCTGTGCTCTTAAATAGATAGGTTGTGGGAGTAAAGACTAATTGTAATTGGAGTCCTTTTCAGGACTAGGTTACATCAGTTCCTATCAGTTTTTGCCAGGCAGGTCTGTGCCAGTGCTGTGCAAGTTTTTTTCACAGCATTTGGCTGAATCTAGCAAAGCTAATCCTTTTTGGCCTATTGCAGAGTGTGTTAGTCAGTGGAGTAGCCTATCTGTGTTGCAAGATATACCACCTGTGTATAGAATACCAATTTTTTTACTGCACCTAGTGAAGTAAAATCTTTTGGGCATAGCATCATTCTATTAGTCCATCTATACTGACCTCCATCAGGTTGCAAACTGAATCTAATTTTTTTCTGCATCTAGCTCTGAAAAAATATTGGGCTTCTAGCTGTGTGTGGGTCTTGTTCTATTAATCCATCTATACTGACCTCCATCAGGTTGCAAACTGAATATAATTTTTTTCTGCATCTAGCTCTGAAAAAATATTGGGCTTCTAGCTGTGTGTGGGTCTTGTTCTATTAATCCATCTATACTGACCTCCATCAGGTTGCAAACTGAATATAATTTTTTTCTGCATCTAGCTCTGAAAAAATATTGGGCTTCTAGCTGTGTGTGGGTCTTGTTCTATTAATCCATCTATACTGACCTCCATCAGGTTGCAAACTGAATCTAATTTTTTTCTGCATCTAGCTCTGAAAAAATATTGGGCTTCTAGCTGTGTGTGCGACTTGTTGTATTAGTCCATCTATACTGACCTCCATCAGGTTGCAAACTGAATATATTTTTTTCTGCATCTACCTCTGAAAAAATATTGGGCTTCTAGCTGTGTGTGGGTCTTGTTCTATTAATCCATCTATACTGACCTCCATCAGGTTGCAAACTGAATCTAATTTTTTTCTGCATCTAGCTCTGAAAAAATATTGGGCTTCTAGCTGTGTGTGGGTCTTGTTCTATTAATCCATCTATACTGACCTCCATCAGGTTGCAAACTGAATATAATTTTTTTCTGCATCTAGCTCTGAAAAAATATTGGGCTTCTAGCTGTGTGTGGGTCTTGTTCTATTAATCCATCTATACTGACCTCCATCAGGTTGCAAACTGAATATAATTTTTTTCTGCATCTAGCTCTGAAAAAATATTGGGCTTCTAGCTGTGTGTGGGTCTTGTTCTATTAATCCATCTATACTGACCTCCATCAGGTTGCAAACTGAATATAATTTTTTTCTGCATCTAGCTCTGAAAAAATATTGGGCTTCTAGCTGTGTGTGGGTCTTGTTCTATTAATCCATCTATACTGACCTCCATCAGGTTGCAAACTGAATATAATTTTTTTCTGCATCTAGCCCTGAAAAAATATTGGGCTTCTAGCTGTGTGTGGGTCTTGTTCTATTAATCCATCTATACTGACCTCCATCAGGTTGCAAACTGAATCTAATTTTTTTCTGCATCTAGCTCTGAAAAAATATTGGGCTTCTAGCTGTGTGTGGGACTTGTTGTATTAGTCCATCTATACTGACGTCCATCAGGTTGCAAACTGAATATATTTTTTTCTGCATCTACCTCTGAAAAAATATTGGGCTTCTAGCTGTGTGTGGGTCTTGTTCTATTAATCCATCTATACTGACCTCCATCAGGTTGCAAACTGAATCTAATTTTTTTCTGCATCTAGCTCTTAAAAAATATTGGGCTTCTAGCTGTGTGTGGGTCTTGTTCTATTAATCCATCTATACTGACCTCCATCAGGTTGCAAACTGAATATAATTTTTTTCTGCATCTAGCTCTGAAAAAATATTGGGCTTCTAGCTGTGTGTGGGTCTTGTTCTATTAATCCATCTATACTGACCTCCATCAGGTTGCAAACTGAATATAATTTTTTTCTGCATCTAGCTCTGAAAAAATATTGGCCTTCTAGCTGTGTGTGGGTCTTGTTCTATTAATCCATCTATACTGACCTCCATCAGGTTGCAAACTGAATATAATTTTTTTCTGCATCTAGCTCTGAAAAAATATTTGGCCTTCTAGCAGTGTGTGGGACTTGTTCTATTAGTCCACCTATACTGACCTCCATCAGGTTGCAAACTGAATATATTTTTTTCTGCATCTAGCTCTGAAAAAATATTGGGCTTCTAGCTGTGTGTGGGTCTTGTTCTATTAATCCATCTATACTGACCTCCATCAGGTTGCAAACTGAATATAATTTTTTTCTGCATCTAGCTCTGAAAAAATATTTGGCCTTCTAGCAGTGTGTGGGACTTGTTCTATTAGTCCACCTATACTGACCTCCATCAGGTTGCAAACTGAATATATTTTTTTCCGCATCTACCTCTGAAAAAATATTGGGCTTCTAGCTGTGTGTGGGACTTGTTGTATTAGTCCATCTATACTGACCTCCATCAGGTTGCAAACTGAATATATTTTTTTCTGCATCTACCTCTGAAAAAATATTGGGCTTCTAGCTGTGTGTGGGTCTTGTTCTATTAATCCATCTATACTGACCTCCATCAGGTTGCAAACTGAATATAATTTTTTTTTGCATCTAGCTCTGAAAAAATATTTGGCCTTGTAGTAGTGTGTCGGACTTTCTCTCTTATTCCATCTATACTGACCTCCATCAGGTTGCAAATTAAAACTAATTTTTATCTGCATCTACATTACCTCTGAAAAAATATTTGGGCTTCTAGCTGTGTGTGGGACTTGTTGTATTAGTCCATCTATACTGACCTCCATCAGGTTGCAAACTGAATATATTTTATTCCTGCATCTACCTCTGAAAAAATATTGGGCTTCTAGCTGTGTGTGGGTCTTGTTCTATTAATCCATCTATACTGACCTCCATCAGGTTGCAAATTCAAAATAATTTTTTTCTGCATCTAACCCAGCCAATAGTTTTGGCCTAATACCACAGTTTGGCCACTCAGCTCTGCTCGGTTCCCATCCATTCTTTTTTTGTGCAAACAACTCCAGAGTTGTGAATTAGTTAACCACCAAAATGAGTGGAAAAAGGCCTGCTGCTGGTGGAAAGGGGAATAGGCGTGTTGGGAAGGGGAAAAAAGGTTGTGTCCGTGGGGTAGGTGTTAAAGCAACAGTAACATCTGCAGAAGAAAGACCATCTTCCAGCCAAACTAAAATGTCTACTTCTTTTAGCGGACAATGTGATAAGATCCCTTTCTTACAGCCACGCCAATCGCTACAAATTCCAGATGAGGCACAAAAACAGCAGGTGCTTCAACGGATATCAAGTGCTCCTTTAAGTGGGCTCTCCTCCACATCAACTTCAACATCACAAATACTCCAGTCCTCAAAGGTGTCACCCAAATCGCACTTGCTTCCTCACAGCTCCCAAATCTCCAGCTGCCCGTCTGAGTATGAGGTAGAACAGATGGTTGAGTCTGCAGAGCTGTTTACTCATACTATAGCCTGGGAATCAGAGGACGACTCCAGCGCTTCTGTGAATCCAGACGAGGAAATGATCTGCACTGATGCCCAGAATCTTTATGAGTCGGATCCAGGACCAGACGCAGAAGGTTCTGACCATAATGTAGACCCTCATTCCCAAACTGTAACTCCTGTTGGTGGAGACAATGAGGAAGACGATGATAAGACTCAAATACCTGATTGGAGCGACAACTTTAGTTTTTTGTCAGGGCAGGAACAGGTTGGCTCTGAGGACGACGGGTGTGATAACACACAGGGTGATGATGATGAGGTTGGAGATCCCACTTACTGTCAACCCACAGTCAGCCAAGAGATGAGGTCAGCAGAGGAGGTGGAGGAAGATGCTAGTGACGACGAGGTCAGGTTGCGCCTTCCTGGACAGAGACGTAGTACTGGAAGCACGTTAACAACTGCATCCTCAAACACAACTCTGCCTCTCACCACAAGTCGTGGTGGTTCTTCAGGTCGCATGGGTGCTAAGCCTTGCATAGCCTGGGCATTTTTTCAGATCGATAAAGATGACCCAACTCGTGTTATCTGTAACATTTGTCAGCAAAAGCTAAGTAGAGGCCAAAAAATACATAGTTTGAGTACTTCATGCATGAACCGGCACATGGACATGAAGCATAAGTTGCAGTGGGAAGCTCAGTGTGCTACAATGCGGCCTAGCTGGCCGGGCCAAAAACCGTCTGCCATATCTTGTGCATCCGCGGCCTCTTCATCCTCTGTGACTGGGGGGACAGCAGTCACACCTGTTTTGGGGCGCAGACCTGCCACCTCTTTACCCGCAACAGCCAGAGTAATTGGCAGGTCATCATTTTCTTTGGAGGTGGGAACACCGGCTGGTGTTGAGCGCTGTCCGACATCGATAGCACCACCTTTGGATCAAGGCAACCTAACATGTCCGCCTGCATCTTCCTCACAGACCGGCAGTTTGCCGGGGACACCCTTATCAACCCCGTCTAAGCACAATAGCCAGCCCTCGGTCCCTCAGATGTGGACAAGTAAAAGACCATTTCCTCCTAGCCATGAGAAAGCTAAGAGGTTGAATTTCACCATCTGCAAGCTCTTGGCTACAGAAATGCTGCCTTTCCGCCTGGTGGACACAGAGGATTTTCGAGACCTTATGTCCGTCGCAGTGCCCCAGTACCAGATGCCCAGTCGGCACTACTTCTCAATGAAAGGTGTGCCTGCGCTCCACCAGCATGTCGCACACAACATCACCGCTTCTTTGAGAAACTCTGTGTGTGACAGGGTGCATTTCACCACAGACACTTGGACGAGTAGGCATGGACAGGGGCGTTACATGTCGCTGACTGGGCACTGGGTAACTATGGTGACAGCAGGACAAGGGGCTGCTGTCCAAGTCTTTCCGTCCCCACGAGTTGTGCGTCAATCCTCTTTATGTCAAAGTTCCTCCACTGCTTCTGCCTCCTCAACCTCCTCTCGGTCTTCCACCTGCACCCAAAGCCTGTCTGGTCATGCCACAAGCTTTCTAACTGCGCAGAAGGGATCCTGCACACCTCCTTACTATGCTGGCAGGAGGGCTCAACGTCATCAGGCGGTTTTTACATTGAAATGTCTGGGAAATGTGAGTCACACAGCTGAGGAGTTGTGGTCAGCTCTGGAGAACCAATTTCATGAATGGTTGTCTCCACTGGACCTGAAACCAGGGAAGGCCGTGTGCGACAATGCTGAAAACCTGGGTGCGGCCCTTCGCCGGGGCAATGTCACACACGTGCCTTGTATGGCTCACGTGTTGAACCTGGTTGTCCAGCAATTTTTAGCCCACTATCCCAGACTAGATGGCCTTCTGCAGAGGGCACGGTCGCTGTGTGCTCACTTCCGCCGTTCGCATCCCGCAGCTCAGCGACTTACATCTCTACAGAAGTCGTTGGGCCTGCCACTTCACCGGCTAAAATGCGATGTGCCTACCCGGTGGAATTCAACTCTGCACATGTTGCAGCGACTGTGGCAGCACCGACAAGCCCTGGTGCAATACGTTCTGACGTATAGCCTGGGCCAACGAGATTCAGAGGTGGGGCAAATCACGCTGGAGGAGTGGTCTCAGATCAGGGACCTATGCACCCTTCTGCACAGTTTTGAAATGGCGACGAAGATGTTTAGTGCTGACGATGCCATTATCAGCATGACTATTCCGGTGATTTACATGCTGGAGCACATGTTAAACAGAATTCGGAGTCAGGTGGTGGCACAAGAGGAGGTGGAGGAAGTAGAGGAGGAGGAGTTGTATGCGGAAGGGCTAACATCTGCAAGGTCCAGACGGTCGGCAGCACCAGGGCGGCAGGCATGTGAGGGTGGAGGAGATGATTTTACCAGGGCGCATGGTAGCAGCCAAACTAGTGAGGAAGGTGCAGGAGCCCAGGAAGAAGTGGAGGACGAACTGATGGAAGACTCATCAGATGAGGGAGACCTTGATCACATTTCTGTTGTGCGAGGTTGGGGGGAGAGGACAGAGGAAGGAAGCATGATTGTTACCTCGCCACCAACACAACAGGGACTTGGTGCTCCTGGATGCGCAACACACATGAGTGCCTTCTTCCTGCACTACCTGCAACATGACCCTCGAATTGTGAGAATTAGAAATAATCCTGACTACTGGGTTGCCACACTGTTAGATCCCCGGTACAAAAGTAAATTTGCAGAAATTATTCCTGCCATAGAAAGGGATGCACGCATGCAGGAGTATCAGCAGAGACTGTTGCAGAATCTTACATGTGCTTTTCCACAAAATACCAGTGGTGCACGTAGTGAATCTCACAGTTCCAACTTGCCAACTGTGGGACCGTCAAGTGTTCAGCACTCAAACCGTAACAGAACCACAGTATCTGCTGGTAACATCAATTTTGCGGAATCATTTCACCACTTTTTTAGCCCATCCTTTGCAAGGCCACAGGAGACAAGAAGTCTGACACATAGTCAACGCCTAGAGACGATGGTACAGGAGTATCTCCAAGTAAACATTGAAGCCACGACTGTGTCACTGGACCCTTGCTCTTTTTGGGCTTCCAATCTGGATAAATGGCCGGAGCTAGCCACTTACGCCTTGGAGATCTTGTCATGCCCCGCAGCCAGCGTTCTGTCTGAACGTGTGTTCAGCGCTGCTGGTGGTGTGCTGACAGATAAGCGCACGCGGCTCTCCACTGATAATGTAGACAGACTCACGTTCATAAAGATGAACAAATCATGGATCCGAAACGACTTTTCTACCCATGTGTCATCCTGGGGAGAGTAAAAGCTTGATGATTGGTTAAAATCACCCTACCAACCGTTTTAAGCTTTCAAATTACTAATCATGTTTATCTGTATCTTGGCTGGAAAATAATTTGGGCTTTGTAGCAGTGTGCAGCACTGATCCTATTAGGCCATCTATACTAAAGGTTCACCAGATTTAAAATTTAAAATAATTTTTAGCTGCATCTAGCCCGGAAAATAATTTTGGGGCTCCGAGATGCGCAAGACACATAAGTGCCTTCTTGCTGCACTACCTGCAGCATGACCCTCATATTGTCAGAATTCGAAGTAATCATGACTACTGGGTTGCCACACGCTTAGATCCCCCAAACTTTTCGATCAACCTTTTCATTTTAATAAAGACCAAAAAAATGGTCATTTTTGAAATTATAAGCATTAGCAGGTTGTTAGAAACTGAAATCAAACAGTTTTCAACTCAAAACTTTATTCTAGGTGATGTTACATTTTCACATAGAACCCCTTGTTCGAAAGGAGCTTCTGAACTCTCTCGTCCATTGAATTTGTCAGGTTTTGGATGGTTTCTGCTTCAATTGTTTTGCATGAGGACAGAATACCCTCCCAGAGCTGTTGCTTAGATGTGAACTGCCTCCCGCCATCATAGACACTCCTTTTAATGATGCTCCAAAGGTTCTGAATGGGGTAGAGGTCAGGGGAGCATGGGGGTCACACCATAAGTTTGTCCCCTTTTATGCCCATATCAGCCAGAGATGCAGATGTTTTATGTGCAGCATGAGATGGTGCATTATCATGCAGAAAAATGATCTTGCTGTGAAATACACGGTTCTTCTTCTTGAACCATGGCAGGAAGTGCTGTTTGAGAAAATCCACATACATTATGGAGTTCATCTTTAGCGCCTTCAGGGATCCTAAAGGGGCGGACAATCTCTCTCCCCATGATTCCAGCCCAAAACATTACTCCACCTCCTCCTTGTTGGCGCTGTAGCCGTGATTGCGTGGGGTGTCCATCAACCAGCCATCCTCCACTCCATCCATCTGGACCATCGAGCGCTGCACGGCACTCATCCGTGAACAAAACTGTTTTGAAATCAGTCTTCATGTAATGTTTGGCCCACTGGAGCCGTTTCTGCTTGTGTGAAGTGGATAGAGGAGGTCGACAGGATGGCGTATGCACAGCTGCAAACCTCTGAAGGACCCTGCATCTTGTTGTTCGGGGGACGTTGGAGGCACAAGCAGCTTCAAAAACTTGTCTGCTGCTATGACAAGGCTTCTTGGCCGCTGCTCTTTCAACCTGACGTAATTGCCTGTAGGAAAGAGTCCTCAATTTGCCCTTATCAGCACGCACACGTGTGTACTGTGAATCAGCTACATACTTCTTGATTGCCAAGACACTTCATCCTGATCATCGCACAATGTTGATTGTAGTCATGCCTTGACCTAAACACTCCACAATTTGTTGCTTCTCAGCAGCCGACACATCCTTTTTCTTTCCCATTTTGGCAGAAAATGTAGGCTGCTTAATAATGTGAGAGAGCCTTCTTAAGGAGTCTTGCCTTTCATTGGACACACCTGCCAAACTAATTAGCACAGGTGTCTGCAATTGCTTACAGTGATATAAAGAGCCCTGACACACATCACCATCAATGAGTTTAACTGACAAACAAACAAATTCTTCACTTATCACTCCTAAACACTTTTTGCATAATAATTTGGAACGCAGTGTACATGTGCTTTTCCACAAAACACCAGCGGTTCACGTAGTGAATCTTACAGTTCTAACTTGCCAACCGTGGTCTGTATGGAGTTGTTCAATAAAGGGCCCAAAATTAAGATAACATAGATGGGAGAGGTCTCTATGAATAGGAATTCCTAAGTATTTGATACCCTGTGAGGGACAGGCAAAGGGAAAGTTGGACTGGATGGAATCCTATATGGATTTGGGGAGGGAGACATCGAGGGCCTCAGACTTCGCTGCATTGATTTTAAAATTTGACCATGTAACAAAGTGATCTATTTCAGCCATAACAGCAGGGATGGATATATGTGATTGAGTGATATATACTAGGACATCATCAGCAAATAGAGAGCACTTGTACTCGGTGCCTCCCACCTCAATCCACCTAATATTGGGGTTATGGCGAATTGATGAGAGCAGGTGTTCCGTCACTAGGATGTATAAGAGAGGGGACAGAGAACATCCCTGCCTTGTCCCATTGGTGATTGTGAAAGGTGATGAAAATGTTCTGACGCGCCCCCTGGGCCTTGGGACACCCGGAGCCGGACCCTTTTTGGTGGATGCCGGTGGTTGTAGTCTCCGTGGCGGCAACCCGGTTCCGTGGCTCAGGGCGGTCAAACCAGTGGCGGAACTATTTATGTGGTTTTGATGTTTAAATGTCCGACTACGCCACCCGTGGAATGCGGTCAGAGTGAACCGCCGCTCCAGGGCAGACCGCTGAGGCTGGTGTTGTGGGTGCAGCAGAGCGTAGCATAACTCCCCACGGGAGGAGTATAGGCTCAGGGCAGTGTATGCGGAGGATGGGGGTGATGGTGCAGTGCAGCAGCAGTAACGACATGGAGTCAGTGATGCAGTCCAGGGCCTTTACTCACAGTTCTTATTATCCAGACCACGTCTGCAGGTAACGGCTGCCCACATCGTACTGTGCTCACCAGGTGAGGGGCTCAGACAACTCCCAGATAACTTTGGAGCACTTCACAGGACCCCCTTTGTGTGTCCTTTGTCTGGCCTTTCTTACCAAAACTTCTGTCCGGCTGCCTCGGGCCTCCTCTTGGTAAACTTGGCGCCAGTTTCCCTGACCCTATGTGGTGCCTTCCTAGCGGGTGTAGCGAGGGGCTGCGCCACATAAAATGTCAGAGCCTCCGGTTTCTATCTGAGGGTCGTTTCCTGCCTCCACTAGTTCGGGGACCGGTCTCCCCCTTTGGCCTGACCCCTCCACGCAGGTGGATTCGGGCGTGTGGTGGCGACTCGCCCGTCCGCACCCCTGGGATCCCTTCATTCCTCGTTCCTGGAGCCTTCTCTGCTCCTCTTCCTTCCTTCTCCCTCTTCCAGGCCTGGGCCTCTGTTACTAGGCCCGCCTCCGGAGCAGAGCTCATGCAGAGCCCCTGCTCCCTGCCACTTCTGCTCAGACTTCTCTGCACTGAACTAAGATGGTGCCCACCTTTTATACTCCCTTCTCAATGCACCCAGGAACTGCTTCCTCCCTGCTCCTGCACTACAGGGTTCCCCTTCCTCAGTGTTCCCTCCCCCCACTCCAGCCAGGGACAGGGACTGTCGTGCCCATCTCAGGGGCATATTGGTCGCCCTGCCCCAGGGCAATGTGGTGTAATGCATGCAGGTGTCGGGTCCTGATCCACACTCCATCCTTACCTGAGAGTGAGATATCACACCTCTGGGTGAGGTGCAATACGTCTGTAGCAACCGAGCCCTCAGGGTGCTACAGTTCCATTTATCTTCAGCCTAGGTGACGTATTGCGATACAGGGCCGTGATTTTGGCTATAAAAGGGTCCCCTAGACCCCTACCCCAAGCTTTTTAAGAGAATCATATATGGCGTGCCAGGAGACTCTATGGAATGCTTTCTCAGCATCCAACGAGAGTATCTAATTACAAATTTTTAACTGCATCTAGCCCAGGAAATACTTTGTGCCTAGTAGCAGTGTCTGCTAGTCAGCGGATTATCCCGGCTGTTAAGCAAGCTGCACCACCTGTAGTTTAGACACTTAATTTTTTCAAAGGAAATGCTTCGGGACCATGTGATACTTAGTGAAGAGCATCAGGAGGCACCCCAAGGCATAGGGGCTGGGACTGGCAGTAGGATGCCTTGCGGTGGACAGCCGAGCTCGATCCTTATAAAAGCTTTTTAACTGCAGCAGCTTTAGTGGACGCTACTGGAGCTGGAATTACCGCGGCTGCTGGCATGAGACTTGCCCTCCAATAGATCCTTGTAAATGGATTTAAAGTGTATTCATTCAAATTAGAGAGACAATTTAAATTAAAAAGCTTAGAGCTGCCTCCACCACAGGGGGGCTCGCTCGACCCACCAATGGACAGGCACCAGTATTGGGAGAGGGGGGCTGGCCGTCAGGGTTCACCGCGGCTCTGGCACAAACCCGGCGACACGGAGGTGGCACGGGCAGGAGCGGACTGGCCGTGTAGGCTTCTCACTTTTTGGATTTTAGAAGGGCATGACATGCCTATATCTGTGTCTCCCCCTCCTTTTACTCCTCCACCTCTTTTATTTTCACATGACTATATGTACTTGTCACTTTTCCATGTGTTAGTTATGTCTTCTGAGCAGTTTGTCAGCTTTTGGACACCTTTGAAGGTGTTTTCTATGTGTTTCTATGTGTTTTTGTTTGCCTGCCATTGGTTTTAACGGTGTTCGAAGGTGTTCGACGAACAGTTCGACGAACAGTTCGGCGAACACACGGGTGTTCGACGAACCGAACCGAACTCGAACACTACGGGGGTGGCTCAACACTAGTTGTTAGAAACTGAAATCAAACAGTTTTCAACTCAAAACTTTATTCTAGGTGATGTTACATTTTCACATAGGACCCCTTGTTCGAAAGAAGCTTCTGAACTCTCTCGTCCATTGAATTTGTCAGGTTTTGGATGGTTTCTGCTTCAATTGTTTTGCATGAGGACAGAATACCCTCCCAGAGCTGTTGCTTAGATGTGAACTGCCTCCCGCCATCATAGACACTCCTTTTAATGATGCTCCAAAGGTTCTGAATGGGGTAGAGGTCAGGGGAGCATGGGGGTCACACCATAAGTTTGTCCCCTTTTATGCCCATATCAGCCAGAGATGCAGATGTTTTATGTGCAGCATGAGATGGTGCATTATCATGCAGAAAAATTATCTTGCTGTGAAATACACGGTTCTTCTTCTTGAACCATGGCAGGAAGTGCTGTTTGAGAAAATCCACATACATTATGGAGTTCATCTTTAGCGCCTTCAGGGATCCTAAAGGGGCCGACAATCTCTCTCCCCATGATTCCAGCCCAAAACATTACTCCACCTCCTCCTTGTTGGCGCTGTAGCCGTGTTTGCGTGGGGTGTCCATCAACCAGCCATCCTCCACTCCATCCATCTGGACCATCGAGCGCTGCACGGCACTCATCCGTGAACAAAACAGTTTTGAAATCAGTCTTCATGTAATGTTTGGCCCACTGGAGCCGTTTCTGCTTGTGTGTAGTGGATAGAGGAGGTCAACAGGATGGCGCATGCACAGCTGCAAACCTCTGAAGGACCCTGCATCTTGTTGTTCGGGGGACGTTGGAGGCACAAGCAGCTTCAAAAACTTGTCTGCTGCTATGACAAGGCTTTTTTGCCGCTGCACTTTCAACCTGACGTAATTGCCTGTAGGAAAGAGTCCTCAATTTGCCCTTATCAGCACGCACACGTGTGTATTGTGAATCAGCTACATACTTCTTGATTGCCAAGACACTTCATCCTGATCATCGCACAATGTTGATTGTAGTCATGCCTTGACCTAAACACTCCACAATTTGTTGCTTCTCAGCAGCCGACACATCCTTTTTCTTTCCTATTTTGGCAGAAAATGTAGGCTGCTTAATAATGTGAGAGAGCCTTCTTAAGTAGTCTTGCCTTTCATTGGACACACCTGCCAAACTAATTAGCACAGGTGTCTGCAATTGCTTACAGTGATATAAAGAGCCCTGACACACATCACCATCAATGAGTTTAACTGACAAACAAACAAATTCTTCCCTTATCACTCCTAAACACTTTTTGCATAATAATTTGGAACGCAGTGTACATGTGCTTTTCCACAAAACACCAGTGGTTCACGTAGTGAATCTTACAGTTCTAACTTGCCAACCGTGGTCTGTATGGAGTTGTTCAATAAAGGGCCCAAAATTAAGATAACATAGATGGGAGAGGTCTCTATGAATAGGAATTCCTAAGTATTTGATACCCTGTGAGGGCCAGGCAAAGGGAAAGTTGGACTGGATGGAATCCTATATGGATTTGGGGAGGGAGACATCGAGGGCCTCAGACTTCGCTGCATTGATTTTAAAATTTTACCATGTAACAAAGTGATCTATTTCAGCCATAACAGCATGGATGGATATATGTGATTGAGTGATATATACTAGGACATCATCAGCAAATAGAGAGCACTTGTACTCGTTGCCTCCCACCTCAATCCACCTAATATTGGGGTTATGGCGAATTGATGAGAGCAGGTGCTCCGTCACTAGGATGTATAAGAGAGGGGACAGAGGACATCACTGCCTTGTCCCATTGGTGATTGTGAAAGGTGATGAAAATGTTCTGACGCACCCCCTGGGCCTTGGGACACCCGGAGCCGGACCCTTTTTGGTGGATGCTGGTGGTTGTAGTCTTCGTGGCGGCGACCCGGTTCCGTGGCTCAGGGCGGTCAAACCAGTGGCGGAACTATTTATGTGGTTTTGATGTTTAAATGTCCGACTACGCCACCCGTGGATTGCGGTCAGAGTGAACCGCCGCTACAGGGCAGACCGCTGAGGCTGGTGTTGTGGGTGCAGCAGAGCGTAGCATAACTCCCCACGGGAGGAGTATAGCCTCAGGGCAGTGTATGCGGAGGATGGGGGTGATGGTGCAGGGCAGCAGCAGTAACGACACGGAGTCAGTGATGCAGTTCAGGGCCTTTACTCACAGTTCTTATTATCCAGACCACGTCTGCAGGTAACGGCTGCCCACGTCGTACTGTGCTCACCAGGTGAGGGGCTCAGACAACTCCCAGATAACTTTGGAGCACTTCACAGGACCCCCTTTGTGTGTCCTTTGTCTGGCCTTTCTTACCAACACTTCTGTCCGGCTGCCTCGGGCCTCCTCTTG
Source organism: Phyllobates terribilis (assembly GCF_046119375.1). Taxonomy (NCBI): domain Eukaryota; kingdom Metazoa; phylum Chordata; class Amphibia; order Anura; family Dendrobatidae; genus Phyllobates; species Phyllobates terribilis. Next base: position 294,598,741 of record NW_027362769.1, read on the forward strand.
GTAAACTTGGCGCCAGTTTCCCTGACCCTATGTGGTGCCTTCCTAGCGGGTGTAGCGAGGGGCTGCGCCACATAAAATGTCAGAGCCTCCGGTTTCTAGCTGAGGGTCGTTTCCTGCCTCCACTAGTTCGGGGACCGGTCTCCCCCTTTGGCCTGACCCCTCCACGCAGGTGGATTCGGGCGTGCGGTGGTGACTCGCCCGTCCGCACCCCTGGGATCCCTTCATTCCTCGTTCCTGGAGCCTTCTCTGCTCCTCTTCCTTCCTTCTCCCTCTTCCAGGCCTGGGCCTCTGTTACTAGGCCCGCCTCTGGAGCAGAGCTCATGCAGAGCCCCTGCTCCCTGCCACTTCTGCTCAGACTTCTCTGCACTGATCTAAGATGGTGCCCACCTTTTATACTCCCTTCTCAATGCACCCAGGAACTGCTTCCTCCCTGCTCCTGCACTACAGGGTTCCCCTTCCTCAGTGTTCCCTCCCCCCACTCCAGCCAGGGACAGGGACTGTCGTGCCCATCTCAGGGGCATATTGGTCGCCCTGCCCCACGGCAATGTGGTGTAATGCATGCAGATGTCGGGTCCTGATCCACACTCCATCCTTACCTGAGAGTGAGATATCACACCTCTGGGTGAGGTGCAATACGTCTGTAGCAACCGAGCCCTCAGGGTGCTACAGTTCCATTTATCTTCAGCCTAGGTGACGTATTGCGATACAGGGCCGTGATTTTGGCTATAAAAGGGTCCCCTAGACCCCTACCCCAAGCTTTTTAAGAGAATCATATATGGCGTGCCAGGAGACTCTATGGAATGCTTTCTCAGCATCCAACGAGAGTATCTAATTACAAATTTTTAACTGCATCTAGCCCAGGAAATACTTTGTGCCTAGTAGCAGTGTCTGCTAGTCAGCGGATTATCCCGGCTGTTAAGCAAGCTGCACCACCTGTAGTTTAGACACTTAATTTTTTCAAAGGAAATACTTCGGGACCATGAGATACTTAGTGAAGAGCATCAGGAGGCACCCCAAGGCATAGGGGCTGGGACTGGCAGTAGGATGCCTTGCGGTGGACAGCCGAGCTCGATCCTTATAAAAGCTTTTTAACTGCAGCAGCTTTAGTGGACGCTACTGGAGCTGGAATTACCGCGGCTGCTGGCATGAGACTTGCCCTCCAATAGATCCTTGTAAATGGATTTAAAGTGTATTCATTCAAATTAGAGAGACAATTTAAATTAAAAAGCTTAGAGCTGCCTCCACCACAGGGGGGCTCGCTCGACCCACCAGCGGACAGGCACCAGTATTGGGAGAGGGGGGCTGGCCGTCAGGGTTCACCGCGGCTCTGGCACAAACCCGGCGACACGGAGGTGGCACGGGCAGGAGCGGACTGGCCGTGTCGGCTTCTCACTTTTTGGATTTTAGAAGGGCATGACATGCCTATATCTGTGTCTCCCCCTCCTTTTACTCCTCCACCTCTTTTATTTTCGCATGACTATATGTACTTGTCACTTTTCCATGTGTTAGTTATGTCTTCTGAGCAGTTTGTCAGCTTTTGGACACCTTTGAAGGTGTTTTCTATGTGTTTCTATGTGTTTTTGTTTGCCTGCCATTGGTTTTAACGGTGTTCGAAGGTGTTCGACGAACAGTTCGGCGAACACACGGGTGTTCGACGAACCGAACCATACTCGAACACTACGGGGGTGGCTCAACACTACTCCCTGACTGGTCAGACACCAATATATCTGTTTAAAAGAGTCGGATGTAGGCCAGAGAAATAGAACTGTTGTTTTGCAGTTCCATGGGTCAAATCTCTGTATTATCCTGCTTTTGGCATTTTTTGCCATAAAAAAACTGTAATAATGTTTCCCAAACTGTTCATACACCAATATATCTGTTTAAAAGAGTCTGGTATAGGCCAGAGAAATAGAACTGTGGTTTTGCAGTTCCACGGGTCAAATCTCTGTATTATTCTGCTTTTGGCATTTTTTGTTGTGAGAAAAACTATGATAATGTCTCCCTGATTTGTCAGACACCAATATGTCTGTATAAAAGAGTCTGGGGTAGGCCAGAGAAATAGAACTGTGGTTTTGCAGTTCCACGGGTCAAATCTCTGTATTATCCTGCTTTTGGCATTTTTTTGGCGTAAAAAAAAAAATATAATAGTGTCTCCCTGACTGGCAGACAGCAATATATCTGTTTAAGAGTCTGGTGTATTCCAGAGAAATAGAACTGTGGTTTTGCATAGAGATGAGCGGTGTTCGACTAGAACTGTTCGCCAATCTCAAATTCGAGCTGTTTTGGGCGGTGTTCGAGTTGTTCGACGAACCCGAACGATTTGCAAAAAATTCGGCTGTTCGAGGTTATGTTCGATAACTGTTCGTGCACCAAAAGCGTGTCCTGCATGTCTGGTGCTATTTAGAGCACCAATCATGCAGGGATTGTCTGCCACTCACTGTAATGCCACAGCCATGGTGGTTGTGGCATTACAGTGATTGCCCAAATCGATGGGAACAGTGCCAACAGTGAAACATGAAAAGCAGGCAATTCAGCAGCGGCATACACCGGTACCCGACAATTTAGAACCGAAAGAATAGAGCTTCACACATAGATTAGATAGATATAAACATGTCAGCCACATATATACGAAGTACAGTGAAAGTGCTGCTTACTGTACTTGTCATTTAGCGTAAAGGATTTATCAAAAAAAATAATAGTGTTTTCATGCACCGTCTCTTTAAAAAAGCCGGCCGGCAATTCAGCAGCGGTACCCGACAATTTAGAATAGAAGGAATAGAGAATCACACATAGATTAGATAGATAGAAACATGTCAGTCACATATATATGAAGTACAGTGACAGTGTTGATTACTGTACTTGTCATTTAGTGTAAAGGATTTATCAAAAAAAATAATAGTGTTTTCATGCACCGTCTCTTTAAAAAAGCCGGCCGGCAATTCAGCATCTGTACCCAACAATTTAGAATAGAAGGAATAGAGAATCACACATAGATTAGATAGATAGAAACATGTCAGTCACATATATATGAAGTACAGTGACAGTGTTGCTTACTGTACTTGTCATATAGTGTAAAGGATTTATTAAAAAAAATAATAGTGTTTTCATGCACCGTCTCTTTAAGAAAGCCGGCCGGCAATTCAGCAGCGGTACCCGACAATTTATAACAGACAGAATAGAGCTTCACACATAGATTAGATAGATAGAAACATGTCAGTCACATATATATGAAGTACAGTGATAGTGTTGGTTACTGTACTTGTCATTTAGTATTAAAATAAAGGATTTATTATTAAAAAAATTGGCGTGGGGTTCCCCTTAATTTTAGGCTCTAGCGGAGGTTAAGCAGACAGCTGGGGCAGATGTTTGAAGCCTGGGAAGGGGGTAATACCCACGGAGCTTCCCAGGCTACTAATATCAGCCCCCAGCTGAATACATAGCCTTTACTAGCTATTAAAATGGGGTACCCCACCAAAAAAATGACGTGGGGTCCCCCCTAATTTAATAGCTAGCAAAGGCTAGGCAGACAGCTGGGGGCTGATATTAATAGCCCAGGAAGGGAGCCATGAATATTGGCCCCCTCCCAGGCTAGAAACACCAGCCGTCAGCCGCCCCAGAAATGGCGCATTCATAGGATGCGCCAATTCTGGCACTTAGCCTCGCTCTTCCACGCTGCCCTTGTGCGGTGGCAGGAGGTAATAGGGTTGGGGTTGATGTCAGTTTATAATGCCAGCTGACATCAAGCCCAGGTTAGTAATGGAGAGGCGTCTATAAGACACCCCCATTACTAACCCCATAGTCAAAGTTAAAAAAAACACAAACACCCAGAATAAAGTCCTTTAATTGAAATAAAGACACAATTCTTTATTGTTCTAAATTAAACCATACTTACCGTCACGCCCATTCCAGCTGAAGCCAACGATCTCCTGTAATAAAAATAAAATAATAAAGCAACCTCATCCTTACCTTTCCATGGTTCCCACGACAGCTTCAGCTCTGCTACATCGAGATGACAGGCTGGACCGCAGCAGAACGCCGCCATCCAGCCTGTCATCCCGCAGACACTGAGAAGAGCAGGCATGCTTGCGCTCCACATTGTCTCTCTGTGACGGCATAAAGATGAGCCGAGGTCATGTCCAATGAACTCGGCTCACCTCATGCACGTCACTTACAGCGTGGGAGAATTCTCATGCTGAAGCGCTGAGTGCAGGAGAATTTTCCCACGCTGTCAGTGAGGTGCATGAGGTGAGCTCATGTCCAGTGAACTCAGCTCACCTCCTGCACGTCACTGACAGCGTGGGAGAATTCTCCTGCACTCAGCACTTCAGCGTGAGAATTTTCCCACGCTGTCAGTGACGTGCATGAGGTGAGCCGAGTTCATTGGACATGACCTCGGCTCATCTGGATGCCGTCACAGCGAGACACTGAGGAGCGCAAGCATGCCTGCTTTCTCAGTGTCTGCGGCATGACAGGCTGGATGGCAGCGTTCTGCTGGGGTCCAGCCTGTCATCTCGATGTAGCAGAGCTGAAGCTGTCGTGGGAACCATGGAAAGGTAAGGATGAGGTTGGTTTATTATTTTTCTTTTATTGCAGGAGATCGTTGGCTTCAGCTGGAATGGGTGTGATGGTAAGTATAGTTTAATTTAGAACAATAAAGAATTGTGTGTTTATTACAATTAAAGGACTTTATTCTGGGTGTTGTGTTTTTTTTAAATACTTTACTAGAAATTCATGGCGGTCATGTCTAATACTGGCGTGACCCCATGAATTTTGGGCTTGGGGCCAGCTGATAATACCAAGCTGGCCCTAACCCCTTTATTACCCAGTGAGCCACCGCACCAGGGCCCTGGATGAGTTGGGTACAGCGCCAGAAGATGGCGCTTCTATGAACGCGCCATTTTCCGGGGTGGCTGCGGACTGCAATTTGCAGCGGGGGGGGCCCAGAAAGCTTGGGCCTCCCTGCGCTGCAGATTCCAGCCCCCAGCTGCCTAGTTGTACCTGGCTGGACACAAAAATAGGGCGAAGCCCCACGTATTTTTTTTTAATTATTTCATGAAATTCATGAAATAATTAAGAAAAAAAAACCTTCCCTATATTGTTGTGTCCGGCCAGGTACAAATAGTCAGCTGGTGGTTGGGTGCAGCCCGTTCCTGACTGCTGTACCTGGCTGGACACAAATATAGTGCGAAGCCCCACTTCAATTTTTTTTAATTATTTCATGGAATTCATGAAATAATTAAGAAAAAAAGGCCTTCCCTATATTGTTGTGTCCGGCCAGGTACAAATAGGCAGCTGGTGGTTGGGGGCAGCCTATTCCTGTCTGCTGTACCTGGCTGGACACAAATATAGTGCGAAGCCCCACTTCAATTTTTTTAAATTATTTCAGGAAATTCATGAAATAATTAAAAAAAAATTGATGTGGGGCTTCGCACTATATTTGTGTCCAGTCAGGTGCAGCAGGCAGGAACGGGCTGCCCCCAACCACCAGCTGCCTATTTGTACCTGGCCGGACACAACAATATAGGGAAGCCCTTTTTTTCTTAATTATTTCATGAATTAATTTAAAGAAAATTGACGTGGGGCTTCGCCCTGTTTTTGTGTCCAGCCAGGTACAACTAGGCAGCTGGGGGCTGGAATGCGCAGCGTAGGGAGTAGAGATGAGCGGTGTTCGACTAGAACTGTTCGCCAATCTCAAATTCGAGCTGTTTTGGGCGGTGTTCGAGTTGTTCGACGAACCCGAACGATTTGCAAAAAATTCGGCTGTTCGAGGTTATGTTCGATAACTGTTCGTGCACCAAAAGCGTGTCCTGCATGTCTGGCGCTATTTAGAGCACCAATCATGCAGGGATTGTCTGCCACTCACTGTAATGCCACAGCCATGGTGGTTGTGGCATTACAGTGATTGCCCAAATCGATGGGAACAGTGCCAACAGTGAAACATGAAAAGCTGGCAATTCAGCAGCGGCATACACCTGTACCCGACAATTTAGAACCGAAAGAATAGAGCTTCACACATAGATTAGATAGATATAAACATGTCAGCCACATATATACGAAGTACAGTGAAAGTGCTGCTTACTGTACTTGTCATTTAGCGTAAAGGATTTATCAAAAAAAATAATAGTGTTTTCATGCACCGTCTCTTTAAAAAAGCCGGCCGGCAATTCAGCAGCGGTACCCGACAATTTAGAATAGAAAGAATAGAGAATCACACATAGATTAGATAGATAGAAACATGTCAGTCACATATATATGAAGTACAGTGACAGTGCTGCTTACTGTACTTGTCATTTAGCGTAAAGGATTTATCAAAAAAAATAATAGTGTTTTCATGCACCGTCTCTTTAAAAAAGCCGGCCGGCAATTCAGCAGCGGTACCCGACAATTTATAACAGACAGAATAGAGCTTCACACATAGATTAGATAGATAGAAACATGTCAGTCACATATATATGAAGTACAGTGATAGTGTTGGTTACTGTACTTGTCATTTAGTATTAAAATAAAGGATTTATTATTAAAAAAAATTGGCGTGGGGTTCCCCTTAATTTTAGGCTCTAGCGGAGGTTAAGCAGACGGCTGGGGCAGATGTTTGAAGCCTGGGAAGGGGGTAATACCCACGGAGCTTCCCAGGCTACTAATATCAGCCCCCAGCTGAATACATAGCCTTTACTAGCTATTAAAATGGGGGACCCCCCAAAAAAAATGACGTGGGGTCCCCCCTAATTTAATAGCTAGCAAAGGCTAGGCAGACAGCTGGGGGCTGATATTAATAGCCCAGGAAGGGAGCCATGAATATTGTCCCCCTCCCAGGCTAGAAACACCAGCCGTCAGCCGCCCCAGAATAGGCGCATTCATAGGATGCGCCAATTCTGGCACTTAGCCTCGCTCTTCCACGCTGCCCTGGTGCGGTGGCAGGGGGTAATAGGGTTGGGGTTGATGTCAGCTTATAATGCCAGCTGACATCAAGCCCAGGTTAGTAATGGAGAGGCGTCTATAAGACACCCCCATTACTAACCCCATAGTCAAAGTTAAAAAAAACACAAACACCCAGAATAAAGTCCTTTAATTGAAATAAAGACACAATCCTTTATTGTTCTAAATTAAACCATACTTACCGTCACGCCCATTCCAGCAGAAGCCAACGATCTCCTGCAATAAAAGAAAAATAATAAAGCAACCTCATCCTTACCTTTCCATGGTTCCCACGACAGCTTCAGCTCTGCTACATCGAGATGACAGGCTGGACCGCAGCAGAACGCTGCCATCCAGCCTCTCATCCCGCAGACACTGAGAAGCGCAGGCTTGCTTGCGCTGCTCAGCGTCTCTCTGTGACGACATCCAGATGAGCCGAGTTCATGTCCAATGAACTCGGCTCACCTCATGCACGTCACTGACAGCGTGGGAAAATTCTCACGCTGAAGCGGTGAGTGCAGGAGAATTCTCCCACGCTGTCAGTGACGTGCATAAGGTGAGCTCATGTCCAATGAACTCAGCTCACCTCCTGCACGTCACTGACAGCGTGGGAGAATTCTCCTGCACTCAGCGCTTCAGCGTGAGAATTCTCCCACGTTGAAGCGCTGAGTGCAGGAGAATTTTCCCACGCTGTCAGTGACGTGCATAAGGTGAGCTCATGTCCAATGAACTCAGCTCACCTCCTGCACGTCACTGACAGCGTGGGAGAATTCTCCTGCACTCAGCGCTTCAGTGTGAGAATTCTCCCACGCTGAAGCGCTGAGTGCAGGAGAATTTTCCCACGCTGTCAGTGACGTGCATGAGGTGAGCCGAGTTCATTGGACATTAACTCGGCTCATCTGGATGCCCTCACAGAGAGACACTGTGGAGCGCAAGCAAGCCTGCGCTTCTCAGTGTCTGCGGGATGACAGGCTGGATGGCAGCGTTCTGCTGCGGTCCAGCCTGTCATCTCGATGTAGCAGAGCTGAAGCTGTCATGGGAACCATGGAAAGGTAAGGATGATGTTGCTTTATTATTTTTCTTTTATTTCAGGAGATCGTTGGCTTCAGCTGGAATGGGCGTGATGGTAAGTATGGTTTAATTTAGAACAATAAAGAATTGTGTGTTTATTTCAATTAAAGGACTTTTTTCTGGGTGTTGTGTTTTTTTTAAATACTTTACTAGAAATTCATGGTGGTCATGTCTAATATTGGCGTGACCCCATGAATTTCGGGCTTAGGGCCAGTTGATAATGCCAAGCTGGCCCTAACCCCTTTATTACCCAGTGAGCCACCGCATCAGGGCCCTGGATGAGTTGGGTACAGCGCCAGAAGATGGCGCTTCTATGAACGCGCCATTTTCCGGGGTGGCTGCGGACTGCAATTTGCAGCGGGGGTGGCCCAGAAAGCTTGGGCCTCCCTGCGCTGCGGATTCCAGCCCCCAGCTGCCTAGTTGTACCTGGCTGGACACAAAAACAGGGCGAAGCCCCACGTCAATTTTCTTTAAATTATTTCATGAAATAATTAAGAAAAAAAGGGCTTCCCTATATTGTTGTGTCCGGCCAGGTACAAATAGGCAGCTGGTGGTTGGGGGCAGCCCGTTCCTGCCTGCTGTACCTGGCTGGACACAAATATAGTGCGAAGCCCCACGTCAATTTTTTTTAAATTATTTCATGAATTTCCTGAAATAATTTAAAAAAATTGAAGTGGGGCTTCGCACTATATTTGTGTCCAGCCAGGTACAGCAGGCAGGAACGGGCTGCCCCCATCCACCAGCTGCCTATTTGTACCTGGCCGGACACAACAATATAGGGAAGGCCTTTTTTTCTTAATTATTTCATGAATTTCATGAAATAATTAAAAAAAAAGTACGTGGGCTTCGCCCTATTTTTGTGTCCAGCCAGGTACAACTAGGCAGCTGGGGGCTGGAATCTGCAGCGCAGGGAGGCCCAAGCTTTCTGGGCCCCCCCCCGCTACAAATTGCAGTCCGCAGCCACCCCGGAAAATGGCGCGTTCATAGAAGCGCCATCTTCTGGCGCTGTACCCAACTCATCCAGGGCCCTGGTGCGGTGGCTCACTGGGTAATAAAGGGGTTAGGGCCAGCTTGGTATTATCAGCTGGCCCCAAGCCCAAAATTCATGGGGTCACGCCAGTATTAGACATGACCGCCATGAATTTCTAGTAAAGTATTTAAAAAAAACACAACACCCAGAATAAAGTCCTTTAATTGAAATAAAGACACAATTCTTTATTGTTCTAAATTAAACCATACTTACCATCACACCCATTCCAGCTGAAGCCAACGATCTCCTGCAATAAAAGAAAAATAATAAACCAACCTCATCCTTACCTTTCCATGGTTCCCACGACAGCTTCAGCTCTGCTACATCGAGATGACTGGCTGGACCGCAGCAGAACGCTGCCATCCAGTCTGTCATCCCGCAGACACTGAGAAGCGCAGGCATGCTTGCGCTCCTCATTGTCTCGCTGTGACGGCATCCAGATGAGCCGAGGTCATGTCCAATGAACTCGGCTCACCTCATGCACGTCACTGACAGCGTGGGAAAATTCTCACGCTGAAGTGCTGAGTGCAGGAGAATTCTCCCACGCTGTCAGTGATGTGCATGAGGTGAGCTCATGTCCAATGAACTCAGCTCACCTCCTGCACGTCACTGACAGCATGGGAAAATTCTCCTGCAATCAGCGCTTCAGCGTGAGAATTTTCCCACGCTGTCAGTGACGTGCATGAGGTGAGCCGAGTTCATTGGACATGAACTCGGCTCATCTGGATGTCATCACAGAGAGACGCTGAGCAGCGCAAGCAAGCCTGCGCTTCTCAGTGTCTGCGGGATGACAGGCTGGATGGCAGCGTTCTGCTGCGGTCCAGCCTGTCATCTCGATGTAGCAGAGCTGAAGCTGTCGTGGGATCCATGGAAAGGTAAGGATGAGGTTGCTTTATTATTTTTCTTTTATTGCAGGAGATCGTTGGCTTCAGCTGGAATGGGCGTGATGGTAAGTATGGTTTGATTTAGAACAATAAAGGATTGTGTCTTTATTTCAATTAAAGGACTTTATTCTGGGTGTTTGTGTTTTTTTTAACTTTGACTATGGGGTTAGTAATGGGGGTGTCTTATAGACGCCTCTCCATTACTAACCTGGGCTTGATGTCAGCTGGCATTATAAGCTGACATCAACCCCAACCCTATTACCCCCTGCCACCGCACCAGGGCAGCGTGGAAGAGCGAGGCTAAGTGCCAGAATTGGCGCATCCTATGAATGCGCCATTTCTGGGGCGGCTGACGGCTGGTGTTTCTAGCCTGGGAGGGGGCCAATATTCATGGCTCCCTTGCTGGGCTATTAATATCAGCCCCCAGCTGTCTGCCTAGCCTTTGCTAGCTATTAAATTAGGGGGGACCCCACGTCATTTTTTTGGGGGGGTCCCCCATTTTAATAGCTAGTAAAGGCTATGTATTCAGCTGGGGGCTGATATTAGTAGCCTGGGAAGCTCCGTGGGTATTACCCCCTTCCCAGGCTTCAAACATCTGCCCCAGCCGTCTGCTTAACCTCCGCTAGAGCCTAAAATTAAGGGGAACCCCACGCCAATTTTTTTAACAATAAATCCTTTATTTTAATACTAAATGACAAGTACAGTAACCAACACTATCACTGTACTTCATATTTATGTGACTGACATGTTTCTATCTATCTAATCTATGTGTGATGCTCTATCTTTCTGTTCTAAATTGTCGGGTACCGCTGCTGAATTGCCGGCCGGCTTTTTTAAAGAGACAGTGCATGAAAACACTATTATTTTTTTAAATAAATCCTTTACACTAAATGACAAGTACAGTAAGCAACACTATCACTGTACTTATTATATATGTGACTTACATGTTTCTATCTATCTAATCTATGTGTGAAGCTCTATTCTTTCTGTTCTAAATTGTCGGGTACAGATGCTGAATTGCCGGCCGGCTTTTTTAAAGAGACGGTGCATGAGAACACTAATATTTTTTTTAATAAATCCTTTACACTAAATGACAAGTGCAGTAACCAACACTGTCACTGTGCTTCTTATATGTGTGACTGACATGTTTCTATCTATCTAATCTATGTGTGATGCTCTATTCCTTCTTGTCTAAATTGTCGGGTACCGGTGTATGCCGCTGCTGAATTTGCCGGCCGGCTTTTTTAAAGAGAGTGTCTTCTGAGCAGTTTGTCAGCTTTTGGACACCTTTGCAGGTGTTTTCTTTGTGTTTCTATGTGTTTTTGTTTGCCTGCCATTGGTTTTAACGGTGTTCGACGGTGTTCTAAGGTGTTCGACGAACAGTTCGACGAACAGTTCCTCGAACATCCCGGTGTTCGACGAACCGAACCGAACCCGAACACTACGGGGGTGGCTCAACACTAGTAGGGAGGCCCAAGCTTTCTGGGCCACCCCCGCTGCAAATTGCAGTCCGCAGCCATCCCGGAAAATGGTGCGTTCATAGAAGCGCCATCTTCTGGCGCTGTACCCAACTCATCCAGGGCCCTGATGCAGTGGCTCACTGGGTAATAAAGGGGTTAGGGCCAGCTTGGCATTATCAGCTGGCCCTAAGCCCAAAATTCATGGGGTCACGCCAATATTAGACATGACCACCATGAATTTCTAGTAAAGTATTTAAAAAAAACACAACACCCAGAAAAAAGTCCTTTAATTGAAATAAACACACAATTCTTTATTGTTCTAAATTAAACCATACTTACCGTCACGCCCATTCCAGCTGAAGCCAACGATCTCCTGAAATAAAAGAAAAATAATAAAGCAACATCATCCTTACCTTTCCATGGTTCCCATGACAGCTTCAGCTCTGCTACATCGAGATGACAGGCTGGACCGCAGCAGAACGCTGCCATCCAGCCTGTCATCCCGCAGACACTGAGGAGCGCAGGCTTGCTTGCGCTCCACAGTGTCTCTCTGTGAGGGCATCCAGATGAGCCGAGTTAATGTCCAATGAACTCGGCTCACCTCATGCACGTCACTGACAGCGTGGGAAAATTCTCCTGCACTCAGCGCTTCAGCGTGGGAGAATTCTCACACTGAAGCGCTGAGTGCAGGAGAATTCTCCCACACTGTCAGTGACGTGCAGGAGGTGAGCTGAGTTCATTGGACATGAGCTCACCTTATGCACGTCACTGACAGCGTGGGAAAATTCTCCTGCACTCAGCGCTTCAGCGTGGGAGAATTCTCACGCTGAAGCGCTGAGTGCAGGAGAATTCTCCCACGCTGTCAGTGACGTGCAGGAGGTGAGCTGAGTTCATTGGACATAAGCTCACCTTATGCACGTCACTGACAGCGTGGGAGAATTCTCCTGCACTCAGCGCTTCAGCGTGAGAATTTTCCCACGCTGTCTGTGACGTGCATGAGGTGCGCCGAGTTCATTGAACATGAACTCGTCTCATCTTTATGCCGTCACAGCCAGACACTGCAGAGCGCAAGCATGCCTGCGCTTCTCAGTGTCTGCGGGATGATAGGCTGGATGGCAGCGTTCTGCTGCGGTCCAGCCTGTCATCTCGATGTAGCAGAGCTGAAGCTGTCGTGGGAACCATGGAAAGGTAAGGATGAGGTTGCTTTATTATTTTTCTTTTATTGCAGGAGATCGTTGGCTTCAGCTGGAATGGGCGTGATGGTAAGTATGGTTTAATTTAGAACAATAAAGGATTGTGTCTTTATTTCAATTAAAGGACTTTATTCTGGGTGTTTGTGTTTTCTTTTAACTTTGACTATGGGGTTAGTAATGGGGGTGTCTTATAGACGCCTCTCCATTACTAACCTGGGCTTGATGTCAGCTGGCATTATAAGCTGACATCAACCCCAGCCCTATTACCCCCTGCCACCGCTACAGGGCAGCGTGGAAGAGCGAGGCTAAGTGCCAGAATTGGCGCATCCTATGAATGCGCCATTTCTGGGGCGGCTGACGGCTGGTGTTTCTAGCCTGGGAGGGGGCCAATATTCATGGCTCCCTTGCTGGGCTATTAATATCAGCCCCCAGCTCTCTGCCTAGCCTTTGCTAGCTATTAAATTAGGGGGGACCCCACGTCATTTTTTTGGGGGGGTCCCCCATTTTAATAGCTAGCAAAGGCTATGTATTCAGCTGGGGGCTCATATTAGTAGCCTGGGAAGCTCCGTGGGTATTACCCCCTTCCCAGGCTTCAAACATCTGCCCCAGCTGTCTGCTTAACCTCCGCTAGAGACTAAAATTAAGGGGAACCCCACGCCAATTTTTTTTAATAATAAATAGAGATGAGCGTTGTTCTACTCGAACTGTTCGCCAATCTCAAATTCAAGCTGTTTTGGGCGGTGTTCGAGCCGGTCGGCGAACACGAACAATTTGAGAAAAATTTGGCTGTTCGAGGTTATGTTCGATAACTGTTCGTGCACCAAAATCATAACTGGATTTTTTCTCAGTAATGATGAAAATTAATGTTAATACGCAGTTTGAGTGTACAGCGGGGCGGGGGAAGGGGCAGGGGATGGATCTCTGCAGGAACAATGAAGATCTCCATTTTTTTTTCTCTTTCCCGCATTTGGAGGGGGAGGTGCAATCTGTCAGCCTATCAGCAGCGCACACACGGAGCGAAGTGCTTTTTTTCACACAAGCAAGGGCATGTGTGATTGGCAGTGTATGTCACATGTCCTTGCCCTATAAGACCAAGCCATTTTCCCCGTCGCCACCATTTTCTCACTGCTGCAGCTGCGTGTTAGACGGCACCGCTGTTGCTGTGTGCGCTATACCTTGTTAATTTCAAGCCAATTTTCGCACAAATTTACAGATAGCTTGGGAGTAGGGAATAGTTGTGATTGCAGTCCTTTTAAGGACTAGGTTACAGCATTTCCTATGACTTTTATCAGGCAGGTCTGTGCTCTTAAATAGATAGATTGTGGGAGTAAAGACTAATTGTAATTGGAGTCCTTTTCAGGACTAGGTTACATGAGTTCCTATCAGTTTTTGCCAGGCAGGTCTGTGCCAGTGCTGTGCAAGTTTTTTTCACAGCATTTGGCTGAATCTAGCAAAGCTAATCCTTTTTGGCCTATTGCAGAGTGTGTTAGTCAGTGGAGTAGCCTATCTGTGTTGCAAGATATACCACCTGTGTATAGAATACCAATTTTTTTACTGCACCTAGTGAAGTAAAATCTTTTGGGCATAGCATCATTCTATTAGTCCATCTACACTGACCTCCATCAGGTTGCAAACTGAATATAATTTTTTTCTGCATCTAGCTCTGAAAAAATATTTGGGCTTCTAGCAGTGTGTGGGACTTGGTCTATTAGTCCATCTATACTGACCTCCATCAGGTTGCAAATTAAAAATAATTTTTTTCTTCATTTAGCTCTGAAAAAATATTTGGGCTTCTAGCAGTGTGTGGGACTTGTTCTATTAGTCCTTCTATACTGACCTCCAGCAGGTTGCAAATTGAATATAATTTTTTTCTGCATCTAGCTCTGAAAAAATGTTTGGGCTTCTAGCGGTGTGTGGGACTTGGTCTATTAGTCCATCTATACTGACCTCCATCAGGTTGCAAATTAAAAATAATTTTTTTCTTCATTTATCTCTGAAAAAATATTTGGGCTTCTAGCAGCGTGTGGGACTTGTTCTATTAGTCCATCTATACTGACCTCCATCAGGTTGCAAATTAAAAATAATTTTTTTCTGCATCTAGCTCTGAAAAAATATTTGGGCTTCTAGCAGTGTGTGGGACTTGGTCTATTAGTCCATCTATACTGACCTCCATCAGGTTGCAAATTAAAAATATTTTTTTTCTGCATCTAGCTCTGAAAAAATATTTGGGCTTCTAGCAGTGTGTGGGACTTGGTCTATTAGTCCATCTATACTGACCTCCATCAGGTTGCAAATTGAATAAAAAAATTTTCTGCATCTAGCTCTGAAAAAATATTTGGGCTTCTAGCGGTGTGTGGGACTTGGTCTATTAGTCCATCTATACTGACCTCCATCAGGTTGCAAATTAAAAATAATTTTTTTCTGCATCTAACCCAGCCAATAGTTTTGGCCTATTACCACAGTTTGGCCACTCAGCTCTGCTCGGTTACCATCCATTGTTTTTTTGTGCAAACAACTCCAGAGTTGTGAATTAGTTTACCACCAAAATGAGTGGAAAAAGGCCTGCTGCTGGTGGAAAGGGGAATAGGCGTGTTGGGAAGGGGAAAAAAGGTTGTGTCCGTGGGGTAGGTGCAGAAGAAAGACCATCTTCCAGCCAAACTAAAATGTCTACTTCTTTTAGCGGACAATGTGATAAGATCCCTTTCTTACGGCCACGCCAATCGCTACAAATTCCAGATGAGGCACAAAAACAGCAGGTGCTTCAACGGATATCAAGTGCTCCTTTAAGTGGGCTCTCCTCCACATCAACTTCAACATCACAAATACTCCAGTCCTCAAAGGTGTCACCCAAATCGCACTTGCTTCCTCACAGCTCCCAAATCTCCAGCTGCCCGTCTGAGTATGAGGTAGAACAGATGGTTGAGTCTGCAGAGCTGTTTACTCATACTATAGCCTGGGAATCAGAGGTCGACTCCAGCGCTTCTGTGAATCCAGACGAGGAAATGATCTGCACTGATGCCCAGAATCTTTATGAGTCGGATCCAGGACCAGACGCAGAAGGTTCTGACCATAATGTAGACCCTCATTCCCAAACTGTAACTCCTGTTGGTGGAGACAATGAGGAAGACGATGATAAGACTCAAATACCTGATTGGAGCGACAACTTTAGTTTTTTGTCAGGGCAGGAACAGGTTGGCTCTGAGGACGACGGGTGTGATAACGCACAGGGTGATGATGATGAGGTCGGAGATCCCACTTACTGTCAACCCACAGTCAGCCAAGAGATGAGGTCAGCAGAGGAGGTGGAGGAAGATGCTAGTGACGACGAGGTCAGGTTGCGCCTTCCTGGACAGAGACGTAGTACTGGAAGCACGTCAACAACTGCATCCTCAAACACAACTCTGCCTCTCACCACAAGTCGTGGTGGCTCTTCAGGTCGCATGGGTGCTAAGCCTTGCATTGCCTGGGCATTTTTTCAGATCGATAAAGATGACCCAACTCGTGTTATCTGTAACATTTGTCAGCAAAAGCTAAGTAGAGGCCAAAAAATACATAGTTTGAGTACTTCATGCATGAACCGGCACATGGACATGAAGCATAAGTTGCAGTGGGAAGCTCAGTGTGCTACAATGCGGTCTAGCCGGCCGGGCCAACCACCGTCTGCCATATCTTGTGCATCTGCGGCCTCTTCATCCTCTGTGACTGGGGGGACAGCAGTCACACCTGTTTTGGGGCGCAGACCTGCCACCTCTTTACCCGCAACAGCCAGCGTGATTGGCAGGTCATCATTTTCTTTGGAGGTGGTAACACCAGCTGGTCTTGAGCGCTGTCCGACATCGATAGCACCACCTTTGGATCAAGGCAACCTAACATGTCCGCCTGCATCTTCCTCACAGACCGGCAGTTTGCCGGGGACACCCTTATCAACCCCGTCTAAGCACAATAGCCAGCCCTCGGTCCCTCAGATGTGGACAAGTAAAAGACCATTTCCTCCTAGCCATGAGAAAGCTAAGAGGTTGAATTTCACCATCTGCAAGCTCTTGGCTACAGAAATGCTGCCTTTCCGCCTGGTGGACACAGAGGATTTTCGAGACCTTATGTCCGTCGCAGTGCCCCAGTACCAGATGCCCAGTCGGCACTACTTCTCAAAGAAAGGTGTGCCTGCGCTCCACCAGCATGTCGCACACAACATCACCGCTTCTTTGAGAAACTCTGTGTGTGACAGGGTGCATTTCACCACAGACACTTGGACGAGTAGGCATGGACAGGGGCGTTACATGTCGCTGACTGGGCACTGGGTAACTATGGTGACAGCAGGACAAGGGGCTGCTGTCCAAGTCTTGCCGTCCCCACGAGTTGTGCGTCAATCCTCTTTATGTCATTTTTCCTCCACTGCTTCTGCCTCCTCAACCTCCTCTCGGTCTTCCACCTGCACCCAAAGCCTGTCTGGTCATGCCACAAGCTTTCTAACTGCGCAGAAGGGATCCTGCACACCTCCTTACTATGCTGGCAGTAGGGCTCAACGTCATCAGGCGGTTTTTACATTGAAATGTCTGGGAAATGTGAGTCACACAGCTGAGGAGTTGTGGTCAGCTCTGGAGAACCAATTTCATGAATGGTTGTCTCCACTGGACCTGAAACCAGGGAAGGCCGTGTGCGACAATGCTGCAAACCTGGGTGCGGCCCTTCGCCGGGGCAATGTCACACACGTGCCTTGTATGGCTCACGTGTTGAACCTGGTTGTCCAGCAATTTTTAGCCCACTATCCCAGACTAGATGGCCTTCTGCAGAGGGCACGGTCGCTGTGTGCTCACTTCCGCCGTTCGCATCCCGCAGCTCAGCGACTTACATCTCTACAGAAGTCGTTGGGCCTGCCACTTCACCGGCTAAAATGCGATGTGCCTACCCGGTGGAATTCAACTCTGCACATGTTGCAGCGACTGTGGCAGCACCGACAAGCCCTGGTGCAATACGTTCTGACGTATAGCCTGGGCCAACGAGCTTCAGAGGTGGGGCAAATCACGCTGGAGGAGTGGTCTCAGATCAGGGACCTATGCACCCTTCTGCACAGTTTTGAAATGGCGACGAAGATGTTTAGTGCTGACGATGCCATTATCAGCATGACTATTCCGGTGATTTACATGCTGGAGCACATGTTAAACAGAATTCGGAGTCAGGTGGTGGCACAAGAGGAGGTGGAGGAAGTAGAGGAGGAGGAGTTGTATGCGGAAGGGCTAACATCTGCAAGGTCCAGACGGTCGGCAGCACCAGGGCGGCAGGCATGTGAGGGTGGGGGAGATGATTTTACCAGGGCGCATGGTAGCAGCCAAACTAGTGAGGAAGGTGCAGGAGCCCAGGAAGAAGTGGAGGACGAACTGATGGAAGACTCATCAGATGAGGGAGACCTTGATCACATTTCTGTTGTGCGAGGTTGGGGGGAGAGGACAGAGGAAGGAAGCATGATTGTTACCTCGCCACCAACACAACAGGGACTTGGTGCTCCTGGATGCGCAACACACATGAGTGCCTTCTTGCTGCACTACCTGCAACATGACCCTCGAATTGTGAGAATTAGAAATAATCCTGACTACTGGGTTGCCACACTGTTAGATCCCCGGTACAAAAGTAAATTTGCAGAAATTATTCCTGCCATAGAAAGGGATGCACGCATGCAGGAGTATCAGCAGAGACTGTTGCAGAATCTTACATGTGCTTTTCCACAAAATACCAGTGGTGCACGTAGTGAATCTCACAGTTCCAACTTGCCAACCGTGGTCTGTATGGAATTGTTCAATAAAGGGCCCAAAATTAAGATAACATAGATGGGAGAGGTCTCTATGAATAGGAATTCCTAAGTATTTGATACCCTGTGAGGGCCAGGCAAAGGGAAAGTTGGACTGGATGGAATCCTATATGGATTTGGGGAGGGAGACATCGAGGGCCTCAGACTTCGCTGCATTGATTTTAAAATTTTACCATGTAACAAAGTGATCTATTTCAGCCATAACAGCAGGGATGGATATATGTGATTGAGTGATATATACTAGGACATCATCAGCAAATAGAGAGCACTTGTACTCGGTGCCTCCCACCTCAATCCACCTAATATTGGGGTTATGGCGAATTGATGAGAGCAGGTGCTCCGTCACTAGGATGTATAAGAGAGGGGACAGAGGACATCCCTGCCTTGTCCCATTGGTGATTGTGAAAGGTGATGAAAATGTTCTGACGCACCCCCTGGGCCTTGGGACACCCGGAGCCGGACCCTTTTTGGTGGATGCTGGTGGTTGTAGTCTTCGTGGCGGCGATCCGGTTCCGTGGCTCAGGGCGGTCAAACCAGTGGCGGAACTATTTATGTGGTTTTGATGTTTAAATGTCCGACTACGCCACCCGTGGATTGCGGTCAGAGTGAACCGCCGCTACAGGGCAGACCGCTAAGGCTGGTGTTGTGGGTGCAGCAGAGCGTAGCATAACTCCCCACGGGAGGAGTATAGCCTCAGGGCAGTGTATGCGGAGGATGGGGGTGATGGTGCAGGGCAGCAGCAGTAACGACACGGAGTCAGTGATGCAGTTCAGGGCCTTTACTCACAGTTCTTATTATCCAGACCACGTCTGCAGGTAACGGCTGCCCACGTCGTACTGTGCTCACCAGGTGAGGGGCTCAGACAACTCCCAGATAACTTTGGAGCACTTCACAGGACCCCCTTTGTGTGTCCTTTGTCTGGCCTTTCTTACCAACACTTCTGTCCGGCTGCCTCGGGCCTCCTCTTGGTAAACTTGGCGCCAGTTTCCCTGACCCTATGTGGTGCCTTCCTAGCGGGTGGAGCAAGGGGCTGCGCCACATAAAATGTCAGAGCCTCCGGTTTCTAGCTGAGGGTCGTTTCCTGCCTCCACTAGTTCGGGGACCGGTCTCCCCCTTTGGCCTGACCCCTCCACGCAGGTGGATTCGGGCGTGCGGTGGCGACTCGCCCGTCCGCACCCCTGGGATCCCTTCATTCCTCGTTCCTGGAGCCTTCTCCGCTCCTCTTCCTTCCTTCTCCCTCTTGCAGGCCTGGGCCTCTGTTACTAGGCCCGCCTCCAGAGCAGAGCTCATGCAGAGCCCCTGCTCCCTGCCACTTCTGCTCAGACTTCTCTGCACTGAACTAAGATGGTGCCCACCTTTTATACTCCCTTCTCAATGCACCCAGGAACTGCTTCCTCCCTGCTCCTGCACTGCAGGGTTCCCCTTCCTCAGTGTTCCCTCCCCCCACTCCAGCCAGGGACAGGGACTGTCGTGCCCATCTCAGGGGCATATTGGTCGCCCTGCCCCACGGCAATGTGGTGTAATGCATGCAGGTGTCGGGTCCTGATCCACACTCCATCCTTATCTGAGAGTGAGATATCACACCTCTGGGTGAGGTGCAATACGTCTGTAGCAACCGAGCCCTCGGTGCTACAGTTCCATTTATCTTCAGCCTAGGTGACGTATTGTGATACAGGGCCGTGATTTTGGCTATAAAAGGGTCCCCTAGACCCCTACCCCAAGCTTTTTAAGAGAATCATATATGGCGTGCCAGGAGACTCTATGGAATGCTTTCTCAGCATCCAACGAGAGTATCTACTTACAAATTTTTAACTGCATCTAGCCCAGGAAATACTTTGTGCCTAGTAGCAGTGTCTGCTAGTCAGCGGATTATCCCGGCTGTTAAGCAAGCTACACCACCTGTAGTTTGGACACTTAATTTTTTCAAAGGAAATGCTTCGGGACCACGGGATACTTAGTGAAGAGCATCAGGAGGCACCCCAAGGCATAGGGGCTGGGACTGGCACTAGGATGCCTTGCGGTGGACAGCCGAGCTCGATCCTTATAAAAGCTTTTTAACTGCAGCAGCTTTAGAGGACGCTACTGGAGCTGGAATTACGCGGCTGCTGGCATGAGACTTGCCCTCCAATAGATCCTTGTAAATGGATTTAAAGTGTATTCATTCAAATTAGAGGGACAATTTAAATTAAAAAGCTTAGAGCTGCCTCCACCACAGGGGGGCTCTCTCGACCCACCAGCGGACAGGCACCAGTTTTGGGAGAGGGGGGCTGGCCGTCAGGGTTCACCGCGGCTCTGGCACAAACCCGGCGACACGGAGGTGGCACGGGCAGGAGCGGACTGGCCGTCTCGGCTTCTCACTTTTTGGATTTTAGAAGGGCATGACATGCCTATATCTGTGTCTCCCCCTCCTTTTACTCCTCCACCTCTTTTCTTTTCGCATGACTATATGTACTTGTCACTTTTCCATGTGTTAGTTGTGTCTTCTGAGCAGTTTGTCAGCTTTTGGACACCTTTGAAGGTGTTTTCTATGTGTTTCTATGTGTTTTTGTTTGCCTGCCATTGGTTTTAACGGTGTTCGAAGGTGTTCGACGAACAGTTCGACGAACAGTTCGGCGAACACACGGGTGTTCGACGAACCGAACCGAACTCGAACACTACGGGGGTGGCTCAACACTAATAATAAATCCTTTATTTTAATACTAAATGACAAGTACAGTAACCAACACTATCACTGTACTTCATATATATGTGACTGACATGTTTCTATCTATCTAATCTATGTGTGAAGCTCTATTCTGTCTGTTATAAATTGTCGGGTACAGATGCTGAATTGCCGGCCGGCTTTTTTAAAGAGACGGTGCATGAAAACACTATTATTTTTTTTAATAAATCCTTTACACTAAATGACAAGTACAGTAAGCAACATTGTCACTGTACTTCATATATATGTGACTGACATGTTTCTATCTATCTAATCTATGTGTGAAGCTCTATTCTGTCTGTTATAAATTGTCGGGTACAGATGCTGAAATGCCGGCCGGCTTTTTTAAAGAGACGGTGCATAAAAACACTATTATATTTTTTAATAAATCCTTTACACTAAATGACAAGTACAGTAAGCAACACTGTCACTGTACTTCATATATATGTGACTGACATGTTTCTATCTATCTAATCTATGTGTGAGGCTCTATTCCTTCTTGTCTAAATTGTCGGGTACCGGTGTATGCCGCTGCTGAATTGCCGGCCGGCTTTTTTAAAGAAAGCGTCTTCTGAGCAGTTTGTCAGCTTTTGGACACCTTTGAAGGTGTTTTCTATGTGTTTCTATGTGTTTTTGTTTGCCTGCCATTGGTTTTAACGGTGTTCGACGGTGTTCTAAGGTGTTCGACGAACAGTTCGACGAACAGTTCCTCGAACATCCCTGTGTTCGACGAACCGAACTGAACCCGAACACTACGGGGGTGGCTCAAAACTAGTTTTGCAGTTCCATGGGTCAAATCTCTGTAGTATCCTGTTTTTGTAATTTTTTGCCATAGAAAATACAGCAATAGTGCCGCCCTGACTGGTGAGACAGCGATATATCTGTTTAAAAGAGTCTGGTGTAGGCCAGAGAAATAGAACTGTGGTTCTGAAGTTCCACGGGTCACATCTCTGTATTATCCTGCTTTTGGCATTCTTTTGAAATAAAAAAAACAGGAATAGTGTCACACTGACTGGTCAGACACCAATATATGTTTTTAAGAGTTGGGTGTAAGCCAGAGAAAAAGAACTGTGGTTTTGCAGCTCCACGGGTAAAGTCTCTGTATTATCCTGCTTTTGGCATTTTTTGCCGTAAAAAAAACAGTTCTAGTGTCTCCCTGACTGGTCAGACACCAATATATCTGTTTAAAAGAGTCAGATGTAGGCCAGAGAAATAGAACTGTTGTTTTGCAGTTCCATGGGTCAAATCTCTGCATTATCCTGATTTTGGCATTTTTTGCCATAAAAAAAACTGTAATAATGTTTCCCAAACTGTTCATACACCAATATATCTGTTTAAAAGAGTCTGGTGTAGGCCAGAGAAATAGAACTGTTGTTTTGCAGTTCCACGGGTCAAATCTCTGTATTATTCTGCTTTTGGCATTTTTTGCTGTGAGAAAAACTATGATAATGTCTCCCTGATTTGTCAGACACCAATATGTCTGTATAAAAGAGTCTGGTGTAGGCCAGAGAAATAGTACTGTGGTTTTGCTGTTCCACGGCTCAAATCTCTGTATTATCCTGCTTTTGGCAATTTTTGCCGTAAAAAAAAAACAGTTCTAGTGTCTCCCTGACTGGTCATACACCAATATATATGTTTAAAAGAGTCTGGTGTAGGCCAGGGAAATAGAACTGTGGTTTTGCAGTTCCACGGGTCAAATCTCTGTATTATCCTGCTTTTGGCATTTTTTGCCATAAAAAAACAGTTCTAGTGTCTCCCTGACTGGTCATACACCAGTATATCTGTTTAAAAGAGTCTAGTGTAGGCCAGAGAAATAGTACTGTGGTTTAGCAGTTCCACGGCTCAAATCTCTGTATTATCCTGCTTTTGGCATTTTTTGCAATAAAAAAAAACAACAGTTCTAGTGTCTCCCTGAATGGTCAAACACCAATATATATGTTTAAAAGAGTCGGGTGGAGGCCAGAGAAATAGAACTGTGGTTTTGCAGTTCCACGGGTCCAATCTCGGTATTATCCTGCTTTTGGCATTTTTTGCCGTAAAAAAACTGTAATAGTGTCTCCCTGACTGGTCATACACCAATATATCTGTTTAAAAGAGTCTGGTGTAGGCCAGAGAAATAGAACTGTTGTTTTGCAGTTCCATGGGTCAAATCTCTGTATTATCCTGCTTTTGGCATTTTTTGCTGTAAAAAAAAACAGTTCTAGTGTCTCCCTGACTAGTCAGACACCAATATATCTGTTTAAAAGAGTCTGGTGTAGGCCAGAGGAATAGATCTGTGGTTTTGCATTTCCATGGGTCAAATCTCTGTATTCTCCTGCTTTTGGCTTTTTTTGCCATAAAAAAAACAGTAATAGTATCTCCCTGACTGGTCAGACAAAAATATATCTGTTTAATCAGGGCTGGTGTAGGCCAGAGAAATAGAGCTGTGGTTTTGCACTTCCACGGGTCAAATCTCTGTATTATCCTGCTTTTGGCAATTTTTGCCAAAAAAAAAAACTGTAATAGTGTCTCCCTGACGGGTCAGACACCAATATATCATTTAAAATGAGTCTGGTGTAGGTCATAGAAATAGAATTTTGGTTTTGCAGTTCCACAGGTCAAATCTCTGTATTATCCTGATTTTGGCAATTTTTGCCATAAAAAAAAATATAATAGTGTCTCCCTGACTGGTCAGACACCAATATATCTGCTTAAAAGAGTCTGGTGTAGGCCAGAGAAATAGAACTGTGGTTTTGCAGTACCATGGGTCAAATCTCTGTAGTATCCTGTTTTTGGAATTTTTTGCAATAGGAAAAACAGTAATAGTGTCGCCCTGACTGGCCAGACACCAATATATCTGTTTAAAAGAGTCTGGTGTAGGCCAGAGAAATAGAACTGTTGTTTTGCAATTCCATGGGTCAAATCTCTGTATTATCCTGCTTTTGGCATTTTTTGCCTTAAAAAAAACAGTAATAGTGTCTCCCTGACTGGTCAAACACCAATATATATGTTTAAAAGAGTCTGGTGTAGGCCAGAGAAATAGAACTGTGGTTTTGCAGTTCCACGGGTCAAATCTCTGTATTATCCTGCTTTTGGTATTTTTTGCCATAAAAAAACTGTAATAGTGTCTCCCTGACTGGTCATACACCAATATATCTGTTTAAAAGAGTCTGGTGTAGGCCAGAGAAATAGAACAGTGGTTTTGCAGTTCCATGGGTCAAATCTCTGTATTATCCTGCTTTTGGCATTTTTTGCTGTAAAAAAAAAACAGTTCTAGTGTCTCCCTGACTGGTCAGACACCAATATATCTGTTTAAAAGAGTCTGGTGTAGGCCAGAGAAATAGATCTGTGGCTTTGCAGTTCCATGGGTCAAATCTTTGTATTATCCTGCTTTTGGCACTTTTTGCCATAAAAAAAACAGTAATAGTATCTCACTGACTGGTCAGACACCAATATATCTGTTTAACAGAGTCTGGTGTATGCCAGAGAAATAGAGCTGTGGTTTTGCAGTTCCACGGGTCAAATCTCTGTATTATCCTGCTTTTGGCATTTTTTGCCGTAAAAAAAACTGTAATAGTGTCTCCCTGACTGGTCATACACCAATATATCTGTTTAAAAGAGTCTGGTGTAGGCCAGAGAAATAGAACTGTGGTTTTGCAGTTCCACGGGTCAAATCTCTGTATTATCCTGCTTTTGGCATTTTTTGCCATAAAAAAAACAGTTGTAGTGTCTCCCTGACTGGTCAAACACCAATATATATGTTTAAAAGAGTCTGGTGTAGGCCAGAGAAATAGAACTGTGGTTTTGCAGTTCCACGGGTCAAATCTCTGTATTTTCCTGCTTTTGGCATTTTTTGCCATAAAAAAACTGTAATAGTGTCTCCCTGACTGGTCATACACCAATATATCTGTTTAAAAGAGTCTGGTGTAGGCCAGAGAAATAGAACTGTGGTTTTTCAGTTCCATGGGTCAAATCTCTGTATTATCCTGCTTTTGGCATTTTTTGCTGTAAAAAAAACAGTTCTAGTGTCTCCCTGACTGGTCAGACACCAATATATCTGTTTAAAAGAGTCTGGTGTAGGCCAGAGAAATAGATCTGTGGTTTTGCAGTTCCATGGGTCAAATCTCGGCATTATCCTGCTTTTGGCAATTTTTTGCCATAAAAAAACAGTAATAGTATATCCCTGACTGGTCTAACACCAATACAGTTATATGAAAAAGTTTGGGCACCCCTATTAATCTTAAGTTTAATGTTTTCTAAAAATTGGTGTTTTTGCAATAGCTATTTCAGTTTGATATATGTAATAACTGTGGTACACAGTAATGTTTCTGCCTTGAAATGAGGTTTATTGTACTAACAGAAAATGTGCAATCTGCATTCAAACAAAATTTGACAGGTGCATAAGTATGGGCACCCTTATCATTTTCTTGTTTTAAATACTCCTACCTACTTTTTACTGACTTACTAAAGCACTTTTTTTGGTTTTGTAACCTCATTGAGCTTTGAACTTCATAGCCAGGTGTATGCAATCATGAGAAAAGCTACTTAAAGTGGCCACTTGCAAGTTGTTCTCCTGTTTGAATCTCCTCTGAAGAGTGGCATCATGGGCTCCTCAAAACAACTGTCAAATGATCTGAAAACAAAGATTATTCAACATAGTTGTTCAGGGGAAGGATACAAAAAGCTGTCTCAGAGATTTAACCTGTCAGTTTCCACTGTGAGGAACATAGTAAGGAAATGGAAGAACACAGGGACAGTTCTTGTTGAGGCCAGAAGTGGCAGGCCAAGAAAAACATCAGAAAGGCAGAGAAGAAAAATGGTGAGATCAGTCAAGGACAATCCTCAGACCACCTCCAGAGAGCTGCAGCATCAACTTGCTGCAGATGGTATCACTGTGCATCGGTCAACTATACAACGCACTTTGCACAAGGAGAAGCTGTATGGGAGAGTGATGCGAAAGAAGCCGCTTCTGCAAGCACGCCACAAACAGAGTCGGCTGAGGTATGCAAAAGCACATTTGGAGAAGCCAATTTCTTTTTGGAAGAAGGTCCTGTGGACTGATGAAACCAAGATTGAGTTGTTTGGTCATACAAAAAGGTGTTATGCATGGCGGCAAAAAAACATAGCATTCCAAGAAAAACACTTGCTACCCACAGTAAAATTTGGTGGAGGTTCCATCATGCTTTGGGGCTGTGTGGCCAATGCCGGCACCGGGAATCTTGTTAAAGTTGAGGGACGCATGGATTCCACTCAGTATCAGCAGATTCTTGACAATAATGTTCAAGAATCAGTGATAAAGTTGAAGTTACGCAGGGGATAGATCTTTCAGCAAGACAATGATCCAAAACACCGCTCCAAATCTACTCAGGCATTCATGCTGAGGAACAATTACAATGTTCTGGAATGGCCATCCCAGTCCCCAGACCTGAATATCATTGAACGTCTGTGGGATCATTTGAAGAGGGCTGTCCATGCTCGGCGACCATCAAACTTAACTGAACTGGAATTGTTTTGTAAAGAGGAATGGTCAAAAATACCTTCATCCAGGATCCAGGAACTCATTAAAAGCTACAGGAAGCGACTAGAGGCTGTTATTTTTGCAAAAGGAGGATCTACTAAATATTAATGTCACTTTCTGGTGAGGTGCCCATACTTATGCACCTGTCAAATTTTGTTTGAATGCAGATTGCACATTTTCTGTTAGTACAATAAACCTCATTTCAAGGCAGAAACATTACTGTGTCCAACAGTTATTACATATATCAAACTGAAATAGCTGTTGCAAAAACACAAATTTTTAGAAAACATTAAGCTTAAGATTAATAGGGGTGCCCAAAATTTTTCATATAACTGTATATCTGTTTAACAGAGTCTGGTGTAGGCCAGAGAAATAGAGCTGTGGTTTTGCAGTTCCACGGGTCAAATCTCTGTATTATCCTGCTTTTGCCAATTTTTGCCGTAAAAAAACTGTAATAGTGTCTCCCTGACTGGTCATACACCAATATATCTGTTTAAAAGAGTCTGGTGTAGGCCAGAGAAATAGAACTGTGGTTTTGCAGTTCCACGGGTCAAATCTCTGTATTATCCTGCTTTTGGCATTTTTTGCTGTAAAAAAAAACAGTTCAAGTGTCTCCCTGACTGGTCAGACACTAATATATCTGTTTAAAAGAGTCTGGTGTAGGCCAGAGAAATAGAACTGTGGTTTTACATTTCCATGGGTCAAATCTCTGTATTCTCCTGCTTTTGCTATTTTTGCCATAAAAAAACAGTAATAGTATCTCCCTGACTGGTCAGACAAAAATATATCTGTTTAACAGGGTCTGGTGTAGGCCAGAGAAATAGAGCTGTGGTTTTGCACTTCCACGGGTCAAATCTCTGTATTATCCTGCTTTTGGCAATTTTGGCCAAAAAAAAAACTGTAATAGTGTCTCCCTGAATGGTCAGACACCAATATATCATTTAAAAAGAGTCTGGTGTAGGTCATAGAAATAGAACTGTGGTTTTGCAGTTCCACGGGTCAAATCTCTGTATTATCCTGCTTTTGGCATTTTTTGCCATAAAAAAAACAGTTCTAGTGTCTCCCTGACTGGTCAAACACCAATATATATGTTTAAAAGAGTCTGGTGTAGGCCAGAGAAATAGAACTGTGGTTTTGCAGTTCCACGGGTCAAATCTCTGTATTATACTGCTTTTGGCATTTTTTGCCATAAAAAAACTGTAATAGTGTCTCCCTGACTGGTCATACACCAATATATCTGTTTAAAAGAGTCTGGTGTAGGCCAGAGAAATAGAACTGTGGTTTTGCAGTTCCATGGGTCAAATCTCTGTATTATCCTGCTTTTGGCATTTTTTGCTGTAAAAAAACAGTTCTAGTGTCTCCCTGACTGGTCAGACACCAATATATCTGTTTAACAGAGTCTGGTGTAGGCCAGAGAAATAGAGCTGTGGTTTTGCAGTTCCACGGGTCAAATCTCTGTATTATCCTGCTTTTGCCAATTTTTGCCGGAAAAAAAACTGTAATAGTGTCTCCCTGACTGGTCAGACACCAATATATCATTTAAAAAGAGTCTGGTGTAGGCCATAGAAATAGAACTGTGGTTTTGCAGTTCCACGGGTCAAATCTCTGTATTATCCTGCTTTTGGCATTTTTTGCTGTAAAAAAAAACAGTTCTAGTGTCTCCCTGACTGGTCAGACACCAATATATCTGTTTAAAAGAGTCTGGTGTAGGCCAGAGAAATAGAACTGTGGTTTAGCATTTCCATGGGTCAAATCTCTGTATTATCCTGCTTTTGGCAATTTTTGCCAAAAAAAAAAACTGTAATAGTGTCTCCCTGACTGGTCAGACACCAATATATCATTTAAAAAGAGTCTGGTGTAGGTCATAGAAATAGAATTTTGGTTTTGCAGTTCCACAGGTCAAATCTCTGTATTATCCTGCTTTTGGCAATTTTTGCCGTAAAAAAAAATATAATAGTGTCTCCCTGACTGGTCAGACACCAATATATCTGCTTAAAAGAGTCTGGTGTAGGCCAGAGAAATAGAACTGTGGTTTTGCAGTACCATGGGTCAAATCTCTGTAGTATCCTGTTTTTGGAATTTTTTGCAATAGAAAAAACAGTAATAGTGTCGTCCTGACTGGCCAGACACCAATATATCTGTTTAAAAGAGTCTGGTGTAGGCCAGAGAAATAGAACTGTTGTTTTGCAATTCCATGGGTCAAATCTCTGTATTATCCTGCTTTTGGCATTTTTTGCAATAAAAAAAAACTGTAATAATGTTTCCCAAACTGGTCATACACCAATATATCTGTTTAAAAGAGTCTGGTGTAGGCCAGAGAAATAGAACTTTAGTTTTGCAGTTCCATGTGTCAAATCTCTGTATTATCCTTCTTTTGGCATTTTTTGCCGTAAAAAAAACTGTAATATTGTCTCCCTGACTGGCCAGACACCAATATATCTGTTTAAAAGAGTCTGGTGTAGGCCAGAGAAATAGAACTGTCGTTTTGCAGTTCCATGGGTCAAATCTCTGTATTATCCTGCTTTTGGCATTTTTTGCTGTAAAAAAAACAGTTCTAGTGTCTCCCTGACTGGTCAGACACCAATATATCTGTTTAAAAGAGTCTGTTGTAGGCCAGAGAAATAGATCTGTGGTTTTGCAGTTCCATGGGTCAAATCTCGGTATTATCCTGCTTTTTGCAATTTTTTGCCATAAAAAAACAGTAATAGTATCTCCCTGACTGGTCAGACACCAATATATCTGTTTAACAGAGTCTGGTGTAGGCCAGAGAAATAGAGCTGTGGTTTTGCAGTTCCACGGGTCAAATCTCTGTATTATCCTGCTTTTGCCAATTTTTGCCGAAAAAAAAACTGTAATAGTGTCTCCCTGACTGGTCAGACACCAATATATCATTTAAAAAGAGTCTGGTGTAGGCCATAGAAATAGAACTGTGGTTTTGCAGTTCCACGGGTCAAATCTCTGTATTATCCTGCTTTTGGCATTTTTTGCTGTAAAAAAAAAACAGTTCTAGTGTCTCCCTGACTGGTCAGACACCAATATATCTGTTTAAAAGAGTCTGGTGTAGGCCATAGAAATAGAACTGTGGTTTTGCATTTCCATGGGTCAAATCTCTGTATTATCCTGCTTTTGGCAATTTTTGCCAAAAAAAAAAACTGTAATAGTGTCTCCCTGACTGGTCAGACACCAATATATCATTTAAAATGAGTCTGGTGTAGGTCATAGAAATAGAATTTTGGTTTTGCAGTTCCACAGGTCAAATCTCTGTATTATCCTGCTTTTGGCAATTTTTGCCGTAAAAAAAAATATAATAGTGTCTCCCTGACTGGTCAGACACCAATATATCTGCTTAAAAGAGTCTGGTGTAGGCCAGAGAAATAGAACTGTGGTTTTGCAGTACCATGGGTCAAATCTCTGTAGTATCCTGTTTTTGGAATTTTTTGCAATAGAAAAAACAGTAATAGTGTCGTCCTGACTGGCCATACACCAATATATCTGTTTAAAAGAGTCTGGTGTAGGCCAGAGAAATAGAACTGTTGTTTTGCAATTCCATGGGTCAAATCTCTGTATTATCCTGCTTTTGGCATTTTTTTCAATAAAAAAAACTGTAATAATGTTTCCCAAACTGGTCATACACCAATATATCTGTTTAAAAGAGTCTGGTGTAGGCCAGAGAAATAGAACTTTAGTTTTGCAGTTCCACGTGTCAAATCTCTGTATTATCCTGCTTTTGGCATTTTTTGCCGTAAAAAAAACTGTAATAGTGTCTCCCTGACTGGCCAGACACCAATATATCTGTTTAAAAGAGTCTGGTGTAGGCCAGAGAAATAGAACTGTGGTTTTGCAGTTCCACGGGTCAAATCTCTGTATTATCCTGCTTTTGGCATTTTTTGCCATAAAAAAAACAGTTCTAGTGTCTCCCTGACTGGTCAAACACCAATATATATGTTTAAAAGAGTCTGGTGTAGGCCAAAGAAATAGAACTGTGGTTTTGCAGTTCCACGGGTCAAATCTCTGTATTATCCTGCTTTTGGTATTTTTTGCCATAAAAAACTGTAATAGTGTCTCCCTGACTGGTCATACACCAATATATCTGTTTAAAAGAGTCTGGTGTAGGCCAGAGAAATAGTACTGTGGTTTTGCTGTTCCACTGCTCAAATCTCTGTATTATCCTGCTTTTGGCAATTTTTGCCGTAAAAAAAACAGTTCTAGTGTCTCCCTGACTGGTCAAACACCAATATATATGTTTAAAAGAGTCTGGTGTAGGCCAGAGAAATAGAACTGTGGTTTTGCAGTTCCACGGGTCAAATCTCTGTATTATCCTGCTTTTGGCATTTTTTGCCGTAAAAAAACTGTAATAGTGTCTCCCTGACTGGTCATACACCAATATATCTGTTTAAAAGAGTCTGGTGTAGGCCAGAGAAATAGAACTGTGGTTTTGCAGTTCCACGGGTCAAATCTCTGTATTATCCTGCTTTTGTCAATTTTTGCCATAAAAAAAAAACAGTTATAGTGTCTCCCTGACTGGTCAAACACCAATATATCTGTTTAAAAGAGTCTGGTGTAGGCCAGAGAAATAGAACTGTGGTTTTGCAGTTCCATGGGTCAAATCTCTGTAGTATCCTGTTTTTGGAATTTTTTGCCATTGAAAAAACAGTAATAGTGTTGCCCTGACTGGTCAGACACCAATATATCTGTTTAAAAGAGTCTGGTGTAGGCCAGAGAAATAGAACTGTGGTTTTGCAGTTCCATGGGTCAAATCTCTGTAGTATCCTGTTTTTGGATTTTTTTTGCCATAGAAAAAACAGTAATAGTGTCGCCCTGACTGGTCAAACACCAATATATATGTTTAAAAGAGTCTGGTTTAGGCCAGAGAAATAGAACTGTGGTTTTGCAGTTCCACGGGTCAAATCTCTGTATTATACTGCTTTTGGCATTTTTTGCCATAAAAAAAACTGTAATAGTGTCTCCCTCACTGGTCATACACCAGTATATCTGTTTAAAAGGGTCTGGTGTAGGCCAGAGAAATAGTACTGTGGTTTAGCAGTTCCACGGCTCAAATCTCTGTATTATCCTGCTTTTGGCAATTTTTGCCATAAAAAAAACAGTTCTAGTGTCTCCCTGACTGGTCAAACTTCAATATTTATGTTTAAAAGAGTCTGGTGGAGGCCAGAGAAATAGAACTGTGGTTTTGCAATTCCATGGGTCAAATCTCTGTATTATCCTGCTTTTGGCATTTTTTGCCGTAAAAAAAAACTGTAATAGTGTTTTCCTGACTGGTCATACACCAATATATCTGTTTAAAAGAGTCTGGTGTAGGCCAGAGAAATAGAACTGTGGTTTTGCAGTTCCACGGGTCCAATCTCTGTATTATCCTGCTTTTGGCATTTTTTGCCGTAAAAAAACTGTAATAGTGTCTCCCTGACTGGTAATACACCAATATATCTGTTTAAAACAGTCCGGTGTAGGCCAGAGAAATAGAACTGTGGTTTTGCAGTACCATGGGTCAAATCTCTGTAGTATCCTGTTTTTGGAATTTTTGCAATAGAAAAAACAGTAATAGTGTCTCCCTGACTGGTCAGAAACCAATATATCTGTTTAAAAGAGTCTGGTGTAGGCCAGAGAAATAGAACTGTTGCTTTGCAGTTCCATGGGTCAAATCTCTGTATTATCCTGCTTTTAGCATTTTTTGCCATAAAAAAAACAGTTCTAGTGTCTCCCTGACTGGTCATACACCAATATATCTGTTTAAAAGAGTCTGGCGTAGGCCAGAGAAATAGTATTGTGGTTTTGCAGTTCCACGGCTCAAATCTCTGTATTATCCTGCTTTTGGCAATTTTTGCCGTAAAAAAAAAAACAGTTCTAGTGTCTCCCTGATTTGTCAAACATCAATATATATGTTTAAAAGAGTCTGGTGGAGGCCAGAGAAATAGAACTGTGGTTTTGCAGTTCCACGGGTGAAATATCTGTATTATCCTGCTTGTGGCATTTTTTGCTGTAAAAAAAAAAACAGTTCTAGTGTCTCCCTGACTGGTCAGACACCAATATATCTGTTTAAAAGAGTCTGGTGTAGGCCAGAGGAATAGATCTGTGGTTTTGCAGTTCCACGGCTCAAATCTCTGTATTATCCTGCTTTTGGCAATTTTTACCGTAAAAAAAAAACAGTTCTAGTGTCTCCCTGACTGGTCAAACACCAATATATATGTTTAAAAGAGTCTGGTGTAGGCCAGAGAAATAGAACTGTGGTTTTGCAGTTCCACGGGTCAAATCTCTGTATTATCCTGCTTTTTGCATTTTTTGCCATAAAAAAACTGTAATAGTGTCCCATGACTGGTCATACACCAATATATCTGTTTAAAAGAGTCTGGTGTAGGCCAGAGAAATAGAACTGTGGTTTTGCAGTTCCATGGGGCAAATCTCTGTATTATACTGCTTTTGGCATTTTTTACTGTAAAAAAAACAGTTCTATTGTCTCCCTGACTGGTCAGACACCAATATATCTGTTTAAAAGAGTCTGGTGTAGGCCAGAGAAATAGAACTGTTGCTTTGCAGTTCCACGGGTCAAATCTCTGTATTATCCTGCTTTTGGCAATTTTTGCCGAAAAAAAAAACTGTAATAGTGTCTCCCTGACTGGTCAGACACCAATATATCATATAAAAAGAGTCTGGTGTAGGCCATAGAAATGGAACTGTGGTTTTGCAGTTCCATGGGTCAAATCTCTGTATTATCCAGCTTTTGGCAATTTTTTCCGTAAAAAAAAATATTTAATAGTGTCTCCCTGACTGGTCAGACACCAATATATCTGTTTAAAAGAGTCTGGTGTAGGCCAGAGAAATAGAACTGTGGTTTTGCAGTACCATGGGTCAAACCTCTGTATTATCCTGTTTTTGGAATTTTTTGCCATAGAAAAAACTGTAATAGTGTCGCCCTGACTGGTCAGACACCAATATATCTGTTTAAAAGAGTCTGGTGTAGGCCAGAGAAATAAAACTGTTGTTTTGCAGTTCCATGGGTCAAATCTCTGTATTATACTGCTTTTTTCATTTTTTTGCCATAAAAAAAACTGTAATAATGTTTCCCAAATTGGTCATACACCAATATATCTGTTTAAAAGAGTCTGGTGTAGGCCAAAGAAATAGAACTGTGGTTTTGCAGTTCCACGGGTCAAATCTCTGTATTATCCTGCTTTTGGTATTTTTTGCCATAAAAAACTGTAATAGTGTCTCCCTGACTGGTCATACACCAATATATCTGTTTAAAAGAGTCTGGTGTAGGCCAGAGAAATAGTACTGTGGTTTTGCTGTTCCACTGCTCAAATCTCTGTATTATCCTGCTTTTGGCAATTTTTGCCGTAAAGAAAACAGTTCTAGTGTCTCCCTGACTGGTCAAACACCAATATATATGTTTAAAAGAGTCTGGTGTAGGCCAGAGAAATAGAACTGTGGTTTTGCAGTTCCACGGGTCAAATCTCTGTATTATCCTGCTTTTGGCATTTTTTGCCGTAAAAAAACTGTAATAGTGTCTCCCTGACTGGTCATACACCAATATATCTGTTTAAAAGAGTCTGGTGTAGGCCAGAGAAATAGAACTGTGGTTTTGCAGTTCCACGGGTCAAATCTCTGTATTATCCTGCTTTTAGCATTTTTTGCCATAAAAAAAACAGTTCTAGTGTCTCCCTGACTGGCCATACACCAATATATCTGTTTAAAAGAGTCTGGCGTAGGCCAGAGAAATAGTATTGTGGTTTTGCAGTTCCACGGCTCAAATCTCTGTATTATCCTGCTTTTGGCAATTTTTGCCGTTAAAAAAAAAACAGTTCTAGTGTCTCCCTGATTTGTCAAACATCAATATATATGTTTAAAAGAGTCTGGTGGAGGCCAGAGAAATAGAACTGTGGTTTTGCAGTTCCACGGGTCAAATATCTGTATTATCCTGCTTGTGGCATTTTTTGCTGTAAAAAAAAAAACAGTTCTAGTGTCTCCCTGACTGGTCAGACACCAATATATCTGTTTAAAAGAGTCTGGTGTAGGCCAGAGGAATAGATCTGTGGTTTTGCAGTTCCACGGCTCAAATCTCTGTATTATCCTGCTTTTGGCAATTTTTACCATAAAAAAAAAACAGTTCTAGTGTCTCCCTGACTGGTCAAACACCAATATATATGTTTAAAAGAGTCTGGTGTAGGCCAGAGAAATAGAACTGTGGTTTTGCAGTTCCATGGGGCAAATATCTGTATTATACTGCTTTTGGCATTTTTTACTGTAAAAAAAACAGTTCTATTGTCTCCCTGACTGGTCAGACACCAACATATCTGTTTAAAAGAGTCTGGTGTAGGCCAGAGAAATAAATCTGTGGTTTTGCAGTTCCATGGGTCAAATCTTTGTATTATCCTGCTTTTGGCATTTTTTGCCATAAAAAACAGTAATAGCATCTCCCTGACTGTTCAGACACCAATATATCTGTTTAACAGAGTCTGGTGTAGGCCAGAGAAATAGAGCTGTGGTTTTGCAGTTCCACGGGTCAAATCTCTGTATTATCCTGCTTTTGGCAATTTTTGCCGAAAAAAAAAACTGTAATAGTGTCTCCCTGACTGGTCAGACACCAATATATCATATAAAAAGAGTCTGGTGTAGGCCATAGAAATGGACCTGTGGTTTTGCAGTTCCATGGGTCAAATCTCTGTATTATCCAGCTTTTGGCAATTTTTTCCGTAAAAAAAAATATTTAATAGTGTCTCCCTGACTGGTCAGACACCAATATATCTGTTTAAAAGAGTCTGGTGTAGGCCAGAGAAATAGAACTGTGGTTTTGCAGTACCATGGGTCAAACCTCTGTATTATCCTGTTTTTGGAATTTTTTGCCATAGAAAAAACTGTAATAGTGTCGCCCTGACTGGTCAGACACCAATATATCTGTTTAAAAGAGTCTGGTGTAGGCCAGAGAAATAAAACTGTTGTTTTGCAGTTCCATGGGTCAAATCTCTGTATTATACTGCTTTTTTCATTTTTTTGCCATAAAAAAAACTGTAATAATGTTTCCCAAATTGGTCATACACCAATATATCTGTTTAAAAGAGTCTGGTGTAGGCCAAAGAAATAGAACTGTGGTTTTGCAGTTCCACGGGTCAAATCTCTGTATTATCCTGCTTTTGGTATTTTTTGCCATAAAAAACTGTAATAGTGTCTCCCTGACTGGTCATACACCAATATATCTGTTTAAAAGAGTCTGGTGTAGGCCAGAGAAATAGAACTGTGGTTTTGCAGTTCCACGGGTCCAATCTCTGTATTATCCTGCTTTTGGCATTTTTTGCCGTAAAAAAACTGTAATAGTGTCTCCCTGACTGGTCATACACCAATATATCTGTTTAAAACAGTCCGGTGTAGGCCAGAGAAATAGAACTGTGGTTTTGCAGTACCATGGGTCAAATCTCTGTAGTATCCTGTTTTTGGAATTTTTGCAATAGAAAAAACAGTAATAGTGTCGCCCTGACTGGTCAGAAACCAATATATCTGTTTAAAAGAGTCTGGTGTAGGCCAGAGAAATAGAACTGTTGCTTTGCAGTTCCATGGGTCAAATCTCTGTATTATCCTGCTTTTAGCATTTTTTGCCATAAAAAAAACAGTTCTAGTGTCTCCCTGACTGGCCATACACCAATATATCTGTTTAAAAGAGTCTGGCGTAGGCCAGAGAAATAGTATTGTGGTTTTGCAGTTCCACGGCTCAAATCTCTGTATTATCCTGCTTTTGGCAATTTTTGCCGTTAAAAAAAAAACAGTTCTAGTGTCTCCCTGATTTGTCAAACATCAATATATATGTTTAAAAGAGTCTGGTGGAGGCCAGAGAAATAGAACTGTGGTTTTGCAGTTCCACGGGTCAAATATCTGTATTATCCTGCTTGTGGCATTTTTTGCTGTAAAAAAAAAAACAGTTCTAGTGTCTCCCTGACTGGTCAGACACCAATATATCTGTTTAAAAGAGTCTGGTGTAGGCCAGAGGAATAGATCTGTGGTTTTGCAGTTCCACGGCTCAAATCTCTGTATTATCCTGCTTTTGGCAATTTTTACCATAAAAAAAAAACAGTTCTAGTGTCTCCCTGACTGGTCAAACACCAATATATATGTTTAAAAGAGTCTGGTGTAGGCCAGAGAAATAGAACTGTGGTTTTGCAGTTCCATGGGGCAAATATCTGTATTATACTGCTTTTGGCATTTTTTACTGTAAAAAAAACAGTTCTATTGTCTCCCTGACTGGTCAGACACCAACATATCTGTTTAAAAGAGTCTGGTGTAGGCCAGAGAAATAGATCTGTGGTTTTGCAGTTCCATGGGTCAAATCTTTGTATTATCCTGCTTTTGGCATTTTTTGCCATAAAAAACAGTAATAGCATCTCCCTGACTGTTCAGACACCAATATATCTGTTTAACAGAGTCTGGTGTAGGCCAGAGAAATAGAGCTGTGGTTTTGCAGTTCCACGGGTCAAATCTCTGTATTATCCTGCTTTTGGCAATTTTTGCCGAAAAAAAAAACTGTAATAGTGTCTCCCTGACTGGTCAGACACCAATATATCATATAAAAAGAGTCTGGTGTAGGCCATAGAAATGGACCTGTGGTTTTGCAGTTCCATGGGTCAAATCTCTGTATTATCCAGCTTTTGGCAATTTTTTCCGTAAAAAAAAATATTTAATAGTGTCTCCCTGACTGGTCAGACACCAATATATCTGTTTAAAAGAGTCTGGTGTAGGCCAGAGAAATAGAACTGTGGTTTTGCAGTACCATGGGTCAAAGCTCTGTATTATCCTGTTTTTGGAATTTTTTGCCATAGAAAAAACTGTAATAGTGTCGCCCTGACTGGTCAGACACCAATATATCTGTTTAAAAGAGTCTGGTGTAGGCCAGAGAAATAAAACTGTTGTTTTGCAGTTCCATGGGTCAAATCTCTGTATTATACTGCTTTTTTCATTTTTTTGCCATAAAAAAAACTGTAATAATGTTTCCCAAATTGGTCATACACCAATATATCTGTTTAAAAGAGTCTGGTGTAGGCCAAAGAAATAGAACTGTGGTTTTGCAGTTCCACGGGTCAAATCTCTGTATTATCCTGCTTTTGGTATTTTTTGCCATAAAAAACTGTAATAGTGTCTCCCTGACTGGTCATACACCAATATATCTGTTTAAAAGAGTCTGGTGTAGGCCAGAGAAATAGTACTGTGGTTTTGCTGTTCCACTGCTCAAATCTCTGTATTATCCTGCTTTTGGCAATTTTTGCCGTAAAAAAAACAGTTCTAGTGTCTCCCTGACTGGTCAAACACCAATATATATGTTTAAAAGAGTCTGGTGTAGGCCAGAGAAATAGAACTGTGGTTTTGCAGTTCCACGGGTCAAATCTCTGTATTATCCTGCTTTTGGCATTTTTTGCCGTAAAAAAACTGTAATAGTGTCTCCCTGACTGGTCATACACCAATATATCTGTTTAAAAGAGTCTGGTGTAGGCCAGAGAAATAGAACTGTGGTTTTGCAGTTACACGGGTCAAATCTCTGTATTATCCTGCTTTTGTCAATTTTTGCCATAAAAAAAAAACAGTTATAGTGTCTCCCTGACTGGTCAAACACCAATATATCTGTTTAAAAGAGTCTGGTGTAGGCCAGAGAAATAGAACTGTGGTTTTGCAGTTCCATGGGTCAAATCTCTGTAGTATCCTGTTTTTGGAATTTTTTGCCATTGAAAAAACAGTAATAGTGTTGCCCTGACTGGTCAGACACCAATATATCTGTTTAAAAGAGTCTGGTGTAGGCCAGAGAAATAGAACTGTGGTTTTGCAGTTCCATGGGTCAAATCTCTGTAGTATCCTGTTTTTGGAATTTTTTTGCCATAGAAAAAACAGTAATAGTGTCGCCCTGACTGGTCAAACACTAATATATATGTTTAAAAGAGTCTGGTTTAGGCCAGAGAAATAGAACTGTGGTTTTGCAGTTCCATGGGTCAAATCTCTGTAGTATCCTGTTTTTGGAATTTTTGCAATAGAAAAAACAGTAATAGTGTCGCCCTGACTGGTCAGAAACCAATATATCTGTTTAAAAGAGTCTGGTGTAGGCCAGAGAAATAGAACTGTTGCTTTGCAGTTCCATGGGTCAAATCTCTGTATTATCCTGCTTTTAGCATTTTTTGCCATAAAAAAACAGTTCTAGTGTCTCCCTGACTGGTCATACACCAATATATCTGTTTAAAAGAGTCTGGCGTAGGCCAGAGAAATAGTATTGTGGTTTTGCAGTTCCACGGCTCAAATCTCTGTATTATCCTGCTTTTGGCAATTTTTGCCGTAAAAAAAAAAACAGTTCTAGTGTCTCCCTGATTTGTCAAACATCAATATATATGTTTAAAAGAGTCTGGTGGAGGCCAGAGAAATAGAACTGTGGTTTTGCAGTTCCACGGGTCAAATATCTGTATTATCCTGCTTGTGGCATTTTTTGCTGTAAAAAAAAAACAGTTCTAGTGTCTCCCTGACTGGTCAGACACCAATATATCTGTTTAAAAGAGTCTGGTGTAGGCCAGAGGAATAGATCTGTGGTTTTGCAGTTCCACGGCTCAAATCTCTGTATTATCCTGCTTTTGGCAATTTTTACCGTAAAAAAAAAACAGTTCTAGTGTCTCCCTGACTGGTCAAACACCAATATATATGTTTAAAAGAGTCTGGTGTAGGCCAGAGAAATAGAACTGTGGTTTTGCAGTTCCACGGGGCAAATCTCTGTATTATCCTGCTTTTTGCATTTTTTGCCATAAAAAAACTGTAATAGTGTCCCATGACTGGTCATACACCAATATATCTGTTTAAAAGAGTCTGGTGTAGGCCAGAGAAATAGAACTGTGGTTTTGCAGTTCCATGGGGAAAATCTCTGTATTATACTGCTTTTGGCATTTTTTACTGTAAAAAAAACAGTTCTATTGTCTCCCTGACTGGTCAGACACCAACATATCTGTTTAAAAGAGTCTGGTGTAGGCCAGAGAAATAGATCTGTGGTTTTGCAGTTCCATGGGTCAAATCTTTGTATTATCCTGCTTTTGGCATTTTTTGCCATAAAAAACAGTAATAGCATCTCCCTGACTGTTCAGACACCAATATATCTGTTTAACAGAGTCTGGTGTAGGCCAGAGAAATAGAGCTGTGGTTTTGCAGTTCCACGGGTCAAATCTCTGTATTATCCTGCTTTTGGCAATTTTTGCCGAAAAAAAAAACTGTAATAGTGTCTCCCTGACTGGTCAGACACCAATATATCATATAAAAAGAGTCTGGTGTAGGCCATAGAAATGGAACTGTGGTTTTGCAGTTCCATGGGTCAAATCTCTGTATTATCCAGCTTTTGGCAATTTTTTCCGTAAAAAAAAATATTTAATAGTGTCTCCCTGACTGGTCAGACACCAATATATCTGTTTAAAAGAGTCTGGTGTAGGCCAGAGAAATAGAACTGTGGTTTTGCAGTACCATGGGTCAAACCTCTGTATTATCCTGTTTTTGGAATTTTTTGCCATAGAAAAAACTGTAATAGTGTCGCCCTGACTGGTCAGACACCAATATATCTGTTTAAAAGAGTCTGGTGTAGGCCAGAGAAATAAAACTGTTGTTTTGCAGTTCCATGGGTCAAATCTCTGTATTATACTGCTTTTTTCATTTTTTTGCCATAAAAAAAACTGTAATAATGTTTCCCAAATTGGTCATACACCAATATATCTGTTTAAAAGAGTCTGGTGTAGGCCAAAGAAATAGAACTGTGGTTTTGCAGTTCCACGGGTCAAATCTCTGTATTATCCTGCTTTTGGTATTTTTTGCCATAAAAAACTGTAATAGTG
The DNA here is from genome assembly GCF_046119375.1 of Phyllobates terribilis. Classification (NCBI taxonomy): domain Eukaryota; kingdom Metazoa; phylum Chordata; class Amphibia; order Anura; family Dendrobatidae; genus Phyllobates; species Phyllobates terribilis. The sequence continues at coordinate 294,639,133 of NW_027362769.1, forward strand.
TCTCCCTGACTGGTCATACACCAATATATCTGTTTAAAAGAGTCTGGTGTAGGCCAGAGAAATAGTACTGTGGTTTTGCTGTTCCACTGCTCAAATCTCTGTATTATCCTGCTTTTGGCAATTTTTGCCGTAAAAAAAACAGTTCTAGTGTCTCCCTGACTGGTCAAACACCAATATATATGTTTAAAAGAGTCTGGTGTAGGCCAGAGAAATAGAACTGTGGTTTTGCAGTTCCACGGGTCAAATCTCTGTATTATCCTGCTTTTGGCATTTTTTGCCGTAAAAAAACTGTAATAGTGTCTCCCTGACTGGTCATACACCAATATATCTGTTTAAAAGAGTCTGGTGTAGGCCAGAGAAATAGAACTGTGGTTTTGCAGTTCCACGGGTCAAATCTCTGTATTATCCTGCTTTTGTCAATTTTTGCCATAAAAAAAAAACAGTTATAGTGTCTCCCTGACTGGTCAAACACCAATATATCTGTTTAAAAGAGTCTGGTGTAGGCCAGAGAAATAGAACTGTGGTTTTGCAGTTCCATGGGTCAAATCTCTGTAGTATCCTGTTTTTGGAATTTTTTGCCATTGAAAAAACAGTAATAGTGTTGCCCTGACAGGTCAGACACCAATATATCTGTTTAAAAGAGTCTGGTTTAGGCCAGAGAAATAGAACTGTGGTTTTGCAGTTCCACGGGTCAAATCTCTGTATTATACTGCTTTTGGCATTTTTTGCCATAAAAAAAACTGTAATAGTGTCTCCCTCACTGGTCATACACCAGTATATCTGTTTAAAAGGGTCTGGTGTAGGCCAGAGAAATAGTACTGTGGTTTAGCAGTTCCACGGCTCAAATCTCTGTATTATCCTGCTTTTGGCAATTTTTGCCATAAAAAAAACAGTTCTAGTGTCTCCCTGACTGGTCAAACATCAATATTTATGTTTAAAAGAGTCTGGTGGAGGCCAGAGAAATAGAACTGTGGTTTTGCAATTCCATGGGTCAAATCTCTGTATTATCCTGCTTTTGGCATTTTTTGCCGTAAAAAAAAACTGTAATAGTGTTTTCCTGACTGGTCATACACCAATATATCTGTTTAAAAGAGTCTGGTGTAGGCCAGAGAAATAGAACTGTGGTTTTGCAGTTCCACGGGTCCAATCTCTGTATTATCCTGCTTTTGGCATTTTTTGCCGTAAAAAAACTGTAATAGTGTCTCCCTGACTGGTCATACACCAATATATCTGTTTAAAACAGTCCGGTGTAGGCCAGAGAAATAGAACTGTTGCTTTGCAGTTCCATGGGTCAAATCTCTGTATTATCCTGCTTTTAGCATTTTTTGCCATAAAAAAAACAGTTCTAGTGTCTCCCTGACTGGTCATACACCAATATATCTGTTTAAAAGAGTCTGGCGTAGGCCAGAGAAATAGTATTGTGGTTTTGCAGTTCCACGGCTCAAATCTCTGTATTATCCTGCTTTTGGCAATTTTTGCCGTAAAAAAAAAAACAGTTCTAGTGTCTCCCTGATTTGTCAAACATCAATATATATGTTTAAAAGAGTCTGGTGGAGGCCAGAGAAATAGAACTGTGGTTTTGCAGTTCCACGGGTCAAATATCTGTATTATCCTGCTTGTGGCATTTTTTGCTGTAAAAAAAAAAACAGTTCTAGTGTCTCCCTGACTGGTCAGACACCAATATATCTGTTTAAAAGAGTCTGGTGTAGGCCAGAGGAATAGATCTGTGGTTTTGCAGTTCCACGGCTCAAATCTCTGTATTATCCTGCTTTTGGCAATTTTTACCGTAAAAAAAAAACAGTTCTAGTGTCTCCCTGACTGGTCAAACACCAATATATATGTTTAAAAGAGTCTGGTGTAGGCCAGAGAAATAGAACTGTGGTTTTGCAGTTCCACGGGTCAAATCTCTGTATTATCCTGCTTTTTGCATTTTTTGCCATAAAAAAACTGTAATAGTGTCCCATGACTGGTCATACACCAATATATCTGTTTAAAAGAGTCTGGTGTAGGCCAGAGAAATAGAACTGTGGTTTTGCAGTTCCATGGGGCAAATCTCTGTATTATACTGCTTTTGGCATTTTTTACTGTAAAAAAAACAGTTCTATTGTCTCCCTGACTGGTCAGACACCAACATATCTGTTTAAAAGAGTCTGGTGTAGGCCAGAGAAATAGATCTGTGGTTTTGCAGTTCCATGGGTCAAATCTTTATATTATCCTGCTTTTGGCATTTTTTGCCATAAAAAACAGTAATAGCATCTCCCTGACTGTTCAGACACCAATATATCTGTTTAACAGAGTCTGGTGTAGGCCAGAGAAATAGAGCTGTGGTTTTGCAGTTCCACGGGTCAAATCTCTGTATTATCCTGCTTTTGGCAATTTTTGCCGAAAAAAAAACTGTAATAGTGTCTCCCTGACTGGTCAGACACCAATATATCATATAAAAAGAGTCTGGTGTAGGCCATAGAAATGGAACTGTGGTTTTGCAGTTCCATGGGTCAAATCTCTGTATTATCCAGCTTTTGGCAATTTTTTCCGTAAAAAAAAATATTTAATAGTGTCTCCCTGACTGGTCAGACACCAATATATCTGTTTAAAAGAGTCTGGTGTAGGCCAGAGAAATAGAACTGTGGTTTTGCAGTACCATGGGTCAAACCTCTGTATTATCCTGTTTTTGGAATTTTTTGCCATAGAAAAAACTGTAATAGTGTCGCCCTGACTGGTCAGACACCAATATATCTGTTTAAAAGAGTCTGGTGTAGGCCAGAGAAATAAAACTGTTGTTTTGCAGTTCCATGGGTCAAATCTCTGTATTATACTGCTTTTTTCATTTTTTTGCCATAAAAAAAACTGTAATAATGTTTCCCAAATTGGTCATACACCAATATATCTGTTTAAAAGAGTCTGGTGTAGGCCAAAGAAATAGAACTGTGGTTTTGCAGTTCCACGGGTCAAATCTCTGTATTATCCTGCTTTTGGTATTTTTTGCCATAAAAAACTGTAATAGTGTCTCCCTGACTGGTCATACACCAATATATCTGTTTAAAAGAGTCTGGTGTAGGCCAGAGAAATAGTACTGTGGTTTTGCTGTTCCACTGCTCAAATCTCTGTATTATCCTGCTTTTGGCAATTTTTGCCGTAAAAAAAACAGTTCTAGTGTCTCCCTGACTGGTCAAACACCAATATATATGTTTAAAAGAGTCTGGTGTAGGCCAGAGAAATAGAACTGTGGTTTTGCAGTTCCACGGGTCAAATCTCTGTATTATCCTGCTTTTGGCATTTTTTGCCGTAAAAAAACTGTAATAGTGTCTCCCTGACTGGTCATACACCAATATATCTGTTTAAAAGAGTCTGGTGTAGGCCAGAGAAATAGAACTGTGGTTTTGCAGTTCCACGGGTCAAATCTCAGTATTATCCTGCTTTTGTCAATTTTTGCCATAAAAAAAAAACAGTTATAGTGTCTCCCTGACTGGTCAAACACCAATATATCTGTTTAAAAGAGTCTGGTGTAGGCCAGAGAAATAGAACTGTGGTTTTGCAGTTCCATGGGTCAAATCTCTGTAGTATCCTGTTTTTGGAATTTTTTGCCATTGAAAAAACAGTAATAGTGTTGCCCTGACAGGTCAGACACCAATATATCTGTTTAAAAGAGTCTGGTGTAGGCCAGAGAAATAGAACTGTGGTTTTGCAGTTCCATGGGTCAAATCTCTGTAGTATCCTGTTTTTGGAATTTTTTTGCCATAGAAAAAACAGTAATAGTGTCGCCCTGACTGGTCAAACACCAATATATATGTTTAAAAGAGTCTGGTTTAGGCCAGAGAAATAGAACTGTGGTTTTGCAGTTCCACGGGTCAAATCTCTGTATTATACTGCTTTTGGCATTTTTTGCCATAAAAAAAACTGTAATAGTGTCTCCCTCACTGGTCATACACCAGTATATCTGTTTAAAAGGGTCTGGTGTAGGCCAGAGAAATAGTACTGTGGTTTAGCAGTTCCACGGCTCAAATCTCTGTATTATCCTGCTTTTGGCAATTTTTGCCATAAAAAAAACAGTTCTAGTGTCTCCCTGACTGGTCAAACATCAATATTTATGTTTAAAAGAGTCTGGTGGAGGCCAGAGAAATAGAACTGTGGTTTTGCAATTCCATGGGTCAAATCTCTGTATTATCCTGCTTTTGGCATTTTTTGCCGTAAAAAAAAACTGTAATAGTGTTTTCCTGACTGGTCATACACCAATATATCTGTTTAAAAGAGTCTGGTGTAGGCCAGAAAAATAGAACTGTGGTTTTGCAGTTCCACGGGTCCAATCTCTGTATTATCCTGATTTTGGCATTTTTTGCCGTAAAAAAACTGTAATAGTGTCTCCCTGACTGGTCATACACCAATATATCTGTTTAAAACAGTCCGGTGTAGGCCAGAGAAATAGAACTGTGGTTTTGCAGTACCATGGGTCAAATCTCTGTAGTATCCTGTTTTTGGAATTTTTGCAATAGAAAAAACAGTAATAGTGTCGCCCTGACTGGTCAGAAACCAATATATCTGTTTAAAAGAGTCTGGTGTAGGCCAGAGAAATAGAACTGTTGCTTTGCAGTTCCATGGGTCAAATCTCTGTATTATCCTGCTTTTAGCATTTTTTGCCATAAAAAAAACAGTTCTAGTGTCTCCCTGACTGGTCATACACCAATATATCTGTTTAAAAGAGTCTGGCGTAGGCCAGAGAAATAGTATTGTGGTTTTGCAGTTCCACGGCTCAAATCTCTGTATTATCCTGCTTTTGTCAATTTTTGCCGTAAAAAAAAAAACAGTTCTAGTGTCTCCCTGATTTGTCAAACATCAATATATATGTTTAAAAGAGTCTGGTGGAGGCCAGAGAAATAGAACTGTGGTTTTGCAGTTCCACGGGTCAAATATCTGTATTATCCTGCTTGTGGCATTTTTTGCTGTAAAAAAAAAAACAGTTCTAGTGTCTCCCTGACTGGTCAGACACCAATATATCTGTTTAAAAGAGTCTTGTGTAGGCCAGAGGAATAGATCTGTGGTTTTGCAGTTCCACGGCTCAAATCTCTGTATTATCCTGCTTTTGGCAATTTTTACCGTAAAAAAAAACAGTTCTAGTGTCTCCCTGACTGGTCAAACACCAATATATATGTTTAAAAGAGTCTGGTGTAGGCCAGAGAAATAGAATTGTGGTTTTGCAGTTCCACGGGTCAAATCTCTGTATTATCCTGCTTTTGGCATTTTTTGCCATAAAAAAACTGTAATAGTGTCCCTTGACTGGTCATACACCAATATATCTGTTTAAAAGAGTCTGGTGTAGGCCAGAGAAATAGAACTGTGGTTTTGCAGTTCCATGGGGCAAATCTCTGTATTATACTGCTTTTGGCATTTTTTACTGTAAAAAAAACAGTTCTATTGTCTCCCTGACTGGTCAGACACCAACATATCTGTTTAAAAGAGTCTGGTGTAGGCCAGAGAAATAGATCTGTGGTTTTGCAGTTCCATGGGTCAAATCTTTGTATTATCCTGCTTTTGGCATTTTTTGCCATAAAAAACAGTAATAGCATCTCCCTGACTGTTCAGACACCAATATATCTGTTTAACAGAGTCTGGTGTAGGCCAGAGAAATAGAGCTGTGGTTTTGCAGTTCCACGGGTCAAATCTCTGTATTATCCTGCTTTTGGCAATTTTTGCCGAAAAAAAAAACTGTAATAGTGTCTCCCTGACTGGTCACACACCAATATATCATATAAAAAGAGTCTGGTGTAGGCCATAGAAATGGAACTGTGGTTTTGCAGTTCCATGGGTCAAATCTCTGTATTATCCAGCTTTTGGCAATTTTTTCCGTAAAAAAAAATATTTAATAGTGTCTCCCTGACTGGTCAGACACCAATATATCTGTTTAAAAGAGTCTGGTGTAGGCCAGAGAAATAGAACTGTGGTTTTGCAGTACCATGGGTCAAACCTCTGTATTATCCTGTTTTTGGAATTTTTTGCCATAGAAAAAACTGTAATAGTGTCACCCTGACTGGTCAGACACCAATATATCTGTTTAAAAGAGTCTGGTGTAGGCCAGAGAAATAAAACTGTTGTTTTGCAGTTCCATGGGTCAAATCTCTGTATTATACTGCTTTTTTCATTTTTTTGCCATAAAAAAAACTGTAATAATGTTTCCCAAACTGGTCATACACCAATATATCTGTTTAAAAGAGTCTGGTGTAGGCCAAAGAAATAGAACTGTGGTTTTGCAGTTCCATGGGTCAAATCTCTGTATTATCCTGCTTTTGGCATTTTTTGCTGTAAAAAAAACTTTAATTTTGTCTCCCTGACTGGTCATACACCAATATATCTGTTTAAAAGAGTCTGGTGTAGGCCAGAGAAATAGTACTGTGGCTTTGCAGTTCCAAGTCTCAAATCTCTGTATTATCCTGCTTTTGGCAATTTTTGCCGTAAAAAAAAAAACAGTTCTAGTGTCACCCTGACTGGTCAAACACCAATATATATGTTTAAAAGAGTCTGGTGTAGGCCAGAGAAATAGAACTGTGGTTTTGCAGTTCCACGGGTCAAATCTCTGTATTATCCTGCTTTTGGCATTTTTTGCCTTAAAAAAAACAGTAATAGTATCTCCCTGACTGGTCAGACACCAATATATCTGTTTAACAGAGTCTGGTGTAGGCCAGAGAAATAGAACTGTGGTTTTGCAGTTCCACGGGTGAAATCTCTGTATTATCCTGCTTTTGGCAATTTTTTCCGAAAAAAAAAACTGTAATAGTGTCTCCCTGACTGGTCAGACACCAATATATCATTTAAAAAGACTCTGGTGTAGGCCATAGATATAGAACTGTGGTTTTGCAGTTCCACGGGTCAAATCTCTGTATTATCCAGCTTTTGGCAATTTTTGCCGTAAAAAAAAAAATATAATAGTGTCTCCCTGACTGGTCAGACACCAATATATCTGCTTAAAAGAGTCTGGTGTAGGCCAGAGAAATAGAACTGTGGTTTTGCAGTTCCATGGGTCAAATCTCTGTATTATCCTGCTTTTGGCATTTTTTGCCATAAAAAAAACTGTAATTGTGTCTCCCTGACTGGTCATACACCAATATATCTGTTTAAAAGAGTCTGGTGTAGGCCAGAGAAATAGTACTGTGGTTTTGCAGTTCCACGGCTCAAATCTCTGTATTATCCTGCTTTTGGCATTTTTTGCCGTAAAAAAAAAACAGTTCTAGTGTCTCCCTGAATGGTCAAACACCAATATATATGTTTAAAAGAGTCTGGTGGAGGCCAAAGAAATAGAACTGTGGTTTTGCATTTCCATGGGTCAAATCTCTGTATTCTCCTGCTTTTGGCAATTTTTGCCGAAAAAAAAAACTGTAATAGTGTCTCCCTGACTGGTCAGACACCAAAATATCATTTAAAAAGAGTCTGATGTAGGCCATAGAAATAAAACTTTGGTTTTCCAGTTCCACGGGTCAAATCTCTGTATTATCCTGCTTTTAGCAATTTTTGCCGTAAAAAAAAATATAACAGTGTCTCCCTGACTGGTCAGAAACCAATATATCTGCTTAAAAGAGTCTGGTGTAGGCCAGAGAAATAGAACTGTTGTTTTGCAATTCCATGGGTCAAATCTCTGTATTATCCTGCTTTTGGCATTTTTTGCCGTAAAAAAAAATTGTAATAGTGTCTCCCTGACTGGTCATACACCAATATATCTGTTTAAAAGAGTCTGGTGTAGGCCAGAGAAATAGAACTGTGGTTTTGCAGTTCCACGGGTCAAATCTCTGTATTATCCTGCTTTTGGCATTTTTTGCCATAAAAAAAACAGTTCTAGTGTCTCCCTGACTGGTCAAACACCAATATATATGTTTAAAAGAGTCTGGTGTAGGCCAGAGAAATAGAACTGTGGTTTTGCAGTTCCACGGGTCAAATCTCTGTATTATCCTGCTTTTGGCATTTTTTGCCATAAAAAAACTGTAATAGTGTCTCCCTGACTGGTCATACACCAATATATCTGTTTAAAAGAGTCTGGTGTAGGCCAGAGAAATAGAACTGTGGTTTTGCAGTTCCATGGGTCAAATCTCTGTATTATCCTGCTTTTGGCATTTTTTGCTGTAAAAAAAACAGTTCTAGTGTCTCCCTGACTGGTCAGACACCAATATATCTGTTTAAAAGAGGCTGGTGTAGGCCAGAGAAATAGATCTGTGGTTTTGCAGTTCCATGGGTCAAATCTCGGTATTATCCTGCTTTTGGCAATTTTTTGCCATAAAAAAACAGTAATAGTATCTCCCTGACTGGTCAGACACCAATATATCTGTTTAACAGAGTCTGGTGTAGGCCAGAGAAATAGAGCTGTGGTTTTGCAGTTCCACGAGTCAAATCTCTGTATTATCCTGCTTTTGCCAATTTTTGCCGAAAAAAAACTGTAATAGTGTCTCCCTGACTGGTCAGACACCAATATATCATTTAAAAAGAGTCTGGTGTAGGCCATAGAAATAGAACTGTGGTTTTGCAGTTCCACGGGTCAAATCTCTGTATTATCCTGCTTTTGGCAATTTTTTCCATAAAAAAAAAATATAATATTGTCTCCCTGACTAGTCAGACACCAATATACCTGTTTAAAAGAGTCTGGTGTAGGCCAGAGAAATAGAACTGTGGTTTTGCAGTACCACAGGTCAAATCTCTGTATTATCCTGCTTTTGGCACTTTTTGCCATAAAAAAAACTGTAATTGTTTCTCCCTGACTGGTCATGCACCAATATATCTGTTTAAAAGAGTCTGGTGTAGGCCAGAGAAATAGAACTGTGGTTTTGCAGTTCCACGTGTTAAATCTCTGTATTATCCTGCTCTTGGCATTTTTTGCCATAAAAAACAGTTCTAATGTCTCCGTGACTGGTCATACACCAATATATCTGTTTAAAAGAGTCTGGTGTAGGCCAGAGAAATAGTACTGTGGTTTTGCAGTTCCACGGCTCAAATCTCTGTACTATCCTGCTTTTTGCAATTTTTGCCGTAAAAAAAACAGTTCTAGTGTCTCCCTGACTGGTCAAACACCAATATTTATGTTTAAAAGAGTCTGGTGTAGGCCAGAGAAATAGAACTGTGGTTTTGCAGTTCCACGTGTCAAATCTCTGTATTATCCTGCTCTTGGCATTTTTTGCAATAAAAAACAGTTCTAATGTCTCCGTGACTGGTCATACACCAATATATCTGTTTAAAAGAGTCTGGTGTAGGCCAGAGAAATAGTACTGTGGTTTTGCAGTTCCATGGCTCAAATCTCTGTACTATCCTGCTTTTGGCAATTTTTGCCGTAAAAAAAAAACAGTTCTAGTGTCTTCCTGACTGGTCAAACACCGATATATATGTTTAAAAGAGTCTGGTGTAGGCCAGAGAAATAGAACTGTGGTTTTGCAGTTCCACGGGTCAAATCTCTGTATTATCCTGCTTTTGGCATTTTTTGCCATAAAAAAACTGTAATAGTGTCTCTCTGACTGGTCATACACCAATATATCTGTTTAAAAGAGTCTGGTGTAGGCCAGAGAAATAGAACTGTGGTTTTGCAGTTCCACGGGTCAAATCTCTGTATTATCCTGCTTTTGTCAATTTTTGCCGTAAAAAAAAAATCAGTTATAGTGTCTCCCTGACTGGTCAAACACCAATATATCTGTTTAAAAGAGTGTGGTGTAGGCCAGAGAAATAGAACTGTGGTTTTGCAGCTCCACGAGACAAATCTCTCTATTATCCTGCTTTTGCATTTTTTTGCCGTAAAAAAAAAATATAATAGTGTCTCCCTGACTGGCAGACACCAATATATCTGTTTAAAAGAGTCTGGTGTAGGCCAGAGAAATAGAACTGTGGTTTTGCAGTTCCACGGGTCAAATCTCTGTATTATCCTGCTTTTGGCATTTTTTGCCGTAAAAAAACTGTAATAGTGTCTCCCTGACTGGTCATACACCTATATATCTGTTTAAAAGAGTCTGGTGTAGGCCAGAGAAATAGTACTGTGGTTTTGCAGTTCCACGGCTCAAATCTCTGTATTATCCTGCTTTTGGCATTTTTTGCCGTAAAAAAAAAACAGTTCTAGTGTTTCCCTGACTGGTCAAACACCAATATATATGTTTAAAAGAGTCTGGTGTAGGCCAGAGAAATAGAACTGTGGTTTTGCAGTTCCACAGGTCAAACCTCTGTATTATCCAGCTTTTGGCATTTTTTGCCGTAAAAAATCTGTAATAGTGTCGCCCTGACTGGTCAGACACCAATATATCTGTTTAAAAGAGTCTGGTGTAGGCCAGAGAAATAGAACTGTGGTTCTGAAGTTCCCCGGGTCACATCTCTGTATTATCCTGCTTTTGTCATTTTTTGCCATAAAAAAACAGGAATAGTGTCACCCTGACTGGTCAGACACCAATAAATCTGTATAAAAGAGTCGGGTGTAAGCCAGAGAAATAGAACTGTGGTTTTGCAGTTCCACGGGTCAAATCTCTGTATTATCCTGCTTTTGTCAATTTTTGCCGTAAAAAAAAAACAGTTATAGTGTCTCCCTGACTGGTGAAACACCAAGATATCTGTTTAAAAGAGTCTGGTGTAGGCCAGAGAAATAGAACTGTGGTTTTGCAGTTCCATGGGTCAAGTCTCTGTATTATCCTGCTTTTGGCATTTTTTGCCATAAAAAAAAAAAGTAATAGTATCTCCCTGACTGGTCAGACAACAATATATCTTTTTAAAAGAGTCTGGTGTAGGCCAGAGAAATAGAACTGTGGTTTTGCAGTTCCACAGGTCAAATCTCTGTATTATCCAGCTTTTGGCATTTTTTGCCGTAAAAAAACTGTAATAGTGTCGCTCTGACTGGTCAGACACCAATATATCTGTTTAAAAGAGTGTGGTGTAGGCCAGAGAAATAGAACTGTGGTTTTGCAGCTCCACGAGACAAATCTCTCTATTATCCTGCTTTTGACATTTTTTTGCCGTAAAAAAAAAATATAATAGTGTCTCCCTGACTGGCAGACACCAATATATCTGTTTAAAAGAGTCTGGTGTAGGCCAGAGAAATAGAACTGTGGTTTTGCAGTTCCACGGGTCAAATCTCTGTATTATCCTGCTTTTGGCATTTTTTGCCGTTAAAAAAACGGTAATAGTGTCTCCCTGACTGGTCATACACCAATATATCTGTTTAAAAGAGTCTGGTGTAGGCCAGAGAAATAGTACTGTGGTTTTGCAGTTCCACGACTCAAATCTCTGTATTATCCTGCTTTTGGCATTTTTTGCCGTAAAAAAAAAACAGTTCTAATGTCTCCCTGACTGGTCAAACACCAATATATATGTTTAAAAGAGTCTGGTGTAGGCCAGAGAAATAGAACTGTGGTTTTGCAGTTCCACGGGTCAAATCTCTGTATTATCCTGCTTTTGGCATTTTTTGCCGTAAAAAAACTGTAATAGTGTTGCCCTTTCTGGTCAGACACCAATATATCTGTTTAAAAGAGTCTGGTGTAGGCCAGAGAAATAGAGCTGTGGTTTTGCAGTTCCACGGGTCAAATCTCTGTATTATCCTGCTTTTGCCAATTTTTGCCGAAAAAAAACTGTAATAGTGTCTCCCTGACTAGTCAGACACCAATATACCTGTTTAAAAGAGTCTGGTGTAGGCCAGAGAAATAGAACTGTGGTTTTGCAGTTCCACGGGTCAAATCTCTGTATTATCCTGCTTTTGGCATGTTTTGCCATAGAAAAAACTGTAATTGTTTCTCCCTGACTGGTCATGCACCAATATATCTGTTTAAAAGTGTCTGGTGTAGGCCAGAGAAATAGAACTGTGGTTTTGCAGTTCCACGTGTGAAATCTCTGTATTATCCTGCTCTTGGCATTTTTTGCCATAAAAAACAGTTCTAATGTCTCCGTGACTGGTCATACACCAATATATCTGTTTAAAAGAGTCTGGTGTAGGCCAGAGAAATAGTACTGTGGTTTTGCAGTTCCATGGCTCAAATCTCTGTACTATCCTGCTTTTGGCAATTTTTGCCGTAAAAAAAAACCAGTTCTAGTGTCTTCCTGACTGGTCAAACACCAATATATATGTTTAAAAGAGTCTGGTGTAGGCCAGAGAAATAGAACTATGGTTTTGCAGTTCCACGGGTCAAATCTCTGTATTATCCTGCTTTTGGCATTTTTTGCCATAAAAAAACTGTAATAGTGTCTCCCTGACTGGTCATACACCAATATATCTGTTTAAAAGAGTCTGGTGTAGGCCAGAGAAATAGAACTGTGGTTTTGCAGTTCCACGGGTCAAACCTCTGTATTATCCTGCTTTTGTCAATATTTGCCGTAAAAAAAAAATCAGTTATAGTGTCTCCCTGACTGGTCAAACACCAATATATCTGTTTAAAAGAGTGTGGTGTAGGCCAGAGAAATAGAACTGTGGTTTTGCAGCTCCACGAGACAAATCTCTCTATTATCCTGCTTTTTGCATTTTTTTGCCGTAAAAAAAAAATATAATAGTGTCTCCCTGACTGGCAGACACCAATATATCTGTTTAAAAGAGTCTGGTGTAGGCCAGAGAAATAGAACTGTGGTTTTGCAGTTCCACGGGTCAAATCTCTGTATTATCCTGCTTTTGTCAATTTTTGCCGTAAAAAAAAAACAGTTACAGTGTCTCCCTGACTGGTGAAACACCAAGATATCTGTTTAAAAGAGTCTGGTGTAGGCCAGAGAAATAGAACTGTGGTTTTGCAGTTCCATGGGTCAAGTCTCTGTATTATCCTGCTTTTGGCATTTTTTGCCATAAAAAAAAAAAGTAATAGTATCTCCCTGACTGGTCAGACAACAATATATCTTTTTAAAAGAGTCTGGTGTAGGCCAGAGAAATAGAACTGTGGTTTTGCAGTTCCACAGGTCAAATCTCTGTATTATCCAGCTTTTGGCATTTTTTGCCGTAAAAAAACTGTAATAGTGTCGCTCTGACTGGTCAGACACCAATATATCTGTTTAAAAGAGTGTGGTGTAGGCCAGAGAAATAGAACTGTGGTTTTGCAGCTCCACGAGACAAATCTCTCTATTATCCTGCTTTTGACATTTTTTTGCCGTAAAAAAAAAATATAATAGTGTCTCCCTGACTGGCAGACACCAATATATCTGTTTAAAAGAGTCTGGTGTAGGCCAGAGAAATAGAACTGTGGTTTTGCAGTTCCACGGGTCAAATCTCTGTATTATCCTGCTTTTGGCATTTTTTGCCGTTAAAAAAACGGTAATAGTGTCTCCCTGACTGGTCATACACCAATATATCTGTTTAAAAGAGTCTGGTGTAGGCCAGAGAAATAGTACTGTGGTTTTGCAGTTCCACGACTCAAATCTCTGTATTATCCTGCTTTTGGCATTTTTTGCCGTAAAAAAAAAACAGTTCTAATGTCTCCCTGACTGGTCAAACACCAATATATATGTTTAAAAGAGTCTGGTGTAGGCCAGAGAAATAGAACTGTGGTTTTGCAGTTCCACGGGTCAAATCTCTGTATTATCCTGCTTTTGGCATTTTTTGCCGTAAAAAAACTGTAATAGTGTTGCCCTTTCTGGTCAGACACCAATATATCTGTTTAAAAGAGTCTGGTGTAGGCCAGAGAAATAGAGCTGTGGTTTTGCAGTTCCACGTGTCAAATCTCTGTATTATCCTGCTTTTGCCAATTTTTGCCGAAAAAAAACTGTAATAGTGTCTCCCTGACTAGTCAGACACCAATATACCTGTTTAAAAGAGTCTGGTGTAGGCCAGAGAAATAGAACTGTGGTTTTGCAGTTCCACGGGTCAAATCTCTGTATTATCCTGCTTTTGGCATGTTTTGCCATAGAAAAAACTGTAATTGTTTCTCCCTGACTGGTCATGCACCAATATATCTGTTTAAAAGTGTCTGGTGTAGGCCAGAGAAATAGAACTGTGGTTTTGCAGTTCCACGTGTGAAATCTCTGTATTATCCTGCTCTTGGCATTTTTTGCCATAAAAAACAGTTCTAATGTCTCCGTGACTGGTCATACACCAATATATCTGTTTAAAAGAGTCTGGTGTAGGCCAGAGAAATAGTACTGTGGTTTTGCAGTTCCATGGCTCAAATCTCTGTACTATCCTGCTTTTGGCAATTTTTGCCGTAAAAAAAAACCAGTTCTAGTGTCTTCCTGACTGGTCAAACACCAATATATATGTTTAAAAGAGTCTGGTGTAGGCCAGAGAAATAGAACTGTGGTTTTGCAGTTCCACGGGTCAAATCTCTGTATTATCCTGCTTTTGGCATTTTTTGCCATAAAAAAACTGTAATAGTGTCTCCCTGACTGGTCATACACCAATATATCTGTTTAAAAGAGTCTGGTGTAGGCCAGAGAAATAGAACTGTGGTTTTGCAGTTCCACGGGTCAAACCTCTGTATTATCCTGCTTTTGTCAATTTTTGCCGTAAAAAAAAAATCAGTTATAGTGTCTCCCTGACTGGTCAAACACCAATATATCTGTTTAAAAGAGTGTGGTGTAGGCCAGAGAAATAGAACTGTGGTTTTGCAGCTCCACGAGACAAATCTCTCTATTATCCTGCTTTTTGCATTTTTTTGCCGTAAAAAAAAAATATAATAGTGTCTCCCTGACTGGCAGACACCAATATATCTGTTTAAAAGAGTCTGGTGTAGGCCAGAGAAATAGAACTGTGGTTTTGCAGTTCCACGGGTCAAATCTCTGTATTATCCTGCTTTTGGCATTTTTTGCCGTAAAAAAACTGTAATAGTGTCTCCCTGACTGGTCATACACCAATATATCTGTTTAAAAGAGTCTGGTGTAGGCCAGAGAAATAGTACTGTGGTTTTGCAGTTCCACGGCTCAAATCTCTGTATTATCCTGCTTTTGGCATTTTTTGCCGTAAAAAAAAAACAGTTCTAGTGTCTCCCTGACTGGTCAAACACCAATATATATGTTTAAAAGAGTCTGGTGTAGGCCAGAGAAATAGAACTGTGGTTTTGCAGTTCCACAGGTCAAATCTCTGTATTATCCAGCTTTTGGCATTTTTTGCCGTAAAAAAACTGTAATAGTGTCGCCCTGACTGGTCAGACACCAATATATCTGTTTAAAAGAGTCTGGTGTAGGCCAGAGAAATAGAACTGTGGTTCTGAAGTTCCCCGGGTCACATCTCTGTATTATCCTGCTTTTGTCATTTTTTGCCATAAAAAAACAGGAATAGTGTCACCCTGACTGGTCAGACACCAATAAATCTGTATAAAAGAGTCGGGTGTAAGCCAGAGAAATAGAACTGTGGTTTTGCAGTTCCACGGGTCAAATCTCTGTATTATCCTGCTTTTGTCAATTTTTGCCGTAAAAAAAAAACAGTTATAGTGTCTCCCTGACTGGTGAAACACCAAGATATCTGTTTAAAAGAGTCTGGTGTAGGCCAGAGAAATAGAACTGTGGTTTTGCAGTTCCATGGGTCAAGTCTCTGTATTATCCTGCTTTTGGCATTTTTTGCCATAAAAAAAAAAGTAATAGTATCTCCCTGACTGGTCAGACAACAATATATCTTTTTAAAAGAGTCTGGTGTAGGCCAGAGAAATAGAACTGTGGTTTTGCAGTTCCACAGGTCAAATCTCTGTATTATCCAGCTTTTGGCATTTTTTGCCGTAAAAAAACTGTAATAGTGTCGCCCTGACTGGTCAGACACCAATATATCTGTTTAAAAGAGTCTGGTGTAGGCCATAGAAATAAAACTTTGGTTTTGCAGTTCCACGGGTCAAATCTCTGTATTATTCTGCTTTTGGCAATTTTTGCCGTAAAAAAAAATATAGAATCATAGAATCATAGAATGGTAGAGTTGGAAGGGACCTCCTGGGTCATCTGGTCCAACCCCCTGCTCAAAGCAGGATTCACTAAATCATCTCAGACAGATGTCTGTCCAGCCTCTGTTTGAAGACGTCCATTGAAGGGGAACTCACCACCTCTCGTGGCAGCCTGTTCCACTCATTAATCACCCTAACTGTCAAAAAGTTTTTTCTAATATCTAATCTGTGTCTCCTCCCATTTAGTTTCATCCCATTGCTTCTAGTCTTTCCTTGTGCAAATGAGAATAAAGATGATCCTTCTACAATGTGACAGCCCTTGACATATTTGTAGACAGCTATTAAGTCTCCTCTCAGTCTTCTTTTTTGCAAGCTAAACATTCCCAAATCCTGCAACCGTTCCTCATAGGACATGGTTTGCAGACCAGTCACCATTCTGGTCGCTCTTCTCTGAACTTGCTCCAGTTTGTCTATGTCTTTTTTAAAATGTGGTGCCCAAAACTGTACACAGTATTCCAGATGAGGTCTGACCAAAGAGGAGTAAAGACCAATAATGACTTCACGTGATCTAGACTGTATGCTTCTGTTAATACATCCCAGAATTGTATTTGCCTTTTTTGCTGCTGCATCACACTGTTGACTCATGTTCAGTCTATGATCTATTAGTATACCTAAGTCTTTTTCACATGTACTGTTGCTTAGCTCTATTCCTCCCATTCTGTATATGCTTTTTTCATTTTTATTGCCCAGATGTAGTACTTTGCACTTTTCCCTGTTAAAAACCATTCTGTTGGTTGCTGCCCACTGCTCCAGTTTATTTAGGTCTTTTTGAATCCTCTCTCTCTCTTCTCTAGTATTAGCTATCCCTCCTAGCTTTGTGTCATCAGCAAATTTAATCAGTTTACCCTCAATTCCTTCATCTAAATCATTGATAAAGATGTTGAACAATACAGGTCCCAGGACGGAGCCCTGTGGTACCCCACTTGAGACATTCATCCAGCTGGATGTGAAGCCATTTACAATCACCCTTTGAGTCCGATCACTAAGCCAGTTATGAATCCACCTAACAGTTGCCTGGTCCATTGCATACTTGGTCATTTTTTCAATAAGGATGGTGTGAGATACTTTGTCAAATGCTTTGCTGAAGTCAAGATATACTATATCTACAGCATTTCCCTGATCCACCCAGTCAGTGATTCTGTCATAGAAGGAAATTAAGTTAGTCTGACATGACTTGTTAGTTATAAACCCATGCTGACTCTGGTTAATCACTTCATTCTTATCCAGGTACTTACATACATGTTGTTTAATAATTTTTTCAAAGATCTTTCCTGGTATAGAAGTCAGACTCACCGGCCTATAGTTCCCTGGGTCCACCTTCTTCCCCTTTTTGAAGATAGGAACAACATTTGCTCTTCTCCAGTCTTCTGGGACTTCTCCTGTTCTCCAAGAATTTTCAAAGATTATGGAGAGTGGTTCTAAAATTTCTTCTACGATCTCCTTCAGTACTCTGGGGTGTAATTCATCTGGACCTGGAGACTTGAACTCATTTATGTTAGCTAAATATTCCCTCACAATCTTTCTGTTTACAGATAACTTGGATTCTTCTATTCCTTTAAAAGGACAGTGAAGATCAGTTGATGTTACATTTTCTTTCTGAGAGAAAACAGATGCAAAATAGGAATTAAAAAGTTTGGCCTTCTCAACATCCTCTCTTACAATTTCTCCATTTTCAGCCTGTAAAAATCCTATAGCATCTTTGACTTTTCTTTTACTTTTGACATACCCCCAAAATCCTTTTTTATTGCTTTTGACATCTCTTGCAAGCCTTAATTCATTGTCAGCTTTAGCTAACCTGATACATGCCCTGCAGGATCTGCAGACTGCATTATAATCTTCTTTAGATATGCCTCCCTCTTTCCATTTAATAAACATTTCTTTCTTTCTTTTTAGCATGTGTTTAAGTTCTGTGTTCATCCATCCTGGTTTCCTTAAATGCTTCCCATTCTTCCTACTTTTCGGGATTGTTAACGATTGTGCTTTGAGAATCTCATTTTTAAGAATTTCCCATCCTTCCTGGACATTTTTGTCCTTAAGGACATCCAGCCATTGGATCCCTCCTATTCTCTTTCTGAGTCTCTTAAAATCTGCCTTTCTAAAATCTAACCTTGAAGTTTGAGTCTTCACATGTCTTCCTCCTCTAGTTATCCAAAATTCTATAATAGCATGATCGCTGCCTCCTAGGGTCCCAGCCACTTTTACCTCCTCAACCATTTCCTCCTTGTTTATAAGGATTAGATCCAAAGTAGCAGATCCCCTTGTTTTCTCCCCTACCTTTTGGAAGATAAAGTTGTCAGCAAGAGAGGATAAGAATTTGCTTGACCTGTTAGTTTTACTTGAGAGAGATTCCCAACAAATGTCTGGATAGTTGAAATCTCCCATGACCACTACGTCATATTTTTTTGAGAACTTGGTCATTTGATACATAAAGAGTTCATCCATATCTTCAGCTTGCCCAGGTGGCCTGTAGTAAATGCCTACAATGGTGTCCTTTCCGTTGTTCTCTCCTTGTATTCTTACCCAAACAGTTTCCACAGAACTCCCAGTCTCTGAAGCTTCAATCTCTGTGCAGATATACGCTTTTCTAACATACAATGCGACACCTCCTCCTCGTTTATCAAGTCTGTTTCTTGCAAATAAGTTGTATTCTTTTAGCCTTTTATTCCAATCATGTGTATCGTCCCACCAAGTTTCAGTGATTCCAATGACATCATATTTCTTTTCCTGCGTTAGTAGTTCTAATTCTCCTTGTTTGTTGCCCATGCTTTGTGCATTTGTATAAAAACATTTTAGTTTGTGATTGGTTTCTCTTCCTCCCATATTTTTATTATTTAAATTGTTTTGTCTTTGTTCTTCCTTTCCACTTCCAGTAGCAGAGATCTCAATAGTATTTGTCAGCTGTATGGCTTTTTCTGGCCTTTTGCTTCCCTTCCCACATTGTTCTAGTTTAAAGCTCTCCTGATGAGTGCAGCAAGGCAATTTCCAAATACATGTTTTCCAGTCTTCGTAAGGTGCACCCCATCTCTAGCAAGTAGTCCATCGTATAGGTAATTCATTCCGTGATCCAGAAATCCAAATCCTTGTTGACGGCACCATCGACGTAGCCAGTTGTTCACCTGTAGAATCTTATTCCACCTCATTGTTCCATGGCCATCCACTGGGAGGATGGATGAGAAGACCACCTGCGCTCCCAATTCTTTCACTTTCTTACCTAAGTCTTCAAAGTCACTGCAGATGGTTTCCAGGTCCTTTCTTGCGGTGTCATTTGTCCCCACATGTATTAGCAGGAATGGGTAGTGATCTGTAGGTCTGAAGAGTCTTGATATCCTGTCAGACACATCTTTAATTTTTGCTCCTGGAAGACAGCACATTTCTCTTGAGGTTATGTCTGGTCTGCAGATAGCGGCCTCTGTTCCTCTTAACAGGGAATCCCCCATGACCACCACTCTCCGTTTTTTCTTCACAACATTCTTCTTTCTCCATCCAGGAGGATTCTGAGGGCTTACAAGGTTATTCATTGCTGGCAAAGTCTTATCTTGCTGTATTTCTTCATGGTTCTCCTGCGAGAGAGCCTGGTACTGGTTCCTGAGCAGTATAGGTGCTGACTGCCTCTCTATCCTCCTGCTTCTCTGGGTCACATGCTTCCATTCCTCTGTTTCCTCAGGTGCAGTTCGAATTTCTTCTCTTTCTGAATCATGAAGAGATAATTCTGCTCTGTCTAAGAACTCTTCACCTTCCTTAATGATTTTCAAGGTAGTTAACCTCTCTTCTAGATTTCGCAACTTTTCCTCCAACAGGGACACAAGCTTGCATTTCTGGCATGTGAAGTTTGGCTTTTCCACTGGCAAGTCTGTGAACATGTAGCAGGATATGCAGCTCACCAAATGGCTCCTGGACTCTTCCATGTTCTTACTGTTAATGTTCTGAAAACAGTGAAAAAAGCTTAAAAAAAAAGCTTCAAAATGCGCGCGCCAGCAGGCGCGCGGTTTACCGATGTCCTCTTTTCAGCTCCAACAGCCAAAATCCAGTGTTCTTTGAGCTCACGGAGACTCTTCACTTACCCCAAAATGCAGTGGGAATATGCAAATTATCTCCTCAGGACTCCTCCCCTGGTTTACCGATGTCCTCTTTTCAGCTCCAACAGCCAAAATCCAGTGTTCTTTGAGCTCACGGAGACTCTTCACTTACCCCAAAATGCAGTGGGAATATGCAAATTATCTCCTCAGGACTCCTCCCCTGACTCCCTGTCTCCCTGACTGGTCAGACACCAATATATCTGCTTAAAAGAGTCTGGTGTAGGCCAGAGAAATAGAACTGTGGTTTTGCAGTACCATGGGTCAAATCTCTGTAGTATCCTGTTTTTGGAATTTTTTGCAATAGAAAAAACAGTAATAGTGTCGCCCTGACTGGTCAGACACCAATATATCTGTTTAAATGAGTCTGGTGTAGGCCAGAGAAATAGAATTGTTGTTTTGCAGTTCCATGGGTCAAATCTCTGTATTATCCTGCTTTTGGCATTTTTTGCCATAAAAAACTGTAATAATGTTTCCCAAACTGGTCATACACCCATATATCTGTTTAAAAGAGTCTGGTGTAGGTCAGAGAAATAGAACTGTGGTTTTGCAGTTCCACGGGTCAAATCTCTGTATTATCCTGCTTTTGGCATTTTTTGCCGTAAAAAAACTGTAATAGTGTCTCCCTGACTGGTCATACACCAATATATCTGTTTAAAAGAGTCTGGTGTAGGCCAGAGAAATAGAACTGTGGTTTTGCAGTTCCACGGGTCAAATCTCTGTATTATCCTGCTTTTGGCATTTTTTGCCATAAAAAAACTGTAATAGTGTCTCCTGACTGGTCATACACCAATATATCTGTTTAAAAGAGTCTGGTGTAGGCCAGAGAAATAGAACTGTGGTTTTGCAGTTCCATGGGTCAAATCTCTGTATTATCCTGCTTTTGGCATTTTTTGCCATAAAAAAACTGTAATAATGTTTCCCAAACTGGTCATACACCAATATATCTGTTTAAAAGAGTCTGGTGTAGGTCAGAGAAATAGAACTGTGGTTTTGCAGTTCCACGGGTCAAATCTCTGTATTATCCTGCTTTTGGCATTTTTTGCCGTAAAAAAAACTGTAATAGTGTCTCCCTGACTGGTCATACACCAATATATCTGTTTAAAAGAGTCTGGTGTAGGCCAGAGAAATAGAACTGTGGTTTTGCAGTTCCACGGGTCAAATCTCTGTATTATCCTGCTTTTGGCATTTTTTGCCATAAAAAAACTGTAATAGTGTCTCCTGACTGGTCATACACCAATATATCTGTTTAAAAGAGTCTGGTGTAGGCCAGAGAAATAGATCTGTGGTTTTGCAGTTCCACGGGTCAAATCTCTGTATTATCCTGCTTTTGGCAATTTTTGCCCCCCAAAAAAATATAATAGTGTCTCCCTGACTGGTCAGACACCAATATATCTGTTTAAAAGAGTCTGGTGTAGGCCAGAGAAATAGAACTGTGGTTTTGCAGTTCCACGGGTCAAATCTCTGTATTATCCTGCTTTTGGCATTTTTTGGCATAAAAAAAACTGTAATTGTGTCTCCCTGACTGGTCATACACCAATATATCTGTTTAAAAGAGTCTGGTGTAGGCCAGAGAAATAGAACTGTGGTTTTGCAGTTCCACGTGTCAAATCTCTGTATTATCCTGCTTTTGGCATTTTTTGCCATAAAAAAACAGTTCTAATGTCTCCCTGACTAGTCATACACCAATATATCTGTTTAAAAGAGTCTGGTATAGGCCAGAGAAATAGAACTGTGGTTTTGCAGTTCCATGGGTCAAATCTCTGTAGTATCCTGTTTTTGGAATTTTTTGCCATAGAAAAAACAGTAATAGTGTCGCCCTGACTGGTCAAACACCAATATATATGTTTAAAAGAGTCTGGTGTAGGCCAGAGAAATAGAACTGTGGTTTTGCAGTTCCACGGGTCAAATCTCTGTATTATCCTGCTTTTGGCATTTTTTGCCATAAAAAAAACTGTAATAGTGTCTCCCTCACTGGTCATACACCAGTATATCTGTTTAAAAGGGTCTGGTGTAGGCCAGAGAAATAGTACTGTGGTTTAGCAGTTCCACGGCTCAAATCTCTGTATTATCCTGCTTTTGGCAATTTTTGCCATAAAAAAAAACAGTTATAGTGTCTCCCTGACTGGTCAAACATCAATATATATGTTTAAAAGAGTCTGGTGGAGGCCAGAGAAATAGAACTGTGGTTTTGCAGTTCCACGGGTCCAATCTCTGTATTATCCTGCTTTTGGCATTTTTTGCCGTAAAAAAACTGTAATAGTGTCTCCCTGACTGGTCGTACACCAATATATCTGTTTAAAACAGTCTGGTGTAGGCCAGAGAAATAGAACTGTGGTTTTGCAGTACCATGGGTCAAATCTCTGTAGTATCCTGTTTTTGGAATTTTTGCAATAGAAAAAACAGTAATAGTGTCGCCCTGACTGGTCAGAAACCAATATATCTGTTTAAAAGAGTCTGGTGTAGGCCAGAGAAATAGAACTGTTGCTTTGCAGTTCCATGGGTCAAATCTCTGTATTATCCTGCTTTTAGCATTTTTTGCCATATAAAAAACAGTTCTAGTGTCTCCCTGACTGGTCATACACCAATATATCTGTTTAAAAGAGTCTGGCGTAGGCCAGAGAAATAGTACTGTGGTTTTGCAGTTCCACGGCTCAAATCTCTGTATTATCCTGCTTTTGGCAATTTTTGCCGTAAAAAAAAAAAACAGTTCTAGTGTCTCCCTGATTTGTCAAACATCAATATATATGTTTAAAAGAGTCTGGTGGAGGCCAGAGAAATAGAACTGTGGTTTTGCAGTTCCACGGGTCCAATCTCTGTATTATCCTGCTTTTGGCATTTTTTGCCATAAAAAAACTGTAATAGTGTCTCCCTGACTGGTCAGACACCAATATATCTGTTTAAAACAGTCTGGTGTAGGCCAGAGAAATAGAACTGTGGTTTTGCAGTTCCACGGGTCAAATATCTGTATTATCCTGCTTGTGGCATTTTTTGCTGTAAAAAAAAAACAGTTCTAGTGTCTCCCTGACTGGTCAGACACCAATATATCTGTTTAAAAGAGTCTGGTGTAGGCCAGAGAAATAGAACTGTGGTTTTGCAGTTCCATGGGGCAAATCTCTGTATTATCCTGCTTTTGGCATTTTTTACTTTAAAAAAAACAGTTCTATTGTCTCCCTGACTGGTCAGACACCAACATATCTGTTGAAAAGAGTCTGGTGTAGTCCAGAGAAATAGATCTGTGGTTTTGCAGTTCCATGGGTCAAATCTTTGTATTATCCTGCTTTTGGCATTTTTTGCCATAAAAAAAAACAGTAATAGCATCTCCCTGACTGTTCAGACACCAATATATCTGTTTAACAGAGTCTGGTGTAGGCCAGAGAAATAGAGCTGTGGTTTTGCAGTTCCACGGGTCAAATCTCTGTATTATCCTGCTTTTGGCAATTTTTGCCGAAAAAAAAAACTGTAATAGTGTCTCCCTGACTGGTCAGACACCAATATATCATATAAAAAGAGTCTGGTGTAGGCCATAGAAATAGAACTGTGGTTTTGCAGTTCCATGGGTCAAATCTCTGTATTATCCAGCTTTTGGCAATTTTTTCCGTTAAAAAAAAATATTTAATAGTGTCTCCCTGACTGGTCAGACACCAATATATCTGTTTAAAAGAGTCTGGTGTAGGCCAGAGAAATAGATCTGTGGTTTTGCAGTTCCACGGGTCAAATCTCTGTATTATCCTGCTTTTGGCAATTTTTGCCCCCAAAAAAAATATAATAGTGTCTCCCTGACTGGTCAGACACCAATATATCTGTTTAAAAGAGTCTGGTGTAGGCCAGAGAAATAGAACTGTGGTTTTGCAGTTCCACGGGTCAAATCTCTGTATTATCCTGCTTTTGGCATTTTTTGCCATAAAAAAACAGTTCTAATGTCTCCCTGACTAGTCATACACCAATATATCTGTTTAAAAGAGTCTGGTATAGGCCAGAGAAATAGAACTGTGGTTTTGCAGTTCCATGGGTCAAATCTCTGTAGTATCCTGTTTTTGGAATTTTTTGCCATAGAAAAAACAGTAATAGTGTCGCCCTGACTGGTCAAACACCAATATATATGTTTAAAAGAGTCTGGTGTAGGCCAGAGAAATAGAACTGTGGTTTTGCAGTTCCACGGGTCAAATCTCTGTATTATCCTGCTTTTGGCATTTTTTGCCATAAAAAAAACTGTAATAGTGTCTCCCTCACTGGTCATACACCAGTATATCTGTTTAAAAGGGTCTGGTGTAGGCCAGAGAAATAGTACTGTGGTTTAGCAGTTCCACGGCTCAAATCTCTGTATTATCCTGCTTTTGGCAATTTTTGCCATAAAAAAAAACAGTTCTAGTGTCTCCCTGACTGGTCAAACATCAATATATATGTTTAAAAGAGTCTGGTGGAGGCCAGAGAAATAGAACTGTGGTTTTGCAGTTCCACGGGTCCAATCTCTGTATTATCCTGCTTTTGGCATTTTTTGCCGTAAAAAAACTGTAATAGTGTCTCCCTGACTGGTCATACACCAATATATCTGTTTAAAACAGTCTGGTGTAGGCCAGAGAAATAGAACTGTGGTTTTGCAGTACCATGGGTCAAATCTCTGTAGTATCCTGTTTTTGGAATTTTTGCAATAGAAAAAACAGTAATAGTGTCGCCCTGACTGGTCAGAAACCAATATATCTGTTTAAAAGAGTCTGGTGTAGGCCAGAGAAATAGAACTGTTGCTTTGCAGTTCCGTGGGTCAAATCTCTGTATTATCCTGCTTTTAGCATTTTTTGCCATATAAAAAACAGTTCTAGTGTCTCCCTGACTGGTCATACACCAATATATCTGTTTAAAAGAGTCTGGCGTAGGCCAGAGAAATAGTACTGTGGTTTTGCAGTTCCACGGCTCAAATCTCTGTATTATCCTGCTTTTGGCAATTTTTGCCGTAAAAAAAAAAAACAGTTCTAGTGTCTCCCTGATTTGTCAAACATCAATATATATGTTTAAAAGAGTCTGGTGGAGGCCAGAGAAATAGAACTGTGGTTTTGCAGTTCCACGGGTCCAATCTCTGTATTATCCTGCTTTTGGCATTTTTTGCCATAAAAAAACTGTAATAGTGTCTCCCTGACTGGTCAGACACCAATATATCTGTTTAAAACAGTCTGGTGTAGGCCAGAGAAATAGAACTGTGGTTTTGCAGTTCCACGGGTCAAATATCTGTATTATCCTGCTTGTGGCATTTTTTGCTGTAAAAAAAAAACAGTTCTAGTGTCTCCCTGACTGGTCAGACACCAATATATCTGTTTAAAAGAGTCTGGTGTAGGCCAGAGAAATAGAACTGTGGTTTTGCAGTTCCATGGGGCAAATCTCTGTATTATCCTGCTTTTGGCATTTTTTACTTTAAAAAAAACAGTTCTATTGTCTCCCTGACTGGTCAGACACCAACATATCTGTTGAAAAGAGTCTGGTGTAGTCCAGAGAAATAGATCTGTGGTTTTGCAGTTCCATGGGTCAAATCTTTGTATTATCCTGCTTTTGGCATTTTTTGCCATAAAAAAAAACAGTAATAGCATCTCCCTGACTGTTCAGACACCAATATATCTGTTTAACAGAGTCTGGTGTAGGCCAGAGAAATAGAGCTGTGGTTTTGCAGTTCCACGGGTCAAATCTCTGTATTATCCTGCTTTTGGCAATTTTTGCCGAAAAAAAAAACTGTAATAGTGTCTCCCTGACTGGTCAGACACCAATATATCATATAAAAAGAGTCTGGTGTAGGCCATAGAAATAGAACTGTGGTTTTGCAGTTCCATGGGTCAAATCTCTGTATTATCCAGCTTTTGGCAATTTTTTCCGTTAAAAAAAAATATTTAATAGTGTCTCCCTGATTGGTCAGACACCAATATATCTGTTTAAAAGAGTCTGGTGTAGGCCAGAGAAATAGAACTGTGGTTTTGCAGTACCATGGGTCAAATCTCTGTATTATCCTGTTTTTGGAATTTTTTGCCATAGAAAAAACTGTAATAGTGTCGCCCTGACTGGTCAGACACCAATATATCTGTTTAAAAGAGTCTGGTGTAGGCCAAAGAAATAGAACTGTGGTTTTGCAGTTCCATGGGTCAAATCTCTGTATTATACTGCTTTTTTCATTTTTTTGCCATAAAAAAACTGTAATAATGTTTCCCAAACTGGTCATACACCAATATATCTGTTTAAAAGAGTCTGGTGTAGGCCAAAGAAATAGAACTGTGGTTTTGCAGTTCCATGGGTCAAATCTCTGTATTATCCTGCTTTTGGCATTTTTTGCTGTAAAAAAAACTTTAATTGTGTCTCCCTGACTGGTCATACACCAATATATCTGTTTAAAAGAGTCTGGGGTAGGCCAGAGAAATAGAGCTGTGGTTTTGCAGTTCCACGGGTCAAATCTCTGTATTATCCTGCTTTTGCCAATTTTTGCCGAAAAAAAACTGTAATAGTGTCTTCCTGACTGGTCAGACACCAATATATCATTTAAAAAGAGTCTGTTGTAGGCCATAGAAATAGAACTGTGGTTTTGCAGTTCCACGGGTCAAATCTCTGTATTATCCTGCTTTTGGCAATTTTTTTCATAAAAAAAATATATAATATTGTCTCCCTGACTAGTCAGACACCAATATACCTGTTTAAAAGAGTCTGGTGTAGGCCAGAGAAATAGAACTGTGGTTTTGCAGTTCCACAGGTCAAATCTCTGTATTATCCTGCTTTTGGCATTTTTTGCCATAAAAAAAACTGTAATTGTTTCTCCCTGACTGGTCATGCACCAATATATCTGTTTAAAAGAGTCTGGTGTAGGCCAGAGAAATAGAACTGTTGTTTTGCAGTTCCATGGGTCAAATCTCTGTATTATACTGCTTTTTTCATTTTTTTCCCATAAAAAAAACTGTAATAATGTTTCCCAAACTGGTCATACACCAATATATCTGTTTAAAAGAGTCTGGTGTAGGCCAAAGAAATAGAACTGTGGTTTTGCAGTTCCATGGGTCAAATCTCTGTATTATCCTGCTTTTGGCATTTTTTGCTGCAAAAAAAACTTTAATTGTGTCTCCCTGACTGGTCATACACCAATATATCTGTTTAAAAGAGTCTGGTGTAGGCCAGAGAAATAGTACTGTGGTTTTGCAGTTCCAAGGCTCAAATCTCTGTATTATCCTGCTTTTGGCAATTTTTGCCGTAAAAAAAAAAACAGTTCTAGTGTCTCCCTGACTGGTCAAACACCAATATATATGTTTAAAAGAGTCTGGTGTAGGCCAGAGAAATAAACTGTGGTTTTGCAGTTCCACGGGTCAAATCTCTGTATTATCCTGCTTTTGGCATTTTTTGCCTTAAAAAAAACAGTAATAGTATCTCCCTGACTGGTCAGACACCAATATATCTGTTTAACAGAGTCTGGTGTAGGCCAGAGAAATAGAACTGTGGTTTTGCAGTTCCACGGGTGAAATCTCTGTATTATCCTGCTTTTGGCAATTTTTTCCAAAAAAAAAAACTGTAATAGTGTCTCCCTGACTGGTCAGACACCAATATATCATTTAAAAAGACTCTGGTGTAAGCCATAGATATAGAACTGTGGTTTTGCAGTTCCACGGGTCAAATCTCTGTATTATCCAGCTTTTGGCAATTTTTGCCGTAAAAAAAAATAGATAATAGTGTCTCCCTGACTGGTCAGACACCAATATATCTGCTTAAAAGAGTCTGGTATAGGCCAGAGAAATAGAACTGTGGTTTTGCAGTACCATGGGTCAAATCTCTGTAGTATCCTGTTTTTGGAATTTTTTGCCATAGAAAAAACAGTAATAGTGTCGCGCTGACTGGTCAGACGCCAATATATCTGTTTAAAAGAGTCTGGTGTAGGCCAGAGAAATAGAACTGTTGTTTTGCAGTTCCATGGGTCAAATCTCTGTATTATCCTGCTTTTGGCATTTTTAGCCATAAAAAAACTTTAATAATGTTTCCCAAACTGGTCATACACCAATATATCTGTTTAAAAGAGTCTGGTGTAGGCCAGAGAAATAGATCTGTTGTTTTGCAGTTCCATGGGTCAAATCTCTGTATTATCCTGCTTTTGGCATTTTTTGCTGTAAAAAAAACTGTAATAGTGTCTCCATGACTGGTCATACAACAATATATCTGTTTAAAAGAGTCTGGTGGAGGCCAGAGAAATAGATCTGTGGTTTTGCAGTTCCACGGGTCAAATCTCTGTATTATCCTGCTTTTGGCATTTTTTGCCATAAAAAAAACAGTTCTAGTGTCTCCGTGACTGTTCATACACCAATATATCTGTTTAAAAGAGTATGGTGTAGGCCAGAGAAGTATTACTGTGGTTTTGCAGTTCCACGGCTCAAATCTCTATATTATCCTGCTTTTGGCAATTTTTGCCGTAAAAAAAAAACAGTTCTAGTGTCTCCCTGACTGGTCAAACACCAATATATATATTTAAAAGAGTCTGGTGTAGGCCAGAGAAATAGAACTGTGGTTTTGCAGTTCCACGGGTCAAATCTCTGTATCATCCTGCATTTTGAATTTTTTGGCATAAAAAAAAACAGTAATAGTGTCTCCCTGACTGGTCAGACACCAATATATCTGTTTAAAAGAGTCTGGTGTAGGCCAGAGAAAAAGAACTGTGGTTTTGCAGCTTCACGAGTCAAATTTCTGTATTATCCTGCTTTTGGCATTTTTTTGCCGTAAAAAAAAAATATAATAGTGTCTCCCTGACTGGCAGACACCAATATATCTGTTTAAAAGAGTCTGGTGTAGGCCAGAGATATAGTACTGTGGTTTTTCAGTTCCATGGGTCTAATCTCTGTAGTATCATGTTTTTGGAATTTTTTGCAATAGAAAAAACAGTAATAGTGTCGCGCTGACTGGTCAGACGCCAATATATCTGTTTAAAAGAGTCTGGTGTAGGCCAGAGAAATAGATCTGTGGTTTTGCAGTTCCATGGGTCAAATCTCTGTATTATCCTGCTTTTGGCATTTTTTGCCGTTAAAAAAAACAGTAATAGTGTCTCCCTGACTGGTCATACACCAATATATCTGTTTAAAAGAGTCTGGTGTAGGCCAGAGAAATAGAACTGTTGTTTTGCAGTTCCATGGTTCAAATCTCTGTATTATCCTGCTTTTGTCATTTTTTGCCATAAAAAAACAGGAATAGTGTCTCCCTGATTGGTCAGACACCATTAAATCTGTATAAAAGAGTCGGGTGTAAGCCAGAGAAATAGAACTGTGGTTTTGCAGTTCCACGGGTCAAATCTCTTTATTATCCTGCTTTTGGCATTTTTTGCCGGAAAAATAACTGTTATAGTGTCTCACCGAGTGGTCAGACTCCAATATATCTGTTTAAAAGAGTCTGGTGTAGGCCAGAGAAATAGAACTGTGATTTTGCAGTTCCACGGGTCAAATCTCTGTATTATCCTGCTTTTGGCATTTTTTGCCGGAAAAAAAAACAGTTATAGTGTCTCCCCGAGTGGTCAGACTCCAATATATCTGTTTAAAAGAGTCTGGTGTAGGCCAGAGAAATAGAACTGTGGTTTTGCAGATCCACGGGTCAAATCTCTGTATTATCGTGCTTTTGGCAATTTTTGCCGTAAAAGAAAAACAGTTATAATGTCTCCATGACTGGTCAAACACCAATATATCTGTTTAAAAGAGTCTGGTGTAGGCCAGAGATATAGAACTGTGGTTTTGCAGTTCCACAGTTCAAATCTCTGTATTATTGTGTTTTTGGCATTTTTTGCTGTAAAAATAACAGTTCTAGTGTCTCCCTGACTGGTCAGACACCAATATATCTGTTTAAAAGAGTCTTGTGTAGGCCAGAGAAATAGATCTGTTGTTTTGCAGTTCCATGGGTCAAGTCTCTGTATTATCTTGCTTTTGGCATTTTTTGCCATAAAAAAAAAAACAGTAATAGTAGCTCCCTGACTGGTCAGACACCAATATATCTTTTTAAAAGAGCCTGGTGTAGGCCAGAGAAATAGAACTGTGGTTTTGCAGTTCCATGGGTCAAATCTCTGTAGTATCCTGTTTTTGGAATTTTTTGCCATAGAAAAAACAGTAATAGTGTCGCCCTGACTGTTCAGACACCAATAGATCTGTTGAAAAGAGTCTGGTGTATGCCAGAGAAATAGAACTGTGGTTCTGAAGTTCCACGGGTCACCTCTCTGTATTATCCTGCTTTTTTCATTTTTTACCATAAAAAAAACAGGAATAGTGTCACCCTGACTGGTCAGACACCAATATATGTTTTTAAAAGAGTCGGGTGTAAGCCAGAGAAAAAGAACTGTGGTATTGCAGCTCCACGGGTCAAATCTCTGTATTATCCTGCTTTTGGCATTTTTTGCTGTAAAAAAAAACTGTAATAGTGTCTCCCTGACTGGTCATACACCAATATGTCTGTTTAAAAGAGTTTGGTGTAGGCCAGAGAAATAGAACTGTTTTTTTGCAGTTCCACTGGTCAATTCTCTGTATTATCCTGCTTTTGGCATTTTTTGACATAAAAACAAAACAGTTCTAGTGTCTCCCTGACTGGTCATACACCAATATATCTGTTTAAAAGAGTCTGGAGTAGGCCAGAGAAATATTACTGTGGTTTTGCAGTTCCACGGCTCAAATCTCTGTATTATCCTGCTTTTGGCAATTTTTGCCGTAAAAAAAAAACAGTTCTAGTGTCTCCCTGACTGGTCAAACACCAATATATATGTTTAAAAGAGTCTGGTGTAGGCCAGAGAAATAGATCTGTGGTTTTGCAGTTCCATGGGTCAAATCTCTGTATTATCCTGCTTTTGGCATTTTTTGCCGTAAAAAAAACAGTAATAGTGTCTCCCTGACTGGTCATACACCAATATATCTGTTTAAAAGAGTCTGGTGTAGGCCAGAGAAATAGAACTGTTGTTTTGCAGTTCTATGGTTCAAATCTCTGTATTATCCTGCTTTTGTCATTTTTTGCCATAAAAAAACAGGAATAGTGTCTCCCTGATTGGTCAGACACCATTAAATCTGTATAAAAGAGTCGGGTGTAAGCCAGAGAAATAGAACTGTGGTTTTGCAGTTCCACGGGTCAAATCTCTTTATTATCCTGCTTTTGGCATTTTTTGCAGGAAAAAAAACTGTTATAGTGTCTCACCGAGTGGTCAGACTCCAATATATCTGTTTAAAAGAGTCTGGTGTAGGCCAGAGAAATAGAACTGTGATTTTGCAGTTCCACGGGTCAAATCTCTGTATTATCCTGCTTTTGGCATTTTTTGCCGGAAAAAAAAACAGTTATAGTGTCTCCCCGAGTGGTCAGACTCCAATATATCTGTTTAAAAGAGTCTGGTGTAGGCCAGAGAAATAGAACTGTGGTTTTGCAGATCCACGGGTCAAATCTCTGTATTATCGTGCTTTTGGCAATTTTTGCCGTAAAAGAAAAACAGTTATAATGTCTCCACGACTGGTCAAACACCAATATATCTGTTTAAAAGAGTCTGGTGTAGGCCAGAGATATAGAACTGTGGTTTTGCAGTTCCACAGTTCAAATCTCTGTATTATGTGTTTTTGGCATTTTTTGCTGTAAAAAAAACAGTTCTAGTGTCTCCCTGACTGGTCAGACACCAATATATCTGTTTAAAAGAGTCTTGTGTAGGCCAGAGAAATAGATCTGTTGTTTTGCAGTTCCATGGGTCAAGTCTCTGTATTATCTTGCTTTTGGCATTTTTTGCCATAAAAAAAAAACAGTAATAGTAGCTCCCTGACTGGTCAGACACCAATATATCTTTTTAAAAGAGCCTGGTGTAGGCCAGAGAAATAGAACTGTGGTTTTGCAGTTCCATGGGTCAAATCTCTGTAGTATCCTGTTTTTGGAATTTTTTGCCATAGAAAAAACAGTAATATTGTCGCCCTGACTGTTCAGACACCAATATATCTGTTTAAAAGAGTCTGGTGTATGCCAGAGAAATAGAACTGTGGTTCTGAAGTTCCACGGGTCACCTCTCTGTATTATCCTGCTTTTTTCATTTTTTACCATAAAAAAAACAGGAATAGTGTCACCCTGACTGGTCAGACACCAATATATGTTTTTAAAAGAGTCGGGTGTAAGCCAGAGAAAAAGAACTGTGGTTTTGCAGCTCCACGGGTCAAATCTCTGTATTATCCTGCTTTTGGCATTTTTTGCTGTAAAAAAAAACTGTAATAGTGTCTCCCTGACTGGTCATACACCAATATATCTGTTTAAAAGAGTCTGGTGTAGGCCAGAGAAATAGAACTGTTTTTTTGCAGTTCCACTGGTCAATTCTCTGTATTATCCTGCTTTTGGCACTTTTTGACATAAAAACAAAACAGTTCTAGTGTCTCCCTGACTGGTCATACACCAATATATCTGTTTAAAAGAGTCTGGAGTAGGCCAGAGAAATATTACTGTGGTTTTGCAGTTCCACGGCTCAAATCTCTGTATTATCCTGCTTTTGGCAATTTTTGCCGTAAAAAAAAAACAGTTCTAGTGTCTCCCTGACTGGTCAAACACCAATATATATGTTTAAAAGAGTCTGGTGTAGGCCAGAGAAATAGATCTGTGGTTTTGCAGTTCCATGGGTCAAATCTCTGTATTATCCTGCTTTTGGCATTTTTTGCCGTAAAAAAAACAGTAATAGTGTCTCCCTGACTGGTCATACACCAATATATCTGTTTAAAAGAGTCTGCTGTAGGCCAGAGAAATAGAACTGTTGTTTTGCAGTTCCATGGGTCAAATCTCTGTATTATCCTGCTTTTGGCATTTTTTGCCATAAAAAAACTGTAATAATGGTTCCCAAACTGGTCATACACCAATATATCTGTTTAAAAGAGTCTGGTGTAGGCCAGAGAAATAGAGCTGTGGTTTTGCAGTTCCACGGGTCAAATCTCTGTATTATCCTGCTTTTGGCAATTTTTGACGAAAAAAAAAACTGTAATAGTGTCTCCCAGACTGGTCAGACACCAATATATCATTTAAAAAGAGTCTGGCGTAGGCCAGAGAAATAGAACTGTGGTTTTGCAGTACCACGTGTCAAATCTCTGTATTATCCTGCCTTTTTTCAATTTTTGCCATAGAAAAAATAGTAATAGTGTCTCCCTGACTGGTCAGACACCAATATATCTGTTTAAAAGAGTCTGGTGTAGGCCAGAGAAAAATAACTGTGGTTTTGCAGTTCTATTGGTCACATCTCTGTATTATCCTGCTTTTGGCATTTTTTGCCTTAAAAGAAACAGTAATAGTGTCTCCCTGACTGGTCAGACACCAATATATCTGTTTAAAAGAGTCTGGTGTAGGCCAGAGAAATAGATCTGTGGTTTTGCAGTTCCATGGGTCAAATCTCTGTATTATCCTGCTTTTGGCATTTTTTGCCGTAAAAAAAACAGTAATAGTGTCTACCTGACTGGTCATACACCAATATATCTGTTTAAAAGAGTCTGGTGTAGGCCAGAGAAATTGAACTGTTGTTTTGCAGTTCCATGGGTCAAATCTCTGTATTATCCTGCTTTTGGCATTTTTTGCCATAAAAAAACTGTAATAATGGTTCCCAAACTGGTCATACACCAATATATCTGTTTAAAAGAGTCTGGTGTAGGCCAGAGAAATAGAACTGTGGATTTGCAGTTCCACTGGTCAAATCTCTGTATTATCCTGCTTTTGGCATTTTTTGCCATAAAAAAAAACTGTAGTAATGTCTCCCTGACTGGTCATACACCAATATATCTGTTTAAAGAGTCTGGTGTAGGCCAGAGAATTAGAACTGTGGTTTTGCAGTTCCACGGGTCAAATCTTTGTATTATCCTGCTTTTGGCAATTTTTGACGAAAAAAAAACTGTAATAGTGTCTCCCAGACTGGTCAGACACCAATATATCATTTAAAAAGAGTCTGGCGTAGGCCAGAGAAATAGAACTGTGGTTTTGCAGTACCACGTGTCAAATCTCTGTATTATCCTGCCTTTGGCAATTTTTGCCATAGAAAAAATAGTAATAGTGTCTCCCTGACTGGTCAGACACCAATATATCTGTTTAAAAGAGTCTGGTGTAGGCGAGAGAAAAATAACAGTGGTTTTGCAGTTCTATTGGTCAAATCTCTGTATTATCCTGCTTTTGGCATTTTTTGCCTTAAAAGAAACAGTAATAGTGTCTCCCTGACTGGTCAGACACCAATATATCTGCTTAAAAGAGTCTGGTGTAGGCCAGAGAAATAGACCTGTGGTTTTGAAGTTCCACGGGTCACATCTCTGTATTATCCTGCTTTTGGCATTTTTTGCTGTAAAAAAAACTGTAATAGTGTCTCCCTGACTGGTCATACACCAATATATCTGTTTAAAAGAGTCTGGTGTAGGCCAGAGAAATAGAACTGTGGTTTTGCAGTTCCATGGGTCAAATCTCTTTATTATCCTGCTTTTGGCATTTTTTGCCGTAAAAAAAACTGTAATAGTGTCTCCCTGACTGGTCACATACCAATATATCTGTTTAAAAGAGTCTGGTGTAGGCCAGAGAAATAGAACTGTGGTTTTGCTGTTCCACGGCTCAAATCTCCATATTATCCTGCTTTTGGCATTTTTTGCCATAATAAAAAACAGGAATAATGTCTCCCTGACTAGTCAGACTCCAATATATCTTTTAAAAGAGTCTGGTGAAAGCCAGAGAAATAGAATTGTGATTTTGCAGTTCCACGGGTAAAATCTCTGTATTATCCTGCTTTTGGCATTTTTTACTGTGAAAAAAACTATAATAGAGTCTCCCTGACTGGTCAGACACCAATATGTCTGTGTAAAAGAGTCTGGTGTAGGCCAGAGAAATAGAACTGTGGTTTTGCAGTTCCACAGGTCAAATCCCTGTATTATTCCTGCTTTTTCCTTTTTTTTCCGTAAAAAAAAACTATTATATTGTCTCCATGACTGGTCAGACACCAATATATCTGTTTAAAAGAGTCTGCTGTAGGTCACAGAAATAGAACTGTGGTTTTGCAGTTCCATGGGTCAAATCTCTGTGTTATCCTGCTTTTGGCATTTTTTGCCATGAAAAAAACTATAATAGTGTCTCCCTGATTGGTCAGACACCAATATATCTGTATAAAAGAGTCTGGTGTATGCCAGAGAAATAGAACTGTGGTTCTGAAGTTCCACGGGTCACCTCTCTGTATTATCCTGCTTTTTTCATTTTTTGCCATAAAAAAACAGGAATAGTGTCACCCTGACTGGTCAGACACCAATATATGTTTTTAAAAGAGTCGGGTGTAAGCCAGAGAAAAAGAACTGTGGTTTTGCAGTTCCACGGGTTAAATCTCTGTATTATCCTGTTTTTGGCATTTTTTGCTGTAAAAAAAAACTATAATAGTGTCTCCCTGACTGGTCATACACCAATATGTCTGTTTAAAAGAGTCTGGTGAAGGCCAGAGAAATAGAACTGTGGTTTTGCAGTTCCACGGGTCAAATCTCTGTATTATCCTGCTTTTGGCATTTTTTGCCTTAAAAAAACGTAATCATGTCTCCCTGACTGGTCATACACCAATATATCTGTTTAAAAGAGTCTGGTGTAGGCCAGAGAAATAGAACTGTGGTTTTGCAGTTCCATGGGTCAAATCTCTGTATTATCCTGCTTTTGGCATTTTTTGCCGTAAAAAAAACAGTAATAGTGTCTCCCTGACTGGTCATACACCTATATATCTGTTTAAAAGAGTCTGGTGTAGGCCAGAGAAATAGAACTGTGGTTTTGCAATTCCATGGGTCAAATCTCTGTATTATCCTGCTTTTGCCATTTTTTGCCATAAAAAAACTGTAATAATGGTTCCCAAACTGGTCATACCCCAATATATCTGTTTAAAAGAGTCTGGTGTAGGCCAAAGAAATAGAACTGTGGTTTTGCAGTTCCACTGGTCAAATCTCTGTATTATCCTGCTTTTGGCATTTTTTGCCATAAAAAAAAACTGTAATAATGTCTCCCTGACTGGTCATACACCAATATATCTGTTTAAAAGAGTCTGGTGTAGGCCAGAGAAATAGAACTGTGGTTTTGCAGTTCCACGGGTCAAATCTCTGTATTATCCTGCTTTTGGCAATTTTTGCCGAAAAAAAAACTGTAATAGTGTCTCCCTGACTGGTCATACACCAATATATCTGTTTAACAGAGTCTGGTGTAGGCCAGAGAAATAGAACTGTGGTTTTGCAGTTCCACGGCTCAAATCTCCATATTATCCTGCTTTTGGCATTTTTTGCCATAAAAAAAAACAGGAATAATGTCTCCCTGACTAGTCAAACACCAATATATCTTTTAAAAGAGTCTGGTGAAAGCCAGAGAAATAGAATTGTGATTTTGCAGTTCCACGGGTAAAATCTCTGTATTATCCTGCTTTTGGCATTTTTTACTGTGAAAAAAACTATAATAGTGTCTCCCTGACTGGTCAGACACCAATATGTCTGTGTAAAAGAGTCTGGTGTAGGCCAGAGAAATGGAACTGTGGTTTTGCAGTTCCACGGGTCAAATCTCTGTATTATCCTGCTTTTGTCATTTTTTGCCGGAAAAAAAAACAGTTATAGTGTCTCCCTGACTGGTCAGACACCAATATGTCTGTGTGTAAAAGAGTCTGGTGTAGGCCAGAGAAATAGAACTGTGGTTTTGCAGTTCCACATGTCAAATCTCTGTATTATTCCTGCTTTTTCCTTTTTTTTCCGTAAAAAAAAACTATAATATTGTCTCCATGACTGGTCAGACACCAATATATCTGTTTAAAAGAGTCTGCTGTAGGTCAGAGAAATAGAACTGTGGTTTTGCAGTTTCATGGGTCAAATCTCTGTGTTATCCTGCTTTTGGCATTTTTTGCCATGAAAAAAACTATAATAGTGTCTCCCTGATTGGTCAGACACCAATATATCTGTATAAAAGAGTCTGATGCAGGCCAGAGAAATAGAGCTGTGGTTTTGCAGATCCACGGGTCAAGTCTCAGTATTATCCTGCTTTTGGCATTTTTTGCCGTAAAAAAAACTGTAATAGTGTCTCCCTGACTGATCATACACCAATATATCTGTTTAAGAGTCTGGTGTGGGCAAGAGTAATAGAACTGTGGTTTTGCAGTTCCACGGGTCAAATCTCTGTATTATCCTGTTTTGGTAATTTTTGCCATAAAAAAAAACAGTTATAGTGTCTCCCTGACTGGTCAAACACCAATATATCTGTTTAAAAGAGTCTGGTGTAGGCCAGAGAAATAGAACTGTGGTTTTGCAGTTCCACGGGTCAAATCTCTGTATTATCCTGCTTTTGTTATTTTTTGCTGTAAAAAAACAGTTCTAGTGTCTCCCTGACTGGTCAGACACCAATATATCTGTTTAAAAGAGTCTTGTGTAGGCCAGAGAAATAGATCTGTGGTTTTGCAGTTCCATGGGTCAAATCTCTGTATTATCCTGCTTTTGGCATTTTTTGCCATAAAAATAAATAGTAATAGTATCTCCCTGACTGGTCAAACACCAATATATCTGCTTAAAAGAGTCTGGTGAAGGCCAGAGAAATAGAACTGTGGTTTTGCAGTACCATGGGTCAAATCTCTATAGTATCCTGTTTTTGGAATTTTTTTGCCATAGAAAAAACAGTAAAAGTCTCACCCTGACTGGTCAGTCCCCAATGTATCTGTTTAAAAGAGTCTGGTGTAGGCCAGAGAAGTAGAACTGTGGTTTTGCAGTTCCACGGGTCAAATCTCTGTATTATCCTGCTTTTGGCATTTTTTTCCATAAAAAAACTGTAATAGTGTCTCCCTGACTGGTCATACACCAATATATCTGTTTAAAAGAGTCTGGTGTAGGCCAGAGAAATAATACTGTGGTTTTGCAGTTCCACGTCTCAAATCTCTGTATTATCCTGCTTTTGGCAATTTTTGCCGTAAAAAAAAAACAGATCTAGTGTCTCCCTGACTGGTCAAACACCAATATATATGTTTAAAAGAGTCTGGTGTAGGCCAGAGAAATAGAACTGTGGTTTTGCAGTTCCACGGGTCAAATCTCTGTATTATCCTGCTTTTGGCATTTTTTGCCGTAAAAAAACTGTAATAGTGTCTCCCTGACTGGTCATACACCAATATATCTGTTTAAAAGAGTCTGGTGTAGGCCAGAGAAATAGAACTGTGGTTTTGCAGTTCCACGGGTCAAATCTCTGTATTATCCTGCTTTTGGCATTTTTTGCTGTAAAAAAAAACAGTTCTAGTGTCTCCCTGACTGGTCCGACACCAATATATCTGTTTAAAAGAGTCTGGTGTAGGCCAGAGAAATAGGTCTGTAGTTTTGCAGTTCCATGTGTCAAATCTCTGTATTATCCTGCTTTTGGCATTTTTTGCCATAAAAAAAACAGTAATAGTATCTCCCTGACTGGTCAGACATCAATATATCTGTTTATATGAGTCTGGTGTAGGCCAGAGATATAGAGCTGTGGTTTGGCAGTTCCACGGGTCAAATCTCTGTATTATCCTGCCTTTGGCAATTTTTGCCATAGAAAAAACAGTGACAGTGTCGCCCTGACTGGTCAAACACCAATATATCTGTTTAAAAGAGTCTGGTGTAGGCCAGAGAAATATAACTATGGGTCAAATCTCTGTATTATCCTGCTTTTGGCATTTTTTGCCTTAAAAGAAAAAGTAATAGTGTCTCCCTGACTGGTCAGACACCAATATATCTTTTTAAAAGAGTCTGGTGGAGACCAGAGAAATAGAACTGTGGTTTTTCAGTTCCACGGGTAAAATCTCTGTATTATCCTGCTTTTGGCACTTTTTACTGTGAAAAAAACTATAATAGTGTCTCCCTGACTGGTCAGACACCAATATGTCTGTATAAAAGAGTCTGGTGTAGGCCAGAGAAATAGAACTGTGGTTTTGCAGTTCCATGGGTCAAATCTCTGTATTATCCTGCTTTTGGCATTTTTTGCTGGAAAAAAAAACAGATATAGTGTCTCCCAGACTGGTCAGACTCCAATATATCTGTTTAAAAGAGTCTGGTGTAGGCCAGAGAAATAGAACTGTGGTTTTGCAGTTCCACGGGTCAAATCTCTGTATTATTCCTGCTTTTTGCATTTTTTTCCGTTAAAAAAAACTATAATATTGTCTCCATGACTGGACAGACACCAATATATCTGTTTAAAAGAGTCTGGTGTATGTCAGAGAAATAGAACTGTGGTTTTGCAGTTCCATGGGTCAAGTCTCTGTGTTATCCTGCTTTTGGCATTTTTTGCCATGAAAAAAAACTATAATAGTGTCTCCCTGATTGGTCAGACACCAATATATCTGTATAAAAGAGTCTGATGTAGGCCAGAGAAATAGAGCTGTGGTTTTGCAGATCCACGGGTCAAGTCTCAGTATTATCCTGCTTTTGGCATTTTTTGCCATAAAAAAAACTGTAATAGTGTCTCCCTGACTGATCATACACCAATATATCTGTTTAAGAGTCTGGTGTAGGCAAGAGAAATAGAACTGTGGTTTTGCAGTTCCACGGGTCAAATCTCTGTATTATCCTGCTTTTGGCAATTTTTGCCGTAAAAAAAAACAGCTATAGTGTCTCCCTGACTGGTCAAACACCAATATATCTTTTTAAAAGAGTCTGGTGGAGGCCAGAGAAATAGAAATGTGGTTTTGCAGTTCCACGGGTCAAATCTCTGTATTATCCTGCTTTTGGCATTTTTTGCCGTAAAAAAAACTGAAATAGTGTCTCCCTGACTGGTCATACACCAATATATCTGTTTAAAAGAGTCTGGTGTAGGCCAGAGAAATAGAACTGTTGTTTTGCAGTTCCATGGGTCAAATCTCTGTATTATCCTGCTTTTGGCATTTTTTGCCATAAAAAAACCTGTAATAATGTTTCCCAAACTGGTCATACACCAATATATCTGTTTAAAAGAGTCTGGTGTAGGCTAGAGAAATAGAACTGTGGTTTTGCAGTTCCACGTGTCAAATCTCTGTATTATCCTGCTTTTGGCAATTTTTGCCATAAAAAAAAGCTGTAATAGTGTCTCCCTAACTGGTTAGACACCAATATATCTGCTTAAAAGAGTCTGATGTAGGCCAGAGAAATAGAACTGTGGTTTTGCAGTTCCATGGGTCAAATCTCTGTATTATCCTGCTTTTGGCATTTTTTGCCGTAAAAGAAAACTGTAATAGTGTTTCTCTGACTGGTCAGACACCAATATATCTGTTTAAAAGAGTCTGGTGTAGGCCAGAGGAATAGAACTGTGGTTTTGCAGTTCCACGGGTCATATCTCTGTATTATCCTGCTTTTGGCATTTTTTGCCATAAAAAAAACTGTAATGGTGTCTCCCTGACTGGTCATACACCAATATATCTGTTTAAAAGAGTCTGGTGTAGGCCAGAGAAATAGAACTGTGGTTTTGCAGTTCCACGGGTCAAATCTCGGTATTATCCTGCTTTAGGCATTTTTTGCCATAAAAAAAACAGTTCTAGTGTCTCCCTGACTGGTCATACACCAAAATATCTGTTTAAAAGAGTCTGGTGTAGGCCAGAGAAATAGAGCTGTGGTTTTGCAGTTCCACGGGTCAAATCTCTGTATTATCCTGCTTTTGGCAATTTTTGCCGTAAAAAAACCTGTAATAGTGTCTCCCTGACTGGTCATACACCAATATGTCTGTTTAACAGGGTCTGGTGTAGGCCAGAGAAATAGAGCTGTGGTTTTGCAGTTCCACGGGCCTAATCTCTGTATTATCCTGCTTTTGGCAATTTTTTGACATAACAAAAGCTGTAATAGTGTCTCCCTGACTGGTCAGACACCAATATATAATTTAAAAAGAGTCTGGTGTAGGCCATAGAAATAGAACTGTGGTTTTGCAGTTCCACGGGTCAAATCTCTGTATTATCCTGCTTTTGGCAATTTTTTCTGTAAAAAAAAAATATAATAGTGTCTCCCTGACTGGTCAGACACCTATATATCTCTTTAAAAGAGTCTGGTGTAGGCCAGAGAAATAGAACTGTGGTTTTGCAGTACCATGGGTCAAATCTCTATAGTATCCTGTTTTTGGAATTTTTTGCCATAGAAAAAACAGTAATAGTGTCGCCCTGACTGGTCAGACCCCAATATATCTGTTTAAAAGAGTCTTGTGTAGGCCAGAGAAATAGAACTGTTGTTTTACAGTTCCACGTCTCAAATCTCTGTATTATCCTGCTTTTGGCAATTTTTGACGAAAAAAAAAACTGTAATAGTGTCTCCGAGACTGGTCAGACACCAATATATCATTTAAAAAGTGTCTGGTGTAGGCCAGAGAAATAGAACTGTGGTTTTGCAGTTCCACGGGTCAAATCTCTGTATTATCCTGCCTTTGGTATTTTTTGCCTTAAAAGAAACAGTAATATTATCTCCCTGACTGGTCAGACACCAATATATCTTTTTAAAAGAGTCTGGTGGAGACCAGAGAAATAGAACTGTGGTTTTGCAGTTCCACTGGTAAAATCTCTGTATTATCCTCCTTTTGGCATTTTTTTCCGTAAAAAAAAACTGTAATATTGTCTCCATAACTGGTCCGACACCAATATATCTGTTTAAAAGAGTCTGGTGTAGGTCAGAGAAATAGAACTGTGGTTTTGCAGTTCCATAGGTCAAATCTCTGTGTTATCCTGCCTTTGGCATTTTTTGCCATGAAAAAAACTATAATAGTGTCTCCCTGATTGGTCAGACACCAATATATCTGTATAAAAGAGTCTGATGTAGGCCAGAGAAATAGAGCTGTGGTTTTGCAGATCCACGGGTCAAGTCTCAGTATTATCCTGCTTTTGGCATTTTTTGCCATAAAAAAAACTGTAATGGTGTCTCCCTGACTGATCATACACCAATATATCTGTTTAAGAGTCTGGTGTAGGCAAGAGAAATAGAACTGTGGTTTTGCAGTTCCACGGGTCAAATCTCTGTATTATCCTGTTTTGGCAATTTTTGCCGTAAAAAAAAACAGTTATAGTGTCTCCCTGACTGGTCAAACACAAATATATCTGTTTAAAAGAGTCTGGTGTAGGCCAGAGAAATAGAACTGTGATTTTTCAGATCCACGGTTCAAATCTTTGTATTATCATGCTTTTGGCATTTTTTGCCGTAAAAAAAACTGTAATAGTGTCTCCCTAACTGGTTAGACACCAATATATCTGCTTAAAAGAGTCTGGTGTAGGCCAGAGAAATAGAACTGTGGTATTGCAGTTCCACGGGTCAAATATCTGTATTATCCTGCTTTTGGCATTTTTTGCCGTAAAAGAAAACTGTAATAGTGTCTCCCTGACTGGTCAGACACCAATATATCTCTTTAAAAGAGTCTGGTGTAGGCCAGAGAAATAGAACTGTGATTTTGCAGTTCCACGGGTCAAATCTTTGTATTATCATGCTTTTGGCATTTTTTGCCGTAAAAAAACTGTAATAGTGTCTCCCTGACTGGTCAGACACCAATATATCTGTTTAAAAGAGTCTGGTGTAAGCCAGAGAAATAAAACTGTGGTTTTGCAGTTCCATGGTTAAAATCACTGTATTATCCTGCTTTTGGCAATTTTTGCCGTAAAAAAAACTGTATTAGTGTCTCCCTGACTGGTCAGACACCAATATATCTGTTTAAAAGAGTCTGGTGTAGGCCAGAGAAATAGAACTGTGGTTTTGCAGTTCCACGGGTCAAATCTCTGTATTATCCTGCTATTGGCATTTTTTGCCATATAAAAAAACTGTAATAGTGTCTCCCTAACTGGTTAGATACCAATATATCTGCTTAAAAGAGTCTGGTGTAGGCCAGAGAAATAGAACTGTGGTTTTGCAGTTCTACGGGTCAAATCTCTGCATTATCCTGCTTTTGGCAATTTTTGCCATAAAAAAAAGCTGTACTAGTGTCTCCCTAACTGGTTAGACACCAATTTATCTGCTTAAAAGAGTCTGGTGTAGGCCAGAGAAATAGAACTGTGGTTTTGCAGTTCCACAGGTCAAATCTCTGTATTATCCTTCTTTTGGCATTTTTTGCCGTAAAAGAAAACTGTAATAGTGTCTCTCTGACTGGTCGGACACCAATATATCTGTTTAAAAGAGTCTGGTGTAGGCCAGAGAAATAGAGCTGTGGTTTTGCAGTTCCACGGGTCAAATCTCTGTATTATCCTGATTTTGGCAATTTTTGCCGTAAAAAAAACTGTAATAGTGTCTCCCTGACTGGTCATACACCAATATGTCTGTATAACAGAGTCTGGTGTAGGCCAGAGAAATAGAGCTGTGGTTTTGCAGTTCCACGGGTTAAATCTCTGTATTATCCTGCTTTTGGCAATTTTTGCCGTAAAAAAAAACTGTAATAGTGTCTCCCTGAATGGTCAGACACCAATATATAATTTAAAAAGAGTCTGGTGTAGGCCATAGAAATAGAACTGTGGTTTTGCAGTTCCACGGGTCAAATCTCTGTATTATCCTGCTTTTGGCAATTTTTTGTGTAAAAAAAAAATATAATAGTGTCTCCCTGACTGGTCAGACACCTATATATCTGTTTAAAAGAGTCTGGTGTAGGCCAGAGAAATAGAACTGTGGTTTTGCAGTTCCATGAGTCAAATCTCTACAGTATCCTGTTTTTGGAATTTTTTGCCATAGAAAAAACAGTAATAGTGTCGCCCTGACTGGTCAGACCCAATATATCTGTTTAAAAGAGTCTGGTGTAGGC
The DNA here is from genome assembly GCF_046119375.1 of Phyllobates terribilis. NCBI lineage: Eukaryota > Metazoa > Chordata > Amphibia > Anura > Dendrobatidae > Phyllobates > Phyllobates terribilis. The sequence continues at coordinate 294,682,700 of NW_027362769.1, forward strand.
CAGAGAAATAGAACTGTTGTTTTGCAGTTCCATGGGTCAAATCTCTGTATTATCCTGCTTTTGGCATTTTTTGCCATCAAAAAACCTGTAATAATGTTTCCCAAACTGGTCATACACCAATATATCTGTTTAAAAGAGTCTGGTGTAGGCCAGAGAAATAATACTGTGGTTTTGCAGTTCCACGTCTCAAATCTCTGTATTATCCTGCTTTTGGCAATTTTTGCCGTAAAAAAAAAAAACAGTTCTAGTGTCTCCCTGACTGGTCAAACACCAATATATATGTTTAAAAGAGTCTGGTGTAGGCCAGAGAAATAGAACTGTGGTTTTGCAGTTCCACGGGTCAAATCTCTGTATTATCCTGCTTTTGGCATTTTTTGCCGTAAAAAAACTGTAATAGTGTCTCCCTGACTGGTCATACACCAATATATCTGTTTAAAAGAGTCTGGTGTAGGCCAGAGAAATGGAACTGTGGTTTTGCAGTTCCACGGGTCAAATCTCTGTATTATCCTGCTTTTGGCATTTTTTGCTGTAAAAAAAAACAGTTCTAGTGTCTCCCTGACTGGTCCGACACCAATATATCTGTTTAAAAGAGTCTGGTGTAGGCCAGAGAAATAGGTCTGTAGTTTTGCAGTTCCATGTGTCAAATCTCTGTATTATCCTGTTTTTGGCATTTTTTGCCATAAAAAAAACAGTAATAGTATCTCCCTGACTGGTCAGACACCAATATATCATTTAAAAAGAGTCTGGTGTAGGCCAGAGAAATAGAACTGTGGTTTTGCAGTTCCACGGGTCAAATCTCTGTATTATCCTGTCTTTGGCAATTTTTGCCATAGAAAAAACAGTGACAGTGTCGCCCTGACTGGTCAAACACCAATATATCTGTTTAAAAGAGTCTGGTGTAGGCCAGAGAAATATAACTATGGGTCAAATCTCTGTATTATCCTGCTTTTGGCATTTTTTGCCTTAAAAGAAAAAGTAATAGTGTCTCCCTGACTGGTCAGACACCAATATATCTTTTTAAAAGAGTCTGGTGGAGACCAGAGAAATAGAACTGTGGTTTTTCAGTTCCACGGGTAAAATCTCTGTATTATCCTGCTTTTGGCACTTTTTACTGTGAAAAAAACTATAATAGTGTCTCCCTGACTGGTCAGACACCAATATGTCTGTATAAAAGAGTCTGGTGTAGGCCAGAGAAATAGAACTGTGGTTTTGCAGTTCCATGGGTCAAATCTCTGTATTATCCTGCTTTTGTCATTTTTTGCTGGAAAAAAAAACAGATATAGTGTCTCCCAGACTGGTCAGACTCCAATATATCTGTTTAAAAGAGTCTGGTGTAGGCCAGAGAAATAGAACTGTGGTTTTGCAGTTCCACGGGTCAAATCTCTGTATTATTCCTGCTTTTTGCATTTTTTTCCGTTAAAAAAAACTATAATATTGTCTCCATGACTGGACAGACACCAATATATCTGTTTAAAAGAGTCTGGTGTATGTCAGAGAAATAGAACTGTGGTTTTGCAGTTCCATGGGTCAAGTCTCTGTGTTATCCTGCTTTTGGCATTTTTTGCCATGAAAAAAAACTATAATAGTGTCTCCCTGATTGGTCAGACACCAATATATCTGTATAAAAGAGTCTGATGTAGGCCAGAGAAATAGAGCTGTGGTTTTGCAGATCCACGGGTCAAGTCTCAGTATTATCCTGCTTTTGGCATTTTTTGCCATAAAAAAAACTGTAATAGTGTCTCCCTGACTGATCATACACCAATATATCTGTTTAAGAGTCTGGTGTAGGCAAGAGAAATAGAACTGTGGTTTTGCAGTTCCACGGGTCAAATCTCTGTATTATCCTGTTTTGGCAATTTTTGCCGTAAAAAAAAACAGCTATAGTGTCTCCCTGACTGGTCAAACACCAATATATCTTTTTAAAAGAGTCTGGTGGAGGCCAGAGAAATAGAAATGTGGTTTTGCAGTTCCACGGGTCAAATCTCTGTATTATCCTGCTTTTGGCATTTTTTGCCGTAAAAAAAACTGAAATAGTGTCTCCCTGACTGGTCATACACCAATATATCTGTTTAAAAGAGTCTGGTGTAGGCCAGAGAAATAGAACTGTTGTTTTGCAGTTCCATGGGTCAAATCTCTGTATTATCCTGCTTTTGGCATTTTTTGCCATAAAAAAACCTGTAATAATGTTTCCCAAACTGGTCATACACCAATATATCTGTTTAAAAGAGTCTGGTGTAGGCTAGAGAAATAGAACTGTGGTTTTGCAGTTCCACGTGTCAAATCTCTGTATTATCCTGCTTTTGGCAATTTTTGCCATAAAAAAAAGCTGTAATAGTGTCTCCCTAACTGGTTAGACACCAATATATCTGCTTAAAAGAGTCTGATGTAGGCCAGAGAAATAGAACTGTGGTTTTGCAGTTCCATGGGTCAAATCTCTGTATTATCCTGCTTTTGGCATTTTTTGCCGTAAAAGAAAACTGTAATAGTGTCTCTCTGACTGGTCAGACACCAATATATCTGTTTAAAAGAGTCTGGTGTAGGCCAGAGGAATAGAACTGTGGTTTTGCAGTTCCACGGGTCATATCTCTGTATTATCCTGCTTTTGGCATTTTTTGCCATAAAAAAAACTGTAATGGTGTCTCCCTGACTGGTCATACACCAATATATCTGTTTAAAAGAGTCTGGTGTAGGCCAGAGAAATAGAACTGTGGTTTTGCAGTTCCACGGGTCAAATCTCGGTATTATCCTGCTTTAGGCATTTTTTGCCATAAAAAAAACAGTTCTAGTGTCTCCCTGACTGGTCATACACCAAAATATCTGTTTAAAAGAGTCTGGTGTAGGCCAGAGAAATAGAGCTGTGGTTTTGCAGTTCCACGGGTCAAATCTCTCTATTATCCTGCTTTTGGCAATTTTTGCCGTAAAAAAAACTGTAATAGTGTCTCCCTGACTGGTCATACACCAATATGTCTGTTTAACAGAGTCTGGTGTAGGCCAGAGAAATAGAGCTGTGGTTTTGCAGTTCCACGGGTCTAATCTCTGTATTATCCTGCTTTTGGCAATTTTTTGACATAGCAAAAGCTGTAATAGTGTCTCCCTGACTGGTCAGACACCAATATATAATTTAAAAAGAGTCTCGTGTAGGCCATAGAAATAGAACTGTGGTTTTGCAGTTCCACGGGTCAAATCTCTGTATTATCCTGCTTTTGGCAATTTTTTCTGTAAAAAAAAAATATAATAGTGTCTCCCTGACTGGTCAGACACCTATATATCTCTTTAAAAGAGTCTGGTGTAGGCCAGAGAAATAGAACTGTGGTTTTGCAGTACCATGGGTCAAATCTCTATAGTATCCTGTTTTTGGAATTTTTTGCCATAGAAAAAACAGTAATAGTGTCGCCCTGACTGGTCAGACCCCAATATATCTGTTTAAAAGAGTCTTGTGTAGGCCAGAGAAATAGAACTGTTGTTTTACAGTTCCACGTCTCAAATCTCTGTATTATCCTGCTTTTGGCAATTTTTGACGAAAAAAAAAACTGTAATAGTGTCTCCGAGACTGGTCAGACACCAATATATCATTTAAAAAGTGTCTGGTGTAGGCCAGAGAAATAGAACTGTGGTTTTGCAGTTCCAGGGGTCAAATCTCTGTATTATCCTGCCTTTGGCAATTTTTGCCATAGAAAAAACAGTAATAGTGTCGCCCTGACTGGTCAGACACCAATATATCTGCTTAAAAGAGTCTGGTGTAGGCCAGATAAATATAACTATGGGTCAAATCTCTGTATTATCCTGCCTTTGGTATTTTTTGCCTTAAAAGAAACAGTAATATTATCTCCCTGACTGGTCAGACACAAATATATCTTTTTAAAAGAGTCTGGTGGAGACCAGAGAAATAGAACTGTGGTTTTGCAGTTCCACTGGTAAAATCTCTGTATTATCCTCCTTTTGGCATTTTTTTCCGTAAAAAAAAACTGTAATATTGTCTCCATAACTGGTCCGACACCAATATATCTGTTTAAAAGAGTCTGGTGTAGGTCAGAGAAATAGAACTGTGGTTTTGCAGTTCCATGGGTCAAATCTCTGTGTTATCCTGCCTTTGGCATTTTTTGCCATGAAAAAAACTATAATAGTGTCTCCCTGATTGGTCAGACACCAATATATCTGTATAAAAGAGTCTGATGTAGGCCAGAGAAATAGAGCTGTGGTTTTTCAGATCCACGGGTCAAGTCTCAGTATTATCCTGCTTTTGACATTTTTTGCCATAAAAAAAACTGTAATGGTGTCTCCCTGACTGATCATACACCAATATATCTGTTTAAGAGTCTGGTGTAGGCAAGAGAAATAGAACTGTGGTTTTGCAGTTCCACGGGTCAAATCTCTGTATTATCCTGTTTTGGCAATTTTTGCCGTAAAAAAAAACAGTTATAGTGTCTCCCTGACTGGTCAAACACAAATATATCTGTTTAAAAGAGTCTGGTGTAGGCCAGAGAAATAGAACTGTGATTTTTCAGATCCACGGTTCAAATCTTTGTATTATCATGCTTTTGGCATTTTTTGCCGTAAAAAAAACTGTAATAGTGTCTCCCTAACTGGTTAGACACCAATATATCTGCTTAAAAGAGTCTGGTGTAGGCCAGAGAAATAGAACTGTGGTATTGCAGTTCCACGGGTCAAATATCTGTATTATCCTGCTTTTGGCATTTTTTGCCGTAAAAGAAAACTGTAATAGTGTCTCCCTGACTGGTCAGACACCAATATATCTCTTTAAAAGAGTCTGGTGTAGGCCAGAGAAATAGAACTGTGATTTTGCAGTTCCACGGGTCAAATCTTTGTATTATCATGCTTTTGGCATTTTTTGCCGTAAAAAAACTGTAATAGTGTCTCCCTGACTGGTCAGACACCAATATATCTGTTTAAAAGAGTCTGGTGTAAGCCAGAGAAATAAAACTGTGGTTTTGCAGTTCCATGGTTAAAATCACTGTATTATCCTGCTTTTGGCAATTTTTGCCATAAAAAAAACTGTATTAGTGTCTCCCTGACTGGTCAGACACCAATATATCTGTTTAAAAGAGTCTGGTGTAGGCCAGAGAAATAGAACTGTGGTTTTGCAGTTCCACGGGTCAAATCTCTGTATTATCCTGCTATTGGCATTTTTTGCCATATTAAAAAAACTGTAATAGTGTCTCCCTAACTGGTTAGATACCAATATATCTGCTTAAAAGAGTCTGGTGTAGGCCAGAGAAATAGAACTGTGGTTTTGCAGTTCTACGGGTCAAATCTCTGCATTATCCTGCTTTTGGCAATTTTTGCAATAAAAAAAAGCTGTACTAGTGTCTCCCTAACTGGTTAGACACCAATTTATCTGCTTAAAAGAGTCTGGTGTAGGCCAGAGAAATAGAACTGTGGTTTTGCAGTTCCACAGGTCAAATCTCTGTATTATCCTTCTTTTGGCATTTTTTGCCGTAAAAGAAAACTGTAATAGTGTCTCTCTGACTGGTCAGACACCAATATATCTGTTTAAAAGAGTCTGGTGTAGGCCAGAGAAATAGAGCTGTGGTTTTGCAGTTCCACGGGTCAAATCTCTGTATTATCCTGATTTTGGCAATTTTTGCCGTAAAAAAAACTGTAATAGTGTCTCCCTGACTGGTCATACACCAATATGTCTGTATAACAGAGTCTGGTGTAGGCCAGAGAAATAGAGCTGTGGTTTTGCAGTTCCACGGGTTAAATCTCTGTATTATCCTGCTTTTGGCAATTTTTGCCGTAAAAAAAAACTGTAATAGTGTCTCCCTGAATGGTCAGACACCAATATATAATTTAAAAAGAGTCTGGTGTAGGCCATAGAAATAGAACTGTGGTTTTGCAGTTCCACGGGTCAAATCTCTGTATTATCCTGCTTTTGGCAATTTTTTGTGTACAAAAAAAATATAATAGTGTCTCCCTGACTGGTCAGACACCTATATATCTGTTTAAAAGAGTCTGCTGTAGGCCAGAGAAATAGAACTGTGGTTTTGCAGTACCATGGGTCAAATCTCTACAGTATCCTGTTTTTGGAATTTTTTGCCATAGAAAAAACAGTAATAGTGTCGCCCTGACTGGTCAGACCCCAATATATCTGTTTAAAAGAGTCTGGTGTAGGCCAGAGAAATAGAACTGTTGTTTTGCAGTTCCATGGGTCAAATCTCTGTATTATCCTGCTTTTGGCATTTTTTGCCATCAAAAAACCTGTAATAATGTTTCCCAAACTGGTCATACACCAATATATCTGTTTAAAAGAGTCTGGTGTAGGCCAGAGAAATAATACTGTGGTTTTGCAGTTCCACGTCTCAAATCTCTGTATTATCCTGCTTTTGGCAATTTTTGCCGTAAAAAAAAAAAACAGTTCTAGTGTCTCCCTGACTGGTCAAACACCAATATATATGTTTAAAAGAGTCTGGTGTAGGCCAGAGAAATAGAACTGTGGTTTTGCAGTTCCACGGGTCAAATCTCTGTATTATCCTGCTTTTGGCATTTTTTGCTGTAAAAAAAAACAGTTCTAGTGTCTCCCTGACTGGTCCGACACCAATATATCTGTTTAAAAGAGTCTGGTGTAGGCCAGAGAAATAGAACTGTGGTTTTGCAGTTCCACGGGTCAAATCTCGGTATTATCCTGCTTTAGGCATTTTTTGCCATAAAAAAAACAGTTCTAGTGTCTCCCTGACTGGTCATACACCAAAATATCTGTTTAAAAGAGTCTGGTGTAGGCCAGAGAAATAGAGCTGTGGTTTTGCAGTTCCACGGGTCAAATCTCTCTATTATCCTGCTTTTGGCAATTTTTGCCGTAAAAAAACCTGTAATAGTGTCTCCCTGACTGGTCATACACCAATATGTCTGTTTAACAGAGTCTGGTGTAGGCCAGAGAAATAGAGCTGTGGTTTTGCAGTTCCACGGGTCTAATCTCTGTATTATCCTGCTTTTGGCAATTTTTTGACATAGCAAAAGCTGTAATAGTGTCTCCCTGACTGGTCAGACACCAATATATAATTTAAAAAGAGTCTCGTGTAGGCCATAGAAATAGAACTGTGGTTTTGCAGTTCCACGGGTCAAATCTCTGTATTATCCTGCTTTTGGCAATTTTTTCTGTAAAAAAAAAATATAATAGTGTCTCCCTGACTGGTCAGACACCTATATATCTCTTTAAAAGAGTCTGGTGTAGGCCAGAGAAACAGAACTGTGGTTTTGCAGTACCATGGGTCAAATCTCTATAGTATCCTGTTTTTGGAATTTTTTGCCATAGAAAAAACAGTAATAGTGTCGCCCTGACTGGTCAGACCCCAATATATCTGTTTAAAAGAGTCTTGTGTAGGCCAGAGAAATAGAACTGTTGTTTTACAGTTCCACGTCTCAAATCTCTGTATTATCCTGCTTTTGGCAATTTTTGACGAAAAAAAAAACTGTAATAGTGTCTCCGAGACTGGTCAGACACCAATATATCATTTAAAAAGTGTCTGGTGTAGGCCAGAGAAATAGAACTGTGGTTTTGCAGTTCCAGGGGTCAAATCTCTGTATTATCCTGCCTTTGGCAATTTTTGCCATAGAAAAAACAGTAATAGTGTCGCCCTGACTGGTCAGACACCAATATATCTGCTTAAAAGAGTCTGGTGTAGGCCAGATAAATATAACTATGGGTCAAATCTCTGTATTATCCTGCCTTTGGTATTTTTTGCCTTAAAAGAAACAGTAATATTATCTCCCTGACTGGTCAGACACCAATATATCTTTTTAAAAGAGTCTGGTGGAGACCAGAGAAATAGAACTGTGGTTTTGCAGTTCCACTGGTAAAATCTCTGTATTATCCTCCTTTTGGCATTTTTTTCCGTAAAAAAAAACTGTAATATTGTCTCCATAACTGGTCCGACACCAATATATCTGTTTAAAAGAGTCTGGTGTAGGTCAGAGAAATAGAACTGTGGTTTTGCAGTTCCATGGGTCAAATCTCTGTGTTATCCTGCCTTTGGCATTTTTTGCCATGAAAAAAACTATAATAGTGTCTCCCTGATTGGTCAGACACCAATATATCTGTATAAAAGAGTCTGATGTAGGCCAGAGAAATAGAGCTGTGGTTTTGCAGATCCACGGGTCAAGTCTCAGTATTATCCTGCTTTTGGCATTTTTTGCCATAAAAAAAACTGTAATGGTGTCTCCCTGACTGATCATACACCAATATATCTGTTTAAGAGTCTGGTGTAGGCAAGAGAAATAGAACTGTGGTTTTGCAGTTCCACGGGTCAAATCTCTGTATTATCCTGTTTTGGCAATTTTTGCCGTAAAAAAAAACAGTTATAGTGTCTCCCTGACTGGTCAAACACAAATATATCTGTTTAAAAGAGTCTGGTGTAGGCCAGAGAAATAGAACTGTGATTTTTCAGATCCACGGTTCAAATCTTTGTATTATCATGCTTTTGGCATTTTTTGCCGTAAAAAAAACTGTAATAGTGTCTCCCTAACTGGTTAGACACCAATATATCTGCTTAAAAGAGTCTGGTGTAGGCCAGAGAAATAGAACTGTGGTATTGCAGTTCCACGGGTCAAATATCTGTATTATCCTGCTTTTGGCATTTTTTGCCGTAAAAGAAAACTGTAATAGTGTCTCCCTGACTGGTCAGACACCAATATATCTCTTTAAAAGAGTCTGGTGTAGGCCAGAGAAATAGAACTGTGATTTTGCAGTTCCACGGGTCAAATCTTTGTATTATCATGCTTTTGGCATTTTTTGCCGTAAAAAAACTGTAATAGTGTCTCCCTGACTGGTCAGACACCAATATATCTGTTTAAAAGAGTCTGGTGTAAGCCAGAGAAATAAAACTGTGGTTTTGCAGTTCCATGGTTAAAATCACTGTATTATCCTGCTTTTGGCAATTTTTGCCATAAAAAAAACTGTATTAGTGTCTCCCTGACTGGTCAGACACCAATATATCTGTTTAAAAGAGTCTGGTGTAGGCCAGAGAAATAGAACTGTGGTTTTGCAGTTCCACGGGTCAAATCTCTGTATTATCCTGCTATTGGCATTTTTTGCCATATTAAAAAAACTGTAATAGTGTCTCCCTAACTGGTTAGATACCAATATATCTGCTTAAAAGAGTCTGGTGTAGGCCAGAGAAATAGAACTGTGGTTTTGCAGTTCTACGGGTCAAATCTCTGCATTATCCTGCTTTTGGCAATTTTTGCAATAAAAAAAAGCTGTACTAGTGTCTCCCTAACTGGTTAGACACCAATTTATCTGCTTAAAAGAGTCTGGTGTAGGCCAGAGAAATAGAACTGTGGTTTTGCAGTTCCACAGGTCAAATCTCTGTATTATCCTTCTTTTGGCATTTTTTGCCGTAAAAGAAAACTGTAATAGTGTCTCTCTGACTGGTCAGACACCAATATATCTGTTTAAAAGAGTCTGGTGTAGGCCAGAGAAATAGAGCTGTGGTTTTGCAGTTCCACGGGTCAAATCTCTGTATTATCCTGATTTTGGCAATTTTTGCCGTAAAAAAAACTGTAATAGTGTCTCCCTGACTGGTCATACACCAATATGTCTGTATAACAGAGTCTGGTGTAGGCCAGAGAAATAGAGCTGTGGTTTTGCAGTTCCACGGGTTAAATCTCTGTATTATCCTGCTTTTGGCAATTTTTGCCGTAAAAAAAAACTGTAATAGTGTCTCCCTGAATGGTCAGACACCAATATATAATTTAAAAAGAGTCTGGTGTAGGCCATAGAAATAGAACTGTGGTTTTGCAGTTCCACGGGTCAAATCTCTGTATTATCCTGCTTTTGGCAATTTTTTGTGTAAAAAAAAAATATAATAGTGTCTCCCTGACTGGTCAGACACCTATATATCTGTTTAAAAGAGTCTGGTGTAGGCCAGAGAAATAGAACTGTGGTTTTGCAGTACCATGGGTCAAATCTCTACAGTATCCTGTTTTTGGAATTTTTTGCCATAGAAAAAACAGTAATAGTGTCGCCCTGACTGGTCAGACCCCAATATATCTGTTTAAAAGAGTCTGGTGTAGGCCAGAGAAATAGAACTGTTGTTTTGCAGTTCCATGGGTCAAATCTCTGTATTATCCTGCTTTTGGCATTTTTTGCCATCAAAAAACCTGTAATAATGTTTCCCAAACTGGTCATACACCAATATATCTGTTTAAAAGAGTCTGGTGTAGGCCAGAGAAATAATACTGTGGTTTTGCAGTTCCACGTCTCAAATCTCTGTATTATCCTGCTTTTGGCAATTTTTGCCGTAAAAAAAAAAAACAGTTCTAGTGTCTCCCTGACTGGTCAAACACCAATATATATGTTTAAAAGAGTCTGGTGTAGGCCAGAGAAATAGAACTGTGGTTTTGCAGTTCCACGGGTCAAATCTCTGTATTATCCTGCTTTTGGCATTTTTTGCTGTAAAAAAAAACAGTTCTAGTGTCTCCCTGACTGGTCCGACACCAATATATCTGTTTAAAAGAGTCTGGTGTAGGCCAGAGAAATAGGTCTGTAGTTTTGCAGTTCCATGTGTCAAATCTCTGTATTATCCTGTTTTTGGCATTTTTTGCCATAAAAAAAACTGTAATAGTGTCTCCCTGACTGGTCATACACCAATATATCTGTTTAAAAGAGTCTGGTGTAGGCCAGAGAAATAGAACTGTGGTTTTGCAGTTCCACTGGTCAAATCTCTGTATTATCCTGCTTTAGGCATTTTTTGCCATAAAAAAAACAGTTCTAGTGTCTCCCTGACTGGTCATACACCAATATATCTGTTTAAAAGAGTCTGGTGTAGGCCAGAGAAATAGAGCTGTGGTTTTGCAATTCCACGGGTCAAATCTCTGTATTATCCTGCTTTTGGCAATTTTTGCCGTAAAAAAAACTGTAATAGTGTCTCCCTGACTGGTCATACGCCAATATGTCTGTTTAACAGAGTCTGGTGTAGGCCAGAGAAATAGAGCTGTGGTTTTGCAGTTCCACTGGTCTAATCTCTGTATTATCCTGCTTTTGGCAATTTTTGACATAAAAAAACAGTAATAGTGTCTCCCTGACTGGCCAGACACCAATATATAATTTAAAAAGAGTCTGGTGTAGGCCATAGAAATAGAACTGTGGTTTTGCAGTTCCACGGGTCAAATCTCTGTATTATCCTGCTTTTGGCAATTTTTTCTGTAAAAAAAAAATATAATAGTGTCTCCCTGACTGGTCAGACATCTATGTATCTGTTTAAAAGAGTCTGGTGTAGGCCAGAGAAATAGAACTGTGGTTTTGCAGTACCATGGGTCAAATCTCTATAGTATCCTGTTTTTGGAATTTTTTGCCATAGAAAAAACAGTAATAGTGTCGCCCTGACTGGTCAGACCCAAATATATCTGTTTAAAAGAGTCTGGTGTAGGCCAGAGAAATAGAACTGTGGTTTTGCAGTTCCATGGGTCAAATCTCTGTATTATCCTGCTTTTGGCATTTTTTGCCATAAAAAAACCTGTAATAATGTTTCCCAAACTGGTCATACACCAATATATCTGTTTAAAAGAGTCTGGTGTAGGCCAGAGAAATAGAACTGTGGTTTTGCAGTTCCATGGGTCAAATCTCTGTATTATCCTGCTTTTGGCATTTTTTGCCATAAAAAAAACTGTAATAGTGTCTCCCTGACTGGTCATACACCAATATATCTGTTTAAAAGAGTCTGGTGTATGCCAGAGAAATAATACTGTGGTTTTGCAGTTCCACGTCTCAAATCTCTGTATTATCCTGCTTTGGCAATTTTTGCCGTAAAAAAAAAATAGTTCTAGTGTCTCCCTGACTGGTCAAACACCAATATATATGTTTAAAAGAGTCTGGTGTAGGCCAGAGAAATAGAACTGTGGTTTTGCAGTTCCACGGGTCAAATCTCTGTATTATCCTGCTTTTGGCATTTTTTGCCGTAAAAAAACTGTAATAGTGTCTCCCTGACTGGTCATACACCAATATATCTGTTTAAAAGAGTCTGGTGTAGGCCAGAGAAATAGAACTGTGGTTTTGCAGTTCCACGGGTCAAATCTCTGTATTATTCCTGCTTTTTGCATTTTTTTCCGTAAAAAAAAACTATAATATTGTCTCCATGACTGGTCAGACAACAATATATCTGTATAAAAGAGTCTGATGTAGGCCAGAGAAATAGAGCTGTGGTTTTTGCAGATCCACGGGTCAAGTCTCAGTATTATCCTGCTTTTGGCATTTTTTGCCATAAAAAAACTGTAATAGTGTCTCCCTGACTGATCATACACCAATATATCTGTTTAAGAGTCTGGTTTAGGCAAGAAAAATAGAACTGTGGTTTTGCAGTTCCATGGGTCAAATCTCTGTATTATCCTGTTTTGGCAATTTTTGCCGTAAAAAAAAAACAGTTATAGTGTCTCCCTGACTGGTCAAACACCAATATATCTTTTTAAAAGAGTCTGGTGGAGGCTAGAGAAATAGACCTGTGGTTTTGAAGTTCCACGGGTCACATCTCTGTATTATCCTGCTTTTGTCATTTTTTGCCGTAAAAAAACTGTAATCGTGTCTCCCTGACTGGTCATACACCAATATAGCTGTTTAAAAGAGTCTGGTGTAGGCCAGAGAAATAGAACTGTGGTTTTGCAGTTCCATGGGTCAAATCTCTCTATTATCCTGCTTTTGGCATTTTTTGCCGTAAAAAAAAACTGTAATCGTGTCTCCCTGACTGGTCATACACCAATATAGCTGTTTAAAAGAGTCTGGTGTAGGCCAGAGAAATAGAACTGTGGTTTTGCAGTTCCATGGGTCAAATCTCTCTATTATCCTGCTTTTGGCTTTTTTTGCCGTAAAAAAAAACTGTAATAGTGTCTCCCTGACTGGTCATACACCAATATATCTGTTTAAAAGAGTCTGGAGTAGGCCATAGAAATAGAACTGTTGTTTTGCAGTTCCATGGCTCAAATCTCTGTATTATCCTGCATTTGGCATTTTTTGCCATAAAAAAACTGTAATTATGTTTCCCAAACTGGTCATACACCAATATATCTGTTTAAAAGAGTCTGGTGTAGGCCAGAGAAATAGAACTGTGGTTTTGCAGTTCCACGGGTCATATCTCTGTATTATCCTGCTTTTGACATTTTTTGCCATAAAAAAAACAGTTCTAGTGTCTCCCTGACTGGTCATACACCAATATATCTGTTTAAAAGAGTCTGGTGTAGGCCAGAGAAATAGAGCTGTGGTTTTGCAGTTCCACGTTTCAAATCTCTGTATTATCCTGCTTTTGGCAATTTTTGCCGTAAAAAAAAACTGTAATAGTGTCTCCCTGACTGGTCATACACCAAGATGTCTGTTTAACAGAGTCTGGTGTAGGCCAGAGAAATAGAGCTGTGGTTTTGCAGTTCCACGGGTCTAATCTCTGTATTATACTGCTTTTGGCAATTTTTGACATAAAAAAGACTGTAATAGTGTCTCCCTGACTGGTCAGACACCAATATATAATTTAAAAAGAGTCTGGTGTAGGCCATAGAAATAGAACTGTGGTTTTGCAGTTCCACGGGTCAAAACTCTGTATTATCCTGCTTTTGGCAATTTTTTCTGTAAAAAAAAAATATAATAGTGTCTCCCTGACTGGTCAGACACCTATGTATCTGTTTAAAAGAGTCTGGTGTAGGCCAGAGAAATAGAACTGTGGTTTTGCAGTACCATGGGTCAAATCTCTATAGTATCCTGTGTTTGGAATTTTTCACCATAGAAAAAACAGTAATAGTGTCGCCCTGACTGGTCAGACCCCAATATATCTGTTTAAAAGAGTCTGGTGTAGGCCAGAGAAATAGAACTGTGGTTTTGCAGTTCCACGGGTCAAATCTCTGTATTATCCTGCTTTTGGCATTTTTTGCCATATAAAAAACTGTAATAGTGTCTCCTTGACTGGTCATACACCAATATATCTGTTTAAAAGAGTCTGGTGTAGGCCAGAGAAATAATACTGTGGTTTTACAGTAGAGATGAGCGTTGTTCTACTCGAACTGTTCGCCAATCTCAAATTCGAGCTGTTTTGGGCGGTGTTCGAGCCGGTCGGCGAACACGAACAATTTGAGAAAAATTCGGCTGTTCGAGGTTATGTTCGATAACTGTTCGTGCACCAAAATCATAACTGGATTTTTTCTCAGCAATGATGAAAATTAATGTTAATACGCAGTTTGAGTGTACAGCGGGGCGGGGGGAGGGGCAGGGGATGGATCTCTGCAGGAACAATGAAGATCTCCATTTTTTTTTCTCTTTCCCGCATTTGCAGTGGGGAGGTGCAATCTGTCAGCCTATCAGCAGCGCACACATGGAGCGAAGTGCTTTTTTTCACACAAGCAAGGGCATGTGTGATTGGCAGTGTATGTCACATGTCCTTGCCCTATAAGACCAAGCCATTTTCCCCGTCGCCACCATTTTCTCACTGCTGCAGCTGCGTGTTAGACGGCACCGCTGTTGCTGTGTGTGCTATACCTTGTTAATTTCAAGCCAATTTTCGCACAAATATACACATAGCTTGGGAGTAGGGAATAGTTGTGATTGCAGTCCTTTTAAGGACTAGATTACAGCATTTCCTACGACTTTTATCAGGCAGGTCTGTGCTCTTAAATAGATTGATTGTGGGAGTAAAGACTAATTGTAATTGGAGTCCTTTTCAGGACTAGGTTACATCAATTCCTATCAGTTTTTGCCAGGCAGGTCTGTGCCAGTGCTGTGCAAGTTTTTTTCACAGCATTTGGCTGAATCTAGCAAAGCTAATCCTTTTTGGCCTATTGCAGAGTGTGTTAGTCAGTGGAGTAGCCTATCTGTGTTGCAAGATATACCACCTGTGTATAGAATACCAATTTTTTTACTGCACCTAGTGAAGTAAAATCTTTTGGGCATAGCATCATTCTATTAGTCCATCTATACTGACCTCCATCAGGTTGCAAATTAAAAATAATTTTTTTCTGCATCTAGCTCTGAAAAAATATTTGGGCTTCTAGCAGTGTGTGGGACTTGGTCTATTAGTCCATCTATACTGACCTCCATCAGGTTGCAAATTAAAAATAATTTTTTTCTTCATTTATCTCTGAAAAAATATTTGGGCTTCTAGCAGCGTGTGGGACTTGTTCTATTAGTCCATCTATACTGACCTCCATCAGGTTGCAAATTAAAAATAATTTTTTTCTGCATCTAGCTCTGAAAAAATATTTGGGCTTCTAGCAGTGTGTGGGACTTGGTCTATTAGTCCATCTATACTGACCTCCATCAGGTTGCAAATTAAAAATAATTTTTTTCTGCATCTAGCTCTGAAAAAATATTTGGGCTTCTAGCAGTGTGTGGGACTTGGTCTATTAGTCCATCTATACTGACCTCCATCAGGTTGCAAATTGAATAAAAAATTTTTCTGCATCTAGCTCTGAAAAAATATTTGGGCTTCTAGCGGTGTGTGGGACTTGGTCTATTAGTCCATCTATACTGACCTCCATCAGGTTGCAAATTAAAAATAATTTTTTTCTGCATCTAACCCAGCCAATAGTTTTGGCCTAATACCACAGTTTGGCCACTCAGCTCTGCTCGGTTACCATCCATTGTTTTTTTGTGCAAACAACTCCAGAGTTGTGAATTAGTTAACCACCAAAATGAGTGGAAAAAGGCCTGCTGCTGGTGGAAAGGGGAATAGGCGTGTTGGGAAGGGGAAAAAAGGTTGTGTCCGTGGGGTAGGTGCAGAAGAAAGACCATCTTCCAGCCAAACTAAAATGTCTACTTCTTTTAGCGGACAATGTGATAAGATCCCTTTCTTACGGCCACGCCAATCGCTACAAATTCCAGATGAGGCACAAAAACAGCAGGTGCTTCAACGGATATCAAGTGCTCCTTTAAGTGGGCTCTCCTCCACATCAACTTCAACATCACAAATACTCCAGTCCTCAAAGGTGTCACCCAAATCGCACTTGCTTCCTCACAGCTCCCAAATCTCCAGCTGCCCGTCTGAGTATGAGGTAGAACAGATGGTTGAGTCTGCAGAGCTGTTTACTCATACTATAGCCTGGGAATCAGAGGTCGACTCCAGCGCTTCTGTGAATCCAGACGAGGAAATGATCTGCACTGATGCCCAGAATCTTTATGAGTCGGATCCAGGACCAGACGCAGAAGGTTCTGACCATAATGTAGACCCTCATTCCCAAACTGTAACTCCTGTTGGTGGAGACAATGAGGAAGACGATGATAAGACTCAAATACCTGATTGGAGCGACAACTTTAGTTTTTTGTCAGGGCAGGAACAGGTTGGCTCTGAGGACGACGGGTGTGATAACGCACAGGGTGATGATGATGAGGTCGGAGATCCCACTTACTGTCAACCCACAGTCAGCCAAGAGATGAGGTCAGCAGAGGAGGTGGAGGAAGATGCTAGTGACGACGAGGTCAGGTTGCGCCTTCCTGGACAGAGACGTAGTACTGGAAGCACGTCAACAACTGCATCCTCAAACACAGCTCTGCCTCTCACCACAAGTCGTGGTGGCTCTTCAGGTCGCATGGGTGCTAAGCCTTGCATAGCCTGGGCATTTTTTCAGATCGATAAAGATGACCCAACTCGTGTTATCTGTAACATTTGTCAGCAAAAGCTAAGTAGAGGCCAAAAAATACATAGTTTGAGTACTTCATGCATGAACCGGCATATGGACATGAAGCATAAGTTGCAGTGGGAAGCTCAGTGTGCTACAATGCGGTCTAGCCGGCCGGGCCAACCACCGTCTGCCATATCTTGTGCATCCGCGGCCTCTTCATCCTCTGTGACTGGGGGGACAGCAGTCACACCTGTTTTGGGGCGCAGACCTGCCACCTCTTTACCCGCAACAGCCAGCGTGATTGGCAGGTCATCATTTTCTTTGGAGGTGGTAACACCAGCTGGTCTTGAGCGCTGTCCGACATCGATAGCACCACCTTTGGATCAAGGCAACCTAACATGTCCGCCTGCATCTTCCTCACAGACCGGCAGTTTGCCGGGGACACCCTTATCAACCCCGTCTAAGCACAATAGCCAGCCCTCGGTCCCTCAGATGTGGACAAGTGAAAGACCATTTCCTCCTAGCCATGAGAAAGCTAAGAGGATGAATTTCACCATCTGCAAGCTCTTGGCTACAGAAATGCTGCCTTTCCGCCTGGTGGACACAGAGGATTTTCGAGACCTTATGTCCGTCGCAGTGCCCCAGTACCAGATGCCCAGTCGGCACTACTTCTCAAAGAAAGGTGTGCCTGCGCTCCACCAGCATGTCGCACACAACATCACCGCTTCTTTGAGAAACTCTGTGTGTGACAGGGTGCATTTCACCACAGACACTTGGACGAGTAGGCATGGACAGGGGCGTTACATGTCGCTGACTGGGCACTGGGTAACTATGGTGACAGCAGGACAAGGGGCTGCTGTCCAAGTCTTGCCGTCCCCACGAGTTGTGCGTCTCCTCTTTATGTCATTTTTCCTCCACTGCTTCTGCCTCCTCAACCTCCTCTCGGTCTTCCACCTGCACCCAAAGCCTGTCTGGTCATGCCACAAGCTTTCTAACTGCGCAGAAGGGATCCTGCACACCTCCTTACTATGCTGGCAGTAGGGCTCAACGTCATCAGGCGGTTTTTACATTGAAATGTCTGGGAAATGTGAGTCACACAGCTGAGGAGTTGTGGTCAGCTCTGGAGAACCAATTTCATGAATAATTGTCTCCACTGGACCTGAAACCAGGGAAGGCCGTGTGCGACAATGCTGCAAACCTGGGTGCGGCCCTTCGCCGGGGCAATGTCACACACGTGCCTTGTATGGCTCACGTGTTGAACCTGGTTGTCCAGCAATTTTTAGCCCACTATCCCAGACTAGATGGCCTTCTGCAGAGGGCACGGTCGCTGTGTGCTCACTTCCGCCGTTCGCATCCCGCAGCTCAGCGACTTACATCTCTACAGAAGTCGTTGGGCCTGCCACTTCACCAGCTAAAATGTGATGTGCCTACCCGGTGGAATTCAACTCTGCACATGTTGCAGCGACTGTGGCAGCACCGACAAGCCCTGGTGCAATACGTTCTGACGTATAGCCTGGGCCAACGAGATTCAGAGGTGGGGCAAATCACGCTGGAGGAGTGGTCTCAGATCAGGGACCTATGCACCCTTCTGCACAGTTTTGAAATGGCAACATGACCCTCGAATTGTGAGAATTAGAAATAATCCTGACTACTGGGTTGCCACACTGTTAGATCCCCGGTACAAAAGTAAATTTGCAGAAATTATTCCTGCCATAGAAAGGGATGCACGCATGCAGGAGTATCAGCAGAGACTGTTGCAGAATCTTACATGTGCTTTTCCACAAAATACCAGTGGTGCACGTAGTGAATCTCACAGTTCCAACTTGCCAACCGTGGTCTGTATGGAATTGTTCAATAAAGGGCCCAAAATTAAGATAACATAGATGGGAGAGGTCTCTATGAATAGGAATTCCTAAGTATTTGATACCCTGTGAGGGCCAGGCAAAGGGAAAGTTGGACTGGATGGAATCCTATATGGATTTAGGGAGGGAGACATCGAGGGCCTCAGACTTCGCTGCATTGATTTTAAAATTTTACCATGTAACAAAGTGATCTATTTCAGCCATAACAGCAGGGATGGATATATGTGATTGAGTGATATATACTAGGACATCATCAGCAAATAGAGAGCACTTGTACTCGGTGCCTCCCACCTCAATCCACCTAATATTGGGGTTATGGCGAATTGATGAGAGCAGGTGCTCCGTCACTAGGATGTATAAGAGAGGGGACAGAGGACATCCCTGCCTTGTCCCATTGGTGATTGTGAAAGGTGATGAAAATGTTCTGACGCACCCCCTGGGCCTTGGGACACCCGGAGCCGGACCCTTTTTGGTGGATGCTGGTGGTTGTAGTCTTCGTGGCGGCGATCCAGTTCCGTGGCTCAGGGCGGTCAAACCAGTGGCGGAACTATTTATGTGGTTTTGATGTTTAAATGTCCGACTACGCCACCCGTGGATTGCGGTGAACCGCCGCTACAGGGCAGACCGCTAAGGCTGGTGTTGTGGGTGCAGCAGAGCGTAGCATAACTCCCCACGGGAGGAGTATAGCCTCAGGGCAGTGTATGCGGAGGATGGGGGTGATGGTGCAGGGCAGCAGCAGTAACGACACGGAGTCAGTGATGCAGTTCAGGGCCTTTACTCACAGTTCTTATTATCCAGACCACGTCTGCAGGTAACGGCTGCCCACGTCGTACTGTGCTCACCAGGTGAGGGGCTCAGACAACTCCCAGATAACTTTGGAGCGCTTCACAGGACCCCCTTTGTGTGTCCTTTGTCTGGCCTTTCTTACCAACACTTCTGTCCGGCTGCCTCGGGCCTCCTCTTGGTAAACTTGGCGCCAGTTTCCCTGACCCTATGTGGTGCCTTCCTAGCGGGTGGAGCAAGGGGCTGCGCCACATAAAATGTCAGAGCCTCCGGTTTCTAGCTGAGGGTCGTTTCCTGCCTCCACTAGTTCGGGGACCGGTCTCCCACTTTGGCCTGACCCCTCCACGCAGGTGGATTCGGGCGTGCGGTGGCGACTCGCCCGTCCGCACCCCTGGGATCCCTTCATTCCTCGTTCCTGGAGCCTTCTCCGCTCCTCTTCCTTCCTTCTCCTTCTTGCAGGCCTGGGCCTCTGTTACTAGGCCCGCCTCCGGAGCAGAGCTCATGCAGAGCCCCTGCTCCCTGCCACTTCTGCTCAGACTTCTCTGCACTGAACTAAGATGGTGCCCACCTTTTATACTCCCTTCTCAATGCACCCAGGAACTGCTTCCTCCCTGCTCCTGCACTGCAGGGTTCCCCTTCCTCAGTGTTCCCTCCCCCCACTCCAGCCAGGGACAGGGACTGTCGTGCCCATCTCAGGGGCATATTGGTCGCCCTGCCCCACGGCAATGTGGTGTAATGCATGCAGGTGTCGGGTCCTGATCCACACTCCATCCTTATCTGAGAGTGAGATATCACACCTCTGGGTGAGGTGCAATACGTCTGTAGCAACCGAGCCCTCGGTGCTACAGTTCCATTTATCTTCAGCCTAGGTGACGTATTGTGATACAGGGCCGTGATTTTGGCTATAAAAGGGTCCCCTAGACCCCTACCCCAAGCTTTTTAAGAGAATCATATATGGCGTGCCAGGAGACTCTATGGAATGCTTTCTCAGCATCCAACGAGAGTATCTACTTACAAATTTTTAACTGCATCTAGCCCAGGAAATACTTTGTGCCTAGTAGCAGTGTCTGCTAGTCAGCGGATTATCCCGGCTGTTAAGCAAGCTACACCACCTGTAGTTTGGACACTTAATTTTTTCAAAGGAAATGCTTCGGGACCACGGGATACTTAGTGAAGAGCATCAGGAGGCACCCCAAGGCATAGGGGCTGGGACTGGCACTAGGATGCCTTGCGGTGGACAGCCGAGCTCGATCCTTATAAAAGCTTTTTAACTGCAGCAGCTTTAGTGGACGCTACTGGAGCTGGAATTACGCGGCTGCTGGCATGAGACTTGACCTCCAATAGATCCTTGTAAATGGATTTAAAGTGTATTCATTCAAATTAGAGGGACAATTTAAATTAAAAAGCTTAGAGCTGCCTCCACCACAGGGGGGCTCTCTCGACCCACCAGCGGACAGGCACCAGTATTGGGAGAGGGGGGCTGGCCGTCAGGGTTCACCGCGGCTCTGGCACAAACCCGGCGACACGGAGGTGGCACGGGCAGGAGCGGACTGGCCGTCTCGGCTTCTCACTTTTTGGATTTTAGAAGGGCATGACATGCCTATATCTGTGTCTCCCCCTCCTTTTACTCCTCCACCTCTTTTCTTTTCGCATGACTATATGTACTTGTCACTTTTCCATGTGTTAGTTGTGTCTTCTGAGCAGTTTGTCAGCTTTTGGACACCTTTGAAGGTGTTTTCTATGTGTTTCTATGTGTTTTTGTTTGCCTGCCATTGGTTTTAACGGTGTTCGAAGGTGTTCGAAGAACAGTTCGACGAACAGTTCGGCGAACACACGGGTGTTCGACGAACCGAACCGAACTCGAACACTACGGGGGTGGCTCAACACTATTTTACAGTTCCACGTCTCAAATCTCTGTATTATCCTGCTTTGGCAATCTTTGCCGTAAAAAAAAATAGTTCTAGTGTCTCCCTGACTGGTCAAACACCAATATATATGTTTAAAAGAGTCTGGTGTATTCCAGAGAAATAGAACTGTGGTTTTGCAGTTCCACGGGTCAAATCTCTGTATTATCCTGCTCTTGGCATTTTTTGCCGTAAAAAAACTGTAATAGTGTCTCCCTGACTGGTCATACACCAATATATCTGTTTAAAAGAGTCTGGTGTAGGCCAGAGAAATAGAACTGTGGTTTTGCAGTTCCACGGGTCAAATCTCTGTATTATCCTGCTTTTGGCATTTTTTGCCATAAAAAAAACTGTAATAGTGTCTCCCTGACTGGTCATACACCAATATATCTGTTTAAAAGAGTCTGGTGTAGGCCAGAGAAATAATACTGTGGTTTTGCAGTTCCACGTCTCAAATCTCTGTATTATCCTGCTTTGGCAATTTTTGCCGTAAAAAAAAAATTGTTCTAGTGTCTCCCTGACTGGTCAAACACCAATATATATGTTTAAAAAAGTCTGGTGTAGGCCAGTGAAATAGAACTGTGGTTTTGCAGTTCCACGGGTCAAATCTCTGTATTATCCTGCTTTTGGCATTTTGTGCTGTAAAAAAAAAACAGTTCTAGTGTCTCCCTGACTGGTCCGACACCAATATATCTGTTTAAAAGAGTCTGGTGTAGGCCAGAGAAATAGGTCTGTAGTTTTGCAGTTCCATGTGTCAAATCTCTGTATTATCCTGCTTTTGGCATTTTTTGCCATAAAAAAACAGTAAGAGTATCTCCCTGACTGGTCAGACACCAATATATCTGTTTATATGAGTCTGGTGTAGGCCAGAGAAATAGAGCTGTGGTTTGGCAGTTCCGCGGGTCAAATCTCTGTATTATCCTGCTTTTGGCAATTTTTGACTAAAAGAAAAACTGTAATAGTGTCTCCCAGACTGGTCAGACACCAATATATCATTTAAAAAGAGTCTGGTGTAGGCCAGAGAAATAGAACTGTGGTTTTGCAGTTCTACGGGTCAAATCTCTGTATTATCCTGCCTTTGGCAATTTTTGCCATAGAAAAAACAGTAATAGTGTCGCCCTGACTGGTCAGACACCAATATATCTGTTTAAAAGAGTATGGTGTAGGCCAGAGAAATATAACTATGGGTCAAATCTCTGTATTATCATGCTTTTGGCATTTTTTGCCTTAAAAGAAACAGTAATAGTGTCTCCCTGACTGGTCAGACACCAATATATCTTTTTAAAAGAGTCTGGTGGAGACCAGAGAAATAGAACTGTGGTTTTGCAGTTCCACGGGTAAAATCTCTGTATTATCCTGCTTTTGGCATTTTTTACTGTGAAAAAAACTATAATAGTGTCTCCCTGACTGGTCAGACACCAATATGTCTGTATAAAAGAGTCTGGTGTAGGCCAGAGAAATAGAACTGTGGTTTTGCAGTTCCACGGGTCAAATCTCTGTATTATTCCTGCTTTTTGCATTTTTTTCCGTAAAAAAAAACTATAATATTGTCTCCATGACTGGTCAGACACCAATATATCTGTTTAAAAGAGTCTGGTGTAGGTCAGAGAAATAGAACTGTGGTTTTGCAGTTCCATGGGTCAAATCTCTGTGTTATCCTGCTTTTGGCATTTTTTGCCATGAAAAAAACTATAATAGTGTCTCCCTGATTGGTCAGACACCAATATATCTGTATAAAAGAGTCTGATGTAGGCCAGAGAAATAGAGCTGTGGTTTTGCAGATCCACGGGTCAAGTCTCTGTATTATCCTGCTTTTGGAATTTTTTTTCCATAAAAAAAACTGTAATAGTGTCTCCCTGACTGACCATACACCAATATATCTGTTTAAGAGTCTGGTGTAGGCAAGAGAAATAGAACTGTGGTTTTGCAGTTCCACGGGTCAAATCTCTGTATTATCCTGTTTTGGCAATTTTTGCCGTAAAAAAAAAACAGTTATAGTGTCTCCCTGACTGGTTAAACACCAATATATCTATTTAAAAGAGTCTGGTGTAGGCCAGAGAAATAGAACTGTGGTTTTGCAGTTCCACGGGTCAAATCTCTGTATTATCCTGCTTTTGGCATTTTTTGCCGTAAAAGAAAACTGTAATAGTGTCTCCCTGACTGGACAGACACCAATATATCTCTTTAAAAGAGTCTGGTGTAGGCCAGAGAAATAGAACTGTGATTTTGCAGTTTCACGGGTCAAATCTTTGTATTATCTTGCTTTTGGCATTTTTTGCCGTAAAAAAACTGTAATAGTGTCTCCCTGACTGGTCAGACACAAATATATCTGTTTAAAAGAGTCTGGTGTAAGCCAGAGAAATAAAATCGTGGTTTTGTAGTTCCACGGATAAAATCTCTGTATTATCCTGCTTTTGGCAATTTTTGCCGTAAAAAAACTGTATTAATGTCTCCCTGACTGGTCAGATACCAATATATCTGCTTACAAGAGTCTGGTGTAGGCCAGAGAAATAGAACTGTGGTTTTGCAGTTCTACGGGTCAAATCTCTGCATTATCCTGCTTTTGGCAATTTTTGCCATAAAAAAAAGCTGTAATAGTGTCTCCCTAACTGGTTAGACACCAATATATCTGCTTAAAAGAGTCTGGTGTAGGCCAGAGAAATAGAACTGTGGTTTTGCAGTTCCACGGGTCAAATCTCTGTATTATCCTGCTTTTGGCATTTTTTGCCGTAAAAGAAAACTGTAATAGTGTCTCTCTGACTGGTCAGACACCAATATATCTGTTTAAAAGAGTCTGGTGTAGGCCAGAGAAATAGAACTGTGGTTTTGCAGTTCCACGGGTCATATCTCTGTATTATCCTGCTTTTGGCATTTTTTCCGTAAAAGAAAACTGTAATAGTGTCTCCCTGACTGGTCAGACACCAATATATCTGTTTCAAAGAGTCTGGTGTAGGCCAGAGAAATAGAACTGTGGTTTTGCAGTTCCACTGGTCAAATCTCTGTATTATCCTGCTTTTGGCAATTTTTGCCGTAAAAAAAACTGTTTTAGTGTCTCTCTGATTGGTCAGACACCAATATATCTGTTTAAAAGAGTCTGGTATAGGCCAGAGAAATAGAACTGTGGTTTTGCTGTTTCACAGGTCAAATCTCTGTATTATCCTGCTTTTGGCATTTTTTGCCATAAAAAAAACAGTAATACCGTCTCCCTAACCAGTCAGACACCAATATATCTGTTTAAAAGAGTCTGGTGAAGGCCAGAGAAATAAAACTGTGGTTTTGCAGTTCCACGTGTCAAATCTCTGTATTATCCTGCTTTTGGCATTTTTTGCTGTTAAAAAAACACTGTAATAGTGTCTCCCTGACTGGTCAGACACCAATATATCTGATTAAAAGAGTCTGGTGTAGGCCAGAGAAATAGAACAGTGGTTTTGCAGTTCCACGGGTCAAATCTCTGTATTATCCTGCTTTTGGCATTTTTTCCTGTAAAAAAAAAACTGTATTAGTGTCTCCCCAGCTGGTTAGACACCAATATATCTGTTTAAAAAAGTCTGGTGTAGGCCAGAGAAATTGAACAGTGGTTTTGCAGTTCCACGGGTGAAATCTCTGTATTATCCTGCTTTTGGCATTTTTTGCCATAAAAAAAACTGTAATAGTGTCTCCCTGACTAATCAGACACCAATATATCTGTTTGAAAGAGTCTGGTGTAGGCCAGAGAAATAGCACTGTGGTTTTGCAGTTCCACCGGTCAAATCTCTGTATTATCCTGCTTTTGGCATTTTTTGCCGTAAAAAAAAACTGTAATAGTGCCTCCCTGACTGGTCGAACACCAATATATCTGTTTAAAAAAGTCTGGTGTAGGCGAGAGAAATAAAACTGTGGTTTTGTAGTTACACGGGTCAAATCTCTGTATTATCCTGCTTTTGGCATTTTTTGCTGTAGAAAAAACTGTAGTAGTGTCTCCCTGACTGGTCAGACACCAATATATCTGTTTAAAAGAGTCTGGTGTAGGCCAGAGAAATAAAACTGGGGTTTTGTAGTTCCACGGGTCAAATCTCTGTATTATCCTGCTTTTGGCATTTTTTGCTGTAGAAAAAACTGTATTAGTGTCTCCCTGACTGGTCAGACACCAATATATCTGCTTAAAAGAGTCTGTTGTAAGTCAGAAAAATAGAACTGTGGTTTTGCAGTTCCACGGGTCAAATCTCTGTATTATCCTGCTTTTGGCATTTTTTGCCGTAAAAGAAAATTGAAATAGTGTCTCTCTGACTGGTCAGACACCAATATATCTGTTTAAAAGAGTCTGGTGTAGGCCAGGGAAATAGAACTGTGGTTTTGCAGTTCCACGGGTCAAATTTCTGTATTATCCTGCTTTGGGCATTTTTTGCCGTAAAAGAAAACTGTAATAGTGTCTCCCTGACTGGACAGACACCAATATATCTCTTTAAAAGAGTCTGGTGTAGGCCAGAGAAATAGAACTGTGATTTTGCAGTTCCACGGGTCAAATCTTTGTATTATCTTGCTTTTGGCATTTTTTGCCGTAAAAAAACTGTAATAGTGTCTCCCTGACTGGTCAGACACCAATATATCTGTTTAAAAGAGTCTGGTGTAAGCCAGAGAAATAAAATTGTGGTTTTGTAGTTCCACGGTTAAAATCTCTGTATTATCCTGCTTTTGGCAATTTTTCCCGTAAAAAATCTGTATTAATGTCTCCCTGACTGGTCAGATACCAATATATCTGCTTACAAGAGTCTGGTGTAGGCCAGAGAAATAGAACTGTGGTTTTGCAGTTCTACTGGTCAAATCTCTGCATTATCCTGCTTTTGGCAATTTTTGCCATAAAAAAAAGCTGTAATAGTGTCTCCCTAACTGGTTAGACACCAATATATCTGCTTAAAAGAGTCTGGTGTAGGCCAGAGAAATAGAACTGTGGTTTTGCAGTTCCACGGGTCAAATCTCTGTATTATCCTGCTTTTGGCATTTTTTGCCGTAAAAGAAAACTGTAATAGTGTCTCTCTGACTGGTCAGACACCGATATATCTGTTTAAAAGAGTCTGGTGAAGGCCAGAGAAATAAAACTGTGGTTTTGCAGTTCCACGTGTCAAATCTCTGTATTATCCTGCTTTTGGCATTTTTTGCTGTTAAAAAACACTGTAATAGTGTCTCCCTGACTGGTCAGACACCAATATATCTGATTAAAAGAGTCTGGTGTAGGCCACAGAAATAGAACTGTGGTTTTGCAGTTCCACGGGTCAAATCTCTGTATTATCCTGCTTTTGGCATTTTTTCCTGTAAAAAAAAAACTGTATTAGTGTCTCCCCAGCTGGTTAGGCACCAATATATCTGTTTAAAAAAGTCTGGTGTAGGCCAGAGAAATTGAACAGTGGTTTTGCAGTTCCACGGGTGAAATCTCTGTATTATCCTGCTTTTGGCATTTTTTGCCATAAAAAAAACTGTAATAGTGTCTCCCTGACTAATCAGACACCAATATATCTGTTTGAAAGAGTCTGGTGTAGGCCAGAGAAATAAAACTGTGGTTTTGTAGTTCCACGGGTCAAATCTCTGTATTATCCTGCTTTTGGCATTTTTTGCTGTAGAAAAAAACTGTATTAGTGTCTCCCTGACTGGTCAGACACCAATATATCTGCTTAAAAGAGTCTGTTGTAAGTCAGAAAAATAGAACTGTGGTTTCGCAGTTCCACGGGTCAAATCTCTGTATTATCCTGCTTTTGGCATTTTTTGCCGTAAAAGAAAATTGTAATAGTGTCTCTCTGACTGGTCAGACACCAATATATCTGTTTAAAAGAGTCTGGTGAAGGCCAGAGAAATAGAACTGTGGTTTTGCAGTTCCACGGGTCAAATCTCTGTATTATCCTGCTTTTGGCATTTTTTGCGCAAAAGAAAACTTTAATAGTGTCTCTCAGACTGGTCAGACACCAATATATCTGTTTAAAAGAGTATGGTGTAGGGCAGAGAAATAGAACTGTGATTTTGCAGTTCCATGGGTCAAATATTTGTATTATCATGCTTTTGGCATTTTTTGCAATAAAAAAAACTGTAATAGTGTCTCCCTGAGTGGTCAGACACCAATATATCTGTTTAAAAGAGTCTGGTGTAAGCCAGAGAAATAGAACTGTGGTTTTGCAGTTCCACTGGTCAAATCTCTGTATTATCCTGCTTTTGGCAATTATTGCCGTAAAAAAAAACTGTTTTATTGTCTCTCTGATTGGTCAGACACCAATATATCTGTTTAAAAGAGTCTGGTGTAGGCCAGAGAAATAGAACTGTGGTTTTGCAGTTTCACAGGTCAAATCTCTGTATTATCCTGCTTTTGGCATTTTGTGCCGTAAAAAAAACAGTAATACTGTCTCCCTAACCAGTCAGGCACCAATATATCTGTTTAAAAGAGTCTGGTGTAAGCCAGAGAAATAGAACTGTGGTTTTGCAGTTCCACTGGTCAAATCTCTGTATTATCCTGCTTTTGGCAATTTTTGCCGTAAAAAAAAACTGTTTTAGTGTCTCTCTGATTGGTCAGACACCAATATATCTGTTTAAAAGAGTCTGGTGTAGGCCAGAGAAATAGAACTGTGGTTTTGCGGTTTCACAGGTCAAATCTCTGTATTGTCCTGCTTTTGGCATTTTGTGCCGTAAAAAAAAACAGTAATAGTGTCTCCCTAACCAGTCAGGCACCAATATATCTGTTTAAAAGAGTCTGGTGAAGGCCAGAGAAATAAAACTGTGGTTTTGCAGTTCCACGTGTCAAATCTCTGCATTATCCTGCTTTTGGCATTTTTTGCTGTTAAAAAAACACTGTAATAGTGTCTCCCTGACTAGTCAGACATCAATATATCTGACTAAAAGAGTCTGGTGTAGGCCAGAGAAATAGAACTGTGGTTTTGCAGTTTCACAGGTCAAATCTCTGTATTATCCTGCTTTTGGCATTTTGTGTCGTAAAAAAAAACAGTAATACTGTCTCGCTAACCAGTCAGGCACCTATATATCTGTTTAAAAGAGTCTGGTGAAGGCCAGAGAAATAAAACTGTGGTTTTGCAGTTCCACTGGTCAAATCTCTGTATTATCCTGCTTTTGACAATTTTTGCCGTAAAAAAAACTGTTTTAGTGTCTCTCTGATTGGTCAGACACCAATATATCTGTTTAAAAGAGTCTGGTGTAGGCCAGAGAAATAGAACTGTGGTTTTGCAGTTCCACGGGTCAAATCTCTGTATTATCCTGCTTTTGGCATTTTTTGCCGTAAAAGAAAACTGTAATAGTGTCTCCCTGACTGGACAGACACCAATATATCTCTTTTAAAGAGTCTGGTGTAGGCCAGAGAAATAGAACTGTGATTTTGCAGTTCCACGGGTCAAATCTTTGTATTATCTTGCTTTTGGCATTTTTTGCCGTAAAAAAACTGTAATAGTGTCTCCCTGACTGGTCAGACACCAATATATCTGTTTAAAAGAGTCTGGTGTAAGCCAGAGAAATAAAATCGTGGTTTTGTAGTTCCACGGATAAAATCTCTGTATTATCCTGCTTTTGGCAATTTTTGCCGTAAAAAAACTGTATTAATGTCTCCCTGACTGGTCAGATACCAATATATCTGCTTACAAGAGTCTGGTGTAGGCCAGAGAAATAGAACTGTGGTTTTGCAGTTCTACGGGTCAAATCTCTGCATTATCCTGCTTTTGGCAATTTTTGCCATAAAAAAAAGCTGTAATAGTGTCTCCCTAACTGGTTAGACACCAATATATCTGCTTAAAAGAGTCTGGTGTAGGCCAGAGAAATAGAACTGTGGTTTTGCAGTTCCACGGGTCAAATCTCTGTATTATCCTGCTTTTGGCATTTTTTGCCGTAAAAGAAAACTGTAATAGTGTCTCTCTGACTGGTCAGACACCAATATATCTGTTTAAAAGAGTCTGGTGTAGGCCAGAGAAATAGAACTGTGGTTTTGCAGTTCCACGGGTCATATCTCTGTATTATCCTGCTTTTGGCATTTTTTCCGTAAAAGAAAACTGTAATAGTGTCTCCCTGACTGGTCAGACACCAATATATCTATTTCAAAGAGTCTGGTGTAGGCCAGAGAAATAGAACTGTGGTTTTGCAGTTCCACTGGTCAAATCTCTGTATTATCCTGCTTTTGGCAATTTTTGCCGTAAAAAAAACTGTTTTAGTGTCTCTCTGATTGGTCAGACACCAATATATCTGTTTAAAAGAGTCTGGTATAGGCCAGAGAAATAGAACTGTGGTTTTGCTGTTTCACAGGTCAAATCTCTGTATTATCCTGCTTTTGGCATTTTTTGCCATAAAAAAAACAGTAATACCGTCTCCCTAACCAGTCAGACACCAATATATCTGTTTAAAAGAGTCTGGTGAAGGCCAGAGAAATAAAACTGTGGTTTTGCAGTTCCACGTGTCAAATCTCTGTATTATCCTGCTTTTGGCATTTTTTGCTGTTAAAAAAACACTGTAATAGTGTCTCCCTGACTGGTCAGACACCAATATATCTGATTAAAAGAGTCTGGTGTAGGCCAGAGAAATAGAACTGTGGTTTTGCAGTTCCACGGGTCAAATCTCTGTATTATCCTGCTTTTGGCATTTTTTCCTGTAAAAAAAAAACTGTATTAGTGTCTCCCCAGCTGGTTAGACACCAATATATCTGTTTAAAAAAGTCTGGTGTAGGCCAGAGAAATTGAACAGTGGTTTTGCAGTTCCACGGGTAAAATCTCTGTATTATCCTGCTTTTGGCATTTTTTGCCATAAAAAAAACTGTAATAGTGTCTCCCTGACTAATCAGACACCAATATATCTGTTTGAAAGAGTCTGGTGTAGGCCAGAGAAATAGCACTGTGGTTTTGCAGTTCCACCGGTCAAATCTCTGTATTATCCTGCTTTTGGCATTTTTTGCCGTAAAAAAAAACTGTAATAGTGCCTCCCTGACTGGTCGAACACCAATATATCTGTTTAAAAAAGTCTGGTGTAGGCCAGAGAAATAAAACTGGGGTTTTGTAGTTCCACGGGTCAAATCTCTGTATTATCCTGCTTTTGGCATTTTTTGCTGTAGAAAAAACTGTATTAGTGTCTCCCTGACTGGTCAGACACCAATATATCTGCTTAAAAGAGTCTGTTGTAAGTCAGAAAAATAGAACTGTGGTTTTGCAGTTCCACGGGTCAAATCTCTGTATTATCCTGCTTTGGGCATTTTTTGCCGTAAAAGAAAACTGTAATAGTGTCTCCCTGACTGGACAGACACCAATATATCTCTTTAAAAGAGTCTGGTGTAGGCCAGAGAAATAGAACTGTGATTTTGCAGTTCCACGGGTCAAATCTTTGTATTATCTTGCTTTTGGCATTTTTTGCCGTAAAAAAACTGTAATAGTGTCTCCCTGACTGGTCAGACACCAATATATCTGTTTAAAAGAGTCTGGTGTAAGCCAGAGAAATAAAATTGTGGTTTTGTAGTTCCACGGTTAAAATCTCTGTATTATCCTGCTTTTGGCAATTTTTGCCGTAAAAAAACTGTATTAATGTCTCCCTGACTGGTCAGATACCAATATATCTGTTTACAAGAGTCTGGTGTAAGCCAGAGAAATAGAACTGTGGTTTTGCAGTTCCACTGGTCAAATCTCTGTATTATCCTGCTTTTGGCAATTTTTGCCGTAAAAAAAACTGTTTTAGTGTCTCTCTGATTGGTCAGACACCAATATATCTGTTTAAAAGAGTCTGGTATAGGCCAGAGAAATAGAACTGTGGTTTTGCTGTTTCACAGGTCAAATCTCTGTATTATCCTGCTTTTGGCATTTTGTGCCATAAAAAAACAGTAATACTGTCTCCCTAACCAGTCAGACACCAATATATCTGTTTAAAAGAGTCTGGTGAAGGCCAGAGAAATAAAACTGTGGTTTTGCAGTTCCACGTGTCAAATCTCTGTATTATCCTGCTTTTGGCATTTTTTGCTGTTAAAAAACACTGTAATAGTGTCTCCCTGACTGGTCAGACACCAATATATCTGATTAAAAGAGTCTGGTGTAGGCCACAGAAATAGAACTGTGGTTTTGCAGTTCCACGGGTCAAATCTCTGTATTATCCTGCTTTTGGCATTTTTTCCTGTAAAAAAAAAACTGTATTAGTGTCTCCCCAGCTGGTTAGACACCAATATATCTGTTTAAAAAAGTCTGGTGTAGGCCAGAGAAATTGAACAGTGGTTTTGCAGTTCCACGGGTGAAATCTCTGTATTATCCTGCTTTTGGCATTTTTTACCATAAAAAAAACTGTAATAGTGTCTCCCTGACTAATCAGACACCAATATATCTGTTTGAAAGAGTCTGGTGTAGGCCAGAGAAATAAAACTGTGGTTTTGTAGTTCCACGGGTCAAATCTCTGTATTATCCTGCTTTTGGCATTTTTTGCTGTAGAAAAAACTGTATTAGTGTCTCCCTGACTGGTCAGACACCAATATATCTGCTTAAAAGAGTCTGTTGTAAGTCAGAAAAATAGAACTGTGGTTTCGCAGTTCCACGGGTCAAATCTCTGTATTATCCTGCTTTTGGCATTTTTTGCCGTAAAAGAAAATTGTAATAGTGTCTCTCTGACTGGTCAGACACCAATATATCTGTTTAAAAGAGTCTGGTGAAGGCCAGAGAAATAGAACTGTGGTTTTGCAGTTCCACGGGTCAAATCTCTGTATTATCCTGCTTTTGGCATTTTTTGCGCAAAAGAAAACTGTAATAGTGTCTCCCAGACTGGTCAGACACCAATATATCTGTTTAAAAGAGTATGGTGTAGGGCAGAGAAATAGAACTGTGATTTTGCAGTTCCATGGGTCAAATATTTGTATTATCATGCTTTTGGCATTTTTTGCAATAAAAAAACTGTAATAGTGTCTCCCTGAGTGGTCAGACACCAATATATCTGTTTAAAAGAGTCTGGTGTAAGCCAGAGAAATAGAACTGTGGTTTTGCAGTTCCACTGGTCAAATCTCTGTATTATCCTGCTTTTGGCAATTATTGCCGTAAAAAAAAACTGTTTTAGTGTCTCTCTGATTGGTCAGACACCAATATATCTGTTTAAAAGAGTCTGGTGTAGGCCAGAGAAATAGAACTGTGGTTTTGCAGTTTCACAGGTCAAATCTCTGTATTATCCTGCTTTTGGCATTTTGTGCCGTAAAAAAAACAGTAATACTGTCTCCCTAACCAGTCAGGCACCAATATATCTGTTTAAAAGAGTCTGGTGTAAGCCAGAGAAATAGAACTGTGGTTTTGCAGTTTCACAGGTCAAATCTCTGTATTATCCTGCTTTTGGCATTTTGTGCCGTAAAAAAAACAGTAATACTGTCTCCCTAACCAGTCAGGCACCAATATATCTGTTTAAAAGAGTCTGGTGTAAGCCAGAGAAATAGAACTGTGGTTTTGCAGTTCCACTGGTCAAATCTCTGTATTATCCTGCTTTTGGCAATTTTTGCCGTAAAAAAAAACTGTTTTAGTGTCTCTCTGATTGGTCAGACACCAATATATCTGTTTAAAAGAGTCTGGTGTAGGCCAGAGAAATAGAACTGTGGTTTTGCGGTTTCACAGGTCAAATCTCTGTATTGTCCTGCTTTTGGCATTTTGTGCCGTAAAAAAAAACAGTAATAGTGTCTCCCTAACCAGTCAGGCACCAATATATCTGTTAAAAGAGTCTGGTGAAGGCCAGAGAAATAAAACTGTGGTTTTGCAGTTCCACTGGTCAAATCTCTGTATTATCCTGCTTTTGGCAATTTTTGCCGTAAAAAAAAACTGTTTTAGTGTCTCTCTGATTGGTCAGACACCAATATATCTGTTTAAAAGAGTCTGGTGTAGGCCAGAGAAATAGAACTGTGGTTTTGCGGTTTCACAGGTCAAATCTCTGTATTGTCCTGCTTTTGGCATTTTGTGCCGTAAAAAAAAACAGTAATAGTGTCTCCCTAACCAGTCAGGCACCAATTTATCTGTTTAAAAGAGTCTGGTGAAGGCCAGAGAAATAAAACTGTGGTTTTGCAGTTCCACGTGTCAAATCTCTGCATTATCCTGCTTTTGGCATTTTTTGCTGTTAAAAAAACACTGTAATAGTGTCTCCCTGACTAGTCAGACATCAATATATCTGACTAAAAGAGTCTGGTGTAGGCCAGAGAAATAGAACTGTGGTTTTGCAGTTTCACAGGTCAAATCTCTGTATTATCCTGCTTTTGGCATTTTGTGTCGTAAAAAAAAACAGTAATACTGTCTCGCTAACCAGTCAGGCACCTATATATCTGTTTAAAAGAGTCTGGTGAAGGCCAGAGAAATAAAACTGTGGTTTTGCAGTTCCACGGGTCAAATCTATGTATTATCCTGGTTTTGGCATTTTTTGCTGTTAAAAAAACACTGTAATAGTGTCTCCCTGACTGGTCAGACACCAATATATCTGATTAAAAGAGTCTGGTGTAGGCCAGAGAAATAGAACTGTGGTTTTGCAGTTCCACTGGTCTAATCTCTGTATTATCCTGCTTTTGGCATTTTTTGTTGTAAAAAAAAAACTGTATTAGTGTCTCCCCAGCTGGTTAGACACCAATATATCTGTTTAAAAAAGTCTGGTGTAGGCCAGAGAAATTGAACTGTGGTTTTGCAGTGCCACAGGTGAAATCTCTGTATTATCCTGCTTTTGGCATTTTTTGCCATAAAAAAACTGTAATAGTGTCTCCTGACTAATCAGACACCAATATATCTGTTTGAAAGAGTCTGGTGTAGGCCAGAGAAATAGAACTGTGGTTTTGCAGTTCCACGGGTCAAATCTCTGTATTATCCTGCTTTTGGCATTTTTTGCCGTAAAAAAAAACTGTAATAGTGTCTCCCTGACTGGTCAGACACCAATATATCTGTTTAAAAGAGTCTGGTGTAGGCTAGAGAAATAAAACTGTGGTTTTGTAGTTCCACGGGTCAAATTTATGTATTATCCTGCTTTTGGCATTTTTTGCCATAAAAAAACTGTAATAGCGTCTCCTGACTAATCAGACACCAATATATCTGTTTGAAAGAGTCTGGTGTAGGCCAGAGAAATAGAACTGTGGTTTTGCAGTTCCACGGGTCAAATCCCTGTATTATCCTGCTTTTGGCAATTTTTGCCGTAAAAAAAAACTGTTTTAGTGTCTCTCTGATTGGTCAGACACCAATATATCTGTTTAAAAGAGTCTGGTGTAGGCCAGAGAAATAGAACTGTGGTTTTGCGGTTTCACAGGTCAAATCTCTGTATTGTCCTGCTTTTGGCATTTTGTGCCGTAAAAAAAAACAGTAATAGTGTCTCCCTAACCAGTCAGGCACCAATATATCTGTTAAAAGAGTCTGGTGAAGGCCAGAGAAATAAAACTGTGGTTTTGCAGTTCCACTGGTCAAATCTCTGTATTATCCTGCTTTTGGCAATTTTTGCCGTAAAAAAAAACTGTTTTAGTGTCTCTCTGATTGGTCAGACACCAATATATCTGTTTAAAAGAGTCTGGTGTAGGCCAGAGAAATAGAACTGTGGTTTTGCGGTTTCACAGGTCAAATCTCTGTATTGTCCTGCTTTTGGCATTTTGTGCCGTAAAAAAAAACAGTAATAGTGTCTCCCTAACCAGTCAGGCACCAATTTATCTGTTTAAAAGAGTCTGGTGAAGGCCAGAGAAATAAAACTGTGGTTTTGCAGTTCCACGTGTCAAATCTCTGCATTATCCTGCTTTTGGCATTTTTTGCTGTTAAAAAAACACTGTAATAGTGTCTCCCTGACTAGTCAGACATCAATATATCTGACTAAAAGAGTCTGGTGTAGGCCAGAGAAATAGAACTGTGGTTTTGCAGTTTCACAGGTCAAATCTCTGTATTATCCTGCTTTTGGCATTTTGTGTCGTAAAAAAAAACAGTAATACTGTCTCGCTAACCAGTCAGGCACCTATATATCTGTTTAAAAGAGTCTGGTGAAGGCCAGAGAAATAAAACTGTGGTTTTGCAGTTCCACGGGTCAAATCTATGTATTATCCTGGTTTTGGCATTTTTTGCTGTTAAAAAAACACTGTAATAGTGTCTCCCTGACTGGTCAGACACCAATATATCTGATTAAAAGAGTCTGGTGTAGGCCAGAGAAATAGAACTGTGGTTTTGCAGTTCCACTGGTCTAATCTCTGTATTATCCTGCTTTTGGCATTTTTTGTTGTAAAAAAAAAACTGTATTAGTGTCTCCCCAGCTGGTTAGACACCAATATATCTGTTTAAAAAAGTCTGGTGTAGGCCAGAGAAATTGAACTGTGGTTTTGCAGTGCCACAGGTGAAATCTCTGTATTATCCTGCTTTTGGCATTTTTTGCCATAAAAAAACTGTAATAGTGTCTCCTGACTAATCAGACACCAATATATCTGTTTGAAAGAGTCTGGTGTAGGCCAGAGAAATAGAACTGTGGTTTTGCAGTTCCACGGGTCAAATCTCTGTATTATCCTGCTTTTGGCATTTTTTGCCGTAAAAAAAAACTGTAATAGTGTCTCCCTGACTGGTCAGACACCAATATATCTGTTTAAAAGAGTCTGGTGTAGGCTAGAGAAATAAAACTGTGGTTTTGTAGTTCCACGGGTCAAATTTATGTATTATCCTGCTTTTGGCATTTTTTGCCATAAAAAAACTGTAATAGCGTCTCCTGACTAATCAGACACCAATATATCTGTTTGAAAGAGTCTGGTGTAGGCCAGAGAAATAGAACTGTGGTTTTGCAGTTCCACGGGTCAAATCCCTGTATTATCCTGCTTTTGGCATTTTTTGCCATAAAAAAAAATGTAATTATGTCTCCCTGACTGGTCAGACACCAATATATCTGTTTAAAAGAGTCTGGTGTAGGCCAGAGAAATAGCACTGTGGTTTTGCAGTTCCACAGGTCAAATATCTGTTTTATCCTGCTTTTGGCATTTTTTGCCATAAAAAACACAGTAATAGTGTCTCCCTGACTGGACAGACACCAATAAATCTGTTTAAAAGAGTCTGGTGTAGGCCAGAAAAATAGAACTGTGGTATTGCAGTTCCACGTTTAAAATCTCGGTATTATCCTGCTTTTGGCAATTTTTGCCGTAAAAAAAAAATGTATTAGTGTCTCCCTGACTGGTCAGACACCAATATATCTGTTTAAAAGAGTATGGTGTAGGGCAGAGAAATAGAACTGTGATTTTGCAGTTCCATGGGTCAAATATTTGTATTATCATGCTTTTGGCATTTTTTGCAATAAAAAAAACTGTAATAGTGTCTCCCTGAGTGGTCAGACACCAATATATCTGTTTAAAAGAGTCTGGTGTAAGCCAGAGAAATAGAACTGTGGTTTTGCAGTTCCACTGGTCAAATCTCTGTATTATCCTGCTTTTGGCAATTATTGCCGTAAAAAAAAACTGTTTTAGTGTCTCTCTGATTGGTCAGACACCAATATATCTGTTTAAAAGAGTCTGGTGTAGGCCAGAGAAATAGAACTGTGGTTTTGCAGTTTCACAGGTCAAATCTCTGTATTATCCTGCTTTTGGCATTTTGTGCCGTAAAAAAAACAGTAATACTGTCTCCCTAACCAGTCAGGCACCAACATATCTGTTTAAAAGAGTCTGGTGTAAGCCAGAGAAATAGAACTGTGGTTTTGCAGTTCCACTGGTCAAATCTCTGTATTATAATGCTTTTGGCAATTTTTGCCGTAAAAAAAAACTGTTTTAGTGTCTCTCTGATTGGTCAGACACCAATATATCTGTTTAAAAGAGTCTGGTGTAGCCCAGAGAAATAGAACTGTGGTTTTGCGGTTTCACAGGTCAAATCTCTGTATTGTCCTGCTTTTGGCATTTTGTGCCGTAAAAAAAAACAGTAATAGTGTCTCCCTAACCAGTCAGGCACCAATATATCTGTTTAAAAGAGTCTGGTGAAGGCCAGAGAAATAAAACTGTGGTTTTGCAGTTTCACGTGTCAAATCTCTGCATTATCCTGCTTTTGGCATTTTTTGCTGTTAAAAAAACACTGTAATAGTGTCTCCCTGACTAGTCAGACATCAATATATCTGATTAAAAGAGTCTGGTGTAGGCCAGAGAAATAGAACTGTGGTTTTGCAGTTTCACAGGTCAAATCTCTGTATTATCCTGCTTTTGGCATTTTGTGTCGTAAAAAAAACCAGTAATACTGTCTCGCTACCCAGTCAGGCACCTATATATCTGTTTAAAAGAGTCTGGTGAAGGCCAGAGAAATAGAACTGTGGTTTTGCAGTTCCACGGGTCTAATCTCTGTATTATCCTGCTTTTGGCATTTTTTGTTGTAAAAAAAAAACTGTATTAGTGTCTCCCCAGCTGGTTAGACACCAATATATCTGTTTAAAAAAGTCTGGTGTAGGCCAGAGAAATTGAACTGTGGTTTTGCAGTGCCACGGGTCAAATCTCTGTATTATCCTGCTTTTGGCATTTTTTGCCATAAAAAAACTGTAATAGTGTCTCCTGACTAATCAG
This sequence comes from Phyllobates terribilis, assembly GCF_046119375.1. NCBI lineage: Eukaryota > Metazoa > Chordata > Amphibia > Anura > Dendrobatidae > Phyllobates > Phyllobates terribilis. Next base: position 294,720,256 of record NW_027362769.1, read on the forward strand.
ACACCAATATATCTGTTTGAAAGAGTCTGGTGTAGGCCAGAGAAATAGAACTGTGGTTTTGCAGTTCCACGGGTCAAATCTCTGTATTATCCTGCTTTTGGCATTTTTTGCCGTAAAAAAAAACTGTAATAGTGTCTCCCTGACTGGTCAGACACCAATATATCTGTTTAAAAGAGTCTGGTGTAGGCTAGAGAAATAAAACTGTGGTTTTGTAGTTCCACGGGTCAAATTTATGTATTATCCTGCTTTTGGCATTTTTTGCCATAAAAAAACTGTAATAGTGTCTCCTGACTAATCAGACACCAATATATCTGTTTGAAAGAGTCTGGTGTAGGCCAGAGAAATAGAACTGTGGTTTTGCAGTTCCACGGGTCAAATCCCTGTATTATCCTGCTTTTGGCATTTTTTGCCATAAAAAAAAATGTAATTATGTCTCCTTGACTGGTCAGACACCAATATATCTGTTTAAAAGAGTCTGGTGTAGGCCAGAGAAATAGAACTGTGGTTTTGCAGTTCCACAGGTCAAATATCTGTTTTATCCTGCTTTTGGCATTTTTTGCCATAAAAAACACAGTAATAGTGTCTCCCTGACTGGACAGACACCAATAAATCTGTTTAAAAGAGTCTGGTGTAGGCCAGAAAAATAGAACTGTGGTATTGCAGTTCCACGGTTAAAATCTCGGTATTATCCTGCTTTTGGCAATTTTTGCCGTAAAAAAAAAATGTATTAGTGTCTCCCTGACTGGTCAGACACCCATATATCTGTTTAAAAGAGTCTGGTGTAGGCCAGAGAAATAGAACTGTTGTTTTCCAGATCCACGGGTCAAACCTCTCTAATATCCTGCTTTTGCCATTTTTTGCTGTAAAAAAAAACTGTAGTAGTGTCTCCCTGACTGGTCAGACACGAATATACCTGTTTAAAAGAGTCTGGTGTAGAGCAGAGAAATAGAACTGTGGTTTTGCAGTTTCATGGGTCAAATCTCTGTATTATCCTGCTTTTGGTATTTTTTGCAGTGGAAAAAAAAGTAATAGTATCTCCCTGACTGGTAAGACACCAATATATCTGTTTAAAAGAGTCTGGTGTAGGACAGAGAAATATAACTGTGGTTTTGCAGTTTCATAGGTCAAATCTCTGTATTATCCTGCTTTTGGCATTTTTTGCCGAAAAAAAAAACAGTTATAGTGTCTCACTAACTAGTCAGACACCAATATATCTGCTTAAGAGTCTGGTGTAGGCCACAGAAATAGAACTGTGGTTTTGCAGTTCCACCTGTCAAATCTCCATATTATCCTGCTTATGGCAATTTTTGGCGTAAAAAAAAAAAAACTGTATTAGTGTCTCCCTGACTGGTCAGACACCAATATATCTGTTTAAAAGAGTCTGGTCTAGGCCAGAGAAATAGAACTGTGGTTTTGCAGTTCCATGGGTCAAATATCTGTATTATCTGGCTTTTAGCATTTTTTGCTGTAAAAAAATCAGTAATAGTGTCTCCCTGACTGGTCAGACTCCAATATATCTGGTTAAAAGAGTCTGGTGTAAGTCAGAGAAATAGAACTGTGGTTTTGCAGTTCCACGGGTCAAATCTCTGTATTACCTTGCTTTTGGCATTTTTTGCCGTAAAAAAAAAAAATAATAGTGTCTCCCTGACTGGTCAGACACCAATATATCTGTTTAAAAGAGTCTGTTGTAGGCCAGAGAAATAGAACTGTGGTTTTGCAGTTTCACAGGTCAAATCTCTGTATTATCCTGCTTTTGGCATTTTTTGCCGTAAAAAAAAACAGTAATAGTGTCTCCCTAACTTGTCAGACACCAATATATCTGTTTAAAAGAGTCTGGTGTAGGCCAGAGAAATAGAACTGTGGTTTTGCAGTTCCATGGTTCACATCTCTGTATTATCCTGCTTTTGGCATTTTTTGCTGTAACAAAAAACTGTAATAGTGTCTCCCTGACTGGTCAGACACCAATATATCTGTTTAAAGAGTCTGGTATAGGACAGAGAAATAGAACTGTGGTTTTGCTGGTCCACGGGTCAAATCTCTGCATTATCCTGCTTTTGGCATTTTAGTCTTAAAAAAACCTGTAATAGTGTCTCTCTGACTGGTCAGACTCCAATATATCTGTTTAAAAGAGTCTGGTGTAGGCCAGAGAAATAGAACTGTGGTTTTGCAGTTCCATTGGTCAAATCTCTGTCTTATCCTGCTTTTGGCATTTTTTGCCATAAAAAAAAAATGTCACAGTGTCTCCCTGACTGGTCATACACCAATTTATCTGTTTAAAGAGTCAGGTGTAGGCCAGAGAAATAGAACTGTGGTTTTGCAGTTCCACGGTTAAAATCTCTGTATTATCCTGCTTTTGGCTATTTTTGTCGTAAAAAAAACTGTATTAATGTCTCCCTGACTGGTTAGACAATAATATATCTGTTTAAAAGAGTCTAGTGTAGGCCATAGAAATAGAACTGTGGTTTTGCATTTCCACGGGTCAAATCTCTGTATTATCCTGCTTTTGACAATTTTTGGCGTAAAAAAAAACTGTATTAGTGTCTCCGTGACTCGTCAGACACCAATATATCTGTTTAAAAGAGTCAGGTGTAGGCCAGAGAAATAGAACTGTGATTTTGAAGTTCCATGCGTCATATCTCTGTATTATCCTGCTTTTATAATTTTTGCTGTAAAAAAATCAGCAATAGTGTCTCCCTGACTTGTCAGACTCCAATATATCTGGTTAATAGAGTCTGGTGTAAGCCAGAGAAATAGAACTGTGATTTTGCAGTTCCACGGGTCAAATCTCTGTATTATCTTGCTTTTTGGCATTTTTTGCCATAAAAAAAAAGCTGTAATAGTGTCTCCCTGACTGTTCAGACCCCAATATATCTGTTTAAAAGAGTCTGGTGTAGGCCAGAGAAATAGAACAGTGGTTTTGCAGTTCCACGAGTCAAATCTCTGTATTATCATGCTTTTTGCGTTTTTTGCTGTAAAAAAAAACTGTAATAGTGTCTCCCCGACTGGTCAAACACCAATATATCTGTTTAAAAGAGTCTGGTGTAGGCCAGAGAAATACAACCGTGGTTTTGCAGATCCACAGGTCAAATCTTTGTATTATCCTGCTTTTGGCATTTTTTGCAGTGAAAAAAAACAGTAATAGTATCTCCCTGACTGGTAAGACACCAATATATCTGTTTAAAAGTGTCTGGTGTAGGCCAGAGAAATATAACTGTGACTTTGCAGTTTCATAGGTCAAATCTCTGCATTATCCTGCTTTTGGCATTTTTTGCCGAAAAAAAAAAACTGTAATAGTGTCTCCCTAACTAGTCAGACACCAATATATCTGCTTAAGAGTCTGGTGTAGGCCACAGAAATAGAACTGTGGTTTTGCAGTTCCACGGGTCAAAACGACATATTATCCTGCTTATGGCAATTTTGGCGTAAAAAAAAACAACTGTATTAGTGTCTCCCTGACTGGTCAGACACCAATATATCTGTTTAAAAGAGTCTGGTGTAGGCCAGAGAAATAGAACTGTAGTTTTGCAGCTCCAAGGGTCAAATCTCTGTATTATCCTGCTTTTGGCATTTTTTCACGTAAAAAAAAACTGTAATAGTGTTTTGCTGATTGGTCAGACACCAATATATCTGTTTAAAAGAGTCTGGTGTAGGCCAGAGAAATAGAACTGTGGGTTTGCATTTCCACGGGTCAAATCTCTTTATTATTCTGCTTTTGGCATTTTTTGCCATAAAAAAAAGAGTAATAGTGTCTCCCTGACTGGTCAGACACCAATATATCTGTTTAAAAGAGTCTGGTGTAGGCCAGAGAAATAGAACTGTGGTTTTGCAGTTCCACGGTTAAAATCTCTGTATTATCCTGCTTTTGGCAATTTTTGTCTAAAAAAAACTGTATTAGTGTCTCCCTGACTGGTCTGACACCAATATATTTGTTTAAAAGAGTCTGGTGCAGGCCAGAGAAATAGAACTGTGGTTTTGCAGTTTCACAGGTCAAATCTCTGTATTATCCTGCTTTTGGCATTTTTTGCCATAAAAAAAAACAGTAATAGTGTCTCCCTAACTAGTCAGACACCAATATATCTGTTTAAAAGAGTCTGGTGTAGGCCAGAGAAATAGAACTGTGGTTTTGCAGTTCCACGGATCAAATCTCTGTTTTATCCTGCTTTTGGCATTTTTTGCTGTAACAAAAAGCTGTAATAGTGTCTCACTTACTGGTCAGACACCAATATATCTTATTAAAAGAGTCTGGTGTAGGCCAGAGAAATAGAACTGTGGTTTTGCAGTTCCACGGGTCAAATCTCTTCATTATCCTGCTTTTGGCATTTTTGCCGTTAAAAAAGCCTGTAATAGTGTCTCTCTGACTGGTCAGACTTTAATATATCTGTTTAAAAGAGTCTGGTGTAGTCCAGAGAAATAGAACTGTGGTTTTGCAGTTCCATGGGTCAAATTTCTGTCTTATCCTGCTTTTGGCATTTTTTGCCATAAAAAAAACTGTAATAGTGTCTCCCTGACTGGTCAGACACCAATATATCTCTTTAAAAGAGTCTGGTGTAGGCCAGAGAAATAGAGCTGTGATTTTGCAGATTCACAGGTCAAATCTCTGTATTATCCTGCTTTTGACATTTTTTGCCGTAAAAAAAAACAGTAATAGTGTCTCTCTAACTAGTCAGACAAAAATATATCTGTTTAAAAGAGTCTGGTGTAGGCCAGAGAAATAAAACTGTGGTTTTGCAGTTCCCCGGTTCAAATCTCTGTATTATCCTGCTTTTGGCATTTTTTGCTGTAACAAAAAACTGTAATAGTGTCTCCCTGACTGGTCAGACACCAATATATCTGTTTAAAAGAGTCTGGTAAAGGCCAGAGAAATAGAACTGTGGTTTTGCAGTTCCACGGGTCAAATCTCTGCATTATCCTGCTTTTGGCATTTTAGTCGTAAAAAAACTGTGATAGTGTCTCTCTGACTGGTCAGACTCCAATATATCTGTTTAAAAGAGTCTGGTGTAGGCCAGAGAAATAGAACTGTGGTTTTTGCAGTTCCACGGTTAAAATTTCTGTAATATCCTGCTTTTGGCAATTTTTGTCGTAAAAAAAAACTGTATTAGTGTCTCCCTGACTGGTTAGACACCAATATATCTGTTTAAAAGAGTCTGGTGTAGGCCAGAGAAATAAAACTGTGGATTTGTAGTTCCACGGGTCAAATCTCTGTGTTATCCTGCTTTTGGCATTTTTTGCTGTAAAAAAAACTGTAGTAGTGTCTCCCTGACTGGTCAGACACCAATATATCTGTTTAAAAGAGTCTGGTGTAGGCCAGAGAAATAGAACTGTGGTTTTGCAGTTCCATGGGTCAAATCTATGTATTATCCTGCTTTTGGCATTTTTTGCCATAAAAAAACTGTAATAGTGTCCCACTGACAGGTCAGACACTAAGATATCTGTTTAAACAGCCTGGTGTTGGCCAGAGAAATAGAACTGTGATTTTGCAATTCCACGGGTCAAATCCCCGTATTATCCTGCTTTTGGCATTTTTTGCCGTAAAAAAATCTGTAATAGTGTGTCGCTGACTGGTCAGACACCAATGTATCTGTTTAAAAGAGTCTGGTGTAAGCCAGAGAAATTCAACTGTGGTTTTGCAGTTCCACGGGTCAAATCTTTGTATTATCATGCTTTTGGCATTTTTTGACGTAAAAAAAAATGTAATTATGTCTCCATGACTGGTCAGACACCAATATATCTGTTTAAAAGAGTCTGGTGTAGGCCAGAGAAATAGAACTGTGGTTTTGCAGTTCCACAGGTCTAATCTCTGTTTTATCCTGCTTTTGGCATTTTTTGCCGTAAAAAACACAGTAATAGTGTCTCCCTGATTGGACAGACACCAATAAATCTGTTTAAAAGAGTCTGGTGTAGGCTAGAAAAATAGAGCTGTGGTTTTGCAGTTCCACGTTTAAAATCTCGGCATTATCCTGCTTTTGGCAATTTTTGCCGTAAAAAAAAACTGTATTAGTGTCTCCCTGACTGGTTAGACACCAATATATCTGTTTAAAAGAGTCTGGTGTAGGCCAGAGAAATAGAACTGTGGTTTTGCAGTTTCACAGGTCAAATCTCTGCATTATCCTGCTTTTGGCATTTTTTGCTGTAAAAAAAACTGTAGTAGTGTCTCCCTGACTGGTCAGACACCCATATATCTGTTTAAAAGAGTCTGGTGGAGGCCAGAGAAATAGTACTGTGGTTTTGCAGATCCACGGGTCAAACTTCTCTAATATCCTGATTTTGGCATTTTTTTCTGTAAAAAAAAACTGTAGTAGTGTCTCCCTGACTGGTCAGACACGAATATACCTGTTTAAAAGAGTCTGGTGTAGACCAGAGAAATAGAACTGTGGTTTTGCAGTTTCATGGGTCAAATCTCTGTATTATCCTGCTTTTGGTATTTTTTGTCGAAAAAAAAAAACAGTAATAGTGTCTCCCTAACTACTCAGAAACCAATATATCTGCTTAAAAGAGTCTGGTGTAGGCCATAGAAATAAAACTGTGGTTTTTCAGTTCCACTGGTCAAATCTCCATATTATCCTGCTTTTGGAAATTTTTCCTGTAAAAAAAAAACTGTAATAGTGTCTCCCTGACTGGCCAGACACGAATATATCTGTTTAAAAAAGTATGGTGTAGGCCAGAGAAATACAACGGTGGTTTTGCAGTTCTATGGGTCAAATCTTTGTATTATCCTGCTTTTGGCATTTTTTGCTGTTAAAAAAATTTTAATAGTGTCTTCCTGATTGGTCAGACAATAATATATCTGTTTAAAAGAGTCTAGTGTAGGCCAGAGAAATAGAACTGTGGTTTTGCATTTCCACGGGTCAAATCTCTGTATTATCCAGCTTTTGACAATTTTTGGCGTAAAAAAAAAACTGTATTAGTGTCTCCCTGACTCGTCAGACACCAATATATCTGTTTAAAAGAGTCTGGTGTAGGCCAGAGAAATAGAACTGTGGTTTTGCAGTTCCATGCGTCAAATCTCTGTATTATCCTGCTTTTAGAATTTTTTGTTGTAAAAAAATCAGCAATAGTGTCTCCCTGACTGGTCAGACTCCAATATATCTGGTTAAAAGAGTCTGGTATAAGCCAGAGAAATAGAACTGTGATTTTGCAGTTCCACGGGTCAAATCTCTGTATTATCCTGCTTTTTGCGTTTTTTGCTGTAAAAAAAAAACTGTAATAGTGTCTCCCTGACTGGTCAGACACCAATATATCTGTTTAAAAGAGTCTGGTGTAGGCCAGAGAAATAGAACCGTGGTTTTGCACATCCACGGGTCAAATCTTTGTATTATCCTGCTTTTGCCATTTTTTGCCGCGAAAAAAAACAATAATAGTGTCTCCCTGACTGGTCAGACACCAATATATCTCTTTAAAAGAGTCTGGTGTAGGCCAGAGAAATAGAACTGTGGTATTGCAGTTTCATAGGTCAAATCTCTGTATTATCCTGCTTTTGGCATTTTTTGCCAAAATAAAAAAACAGTAATAGTGTCTCCCTAACTAGTCAGACACCAATATATCTGCTTAAGAGTCTGATGTAGGCCACAGAAATAGAACTGTGGTTTTGCAATTCCATGGGTCAAATCTCCATATTATCCTGCTTTTGGCAATTTTTGGCGTAAAAAAAAAACCTGTATTAGTGTCTCCCTGACTGGTCAGACACCAACATATCTGTTTAAAAGAGTCTGGTCTATTCCAGAGAAATAGAAATGTGGTTTCGCAGTTCCACGGGTCAAATCTCTGTATTATCTTGCTTTTGGCATTTTTTGCCGTAAAAAAAAACTGTAATAGTGTTTTGCTGATTGGTCAGACACCAATATATCTGTTTAAAAGAGTCTGGTGTAGGCCAGAGAAATAGAACTGTGGGTTTGCATTTCCACGGGTCAAATCTCTGTATTATCCTGCTTTTGGCATTTTTTGCCATAAAAAAAAACTGTAATAGTGTCTCCCTGACTGGTCAGACACCAATATATCTGTTTAAAAGAGTCTGGTGTAGGCCAGAGAAATAGAACTGTGGCTTTGCAGTACCATGCATCAAATCTCTGTATTATCCTGTTATTGGAATTTTTTGCCGCAAAAACAAACTGTAATATTGTGTCAATGACTGGTCAGACACCAATATATCTGTTTAAAAGAGTCTCGTGTAGGCCAGAGAAATAGAACTGTGATTTTGCAGTTCCACTGCTCAAATCTTTGTATTATCATTAGTGTTGAGCCACCCCCGTAGTGTTCGAGTTCGGTTCGGTGCGTCGAACACCCGTGTGTTCGCCGAACTGTTCGTCGAACTGTTCGTCGAACACCTTCGAACACCGTTAAAACCAATGGCAGGCAAACAAAAACACATAGAAACACATAGAAAACACCTTCAAAGGTGTCCAAAAGCTGACAAACTGCTCAGAAGACACAACTAACACATGGAAAAGTGACAAGTACATATAGTCATGCGAAAAGAAAAGAGGTGGAGGAGTAAAAGGAGGGGGAGACACAGATATAGGCATGTCATGCCCTTCTAAAATCCAAAAAGTGAGAAGCCGAGACGGCCAGTCCGCTCCTGCCCGTGCCACTTCCGTGTCGCCGGGTTTGTGCCAGAGCCGCGGTGAACCCTGACGGCCAGCCCCCCTCTCCCAATACTGGTGCCTGTCCGCTGGTGGGTCGAGAGTAGTGTTGAGCCACCCCCGTAGTGTTCGAGTTCGGTTCGGTTCGTCGAACACCCGTGTGTTCGCCGAACTGTTCGTCGAACTGTTCGTCGAACACCTTCGAACACCGTTAAAACCAATGGCAGGCAAACAAAAACACATAGAAACACATAGAAAACACCTTCAAAGGTGTCCAAAAGCTGACAAACTGCTCAGAAGACACAACTAACACATGGAAAAGTGACAAGTACATATAGTCATGCGAAAAGAAAAGAGGTGGAGGAGTAAAAGGAGGGGGAGACACAGATATAGGCATGTCATGCCCTTCTAAAATCCAAAAAGTGAGAAGCCGAGACGGCCAGTCCGCTCCTGCCCGTGCCACCTCCGTGTCGCCGGGTTTGTGCCAGAGCCGCGGTGAACCCTGACGGCCAGCCCCCCTCTCCCAATACTGGTGCCTGTCCGCTGGTGGGTCGAGAGAGCCCCCCTGTGGTGGAGGCAGCTCTAAGCTTTTTAATTTAAATTGTCCCTCTAATTTGAATGAATACACTTTAAATCCATTTACAAGGATCTATTGGAGGGCAAGTCTCATGCCAGCAGCCGCGTAATTCCAGCTCCAGTAGCGTCCACTAAAGCTGCTGCAGTTAAAAAGCTTTTATAAGGATCGAGCTCGGCTGTCCACCGCAAGGCATCCTAGTGCCAGTCCCAGCCCCTATGCCTTGGGGTGCCTCCTGATGCTCTTCACTAAGTATCCCGTGGTCCCGAAGCATTTCCTTTGAAAAAATTAAGTGTCCAAACTACAGGTGGTGTAGCTTGCTTAACAGCCGGGATAATCCGCTGACTAGCAGACACTGCTACTAGGCACAAAGTATTTCCTGGGCTAGATGCAGTTAAAAATTTGTAAGTAGATACTCTCGTTGGATGCTGAGAAAGCATTCCATAGAGTCTCCTGGCACGCCATATATGATTCTCTTAAAAAGCTTGGGGTAGGGGTCTAGGGGACCCTTTTATAGCCAAAATCACGGCCCTGTATCACAATACGTCACCTAGGCTGAAGATAAATGGAACTGTAGCACCGAGGGCTCGGTTGCTACAGACGTATTGCACCTCACCCAGAGGTGTGATATCTCACTCTCAGATAAGGATGGAGTGTGGATCAGGACCCGACACCTGCATGCATTACACCACATTGCCGTGGGGCAGGGCGACCAATATGCCCCTGAGATGGGCACGACAGTCCCTGTCCCTGGCTGGAGTGGGGGGAGGGAACACTGAGGAAGGGGAACCCTGCAGTGCAGGAGCAGGGAGGAAGCAGTTCCTGGGTGCATTGAGAAGGGAGTATAAAAGGTGGGCACCATCTTAGTTCAGTGCAGAGAAGTCTGAGCAGAAGTGGCAGGGAGCAGGGGCTCTGCATGAGCTCTGCTCCGGAGGCGGGCCTAGTAACAGAGGCCCAGGCCTGCAAGAGGGAGAAGGAAGGAAGAGGAGCGGAGAAGGCTCCAGTAACGAGGAATGAAGGGATCCCAGGGGTGCGGACGGGCGAGTCACCACCGCACGCCCGAATCCACCTGCGTGGAGGGGTCAGGCCAAAGGGGGAGACCGGTCCCCGAACTAGTGGAGGCAGGAAACGACCCTCAGCTAGAAACCGGAGGCTCTGACATTTTATGTGGCGCAGCCCCTTGCTCCACCCGCTAGGAAGGCACCACATAGGGTCAGGGAAACTGGCGCCAAGTTTACCAAGAGGAGGCCCGAGGCAGCCGGACAGAAGTGTTGGTAAGAAAGGCCAGACAAAGGACACACAAAGGGGGTCCTGTGAAGCGCTCCAAAGTTATCTGGGAGTTGTCTGAGCCCCTCACCTGGTGAGCACAGTACGACGTGGGCAGCCGTTACCTGCAGACGTGGTCTGGATAATAAGAACTGTGAGTAAAGGCCCTGAACTGCATCACTGACTCCGTGTCGTTACTGCTGCTGCCCTGCACCATCACCCCCATCCTCCGCATACACTGCCCTGAGGCTATACTCCTCCCATGGGGAGTTATGCTACGCTCTGCTGCACCCACAACACCAGCCTTAGCGGCCTGCCCTGTAGCGGCGGTTCACTCTGACCGCAATCCACGGGTGGCGTAGTCGGACATTTAAACATCAAAACCACATAAATAGTTCCGCCACTGGTTTGACCGCCCTGAGCCACGGAACCGGATCGCCGCCACGAAGACTACAACCACCAGCATCCACCAAAAAGGGTCCGGCTCCGGGTGTCCCAAGGCCCAGGGGGTGCGTCAGAACATTTTCATCACCTTTCACAATCACCAATGGGACAAGGCAGGGATGTCCTCTGTCCCCTCTCTTATACATCCTAGTGACGGAGCACCTGCTCTCATCAATTCGCCATAACCCCAATATTAGGTGGATTGAGGTGGGAGGCACCGAGTACAAGTGCTCTCTATTTGCTGATGATGTCCTAGTATATATCACTCAATCACATATATCCATCCCTGCTGTTATGGCTGAAATAGATCACTTTGTTACATGGTAAAATTTTAAAATCAATGCAGCGAAGTCTGAGGCCCTCGATGTCTCCCTCCCTAAATCCATATAGGATTCCATCCAGTCCAACTTTCCCTTTGCCTGGCCCTCACAGGGTATCAAATACTTAGGAATTCCTATTCATAGAGACCTCTCCCATCTATGTTATCTTAATTTTGGGCCCTTTATTGAACAATTCCATACAGACCACGGTTGGCAAGTTGGAACTGTGAGATTCACTACGTGCACCACTGGTATTTTGTGGAAAAGCACATGTAAGATTCTGCAACAGTCTCTGCTGATACTCCTGCATGCGTGCATCCCTTTCTATGGCAGGAATAATTTCTGCAAATTTACTTTTGTACCGGGGATCTAACAGTGTGGCAACCCAGTAGTCAGGATTATTTCTAATTCTCACAATTCGAGGGTCATGTTGCAGGTAGTGCAGCAAGAAGGCACTCATGTGTGTTGCGCATCCAGGAGCACCAAGTCCCTGTTGTGTTGGTGGCGAGGTAACAATCATGCTTCCTTCCTCTGTCCTCTCCCCCCAACCTCGCACAACAGAAATGTGATCAAGGTCTCCCTTATCTGATGAGTCTTCCATCAGTTCGTCCTCCACTTCTTCCTGGGCTCCTGCACCTTCCTCACTAGTTTGGCTGCTACCATGCGCCCTGGTAAAATCATCTCCCCCACCCTCACATGCCTGCCGCCCTGGTGCTGCCGACCGTCTGGACCTTGCAGATGTTAGCCCTTCCGCATACAACTCCTCCTCCTCTACTTCCTCCACCTCCTCTTGTGCCACCACCTGACTCCGAATTCTGTTTAACATGTGCTCCAGCATGTAAATCACCGGAATAGTCATGCTGATAATGGCATCGTCAGCACTAAACATCTTCGTCGCCATTTCAAAACTGTGCAGAAGGGTGCATAGGTCCCTGATCTGATACCACTCCTCCAGCGTGATTTGCCCCACCTCTGAATCTCGTTGGCCCAGGCTATACGTCAGAACGTATTGCACCAGGGCTTGTCGGTGCTGCCACAGTCGCTGCAACATGTGCAGAGTTGAATTCCACCGGGTAGGCACATCGCATTTTAGCCGGTGAAGTGGCAGGCCCAACGACTTCTGTAGAGATGTAAGTCGCTGAGCTGCGGGATGCGAACGGCGGAAGTGAGCACACAGCGACCGTGCCCTCTGCAGAAGGCCATCTAGTCTGGGATAGTGGGCTAAAAATTGCTGGACAACCAGGTTCAACACGTGAGCCATACAAGGCACGTGTGTGACATTGCCCCGGCGAAGGGCCGCACCCAGGTTTGCAGCATTGTCGCACACGGCCTTCCCTGGTTTCAGGTCCAGTGGAGACAACCATTCATGAAATTGGTTCTCCAGAGCTGACCACAACTCCTCAGCTGTGTGACTCACATTTCCCAGACATTTCAATGTAAAAACCGCCTGATGACGTTGAGCCCTACTGCCAGCATAGTAAGGAGGTGTGCAGGATCCCTTCTGCGCAGTTAGAAAGCTTGTGGCATGACCAGACAGGCTTTGGGTGCAGGTGGAAGACCGAGAGGAGGTTGAGGAGGCAGAAGCAGTGGAGGAAAAATGACATAAAGAGGATTGACGCACAACTCGTGGGGACGGCAAGACTTGGACAGCAGCCCCTTGTCCTGCTGTCACCATAGTTACCCAGTGCCCAGTCAGCGACATGTAACGCCCCTGTCCATGCCTACTCGTCCAAGTGTCTGTGGTGAAATGCACCCTGTCACACACAGAGTTTCTCAAAGAAGCGGTGATGTTGTGTGCGACATGCTGGTGGAGCGCAGGCACACCTTTCTTTGAGAAGTAGTGCCGACTGGGCATCTGGTACTGGGGCACTGCGACGGACATAAGGTCTCGAAAATCCTCTGTGTCCACCAGGCGGAAAGGCAGCATTTCTGTAGCCAAGAGCTTGCAGATGGTGAAATTCAACCTCTTAGCTTTCTCATGGCTAGGAGGAAATGGTCTTTTACTTGTCCACATCTGAGGGACCGAGGGCTGGCTATTGTGCTTAGACGGGGTTGATAAGGGTGTCCCCGGCAAACTGCCGGTCTGTGAGGAAGATGCAGGCGGACATGTTAGGTTGCCTTGATCCAAAGGTGGTGCTATCGATGTCGGACAGCGCTCAAGACCAGCTGGTGTTACCACCTCCAAAGAAAATGATGACCTGCCAATCACGCTGGCTGTTGCGGGTAAAGAGGTGGCAGGTCTGCGCCCCAAAACAGGTGTGACTGCTGTCCCCCCAGTCACAGAGGATGAAGAGGCCGCGGATGCACAAGATATGGCAGACGGTGGTTGGCCCGGCCGGCTAGACCGCATTGTAGCACACTGAGCTTCCCACTGCAACTTATGCTTCATGTCCATGTGCCGGTTCATGCATGAAGTACTCAAACTATGTATTTTTTGGCCTCTACTTAGCTTTTGCTGACAAATGTTACAGATAACACGAGTTGGGTCATCTTTATCGATCTGAAAAAATGCCCAGGCAATGCAAGGCTTAGCACCCATGCGACCTGAAGAGCCACCACGACTTGTGGTGAGAGGCAGAGTTGTGTTTGAGGATGCAGTTGTTGACGTGCTTCCAGTACTACGTCTCTGTCCAGGAAGGCGCAACCTGACCTCGTCGTCACTAGCATCTTCCTCCACCTCCTCTGCTGACCTCATCTCTTGGCTGACTGTGGGTTGACAGTAAGTGGGATCTCCGACCTCATCATCATCACCCTGTGCGTTATCACACCCGTCGTCCTCAGAGCCAACCTGTTCCTGCCCTGACAAAAAACTAAAGTTGTCGCTCCAATCAGGTATTTGAGTCTTATCATCGTCTTCCTCATTGTCTCCACCAACAGGAGTTACAGTTTGGGAATGAGGGTCTACATTATGGTCAGAACCTTCTGCGTCTGGTCCTGGATCCGACTCATAAAGATTCTGGGCATCAGTGCAGATCATTTCCTCGTCTGGATTCACAGAAGCGCTGGAGTCGACCTCTGATTCCCAGGCTATAGTATGAGTAAACAGCTCTGCAGACTCAACCATCTGTTCTACCTCATACTCAGACGGGCAGCTGGAGATTTGGGAGCTGTGAGGAAGCAAGTGCGATTTGGGTGACACCTTTGAGGACTGGAGTATTTGTGATGTTGAAGTTGATGTGGAGGAGAGCCCACTTAAAGGAGCACTTGATATCCGTTGAAGCACCTGCTGTTTTTGTGCCTCATCTGGAATTTGTAGCGATTGGCGTGGCCGTAAGAAAGGGATCTTATCACATTGTCCGCTAAAAGAAGTAGACATTTTAGTTTGGCTGGAAGATGGTCTTTCTTCTGCACCTACCCCACGGACACAACCTTTTTTCCCCTTCCCAACACGCCTATTCCCCTTTCCACCAGCAGCAGGCCTTTTTCCACTCATTTTGGTGGTTAACTAATTCACAACTCTGGAGTTGTTTGCACAAAAAAACAATGGATGGTAACCGAGCAGAGCTGAGTGGCCAAGCTGTGGTATTAGGCCAAAACTATTGGCTGGGTTAGATGCAGAAAAAAATTATTTTTAATTTGCAACCTGATGGAGGTCAGTATAGATGGACTAATAGACCAAGTCCCACACACCGCTAGAAGCCCAAATATTTTTTCAGAGCTAGATGCAGAAATTTTTTTTATTCAATTTGCAACCTGATGGAGGTCAGTATAGATGGACTAATAGACCAAGTCCCACACACTGCTAGAAGCCCAAATATTTTTTCAGAGCTAGATGCAGAAAAAAAATATTTTTAATTTGCAACCTGATGGAGGTCAGTATAGATGGACTAATAGACCAAGTCCCACACACCGCTAGAAGCCCAAATATTTTTTCAGAGCTAGATGCAGAAAAAAATTATTTTTAATTTGCAACCTGATGGAGGTCAGTATAGATGGACTAATAGACCAAGTCCCACACACTGCTAGAAGCCCAAATATTTTTTCAGAGCTAGATGCAGAAAAAAATTATATTCAATTTGCAACCTGCTGGAGGTCAGTATAGAAGGACTAATAGAACAAGTCCCACACACTGCTAGAAGCCCAAATATTTTTTCAGAGCTAAATGAAGAAAAAAATTATTTTTAATTTGCAACCTGATGGAGGTCAGTATAGATGGACTAATAGACCAAGTCCCACACACTGCTAGAAGCCCAAATATTTTTTCAGAGCTAGATGCAGAAAAAAATTATTTTTAATTTGCAACCTGATGGAGGTCAGTATAGATGGACTAATAGACCAAGTCCCACACACCGCTAGAAGCCCAAATATTTTTTCAGATCTAGATGCAGAAATTTTTTTTATTCAATTTGCAACCTGATGGAGGTCAGTATAGATGGACTAATAGACCAAGTCCCACACACTGCTAGAAGCCCAAATATTTTTTCAGAGCTAGATGCAGAAAAAAATTATTTTTAATTTGCAACCTGATGGAGGTCAGTATAGATGGACTAATAGACCAAGTCCCACACACTGCTAGAAGCCCAAATATTTTTTCAGAGCTAGATGCAGAAAAAAATTATTTTTAATTTGCAACCTGATGGAGGTCAGTATAGATGGACTAATAGAACAAGTCCCACACGCTGCTAGAAGCCCAAATATTTTTTCAGAGATAAATGAAGAAAAAAATTATTTTTAATTTGCAACCTGATGGAGGTCAGTATAGATGGACTAATAGACCAAGTCCCACACATTGCTAGAAGCCCAAATATTTTTTCAGAGCTAGATGCAGAAAAAAATTACTTTTAATTTGCAACCTGATGGAGGTCAGTATAGATGGACTAATAGACCAAGTCCCACACACCGCTAGAAGCCCAAATATTTTTTCAGAGCTAGATGCAGAAAAAAATTATATTCAATTTACAACTTGCTGGAGGTCAGTATAGAAGGACTAATAGAACAAGTCCCACACACTGCTAGAAGCCCAAATATTTTTTCAGAGCTAAATGAAGAAAAAAAATATTTTTAATTTGCAACCTGATGGAGGTCAGTATAGATGGACTAATAGACCAAGTCCCACACACTGCTAGAAGCCCAAATATTTTTTCAGAGCTAGATGCAGAAAAAAATTATATTCAGTTTGCAACCTGATGGAGGTCAGTATAGATGGACTAATAGAATGATGCTATGCCCAAAAGATTTTACTTCACTAGGTGCAGTAAAAAAATTGGTATTCTATACACAGGTGGTATATCTTGCAACACAGATAGGCTACTCCACTGACTAACACACTCTGCAATAGGCCAAAAAGGATTAGCTTTGCTAGATTCAGCCAAATGCTGTGAAAAAAACTTGCACAGCACTGGCACAGACCTGCCTGGCAAAAACTGATAGGAACTGATGTAACCTAGTCCTGAAAAGGACTCCAATTACAATTAGTCTTTACTCCCACAATCTATCTATTTAAGAGCACAGACCTGCCTGATAAAAGTCGTAGGAAATGCTGTAACCTAGTCCTTAAAAGGACTGCAATCACAACTATTCCCTACTCCCAAGCTATCTGTATATTTGTGCGAAAATTGGCTTGAAATTAACAAGGTATAGCGCACACAGCAACAGCGGTGCCGTCTAACACGCAGCTGCAGCAGTGAGAAAATGGTGGCGACGGGGAAAATGGCTTGGTCTTATAGGGCAAGGACATGTGACATACACTGCCAATCACACATGCCCTTGCTTGTGTGAAAAAAAGCACTTCGCTCCGTGTGTGCGCTGCTGATAGGCTGACAGATTGCACCTCCCCACTGCAAATGCGGGAAAGAGAAAAAAAAATGGAGATCTTCATTGTTCCTGCAGAGATCCATCCCCTGCCCCTCCCCCCGCCCCGCTGTACACTCAAACTGCGTATTAACATTAATTTTCATCATTACTGAGAAAAAATCCAGTTATGATTTTGGTGCACGAACAGTTATCGAACATAACCTCGAACAGCCGAATTTTTCTCAAATTGTTCGTGTTCGCCGACCGGCTCGAACACCGCCCAAAACAGCTCGAATTTGAGATTGGCGAACAGTTCGAGTAGAACAACGCTCATCTCTAATTATCATGCTTTTGTCATTTTTTGCCGTTAAAAAAAACTGTAATAGTGTCTCCCTGACTGGTCAGACACCAATATATCTGTTTAAAAGAGTCTGGTGTAGGCCAGAGAAATAGAACCGTGGTTTTGCAGATCAACGGGTCAAATCTTTGTATTATCCTGCTTTTGGCATTTTTTGCAGTGAAAAAAAAACAGTAATAGTGTCTCCCTGACTGGTCAGACACCAATATATCTGTTTAAAAGAGTCTGGTGTAGGCCAGAGAAATAGAACTGTGGTATTGCAGTTTCATAGGTCAAATCTCTGTATTATCCTGCTTTTGGCATTTTTTGCCAAAAAAAAAAAACAGTAATAGTGTCTCCCTAACTAGTCAGACACCAATATATCTGCTTAAGAGTCTGGTGTAGGCCACAGAAATAGAACTGTGGTTTTGCAGTTCCACGGGTCAAATCTCCATATTATCCTGCTTTTGGCAATTTTTGGCATAAAAAAAAAACTGTATTAGTGTCTCCCTGACTGGTCAGACACCAATATATCTGTTTAAAAGAGTCTGGTCTAGGCCAGAGAAATAGAACTGTGGTTTTGCAGTTCCATGGGTCAAATATCTGTATTATCTGGCTTTTAGCATTTTTTGCTGTGAAAAAATCAGTAATAGTGTCTCCCTGACTGGTCAGACTCCAATATATCTGGTTAAAAGAGTCTGGTGTAGGCCAGAGAAATAGAACTGTGATTTTGCAGTTCCACTGGTCAAATCTTTGTATTATCATGCTTTTGGCATTTTTTGCCGTTAAAAAAAACTGTAATAATGTCTCCCTGACTGGTCAGACACCAATATATCTGTTTAAAAGAGTCTGGTGTAGGCCAGAGAAATAGAACCGTGGTTTTGCAGATCCACGGGTCAAATCTCTGTATTATCCTGCTTTTGGCATTTTTCGCAGTGAAAAAAAAACAGTAGTAGTGTCTCCCTGACTGGTTAGACACCAATATATCTGTTTAAAAGAGTCTGGTGTAGGCCAGAGAAATAGAACTGTGGTATTGCAGTTTCATAGGTCAAATCTCTGTATTATCCTGCTTTTGGCATTTTTTGCCAAAAAAAAAAAACAGTAATAGTGTCTCCCTAACTAGTCAGACACCAATATATCTGCTTAAGAGTCTGGTGTAGGCCACAGAAATGGAACTGTGGTTTTGCAGTTCCACGGGTCAAATCTCCATATTATCCTGCTTTTGGCAATTTTTGGCGTAAAAAAAAAAAACTATATTAGTGTCTCCCTGACTGGTCAGACACCAATATATCTGTTTAAAAGAGTCTGGTCTAGGCCAGAGAAATAGAACTGTGGTTTTGCAGTTCCATGGATCAAATATCTGTATTATCTGGCTTTTAGCATTTTTTGCTGTGAAAAAATCTTTAATAGTGTCTCCCTGACTGGTCAGACTCCAATATATCTGGTTAAAAGAGTCTGGTGTAAGCCAGAGAAATAGAACTGTGGTTTTGCAGCTTCCACGGGTCAAATCACTGTATTATCTTGCTTTTGGCATTTTTTGCCGTAAAAAAAAATTGTAATAGTGTCTCCCTGACTGGTCAGACATCAATATGTCTGTTTAAAAGAGTCTGGTGTAGGCCAAAGAAATAGAACTGTAGTTTTGCAGTTCCACGGGTCAAAGCTCTGAATTATCCTGCTTTTGGCATTTTTTGATGTAAAAAAAAACTGTAATAGTGTTTTGCTGATTGGTCAGACACCAATATATCTGTTTAAAAGAGTCTGGTGTAGGCCAGAGAAATAGAACTGTGGGTTTGCATTTCCATGGGTCAAATCTCTGTATTATCCTGCTTTTGGCATTTTTTGCCATAAAAAAACTGTAATAGTGTCTCCCTGACTGGTCAGACAAAAATATATCTGTTTAAAAGAGTCTGGTGTAGGCCAGAGAAATAGAACTGTGGCTTTGCAGTACCATGCATCAAATCTCTGTATTATCCTGTTTTTGGAATTTTTTGCCGCAAAAACAAACTGTAATAGTGTCTCCCTGACTGGTCAGACACCAATATATCTGTTTAAAAGAGTCTGGTGTAGGCCAGAGAAATAGAACTGTGGTTTTGCAGTTCCACGGGTCAAATTTCTGTATTGTCCTGCTTTTGGCATTTTTTGCTGTAACAAAAAGCTGTAATAGTGTCTCCCTGACAGGTCAGACACCAATATATCTGTTTAAAAGAGTCTGGTGTAGGCCAGAGAAATAGAACTGTGGTTTTGCAGTTCCAAAGGTCAAATCTCTGCATTATCCTGCTTTTGGCATTTTTTGCCGTAAAAAAAAACTGTAATAGTGTCTCCCTGACTGGTCAGACACCCACATATCTGTTTAAAAGAATATGGTGTAGGCCAGATAAATAGAACTGTGGTTTAGCAGATCCACGGGTCAAACCTCTCTAATATCCTGCTTTTTGCATTTTTTGCAGTAAAAAAAAACTGTAGTAGTGTCTCTCTGACTGGTCAGACACGAATATACCTGTTTAAAAGAGTCTGGTGAAGACCAGAGAAAGAGAACTGTGCTTTTGCAGTTTCATGGGTCAAATCTCTGTATTTTCCTGCTTGTGGTATTTTTTGCCGAAAAAAAAAAACAGTAATAGTGTCTCCCTAACTCGTCAGAAACCAATATATCTGCTTAAAAGAGTCTGGTGTAGGCCACAGAAATAAAATTGTGGTTTTGCAGTTCCACTGGTCAAATCTCCATTTTATCCTGCTTTTGGCAATTTTTGCTGTAAAAAAAAAACTGTAATAGTGTCTCCCTGACTGGTCAGACACCAATATATCTGTTTAAAAGAGTCTGGTGTAGGCCAGAGAAATAGAACTGTGGTATTGCAGTTTCATAGGTCAAATCTCTGTATTATCCTGCTTTTGGCATTTTTTGCCAAAAAAAAAAAACAGTAATAGTGTCTCCCTAACTAGTCAGACACCAATATATCTGCTTAAGAGTCTGGTTTAGGCCACAGAAATAGAACTGTGGTTTTGCAGTTCCACGGGTCAAATCTCCATATTATCCTGCTTTTGGCAATTTTTGGCGTAAAAAAAAAAAACTGTATTAGTGTCTCCCTGACTGGTCAGACACCAATATATCTGTTTAAACGAGTCTGGTCTAGGCCAGAGAAATAGAACTGTGGTTTTGCAGTTCCATGGGTCAAATATCTGTATTATCTGGCTTTTAGCATTTTTTGCTGTGAAAAAATCAGTAATAGTGTCTCCCTGACTGGTCAGACTCCAATATATCTGGTTAAAAGAGTCTGGTGTAAGCCAGAGAAATAGAACTGTGGTTTTGCAGTTCCACGGGTCAAATCACTGTATTATCTTGCTTTTGGCATTTTTTGCCGTAAAAAAAAAAATTGTAATAGTGTCTCCCTGACTGGTCAGCCACCAATATATCTGTTTAAAAGAGTCTGGTGTAGGCCAGAGAAATAGAACTGTAGTTTTGCAGTTCCACGGGTCAAAGCTCTGAATTGTCCTGCTTTTGGCATTTTTTGATGTAAAAAAAAACTGTAATAGTGTTTTGCTGATTGGTCAGACACCAATATATCTGTTTAAAAGAGTCTGGTGCAGGCCAGAGAAAAAGAACTGTGGTTTTGCAGCTTCACAGGTCAAATCTCTGTATTATCCTGCTTTTGGCATTTTTTGCCGTAAAAAAAAACAGTAATAGTGTCTCCCTAACTAGTCAGACACAAATATATCTGTTTAAAAGAGTCTGGTGTAGGCTAGAGAAATAGATCTGTGGTTTTGCAGTTCCACGGGTCAAATCTCTCTATTATCCTGCTTTTGGCATTTTTTGCTGTAACAAAAAGCTGTAATAGTGTCTCCCTGACTGGTCAGACACCAATATATCTGTTTAAAAGAGTCTGGTGTAGGCCAGAGAAATAGAACTGTGGTTTTGCAGTTCCACGGGTCAAATCTCTGCATTATCCTGCTTTTGGCATTTTTGCCGTAAAAAAAACCTGTAATAGTGTCTCTCTGACTGGTCAGACTTAAATATATCTGTTTAAAAGAGTCTGGTGTAGGCCAGAGAAATAGAACTATGGTTTTGCAGTTCCACGGGTCAAATTTCTGTCTTATCCTGCTTTTGGCATTTTTTGCCTTAAAAAAAACTGTAATAGTGTCTCCCTGACTGGTCAGACACCAATATATCTCTTTAAAAGAGTCTGGTGGAGGCCAGAGAAATAGAGCTGTGATTTTGCAGATTCACAGGTCAAATCTCTGTATTATCCTGCTTTTGCCATTTTTTGCCGTTAAAAAAAACTGTAAGAGTGTTCCCCTGACTGGTCAGACACCATTATATCTGTTTAAAAGAGTCTGGTGCAGGCCAGAGATATAGAACAGTGGTTTTGAAGTTTCACAGGTCAAATCTCTGTATTATCCTGCTTTTGGCATTTTTTGCCGAAAAAAAAAAACAGTAATAGTGTCTACCTAACTAGTCAGACACCAATATATATGTTTAAAAGAGTCTGGTGTAGGCCATGGAAATAAAACTGTGGTTTTGTAGTTCCACGGTCCAAATCTCTGTATTATCCTGCTTTTGGCATTTTTTGCTGTAACAAAAAACTGTAATAGTGTCTCCCTGACAGGTTAGACACCAATATATCTGTTTAAAAGAGTCTGGTATAGGCCAGAGAAATAGAACTGTGGTTTTGCAGTTCCACGGGTCAAATCTCTGCATTATCCTGCTTTTGGCATTTTTGTCGTAAAAAAAACCTGTAATAGTGTCTTTCTGACTGGTCAGACTCCAATATATCTGTTTGAAAGAGTCTGGTGTATGCCAGAGAAATAGAACTGTGGTTTTGCCGTTCCATGGGTCAAATCTCTATCTTATCCTGCTTTTGGCATTTTTTGCCATAAAAAAAAAATGTCACAGTGTCTCCCTGACTGGTCAGACACCAATTTATCTGTTTAAAGAGTCAGGCGTAGGCCAGAGAAATAGAACTGTGGTTTTGCAGTTCCACGGTTAAAATCTCTGTATTATCCTGCTTTTGGCAATTTTTGTCGTAAAAAAAAACTGTATTAGTGTCTCCCTGACTGGTCAGACACCAATATATCTGTTTAAAAGACTCTGGTGCAGGCCAGAGAAATAGAACTGTGGTTTTACAGTTTCACAGGTCAAATCTCTGTATTATCCTGCTTTTGGCATTTTTTGCCGTAAAAAAAAAACAGTAATAGTGTCTCCCTAACTAGTCAGACACCAATATATCTGTATAAAAGAGTCTGGTGTAGGCCAGAGAAATAGAACTGTGGTTTTGCAGTTCCACGGGTCAAATCTCTCTATTATCCTGCTTTTGGCATTTTTTGCTGTAAAAAAAAACTGTAATCGTGTCTCCCTGACTGTTCAGACACCAATATATCTGTTTAAATGAGTCTGGTGTAGGCCACAGAAATAGAGCTGTGGTTTTGCAGTTCCACGGGTCAAATCTCTGCATTATCCTGCTTTTGGCATTTTTGCCACAAAAAAAACCTGTAATAGTGTCTCTCTGACTGGTCAGACTTAAATATATCTGTTTAAAAGAGTCTATTGTAGGCGAGAGAAATAGAACTGTGGTTTTGCAGTTCCACGGGTCAAATTTCTGTCTTATCCTGCTTTTGGCATTTTTTCCCATGAAAAAAACTGTAATAGTGTCTCCCTGAATGGTCAGAGACCAATATATCTCTTTAAAAGGGTCTTGTGTAGGCCAGAGAAATAGAGCTGTGATTTTGCAGAGTCACAGGTCAAATTTCTGTATTATCCTGCTTTTGCCATTTTTTGCCGTTAAAAATAACTGTAAGAGTGTTTCCCTGACTGGTCAGACACCATTATATCTGTTTAAAAGAGTCTGGTGCAGGCCAGAGATATAGAACTGTGGTTTTGCAGTTTCACAGGTCAAATCTCAGTATTATCCTGCTTTTGGCATTTTTTGACATAAAAAAAAAACTGTAATAGTGTCTCCCTAACTAGTCAGACACCAACATATCTGTTTAAAAGGGTCTGGTGTAGGCCAGAGAAGTAAAACTGTGGTTTTGCAGTACCACGGGTCAAATCTCTGTATTATCCTGCTTTTGGCATTTCTTACTGTAATAAAAACCTGTAATAGTGTCTTCCTGACTGGTCAGACACCAATATATCTGTTTAAAAGAGTCTGGTGTAGGCCAGAGAAATAGAACTGTGGTTTTGCAGTTCCATGGGTCAAATCTATGTATTATCCTGCTTTTTGCATTTTTTGCTGTAAAAAAAACTGTAATAGTGTCTCACTGACTGGTCAGACACTAATATATCTGTTTAAAGAGTCTGGTGTTGGCCACAGAAATAGAACTGTGGTTTTGCAGTTTGACAGGTCAAATCCCTGTATTATCCTGCTTTTGGCATTTTTTGCCGTAAAAAATATCTGTAATAGTCTGTCGCTCACTGGTCAGACACCAATATATCTGTTTAAAAGAGTCTGGTGTAGGCCAGAGAAATAGAACTGTGGTTTTGCAGTTCCACAGGTCAAATCTCTGTATTATCCTGCTTTTGACATTTTTTGCTGTAAAACACACAGTAATAGTGTCTCCCTGACTGGACAGACACCAATAAATCTCTTTAAAAGAGTCTGGTGTAGGCCAGAAAAATAGAACTGTGGTTTTGCAGTTCCACGTTTAAAATCTCAGTATTATCTTGCTTTTGGCAATTTTTGCCGTAAAAAAAAAATGTATTAGTGTCTCCCTGACTGGTTAGACACCAATATATCTGTTTAAAAGAGTCTGGTGTAGGCAAGAGAAATATAACTGTGGTTTTGCAGTTTCACAGGTCAAATCTCTGCATTATAATGCTTTTGGCATTTTTTGCCATAAAAAAAAAGTGTAATAGTGTCTCTCTGACTTGTCAGACACCAATATATCTGTTTAAAAGGGTCTGGTATAGGCCAGAGAAATAGAACTGTGGTTTTGCAGATCCACGGGTCAATCCTCTCTAATATCCTGCTTTTGGCATTTTTTGACGCAAAAAAAAACTGTAATAGTGTCTCCCTGACTGGTCAGACACCAATATATCTGCTTAAAAGAGTCTAGTGTAGGCTACAGAAATAAAACTGTGGTTTTGCAGTTCCACGGGTCAAATCTCCATATTATCCTGCTTTTGGCAATTTTTGCTGTAAAAAAACAGTTCTAGTGTCTCCCTGACTGGACAGACACCAATATATCTGTTTAAAAGAGTGTGGTGTAGGCCAGAGAAATAGAACTGTAGTTTTGCAGTTCTACGGGTCAAATTTTTGTATTATCCTGCTTTTGGCATTTTTTGCCATAAAAAAAAACAGTAATAGTGTCTCACTGACTGGTCAGACACCAATATATCTGTTTAAAAGAGTCTGGTGTAGGCCAGAGAAATAGAACTGTGGCTTAGCAGTACCACGCGTCAAATCTCTGTAATATCCTGCTTTTGGCATTTTTTGCCGTAAAAAAAAACTGTAATAGTGTCTCCCTGACTGGTCAGACACCAATATATCTGTTTAAAAGAGTCTGGTGTAGGCCAGAGAAATAGAACTGTGATTTTGCAGTTCCACGGGTCAAATTTCTGTATTATCCTGCTTTTGGCATTTTTTGCCATAAAAAAAACAGTAATAGTGTCTACCTGACTGGTCAGACACCAATATATCTGTTCAAAAGAGTCTGGTGTAGGCCAGAGAAATAGAACTGTGGTTTTGCAGATCCTCGTGTCAAATCTCTGTATTATTCTGCTTTTGGCATTTTTTGCCATAAAAAAAAACAGTAATAGTGTCTCCCTGACTGGTCAGACACCAATATGTCTGTTTAAAAGAGTCTGGTGTAGGCCAGAGAAATAGAACTGTGGTCTTGCAGTTCCACAGGTCAAATCTCAGTATTATCCTGCTTTTGGAATTTTTTTACGTAAAAAAACTGTAATAGTGTCTCCCTAGCAGGTTAGACACCAATATATATGTTTAAAAAAGTATCGTGTAGGCCAGAAAAATTGAACTGTGGTTTTGCAGTTCCATGGGTCAAATCTCTGTATTATCCTGCTTTTGGCATTTTTTGCAATAAAAAAAACTGTAATAGTGTCTCCCTGACTGGTCAGACACCAATATATCGGTATAAAAGAGTCTGGTGTAGGCCAGAGAAATAGAACTGTGGTTATGCAGTTCCACGGGTCAAATCTCTGTATTATCCTGCTTTTGGCATTTTTGCAGTAAAAAAAACCTGTAATAGTGTCTTTCTGACTGGTCGGCCTCCAATATATCTGTTTAAAAGAGTCTGGTGTAGGCCAGAGAAATAGAACTGTGGTTTTGCAGTTCCACGGGTCAAATCTCTGTATTATCCTGCTTTTGGCATTTTTTGCTGTAACAAAAAACAGTAATAGTGTTTCCCTGATTGGTCACACACCAATATATCTGTTTAAAAGAGTATGGTGTAGGCCAGAGAAGTAGAACTGTGGTTTTGCTGTTCCATGGGTCAAATATCTGTATTATCCTGCTTTTGGCATTTTTTGCCATAAAAAAAAAGTGTAATAGTGTCTAGATGACTGGTCGGACACCAATATATCTGTTTAAAAGAGTCTGGTGTAGGCCAGAGAAATAGAACTGTGGTTTTGCAGTTCCACGGGTCAAATCTCTGTATTATCCTGCTTTTGGCATAGTTTGCTGTAAAAAAAACTGTAACAGTGTCTCCCTGACTGGTCAGACACCAATATATCTGTTTAAAAGAGTCTGGTGTAGGCCAGAGAATTAGAGTTGCTGCTTTGCAGTTCCAAGGGTCAAATCATTGAATTATCCTGCTTTTGGCATTTTTGCCGTAAAAAAACTGTAATAGTGTCTCCCTGACTGGTCAGATACCAATATATCTGTTTAATATAGTATGGTGTAGGCCTGAGAAATAGAACTCTGGTTTTGCAGTTCCACGGGTCAAATCTCAGTATTATCCTGCTTTTGACATATTTTGCCGTCAAAATAAAAACCTGTAATAGTGTCTCCCTGACTGGTCAGACACCAATATATCTATCTAAAAGTGACAGTTGTATGCCAGAAAAATAGAACTCTGGTTTTGCAGTTCCACGGGTCAAATCTCTGTATTATGCTGCTTTTGGTATTTTTTGCTGTAACAAAAAACTGTAATAGTGTCTCCCTGACTGGTCAGACACCAATTTATCTGTTTAAAAATGTCTGGTGTAGGCCAGAGAAAGAGAACTGTGGTTTTTCAGTACCACGGGTCAAATCTCGGTATTATCCTGCTTTTGCCATATTTTCCCGTGAAAAAAAACAGTAATAGTGTCTCCCTGACTGGTCAGACACCAATATATCTGTTTAAAAGAGTGTTGTGTAGGCCAGAGAAATAGAACTGTTGTTTTGCAGTACCACGGGTCAAATCTCTGCATTATCCTGCTTTTGGCATTTTTTGCCGTAAAGAAAATCTGTAATAGTGTCTCCCTGACTGGTCAGACACCAATATATCTGGTAAAAAGAGTCTGGTGTAGGCCAGAGAAATAGAACTGTGGTTTTGCAGATCCACGGGTCAAATCTCTGTATTATCCTGCTTTTAGCATTTTTTCCCATAAAAAAAACTGTAATAGGGTCTCCCTGACTGATCAGACAAATATATCTGTTTAAAAGAGTCTGGTGTAGGCCAGAGAAATAGAACTGGTCTTGCAGTTCCACGGGTCAAATCTCTGTATTATCCTGCTTTTGGTATTTTTTGCTGTAACAAAAAACTGTAATAGTGTCTCCCTGACTGGTCAGACACCAATATATCTGTTTAAAAGAGTCTGGTGTAGGCCAGAGAAATAGAACAGTGGTTTTGCAGTTTCATGGGTCAAATCTCTGTATTATCCTGCTTTTGGCATTCTTTTGCAGTAACAAAAACCTGTAATAGTGTCTCCCTGACTGGTCAGACACAAATATATCTGTTTAAAAGAGTCTGGTGTAGGCCAGAGAAATAGAACTGTGATTTTGCAGTTCCACGGGTCAAATCTCTGTAATATCCTGCTTTTGGCATTTTTGCGGTAGAAAAAACTGTAATAGTGTCTCCCTGACTTGTCAGACACCAATATATCTGTTTAAATGAGTCTGGTGTAGGCCATATATATAGAACTGTGGTTTTGCAGTTCCACGGGTCAAATCTCTGTATTATCCTGCTTTGGGCATTTTTTGCCAAAAAAAAACAGTAATAGTGTCTCCCTGACTTTTCAGACACCAATAAATCTGTTTAAAAGAGTCTGGTGTAGGCCAGAGAAATAGCACTGTGTTTTTGCAGCTCCACGGGTCAAATCTCTATATTATCCTGCTTTTGGCATTTTTTGCTGTAGCAAAAAACTGTAATAGTGTCTCCCTGACTGGTCAGACACTAATAAATCTGTT
The DNA here is from genome assembly GCF_046119375.1 of Phyllobates terribilis. NCBI lineage: Eukaryota > Metazoa > Chordata > Amphibia > Anura > Dendrobatidae > Phyllobates > Phyllobates terribilis. The sequence continues at coordinate 294,747,843 of NW_027362769.1, forward strand.
TAAAAAGTTTGGTGTAGACCAGAGAAATGGAACTGTGGTTTTGCAGTTCCATGTGTAAAATCTCTGTATTATCCTGCTTTTGGCATTATTTGCTGTAACAGAAAACTGTAATAGTGTCTCCCTGACTGGTCAGACACCAATATATCTGTTTAAAAGAGTATGGTGTAGGCCAGAGAAATAGAACTGTGGTTTTGCAGTTCCACGGGGCAAATCTCTGTATTATCCTGCTTTTGGCATATTTTGCCGTAAAAAAAAACTGTAATAGTGTCTCTCTGACTGGTCAGACACCAATATATCTGTTTAAAAGAGTCTGCTGTAGGCCAGAGAAATACAACTTCTTTGCAGTTCCACGGGTCAAATCTCTGTATTATCCTGCTTTTGGGATTTTTTGCTGTAACAAATATATCTGTTTAAAAGAGTCTTGTGTAGGCCAGAGAAGAAGAACTGTGGTTTTGCAGTTCCACGGGTAAAATCTCTGTATTATCCTGCTTTTGGCATTTTTTGCCGTAAAAAAAACTGTAATAGTGTCTAGATGACTGGTCGGACACCAATATATCTGTTTAAAAGAGTCTGGTGTAGGCCAGAGAAATAGAACTGTGGTTTTGCAGTTCCACGGGTCAAATCTCTGTATTATCCTGCTTTTGGCATACTTTGCCGTAAAAAAAACTGTAATAGTGTCTCCCTGACTGGTCAGACACGAATATATCTGTTTAAAAGAGTCTGGTGTAGGCCAGAGAAATAGAACTGTGGTTTTGCAGTTCCACGGGTCAAATCTCTGTATTATCCTGCTTTTTGCATTTTTTTCCATAAAAAAAACTGCAATAGTGTCTCCCTGGCTGGTCATACACCAATATATCTTTTTAAAATAGTCTGGTGTAGGCCAGAGAAATAGAACTGTGGTTTTGCAGTTCCACGGGTCAAATCTTTGTATTATGCTTCCTTTGGCATTTTTTGCCGTAAAAAAAAAAATGTAATAGTGTCTCTCTGATTGGTCAGACACCATTATATCTGTTTAAAAGAGTCTGTTGTAGGCCAGAGATATAGAACTGTGGTTTTGCAGTTCCACGGGTCTAATCTCTGTATTATCCTGCTTTTGGCTTTTTTTGCCGTAAAAAAAAGCTGTAATAGTGTCTCCCTGACTGGTCAGACACCAATATAGCTGTTTAAAAGAGTCTGGTGTAGGCCAGAGTTATAGAACTGTGGTTTTGCAGTTGCACGGGTCAAATCTCTGTATTATGCTGCTTTTGGTATTTTTTGCTGTAACAAAAAACTGTAATAGTGTCTCCCTGACTGGTCAGACACCAATATATCTGTTTAAAAATGTCTGGTGTAGGCCAGAGAAAGAGAACTGTGGTTTTTCAGTACCACGGGTCAAATCTCGGTATTATCCTGCTTTTGCCATATTTTCCCGTGAAAAAAACAGTAATAGTGTCTCCCTGACTGGTCAGACACCAATATTTCTGTTTAAAAGAGTCTTGTGTAGGCCAGAGAAATAGAACTGTTGTTTTGCAGTACCACGGGTCAAATCTCTGCATTATCCTGCTTTTGGCATTTTTTGCCGTAAAGAAAATCTGTAATAGTGTCTCCCTGACTGGTCAGACACCAATATATCTGGTAAAAAGAGTCTGGTGTAGGCCAGAGAAATAGAACTGTGGTTTTGCAGATCCACGGGTAAAATCTCTGTATTATCCTGCTTTTGGGATTTTTTGCTGTAACAAAAAACTGTAATAGTGTCTCCCTGACTGGTCAGACACCAATATATCTGTTTTAAAGAGTCTTGTGTAGGCCAGAGAAGTAGAACTGTGGTTTTGCAGTTCCACGGGTAAAATCTCTGTATTATCCTGCTTTTGTCATTTTTTGCCGTAAAAAAAACTGTAATAGTGTCTAGATGACTGGTCGGACACCAATATATCTGTTTAAAAGAGTCTGGTGTAGGCCAGAGAAATAGAACTGTGGTTTTGCAGTTCCACGGGTCAAATCTCTGTATTATCCTGCTTTTGGCATAGTTTGCTGTAAAAAAAACTGTAACAGTGTCACCCTGACTGGTCAGACACCAATATATCTGTTTAAAAGAGTCTGGTGTAGGCCAGAGAATTAGAGCTGCTGCTTTGCAGTTCCAAGGGTCAAATCATTGAATTATCCTGCTTTTGGCATTTTTGCCGTAAAAAAACTGTAATAGTGTCTCCCTGACTGGTCAGACACCAATATATCTGTTTAAAAGAGTCTGGTGTAGGCCAGAGAAATAGAACTGTGGTTTTGCAGTTCCACGGGTCAAATCTCTGTATTATCCTGCTTTTTGCATTTTTTTCCATAAAAAAAACTGCAATAGTGTCTCCCTGGCTGGTCAGACACCAATATATCTTTTTAAAATAGTCTGGTGTAGGCCAGAGTAATAGCACTGTGGTTTTGCAGTTCCTCAGGTCAAATCTCTGTATTATCCTGCTTTTTGCATTTTTTGCCGTAAAAAAAACTGTAATAGTGTCTCCCTGACTGGTCAGACACCAATATATCTGTTTTAAAGAGTCTTGTGTAGGCCAGAGAAATAGAACTGTGGTTTTGCAGTTCCACGGGTCAAATCTCTCCACTATCCTGCTTTTGGCATTTTTTGCCGTAAAAAAAATCTGTAATATTGTCTACCTGACTGGTCAGATACCAATATATCTGTTTAATATAGTATGGTGTAGGCCTGAGAAATAGAACTCTGGTTTTGCAGTTCCACGGGTCAAATCTCAGTATTATCCTGCTTTTGACATATTTTGCCGTCAAAAAAAAAACCTGTAATAGTGTCTCCCTGACTGGTTAGACACCAATATATCTATCTAAAAGTGACTGTTGTATGCCAGAAAAATAGAACTCTGGTTTTGCAGTTCCACGGGTCAAATCTTTGTATTATTCTTCCTTTGGCATTTTTTGCCGTAAAAAAAAAATGTAATAGTGTCTCTCTGATTGGTCATACACCATTATATCTGTTTAAAAGAATCTGGTGTAGGCAAGAGTTATAGAACTGTGGTTTTGCAGTTCCACGGGTCAAATCTCTGTATTATGCTGCTTTTGGTATTTTTTGCTGTAACAAAAAACTGTAATAGTGTCTCCCTGACTGGTCAGACACCAATTTATCTGTTTAAAAATGTCTGGTGTGGGCCATAGAAAGAGAACTGTGGTTTTTCAGTACCACGGGTCAAATCTCGGTATTATCCTGCTTTTGCCATATTTTTCCGTGAAAAAAAACAGTAATAGTGTCTCCCTGACTGGTCAGACACCAATATATCTGTTTAAAAGAGTCTTGTGTAGGCCAGAGAAATAGAACTGTTGTTTTGCAGTACCACGGGTCAAATCTCTGCATTATCCTGCTTTTGGCATTTTTTGCCGTAAAGAAAATCTGTAATAGTGTCTCCCTGACTGGTCAGACACCAATATAGCTGTTTAAAAGAGTCTGGTGTAGGCCAGAGAAATAGATCTATGGTTTTGCAGTTCCACGGGTCAAATTTCTGTATTATCCTGCTTTTGTTTTTTTTTCCTGTATCAAAAAACTGTAATAGTGTCTCCCTGACTGGTCAGACACCAATATATCTGTTTAAAAGAGTCTGGTGTAGGCCAGAGAAATAGAACTGTGGTTTTGCAATTCCACGGGTCAAATCTCTGTATTATCCTGCTTTTGGCATATTTTGCCGTAAAAAAAAAACCTGTAATAGTGTCTCCCTGACTGGTCAGACACCAATATATCTGTTTAAAAAAGTCTGGTGTAGACCAGAGAAATAGAACGGTGGTTTTTCAGTACCACGGGTCAAATCTCGGTATTATCCTGCTTTTGGCATATTTTCCCGTAAAAAAAAACAGTAATAGGGTCTCCCTGACTGGTCAGACACCAATATATCTAGTAAAAAGAGTCTGGTGTAGGCCAGAGAAATAGAACTGTGGTTTTGCAGATCCACGGATCAAATCTCTGTATTATCCTGCTTTTAGCATTTTTTCCCATAAAAAAAAACTGTAATATTGTCTCCCTGACTGATCAGACACCAATATATCTGTTTAAAAGAGTCTGGTGTTGGCCAGAGAAATAGAACTGGCTTTGCAGTACCACGGGTCAAATCTCTGTATTATCCTGCTTTTGGTATTTTTTGCTGTAACAAAAAACTGTAATAGTGTCTCCCTGACTGGTCAGACACCAATATATCTGTTTAAAAGAGTCTTGTGTCGGCTAGAGAAATAGAACTGTGGTTTTGCAGTTCCACGGGTCAAATCTCTGTATTATCCTGCTTTTGGCATATTTTGCCGTAAAAAAAAACCTGTAATAGTGTCTCCCTAACTGGTCAGACACCAATATATCTGTTTAAAAAAGTCTGGTGTAGCCCAGAGAAATAGAACAGTGGTTTTTCAGTACCACGGGTCAAATCTCGGTATTATCCTGCTTTTGGCATTTTTTCCCGTAAAAAAAAACTGTAATAGTGTCTCCCTGACTGGTCAGACACCAATATATCTGTCTAGAAGTGTCTGTTGTATGCCAGAAAAATGGAACTGTGGTTTTGCAGTTCCACAGGTCATATCTTTGTATTATGCTTCCTTTGGCAGTTTTTGCCGTAAAAAAAAACTGTAATAGTGTCTCTCTGACTGGTCAGACACCATTATATCTGTTTAAAAGAGTCTGGTGTAGGCCAGAGATATAGAACTGTGGTTTTGCAGTTCCACGGGTCAAATCTCTGTATTATCCTGCTTTTGGCATATTTTGCCGTAAAAAAAAACTTTAACAGTGTCTCCCTGACTGGTCAGACACCAATATATCTGTTTAAAAGAGTCTGGTGTAGGCCAGAGAATTAGAACTGCTGCTTTGCAGTTCCAAGGGTCAAATCATTGTATTATCCTGCTTTTGGCATTTTTGCCGTAAAAAAACTGTAATAGTGTCTCCCTGACTGTTCAGACACCAATATATCTGTTTAAAAGAGTCTGGTGTAGGCCAGAGTAATAGAACTGTGGTTTTGCATTTCCACGGGTCAAATCTCTGTATTATCCTGCTTTTTGCATTTTTTTCCATAAAAAAAAACTGCAATAGTGTCTCCCTGGCTGGTCAGACACCAATATATCTTTTTAAAATAGTCTGGTGTAGGCCAGAGAAATAGAACTGTGGTTTTGCAGTTCCTCGGGTCAAATCTCTGAATTATCCTGCTTTTTGCATTTTTTGCCGTAAAAAAAAACAGTAATAGTGTCTCCCTGACTAGTCAGACACCAATATATCTGTATAAAAGAGTCTGGTGTAGGCCAGAGAAATAGAACTGTGGTTTTGCAGTTCCACGGGTCAAATCTCTCTATTATCCTGCCTTTGGCATTTTTTGCTGTAAAAAAAAACTGTAATCGTGTCTCCCTGACTGTTCAGACACCAATATATCTGTTTAAAAGAGTCTGGTGTAGGCCAGAGAAATAGAGCTGTGGTTTTGCAGTTCCACGGGTCAAATCTCTGCATTATCCTGCTTTTGGCATTTTTGCCATAAAAAAAACCTGTAATAGTGTCTCTCTGACTGGTCAGACTTAAATATATCTGTTTAAAAGAGTCTATTGTAGGCGAGAGAAATAGAACTGTGGTTTTGCAGTTCCACGGGTCAAATTTCTGTCTTATCCTGCTTTTGGCATTTTTTGCCATGAAAAAAACTGTAATAGTGTCTCCCTGACTGGTCAGAGACCAATATATCTCTTTAAAAGGGTCTTGTGTAGGCCAGAGAAATAGAACTGTTGTTTTGCAGTACCACGGGTCAAATCTCTGCATTATCCTGCTTTTGGCATTTTTTGCCGTAAAGAAAATCTGTAATAGTGTCTCCCTGACTGTTCAGACACCAATATATCTGGTAAAAAGAGTCTGGTGTAGGCCAGAGAAATAGAACTGTGGTTTTGCAGATCCACGGGTCAAATCTCTGTATTATCCTGCTTTTAGCATTTTTTCCCATAAAAAAAACTGTAATAGTGTCTCCCTGACTGATCAGACAAATATATCTGTTTAAAAGAGTCTGGTGTAGGCCAGAGAAATAGAACTGGTCCTGCAGTTCCACGGGTCAAATCTCTGTATTATCCTGCTTTTGGTATTTTTTGCTGTAACAAAAAACTGTAATAGTGTCTCCCTGACTGGTCAGACACCAATATAGCTGTTTAAAAGAGTTTTGTGTAGGCCAGAGAAAAAGAACTGTGATTTTGCAGTTCCACGTGTAAAATCTCTGTATTATCCTGCTTTTGGCATTTTTTGCCGTAAAAAAAAACTGTAACAGAGTCTTCCTGACTGGTCAGACACCAATATATCTGTTTAAAAGATTCTGGTGTAGGCCAGAGAAATAGATCTATGGTTTTGCAGTTCCACGGGTCAAATTTCTGTATTATCCTGCTTTTGTTTTTTTTTTGCTGTATCAAAAAACTGTACTAGTGTCTCCCTGACTGGTCAGACACCAATATATCTGTTTAAAAGAGTCTGGTGTAGGCCAGAGAAATAGAACTGTGGTTTTGCAATTCCACGGGTCAAATCTCTGTATTATCCTGCTTTTGGCATATTTTGCCGTAAAAAAAAAACCTGTAATAGTGTCTCCCTGACTGGTCAGACACCAATATATCTGTTTAAAAAAGTCTGGTGTAGACCAGAGAAATAGAACGGTGGTTTTTCAGTTCCACGGGTCAAATCTCGGTATTATCCTGCTTTTGGCATATTTTCCCGTAAAATGAAACAGTAATAGGGTCTCCCTGACTGGTCAGACACCAATATATCTAGTAAAAAGTGTCTGTTGTATGCCAGAAAAATGGAACTGTGGTTTTGCAGTTCCACGGGTCATATCTTTGTATTATGCTTCCTATGGCATTTTTTGCCGTAAAAAAAACTGTAATAGTGTCTCTCTGACTGGTCAGACACCATTATATCTGTTTAAAAGAGTCTGGTGTAGGCCAGAGATATAGAACTGTGGTTTTGCAGTTCCACGGGTCAAATATCTGTATTATCCTGCTTTTGGCATATTTTGCCGTAAAAAAAAACTGTAACAGTGTCTCCCTGACTGGTCAGACACCAATATATCTGTTTAAAAGAGTCTGGTGTAGGCCAGAGAAATAGATCTATGGTTTTGCAGTTCCACGGGTCAAATTTCTGTATTATCCTGCTTTTGTTTTTTTTTTGCTGTATCAAAAAACTGTAATAGTGTCTCCCTGACTGGTCAGACACCAATATATCTGTTTAAAAGAGTCTGGTGTAGGCCAGAGAAATAGAACTGTGGTTTTGCAATTCCACGGGTCAAATCTCTGTATAATCCTGCTTTTGGCATATTTTGCCGTAAAAAAAAAACCTGTAATAGTGTCTCCCTGACTGGTCAGACACCAATATATCTGTTTAAAAAAGTCTGGTGTAGACCAGAGAAATAGAACGGTGGTTTTTCAGTACCACGGGTCAAATCTCGGTATTATCCTGCTTTTGGCATATTTTCCCGTAAAATAAAACAGTAATAGGGTCTCCCTGACTGGTCAGACACCAATATATCTAGTAAAAAGAGTCTGATGTAGGCCAGAGAAATAGAACTGTGGTTTTGCAGATCCACGGGTCAAATCTCTGTATTATCCTGCTTTTAGCATTTTTTCCCATAAAAAAAAACTGTAATATTGTCTCCCTGACTGATCAGACACCAATATATCTGTTTAAAAGAGTCTGGTGTTGGCCAGAGAAAAAGAACTGGCTTTGCAGTACCACGGGTCAAATCTCTGTATTATCCTGCTTTTGGTATTTTTTGCTGTAACAAAAAACTGTAATAGTGTCTCCCTGACTGGTCAGACACCAATATATCTGTTTAAAAGAGTCTTGTGTCGGCTCGAGAAATAGAACTGTGGTTTTGCAGTTCCACGGGTAAAATCTCTGTATTATCCTGCTTTTGGCATTTTTTGCCGTAAAAAAAACTGTAATAGTGTCTAGATGACTGGTCGGACACCAATATATCTGTTTAAAAGAGTCTGGTGTAGGCCAGAGAAATAGAAATGTGGTTTTGCAGTTCCACGGGTCAAATCTCTGTATTATCCTGCTTTTGGCATATTTTGCCGTAAAAAAAAACCTGTAATAATGTCTCCCTAACTGGTCAGACACCAATATATCTGTTTAAAAAAGTCTGGTGTAGCCCAGAGAAATAGAACAGTGGTTTTTCAGTACCATGGGTCAAATCTCGGTATTATCCTGCTTTTGGCATTTTTTCCCGTAAAAAAAAACTGTAATAGTGTCTCCCTGACTGGTCAGACACCAATATATCTGTCTAAAAGTGTCTGTTGTATGCCAGAAAAATGGAACTGTGGTTTTGCAGTTCCACGGGTCATATCTTTGTATTATGCTTCCTTTGGCATTTTTTGCCATAAAAAAAAACTGTAATAGTGTCTCTCTGACTGGTCAGACACCATTATATCTGTTTAAAAGAGTCTGGTGTAGGCCAGAGATATAGAACTGTGGTTTTGCAGTTCCACGGGTCAAATCTCTGTATTATCCTGCTTTTGGCATATTTTGCCGTAAAAAAAAACTGTAACAGTGTCTCCCTGACTGGTCAGACACCAATATATCTGTTTAAAAGAGTCTGGTGTAGGCCAGAGAATTAGAACTGCTGCTTTGCAGTTCCAAGGGTCAAATCATTGTATTATCCTGCTTTTGGCATTTTTGCCGTAAAAAAACTGTAATAGTGTCTCCCTGACTGGTCAGACACCAATATATCTGTTTAAAAGAGTCTGGTGTAGGCCAGAGTAATAGAACTGTGGTTTTGCAGTTCCACGGGTCAAATCTCTGTATTATCCTGCTTTTTGCATTTTTTTCCATAAAAAAAAACTGCAATAGTGTCTCCCTGGCTGGTCAGACACCAATATATCTTTTTAAAATAGTCTGGTGTAGGCCAGAGAAATACAACTGTGGTTTTGCAGTTCCTCGGGTCAAATCTCTGAATTATCCTGCTTTTTGCATTTTTTGCCGTAAAAAAAAAACAGTAATAGTGTCTCCCTAACTAGTCAGACACCAATATATCTGTATAAAAGAGTCTGGTGTAGGCCAGAGAAATAGAACTGTGGTTTTGCAGTTCCACGGGTCAAATCTCTCTATTATCCTGCTTTTGGCATTTTTTGCTGTAAAAAAAAACTGTAATCGTGTCTCCCTGACTGTTCAGACACCAATATATCTGTTTAAAAGAGTCTGGTGTAGGCCAGAGAAATAGAGCTGTGGTTTTGCAGTTCCACGGGTCAAATCTCTGCATTATCCTGCTTTTGGCATTTTTGCCATAAAAAAAACCTGTAATAGTGTCTCTCTGACTGGTCAGACTTAAATATATCTGTTTAAAAGAGTCTATTGTAGGCGAGAGAAATAGAACTGTGGTTTTGCAGTTCCACGGGTCAAATTTCTGTCTTATCCTGCTTTTGGCATTTTTTGCCATGAAAAAAACTGTAATAGTGTCTCCCTGACTGGTCAGAGACCAATATATCTCTTTAAAAGGGTCTTGTGTAGGCCAGAGAAATAGAGCTGTGATTTTGCAGATTCAAAGGTCAAATTTCTGTATTATCCTGCTTTTGCCATTTTTTGCCGTTAAAAATAACTGTAAGAGTGTTTCCCTGACTGGTCAGACACCATTATATCTGTTTAAAAGAGTCTGGTGCAGGCCAGAGATATAGAACTGTGGTTTTGCAGTTTCACAGGTCAAATCTCAGTATTATCCTGCTTTTGGCATTTTTTGACATAAAAAAAAAACAGTAATAGTGTCTCCCTAACTAGTCAGACACCAATATATCTGTTTAAAAGGGTCTGGTGTAGGCCAGAGAAGTAAAACTGTGGTTTTGCAGTACCACGGGTCAAATCTCTGTATTATCCTGCTTTTTGCATTTTTTGCTGTAAAAAAAACTGTAATAGTGTCTCACTGACTGGTCAGACACTAATATATCTGTTTAAAAGAGTCTGGTGTAGGCCAGAGAAATAGAACTGTGGTTTTGCAGTTCCATGGGTCAAATCTATATATTATCCTGCTTTTTGCATTTTTTGCTGTAAAAAAAACTGTAATAGTGTCTCACTGACTGGTCAGACACTAATATATCTGTTTAAAGAGTCTGGTGTTGGCCACAGAAATAGAACTGTGGTTTTGCAGTTTGACGGGTCAAATCCCTGTATTATCCTGCTTTTGGCATTTTTTGCCGTAAAAAATATCTGTAATAGTCTGTCGCTGACTGGTCAGACACCAATATATCTGTTTAAAAGAGTCTGGTGTAGGCCAGAGAAATAGAACTGTGGTTTTGCAGTTCCACAGGTCAAATCTCTGTATTATCCTGCTTTTGACATTTTTTGCTGTAAAACACACAGTAATAGTGTCTCCCTGACTGGACAGACACCAATAAATCTGTTTAAAAGAGTCTGGTGTAGGCCAGAAAAATAGAACTGTGGTTTTGCAGTTCCACGTTTAAAATCTCAGTATTATCTTGCTTTTGGCAATTTTTGCCGTAAAAAAAAAATGTATTAGTGTCTCCCTGACTGGTTAGACACCAATATATCTGTTTAAAAGAGTCTGGTGTAGGCCAGAGAAATATAACTGTGGTTTTGCAGTTTCACAGGTCAAATCTCTGCATTATAATGCTTTTGGCATTTTTTGCCATAAAAAAAAGTGTAATAGTGTCTCTCTGACTTGTCAGACACCAATATATCTGTTTAAAAGAGTCTGGTATAGGCCAGAGAAATAGAACTGTGGTTTTGCAGATCCACGGGTCAAACCTCTCTAATATCCTGCTTTTGGCATTTTTTGCCGCAAAAAAAACTGTAATAGTGTCTCCCTGACTGGTCAGACACCAATATATCTGCTTAAAAGAGTCTAGTGTAGGCTACAGAAATAAAACTGTGGTTTTGCAGTTCCACGGGTCAAATCTCCATATTATCCTGCTTTTGGCAATTTTTGCTGTAAAAAAACAGTTCTAGTGTCTCAATGACTGGACAGACACCAATATATCTGTTTAAAAGAGTGTGGTGTAGGCCAGAGAAATAGAACTGTAGTTTTGCAGTTCTACGGGTCAAATTTTTGTATTATCCTGCTTTTGGCATTTTTTGCCATAAAAAAAAACAGTAATAGTGTCTCCCTGCCTGTTCAGACACCAATATATCTGTTTAAAAGAGTCTGGTGTAGGCCAGAGAAATAGAGCTGTGGTTTTGCAGTTCCACGGGTCAAATCTCTGCATTATCCTGCTTTTGGCATTTTTGCCATAAAAAAAACCTGTAATAGTGTCTCTCTGACTGGTCAGACTTAAATATATCTGTTTAAAAGAGTCTATTGTAGGCGAGAGAAATAGAACTGTGGTTTTGCAGTTCCACGGGTCAAATTTCTGCCTTATCCTGCTTTTGGCATTTTTTGCCATGAAAAAAACTGTAATAGTGTCTCCCTGACTGGTCAGAGACCAATATATCTCTTTAAAAGGGTCTTGTGTAGGCCAGAGAAATAGAGCTGTGATTTTGCAGATTCAAAGGTCAAATTTCTGTATTATCCTGCTTTTGCCATTTTTTGCCGTTAAAAATAACTGTAAGAGTGTTTCCCTGACTGGTCAGACACCATTATATCTGTTTAAAAGAGTCTGGTGCAGGCCAGAGATATAGAACTGTGGTTTTGCAGTTTCACAGGTCAAATCTCAGTATTATCCTGCTTTTGGCATTTTTTGACATAAAAAAAAAACAGTAATAGTGTCTCCCTAACTAGTCAGACACCAATATATCTGTTTAAAAGGGTCTGGTGTAGGCCAGAGAAGTAAAACTGTGGTTTTGCAGTACCACGGGTCAAATCTCTGTATTATCCTGCTTTTTGCATTTTTTGCTGTAAAAAAAACTGTAATAGTGTCTCACTGACTGGTCAGACACTAATATATCTGTTTAAAAGAGTCTGGTGTAGGCCAGAGAAATAGAACTGTGGTTTTGCAGTTCCATGGGTCAAATCTATATATTATCCTGCTTTTTGCATTTTTTGCTGTAAAAAAAACTGTAATAGTGTCTCACTGACTGGTCAGACACTAATATATCTGTTTAAAGAGTCTGGTGTTGGCCACAGAAATAGAACTGTGGTTTTGCAGTTTGACGGGTCAAATCCCTGTATTATCCTGCTTTTGGCATTTTTTGCCGTAAAAAATATCTGTAATAGTCTGTCGCTGACTGGTCAGACACCAATATATCTGTTTAAAAGAGTCTGGTGTAGGCCAGAGAAATAGAACTGTGGTTTTGCAGTTCCACAGGTCAAATCTCTGTATTATCCTGCTTTTGACATTTTTTGCTGTAAAACACACAGTAATAGTGTCTCCCTGACTGGACAGACACCAATAAATCTGTTTAAAAGAGTCTGGTGTAGGCCAGAAAAATAGAACTGTGGTTTTGCAGTTCCACGTTTAAAATCTCAGTATTATCTTGCTTTTGGCAATTTTTGCCGTAAAAAAAAAATGTATTAGTGTCTCCCTGACTGGTTAGACACCAATATATCTGTTTAAAAGAGTCTGGTGTAGGCCAGAGAAATATAACTGTGGTTTTGCAGTTTCACAGGTCAAATCTCTGCATTATAATGCTTTTGGCATTTTTTGCCATAAAAAAAAGTGTAATAATGTCTCTCTGACTTGTCAGACACCAATATATCTGTTTAAAAGAGTCTGGTATAGGCCAGAGAAATAGAACTGTGGTTTTGCAGATCCACGGGTCAAACCTCTCTAATATCCTGCTTTTGGCATTTTTTGCCGCAAAAAAAACTGTAATAGTGTCTCCCTGACTGGTCAGACACCAATATATCTGCTTAAAAGAGTCTAGTGTAGGCTACAGAAATAAAACTGTGGTTTTGCAGTTCCACGGGTCAAATCTCCATATTATCCTGCTTTTGGCAATTTTTGCTGTAAAAAAACAGTTCTAGTGTCTCAATGACTGGACAGACACCAATATATCTGTTTAAAAGAGTGTGGTGTAGGCCAGAGAAATAGAACTGTAGTTTTGCAGTTCTACGGGTCAAATTTTTGTATTATCCTGCTTTTGGCATTTTTTGCCATAAAAAAAAACAGTAATAGTGTCTCACTGACTGGTCAGACACCAATATATCTGTTTAAAAGAGTCTGGTGTAGGCCAGAGAAATAGAACTGTGGCTTAGCAGTACCACGCGTCAAATCTCTGTATTATCCTGCTTTTGGCATTTTTTGCCGTAAAAAAAAACTGTAATAGTGTCTCCCTGACTGGTCAGACACCAATATATCTGTTTAAAAGAGTCTGGTGTAGGCCAGAGAAATAGAACTGTGATTTTGCAGATCCTCGGGTCAAATTTCTGTATTATCCTGCTTTTGGCATTTTTTGCCATAAAAAAAACAGTAATAGTGTCTCCCTGACTGGTCAGACACCAATATATCTGTTCAAAAGAGTCTGGTGTAGGCCAGAGAAATAGAACTGTGGTTTTGCAGATCCTCGGGTCAAATCTCTGTATTATTCTGCTTTTGGCATTTTTTGCCATAAAAAAAAACAGTAATAGTGTGTCCCTGACTGGTCAGACACCAATATGTCTGTTTAAAAGAGTCTGGTGTAGGCCAGAGAAATAGAACTGTGGTTTTGCAGATCCTCGGGTCAAATCTCTGTATTATTCTGCTTTTGGCATTTTTTGCCATAAAAAAAAACAGTAATAGTGTGTCCCTGACTGGTCAGACACCAATATGTCTGTTTAAAAGAGTCTGGTGTAGGCCAGAGAAATAGAACTGTGGTCTTGCAGTTCCACGGGTCAAATCTCAGTATTATCCTGCTTTTGGAATTTTTTTACGTAAAAAACTGTAATAGTGTCTCCCTAGCAGGTTAGACACCAATATATATGTTTAAAAAAGTCTCGTGTAGGCCAGAAAAATTGAACTGTGGTTTTCCAGTTCCACGGGTCAAATCTCTGTATTATCCTGCTTTTGGCATTTTTTGCTGTAACAAAAAACAGTAATAGTGTTTCCCTTATTGGTCACACACCAATATATCTGTTTAAAAGAGTATGGTGTAGGCCAGAGAATTAGAACTGTGGTTTTGCTGTTCCATGGGTCAAATATCTGTATTATCCTGCTTTTGGCATTTTTTGCCATAAAAAAAACTGTAATAGTGTCTCCCTGACTAATCAGACACCAATATATCTGTTTAAAAGAGTCTGGTGTATGCCAGAGAAATAGAACTGTGGTTTTGCAGTTCCACGGGTCAAATCTCTGTATTTTCCTGCTTTTGGCATTTTTTGCAATAAAAAAAAACTGTAATAGTGTCTCCCTGACTGGTCAGACCCCAATATATCTGTATAAAAGAGTCTGGTGTAGGCCAGAGAAATAGAACTGTGATTTTGCAGTTCCACAGGCCAGATCTCTGTATTATCCTGCTTTTGGCATTTTTTCCCATAAAAAAACTGTAATAGTGTTTCCCTAACTGGTTAGACACCAATATATCTGTTTAAAAGAGTCTGGTGTAGGGCAGAGAAATAGAACTGTGGTTTTGCAGTTCCACGGGTCAAATTTCTGTATTATCCTGCTTTAGTCATTTTTTGCCATAAAAAAAAAACAGTAATAGTGTCTCACTGACTGGTCAGACACCAATATATCTGTTTAAAAGAGTCTGGTGTAGGCCAGAGAAATAGAACTGTGGTTTTGCAGTTCCTCGGGTCAAATCTCTGTATTATCCTGCTTTTGGCATTTTTTGCCGTAAAAAAAAACCTGTATTAGTGTCTCCCTGACTGGTCAGACACCAATATATCTGTTTAAAAGAGTCTGGTGTAGGCCACAGAAATAGAACTGTGATTTTGCAGTTCCACGGGTCAAATTTCTGTATTATCCTGCTTTTGGCATTTTTTGCCATAAAAAAAACAGTAATAGTGTCTCCCTGACTGGTCAGACACCAATATATCTGTTCAAAAGAGTCTGGTGTAGGCCAGAGAAATAGAACTGTGGTTTTGCAGATCCTCGGGTCAAATCTCTGTATTATGCTGCTTTTGGCATTTTTTGCCATAAAAAAAACAGTAATAGTGTCTCCCTGACTGGTCAGACACCAATATGTCTGTTTAAAAGAGTCTGGTGTAGGCCAGAGAAATAGAACTGTGGTCTTGCAGTTCCACGGGTCAAATCTCAGTATTATCCTGCTTTTGGAATTTTTTTACGTAAAAAACCTGTAATAGTGTCTCCTTAGCAGGTTAGACACCAATATATATGTTTAAAAAAGTCTCGTGTAGGCCAGAAAAATTGAACTGTGGATTTGCAGTTCCACGGGTCAAATCTCTGTATTTTCCTGCTTTTGGCATTTTTTGCAATTAAAAAAACTGTAATAGTGTCTCCCTGACTGGTCAGACACAAATATATCTGGATAAAAGAGTCTGGTGTAGGCCAGAGAAATAGAACTGTGGTTTTGCAGTTCCGCGGGTCAAATCTCTGTATTATCCTGCTTTTGGCATTTTTTGCTGTAACAAAAAACTGTAATAGTGTCTCCCTGACTGGTCAGACACCAATATATCTGTTTAAAAGAGTCTGGTATAGGCCAGAGAAATAGAACTGTGGTTATGCAGTTCCACGGGTCAAATCTCTGCATTATCCTGCTTTTGGCATTTTTGCAGTAAAAAAAAACTGTAATAGTGTCTTTCTGACTGGTCAGCCTCCAATATATCTGATTAAAAGAGTCTGGTGTAGGCCAGAGAAATAGAACTGTGGTTTTGCAGTTCCACGGGTCAAATCTCTGTATTATCCTGCTTTTGGCATTTGTTGCTGTAACTAAAAACAGTAATAGTGTCTACCTGACTGGTCAGACACCAATATATCTGTTTAAAAGAGTCTGGTGTAGGCCAGAGAAATAGAACTGGTTTTGCAGTTCCACGGGTCAAATCTCTGTATTATCCTGCTTTTGCCATTTTTTGCTGTAAAAAAAACTGTAATAGTGTTTCCCTAACTAGTCAGAAACCAATATATCTGTTTAAAAGAGTCTGGTGTAGGTCAGAGAAATAGAACTGTGGTTTTGCAGTTTCACAGGTCAAATCTCTGTATTATGCTGCTTTTGGCATTTTTTGCCATAAAAAAAAACAGTAATAGTGTCTCCCTGACTGGACAGACACAATTATTTCTATTTTCAAGAGTCTGGTGTAGACCAGAGAAATAGAACTGTGGTTTTGCAGTTCCACGGGTCAAATCTCTGTATTATCCTGCTTTTGGCATTTGTTGCTGTAACTAAAAACAGTAATAGTGTCTCCCTGACTGGTCAGACACCAATATGTCTGTTTAAAAGAGTCTGGTGTAGGCCAGAGAAATAGAATTGTGGTTTTGCAGTTCCATGGGTCAAATCTCTGCATTATCGTGCTTTTGGCATTTTTGCAGTAAAAAAAACCTGTAATAGTGTCTTTCTGACTGGTCAGCCTCCAATATATCTGTTTAAAAGAGTCTGGTGTAGGCCAGAGAAATAGAACTGTGGTTTTGCAGTTGCACGGGTCAAATCTCTGTATTATCCTGCTTTTGGCATTTTTTGCTGTAACTAAAAGCAGTAATAGTGTCTCCCTGACTGGTCAGACACCAATATATCTGTTTAAAAGAGTATGGTGTAGGCCAGAGAAATAGAACTGTGGTTTTGCTGTTCCATGGGTCAAATATCTGTATTATCCTGCTTTTGGCATTTTTTGCCATAAAAAAAAATGTAATAGTGTCTCCCTGACTAATCAGACACCAATATATCTGTTTAAAAGAGTCTGGTGTAGGCCAGAGAAATAGAACTGTGGTTTTGCAGTTCCACGTGTCAATTCTCTGTATTTTCCTGCTTTTGGCATTTTTTGCAATAAAAAAAACTGTAATAGTGTCTCCCTGACTGGTCAGACACCAATATATCTGTATAAAAGAGTCTGGTGTAGGCCAGAGAAATAGAACTATGGTTTTGCAGTTCCACAGGTCAAATCTCTGTATTATCCTGCTTTTGTCATTTTTTGCTGCAACAAAAAACTGTACTAGTGTCTCCCTGACTGGTCAGACACCAATATATCTGTTTACAAGAGTATGGTGTAGGCCAGAGAAATAGAACTGTGGTTTTGCAGTTCCACGGGTCAAATCTCTGCATTATCCTGCTTTTGGCATTTTTGCATTAAAAAAAACCTGTAATAGTGTCTCCCTGACTAGTCAGACACCAATATATCTGTTTAAAAAAGTCTGGTGTAGGCTACAGAAATAAAGCTGTGTTTTTTCAGTACCACGGGTCAAATCTCTGTATTATCCTGCTTTTGGCATATTTTGCCGTAGAAAAAAACAGTATTAGTGTCTCCCTGACTTGTCAGACACCAATAAATCTGTTTAAAAGAGTGTGGTGTAGGCCAGAGAAATAGAACTGTGGTTTTGCAGTTCCACGGGTCAAATCTCTGTATTTTCCTGCTTTTGGCATTTTTTGCCCTAAAAAAAAACTGTAATAGTGTCTCCCTGACTAGTCAGACACCAATATATCTGTTTAAAAAAGTCTGTTGAAGGCCAGAGAAATAGAACTGTGGTTTTGCAGTTCTATGGGTCAAACCTGGGTATTATCCTGCTTTTGGCATATTTTGCCATAAATAAAAACAGTAATAGTGTCTCCCTTACTGGTCAGACACCAATATATCTGTTTAAAAGAGTCTTGTGTAGGTCAGAGAAATAGAACTGTGGTTTTGCAGATCCATGGGTCAAATCTCTGTATTATCCTGTGTTTAGCATTTTTTCAAATAAAAAACTGTAATAGTGTCTCCCTGACTGAAAAGACACCAATATATCTGTTTAAAAGAGTCTGGTGTAGGCCAGAGAAATAAAACTGGTTTTGCAGTTCCACGGGTCAAATCTCTGTATTATGCTGCTTTTGGCATTATTTGCCATAAAAAAAAACAGTAATAGTGTCTCCCTGACTGGACAGACACAATTGTATCTGTTTAGAAGAGTCTGGTGTAGACCAGAGAAATAGAACTGTGGTTTTGCAGTTCCACGAGTCAAATTTCTGTATTATCCTGCTTTTATAATTTTTTCCCGTTAAAAAAACTGTAATAGTGTCTCCCTGACTGGTCAGACACCAATATATCTGTTTAAAAGAGTCTGGTGTGGGCCACAGAAATAGAACTGTGATTTTGCAGTTCCACGGGTCAAATTTCTGTATTATCCTGCTTTTGGCATTTTTTGCCATAAAAAAAAATGTAATAGTGTCTCCCTGACTGGTCAGACACCAATATATCTGTTCAAAAGAGTCTGGTGTAGGCCAGAGAAATAGAACTGTGGTTTTGCAGATCCTCGGGTCAAATCTCTGTATTATGCTGCTTTTGGCATTTTTTGCCATAAAAAAAACAGTAATAGTGTCTCCCTGACTGGTCAGACACCAATATGTCTGTTTAAAAGAGTCTGGTGTAGGCCAGAGAAATAGAACAGTGGTCTTGCAGTTCCACGGGTCAAATCTCAGTATTATCCTGCTTTTGGAATTTTTTTACGTAAAAAACCTGTAATAGTGTCTCCTTAGCAGGTTAGACACCAATATATATGTTTAAAAAAGTCTCGTGTAGGCCAGAAAAATTGAACTGTGGATTTGCAGTTCCACGGGTCAAATCTCTGTATTTTCCTGCTTTTGGCATTTTTTGCAATTAAAAAAACTGTAATAGTGTCTCCCTGACTGGTCAGACACAAATATATCTGGATAAAAGAGTCTGGTGTAGGCCAGAGAAATAGAACTGTGGTTTTGCAGTTCCGCGGGTCAAATCTCTGAATTATCCTGCTTTTGGCATTTTTTGCTGTAACAAAAAACTGTAATAGTGTCTCCCTGACTGGTCAGACACCAATATATCTGTTTAAAAGAGTCTGGTGTAGGCCAGAGAAATAGAACTGTGGTTATGCAGTTCCACGGGTCAAATCTCTGCATTATCCTGCTTTTGGCATTTTTGCAGTAAAAAAAAACTGTAATAGTGTCTTTCTGACTGGTCAGCCTCCAATATATCTGATTAAAAGAGTCTGGTGTAGGCCAGAGAAATAGAACTGTGGTTTTGCAGTTCCACGGGTCAAATCTCTGTATTATCCTGCTTTTGGCATTTGTTGCTGTAACTAAAAACAGTAATAGTGTCTCCCTGACTGGTCAGACACCAATATATCTGTTTAAAAGAGTCTGGTGTAGGCCAGAGAAATAGAACTGGTTTTGCAGTTCCACGGGTCAAATCTCTGTATTATCCTGCTTTTGCCATTTTTTGCTGTAAAAAAAACTGTAATAGTGTTTCCCTAACTAGTCAGAAACCAATATATCTGTTTAAAAGAGTCTGGTGTAGGCCAGAGAAATAGAACTGTGGTTTTGCAGTTTCACAGGTCAAATCTCTGTATTATGCTGCTTTTGGCATTTTTTGCCATAAAAAAAAAACAGTAATAGTGTCTCCCTGACTGGACAGACACAATTATTTCTATTTTCAAGAGTCTGGTGTAGACCAGAGAAATAGAACTGTGGTTTTGCAGTTCCACGGGTCAAATCTCTGTATTATCCTGCTTTTGGCATTTGTTGCTGTAACTAAAAACAGTAATAGTGTCTCCCTGACTGGTCAGACACCAATATGTCTGTTTAAAAGAGTCTGGTGTAGGCCAGAGAAATAGAATTGTGGTTTTGCAGTTCCATGGGTCAAATCTCTGCATTATCCTGCTTTTGGCATTTTTGCAGTAAAAAAAACCTGTAATAGTGTCTTTCTGACTGGTCAGCCTCCAATATATCTGTTTAAAAGAGTCTGGTGTAGGCCAGAGAAATAGAACTGTGGTTTTGCAGTTGCACGGGTCAAATCTCTGTATTATCCTGCTTTTGGCATTTTTTGCTGTAACTAAAAGCAGTAATAGTGTCTCCCTGACTGGTCAGACACCAATATATCTGTTTAAAAGAGTCTGGTGTAGGCCAGAGAAATAGAACTGTGGTTTTGCTGTTCCATGGGTCAAATATCTGTATTATCCTGCTTTTGGCATTTTTTGCCATAAAAAAAAATGTAATAGTGTCTCCCTGACTAATCAGACACCAATATATCTGTTTAAAAGAGTCTGGTGTAGGCCAGAGAAATAGAACTGTGGTTTTGCAGTTCCACGTGTCAATTCTCTGTATTTTCCTGCTCTTGGCATTTTTTGCAATAAAAAAAACTGTAATAGTGTCTCCCTGACTGGTCAGACACCAATATATCTGTATAAAAGAGTCTGGTGTAGGCCAGAGAAATAGAACTATGGTTTTGCAGTTCCACAGGTCAAATCTCTGTATTATCCTGCTTTTGTCATTTTTTGCTGTAACAAAAAACTGTACTAGTGTCTCCCTGACTGGTCAGACACCAATATATCTGTTTACAAGAGTATGGTGTAGGCCAGAGAAATAGAACTGTGGTTTTGCAGTTCCACGGGTCAAATCTCTGCATTATCCTGCTTTTGGCATTTTTGCAGTAAAAAAAACCTGTAATAGTGTCTCCCTGACTAGTCAGACACCAATATATCTGTTTAAAAAAGTCTGGTGTAGGCTACAGAAATAAAGCTGTGTTTTTTCAGTACCACGGGTCAAATCTCTGTATTATCCTGCTTTTGGCATATTTTGCCGTAGAAAAAAACAGTATTAGTGTCTCCCTGACTTGTCAGACACCAATAAATCTGTTTAAAAGAGTGTGGTGTAGGTCAGAGAAATAGAACTGTGGTTTTGCAGTTCCACGGGTCAAATCTCTGTATTTTCCTGCTTTTGGTATTTTTTGCCCTAAAAAAAAACTGTAATAGTGTCTCCCTGACTAGTCAGACACCAATATATCTGTTTAAAAAAGTCTGTTGAAGGCCAGAGAAATAGAACTGTGGTTTTGCAGTTCTATGGGTCAAACCTGGGTATTATCCTGCTTTTGGCATATTTTGCCATAAATAAAAACAGTAATAGTGTCTCCCTTACTGGTCAGACACCAATATATCTGTTTAAAAGAGTCTTGTGTAGATCAGAGAAATAGAACTGTGGTTTTGCAGATCCATGGGTCAAATCTCTGTATTATCCTGTGTTTAGCATTTTTTCAAATAAAAAAACTGTAATAGTGTCTCCCTGACTGATAAGACACCAATATATCTGTTTAAAAGAGTCTGGTGTAGGCCAGAGAAATAAAACTGGTTTTGCAGTTCCACGGGTCAAATCTCTGTATTATGCTGCTTTTGGCATTATTTGCCATAAAAAAAAACAGTAATAGTGTCTCCCTGACTGGACAGACACAATTGTATCTGTTTAGAAGAGTCTGGTGTAGACCAGAGAAATAGAACTGTGGTTTTGCAGTTCCACGTGTCAAATTTCTGTATTATCCTGCTTTTATAATTTTTTCCCGTTAAAAAAAACTGTAATAGTGTCTCCCTGACTGGTCAGACACCAATATATCTGTTTAAAAGAGTCTGGTGTAGGCCACAGAAATAGAACTGTGATTTTGCAGTTCCACGGGTCAAATTTCTGTATTATCCTGCTTTTGGCATTTTTTGCCATAAAAAAAACAGTAATAGTGTCTCCCTGACTGGTCAGACACCAATATATCTGTTCAAAAGAGTCTGGTGTAGGCCAGAGAAATAGAACTGTGGTCTTGCAGTTCCACGGGTCAAATCTCAGTATTATCCTGCTTTTGGAATTTTTTTACGTAAAAAACCTGTAATAGTGTCTCCTTAGCAGGTTAGACACCAATATATATGTTTAAAAAAGTCTCGTGTAGGCCAGAAAAATTGAACTGTGGATTTGCAGTTCCACGGGTCAAATCTCTGTATTTTCCTGCTTTTGGCATTTTTTGCAATTAAAAAAACTGTAATAGTGTCTCCCTGACTGGTCAGACACAAATATATCTGGATAAAAGAGTCTGGTGTAGGCCAGAGAAATAGAACTGTGGTTTTGCAGTTCCGCGGGTCAAATCTCTGTATTATCCTGCTTTTGGCATTTTTTGCTGTAACAAAAAACTGTAATAGTGTCTCCCTGACTGGTCAGACACCAATATATCTGTTTAAAAGAGTCTGGTGTAGGCCAGAGAAATAGAACTGTGGTTATGCAGTTCCACGGGTCAAATCTCTGCATTATCCTGCTTTTGGCATTTTTGCAGTAAAAAAAAACTGTAATAGTGTCTTTCTGACTGGTCAGCCTCCACTATATCTGATTAAAAGAGTCTGGTGTAGGCCAGAGAAATAGAACTGTGGTTTTGCAGTTCCACGGGTCAAATCTCTGTATTATCCTGCTTTTGGCATTTGTTGCTGTAACTAAAAACAGTATTAGTGTCTCCCTGACTGGTCAGACACCAATATATCTGTTTAAAAGAGTCTGGTGTAGGCCAGAGAAATAGAACTGGTTTTGCAGTTCCACGGGTCAAATCTCTGTATTATCCTGCTTTTGCCATTTTTTGCTGTAAAAAAAACTGTAATAGTGTTTCCCTAACTAGTCAGAAACCAATATATCTGTTTAAAAGAGTCTGGTGTAGGCCAGAGAAAAAGAACTGTGGTTTTGCAGTTTCACAGGTCAAATCTCTGTATTATGCTGCTTTTGGCATTTTTTGCCATAAAAAAAACAGTAATAGTGTCTCCCTGACTGGACAGACACAATTATTTCTATTTTCAAGAGTCTGGTGTAGACCAGAGAAATAGAACTGTGGTTTTGCAGTTCCACGGGTCAAATCTCTGTATTATCCTGCTTTTGGCATTTGTTGCTGTAACTAAAAACAGTAATAGTGTCTCCCTGACTGGTCAGACACCAATATGTCTGTTTAAAAGAGTCTGGTGTAGGCCAGAGAAATAGAATTGTGGTTTTGCAGTTCCATGGGTCAAATCTCTGCATTATCCTGCTTTTGGCATTTTTGCAGTAAAAAAAACCTGTAATAGTGTCTTTCTGACTGGTCAGCCTCCAATATATCTGTTTAAAAGAGTCTGGTGTAGGCCAGAGAAATAGAACTGTGGTTTTGCAGTTGCACGGGTCAAATCTCTGTATTATCCTGCTTTTGGCATTTTTTGCTGTAACTAAAAGCAGTAATAGTGTCTCCCTGACTGGTCAGACACCAATATATCTGTTTAAAAGAGTCTGGTGTAGGCCAGAGAAATAGAACTGTGGTTTTGCTGTTCCATGGGTCAAATATCTGTATTATGCTGCTTTTGGCATTTTTTGCCATAAAAAAAACAGTAATAGTGTCTCCCTGACTGGTCAGACACCAATATGTCTGTTTAAAAGAGTCTGGTGTAGGCCAGAGAAATAGAACTGTGGTCTTGCAGTTCCACGGGTCAAATCTCAGTATTATCCTGCTTTTGGAATTTTTTTACGTAAAAAACCTGTAATAGTGTCTCCTTAGCAGGTTAGACACCAATATATATGTTTAAAAAAGTCTCGTGTAGGCCAGAAAAATTGAACTGTGGATTTGCAGTTCCACGGGTCAAATCTCTGTATTTTCCTGCTTTTGGCATTTTTTGCAATTAAAAAAACTGTAATAGTGTCTCCCTGACTGGTCAGACACAAATATATCTGGATAAAAGAGTCTGGTGTAGGCCAGAGAAATAGAACTGTGGTTTTGCAGTTCCACGGGTCAAATCTCTGTATTATCCTGCTTTTGGCATTTTTTGCTGTAACAAAAAACTGTAATAGTGTCTCCCTGACTGGTCAGACACCAATATATCTGTTTAAAAGAGTCTGGTGTAGGCCAGAGAAATAGAACTGTGGTTATGCAGTTCCACGGGTCAAATCTCTGCATTATCCTGCTTTTGGCATTTTTGCAGTAAAAAAAAACTGTAATAGTGTCTTTCTGACTGGTCAGCCTCCAATATATCTGATTAAAAGAGTCTGGTGTAGGCCAGAGAAATAGAACTGTGGTTTTGCAGTTCCACGGGTCAAATCTCTGTATTATCCTGCTTTTGGCATTTGTTGCTGTAACTAAAAACAGTATTAGTGTCTCCCTGACTGGTCAGACACCAATATATCTGTTTAAAAGAGTCTGGTGTAGGCCAGAGAAATAGAACTGGTTTTGCAGTTCCACGGGTCAAATCTCTGTATTATCCTGCTTTTGCCATTTTTTGCTGTAAAAAAAACTGTAATAGTGTTTCCCTAACTAGTCAGAAACCAATATATCTGTTTAAAAGAGTCTGGTGTAGGCCAGAGAAATAGAACTGTGGTTTTGCAGTTTCACAGGTCAAATCTCTGTATTATGCTGCTTTTGGCATTTTTTGCCATAAAAAAAAACAGTAATAGTGTCTCCCTGACTGGACAGACACAATTATTTCTATTTTCAAGAGTCTGGTGTAGACCAGAGAAATAGAACTGTGGTTTTGCAGTTCCACGGGTCAAATCTCTGTATTATCCTGCTTTTGGCATTTGTTGCTGTAACTAAAAACAGTAATAGTGTCTCCCTGACTGGTCAGACACCAATATGTCTGTTTAAAAGAGTCTGGTGTAGGCCAGAGAAATAGAATTGTGGTTTTGCAGTTCCATGGGTCAAATCTCTGCATTATCCTGCTTTTGGCATTTTTGCAGTAAAAAAAACCTGTAATAGTGTCTTTCTGACTGGTCAGCCTCCAATATATCTGTTTAAAAGAGTCTGGTGTAGGCCAGAGAAATAGAACTGTGGTTTTGCAGTTGCACGGGTCAAATCTCTGTATTATCCTGCTTTTGGCATTTTTTGCTGTAACTAAAAGCAGTAATAGTGTCTCCCTGACTGGTCAGACACCAATATATCTGTTTAAAAGAGTCTGGTGTAGGCCAGAGAAATAGAACTGTGGTTTTGCTGTTCCATGGGTCAAATATCTGTATTATCCTGCTTTTGGCATTTTTTGCCATAAAAAAAAATGTAATAGTGTCTCCCTGACTAATCAGACACCAATATATCTGTTTAAAAGAGTCTGGTGTAGGCCAGAGAAATAGATCTGTGGTTTTGCAGTTCCACGTGTCAATTCTCTGTATTTTCCTGCTTTTGGCATTTTTTGCAATAAAAAAAACTGTAATAGTGTCTCCCTGACTGGTCAGACACCAATATATCTGTATAAAAGAGTCTGGTGTAGGCCAGAGAAATAGAACTATGGTTTTGCAGTTCCACAGGTCAAATCTCTGTATTATCCTGCTTTTGTCATTTTTTGCTGTAACAAAAAACTGTACTAGTGTCTCCCTGACTGGTCAGACACCAATATATCTGTTTACAAGAGTATGGTGTAGGCCAGAGAAATAGAACTGTGGTTTTGCAGTTCCACGGGTCAAATCTCTGCATTATCCTGCTTTTGGCATTTTTGCAGTAAAAAAAACCTGTAATAGTGTCTCCCTGACTAGTCAGACACCAATATATCTGTTTAAAAAAGTCTGGTGTAGGCTACAGAAATAAAGCTGTGTTTTTTCAGTACCACGGGTCAAATCTCTGTATTATCCTGCTTTTGGCATATTTTGCCGTAGAAAAAAACAGTATTAGTGTCTCCCTGACTTGTCAGACACCAATAAATCTGTTTAAAAGAGTGTGGTGTAGGCCAGAGAAATAGAACTGTGGTTTTGCAGTTCCACGGGTCAAATCTCTGTATTTTCCTGCTTTTGGCATTTTTTGCCCTAAAAAAAAACTGTAATAGTGTCTCCCTGACTAGTCAGACACCAATATATCTGTTTAAAAAAAGTCTGTTGAAGGCCAGAGAAATAGAACTGTGGTTTTGCAGTTCTATGGGTCAAACCTGGGTATTATCCTGCTTTTGGCATATTTTGCCATAAATAAAAACAGTAATAGTGTCTCCCTTACTGGTCAGACACCAATATATCTGTTTAAAAGAGTCTTGTGTAGGTCAGAGAAATAGAACTGTGGTTTTGCAGATCCATGGGTCAAATCTCTGTATTATCCTGTGTTTAGCATTTTTTCAAATAAAAAAACTGTAATAGTGTCTCCCTGACTGATAAGACACCAATATATCTGTTTAAAAGAGTCTGGTGTAGGCCAGAGAAATAAAACTGGTTTTGCAGTTCCACGGGTCAAATTTCTGTATTATCCTGCTTTTATAATTTTTTCCCGTTAAAAAAAACTGTAATAGTGTCTCCCTGACTGGTCAGACACCAATATGTCTGTTTAAAAAAGTCTGGTGTAGGCCAGAAAAATTGAACTGTGGTTTTGCAGTTCCTTGGGTTAAATCTCTGCATTATCCTGCTTTTGGCATTTTTTGCCATAAACAAAAACTGTAATAGTGTCTCCCTGACTGATCAGACATCAATATATCTGTTTAAAAGAGTCTGGTGTAGGCCAGAGAAATAGAACTCTGGTTTTGCAGTTCCACGGGTCAAATCTCCGCATTATCCTGCTTTTGGCATTTTTGAATTAAAAAAAGCCTGTAATAGTGTCTCTCTGACTGGTCAGACTCCAATATATCTTTTTAAAAAAGTCTGGTGTAGGCCAGAGAAATAGAACTGTGGTTTTTCAGTACCACGGGTCATATCTCTGTATCATCCTGCTTTTGGCATTTTTTGCCGTAAAAAAAATCTGTAATAGTGTCTCCCTGACTGGTCAGACACCAATATATCTGATTAAAAGAGTCTGGAGTAGGCCAGAGAAATAGAGCTGTGATTTTGCAGATCCACTGGTCAAATCTCTGTATTATCCTGCTTTTGGCATTTTTTGCCGTTAAAAAAAACTGTAACAGTGTTTCCCTGACTGGTCAGACACCAATATATCTGTTTAAATGAGTCTGGTGTAGGCCAGAGAAATAGAACAGTGGTTTTGCAGTTCCATGGGTCAAATCTCTATATTATCCTGCTTTTGGCATTTTTTGCTGTAACAAAAACCTATAATAGTGTCTCCCTGACTGGTCAGACACCAATATATCTGTTTAAAAGAGTCTGGTGTAGGCCAGAGAAATAGAACTGTGATTTTGCAGTTCCACTGGTAAAATCTCGGTATTATCCTGTTTTGGCATTTTTGCGGTGGAAAAAACTATAATAGTGTCTCCCTGACTGGTCAGACACCAATATATCTGTTTAAATGAGTCTGGTGTAGGCCAGATATATAGAACTGTGGTTTTGCATTTCCATGGGTCAAATCTCTGTATTATCCTGCTTTTGGCATTTTTTGCCGAAATAAAAACAGTAATAGTGTCTCCCTGACTGGTCAGACACCGATAAATATGTTTAAAAGTGTCTGGTGTAGGCCAGAGAATTAAAACTGTGGTTTTGCAGTTCCACTGGTCAAATCTCTGCATTATCCTGCTTTTGTCATTTTTTGCTGTAAAAAAAACTGTAATAGTGTCTCCCTGACTGGTCAGACACCAATATATCTGTTTAAAAGAGTCTGGTGTAGGCCAGAGAAATAGAACTGTGGTTTTGCTGTTCCACGGGTCAAGTCTCTGTATTATCCTGCTTTTGGCATATTTTGCCATAAAAAAACAGTAATAGTGTCTCCCTGACTGGTCAGACACCAATATATCTGGTAAACAGGGTCTGGTATAGGCCAGAGAAATAGAACTGTGATTTTGCAGATCCATGGGTCAAATCTCTATATTATCCTGCTTTTAGCATTTTTTCCCATAAAAAAACTGTAATAGTGTCTCTCTGACTGATCAGACACCAATATATCTGTTTAAAAGAGTGTGGTGTAAGCGAGAGAAATAGAACTGGTTTTACAGTTCCACGGGTCAAATCTCTGTACTGTCCTGCTTTTGCCATTTTTTGCTGTAAAAAAAAACTGTTATAGTGTTTCCCTGACTTGTCAGAATCCAATATATCTGTTTAAAAGAGTCTGGTGTAGGCCAGAGAAATAGAACTATGGTTTTGTAGTTCCACGGGTCAAATCTCTGTATTATCCTGCTTTTGGTATTTTTTGCTGTAACAAAAAACTGTAATAGTGTCTCCCTGACTGGTCAGACACCAATATATCTGTTTAAAAGAGTCTTGTGTAGGCCAGAGAAACAGAACTGTGGTTTTGCAGTTCCACAGGTCAAGTCTCTATATTATCCTTCTTTTGGCATATTTTGCCTAAAAAAAAAACTGTAATAGTGTCTCCCTGACTCGTCAGACACCAATATATCTGTTTAAAATAGTCTGGTGTAGGCCAGAGAATTAGATCTGTGGTTTTGCAGTTCCACGGGTCAGATCTCTGTGTTATACTGCTTTTTGCATTTTTTGCCGTAAAAAAAAAACTGTAATAGTGTCTCCCAGGCTGGTCAGACACCAATATATCTGTTTAAAATAGTCTGGTGTAGGCCAAGTAAATAGAAATGTGGTTTTACAGTTCCACGGGTCAAATCTTCGTATTATCCTGCTTTTGGCATATTTTGCCGTAAAGAAAAAAACAGTAATTGTGTCTCCCTGACTGGTCAGACACCAATATATCTGTCTAAAAGTGTCTGTTGTAGGCCAGAGAAATAGAACTGTGGTTTTGCAGTTCCACGGGTCAAATCTCTGTATTATCCTGCTTTTTTCATTTTTTGCTATTAAAAAATACTGCAATAGTGTCTCCATGGCTGGTCAGACACCAATATATCTGTTTAAAATAGTCTGGTGTAGGCCAGAGAAATAGAACTGTGGTTTTGCAGTTCCACGGGTCAAATCTCTGTATTATCCTGCATTTTGCATTTTTGCCGTAAAAAAACTGTAATAGTGTCTCCCTGACAGGTCAGACACCAATATATCTGTTTAAAAGAGTCTTGTAGCGTCAGCGTCCGTGCCTCCTGCCAGACAGGGACGCCGTTCCCTTCACCTCTCCGCTCCGTGCCCGGCGGCTTCCTCCAGCTCTGCTGGCAGCACGCGCTGCTTCCCGGCCTCTGTGTTAGGGCGCCCGCGTGCGCACTCCCCTTCTCTTAAAGGGGCAGCGCGCGCTGTCCTAAGGAGTCCCCGGCCAATGGCCGGAGGACCTCACCATATATAAGGCGCCTCCTCCAAAATGGAGGTGCCCGAGCAATGTTGTTGCAAAGCCTTTCAACTCTGCTTCAGCCCTCAGGTCCCGTTACCAGTGTCCTGCCAGTCACCTGCCAGATTCCTGCTTGATACCTGCCTGATACCTGCCTGATATCTGCTTACCTGCTTGCTATCCTGTGGTCCGACAGTCTGCCTACCAGCACCTGCCAGTCTGTCTATGGATCAGTCCGCCTGCGGACCAGGAAGTACCTGCCAGATACCAGCCTGCTAGCCTACCTGGAGGCTTAGCCGTCACTTGCTGTGACCACCTGCCTGTCCTGAGACTCTTACTCGCTCACCTGGGAGCGCTTACCTGCTACCTACCTGCTAGCCTACCTGGAGGCTTAGCCGTTGCTTGCTGGGACCACCTGCCTGTCCTGAGACTCTTGCCCGCTCACCTGGGAGTGCTCACCTGCTACCTGCCTGCTAGCCTACCTGGAGGCCCTGCCGTCACTTGCCGTGACCACCTGCCTGTCCAGAGACTCTTGCCCGCTCACCTGGGAGCGCTCACCTGCTACCTGCCTGCTAGCCTATCTAGAGACTCTTCCCTGCTGTCACTTGCCGTGACCACCTGCCCGTCTAGAGACTCTTTCCCTGCTGTCATTTGCCGTGACCACCTGCCCATCTAGAGACTCTTACCCTGCTGTCACTTGCCGTGACCATCCGCCTGCCTAGAGACTGTCCCAGTCACTTGCCGTGACTTCCTGCCCCTTCTACCCAGAGACTGTCACTGTCACTTGCCGTGACTACCTGCCCGCCTTCCCTGGGAGCCACCCGCTCCATTACAAGGACTGCCCCTTTGTATAGTTGCTCAGAGGTTCCACCTCCCAGACCCGTTACACTTGTGTAGGCCAGAGAAATAGAACTGTGGTTTTGCAGTTCCATTGGTCAAATCTCTCCATTATCCTGCTTTTGGCATTTTTTGCCGTAAAAAATCTGTAATAGTGTCTCCCTGACTGGTCAGACACCAATATATCTGTTTAAAATAGTCTGGTGTAGGCCAGAGAAATAGAACTGTGGTTTTGCAGTTCCATGGGTCAAATCTCTGTATTATCCTGCTTTTGGCATTTTTTGCCGAAAAAAAACCTGTAACATTTTTTCCCTGACTGGTCAGACACCAATATATCTGTTTAAAAGAGTCTGGTGTAGGCCAGAGAAATAAAACAGTGGTTTTGCAGTTTCATGGGTCAAATCTCTGTATTATCCTGCTTTTGGCATTTTTTTGCAGTAAAAAAACCTGTAATAGTGTCTCCCTGACTGGTCAGACACAAATATATCTGTTTAAAAGAGTCTGGTGTAGGCCAGAGAAATAGAACTGTGATTTTGCAGTTCCACGGGTCAAATCTCTGTAATATCCTGCTTTTGGCATTTTTGCGGTAGAAAAAACTGTAATAGTGTCTCCCTGACTTGTCAGACACCAATATATCTGTTTAAATGAGTCTGGTGTAGGCCAGATATATAGAACTGTGGTTTTGCAGTTCCACGGGTCAAATCTCTGTATTATCCTGCTTTGGGCATTTTTTGCCGAAAAAAAACAGTAATAGTGTCTCCCTGACTTTTCAGACACCAATAAATCTGTTTAAAAGAGTCTGGTGTAGGCCAGAGAAATAGCACTGTGTTTTTGCAGTTCCACGGGTTAAATCTCTATATTATCCTGCTTTTGGCATTTTTTGCTGTAGCAAAAAACTGTAATAGTGTCTCCCTGACTGGTCAGACACTAATATATCTGTTTAAAAAGTTTGGTGTAGACCAGAGAAATGGAACTGTGGTTTTGCAGTTCCATGTGTAAAATCTCTGTATTATCCTGCTTTTGGCATTTTTTGCTGTAACAAAAAACTGTAATAGTGTCTCCCTGACTGGTCAGACACAAAAATATCTGTTTAAAAGAGTATGGTGTAGGCCAGAGAAATAGAACTGTGGTTTTGCAGTTCCACGGGGCAAATCTCTGTATTATCCTGCTTTTGGCATATTTTGCCGTAAAAAAAAACTGTAATAGTGTCTCTCTGACTGGTCAGACACCAATATATCTGTTTAAAAGAGTCTGCTGTAGGCCAGAGAAATACAACTGGCTTTGCAGTTCCACGGGTCAAATCTCTGTATTATCCTGCTTTTGGGATTTTTTGCTGTAACAAAAAACTGTAATAGTGTCTCCCTGACTGGTCAGACACCAATATATCTGTTTAAAAGAGTCTTGTGTAGGCCAGAGAAAAAGAACTGTGGTTTTGCAGTTCCACGGGTAAAATCTCTGTATTATCCTGCTTTTGGCATTTTTTGCCGTAAAAAAAACTGTAATAGTGTCTAGATGACTGGTCGGACACCAACATATCTGTTTAAAAGAGTCTGGTGTAGGCCAGAGAAATAGAACTGTGGTTTTGCAGTTCCACGGGTCAAATCTCTGTATTATCCTGCTTTTGGCATACTTTGCCGTAAAAAAAAATGTAACAGTGTCTCCCTGACTGGTCAGACACCAATATATCTGTTTAAAAGAGTCTGGTGTAGGCCAGAGAATTAGAGCTGCTGCTTTGCAGTTCCAAGGGTCAAATCATTGAATTATCCTGCTTTTGGCATTTTTTGCCGTAAAAAATCTGTAATAGTGTCTCCCTGACTGGTCAGACACCAATATATCTGTTTAAAATAGTCTGGTGTAGGCCAGAGAAATAGAACTGTGGTTTTGCAGTTCCATGGGTCAAATCTCTGTATTATCCTGCTTTTGGCATTTTTTGCCGAAAAAAAACCTGTAACATTTTTTCCCTGACTGGTCAGACACCAATATATCTGTTTAAAAGAGTCTGGTGTAGGCCAGAGAAATAGAACAGTGGTTTTGCAGTTTCATGGGTCAAATCTCTGTATTATCCTGCTTTTGGCATTCTTTTGCAGTAACAAAAACCTGTAATAGTGTCTCCCTGACTGGTCAGACACAAATATATCTGTTTAAAAGTGTCTGGTGTAGGCCAGAGAAATAGAACTGTGATTTTGCAGTTCCACGGGTCAAATCTCTGTAATATCCTGCTTTTGGCATTTTTGCGGTAGAAAAAACTGTAATAGTGTCTCCCTGACTTGTCAGACACCAATATATCTGTTTAAATGAGTCTGGTGTAGGCCAGATATATAGAACTGTGGTTTTGCAGTTCCACGGGTCAAATCTCTGTATTATCCTGCTTTGGGCATTTTTTGCCGAAAAAAACAGTAATAGTGTCTCCCTGACTTTTCAGACACCAATAAATCTGTTTAAAAGAGTCTGGTGTAGGCCAGAGAAATAGCACTGTGTTTTTGCAGTTCCACGGGTCAAATCTCTATATTATCCTGCTTTTGGCATTTTTTGCTGTAGCAAAACACTGTAATAGTGTCTCCCTGACTGGTCAGACACTAATATATCTGTTTAAAAAGTTTGGTGTAGACCAGAGAAATGGAACTGTGGTTTTGCAGTTCCATGTGTAAAATCTCTGTATTATCCTGCTTTTGGCATATTTTGCCGTAAAAAAAACTGTAATAGTGTCTCTCTGACTGGTCAGACACCAATATATCTGTTTAAAAGAGTCTGCTGTAGGCCAGAGAAATACAACTGGCTTTGCAGTTCCACGGGTCAAATCTCTGTATTATCCTGCTTTTGGGATTTTTTGCTGTAACAAAAAACTGTAATAGTGTCTCCCTGACTGGTCAGACACCAATATATCTGTTTAAAAGAGTCTTGTGTAGGCCAGAGAAGAAGAACTGTGGTTTTGCAGTTCCACGGGTAAAATCTCTGTATTATCCTGCTTTTGGCATTTTTTGCCGTAAAAAAAACTGTAATAGTGTCTAGATGACTGGTCGGACACCAATATATCTGTTTAAAAGAGTCTGGTGTAGGCCAGAGAAATAGAACTGTGGTTTTGCAGTTCCACGGGTCAAATCTCTGTATTATCCTGCTTTAGGCATACTTTGCCGTAAAAAAAACTGTAACAGTGTCTCTCTGACTGGTCAGACACCAATATATCTGTTTAAACGAGTCTGGTGTAGGCCAGAGAATTAGAGCTGCTGCTTTGCAGTTCCAAGGGTCAAATCATTGAATTATCCTGCTTTTGGCATTTTTGCCGTAAAAAAACTGTAATAGTGTCTCCCTGACTGGTCAGACACCAATATATCTGTTTAAAAGAGTCTGGTGTAGGCCAGAGTTATAGAACTGTCGTTTTGCAGTTGCACGGGTCAAATCTCTGTATTATGCTGCTTTTGGTATTTTTTGCTGTAACAAAAAACTGTAATAGTGTCTCCCTGACTGGTCAGACACCAATATATCTGTTTAAAAATGTCTGGTGTAGGCCAGAGAAAGAGAACTGTGGTTTTTCAGTACCACGGGTCAAATCTCGGTATTATCCTGCTTTTGCCATATTTTCCCGTGAAAAAAAACAGTAATAGTGTCTCCCTGACTGGTCAGACACCAATATTTCTGTTTAAAAGAGTCTTGTGTAGGCCAGAGAAATAGAACTGTTGTTTTGCAGTACCACGGGTCAAATCTCTGCATTATCCTGCTTTTCGCATTTTTTGCCGTAAAGATAATCTGTAATAGTGTCTCCCTGACTGGTCAGACACCAATATATCTTGTAAAAAGATTCTGGTGTAGGCCAGAGAAATAGAACTGTGGTTTTGCAGATCCACGGGTCAAATCTCTGTATTATCCTGCTTTTAGCATTTTTTCCCATAAAAAAAAACGTAACAGTGTCTCCCTGACTGATCAGACACCAATATATCTGTTTAAAAGAGTCTGCTGTAGGCCAGAGAAATACAACTGGCTTTGCAGTTCCACGGGTCAAATCTCTGTATTATCCTGCTTTTGGGATTTTTTGCTGTAACAAAAAACTGTAATAGTGTCTCCCTGACTGGTCAGACACCAATATATCTGTTTAAAAGAGTCTTGTGTAGGCCAGAGAAGTAGAACTGTGGTTTTGCAGTTCCACGGGTAAAGTCTCTGTATTATCCTGCTTTTGGCATTTTTTGCCGTAAAAAAAACTGTATTAGTGTCTAGATGACTGGTCGGACACCAATATATCTGTTTAAAAGAGTCTGGTGTAGGCCAGAGAAATAGAACTGTGGTTTTGCAGTTCCACGGGTCAAATCTCTGTATTATCCTGCTTTTGGCATAGTTTGCTGTAAAAAAAACTGTAACAGTGTCTCCCTGACTGGTCAGACACCAATATATCTGTTTAAAAGAGTCTGGTGTAGGCCAGAGAATTAGAGTTGCTGCTTTGCAGTTCCAAGGGTCAAATCATTGAATTATCCTGCTTTTGGCATTTTTGCCGTAAAAAAACTGTAATAGTGTCTCCCTGACTGGTCAGACACCAATATATCTGTTTAAAAGAGTCTGGTGTAGGCCAGAGAAATAGAACTGTGGTTTTGCAGTTCCACGGGTCAAATCTCTGTATTATCCTGCTTTTTGCATTTTTTTCCATAAAAAAAACTGCAATAGTGTCTCCCTGGCTGGTCAGACACCAATATATCTTTTTAAAATAGTCTGGTGTAGGCCAGAGAAATAGCACTGTGGTTTTGCAGTTCCTCAGGTCAAATCTCTGTATTATCCTGCTTTTTGCATTTTTTGCCGTAAAAAAACTGTAATAGTGTCTCTCTGACTGGTCAGACACCAATATATCTGTTTAAAAGAGTCTTGTGTAGGCCAGAGAAATAGAACTGTGGTTTTGCAGTTCCACGGGTCAAATCTCTCCACTATCCTGCTTTTGGCATTTTTTGCCGTAAAAAAAATCTGTAATATTGTCTACCTGACTGGTCAGACACTAATATATCTGTTTAAAAAGTTTGGTGTAGACCAGAGAAATGGAACTGTGGTTTTGCAGTTCCATGTGTAAAATCTCTGTATTATCCTGCTTTTGGCATTTTTTGCTGTAACAAAAAACTGTAATAGTGTCTCCCTGACTGGTCAGACACCAAAATATCTGTTTAAAAGAGTATGGTGTAGGCCAGAGAAATAGAACTGTGGTTTTGCAGTTCCACGGGGCAAATCTCTGTATTATCCTGCTTTTGGCATATTTTGCCGTAAAAAAAAACTGTAATAGTGTCTCTCTGACTGGTCAGACACCAATATATCTGTTTAAAAGAGTCTGCTGTAGGCCAGAGAAATACAACTGGCTTTGCAGTTCCACGGGTCAAATCTCTGTATTATCCTGCTTTTGGGATTTTTTGCTGTAACAAAAAACTGTAATAGTGTCTCCCTGACTGGTCAGACACCAATATATCTGTTTAAAAGAGTCTTGTGTAGGCCAGAGAAAAAGAACTGTGGTTTTGCAGTTCCACGGGTAAAATCTCTGTATTATCCTGCTTTTGGCATTTTTTGCCGTAAAAAAAACTGTAATAGTGTCTAGATGACTGGTCGGACACCAACATATCTGTTTAAAAGAGTCTGGTGTAGGCCAGAGAAATAGAACTGTGGTTTTGCAGTTCCACGGGTCAAATCTCTGTATTATCCTGCTTTTGGCATACTTTGCCGTAAAAAAAAATGTAACAGTGTCTCCCTGACTGGTCAGACACCAATATATCTGTTTAAAAGAGTCTGGTGTAGGCCAGAGAATTAGAGCTGCTGCTTTGCAGTTCCAAGGGTCAAATCATTGAATTATCCTGCTTTTGGCATTTTTTGCCGTAAAAAATCTGTAATAGTGTCTCCCTGACTGGTCAGACACCAATATATCTGTTTAAAATAGTCTGGTGTAGGCCAGAGAAATAGAACTGTGGTTTTGCAGTTCCATGGGTCAAATCTCTGTATTATCCTGCTTTTGGCATTTTTTGCCGAAAAAAAACCTGTAACATTTTTTCCCTGACTGGTCAGACACCAATATATCTGTTTAAAAGAGTCTGGTGTAGGCCAGAGAAATAGAACAGTGGTTTTGCAGTTTCATGGGTCAAATCTCTGTATTATCCTGCTTTTGGCATTCTTTTGCAGTAACAAAAACCTGTAATAGTGTCTCCCTGACTGGTCAGACACAAATATATCTGTTTAAAAGTGTCTGGTGTAGGCCAGAGAAATAGAACTGTGATTTTGCAGTTCCACGGGTCAAATCTCTGTAATATCCTGTTTTTGGCATTTTTGCGGTAGAAAAAACTGTAATAGTGTCTCCCTGACTTGTCAGACACCAATATATCTGTTTAAATGAGTCTGGTGTAGGCCAGATATATAGAACTGTGGTTTTGCAGTTCCACGGGTCAAATCTCTGTATTATCCTGCTTTGGGCATTTTTTGCCGAAAAAAAACAGTAATAGTGTCTCCCTGACTTTTCAGACACCAATAAATCTGTTTAAAAGAGTCTGGTGTAGGCCAGAGAAATAGCACTGTGTTTTTGCAGTTCCACGGGTTAAATCTCTATATTATCCTGCTTTTGGCATTTTTTGCTGTAGCAAAAAACTGTAATAGTGTCTCCCTGACTGGTCAGACACTAATATATCTGTTTAAAAAGTTTGGTGTAGACCAGAGAAATGGAACTGTGGTTTTGCAGTTCCATGTGTAAAATCTCTGTATTATCCTGCTTTTGGCATTTTTTGCTGTAACAAAAAACTGTAATAGTGTCTCCCTGACTGGTCAGACACCAAAATATCTGTTTAAAAGAGTATGGTGTAGGCCAGAGAAATAGAACTGTGGTTTTGCAGTTCCATGTGTAAAATCTCTGTATTATCCTGCTTTTGGCATATTTTGCCGTAAAAAAACCTGTAATAGTGTCTCTCTGACTGGTCAGACACCAATATATCTGTTTAAAAGAGTCTGCTGTAGGCCAGAGAAATACAACTGGCTTTGCAGTTCCACGGGTCAAATCTCTGTATTATCCTGCTTTTGGGATTTTTTGCTGTAACAAAAAACTGTAATAGTGTCTCCCTGACTGGTCAGACACCAATATATCTGTTTAAAAGAGTCTTGTGTAGGCCAGAGAAGAAGAACTGTGGTTTTGCAGTTCCACGGGTAAAATCTCTGTATTATCCTGCTTTTGGCATTTTTTGCCGTAAAAAAAACTGTAATAGTGTCTAGATGACTGGTCGGACACCAATATATCTGTTTAAAAGAGTCTGGTGTAGGCCAGAGAAATAGAACTGTGGTTTTGCAGTTCCACGGGTCAAATCTCTGTATTATCCTGCTTTAGGCATACTTTGCCGTAAAAAAAACTGTAACAGTGTCTCTCTGACTGGTCAGACACCAATATATCTGTTTAAAAGAGTCTGGTGTAGGCCAGAGAATTAGAGCTGCTGCTTTGCAGTTCCAAGGGTCAAATCATTGAATTATCCTGCTTTTGGCATTTTTGCCGTAAAAAAACTGTAATAGTGTCTCCCTGACTGGTCAGACACCAATATATCTGTTTAAAAGAGTCTGGTGTAGGCCAGAGTTATAGAACTGTGGTTTTGCAGTTGCACGGGTCAAATCTCTGTATTATGCTGCTTTTGGTATTTTTTGCTGTAACAAAAAACTGTAATAGTGTCTCCCTGACTGGTCAGACACCAATATATCTGTTTAAAAATGTCTGGTGTAGGCCAGAGAAACAGAACTGTGGTTTTTCAGTACCACGGGTCAAATCTCGGTATTATCCTGCTTTTGCCATATTTTCCCGTGAAAAAAAACAGTAATAGTGTCTCCCTGACTGGTCAGACACCAATATTTCTGTTTAAAAGAGTCTTGTGTAGGCCAGAGAAATAGAACTGTTGTTTTGCAGTACCACGGGTCAAATCTCTGAATTATCCTGCTTTTCGCATTTTTTGCCGTAAAGATAATCTGTAATAGTGTCTCCCTGACTGGTCAGACACCAATATATCTTGTAAAAAGAGTCTGGTGTAGGCCAGAGAAATAGAACTGTGGTTTTGCAGATCCACGGGTCAAATCTCTGTATTATCCTGCTTTTAGCATTTTTTCCCATAAAAAAAAACGTAACAGTGTCTCCCTGACTGATCAGACACCAATATATCTGTTTAAAAGAGTCTGCTGTAGGCAAGAGAAATACAACTGGCTTTGCAGTTCCACGGGTCAAATCTCTGTATTATCCTGCTTTTGGGATTTTTTGCTGTAACA
Organism: Phyllobates terribilis; assembly: GCF_046119375.1. Classification (NCBI taxonomy): domain Eukaryota; kingdom Metazoa; phylum Chordata; class Amphibia; order Anura; family Dendrobatidae; genus Phyllobates; species Phyllobates terribilis. The sequence goes on from NW_027362769.1 coordinate 294,785,666, forward strand.
AAAAACTGTAATAGTGTCTCCCTGACTGGTCAGACACCAATATATCTGTTTAAAAGAGTCTTGTGTAGGCCAGAGAAGTAGAACTGTGGTTTTGCAGTTCCACGGGTAAAGTCTCTGTATTATCCTGCTTTTGGCATTTTTTGCCGTAAAAAAAACTGTAATAGTGTCTAGATGACTGGTCGGACACCAATATATCTGTTTAAAAGAGTCTGGTGTAGGCCAGAGAAATAGAACTGTGGTTTTGCAGTTCCACGGGTCAAATCTCTGTATTATCCTGCTTTTGGCATAGTTTGCTGTAAAAAAAACTGTAACAGTGTCTCCCTGACTGGTCAGACACCAATATATCTGTTTAAAAGAGTCTGGTGTAGGCCAGAGAATTAGAGTTGCTGCTTTGCAGTTCCAAGGGTCAAATCATTGAATTATCCTGCTTTTGGCATTTTTGCCGTAAAAAAACTGTAATAGTGTCTCCCTGACTGGTCAGACACCAATATATCTGTTTAAAAGAGTCTGGTGTAGGCCAGAGAAATAGAACTGTGGTTTTGCAGTTCCACGGGTCAAATCTCTGTATTATCCTGCTTTTTGCATTTTTTTCCATAAAAAAAACTGCAATAGTGTCTCCCTGGCTGGTCAGACAATAATATATCTTTTTAAAATAGTCTGGTGTAGGCCAGAGAAATAGCACTGTGGTTTTGCAGTTCCTCAGGTCAAATCTCTGTATTATCCTGCTTTTTGCATTTTTTGCCGTAAAAAAAACTGTAATAGTGTCTCCCTGACTGGTCAGACACCAATATATCTGTTTAAAAGAGTCTTGTGTAGGCCAGAGAAATAGAACTGTGGTTTTGCAGTTCCACGGGTCAAATCTCTCCACTATCCTGCTTTTGGCATTTTTTGCCGTAAAAAAAATCTGTAATATTGTCTACCTGACTGGTCAGACACTAATATATCTGTTTAAAAAGTTTGGTGTAGACCAGAGAAATGGAACTGTGGTTTTGCAGTTCCATGTGTAAAATCTCTGTATTATCCTGCTTTTGGCATTTTTTGCTGTAACAAAAAACTGTAATAGTGTCTCCCTGACTGGTCAGACACCAAAATATCTGTTTAAAAGAGTATGGTGTAGGCCAGAGAAATAGAACTGTGGTTTTGCAGTTCCACGGGGCAAATCTCTGTATTATCCTGCTTTTGGCATATTTTGCCGTAAAAAAAAACTGTAATAGTGTCTCTCTGACTGGTCAGACACCAATATATCTGTTTAAAAGGGTCTGCTGTAGGCCAGAGAAATACAACTGGCTTTGCAGTTCCACGGGTAAAATCTCTGTATTATCCTGCTTTTGGGATTTTTTGCTGTAACAAAAAACTGTAATAGTGTCTCCCTGACTGGTCAGACACCAATATATCTGTTTAAAAGAGTCTTGTGTAGGCCAGAGAAAAAGAACTGTGGTTTTGCAGTTCCACGGGTAAAATCTCTGTATTATCCTGCTTTTGGCATTTTTTGCCGTAAAAAAAACTGTAATAGTGTCTAGATGACTGGTCGGACACCAACATATCGGTTAAAAAGAGTCTGGTGTAGGCCAGAGAAATAGAACTGTGGTTTTGCAGTTCCACGGGTCAAATCTCTGTATTATCCTGCTTTTGGCATACTTTGCCATAAAAAAAAATGTAACAGTGTCTCCCTGACTGGTCAGACACCAATATATCTGTTTAAAAAAGTCTGGTGTAGGCCAGAGAATTAGAGCTGCTGCTTTGCAGTTCCAAGGGTCAAATCATTGAATTATCCTGCTTTTGGCATTTTTTGCCGTAAAAAATCTGTAATAGTGTCTCCCTGACTGGTCAGACACCAATATATCTGTTTAAAATAGTCTGGTGTAGGCCAGAGAAATAGAACTGTGGTTTTGCAGTTCCATGGGTCAAATCTCTGTATTATCCTGCTTTTGGCATTTTTTGCCGAAAAAAAACCTGTAACATTTTTTCCCTGACTGGTCAGAGACCAATATATCTGTTTAAAAGAGTCTGGTGTAGGCCAGAGAAATAGAACAGTGGTTTTGCAGTTTCATGGGTCAAATCTCTGTATTATCCTGCTTTTGGCATTCTTTTGCAGTAACAAAAACCTGTAATATTGTCTCCCTGACTGGTCAGACACAAATATATCTGTTTAAAAGTGTCTGGTGTAGGCCAGAGAAATAGAACTGTGATTTTGCAGTTCCACGGGTCAAATCTCTGTAATATCCTGCTTTTGGCATTTTTGCGGTAGAAAAAACTGTAATAGTGTCTCCCTGACTTGTCAGACACCAATATATCTGTTTAAATGAGTCTGGTGTAGGCCAGATATATAGAACTGTGGTTTTGCAGTTCCACGGGTCAAATCTCTGTATTATCCTGCTTTGGGCATTTTTTGCCGAAAAAAAACAGTAATAGTGTCTCCCTGACTTTTCAGACACCAATAAATCTGTTTAAAAGAGTCTGGTGTAGGCCAGAGAAATAGCACTGTGTTTTTGCAGTTCCACGGGTCAAATCTCTATATTATCCTGCTTTTGGCATTTTTTGCTGTAGCAAAACACTGTAATAGTGTCTCCCTGACTGGTCAGACACTAATATATCTGTTTAAAAAGTTTGGTGTAGACCAGAGAAATGGAACTGTGGTTTTGCAGTTCCATGTGTAAAATCTCTGTATTATCCTGCTTTTGGCATATTTTGCCGTAAAAAAAACTGTAATAGTGTCTCTCTGACTGGTCAGACACCAATATATCTGTTTAAAAGAGTCTGCTGTAGGCCAGAGAAATACAACTGGCTTTGCAGTTCCACGGGTCAAATCTTTGTATTATCCTGCTTTTGGGATTTTTTGCTGTAACAAAAAACTGTAATAGTGTCTCCCTGACTTGTCAGACACCAATATATCTGTTTAAAAGAGTCTTGTGTAGGCCAGAGAAGAAGAACTGTGGTTTTGCAGTTCCACGGGTAAAATCTCTGTATTATCCTGCTTTTGGCATTTTTTGCCGTAAAAAAAACTGTAATAGTGTCTAGATGACTGGTCGGACACCAATATATCTGTTTAAAAGAGTCTGGTGTAGGCCAGAGAAATAGAACTGTGGTTTTGCAGTTCCACGGGTCAAATCTCTGTATTATCCTGCTTTAGGCATACTTTGCCGTAAAAAAAACTGTAACAGTGTCTCTCTGACTGGTCAGACACCAATATATCTGTTTAAAAGAGTCTGGTGTAGGCCAGAGAATTAGAGCTGCTGCTTTGCAGTTCCAAGGGTCAAATCATTGAATTATCCTGCTTTTGGCATTTTTGCCGTAAAAAAACTGTAATAGTGTCTCCCTGACTGGTCAGACACCAATATATCTGTTTAAAAGAGTCTGGTGTAGGCCAGAGTTATAGAACTGTGGTTTTGCAGTTGCACGGGTCAAATCTCTGTATTATGCTGCTTTTGGTATTTTCTGCTGTAACAAAAAACTGTAATAGTGTCTCCCTGACTGGTCAGACACCAATATATCTGTTTAAAAATGTCTGGTGTAGGCCAGAGAAAGAGAACTGTGGTTTTTCAGTACCACGGGTCAAATCTCGGTATTATCCTGCTTTTGCCATATTTTCCCGTGAAAAAAAACAGTAATAGTGTCTCCCTGACTGGTCAGACACCAATATTTCTGTTTAAAAGAGTCTTGTGTAGGCCAGAGAAATAGAACTGTTGTTTTGCAGTACCACGGGTCAAATCTCTGCATTATCCTGCTTTTCGCATTTTTTGCCGTAAAGATAATCTGTAATAGTGTCTCCCTGACTGGTCAGACACCAATATATCTTGTAAAAAGAGTCTGGTGTAGGCCAGAGAAATAGAACTGTGGTTTTGCAGATCCACGGGTCAAATCTCTGTATTATCCTGCTTTTAGCATTTTTTCCCATAAAAAAAAACGTAACAGTGTCTCCCTGACTGATCAGACACCAATATATCTGTTTAAAAGAGTCTGCTGTAGGCCAGAGAAATACAACTGGCTTTGCAGTTCCACGGGTCAAATCTCTGTATTATCCTGCTTTTGGGATTTTTTGCTGTAACAAAAAACTGTAATAGTGTCTCCCTGACTGGTCAGACACCAATATATCTGTTTAAAAGAGTCTTCTGTAGGCCAGAGAAGTAGAACTGTGGTTTTGCAGTTCCACGGGTAAAGTCTCTGTATTATCCTGCTTTTGGCATTTTTTGCCGCAAAAAAAACTGTAATAGTGTCTAGATGACTGGTCGGACACCAATATATCTGTTTAAAAGAGTCTGGTGTAGGCCAGAGAAATAGAACTGTGGTTTTGCAGTTCCACGGGGCAAATCTCTGTATTATCCTGCTTTTGGCATATTTTGCCGTAAAAAAAAACTGTAATAGTGTCTCTCTGACTGGTCAGACACCAATATATCTGTTTAAAAGAGTCTGCTGTAGGCCAGAGATATACAACTGCTTTACAGTTCCACGGGTCAAATCTCTGTATTATCCTGCTTTTGGGATTTTTTGCTGTAACAAATATATCTGTTTAAAAGAGTCTTGTGTAGGCCAGAGAAGAAGAACTGTGGTTTTGCAGTTCCACGGGTAAAATCTCTGTATTATCCTGCTTTTGGCATTTTTTGCCGTAAAAAAAACTGTAATAGTGTCAAGATGACTGGTCGGACACCAATATATCTGTTTAAAAGAGTCTGGTGTAGGCCAGAGAAATAGAACTGTGGTTTTGCAGTTCCACGGGTCAAATCTCTGTATTATCCTGCTTTTGGCATACTTTGCCGTAAAAAAAACTGTAACAGTGTCTCCCTGACTGGTCAGACACCAATATATCTGTTTAAAAGAGTCTGGTGTAGGCCAGAGAATTAGAGCTACTGCTTTGCAGTTCCAAGGGTCAAATCATTGAATTATCCTGCTTTTGGCATTTTTGCCGTAAAAAAACTGTAATAGTGTCTCCCTGACTGGTCAGACACCAATATATCTGTTTAAAAATGCTGGTGTAGGCCAGAGAAATAGAACTGTGGTTTTGCAGTTCCACGGGTCAAATCTCTGTATTATCCTGCTTTTTGCATTTTTTTCCATAAAAAAAACTGCAATAGTGTCTCCCTGGCTGGTCATACACCAATATATCTTTTTAAAATAGTCTGGTGTAGGCCAGAGAAATAGAACTGTGGTTTTGCAGTTCCACGGGTCAAATCTCTCCACTATCCTGCTTTTGGCATTTTTTGCCGTGAAAAAAATCTGTAATAGTGTCTACCTGCCTGGTCAGACACCAATATATCTGTTTAATATAGTATGGTGTAGGCCTGAGAAATAGAATTGTGGTTTTGCAGTTCCACGGGTCAAATCTCAGTATTATCCTGCTTTTGGCATATTTTGCCGTCAAAAAAACAACCTGTAATAGTGTCTCCCTGACTGGTCAGACACCAATATATCTATCTAAAAGTGCCTGTTGTATGCCAGAAAAATAGAACTCTGGTTTTGCAGTTCCACGGGTCAAATCTTTGTATTATGCTTCCTTTGGCATTTTTTGCCGTAAAAAAAAAAATGTAATAGTGTCTCTCTGATTGGTCAGACACCATTATATCTGTTTAAAAGAGTCTGGTGTAGGCCAGAGTTATAGAACTGTGGTTTTTCAGTTCCACGGGTCTAATCTCTGTATTATCCTGCTTTTGGCTTTTTTTGCCGTAAAAAAAAGCTGTAATAGTGTCTCCCTGACTGGTCAGACACCAATATATCTGTTTAAAAGAGTCTGGTGTAGGCCAGAGTTATAGAACTGTGGTTTTGCAGTTGCACGGGTCAAATCTCTGTATTATGCTGCTTTTGGTATTTTTTGCTGTAACAAAAAACTGTAATAGTGTCTCCCTGACTGGTCAGACACCAATATATCTGTTTAAAAATGTCTGGTGTAGGCCAGAGAAAGAGAACTGTGGTTTTTCAGTACCACGGGTCAAATCTCGGTATTATCCTGCTTTTGCCATATTTTCCCGTGAAAAAAAACAGTAATAGTGTCTCCCTGACTGGTCAGACACCAATATTTCTGTTTAAAAGAGTCTTGTGTAGGCCAGAGAAATAGAACTGTTGTTTTGTAGTACCACGGGTCAAATCTCTGCATTATCCTGCTTTTGGCATTTTTTGCCGTAAAGAAAATCTGTAATAGTGTCTCCCTGACTGGTCAGACACCAATATATCTGGTAAAAAGAGTCTGGTGTAGGCCAGAGAAATAGAACTGTGGTTTTGCAGATCCACGGGTCAAATCTCTGTATTATCCTGCTTTTAGCATTTTTTCCCATAAAAAAAAAACGTAACAGTGTCTCCCTGACTGATCAGACACCAATATATCTGTTTAAAAGAGTCTGCTGTAGGCCAGAGAAATACAACTGGCTTTGCAGTTCCACGGGTCAAATCTCTGTATTATCCTGCTTTTGGATTTTTTGCTGTAACAAAAAACTGTAATAGTGTCTCCCTGACTGGTCAGACACCAATATATCTGTTTAGAAGAGTCTTGTGTAGGCCAGAGAAGTAGAACTGTGGTTTTGCAGTTCCACGGGTAAAATCTCTGTATTATCCTGCTTTTGGCATTTTTTGCTGTAAAAAAAACTGTAATAGTGTCTAGATGACTGGTCGGACACCAATATATCTGTTTAAAAGAGTCTGGTGTAGGCCAGAGAAATAGAACTGTGGTTTTGCAGTTCCACGGGTCAAATCTCTGTATTATCCTGCTTTTGGCATAGTTTGCTGTAAAAAAAACTGTAACAGTGTCTCCCTGACTGGTCAGACACCAATATATCTGTTTAAAAGAGTCTGGTGTAGGCCAGAGAATTAGAGCTGCTGCTTTGCAGTTCCAAGGGTCAAATCATTGAATTATCCTGCTTTTGGCATTTTTGCCGTAAAAAAACTGTAATAGTGTCTCCCTGACTGGTCAGACACCAATATATCTGTTTAAAAGAGTCTGGTGTAGGCCAGAGAAATAGAACTGTGGTTTTGCAGTTCCACGGGTCAAATCTCTGTATTATCCTGCTTATTGCATTTTTTTCCATAAAAAAAACTGCAATAGTGTCTCCCTGGCTGGTCAGACACCAATATATCTTTTTAAAATAGTCTGGTGTAGGCCAGAGTAATAGCACTGTGGTTTTGCAGTTCCTCAGGTCAAATCTCTGTATTATCCTGCTTTTTGCATTTTTTGCCGTAAAAAAAACTGTAATAGTGTCTCCCTGACTGGTCAGACACCAATATATCTGTTTAAAAGAGTCTTGTGTAGGCCAGAGAAATAGAACTGTGGTTTTGCAGTTCCACGGGTCAAATCTCTCCACTATCCTGCTTTTGGCATTTTTTGCCGTAAAAAAAATCTGTAATATTGTCTACCTGACTGGTCAGATACCAATATATCTGTTTAATATAGTATGGTGTAGGCCTGAGAAATAGAACTCTGGTTTTGCAGTTCCACGGGTCAAATCTCAGTATTATCCTGCTTTTGACATATTTTGCCGTCAAAAAAAAAACCTGTAATAGTGTCTCCCTGACTGGTTAGACACCAATATATCTATCTAAAAGTGACTGTTGTATGCCAGAAAAATAGAACTCTGGTTTTGCAGTTCCACGGGTCAAATCTTTGTATTATGCTTCCTTTGGCATTTTTTGCCGTAAAAAAAAAATGTAATAGTGTCTCTCTGATTGGTCATACACCATTATATCTGTTTAAAAGAATCTGATGTAGGCCAGAGTTATAGAACTGTGGTTTTGCAGTTCCACGGGTCAAATCTCTGTATTATGCTGCTTTTGGTATTTTTGCTGTAACAAAAAACTGTAATAGTGTCTCCCTGACTGGTCAGACACCAATTTATCTGTTTAAAAATGTCTGGTGTAGGCCAGAGAAAGAGAACTGTGGTTTTTCAGTACCACGGGTCAAATCTCGGTATTATCCTGCTTTTGCCATATTTTCCCGTAAAAAAAAACAGTAATAGTGTCTCCCTGACTGGTCAGACACCAATATATCTGTTTAAAAGAGTCTTGTGTAGGCCAGAGAAATAGAACTGTTGTTTTGCAGTACCACGGGTCAAATCTCTGCATTATCCTGCTTTTGGCATTTTTTGCCGTAAAGAAAATCTGTAATAGTGTCTCCCTGACTGGTCAGACACCAATATATCTGGTAAAAAGAGTCTGGTGTAGGCCACAGAAATAGAACTGTGGTTTTGCAGATCCACTGGTCAAATCTCTGTATTATCCTGCTTTTAGCATTTTTTCCCATAAAAAAAACTGTAATAGTGTCTCCCTGACTGATCAGACAAATATATCTGTTTAAAAGAGTCTGGTGTAGGCCAGAGAAATAGAACTGGTCTTGCAGTTCCACGGGTCAAATCTCTGTATTATCCTGCTTTTGGTATTTTTTGCTGTTACAAAAAACTGTAATAGTGTCTCCCTGACTGGTCAGACACCAATATAGCTGTTTAAAAGAGTTTTGTGTAGGCCAGAGAAAAAGAACTGTGATTTTGCAGTTCCACGGGTAAAATCTCTGTATTATCCTGCTTTTGGCATTTTTTGCCGTAAAAAAAAACTGTAACAGTGTCTTCCTGACTGGTCAGACACCAATATATCTATTTAAAAGAGTCTGGTGTAGGCCAGAGAAATAGATCTATGGTTTTGCAGTTCCACGGGTCAAATCTCTGTATTATCCTGCTTTTGGCATATTTTGCCGTAAAAAAAAAACCTGTAATAGTGTCTCCCTGACTGGTCAGACACCAATATATCTGTTTAAAAAAGTCTGGTGTAGACCAGAGAAATAGAACGGTGGTTTTTCAGTACCACGGGTCAAATCTCGGTATTATCCTGCTTTTGGCATATTTTCCCGTAAAAAAAAACAGTAATAGGGTCTCCCTGACTGGTCAGACACCAATATATCTAGTAAAAAGAGTCTGGTGTAGGCCAGAGAAATAGAACTGTGGTTTTGCAGATCCACGGGTCAAATCTCTGTATTATCCTGCTTTTAGCATTTTTTCCCATAAAAAAAAACTGTAATATTGTCTCCCTGACTGATCAGACACCAATATATCTGTTTAAAAGAGTCTGGTGTTGGCCAGAGAAATAGAACTGGCTTTGCAGTACCACGGGTCAAATCTCTGTATTATCCTGCTTTTGGTATTTTTTGCTGTAACAAAAAACTGTAATAGTGTCTCCCTGCCTGGTCAGACACCAATATATCTGTTTAAAAAAGTCTTGTGTCGGCTAGAGAAATAGAACTGTGGTTTTGCAGTTCCACGGGTAAAACCTCTGTATTATCCTGCTTTTGGCAATTTTTGCTGTAAAAAAAACTGTAATAGTGTCTAGATGACTGGTCGGACACCAATATATCTGTTTAAAAGAGTCTGGTGTAGGCCAGAGAAATAGAACTGTGGTTTTGCAGTTCCACGGGTCAAATCTCTGTATTATCCTGCTTTTGGCATATTTTGCCGTAAAAAAAAACCTGTAATAGTGTCTCCCTAACTGGTCAGACACCAATATATCTGTTTAAAAAAGTCTGGTGTAGCCCAGAGAAATAGAACAGTGGTTTTTCAGTACCACGGGTCAAATCTCAGTATTATCCTGCTTTTGGCATTTTTTCCCGTAAAAAAAAACTGTAATAGTGTCTCCCTGACTTGTCAGACACCAATATATCTGTCTAAAAGTGTCTGTTGTATGCCAGAAAAATGGAACTGTGGTTTTGCAGTTCCACGGGTCATATCTTTGTATTATGCTTCCTTTGGCATTTTTTGCCGTAAAAAAAAACTGTAATAGTGTCTCTCTGACTGGTCAGACACCATTATATCTGTTTAAAAGAGTCTGGTGTAGGCCAGAGATATAGAACTGTGGTTTTGCAGTTCCACGGGTCAAATCTCTGTATTATCCTGCTTTTGGCATATTTTGCCGTAAAAAAAAACTGTAACAGTGTCTCCCTGACTGGTCAGACACCAATATATCTGTTTAAAAGAGTCTGGTGTAGGCCAGAGAATTAGAACTGCTGCTTTGCAGTTCCAAGGGTCAAATCATTGTATTATCCTGCTTTTGGCATTTTTGCCGTAAAAAAACTGTAATAGTGTCTCCCTGACTGGTCAGACACCAATATATCTGTTTAAAAGAGTCTGGTGTAGGCCAGAGTAATACAACTGTGGTTTTGCAGTTCCACGGGTCAAATCTCTGTATTATCCTGCTTTTTGCATTTTTTTCCATAAAAAAAAACTGCAATAGTGTCTCCCTGGCTGGTCAGACACCAATATATCTTTTTAAAATAGTCTGGTGTAGGCCAGAGAAATAGAACTGTGGTTTTGCAGTTCCTCGGGTCAAATCTCTGAATTATCCTGCTTTTTGCATTTTTTGCCGTAAAAAAATCTGTAATAGTGTCTCCCTGACTGGTCAGACACCAATATATCTGTTTAAAAGAGTCTTGTGTAGGCCAGAGAAATAGAACTGTGGTTTTGCAGTTCCACGGGTCAAATCTTTGTATTATGCTTCCTTTGGCATTTTTTGCCGTAAAAGAAAACTGTAATGGTGTCTCCCTGACTGGTCAGACACCAATATATCTGTTTAAAATAGTATGGTGTAGGCCAGAGAAATAGAACTGTGGTTTTGCAGTTCCACGGGTCAAATCTCAGTATTATTTTGCTTTTGGCATATTTTTCCGTAAAAAAAAACCTGTAATAGTGTCTCTTTGACTGGTCAGACACTAATATATCTGTCTAAAAGTGTCTGTTGCATGCCAGAAAAATGGAACTGTGGTTTTGCAGTTCCACGGGTCAAATCTTTGTATTATGCTTCCTTTGGCACTTTTTGCCGTAAAAAAAAACCGTAATAGTGTCTCTCTGACTGGTCAGACACCATTATATCTGTTTAAAAGAGTCTGGTGTAGGCCAGAGATAAAGAACTGTGGTTTTGCAGTTCCACGGGTCAAATCTCTGTATTATCCTGCTTTTGGCTTTTTTTGCCGTAAAAAAAAGCTGTAATAATGTCTCACTGACTGGTCAGACACCAATATATCTGTTTAAAAGAGTCTGGTGTGGGCCAGAGATATATAACTGTGGTTTTGCAGTTCCACGGGTCAATTCTCTGTATGATCCTGCTTTTGGTATTTTTTGCTGTAACAAAAAACTGTAATAGTGTCTCCCTGACTGGTCAGACACCAATATATCTGTTTAAAAAAGTCTGGTGTAGGCCAGAGAAAGAGAACTGTGGTTTTTCAGTACCACGGGTCAAATCTCGGTATTATCCTGCTTTTGCCAAATTTTTCCGTAAAAAAAAACTGTAATAGTGTCTCCCTGACTGGTTAGACACCAATATATCTTTTTAAAAGAGTCTTGTGTAGGCCAGAGAAATGGAACTGTTGTTTTACAGTACCACGGGTCAAATCTCTGTATTATCCTGCTTTTGGTATTTTTTGCTGTAACAAAAAACTGTAATAGTGTCTCCCTGACTGGTCAGACACCAATATATCTGTTTAAAAGAGTCTTGTGTAGGCCAGAGAAATAGAACTGTGGTTTTGCAGTTCCACGGGTAAAATCTCTGAATTATCCTGCTTTTGCCATTTTTTGCTGTAAAAAAAAAACTGTAACAGTGTCTTCCTGACTGGTCAGACACCAATATATCAGTTTAAAAAAGTCTGGTGTAGGCCAGAGAATTAGAACTGCTGCTTTGCAGTTCCAAGGGTCAAATCTCTGTATTATCCTGCTTTTGGCATTTTTGCCGTAAAAAAACTGTAACAGTGTCTCCCTGACTGGTCAGACACCAATATATCTGTTTAAAAGAGTCTGGTGTAGGCCAGAGAAATAGAACTGTGGTTTTGCAGTTCCACGGGTCAAATCTCTGTATTATCCTGCTTTTTGCATTTTTTTCCATAAAAAAACTGCAATAGTGTCTCCCTGGCTGGTCATACACCAATATATCTTTTTAAAATAGTCTGGTGTAGGCCAGAGAAATAGAACTGTGGTTTTGCAGTTCCACGGGTCAAATCTCTCCACTATCCTGCTTTTGGCATTTTTTGCCGTAAAAAAAATCTGTAATAGTGTCTACCTGACTGGTCAGACACCAATATATCTGTTTAATATAGTATGGTGTAGGCCTGAGAAATAGAATTGTGGTTTTGCAGTTCCACGGGTCAAATCTCAGTATTATCCTGCTTTTGGCATATTTTGCCGTCAAAAAAACAACCTGTAATAGTGTCTCCCTGACTGGTCAGACACCAATATATCTATCTAAAAGTGCCTGTTGTATGCCACAAAAATAGAACTCTGGTTTTGCAGTTCCACGGGTCAAATCTTTGTATTATGCTTCCTTTGGCATTTTTTGCCGTAAAAAAAAAAATGTAATAGTGTCTCTCTGATTGGTCAGACACCATTATATCTGTTTAAAAGAGTCTGGTGTAGGCCAGAGATATAGAACTGTGGTTTTGCAGTTCCACGGGTCTAATCTCTGTATTATCCTGCTTTTGGCTTTTTTTGCCGTAAATAAAAGCTGTAATAGTGTCTCCCTGACTGGTCAGACACCAATATATCTGTTTAAAAGAGTTCTGGTGTAGGCCAGAGTTATAGAACTGTGGTTTTGCAGTTGCACGGGTCAAATCTCTGTATTATGCTGCTTTTGGTATTTTTTGCTGTAACAAAAAACTGTAATAGTGTCTCCCTGACTGGTCAGACACCAATATTTCTGTTTAAAAGAGTCTTGTGTAGGCCAGAGAAATAGAACTGTTGTTTTGCAGTACCACGGGTCAAATCTCTGCATTATCCTGCTTTTGGCATTTTTTGCCGTAAAGAAAATCTGTAATAGTGTCTCCCTGACTGGTCAGACACCAATGTATCTGGTAAAAAGATTCTGGTGTAGGCCAGAGAAATAGAACTGTGGTTTTGCAGATCCACGGGTCAAATCTCTGTATTATCCTGCTTTTAGCATTTTTTCCCATAAAAAAAAACCGTAACAGTGTCTCCCTGACTGATCAGACCCCAATATATCTGTTTAAAAGAGTCTGCTGTAGGCCAGAGAAATACAACTGGATTTGCAGTTCCACGGGTCAAATCTCTGTATTATCCTGCTTTTGGGTTTTTTTGCTGTAACAAAAAACTGTAATAGTGTCTCCCTGACTGGTCAGACACCAATATATCTGTTTAAAAGAGTCTTGTGTAGGCCAGAGAAGTAGAACTGTGGTTTTGCAGTTCCACGGGTAAAATCTCTGTATTATCCTGCTTTTGGCATTTTTTGCCGTAAAAAAAACTGTAATAGTGTCTAGATGACTGGTCGGACACCAATATATCTGTTTAAAAGAGTCTGGTGTAGGCCAGAGAAATAGAACTGTGGTTTTGCAGTTCCACGGGTCAAATCTCTGTATTATCCTGCTTTTGGCATAGTTTGCTGTAAAAAAAACTGTAACAGTGTCTCCCTGACTGGTCAGACACCAATATATCTGTTTAAAAGAGTCTGGTGTAGGCCAGAGAATTAGAGCTGCTGCTTTGCAGTTCCAAGGGTCAAGTCATTGAATTATCCTGCTTTTGGCATTTTTGCCGTAAAAAAACTGTAATAGTGTCTCCCTGACTGGTCAGACACCAATATATCTGTTTAAAAGAGTCTGGTGTAGGCCAGAGAAATAGAACTGTGGTTTTGCAGTTCCACGGGTCAAATCTCTGTATTATCCTGCTTTTTGCATTTTTTTCCATAAAAAAAACTGCAATAGTGTCTCCCTGGCTGGTCAGACACCAATATATCTTTTTAAAATAGTCTGGTGTAGGCCAGAGAAATAGCACTGTGGTTTTGCAGTTCCTCAGGTCAAATCTCTGTATTATCCTGCTTTTTGCATTTTTGCCGTAAAAAAAACTGTAATAGTGTCTCCCTGACTGGTCAGACACCAATATATCTGTTTAAAAGAGTCTTGTGTAGGCCAGAGAAATAGAACTGTGGTTTTGCAGTTCCACGGGTCAAATCTCTCCACTATCCTGCTTTTGGCATTTTTTGCCGTAAAAAAAATCTGTAATATTGTCTACCTGACTGGTCAGACACCAATATATCTGTTTAATATAGTATGGTGTAGGCCTGAGAAATAGAACTCTGGTTTTGCAGTTCCACGGGTCAAATCTCAGTATTATCCTGCTTTTGACATATTTTGCCGTCAAAAAAAAAACCTGTAATAGTGTCTCCCTGACTTTTCAGACACCAATATATCTATCTAAAAGTGACTGTTGTATGCCAGAAAAATAGAACTCTGGTTTTGCAGTTCCACGGGTCAAATCTTTGTATTATGCTTCCTTTGGCATTTTTTGCCGTAAAAAAAAAATGTAATAGTGTCTCTCTGATTGGTCATACACCATTATATCTGTTTAAAAGAGTCTGGTGTAGGCCAGAGTTATAGAACTGTGGTTTTGCAGTTCCACGGGTCAAATCTCTGTATTATGCTGCTTTTGGTATTTTTTGCTGTAACAAAAAACTGTAATAGTGTCTCCCTGACTGGTCAGACACCAATTTATCTGTTTAAAAATGTCTGGTGTAGGCCAGAGAAAGAGAACTGTGGTTTTTCAGTACCACGGGTCAAATCTCGGTATTATCCTGCTTTTGCCATATTTTCCCGTGAAAAAAAACAGTAATAGTGTCTCCCTGACTGGTCAGACACCAATATATCTGTTTAAAAGAGTCTTGTGTAGGCCAGAAAAATAGAACTGTTGTTTTGCAGTACCACGGGTCAAATCTCTGCATTATCCTGCTTTTGGCATTTTTTGCCGTAAAGAAAATCTGTAATAGTGTCTCCCTGACTGGTCAGACACCAATATATCTGGTAAAAAGAGTCTGGTGTAGGCCAGAGAAATAGAACTGTGGTTTTGCAGATCCACGGGTCAAATCTATGTATTATCCTGCTTTTAGCATTTTTTCCCATAAAAAAAACTGTAATAGTGTCTCCCTGACTGATCAGACAAATATATCTGTTTAAAAGAGTCTGGTGTAGGCCAGAGAAATAGAACTGGTCTTGCAGTTCCACGGGTCAAATCTCTGTATTATCCTGCTTTTGGTATTTTTTGCTGTAACAAAAAACTGTAATAGTGTCTCCCTGACTGGTCAGACACCAATATAGCTGTTTAAAAGAGTTTTGTGTAGGCCAGAGAAAAAGAACTGTGATTTTGCAGTTCCACGGGTAAAATCTCTGTATTATCCTGCTTTTGGCATTTTTTGCCGTAAAAAAAAACTGTAACAGTGTCTTCCTAACTGGTCAGACACCAATATATCTGTTTAAAAGAGTCTGGTGTAGGCCAGAGAAATAGATCTATGGTTTTGCAGTTCCACGGGTCAAATTTCTGTATTATCCTGCTTTTGTTTTTTTTTGCTGTATCAAAAAACTGTAACAGTGTCTCCCTGACTGGTCAGACACCAATATATCTGTTTAAAAGAGTCTGGTGTAGGCCAGAGAAATAGAACTGTGGTTTTGCAATTCCACGGGTCAAATCTCTGTATTATCCTGCTTTTGGCATATTTTGCCGTAAAAAAAAAACCTGTAATAGTGTCTCCCTGACTGGTCAGACACCAATATATCTGTTTAAAAAAGTCTGGCGTAGACCAGAGAAATAGAACGGTGGTTTTTCAGTACCACGGGTCAAATCTCTGCATTATCCTGCTTTTGGCATTTTTTGCCGTAAAGAAAATCTGTAATAGTGTCTCCCTGACTGGTCAGACACCAATATATCTGGTAAAAAGATTCTGGTGTAGGCCAGAGAAATAGAACTGTGGTTTTGCAGATCCACGGGTCAAATCTCTGTATTATCCTGCTTTTAGCATTTTTTCCCATAAAAAAAAACCGTAACAGTGTCTCCCTGACTGATCAGACACCAATATATCTGTTTAAAAGAGTCTGCTGTAGGCCAGAGAAATACAACTGGATTTGCAGTTCCACGGGTCAAATCTCTGTATTATCCTGCTTTTGGGTTTTTTTGCTGTAACAAAAAACTGTAATAGTGTCTCCCTGACTGGTCAGACACCAATATATCTGTTTAAAAGAGTCTTGTGTAGGCCAGAGAAGTAGAACTGTGGTTTTGCAGTTCCACGGGTAAAATCTCTGTATTATCCTGCTTTTGGCATTTTTTGCCGTAAAAAAAACTGTAATAGTGTCTAGATGACTGGTCGGACACCAATATATCTGTTTAAAAGAGTCTGGTGTAGGCCAGAGAAATAGAACTGTGGTTTTGCAGTTCCACGGGTCAAATCTCTGTATTATCCTGCTTTTGGCATAGTTTGCTGTAAAAAAAACTGTAACAGTGTCTCCCTGACTGGTCAGACACCAATATATCTGTTTAAAAGAGTCTGGTGTAGGCCAGAGAATTAGAGCTGCTGCTTTGCAGTTCCAAGGGTCAAATCATTGAATTATCCTGCTTTTGGCATTTTTGCCGTAAAAAAACTGTAATAGTGTCTCCCTGACTGGTCAGACACCAATATATCTGTTTAAAAGAGTCTGGTGTAGGCCAGAGAAATAGAACTGTGGTTTTGCAGTTCCACGGGTCAAATCTCTGTATTATCCTGCTTTTTGCATTTTTTTCCATAAAAAAAACTGCAATAGTGTCTCCCTGGCTGGTCAGACACCAATATATCTTTTTAAAATAGTCTGGTGTAGGCCAGAGAAATAGCACTGTGGTTTTGCAGTTCCTCAGGTCAAATCTCTGTATTATCCTGCTTTTTGCATTTTTGCCGTAAAAAAAACTGTAATAGTGTCTCCCTGACTGGTCAGACACCAATATATCTGTTTAAAAGAGTCTTGTGTAGGCCAGAGAAATAGAACTGTGGTTTTGCAGTTCCACGGGTCAAATCTCTCCACTATCCTGCTTTTGGCATATTTTGCCGTAAAAAAAAACCTGTAATAGTGTCTCCCTAACTGGTCAGACACCAATATATCTGTTTAAAAAAGTCTGGTGTAGCCCAGAGAAATAGAACAGTGGTTTTTCAGTACCACGGGTAGTGTTGAGCCACCCCTGTAGTGTTCGGGTTCGGTTCGGTTCGTCGAACACCGGGATGTTCGAGGAACTGTTCGTCGAACTGTTCGTCGAACACCTTAGAACACCGTCGAACACCGTTAAAACCAATGGCAGGCAAACAAAAACACATAGAAACACATAGAAAACACCTGCAAAGGTGTCCAAAAGCTGACAAACTGCTCAGAAGACACTCTCTTTAAAAAAGCCGGCCGGCAAATTCAGCAGCGGCATACACCGGTACCCGACAATTTAGACAAGAAGGAATAGAGCATCACACATAGATTAGATAGATAGAAACATGTCAGTCACACATATAAGAAGCACAGTGACAGTGTTGGTTACTGCACTTGTCATTTAGTGTAAAGGATTTATTAAAAAAAATATTAGTGTTTTCATGCACCGTCTCTTTAAAAAAGCCGGCCGGCAATTCAGCAGCGGTACCCGACAATTTAGAACAGAAAGAATAGAGCTTCACACATAGATTAGATAGATAGAAACATGTCAGTCACATATATAATAAGTACAGTGATAGTGTTGCTTACTGTACTTGTCATTTAGTGTAAAGGATTTATTTAAAAAAATAATAGTGTTTTCATGCACTGTCTCTTTAAAAAAGCCGGCCGGCAATTCAGCAGCGGTACCCGACAATTTAGAACAGAAAGATAGAGCATCACACATAGATTAGATAGATAGAAACATGTCAGTCACATATATATGAAGTACAGTGATAGTGTTGGTTACTGTACTTGTCATTTAGTATTAAAATAAAGGATTTATTATTAAAAAAATTGGCGTGGGGTTCCCCTTAATTTTAGGCTCTAGCGGAGGTTAAGCAGACGGCTGGGGCAGATGTTTGAAGCCTGGGAAGGGGGTAATACCCACGGAGCTTCCCAGGCTACTAATATCAGCCTCCAGCTGAATACATAGCCTTTACTAGCTATTAAATTGGGGGACCCCCCAAAAAAAATGACGTGGGGTCCCCCCTAATTTAATAGCTAGCAAAGGCTAGGCAGACAGCTGGGGGCTGATATTAATAGCCCAGGAAGGGAGCCATGAATATTGGCCCCCTCCCAGGCTAGAAACACCAGCCGTCAGCCGCCCCAGAAATGGCGCATTCATAGGATGCGCCAATTCTGGCACTTAGCCTCGCTCTTCCACGCTGCCCTGGTGCGGTGGCAGGGGGTAATAGGGTTGGGGTTGATGTCAGCTTATAATGCCAGCTGACATCAAGCCCAGGTTAGTAATGGAGAGGCGTCTATAAGACACCCCCATTACTAACCCCATAGTCAAAGTTAAAAAAAACACAAACACCCAGAATAAAGTCCTTTAATTGAAATAAAGACACAATCCTTTATTGTTCTAAATTAAACCATACTTACCATCACGCCCATTCCAGCTGAAGCCAACGATCTCCTGCAATAAAAGAAAAATAATAAAGCAACCTCATCCTTACCTTTCCATGGTTCCCACGACAGCTTCAGCTCTGCTACATCGAGATGACAGGCTGGACCGCAGCAGAACGCTGCCATCCAGCCTGTCATCCCGCAGACACTGAGAAGCGCAGGCTTGCTTGCGCTGCTCAGCGTCTCTCTGTGACGACATCCAGATGAGCCGAGTTCATGTCCAATGAACTCGGCTCACCTCATGCACGTCACTGACAGCGTGGGAAAATTCTCACGCTGAAGCGCTGATTGCAGGAGAATTTTCCCACGCTGTCAGTGACGTGCAGGAGGTGAGCTGAGTTCATTGGACATGAGCTCACCTCATGCACATCACTGACAGCGTGGGAGTATTCTCCTGCACTCAGCACTTCAGCGTGAGAATTTTCCCACGCTGTCAGTGACGTGCATGAGGTGAGCCGAGTTCATTGGACATGACCTCGGCTCATCTGGATGCCGTCACAGCGAGACAGTGAGGAGCGCAAGCATGCCTGCGCTTCTCAGTGTCTGCGGGATGACAGGCTGGATGGCAGCGTTCTGCTGCGGTCCAGCCAGTCATCTCGATGTAGCAGAGCTGAAGCTGTCGTGGGAACCATGGAAAGGTAAGGATGAGGTTGGTTTATTATTTTTCTTTTATTGCAGGAGATCGTTGGCTTCAGCTGGAATGGGTGTGATGGTAAGTATGGTTTAATTTAGAACAATAAAGAATTGTCTCTTTATTTCAATTAAAGGACTTTATTCTGGGTGTTGTGTTTTTTTTAAATACTTTACTAGAAATTCATGGCGGTCATGTCTAATACTGGCGTGACCCCATGAATTTTGGGCTTGGGGCCAGCTGATAATACCAAGCTGGCCCTAACCCCTTTATTACCCAGTGAGCCACCGCACCAGGGCCCTGGATGAGTTGGGTACAGCGCCAGAAGATGGCGCTTCTATGAACGCGCCATTTTCCGGGGTGGCTGCGGACTGCAATTTGTAGCGGGGGGGGGCCCAGAAAGCTTGGGCCTCCCTGCGCTGCAGATTCCAGCCCCCAGCTGCCTAGTTGTACCTGGCTGGACACAAAAATAGGGCGAAGCCCCACGTACTTTTTTTTTAATTATTTCATGAAATTCATGAAATAATTAAGAAAAAAAGGCCTTCCCTATATTGTTGTGTCCGGCCAGGTACAAATAGGCAGCTGGTGGTTGGGGGCAGCCCGTTCCTGCCTGCTGTACCTGGCTGGACACAAATATAGTGCGAAGCCCCACTTCAATTTTTTTTAATTATTTCATGAAATTCATGAAATAATTAAGAAAAAAAGGGCTTCCCTATATTGTTGTGTCCGGCCAGGTGCAAATAGGCAGCTGGTGGATGGGGGCAGCCCGTTCCTGCCTGCTGTACCTGGCTGGACACAAATATAGTGCGAAGCCCCACTTCAATTTTTTTTAATTATTTCATGAAATTCATGAAATAATTAAGAAAAAAAGGGCTTCCCTATATTGTTGTGTCCGGCCAGGTACAAATAGGCAGCTGGTGGATGGGGGCAGCCCGTTCCTGCCTGCTGTACCTGGCTGGACACAAATATAGTGCGAAGCCCCACTTCAATTTTTTTTAATTATTTCATGAAATTCATGAAATAATTAAGAAAAAAAGGGCTTCCCTATATTGTTGTGTCCGGCCAGGTACAAATAGGCAGCTGGTGGATGGGGGCAGCCCGTTCCTGCCTGCTGTACCTGGCTGGACACAAATATAGTGCGAAGCCACACTTCAATTTTTTTAAATTATTTCAGGAAATTCATGAAATAATTTAAAAAAAATTGACGTGGGGCTTCGCACTATATTTGTGTCCAGCCAGGTACAGCAGGCAGGAACGGGCTGCCCCCATCCACCAGCTGCCTATTTGTACCTGGCCGGACACAACAATATAGGGAAGCCCTTTTTTCTTAATTATTTCATGAAATAATTTAAAAAAAATTGACGTGGGGCTTCGCACTATATTTGTGTCCAGTCAGGTACAGCAGGCAGGAACGGGCTGCCCCCAACCACCAGCTGCCTATTTGTACCTGGCCGGACACAACAATATAGGGAAGCCCTTTTTTTCTTAATTATTTCATGAAATAATTTAAAGAAAATTGACGTGGGGCTTCGCCCTGTTTTTGTGTCCAGCCAGGTACAACTAGGCAGCTGGGGGCTGGAATCCGCAGCGCAGGGAGGCCCAAGCTTTCTGGGCCACCCCCGCTGCAAATTGCAGTCCGCAGCCACCCCGGAAAATGGCGCGTTCATAGAAGCGCCATCTTCTGGCGCTGTACCCAACTCATCCAGGGCCCTGATGCGGTGGCTCACTGGGTAATAAAGGGGTTAGGGCCAGCTTGGTATTATCAGCTGGCCCTAAGCCCGAAATTCATGGGGTCACGCCAATATTAGACATGACCACCATGAATTTCTAGTAAAGTATTTAAAAAAAACACAACACCCAGAAAAAAGTCCTTTAATTGAAATAAACACACAATTCTTTATTGTTCTAAATTAAACCATACTTACCATCACGCCCATTCCAGCTGAAGCCAACGATCTCCTGAAATAAAAGAAAAATAATAAAGCAACATCATCCTTACCTTTCCATGGTTCCCATGACAGCTTCAGCTCTGCTACATCGAGATGACAGGCTGGACCGCAGCAGAACGCTGCCATCCAGCCTGTCATCCCGCAGACACTGAGAAGCGCAGGCTTGCTTGCGCTCCACAGTGTCTCTCTGTGAGGGCATCCAGATGAGCCGAGTTAATGTCCAATGAACTCGGCTCACCTCATGCACGTCACTGACAGCGTGGGAAAATTCTCCTGGACTCACCGCTTCAGCGTGGGACAATTCTCACACTGAAGCGCTGAGTGCAGGAGAATTCTCCCACGCTGTCAGTGATGTGCAGGAGGTGAGCTGAGTTCATTGGACATGAGCTCACCTTATGCACGTCACTGACAGCGTGGGAAAATTCTCCTGCACTCAGCGCTTCAGCGGGAGAATTCTCACGCTGAAGCGCTGAGTGCAGGAGAATTCTCCCACGCTGTCAGTGACGTGCAGGAGGTGAGCTGAGTTCATTGGACATGAGCTCACCTTATGCACGTCACTGACAGCGTGGGAGAATTCTCCTGCACTCACCGCTTCAGCGTGAGAATTTTCCCACGCTGTCAGTGACGTGCATGAGGTGAGCCGAGTTCATTGGACATGAACTCGGCTCATCTGGATGTCGTCACAGAGAGACGCTGAGCAGCGCAAGTAAGCCTGCGCTTCTCAGTGTCTGCGGGATGAGAGGCTGGATGGCAGCGTTCTGCTGCGGTCCAGCCTGTCATCTCGATGTAGCAGAGCTGAAGCTGTCGTGGGAACCATGGAAAGGTAAGGATGAGGTTGCTTTATTATTTTTCTTTTATTGCAGGAGATCGTTGGCTTCAGCTGGAATGGGCGTGACGGTAAGTATGGTTTAATTTAGAACAATAAAGGATTGTGTCTTTATTTCAATTAAAGGACTTTATTCTGGGTGTTTGTGTTTTTTTTAACTTTGACTATGGGGTTAGTAATGGGGGTGTCTTATAGACGCCTCTCCATTACTAACCTGGGCTTGATGTCAGCTGGCATTATAAGCTGACATCAACCCCAACCCTATTACCCCCTGCCACCGCACCAGGGCAGCGTGGAAGAGCGAGGCTAAGTGCCAGAATTGGCGCATCCTATGGATGCGCCATTTCTGGGGCGGCTGACGGCTGGTGTTTCTAGCCTGGGAGGGGGCCAATATTCATGGCTCCCTTCCTGGGCTACTAATATCAGCCCCCAGCTGTCTGCCTAGCCTTTGCTAGCTATTAAATTAGGGGGGACCCCACGTCATTTTTTTGGGGGGGGTCCTCCATTTTAATAGCTAGTAAAGGCTAGGTATTCAGCTGGGGGCTGATATTAGTAGCCTGGGAAGCTCCGTGGGTATTACCCCCTTCCCAGGCTTCAAACATCTGCACCAGCCGTCTGCTTAACCTCCGCTAGAGCCTAAAATTAAGGGGAACCCCACGCCATTTTTTTTAATAATAAATCCTTTATTTTAATACTAAATGACAAGTACAGTAACCAACACTATCACTGTACTTCATATATATGTGACTGACATGTTTCTATCTATCTAATCTATGTGTGAAGCTCTATTCTGTCTGTTATAAATTGTCGGGTACCGCTGCTGAATTGCAGGCCGGCTTTTTTAAAGAGACGGTGCATGAAAACACTATTATTTTTTTTGATAAATCCTTTACACTAAATGACAAGTACAGTAAGCAGCACTGTCACTGTACTTCGTATATATGTGGCTGACATGTTTATATCTATCTAATCTATGTGTGATGCTCTATTCTTTCGGTTCTAAATTGTCGGGTACCGGTGTATGCCGCTGCTGAATTGCCGGCTTTTCATGTTTCACTGTTGACACTGTTCCCATCGATTTGGGCAATCACTGTAATGCCACAACCACCATGGCTGTGGCATTACAGTGAGTGGCAGACAATCCCTGCATGATTGGTGCTCTAAATAGCGCCAGACATGCAGGACACGCTTTTGGTGCACGAACAGTTATCGAACATAACCTCGAACAGCCGAATTTTTTGCAAATCGTTCGGGTTCGTCGAACAACTCGAACACCGCCCAAAACAGCTCGAATTTGAGATTGGCGAACAGTTCTAGTCGAACACCGCTCATCTCTAACCACGGGTCAAATCTCGGTATTATCCTGCTTTTGGCATTTTTTCCCGTAAAAAAAAACTGTAATAGTGTCTCCCTGACTGGTCAGACACCAATATATCTGTCTAAAAGTGTCTGTTGTATGCCAGAAAAATGGAACTGTGGTTTTGCAGTTCCACGGGTCATATCTTTGTATTATGCTTCCTTTGGCATTTTTTGCCGTAAAAAAAAACTGTAATAGTGTCTCTCTGACTGGTCAGACACCATTATATCTGTTTAAAAGAGTCTGGTGTAGGCCAGAGATATAGAACTGTGGTTTTGCAGTTCCACGGGTCAAATCTCTGTATTATCCTGCTTTTGGCATATTTTGCCGTAAAAAAAAACTGTAACAGTGTCTCCCTGACTGGTCAGACACCAATATATCTGTTTAAAAGAGTCTGGTGTAGGCCAGAGAATTACAACTGCTGCTTTGCAGTTCCAAGGGTCAAATCATTGTATTATCCTGCTTTTGGCATTTTTGCCGTAAAAAAACTGTAATAGTGTCTCCCTGACTGGTCAGACACCAATATATCTGTTTAAAAGAGTCTGGTGTAGGCCAGAGTAATACAACTGTGGTTTTGCAGTTCCACGGGTCAAATCTCTGTATTATCCTGCTTTTTGCATTTTTTTCCATAAAAAAAAACTGCAATAGTGTCTCCCTGGCTGGTCAGACACCAATATATCTTTTTAAAATAGTCTGGTGTAGGCCAGAGAAATAGAACTGTGGTTTTGCAGTTCCTCGGGTCAAATCTCTCCACTATCCTGCTTTTGGCATTTTTTGCCGTAAAAAAAATCTGTAATATTGTCTACCTGACTGGTCAGACACCAATATATCTGTTTAATATAGTATGGTGTAGGCCTGAGAAATAGAACTCTGGTTTTGCAGTTCCACGGGTCAAATCTCAGTATTATCCTGCTTTTGACATATTTTGCCGTCAAAAAAAAAACCTGTAATAGTGTCTCCCTGACTGGTCAGACACCAATATATCTAAGTAAAAGTGACTGTTGTATGCCAGAAAAATAGAACTCTGGTTTTGCAGTTCCACGGGTCAAATCTTTGTATTATGCTTCCTTTGGCATTTTTTGCCGTAAAAAAAAAATGTAATAGTGTCTCTCTGATTGGTCATACACCATTATATCTGTTTAAAAGAGTCTGGTGTAGGCCAGAGTTATAGAACTGTGGTTTTGCAGTTCCACGGGTCAAATCACTGTATTATGCTGCTTTTGGTATTTTTTGCTGTAACAAAAAACTGTAATAGTGTCTCCCTGACTGGTCAGACACCAATTTATCTGTTTAAAAATGTCTGGTGTAGGCCAGAGAAAGAGAACTGTGGTTTTTCAGTACCACGGGTCAAATCTCGGTATTATCCTGCTTTTGCCATATTTTCCCGTGAAAAAAAACAGTAATAGTGTCTCCCTGACTGGTCAGACACCAATATATCTGTTTAAAAGAGTCTTGTGTAGGCCAGAAAAATAGAACTGTTGTTTTGCAGTACCACGGGTCAAATCTCTGCATTATCCTGCTTTTGGCATTTTTTGCCGTAAAGAAAATCTGTAATAGTGTCTCCCTGACTGGTCAGACACCAATATATCTGGTAAAAAGAGTCTGGTTTAGGCCAGAGAAATAGAACTGTGGTTTTGCAGATCCACGGGTCAAATCTCTGTATTATCCTGCTTTTAGCATTTTTTCCCATAAAAAAAACTGTAATAGTGTCTCCCTGACTGATCAGACAAATATATCTGTTTAAAAGAGTCTGGTGTAGGCCAGAGAAATAGAACTGGTCTTGCAGTTCCACGGGTCAAATCTCTGTATTATCCTGCTTTTGGTATTTTTTGCTGTAACAAAAAACTGTAATAGTGTCTCCCTGACTGGTCAGACACCAATATATCTGTTTAAAAGAGTCTTGTGTCGGCTAGAGAAATAGAACTGTGGTTTTGCAGTTCCATGGGTAAAATCTCTGTATTATCCTGCTTTTGGCATTTTTTGCCGTAAAAAAAACTGTAATAGTGTCTAGATGACTGGTCGGACACCAATATATCTGTTTAAAAGAGTCTGGTGTAGGCCAGAGAAATAGAACTGTGGTTTTGCAGTTCCACGGGTCAAATCTCTGTGTTATCCTGCTTTTGGCATATTTTGCCGTAAAAAAAAACCTGTAATAGTGTCTCCCTAACTGGTCAGACACCAATATATCTGTTTAAAAAAGTCTGGTGTAGCCCAGAGAAATAGAACAGTGGTTTTTCAGTACCACGGGTCAAATCTCGGTATTATCCTGCTTTTGGCATTTTTTCCCGTAAAAAAAAACTGTAATAGTGTCTCCCTGACTGGTCAGACACCAATATATCTGTCTAAAAGTGTCTGTTGTATGCCAGAAAAATGGAACTGTGGTTTTGCAGTTCCACGGGTCATATCTTTGTATTATGCTTCCTTTGGCATTTTTTGCCGTAAAAAAAAACTGTAATAGTGTCTCTCTGACTGGTCAGACACCATTATATCTGTTTAAAAGAGTCTGGTGTAGGCCAGAGATATAGAACTGTGGTTTTGCAGTTCCACGGGTCAAATCTCTGTATTATCCTGCTTTTGGCATATTTTGCCGTAAAAAAAAACTGTAACAGTGTCTCCCTGACTGGTCAGACACCAATATATCTGTTTAAAAGAGTCTGGTGTAGGCCAGAGAATTAGAACTGCTGCTTTGCAGTTCCAAGGGTCAAATCATTGTATTATCCTGCTTTTGGCATTTTTGCCGTAAAAAAACTGTAATAGTGTATCCCTGACTGGTCAGACACCAATATATCTGTTTAAAAGAGTCTGGTGTAGGCCAGAGTAATACAACTGTGGTTTTGCAGTTCCACGGGTCAAATCTCTGTATTATCCTGCTTTTTGCATTTTTTTCCATAAAAAAAAACTGCAATAGTGTCTCCCTGGCTGGTCAGACACCAATATATCTTTTTAAAATAGTCTGGTGTAGGCCAGAGAAATAGAACTGTGGTTTTGCAGTTCCTCGGGTCAAATCTCTCCACTATCCTGCTTTTTGCATTTTTTGCCGTAAAAAAATCTGTAATAGTGTCTCCCTGACTGGTCAGACACCAATATATCTGTTTAAAAGAGTCTTGTGTATGCCAGAGAAATAGAACTGTGGTTTTGCAGTTCCACGGGTCAAATCTTTGTATTATGCTTCCTTTGGCATTTTTTGCCGTAAAAGAAAACTGTAATGGTGTCTCCCTGACTGGTCAGACACCAATATATCTGTTTAAAATAGTATGGTGTAGGCCAGAGAAATAGAACTGTGGTTTTGCAGTTCCACGGGTCAAATCTCAGTATTATTTTGCTTTTGGCATATTTTTCCGTAAAAAAAAACCTGTAATAGTGTCTCTTTGACTGGTCAGACACTAATATATCTGTCTAAAAGTGTTTGTTGCATGCCAGAAAAATGGAACTGTGGTTTTGCAGTTCCACGGGTCAAATCTTTGTATTATGCTTCCTTTGGCATTTTTTGCCGTAAAAAAAAACTGTAATAGTGTCTCTCTGACTGGTCAGACACCATTATATCTGTTTAAAAGAGTCTGGTGTAGGCCAGAGATAACGAACTGTGGTTTTGCAGTTCCACGGGTCAAATCTCTGTATTATCCTGCTTTTGGCTTTTTTTGCCGTAAAAAAAGCTGTAATAATGTCTCACTGACTGCACAGACACCAATATATCTGTTTAAAAGAGTCTGGTGTAGGCCAGAGATATATAACTGTGGTTTTGCAGTTCCACGGGTCAATTCTCTGTATGATCCTGCTTTTGCCAAATTTTTCCGTAAAAAAAAAACTGTAATAGTGTCTCCCTGACTGGTCAGACACCAATATATCTGTTTAAAAGAGTCTTGTGTAGGCCAGAGAAATGGAACTGTTGTTTTACAGTACCACGGGTCAAATCTCTGTATTATCCTGCTTTTGGTATTTTTTGCTGTAACAAAAAACTGTAATAGTGTCTCCCTGACTGGTCAGACACCAATATATCTGTTTAAAAGAGTCTTGTGTAGGCCAGAGAAATAGAACTGTGGTTTTGCAGTTCCACGGGTCAAATCTCTGAATTATCCTGCTTTTGCCATTTTTTGCTGTAAAAAAAAAACTGTAACAGTGTCTTCCTGACTGGTCAGACACCAATATATCAGTTTAAAAAAGTCTGGTGTAGGCCAGAGAATTAGAACTGCTGCTTTGCAGTTCCAAGGGTCAAATCTCTGTATTATCCTGCTTTTGGCATTTTTGCCGTAAAAAAACTGTAACAGTGTCTCCCTGACTGGTCAGACACCAATATATCTGTTTAAAAGAGTCTGGTGTAGGCCAGAGAAATAGAACTGTGGTTTTGCAGTTCCACGGGTCAAATCTCTGTATTATCCTGCTTTTTGCATTTTTTTCCATAAAAAAAACTGCAATAGTGTCTCACTTTCTGGTCATACACCAATATATCTTTTTAAAATAGTCTGGTGTAGGCCAGAGAAATAGAACTGTGGTTTTTCAGTACCACGGGTCAAATCTCGGTATTATCCTGCTTTTGCCATATTTTCCCGTGAAAAAAAAACAGTAATAGTGTCTCCCTGACTGGTCAGACACCAATATTTCTGTTTAAAAGAGTCTTGTGTAGGCCAGAGAAATAGAACTGTTGTTTTGCAGTACCACGGGTCAAATCTCTGCATTATCCTGCTTTTGGCATTTTTTGCCGTAAAGAAAATCTGTAATAGTGTCTCCCTGACTGGTCAGACACCAATATATCTGGTAAAAAGAGTCTGGTGTAGGCCAGAGAAATAGAACTGTGGTTTTGCAGATCCACGGGTCAAATCTCTGTATTATCCTGCTTTTAGCATTTTTTCCCATAAAAAAAAAACGTAACAGTGTCTCCCTGACTGATCAGACACCAATATATCTGTTTAAAAGAGTCTGCTGTAGGCCAGAGAAATACAACTGGCTTTGCAGTTCCACGGGTCAAATCTCTGTATTATCCTGCTTTTGGGATTTTTTGCTGTAACAAAAAACTGTAATAGTGTCTCCCTGACTGGTCAGACACCAATATATCTGTTTAAAAGAGTCTTGTGTAGGCCAGAGAAGTAGAACTGTGGTTTTGCAGTTCCACGGGTAAAATCTCTGTATTATCCTGCTTTTGGTATTTTTTGCCGTAAAAAAAACTGTAATAGTGTCTAGATGACTGGTCGGACACCAATATATCTGTTTAAAAGAGTCTGGTGTAGGCCAGAGAAATAGAACTGTGGTTTTGCAGTTCCACGGGTCAAATCTCTGTATTATCCTGCTTTTGGCATAGTTTGCTGTAAAAAAAACTGTAACAGTGTCTCCCTGACTGGTCAGACACCAATATATCTGTTTAAAAGAGTCTGGTGTAGGCCAGAGAATTAGAGCTGCTGCTTTGCAGTTCCAAGGGTCAAATCATTGAATTATCCTGCTTTTGGCATTTTTGCCGTAAAAAAACTGTAATAGTGTCTCCCTGACTGGTCAGACACCAATATATCTGTTTAAAAGAGTCTGGTGTAGGCCAGAGAAATAGAACTGTGGTTTTGCAGTTCCACGGGTCAAATCTCTGTATTATCCTGCTTTTTGCATTTTTTTCCATAAAAAAAACTGCAATAGTGTCTCCCTGGCTGGTCAGACACCAATATATCTTTTTAAAATAGTCTGGTGTAGGCCAGAGAAATAACACTGTGGTTTTGCAGTTCCTCAGGTCAAATCTCTGTATTATCCTGCTTTTTGCATTTTTGCCGTAAAAAAAACTGTAATAGTGTCTCCCTGACTGGTCAGACACCAATATATCTGTTTAAAAGAGTCTTGTGTAGGCCAGAGAAATAGAACTGTGGTTTTGCAGTTCCACGGGTCAAATCTCTCCACTATCCTGCTTTTGGCATTTTTTGCCGTAAAAAAAATCTGTAATATTGTCTACCTGACTGGTCAGACACCAATATATCTGTTTAATATAGTATGGTGTAGGCCTGAGAAATAGAACTCTGGTTTTACAGTTCCACGGGTCAAATCTCAGTATTATCCTGCTTTTGACATATTTTGCCGTCAAAAAAAAAACCTGTAATAGTGTCTCCCTGACTGGTCAGACACCAATATATCTATCTAAAAGTGACTGTTGTATGCCAGAAAAATAGAACTCTGGTTTTGCAGTTCCACGGGTCAAATCTTTGTATTATGCTTCCTTTGGCATTTTTTGCCGTAAAAAAAAAATGTAATAATGTCTCTCTGATTGGTCATACACCATTATATCTGTTTAAAAGAGTCTTGTGTAGGCCAGAGAAGTAGAACTGTGGTTTTGCAGTTCCACGGGTAAAATCTCTGTATTATCCTGCTTTTGGCATTTTTTGCCGTAAAAAAAACTGTAATAGTGTCTAGATGACTGGTCGGACACCAATATATCTGTTTAAAAGAGTCTGGTGTAGGCCAGAGAAATAGAACTGTGGTTTTGCAGTTCCACGGGTCAAATCTCTGTATTATCCTGCTTTTGGCATAGTTTGCTGTAAAAAAAACTGTAACAGTGTCTCCCTGACTGGTCAGACACCAATATATCTGTTTAAAAGAGTCTGGTGTAGGCCAGAGAATTAGAGCTGCTGCTTTGCAGTTCCAAGGGTCAAATCATTGAATTATCCTGCTTTTGGCATTTTTGCCGTAAAAAAACTGTAATAGTGTCTCCGTGACTGGTCAGACACCAATATATCTGTTTAAAAGAGTCTTGTGTAGGCCAGAGAAATGGAACTGTTGTTTTACAGTACCACGGGTCAAATCTCTGTATTATCCTGCTTTTGGTATTTTTTGCTGTAACATAAAACTGTAATAGTGGCTCCCTGACTGGTCAGACACCAATATATCTGTTTAAAAGAGTCTTGTGTAGGCCAGAGAAATAGAACTGTGGTTTTGCAGTTCCACGGGTAAAATCTCTGAATTATCCTGCTTTTGCCATTTTTTGCTGTAAAAAAAAAACTGTAACAGTGTCTTCCTGACTGGTCAGACACAAATATATCAGTTTAAAAAAGTCTGGTGTAGGCCAGAGAATTAGAACTGCTGCTTTGCAGTTCCAAGGGTCAAATCTCTGTATTATCCTGCTTTTGGCATTTTTGCCGTAAAAAAACTGTAACAGTGTCTCCCTGACTGGTCAGACACCAATATATCTGTTTAAAAGAGTCTGGTGTAGGCAAGAGAAATAGAACTGTGGTTTTGCAGTTCCACGGGTCAAATCTCTGTATTATCCTGCTTTTTGCATTTTTTTCCATAAAAAAAACTGCAATAGTGTCTCCCTGGCTGGTCAGACACCAATATATCTTTTTAAAATAGTCTGGTGTATGCCAGAGAAATAGCACTGTGGTTTTGCAGTTCCTCAGGTCAAATCTCTGTATTATCCTGCTTTTTGCATTTTTGCCGTAAAAAAAACTGTAATAGTGTCTCCCTGACTGGTCAGACAACAATATATCTGTTTAAAAGAGTCTTGTGTAGGCCAGAGAAATAGAACTGTGGTTTTGCAGTTCCACGGGTCAAATCTCTCCACTATCCTGCTTTTGGCATTTTTTGCCGTAAAAAAAATCTGTAATATTGTCTACCTGACTGGTCAGACACCAATATATCTGTTTAATATAGTATGGTGTAGGCCTGAGAAATAGAACTCTGGTTTTGCAGTTCCACGGGTCAAATCTCAGTATTATCCTGCTTTTGACATATTTTGCCGTCAAAAAAAAAACCTGTAATAGTGTCTCCCTGACTGGTCAGACACCAATATATCTATCTAAAAGTGACTGTTGTATGCCAGAAAAATAGAACTCTGGTTTTGCAGTTCCACGGGTCAAATCTTTGTATTATGCTTCCTTTGGCATTTTTTGCCGTAAAAAAAAAATGTAATAGTGTCTCTCTGATTGGTCATACACCATTATATCTGTTTAAAAGAGTCTGGTGTAGGCCAGAGTTATAGAACTGTGGTTTTGCAGTTCCACGGGTCAAATCTCTGTATTATGCTGCTTTTGGTATTTTTTGCTGTAACAAAAAACTGTAATAGTGTCTCCCTGACTGGTCAGACACCAATTTATCTGTTTAAAAATGTCTGGTGTAGGCCAGAGAAAGAGAACTGTGGTTTTTCAGTACCACGGGTCAAATCTCGGTATTATCCTGCTTTTGCCATATTTTCCCGTGAAAAAAAACAGTAATAGTGTCTCCCTGACTGGTCAGACACCAATATATCTGTTTAAAAGAGTCTTGTGTAGGCCAGAGAAATAGAACTGTTGTTTTGCAGTACCACGGGTCAAATCTCTGCATTATCCTGCTTTTGGCATTTTTTGCCGTAAAGAAAATCTGTAATAGTGTCTCCCTGACTGGTCAGACACCAATATATCTGGTAAAAAGAGTCTGGTGTAGGCCAGAGAAATAGAATTGTGGTTTTGCAGATCCACGGGTCAAATCTCTGTATTATCCTGCTTTTAGCATTTTTTCCCATAAAAAAACTGTAATAGTGTCTCCCTGACTGATCAGACAAATATATCTGTTTAAAAGAGTCTGGTGTAGGCCAGAGAAATAGAACTGGTCTTGCAGTTCCACGGGTCAAATCTCTGTATTATCCTGCTTTTGGTATTTTTTGCTGTAACAAAAAACTGTAATAGTGTCTCCCTGACTGGTCAGACACCAATATAGCTGTTTAAAAGAGTTTTGTGTAGGCCAGAGAAAAAGAACTGTGATTTTGCAGTTCCACGGGTAAAATCTCTGTATTATCCTGCTTTTGGCATTTTTTGCCGTAAAAAAAAACTGTAACAGTGTCTTCCTGACTGGTCAGACACCAATATATCTGTTTAAAAGTGTCTGGTGTAGGCCAGAGAAATAGATCTATGGTTTTGCAGTTCCACGGGTCAAATTTCTGTATTATCCTGCTTTTGTTTTTTTTTGCTGTATCAAAAAACTGTAATAGTGTCTCCCTGACTGGTCAGACACCAATATATCTGTTTAAAAGAGTCTGGTGTAGGCCAGAGAAATAGAACTGTCATTTTGCAATTCCACGGGTCAAATCTCTCTATTATCCTGCTTTTGACATATTTTGCCGTAAAAAAAAAACCTGTAATAGTGTCTCCCTGACTGGTCAGACACCAATATATCTGTTTAATAAAGTCTGGTGTAGACCAGAGAAATAGAACGGTGGTTTTTCAGTACCATGGGTCAAATCTCGGTATTATCCTGCTTTTGGCATATTTTCCCGTAAAAAAAAAACAGTAATAGGGTCTCCCTGACTGGTCAGACACCAATATATCTAGTAAAAAGAGTCTGGTGTAGGCCAGAGAAATAGAACTGTGGTTTTGCAGATCCACGGGTCAAATCTCTGTATTATCCTGCTTTTAGCATTTTTTCCCATAAAAAAAAACTGTAATATTGTCTCCCTGACTGATCAGACACCAATATATCTGTTTAAAAGAGTCTGGTGTTGGCCAGAGAAATAGAACTGGCTTTGCAGTACCACGGGTCAAATCTCTGTATTATCCTGCTTTTGGTATTTTTTGCTGTAACAAAAAACTGTAATAGTGTCTCCCTGACTGGTCAGACACCAATATATCTGTTTAAAAGAGTCTTGTGTCGGCTAGAGAAATAGAACTGTGGTTTTGCTTTTCCACGGGTAAAATCTCTGTATTATCCTGCTTTTGGCATTTTTTGCCGTAAAAAAAACTGTAATAGTGTCTAGATGACTGGTCGGACACCAATATATCTGTTTAAAAGAGTCTGGTGTAGGCCAGAGAAATAGAACTGTGGTTTTGCAGTTCCACGGGTCAAATCTCTGTATTATCCTGCTTTTGGCATATTTTGACGTAAAAAAAAACCTGTAATAGTGTCTCCCTAACTGGTCAGACACCAATATATCTGTTTAAAAAAGTCTGGTGTAGCCCAGAGAAATAGAACAGTGGTTTTTCAGTACCCCGGGTCAAATCTCGGTATTATCCTGCTTTTGGCATTTTTTCCCGTAAAAAAAAACTGTAATAGTGTCTCCCTGACTGGTCAGACACCAATATATCTGTCTAAAAGTGTCTGTTGTATGCCAGAAAAATGGAACTGTGGTTTTGCAGTTCCACGGGTCATATCTTTGTATTATGCTTCCTTTGGCATTTTTTGCCGTAAAAAAAAACTGTAATAGTGTCTCTCTGACTGGTCAGACACCATTATATCTGTTTAAAAGAGTCTGGTGTAGGCCAGAGATATAGAACTGTGGTTTTGCAGTTCCACGGGTCAAATCTCTGTATTATCCTGCTTTTGGCATATTTTGCTGTAAAAAAAACTGTAACAGTGTCTCCCTGACTGGTCAGACACCAATATATCTGTTTAAAAGAGTCTGGTGTAGGCCAGAGAATTAGAACTGCTGCTTTGCAGTTCCAAGGGTCAAATCATTGTATTATCCTGCTTTTGGCATTTTTGCCGTAAAAAAACTGTAATAGTGTCTCCCTGACTGGTCAGACACCAATATATCTGTTTAAAAGAGTCTGGTGTAGGCCAGAGTAATACAACTGTGGTTTTGCAGTTCCACGGGTCAAATCTCTGTATTATCCTTCTTTTTGCATTTTTTTCCATAAAAAAAAACTGCAATAGTGTCTCCCTGGCTGGTCAGACACCAATATATCTTTTTAAAATAGTCTGGTGTAGGCCAGAGAAATAGAACTGTGGTTTTGCAGTTCCTCGGGTCAAATCTCTGAATTATCCTGCTTTTTGCATTTTTTGCCGTAAAAAAATCTGTAATAGTGTCTCCCTGACTGGTTAGACACCAATATATCTGTTTAAAAGAGTCTTGTGTAGGCCAGAGAAATAGAACTGTGGTTTTGCAGTTCCACGGGTCAAATCTTTGTATTATGCTTCCTTTGGCATTTTTTGCTGTAAAAGAAAACTGTAATGGTGTCTCCCTGACTGGTCTGACACCAATATATCTGTTTAAAATAGTATGGTGTAGGCCAGAGAAATAGAACTGTGGTTTTGCAGTTCCACGGGTCAAATCTCAGTATTATTTTGCTTTTGGCATATTTTTCCGTAAAAAAAAACTGTAATAGTGTCTCCCTGGCTGGTCATACACCAATATATCTTTTTAAAATAGTCTGGTGTAGGCCAGAGAAATAGAACTGTGGTTTTGCAGTTCCACGGGTCAAATCTCTCCACTATCCTGCTTTTGGCATTTTTTGCCGTAAAAAAAATCTGTAATAGTGTCTACCTGACTGGTCAGACACCAATATATCTGTTTAAAAAAGTCTGGTGTAGCCCAGAGAAATAGAACAGTGGTTTTTCAGTACCACGGGTCAAATCTCGGTATTATCCTGCTTTTGGCATATTTTCCAGTAAAAAAAAACTGTAATAGTGTCTCCCTGACTGGTCAGACACTAATAAATCTGTCTAAAAGTGTCTGTTGTATGCCAGAAAAATGGAACTGTGGTTTTGCAGTTCCACGGGTCATATCTTTGTATTATGCTTCCTTTGGCATTTTTTGCCGTAAAAAAAAACTGTAATAGTGTCTCTCTGACTGGACAGACACCATTATATCTGTTTAAAAGAGTCTGGTGTAGGCCAGAGATATAGAACTGTGGTTTTGCAGTTCCACGGGTCAAATCTCTGTATTATCCTGCTTTTGGCATATTTTGCCGTAAAAAAAAACTGTAACAGTGTCTCCCTGACTGGTCAGACATCAATATATCTGTTTAAAAGAGTCTGGTGTAGGCCAGAGAATTAGAACTGCTGCTTTGCAGTTCCAAGGGTCAATTCATTGTATTATCCTGCTTTTGGCATTTTTGACGTAAAAAAACTGTAATAGTGTCTCCCTGACTGGTCAGACACCAATATATCTGTTTAAAAGAGTCTGGTGTAGGCCAGAGTAATAGAACTGTGGTTTTGCAGTTCCACGGGTCAAATCTCTGTATTATCCTGCTTTTTGCATTTTTTTCCATAAAAAAAAACTGCAATAGTGTCTCCCTGGCTGGTCAGACACCAATATATCTTTTTAAAATAGTCTGGTGTAGGCCAGAGAAATAGAACTGTGGTTTTGCAGTTCCTCGGGTCAAATCTCTGAATTATCCTGCTTTTTGCATTTTTTGCCGTAAAAAAACCTGTAATAGTGTCTCCCTGACTGGTCAGACACCAATATATCTGTTTAAAAGAGTCTTGTGTAGGCCACAGAAATAGAACTGTGGTTTTGCAGTTCCACGGGTCAAATCTTTGTATTATGCTTCCTTTGGCATTTTTTGCCGTAAAAAAAACTGTAATAGTGTCTCCCTGACTGGTCAGACACCAATATATCTGTTTAAAATAGTATGGTGTAGGCCACAGAAATAAACTGTGGTTTTGCAGTACCACGGGTCAAATCTCAGTATTATTTTGCTTTTGTCATATTTTGCCGTAAAAAAAAACCTGTAATAGTGTCTCTTTGACTGGTCAGACACTAATATATCTGTCTAAAAGTGTCTGTTGCATGCCAGAAAAATGGAACTGTGGTTTTGCAGTTCCACGGGTCAAATCTTTGTATTATGCTTCCTTTGGCATTTTTTGCCGTAAAAAAAAACTGTAATAGTGTCTCTCTGACTGGTCAGACACCATTATATCTGTTTAAAAGAGTCTGGTGTAGGCCAGAGATATAGAACTGTGGTTTTGCAGTTCCACGGGTCAAATCTCTGTATTATATTGCTTTTGGCTTTTTTTGCCGTAAAAAAAAGCTGTAATAATGTCTCCCTGACTGGACAGACACCAATATATCTGTTTAAAAGAGTCTGGTGTAGGCCAGAGATATATACCTGTGGTTTTGCAGTTCCACGGGTCAATTCTCTGTATGATCCTGCTTTTGGTATTTTTTGCTGTAACAAAAAACTGTAATAGTGTCTCCCTGACTGGTCAGACACCAATATATCTGTTTAAAAAAGTCTGGTGTAGGCCAGAGAAAGAGAACTGTGGTTTTTCAGTACCACGGGTCAAATCTCGGGATTATCCTGCTTTTGCCATATTTTTCCGTAAAAAAAAACTGTAATAGTGTCTCCCTGACTGGTCAGACACCAATATATCTGTTTAAAAGAGTCTTGTGTAGGCCAGAGAAATAGAACTGTTGTTTTACAGTACCACGGGTCAAATCTCTGTATTATCCTGCTTTTGGTATTTTTTACTGTAACAAAAAACTGTAATAGTGTCTCCCTGACTGGTCAGACATCAATATATCTGTTTAAAAGAGTCTTGTGTAGGCCAGAGAAATAGAACTGTGGTTTTGCAGTTCCACGGGTAAAATCTCTGTATTATCCTGCTTTTGCCATTTTTTGCTGTAAAAAAAAAACTGTAACAGTGTCTTCCTGACTGGTCAGACACCAATATATCAGTTTAAAAAAGTCTGGTGTAGGCCAGAGAATTAGAACTGCTGTTTTGCAGTTCCAAGGGTCAAATCTCTGTATTATCCTGCTTTTGGCATTTTTGCCGTAAAAAAACTGTAACAGTGTCTCCCTGACTGGTCAGACACCAATATATCTGTTTAAAAGAGTCTGGTGTAGGCCAGAGAATTAGAACTGTGGTTTTGCAGTTCCACGGGTCAAATCTCTGTATTATCCTGCTTTTTGCACTTTTTTCCATAAAAAAAACTGCAATAGTGTCTCCCTGGCTGGTCAGACACCAATATAACTTTTTAAAGTAGCCTGGTGTAGGCCAGAGAAATAGAACTGTGGTTTTGCAGTTCCACGGGTCAAATCTCTGTATTATCCTGCTTTTTGCATTTTTTCCCGTAAAAAAAACTGTAATAGTGTCTCCCTGACTGGTCAGACACCAATATATCTGTTTAAAAGAGTCTTGTGTAGGCCAGAGAAATAGAACTGTGGTTTTTCAGTTCCACGGGTCAAATCTCAGTATTATCCTGCTTTTGACATATTTTGCCGTCAAAAAAAAAACCTGTAATAGTGTCTCCCTGGCTGGTCAGACACCAATATATCTTTTTAAAATAGTCTGGTGTAGGCCAGAGAAATAGAACTGTGGTTTTGCAGTTCCTCGGGTCAAATCTCT
This sequence comes from Phyllobates terribilis, assembly GCF_046119375.1. Classification (NCBI taxonomy): domain Eukaryota; kingdom Metazoa; phylum Chordata; class Amphibia; order Anura; family Dendrobatidae; genus Phyllobates; species Phyllobates terribilis. Next base: position 294,822,761 of record NW_027362769.1, read on the forward strand.
GAATTATCCTGCTTTTTGCATTTTTTGCCGTAAAAAAATCTGTAATAGTGTCTCCCTGACTGGTTAGACACCAATATATCTGTTTAAAAGAGTCTTGTGTAGGCCAGAGAAATAGAACTGTGGTTTTGCAGTTCCACGGGTCAAATCTTTGTATTATGCTTCCTTTGGCATTTTTTGCTGTAAAAGAAAACTGTAATGGTGTCTCCCTGACTGGTCTGACACCAATATATCTGTTTAAAATAGTATGGTGTAGGCCAGAGAAATAGAACTGTGGTTTTGCAGTTCCACGGGTCAAATCTCAGTATTATTTTGCTTTTGGCATATTTTTCCGTAAAAAAAAACTGTAATAGTGTCTCCCTGGCTGGTCATACACCAATATATCTTTTTAAAATAGTCTGGTGTAGGCCAGAGAAATAGAACTGTGGTTTTGCAGTTCCACGGGTCAAATCTCTCCACTATCCTGCTTTTGGCATTTTTTGCCGTAAAAAAAATCTGTAATAGTGTCTACCTGACTGGTCAGACACCAATATATCTGTTTAAAAAAGTCTGGTGTAGCCCAGAGAAATAGAACAGTGGTTTTTCAGTACCACGGGTCAAATCTCGGTATTATCCTGCTTTTGGCATATTTTCCAGTAAAAAAAAACTGTAATAGTGTCTCCCTGACTGGTCAGACACTAATAAATCTGTCTAAAAGTGTCTGTTGTATGCCAGAAAAATGGAACTGTGGTTTTGCAGTTCCACGGGTCATATCTTTGTATTATGCTTCCTTTGGCATTTTTTGCCGTAAAAAAAAACTGTAATAGTGTCTCTCTGACTGGTCAGACACCATTATATCTGTTTAAAAGAGTCTGGTGTAGGCCAGAGATATAGAACTGTGGTTTTGCAGTTCCACGGGTCAAATCTCTGTATTATCCTGCTTTTGGCATATTTTGCCGTAAAAAAAAACTGTAACAGTGTCTCCCTGACTGGTCAGACATCAATATATCTGTTTAAAAGAGTCTGGTGTAGGCCAGAGAATTAGAACTGCTGCTTTGCAGTTCCAAGGGTCAAATCATTGTATTATCCTGCTTTTGGCATTTTTGACGTAAAAAAACTGTAATAGTGTCTCCCTGACTGGTCAGACACCAATATATCTGTTTAAAAGAGTCTGGTGTAGGCCAGAGTAATAGAACTGTGGTTTTGCAGTTCCACGGGTCAAATCTCTGTATTATCCTGCTTTTTGCATTTTTTTCCATAAAAAAAAACTGCAATAGTGTCTCCCTGGCTGGTCAGACACCAATATATCTTTTTAAAATAGTCTGGTGTAGGCCAGAGAAATAGAACTGTGGTTTTGCAGTTCCTCGGGTCAAATCTCTGAATTATCCTGCTTTTTGCATTTTTTGCCGTAAAAAAACCTGTAATAGTGTCTCCCTGACTGGTCAGACACCAATATATCTGTTTAAAAGAGTCTTGTGTAGGCCACAGAAATAGAACTGTGGTTTTGCAGTTCCACGGGTCAAATCTTTGTATTATGCTTCCTTTGGCATTTTTTGCCGTAAAAAAAACTGTAATAGTGTCTCCCTGACTGGTCAGACACCAATATATCTGTTTAAAATAGTATGGTGTAGGCCACAGAAATAAACTGTGGTTTTGCAGTACCACGGGTCAAATCTCAGTATTATTTTGCTTTTGTCATATTTTGCCGTAAAAAAAAACCTGTAATAGTGTCTCTTTGACTGGTCAGACACTAATATATCTGTCTAAAAGTGTCTGTTGCATGCCAGAAAAATGGAACTGTGGTTTTGCAGTTCCACGGGTCAAATCTTTGTATTATGCTTCCTTTGGCATTTTTTGCCGTAAAAAAAAACTGTAATAGTGTCTCTCTGACTGGTCAGACACCATTATATCTGTTTAAAAGAGTCTGGTGTAGGCCAGAGATATAGAACTGTGGTTTTGCAGTTCCACGGGTCAAATCTCTGTATTATATTGCTTTTGGCTTTTTTTGCCGTAAAAAAAAGCTGTAATAATGTCTCCCTGACTGGACAGACACCAATATATCTGTTTAAAAGAGTCTGGTGTAGGCCAGAGATATATACCTGTGGTTTTGCAGTTCCACGGGTCAATTCTCTGTATGATCCTGCTTTTGGTATTTTTTGCTGTAACAAAAAACTGTAATAGTGTCTCCCTGACTGGTCAGACACCAATATATCTGTTTAAAAAAGTCTGGTGTAGGCCAGAGAAAGAGAACTGTGGTTTTTCAGTACCACGGGTCAAATCTCGGGATTATCCTGCTTTTGCCATATTTTTCCGTAAAAAAAAACTGTAATAGTGTCTCCCTGACTGGTCAGACACCAATATATCTGTTTAAAAGAGTCTTGTGTAGGCCAGAGAAATAGAACTGTTGTTTTACAGTACCACGGGTCAAATCTCTGTATTATCCTGCTTTTGGTATTTTTTACTGTAACAAAAAACTGTAATAGTGTCTCCCTGACTGGTCAGACATCAATATATCTGTTTAAAAGAGTCTTGTGTAGGCCAGAGAAATAGAACTGTGGTTTTGCAGTTCCACGGGTAAAATCTCTGTATTATCCTGCTTTTGCCATTTTTTGCTGTAAAAAAAAAACTGTAACAGTGTCTTCCTGACTGGTCAGACACCAATATATCAGTTTAAAAAAGTCTGGTGTAGGCCAGAGAATTAGAACTGCTGTTTTGCAGTTCCAAGGGTCAAATCTCTGTATTATCCTGCTTTTGGCATTTTTGCCGTAAAAAAACTGTAACAGTGTCTCCCTGACTGGTCAGACACCAATATATCTGTTTAAAAGAGTCTGGTGTAGGCCAGAGAATTAGAACTGTGGTTTTGCAGTTCCACGGGTCAAATCTCTGTATTATCCTGCTTTTTGCACTTTTTTCCATAAAAAAAACTGCAATAGTGTCTCCCTGGCTGGTCAGACACCAATATATATTTTTAAAGTAGCCTGGTGTAGGCCAGAGAAATAGAACTGTGGTTTTGCAGTTCCACGGGTCAAATCTCTGTATTATCCTGCTTTTTGCATTTTTTGCCGTAAAAAAAACTGTAATAGTGTCTCCCTGACTGGTCAGACACCAATATATCTGTTTAAAAGAGTCTTGTGTAGGCCAGAGAAAAAGAACTGTGGTTTTTCAGTTCCACGGGTCAAATCTCTCCACTATCCTGCTTTTGGCATTTTTTGCCGTAAAAAAAATCTGTAATATTGTCTACCTGACTGGTCAGACACCAATATATCTGTTTAATATAGTATGGTGTAGGCCTGAGAAATAGAACTCTGGTTTTGCAGTTCCACGGGTCAAATCTCAGTATTATCCTGCTTTTGACATATTTTGCCGTCAAAAAAAAAACCTGTAATAGTGTCTCCCTGACTGGTCAGACACCAATATATCTATCTAAAAGTGACTGTTGTATGCCAGAAAAATAGAACTCTGGTTTTGCAGTTCCACGGGTCAAATCTTTGTATTATGCTTCCTTTGGCATTTTTTGCCGTAAAAAAAAAATGTAATAGTGTCTCTTTGATTGGTCATACACCATTATATCTGTTTAAAAGAGTCTGGTGTAGGCCAGAGTTATAGAACTGTGGTTTTGCAGTTCCACGGGTCAAATCTCTGTATTATGCTGCTTTTGGTATTTTTTGCTGTAACAAAAAACTGTAATAGTGTCTCCCTGACTGGTCAGACACCAATTTATCTGTTTAAAAATGTCTGGTGTAGGCCAGAGAAAGAGAACTGTGGTTTTTCAGTACCACGGGTCAAATCTCGGTATTATCCTGCTTTTGCCATATTTTCCCGTGAAAAAAAACAGTAATAGTGTCTCCCTGACTGGTCAGACACCAATATATCTGTTTAAAAGAGTCTTGTGTAGGCCAGAGAAATAGAACTGTTGTTTTGCAGTACCACGGGTCAAATCTCTGCATTATCCTGCTTTTGGCATTTTTTGCCGTAAAGAAAATCTGTAATAGTGTCTCCCTGACTGGTCAGACACCAATATATCTGGTAAAAAGAGTCTGGTGTAGGCCAGAGAAATAGAATTGTGGTTTTGCAGATCCACGGGTCAAATCTCTGTATTATCCTGCTTTTAGCATTTTTTCCCATAAAAAAAACTGTAATAGTGTCTCCCTGACTGATCAGACAAATATATCTGTTTAAAAGAGTCTGGTGTAGGCCAGAGAAATAGAACTGGTCTTGCAGTTCCACGGGTCAAATCTCTGTATTATCCTGCTTTTGGTATTTTTTGCTGTAACAAAAAACTGTAATAGTGTCTCCCTGACTGGTCAGACACCAATATAGCTGTTTAAAAGAGTTTTGTGTAGGCCAGAGAAAAAGAACTGTGATTTTGCAGTTCCACGGGTAAAATCTCTGTATTATCCTGCTTTTGGCATTTTTGTTGCCGTAAAAAAATTGTAATAGTGTCTCCCTTACTGGTCAGACACTAACATGTCTGTTTAAAAGAGTCTGGTGTAGTCCAGAGAAGGAGAACTGTGATTTTGCAGTTCCACGGGTCAAATCTCTATATTATCCTGCTTTTTGCATTTTTTGCCATAAAAAAATACAGTAATAGTGTCTCCCTGTCTGGTCAGACAACAGTATATCTATTTAACCCTAGAACGCATACCTGGGGCCTCGCAAGCCCGTCCTGTTAATTGTTTTCTATTTTCTGGTAGATTACTTTATTTAGAATTTTGAAACTCTAGGTATTCCTCAGGTATATAGTTGTTTGTCATTTTTTTAGTTATTCCATGTTATTTGCACATGGGCCTAAAAGGCCCCTGGTATGTGAAAGTGTAGATTTTTATGGTCATGCGTTCTAGGGTTAAAAGAGTCTGGTGTAGGCCAGAGAAATAGAACTGTGGTTTTGCAGTTCCACGGGTCAAATCTCTGTATTATCCTGCTTTTGGGCATTTTTGCCGTAAAAAAAACTGTAATAGTGTCTCCATGACTGGACAGACACCAATATATCTGTTTAAAAGAGTCTTGTGTAGGCCAGAGAAATAGAACTGTTGTTTTGCAGTACCACGGGTCAAATCTCTGCATTATCCTGCTTTTGGCATTTTTTGCCGTAAAGAAAATCTGTAATAGTGTCTCCCTGACTGGTCAGACACCAATATATCTGGTAAAAAGAGTCTGGTGTAGGCCAGAGAAATAGAATTGTGGTTTTGCAGATCCACGGGTCAAATCTCTGTATTATCCTGCTTTTAGCATTTTTTCCCATAAAAAAAACTGTAATAGTGTCTCCCTGACTGATCAGACAAATATATCTGTTTAAAAGAGTCTGGTGTAGGCCAGAGAAATAGAACTGGTCTTGCAGTTCCACGGGTCAAATCTCTGTATTATCCTGCTTTTGGTATTTTTTGCTGTAACAAAAAACTGTAATAGTGTCTCCCTGACTGGTCAGACACCAATATAGCTGTTTAAAAGAGTTTTGTGTAGGCCAGAGAAAAAGAACTGTGATTTTGCAGTTCCACGGGTAAAATCTCTGTATTATCCTGCTTTTGGCATTTTTGTTGCCGTAAAAAAATTGTAATAGTGTCTCCCTTACTGGTCAGACACTAACATGTCTGTTTAAAAGAGTCTGGTGTAGTCCAGAGAAGGAGAACTGTGATTTTGCAGTTCCACGGGTCAAATCTCTATATTATCCTGCTTTTTGCATTTTTTGCCATAAAAAAATACAGTAATAGTGTTTCCCTGACTGGTCAGACAACAGTATATCTATTTAACCCTAGAACGCATACCTGGGGCCTCGCAAGCCCGTCCTGTTAATTGTTTTCTATTTTCTGGAAGATTACTTTATTTAGAATTTTGAAACTCTAGGTATTCCTCAGGTATATAGTTGTTTGTCACTTTTTTAGTTATTCCATGTTATTTGCACATGGGCCTAAAAGGCCCCTGGTATGTGAAAGTGTAGATTTTTATGGTCATGCGTTCTAGGGTTAATAGAGTCTGGTGTAGGCCAGAGAAATAGAACTGTGGTTTTGCAGTTCCACGGGTCAAATCTCTGTATTATCCTGCTTTTTGGCATTTTTGCCGTAAAAAAAACTGTAATAGTGTCTCCATGACTGGACAGACACCAATATATCTGTTTAAAAGAGTCTGGTGTAGGCCAGAGAAATAGAACTGTTGTTTTGCAGTACCACGGGTCAAATCTCTGTATTATCCTACTTTTGCCATTTTTTACTTCAAAAAAATCTGTAATAGTGTCTCCCTGACTGGTCAGACACCAATATATCTGTTTAAAAGAGTCTGGTGTAGGCCAGAGAAATAGAACTGTGGTTTTCCTCTTCCACGGTTCTAATCTCCTTTTTATTACCCTTTTTCCATTGACAGTGCGAGTGCGCGTGGCTAGGGACGTTGAACTGGACGTTCTAGTGATGGTGCGTGTAGAGGAAGGGGCCGTGGCCAAGGTGAAAATGTGCTACAACCAACAGCCACATCTTCTAGCTTCCACTTCTTGACTGAATTACTAGGGAACCACACTACAACACCAGTATTGTGAACTGATCAGTGTGAACAGGTTATTAATTGTATAGCAGATAATACTTCCAGTTACCTGGGCACCACCACCTCCGGTCTGTCTTCCACACGGTCAAGTTTTGGTAGCCGTGAGTCTCGACCGCATACTCCTCCTCACCCTGATGCTCTTTCCTTCCGCCATGCCGAGTGTCGTCAGACAGCAACTTATCCCACACTTGGACACTCTGAAGAGCTGTTCACTCGTCCATTTCCATATTTGTACCCCTCGCCTGCTCCGCTTGAAGTGGTGGAAGAGGAGATTCCATGTAGCGATGCCCAAATATTTGAACATCCACGGCCACAGTAAGTCGACGCTTGCAATTTGTCACAAGAGGTGGACGATGACGAGACACAATTGCCACAAAGTGAGGAGGAGGATCGTGGTGCGCAAGTGGTAGAGGAGGAGGTGGTGGATGATCAAGTAACTGACCCAACGTGGCAGGAGGACACACAGAGCGATGCCAGCAGCACACAGGGGGAGGGAGGCAGAATACCGCAACAGGCAGGAAGAAGCAATGTGTTAGCCGCACACAGAAGGTGGGCAACAGTTCCCCATAACACCAACATGAGGGTCTTTGCCATTACAACCGGTAGGTCTTCCAGAATCTGGAATTTTTTTAAAGACTCTGCTGATAACCCCAAAAAGGCCATTTGTACCACCTGCCATGCCAGCATCAGCAGGGGTGACAAAGCTACCAGCCTGACCACCACCAGCATGATCAGGCACATGGCAGCAAAGCACCCAACTTTGTGGGGCGAACCCCAGGGTCCATGACCAGTGTCAGCGGGTGTCACCACTGCATCTTCCACTGTTGTGCGTGCAATAGAACCCCCTGTTGTGTGTGCAAGGCAATCCCCTGTCCATACTGCATGTAAAGATGCCCCCTCCTATCAGTCTTCACTTGTTATGGCAGTTTCTCAAGAAACAGCATCAACGTCCACATCCACGTCCCACCGCAGCGTTCAATTGTCCATATCCCAGAGCTTTGAACAAAAGCACAAATTCGCAGCCAACGCCCCACAGGCCACAATCCTAATTTTGCACATTTCACGACTACTTGCGTTGGAAATGCTGCCTTTTAGGCTGGTGGAGATGGAATCCTTCCGCAACCTTATGGCGGTAGCCGTCCCTTGGTACTTGGTCCCCAGCCGACACTATTTTGCCCGGTGTGCCATCCTCGGACTACACAAGCATTTGTCCCAAAACATCTGCCGTGCCCTCAACAACGCAGTTACTGGGAGAGTCCACCTGACAACGGACATGTGGACAAGTGCTTGTGGCCAGGGACGGTACATCTCCCTGATGGCACATTGGGTAAACATAGTGGAAGCCGGGACTCAGTCGGACCTTGGGACGGAACACATCCTCCCCAGACCGAGGATTGCGGGCCCTATGTCAGTCAGAGTTGCCCCCACAGTGTACAGATCCTGCGCATCATAATCCTCCTCCTCATGTTCTGCCTCCATCTCAGATATCACCACATCAGTTACAAGCTGGAAGCACTGCAGTACTGCCTCAGCCAAGCGACAACAGGCTGTGCTGAAACTCATAAGCTTAGGTGATAAACCTCACACTGCTTGTGAGTTGTGGACAGCTGTGAAAGAGCAGGCAGATCTGTGGCTGAGACCGCTGAACCTACATCCAGGCATGGTCGTGTGTGACAATGGCCGTAACATGGTGGCGGCTCTGAGGCGAGATCACACATGTACCATGCCTGGCTCATGTGCTTAACCTCGTGGTTCAGCGGTTTCTTAATTTGTACCCCGAGTTGCCAGATCTGCTCATCAAAGTACACCTCCTGTTAGCTCATTTTCGGAAATCGGCTACAGCTTCCGCCGCCCTTGCAGTGTTGCAGCAGCATTTGCAGCTTCTGGCACACCGTCTGGTGAGTGATGTCCCCACACGTTGGAACTCTACCTTCCACATGTTGCAAAGGATTTGTGAGCAGAAGAGAGCAGTTGTGGAGTACCAGCTGCAACAAGGCAGTCGATATTCAGGTCAGACTCCACTTATAAGACCTCAGGAGTGGACCTGGATGTCTGACATATGTTCCATCCTGACAAACTTTGAGGAGTCAACCAAGATGATGAGTGGTGATGACGCCATCATCAGTGTTAGCATCCCACTTGTCTGTCTTTTGCAACGCTCTCTGCAAAGAATTAAAGAGGAGGCATTGCAGCCAGAGTATGATGAGATGGATTAAGAAGCCGTAATGGGCGATTACACACAGCCCAGCATCATCTCATCCCAACGTGCATTGGGGGACAATGAGGGAGAGGAAGAGGAAGAGGAGGATGAACAGGAGCTGGTATCATGCGCTGTAGACGGTAGTACCCGTACAACTGTCATACAGTCAGTTCAGCGAGGGTGGCCTGAGGACAGGGGGGAGGAGGAGGAGGAGGAGAGCATGGTCAGTCGTCATCTTGGTTAGGACATGGAAGTCTTGCTCGTCACCAGTCTGACATGCATGGCTGACTTTGTTATTCTGCCTTAACCGTGACCCTCGCGTTGTCAAAATGTTGGGTGACAGTCATTACTGGTTGGTGACACTTTTAGACCCCTGCTACAAGGATAACTTTCACTCTCTTATTCTTGAGGTGGAGAGGTCTACAAAAATGAGGCAGTACCAGAAGGCCCTTGCTGCAGAACTGTTAAAAAAATTCCCATATGAACATGCTAGCGGCAGAGGTCACAGTTCGTTGACCAACCAAGGCGTACAGGTGAGAGAGACGCAACTCCAATCCAGCAGATGCAGGGGAACACTGTCAACATTCTGGGACAGTTTTCTGAGACCCGCCCAGCTTACAGGCCCTGAGGCGCGGGGTACTCTCACAAGGAGTGGAAAGTTTCAAAAGATGGTGAGGGAGTACCTTGCCGACCGTACCAGCGTCCTCCGTGATTCCTCTGTGCCTTTTAATTATTGGGTATCCAAGCTGGACACTTGGAATGAACTCGCTCTGTATGCCTTGGAGGTCCTGGCCTGCCCTGCCGCTAGCGTGTTATCGGAGCGTGTTTTTAGTGCCGCTGGGGGAATTATAACTGATAAGCGCACTCGCCTGTCAACTGACAATGCTGACAAGCTGACCCTTATCAAAATGAACAAGGGCTGGATTGGGCCAGACTTCTCATCACCACCAAATGAGTAACATTTGGTGTTATTTCAGGAGGTGTATTCCCATGCACCACTTCACACCCACACAAGGGTTTACGCTCCCTCATTTCGGCTGTATTTTGCTCTTCTCCTTATCCTCAGCCTCCACCACCACTATACCACCAGGGTGACCGTGGTCCGTGTTGCCAGCATTGCAAGTTCTTCCATCCTTATTTTTGGCAGCTTTTGCTTGGAAGACATAGACAAAGACTATGGGAGTTCCACTCCCCAATAATGGGAATAATGTTTTTAATATGCTGCACTGCATGGCTCTTGTAAGGGGCATGAAAACCGTCTTGTTAAGCTACTCTGAACTCCACTTCTCTTCCAAGGGGCATTAAAACCATCTTGTTAAGCTACTGCAACCTCCACCATTATTCCAAGGGGCATTGATATTGTCTTTTTATTCCACTGCGACCTCCACCATTCTTCCAACGGGCATTGCATTTCCACCTAATTTTAGTCAGCTTTTGCTTTTCAATGCATAGGCGAACACTAAGGGAGACCCACTCCCAAATATTGTGTAGAAGGGTTTTAGTATGCTGTAATCCACGTCTGTTTCAAGGGGCATTGCAGTTCCTCATAATTATTGGAAAGCCTTCCATTCACTGCTTAGGCCAACAGTGCACAGGAGACCCAGTTGCTATAAATGGAAAAAACGGTTTAGTTAAGGCCCTCTGACCTCAATGTCACTTCCAAGGGGCATTGGAGTGCCTCGAAATTTTTGGTAGGCATTGCACTCACTGCATGCCCTATAATTGTGAAGCTGAACTGCTCCTTTTGGTACAGAAACCTATCCTACAAGACATGTGTGGTTGACTGGCCTGATATTGATGTGAATGGTCCCTGTTCCTCCTGCTCTTTCTCCTTTGCCACCACCTCATCCATCATTCATCACCTGACGCTTTGTTTTAACAGGAGTCATAGAACTGGGATAGTAGCAGGAAAACATCCAGCAATCCTCGGAGGAGGTAGGATATGCGCCACAACGCTGACCACCTCAGGCCTAGCCGTTTTCTACACACATGCGCTTGCATTCCAAGAAAACAAAGCAGATGCTAACTTCTATCATCATCATGATGCTCCTCAACTTTGCACTCTCAACTCCCCTGATGGAGAAGCCAAGGCCCACTGGAGGAGTCTGGCTCTCTGGTGGGCTCGTCCAATGCTGCCCTAAAGCAGGCTAGGCTAAGAAAAGTGTGAAGGAAGTTCCCAGGAGAAATAGGGGCAGCTGGGGACCGTTTATGGACACCCGGCCGCCCCCAGATAGCTGAGGACCGTGTGTGGACACCCGGCCGTGGGGCGGCTGGGGACCGAGTATGGACACCCGGCCGCCCCCTGGCAGCTGGGGACCGAGCGTGGTCACCCGGCCGCCCGGCGGCTGGGGACTGAGTATGGATACCTCACTGCCGAAGCAGCCATGAGGTAGTAGCCAGCTTCGGCCTATTCCAAACTAAAAGGCCCCATTTCAAGTGCAAGCTAGCAGTATGGTATTGCAGCCTGGGGCTGGGTGGATGGGTGATAGGTTGCACACTTACACTTGCATTCCAAGAAAACAAAGTAGATGCTAACCTCTATCATCATCATAATGCTCCTCACCTTGGCTCTCTCAACTCCCCTGATGGAGAAGCCAGGGCCCACCGGAGGAGTCTGGTTCTCTGGTGGGCTCGTCCAACGCTGCGCTAAAGCAGGCCAGGCTAAGAAAAGTGTGGGGGAAGTTCCCAGGAGAAATAGGGGCGGCTGGGGACCGTTTATGGACACCCGGCCGCCCCCAGGTGGCTGGGGACCGTGTGTGGACACCCGGCTGCTGGGCGGCTGGGGACCGAGCATGGACACCCAGCCGCCCCCTGGCGGCTGGACACCGAGCGTGGACACCCGGCTGCCGGGCGGCTGAAGACTGAGTATGGATACCAGGCCGCCGACTCAGCCATGACATGGTGGCCGGCGTCTGCCTCCATATGCCTAAAAGGCCCAATTGCAAGTGCAAGCAAGCCAGCAGTATGGTATTGCAGCCTGGGGGTGGGTGGGTGGCACTTTGCACACTTACGCTTGCATTGCAAGGAATGGGGGAGGTACAATTGAACACTGCCCTGGGACAAGGTCGTGCACGGGGATAGTTGCAAGTCTGCATCTTCTGATGTGGCAAGGATCACTTCTGATGGACACACTTTTAGGCAGTGACCTGGGTGTTAGAGATGCTTCCAGAGGTCTTCCCCATGCTGTTCCCATGTCTTTTCAGCACTGTATGCATGTGTCACACAGCACATGGCCAGATAAGGTTGTAAAATATTAAAATGACATTTCCCGGTGAATGCATTTGTCATGGTTGAAAGCAATACAAAAGTGCAAAAACGCATAAAAAATGCTACTTGTGAACATAGCCCAAGGTGTGGAAGAGTATTTTTGTTTTTGGTTATTTATTTTACCTTATACACAAGTCTTTACCCTGGAAAGGATGTTTCTTAACATATTTCACCGTAAAACAGTTTCAGTTTCGTTTTTGAACTTTTTATTGTGAGCCCGTAAAAGTGGCTTAATACCTCTGACCACGTTGTTGACAGCAGTGACCTGGGATCAGAAATGCTTCCTGGTGCTATGCCCATGCTGTCCCCATGTCTTTTGAGCACTGTCACTATCGTTTTGGGCACTTTTTAGGCTTTCTACAGACTGCCGGGGGTGCCACCGCAAAAATGCTCGCGTCTCCCATAGACTAACATTGGGCTCGCTGCTCAGGTCGAGCACCAGAGTATCACAGTGAGCTCGGCCCGAGCTTCGAGCACCCGAGCATTTTAGTGCTCGCTCAACATTACTTTGGTATAAAAAACAACAAAAAGAAACTTTTTCTGCGTGTATAGTGTTAAGTTTTGGCCGGGTGGCCTTTTTCTTTGTTGGGCAATGGGCCAGATTTTAGTTTCCTTTGTCAGGGGGTTAGGTATGAATGTGTGGGCATGAATGTGAGCAGATGTTGGAAAGGGTTTTTTTTTGGAAAACATATTGAAAAGGAGTAAGTTAAGGTCTTCCCTTGCTGGGGTGTTTTTGGAAGAAGAGGACTTTTTTTTTTGTTATGCATTATCTTGCATGGACGTGCTGGACTTTGAAGAATTTGGACATCTTGGGGTTTTATGGGTTGTGTTTTGTTGGGGTTTAGATTTCTTTGTATAATGTTTGTATTTATGGTTTGTTTTGTATTTTTATAATAAAAAAGAGTTCCAGTTCTGTCTGCTGGTGCTTTTACAGATATTTGTAGAAATAGCCCCAGGTATCAGTGGCCAGGAATAAATTTTTTTCATCTTACTCCTGATTATTTGCTTTAAAAGCAATCCAGAGAACACTGTTTTTCTGCGCCATTTGCTTGTTGGCACTGCAGAATATAGCCAGGTCCTTTCCATATTACAGCGCTAAAAATCCAGCTATTTAAAACTGTGGTTTGTCCGTCACATAGATCACATATAATTGGGCTGAAAATATTTCCATTTCTGATCTTCAATGAAATTTTGTTGCAGTGTGTCAGTGAACTTATTGACACGAGGTCGGTGCTGTTAAAAATAGTTACCTACAGGCCAGCTATTTAAAACTGTGGTTTGTCCATCACACTGATCACATATACGTTCACTCCAAATTCAGCCATTTGTAGTGATCGTGGAAGATATTATCCTCCATTTAAAATGGGCAAGGCACGTGGCAAGGGACAGGGAACTGGACGTGATGGTGATGGTGCATGCAGAGGCTGAGGCCGTGGGCAAGCTGAAATTGTGCCACACAAAGACCCCCATCTTCTTGCTCGACCTTCCTGTCCCAATTAATAGGGGATCGCAGAACACCACTATTGAACAAAGAGCAGTGTGAAAAGGTTATTGGTTGGATAGCAGATAATGATTCCAGTCACATTGCCATCACCACCACTACCCTGTCTTCCACACGGTCAAGTCTCAGTAGCCTTGAGTCTGGACCGCATATTCCTCACCCTGATCCTCCTTCCTTCCACCATGCCGAGTGCCCAGAGACAACTTGTCCCACACTTGAACACTCTGAAGAGCTGTTCACTTTTCCATTTATAGATTCGGGCCTCTCGCCTGGTTCACTTGAAGTGGGGCAAGAGAAGATTGCATATAGCGATGCCTAAACACACTGCTCAAAAAATAAAGGGAACACTCAAATAACACATCCTAGATCTAAATGAATGAAATATTCTCATTGAATACTTTGTTCTGTACAAAGTTGAATGTGCTGACAACAAAATCACACAAAAATCATCAATGGAAATCAAATTTATTAACCAATGGAGGCCTGGAATTGGAGTCACCCCCAAAATTAAAGTGGAAATACACACTACAGGCTGATCCAACTTTGATGTAATGTCCTTAAAACAAGTCAAAATGAGGCTCAGTATTGTGTGTGGCCTCCGTGTGCCTGTATGACCCCCCTACAATGCCTGGGAATGCTCCTGATGAGGTTGCGGATGGTCTCCTGTGGGATCTCCTATCAGACCTGGACTAAAGCATCCGCCAACTCCTGGACAGTCTGTGGTGCAACGTGACGTTGGTGGATGGAGCGAGACATGATGTCCCAGATGTGCTCAATTGGATTCAGGTCTGGGGAACGGGCGGGCCAGTCCATAGCTTCAATGCCTTCATCTTGCAGGAACTGCTGACACACTCCAGCCACATGAAGTCTGGCATATGTGCTCAGTGTGAACCTGCTTTCACGTGTGAAGAGCACAGGGTGCCAGTTGTGACTTTGCCAATCCTGGTGTTCTGTGGCAAATGCCAAGTGTCCTGCTTGGTGTTGGGCTGTGAGCACAACTCCCATCTGTGGACATCGGGCCTTCATGCCACCATCATGGAGTCAGTTTTGTAACCATTTGTGCAGACACATGCACATTTGTGGCTTGCTGGAGGTCATTTTGCAGGGCTCTGGCAGTGTTCCTCCTGTTCCTCTTTGCACAAAGGTGGAGGTAGCGGTCCTGCTGCTGGGTTGTTGCCCTATTACGGCCCCCTCCATGTCTCCTGGTGTCATGGCCTGTCTCCTGGTAGCGCCTCCAGCCTCTGGACACTACGCTGACAGACATAGCAAACCTTGCCACAGCTCGCATTGGTGTGCCATCCTGGATGAGCTGCACTACCTTAGCAACTTCTGTGGGTTGTAGAGTCTGTCTCATGGTACCACAAGTGTGAAAGCACGACCAACATTCAAATCATTGGTACTGATATGTGGTCTGTGGTCCCCACCTGCAGAACCCTCCTTTATTGAGTGTGTCTTGATAATTGCCAATCATTTCCATCTATTGACTTTTCCATTTGCACAACAGCATGTGAAATTGATTGTCAATCATTGATGCTTCCTAAGTGGACAGTGTAATGCAGCAACTTGCTGGCATTGCGGTAATGGTCCAGGATGTGTTTTACCTGACCATGTACCTTCCCCCTCAGGTGACTGGTCACATGACTGTGACATAGCACAGGTCCTGCGTGCACAGAATGTCTGTCTGATCACATGACTGTGACATCAGCAAGGTCCTGTCAGTATGTGTGTGTGTGTGCACGGGATGCATATAAAAACTCTGCTTGATGGGAGACAGGTGTGTTCTGTGAGAGAGGCGTAAGGCCTGTTCCCGTGTGTGTGGGACACCTACAGAACCACTCCTTTATTGAGGGTGTCTTGATAATTGCCAGTAATTTCCATCTATTGTCTATTCCATTTGCACAACAGCATGTGAAATTGATTGTCAATCAGTGTTGCTTCCTAAGTTGACAGTTTGATTTCACAGAAGTTTGATTTACTTGGAGTTATATTCTGTTGCATAAGTGTTCCCTTTATTTTTTTGAGCAGTGTATTTGAGCAGCCACGGTCATACAAAAGTGATTGTGGGAAGTGTCACAATAGGTGGACGATGCTGAGACACAATTGCTAGAAAATCAAGAGGAGGACCAGGGTGCGGAAATGAAAGACGAGGTGGTGGATGATAAAGTAACTGACGTAACCTGGCAGGAGGTTATGCATAGCAAGGCCCTTTGCGTCACCTGCCAGGCCAGCATCAGCAGAGGTAGAAAAACTATCAGCCTGACCACCACCAGCATGATCAGGCACATGGCAGCAAATCACCCGACTTTGTGGGCCCAACCACAGGATCCAGGAACAGTGTCTGCGGGTGACACCACTGCTTCTTCCGCTGTTATGCGTGCAAGCCAATCCCCTGTCTATAGTGCATGCGAAGATGTCTCCTGCCCTACACCTGTCATTGCACACTCTCAACTAGCACCATCAGCAAGCACGTTCTTGTCTTAGCGCAGCTTTCAGTTGTCCATACCTCAGTACTTGGAATCCAAGCACAAATACGCAGCCAACGCACCACAGGCCACACTACTAAATTTCCACATTTCGCGAATGCTTGCGCTCGAAATGTTGCCTTTTAGGCTCATGGAGACGGAAGCATTCCGCAACCTGATGGCCGTGGCCGTCCCTCGGTACTCGGTCCCCAGCCGCCACTATTTCTCCCGGTGTGCTGTCCCCGCATTACGCAAGCACGTGTCCCACAACTTTAGCCGTGCCTTCAACAATGCAGTTACAGGGAAAGTCCTTCTATTCATGGACACGTGGACAAGTGCTTGTGGGCAGTGACTGTACATCTTGCTGATGGCACACTGGGTTAACATAGTGGAAGCCGGGACCCAGTCGGACCTTGGGACGGAACACATCCTCCCCACACCGAGGATTGCGGGCCCTATGTCAGTCAGAGTTGCCCCCACAGTGTACAGCTCCTGCGCATCCTCCTCCTCCTCCTCCTCATGTTCAGCCTCCATCTCAGGTATCACCACATCAGTTACAAGCTGGAAGCATTGCAGTACTGCTTCCGCCAAGCGGCAACAGGCTGTGCTGAAACTCATAAGCTTAGGTGATAAACCTCACACTGCTTGTGAGTTGTGGACAGCTGTGAAAGAGCAGGCTGATCTGTGGCTGAGACCGCTGAACCTAAATCCCGGCATGGTCGTGTGTGACAATGGCCGTAACCTGGTGGCGGTTCTGAGGCGAGGTGAGATCACACAAGTACCATGCCTGGCTCATGTGCTTAACCTCGTGGTTCAGCGGTTTCTTAAATCGTACCCAGAGTTGCCAGATTTGCTCGTGAAAGTACGCCGCTTGTCAGCTCATTTTCGCAAGTTGGGTACAGCTTCCGCCGCCCTTGCTGTGTTGCAGCAGCGTTTGCAGCTTCCAGCACACCGACTGGTGTGTGATGTCCCCACACGTTGGAACTCTACCCTCCACATGTTGCAAAGGATTTGTGAGCAGAAGAGAGCAGTTGTGGAGTACCAGCTGCAACAAGGCCGTCGATATTCAGGTCAGACTCCACACATAAGACCTCAGGATTGGACCTGGATGTATGACATATGTACCATCCTGACAAACTTTGAGGAGGCCACCAAGATGGTGAGTGGCGATGACGCCATCATTAGTGTCAGCATCCCACTTGTCTGTCTTTTGCAACGCTCTCTGCAGAGAATTAAAGAGGAGGCATTGCAGCCAGAGTATGATGAGATGGATCAAGAAGCCGTAGCGGGCGATTACACACAGCCCAGCCTCATCTCATCCCAACGTGCATTGGGGGACAATGAGGGAGAGGAGGAGGAGGAGGAGGAAGAACAGGAGCTGCTATCATGCATTGTAGACGGTAGTACCTGTACAAGTGTCATACCGTCGATTCAGCGTGGGTGGCCTGAGGACAGGGGGGAGGAGGAAGAGGAGGAGGAGGAGGAGGAGGAGGAGAGCATGGTCAGTCGTCATCTTGGTGAGGACACGGAAATCTTGCCCGTTACCAGTCTGGCACGCATGGCTGACTTTATGTTACGCTGCCTTAACCGTGACCCTCGCGTTGTCAAAATGTTGGGTGACAGTCATTACTGGTTGGTGACACTTGTAGACCCACGCTACAAAGAGGACTTTCACTCTCTTATTCCTGAGATGGAGAGGTCTACAAAAATGGGGCAATACCAGAAAGCCCTTGCTGCAGAACTCTTAAAAAAATTCCCATCTGAACACGCTAGCGACAGAGGTCACAGTTCGTTGCCCAACAAAGGAGTACAGGCGAGAGAGATGCAACTCCAATCCAGCAGAGGCAGGGGAACACTGTCAACGTTCTGGGACAGTTTTCTGACACTCGCCCAGCTTACTGGCCCTGAGGCACGGGTTACTCTCACAAGGAGTGGAAAGTTTCAAAAGATGGTGAGAGAGTACCTTGCCGATCGTACCAGCGTCCTCCGTGATTCCTCTGTGCCTTTTAATTATTGGGTATCCAAGCTGGACACTTGGAATGAACTCGCACTGTACGCCTTGGAGGTCCTGGCCTGCCCTGCCGCTTGCGTGTTATCGGAGCGTGTTTTTAGTGCCGCTGGGGGAATTATAACTGATAAGCGCACTCGCCTGTCAACTGACAATGCTGACAAGCTGACCCTTATCAAAATGAACAAGGGCTGGATTGGGCCAGACTTCTCGTCACCACCAAATGACAGCAGAGTAACATAAAGTCAAATCCACTGTGTTATTTCAGGAGGTGTATTCACATGCACCGCTTCACACCCACACATGGGTATACGCTTCCTCGTTTCTGCTGTTTAATCTTCTTCTCCTTATCCTCAGCCTCCACCACCACTATACCACCAGGGTGCCAGCATTGCAAGTTCCTCCGTCCTTATTTTTGGCAGCTTTTGCTTGCAAGGCATAAGCAAATACTATGGGACACCCACTCCCCAATAATGGGACTTATGTTTGTAATATGCTGTACTGCATGGCTCTTGTAAGGGGCATTGCAAGTTGCTCCGTCCTAATTTTTGGCAGCTTTTGCTGGGAAAGCATAAGCAAATACTATGGGACACCCACTCCCCAATAATGGGACTTATGTTTGTAATATGCTGTACTGCATGGCTCTTGTAAGGGGCATTGCAAGTTGCTCCATCCTAATTTTTGGCAGCTTTTGCTGGGAAAGCATAAGCAAATACTATGGGACACCCACTCCCCAATAATGAGACTTATGTTTGTAATATACTGTACTGCATGGCTCTTGTAAGGGGCATTGCAAGTTGCTCCGTCCTAATTTTTGGCAGCTTTTGCTGGGAAAGCAGAAGCAAATACTATGGGACACCCACTCCCCAATAATGGGACTTATGTTTGTAATATGCTGTACTGCATGTCTCTTGTAAGGGGCATTGCAAGTTGCTCCGTCCTAATTTTTGGCAGCTTTTGCTTGGAAAGCATAAGCAAATACTATGGGACACCGACTCCCCAATAATGGGACTTATGTTTGTAATATGCTGTACTGCATGGCTCTTGTAAGGAGCATTGCAAGTTGCTCCGTCCTAATTTTTGGCAGCTTTTGCTGGGAAAGCAGAAGCAAATACTATGGGACACCCACTCCCCAATAATGGGACTTATGTTTGTAATATGCTGTACTGCATGTCTCTTGTAAGGGGCATTGCAAGTTGCTCCGTCCTAATTTTTGGCAGCTTTTGCTTGGAAAGCATAAGCAAATACTATGGGACACCGACTCCCCAATAATGGGACTTATGTTTGTAATATGCTGTACTGCATGGCTCTTGTAAGGAGCATTGCAAGTTGCTCCGTCCTAATTTTTGGCAGCTTTTGCTTGGAAAGCATAAGCAAATACCATGGGACACCCACTCCCCAATAATGGGACTTATGTTTGTAATATGCTGTACTGCATGTGATGCGCCCCCTGGGCCATGTGTACATGTGTGTGGGATACCCGGTGCCGGGTCTATGGGGTCTGTAGTCTCCGTGGCGGTGACCCGGTCCCGTGGCTCAGGCTGGTCAAACCAGTGGCAGTCTTTCTTAGGTTTTGAGGTTAATTGTCTGACTGCGCCACCCGTGGATTGCGGTCAGGGAGTGCCACCGCTGCGAGGCAGACCGCTGAGGCTGGTGGTGTGGGCGCAGCATAGAATGGGATAACTCCCCTCGGGAGGAGCATAGCCTCAGGGCAGTGAGTGTGGATGATGGGGGTGATGGTGCACGAGTGCAGCAGGAATGACTCAGAGTCTTTGCAGTGCTGTTCAGGGTCTTTACTGATGATTATAAGGTAGACCCTCCCGGGAGTACTGGCTAGCATAAGAGGCCTGGTCAGTCTGTGAGCAAGCAGGAGTTCCCCTGGCCAGGTGGAGTTGTAGGCCTCCCCGTCTGTCTGCACTCTTCCTGGTTACCTTGCTGTAAGCGGGTAGAAGTAGCCCACATCCCTGAGTGTACCGTGTAGTGCTCACCCGTATGGCTGGTGACTTGGGGCCTTCTGTTAGCCTCCGCTCCACGACAGCGGTGCTGGTCCCTTGCTTGTGACTTAGCCTCCGGGCTTCTATGGCCAGAGGACCTGAAATCCCCTGCCGGCTGGTTTCTGCTGCTGGATATATAAGTCCTCACAGCTTCGAACTCCTGTGTCCGGTTCCTATTGTCTTCTGCAAGGGCAAGCTCTGCTCAGCTTCCAGCCCCTGGTCTTTAGCTCCTAGCTCCTACAGAGCTCCTTGCTGTTAATTTCCCTTGCTCTCACTCTGACTCTGACTGTTCTCTGACTCACTCAACCCCGCCCCAGATCCAGTTTATAAGGGCAGAATTCTCCCCTCCAAGGATTGGGGCAGGAGGATGTTGCATGTTTAAGGGATCCTGACCAGGAAACCTCCCACTTGCTCTCCGACGTAATATCTCTATTACTGTGGTGACCAGACTCCTGGGGTGCCACACATGGCTTTTTAAGGGGCATTGCAGTTCCTCATAATTATTGGAAAGCCTTCCATTCACTGCTTAGGCCAACAGTGCACGGGAGACCCAGTTGCTATTAATGGAAAAAAAGGTTTAGTTAACTCCCTCTGACCTCCATGTCATTTCCAAGGGGCATTGGAGTGGCTCGAAATTTTTGGTAGGCATTGCACTCACTGTATGCCCTATAACTGTGTAGCCGAACCGCTCCTTTTGTTACAGAAACATATCCTACAAGACATATCTGGTTGACTGGCCTGATATTTATGTGAATGGTCCCTGTTCCTCCTGCTCTTTCTCCTTTGCCACTACCTCATCCATCATTTATCACCTGAAGCTTTGTTTTAACGGGAGTCATAGAACTTGGATAGTAGCAGGAAAACATCCAGCAATCCTCGGAGGAGGTAGGATATGCGCCAAAACGCTGACCACCTCAGGCCTAGACGCTACTACATACATGCGCTTGCATTACAACAAAACAAAGCAGATGCTAACTTCTATCATCCTGATCATGCTCCTCACCTTGGCACTCTCAACTCCCCTGATGGAGAAGCCAGGGCCCACCGGAGGAGTCTGATAGTCAGGTGGGCTCGGCCAATGCTGCCCTAAAGCAGGTCAGGCTAAGAAAAGTGTGGGAAAGGTTACCGGGACAAATAGGGGTGGCTGGGGACCGAGTATGGCCACCCGGCCACCCCCTGGAGGCTGGGGAGCAAGAGGGGACACCCGGCCACCAGGTGGCTGGGGACTGAGTATGGATACCAGGCCGCCGACACAGCCATGGCGTGGTGGCCAGATTCCGCCTCCACATGCCTAAAAGGCCCAATTTAAAGTGCAAGAAAGCAAGCAGTATGGTATTGCAGCCTGGGGGTGGGTGGGTGGCAGGCTGCATACTTGCTCTTGCATTACAAGGAATGGGAGAGGTACAATTCAACACTGCCCTGGGACAAGGACTTGAATGGGGATAGTTGCAAGACTGCAATGACAGGTGCAAGGTGGGAGGCATCTTCGCATGTACCATGAACAGGGGTTTGGCATGCACACACTACAGCGGAATAGGTTCTCCTTCCCACTAAATGCACTGGGGAGGGCACAGGTAATGTTTTGGTATACGCGCTTAATCTTATGTATAAGGCACACCAGGACAAATATGGGCGGCTGGGGACTGAGTATGGATACCTCGCTGCCGAAGCAGCCATGAGGTAGTGGCCAGCTTTGGCCTCCTCCAAACTAATAGGCCCAATTTCAAGTGCAAGCTAGCAGTATGGAATTGCAGTTTGGGGGTGGGTGGGTGGCAGGCTGCACACTTACACTTGCATTAAAAGAAAACATAGCAGATGCTAACTTCTGTCATCATCATCATGTTCCTCACCTTGGCACTCTCAACTCCACCGATGGAGAAGTCAGGCACCACCGGAGGAGTCTGGTTCTCTGGTGGGCTCATCCAATGCTGCCTAAAGCAGGCCGGGCTAAGAAAAGTGTGTGGGGGGATGTTCCAAGGAGAAATAGGGGCGGCTGGGGACCGTTTATGGACACCCGGCTGCCCCCAGGCGGCTGGGGACCATATGTGGACACCCGGCCGCGGGGCGGCTGGGGACCGAGTATGGACATCTGGCCGCCGGGCGGCTGGGGACTGAGTATGGATTCCCGGCCGCCAACACAGCCATGACGTGGTGGCCAGATTCCGCCTCCACATTCCTAGAAGGCCCAATTTCAAGTTCAAGCAAGCAAGCAGTATGGTATTGCAGCCTGGGGGTGGGTGGGTGGCAGGCTGCATACTTGAGCTTGTATTGCAAGGAATGGGGGAGGTACAATTGAACACTGCCCTGGGACTAGAACTTGCATGGGGATAGTTGCAAGTCTGCATCTTCTGTTGCGGTAAGGATCACTTATGATGGGCACACTTTTAGACAGTGACCTGGGAGTCAGAGATGCTTCCAGGGGTCTTCCCCATGCTGTTCCCATGTCTTTTCAGCACTGTATGCATGTGTCACACAGCACATGGCCAGATAAGGTTGTAAAATGTTAAAATGACATTTCACGGTGAATGCATTTGTCATAGTTTAAAGCAATACAAAAGTGCAAAAATGCATAAAAAATGCTACTTGTGAACATAGCCGAAGGTGTGGAGGAGTATTTTTGTTTTTGGTCATTTATTTTAACTTATACACAAGTCTTTACCCTGGAAAGGATGTTCCTTACCATATTTCACAGGAAAAAAGTTTCACTTTCGTTTTTGAACGTTTTATTGTTAGCCTGTAAAAGTGGCTTAATACCTCTGACCACGTTGTTGACAGCAGTGACCTGGGGGTCAGAAATGCTTCCTGGGGCGATCCCCATGTTGTCCCCATGTCATTTGAGCACTGTCACTATCGTTTTGGGCACTTGTTAGGCTTTTAAAAGACTGCCAGGGGTGCCACCGCAAAAATGCTTGAGTCTCCCATAGACTAACATTGGGCTCGTGGCTCGGGTCGAGCACCCGAGTATCACGGCGAGCTCGGCCTGAGCTTCGAGCACCCAAGCATTTTAGTGCTCGCTCAACACTAGTCATTACCCTGGAAAGGATGTTCCTTAACATATTTCCCAGGAAAATCCATTTTGGTTTCGTTTTTGTATGTTTTATTGTGAGTCCATAAAAGTGGGTAATACCTCTGACAACGTTGTTCACAGCAGTGACCTGGGAGTCAGAAATGCTTCCAGGGGTCTTCCCCATGCTGTTCTGATGTCATTTGAGCACTGTTTCCATCAATTTGGGCAATTTTTAGGCCTCTGCAGACCACCTGGGGAAGCCGCCTGAAAAATGCTAGAGTTTCCCATAGACTTACATTGGGCTCTTTGCTCGGGACGAGCTCCGGAGCATTTAAATTTGCTCGACTTGAGCATCTAGCACCTGAGCATTCTAGTGCTCACCCATCACTAGTGCACACTCTAGGTTGGAACTTCTGTCCTCGATCAGGCTAAGGACTAGAGATGAGCGGTGTTCGACTAGAACTGTTCGCCAATCTCAAATTCAAGCTGTTTTGGGCGGTGTTCGAGTTGTTCGACGAACCCGAACGATTTGCAAAAAATTCGGCTGTTCGAGATTATGTTCGATAACTGTTCGTGCACCAAAAGCGTGTCCTGCATGTCTGGTGCTATTTAGAGCACCAATCATGCAGGGATTGTCTGCCACTCACTGTAATGCCACAGCCATGGTGGTTGTGGCATTACAGTGATTGCCCAAATCGATGGGAACAGTGCCAACAGTGAAACATGAAAAGCCGGCAATTCAGCAGCGGCATACACCGGTACCCGACAATTTAGAACCGAAAGAATAGAGCTTCACACATAGATTAGATAGATATAAACATGTCAGCCACATATATACGAAGTACAGTGAAAGTGCTGCTTACTGTACTTGTCATTTAGCGTAAAGGATTTATCAAAAAAAATAATAGTGTTTTCATGCACCGTCTCTTTAAAAAAGCCGGCCGGCAATTCAGCAGCGGTACCCGACAATTTAGAATAGAAGGAATAGAGAATCACACATAGATTAGATAGATAGAAACATGTCAGTCACATATATATGAAGTACAGTGACAGTGTTGATTACTGTACTTGTCATTTAGTGTAAAGGATTTATCAAAAAAAATAATAGTGTTTTCATGCACCGTCTCTTTAAAAAAGCCAGCCGGCAATTCAGCATCTGTACCCAACAATTTAGAATAGAAGGAATAGAGAATCACACATAGATTAGATAGATAGAAACATGTCAGTCACATATATATGAAGTACAGTGACAGTGTTGCTTACTGTACTTGTCATTTAGTGTAAAGGATTTATTAAAAAAAATAATAGTGTTTTCATGCACCGTCTCTTTAAGAAAGCCGGCCGGCAATTCAGCATCTGTACCCGACAATTTATAACAGACGGAATAGAGCCTCACACATAGATTAGATAGATAGAAACATGTCAGTCACATATATATGAAGTACAGTGACAGTGTTGGTTACTGTACTTGTCATTTAGTATTAAAATAAAGGATTTATTATTAAAAAAATTGGCGTGGGGTTCCCCTTACTTTGAGGCTCTAGCGGAGGTTAAGCAGACAGCTGGGGCAGATGTTTGAAGCCTGGGAAGGGGGTAATACCCACGGAGCTTCCCAGGCTACTAATATCAGCCCCCAGCTGAATACATAGCCTTTACTAGCTATTAAAATGGGGGACCCCCCAAAAAAAATGACGTGGGGTCCCCCCTAATTTAATAGCTAGCAAAGGCTAGGCAGACAGCTGGGGGCTGATATTAATAGCCCAGGAAGGGAGCCATGAATATTGGCCCCCTCCCAGGCTAGAAACACCAGCCGTCAGCCGCCCCAGAAATGGCGCATTCATAGGATGCGCCAATTCTGGCACTTAGCCTCGCTCTTCCACGCTGCCCTGGTGCGGTGGCAGGGGGTAATAGGGCTGGGGTTGATGTCAGCTTATAATGCCAGCTGACATCAAGCCCAGGTTAGTAATGGAGAGGCGTCTATAAGACACCCCCATTACTAACCCCATAGTCAAAGTTAAAAAAAACACAAACACCCAGAATAAAGTCCTTTAATTGAAATAAAGACACAATTCTTTATTGTTTTAAGTTAAACCATACTTACCATCACACCCATTCCAGCTGAAGCCAACGATCTCCTGTAATAAAAATAAAATAATAAAGCAACCTCATCCTTACCTTTCCGTGGTTCCCATGACAGCTTCAGCTCTGCTACATCGAGATGACAGGCTGGACCGCAGCAGAACGCTGCCAGCCAGCCTGTCATCCCGCAGACACTGAGAAGCGCAGGCTTGCTTGCGCTCTGCAGTGTCTCTCTGTGAGGGCATCCAGATGAGCCGAGTTAATGTCCAATGAACTTGGCTCACCTCATGCACGTCACTGACAGCGTGGGAAAATTCTCCTGCACTCAGCGCTTCAGCGTGGGAGAATTCTCACGCTGAAGCGCTGAGTGCAGGAGAATTCTCCCACGTTGTCAGTGACGTGCAGGAGGTGAGCTGAGTTCATTGGACATGAGCTCACCTTATGCACGTCACTGATAGCGTGGGAAAATTCTCCTGCACTCAGCGCTTCAGCGTGGGAGAATTCTCACGCTGAAGCGCTGAGTGCAGGAGAATTCTCCCACGCTGTCAGTGACGTGCAGGAGGTGAGCTGAGTTCATTGGACATGAGCTCACCTTATGCACGTCACTGACAGCGTGGGAGAATTCTCCTGCACTCAGCGCTTCAGCGTGAGAATTTTCCCACGCTGTCAGTGACGTGCATGAGGTGCGCCGAGTTCATTGGACATGAACTCGTCTCATCTTTATGCCGTCACAGCCAGACACTGCAGAGCGCAAGCATGCCTGCGCTTCTCAGTGTCTGCGGGATGACAGGCTGGATGGCGGCGTTCTGCTGCGGTCCAGCCTGTCATCTCGATGTAGCAGAGCTGAAGCTGTCGTGGGAACCATGGAAAGGTAAGGATGATGTTGCTTTATTATTTTTCTTTTATTGCAGGAGATCGTTGGCTTCAGCTGGAATGGGCGTGATGGTAAGTATGGTTTAATTTAGAACAATAAAGGATTGTGTCTTTATTTCAATTAAAGGACTTTATTCTGGGTGTTTGTGTTTTCTTTTAACTTTGACTATGGGGTTAGTAATGGGGGTGTCTTATAGACGCCTCTCCATTACTAACCTGGGCTTGATGTCAGCTGGCATTATAAGCTGACATCAACCCCAGCCCTATTACCCCCTGCCACCGCACCAGGGCAGCGTGGAAGAGCGAGGCTAAGTGCCAGAATTGGCGCATCCTATGAATGCGCCATTTCTGGGGCGGCTGACGGCTGGTGTTTCTAGCCTGGGAGGGGGCCAATATTCATGGCACCCTTCCTGGGCTATTAATATCAGCCCCCAGCTGTCTGCCTAGTAGAGATGAGCGGTGTTCGACTAGAACTGTTGGCCAATCTCAAATTCGAGCTGTTTTGGGCGGTGTTCGAGTTGTTCGACGAACCCGAACGATTTGCAAAAAATTCGGCTGTTCGAGGTTATGTTCGATAACTGTTCGTGCACCAAAAGCGTGTCCTGCATGTCTGGCGCTATTTAGAGCACCAATCATGCAGGGATTGTCTGCCACTCACTGTAATGCCACAGCCATGGTGGTTGTGGCATTACAGTGATTGCCCAAATCGATGGGAACAGTGCCAACAGTGAAACATGAAAAGCCGGCAATTCAGCAGCGGCATACACCTGTACCCGACAATTTAGAACCGAAAGAATAGAGCTTCACACATAGATTAGATAGATATAAACATGTCAGCCACATATATACGAAGTACAGTGAAAGTGCTGCTTACTGTACTTGTCATTTAGCGTAAAGGATTTATCAAAAAAAATAATAGTGTTTTCATGCACCGTCTCTTTAAAAAAGCCGGCCGGCAATTCAGCATCTGTACCCGACAATTTAGAATAGAAGGAATAGAGAATCACACATAGATTAGATAGATAGAAACATGTCAGTCACATATATATGAAGTACAGTGATAGTGTTGGTTACTGTACTTGTCATTTAGTATTAAAATAAAGGATTTATTATTAAAAAAATTGGCGTGGGGTTCCCCTTAATTTTAGGCTCTAGCGGAGGTTAAGCAGACGGCTGGGGCAGATGTTTGAAGCCTGGGAAGGGGGTAATACCCACGGAGCTTCCCAGGCTACTAATATCAGCCCCCAGCTGAATACATAGCCTTTACTAGCTATTAAAATGGGGGACCCCCCAAAAAAAATGACGTGGGGTCCCCCCTAATTTAATAGCTAGCAAAGGCTAGGCAGACAGCTGGGGGCTGATATTAATAGCCCAGGAATGGAGCCATGAATATTGGCCCCCTCCCAGGCTAGAAACACCAGCCGTCAGCCGCCCCAGAAATGGCGCATTCATAGGATGCGCCAATTCTGGCACTTAGCCTCGCTCTTCCACGCTGCCCTGGTGCGGTGGCAGGGGGTAATAGGGTTGGGGTTGATGTCAGCTTATAATGCCAGCTGACATCAAGCCCAGGTTAGTAATGGAGAGGCGTCTATAAGACACCCCCATTACTAACCCCATAGTCAAAGTTAAAAAAAACACAAACACCCAGAATAAAGTCCTTTAATTGAAATAAAGACACAATCCTTTATTGTTCTAAATTAAACCATACTTACCGTCACGCCCATTCCAGCTGAAGCCAACGATCTCCTGCAATAAAAGAAAAATAATAAAGCAACCTCATCCTTACCTTTCCATGGTTCCCACGACAGCTTCAGCTCTGCTACATCGAGATGACAGGCTAGACCGCAGCAGAACGCTGCCATCCAGCCTCTCATCCCGCAGACACTGAGAAGCGCAGGCTTACTTGCGCTGCTCAGCGTCTCTCTGTGACGACATCCAGATGAGCCGAGTTCATGTCCATTGAACTCGGCTCACCTCATGCACGTCACTGACAGCGTGGGAAAATTCTCACGCTGAAGCGGTGAGTGCAGGAGAATTCTCCCACGCTGTCAATGACGTGCATAAGGTGAGCTCATGTCCAATGAACTCAGCTCACCTCCTGCACGTCACTGACAGCGTGGGAGAATTCTCCTGCACTCAGCGCTTCAGCGTGAGAATTCTCCCGCTGAAGCGCTGAGTGCAGGAGAATTTTCCCACGCTGTCAGTGACGTGCATAAGGTGAGCTCATGTCCAATGAACTCAGCTCACCTCCTGCACGTCACTGACAGCGTGGGAGAATTCTCCTGCACTCAGCGCTTCAGTGTGAGAATTCTCCCACGCTGAAGCGCTGAGTGCAGGAGAATTTTCCCACGCTGTCAGTGACGTGCATGAGGTGAGCCGATTTCATTGGACATTAACTCGGCTCATCTGGATGCCCTCACAGAGAGACACTGTGGAGCGCAAGCAAGCCTGCGCTTCTCAGTGTCTGCGGGATGACAGGCAGGATGGCAGCGTTCTGCTGCGGTCCAGCCTGTCATCTCGATGTAGCAGAGCTGAAGCTGTCATGGGAACCATGGAAAGGTAAGGATGATGTTGCTTTATTATTTTTCTTTTATTTCAGGAGATCGTTGGCTTCAGCTGGAATGGGCGTGATGGTAAGTATGGTTTAATTTAGAACAATAAAGAATTGTGTGTTTATTTCAATTAAAGGACTTTTTTCTGGGTGTTGTGTTTTTTTTAAATACTTTACTAGAAATTCATGGTGGTCATGTCTAATATTGGCGTGACCCCATGAATTTCGGGCTTAGGGCCAGCTGATAATGCCAAGCTGGCCCTAACCCCTTTATTACCCAGTGAGCCACCGCATCAGGGCCCTGGATGAGTTGGGTACAGCGCCAGAAGATGGCGCTTCTATGAACGCGCCATTTTCCGGGGTGGCTGCGGACTGCAATTTGCACCGGGGGTGGCCCAGAAAGCTTGGGCCTCCCTGCGCTGCGGATTCCAGCCCCCAGCTGCCTAGTTGTACCTGGCTGGACACAAAAACAGGGCGAAGCCCCACGTCAATTTTCTTTAAATTATTTCATGAAATAATTAAGAAAAAAAGGGCTTCCCTATATTGTTGTGTCCGGCCAGGTACAAATAGGCAGCTGGTGGTTGGGGGCAGCCCGTTCCTGCCTGCTGTACCTGGCTGGACACAAATATAGTGCGAAGCCCCACGTCAATTTTTTTTAAATTATTTCATGAATTTCCTGAAATAATTTAAAAAAATTGAAGTGGGGCTTCGCACTATATTTGTGTCCAGCTAGGTACAGCAGGCAGGAACGGGCTGCCCCCATCCACCAGCTGACTATTTGTACCTGGCCGGACACAACAATATAGGGAAGCCCTTTTTTTCTTAATTATTTCATGAATTTCATGAAATAATTAAAAAAAATTGAAGTGGGGCTTCGCACTATATTTGTGTCCAGCCAGGTACAGCAGGCAGGAACGGGCTGCCCCCATCCACCAGCTGCCTATTTGTACCTGGCCGGACACAACAATATAGGGAAGCCCTTTTTTTCTTAATTATTTCATGAATTTCATGAAATAATTAAAAAAAATTGAAGTGGGGCTTCGCACTATATTTGTGTCCAGCCAGGTACAGCAGGCAGGAACGGGCTGCCCCCAACCACCAGCTGCCTATTTGTACCTGGCCGGACACAACAATATAGGGAAGGCCTTTTTTTCTTAATTATTTCATGAATTTCATGAAATAATTAAAAAAAAAGTACGTGGGGCTTCGCCCTATTTTTGTGTCCAGCCAGGTACAACTAGGCAGCTGGGGGCTGGAATCTGCAGCGCAGGGAGGCCCAAGCTTTCTGGGCCCCCTCCCCGCTACAAATTGCAGTCCGCAGCCACCCCGGAAAATGGCGCGTTCATAGAAGCGCCATCTTCTGGCGCTGTACCCAACTCATCCAGGGCCCTGGTGCGGTGGCTCACTGGGTAATAAAGGGGTTAGGGCCAGCTTGGTATTATCAGCTGGCCCCAAGCCCAAAATTCATGGGGTCACGCCAGTATTAGACATGACCGCCATGAATTTCTAGTAAAGTATTTAAAAAAAACACAACACCCAGAATAAAGTCCTTTAATTGAAATAAAGACACAATTCTTTATTGTTCTAAATTAAACCATACTTACCATCACACCCATTCCAGCTGAAGCCAACGATCTCCTGCAATAAAAGAAAAATAATAAACCAACCTCATCCTTACCTTTCCATGGTTCCCACGACAGCTTCAGCTCTGCTACATCGAGATGACTGGCTGGACCGCAGCAGAACGCTGCCATCCAGTCTGTCATCCCGCAGACACTGAGAAGCGCAGGCATGCTTGCGCTCCTCACTGTCTCGCTGTGACGGCATCCAGATGAGCCGAGGTCATGTCCAATGAACTCGGCTCACCTCATGCACGTCACTGACAGCGTGGGAAAATTCTCACGCTGAAGTGCTGAGTGCAGGAGAATACTCCCACGCTGTCAGTGATGTGCATGAGGTGAGCTCATGTCCAATGAACTCAGCTCACCTCCTGCACGTCACTGACAGCGTGGGAAAATTCTCCTGCAATCAGCGCTTCAGCGTGAGAATTTTCCCACGCTGTCAGTGACGTGCATGAGGTGAGCCGAGTTCATTGGACATGAACTCGGCTCATCTGCATGTCGTCACAGAGAGACGCTGAGCAGCGCAAGCAAGCCTGCGCTTCTCAGTGTCTGCGGGATGACAGGCTGGATGGCAGCGTTCTGCTGCGGTCCAGCCTGTCATCTCGATGTAGCAGAGCTGAAGCTGTCGTGGGAACCATGGAAAGGTAAGGATGAGGTTGCTTTATTATTTTTCTTTTATTGCAGGAGATCGTTGGCTTCAGCTGGAATGGGCGTGATGTTAAGTATGGTTTAATTTAGAACAATAAAGGATTGTGTCTTTATTTCAATTAAAGGACTTTATTCTGGGTGTTTGTGTTTTTTTTAACTTTGACTATGGGGTTAGTAATGGGGGTGTCTTATAGACGCCTCTCCATTACTAACCTGGGCTTGATGTCAGCTGGCATTATAAGCTGACATCAACCCCAACCCTATTACCCCCTGCCACCGCACCAGGGCAGCGTGGAAGAGCGAGGCTAAGTGCCAGAATTGGCGCATCCTATGAATGCGCCATTTCTGGGGCGGCTGACGGCTGGTGTTTCTAGCCTGGGAGGGGGCCAATATTCATGGCTCCCTTCCTGGGCTATTAATATCAGCCCCCAGCTGTCTGCCTAGCCTTTGCTAGCTATTAAATTAGGGGGGACCCCACGTCATTTTTTTTGGGGGGTCCCCCATTTTAATAGCTAGTAAAGGCTATGTATTCAGCTGGGGGCTGATATTAGTAGCCTGGGAAGCTCCGTGGGTATTACCCCCTTCCCAGGCTTCAAACATCTGCCCCAGCCGTCTGCTTAACCTCCGCTAGAGCCTAAAATTAAGGGGAACCCCACGCCAATTTTTTTAATAATAAATCCTTTATTTTAATACTAAATGACAAGTACAGTAACCAACACTATCACTGTACTTCATATATATGTGACTGACATGTTTCTATCTATCTAATCTATGTGTGATGCTCTATCTTTCTGTTCTAAATTGTCGGGTACCGCTGCTGAATTGCCGGCCGGCTTTTTTAAAGAGACAGTGCATGAAAACACTATTATTTTTTTAAATAAATCCTTTACACTAAATGACAAGTACAGTAAGCAACACTATCACTGTACTTATTATATATGTGACTGACATGTTTCTATCTATCTAATCTATGTGTGAAGCTCTATTCTTTCTGTTCTAAATTGTCGGGTACAGATGCTGAATTGCCGGCCGGCTTTTTTAAAGAGACGGTGCATGAAAACACTAATATTTTTTTTAATAAATCCTTTACACTAAATGACAAGTGCAGTAACCAACACTGTCACTGTGCTTCTTATATGTGTGACTGACATGTTTCTATCTATCTAATCTATGTGTGATGCTCTATTCCTTCTTGTCTAAATTGTCGGGTACCGGTGTATGCCGCTGCTGAATTTGCCGGCCGGCTTTTTTAAAGAGAGTGTCTTCTGAGCAGTTTGTCAGCTTTTGGACACCTTTGCAGGTGTTTTCTATGTGTTTCTATGTGTTTTTGTTTGCCTGCCATTGGTTTTAACGGTGTTCGACGGTGTTCTAAGGTGTTCGACGAACAGTTCGGCGAACAGTTCCTCGAACATCCCGGTGTTCGACGAACCGAACCGAACCCGAACACTACGGGGGTGGCTCAACACTACTGCCTAGCCTTTGCTAGCTATTAAATTAGGGGGGACCCCACGTCATTTTTTTGGGGGGGTCCCCCATTTTAATAGCTAGTAAAGGCTATGTATTCAGCTGGGGGCTCATATTAGTAGCCTGGGAAGCTCCGTGGGTATTACCCCCTTCCCAGGCTTCAAACATCTGCCCCAGCTGTCTGCTTAACCTCCTCTAGAGACTAAAATTAAGGGGAACCCCAGCCAATTTTTTTTAATAATAAATCCTTTATTTTAATACTAAATGACAAGTACAGTAACCAACACTATCACTGTACTTCATATATATGTGACTGACATGTTTCTTTCTATCTAATCTATGTGTGAAGCTCTATTCTGTCTGTTATAAATTGTCGGGTACAGATGCTGAATTGCCGGCCGGCTTTTTTAAAGAGACAGTGCATGAAAACACTATTATATTTTTTAATAAATCCTTTACACTAAATGACAAGTACAGTAAGCAATATTGTCACTGTACTTCATATATATGTGACTGACATGTTTCTATCTATCTAATCTATGTGTGAAGCTCTATTCTGTCTGTTATAAATTGTCGGATACCGCTGCTGAATTGCCGGCCGGCTTTTTTAAAGAGACAGTGCATGAAAACACTATTATATTTTTTAATAAATCCTTTACACTAAATGACAAGTACAGTAAGCAACACTGTCATTGTACTTCATATATATGTGACTGACATGTTTCTATCTATCTAATCTATGTGTGAGGCTCTATTCCTTTTTGTCTAAATTGTCGGGTACCGGTGTATGCCGCTGCTGAATTGCCGGCCGGCTTTTTTAAAGAAAGCGTCTTCTGAGCAGTTTGTCAGCTTTTGGACACCTTTGAAGGTGTTTTCTATGTGTTTTTATGTGTTTTTGTTTGCCTGCCATTGGTTTTAACGGTGTTCGACGGTGTTCTAAGGTGTTCGACGAACAGTTCGACGAACAGTTCCTCGAACATCCCGGTGTTCGACGAACCGAACCGAACCCGAACACTACGGGGGTGGCTCAACACTACTAAGGACATCCCTGTAATGTGCAATAGTGGCAAGAAGAGGCATTGAGGACCATATGGGGAAGAGCATTAATTCTCATGAAATTCCTTTGATGCAACAATGATCTGTGTGAAACCTCTCTTAAACTGTCTTAAGAAGATAGAAGTACTTTCCCAGCTGAAATGAACAATTCTGGATTGAAATGTATAGCCTGAATATCGTATCTATAAATATAATTTTTTTTTTTTTTTCATATTATTGTGTATCGTGTGGTGCAATTTCTCCATCATTGCTTAGGAAAGGAGCAGCAGCTGACCAATGATAATTCTGCAAGCATTTACAATGGTTGTGTCTATAATTGCACAAACCCCGAAAGTGAGCACATCCCCACAAATCTAACTATAAATCTACCTTGTATTAATTGTACTGTGATAAGAAGCGTTGGGTCTCTTTTTATCTTTTGAAGCAAGTAAAACCCTTTTAAATCTTTTACAAATGCAGCTCTGCACATGCATCTTCAAGACTATTATTTTAATTTTAGAACATTGGCAACAAACCTCCTACTTTAGTACCATTCTATTTTAGCCAGAATGCGTTTCATTTTAGCATCTGCACTCATTTTATTTCACTGATGCATGATTTACATAGTAAAAAAAATTGGCCGCTTTCCACCACATTATTAAATGCCTTTTTCTCTTCATATAGGACATTTTCTACAGAGATTTTCAACTGCTTATTACTTGCCAAAAAATCACTTTAGAAATATGAAATTCTCTTTATTGCATATGAGTGTTTCTCCAGTCATCCTAGGTTAAATCTGTATAATTGTAAAACTAACAAATCCCATTTTTGATCCATGTTTATGAGACTCTTTTAATAATGGCCATATTTATTCTGATTCTAAAAGTTAACTTCTATATGGCTTTTCTTAAGGCATGCCTTACAACTGACAGGTGCATTCCCTGTGGAAGTGCAATTACAGGGACAATGCAGCAAATTGTAGAACTCTGAAAAAAAAGGTTCACTCATTCAGCATTCACATTGAATATTTGCTTAATTTCATCGCTATTTAATGGCTCATTCAGATGTCAAAAATTATCTTGAAGGCAAAAATGGTCTTAGCTTCATCAATGTTTTTCACCAGAGTTTAGTCAGTGTGTAAATTTTTACCATCAGACTATTAGCAGTTTTTCTCAAATACAAATATAAACTCATAGGATTTAGGGTCTGAACTTTGACTGGGCCATTCATACATATGAATATGCGTTGATCTAAATCATTCCATTGTAGTTTGGCAGTATGTTTAGGGTCTTTGTGCTATTGGAAAGTAAATCCTCACCCCAGTCTCAAGTCTCTTGTAGCCTCCAGCAGGTTTTTCCCTAGGATTGCATAGCTCCATCCATCTCTCCATCAACTCTGATCAGCTTCCCTGTCCCTGCTGAAGAAAATCAT
The DNA here is from genome assembly GCF_046119375.1 of Phyllobates terribilis. Lineage (NCBI taxonomy): Eukaryota > Metazoa > Chordata > Amphibia > Anura > Dendrobatidae > Phyllobates > Phyllobates terribilis. The sequence continues at coordinate 294,857,407 of NW_027362769.1, forward strand.
CCCACAGCATGATGCTGCCACCAACATGTTTGAGAGGGAGGATGGTATTTTCAGGGTGATGTGTAGTGTTAGTTTTCCACCACACATAGCATTTTGCTTTAGCCCAAAAAGTCTCACTCTGACTCCCAGATCGCTGCTGAGAACAATGGTATCACACTTTAACTCCACTTTAAGGACTGACAATAAAACATTAAAAAATCTGCAAGAAATTGGAGTTAGCAGGAAAAAAAATGTTAAGGAACATTTTTTTCCTGTATATCAACTTGTATATAAGGCAACATTTAAAAAAGGTTTAAAAAGAATTATAACTTAATTAAACCAAAATTTATTTTTTTATTAAAAAATTGGAAATTTCAGTGCACTGTATGAAGGAAGCAAGAAGTGCCAAAAAGTAGGGACTCAAATACACCTTGTATTAAACATAAAGGAGCACCTCATACTAATTCTGTTCAAATTGTAATATAGTGGTACTCCTAGACTCACAAAGACTATGCACTAAGTGCAAATCCGGTCAAAAATGACAAGCAGGGTCATCCATATTCCCTTGAATGCACCAACAGGAGTGCCTCATAAAAAATTTAAAGTGTAGTTGTGGTACTTTTACATTCATAAAGGCTTAGCACAAAGTGCAAAGCCAGAAAAGAATATAAGTAAGGTCATCCAGTCATCTTTGGCCCCTTGAAGGCAACAACTGGTGGGCCTCATTCAAATATTTTACATTAACCCCTTAACGACCGCCGTAACACATTTTCAAGGCGGTCATTAAGGGTACTTATTCCTAAGCTCCATGAAAATGTGACGCTAATGAATAAGTAAATAGCACCGCCCAGAGGTGGCGATTCCTGCGGGTGTCAGCTGTGTGTGCCAGCTGACACCGTGCAGTATCGGTCCCTGCCGGTCTCAATCGTGACAGCGGTATTTAAGTTGTTAGAAGGGGGTCTTGTGACCCCTTAGTAACCATCGGACACCAGCGATGAGAATCGGGGGTCCTGATGGTTACCATGGTACCCTGAGATTATGTGATGATCCCAGGGTACGGTGACCTGTGAGAGCCAGCAACAAGCTACTGTAGCTCTCACAGGCAGAGTCAGTGAGTCAGACATGACTCATTCATAGGTCTCATACACTGCAGTACAGAGGTACTGCAGAGTATGAGATCAGCAATAAAAGTGAAAAAAGCAGACAATAAGTTCACACAAATCTCTAAAATCCGTTTTGCCCCTCAAAACGCAGCGTTTGTGATAATACAAAAATAAATGAAAAAATGTACACATAACTGGTATCGCTGCGTCCGGAATGACCTGCTCTATAAAACTGTCATGTTATTTAGTCCGTTTAATGAATGCCGTAAAAATAACAAATAAAAAACACGCCGAAATTATGCTTTTTCATCATACTGGCTCACAAAAAAGTGAATAAAAAGCGATCAAAAAGTCGAATGTAAAAAAAGAGTTATATAAATAAAAACGCCAAACCGTCCCGCAAAACACAAGCCCTTATATGGCTCATTCGGCAAAAAAATAAAAAAAATTGCAGCTCTCAGAATGTGATGATGCAAAATCAAATTGTTTTTTGTAAAATACTGTTTTTAGTCAGTAAAAATAGCAAAGCATAAAAAAATATATAAATCTGGTATCACTGTAATCGTACCGAACAAACCGGTCTTATCACTTTTACCGAATGGCGAACGGCACAAAAAATAAAAACAATAATTGAATTGCTGGTTTTTGCTCATTCTGTGTCTGAAAAATCTGAATAAAAAGCAATCAAAAATTACTATGTGCCCCAAAATAGTACCGAAAAAAATTTGCAAATCGTCCCGCAAAAAATAAGTCATAATACAGCTCTGTTCACCAAAAAATAAAAAAGTTACAGCTCTTAGAATATGGCGATGAAAATAACTACGTTTTATAAAAAAAAGCATTTTTACTGTGCGATAGCAGCAAAACCTAAAAAAAAACCATATAAATCTGGTACCGCTGTAATCACACCGACTCGAAGAAAAAATCCGCCTTACCACATATACCGCATGGTGAACGACGAAAAAATAAAAATGAGAACTATTCTTGTACTGCTGTCTGTTTCTTCATTCTGCCTCCAAAAAAATCGGAATAAGGCTCGGCTCACGTTTATCCTGCACTCTCCGCTGAGCGCTTACACCGGGGTTTCCGTGTAAATTTACTAAAACCGCAATTCAGACAAAAAACCCAGATGGAGCCACTCACTTATGGAGTCCCTTTGGACTGGTCTCTGTTCCGGCGGTGTACCATCATTTTAGGCTTTTTTTTAGCGCATAACTGTGGACGACCATAGATCTGTGTTCGCCTAAATAGATGGAGACCACCGGAGAACACGTCAAACGGGCTCTAAAGTGTCTCCATCTGCCTCTTTGTTGTGGGTTTCGTCTGAATCACATTTTTGTGGGAGTTACATGGAAACCTCGTTGAAAATGCTCAGCGTAGAACACAAGAATGTGATCTAGCCAATTCTGCAAGCAATTAAAAATTTATGTACCCCAAAATGTTACCAATAAAATCCCTAATTTATGCCACACAAAACCAGACGCCTCTCAGGTCCGTCATCTGTCACTGGGACTATAGGGGGTCCCACATTACTGGTAGAACAAAGACTCTGGAAAATCAACATTGCTCCCAACCCATCAAATAAAACCCAGTGAATTCTGCGCTCCCAAATCCAAATGCCCCTCCTTCTGAGCCCCATTGTGCCTAAACCGCAGTAAGCAGCCAAATGTTTGGCATTATTGTAGCGGGGAGAGCACTTAATTTATGGGGTGTGTGTCACCAGGAGAAATGTATCAGGGCACTACACTTTTTGGGGGCGCAAGGTATAGACACTAAACTGGCATAAGAATAAAGCCTGGCGTGGATGTTACATAATAGTCACTGCAGCAGTAGATGAATTGATTGAGATGTGCAATTTCTACAATGGGGTCATTTTTTTTTATTTTTCTGCTGTTCTGGCACCTTTGGGGATCTGCAAATGTCGCCCACAAATTATTCTACCAAAATCTATGCTCCAAAAGCTAAATAGTGATCCTTCCTTCTCAGCCCTGACGTGTGGCCTACCAGTATTTTCTGATGACTCGTGGTGCATCATCGCGTTCGGGAGAAATAGCATAACAAATCATGGGATTCGTTTTCTTCTATTATCCATTGCAAAAATTACAAATTTGGCGCTAAAACTACATTTTCGTGAAAGAAATGAAAATTTTCACTCTGACCACCTAATGTTATCAAATTCTGTGCAGTACCTGTGGGTTCAAAATGCTCACTATACCCCAGGATAAAATCCTTGAGGGGTGTAGTTTCCAAAATTGGGCAACTTGTCAGTGTTTTCAACTGTTTAGGCACATCAGGGGCTCTCCAAACATGACATGACACACGCAGACCATTCCATCAAAGTCTGCATTCCAAACATCACTTCTTCCTTTTCAAGCCCGGCCGTGCACCAAAGCAATAATTTTCCCCTACATAGAAAGAAAAACAATTTCTATTTTATCATGTGTTCTCCTGTGAGAACAATATCTGCACCGAACAATTATTTTTACTAGAGCATAACTGCAACATACCTGGCAGCGTCCTTGCATAGTGGTCCATCTCCCACCGTGCAAGAGCGTGCACTTGATCTCCAGTCCAGTCTGCTAGCGTGGCTTCCCTCCATGCTGTCTGCTTGCCTCTGTTTCTGCTGCTTAAGGGCAGCGCCCGATCACTTCCTGCTTCTTGTAGCTGCTGCAGGCACACCCCTTGTGCGTCATCAGCCTATTGCTGTCTGTCACCTGGTATTTAACCCAGCTCTTTCCTGGAATCCATGCCTGAGCATTGTGTTCTGTCAGTTGGCTTCTTGTCACTGATGTGCCAGGTCCTGTATGTTTCCTGCCTTGCGGTATCAGTTCCCGTGTCTGAACTGTGTCCTGTCTGAACTATCTTCTAGCCTGTTGTGTTCTGCCTACCCTGGAGGCTGTATTTCCAGGCCAGTGTGAACTCGCTCCTAGCCTGTTCTTTCCGCCTTCTAGGGCCCGCATACCTAGACCCGTTCCTGTATCTTGCCTGTTCCTGTCTGAACACTCTCCTAGCCTGTTCGTTTCGCCTTCTAGTGGCCGCATACCTAGACCCGCTCCTGTATCTTGCTGCTGTGTCTGTTCTTGTCTGAATACTCTCCTAGCCTGTTACCTGCTTTTCTCTATGTTCATACCTTCCCTTTTCCTGCAGAATCTGATCCCGTACCTAACTCCTACTCGTTGTCCCTGTACTCCCGTTTGCAAGTTTAGAGTCCACTCGCTACTTCATTGCAAGTATCTTATGTGTACCTGGTTCTGCCTTTCCCTTCCATTCTGTTCCGTGTGAACAGAGCCCTGTCCCCTCTGCTCTGCCTTGCTCACCACTCCGGCGGTACTTGCCTGTTCTGCCTTGCTCACCGCTCCTGCGTTTTCCGCTCTGCTCTGACCCTTTGCTCGCTGCTCCGGCAGTCTCGCTCTGCTCTGACCCTTTGCTCGCTGCTCCAGCAGTCTCGCTCTGCTCTGACCCTTTGCTCGCTGCTCCGGCAGTCTCGCTCTGCTCTGACCCTTTGCTCGCTGCTCCAGCAGTCTCGCTCTGCTCTGACCCTTTGCTCGCTGCTCCGGCAGTCTCGCTCTGCTCTGACCCTTTGCTCGCTGCTCCAGCAGTCTCGCTCTGCTCTGACCCTTTGCTCGCTGCTCCTGCAGTCTCGCTCTGCTCTGACCCTTTGCTCGCTGCTCCGGCAGTCTCGCTCTGCTCTGACTCTTTGCTCGCTGCTCCGGCAGTCTCGCTCTGCTCTGACCCTTTGCTCGCTGCTCTGGCAGTCTCGCTCTGCACTGACCCTTTGCTCGCTGCTCCGGCAGTCTCGTCCTGCTCTGACCCTTTGCTCGCTGCTCCAGCAGTCTCGTCCTGCTCCTCTCGCTCACCGCTCCAGGCGGCCTTGTCCAGCTCTTCTCTCGCTCACCGCTCCAGGCGGTCTCGTCTTGTTCTGCTCTTGCTCGCCACTCTGGGCGGCCTCACTCTGCTGTGTTTGTCCTCCGCATCTGCGGTTCTGTTCCTGAGTCCCAGTCTGTACTGGGTCCTATCCACTCAGTGCTCCAACCTGTCGTACCTGCCAGTACCTCCCAGCCTGCATACCAGTCGTGCTTACCAGCATCAGCCAGTTTGCATACCAGTCTATGCCTATACCTAGCAGTCTGTGTGCCAGCCTAACCTGCCTGTTCCTGTATTCCCCTGTGTGGGTCAACAGCCGTGTCTCGGGTCTGTCCTGGAGTAGCACCTGGTCCCTCTCCTCGGTTCCTCCTTGGTGCACTGGCGTGGTATGCCGTCGTGCGACCCTGGTCGGATCGGGTGGATACTTAGTTACACCCCTCCAGGCATTCACTCTCCGGCACGGTCCAGTGGAATCACTACATATACACGCACACGCCACTCAGCCCGGGCGTGTGCATTACAATAACTATTGTAAAGGAGACCAAAACCTCTTCCACTGCAGCCAACCCAGCACATGGAGACCCAATCAGGAGTGTCCACATTTCCATAAATTAGGGCCTAATACCACCGAAGTGGCATCAATTTCAGTACAGTATAAATAGTATAATTAGCAACGACACTTCTTCCCCTACAGCCAAAACAGTAGATGGAGACCCAATCAGGAGTGTTTCCATTTGATAACATTTGGGCCTAAAACCACCAAAGTGGCATCAATTTCACTAGAGAATAAGTAGTATAATGGGGACCGACACCTCTTCCACTACAGCCAACCCAATAGATGGAGACTCAATCAGGATTCCCCACATTTCCAAATATTACTGGCAGACACCAACAAAGTGGCATCAATTTCAGTAAAGTAGAAATTGTACAATTAGCAACGACACCTCTTCCCCTACGCTAACCCAGTAAATAGAGACCCAATCAGGACAGTTCCCATTTGAAAAAATTTGGGTCTAAAACCACCAAAGTGGCATCAATTTCACTATTTAGTAGTATAATGGGGACCGACACCTCTTCCACTACAGCCAACCCAATAGATGGAGACCCAATCAGGATTCCCCACTTTTACAAAAATTAGGCCCTAAAACCTTCAGCCGCAGCAAGAGCAGGCACACAGACTGCAATTTGCCAAGATCAATGCAGCACACTAAAAACTACATCACCTACTTTTTACAGTCTGCAATTGGAGTGCAAAAGTCCTTTGAGATCCATGACTTGTTCATCTTGATGAAAGTTAAGCGGTCAACACTTTCATGGGACTACTGGGTGCACTTATCCGTCAGGACACTACCAGCAGCGATGAAAACATGTTCTGAGAGAACGCTGGCTGCCGGGCATGATAAAACCTCCAAGGCATGACAGGCAAGCTCAGGCCATTTATCCATTTTTGTAGACCAAAATGTAAAAGGATCTAAATCCTCACTGATGGTATTCGTATTGATCTATGGATAGTCCTCCACCATCCTCTCCAGTCGTTCTCCACGTGTCAGTCTTGTACTCTGTTGTGCTGGTGAACGAGCTGGTATGAAAAATGTGTGAAAGGACGCACAGAAATTGCTTCTGTCACTTACTCTGCTGCTGCTAATGTTTTGGAGTTGACGAACTGATGTGCCGGAGGTTGAAAGACTACAGTTGCGATGAACACTATGTACCTCACTTTTATATTGGGGAAAAACTCTATTAAGGTTGCTTAAACGTTTGTTTTGATACTCCAACATTAGCGTGTCCCTTTCCAGGGTGGGAAGCATCTGGCAAAATTTACTCTTATAATGTGGATCTAATAGAGTGGCAACCTAGTAGTCAGCATTATTCTTAATCCTAACTATACGGGGATCATGTTGCAAAAAGTGCAGCAAGAAGTCACTCATATGTCAGGCTCTTCAAGGTAGTACAAAGCCAGACACTATTGTTGACTGGGTAACACTGATGCATGTTTCCTCTGTCCCTTCCTGCCAACCACGTTCAACAGAGAGGGGTGATTATCCTCTTCATCTTCTGACTGTTGATCGCCCATCACCTCTTCCTCCTCCATTTGTTCCTCGCCTATTGCACATTCACTAACAGTATGTCTGGTATCATCAAACCCCCTCGATCGCAGGAAGTCACCATCACTTGGCATCTGCCTGTGTAACGACAGTCTGGAACGTAGGAACTCTGGAACTTAAGACATTCTTATCCCTTCCACATCCTCCTCTTCTTCTGGGACAACCACCCCCCGCTGCACGCTATTCAAAGTCTTCTCTAGCATTTAGATGACTTCTCTGACCAGCTACCGCCCCATATCACTTCTTCCCTATGCCTCAAAACTGCTGGATCAACAAATCCACCTTGAACTGTCCTCCCACCTCTCCTCATGTTTCCTCTTTGACCGCTTACAATCTGGCTTCCGACCACATCACTCGACTGAAACTGCCCTGACCAAAGTCACCAATGACCTACTTACCGCCAAATCCAAGCCACACTACTCTATCCTCCTCCTGGACCTGTCATCTACCTTTGACACAGTCGACCATTCCCTCTTGCTACAGACCCTCTCATCTCTTGGTATCATGGACTTGGCCCGTTCTTGGATCTCCTCATACCTAACAGACAGGAATTTCAGTGTCTCCCACTCGCACACTACCTCCTTATTTCGCCCGCTATCTGTCCGTGTCCCCCAAGGTTCAGTTCTAGAACCTCTGCTCTTCTCAATCTACACCTTTGGCCTGTGACACCTCATAGAGTCTCAAGGCTTTCAGTATCACCTCTACGCCGATGACACACAGATCTAACTCTCTGGACTAGATATCTCCTCCCTACTAACTAGAATCCCACAATGTCTGTCCGCTATCTCATCCTACTTCTCTGCCAGATTTCTAAAACTTAATATGGATAAAACAGAATTCATTATCTTTCCACCTTCTCATTCATCCCCCCCATCTGACCTATCCATCAACGTCAATGGCTGCCCACTCTCCCCAGTCCCACAAGCATGCTGCCTTGGGGTAACCCTGGACTCTGACCTCTCCTTCAAACCACATATCCAAGCCCTTTCCACTTCCTGCCAACTCCAAACATCTCCCGCATCAGCGCATTCCTCAGTATAGACTCTACAAAAATACTAGTGCATGCCCTCATCATCTCCCGCCTCGACTACTGAAACCTCCTGCTCTGTGGCCTCCCTTCCAACATTCTCACCCCCTCCAATCTATCCTAAACTCTGCTGCCCTACTAATCCACCTGTCCCCCCGCTATTCCCTGGCCTCTCCCCTCTGTCAATCCCTTCACTGGCTCCCCATTGCCCAGAGAATCTAGTTCAAAACCCAAACCCTGGCATACATGTCCATCCATAACCTGTCTCCTCCATACATCTGTGACCTAGTCTCCCGGTACTTACCTGCACGCAACCTTTGATCTTCTTAAGATCTCCTACTCTACTCCTCTCTTATCTCCTCTTCCCACAATCGTATACAAGATTTCTCCTGTGTATCCTCCCTACTCTGGAACACTCTACCCCAACATATCAGACTCTCACCTAGCATGGAAACCTTCAAACGAAACCTGAAGACCCACCTCTTCCGGCAAGCCTACAACCTGCAGTAACCACCGCTCCACAACATTGCTGCACGACCAGCTCTACCCTCACCTACTGTATCCTCACCCATTCCTCGTAGATTGTGAGCCCTCGCGGGCAGGGTCCTCTCTCCTCCTGTACCAGTTGCTGACACGTTTTGTTAAGATTAAGATCATGTTAAGTGTTTTTGCTATGCATACCCCTTTTTTCACATGTAAAGCGCCATGGAATAAATGGCGCTATAATAATAAATAATAATAATAGTGATTCTGATGATGGCATTGTCAGCGCTAACTGGTTTAGTAGCCATTTCAAAACTGTGCAGAAGGGTGCAGAGGTCCTTAATCTGTTCCCATAAACATGATATGCCCCACATCCATACTGCGTTGGCTTAGGCTATATGACATGAAATAGTGTGTGAGGGCTCATTGCTGCTTCCACAGTCTCTGCAACATGTGCAGAGTGGAATTCCACCGCGTCGGCACATCGGATATCAACCTGTTAACTGGCATGGACAAAGACCTCTGTATCGATGCAATTTGATGACATGAGGGATGCAAACGACGGAAAGAGCACACAGCTTCCGTACTTTCTGAATCAGCTCATCCAGGCCGGGATAGTGGCTGAGAAATTGCTGTACCACCAGGCTGAGGATGTGAGCCGTGCAAGGCACGTGTGTGAGTTGGCCTCTGTGTAGGGCCGCCAACAGGTTTGCACCCTTATTGCATACAGCCTTCCCTGGCTCCAGGTTCAGCGGAGACAGCCATTGCTGAAACTGAGCCAGGAGAGCTGTCCACAACTCTTCAGCTGTGTGACTGCGATCTCCAAGGCATATTAATTTGATGACTACCTGATTGCGGTTAGCCCTGGCTGCACAGTACAGAGGTGGTATGGATTTGCTTTGCACTGTTTGAACACGTGTCTCGTTAAGGCAGAGGTTGATTGAGGAGGTGGAGGATGCAGAAGCAGTGGAGGAAGTGGGAAATACAGAGGTTTCTTCTACAAGCTTTGGGGATTCCAAGATTTGTGGAGCAGCCCCTTCCCCGCCTGTCCCCACAGCCACCAGAGTCACCCAGTGCCAGTCAGTGAGATGTAACACTCTTGGCCATGCTTACTCGTCCAGATATCTGTGGTGAAATGCACCCTGGTAGATATAGATTTAGTCAAGGAATGGGTGATGTTGTCTGTGACATGATGGTGTAGTGCAGGCACAGCTTTCTTAGAGAAGTAATGGCGACTGAGCAACTGGTACTGGGTGGCTGCGACAGCCATCAGCTTTCAGAAACTATCTTTATCTACCAGGCAGAAAGGCAGCATTTCCATGGCCTACAGATTTGAGATGGTGGAATTCAACCTCTTAGCTTTGTCATGTGTTGGATGAAACAAGCTTTTGCGTTACCACATTTGCAGGACTGACGGCTGGCTGCGGTGCTGAGAGAGGATGGAGTACGGTGATTGATGTGCAGGGGCAGATGTTATGGTGGATTGAGAACTGTGTGGTGTGCACGGTGAAACAAACACAGCAGGCATGTCCGTTTCCATTACAGCTGACGGGCTCTCACTCAGCCTGACAGGAGCGGGTAGAGAACCAGAAGTTTTGCAGTGGGAATACTTGGCATGGTAACAGAGGAGGAGGAAGTAGCAGCGGATGTGGTTGATGGGGCAGCTGATGGTTGTTGAGGTCCGTTGGTCTGCATTTTAGCGCAGTGAGATTCCCTTCATAACGCGAATGTTGTGTGCGCATATGAAGGTTCATGCATGTAGTAGTCAAATAATTGCACATTTTCCCTCTGCTGAGTTTTTTCTTGCACAGTGTGCTGATAACTTGAGTTGGCTCATCCTTTGCGGTCTCAAAAAAGCCCCAGGCTAGGCAACCCTTGAAACCCCTGCGAGCTGCAGATGCGAGACCGCTGCTGGCCACTGCCACAGTTGTGGCTAAGGATGCAGTGCTCCTCGTGCTTGCATCACTCCATGTCTGCACCGTAGGGCGGAAGGTAACCTCCTCGTCTTCCTCCTCCACTTCCTCAGATGAGCTACTCGGCTGCATGCCACTGGGTTCACACCAAGGAGGTTCTTCAACCTCGTCATCATCCAATATGTTATCCCATTCCTCGCCCTCAGAGTGACCCTTCTCCTCTTGTTGCCCTGACAGCACTGTACAGTCTGCATGAATCTTAGGTATCTGAATTTCATCATGATCACCTCCCTCCCTGGTGGTTAACGTGATGAGGGTCAGGAACCTGCTGGAATCCTACTCTGTCCTGCCCCGAATCCAACATAAAAAAAATTTGGGCAACGGTGCAGATGTTTTCCTCCTCTTCTTGACTCTGTGAATGTTTGGAGTACACTTCTGATGCCCATTGTATAGAATGGGTGAACAGTTCTATAGACTTGCCCATCTGTGGTTTGCTACAGTGAGTTGGACGCTTGGACTGTTGTGACACAAGGGGAAGCAAGGGTTATTGGGGTGCCACCTATGTGTACTGTACTGTGTGTGATGTTGCAGTGGAGCTCGAAGAGGAAAGGTCAATTGAAGCAGCACTTGCAATCCACTGGTGCACCTGCTCTTTCTGGCCCTTAACAACAAGGCATATCGCTGTTCGGTTGCCAAAGAAAGGGAGTGGAGTAGTCCGTCCAGTAACAGAAGTTGTCAGTTGTCTTTGGATAGGACATGATGGTGTTGGTTCACTAGTGCTTTCGACGCGCCCCCAGTGCCGTGGGGTACTCAGCAGCCGGGCCTCTGGCTGCTGGTGTGGGGTATCACAGTGGATGGCCAGGTCCGTGGCCCAGGGCGGTCAACGAAAAGGGGTTTTATTTATAGGGGATTTGTAAAGTTTTCGTGACGCCACCTGTGTATTGCGACTAAAGGGTGCCGCCGCTGCGGAGCAGTCCTCTGGAGCTGGTGTTATGGCAGCAGGGATGGTGTGGCTCTCCACAGGTAGAACTAGCTCCAGGGCAGTGTAGGTAGTGTAAGTTGCGCTTGGCGTTGTAGTGCCGGGAGGCAAGAGGGCGCAGATGAAAGGATGAACGGAGGCAGTACGGTGCAGTCATCCGAGTCTTTACTCACAGTTCTTATGACAGTTCCACTGGTGCACTGTACGGGTGCCAGCCTCCCACGTCACGCTGCGTTCACCAGGCAGGGGTTCAGCTCTTCCTCAGGCAGATTAGAAGCACCTGGCGGAACCCCACTTTCTTATGTTCCTAGCTAGACCGTCTTCATGCTGGGTCTTCTCCCTCCTGCCCTGCGCTTCCCCACTCTCAATCCTCCTCGAGTTCTCTGAAGTCCCTCCTGTCTTGCTGGAGTTCCCAGACCTGCTTGACCCTCACGGGGATTAGAATAAGGCTGCGGAAACTGGTCTATGAAAGCCAGAAGCCTCTGTTTTTTCCAGCCGAGACTTGAAGTGACACGACTGGTCCAGGGGCCGGTCCTCTTCTTGCGGCCTACGATCCCTCTGTCTTCTGACATGTTCGTGGCGTACGGGTGCTGTCCCGCACTCAATGTACCGCCCAGGGATCCCTTCTTTAGATCGGAGCCTACTCCTCTGCTCCCCACCTGGGCCTCTAGGACTGGGCCCTACTTGTGGAGCAGAGCTCCTAAAGAGAATCTGCTCTCTGGCTGACTTCTCTCACTCCTCTACTCAACTCTCCATTCTGTTCTGCGACCCTAAGATGGCTTCCCTATTTATATACCTACTCTCAAAGTGCTCCCCTAAACTGCTTCCTCCACCCACACCCACTACTGGTTCCCCCTACCTTTGGGTTCCCCCCATTCCAGCCAGGGACAGGGCTCAGCAGAACAACACAGTGCATGTTTCCCTTCCAGCCGGCCTGGAGTAGTGTAGTGTTGAATGTGAGTGTTGGGGTTCCGGGCAGCACTCCCTCCTTACCTGAAAGAAGGGGATACCACACCTCTGGGTGAGGTGCAGTACCTCTGTGGCGACTGAACCCTCAGGGGTGCCACACTTTCACTATCATTACCACTTACCCCACGTAAACCTTGAACACCAAACCTATTACCCCTTCCACCATGACCTCTCTTTTTCCCACTCAAGTTGCTCACATACTGTAGTAGGAGCATGCTATTAGCAAAACAAAATTAGATTTTTTCCTCTGCAACAGCTCTGCACACACCTGAATTTCAGCGGCACTAAATGACAAGGTAAGATATGGCTTGCTGTATAATGTTACTAACCGAACAAAGTATTTTTTACTGTGGATGACGACAGTATAACATAAGAGATATTCTGCAAACTATTTCAAACTGAAACGTCCCCTGCTGCATCACGTTAGTAACAGAAGAAAGTATTTTTTTACTGTTGCTGAGGCCTGTATAACATATTTTTGACTCTGCACAACCTCTGAATACAGCTGAATTTCACTGCCACTAAAAGGACTAGGTGGCTTATAGCATAGCGTAACACGTTTGCGACAGAAAAAAAAAAATTTTGTACTGTCTAGCAAAAAAATCTATTTTTTTACTCTGAAAATAGCTGAAGTTCACCGCCACTAATGTTGAAGCTGATGTATAGAAGATTGTATGACATTTGCCACACAAAAAATGGTTTGTGGACTTTGCCTAGCAAGACAAAAAATCTATTTTTTTACTTTGACAACAGCTGAGGTTCACCCCCACTAAAAAAGTAGGTGGATTTTAGCAGACTGTGTCACATTTGCCACACAGAAAAATCTTTGGTGGACTGTGACTATCAACAGAAAAAAAATCTTTTTTTTTTACTCTGAAAACAACTGAAGTTAACCGCCACTAACATAGTAGCTGATTCAGCAAGACAAAAAAATATTTTTTTTTACTTTGAAAACAGCTGAGGTTCACCGCCACTAACGTAGTTGCTGGCGTATAGCAGAGTGCATGACGTTTGCCACACTAAAAAGTCTTTGGTGGACTCTGCCTTGCAAGACAAATTTTATTTTTTTTTTTACTCTGAAAACAGCTGAGGTTCACCGCCACTAAAATAGTAGGTGGATTTTAGCAGACTGTATCACATTTGGCACACAATAAAATCTTTGGTGGACTGTGACTAGCAACAGAAAAAAGGATTTGTTTTACTGTGCATAAAGCTGAAGTTCATCCACCAAAAAAATTAAAAACCTGGCTAATACAGCTTGCACTATCACATTAGCAAATGAAAAAAAGTTTTTTGTGCTCTGCACTGACAAGCTCTGCAGATAGCTGAATTCCAACCCCACAAAAACAAAAAATGGCCTTCAAGGGCTTGCTCGCTTTATCACATTAGCAAGTGCAAAAATACAGTAGATTGAAGGTCTGCATGGAGCACAGACAGTACAACCGGTGCACAACACTGTTCCATGCCATAGGCCCTGCTCTTTCTGTCAGAATCTTAGTAATTGCACAAAAACAAAAAAAGGGCTGCAAGGTCGATTGAACAGGTGCAGAGCAGAGGACTTATCTACACTATCTGACCTCCACAGAAGCGCCCATCTATCTAGCTAATATCTCTCATTACACAGGAGCTGGGTGCAGGAGCAGCATCTAACACATGCATGAAATAGCGCTGAGGGAACATGACTGGTTTTTGTTAGAACTCTCCGGTTATGTTTTTTCTATTTTGCTGGTCACATGACCTTTTTTGCCTATTTAATCCTGCTCCGCCCTTCGGATCATGCTGGACTTCATTGTAATTTCTACTCTTAAGCTAGCCAGGTGCTTTGTAACCTTTCTCAGTCAGTTTAGCTAGGTCTTTTGACCTCTATGTTCTATGTTGTTTGTTTGTCTTTTTACTGCTACAATTTCTGCTAGGAGGTGTCCATCTTTCTCCCAGTCCCTAGTTCTTGTAGGGATCCCTCCCTCACATCTATAGGTCTACGTTCAGACTAGCTGAGGACTTTAGCGGGTCTGATCGCAGGATGAGGTTCCCCGTTACATCATAGGGATCTAGCTTAGTTCTATTGTAGGGACAGATCTCCTGTCGTTCCTTAGTGCTTGTAGCCTATCATAACAGTTTCTATATGGAAAGGACATGTGATTTCAGCAGCCAATTGCAGAAGTCCTTGTGTCTGGGACACTGTGGATGATTCCTGCGCTCTGATTGGCTAGCCGCGCTTTCCTGACTTAAAGTTACCGTCAACAGGAAAAAAAAAAGCGCCCCGCTGATCTGACCTGTTCTGAGCTATCACCAGCCCCCCCACTCATCTACCACATCTCCCCGCTCATCATACACAAGCACTATGCTAGCAAAACTGTAAAACCTCTTTCACTCGTCTGGCCTGACCGTGTGTTACCTCCTTCTCTGCCTCTCAGATCTAGCTCTTGAGGACTGCAGTGAAGCGGCGCAGGTGCTCATGTGCGTGATCTGAGAGACAGAGAAGGAGGTAATACAAGGGCGGGCCAGATGAGTGAAAGAGGCGTGTTTTTCTGGGCACAGCACCGCTCTTTCTATTTTTTACATACCCCGTGCATCCTGGATGCCTGCAGCTTGCTTCACTTACACCTTCCCAGTGAGGCACCCCCTCACCTCGTCACTGCAGTCCTCAGGAGCGATATCAGAGAGGCAGAGAAGGAAATACCGGTAATAGGATACAAGGGCGGGCCAGAGGAATGTGCTACCACTCTGATAGTCTTGGAGACAGGAAGAGCTGGGCAGGCAGGGAGAGCATACCAATCTAAGCAGGATTTGTATACAACAACCAGCCAATCACTGGTAAGGTTCATCATTTTAAAATTACCATATTGAAATCAAATCAGATTTTTTTTTAATTTTTACCGTATGTGCGTTAGAAGTGAGGTAGTCTTATACGGTGGGTATATCCCAAATGCTATATTTTAACTGGAAAAGTTGGGGGTCGTCTTATACACCCAGTCGTCTTTTACTGCGGAAAATACGGTAAGTACATAATTGGCTCCGTCCTTAAGGAATTAAAAACACTTTATGTGCTGCTGTCATCTGGTGGTGTGCAAAAGTCCGGTCTAATCAAGGCTTTGTTCATTGTTATCAGAGTGAGCCTGTCAGCACTTTCTGTTGACAGATGATAGCACCTGTCTGTTATGAACCCCTGGTGGCACTAAAAACCTGCTCAGACAAGATGCTAGCAGCAGGGTAGCACAACACCTCCAAGGCATAGAGGGACAGCTCATGCCAGAGGTCCAGCTTTGAGACCCAATAGCTGAAGGTTGCAGATGAATTAAGTACGTTGGTTTTGTCGGCAAGGTATTGCTTGACCATCTTTAAAAACTTTTCCCTCAAAAATACCATCATCAGGCAATGGACGCTGGGATGATGTCATGAAATTGGTCCCAGCCTTTGAAAGAGTACCCCTGCCTCTGCTGTAACTAGTGTGTGTCTCCCTTGCCTCTCCTCCTTGGTTGGACAAGGAAGCTAGCCCCTTGCATCTAGCGTTGTCTGCTAGGAATGTTTTCAACATATTTTCCACAATGGCCTTCTGGTATAGCACCATTTTAGAAGACTTCTCCGCCTCAAGAAGAAGAGATGCAATGTTCTCCTTGCAGCGTGGGTCTAGCAGGGAGAGGGTGTACAATCAGTACTCTTTTTTGGCCAAGATGAATGTAATGCCAGGGTCACATGAAAGGCAGCAGTACATAAAGTCTGCCATATGTGCCAAAATCCCTACAGCCAACACTTCCCTGTCTCCACCATGATGTCTACTCTCCATCTTTTTCTTCATCACTTCTTCCTCATTCTCCTTCTCAGCCCATCCTCATAAGAGAGACAGGATGAAGCTTGTGTGGGTACTAGCCTCTTTTGCACCATCTGCCAGCTCCAGTTCCTCCTCCTCTTACTCATTGCTTACCAATCTGTGTTGAGCAGATGACATGAGGCTGGGCTGGGTAGTATCTCCTTGTCTTATGTCTTCCTCTGTCTCCATCTGGTCAGCATGCAAAGCTTCATGTTTAATTGTCAGCAGCACCTGTTTAAGTAGGTACAGAAGTGGGATCATTGAGCGGATGATGGTGTCATTGCTGCTCACCATCTTTGTGGAGTCCTCACAGTCTTGGAGATCCGCACAAATGTCAGACATCCATGCCCACTCTTCAGTTGTTATGTGTGGAGGCTGACCAGAATACCGATGGGCGTGCTGGAGCTGGTAATCCACAACTGGCCTCTGCTGCTCACAAAGCCTTGCCAGCATGTGCAGTGTGGAGTTCCAGCGCGTGGGCACGTCGCACATCAGACGGTGAGATGGCACTTGCATGCGCAGCTGCAGCACTGCCAGAGTGGTGACAGCAGTAGCTAACTTGGGGAAATGGGCGCTGGCACAATGTACCTTGACCAGAAGCTTTAGAAAATCTGAGTAGGTTTTCAGAAACTGCTGAACTTCCAAGATGAGCTTGTGGGCCAAACATGGTACATGTTTGAGGTTGCCAAGCTTCACAGCTGCCACCAGGTTATGCTCATTATCACACATGACCATGCCTGGTTTAAGGTTCAGCTGCGAGAGCCACAGATCTGTCTCGTCTGTTATTCCTTTCAATAACTCTGCCGCGGTGTGCGACTTGTCTCCTAGACAAATTAGCTTAAGTAGTCTGTTGCCGCTTCACTGAGGAAGTGCTGCAGAGTTTCTAGCTTCCGGTTGATGTGAACGACATGAGAGAATGTAGAACATCAGAGATGGAGGGTGAAGAGGAGCAAGAGGGGTGCAGGAACTGGTATAGAAGGTGGAAGAAACCCTGATTTACGTAGAGCCTCATTGTCAGTTGCACATGTGCCGTGCCAGGATGCGACTCGGCTCTAGGCTCTGTAACGTTCACCCAGTGTGTCATCAGGGAAATATAACATCTCTGGCCACAAGTGCTTGTCCACTTGTTGGTTGTTAAGTAGACAATGCCAGTAACTACATTGGTAAGGGCACGGGTGATGATCCTGGATATGTGCTGGTACAAGCCTGGGAGGCCACAACGGGAGAAATAGTTGCTGCTCGGGCCTTAGTACCAAGGGACCAAATTTGTATACCTGTAGCAGGACAATTTTTGTTTTTTATATCATAGCAATGAAATTTCACACAAACCAAATTGTACAGTATATATGACAATAGTAAATTTTCAAACAACATAATCTCTACACTTGTAGCAGGCCAATTTTGGCATTTATTTCAAACCAACAAAATTTCACACAAACCAATTTCCAAAGTATAAATGACAATAGTCAATTTTGGAACAACCAAATTTCTACACCTGTAGCAGGCTGATTTTGAATTTTTTTCAAACCAACAAAATTTCACACAAACCAAGTTCTGGAATATATATGACAATAGTCTATTTTGGAACAACCAAATTTCTACACCTAAAGCAGGCCAATTTTGGTTTTATTTCTAATCAATGAAATTTTACACAAACCAAGTTCTAGAGTATATTTGACAGGAGTCCCCAACATGTAGAAATGGGTGATAGCCCTCTGTGTCACTTGCACCATCGCCTTCTCCGCATAGGAGATGGGGAACCCCAAGGATAGTACGATCTCTTGGGGTGGTAGGCCCGCTTCATGCCGCCTCGAGGAGCCTCTCCCAGGCCTGTTAATTTCTCAAGAAAGGTTCATTCTGCTCCCTTCCTTCTCAGATCACACCCACAACATACCAGCAATGTTTACCCTCCATTTTGAGGAATGTAACCTTGGTTACAACCGTCAGCTCTTGCACCCTTCAAGGCAAGGGTTCTGTTTCTACTGCCCGCTGGTGATGTGATGACTGGTCCCAAACTCTTCTATGGACCCCCATTTCTGCTGCCGGTCATATGTAACGATCTCCCTCGGGAATGCCAACTGTCGGTACCTTGCAGCTAGCGGGCCCTCATGCATTTCTCCTGGTCCTGGCTCGCCTCCTTGTCTGTTACAACCAACCTAAGCCCCGCAGTCCACTCACTAATTGCTGGTTCCTGGCTCTCCCATAAGCAGTCCGCAAGAACCCCAGTGGTGAACGCTGCAGCCTGGGTTCGGACCTTGGTGGTTCTGGGAAAGCAGCTGGTTCTGAACCACAGTCTACTGCCACATCCACTGTCACGCTAGCTTGGTCTGGCTCTGATGTTTCTCCGGTCGCTCCCTCGGGAGTCTCGCGGCATTCTGCCATGTTTGTCGCCTGGTCGCCCACTAAGCACGTTACACTGTATGGATTACTTATTCAATCCAGAAAAAAATTTGAACTCTTTTTTGGAGTGTTATATACCACAGAAATGTACCCCAGAGCACGTAATAGTATATAGATGAGTATTTGAATATAAAAAAAATGTTGAACCCTTTTTTTGAGTGTTATACACCACAGAAATGTACCCAAGAGCACATAATACTCTTTGGATGAGCAATGTAATACCGAAGAAATTTTTGAATGCTTTTTTGGAGAAATGTACCACAGAAATACCACAGAAATGTACCTCACAGCATGAAATAGTATATAGATGAGTAATTAAAAAAGCGTTATAAAATGTTTCTTAATTCAGAGTGTTATATACCAACTTAATGTAACAGAAAGCATGTGATAATCTTTGGATGAGTAATTGAATCCAGATAAATTTTTGAACTTTTTTTTTGGAGGGTTATATAACACTGAAATGTACGCAATACTCTATTGATGAGTAATTGAATAGAGAAACATTTTTTATTGCTTTTTTGGAGGGTTATACCCAATGAAAATGTATCCTAGAGCATGTAATTCTCTATGGATGAGTAATTGAATCCAGAAAATTTTTGTTGAACGTAAATATTTTGAAAGTGTAGTTGATGTACTTCTACAGTCATGAAGGCTTTGCAGAAAGTTCAAAGCTAGGAAAAATGTATAAGGATGGTTAACCAGTCATCCATAGACCCCTAAAATGTAACAAATGGTGGGCCTCATTCAAATATTTTAAAGCATGGTTGATGTATTCCTACACTCATAAAGTGTAAAGCCAGGAAAAATTAAAAGGAGAGTCATCCATACACCCTTGAAGGCAATAACTGAAGGGCCTCATTCAAATATTGAAGATTAAAAACACTTTATGTGCTGATGTCATCTGATGATGTGGAAAAGTGTGGGCTAATCCAGGTTTTATTCATTTTTATGAGAGTGAGCTTGTCATCAGCATTCTCTGTTGACAGGCGATAGTGCCTTTCTGTTATGAATCCTCCGGCGGCATTAAAATCCCACTCAGACAAGATGCTAGTGACGCGCCCCCTGGGCCGTGGGGTACTCAACAGCCGGTCCTCTGGTTGCTGGGGGATATCACGGTAGCTGGCCCGGTCCGTGACCCAGGGAGGTCAGTAAAACGGGAAATAGTTTATAGGAGATTTGGGAAAGTGTTTGTGATGCCACCTGTGGAATGCGGCTAAGGGGTGCCGCCGCTGCGGAGCAGTCCTCTGAAGCTGGTGTTACGGCAGAAGGAATGGTGTGGCTCTCCACAGGTAGAGCTAGCTCCAGGGCAGCGTGGGGTGTAATGGATGGTGGTGCAGGGGAGGGACAGCAGAACGGTCCCGGAGGAAAGACGGACACTCACACGGGGGTAAGCTTCAGTACCTTTACTGGTGATGTTGCAGGCACGGTCAAGGGTACTCCAGGCTAAGGGCACACTTTTGGACTCTCTCTAGTGAGCGGGTATAGGGCCTCCTGATCCGTTGCTTTATTCTCTAAGCTTCTGACCTGCCTGGAGCTAGACCTAGCTTGGTTACTGTCTCTCTTTGCACCTGCTGACCTGGTGGTAGGGCCTTCTCTTTGGAGATCACTCTCCCTGGATGCTGGGACCTCTGTGACTTCTAGCCCTGGTAATGCAATCAGCATTTGGTGAACCTGGGACCTGTAGACCTCCGGGGGTTCCGGTGGTTCCTACAGGGTGTAAAGGGGTCCCTGTAGGCGCGGACCCGGTGTCCGGTATATATATCGGGGTGAGCCTGGTATGCTCCTCTGCCCCCTCACTACTTCTTCATTCTCCTCTCACCTTCGGCCCACTCAGGGCCCTCACTAGGCCTTCACACGTGCTGTAGGCCTTGGCTCACCTAAGCACAGCAGCCAGCTTGCTGCCTCTTTGCTGCTCTCTGAGCGTCAGCACGCTCTCTGCTCACTCTGAGCTCTGTCCCCCTCTGTGTCTGAGAGACTAACTCCAACTAAACTGAGCTGCCTGGCTCCATCCTCCCTATATATATCCCTAACGGGATCCCTCTGCTGGTCTGAGGTGGTAGGGTGGAGGTGTGTGAATGTGTGAGGGCCTCTTGTGGAGAAGTCCATCCATGCACCCTTCTGGGTTCTGTGGCACCAATGCGCAGCAGGGCGCCACACTAGCGGCAGGGAAACACAACGCCTCCAAAACATAGAGGGACAGCTTATATAAGGTGTCCATCTTTGGGACCCAAAAGTTGAAAGTTGCAGAGAAATTAGGGAATATGCTGGTTTTGTCTGCCAGGTATTGCTTGACCATCTTTAAGAACTTTTCCCTCCTTGTCAAAAATATCCAGTCATCAGCCCCTGTACGCTGGGATGGTGTCATGAAATTGGCTCAGACCTTTGACATTGTATCCTTGCCTCTGCTGTGTGTCTCCCTCACCTCTCCTCCTTGGTTTGGCAAGGAAGCTTGCTCCCTGCTGCTAGCGGTTTCTGATGGGAGTTTTCTCAACATATTTTTCACAATGACCTTCTGGTATAGTACCATTTTATAAGACTTCTCCGCTTCAGCAAGAAGAGATGCAAAGTTCTCCTTGTCGCATGGGTCTAGCAAAGTGAATAACCAGTACTCTTTTTTTTGTCCAAGATGAATGTAACATGAGGGTCACGGGATAGGCAGCGGTATGTAAAGTTGTGTATTTGTGCCAAGCTCCCAATAGCCAACACTTCCTTGTCTCCACCATGATGACAATTGTCCATCTCCTCCTCTTCCTCCTTCTCCTCCCCCCACTCTTCCTCCTCATTCCCATCCTCAGTCCATCCATGTAGGAGAGACGAGATTAAGGTTGTGTAACTATCCACCAGCTTCTGTTCCTCCTCATACTGTTTCAGTAGGCACAGAAGCGGGATTGTTGCATTGACTATGGCATCATCGCCGCTCACTTTATTTGCAGACTCTTGGAAGTCTTGGAGAACCGCACAAATGTCAAACATCAATGCCCACTCTTCAGTTGTTATGTGCGGAGACTGACCAGAATACCAATGGGCGTGTTGGAGCTGGTATTCAACCACTGCCCTCTGCTGCTCACAAAGCCTTGGCAGCATGTGCAACGTGGAGTTACAGTGTGTGGGCTCATCGTACACCATTCTGTGAGCTAGCATTTGCATGTGCTGCTGCAGCACTGCCAGAGTGGCGACAGCTATAGCTGACTTGTGGAAATGGGAGCTGACACAGTGTACCTTGACCAGAAGTTCAGGCAAATCTGGGTATGTTTTCAGAAAACGCTGAACTACTAAGTTGAGAACATGTGCCAAGCATAGTACATGTGTGAGGTTGACAAGCTTTACAGCCGCCACCAGGTTAAGCCCGTTATCACACACAACCATGTCTGGTTGGAGATTCTGTGGCAAAACCCACAGATCTGTTTGGTCTGTTATTCCTTTCAATAACTTTGTCACAGTGTGAGGCTTGTCTCCTAGACAAATTAGCTTCAGCAAAGCCTGTTACCGCTTTGGTGAGGCAGTGCTGCACAGCTTCCAGCTGATGTGGATGATGTGCTCTGAGATATCACATTGGAGATGGAGGCTAAGAAGGAGCAGGAGGGGGTGAAGGAACTGATGTACGAGGCAGAGGAAATCCTGATAGCAGTAGGGCAAGCAATCCTCGGCATTGAGAGCACATGTGCTGTTTCAGGGTGGGACTAGCCCCCGGTCTCCTCAATGTTCGCCCAGTGTGCCATCAGGGAAATGTAGCACCCCTGGCCAGAAGCCCTTGTCCACATTTTGGACATTAAGTGGTGTGACAAAGACACTGGCAGAATACTGGAGGGGAGATACGTGTCTCTGAGACTTTTTTCTTCAGTGATGTAAAACATGGAAGTTTCTCCTGCACATTAGGTGCAGAGAGGGTTAATAGCCAGAGTTACAAGGGGGCATGCTTTACAGGTGGATAGCTAAGTGCTAGGAGGGAATCTATCCACCCTATCTCCACTCCAGGGCATGGTTTAGGGACTATAAAAAGCCAGCCATTTGACTCAGAAGGTGGTCAGTACCTGGAGGCCAGTTCCCGAGAGAGCAGCGTGTGTCTTTGTTCCTGCTAAAACTGAAACGTGTGGCTTTTGCTAAACCTGAGTGGCTGGGACGGTGCAAGGACTTTTCTGGATTCTTTCTTATTTTGTTTTGCCATTATGCCAGATGGACTAAGTTTATGTTTCATGAACTTTGAGTTGGTTTATGTCACTAAATAAACCAACTGAAAATTTAAAGAGACAGTGTCACTTTTTACCTCGGCATACAGTAAGTCGCTTTACCAGAGTGGACAATCCCAGTAAGTGTGTTTGTAAGGGTACAGATGATAGTCCTGGATAATGATGAGTGTATATGTTCGAAAAACGATTGCAAGTTTCAATTTCCGCAGGAATATGGCACATTCGGATTCGTGATCGGAAATTAGAGCATTCTTTCTTAAAATTGCCAAAAATCTGTAAAATTCAGAGAAAAAATGCGGGAAATTATTGTGTTGCAATAAAATATTTTAAACACTGTGGCTAGCATATTGGTGTTGTATGATGAGCGGGTGGACATGTTTGATAAGGGGAGGGGCTAGAGAGAGCTCACAAAAGCTCAGAGCAGTGGCGCTATTGTAATCTTTTTTTTTTCCTTAACTTTATCTGTGCAAATCACGGCTTGCCAATCAGGGTGCAGGAAGCAACCACACTGCCCAGACACAAGGGGTTGTGCCATTGGCTGCTGAATTCACATGTCCGTCTCTATATAATGAGCAGACTTTTTTTTTCTTGTGCCATTACTGAGGTCCACACAAAGACAAAAGGGCACTGTTAGAATATATGTTGTTTTACTTTTCGGCCATCTTTTTGTGGTTTGCTGGCTTCTAGTGTTTTCCTCTGGTGATCAACAATTTCTTGAAAAGTAAAAGTTCGGTTCTGAACCTTTGTTGTCTCCTTTTCCTGTATTGGCGATTGATAATACTCCCCTGGAGCATGGGAACATTCTTTGAAAGGTCACTGGGTTTCCACTTACTATGAATATGGAACATCAGGAGCAGATTGACTTATTTGTGCTTGCTAAATTGCCTTCCCCGGTCGTCCAGGGGTTGCCCTGGTTGAAAGTGCATAATCCTTTGCTGGACTGGTCGTCTGGTTCCATAAGATCCTGGGGTCAGGGGTGTTATGTTAAGTGTTGTAATGTTTATATTGCGGCTGTTGTGATGGGGGAGTTACCTGAACCAATTCAGGATTTTTGGAGGGTTTTTTCGGAGGTGGAGTCGAAAGCTTTAGCACCTCATAGAGATTACGATTGCGCTATTGAGTTCATCCCTGATGCTAAGCTCCCAAAGAGTCGGTTGTTTAATCTGACAATTCCCGAGAAGGAGGCTTTGAAAGAATACCTTCAGACTAGTTTAGCTGCAGGTCACATAAGACCCTCTAAGTCTCATGTGGCAGTTGGGTTCTTTTTTGTCAAAAAGCAGGATGGGAGTCTTAGGCCATGTCTGGATTTTTGGGAGATTAATAAGATCACTGTGCGCAATCCTTACCCGTTACCACTTATTCCGGATTTGTTTAACCAATTGACCGGAGCTAAATGGTTTTCTAAGATTGACCTTCGTGGGGCATATAATTTGCTGCGGGTGAAGAACAGAGACGAATGGAAGACAGCTTTTAACACCCCGGAAGGTCATTTTGAGTGTTTGGTGATGCCTTTTGGGCTTATTAATGATCCAGCATTTTTTCAAAATTTCATCAATGACATTCTGAGACCCTTGATCAGTAGGAGTGTTATTGTTTATCTGGATGATATTTTTATTTATTCTTCGGATGTTGAGTCTCATTGGCAGAGAGTCCGCGAAGTTCTTCAGATATTGAGAGATAACACACTCGTTGCTAAATTGGAGAAGGGTCAGTTTGCTGTCCAGAAAATTAGTTTTTTTGGTTACTCTGTCTTTTGTTATGGTTTTGAGATGGACCTGGTGAAAGTTCAGGCTGTGCTGGAGTGGCCGAGGCCTGAAGGTTTGAAGTTTGTACAGAGGTTTTTGGGGTTTGCCAATTATTACAGAAAATTCATAAAGAATTTCTCTGTCATTGTTAAACCCATTATTGATCTCACCAAGAAGGGTGCTAATACAGTCCAATGGTCCACTGAGGCTATTGAAGCTATTAAGTATCTCAAGGAGAGCTTCAACTCTGCTCCTGCTCTTACCCAGACAGGTGAGACCAAGCCACTTTTGGTTGAGGTGGATGCCTCATCTATAGGCGTGCAGGCAGTCCTGTCCCAGGAGGGAGAGGATGTGGTGCATCCCTGTGCATTCTTTTCAAAAAAAATTTCTGAGACAGAGCTCAAAAATGATGTTGAGAATCATGATTTGTTGGCTATTAAACTCGCGTTCGAGCATTGGCGACATTTTTTGGAGGGGGCTCAACATCCTATAGAGGTTTTCACTGATCATAAGAATTTGATTTATCGGGACGCAGCTAAACGTTTGAATGCCCGTCAGGCTAGGTGGGCACTGTTTTTTGCCCGGTTCAAATTTTGTCCCATGGGCAAAGAATGTTAAGGCTGATGCTTTGTCTCATAGTTTCTCTCCAGCGTTGAATGCTGAGAGGGAGGAGTGTATTTTGTAGAGTGGGGTGGTGGTTGCCGCATTGGATTCTGAGTTGGAGAATAACATCCTAGGAGCTCAGAGTGCGGCACCAACTAACACTCCGTGTGGTAAATTGTTTGTGCCTAGAGCCTTGGGGAGAGTGTTGTTTGTTGAATGTCATAAGTCTCGGTTGGCAGGTCACCCAGGGATTTTGGAAATTAGGAAATCTATGGGTCAGAGTTTCTGGTGGCCAGGATGGCAAAGGGAAGTGATCAAGTGGGTGCGTCAGTGTTCTGTGTGCGCTAGGTCGAAGGCCTCTCACGCTCCGGCTGCAGGGTTTCTGTGTCCCTTGGAACTTCCTAGTTCGCCATGGATGCACCTTGCCATGGATTTTATCACCGATCTGCCTGTATCGGGGTTTTTTCTGTCATCTGGTTGTTGTGGACGGGTTTAGTAAAATGTGACATCTGGTTCTGTTCAACAAGTTACCTTGCACCAAGACTCTTGCTAAGGCTTTTGTGAAGGAGATTGTCAGGCTCCATGGTGTTCCCACGGTCATTGTTTCCGATAGAGGACCACAGTTTGTGGCTCGCTTTTGGCGTGCTTTTTGTGACAGATTGAAAATTCATTTGTCATTCTCGTCGGGGTATCATCCAGAGTCCAATGGACAGACTGAAAGGAAGAACCAGGATGTCGAGCAGTTTTTGAGATGTTTTGTGGCAGACAATCAGGAAATGTGGTCGGAATTTCTACCACTTGCGGAGTTTGCCCTTAATAAATATACTTCTTCCTCGGCTGGGTGTTCTCCTTTTTTTTGTTGTACTGGCAGGTATCCATCTTTTGGTCCATTTTCCAAAGTTGGGGCTGCTGTACCGAAGGAGGACAATTTTTCTCGTGATTTGGAGAGGGTTTGGACCTGTGTACGCCTGAATCTTATAGAGGATAACAGGAGATCAAAAAGGTATTTTGACAAAAAAAGAGAGGAGTCCTTTTTTGCTGTTGGGGACATGGTTTGGTTGTCCTCTAGGAATCTTCGTTTGAAAATTCATTAAAAAAAACTGGGGCCTAAATTTGTGGGTCCTTTCAAAGTGGTTCAGATTGTCAACTCGGCAGCGGTGAGGTTGGGCATTCCCTCGTTCTGGAGGATTAATTCTGTGTTTCATGTGTCGTTACTTAAGAAGGCGGACATGCTTGATAAGCAGGCGAAGCCTACTGTTCCTCCTGTTGATGAGGATGGTGATTTTGAGATTTCTCGCATTTTGGATTCCAGGTGGCATAGAGGGACATTACAATATCTTGTGTCCTGGAGAGGTTTCGGCCCCGAGGATAATTCCTGCGTGAAGGCCGAGGATGTCTTCGCCTCAAGGCCAATTAAGACTTTTCACAGGAGATTTCCTGTTAAGGCTTGGCCCAGAGGATCCGGAGGATCCTCGTAAAAGGGGAGGTACTGCTAGAATTTATGTTGTTTTACTTTTCAGCCACATTTTTGTGGTTTGCTGGCTTCTAGTCTTTTCCTCTGGTGCTGGGTGTCCTGGTCACGTGATCTCCTCACTCTTTATTTCTCAGCACCTGTCTCCTATTCCTCGCTGGACATCAGTGTTGTTACGCTTGTGCTCTGGCTAAGTTGCCTTGTTAGTTCTTTGTGCTTAGGACTATTGTTACCCTGGGACTTCTTGTTCCACCAGTTTTGTTCCCTTTAATCTACGTTTCTGCATCTAACTTTTCTGTTAGGAGGTCTCCTGTTTTTGCTCCCAGTCCTTAGATATTTTATGGACACCCTTTCCCCTTCCTTCAGGTCTTCGATTGAGTTCAGTGCAGGATCGTCAGTTGGGCTATTCACAAGGAATAGGGCACCCACCTCAGCGTAGAGTTTAAGCAGAGTCTCAGGGCAGGGACAGCTTTTCCCTTCTATTTCTTAGTTCTTAGGCACATGTCATAGAAGTCTGTTTTGCACTGGTTCTATTGTGATCCATGCACGAGTACACCTTTAAAAATCTATTTTTTTTTAACTTGCTAATGTGATACAGCAAACCATAGTAGCCCACCTTGTAATTTTGTGGTGTTGAAATTGAGCTGTGTGCAAACCGTTTTTTTTTTTTTTTCTGTGACAAACGTGCTACAGGACGCCATATGCCACCTTGTCATTTTGTGACGTTGAAATTCAGCTGTATGCGGAGCTGTTGCAGATAAAAAAATCTATTTTTTTTTTTGCTAATAGCGTGCTCCTACCACACTATGTGAGCAACATTAGTGGCAAAAAGAGAGGTCAGGGTGGAAGGGGGAGTAAAATAAATATATTTTTTTTTTCCTGTGAGTAAGGTGACGTATCACGCCATAAGCCACCTTGTCATTTTGTGGTGTTGAAATTCAGCTGTTTTCAGAGTAAAAAAAAATATTTTTTTTCTGTGGCAAAAGTGATTCAGCAGACTAGATATGAGTTTGAAATTGTTTGTAGCATATCTTCTCTATTATATAGGCCTCATACACACTAAAAAATACATTTCTTCTGTTACTAACGTGATACAGTAGGGGACATTTCAGTTTGAAATTGTTTGAAGCATATCTTGTATGATATACAGGCCTCATCTACACAAAGAAAAATTTTTCTTCTGTTACTAACGTGATACAATAGGGGTGCCATGGGAGGGTGGATTAGTGCGATCGAGGGGGCTGGTGATACCAGACAAACTGTTAGTGACAGTGCAAGAGCCAAGGAACAAACGGAGGAGGAAGAGGTGATGGGTGAGCAACTGTCAGGAGATGAAGAGGATAACCATCCCCTCTCTGTTGGTTGTGGTTGGTGGGAGGCGATGGAGGAAACAAGCAGAGTTACCCAGCCACAAACACAGCATGGGCTTGGATATCATGGAAGAGTCTGACATATGAGTGCCTTCTTGCTGCACTATCTGCAACATGATCCCCATATAGTTATGATTCAAAATAGTGGTGACTACTAGGTTGCCACTCTGTTAGATCCATGTTATAAGAGTAAATTTTGCCAGATGCTTCCCACACTGGAAAGGGACCCGCGAATGTTGGAGTATGGAGCCACGCTTTTACACAATTTAAGAGAGGTTTTCCCCAAGACAGCAATGAGGCACACAGTGTGCATCGCAGCTCTACACTTCCAACCTCTGGCATGTCAGTTCGTCAATGCCAAAATATTAGCAGCAGCCGCAGTGTAAGTGGCAGAAGCAATTTCTGTGAGTCCTTTCACACATTTTTTACACCAGCTCGTGCACCAGCACAACAGAGTACAAGACTGACACATGGTGAACGACTGGAGAGTATGGTACAGGAGTATCTCAAGCTCAATATCAATGCCATCATGGAGGGTTTGGATCCTTTTGCAGTTCGGTATTTATCATGCTAGGCAGCCAGCGTTCTCTCAGAAAATGTCAGCAGCACTGCTTGGGGTGTTCCTATCTAGAACTCAATATCAATACTATCAGGGAGGATTTGGACCCTTTGACATTTTGGTGAGTGTCCTGAGCTCACTAGTCACGCCTTGAAGGTTTTATCATGCCCGGCAGCCAGCATTCTCTCAGAATGTGTCTTCAGTGCTGCTGGTAGTGTCCTGACAGATAAGCGCAGCCGGTTGACCCCTGAAAGTGTACATCGCCTATATTTAATCCGGGTGAACAAGTCATGGATCTCCAAGAACGTTGGCACCCCAATCGCAGACTATACAGACTAGGTGATGCTGTAGTTTTTAGTGTGCTGCACTGATCTCACATAATTGCATACTATGATATGTTTAGTGTGGCTTCTGTGCCTGCTGTTGCTGCTGCTGCTGCAGATGTTAACACTAATTTTTTGAAATGAGTGCACTCCTCGTTGGGTCTCCATCTGCTGAGTTGGATGTAGCATAAGAAGTGTCGGTTCCCATTATACTTGTTCTACTCTAGTGAAATTGATGCCACTTTGGTGGTATCAGGCCCTAATTTTTTTAACGCGAACACTCCTGATTGGGTCTCCATTTGCTGGGTTTGCTGTAGCGGAAAAGGTGTCGTTCTCCATTATAATGGTTATACTCTAGTGAAATTAATTCTGTGCTGCAGATAATGTTCTCACAGGGGTACACAGACATGATGAAATCAAAATTAGTTTTCTTACTACCATGGTATATAAAGCTGGCTACATTTCATCTTTAAATACTTTGGAGCAAATATTGTTCTCCGGACCAGCGGACCTCAAAAACCATCAACCGCCCCATAAACTATCTGCTGCTTCTTCCTCCTCCTCTGTTACTGTGCCAAGTATTGTCACACAGGTCTCCAACCGCAAAACTTATGGTTGTATACCTGCTACAGTCAGGCTGAGTAAGAGCTCATCAGCTATACGGGCTATAACGAAAGCGGTCATGCCTTCTGTTTTGTAATTGATCTCAGAGAATGAGCACACCACAACTTTATAAATCCATCGTAACATCTCCGCCTTCACCTCACTCACGGTCCAGCAGCTTGTTCGTTTCACCGTACTCTGTCCTCTCTCAGCACTGCAGCAAGCCCTCAGTCCCGCAGTTGTGGTAACATAAAAGATTGTTTCCTCCTACACATGACAAAGCTAAGAGGTTGAACTACACCATCTCCAATCTGTTAGCCACGGAAATGGTGTCAGGCCCTAATTTTTTTAAATTTGAAGACTCCTGAATGTGTCTCCATCTGCTGGGTTGGCTGTAATGTAAGAAGTGTTGGTCCCCATTATACTAGTTCGATTCTAGTGAAATTGATGCCACTTCGGTGGTGTCAGGCCCTTATTTTTGGAAATGTAAACACTCCTGGTTGAGTCTCCATCTGCTGGGTTAGGTGTAGTGGAAGAGGTGTCAGTCCCCATTATAATAGTTATACTCTAGTGAAATTAATTCTTTGGTGCAGATATTGTTCTCCACACAGGGGTACACATTGTAAACTTGAAATTGGTCTTCTTTCTACCGTGGTATATAAAGCAGGATACATCTCATCTTTTAATTCTTTGGTACAGATATTGTTCTCCACACAGGGGTACACATGATAAAATCAAAATTGGTTTTATTACTACCTTGGTATAATAAGCAGGCTACATGTCATCTTTTTATTCTTTGGTAAAGATATTGTTCTCCACAAAAGAGTACACATGATAAAAAAGAAATTGGTTTTCTTCGTACCGTGGTATATAAAGCAGGCTATATTTCATCTTTTAATTCTTTGGTGCAGATATTGTTCTCCACACAGGGGTACACATGATAAAATCAATATTGGTTTTATTACTACCGTGTATCTAAAGCAGGCTACATGTCATCTTTTTATTCTTTGCTAAAGATATTGTTCTCCACACGGAGTACACATGATAAAATCAAAATTGGTTTTCTTACTACAGTGGTATATAAAGCAGGCTACATCTCATCTTTTAATTCTTTGGTAGAAATATTGTTCTCCATACACGGGTACACATTAGTGATGAGTGAGCACTAAATGTGCTCAACTTAGTGGTTCAGCGGTTTCTCAAAACCTACCCAGATCTGCCAGAGCTGCTTGTGAAATTGTGCCATATGTTTGCCTATTTCATAAAGTCAGCTACAGCTTCCGCCACCCTGGCAGTGCTTCAGCAGGGTTTGCAGCTTCCAGCTCACTGACTGGTGTGCGATGTCACCACATGTTGAAAATCAACATTGCAGATGTTGGGAAGGATTTGTGAGCAGCAGAGGGCAGTTGTTGAGTACTAGCTTCAACAGGCCCGTTAGAATTCAGGTCAGCACATAAGAGCTGATGAGTGGGCATGAATGTCTGACATCTGTGCCTTCCTCCAAAACTTTGAGGACTCCACCAAGATGATGAGCGGCGATGACGCCATAATTAGCGTCACCATCTTGCTTCTCTGTCTATTGAAACGCTCCCTGCTCACAATTAAAGAGGAGGCATTGCAGGCGGAGCAAGGAACTATACAGGGTGATGCTACCCAGCCCAGCCTCATCTCATCTCAACACGGAATGGGTGTTAATGAGGAGGATGATGAGAAGGAGAACATAGACACCTCTTGGTGAGGACAGGGAAGTCTTGGCAGTCTTGGAAGTCTTGATACCCCTCTTTCAGTCTGAGGGAAAGCTGTATGAGTTTTGCTTAATGATGACCTTCAGTAGCCTAAACCGTTGCTTTGCTTATGCACGTTATTTCCCAAAATGCATTGCACATCAGGCCATTGCCCAACTCTTTGTCAGGAAATTCAAGGCATAAACAAAGATCTTTGTGAGTCGAATCATCACCAAGAAGTGTGAGCTGATGTTGGATGGGCTGCCATTGCTTATGGAACACTCTGCAGTAGAGGACTTCCTGGGAGAAATGACAGCCGGAGTAGATACGGTTTCCCTGTATGCCAGGCTAAAGAATATGGCTGTGGTGAAATACAGCTCTCACTGAGATGCAGTGTCAGACTGAAGAACATTGGGCCCACCAGAGTGTTTGATTCTAAGGGACCACTTTTCTCCCCCCCTCAAGAGCCGCATAGTAGCTGCAAGGTTTGCACTATAAACTCTCCTGAAGAAGAAGACAGGGCCCATCAGAGGAGTCTCCAGTTCGCCCATCCAACCCTGCCAAGAAGCAGCCCTGGCTAAGAAAAGTCTGTGTGAAGGTTCCAGGACACTTTATGGCTGCTTTTTTTTACTGCGGACTGGCTCCAGCATTCTATAAGAGTTAAGATCTGCAAACTGGCACATTGGCAAAGACCAGTTATAATATTAATAATAATCTTTTCATTTATATACCACCATCATATTACCGAGCGCTTTTAGACAATTTCCAGACATTATTGGCACTGTCCCCATTGGGGCTTACAATCTATATTCCCAATCAGTATGTCTTTGGAGTGTGGGAGGAAATTGGAGAACCTGGGGGAAACCCACGCAAACATGGGGAGAACATACAACCTCCTTACAGATGTTGTCCTTGGTGGGATTTGAACTCAGGAACCCAGTGCTGCAAGGCTGCAGTGCTAACCACTGAGCCACTCTGTTCTCTCTCTGATGTCTAGCAAATAGGTCATGCTGGAGAAACTTGCACCTACTGCCACTCAGTGTCTTCAGATCCTTTCTGAGAAACTAATGTTTGGGCAGCCATTCGGTCTGCCAAATAAAATTCACGAGAAGGAAATTGTGGATGGCTTCGCTTCTGGTACTGGTGCTAATACCAAACCACTGGAAATATTCCTGTCTGGTTGGAGACAAGATCATTCCTACAGAAAAGTACCAGTGTCAACACACGGATGCAATGGGAGATAGAGGGGGAAAGAGGGAACAAGGGAAGGGACACCTCCTGACACCAACCTGTCTGTCCCTAAGATCCCCTATCAACCCTGGACAGGTCTTTCCCCCCATGTGCAATCATGTGCCTAAGGCCTTGCTGGCCCTGGACTTAACTGGTCTATTTTGCCGGCCAGTGAGACACTAGTCTTACCACTACAATAGGACAGCATAAGGAAGGGAAAACAAATAATGGGAAGATAACATAAAATACACTTATCTCTCCACCAAAAAACTTCAACGCTGCAATAGCAATGAACACCACAACACTCCAAAGACTGGCTCCTTCAAAGAGGTCAGCATAAAATGAACTATAACTGGCAGTCAGCTGATGGATGATGTGGTTATTTAAAGGGAGGTGGGAGTGGCACCAACCAACATCAGCTGACCACTAACAAAAGGCTGCCAGCAAGAGACTAACATTAAACTTTGCTGGACCAAAAGGAAAAAGCTACATTTAAATTACAGCATAACCAGAGCTGCCACAAATCTCCAAATTATTTGTGACAACCAGCAAGCTAAGGAGATGGTGGCCTCTATCATCATGAAGGAGTTAGCTCGTTGTCTTGGAGACAAACCACCGCTGATGTCAACCTTGTGAAAATTGTGTTGAAGCTTGCAAGGATTAAGAGGTTACATTGGCGAGTCTGTTTTTTATACTAAAGATCCAGCTGTGTTTTTATAGTTTTAAGTGAGTTCATAGAAACAGTGGTTTCTGCAGCTGCACATCCAGGCCGGGATAGTGGCGGAGAAATTGCTGTACCATCAGGTTGAGGATGCGAGCCATGCAAGGCACGTGTGTGAGGTTGCCCCAGCGTACAGCCACCACCAGGTTTGCACAGCCATCACACACGGCCTTCCCTTGCTCCAGGTTCGGTGGAGACAGCCATTGTTCAAACTCTGTATGGCTAGATGTTGTGAGGCAGGGAGGGGGATCATATGCAAGGGACGGCATGTATCCGCCAGGATGCACATAGAGGCATATTGAACCTGATGGGGTGCATTGCAATCACAGCAACAGCTGTGCTTGCAGTGAAGAACAAAAGTAAAAGTTTGGACTTGGTCAGTCTATTTGACCAAGCCGGATTCAAGAAAAGTTGATCTGAGATTTAATTTTTTTCAGTGATCTATTCTACTGGTTGGTAGTGGGGAGGGTCACTCCCTTCAGCCCGGGTCTTACAACTGGCTCATGGCCGGAATTCACATTTAAACCTCAGCAAACGTTTGGGTGTGTAAGTGGTTTGTTTGCTAGCTGCAGAGCAGAAGGATCTGTGGACCGCAAGCCTGTGTGAAGACATAACACAGGCCTGTGAAGGCAACGTAACGGCTGCACCTCTGAGCAAAACAGCGCTGCCATCGCCCATGGAAACAAGTTTACACCGACTGTTTAGACCACCCGGCTGTGATCCGGAGGACATCATTTTCATTTAAGTTGTGAGCTTTTGCAAATAAAGACATTGGGTCACTGTCTCATTACTGCACAGTGTGAACACCGCCGCACTACACTGTCAACAAATCTTGATCAGTTTGACTGCAATATCCAAGGCATATTAATTGAAACACTGCCTGATTGCAGTGATCCCTGGCTGTGCAGTACAGAGGTGGGTGGGATTCTATCTGTACTGTTGGAACGTGAGTCTCATTAAGGCAGTGGTTGAGGGTGTAGGTGGAGGCCCCAGAGGAGGTGGAGGAGGCAGAAGCTCCGGAGGAAATGTTAGATGCAGTGATTTGTCCCTCAAGCCTTGGGGATTCCAAGACTTGCTTTCTAGTGACACCTTGGTGTCTGGTGGTTTAGTTCACCATCCCCTGGTGTGTAGTACATTAGTTCTCCAACCCTAGCTGTTTATTAGTTTAGTTTTCCAACCCCTGTTGTCTGTTAGTTTAGTTCTCCATGTTCTGGTGTGCATTTGTTTCGTTCTTCAACCCATCCATGTCCACCCCAAGGGGTTAATGTCTGCTGACGAGGGTTTGGATTCTTCTCAGACCCTACTTCGTCCGGCCCCGGATAAACTAAAAAAAAAATTGGGCATCGCTGCACATGCTTTCCCCTTCTTGAGTCTGCGAAGCTTTGGATCAGACCTCTGATGCCCCGGAATAGAATGTGTGAACAGCTCTGTAGACTCGCCCATCTGTGCTTCCCCACAGTCAGTTGGGCGGTTGGAGAGTTGTGACATGGGGGAAAACAAGGGTAATTGGGGTGCCACCTCTGAGGACTGTACTGTGTGTGATGTTAAGGTGGAGGAAGGGGAGCAGAGGCCACTTGATGCAGCGCTTGTCATCTACTGGAGCACATGTTCTTTCTGGCCCTTATCTACAAAGCGTACTGCTGTCTCGGCATCACAGACTTGGCCCTAATTTGGATCTCTTCAGAACTAACCAACCGGACATTCAGTGTCTCCCACTCATACACCACCTCCTCATCTCACCCCCTATGTGTCGGTGTCCCAGAAGGTTCAGTTCTAGAACCCCTGCTCTTCTCCATCTACACCTTTGGAATGGGACAGTTCGTAGAGTCTCACGGCTTTCAGCAACACCTCTATGCTGATGACACAGATCTGCCTCTCTGGATCTGATATCACCTCCTTAGTAGTGATGAGCGAGCATGCTCGCTACTGCTCGGTGCTCGCCCGAGCATCTCACTGCTCGACATACTCGGCGCTCGCCGAGTATTTCCGGGTTGCTCGGGCGGGAACTGGGGTCCCCTCTAGTGTTGAGCCACCCCCGTAGTGTTCGAGTTCGGTTCGTTTCGTCGAACACCCTTGTGTTCGCCGAACTGTTCGTCGAACTGTTCGTCGAACACCTTCGAACGCCGTTAAAACCAATGGCAGGCAAACAAAAACACATAGAAACACATAGAAAACACCTTCAAAGGTGTCCAAAAGCTGACAAACTGCTCAGAAGACATAACTAACACATGGAAAAGTGACAAGTACATATAGTCATACGAAAAGAAAAGAGGTGGAGGAGTAAAATTAGGGGGAGACACAGATATAGGCATGTCATGCCCTTCTAAAATCCAAAAAGTGAGAAGCCGACACGGCCAGTCCGTTCCTGCCCGTGCCACCTCCGTTTGTGCCAGAGGCACAGTGGACCCTGACGGCCAGCCACCCTCTCCCAATACTGGTGCCTGTCCGCTGGTGGGTTGAGCGAGCCCCCCTGTGGTGGAGGCAGCTCTAAGCTTTTTAATTTAAATTGTCTCTCTAATTTGAATGAATACACTTTAAATCCTTTTACAAGGATCTATTGAAGGGCAAGTCTCATGCCAGAAGCCGCGTAATTCCAGCTCCAGTAGCGTCCACTAAAGCTGCTGCAGTTAAAAAGCTTTTATAAGGATTGAGCTCGGCTGTCCACCGCAAGGCGTCCTACCGCCACTCCCAGCCCCTATGCCTTGGGGTGCCTCCTGATGCTCTTCACTGAGTATCCCGTGGTCCCGAAGCATTTCCTTTGAAAAAATTAAGTGTCCAAACTACAGGTGGTGTAGCTTGCTTAACAGCCGGGATAATCCGCTGACTAGCAGACAATGCTACTAGGCACAAAGTATTTCCTGGGCTAGATGCAGTTAAAAATTTGTAATTAGATACTCTCGTTGGATGCTGAGAAAGCATTCCATAGAGTCTCCTGACACGCCATATATTATTCTCTTAAAAAGCTTGGGGTAGGGGTCTAGGGGACCCTTTTATAGCCAAAATCACGGCCCTGTATCGCAATGCGTCACCTAGGCTGAAGATAAATGGAACTGTCGCACCCCGAGGGCTCGGTTGCTGCAGAGGTATTGCACCTCACCCAGAGGTGTGATATCTCACTCTCAGGTAAGGATGGAGTGTGGATCAGGACCCCGACACCTGCATGCATTACACCACATTACCGTGGGGCAGGGCGACCAATATGCCCCTGAGATGGGCACGACAGTCCCTGTCCCTGGCTGGAGTGGGGGGAGGGAACACTGAGGAAGGGGAACCCTGTAGTGCAGGAGCAGGGAGGAAGCAGTTCCTGGGTGCATTGAGAAGGGAGTATAAAAGGTGGGCACCATCTTAGTTCAGTGCAGAGAAGTCTGAGCAGAAGTGACAGGGAGCAGGGGCTCTGCATGAGCTCTGCTCCAGAGGCGGGCCTAGTAACAGAGGCCCAGGCCTGGAAGAGGGAGAAGGAAGGAAGAGGAGCGGAGAAGGCTCCAGTAACGAGGAACGAAGGGATCCCAGAAGTGTGGACCGGCGAGTCGCCACCGCACGCCCGAATCCACCTGCGTGGAGGGGTCAGGCCAAAGGGGGAGACCGGTCCCCGAAACTAGTGGAGGCGGGAAGCGACCCTCAGCTAGAAACCGGAGGCTGTGACATTTTATGTGGCGCAGCCCCTCGCTACACCCGCTAGGAGGGCAGCACATAGGGTCAGGGAAACTGGCGCCAAGTTTACCAAGAGGAGGCCCGAGGCAGCCGGACAGAAGGGTTGGTAAGAAAGGCCAGACAAAGGACACACAAAGGGGGTCCTGTGAAGCGCTCCAAAGTTATCTGGGAGTTGTCTGAGCCCCTCACCTGGTGAGCACAGTACGACGTGGGCAGCCGTTACCTGCAGAAGTGGTCTGGATAATAAGAACTGTGAGTAAAGGCCCTGGACTGCATCACTGACTCCATGTCGTTACTGCTGCTGCAATGCACCATCACCTCCATCCTCCGCATACACTGCCCTGAGGCTATACTCCTCTCGTGGGGAGTTATACTACGCTCTGCTGCACCCACAACACCAGCCTCAGCGGTCTACCCTGCAACGGGGGTTCACTCTGAGCGCAATCCACGGGTGGCGTAGTTGGACATTTAAACATCTAAACCACATAAATAGTTCCGCCACTGGTTTGACCGCCCTGAGCCACGGAACCGGGTCGCCGCCACGGAGACTACAACCACCAGCATCCACCAAAAAGGGTCCGGCTCCGGGTGTCCCAAGGCCCAGGGGGTGCGTCAGAACATTTTCATCACCTTTCATAATCACCAATGGGACAAGGCAGGGATGTCCTCTGTCCCCTCTCTTATACATCCTAGTGACGGAGCACCTACTCTCATCAATTCGCCATAACCCCAATATTAGGTGGATTGAGGTGGGAGGCTCCGAGTACAAGTGCTCTGCATTTGCTGATGATGTCCTAGTATATATCACTCAATCACATATATCCATCCCTGCTGTTATGACTGAAATAGATCACTTTTGTTACATGGTCAAATTTTAAAATCAATGCAGCGAAGTCTGAGGCCCTCGATGTCTCCCTCCCCAAATCCATACAGGATTCCATCCAGTATAACTTTCCCTTTGCCTGTCCCTCACACGGTATCAAATACTTAGGAATTCCTATTCATAGAGACCTCTCCCGTCTATGTTATCTTAATTTTGGGCCCTTTATTGAACAACTCCATACAGACCACGGTTGGCAAGTTAGAACTGTAAGATTCACTAAGTGAACCACTGGTGTTTTGTGGAAAAGCACATATACACTGTGTTCCAAATTATTATGCAAAAAGTGTTTAGGAGTGATAAGGGAAGAATTTGTTTGTTTGTCAGTTAAACTCATGTGTGTCACGGCTCTTTATGTAAGCACTTGCAGACACCTGTGCTAATTAGTTTGGCAAGTGTGTCCAATGAAAGGCAAGACTACTTAAGAAGGCTGTCCCACATTATTAAGCAACCTACATTTTCTGCCAAAATGGGAAAGAAAAAGGATGTGTCGGCTGCTGAGAAGCAACAAATTGTGGAGTGTTTAGGTCAAAGCATGACTACAATCAACATTGCCAAGACACTTCATCCTGATCATCGCACAATCAAGAAGTATGTATCTGATTCACAGAACACACGTGTGCGAGCTGATAAGGTAAAATTGAGGACTCTTTCCTACAGGCAATTACGTCAGGTTAAAAGAGCAGCGGCAAAAAAGCCTTGTCATAGCAGCAGACAAGTTTTTGAAGCTGCTGGTGCCTCCAACGTCCCCAGAACAACAAGATGCAGAGTCCTTCAGAGGCTTGCAGCTGTGCGTAAGCCATCCTGTCGACCTCCTCTATCCACTGCACACAAGTAGAAACAGCTCCAGTGGGCCAAACAATACATGAAGACTGACTTCAAAACTGTTTTGTTCACCGATGAGTGCCGTGCAACTCTCGATGGTCCAGATGGATGGAGTGGAGGATGGCTGGTTGATGGACACCCCACGCAAACACGGCTACAGCGCCAACAAGGAGGAGGTGGAATAATGTTTTGGGCTGGAATCATGGGGATAGAGATTGTCGGCCCCTTTAGGATCCCTGAAGGGGTAAAGATGAACTCCATAATGTATGTGGAGTTTCTCAAACAGCACTTCCTTCCATGGTTCAAGAAGAAGAACCGTGTATTCCACAGCAAGATCATTTTCATGCATGATAATGCACCGTCTCATGCTGCACATAACACATCTGCATCTCTGGCTGATATGGGCATAAAAGAGGACAAACTTATGGTGTGAACCCCATGCTCCACTGACCTCAACCCCATTCAGAACCTCTGGAGCATCATCAAAAGGAGTGTCTATGATGGCGGGAGGCAGTCCACATCTAAGCAACAGCTCTGGGAGGGTATTCTGTCCTCATGCAAAACAATTGAAGCAGAAACCATACAAAATCTGACAAATTCAATGGACGAGACAGTTCAGAAGAGTGTTGCAACCCAGTAGTCAGGATTACTTTGAATTCTGACAATCTGAGAGTCATGTTGCAAGTAGTGCAGCAAGAAGGCACTCATGTGTCTTGCGCATCTAGGAGACCCAAAATTATTTTCCGGGCTAGATGCAGCTAAAAATTATTATTAATTTGAAAGCTGGTGGAGCTTAGTATAGATGGCCTAATAGAATCAGTACTGCACACTGCTATAAAGCCCAAATTATTTTCCAGCCAAGATACAGATAAACTTGATTAGTAATTTTAAATCTGGTGGAGCTTAGTATAGATGGCCTAATAGAATCAGTACTGCACACTGCTACAAAGCCCAAATTATTTTCCAGCCAAGATACAGATAAACATGATTAGTAATTTTAAAGCTTAAAACGGTTGGTGAGGTGATTTTTAACAAATCATCAAGCTTTTACTCTCCCCAGGATGACACATGGGTAGAAAAGTCGTTTCGGATCCATAATTTGTTCATCTTTATGAATGTGAGTCTGTCTACATTATCAGTGGAGAGCCGTGTGCGCTTATCTGTCAGCACACCACCAACAGCGCTGAACACACGTTCAGACGGAACGCTGGCTGCGGGGCATGACAAGATCTCCAAGGCGTAAGTGGCGAGCTCCAACCATTTATCCAGATTGGAAGCCCAAAACGAACAAGGGTCTAGTGACACAGTCATGGCTTCAATGTTTACTTGGAGATACTCCTGTACCATCGTCTCTAGGTGTTGACTATGTGTCAGACTTCTTGTCTCCTGTGGCCTTGCAAAGGATGGGCTAAAAAAATGGTGAAATGATTCCGCAAAATTGATGTTACCAGCAGATACTGTGTTTCTGTTACGGTTTGAGTGCTGAACACTCGACGGTCCCACGGTTGGCAAGTTGGAACTGTGAGATTCACTACGTGCACCACTGTTGTTTTGTGGAAAAGCACATGTAAGATTCTGCAACAGTCTCTGCTGATACTCGTGCATGCGTGCATCCCTTTCTATGGCAGGAATAATTTCTGCAAATTTACTTTTCTACCGGGGAGCTAACAGTGTGGCAACCCAGTAGTCAGGATTATTTCTAATTCTCACAATTCGAGGGTCATGTTTCAGGTAGTGCAGCAAGAAGGCACTCATGTGTCTTGCGCATCCAAGAGCACCAAGTACCTGTTGTGTTGGTGGTGAGGTAACAATCATGCTTCCTTCCTCTGTCCTCTCCCCCCAACCTCACACAACAGAAATGTGATCAAGGTCTCCCTCATCTGATGAGTCTTCCATCAGTTCATCCTCCACTTCTTCCTGGGCTCCTGCACCTTCCTCACTAGTTTGGCTGCTACCATGCGCCCTAGTAAAACCATTTCCCCCACCCTTACATGCCTGTCGCCTTGGTGCTGCCGACCGTCTGGACCTTGCAGATATTAGCCCTTCCGCATAAAACTCCTCCTCCTCTACTACCTCCACCTCCTCTTGTGCCACCACCTGACTCCGAATTCTGTTTAACATGTGCTCCAGCATGTAAATCACCGGAATAGTCATGCTGATAATGGCATCGTCAGCACTAAACATCTTCGTCGCCATTTCAAAACTGTGCAGAAGGGTGCATAGGTCCCTGATCTGAGACCACTCCTCCAGCGTGATTTGCCCCACCTCTGGATCCCGTTGGCCCAGGCTATACATCAGAACGTATTGCACCAGGGCTTGTCGGTGCTGTCACAGTCGCTGCAACATGTGCAGAGTTGAATTCCACCGGGCAGGCACATCGCATTTTAGCCGGTGAAGTGGCAGGCCCAACGACTTCTGTAGAGATGTAAGTCGCTGAGCTGCGGGAGGCGAACGGCGGAAGTGAGCACACAGCGACCGTGCCCTCTGCAGAAGGCCATCTAGTCTGGGATAGTGGGCTAAAAATTGCTGGACAACCAGATTCAACACGTGAGCCATACAAGGCACGTGTGTGACATTGCCCCGGCGAAGGGCCGCACCCAGGTTTGCAGCATTGTCGCACACGGCCTTCCCTGGTTTCAGGTCCAGTGGAGACAACAATTCATGAAATTGGTTCTCCAGAGCTGACCACAACTCCTCAGCTGTGTGACTCACATTTCCCAGACATTTCAAAGTAAAAACCACCTGATGACGTTGAGCCCTACTGCCAGCATAGTAAGGAGGTGTGCAGGATCCCTTCTGCGCAGTTAGAAAGCTTGTGGCATGACCAGACAGGCTTTGGGTGCAGGTGGAGGACCGAGAGGAGGTTGAGGAGGCAGAAGCAGTGGAGGAACTTTGAAATAAAGAGGATTGACGCACAACTCGTGGGGATGGCAAGACTTGGACAGCAGCCCCTCGTCCTGCTGTCACCATAGTTACCCAGTGCCAAGTCAGCGACATGTAACGCCCCTGTCCATGCCTACTCATCCAAGTGTCTGTGGTGAAATGCACCCTGTCACACACAGAGTTTCTCAAAGAAGCGGTGATGTTGTGTGCGACATGCTGGTGGAGCACAGGCACACCTTTCTTTGAGAAGTAGTGCCGACTGGGCATCTGGTACTGGGGCACTGCGAGGGACATAAGGTCTTGAAAATCCTCTGTGTCCACCAGGCGGAAAGGCAGCATTTCTGTAGCCAAGAGCTTGCAGATGGTGAAATTCAACCTCTTAGCTTTCTCATGGCTAGGAGGAAATGGTCTTTTACTTGTCCACATCTGAGGGACCGAGGGCTGGCTATTGTGCTTAGACGGGGTTGATAAGGGTGTCCCCGGCAAACTGCTGGTCTGTGAGGAAGATGCAGGTGGACATGTTAGGTTGCCTTGATCCAAAGGTGGTGCTATCGATGTCGGACAGCGCTCAACACCAGCTGGTGTTACCACCTCCAAAGAAAATGAAGACCTGCCAATCACGCTGGCTGTTGCGGGTAAAGAGGTGGCAGGTCTGCGTCCAAAAACAGGTGTGACTGCTGTCCCCCCAGTCATAGAGGATGAAGAGGCCGCAGATGCACAAGATGGGGCAGACGGTGGTTGGCCCGGCCGGCTAGTCCGCATTGTAGCACAGTGAGCTTCCCACTGCAACTTATGCTTCATGTCCATGTGCCGGTTCATGCATGAAGTACTCAAACTATGTATTTTTTGGCCTCTACTTAGCTTTTGTTGACAAATGTTACAGATAACACGAGTTTGGTCATCTTTATCGATCTGAAAAAATGCCCAGGCTATGCAAGGCTTAGCACCCATGCGACCTGAAGAGCCACCACGACTTGTGGTCAGAGGCAGAGTTGTGTTTGAGGATGCAGTTGTTGACGTGCTTCCAGTACTACGTCTCTGTCCAGGAAGGCGCAACCTGACCTCGTCATCACTAGCATCCTCCTCCACCTCCTCTGCTGACCTCATCTCTTGGCTGACTGTGGGTTGACAGTAAGTGGGATCTCCAACCTCATCATCATCAACCTGTGTGTTATCACACCCGTCGTCCTCAGAGCCAACCTGTTCCTGCCCTGACAAAAAACTAAAGTTGTCGCTCCAATCAGGTATTTGAGTCTCATCATCGTCTTCCTCATTGTCTCCACCAACAGGAGTTACAGTTTGGGAATGAGGGTCTACATTATGGTCAGAACCTTCTGCGTCTGGTCCTGGATCCGACTCATAAATATTCTGGGCATCAGTGCAGATCATTTCCTCGTCTGGATTCACAGAAGCTCTGGAGCCGACCTCTGTTTCCCAGGCTATAGTTGAGTAAACAGCTCTGCAGACTCAACCATCTTTTCTACCCCATACTCAGACGGGCAGCTGGAGACTTGGGAGCTGTGAGGAAGCAAGTGCGATTGGGGTGACACCTCTGAGGACTGGAGTATTTGTGATGATGAAGTTGAGGTGGAGAAGAGCCCACTTAAAGGAGCACTTTATATCCGTTGAAGCACCTGCTGCTTTAGTGCCTCATCTGGAATTTGTAGCGATTGGCATGGCCATAAGAAAGGGATCTTATCACATTGTCCGCTAAAAGAAGTAGACATTTAGTATGGCTGGGAGATGGTCTTTCGTCTGCAGATGTTACTGTTGCTTTAACACCTACTCCACGGACACAACCTTTTTTCCCCTTCCCAACACGCCTATTCCCCTTTTCACCAGCAGCAGGCCTTTTTCCACTCATTTTGGTGGTTAACTAATTCACAACTCTGGAGTTGTTTGCACAAAAATACAATCGATGAGAAC
This sequence comes from Phyllobates terribilis, assembly GCF_046119375.1. Taxonomy (NCBI): domain Eukaryota; kingdom Metazoa; phylum Chordata; class Amphibia; order Anura; family Dendrobatidae; genus Phyllobates; species Phyllobates terribilis. Next base: position 294,900,738 of record NW_027362769.1, read on the forward strand.
CGAGCAGAGCTGAGTGGCCAAACTGTGGTATTAGGCCAAAACTATTGTCTGGGTTAGATGCAGAAAAAAATTATATTCAGTTTGCAACCTGATGGAGGTCAGTATAGATGGACTAATAGAACAAGTCCCACATACAGCTAGAAGGACAAAATATTTTTTGAGAGCTATATGCAGAAAAAAATTATATTCAATTTGCAACCTGATGGAGGTCAGTATAAATGCACTAATAGAACAAGTCCCACACACTGCTAGAAGGCCAAATATTTTTTCAGAGCTAGATGCAGAAAAAAAAGTATATTCAATTTGCAACCTGATGGAGGTCAGTATAGATGGACTAATAGAACAAGTCCCACACACTGCTAGAAGGCCAAATATTTTTTCAGAGCTAGATGCAGAAAAAAATTATATTCAGTTTGCAACCTGATGGAGGTCGGTATAGATGGACTAATAGAACAAGTCTCACACACTGCTAGAAAGCCAAATATTTTTTCAGAGCTAGATGCAGAAAAAAATTATATTCAATTTGCAACCTGATGGAGGTTAGTATAGATGGACTAATAGAACAAGTCCCACACACTGCTAGAAGGCCAAATATTTTTTCAGAGCTAGATGCAGAAAAAAATTATATTCAGTTTGCAACCTGATGGAGGTCAGTATAGATGGACTAATAGAACAAGTCCCACACACTGCTAGAAAGCCAAATATTTTTTCAGAGCTAGATGCAGAAAAAAATTATATTCAATTTGCAACCTGATGGAGGTCAGTATAGATGGACTAATAGAACAAGTCCCACACACTGCTAGAAGGCCAAATATTTTTTCAGAGCTAGATGCAGAAAAAAAGTATATTCAATTTGCAACCTGATGGAGGTCATTATAGATGGACTAATAGAACAAATCCCACACACTGATAGAAGGCCAAATATTTTTCTAGAGCTAGATGCAGATAAAAATTATTTTTAATTTGCAACCTGATGGAGGTCAGTATAGATGGACTAATAGAACAAGTCCCACACACTGCTAGAAGGCCAAATATTTTTTCAGAGCTAGATGCAGAAAAAAATTATATTCAATTTGCAACGTGATGGAGGTCACTATAGATGGTCTAATAGAACAAGTCCCACACACAGCTAGAAGCCCAAATATTTTTTCAGAGGTAGATGCAGAAAAAAATTATATTCAGTTTGCAACCTGATGGAGGTCAGTATAGATGGACTAATAGAACAAGTCCCACACACAGCTAGAAGGCCAAATATTTTTTCAGAGGTAGATGCAGAAAAAAATTATATTCAATTTGCAACCTTATGGAGGTCAGTATAGATGGACTAATAGAATGATGCTATGCCCAAAAGGTTTTACTTCACTATGTACAGTAAAAAAATTGGTATTCTATACACAGGTGGTGTAGCTTGCAACACAGATAGGCTACTCCACTGACTAACACACTCTGCAATAGGCCAAAAAGGATAAGCTTTGCTAGATTTAGCCAAATGCTGTGAAAAAAACTTGCACAGTATGGCACAGACCTGCCTGGCAAAAACTGATAGTAACTGATGTAACTTAGTCCTGAAAAGGACTGCAATTACAATTAGTCTTTACTCCCACAACCTATCTATTTAAGAGCACAGACCTGCCTGATAAAAGTCATAGGAAATGCTGTAACCTAGCCCTTAAAAGGACTGCAATCACAACTATTCCCTACTCCCAAGCTATCTGTAGATTTGTGCGAAAATTGGCTTGAAATTAACAAGGTATAGCGCACACAGCAACAGCGGTGCCGTCTAACACGCAGCTGCAGCAGTGAGAAAATGGTGGCGACGGGGAAAATGGCTAGGTCTTATAGGGCAAGGACATGTGAAATACACTGCTAATGACACATGCCCTTGCTTGTATGAAAAAAAGCACTTCGCTCCGTGTGTGCGCTGCTGATAGGCTGACAGATTGCACCTCCCCACTGTAAATGCGGGAAAGAAAAAAAAAAAATGGAGATCTTCATTATTCCTGCAGAGATCCATCCCCTGCCCCTCCCCTCGCCCCGCTGTACACTCAAACTGCGTATTAACATTAATTTTCATCATTACTGAGAAAAAATCCAGTTATGATTTTGGTGCACGAACAGTTATCGAACATAACCTTGAACAGCCGAATTTTTTTCAAATCGTTCGTGTTCGCCGAACGGCTCGAACACCGCCCAAAACAGCTCGAATTTGAGATTGGCGAACAGATCGAGTCGAACAACGTTCATCTCTAGTCCCCTCCCTGCATGTTTGGCGCTCTTTAGAGACCCAATGAACATGCAGGGATTGCCTGCCATCCACTGTAATGCCGTAGCCATGTTGCTTGTGGGCATTACAGTGATTGGCTGGCCGCACAGCGTCATCAGTTCTATATCAGACCTGGCGCCGCCATGCTCGTCACAGTCACTCCGGATCAGACAGTGTAGGGAGAGCTGCTGCTGTGTCAGGGAGAGATTTGATCGTGTATAAGGTAGTGTAGGAAGAAAAAACGTACATTACACATTTCCATCTTAACAAACAGTACTTCTGAGGTCTAATCCATCTGCAGAGATATCAGGCAGGCAGGGTGTATGTAACATACCTGGCGGCGTCCTTGCATAGTGGTCCATCTCCCACTGTGCAAGAGCGCGCACTTGATCTCCAATCCAGAATGTCTCTCTGGCTTCCCTCCATGCTGTCTGTTTGCTTCTCTTTCTGCTGCTTAAGGGCGGTGCCCGATCACTTCCTGCTTTTTGTACCTGCTGCAGGCACACCCCTTGTGCGTCCTCTGCCTATTGCTGTCTGTCACCTGGTATTTAAACCAGCTGCTCCAATTAACCCATGACTGAGCATTGCGTTTCATTCAGTGTGCTCTTTCACTCTGAATGTGCCAGGTCCCTTTCTGTGTTTGCTTGCTTGCCTTTCTTGTAGGCTGTCTTTCCAGTCCTGTCTGAACACGCTCCATGCCTGTTCGTTCCGCCTTCTAGGGGTCGCATACCTAGACCTGCACCTGTGTCTTGTCTGTCCTGTCTGAACACGCTCCTAGCCTATTCCTCCCGCCTTCTAGGGGCTGCATACCTAGACCCGCTCCTGTATATTGCTACTGTGTCTGTTCTTGTCTGTATACTCTTCTAGTCTGTTTTCTGTGTTTCTCTATGTCCGTTCCTTTCCTTTTTCTGCAGAGTCTGAACTCGTACCTAACTCCTGCTCGTGGTCACTGTACTCCCGTTTGTGAGTTTGTGGTCCACTCGCTACTTCACAGCAAGTACCCTGTGGGTATCTGGTTCTGCCTTTCCCTTCCTGTCTGTTCCGTGTGAACAGAGCCCTGTCCCCAATGCTCTGCCTTGCTCACCGCTCCAGCGGTTCTAGCCTGCTCTGCCTTGCTCACTGCTCCGGCAGTCTTGCTCCGCTCTGACCCTTTGCTCACCGCTCCAGCGGTTCAAGTCTGCTCTGCCTTTTCTCACCGCTCTGGCGGTTCTAGCCTGCTCTGCCTTTGCTCACCGCTCCGGCGGTTCTAGCCTGCTCTGCCTTTGCTCACCGCTCCGGCGGTTCTAGCCTGCTCTGCCTTTGCTCACTGCTCCGGCGGTTCTAGCCTGCTCTGCCATTGCTCACCGCTCCGACGGTTCTAGCCTGTTCTGCCTTTGCTAACCGCTCCGGCGCTTCTAGCCTGCTCTGCCTTTGCTCACCGCTCCGGCGGTTCTAGCCTGCTCTGCCTTTGCTCACCGCTCCGGCGGTTCTAGCCTGCTCTGCCTTTGCTCATTGCTCCGGCAGTCTCACTCCGCTCTGACCCTTTGCTCTGTGCTCCGGGAGTCTCGCTCTGCTCTGACTCCTTTGCTCACTGCTCCGGCAGTCTCTCTCTGCTCTGACTCCTTTGATCACTGCCCCGGCAGTCTCGCTCTGCTCTGACTCCTTGCTCACTGCTCCGGCAGTCTCGCTCAGCTCTGACCCTTTGCTCACCGCTCCAGGCGGCCTTGTCCTGCGCTACTCTTGCTCACCGCTCCAGACGGCCTTGTCCTGCTCTACTCTTGCTCACCGCTCAAGGCGGCCTCGTCCTGCTCTACTCTTGCTCACCGCTCCAGGCGGCCTCGTCCTGCTCTACTCTTGCTCACCGCTCCAGGCGGCCTCGTCCTGCTCTACTCTCGCTCACCGCTCTAGGTGGTCTCGTCTTGCCCTGCTCTCACTCACCTCTCTGGGCGGCCTCACTCTGCTGTGTTTGTCCGCCATATCAGTGGTTCTGTTCCTGAGTCCCAGTGTGTACTGGGTCCTATCCCGCCTGTGTTCCTACCTGCTAGTGCCTCCCTGTCTGCACTCTAGCCGTGCTTGCCTGTACCCCCCTGCCTGCATACCCGCCTGCCTGCATACCAGTCGTGCCTGCCTATACCCACCAGTCTGTGTGCCAGCCTAACCAGTCAGTTCCTGTATTCCCCTGTGTGGGTCAACAGCCGTGTCCGGGGTCTGTCCTGGAGTAGCACCTGGTCCCTCTACTCGGTTCCTCCTGGGTGCACTGGCGTCGTATGTCGTCGTGCGACCCTGGTCGGATCGGGTAAATACCTAGTTATGCCCCTCCAGGCATTCACTCTCCGGCACGGCCCAGTGGAATCACACGCACACGCCGCTCAGCCCGGGCGTGTGCATTACAGCATGCTCAGGCCATGGTTCCCGTTGAGCCCCACGGCCTTCTCTCTCTGAGACGTTTTCCAGCGAATACGTGCATTAAAAATAACTAAATACATTTTTTTTTCTCTAGCTGAGTTCCAGGCGAATTACTCACCCGTCCAGATGGATCTATCAGCTCTCATTCCTGCGGATCCGCCACGTTACTATGGGGATCCAAGACAGAGTCGTGCATTTGTGGAGCAATGCATGCTACACTTCAAGTTCTACCCTCTATGTTTTCCCACAGATAGGGCTAAGGTGGGATTCATGATGTCTTACCTAGCGGGTGATGCCTTGAATTGGATCACCCCCCTATGGGACGCACAGGATCCTATCGTCCTGGACATAATGGCCTTCCTGGTGGCCTTTCTAATGGTGTTCGATGATCCTAACCCGGAGGCTCCAGCTGAAGCTTCACTTCCCAATATCCCGGAGCAGCCCGATGGGTAATGTGTGTGGGTAGCACAATAGTCCTCCAGCCCAATGAGACTACTGCCCACCCAGAATCCTCACAGGGTGACTACGCTCTACGGAATACTTCTCCCAACCTCAAGAGGCAGTCCAGACGTGCTAGACATAGAGGCAAGCCGTCACGCCAGGGTCTGTCCTCCCTGAGACCTCCTGACCCCAACCTTGAAGTCCCTACTGAAACTTCATCTCCCTGTATCCTGGAGAAGCCCCAACGGGTAATGTGCGTGGGTAGTGCACCAGTTCTCCTGCCCGAAGAGACTGCTGCCCACCCAGAATCCACACCGGAGGACCCCCTGTTGCCTCCTGAATCCCCCGGGATACCACTTGATGACAATTGGACAGAGACTTTCCTATACTCGGTACCTGATACCTCGGCTGCTTCATCCAGTGAGTCCGACCTAGTGTACTCCGAAGCAGAGGTTACCCATGAGTCTCTTCACCCCTCCGACCTGGCGGAGGACCTCCAGTTGTCTCCTGAGCCCTTCGGGGTGCTACCTGGTAGCGAAAGGACAGAGACTCTCCTATACTCTGTACCTGATACCTCGCTCGCTTCGTCCAGTGTGTCCAACCTAGTGTTCTCCAAAGCAGAGGTTACTCCCGAGTCTCTACACCCCTCTGACCAGGCGGAGGACCTCCAGTTGTCTCCAGAACCCTTCGGGGTGCCACCTGGTGGTGAATGGACAGAGACTTTCCTATACTCGGCACCCGATACCTCGCCTGCTTCGTCCAGTGAGTACGACCTAGTGTTTTCTGAAGCAGAGGTTACCCCCGAGTCTCTGCACTCCTCTGACCCGGCAGAGGACCTCCAGGAGTCTCCTGAACCCTTCGGGGTGCTACTTGATAGCGAATGGACAGAGACTCTCCTATACTCGGTACCTGATACCTCGCCTGCTTCATCCAGTGAGTCTGAGCAAGTGTACTCCGAAGTGGAGGTTACCCCCGAGTCTCTGCCCCCCTCCAACCCGGCGGAGGACTTCCAGTTGTCTCCTGAACCCTCTGGGGTGCTACCTGATAATAAGTGGAGAGAGACTTCCTTGTGTGCCGTTCCTGGGACTCCACCCGTTTCATCTGTTGCTGAGGCTGGCTGGATAGGAGGTAGCATCCTAGCTAACCAGATGAGACCAGTTTTTCCTGTGGACAGTGGAAGTGATCTCCTTGTAGTGAAGGATTGACCCTCGAATTCCCTGCGGAAGATTCTGGCAGGCCTGAAGAAGAGGGGGCGTAAGGGGGGGGTACTGTAACATACCTGGTGGCGTCCTTGCATAGTGGTCCATCTCCCACTGTGCAAGAGCGCGCACTTGATTTCCAATCCAGAATGTCTCTCTGGCTTCCCTCCATGCTGTCTGTTTGCTTCTCTTTCTGCTGCTTAAGGGCGGCGCCCGATCACTTCCTGCTTTTTGTACCTGCTGCAGGCACTCCCCTTGTACGTCCTCTGCCTATTGCTGTCTGTCACCTGGTATTTAAACCAGCTGCTCCAATTAACCCATGCCTGAGCATTGCGTTTCATTCAGTGTGCTCTTTCACTCTGAATGTGCCAGGTCCCTTTCTGTGTTTGCTTGCTTGCCTTTCTTGTAGGCTGTATTTCCAGTCCCATCTGAACACGCTCCTTGCCTGTTCATTCCACCTTCTAGGGGCCGCATACCTAGACCTACTCCTGTATCTTGTCTGTCCTGTCTGAACACGCTCCTAGCCTGTTCCTCCCACCTTCTAGGGGCTGCATACCTAGACCCGCTCCTGTATATTGCTACTGTGTCTGTTCTTGTCTGTATACTATTCTAGCCTGTTTTCTGTGTTTCTCTATGTCCGTACCTTTCCTTTTTCTGCAGAGTCTGAACTCGTACCTAACTCCTGCTCGTGGTCACTGTACTCCCGTTTGTGAGTTTGTGGTCCACTCGCTACTTCACAGCAAGTACCCTGTGGGTATCTGGTTCTGCCTTTCCCTTCCTGTCGGTTCCGTGTGAACAGAGCCCTGTCCCCCTGCTCTGCCTTGCTCACCGCTCCGGCGGTTCTAGCCTGCTCTGCCTTGCTCACCGCTCCGGCGGTTCTAGCCTGCTCTGCCTTGCTCACTGCTCCGGCAGTCTTGCTCCGCTCTGACCCTTTGCTCACCGCTCCGGCGGTTCTAGCCTGCTCTGCCTTTGCTCACCGCTCCGGCGGTTCTAGCCTGCTCTGCCTTTGCTCACCGCTCCGGCGGTTATAGCCTGCTCTGCCTTTGCTCACTGCTCCGGTGGTTCTAGCCTGCTCTGCCTTTGCTCACCGCTCCGGCGGTTCTAGTCTGCTCTGCCTTTGCTCACTGCTCCGGCGGTTCTAGCCTGCTCTGCCTTTGCTCATTGCTCCGGCGGTTCTAGCCTGCTCTGCCTTTGCTCACTGCTCCGGCGGATCTAGCCTGCTCTGCCTTTGCTCACCGCTCCTGCGGTTCTAGCCTGCTCTGCCTTTGCTCATCGCTCCGGCGGTTCTAGCCTGCTCTGCCTTTGCTCACTGCTCCGGCGGATCTAGCCTGCTCTGCCTTTGCTCACCGCTCCTGCGGTTCTAGCCTGCTCTGCCTTTGCTCATTGCTCCGGCGGTTCTAGCCTGCTCTGCCTTTGCTCACTGCTCCGGCGGATCTAGCCTGCTCTGCCTTTGCTCACCGCTCCTGCGGTTCTAGCCTGCTCTGCCTTTGCTCACTGATCCGGCAGTCTCGCTCCACTCTGACCCTTTGCTCTCTGCTCCGGCAGTCTCGCTCTGCTATGACTCCTTTGCTCTCTGCTCCGGCAGTCTCGCTCTGCTCTGACTCCTTTGCTCACTGCCCCGGCAGTCTCGCTCTGCTCTGACTCCTTGCTCACTGCTCCGGCAGTCTCGGTCAGCTCTGACCCTTTGCTCACCGCTCCAGGTGGCCTTGTCCTGCTCTACTCTTGCTCACCGCTCCAGGCGGCCTTGTCCTGCGCTACTCTTGCTCACCGCTCCAGGCGGCCCTGTCCTGCTCTACTCTTGCTTACCGCTCCAGGCGGCCTCATCCTGCTCTACTCTTGCTCACCGCTCTAGGCGGTCTCGTCCTGCTCTACTCTCGCTCACCGCTCTAGGCGGTCTCGTCTTGCCCTGCTCTCGCTCACCTCTCTGGGCGGCCTCACTCTGCTGTGTTTGTCCGCCACATCTGTGGTTCTGTTCCTGAGTCCCAGTGTGTACTGGGTCCTATCCCGCCTGTGTTCCTACCTGCTAGTGCCTCCCTGTCTGCACTGTAGCCGTGCTTGCCTGTACCCCCCTGCCTGCATACCCACCTGCCTGCATACCAGTCGTGCCTGCCTATACCCACCAGTCTGTGTGCCAGCCTAACCAGTCTGTTCCTGTATTCCCCTGTGTGGGTCAACAGCCGTGTTCGGGGTCTGTCCTGGAGAAGCACCTGGTCCCTCTGCTCGGTTCCTCCTTGGTGCACTGGCGTCGGCCGTCGTGCGACCCTGGTCGGATCGGGTGAATACCTAGTTACGCCCCTCCAGGCATTCACTCTCCGGCACGGTCCTGTGGAATCACACGCACAAGCCGCTCAGCCCGGGCGTGTGCATTACAGTGTATAGGCAGGCGGTGTATATAGCAGACTGCAGTGCATATAGCACAAGAGGCTCCATTCCAATTCTGCCTTCTGCTGCTGTTAGATATTTCTATACAAAGGTCCAGGTCTCAGGGGCCAGGAACACTTTTCTTTCGATCTTAATACTCATTAATACTCATTAACATAGTGGAAGCCTGCACCCAATCGGACCTTGGGACGGAACACGTACTGGCCCTAGGTCAATCAAGGTTGCTCCCGCGGTCTACAGCTCCTGCACCTCATCCTCCTCAGCCTCTTCCTCCTCTTCAACCTCCATCTCTGAAATGACCACATCAGTCACAAGCTGGAAGCACTGCAGCACTGCCTCGGCAAAGCAGCAACAGGCTGTGCTGAAGCTAATATGCTTAGCTGAAAAAACGCACAATTCTGAAGAGCTGTGGACAGCTCTGAAAGAGCAAGCAGATCTGTGGCTCACACCGCTGAACCTACAGCCAGGCATGGTCGTGTGGCGCCCCTGAGGCTTCAGTCGCCACAGAGGTACTGCACCTCTCCCAGAGGTGTGGTCTCTCCTTTTCTCAGGTAAGGAGTGAGTGCTGCCCGGAACCCCAACACCCGCATTCAACACTACACTACTCCAGGCCGGCAGGAAGGGCAAAATGCACTGTGCTTCTGCTGAGCCCTGTCCCTGGCTGTAGTGGTGGGAACCAAAGAGAGGGGGAACCAGTAGTGGGTGTGGGTAGAGGATGTAGAATAGGGGAGCACCATTATAGGACGTATATAAAGGGAAGCCATCTTATGGAGGCAGGTCAGTACTGTGCAGTGAGTAGTAAGGAGAGGCGGGGAGCCGAGTCTCTTCAGGAGCTCTGCTCCATAAGTGGGGCCTAGTAAGAGAGACCCAGGAGGGGAGCAAAGGAGAAAGGCTCCGGTAACATAAGGGGTACCAGGGGGTACAGTGAGTGCAGGACGGCAAGTGTCAGAGGGATCAGGCCGCAAGAAGGGAACAGGTCCCTGGACCAGCCGTGTTACTCCAGGCCTCGGCTGGAAAACCGGAGGCTTCTGCACTTCCATGGTGCAGTTGCCACAGCCTCACCCTAGTCACCGTGAAGGGCATCAAGTAGGTCCGGGAACTCCAGGTTGCCAAAAGGAACTTCAGAACACCCAATCGGGACTGTGTGTGGGGAACCGCAGGGCAGGAGGGAGAAGAACCAGAGCGGGAAGTCGATCTAGTAAGGAACAAAAAGAAAGCGGGGTTCCGTCAAGTGCTCCTGATATACCTGAGAAAGTGCTGAACCCCTTGTCTGGTAGATGCAGTGTGACGCGGGAGGCTGACACCCGTACAGTGTACCTGAGGAACTTGAACAAGAACTGTGAGTAAAACTCGGATGACTGCACTCCACTGCCTCCATCAGTTATTTCCGCTGCGCCATCTCTCCTGCACCACAAGCCCCAGCATCACCATCATCTGCACCTACACTACCCTGGGGCCCGCTCCACCTGTGGGGAGCCGTTCCAACCCAGATGCCCTATCAACCGCCCCAGAGGTCTGAAGCAGCGCTGGTACCTATTACCAGAAGCCACAGGTGGCGTCACGAACACTTCCTAAGAACTACAAATCCCATATAAATATTTTCCCTTTCCCCTTTTTGTTGACCGCCCTGGGCCACGGACCGGGTCATCGCCACTGTGACATATCCCTTTCCCCAGCATCTATAGGCCAGGCACCGAGTACCCCACGGCCCAGGGGGCGCGTCAGTTGTGTCTGACAATGGCCGGAACCTGGTGGCGGCTTTGAGGCGAGGCAAGCTCACACACATATCTTGCCTGGCCCATGTGCTTAACCTCATGGTTCAGCGGTTTCTCAAATCCTACCCGGAGTTGCCGGATCTGCTTGGCAAAGTACGCCACCTGTGTGCCCATTTTAGAAAGTCAGCTACAGCTTCCGCCGCCCTTGCAGTGTTTCAGCAGCGTTTGCAGCTTCCAGTTCACAGACTGGTGTGTGATGTCCCCACGCGTTGGAACTCTACACTGCAGATGTTGGGAAGGATTTGTGAGAAGAAGAGGGCAGTTTTTGAGTACCAGCATCAATAAGGCCGTCGGTATTCAGTTCAGACTCCACACATAAGACCTCAGGAGTGGACATGGATGTCAGACATATGTACCATCCTCCAAAACTTTGAGGACTCCACTAAGATGGTGAGCGATGATGACACCATAATTAGTATCACCATCCCGCTTCTCTGTCTTCTGAAATGCTCTCTGCTCACAATCAAAGAGGATGCAATGCAGGTGGAGCACGATGAGATGGAGCGAGGAACCAAACAGGGTGATTACACACAGCCAAGCCTCATCTCATCCCAACGTGGATTGGGTGACAATGAGGAAGAAGAGGAAGGACAGGAGCTAGTTTCATGCACTACAGACGGTACAACCTGAACAGCTGTCAGACAGTCTGTTCAGCGTGGATGGCCACAGGACAGAGAGGAGGAGGAGGAGAGCATGGTCAGTCATCCTCTTGGTGAGGACACGGAAGTCTTGATTGTTAGTAGTCTGGCACGCATGGCTGAGTTTGTTACGCTGCCTTTCCCATGACCCTCGTGTTCTCAAAATTTTGGGTGACAGTCATTACTGGTTGGTGACACTTCTAGACCACCGCTACAAGGAAAACTTTATATATCTTATTCCTGAGGCGGACAGGTCTACAAAAATGGGGCAGTACCAGAAGGCCCTTGTTGCGGAACTATTAAAAAAATTCCCATCTGAAAACGCTGGTGGCGGGGGGCACTCTTTGTTGGACAACCAAGGAGTACAGTCGAGAGAGACACAACTTCAATCCAGCAGAGGCAGGGGAACACTGTCAAAGTTCTGGGAGAGTTTTCTCAGACCCTCCCATCGGACCGGCTCTGAGGCGCGGGGTGTCTCACAAGGAGTGCACAGTTTGGGAAGATGCTGAGGGAGTACCTTGCCAACCATACCAACGTCCTCCGTGATTCCTCTGTGCCTTATAATTATTGGGTATCCAAGCTGGATACGTGGAATGAACTGGCTCTCTATGACTTGGAGGTACTGGCCTGCCCTGACGCCAGCGTTTTATCAGAGCGTGTTTTTAGTGCCGTTGGTGGAATTATAACTGATAAGCGCATCCGCCTGTCAACTGAAAATGCTGACAGGCTGACTCTTATAAAAATGAACAAGGGCTGGATTGAGCCAGACTTCTCAACACCATCGAATGATAACAGCGTAACATAAACTCAAATCCAGTGTCTTTTCTTGGGAGGTGTATTCCCATGCACCTTTTCACACCCACACATGGGTACATGCTTCCTGATTTTGTCTATTTGCTCTTGTCCTCTTCCTTCTCCTCATCCTCCACACTATATCACCAGAGTGACCATGGTCCGTGATGCAACACCCACATAATTTTTTTAAAGGGTGTTAATGATGCCCGGGAAAAATTTTTTTTATACTGTACGTTCATGTATACCCCCCAGGGGTAAATGTTTATCAGCCCATACACTTAGTGCATGGGCATTTCAAGGAAAGGAGGCCCACTCCTTTCTAATGGGAATATTTTTTTATGAGGCCCTTCTCCACATCTCTTCCAAGGGGCATTGAAGTGCCTCCAAATCTTTGGCAGCCCTTGTATTCACTAAATAGGCCAACACTATAGGAGACTCTCTCCTTTCTAATGGGAATTTGTCGTTTCTGTGGCCCTGCTCTATGTGTCTTTAAATTCTTAGTGGGGTTTTTCCTAAAATTGGTCAGCCGTTGGACTCACTGCATACCTTATAACTGTATAGCAGACCCTCTCCTTTCTAATGGGAACATTTCGTACCTTGTTACTGTGGCCCTGCTCCATGTGTCTTTAAATTCTTAATGGGGTTTTTCCTAAAATTGGTCAGCCTTTGGACTCACTGCATACCCTATAACTGTATAGCAGACCCTCTCCTTTCTAATGTGAACATGTCGTACCTTGCTGCTTTGGCCCTGCTGCGTGTGTCTTTAAATTCTTAGTGTGGTTTTTCCTAAAATTGGTCAGCCTTTGGACTCACTGCATTCCCTATAACTGTATAGCAGACCCTCTCCTTTCTAATGGGAACATGTCGTACCTTGTTACTGTGGCCCTGCTCTATGTGTCTTTAAATTCTTAGTGGGGTTTTCCTAAAATTGGTCAGCTGTTGGACTCACTGCATACCCTACAACTGTATAGCAGACCCTCTCCTTTCTAATGGGAACATGTTGTACCTTGTTACTGTGGCCCTACTCTATGTGTCTTTAAATTCTTAGTGGGGTTTTTCCTAAAATTGATCAGCCGATGGACTCACTGCATACCGTATAACTGTATAGCAGACCCTCTCCTTTCTAATGGGATCATGTTGTACCTTGTTACTGTGGCCCTGCTCCATGTGTCTTTAAATTCTTAGTGGGGTTTTTCCTAAAATTGGTCAGCCGTTGGACTCACTGCATACCCTATAACTGTATAGCAGACCCTCTCCTTTCTAATGGGATCGTGTTGTACCTTGTTACTGTGGCCCTGCTCCATGTGTCTTTAAATTCTTAGTGGGGTTTATCCTAAAATTGGTCAGCCTTTGGACTCACTGCATACCCTATAACTGTATAGCAGACCCTCTCCTTTCTAATGTGAACATGTCGTACCTTGCTGCTCTGGCCCTGCTGCGTGTGTCTTTAAATTCTTAGTGTGGTTTTTCCTAAAATTGATCAGCCGTTGGACTCACTGCATTCCCTATAACTGTATAGCAGACCCTCTCCTTTCTAATGGGAACATGTTGTACCTTATTACTGTGGCCCTGCTCTATGTGTCTTTAAATTCTTAGTGGGGTTTTTTCCCAAATTTTGGCAGCCCTTGCAGTCACAGCATGGGCATTACCACTATAGGAGACCCGATCCTTTATAATGGGAACATTTTTTTTACTGAGACCCTCCTCTATGTCTCTTCAAAGGGGTATTGGTTTGCATCCAAATTTTTGGCTGCCCTTGCAGTCACTGGATACGCAATAACAGTATAGGAGACCCACTTGTTAACAATGGGAACAACAAAGCATAGCCGTCTGATTGCTCTCTAAAAATAGCTACGGCCGACTGCTGGCCTTTTAAGAATAGTAAGGGCCGTCTGATGTCCCTCTAAAAATAGGCTTTATGACTTTCAGAGTCCCTCCATCATAAATAAAAAAGGATGTGTCTGATGATGTGTCACACACTGCATTGCCAGATAAGGTTTTAAAATATTAAAATGACATTTCCCAGTGAATGCATTTGTCTTAAAAAATAACGTAAAAAAAACCAAAGTAATATGATCTTTCTTTAGTATTAAAAACAGCGTCACCAATTTAACCTCAATGTGATTACATTGTTCAACTCATGCACCTCCTCCTCCATCTCTGAAATGATCACATCAGTCACAAGCTGACAGCACTGCAGCACTGCCTTGGTCAAGCGGCAACAGGCTGTGCTGAAGATAACATGCTTAATGCTTAATTGACAAACCGCCCAGCACTGCAGAGTTGTTGAAAGCTGTAACACAGCAGCCTGATCTGTGGCTCTCACCGCTGAACATACAGCCAGGCATGGTTGCGTTGTGACAATGGGCGGAACCTGGTGATGGAGAAATGACAGCCGGGGTCGATACAGTTTCCCTCTATGCCAGCCCTTTCACCGAGCTAAAGAATATGGCTGTGGTGAAATACAACTCCCACTGAGAAGCTGTTTCAGATTGAAAAACATTGTGCCCACCAGAGGATTTGATTCTGAGGGCTAACCTTTCTCACCCGCTCAAGAGCCCCATAGCAGCTGCAAAGTTAGCGTTATCATGAACTCTCCTAAGGTAGAAACCAAGGCACACCAGAGGATTCTCTGGTGGGACCGTCCAACCCTGCTGAGAAGCAGTCCTGGCTAAGAAAAGTGCGTGGGAAGGTTCCCGGACACTCTATGGCTGCATTTTTACTGAGGAGGAAACGCATGCAAACACGTGGAGAACATACAAAGTCCTTGCAGATGTTTTCCTTGCTGGGATTTGAACCTAGGATCCCAGCACTGCAAGGCTTCAGTGCTAACCAGTGATCCAATTTGCTGCCATTCACCCTCTAATATCTAACAGGTTGGAGAAACTTGCACCTACTGCCATTCTATCTTCAACTTTATCTGTATTTGGGCAGCCACTCAGTCTACCAAATAAAATTTCTGAGAAGGAAATTGGGGATGGCTTCGCTACTGGGATTGGGGGCAGTGCTAATAACATGGCGTCGTACCATAGTTTGCTGGAAATATTCCAGGCTGGTAGGAGGCAAGCAAATTCCCACAGAAAAGTATCAGCAGTAATGTTCAGGCCACATTTCAAGTGCAAGCAGCTTTAGAGCACTTCCTGGGAGAAATGACACGCAGGGTACATACGGTTTCCCTCTATGCCAGTCCTTTCACCAAGCTAAACAAAACTCTCAGACAAAAAAGTTGTGGACTGGCTCCGTACCGTCCCTGGCCACATTCACCTGTCCATGTGTTTGTGCTTAGGCGGTCCTTCCCAGTAAGTGCACTGGGGAGGGCACGGGTAATGTTGTGGGACCAGTGCTTGTGGAAGGTGGAGGCGATACCGGGAAATATAGTGGCGGCTGGGGACCGAGTATGGACACCCGGCCGCCTCCGGCATGAGGTTGCAAAAAGCTTCCGCCTCCACGAGCTTAAAAGGCCATATTTCAAGTGCAAAGAGCTGCCCAGAAATCTGGCAGTTTAGTGTGGCGGACTGTGGGTGGGTGGCTGGCTGCATTCTTGCACTTGCATTCCAAGTAACAGAAAACTAAGCAGATGGTGGCCTCTATCATCATCATGGCCTCACCTTGGCACTATGAACTCTCCTGAAGGAGAATCCAGGGACCGCCGGAGGAGTCTCTGGTTCTCTGATGAGCCCGTCCAACCCTGCCGGAAAGCAGCCCTGGCTATGAAAAGTGTGGGGGAAGGTTCCTGGACACTCTATGGCTGCTATTTTAATGTGGATCTGCCATGCTTATGCATGTTATTTCTCAAAACGCATTACAGATCAGGCCATTGTACAACTCTGTATTCAAGAAATTAAATGCGCAAAGAAAGATGTGTGTGTCAAAGCACCACCGACAAGTGCGAGATTATGTTGGACGGGCTTCCATTGCTTCTGCAGCAAGCTCAATTACATGACTTCCTGGGAGAAATGACACGCAGGGTTCATACGGTTTCCCTCTATGCCAGTCCTTTCACCGAGCTAAATATAACTCTCAGCTAAAAAAGTTGTGGACTGGCTCCATACCTTCCCTGGCCACATTCACCTGTCCACGTGTTTGTGGTTAGGCGGTCCTTCCCAGTAAGTGCACTGGGGAGGGCACGGGTAATGTCGTGGGAACCGTGCTTGTGGAAGACGGAGGCGATACCGGAAAATATAGTGGTGGCTGGGGACCGAGTATGGACACTCGGCCGCCTCCGGCATGAGGTTGTGAAAAGCTTGCGCCTCCACGAGCCTAAAAGGCCCCATTTCAAGTGCAAGCAGCTGTCAAAAATTTTGCAGTATAGTATTGCAGCCTGTGGGTGGGTGGGTGGCTGGCTGCATACTTGCGCTTGCATTCCAATGAATGGGGTAGGGACAACTGAACGCTGCAGTGGAACAAGGACGCTGACGGTGATTGTTGCAAGTCTGCAATGACAGGTGCACGGCGGTAGGCATCTTCGCATGCACCAAGGATCAATTATGATGGGCACACTTTTAGGCAGTGACCTTGGAGTCAGAGATGCTTCCAGAGGTCTTCCCCATGCTGTTCCCATGTCTTTTCAGTACTGTATGCATGTGTCTGATGATGTGTCACACATCACATGGCCACATAAGGTTGTAAAATGTTAAAATTACGTTTCCTGGTGAATGCATTTGTCTTGGTTGAAAGCAATTCAATTTTGTTTCGTTTTTGTATGTTTTATTGTGAGTCTGTAAAAGTGGTGTAATACCCTGACCACATTGCTGACAGCAGTTATCTGGGAGTCAGAGATGCTTCCAGGGGTCTTCCCCATGCTGTTTCCATGTCATTTGAGCACTGTTCCCATCAATTTGGGCAATTTTTAGGCCCTCTGTAGACCGCCGGGGGGAGCTGACTGAAAAATGCTCGAGTTTCCCAAAGACTTACATTCGGCTCGTTGCTCGGGTCGAGCACCCGAATATTCCAATTTGCTCGACCCAAGCAATGAGTACCCAAGCATTTTAGTGCTCGCTCATCACTTCTCCTTAGTATCCAGAATCCCGCAATATGTGTCCGCTATTTCATTTTTCTTCTCTGCTAGATTTGTAAAACTTAACATATATAAAACCAGATTCATCATCTTTCCACCATCTCATTCATCCTCCCAACTGACCTATCCATCAAAGTCAATGGCTACCCACTCTGATCTGTCCTTCAAACGTCAGATCCAAGCCCTTTCCACTTGCTGCCCACTTCAACTCCAAAATATCTCCGCAATTTCCTCAACCTTGAATCTACAAAAACACCAGTGCATGCCCTCATCATCTCCCGCCTCTACTACGGCAAGTTCCTGCTCTGTGGCCTCCCTTCTATCACTCTTGCACTCCTCCAATCTATCCTAAACTGTGCTTGCCATCTAATCCACCTATCACCCAGCTTTTCCCCTGCTTCTCCCCTCTGTCAATTCCTGCCTTGGCTCCCCATTGCCCTAAGATTCCAGTTGAAAAGCCTAACTTTGGCATACCAAGCTATTGAAAACTTGTTTCCTCCATACATCTGTGATCTAGTCTCCCTGTACTTACCTGCACGCAACTTCCCATCCTTCCAAGAACTCCTTCTCTACTTCCCTCGTATCGCTTCTTGCCACAATTGCATACAAGATTTGACCAGTGCATCTCCCCTACTGTGGAACTCTGTACCAATACACATCAGACTCTCGCCTACCGTGGAAACCATAAAAAAGAAGCTGAAGACCCACTTCTTCTGACAAGTGTACAATCTGCAGTAACCCTCGCTCCACCATACCATTGCATGACCAGCTGTAACCTCATCTACTGTATCTTCACCCATCCCTTGTAGATTGTTTGTGCGCCCTTGCGGGCAGGGTCTGACTCCTCTCTCTTCTTGTACGAGTCGGTGACTCCTTTCCACATGTAAAGTACCATGGAATAAATGGCGTTATAATAATAAATAATAATAATTATACTAATTGTGCTCTGGGTCAATTGATTGCACTTTCCTGGCGTCTGCCACTATTTTGATGTGTTTTGGCAGCTTTTGAGCCCATTTGAAGGTGTTGTGTATGCGTTTGGTTTTGCCCCCCATTGAATCCAATGGGGTTCGGCTATGTTCAGCGAATATTCAATGAATAAATTGGCGAATATTACAAATTTGACGTTCGTAATCCAAGCCGAATAATTAAATATTCACTCATGTCTACTTATGTGACATGATGTGACCAAGTGTGAATAGGTTCAACAAAACACAGCTGGCTGACTTTAAATGGAGGGTAATATTTGGCCAGCTCCAAAAAATGTCACAATTATTATTGCAATAATATGGGATCATGTCTGATGACCACGGTTTTAGGAAGTGGCCTTATAGATGTGGTATTGGTCAGCGACCAAGTGTGAATAGGTTCAACAAAACACAGCTGGCTGACTTTAAATGGAGGGTAATATTTGGCACGCTCCACAAAATTATTATTATTACCGCAGTAATATAGGATAACGTCTGATGATGGAAAAGTTTCTCTGCTTTCACAATACAGGAATTAGAAAAAAAAAAAAATCTGGCTGTATTTTGCTAGCAAGCAAATGGAGGAGTAAAATGGTGTGCTGTATTCCTTTTTAAGCAAATAATCAAGATTAAGAGCAAAAAAAATAGCCCTGATATGTAGGGCTATGGATTAGTGTTGAGCCACCCCCGTAGTGTTCGAGTTCGGTTCGGTTCGTCGAACACCCGTATGTTCGCCGAACTGTTCGTCGAACTGTTCGTCGAACACCTTCGAACACCGTTAAAACCAATGGCAGGCAAACAAAAACACATAGAAACACATAGAAAACACCTTCAAAGGTGTCCAAAAGCTGACAAACTGCTCAGAAGACACAACTAACACATGGAAAAGTGACAAGTACATATAGTCATGCGAAAAGAAAAGAGGTGGAGGAGTAAAAGGAGGGGGAGACACAGATATAGGCATGTCATGCCCTTCTAAAATCCAAAAAGTGAGAAGCCGACACGTTCAGTCCGCTCCTGCCCGTGCCACCTCCGCGTCGCCGGGTTTGTGCCAGAGCCGCGGTGAACCCTGACGGCCAGCCCCCCTCTCCCAATACTGGTGCCTGTCCGCTGGTGGGTCGAGCGAGCCCCCCTGTGGTGGAGGCAGCTCTAAGCTTTTTAATTTAAATTGTCTCTCTAATTTGAATGAATACACTTTAAATCCATTTACAAGGATCTATTGGAGGGCAAGTCTCATGCCAGCAGCCGTGTAATTCCAGCTCCAGTAGCGTCCACTAAAGCTGCTGCAGTTAAAAAGCTTTATAAGGATCGAGCTTGGCTGTCCACCGCAAGGCATCCTACTGCCAGTCCCAGCCCCTATGCCTTGGGGTGCCTCCTGATGCTCTTCACTGAGTATCCCGTGGTCCCGAAGCATTTCCTTTGAAAAAATTAAGTGTCCAAACTACAGGTGGTGTAGCTTGCTTAACAGCCGGGATAATCCGCTGACTAGCAGACACTGCTACTAGGCACAAAGTATTTCCTGGGCTAGATGCAGTTAAAAATTTGTAATTAGATACTCTCGTTGGATGCTGAGAAAGCATTCCATAGAGTCTCCTGGCACGCCATATATGATTCTCTTAAAAAGCTTGGGGTAGGGGTCTAGGGGACCCTTTTATAGCCAAAATCACGGCCCTGTATCGCAATACGTCACCTAGGCTGAAGATGAATGGAACTGTAGCACCCTGAGGGCTCGGTTGCTACAGAGGTATTGCACCTCACCCAGAGGTGTGATATCTCACTCTCAGGTAAGGATGTAGTGTGGATCAGGACCCCACACCTGCATGCATTACACCACATTGCCGTGGGGCAGGGAGACCAATATGCCTCTGAGATGGGCACGACAGTCCCTGTCCCTGGCTGGAGTGGGGGGAGGGAACACTGAGGAAGGGGAACCCTGTAGTGCAGGAGCAGGGAGGAAGCAGTTCCTGGGTGCATTGAGAAGGGAGTATAAAAGGTGGGCACCATCTTAGTTCAGTGCAGAGAAGTCTGAGCAGAAGTGGCAGGGAGCAGGGGCTCTGCATGAGCTCTGCTCCGGAGGCGGGCCTAGTAACAGAGGCCCAGGCCTGGAAGAGGGAGAAGGAAGGAAGAGGAGCGGAGAAGGCTCCAGGAACGAGAAACGAAGGGATCCCAGGGGTGGGGACGGGCGAATCGCCACCGCACGCCCGAATCCACCTGCGTGGAGGGGTCAGGCCAAAGGGGGAGACCGGTCCCCGAAACTAGTGGAGGCAGGAAACGACCCTCAGCTAGAAACAGGAGGCTGTGACATTTTATGTGGCGCAGCCCCTCGCTATACCCGCTAGGAAGGCACCACATAGGGTCAGGGAAACTGGCGCCAAGTTTACCAAGAGGAGGCCCGAGGCAGCCGGACAGAAGGGTTGGTAAGAAAGGCCAGACAAAGGACACACAAAGGGGGTCCTGTGAAGCGCTCCAAAGTTATCTGGGAGTTGTCTGAGCCCCTCACCTGGTGATCACAGTACGACGTGGGCAGCCGTTACCTGCAGACGTGGTCTGGATAATAAGAACTGTGAGTAAAGGCCCTGGACTGCATCACTGACTCCGTGTCGTTACTGCTGCTGCCCTGAACCATCACCCCCATCCTCCGCATACACTGCCCTGAGGCTATACTCCTCCCGTTTGGAGTTATGCTACGCTCTGCTGCACCCACAACACCAGCCTCAGTGGTCTGCCCCGGAGCGGCGGTTCACTCTGACCGCAATCCACGGGTGGCGTAGTCGGACATTTAAACATCAAAACCACATAAATAGTTCCGCCACTGGTTTGACCGCCCTGAGCCACGGAACCGGGTCGCCGCCACAGAGACTACAACCACCAGCATCCACCAAAAAGGGTCCGGCTCCGGGTGTCCCAAGGCCCAGGGGGCGCGTCAGAACATTTTCATCACCTTTCACAATCACCAATGGGACAAGGCAGGGATGTTCTCTGTCCCCTCTCTTATACATCCTAGTGACGGAGCACCTGCTCTCATCAATTCGCCATAACCCCAATATTAGGTGGATTGAGGTGGGAGGCACCGAGTACAAGTGCTCTCTATTTGCTGATGATGTCCTAGTATATATCACTCAATCACATATATCCATCCATGCTGTTATGGCTGAAATAGATCACTTTGTTACATGGTCAAATTTTAAAATCAATGCAGCGAAGTCTGAGGCCCTCGATGTCTCCCTCCCCAAATCCATATAGGATTCCATCCAGTCCAACTTTCCCTTTGCCTGGCCCTCACAGGGTATCAAATACTTAGGAATTCCTATTCATAGAGACCTCTCCCATCTATGTTATCTTAATTTTGGGCCCTTTATTGAACAACTCCATACAGACCACGGTTGGCAAGTTAGAACTGTAAGATTCACTACGTGAACCACTGGTGTTTTGTGGAAAAGCACATGTACACTGTGTTCCAAATTATTATGCAAAAAGTGTTTAGGAGTGATAAGGGAAGAATTTGTTTGTTTGTCAGTTAAACTCATTGATGGTGATGTGTGTCAGGGCTCTTTATATCACTGTAAGCAATTGCAGACACCTGTGCCAATTAGTTTGGCAGGTGTGTCCAATGAAAGGCAAGACTACTTAAGAAGGCTGTCTCACATTATTAAGCAGCCTACATTTTCTGCCAAAATGGGAAAGAAAAAGGATGTGTCGGCTGCTGAGAAGCAACAAATTGTGGAGTGTTTAGGTCAAGGCATGACTACAATCAACATTGTGCGATGATCAGGATGAAATGTCTTGGCAATCAAGAAGTATGTAGCTGATTCACAGTACACATGTGTGCGTGCTGATAAGGGCAAATTGAGGACTCTTTCCTACATCTAATTACGTCAGGTTGAAAGAGCAGCAGCAAAAAAGCCTTGTCATAGCAGCAGACAAGTTTTTGAAGCTGCTGGTGCCTACAACGTCCCCCGAACAACAAGATGCAGGGTCCTTCAGAGGTTTGCAGCTGTGCATACGCCATCCTGTCGACCTCCTCTATCCACTTCACACAAGCAGAAACGGCTCCAGTGGGCCAAACATTACATGAAGACTGATTTCAAAACTGTTTTGTTCACGGATGAGTGCCGTGCAGCGCTCGATGGTCCAGATGGATGGAGTGGAGGATGGCTGGTTGATGGACACCCCACGCAAACACGGCTACAGCGCCAGCAAGGAGGAGGTGGAGTAATGTTTTGGGCTGGAATCATGGGGAGAGAGATTGTCGGCCCCTTTAGGATCCCTGAAGGCGCTAAAGATGAACTCCATAATGTATGTGGATTTTCTCAAACAGCACTTCCTGCCATGGTTCAAGAAGAAGAACCGTGTATTTCACAGCAAGATCATTTTTTTGCATGATAATGCACCATCTCATGCTGCACATAAAACATCTGCATCTCTGGCTGATATAGGCATAAAAGGGGACAAATTTATGGTGTGACCCCCATGCTCCCCTGACCTCTACCCCATTCAGAACCTTTGGAGCATCATTAAAAGGAGTGTCTATGATGGCGGGAGGCAGTTCACATCTAAGCAACAGCTCTGGGAGGGTATTCTGTCCTCATGCAAAACAATTGAAGCAGAAACCATCCAAAACCTGACAAATTCAATGGACGAGAGAGTTCAGAAGCTCCTTTCGAACAAGGGGTCCTATGTGAAAATGTAACATCACCTAGAATAAAGTTTTGAGTTGAAAACTGTTTGATTTCAGTTTCTAACAACCTGCTAATGCTTATAATTTCAAAAATGACCATTTTTTTGGTCTTTATTAAAATGAAAAGGTTGATCGAAAAGTTTGGGGGATCTAAGAGTGTGGCAACCCAGTAGTCATGATTAATTCGAATTCTGACAATATGAGGGTCATGCTGCAGGTAGTGCAGCAAGAAGGCACTTATGTGTCTTGCGCATCTCGGAGCCCCAAGATTATTTTCCGGGCTAGATGCAGCTAAAAATTATTATTAATTTTAAAACTGGTGAAGCTTTAGTATAGATGGCCTAATAGGATCAGTGCTGCACACTGCTACAAAGCCCAAATTATTTTCCAGTCAAGATACAGATAAACATGATTAGTAATTTTAAATCTGGTGGAGCTTATTATAGATGGCCTAATAGAATCAGTGCTGCACACTGCTACAAAGGCCAAATTATTTTCCAGCCAAGATACAGATAAACATGATTAGTAATTTGAAAGCTTAAAACTGTTGGTAGGGTGATTTTAACCAATCATCAAGCTTTTACTCTCCCCAGGATGACACAGGGGTAGAAAAGTCATTTCGGATCCATGATTTGTTCATCTTTATGAACGTGAGTCTGTCTACATTATCAGTGGAGAGCCGCGTGCGCTTATCTGTCAGCACACCACCAGCAGCGCTGAACACACGTTCAGACAGAACGCTGGCTGCGGGGCATGACAAGATCTCCAAGGCGTAAGTGGCTAGCTCCGGCCATTTATCCAGATTGGAAGCCCAAAAAGAGCAAGGGTCCAGTGACACAGTCATGGCTTCAATGTTTACTTGGAGATACTCCTGTACCATCGTCTCTAGGCGTTGACTATGTGTCAGACTTCTTGTCTCCTGTGGCCTTGCAAAGGATGGGCTAAAAAAGTGGTGAAATGATTCCGCAAAATTGATGCTACCAGCAGATACTGTGGTTCTGTTACGGTTTGAGTGCTGAACACTTGACGGTCCCACGGTTGGCAAGTTGGAACTGTGAGATTCACTACGTGCACCACTGGTATTTTGTGGAAAAGCACATGTAAGATTCTGCAACAGTCTCTGCTGATACTCCTGCATGCGTGCATCCCTTTCTATGGCAGGAATAATTTCTGCAAATTTACTTTTGTACCGGGGATCTAACAGTGTAGCAACCCAGTAGTCAGGATTATTTCTAATTCTCACAATTCGAGGGTCATGTTTCAGGTAGTGCAGCAAGAAGGCACTCATGTGTGTTGCGCATCCAGGAGCACCAAGTCCCTGTTGTGTTGGTGGCGAGGTAACAATCATGCTTCCTTCCTCTGTCCTCTCCCCCCAACCTCGCACAACAGAAATGTGATCAAGGTCTCCCTCATCTGATGAGTCTTCCATCAGTTCGTCCTCCACTTCTTCCTGGGCTCCTGCACCTTCCTCACTAGTTTGGCTGCTACCATGCGCCCTGGTAAAACCATCTCCCCCACCCTCACATGCCTGCCGCCTTGGTGCTGCCGACCGTCTGGACCTTGCAGATGTTAGCCCTTCCGCATACAACTCCTCCTCCTCTACTTCCTCCACCTCCTCTTGTGCCACCACCTGACTCCGAATTCTGTTTAACATGTGCTCCAGCATGTAAATCACCGGAATAGTCATGCTGATAATGGCATCGTCAGCACTAAACATCTTTTTCGCCATTTCAAAACTGTGCAGAAGGGTGCATAGGTCCCTGATCTGAGACCACTCCTCCAGCGTGATTTGCCCCACCTCTGGATCTCGTTGGCCCAGGCTATACGTCAGAACGTATTGCACCAGGGCTTGTCGGTGCTGCCACAGTCGCTGCAACATGTGCAGAGTTGAATTCCACCGGGTAGGCACATCGCATTTTAGCCGGTGAAGTGGCAGGCTCAACGACTTCTGTAGAGATGTAAGTCGCTGAGCTGCGGGATGCGAACGGCGGAAGTGAGCACACAGAGACCGTGCCCTCTGCAGAAGGCCATCTAGTCTGGGATAGTGGGCTAAAAATTGCTGGACAACCAGGTTCAACACGTGAGCCATACAAGGCACGTGTGTGACATTGCCCCGGCGAAGGGCCGCACCCAGGTTTGCAGCATTGTCGCACACGGCCTTCCCTGGTTTCAGGTCCAGTGGAGACAACCATTCATGAAATTGGTTCTCCAGAGCTGACCACAACTCCTCAGCTGTGTGACTCACATTTCCCAGACATTACAATGCAAAAACCGCCTGATGACGTTGAGCCCTACTGCCAGCATAGTAAGGAGGTGTGCAGGATCCCTTCTGCGCAGTTAGAAAGCTTGTGGCATGACCAGACAGGCTTTGGGTGCAGGTGGAAGACCGAGAGGAGGTTGAGGAGGCAGAAGCAGTGGAGGAACTTTGACATAAAGAGGATTGACGCACAACTCGTGGGGACGGCAAGACTTGGACAGCAGCCCCTTGTCCTGCTGTCACCATAGTTACCCAGTGCCCAGTCAGCGACATGTAACGCCCCTGTCCATGCCTACTCGTCCAAGTGTTTGTGGTGAAATGCACCCTGTCACACACAGAGTTTCTCAAAGAAGCGGTGATGTTGTGTGCGACATGCTGGTAGAGCGCAGGCACACCTTTCTTTGAGAAGTAGTGCCGACTGGGCATCTGGTACTGGGGCACTGCGACGGACATAAGGTCTCGAAAATCCTCTGTGTCCACCAGGCGGAAAGGCAGCATTTCTGTAGCCAAGAGCATGCAGATGGTGAAATTCAACCTCTTAGCTTTCTCATGGCTAGGAGGAAATGGTCTTTTACTTGTCCACATCTGAGGGACCGAGGGCTGGCTATTGTGCTTAGACGGGGTTGATAAGGGTGTCCCCGGCATACTGCCGGTCTGTGAGGAAGATGCAGGCGGACATGTTAGGTTGCCTTGATCCAAAGGTGGTGCTATCGATGTCGGACAGCGCTCAACACCAGCTGGTGTTACCACCTCCAAAGAAAATGATGACCTGCCAATCACGCTGGCTGTTGCGGGTAAAGAGGTGGCAGGTCTGCGCCCCAAAACAGGTGTGAATGCTGTCCCTCCAGTCACAGAGGATGAAGAGGCCGCAGATGCACAAGATATGGCAGACGGTGGTTGGCCCGGCCGGCTAGGCCGCATTGTAGCACACTGAGCTTCCCACTGCAACTTATGCTTCATGTCCATGTGCCGGTTCATGCATGAAGTACTCAAATTATGTATTTTTTGGCCTCTACTTAGCTTTTGCTGACAAATGTTACAGATAACACGAGTTGGGTCATCTTTATCGATCTGAAAAAATGCCCAGGCTATGCAAGGCTTAGCACCCATGTGACCTGAAGAGCCACCACGACTTGTGGTGAGAGGCAGAGTTGTGTTTGAGGATGCAGTTGTTGACGTGCTTCCAGTACTACGTCTCTGTCCAGGAAGGCGCAACCTGACCTCGTCGTCACTAGCATCTTCCTCCACCTCCTCTGCTGACCTCATCTCTTGGCTGACTGTGGGTTGACAGTAAGTGGGATCTCCAACCTCATCATCATCACCCTGTGCGTTACCACACCCGTTGTCCTCAGAGCCAACCTGTTCCTGCCCTGACAAAAAACTAAAGTTGTCGCTCCAATCAGGTATTTGAGTCTTATCATCGTCTTCCTCATTGTCTCCACCAACAGGAGTTACAGCTTGGGAATGAGGGTCTACATTATGGTCAGAACCTTCTGCGTCTGGTCCTGGATCCGACTCATAAAGATTCTGGGCATCAGTGCAGATCATTTCCTCGTCTGGATTCACAGAAGCGCTGGAGTCGACCTCTGATTCCCAGGCTATAGTATGAGTAAACAGCTCTGCAGACTCAACCATCTGTTCTACCTCATACTCAGACGGGCAGCTGGAGATTTGGGAGCTGTGAGGAAGCAAGTGCGATTGGGGTGACACCTTTGAGGACTGGAGTATTTGTGATGTTGAAGTTGATGTGGAGGAGAGCCCACTTAAAGGAGCACTTGATATCCGTTGAAGCACCTGCTGTTTTTGTGCCTCATCTGGAATTTGTAGCGATTGGCGTGGCCGTAAGAAAGGGATCTTATCACATTGTCCTCTAAAAGAAGTAGAGTATTTAATTTGGCTGGAAGATGGTCTTTCTTCTGCAGATGTTACTGTTGCTTTAACACCTACCCCACGGACACAACCTTTTTTCCCCTTCCCAACACGCCTATTCCCCTTTCCACCAGCAGCAGGCCTTTTTCCACTCATTTTGGTGGTTAACTAATTCACAACTCTGGAGTTGTTTGCACAAAAAAACAATGGATGGGAACCGAGCAGAGCTGAGTGGCCAAACTGTGGTATTAGGCCAAAACTATTGCCTGGGTTAGATGCAGAAAAAAATTATATTCAATTTGCAACCTGATGGAGGTCAGTATAGATGGACTAATAGAACAAGTCCCACACACAGCTAGAAGCCCAAATATTTTTTCAGAGGTAGATGCAGAAAAATTTTTTATTCAGTTTGCAACCTGATGGAGGTCTGTATAGATGGATTAATAGTACAAGTCCCACACACAGCTGCAAGCCCAATATTTTTTCAGAGGTATATGCAGAAAAAAAATATATTCAGTTTGCAACCTGATGGAGGTCAGTATAGATGGACTAATAGAGAAAGTCCCACACACTGCTAGAAGGCCAAATATTTTTTCAGAGCTAGATGCAGACAAAAAATTATTTTGAATTTGCAACCTGATGGAGGTCAGTATAGGTGGACTAATAGAACAAGTCCCACACACAGCTAGAAGCCCAAATATTTTTTCAGAGGTACTGTAGATGCAGATAAAAATTATTTTTAATTTGCAACCTGATGGAGGTCAGTATAGATGGACTAATAGAGAAAGTCCCACACACTGCTAGAAGGCCAATATTTTTTCAGAGCTAGATGCAGAAAAAAATTATATTCAGTTTGCAACCTGATGGAGGTCTGTATAGATGGCTTAATAGAACAAGTCCCACACACAGCTAGAAGCCCAAATATTTTTTCAGAGGTAGATGCAGATATAAATTATTTTTAATTTGCAACCTGATGGAGGTCAGTATAGATGGACTAGTAGAGAAAGTCCCACACACTGCTAGAAGGCCAAATATTTTTTCAGAGCTAGATGCAGATAAAAATTATATTCAATTTACAACCTGATGGAGGTCAATATAGATGGACTAATAGAGAAAGTCCCACACACTGCTAGAAGGCCAAATATTTTTTCAGAGGTAGATGCAGATAAAAATTATATTCAATTTGCAACCTGATGGAGGTCAGTATAGATGGACTAATAGAACAAGTCCCACACACAGTTAGAAGCCCAAATATTTTTTCAGAGGTACTGTAGATGCAGATAAAAATTATTTTTAATTTGCAACCTGATGGAGGTCAGTATAGATGGACTAATAGAGAAAGTCCCACACACTGCTAGAAGGCCAAATATTTTTTCAGAGCTAGATGCAGATAAAAATTATTTTTAATTTGCAACCTGATGGAGGTCAGTATAGATGGACTAATAGAGAAAGTCCCACACACTGCTAGAATGCCAAATATTTTTTCAGAGCTAGATGCAGATAAAAAATATATTCAATTTGCAACCTGATGGAGGTCAGTATAGATGGACTAATAGAACAAGTACCACACACAGCTAGAAGCGCAAATATTTTTTCAGAGGTACTGTAGATGCAGATAAAAATTATTTTTAATTTGCAACCTGATGGAGGTCAGTATAGATGGACTAATACAACAAGTCCCACACACAGCTAGATGCCCAATATTTTTTCAGAGGTAGATGCAGAAAAAAATATATTCAGTTTGCAACCTGATGGAGGTCAGTATAGATGGAGTAATAGAACAAGTCCCACACACAGCTAGAAGCCCAAATATTTTTTCAGAGGTAGATGCAGATAAAAATTATTTTTAATTTGCAACCTGATGGAGGTCAGTATAGATGGACTAATAGAGAAAGTCCCACACACTGCTAGAAGGCCAAATATTTTTTCAGAGCTAGATGCAGATAAAAATTATATTCAATTTGCAACCTGATGGAGGTCAGTATAGATGGACTAATAGAGAAAGTCCCACACACTGCTAGAAGGCCAAATATTTTTTCAGAGCTAGATGCAGATAAAAATTATATTCAATTTGCAACCTGATGGAGGTCAGTATAGATGGACTAATAGAACAAGTCCCACACACAGCTAGAAGCCCAAATATTTTTTCAGAGGTACTGTAGATGCAGATAAAAATTATTTTTAATTTGCAACCTGATGGAGGTCAGTATAGATGGACTAATAGAGAAAGTCCCACACACTGCTAGAAGGCCAATATTTTTTTAGAGGTAGATGCAGAAAAAAATATATTCAGTTTGCAACCTGATGGAGGTCTGTATAGATGGATTAATAGAACAAGTCCCACACACAGCTAGAAGCCCAATATTTTTTCAGAGGTAGATGCAGAAAAAAATATATTCAGTTTGCAACCTGATGGAGGTCAGTATAGATGGACTAATACAACAAGTCCCACACACAGCTAGAAGCCCAATATTTTTTCAGAGGTAGATGCAGAAAAAAATATATTCAGTTTGCAACCTGATGGAGGTCTGTATAGATGGATTAATAGAACAAGTCCCACACACAGCTAGAAGCCCAATATTTTTTCAGAGGTAGATGCAGAAAAAAATATATTCAGTTTGCAACCTGATGGAGGTCAGTATAGATGGACTAATACAACAAGTCCCACACACAACTAGAAGCCCAATATTTTTTCAGAGCTAGATGCAGAAAAAAATTATATTCAATTTGCAACCTGATGGAGGTCAGTATGGATGGACTAATAGAATGATGCTATGCCCAAAAGATTTCACTTCACTAGGTGCAGTAAAAAAATTGGTATTCTATACACAGGTGGTATATCTTGCAACACAGATAGGCTACTCCACTGACTAACACACTCTGCAATAGGCCAAAAAGGATTAGCTTTGCTAGATTCAGCCAAATGCTGTGAAAAAAACTTGCACAGCACTGGCACAGACCTGCCTGGCAAAAACTGATAGGAACTGATGTAACCTAGTCCTGAAAAGGACTCCAATTACAATTAGTCTTTACTCCCACAATCTATCTATTTAAGAGCACAGACCTGCCTGATAAAAGTCGTAGGAAATGCTGTAACCTAGTCCTTAAAAGGACTGCAATCACAACTATTCCCTACTCCCAAGCTATCTGTAGATTTGTGCGAAAATTGGCTTGAAATTAACAAGGTATAGCGCACACAGCAACAGCGGTGCCGTCTAACATGCAGCTGCAGCAGTGAGAAAATGGTGGTGACGGGGAAAATGGCTTGGTCTTATAGGGCAAGGACTTGTGACATACACTGCCAATGACACATGCCCTTGCATGTGTGAAAAAAAGCACTTCGCTCCGTTTGTGCGCTGCTGATTAGAGATGAGCGTTGTTCTACTCGAACTGTTCGCCAATCTCAAATTCGAGCTGTTTTGGGCGGTGTTCGAGCCGTTCGGCGAACACGAACAATTTGAGAAAAATTCGGCTGTTCGAGGTTATGTTCGATAACTGTTCGTGCACCAAAATCATAACTGGATTTTTTCTCAGTAATGATGAAAATTAATGTTAATACGCAGTTTGAGTGTACAGCGGGGTGGGGGGAGGGGCAGGGGATGGATCTCTGCAGGAATAATGAAGATCTCCATTTTTTTTTTCTCTTTCCCGCATTTACAGTGGGGAGGTGCAATCTGTCAGCCTATCAGCAGCGCACACACGGAGCGAAGTGCTTTTTTTCACACAAGCAAGGGCATGTGTCATTGGCAGTGTATGTCACATGTCCTTGCCCTATAAGACCAAGCCATTTTCCCCGTCGCCACCATTTTCTCACTGCTGCAGCTGCGTGTTAGACGGCACCGCTGTTGCTGTGTGCGCTATACCTTGTTAATTTCAAGCCAATTTTCGCACAAATCTACAGATAGCTTGGGAGTAGGGAATAGTTGTGATTGCAGTCCTTTTAAGGACTAGGTTACAGCATTTCCTACGACTTTTATCAGGCAGGTCTGTGCTCTTAAATAGATAGATTGTGGGAGTAAAGACTAATTGTAATTGGAGTCCTTTTCAGGACTAGGTTACATCAGTTCCTATCAGTTTTTGCCAGGCAGGTCTGTGCCAGTGCTGTGCAAGTTTTTTTCACAGCATTTGGCTGAATCTAGCAAAGCTAATCCTTTTTGGCCTAATGCAGAGTGTGTTAGTCAGTGGAGTAGCCTATCTGTGTTGCAAGATATACCACCTGTGTATAGAATACCAATTTTTTTACTGCACCTAGTGAAGTAAAATATTTTGGGCATAGCATCATTCTATTAGTCCATCTATACTGACCTCCATCAGGTTGCAAATTGAATATAATTTTTTTCTGCATCTAGCTCTGAAAAAATATTGGGCTTCTAGCTGTGTGTGGGACTTGTTGTATTAGTCCATCTATACTGACCTCCATCAGGTTGCAAACTGAATATATTTTTTTCTGCATCTACCTCTGAAAAAATATTGGGCTTCTAGCTGTGTGTGGGACTTGTTCTATTAATCCATCTATACTGACCTCCATCAGGTTGCAAACTGAATATATTTTTTTCTGCATCTACCTCTGAAAAAATATTGGGCTTCTAGCTGTGTGTGGGACTTGTTCTATTAATTCATCTATACAGACCTCCATCAGGTTGCAAACTGAATATATTTTTTTCTGCATCTACCTCTGAAAAAATATTTTTGCTACTAGCTGTGTGTAGGACTTGTTGTATTAGTCCATCTATACTGACCTCCATCAGGTTGCAAACTGAATATATTTTTTTCTGCATCTACCTCTGAAAAAATATTGGGCTTCTAGCTGTGTGTGGGACTTGTTCTATTAATCCATCTATACAGACCTCCATCAGGTTGCAAACTGAATATATTTTTTTCTGCATCTACCTCTGAAAAAATATTGGGCTTCTAGCTGTGTGTGGGACTTGTTGTATTAGTCCATCTATACTGACCTCCATCAGGTTGCAAACTGAATATATTTTTTTCTGCATCTACCTCTGAAAAAATATTGGGCTTCTAGCTGTGTGTGGGACTTGTTCTATTAATCCATCTATACAGACCTCCATCAGGTTGCAAACTGAATATATTTTTTTCTGCATCTACCTCTGAAAAAATATTGGGCTTCTAGCTGTGTGTGGGACTTGTTGTATTAGTCCATCTATACTGACCTCCATCAGGTTGCAAACTGAATATATTTTTTTCTGCATCTACCTCTGAAAAAATATTGGGCTTCTAGGTGTGTGTGGGACTTGTTCTATTAATCCATCTATACAGACCTCCATCAGGTTGCAAACTGAATATATTTTTTTCTGCATCTACCTCTGAAAAAATATTGGGCTTCTAGCTGTGTGTGGGACTTGTTGTATTAGTCCATCTATACTGACCTCCATCAGGTTGCAAACTGCATATATTTTTTTCTTCATCTACCTCTGAAAAAATATTGGGCTTCTAGCTGTGTGTGGGACTTGTTCTATTAATCCATCTATACAGACCTCCATCAGGTTGCAAACTGAATATATTTTTTTCTGCATCTACCTCTGAAAAAATATTGGGCTTCTAGCTGTGTGTGGGACTCGTTCTATTAATCCATCTATACAGACCTCCATCAGGTTGCAAACTGAATATATTTTTTTCTGCATCTACCTCAGAAAAAATATTGGGCTTCTAGCTGTGTGTGGGACTTGTTGTATTAGTCCATCTATACTGACCTCCATCAGGTTGCAAACTGAATATATTTTTTTCTGCATCTACCTCTGAAAAAATATTGGGCTTCTAGCTGTGTGTGGGACTTGTTCTATTAATCCATCTATACTGACCTCCATCAGGTTGCAAACTGAATATATTTTTTTCTGCATCTACCTCTGAAAAAATATTGGGCTTCTAGCTGTGTGTGGAACTTGTTCTATTAATCCATCTATACAGACCTCCATCAGGTTGCAAACTGAATATATTTTTTTCTGCATCTACCTCTGAAAAAATATTTTTGCTTCTAGCTGTGTGTAGGACTTGTTGTATTAGTCCATCTATACTGACCTCCATCAGGTTGCAAACTGAATATATTTTTTTCTGCATCTACCTCTGAAAAAATATTGGGCTTCTAGCTGTGTGTGGGACTTGTTGTATTGGTCCATCTATACTGACCTCCATCAGGTTGCAAACTGAATATATTTTTTTCTGCATCTACCTCTGAAAAAATATTGGGCTTCTAGCTGTGTGTGGGACTTGTTCTATTAATCCATCTATACAGACCTCCATCAGGTTGCAAACTGAATATATTTTTTTCTGCATCTACCTCTGAAAAAATATTGGGCTTCTAGCTGTGTGTGGGACTTGTTGTATTAGTCCATCTATACTGACCTCCATCAGGTTGCAAACTGAATATATTTTTTTCTGCATCTACCTCTGAAAAAATATTGGGCTTCTAGCTGTGTGTGGGACTTGTTCTATTAATCCATCTATACAGACCTCCATCAGGTTGCAAACTGAATATATTTTTTTCTGCATCTACCTCTGAAAAAATATTGGGCTTCTAGCTGTGTGTGGGACTTGTTGTATTAGTCCATCTATACTGACCTCCATCAGGTTGCAAACTGAATATATTTTTTTCTGCATCTACCTCTGAAAAAATATTGGGCTTCTAGCTGTGTGTGGGACTTGTTCTATTTATCCATCTATACAGACCTCCATCAGGTTGCAAACTGAATATATTTTTTTCTGCATCTACCTCTGAAAAAATATTGGGCTTCTAGCTGTGTGTGGGACTTGTTCTATTAATCCATCTATACAGACCTCCATCAGGTTGCAAATTGAATATAATTTTTTTCTGCATCTAACCCAGCCAATAGTTTTGGCCTAATACCACAGTTTGGCCACTCAGCTCTGCTCGGTTCCCATCCATTGTTTTTTTGTGCAAACAACTCCAGAGTTGTGAATTAGTTAACCACCAAAATGAGTGGAAAAAGGCCTGCTGCTGGTGGAAAGGGGAATAGGCGTGTTGGGAAGGGGAAAAAAGGTTGTGTCCGTGGGGTAGGTGTTAAAGCAACAGTAACATCTGCAGAAGAAAGACCATCTTCCAGCCAAACTAAAATGTCTACTTCTTTTAGCGGACAATGTGATAAGATCCCTTTCTTACGGCCACGCCAATCGCTACAAATTCCAGATGAGGCACAAAAACAGCAGGTGCTTCAACGGATATCAAGTGCTCCTTTAAGTGGGCTCTCCTCCACATCAACTTCAACATCACAAATACTCCAGTCCTCAAAGGTGTCACCCCAATCGCACTTGCTTCCTCACAGCTCCCAAATCTCCAGCTGCCCGTCTGAGTATGAGGTAGAACAGATGGTTGAGTCTGCAGAGCTGTTTACTCATACTATAGCCTGGGAATCAGAGGTCGACTCCAGCGCTTCTGTGAATCCAGACGAGGAAATGATCTGCACTGATGCTCAGAATCTTTATGAGTCGGATCCAGGACCAGACGCAGAAGGTTCTGACCATAATGTAGACCCTCATTCCCAAACTGTAACTCCTGTTGGTGGAGACAATGAGGAAGACGATGCTAAGACTCAAATACCTGATTGGAGCGACAACTTTAGTTTTTTGTCAGGGCAGGAACAGGTTGGCTCTGAGGACGACGGGTGTGATAACGCACAGGGTGATGATGATGAGGTTGGAGATCCCACTTACTGTCGACCCACAGTCAGCAAGGAGATGAGGTCAGCAGAGGAGGTGGAGAAAGATGCTAGTGACGACGAGGTCAGGTTGCGCCTTCCTGGACAGAGACGTAGTACTGGAAGCACGTCAACAACTGCATCCTCAAACACAACTCTGCCTCTCACCACAAGTCGTGGTGGCTCTTCAGGTCGCATGGGTGCTAAGCCTTGCATAGCCTGGGCATTTTTTCAGATCGATAAAGATGACCCAACTCGTGTTATCTGTAACATTTGTCAGCAAAAGCTAAGTAGAGGCCAAAAAATACATAGTTTGAGTACTTCATGCATGAACCGGCACATGGACATGAAGCATAAGTTGCAGTGGGAAGCTCAGTGTGCTACAATGCGGCCTAGCCGGCCGGGCCAACCACCTTCTGACATATCTTGTGCATCTGCGGCCTCTTCATCCTCTGTGACTTGGGGGGACAGCAGTCACACCTGTTTTGGGGTGCAGACCTGCCACCTCTTTACCCGCAACAGCCAGCGTGATTGGCAGGTCTTCATTTTCTTTGGAGGTGGTAACACCAGCTGGTGTTGAGCGCTGTCCAACATCGATAGCACCACCTTTGGATCAAGGCAACCTAACATGTCCGCCTGCATCTTCCTCACAGACCGGCAGTTTGCCGGGGACACCCTTATCAACCCCGTCTAAGCACAATAGCCAGCCCTCGGTCCCTCAGATGTGGACAAGTAAAAGACCATTTCCTCCTAGCCATGAGAAAGCTAAGAGGTTGAATTTCACCATCTGCAAGCTCTTGGCTACAGAAATGCTGCCTTTCCGCCTGGTGGACACAGAGGATTTTCGAGACCTTATGTCCGTCGCAGTGCCCCAGTACCAGATGCCCAGTCGGCACTACTTCTCAAAGAAAGGTGTGCCTGCGCTCCACCAGCATGTCGCACACAACATCACCGCTTCTTTGAGAAACTCTGTGTGTGACAGGGTGCATTTCACCACAGACACTTGGACGAGTAGGCATGGACAGGGGCGTTACATGTCGCTGACTGGGCACTGGGTAACTATGGTGACAGCAGTACAAGGGGCTGCTGTCCAAGTCTTGCCGCCCCCACGAGTTGTGCGTCAATCCTCTTTATCTCAAAGTTCCTCCACTGCTTCTGCCTCCTCAACCTCCTCTCGGTCTTCCACCTGCACCCAAAGCCTGTCTGGTCATGCCACAAGCTTTCTAACTGCGCAGAAGGGATCCTGCACACCTCCTTACTATGCTGGCAGTAGGGCTCAACGTCATCAGGCGGTTTTTACATTGAAATGTCTGGGAAATGTGAGTCACACAGCTGAGGAGTTGTGGTCAGCTCTGGAGAACCATTTTCATGAATGGTTGTCTCCACTGGACCTGAAACCAGGGAAGGCCGTGTGCGACAATGCTGCAAACCTGGGTGCGGCCCTTCGCCGGGGCAATGTCACACACGTGCCTTGTATGGCTCACGTGTTGAACCTGGTTGTCCAGCAATTTTTAGCCCACTATCCCAGACTAGATGGCCTTCTACAGAGGGCACGGTCGCTGTGTGCTCACTTCCGCTGTTCGCATCCCGCAGCTCAGCGACTTACATCTCTACAGAAGTCGTTGGGCCTGCCACTTCACCGGCTAAAATGCGATGTGCCTACCGGGTGGAATTCAACTCTGCACATGTTGCAGCGACTGTGGCAGCACCGACAAGCCCTGGTGCAATACGTTCTGACGTATAGCCTGGGCCAACGAGATCCAGAGGTGGGGCAAATCACGCTGGAGGAGTGGTCTCAGATCAGGGACCTATGCACCCTTCTGCACAGTTTTGAAATGGCGACGAAGATGTTTAGTGCTAACAATGCCATTATCAGCATGACTATTCCGGTGATTTACATGCTGGAGCACATGTTAAACAGAATTCGGAGTCAGGTGGTGGCACAAGAGGAGGTGGAGGAAGTAGAGGAGGAGGAGTTGTATGCGGAAGGGCTAACATCTGCAAGGTCCAGACGGTCGGCAGCACCAAGGCGGCAGGCATGTGAGGGTGGGGGAGATGGTTTTACCAGGGCGCATGGTAGCAGCCAAACTAGTGAGGAAGGTGCAGGAGCCCAGGAAGAAGTGAAGGACGAACTGATGGAAGACTCATCAGATGAGGGAGACCTTGATCACATTTCTGTTGTGCGAGGTTGGGGGGAGAGGACAGAGGAAGGAAGCATGATTGTTACCTCGCCACCAACACAACAGGGACTTGGTGCTCCTGGATGCGCAACACACATGAGTGCCTTCTTGCTGCACTACCTGCAACATGACCCTCGAATTGTGAGAATTAGAAATTGTTATGTTCTGCTACCAGAGCTAAGGAAAGAGAGGAAATCTGTCCCTACGATAGAACTCAGCTGAATCCCTACGATGTAACAGGGAACCTGATCCTGCGATCAGACCTGCTAAAGTCCTAAGCTAGTCTGTACGGAGACCTATAGATGTGGGGAAGGAATCCCTACAAGTACTAAGGACTGGGAGGAAAATGGGACACCTCCTAACAGATATAGTAGCAGACAGACAAACAAACAAAATATATAGAACACTGAGGTCCGTAGACCAAGCAAACTAACAGAGTTAGATACAGAGCACAGGCTAGCTAGAAAGTAGTTATACAATGAAGTCCAGCAAAGCCAGAAGGGCGGAGCAGGATTAAATAGGCCAACGAGGTCATGTGACCAGCAAAGGAAAAAAACCTAAGAGCAAGGTTCTAACAGACCCCCCCTTCTAAGAGGATCCTCCGGATCCCCTAGGACCAGGCTTATCAGGAAATCTCCTGTGAAACGCTCTGATAAGTCTGGACGCGGAAACATCATCTGACCTCACCCAAGAGTTATCCTCGGGTCCGAAACCTTTCCAGGCCACCAGATACTGCAAACTACCTCTATACCGTCTAGAGTTAAGGATGCGAGAAATTTCATATTCCCCGTCCTCCACCACCGGAGGAACAGAGGCAGAGGCGTCACCATCCGACACAACAGCTTTTTTTAACAGAGAGACATGAAATACCGGATTAATTCTCCAGGAGGTAGGAACCTCCAACCTAACAGCAGATTGGTTGACAACCTGAAGCACCTTAAAGGGCCCTACAAACTTGGGACCCAATTTCTTAGAAGGAATCCTCAACCTCAGGTTCCTAGAGGACAACCAAACCATGTCACCAACAGCGAACAAAACCTCCTGTCGTTTCCTATCAAAGTAGTCTTTAGATTTTCTGTTGGCCTCCTGAAGATTACCACGCACATCCGTCCAAACTCTCTCCAAATCACCGGAAAAATTCTCCTCCTCAGGCACGGCAGATCCCAACTTGGAGAACGACCCAAACGACGGATGTCTCCCAGAACAACAAAAAAAAGGCGAACAACCAGCAGAAGAAGATGTATGATTGTTCAGAGCAAATTCAGCAAGTGGCAGAAACTCAGACCACCCCTCTTGATTGTCTGCCACAAAACAACGCAAGAACTGCTCAACATCCTGGTTTTTCCTTTCTGTCTGGCCATTAGATTCAGGATGATAT
Source organism: Phyllobates terribilis (assembly GCF_046119375.1). NCBI lineage: Eukaryota > Metazoa > Chordata > Amphibia > Anura > Dendrobatidae > Phyllobates > Phyllobates terribilis. The sequence goes on from NW_027362769.1 coordinate 294,938,633, forward strand.
CCAGACGAGAACGACAAATGAACTCCCAACCTGTCACAAAAGGCACGCCAAAAACGAGCCACGAACTGAGGACCCCTATCAGAAACAATGTCAGTATTAACGCCATGAAGTCTGACAATTTCCTTGACAAAGGCCTTAGCGAGAGTTTTAGCGCAGGGCAGTTTGACAAAGGGAACCAAGTGACACATCTTGCTAAAACGGTCCACGACCACCCAGATGACAGTAAAACCCTCAGAGGGGGGAAGGTCAGTTATAAAGTCCATAGCCAAATGTGTCCAAGGAGCACTGGGAACCTCCAAAGGACAAAGCAACCCCGCAGCAGGAGTATGTGAGGACTTAGATCTAGCACATATAGTACATTGACGCACCCACTCAATGACTTCCTTCTGCCATCCAGGCCACCAAAAACTGCGACCCACCAGTCTCTTGGTCTCAGAGATTCCGGGATGACCTGCCAACCGAGATTCGTGACACTCAACAAACAAATCTCTCCTAAAGGTCCCAGGCACAAACAACCTCCCATGAGGAGTGTTAGATGGGGCATTCTCCTGTGCTTTAAGAATCTCATCTTCCAAAACGGAGTCCAAAGCAGCTATCACAACACCTTCTTGTAAAATGTTCTCCTCTTTCTCAGCACCGACTATGGGAGAAAAACTGCGAGACAAGGCATCCGCCTTAACATTCTTAGTACCAGGGATGTAAGTAACGGAGAAATTAAACCGCGAGAAAAACAGTGCCCACCTAGCCTGACGGGCATTCAGGCGCTTGGCAGCATCAAGATATATCAGATTTTTATGATCCGTAAGAACCTGAACGGGAAATTCCGCACCTTCCAAGAAGTGGCGCCAGTGTTCAAATGCGAGTTTAATAGCCAATAATTCCCGATTACCAATATCGTAATTCAGTTCAGTGTCCGAAAATTTTTTTGAAAAAAAAGGCACAGGGATGTAATCCATCCCCGTTATCCTGAGACAATACTGCGCCAACCCCCACCGAAGAAGCATCAACCTCAACCAAAAACGGCTTAGTCACATCAGGCTGCATAAGGATGGGAGCAGAGGTGAACCTCTCCTTGAGATACACAAAAGCTTCAATGGCCTCAGAAGACCACTGAACCGCATCAGCACCTTTCCTGGTGAGATCGGTCAGAGGTTTGACAATACTAGAAAATTTTTTTATGAATTTTCTGTAATAATTGGCGAAACCTAAAAACCTCTGTATCGATTTCAAACCAATAGGCCTAGGCCATTCCTGTACAGCTTGAACTTTAACCGGGTCCATCTCAAAACCTTCGCTGGAGATAATGTAACCCAAAAAACTAATTCTCTGTACAGCGAACTCACATTTCTCCAGCTTAGCAAAAAGCGAATTGTCCATTAACAATTGTAATACCTCACGTACGCTCCGCCAATGAGACTCCAGATCCGGCGAATAAATCAAAATGTCATCCAAATACACAACCACATTTTTGCCGATCAAAGGTCTAAGGATGTCATTAATAAGATTCTGAAAAAATGCAGGAGCATTAGTAAGACCAAAAGGCATAACCAGATTCTCAAAATGACCCACAGGAGTGTTAAAAGCAGTCTTCCATTCATCACCCTCCTTCATGCGCAACAGATTGTATGCCCCCTTAAGGTCAATTTTAGAGAACCACTTGGCCCCCACTAACTGGATAAACAGATCAGGAATCAATGGCAGTGGGTAAGGATTGCGTACAGTAATTTTGTTAATCTCACGAAAATCCAGACAAGGACGTAAACCGCCGTACTTTTTTTTTACAAAAAAAAATCCAACCGCCACAGGAGACTTAGAGGGCCTAATGTGACCGGCGGCCAAACTTGTCTGTATGTATTCATCCAAAGCCTTCCTCTCAGGAATAGTAAGATTAAATAAACGACTTTTAGGAAGAGTCGCTCCAGGGACAAATTCAATAGAACAATCATAGTCTCTATGGGGAGGCAAAACCTGCGATTCCTTCTCAGAGAAAACTCTCCAAAAATCCTGAATAGGCACAGGCAATTCTCCCCTATCCAAAGCTGCAATACGCCCGTTACAACACTTGTCATAACATTTATGGCTCCAGGATTTAATTTCATTGGTAGACCAATCCAGTACAGGATTGTGAAATTTTAACCAGGGCAATCCCAATATTACTGGAGAAGGCAAGTTATTCAAAACTACCAAATCCAATTTCTCATGGTGAACACCATTAATAGTGAGAGGAAATTCACAGACCTTGAGAGTAATATTCATCAAAGGGGAACCATCCACAGAAACCACAGCAATGGGGGATGATAAAGGTTCGGGTTTTAAATTGAGTCTTTCCAAGAATCCCCCATCAATTACATTCAGAGTAGACCCACAATCAACAAACACCCGAAATTCCATTAATTTTTCCTGAGCAATCGTGGAAGCAGCTAAAAATACACCCTTGGAATTTAAACAGGCAATACGGGCATGACTGACCATTTTTTTTTCTTTCTTCATACGAAGCTCACAGCCTTTAATCAAATGACCAGATTTTCCGCAATAGAAACACAAGCCTTCAGAAAATCTACGGTCTTTTTCTTGAGAGCGAGGTGCCACCGATCCAATCTCCATCGGTTCACCACTGTTAGTACACACATTCTCATAACCAGAAACTGACATAGCAGAGGATTTGCTCTCATTAACCCTTGCACGCAGTCTCCTATCCACCCGTATAGCTAATTGCATAGCCTGTTGCAAATCTTCAGGTGTAGGATAAGCAATTAGCAGGTCTTTAACCCTTTCATTGAGCCCAGCAAGAAATAGACTTTTCAGAGCAGAATCGTTCCACCCTGTTTGAGTAGACCAACGACGGAAATGAGTACAATATTTTTCCACATTACCTGATCCCTGTCTCAAACGTCTTAACTCAGTCTCAGCTGATGCGACACGGTCAGGATCATCATATAATAGTCCCAAAGCAGAAAAAAAACTATCCACTGATCTGAAGCATGTATCACTAGGTTGCAAAGAAAAGGCCCACTCCTGAGGCTCTTTGCGCAAAAGTGACATTATGAACCCTATGCGCTGGGATTCATCCCCAGAGGACTTGGGTCTCAAACGAAAATACAATAAGCAAGCATTTTTAAATGAAAAAAATTCTCGGTGTTCACCAAAAAATAAATCCGGCAAACATACCTTAGGCTCCAAGAAATGTGCTCCAGGACAGTTACTCACGTGCTGACGGAGCTTGGCCACCTCCAGAGAGAGTCCCTGCAGGCGATGAGCCAAATCCTGAACCGACACCATGATGGAACAGAAAAATCTTTCCTTAGAGAATTTGCAGGCTGGACTTACTGTTATGTTCTGCTACCAGAGCTAAGGAAAGAGAGGAAATCTGTCCCTACGATAGAACTCAGCTGAATCCCTACGATGTAACAGGGAACCTGATCCTGCGATCAGACCTGCTAAAGTCCTAAGCTAGTCTGTACGGAGACCTATAGATGTGGGGAAGGAATCCCTACAAGTACTAAGGACTGGGAGGAAAATGGGACACCTCCTAACAGAAATAGTAGCAGACAGACAAACAAACAAAATATATAGAACACTGAGGTACGTAGACCAAGCAAACTAACAGAGTTAGATACAGAGCACAGGCTAGCTAGAAAGTAGTTATACAATGAAGTCCAGCAAAGCCAGAAGGGCGGAGCAGGATTAAATAGGCCAACGAGGTCATGTGACCAGCAAAGGAAAAAAACCTAAGAGCAAGGTTCTAAAAGAAATAATCCTGACTACTGGGTTGCCACACTGTTAGATCCCCGGTACAAAAGTAAATTTGCAGAAATTATTCCTGCCATAGAAAGGGATGCACGCATGCAGGAGTATCAGCAGAAACTGTTGCAGAATCTTACATGTGCTTTTCCACAAAATACCAGTGGTGCACGTAGTGAATCTCACAGTTCCAACTTGCCAACCGTGGGACCGTCAAGTGTTCAGCACTCAAACCGTAACAGAACCACAGTATCTGCTGGTAACATCAATTTTGCGGAATCATTTCACCACTTTTTTAGCCCATCCTTTGCAAGGCCACAGGAGACAAGAAGTCTGACACATAGTCAACGCCTAGAGACGATGGTACAGGAGTATCTCCAAGTAATCATTGAAGCCATGACTGTGTCACTGGACCCTTGCTCTTTTTGGGCTTCCAATCTGGATAAATGGCCGGAGCTAGCCACTTACGCCTTGGAGATCTTGTCATGCCCCGCAGCCAGCGTTCTGTCTGAACGTGTGTTCAGCGCTGCTGGTGGTGTGCTGACAGATAAGCGCACGCGGCTCTCCACTGATAATGTAGACAGACTCACGTTCATAAAGATGAACAAATCATGGATCCGAAACGACTTTTCTACCCCTGTGTCATCCTGGGGAGAGTAAAAGCTTGATGATTGGTTAAAATCACCCTACCAACCGTTTTAAGCTTTCAAATTACTAATCATGTTTATCTGTATCTTGGCTGGAAAATAATTTGGGCTTTGTAGCAGTGTGCAGCACTAATTCTATTAGGCCATCTATAATAAGCTCCACCAGATTTAAAATTACTAATCATGTTTATCTGTATCTTGACTGGAAAATAATTTGGGCTTTGTAGCAGTGTGCAGCACTGATCCTATTAGGCCATCTATACTAAAGCTTCACCAGATTTAAAATTAATAATAATTTTTAGCTGCATCTAGCCCGGAAAATAATTTTGGGGCTCCGAGATGCGCAAGACACATAAGTGCCTTCTTGCTGCACTACCTGCAGCATGACCCTCATATTGTCAGAAATCGAAGTAATCATGACTACTGGGTTGCCACACTCTTAGATCCCCCAAACTTTTCGATCAACCTTTTCATTTTAATAAAGACCAAAAAAATGGTCATTTTTGAAATTATAAGCATTAGCAGGTTGTTAGAAACTGAAATCAAACAGTTTTCAACTCAAAACTTTATTCTAGGTGATGTTACATTTTCACATAGGACCCCTTGTTCGAAAGGAGCTTCTGAACTCTCTCGTCCATTGAATTTGTCAGGTTTTGGATGGTTTCTGCTTCAATTGTTTTGCATGAGGACAGAATACCCTCCCAGAGCTGTTGCTTAGATGTGAACTGCCTCCCGCCATCATAGACACTCCTTTTAATGATGCTCCAAAGGTTCTGAATGGGGTAGAGGTCAGGGGAGCATGGGGGTCACACCATAAGTTTGTCCCCTTTTATGCCCATATCAGCCAGAGATGCAGATGTTTTATGTGCAGCATGAGATGGTGCATTATCATGCAAAAAAATGATCTTGCTGTGAAATACACGGTTCTTCTTCTTGAACCATAGCAGGAAGTGCTGTTTGAGAAAATCCACATACATTATGGAATACATCTTTAGCGCCTTCAGGGATCCTAAAGGGGCCGACAATCTCTCTCCCCATGATTCCAGCCCAAAACATTACTCCACCTCCTCCTTGTTGGCGCTGTAGCCGTGTTTGCGTGGGGTGTCCATCAACCAGCCATCCTCCACTCCATCCATCTGGACCATCGAGCGCTGCACGGCACTCATCCGTGAACAAAACAGTTTTGAAATCAGTCTTCATGTAATGTTTGGCCCACTGGAGCCGTTTCTGCTTGTGTGAAGTGGATAGAGGAGGTCGACAGGATGGCGTATGCACAGCTGCAAACCTCTGAAGGACCCTGCATCTTGTTGTTCGGGGGACGTTGGAGGCACAAGCAGCTTCAAAAACTTGTCTGCTGCTATGACAAGGCTTTTTTGCCGCTGCTCTTTCAACCTTACGTAATTGCCTGTAGGAAAGAGTCCTCAATTTGCCCTTATCAGCACGCACACGTGTGTACTGTGAATCAGCTACATACTTCTTGATTGCCAAGACACTTCATCCTGATCATCGCACAATGTTGATTGTAGTCATGCCTTGACCTAAACACTCCACAATTTGTTGCTTCTCAGCAGCCGACACATCCTTTTTCTTTCCCATTTTGGCAGAAAATGTAGGCTGCTTAATAATGTGAGACAGCCTTCTTAAGTAGTCTTGCCTTTCATTGGACACACCTGCCAAACTAATTAGCACAGGTGTCTGCAATTGCTTACAGTGATATAAAGAGCCCTGACACACATCACCATCAATGAGTTTAACTGACAAACAAACAAATTCTTCCCTTATCACTCCTAAACACTTTTTGCATAATAATTTGGAACACAGTGTACATGTGCTTTTCCACAAAACACCAGTGGTTCACGTAGTGAATCTTACAGTTCTAACTTGCCAACCGTGGTCTGTATGGAGTTGTTCAATAAAGGGCCCAAAATTAAGATAACATAGATGGGAGAGGTCTCTATGAATAGGAATTCCTAAGTATTTGATACCCTGTGAGGGCCAGGCAAAGGGAAAGTTGGACTGGATGGAATCCTATATGGATTTGGGGAGGGAGACATCGAGGGCCTCAGACTTTGCTGCATTGATTTTAAAATTTGACCATGTAACAAAGTGATCTATTTCAGCCATAACAGCATGGATGGATATATGTGATTGAGTGATATATACTAGGACATCATCAGCAAATAGAGAGCACTTGTACTCGGTGCCTCCCACCTCAATCCACCTAATATTGGGGTTATGGCGAATTGATGAGAGCAGGTGCTCCGTCACCATGATGTATAAGAGAGGGGACAGAGAACATCCCTGCCTTGTCCCATTGGTGATTGTGAAAGGTGATGAAAATGTTCTGACGCGCCCCCTGGGCCTTGGGACACCCGGAGCCGGACCCTTTTTGGTGGATGCTGGTGGCTGTAGTCTCCGTGGCGGCGACCCGGTTCCGTGGCTCAGGGCGGTCAAACCAGTGGCGGAACTATTTATGTGATTTTGATGTTTAAATGTCAAACTACACCACCCGTGGATTGCGGTCAGAGTGAACCGCCGCTCCAGGTCAGACCGCTGAGGCTGGTGTTGTGGGTGCAGCAGAGCGTAGCATAACTCCCCACGGGAGGAGTATAGCCTCAGGGCAGTGTATGCGGAGGATGGGGGAGATGGTGCAGGACAGCAGCAGTGATGACACGGAGTCAGTGATGCAGTCCAGGGCCTTTACTCACAGTTCTTATTATCCAGACCACGTCTGCAGGTAACGGCTGCCCACGTCGTACTGTGCTCACCAGGTGAGGGGCTCAGACAACTCCCAGATAACTTTGGAGTGCTTCACAGGACCCCCTTTGTGTGTCCTTTGTCTGGCCTTTCTTACCAACCCTTCTGTCCGGCTGCCTCGGGCCTCCTCTTGGTAAACTTGGCGCCAGTTTCCCTGACCCTATGTGGTGCCTTCCTAGCGGGTGTAGCGAGGGGCTGCGCCACATAAAATGTCACAGCCTCCTGTTTCTAGCTGAGGGTCGTTTCCTGCCTCCACTAGTTTCGGGGACCGGTCTCCCCCTTTGGCCTGACCCCTCCACGCAGGTGGATTCGGGCGTTCGGTGGCGACTCGCCCGTCCGCACCCCTGAGATCCCTTCGTTCCTCATTCCTGGAGCCTTCTCCGCTCCTCTTCCTTCCTTCTCCCTCTTCCAGGCCTGGGCCTCTTTTACTAGGCCCGCCTCCGGAGCAGAGCTCATGCAGAGCCCCTGCTCCCTGCCACTTCTGCTCAGATTTCTCTGCACTGAACTAAGATGGTGCCCACCTTTTATACTCCCTTCTCAAAGCACCCAGGAACTGCTTCCTCCCTGCTCCTGCACTACAGGGTTCCCCTTCCTCAGTGTTCCCTCCCCCCACTCCAGCCAGGGACAGGGACTGTCGTGCCCATCTCAGGGGCATATTGGTCGCCCTGCCCCACGGCAATGTGGTGTAATGCATGCAGGTGTCGGGTCCTGATCCACACTACATCCTTACCTGAGAGTGAGATATCACACCTCTGGGTGAGGTGCAATACCTCTGTAGCAACCGAGCCCTCGGGGTGCTACAGTTCCATTTATCTTCAGCCTAGGTGACGTATTGCGATACAGGGCCATGATTTTGGCTATAAAAGGGTCCCCTAGACCCCTACCCCAAGCTTTTTAAGAGAATCATATATGGCGTGCCAGGAGACTCTATGGAATGCTTTCTCAGCATCCAACGAGAGTATCTAATTACAAATTTTTAACTGCATCTAGCCCAGGAAATACTTTGTGCCTAGTAGCAGTGTCTGCTAGTCAGCGGATTATCCCAGCTGTTAAGCAAGCTACACCACCTGTAGTTTGGACACTTAATTTTTTCAAAGGAAATGCTTCGGGACCACGGGATACTCAGTGAAGAGCATCAGGAGGCACCCCAAGGCATAGGGGCTGGGACTGGCAGTAGGATGCCTTGCGGTGGACAGCCGAGCTCGATCCTCATAAAAGCTTTTTAACTGCAGCAGCTTTAGTGGACGCTACTGGAGCTGGAATTACGTGGCTGCTGGCATGAGACTTGCCCTCCAATGGATCCTTGTAAATGGATTTAAAGTGTATTCATTCAAATTAGAGAGACAATTTAAATTAAAAAGCTTAGAGCTGCCTCCACCACAGGGGGGCTCGCTCGACCCACCAGCGGACAGGCACCAGTATTGGGAGAGGGGGGCTGGCTGTCAGTGTTCACCGCGGCTCTGCCACAAACCCTGCGACACGGAGGTGGCACGGGCAGGAACGGACTGAACGTGTCAGCTTCTCACTTTTTGGATTTTAGAAGGGCATGACATGCCTATATCTGTGTCTCCCCCTCCTTTTACTCCTCCACCTCTTTTCTTTTCGCATGACTATATGTACTTGTCACTTTTCCATGTGTTAGTTGTGTCTTCTGAGCAGTTTGTCAGCTTTTGGACACCTTTGAAGGTGTTTTCTATGTGTTTCTATGTATTTTTGTTTGCCTGCCATTGGTTTTAACGGTGTTCGAAGGTGTTCGACGAACAGTTCGACGAACAGTTCGGCGAACACACGGGTGTTCGACGAACCGAACCGAACTCGAACACTACGGGGGTGGCTCAACACTACTGCTGATAGGCTGACAGATTGCACCTCCCCACTGTAAATGCGGGAAAGAGAAAAATAAAATGGAGATCTTCATTGTTCCTGCAGAGATCCATCCCCTGCCCCTCCCCCCACCCCGCTGTACACTCAAACTGCGTATTAACATTAATTTTCATCATTACTGAGAATAAATCCAGTTATGATTTTGGTGCACGAACAGTTATCGAACATAACCTCGAACAGCCGAATTTTTCTCAAATTGTTCGTGTTCGCCGAACGGCTCGAACACCGCCCAAAACTGCTCGAATTTGAGATTGGCGAACAGTTCGAGTAGAACAACGCTCATCTCTACTATGGATATCTGTCTGCAGCAGCAGACAGAACAATGGATCCTATTGTGCTGTATACACTGACCACAAACCCTGCCTGCCTAACTCCTGCTTTCACCAGTAATGTATGCAGCTGGAATAGTCCTCAGAAGGACTGTTAGATATAGGTACTCAACTGCAATATATATATATCCATCTGAACTAACTATTAAACCACCAATTCTGTCCCTCACTCAGCAGCACCACTCCTTACTCTGCCTGTCTGAAGGGTAGACTCCTTAGAAGGACTGTTAGTTCAGATGGATATATAATTTGCTGTGGAATACCTAAACCTAACTAATAAACCACCAATTCTCTTCCTCACTCAGCAGCACCTCTCCCTACTCTGTCTGTTTCTGGGGTAGACTTTGACAAGTATAGGGTCACTAGGTCTTATATAGACCCGATGACACTATGCAGCCAGCCAATCACCAATATGACTATGGCATTACAGTGAGTGGCAGGCAATCCCTGCATGTTAATTGGCTGTCTAAAGAGCCCCAAACATGCTGGGTGGGGACCCGAGATCCCACCCGAGCATTCCAGAAATACTCCCCGAGTGCCGAGATGCTCGGGAGAGTACCGAGCAGTGGCGAGCATACTCAATCATCACCAGTGCTCATTCTATAGATTCATTAAGGCAACCCTTGCCATATCCTCTCTCACAAAAGTTGTTAAATAATAACATTTCTTGGTTAGGGTAACTCACCTCGTTAGAGCATACTGTATAAGTCATGCTTGTTAGGATTGACCCATCAGAATGTTGAGAATCAAGTGGCGAGGGTGTGAAAGAAGAAGGGTGTTAGATGATGTTGGCTTACGATGGATGTTTCTCTGTATCAATCCCATATCATCTACCTGGATGGAAATATCCAAAAAGCAAATTTTGGTAGCACTGGCCTGAAAAGTGAGTTTTAAATTGTAATCATTGTTATTCAAAAATAAGAAAAAATTCCCCAAATCCACCATAGAGCCCTGCCAAATCATCAATACATAATTGATGTAGAGGCCCCAAAATTACACATGTTGAATGAATGGGGCAGGATCCTTTGGAAAAATCTCTCTCTCCCGTAGTCCCAGGAATAAATTAGCAAATGATATGAGGGGGAACAAATGTGGACTAGCGTGCCTCGCCATCCCCCAGCCGCCCCATCAAGCACATCTGCTGCTTCTTCCTCCTCCGTCACCATTCCAAGTGTTCTCACACAGGTCTCCATTTGTTTACCCGCTACAGTTGGGGTGAGTGAGAGCCCATAAGCTGCCATGGAAGTGGACATGCTGTTTTTCTATCACCGAGCACACCACATCTTTCTCAATCCACCATAACATCTCGGCCTGCACTTCACTCACAGTCCAGCAGTTTGTCATATTCACCCTATTCCATCATCTCTCAGCACAGCAGCTAGCTCTTGGTCCCACAGTTTTGGTCATGAAAAAGATTGTTTCCTCCTACACATGACAAAGCTAAGAGCTTGAGCCCCACCATCTCCAATCTGTTGGCCACAGAAATGCTGCCTTTCCGCCTGGTGGATACAGACGGTTTCCGAAAGCTGATGGCCTTCACAGTTCCCCAGTACCAATTACAGAGTCACCATTACTTCTCTAAGAAAGCTGTGCCTGCGCTACACCAGCATGTCACAGACAAAATCACCCTTTCCTTGAAAAAATCATTGTCTGCCAGGGTGCATTTCATCACTGACACCTGGACGAGTAAGCAAAGCCAGGGGCGTTACATTTTTCTGACTGGGCACTGGGTGACTCTGGTGGCTGTGGGGGCAGGCGAGAAATGGGCTGCTACACAAGTCTTGGAATCCCCAAGGGTTGCAGAACAAACCTCTGTATCTAACATTTCCTCCAGTGCTTCTTCCTCCTCCACCTCCTCTAGGGCCTCCACCTGTGCCCTCAAGCTCTGCCTTAATGAGACACGCATTCAAACAGTGCAGAGAGAACCCCACACCTCTGTACTGTGCAGCCAGGGCTCACCGCAATCAGGCAATGTTTAAATTTATATGCCGTGGAGATCACAGTCACACAGCTCAAGAGTTGTGGACAGCTATCCAGGCTGAGTTTGAGCAATGGTTGTCTTCACTGAACCTGGAGACAGGAAAGGCCATGTGATATTATGGTGTGAACATGGTGGCAGCCCTATGCCGAGGCAACCTCACACACATGCCTTGCATGGATCATGTCCTCAACCTGGTGGTACAGCAATTTCTTCACCACTATCCCGGCCTGGATGCACTGCTGCAGAAAACAAGGTCACTGTGTGCTCATTTCTGCTGTTCGCCCCCCGCGAATCATCAACTTGCATTGCTACAGAGATCTTTCAGCCTACCAGTTAATCGGTTGATATATGATGTGCTGACACGGTGGAATTCCACTCTGCACATGTTGTAGCGACTGTGACAGCAGCAATGAGACCTGGTGCAGTATGTAATTTAGCATAGTTTGCGCCAAAGCCGTGTGGGCATGCTGAAATTGATGCTTGGCAAGCGGGCACAGATGAAGGACCTTTGCACCCTTCTACACAGTTTTGAAATGTCTACTAAGATGGTTAGCACTGATGATGCCATCATCAGCATCACTATTCCAGTCATCTACATGCTGGAGCACAGTTTGAATAGTCTGCAGGTCCCAGAGGGAGAAGAGGAAGCAGAGGAGGATGCGGAAGGGATAACAATATCTCTAAGTTCTGGATTGTCGTCACACAGGCGGGTGCCATGGGAGGGTGGACTAAAGCAATCAAAGGGGGCTCATGGTACCAGTCAAACTGTTAGTGATGGTTCAGGAGCTGAGGAACAAATGGAAGAGGAGGAAGAGGTGATGGACGCACAACAGTTAGGAGATGAAGAGGAAAATGATCCCCTCTTTTTTGCCCTTGGTTAGTGGGAGGGGACAGAGGAAGCAAGCTTGACTTGGACCTCTTGGAAGCACCTGACACATGAGCGCCTTCTTGCTGCACTCTCTGCAACATGATGCCCATATGGTTTGGATTAGAAATAGTACTGACTACTGGGTTGCCAATCTGTTAGATCCAGGGTACCATGGGTGTACCCACAAGCAGGGCCGCACGCCGCACACAAAGGCCGGCGTCAGCACCCGGCGCACCCGTGCAAATGCCGGGCCCTGAGCAGGCGGGGAGGCCCTCACCATCGGGCACCTCGCACGCTATGGGACCCATGAGAGGAGGAGAGCGGTGTCAGCGCTCACTCCCCCCCACTTGCTCAGGGCCCCAGCACAATACTTACCTCTCCCCATGCCTCCGTAGCAGCTCCTACATCCTCCGCGGCTGCTGCACTGTGACGTCTCAGGTCAGAGAGCGCGGTGACATCTTTACACCGCGCTCTCTCCTGAGCAGTCACAGCGCAGAGCGGGATGAGGCCGGCGACGCTGAGGAGTCCGGAGCAGTGGCAGCAGGTGAGGAGAAGTGAGGTGAGTATTTGATTTTTTTTTTTATTGTATGGAGGCCTGTGGCAGTATAAGGGAGGGGGGCGAGGTGGGTGTGTGTGACATCCTGCATGGGGCATTATATGGGGGGAGGTGACATCCTGCATGGGGTATTATAACGGAGGGGGGGTGGGGGTGTGTGACATCCTGCAAGGGGCATTATAAGGGAGGGGGGGTGTGTGACATCCTGCATGGGGCATTATAAAGGAGGGGGGTGACATCCTGCATGGGGCACTATAAGGAAGGGGGGGGGTGTGTCATCCTGCATGAGTCATTATAAGGGGGGTGACATCCTACATGGAGCATTATATGGGGGGAACAGCCTGCATGGGGCAATATGTGGAGGGAACAGCCTGCGTGGGGCATTATGTGGGGGGAACAGCCTGCATGGGGCATTATGTGAGGGGAACAGTCTGCATGAGGCATTATATGGGGGCCAGTATTCTGTATGGAGCGTTATATGGGGGCCAGTATCCTGCATGGAGCGTTATATGGGGACCAGTATCCTGCATGGAACATTATATGGGGGCCAGTATTCTGTATGGAGCGTTATATGGGGGCCAGTATCCTGTATGGAGCGTTATATGGGGGCCAGTATTCTGTATGGAGCGTTATATGGGGGCCAGTATTCTGTATAGAGCGTTATATGGGGGCCAGTATCCTGTATGGAGCGTTATATGGGGACCAGTATCCTGTATGGAGAATTTTATGTGGGCCAGTATACTGTGTGGAGCAATTCGCTGGTTTCTGAGCTATTGTGGAATTTACAATAGATATCACTCATGTAATGTAAGAAGTGAAATCTTTGCATTGTACTATATATATATTTCTCTTCGGTATCTGTGACCATGGCTTGCCCCCCTAGTTTTGATCCTGGGTACGCCCATGCACGGTATAATAGTAAATTTTGCCAGATGTTTTTCCCCCCTAGAAAATGACACGCGCATGCTGTAGCATCGAAACATGCTTGTAGGCAATATTAAAAGTCTTTTTTCCCAAGACAGTAGTGAGGCACACAATTGCATCGCAGTTGTAGACTTCCAAGTGGCTGAAGCAATTTCTGTGAGTTGTTTCACACATTTTTTAGACCAGCCCATGCATCAGAAGAACAGAATATAAGTTTGACACATAGTGAACGACTGGAGAAGAAGGTACAGGAGTATCTCAAACTCAATATCAATGCCATAAGGGGGGTTTTGCATTTTGTCTTCAAAAATAGAGTGGCCTGATGTCGCCTGTCATGCCTTGGAGGTTTTGTCATGCCCGGCAGCAAGCATTCTCTCAGAACGTGTCTTCTGTGTTGCTGGTGGTGCTCTGATAAGTGCATCTGGCTGTCCCCTGAAAGTGTGGAACACTTAACTTTCATCAAGATGAATAAAACATGGATCTCCAATGACTTTTGCACCCTAGTTGCAGACTGGGCAGACTAGACGATGGTGTAACTTTTTGTGTGCAGCATTGATCTTGTGTTATTGCAGTCACTCCTTTGTCATGGCTTCTGTGCCTGCTGTTGCTACTATTGCTGATGTTCCTAACAATTTTTTGAAATGTGGAGACTCCAAATTGGGTCTCCATCTGGTAGGTTGCCTGTAGTGGAAGGGTTGTCAGAGCCTCATTTTCTATTTCTACTTTGGGGACATTGATACCACTTTAGTGATATGTGGAAAATCATTTTTTGAAATGTGGAAACTCCAAGCTTGGTCTCCATCTGGTGGGTTGCCCCATTATACTATTTCTACTCTGGGGAAATTTAGGCCACTTTAGTGGTGTGTGACAATAATTTTTTGAAATGTAGAGACTCCAAGTTGGGTCTCCATCTGGTGGGTTGCTTGTCGTGAAAGGGTTGTCAGTGCTATTTCTTCTCAGGAGAAATTGATGCCACTTTATTGGTGTCTGTCCCTAATTTTTGTAAATGTTTGCACTCCAAACTGGTTCTCCTTCATGTGTGTTTCCTGTAGCAGTAGGGCTCCCAGACTGGCAGGCCTGCACTTACTTTCAATCAACTACCTGTGTTACTATCCTTACATTTTTCTAGCAATAGTAGTCTACAAAACTGATATTTTTGCCACCTGAGTTGGGCTGAGCAGAAAAGCAGTTTGAGCTGTTGAATGAGGTATCGGGGCTCCCTGCACAGCAGGCCTAAATCAGTCCCTCATCCACCTTATCTTAATTTGAAATTAAATTCAAAGCTGTAAATGCTGGCACAAACCCTGATATCTCATGCATTGGCCATGGCTGACTGCTGCTGTGCCATTATAAAATTTCTTCTGTGGGTCAATTGATAAGTCAACTACCTGTGTTGCTATCCTTAAATTTTTCAAACGATAGTAGTCTATGAACCTTATGTTTGTGCCACCTGAGTGCGGATGAGTAGAAAAGCAGTTTGAGCTGTTGCATGAGGGTATAAAGGGCTCCCAGCACAGCAGGCCTACACCAGTCCCTCATCCACTTTGTCTTAATTTGAAATTACATTCAAAGCTGTAAATGCTGGCCCAGACCCTGATACCTCATACATGGCACATGGCTGACAGCTGCTGTGCCATTGTAAAGTTTCTACTGTGGGTCAAGTGATACCACTTTTCTGGTGCCCCTAATTTGAGCTATTTTGGCAGCTTTTTGGCCCCCTTGAAGTTATCTATGCGTTTGGTTTTGCCTCCCATTGAATTCAATGGGGTTTGGATATTTTTGATGAACTGTTTGGTGATCATCAGGGTGTTCGAGGATCCGAACCGAACCTTGTAAGGTTCGCTCATCTCTAATTGAGACCACCATCAATGTTGTTCAAGTATTCAACACCTTTGACTCAGAAAAAACAAATATCCTCAGGCTTCCTCCACCGAATTTTACAATGCCTTCAATTTCTCGATCTGTTTGCCCATTTTTCCCTTGTTTCTTGCAGACTCATTTGCATCCATCAGAAGCTAGTCTATTGACTTTCAACTCATCGCTCCAAATCACCCGTTTCCAATCTTCTACTGTCCACATTTTGTACTTTTGTGCAAACTCAAGCCAGATCTTCTTACGACGATATCAATGTCGAAGTTTCTTCACCTTTTTTCATGCCAGCATTCCAGACTTGTGTAACATGCATTGCATGGTGCTTGCATGGATGTGTGTGACCTCACTATTATGAAGCATACGAGCCACCTCCATTGCCATGTTTGTCGCATAAGAACTGATAGATCTTGTGATGAGCATACTTGTTTACTCCGATATTTTGCCTGGACGTCCACCTCTTGGCTTTTGAATGTATGAACATACTTCATTTTGTATTCTTCCAACTGTCATGGCACTCACATGATGTAGTTGGCAATTTTCTTGGCCTAGGGACTGCTATCGATAAGCTGGATGATGCTGCTTCTTTTTTCTAGGGAAAATTTCTTCATGGCTGCTCCTCAATTCAAACCAGTGACCTTTTGTTTGAAAATCAACCTAATAACACACTGAGCTATTAGTGAATGTGATAATAGGTTCTATTTTGTAATATACAGGAAGAAAAAAGATTTTTTCACCACCAGGAGCAAAACGGTAACAATGCAGTGACATGACAAGAATCTGTATAACTAATCATATGCAAAATTGTTGCGAGTCAATTTTATGTACGAGATAGCCAAGATTATTGTCTATAAAATGATGATAGGCTCACTTAGTGGATGGTGACATAGGGAGCCTGAAAGTCAAGCGTTTAAAACATTGCTACTCTTTTGCTCGTCAGTGTAACCACATCATGTGGTTATATCTTGAGGAAGAAGTGTGTGTACTTCTAAATACGTCAATTAAATAACTATTTGAATACAGTTCCTGACTTTGGATTCTCATTTCCAATTATCAACAGCGTGGAAAAATCCATATTATTTTCCTTCATCCTCTGTACTGGTTGGATGACCTGTGGATCTGCAGCAACTGGTTATTCATACTCCTTCGTTGTTGTGTGATTCCAACTTCACCAGGTTAGCATAACCTACTATTTTATTTAATTTTTATTCTGGGTAAGACTTTATTCTGCTCTTCAGCTCCTGTATATACTTGTGAAAGAAAGTTTGAAAGTGAAAGAAAGTTTGAAACACGTCAAATTAAGACTTCAGATGATTTTTACCTTGAATCCATCTATTCTGTCCTACATCATAGAAAAACACCAGTAATGCAGGCATCGGCTCCAAAAAGGGATAATTTTTGATTATTATTTTCAATTTAAGTTAAAGTCTCATACACGAGTTCTGTTAAATAGGCTGTTGGTTACCATCTGTTTTCCACCAGCAGATAAGTTGAAGTCCTTTGGATATTAATAAGGCTGCATTTGCAAATAAGAGATCAAAATGGGTTCAATACAGTCTTAGGAATCCATAGAGTGTTATGTACAAGTTGTTTCTCGGGTCTTTGTTCCTAGTAGTGTTAAGCATAGGTTGCGGAAGGGGAACAGGCCTACTACAGCCTAAGTCCAGGATGCACTGCACTGAGCATGCCCGTGACATGGCGGACCGTGATTGGTGGTTTGGTGTCAGCTGATCCGGTGACCTGGCACCGCGTGAATGGCCGCGGGTGATGTCATCAGTAGTGCGATCAATAATGAGATGGTGGGCAGGGCTTAGTCTTTAAATATACCGCCCGCAAACATGGTGGTGCACTCTGATCATTGAGCTAAGGTTGTGTTACTGTGTGGACGCTTGTCTGCTTGGGCTCCACGTGCTCTCTTGCTGCTCTAGCTTCAGACAGGCAGGTTTAGCTGGGGATAGGCAGTCTTAGCTGGAGGGAGGCAGGTAGTTCTGATTGACAGTCTGGCTCCGACAAGGGGGTCGCTGTTATGTTCTGCTACCAGAGCTAAGGAAAGAGAGGAGATCTGTCCCTACGATAGAACTCAGCTTAATCCCTACGATGTAACAGGGGACCTGATCCTGCGATCAGACCTGCTAAAGTCCTAAGCTAGTCTGTACGGAGACCTATAGATGTGGGGAAGGAATCCCTACAAGTACTAAGGACTGGGAGGAATATGGGACACCTCCTAACAGAAATAGTAGCAGACAGACGAACAAACAAAATATATAGAACATAGAGGTCAGTAGACCAAGCAAACTAACAGAGCAAGACACAGAGCACAGGCTAGCTAGAAAGTAGATATACAATGAAGTCCAGCAAAGCCAGAAGGGCGGAGCAGGATTAAATAGGCCAACAAGGTCATGTGACCAGCAAAGGAAAAAAAACTAAGAGCAAGGTTCTAACAGTACCCCCCCTTCTAAGAGGATCCTCCGGATCCCCTAGGACCAGGCTTATCAGGAAATCTCCTGTGAAACGCTCTGATAAGTCTGGACGCGGAAACATCATCCGACCTCACCCAAGAGTTATCCTCGGGACCGAAACCTTTCCAGGCCACAAGATACTGCAAACTACCTCTATACCGTCTAGAGTTAAGGATGCGAGAAATTTCATATTCCCCGTCCTCCACCACCGGAGGAACAGAGGCAGAGGCGTCACAATCCGATACAACAGCTTTTTTCAACAGAGAGACATGAAATACCGGATTAATTCTCCAGGAGGTAGGAACCTCCAACCTAACAGCAGATTGGTTGACAACCTGAAGCACCTTAAAGGGCCCTACAAACTTGGGACCCAATTTCTTAGAAGGAATCCTCAACCGCAGATTCCTAGAGGACAACCAAACCATGTCACCAACAGCGAACAAAACCTCCTGTCGTTTCCTATCAAAGTAGTCTTTAGATTTTCTGTTGGCCTCCTGAAGATTACCACGCACATCCGTCCAAACTCTCTCCAAATCACCGGAAAAATTCTCCTCCTCAGGCACGGCAGATCCCAACTTGGAGAACGACCCAAACGACGGATGTCTCCCAGAACAACAAAAAAAAGGCGAACAACCAGCAGAAGAAGATGTATGATTGTTCAGAGCAAATTCAGCAAGTGGCAGAAACTCAGACCACCCCTCTTGATTGTCTGCCACAAAACAACGCAAGAACTGCTCAACATCCTGGTTTTTCCTTTCTGTCTGGCCATTAGATTCAGGATGATATCCGGACGAGAACGACAAATGAACTCCCAACCTATCACAAAAGGCACGCCAAAAACGAGCCACGAACTGAGGACCCCTATCAGAAACAATGTCAGTAGGAAAGCCATGAAGTCTGACAATTTCCTTGACAAAGGCCTTAGCGAGAGTTTTAGCGCAGGGCAGTTTGACGAAAGGAACCAAGTGACACATCTTGCTAAAACGGTCCAAGACCACCAAGATGACAGTAAAACCCTCAGAGGGGGGAAGGTCAGTTATAAAGTCCATAGCCAAATGTGTCCAAGGAGCACTGGGAACCTCCAAAGGACAAAGCAATCCCGCAGCAGGAGTATGTGAGGACTTAGATCTAGCACATATAGTACATTGACGCACCCACTTAATGACTTCCTTCTGCCATCCAGGCCACCAAAAACTGCGACCCACCAGTCTCTTGGTCTCAGAGATTCCGGGATGACCTGCCAACCGAGATTCGTGACACTCAACAAACAAATCTCTCCTAAAGGTCCCAGGCACAAACAACCTCCCATGAGGAGTGTTAGAAGGGGCATTCTCCTGTGCTTTAAGAATCTCATTTTCCAAAACGGAGTCCAAAGCAGCTATCACAACACCTTCTTGTAAAATGTTCTCCTCTTTCTCAGCACCGACTATGGGAGAAAAACTGCGAGACAAGGCATCCGCCTTAACATTCTTAGTACCAGGGATGTAAGTAACGGAGAAATTAAACCGCGAGAAAAACAGTGCGCACCTAGCCTGACGGGCATTCAGGCGCTTGGCAGCATCAAGATATATCAGATTTTTATGATCCGTAAGAACCTGAACGGGAAATTCCGCACCTTCCAAGAAGTGGCGCCAGTGTTCAAATGCGAGTTTAATAGCCAATAATTCCCGATTACCAATATCGTAATTCAGTTCAGTCTCCGAAAATTTTTTTGAAAAAAAGGCACAGGGATGTAATCCATCCCCGTTATCCCGAGACAATACTGCGCCAACCCCCACAGAGGAAGCATCAACCTCAACCAAAAACGGCCTAGTCACATCAGGCTGCATAAGGATGGAAGCAGAGGTGAACCTCTCCTTGAGATACACAAAAGCTTCAATGGCCTCAGAAGACCACTGAACCGCATCAGCACCTTTCCTGGTGAGATCAGTCAGAGGTTTGACAATACTAGAAAAATTTTTTATGAATTTTCTGTAGTAATTGGCGAAACCCAAAAACCTCTGTATCGATTTCAAACCAATAGGCCTAGGCCATTCCTGCACAGCCTGAACCTTAACCGGATCCATCTCAAAACCTTTGCTGGAGATAATGTAGCCCAAAAAACTAATTCTCTGTACAACGAACTCACATTTCTCCAGCTTAGCAAAAAGCGAATTGTCCATTAATAACTGTAATACCTCACGCACGCTCCGCCAATGAGACTCCAGATCCGGCGAATAAATCAAAATGTCATCCAAATACACAACCACATTTTTGCTGATCAAAGGTCTAAGGATGTCATTAATCAGATTCTGAAAAAATGCAGGAGCATTAGTAAGACCAAAAGGCATAACCAGATTCTCAAAATGATCCACAGGAGTGTTAAAAGCAGTCTTCCATTCATCACCCTCCTTCATGCGCAACAGATTGTATGCCCCCTTAAGGTCAATTTTAGAGAACCACTTGGCCCCCATTAACTGGTTAAACAGATCAGGAATCAATGGCAGTGGGTAAGGATTGCGTACAGTAATTTTGTTAATCTCACGAAAATCCAGACAAGGACGTAAACCGCCGTCCTTTTTTTTTACAAAAAAAAATCCAACCGCCACAGGAGACTTAGAGGGCCTAATGTGACCGGCGGCCAAACTTGTCTGTATGTATTCCTCCAAAGCCTTCCTCTCAGGAATAGTAAGGTTAAATAAACGACTTTTAGGAAGAGTCGCTCCAGGGACAAATTCAATAGAACAATCATAGTCTCTATGGGGAGGTAAAACCTGCGATTCCTTCTCAGAAAAAACTCTCCAAAAATCCTGAATAGGAACAGGCAATTCTCCCCTATCCAAAGCTGCAATACGCCCGTTACAACACTTGTCATAACATTTATGGCTCCAGGATTTAATTTCACTGGTAGACCAATCCAGTACAGGATTGTGACATTTTAACCAGGGCAATCCCAATATTACTGGAGAAGGCAAGTTATTCAACACTACCAAATCCAATTTCTCATGGTGAACACCATTAATAGTGAGAGGAAATTCACAGACCTTGAGAGTAATATTCTTCAAAGGGGAACCATCCACAGAAACCACAGCAATGGGGGATAATTAAGGTTCAGGTTCTAAATTGAGTTTTTCCACGAATCCACCATCAATTACATTCAGAGTAGACCCGCAATCAACAAACACCCGAAATTCCATTAATTTTTTCTGAGCAATCGTGGAAGCAGCTAAAAATATACCCTTGGAATTTAAACAGGCAATACGGGCGTGACTGACCATTTTTTTTTCTTTCTTCATACGAAGCTCACAGCCTTTAATCAAATGACCAGATTTTCCGCAATAGAAACACAAGCCTTCAGAAAATCGACGGTCTTTTTCTTGAGAGCGAGGTGCCACCGATCCAATCTCCATCAGTTCACCACTGTTAGTACACACATTCTCATAACCAGAAACTGACATAGCAGAGGATTTGCTCTCATTAACCCTAGCACGAAGTCTCCTATCCACCCGTATAGCTACTTGCATAGCCTGTTGCAAATCTTCAGGTGTAGGATAAGCAATTAGCAGGTCTTTAACCCTTTCACTGAGCCCAGCAAGAAATAGACTTTTCAGAGCAGAATCGTTCCACCCTGTTTGAGTAGACCAACGACGGAAATGAGTACAATATTTTTCCACATTACCTGATCCCTGTTTTAAACGTCTCAACTCAGTCTCAGCTGATGCGACACGGTCAGGATCATCATATAATAGTCCCAAAGCAGAAAAAAAACTATCCACTGATCTGAAGCATGTATCACTAGGTTGCAAAGAAAAGGCCCACTCCTGAGTCTCTTTGCGCAAAAGTGACATTATGAACCCTACGCGCTGGGATTCATCCCCAGAGGACTTAGGTCTCAAACGAAAATACAATAAGCAAGCATTTTTGAATGAAAAAAATTCTCGGTGTTCACCAAAAAATAAATCCGGCAAACATACCTTAGGCTCCAAGAAATGTGCTCCAGGACAGTTACTCACGTGCTGACGGAGCTCGGCCACCTCCAGAGAGAGTCCCTGCAGGCGATGAGCCAAATCCTGAACCGACACCATGATGGAACAGAAAAATCTTTCCTTAGAGAATTTGCTGGCTGGACTTACTGTTATGTTCTGCTACCAGAGCTAAGGAAAGAGAGGAGATCTGTCCCTACGATAGAACTCAGCTTAATCCCTACGATGTAACAGGGGACCTGATCCTGCGATCAGACCTGCTAAAGTCCTAAGCTAGTCTGTACGGAGACCTATAGATGTGGGGAAGGAATCCCTACAAGTACTAAGGACTGGGAGGAATATGGGACACCTCAATAACAGAAATAGTAGCAGACAGACGAACAAACAAAATA
Organism: Phyllobates terribilis; assembly: GCF_046119375.1. NCBI lineage: Eukaryota > Metazoa > Chordata > Amphibia > Anura > Dendrobatidae > Phyllobates > Phyllobates terribilis. Next base: position 294,961,002 of record NW_027362769.1, read on the forward strand.
TATAGAACATAGAGGTCAGTAGACCAAGCAAACTAACAGAGCAAGACACAGAGCACAGGCTAGCTAGAAAGTAGATATACAATGAAGTCCAGCAAAGCCAGAAGGGCGGAGCAGGATTAAATAGGCCAACAAGGTCATGTGACCAGCAAAGGAAAAAAAACCTAAGAGCAAGGTTCTAACAGTCGCTATACACCCCATGCAGACTGCGGACTCCGTATTCCTGGCACTGCCTGTTAGCCACTTGGAGAGTTACTCCACAGTCCGGTAGCACACCGGCTGGGCGCACATATTCGCCGGCGTGAGTCACACACACATCCTAGCGCCTACTGCGTAGCCTCTGTGCAGTTAACAGGGCTACGGCTACATTATTTGTCGCACATCTCTCGTGCAGTTAACGGCGATAGTGCGAATCCCTTTTCCCGTCCCGGTGTACAGTAACACTGGGGGATTTATATATTAATTGGTTGTTTTACCTTCTTACCCGGAAGGTGTTCGGCTGCAGTCTTCCTGGCTGCATCGCGGACCCCAGGTTCAGTTGCTTTCCATTATTAATAAAGTTGTTTGCAACCGTCCCCATAACAGTATCAGAGCGCCAGGGTCTAGCCAAACATGGCTGACAACCAGCAACTGCAGCGCTATATACAGCAACTTGAGGCCAGACTTAGGACTCAGTAACAAACTGCCCTGGTCACTGATATCACTGCAGTAGCTACCCAGGTGGCTAATCTAGTCAACACGGTTGCGGTGAATGCTGCGGCAGCAGCTATTGCTCCATTACCCCGTTTTGCTCTCCCAGAAAAATTTTCTGGCGACAGCAGATCCTGCAGAGGTTTTATTAATTTGTGCTCCATTCAGTTAGAGATAATGGGAGCACGGTTCCCCTCCGAAAGGGCCAAAGTGGATTTTGTCATCTCGTTACTCTCCCACAGGGCTTTGGAGTGGGCTACCACTCTGTGGGAGCGGAATGACCCGGTAGTGGCTAATGCGGGTCTCTTTCTTAGAGCCCTAAAGAGTGTTTTCCTAGGTCCTCAGGTCACGCATGATACGGCTCTTAAGCTTCTTGCGTTGGTCCAGGGTTCGGCCACCGCCAGCCACTATGCCATCCAGTTCAGAACCTTAGCGGCTGAACTGGATTGGTCTGAGCGGTCGCTAATCCCGATGTTCTGGAAGGGTCTAGCTGGACATATTAAAGATGCTCTAGCTACCAGAGAGATTCCAACCTCTCTGGAAGAGTTAATCACTAGCCGAATATATTTGCGTTATGCAGAACGCAAGTTAGAGCTGGAGGTCTCCAGACCTCAGTTTCGGTTGGCACCTTCATTCTCTAGACCTATTTCCAAACCCGCGGCTCCCGACCCGGAGTCTGAGGCTATGGATATATCCCGGACAAAGTCTAAGTCCCCTCGTTTCAGACCTGCACATCTCTTGGAGTACCCCATAAATAAGGGTTCCAAGCGGTCGGGAAACGAAGGTGTCTAACCACCGTTGGAGGAGGTGTGTTAGATTCTGGGGCTTCTTCCTCCAAATTACTGTATGAGGTGACGTTGTACTTCGGAACAACCACGGTTACTGCCAGGGCGTGGGTGGATTCTGGCGCCGATGGCAATTTTTTGGCATCAACGTTTGCCCAGAAGCACGCCATTCCTATGGAGTTACTGCCAAAACCAATGAACATTAGGGTGATCAATGGTTCACTGCTGGACATGCAAATCACTCACCAGTCGATTCCCCTCACCATGTCGTTTCCTCAGGGTCACCAGGAGATTATCTCCTTCCTTATTATTCCCGGTGGATTAGATGAGGTGCTATTGGGTCGTCCATGGCTACGTTGTCACACTCCACACATTGACTGGAATATGGGGAGAATTTCTTCCTGTGGTGAGAATTGTGTTTCTCAGTGTATGGTTACGGCCGCCCGGAGGGTAGTCTCAGAGTCTTCTACTGACTTGTCCGCTCTTCCTTTGCAATACCAGAGTTTTGCGGATGTCTTTTCCAAAAAGGCTGCAGAGACTTTACCTCCCCACAGACCGTATGACTGTCCTATTAATTTGGTCCCTGGCACGGAGCCTCCTCGCGGTAGGGTTTATCCCCTGTCTGTCCCAGAGACCCAGGCCATGTCAGATTATATCAAAGAGAACCTGGCCCGGGGGTTTATCAGAAAATCTGTCTCTCCTGCTGGAGCGGGGTTTTTCTATGTCCAGAAGAAAGAGGGTGATTTACGTCCCTGCATTGATTACAGAGGATTAAATGCCATCACCATCAAAAATAAATACCCCCTGCCCCTTATTTATGAACTGTTTGACAGGTTGCGAGGGGCTAACATCTTCACAAAATTGGACCTGCGAGGGGCATATAATCTTGTGTGAATCCGTAAAGGTGACGAGTGGAAAATAGCTTTTAACACTCTTGATAGTCATTACGAGTATCACGTCATGGCTTTTGGGTTATGCAATGCCCCTGCTGTTTTTCATGATTTTGTCAATGATATCTTTCGGGATTTGCTGCTATTGTGACACGCTCACAGCCCTCCCTGGGAAATGGGGTTACTCTGAGCCGGGTCTGTGTAGGTGTTACGGGGGATGCAGTCGTGGCCTGGAACCGTTCCGTGCCCAGGGCTGTCACATAAAAATATTGGGCTTTCAAGGATGAGTGGTATTTCGACTACGCCACCTGGGGTTTCCGGTGATGAGCACCAGTGCTGCTTCAGTCCACTAAGGCCGGTGTTATGGGCAGCTAAGATGGGACTGCTCCCCGCAGGCGGAGCAGGCCTCAGGGCAGTGTGAGAAGGAATGGTGGATGCAGTGCAGCGAAGGAAATAACAGGCTGAGGCTATGTGTGAAGTCATCCAGGGTTTTTTACTCACTTTCAGATGAACTTTAGCTGCAAAGCTTCCCTCTGCTACACACGGCGTACTGCGGCCACAGGGAAGGGGGTTCAGCACTTTCCAGGTAGATCAGGAGCACCTGTCGAGACCCCTCTGGTGTGTGTTCCTCTCCTTGGTAAGTTCTCCCACTAAGTCTTTTCCTGACTGTGTGTGGTTAGAACGTGGTGTAAGGCCGGGTCCCACTGGATAAACACAGTATAAGAGATACAGGTGGCGTAGGCCGCTCTGTCCGTATCCCCCTGGGATCCACTAAGCCTCCGGGCTTTTCTGACTGAGACGTGAAGTAACAAAGTCAGATATCGGGGGCCGGTCACCCCTCTTGCAGCAGGAATCCCTCTGACTAGGCCAGAATAAAGAATACAGTTGGTGACTCCGCTCCGTCCGCATCCCCTGGGATCCTTTTGCCTGCGGAGCCTATCTCCTCTGCTCCCCTCCAGGCCTTCTTAGGTCAGGACATTGACCGGGTAGAGACAGTGGTTAACTCTGACCCGCTCCTCATCTCAAGGCCAGAGTACGAGAACCGTGTATCTTCGGTCAGCTGCAGACTTTTGCTGGACTCCGGCAGAAGACCACAATCACAGACGAAGATCACAATCAAAGACGAAGATCACAATCAAAGACCTTGAACTTAAGATGGCCGTAGGTTAAATATGAATCTAAAAGTGTTTCCTGAAAGTGTGTCCTCCACCCTCACCCACTACATGGTTCCCCCTATCTTTGGTTCCCCCCATCTCCTCTATCCCGGGCCGGGACAGCACCCTGGTGCATTTAGGCCCCCTTCAGGACAGGAGTGGTGTAGTGTTGAGTGGTAAAGTGGGGTCCTGAGTGATGCTCCATCCTTACCTGGAAGAGGAGATACCACACCTCAAACTGAGGTGCAGTACCCCTGTGGCGACTGAACCCTCAGGGGCGCCACACTATCATCCGTGTTAGTCTATCTTGATGATATCCTTATTTTTTCCCCAGACCTCTCCACACACAGAGAGGATGTTCGCAGAGTTTTCGAACGCTTGCAAGCAAATTCTCAGCATTGTAAGCTGGAGAAATTCCAGTTCGAACGAGAGTCTCTACCATTCCTGGGCTACATCACATGCAGTAAGGGATTGGCCATGGACCCACAAAAATTGGTGGCGGTACAGAACTGGCAGGAGCCCCATTCCCTTAAAGCGGTACAACGCTTCATGTGATTTATCAACTACTACCAGCAGTTCATACCACATTTTTCCACACTGGTGGCTCCTTTGGCCTCTTTAACCAGGAAGGGTGCCAATCCCAAGAATTGGTCTAAGGAGACATCCGAGGCGTTCCGTGAGATTAAATCCTATTTTTCTAGAGCTCCCATTTTCCATCGCCCGGATGTGGACAAACTATTCTTCCTGGAGGTCGGCGCTTCCTCTGTCGGAGCAGGAGCGGTTCTCTCTCAAAGGAATGAACAGGGTCAGACAAGACCATGTTTTTTCTTCTCCAAGACCTTCTCTCCAGCAGAGAGGAATTATACGATTGGGGACAAAGAATTACTTGCTATTAAGATGGCTTTTTCGGAGTGGAAGTACCTCTTGGAGGGAGCTAAACATCCTTTTGTGGTATATTCCGATCATAAAAATCTCTCGTACCTACAGACGGCGCAGCGTCTTAACCCGAGGCAGGCCAGGTGGTCTCTTTTCTTTTCCCGATTCAAATTTTCCATTCACTTTTTAAAAGGGGAAAAGAACCCTCGGGCAGACGCTTTGTCCCGGTCCATGGATATGGCTGAGGACGATGACGAGCCCAGGCTTATCGTTCCTCCGGAGAGTATGCGGACGGTGGCTCAAGTGTCCTTAAACCAGGTTCCCCCCGGGAGGACGTTCGTTCCTCCTAATTTACAAAATGAGGTGCTCTCCTGGGCACATGCCTCTAAGATCGGAGGTCATTTTGGGGTCAAACGTACCACAGAGTTTCTCCAATGGTCGTATTGGTGGCCTCGGTTGCCCAAGGACGTGAAGGAATATGTTCAAGCGTATGTCTCCTGTGCGAGAAATAAATCGTCCCATCAGAGGCCGGCTGGTCTTTTTCATCCATTACTCGTGGCGGATAGACCTTGGGAGCTGGTTGGGATGGATTTCATTGTCGAGTTACCTAAGTCCCGGGGAAACACGACAATATGGGTGGTTTCTGACCAATTTTTTAAGATGGTTTACCGGGTTCCTTCTTCCCGGGTTCTGGCATCACTGTTCATTCGTCACGTTTTCCATCTCTACGGAATGCCTGATAGGATTGTCTGTGACAGGGTCCACAGTTTTCCTCCCGGTTCTGGAAAGAATTGTGTAATTTGCTTAGCATTGAACTGAATCTTTCTACTGCCTATCACCCGGAGACTAATGGTCTGGTGGAACGCACTAACCAGACACTTGTGACATACTTGCGCCATTTCGTTTCTGCCAACCATAATGATTGGGCGATATTGCTTCCTTGGGCAGAGTTTGCTCTAAACAACGCAGTGGCGGATTCCACAGGTCAGACTCCGTTTCTTCTAAATAATGGCCAACATCTGTGCATCCCGGTTCCTATGCCAGTTTCCTCTGTGGAACCTGGGGTCAGAGATTGGGCTCTGGAGGCAAGGGAGGTTTGGGACCATACCCAGGATGCTATATTGGCCTCCAAGTATCGGATGAAAGAGGCGGCTGACACTCATCGCCGTCCAGCCCCCATATTCTCTCTGGGCGACAGGGTGTGGCTCGCGGCTCGCAATATCAGAGTACGCGGGGAATCAGCTAAGTTGGCCTTGGTCCTTTCAAAAGTTTGGCCCAAATAAACCCCGTAGTGTACCGTTTACAGTTACCACGACACATGAAGATTCACAACACTTTTCATGTGTCGCTCCTTAAGCCGGATCGCCTGACAAAATTCTGTGAACCTCAACCTGCTTCAGACACCAGGGGTGATGATCTCGAGGTACAGGCGATCGTGGGGTCTAAGATGGTTCGTGGGAAAAAATATTACATAGCACACTGGAGGGGCCATGGATCTGAGGATTGTTCCTGGGAACTGTTGGACCACATTCATGCTCCCCTGCTCATTGACGAATATGAGCATCGAGTTGAGGAGGATGTTAGAAGGGGGGATAATGTTAGGCATCGGGTGTTTGCTGGATCTGAAATTAGTTCAGAATCATCAATGGATTTTGTGGTCTCCCATTCTGGTCCAGCCAGGGCAGATGCTGCTTAGCATCACCATCAGTCCCAATGCCTAGCTGGTGCACGAGATGTACAAGTTGTCTCTTGGGTCTTTGTTCCTAGTAGTGTTAAGCATAGGTTGCAGAGGGGAACAGGGCTACTACAGCCTAAGTCCAGGATGCACTGCACTGAGCATGCCCGTGACATGGCGGACCGTGATTTGTGGTTTGGTGTCAGCTAATCCGGTTACCTGGCACCGCCTGATTGCCCGCGGGTGACGTCATCAGTAGTGTGACCAATAATGCGATGGTGGGCAGAGCTTAGTCTTTAAATATCCCGCCCACAAACATGGTGGTGCGCTCTGATCATTGAGCTAAGGTTGTGTTACTGTGTGGACGCTTGTCTGTTTGGGCTTCACGTGCTCTCTAGCTGCTCTAGCTTTGGACAGGCAGGTTTAGCTGGGGATAGGCAGTCTTAGCTGGAAGGAGGCAGGTAGTTCCGTTTGACAGTCTGGCTCCGACAAGGGGGTCTCTATACACCCCAAGCATACTGCGGGCTCCGTATTCCTGGCACCGCTTGTTAGCCACGTGGAGAGTTACTCCACAGTCCGGTAGCACACCGGCTGGGACCACGTATTCGCTGGCGTGAGTCACACACACGTCCTAGCGCCTACTGCGTAGCCTCTGTGCAGTTAACAGGGCTACGGCTACATTATTTGTCGCACATCTCTCATGCAGTTAACAGAGATATTGCGAATCCCTTTTCCCGTCCCGGTGTGCAGTAACACTGGAGGGATTTATATATTAATTGGTTGTTTTACTTTCTTACCCAAAAGGTGTTCGGCCGCTGTCTTCCAGGCTGCATCGCGGACCCCAGGTTTGGTTGCTTTCCATTATTAATAAAGTTGTTTGCAATCGTCCCCATAACACCAAGATTAGTAAACAAAATAAAAAAACAGACAGAATGAACCACTTTGTTAAGTGTGCATTTTAAGGCTGTCTAGTCTACGTTTGTAATGTCTAACAATTACACAGTACCGATAAATATGTCCCATACATTTTTATGTTTTTGTAAACATATGTAAAATGTTTATGGCATTTCATGAATGTTTTTGGAAATGTTTAATAATTGAATGTGTTTTTTAAAGTATTTTTGAAGAAACCGGCTATGGAAAAAACACTGGGAAAAAAATATACCCAAAGAATGTTGGATAAAAATTTCAAAAACCTCAAAACTCTGCAAAAAAATAAACAAAACAAAGAAAACATTATAGGAGAAATTTATTAGCACAGCTTTAACCATAGGAGGCAGGCATAGCCTTTTGAAGCTGATGAGCATAGCAATCACAGTGATACATATTCTGCGATAAATTTGTTGGATATTGCTCAAGTTAGACACTTTCCTTTTAATGTCAGCTCTTTGCTGCTTTACTTTACACTACTGTAATATGTTGTACAATAATAATGGTGTGCACTATAAATAAATACATAGTAGTAACATAGTAACATAGGTTGAGTAAAGAACTAGGTTCATCAAGTTCAACCTTCCTCCCCCAATTGTACTCCCTACACTAACACTACACGAACTTACTAACTAACTGGGACTAGGCCTCACAATGTATTATTATTACCATTTTTATTAGTTGCTGCTCTTTTACAACTAAAAATGAACCCGTTTATAATTGTTTAATTAGTTTTATGTTTTGTATTACTCTAGTGATTCTAATAAAGGTATTAATGAAATATATTGATCCAGAAGAAGGCAAAACCCCCGGGACACCTTCAGCCAATTTGCGTCATGGAGAAAAATTCCTTCTTGACCCCGAGAAAAGGCGATTAGTACTATAACCCTGGATCAAACCTAATTATGATACTAGTTATGTAATTACTATTATCAGACTATTAAATATACTACTATAGGTGTAACATTTTGTCTAATTTAACTGTAACCCACAATGTTATATGAATCAAGGAAATTGTCCAGCACTTATTTGAAAGCTGTTATAGTGTCTGCCATTGTGACCTCTTGTGGGCGGGCATTCCACAGTCCGACTGCTCTGACTGTAAAGAACCCTTTTCTGTTTTGATGCTGGAATCGCCTTTCTTCCACCCGTAATGAGTGCACCCTGGTCCTTAGTATGGTCTTTGGAAGGAATAAGTCATGTGCCAGTCCTTTGCACGGACCACACATATATTTGTACGTGTAAATGAAATCCCCTCTGAGGTGTCGTTTTTATAAGCTAAACAAGCTTAACTTTTTCAACTTCTCATCATATGAGAGGCCTTCCATCCCTTGTAATAATCTAGTTGCTGCATTTGAACTGACTCTAACTTCTGAATATCCTTTTTAAAATGTAGAGCCCAAAACTGGATCTCATATTCCAGATGTGGCATCACCAGTGATTTATAAAGGGGCAATAGTACATTGGGATCACGGGATTTTAATTCTCTTTTTATACATCCTAAAATCTTGTTTGCTTTTTCGACTGCTGCTTGACATTGAGTACTGCTGCTCAGCTTACTTGTAGCCAGAATACCCAAGTCCTTCTTCTGTTCTGTTGTCCTGAGTATACTCCCATTTAATGTATGTGCAGCAATAGGATTACTTCATCCTAGGTGCATTACTTTACATGTATCTACATTAAACCTCATTTGCCAAGTGTTTGCCCATTCAGTCATCTTATCCAGATCATTCTGCAACATTGTAATGTCCAGATCAGATTTTAATATCCTACATAGTTTGGTGTTGTCATAAAAGACTGAAACTTTTCTCTCAATTCTCTCAAATAAACAAAGCAAAGAAAACATTATAGGATAAATTAAGGTCATTAATAAAAAGGTTAAAAAGAATCTGCCATAGCACAAATCCCTAGGGAACCCCACTGCTGACTATATCCCATTTAGAGAACGTACCATTTATGACGACTCTTTGTTTCCTATCATTTAGCAAATTTCTTACCCATCTACATATAGTTCCCCCAAGTCCTTGCTTCTGTAGCTTCAGTATAAGGCTGTTATGTGGTACAGTATCAAATGCCTTTGCAAAGTCCAGATAAATCACATCAGCCGCAACATCCAAATTTGCACTTAACTTCTCATAGAACCCCAACATGTTCGTTAGACATGACCTATTTTTCATGAATCCATGCTGATTATCATTTACTATATTATTCTCTGCGCTCTAACTCTGCAAGTCATCTCCAATGATGCCCTCAAAAACTATGCACACTACTGATGTCAGACTTACCAGACAGTAGTTCCCTGGATCCAACTTCTTACCTTTCTTAAATATCAGTACTACATTGGCTATCCTCCAATCCTGAGGCACTTACCCCTGTTACAAGACAGTCTAAGAAAATGAGATTCCATCAGAATACCATCTGGACCGGGTGATTTGTCAACGTTTAATTTTCTCAGATGCAGGCGTACTTCTTTTTGTGTTAAACTAGTTATATTAGGTGGTGTGACATGCAGAAGTAGTGCTGTTGCTTCAAAAGAATCCAGCAACTGTTACAAATAACACAAGCACAGGAGACAAGAAGTGTTGTGCTTCAGAGCATCCAGCAACTAGAGGAGTTAACACAGTCACAGGAGACAGGGAGTATTTTAGCAGAGCCCCAGGGTGATTGTGGGGAACTTGTTATTGTAGTCTGGCTGAAGCCAACGAGAAAGGTGGTGTGTTATCTGGATCTGACAAAAGGCAACTGGACAGGATTCAGATCAGGGGAGAAACTAAACACAGGTCAGATAAACTCCCTTAACTAACAGTGCAGAGTATTATCGGACAGGAAGATAAGGACTGGAAGGAATTGTGTCACAGAGATCATCTCCCTCATCAATCCCCCCCCTACATCCCCAAGCAGGATAAAGAATGCTGTGTACTATTGTGTCCTTGTGAAGGAAAAGCCTGTGGTTGTGTATGCATAGAAAAGTGCTGCTAAGAGATCTAATCTATGCTGAATTATGCTACTGAAGAGACTGTAATACTGTGCCTTGTGAAGAAACTACTGTATTTTTACTGGAGCCATTGCTCAAGAAACTCAGAATGTACTGTAATGAAGATTGTTGCTGTAATATCCCTGAATTACACTGACTGTGCTTCAGATTAAATTCCACTGTTAAACTGTTGAAAAAGACTCTTGTCAGATGTGTCTTGTCAACAATTGAATCTATCGTGTGCCTAGAGAGTAGCTGCAGCCTATGGTCGCCCTGAGTAACGGTTCCCCCAGGATTCTATAGAATTCATGAAACCCAGCTCACCCTATCTCAACCTAGCGATGTGCATGTAACAGGTGGTGAACTTTGATTTTTGCCCTGTTGAAAGATCCCTGGAACAGACTGTTTGTGTGTGAACATGGATGAAAGTGCCTGTTTAATATCTCAGCCTTTTCTTTGTCCTCTATAATTATCTTGTTATTATCGTCTTTTAAGGGACCAATACCATTTGTTTTTTTCTATTTTTCATTGATGTACAGTATTTGTAACATTTTTGGGGATTTATTTTAATGTTGCTGGCGATTTGTTTCTCTGTAGATAATTTTGCTAGCTTGATTTTTTTTTTACATTACTTATTTAGGTCTTTATACTCCTGACATGCTATTTCTGTATTCTCGGCCTTCAAGATTTTGAATGCGCTTTGTTTTTGTCTTATTAAACTTTGTATGTCTTATTTATCCATAATGGTTTCTTTTTATTCCTGGACATTTCATCTAAAACATTTTTGGAGTCTTCAAAGCCATATATGAATTTTTAGACGGTTTCAAAACTGTCTATTGAGTCACAAAAATATCTAGAACACAAATCTGCTGCATGGCATTTATGTAAACTTTTTGTGCAATTTCTGTGCATTTTTTTCTTTGTAAATGTACTTGTTTTCTTGTATGTATTTTCATGTTTCATTTGACTTTAACCTAGCACCTATTAAAAAAGCCTCAACAACACTTCAAAATGCTGTGTGTGAAACCAACCACATAGCCTCATGAAGAGCTTATATTTTTTATTCCTATCCTGAAATACTTTACAAATTTGCCTTGCTGAATATTTCTCAAGAAGCTACAATCCATTATCACAAACTATTCCACTTTGTGTAATTAGAGCTTGCTTTCCACTTTTAGGCATTTTGCCTTCATAACGTAGCACTTTCCCAGTGTATATTTAACTTGAACCTACTTTATAGTGCAATTTCCAAGATTATATTAAATCAATTCAAATCTAAAATGCGTTACGTTTATGTGTTGAAATGTGATTTTTAAGGTAAGGTTATTACACTTTTTTTACTTGTATCAAATACTTCATGTTTTTCATTTATTTTCTATATACTGAATGCATAGTGTGTACTTTCCTGTTTCTAAGAGGTATGAAAAAGGTTTGTTTGTTTTACTTTTGTTATATATATTTTTTTTATAATGCTTTTTTTTTCATTTATTTGGCCCTCTGTGCCCCAATAAGGTCTCATATGTCCACACATTAATACATTTGTTTTACTGCTAATTTCCCCTTTAAGGCTATGTGCACACGTTGCGGAAATGAAGTGGAAAATTTGCGCTTCATTTCAGCATGTCCTTTCCCAGAAAAACGCATGCGGAATTTCGCAAGCGTTTATCGCGCGTGTTTCGTGCGTTTTCGACATGCGGAATTGCCTTGCGTTTTTTAGTGCATTGAAAAGGCAATTCCGCATGCGTAAATGCTAAATTAATTGATATGCTGTGGATTTTTGTGCGCATCAAAAACGCTGCTGAAAAATCCGCAGCATGGGCATAGAACTTGCGGATTCTCATTGGGGACCATGGGGTGCGGATTACCAAGCGTTTCACAAGCGTTTCCGCTGCGGAAATTCTGCATCAAATATGCTTGTAAAACGCTACGTGGGCACGTACCTTTACTGGGGTTGGTATATTAGCCAGAGTTAAAGGAGAAAATCTGTCTCTTTTCTGCACAGCAGAAATGTCTGAGTTTCTTAGAACCCGGCAGCACCTTTTCTCTCCCTGCACCCAGAGCTCACATGATCTCTGGGATCAGATGAAGAAGTACGGTTGGTGCCTCCTAATCTGTATATTCATTACTTGTTCAGAGTTTTGTATACAGCAAAAATGTAGACATGATAATAAATCATGTCTGCCTTCTCTGCAAGGAGTCTAGCTGTGTCTGACAGCCAGCTCCTGGCCCCCACAAAAAATTTTGATCTAAAGAATGTAGCTTGATATTTTCAGTCTGACATGTTATATTCTTGTGGGAATAACTTTTCAGTACTTTATTCATTGAAGTGATTCAATTTTGGGAAAAAAAAAAAATAAAGTCAAGACTGAAATTTTTGAAACTTTACTCATACCACACAAATAGTAACAAATAAAACAATAACATTTACCATGTGTCTAGTCTATGTTTGCATTATTTTGGAAAACTTCAAGTTTTTAGGCAGTTTTGAGATTTTAAGTTTAGCAGCAATTTTTCACATTTTGAACAAGATATTTTTTTCTAGGCACTTTTTCACTTCTGGAGTGGCTTTAAGGTGCCTATAAATTAGGAACCCTTTCAAAAATCAGTTATTTAAAATCTATACTCAGCTCAAAATGTATTGCTCTGGATTTACATGTTTTAGAAATATTCCAAATGTCTTCTTAGGCTATATGCCCACGATGCAAATTTGAAGCAGAAATTTCCTGAGCGTTTTTGCCTCTCCCTGGCAGAAAAAAACGCATGCTCATTTGCATGCGTTTTTACAAGCGATTTTAATGTGTTTCCGCGGCGGAAATACAGCTGCGGAAATGCATTAAAACTGCATTGTGGGCACATAGTCTACTGTTCTTTAGTTACAGAATTTACTTAGAGTATGTGCACACAATGTGTTTCAAACTTGAGCAAACCCACTGAGTTTTCCAAGAGGAAGGTGCTTCAGGACACATTGGCGTTTTATGTTCTGAAGTGTATTTTGTTATATCTTTTTGTTTGTTTCTTGAGCAATTCTTGCTGGTTGTGGGTTTTGATGAGCGTTTTTTAATCGATTTTTGCATTGTTTTTCTCTATTCAAAAATTAATAAATGCTAAAAGTTTCTGGAAAACCACTCAAAAAGATGCCCACGCATCTTCCAGGCATCTTTTGAGCCTTTCCATTGACCTGTATTGTAGAGTCTAGAGTGTCTCTCAGACAGAAGTTGCCTGAAGTATAGTCAGGTCTCTGCTTTTAGTTGATTGGCATCTATTGAAATATCAAGCAGTTAAAAGATGCTCAAAAGCCTGATAATATGTCCATGAAGTATTTTTTACATAGAAATACATATTTCAATTCTTTTGAACATTTTATGAGTGCTCTTCCTGGCAGGTTTTGGGGCAGACCCATCTGAAAAAGATGTGTGTAGATAGCCTTAATAACAGAATAACCCCTAAAAAGGCCTTACTTTGGTAATTACATCCCTCAAAGTAACTATTTAAAGAGGTCATCCACTACTTTTACATTGATGACCTATCCTTAGGATAGGTCATCAATGTCTGATCAGCCAGGGTCCAACACCTGGCACCCCCGCTGATCAGCTGTTATCAGTGTGGCTGCCAGCAAGAAGTACTCACTTGCCGAGCTGCTCAATCTACTTGCAAGTGTTGAGGCATGGTTCTGCACATCCACCTCCTATTCAAATCAATAGGAGGCAGATGTGTAGTACCCCGTGGCGGTCACTCACTACAAGTAGACGGAGTAGCTCGGCAAGTGAGTACGGACGCCGACACTGATAACAGCTGATACGTGGGGGTGCCTGGTGTCGGACCCTGGCCGATCAGACATTGATGACCTATCCAAAAGATAGCTCATAAATGTAAAAGTAATAGACAACCTCTTTAAGTGTGTATTTAGCATTTTACAGATATTTTATAGAATTTCCTTGAATAGGATTGTTAAAATTACAATGTCTGCAATTTCAAACAATATAGAATTCTGTGATGGTACTTTAACCCAAGGAACTAATCTGATTAACATAAACAAAGTTAGGAAGGAAATTTTCATCTAATATCAGGCAATTAGCATGTGCATCAATGGATTCTTGCCTTTCTCTGGATCAACATTAGGTTATAGGTTGAACTCAATGGACTTTGGTCTTCTTTCCAGTTTAAAACTATGAAAAAACATGGTACATTTTTTTTATTGTATAGGGTATACCGGAAGTTAAAATACCGCACAATTTGTTATACAGGTTCTCCAGAGTATGATTATTATAATATGCCATTAAGCTGCTGCATGGAGACACAGCAGGACAAGGAACGAGTGCCATTTGACTTTTAAAACACAAATTTTACTTTATTTTACTGACTGTCTGCAGCTTTACTATTTTGTCAAAGAGGAGGTCCACTCTGACAAAATATTTATGAGATACAGCTGGTCAGCGGCCACAGGTTGGCCCCAGCAGACTCGTGACACAATAATGTCACATGACCCATTGGGTATAGCAGTGCCGACATTGCTGGAAAGGCAGTCCAGTGGTAATGGGCAGTTTAATGGGAGGCTTGCAAATCTCTAACCTTACGGCCTCCCCAGCACAGCTTTTGTTTATCCAGGGATGGTGCAATGTAATCTGTGCATTCTGCTCATATCTAGTTGGGACCGGTTGATTTATTTTTTGTTCATTCATAGTTGTAGCAGCTAGAACTTTTTCATCTTTATGTAGCTTTACTATATGACATCTGGCTTTTTCGGGCCTGTAAGGCCCTGTTCACACGTTGCATAAAAACTGTATTTTTTTCTGCAGATGTCCACACTAAACAATGCAATAACAATTTTCTCTGATTATTGTGTCTTTGCTGCAAATTTTATGCCTTTTCCCTCTTATTTGATGTTTTTTTGGTGCAGATATGAAGCAGCGTTTTTTTAATGCATTTTATAGTACAGAAAAGCTATGATTCTGCACTTAAAAAAAGTAACTGCAGTTTTTTATATGAATTTTTTTAGGCTGCACATAGAAAAAAGCACCAAAATCACACAGTTCACATCTTTAGATGCACAGAGGGCAAAGTTTTCATGAAATCACTTCCACTTTGTTTAGAAGGTTAAACACTAGTGATGAGCGAACCTGCTCGCCACTGCTCGGTACTCGCCCGAGCATGATGGTGCTCGACAAGCTCGGCGCTGAGCAAGTATTTCCGGGTTGTTCTGGCAGGAACTTGGGTTCCCTCCCTGCATGCTTGGAACTCTATAGAGAGCCAATAAACATGCAAGGATTGCCTGCCACGCACTTTAATGCCGTAGCAATGTTGGTTGTGGAATTATAGCGATTGGCTGGTCGCACAGCGTCATCAGGCCTATATAAGACCTGGCGCCGCTATGCTCGTCACAGGAGTTAGGCAGACAGACAGGGTATGTGGCAGACTGCAGTGCATATAGTGCAAGAGGGTCCATTGAACGTCCTGTCTGCTGCTGCTGTAATAATTGCAGATATTTGTAGACATAGCCCCAGATATCAAGTGCCATGGCAAATTTTTTTATCTTAATCATGGTTATTTTCTTAAAAAGCAATCCAGAGTACACCATTTTTCTGCTCCATTTCCTTGTTAGCACTGCAGAATACAGCCAGATCTGTTCCATATTTCAGTGATAAAAATCCAGAAATTTGAACTGAACGTGGAAAATATTAGCCTCCTTTTCCATTCTGTTGCAGTGTGTCTGTCAAGCTATTCACACGAGGTGTCTGTGAAGAATAGTATTAGTAAATTACAGGCCTGCTATTTAAAACCATGGTTCTCTGTCAGACATATCACCTATAACAGTTTTCCAAAATCAGCCATTTTTCCCATTTTCATTTCGTTGCAGTGTGTTGGTCAAGCTATTTACACTAGGTCTCTGTGCATAATAATATTAGTAAATTACAGGCCTGCTATTTAAAACCGTGGTTCTCTGTCAGATGTGTCACATATAACTGCATTCCAAAATCAGCCATCTCTGCCTTCTTTTTCGTTGCAGTGTGTCAGTCAAGCTATCCACACTAAAATTCTGAAGAATAGTATTAATAAACTACAGGCCTGCTATTTAAAAACATGGCTGCGGCACTACAACGAGTGGCAGGCAATCCCTGCATGTTGATTGGTGCTCTAAAGAGCGCCAAACATGCAGGGAGGGGACCTGAGCTCCTGCCGAGCAACTCAGGAAATACTTGGCAAGCGCCGAGCATCTCGAGCAGTGAGATACTCGGACGAGCACCGAGCAGTAGCGAGCATGCTCGCTCATCACTAGTTGTCCTCCTCTTTCTTCATCCTCATCCTCCACCACCATATCACCACTGTAACGGGTCTGAGAGGTGGAACCTCTGAGCAACTATACAAAGGGGCAGTCCTTGTAAGGAAGCGAGTGGCTCCCAGGGAAGGCGGGCAGGTAGTCACGGCAAGTGACAGGGACAGTCTCTGGGTAGAAGGGCAGGAAGTCACGGCAAGTGACGGGGGCAGTCTCTTGACAGGCGGATGGTCACGGCAAGTGACAGCAGGGTAAGAGTCTCTAGACGGGCAGTTGGTCACGGCAAGTGACAGCAGGGAAAGAGTCTCTAGATAGGCTAGAAGGCAGGTAGCAGGTGAGCGCTCCCAGGTGAGCGGGCAAGAGTCTCTAGACTGGCAGGTGGTCACGGCAAGTGACGGCAGAGCCTCCAGGTAGGCTAGCAGGCAGGTAGCAGGTGAGCGCTCCCAGGTGAGCGGGCAAGAGTCTCTGGACTGGCAGGTGGTCACGACAAGTGACGGCAGAGCCTCCAGGTAGGCTAGCAGGCAGGTAGCAGGTAAGCGTTCCCAGGTGAGCGGGCAAGAGTCTCTGGACAGGCAGGTGGTCACGACAAGTGACGGCAGAGCCTCCAGGTAGTCTAGCAGGCAGGTAGCAGGTGAGTGCTCCCAGGTGAGCGGGTAAGAGTCTCTGGACAGGAAGGCAGGTATCAAGCAGGTATCTGGTAGGTACTTCCTGGTCCACAGGCGGACTGATCCATAGACAGACTGGCAGTTGCTGATAGGCAGACTGTAGGACCACAGGATAGCAAGCAGGTAAGCAGATATCAGGCAGGTATCAGGCAGGTATCTGGCAGGTGACTGGCAGGTAACTGGTAACGGGACCTGAGGGCTGAAGTAGAGTTGAAAGGCTTTGCAACAACATTGCTCGAGCACCTCCATTTTGGAGGAGGTGCCTTATATATGGTGAGGTCCTCCAGCCATTGGCCGGGGACTCCTTAGGACGGCGCGCGCGGCCCCTTTAAGAGAGGGGGAGCGCGTGCGCGCGCGCCCTAAGCACAGAGGCCGGGAAGCAGAGCGGGAGGAAGCCGGGCACGGAGCGGAGAGGTGAGGGGAACAGCGTCCCTGTCTGGCAGAAGGCAGGGACGCCGACGCTACAGTACCCCCCCTGTAGGCCCCCCTTTTTTTAGGCCTTAGAGAAATTTTTCAAGGATGAGCGGGGCAATTTATGTTTTCCCAGGGCTCCCATGTTCTCTCCTCAGGACCAAACCCCTTCCAATCCACTAGAAAAAAGGACTTTCCTCTTACCCTTTTGGTGGCCAGAATGTTCTCTACCTCAAACTCGTTTTCAGCGGAAACCGGAGCAGGAGGCGTACCTGTAGACTTGGAAAAAGAGTTAAGTACCACGGGTTTGAGTAGAGATACATGGAAGGAGTTAGGAATCCGCAAGTTGGCTGGGAGTTTCAATTTATAGGCCACCGGGTTGATTTGTTTGATAGCTTCCAGTGGGCTGATGAACCGAGGCCCTAACTTGCAGGAAAGAATCTTGAGCCGGACATACTTGGACGAGAGCCAGACCTTATCTCCAGGACGGAATTGTGGTGGATCCAGACGTCTTTTGTCAGCCTGTTTTTTCATCCGCTCGGATGACTGAAGAAGTGCGGATCTGGTACTTTCCCAAATGGAAGAAAATTTGTTAACGAGAGATTCCGCAGCCGGATTGTCCACCGAGGTGGAGACGGGAAACGGGATCCGAGGATGCTGACCGAAGACTACAAAAAACGGGGATTTGGAGGAAGATTCGCTCTCGTGATTATTGTAAGAAAATTCGGCCCACGGTAAAAGATCCACCCAGTCGGAATGGTGAGCATTAACAAAGTGCCGGAGGTAACTGGTTAAAATTTGGTTGATCCGTTCTACTTGGCCATTGAACTGTGGGTGATATGCAGAAGAAAAGTCCAAGGTGACCCCCAGCAGTTTACACATGGCTCGCCAAAAACGAGAGGTGAACTGAACCCCTTGGTCGGATAAGATGTGGAGAGGAAGACCGTGTAGACGGAAGACATGATGGATAAAGTCTTTAGCTAACTCTGATGCAGACGGGAGACCATGCAGGGGAATAAAGTGAGCCATTTTGGAAAAGCGGTCAGCGACCACCCATATGACCGTACAACCGGCAGAGACAGGGAGGTCCGTTATAAAGTCCAGAGCTATATGCTGCCATGGGGCAGCAGGTACAGGAAGAGGAAGGAGATGGCCGGCTGGCAGATGTCTCGGAACCTTGTTGCGGGCACAGGACACACAGGCAGAAACAAACTCTATTACGTCCTTGTGCAGGGTAGGCCACCAATAATGCCGGGAAATAAGCTGGAGGGTCGTTTTTTTGACCAGCGTGGCCAGCTAGCTGGGACGAGTGTCCCCAGTTTAGAACCCTCTCACGATCAGGAACAGTTACGAACGTCTTACCGGGTGGAAGACGATTTAGATTCACGGGGGCCACCTGCATTACTTTGGCGGGGTCGATGATGTGTTTAGGCTCCTCCTCAAGATCAGAGACCAAAAAGGATCAGGATAAGGCATCAGCTTTGATGTTTTTGTCAGCCGGGCGAAAATGTAGAATGAAATTAAAGCGGGTGAAGAACAAGGACCACCGGGCTTGGCGCGGGTTAAGTCTGGAGGTAAGCCAAGTTCTTGTGGTTCGTGTAAATTATTACCGGGTGAAGAGCCCCCTCGAGCAGGTAATGCCACTCCTCCAGTGCCAGCTTAATGGCCAACAATTCTCGGTCTCCTATAGAATAGTTGCGCTCAGATGAGGAGAAGAGTCTGGAGAAGAAGCCGCAGGTTACCATTCTTCCGGAAGACGACTTTTGGGTAAGTACTGCTCCGGCTCCGGAGGAGGAAGCGTCGACTTCTAGAAAGAATTGTTTGTTGCCATCCGGACAATGCAGCACAAGGGCGGAGGAAAAAGCTCGTTTTAAAGAAAGGAAGGCCTCCTCTGCTTCGGGCGGCTATTCTCTGGGATTAGCGCCCTTACGGGTGAGCGCCGAGATAGGGGCAATCCGGGAAGAGAAGTGTGGAATGAAGAAGCGGTAGTAGTTGGCGAAGCCCAGGAACCGCTGAATAGCCTTCAACCCCTCTGGTCGGGGCCACTTCTGGATGGCAGACAGTTTCTCAGGGTCCATTTGTAGGCCGGTCTGAGAGATTATGTAGCCCAGAAACGGAAGCGAGGTCTGCTCAAAGAGGCACTTCTCATATTTAGCGTAGAGGTGGTTCTGCCTGAGCCTGAGCAGGAGCTGACGAACATCCCTCCGGTGAGTGAGAAGATCCGGAGAGAAGACCAAGATGTCGTCCAGGTACACCACCACGCAGGAGTAGAGAAGGTCACGGAAGATGTCATTGACCAACTCTTGAAAGACGGCGGGAGCATTACAGAGACCGAAGGGCATTACAAGATATTCATAGTGACCGTCCCGGGTGTTGAATGCCGTCTTCCATTCATCCCCCTGACAGATACGGACCAGATTATACGCCCCACGGAGGTCCAGCTTGGTGAAGATTCTAGCCCCCCTCAAACGGTCAAATAATTCAGGAATGAGCGGAAGGGGGTATTTATTCTTCACTGTGATCTGGCTAAGGCCTCTATAGTCTATACTGGGACGGAGTGAGCCGTGCCTCTTTTTGATGAAGAAGAAGCCTGCTCCCGCCGGAGAGGTAAATTTCTTGATTAATCCCCGGGCCAGATTCTCCTCAATATATTCAGACATGGACCGGGTCTCAGCAGCGGACAAAGGGTAAATATGCCCACGGGGAGGAGAAACGCCGGGCATCAGGTCAATTGGGCAGTCGTATGGTCAATGCGGGGGTTATGTCTCTGCTTCTCTTTTATTAAAGACGTCCGCAAAAGGCCAATAGGGAACCGGTAGGCTGGGTAGATTGGCTGGGGTAGGAGAAGAACGAGCAGGATGAACGGGAACTAAACAAGTCTTATGGCAGTCCTGTCCCCAGCGAAGAACTTCTCCGGTCTGCCAATCAAGCACGGGTGCATGTCTCTGGAGCCATGGTAGGCCTAGCAAGAGGGCGTGAGAGACTCCAGGCAGAACATGAAAGAAGATGCTCTTAGAGTGCAGCTTTCCAACCTGTAGAGTTACGGATTCGGTGATGAGTTGGATGGGATGAGGCAAGAGGCCCCCATCCACGGCGGCGACAGATAAGGGTACAGCCAGAGGTTTGATGGGAATGCGGTATTTCTCTACCAGGGACTGAGAAATGAGATTTCCGGCAGCTCCAGAGTCAAGTTGAGCCAGTTCAAAATAACGGTTCTCCCCGCAGATGATAGAAATCGACAGCATTAGAGATGGATAATGTTTATTTCTGTCTAGGGCGACCTCTCTGAGCGACCCTAGACACAGGCGTTTCCCGACCTCTCCGGGCAGGAACAGATCCGGTGCTCCTTACTGCCACAGTAGAAGCAGCTCCCCTCAGCACGGCGTAATTCTTGATGGGTCTTGACCATCTTGGTCTGGTCGACCTGCATAGGCTCGGGTGAGTGCACAGGGGGAGCAACGGAGGAAGTGACGGGTCTCTGGAAGGTAGGGGCAAGGCGTGGAATCCTCCTCTCACGTGTGGACTCTTTGGTGCGCTCCTGGAACCGGATGTCAATCCGGGTGGCCAGTGTAATTAAGTCGTCGAGAGTGGTAGGAATGTCCCGACCGGCGAGTTCATCTTTAATACGGCCGGACAGACCTTCCCAGAAGACGGACACCAGGGCGTCATTATCCCAGGCAAGCTCCGAAGCAAGGGTGCGGAACCGTATGGCATATTGGCCCACGGTAAGACTTCCTTGGCGGAGGCGTAGCAGAGATGAGGCGGATGAGGTCTTCCATCCTGGTTCGTCGAAGACCTTCCGGAAAGCCGTGAGAAAGGCTGGCAGGTTGGACACCAGGGGGTCTCCTCTCTCCCATAGAGGATTTAGCCAAGCCAGCGCCTCTCCCTTGAGATGGGACATGATGAAGGCTACTTTGGCTCAGTCGATGGAAAACTGGTGTGCCAACAGTTCGAAGTGCAGAGTGCACAGGTTAATGAAGCCCCGTGCCTGACCGGGATCTCCGCCAAAACGAGGCGGGGCGGTGAGGCGGGGACCGGGAAGAGATGCCATGGAATTGATGGGCAGCAACGCTGCCGGGGTAGGAGTCGTGCGACTGGAAGCAGGTCCCGAAGAGGTAGTCAGTGTGTCCAGGCGGGAGTTAACACTACGCAGGTGGCTCAGGATAGACTCCTGTTGGGACCTCTGATGGGAAAGTTCATGACATAGGTCCGAGAGCGAGGGAGCTTGGGTGCCACCAGGTTCCAGGGCCCGAGCAAACTGTAACGGGTCTGGGAGGTGGAACCTCTGAGCAACTATACAAAGGGTCAGTTCTTGTAAGGAAGCGGGTGGCTCCCAGGGAAGGCAGGCAGGTAGTCACGGCAAGTGACAGGGACAGTCTCTGGGTAGAAGGGCAGGAAGTCACGGCAAGTGACGGGGGCAATCTCTTGACAGGCGGATGGTCACGGCAAGTGATAGCAGGGTAAGAGTCTCTAGACGGGGAGGTGGTCACGGCAAGTGACAGCAGGGAAAGCGTCTCTAGATAGGCTAGCAGGCAGGTAGCAGGTGAGCGCTCCCGGGTGAGCGGGCAAGAGTTTCTGGACTGGTAGGTGGTCACTGCAAGTGACGGCAGAGCCTCCAGGTAGGCTAGCAGGCAGGTAGCAGGTGAGCGCTCCCAGGTGAGCGGGCAAGAGTCTCTGGACTGGCAGGTGGTCACGACAAAGTACGGCAGAGCCTCCAGGTAGGCTAGCAGGCAGGTAGCAGGTAAGCGTTGCCAGGTGAGCGGGCAAGAGTCTCTGGACAGGCAGGTGGTCACGACAAGTGACGGCAGAGCCTCCAGGTAGGCTAGCAGGCAGGTAGCAGGTGAGCGCTCCCAGGTGAGCGGGCAAGAGTCTCTGGACATGCAGGTGGTCACAGCAAGTGACGGCAGAGCCTCCAGGTAGGCTAGCAGGCAGGTAGCAGGTGAGCGCTCCCAGGTGAGTGGTTAAGAGTCTCTGGACAGGCAGGCAGGTATCAGGCAGGTATCTGGTAGGTACTTCCTGGTCCGCAGGCGGACTGATCCATAGACAGACTGGCAGGTGCTGGTAGGCAGACTGTCGGACCACAGGATAGCAAGCAGGTAAGCAGATATCAGGCAGGTATCAGGCAGGTATCTGGCAGGTGACTGGCAGGTGACTGGTAACGGGACCTGAGGGCTGAAGCAGAGTTGAAAGGCTTTGCAACAACATTGCTCAGGCACCTCCATTTTGGAGGAGGTGCCTTATATATGGTGAGGTCCTCCGGCCATTGGCCAGGGACTCCTTAGGACGGCGCACGCGGCCCCTTTAATAGAGTGGGAGCGCGCGCGCGCCCTAAGCACAGAGGCCGGGAAGCAGCGCGCGCTGCCAGCAAAGCGGGAGGAATCCGCCGGGCACGGAGCGGAGAGGTGAGGGGAACGGCGTCCCTGTCTGGCAGAAGGCAGGTACGCCGACGCTACAACCACCATATGTACCATATCAAGAACATATATACGTCACTTGCAAGGGGCATTGGAGTTCCTCCAAATTTTTGGCAGCCATTGTTTCTTTGCATAGGCAAAGATTATGGGAGACACACTTCCTAATAATGGGAGCATTTTTTGCAGGAGGCCCTCCGACCTCTACGTCTCTTCCAAGGGGTATTGGAGTTCCTTCAAATTTTTGGCAGCGATTGCTTCACTGCATAGGCAAACACTATGGGATACCTACTTCCTAATAGTGGGAACATTGTTTTTAAGAGGCTCTCTGACCTCTATGTCTCTTGCAAGGGGCAATGGAGTGCCTCCAATTTTTTTGCAGCCGTTGCTTCACTGCATAGGCAAACACTATGGGAGACCCACTTCCTAATAATGGGAACATTGTTTTAAGGAGGCTCTCTGACCTCTACGTCTCTTGCAATGGGCATTGGAGTTCCTCCAAAGTTTTGGCAGCTGTTGCTTCACTGTATAGGCAAGCGCTATGGGAGACCCACTTCCTAATAATGGTAATGTTTATTTTAGGAGGCTCTCTGACCTCTATCTCTCTTGCAAGGGGCATTGGAGTTCCTCCAAATTTTTGGCAGCCGTTGCTTCACTGCATATACTGCAATAATAGAATAGGAGACCCACTTGTTAATAATGGAAACAACAAAGCTTACCCGGCAAATGGCTCTTTAACAATAGCGAGGGCTGACTTCTGGCCCTTTAAGAATAGTAAGGGCCCTTGATGGCCGTATAAAAATATGCTTTGTGACTTTCAGAATTCCTCCTTCATTAATGAAACAGGATGTGTCTGATGATGTGTCACACAACACATGGCCAGATAAGGTTGTAAAATGTTAAAATGAAATTTCCTGGTGAATTCATTTGTCTTGGTTGAAAGCACTGCAAAAGTGCAAAAACGCATCAAAAATGCTACTTGTGAACACAGCCCAAGGTGTGGAGGAGTATTTTTGTATATTTATTTTGCCTTATATACAAGTCATTACCCTGGAAAGGATATTCCTTAACATATTTCCCAGGAAAATCCATTTTGGTTTCGTTTTTGTAAAAGTGGCGTAATACCTCTGACAACGTTGTTGACAACAGTGACCTGGGAGTCAGAAATTCTTCCAGGGGTCTTCCTCATGCTGTTCCAATGTCATTTGAGCACTAATCCCATCGATTTGGGCAATTTTTAGGCCCTCTGCAGACCGCCGGGGGGAGCCGCCGGAAAAGTTTCCCATAGACTTACATTAGGCTCGTTACTTGGACCGAGAACTTGAGCATGCCAATTTGCTCAAACCGAACGAGTACCCGAGCATTTTAGTGTACGCTCATCACTATTAAACACAGCAAAATTTAGATGCAAAAAAACAGCAGAAAAAACAGGTGAACATGACCTTAATGTCCAAGTGCGGCTTTTTTTCTCTTCATAGACATTGCGCTCGCTACTCGGTCCGAGCACTCGAGCATTCCAATTTGCTCAAACCGAACGAGTACCTGAGCATTTTAGTGCCCGCCCATCACTAGTACTGACACCATAACTCTCACTCATCACGCCTGCTATCTTGGAGTCATATTTTGACACGCAACTTTCCTTTATTCAACGTGGAAAATCACTCATTCGCTCATATCACCTGCACTTTAAAAACTTCTCCAGAAGTCGACTTTTTCTCACCTTTGATACTACAAAAACTATTACTGTCACTCTTATTCACTAGTGCAACTCTCTTCTAATCAGCCTCCCTCTAAACAAACTGTCTCCTCTCCAATCCCTTCTGAATGTAGCAGCTATCGTCTTATTTCTATCAAGCCACTTCACCGACGCCTCTACCCTGTGCCAGTCATTGCATGGGTTGGGTTAAGCAATCACTACAGAATACAATACAATCTCATCTCTCTCACCCACCAAGCTGTCCACAGTGCTGCACCGGCCTATATCTCTTTCCTCATTTCTGTGTATCATCCCTCCTGTGCCCTCAGTTCTGCAACTGATCTAAGACAGACATCCTCCTTAATCAGAACATCACACCTCCGTCTCCAAGAATTCTCTTGTGCCGTGCCAGTTTTCTGTAATGCGTACAACGTGATGCTTACCGTAAAGGCAGGGGAACATAAAGTTGGCCTTGTGTGCCAGACTGCAAACAGCCAAGACTTCTCTGTTCTCACCAAGATTATGACTGTCTATGTTCTCTTCCGCCTCCTCCTCATTATCACCAAATCCGTGTTGAGATGAGATGAGGCTGTGCTGGGTAGCATCACCCTGTATAGTTCCTTGCTCTGCCTGCAATGCCTCCTCTTTAATTGTGAGCAGCGATTGTTTCAGTAGACAGAGAAGCGGGATGGTGACGCTAATTATGGCGTCATCGCCACTCACCATCTTGATTTCCATCGCGTAGCCACATTGCACACCAGTCGTGATCTGGAAGCAGCAAATGCTGCTGAAGCCTTGGCAGGGCAGCGGAAGCTGTAGCTGACTTTATGAAATGGGTACACATTCGGCATACTTTTACAAGCAGCTCTAGTAGATCAGTGTACATTTTGAGAAACTGCAGAACCACTAAGTTGAGCACATGCGCCAGGCATGGTACATGTGCGAGTTTGTCTAGCTTCAGAACCAACACCAGGATCTCTGATACAGGTTTCAACAACTCTGCAACGGTGTGCGGTTTGTCTCCTAAGCATGCAGTCCTACTTATTGTTATTAAGTAAACAATGGTGCAGCGGTCTCAGGGAGCGCCAAAGGAATACTGGACAATTTGATAGATGGCAACCGACTTTTATTCTTCCTCCAATACCACTGCCACAACGCGTTTCAACGGTCTAAGCCGTCTTCATCAGGTGGGGTAAAGGAGAATGTTAAAATGACAGCTTTATAAAGGTGTGGTAGTTTACATAATTTAGACCACGTGTTGTAATCAATTAACCCTTTCATTGAAAAACTCCATATAATGCATTATTGACCAATTAACCTCTTATTTCCCCTGGAAACAGCATTGTGCACTAAAAAATCCCTACATGGATTCATAAAATCACAATTCTAAGTAAAAACTTCCTATTTGTGTTTAAAAAAATAAATAACATTTTTTTTTTTTTTTATATTTATTACCAACTATTAAAAATTATTAAAATCACCCTGGGGACCTTCTTAGGGTGTCTTGACAGTGCTATACTGCAGTTTCCAGCCCTCAATTCAAAAGTTGAGTTTCTTAAAGAGACAGTACACTTTCATATAAAATGGCCGAAAATAACCTTGTACCATTGCCTACTACGATTATAAACCCCATAAATATTTAAAAACACCCTGGGAACCTTCCCAGGGTGTCCTGACAATGCTATACTGCGATTACCAACCCCCAATTCAAAATTTAAGTTTCTTAAAGAGACAGTACACTTTCATATAAAATGGCCGAAAATAACCTTGTACAATTGCCCACTACTATTATAAAGCTCATAAAACCCAATGCTATCCATTAACATGATCGGAACCTATGCTTCCAGTAAACTAAGTAACTGACTACAATAGGAAAAATGAACTAAATACCCACCCGAAAGGACAAGAAAATCTCCTGCTATGCTGCGTCATACCATACCTTTAGTCCTGTGCAGGTAACCCCGCAAGCCATCATTAAACGGCTGATGACAACCCGGGAAAGATATGAGAGGGACAACATTAAATCTTCTCAGATTTAATGGTCTGATGTGTTTTCAATCGTAAGGTTCAAACCCTCAGGGTACAAAGTACCCATTTTGTATATCCAAAAACTTTCTTTCTTTATAAGTGTACTCATTGTTTACTTGTGAAATATCTCCATACGGAGCAAAAGCGGCAGGAGCAGCCTGGTCTATTTGGATGTGTGAGGACCTGCGGTTATCCAGCCACCGGGTTAAACTACTGAGGACCTGCGGTGACGTGGTATCTTGTCCGGCAGGATCGTGTGACCACTTGAGGAACACGGAGTTGCGAGGCAAACACCGACAGGACGGTAGTACAAATAGAGGTGACCCGGAGACTCATTAATCACACGCTTAATCTTGGTTGTGTAGACGTACACAACCATCACAGGTGAGTGTACTGTCATTTTTTAAATTATATAAATAGCCCTGTGAGTCTACACATGCACCCTTTCTTTTCTGTTCGCTACTTATTGTTATTGGCACACACGAAGTTTAAGTAAATAATCTGGAATATGTCCAGAAAAAATGAATCAAGTGATGGAGATGGAGTTTGACGAGGAGGAGAAGGTGGTGCAGGAGCTGTTGAATGTAAGGGTAACCCTGATTAACCCAGGGCACGCAATCCTCTGCGTCGGGAGGACGAGTTCCGTCGCAAGGTCCCACTGGGTCCCGGTTTCCACAATATTAACCCAGTGACATGCGTTCGTGAGATGTACTGTCCCTGGCCACATTCACTTGTCAATGTGTTTGTGGTTAGTCGGTCCTTCCCACTTAAGTGCACTGGGGAGGGCATGGGTAATGTTCTGGGACCCACGCTTGTGGAAGGTGGAGATGATACCGGGAGAAATAGTTGCGGCTGGGGACCTAGTATGGACACCTAGCCACCGCCATGAGGTTGTGGAATACTTCCGTCTTCACGAACCTAAAAGGCAACATTTCAAGTGCAAGCAGTCCAGAAATGTGACAGTTTAGTATGGTGGCCTCTGGGTGGGTGGTTGGCAGCATATTTGCGCTTGCAATCCAAGGACTGTGGTAGGGACAACTGAACGTTGCAAAGGGACAAGAACGTGGACGGTGATGATTTCAAGTCTGCAATGACAGGTGCAGGGTGGGAGGCATCTTTGCATGCACCATGGACAGGGATTGGCATGCACACACAACAGCGGAGTCAGTGGTGTCACCCGCAGACACTTTTCTGGACCTTGGTTTAGGCCCAGCTAGTCAGGTGCTTTGCTGTCATGTGCCTGTGCATGCTGGTGGTGGTCAGGCTGGTAGATTTGGTGCTCTTGCTGATGCTGGCCTGGCAGATGTTGCAAATGGCCCTTTTAGGGTTATCTAAACAGTCTTTAAAAAAGAACCAGACTCGGGAAGACCTAATAGTTGTACTGGCATCTTCCGTCGTGTTGGTGTTCCAGGCAGCAGTTGCCAGCTTTGTGTCTGTGGCCACCACACTGCTTGTTCCTGCCTGTTGTGGTGCTATGCCTCCCTTCCCCTGTGTGCTGCTGTCCTCGCTCTGTATGTCCCCTTGCAAGGTTAGATCAGTGACTTCATCATCCACCACTTCATCTTCCACTTCCGCATCTTGGTCCTCCTCCTGACTTTCTATCCATTGTGTTTCATCATTATCCACCTCTTGCGACAGTAATTGCACTTTCCCACCGTCACCTTCAGGTGATTATGGTTGCTCAAATCGCTACATGCGATCTTCTGTTGCCCTGCTCGAAACTGGCCGGTCAAGAGGCCCAAATCTATTGATGGAATAGTGAGCAGCTCTTGGGGTAACCCTGGACCCTAATCTTTCCTTCAAACCACATATCCAAACTCTTTCCACTTTCGAGAGAACCGAGCAAGAATCCAGAAACTATAAATGGAAAGATGAACAAAACATATCTTCGGAGTGTCCAATTGTGGGATCAGTTGTCTCAGGGTACTCAGAATGGTGGGAGGAAGTAGGATCAGGGTGAGAAAGATGGCGATTCCAAGTAAAAAAAAATCTCCCAGATCTTCACATTCCTCAACCACAAATCTACAAAATACTAGCGCACTCATCATCTCCCTTCTTGACGATTGCAACCTCCTGCTCTGTGGCCTCCCTTCTAACACTCTCGCATTCCTCCAATCTATCCTAAACTCTGTTGCCCGACTAATCCACCTGTCTACTCGCTATTCCCTGGCCTTTCCTCTCTTTCAATCCTTTCACTGGCTCTGCATTACCCAGAGACTCCAGTTCAAAACCCTAAGCTTGGAATGCAAAGCTATCCACAACCTGTCTCCTACATACATCTGTGACCTAGTCTCCCGGTGTTAGGGTGAACACTTTAATATGTTCACTAGTTGCCTGCTCCTGGCCTAATGGATATGACCAAGTGCATGCAAGAAAGAATAACATCAGACACACACACAGTCGGATGTAAGCTCTCCTTGATCAGCTATGGCACAGCTCCAAGTCCCTTTATTCAACCCGAACATAGACTTATATAAACACTGTATGTGGGCTCGGTTAGCCCAGAATGTGAGTAACCAGCTGTATTGATTGGTTAGTCCAGGGGGCATGGTCCATGAGGTCATTCGGGGGCATAGTCCATGAGGTCATCAGGGGGCGTAGTCCATGAGGTCATCAAGGTGGGTTGGTCCATGAGGTCATCAGGGGGTGTAGTCCATGAGGTCATCAGGGGGCGTTGTCCATGAGGTCATCAAGGTGGGTTGGTCCATGAGGTCATCAAGGGGCGTGTAGTCCATGAGGTCATCAGGGGGGCGTAGTCCATGAGGTCATCAGGGGGCGTAGTCCATGAGGTCATCAAGGTGGGTTAGTCTTTCTATAGAATGCAGCTTCCTCCCAGAACAGAGCATGGTGTGATGAAACAGGAAATGGCAGCCATCTTTTGATCTAAACAACCTTATGTAAGGTGAAATAATACACTTTGTGGTTCTTTCCTCTCAATCTCCTATGTCTGGAGGTTAACTAAGTATTTGAGCCTATAGCTCTCCTCAACACCGGTACTTAGCCGGACGCAACGTCCGATCCTCACAAGATCTCCTTCTCTACTCCCCTCTTATCTCCTCTTCCCACAATTGTATGCAAGATTTCTCCTGTGCATCCCCCCATCTTCTCTGGAACTCTCTACCCCAC
Source organism: Phyllobates terribilis (assembly GCF_046119375.1). Classification (NCBI taxonomy): domain Eukaryota; kingdom Metazoa; phylum Chordata; class Amphibia; order Anura; family Dendrobatidae; genus Phyllobates; species Phyllobates terribilis. Next base: position 294,990,581 of record NW_027362769.1, read on the forward strand.
CATTTCTGACTCTCGCTCACTGTTGAAACTTACAAAAGCACCTGAAGACCCACCTCTTGCGACATGTATACAACCTGCAGTAACCCTCACTTCACCATACCGCTGCAAGATCAGCTCTGTCCTCTCCTACTGTATCCTCACCCATGCCTTGTAGACTGTGAGCCCTCACGGGCCGGGTCCTCTCCTCTCCTGTACCAGTTGCTGTCACATTTTTGTTCAAGATTATTGTAACTGTTTTTGCAATGTATACCCCTTTTTCACATGTAAAGTGCCATGGAATAAATGGCGATAAAGTAATAATAATAATGTGATCCTGACTCACATCTACTGAGACTGGACCATATGGAACACAGGGTGGTGGTGGTGGCAAACTGACTGGAAACTATATCTGCTATAGGATCACGTCTGATGAGATGACCACAGTTTTAGGCAGTGCCCTGGGAGTCAGAGATGTTTCCAGGGGTCTTACCCATGCTGTTCCCATGTCACACAACTCTTGGCCAGATACGGTAGTAAAATGTTAAAATAACATTTCCTGGTAAATGCATTTTTCACGGTTGAAAGCAATGAAAAAGTGCAAAAATGCATCAAAATCGCTACTTGTGAACATAGCCTAAGATGTGGAGGAGCATTTTTGTTTTTGCATATTTATTTTGCCTTATATACAAGTCATTACCCTGGAAAGGTTGTTCCTTAGCATATTTCCCAGGAAAAACCATTTGGCCTCCCTGAGGCCCACGGCTTCTGAAAGATGGCCACAGGAGGCAGCGCATGTGAAGTTGAGGTCTTGGCTGGGCCGAGATCCAAGTCTGTGCATGCGGACCGCCAGGAAAGCTCTGCCTGACCGCCGATACTAGGCCCACAGCATTACACAGCTTCTGCAGCCGCCTATTTTCCTCCCAAATGTGGGGGGAAAAAGTGCATCTTATGGTCTGAAAAATACGCTACTTATTGAATGTGGTTTTGAGCACCTTGAGCGGTGCAGTTTTTAAAATGTCACTTTTTGGTATTTTCTGTCATATAGCTCCTCAAAGTCACTTCAAATTCGCTGTGGTCTCTAAAAAATTGTTTTTGTAAATTCACACAAAATACATATAAAAGATGCATGACTAGAATCAATAATGAAACTCAAATAAGAAAGATCAGGTACATCACTATACCCACTTAAGAGTAGAGATGAGCGGTGTTCGACTCGAACTGTTCGCCAATCTCAAATTCGAGCTGTTTTGAGCGGTGTTCGAGCCGTTCGGCGAACACGAACGATTTGAAAAAAATCCGGCTGTTCGAGGTTATGTTCGATAACTGTTCGTGCACCAAAATCATAAATTGATTTTTTCACAGTAATGCTGATAATCAATGTTAATACGCAGTTTGAGTGTACAGCGGGGCGGGGGGAGGGGCAGGGGATGGATCTCTGCATAAATAATGAAGATCGCTGTAATGCACACGCCCGGGCTGAGCGGCGTGTGCGTGCGATTCCACTGGACCGTGCCGGAGAGTGAATGCCTGGAGGGGCGTAACTAGGTATTCACCCGATCCGACCAGGGTCGCACGACGGCATACGACGCCAGTGCACCAAGGAGGAACCGAGCAGAAGGACCAGGTGCTACTCAAGGACAGACCCCGGACACGGCTGTTGACCCACACAGGGGAATACAGGAACAGACAGGTTAGGCTGGCACACAGACTGGTGGGTATAGGCAGGCACGACTGGTATGCAGGCAGGCGGGTATGCAGGCAGGGGGGTACAGGCAAGCATGGCTAGAGTGCAGACAGGGAGGCGCTAGCAGGTAGGATCACAGGCGGGATAGGACCCAGTACACACTGGGACTCAGGAACAGAACCACAGATGTGGCGGACAAACACAGCAGAGTGAGGCCGCCCAGAGAGGCGAGCGAGAGCAGGGCGGGACGAGACCACCCAGAGAGGCGAGCGAGAGCAGGGCAGGACGAGACCGCCCAGAGCGGCGAGCGAGAGCAGAGCAGGACGAGGCCGCCCGGAGCGGCGAGCGAGAGCAGGGCAGGACGAGGCCGCCTGGAGCGGCGAGCAAGAGCAGAGCAGGACAAGGCCGCCCGGAGCGGTGAGCAAGAGCAGAGCAGGACAAGGCCGCCCGGAGCGGTGAGCAAGAGCAGAGCAGGACGAGGCAGCCTGGAGCGGTGAGCAACAGCAGAGCAGGACGAGGCCGCCTGGAGCGGAGAGCAAGAGCAGAGCAAGACAAGGCCGCCCGGAGCGGCGAGCAAGAACAGAGCAGGACAAAGCTGCCTGGAGCGGTGAGCAAAGGCAGAGCAGGCTAGAACCGCCGGAGCGGTGAGCAAAGGCAGAGCAGGCTAGAACCGCCGGAGCGGTCAGCAATGGCAGAGCTAGCTAGAACCGCCGGAGCGGTGAGCAAAGGCAGAGCAGGCTAGAACCGCGGAGCGGTGAGCAAAGGCAGAGCAGGCTAGAACCGCCGGAGCAGTGAGCAAAGGCAGAGCAGGCTAGACCCGCCGGAGCGGTGAGCAAAGGCAGAGCAGGCTAGAACCGCCAGAGCGGTGAGCAAAGGCAGAGCAGGATAGAACCGCCGGAGTGGTGAGCAAAGGCAGAGCAGGCTAGAACCGCTGGAGCGGTGAGAAAAGGCAGAGGAGGCTAGAACCTCCGGAGCGGTGAGCAAAGGCAGAGCAGGCTAGAACCGCCGGAGCGGTGAGCAAAGGCAGAGCAGGCTAGAACCGCCGGAGCGGTGAGCAAAGGCAGAACCAGATACCCACAGGGTACTTGCAGTGAAGTAGCGAGTGGACCACAAACTCACAAACGGGAGTACAGAGACAATGAGCAGGAGTTAGGTACGAGTTCAGACTCTGCAGAAAAAGGAAAGGTATGGACATAGAGAAACATGGGAAAACAGGCTAGAAGGGAATACAGACAAGAAGAGACAAAGTAGCAAGATGCAGGAGCGGGTCTAGGAATGCAGCCCCTAGAAGGCGGGAGGAAGAGGCCAGGAGCGTGTTCAGACAGGACAGACTACATACAGGAGCGAGTCTAGGAATGCAGCCCCTAGAAGGCGGGAGGAACAGGCTAGGAGCGTGTTCAGACAGGACAGACTAGATACAGGAGCGGGTCTAGGTATGCGGCCCCTAGAAGGCGAGACGAACAGGCAAGGAGCGTGTTCAGACAGGCATGGAAATACAGCCTCCAGGATAGGCAGACAAGAGAACACAGAAGGGGACCTGGCACATTCAGAGTGAAGACCACACTGAATGAAACACAATGCTCAGGCAGGGATTCTTTGGAGCAGCTGGGTTAAATACCAGGTGACAGACAGCAATAGGCTGAGGACGCACAAGGGGTGTGCCTGCAGCAGGTACAAAAAGCAGGAAGTGATCGGGCGCCGCCCTTAAGCAGCAGACACAGAGGCAAGCAGACAGCATGGAGGGAAGCCAGGCTAGCAGACTGGACTGGAGATCAAGTGTGCGCTCTTGCACAGTGGGAAATGGAACACTATGCAAGGACGCCGCCAGGTATGTTACAATCTCTATTTGTTTTTTTCTTTCCCGCATTTATAGTGGGGAGGTGCAATCTGTCAGCCTATCAGCAGCGCACACACGCAGCGAAGTGTTTTTTTCACACAAGGAAGGGCATGTGTCATTGGCTGTGTATGTCACATATCTTGCCCTATAAGACCCAGCCATTTTCCCCGTCGCCACCATTTTCTCACTGCTGCAGCTCCATGTTAGACGGCACTGCTGTTGCTTTGTGCGCTATACTTTCAGTGTTAATTTCAAGCCAATTTTCTCAGAAATATACAGATAGCTTGGGAGTAGGGAATAGTTGTGATTGCAGTCCTTTTGAGGACTAGGTTACAGCATTTCCTACGACTTTAAGCAGGCAGTTCTGTGCTCTTAAATAGACAGCTTGGGAGTAGGGACTAGTTGTAATTGCAGTCCTTTAGAGGACTAGATTACAGCATTTCCTAGGACTTTTTGCCAGGCAGTCTATGCAAGTGCTGTGCAAGTGTTTTTCACAGCATTTGGCTAAATCTAGCTAAGCAAATCCTTTTTGGCCTCTTGCAGTGTGTGCTAGTCAGTGGAGTAGCGTATCTGTGTTGCAAGCTACACCACCTGTGTATAGAATACAATTTTTTTTACTGCACCTAGCCAAGTAAAACCTTTTGGGCATAGCATAATTCTATTAGGCCATCTATACTAAGCTCCACCAGCTTGCAAATTACTAATAATTTTTATCTGCATCTAGCTCGCAAAATAATTTTGGGCTTGTAGCAGTGTGTGGGACATATTCTATTAGTCCATCTATACTAAGCTCCACCAGCTTGCAAATTACAAATAATTTTTAGCTGCATCTAGCTCGGAAAATAATTTTGGGCATAGTAGCAGTGTGTGGTACTCATTCTTTTAGGCCATCTATACTAAGCTCCACCAGCTTTGAAATTACTAATAATTTTTAGCTGCATCTTGCCTGTAAAATAATTTTGGGCATATTAGCAGTGTGTGGTACTCATTCTATTAGGCCATCTATACCAAGCTCCACCAGCTTTCAAATTACTAAGAATTTTTAACTGCATCTTGCCTGGAAAATAATTTTGGGCATAGTAGCAGTGTGTGGTACTCATTGTATTAGGCCATCTATACCAAGCTCCACCAGTTTTGAAATTAATAATAACTTTTAGCTGCATCTTGCCTGGAAAATAATTTTGGGCATAGTAGTAGTGTGTGGTACTCATTGTATTAGGCCATCTATACCAAGCTCCACCAGCTTTGAAATTAATAATAATTTTTAGCTGCTTCTTGCCTGTAAAATAATTTTGGACATATTAGCAGTGTGTGGTACTCATTCTATTAGGCCATCTATACTAAGCTCCACCAGCTTTCAAATTACTAATAATTTTTAGCTGCATCTTGCCTGGAAAATAATTTTGGGCATAGTAGCAGTGTGTGGTACTCATTGTATTAGGCCATCTATACCAAGCTCCACCAGCTTTGAAATTAATAATAATTTTTAGCTGCATCTTGCCTGGAAAATAATTTTGGGCATATTAGCAGTGTGTGGTACTCATTGTATTAGGTCATCTATACCAAGCTCCACCAGCTTTGAAATTAATAATAATTTTTAGCTGCATCTTGCCTGGAAAATAATTTTGGGCATATTAGCAGTGTGTGGTACTCATTCTATTAGGCCATCTATACTAAGCTCCACCAGCTTTGAAATTAATAATAATTTTTAGCTGCATCTTGCCTGGAAAATAATTTTGGGCATATTAGCAGTGTGTGGTACTCATTCTATTAGGCCATCTATACTAAGCTCCACCAGCTTTCAAATTACTAATAATTATTAACTGCATCTTGCCTGGAAAATAATTTTGGGCATAGTAGCAGTGTGTGGTACTCATTGTATTAGGCCATCTATACCAAGCTCCACCAGCTTTGAAATGAATAATTATTTTTAGCTGCATCTAGCCCGGAAAATAATTTTTCTTCCCAATAGTGGTAGCAATAGAAATATGGGGCGCGCGCCTGGTTAACAAAAATATACGCTTCATAACAAAAAACACCAGCCTAGCGCCCTGCATTAATACGATGGCATCATCGTCTCTCCCAGTGCTAGGCCTACTATGCCGGCTAGCATTCCTGTGCCTAAAACACAATGTATGGGTCCGCGCTAGCCACGATGCTGAGGGGTCTAAAGCTGCTGCTAACGCTTTATCACAATTGAATTGGCAGATTTTCACAGAGCTCCTCCCCAGCACCCACACATCGGGTAACAGTTGCCCACCCTCCCTATGGGATCTAGTGGCGAATAGTTGATGCCATTAATCAGAGCGTCAGTTGCCCCGTCGACGTGGTAAGCATACGGTAAGGCATGGGAAGAGTTGTCGCGACTAGTAGCAGGCAGACGGGTTGACCAATGTGAAAGAGCCAGATTACAAGTCACCATAGAATTTCTCCACCAGCTAATGATGAGGGGCATATCAGGGGCGTCAGCGCAGCGGTGTCTGACCGGAGTAGCATTTCACTTCCAACTACTGAATTGGGGAGATGTGACAAAGAGATTCATCATCAGACAATCCATAAAAGGGTGGAAAAGGGGTCAGCCAAGTCACGAGTGTAGACGTCCCGTCCCGTGTCACTAAAACTGATTTCTCACATCATATCACTAACACCATTAACATGACACTCACAATTTGAAGCAACACTACTGTCTACTGCATTTGCGATCGCCTTCTTCGGGGCGCTATGCATATGTGAATTAGTCCCTCAATCCAAAATTACCACCAGTGGAGGCTTATTACACCAGGACGTAGTCATAGCCAATAATGCAAAACGTCTACGCATACACCAATCGAAAACGGTTCCAGCGGGCAGGGGCACTTGGGTACTTCTACAACCCACAAACGGTACACTGAGTCGGGTAACAATAGTAAAAACATATATAACCATCAGATCACAAAGTAATTTCTTCCTATCACACATTGATGGAATGCCATTATCAAGATACCAGTTCCAAGCTATGTTTAATAAATGCATAACATCAACAGGCAACCACCCCAAAGATTATGGGACACACTCATTCCGCATAGGCGTGGCCACGGAAGCAGCAAGAGCAGGACTGTCAGAAACGGAAGTTCAGAGGATAGGGAGATGGCAATCCACGTGTTTGGCGAGATACAAAAGACCGGACGTGTTATCCTAACGTGGTTTGTTTCTTTTACAGGTGACGCTAAGCCAACAGTGTGGGTGATAGGCCACTCATATATATATTGGGCAGAAAAAAGGGCGAAAGTCCGCTCAGGCTGGAGGAAATTAGAGTTTCATAACACATATTTCAACTGGAGAGGTATTAGAGGCCTGCTATGGCCACAGGTACTAAAGGAGGTAATAAAGGTAGGGAGAGAGGCAAGATGTCCGGTCATCTTAGTTATACAGGCCTGGTGAAATGACCTAGGTCATCACAAGAGCGCATAACTAATGGCAATAATGAAACTAGACAATGAGCGCTTCAGAGAATTTTTCACAAAACTAACTATAGTATGGTCAGAGATTGTGCCGATAGCGGTATGGCAAGGTGCGCGTGACATCACGGCCATCGAACGGACAAGGCGGGTAATAAATATTCGGATGGCAAAATTTAGAAGAGACAGAGGCGGTGTAGTGATACAACACCGACAACTGGAAGGAGATAAAGCAGGCCTCATACGGCCCGACGGTGTTCACTTAATGGATATTGGACTGGAAGTATTCCTGTCAGGACTCCAGGACGGAGTGGAACAAGCGTTAAGAGTGATGGATGGGAGTCAGAGTCCAGCATACGAGTACGCAGGATCCTCCGTGGCCTGGAAATAGAAAGGACATGTTGGAGAGTTACACTTGTTGGCCAACTTGCCGGTGTGGAAACCCAGGGCATGCTGCAACAAGCTTAATTATTTTAGAAATAAAATGCCTTTCTAATGGAATGAGTATAAAGAGTTAATAAAGCTGTGACCAATCCTCACCCATCCAGTTATAAGAGTTACATTATTGTATTGTCAAGGAAAAGGGGGCGGTAGGGGGGCTGAGCGTCTGGGTTTGGTTGGGGGTCCCCACAGTCTGCCTAAGCTAGATGCCTTTAAAAATTCTTATTAGATACACAGGCGGTGCAGCTTGCTTCGCAGCTGGGCTACTACGTCCAAAGTATTGCCTAGTCTAGATGCAGTTAAAAATTCTACGCTGACTAGCAGACACTGAAGCTTTGGAGCAGACCTCTGAGTAAACAGCTCTTCAGACTCAACCATCTGTGTTACCCCAAGCCATAGTGTATGTAGTTTCTTACAGTTAAAGGGGGGGGGGGGGCGACCCAACCCACCTGGAAATGACGATGCCAACGTCACGTAAAACACAGCAAGGGGACTCCAAAAAGAGTCTCCATTTTTTCCAAAAATTGTGGCACAGACACCACTTTAGTGGCATCAATTGCCCCAGAGTTCCTTAAAACGGTTGGTGAGGTGATTTTACCAAACCTCAAGCTTTTAGTCTCCCCAGGATGACACAGGGGTAGAAAAGTCCTTGCGGATCCATGATTTGTTCATCTTTATGAACGTGAGTCTGTCGACATTCTCAGTGGACAGCAGCATGCGCTTATCTGTCAGCACACCACCAGCAGCGCTGAACAGAGAGAACGCTGGCTGGGGGCATGACAAGATCTCCAAGGCATGAGTGGCGAGCTCCGGACATTTTTCCAGATTGGAATCCCAAAATGAGCAAGGGTCCAGTGACACAGTCAAGGCTTCGATGTTCACTTGGAGATACTCCTGTACCATCCTCTATCGGCGTTGACTATGTGTCAGACTTCTTGTCTCCTGTGGCCTTGCAAAGGATGGTCTAAAAAAGTGGTGAAACGATTCCACAAAATTGCTGTTACCAGCAGATACTGTGTTACTGTTACGGTTTGAGTGATGAAGACTCGACAGTCCCACGGTTTGCAAGTTAGAACTGTGAGATTCACTACGTGCACCACTGGTGTTTTGTGGAAAGCACATGTAACATTCTGCATCAGCCTCTGCTGATACTCCTGCATGCGTGAATCCCTTTCTATGGCAGGAATTATTTTGGGAAATTTAATTTTGTACCGGGGATCAAAGATTGTGGCAACCCAGTAGTCGGGATAACTTCGAATTCTGACAATCCAAGGGTCATGTTGCAGGTAGTGCAGTAAGAAGGCACTCATGTGTCTTGCGCATCCAGGAGGACCAAGTCCTTGTTGTGTTGGTAGCGAGGTAAGAATCATGCTTCCTTCCTCTGCCCTCTCCCCCCAACCTCATGCAACAGAAATGTGATCAAGGTCTCCCTCATCTGATGAGTCTTACATGCCCATCGCCAGTTCGTCCTCCACTTCTTCCTCGGCTCCGGCACCTTCCTCAACAGTTTCACTGCTACCATGTGCCCTGGTTAATCCCTCTCCCCCACCCTCCCATGCCTGCTGCCTTGGTGCTGCCGACCGTCTGGACCTTGGAGATGTTATCCCTTCCGCATACGACTCCTGCTCTACTTCCTCCACCTCCTCTTGTCCCACCACCTGACTCTGAATTCTGTTTAACGTGTGCTCCACCATGTAAATCATTGGAATAGTCATGCTGATAATGGCATCGTCGTCAGCACTAAACATCTTCGTCGCCATTTCAAAACTGTGCAGAAGGGTGTGTGGCGCCCCTGAGGGTTCATTCGCCACAGAGGTACTGCATCTTACCCAGAGGTGTGGTATCTCACCCTCAGGTAAGGAAGGAGTATGGCTCGGGACCCTAACACCTGCATCCAACACATACCCGCAGTGGGGGTAGGGCGAGATTGCTCCTAAGGGAGAGCACAGTCCCAGGTCCCTAGCTGGCGGGAGGGTCCTATGTAGTGGGTGTGGGTGGAGAAAGCAGCTTAGGGGAGCACATGACAGGGAGAGTATAAATAGGAAGCCATCTTAGAATGAGCAAGCCAGTCAGAGGAGAAGTGACAGGAGAAGAGGCTCTGCATGAGCTCTGCTCCAGAGGTGGGCCTAGACTGGGAGGCCCAGGACTGAAGGAGAGAAGAGAGGAGTGGGAGCAGGAAGGCTCCAGGAACCGAAGGGACCCTAGGGGTACGGGCCGTGCAGAAGGCCACCCGTACGCCCGCTGCTACCAGGAGGTAGAGGGGTCAGGCCAGATAAGGGGAACCGGTTCCTCAACTAGCTGAGAAACAGCAAGGCTCAAATAGAAACCGGAGGCTGCAGCATTTCATGTACTGCAGGCCAAAGTCCACACCAGTCTCACTAAGAAGGTAGCCACATAGGACCCAGGGGACGGAACACACGTCGCCCGCCAAGGCCCGAGGATTCCGGATAGAAGTGTCACTGGGTGTGAGGTGCAGGGAGAAGGCCAGAGAAAGGACACACAGAAGGGGGTCCTGCTAAGTACTCCGGAGCTATCTGGGGGTGGACTGAGCCCCTCACTGAGTACGCACAGCACGACGGGGGATATTGCTCTGGTACCTGTAATCTGGACTGCAACAACTGTGAGTAAAGATCCTGGGACAGCATCACACGGACTCTGTGTTCATTACTGACTCCCTTTACTACAACCACCATCATCCACCCACACTGCCCTGAAGCTACACTCTTCCTGTGGGGAGTAATAATACCATTGCTGCAAAACCACCAGCTTCAGAGGACTGTTCCGCAGCGGCGGACCGTTTGGCCGCACTCCACAGGTGGCGTAGTCGGACATTATAAAACCCATATATACAAATTACCCTTGGATTGACCACCCTGGATCACGGACCGGGTCACCGCCACAGTGACTACAACCCCCAGCGTCTACCGGCCCGGCTCCGGGTACCCCACGGCCCAGGGGGCGCGTCAACTTCATAGGTCCCTGATCTGAGACTACTCCTGCAGCGTGATTTGCCCCACCTCTGGAGCTCGTTGGCCCAGGCTATATGTAAGAATGTATTGCACCAGGGCTTGTCGGTGCTGCCACAGTCGCTGCAACATGTGCAGAGTTGAATTCCACCGTGTCGGCACATCGCATTTCAGCTGGTGAACTGGCAGGCGCAACGACTTCTGTAGAGATGTAAGTCGTTGAGCTGCGGGATGCGAACGGCGGAAGTTAGCACACAGCGACCGTGCCCTCTGCAGAAGGCCATCTAGTCCGGGATAGTGGGCTAAAAATTGTTCAACACATGAGCCATACAAGGCACGTGTGTGACATTGCCCCGGCGAAGGGCCGCACCCAGGTTTGCAGCATTGTCGCACACGGCCTTCCCTGGTTGCAGGTCCAGTGGAGACAACCATTCATGAAACTGGGTCTCCAGAGCTGACCACAACTCCTCAGCTGTGTGACTCACATTTCCCAGACATTTCAAAGTAAACACCGCCTGATGCCGTTGAGCCCTGCTGCCAGCATAGTAAGGAGGTGTGCAGGATTCCTTCTGCGCAGTTAGAAAGCGGGTGGCATTACCAGTCAGGCTTTGGGTGCAGGTGGAGGACCGAGAGGAGGTTGAGTAGGCAGAAGCAGTGGAGGAACTTCTAGATAAAGAGGATTGACGTACAACTCATGGGGATGGCAAGACTTGGACAGCAGCCCTTTGTCCTGCTGTCACCATAGTTACCCAGTGCCCAGTCAGCGACATGTAACGTCCCTGTCCATGCCTACTCGTCCAAGTGTCTGTGGTGAAATGCACCCTGTCACACACACAGTTTCTCAAAGAAGCGGTGATGTTGTGTGCGACATGCTGGTGGAGCGCAGGCACACCTTTCTTTGAGAAGTAGTGCCGACTGGGCTTCTGGTACTGGGGCACTGCGACGGACATAAGGTCTCGAAAATCCTCTGTGTCCACCAGGTGGAAAGGCAGCATTTCTGTAGCCAACAGCTTGCAGATGGTGAAATTCAACCTTTTAGCTTTGTCATGGCTAGGAGGAAATGGTCTTTTATTTGTCCACATCTGAGGGACCGAGGGCTGGCGATTGTGCTTAGACGGGGTTGAGAAGGGTGTCCCCGGCAAACTGCCTGTTAGGAGGGCGGTTGCAGACAACTTTATTTTAATGGAACGCAACCAACCCCGGGGTCCGCAATGCAGCCTAATGGACTGCTGCCGAACACTTTCCGGGTGGAAAGGAAAGCAACAATAAATTGATAACCCGTCCGTGTTAACAGCACACCAGACCAGGTTAGGCCATACAATCTATCTCCGTTAACTGCACGGAGGCAGAGCGACCGGCGACGCACCTATCAAATATCTTAGCCCTTCGTGTTAGTGCACACGGAAGGGTAAGACGGTTGGGAGAAGCAGTAGCCCTGTCTTTGATACAGGCGCTATGCTATGGGGAATGGCGCTAAAGCGGTTCACACAATCTCCAAGAACCGCAGGTAGACGTGTGACCGGAGAAGAAGCAGTAGCCCTGTCATCGGTACAGGCGCTACGCTATAGTAGATGGCGCTAGTATGTGGGTGTGATACTCGCCGGGTATTCGTGCACTCAGCCGGCGTGCTACCGGACTGAGCAGACCCGCTCTTTATGGCTCAAGCTACCTGCCTGCATAAAGCTATGGCTCTTTGAGGAGCCCAAGAGTTTAAGCGTGCACGCCACAAACAACCAGCTCAAATGATCTGAGCGCGTCGCCATGTTTGTGGGCGGGCCTTTTAAAGACTAAGCCCTGCCCACCGACACGCCATTGGTGACGTTACCCGTGGACCAATCAGGCGGTGCCAGGTCCCCGGGTCAGGTGGGTGCCAAACCACCAATCATGATCCGCCAGGTCACGGACATGCTCAGTACAGCAAACTCTGGACTTAGACTCTGCAAGCACTGTCTCTCTCTGCAACCCAGGCTTAACATTGTTAGGCACAACTACCTAGGAGATAAACAGTGCTCGCTAGGCATTGGGGGTGACGACGATGCTGAGCAGCATCAGCCCCAGCTGGACCGAAATGGGAGACCACAGAAGGTCTTGGACCCTTTTTGAATCCAGCACGAGACCAATGACTAACACTGCTGGTCTGTGAGAAAGATGCAGGCAGAAAAGTTAGGTTGCCTTGATCCAAAGGTGGTGCTCTCGATGTCGGAGAGCGCTGTTCACCAGCTGGTGTTTCCACTTCCAAATGAAATGATGACTTGCCAATCACATTGGCTGTTGCGGGTAAAGAGTTGGAAGGTCTGAGTCCAAAAACATGTGTGACTGCTGTCCCCCCAGTCACAGAGGATGAAGAGGCCGCGGATGCACAAGATGGGGCAGACGGTGGTTGGCCCGGCCCGCTAGGCCGCATTGTAGCACAGTGAGCTTCCCACTGCAACTTATGCTTCATGTCCATGTGACGGATCATGCATGACGTACTCAAACTATGGATTTTTTGGCCTCTACTTAGCTTTTGGTGACAAATATTACAGATAACACGAGTTGGGTCATCCTTATCGATCTGTAAAAATTCCCAGGCTATGCAAGGCTTAGCACCCATGCGACCTGAAGAGCCTCTACGACTTGTGGTCAGAGGCAGAGTTGTGGTTGAGGATGCAGTTGTTGACGTGCTTCCAGTACTCCGTCTCTGTCCAGGAAGGCGCAACCTAACCTCATCGTCAATGGCATCTGTGACGCCCAGCTGCGCTTGGTATCACAGATCCTAGAAGAGTGCATTGATGGAATCCTCCACAAGAGGCCCCCATAAACATTCACACATCTCCACCTTCCACCTCAGACCAGCAAAGGGAGCCCATTAGGGATATAAATAGGGAAGGTGGAGCTAGGCAGTTCAGTTCCTCTGAAGAGTTCCTGCAGTAGAGAAGCCTAAGAGAGGTCAGTCTGCAGTGGAGCTCAGTCTAGTCTAGAGAACTCAGTTAATAGTTCAGCAGTGTAGCACGAGGCTCCTGCTAGCTAGATTCAGGGAGCCCAGTTAGAGCTTAAGGTGTGCCTGCGCCATAAGATCGGTGAAGCGCGGCAAGCTGCCGTTAGTGTGTATAGCCTAGTGAGGGCCCGAGTAGGCCGCAGGCGAGTGGAGAGTTAGTACATAGGGGCAGAGGAGCTTAACAAGCTCACCCCGAAGATTTTACCGGACACCGGATCCGAGCTTACCGGGATCTCTATGACCCAGTAAGGCATAACCGGAATCCCTGGAGAACTACAAGTCCCAGGATCGCTAAGGTGCTAATACGTAACAGAGCCAGGAGACGCTTAGACCCCGCCTACTAGGAGCGTGAACTCCAAGACAAGGCCCTACCACAAGGTCAGCCAGCGCAGGACAGAGACAAAGTTAGGCCTAGCTCCAGGCAGGTCAGAAACTTACTATGCAGAGGCAAGAAACAGGAGGCCCTACACCCGCTCGTTGGGGAGGATCCTGATATGCACCCTTCACCCTACAGTGTCCCAGGATGTGCCTGAATTTCCACCAGTGAAAGGTACTGAAGTGACTACCGTGTCCGTTCCCGTTCTTAATCTGACCCAGCTGGGTCTCGCCTGTCCTGCATTCCCCCTGCATACGCTTTTCTGAGGCCTAGCTCCACCTGTGGGGAGCTATACCATCGGGCTGCCTTATCACCAGCCTCAGTGGACTGCTGCAGCGCTGTTGCTTCTCACCAGATAACACAGGTGGCGTCACGAACTGTTCTAAAATTAGCAATTATCCACCCTTTTAAAGAGTGACCCCAGGGTACGGGCCCGGGAGCTGACCACCGCGACATCCCCAAGGCCAGGCAAAGACCCGGGTACTGAGTCATCCCCATCCCCTGGGCTAGTCACATCCTCCTCCACCTCCTCTGCTGACATCATCGACTGGCTGACTGTGGGTTGACAGTAAGTGGGATCTCCAACCTCGTCATCATCACCCTGTGTGTTCTCACACCTGTCGTTCTCAGAGCCAACCTCTTCCTGCCCTGACCGAAAAGTCATGTTGTCGATCCAATCAGGTATTTGAGTCTCATCATCGTCTTCATCATTGTCTCCACCACAGGAGTTATAGTTTGGGAACGAGGGTCTACATTATGCTCAGAACCTTCTTCATCTGGTCCTGAATCTGACTCATAAAGATTCTGGGCATCAGTGCAGATCATTTCCTCGTCTGGATTAACAGAAGCTCTGGAGCAGACCTCAGTTTCCCAAGCTATAGTATGAGTAAACAGCTATGCAGACTCAACCATCTGTGTTACCCCATACTCAGACGGGCAGCTGGAGACTTGGGAGCTGTGAGGAAGCAAGTGCGATTGGGGTGACAGCTCTGAGGACTGGAGTATTTGTGATGTTGAAGTTGAGGTGGAGGAGAGCCCACGTGAAGGAGCACTTGATATCCGTGGAAGCACCTGCTGTTTTTGTGCCTCATCTGGAATTTGTAGCGATGGGCGTGTCCGTAAGAAAGGGATCGTATCACATTGTCCACGAAAAGAAGTAGACATCTTAGTTTGGCTTGTAGATGGTCTTTCTTCTGCGGATGTTACCCCCCCACGGCGGGTGGGGCTTGACCCACCAGCAGACAGGCACCAGTATTGGAAGAGGGGGGCTGACCGTCAGGGTCCACCGTGGCTCTGGCACAAACCCGGCGACACGGAGGTCGCACGGGCAGGAACGGACTGGTCGTGTCGGCTTCGCACTCCAGCATAGTACCTCTGCCCGCTCGCGCCCGTAACCTCAAAGGGATGCGCAAGCGGCTTTTCTTCCCAGGGCTGTTCCCCACCCAGCAGGAACGTGGGGGAGCTCAGGTCGGCCTTTCACTGTACTCCCTTACCTCCCTCGCCCTTTTTCCTTCTTCCGGTCTCCATCTAACCCCTCGGCTCTGTGGTGTCCGCTTTCCCTCCAGCTCTCTCCTTCTCACAGGTAGACTACCGCATGTATTCACACTGTGGCGAATCTTTTGGGCCCAGGCATAAGAAGTTGTCGAGGATATGGATAATATGTGCCCCCTTAGAAACGTCCATTACAACCCATTCGAGGAAGCAACTAAACGCCTCAAATAATGACCAGGATCTGGACCACCCCATGGGCAAACAGCGATCTATATAGTATGTTCCTTCCCAGAAGCAGCCTAATAGGTGGACACTATTCGGAGGCACAGGTAGTAAGTAACCCGAACGCTGCATCAATGTCTGTTTTGGCCATTAGGGTGACCCTTCCCAACTTCTTGATCCGCCTGATTGCCTTGTCAAAGGATGTACAGTATATACTACTGTACTTGGTTCCGCGTTGATGTTGTCGTTTACGGACCTGCCCCTTGGATATGACAAATGGTGGATTAGTCAGAATGTATTGGGTTCTGTTTTTGGCACAACTCACAACGGGGATACCACTACGTCTTGTAAGGAAAGTGTTCTGAATGGAACCGCCATTCTACCTAAAGATATTTCTTTTTTTAATTTTCTTGTCACGACGTCTGAGTGTTGGTAGGCTGATTTTAGATTTTTACTCCAGCCTTTCTTGATTTTAGAAGGGCATGACATGCCTATATCTGTGTCTCCCCCTCCTTTTACTCCTCCACCTCTTTTCTTTTCGCATGACTATATGTACTTTTCACTTTTCCATGTGTTAGTTGTGTCTTCTGAGCAGTTTTTCAGCATTTGGACACCTTTGAAGTGTTTTCTATGTGTTTTGTATGTGTTTCTATGTGTTTTTGTTTGCCTGCCATTGGTTTTAACGGTGTTCGATGGTGTTCGACGAACAGTTCGACGAACAGTTCGGCGAACATACGGGTGTTCGACGAACCGAACCGAACTCGAACACTAAGGGGGTGGCTCAACACTACTTAAGAGGAAAGATGTTCATGGTATACCCTCCATGCACCCCATATCACATCAAATGTATTCAAAGTTTTGCTTTTTCTACACACCCCTTCTCAATCTAATAATTACATTTATTTTATTTACCAATTCTTTCAATCACATCAATCCATTTTGAAGCAATAAGCTTTCTTGCCTGACAAAGTATACCTTTCAGGGGGATTCATTCATTTTTTCCTTCGTTACTCTATATCATCTACATGACCTAAGACACACCACTCCTGTATAATATTTATTGCAAAGACTTCTTGCAAACAGTGTAATACAGTAGATTATTCCAAAAATGTCCCAATGAGACACAATTACAAAACATATGCATAATACCCACAACAACCATTCCACATCTAGGACATCTAGCATCCTCCCTAAATCCAATTCTGTGCAGAAATTGAGGGGTTCTACACACTCCGTGTAACAAATACATTTGTGAAAGTCTGTGAGCCTCACTGGTGGATATTTGACAACCAGAGTAAAGAATTGACTCTAACTGCTGCTCATCAATGAATCCGAGATCTACATCCTACTTATTTTTTAACTTCAAGGAGTGTTTTTTTAAATATTCATGCAAGAGGAGCCTGTAAAATATAGAAATAACTCCCACCTTGTTGCCATCCCCTTTTATCATACTAAGCAGAATGCTATTTTGCGAATCTATACTAGTTATATTACTACTTGTGTTCCAGACATATCGCAATTGAAAGTATTGATAAAACATTTTATGCTGCAAGCCAAATTCCTCCCGAAGCTGATACAATTCTGAAATACTCCATCTAACTACATCTGTGACAGTAGATCCATACCCTCCAACTCCCATGTCGAGAAGCTTTCCAATCTAAAGAATAATGTTGAGCCACCCCCGTAGTGTTCAGGTTCGGTTCGGTACGTCGAACACCGGGATGTTCGAGGAACTGTTCGTCGAACACCTTAGAACACCGTTGAACACCGTCGAACAGCGTTAAAACCAATGGCAGGCAAACAAAAACACATAGAAACACATAGAAAACACCTTCAAAGGTGTCCAAAAGCTGACAAACTGCTCAGAAGACACTCTCTTTAAAAAAGCCGGCCGGCAATTCAGCAGCGGCATACACCAGTACAATTTAGACAAGAAGGAATAGAGCATTACACATAGATTAGATAGATAGAAACATGTCAGTCACATATATAAGAAGTACAGTGACAGTGTTGGTTACTGTACTTGTCATTTAGTGTTAAAGGATTTATTAAAAAAAATATTAGTGTTTTCATGCACCGTCTCTTTAAAAAAGCCGGCCGGCAATTCAGCATCTGTACCCGACAATTTATAACAGAAAGAATAGAGCATCACACATAGATTAGATAGATAGAAACATGTCAGTCACATATATAAGAAGTACAGTGATAGTGTTGATTACTGTACTTGTCATTTAGTGTTAAAATAAAGAATTTATTAAAAAAAAAATTGGCGTGGGGTTCCCCGTAATTTTAGTCTCTAGCGGAGGTTAAGCAGACGGCTGGGGCAGATGTTTGAAGCCTGGGAAGGGGGTAATACCCACGGAGCTTCCCAGGCTACTAATATCAGCCCCCAGCTGAATACCTAGCCTTTACTAGCTATTAAAATGGGGGACCCCGAAAAAAATGACGTGGCGTCCCCCCTATTTTAATAGCTAGCAAAGGCTAGGCAGACAGCTGGGGACTGATATTAATAGCCCAGGAAGGGTGCCATGAATATTGGCCCCCTCCCAGGCTAGAAACACCAGCCGCCAGCCGCCCCAGAAATGGCGCATCCATAGGATGCACCAATTGTGACACTTAGCCTCACTCTTCCCACTGCCCTGTAGCGGTGGCAGTGGGGTAATAGGGTTGGGGTTGATGTCAGCTTATAATGCCAGCTGGCATCAAGCCCAGGTTAGTAATGGAGAGGCGTCTATAAGATACCCCCATTACTAACCCCATAGTCAAAGTTACAAAAAAACACAAACACCCAGAATAAAGTCCTTTAATTGAAATAAAGACACAATTCTTTATTGTTCTAAATTAAACCATACTTACCATCACGCACATTCCAGCTGAAGCCAACGATCTCCTGCAATAAAAGTAAAATAATAAAGCAACATCATCCTTACCTTTCCATGGTTCCCACAAAAACTTAAGCTCTGCTACATTCACGTGACAGGCTGGACCGCAGCAGAATGCTGCCATCCAGCTTGCCATGTGGCAGACATTGAGAAGCGCAGGCGTGCTTGCGCTCCTCAGTGTCTGGCTGTGACGAAATCCAGATGAGCCGAGTTCATGTCCAATGAACTCAGCTCACCTCATGCACGTCACTGACAGCGTGGGAAAATTCTCCTGCGCATGCGGTGAGTGCAGGAGAATTTTCCCACGCTGTCAGTGACATGCATGAGGTGAGCTCATGTCCAATGAACTCGGCTCACCTCATGCACGTCACTGACAGCGTGGGAAAATTCTCAGTGCTCAGCGCTTGAGCAGGAGAATTCTCCCACGCTGGGATGGCATTGAGATGACAGGCTGGATCACAGCTGAGCGCTGCCATCCAGCTTGCCATCCTTCAGAGACACTGCAGAGCGCAAGCATTTTTTTGGGGGTCCCCCATTTTAATAGCTAGTAAAGGCTAGGTAAAGAGACGGTGCATGAAAACACTAATATTTTTTTAAATAAATCCTTTACACTAAATGACAAGTACAATAACCCACACTGTCACTGCACTTCTTATCTATGTGACTGATATGTTTCTATCCATCTAATCTATGTGTGATACTCTATTCTTTCGGTTCTAAATTGTCGGGTATCGGTGTATGCCGCTGCTGAATTGCCGGCTTTTCATGTTTCACTGTGAGCACTGTTCCCATCGATTTGGGCACCCACTGTAATGCCACAACCACCATGGCTGTGGCATTACAGTGAGTGGCAGACAATCCCTGCATGATTGGTGCTCTAAATAGCGCCAGACATGCAGGACACGCTTTTGGTGCACGAACAGTTATCGAACATAACCTCGAACAGCCGAATTTTTTGCAAATCGTTCGCGTTCGTCGAACGACTCGAACACGGCCCAAAATAGCTCGAATTTGAGATTGGCGAACAGTTCTAGTCAAACACCGCTCATCTCTACTAAAGAACTCTGGGAGCTACAGATTGCATGAAAAAGGTGGGAATTTACTGAAGCCCCAAACCCCCATAAGTTGCTGGCTTTTTTTCATCCTTTAACCATTACGGAGACTGTCGGATGTTTTGCATTGGATAGAGAATGGAATCATATCTCCACGGATGATCTCAGGGCTTGCAATATGTCATCTAATATTTTCAGTTGGTTAAATGTAGATATGGTAGTTTCTTTTCTATTTAGCACTGGCTCAGAGCAGTCACTGACCGCTCCTTTCGACGATTCAGCTGCTCCTCACCAACAGAGAAGCTCTTCTTCTTCGGGGCTTCTCTATTTAGGGGACATCACTGCAGATGTCATGCTGATTGACAGCCAACTTCTTACATTTATGCAGCCGGGAGCCAGCAGTCAATCAGTATGACATCGGCAGTCATGCCCCATCAACAGAGCAAAGCAGAAGAGAATCTGCAGAAATGCTGGCAGGAATGGTCAGTTACTGCTCAGTGTTGGCAGAGATTTGGCTGTGCTGAACAGGCAGGTCATTAGCAGCTACCTGTCTGTCAGTTCTTAGGCCCACAGTAAAAAAATAATATAGGTCTGAATGACCCCTTTAAGAAACTCAACTCAGTTACTGCTGGGACACTGTGCATCATTTTTGGAGGCTTTTTAGTGACTGATACTGTGCCGAGCAGACAGGCAAAATAGCTAATGTGGTGACCATTTTCATAAAGGGCTACAGGTCTTTACCAGGTAATTATGATAAGTAAACTTGACATCCATTGTGGGAAATATGTTCAAGGGGCTTGGAAGGGACTATGTACAGGGGTATTTAATATAAAGTAACATTATGAGTGATAGCCAGCATAGTTTTATTAAGAACAGAAGTTGTCACACTAGCCTGATAAGTTTTTATGAAAAGGTGATATAGTGGGAAAACTGGAAATATGATATTTTTGGACATTGCAAAGGCATTTGATAATGTCACACACAGAGATCTAATGGGTAAATAAAGTTTATAGACTTAGAAAGTAAGGTGAATGGTCTCCTGTTAAAAGTGGTGTACCCCAAGGTTCAAGCTGGGTCCACTATTATTCAGCTTATTTTTTGTGATATTAAACGTGTTACTTCATTTTTTTTGCAGATGACACCAAATTTTGAAGTATAGAGCAGTCTGTGGAACATTTTCATAAATTACAAGCTGACATGGACAAGCTGAGTATTTGGGATTCCACAGGGCAGATGAGGCTGTATTACAGAAATGAAGTAATACCACTTTATAAAGCATTAATGTGACCTTGTCTGGAATATGCAGTTCAGTTCTTAGCACCAGTTCATAGAAAATATGCCCTGGAATAGAAAAGGTGCAAAGAAGAGTCTAAAAACTGATAAGAAGCCTGAGGAATCTTGGTTCTGAGGAAATTGTAAAAGAATTGCACTGTATGCTGGGGGATTCTCCGGTTTTTGAGCCGAAACCGGATTGTATGTGTATGTTATACATACTCCCAGCTACATCCCGTCCAGAGGACACGATCTCACTTCCATAAAATTGTATAGAGTGAGGCCATGCCCTCTAGTTGGCCATGCCCTCTGGACGCCCGCATTACTAGTCACAGCGGAGCCTTGGTCAATACGAGTGTATGGAGTGAAGCCGCGGCCACTAGATGGGCCCTTGCCGGGAGTATGTATAACACATATTTACCCTCTGGTCCCAGTTCAGAAACCGGTGAATCCCTGCAGCGCACAGTGGTATTCTTTTAATATTTCTCAGGTCTTTTATCAGTTTTCAGGCTCTTCTTTACACCTTTTCTATTCCAAGGCATACTTTCTTACTTTCTATGTCAATGTGTGTGCACTGGGGGGATTCATAAGTCTGCAGTCACAGACAGTGACTGAAGACTTATCGATTTGGACCGGAAAGCCCTTTAATGGAACATCTACAAATGGCTTCAAACCATGCTTAGATGATTTTCTAAGAAAAAAAAAGAAAAATGATCATGTAAATTTTTAAAGTTCTTTTCTGAACGTTTAATCCAGTGATCGATAATTGGGATTAGGAGGGAAAGATTTGCTCCTTTGGAGAGGACTGTATGATATGTTGGAGTTGTGCATGTGCCCCTTCCTTTTGTCCTTTCCCATTCCTTGGTTGAATTTGATGGACATCTGTCTTCTTTCAATCATTTTAACTTGGTAACTATGATATTATTTTGAGAAACCTCTAGATTTGTTTACAAAAAAGTTTTTTTATTAGGGAAGAAATTGACCCGACCTGACCTGCAACTAATTTGTTAAACAGATGTTTCTGTGTACAAGAAGAAACAATATCTGCTAACGACTGAATTGTCAGAATTGCTCTGTGATAATTTGAGGTTACCGTATTATGCATCCTTTTCAGGGATATAAGATCGATATAAAGGAATTTTTTACATGCCATAGCTCAAATGTGATTTATTTATTTGTCCCTGTGGAAAAGCCTACGTTGGACAAACTTCAAGACAGATTAGTATCAGATTGACTGAACATTGTTCAAGGATCCGAATTTATGAAAAAAAGTGAAAAATTAAAACTACTGTTACAGGACACTTTTTGAGACAGGACATTGAATATATGATCTTAGATGAGTGGTAGTTGAGGAAGTCACTGGCAAAGATGAACAGCAAGTGAAGACTCGATTATTTAAACATGAAAAAATATTGGATTTATACACTTGACACGGGACTGGGGAATTAAATGAGATCTACTATTTCAAAGTATTTTTGTAATATTGATGTTTTTCAAATAGTTTTTTATACTTGGATATATATATTTATTAAACTAGATGGTGTAGGCTAGCTGCTAATTTATTTCTACATTGGTGGGTATATACTGTGCATAATTTTACATTAGTTCTTCTGCGATATACAGAACATTATAATATGAGTCTCAAAGATCGTTTCTATTAATTAGATTATTTGGTAATTATTTTCTGATCTTCATTGTACTGAATATCAATTTTGTTACCTTGTATTTTTGTAGCTATGATTTTTTTTAAAAATAGCATATGTATATGTAAAGTAATGTATCACGTGGTTATGGCTATTTAATCATGAAAAAGGATAACGTTTGCAAACTTGAGAAAGGGCGATCTCCCCTGTAACATTGTTCTTCTATAAAGATCTAAGTACATCTTGCAGTATCTCAGTGAAAATTGATGGATCCATACCACAAAGTTTGCAGAATATTGATATCTGGAATTTAGCAACACAGGCAAATGTGGTGAATATGATTTCTTTTTAATTGCTGTATGTGACCATATATTTATATGAAGTCATAACATTGCATGGTATGACATATATTCTTAATTTGAAGTTGGATTCATGAGGACTGAGAGATCCTCACTGTTTAATGCCGAGTCCTGGAACCAGATTGGGCTCCATTTCTTAAAGTGATGCAAATGTTGAGGGCATATGTTTATGGAGATGTCAGGAGTAATAGTTTTTGCAAAATAAGTGCTTATTCAAAAAATATGAATGTACTAATATGTGAGATTATGAGACGTGAAAACTGATGAAGTTAGCAATGAATCTCCATATTTAAACTGCATTTGCATTATCAAACCAAGCACAAATAACAAGATTTCAAGTTTTAGGATTGCTGAGAGGTTTTAAAGAATTTGTAACTTCACAAAATCTGTATTTAAATCCCTGAGCAAATAGGAATGAATTAATTTACTTAGAAAATTCTCGCAAAGTGGGTATAATCTGGATTAAACCATCAGTTTAAAAGACACATCTACAAAGGACTGAATTATTCACAGCATAGTCAAATCCTATGATACTTCTGCTATAGAGAACATCAAGTTTAAAGGGGGGTCAGGTTACTTGAGTTATTTTAAATGAAAAAAAAAAGCATTTCATGCGGCAAGTATAAAAGTATTCATGATTAATATAATAGCTAACAGCAAAATATAAAAGTGTATATTTATGGAAAAACCTGTTTTAATTACCTTGTATTTTACAAATGCATCAATATCTCTGGCCAATTAATATGTCATCCCATTTATTTGTTTGTTTTTTATTTTGAATATTCAGTAATAGAGATGATAAAATCGATTCAACACAAATGAAATTGAAGTCGAATTTTATGAACTTTGCTGATATAGGTGAATTTAAACAATTTGAAATTTAATTTACGCAAATCACCCAAAAATGCCCTCCACAATTTTACCTATCAGTCATAGAAAAGTGATATGACCTTAGGTCTGAGAGCCTGTGCTTCTTCATAATTCCTTGCAGCTATTACATCACATGATGTAATGAAGCCAATCAGGGAGGACTATCATACCCTATATAAAAGCCCAAGCATGGAACATTGCAGCAATTTTAGGTTAATATTAGGATAATGAGACTTCATCAGAGCTGAAAGTTTAGCAATAGAGATAGGAATAGAAATCCTTAAAACATTGGACAAATGCTCCAGACCTTAATTTTGTTATATAACTTCAGCAATAAAGAAGGGGAGCCTGTAATATTCGGCAAATAATACAGAGATTTAATTGTTAGAGGAAGAGAGAAATAAGAGAGCCAGTGCCAGCAGCCAGTGATCAGTGATATGGTTAACAGCTTTTGTCCTGTTGCATTTGAATTAAAAAAAATAATTGTCTACATTTCTAATGAACTTAAAAGCAGAAGCAAAATATCAAAATAAGTCTGACAGAAAAAGAAATCTGAAATTAGTGTCACATGTTGCTTGTTACAAACTAATATAGTAGGATTTTGCACTTTTCCACTTCTTTTTGTGAAGGGAAGAAAAAATAGAAAAGACAATTTTTGCCCAAACTAGACATTTAGCTACAACTGTCTATTTCCCAAAATACGTGTGTTGTAAACATTTTTTTATTTAGCATGTATGTTGTGCTCAAATTTTTTTGTACTCAAATTTTACATCTGCTCATGTCACACTAATATAGCGCCATTTTTCAGGTAGTGGCTTTTTGGTCGTGTACCTACTTAGCATTTCTTATTTTGTAATTTTTGAAAAGGGTTTTGATTTAAAGAAAAAAAAATCTAAATTCAGGTATTTAACTGTGCATATCTGTTTTTACACACCCGTGTTACTAATCCAATTTGACAGCCTTACACGCCACAACTACACTGGGGCCTGCTGCCACATTTTGCTTGTTACAAAGAAATTTACCTACCTAGCGTTTCTTTTTACGTTCTCTTATGGGAAGGATCAAATAATCATAGCTAAAATGATTATCAAAAGTTTATTATAGTGTTGTACAAAATGCTCTAAAGAAAAAGTGACAAACTTTTTACACATAGCGTCAGTTATAGAAGTCAGCCATTGAATTTATAAAAAAAGATAGTAAATGGAAGTCACAGTTCAGCAATAGAGATAGAAAGGGCAAGCTTTACAATATTGGACAAGTACTTAGGACAGTATTGTGTTATATAACTGCAGCACTGAATAAGATGATAGGAGTAGTCTGGGAAGCAGACCATGTTCACATGTTTAGTATTTGCTCAGTATATTACATCAGTATTTGTAATCCAAAATCAGGAGTGAAACAATAAGAGGAAAAGTATAATAAAAACACATCACCACTTCTGTAATTTTCACCCACTCCTGGTTTTGGCTTACAAAAACCGATGTAAAATACTGACCAAATATTCAACATGTGAATGTGGCCTAATACACAAAGTCAATTGATGAGGGAGGGAGAGGAATAGGGGAGGTGCCAGCAGAAGAACCAGACTCTGCGTGATTGATCAATAATATAATGTATCTTTGCTTCTGTATTTGAATTAAAATTACTCATTTTTTTACTTGCAGTAAAAAGCAGAAGTAAGAAAAGGCAATATTTTTTATAGAAAAAAATCTGAAATCATTGTCAGTCAAACAATGTGTGCTTGCTTGTCAGAAGCAACTGTATTGAGTTTCTACATTTCTTGTACAATCATTTTTATGAAAGCTGTAATAATTGTTTATTATTAGAATTCAAAAGAAAATTGCCTTAAATCCAGACAGCTGTCTTCCTTACAAAGTGTGCATGTTGCACACAATTTTTGTTTTTGCATATCTGTTTTACTGTTTTTCATCTATGCATGATACACCTGTGCATTGGTTTTGTCCTGAGGAAAAGGTCCTGAGCGATTTCAAAACACGTTGACTTGAAAAACCTGTACAAATAAACTTATCCTTTTAAGATCCTTCCGATGTTCTAGGATTTCGCAGATATAGACACAGCATATCATGATACACCAACACATACTGACCATATTTATTAAAACTGACTTGTGAGAGAATATTTTTTTTATGTTTTTGCATAACTACTCACCCTGACATAGACACTAGAGCATCACTGTGCTTGACAAGCTAGGCGAGTATTTCCGGGTTGCTCGGGTGGGAACTCTGGTCCCCGCCCTGCATGTTTGCTGCTCTTTAGAGAGCCAATGAACATGCAGGGATTGCTTGCCATGCACTGTAAGACTGTAGCCATGTTGGTTGCGGGCATTACAGTGATTGGCTGGCCGCACAGCGTCATCAGGTCTATTTAAGAACTGGCACTGCTATGCTCGTCACAGTCTACCCCGGAAACAGGCAGAGTAGGGAGAGGTGCTGCTGAGTCAGGGAGAGATTTGCTTGTTTATAGTTAGTATAGGTATTCCACAACATATATATATATATATACAATACAGACCAAAAGTTTGGACACACCTTCTCATTTAAAGATTTTTCTGTGTTTTCATGACTTTGAAAATTGTACATTCACACTGAAGGCATCAAAACTATGAATTAACACATGTGGAATTATATACTTAACAAAAAAAGTGTGAAACAATTGAAAATATGTCTTATATTCTAGGTTCTTCAAAGTAGCCACCTTTTGCTTTGATGACTGCTTTGCACACTCTTGGCATTCAATGATGAGCTTCAAGAGGTAGTCACCGGAAATGGTCTTCCAACAATCTTGAAGGAGTTCCCAGAGATGCTTAGCACTTGTTGGCCCTTTTGCCTTCACTCTGCGGTCCAGCTCACCCCAAACCATCTCGACTGGGTTCAGGTCTGGTGACTGTGGAGGCCAGGTCATCTGGCGTAGCACCCCATCAATCTCCTTCTTGGTCAAATAGCCCTTACACAACCTGGAGGTGTGTTTGGGGTCATTATCCTGTTGAAAAATAAATGATGGTCCAACTAAACGCAAACCGGATGGAATAGCATGCCGCTGCAAGATGCTGTGGTAGCCATGCTGGTTCAGTATGCCTTCAATTTTGAATAAATCCCCAACAGTGTCACCAGCAAAGCACCCCCACACCATCACACCTCCTCCTCCATGCTTCACGGTGGGAGCCAGGCATGTAGAGTCCATCCGTTCACCTTTTCTCCTTCGCACAAAGACACGGTGGTTGGAACCAAAGATCTCAAATTTGGACTCATCAGACCAAAGTACAGATTTCCACTTGTCTAATGTCCATTCCTTGTGTTCTTTAGCCCAAACTTGTCTCTTCTGCTTGTTGCCTGTCCTTAGCAGTGGTTTCCAAGCAGCTATTTTACCATGAAGGCCTGCTGCACAAAGTCTCCTCTTAACAGTTGTTGTAGAGATGTGTCTGCTGCTAGAACTCTGCGTGGCATTGACCTGGTCTCTAATCTGAGCTGCTGTTAACCTGCGATTTCTGAGGCTGGTGACTCGGATAAATTTATCCTCAGAAGCAGAGGTGACTCTTGGTCTTCCTTTCCTGGGGCGGTCCTCATGTGAGCCAGTTTCTTTGTAGCGTTTGATGGTTTTTGCAACTGCACTTGGGGACACATTCAAAGTTTGCCCAATTTTTCGGACTGACTGACCTTCATTTCTTAAAGTAATGATGGCCACTCGTTTTTATTTACTTAGCTGCTTTTTTCTTGCCATAGTCCTACTGAATAGACAGTGTATTATCAGCTGTGTATCCACCTGACTTCTGCACAACACAACTGATGGTCCCAACCCCATTTTTAAGGCAAGAAATCACACTTATTAAACCTGACAGGGCACACCTGTGAAGTGAAAACCATTTCTGGTAACTACCTCTTGAAGCTCATCAAGAGAATGCCAAGAGTGTGCAAAGCAGTCATCAAAGCAAAAGGTGGCTACTTTGAAGAACCTAGAATAGAAGACATATTGTCAGTTGTTTCACACTTTTTTGTTAAGTATATAATTCCACATGTGTTAATTCATAGATTTGATGCCTTCAGTGTGAATGTACAATTTTCAAAGTTATGAAAACTCAGAAAAATCTTTAAATGAGGTGTGTCCAAACTTTTGGTCTGTACTGTATATATATATATATATATATATATATATATATATATATATATACAGTGGGGGAAATAAATATTTGATCCCTTGCTGTTTTTGTAACTTTGCCCACTGACAAAGAAATGAACAGTCTATGATTTTAAGGGTAGGTTAATTTTAACATTGAGAGATAGAATATCCCAAAAAAATCAAGAAAATCACATTGTATAGATTAGATTTTTTTTTTTGCATTTTGCAGTGAGAAATAAGTATTTGATCCCTCTGGCAAACAACACTTAATACATGGTGGTAAAACCATTGTTGACAAGGACAGCAGTCAGACATTTATTGTAGTTGATGATGAGGGTTGCGCACAGGTCAGGAGGAATTTTGGTTCACTCCTCTTTGCAGGTCAACTCTAAATCATTAAGATTTTGAGTCTGTTTCTTGGCAACTCAGAGTTTCAACTCCCTCCATAAGTTTTCTATGGGATTAAGGTCTGGAGACTGGCTAGACCACTCCATTACCTTACTGTGCTTCTTTTTGAGCCACTCATTTGTTGCCTTGGCTGTATGCTTTGGGTCATTGTCTTGCTGGAAGACCCAGTCACGACCCATCTTCAATGCTCTTAATGGGGGTAGGAGGATGTTGGCCAAAATCTAGAGATACATAACTCCATCCATCTTCCCTTCAGTATGGTGCAGTCATCTTGTCCCCTTTGCAGAACAGCACCCCCAATGTATAATGTTTCCCCCACCATGCTTCACGGTTGGGACAATGTTCTTAGGGTTGTACTCATCCTTCTTCTTTCTCCAAACACGGCGAGTTGAGTTAATGCCAAAGAGCTCAATTTTTGTCTCATCTGACCACAGCAGCTTCTCCCAATAGCTCACAGAATCACCCAGGTGTTCATTGGCAAACTTCAGAAGAGTCTGCACATGTGCTTTCTTGAGCAGGGGGACCTTGCAGGCACTGCAGGATTTTAAACCTTTAAGGCGTAATGTGTTACCAATGGTTTTCTTGGTGACTGTGGTCCCAGCTGCCTTGAAATCTTTAACAAGTTCCCCCTGTGTTGTTTTTGGCTGATCTCTCACCTTCCTCATGATCAAGGATACCCCGCGAGGTGAGATTTTGCATGGTGCCCCAGATCGATGTTGATAGACAGTAGAGATGAGCGGTGTTCGAATCGAACTGTTCGCCAATCTCAAATTAGAGCTGGTTTGGGCGGTGTTCGAGCCGTTCGGCGAACACGAACGATTTGAAAAAAATTCGGCTGTTCAAGGTTATGTTCGATAACTGTTCGTGCACCAAAATCATAACTGGATTTTTTCCCTCAGATGTGGACAAGTAAAAGACCATTTCCTCCTAGCCATGAGAAAGCTAAGAGGTTGAATTTCACCATCTGCAAGCTCTTGGCTACTGAAATGCTGCCTTTCTGCCTGGTGGACACAGAGGATTTTTGAGACCTCATGTCCGTCGCAGTGCCCCAGTACTAGATGCCCAGTCGGCGCTACTTCTCAAAGAAAGGTGTGCCTGCACTCCACCAGCATGTCGCACACAACATCACCGCTTCTTTGAGAAACTCTGTGTGTGACAGGGTGCATTTCACCACAGACACTTGGACGAGTAGGCATGGACAGGGGCGTTACATTTTGCTTACTGGACACTGGGTAACTATGGTGACAGCAGGACAAGGGGCTGCTGTCCAAGTCTTGCCGTCCCCACGAGTTGTGCGTCAATCCTCCTTATCTAGAAGTTTCTCCACTGCTTCTGCCTCCTCAAACTCCTCTCGGTACTCCACCTGCACCCAAAGCCTGTCTGGTCATGTCACAAGCTTTCTAACTGCGCAGAAGGGATCCTGCACACCTCTTTACTATGCTGGCAGCAGGGCTCAACATCATCAGGTGGTTTTTACTTTGAAATGTCGGGGAAATGTGAGTCACACAGCTGAGGACTTGTGGTCAGCTCTGGAGAACCAATTTCATGAATGGTTGTCTCCACTGGACCTGAAACCAAGGAAGGCCGTGTGCAACAACGCTGCAAACCTGGGTGCGGCCCTTCGCCGGGGCAATGTCACACACGTGCCTTTTATGACTCACGCGTTGAACCTGGTTGTCTAGCAATTTTTAGCCCACTTGCAGCGACTGTGGCAGAACTGACAAGCCCTGGTGCAATACGTTCTGACGTATAGCCTGGGCCAACGAGATCCAGAGGTGGGGCAAATCACGCTGGAGGAGTGTTCTCAGATCAGGGACCTATGCACCCTTCTGCACAGTTTTGAAATGGCGACGAAGATGTTTAGTGCTGACGATGCCATTATCAGCATGACTATTCTGGTGATTTACATGCTGGAGCACATGTTAAACAGAATTCGGAGTCAGGTGGTGGCACAAGAGGTGGTGGAGGAAGTAGAGGAGGAGGAGTTGTATGCAGAAGGGCTAACATCGGCAAGGTCCAGAATGTTGGCAGCACCAAGGCGGCAGGCATGTGAGGGTGGGGGAGATGGTTTTACCAGGGCGCATGGTAGCAGCCAAACTAGTGAGGAAGGTGCAGGAGCCCAGGAAGAAGTGGAGGATGAATTGATGGAAGACTCATCAGATGAGGGAGACCTTGATCACATTTCTGTTGTGCGAGGTTGGGGGGAGAGGACAGAGGAAGGAAGCATGATTCTTACCTCGCCACCAACACAACAGGGACTTGGTGCTCCTGGATGCGCAAGACACATGAGTGCCTTCTTGCTGCACTACCTGCAACATGACCCTCGAATTGTGAGAATTAGAAATAATCCTGACTACTGGGTTGCCACACTGTTAGATCCCCGGTACAAAAGTAAATTTGCTGAAATTATTCCTGCCATAGAAAATGATGCACGCATGCAGGAGTATCAGCAGAGACTGTTGCAGAATCTTACATGTGCTTTTCTACAAAACACCAGTGGTGCACATAGTGAATCTCACAGTTCCAACTTGCCAACCGTGGGACCGTCGAGTGTTCAGCACTGAAAATGTAACAGAAACACAGTATCTGCTGGTAACATCAATTTTGCGGAATCATTTCACCACTTTTTAGCCCATCCTTTGCAAGGCCACAGGAGACAAGAAGTCTGACAGATAGTCAACTCCTAGAGATGATGGTACAGGAGTATCTCCAAGTAAACATTGAAGCCATGACTGTGTCACTGGACCCTTGCTCTTTTTGGGCTTCCAATCTGGATAAATGGCCGGAGCTCACCACTTACTCCTTGGAGATCTTGTCATGCCCCGCAGCCAGCGTTCTGTCTGAACATGTGTTCAGTGCTGCTGGTGGTGTGCTGACAGATAAGTGCACGCGGCTCTCCACTGATAATGTAGACAGACTCACATTCATAAAGATGAACAAATCATGGATCCGAAATGACTTTTCTACCCCTGTGTCATCCTGGGGAGAGTAAAAGCTTGATGATTTGTTAAAATCACCTCACCAACCGTTTTAAGCTTTCAAATTACTAATCATGTTTATCTGTATCTTGGCTGGAAAATAATTTGGGCCTTGTAGCAGTGTGCAGTACTGATTCTATTAGGCCATCTATACTAAACTCCACCAGATTTAAAATGACTAATCATGTTTATCTGTATCTTGGCTGGAAAATAATTTGGGCCTTGTAGCAGTTTGCAGTACTGATTCTATTAGGCCATCTATACTAAACTCCACCAGCTTTCAAATCAATAATAATTTTTAGCTGCATCTAGCCCGGAAAATAATTTTGGGGCTCCTAGATGCGCAAGACACATGCGTGCCTTCTTGCTGCACTACCTGCAACATGACCCTCAGATAGTCAGAATTCGAAATAATCCTGACTACTGGGTTGCCACACTCTTAGATCCCACACACTCTTCGATCAACCTTTTAATTTTAATAAAGAACAAAAAAATGGTCATTTTTGAAATTATAAGCATTAGCAGGTTATTAGAAACTGAAATCAAACAGTTTTCAACTCAAAACTTTATTCTAGCTGATGTTACATTTGCATATAGGACCCCTTGTTCGAAAGGAGCTTCTGAACTCTCTCGTCCATTGAATTTGTCAGGTTTTGGATGGTTTCTGCTTCCATTGTTTTGCATGAGGACAGAATACCCTCCCAGAGCTGTTGCTTAGATGTGAACTGCCTCCTGCCATCATAGACACTCCTTTTGATGATGCTCCAGAGGTTCTCAATGGGGTTAAGGTCAGGGGAGCATTGGGGTCACACCATAAGTTTGTCCCCTTTTATGCCCATATCAGTCAGAGATGCAGATGTGTTAATGCACCGTCTCATGCTGCACATATCATGCATGAAAATGTTCTTGCTGCGGAACACACGGTTCTTCTTCTTGAACCATGGCAGGAAGTGCTGTTTGAGAAACTCCACATACATTATGGAGTTCATCTTTACCCCTTCAGGGATCCTAAAGGGGCCGACAATCTCTCTCCCCATGATTCCAGCCCAAAACATTACTCCACCTCCTCCTTGTTTGCGCCGTAGCCGTGTTTGCATGGGGTGTCCATCAACCAGCCATCCTCCACTCTATCCATCTGGACCATCAAGCGTTGCACGGCACTCATCGGTGAACAAAACAGTTTTGAAGTCAGTCTTCATGTATTGTTTGGCCCACTGGAGCCATTTCTGCTTGTGTACAGTGGATAGAGGAGGTTGACAGGATGGCTTACGCACAGCTGCAAACCTCTGAAGGACCCTGCATCTTGTTGTTCGGGGGACGTTGGAGGCACCAGCAGCTTCAAAAACTTGTCTGCTGCTATGACAAGGCTTTTTTGCCGCTGCTCTTTTAACCTGACATAATTGCCTGTAGGAAAGAGTCCTCAATTTTCCCTTATCAGCACGCACACGTGTGTACTGTGAATCAGCTACATACTTCTTGATTGTGCGATGATCAGGATGAAGTGTCTTGGCAATGTTGATTGTAGTCATGCCTTGACCTAAACACTCCACAATTTGTTGGTTCTCAGCAGCCGACACATCCTTTTTCTTTCCCATTTTGGCAGAAAATGTAGGCTGCTTAATAATGTGGGACAGCCTTCTTAAGTAGTCTTGCCTTTCATTGGACACACCTGCCAAACTAATTAGCACAGGTGTCTGCAATTGCTTACAGTGATATAAAGAGCCCTGACACACATCACCATCAATGAGTTTAACTGACGAACAAAAAAATTCTTACCTTATCACTCCTAAACACTTTTTGCTTAATAATTTGGAACACAGTGTACATGTGCTTTTCCACAAAACACCAGTGGTTCACGTAGTGAATCTTACAGTTCTAACTTGCCAACCGTGGTCTGTATGGAGTTGTTCAATAAAGGGCCCAAAATTAAGATAACATAGATGGGAGAGGTCTCTATGAATACAAATTCCTAAGTACTTGATACCCTGTGAGGGCCAGGCAAAGGGAAAGTTGAACTGGATGGAATCCTGTATGGATTTGGGGAGGGAGACAGTGAGGGCCTCAGACTTCGCTGCATTGATTTTAAAATTTGACCATGTAACAAAGTGATCTATTGCAGCCGTAACAGCAGGGATGGATATATGTGATTGAGTGATATATACTAGGACATCATCAGCAAATGCAGAGCACTTGTACTCGGTGCCTCCCACCTCAATCCACCTAATATTGGGGTTATGGCGAATTAATGAGAGCAGGTGCTCCGTCACTCCGATGTATAAGAGAGGGGACAGAGGACATCCCTGCCTTGTCCCATTGGTGATTATGAAATGTGATGAAAATGTTCTGACACGCCCCCTGGGCATTGGGACACCCGGAGCCGGACCCTTTTTGGTGGATGCTGGGGGTTGTAGTCTCTGTGGCGGCGACCCGGTTCCGTGGCTCAGGGCTGTCAAACCAGTGGCGGAATTATTTATGTGGTTTTGATGTTTAAATGTCCGACTACGCCACCCGTGGATTGCGGTCAGAGTGAACCGTCGCTGCAGGGCAGACCGCTGAGGCTCTTGTTGTGGGTGCAGCAGAGTGCAATGTATGCGGAGGATGGAGGTGATGGTGCAGGGCATCAGCAGTAATGACACGGAGTCAGTGATGCAGTCCAGGGCCTTTACTCACAGTTCTTATTATCCAGACCACTTCTGCAGGTAACGGCTGCCCACGTCGTACTGTGCTCACCAGGTGAGGGGCTCGGCCAACTCCCAGATAACTTTGAGCGCTTCACAGGACCCCCTTTGTGTGTCCTTTCTCTGGCCTTTCTTACCCCACCAGTGACCACGCTTCTGTCCGGCTGCCTCGGGCCTCCTCTTGGTAAACTTGGCGCCAGTTTCCCTGACCCTATGTGGTGCCTTCCTAGCTGGTGTAGCGAGGAGCTGCACCACATAAAATGTCACAGCCTCCGGTTTCTAGCTGAGGGTCGTTTCCCGCCTCCACTAGTTTCGGGGACCGGTCTCCCCCTTTGGCCTGACCCCTCCACGCAGGTGGATTCGAGCGTGCGGTGGCGACTCACCCGTCCGCACCCCTGGGATCCCTTCATTCCTCTTTCCTGGAGCCTTCTCTGCTCCTTTTCCTTCCTTCTCCCTCTTCCAGGCCTCTGCCTCTGTTACTAGACCCGAGCCCCTGCTCCCAGTCACTTCTGCTCAGACTTCTCTGCACTGAACTAAGATGGTGCCCACCTTTTATACTCCCTTCTCAATGCACCCAGGAACTGCTTCCTCCCTGCTCCTGCACTATAGGGTTCCCCTTCCTCGGTGTTTCCTCCCCCCACTCCAGCCAGGGACAGGGACTGTCGTGCCCATCTCAGGGGCATATTGGTCTCCCTGCCCCACGGCAATGTGGTGTAATGCATGCAGATGTCGGGGTCCTGATCCACACTCCATCCTTACCTGAGAGTGAGATATCACACCTCTGGGTGAGGTGCAATACCTCTGTAGAAACCGAGCCCTCGGGGTGCTACAGTTCCATTTATCTTCAGCCTAGGTGACGTATTGCGATACAGGGCCGTGATTTTGGCTATAAAAGGGTCCCCTAGACCCCTACCCCAAGCTTTTTAAGAGAATAATATATGGCCTGCCAGAAGACTCTATGGAATGCTTTCTCAGCATCCAACGAGAGGATCTAATTACAAATTTTTAACTGCATCTAGCCCAGGAAATACTTTGTGCCTAGTAGAAGTGTCTGCTAGTCAGCGGATTATCCCAGCTGTTAAGCAAGCTACACCACCTGTAGTTTGGACACTTAATTTTTTCAAAGGAAATGCTTCGGGCCCCCAGGGATACTCAGTGAAGAGCATCGGGAGGCACCCCAAGGCACAGGGGCTGGGACTGGCGGTAGGATGCCTTGCGGTGGACCTCCAAGCTCGATCCTTATAAAAGCTTTTTAACTGCAGCAGCTTAACTGGACTCTACTGGAGCTGGAATTCCCGCAGCTGCTGGCATCAGACTTGCCCTCCAATAGATCCTTGTAAAAGGATTTAAAGTGTACTAATTCAAATAAG
Organism: Phyllobates terribilis; assembly: GCF_046119375.1. Classification (NCBI taxonomy): domain Eukaryota; kingdom Metazoa; phylum Chordata; class Amphibia; order Anura; family Dendrobatidae; genus Phyllobates; species Phyllobates terribilis. The sequence goes on from NW_027362769.1 coordinate 295,025,637, forward strand.
AGAGACAATTTAAATGAAAAAGCTTAGACCTGCCTCCACCGCAGCGGGGCTCGCTCAACCCACCAGCGGACAGACACCAGTATTGGAAGAGGGGGGCTGGCCATCAGGGTCCACCGTAGCTCTGGCACAAACACGGCGACACGGAGGTTGCACGAGCAGGAACGGACTGGCCGTGTCGGCTTCGCACTTTTTTGGTTTTAGAAGGCCATGACATGCCTATATCTGTGTCTCCCCCTCCTTTTACTCCTCCGCCTCTTTTCTTTTCGCATGACTATATGTACTTGTCACTTTTCCATGTGTTAGTTGTGTCTTCTGAGTAGTTTGTCAGCTTTTGGACACCTCTGAAGTGTTTTCTATGTGTTTTCTATGTGTTGCTATGTGTTTTTGTTTGCCTGCCATTGGTTTTAACGGTATTCGAAGGTGTTCGTCGAACAGTTCGACGAACAGTTCGTCGAACATACGGGTGTTCGACGAACCGAACCGAACTCGAACACTACGGGGGTGGCTCAACACTAATTGACAGTCATTTTTTAGGTCTATGATCTTGTCCCTTGTGAAAAGAAAAGAAAGGGCGCATGTGTAGACTCACAGGGCTATTTGCTTAATTTAAAAAGTGCCAGTACACTCACCTGTGAAGGTTGTGTACGTCTACACAACCAAGATTAAGCGTGTAATTAATGAGGCTCCGGGTCACCTCTATTTGTAGTACCGTCCTGTCGGTGTTTGCCTCGCAACTCCGTGCTCCTCAAGTGGTCACACGATCCTGCTGGACCAGATACCACGTCACCGCAGGTCCTCAGTAGTTTAACCCGGTGGTTGGATACCGCAGGTCCTCAAACATCCAAATAGACCAGGCCGCTCCTGCCGCTTTAGCTCCGCATGGAGATATCTCACAAGTAAACAATGGTGCAGCGGTCTCAGGGAGCGCCAAAGGAATACTGGACAATTTAGTAGATGTCAACCGACTTTTATTCTTCCTCCAATACCACTGCCACAACGCGTTTCAACGGTCTAAGCCGTCTTCATCAGGTGGGGTAAATAAAAGTCGGTTGACATCTACTAAATTGTCCAGTATTCCTTTGGCGCTCCCTGAGACCGCTGCACCATTGTTTACTTATGATCTTGTCCCTGACATCCTTAGAAAGCTCTTTGGTCTTGCCAAGTTGTAGAGGTTAGAGTCTGACTGATTAATTGAGTCTGTGGACAGGAGTCTTTTATACAGGTGACTATGTAAGACAGCTGTCTTTAATGCAGGTAACCAGTTGACTAGGAGAACTGGTCTGTAGGAGCCAGAACTCATAAAGGTTTGTAGGGGATCAAGTACTTATTTCTAACTGCAAAATGCAAAAAAAAAAAAATCTAATTTATACAATGTGATTTTCTTAATGTTTTTTTGGATATTCTCTCTCTCAATGTTACAATTAACCTACCTTTAAAATTATAGACTATGCATGTCTTTGTCAGTGGGCAAACTTACGAAAACAGCAAGGGAACAAATACTTTTTCCCCCCCCAAACAGTCCTTCTGAGGACTAATCCAGCTGCATATACTGTATTCAGTGGTGATAGCAGGAATTAGGCAGACAGGCAGTGGATGTGGCAGACTGCAGTGCATATAGCGAAATAGGGTCCATTGAACATCCTGCCATTTCTGACTTCCATTTCATTGCAGTGTGTCGGTCAATCTATTCACACTAGGTCTCTGTGAAGAATAGTATTAGTAAACTACAGGCCTACGATTTAAAACCGGGGTTCTCTGTCAGACATATCACATATAACAGTGTTCCAAAATCAGCCATTTCTGCCTTCCATTTTGTTGCAATGTATCAGTCAAGCTATTCACACTAGGTCTCTGTGAAGAATAGTATTAGAACAATGGTTATAAATAGCAGGCCTATACTTTACTAATACTATTCTTCACAGAGACCTAGTGTGAATAGCTTGACCGACACACTGCAATGAAATGGATGGCAGAAATGGCAGATTTTGGAATGCTGTTATATGTGATGTGTCTGACATAGAACAATGGTTTTAAAAAGCAGGCCTGTAATTTACTATGTCAGACACATCACATATAACAGCGTTCCAAAATCAGCCATTTCTGCCTTCCATTTCATTGCAGTGTCAGTCAAGCTATTCTCACTAGGTCTCTGTGAAGAATAGTAATAGTAAACTGCAGGCTTGCTATTTAAAACCGTGGTTCTCTATCAGACATATCACATATAACATTGTTCCAAAATGAGATATTTCTGCCTTCCATTTCATTGAAGTGTGTCTGTCAAGCTATTCACACTAGGTCTCTGAAGAATAGTATTAGTAAACTGCAGGCCTGCTATTTAAAACCATAGTTCTCTGTCAAGCGTATCGCATATAACTGCGGTTCAAATAAAGCTATTTGTAGTGAACTTGGAAAATATTGTCCTCCATTTACAGATTGTAGCAGTGTGTCAATGTACACCATTTTACAGCTCCATTTGCTTGTTCGCAGAATACAGCCATTTTTTTTAGTCTTATTCATATTACTGTCTTGTGGAAACTTTTTTCAATGATCAGATGTACGTGATTGATCCATATGACTGCTGCAATAATACAGAAATTTTGTGGAGCGTACAAAATATTCCATTCCATTTAAAGACAGAAACCTTTGCTTTGTTGAACCAATTATCTCTTGGTCACTGACAAATACCATACTATTAGGTTCCTCCCTGAAACTGGTTCCATCAGACATTATCCCATATGACTACCCTAATAATCCAGCAATTATTGAGAGCATTACACTCCATTTAAAGCATTGCAGTTGTGGGTTCAAACCTATTCACATTTGGCCACTGACAAATAGCATATCTGTGAACAATATTGTCAGAGTATTACACCACTTTTGCGGACTGACAAAAAAAAACATACAAAAAACAAGCTAAAATGGAAACAATGTTAAGAAACATTATTTCCAGGGTAACAACTTGTTCAACCCCTGGCAAAAATTGTGGAATCACTGGGGTCAAAGGATGTTCATTCAGTTGTTTAATGTTGTTGAAAAAAAGCAGAACACAGACATGGCACAAAGTTAAAGCCATTTCAAATGGCAACTTTAGGGCTTTTAGAAACACTAAAAGAAATCAAGATTAAAAATGTGGTACTCAGTAAGGATAATTTTTTTCAGACCAAGAAGAGGGAAAAAATTATGGAATCACTCAATTCTGAGGAAAAAAATATGGAATCATGAAAAACAAACACACAAAAGAACACTCCAATACATCACTAGTATTTTGCTGCACCACCTCTGGCTTTAATAGCAGCTTGCAGTCTCTGAGGCATGGACTTAATGAGTGACAAACAGTACTCTTCATCAATCTGGCTCCAAGTTTCTCTGATTGCTGTTGCCAGATTAGCTTTGCAGGTTGGAGCCTTTTCATGGACCGCTTTCTTCAACTTCCACCAAAGATTTTCAATTGGATTGAGATCCGGACTATTTGCAGGCCATGATATTTACCTTATGCGTTTTCTTTCAAGGAATGTTTTCACAGTTTTTGCTCTATGACAGGATGCATTATCATCTTGAAAAATGATGTCATCATCACCAAACATCCTTTCAGTTGATGGGATTAGAAAACTGTCCAAAATATCAATGTAAACTTAGGCATTTATTGAAGATGTAATGACAGCCATCTCCTCAGTGCCTTTACCTGACATGCAGCCCCATATCATCAATGACTGTGGAAATTTGCATGCTCTCTTCGTGCAGTCATCTTTATAAATCTCATTGGAACGGCACCAAACAAAAGTTCCAGCATCATCAACTTGCCCAATGCAGATTTGCGATTCATCACTGAATATGACTTTCATCCAGTTATCCACAGTCCACGATTGCTTTTCCTTAGCCCATTGTAACCTTGTTTTTTTCTGTTTAGGTGTTAATGATGGCTTATGTTTAACTTTTCTGCATGTAAATCTCATTTGCTTTAGGCGGTTTCTTACAGTTCGGTGACAGACATTGACCCAGTTTCCTCCCATTTGTTCCTCATTTGTTTTGTTGTGCATTTCCTGTTTTGGAGACATATTGCTTTAAGTTTACGGTCTTGACGCTTTGATGTCTTCCTTGGTCTACCAGTATGTTTGCCTTTAACAACCTTCCCATGTTGTTTGTATTTGGTCCAGATTTTAGACACCGCTGACTGTGAACAACCAACAACATCTTTTGCAACATTGTGTGATGATTTACCTTCTTTTAAGAGTTTGATAATCCTCTCCTTTCTTTCAATTGATATTTCCCGTGTTGGAGCCATGATTCATGTCAGTCCACTTGGTGCAACAGCTCTCCAAGGTGTGATCACTCCTTTTTAGATGCAGACTAAGGAGCAAATCTAATTTGATGTAGGTGTTAGTTTTGGAAATGAAAATTTACAGGGTGATTCCATAATTTTTTCCTCAGAATTGAGTGATTCCATATCTTTTTCCCTCTGCTTGGTCTGAAAAAAATTACCCTTACTGAGTACCACATTTTTAATCTTGATTTCTTTTAGTGTTTCTTAAAGCCCTAAAGTTGCCATTTGAAATGACTTTAGTTTTGTGCCATGTCTGTGATCTGCATTTTTCAGCAACATTAAACAACTGAATGAACATCCTCTGAGCCCGGTGATTCCATAATTTTTGCCAGGGGTTGTATATAAGTCCAAATAAATAAAAACAATAAAATTATGGACGGTGGAAGACATTTATACCCCAGAATGAGCACTCATCTGTGGCTGGTGATGATACCACCTAGCAGCACCTGTCCCTATTGTAAATTCATCTAACAGCGTTATTGATAGGGAATAGAATAGATTTAAAAAATTTATGGGCACCAGAGGCACGCAGTAAAAGGCAATAATATCTGGCTGGATCGATGTAATACGATATCCATACTGCGATATTTCACCCGTAAAAGAATTTCAGACAGTTCATATTTTAGAACATAGAATCTATTTGAATTGTCCTTCCAATTAATATGGAGTGTGTCTCCTATACTGTTATTGCATATGCAGCAATTTCAGGGGCTGCCAAAAATTAGGACGAACTCCAATACACTTTTGAAAAGACATATAAAAATAAAAAAATAAAACACAGTAGTATCTTTTTAGTATAAAAACCATACTAGCCAATTTAACCTCAATGTAATCATATTGTTCAGCTACTGCACCTCTTCCTCCAGTTTTGCCTCCATCTCCGAAATGACCACATCAGTCACAAGCTGGAAGCACTGTAGCACTGCTTTGGCCAAGCAGCAACAGCCTGTGATGAAGATAATATGTTTAATGCTTAGGTGACAAACCGCTCACCCCTGCAGAGTTGTTAAAAGCTGTAACATAACTCTCACCGAGAAGCAATGACAGACTGAAAAACATTGGGCCCACCAGAGGATTTGATTCTGAGGGCCCACCTTTCTACCCCGCTCAAGAGCCCCATAGCAGCTGCAAAGTTTGTGCTATCATGAATTCTTCTGATGGAGAAGCCAGAGCCCACCCGAGGATTCTCTGGTGGGCCCGTCCAACCCTACCGAGAAGTAGCCCTGGCAAAGAAAACAAAAGTTTGTGGGAAGGTTCCTGGACAAACTATGGCTGCTTTTTTACTGAGGGGGAAACCAAAGCAAACATGGGGAGGACATACAAAATCCTTGCAGATGTTGTCCTTGGTGGGAATTGAACCCAGAACCCCAGAACTGCAAGGCTTCAGTGCTAACCACTGAGGCACTGTGCTGCCCTCTCTGTTCTCTCTCTGATATCTAACATGCTGGAGAAACTTTCACTCACTGCCACTCAGTATCTTCAGATCCTTTTTGAGAAACTAAAGTGGTTGGGCAGAAGAAAAGGAAATTGTATATGGCTTCGCTACTGGTACTGAGGTGCACTGCTAATACCATGGCATAGTGCCATATTTCACTGGAAATATTCCAGGCTGATAGGATCCAAGCTGATTCCCATAGAAAAGTACCAGCAGCAAGCTAAGGAGATGGAGACCTCTATCTCTATCATCATCGCAACCTCACCTCAGCGCTATGAACTCTTTTGAAGGAGAAGCCAGGGCCCACCGGGGGAGTCTCTGTTTCTTTGGTGGGACCAATCAACCCTGCTGAGAAGCAGCCCTGGTTAAAAAAAGTCTGTGGGAAGGTTCCTGGACACTCGGTGGCTGCTTTTTTACTGTGGACTGGCTCCAGCAATCTATAAGATTGCAATCTATGACCCCTTTACTGGCGCCCCCTTGGCCAGAGATTTCAGTTCAAAACCATAACCATGACATGCAAAGCCATCCACAATCTGTCTGCTCCATATATCTGTGAACTAGTCTCCCAATCCTCACAAGATCTCCTTCTCTACCTTTACCTAAGTCTTCTCGCCTCTTCCCACAATCACATACAAGATTTTTCCCGTGCATCCCTTCTACTCTTTAACTCTGTACCCCAATATATCAGACTCTCACCTACTGTTGAAACCTTTAAAAGAAAGCTGAAGACCCATCTCTTCCGATAAGCCTACAACCTGCAGCAACCCTCGCTCCACCATACCGCTGCACGATCAGCTGTACCTTCACCTACTGTATCCTCACACATCCCTTAACGACTGTTTGTGCCCCCTCACGGGCAGGGTCCTCTCTACTCTTGTACCAGCCAGAGACCTCTTTTCACATGTAAAGCGCAATGGAATAAATGGTGCTATAATAATAAATAATAATACTACTACTTGAACTCTGGGTCGATTGATGGCACTTTCCTGGTGACTGTCCCTAAATTGCTGTGTTTTAACAACTTTCAGTCCCGTTTGAAGGTGTTGTGTATACGTTTGGTTTTGGCACCCATTAAATCCAATGGCGTTTAGCAATGTTCTGCAAATATTCGACAATTACATTGGCGAATATTGCAAAAACGGCGATTGTAATCCGAAACGAATATTGAAATATTTGCTCGCCTCTAATCAGAAACACACTTAAAAAAATTATGTGGGTATTGCATCACGGTCGCCCTGACGATATGTTGGTGGAGGATGAGGAGAAGGAAGAGGGCAACATAAAATAGATCAATTCCTGAAGGGTATACCCATGTCTGGGTGTGAAGGGGTGCATGGGAATAGACCCCCAAAAAAATAACCACTGGATTTGAGTTTATGTTTGATGCTATCATCTGGTGGTATTGAGAAGTCTGGCCCAATCCAGCCATTGTTAATTTTTATAAGATTCAGCCTTTCAGCATTTTCAGTTGACAGGCGGATGCACCTATCAGTTTTATCAGTTATATTGCCGCTGTTGGCACTAAAAACCATCTCAGACAAAATGCTAGCAGCCAGGACCTCCAAGGCATAGAAAGACAGTTCATGCCACTTGTCCAGCTTGCCTCTTCCAAAACTTTTCCATCCTTATCAGAGTACCCCATGTATCAATGTTTCAGGGCCTGGGAGCTGGGAGGGTCTGAGAAAACTGTCCCAGACCTTTGACTGCGTTCTCCTGCCTCTGCCGCATCTGGTTTGTGTCTCCTTTGCTATTACTCCTTGGTTGTTCAATGAAATGTCTGACTGTGACCTGTGCCACCAGCGTTGTCAGATGAGAATTTTTTTTGTTAGAATTCTTCAACAAGAGCCTGAACTTAATATCTCCAAAAATGAACTCCTTCGGTTTCCTCCCTCTACTAATCTACCTATACCTGACTTTGCAATTTCCTTTATGTGGTGCCACCATAACTCCCACTCGGCACGCCTGCTATCTTGGAGTCATATTTGACAAACAACTTTCCTTTATTCAATGTGGAAAATCGCTCATGTCACCTGTACCTTAAAAACTTCTCCAGAAGTTGACTTTTTCTCACCTTTGATACTGCAAAAACTCTTAGTGTCACTCTTATTCAATAGTGCAACTCTCTTCTAATCGGTCTCCCTCTAAACAAACTGTCTCCTCCCTAATCCCTTCTTAATGCAGCAGCCAGGGTGGTATTTCTATCAAACCGCTTCACCGAAGACTCTACCCTGTGCCAGTCATTGCACGGTTTAGGTTAAACGATCACTACAGAATAAAATACAAACTCATTTCTCTCACCCACCAAGCTGTCCACAGTCCTGCACCGACCTATATCTCTTCACTCATTTCTGTGTATCACCCCTCCTGTGCTTTCCGTTCAGCAACTGATCTAAGACAGACATCCTCCTTAATCAGAACCTCACACCTCCATCTCCAATAATTCTCTTGTGCCATGCCAGCTTTCTTTAATGCCCAAAAGGCATACAACGCAATGGTCATGATAAAGGCAGGGGAACATAATGTCGGCCTTGTGTGCCAGACTGCCAACAGCCAAGATTTCCCTGTTCTCACTAAGAGTATGACTGTCTATGTTTTCTTAATCCTCCGCCTTCTCATTATCACCCAATCCGCATTGAGATGAGATGAGGCTGGGTAGCATCACCATGTATAGTTCCTTGCTCCACCTGCAATGCCTCCTCTTTAATTGTGAGCAGCGAGCATTTCAGTAGACAGAGAAGTGGGATAGTGATGCTAATTATGGCATCATTGCCACTCACCATCTTAGTGTCATCCTCAAAGTTTTGGAGGAGGGCACAGATGTCAGACAACCATGCCCACTCATCAGCTCTTATATGAGGAAGCTAACCTGAATGCCGAAGGACATGTTGAAGCTGGTACGCAACAACTGCTTCTCAAAATCATTCCAATCATCTGCAATACTGATTTCCAATACGTAGTCACATCGCTCACTAGTCGGTGAGCTGGAAGCTGCAAACGCTGCTGAAGCCCTGACAGAGCGATGGAAGCTGTGGCTAACTTTCTGAAAGGGGCACACACGCAGCATACTTAAAAAAGATGCTGTGGCAGATCCGTGTAGATTTTGAGAAACTGCAGAACCACTAAGTTGAGCACATGGGCCAGGCATGGTACATGTGTGAGCTTGCCTAGCTTCAGAGCCACCACCAGGTTCTCTGATTCAGCTTTCAACAGCTCTGCAATGGTGTGCAGTTTGTCACGTAACCATACAGTCCTGCTTATTGTTATTGGCGGACACAAAGTTTAAGTAAATAATCTGGAATATGTCTTGAAAAAATGGTGGAGGAGGTGGTGAAGGAGCTGTAGAATATAGAGGCAACCCTGATAAACCCAGGGCCCTCAATCCTATGCGTCGGGAGGACGTGTTCTGTCCCACTGGGTTCTGTCTTCCACAATATTAACCCAGTGGTATGCGTCAGTGAGATGAACCGTCCCTGGCCACATTCACTTGTCCACGTGTTTGTGGTCAGGCAGCCCTTCCCACTTAAGTGCAATGGGGAGGGAACGGGTAATGTTTTGGGACCCGCGCTTGTGGAAGGAAAGACGATACCAGGAGAAATAGTTGCGGCTGGGGACCGAGTGTGGACATCTGGCTGCTGTCACCAAGAGGTTTTGGAAAGATTCCGCCTCCATGAGCCTAAAAAGCAGCATTTCAAGTGCAAGCAGTCCAGAAATGTGGCAGTTTAGCACTGAGGCCTGTGGGTGGGCGGTTGCATACTTGCGCTTGCATTCCAAGTAACAGAAAACTAAGGAGATGGTGGCCTCTATCACCATCATGACCTCACCTCGGCACTATAAACTCTCCTGATGTTGAAACCAGTTCTCCGGTTCTCAGGTGGGCCCATCCAACCCTGCCGAGAAGCATCCCTGGGTAAGAAAAGTGTGTGGGAAGGTTCCTGAACACTCTATGGCTGCTTTTTTTAATGAGGGGGAAATCCACACAAACACGGGAAGAACATACAAAATCCTTGCAGATGTTGTCCTTGGTGGGATTAGAACGCTGGACCCCAGTGCTGAAAGGCTTCAGTGCTAACTAATGAGCCACTATGCTGCCCACTCTGAACTCCCTCTGATATCTAACATGCTGGAGAAACTTGCACCCACTTCCACTCAGTATCTTCAGCTCCTTTGGGAAAAACTAATGTATTTGGGCAGCCACTCAGTCTACCAAATAAAATTCCTGAGAATGAAATTGTGTATGGCTTTGCTACTGGGACGGGGGGCACTGCTAATACCATGGCATCGTGCCATAGTTCACTGGAAATATTCCAGGCTGGTTGGAGCCAAGCTGATTCCCATGGAAAAGTAACAGCAGCAACCTAAGGAGATGGTGGCCTCTATCATCATCACGACCTCTATCATCTTCACAACCTCAGCACGATGAACTCTCCTGAAGGAGATGCCAGGGCCCTCTGGAGGAGTCTCCGGTTCTTTGGTGGGCCCGTCCAACCCTACTAAGAAGCAGCTCTAGCTAAGAAAAATCTGTGGGAAGTTTCCTTGACACTATATGGCTGCTTTTATGTTGTGGACTGGTTCCGTACGGTCTCTGGCCACATTCACCTGTACACATATTTGTGGTTAGGCGGTCCTTCCCAGTAAGTGCACTGGGGAGGGCACGAGTAATGTTCTGGAACCCGCGCTTGTGGAAGGTGGAGACGATACCGGGAAAAATAGTGGCGGCTGAGGACCAAGTATGGACACCCTGCTGCCACTGCCATGAGGTTGTGGAAAGCTTCTGTCTCCATGAGCCTAAAAGGCAACATTTCAAGTGCAAGAAGTCTAGAAATGTGGCAGTTTAGTACTGAGGCCTGTGGGTGGGTGGCTGGCTGCATACTTGCTCTTGCATTCCAAGTAACAGAAAACTAAGGAGACGGTGGCCTCATCATCATCACAACCTGAAAGGTTTGCTCTATGAACTCTTCTGAAGGAGAAGCCAGGGCCCACCAGAGGATTCTCCTGTTCTCTAGTGGGCCTGTCCAACCCTGCCGAGAAGCAGCCCTGGCTAAGAAAAGTGTGTGAGGAGGTTCCTGGACACTCTGTGCCTGTTGTTTTTCGGTGGACTGGCTTTGTACCGTCCCTGGCCACATTCACCTGTCCAGGTGTTTGTGGTTAGGCGGTCGTTCCCAGTAAGTGCACTGGGGAGGGAACAGGCAATGTTCAGGGACCTGCGCTTGTGGAAGGCGGAGACGATACCTGGAGAAATAAAGGCAGCTGGGGACCGAGTATGGACACTCGGCCGCCGCCGCCCTGAGGTTGTGGAAAGCTTCCACCTCCACGAGCCGAAAAGGCAACATTTCAAGAGCATGCAGTCCAGAAATGTGGCAGTTTAGTACTGAGGCTTGTGGGTGGGTGGCTGGCTGAAAAACTTGCGCTTGCTTTCCAAGTACTGTGGTAGGGACAACTGAACGTTGGAAAAGGACAAGGACGTGGACGTTGATGGCTGCAATCTGCAATGACAGGTGGAGTGCAGGAGGCATCTTTAAATGCGCATGGACAGGGGATTGGCGTGCATGCACAATAGCGGAAGAGGTAGTGGTGTCACCCGCAGACACTGTTTCTGGATTTTGGTATTCGACCCAGCTAGTCGGGTGCTTTGCTGTCATGTGCCTGATCATGCTGATGGTGGTCAGGATAGTAGTTTTGGTGCTCTTGCTGATGCTGGACTGGCAGATGTTGCAAATGGCCTTTTTGGGGTTATCTAAACAGTCTTTAAAAAAGAACCAGATTCGGAAAGACCTAACACTTGTACTGGCAACTTCCGTCGTGTTGGTGTTCCGGGGAGCAGTTGCCTACCTTGTGTCTGTGACCACCACACTGCTTGTTCCTGCCTGTTGTGGTGCTATGCCTCCCTCCCCCTGTGTGCTGCTGTCCTCACTCTACATGTCCCCTTGCCAGGTTGGGTTTGTGACTTCATCATCGACCGCTTCGTTTTCCACTTCCGCACCCTGGTCCTCATCATGAGTTTCTGTCCATTGTGTCTCATCATTATCCACCTCTTGCGACAGTAATTTCACTTTCCCAGCATCAACTTTGGGTGACCATGGCTGCTCAAATCTCTACATGAGATCATCTGTTGTCCTGCTCAAAGCTGGCCGGTCGATAGGCCCGAATTTGTCGATGGAAAAGTGAAAAGCTCTTGGGGTAACCCTGGACTCTAATCTTTCCTTCAAACCACATATCCAAGCTCTTTCCACTTCCGAGCGGACCAAGCGAGAGGCCAGAATCTATAAATGGTGGTGGTGGCAAACTGACTGGAAACTTTATCTGCAGTCCAACCAGCAACCTTTTCACACTGCTCTGGCTTCAATAGTGGTGTTCCATGGCCCCCTAGTAATTGGGACAGGAAGGTAGTTCGACATGACGTGGGTGTTTGTTGTGCTCCCTCAGCAGGCAAAGTTTCATCTTGCCCATGGCCTCTGCGTGCACTATCACCATCACAATAATGTCCACTTCCCCGTCCCTTGACACACACCTTGCCATTTTAAATGGAGTTTAAGATTAGTCACGTTGTCAATATAGTAAGTAATATAGGATCACATCTGATGAGATGATCACAGTTTTAGGTAGTGCCCTGGGAGTCAGAAATGCTTCCAGGGGTCTTCCCCATGCTTTTCTCATGTCACACACCACATGGCCAGATAAGGTAGTAAAATGTTAAAATGACATTTCCCAGTGATTGTATTTTTCAAGATTGAAAGTAATGCAAAAGTGCAAAAATGCATCAAAAATCCTACGTGTGAACATCGCCCAAGATATGGAGGAACATTTTTGTTTTTGTATATTTATTTTGTCTTATATACAAGTCATTACCCTGGAAAGGATGTTCCTTAATATATTTCCCAGGACAATCCATTTTGGTTTTGTTTTTGCATGTTTTATTGTGAGTCCGTAAAAGTGGAATAATACCTCTGACAACATTGTTGACAGCAGTGACCTGGGAGTCATAAATGCTTCCAGGGGTCTTCCCCATGCTGTTCCCATGTAATTTGAGCACTGTTCCCATCGATTTGGGCAATTTTTAGGCCCTCTGTAGACCACCGGGGGGGGCCGCCAGAGAAATGCTCGAGTTTCCCATAGATTTACTGTACATTGGACTCGTTACTCGTACCGAGCACCCGAGTATTCCAATTTGCTCGACCTGAGCATCGAGCACCCGAGCATTTTAGTGCTTGCTCATCACTAATAGACACACAATATCATGATACACCAACACTTACTGACCATATTTATTAAAACTGACTTCTGAGAGATTATTTTTTTGATATTTTTGCATAACTTGCATAACTACTCACAATTTGAATAATACCTATCCTCATCTGTGTGACAATTATGACTCCTCAATATTCCTCTTGTTTTTTAAAGAGCCGTGGCTTCTTCTGTGCATCATCCCTCTAAAAGAGATAATTTCAGTATCATTTTAAAATAAAGCATAAAAAGTCTTTCTTGTACAGTGTGCTATTAAAGAGGCGACTTGTTGTCATTCCTAAACATTCATTTACCCATAAATGTTGAGGTCACTTTGAAATAACTAACGCTGTTTTTATGTTAATAAGCCTAAATGAGGTTCAATACAACACAGAGTATTAGATATGTCTTCTCTGAGTGATATGGAAAACAGTAATAGCAGAGATCCGGTCTTCACTAGTGATTTGAATTAAAAGGAAATTTATTTAAAATAAAAAAATAGCAATTAAAGAAGCTCACTCATGAACTTTTTTTTATTAAATGTGTTTATATGTGCATGTAATGTAGTGTGAGTGTGTTAATATACTCACTTATCGCTGCTCTCTCTGGTGTCCAGCGTTGTTATTTCCGCTTCTAATTGACACTACCACTCTGCAGACTGTCTGGGTCACACTGTGTTCTGCGTGAAAGTGGCTTTTAATGTAAGCCCATGGAGCATCAGAACGAGGCCCCATAGGTTTTCATTGTTCGGTTACAACCCCACTATCAGTATTTGGTCAGTATTTTTCCTCAGTATTTGTAAGCCAAAACCAGGAGTGGGTCAAACATGCAGAATTTGTGTACTTGTTTCTATTATACCTTTTCTCTGATTATTCCTCACTAGTGTTGAGCGAGCACTAAAATGTTTGGGTGCTCGAAACTCGGGCCGAGCTCGCCGTGAAACTTGGGTGCTCGACCCGAGCAACGAGCCCAATGTTAGTCTATGGGAGACCCGAGCATTTTTGTGGCGGCACCCCCGGCAGTCTGTAGAAAGCCTAAAAAGTGCCCAGAACAATAGTGACAGTGCTCAAAAGACATGGGGACAGCATGGGCATCGCCCCAGGAAGAATTTCTGACCCCCAGGTCACTGCTGTCAACAACGTGGTCAGAGGTATTAAGCCACTTTTAAGGGCTCACAATAAAACGTTCAAAAACGAAACTGAAAGTGCTTTCCTGTGAAATATGTTAAGGAACTTCCTTTCCAGGGTAAAGACTTGTGGATAAGGTAAAATAAATAACCAAAAACAAAAATACTCCTCCACACCTTGGGCTATGTTCACAAGTAGCATTTTTTATGCGTGTTTGCACTTTTGTATTGCTTTCAACCGTGACAAATGCATTCACCGGGAAATGTCATTTTAACATTTTACAATCTTATCTGGCCATGTGCTGTGTGACACAGGCATACAGTGCTGAAAAGACATGGGAACAGCATGGGGAAGACCCCTGGAAGCATCTCTGACACCCAGGTCACTGCCTAAATATGTGCCCATCAGAAGTGATCTTTGCCGCATCAGAAGATGCAGACTTGCAACTATCCCCGTGTAAGTCCTTGTCCAAGGGCAGTGTTCAATTGTACCTTCCCCATTCCTTGCAATGCAAGCGCAAGTATGCATCCTGCCACCCACCCACCCCCAGGCGGCAATACCATACTGCTAGCTTGCACTTGAAATTGGGCCTTTTAATTTGGAGGAGGCCGAAGCTGGCCACTACCTCATGGCAGCTTTTGCAGCAAGGTATCCATACTCAGTCCCCAGCTGCCAGGCGGTTGGGTGTCCACGCTCGGTCCCCAGCCACCAGGGGGTGGCTGGGTGTCCACACATGGTCCCCAGCCACCTGGGGGCGGCCGGGTGTCCATAAACGGTCCCCAGCCACCCCTATTTCTCCGCGGAACATCCCCACACACTTTTCTTAGCCCGGCCTGCTTTAGGGCAGCATTGGACCAGCCCACCAGAGAACCAGACTCCTCCGGTGGGCCCTGGCTTCTCCATCAGGGGAGTTGAGAGTGCCAAGGTGAGGAGCATGATGATTATGATAGAAGTTAGCATCTGCTTTGTTTTCTTGGAATGCAAGCGTAAGTGTACAACCTGCCACCCACCCACCCACCCCCAGGCTGCAATACCATACTGCTAGCTTGCACTTGAAATGGGGACTTTTAGTTAGGAGGAGGCTGAAGCTGGCCACTACCTCATGGCTGCATCGACAGCGAGGTATCCATACTCAGTTCCCAGCCGCCCCGCGGCCGGGTGTCCACACACGGTCCCCAGCCGCCTAGGGGCGGCAGGGTGTCCATAAACGGTTCCCAGCCGCCCCGATTTCGCCGCAGAACATCCCCACAGACTTTTCTTAGCCCGGCCTGCTTTAGGGCAGCATTGGACGAGCCCACCAGAGAACCAGACTCCTCCAGTGGGCCCTGGATTCTCCATCAGGGGAGTTGAGAGTGCCAAGGTGAGGAGCATTATGATGATAGAAGTTAGCATCTGCTTTGTTTTCTTGGAATGCAAGCGTAAGTGTGCAACCTGCCACCCACCCCCAGGCTGCAATACCATACTGCTAGCTTGCACTTGAAATGGGGCCTTTTAGTTTGGAGGAGGCCAAAGCTGGCCACTACCTCATGGCTGCTTCAGAAGCGAGGTATCCATACTCAGTCCCCTGCCTCCTGGCGGCCGGGTGTCCACGCTTGGTCCCCAGCCACCAGGGGGCGGCCGGGTGTCCATACTCGGTCCCCAGCCACCCCTATTTCTCCACGGAACATCCCCACAGACCTTTCTTAGCCCGGCCTGCTTTAGGACAGCATTGGACCAGCCCACCAGAGAACAAGACTCCTCCGGTGGGCCCTGGCTTCTCCATCAGGGGAGTTGAGAGTGCCAAGGTGAGGAGAATGATGATGATGATAGAAGTTAGCCTCTGCTTTGTTTTTTTGGAATGCAAGCGTAAGTGTGCAACCTGCCACCCACCCACCCCCAGGCTGCAATGCCATACTGCTAGCTTGCACTTGAAATGGGGCATTTTAGTTTGGAGGAGGCCGAAGCTGGCCACTACCTCATGGCTGCTTCGGCAGCGAGGTATCCATACTCAGTCCCCAGCCGCCCGGTGGCCGGGTGTCCACGCTCAGTCCCCAGCCGCCTGGGGGCAGCCGGGTGTCCATAAACGGTCCCCAGCCGCCCCTATTTGAAGGACAGCCTAACCACAAACACGTGGACAAGTGAATGTGGCTAGGAATGGTCCATCTCACGCCTTCACACTGGGTTAATATTGTGGAAGCCGAGACACTGGGATGCAACACATCCTCCAGACATAGAGGATTACGGGTCCTGGGTCAATCAGGCTTCAACGCAAAGTTCAAAATGTAGACAGCAGCAGTGGTCGGCCTCCTACACAACGAGTAAATTATTCATGATCATTAGGCCATCCATCTCCTTAGCTTTCTGTTCCTTGGAATGCAAGTGCATGTATGTAGTAGCAGCTAGGCCTGAGGTGGTCAGCGTTTTGGCGCATATCCTACCTCCTCCGAGGATTGCTGGATGTTTTCCTGCTACTATCTCAGTTCTATGACTCCCATTAAAACAAAGCTTCAGGTGATGAATGATGGATCAGGTGTTGGCAAAGGAGAAAGAGCAGGAGGAACAGGCACCATTCACATCAATATCAGGCCAGTCAACCACACATGTCTAGTAGAATATGTTTCTGTACCAAAAGGAGAGGTTCGGCTACACAGTTATAGGGCATGCAGTGAGTGCAATGCCTACCAAAAATTTCGAGGCGCTCCAATGCCCCTGGGAAGTGACATGGAGGTCAGAGGGCCTTAACTAAACCGTTTTTTCCATTTATAGCAACTGGGTCTCCTGTGCACTGTTGGCCTAAGCAGTGAATGGAAGGCTTTCCAAAAATTATGAGGAATTGCAATGCCCCTTGAAACAGACGTGGATTAAAGCATACTAAAAACCTTCTACCCATTATTGGGGAGTGGGTCTACCTTAGTGTGCTCCTATGCATTGAAAAGCAAAACCTGACTAAAATTAGGAGGAAATGCAATGCCCGTTGGAAGAGTCAGGGATGTTAGAGTTAATTAAAAACAACATTTCAATGCCCCTTGGAAGAGCTGTGGAGTTCTGAATGGTTTAACAAGACGGTTTTAATGCCCCTTGGAAGAGACGTGGAGGTTGCAGTAGCTTAACAAGATGGTTTTAATGCCCCTTGGAAGAGACGTGGAGGTCGCAGTAGCTTAATAAGATGGTTTTAATGCCCCTTGGAAGAGACGTGGAGGTCGCAGTAGCTTAACAAGACGGTTTAAATGCCCTTTGGAAGAGACGTGGAGGTCGCAGTAGCTTAACAAGACTGCTTTAATGCCCCTTGGAGAAGTAGTGGAGGTCGCAGTAGCTTAACAAGATGGATTTAATGACCCTTGGAGTAGTGGTGGAGGTCGCAGTAGCTTAACAAGACAGTTTTAATGCCCCTTGGAAGAGACGTGGAGGTTGCAGTAGCTTAACAAGACAGTTTAAATGCCCCTTGGAAGAGATGTGGAGGTTGCAGTAGCTTAACAAGACGGTTTTAATGCCCCTTGGAGAAGTGGTGGAGGTCGCAGTAGCTTAACAAGACGGTTTTAATGCCCCTTGGAAGAGTCGTGGAGGTCGCAGTAGCTTAAAAAGACGGTTTTAATGCCGCTTGGAAGAGACGTGGAGGTTGCAGTAGCTTAATAAGACAGTTTTAATGCCCCTGGGAAAAGTTTTGGATGTCACAGTAGCTTAACAAGATGGTTTTAATGCCCCTTGGAGAAGTGGTGAAGGTCTCAGTTGCTTAACAAAATGGATAAAATGCCCCTTGGAAGAGACGTGGAGGTCGCAGTAGCTTAAAAAGACTGTTTTAATGCCCCTTGGAAGAGACGAGGAGGATGCAGTAGCTTAACAAGACGGTTTAAATGCCCCTTGGCGGGGACGTGGAGGTTGCAGTAGCTTAACAAGACGGTTATAATGCCCCTTGGAGAAGTGGTGGAGGTCGCAGTAGCTTAACAAGACGGTTTTAATGCCCCTTGGAAGAGACGTGGAGGTCGCAGTAGCTTAAAAAGATGGTTTTAATGCCCCTTGGAAGAGACGTGGAGGTTGCAGTAGCTTAACAAGACGATTTTAATGCCCCCGGGGAAAAGTGGTGGAGGTCACAGTAGCTTAACAAGACGGTTTTAATGCCCCTTGGAGAAGTGGTGGAGGTCACAGTAGCTTAACAAGACGGTTTTAATGCCCCTTGGAGAAGTGGTGGAGGTTGCAGTAGCTAAACAAGATGGTTTTAATGCCCCTTGGAAGAGACGTGTTGGTTGCAATAGCTTAACAAGATGGTGTAAATGCCCCTTGGAAGAAACGTGGAGGTCGCAGTAGCTTAACAAGATGGTTTTAATGCCGCTTGGAGAAGTGGTGGAGGTCACAGTAGCTTAGCAAGACGGTTTTAATACCCCTGGGAAAAGTGGTTGAGGTCGCAGTAGCTTAACAAGATGGTTTTAATGCCCCTTGGAGAAGGTCTCAGTTGCTTAACAAGACCGTTTAAGTGCCCCTTGGAAGAGACTTGGAGGTCACAGTAGCTTAACAAGATGGTTTTAATGCCCCTTGGAAGAATGGTGGAGGTCGCTGTAGCTTAAAAGATGGTTTTAATGCCCCTTTGAAGAGACGTGGAGGTCGCAGTAGCTTAGCCAGACGGTTTAAATGCACCTTGGATGAGACGTGGAGGTTGCTGTAGCTTAACAAGACCGTTTAAATGCCCCTTGGAAGAGACGTGGAAGTTGCATTAGCTTAACAAGATGGTTTTAATGCCCCTTGGAGAAATGGTGGAGGTCGCAGAAGCTTAAAAAGACAGTTTTAATGCCCCTTGGAAGAGACGTGGAGGTTGCAGAAGCTTAACAAAACGATTTAAATGCCCCTTGGAAGAGACGTGGAGGTTGCAGTAGCTTAGCAAGACGGTTTTTAAGCCCCTTGTAGAAGTGTTGGAGGTCGCAGTGGCTTAACAAGATGGTTTTAATGCCCCTTGGAAGAGACGTGGAGGTCGCAGTAGCTTAACAAGACGGTTTAAATGCCCCTTGGAAGAGACGTGGAGGTCCAGTAGCTTAACAAGACGGTTTAAATGCCTCTTGGAAGAGACGTGGAGTTTGCAGCAGCTTAACAAGACAGTTTTAATGCCCCTTGGAAGAGACGTGGAGGTTGCAGTAGCTTAACAAGATGGTTTTAATGCCCCTTGGAAGAGACGTGGAGGTTGCAGTAGCTTAACAAGACGGTTTAAATGCCCCTTGGAAGAGACGTGGAGGTTGCAGTAGCTTAACAAGACGTTTTTAATGCCCCTTGGAAGAATGGTAAAGGTCTTAATAGCTTAACAAGATGATTTTAATGCCCCTTACAAGAGCCATACAGTACAGCATATTAAAAACATTATTACCATTATTGGGGAGTGGGTCTCCCATAGTCTTTGCCTATGCCTTCCAAGCAAAAGCTGGAAAAAATTAGGACAGAGGAACTTGCAATGCTGGCAACACAGACCACGGTCACCCTGGTGGTATAGTGGTGGTGGGGGCTGAGGATAAGGAGAAGAGCAAAATACAGCCGAAATGAGGAAGCGTATACCCATGTGAGGGTGTGAAGCGGTGCATGGGAATACACCTCTTTAAATAACACAGTGGATTAGACTTTATGTTACTCTGCTGTCATTTGGTGGTGATGAGAAGCCTGGCCCAATCCAGCCCTTGTTTATTTTGATAAGGGTCTGCTTGTCAGCATTGTCAGTTGACAAGCGAGTGCGCTTATCAGTTATAATTCCCCCTGCGGCACTTAAAACACTCTCCGATAGCACGCTAGCGGCAGGGCAGGCCTGGACCTCCAAGACATACAGAGCGAGTTCATTCCAAGTGTCCAGCTTGGATACCCAATAATTAAAAGGCACAGAGGAATCATGGAGGACATTGGTACGGTCGGCAAGGTACTCCCTCACCATCTTTTGAAACTTTCCACTCCTTGTGAGAGTACCCCGCACCTCAGGGCCTGTAAGCTGGTTGGGTCTCAGAAAACTGTCCCAGAATGTTGACAGTGTTCCCCTGCCTCTGCTGGATTGGGGTTGCGTCTCTCTCACATGTACGCCTTGGTTGGTCAACGAACTGTGACCTCTGCCGCTAGCGTGTTCGGATGGGAATTTTAACAGTTCTGCAGCAAGGGATTTCTGGTACTGCCACATTTTTGTAGACCTCTCCACCTCAGGAATAAGAGAGAGAAAGTTGTCCTTGTAGCGGGGGTCTAAAAGTGTCACCAACCAGTAATGACTGTCACCCAACATTTTGACAATGCGAGGGTCACGGTTAAGGCAGCGTTACATAAAGTCAGCCATGCGTGCCAGACTGGTAACGGGCAAGACTTCCGTGTCCTCACCAAGAGGACGAATGACCTTGCTCTCCTCCTCCCCCATGTCCTCAGGCCACCCACGCTGAACCGACTGCATGACAGTTGTACAGGTACTACTGTCTACAGTGCATGATACCAGCTCCTGATCTTCCTCCTCCTCCTCCTCCTCTCCCTCATTGTCCCCTAATGCATGTTGGGATGAGATGAGCCTGGGCTGTGTGTAATCGCCCGCTACAGCTTCTTGATCCATCTCATCATACTCTGGCTGCAATGCCTCCTCTTTAATTCTCTGCAGAGAGCATTGCAAAAGACAGACAAGTGGGATACTGACGCTAATGATGGTGTCATCGCCACTCACCATCTTGGTGGACTCCTCAAAGTTTGTCAGGATGGTACATATGTCAGACATCCAGGTCCACTCCTGAGGTCTTATGTGTGGAGTCTGACCTGAATATCGACGGCCTTTTTGCAGCTGGTACTCCACAACTGCTCTCTTCTGCTCACAAATCCTTTGCAACATGTGAAGGGTAGAGTTCCAACGTGTGGGGACATCACACACCAGTCGGTGTGCCGGAAGCTGCAAATGCTGCTGCAACACAGCAAGAGCGGCGGAAGCTGTAGCCGACATCCGAAAATGAGCTGACAGGCGGCGTACTTTGACGAGCAGATCTGGCAACTCAGGGTACGATTTAAAAAGCCGCTGAACCACGAGGTTAAGCACATGAGCCAGGAATGGTACGTGTGTGATCTCGCCTCGCCTGAGAGCCGCAACCAGGTTAAGGCCATTGTCACACACAACCATGCCTTGATGTAGGTTCAGCAGTCTCAGCCACAGTTCTGCCTGTTCTTTCACAGCTGTCCACCACTCACAAGCAGTGTGAGGTTTATCACCTAATCTTATGAGTTTCAGCACAGCCTGTTGCTTTTTGGCTGAGGCAGTACTGCAGTTTTTCTAGCTTGTAACTGATGTGGTGATATCTGAGATGGAGGCTGAACGTGAGGAGGAGGAGGAGGGTGATGCGCAGGAGCTGTTTACTGTGGGGGCAACTCTGACTGACATAGGGCCCGCAATCCTCATTGTGGGGAAGATGTGTTCCGTCCCTAGGTCTGACTGGGTCCCGGCTTCCACTATGTTTACCCAGTGTGCCGTCAGAGAGACTTACCGTCCCTGGCCACAAGGACTTGTCAACCTGTACGTTGTCAGGTGGACTCTCCCATTAACTGCATTGTTGAGGGCACGGCAGATGTTTTGGGACACATGCTTGTGTAGTGCGTGGATGGCACACCGGGCAAAATAGTGTCGCCTGGGGACCGAGTACTGAGGGACGGCCACTGCCATAAGGTTGCGGAAGGATTCCGTCTCCACCAGCCTAAAAGGCAGCATTTACAACGCAAGCAGTCGTGAAATGTGCGAATTTAGGACTGTGGCCTGTGGGGCGTGGGCTGCGAATTTGCGCTTTCGTTCATAGCTTTGGGATATGGACAATTGAACGCTGTGGTGGGACGTGGACGTGGTAGTTGATGCTGTTTCTTGAGAAACTGCCATAACAAGTGAAGACTGAGAGGATGGGGCATCTTTGCATGCAGTATGGACAGGGGATTGCCTTGCACGCACAACAGGGGGTTCTATAACATGCACAACAGCGGAAGAAGCATTGGTGACACCCGCTGACACTGGTCGTGGAACCTGGGGTTCACCCAACAAAGTCGGGTGCTTTGCTGCCATGTGCTTGATCATGCTGGTGGTGGTCAGTCTGGTAGTTTTGTCACCCCTGCTGATGCTGGCATGGCAGGTGGTACAAATGGCATTTTTGGGGTTATCAGCAGAGTCTATAAAAAAATTCCAGACTCTGGAAGACCTACCGGTTGTACTGGCGACCTCCCTCATGTTGGTGTTACGGGGAATGGTTTCCCGCCTTCTGTCTGCGGCCACCACACTGCTTCTTCCTGCCTGTTGGGGTAATCTGCCTCCCTCCTCCTGTGTGCTGCAGACTTCGCTCTGCATGTCCTCCTGCCACGTTGGGTCAGTTACTAGATCATCCACCACCTCCTCCTCTTCCACTTGCGCACCACGATCCTCCTCCTCACTTCGTGGCAATTGTGTCTCGTCATCATCCTCCTCTTGAGACAAATTGCCAGTGTCGACTTTCTCTGGCCGTGGCTGTTCAAATATTTGGGCATCGCTACATGGGATCTCCTCTTCCACCACTTCAAGCGGAGCAGGCAAGGGGCACAAATATGGAAATAGACCAGTGAACAGCTCTTCAGCGTGTCCAACTGTGGGATCAGTTGCTGGGAGGAAGGAGCATCAATGTGAGGAGGAGTATGAGGTCGAGACTCACGGCTACTAAAACTTGACCGTGTGGAAGACAGACCGGAGGTGGTGGTGACCAGGTAACTGGAAGTATTATCTGCTATCCAATTAATAACCTGGTCAAACTGATCAGTACGTAATAGTGGTCTTGTTGTGTGCTTCCCTAGTAATTTGGTCAGGAGTGAGAAGATGTGGCTGTTGGTTGTAGAACATTTTCACCTTGGCCACGGCCCCGTCCTCTACACGCACCATCAACAGAACGTCAAGTTCCATGACCCTTGCCACGCGCCTTGCCCTTTGTAAATGGAGTAAAATAGCTTACACTCGCACTATCAATAGAAAAAGGGTAATAAAAAGGAGATTTGACCTGTGGAACTGCAAAACCACAGTTATATTTTTCTGGCCTACACCAGACACTTTTAAACAGATATATTTGTGTCTGACCAGTCTGGGAGACACTATTAGAGTTTTTTTTAGGCAAAAAATGTCAAAAAAAGGATAACACAGAGATTTGACCTGTGGAACTGCAAAACCACAGTTATACTTTTCTGGCCAACACCAGAATCTTTCAAACAGATATATTTGTGTCTGACCAGTCAGGGAGACACTATTACATTTTTTTTTACTGCAAAACATGCCAAAAATAGGGTAATACAGAGATTTGACCATTGGAACTGCAAAACCACAGTTATATTTTTCTGGCCTACACCAGACTCTTTTAAACAGATATATTTGTGTCTGACCAGTCAGGGAGACACTATTACAGTTTTTTATGGCAAAAAATGCCAAAAAAAGGATAATACAGAGATTTGACCTGTGGAACTGCAAAACCACAGTTATACTTTTCTGGCCTACACCAGAATCTTTCAAACAGATATATTTGTGTCTGAACAATCAGGGAGACACTATTACTGTTTTTTTACAGCAAAAAATGCCAAAAAGAGGATAATACAGAGATTTGACCAGTGGAACTGCAAAACCACAGTTATATTTTTGTGGCCTACACAAGACTCTTTTAAACAGATATATTTGTGTCTAAGCAGTCAGGGAAACACTATTACAGTTGTTTTTTTACTGCAAAAAATGCCAAAAGCAGGATAATACAAAGATTTGACCCGTGGAACTACAAAACCACAGTTATATTTTTCTGGCCTACACCACACTCTTTTAATCAGATATATTTGTGTCTGACCAGTCAGGTAGACACTGTTACAGCTTTTTTTTACGTAAAAAATGCCAAAAACAGGATAATACAGAGATTTGACCCGTGGAACTGCAAAACCACAGTTATATTTTTCTGGCCTACACCAGACTCTTTTAAACAGATATATTTGTGTCTGACCAGTCAGCGACTCACTATTACAGTTTTTTTTACGGCAAAATATGCCAAAAAAAGGATAATACAGAGATCTGACCTGTGGAACTGCAAAACCACATTTATACTTTTCTGGCCAACACCAGAATCTTTCAAACAGATATATTTGTGTCTGACCAGTCAGGGAGACACTATTACATTTTTTTTTACTGCAAAACATGCCAAAAATAGGGTAATACAGAGATTTGACCATTGGAACTGCAAAACCACAGTTATATTTTTCTGGCCTACACCAGACTCTTTTAAACAGATATATTTGTGTCAGACCAGTCAGGGAGACACTATTACAGTTTTTTTATGGCAAAAAATGCCAAAAAAAGGATAATACAGAGATTTGACCTGTGGAACTGCAAAACCACAGTTATACTTTTCTGGCCTACACCAGAATCTTTCAAACAGATATATTTGTGTCTGAACAATCAGGGAGACACTATTACTGTTTTTTTACAGCAAAAAATGCCAAAAAGAGGATAATACAGAGATTTGACCAGTGGAACTGCAAAACCACAGTTATATTTTTGTGGCCTACACAAGACTCTTTTAAACAGATATATTTGTGTCTAAGCAGTCAGGGAAACACTATTACAGTTGTTTTTTTACTGCAAAAAATGCCAAAAGCAGGATAATACAAAGATTTGACCCGTGGAACTACAAAACCACAGTTATATTTTTCTGGCCTACACCACACTCTTTTAATCAGATATATTTGTGTCTGACCAGTCAGGGAGACACTGTTACAGCTTTTTTTTATGTAAAAAATGCCAAAAACAGGATAATACAGAGATTTGACCCGTGGAACTGCAAAACCACAGTTATATTTTTCTGGCCTACACCAGACTCTTTTAAACAGATATATTTGTGTCTGACCAGTCAGGGAGACACTATTACAGTTTTTTTATGGCAAAAAATGCCAAAAAAAGGATAATACAGAGATTTGACCTGTGGAACTGCAAAACCACAGTTATACTTTTCTGGCTTACACCAGAATCTTTCAAACAGATATATTTGTGTCTGAACAATCAGGGAGACACTATTACTGTTTTTTTGCAGCAAAAAATGCCAAAAAGAGGATAATACAGAGATTTGACCAGTGGAACTGCAAAACCACAGTTATATTTTTGTGGCCTACACAAGACTCTTTTAAACAGATATATTTGTGTCTAAGCAGTCAGGGAAACACTATTACAGTTGTTTTTTTACTGCAAAAAATGCCAAAAGCAGGATAATACAAAGATTTGACCCGTGGAACTACAAAACCACAGTTATATTTTTCTGGCCTACACCACACTCTTTTAATCAGATATATTTGTGTCTGACCAGTCAGGTAGACACTGTTACAGCTTTTTTTTACGTAAAAAATGCCAAAAACAGGATAATACAGAGATTTGACCCGTGGAACTGCAAAACCACAGTTATATTTTTCTGGCCTACACCAGACTCTTTTAAACAGATATATTTGTGTCTGACCAGTCAGCGACTCACTATTACAGTTTTTTTTACGGCAAAATATGCCAAAAAAAGGATAATACAGAGATCTGACCTGTGGAACTGCAAAACCACATTTATACTTTTCTGGCCAACACCAGAATCTTTCAAACAGATATATTTGTGTCTGACCAGTCAGGGAGACACTATTACATTTTTTTTTACTGCAAAACATGCCAAAAATAGGGTAATACAGAGATTTGACCATTGGAACTGCAAAACCACAGTTATATTTTTCTGGCCTACACCAGACTCTTTTAAACAGATATATTTGTGTCTGACCAGTCAGGGAGACACTATTACAGTTTTTTTATGGCAAAAAATGCCAAAAAAGGGATAATACAGAGATTTGACCTGTGGAACTGCAAAACCACAGTTATACTTTTCTGGCCTACACCAGAATCTTTCAAACAGATATATTTGTGTCTGAACAATCAGGGAGACACTATTACTGTTTTTTTACAGCAAAAAATGCCAAAAAGAGGATAATACAGAGATTTGACCAGTGGAACTGCAAAACCACAGTTATATTTTTGTGGCCTACACAAGACTCTTTTAAACAGATATATTTGTGTCTAAGCAGTCAGGGAAACACTATTACAGTTGTTTTTTTACTGCAAAAAATGCCAAAAGCAGGATAATACAAAGATTTGACCCGTGGAACTACAAAACCACAGTTATATTTTTCTGGCCTACACCACACTCTTTTAATCAGATATATTTGTGTCTGACCAGTCAGGGAGACACTGTTACAGCTTTTTTTTACGTAAAAAATGCCAAAAACAGGATAATACAGAGATTTGACCCGTGGAACTGCAAAACCACAGTTATATTTTTCTGGCCTACACCAGACTCTTTTAAACAGATATATTTGTGTCTGACCAGTCAGCGACTCACTATTACAGTTTTTTTTACGGCAAAATATGCCAAAAAAAGGATAATACAGAGATCTGACCTGTGGAACTGCAAAACCACATTTATACTTTTCTGGCCAACACCAGAATCTTTCAAACAGATATATTTGTGTCTGAACAATCAGGGAGACACTATTACTGTTTTTTTTTATGGCAAAAAATGCTAAGAACAGGATAATACAGAGATTTGACCAGTGGAACTGCAAAACAACAGTTATATATTTTTGGCCTACACCAGACTCTTTTAAACAGATATATTTGTGTCTGACCAGTCAGGGAGACACTATTACAGTTCTTTTTACGGCAAAAAATGCCAAAAAAAGGATAATACAGAAATTTGACCTGTGGAACTGCAAAACCACAGTTTTACTTTTCTGGCCTACACCAGAATCTTTCAAACAGGTATATTTGTGTCTGAACAATCAGGGAGACACTATTACTGTTTTTTTTATGGCAAAAAATGCCAAAAACAGGATAATACAGAGATTTGACCCGTGGAACTGCAAAACCACAGTTATATTTTTTTGGCCTACACCAGACTCTTTTAAACAGATATATTGGTGTCTGAACAGTCACAGACACACTCAATTTTTTTTTTTGGCGGGGGG
Organism: Phyllobates terribilis; assembly: GCF_046119375.1. Taxonomy (NCBI): domain Eukaryota; kingdom Metazoa; phylum Chordata; class Amphibia; order Anura; family Dendrobatidae; genus Phyllobates; species Phyllobates terribilis. Next base: position 295,052,716 of record NW_027362769.1, read on the forward strand.
GGGGTAATACCTAAAGGTTAATAAGACGCATATTTGGACAGTCTGACTGAGGAAAAAAAAATACAGCCTGCCTGCCTGCCTGATATCTGGGATGGATATTAGTCTTGAGAAGGACTGTTTGTTTGATTTGGCAGGCTTTAGAGACCCTACCCTAACTATTTTGCAGGATAAATCTCTCCCTAGTTCAGCAGCACTGACCCTACACTGTCTGATCCGGAGCGACTGTGTCCAAGATTGCGGCACCCGGTTTTAAATACTCGAGGTGACGCTGTGCGGCCAGCCAATCACTGTTATGCTAACAAGCAACATGGCTGCGGAATTACAGTGACTGGCTGGCAATCCCTGCATGTTCATTGGCTCTGCAAAGAGCGACAAATGTTCAGGGCGGAGACCCGAGCTCCCGCCCGAGTAACCCGGAAATTCTCGGTGCTTGCCAAACATCCCGAGTAGTGAGATGCTCGGGCGAGTACCGAGCAGTGTCGAGCATGCTCGCTCAACACTATTCCTCACCTGGTTTTAGATATCAAATACTGAGAAAAAATATTAACTGAATGCTGACCAAATACTGATAGTGGCCCCATAGCCTAAAAAGAGATTTCTGGGTCACGCATAGAGCAAAGAGTCAGCTGGCTAATCACAATTGCGGTGAAGTCTCTCAGAAATAAAGCAGGACATCACTGGACAGCGCAAGGTGAGTATATTAACCCCTTAATGACCAGGCCAAATTTTTGAAATTGACGTGTCACTTTACGTGGTAATAACTCTGGAATGCTTCAACATATCCCATTGATTTTCAGATTGTTTTTTCATGACACATTTTACTTAATAATAGTGTTGAATTTAGGTTGATATGTTTTGTGTTTATTTTTAAAAATATCTGAAATTTGACAACAAATTTTAAAAAAAATTGCAATATTCAAACTTTGAATGATTATCCCTTTAATCCCGCTAGTCATGCCACACAAAAACATTAATAAATAACATTTCCCACATGTCTGCTTTACAACAGCACCAGTTGTAAAATGTTGTTTTATTTTGTTAACATTTTAGAAGATTTAAAATGTAGCAGTAATTTTTCATTTTTTTCAAGAAAATTTAGAAAACTTATTTTTTAGGAACCTATTCAGTTTTGAAATGACTTTGGGGGACCTATATATTGGAAATCCCCAAAAGTGATACCATTTTAAAAAGAGCACCCCACAACGTATTCAAAATGGCTTTCAGGTAGTTTATTAATCCTTCAGGTGTTTTTCAGAAATTTATGCAATGTGACATCACAGCAATAAAAAAATGTATTTTTACCATCTAAATGTTTCAAACTTCTAAACAGGTTGCTATAGCTGGAAGATGTTAAGTAGAGATGAGCGTTGTTCTACTCGAACTGTTCGCCAATCTCAAATTCGAGCTGTTTTGGGCGGTGTTCGAGCCGTTCGGCGAACACGAACAATTTGAGAAAAATTCGGCTGTTCGAGGTTATGTTCGATAACTGTTCGTGCACCAAAATCATAACTGGATTTTTTCTCAGTAATGATGAAAATTAATGTTAATACGCAGTTTGAGTGTACAGCGGGGTGGGGGGAGGGGCAGGGGATGGATCTCTGCAGGAACAATGAAGATCTCCATTTTTTTTTCTCTTTCCCGCATTTGCAGTGGGGAGGTGCAATCTGTCAGCCTATCAGCAGCGCACACACGGAGCGAAGTGCTTTTTTTCACACAAGCAAGGGCATGTGTCATTGGCAGTGTATGTCACATGTCCTTGCCCTATAAGACCAAGCCATTTTCCCCGTCGCCACAATTTTCTCACTGCTGCAGCTGCGTGTTAGACGGCACCGCTGTTGCTGTGTGCGCTATACCTTGTTAATTTCAAGCCAATTTTCGCACAAATCTACAGATAGCTTGGGAGTAGGGAATAGTTGTGATTGCAGTCCTTTTAAGGACTAGGTTACAGCATTTCCTACGACTTTTATCAGGCAGGTCTGTGCTCTTAAATAGATAGATTGTGGGAGTAAAGACTAATTGTAATTGGAGTATTTTCAGGACTAGGTTACATCAGTTCCTATCAGTTTTTGCCAGGCAAGTCTGTGCCAGTGCTCTGCAAGTTTTTTTCACAGCATTTGGCTGAATCTAGCAAAGCTAATCCTTTTTGGCCTATTGCAGAGTGTGTTAGTCAGTGGAGTAGCCTATCTGTGTTGCAAGATATACCACCTGTGTATAGAATACCAATTTTTTTAGTGAAGTAAAATCTTTTGGGCATAGCATCATTCTATTAGTCCATCTATACTGACCTCCATCAGGTTGCAAATTGAATATAATTTTTTTCTGCATCCAGCTCTGAAAAAATATTGGGCTTCTAGCTGTGTGTGGGACTTGTTGTACTAGTCCATCTATACTGACCTCCATCAGGTTGCAAACTGAATATATTTTTTTCTGCATCTACCTCTGAAAAAATATTGGGCTTCTAGCTGTGTGTGGGACTTGTTCTATTAATCCATCTATACAGACCTCCATGAGGTTGCAAACTGAATATATTTTTTTCTGCATCTACCTCTGAAAAAATATTTGGCCTTCTAGCTGTGTGTGGGACTTGTTCTATTAGTCCATCTATACTGACCTCCATAAGGTTGCAAACTGAATATAATTTTTTTCTGCATCTACCTCTGAAAAAATATTTGGCCTTCTAGCTGTGTGTGGGACTTGTTCTATTAGTCCATCTATACTGACCTCCATCAGGTTGCAAATTGAATATAATTTTTTTCTGCATCTAGCTCTGAAAAATATTGGGCTTCTAGCTGTGTGTGGGACTTGTTGTACTAGTCCATCTATACTGACCTCCATCAGGTTGCAAACTGCATATATTTTTTTCTTCATCTACCTCTGAAAAAATATTAGGCTTCTAGCTGTTTGGGACTTGTTCTATTAATCCATCTATACAGACCTCCATCAGGTTGCAAACTGAATATATTTTTTTCTGCATCTACCTCTGAAAAAATATTGGGCTTCTAGCTGTGTGTGGGACTTGTTCTATTAATCCATCTATACAGACCTCCATCAGGTTGCAAACTGAATATATTTTTTTCTTCATCTACCTCTGAAAAAATATTGGGCTTCTAGCTGTGTGTGGGACTTGTTGCATTAGTCCATCTATACTGACCTCTATAAGGTTGCAAACTGCATATATTTTTTTCTTCATCTACCTCTGAAAAAATATTGGCCTTCTAGCTGTGTGTGGGACTTGTTCTATTAGTCCATCTATACTGACCTCCATAAGGTTGCAAACTGAATATAATTTTTTTCTGCATCTACCTCTGAAAAAATATTGGGCTTCTAGCTGTGTGTGGGACTTGTTCTATTAATCCATCTATACAGACCTCCATCAGGTTGCAAACTGAATATATTTTTTTCTGCATCTACCTCTGAAAAAAATATTGGGCTTCTAGCTGGGTGTGGGACTTGTTGTATTAGTCCATCTACAGTCATGGCCAAAAGTTTTGAGAATGACACCAAAATTATATTTTCACATGATCTGCTGGCCTCTGGTTTTTATTAGTGTTTTTCTGATGTTTATATCACATACAGAAATATAATTGCAATCATATTATGAGTACCAATAGGTTATATTGACAGTTAGAATGAGTTAATGCAGCAAGTCAATATTTGCAGTGTTGCCCCTTCTTCTTCAAGACCTCTGTAATTCTCCCTGGCATGCTCTCAATCAACTTTTGGACCAAATCCTGACTGATAGCAGTCCATTCTTGCATAATCAATGCTTGCATTTTGCCAGAATTTGTTGGTTTTTGTTTGTCCACCCGTCTCTTGATGATTGACCACAAGTTCTCAATGGGATTAAGATCTGGGGAGTTTCCAGGCCATGGACCCAAAATCTCTATGTTTTGTTCCATGATCCATTTTGTTATCACCTTTGCTTCATGGCAAGGTGCTCCATCATGCTGGAAAAGGCATTGTTGGGCGCCAAACTGCTCTTGGACGGTTGGGAGAAGTTGCTCTTGGAGGACATTCTGGTACCATTCTTTATTCATGGCTGTGTTTTTAGGCAAGACTGTGAGTGAGCCAATTCCCTTGGCTGAGAAGCAACCCCACACATGAATGGTTTCAGGATGCTTTACAGTTGGCATGAGACAAGACTGGTGGTAGCGCTCACCTCTTCTTCTCCGAATAAGCTGTTTTCCAGGTGTCCCAAACAATCGAAAAGGGGATTCATCAGAGAAAATGACTTTGCCCCAGTCCTCAGCAGTTCACTCCCTGTACCTTTTGCAGAATATCAGTCGGTCCCTGATGTTTTTTCTGGAGAGAAGTGGCTTCTTTGCTGCCCTCCTTGAAACCAGCCCTTGCTCAAAGAGTCTCCGCCTCACAGTGCGTGCAGAAGCACTCACACCAGCCTGCTGCCATTCCTGAGCAAGCTCGGCACTGCTGGTAGTCCAATCCCGCAGCTGAAACAGTTTTAAGATACGGTCCTGGCGCTTGCTGGTCTTTCTTGGGCGCCCTGCAGCCTTTTTGACAACAATGGAAGCTCTCTCCTTGAAGTTCTTGATGATGCGATAGATTGTTGACTGAGGTGCAATCTTTGTAGCTGCGATACTCTTCCCTGTTAGGCCATTTTTGTGCAGTGCAATGATGGCTGCACGTGTTTCTTTAGAGATAACCATGGTTAACTGAAGAGAAGCAATGATACCAAGAACCAGCCTCCTTTTAAAGTGTCCAGTGATGTCATTCTTACTTAATCATGACTGATTGATTGCCAGCCCTGTCCTCATCAACACCCACACCTGTGTTAATGGATCAATCACTAAAACGATGTTAGCTGCTCCTTTTAAGGCAGGACTGCAATGATGTTGAAATGTGTTTTGGGGGTTAAAGTTCATTTTCTGGGCAAATATTGACTTTGCAAGTACAGTAATTGCTGTTAAGCTGATCACTCTTTGACATTCAGGAGTATATGCAAATTGCCATTACAAAAAATGAAGCAGTAAACTTTGGAAAAATTACTATTTGTCTCATTCTCAATACTTTTGGCCATGACTGTATACAGACCTCCATCAGGTTGCAAATTGAATATAATTTTTTTCTGCATCTAACCCAGCCAATAGTTTTGGCCTAATACCACAGTTTGGCCACTCAGCTCTGCTCGGTTCCCATCCATTGTTTTTTTGTGCAAACAACTCCAGAGTTGTGAATTAGTTAACCACCAAAATGAGTGGAAAAAGGCCTGCTGCTGGTGGAAAGGGGAATAGGCGTGTTGGGAAGGGGAAAAAAGGTTGTGTCCGCGGGGTAGGTGTTAAAGCAACAGTAACATTTGCAGAAGAAAGACCATCTTCCACCCAAACTAAAGTGTCTACTTCTTTTAGCTGACAATGTGATAAGATCCCTTTCTTACGGCCACGCCAATCGCTACAAATTCCAGATGAGGCACAAAAACAGCAGGTGCTTCAACGGATATCAAGTGCTCCTTTAAGTGGGCTCTCCTCCACATCAACTTCAACATCACAAATACTCCAGTCCTCAAAGGTGTCACCCCAATCGCACTTGCTTCCTCACAGCTCCCAAATCTCCAGCTGCCCGTCTGAGTATGAGGTAGAACAGATGGTTGAGTCTGCAGAGCTGTTTACTCATACTATAGCCTGGGAATCAGAGGTGGACTCCAGCGCTTCTGTGAATCCAGACAAGGAAATGATCTGCACTGATGCCCAGAATCTTTATGAGTCGGATCCAGGACCAGACGCAGAAGGTTCTGACCATAATGTAGACCCTCATTCCCAAACTGTAACTCCTGTTGGTGGAGACAATGAGGAAGACGATGATAAGACTCAAATACCTGATTGGAGCGACAACTTTAGTTTTTTGTCAGGGCAGGAACAGGTTGGCTCTGAGGACAACGGGTGTGATAACGCACAGGGTGATGATGATGAGGTTGGAGATCCCACTTACTGTCAACCCACAGTCAGCCAAGAGATGAGGTCAGCAGAGGAGGTGGAGGAAGATGCTAGTGACGACGAGGTCAGGTTGCGCCTTCCTGGACAGAGACGTAGTACTGGAAGCACGTCAACAACTGCATCCTCAAACACAACTCTGCCTCTCACCACAAGTCGTGGTGGCTCTTCAGGTTGCATGGGTGCTAAGCCTTGCATAGCCTGGGCATTTTTACAGATCGATAAAGATGACCCAACTCGTGTTATCTGTAACATTTGTCAGCAAAAGCTAAGTAGAGGCCAAAAAATACATAGTTTGAGTATTTCATGCATGAACCGGCACATGGACATGAAGCATAAGTTGCAGTGGGAAGCTCAGTGTGCTACAATGCGGCCTAGCCAGCCGGGCCAACCACCGTCTGCCATATCTTGTGCATCCGCGGCCTCTTCATCCTCTGTGACTGGGGGGACAGCAGTCACACCTGTTTTGGGGTGCAGACCTGCCACCTCTTTACCCGCAACAGCCAGCATGATTGGCAGGTCATCATTTTCTTGGGAGGTGGTAACACCTGCTGGTGTTGAGCGCTGTCCGACATCGATAGCACCACCTTTGAATCAAGGCAACCTAACATGTCCGCCTGCATCTTCCTCACAGACCGGCAGTTTGCCGGGGACACCCTTATCAACCCCGTCTAAGCACAATAGCCAGCCCTCGGTTCCTCAGATGTGGACAAGTAAAAGACCATTTCCTCCTAGCCATGAGAAAGCTAAGAGGTTGAATTTCACCATCTGCAAGCTCTTGGCTACAGAAATGCTGCCTTTCCGCCTGGTGGACACAGAGGATTTTCGAGACCTTATGTCCGTCGCAGTGCCCCAGTACCAGATGCCCAGTCGGCACTACTTCTCAAAGAAAGGTGTGCCTGCGCTCCACCAGCATGTCGCACACAACATCACCGCTTCTTTGAGAAACTCTGTGTGTGACAGGGTGCATTTCACCACAGACACTTGGACGAGTAGGCATGGACAGGGGCGTTACATGTCGCTGACTGGGCACTGGGTAACTATGGTGACAGCAGGACAAGGGGCTGCTGTCCAAGTCTTGCCGTCCCCACGAGTTGTGCGTCAATCCTCTTTATGTCAAAGTTCCTCCACTGCTTCTGCCTCCTCAACCTCCTCTCGGTCCTCCACCTGCACCCAAAGCCTGTCTGGTCATGCCACAAGCTTTCTAACTGCGCAGAAGGGATCCTGCACACCTCCTTACTATGCTGGCAGTAGGGCTCAACGTCATCAGGCGGTTTTTACATTGAAATGTCTGGGAAATGTGAGTCACACAGCTGAGGAGTTGTGGTCAGCTCTGGAGAACCAATTTCATGAATGGTTGTCTCCACTGGACCTGAAACCAGGGAAGGCCGTGTGCGACAATGCTGCAAACCTGGGTGCGGCCCTTCGCCGGGGCAATGTCACACACGTGCCTTGTATGGCTCACGTGTTGAACCTGGTTTTCCAGCAATTTTTAGCCCACTATCCCAGACTAGATGGCCTTCTGCAGAGGGCACGGTCGCTGTGTGCTCACTTCCGCCGTTCGCATCCCGCAGCTCAGCGACTTACATCTCTACAGAAGTCGTTGGGCCTGCCACTTCACCGGCTAAAATGCGATGTGCCTACCCAGTGGAATTCAACTCTGCACATGATGCAGCGACTGTGGCAGCACCGACAAGCCCTGGTGCAATACGTTCTGACGTATAGCCTGGGCCAACGAGATTCAGAGGTGGGGCAAATCACGCTGGAGGAGTGGTCTCAGATCAGGGACCTATGCACCCTTCTGCACAGTTTTGAAATGGCGACGAAGATGTTTAGTGCTGACGATGCCATTATCAGCATGACTATTCCGGTGATTTACATGCTGGAGCACATGTTAAACAGAATTCGGAGTCAGGTGATGGCACAAGAGGAGGTGGAGGAAGTAGAGGAGGAGGAGTTGTATGCGGAAGGGCTAACATCTGCAAGGTCCAGACGGTCGGCAGCACCAAGGCGGCAGGTATGTGAGGGTGGGGGAGATGGTTTTACCAGGGCGCATGGTAGCAGCCAAACTAGTGAGGAAGGTGCAGGAGCCCAGGAAGAAGTGGAGGACGAACTGATGGAAGACTCATCAGATGAGGGAGACCTTGATCACATTTCTGTTGTGCGAGGTTGGGGGGAGAGGACAGAGGAAGGAAGCATGATTGTTACCTCGCCACCAACACAACAGGGACTTGGTGCTCCTGGATGCGCAACACACATGAGTGCCTTCTTGCTGCACTACCTGCAACATGACCCTCGAATTGTGAGAATTAGAAATAATCCTGACTACTGGGTTGCCACACTGTTAGATCCCCGGTACAAAAGTAAATTTGCAGAAATTATTCCTGCCATAGAAAGGGATGCACGCATGCAGGAGTATCAGCAGAGACTGTTGCAGAATCTTACATGTGCTTTTCCACAAAATACCAGTGGTGCACGTAGTGAATCTCACAGTTCCAACTTGCCCACCGTGGGACCGTCAAGTGTTCAGCACTCAAACCGTAACAGAACCACAGTATCTGCTGGTAACATCAATTTTGCGGAATCATTTCACCACTTTTTTAGCCCATCCTTTGCAAGGCCACAGGAGACAAGAAGTCTGACACATAGTCAACTCCTAGAGACGATGGTACAGGAGTATCTCCAAGTAAACATTGAAGCCACGACTGTGTCACTGGACCCTTGCTCTTTTTGGGCTTCCAATCTGGATAAATGGCCGGAGCTAGCCACTTACGCCTTGGAGATCTTGTCATGCCCTGCAGCCAGCGTTCTGTCTGAACGTGTGTTCAGCGCTGCTGGTGGTGTGCTGACAGATAAGCGCACGCGGCTCTCCACTGATAATGTAGACAGACTCACATTCATAAAGATGAACAAATCATGGATCCGAAACGACTTTTCTACCCCTGTGTCATCCTGGGGAGAGTAAAAGCTTGATGATTGGTTAAAATCACCCTACCAACCGTTTTAAGCTTTCAAATTACTAATCATGTTTATCTGTATCTTGGCTGGAAAATAATTTGGGCTTTGTAGCAGTGTGCAGCACTGATTCTATTAGGCCATCTATAATAAGCTCCACCAGATTTAAAATTACTAATCATGTTTATCTGTATCTTGACTGGAAAATAATTTGGGCTTTGTAGCAGTGTGCAGCACTGATCCTATTAGGCCATCTATACTAAAGCTTCACCAGATTTAAAATTAATAATAATTTTTAGCTGCATCTAGCCCGGAAAATAATTTTGGGGCTCCGAAATGCGCAAGACACATAAGTGCCTTCTTGCTGCACTACCTGCAGTATGACCCTCATATTGTCAGAATTCGAAGTAATCATGACTACTGGGTTGCCACACTCTTAGATCCCCCAAACTTTTCGATCAACCTTTTCATTTTAATAAAGACCAAAAAAATGGTCATTTTTGAAATTATAAGCATTAGCAGGTTGTTAGAAACTGAAATCAAACAGTTTTCAACTCAAAACTTTATTCTAAGTGATGTTACATTTTCACATAGGACCCCTTTTTCAAAATGAGCTTCTGAACTCTCTCGTCCATTGAATTTGTCAGGTTTTGGATAGTTTCTGCTTCAATTGTTTTGCATGAGGACAGAATACCCTCCCAGAGCTGTTGCTTAGATGTGAACTGCCTCCCGCCATCATAGACACTCCTTTTAATGATGCTCCAAGGGTTCTGAATGGGGTAGAGGTCAGGGGACCATGGGGGTCACACCATAAGTTTGTCCCCTTTTATGCCCATATCAGCCAGAGATGCAGATGTTTTATGTGCAGCATGAGATGGTGCATTATCATGCAGAAAAATGATCTTGCTGTGAAATACACGGTTCTTCTTCTTGAACCATGGCAGGAAGTGCTGTTTGAGAAAATCCACATACATTATGGAGATCATCTTTAGCGCCTTCAGGGATCCTAAAGGGGCCGACAATCTCTCTCCCCATGATTCCAGCCCAAAACATTACTCCACCTCCTCCTTGTTGGCGCTGTAGCCGTGTTTGCGTGGGGTGTCCATCAACCAGCCATCCTCCACTCCATCCATCTGGACCATCGAGCGCTGCACGGCACTCATCCATGAACAAAACAGTTTTGAAATCAGTCTTCATGTAATGTTTGGCCCACTGGAGCCGTTTCTGCTTGTGTGAAGTGGATAGAGGAGGTCGACAGGATGGCGTATGCACAGCTGAAAACCTCTGAAGGACCCTGCATCTTGTTGTTCGGGGGACGTTGGAGGCACAAGCAGCTTCAAAAACTTGTCTGCTGCTATGACAAGGCTTTTTTGCCGCTGCTCTTTCAACCTGACGTAATTGCCTGTAGGAAAGAGTCCTCAATTTGCCCTTATCAGCACGCACACGTGTGTACTGTGAATCAGCTACATACTTCTTGATTGCCAAGACACTTCATCCTGATCATCGCACAATGTTGATTGTAGTCATGCCTTGACCTAAACACTCCACAATTTGTTGCTTCTCAGCAGCCGACACATCCTTTTTCTTTCCCATTTTGGCAGAAAATGTAGGCTGCTTAATAATGTGAGACAGCCTTCTTAAGTAGTCTTGCCTTTCATTGGACACAGCTGCCAAACTAATTAGCACAGGTGTCTGCAATTGCTTACAGTGATATAAAGAGCCCTGACACACATCACCATCAATGAGTTTAACTGACAAACAAACAAATTCTTCCCTTATCACTCCTAAACACTTTTTGCATAATAATTTGGAACGCAGTGTACATGTGCTTTTCCACAAAACACCAGTGGTTCACGTAGTGAATCTTACAGTTCTAACTTGCCAACCGTGGTCTGTATGGAGTTGTTCAATAAAGGGCCCAAAATTAAGATAACATAGATGGGAGAGGTCTCTATGAATAGGAATTCCTAAGTATTTGATACACTGTGAGGGCCAGGCAAAGGGAAAGTTGGACTGGATGTAATCCTATATGGATTTGGGGAGGGAGACATCGAGGGCCTCAGACTTCGCTGCATTGATTTTAAAATTTGACCATGTAACAAAGTGATCTATTTCAGCCATAACAGCATGGATGGATATATGTGATTGAGTGATATATACTAGGACATCATCAGCAAATAGAGAGCACTTGTACTCGGTGCCTCCCACCTCAATCCACCTAATATTGGGGTTATGGCGAATTGATGAGAGCAGGTGCTCCATCACTAGGATGTATAAGAGAGGGGACAGAGGACATCCCTGCCTTGTCCCATTGGTGATTGTGAAAGGTGATGAAAATGATCTGACGCACCCCCTGGGCCTTGGGACACCCGGAGCCGGACCCTTTTTGGTGGATGCCGGTGGTTGTAGTCTTCGTGGCGGCGACCCGGTTCCATGGCTCAGGGTGGTCAAACCAGTGGCGGAACTATTTATGTGGTTTTGATGTTTAAATGTCCGACTACGCCACCCGTGGATTGCGATCAGAGTGAACCGCCGCTACAGGGCAGACCGCTGAGGCTGGTGTTGTGGGTGCAGCAGAGCGTAACATATCTCCCCACGGGAGGAGTATAGCCTCAGGGCAGTGTATGCGGAGGATGGGGGTGGTGGTGAAGGGCAGCAGCAGTAACGACACGGAGTCAGTGATGCAGTTCAGGGCCTTTACTCACAGTTCTTATTATCCAGACCACGTCTGCAGGTAACGGCTGCCCACGTCGTACTGTGCTCACCAGGTGAGGGGCTCAGACAACTCCCAGATAACTTTGGAGCACTTCACAGGACCCCCTTTGTGTGTCCTTTGTCTGGCCTTTCTTACCAACACTTCTGTCCGGCTGCCTCGGGCCTCCTCTTGGTAAACTTGGCGCCAGTTTCCCTGACCCTATGTGGTGCCTTCCTAGCGGGTGTAGCGAGGGGCTGCGCCACATAAAATGTCAGAGCCTCCGGTTTCTAGCTGAGGGTCGTTTCCTGCCTCCACTAGTTCGGGGACCGGTCTCCCCCTTTGGCCTGACCCCTCCACGCAGGTGGATTCGGGCGTGCGGTGGCGACCCCTGGGATCCCTTCATTCCTCGTTCCTGGAGCCTTCTCCGCTCCTATTCCTTCCTTCTCCCTCTTTCAGGCCTGGGCCTCTGTTACTAGGCCCGCCTCCGGAGCAGAGCTCATGCAGAGCCCCTGCTCCCTGCCACTTCTTCTCAGACTTCTCTGCACTGAACTAAGATGATGCCCACCTTTTATACTCCCTTCTCAATGCACCCAGGAACTGCTTCCTCCCTGCTCCTGCACTACAGTGTTCCCCTTCGTCAGTGTTCCCTCCCCCAACTCCAGCCAGGGACAGGGACTGTCGTGCCCATCTCAGGGACATATTGGTCGCCCTGCCCCACGGCAATGTGGTGTAATGCATGCTGGTATCGGGTCCTGATCCACACTCCATCCTTACCTGAGAGTGAGATATCACACCTCTGGGTGAGGTGCAATACGTCTGTAGCAACCGAGCCCTCAGGGTGCTACAGTTCCATTTATCTTCAGCCTAGGTGACGTATTGTGATACAGGGCCGTGATTTTGGCTATAAAAGGGTCCCCTAGACCCCTACCCCAAGCTTTTTAAGAGAATCATATATGGCGTGCCAGGAGACTCTATGGAATGCTTTCTCAGCATCCAATGAGAGTATCTACTTACAAATTTTTAACTGCATCTAGCCCAGGAAATACTTTGTGCCTAGTAGCAGTGTCTGCTAGTCAGCGGATTATCCCGGCTGTTAAGCAAGCTACACCACCTGTAGTTTGGACACTTAATTTTTTCAAAGGAAATGCTTCGGGACCACGGGATACTCAGTGAAGAGCTTCAGGAGGCACCCCAAGGCATAGGGGCTGGGACTGGCAGTAGGATGCCTTGCGGTGGACAGCCGAGCTCGATCCTTATAAAAGCTTTTTATCTGCAGCAGCTTTAGTGGATGCTACTGGAGCTGGAATTACGCGGCTGCTGGCATGAGACTTGCCCTCCAATAGATCCTTGTAAATGGATTTAAAGTGTATTCATTCAAATTAGAGAGACAATTTAAATTAAAAAACTTAGAGCTGCCTCCACCACAGGGGGGCTCGCTCGACCCACCAGCGGACAGGCACCAGTATTGGGAGAGGGGGGCTGGCCGTCAGGGTTCACCGCGGCTCTGGCACAAACCCGGCGACACGGAGGTGGCACGGGCAGGAGCGGACTGAACGTGTCGGCTTCTCACTTTTTGGATTTTAGAAGGGCATGACATGCCTATATCTGTGTCTCCCCCTCCTTTTACTCCTCCACCTCTTTTCTTTTCTCATGACTATATGTACTTGTCACTTTTCCATGTGTTAGTTGTGTCCTCTGAGCAGTTTGTCAGCTTTTGGACACCTTTGAAGGTGTTTTCTATGTGTTTCTATGTGTTTTTGTTTGCCTGCGATTGGTTTTAACGGTGTTCAAAAGTGTTCGACGAACAGTTCGACGAACAGTTCGGCGAACACACGGGTGTTCGACGAACCGAACCGAACTCGAACACTACGGGGGTGGCTCAACACTAATGTTAAGGCTATTATTTGGCTATGAATTGCCATGGCAGACATCAGGACCACACAATCAAGATCTCAGGGTGACGATGGGGTTAAAGAGGGAGTCCCCACACTCTGTTAACCATCTACATTCTGTAGTCCCTATTGCCATCAGTATTTAAGTGGATAAATGGCCATTGTCAATGCCAACACTGATCATGGCTGATGTAGCAAGTTGTCAGCTATAGTGTACAGCTGACAGCTGCTGGATTGTCACCTGTCAGAGGATGCTATTCTCTTATATTGCAGGTCACTTTTAAGTCGTATTAGTGGTCATTAAGGGGGTTTAATATACTCACACTACATTACATGCATATATCAACACATTAAATCAAAATAATATGCATGGTAGTGCTTCTTTAAATAAGTAAAGAACATACATAAAATAAGTATGTGAGCAGAGACTCAATACCATAGGGATGAAACGTGAGACTTGCCCCCCAACTCGAATTTCTGGTACACAGCCAATCTTCTGTGCATGCTCACATCAAAATAATATACTAGATGGTGGCCCGATTCGAACGCATCGGGTATTCTACAATAGGTATGCGGCTGACGGGGCGCAATTAGCAGAGCGGCGTTTAAATTTGGTGCCCAAATCGCTGATTGGTCCTGTTAGGCAACCGCGACCAATCAGCAAAGCGGTGTTTAAATTTGGCGGCAATATCGGTGATTGGTCGCGGGCGTCGGCCGCGACCAATCTGCGAACCGTGCTAGTGAGGACTGGAGAGCGTGTTTAAATTTGGCACCAAAATCGCTGATTAGTCGTGACCAATCAGCAGAGCGGTGTTTAAATTTGGCGCCAATACTGCTGATTGGTCGCGGCCGCCGACCGCGACCAATCAGCAGAGCGATACAGAGCGGGGTTTAAATTTGGCACCAAAATCGTTGATTGGTCGCCGGCCGCGACCGATCAGCAGAGCGGTGTTTAAATTTGGCGCCAAAATCGCTGATTGGTCGAGGCCACCGGCCGCGACCAATCAGCGATTTTGGCGCAAAATTTAAACAACGCTCTGCTGATTGGTCGCGGCAGTCAGACGCGACTAATCAGCGACTTTAGGGCCAAATTTAAACCCCGCTCTGCATCGCTCTGCTGATTGGTCGTGGTCGCCGGCCTCGACCAATCAGCAGAGCATTGTTTAAATTTGGCGCCAATCTCGCTGATTGGTCGAGGATGGCGGCCGCGACCCATCAGCAGAGCGGTGTTTAAATTTGGCGCCAAAATCGCTGATTGGTCGCGGGCGGCGGCCGCGACCAATCTGTGAACCGTGTTAGTGAGGAATGGAGAGCGTGTTAAAATTTGGCACCAAAATCGCTGATTAGTCGCGACCGCGACCAATCAGCAAAGAGGTGTTTAAATTTGGCGACAATACTGCTGATTGGTCGAGGCCAGCGACCGCGACCAATCAGCAGAGCGATGCAGAGCGGGGATTAAATTTGGCGCCAAAATCGCTGATTAGTCACGGCTGACGGCCGCGACCATTCAGCAGAGCGTTGTTTAAATTTTGTGCCAATACTGCTGATTGTTCTCGGCCAGCGACTGCGATCAATCAGCAGAGCGTTGTTTAAATTTGGCGCCAATCTCGCTGATTGGACGCATCTGGCGTCCGCGACCAATCAGCAGAGCATTGTTTAAATTTGACGCCAAGCTCGCTGATTGGTCGCGGCTGGCGTCCACGACCAATCAGCACAGCAGTGTTTAAATGTGGCGGCAAGATCGGTGATTGGTCGCGGCCGCTATTTAAATGTGGCGCCCAAATCGGTGATTGTTCGCGGGCAGCGGCCGCGACCAATCAGCAGAGCGGTGTTTAACTTTAGCGCCAAGATCACTGATTGGTCGCTTGCGGAGAGCGCGACCAATCAGCGAATCATATTGGTGAGGAGCGGGGAGTGGAATCGTATTAGTGAGGACCGGGTAGCGCCACTGCATGTGCGGCTACTTCCGCTGCGAGAACCCGGGACATGAGCGACTGCTCGCAGCAGTCGGGATACTTCTGCTGCGAGCAGTCGCTCATCTCCAGGCTTCTCGCAGTGGAAGTATCCGCACAGGCAGCGGCGCTCCCCAGTCCTCACTAACACTATTCCGCTCCCCGCTCCTCACCAATACTATTCGCTGATTGGTCGCGCTCTCCGCACGCGACCAATCAGTAATCTTGGCGCTAAAGTTAAACACCACTCTGCTGATGGGTCGCGGCCGCTGCCCGCGACCAATCACCGATTTGTACGCTGTACTGATTGGTCGCGGCCGCTATTTAAATGTGGCGCCCAAATCGGTGATTGGTCGCGGGCAGCGGCCGCGACCAATCAGTACAGCGGTGTTTAAATGTGGATCCAAGATCGGTGATTGGTCGCGGCCGATATTTAAATTTGGCGCCCAAATCGGTGATTGGTCGTGGGCACCGCCAGCGACCAATCAGCGATTTTTAATACAAATGTCCGGATCTTTGTAACACCATGCGGATACTGTGGGGACATCAGCGGCTAGGGTGTGAAGGGAGGACCGGGGAATGGCGCTGCGGGTCGGGATACTTCTGCTGCGAGCGCCCGCTCATGTCCCGGGTTCTCGCAGCGGAAGTATCCACACAGGCAGCGCCGCTGACATCCATGCGGCTAGGGTGTGAAGGGAGGACCGGGGAGCGGCGCTGACATCCAATTGGTCGCGGCCGCTATTTAAATGTGCCGCACAAATCGGTGATTGGTCGCGGTCTTGGCCCGCGACCAATCACTGATCTTGCGGCTAAAGTTTACCACTACTGTGCTGATTGTTCGCGGCTGATATTTAAATTTGGCGCCCAAATCGGTGATTGATCGCGGGCAGCGTCCGCGACCAATCAGCATAGCAGTATTTAACTTTTGCGCTAAGATCAGTGATTGGTCGGGTCCGAAGACCGCGACCAATCATCGAATCATCTTGGTGAGGACCGGAGAGCGGCGCCGCCTGTGCGGCTACTTCCGCTGCGAGAACCCGGGACTTGAGCGGGCGCTCTCAGCAGAAGTATCCCGACCCGCAGCGCCGCTCCCTGGTCCTCCCTTCCGCATGGATGTCAGCGACGCCGGCGGTCCTTCCGCTGCTACCGGCCGGGACATGTGCGCCTCGCGCCGCTCATCTCCCAGCTGCATCTCCGTCCCGCAGATGGGTCCGGCGGTCGGGGTCCTTCTGCTGTTACCAGCCGGGAGATGAGCGCCTTGCGGCGCTCATCTCCCGGCTGCAACGCCGCTGACCTCCGTCCCGCAGATGAGCCGCTAACGGCCGCCATCTTTTTTCTGAAATCCCGCGGCGCTGATTGG
This sequence comes from Phyllobates terribilis, assembly GCF_046119375.1. NCBI lineage: Eukaryota > Metazoa > Chordata > Amphibia > Anura > Dendrobatidae > Phyllobates > Phyllobates terribilis. Next base: position 295,069,515 of record NW_027362769.1, read on the forward strand.
CCGCAGCCGGACCAATGAGCAACGCGGGATTTCCTGGACAGACAGACCGACAGACAGACAGACAGACAGACAGACGGGATAAGACAATTATATAGTAGACTAGATGGTGGCCCGATTCTAATGCATCGGGTAATCTAGAATATGCGTGCGGCTGACCGGGCGCCACTAAGCAGCGAAGCAGTGTTTAAATGGGTTGTGCACTACTTTTAATTAACTTCACAATGTATCCCCTCGGTGCCCCTAATGAATTTTGTCATTACGTCATGTTGTCAATCCTGCTTGTGACAACATCGCTGACGACGTACAGCCAGCACATAATTCTCCCGCCTGCAGCCGTATGTTGCTTCAGTTTGCATCACAACTATTTGCGGCTGCAGCCAGGGGTCTGCTGTTCCGCGCACCACAGTGAATGACGGGCTGTGGCCGGGGTTATCCGTCATCGTGTCACATCCAGCATCCACAGCGCGGTCTGTCAATGTGGTTTGTATGGCTGCCTCATTCCTCTAATCCTGGTTTGCATGGCTGACTTATTTTGGATTGTACGCCTTCCTCATCTTAGCTTGTATGGCCCCCTTATCCTGGTTTTGTATGACCTACTCATTCCCCTATCTCTACAGCACAGTTCAAAAACTAAACCCTAATCCTCCCCTTGTTTCCTTTCTCTGCTCTAGCGCTGTCTGTCCTGTTTTCAGCAGCTCCCCGAAGGATGTGAGGCACAGCACGTGCTCTCAGATACTGCTGTGATTAGCTGCTGTCTGTAGATTCGCTGCTTTCCACGCCGGGACTAAGTGCGTGGAGAGGCACAAATCTGCATTCACTTTAGTAGCACATGCTGCAGATGCTGCTATGAAGATTTAACAATAATGCAATGAATAAACAGAATAATACTTTATTAACTATTATTGGTTATAGAACTTAATACAACGTTACAAAATTATTAAACAGATGATCAAAATATATAAACCATTCCATGAATATGTAACAATATTTTACAATAAATCATCGGACAAAAGAAGTACGACCCTAGAATTTATTTATTAACAATATCAACCTAAAATATTTTTGTACACGACATTTTTGGTGAATACTTTTGGACTATCTGGAAGCAACTTTCCTTGTAAATGGGTATCCAAAACTTGCACCTTGACATTGGATCTCATTTTAACTCTTGAAAATGCAACATAGAGTTGTCCATGTCCAAAAACGGGCTCCGGTAAATATATGCCAACACGTTGTAGAGTTTGACCTTGTGACTTGTTTATTGTCATGGCAAATGCTGGTTTTACTGGAAACTGTCGACGTCGAAGCCTAAATGGAAGACCGGTGTCTGAAGGACATAAATCAATGCGTGGAATGAACACTTTCTCTCCTTTTGCAGATCCAGTGATCACTGTTGCTTGAATTATGTGGGAATGGAGTCCAGTAACAATAAGGCGAGTTCCATTACATAGACCATTTCTTGTATTTAGATTCCGAAGCAACATTACGATTGCTCCAACTTTAAGTTGTAGTCTGTGGAATGGCATTCCTGATGGCGTAACACTATTTAAAAATTCAACTGGATAATGCTCTCGTTCATCTTCATTGTTGACATCCACCGAATCATCACTTTTGTATAATTTATACTCTCCAGGCATTCTATCCATCACACGGGAATTTAGCAGAGCTAAGTCATCGTTCTTGGGACAGAGAATTGCATAGGAAGAGGCCCTCTCAACACCTCTTTGGTCGTTTACATCTATTTCAATGCGTTGTCCAAAAACATCACTTACGATGCAGTCAGTGCACACCATGTCTTCTGCTATTTCAATAATGTCTTCTCCAAGGTTATATTCATTGCTCAGTTCACCATTACCAAGTTTAAGAAGCCAGTTGCTGTACTCTGGGTCAGAAGATCGCATGTTGTTAATTAGTTGTAGTTTATTAAACTCTTTCCAAAGGTCTGACATTTTTAAGGTTGACTCGATAATATTTGTTCTTGTTCCATTCGGTACAACTGGAAGGCATTGCCTAAAATCTCCGCCAAGGACAAAAACTTTACCTCCATAAGGAATTTCATTTTTTTCAGCAATATTTGTAGTCATAACTTCACGTAGAAGTCTGTCAATTAAGCTCAAAGCATATTTGGTTGCCATGGTGCACTCATCAAGTATCAAAAGATTTGCACTGTTCAACTGTTTTCCTGCAAATGTGTCTTGTTTGATTCTGGAAACGGAGATTTCATTGACCGGAACTGGTATCCCAAAGAGTGAATGCATAGTGCGACCTCCTCGTAAAAGGTTTGCTGCAATACCTGTTGTTGCCGATGGCAATACGACTTTTCCTAACCCTCTAACGTGATGCATTAAAACTTCATATAGGTATGTTTTACCGCTGCCTCCAGGACCGTCAATAAAGAAACATTTTGGCGTTGGATCGGCTTGGTTTTCTACAGTGCTCACAATAGTGTCATATGCAATCCGTTGTTCTTGATTTAAGAAGTTTTTCTTCTCTGTTGCCAACAATAATTCATAAGCTTCGTCATACTCTTGAATTTGTGCAACTTGACTTGCAGGCTGTGGCAAATTAAAGTCTGAAAACGTTTTTCCATGCAGTAGTAGGATATTTTGGACATCTTGCATGGCATAAGATTCGCAATTGTGACAATTTCCACTTTTGTTGTGAAGACGTAAGCAGTAATCTTCAATTATATGTTCTATGAAATTTGTCCAAAGTTGAGCCGGATTTGTAGGCGGTCCAAAGACACAAATGTAGGCAAACAATTCACGAAGTTTCTTAGGCATATGTAGAGTATCTGCATCTTTTAAAGTAAGTGTCCACATAGTATCATCCAATAGAAGTCCTAAAGCCAAAGCTGCAGCTTTAAATGTATCTTGCAATACTCCATTAACTGTTTTCAAATCTTCGTAACTTCTAGCTCCTTTGACATGCAGTAGTAACAGCCGAAGGCAATACCTTTCTTGATCTTTGACACTAACAGTATACATGCGTCCAATTATTCTGCTAAGTCCTCGTTGTCTTGGCTTCCAAGTTTTATTCCAAACGTAATGCTCTGGAATCTCTCGATACAAATACTGCCTTGCGTTTTCGTCACGTTGGTTCAGCAAAAACCATTCCATTAATGTTGACGTTGTGCTTAAATTTTTGGAGACATCTTCGACTTGAGCATTTTCAAAGAAATAAAGCTGCTGTTGATTTGGTGAATGAATAGCTAAACATCTAATGGCATGGGACTGTGAATGCATTGGAAATGCAAATATTCTCCAAGCAGCTTCTGGAGCACTGACATATCTTGAGTCAACAAACCGTGATGATTCATCGTGATTGACTGTTTTTTGTTGGATTTCGACGTTAGCTTTGTCATGCCCCTTGTAGATGTACTTGAAAAGATATTTAACACTTTTTATTGAAGCGCAGATATCAACGTTGATGTGACAGTTGTAGCGTTTTAATAAGTACGGATTGTATGGAACTATCCATGAGTTATTTATAACCTTTTTGTTGTGTACAATGTTATTAATCAGTTGTCTCCGGTAGGATGGGTAGCCGTCCAAATCTTTAACAGTGTGCTGTTTCAACTGCTTTGGAAACCCTTTTGTACATTTTCCATGCATGGACTTTTTGGATTTGCTACACCGCATGGGCCATGAACCGTATTACAGATTACAATATTATACAGTTCAGGATACTTTTCTTGGTTAGGAATTTCAGCCCACACTATGTTGTCAATTTCATCCACTGTGCGAAACTTGGAATCCGCGTCTAAAATAATTAGTACATGCGCATGTGGGAGACCTCGTTTCTGAAACTCTATGACGTGTACCATTGCTACGACTGTTCCAAAAAGGCCTTTTTTGATGTCTTCAAAAAGGCTGCTGAGTTTTAGTCGAAATACGCGTGCAACTAAGTCCGGCCTGTGTTCAACTTGCTGCCAGGGTTGTAGATTTTCAGTAATTTCCGGCCATTTTGGATTACAGGTCATTGTTAAAAAAATGTCAGGTCTTCCATACTTTGTTACTATTGCCATTGCATCTTGATAACGCTGTTGCATGTTGCGGGGGGCTAACTTCAAAGGACGACGGGAGAATTACTGTTTTTCCAATTGGAATTCCTTTTTGAATGGATTATTTTTGCAAATGTTCTTGAAGAACGCAGTAGTCTTCAACTTTAAGTTGCTTTTGATTTCTTCATATGAAATTGAGCCGATTTGCTTCAATTTTAACGTATGCGTCTACTAAGTACTGTTGTGTCAGTTTCCCACCGTTTAAAATAGGATTGAAGTATTTTCGCACAGACAGAAGAAAACTGTGTAGTACTGTAGTTGTGTAATTCTTCTTGAAGTTCCTTGCTGGTGTAGGTTTTCATGCCACCCTTGATCACCGCTTAGAAAGAATAGCGGATACAGAAGAACATCAAGGTTGCTGTGCAAAATGCTAATCTGTTGTGTTTTAAGAACGAAAGGGTTGTTTTTGTCTGGCTTAAGATGGAATAACATATCTCTTTGAAAAGGAGGCTCTCCATCATCATTTTGAAAAACAACTGCGACCTCACTTACACGTGGTTTGTTGCAACATCGGGGATCTTGTTGACGTTCTTGTTTAATGGCCATGATAATAGAAGGCATTTTCGTCCCATTTTGTATAGCTCTCTGTTCCTCCTCAGCTTCAACATCTTTTAGCATGCAATATGCGGCAGCAAATGGGCTGATTGCTTGTAAATGTATGGCAATTAGGTTCATCAGTTCTGCATTACACTTTTCTTTTCTTTTCTTTTTGGTTCATCCTTTGTTCTGTAGCCTCATTTGGATCAAAGATGTATAATTGTGCAAATGTTGGTGGTTGTCCTAGTTCTGGGTGAAGTGTTCCAGTATGGTGGTAGATCTGGCCATGAATTTTAAAACAATACGGTCCGAATCCAGGGGGCGGTGCAATGTTGGCACCAAATGAAGCAAACGCATGAGAACTGTTGATACTGCTGATATTTTCCATAAAATATCTACTGTGTTCATGCGTTCCTTTCATCAACTGCTCAAACAGATCTGAGTAGTGACATCTTGGTAGCATCACTTTTCCTTTTTGACAGCATTGAGTAAACTGATTGTCAGATGGTTTTTCCTCGATAAAATTCATAGATTCGCATTTTGAACAAACTACATTCATCTTCCCACAGTAGTGTTGAATAAAGATAGTTTCATTGTCTGTTACGTAACGTGCAAGTTGTTGAATGTTCTGCTGGGTTTGCCTTAGTTGGTAGAGCATTCTTTTTTGATAAATTTGTCAGTCGTTTTGTTCTCGGTTTGTCCTGGATTCTGGAGATTCATTCAGACGACATTGTGTATGGGATTCTGCATCGTGTTCGTGTCTAGCCGCAGTGTGTTGAGTTTTTTTTCCTTTCCCGACGTTGTCTGTGAGATTCTGCATCCTGTGCTTGTCTGGCGGCAGTGTCTTGTGGTGTCTCCTGTTTCCGACGTTGTCTGTGAGATTCCGCATCCTGGGCTTGTCTGGCGACATTGTGTTGTGTTGTCTCCAGTTTCCGACGTTGTCTGTGAGATTCCGCATCCTGGGCTTGTCTGGCGACAGTGTGTTGTGGTGTCTCTTGTTCCCGGCGTTTTTGTTGAGATTCCGCATCCTGTGCCTTTCTGGCGGCAGTGTGTGGTGTTGTCTCCTGCTTCCGAAATTTTCTGTGAGCTTCCGCATCCTGGCCTTGTCTGTTGGCAGTGTGTTGTGGTGTCTCCTGTTCCCGGCGTTTTTGGTGAGATTCCGCATCCTGGGCTTGTCTGGCGGCAGTGTGTTGCGGTGTGTCCTGCGCCCGTTTTTTCTTGCGATATTCTGCATCCTTGGCTTGTCTGACGGCAGTGTGTTGCGGTGTCTCCTGTTCCCGGCGTTTTTGTTGAGATTCTGCATCGTGGGCTTGTCTGGCGGCAGTGTGTTGCGGTATCTCCAGTAGAGATGAGCGTTGTTCTACTCGAACTGTTCGCCAATCTCAAATACGAGCTGTTTTGGGCGGTGTTCGAGCCGTTCGGCGAACACGAACAATTTGAGAAAAATTCGGCTGTTCGAGGTTATGTTCGATAACTGTTCGTGCACCAAAATCATAACTGGATTTTTTCTCAGTAATGATGAAAATTAATGTTAATACGCAGTTTGAGTGTACAGCGGGGTGGGGGGAGGGGCAGGGGATGGATCTCTGCAGGAACAATGAAGATCTCCATTTTTTTTTTCTCTTTCCCGCATTTACAGTGGGGAGGTGCAATCTGTCAGCCTATCAGCAGTGCACACACGGAGCGAAGTGCTTTTTTTCACACAAGCAAGGGCATGTGTCATTGGCAGTGTATGTCACATGTCCTTGCCCTATAAGACCAAGCCATTTTCCCCGTCGCCACCATTTTCTCACTGCTGCAGCTGCGTGTTAGACGGCACCGCTGTTGCTGTGTGCGCTATACCTTGTTAATTTCAAGCCAATTTTCGCACAAATCTACAGATAGCTTGGGAGTAGGGAATAGTTGTGATTGCAGTCCTTTTAAGGACTAGGTTACAGCATTTCCTACGACTTTTATCAGGCAGGTCTGTGCTCTTAAATAGATAGATTGTGGGAGTAAAGACTAATTGTAATTGGAGTCCTTTTCAGGACTAGGTTACATCAGTTCCTATCAGTTTTTGCAAGGCAGGTCTGTGCCAGTGCTGTGCAAGTTTTTTTCACAGCATTTGGCTGAATCTAGCAAAGCTAATCCTTTTTGGCCTATTGCAGAGTGTGTTAGTCAGTGGAGTAGCCTATCTGTGTTGCAAGATATACCACCTGTGTATAGAATACCAATTTTTTTACTGCACCTAGTGAAGTAAAATCTTTTGGGCATAGCATCATTCTATTAGTCCATCTATACTGACCTCCATCAGGTTGCAAATTGAATATAATTTTTTTCTGCATCTAGCTCTGAAAAAATATTGGGCTTCTAGCTGTGTGTGGGACTTGTTGTATTAGTCCATCTATACTGACCTCCATCAGGTTGCAAACTGCATATATTTTTTTCTTCATCTACCTCTGAAAAAATATTGGGCTTCTAGCTGTGTGTGGGACTTGTTCTATTAATCCATCTATACAGACCTCCATCAGGTTGCAAACTGAATATATTTTTTTCTGCATCTACCTCTGAAAAAATATTGGGCTTCTAGCTGTGAGTGGGACTTGTTGTATTAGTCCATCTATGCTGACCTCCATCAGGTTGCAAACTGAATATATTTTTTTCTGCATCTACCTCTGAAAAAATATTGGGCTTCTAGCTGTGTGTGGGACTTGTTGTATTAGTCCATCTATACTGACCTCCATCAGGTTGCAAACTGAATATATTTTTTTCTGCATCTACCTCTGAAAAAATATTGGGCTTCTAGCTGTGTGTGGGACTTGTTCAATTAATCCATCTATACAGACCTCCATCAGGTTGCAAACTGAATATATTTTTTTCTGCATCTACCTCTGAAAAAATATTGGGCTTCTAGCTGTGTGTGGGACTTGTTATATTAGTCCATCTATACTGACCTCCATCAGGTTGCAAACTGAATATATTTTTTTCTGCATCTACCTCTGAAAAAATATTGGGCTTCTAGCTGTGTGTGGGACTTGTTCTATTAATCCACCTATACAGACCTCCATCAGGTTGCAAACTGAATATATTTTTTTCTGCATCTACCTCTGAAAAAATATTGTGCTTCTAGCTGTGTGTGGGACTTGTTGTATTAGTCCATCTATACTGACCTCCATCAGGTTGCAAACTGAATATATTTTTTTCTGCATCTACCTCTGAAAAAATATTGGGCTTCTAGCTGTGTGTGGGACTTGTTCTATTAATCCATCTATACAGACCTCCATCAGGTTGCAAACTGAATATATTTTTTTCTGCATCTACCTCTGAAAAAATATTTGGCCTTCTAGCAGTGTGTGGGACTTTCTCTATTAGTCCATTTATACTGACCTCCATCAAGTTGCAAATTAAAAATAATTTTTATCTGCATCTAGCTCTGAAAAAATATTTGGCCTTCTAGCAGTGTGTGGGACTTTCTCTATTAGTCCATCTATACTGACCTCCATCAGCTTGCAAATTAAAAATAATTTTTATCTGCATCTAGCTCTGAAAAAATATTTGGCCTTCTAGCAGTGTGTGGGACTTTCTCTATTAGTCCATCTATACTGACCTCCATCAGGTTGCAAATTGAATATAATTTTTTTCTGCATCTAACCAAGCCAATAGTTTTGGCCTAATACCACAGTTTGGCCACTCAGCTCTGCTCGGTTCCCATCCATTGTTTTTTTGTGCAAACAACTAGAGTTGTTAATTAGTTAACCACCAAAATGAGTGGAAAAAGGCCTGCTGCTGGTGGAAAGGGGAATGGGCGTGTTGGGAAGGGGAAAAAAGGTTGTGTCCGTGGGGTAGGTGTTAAAGCAACAGTAACATCTGCAGAAGAAAGACCATCTTCCAGCCAAACTAAAATGTCTACTTCTTTTAGCGGACAATGTGATAAGATCCCTTTCTTACGGCCACGCCAATCGCTACAAATTCCAGATGAGGCACAAAAACAGCAGGTGCTTCAACGGATATCAAGTGCTCCTTTAAGTGGGCTCTCCTCCACATCAACTTCAACATCACAAATACTCCAGTCCTCAAAGGTGTCACCCCAATCGCACTTGCTTCCTCACAGCTCCCAAATCTCCAGCTGCCCGTCTGAGTATGAGGTAGAACAGATGGTTGAGTCTGCAGAGCTGTTTACTCATACTATAGCCTGGGAATCAGAGGTCGACTCCAGCACTTCTGTGAATCCAGACGAGGAAATGTTCTGCACTGATGCCCAGAATCTTTATGAGTCGGATCCAGGACCAGACGCAGAAGGTTCTGACCATAATGTAGACCCTCATTCCCAAACTGTAACTCCTGTTGGTGGAGACAATGAGGAAGACGATGATAAGACTCAAATACCTGATTGGAGCGACAACTTTAGTTTTTTGTCAGGGCAGGAACAGGTTGGCTCTGAGGACGATGGGTGTGATAACGCACAGGGTGATGATGATGAGGTTGGAGATCCCACTTACTGTCAACCCACAGTCAGCCAAGAGATGAGGTCAGCAGAGGAGGTGGAGGAAGATGCTAGTGACGACGAGGTCAGGTTGCGCCTTCCTGGACAGAGACGTAGTACTGGAAGCACGTCAACAACTGCATCCTCAAACACAATTCTGCCTCTCACCACAAGTCGTGGTGGCTCTTCAGGTCGCATGGGTGCTAAGCCTTGCATAGCCTGGGCATTTTTTCAGATCGATAAAGATAACCCAACTCGTGTTATCTGTAACATTTGTCAGCAAAAGCTAAGTAGAGGCCAAAAAATACATAGTTTGAGTACTTCATGCATGAAACGGCACATGGACATGAAGCATAAGTTGCAGTGGGAAGCTCAGTGTGCTACAATGCGGCCTAGCCGGCCGGGCCAGCATCCGTCTGCCATATCTTGTGCATCCACGGCCTCTTCATCCTCTGTGACTGGGGGGACAGCAGTCACACCTGTTTTGGGGCACAGACCTGCCACCTCTTTACCCGCAACAGCCAGCGTGATTGGCAGGTCATCATTTTGTTTGGAGGTGGTAACACCAGCTGGTGTTGAGCGCTGTCCGACATCGATAGCACCACCTTTGGATCAAGGCAACCTAACATGTCCGCCTGCATCTTCCTCACAGACCGACAGTTTGCCGGGGACACCCTTATCAACCCCGTCTAAGCACAATAGCCTGCCCTCAGTCCCTCAGATGTGGACAAGTAAAAGACCATTTCCTCCTAGCCATGAGAAAGCTAAGAGGTTGAATTTCACCATCTGCAAGTTCTTGGCTACAGAAATGCTGCCTTTCCGCCTGGTGGACACAGAGGATTTTCGAGACCTTATGTCCGTCGCAGTGCCCCAGTACCAGATGCCCAGTCGGCACTACTTCTCAAAGAAAGGTGTGCCTGCGCTCCACCAGCATGTCGCACACAACATCACCGCTTCTTTGAGAAACTCTGTGTGTGACAGGGTGCATTTCACCACAGACACTTGGACGAGTAGGCATGGACAGGGGCGTTACATGTCGCTGACTGGGCACTGGGTAACTATGGTGACAGCAGGACAAGGGGCTGCTGTCCAAGTCTTGCCGTCCCCACGAGTTGTGCGTCAATCCTCTTTATGTCAAAGTTCCTCCACTGCTTCTGCCTCCTCAACCTCCTCTCGGTCTTCCACCTGCACCCAAAGCCTGTCTGGTCATGCCACAAGCTTTCTAACTGCGCAGAAGGGATCCTGCACACCTCCTTACTATGCTGGCAGTAGGGCTCAACGTCATCAGGCGGTTTTTACATTGAAATGTCTGGGAAATGTGAGTCACACAGCTGAGGAGTTGTGGTCAGCTCTGGAGAACCAATTTCATGATTGGTTGTCTCCACTGGACCTGAAACCTGGAAAGGCCGTGTGCGACAATGCTGCAAACCTGGGTGCGGCCCTTCGCCGGGGCAATGTCACACACGTGCCTTGTATGGCTCACGTGTTGAACCTGGTTGTCCAGCAATTTTTAGCCCACTATCCCAGACTAGATGGCCTTCTGCAGAGGGCACGGTCGCTGTGTGCTCACTTTCGCCGTTCGCATCCCGCAGCTCAGCGACTTACATCTCTACAGAAGTCGTTGGGCCTGCCACTTCACCGGCTAAAATGCGATGTGCCTACCCGGTGGAATTCAACTCTGCACATGTTGCAGCGACTGTGGCAGCACCGACAAGCCCTGGTGCAATACGTTCTGACGTATAGCCTGGGCCAACGAGATCCAGAGGTGGGGCAAATCACGCTGGAGGAGTGGTCTCAGATCAGGGACCTATGCACCCTTCTGCACAGTTTTGAAATGGCGACGAAGATGTTTAGTGCTGACGATGCCATTATCAGCATGACTATTCCGGTGATTTACATGCTGGAGCACATGTTAAACAGAATTCGGAGTCAGGTGGTGGCACAAGAGGAGGTGGAGGAAGTAGAGGAGGAGGAGTTGTATGCGGAAGGGCTAACATCTGCAAGGTCCAGACGGTCGGCAGCACCAAGGCGGCAGGCATGTGAGGGTGGGGGAGATGGTTTTACCAGGGCGCATGGTAGCAGCCAAACTAGTGAGGAAGGTGCAGGAGCCCAGGAAGAAGTGGAGGACGAACTGATGGAAGACTCATCAGATGAGGGAGACCTTGATCACATTTCTGTTGTGCGAGGTTGGGGGGAGAGGACAGAGGAAGGAAGCATGATTGTTACCTCGCCACCAACACAACAGGGACTTGGTGCTCCTGGATGCGCAACACACATGAGTGCCTTCTTGCTGCACTACCTGCAACATGACCCTCGAATTGTGAGAATTAGAAATAATCCTGACTACTGGGTTGCCACACTGTTAGATCCCCGGTACAAAAGTAAATTTGCAGAAATTATTCCTGCCATAGAAAGGGATGCACGCATGCAGGAGTATCAGCAGAGACTGTTGCAGAATCTTACATGTGCTTTTCCACAAAATACCAGTGGTGCACGTAGTGAATCTCACAGTTCCAACTTGCCAACCGTGGGACCGTCAAGTGTTCAGCACTCAAACCGTAACATAACCACAGTATCTGCTGGTAACATCAATTTTGCGGAATCATTTCACCACTTTTTTAGCCCATCCTTTGCAAGGCCACAGGAGACAAGAAGTCTGACACATAGTCAATGCCTAGAGACGATGGTACAGGAGTATCTCCAAGTAAACATTGAAGCCACGACTGTGTCACTGGACCCTTGCTCTTTTTGGGCTTCCAATCTGGATAAATGGCCGGAACTAGCCACTTACGCCTTGGAGATCTTGTCATGCCCCGCAGCCAGCGTTCTGTCTGAACGTGTGTTCAGCGCTGCTGGTGGTGTGCTGACAGATAAGCGCACGCGGCTCTCCACTGATAATGTAGACAGACTCACGTTCATAAAGATGAACAAATCATGGATCCGAAACGACTTTTCTACCCCTGTGTCATCCTGGGGAGAGTAAAAGCTTGATGATTGGTTAAAATCACCCTACCAACCGTTTTAAGCTTTCAAATTACTAATCATGTTTATCTGTATCTTGGCTGGAAAATAATTTGGGCTTTGTAGCAGTGTGCAGCACTGATTCTATTAGGCCATCTTTAATAAGCTCCACCAGATTTAAAATTACTAAACATGTTTATCTGTATCTTGACTGGAAAATAATTTGGGCTTTGTAGCAGTGTGCAGCACTGATCCTATTAGGCCATCTATACTAAAGCTTCACCAGATTTAAAATTAATAATAATTTTTAGCTGCATCTAGCCCGGAAAATAATTTTGGGGCTCCGAGATGCGCAAGACACATAAGTGCCTTCTTGCTGCACTACCTGCAGCATGACCCTCATATTGTCAGAATTCGAAGTAATCATGACTACTGGGTTGCCACACTCTTAGATCCCCCAAACTTTTCGATCAACCTTTTCATTTTAATAAAGACCAAAAAAATGATCATTTTTGAAATTATAAGCATTAGCAGGTTGTTAGAAACTGAAATCAAACAGTTTTCAACTCAAAACTTTATTCTAGGTGATGTTACATTTTCACATAGGACCCCTTGTTCTAAAGGAGCTTCTGAACTCTCTCGTCCATTGAATTTGTCAGGTTTTGGATGGTTTCTGCTTCAATTGTTTTGCATGAGGACAGAATACCCTCCCAGAGCTGTTGCTTAGATGTGAACTGCCTCCCGCCATCATAGACACTCCTTTTAATGATGCTCCAAAGGTTCTGAATGGGGTAGAGGTCAGGGGAGCATGGGGGTCACACCATAAGTTTGTCCCCTTTTCTGCCCATATCAGCCAGAGATGCAGATGTTTTATGTGCAGCATGAGATGGTGCATTATCATGCAGAAAAATGATCTTGCTGTGAAATACACGGTTCTTCTTCTTGAACCATGGCAGGAAGTGCTGTTTGAGAAAATCCACATACATTATGGAGTTCATCTTTAGCGCCTTCAGGGATCCTAAAGGGGCCGACAATCTCTCTCCCCATGATTCCAGCAAAAAACATTACTCCACCTCCTCCTTGTTGGCGCTGTAGCCGTGTTTGCGTGGGGTGTCCATCAACCAGCCATCCTCCACTCCATCCATCTGGACCATCGAGCGCTGCACGGCACTCATCCGTGAACAAAACAGTTTTGAAATCAGTCTTCATGTAATGTTTGGCCCACTGGAGCCGTTTCTGCTTGTGTGAAGTGGATAGAGGAGGTCGACAGGATGGCGTATGCACAGCTGCAAACCTCTGAAGGACCCTGCATCTTGTTGTTCGGGGGACGTTTGAGGCACCAGCAGCTTCAAAAACTTGTCTGCTGCTATGACAAGGCTTTTTTGCCGCTGCTCTTTTAACCTGACGTAATTGCCTGTAGGAAAGAGTCCTCAATTTGCCCTTATCAGCACGCACACGTGTGTACTGTGAATCAGCTACATACTTCTTGATTGCCAAGACACTTCATCCTGATCATCGCACAATGTTGATTGTAGTCATGCCTTGACCTAAACACTCCACAATTTGTTGCTTCTCAGCAGCCGACACATCCTTTTTCTTTCCCATTTTGGCAGAAAATGTAGGCTGCTTAATAATTTGAGACAGCCTTCTTAAGTAGTCTTGCCTTTCATTGGACACACCTGCCAAACTAATTAGCACAGGTGTCTGCAATTGCTTACAGTGATATAAAGAGCCCTGAAACATATCACCATCAATGAGTTTAACTGACAAACAAACAAATTCTTCCCTTATCACTCCTAAACACTTTTTGCATAATAATTTGGAACACAGTGTACATGTGCTTTTCCACAAAACACCAGTGGTTCACGTAGTGAATCTTACAATTCTAACTTGCCAACCGTGGTCTGTATGGAGTTGTTCAATAAAGGGCCCAAAATTAAGATAACATAGATGGGAGAGGTCTCTATGAATAGGAATTCCTAAGTATTTGATACCCTGTGAGGGCCAGGCAAAGGGAAAGTTGGACTGGATGGAATCCTATATGGATTTGGGGAGGGAGACATCGAGGGCCTCAGACTTCGCTGCATTGATTTTAAAATTTGACCATGTAACAAAGTGATCTATTTCAGCCATAACAGCATGGATGGATATATGTGATTGAGTGATATATACTAGGACATCATCAGCAAATAGAGAGCACTTGTACTCGGTGCCTCCCACCTCAATCCACCTAATATTGGGGTTATGGCGAATTGATGAGAGCAGGTGCTCCGTCACTAGGATGTATAAGAGAGGGGACAGAGAACATTCCTGCCTTGTCCCATTGGTGATTGTGAAAAGTGATGAAAATGTTCTGACGCGCCCCCTGGGCCTTGGGACACCCGTAGCCGGACCATTTTTGGTGGATGCTGGTGGTTGTAGTCTCCGTGGCGGCAACCCGGTTCCGTGGCTCAGGGCGGTCAAACCAGTGGCGGAACTATTTATGTGGTTTTGATGTTTAAATGTCCGACTACGCCACCCGTGGATTGCGGTCAGAGTGAACCGCCGCTCCAGGGCAGACCGCTGAGGCTGGTGTTGTGGGTGCAGCAGAGCGTAGCATAACTCCCCACGGGAGGAGTATAGCCTCAGGGCAGTGTATGCGGAGGATGGGGGTGATGGTGCAGGGCAGCAGCAGTAATGACACGGAGTCAGTGATGCAGTCCAGGGCCTTTACTCACAGTTCTTATTATCCAGACCACGTCTGCAGGTAACGGCTGCCCACGTCGTACTGTGCTCACCAGGTGAGGGGCTCAGACAACTCCCAGATAACTTTGGAGTGCTTCACAGGACCCCCTTTGTGTGTCCTTTGTCTGGCCTTTCTTACCAACCCTTCTGTCCGGCTGCCTCGGGCCTCCTCTTGGTAAACTTGGCGCCAGTTTCCCTGACCCTATGTGGTGCCTTCCTAGTGGGTGTAGCGAGGGGCTGCGCCACATAAAATGTCACAGCCTCCTGTTTCTAGCTGAGGGTCATTTCCTGCCTCCACTAGTTTCGGGGACTGGTCTCCCCCTTTGGCCTGACCCCTCCACGCAGGTGGATTCGGGCGTGCGGTGGAGACTCGCCCGTCCGCACCCCTGAGATCCCTTAGTTCCTCGTTCCTGGAGCCTTCTCCGCTCCTCTTCCTTCCTTCTCCCTCTTCCAGGCCTGGGCCTCTGTTACTAGGCCCGCCTCCGGAGCAGAGCTCATGCAGAGCCCCTGCTCCCTGACACTTCTGCTCAGACTTCTCTGCACTGAACTAAGATGGTGCCCACCTTTTATACTCCCTTCTCAATGCACCCAGGAACTGCTTCCTCCCTGCTCCTGCACTACAGGGTTCCCCTTCCTCAGTGTTCCCTCCCCCCACTCCAGCCAGGGACAGGGACTGTCGTGCCCATCTCAGGGGCATATTGGTCGCCCTGCCCCAAGGCAATGTGGTGTAATGCATGCAGGTGTCGGGTCCTGATCCACACTACATCCATACCTGAGAGTGAGATATCACACCTCTGGGTGAGGTGCAATACCTCTGTAGCAACCGAGCCCTCAGGGTGCTACAGTTCCATATATCTTCAGCCTAGGTGACGTATTGCGATACAGGGCCGTGATTTTGGCTATAAAAGGGTCCCCTAGACCCCTACCCCAAGCTTTTTAAGAGAATCATATATGGCGTGCTAGGAGACTCTATGGAATGCTTTCTCAGCATCCAACGAGAGTATCTAATTACAAATTTTTAACTGCATCTAGCCCAGGAAATACTTTGTGCCTAGTAGCAGGGTCTGCTAGTCAGCGGATTATCCCTGCTGTTAAGCAAGCAACACCACCTGTAGTTTGGACACTTCATTTTTTCAAAGGAAATGCTTCGGGACCACGGGATACTCAGTGAAGAGCATCAGGAGGCACCCCAAGGCATACGGGCTCGGACTGGCAGTAGGATGCCTTGCGGTGGACAGCCGAGCTCGATCCTTATAAAAGCTTTTTAACTGCAGCAGCTTTAGTGGACGCTACTGGAGCTGGAATTACGCGGCTGCTGGCATGAGACTTGCCCTCCAATAGATCCTTGTAAATGGATTTAAAGTGTGTTTATTCAAATTAGAGAGACAATTTAAATTAAAAAGCTTAGAGCTGCCTCCACCACAGGGGGGCTCGCTCGACCCACCAGCTGACAGGCACCAGTATTGGGAGAGGGTGGCTGGCCATCAGGGTTCACCGCGGCTCTGGCACAAACCCGGCGACACGGGCAGTAGCGGACTGAACGTGTCGGCTTCTCACTTTTTGGATTTTAGAAGGGCATGACATGCCTATATCTGTGTCTCCCCCTCCTTTTACTCCTCCACCTCTTTTCTTTTCGCATGACTATATGTACTTGTCACTTTTCCATGTGTTAGTTGTGTCTTCTGAGCAGTTTGTCAGCTTTTGGACACCTTTGAAGGTGTTTTCTATGTGTTTCTATGTGTTTTTGTTTGCCTGCCATTAGTTCTAACGGTGTTCGAAGGTGTTCGACGAACAGTTCGTCGAACAGTTCGGCGAACACACGGGTGTTCGACGAACCGAACCGAACTCGAACACTACGGGGGTGGCTCAACACTAATCTCCAGTTTCCGGCGTTTTTGGTGAGATTCCGCATCCTGGGCTTGTCTGGCGGCAGTTTGTTGCGGTGTCTCCTGTTCCCGGCATTTTTGTTGAGATTCGGCATCCTGGGCTTGTCTGGCAGCAGTGTGTTGCGGTGTCTCCTGTTCCCGGCATTTTTTGTTGAGCTTCCGCATCCTGGGCTTGTCTTGCGGCAGTTTGTTGCGGTGTCTCCTGTTCCCGGCGTTTTTGTTGAGCTTCCGCATCCTGGGCTTGTCTGGCGGCAGTGTGTTGCAGTGTCTCCTGTTCCCGGCGTTTTTGGTGAGTTTCCGCATCCTGGGCTTGTCTGGCGGCAGTGTGTTGCAGTGTCTCCTGTTCCCGGCGTTTTTGGTGATATTCGGCATCCTGGGCTGGTCTGGCGGCAGTGTGTTGCGGTATCTCCTGTTCCCGACGTTTTTTGTGAGCTTCCGCATCCTGGGCTTGTCTGGCGGCAGTATGTTGTGGTGTCTGTTGATCTCGACGTTGTCGTTTTCTTGCTGCTTCTGCTGCTTTTCTGTCTTCCTCCGTGGCGTATTTTCGCTTACGACCCATTATAAAACAGGAAGCGTGAAGAAGTATCTCTTCAGCGCGCTGTCACTGGCAGAACGTGTTCAGTAAACCTGACAGAAGTCCTCGCACAGTGTGACAGAAGTCCCTCGCACAGTGTGACAGAAGTCCCTCGCACAGTGTGACTGAATTCCCTCGCACAGTGTGACAGAAGTCCCTCGCACAGTGTGACTGAAGTCCCTCGCACAGTGTGACAGAAGTCCCTCGCACAGTGTGACAGAAGTCCCTCGCACAGTGTGACTGAAGTCCCTCGCACAGTGGGACTGAAGTCCCTCGCACAGTGTGACAGAAGTCCCTCAAACAGTCTGACTGAAGTCCCTCGCACAGTGTGACAGAGAAAACCTGCTCAGTACGTTATGAGCATTTTGTGAGTCACATGACCACATGGGCGGAGTTAGCCGTGCTATCTCCCGTACGTGGCGTAGATATGTGAAATGTTGCGGTAATTAGCCGGAGAGCGTGTTTTGGCGCAGAAATCTGTGATTGGTCGCGGTCGCCGTCCGCGACCAATCATAGAAGCAGGTTTTAAATGTCGCTCGCCGTGTTACTAAGCAGCGGACAGTGTGTTTGAATTCAGCGTTCAAATCTCTGATTGGTCGCGTCGGGAGTGCGCGACCAATCAGCGTATCGTATTGGTGAGGACCGGGGAGCGGCTGCCTGCGCGGCTACTTCCGCTCGGAGAAGCAGGGACATGAGCGGGCGCTCGCAGCAGAAGTATCCGGACCCGCAGAGCCGCTCCCCGGTCCTCCCTACACACGCTAGCCACATGGATGTCAGCGGTGCTGCCTGTGCGGATACTTCCGCTCCGAGAAGCCGGGACATGACCGGGCGCTCGCAGCAGAAGTATCCGTACCCACAATGCCACCGCGACCAATCAGTACAGCGGTGTTGAAATGTGGAGCCAAGATCGGTGATTAGTCGCGGCCGATATTTAAATTTGGCGCCCAAATCGGTGATTGGTCGCGGGCAGCGCCTGCGACCAATTAGCAATTTTTAACACAGCGGCTAGGGTGTGAAGGGAGGACCGGGGAGTGGCGTTGCATGTTGGGATACTTCTGCTGCGAGCGGCTGCTCATGTCCCTGGTTCTCGCAGCAGAAGTATCCGCACAGGCAGCGCCGCTCCCCGGTCCTCCCTTCACACCCTAGCCGCTGATGTCCCCACAGTATCCGCATGGTGTTACAAAGGTCCGGACATTGTGTTAAAAATCGCTGATTGGTCGCTGGCGCTGCCCGCGACCAATCATCGATTTGGGCGCCAAATTTAAATATCGGCCGCGACCAATCACCGATCTTGGCTCCAGTTTTAAACACCGCTTTGCTGATTGGTCGCGGCCGATATTTAAATTTGGCGCCCAAATCGGTGATTGGTCGCGGGCAGCACCAGCGACCAATCAGCGATTTTTATCACAAATGTCCGGATCTCTGTAACACCATGCGGATACTGTGGGGACATCAGCGGCCAGGGTGTGAAGGGAGGACCGGGGAGCGGCGCTGCGGGTCAGGATACTTCTGCTGCGAGCAGTCGCTCATCTCCCGGCTTCTCTGAGTGGAAGTATCCGCACAGGCAGCGGCGCTCCCCGGTCCTCACTAATACGATTCCGCTCCCCGCTCCTCACCAATACGATTCGCTGATTGGTCGCGTGCGGAGAGCGTGACCAATCAGTGATCTTGGCGCTAAAGTTAAGCACCGCTCTGCTGATTGGTCGCGGCCGCTGTCCGCGACCAATCACCGATTTGGGCGGCACATTTAAATAGCGTCCGCGACCAATCAGTACAGCGGTGTTTAAATGTGGAACCAAGATCGGTGATTGGTTGCGGCCGATATTTAAATTTGGCGCCCAAATCGGTGATTGGTCGCGGGCAGCGCCAGCGACCAATCAGCAATTTTTAACACAAATGTCCGGACCTTTGTAACACCATGCAGATACTGTGGGGACATCAGCGGCTAGGGTGTGAAGGGAGGACCGGGGAGCGGCGCTGCAGGTCAGAATACTTCTGCTGCGAGCGCCCGCTCATGTCCTGGGTTCTCGCAGCAGAATTATCCACACAGGCAGCGCCCACGACCAATCACTGATCTTGCGGCCAAAGTTAAACACTACTGTGCTGATTAGTCGCGGACGCTGCCCGCGACCAATCACCGATTTGGGCGCCAAATTTAAATATCGGCCGCGACCAATCACCGATCTTGGCTCCACATTTAAATACCGCTGTGCTGATTGTTCGCGGCCGATATTTAAATGTGGCGCCCAAATCCGTGATTGGTCGTGGGCAGCGTCGGCGACCAATCCGCACAGCGATGTTTAAGTTTTGCGCTAAGATCAGTGATTGGTCGGGTCCGAAGACCGCGACCAATCATCGAATCGTCTTGGTGATGACCGGGGAGCGGCGCTGCCTGTGCATATACTTACGCTGCGAGAACCCGGGACATAGCGAGCGCTCGCAGCAGAAGTATCCCGACCCGTAGCGCCACTCCCCGGTCCTCCCTTCCGCATGGAGGTCAGTGGCGCCGGCGGTCTTTCCGCTGATACCGGCCGGGAGATGAGCGCCTCGCGCCGCTCATCTCCCGGCTGCATCTCCGTCCCGCAGATGGGTCTGGCGGTCGGGTTCCTTCTGCTGTTGCCGGCCGGGAGATGAGCGCCTCGCGGCGCTCATCTCCCGGCTGCATCGCCGCTCAGCTCCGTCCCGCAGATGAGCCGCTAACGGCCGCCATCTTTTTTCAGAAATCCCGCGGCACTGATTGGCCGCTGACGGACCAATAAGCAACGCGGGATTTCCTGGACAGACAGACTGACAGACAGACAGATAGACAGACAGACAGACAGACAGACAGACGGGATAAGACAATTATATATATAGATGACATCAGCAATAATACACAACAAAGTATAAACAATTGCTAGTTTTCAAGAAACTGTTTCCATCTGAGTCTCAAATACATCAAGACGTCTGGTTTCTGTACTGAATCTTATCTGGAAAACAATACCTTACAGAACATGTGTAGAAGCCTATCTAACTAGTTTATTTAGCTGAAGCTAACAAACCATGATTTTAGAATGTATATAGATGGTATAGAACAATTAGCATATCACGTTGTCAAATTATTTATTATGATAGCTGTATTGATTTTTTTCCATAAGGGCAATTGTAGGTTCTGCAGTACTTGCAATTTGTGGTGAATTGATTTGTTACAAATCAAGTTTTTTGGAAGGTGCTGTTTTCAGAGGTCGAGAGCAGCTTTGTTTTACAGGAACTCCCGAGAGTCCTCTTAAAAAAGCTACTCTGACTTTCTCTGGAGTTGTCTATCCTGGATTAAAAGACTTTTAATACCTCCTGGACCATGGCTGAACCACAGAAGAAGAAGAATCCAGCAGAAAATAAGAAGAAACAACCTTTTATTGGACTAAAGAAGGAGGGGACGAGCGCCACAGACCCAGCTTGAAGAAAGATACAGAGGTGTTAATTTCTTGTCAGAAGCTCGAGAATGCGGTGGTGCATGCTCGTTCCGGTTCATTCACAGACAGGAGCGGAGCGAACAGACGCAGCTCTAATAATCAGACTCTGCAGAGAATATCTTTGGAGAAGCTTTCTCCCTGTCATAGACAGGAAAGAAAGGTGATGGGCTCAAACAGGGTAGTTTCATTAGGGACACAGGCTGAGAGCAGTGTTCCTGAGAATTCTCTCCCTCTGAAGCTTAACAAAACACCTTATGATCAATCCTCTCATGTCACACTGGTAACTATTCTGGCAATTAACAGCAATGAAAATTGTTTCAAAAGTCCATCTGGAATGGAGCTAAAAACTGAGCATATGTCTACTTATATGGAGGATGACTCCTTTTTCATGCAACTGTCATGGGTGTGTAAGGTGTAATAGACAGTCGCTCTGGATCTAGCTGTAGAAGGTCACTTTGATTGGCATTGCAGACACCTTAATCCTTCCTTTAAGACTACTATCTATTTCACCTGACACATCCGTGACAGCAACTGCAGATAAATTATAAGTATGGCTTATTTAAGGGGACTGAGGATTTAGAGACTAAATTTTATAAAGAAAGTGATAATAATATTTGACCTAAACCTATTCTAAATGGACAATTACTAATAACCTAGCCAATGTTAACAGTATTTAGCACTGCAGTCTTGCAGCGCTGTGGTCCTGGGTTCAAATCCCACCAAGGACAACATCTGCAAGAAATTTGTATGTTCTCCCTGTGTTTGTGTGGGTTTCCTCCAAGTTCTCCTGTTTCCTCCCACACTCCAAAGACATACTGATAGGAAATGTAGATTGTGAGCCCCGATGGGAACAATGCCCATAATGTCTGTAAAGCGCTGTGGAATTAATGCCATTACATAAGTGAGGAAAATAAATAAATAAAAATAAATAATAAATGTTCTGATTGCTCTGACACATCATCTGACCATTAGTGATGAGCGAGCACTAAAATGCTCGGGTACTCATTGCTCAGGTCGAACAAATTGGAATACTTGGGGACTCGACCCGAGCAATGAGCCCAATGTAAGTCAATGGAAAACTCGAGCATTTTTCAGGCGGCTCACCCCGGCGGTCTACAGAGGGCCTAAAAATTGCCCAAATTGATGGGAACAGTGCTCAAATGACATGGGAACAGCATGGGGAAGACCCCTGGAAGCATTTATGACTCCCAGGTCACTGCTGACCCCACTAACAATTTAAAGACACATAGAGCAGGGCCACAGTAACGAGTACGACATGTCCTATTAGAAAGGAGAGGGTCTGCTATACAGTTATAAGGTATGCAGTGAGTTTAACCGCTGACCAATTTTAGGAAAAACCCCACTAAGAATTTAAAGAACATAGAGCAGGGCCACAGTAACAACAAATTCTCATTAGAAAGGAGAGAGTATGCTATACAGTTATAGGGTAAGCAGTGAGTTCAACGGCTTACCAATTTTAGGAAAAACCTCACTAAGAATTTGAAGACACATAGAGCCGGGCCACAGTAACGACAAATTCCCATTAGAAAGGAGAGAGTATGCTATACAGCTATAAGGTATGCAGTGAGTCCAATGGCTGACCAAATTTAGGAAAAACCCCACTAAGAATTTAAAGACACATAGAGCAGAGCCACAGTAACAAGTACGACATGTTCCCATTAGAAAAGAGATGGTCTGCTATACAGTTATAGGGTATGCAGTGAGTCCAACGGCTGACCAATTTTAGGAAAAACCCCACTAAGAATTTAAAGACACATAGAGCAGGGCCACAGTAATGAAAAATTCCCATTAGAAAGGAGAGGGTATCTCATTGTGTTGGCCTATGCAGTGAATGCAAGGGCTGCCAAAAATTGGGAGGCACTCCAATGCCCCTTGGAAAAGACTTAGAGGGCCTCATAAAAAAATGTTGCCATTAGAAAGGAGCAGGTATCCTATACTTGTAATGCCTATGCACTAAGTGTATGGGCTGACAAACATTTACCCCTGGGGGGTATACATGAACATACTGTATAAAACATTTTTTTTTACGGGCATCATAAACACGCTTTAAAAAAATTATGCGGTTGTTGCATCACGGACCACAGTTACCCTGGTGATATGGCAGTGGAGGATGAGGATGAGAAGAAGGAGGAGAACAAAAGCAAATAGCTAAAATCATGAAGTATATACCCATGTGTGGGTGTGAAGAGGTGCAGGGGAATACACTTCCCAAAAAAAGAAACTGGATTTGAGTTTTTGTTACGCTGCTATCATTCGGTGGTGTTGAGAAGTCTGGCCCAATCCAGCCCTTGTTCATTTTTATAAGAGTCAGCCTGTAAGCATTTTCAGTTGACATGCAGATGGGCTTATCAGTTATAATTCCTGCAGCGGCACTAAAAACACGCTTTGATAAAAGGTTAGCGGCAGGGCAGCACAGGACCTCCAAGGCGTGCCAGACTGCTAACAGGCAAGACTTCTGTGTTCTCACCAAGAGGACGACTGACCATGCTCTACTCCTCCTCGCTGTCCTCTGGCCATCCACGCTGAACAGACGGTATGACAGTTGTGCATGTAGTACCGTCTAAAGCGCATGAAACTAGCTCCTATTCTTCCTCCTCCTCCTCCTCTTCCTCAATGCCACCCTATCCACATAGGGATGAGATATGGCTGGGCTGTGTGTAATCACCCTGCATGGTTCCTTGCTCCATCTCATCGTGCTCTGCCTGCAATGAATCTTCTTTGATTGTGAGCAGAGAGTGTTTCAGAAGACAGAGAAGCGGGATGGTGATGCTAATTATGGCATCATCGCCGCTCACCACCTTGGTGGAGTCCTCAAATTTTGGAGGATTGTACATATGTCTGACATCCATGTCCACTCCTGAGGTCTTATGTGTGGAGTCTTAACTGAATACCGACGGCTTTGTTGAAGCTGGTACTCAACAACTGCCCTCTTCTGCATACAAATCCTTCCCAACATCTGCAGTGTAGAGTTCCAATGCGTGGGGAAATCACATACCAGTCTGTGAGCCAGAAGCTGCAAACGCTGCTGAAACACAGCAAGGGCGGTGGAAGCTGTAGGTGACTTTCTAAAATGGGCACACAGGCGGCGTACTTCAAAAAGCAGATCCAGCAGCTCCGGGTAAGATTTGAGAAACCACTGAGCCACGAGGTTAAGCACATGGGCCAGGCATGGTACGTGTGTGAGCTCCCCTCGCCTAAGAGCAGCCACCAGGTTTCGGCCATTGTCACACATGACCATGCCTTGCTGTAGGTTCAGTGGTGTGAGCCACAGATCTGCTTGCTCTTTCAGAGCTGTCCTCAACTCTTCAGCATTGTGCGGTTTGTCACCTAAGCATATTAGCTTCAGCACAGCCTGTTGCTGCTTGGCTGAGGCAGTGCTGCAGTGCTTCCAGCTTGTTACTGATGTGGTCATTTTGGAGATGGAGGCTGAAGAGGAGGATGAGGTGCAGGAGCTTTAGACTGTGGGGCAACCCTGATTGACCTAAGGCCCGCAATCCTAGGCGTCGGGAGGATGTGTACTGTCCCAAGGTCCGAGTGGGTCCCGGCTTCCACTATGTTAACCCAGTGTGACATCAGCGAGATGTACCGTCCCTACCCACAAGCACTTGTCCACGTGTCCGTGGTTAGGTGGACTTTCCCAGTAACTGTGGTTGAGGGCACGGCTAATGTTTTGGGACACGTGCTTGTGTAATGCGGGGACGGCACACCGGGAGAAAGAGTGGCGGCTGGTTGCGGAATGCTTCCATCTCCACGAGCTTAGAAGGCAATATTTTGAGGGCAAGAAGTCGTGAAATGTGGGAATTTAGTAGTGAGGCCTGTGGGACATTGGGTGCGAATTTGCACTTGCGTTCCAAGGACTGGAGTATGGACAACTGAACGCTGCCCTGGGACAAGGACGTGGAAGCGCTTCCTCATGCTGCTCCTTGAGTGTGTGCAACTAGCAATGAGCAAGCGTGCTTGCCACTGCTCGGTACTCGCCCGAGCATCTCACTGCTCGAGATGCTCGGCGCTCGCTGAGTATTTCCAGGGTTGCTTGACTGGAGCTCGGGTCTCCTCCCTGCATGTTTGGCGCTCTTTACAGAGCCAATGAACATGCAGGGATTGCCTGCCACTCATTGTAATGCCGTAGCCAGTGATTGGCTGGTCGCAAAGCGTCATCGGGTCTATATCAGACCTGGCGCCGCCATGCTCGTCACAGTCACTCCGGAATCAGACAGTGTAGGGAGTCATGCTGCAGCGTCAGGGAGAGATTTGCTTGTGTGTTAGGTAGTGTAGCGAGAAAAACCGTACATTACACATATCCATCTTAACAAACAGTTCTTTTGAGGACTAGCTAATCCATCTGCAGAGATATCAGGCAGGCAGAGTAAATCGGCAGGCAAGGTATATAGCAGACTGCAGTGCATATAGCACAAGAGGCTCCATTCCAATTCTGCCTTCTGCTGCTGTAAGATATTTCTATACAATGGCCTAGGTCTCAGGGGCCAGGAATACTTTTCTTTGGATCTTAATCCTCATTATTTGCTTAAAAAGCAATCCAGAGAACACCCTTTTTCTGCGTCATTTGCTTGTTGGCACTGCAGAATACAGCCAGGTCCTTCCTATATTACAGTGCTAAAAATCCGTCTGTTTAAAACTCTGTTTTCTCCGTTAAACGGATGACATATACGTTGTCAGAAAATACTGCCATTCCTGGCCTCCATTAAAAATTTCTTTAGTGTGTCAGTGAAGCAATTCACAGCAGTTTGCTGCTCAAACTACTTACCTACAGGCCAGGTATTTTTAAACTCTATTTTCTCCATCTCACGGATCACATATACGTTGTCAGAAAATACTGCCATTTCAGGCCTCCATTAAAAATGTACTTTAGTGTGTTGGTGAAGCAATTCACAGCAGTTTGCTGTTCAAATTACTTACCTACAGGCCAGGTATTTAAAACTCTGTTATCTCCATAACACGGATCACATAAATGTTGTCAGAAAATACTGCTTTTTCTGCCCTCCATTAAAAATTTCCTTTAGTGTGTCAATGAAGCAATTCACAGCAGTTTGCTGTTCAAACTACTTACCTACAGACCAGGTATTTAAAACTGTGTTTTCTCAGTCACACGGATCACATATACGTTGTCAGAAAATACTGCCATTTCTGGCCTCCATTAAAAATTTGTTTCAGTGTGTCAGTGAAGCAATTCACAGCAGTTTGCTGTTCAAACTACTTACCTACAGACCAGGTATTTAAAACTGTGTTTTCTCAGTCACACGGATCACATATACGTTGTCAGAAAATACTGCCATTTCTTGCCTCCATTAAAAATTTGTTTCAGTGTGTCAGTGAAGCAATTCACAGCAGTTTGCTGTTAAAACTACTTACCTACAGGTCAGCTATTTGAAACTCTGTTTTTGCACGGATCACATAGAAGTTCACTCCAAACTCAGTCATTTGTAGTGAGCTTGGAAGATACTGTTCTCCTTTTAAAATGGGCAAGGCACTTTGCAGTACAACTGCTAGGTCTTCCCGAGTCTGGTTGTTTTTTAAAGACTCTGCCGATAACCCCTAATAGGCCAATTGAACCACCTGCAAGGCAAGCAACAGCAGTGGTGGCAAAACGACCAGCCTGACCACCACCAGCATGATCAGGCACATGAGAGCAAAGCACCTGACTTTGTGGGCCGAACCCCAGGGTCCAGAAACAGTGTCTGTGGGTGGCACCATTGCTTCTTCCGCTGTTGTGCATGCTATCCAATCCCCTGCCCATGGTGCATGCGAAGATGCCTCCTGCCCTTCACCTGTCATTGCGCACTCCCAAGTAGCAGCATCATCAAGCACGTCCATGTCCTTGTCCCAGCACAGCGTTCAGTTGTCCATACCCCAGTCCTTGGAAAGCAAGCGCAAATATGCAGCCAACGCCCCACAGGCCACACTACTAAATTCTCACATTTCACGACTGCTTGCCCTCGAAATGTTACCTTTTAGGCTCGTGGAGACGGAAGCATTCTGCAACCTGATGATGGCAGCAGTCGCTCGGTACTCAGTCCCCAGCCACCATTATTTCTCCTGGTGTGCGGACCCCGCATTACACAAGCACGTGTCCCAATACATTAGCCGTGCCCTCATCAACGCAGTTACTGGGAAAATCCACCTAACCACGGACACGTGGACAAGTGCTTGTGGGCAGGGATGGTACATCTCGCTGATGGCACACTGGGTTAACATAGTGGAAGCCAGGACCCAGTCAGACCTTGGGATGGAACACGTCCTCCCGACGCCAAGGATTGCGGGCCCTAAGTCAATCAGGGTTGCCCCTACGGTCCACAGCTCCTGCACCTCATCCTCCTCAACCTCCTCCTCCTCTTCAGCCTCCATCTCCAAAATGACCACATCAGTCACAAGCTGTAAGCACTGCAGCAATGCCTCTGCCAAGCGGCAACAGGCTCTGCTGAAGCGAATACGCTTAGGTGACAAACCGCACAATGCTGAAGAGTTGTGGACAGCTCTGAAGGGCAAGCTGATCTGTGGCTCACACCACTGAACCTATAGCCAGGCATGGTCAGGTGTGACAATGGCCGGAACCTGGTGGCGGCTCTGAGGTGAGGCAAGCTCACACACGTACCATGCCTGGCCCATGTGCTTAACCTCGTGATTCAGCAGTTTCTCAAATCCTACTCAGAGCTGACGGATCTGCTTGTTAAAGTATGCCGCCTGTGTGCCCATTTTAGAAAGTCAGCAACAGCTTCCGCCGCCCTTGCCGTGTTTCAGAAGCTTTTGCAGCTTCCGGCTCACAGTCTGGTGTGTGATATCCCCATGCATTGGAGCGCTACACAGCAGATGTTGGGAAGGATCTGTGAGCAGAAGAGGGCAGTTGTTGAGTACCAACATCAACAAGGCTGTGGGTATTCAGTTCAG
Source organism: Phyllobates terribilis (assembly GCF_046119375.1). Classification (NCBI taxonomy): domain Eukaryota; kingdom Metazoa; phylum Chordata; class Amphibia; order Anura; family Dendrobatidae; genus Phyllobates; species Phyllobates terribilis. The sequence goes on from NW_027362769.1 coordinate 295,097,098, forward strand.
ACTCCACACATAAGATCTCAGGAGTGGACATGGATGTCAGACATAGGTACCATCCTCCAAAACTTTGAGGACTCCACCAAGATGGTGAGCGGTGATGACGCCATAATTACCGTCACCATCCCACTTCTCTGTCTACTGAAACGCTCTCTGCTCACAATCAAAGAGGATGCATTGCAGGCAGAGCATGATGATATGGAGCAAGGAACCATACAGGGTGATTACACACAGCCCAGCCTCATCTAATCCCAATGTGGATTGGGTGACAATGAGGAGCCGGAGGAGGAGGAGGAGAAAGGACAGGAGCTAGTTTCATGCACTATAGACGGTACTACCTGCACAGCTGTCATACCGTCTGTTCAGCATGGATGGCCAGAGGACAGAGAGGAGGAGGAGGAGGAAAGTATGGTCAGTCATCCTCTTGGTGAGGACATGGAAGCCTTGCCTGTTAGCAGTCTGGCACGCATGGCTGAGTTTCTGTTACACTGCCTTTCCCATGACCCTCGCTTTCTCAAAATTTTGGGTGACAATCATTACTGGTTGGTGACACTTCTAGACCCACGCTACAAGGAGAACTTTATATCTCTTTTTCCTTGGTCGGACAGGTCTAGAAAAATGGGGCTGTACCAGAAGGCTCTTGTTGTGGAACTATTAAAAAAATTCCCACCTGAAAACGCTGGTGGCAGAGGGCACACTTCGTTGGACAACCAAGGAGTACAGGCGAGAGAGACACAACTTCAATCCAGCAGAGGCAGGGGAACACTGTCAAAGTTCTAGGAGAGTTTTCTCAGACCCTCCCATCGCACAGGCCCTGAGGCGTGGGGTACTCTCTCAAGGAGTGCAAAGTTTGGGAAGATGCTGAGGGAGTACCTTGCCGACCGTACCAACATATTCTGTGATTCCTCTGTGCCTTATAATTATTTGGTATCCAAGCTGGATACGTGGAATGAACTGGCTCTCTATACCTTGGAGGTCCTGGCCTGCCTTGCCGCCAGCGTTTTATCAGAGCGGGTTTTTAGTGACGCTAGTGGAATTATAACTGATAAGCGCATCCGCCTGTCAACTGAAAATGCTGACAGGCTGACTCTTATAAAAATGAACAAGGGATGGATTGGGCCTGACTTCTCAACTTCACCGAACGATAGCAGCGTAACATAAACTCAAATCCTGTGTCTTTTCTTTGGAGGTATATACCCATGCACCTTTTCACACCCACACATGGGTATACGCTTCCTGATTTTGGCTATTTGCTCTTGTCCTCGTCCTTCTCCTCATCCTCCACCACCATATCACCAGGGTGACCGTGGTCCGTGATGCAACACCCACATAATTTTTTTAAAGGGTGTTTATGATGCCCGTAAAAAAATGTTTTATACAGTATGTTCATGTATACCCCCCAGGGGTAAATGTTTGTCAGCCTATACACTTAGTGCATGGGCATTACTAGTACAGGAGGCCCGCTCCTTTCTAATGGCAACATTTTTTTATGAGGCCCTCCTCCACGTCTCTTCCAAGGTGTATTGTAGTGCCTCCAAATTTTTGGCGGCAGTCCTTGCATTCACTGCATAGGCCAACACTATGGGAGACTCTCTCCTGTCTAATGGGAAATACTGTGGCCCTGCTCTATGTGTCTTTAAATTCTTAGTGGGGATTTTTCTAAAATTTGTCAGCAGTTGGACTCACTTCATACCCTATAACTGTATAGCAGACTCTCTCCTTTCTAATGGGAATTTGTCGTTACTGTGGCCCATGCTGAAAAGACATGGGATCAGCATGGGGAAGACCTCTGGAAGCATCTCTGACTTCCAGGTCACTGCCTAAAAGTGTGCCCATCATAAGTGATCCTTAGCTCATGCGACGATGCCTCCCACCATGCACCTGTCATTGCAGACTTGCAACAATCACCGTCCACGTCCTTGTCCCAGTGCAGCATTCAGTTGTCCCTACCCGATTCCTTGGAATGCAAGCGCAAGTATGCAGGCAGCCACCCACCCACCCAACCACAGGCTGCAATACTATACTGCCACATTTTTAACAGCTGCTTGCACTTGAAATGTGGCCTAATAAGCTTGAGGAGGCGGAAGTTTTTCACAACCTCATGCCGGCGGTGGCGGGGTGTCCATACTCAGTCCCCAGGCGCCACTATATTTCCCGGTATTGCCTCCGCCTTCCACAAGCATGGGTCCCACAACATTACCCGTGCCCTCCCCTAGTGCACTTACTGGGAAGGACCGCCTAACCACAAACACTTGGACAGGTGAATGAGGCCAGGGACGGTAAGGAGCCAGTCCACAACTTTTTTTTGCTTACAGTTGTATTTAGCTCGGTGAAAGGACTGGCATAGTGGGAAACCCTATCTACTCTGCATGTCATTTCTCACAGGAAGTCCTGTAATGCAGCTTGTTGCAGAAGCAATGGCAGCCCGTCCAACATCAACTTGCCCTTGTTGGTGGTGCTTTGACACACACACACACATCTTTCTTTGCGCATTTAATTTCTTGAATACAGAGTTGGACAATGGCCTGATCTGTGATGCGGTTTGAGAAATAACATGCATAAGCATGGTCGATCCACATTAAAAAAGCAGCCATAGATTGTCCGGGAACCTTCCCCTACATTTTGCCCAGCCAGGGCTGCTTTTCGGCAGGGTTGGATGGGCCCATCAGAGAACCGGAGACTCCTCCGGCGAGCCCTGGCTTCTCCTTCAGGAGAGTTCATAGTGCCGAGGTGAGGCCATGATGATGATAGAGGCCACCATCTGCTTAGTTTTCTGTTACTTGGAATGCAAGTGCAAGTATGCAGCCAGCCAAACAGGCTACAACACTAAACTGCCAGATTTCTGGGAAGCTTTTTGCACTTCAAATATGGCCTTTTAAGCTTGTGGAGGCGGAAGCTTTTCACAACCTCATGCCGGCGGCGGCCAGGTGTCCATACTCGGTCCCCAGCCGCCACTATATTTCCCGGTATTGCCTCCGCCTTCCACAAGCCCGGGTCCCACAACATTAGACGTGCCCTCCCCAGTGCACTTAATGGGAAGGACCGCCTAACCACATACACGTGCACAGGTGAATGTGGCCAGGGTTGGTAAGGAGCCAGTCCACAACTTTTTTTTGCTGACAGTTGTATATAGCTCTGTGAAAGGACTGGCATAGAGGGCAACCCTTTCTACCCTGCATGTCATTTCTCACAGGAATTCCTGTAATGAAGCTTCTTGCACAAGCAATGGCAGCCCGTCCAACATCAGCTCGCCCTTGTCGGTCGTGCTTTGACACACACATCTTTCTTTGCGCATTTAATTTATTGAATACAGAATTGGACAATGGCCTGATCTGTAATGCGGTTTGAGAAATAACATGCATAAGCATGGCCGATCCACAATAAAAAAGCAGCTATAGAGTGTCTGGGAACCTTTCCACACACTTTTCTTAGCCAGGACTGCTTCTCAGCAGGGTTGGACGATCCCACCTGAGAATCCTTTGGTGTGCCTTGGCTTCTACCTCAGGAAAGTTCATGATAGCGCTAAATTTGCAGCTGCTATTTGGCTCTTGAGCGGGGGAGAAAGGTTAGCCCTCAGAATAAAATCCTCTGGTGGGCACAATATTAATAATAATAATGATAATTTTTTATTTTTATAGCGCCGACATATTCCGCAGCATTTTACAAATTTTATGGGGGGGCTTATACAGACAATACAGAATAAGCATATTTCATAAGCTTACAGTCTATGAGACAATGGGGGAGACACAAAAGGTAGAATGAACATATATTGTATAATGCAGCCTTGACAATGTTTTTCAATCTGAAACAGCTTCTCAGTGGGAGGTGTATTTCACCACAGCCATATTCTTTAGCTCAGTGAAAGGACTGGCATAGAGGGAAACTGTGTCTACCAAGGCTGTCATTTCTCCGTCACCAGGTTCCACCCATTGTCACGCACGACCATGCCTGGCTGTATGTTCAGCAGTGAGAGCCACAGATCAGGCTGCTGTGTTATATCTTTCAAGAACTCTGCAGCCCTGGGTGGTTTGTCAATTAAACATTTAGCATATTATCTTCAGCACAGCCTGTTGCCGCTTGGCCAAGGCAGTGCTGCAGTGCTGTCAGCTTGTGACTGATGTGGTCATTTCGGAGATGGAGGAGGAGGTGCATGAGCTGAACAATATGATTACATTTTGTTAAATTAGTTACGCTGTTTTTTATACTAAAGAAAGATCCTATTGTTTAGGTTTTTTTAATTTTATTTTAAGACAAATGCTTTCACCAGGAAATGTAATTTTAATATTTTACAACCTTAGCTGGCAATGTGGTGAGTGACACATCATCAGACAGTTCCTGTTTTATTTATGATGGAGGGACTCTGAGAGTCATAATGCCTATTTTTATAGGGACATCAGATGGCCCTTACGATTCTTAAACGGCCAGCAGTCATCCCTCGCTATTGTTAGAGAGCCATCAGCCGGCTATGCTTTGTTGTTCCCATTATTATCAAGTGGGTCTCCAATACTGTTATTGCGTATCCAGTGACTGCAAGGGCTGCCAAAAATTTGAACTCAACCCAATACCCCTTTGAAGAGACATAGAGGAGGGTCTCAGTAAAATAAATGTTCCCATTATAAAGGAGCGGGTCTCCTATAAATGGTAATGCCCATGCTGTGACTGCAAAGGCTGCCAAAATTTGGGAAAAACCCCACTAAGAATTTAAAGACACATAGAGCATGGCCACAGTAACAAGGTATGACAAGTTCCCATTAGAAAGGAGAGGGTCTGCTATACAGTTATAGGGTATGCAGTTAGTCCAAAGGCTGACAATTTAAGGAAAAACCCCACTAAAAATTTAAAGACACACAGAGTAGGGCCACAGTAACAAGGTACAACATGTTCCCATTAGAAAGGAGAGAGTCTGCTATACAGTTATAGGTTATGCAGTGAGTCCAATGGCTGACAATTTTAGGAAAAACCCCACTAAGAATTTAAAGACACAGAGCAGGGCCACAGTAACAAGGAGCGACAAATTCCCATTAGAAAGGAGAGAGTCTCCCATATTGTTGGGCTATGCAGTGAATGCAAGGGCTGCCAAAAATTTGGAGGCACTTCAATGCCCCTTGGAAGAGACGTGGAGGAGGGCCTCATAAAAAAATGTTCCCATTAGAAAGGAGGGGCCTCCTATACTTGTAATGACCATGCACTAAGTGTATGGGCTGACAAACATTTACCAATGGGGGGTATACATGAACATACTGTATCCAAAAAAATTTTTACGGGCATCATAAACACCCTTAAGAAAAATTAGGTGGGTGTTGCATCACGGACCCCGTTCACCCTGGTGATATGGTGGTGGAGGATGAGGAGAACTAGGAGGACAAGAACAAATAGCCAAAATCTGGAAGCATATACCGATGTGTGGGTGTGAAAAGTTGCATGGGAATAAATCTCTCAAGAAAAGACACTGGATTGGGGTTTATGTTATGCTGCTATCATTCAGTGGTGTTGAGATGTCAGGCCCAATCCAGCAATTGTTCATTTTTATAAGAGTCAGCCTGTATGCATTTTCAGTTGACAGGCGGATGCGCTTATCAGTTATAATTCCACCAGCGGCACTAAAAACCCGCTCTGATAAAACGCTGGCGGCAGGGCAGGCCAGGACCTCCAAGACATAGAGAGTCAGTTCATTCCACGTATCCAGCTTGGATACCCAATAATTATAAGGCACAGCGGAATCACGGAGGACGTTGGTACGGTCGGCAAGGTACTCCCTCAGCATATTCCCAAACTTTGCCTTCCTTGTGAGAGTACCCCATGCCTCAGGGCCTGTCCGATGGGAGGGTCTGAGAAAACTCTCCCAGAACTTTGACAGTGTTCCCCTGCCTCTGCTGGATTGAAGTTGTGTCTCTCTCGCCTGTACTCCTTGGTTGTCCAACGAAGTGTGCCCTCTGCCACCAGCGTTTTCAGATCGGAATTTTTTTAATATTTCCGCAACAAGGGCCTTCTGGTACAGCCCCATTTTTGTAGACCTGTCTGCCTCAGGAATAAGAGATATAAAGTTCTCCTTGTAGCGTGGGTCTAGAAGTGTCACCAACCAGTAATGGCTGTCACCCAAAATTTTGAGAATGCGAGGGTCATGGGAAAGGCAGCGTAACATAAACTCAGCCATGCGTGCCAGACTGCTAACAGGCAAGACTTCCGTGTCCTCACCAAGAGGATGATTGACCATGCACTCCTCCTCCTCCTCTCTGCCCTCTGGCCATCCATGCTGAACAGATGGTATGACCGCTCTGCAGGTAGTACCGTCTATAGTGCATGAAACTAGCTCCTGTCCTTCCTCCTCCTCCTCCTCTTCCTCATTGTCACCCAATCCATGTTGGGATGATATGAGGCTTGGCTGTGTGTAATCACCCTGTATGGTTCCTTGCTCCATCTCATCGTGCTCTGCCTTCAATGCTTCCTCTTTGATTGTGAGCTGAGAGTGTTTCAGAAGACAGAGAAGCAGGATGTTCATGCTAATTATGGCGTCATCACCGCTCACCATCTTAGTGGAGTCCTCAAAGTTTTAGAGGATGGTACATATATCTGACATCCATGTCCACTCCTGAGGTCTTATGTGTGGAGTCTGAACTGAAAACCGACGGCCTTTTGATGCTAGTACTCAACAACTGCCCACTTCTGCTCACAAATCCTTCCCAACATCTGCTGTATAGATCCAATGCGTGGGGACATCACACACCAGTCTGTGAGCTGGAAGCTGCAAACGCTGCTGAAACACTGCAAGGGCGACGGAAGCTGTAGCTGACTTTCTAAAATGGGCACACAGGCGGCATACTTTAACAAGCAGATCTGGCAGCTCTGGGTAGGATTTGAGAAACCGCTGAACCACGAGGTTAAGCACATGGGCCTGACGTGGTACGTGTGTGAGCTCGCCTCGCCTCAGTGCGCCTCCAGGTTCCGGCCATTGTCACACCTGACCATGCCTGGCTGTAGGTTCAGCAGTGTGAGCCACAGATCTGCCTGCTCTTTCAGAGCTATCCACAACTTTTCAGCATTGTGCGGTTTTTCACCTAAGCATATTAGCTTCAGCACAGCCTGTTGCCTCTTTGCCAAAGCAGTGCTGCAGTGCTTCCAGCTTGTGACTGATGTGGTCATTTCGGAGATGGAGGCTGAAGAGGAGGAGGAGGCTGAGGAGGATGAGGTGCAGGTGCTGTAGACAGTGGGGGCAACCCTGTTTGACCTAGGGGATGCAGGCCTTGGCGTTGGGAGGACGTGTTCCGTCCCAAGGTTTGATTGGTTTCCGGCTTCCACTATGTAAACCCAGTGTGCCATCAGCAAGATGTACCATCCCTTCCCACAAGCACTTGTCCACGTGTCCGTGGTTAGGTGGACTCTACCGCTAACTGAGTTGTTGAGAGCATGGCTAATGTTTTGGGACACGTTATTGTGTAATGCGGGGACGGCACGCCGGGAGAAATAGTGATGGTTGGGGACTGAGTACTGAGGGACGGCCGCCGCCATCAGGTTGCGGAATGCTTCCGTCTCCACGAGCATAAAAGGCAACATTTCGAGCGCAAGCAGTCGTGAAATGTGAGAATTTAGTAGTGTGGCCTGTGGGGCGTTGGCTGCATATTTGCGCTTGCATTCCAAGGACTGGGGTACGGACAACTGTACGCTGCGCTGGGACAAGGACATGGACGTGCTTCCTGATGCTGCTTCTTGAGAATGTGCAATGACAGGTGCTGGGCAGGAGGCATCTTCGCATGCACCATTGACAGGGGATTGGCTTGCATTCACAACAGCGGAAGAAGCAATGGTGCCACCCGCAGACACTGTTCCTGGACCCTGGGGTTCGGCCCACAAAGTTGGGTGCTTTGCTGCAATGAGCCTGATCATGCTGGTGGTGGTCAGGCTGGTCGTTTTGCCACCCCCGCTGATGATGGCCTGGCAGGTGGTGGAAATGGCGTTTTTGGGTTATCGGCAAAGTCTTTAAAAAACAACCAGACTCGGGAAGACCTAACAGTTGTACTGGCAACTTCCTTCGTGTTGGTGTTACAGGGAACAGTTGCCTACCTTCTGTCTGCGGCCACTATACTGCTTCTTCTTGCCTGTTGGGGTGCTCTGCCTCCCTCCCCCTGTGTGCTGCTGTCCTCACTCTGCATATCCTCCTGCCAGGTAGGGTCAGTTACTATATCTTCCACCACCTCGTCTTCCACTTCCGCACCCTGGTCCTCCTCCTGACTTTCTGGCAATTGTAATGTAGACACTCGGCACTCAAGATAATTTCTCAAAAATTGAAAAAAAAATTTTATTCATTCAGTAGTGTTAGGTAACAACGTTTTGGTCAAATAGACCTTCATCAGAACACTCTGCAATAATGAAATCAACAGAAAAATAATAAATACATTGAAAATAATATTCATATTCCAGTCATGTATGTTTTTATCACAGCAAAAATTCATATATATCAACAGCAGAATGCATAGAATATATTGAACATACATACAGGGTACAATAACAACGCTGTGATAGAGTCCAATATAATGCTTTCTATATCTCAAGGAGAGTTAAGCAAAAATAGAATGCAGGAGACATAGGAGAAATAGGAGAAAAAGAAGTGTACCTGTATGATTGAGAGATAAGGGAAAATGTGGGACCCAATGCCTCACATGTATGGAATTATTTCTGTAATGTAATAAAGTGGCAGGTAAGTAACCTAAATTATAATCAGCAGCCCCTGAAGAATAAAGGTAGACACCTACCAGAACAATACAATCGCGGTACACATTTGCCCGGCATCCTAACGCGGTATCCACAGCTTGTTAGTGTGCAGCGCCGTCGGTGTAAAGCACCCGGAAGACTTAAGTATAGGTCAAAAAGTGGGCATGCGCCAACCGTAACCAATAGAAAAAATAAGCGCTAATAGTACAGATGACTAGAGATGAGCGGTGTTCAATTCGAACTGTTCGCCAATCTCAAATACGAGCTGTTTTGGGCGGTGTTCGAGCCATTCGACGAACCCGAATGATTTGAAAAAAATTCGGCTGTTCGAGGTTATGTTCGATAACTGTTCGTGCATCATAATCATAACTGGATTTTTTCTCAGTAATGCTGAAAATTAATGTTAATACGCAGTTTGAGTGTACAGCGGGGTGGGGGGAGGGGCAGGGGATGGATCTCTGCAGAAATAATGAAGATCTCCATTTTTTTTTCTCTTTCCCGCATTTACAGTGGGGAGGTGCAATCTGTCAGCCTATCAGCAGCGCACACACGGAGCGAAGTGCTTTTTTTCACACAAGCAAGGCATGTGTCATTGGCAGTGTATGTCACATGTCCTTGCCCTATAAGACCCAGCCATTTTCCACGTAGTCATCATTTTCTCACTGCTGCAGCTGCGTGTTAGATGGCACCGCTGTTGCCGTGTGCGCTATACTTTGAGTGTTAATTTCAAGCCAATTTTCGCACAAATCTACAGATAGCTTGGGAGTTGGGAATAGTTGTGATTGCAGTCCTTTTGAGGACTAGGTTACATAATTTCCTACGACTTTTATCTGGCAGGTCTGTGCTCTTAAATAGATAGGCTGGGAGTAGGGACTAATTGTAATTGCAGTCCTTTTGAGGGCTGGGTTACATCAGTTCCTATCACTTTTAGCCAGGCAGCTCTGTGCCAGTGCTGTGCAAGTTTTTTTCACAGCATTTGGCTAAATCTAGATAAGCAAATCCTTTTTGGCCTCTTGCAGTGTGTGTTAGTCAGTGGAGTAGCCTATCTGTGTTGCAAGCTACACCACCTGTGTATAGAATACAATTTTTTTTACTGCACCTAGAAAAGTAAAACCTTTTGGGCATAGCATCATTCTATTAGTCCATCTATACTAACCTCCACAAGGTTGCAAATTCAAGATAATTTTTATCTGCATCTAGCTCTGAAAAAATATTTGGGCTTGTAGTAGTGTGTGGGACATGTTCTATTAGTCCATCTATACTAACCTCCACCAGGTTGCAAATTCAAAATAATTTTTATCTGCATCTAGCTCTGAAAAAATATTTGGGCTTGTAGCAGTGTGTGGGACTTGTTCTATTAGTCCATCTATACTAACCTCCACCAGGTTGCAAATTAAAAATAATTTTTATCTGCATCTAGCTCTGAAAACATATTTGGGCTTCGGCTTGTAGCAGTGTGTGGGACTTGTTCTACTAGTCCATCTATACTAACCTCCACCAGGTTGCAAATTCAAAATAATTTTTATCTGCATCTAGCTCTGAAAAAATATTTGGGTTTGTAGCAGTGTGTGGGACTTGTTCTATTAGTCCATCTATACTAACCTCCACCAGGTTGCAAATTCAAAATAATTTTTATCTGCATCTAGTTCTGAAAAAATATTTGGGCTTCGGATTGTAGCAGTGTGTGGGACTTGTTCTATTAGTCTATCTATACTAACTTCCACCAGGTTGAAAATTCAATATAATTTTTATCTGCATCTAGCTCTGAAAAAATATTTGGGCTTCGGCTTGCAGCAGTGTGTGGGACTTGTTCTATTAGTCCATCTATACTAACCTCCACCAGGTTGAAAATTCAATATCATTTTTATCTGCATCTAGCTCTGAAAAAATATTTGGGCTTCGGCTTGTAGCAGTGTGTGGACTTGTTCTATTAGTCCATCTATACTAACCTCCACCAGGTTGCAAATTCAATATAATTTTTATCTGCATCCAGCTCTGAAAAAATATTTGGGCTTCGGCTTGTAGCAGTGTATGGGACTTGTTCTATTAGTCCATCTACACTAACCTCCACCTAGTTGCAAATTCAATATAATTTTTATCTGCATCTAGCTCTGAAAAAATATTTGGGCTACGGCTTGTAGCAGTGTGTGGGACTTGTTCTATTAGTCCATCTATACTAACCTCCACCAGGTGGCAAATTCAATATAATTTTTAGCTTCATCTAGCCCGGAAAATAATTTTGGGCTTAGTAGCAGTGTGTGGTACTCATTGTACTAGGCCATCTATACCAAGCTCCACCAGCTTTGAAATTAATAATAATTTTTAGCTGCATCTTGCCTGTAAACTAATATTGGGCATATTAGCAGTGTGTGGTACTCATTCTATTAAGCCATCTATACTAAGCTCCACCAGCTTTCAAATTAATAATAATTTTTAGCTGCATCTTGCCTGGAAAATAATTTTGGGCATAGTAGCAGTGTGTGGTACTCATTGTATTAGGCCATCTATACCAAGCTCCACCAGCTTTGAAATTAATAATAATTTTAAGCTGCATCTAGCCCGGAAAAATTTTTTTCTTCCCAATAGTCGTAGCAATAGAAATATGGGGCATGCTCCTGGCTAACAAAAATATACGCTTCATAACAAAAAACACCAGCCTAGCGCACTGCATTAATAAGATGGCATCATCATCTCTCCTGTCTACGCCGGCTAGCATTCCTGTGCCTAAAACACAATGCATGGGTCCGCTCTAGCCACGATGCTGAGGGGTCTAAAGCTGCTGCTAACGCTTTATCACAATTCAATTGGCAGATTTTCACAGAACTCCTCCCCAACGCCCACCCATAAGGCAACAGTTGCCCACCCTCCCTATGGGATCTAGTGGCGAATAGTTGATGCCATTAATCAGAGCGTCAGTTGCCCCGTCGACGTGGCAAGCATACGGTAAGGCATGGGAAGAGTGGACACGACTAGTAGCAGGCAGATGGGTTGACCAATGTGAACAAGCCAGATTACAAGTCACCATAGAATTTCTCCACAAGCTAATCATGAGAGGCATATCAGGGGCGTTAGCGCAGCGGTTTCTGACCGGAGTAGCATTTCACTTCCAACTACTGAATTGGGGAGATGTGACAAAGAGATTCATCATCAGACAATCCATAAAAGGGTGGAAAAGTGGTCAGCCAAGTCAGGAGTGTAGACGCCCTGTCCCGTGTCACTAAAACTGATTTCTCACATCATATCCCTAACACCATTAACATGACATTCACAATTTGAAGCAACACTACTGTCTACTGCATTTGCGATAGCCTTCTTCGGGGCGCTATGCATAAGCGAATTAGTCCCTCAATCCAAAATTACCACCAGTGGAGGCTTATTACCCCAGGACGTAGTCATAGCCTATAATGCAATATGTCTACGCATACGCCAATTGAAAACGGTTACAGCGGGCAGGGGCACTTGGGTACTTCTACAACCCACAAACAGTACACTGAGTCGGGTAACAATAGTAAAAACATATATAACCATCAGATCACAAAGTAATTTCTTCCTATCACACATTGATGGAACGCCATTATCAAGATACCAGTTCCAAGCTATATTTAATAAATGCATAACATCGGCAGGGAACCACCCCAAAGACTACGGGACACACTCATTCCACATAGGCGCGGCCACTGAAGCAGCAAGAGCAGGACTGTCAGAAACGGAAGTTCAGAGGATAGGGAGATGGCGATACACGTGTTTGGCGAGACACATAGGACCGGACTTGTTATCCTAACGTGGTTTGTTTCTTTTACAGGTGACGCTAAGCCAACAGTGTGGGTGATAGGCCATTCGTATATATATTGGGCAGAAAAAAGGGCGAAAGTCCGCCCAGGCGGGAGGAAATTAGAGTTTCATAACACACATTTCAACTGGAGAGGTATTAGAGGTCTGCTATGGCCACAGGTACTATTGGAGGTAATGAAGTTAGGGAGAGAGTCAAGAGGTCCGGTCATCTTAGTTATACAGGCCGGGGGAAACTGTTATGATCTGCTACAAACACTAAGGATAGATAGGAAAACTGTCCCTACAATAGGACTAAACTGATTCCCTACGATGCAGCGGGGGACCTTGTTCCTTGTGACCAGACCCACCTAAGTCCTCGGCTAGTCTGAACGCAGACCTATAGATGTAAGGGAGGGCTCCCTACAAGAACTAAGGACTGGGATATAGTTGGACACCTCCTAGCAGAAATTGTAGCAGAGCAAAGACAAACAACAAACAGAAGTACTAGTGGTCAAAAGACCAAGCAAACTACAGAGAAAGGTACAAGGCACCTGACTAGCTTTAGAGTAAATGTAACACTGAAGTCCAGCAAGGCCAGGAGGGCGGAGCTGGATTATAAAGGCAAAAAGTCATGTGACCAGCAAAATAGAAAAAACTAACATGAGGGTTCTAACAGTACCCCCTCTTCTATGAGGATCCTCTGGATCCTCCAGGCCCAGGTCTATCAGGCAACCTCCTGTGAAACGCTCCGACAAGTCTAGGAGAAGAGACATCATCCGCCCTTACCCAGGAGTTATCCTCAGGACTGAAACCGTTCCAAGCGACGAGATACTGCAATCTCCCTCTATGCCATCTAGAATTAAGAATGCGAGAAATTTCATATTCAACGTCTTCCTCCACTGGAGGAACAGAGACAGTGGCGTCCCTATCAGAAACAACAGCTTTTTTCAATAAGGAAACATGAAACACCGGAATAATCTTCCAGGAGGTAGGAACCTCCAACCTAACAGCAGATTGGTTAACTACCTGAAGCACCTTAAATGGACCTACAAACTTCGGGCCCAATTTCTTAGAAGGAATCCTCAACCGCAGATCCCTAGAGGACAACCAAACCATGTCACCAACAGTAAACAAAACCTCTTGACGTTTCCTGTCAAAGTACCTCTTGGATTTTTTGTTAGCCTCTTGAAGGTTATGACGTACACCAGTCCAAACTCTCTCCAAATCACAGAAAAATTCTCCTCCTCCGGCACAGTCGATACCAATTTGGAGAATGACCCAAACGACGGATGTCTTCCAGTACAACAAAAAATAGGAGAACACCCAGCAGAAGAGGATGTATGGTTGTTAAGAGCAAATTCAGCCAGTGGCAGAAACTCAGACCACACCTCTTGATTGTCAGCCACAAAACAACGCAAAAACTGCTCAACATCCTGGTTCTTTCTTTCTGTCCGGGGCTCCGGGGCTCCGGTGCTCAGGAAAGACATATTGGAGCTAGAGAGGGTACAAAGGAGAGCGACTAAGGTAATAAAGTGAATGGAGGGACTAGAATACCCAGAGAGGTTGTCAAAATTAGGCCTATTTACGTTGGAAAAGAGAAGGCTTAGGGGAGACCTCATAAACATATATAAAAACATCAGGGGGCAGTACAGAGATCTCTCCCATGACCTGTTTATACCAAGGATGGTGACAAAGACGAGGGGGCACACTATGCATCTGGAGGAAAGGAGGTTCCTGCACCAGCATAGAAGGGGATTCTTTACGGTCAGAGCCGTGAGACTCTGGAACTCTCTGGGAGAGGAAGTGGTGATGTCCAACTCACTTACTGAGTTCAAGAGAGGCCTGGACGCCTTTCTTGAGAACAATAAAATTACATCTTATGCTTAGTTAATTAATCCAGGGATTTAATCTGACTTCCAGATTGGAGTCGGGAAGTGAATTTTTCCTCAATGATGTATATTGGCCTATACTGCATGGTTTTTTTTTGCCTTCCCCTGGATCAACTCTGCGGAATAGCTGCAGTGCACAAGAAATAGGCTGAACTGGATGGACGCTTGTTTTTTTCGGCCTTATAAACTATGTAACTATGTAACTATGTAACTATGTCTGTCCATTAGACTCAGGATGATAACCAGATGAAAATGACGAATGGACTCCCAACCTGTCACAAAAGGCACGCCAAAAACGAGCCACGAACTGAGGTCCCCTATCGGAAACAATGTCGGTAGGAACACCATGGAGCCTGACAATTTCTTTAACAAAAGCCTTAGCGAGTGTCTTGGCGCAGGGCAGTTTGATGAAGGGAACCAAGTGACATTATAAACCCAATGCGCTGTGATTCGTTCCCCGAGGATCTGGGTCTTAAACGAATATATAATAAACAAGCGTTTTTAAAGGATAAAAAATCTTGCCGTTTACCATAAAAAAATCTGGAAGTCCTACCTTTGGTTGAACAAAATGCGCTCCAGGCAGCAACTCACGTGTTGCTGGAGCTCGGCCACCTCCAAAGACAGTCCCTGCAGGCGTTGAGCCAACTCCTGAACCGACACCATGCTGAAATCAGGATTTCTTTCCTTAGAGTGTTTTATTTTTGGCTGGTCTTACTGTTATGATCTGCTACAATCACTAAGGAAAGATAGGAAAACTGTCCCTACAATAGGACTAAGCTGATTCCCTACGATGCAGCGGGGGACCAGTTCCTTGTGAACAGACCCGCCTAAGTCCTCGGCTAGTCTGAACGCAGACCTATAGATATAAGGGAGGGGTCCCTACAAGAACTAAGGACTGGGATATAGATGGACACCTCCTAGAAGAAATTGTAGCAGAGCAAAGACAAACAAACAAACAGAAGTACTAGTGGTCAAAAGACCAAGCAAACTACAGAGAAAGGTACAAGGCACCTGGCTAGCTTAAGAGTAAATGTAACACTGAAGTCCTGCAAGGCCAGGAGGGCGGAGCTGGATTATAAAGGCAAAAAGTCATGTGACCAGCAAAATAGAAAAAACTAACAGGAGGGTTCTAACACAAACGACCTAGGTCATCACAAGAGCGCATAACTAATGGCAATAATGAAACTAGACACTGAGCGCTTCAGAGAATTTTTCACAAAACTAACTATAGTATGGTCAGAGATTGTGCCGATAGCGGTATGGCAAGGTGCGCGAGACATCACGGCCATCGAACGGACAAGGCGGGTGATAAATATTCGGATGGCAAAATTTAGAAGAGACAGAGGCGGTGTAGTGATACAACACCGACAACTGGAAGGAGATAAAGCAGGCCTCATACGGCCCGACGGTGTTCACTTAATGGATATTGGACTGGACATATTCCTGTCAGGACTCCAGGACGGAGTGGAAGAAGCGTTAAGAGTGATGGATGGGGGTCAGAGTCCTGCATACGAGTACGCAGGATCTTGCGTGGCCTGGAAATAGAAAGGACATGTTGGAGAGTTACACTTGTTGGCCAACTTGACGGCGTGGAGACCCAGGGCATGCTGCAACAAGCTGAATTATTTTAGAAATAAAATGCCTTTCTAATGGAATGAGTTTAAAGAGTTAATAAAGCTGTGACCGATCCCCACCCATCCAGTTGTAAGAGTTACATTATTGTATTGTCAAGGAAAGGGGGCAGTAGGGGGGCTGAGCGTCTGGGTTTGGTTGGGGATCCCCACAGTCTGCCTAGGCTAGATGCATTTAAAAATTCTTATTAGATACACAGGCGGTGCAGCTTGCTTCGCAGCTGGGCTACTACGCCCAAAGTATTGCCTAGGCTAGATGCAGTTAAAAATTCTACGCTGACTAGCAGACACTGCAGCTTTGGAGCAGACCTCTGAGTAAACAGCTCTTCAGACTCAACCATCTGTGTTACCCCAAGCCATAGTGTATGTAGTTTCTTACAGTTAAAAGGGGGAAGGGGGGCTACCCAACCCACCTGGAATTGACGATGCCAACGTCACGTAAAAAAACACAACAAGGGAACTCCAAAAAGAGTCTCCATTTTTTCCAAAAAATTAGGGCACAGACACCACATAAGTGGCATCAATTGCCCCAGAGTTGCTTAAAACGGTTGGTGAGGTGATTTTACCAAATCCTCAAGCTTTTAGTCTCCCCAGGATGACACAGGGGTAGAAAAGTCCTTGCGGATCCATGATTTGTTCATCTTTATGAACGTGAGTCTATCTACATTCTCAGTGAACAGCCGCCTGCGCTTATCTGTCAGCACACCACCAGCAGCGCTGAACACACGTTCACAGAGAACGCTGGCTGCAGGGCATGACAAGATCTCCAAGGCATGAGTGGCGAGCTCCGGTCATTTTTCCAGATTGGAAGCCCAAAATGAGCAAGGGTCCAGTGACACAGTCATGGCTTCGATGTTCACTTGGAGATACTCCTGTACCATCCACTCTAGGCATTGACTATGTGTCAGACTTCTTGTCTCCTGTGGCCTTGCAAAGGATGGTCTAAAAAAGTGGTGAAACGATTCCACAAAATTGCTGTTACCAGCAGATACTGTGTTACTGTTACTGTTTAGTGATGAAGACTCGATAGTCCCACGGGTTGCAAGTTAGAACTGTGACATTCACTACGTGCACCACTGGTGTTTTGTGGAAAAGCACATATAAGATTCTGCAACAGCCTCTGCTGATACTCCTGCATGCGTGAATCCCTTTCTATGGCAGGAATTATATCAGCAAATTTACTTTTGTACCGGGGATCTAAGAGTGTGGCAACCCAGTAGTCAGGATTACTTCGAATTCTGACAATCCAAGGGTCATGTTGCAGGTAGTGCAGCAAGAAGGCACTCATGTGTCTTGCGCATCCAGGAGGACCAAGTCCTTGTTGTGTTGGTAGCGAGGTAAGAATCATGCTTCCTTCCTCTGCCCTCTCCCCCCAACCTCGCACAACAGAAATGTGATCAAGGTCTCTCTCATCTGATGAGTCTTACATGCCCATCACCAGTTCGTCCTCCATTTCTTCCTCGGCTCCTGCACCTTCCTCAACAGTTTGGCTGCTTCCCTGCGCCCTGGTTAATCCCTCTCCCCCACCCTCCCATGCCTGCCGCCTTGGTGCTGCCAACCGTCTGGACCTTGGAGATGTTATCCGTTCCGCATACGTCTCCTCCTCTACTTCCTCCACCTCCTCTGGTCCAACCACCTGACTCTGAATTCTGTTTAACGTGTGCTCAAGCATGTAAATCACCAGAATAGTCATGCTGATAATGACATCGTCGTCAGCACTAAACATCTTCGTCGCCATTTCAAAACTGTGCAGAAGGGTGTGTGGCACCGCTGAGGGTTCAGTCGCCACAGAGGTACTGCATCTCACCCAGAGGTGTGATATCTGACCCTCAGGTAAGGAAGGAGTATGGCTCGGGACCCTAACACCTGCATCCAACACATAGCCGCAGTGGAGGTAGGGCGAGATTGCTCCTAAGGGAGAGCACAGTCCCAGGTCCCTAGCTGGTGGGAGGGTCCTATGTAGTGGGTGTGGGTGGAGAAAGCAGCTTAGGGGAGCACATGACAGGGAGAGTATAAATAGGAAGCCATCTTAGAAAGAGCAAGCCAGTCAGAGGAGGAGAAGTGACAGGAGCAGAGGCTCTGCATGTGCTCTGCTCCAGAGGCGGGCCCAGGACTGAAGGAGAGAAGAGAGGAGTGGGAGCAGGAAGGCTCCAGGAACCGAAGGGACCCTAGGGGTACTGGCCGTGCAGAAGGCCACCCGTACGCCCACTGCTACCAGGAGGTAGAGGGGTCAGGCCAGACAACGGGAACCAGTCCCTCAACTAGTGGAGAAACAGCAAGGCTCAACTAGAAACCGGAGGCTGCAGCATTTCTTGTACTGCAGGCCAAAGTCCACACCAGTCTCACTAAGAAGGTAGCCACATAGGACCCGGGGAACAGAACACACGTCGCCCGCCAAGGCCAGAGGATAACGGATAGAAGTGTCACTGGGTGTGAGGTGCAGGGAGAATGCCAGAGAAAGGACACACAGACGGGGGTCCTGCTAACTACTCCAGAGCTATCTGGGGGTGGACTGAGCCCCTCTCTGAGTATGCACAGCACGACTGGGGAGATTGCTCTGGTACCTGTAATCTGGACTGCAACAACTGTGAGTAAAGATCTTGGGACTGCATCACAGTGTTCATTACTGACTCCCTGCACTACAACCACCATCATCCAACCACACTGCCCTGAAGCTAAACTCTTCCTGTGGGGAGTAATAATACCATTGCTGCAAAATCACCAGCTTCAGAGGACTGTTCCACAGCGGCGGCCGCTTTGGTCGCACTCCACAGGTGGCGTAGTCGGACATTATAAAACCCATATATACAAATTACCCTTGGATTGACCACCCTGGGTCACGGACCTGGTTGCCGCCACATTGACTACAACCCCCATCGCCTACCGGCCTGGCTCCGGGTACGTCAAGGCCCAGGGTGCGCGTCAACTTCACAGGCCCCTGATCTGAGACTACTCCTGCAGCATGATTTGCCCCACCTCTGGATCTCGTTGGCCCAGGCTATACGTCAGAAGTATTGCACCAGGACTTGTCGGTGCTGCCACAGTCGCTGCAACATGTGCTGAGTTGAATTCCACCGTGTCAGCACATCGCATTTCAGCCGGTGAACTCGCAGGCCCAACGACTTCTGTAGAGATGTAAGTCGTTGAGATGCGGTATGCGAACTGCGGAAGTGAGCACACAGAGACCATGCCCTCTGCAGAAGGCCATCTATTCCGGGATAGTGGGCTAAAAATTGCTGGACAACCAGGTTCAACACGTGAGCCATACAAGGCACGTGTGTGACATTGCCCCGGTGAAGGGCCGCACCCAGGTTTGCAGCATTGTCGCACACGGCCTTCCCTGGTTGCAGGTCCAGTGGAGACAACCATTCATGAAACTGGGTCTCCAGAGCTGACCACAACTTCTCAGCTGTGTGACTCACATTTCCCAGACATTTCAAAGTAAACACCGCCTGATGCCTTTGAGCCCTGCTGCCAGCATAGTAGGAAGGTGTGCAGGATTCCTTCTGCGCAGTTGGAAAACGGGTGGCATTACCAGACAGGCTTTGGGTGCAGGTGGAGGACCGAGAGGAGGTTGAGGAGGCAGAAGCAGTGGAGGAACTTCTAGATAAAGAGGATTGACGTACAACTCGTGGGGATAGCAAGACTTGGACAGCAGCCCTTTGTCCTGCTTTCACCATAGTTAGCCAGTGTCCAGTCAGCGACATGTAACGCCCCTGTCCATGCCTACTCGCCCAAGTATCTGTGGTGAAATGCACCCTGTCACACACAGAGTTTCTTAAAGAAGCGGTGATGTTGTGTGCGACATGCTGGTGTAGCGCAGGCACACCTTTCTTTGAGAAGTAGTGCCAACTGGGCATCTGGTACTGGCGCACAGCGACGGACAGAAGGTCTCGAAAATCCTCTGTGTCCTCCAGGCGGAAAGGCAGCATTTCTGTAGCCAAGAGCTTGCAGATGGTGAAATTCAACCTCTTAGCTTTCTCATGGCTAGGAGGAAATGGTCTTTTACTTGTCCACATCTGAGGGACCAAGGGCTGGCTGTTGTGCTTAGACGGGGTTGAGTAGGGTGTCCCCGGCAAACTTGCCCATCTGTGAGGAAGATGCAGGCAGAAAAGTTAGGTTGCCTTGATCCAAAGGTGGTGCTCTCGATGTCAGAAAGCGCTCAACACCAGCTGGTGTTTCCACTTCCAAATGAAATGGCCAATCACACTGGCTGTTGCGGGTAAATAGGAGGCAGGTCTGCGTCCAAAGACAGGTGTGACTGCTATCACCCCAGTCACAGAGGATGAAGAGGCAGTGGATGCACAAGATGGGGCAGACGGTGGTTGGCCCGGCCCGTTAGGCCGCATTGTAGCACAGTGAGCTTCCCACTGCAACTTATGCTTCATATCCATGTGACGGTTCATGCATGAAGCACTCAAACTATGTATTTTTTGGCCTCTACTTAGCTTTTGGTGACAAATATTACAGATAACACGAGTTGGGTCATCCTTATTGATCTGAAAAAATGCCCAGGCTATGCAAGGCTTAGAGCCCATGCGACCTGAAGAGCCACTACGACTTGTGGTCAGAGGCAGAGTTGTGGTTGAGGATGCAGTTGTTGACGTGCTTCCAGTACTCCGTCTCTGTCCAGGAAAGCGCAACCTAACCTCGTCGTCAATAGCATCTGTGACGCCCAGTTGCGCTTTGTATCACAGCTCCTAGAAGAGTGCATTGATGGAATCCACCACAAGAGGCCCCCATAAACTTTCACACATCTCCACCTTCCACCTCAGACCAGCAGAGGGAGCCCGTTAGGGATATAAATAGGGAAGGTGGAGCTAGGCAGTTCAGTTCCTCTGAAGAGTTCCTGCAGTAGAGATGCCTAAGAGAGTTCAGTGTGCAGTGGAGCTCAGTCTTGTCTAGAGAACTCAGTTAATAGTTCAGCAGTGGAACACGAGGCTCCTGTTAGCTAGATTCAGGGAGCCCAGAAAGAGCTTAAGGTGTGCCGGCGCCATAAGAACGGTGAAGCGCGGCAAGTTGCCGTTAGTGTGTATAGCCTAGTGAGTGCCTGAGTAGGCCGAAGGCGAGTGGAGAGTTAGTACATAGTGGGCAGAGGAGCTCAACCAGCTCACCCCGAAGCATTTACCGGACACCGGATCCGAGCTTACCAGGATCTCTGACCCAGTAAGGCATAACCGGAATCCCCGGAGAACTACAAGTCCCATGATCGCTAAGGTGCTGATAAGTAACAGAGCCAGGAGACGCTTAGGCCCCGCATACTTGGAGCGTGAACTCCAAGTCAAGGCCCTACCACAAGGTCAGCGAGCGCAGGACAGAGACAAAGTTAGGACTAGCTCCAGGCAGGTCAGAAACTTACTACACAGAGGCAAGAAACAGAAGGCCCTACACCCGCTCATTGGGGATGATCCTGATATGAACCCTTCACCCTACAGTGCTCCGGGATGTGCCTGAATTTCCACCAGTAAAAGGTACTGAAGTGACTACCGTGTCCGTTCCCGTTCTTGTTCTGACCCAGCTGGGTCTCGCCTGTCCTGCATTCCCACTGCATATTCTTTTCTGAGGCCTAGCTCCACCTGTGGGGAGCTATACCATCGAGCTGCCTTATCACTGGCCTCAGTGGACTACTGCAGGCTGGTGCTTCTCACCGGTTACCACAAGTGGCGTCACGAACTCTTATAAAATTAACAATTATCCACCCTTTTAAAGACTGACCCCAGGGTACGGGCCCGGGAGCCGACCACCGCGACATCCCAAAGGCCAGGCAAAGGCCCGGATACCGAGTCATCCCCATCCCCTGGGCTAGTCACATCCTCCTCCAGCTCCTCTGCTGACCTCATCGACTGGCTGACTGTGGGTTGACAGTAAGTGGGATCTCCAACCTCGTCATCATCACCCTGAGTGTTCCCACACCCGTCGTCCTCAGAGCCAACCTCTTCCTGCCCTGACCGAAAAGTCAAGTTGTCGCTCCAATCAGGTATTTGAGTCTCATCATCTTCTTCATCATTGTCTCCACCAACAGGAGTTACAGTTTGAGAAAGAGGCTCTACATTATGCTCAGTACCTTCTTCATCTGGTCCTGGATCCGACTCATAAAGATTCTGGGCATCAATGCAGATCATTTCCTCGTCTGGATTAACAGAAGCTCTGGAGCAGACCTCCGTTTCCCAGGCTATACTTAGAGTAAACAGCTGTGCAGACTCAACCATCTGTGTTACCCCATACTCAGACGGGCAGCTGGAGACTTGGGAGCTGTGAGGAAGCAAGTGCGATTGGGGTGACACCTCTGAGGATTGGAGTATTTGTGATGTTGAAGTTGAGGTGGAGGAGAGCCCACTTGAAGGAGCACTTGATATACGTTGAAACACCTGCTTTTTTTTGCCTCATCTGGAACTTGTAGCGATTGGTGTGTCCGTAAGAAAGGGATCGTATCACATTGTCCACGAAAAGAAGTAGACATCTTAGTTTGCCTGGAAGATGGTCTTTCTTCTGAAGATGTTACTCCCCCCCACCGCGGGGGGGCTCGACCCACCAGCGGACAGGCACCAGTATTGAGAGAGGGGGGCTGGCCATCAGGGTCCACCGCAGCTCTGGCACAAACCCGGCGACACGGAGGTCGCACGGACAGGAACGGACTGGCCGTGTCGGCTTCGCACTTTTTTGGTTTTAGAAGGGCATGACATGCCTATATCTGTGTCTCCCCCTCCTTTTACTCCTCCACCTCTTTTCTTTTTGCATGACTATATGTACTTGTCACTTTTCCATGTGTTAGTTGTGTCTTCTGAGCAGTTTGTGAGCTTTTGGACACCTTTGAAGGTGTTTTCTATTTGTTTCTATGTGTTTTTGTTTGCCTGCCATTGGTTTTAACGGTGTTCGAAGGTGTTCGATGAACAGTTCGACGAACAGTTCGGCAAACATACGGGTGTTCGACGAACCGAACTGAACTCGAACACTACGGGGGTGGCTCAACACTACTGACGATGCCACTATCAGCATGACTATTCCGGAGATTTACATGCTGGAGCACATGTTAAACAGAATTCGGAGTCAAGTGGTGGCACAAGAGGAGGTGGATGAAGTAGAGGAGGAGGAGTTGTATGCAGAAGGGCTAGCATCTGCAAGGTGCAGACAGTCGGCAGCACCAAGGTGGCAGGCATGTGAGGGTGGGGGAGATGGTTTTACCAGGGCGCATGGTAGCAGCCAAACTAGTGAGGAAGGTGCAGGAGCCCAGAAAGAAGTGGAGGACGAACTGATGGAAGACTCATCAGATGAGGGAGAACTTGATCTCATTTCTGTTGTGCGAGGTTGGGGGGAGAGGGCAGAGGAAAGAAGCATGATTATTACCTCGCCACCAACACAACAGGGACTTGGTGCTCCTGGATGCGCAAGACACATGAGTGCCTTCTTGCTGAACTACCTGCAACATGACCCTCGAATTGTAAGAATTAGAAATATTCCTGACTACTGGGTTGCCACACTGTTAGATACCCGGTACAAAAGTAAATTTGCAGAAATTATTCCTGCCATAGAAAGGGATGCAAGCATGCAGGAGTATCAGCAGAGACTGTTGCAGAATCTTACATGTTCTTTTCCACAAAACACCAGTGGTGCACGTAGTGAATCTCACAGTTCCAAATTGCCAACCGTGGGACCGTTGAGTGTTCAGCACTCAAAACGTAACAGAAACACAGTATCTGCTGGTAACATCAATTTTGCGGAATCATTTCACCACTTTTTTAGCCAATACTTTGCAAGGCCACATGAGACAAGAAGTCTGACACATAGTCAACGCCTAGAGACGATGATACAGGAGTATCTCCAAGTAAACATTGAAGCCATGACTGTGTCACTGTACCCTTGCTCTTTTTGGGCTTCCAATCCGGAAAAATGGTCGGAGCTCGCCACTTTCGCCTTGGAGATCTTGTCATGCCCCGCAGCCAGCGTTCTGTCTGAACATGTGTTCAGCGCTGCTGGTGGTGTGCTGACAGATAAGCGCACGTGGCTCTCCACTGAGAATGTAGACAGACTCACGTTCATAAAGATGAACAAATCATGGATCCGAAAGGTATTTTCTACCCCTGTATCATCCTGGGGAGAGTAAAAGCTTGATGATTTGTTAAAATTACCTCACCAACTTTTTCAAGCTTTCAAATTGCTAATCATGTTTATCTTGTCTCGGCTGGAAAATAATTTGGGCCTTGTAGCAGTGTGCAGTACTGATTCTATTAGGCCATCTATACTAAACTCCACCAGACTTAAAATTACTAATCAAGTTTATCTGTATCTTGGCTGGAAAATAATTTGGGCTTTGTATCAGTTTGCAGTACTGATTCTATTAGGCCATCTATACTAAACTCCACCAGATTTAAAATTACTAATCATGATTATCTGTATCTTGGCTAGAAAATAATTTGGGCCTTGTAGCAGTTTGCAGTACTGATTCTATTAGGCCATCTATACTAAGCTCCACCAGCTTTCAAATTAATAATAATTTTTAGCTGCATCTAGCCTGGAAAATAATTTTGGGGCTCCTAGATGCGCAAGACACATGAGTGCCTTCTTGCTGCACTACCTGCAACATGACCCTCAGATAGTCAGAATTCGAAATAATCCTGACTACTGGGTTGCCACACTCTTAGATCCCCCACACTCTTCTATCAACCTTTTTATTTTAATAAAGAACAAAAAAATGGTCATTTTTGAAATTATAAGCATTAGCAGGTTATTAGAAACTGAAATCAAACAGTTTTCAACTCAAAACTTTATTCTAGGTGATGTTAAATTTGCACATAGGACCCATTGTTCGAAAGGAGCTTCTGAACTCTCTCGTCCATTGAATTTGTCAGGTTTTGGATGTTTTCTGCTTCAATTGTTTTGCATGAGGACAGAATACCCTCCCAGAGCTGTTGCTTAGATGTGAACTGCCTCCCGCCATTATAGACACTCCTTTTGATGATGCTCCGGAGGTTCTCAATGGGGTTGAGGTCAGGGGAGCATGGGGGTCACACCATAAGTTTGTCCCCTTTTATGCCCATATCAGCCAGAGATGCAGATGTGTTATGTGCAGCATGAGACGGTGCATTATCATGCATGAAAATGATCTTGCTGCGGAATACACGGTTCTTCTTCTTGAACCATGGCAGGAAGTGCTGTTTGAGAAACTCCACATACATTATGGAGTTCATCTTTACCCCTTCAGGGATCCTAAAGGGGCTGACAATATCTCTTCCCATGATTCCAGCCCAAAACATTACTCCACCTCCTCCTTGCTGGCGCTGTAGCCGTGTTTGCATGAGGTGTCCATCAACCAGCCATCCTCCACTCCATCCATCTGGACCATCGAGCGTTGCACGGCACTCATCGGTGAACAAAACAGTTTTGAAGTCAGTCTTCATGTATTGTTTGGCCCACTGGAGCCGTTTCTGCTTGTGTACAGTGCATAGAGGAGGTCGACAGGATGGTTTACGCACAGCTGCAAACCTCTGAAGGACCCTGCATCTTGTTGTTCGGGGGACGTTGGAGGCACCAGCAGCTTCAAAAACTTGTCTGCTGCTATGACAAGGCTTTTTTGCCGCTGCTCTTTTAACCTGACGAAATTGCCTGTAGGAAAGAGTCCTCAATTTTCCCTTATCAGCACGCACACGTGTGTACTGTGAAATAGCTACATACTTTTTGATTGTGCGATGATCAGGATGAAGTGTCTTGGCAATGTTGATTGTAGTCATGCCTTGACCTAAACACTCCACAATTTGTTGCTTCTCAGCAGCCGACACATCCTTTTTCTTTCCCATTTTGGCAGAAAATGTAGGCTGCTTAATAATGTGGGACAGCCTTCTTAAGTAGTCTTGTCTTTCATTGGATACACCTGCCAAACTAATTAGCACAGGTGTCTGCGATTGCTTACAGTGATATAAAGAGCCCTGACACACATCACCATCAATGAGTTTAACTGACGAACAAAAAAATTCTTTCCTTATCACTCCTAAACACTTTTTGCATAATAATTTGGAACACAGTGTACATGTGCTTTTCCACAAAACACCAGTGGTTCACGTAGTGAATCTTACAGTTCTAACTTGCCATCTGTGGTCTGTATGGAGTTGTTTAATAAAGGGCCCAAAATTAAGATAACATAGACGGGAGAGGTCTCTATGAATACGAATTCCTAAGTATTTGATACCCTGTGAGGGCCAGGCAAAGGGAAAGTTGGACAGGATGGAATCCTGTATGGATTTGGGGAGGGAGACATCGAGGGCCTCAGACTTCGCTGCATTGATTTTAAAATTTGACCATGTAACAAAGTGATCTATTTCAGCCATAACTGCATGGATGGATATATGTGTTTGAGTGATATATACTAGGACATCATCAGCAAATGCAGAGCACTTGTACTCGGTGCCTCCCACCTCAATCCACCTAATATTGGGGTTATGGCGAATTGATGAGAGCAGGTTCTCCATCACTAGGATGTATAAGAAAGGGGACAGAGGACATCCCTGCCTTGTCCCATTGGTGATTATGAAAGGTGATGAAAATGTTCCATTTATCTTCAGCCTAGGTGACGTATTGCGATACAGGGCCTTGATTTTGCCTATAAAAGGGTCCCCTAGACCCCTACCTAAAGCTTTTTAGAGAATAATAGATGGCGTGCCAGGAGACTCTATGGAATGCTTTCTTAGCATCCAACGAGAGTATCTAATTACAAATTTTTAACTGCATCTAGCCCAGGAAATACTTTGTGCCTAGTAGCAGTGTCTGCTAGTAAGCGGATTATCCCAGCTGTTAAGCAAGCTACACCACCTGTAGTTTGGACACTTAATTTTTTCAAAGGAAATGGTTCGGGCCCCCGGGACACTCAGTGAAGAGCATCGGGGAGGCACCCCAAGGCACAGGGGCTGGGACTGGCGGTAGGACACCTTGCGGTGCACCGTCAAGCTCGATCCTTATAAAAGCTTTTTAACCGCAGCAGCTTTAGTGGACACTACTGGAGCTGGAATTACCTCAGCTGCTGGCATGAGACTTGCCCTCCAATAGATCCTTGTAAATTGATTTAGAGTGTACTCATTCAAATAAGAGAGACAATTTAAATGAAAAAGATTAGACCTGCCTCCACCGCAGGGGGGCTTGCTCGACCCACCAGCGGACAGGCAACAGTATTGGGAGAGGGGGGCTGGCCGTCAGGGTCCACCGTGGCTCTGGCACAAACTCGGCGACACGGAGGTCGCACGGGCAGGAACGGACTGGCCGTGTCGGCTTCGCACTTTTTTGGTTTTAGAAGGGCATGACATGCCTATATCTGTGTCTCCCCCTCCTTTTACTCCTCCACTCCTTTTCTTTTCGCATGACTATATGTACTTGTCACTTTTCCATGTGTTAGTTGTGTCTTCTGAGCAGTTTGTCAGCTTTTGGACACCTTTGTAGTGTTTTCTATGTGTTTTCTATGTGTTTCTATGTGTTTTTGTTTGCCTGCCATTGGTTTTAACGGTGTTCAAAGGTGTTCGACGAACAGTTCGGCGAACATACGGGTGTTCGACGAACCGAACCGAACTCGAACACTACGGGGGTGGCTCAACACTACAGATGACGTGGTTAGTTGCTAGGAAGATTACATCCAGTCATGTGTTCTCTATTTGCTTTCCAAACAAGCGGAAATGTGCGTTCCAAGCGGAAATGTGCTTTCCAAGATGGTGTGCGCACCACTTATGCCCACAAGCAAACTACAAGGCTGTGTGCAGTTTAAAAAGGGAATGAAGAAGCCAGAATAAATAGCAGAAAGAAGTGAAACGAGAGTTCGTTGTCTTTTAAGAGAAATCCCCAGAGAAATTGTGATGGACAGCAGTTTGCAAGTTAGTTCTGGGTCTATAAAAGAAAAGGGATATATCAATATTTAAGACAAAGGTACAGTAAATTATTAATGCAAATAAATTGCATTGTAAACAAAGACAATGTTTATAAAAAGGTCACAAATACCGTAATGGGGTCAAATCATATATCCTTAACAAGATCAGACAAATGATAACAGGTCATATTCCCTGTTCAGGCCTTTTGGAGTCTGAAGCTCATGGATCCAAAAGGCCTCCCTATATTTCAAGAAATGAACTCGATCTCCTCCCCTCCTTAACGGGGGGACATGTTCTATCACCTGAAATTTTAATTGTGACACATTATGGGCTAAAGAGACAAAATGGTATGGAACTGGTAACAGGGTATTTTTTACATCGGAAAGTAGACTTGTGTTTAGAAATCCTTTCTTTCACTGGTAACGTAGTCTCACCTACATACAGGAGGCCACATGGGCATTTAATAAGATATACTACGTAAGACGTATCACATGTGGAGAAATCCCTCATCAGATACTTCCTACCTGTGTGAGGATGACAAATCTGGTTACCCCTTTGAATATTATTACATTGTCTACAACGTAGACAAGGAAAGGTTCCCGTCTTCTGTGTCTGTAAAACCCTCTGTCCCCTGTTTCGTGTAGTGCCAAAATCTGCATGCACTAAATTATCTCTAAGATTAGGCGCCCTTTTAAAACATGGAAGGAAAGGATGTGAAAACTCCTTAATATCGGGGAATGGGGTGTTAAGAATATTCCAATGTTTACGAATAGAGCGGTGTATAATATAGGCAAAAGGATGATAAGTGTGTACGAACGGAAGCCTGTCTGTTACAGGAGGATGTGTGGAAGTAGTCGGTTTCAATGACTTTTTTAATATCCTATCAGGATACCCTATGTTTTTAAATTTAAACCGCATCTCCTCCAATCTGTTTGCACACACATCTGGATCTTTAACAATACGTTGTACACTTCTAAATTGTGATCGACTGGGTCATTGCAGGTGGATGAAGACTTGTGTAATGTAAAAGTCCGTTATGGTCGGTAGGTTTAGAATAAAGATCTGAAGATAAATGACCCAAATTGTCTTTGATTACCATGGTATCCAAAAAATTCATTTGTTGGTTGTCATGTGACATAACGAACCGTAGCTCAGGCCAAGTGGAATCAAGGGTAGAGAAAAAGATCTTTAGGGATTCCAATGTGCCCCCCCATATGCAAAAAATATCATCTATATAACGCTTCCACAGGATGGCATTTTCCCGAAAAAGCGCATTCGGATATACCACCTGTTTTTCAAAGGAGGCCATGAAGCAATTAGCATATGGGGGGCCAGATTGGAGCCCATAGCGGTACCCCTGTTTTGAAGATAGAAGGAATCGTGGAACATAAAATAGTTTTTTGGAAGAATAACCATCAGGAGCTCAATACAAAAATCTCTAACCTTAGGGTCAATCTGGGAGTGTTCAAGTAGATCCCTCATTGCTCCTATTCCCTTCCTGTGTGGAAAAGAAATATATAAATCCTTTACATCTAAGGTGACCAGTATAGCCTCAGCTGGAATATTTTGTAAGCTATAGATAGAATGAAGAAAATCACCAGTATCCAGCAAAAAGGAAGGGGTCCTTTTGATGATCGGAGTGAGAATTTTTTCAAGAAATTTGGACAATGGGGAAAATATACATCCCGTAGAGGCCACTATTGGGCGACCGGGAGGATTCACTAATGACTTGTGGATCTTAGGCAATATATAAAGCAGTGGAACCATAGGATGTTTATTAGTTAAGTAATCCTTCGTTTTTAGATCAATAGTACCATCTCTAGTGTAACTTTCCAAAATCACCGAAATTTGTGAACTAAATTCCATAGTGGGATTACATAAAAGTTTAGTATACACCGCTATATCCCCTAACTGTCTCATAATTTCCCTCTCATAGTCTATGCTGTCCATTACCACAATGGCCCCGCCTTTTTCTGCCTGTTTGATAATAATGAAATTATCCTCTTTCAATGATCTAAGGGCTTGCCTGTCCAAAGAGGTGAAATTGGAATTAGAATAAAGCTTACCTCTCCTAACCTTATTACAGAGATCCTGAAAGGATCTGTCAACGAAACTAATAAAAGTTTCCAAAGCAGGATGCCCTCGTGGGGGACGGTAAGTACTTTTGGAAAAAAGACCTAATTTGTTGGCCGTAATACATGGTGTATTGGCAGGAGTAACAGGAGTTAAAGTAGGAAAAGGGGAGTTAAAAAGATGAACCTTCAACCTGAGTGTACGAAAAAACCTCTGTAGGTCCATATCTAGAGCAAAAGTTTTGTATCTATATGTAGGACAGAAATTCAAGCCTTTTTCTAGCACAGATAATTCTGCTATGCCTAAAGAATGAGAGGAAATGTTCATCACCAACGATGTACCTGGGATCGAGTCACCCGAGTCGACTCCATATGCTCTCTTGTGTTGGCCGCCCCTCCGGGTCCTCTTCGTCTGGGCTGGCGTTTGCGCTGTCCTAAAAAAGGGAAGAATTGGTAGAAGGATATCTGCGATCCCAATCTGAGTCCGAAGTGGAACGTTCGGATGAAGATCTGTCCAATTTTTAAAAATTTCTTCTGGAAACGAATTTGTCCCGCCATTTATACACTCTGTCTAGTTCGTAATCTGCGTCCCTTGTGAATTTAATTCTTTTCCTCTGCTCTGTATCACGTCTATGTTGATCAACGGTGAATTAAATCTTACTCTTAAGGTCAGTAAACTCTTCAGCCGCACATGATAGTTGGCCCTCAATTTTATCAATCTCTTCCTTCGTTGTTCTGATCGCCTTATGTAGATGATCTATGGTCAATGTCATCAAATCGAACGAACACTTATTTAATATCTGTTCAAACTTCGTACAATAATCCTGTTGTTCCTTAAATAGTGTAGGACTTATAGGAACCCTCAAACCACGTGGAATCCGTTGTACCCGAAGGTACTCGGTAAGAGTGGCACAGTGTAATTCTAAATTGATTAGGTGCCGATTCTCCTTCTCCAAATTTCGACTACGTGTTTCCTTTGGAGGAATTTTCAAAAAATGACTAGAAAAATCTGATTGTGCAATAATCTAAGAGGCCTCTTCAGCATTATATGAAAAAAACATGTGACATCTTGACATGATAGGGTGCAAGTAAACTGGAGTACGTAGTTAAAGAAATAAATCACTGCACGTTCTATAGGTGGTGCACGATCAGGGTCCAACGCCAGTAGATATGTAATGTAGACACTCGGCACTCAAGATAATTTCTCAAAAATTGAAAAAAAAATGTTATTCAATCAGGAGTGTTAGGTAACAACGTTTCGGTCAAATAGACCTTCATCAGAACACTCTGCAATAATGAAATCAACAGAAAAATAATAAATACATTGAAAATAAAATTGAAAATAATATTCATATTCCAGTCATGTATGTTTTTATCACAGCAAAAATTCATATATTTCAACAGCAGAATGCATAGAATATATTGAACATACATACAGGGTACAATAACAACGCTGTGATAAAGTCCAATATAATGCTTTCTATAACTCAAGGAGAGGTAAGAAAAAATAGAATGCAGGAGACATAGGAGAAATAGGAGAAAAAGAAGCGTACCTGTATGATTGAGAGATAAGGGAAAATGTGGGACCCAATGCCTCACATGTATGGAATTATTTCTGTAAAGTAATAAAGTGCCAGGTAAGTAACCTAAATTACTATCATCAGCCCCAGAAGAATAAAGGTAGACACCTACCAGAACAATACAATCGCGGTACTCATTTGCCCGGCGTCCTAAAGCGGTGTCCACCGCTTGTTAGTGTGCAGCGCCGTCGGTGTAAAGCACCCAGAAGACATAAGTATAGGTCAAAATGTGGGCGTGCGCCGACCGTAACCAATAGAAAAAATAAGCGCTAATAGTACAGATGACGCGCTTAGTTGCTAGGAAGATTACATCCGGTCCGGTGATGGTGGTGGTGGCTAAGTGACTGGAAGCATTATCCACTATCCAACCAACAACCTTTTGACATTGCTCTTGGTTAAATAGTGGTGTGCTGTGGTCCCCTAGAAATTAGGACAGGACGGTCAGGCGAGAAGATGTGGGTGTTTGTTGTGGCACAATTTCGGCTTGCCCACAGCCTTGTCCTTGGCCTCTGCATGCACCATTACCATAAAGTCCAGTTCCCCATCCCTTGCCACGTGCCTTGCCCATTTTAAATGGAGGACAGTATCTTCCACGCTCACTACAAATGACTGAGTTTGGAGTGAACTTATATGTGATCTGTGTGATGGAGAAAACAGAGTTTTAAAAACCTGGCCTGTAGGTAAGTAGTTTGAACAGCAAACTGCTGTGAATTGCTTCACTGACACACTAAAGGACATTTTTAATGGAGGCCAGAAATGGCAGTATTTTCTGAAAACGTATATGTGATCCGTGTGATGCAGAAAACAGAGTTTTAAATACCTGGCCTGTAGGTACTTATTTTGAGCAGCAAACTGGTGTCAATTGCTTCACTGTCACACTGAAATTTTTTTTAATGGAGGCCAGAAATGGCAGTATTTTGTGAAAAAAGTATATGTAATCCGTGTGACGGAGAAAACACAGTTTTAAATACCTGGCCTCTAGGTAACTATTTTGAACAACAATCTGGTGTCAATTGCTTCACTAACACACCGAAAAAATTTTTTAATGGAGGCCAGAAATGGCAGCATTTTGTGAAAATGTATATATGTGATCCGTGTGATGGAGAAAACACAGTTTTAAATACCTGGCCTGTAGGTAACTATTTTGAACAGCAAACCAGTGTCAAAAACTTTGCTGACACACTGAAAGAAATTTTTAATGGAAGCCAGAAATGGCAATATTTTCTGACAACGTATATGTGAGCTGTGTGATGGAGAAAACACAGTTTTAAATACCTGGCCTGTAGGTAAGTAGTTTGAACAGCAAACTGCTGTGAATTGCTTCACTGACACACTGAAATTTTTTTTTAATGGAGGCCAGAAGTGGCAGTATTTTCTGAAAACGTATATGTGATCCGTGTGATGCAGAAAACAGAGTTTTAAATACCTGGCCTGTAGGTACTTATTTTGAGCAGCCAACTGGTGTCAATTGCTTCACTGTCACACTGAAAAAATTTTTAATGGAGGCTAGAAATGGCAGTATTTTGTGAAAAAGTATATGTATTCCGTGTGACGGTGAAAACACAGTTTTAAATACCTGGCCTGTAGGTGACTATTTTGAACAGCAAACTGGTGTCAATTGCTTCACTTATACATTGAAAAAACTTTTAATGGGGTCCAGAAATTGCAGTATTTTCAGCGGAGTTATATGTGATTTGTGTGACAGACAAACCACAGTTTTAAATAGGTGGATTTTTAGCGCTGTAATATGGAAAGGACCTGGCTGTATTCTGCAGTGCCAGCAAGCAAATGGCGCAGAAAAACTGTGTTCTCTGGGTTGCTTTTTAAGCAAATAATGAGGATTAAGATCCAAAATAAAAATTATTCCTGGCCCCTGAGACCTGGGCCTATTTCTAGAAATATCTAACAGCAGCAGCAGACAGAACTGGAATGGAGCCTCTTGTGTTATATGCAATGCAGTCTGCCATATACCCTGCCTGCCTATATACACTGCCTGCCTGATATCTCTGCAGATGGATTAGTCCTTAGAAGGACTGTATGTTGAGATGTATATGTGTCTCTAATATAGTTTGGTATGCCTACACTAACTAGAAACAATCAAATCTCTCCCTAGCTCAGCAGCACCTCTCCCTACACTGTCTGATTCCGGAGTGACTGTGACGAGCATGGCGGCGCCAGGTCTGATATAGACCTGATGACACTGTGCGGCCAGCCACTGTAATGCCCCAACCCACATGGCTATGGCATTACAGTGAGTGGCAGGAAATCACTGCATGTTCATTGACGCTTTAAAGAGCGCCAAACATGCAGGGAGGAGACGCTAGCTCCAGCCGAGCAACCCCGGAAATACTCGGCGAGCGATGAGCACCGAGCTGTAGCGAACATGATCGCTCATCACTACTGACCATCATTCTGAATCAGACTCTCTCTCTAAATTTAACAATATGGGATATGAAGGATTGTGCTCGGATGTATTCACAGATACTGAAAAGACACTTCTATGTAAAGGGAATAATACGTTTTAAATTGTACAATCCAAAGTTTCAAATTCTGAACTGCCTAGCAGATACATAGAATATCATATGACCAACAGATCTTTAAATATAGAAACACATGTAGACCTCTTCACAGACTTTCATTTAGAATGTTGCAATTCTCAAGAACTGGAATTAATGCAGGACGACTGCTTCGAGAGAACATCAGATACTAGTTTTGAGGACTGAAGAGAAATACAATTAAAGGAACAACAAGGTAGATCTATTAATCAAGAGCTTCCACAACATGGGAATTTGTCTAGGGAAGCTATTAAATGTAAAACAGGAGAAGCAGTAAATCAATAGATAATGTCCTTGCCACAGATGCCTCACCCTCTGAAGAATTTATGAGTAATGCTTTCCTAATGTCATTTTACTTTTGTAATATAAAAGCCCAAAACATACAATTGACAAGTTGGTCAGGTGACAAAGGATGCAAACAGGCTGCTGAAAACGCATTCAAATCAGGGGAAACCTTACTGAAAAAGTGGAAGCATCAAAAATCTATATAAAAAAACTACTTAAAGATATGTGTAACAGGGCCGGGTGGTGGAAACTCTGTGCTAGAGATGAGCGTTGTTCGACTCGAACTGTTCGCCAATCTCAAATTCGAGCTGTTTTGGGCGGTGTTCAAGCCGTTCGGCGAACACGAACGATTTGAAAAAAATTCGGCTGTTCGAGGTTATGTCCGATAACTGTTCGTGCACCAAAATCATAACTGGATTTTTTCTCTGTAATGATGAAAATTAATGTTGATACGCAGTTTGAGTGTACAGCGGGGTGGGGGGAGGGGCAGGGGATGGATCTCTGCAGGAATAATGAAGATCTCCATTTTTTTTTTTCCTTTCCCGCATTTACAGTGGGGAGGTGCAATCTGTTAGCCTATCAGCAGCGCACACACGGAGCGAAGTGCTTTTTTTCACACAAGCAAGGGCATGTGTCATTGGCAGTGTATGTCACATATCCTTGCCCTATAAGACCCGGCCATTTTCCCCGTCGCCACCATTTTCTCACTGCTGCAGCTGCATGTTAGACGGCACCGCTGTTGCTGTGTGCGCTATACCTTGTTTATTTCAAGCCAATTTTCGCACAAATCTACAGATAGCTTGGGAGTAGGGAATAGTTGTGATTGCAGTCCTTTTAAGGACTAGGTTACAGCATTTCCTACGACTTTTATCAGGCAGGTCTGTGCTCTTAAATAGATAGGTTGTGGGAGTAAAGACTAATTGTAATTGCAGTCCTTTCCAGGAATAAGTTACATCAGTTCCTATCAGTTTTTGCCAGGCAGTTCTGTGCCAGTGCTGTGCAAGTTTTTTTCGCAGCATTTGACTAAATCTAGCAAAGCTAATCCCTTTTGGCCTCTTGCAGAGTGTGTTAGTCAGTGGAGTAGCCTATCTGTGTTGCAAGCTACACCACCTGTGTATAGAATACCAATTTTTTTACTGCACCTACTGAAGTAAAACCTTTTGGGCATAGCATAATTCTATTAGTCCATCTATACTGACCTCCATAAGGTTGCAAATTGAATATAAATTTTTTCTGCATCTAGCTCTGAAAAAATATTTGGCCTTCTAGCTGTGTGTGGGACTTGTCCTATTAGTCCATCTATACTGACCTCCATCAGGTTGCAAATTGAATATAATTTTTTTCTGCATATAGCTCTGAAAAAATATTTGGCCTTCTAGCAGTGTGTGGGACTTGTTCTATTAGTCCATCTATACTGACCACCATCAGGTTGCAAATTCAAAATAATTTTTTGTCTGCATCTAGCTCTGAAAAAATATTTGTCCTTCTAGCAGTGTGTGGGACTTGTTCTATTAGTCCATCTATACTGACCTCCATCAGGTTGCAAATTCAAAATAATTTTTATCTGCATCTAGCTCTGAAAAAATATTTGGCCTTCTAGCAGTGTGTGGGACTTGTTCTATTAGTCCATCTATACTGACCTCCATCAGGTTGCAAACTGAATATAATTTTTTTCTCTATCTACCTCTGAAAAAATATTTGGGCTTCTAGCTGTGTGTGGGACTTGTTATATTAGTCCATCTATACTGACCTCCATCAGGCTGCAAATTGAATATAATTTTTTTCTGCATCTAGCTCTGAAAAAATATTTGGCCTTCTAACAGTGTGTGGGACTTGTTCTATTAGTCCATCTATACTGACCTCCATCAGGTTGCAAATTCAAAATAATTTTTATCTGCATCTAGCTCTGAAAAAATATTTGGCCTTCTAGCAGTGTGTGGGACTTGTTCTATTAGTCCATCTATACTGACCTCCATCAGGTTGCAAACTGAATATTATTTTTTTCTGCATCTACCTCTGAAAAAATATTTGGGCTTCTAGCTGTGTGTGGGACTTGTTATATTAGTCCATCTATACTGACCTGAATCAGGTTGCAAATTGAATATATTTTTTTCTGCATCTAGCTCTGAAAAAATATTTGGCCTTCTAGCAGTGTGTGGGACTTGTTCGATTAGACCATCTATACTGACCTCCATCAGGTTGCAAATTCAAAATAATTTTTATCTGCATCTAGCTCTGAAAAAATATTTGGCCTTCTAGCAGTGTGTGGGACTTGTTCTATTAGTCCATCTATACTGACCTCCATCAGGTTGCAAATTCAAAATAAATTTTTGTCTGCATCCAGCTCTGAAAAAATATTTGGCCTTCTAGCAGTGTGTGGGACTTGTTCTATTAGTCCATCTATACTGACCTCCATCAGGTTGCAAATTAAAAATAATTTTTATCTGCATCTAGCTCTGAAAAAATATTTGGCCTTCTAGCAGTGTGTGGGACTTGTTCTATTAGTCCATCTATACTGACCTCCATCAGGTTGCAAACTGAATATAATTTTTTTCTGCATCTACCTCTGAAAAAATATTTGGCCTTCTAGCAGTGTGTGGGAATCATTGTATTAGGCCATCTATACCAAGCTCCACCAGCCTTTAAATTATTAATAATTTTTAGCTGCATCTAGCCATGAAAATAATTTTTCTTCCCAATAGTTGTAGCAATAGAAATATGGGGCGCGCTCCAGGCTTACAAAAATATACGCTTCATAACAAAAAACACCAGCCTAGCGCACTGCATTAATAAGATTGCATCATCGTCTCTCCCAGTGCTAGGCCTACTACCCAGGCTAGCATTCCTGTGCCTAAAACACAATGTATGGGTCCACGCTATCCACTATGCTGAGGGGTCTAAAGCTGCTGCTAACGCTTTACAACAATTCAATTGGCAGATTTTCACAGAGCTCTTCCACAACGCCCACCCATTGGGCAACAGTTGCCCACCTTCCATATGGGATCTAGTGGCGAATAGTTGATGCCATTAATCAGAGCGTCAGTTGCCCCATCGACGTGGCAAGCATACGGTAAGGCTTGGGAAGAGTGGACACGACTAGTAGTAGGCAGACGGGTTGACCAATGTGAACAAGCCAGATCACAAGTCACCATAGAATTTCTCCACCAGCTAATGATGAGGGGCATATCAGGGGTGTCAGCACAGCGATGTCTGACCGGAGTAGCATTTCACTTCCAACTACTGAATTGGGGAGATGTGACAAAGATTCATCATCAGACAATCCATAAAAGGGTGGAAAAGGGGTCAGCCAAGTCAGGAGTGTAGACGTCCCGTCCCGTGTCACTAAAACTGATTTCTCACATCATATCCCTAACACCATTAACATGACACTCACAATTTGAAGCAACACTACTGTCTACAGCATTTGTGATCGCCTTCTTCGGGTGCTATGCATAAGCGAATTAGTCCCTCAATCCAAAATTACCACCAGTGGAGGCTTATTACCCCAGGACGTAGTCATAGCCAATAATGCAATACGTCTACGCATACACAAATTGAAAATGGTTCCAGCGGGCAGGGGCACTTGGGTACTTCTACAACCCACAAACTGTACACTGAGTCGGGTAACAATAGTAAAAACATATCTAACCATCAGATCACAAAGTAATTTCTTCCTATCACACATTGATGGAACGCCATTATCAAGATACCAGTTCCAAGCTATATTTAATAAATGCATAACATCGGCAGGGAACCACCCCAAAGATTACGGGACACACTCATTCCGCATAGGCGCGGCCACGGAAGCAGCAAGAGCAGGACTGTCAGAAACGGAAGTTCAGGGGATAGGGAGATGGCGATCCACGTGTTTGGCGAGATACATAAGACCGGACTTGTTATCCTAACGTGGTTTGTTTCTTTTACAGGTGATGCTAAGCCAACAGTGTGGGTGATAGGCCACTCGTATATATATTGGGCAGAAAAAAGGGCGAAAGTCCGCCCAGGCGGGAGGAAATTAGAGTTTCATAACACATATTTCAACTGGAGAGGTATTA
Organism: Phyllobates terribilis; assembly: GCF_046119375.1. Lineage (NCBI taxonomy): Eukaryota > Metazoa > Chordata > Amphibia > Anura > Dendrobatidae > Phyllobates > Phyllobates terribilis. Next base: position 295,135,476 of record NW_027362769.1, read on the forward strand.
GAGGCCTGCTATGGCCACAGGTACTAATGGAGGTAATCAAGGTAGGGAGAGAGGCAAGATGTCCGGTCATCTTAGTTATACAGGCCAGGGGAAACAACCTAGGTCATCACAAGAGCGCATAACTAATGGCAATAATGAAACTAGACACTGAGCGCTTCAGAGAATTTTTCACAAAACTAGCTATAGTATGGTCAGAGATTGTGCCGATAGCGGTATGGCAAGGTGCGCGAGACATGACGGCCATCGAACGGACAAGGCGGGTAATAAATATTCGGATGGCAAAATTTAGAAGAGACAGAGGCGGTGTAGTGGTACGACACCGACAACTGGAAGGAGATAAAGCAGGCCTCATACGGCCCGACGGTGTTCACATAATGGATATTGGACTGGACATATTCCTGTCAGGACTCCAGGACGGAGTGGAACAGGCGTTAAGAGTGATGGGTGGGGGTCAGAGTCCTTCATACGAGTACGCAGGATCCTCCATTGCCTGGAAATAGAAAGGACATCTTGGAGAGTTACACTTGTTGGCCAAGTTGCCGTAGTGGAGACCCAGGGCATGCTGCAACAAGCTGAATTATTTTAGAAATAAAATGCCTTTCTAAAGGAATGAATATAAAGAGTTAATAAAGCTGTGACCGATCCTCACCCATCCAGTTGTAAGAGTTACATTATTGTATTGTCAAGGAAAGGGGGCGGTAGGGGGGCTGAGCGTCTGGGTTTAGTTGGGGGTCCCCACAGTCTGCCTAGGCTCGATGCATTTAAAAATTCTTATTAGATACACAGGCGGTGCAGCTTGCTTCGCAGCTGGGCTACTACGCCCAAAGTATTGCCTAGGCTAGATGCAGTTAAAAATTCTATGCTGACTAGCAGACACTGAAGATTTGGAGCAGACCTCTGAGTAAACAACTCTTCAGACTCAACCATCTGTGTTACCCCAAGCCATAGTGTATGTAGTTTCTTACAGTTAAAAGGGGGGGGGGGCGACCCAACCCACCTGGAATTGACGATGCCAACGTCACGCAAGACATAGCAAGGGGACTCCAAAAAAGAGTCTCCATTTTTTCCCAAAATTGTGGCACAGACACCACTTAACCCTAGAACGCATACCTGGGGCCTCGCAGTCCCGCCCTGTTAATTCTTTTCTATTTTCTGCAAGATTACTTTAGTTAGAATTTTGAAACTCTAGGTATTCTTCATGTATATAGTTATTTGTCATTTGAGTTTGAGTTATTCCATGTTATTTGCACACGGGCCAAAAAGGCCCCAGGTATATGAAAGTGTAGATTTTTATGGTCATGCGTTCTAGGGTTAAGTGGCATCAATTGCCCAACAGTTGCTTAAAACAGTTGGTTAGGTGATATTACCAAATCCTCAAGCTTTTAGTCTCCCAAGGATAACACAGGGTTAGAAAAGTCCTTGCGAATCCATGATTTGTTCATCTTTATGAACTTGAGTCTTTCTACATTCTCAGTGGACAGCCGCGTGCGCTTATCTGTCAGCACACCATCAGCAGCGCTGAACACACGTTCAGAGAGAACACTGGCTGCAGGGCATGACAAGATCTCCAAGGCGTGAGTGGCGAGCTCCGGCCATTTTTCCAGATTGGAAGCCCAAAATGAGCAAGGGTCCAGTGACACAGCCATGGCTTCGATGTTCACTTGGAGATACTCCTGCACCATCCTCTCTAGGCATTGACTATGTGTCAGACTTCTTGTCTCCTGTGGCCTTGCAAAGGATGGTCTAAAAAAGTGGTGAAACGATTACACAAAATTGCAGTCTCGACAGTCCCACGGTTGGCAAGTTAGAACTGTGAGATTCACTTCGTGCACCACTGGTGTTTTGTGGAAAAGCACATGTAAGATTCTGCAACAGCGTCTGCAGATACTCCTGCATGCGTCAATCCCTTTTTATGGCAGGAATTATTTCGGCAAATTTACTTTTGTACCGGGAATCTAAGAGTGTGGCAACCCAGTAGTCGGGATTACTTTGAATTCTGCAATCTGAGGGTCATGTTGCAGGTAGTGCAGCAAAAAGGCACTCATGTGTCTTGCGCATCCAGGAGGGCCAAGTCCTTGTTGTGTTGGTAGTGAAGTAAGAATCATGCTTCCTTCCTCTGCCCTCTCCGCCCAACCTCGCACAACAGAAATGTGATCAAGGTCTCCCTCATCTGATGAGTCTTCCATGCCCATCGCCAGTTCATCCTCCACTTCTTCCTCGGCTCCTGCACCTTCCTCAACAGTTTGGCTGCTACCATGTGCCCTGGTTAATCCCTCTCCCCCACCCTCCCATGCCCGCCGCCTTGGTGCTGCCAACCGTCTAGACTTTGGAGATGTTATCCCTTCCGCATATGACTCCTCCTCTACTTCCTCCACCTCCTCTTGTCCCACCACCTGACTCTGAATTCTGTTTAATGTGTGCTCCAGCATGTAAATCACCGGAATAGTCATGCTGATAATGGCATCGTCGTCAGCACTAAACATCTTCGTCGCCATTTCAAAACTGTGCAGAAGGGTGTGTGGCGCCCCTGAGGGTTCAGTCGCCACAGATTTACTGCATCTCACCCAGAGGTTTGGTATCTCACCCTCAGGTAAGGAAGGCGTATGGCTCGGGACCCTAACACCTGCATCCAACACATACCCGCAGTGGGGGTAGGGCGAGATTGCTCCTAAGGGAGAGCACAGTCCCAGGTCCCTAGCTGGTGGGAGGGTCCTATGTAATGGGTGCTTAGGGGAGAAGCTTAGGGGAGCACATGACAGGGAGAGTATAAATAGGGAGCCATCTTAGAAAGAGCAAGCCAGTCAGAGGAGGAAAAGTGACAGGAGCAGAGGCTCGGCATGAGCTCTGCTCCGGAGGCGGGCCTAGCCTGGGAGGCCCAGGACTGAAGGAGAGAAGAGAGGAGTGGGAGCAGGAAGGCTCCAGGAACCGAAGGGACCCTAGGGCTACGGGCCGTGCAGAAGGCCACCTGTACTCCTGCTGCTAGCAGGAGGTAGAGGGGTCAGGCCTGATAAGGGGAACCGGTCCCTCAACTAGAGGAGAAACAGCAAGGCTCAAATTGAAACCGGAGGCTGCAGCATTTCATGTACTGCAGGCAAAAGTCCACACCAGTCTCACTAAGAAGGTAGCCACATAGGACCCAGGGGACGGAACAGAAGTCGCCCGCCAAGGCCCGAGGATACCAGATAGAAGTGTCACTGGGTGTGAGGTGCAGGGAGAAGGCCAGAGAAAAGACACACAGAAGGGGGTCCTGCTAAGTACTCCGGAGCTATCTGGGGGTGGACTGAGCCCCTCACTAAGTACGCACAGCACGACGGGTGAGATTGCTCTGGTACATGTAATCTGGATTGCAACAACTGTGAGTAAAGATCTTGGGACTGCATCACACGGACTCTGTGTTCATTACTGACTCCCTGCACTACAACCACCATCATCCACCCACACTGCCTTGAAGCTGCACTCTTCCTGTGGTGAGTAATAATACCATTGCTGCTAAACCACCAGCTTCAGAGGACTGTTCCGCAGCGGCGGCCCCTTTGGCCGCACTCCACAGGTGGCGTAGTCGGACATTATAAAATCCATATATACAAATTACCGTTGGATTGACCACCCTGGGTCACAGACCGGGTCACCGCCACAGTGACTACAACCCCCAGCATCTACCGGCCCGGCTCACGGTACCCCACGGCCCAGGGGGCGCGTCAACTTCATAGGTCCCTGATCTGGGACCACTCCTGCAGCGTGATTTGCCCCACCTCTGGATCTCGTTGGCCCAGGCTATACGTCAGAACGTATTGCACCAGGGCTTGTCGGTGCTGCCACAGTCGCTGCAACATGTGCAGAGTTGAATTCCACCGTGTCGGCACATCGCATTTCAGTTGGTGAACTGGCAGGCCCAACGAATTCTGTAGAGATGTAAGTCGTTGAGCTGCGGTATGCGAACGGCGGATGTGAGCACACAGCGACCATGCCCTCTGCAGAAGGCCATCTAGTCCGGGATAGTGGGATAAAAATTTATGGAAAACCAGGTTCAACACGTGAGCCATACAAGGCACGTGTGTGACATTGCACCGGCGAAGGGCCGCACCCAGGTTTGCAGCATTGTCGCACACGGCCTTCCCTGGTTGCAGGTCCAGTGGAGACAACCATTCATGAAACTGGGTCTCCAGAGCTGACCATAAGTCCTCAGCTGTGTGACTCACATTTCCCAGACATTTCAAAGTAAACACTGATGCCGTTGAGCCCTGCTGCCAGCATAGTAAGGAGGTGTGCAGGATTCCTTCTGCGCAGTTAGAAAACAGGTGGCATTACCAGACAGGCTTTGGGTGCAGGTGGAGGACCGAGAGGAGGTTGAGGAGGCAGAAGAAGTGGAGGAACTTTGAGATAAAGAGGATTGACGCAAAACTCGTGGGGACGGTAAGACTTGGACAGCAGCCCCATGTCCTGCTGTCACCATAGTTACCCAGTGCCCAGTCAGCGACATGTAACGCCCCTGTCCATGCCTACTCGTCCAAGTGTCTGTGGTGAAATGCACCCTGTCACACACAGAGTTTCTCAAAGAAGCGGTGATGTTGTGTGCGACATGCTGGTGGAGCGCAGGCACACCTTTCTTTGAGAAGTAGTGCCGACAGGGCATCTGGTACTGGGCACTGCGAAGGACATAAGGTCTTGAAAATCCACTGTGTCCACCAGGTGTAAAGGCAGCATTTCTGTAGCCAACAGCTTGCAGATGGTGAAATTCAACCTCTTAGCTTTCTCATGGCTAGGAGGAAATGGTCTTTTACTTTTCCACATCTGAGGTACCGAGGGCTGGCTGTTGTGCTTTGACGGGGTTGAGTAGGGTGTCCCCGGCAAACTGCCAGTCTGTGAGGAAGATGCAGGCTGACATGTTAGGTTGCCTTGATCCAAAGGTGGTGCTCTCGATGTCAGAGAGCGCTCAACACCAGCAGGTGTTTCCACTTCCCAATGAACTGACGACCTGCCAATCACACTGGCTGTTGCAGGTAAAGAGGTGACAGGTCTGCGTCCAAAAACATGTGTGACTGCTGTCCCCCCAGTCACAGAGGATGAAGAGGCCGTGGATGCACAAGATGGGGCAGACGGTGGTTGGCCCAGCCTGCTAGGCCGCAATGTAGCACAGTGAGCTTCCCACTGCAACTTATGCTTCAAATCCATGTGACGTTACATGCATGAGGCACTCAAACTGGATTTTTTGGCCTCTACTTAGCGTTTGGTGACAAATATTACAGATAACATGAGTTGGGTCATCCTTATCGATCTGAATAAATGCCCAGGCTATGCAAGGCTTAGAGCCCATGCTCTTAGAACTCTCCTGTTGGTTTTTTTCTAGTTTGCTGCTCACATGACCTTTTTTGCCTATTTAATCCGGCTCCGCCCTCCTGGCCTTGCTGGACTTCATTGTAATTTCTACTCTTGAGCTAGCTTGGTGCTCTGTTACCTTTCTCTGTTAGTTTTGCTAGGTCTTCTGACCTCTATGTTCTATGTTGTGTGTTTGTCTTTCACTGCTACAATCTCTGCTAGGAGGTGTCCAACTTTATCCCAGTCCCTAGTTCTTGTGGGGATCCCTCCCTTGCATCTATAGGTCTTCGTACAGACTAGCTGAGGACTTTAGCGGGTCTGATCGCAGGATCAGGTTCCCCGTTACATCGTAGGGATCCAGTTTAGTTCTATTGTAGGGACAGATCTCCTGTCTTTCCTTAGTGCTTGTAGCAGATCATAACACATGCGACCTGAAGAGCCACTACGACTAGTGGTCAGAGGCAGAGTTGTGGTTGAGGATGCAGCTGTTGATGTGCTTCCAGTACTCCGTCTCTGTCCAGGAAGGCGCAACCTAACCTCGTCGTCAATAGCATCTGTGACGCCCCGCTGCGCTTGGTATCACAGATCCTAGAAGAGTGTATTGATGGAATCCTCCACAAGAGGCCCCCATAAACATTCACACATCTCCACCTTCCACCTCAGACCAGCAGAGGGAGCCTGTTAGGGATATAAATAGGGAAGGTGGAGCTAGGCAGTTCAGTTCCTCTGAAGAGTTCCTGCACTAGAGAAGCCTAAGAGAGGTCAGTCTGCAGTGGAGCTCAGTCTAGTCTAGAGAACTCAGTTAATAGTTCAGCAGTGGAGCACGAGGCTCCTGCTAACTAGATTCAGGGAGCCCAGATAGAGCTTAAGGTGTGCCGGCGCCATAAGATCGGTGAAGCGCGGCAAGCTGCCGTTAGTGTGTATAGCCTAGTGAGGGCCCGAGTAGGCCGAAGGCGAGTGGCGAGTTAGTACATAAGGGGCAGAGGAGCTTAACCAGCTCACCCCGAAGCATTTACCGGACACCAGATCCAAGCTTACCAGGATCTCTATGACCCAGTAAGGCATAACCGGAATCCCTGGAGAACTACAAGTCTCAGGATCGCTAAGGTGCTGATACGTAACAGAGCCAGGAGACACTTAGGCCCCGCATACTGGGAGCGGGAACTCCAAGAGAAGGCCCTACCACAAGGTCAGCCAGCGCAGGACAGAGACAAAGTTAGGCCTAGCTCCAGGCAGGTCAGAAAATTACTACGCAGAGGCAAGAAACATAAGGCCCTACACCCGCTCATTGGGGTAGATCCTGATCTGCACCCTTCACCCTACAGTGCTCCGGGATGTTCCTGAATTTCCTCCAGTAAAAGGTACTGAAGTGACTACCGGGTCCGTTCCCGTTCTTGCTCTTACCCAGCTGGGTCTCGCCTGTCCTGCATTCCACCTGCATACGCTGCCCTGAGACCTAGCTCCACCTGTGGGGAGCTATACCATCGAGCTGCCTTATCACGGGCCTCAGTGGACTGCTGCAGCGCTGGTGCTTCTCACCAGATACCACAGGTGGCGTCACGAACTCTTATAAAATTAACAATTATCCACCCTTTTAAAGAGTGACCCCAGGGTACGTGCCAGGGAGCCGACCACCGCGACATCCCCAAGGCCAGGCAAAGGCCCGGGTGACCTCATCGACTGGCTGACTGTGGGTTGACAGTAAGTGGGATCTCCAACCTTGTCATCATCACCCTCTGTGTTATCACACCCGTCGTCATCAAAGCAAATCTCTTCCTGCCCTGACCGAAAAGTCAAGTTGTCGCTCCAATCAGGTATTTGAGTCTCATCATCGTCTTCATCATTGTCTCCACCAACAGGAGTTACAGTTTGGGAACGAGGGTCTACATTATGCTCAGAACCTTCTTCATCTGGTCCTGGATCTGACTTATAAAGATTCTGGGCATCAGTGCAGATCATTTCCTCATCTGGATTAACAGAAGCTCTTGAGCAGACCTCCGTTTCCCAGGCTATAGTATTAGTAAACAGCTCTGTAGACTCAACCATCTGTGTTACCCCATACTCAGACGGGCAGCTGGAGACTTGGGAGCTGTGAGGAAGCAAGTGCGATTGGGGTGACACCTCTGAGGACTGGAGTATTTGTGATGTTGAAATTGAGGTGGAGGAGAGCCCACTTGAAGGAGCACTTGATATCCGCTGAAGCACCTGCTGTTTTTGTGCCTCATCTGGAATTTGTAGCGATGGGCGGGTCCGTAACAAAGGGATCATATCACATTGTCCACGAAAAGAAGTCGACATGTTAGTGTGGCTGAAAGATGGTCTTTCTTCTGCAGATGTTACCCCCCCCCACCGTGGGGGGGCTCGACCCACCAGCGGACAGGCACCAGTATTGGGAGAGGAGGGCTGGCCGTCAGGGTCCACCGCGGCTCTGGCACAAACCCGGCGACACGGAGGTGGCACGGGCAGGAACAGACTGGCCGTGTCGGCTTCTCACTTTTTGGATTTTAGAAGGGCATGACATGCCTATATCTGTGTCTCCCCCTCCTTTTACTCCTCCACCTCTTTTCTTTTCGCATGACTATATGTACTTGTCACTTTTCCATGTGTTAGTTATGTCTTCTGAGCAGTTTGTCAGCTTTTGGACACCTTTGAAAGTGTTTTCTATGTATTTCTATGTGTTTTTGTTTGCCTGCCAATGGTTTTAACGGTGTTCGAAGGTGTTCGACGAACAGTTCGACGAACAGTTCGGCGAACACAAGGGTGTTCGACGAACCGAACCGAACTCGAACACTATGGGGGTGGCTCAACACTACTCTGTGCCTTGGAACAAGGAGGGACCCCGAGGGGCAGGTGTTATACTGGGGACGACCTTGTAGTAGAGCAGGTGGCTCCCATGGGTCAGGTAGCTGAGACTGAGCGGAGTAGCGGGTGGACAGGTAGGTAGCAGTCTCTGGGTGAGTAGGCGGGTGGTCACGGCAAGTGACGGCTGAGCGGGTAAGAGTCTCTTGGCTGGCAGGCAGGCGGTCATGGCAAGTGACGGCTGAGCGGGTAAGAGTCTCTTGGCTGGCAGGCAGGCGGTCACGGCAAGTGACGGCTGAGCGGGTAAGAGTCTCTTGGCTGGCAGGCAGGCGGTCACGGCAAGTGACAGCTGAGCAGGTAAGAGTCTCTTGGCTGGCAGGCAGGCGGTCACGGCAAGTGACGGCTGAGCGGGTAAGAGTCTCTTGGCTGGCAGGCAGGTGGTCACGGCAAGTGACGGCGGAGCCTCCAGGTAGGCTAGCAGGCAGGTAGCAGATGAGCGCTCCCAGGTGAGCGGGCTAGCAGGTGAGCACTCCCAGGTGAGCGGGGTAGCAGGTACTGCAGGTAGCAGGCAGGTAACTGGCAGGTGCTTCCTGGTCCGCAGGTGGACTTGCCCATAGACTGACTGTTGGATGCAGGAGACAGACTGACGGGCTGAAGAGAGCACAAGCAGGCAGACAGGACTGGTAGTTAGGCTGGCAACGGGACCTGAGGGATGAAGCAGAGGTGAGTATGCTTTGCAACAACTTTGCTCGGGCACCTCCATTTTGGAGGAGGTGTCTTATATATGGGAAGTCCTCCGGCTATTGGCCGGGGACTCCTTAGGACGGCGCGCGCGGTCCCTTAAAGAGAGGCGGAGCGCGTGCTTGCGCACCCTAAGCACAGTGCCCGGGAAGGAGCGTGCGCCGGCAGCAGCGAGGGAAGGAGTGCAGGAGGCCGCCGTAGGCTGAGCAGGAAGGTGAGAGGGACGGCGTCTCTGCCTAGCAGGAGGCAGAGACGCCGATGCTACAGTACCCCCCCTTTAGGCCCCCCCTTTTTTAGGCCAGAGAGAAATTTATCAAGGAGAAGCGGAGCGTTGATGTTCTCCCTGGGTTCCCAAGTTCTTTCCTCAGGACCAAACCCCTTCCAATCCACCAGAAAAAAGGTTCTCCCTCTTACCCCCTTGGTGGCCAGGATACTCTCCACTTCAAAGACGTCCTCAGCAGATACAGGAGTAGGAGAAGTACATGGATTGTCAGAAAAAGTGTTAAGGACAACGGGTTTGAGGAGGGATACGTGGAAGGAGTTGGGAATGCGTACTGTGGTCGGGAGTTTTAATTTGTAGGACACTGGGTTAATTTGCCTGAGGACTTCGAAGGGTCCGATGAATCGAGGGCCCAACTTGTAGGAGGGTACTTTGTGCCGCACATGTTTGGAAGAGAGCCAAACCTTGTCTCCCGGATGGAATTGAGGCGGATCCAGACGTCTCTTACCAACATATCTCTTCATCCGCTCGGAGGACAGAAGAAGAGCGGACCTGGTACTCTCCCAAATAGTAGAAAATTCGCTGACAAGAGACTCCGCGGCAGGGTTGTCCACAGAAGCGGAGACAGGAACTGGAATCTGGGGATGTTGGCCACCGACTATAAAGAACGGGGATTTGGAAGAGGATTCGCTCTCATGGTTATTATAAGAGAATTCGGCCCATGGTAGGAGATCCACCCAATCCGAATGGTGGGCATTAACGAAGTGCCGGAGGTAGCTGGTCAGGATCTGATTGATCCGCTCCACTTGACCATTGGACTGTGGGTGGTAAGCGGAGGAGAAATCCATGGTGAGGTCTAGCAGCTTACATGTGGCTCTCCAGAAGCGTGAGGTGAACTGAACCCCACGATCCGACACGATGTGGAGGGGTAGGCCATGGAGATGGAAGATGTGGCGGATAAAGTCTTTAGCCAGCTCGGGTGCAGATGGGAGACCAGGCAGGGGAATGAAGTGGGCCATTTTAGAAAAGCGGTCAGCGACCACCCAAATGACTGTACAACCGGCAGAAACAGGAAGATCGGTGATAAGGTCCATAGCAATGTGCTGCCATGGAGCAGCAGGTACGGGAAGGGGCAGGAGATGGCCAGCTGGTAGATGTCTGGGAACTTTGTTACGGGCACAGGATGAACAGGCCGCGACGAAGTCTACAACGTCCTTACGCAGGGTAGGCCACCAGTAATGCCGGGTAATGAGCTGGAAGGTCTTCTTTTGGCCAGCATGGCCAGCTAGTTTAGAAGAATGTCCCCAGCAAAGAACCCTCTCCCAATCTGGTACTGCTACAAACGTCTTACCAGGTGGAAGATGAGTCAGATCCAAGGGGGCCACATTCATCACCTTGGAGGGGTCAATGATGTGCGTAGGCTCCTCCTCTTGATCGGAGGACAGGAAGGACCGGGACAAGGCATCAGCTTTGACGTTCTTGTCCGCCGGGCGGAAATGAAGTATGAAGTCGAAGTGGACAAAAAACAATGACCTCCCGGCCTGGCGCCTGGCGAGGATTAAGTCTCTGGGCATTTTGGAGATATGCCAGGTTTTTGTGATCCGTGTAGATGATCACCGGGTAAAGAGCCCCTTCAAGCAGATAGCGCCACTCCCGCAGTGCCAATTTGACGGCTAGCCATTCACGGTCTCCTATGGAGTAGTTGCGCTCAGACGAGGAGAAGATTTTGGAGAAGAAGCAGCAGGTTACCATTCTCCCAGTAGAAGATTTTTGGGTGAGTACAGCTCCGGCTCCGGAGGAGGAGGCATCAACCTCCAGGTAGAATTGTTTATTGCAGTCCGGACGGTGCAGAACGGGGGCAGAGGTGAAGGCTCTCTTTAAGGAAAGGAAGGCCTCCTCGGCTTCAGGCGACCATACCTTGGGATTTGCCCCCTTACGGGTAAGCGCAGATATGGGAGCAGTCCGGGACGAGAAGTGTGGGATGAAAAGACGATAGTAATTGGCGAAGCCCAGGAATCGCTGTAACGCCTTCAATCCCTCTGGATGGGGCCATTTTAGGACGGTAGAGAGCTTCTCGGGATCCATTTGCAGACCTGTCTGTGAGATAACATAGCCCAAGAATGGAAGGGAGGTCTGGTCGAAGAGGCACTTCTCGTATTTGGCATAGAGGTGGTTCTGCCGAAGCCTAAGCAGGACCTGACGAACATCCCTCCGGTGTGTGGGGAGATCCGGAGAGAAAACCAAGATATCGTCCAGGTATACCACTACGCAGGAGTACAGGAGGTCACGGAAGATGTCATTGACCAGCTCTTGAAAGACAGCGGGGGCATTACAGAGACCAAAGGGCATCACAAGGTACTCCTAGTGACCGTCCCGGGTATTGAATGCTGTCTTCCACTCGTCTCCTTGACGGATACGGACCAGGTTATATGCTACTCGTAGATCCAGCTTGGAGAAGATCCTGGCGCCCTTGAGACGGTCAAACAATTCGGAGATGAGCGGCAGGGGGTATTTGTTTTTTTACAGTCATTAAATTGAGTCCTCTGTAGTCAATACAGGGACGTAGCGAGCCGTCTTTCTTTTTGACAAAGAAGAATCCGGCTCCAGCCGGGGAGGAAGATTTTCGGATAAATTCCCTAGCCAGATTTTCTTCAATATATTCAGACATGGCCCGGGTTTTGGCCGCAGACAAAGGATAGATACGTCCACGGGGAGGAGTAGCGCCAGGTACCAGGTCGATCGGGCAGTCATATGGCCTATGGGGTGGCAGCTTCTCTGCTTCCTTTTTACCGAAGACTTCCGCATAGGGCCAGTATGGAGCCGGGAGACCGGGTAGATTAGCTGGAGTAGGCGAAGGGCGAGCTGGGCGGACCAGAACCAGGCAAGTCTTATGGCAGTCTGGACCCCACCGGAGTACTTCACTGGATCGCCAGTTCAATACGGGTTCATGTGTCTGGAGCCAAGGTAGACCTAGCAACAGGGAGTGAAAGAGTACGGATAGCACATGGAAGGAGATCTTCTCTGAGTGCAGCATTCCCACCTGCAGAGTTAAGGGCTCAGTGATGAGCAGGATGGGCACTAGAAGGAGTCTACCATCCATGGAGGCAACTGACAAAGGTTCAGTGAGAGGCTTGGTGGGAATACGGTATCTCTCTACCAAGGACTGGGAGATGAGGTTCCCAGCAGCTCCAGAGTCCAGGTGTGCGATATCAAAGTGCCGATCCTCTCCCCAGGAGAAAGAGACAGACAAAGTCAAGGAGGGAGAGGACTTACTTTTGTCTAGGACGACCTCTCCGAGCGATCAGAGACACCGGCGTTTCCCGGCCTCTCCAGGGCAGGAGCGGATCAGGTGCTCCTTGCTGCCACAATAGAAACAGCTCCCCTCGGCCCGGCGTGACTCCTGGCGGGATTTGACCAACTTGGTCTGGTCGACCTGCATGGGCTCGGGTGAGTGCGCCCGGGGAGTGACTGAAGAAGAGACAGGTCTCTGGAAGTTAGGAGCAAGGCGCGGAAACCTTCTCTCACGGGTGGCTTCCTTGGTACGTTACTGGAACCGGATGTCAATCCGGGTAGCAAGTGACACCAGGTCGTCCAGGGTGGTAGGGATGTCCCGACCGGCAAGTTCATCTTTAATCCGACCGGAAAGACCCTCCCAGAAGACGGACAGCAGGGCCTCGTTATCCCAGGCAAGCTCAGAAGCGAGGGTACGGAACCGTATGGCATATTGGCCTATGGTGAGACTCCCTTGGCGGAGACGTAGCAGAGAGGAGGCTGATGAGGTCTTTCGTCCCGGTTCATCGAAGACTTTCCGGAAAGCAGTGAGGAAAGCTGACAAGTTGGATACCAGGGGATCCCCTCTGTCCCACAGGGGATTTAGCCAAGCCAGTGCTTCCCCAGTGAGATGGGACATGATGAAGGCAACTTTGGCCCGGTCGGTGGTAAAGTGATGTGCCAAGAGTTCAAAGTGCAGGGTGCACTGGTTAATGAAGCCTCGAGCCAAGGCAGGATCTCCACCAAAACGAGGCGGTGCAGAGAGCCGGGGACCCGGACCGGGTACCATGGCATTGATGGGCAGCGGCGCTGCCGGGGCGTGAGTCGTACGAATGGAGGCAGGTCCAGGTGGAGCAGTCAGTGTGTCCAGGCGGGAGTTGACATTACGCAGGTGGTTCAGGATGGATTACTGTTGGGATCTCTGATGGGAGACTTCGTGGAACAGGTCAGAGAGCAGGAGCTTGGGTGCCACCGGGTTCCATGGCCCGAGCAAACTGTAACGGGGCCAGGTGGTGGAACCTCTGTGCCTTGGAACAAGGAGGGACCCCGAGGGGCAGGTGTTATACTGGGGACGACCTTATAGTAGAGCAGGTGGCTCCCACGGGTCAGGTAGCTGGGTCTGAGCGGAGTAGCGGGTGGACACAACAGGTAGGTAGCAGTCTCTGGGTGAGTAGGCGGGTGGTCACGGCAAGTGACGGCTGAGCGGGTAATAGTCTCTTGGCTGGCATGCAGGCGGTCACAGCAAGTGACGGCTGAGTGGGTAAGAGTCTCTTGGCTGGCAGGCAGGCAGGCGGTCACGGCAAGTGACGGCTGAGCGGGTAAGAGTCTCTTGGCTGGCAGGCAGGTGGTCACGGCAAGTGACGGCGGAGCCTCCAGGTAGGCTAGCAGGCAGGTAGCAGGTGAGTGCTCCCAGGTGAGCGTGCTAGCAGGTGAGTGCTCCCAGGTGAGTGGGCTAGCAGGTACGGCAGGTAGCAGGCAGGTAACTGGCAGGTGCTTCCTGGTCCGCAGGTGGACTTGCTCATAGACAGACTGTCGGATGCAGGAGACAGACTGTCGGGCTGAAGAGAGCACAAGCAGGCAGACAGGACTGGAAGTCAGGCTGGCAACGGGACCTGAGGGCTGAAGCAGAGGTGAGTATGCTTTGCAACAACTTTGCTCGGGCACCTCCATTTTGGAGGAGGTGCCTTATATATGGGAAGCCCTCCGGCTATTGGCCGGGGACTCCTTAGGATGGCGCGGTCCCTTTAAGAGAGGGGGAGTGCACGCGCGCATGCCCTAAGCACAGTGCCCGGGAAGGAGCGAAGGAGGACGCCGTGCGCTGGGCAGGAAGGTGAGAGGGACGGCGTCTCTGCCTAGCAGGAGGCAGAGACGCCGATGCTACAATATGGAAATACTTATTCACTGACATATCAGATTTCAAATTCCTACTGCTCCTGACAATCCCTTAAAACTACCTAAAACAAAAGAAAACAATAAAAAACTAGAAAACCTGTTAACCAGTATGTATCATGATTAAACTGATAATTACTAATTCCCTTAATTCGATACAAAAAGAAATCTCTGCATTTAAGCTTCTGTTGTCATCTTCAAAATTGGCCAGTTGAAGAAATAATCTGAAAATAAGAGGAATTCCCAAATCAATTCAATCTTTTCAACTGAAAAAATATATTTAAAAAATGGCAGTCAAACTATTACTGTCATGGGTGTGTCAGAAGTGACAGACAGTCGCCTTGCAATTGGTTGCAGAAGATCTCTTTGTTTGGCATTACAGACACCTTCTTAGCTGTCTCACTCTAGGACCCAGCGTCTACCTCCCTCTTTCTAATTGACACCCAGGCCTGGGTTTTAAATACTTGCTATTTGCTACAGGGAGGCTCCAGTGATATTCACTTGTTCTCTGGTGAAGGCTTGGAGCTGTTGCAGTATGCTTACTTCCTCTTTGGTTCTTGGAGGATGTTAGGAGTAAACTCTCTGAAGTTGGCTCAAGCTATATTACTTTTCCCTGTGTTTGTCTCCTTTTTTGTCTTGTTGTTAGTGGGGACTGACTAGTGCTTACCCCCCCTTCCCTATCCAGGGCCAAGCGCTAGGGAAATACAGGGTTTAGGTTCCTGTGCGACGATTGGTGAGGAACCAATATAGGGATGATGTGGGAGACAAGGTGATATCAGATCAGCCTAGGAGGTCTCCAACCCCCTTTCCCTAGAGTCTGGGCCCCCTTTCCCTCTTCCCTTCGTGTTGTAATTCGTCTTTCCCACACTTTGCGTGACAATTGCCTTATCTGGATAAAGACAAAATTGTTAGTAAAATCTATAGAATTCCCAAACCGATCTCCCTTCTAACAGGAATTGCAAGGGACGTGTTCGCCTCCTTTCATTCTCCTCAGCTAAGAAACAATCTACTAACAATAACCAAAGACTTTAAAAAACTCCCATCCTCCTATGACAATATACATCTGCTCAAAAATGTCTCAAAAACTACCATCCAAACAAAAAATTCCTTCTGACAACTCATACATGAACTTCTCCGTGCTGGAACAATGTACCTCTGGAACCCATCGGCAACTCTGCAAGTCAAACATGATTTAAGAACATTTTCCATCTATTCCCCAGAGTACGGACCTGGATATCTGCAGCAACTGGGTATAGCAAGCTCATCAGGACAACAAGCTTTCTTCCTAACATGAACAGTTAATTAACCACTTCAGCAATTTATAAACTGGATTATAACAGTGCTACATCAGAATTAATATTCTTATTCCTATTGGATTACAAAATGGTATGATTTCAGATTGCATTATTCTTCTGGATTGCAATATGGATACAAATTGGATTACAATAAGTTATTGACCTTGGATTACAATTGCGACCCTATCTGGATTACAAAGTCATTTAATAATAGCTATACCCGGCCACACGTTGCTGTGGCTCAGTCTGGTTAAATAAAATTGAAAGAAAAGAGAAAGTACACGTTTCTAAAATATTTAATTTCTCAATGCTTGTGGGTATACAATATATTTTGTTGTTCCATTGTCTGTGTAGCTATAGATATTGTCTGGTTTGCCGACTCTAGAACACGCAACATATAAATGTCCATGTGAGAAGCAATCCGTGTCTAGATTTAAACCGCACAATTCTGAAGATTGGCTCTGAGCTTTGTTGATGGTGATTGCAAATACCAATAGAATTGGGAATTGCAATCTCTTAAATTGAAATGGCATATCCATTGGAATCTTCAGAATGCGAGGAATGAGGACATCTTCACCTTTTAAAGGTCCTGTCAAGATTGTTGCTTCAACGACGTTGCTCATTAATTGTTTTACTGCAAGCCGCGTGCAGTTGCAAAGCTTTGGCTGGTTGATATTTCGCAACATGATAATTGGCTTGCCGATTTTCAATTGCAGTACGTGCGGTGGCATCCCTGGCAGATTGAGTAAATTCAAAAATTCTGTTGGATAATTAACCACTTCATCTGCTTCAAAAACAGTGTTGACGCACTAAAATGTGACTTCCTCACTTTGAGTGCCAGCGCTGTTGATAGTTGTGCCCATCAGGCAGGCATGGTGGCAGCCTGTACCCTGTGACCCCTGCAGGCCTGTACTCTGGACAGGTCACTAAAGAGGTTGGTACTTGCTGTCAGTTTTCACAATGGAGCCGGTCATGTCAGGGATTGCTAGTTATGCACTTATCTTTTAACCCCACGGCCTCCTTCTCTGACGAGCTCCAGGGTATTTTGGGTTGTGCCTGTGATTTTGGCCTCATTGACAGGCGGACCGTGGAGGCCCTCACGGTGTTCTTTCCGAAGACTGCCACGTTCTATTTGCTTCCAAAAATTCATAAGGACGCCCTCAACCTGCCGGGACGTCCGATTGTGTCCGGATTGGACGGCTTATGTGGCCCGATTTCACAGTATATTGATGGCCACCTTCGGCCATTGGTTGGAAATCTTCCATCTTACATTAAAGACACAACGGACGTCCTCACTCGGGTTGACGGCGCCCTTATCTTGGAAGACACCCTTTTAGTCACGGCCGATGTTGAGAGCCTATATACCTGTATCGGCCATGACCTCGGCCTGTCTGCAACCCGCCTCTTTCTGGGGGATTCGGACCTGGATGGCCCTTCCAGAGAATTCATCCTTGAGCTCCTCCAATTCGTCCTTTGCCATAATTATTTTTTATTTAAAGATAGATTATACCTCCAAATCCATGGCACGGCGATGGGGGCGGCCTGTGCCCCCTCGTACGCCAATCTCTTCCTGGGCGCTTGGGAGAGGGAGATCTTTGGCGACGAGGGTGTGCAGGGCGCCGAACTGGTCGTGTCATGGATGATGTATATTGATGATATTTTATTCTTCTGGCGAGGGACGGTGGAGGAGCTTGATGGCACGTCTTAATTCCAACAATCGTGCTGTGAGGCTGACGTATACCTACCACTCTAAGCGGATCGAGTTTCTGGATATCACACTTGAGGTGGATTCAGAACATCGTATCCAGACTGACTTATTTAGAAAACCTACCTCAGTGATTCATGCTACATCTGCACATGATTCATCAAATATCAACGCCGTCCTGGTGGGACAATTCCTCCGAATGAGGCGGATTTGCTCTACAAATTCAAACTTTGAAAGGCGGGCCTTGGATCTGGCTGAACGGTTCAGGCAACGCGGTTACAGTAATCGCTCCATTGGTCGTGGCTATATGAGGGCACGTAATACCCCTCGGGACCATCTGATCCATCCCCCTCCCAGACATACACACCTATTACCTGAGAGGATCCGCTACATCTCTCCATTTAACAGTGAGTGGGGGATGATGCGGCGGATCCTCTCACGGCATTGGAACATTTTGGGTGCGGAATCTTCCCTTCGGGAATTTATTGGAGAATCTCCATGTATAACACCACGGTGGTCGAACACTTTGGGGGGTTTGTTGGTATCCAGTCACTATGTCCCTCAGATAGCAAATCCATTTGGATACCGTGGCCCCAGGATGGGCACCTTTCCTTGTTGACATTGTGCCGCCTACATCAATGTCCTACGCAGCACGTCATTCACGAACTCTGACGGCTCCCGTCATTTTGAGATTCGTCACTATGTTTCTTGCAGCACCACACATGTGGTGTATTACAGCACATGTGGGTGCGGATTGATATATGTTGGATGAACCTCTAGGGAGCTTCGTGTCAGAGTTCGTGAACATGTGAGGGACATTAATGCAGCTCGGTCGGTCGTTGATCCCCGGGAGCTTAAGACGCTGCCTCGACACTTCAAGGCCATTCATAATTCTGATTCACGGTCATTGAAAGTTCGAGGCATTGATGTGGTACATCTGGGCTCTCGGGGTGGCAATGCCAAACGTCTCTTAGCCCAAAAAGAGACGAGGTGGATCATCACTTTAGATACCCTGGCGCCGTGGGGTCTTAATGAAAATTTGGGGTTCGTTCCTTTCCTTTGATAAGATTCGTCCCTATTCTGCGCCTTTTTGCCTCTATTAGTTGTGATGAGGTAATGCCCTACCATTTGCCACTCTATTGTATGGATTCTAGTGAATTGAAGTCTATATGCTCTCCTGTGAACCTGTGCTGTAAAATATATATACTTCTATCACAAGAGGGTTTTTTCGTGTCTTTTTATTTATTTTAATTAGTGTTTGTTAGTAATTATGGTGTTTTTTTCTTTTATCTAGTGACCTCTCTTCAAGGACCCTACTTTTATCTCTACCTTCTTGATTTGACATCTTTGAATTTCCTGTTCTGCTCTAGCAACATTATGGGATGAATGATTCATCATGCCATTATTGCTTATTTAGTGTCTTTTTTGGTATTTATTATGGTGTATATTTTTTTCTCATATTTCAGGTGTTTTTGATTTTTTGTGTTTTTGTGCTTTTCTCATTATTATTTTTTATTTTTGTTTTATTTCTCCTCATCTTTGTTTATAAATATTGATTATTATTATTATTATTATTATTAGGTTTCTATCTATCCCTTTGTTGTTTTCTTTGATGTTCTCATCCCCCTTTTTTCACTTCTTTTCCGTTCTCTATTAAAAGCTGCAGGACGACTGACGTGTCATTTGTTGGTATTTGTATGGGTTGGGATGGGGATGTGCGCATGCGTTGGGTTGCTCCCGCCCCGCGTCGCCTGTCTCCATGGTGTCGGCGCTCCCCGGAAGTAGTCCATTGACGCTTCCGGGTTGCGCCCGCATCATGATGGGCGGTGTGGGTTCTTGCTTGGGCGGGGTCCACCCCGACGCATGAGCCGTTACTCCCCATCCCAATCGCGGCCATCTTGAATGCGTCACGTGATTATACACGTGACATATCGGATTGGGAGGGAAATATAAAAAGGATCTTGATACATGCACCATTAGACGCCTCTTGAAAAAGCTCACGCGAAACGCGCGTCGAGGCCTCCTTGTACTTCTGGCACCCACCCTCTTGTGGTCCCTGCACCATCTGTGACACTATATTTTGGGGTAAGCGACTATTGCTCTATGAATGCTATGTACACTGTAACGGATCTGGGAGGCGGAACCTCTGAGCTACTATACAAGGGGGCGGTCCTTGTAAGGGAGCGGGTGGCGACCAGGGAAGACGGGCAGGAAGTCACAGCAGGTGACCGGGACAGTCTCTGAGTGAACGGGCTGGAGGTCACGGCAAGTGACCGGGGCAGTCTCTGAATGAACGGGCAGATGGTCACGGCAAGTGACCGGGGCAGTCTCTGAATGAACGGGCAGATGGTCACGGCAAGTGACCGGGGCAGTCTCTGGATGAACGGGCAGATGGTCACGGCAAGTGACCGGGGCAGTCTCTGGGTAAAGGGTTGGTACGACCTGTGGCGGCTGATGATAGATGTGAGCTCCCAGGTGAGCAGGCGAGAGTCTCTGGATGAACGGGTGGTCACAGCATGTGACGGCGGAGCCTCCAGGAAGACCAACAGACAGGCGGCAGATGAGCGCTCCCAGGTGAGCGGGCAGAAGTCTCTGGACAGGCGGGTGGTCACAGCACGTGACGGCAGAGCCTCCAGGTAGGCTAGCAGACAGGCAGCAGATGAGCACTCCCAGGTGAGCGGGCAGAAGTCACTGGACAGGCAGGTGGTCACAGCACGTGACGGCGGAGCCTCCAGTTAGGCTAGCAGGCAGGTAGCAGATGTGTGCTCCCAGGTGAGCAGGCAAGCTGGTCCATAGACAGACTGACAGGAGTTGGAAGGCAGACCGTCGGACCTCAGGCAAGCAGGCAGGTGGCTGAAGTGCGCTCCCAGGTGAGCGGACAGGCTGGTCCTTAGACAGACTGACAGGAGTAGTAAGGCAGACCGTCGGACCTCAGACTAGCAGGCAGGTAGCAGATAATCAGGCAGGAATAAGACAGCAAGCTGGCAGGAATCTGGCAGGTATCTGGCAGGTAACTGGCAACGGGACCTGAGGGCTGAAGCAGAGTAGTGAACAGTGCAACAACATTGCTCGGGCACCTCCATTTTGGAGGAGGTGCCTTATATATGGTGAAGTCCTCCGGCCATTGGCCGGGGACTCCTTAGGACGGCGCGCGCGGCCCCTTTAAGAGGGAGGGAGAGCGCGCGCGCGCGCCCTAAGCACAGTGGCTGTGAAGGAGCGCGCGCTGCCAGCAGAGCGGGAGGAGGACGCCGGGCACGGAGCAGAGAGGTGAGGGGAACAGCGTCCCTGCCTAGCAGAGGGCAGGGACGCCGGCGCTACATACGCTGGAAGCTAATATTGAACATTTGACTGTGTCAATATTATCCCAATTTTATTTGTGTCACATTCAATCAAACATCTTACCCCTTACTATTCTTATGTGTTCTTATATTTCACTCCTCTCCTATTGCTTGATTTGATGTTAGGATGATCTAGGTATGTTCATATGTTGCCCTAGGTGATTGGTATATGTCCTCACATTTTTTGGGCTGGAGACCTAATGTGGTTTTGATCCGCATGTCTGCACTTTATATTATGTATTTATCTATATGACATTTTAATGATTTATAAATAAAGTTCTTTTTATGCCAGTACACTCGTTTTTCCTCCAGTTTTGTATTGTTCTATTGGAGTTGGCAACATGGATTTGTGGTGTGGATCATTTCTTTCCACACTACTTCTCCATATTCTCTAAAATGTTGGCTGCTGTGTTTTTCATTATGCACTTCCCTAGTACAAATGGAATGTGAGAAGAGGGGGCGCAGAGATGAAAGCAGGAGGTGGCAGTGGAGGAGTGGGTGATCCACTTGACCTGTCCTGAGCCACTCCCGCCGGTGGCGCAGTGGGATTTGTACTCACTCGCTATCCACCCACTGCTGCGAGGCTCGGGCCCAGGTCAGTGCCCAGAGCGGAGGCTGTGGCCTGCGCCTCTCCATGCAGCCTCCCTCTCTCCTTCCCTCCTTCTCCCACTTGTTGTTGCGCAGTTGTAAATAAGACTCACCTGCCAGAGAAGAAGAAGCCACAGCAGCATCGGTTCCGGAGAGCAGAGGCGGTGGTGGTGATGAGCAGCAGCGTCTTCCAACCTCAAACAGACAGTCTTATCATTCCCCTTCCCCCAACCCCCACGGGGCACACAAAAGGAGCAGAGCACAGGCCTGGGGCGAATGAAGGATAGGGAGAAGGGTTTATGAATGAATTGCCACTAAGGGGTGGAGAATGACGGGCGGCCGGGAAGAGTCAGCCTGGGACTGAGCTCATAACACTCCCCTCTCGCTGTTGCTTTTACGTCCAACAACTGGTATATAAAAACATAGTAGGTATATAAAAACATGCGTGTATTCCAATGGATTGTGTCAAAATTTCAAAACAATCGGAGAAGAACTTTCGGAGATTTAAGATTTTGAACAAACGAATATTTACATTTTTATTTATGTATAGATAGATGTGGCTACTGACATTTCATGAGAGTCTGGATTGTATAAATTTATGAATATACCTCCACAAATGGTTCCGAAAAACTTAATCTAAATACAACTTAATACAACTGATATTACTTTAGTAATTACGGTAAGCTAATTTAACCTTCAACTATAGGATATTCTAACTTAATTTAAATTCCACTTTATCTACAATACAATTTGAACCAAACTTCCCCACCTCAGGGTCGACGAGGTATGCCTCAACCCTGACAAGTGTCCATATTCAACAAGAAAATCTACTGTAAATATACCATGTTTGTATTTGCCTATTGTATCTTGTCTATTTTATTGCATATAATAGTAACAATAAGGATTAAGCTACTACTATTTTATTGCGAATCATATTTGAATCCTAATAACAACAAGTGTGTACTCTTGTCTTTATGGCCTATCTTTATAAGGAGTATTTATCTTCCTTCTTTTTCATTTCCCTCCCCACTTTTCCCTTGCTAATAAAAATTTGTCTATCCCCCTTCCAATTTCCTACTTAACTCTCTCTCCCTACATGAATATTTTGTGTATAGTGTTTGTATAATATATTTTTTACCTTTAAATATTTTAAAATCCCAAAAAATAATATTGTAACACAAATCAATTTTTTGAGAAAAAATGTCAGAATGGTTGGAATTTTAAAAAATTGTCTTATCTCTAACATCCTACTAATTTTAAAACCATGTTTGAGTTTTCTTTTTTTTGTATTGAAAGGGAAGTTTCATGTAATATATAACCAAAATAAATGTTTGCTGCTTGTAAGCTTCAGTGCAGCACAGGATGCTCAATGTCAAAACAATGGTCCTCATGGAGTTTCTGAACTTTCCAAATAATAGCTTTATTTCAAAGAAGTGTTATCTTCCGGCATAGTTACCACTTAACCCTCATCCAACTGGGAAAAGAAAGCTTTTTTATCTCATTACTAAGGCAGTTCAGGTATTAACATTCATGAATTTGTAGAAGAAGAGATTCATTTCTCTCATCATTGGGGTATTGTCTGTGATAACAGACAGGCTATTCTGGACTCACTGCAGGTTCACAGGAGAATTACGTTTACGCTTCTAACATCTTTATTAAAATCCCTTAAAGAAATTGTCCAGCATTACCACTCCACTGAGGAATGCTGTGCGCTTCTGGCATTATCTGTTAATGCTCTCGAGTTGGGTTTTCTCTGAATGCAACTTGAACTTTTCTTTCCTTTTGAAATCTGTGCCAAATATTGTAAATGCATTTGACCATGATTATTTGCAGTGTACCATAGTTTATATGTTTATTGAACACTGGATCTCAGAGCCTTCACCAATGTGTTTCATCATGTTTTAAACTTAAAGGAAACCTGTCAGGTGAAAAAATGCTATGAACCTGCAGATACAGGGGTTATTCTGCAGGTTATTAGCATTCTGAGCTTGCCTGGCGCCTGCACTTAGAAGCCCGCTGCCAAGAGAATATTAACTTCCTGGTAGCTTTCGAGTTTCAGTCATGGGGGTGACACCAGTGTGGCTTAAGTTACCTTGTGTATAGAGAGCAGCTAATGTAATCGCACCCATGATAATAACTGAAAGCAGCTCAGTTTTAGAGCCGGCTGTCAGTCAGTGCGGGGGGCATGGCTAAAGCCATCTCTTTCTATACACATGGTGGTGAGTAAACCTGAGCCAGTGATGCCCCCATGGCTGAAATCTGAATGCTACCAGGAGGAATAAGATTAATTTCCTCCCGTTAGTGGGGGTCTAAGTGCTGGCGCTGGGCAGGTTCAGAATGCTTTTAACCTGCAGATTAACCCAATATCTACAGGTTAATAACATTTTTTCAAGTGACAGATTCCCCTTAAGGCTAGGACTGCATAGTGACATATATCATGCGACAGCAGTTCTCAGACAAGTCATGCAGCTGCAATTAAACGTACAGCTTGCTTACCTATTTAAGAGCTGTGATTTTGCTGTAAAAAATGATCAAATCTCATAAGTTGCAGACAAGCAGTAGTCGAATGTGACTTTCATTGAAGTCTATGGTAAATTTATCGCATGTGACTTGCGACTTGAGATAGAAAATCCAACACATTTGGAAAAATATTCTGCTCAGTGTTGCAGTCACAGGAGGTTGCAGGTCATAATGGACCACCATAGGTAAACTTTAGATGTGATATACATGTCGCAAAGTGGCCCTAGACTAAATCTTAGTGCGTGCGGTATAGAATTAATATCTGAGCACCATTCAACACTATTATATGTGCACAGTATGCATTATAATGTAGGCCCTTTATAGAAAGGTTATATGGGCCTTTTATGGTGACATTAGGAAGCTTATGGCACTATATTTTTGTAAAATATTACTCTTTATTTTCATCCATACACAAAATGACTGGGCATACATATATTTGTTTAAGCGCCTCTACAGACCTTGATCTAGCCATAAACCGAAATATTTTTTAAAATCTTTGGTGGCAACGATTGGTCACAGCCGCAGAGTCTTTAGCTAGCCAGGGAATAGACTAGCTCAATACTTTAGGACTGTTATCTACATATCAAGTATAGTGTTTTAATTTTATAATTACATTTAGAGGGGTTGTTTGGTTTGGCAGAAAAAGTTGTCCAAATACTTAATCTGTTGAAAATAACAAAATCAGCATTACCTACTCTCAATCAAGTGTCATACAACTCAACTGCAATGATGATTTTATTATTTAACTTTTTGACACTTAAATTCCATATTTATGCAGCCCCTTTCATTTTTTTTGCTGACCTGGCTGCAGCAGTTATATTGAGTCTACAGAATGTGATTGATAGTCAATCACTGGGCTCAGTGGTTCGATACCATCTACTTTGTAGCTTAATGATTGGCTGCTGTGGTCATGTGTTCTTGGTGATAGGTCATCATCGCTGCAGATATGTGACCAAAAATTGGCTAGGTGGTGCAGTAGTAGCAGAAGTTAAGTCTCAGTCCACACTATGTATTGGACGAGATATGCGTCCGAGAGAGTGCCGAGATAGGATTCATGCAGAGGCATTCGTCCACCATAGAAAGCTATATGGCATATGTTTTTTTTTGCAGTAGCACTCTGTATAGTAAAGCACAGTCTGCTATGCTGTGCTATGCAGCTAAACAAACGGTATGCACTTGTTCCCCAGGCACATGAAGAACCGAAAGAACACACTTTCGGCCTAAGTCAGCTGAATATTTACCTATAGTGACGTTACAGTATACGCTATGTCAGGAAAAATTCCCAATGTATATTGTAGGCTAGGTGCACAGACGCAGACTGTAGGCTAGGTGCTCTTACCCTTAGCAATGCAAATTTTGATATTTTGAAGCACATCCAGCATTTGGGCCAATTTATTGTGAGACCTGAATCCTTTACCGTTACCGATATGTATGGGCACTGACACACCAATCGGCTTGAAATGAAGCAGGATCTTTTTTCACACAATGCCAAGTATAAAAATATTCCACATAAAGGTTCCCCCATTTTAAGACAGAATTGTGTTGTCCCATTTTCATCTTCACTTTTAATACCAGGTTCTCTTGGATGCATATTTTAGATAGAAATACAATGTACATATCACTCTGACAGTTCTATTTTAATATTGTGTCACCCTGGCCTGGATGCCACAAGTGTAATTAAAGCTGTGTCTGAGAGCAAGGGGGCGGTTCTCTAGTCAGGGGAACATTAGCATGCAGTACCTCCTGTCTCAGGCCAGTAGGGGGAGCAGGCTGCCCCTATAAAAGCTGGTACTGGGGGCAGGGTTAAGGAGAACTGGATGGCCTGTCTCAGCACTGAGACGTGTCCCAGAGTGGAGCAGGGACAGAAAGTTGATTGCACCTAAGAGGAAGTGTGGCAGTAGGAGAGCCACAAGCCAGAGACAAGAGGCGAAGAGAGCCTGTCTTGGCAAATCAGAGACTGACCTTACCAGACTTTGGTGTCTGAGGCTGGAAGGATTCCACATCCCCCAGTAGAGGACCAGTCCGCAAGGGACTGTATATTCCTTGGCCTAAGAAGCCTGTAGGCCCTGCCACAACTGAAGGGACCAGTAAAGCCGTATAAGGCTGGGAGCAGAAAGGAACCCACGTCGCAGGCCATACAGGCGAGAATACACGGAAAGCTCGGAAACGGGGGCTGTTACCCTATCAGGAGGAGATAGCCAGAAGGAGCGCAGAAAGCACGGTAGGCCTACACCCTCACCCTGACCAGGGCCAATTTCCCCGTTGCTCTCAGACATCCAGGTCCCCTCCTAGCTGGGACTGTTTATGGGTCAGTTTACCTGTTTCAGTAAAGACCCTGGACTGCAACCTATTGTCTGTGTGCTCCTTCGCGTCTCCAGCACTACTGGCACTGGGACCCTCACTACCATCACTCCCACCATCCACTATACTGCCCTGGGGCTGCACTCTTCCCGTGGGGAGTCACACTACCCTAGCTGCACACCTCATCAGCCCCAGCGGTCTGCATGCAGCGGCGGTTCCTAATAACCGCAAATCCACGGGTGGCGTAGTCGGACATAAACATCAGCACATAACGGACTACCACTGGCCTGACCACCCTGAGCCACGGAACCGGGTTGCCACTACTACTCCCATCGTTCCCCTACTGCCCGGATCCGAGTGCCCCACGGCCCAGGGGGCGAGTCAATATCACTTTACAGCATCTTGTTTTTGAATGCATTTCAATGATTTCTCAATAAACTCTTTATATTTTTTTTGTAAAGTGAGAAATATAATTGAATACATAATCATTCAGCTGTTATGTTTTATTAGCACTTGTTCTGCATTTTAGTTTTTCGGTCTCAAAATCTCCACTCTGGTAGGTTGTGTAAGGACAAGCTAAAGTGATTCTGTTACTGTAATGCAAGTGAATAGCAGATACTAAAGATGTTTTTAGGTACCTCTTTAAACTTTGAAGTAATTACTCTTTTATATATGCTAAAGTAAACAATAATGAATTACCATAATGTGCTTGTCAAGTGCTAACAATAAATTAAGCACTCCAGTTTTTATTGCTTATGCTGAAGGCTAAAAAAATCTATGAAAGGAAAATTAACAGCTAAAATGGAAATCATATACTGGAATAAAAAGGACTGTGACTAAGGATGGCACCTGTTATTTATTTATGATAGATTTTTTATTACATATTTGAATTTTCTCCTGTTTCTCAAGGGCCAAAGCAAATTCAAAAATGAGCAAAAAACTGCAGGTTTCAGTGAGACTTTGTTACTTGTAAAGTCATGTTCACATGCTCAGTATTTGGTCAGTATTCTACATCAGTATAAGAGATGAGCAAATATGTTCGGCAAACATTCATTTTTTCCAAATTCAGCATGAATGTTGCATATTCGGATTCGTGCTCAGGTTCCCGAGCCTTTTGCACAAAAATCGGCCTGAACACGGACATTCCTGGTTTCCCACGCTGTCATGTGCAAGACAGCATGGCAAACAGGGGCTGTGATCGGCGGTAATATTGCTACCGTCAGTCACAGCACTGCGGAATCACACTGTCAGGTGTCAGTGTGATCCCGTGGCTTTGACAGTGACCCGCAGTAAAAATTTTACCATGGATCATAGGCGCCGGCTGATGGAACTACTACCCCAATCATCCGAAACCTTCTGTCACTTTTAACAAGCAGTGCAAGTACCGCTGATGGAAGGAGTAATCTCTCATCAGCCGTCGCTTGCGCAGTGAAAGTGAAAGTAAAAAAAAAGTTTAAAGAAATAAAAAATTATTTAAATAAAAATAATAAAGACATTATACTACCTACACCTAATTGCCGATGTTCTCGTCCCCTGTAAAAAAATAAAAAAACACCGTATACTCACCTTACACCTAATCCCCGATGCCCATTTCACCTGTAATAAAGAAAAAATAAACCAACATAATCCTCACCTGTCTGCCGTAGTCTATATGATATCGAGTGTCCCACGCAGATTTCACTGAAAGCACAGCCACATCAGGAGTTCTGCGTGCACGCCAATTCCCTATCCATGGTCCATGCAAAGATGTCTCCCGCCCTGCACCTGTCATTGCACATTCTCAACTAGCACCATCAGCAACCACATGCATGTCCTTGTCCCAGCGCAGCTTTCAGTTGTCCCTACCCCAGTCCTTGGAACCCAAGTGAAAATACGCAGCCAACGCCCCACAGGCCACACTATCAAGCTCACACATTTCACGAATGCTTGCGCTCGAAATGTTGCCCTTTAGGCTCATGGAGATGGAAGCTTTCCACAACCTGATGGCGGCGGCCGTCCCTTGGTACCCAGCCGCCACTATTTCTCTTGGTGTGCCGTAGCCACATTACACAAGCACATGTTCCTGAACATTAGCCGTGCCCTCAACAACGCAGTTACTGGCAGGGTCCACCTAACCACGGACACATGGAAAAGTGCTTATTGGCAGGGACGTTACATCTCGCTGACGACACACTGGGTTAATATAGTGGAATCCGGGACCCAGTCGGACCTTGGGACGGAATATGTCCTCCCGATGCCGAGGATTGCGGGCCCTGGGCCAATCAGGGTTGCCGCCACATTCTAAAGCTCCTGCATCTCCTCCTCCTCCTCTTCAGCTTCCATCTCTGAAATTACCACATCAATCACAAGCTGGAAGCACTGCAGTACTGCTTCGGCCATGCGGCAACAGGCTGTGCTGAAGCTAATATGCTTTGGTGACAAACCGCACAATGCTGAAGAGTTGTGGACAGCTCTGAAAGAGCAGGCTGATCTCTGGCTCAGATCGCTGAACCTACAGCCAGGCAAGGTCGTGTGTGAAAATGGCTGGAACCTGGTGGCGGCTCTGAAGCAAGAGTTGTGGACAGATTTTGGGTGACAGTAATTACTGGTTGGTGACACTTCTAGATCCACACTACAAGGAGAACTTTCTATCTCTTATTCCCGTGGCGGACAGGTTTGCTAAAATGGGGCAGTACCAGAAAGCCCTTGTTGCAGAACTAATAAAAAAAATCCCATTTGAAAACGCTGGTGGCAGAAGTTCGTTGGACAACCAAGGAGTACAGGCAAGAGAGACACAAATCCAATCCAGCAGAGGTAGGGGAACACTGTCAAAGTTCTGGGACAGTTTTCTCTGTCCCTACCATTGCACAAGCCCTAATGTGTGGGGTAGTCTCACAAGGAGGGTAACGTTTGGGAAGATGCTGAAGGAGTAACTTGCCGACTGTACCAACGTCCTCCACGATTCCTCTGTGCTTTATAATTATTGAATATCCAAGCTGGACACGTGGCATGAACTGGCTCTCTATGCCTTGGATGACCTGGCCTGCCCTGCCGCTAGCGTTTTGTCAGAGCAGGTTTTTAGTGCCGCCGAGGGGATTATAACTGATAGGTGCATCAGCCTGTCAACTGAAAATGCTGACAGGCTAACTTTTATAAAAATGAACAAGGGCTGGATTGGGCCAGACTTCTACACACCACTGAATGATAGCAGCATAGCATAAACTCAAATACAGTGTCCTTTTTTTGGGAGGTCTGTTCCCATGTACAGCTTCACACCCAAACATGGGTATATGCTTCTTGATTTTGTCTATTTGCTCTTGTCCTCCTCCTTCTCCTCATCCTCCACCACCATATCACTACCATATGTGACATATCTTGCAAGGGGCATTGGAGTTCCTCCAAATTTGCGCAGCCGACTACGGCACACAGCCACTGCAAGGAGCACACACCAGAAAGAGAAGGTTACTTATTTAATTACTTATTTAATTACTTATCTACCATTGTGTTCCTTAATTATTTGTTCCTCCAGTCATAGCACCCCTGGTCTCTTAACTCATATGATCCGAGACATATAACCATAGCCGAGAAATATAACCATAGCCGAGTCCTCAAGCCACACAATTAGAATCATCACTCCCAGCACTTTAAACCACTCCGCTGGACGACCTTTATGTTGAAGGTAAATTTCCTACTTATAGCCCATATAAGTAACCCCTAATAAGTAACTAGTGATGTGTGAGCACTAAAATGCTTGGGTGCTCGATGCTTGGGTCGAGCAAATTGGAATACTCGGGTGCTCCACCCGAGCAACGAGCCCAATGTAAGTCTATGGGAAACTCAAGATTTTTTCTGGCAGCTCCCCCTGGCGGTCTGCAGAGGGCCTAAAAATTGCCCAAATCGATGAAAACAGTGCTCAAATAACATGCGAACAGCATGGGGAAGATCATTGGAAGCATTTCTGACTCCCAGGTCACTGCTGTCAACAGCATTGTCAGAGGTATTACGCCACTTTTACGAACTCACAATAAAACGTACAAAAACAAATCCAAATTGGATTTTCCTGGGAAATATGTTAAGGAACATCCTTTCCAGTGAAATAACTTGTATTTAAGGCAAAATAAATAACCAAAACCAAAAATACTCCTCCACACCTTGGGCTATGTTCACACGTAGCGTTTTTGATGCCTTTGTACACTTTTGCATTGCTTTCAACCAAGACAAATGCATTCACTGGGAAATGTAATTTTAACATTTTACAACCTTATCTGGGCCATGTGGTGTGTGACACATCATCAGACACATGCATACAGTGCTGAAAAGACATGGGAACAGCATGGGGAATACCTCTGGAAGCATCTCTGACTCCCAGGTCACTGCCTAAAAGTGTGCCCATCATAAGTGATCCTTGGCGCATGCGAAGATGCCTCCCACCATGCACCTGTCATTGCAGACTTGCAACAATCACCATCCACGTCATTGTCCCAGTGCAGCGTTCAGTTGTCCCTACCCCATTCCTTGGAATGCAAGCGCAAGTATGCAGCCAGTCACCCACCCACCCAAAGGCTGCAATACTATACTGCCAAATTTTTGACAGATGCTTTCACTTGAAATGTGGCCTTTTAGACTTATGGCGGCAGCGACCGGGTATCCATACTCGGTCCCCAGCCACCATTATTTTTCCCGTTATCATCTCTGCCTTCCACAAGCATGGGTCCTACAACATTACCCGTGCCCTCCCCAGTGAACTTACTGGGAAGGACTGCCTACGCACAAACATGTGGTCAAGTGAATGTGGCCAGGGACGGTAAGGAGCCAGTCCACAGCTTTTTTTTCTGAGAGTTGTATTTCACCACGGCCATATTCTTTAGCTTGGTGAAAGGACTTGGGAAACCATATCTACTCCAGCTGTCATTTCTCCCAGGAAGTCCTCTAAAGCTGTTTTCACTTAAAATGTGGACTTTTAGGCTTGTGGAGGTGGAAGCTTTTCATAACCTCATGCTTGCAGCGGCTGGGTGTCCATACTCGGTCCCCAGCCGCCACTATTTCTCCCGGCATTACCCGTGCCCTCCCCAGTACACTTACTGGGAAGGACCACCTAACCACAAACACGTGGGCACACATGGGCACACAGGCGGCGTACTTTAACAAGCAGCAGCTCCGGGTAGGATTTGAGAAATCGCTGAACCACGAGGTTAAGCACATGGGCCAGGCATGGTACGTGTTTGAGTTTCCCTTGCTTCAGAGCCGCCACCAGGTTCCAGCCATTGTCACACATGACCTTGCCTGGCTGTAGGTTCAGCGGTCTGAGCCAGAGATCAGCCTGCTCTTTCAGAGCTGTCCACAACTCTTCAGCATTGTGCAGTTTGTCACCTAAGTATATTAGCTTCAATACAGCCTGTCACCGCTTGGCCAAGGCAGGGCTGAAGTGCTTCCAGCTTGTGACTGATGTGGTCATTTCGGAGATGGAGGCTAAAGAGGAGGAGGCTGAGGAGGAGCTGTAGACTGTGGGGGCAACCCTGATTGACCTAGGGCCTGCAATCTTTGGCGTCGGGAGGACGTGTTCCGTCCCAAGGTCCGACTGGGTCCCGGCTTCCACTATGTAGGCAACTAACATCTAAACTCCTGTACCATCAACCTTCAGTAATCGACGCGTTACCAGAGGATGAATGGGGAGTGTTTTGAGATTTGATTGATCTTCAAACAGAGAGCGAGCATCAAACCGGTAAGAGATCCCCCTTTCCGGGTAGATTGCCTTCACATACTACCCCCTCTTTTTCCCTCTTTCCTGCAGTCTAGATCTTTTTCAATATGGTCTGCAGGGATTTGCAATGTCTCAAGATGGATACCTGTAAACAAGGCAATTTGTCATGCCATGAGCGGATGGCGCTTAATAGGTTAAAAAATAGTGACACATTTACCATCAAAGAGGCAGATAAGGGGGGAATATAGTATTGTGGCCCATAGACCTGTATCTAAAGGAGGCGAGACGACAGTTGACTAACACTGTTTATTACCATAGTCTTCCTTCAGACCCGACCCCAGTATTTAAACATAAAATGGACAGATTACTCACTTTGGCAATACAATGAAGAGTCATAAATAAAAAGGAGGGGGACTTCCTTACTAATCGCCACCCGACCACCCCTACTTTCTATATGCTCCCAAAAGTGCACAAGTCTCTTGAGGAGCCCCCGGGGAGACCAATTGTGTCAGGTATTGGTGGTCTCTTTGAATGTCCTTGTGTGTAACTTGATTATTTCCTACAGCCTTTGGTCTTAACTTTGCCATCCTATGTTAGGGATTCTTCACATCTCTTACAACAATTGGAAAATCTAATACTGCCAGATAACACACCGATAGTTACAATGGACGAGGAGTCGTTGTATTCCAATATAAGCCATGACCTGGACTTGGAAGCCATCTCTTACTTTTTGGACCAACACATCTCAGGTACTAGAGCACATGATCTGTTCCTTTTGGACCTTATGAGTATGGTATTACGCAACAACTATTTTGTATTTGATCGGGTTTATTACCGACAGGTCTCTGGACAGCAATGGGGGCCAGGTGTGCCCCGTCGCATGCCAATCTTTTTTTGGGGTGGTGGGAGGAGATCAAGGTGCGACAGATGGCAGATTTTCAGCATCATGTAGTTGGGTGGTACCGCTACATCGATGACATTTTCATGCTATGGTCTGGTTCCCTGGTAGACTGTCAAGGTTTCATAGACATATTGAATGATAACCCTTGGAACATCGTCTTAGCATCCAATTGTTCATATTCTGTTGTAGAATTCCTGGATCTCAAAATCTACTACAACCCTGTTTAGGAAACCAACGGCCACAAACAGTTTACTTCACTTTTCCAGTTTCCATCCGGCACATATCAGAAGAGAGATCCCTAAGGGACAATTTCTGTGATCAAAAAGAAACTGCAGCTCCCAAGATGATTTTAGAACTTAGGCAAGGGATCTCACACAGGGGTTTGTGTCCAGATGATATCCCCATAAATTGATCTCTCTCAAGGGCATATCAATTTTCTAGGGACATGGACCGAAGGGCAACCTTCTTGCCCAAATATCGGAATAATCTGTAAACTGTCAATCTGATAACCACCTACCACAATCAATGGCAAGATG
Organism: Phyllobates terribilis; assembly: GCF_046119375.1. NCBI lineage: Eukaryota > Metazoa > Chordata > Amphibia > Anura > Dendrobatidae > Phyllobates > Phyllobates terribilis. The sequence continues at coordinate 295,168,576 of NW_027362769.1, forward strand.
TTTACCAGATATTATCTAAGAACTGGAGGATTATGCTTAATGAACCTTAACTGAAGAACCTGATTTTGAAGAAACCAAGGGTCATTGCTAGGAGTGCCCGTAATCTTAAGGACCACTTGGTTACCAGTCATTTCACACGTCTCAAACAAAGTTTAAACAGGGGCATTAGATTGAGGGGTACTTACCCATGTGGGGAATGTACTACATGTCCTTTTTATTGGCTGATTACCACGTTCCTGATTCTATCTTTCCCGTACAGATCCTTCTAAAGAATTATGTGAACAGTAAGATGTGAAACCTTTTTTATGCAATCATCTGTGGTTGTCTGAAAATCTACGTGGGACAGACAACACAAGAGCTGAGATGGAGATTTCAACAACATTTGTCTACCATAAATATGGCCAAGAAAGATCAGGAAAAGGGAAAGACTCTGACATCAGTTGCTGCACACTTTCTGAATGTCCATAATGGTTGGTGCAATGGTTTATGTCTGGTTGGATTGGAGACGATCCAGAGGAACATCCGTAATAGGGATATTATCCCGGAATTATTGTGGCAGGAATCAAAGTGGATCTACAGGCTGAACAGCTTGGCCCCATTTGGGATGAATTTAAGAACTTCTTTTCACCGGCTTTTATAAGCCCCGCTGAGAGTCTAGATTGGGACTACTAACTTTCCTCCCCTTCTAGCTACATGGCTGTTGGATTCGTATTTGTCTTCCATTTATATTCCCTTTCTTTCTCTGTTTTTTGTAGGATATTCTCTGCATGACTTTGGGACTATCTTCCTCCTTCTTTACTACCTGCGCTGTGACTCCTTCTGGGCATGCGGATTCCGATCAGTTTTGGCAAATCTGCAAATTTACTGGCGTGTAGATATTTTTCTATCTATAATTTCCCGGGGATGTTGGTGACAGCTTTGTACTTTTTGGGGACCCAGCTGGACTTTCTATGACTAATACAATTTCCCGGTGGGGAGATGTTTTATTCATGCGTTTATGGACTCTATTTGGGAAGTTTAATATAATCTACTATTATACTGGCAAGCCTGATTTTGGCCCTTGTCTGCCTGGTGGCTCTATATGATTTAAATCTGGATCCAAGTTGACTGCCACAGTGGTCTTTATTCTTTCCATCTAGCGGTATTTTCTGTATACTGCGGCCTTGACTCTTTCTAACCCCTTTTTTTTGAGAGGGTGGTGGAACCTCTGTGCTGCTGTGCAAGGAGGGACAAGAGGGGCGTGACTAGGTATCAACTCTGACCGACCAAGGTCGTACGGCGGCTCAATCGACCAGGGAAGGACCGAGCAGAGGGACCAGGTGCTACTCTGGGGACCAACCTTGTATGAGAGCAGGTGACTCCCATGGGTCAGAAGGCAGGGACTGACCGGTACAGCAGACGAGCACGGCAGGCATGCTGACGGGTGATCCGGGCAGATGGGCTGGTAGGCACGGCAGGTAACAGGCAGGAGCCTCCAGGTAGGCTGGCTGGTAGGCACGGCAGGTAACATGCAGGTGCTTCTGTGTAAGCGAGCTGGCAGGCACGGCAGGTAATAGGCAGGAGCCTCCAGGTAGGCTGGCTGGCAGGCACGGCAGGTAACGGGCAGGTGCTTCTAGGTAAGCAGTTGGACAGAGCCCCTAGACAGACTGACGGACTGGACTGTAGACAGACTGTCGTGCTGGAGAGTAGACAAGCAGGCGGACTAGACTTGTAGTCAGGTTGGCAGGCAGGACTTGTAGTCAGGCTGGCGGGCTGAACTTGAAGTCTGGCTGGCGGGCTGGAATTGTAGTCAGGCTAGCAGTGGGACCTGAGGGCTGAAGCAGAGTATAACACACAAAGCTACAACCTTGCACGGGCACCTCCATTTTGGAGGAGGTTTCCTTTATATGAGAGGTCCTCCTGCCACTGGCCGGGGACTCCTTAGGACGGCCCCTTTAAGAGGGGGGAGCACACGCGCGCGCCCTAAGCACAGTGCCCGGAAAGCTGCGCGTGCCGGCAGTAACAGAGGCAGGAGCGCAGCAGTAAGTGGGACGGCATCTCTGCCTGTCAGGGGGCAGAGACGCCGATACTACATAAAAGAAGATATGTGCTGAATGAATGGTGCGGCCACACATTTGTGTGAATTGCTGAAAGTGTGACTTAAGCATCCCCTCAGCTGCTACAGATACTGTATATATTTCTCGGAATATTATTTTTTGTCATGTGTGGCCATTGAGGGACGTAATACGCAGCGCTTCCAGCCTATTGCTCATTTGTTGGATATGTGTATCCAGCAGTCTGGGCTACTCTTGTGACTACCCCCTGCTGGGATTTTTACACCTTGATTGGGTGCCTGATATGCTGATGCACTGATGCGCGTGGTCACACAGCTATTCTACGCATTGACGTGCTGATCTGCACAACCCAGTGTGTCAGATGACGCCTCAAGTGTCCCACCCATAGGTATTGACGAGACTCACAGTTCAGGTGCCCGTAAAGACGTGTATGTACACACCCTCACAGGGCCAGCTATCGCGCATGCACGGGGTTCGGATGCCCTGTAGGCTTGATCCGGAAACACTCTCCCTCCTCCTGTGTCATGCGGCCAACCTCAGAGTGCACGCGCCGGAGCAACATGGCAACCATATCGGACGGAGCTATCTACAGCCGGGACAAATCTGGGTAATTACACTTCGGGATATAAATATAAGACTGGGGCAGCTGCCCAAACACCACACCTTTCCCCTGATGAAGCCACAGTAGTAGTGGTGATACGCGTGGGGTTGCGGTCCTCTTGGCCTCTCGGGTGTAGAGTGGTGGCCAAAAGTATTGGCACCCCTGAAATTCTGTCAAATAATACTCAGTTTCTTCCTGAAAATGATTGCAATCACAAATTCTTTGGTATTATTATCTTCATTTAATTTGTCTTCAATGAAAAAACACAAAAAGAATTGTCCTAAAGCCAAATTGGATATAATTCCACACCAAACCTAAAAAAGGAGGTGGACAAAAGTATTGGCACTGTTTGAAAAATCATGTGATGCTTCTCTAATTCGTGTAATTAACAGCACCTGTAACTTACCTGTGGCACCTAACAGGTGTTGGCAATAACTAAATCACACTTGCAACCAGTTAACATGGATTAAAGTTGACTCAAGCTCTGTCCTGTGTCCTTGTGTGTACCACATTGAGCATGGAGAAAAGGAAGAAGACCAAAGAACTGGCTGAGGACTTGAGAAACCAAATTGTGAGGAAGCATGAGCAATCTCAAGGCTACAAGTCCATCTCCAAAGACCTGAATGTTCCTGTGTCTTCCGTGCGCAGTGTCATCAAGAAGTTTAAAGTCCATGGCACTGTGGCTAAACTCCCTAGATGTGGACGGAAAAGAAAAATTGACGAGAGATTTCAACGCAAGATTGTGCGGATGGTGGATAAAGAACCTCGACTAACATCCAAACAAGTTAAAGCTGCCCTGCAGTCCAAGGGTACAACAGTGTCAACCCGTACTATCCGTCGGCATCTGAATGAAAAGGGACTGTATGGTAGGATACCCAGGAAGACCCCACTTCTTACCCCGAGACACAAAAAATCCAGGCTGGAGTTTGCCAAAACTTACCTGAGAAAGCCTAAAATGTTTTGGAAGAATGTTCTCTGATCAGATGAGACAAAAGTAGAGCTTTTTGGGAAAACGCATCAACATAGAGTGTACAGGAAAAAAAAAGAGGCATTCAAAGAAAAGAACACGGTCCCTACAGTCAAACATGGCGGAGGTTCCCTGATGTTTTGGGGTTGCTTTGCTGCCTCTGGCACTGGACTGCTTGACCGTGTGCATGGCATTATGAAGTCTGAAGACTACCAACAAATTTTGCAGCATAATGTAGGGCCCAGTGTGAGAAAGCTGGGTCTCCCTCAGAGGTCATGGGTCTTCCAGCAGGACAATGACCCAAAACACACTTCCAAAAGCACTATAAAATGGTTTGAGAGAAAGCACTGGAGACTTCTAAGGTGGACAGCAATGAGTCCAGACCTGAATCCCATAGAACACCTGTGGAGAGATCTCAAAATGGCAGTTTGGAGAAGACACCCTTCAAATATCAGGGACCTGGAGCAGTTTGCCAAAGAAGAATGGTCTACAATTCCAGCAGAGCATTGTAGGAAACTCATTGATGGTTACCGGAAGCGGTTGTTCGCAGTTATTTTGGCTAAAGGTTGTGCAGCCAAGTATTAGGCTGAGGGTGCCAATACTTTTGTTTGGCCCATTTTTGGAGTTTTGTGTGAAATGATCAATGATTTGATTTTTGCTTCATTCTCTTTTGTGTTTTTTCCTTGCAAGCAAATTAAATGAAGATAATAATACCAAAGAATTTGTGATTGCAATCATTTTCAGGAAGAAACTTAGTATTATCTGACAGAATTGCAGGGGTGCCAATACTTTTGGCCACCACTGTACATGGGTACACTGTCACCTATAGGTCTTATTTAGGGAGCCTATAGTGCTGGTATTGGGATAATCATATCCCCCTATCTCCTTTTGGTAAATTGTGCATTGTGTCTATGAGGAATACCTGTAGCACTTTTTCTATTAAAGAAAAAATATTTTACTAAATAGTGCTTGCACTAACTATCGGTGCCTAAAATAGGAGAGGGGCTTATTTATTTATTTATCTATTTATATGGACCTATGTGGGTTTACACAAGTATATTGGGTGTGTTTATTTGTGGTTCATATATTTTCTTCAGGTCTTGACCACTCTTACACTGTGTGCAGAATTATTAGGCAAGTTGTATTTTAGAGGATTACTTTTACTATTGATCAACAACGATGTTCTCAATCAACCCAAAAGACTCATAAATATCCAAGCTTAATATTTTTGGAAGTTGGAGTGGGCTTTTTTTTGATTTGGCTATCTTAGGAGGATATCTGTTTGTGCAGGTAACTATTACTGTGCAGAATTATTAGGCAACTTAATAGAAACCAAATATAATCCCATCTCACTTGTTTATTTTCACCAGGTTAACCAATATCAGTGCACAAAATTTAGAAATAAACATTTGTGACATGCAAAAACAAAAACAAAATTAATTAGTGATGAATATAGCCACCTTTCTTTATGATGACACTCAGCAGCCTTCCATCCATAGATTCTGTCAGTTGCTTGATCTGTTTTCCATCAACATTGCGTGAAGCTGCCACCACAGCCTCCCAGACACTGTTCCGAGAGGTGTATTGTTTTCTCTCCCTGTAGATCTCACATTTTATGATGGACCACAGGTTCTCTATGGGGTTCAGATCAGGTGAACAAGGGGGCCATGTCATTATTTTTTCTTCTTTTAGACCTTTACTGGCCAGCCGTGCTGTGGAGTAGTTGGATGCATGTGATGGAGCATTGTCCTGCATGAAAATTATGTTTTTCTTGAACAATACCGACTTCTTCCTGTACCACTGCTTGAAGAAGTTGTCTTCCAGAAACTGGCAGTAGGTCTGGGAGTTGAGCTTCACTCCATCCTCAACTCGAAAAGGTCCCACAAGTTCATCTTTGATGATACCAGTCCATACCACCATACCAGTACCCCACCTCCACCTTGCTGGCGTCTGAGTCGGAGTGGAGCTCTCTGCCCTTTACTGATCCAGTCACTGGCCCATCCATCTGGCCCATCAAGAGTCACTCTCATTTCATCAGTCCATAAAACCTTTGAAAAATCAGTCTTAAGATATTTCTTGGCCCATTCTTGACGTTTTATCTTATGTTTCTTGTTCAAAGGTGGTCGTTTTTCAGCCTTCCTTACCTTGGCCATGTCCCTGAGTATCGCATACCTTGTGCTTTTTGATACTACAGTAACGTTGCAGCTCTGAAATATGGCAAAACTGGTGGCGAATGGCATCTTGGCAGCTTCACGCATGATTTTCCTCAATTCATGGGCAGTTATTTAGCGCCTTTTTTGGCCAACACGCTTCTTGCGACCCTGATGGCTATTTGCAATGAAACGCTTGATTGTTCGGTGATCACGCTTCAAAAGTTTGGAAATTTCAAGACTGCTGCATCCCTCTGCAAGACATCTCACAATTTTGGACTTTTCAGATCCCGTTAAATCTCTCTTCTGACCCATTTTGCCAAAGGAAAGGAAGCTGCCTAATAATTAAGCACACCTTATATAGGGTGTTAATGTCATTAGTCAACACACCTCCTCATTACAGAGATGCACATCACCAGATTTATTTAATTGGTAGTTGGCTCTCAAGCCTATGCAGCTTGGAGTAGGACAATATGTATAAAAAGTATCAAAGTGATCAAAATACGCATTTGCCTAATAATTCTGCATGCAGTGTATATTTCAATGTGGTATACTGTTGTATTTAAGCTTTGTGCTTTTTAAATGCTTTTAACTTTTGCATGTCTGTCCGGTCTTGATGAATAATAAAATCATGTTGGTATATATTTAGTGCTCCCTGTCTTTCCATACATACCTTCTTTCCTTGTTGTGCCTTATTAGGCTTCCACTATGTTAACCCAGTGTGCCGTCAGCGAGATGTACCGTCCCTGCCCACAAGCACTAGTCTACATGTCCGTGGTTAGGTGGACTTTCCCGGTAACTGCGTTGTTGAGGGCACGACTAATGTTTTGGGACACGTGCTTGTGTAATGTGGGGATGGCACACGGGGAGAAATAGTGGCCGCTGGGGACCGAGTACCGAGGAATGGCCGCCGCCATCAGGTTGCGGAATTCTTCCTTCTCCACGAGCCTAGAAGGCAACATTTCTAGTTCAAGCAGTCATGAAATGTGGGAATTTAGTAGTGTGGCCTGTGGGGCATTGGCTGCGTATTTGGGCTTGCGTTCCAAAGACTGGGGTATGGACAACTGAACGCTGAGCTGGCAAAAGGACATGGACGTGCTTCCTGATGATGCTACTTGAGAGTGTACAATTACAGGTGTAGGGCAGGAAGCATCTTTGCATGCACCATTGACAGGGGATTGGCTTGCATGCACAACAGCGGAAGAAGCAGTGGTGCCACCTGCAGACACTGTTCCTGGACCCTGGGTTTCGCCCACAAAGTCGGGTGCTTTGCTGCCATGTGCCTGATCATGCTGGTGGTGGTCAGGCTGGTCGTTTTGCCACTCCTGCTGAAGCTGGCCTGGAAGGTGGTGCAAACGGCCTTTTTGGGGTTGTCGGCAGAGTCTTTAAAAAACAACCAGACTCAGGAAGACCTAACGGTTGTACTGGCAACTTCCTTCGTTTTGGTGTTACGGGGAACGGTTGCAGGGAATTGAGATACAGTGGTCTGTCATATTCATAAGTAGAGTGGTAACCTTGTCCACCAACCATGATTTGCAGGTATTCAGCCATTGTCAATCACAGCTAGAGGACAAGATTGTCTGCTATAAAATAGCTGCAGATTGTCTGCTGCAACTTCTTAGTGCATGTGAATGTACGTTAAGGATTCATTAACATGTCTCCTAACCTCTGCGGATTATCCACAACTGTAGATATACAGCTATTCTGGTGTAGATAATTCTACACCAAAATCTCCATTTAGCTCTATGGATTTAGGTGCAGGTTTTAGTGCAGAATTTTAGCCCCTTGTCTGAATGGATGGAATCTTCGAAACGTCCGGGGCGAAACGTGCGGGACGAAATGTGCGGGGGCGAATCTTCTTGGTAGCAAAATGATAGGGGCGAAATGTACTTGGGGGCGAACTGATGGGGGCGGACTGCTGGGGGCAAATTGCTGGGGGCGAACTGCTGGGGGCGAAACTTCCAATAACCACGGTTGCATGCCTTCTTTCTGTGGCCACCTCACTGCTTCTTCCTGCCTGTTGGGTTGCTCTGCCTCACTCCCCCTGTGTGCTGCTCTCCTCGCTCTGTATGTCCTCCTGCCAGGTTGGGTCAGTTACTATATCATCCACCACCTCATCTTCCACTTTCGCACTCTGGTCCTCCTCCTGACTTTCTGACAATTGTGTCTCATCATCGTCCACCTCTTGTGACACTTTCCCACCGTCGCCTTCGTGTGATCGTGGCTGCTCAAAAATTTGGGCATCGCTACATGCGATCTCCTCTTGCACCGCTTCAAGTGGACAGGGCGAGAGGCCCGAATCTATAAATGGAAAAGTAAGCAGCTCTTCGGAGTGTACAAGTGTGGGATCAGTTGTCTCTGGGCACTTGGCATGGTGAGAATAAGGAGGCTCAGAGTGAGGAATATGCTGTCCAGACTCACGGCTACTGAGACTTGACCATGTGGAAAACAAGGTGGTGATGGTGGTGGCTAAGTAACTGGAAGCATTATCTGCTATCCAACCAATAACCTTTTCACACTGCTCTGTGTTCAATAGTGGTGTTCTGTGGTCCCCTATTAATTGGGACAGGAAGGTCGAGCGAGAAGATGTGGGTGTTTGTTGTGGCACAATTTTAGCTTGCCCACGGCCTCGGTCTCTGCATGCACCATCACCATCACATCCAGTTCCCTGTCCCTTGCCACGTGCCTTGACCACTTTAAATGGAGGACAATATCTTCCAAGCTCACTACAAATGACTGAATTTGGAGCAAACTTATATGTGATCCGTGTGATGGAGAAAATACAGTTTTAAATACCTGGCCTGTAAGTAAATATTTTGAACAGCAAACTGATGTCAATTGCTTCACTGACACACTGAAAATAGTTTTTAATGGAAGCCTGAAATGGCAGTATTTTCTAAAAACGTATGTGTGGTCCATGTGATGGAGAAAACACGGTTTAAATACCTGGCCTGTAGGTAACTATTTTGAACAGCAAACTGGTGTCAATTGCTTCACTGACACACTGAAACAAATTTTTTAAAGGACATCAGAAATGTAGTATTTTCTGAAAACGTATATGTGATCCGTGTGACAGAGAAAGCACAGTTTTAAATACCTGACCTGTAGGTAACTATTTTGAACAGCAAACTGGTGTCAATTGCTTCACTAACACAATGAACATTTTTTTTAATGGAGGCCAGAAATAGCAGTATTTTCTGAAAACATATATGTGATCCGTGTGATGAACCAACCACAGTTTTAAATACCTGGCCTGTAGGTAACTATTTTTAACAGCAAACTGGTGTCAATTGCTTCACTGACACACTGAAACAAATTTTTAATGGAGGCCAGAAATGTCAATATTTTCAGCACAATTATATGTGATCCGTGTGACGGACAAACCACAGTTTTAAATAGCTGGATTTTTAGCACTGTAATATGGAAAGGACCTGGCTGTATTCTGCAGTGCCAACAAGCAAATGGCGCAGAGCAACGGTGTTCTCTGGATTGCTTTTTAAGCAAATAATGAGGATTAAGAGCCAAGAAAAAATTATTCCTGGCCCCTGAGACCTGGGCCTATTTCTAGAAATATCTAACAGCAGCAGCAGACAAAACTGAAATGGAGCCTCTGCTATATACCCTGCCTGCATGCCTATATACACTGCCTGCCTGATATCTCTGCAGATGGATTAGTCCTCAGAAGGACTGTTTATTGAGGTGGATATGTGTCTCTAATATAGTTTGGTGCAACTACACTAACTAGAAACAAGCAAATCTCTCCCTAGCTCAGCAGCACCTCTCCCTACACTGTCTGATTCTGTAGTGACTGTGATGAGCATGGCGGCGCCAGGTCTGATATAGACCTGATGACGCTGTGAGGCCATCCAATTACTGTAATACCACAACCAACATCGCTGCAGCAGTACAGTGAATGGCAGGCAATCGCTGCATGTTCATTGGCTCTGTAAAGAGCTCCAAACATGCAGGGAGGAGACTCAAGCTCCCGCCGAGCAACCCCAGAGATACTCGGCGAGCGTTGAGCATCTCGAGCAGTGAGATCCTCAGGCGAGAACCGAGCAGTAGCGAGCATGCTCGCTCATCACTATAGTTAACCCCTAATAAATACTGCCTTAAAACTACCCTTTGCTGTTTACCCTTTCTTCAATAGAATTCACCCCTGGTCATCCAGAAACAGACATGCCCTCAACAAATGTTGACTATGGACCACCTCATGTGCCTACCAATTACATGCAACTATAGGTGCCTACTTTAGCATTATCTGATTCCTCTACTAATTGTTCCCCTTTCTCCCTAGGGGACAACTCCACCTCTCAAACCATACTTTATCTACTTGGACTACCACAGCATCTTCAATCAGAAATAGGGGAATACCCTTTACTTCCCAGTCCATTTTTTATTCTTGAATAAACGCGATCTATTTTAAATATACAATTATTTTTGTATTTATCACCGTCACTTGATCCCCACTGTGACCAGCGCAGATATCACAATTACCAGTATGGGAGACTGACTCCCTAATAACGAGAACATTTTTTTCATGAGGCCCTCCTGTACATCTCTTGCAAGAGACATTGGAGTGCCTCCAAAGCTTTGGCAGCCCTTGAATTCACTGCATAGGTAATAACAGTATGGGAGACCCACTTCCTAATAATGGGAAAAAAAATTCTTAAGGCCCTCCTCTACATCTCTTTTCCAAAGGGCATTGGAGTGTGTCCAAACGTTTGGCAGCCCTTGCATTCACTCATTCACTGCATAGGTAACTACAGTATGGTAGACTTCCTTCCTAATAATGCAAACATTTTTTTCATGAGGTCCTCCTCTAAGTCTCTTGCAAGGGGCATTGGAGTGCTTCCAAATATTTGGCAGCCCTTGCATTAACTGCATAGGTAATAACAGTATGAGAGACCCACTTCCTAATAATGGGAAACATTTTTTCATAAGGCCCTCCTCTACGCTTCTCTTCCAAGGGGCATTAAAGTGCGTCCAAATTTTTGGCAGCCGTTGCAGTCACTGCATATGCAAGAACAGTATGGGAGACCTGCTCCTTTCTAATGGGAATATGTTGTTACTGAGGCCCACCTCTATGGGTCTTCAAATTGGTATTGTTTTTTTTCTCAAATTTAGGCAGCCGTTGTACTCACTGCATACACATTAACTGTATAGCAGAACTGCTCCTTTCTAATTGGAACATGTCGTTACTGTTAGAACCTTGCTGTTAGGTTTTTTTTCCTTTGCTGGTCACATGACCTTGTTGGCCTATTTAGTCCTGCTCCGCCCTTCTGGCTTTGCTGGACTTCATTGTATATCTACTTTCTAGCTAGCCTGTGCTCTGTATCTAACTCTGTTAGTTTGCTTGGTCTACGGACCTCTATGTTCTATCTATTTTGTTTGTTCGTCTGTCTGCTACTATTTCTGTTAGGAGGTGTCCCATATTCCTCCCAGTCCTTAGTACTTGTAGGGATTCCCTCCCCACATCTATAGGTCTTCGTACAGACTAGATTAGGACTTTAGCAGGTCTGATCGCAGGATCAGGTTCCCTGTTACATCGTAGGGATTCAGCTGAGTCTCATAGTAGGGACAGATCTCCTCTCTTTCCTTAGCTTTGGTAGCAGAACATAACAGTAAGTCCAGCCAGCAAATTCTCTAAGGAAAGATTTTTCTGTTCCATCATGGTGTCGGTTCAGGATTTGGCTCATCGCCTGAAGGGACTCTCTCTGGAGGTGGCCGAGCTCCGTCAGCACGTGAGTAACTGTCCTGGAGCACATTTCTTGGAGCCTAAGGTATGTTTGCCGGATTTATTTTTTGGTGAACACCGAGAATTTTTTTCATTTAAAAATGCTTGCTTATTGTATTTTCGTTTGAGACCTAAGTTCTCTGGGGATGAATCCCAGCGCGTAGGGTTCATAATGTCACTTTTGCGCAAAGAGCCTCAGGAGTGGGCCTTTTCTTTGCAACCTAGTGATTCATGCTTCAGATCAGTGGATAGTTTTTTTTCTGCTTTGGGACTATTATATGATGATCCTGACCGTGTCGCATCAGCTGAGACTGAGTTGAGACGTCTAAAACAAGGATCGGGTAATGTGGAAAAATATTGTACACATTTTCGTCGTTGGTCCACTCAAACAGGGTGGAACGATTCTGCTCTGAAAAGTCTATTTCTTGCTGGGCTCAGTGAAAGGGTTAAAGACCTGCTAATTGCTTATCCTACACCTGAAGATTTGCAACAGGCTATGCAATTAGCTATACGGGTGGATAGAAGACTGCGTGCTAGGGTTAATGAGAGCAAATCCTCTGCTATGTCAGTTTCTGGTTATGATAATGTGTGTACTAACAGTGGTGAACCGATGGAGATTGGATCGGTGGCACCTCGCTCTCAAGAAAAAGACCGTCGTTTTTCGCAAGGCTTGTGTTTTTATTGCGGAAAATCTGGTCATTTGATTAAAGGCTGTGAGCTTCGTATGAAGAAAGAAAAAAAAAATGGTCAGTCACGCCCGTATTGCCTGTTTAAATTCCAAGGGTATATTTTTAGCTGCTTCCACGATTGCTCAGGAAAAATTAATGGAATTTCGGGTGTTTGTTGATTGCGGGTCTACACTGAATGTAATTGATGGGGGATTCGTGGAAAAACTCAATTTAAAACCTGAACCTTTGTCATCCCCCATTGCTGTGGTTTCTGTGGATGGCTCCCCTTTGAAGAATATTACTCTCAAGGTCAGTGAATTTCCTCTCACTATTAATGGTGTTCACCATGAGAAATTGGATTTGGTAGTGTTGAATAACTTGCCTTCTCCAGTAATATTGGGTTTGCCCTGGTTAAAATTTCACAATCCTGTACTGGATTGGTCTACCAGTGAAATTAAATCCTGGAGCCATAAATGTTATGACAAGTGTTGTAACGGGCGTATTGCAGCTTTGGATAGGGGAGAATTGCCTGTTCCTATTCAGGATTTTTGGAGAGTTTTTTCTGAGAAGGATTCGCAGGTTTTGCCTCCCCATAGAGACTATGATTGTTCTATTGAATTTGTCCCTGGAGCGACTCTTCCTAAGAGTCGTTTATTTAACCTTACTATTCCTGAGAGGAAGGCTTTGGAGGAATACATACAGACAAGCTTGGCCGCCGGTCACATTAGGCCCTCTAAGTCTCCTGTGGCGGTTGGATTTTTTTTTGTAAAAAAAAAGGACGGCGGTTTACGTCCTTGTCTGGATTTTCGTGAGATTAACAAAATTACGGTACGCAATCCTTACCCACTGCCATTGATTCCTGATCTGTTTAATCAGTTATTGGGGGCTAAGTGGTTCTCTAAAATTGACCTTAAGGGGGCATACAATCTGTTGCGCATGAAGGAGGGTGATGAATGGAAGACTGCTTTTAACACTCCTGTGGGTCATTTTGAGAATCTGGTTATGCCTTTTGGTCTTACTAATGCTCCTGCATTTTTTCAGAATCTGATTAATGACATCCTTAGACCTTTGATCGGTAAAAATGTGGTTGTGTATTTGGATGACATTTTGATTTATTCGCCAGATCTGGAGTCTCATTGGCGGAGCGTGCGTGAGGTATTACAGTTATTAATGGACAATTCGCTTTTTGCTAAGCTGGAGAAATGTGAGTTCGCTGTACAGAGAATTAGTTTTTTGGGCTACATTATCTCCAGCAAAGGTTTTGAGATTTATCCGGTTAAGGTTCAGGCTGTGCAGGAATGGCCTAGGCCTATTGGTTTGAAATCGATACAGAGGTTTTTGGGTTTCGCCAATTACTATAGAAAGTTCATAAAAAATTTTTCTAGTATTGTCAAACCTCTGACTGATCTCACCAGGAAAGGTGCTGATGCGGTTCAGTGGTCTTCTGAGGCCATTGAAGCTTTTGTGTATCTCAAGGAGAGGTTCACCTCTGCTCCCATCCTTATGCAGCCTGATGTTACTAGGCCGTTTTTGGTTGAGGTTGATGCTTCCTCTGTGGGGGTTGGCGCAGTATTGTCTCAGGATAACGGGGATGGATTACATCCCTGTGCCTTTTTTTCAAAAAAATTTTCGGAGACTGAATTGAATTACGATATTGGTAATCGGGAATTATTGGCTATTAAACTCGCATTTGAACACTGGCGCCACTTCTTGGAAGGTGCGGAATTTCCCGTTCAGGTTCTTACGGATCATAAAAATCTGATATATCTTGATGCTGCCAAGCGCCTGAATGCCCGTCAGGCTAGGTGGGCACTGTTTTTCTCGCGGTTTAATTTCTCCGTTACTTACATCCCTGGTACTAAGAATGTTAAGGCGGATGCCTTGTCTCGCAGTTTTTCTCCCATAGTCGGTGCTGAGAAAGAGGAAAACATTTTACAAGAAGGTGTTGTGATAGCTGCTTTAGACTCCGTTTTGGAAGATGAGATTCTTAAAGCTCAGGAGAATGCCCCATCTAACACTCCTCATGGGAGGTTGTTAGTGCCTGAGACCTTTAGGAGAGATTTGTTTGTTGAGTGTCACGAATCTCGGTTGGCAGGTCATCCCGGAATCTCTGAGACCAAGAGACTGGTGGGTCGCAGTTTTTGGTGGCCTGGATGGCAGAAGGAAGTCATTAAGTGGGTGCACCAATGTACTATATGTGCTAGATCTAAGTCCTCACATACTCCTGCTGCGGGGTTGCTTTGTCCTTTGGAGGTCCCCAGTGCTCCTTGGACACATTTGGCTATGGACTTTATAACTGACCTTCCCCCCTCTGAGGGTTTTACTGTCATCTGGGTGGTCGTGGACCGTTTTAGCAAGATGTGTCACTTGGTTCCCTTCGTCAAACTGCCCTGCGCTAAAACTCTCGCTAAGGCCTTTGTCAAGGAAATTGTCAGACTTCATGGCGTTCCTACTGACATTGTTTCTGATAGGGGTCCTCAGTTCGTGGCTCGTTTTTGGCGTGCCTTTTGTGACAGGTTGGGAATTCATTTGTCGTTTTCGTCCGGATATCATCCTGAATCTAATGGCCAGACAGAAAGGAAAAACCAGGATGTTGAGCAGTTCTTGCGTTGTTTTGTGGCAGACAATCAAGAGGGGTGGTCTGAGTTTCTGCCACTTGCCGAATTTGCTCTGAACAATCATACATCTTCTTCTGCTGGTTGTTCGCCTTTTTTTTGTTGTTCTGGGAGACATCCGTCGTTTGGGTCGTTCTCCAAGTTGGGATCTGCCGTGCCTGAGGAGGAGAATTTTTCCGGTGATTTGGAAAGAGTTTGGACGGATGTGCGTGGTAATCTTCAGGAGGCCAACAGAAAATCTAAAGACTACTTTGATAGGAAACGACAGGAGGTTTTGTTCGCTGTTGGTGACATGGTTTGGTTGTCCTCTAGGAATCTGCGGTTGAGGATTCCTTCTAAGAAATTGGGTCCCAAGTTTGTAGGGCCCTTTAAGGTGCTTCAGGTTGTCAACCAATCTGCTGTTAGGTTGGAGGTTCCTACCTCCTGGAGAATTAATCCGGTCTTTCATGTCTCTCTGTTAAAAAAAGCTGTTGTGTCGGATGGTGACGCCTCTGCCTCTGTTCCTCCGGTGGTGGAGGACGGGGAATATGAAATTTCTCGCATCCTTGACTCTAGACGGTATAGAGGTAGTTTGCAGTATCTTGTGGCCTGGAAAGGTTTCGGACCCAAGGATAACTCTTGGGTGAGGTCAGATGATGTTTCCGCGTCCAGACTTATCAGAGCGTTTCACAGGAGATTTCCTGATAAGCCTGGTCCTAGGGGATCCGGAGGATCCTCTTAGAAGGGGGGGTACTGTTAGAACCTTGCTGTTAGGTTTTTTTTCCTTTGCTGGTCACATGACCTTGTTGGCCTATTTAGTCCTGCTCCGCCCTTCTGGCTTTGCTGGACTTCATTGTATATCTACTTTCTAGCTAGCCTGTGCTCTGTATCTAACTCTGTTAGTTTGCTTGGTCTACGGACCTCTATGTTCTATCTATTTTGTTTGTTCGTCTGTCTGCTACTATTTCTGTTAGGAGGTGTCCCATATTCCTCCCAGTCCTTAGTACTTGTAGGGATTCCCTCCCCACATCTATAGGTCTTCGTACAGACTAGATTAGGACTTTAGCAGGTCTGATCGCAGGATCAGGTTCCCTGTTACATCGTAGGGATTCAGCTGAGTCTCATAGTAGGGACAGATCTCCTCTCTTTCCTTAGCTTTGGTAGCAGAACATAACAGTTACTGAGGCCCACCTCTCTGTGTCTTCAAATTGGTACTGGAGTATTTCACAAATTTAGGCAGCCCTTGCAGCCACTGCATGGGCATTACCACTATAGGAGACTCACTCCTTTATAATGGAAACATTTTTTTTAATGAGATCCTCTTCTATGTCTCTTCAAAGGGGTATTGGGGTACGTCCAAATTTTTGGCATCCCTTGCAGTCACTGCATTTGCAATAACAGTATAGGAGACCCACTCTTAAATAATGGGAACAACAAAGCATAGATAGCTGATGGCTCTCTAATAGTGAGGGCCGACTGATGGCCCTTTAAGAATAGCAAGGGCCATCTGATGGCTCTATAAAAATAGGCTTTGTGACTTTCAGAGTCCCTACTTCAGGCACAGGATGTGTCTGATCATGTCTCACACACAACATAGCCAGACAAGGTAGTAAAATGTTAAAATTACATTTACTGGTGACTTAACATTTTTCCCAGAAAAATTCATTTTGGTTTTGTTTTTGTATGTTTTATTGTGAGTCCATAAAAGTGGCGCTATACTCTGACAACATTGTTCACAGCAGTAACTTGGAAGTCAGAGATGCTTCCAGGGGTCTTACCAATGCTGCTCCCATGTCATTTGAGCACTGTTTTCATCGATTTGGGCAATTTTTAGGCCCTCTGCAGACCACCGGCAGTGGAGCCGCTAGAAAAATGCTTGAGTTTTCCATAGACTTACATTGGGCTTGTTGCTCGAATCAAGCATTCCAATTTGCTCGACTCGAACAACGAGTACTCTAGCATTTTAGTGCTCGCTCATCACTAATCTTCAGCTGTTTGAACACAAGTGACCTCACTCCTGCAGCACAGTACTATACACTGACAGAAGTGTATATAGTGCTGTCTTCTACAACAGTCAAATCAGTAATTTCTGATGTGGCTGCTGTAGAAGTGACCCGGATTGTCGTGGGACACTGTGGATTACATCATGATGGTGGAAAGGTGAGGGATATTGTTGTATTTTATTTTTTATTTACAGGAGATTAGGGGTTCGGGGATTGGGTGTTAGGTGAGTATACAGTGTTTTTTTATTTTTAAATAAATTATTAAAACTGTGTGTAATTTCGTTTAAAATGAAAGTTTTTATTTTGGCTGTCTTTATTTCAAAACTTTGACTATGGGGTTAGTAATGAGGGCGTTTTATAGACGCCTCTCCATTACTAACTTGGGCTTCATATCAGCCGCCAAACAAGGCTGACATGAACCCCAACCCTATTACCCCACTTGCCACCGCACCAAGGCTGTGGGAAGAGAGGAGGCTAAGCACCAAAATAGGAAGATCTTATAAATGCGCCATTTTTGAGGCTGCTGGGTGCTGATATTATTTGCCTAGGAGGGGGCAAGGATCCATGTCCCCTTTCCTGTCTATTAATATCAGCTCACAGCTGTCTGTTTAGCCTTTGCTGGATAGATTTTATACAGGGACCCTACGTCAATTTTTTTCTGGTGTCCCCCTTTAATCTAGCCATTAAAGGCTAAGCAAACACCTGTGAGCTGTTATTAATAGCCAGGGAACATCTTTGGCTAATGGCCCCTTTCCTGGCTAGTAATATCAGCCCCCAGTAGCCGGCTTTCCTTCTTCTGTTTATGAAAATAACATGGGAGCCCATGCCATTTTTTTAATTTAATTCTTAATTTTATTTCATTTTTAAGAAATCCCATGCCCACTGTGCTTGTTTTTGATGCTGCGTAAACTCACCCGCAGCATGTTAATTTCTGTAGTGGATCCGCATGTACTGACATAACAAGTGAAGGATTAGAATGCAGCGTTTTGGACGCAGTGAAAATACTCACCTCTGGTCCAACGGTAATCCAAGGGTTAACACGATGTCCCAGGTTTCTTTTTTCAAATATCTTTATTTAGCTCTAAAAATCATTCATTGCTGTACAGCAACACATCAAAAAAATGCATGCGAAAAATGCATGCAAAAATGTACCAAAAAATGCGTTTTTACTGTAGCAAAGTGAAAGAAAAATGTGACGTGTCATGCACACATTGAGTATTTTTTGACTTGCAGATTTGGTGCAGAAAATAATCATCAGCATGTCAATTCTCTGCGCGTTTTTTGTTTGCGTTTTTTCAGCACAGTCAATACTCCATGGTGACTATAATGTGTTTATTAATTTTTATTTAAATAATTATTTATTTATTTTAACGTTGTTTTTTTTTTTACTTTCACTGCGCAAGAGCCGGCTGATGAGAGATTACTCCTCCCATCAGCGACGCTTGCACTGCTTGTTTAAAGTGACAGAAGGCGCCAAATGATTGGGGAAGTAAGCACATAATCTATCTTTACACTGACTTCAGATTTTTTTTTCTTCATTAAATACTTTTGCTGCTATTGATGCTTTAAGTATAAAATAAAAAAAGTGTAATTTTAATCTAAATGCAACAGGATTGATTTCAGCTACACTTTATCACTGATCAATCACGCTGCATCCGGTGCTGCAGCTGGCAGGTATCCTACAGTATTTATGTCTTCACCTCTCAATTGAATACCTGTATTATTTGCAGACTATTACTGTTATCCTCTTCACTGCCACAGTTATTTAACATATTACAGTCTGGAGTCTAATGTTAATGGCTTTCTTTTCCTATATCTATTGCTGTGCTTTGAAATTTGACAAACTCTCACTACCCTAAAATCAACATAAAATTACTACTGCATTCCCTGCTTAGGCTTTTATACGTCCCTCATGAATGGCTGTGCAATACCATATGAAGTGATAGCAGCAAGGAGATGCCTGTGAAATCACACCTGATGTAACGCCAGTCTTTTTTGACTGATACAATATTCTGCAATGTGTACAAAGGTGATGGGAACTTTTTTTGATGATTTGACTGTGTTTGTTAACAAATTGTTCAAATTCAGCGGAATCTGTGTAGTTCATAGAATTTGGCTTGTATTTGATTCTCAGTAAATTAATTCCATCATATCCGGTACTAATACTGTTTGCTTCCCACCTGATGGCTCTCAGGACTTTTCCTGAGAAACCATAAATAGTTGGCTGTTGGCTTGAAGAATAGATAGGCTAGGGAGCTTGTAGTTACCAGAAATAAGCAAGCAGTACACATGTATATTCATACACATAAAAATAGCTAAGCAATATAACACAACAAAAAATGTAGTGACTATAAATGGGGAGTACAGAGTATAGAAATGTGTGCCAGCTATGTGGGAAAAGTTAGGGCTAGAGATGAGCGAACAAGAACTGTAAAGTTCAGGGTACGTATTGGATATCTAGTGTCTGGTGCTGAACTCCCAGCACTGACATCTGGAAGTCCATTTTACAGTTTGCGGAAGAGAGAAGGTGTCACGGGTGTGTCAGAGGTGACAGACAGCTGATCTGCAGTGGGTTGCAGGAAATCTGTACGTTTGGCATTGCAGACAGCTTCTTAGATAAGAGGCTGTCTTTAGGACCGAGCGGCTACCTCTCTCTTGCTAATTAGCTCTCTGGCCTGGGTGTATATATACCTGGTGTGTCTGAGAGAGAGTCGTCGGCTATATTCACTTCTACTTGTGAAGCTTAGCAGGAGCAGTACTTCGTCCTCTCTGGAGCTTGAGGCCGTGTGCTTATTTGGAGTTCATCTAAAGCTAAGCCATTTCCCCCTGTTTTGTCTACCCTTGTTGTCTATAGAGTTTAGTGGAGGTTGACTAGTGCTCATTTCCTCCCACCCCTAGCCATAGCCATACGCCAGCGAGAGCAGGGCAAGGCACGCATGCAACGATTGCTGAAGAGGCAATATAGGGACAGTAGTTGAGACTAGAGATGAGCGTTGTTCTACTCGAACTGTTCGCCAATCTCAAATTCGAGCTGTTTTGGGCGGTGTTCGAGCCGTTCGGCGAACACGAACGATTTGAGAAAAATTCGGCTGTTCGAGGTTATGTTCGATAACTGTTCGTGCACCAAAATCATAACTGGATTTTTTCTCAGTAATGATGAAAATTAATGTTAATACGCAGTTTGAGTGTACAGCGGGGTGGGGGGAGGGGCAGGGGATGGATCTCTGCAGGAATAATGAAGATCTCCATTTTTTTTTCTCTTTCCCGCATTTGCAGTGGGGAGGTGCAGTCTGTCGGCCTATCAGCAGCGCACACACGGAGCGAACTGCTGTTTTTCACACAAGCAAGGGCATGTGTCATTGGCAGTGTATGTCACATGTCCTTGCCCTATAAGATCAAGCCATTTTCCCCGTCGCCACCATTTTCTCACTGCTGCAGCTGCATGTTAGACGGCACCGCTGTTGCTGTGTGTGCTATACCATGTTAATTTCAAGCCAATTTTCGCACAAATCTACAGATAGCTTGGGAGTAGGGAATAGTTGTGATTGCAGTCCTTTTAAGGACTAGGTTACAGCATTTCCTATGACTTTTATCAGGCAGGTCTGTGCTCTTAAATAGATAGATTGTGGGAGTAAAGACTAATTGTAATTGCAGTCCTTTTCAGGACTAGGTTACATCAGTTCCTATCAGTTTTTGCCAGGCAGGTCTGTGCCAGTGCTGTGCAAGTTTTTTTCACAGCATTTGGCTGAATCTAGTAAAGCTAATCCTTTTTGGCCTATTGCAGAGTGTGTTAGTCAGTGGAGTAGCCTATCTGTGTTGCAAGATATACGACCTGTGTATAGAATACCAATTTTTTTACTGCACGTAGTGAAGTAAAATCTTTTGGGCATAGCATCAGGTTGCAAATTGAATATAATTTTTTTCTGCATCTAGCTCTGAAAAAATATTTGGGCTTCTAGCAGTGTGTGGGACTTGTTCTATTAGTCCATCTATACTGACCTCCATCAGGTTGCAAACTGAATATAATTTTTTTCTGCATCTAGCTCTGAAAAAATATTTGGCCTTCTAGCAGTGTGTGGGACTTTCTCTATTAGTCCATCTATACTGACCTCCATCAGGTTGCAAATTAAAACTAATTTTTATCTGCATCTAGATCTGAAAAAATATTTGGCCTTCTAGCAGTGTGCGGGACTTTCTCTATTAGTCCATCTATACTGACCTCCATCAGGTTGCAAATTAAAAATAATTTTTATCTGCATCTACCTCTGAAAAAATATTTGGGCTTCTAGCTGTGTGTGGGACTTGTTCTATTAGTCCATCTATACAGACCTCCATCAGGTTGCAAACTGAATATAATTTTTTTCTGCATCTAGCTTTGAAAAAATAGTTGGCCTTCTAGCAGTGTGTGGGACTTTCTCTATTAGTCCATCTATACTGACCTCCATCAGGTTGCAAATTAAAAATAATTTTTATCTGCATCTACCTCTGAAAAAATATTTGGGCTTCTAGCTGTGTGTGGGACTTGTTGTATTAGTCCATCTATACTGACCTCCATCAGGTTGCAAACTGAATATAATTTTTTTCTGCATCTAGCTCTGAAAAAATATTTGGCCTTCTAGTAGTGTGTGGGACTTTCTCTATTAGTCCATCTATACTGACCTCCATCAGGTTGCAAATTAAATATAATTTTTATCTGCATCTAGCTCTGAAAAAATATTTGGCCTTCTAGCAGTGTGTGGGACTTTCTCTGTAAGTCCATCTATACTGACCTCCATCAGGTTGCAAATTAAAAATAATTTTTATCTGCATCTACCTCTGAAAAAATATTTGGGCTTCTAGCTGTGTGTGGGACTTGTTCTATTAGTCCATCTATACTGACCTCCATCAGGTTGCAAACTGAATATAATTTTTTTCTGCATCTAGCTCTGAAAAAATATTTGGCCTTCTAGCAGTGTGTGGGACTTTCTCTATTAGTCCATCTATACTGACCTCCATCAGGTTGCAAATAAAAATAATTTTTATCTGCATCTAGCTCTGAAAAAATATTTGGCCTTCTAGCAGTGTGTGGGACTTTCTCTATTAGTCCATCTATATTGACCTCCATCAGGTTGCAAATTAAAAATAATTTTTATCTGCATCTAACTCTGAAAAAATATTTGGGCTTCTAGCTGTGTGTGGGACTTGTTCTATTAGTCCATCTATACTGACCTCCATTAGGTTGCAAACTGAATATAATTTTTTTCTGCATCTAGCTCTGAAAAAATATTTGGCCTTCTAGCAGTGTGTGGGACTTTCTCTATTAGTCCATCTATACTGACCTCCATCAGGTTGCAAATTAAAAATATTTTTTTTTCTGCATCTACCTCTGAAAAAATATTGGGCTTCTAGCTGTGTGTGGGACTTGTTCTATTAATCAATCTATACAGACCTCCATCAGGTTGCAAACTGAATATAATTTTTTTCTGCATCTACCTCTGAAAAAATATTTGGGCTTCTAGCTGTGTGTGGGACTTGTTCTATTAGTCCATCTATACTGACCTCCATCAGGTTGCAAACTGAATATAATTTTTTTCTGCATCTAGCTCTGAAAAAATATTTGGCCTTCTAGCAGTGTGTGGGACTTGTTCTATTTGTGCACCTATACTGACCTCCATCAGGTTGCAAATTCAAAATAATTTTTTGTCTGCATCTAGCTCTGAAAAAATATTTGGCCTTCTAGCAGTGTGTGGGACTTTCTCTATTAGTCCATCTATACTGACCTCCATCAGGTTGCAAACTGAATATATTTTTTTTCTGCATCTACCTCTGAAAAAATATTTGGGCTTCTAGCTGTGTGTGGGACTTGTTCTATTAGTCCATCTATACTGACCTCCATCAGGTTGCAAATCGAATATAATTTTTTTCTCCATCTAACCCAGCCAATAGTTTTGGCCTAATACCACAGTTTGGCCACTCAGCTCTGCTCGGTTCCCATCCATTGTTTTTTTGTGCAAACAACTCCAGAGTTGTGAATTAGTTAACCACCAAAATGAGTGGAAAAAGGCCTGCTGCTGGTGGAAAGGGGAATAGGCGTGTTGGAAAGGGGAAAAAAGGTTGTGTCCGTGGGGTAGGTGTTAAAGCAACAGTAACATCTGCAGAAGAAAGACCATCTTCCAGCCAAACTAAAATGTCTACTTCTTTTAGCGGACAATGTGATAAGATCACTTTCTTACGGCCACGCCAATCGCTACAAATTCCAGATGAGGCACAAAAACAGCAGGTGCTTCAACGGATATCAAGTGCTCCTTTAAGTGGGCTCTCCTCCACATCAACTTCAACATCACAAATACTCCAGTCCTCAAAGGTGTCACCCCAATCGCACTTGCTTCCTCACAGCTCCCAAATCTCCAGCTGCCCGTCTGAGTATGAGGTAGAACAGATGGTTGAGTCTGCAGAGCTCTTTACTCATACTATAGCCTGGGAATCAGAGGTCGACTCCAGCGCTTCTGTGAATCCATACGAGGAAATGATCTGCACTGATGCCCAGAATCTTTATGAGTCGGATCCAGGACCAGACGCAGAAGGTTCTGACCATAATGTAGACCCTCATTCCCAAACTGTAACTCCTGTTGGTGGAGACAATGAGGAAGACGATGATGAGACTCAAATACCTGATTGGAGCGACAACTTTAGTCATTTGTCAGGGCAGGAACAGGTTGGCTCTGAGGACGACGGGTGTGATAACGCACAGGGTGATGATGATGAGGTTGGAGATCCCACTTACTGTCAACCCACAGTCAGCCAAGAGATGAGGTCAGCAGAGGAGGTGGAGGAAGATGCTAGTGACGACGAGGTCAGGTTGCGCCTTCCTGGACAGAGACGTAGTACTGGAAGCACGTCAACAACTGCATCCTCAAACACAACTCTGCCTCTCACCACAAGTCGTGGTGGCTCTTCAGGTCGCATGGGTGCTAAGCCTTGCATAGCCTGGGCATTTTTTCTGATCAATAAGGATGACCCAACTCGTGTTATCTGTAACATTTGTCAGCAAAAGCTAAGTAGAGGCCAAAAAATACATAGTTTGAGTACTTCATGCATGAACCGGCACATGGACATGAAGCTTAAGTTGCAGTGGGAAGCTCAGTGTGCTACAATGAGGCCTAGCCGGCCGGGCCAACCACCATCTGCCATATCTTGTGCATCCGCGGCCTCTTCATCCTCTGTGACTGGGGGGACAGCAGTCACACCTGTTTTTGGGCGCAGACCTGCCACCTCTTTACCCGCAACAGCCAGCGTGATTGGCAGGTCATCATTTTCTTTGGAGGTGGTAACACCAGCTGGTGTTGAGCGCTGTCCGACATCGATAGCACCACCTTTGGATCAAGGCAACCTAACATGTCCGCCTGCATCTTCCTCACAGACCGGCAGTTTGCCGGGGACACCCTTATCAACCCCGTCTAAGCACAATAGCCAGCCCTCGGTCCCTCAGATATGGACAAGTAAAAGACCATTTCCTCCTAGCCATGAGAAAGCTAAGAGGTTGAATTTCACCATCTGCAAGCTCTTGGCTACAGAAATGCTGCCTTTCCGCCTGGTGGACACAGAGTATTTTCGAGACCTTATGTCCGTCGCAGTGCCCCAGTACCAGATGCCCAGTCAGCACTACTTCTCAAAGAAAGGTGTGCCTGCGCTCCACCAGAATGTCGCACACAACATCACCGCTTCTTTGAGAAACTCTGTGTGTGACAGGGTGCATTTCACCACAGACACTTGGATGAGTAGGCATGGACAGGGGCGTTACATGTCACTGACTGGGCACTGGGTAACTATGGTGACAGCAGGACAAGGGGCTGCTGTCCAAGTCTTGCCGTCCCCACGAGTTGTGCGTCAATCCTCTTTATGTCAAAGTTCCTCCACTGCTTCTGCCTCCTCAACCTCCTCTCGGTCTTCCTCCTGCACCCAAAGCCTGTCTGGTCATGCCACAAGCTTTCTAACTGCGCAGAAGGGATCCTGCACACCTCCTTACTATGCTGGCAGTAGGGCTCAACGTCATCAGGCGGTTTTTACATTGAAATGTCTGGGAAATGTGAGTCACACAGCTGAGGAGTTGTGGTCAGCTCTGGAGAACCAATTTCATGAATGGTTGTCTCCACTGGACCTGAAACCAGGGAAGGCCGTGTGTGACAATGCTGCAAACCTGGGTGCGGCCCTTCGCCGGGGCAATGTCACACAAGTGCCTTGTATGGCTCACGTGTTGAACCTGGTTGTCCAGCAATTTTTAGCCCACTATCCCAGACTAGATGGCCTTCTGCAGAGGGCACGGTCGTTGTGTGCTCACTTCCGCCGTTCGCATCCCGCAGCTCAGCGACTTACATCTCTACAGAAGTTGTTGGGCCTGCCACTTCACCGGCTAAAATGTGATGTGCCTACCCGGTGGAATTCAACTCTGCACATGTTGCAGCTACTGTGGCAGCACCGACAAGCCCTGGTGCAATACGTTCTGACGTATAGCCTGGGCCAGCGAGATCCAGAGGTGGGGAAAATCACGCTGGAGGAGTGGTCTCAGATCAGGGACCTATGCACCCTTCTGCACAGATTTGAAATGGCGACGAAGATGTTTAGTGCTGACGATGCCATTATCAGCATGACTATTCCGGTGATTTACATGCTGGAGCACATGTTAAACAGAATTCGGAGTCAGGTGGTGGCACAAGAGGAGGTGGAGGAAGTAGAGGAGGAGGAGTTGTATGCGGAAGGGCTAACATCTGCAAGGTCCAGACGGTCGGCAGCACAAAGGCGGCAGGCATGTGAGGGTGGGGGAGATGGTTTTACCAGGGCGCATGGTAGCAGCCAAACTAGTGAGGAAGGTGTAGGAGCCCAGGAAGAAGTGGAGGACGAACTGATGGAAGACTCATCAGATGAGGGAGACCTTGATCACATTTCTGTTGTGCGAGGTTGGGGGGAGAGGACAGAGGAAGGAAGCATGATTGTTACCTCGCCACCAACACAACAGGGACTTGGTGCTCCTGGATGCGCAACACACATGAGTGCCTTCTTGCTGCACTACCTGCAACATGACCCTCGAATTGTGAGAATTAGAAATAATCCTGACTACTGGGTTGCCACACTGTTAGATCCCCGGTACAAAAGTAAATTTGCCGAAATTATTCCTGCCATAGAAAGGGATGCACGCATGCAGGAGTATCAGCAGAGACTGTTGCAGAATCTTACATGTGCTTTTCCACAAAACACCAGTGGTGCACGTAGTGAATCTCACAGTTCCAACTTGCCAACCGTGGGACCGTCAAGTGTTCAGCACTCAAACCGTAACAGAACCACAGTATCTGCTGGTAACATCAATTTTGCGGAATCATTTCACCACTTTTTTAGCCCATCCTTTGCAAGGCCACAGGAGACAAGAAGTCTGACACATAGTCAACGCCTAGAGACGATGGTACAGGAGTATCTCCAAGTAAACATTGAAGCCATGACTGTGTCACTGGACCCTTGCTCTTTTTGGGCTTCCAATCTGGATAAATGGCCGGAGCTAGCCACTTACGCCTTGGAGATCTTGTCATGCCCCGCAGCCAGCGTTCTGTCTGAACGTGTGTTCAGCGCTGCTGGTGGTGTGCTGACAGATAAGCGCACGCGGCTCTCCACTGATAATGTAGACAGACTCACGTTCATAAAGATGAACAAATCATGGATCCGAAACGACTTTTCTACCCCTGTGTCATCCTGGGGAGACTAAAAGCTTGACGATTGGTTAAAATCACCCTACCAACCGTTTTAAGCTTTCAAATTACTATTCATGTTTATCTGTATCTTGGCTGGAAAATAATTTGGGCTTTGTAGCAGTGTGCAGCACTGATTCTATTAGGCCATCTATAATAAGCTCCACCAGATTTAAAATTACTAATCATGTTTATCTGTATCTTGGCTGGAAAATAATTTGGGCTTTGTAGCAGTGGGCAGCACTGATCCTATTAGGCCATCTATACTAAGCTCCACCAGATTTAAAATTAATAATAATTTTTAGCTGCATCTAGCCCGGAAAATAATTTTGGGGCTCCGAGATGCGCAAGACACATAAGTGCCTTCTTGCTGCACTACCTGCAACATGACCCTCATATTGTCAGAATTCGAAGTCATCATGACTACTGGGTTGCCACACTCTTAGATCCCCCAAACTTTTCGATCAACCTTTTCATTTTAATAAAGACCAAAAAAATGGTCATTTTTGAAATTATAAGCATTAGCAGGTTATTAGAAACTGAAATCAAACAGTTTTCAACTCAAAACTTTATTCTAGGTGATGTTACATTTGCACATAGTACCCCTTGTTCGAAAGGAGCTTCTGAACTCTCTCGTCCATTGAATTTGTCAGGTTTTGGATGGTTTCTGCTTCAATTGTTTTGCATGAGGACAGAATACCCTCCCAGAGGTGTTGCTTAGATGTGAACTGCCTCCCGCCATCATAGACACTCCTTTTGATGATGCTCCAGAGGTTCTGAATGGGGTAGAGGTCAGGGGAGCATGGGGGTCACACCATAAGTTTGTCCCCTTTTATGCCCATATCAGCCAGAGATGCAGATGTTTTATGTGTAGCATGAGATGGTGCATTATCATGCAAAAAATGATCTTGCTGTGAAATACACGGTTCTTCTTCTTGAACCATGGCAGGAAGTGCTGTTTGAGAAAATCCACATACATTATGGAGTTCATCTTTAGCGCCTTCAGGGATCCTAAAGGGGCCGACAATCTCTCTCCCCATGATTCCAGCCCAAAACATTACTCCACCTCCTCCTTGTTCGCGCTGTAGCTGTGTTTGCGTGGGGTGTCCATCAACCAGCCATCCTCCACTCCATCCATCTGGACCATCGAGCGCTGCACGGCACTCATCCGTGAACAAAACAGTTTTGAAATCAGTATGCATGTAATGTTTGGCCCACTGGTGCCGTTTATGCTTGTGTGAAGTGGATAGAGGAGCTCGACAGGATGGCGTATGCACAGCTGCAAACCTCTGAAGGACCCTGCATCTTGTTGTTCGGGGGACGTTGGAGGCACCAGCAGCTTCAAAAACTTGTCTGCTGCTATGACAAGGCTTTTTTGCCGCTGCTCTTTTAACCTGACGTAATTGCCTGTAGGAAAGAGTCCTCAATTTGCCCTTATCAGCACGCACACGTGTGTACTGTGAATCAGCTACATACTTCTTGATTGCCAAGACACTTCATCCTGATCATCGCACAATGTTGATTGTAGTCATGCCTTGACCTAAACACTCCACAATTTGTTGCTTCTCAGCAGCCGACACATCCTTTTTCTTTCCCATTTTGGCAGAAAATGTAGGTTGCTTAATAATGTGAGACAGCCTTCTTAAGTAGTCTTGCCTTTCATTGGACACACCTGCCAAACTAATTAGCACAGGTGTCTGCAATTGCTTACAGTGATATAAAGAGCCCTGACACACATCACCATCAATGAGTTTAACTGACAAACAAACAAATTCTTCCCTTATCACTCCTAAACACTTTTTGCATAATAATTTGGAACACAGTGTACATGTGCTTTTCCACAAAACACCAGTGGTTCACGTAGTGAATCTTACAGTTCTAACTTGCCAACCGTGGTCTGTATGGAGTTGTTCAATAAAGGGCCCAAAACTAAGATAACATAGATGGGAGAGGTCTTTATGAATAGGAATTCCTAAGTATTTTATACCCTGTGAGGGCCAGGCAAAGGGAAAGTTGGACTGGATGGAATCCTATATGTATTTGGGGAGGGAGACATCGAGGGCCTCAGACTTCGCTGCATTGATTTTAAAATTTGACCATGTAACAAAGTGATCTATTTCAGCCATAACAGCATGGATGGATATATGTGATTGAGTGATATATGCTAGGACATCATCAGCAAATAGAGAGCACTTGTACTCGGTGCCTCCCACCTCAATCCACCTAATATTGGGGTTATGGCGAATTGATGAGAGCAGGTGCTCCGTCACTAGGATGTATAAGAGAGGGGACAGAGGACATCCCTGCCTTGTCCCATTGGTGATTGTGAAAGGTGATGAAAATGTTCTGATGCACCCCCTGGGCCTTGGGACACCTGGAGCCGGACCCTTTTTGGTGGATGCTGGTGGTTGTAGTCTTCGTGGCGGCGACCCGGTTCCGTGGCTCAGGGTGGTCAAACCAGTGGCGGAAATATTTATGTGGTTTTGATGTTTAAATGTCCGACTACGCCACCCGTGGATTGCGGTCAGAGTGAACCGCCGCTGCAGGGCAGACCGCTGAGGCTGGTGTTGTGGGTGCAGCAGAGTGTAGCATAACTCCCCACGGGAGGAGTATAGCCTCAGGGCAGTGTATGCGGAGGATGGGGGTGATGGTGCAGGGCAGCAGCAGTAACGACACGGAGTCAGTGATGCAGTCCAGGGCCTTTACTCACAGTTCTTATTATCCAGACCACGTCTGCAGGTAACGGCTGCCCACGTCGTACTGTGCTCACCAGGTGAGGGGCTCAGACAACTCCCAGATAACTTTGGAGCGCTTCACAGGACCCCCTTTGTGTGTCCTTTGTCTGGCCTTTCCTACCAACCCTTCTGTCCGGCTGCCTCGGGCCTCCTCTTGGTAAACTTGGCGCCAGTTTCCCTGACCCTATGTGGTGCCTTCCTAGCGGGTGTAGCGAGGGGCTGCGCCACATAAAATGTCAGAGCCTCCGGTTTCTAGCTGAGGGTCGTTTCCTGCCTCCACTAGTTTCGGGGTCCGGTCTTCCCCTTTGGCCTGACCCCTCCACGCAGGTGGATTCGGGCGTGCGGTGGCGACTCGCCCATCCGCACCCCTGGGATCCCTTCATTCCTCGTTCCTGGAGCCTTCTCCGCTCCTCTTCCTTCCTTCTCCCTCTTCCAGGCCTGGGCCTCTGTTACTAGGCCCTCCTCCGGAGCAGAGCTCATGCAGAGGCCCTGCTCCCTGCCACTTCTGCTCAGACTTCTCTGCACTGAACTAAGATGGTGCCCACCTTTTATACTCCCTTCTCAATGCACCCAGGAACTGCTTCCTCTCTGCTCCTGCACTACAGGGTTCCCCTTCCTCAGTGTTCCCTCCCCCCACTCCAGCCAGGGACAGGGACTGTCGTGCCCTTCTCAGAGGCATATTGGTCGCCCTGCCCCACGGCAATGTGGTGTAATGCATGCAGGTGTCGGGTCCTGATCCACACTCCATCCTTACCTGAGAGTGAGATATCACACCTCTGGGTGAGGTGCAATACCTCTGTAGCAACCGAGCCCTCAGGGTGCTACAGTTCCATTTATCTTCAGCCTAGGTGACTTATTGTGATACAGGGCCGTGATTTTGGCTATAAAAGGGTCCGCTAGACCCCTACCCCAAGCTTTTTAAGAGAATCATATATGGCGTGCCTGGAGACTCTATGGAATGCTTCCTCAGCATCCAACGAGAGTATCTAATTACAAATTTTTAACTGCATCTAGCCCAGGAAATACTTTGTGCCTAGTAGCAGTGTCTGCTAGTCAGCGGATTATCCCGGCTGTTAAGCAAGCTACACCACCTGTAGTTTGGACACTTAATTTCTTCAAAGGAAATGCTTCGGGACCACGGGATACTCAGTGAAGAGCATCAGGAGGCACCCCAAAGCATAGGGGCTGGGACTGGCAGTAGGATGCCTTGCGGTGGATAGCCGAGCTCGATCCTTATAAAAGCTTTTTAACTGCAGCAGCTTTAGTGTACGCTACTGGAGCTGGAATTACGCGGCTGCTGGCATGAGACTTGCCCTCCAATAGATCCTTGTAAATGGATTTAAAGTGTATTCATTCAAATTAGAGAGACAATTTAAATTAAAAAGCTTAGAGCTGCCTCCACCACAGGGGGGCTCGCTCGACCCACCAGCGGACAGGCACCAGTATTGGGAGAGGGGGGCTGGCCATCAGGGTTCACCGCGGCTCTGGCACAAACCCGGCGACACGGAGGTGGCACGGGCAGGAGCGGACTGAACGTGTCGGCTTCTCACTTTTTGGATTTTAGAAGGGCATGACATGCCTATATTTGTGTCTCCCTCTCCTTTTACTCCTCCACCTCTTTTCTTTTCGCATGACTATATGTACTTGTCACTTTTCCATGTGTTAGTTGTGTCTTCTGAGCAGTTTGTCAGCTTTTGGACACCTTTGAAGGTGTTTTCTATGTATTTCTATGTGTTTTTGTTTGCCTGCCATTGGTTTTAACGGTGTTCGAAGGTGTTCGACGAACAGTTCGACGAACAGTTCGGCGAACACACGGGTGTTCGACGAACTGAACCGAACTCGAACACTACGGGGGTTTCTCAACACTAGTTGAGACAGGGTGACACCAGATCAGACAAGGAGGTCTCCACTTCCCCCTGTCCTAGTGTCTAGGCTCCCTTTCCCTTTTCCCTGTGTTTCACTAAATCTTTCCCACACCTGGCGTGACATTATAGCCGGCCGAGCACGTTTTGAAAAGGAAAAAAATATATATGGGTGTCTCTGCTGGTTAGTCTGTCCAGCCTGAACCCAAGGTTGGCCTCCCAGACAGTTTTTCAGGAGGTACGGTCAAGTTTTGGTATTTAAAAAGGCTTGCAAATTGTATTTCAAACTTCGTCCCTACTCCTCTGGTAATGAGGAGCAGTGGGTTGGTATTGTGATCTCTCTATTACAGGGCGATCCTCAGTCATGGGCATTTTTGTTACCGCAGGACTCGGTTGGTCTTCCATCTGTGGAGGCGTTTTTTGGAGCTCTGGCCCTCATCTATGATGACCCTGACCGAGTCGCCTTGGCTGAGTCTAGGCTATGTCGCCTTCAGCAGAGGATTCGGTCAATGGAAACATATAGTTCGGAATTTCGTAGATGGGCACTTAATTCCAAATGGGATGACTCAGCCTTTAGAAGTCAATTTTGTGAGGCGCTTACTGAAAGGTTGAAAGATGCCTTGGCTGTATATGAAATCCCTCAGTCCTTTGAGGCTGCCATGTCTTTTGCCATACGTCTTAGTAGACGCCTTCGGGACAGACGAGTGAGACCACCTTCTCCGGAGCCTTCTTGTCTGGTTTGTGTACCTCTGCCAGGGGTGCTGTCTGGTGGTGAACCAGTACTGGAGGAGGTGTAGGAACCCATGCAGCTTGGGGGTGTCTCTACATCATACATTTCCCCAGAGATTCACAAGAAAAAAGGCGTATGTTTTTTTTGTGGAAAAAGGGACACTTTGTTGGGACCTGTCCTTCAACTCCTAAACAAAAGGAGACTTGATTAACGCTTGGTAGTCTGGAGTTGGATAAACCAGGGGTGCATTTGTGGCTAAACTGCAGTTCCCAATTTATCTTGACAGCAGAGCTGGTGCTGGAGAACAAAACCGAAAGAATTTCTGTGTTTGTTGACAGTGGAGCCGGAGTCAGCATGGTTGATGCTGAGTGTGTGAAAACTCATCGTCTTGCTTGCTGTGCTTTATCTGAACCTATTCCCATCTTTGCCATTGACTCAGCACCACTTGCACAGAAAGTATTTATTCAGATTGTACATAATGTAAAACTGAGGGTAAGGTCATCCCTTGCATGTGTTCTGGACAATCTTCTCCCTCCAATTGTCTTGGGTATACCCTGGCTTGTTAAACATAATCCATTGGTGGATTGGCAAGCCCGGGAAATGATTTAATGGGGAGATTACTGCAATGAGAACTGTCTAGATATTTCCATTGCTACTGTCTCCACGGAAATATTACCTGCTCTGTTTGGTTTTGAGGACATTTTTTCTGAGAAGGGGTGTCAGGATTTACCTCCTTATCGTGCTTATGACTGTCCTATTAACCTGACACCGAATCTAAACTACCGAAGTCCAGACTGTATAATCTTTCTGGCCCTGAGAGACAAGCCATGAAGGATTTAATTGTGGAAAGTCTAGAGAAGGGACATATCAGACCCTCATCTTCGCCCGTGGTGGCAGGGTTCTTCGTTGTGAAGAAAAAAGATGGCGGTCTATGTTCCTGTTTAGATTTCCAGGAATTAAATCAAATTACCATCCGTTATCCAAACCCTCTACCTCTGATTCCTAATTTGTTCAGCCAGGCTGTGGGAGCAAAGGTATTCTCCAAGTTGGATTTAAGGGGAGCCTACAATCTGGTTAGAATCAGAGAAGGGGACGAATGGAAGACAGCATTCAATACCCCGGAAGGACATTTCGAGAGTCTGGTTATGCCTTTTGGTTTGAGCAATGCACCTGTGGTATTCCAGAATTTCATATATTATATTTTCCATCATTTGGTGGGGAGGTTTGTGGTTGTCTATCTGGACAATATTTTGGTTTATTCACCTGATTTTGAGACTCATCATGGGCATGTTAAGTAGGTGCTCCAGATATTAAGGGATAACAAACTTTATGCCGAACTAGAAAAATGTGTTTTCTATGTTTAGGAGGTGCAGTTTTTTGGGATACTTGTTGTCACCTTCAGGTTTTCGGATGGATCCGGAGAAGATGCAAGTAGTTCTTGACTGGGAACGTCCCGAGAACATGAAGGCTCTACAACATTTTCTGGGCTTTACTAATTTTTACAGGAAATTCATCCAAAATTACTCTTTTATAGTGAAACCCTTTACTGACATGACTAAGAAGGGGTCTGATAATTCCAAATGGTCGGATGCTTCCCTCCAGGCTTTTTCTTCCTTAAAGAATCATTTTGCCACTGCACCTATACTCAGTCAACCTGATGTTTCTCAACCCTTTGTTGTGGAGATCGATACTTTGGATGTCGGGATTGGGGCTGTATTGTCTCAGGGTTCGTCCCCTGGTAAATGGCATCCATGTGCTTTCTTTTCTAAAAAATTGTCTTTGGTTGAGAGAAATTATAATGTGGGTAATAGGGAAGTTTTGGTAATCAAACGGCGTTGGAGGGGGCTGTCCATCCTATGACTGTTATTACTGACCATAAGAACCTGTCATATCTCCAGTCGGCTAAACGATGTGGTGTCTGATCGGGGGACCCAGTTTGTTTCCAAGTTCTGGAAGGCATTCTGCTCTCTACTGGGGGTGCAGCTGTCCTTTTCTTCTGCCTTCCACCCTCAGTTGAATGGTCAGACCGAGTGTGTCAATCAGAACTTGGAGACATACCTCAGGTGTTTCATCTCCAAAAATCAGGAGGATTGGGCATCCTACTTACCGCTGGCAGAATTTGCCATCAATAATCATCGACAAGAATCCACTGGCAGGTCACTGTTCTTCGGTACATATGGTTATCATGCACAGTTTGGTACCTTCGGTGGGGGAGGAGCTTCAGAAGTTCCTGAGGAGGAACGGTTTGCTTTGTCGCACTCCTCAGTATGGCAGGGTGTTCTGTGTAATTTAAAGACCATGGGAGACAGGTATAAACGTTTGGCTGACAGAAAACGCTTGCCAGGTCTGAATGTGAATGACTTTGTGTGGTTGTCTACCAGGGATATAAGATTGAAAGTTCCTTCTTGGAAGCTGGGACCTAGATTCATTGGTCCTTATAAAATAACCGCCATCATTAACCCAGCAGCGTTTCGTCTTGAACTTCCTCAGGCTCTTAAGGTCCACAATGTGTTCCACAGGTCATTACTCAAAAGGTATGTGGAACCTCTTGAGCCCTCACCTCTACAACCGCCCCCAGTAATGGTTGATGGTAATCTGGAGTTCCCGATTTCAAGGATTGTAGTTTCTCGTCTCCAACGTCATTCTCTTCAATACTTGGTGCACTGGAAATCCTATGGTCCAGAGAAGAGAATGTGGGTTTCAGCGTCAGAGGTGAACGTTCCCAGATTCGTTCACTCATTCCACACCTCTTTTCCTGAGAAACTCGGTACTGAGTGTTCGGAGGCCACTCGTAAGGGGTGACAGACAGTCGTCCTGCAATGGGTTGCAGGAGATCTCTACGTTTGACATTGCAGACAGCTTCTTATATAAGAGGCTGTCTTTAGGACCAAGTGGCTACCTCTCTCTTGCTAATTAGCTCTCTGGCTTGGGTGTATATATATCTGGTGTTTCTGAGAGGGAGTCGCTGGCTATATTTATTTCTACTTGGGAAGCTTAGCAGGAGCAATACTTTGAACTCTCTGGAGCTTGAGGCTGTGTGCTTATTTGGAGTTCATTTAAAGCTAAGCCATTTCCCCTCTGTTTTGTCTACCCTTGTTGTCTATGGAGTTTAGTGGAGGTTGACTAGTGCTCATCTTGGTAGTTGAGAAAGAGTGATGCCAGATCAGACTAGGAGATCTCCACTACCCACTTTCCCTAGTGTCTGGGCTCCCTTTCACTTTTCCCTCTGTGTTGCACTAAGTCTTTCCCACACTTGACAGAGGGAGAGAGAGAATGGGATTTCTCAGCTCCAAAGTTTGGGTCCCCATTGATTTCTAAGGGGTTTGCGTTCAGGTTGAAGTTCGTGTACAGTTCTGGTACCCGAACCAAACTTTGAACTAAAGTTCGGTTATATGAACCAGATGTACTCGAACTTCCATGGGTCCTCTCATCCCTAGTTACGGCTCCTTCATGTTGTCAAACCTCTTCATATCACATCAATAAGAAATTTTACTTTCATATATTAATTATGTTATGATATACTACTAGGCTAGTCTAATGGATGAGAATTTTGACATTACACAATTTTTATAGGTGAACCATATTGTAATATTAATACCACTAATGTGTATGAAAATCTATGCCCTTTTAGTAAAATGTAGCACCTTTCACCCTTAGGTCACTATATTTTACTTTTAGGTACATCTGCACTAGTTGTCCCTTTTTATGAATTGGATATGGGCATGTGGTTATAATTAGTGTTGAGCGAGCACTAAAATGCTCGGGTGCTCGATGCTCGGGTCGAGCTCACCGTGATACTCGGGTGCTCGACCCGAGCAACGAGCCCAATGTTAGTCTATGGGAGACCCGAGCATTTTTGTGGCGGCACCCCCGGCAGTCTGTAGAAAGCCTAAAAAGTGCCCAAAACAATAGTGACCGTGCTCAAATTACATGGGGACAGCATGGGGATCGCCCCAGGAAACAATTCTGACCCCCAGGTCACTGTTGTCAACAACGTGGTCAGAGGTATTAAGCCACTTTTATGGGCTCACAATAAAACATTCAAAAACAAATCTGAAACTGTTTTCCTGTGAAATATGTTAAGGAACATCCTTTCCAGGGTAAAGACTTGTGTATAAGGTAAAATAAATAACCAAAAACAAAAATACTCCTCAACACCTTGGGCTATGTTCACAAGTAGCATTTTTTATGCGTTTTTGCACTTTTGTACTGCTTTCAACCATGACAAATGCATTCACTGGGAAATGTCATTTTAACATTTTACAACCTTATCTGGCCATGTGCTGTGTGACACATGCATACAGTGCTGAAAAGACATGGTAACTAGTGTTGAGCCACCCCAGTTGTGATCGAGTTTGGTTCGGTTCGTCGTATGTTCGCCGAACTGTTCGTCGAACTGTTCGTCGAACACCTTCGAACACCGTTAAAACCAATGGCAGGCAAACAAAAACACATAGAAACACATAGAAAACACCTTCAAAGGTGTCCAAAAGCTGACAAACTGCTCAAAAGACACAACTAACACATGGAAAAGTGACAAGTACATATAGTCATGCGAAAATAAAAGAGGTGGAGGAGTAAAAGGAGGGGGAGACACAGATATAGGCATGTCATGCCCTTATAAAACCAAAAAAGTGCAAAGCCGACACGGCCAGTCCGTTCCTGCCCATGTGTCCTCCGTGTCGCCGTCTTTGTGCCAGAGCTGCGGTGGACCCTGACGGCCAGCCCCCCTCTCCGGGCTAGATGCAGTTAAAAATTTGTAATTACATTCTCTCGTTGGATGCTGAGAAAGCATTCCATAGAGTCTCCTGACACGCCATATATTAATCTCTTAAAAAAGCTTGGGGTAGGGGTCTAGGGGACCCTTTTATAGCCAAAATCACGGCCCTGTATCGCAATACGTCACCTAGGCTGAAGATAAAGGGAACTGTAGCACCCCGAGGGCTCGGTTGCTACAGAGGTATTGCACCTCACCCAGAGGTGTAATATCTCACTCTCATGTAAGGATGGAGTGTGGATCAGGACCCCGACACCTGCATGCATTACACCACATTGCCGTGGTGCAGGGCGACCAATATGCCCCTGAGATGGGCACGACAGTCCCTGTCCCTGGCTGGAGTGGGGGGAGGGAACACCGAGGAAGGGGTACCCTGTAGTGCAGGAGCAGGGAGGAACCAGTTCCTGGGAGCACTGAGAAGGGAGTATAAAAGGTGGGCACCATCTTAGTTCAGTGCAGAGAAGTCTGAGCAGGAGTGACAGGGAGCCAGGGCTCTGCATGAGCTCTGCTCCAGAGGCAGGCCTAGTAACAGAGGCCCAGGCCTGGAAGAGGGAGAAGGAAGGAAGAGGAGCGGAGAAGGCTCCAGGAACGAGGAACGAAGGGATCCCAGGGGTGTGGATGGGCGAGTCACCACCGCACGCCCGAATCCACCTGCGTGGAGGGGTCAGGCCAAAGGGGGAGACCGGTCCCCGAAACTAGTGGAGGCGGGAAACGACCCTCAGCTAGAAACTGGAGGCTGTGACATTTTATGAGGCGCAGCCCCTCACTACACCCACTAGGAAGGCACCACATAGGGTCAGGGAAACTGGCGCCAAGTTTACCAAGAGGAGGCCCGAGGCAGCCGGACAGAAGGGTTGGTAGGAATGGCCAGACAAAGGCCACACAAAGGGGGTCCTGTGAAGCGCTCCAAAGTTATCTGGGAGTTGACTGAGCCCCTCACCTGGTGAGCACAGTACGACGTGGGCAGCCGTTACCTGCAGAAGTGGTCTGGATAATAAGAACTGTGAGTAAAGGCCCTGGACTGCATCACTGTCTCCGTGTCGTTACTGCTGCTGCCCTGCACCATCACCCCTATCCTCCGCATACACTGCCCTGAGGCTATACTCCTCCCGTGGGGAGTTATACTATGCTCTGCTGCACCCACAACACCAGCCTCAGCGGTCTGCCCTGCAGCGGCGGTTCACTCTGACCGCAATCCACGGGTGGCATAGTCGGACATTTAAACATCAAAACCACATAAATAGTTCCGCCATTGGTTTGACCGCCCTGAGCCACGGAACCGGGTCGCCGCCACGGAGACTACCACCACCAGCATCCACCAGAAAGGGTCCGGCTCCGGGTGTCCCAAGGCCCAGGGAGCGCGTCAGAACATTTTCATCACTTTTCATAATCACCAATGGGACAAGGCAGGGATGTCCTCTGTCCCCTCTCTTATACATCCTAGTGACGGAGCACCTGCTCTCATCAATTCGCCATAACCCCAATATTAGGTGGATTGAGGTGGGAGGCACCGAGTACAAGTGCTCTGCATTTGCTGATGATGTCCCGGTATATATCACTCAATCACATATATCCATCCCTGCTGTTATGGTTGAAAAAGATCACTTTGTTACATGGTCAAATTTTAAAATCAATGCAGCGAAGTCTGAGGCCCTCGATGTCTTCCTCCCCAAATCCATACAGGATTCCCTGCAGTCCAACTTTCCCTTTGCCTGGCCCTCACAGGGTATCAAATACTTAGGAATTTGTATTCATAGAGACCTCTCCCGTCTATGTTATCTTAATTTTGGGCCCTTTATTGAACAACTCCATACAGACCACGGTTGGCAAGTTAGTACTGTAAGATGCAATACGTGAACCACTGGTGTTTTGTGGAAAAGCACATGTACACTGTGTTCCAAATTATTATGCAAAAAGTGTTTAGGAGTGATAAGGGAAGAATTTGTTTGTTTGTCAGTTAAACTCATTGATGGTGATGTGTGTCAGGGCTCTTTATATCACTGTAAGCAATTGCAGACACCTGTGCTAATTAGTTTGGCAGGTGTGTCCAACGAAAGGCAAGACTACTTAAGAAGGCTGTCCGACATTATTAAGCAGCCTACATTTTCTGCCAAAATGGGAAAAAAAAAAGGATGTGTCGGCTGCTGAGAAGCAACAAATTGTGGAGTGTTTTGGTCAAGGCATGACTACAATCAACATTGCCAAGACACTTCATCCTGATCATCACACAATCAAGAAGTATGTATCTGATTCACAGTACACACGTGTGCGGGCTGATAAGGTAAAATTGAGGACTCTTTCCTACAGGCAATTACGTCAGGTTAAAAGAGCAGCGGCAAAAAAGCCTTGTCATAGCAGCAGACAAGTTTTTGAAGCTGCTGGTGCCTCCAACGTCCCCCGAACAACAATGTGCAGAGTCCTTCAGAAGTTTGCAGCTGTGCGTAAGCCATCCTGTTGACCTCCTCTATCCACTGCACACAAGCAGAAATGGCTCCAGTGGGCCAAACAATACATGAAGACTGACTTCAAAACTGTTTTTTTCACCGATGAGTGCCGTGCAACGCTCGATGGTCCAGATGGATGGAGTGGAGGATGGCTGGTTGATGGACACCCCACGCAAACACGGCTACAGCAACAACAAGGAGGAGGTGGAGTAATGTTTTGGGCTGGAATCATGGGGAGAGAGATTGTCGGCCCCTTTAGGATCCCTGAAGGGGTAAAGATGAACTCCATAATGTATGTGGAGTTTCTCAAACAGCACTTCCTGTCATGGTTCAAGAAGAAGAACCGTGTATTCCGCAGCAAGATCATTTTCATGCATGATAATGCACCGTCTCATGCTGCACATAACTCATCTGCATCTCTGGCTGCTATGTGCATAAAAGGGGACAAACTTATGGTGTGACCCACATGCTCCCCTGACCTCAACCCCATTGAGAACCTCTGGAGCATCATCAAAAGGAGTGTCTATGATGGCGGGAGGCATTTCACATCTAAGCAACAGCTCTGGGAGGGTATTCTGTCCTCATGCAAAACAATTGAAGCAGAAACCATCCAAAACCTGACAAATTCAATGGACGAGAGAGTTTAGAAGCTCCTTTCGAACAAGGGGTCCTATGTGCAAATGTAACATCACCTAGAATAAAGTTTTGAGTTGAAAACTGTTTGATTTCAGTTTCTAATAACCTGCTAATGCTTATAATTTCAAAAATGACCATTTTTTGTTCTTTATTAAAATGAAAAGGTTGATCGAAGAGTGTGGGGGATCTAAGAGTGTGGCAACCCAGTAGTCAGGATTACTTCGAATTCTGACAATCTGAGGGTCATGTTGCAAGTAGTGCAGCAAGAAGGCACTCATGTGTCTTGCGCATCTAGGAGACCCAAAATTATTTTCTGGCTAGATGCAGCTAAAAATTATAATTAATTTGAAAGCTTTTGGAGCTTAGTATAGATGGCCTAATAGAATCAGCACTGCACACTGCTACAAAGCCCAAATTATTTTCCAGCCAAGGTACAGATAAACATGATTAGTAATTTTAAATCTGGTGGAGCTTAGTATAGATGGCATAATAGAATCAGTACTGCACACTGCTACAAAGCCCAAATTATTTTCCAGCCAAGATACAGATAAACATGATTAGTAATTTTTAAGCTTAAAATGGTTGGTGAGGTGATTTTAACAAATCATCAAGCTTTTACTGTCCCCTGGATGACACATGGGTAGAAAAGTCATTTCAGATCCATGATTTGTTCATCTTTATGAACGTGAGTCTGTCTACATTATCAGTGGAGAGCCGCGTGCGCTTGTCTGTCAGCACACCACCAGAAGCGCTGAACACACGTTCAGATAGAACGCTGGCTGCGGGGCATGACAAGATCTCCAAGGCGTAAGTGGCGAGCTCCGGCCATTTATCCAGATTGGAAGCCCAAAAAGAGCAAGGGTCTAGTGACACAGTCATTGCTTCAATGTTTACTTGGAGATACTCCTGTACCATCGTCTCTAGGCGTTAATTATGTGTCAGACTTCTTGTCTCCTGTGGCCTTGCAAAGGATGGGCTTAAAAAGTGGTGAAATGATTCCGCAAAATTGATGTTACCAGCAGATACTGTGTTTCTGTTACGGTTTGAGTGCTGAACACTCGATGGTCCCACGGTTGGCAAGTTGGAACTGTGAGATTCACTACGTGCACCACTGGTGTTTTGTGGAAAAGCACATGTAAGATTCTGCAACAGTCTCTGCTGATACTCCTGCATGCGTGCATCCCTTTCTATGGCAGGAATAATTTCTGCAAATTTACTTTTGTAACGGGGATCTAACAGTGTGGCAACCCAGTAGTCAGGATTATTTCTAATTCTCACAATTTGAGGGTCATGTTGCAGGTAGAGCAGCAAGAAGGCACTCATGTTTCTTGCGCATCCAGGAGCACCAAGTCCCTGTTGTGTTGGTGGCGAGGTAAAAATCATGCTTCCTTCCTCTGTCCTCTTCCCCCAACCTCGCACAACAGAAATGTGATCAAGGTCTCCCTCATCTGATGAGTCTTCCATCAGTTTGTCCTCCACTTCTTCCTGTGCTCCTGCACCTTCCTCACTAGTTTGGCTGCTACCATGCTCCCTGGTAAAACCATCTCCCCCACCCTCACATGACTGCCGCCTTGGTGCTGCCGACCGTCTGGACCTTGCAGATGTTAGCCCTTCCGCATACAACTCCTCCTCCTCTACTTCCTCCACCTCCACTTGTGCCACCACCTGACTCCGAATTCTGTTTAACATTGGCTCCAGCATGTAAATCACCGGAATAGTCATGCTGATAATGGCATCGTCAGCACTAAACATCTTCGTCGCCATTTCAAAACTGTGCAGAAGGGTGCATAGGTCCCTGATCTGAGACCACTCCTCCAGCGTGATTTGCCCCACCTCTGGATCTCGCTGGCCCAGGCTATACGTCAGAACGTATTGCACCAGGGCTTGTCGGTGCTGCCACCGTCACTGCAACATGTGTAGAGTTGAATTCCACCGGGTAGGCACATCGCATTTTAGCCGGTGAAGTGGCAGGCCCAACAACTTCTGTAGAGATGTAAGTCGCTGAGCTGCGGGATGCGAACGGCGGAAGTGAGCACACAGCGACCGTGTCCTCTGCAGAAGGCCATCTAGTCCGGGATAGTGGGCTAAAAATTGCTGGACAACCAGGTTCAACACGTGAGCGATACAAGGCATGTGTGTGACATTGCCCCGGCGAAGGGCCGCACCCAGGTTTGCAGCATTCCCTGGTTTCAGGTCCAGTGGAGACAACCATTCATGAAACTGGTTCTCCAGAGCTGACCACAACTCCTCAGCTGTGTGACTCACATTTCCCAGACATTTCAAAGTAAAAACCGCCTGATGACGTTGAGCCCTGCTGCCAGCATAGTAAGGAGGTGTGCAGGATCCCTTTTGCGCAGTTAGAAAGCTTCTGGCATGACCAGACAGGCTTTGGGTGCAGGTGGAGGACCGAGAGGAGGTTGAGGAGGCAGAAGCAGTGGAGGAACTTTGAGATAAATAGGATTGACGCACAACTCGTGGGGACGGCAAGACTTTGACAGCAGCCCCTTGTCCTGCTGTCACCATAGTTACCCAGTGCCCAGTCAGCGACATATAACGCCCCTGTCCATGCCTACTCGTCCAAGTGTCTGTGGTGAAATGCACCCTGTCACACACAGAGTTTCTCAAAGAAGCGGTGATGTTGTGTGCGACATGCTGGTTGAGCGCAGGCACACCTTTCTTTGAGAAGTAGTGCCGATTGGGCATCTAGTACTGGGGTTCTGCGATGGACATAAGGTCTCTAAAATCCTCTGTGTCCACCAGGCGGAAAGGCAGCTTTTCGGTAGCCAAGAGCTAGGAGGAAATGGTCTTTTACTTGTCCACATCTGTGGGACCGAGGGCTGGCTGTTGTGCTTAGACGGGGTTGATAAGGGTGTCCCCGGCAAACTGCCGGTCTGTGAGGAAGATGCAGGTGGACATGTTAGGTTGCCTTGATCCAAAGATGGTGCTATCGATGTCGTACAGCGCTCAACACCAGCTGGTGTTACCACCTCCAAAGAAAATGATGACCTGCCAATCACGCTGGCTGTTGCGGGTAAAGAAGTGGCAGGTCTGCGTCCCAAAACCGGTGTGACTGTTGTCCCCCCAGTCACAGAGGATGAAGAGGCCGCAGATGCACAAGATGCGGCAGACGGTGGTTGGCCCGGCCGGCTAGGCCGCATTGTAGCACAGTGAGCTTCCCACTGCAACTTATGCTTCATGTCCATGTGCCGGTTCATGCATGAAGTACTCAAAATATGTATTTTTTGGCCTCTACTTAGCTTTTGCTGACAAATGTTACAGATAACACGAGTTGGGTCATCTTTATCGATCTGAAAAAATGCCCAGGCTATGCAAGCTCTTAGCACCCAGGCGAACTGAAGAGCCACCACGACTTGTGGTCAGAGGCAGAGTTGTGTTTGAGGATGCAGTTGTTGACATGCTTCCAGTACTATGTCTCTGTCCAGGAAAGCGCAACCTGACCTCGTTGTCACTAGCATCCTCCTCCACGTCCTCTGCTGAATTCATCTCTTGGCTGACTGTGGGTTGACAGTAAGTGGGATTCCAACCTCATCATCATCATCCTGTGTGTTATCACACCCGTCGACCTCAGAGCCAACCTGTTCCTGCCCTGACAAAAAACTAAAGTTGTCGCTCCTATCAGGTATTTGTGTCTCATCATCGTCTTCCTCATTGTCTCCACCAACAGGAGTTACAGATTGGGAACAAGGGTCTACATTATGGTCAGAATCTTCTGCGTCTGGTCCTGGATCCGACTCATAAAGATTCTGGGCATCAGTGTAGATCATTTCCTCGTCTGGATTCACAGAAGCTCTGGAGCCGACCTCTGATTCCCAGGCTACAGTATGAGTAAACAGCTCTGCAGACTCAATCATCTGTTCTACCCCATACTCAGACGGGCAGCTGGAGTCATGGGAGCTGTGAGGAAGCAAACGCGATTGGGGTGACACCTCTGAGGACTGGAGTATTTGTGATGTTGAAGTTGAGGTGGAGGAGAGCCAACTTAAAGGAGTACTTGATATCCGTTGAAGCACCTGCTGTTT
This sequence comes from Phyllobates terribilis, assembly GCF_046119375.1. Classification (NCBI taxonomy): domain Eukaryota; kingdom Metazoa; phylum Chordata; class Amphibia; order Anura; family Dendrobatidae; genus Phyllobates; species Phyllobates terribilis. Next base: position 295,212,287 of record NW_027362769.1, read on the forward strand.
TTGTGCCTCATCTGGAATTTGTAGCAATTGGCGTGGCCGTAAGAAAGGGATCTTATCACATTGTCCGCTAAAAGAAGTAGACATTTTAGTTTGGCTGGAAGATGGTCTTTCTTCTCCAAATGTTACTGTTACTTTATCACCTACCCCACGGACACAACCTTTATTCCCCTTCCCAACATGCCTATTCCCCTTTCCACCAGCAGCAGGACTTTTTCCACTCATTTTGGAGGTTAACTAATTCACAACTCTGGAGTTGTTTGCACAAAAAAACAAAGGATGGGAACCGAGCAGAGATGAGTGGCCAAACTGTGGTATTAGGCCAAAAGTATTGGCTGGGTTAGATGCAGATAAAAATTATATTGAATTTGCAACCTGATGGAGGTCAGTATAGATGGACTAATAGAACAAGTACCACACACTGCTACAAGCTGAAATATTTTTTCAAAGCTACATGCAGAAAAAAATTATATTGAATTTGCAAACTAATGGAGGTTAGTATAGATGGACTAATAGAACAAGTCCCACACACTGCTAGAAGCCTAAATATTTTTTCAGAGCTAGATGCAGAAAAAAATTATATTGAATTTGCAACCTGATGGAGGTTAGTATAGATGGACTGATAGAACAAGTCCCACACACTGCTACAAGCTGAAATATTTTTTCTGAGCTAGATGCAGAAAAAAATTATATTGAATTTGCAACCTGATGGAGGTTTGTATAGATGCACTAATAGAACAAGTCCCACACACTGCTAGAAGCTGAAATATTTTTTCAGAGCTAGATGCAGAAAAAAATTATATTGAATTTGCAACCTGATGGAGGTCAGTATAGATGGACTAATAGAACAAGTCCCACACACTGCTAGAAGCTGAAATATTTTTTCAGAGACAGATGCAGAAAAAAATTATATTGAATTTGCAACCTGATGGAGGTCAGCATAGATGGACTAATAGAACAAGTCCCACACACTGCTACAAGCTGAAATATTTTTTCAAAGCTACATGCAGAGAAAAATTATATTGAATTTGCAACCTGATGGAGGTTTGTATAGATGCACTAATAGAACAAGTCCCACACACTGCTAGAAGCTGAAATATTTTTTCAGAGCTAGATGCAGAAAAAAATTATATTGAATTTGCAACCTGATGGAGGTCAGTATAGATGGACTAATAGAACAAGTCCCACACACTGCTAGAAGCTGAAATATTTTTTCAGAGACAGATGCAGAAAAAAATTATATTGAATTTGCAACCTGATGGAGGTCAGCATAGATGGACTAATAGAACAAGTCCCACACACTGCTACAAGCTGAAATATTTTTTCAAAGCTACATGCAGAGAAAAATTATATTGAATTTGCAACCTGATGGAGGTTAGTATAGATGGACTAATAGAACAAGTCCCACACACTGCTAGAAACCTAAATATTTTTTCAAAGCTAGATGCAGAAAAAAAATATATTGAATTTGCAACCTGATGGAGATTAGTTTAGATGAACTAATAGAACAAGTCCCACACACTGCTACAAGCTGAAATATTTTTTCAGAGGTTGATGCAGAAAAAAATTATATTGAATTTGCAACCTGATGGAGGTTAGTATAGATGGACTGATAAAACAAGTCCCACACACTGCTACAAGCTGAAATATTTTTTCTGAGCTAGATGCAGAAAAAAATTATATTGAATTTGCAACCTGATTGAGGTTTGTATAGATGCACTAATAGAACAAGTCCCACACAATGCTAGAAGCTGAAATATTTTTTCAGAGCTAGATGCAGAAAATAATTATATTGAATTTGCAACCTGATGGAGGTCAGTATAGATGGACTAATAGAACAAGTCCCACACACTGCTAGAAGCTGAAATATTTTTTCAGAGACAGATGCAGAAAAAAATTATTTTGAATTTGCAACCTGATGGAGGTCAGTATAGATGGACAAATAGAACAAGTCCCACACACTGCTACAAGCTGAAATATTTTTTCAAAGCTACATGCAGAAAAAAATTATATTGAATTTGCAATCTGATGGAGGTTAGTATAGATGGACTAATAGAACATGTCCCACACACTGCTAGAAACCTAAATATTTTTTCAGAGCTAGATGCAGAAAAAAAATATATTGAATTTGCAACCTGATGGAGATTAGTATAGATGAACAAATAGAAAAAGTCCCACACACTGCTACAAGCTGAAATATTTTTTCAGAGGTTGATGCAGAAAAAAATTATATTGAATTTGCAACCTGATGGAGGTTATTATAGATGGACTAATAGAACAAGTCCCACACACTGCTAAAAGCTGAAATTTTTTTTCAGAGCTAGATGCAGAAAAAAATAATATTGAATTTGCAACCTGATGGAGGTCAGTTTAGATGGACTAATAGAACAAGTTCCACACACTGCTACAAGCCGAAATATTTTTTCAGAGCTAGATGCAGAAAAAAATTATATTGAATTTGCAACCTGATGGAGGTCAGTATAGATGGACTAATAGAACAAGTCCCACACACTGCTTCAAGCTGAAATATTTTTTCAGAGCTAGATGCAGAAAAAATTTACATTGAATTTGCAATCTGATGGAGGTTAGTATAGATGGACTAATAGAACAAGTCCCACACACTGCTACAAGCTGTAATATTTTTTCAGAGCTAGATGCATAAAAAAATTATATTGAATTCGCAACCTGATGGAGGTTAGTATAGATGGACTAATAGAACAAGTCCCACACACTGCTAGAAGCCTAAATATTTTTCAGAGCTAGATGCAGAAAAAAATTATATTGAATTTGCAACCTGATGGAGGTTAGTATAGATGGACTAATAGAACAAGTCCCACACACTGCTACAAGCTGAAATATTTTTTCAGAGCTAGATGCAGAAAAAAATTATATTGAATTTGCAACCTGATGGAGGTCAGTATAGATGGACTAGTAGAACAAGTCCCACACACTGCTAGAAGCCTAAATATTTTTTCAGAGCTAGATGCAGAAAGAAATTATATTGAATTTGCAACCTGATGGAGGTCAGTATAGATGGACTAATAGAACAAGTCCCACACACTGCTACAACTGAAATATTTTTTCAGAGCTAGATGCAGAAAAATATTATATTGAATTTGCAACCTGATGGAGGTTAGTATAGATGGACTAATAGAACAAGTCCCACACACTGCTAGAAGCCTAAATATTTTTTCAGAGCTAGATGCAGAAAAAAATTATACTGAATTTGCAACCTGATGGAGGTTAGTATAGATGGACTAATAGAACAAGTCCCACACACTGCTAGAAGCCTAAATATTTTTTCAGAGCTAGATGCAGAAAAAAATTATATTGAATTTGCAACCTGATGGAGGTTAGTATAGATGGACTAATAGAACAAGTCCCACACACTGCTAGAAGCCTAAATATTTTTTCAGAGCTCGATGCAGAAAAAAATTATATTGAATTTGCAACCTGATGGAGGTTAGTATAGATGGACTAATAGAAAAAGTCCCACACACTGCTAGAAGCCTAAATATTTTTTCAGAGCTCGATGCAGAAAAAAATTATATTGAATTTGCAACCTGGTGGAGCTTAGTATAGATGGACTAATAGAATAATGCTATGCCCAAAAGGTTTTACTTCTCTAGGTGCAGTAAAAAAATTTGTATTCTATACACAGATGGTGTAGCTTGCAACACAGATAGGCTACTCCACTGACTAACACACTCTGCACAATGCCAAAAAGGATTTGCTTTGCTAGATTTAGCCAAATGCTGTGAAAAAAAACTTGCACAGCACTGGCACAGGCCTGCCTGGCAAAAAGTGATAGGAACTGATGTAACCTAGCCCTGAAAAGGACTGCAATTACAATTAGTCTTTACTCCCAACCTATCTATTTAAGAGCACAGACCTGCCTTATAAAAGTCATAGGAAATGATGTAACCTAGTCCTCAAAAGGACTGCAATCACAACTATACCCTGCTCGCAAGCTATCTGTAGATTTGTGCGAAAATTGGCTTGAAATTAACAAAGTATAGCGCACACAGCAACAGCGGTGCCGTCTAACTCGCAGCTGCAGCAGTGAGAAAATGGTGGCGACGGGGAAAATGGCTGGGTCTTATAGGGCAAGTACATGTGACATACACTGCCAATGACACATGCCCTTGCTTGAGTGAAAAAAAGCAGTTCGCTCCGTGTGTGCGCTGCTGCTAGGCTGACAGATTGCACCTCCCCACTGTAAATGCGGGAAAGAGAAAAAAAAATGGAGATCTTCATTATTCCTGCAGAGATCCATCCCCTGCCCCTCCCCCGCCCCGCTGTACACTCAATCTCCGTATTAACATTAATTTTCAGCATTACTGAGAAAAAATCCAGTTATGATTTTGCTGCACGAACAGTTATCGAACATAACCTCGAACAGCCAAATTTTTTTCAAATCGTTCGTGTTTGTTGAACGGCTCGAACACCGCCCAAAACAGCTCGAATTTGAGATTGGCGAACAGTTCGAGTCGAACACCGCTCATCTCTAATGGTAACAGCATGGGAAAGACCCCTGGAAGCATCTCTGACACCCAGATCACTGCCTATAAGTGTGCCTATCAGAAGTGATCCTTGCCGCATCAGAAGATGCAGACTTGCAACTATCTCCGTGCAAGTCCTTGTCCCAGGGCAGTGTTCAATTGTACCTCCCCCATTCCTTGCAATGCAAGCGCAAATATGCAGCCAACCACCCACCCGCAGGCTGCAATACTATACTGCTAGCTTGCACTTGAAATGGGGACTTTTAGTTTGGAGAAGGCCGAAGCCGGCCACTACCTCATGGCTGCTTCGGCAGCGAAGTTTCCATATTCAGTCCCCAGCCACCACTATTTGTTCCGGTAACCTTCCCCACACATTTCTTAGCCTGGCCTGCTTTTGGGAATCATTGTACGAGCCCACCAGACAACCAGACTCCTACGGTGGGCCCTGGTTTCTCCATCAGGGGAGTTGAGAGTGCCAAGGTGAGGAGCATGATGATGATGATAGAAGTTAGCATCTGCTTTGTTTCCTTGGAATGCAAGCTTAAGTGTGTAGACTGCCACCCACCCACCCCCAGTCTGCAATACCATACTGCTAGCTTGCTTGCACTTGAAATGAGGCCTTTTAGGCATGTGGAGGCAGACGCCGGCCACCATGTCATGGCTGCAACGGAGGTCTGGTATCCATACTCAGTCCCCAGCCGCCCGGCGGCCGGGTGTCCACACTCGGTCCCCAGCTGCCAGGGGGCGGCCGGGAGTCCATACTCGGTCCCCAGCCGCCCCTATTTGTCCCTGTGCGCCTTATACACAAACGCACATACTAAAACATTACCTTTGCCCTCCCCAGTGCATTTAGTGGGAAGGACAGCCTATTCCGCTGTAGTGTGTGCACGCCAACCCCCTGTTCATGGCACATGTAAAGATGCCTCCCGCCCTGCACCTGTCATTGCAGACTTGCAACTATCCCCATTCAAGTCCTTGTTCCAGGGCAGTGTTCAATTGTAGCTCCACCATTCCTTGCAATGCAAGCACAAGTATGCAGCCTGCCACCCAGCCACCCCCAGGCTGCAATACTATACTGCCAATTTTTGACAGCTGCTTGCACTTGAAATGTGGCTTTTTAGGCTCATGGAGGCGGAAGCTTTTCATAACCTCATGCCGGTGTCCATACTGCTTGCTTGCTTGCACTTGAAATTTGGCCTTTTAGGCATATGGAGGCGGAATCTGGCCACCACGTCATGGCTGCGTCGGCGGCCGGGTGTCCATACTCGGTCCCAAGCCGCCCCGTGGCCAGGTGTCAATAAATGGTCCCCAGCCGCCCGTGGGCAGCCGAGTGTCCATAAACGGTCCCCAGCCTCCCCAATTTGTCCCGGTGCGCATTACCTGTGCCCTACCCAGTGAATTTATTGGGAAGGACAGCCTAACCACAAACACGTGGACAAGTGAATGTGGCCAGGGATGGTCCATCTCACTGACGCCTTCACACTGGGTTAATAATGTGGAAGCCGGGACACAGTTGGACACTGGGATGCAACACGTCCTCCAGACATAGAGGATTGCGGGTCCTGGGTCAATCAGGCTTCAACACAAAGTTCAGAAGGTAGAAAGCAGCAGTGGTCGGCCTCCTACACAACGAGCAAATTTTTCAAGATCATGAGGCCATCCATCTCCTTAGCTTTCTGATCCTTGGAATGCAAGCACATGTATGCAGTAGCGGCTAGGCCTGAGGTTGTCAGCATTTTGGCGCATATCCTACCTCCTCCGAGGATTGTTGGATGTTTTCCTGCTACTATCCCACTTCTATGACTCCCGTTAAAACAAAGCTTCAGGTGATGAATGATGGATGAGGAGGTGGCAAAGGAGAAAGATCAGGAGGAACAGGGACCATTCACATCAATATCAGGCCAGTCAACCACACATGTCTAGTTGGATATGTTTCTGTACCAAAAGGAGCGGTTCGACTACACAGTTATAGGGCATACAGTGAGTGCAATGCCTACCAAAAATTTTGAGGCACTTGGAAGTGACATGGAGGTCAGAGGGCCTTAACTAAACCGTTTTTCCATTTAGAGCAACTGTGTCTCCTGTACACTGTTGGCCTAAGCAGTGAATGCAAGGCTTTCCAAAAATTATGAGGAACTGCAATGCCCCTTGAAACAGACGTGGATTACAGCATACTAAAGACCTTCTACCCATTATTGGAGAGTGGGTCTCCCTTAGTGTTTGCCTATGCATTGAAAAGCAGAAGCTGACTAAAATTAGAAGGAAATGCAATGAATGTTGGAAGAGTCGTGGAGGTTAGAGGTAAATAAAAACAACATTTCAATGCCCCTTGGAAGAGCTGTGGAGTTCAGAGTGGTTTAACAAGACGGTTTTAATGCCCCTTGGAAGCGACGTGGAGGTACCAGTGGAATAAAAAGACAATATTAATGCCCCTTGGAAGAGACGTGGAGGTCACAGTAGCTTAACAAGATGATTTTAATGCCCCTTGGAAGAGACGTGGAGTTCAGAGTGGTTTAACAAGACGGTTTTAATGCCCCTTGGAAGAGACGTGAAGGTACCAGTGGAATAAAAAGACAATATCAATGCCCCTTGGAAGACACGTGGAGGTCACAGGAGCTTAACAAGTAGGTTTTAATGCCCCTTGGAAGAGTGGTGGAGGTTACAGTGGAATAAAAAGACAATATCAATGCCCCGTGGAAGAGATGTGGAGGTCACAGTAGCTTAACAAGACGGTTTTAATGCCCCTTGGAAGAGTGGTGGAGGTCGCAGTGGAATAAAAAGAAAATATCAATGTCCCTAGGAAAATTGGTGGAGGTTACAGTGGAATAAAAAGACAATATCAATGCCCCTTGGAAGACACGTGGAGGTCACAGGAGCTTAACAAGTAGGTTTTAATGCCCCTTGGAAGAATGGTGGAGGTTACAGTGGAATAAAAAGACAATATCAATGCCCCGTGGAAGAGATGTGGAGTTCACAGTAGCTTAACAAGACGGTTTTAATGCCCCTTGGAAGAGTGGTGGAGGTCGCAGTGGAATAAAAAGAAAATATCAATGTCCCTAGGAAAATTGGTGGAGGTTACAGTGGAATAAAAAGACAATATCAATGCCCCGTAGAAGAGACGTGGAGGTCACAGTAGCTTAACAAGATGGTTTTAATGCCCATTGGAAGAGTGGTGGAGGTCGCAGTGGAATAAAAAGACAATATCAATGCCCCTTGGAAGAGATGTGGAGGTCCCAGTGGAATAAAAAGATGATTTTAATGCCCATTACAAGAGCCATGCAGTACAGCATATTAAAAACATTATTCCCATTATTGGGGAGTGGGTCTCCCATAGTCTTTGCCTATGCCTTCCAAGCAAAAGCTGCCAAAAATTAGGATGGAGGAACTTGCAATGCCCCTTACAAGAGCATTGCAGTACAGCATATTAAAAACATCATTCCCATTTTTGGGGAATGGGTCTCCCATAGTCTTTGCCTATGCCTTCCAAGCAAAAGCTGCCAAAAATTAGGACGAAGGAACTTGCAATGCCCCTTACAAGAGCCATGCAGTACAGCATATTAAAAACATTATTCCCATTATTGGGGAGTGGGTCTCCCATAGTCTTTTCCTATGCCTTCCAAGCAAACGCTGCCAAAAATTAGGACGGAGGAACTTGCAATGCCCCTTACAAGAGCCATGCAGTACAGCATATTAAAAACATTATACCCATTATTGGGGAATGGGTCTCCCATAGTCTTTGCTTTGCCTTCCAAACAAAAGCTGCTAAAAATTAGGATGGAGGAACTTGCAATGCCCCTTACAAGAGCCATGCAGTACAGCATATTAAAACCATTATTCCCATTACTGGGGAGTGGGTCTCCCATAGTCTTTGCCTATGCCTTCCAAGCAAAAGCTGCCAAAAATTAGGACGGAGGAACTTGCAATGCACTTTACAAGAGCCATGCAGTACAGCATATTAAAAACATTATTCCCATTATTGGGGAGTGGGTCTCCCATAGTCTTTGCCTATGCCTTCCAAGCAAAAGCTGCCAAAAATAAAGACAGAGAAACTTGCAATGCTGGCAACACGGACGACAGTCACCCTGGTGGTATAGCGGTGGTGTAGGCTAAGGATAAGGAGAAGAGCAAAAAACAGCCGAAATGAGGAAGCGTATGCCCATGTGTGGGTGTGAAGCGGTGCATGGGAATAAACCTCCTGAGTGAAATAACACAGTGGATTTGACTATATGTTACTCTGTTGTCATTTGGTGGTGAAGAGTAGTCTGGCCCAATTCAGCTCTTTTTCATTTTGATAAGGGTCAGCTTGTCAGCATTGTCAGTTGACAGGCAAATGCGCTTATCAGTTATAATTCCCCCAGCGGCACTAAAAACACGCTCCGATAACACGCTAGCAGAAGGGCAGGCCAGGACCTCCAAGGCGTACAGAGCGAGTTCATTCCAAGTGTCCAGCTTGGATACCCAATAATTAAAAGGCACAGAGGAATCACAGAGGACGCTGGTACGGTCGGCAAGGTACTCCCTCACCATCTTTTGAAACTTTCCTCTCCTTTTGAGAGTACCCTGCGCCTCAGGGCCTGTAAGCTGGGCGGGTCTCAGAAAACTGTCCCAGAATGTTGACAGTGTTCCCCTGCATCTGCTGGATTGGAGTTGCGTCTCTCTCACCTGTACGCCTTAGTTGGGCAACGATTTGTGACCTCTGTCGCTAGCTTGTTCAGATGGGAATTTTTTTAACAGCTCTGCAGCAAGGGCCTTCTGGTACTGCCCCATTTTTGTAGACCTCTCCACCTCAGGAATATGAGAGAGAAAGTTCTCTTTGCAGCAGGCGTATAAAAGTGTCACCAACCAGTAATGACTGTCACCTAACATTTTGACAACGCGAGGGTCACGGTTAAGGCAGCGTAACATAAAGTCAGCCATGAGTGCCAGACTAGTAACGAGCAAGACTTCCGTGTCCTCACCAAGATGACGACTGACCATGCTCTCCTCCCCCTCCTCCTACTCCTCCTCCTCCTCCCCCCTGTCCTCATGCCACCCACGCTGAACCGACGGTATGACAGTTGTACAGGTACTACTGTCTACAGCGCATGATACCAGCTCCTGTTCTTCCTCCTCCTCCTCTCCCTCATTGTCCTCCAATGCACGTTGGGATGAGATGAGGCTGGGCTGTGTGTAATCGCCCGTTACGGCTTCTTGATCCATCTCATCATACTCTGGCTGCAATGCCTCCTCTTTAATTCTCTGCGTTGCAAAAGACAGACAAGTGGGATGCTGACGCTAATAATGGCGTCATTGCTTCTCACCATCTTGGAGGATTCCTCAAAGTTTGTCAGGATGGTACATATGTCAGACATCCAGGTCCACTCCTGAGGTCTTATGTGTGGAGTCAGACCTGAATATCGATGGCCTTGTTGCAGCTGGTACTCCACAACTGCTCTCTTCTTCTCACAAATCCTTTGAAACATGTGGAAGGTAGAGTTCCAACCTGTGGGGACATCACACACCAGTCAGTGTGTCGGAAGCTGCAAACGCTGCTGAAACATAGCAAGGGCGACGGAAGCTGTAGCCAACGTCCGAAAATGAGCTGACAGGCGTTATACTTTGACGAGCAGATCTGGCAACTCGGGGTATGATTTAAGAAACCGCTGAACCACGAGGTTAAGCACATGAGCCAGGCATGGTACATGTGTGATCTTGCCTCGCCTCAGAACCAAAACCAGGCTACGGCCATTGTCACACATGACCATGCCTGGATGTAGGTTCAGCGGCTAAAGCCACAGATCTGCCTGCTCTTTCACAGCTGTCCACAATAGAGATGAGCGGTGTTCGACTCAAACAGTTCGCCAATCTCAAATTCGAGCTGTTTTGGGCGGTGTTCGAGCTGTTCGGCGAACACGAACAATTTGAAAAAAATTCCGCTGTTCGAGGTTATGTTCGATAACTGTTCGTGCAGCAAAATCATAACTGGATTTTTTCTCAGTAATGCTGAAAATTAATGTTAATACGGAGTTTGAGTGTACAGCGGGGGTGGGGGAGGGGCAGGGGATGGATCTCTGCAGAAATAGTGAAAATCTCAATTTTTTTTTCTCTTTCCCGCATTTACAGTGGGGAGGTGCAATCTGCCAGCCTATCAGCAGTGCACACACGGAGCGAACTGCTTTTTTTCACACAAGCAAGGGTATGAGTCATTGGCAGTGTATGTCACATGTCCTTGCCCTATAAGACACAGCCATTTTCCCCGTCGCCACCAATTTCTCACTGCTGCAGCTGCGTGTTAGACGGCACCGCTGTTGCTGTGTGCGCTATACTTTGTTAATTTCAAGCCAATTTTCGCACAAATCTACAGATAGCTTGGGAGTAGGGAATAGTTGTGATTGCAGTCCTTTTGAGGACTAGGTTACATCATTACCTACGACTTTTGTCAGGCAGGTCTGTGCTCTTAAATAGATAGGTTGGGAGTAAAGACTAATTGTAATTGCAGTCCTTTTCAGGGCTAGGTTACATCAGTTCCTATCACTTTTTGCCAGGCAGGTCTGTGCCAGTGCCGTGCAAGTTTTTTTCACAGCATTTGGCTAAATCTAGCAAAGCAAATCCTTTTTGGCCTCTTGAAGTGTGTGTTAGTCAGCGGAGTAGCCTATCTGTGTTAAAGCTACACCACCTGTGTATAGAATACAATTTTTTTTACTGCACCTAGTGAAGTAAAACCTTTTGGGCATAGCATCATTCTATTAGTCCATCTATACTAACCTCCACCAGGTTGCAAATTCAATATAATTTTTATCTGCATCTAGCTCTGCAAAAATATTTCGGCTTGTAGCAGTGTGTGGGACTTGTTCTATTTGTCAATCTATACTAACCTCCACCAGGTTGCAAATTCAATATAATTTTTTTCTGCATCTAGCTCTGAAAAACTATTTCAGCTGGTAGCAGTGTGTGGGACTTGTTCTATTAGTCCATCTATACTAACCTCCACCAGGTTGCAAATTCAATATAATTTTTTTCTGCATCTAGCTCTGAAAAAATATTTCGGCTTTTAGCAGTGTGTGGGACTTGTTCTTTTAGTCCATCTAGACTAACCTCAACCAGGTTGCAAATTCAATATAATTTTTTTCTGCATTTAGCTCTGAAAAAATATTTCAGCTTGTAGCAGTGTGTGGGACTTGTTCTATTAGTCCATCTATACTAACCTCCACCAGGTTGCAAATTCAATATAATTTTTTTCTGCATCTAGCTCTGAAAAAATATTTCGGCTTGTAGCATTGTGTGGGACTTGTTCTATTCGTCCATCTATACTAACCTCCACCAGGTTGCAAATTCAATATAATTTTTATCTGCATCTAGCTCTGAAAAAATATTTCGGCTTGTAGCAGTGTGTGGGACTTGTTCTATTAGACCATTTATACTAACCTCCTCAAGGTTGCAAATTCAATATAATTTTTTTCTGCATCTAGCTCTGAAAAATTTTTTCGGCTTGTAGCAGTGTGTGGGACTTATTCTATTAGTCCATCTATTCTAACCTCCACCAGGTTGCAATTTCAATATAATTTTTATCTGCATCTAGTTCTGAAAAAAATATTTCGGCTTGTAGCAGTGTGTGGGACATGTTCTATTTGTCCATCTATACTAACTTCTACCAGGTTGCAAATTCAATATAATTTTTTTCTGCATCTAGCTCTGAAAAAATATTTCAGCTTGTAGCAGTGTGTGGGACTTGTTCTATTAGTCCATCTATACTAACCTCCACCAGGTTGCAAATTCAATATAATTTTTTTCTGCATCTAGCTCTGAAAAAATATTTCGGCTTGTAGCAGTGTGTGGGACTTGTTCTATTAGTCCATTTATACTAACCTCCACCAGGTTGCAAATTCAAAATAATTTTTATCTGCATCTAGCTCTGAAAAAATATTTCGGCTTGTAGCAGTGTGTGGGACTTGTTCTATTAGTCCATTTATACTAACCTCCTCAAGGTTGCAAATTCAATATAATTTTTTCTGCATCTAGCTCTAAAAAAAAATATTTCGGCTTGTAGCAGTGTGTGGGACTTGTTCTATTAGTCCATCTATACTAACCTCCACCTGGTTGCAAATTCAATATAATTTTTATCTGCATCTAGCTCTGAAAAAATATTTCGGCTTGTAGCAGTGTGTGGGACTTGTTCTATTAGTCCATCTATACTAACCTCCACCGGGTTGCAAATTCAATATAGATTTTTTCTGCATCCAGCTCTGAAAAAATATTTCGGCTTGTAGCAGTGTGTGGGACATGTTCTATTAGTCCATCTATACTAACCTCCACCAGGTTGCAAATTCAATATAATTTTTTTCTGCATCTAGCTCTGAAAAAATATTTCGGCTTATAGCAGTCTGTGGAACATGTTCTATTAGTCCATCTATACTAACCTCCACCAGGTTGCAAATTCAATATAATTTTTTTCTTCATCTAGCTCTGAAAAAATATTTCGGCTTCTAGCAGTGTGTGGGACTTGTTCTATTAGTCCATCTATACTAACCTCCACCAGGTTGCAAATTCAATATAATTTTTTCTGCATCTAGCTCTGAAAAAATATTTCGGCTTGTAGCAGTGTGTGGGACTTGTTCTATTAGTCCATCTATACTAACCTCCACCAGTTTGCAAATTCAATATAATTTTTTTCTGCATCTAGTTCTGAAAGAATATTTCGGCTTGTAGCAGTGTGTGGGACTTGTTCTATTAGTCCATCTATACTAACCTCAACCAGGTTGCAAATTCAATATAATTTTTTTCTGCATCTAGCTCTGAAGAAATATTTCGGTTTGTAGCAGTGTGCGGGACTTGTTCTATCAGTCCGTTTATACTAACCTCCACCAGGTTGCAAATACAATATAATTTTTATCTGCATTTAGCTCTGAAAAAATATTTCGGCTTGTAGCAGTGTGTGGGATTTGTTCTATTAGTCCATCTATACTAAACTCCACCAGGTTGCAAATTCAATATAATTTTTATCTGCATCTAGCTCTGAAAAAATATTTTGGCTTGTAGCAGTGTGTGGGACTTGTTGTATTAGTCCATCTATGCTAACCTCCACCAGGTTGCAAATTCATTATAATTTTTTTCTGCATCTAGCTCTGAAAAAATATTTCGGCTTGTAGCAGTGTGTGGGACTTGTTCTATTAGTCCATCTATACTAACCTCCACCAGGTTGCAAATTCAATATAATTTTTAACTGCATCTAGCTCTTAAAAAATATTTTGGCTTGTAGCAGTGTGTGGGACTTGTTCTATTAGTCCATCTATACTAACCTCCACAAGGTTGCAAATTCAATATCATTTTTTTCTGCATCTAGCTCTGAAAAAATATTTCGGCTTGTAGCAGTGTGTGGGACTTGTTCTATTAGTCCATCTATTCTAACCTCCACCAGGTTGCAAATTCAATATAATTTTTATCTGCATCTACCTCTGAAAAAATATTTTGGCTTGTAGCAGTGTGTGGGACTTGCTCTATTAGTCCATCTATACTAACCACAACCAGGTTGCAAATTCAATATAATTTTTTTCTGCATCTAGCTCAGAAAAAAATATTTTGGCTTGTAGCAGTGTGTGGGACTTGTTCTATTAGTCCATCTATACTAACCTCCACCAGGTTGCAAATTCAATATAATTTTTATCTGTATCTAGCTCTGAAAAAATATTTCGGCTTGTAGCAGTGTGTGGGACTTGTTCTATTAGTCCATTTATACTAAACTCCTCAAGGTTGCAAATTCAATATAATTTTTTTCTGCATCTAGCTCTGAAAAAATATTTCGGCTTGTAGCAGTGTGTGGGACTTATTCTATTAGTCCATCTATTCTAACCTCCACCAGGTTGCAAATTCAATATAATTTTTATATGCATCTAGCTCTGAAAAAATATTTCGGCTTTTAGCAGTGTGTGGGACTTGTTCTATTAGTCCATCTATACTAACCTCCACCAGGTTGCAAATTCAATATAATTTTTATCTGCATCTAGCTCTGAAAAAATATTTCGGCTTGTAGCAGTGTGTGGGACTTGTTCTATTAGTCCATCTATACTAACCTCCACCTGGTTGCAAATTCAATATAATTTTTATCTGCATCTAGCTCTGAAAAATATTTCGGCTTGTAGCAGTGTGTGGGACTTGTTCTATTAGTCCATCTATACTAACTTCCACCAGGTTGCAAATTCAATATAATTTTTTTCTGCATCCAGCTCTGAAAAAATATTTCAGCTTGTAGCAGTGTGTGGGACTTGTTCTATTAGTCCATCTATACTAACATCCACCAGGTTGCAAATTCAATATAATTTTTTTCTGCATCTAGCTCTGAAAAAATATTTCGACTTATAGCAGTGTGTGGAACATGTTCTATTAGTCCATATATACTAACCTCCACCAGGTTGCAAATTCAATATAATTTTTATCTGCATCTAGCTCTGAAAAAATATCTTGGCTTGTAGCAGTGTGTGGGACTTGTTCTATTAGTCCATCTATTCTATCCTCCACCAGGCTGCAAATTCAACATAATTTTTTTCTGCATCTAGCTCTGAAAAAATATTTCGGCTTGTAGCAGTGTGGGGGACTTGTTCTATTAGTCCATCTATACTAACCTCCACCAGGTTGCAAATTCAATATAATTTTTATCTGCATCTAGCTCTCAAAAAATATTTTGGCTTGTAGCAGTGTGTGGGACTTGTTCTATTAGTCCATCTATACTAACCTCCACAAGGTTGCAAATTCAATATAATTTTTTTCTGCATCTAGCTCTGAAAAAATATTTCGGCTTTTAGCAGTGTGTGGGACTTGTTCTATTAGTCCATCTATTCGAACCTCCACCAGGTTGCAAATTCAATATAATTTTTATCTGCATCTACCTCTGAAAAAATATTTTGGCTTGTAGCAGTGTGTGGGACTTGCTCTATTTGTCCATCTATACTAACCTCCACCAGGTTGCAAATTCAATATAATTTTTTTCTGCATCTAGCTCAGAAAAAAATATTTCGGCTTGTAGCAGTGTGTGGGACTTGTTCTATTAGTCCATCTATACTAACCTCCACCAGGTTGCAAATTCAATATAATTTTTATCTGCATCTAGCTCTGAAAAAATATTTCGGCTTGTAGCAGTGTGTGGGACTTGTTCTATTAGTCCATTTATACTAAACTCCTCAAGGTTGCAAATTCAATATAATTTTTTTCTGCATCTAGCTCTGAAAATATATTTCGGCTTGTAGCAGTGTGTGGGACTTATTCTATTAGTCCATCTATTCTAACCTCCAGCAGGTTGCAAATTCAATATAATTTTTTTCTGCATCCAGCTCTGTAAAAATATTTCAGCTTGTAGCAGTGTGTGGGACATGTTCTATTAGTCCATCTACACTAACCTCCACCAGGTTGCAAATTCAATATAATTTTTTTCTGCATCCAGCTCTGAAAAAATATTTCAGCTTGTAGCAGTGTGTGGGACTTGTTCTATTAGTCCATCTATGCTAACCTCCACCAGGTTGCAAATTCAATATAATTTTTTTCTGCATCTAGCTCTGAAAAAATATTTCGGCTTGTAGCAGTGTGTGGGACTTGTTCTATTAGTCCATCTATTCTAACCTCCACCAGGTTGCAAATTCAATATAATTTTTATCTGCATCTACCTCTAAAAAAATATTTTGGCTTGTAGCAGTGTGTGGGACTTGCTCTATTAGTCCATCTATACTAACCTCCACCAGGTTGCAAATTCAATATAATTTTTTTCTGCATCTAGCTCAGAAAAAAATATTTCGGCTTGTAGCAGTGTGTGGGACTTGTTCTATTAGTCCATCTATAATAACCTCCACCAGGTTGAAAATTCAATATAATTTTTATCTGCATCTAGCTCTGAAAAAATATTTCGGCTTGTAGCAGTGTGTGGGACTTGTTCTATTAGTCCATTTATACTAAACTCCTCAAGGTTGCAAATTCAATATAATTTTTTTCTGCATCTAGCTCTGAAAAAATATTTTGGCTTGTAGCAGTGTGTGGGACTTGTTCTATTAGTCCATCTATACTAACCTCCACCAGGTTGCAAATTCAATATAATTTTTTTCTGCATCTAGCTCTGAAAAAATATTTTGGCTTCTAGCAGTGTGTGGGACTTGTTCTATTAGTGCATTTATACTAACCTTCTCAAGGTTGCAAATTCAATATAATTTTTTTCGGCATCTAGCTCTGAAAAAATATTTCGGCTTGTAGCAGTGTGTGGTACTTGTGCTATTAGTCCATCTATACTAACCTCCACCTGGTTGCAAATTCAATATAATTTTTATCTGCATCTAGCTCTGAAAAATATTTCGGCTTGTAGCAGTGTGTGGGACTTGTTCTATTAGTCCATCTATACTAACTTCCACCAGGTTGCAAATTCAATATAATTTTTTTCTGCATCCAGCTCTGAAAAAATATTTCAGCTTGTAGCAGTGTGTGGGACTTGTTCTATTAGTCCATCTATACTAACCTCCACCAGGTTGCAAATTCAATATAATTTTTTTCTTCATCTAGCTCTGAAAAAATATTTCGGCTGGTAGCAATGTGTGGGACTTGTTCTATTAGTCCATCTATACTAACCTCCACCAGGTTGCAAATTCAATATAATTTTTATCTGCATCTAGCTCTGAAAAAATATCTTGGCTTGTAGCAGTGTGTGGGACTTGTTCTATTAGTCCATCTATTCTATCCTCCACCAGGCTGCAAATTCAATATAATTTTTTTCTGCATCTAGCTCTGAAAAAATATTTCGGCTTGTAGCAGTGTGTGGGACTTGTTCTATTAGTCCATCTATACTAACCTCCACAAGGTTGCAAATTCAATATAATTTTTTTCTGCATCTAGCTCTGAAAAAATATTTTGGCTTGTAGCAGTGTGTGGGACTTGTTCTATTAGTCCATCTAGACTAACCTCCACCAGGTTGCAAATTCAATATAATTTTTATCTGCATCTACCTCTGAAAAAATATTTTGGCTTGTAGCAGTGTGTGGGACTTGCTCTATTAGTCCATCTATACTAACCTCCACCAGGTTGCAAATTCAATATAATTTTTTTCTGCATCTAGCTCTGAAAAAATATTTCGACTTATAGCAGTGTGTGGAACATGTTCTATTAGTCCATATATACTAACATCCACCAGGTTGCAAATTCAATATAATTTTTTTCTTCATCTAGCTCTGAAAAAATATTTCGGCTGGTAGCAATGTGTGGGACTTGTTCATTAGTCCATCTATACTAACCTCCACCAGGTTGCAAATTCAATATAATTTTTATCTGCATCTAGCTCTGAAAAAATATCTTGGCTTGTAGCAGTGTGTGGGACTTGTTCTATTAGTCCATCTATTCTATCCTCCACCAGGCTGCAAATTCAATATAATTTTTTTCTGCATCTAGCTCTGAAAAAATATTTCGGCTTGTAGCAGTGTGTGGGACTTGTTCTATTAGTCCATCTATACTAACCTCCACCAGGTTGCAAATTCAATATAATTTTTATCTGCATCTAGCTCTCAAAAAATATTTTGGCTTGTAGCAGAGTGTGGGACTTGTTCTATTAGTCCATCTATTCTAACCTCCACCAGGTTGCAAATTCAATATAATTTTTTTCTGCATCCAGCTCTGTAAAAATATTTCGGCTTGTAGCAGTGTGTGGGACATGTTCTAATAGTCCATCTACACTAACCTCCACCAGGTTGCAAATTCAATATAATTTTTTTCTGCATCCAGCTCTGAAAAAATATTTCAGCTTGTAGCAGTGTGTGGGACTTGTTCTATTAGTCCATCTATACTAACCTCCACCAGGTTGCAAATTCATTATAATTTTTTTCTGCATCTAGCTCTGAAAAAATATTTCGACTTATAGCAGTGTGTGGAACATGTTCTATTAGTCCATCTATACTAACCTCCACCAGGTTGCAAATTCAATATAATTTTTATCTGCATCTACCTCTGAAAAAATATTTTGGCTTGTAGCAGTGTGTGGGACTTGTTCTATTAGTCCATCTATACTAACCTCCACCAGGTTGCAAATTCAATATAATTTTTTTCTGCATCTAGCTCTGAAAAAATATTTTGGCTTGTAGCAGTGTGTGGGACTTGTTCTATTAGTCCATTTATACTAACCTCCTCAAGGTAGCAAATTCAATATAATTTTTTTCTGCATCTAGCTCTGAAAATATATTTCGGCTTGTAGCAGTGTGTGGTACTTGTTCTATTAGTCCATCTATACTAACCTCCACCTGGTTGCAAATTCAATATAATTTTTATCTGCATCTAGCTCTGAAAAATATTTCGGCTTGTAGCAGTGTGTGGGACTTGTTCTATTAGTCCATCTATACTAACCTCCACCAGGTTGCAAATTCAATATAATTTTTTTCTGCATCTAGCTCTGAAAAAATATTTCGACTTATAGAAGTGTGTGGAACATGTTCTATTAGTCCATATATACTAACCTCCACCAGGTTGCAAATTCAATATAATTTTTTTCTTCATCTAGCTCTGAAAAAATATTTCGGCTGGTAGCAATGTGTAGGACTTGTTCTATTAGTCCATCTATACTAACCTCCACCAGGTTGCAAATTCAATATAATTTTTATCTGCATCTAGCTCTGAAAAAATATCTTGGCTTGTAGCAGTGTGTGGGACTTGTTCTATTAGTCCATCTATTCTATCCTCCACCAGGCTGCAAATTCAATATAATTTTTTTCTGCATCTAGCTCTGAAAAAATATTTCGGCTTGTAGCAGTGTGTGGGACTTGTTCTATTAGTCCATCTATACTAACCTCCACCAGGTTGCAAATTCAATATAATTTTTATCTGCATCTAGCTCTCAAAAAATATTTTGGCTTGTAGCAGTGTGTGGGACTTGTTCTATTAGTCCATCTATACTAACCTCCACAAGGTTGCAAATTCAATATAATTTTTTTCTGCATCTAGCTCTGAAAAAATATTTCGGCTTGTAGCAGTGTGTGGGACTTGTTCTATTAGTCCATCTAGACTAACCTCCACCAGGTTGCAAATTCAATATAATTTTTATCTGCATCTACCTCTGAAAAAATATTTTGGCTTGTAGCAGTGTGTGGGACTTGCTCTATTAGTCCATCTATACTAACCTCCACCAGGTTGCAAATTCAATATAATTTTTTTCTGCATCTAGCTCAGAAAAAAATATTTCGGCTTGTAGCAGTGTGTGGGACTTGTTCTATTAGTCCATCTATACTAACCTCCACCAGGTTGAAAATTCAATATAATTTTTTTCTGCATCCAGCTCTGTAAAAATATTTTGGCTTGTAGCAGTGTGTGGGACATGTTCTATTAGTCCATCTACACTAACCTCCACCAGGTTGCAAATTCAATATAATTTTTTTCTGCATCCAGCTCTGAAAAAATATTTCAGCTTGTAGCAGTGTGTGGGACTTGTTCTATTAGTCCATCTATACTAACCTCCACCAGGTTGCAAATTCAATATAATTTTTTTCTGCATCTAGCTCTGAAAAAATATTTCGACTTATAGCAGTGTGTGGAACATGTTCTATTAGTCCATCTATACTAACCTCCACCAGGTTGCAAATTCAATATAATTTTTTTCTTCATCTAGCTCTGAAAAAATATTTCGGCTGGTAGCAATGTGTGGGACTTGTTCTATTAGTCCATCTATACTAACCTCCACCAGGTTGCAAATTCAATATAATTTTTATCTGCATCTAGCTCTGAAAAAATATCTTGGCTTGTAGCAGTGTGTGGGACTTGTTCTATTAGTCCATCTATTCTATCCTCCACCAGGCTGCAAATTCAATATAATTTTTTTCTGCATCTAGCTCTGAAAAAATATTTCGGCTTGTAGCAGTGTGTGGGACTTGTTCTATTAGTCCATCTATACTAACCTCCACCAGGTTGCAAATTCAATATAATTTTTATCTGCATCTAGCTCTCAAAAAATATTTTGGCTTGTAGCAGTGTGTGGGACTTGTTCTATTAGTCCATCTATACTAACCTCCACAAGGTTGCAAATTCAATATAATTTTTTTCTGCATCTAGCTCTGAAAAAATATTTCGGCTTGTAGCAGTGTGTGTGACTTGTTCTATTAGTCCATCTATTCTAACCTCCACCAGGTTGCAAATTCAATATAATTTTTATCTGCATCTACCTCTGAAAAAATATTTTGGCTTGTAGCAGTGTGTGGGACTTGCTCTATTAGTCCATCTATACTAACCTCCACCAGGTTGCAAATTCAATATAATTTTTTTCTGCATCTAGCTCAGAAAAACATATTTCGGCTTGTAGCAGTGTGTGGGACTTGTTCTATTAGTCCATCTATACTAACCTCCACCAGGTTGCAAATTCAATATAATTTTTATCTGCATCTAGCTCTGAAAAAATATTTCGGCTTGTAGCAGTGTGTGGGACTTGTTCTATTAGTCCATTTATACTAAACTCCTCAAGGTTGCAAATTCAATATAATTTTTTTCTGCATCTAGCTCTGAAAATATATTTCGGCTTGTAGCAGTGTGTGGGACTTATTCTATTAGTCCATCTATTCTAACCTTCACCAGGTTGCAAATTCAATATAATTTTTTTCTGCATCCAGCTCTGTAAAAATATTTCGGCTTGTAGCAGTGTGTGGGACATGTTCTAATAGTCCATCTACACTAACCTCCACCAGGTTGCAAATTCAATATAATTTTTTTCTGCATCCAGCTCTGAAAAAATATTTCAGCTTGTAGCAGTGTGTGGGACTTGTTCTATTAGTCCATCTATACTAACCTCCACCAGGTTGCAAATTCAATATAATTTTTTTCTGCATCTAGCTCTGAAAAAATATTTCGACTTATAGCAGTGTGTGGAACATGTTCTATTAGTCCATCTATACTAACCTCCACCAGGTTGCAAATTCAATATAATTTTTATCTGCATCTACCTCTGAAAAAATATTTTGGCTTGTAGCAGTGTGTGGGACTTGTTCTATTAGTCCATCTATACAAACCTCCACCAGGTTGCAAATTCAATATAATTTTTTTCTGCATCTAGCTCTGAAAAAATATTTTGACTTGTAGCAGTGTGTGGGACTTGTTCTATTAGTCCATTTATACTAACCTCCTCAAGGTAGCAAATTCAATATAATTTTTTTCTGCATCTAGCTCTGAAAATATATTTCGGCTTGTAGCAGTGTGTGGTACTTGTTCTATTAGTCCATCTATACTAACCTCCACCTGGTTGCAAATTCAATATAATTTTTATCTGCATCTAGCTCTGAAAAATATTTCGGCTTGTAGCAGTGTGTGGGACTTGTTCTATTAGTCCATCTATACTAACCTCCACCAGGTTGCAAATTCAATATAATTTTTTTCTGCATCTAGCTCTGAAAAAATATTTCGACTTATAGAAGTGTGTGGAACATGTTCTATTAGTCCATATATACTAACCTACACCAGGTTGCAAATTCAATATAATTTTTTCTTCATCTAGCTCTGAAAAAATATTTCGGCTGGTAGCAATGTGTAGGACTTGTTCTATTAGTCCATCTATACTAACCTCCACCAGGTTGCAAATTCAATATAATTTTTATCTGCATCTAGCTCTGAAAAAATATCTTGGCCTGTAGCAGTGTGTGGGACTTGTTCTTTTAGTCCATCTATTCTATCCTCCACCAGGCTGCAAATTCAATATAATTTTTATCTGCATCTAGCTCTCAAAAAATATTTTGGCTTGTAGCAGTGTGTGGGACTTGTTCTATTAGTCCATCTATACTAACCTCCACAAGGTTGCAAATTCAATATAATTTTTTTCTGCATCTAGCTCTGAAAAAATATTTCGGCTTGTAGCAGTGTGTGGGACTTGTTCTATTAGTCCATCTAGACTAACCTCCACCAGGTTGCAAATTCAATATAATTTTTATCTGCATCTACCTCTGAAAAAATATTTTGGCTTGTAGCAGTGTGTGGGACTTGCTCTATTAGTCCATCTATACTAACCTCCACCAGGTTGCAAATTCAATATAATTTTTTTCTGCATCTAGCTCAGAAAAAAATATTTTGGCTTGTAGCAGTGTGTGGGACTTGTTCTATTAGTCCATCTATACTAACCTCCACCAGGTTGAAAATTCAATATAATTTTTTTCTGCATCCAGCTCTGTAAAAATATTTTGGCTTGTAGCAGTGTGTGGGACATGTTCTATTAGTCCATCTACACTAACCTCCACCAGGTTGCAAATTCAATATAATTTTTTTCTGCATCCAGCTCTGAAAAAATATTTCAGCTTGTAGCAGTGTGTGGGACTTGTTCTATTAGTCCATCTATACTAACCTCCACCAGGTTGCAAATTCAATATAATTTTTTTCTGCATCTAGCTCTGAAAAAATATTTCGACTTATAGCAGTGTGTGGAACATGTTCTATTAGTCCATCTATACTAACCTCCACCAGGTTGCAAATTCAATACAATTTTTTTCTTCATCTAGCTCTGAAAAAATATTTCGGCTGGTAGCAATGTGTGGGACTTGTTCTATTAGTCCATCTATACTAACCTCCACCAGGTTGCAAATTCAATATAATTTTTATCTGCATCTAGCTCTGAAAAAATATCTTGGCTTGTAGCAGTGTGTGGGACTTGTTCTATTAGTCCATCTATTCTATCCTCCACCAGGCTGCAAATTCAATATAATTTTTTTCTGCATCTAGCTCTGAAAAAATATTTCGGCTTGTAGCAGTGTGTGGGACTTGTTCTATTAGTCCATCTATACTAACCTCCACCAGGTTGCAAATTCAATATAATTTTTATCTGCATCTAGCTCTCAAAAAATATTTTGGCTTGTAGCAGTGTGTGGGACTTGTTCTATTAGTCCATCTATACTAACCTCCACAAGGTTGCAAATTCAATATAATTTTTTTCTGCATCTAGCTCTGAAAAAATATTTCGGCTTGTAGCAGTGTGTGTGACTTGTTCTATTAGTCCATCTATTCTAACCTCCACCAGGTTGCAAATTCAATATAATTTTTATCTGCATCTACCTCTGAAAAAATATTTTGGCTTGTAGCAGTGTGTGGGACTTGCTCTATTAGTCCATCTATACTAACCTCCACCAGGTTGCAAATTCAATATAATTTTTTTCTGCATCTAGCTCAGAAAAACATATTTCGGCTTGTAGCAGTGTGTGGGACTTGTTCTATTAGTCCATCTATACTAACCTCCACCAGGTTGCAAATTCAATATAATTTTTATCTGCATCTAGCTCTGAAAAAATATTTCGGCTTGTAGCAGTGTGTGGGACTTGTTCTATTAGTCCATTTATACTAAACTCCTCAAGGTTGCAAATTCAATATAATTTTTTTCTGCATCTAGCTCTGAAAATATATTTCGGCTTGTAGCAGTGTGTCTGACTTATTCTATTAGTCCATCTATTCTAACCTTCACCAGGTTGCAAATTCAATATAATTTTTTTCTGCATCCAGCTCTGTAAAAATATTTCGGCTTGTAGCAGTGTGTGGGACATGTTCTAATAGTCCATCTACACTAACCTCCACCAGGTTGCAAATTCAATATAATTTTTTTCTGCATCCAGCTCTGAAAAAATATTTCAGCTTGTAGCAATGTGTGGGACTTGTTCTATTAGTCCATCTATACTAACCTCCACCAGGTTGCAAATTCAATATAATTTTTTTCTGCATCTAGCTCTGAAAAAATATTTCGACTTATAGCAGTTTGTGGAACATGTTCTATTAGTCCATCTATACTAACCTCCACCAGGTTGCAAATTCAATATAATTTTTATCTGCATCTACCTCTGAAAAAATATTTTGGCTTGTAGCAGTGTGTGGGACTTGTTCTATTAGTCCATCTATACTAACCTCCACCAGGTTGCAAATTCAATATAATTTTTTTCTGCATCTAGCTCTGAAAAAATATTTTGGCTTGTAGCAGTGTGTGGGACTTGTTCTATTAGTCCATTTATACTAACCTCCTCAAGGTAGCAAATTCAATATAATTTTTTTCTGCATCTAGCTCTGAACATATATTTCGGCTTGTAGCAGTGTGTGGTACTTGTTCTATTAGTCCATCTATACTAACCTCCACCTGGTTGCAAATTCAATATAATTTTTATCTACATCTAGCTCTGAAAAATATTTCGGCTTGTAGCAGTGTGTGGGACTTGTTCTATTCGTCCATCTATACTAACCTCCACCAGGTTGCAAATTCAATATAATTTTTTTCTGCATCTAGCTCTGAAAAAATATTTCGACTTATAGCAGTGTGTGGAACATGTTCTATTAGTCCATCTATACTAAACTCCACCAGGTTGCAAATTCAATATAATTTTTTTCTTCATCTAGCTCTGAAAAAATATTTTGGCTGGTAGCAATGTGTGAGACTTGTTCTATTAGTCCATCTATACTAACCTCCACCAAGTAGCAAATTCAATATAATTTTTATCTGCATCTAGCTCTGAAAAAATATCTTGGCTTGTAGCAGTGTGTGGGACTTGTTCTATTAGTCCATCTATTCTATCCTCCACCAGGCTGCAAATTCAATATAATTTTTTTCTGCATCTAGCTCTGAAAAAATATTTCGGCTTGTAGCAGTGTGTGGGACTTGTTCTATTAGTCCATCTATTCTAACCTCCACCAGGTTGCAAACTCAATATAATTTTTAACTGCATCTACCTCTGAAAAAATATTTTGGCTTGTAGCAGTGTGTGGGACTTGCTCTATTAGTCCATCTATACTAACCTCCACCAGGTTGCAAATTCAATATAATTTTTTTCTGCATCTAGCTCAGAAAAAAATATTTCGGCTTGTTGCAGTGTGTGGGACTTGTTCTATTAGTCCATCTATACTAACCTCCACCAGGTTGCAAATTCAATATAATTTTTATCTGCATCTAGCTCTGAAAAAATATTTCGGCTTGTAGCAGTGTGTGGTTCTTGTTCTATTAGTCCATTTATACTAAACTCCTCAAGGTTGCAAATTCAATATAATTTTTTTCTGCATCTAGCTCTGAAAATATATTTCGGCTTGTAGCAGTGTGTGGGACTTATTCTATTAGTCCATCTATTCTAACCTCCACCAGGTTGCAAATTCAATATAATTTTTATATGCATCTAGCTCTGAAAAAATTTTTCGGCTTGTAGCAGTGTGTGGGACTTGTTCTATTAGTCCATCTATACTAACCTCCACCAGGTTGCCAATTCAATATAATTTTTATCTGCATCTAGCTCTGAAAAATATTTTCGGCTTGTAGCAGTGTGTGGGACTTGTTCTATTAGTCCATTTATACTAACCTCCACCAGGTTGCAAATTCAATATAATTTTTTTATTCATCTAGCTCTGAAAAAATATTTCTGCTTGTAGCAGTGTGTGGGACTTGTTCTATTAGTCCATCTATACTAACCTCCATCTGGTTGCAAATTCAATATAATTTTTATCTGCATCTAGCTCTGAAAAATATTTTGGCTTGTAGCAGTGTGTGGGACTTTTTCTATTAGTCATTCTATACTAACCTCCACCAGGTTGAAAATTCAATATAATTTTTTTCTGCATCCAGCTCTGTAAAAATATTTCGGCTTGTAGCAGTGTGTGGGACATGTTCTATTAGTCCATCTACACTAACCTCCACCAGGTTGCAAATTCAATATAATTTTTTTCTGCATCCAGCTCTGAAAAAATATTTCAGCTTGTAGCAGTGTGTGGGACTTGTTCTATTAGTCCATCTATACTAACCTCCACCAGGTTGCAAATTCAATATAATTTTTTTCTGCATCTAGCTCTGAAAAAATATTTCGACTTATAGCAGTGTGTGGAACATGTTCTATTAGTCCATCTATACTAACCTCCACCAGGTTGAAAATTCAATATAATTTTTTTCTTCATCTAGCTCTGAAAAAATATTTCGGCTTGTAGCAGTGTGTGGGACTTGTTCTATTAGTCCATCTATACTAACCTCCACCAGGTTGCAAATTCAATATAATTTTTATCTGTATCTAGCTCTGAAAAAATATCT
This sequence comes from Phyllobates terribilis, assembly GCF_046119375.1. Classification (NCBI taxonomy): domain Eukaryota; kingdom Metazoa; phylum Chordata; class Amphibia; order Anura; family Dendrobatidae; genus Phyllobates; species Phyllobates terribilis. Next base: position 295,238,771 of record NW_027362769.1, read on the forward strand.
TGGCTTGTAGCAGTGTGTGGGAATTGTTCTATTTGTCCATCTATTCTATCCTCCACCAGGCTGCAAATTCAATATAATATTTTTCTGCATCTAGCTCTGAAAAAATATTTCGGCTTGTAGCAGTGTGTTGGACTTGTTCTATTAGTTTATCTATACTAACCTCCACCACGTTGCAAATTCAATATAATTTTTTTCTGCATCTAGCTCTGAAAAAATATTTTGGCTTGTAGCAGTGTGTGGGACTTGTTCTATTAGTCCATTTATACTAACGTCCTCAAGGTTGCAAATTCAATATAATTTTTTTCTGCATCTAGCTCTGAAAAAATATTTCGGCTTGTAGCAGTGTGTGGTACTTGTTCTATTAGTCCATCTATACTAACCTCCACCTGGTTGCAAATTCAATATAATTTTTTTCTGCATCTAGCTCTGAACATATATTTCGGCTTGTAGCAGTGTGTGGTACTTGTTCTATTAGTCCATCTATACTAACCTCCACCTGGTTGCAAATTCAATATAATTTTTATCTACATCTAGCTCTGAAAAATATTTCGGCTTGTAGCAGTGTGTGGGACTTGTTCTATTCGTCCATCTATACTAACCTCCACCAGGTTGCAAATTCAATATAATTTTTTTCTGCATCTAGCTCTGAAAAAATATTTCGACTTATAGCAGTGTGTGGTACTTGTTCTATTAGTCCATCTATACTAACCTCCACCTGGTTGCAAATTCAATATAATTTTTTTCTGCATCTAGCTCTGAACATATATTTCGGCTTGTAGCAGTGTGTGGTACTTGTTCTATTAGTCCATCTATACTAACCTCCACCTGGTTGCAAATTCAATATAATTTTTATCTACATCTAGCTCTGAAAAATATTTCGGCTTGTAGCAGTGTGTGGGACTTGTTCTATTCGTCCATCTATACTAACCTCCACCAGGTTGCAAATTCAATATAATTTTTTTCTGCATCTAGCTCTGAAAAAATATTTCGACTTATAGCAGTGTGTGGAACATGTTCTATTAGTCCATCTATACTAAACTCCACCAGGTTGCAAATTCAATATAATTTTTTTCTTCATCTAGCTCTGAAAAAATATTTTGGCTGGTAGCAATGTGTGGGACTTGTTCTATTAGTCCATCTATACTAACCTCCACCAGGTAGCAAATTCAATATAATTTTTATCTGCATCTAGCTCTGAAAAAATATCTTGGCTTGTAGCAGTGTGTGGGACTTGTTCTATTAGTCCATCTATTCTATCCTCCACCAGGCTGCAAATTCAATATAATTTTTTTCTGCATCTAGCTCTGAAAAAATATTTCGGCTTGTAGCAGTGTGTGGGACTTGTTCTATTAGTCCATCTATTCTAACCTCCACCAGGTTGCAAACTCAATATAATTTTTAACTGCATCTACCTCTGAAAAAATATTTTGGCTTGTAGCAGTGTGTGGGACTTGCTCTATTAGTCCATCTATACTAACCTCCACCAGGTTGCAAATTCAATATAATTTTTTTCTGCATCTAGCTCAGAAAAAAATATTTCGGCTTGTAGCAGTGTGTGGGACTTGTTCTATTAGTCCATCTATACTAACCTCCACCAGGTTGCAAATTCAATATAATTTTTATCTGCATCTAGCTCTGAAAAAATATTTCGGCTTGTAGCAGTGTGTGGTTCTTGTTCTATTAGTCCATTTATACTAAACTCCTCAAGGTTGCAAATTCAATATAATTTTTTTCTGCATCTAGCTCTGAAAATATATTTCGGCTTGTAGCAGTGTGTGGGACTTATTCTATTAGTCCATCTATTCTAACCTCCACCAGGTTGCAAATTCAATATAATTTTTATATGCATCTAGCTCTGAAAAAATTTTTCGGCTTGTAGCAGTGTGTGGGACTTGTTCTATTAGTCCATCTATACTAACCTCCACCAGGTTGCCAATTCAATATAATTTTTATCTGCATCTAGCTCTGAAAAATTTTTTCGGCTTGTAGCAGTGTGTGGGACTTGTTCTATTAGTCCATTTATACTAACCTCCACCAGGTTGCAAATTCAATATAATTTTTTTATTCATCTAGCTCTGAAAAAATATTTCTGCTTGTAGCAGTGTGTGGGACTTGTTCTATTAGTCCATCTATACTAACCTCCATCTGGTTGCAAATTCAATATAATTTTTATCTGCATCTAGCTCTGAAAAATATTTTGGCTTGTAGCAGTGTGTGGGACTTTTTCTATTAGTCATTCTATACTAACCTCCACCAGGTTGAAAATTCAATATAATTTTTTTCTGCATCCAGCTCTGTATAAATATTTCGGCTTGTAGCAGTGTGTGGGACATGTTCTATTAGTCCATCTACACTAACCTCCACCAGGTTGCAAATTCAATATAATTTTTTTCTGCATCCAGCTCTGAAAAAATATTTCAGCTTGTAGCAGTGTGTGGGACTTGTTCTATTAGTCCATCTATACTAACCTCCACCAGGTTGCAAATTCAATATAATTTTTTTCTGCATCTAGCTCTGAAAAAATATTTCGACTTATAGCAGTGTGTGGAACATGTTCTATTAGTCCATCTATACTAACCTCCACCAGGTTGAAAATTCAATATAATTTTTTTCTTCATCTAGCTCTGAAAAAATATTTCGGCTTGTAGCAGTGTGTGGGACTTGTTCTATTAGTCCATCTATACTAACCTCCACCAGGTTGCAAATTCAATATAATTTTTATCTGTATCTAGCTCTGAAAAAATATCTTGGCTTGTAGCAGTGTGTGGGAATTGTTCTATTAGTCCATCTATTCTATCCTCCACCAGGCTGCAAATTCAATATAATATTTTTCTGCATCTAGCTCTGAAAAAATATTTCGGCTTGTAGCAGTGTGTTGGACTTGTTCTATTAGTTTATCTATACTAACCTCCACCACGTTGCAAATTCAATATAATTTTTTTCTGCATCTAGCTCTGAAAAAATATTTTGGCTTGTAGCAGTGTGTGGGACTTGTTCTATTAGTCCATTTATACTAACGTCCTCAAGGTTGCAAATTCAATATCATTTTTTTCTGCATCTAGCTCTGAAAAAATATTTCGGCTTGTAGCAGTGTGTGGTACTTGTTCTATTAGTCCATCTATACTAACCTCCACCTGGTTGCAAATTCAATATAATTTTTATCTGCATCTAGCTCTGAAAAATATTTTGGCTTGTAGCAGTGTGTGGGACTTGTTCTATTAGTCCATCTATACTAACCTCCACCAGGTTGCAAATTCAATATAATTTTTTTCTGCATCTAGCTCTGAAAAAATATTTCGACTTATAGCAGTGTGTGGAACATGTTCTATTAGTCCATCTATACTAACCTCCACCAGGTTGCAAATTCAATATAATTTTTTTCTTCATCTAGCTCTGAAAAAATATTTCGGCTGGTAGCAATGTGTGGGACTTGTTCTATTAGTCCATCTATACTAACCTCCACCAGGTTGCAAATTCAATATAATTTTTATCTGCATCTAGCTCTGAAAAAATATCTTGGCTTGTAGCAGTGTGTGGGACTTGTTCTATTAGTCCATCTATTCTATCCTCCACCAGGCTGCAAATTCAATATAATTTTTTTCTGCATCTAGCTCTGAAAAAATATTTCGGCTTGTAGCAGTGTGTGGGACTTGTTCTATTAGTCCATCTATACTAACCTCCACCAGGTTGCAAATTCAATATAATTTTTATCTGCATCTAGCTCTCAAAAAATATTTTGGCTTGTAGCAGTGTGTGGGACTTGTTCTATTAGTCCATCTATACTAACCTCCACAAGGTTGCAAATTCAATATAATTTTTTTCTGCATCTAGCTCTGAAAAAATATTTCGGCTTGTAGCAATGTGTGGGACTTGTTCTATTAGTCCATCTATTCTAACCTCCACCAGGTTGCAAATTCAATATAATTTTTATCTGCATCTACCTCTGAAAAAATATTTTGGCTTGTAGCAGTGTGTGGGACTTGCTCTATTAGTCCATCTATACTAACCTCCACCAGGTTGCAAATTCAATATAATTTTTTTCTGCATCTAGCTCAGAAAAACATATTTCGGCTTGTAGCAGTGTGTGGGACTTGTTCTATTAGTCCATCTATACTAACCTCCACCAGGTTGCAAATTCAATATAATTTTTATCTGCATCTAGCTCTGAAAAAATATTTCGGCTTGTAGCAGTGTGTGGGACTTGTTCTATTAGTCCATTTATACTAAACTCCTCAAGGTTGCAAATTCAATATAATTTTTTTCTGCATCTAGCTCTGAAAATATATTTCGGCTTGTAGCAGTGTGTGGGACTTATTCTATTAGTCCATCTATTCTAACCTTCACCAGGTTGCAAATTCAATATAATTTTTTTCTGCATCCAGCTCTGTAAAAATATTTCGGCTTGTAGCAGTGTGTGGGACATGTTCTAGTAGTCCATCTACACTAACCTCCACCAGGTTGCAAATTCAATATAATTTTTTTCTGCATCCAGCTCTGAAAAAATATTTCAGCTTGTAGCAATGTGTGGGACTTGTTCTATTAGTCCATCTATACTAACCTCCACCAGGTTGCAAATTCAATATAATTTTTTTCTGCATCTAGCTCTGAAAAAATATTTCGACTTATAGCAGTTTGTGGAACATGTTCTATTAGTCCATCTATACTAACCTCCACCAGGTTGCAAATTCAATATAATTTTTATCTGCATCTACCTCTGAAAAAATATTTTGGCTTGTAGCAGTGTGTGGGACTTGTTCTATTAGTCCATCTATACTAACCTCCACCAGGTTGCAAATTCAATATAATTTTTTTCTGCATCTAGCTCTGAAAAAATATTTTGGCTTGTAGCAGTGTGTGGGACTTGTTCTATTAGTCCATTTATACTAACCTCCTCAAGGTAGCAAATTCAATATAATTTTTTTCTGCATCTAGCTCTGAACATATATTTCGGCTTGTAGCAGTGTGTGGTACTTGTTCTATTAGTCCATCTATACTAACCTCCACCTGGTTGCAAATTCAATATAATTTTTATCTACATCTAGCTCTGAAAAATATTTCGGCTTGTAGCAGTGTGTGGGACTTGTTCTATTCGTCCATCTATACTAACCTCCACCAGGTTGCAAATTCAAAATAATTTTTTTCTGCATCTAGCTCTGAAAAAATATTTCGACTTATAGCAGTGTGTGGAACATGTTCTATTAGTCCATCTATACTAAACTCCACCAGGTTGCAAATTCAATATAATTTTTTTCTTCATCTAGCTCTGAAAAAATATTTTGGCTGGTAGCAATGTGTGGGACTTGTTCTATTAGTCCATCTATACTAACCTCCACCAGGTAGCAAATTCAATATAATTTTTATCTGCATCTAGCTCTGAAAAAATATCTTGGCTTGTAGCAGTGTGTGGGACTTGTTCTATTAGTCCATCTATTCTATCCTCCACCAGGCTGCAAATTCAATATAATTTTTTTCTGCATCTAGCTCTGAAAAAATATTTCGGCTTGTAGCAGTGTGTGGGACTTGTTCTATTAGTCCATCTATTCTAACCTCCACCAGGTTGCAAACTCAATATAATTTTTAACTGCATCTACCTCTGAAAAAATATTTTGGCTTGTAGCAGTGTGTGGGACTTGCTCTATTAGTCCATCTATACTAACCTCCACCAGGTTGCAAATTCAATATAATTTTTATCTGCATCTAGCTCTGAAAAAATATTTCGGCTTGTAGCAGTGTGTGGTTCTTGTTCTATTAGTCCATTTATACTAAACTCCTCAAGGTTGCAAATTCAATATAATTTTTTTCTGCATCTAGCTCTGAAAATATATTTCGGCTTGTAGCAGTGTGTGGGACTTATTCTAATAGTCCATCTATTCTAACCTCCACCAGGTTGCAAATTCAATATAATTTTTATATGCATCTAGCTCTGAAAAAATTTTTCGGCTTGTAGCAGTGTGTGGGACTTGTTCTATTAGTCCATCTATACTAACCTCCACCAGGTTGCCAATTCAATATAATTTTTATCTGCATCTAGCTCTGAAAAATTTTTTCGGCTTGTAGCAGTGTGTGGGACTTGTTCTATTAGTCCATTTATACTAACCTCCACCAGGTTGCAAATTCAATATAATTTTTTTATTCATCTAGCTCTGAAAAAATATTTCTGCTTGTAGCAGTGTGTGGGACTTGTTCTATTAGTCCATCTATACTAACCTCCATCTGGTTGCAAATTCAATATAATTTTTATCTGCATCTAGCTCTGAAAAATATTTTGGCTTGTAGCAGTGTGTGGGACTTTTTCTATTAGTCATTCTATACTAACCTCCACCAGGTTGAAAATTCAATATAATTTTTTTCTGCATCCAGCTCTGTAAAAATATTTCGGCTTGTAGCAGTGTGTGGGACATGTTCTATTAGTCCATCTACACTAACCTCCACCAGGTTGCAAATTCAATATAATTTTTTTCTGCATCCAGCTCTGAAAAAATATTTCAGCTTGTAGCAGTGTGTGGGACTTGTTCTATTAGTCCATCTATACTAACCTCCACCAGGTTGCAAATTCAATATAATTTTTTTCTGCATCTAGCTCTGAAAAAATATTTCGACTTATAGCAGTGTGTGGAACATGTTCTATTAGTCCATCTATACTAACCTCCACCAGGTTGAAAATTCAATATAATTTTTTTCTTCATCTAGCTCTGAAAAAATATTTCGGCTTGTAGCAGTGTGTGGGACTTGTTCTATTAGTCCATCTATACTAACCTCCACCAGGTTGCAAATTCAATATAATTTTTATCTGTATCTAGCTCTGAAAAAATATCTTGGCTTGTAGCAGTGTGTGGGAATTGTTCTATTAGTCCATCTATTCTATCCTCCACCAGGCTGCAAATTCAATATAATATTTTTCTGCATCTAGCTCTGAAAAAATATTTCGGCTTGTAGCAGTGTGTTGGACTTGTTCTATTAGTTTATCTATACTAACCTCCACCACGTTGCAAATTCAATATAATTTTTTTCTGCATCTAGCTCTGAAAAAATATTTTGGCTTGTAGCAGTGTGTGGGACTTGTTCTATTAGTCCATTTATACTAACGTCCTCAAGGTTGCAAATTCAATATAATTTTTTTCTGCATCTAGCTCTGAAAAAATATTTCGGCTTGTAGCAGTGTGTGGTACTTGTTCTATTAGTCCATCTATACTAACCTCCACCTGGTTGCAAATTCAATATAATTTTTATCTGCATCTAGCTCTGAAAAATATTTCGGCTTGTAGCAGTGTGTGGGACTTGTTCTATTAGTCCATCTATACTAACCTCCACCAGGTTGCAAATTCAATATAATTTTTTTCTGCATCTAGCTCTGAAAAAATATTTCGACTTATAGCAGTGTGTGGAACATGTTCTATTAGTCCATCTATACTAACCTCCACCAGGTTGCAAATTCAATATAATTTTTTTCTTCATCTAGCTCTGAAAAAATATTTCGGCTGGTAGCAATGTGTGGGACTTGTTCTATTAGTCCATCTATACTAACCTCCACCAGGTTGCAAATTCAATATAATTTTTATCTGCATCTAGCTCTGAAAAAATATCTTGGCTTGTAGCAGTGTGTGGGACTTGTTCTATTAGTCCATCTATTCTATCCTCCACCAGGCTGCAAATTCAATATAATTTTTTTCTGCATCTAGCTCTGAAAAAATATTTCGGCTTGTAGCAGTGTGTGGGACTTGTTCTATTAGTCCATCTATACTAACCTCCACCAGGTTGCAAATTCAATATAATTTTTATCTGCATCTAGCTCTCAAAAAATATTTTGGCTTGTAGCAGTGTGTGGGACTTGTTCTATTAGTCCATCTATACTAACCTCCACAAGGTTGCAAATTCAATATAATTTTTTTCTGCATCTAGCTCTGAAAAAATATTTCGGCTTGTAGCAGTGTGTGGGACTTGTTCTATTAGTCCATCTATTCTAACCTCCACCAGGTTGCAAATTCAATATAATTTTTATCTGCATCTACCTCTGAAAAAATATTTTGGCTTGTAGCAGTGTGTGGGACTTGCTCTATTAGTCCATCTATACTAACCTCCACCAGGTTGCAAATTCACTATAATTTTTTTCTGCATCTAGCTCAGAAAAAAATATTTCGGCTTGTAGCAGTGTGTGGGACTTGTTCTATTAGTCCATTTATACTAAACTCCTCAAGGTTGCAAATTCAGTATAATTTTTTTATTTATCTAGCTCTGAAAAAATATTTCTGCTTGTAGCAGTGTGTGGGACTTGTTCTATTAGTCCATCTATACTAACCTCCACCTGGTTGCAAATTCAATATAATTTTTATCTGCATCTAGCTCTGAAAAATATTTCGGCTTGTAGCAGTGTGTGGGACTTGTTCTATTAGTCATTCTATACTAACCTCCACCAGGTTGAAAATTCAATATAATTTTTTTCTGCATCCAGCTCTGTAAAAATATTTCGGCTTGTAGCAGTGTGTGGGACATGTTCTATTAGTCTATCTACACTAACCTCCACCAGGTTGCAAATTCAATAAAAAAAATTTCTGCATCCAGCTCTGAAAAAATATTTCAGCTTGTAGCAGTGTGTGGGACTTGTTCTATTAGTCCATCTATACTAACCTCCACCAGGTTGCAAATTCAATATAATTTTTTTCTGCATCTAGCTCTGAAAAAATATTTCGACTTATAGCAGTGTGTGGAACAAGTTCTATTAGTCCATCCATACTAACCTCCACCAGGTTGCAAATTCAATATAATTTTTTTCTTCATCTAGCTCTGAAAAAATATTTCGGCTTGTAGCAGTGTGTGGGACTTGTTCTATTAGTCCATCTATACTAACCTCCACCAGGTTGCAAATTCAATATAATTTTTATCTGTATCTAGCTCTGAAAAAATATCTTGGCTTGTAGCAGTGTGTGGGAATTGTTCTATTAGTCCATCCATTCTATCCTCCACCAGGCTGCAAATTCAATATAATTTTTTTCTGCATCTAGCTCTGAAAAAATATTTCGGCTTGTAGCAGTGTGTTGGACTTGTTCTATTAGTTTATCTATACTAACCTCCACCACGTTGCAAATTCAATATAATTGTTATCTTCATCTAACTCTGAAAAAATATTTCGGCTTGTAGCAGTGTGTGGGACTTGTTCTATTAGTCCATCTATACTAACCTCCACCAGGTTGTAAATTCAATATATATTTTTCTGCATCTAGCTCTGAAAAAATATTTCGGCTTGTAGCAGTGTGTGGGACTTGTTCTATTAGTTTATCTATACTAACCTCCACCAGGTTGCAAATTCAATATAATTTTTTTCTGCATCTAGCTCAGAAAAAAAAATTTTGGCTTGTGGCAGTTTGTGGGACTTGTTCTATTAGTCCATCTATACTAACCTCCACCAGGTTGCAAATTCAATATAATTTTTATCTGCATCTACCTCTGAAAAAATAATTCGGCTTGTAGCAGTGTGTGGGACTTGTTCTAATAGTCCATCTATACTAACCTCCACCAGGTTGCAAATTCAATATAATTTTTTTCTGCATCTAGCTCTGAAAAAATATTTCGGCTTGAAGCAGTGTGTGGGACTTATTCTAATAGTCCATCTATTCTAACCTCCACCAGGTTTCAAATTCAATATAATTTTTATCTGCATCTACCTCTGAAAAAATATTTTGGCTTGTAGCAGTGTGTGGGACTTGTTCTATTAGTCAATCTATACTAACCTCCACCAGGTTGCAAATTCAATATAATTTTTTTCAGCATCTAGCTCTGAAAAAATATTTTGGCTTGTAGCAGTGTGTGGGACTTGTTCTATTAGTCCATTTATACTAACCTCCTCAAGGTTGCAAATTCAATATAATTTTTTTCTGCATCTAGCTCTGAAAAAATATTTCGGCTTGTAGCAGTGTGTGGTACTTGTTCTATTAGTCCATCTATACTAACCTCCACCTGGTTGCAAATTCAATATAATTTTTATCTGCATCTAGCTCTGAAAAATATTTCGGCTTGTAGCAGTGTGTGGGACTTGTTCTATTAGTCCATCTATACTAACCTCCACCAGGTTGCAAATTCAATATAATTTTTTTCTGCATCCAGCTCTGAAAAAATATTTCGGCTTGTAGCAGTGTGTGGGACATGTTATTTTAGTCCATCTACATTAACCTCCACCAGGTTGAAAATTCAATATAATTTTTTTCTGCATCTAGCTCTGAAAAAAAATTTCAGCTTGTAGCAGTGTGTGGGACTTTTTCTATTAGTCCATCTATACAAACCTCCACCAGGTTGCAAATTCAATATAATTTTTTTCTGCATCTAGCTCTGAAAAAATATTTTGGCTTATAGCAGTGTGTGGAACATGTTCTATTAGTCCATCTATACTAACCTCCACCAGGTTGCAAATTCAATATAATTTTTTTCTTCATCTAGCTCTGAAAAAATATTTCGGCTTCTAGCAGTGTGTGGGACTTGTTCTATTAGTCCATCTATACTATCCTCCACCAGGTTGAAAATTCAATATAATTTTTTCTGCATCCAGCTCTGTAAAAATATTTCGGCTTGTAGCAGTGTGTGGGACATGTTCTATTAGTCCATCTACACTAACCTCCACCAGGTTGCAAATTCAATATAATTTTTTTCTGCATCCAGCTCTGAAAAAATATTTCAGCTTGTAGCAGTGTGTGGGACTTGTTCTATTAGTCCATCTATACTAACCTCCATCAGGTTGCAAATTCAATATAATTTTTTTCTGCATCTAGCTCTGAAAAAATATTTCGACTTATAGCAGTGTCTGGAACATGTTCTATTAGTCCATCTTTACTAACCTCCACCAGGTTGCAAATTCAATATAATTTTTTTCTTCACCTAGCTCTGAAAAAATATTTCGGCTTGTAGCAGTGTGTGGGACTTGTTCTATTAGTCCATCTATACTAACCTCCACCAGGTTGCAAATTCAATATAATTTTTATCTGCATCTAGCTCTGAAAAAATATCTTGGCTTGTAGCAGTGTGTGGGAATTGTTCTATTAGTCCATCTATTCTATCCTCCACCAGGCTGCAAATTCAATATAATTTTTTTCTGCATCTAGCTCTGAAAAAATATTTCGGCTTGTAGCAGTGTGTGGGACTTGTTCTATTAGTTTATCTATACTAACCTCCACCACGTTGCAAATTCAATATAATTTTTATCTTAATCTAACTCTGAAAAAATATTTCGGCTTGTAGCAGTGTGTGGGACTTGTTCTATTAGTCCATCTATACTAACCTCCACCAGGTTGTAAATTCAATATATATTTTTCTGCATCTAGCTCTGAAAAAATATTTCGGCTTGTAGCAGTGTGTGGGACTTGTTCTATTAGTTTATCTATACTAACCTCCACCAGGTTGCAAATTCAATATAATTTTTTTCTGCATCTAGCTCAGAAAAAAATATTTTGGCTTGTAGCAGTTTGTGGGACTTGTTCTATTAGTCCATCTATACTAACCTCCACCAGGTTGCAAATTCAATATAATTTTTATCTGCATCTAGCTCTGAAAAAATATTTCGGGTTGTAGCAGTGTGTGGGACTTGTTCTATTAGTCCATTTATACTAACCTCCTCAAGGTTAAAAATTCAATATAATTTTTTTCTGCATCTAGCTCTGAAAAAATATTTCGGCTTGTAGCAGTGTGTGGGACTTATTCTAATAGTCCATCTATTCTAACCTCCACCAGGTTGCAAATTCAATATAATTTTTATCTGCATCTACCTCTGAAAAAATATTTTGGCTTGTAGCAGTGTGTGGGACTTGTTCTATTAGTCCATCTATACTAACCTCCAACAGGTTGCAAATTCAATATAATTTTTTTCTGCATCTAGCTCTATAAAAATATTTTGGCTTGTAGCAGTGTGTGGGACTTGTTCTATTCGTCCATCTATACTAACCTCCACCAGGTTGCAAATTCAATATAATTTTTTTCTGCATCTAGCTCTGAAAAAATATTTCAGCTTGTAGCAGTGTGTGGGACATGTTATTTTAGTCCATCTACATTAACCTCCACCAGGTTGAAAATTCAATATAATTTTTTTCTGCATCTAGCTCTGAAAAAATATTTCAGCTTGTAGCAGTGTGTGGGACTTTTTCTATTAGTCCATCTATACAAACCTCCACCAGGTTGCAAATTCAATATAATTTTTTTCTGCATCTAGCTCTGAAAAAATATTTTGGCTTATAGCAGTGTGTGGAACATGTTCTATTAGTCCATCTATACTAACCTCCACCAGGTTGCAAATTCAATATAATTTTTTTCTTCATCTAGCTCTGAAAAAATATTTCGGCTTGTAGCAGTGTGTGGGACTTGTTCTATTAGTTTATCTATGCTAACCTCCACCAGGTTGCAAATTCAATATAATTTTTAACTTCATCTAACTCTGAAAAAATATTTCGGCTTGTAGCAGTGTGTGGGACTTGTTCTATTAGTCCATCTATACTAACCTCCACCAGGTTGCAAATTCAACGTAATTTTTTATGCATCTAGCTCTGAAAAAATATTTCGGCTTGTAGCAGTGTTTGGGACTTGTTCTATTGTTCCATGTATACTAACCTCCACCAGGTTGCAAATTCAATATAATTTTTTTCTGCATCTAGCTCTGAAAAAATATTTCAGCTTGTAGCAGTGTGTGGGACTTGTTCTATTAGTCCTTCTAAACTAACCTCCACCAGGTTGCAAATTCAATATAATTTTTATCTGCATCTAGCTCTGAAAAAATATCTTGGCTTGTAGCAGTGTGTGGGACTTGTTCTATTAGTCCATCTATTCTAACCTCCACCAGGCTGCAAATTCAATATAATTTTTTTCTGCATCTAGCTCTGAAAAAATATTTTGTCTTGTAGCAGTGTGTGGGACTTGTTCTATTAGTCCATCTATACTAACCTCCACCAGGTTGCAAATTCAATATAATTTTTTTCTGCATCTATCTCTGAAAAAATATTTTGGCTTGTAGCAGTGTGTGGGACTTGTTATATTAGTACATTTATACTAACCTCCACCAGGTTGCAAATTCAATATAATTTTTATCTGCATTTAGCTCTGAAAAAATATTTCGGCTTGTAGCAGTGTGTGGGACTTGTTCTATTAGTCCATCTATACTAAACTCCACCAGGTTGCAAATTCAATATAATTTTTATCTACATCTAGCTCTGAAAAAATATTTCGGCTTGTAGCAGTGTGTGGGACTTGTTCTATTAGTCCATCTATACTAACCTCCTCAAGGTTGCAAATTCAATATAATTTTTTTCTGCATTTAGCTCTGAAAAAATATTTTGGCTTCTAGCAGTGTGTGGGACTTGTTCTATTAGTCCATCTTTGCTAACCTCCACCTGGTTGCAAATTCAATATAATTTTTATCTGAATCTAGCTCTGAAAAAATATTTCGGCTTGTAGCAGTGTGTAGGACTTGTTCTATTAGTCCATCTACACTAACCTCCACCAGGTTGCAAATTCAATATAATTTTTTTCTGCATCCAGCTCTGAAAAAATATTTCGGCTTGTAGCAGTGTGTGGGACATGTTCTATTAGTCCATCTATACTAACCTCCACCAGGTTGCAAATTCAATATAATTTTTTTCTGCATCTAGCTCTGAAAAAATATTTTGGCTAGTAGCAGTGTGTGGGACTTGTTCTATTAGTCCATCTATACTAACCTCCACCAGGTTGCAAATTCAATATAATTTTTTTCTGCATCTAGCTCTGAAAAAATATTTCGGCTTGTAGCAGTGTGTGGGACTTGTTATATTAGTCCATTTATACTAACCTCCACCATGTTGCAAATTCAATATAATTTTTATCTGCATTTAGCTCTGAAAAAATATTTCGGCTTGTAGCAGTGTGTGGGACTTGTTCTATTAGTCCATCTATACTAAACTCCACCAGGTTGCAAATTCAATATAATTTTTATCTACATCTAGCTCTGAAAAAATATTTCGGCTTGTAGCAGTGTGTGGGACTTGTTCTATTAGTCCATCTATACTAACCTCCACCAGGTTGCAAATTCAATGTAATTTTTTTCTACATCTAGCTCTGAAAAAATATTTTGGCTTGTATCAGTGTGTGGTACTTGTTCTATTAGTCCATCTATACTAACCTCCACCAGGTTGCAAATTCAATATAACATTTTTCTGCATCTAGCTCTGAAAAAATATTTTGGCTTGTAGCAGTGTGTGGGACTTGTTCTATTAGTCCATCTATACTAACCTCCACCAGGTTGCAAATTCAATATAATTTTTTTATCTGCATCTAGCTCTCAAAAAATATTTTGGCTTGTAGCAGGGTGTGGGACTTGTTCTATTAGTCCATCTATACTAACCTCCACAAGGTTGCAAATTCAATATAATTTTTTTCTGTATCTAGCTCTGAAAAAATATTTCGGCTTGTAGCAGTGTGTGGGACATGTTCTATTAGTCCATCTATACTTACCTCCACCAGGTTGCATATTCAATATAATTATTTTCTGCATCCAGCTCTGAAAAAATATTTCGGCTTGTAGCAGTGTGTGGGACATGTTATTTTAGTCCATCTACATTAACCTCCACCAGGTTGAAAATTCAATATAATTTTTTTCTGCATCTAGCTCTGAAAAAATATTTCAGCTTGTAGCAGTGTGTGGGACTTTTTCTATTAGTCCATCTATACAAACCTCCACCAGGTTGCAAATTCAATATAATTTTTTTCTGCATCTAGCTCTGAAAAAATATTTTGGCTTATAGCAGTGTGTGGAACATGTTCCATTAGTCCATCTAAACTAACCTCCACCAGGTTGCAAATTCAATATAATTTTTTTCTTCATCTAGCTCTGAAAAAATATTTCGGCTTCTAGCAGTGTGTGGGACTTGTTCTATTAGTCCATCCATACTAACCTCCACCAGGTTGCAAATTCAATATAATCTTTATCTGCATCTAGCTCTGAAAAAATATTTCGGCTTGTAGCAGTGTGTGGGACTTGTTCTATTAGTCCATTTATACTAACATCCTCAAGGTTGCAAATTCAGTATAATTTTTTTATTCATCTAGCTCTGAAAAAATATTTCTGCTTGTAGCAGTGTGTGGGACTTGTTCTATTAGTCCATCTATACTAACCTCCACCTGGTTGCAAATTCAATATAATTTTTATCTGCATCTAGCTCTGAAAAATATTTCGTCTTGTAGCAGTGTGTGGGACTTGTTCTATTAGTCATTCTATACTAACCTCCACCAGGTTGAAAATTCAATATAATTTTTTTCTGCATCCAGCTCTGTAAAAATATTTCGGCTTGTAGCAGTGTGTGGGACATGTTCTATTAGTCCATCTACACTAACCTCCACCAGGTTGCAAATTCAATATAATTTTTTTCTGCATCTAGCTCTGAAAAAATATTTCGACTTATAGCAGTTTGTGGAACATGTTCTATTAGTCCATCTATACTAACCTCCACCAGTTTGCAAATTCAATATAATTTTTTTCTTCATCTAGCTCTGAAAAAATATCTTGGCTTGTAGCAGTGTGTGGGAATTGTTCTATTAGTCCATCTACATTAACCTCCACCAGGTTGAAAATTCAATATAATTTTTTTCTGCATCTAGCTCTGAAAAAATATTTCAGCTTGTAGCAGTGTGTGGGACTTTTTCTATTAGTCCATCTATACAAACCTCCACCAGGTTGCAAATTCAATATAATTTTTTTCTGCATCTAGCTCTGAAAAAATATTTTGGCTTATAGCAGTGTGTGGGACTTGTTCTATTAGTCCATCTATTCTAACCTCCACCAGGCTGCAAATTCAATATAATTTTTTTCTGCATCTAGCTCTGAAAAAATATTTCGGCTTGTAGCAGTGTGTGGGACTTGTTCTATTAGTTTATCTATACTAACCTCCACCAGGTTGCAAATTCAATATAATTTTTAACTTCATCTAACTCTGAAAAAATATTTCGGCTTGTAGCAGTGTGTGGGACTTGTTCTATTAGTCCATCTTTACTAACCTCCACCAGGTTGCAAATTCAACATAATTTTTAACTTCATCTAACTCTGAAAAAATATTTCGGCTTGTAGCAGTGTTTGGGACTTGTTCTATTGTTCCATGTATACTAACCTCCACCAGGTTGCAAATTCAATATAATTTTTTTCTGCATGTAGTTCTGAAAAAATATTTCAGCTTGTAGCAGTGTGTGGGACTTGTTATATTAGTCCATTTATACTAACCTCCACCAGGTTGCAAATTCAATATAATTTTTATCTGCATTTAGCTCTGAAAAAATATTTCGGCTTGTAGCAGTGTGTGGGACTTGTTCTATTAGTCCATCTGTACTAAACTCCACCAGGCTGCAAATTCAATATAATTTTTATCTACATCTAGCTCTGAAAAAATATTTCGGCTTGTAGCAGTGTGTGGGACTTGTTCTATTAGTCCATCTATACTAACCTCTACCAGGTTGCAAATTCAATGTAATTTTTTTCTGCATCCAGCTCTGAAAAAATATTTTGGCTTGTAGCAGTGTGTGGGACTTGTTCTATTAGTCCATCTATACTAACCTCCACCAGGTTGCAAATTCAATATAATTTTTTTATCTGCATCTAGCTCTCAAAAAATATTTTGGCTTGTAGCAGGGTGTGGGACTTGTTCTATTAGTCCATCTATACTAACCTCCACAAGGTTGCAAATTCAATATAATTTTTTTCTGTATCTAGCTCTGAAAAAATATTTCGGCTTGTAGCAGTGTGTGGGACTTGTTCTATTAGTCCATCTACACTAACCTCCACCAGGTTGCAAATTCAATATAATTTTAATGTGCATCTAGCTCTGAAAAAATATTTTGGCTTGTAGCAGTGTGTGGGACTTGCTCTATTAGTCCATCTATACTAACCTCCACCAGGCTGCAAATTCAATATAATTTTTTTCTGCATCTAGCTCTGAAAAATTATTTCGGCTTGTAGCGGTGTGTGGGACTTGTTCTATTAGTCCATCTATACTAACCTCCTCAAGGTTGCAAATTCAATATAATTTTTTTCTGCATCTAGCTCTGAAAAAATATTTTGGCTTCTAGCAGTGTGTGGGACTTGTTCTATTAGTCCATCTATGCTAACCTCCACCTGGTTGCAAATTCAATATAATTTTTATCTGCATCTAGCTCTGAAAAAATATTTCGGCTTGTAGCAGTGTGTGGGACTTGTTCTATTAGTCCATCTACACTAACCTCCACCAGGTTGCAAATTCAATATAATTTTTTTCTGCATCCAGCTCTGAAAAAATATTTCGGCTTGTAGCAGTGTGTGGGACATGTTCTATTAGTCCATCTATACTAACCTCCACCAGGTTGCAAATTCAATATAATTTTTTTCTGCATCTAGCTCTGAAAATATATTTCGGCTTGTAGCAGTGTGTGGGACTTGTTCTATTAGTCCATCTATACTAACCTCCACCAGGTTGCAAATTCAATATAATTTTTTTCTGCATCTATCTCTGAAAAAATATTTCGGCTTGTAGCAGTGTGTGGGACTTGTTATATTAGTCCATTTATACTAACCTCCACCAGGTTGCAAATTCAATATAATTTTTATCTGCATTTAGCTCTGAAAAAATATTTCGGCTTGTAGCAGTGTGTGGGACTTGTTCTATTAGTCCATCTATACTAAACTCCACCAGGTTGCAAATTCATTATAATTTTTATCTACATCTAGCTCTGAAAAAATATTTCGGCTTGTAGCAGTGTGTGGGACTTGTTCTATTAGTCCATCTATACTAACCTCCACCAGGTTGCAAATTCAATGTAATTTTTTTCTGCATCTAGCTCTGAAAAAATATTTTGGCTTGTAGCAGTGTGTGGGACTTGTTCTATTAGTCCATCTATACTAACCTCCACCAGGTTGCAAATTCAATATAACATTTTTCTGCATGTAGCTCTGAAAAAATATTTTGGCTTGTAGCAGTGTGTGGGACTTGTTCTATTAGTTCATCTATACTAACCTCCACCAGGTTGCAAATTCAATATAATTTTTTTATCTGCATCTAGCTCTCAAAAAATATTTTGGCTTGTAGCAGGGTGTGGGACTTGTTCTATTAGTCCATCTATACTAACCTCCACAAGGTTGCAAATTCAATATAATTTTTTTCTGTATCTAGCTCTGAAAAAATATTTCGGCTTGTAGCAGTGTGTGGGACTTGTTCTATTAGTCCATCTATTCTAACATCCACCAGGTTGCAAATTCAATATAATTTTAATGTGCATCTAGCTCTGAAAAAATATTTTGGCTTGTAGCAGTGTGTGGGACTTGCTCTATTAGTCCATCTATACTAACCTCCACCAGGCTGCAAATTCAATATAATTTTTTTCTGCATCTAGCTCTGAAAAAATATTTCGGCTTGTAGCAGTGTGTGGGACTTGTTCTATTAGTCCATCTATACTAACCTCCTCAAGGTTGCAAATTCAATATAATTTTTTTCTGCATCTAGCTCTGAAAAAATATTTTGGCTTCTAGCAGTGTGTGGGACTTGTTCTATTAGTCCATCTATGCTAACCTCCACCTGGTTGCAAATTCAATATAATTTTTATCTGCATCTAGCTCTGAAAAAATATTTCGGCTTGTAGCACTGTGTGGGACTTGTTCTTTTAGTCCATCTACACTAACGTCCACCAGTTTGCAAATTCAATATAATTTTTTTCTGCATCCAGCTCTGAAAAAATATTTCGGCTTGTAGCAGTGTGTGGGACATGTTCTATTAGTCCATCTATACTAACCTCCACCAGGTTGCAAATTCAATATAATTTTTTTCTGCATCTAGCTCTGAAAAAATATTTCAGCTTGTAGCAGTGTGTGGGACTTGTTCTATTAGTCCATCTATACTAACCTCCACCAGGTTGCAAATTCAATATAATTTTTTTCAGCATCTAGCTCTGAAAAAATATTTCGGCTTATAGCAGTGTGTCGGACTTGTTCTATTAGTTTATCTATACTAACCTCCACCAGGTTGCAAATTCAATATAATTTTTAACTTCATCTATCTCTGAAAAAATATTTCGGCTTGTAGCAGTGTGTGGGACTTGTTCTATTAGTCCATCTATACTAACCTCCACCAGGTTGCAAATTCAATATAATTTTTTCTGCATCTAGCTCTGAAAAAATATTTTGGCTTGTAGCAGTGTGTGGGACTTGTTCTATTAGTCCATCTATACTAACCTCCTCCAGGTTGCAAAATCAATATAATTTTTTTCTGCATCTAGTTCTGAAAAAATATTTCGGCTTGTAGCAGTGTGTGGGACTTGTTCTATTTGTCCATCTATACTAACCTCAACCAGGTTCCAAATTCAATATAATTTTTTTCTGCATCTAACCCAGCCTATACTTTTGGGCTAATACCACAGTTTGGCCACTCAGCTCTGCTCGGTTCCCATCCATTGTTTTTTGTGCAAACAAGTCCAGAGTTGTCAATTAGTTAACCACCAAAATGAGTGGAAAAAGGCCTGCTGCTGGTGAAAAGGGGAGTAGGCGTGTTCTGAAGGGAAAAAAAGGTTGTGTCCGTGGGGTAGGTGTTAAAGCAACAGTATCATCTGCAGAAGAAAGACCATCTTCCAGCCAAACTAAAATGTCTACTTCTTTTAGCGGACAATGTGATAAGATCCCTTTCTTACGGCCACGCCAATCGCTACAAATTCCAGATGAGGCACAAAAACAGCAGGTGCTTCAACGGATATCAAGTGCTCCTATAAGTGGGCTCTCCTCCACCTCAAATTCAACATCACAAATACTCCAGTCCTCAGAGGTGTCACCCCAATCGCACGTGCTTCCTCACTGCTCCCAAGTCTCCAGCTGCCCATCTGAGTATGGGGTAAAACAGATGGTTGAGTCTGCAGAGCTGTTTACTCATACTATAGCCTGGGAATCAGAGGTTGGCTCCAGCGCTTCTGTGAATCCAGACGAGGAAATGATCTGCACTGATGCACAGAATCTTTATGAGTCGGATCCAGGACCAGACGCAGAAGGTTCTGACCATAATGTAGACCCTCGTTCCCAAACTGTAACTTCTGTTGGTGGAGACAATGAGGAAGACGATGATGAGACTCAAATACCTGATTGGAGCGACAACTTGAGTTTTTTGTCAGATCAGGAAGAGGTTGGCTCTGAGGACAACGGGTGTGATAACACACAAGGTGATGATGACGAGGTTGAAGATCCAACTTACTGTCAACCCACAGTCAGCCAGTCGATGAGGTCAGCAGAGGAGATGGGGGAGGATGCTAGTGACGAGAAGTTCAGGTTGCGCCTTCATGGACAGAGACATAGTACTGGAAGCACGTCAACAACTGCATCCTCAAACACAACTCTGCCTCTGACCACAAGTCGTGGTTGCTCTTCAGGTCGCATGGGTGCTAAGCCTTGCATAGCCTGGGCATTTTTTCTGATCAATAAGGATGACCCAACTCGTGTTATCTGTAACATTTGTCAGCAAAAGCTAAGTAGAGGCCAAAAAATACATAGTTTGAGTACTTCATGCATGAACCGGCACATGGATATGAAGCATAAGTTGCAGTGGGAAGCTCACTGTGCTACAATGTGGCCTAGCCGGCCTGGCCAACCACCGTCTGCGACATCTTGTGCATCCACGGCCTCTTCATCCTCTGTGACTGGGGGGACAGCAGTCACACCGGTTTTGGGACGCAGACCTGCCACCTCTTTACCCGCAACAGCCAGCGTGATTGGCAGGTCATCATTTTCTTTGGAGGTGGAAACACCAGCTGGTGTTCAGCGCAGTCCGACATCGATAGCACCACCTTCGGATCAAGGCAACCAAACATGTCCACCTGCATCTTCCTCACAGACCGGCAGTTTGCCAGGGACACCCTTATCAACCCCGTCTAAGCACAACAGCCAACCCTCGGTCCCTCAGATGTGGAAAAGTAAAAGACCATTTCCTCCTAGCCATGAGAAAGCTAAGAGGTTGAATTTCACCATCTGCAAGCTCTTGGCTACAGAAATGCTACCGTTATGCCTGGTGGACACAGAGGATTTTCGAGACGTTTTGTCCGTCGCAGTGCCCCAGTGCCAGATGCCCAGTAGGCACTACTTCTCAAAGAGAGGTGTGCCTGCGCTCCACCAGCATGTCGCACACAACATCACCGCTTCTTTGAGAAACTCTGTGTGTGACAGGGTGCATTTCACCACAGACACTTGGACGAGTAGGCATGGACAGGGGTGTTACATGTCGCTGACTGGGCACTGGGTAACTATGGTGACAGCAGGACAAGGGGCTGCTGTCCAAGCCTTGCCGTCCCCAGGAGTTGTGCGTCAATCCTCTTTATCTCAAAGTTCCTCCACTGATTCTGCCTCCTCAACCTCCTCTCGGTCCTCCACCTGCACCCAAAGCCTGTCTGGTCATGTCACAAGCTTTCTATCTGGGCAGAAGGGATCCTGCACACCTACTTACTATGCTAGCAGCAGGGCTCAACGTCATCAGGCGGTTTTTACTTTGAAATGTCTGGGAAATGTGAGTCACACAGCTGAGGAGTTGTGGTCAGCTCTGGAGAACCAGTTTCATGAATGGTTGTCTCCACTGGACCTGAAACCAGGGAAGGCCGTGTGCGACAATGCTGCAAACCTGGGTGCGGCCATTCGCCGGGGCCATGTCACACACGTGCCTTGTATGGCTCACATGTTGAACCTGGTTGTCCAGCAATTTTTAGCCCACTATCCCGTACTAGATGGCCTTCTGCAGAGGGCACGGTCACTGTGTTCTCACTTCCACCGTTCGCATCCCGCAGCTCAGCGACTCACATCTCTACAGAAGTTGCTGGGCCTGCCACTTCACCACCTAAAATGCGATGTGCCTACCTGGTGGAATTCAACTCTGCACATGTTGCAGCGACTGTGGCAGCACTGACAAGCCCTTGTGGAATACGTTCTGACGTATAGCCTGGGCCAACAAGATCCAGAGGTGGGGAAAATCACGCTGGAGGAGTGGTCTCAGATCAGGGACCTATGCACCCTTCTGCACAGTTTTGAAATGGCGACGAAGATGTTTAGTGCTGACGATGCCAATATCAGCATGACTATTCCGGTGATTTACATGCTGGAGCACATGTTAAACAGAATTCGGAGTCAGGTGGTGGCACAAGAGGAGGTGGAGGAAGTAGAGGAGGAGGAGTTGTATGCGGAAGGGCTAACATCTGCAAGGTCCAGACGGTCGGCAGCACCAAGGCGGCAGGCATGTGAGGGTGGGGCAGATGGTTTTACCAGGGCGCATGGTAGCAGCCAAACTAGTGAGGAAGGTGCAGGAGCCCAGGAAGAAGTGGTGAACGAACTGATGGAAGACTCATCAGATGAGGGAGACCTTGATCACATTTCTGTTGTGCGAGGTTGGGGGGAGAGGGCAGAGGAAGGAAGCATGATTGTTACCTTGCCACCAACACAACAGGGACTTGGAGCTCCTGGATGCGCAAGATGCATGAGTGCCTTCTTGCTGCACTATCTGCAACATGACCCTCGAATTGTGAGAATTAGAAATAATCCTGACTACTGGGTTGCCACACTCTTAGATCCCCGGTACAAAAGTAAATTTGCAGAAGTTATTCCTGCCATAGAAAGAGATGCACGCATGCAGGAGTGTCAGCAGAGACTGTTGCAGAATCTTACATGTGCTTTTCCACAAAACACTAGTGGTGCACGTAGTGAATCTCACAGTTCCAACTTGCCAACCGTGGGACCGTCGATTGTTCTGCACTCAAAACGTAACAGAAACACAGTATCTGCTGGTAACATCAATTTTGCGGAATCATTTCACCACTTTTTTAGCCCATCTTTTGCAAGGTCACAGGAGACAAGAAGTCTGACACATAGTCAACGCCTAGAGACGATGGTACAGGAGTATCTCCAAGTAAACATTGAAGCCATGACTGTGTCACTGGACCCTTGCTCTTTTTGGGCTTCCAATCTGGATAAATGGCCGGAGCTCGCCGCTTACGCATCTGAGATCTTGTCATGCCCCGCAGCCAGCGTTCTGTCTGAAAGTGTGTTCAGCGCTGCTGGTGGTGTGATGACATATAAGCGCACACGGCTGTCCACTGATAATGTAGACAGACTCGGGTTCAAAAAGATGAACAAATCATGGATCCGAAACGACTTTTCTACCCCTGTGTCATCCTGGGGAGAGTAAAAGCTTGATGATTTGTTAAAATCACCTCACCAACCATTTTAAGCTTTCAATTTACTTATCATGTTTATCTGTATCTTGGCTGGAAAATAATTTGGGCCTTGTAGCAGTGTGCAGTACTGATTCTACTAGGCCATCTATACTAAACTCCACCAGATTTAAAATTACTACTTATATTTATCTGTATCTTGGCTGGAAAATCATTTGGGCCTTGTAGCAGTGTGCAGTACTGATTCTATTAGGCCATCTATACTAAATTCCACCAGATTTAAAATTACTTATCATGTTTATCTGTATCTTGGCTGTAAAATAATTTGGGCCTTGTAGCAGTATGAAGTACTGATTCTATTATGCCATCTATACTAAACTCCACCAGATTTAAAATTACTAATCATGTTTATCTGTATCTTGGCTGGAAAATAATTTGGGCCTTGTAGCAGTGTGCAGTACTGATTCTATAAGGCCATCTATACTAAACTCCATCAGATTTAAAATTATTAATCATGTTTATCTGTATCTTGGCTGGAAAATAATTTGGGCCTTGTAGCAGTGTGCAGTACTGATTCTATTAGGCCATCTATTTTAAACTCCACCAGATTTAAAATTACTAATCATGTTTATCTGTATCTTGGCTGGAAAATAATTTGGGCCTTGTAGCAGTTTGCAATACTGATTCTATTAGGCCATCTATACTAAGCTCCACCAGCTTTCAAATTAATAATAATTTTTAGCTGCATCTAGCCCGGAAAATAATTTTGGGGCTCCTAGATGCGCAAGACACATGAGTGCCTTCTTGCTGCACTACCTGCAACATGACCCTCAGATTGTCAGAATTCGAAGTAATCCTGACTACTGGGTTGCCACACTCTTAGATCCCCCACACTCTTAGATCAACCTTTTCATTTTAATAAAGAACAAATCAATGGTCATTTTTGAAATTATAAGCATTAGCAGGTTATTAGAAACTGAAATCAAACAGTTTTCAACTCAAAACTTTATTCTAGGTGATGTTACATTTGCACATAGGACCCCTTGTTCGAAAGGAGCTTCTGAACTCTCTCATCCATTGAATTTGTCAGGTTTTGGATGGTTTCTGCTTCAATTGTTTTGCATATGGACAGAATACCCTCCCAGAGCTGTTGATTAGATGTGAACTGCCTCCCGCCATCATAGACACTCCTTTTGATGATGCTCCAGAGGTTCTCAATGGGGTTGAGGTCAGGGGAGCATGGGGGTCACACCATAAGTTTGTCCCCTTTTATGCCCATATCAGCCAGAGATGCAGAAGTGTTATGTGCAGCATGAGACTGTGCATTAGCATGCATGAAAATGATCTTGCTGCGGAATACACGGTTCTTCTTCTTGAACCATCGCAGGAAGTGCTGTTTGAGAAACTCTACTTACATTATGGAGTTCATCTTTAACCCTTCAGGGATCCTAAAGGGGCCGAAAATCTCTCTCCCCATGATTCCAGCCCAAAACATTACTCCACCTCCTCCTTGTTGGCGCCGTAGCCGTGTTTGCATGGGGTATCCATCAACCAGCCATCCTCCACTCCATCCATCTGCACCATCGAGCGTTGCACGGCACTCATCGGTGAACAAAACAGTTGTGAAGTCAGTCTTCATGTATTGTTTGGCCCACTGGAGCCGTTTCTGCTTGTGTAAAGTGGATAGAGGAGGTCGACAGGATGGCTTACGCACAGCTGCAAACCTCTGAAGGACCCTGCATCTTGTTGTTAGGGGGACTTGGAGGCACCAGCAGCTTCAAAAACTTGTCTGCTACTATGACAAGGCTTTTTTGCCACTTCTCTTTTAACCTGACGTAATTGCCTGTAGGAAAGATTCCTCAATTTTCCCTTATCAGCACGCACACGTGTGTACTGTGAATCAGCTACATACTTCTTGATTGTGCGATGATCAGGATGAAGTGTCTTGCAATGTTGATTGTAGTCATGCCTTGACCTAAACACTCCACAATTTGTCGCTTCTCAGCAGCCGACACATCCTTTTTCTTTCCCATTTTGGCAGAAAATGTAGGCTGCTTTATAATGTGGGACAGCCTTCTTAAGTAGTCTTGCCTTTCAATGGACACACCTGCCAAACTAATTAGCACAGGTGTCAGCAATTGTTTACAGTGATATAAAGAGGCCTGACACACATCACCATCGATGAGTTTAACTGACAAACAAAAAAAGTCTTACCTTATCACTCCTAAACACTTTTTGCATAATAATTTGGAACACAGTGTACATGTGCTTTTCCAC
This sequence comes from Phyllobates terribilis, assembly GCF_046119375.1. NCBI lineage: Eukaryota > Metazoa > Chordata > Amphibia > Anura > Dendrobatidae > Phyllobates > Phyllobates terribilis. The sequence continues at coordinate 295,264,190 of NW_027362769.1, forward strand.
AAAACACCAGTGGTTCACGTAGTGAATCTTACAGTTCTAACTTGCTAACCGTGGTCCGTATGGAGTTGTTCAATAAATGGGCAAAAATTAAGATAACATAGACGGGAGAGGTCTCTATGAATAGGAATTCCTAAGTATTTGATACCCTGTGAGGGCCAGGCAAAGGGAAAGTTGGACTGGATGGAATCCTGTATGGATTTGGGGAGGGAGACATCGAGGGCCTCAGACTTCGCTGCATTGATTTTAAAATTTGACCATGTAACAAAGTGATCTATTTCAGCCATAACAGCAGGGATGGATATATGTGATTGAGTGATATATACTAGGACATCATCAGCAAATGCAGAGCACTTGTACGCGGTGCCTCCCACCTCAATGCACCTCATATTGGGGTTATGGCGAATTGATGAGAGCAGGTGCTCCGTCACTAGGATGTATAAGAAAGGGGACAGGGGACATCCCTGCATTGTCCCATTGGTGATTATGAAAGTTGATGAAAATGTTCCATTTAGCTTCAGCCTAGGTGACGTATTGCGATACAGGGCAATGATTTTGCCTATAAAAGGGTCCCCTAGACCCCTACCACAAGCTTTTTAAGAGAATAATATATGGCTTGCCAGGAGACTCTATGGAATGCTTTCTCTGCATCCAACGAGAGTATGCTACTGGAGCTGGAATTACGCGGCTGCTGGCATGAGACTTGCCCTCCAATAGATCCTTGTGAAAGGATTTAAAGTGTACTCATTCAAATTAAAGAGTCAATTTAAATTAAAAAGAATAGACCTGCCTCCACCGCAGGGGGGCTCGCTCGACCCACCAGCGGACAGGCACCAGTATAAGGAGAGGGGGGCTGGCCGTCAGGGTCCACCGTGGCTCTGGCACAAACCCGGCGACACGGAGGTCGCACGGGTAGGAACGGACTGGCCGTGTCGGATTCGCACTTTTTTGGTTTTAGAAGGGCATGACATGCCTATATCTGTGTCTCCCCTTCCTTTTACTCCTCCACCTCTTTTCTTTTCGCATGACTTGTCACTTTTCCATGTGTTAGTTGTGTCTTCTGAGCAGTTTTTCAGCTTTTGGACACCTTTGAAGGTGTTTTCTATGTGTTTCTATGTGTTTTTGTTTGCCTGCCACTGGTTTCAACGGTATTCGAAGGTGTTCGACGAACAGTTCGATGAACATACGGGTGTTTGACGAACCGAACCGAACTCGAACACTACGGGGGTGGCTCAACACTAGTCCACAACTCAAAAGCAGTGTGAGGTTTATCACCTAAGCTTATGAGTTTCAGCACAGCCTGTTGCCACTTGGCTGAGGCAGTACTGCAGTGCTTTTAGCTTGTAACTGATGTGGTGATATCTGAGATGGAGGCTGAACATGAGGAGGAGGAGGATGATGCGCAGGAGCTGTACACTGTGGGGGCAACTCTGACTGACATAGGGCCCGCAAACCTCGGTGTGGGGAGGATGTGTTCCGTCCCAAGGTCCGACTGCGTCCCGGCTTCCACTATGTTTACCCAGTGTGCCGTCAGGAAGATGTACCGTCGCCGGCCACAAGCACTTGTCCACGTGTCCGTTGTCAGGTGGACTCTCCCAATAACTGCGTTGTTGAGGGCACAGCAGATGTTTTGGGACACGTGCCTCTGTATTGTGGGAAGGCACACCGGGCAAAATAGTGTCCACTGGGGACCGAGTACCAAGGGACGGCCACTGCCATAAGGTTGCGGAAGGATTCCATCTCCACCAGCCTAAAAGGCAGCATTTCCAGCGCAAGCAGTCGTGAAATTAGGACTGTGGCCTGTTGAGCGTTGGCTGCTAATTTCCGCTTTCGTTCAAAGGTCTGGGGTATGGAAAATTGAACGCTGTGGTGGGACGTGGACGTGGACGTTGATGCTGTTTCTTGAGAAACTGCCATAACAAGTGAAGAATGAGAGGAGGGGGCATCTTTGCATGCAGCATGGACAGGGGATTGCCTTGCACGCACAACAGGGGGTTCTCTTACACACACAACAGCGGAAGAAGCAGTGGTGATGACCGCTGAGACTGGTCATGGACCCTGGGGTTCGCCCCACAAAGTCGGGTGCTTTGCTGACATGTGCCTGAACATGCTGGTGGTGGTCAGGCTGGTAGTTTTGTCACCCCTGCTGATGCTGGTCTGGCAGGTGGTACAAATGGCCTTTTTGGGGTTATCAGCAGAGTCTTTAAAAAAATTCCAAACTCTGGAAGACCTACCGGTTGTACTGGCAACATCCCTCGTGTTGGTGTTACGGGGAACGGTTGCCCTCCTTCTGTCTGCGGCCACCACACTGCTTCTTCCTGCCTGTTGGGGTACTCTGTCTCCCTCCCCCTGTGTGCTGCTGGCCTCGCTGTGCGTGTCCTTCTGCCACGTTGGGTCAGTTACTAGATCATCCACCACCTCCTCCTCTTCCTCTTCCTCACCACGGTCCTCCTCCTCACTTCGTGGCAATTGTGTCTCGTCATCGTCCACCTCTTGTGACAAATTGCCAGCGTCGCCTTCCTGTGGCCGTGGCTGTTCAAATATTTGTCCATCGCTACATGGGATCTCCTCTTCCACCACTTCAAGCGGAGCAGGCGAGGGGCCCAAATATGGAAATGGACCAGTGAACAGCTCTTCAGAGTGTTCAACTGTGAGATCAGTTGCTGTCTGACGACACTCGGCATGGTGGGAGGAAGGAGTATCAGGGTGAGGAGGAGTATGCAGTCGAGACTCACGGCTACTAACACTTGACCGTGTGGACAACAGACCGGAGGTGGTGGTGCCCAGGTGACTGGTAGTATTATCTGCTATCCAATTAATAACCTGTTCACACTGATCAGTTCGCAATAGTGGTGCTGTTGTGTGCTTCCCTAGTAATTTGGTCAAGAACTGGGAGTGAGTAGATGTGGCTGTTGGTTGTGGCACATTTTCACCTTGGCCACGGCCCCATTCTCTGCACACACCATCACCAGAACGTCCAGTTCCACGTCCCTTGCCACCTGCCTTGCGTATTGTAAATGAAGTAAAATAGCTTACACTCGCACTATCAATGGCAAAATGGTAATAAAAAAGAGATTTTAACCGTGGAAGAGGAAAACCACAGTTCTAGTTATGTGGCCTACACCAGAATCTTTTAAACAGATATATTTGTGTCTGAACAGTCAGCGAGACACTGAAACTTTTTTTTTATGCAAAAAGGTGGAATACACCCAGATTTGAACTGTGGAAGAGGAAAACCACAGTTCTAGTTATCTGGCCTACACCAGAATCTTTTCAACAGATTTGTTTGTGTCTGAACAGTCAGCGAGACACTCAAACTGTTCTTTTTTAATGGAAAATAGGCAAAAAAGTGGATAATATAGAGATTTGAACCATGGAACTGCAAAACCACAGTTCTAGTTATCTGGCCGAAACCAGACTCTTTTAAAGAGATATATTTGTGTCTGAACAATCAGCGAGACACTGAAACTGTTTTTTTATGCAAAAAGGTGGATTACAGCCAGATTTGAACCGTGGAAAAGGAAAACCACAGTTCTAGTTATCTGGCCTACACCAGAATTTTTTAAACAGATATACAGTACAGACCAAAAGTTTGGACACACCTTCTCATTTAAATATTTTTCTGTATTTTTATGACAATGATAATTGTACATTCACACTGAAGGAATCAAAACTATGAATTAACACATGTGGAATTATATACTTAACAAAAAAGTGTGAAACAACTGAAAATATGTCTTATATTCTAGGTTCTTCAAAGTAGCCACCTTTTGCTTTGATGACTGCTTTGCACACTCTCGGCATTCTCTTGATGAGCTTCAAGAGGTAGTCACCGGAAATGATCTTCCAACAATCTTGAAGGAGTTCCCAGAGATGCTTAGCACATGTTGGCCCTTTTGCCTTCACTTTGCGGTCCAGCTCACCTCAAAAAATCTCGATTGGGTTCAGGTCTGGTGACTGTGGAGGCTAGGTCATCTGGCGTAGTACCCCATCACTCTCCTTCTTGGTCAAATAGCCCTTACACAGCCTGGAGGTGTGTTTGGGGTCATCGTCCTGTTGAAAAATAAATGATGGTCCAACTAAATGCAAACCGGATGGAATAGCATGCCGCTGCAAGATGCTGTGGTAGCCATGCTGGTTCAGTATGCCTTCAATTTTGAATAAATCCCCAACAGTGTCACCAGCAAAGCACCCCCACACCATCACACCTCCTCATCCATGCTTCACGGTGGGAACCAGGCATGTAGAGTCCATCCGTTCACCTTTTCTGAGTCGCACAAAGATACTGTGGTTGGAACCAAAGATCTCAAATTTGGACTCATCAGACCAAAGCACAGATTTCCACTGGTCTAATGTCCATGCCTTGTGTTCTTTAGCCCAAACAAGTCTCTTCCGCTGTCCTTAGCAGTGGTTTCCTAGCAGCTCTTTTACCATGAATGCCGACTGCACAAAGTCTCCTCTTAAAAGTTGTTGTAGAGATGTGTCTGCTGCTAGAACTCTGTGTGGCATTGACCTGGTCTCTAATCTTGCGATTTCTGAGGCTGGTGACTCGGAAAAACTTATCCTCAGAAGCAGAGGTGACTCTTGGTCTTCCTTTCCTGGGACGGTCCTCATGTGAGCCAGTTTCTTTGTAGCGCTTGATGGTTTTTGCTACTGCACTTGGGGACACTTTCAAAGTTTTCCCAATTTTTTGGACTGACTGACATTCATTTCTTAAAGTAATGTTGGCCACTTGTTTTTCTTTATTTAGCTGCTTTTTTCTTGCCAAAATACAAATTCTAACAGTCTATTCAGTAGGATTAACAGCTGTGTATCCACCAGACTTCTGCACAACACAACTGATGGTCCCAACCCCATTCATAAGGCAAGAAATCCCACTTATTAAACCTGACAGGGCACACCTGTGATGTGAAAACCATTTCCGGTGACTACCTCTTGAAGTTCATCAAGAGAATGGCAAGAGTGTACAAAGCAGTCATCAAAGCAAAACGTGGCTACTTTGAAGAACCTAGAATATAAGACATATGTTCAGTCGTTTCACACTTTTTTGTTAAGTATGTAATTCCACATGTGTTAATTCATAGTTTTGATGCCTTCAGTGTGAATGTACAATTTTCATAGTCATGAAAATACAGAAAAATCTTTAAATGAGAAGGTGTGTCCAAACTTTTGGTCTGTACTGTACTTGTGTCTGAACAGTCAGCAAGACGCTCAAACTTTTTTTTTATGGAAAAAAAGGCAAAAAAGTGGATAATACAGAGATTTGAACTGTGGAATAGTGTTGAGCCACCCCCGTAGTGTTCGAGTTCGGTTCGGTTCGTCGAACACCCGTGTGTTCGCCGAACTGTTCGTCGAACTGTTCGTCGAACACCTTCGAACACCGTTAAAACCAATGGCAGGCAAACAAAAACACATAGAAACACATAGAAAACACCTTCAAAGGTGTCCAAAAGCTGACAAACTGCTCAGAAGACACAACTAACACATGGAAAAGTGACAAGTACATATAGTCATGAGAAAAGAAAAGAGGTGGAGGAGTAAAAGGAGGGGGAGACACAGATATAGGCATGTCATGCCCTTCTAAAATCCAAAAAGTGAGAAGCCGACACGTTCAGTCCGCTCCCGTGCCACCTCCGTGTCGCCGGGTTTGTGCCAGAGCCGCGGTGAACCCTGACGGCCAGCCCCCCTCTCCCAATACTGGTGCCTGTCCGCTGGTGGGTCGATCGAGCCCCCCTGTGGTGGAGGCAGCTCTAAGTTTTTTAATTTAAATTGTCTCTCTAATTTGAATGAATACACTTTAAATCCATTTACAAGGATCTATTGGAGGGCAAGTCTCATGCCAGCAGCCGCGTAATTCCAGCTCCAGTAGCGTCCACTAAAGCTGCTGCAGTTAAAAAGCTTTTATAAGGATCGAGCTCGGCTGTCCACCGCAAGGCATCCTACTGCCAGTCCCAGCCCCTATGCCTTGGGGTGCCTCCTGATGCTCTTCACTGAGTATCCTGTGGTCCCGAAGCATTTCCTTTGAAAAAATTAAGTGTCCAAACTACAGGTGGTGTAGCTTGCTTAACAGCCGGGATAATCCGCTGACTAGCAGACACTGCTACTAGGCACAAAGTATTTCCTGGGCTAGATGCAGTTAAAAATTTGTAAGTAGATACTCTCGTTGGATGCTGAGAAAGCATTCCATAGAGTCTCCTGGCACGCCATATATGATTCTCTTAAAAAGCTTGGGGTAGGGGTCTAGGGGACCCTTTTATAGCCAAAATCACGGCCCTGTATCACAATACGTCACCTAGGCTGAAGATGAATGGAACTGTAGCACCCTGAGGGCTCGGTTGCTACAGACGTATTGCACCTCACCCAGAGGTGTGATATCTCACTCTCAGGTAAGGATGGAGTGTGGATCAGGACCCGACACCTGCATGCATTACACCACATTGCCGTGGGGCAGGGCGACCAATATGCCCCTGAGATGGGCACGACAGTCCCTGTCCCTGGCTGGAGTGGGGGGAGGGAACACTGAGGAAGGGGAACCCTGTAGTGCAGGAGCAGGGAGGAAGCAGTTCCTGGGTGCATTGAGAAGGGAGTATAAAAGGTGGGTACCATCTTAGTTCAGTGCAGAGAAGTCTGAGCAGAAGTGGCAGGGAGCAGGGGCTCTGCATGAGCTCTACTCCGGAGGCGGGCCTAGTAACAGAGGCCCAGGCCTGCAAGAGGGAGAAGGAAGGAAGAGGAGCGGAGAAGGCTCCAGGAAGGAGGAATGAAGGGATCCCAGGGGTGCGGACGGGCGAGTCGCCACCGCACGCCCGAATCCACCTGCGTGGAGGGGTCAGGCCAAAGGGGGAGACCGGTCCCCGAACTAGTGGAGGCAGGAAACGACCCTCAGCTAGAAACCGGAGGCTCTGACATTTTATGTGGCGCAGCCCCTCGCTACACCTGCTAGGAAGGCACCACATAGGGTCAGGGAAACTGGCGCCAAGTTTACCAAGAGGAGGCCCGAGGCAGCCGGACAGAATGGTTGGTAAGAAAGGCCAGACAAAGGACACACAAAGGGGGTCCTGTGAAGCGCTCCAAAGTTATCTGGGAGTTGTCTGAGCCCCTCACCTGGTGAGCACAGTACGACGTGGGCAGCCGTTACCTGCAGACGTGGTCTGGATAATAAGAACTGTGAGTAAAGGCCCTGAACTGCATCACTGACTCCGTGTCGTTACTGCTGCTGCCCTGCACCATCACCCCCATCCTCCGCATACACTGCCCTGAGGCTATACTTCTCCCGTGGGGAGTTATGCTACGCTCTGCTGCACCCACAACACCAGCCTCAGCGGTCTGCCCTGTAGCGGCGGTTCACTCTGACAGCAATCCACGGGTGGCGTAGTGGGACATTTAAACATCAAAACCACATAAATAGTTCCGCCACTGGTTTGACCACCCTGAGCCACGGAACCGGGTCGCCGCCACGAAGACTACAACCACCAGCATCCACCAAAAAGGGTCCGGCTCCGGGTGTCCCAAGGCCCAGGGGGTGCGTCAGAACATTTTCATCACCTTTCACAATCACCAATGGGACAAGGCAGGGATGTCCTCTGTCCCCTCTCTTATACATCCTAGTGACGGAGCACCTGCTCTCATCAATTGGCCATAACCCCAATATTAGGTGGATTGAGGTGGGAGGCACCGAGTACAAGTGCTCTCTATTTGCTGATGATGTCCTAGTATATATCACTCAATCACATATATCCATCCATGCTGTTATGGCTGAAATAGATCACTTTGTTACATGGTCAAATTTTAAAATCAATGCAGCAAAGTCTGAGGCCCTCGATGTCTCCCTCCCCAAATCCATATAGGATTCCATCCAGTCCAACTTTCCCTTTGCCTGGCCCTCACAGGGTATCAAATACTTAGGAATTCCTATTCATAGAGACCTCTCCCATCTATGTTATTTTAATTTTGGGCCCTTTATTGAACAACTCGATACAGACCACGGTTGGCAAGTTAGAACTGTAAGATTCACTACGTGAACCACTGGTATTTTGTGGAAAAGCACATGTACACTGCGTTCCAAATTATTATGCAAAAAGTGTTTAGGAGTGATAAGGGAAGAATTTGTTTGTTTGTCAGTTAAACTCATTGATGGTGATGTGTGTCAGGGCTCTTTATATCACTGTAAGCAATTGCAGACACCTGTGCTAATTAGTTTGGCAGGTGTGTCCAATGAAAGGCAAAACTACTTAAGAAGGCTCTCTCACATTATTAAGCAGCCTACATTTTCTGCCAAAATGGGAAAGAAAAAGGATGTGTCGGCTGCTGAGAAGCAACAAATTGTGGAGTGTGTAGGTCAAGGCATGACTACAATCAACATTGTGCGATGATCAGGATGAAGTGTCTTGGCAATCAAGAAGTATGTAGCTGATTCACAGTACACACGTGTGCGTGCTGATAAGGGCAAATTGAGGACTCTTTCCTACAGGCAATTACGTCAGGTTGAAAGAGCAGCGGCAAAAAAGGCTTGTCATAGCAGCAGACAAGTTTTTGAAGCTGCTTGTGCCTCCAACGTCCCCCGAACAACAAGATGCAGGGTCCTTCAGAGGTTTGCAGCTGTGCATGCGCCATCCTGTTGACCACCTCTATCCACTTCACACAAGCAGAAACGGCTCCAGTGGGCCAAACATTACATGAAGACTGATTTCAAAACTGTTTTGTTCACGGATGAGTGCCGTGCAGCGCTCGATGGTCCAGATGGATGGAGTGGAGGATGGCTGGTTGATGGACACCCCACAGCGCCAACAAGGAGGAGGTGGAGTAATGTTTTGGGCTGGAATCATGGGGAGAGAGATTTAGGATCCCTGAAGGCGCTAAAGATGAACTCCATAATGTATGTGGATTTTCTCAAACAGCACTTCCTGCCATGGTTCACGAAGAAGAACCGTGTATTTCACAGTAAGATCATTTTTCTGCATGATAATGCACCATCTCATGCTGCACATAAAACATCTGCATCTCTGGCTGATATGGGCATAAAAGGGGACAAACTTATGGTGTGACCCCCATGCTCCCCTGACCTCTACCCCATTCAGAGCCTTTGGAGCATCATTAAAAGGAGTGTCTATGATGGCGGGAGGCAGTTCACATCTAAGCAACAGCTCTGGGAGGGTATTCTGTCCTCATGCAAAACAATTGAAGCAGAAACCATCCAAAACCTGACAAATTCAATGGACGAGAGAGTTCAGAAGCTCCTTTCGAACAAGGGGTCCTATGTGAAAATGTAACATCACCTAGAATAAATTTTTGAGTTGAAAACTGTTTGATTTCAGTTTCTAACAACCTGCTAATGCTTATAATTTCAAAAATGACCATTTTTTTGGTCTTTATTAAAATGAAAAGGTTGATCGAAAAGTTTGGTGGATCTAAGAGTGTGGCAACCCAGTAGTCATGATTACTTCGAATTCTGACAATATGAGGGTCATGCTGCAGGTACTGCAGCAAGAAGGCACTTATGTGTCTTGCGCATCTCGGAGCCCCAAAATTATTTTCCGGGCTAGATGCAGCTAAAAATTATTATTAATTTTAAATCTGGTGAAGCTTTAGTATAGATGGCCTAATAGGATCAGTGCTGCACACTGCTACAAAGCCCAAATTATTTTCCAGTCAAGATACAGATAAACATGATTAGTAATTTTAAATCTGGTGGAGCTTATTATAGATGGCCTAATAGAATCAGTGCTGCACACTGCTACAAAGCCCAAATTATTTTCCAGCCAAGATACAGATAAACATGATTAGTAATTTGAAAGCTTAAAACGGTTGGTAGGGTGATTTTAACCAATCATCAAGCTTTTACTCTCCCCAGGATGACACAGGGGTAGAAAAGTCGTTTCGGATCCATGATTTGTTCATCTTTATGAACGTGAGTCTGTCTACATTATCAGTGGAGAGCCGCGTGCGCTTATCTGTCAGCACACCACCAGCAGCGCTGAACACACGTTCAGACAGAACGCTGGCTGCGGGGCATGACAAGATCTCCAAGGCGTAAGTGGCTAGCTCCGGCCATTTATCCAGATTGGAAGCCCAAAAAGAGCAAGGGTCCAGTGACACAGTCGTGGCTTCAATGTTTACTTGGAGATACTCCTGTACCATCGTCTCTAGGCGTTGACTATGTGTCAGACTTCTTGTCTGCTGTGGCCTTGCAAAGAATGGGCTAAAAAAGTGGTGAAATGATTCCGCAAAATTGATGTTACCAGCAGATACTGTGGTTCTGTTACGGTTTGAGTGCTGAACACTTGACGGTCCCACGGTTGGCAAGTTGGAACTGTGAGATTCACTACGTGCACCACTGGTATTTTGTGGAAAAGCACATGTAAGATTCTGCAACAGTCTCTGCTGATACTCCTGCATGCTTGCATCCCTTTCTATGGCAGGAATAATTTCTGCAAATTTACTTTTGTACCGGGGATCTAACAGTGTGGCAACCCAGTAGTCAGGATTATTTCTAATTCTCACAATTCGAGGGTCAAGTTGCAGGTAGTGCAGCAAGAAGGCACTCATGTGTGTTGCGCATCCAGGAGCACCAAGTCCCTGTTGGGTTGTTGGCGAGGTAACAATCATGCTTCCTTCATCTGTCCTCTCCCCCCAACCTCGCACAACAGAAATGTGATCAAGGTCTCCCTCATCTGATGAGTATTCCATCAGTTCGTCCTCCACTTCTTCCTGGGCTCCTGCACCTTCCTCACTAGTTTGGCTGCTACCATGCGCCCTGGTAAAACCATCTCCCCCACCCTCACATGCCTGCCGCCTTGGTGCTGCCGACCGTCTGGACCTTGCAGATGTTAGCCCTTCCGCATACAACTCCTCCTCCTCTACTTCCTCCACTTCCTCTTGTGCCACCACCTTACTCCGAATTCTGTTTAACATGTGCTCCAGCATGTAAATCACCGGAATAGTCATGCTGATAATGGCATCGTCAGCACTAAACATCTTCGTCGCCATTTCAAAACTGTGCAGAAGGGTGCATAGGTCCCTGATCTGAGACCACTCCTCCAGCATGATTTGCCCCACCTCTGAATCTCGTTGGCCCAGGCTATACGTCAGAACGTATTGCACCAGGGCTTGTCGGTGCTGCCACAGTCGCTGCAACATGTGCAGAGTTGAATTCCACTGGGTAGGCACATCGCATTTTAGCCGGTGAAGTGGCAGGCCCAACGACTTCTGTAGAGATGTAAGTCGCTGAGCTGCGGGATGCGAACAGCGGAAGTGAGCACACAGCGACCGTGCCCTCTGCAGAAGGACATCTAGTGTGGGATAGTGGGCTAAAAATTGCTGGACAACCATGTTCAACACGTGAGCCATACAAGGCACGTGTGTGACATTGCCCCGGCGAAGGGCCGCACCCAGGTTTGCAGCATTGTCGCACACGGCCTTCCCTGGTTTCAGGTCCAGTGGAGACAACCATTCATGAAATTGGTTCTCCAGAGCTGACCACAACTCCTCAGCTGTGTGACTCACATTTCCCAGACATTTCAATGTAAAAACCGCCTGATGACGTTGAGCCCTACTGCCAGCATAGTAAGGAGGTGTGCAGGATCCCTTCTGCGCAGTTAGAAAGCTTGTGGCATGACCAGACAGGCTTTGGGTGCAGGTGGAAGACCGAGAGGAGGTTGAGGAGGCAGAAGCAGTGGAGGAACTTTGACATAAAGAGGATTGACGCACAACTCGTGGGGACGGCAAGACTTGGACAGCAGCCCCTTGTCCTGCTGTCACCATAGTTACCCAGTGCCCAGTCAGCGACATGTAACGCCCCTGTCCATGCCTACTCGTCCAAGTGTCTGTGGTGAAATGCACCCTGTCACACACAGAGTTTCTCAAAGAAGCGGTGATGTTGTGTGCGACCTGCTGGTGGAGCGCAGGCACACCTTTCTTTGAGAAGTAGTGCCGACTGGGCATCTGGTACTGGGGCACTGCGACGGACATAAGGTCTCGAAAATCCTCTGTGTCCACCAGGCGGAAAGGCAGCATTTCTGCAGCCAAGAGCTTGCAGATGGTGAAATTCAACCTCTTAGCTTTCTCATGGCTAGGAGGAAATGGTCTTTTACTTGTCCACATCTGAGGGACCGAGGGCTGGCTATTGTGCTTAGACGGGGTTGATAAGGGTGTCCCCGGCAAACTGCCGGTCTGTGAGGAAGATGCAGGCGGACATGTTAGGTTGCCTTGATCCAAAGGTGGTGCTATCGATGTCGGACAGCGCTCAACACCAGCTGGTGTTACCACCTCCAAAGAAAATGATGACCTGCCAATCACGCTGGCTGTTGCGGGTAAAGAGGTGGCAGGTCTGCGCCCCAAAACAGGTGTGACTGCTGTCCCCCCAGTCACAGAGGATGAAGAGGCCGCGGATGCACAAGATATAGCAGACGGTGGTTGGCCCGGCCGGCTAGGCCGCATTGTAGCACACTGAGCTTCCCACTGCAACTTATGCTTCATATCCATGTGCCGGTTCATGCATGAAGTACTCAAACTATGTATTTTTTGGCCTCTACTTAGCTTTTGCTGACAAATGTTACAGATAACACGAGTTGGGTCATCTTTATCGATCTGAAAAAATGCCCAGGCTATGCAAGGCTTAGCACCCATGCGACCTGAAGAGCCACCGCGACTTGTGGTGAGAGGCAGAGTTGTGTTTGAGGATGCAGTTGTTGACGTGCTTCCAGTACTACGTCTCTGTCCAGGAAGGCGCAACCTGACCTCGTCGTCACTAGCATCTTCCTCCACCTCCTCTGCTGACCTCATCTCTTGGCTGACTGTGGGTTGACAGTAAGTGGGATCTCCAACCTCATCATCATCACCCTGTGCGTTATCACACCCGTCGTTCTCAGAGCCAACCTGTTCCTGCCCTGACAAAAAACTAAAGTTGTCGCTCCAATCAGGTATTTGAGTCTTATCATCGTCTTCCTCATTGTCTCCACCAACAGGAGTTACAGTTTGGGAATGAGGGTCTACATTATGGTCAGAACCTTCTGCGTCTGGTCCTGGATCCGACTCATAAAGATTCTGGGCATCAGTGCAGATCATTTCCTCGTCTGGATTCACAGAAGCGCTGGAGTCGACCTCTGATTCCCAGGCTATAGTATGAGTAAACAGCTCTGCAGACTCAACCATCTGTTCTACCTCATACTCAGACGGGCAGCTGGAGATTTGGGAGCTGTGAGGAAGCAAGTGCGATTGGGGTGACACCTTTGAGGACTGGAGTATTTGTGATGTTGTAGTTGATGTAGAGGAGAGCCCACTTAAAGGAGCACTTGATATCCGTTGAAGCACCTGCTGTTTTTGTGCCTCATCTGGAATTTGTAGCGATTGGCGTGGCCGTAAGAAAGTGATCTTATCACATTGTCCGCTAAAAGAAGTAGACATTTTAGTTTGGCTGGAAGATGGTCTTTCTTCTGCAGATGTTACTGTTGCTTTAACACCTACCCCACGGACACAACCTTTTTTCCCCTTCCCAACACGCCTATTCCCCTTTCCACCAGCAGCAGGCCTTTTTCCACTCATTTTGTTGGTTAACTAATTCACAACTCTGGAGTTGTTTGCACAAAAAAACAATGGATGGGAACCGAGCAGAGCTGAGTGGCCAAACTGTGGTATTAGGCCAAAACTATTGGCTGGGTTAGATGCAGAAAAAAATTATATTCAATTTGCAACCTGATGGAGGTCTGTATAGATGGACTAATAGAACAAGTCCCACACACAGCTAGAAGGCCAAATATTTTTTCAGAGGTAGATGCAGAAAAAAATTATATTCAGTTTGCAACCTTATGGAGGTCAGTATAGATGGACTAATAGAACAAGTCCCACACACAGCTAGAAGGCCAAATATTTTTTCAGAGGTAGATGCAGAAAAAAATTATATTCAGTTTGCAACCTTATGGAGGTCAGTATAGATGGACTAATAGAACAAGTCCCACACACAGCTAGAAGCCCAATATTTTTTCAGAGGTAGATGCAGAAAAAAATATATTCAGTTTGCAACCTGATGGAGGTCTGTATAGATGGATTAATAGAACAAGTCCCACACACAGCTAGAAGCCCAATATTTTTTCAGAGGTAGATGAAGAAAAAAATATATGCAGTTTGCAACCTGATGGAGGTCAGTATAGATGGAATAGTACAACAAGTCCCACACACAGCTAGAAGCCCAATATTTTTTCAGAGCTAGATGCAGAAAAAAATTATATTCAATTTGCAACCTGATGGAGGTCAGTATAGATGGACTAATAGAACAAGTCCCACACACAGCTAGAAGGCCAAATATTTTTTCAGAGGTAGATGCAGAAAAAAATTATATTCAGTTTGCAACCTTATGGAGGTCAGTATAGATGGACTAATACAACAAGTCACACACACAGCTAGAAGCCCAATATTTTTTCAGAGGTAGATGCAGAAAAAAATATATTCAGTTTGCAACCTGATGGAGGTGTGGACAGATGGATTAATAGAACAAGTCCCACACACAGCTAGAAGCCCAATATTTTTTCAGAGGTAGATGCAGAAAAAAATATATTCAGTTTGCAACCTGATGGAGGTCTGTATAGATGGATTAATAGAACAAGTCCCACACACAGCTAGAAGCCCAATATTTTTTCAGAGCTAGATGCAGAAAAAAATTATATTCAGTTTGCAACCTTATGGAGGTCCGTATATATGGACTAATAGAACAAGTCCCACACACAGCTAGAAGGCCAAATATTTTTTCAGAGGTAGATGCAGAAAAAAATTATATTCAGTTTGCAACCTTATGGAGGTCAGTATAGATGGACTAATAGAACAAGTCCCACACACAGCTAGAAGGCCAAATATTTTTTCAGAGGTAGATGCAGAAAAAAATTATATTCAGTTTGCAACCTTATGGAGGTCAGTATAGATGGACTAATAGAACAAGTCCCACACACAGCTAGAAGGCCAAATATTTTTTCAGAGGTAGACGCAGAAAAAAATTATATTCAGTTTGCAACCTTATGGAGGTCAGTATAGATGGACTAATAGAACAAGTCCCACACACAGCTAGAAGGCCAAATATTTTTTCAGAGGTAGATGCAGAAAAAAATATATTCAGTTTGCAATCTGATGGAGGTCTGTATAGATGGAATAATAGAACAAATCCCACACACAGCTAGAAGCCCAATATTTTTTCAGAGGTAGATGCAGAAAAAAATATATTCAGTTTGCAACCTGATGGAGGTCTGTATAGATGGATTAATAGAACAAGTCCCACACACAGCTAGAAGCCCAATATTTTTTCAGAGGTAGATGAAGAAAAAAATATATGCAGTTTGCAACCTGATGGAGGTCAGTATAGATGGACTAGTACAACAAGTCCCACACACAGCTAGAAGCCTAATATTTTTTCAGAGCTAGATGCAGAAAAAAATTATATTCAATTTGCAACCTGATGGAGGTCAGTATAGATGGACTAATAGAACAAGTCCCACACACAACTAGAAGGCCAAATATTTTTCCAGAGGTAGATGCAGAAAAAAATTATATTCAGTTTGCAACCTTATGGAGGTCAGTATAGATGGACTAATAGAACAAGTCCCACACACAGCTAGAAGGCCAAATATTTTTTCAGAGGTAGATGCAGAAAAAAATTATATTCAGTTTGCAACCTTATGGAGGTCAGTATAGATGGACTAATAGAACAAGTCCCACACACAGCTAGAAGGCCAAATATTTTTTCAGAGGTAGATGCAGAAAAAAATTATATTCAGTTTGCAACCTTATGGAGGTCAGTATAGATGGACTAATAGAACAAGTCCCACACACAGCTAGAAGGCCAAATATTTTTTCAGAGGTAGATGCAGAAAAAAATATATTCAGTTTGCAATCTGATGGAGGTCTGTATAGATGGATTAATAGAACAAGTCCCACACACAGCTAGAAGCCCAATATTTTTTCAGAGGTAGATGAAGAAAAAAATATATGCAGTTTGCAACCTGATGGAGGTCAGTATAGATGGACAAATAGAACAAGTCCCACACACAGCTAGAAGGCCAAATATTTTTTCAGAGGTACATGCAGAAAAAAATTATATTCAGTTTGCAACCTTATGGAGGTCAGTATAGATGGACTAATAGAACAAGTCCCACACACAGCTAGAAGGCCAAATATTTTTTCAGAGGTAGATGCAGAAAAAAATTATATTCAGTTTGCAACCTTATGGAGGTCAGTATAGATGGACTAATAGAACAAGTCCCACACACAGCTAGAAGGCCAAATATTTTTTCAGAGGTAGATGCAGAAAAAAATATATTCAGTTTGCAACCTGATGGAGGTCTGTATAGATGGATTAATAGAACAAGTCCCACACACAGCTAGAAGGCCAATATTTTTTCAGAGGTAGATGCAGAAAAAAATTATATTCAGTTTGCAACCTTATGGAGGTCAGTATAGATGGACTAATAGAACAAGTCCCACACACAGCTAGAAGGCCAAATATTTTGTCAGAGGTAGATGCAGAAAAAAATTATATTCAGTTTGCAACCTTATGGAGGTCAGTATAGATGGACTAATACAACAAGTCCCACACACAGCTAGAAGCCCAATATTTTTTCAGAGGTAGATGCAGAAAAAAATATATTCAGTTTGCAACCTGATGGAGGTCTGTATAGATGGATTAATAGAACAAGTCCCACACAAAGCTAGAAGCCCAATATTTTTTCAGAGGTAGATGCAGAAAAAAATATATTCAGTTTGCAACCTGATGGAGGTCTGTATATATGGATTAATAGAACAAGTCCCACACACAGCTAGAAGCCCAATATTTTTTCAGAGGTAGATGCAGAAAAAAATTATATTCAGTTTGCAACCTTATGGAGGTCAGTATAGATGGACTAATAGAACAAGTCCCACACAGAGCTAGAAGGCCAAATATTTTTTCAGAGGTAGATGCAGAAAAAATTTTTATTCAGTTTGCAACCTTATGGAGGTCAGTATAGATTTACTAATAGAACAAGTCCCACACACAGCTAGAAGGCCAAATATTTTGTCAGAGGTAGATGCAGAAAAAAATTATATTCAGTTTGCAACCTTATGGAGGTCAGTATAGATGGACTAATACAACAAGTCCCACACACAACTAGAAGCCCAATATTTTTTCAGAGGTAGATGCAGAAAAAAATATATTCAGTTTGCAACCTGATGGAGGTCTGTATAGATGGATTAATAGAACAAGTCCCACACACAGCTAGAAGCCCAATATTTTTTCAGAGGTAGATGCAGAAAAAAATATATTCAGTTTGCAATCTGATGGAGGTCTGTATAGATGGATTAATAGAACAAGACCCACACACAGCTAGAAGCCCAATATTTTTTCAGAGGTAGATGAAGAAAAAAATATATGCAGTTTGCAACCTGATGGAGGTCAGTATAGATGGACTAGTACAACAAGTCCCACACACAGCTAGAAGCCCAATATTTTTTCAGAGCTAGATGCAGAAAAAAATTATATTCAATTTGCAACCTGATGGAGGTCAGTATAGATGGACTAATAGAACAAGTCCCACACACAGCTAGAAGGCCAAATATTTTTTCAGAGGTAGATGCAGAAAAAAATTATATTCAGTTTGCAACCTTATGGAGGTCAGTAT
Organism: Phyllobates terribilis; assembly: GCF_046119375.1. Lineage (NCBI taxonomy): Eukaryota > Metazoa > Chordata > Amphibia > Anura > Dendrobatidae > Phyllobates > Phyllobates terribilis. Next base: position 295,281,817 of record NW_027362769.1, read on the forward strand.
AGATGGACTAATAGAACAAGTCCCACACACAGCTAGAAGGCCAAATATTTTTTCAGAGGTAGATGCAGAAAAAAATTATATTCAGTTTGCAACCTTATGGAGGTCAGTATAGATGGACTAATAGAACAAGTCCCACACACAGCTAGAAGCCCAATATTTTTTCAGAGGTAGATGCAGAAAAAAATATATTCAGTTTGCAACCTGATGGAGGTCTGTATAGATGGATTAATAGAACAAGTCCCACACACAGCTAGAAGCCCAATATTTTTTCAGAGGTAGATGAAGAAAAAAATATATGCAGTTTGCAACCTGATGGAGGTCAGTATAGATGGACTAGTACAACAAGTCCCACACACAGCTAGAAGCCCAATATTTTTTCAGAGCTAGATGCAGAAAAAAATTATATTCAATTTGCAACCTGATGGAGGTCAGTATAGATGGACTAATAGAACAAGTCCCACACACAGCTAGAAGGCCAAATATTTTTTCAGAGGTAGATGCAGAAAAAAATTATATTCAGTTTGCAACCTTATGGAGGTCAGTATAGATGGACTAATACAACAAGTCACACACACAGCTAGAAGCCCAATATTTTTTCAGAGGTAGATGCAGAAAAAAATATATTCAGTTTGCAACCTGATGGAGGTGTGGATAGATGGATTAATAGAACAAGTCCCACACACAGTTAGAAGCCCAATATTTTTTCAGAGGTAGATGCAGAAAAAAATATATTCAGTTTGCAACCTGATGGAGGTCTGTATAGATGGATTAATAGAACAAGTCCCACACACAGCTAGAAGCCCAATATTTTTTCAGAGCTAGATGCAGAAAAAAATTATATTCAGTTTGCAACCTTATGGAGGTCCGTATATATGGACTAATAGAACAAGTCCCACACACAGCTAGAAGGCCAAATATTTTTTCAGAGGTAGATGCAGAAAAAAATTATATTCAGTTTGCAACCTTATGGAGGTCAGTATAGATGGACTAATAGAACAAGTCCCACACACAGCTAGAAGGCCAAATATTTTGTCAGAGGTAGATGCAGAAAAAAATTATATTCAGTTTGCAACCTTATGGAGATCAGTATAGATGGACTAATACAACAAGTTCCACACACAGCTAGAAGCCCAATATCTTTTCAGAGGTAGATGCAGAAAAAAATATATTCAGTTTGCAACCTGATGGAGGTCTGTATAGATAGATTAATAGAACAAATCCCACACACAGCTAGAAGCCCAATATTTTTTCAGAGGTAGATGCAGAAAAAAATATATTCAGTTTGCAACCTGATGGAGGTCTGTATAGATGGATTAATAGAACAAGTCCCACACACAGCTAGAAGCCCAATATTTTTTCAGAGGTAGATGAAGAAAAAAATATATGCAGTTTGCAACCTGATGGAGGTCAGTATAGATGGACTAGTACAACAAGTCCCACACACAGCTAGAAGCCTAATATTTTTTCAGAGCTAGATGCAGAAAAAAATTATATTCAATTTTCAACCTGATGGAGGTCAGTATAGATGGACTAATAGAACAAGTCCCACACACAACTAGAAGGCCAAATATTTTTCCAGAGGTAGATGCAGAAAAAAATTATATTCAGTTTGCAACCTTATGGAGGTCAGTATAGATGGACTAATAGAAGAAGTCCCACACACAGCTAGAAGGCCAAATATTTTTTCAGAGGTAGATGCAGAAAAAAATTATATTCAGTTTGCAACCTTATGGAGGTCAGTATAGATGGACTAATAGAACAAGTCCCACACACAGCTAGAAGGCCAAATATTTTTTCAGAGGTAGATGCAGAAAAAAATTATATTCAGTTTGCAACCTTATGGAGGTCAGTATAGATGGACTAATAGAACAAGTCCCACACACAGCTAGAAGGCCAAATATTTTTTCAGAGGTAGATGCAGAAAAAAATATATTCAGTTTGCAATCTGATGGAGGTCTGTATAGATGGATTAATAGAACAAGTCCCACACACAGCTAGAAGCCGAATATTTTTTCAGAGGTAGATGAAGAAAAAAATATATGCAGTTTGCAACCTGATGGAGGTCAGTATAGATGGACTAATAGAACAAGTCCCACACACAGCTAGAAGGCCAAATATTTTTTCAGAGGTACATGCAGAAAAAAATTATATTCAGTTTGCAACCTTATGGAGGTCAGTATAGATGGACTAATAGAACAAGTCCCACACACAGCTAGAAGGCCAATATTTTTTCAGAGGTAGATGCAGAAAAAAATTATATTCAGTTTGCAACCTTATGGAGGTCAGTATAGATGGACTAATAGAACAAGTCCCACACACAGCTAGAAGGCCAAATATTTTGTGAGAGGTAGATGCAGAAAAAAATTATATTCAGTTTGCAACCTTATGGAGGTCAGTATAGATGGACTAATACAACAAGTCCCACACACAGCTAGAAGCCCAATATTTTTTCAGAGGTAGATGCAGAAAAAAATATATTCAGTTTGCAACCTGATGGAGGTCTGTATAGATGGATTAATAGAACAAGTCCCACACAAAGCTAGAAGCCCAATATTTTTTCAGAGGTAGATGCAGAAAAAAATATATTCAGTTTGCAACCTGATGGAGGTCTGTATATATGGATTAATAGAACAAGTCCCACACACAGCTAGAAGCCCAATATTTTTTCAGAGGTAGATGCAGAAAAAAATTATATTCAGTTTGCAACCTTATGGAGGTCAGTATAGATGGACTAATAGAACAAGTCCCACACACAGCTAGAAGGCCAAATATTTTTTCAGAGGTAGATGCAGAAAAAATTTTTATTCAGTTTGCAACCTTATGGAGGTCAGTATAGATTTACTAATAGAACAAGTCCCACACACAGCTAGAAGGCCAAATATTTTGTCAGAGGTAGATGCAGAAAAAAATTATATTCAGTTTGCAACCTTATGGAGGTCAGTATAGATGGACTAATACAACAAGTCCCACACACAACTAGAAGCCCAATATTTTTTCAGAGGTAGATGAAGAAAAAAATATATTCAGTTTGCAACCTGATGGAGGTCTGTATAGATCGATTAATAGAACAAGTCCCACACACAGCTAGAAGCCCAATATTTTTTCAGAGGTAGATGCAGAAAAAAATATATTCAGTTTGCAACCTGATGGAGGTCTGTATAGATGGATTAATAGAACAAGACCCACACACAGCTAGAAGCCCAATATTTTTTCAGAGGTAGATGAAGAAAAAAATATATGCAGTTTGCAACCTGATGGAGGTCAGTATAGATGGACTAGTACAACAAGTCCCACACACAGCTAGAAGCCCAATATTTTTTCAGAGGTAGATGAAGAAAAAAATATATGCAGTTTGCAACCTGATGGAGGTCAGTATATATGGACTAATAGAACAAGTCCCACACACAGCTAGAAGGCCAAATATTTTGTCAGAGGTAGATGCAGAAAAAAATTATATTCAGTTTGCAACCTTATGGAGGTCCGTATATATGGACTAATAGAACAAGTCCCACACACAGCTAGAAGGCCAAATATTTTTTCAGAGGTAGATGCAGAAAAAAATTATATTCAGTTTGCAACCTTATGGAGGTCAGTATAGATGGACTAATAGAACAAGTCCCACACACAGCTAGAAGGCCAAATATTTTGTCAGAGGTAGATGCAGAAAAAAATTATATTCAGTTTGCAACCTTATGGAGATCAGTATAGATGGACTAATACAACAAGTTCCACACACAGCTAGAAGCCCAATATCTTTTCAGAGGTAGATGCAGAAAAAAATATATTCAGTTTGCAACCTGATGGAGGTCTGTATAGATGGATTAATAGAACAAATCCCACACACAGCTAGAAGCCCAATATTTTTTCAGAGGTAGATGCAGAAAAAAATATATTCAGTTTGCAACCTGATGGAGGTCTGTATAGATGGATTAATAGAACAAGTCCCACACACAGCTAGAAGCCCAATATTTTTTCAGAGGTAGATGAAGAAAAAAATATATGCAGTTTGCAACCTGATGGAGGTCAGTATAGATGGACTAGTACAACAAGTCCCACACACAGCTAGAAGCCTAATATTTTTTCAGAGCTAGATGCAGAAAAAAATTATATTCAATTTGCAACCTGATGGAGGTCAGTATAGATGGACTAATAGAACAAGTCCCACACACAACTAGAAGGCCAAATATTTTTCCAGAGGTAGATGCAGAAAAAAATTATATTCAGTTTGCAACCTTATGGAGGTCAGTATAGATGGACTAATAGAAGAAGTCCCACACACAGCTAGAAGGCCAAATATTTTTTCAGAGGTAGATGCAGAAAAAAATTATATTCAGTTTGCAACCTTATGGAGGTCAGTATAGATGGACTAATAGAACAAGTCCCACACACAGCTAGAAGGCCAAATATTTTTTCAGAGGTAGATGCAGAAAAAAATTATATTCAGTTTGCAACCTTATGGAGGTCAGTATAGATGGACTAATAGAACAAGTCCCACACACAGCTAGAAGGCCAAATATTTTTTCAGAGGTAGATGCAGAAAAAAATATATTCAGTTTGCAATCTGATGGAGGTCTGTATAGATGGATTAATAGAACAAGTCCCACACACAGCTAGAAGCCGAATATTTTTTCAGAGGTAGATGAAGAAAAAAATATATGCAGTTTGCAACCTGATGGAGGTCAGTATAGATGGACTAATAGAACAAGTCCCACACACAGCTAGAAGGCCAAATATTTTTTCAGAGGTACATGCAGAAAAAAATTATATTCAGTTTGCAACCTTATGGAGGTCAGTATAGATGGACTAATAGAACAAGTCCCACACACAGCTAGAAGGCCAAATATTTTTTCAGAGGTAGATGCAGAAAAAAATTATATTCAGTTTGCAACCTTATGGAGGTCAGTATAGATGGACTAATAGAACAAGTCCCACACACAGCTAGAAGGCCAAATATTTTTTCAGAGGTAGATGCAGAAAAAAATATATTCAGTTTGCAACCTGATGGAGGTCTGTATAGATGGATTAATAGAACAAGTCCCACACACAGCTAGAAGGCCAATATTTTTTCAGAGGTAGATGCAGAAAAAAATTATATTCAGTTTGCAACCTTATGGAGGTCAGTATAGATGGACTAATAGAACAAGTCCCACACACAGCTAGAAGGCCAAATATTTTGTGAGAGGTAGATGCAGAAAAAAATTATATTCAGTTTGCAACCTTATGGAGGTCAGTATAGATGGACTAATTCAACAAGTCCCACACACAGCTAGAAGCCCAATATTTTTTCAGAGGTAGATGCAGAAAAAAATATATTCAGTTTGCAACCTGATGGAGGTCTGTATAGATGGATTAATAGAACAAGTCCCACACAAAGCTAGAAGCCCAATATTTTTTCAGAGGTAGATGCAGAAAAAAATATATTCAGTTTGCAACCTGATGGAGGTCTGTATATATGGATTAATAGAACAAGTCCCACACACAGCTAGAAGCCCAATATTTTTTCAGAGGTAGATGCAGAAAAAAATTATATTCAGTTTGCAACCTTATGGAGGTCAGTATAGATGGACTAATAGAACAAGTCCCACACACAGCTAGAAGGCCAAATATTTTTTCAGAGGTAGATGCAGAAAAAATTTTTATTCAGTTTGCAACCTTATGGAGGTCAGTATAGATTTACTAATAGAACAAGTCCCACACACAGCTAGAAGGCCAAATATTTTGTCAGAGGTAGATGCAGAAAAAAATTATATTCAGTTTGCAACCTTATGGAGGTCAGTATAGATGGACTAATACAACAAGTCCCACACACAACTAGAAGCCCAATATTTTTTCAGAGGTAGATGAAGAAAAAAATATATTCAGTTTGCAACCTGATGGAGGTCTGTATAGATCGATTAATAGAACAAGTCCCACACACAGCTAGAAGCCCAATATTTTTTCAGAGGTAGATGCAGAAAAAAATATATTCAGTTTGCAACCTGATGGAGGTCTGTATAGATGGATTAATAGAACAAGACCCACACACAGCTAGAAGCCCAATATTTTTTCAGAGGTAGATGAAGAAAAAAATATATGCAGTTTGCAACCTGATGGAGGTCAGTATAGATGGACTAGTACAACAAGTCCCACACACAGCTAGAAGCCCAATATTTTTTCAGAGGTAGATGAAGAAAAAAATATATGCAGTTTGCAACCTGATGGAGGTCAGTATATATGGACTAATAGAACAAGTCCCACACACAGCTAGAAGGCCAAATATTTTGTCAGAGGTAGATGCAGAAAAAAATTATATTCAGTTTGCAACCTTATGGAGGTCAGTATAGATGGACTAATAGAACAAGTCCCACACACAGCTAGAAGGCCAAATATTTTTTCAGAGGTAGATGCAGAAAAAAATTATATTCAGTTTGCAACATTATGGAGGTCAGTATAGATGGACTAATAGAACAAGTCCCAAACACAGCTAGAAGGCCAAATATTTTTTCAGAGGTAGATGCAGAAAAAAATTATATTCAGTTTGCAACCTTATGGAGGTCAGTATAGATGGACTAATAGAACAAGTCCCACACACAGCTAGAAGCCCAATATTTTTTCAGAGGTAGATGCAGAAAAAATTATATTCAGTTTGCAACCTTATGGAGGTCAGTATAGATGGACTAATAGAACAAGTCCCACACGCAGCTAGAAGCCCAATATTTTTTCAGAGGTAGATGAAGAAAAAAATATATGCAGTTTGCAACCTGATGGAGGTCAGTATAGATGGACTAGTACAACAAGTCCCACACACAGCTAGAAGCCCAATATTTTTTCAGAGCTAGATGCAGAAAAAAATTATATTCAATTTGCAACCTGATGGAGGTCAGTATAGATGGACTAATAGAACAAGTCCCACACACAGCTAGAAGGCCAAATATTTTTTCAGAGGTAGATGCAGAAAAAAATTATATTCAGTTTGCAACCTTATGGAGGTCAGTATAGATGGACTAATAGAACAAGTCCCACACACAGCTAGAAGGCCAAATATTTATTCAGAGGTAGATGCAGAAAAAAATTATATTCAGTTTGCAACCTTATGGAGGTCAGTTTAGATGGACTAATAGAACAAGTCCCACACACAGCTAGAAGGCCAAATATTTTGTCAGAGGTAGATGCAGAAAAAAATTATATTCAGTTTGCAACCTTATGGAGGTCAGTATAGATGGACTAATACAACAAGTTCCACACACAGCTAGAAGCCCAATATTTTTTCAGAGGTAGATGCAGAAAAAAATATATTCAGTTTGCAACCTGATGGAGGTCTGTATAGATGGATTAATAGAACAAATCCCACACACAGCTAGAAGCCCAATATTTTTTCAGAGGTAGATGCAGAAAAAAATATATTCAGTTTGCAACCTGATGGAGGTCTGTATAGATGGATTAATAGAACAAGTCCCACACACAGCTAGAAGCACAATATTTTTTCAGAGGTAGATGAAGAAAAAAATATATGCAGTTTGCAACCTGATGGAGGTCAGTATAGATGGACTAGTACAACAAGTCCCACACACAGCTAGAAGCCTAATATTTTTTCAGAGCTAGATGCAGAAAAAAATTATATTCAATTTGCAACCTGATGGAGGTCAGTATAGATGGACTAATAGAACAAGTCCCACACACAGCTAGAAGGCCAAATATTTTTCCAGAGGTAGATGCAGAAAAAAATTATATTCAGTTTGCAACCTTATGGAGGTCAGTTTAGATGGACTAATAGAACAAGTCCCACACACAGCTAGAAGGCCAAATATTTTTTCCGAGGTAGATGCAGAAAAAAATTATATTCAGTTTGCAACCTTATGGAGGTCAGTATAGATGGACTAATAGAACAAGTCCCACACACAGCTAGAAGGCAAAATATTTTTTCAGAGGTAGATGCAGAAAAAAATTATATTCAGTTTGCAACCTTATGGAGGTCAGTATAGATGGACTAATAGAACAAGTCCCACACACAGCTAGAAGGCCAAATATTTTTTCAGAGGTAAATACAGAAAAAAATATATTCAGTTTGCAACCTGATGGAGGTCTGTATAGATGGATTAATAGAACAAGTCCCACACACAGCTAGAAGCCCAATATTTTTTCAGAGGTAGATGAAGAAAAAAATATATGCAGTTTGCAACCTGATGGAGGTCAGTATAGATGGACTAATAGAACAAGACCCACACACAGCTAGAAGGCCAAATATTTTTTCAGAGGTACATGCAGAAAAAAATTATATTCAGTTTGCAACCTTATGGAGGTCAGTATAGATGGACTAATAGAACAAGTCCCACACACAGCTAGAAGGCCAAATATTTTTTCAGAGGTAGATGCAGAAAAAAATTATATTCAGTTTGCAACCTTATGGAGGTCAGTATAGATGGACTAATAGAACAAGTCCCACACACAGCTAGAAGGCCAAATATTTTTTCAGAGGTAGATGCAGAAAAAAATATATTCAGTTTGCAACCTGATGGAGGTCTGTATAGATGGATTAATAGAACAAGTCCCACACACAGCTAGAAGGCCAATATTTTTTCAGAGGTAGATGAAGAAAAAAATATATTCAGTTTGCAACCTGATGGAGGTCAGTATAGATGGACTAATAGAACAAGTCCCACACACAGCTAGAAGGCCAAATATTTTTTCAGAGGTAGATGCAGAAAAAAATTATATTCAGTTTGCAACCTTATGGAGGTCAGTATAGATGGACTAATAGAACAAGTCCCACACACAGCTAGAAGGCCAAATATTTTGTCAGAGGTAGATGCAGAAAAAAATTATATTCAGTTTGCAACCTTATGGAGGTCAGTATAGATGGACTAATACAACAAGTCCCACACACAGCTAGAAGCCCAATATTTTTTCAGAGGTAGATGCAGAAAAAAATATATTCAGTTTGCAACCTGATGGAGGTCTGTATAGATGGATTAATAGAACAAGTCCCACACAAAGCTAGAAGCCCAATATTTTTTCAGAGGTAGATGCAGAAAAAAATATATTCAGTTTGCAACCTGATGGAGGTCTGTATAGATGGATTAATAGAACAAGTCCCACACACAGCTAGAAGCCCAATATTTTTTCAGAGGTAGATGCAGAAAAAAATTATATTCAGTTTGCAACCTTATGGAGGTCAGTATAGATGGACTAATAGAACAAGTCCCACACACAGCTAGAAGGCCAAATATTTTTTCAGAGGTAGATGCAGAAAAAAATTATATTCAGTTTGCAACCTTATGGAGGTCAGTATAGATTTACTAATAGAACAAGTCCCACACACAGCTAGAAGGCCAAATATTTTGTCAGAGGTAGATGCAGAAAAAAATTATATTCAGTTTGCAACCTTATGGAGGTCAGTATAGATGGACTAATACAACAAGTCCCACACACAACTAGAAGCCCAATATTTTTTCAGAGGTAGATGCAGAAAAAAATATATTCAGTTTGCAACCTGATGGAGGTCTGTATAGATGGATTAATAGAACAAGTCCCACACACAGCTAGAAGCCCAATATTTTTTCAGAGGTAGATGAAGAAAAAAATATATGCAGTTTGCAACGTGATGGAGGTCAGTATAGATGGACTAGTACAACAAGTCCCACACACAGCTAGAAGCCCAATATTTTTTCAGAGCTAGATGCAGAAAAAAATTATATTCAATTTGCAACCTGATGGAGGTCAGTATAGATGGACTAATAGAACAAGTCCCACACACAGCTAGAAGGCCAAATATTTTTTCAGAGGTAGATGCAGAAAAAAATTATATTCAGTTTGCAACCTTATGGAGGTCAGTATAGATGGACTAATAGAACAAGTCCCACACACAGCTAGAAGGCCAAATATATTTTCAGAGGTAGATGCAGAAAAAAAATATATTCAGTTTGCAACCTTATGTAGGTCAGTATAGATGGACTAATAGAACAAGTCCAACACACAGCTAGAAGGCCAAATATTTTTTCAGAGGTAGATGCAGAAAAAAATATATTCAGTTTGCAACCTGATGGAGGTCTGTATAGATGGATTAATAGAACAAGTCCCACACACAGCTAGAAGCCCAATATTTTTTCAGAGGTAGATGAGGAAAAAAATATATGCAGTTTGCAACCTGATGGAGGTCAGTATAGATGGACTAGTACAACAAGTCCCACACACAGCTAGAAGCCCAATATTTTTTCAGAGCTAGATGCAGAAAAAAATTATATTCAATTTGCAACCTGATGGAGGTCAGTATAGATGGACTAATAGAATGATGCTATGCCCAAAAGATTTTACTTCACTAGGTGCAGTAAAAAAATTGGTATTCTATACACAGGTGGTATATCTTGCAACACAGATAGTCTACTCCACTGACTAACACACTCTGCAATAGGCCAAAAAGGATTAGCTTTGCTAGATTCAGCCAAATGCTGTGAAAAAAACTTGCACAGCACTGGCACAGACCTGCCTGGCAAATACTGATAGGAACTGATGTAACCTAGTCCTGAAAAGGACTCCAATTACAATTAGTCTTTACTCCCACAATCTATCTATTTAAGAGCACAGACCTGCCTGATAAAAGTCGTAGGAAATGCTGTAACCTAGTCCTTAAAAGGACTGCAATCACAACTATTCCCTACTCCCAAGCTATCTGTAGATTTGTGCGAAAATTGGCTTGAAATTAACAAGGTATAGCGCACACAGCAACAGCGGTGCCGTCTAACACGCAGCTGCAGCAGTGAGAAAATGGTGGCGGGGAAAATGGCTTGGTCTTATAGGGCAAGGACATGTGACATACACTGCCAATGACACATGCCCTTGCTTGTGTGAAAAAAAGCACTTCGCTCCGTGTGTGCGCTGCTGATAGGCTGACAGATTGCACCTCCCCACTGCAAATGCGGGAAAGAGAAAAAAAAATGGAGATCTTCATTGTTCCTGTAGAGATCCATCCCCTGCCCCTCCCCCCACCCCGCTGTACACTCAAACTGCGTATTAACATTAATTTTCATCATTACTGAGAAAAAATCCAGTTCGAACAGCCGAATTTTTCTCAAATTGTTCGTGTTCGCCGAACGGCTCGAACACCACCCAAAACAGCTCGAATTTGAGATTGGCGAACAGTTCGAGTAGAACAACGCTCATCTCTACTGTCGAACTGCAAAACCACAGTTCTAGTTATCTGGCCTACACCAGACTCTTTTAAACAGATATATTTGTGTCTGAACACTCACAGACACACTCAATTTTTTTTTTGGTGGGGGGGGAAATACCAAAAGGTTAATAAGATGGGTATTTGTACAGTCTGACTGAGGAAAAAAAAAGAGGATTTAGATGAAAATAAAAAGGATTTTTCCTGGCCCCTGAGACCTGGGGCTAAGTCTAGCAATTTGAAAAGCAGCACACAGGACTGTAATGCAATGTTTGTTGGTATAACCACTGCGCCTTCTATGCAGCCTGCCTGCCTGCCTGCCTGGTATCTGGGATGGATATTAGTCCTGAGAAGGACTGTTTGTTTGATCTTGCAGGCTTTAGAGACCCTACACTACCTATTTCGAAGTATAAATCTCTCCCTAGCTCAGCAGCACTCTCCCTACACCGTCTGATCCTGAGCCACTGTGTCAAAGATGGCGGCGCCCGGTTTTAAATACTCGAGGTGACGCTGTGCGGCCATCCAATCACTGCAATGCCCACAAACAACATGGCTGTGGCATTACAGTGACTGGCTGGCAATCCCTGCATGTTCATTGGCTCTGTAAAGAGCGCCAAACATGCAGGGCGGAGACCCGAGTTCCCGCCCGAGTAACTCGGAAATGCTCGGTGCTCTTTGAACATCATGAGTATTGAGATGCTCGGGCGAGTACTGAGCAGTGTCGAGCATGCTCGCTCAACACTAGTGATAAAGACTTTCTATTATATAACCTAGGAAATGCATGTGAGCTACTAATGAGACTATTAATATTATTGTGTGCGTTCCGGTAGTGTATGGCTTCTGGGGAGGGAATGATTACAGGACAAAACAAACAGAACTATTAAATTTTAATTTAAGCAGTTACACAAAATAATAAGGATTAAAGAATAAACTTACTCCATATGATTCGCAGGGACGAATCAGCATAGGTGGAGGAGGGGCTCCCCTATTTGATTTGAATGTTATTGAACGTGACCCGATGCTTAAAGTATATATACTCCGTGGCAATGAGTGAATCTCCAATGTCAGCAAACTATTTTATGCTGAAGGGATACACTTGTCCACACCCCCTTGTGCTGACATCAAACAGGCTGGGGCTCCACCCTTCATGTTTGTATTAAAAATCTGTTTTTTGGGATAACTTATCGCTGGTTGATCCCAGAAGCCCAAAGTGGTACCATATTTTCTATTATGATTTTACCTTCATTTAGAGACCACACATGATATAGTTGCAGTCTGCTATTTTGCTACTTTTGCACCATAGCTCCCTGCTTTGGCTTACAGCAATCAGAAAATATGCATATTGCTGCCATTATTATCGGAATTATGGAACTTAGAATATTCCATATTCCGTATCGGTGCTGGCGAGACTATAGACTTCCTTTTGAAGCTCGGGAAGCAAGCTTCAACATTTACACATAAATTACTGCAAGCCTGTGTCTAATCATCCCCTATGTCTGCCTTAATTAGGTTGTAGCTTTACAAGTCACTTCTACTGTAGTTGATAATTTGCAGAGTGACAGAAGTTGGACTGTCAGCTCTCCTGTGACAAATGGGGGATGAGGGAGGGGTGAGGAGGATTCAGGGAAAGAAAAAGAATATAATATTTCTCAATATTTCCCTGACACCCCCCCTCTTTGAGGTGGTGTAGGGGGCTGATTTACAGATTGCCCCTTTAAGCCCACCTCCTGGCCCACCCCTCCTGCTTATCTGACAAGCCGCGGACCCAACTCGCCCAGTACCTCAAGCGATTGGGGATCCAGTTTTCTGATCACCCTGACCTATTCGGGATACATTTTCCCCACACCTCTGAAAGGCTATCGGTGCCTTCCTCTCATACTACTGACAGACAGGGGGGCCCACATTCTCTTAACCTTGACCGGTGGTGGGGCCTACCGTTCCTGTCATCATTTTTACCTTGGAAGCCATGCTTACTAGGGGGGAGCTACGACCGGCCATGTCACAGTCCAACGTGACACCGGTCAGCGGCACTGGACCACTTTCCCTATGTTCCCCATGTTTCTCCCCATTCCTGCTCATCACCTCTGGAGCCGTACTAGTCATGGGGCAGCTACCATTGACCATGTTACTATCTGGGGTGACACTGGTCACCTGCACGGGACGACCTGCTTCCTGGTGTCAGTGTCTGCTCCCCTTTCTCATAGCACTTATGCTGGCTCGCTTTAGGGGATTCTCAGCAACATCACACTGCGGGGTCAGGTGGCTGAGTTCGCCTTTACCACAACACACACTTTTATTATGCATCACATTGACATTTTTGACAGTGGCATTATATGACATCAGTTCTGGGAGGGTTGTCAGGAATGTATCGGGCAACCAACCATCCCAGATCAGTTCCCAATAGCACATTACTGGGGAGATTCTCCAACACCCCCACTTCCCTTAACCCCCGCACCAAAGTCCTGGAAAACTCGGGCCATCGGTATGGGATGGCGAACACCCCCAAACCCGGTGACAGTCGGGGTCCTCCCAGGAATGAGTTCCTCTGGTAACTCAAACTCAGGACAGATGAGGGTGCGCTCTGTGCCAGTGTCCTTAAGGCCGACAGTAACAGTGTTACCCACAGTAACCGATTGTAAGTTCTCCCGGGCCTGGACAACCGCCACACCTACAAAAAGAATGGCTGCAGTAGGCACTGGGCCTCATGTGTGAAGTCTATCTTCTGCCTCTCCGGGCAGACAAGCTGATGTGACTAAACCGGTCACAAGTATAGAAATTACGGGAGTCAAATGCAGTCCAGGTGCTGGAAGATGGGGCAGAACCCGCTGAGGACTGGCTGACTGGAACACTGGGGATGGTTGCAGGCTTACCTCTTTTCCAGCTGACAGCGACTGACTTCCGCACCTCTGGTGTGCGGTTGGCCTCATAGGCATCTGCGATCAGGGCTGCTTTGGCAGCTTCCTTTGGCTTCCGGTCCAGCACAAACTGTCTCACTTCCACAGGGCAAAGATGAAGAAACTGGTCCTTCACCATTAGATCCTTCAGGTCCTCGAAGGTGGTGACTGACAGTCCTTGGACCCACTGCTCAAAGTTGGTCCAGAGCCCATCCACCACGTCACTGTAGTTGTCATGTGGTCCACGTTGGAGGGCTCTGAACTTTTTCCGGTAAACCTCCGAAGTCAGCTGGTACTTTTTTATCAGGGCCTGCTTGACGGACTCGTAGTCTCCATCTTGTTCTCGAGGGAGAGAAGCAAACACCTCCAGGGCTTTTCTTCTGAGCCCTAGAGTTAAGTACCTTGCCCACTTGTCTGTAAGGCAGCTGATACTGCCTGCAGTCCTTTTCAAAACCTCGCCGAAAAGTGTCCAAGTCTCCATCCTTTTCCGTTACAGGAAAATGCTCCAGACAGGGTTTAAAGCTATTGGTGCTGTTGGACTCACGGATCGGCAGTGTGAATGGCTCCTTCTGAATCCGAGCTAGCTCCACCTGGTGCTCTCGGTCAGCTTGGGCCTGGCGCTCAGCAGCCTCTCGGTCAGCTTTGGCTTGTTGCTCTGCTCGCTCCTGGAATTTCAGGAACAGCTGCAGACGATCATCTGCGGTGAGCTGCTCCAAGGCCACCTGCAGGTGTGGGTCCACACTACCCTGGCTGCGGGTCTGTCAGGCAATCACAGGTGGAACCCCTGCAGCAGCGCCATCCAGGCCTTGGCTGGCCAACCCCTCATCAGTGCTCTGGTGTCGGACGGGCTCTGTAGCACCCTGCAACAGTTCAGCAATCATTTGGGCCTTGGTTTTGCACGTGGAGTTAATCTGCTGTAGCTCACAGAGAGCAGTAATAGTGTCCTCTGACTGCTGGTGATACCAGGGCTCACCATGGGTAGCCATCATTGCCAAATAAAAGAGAGGACAGAAAAACAAGAGAAGGGAAGAGGATACAACTGCCACACGTATAGTAATGTCCCTGACAAAAAATATTAAAACACTGAGTCTGATTTCTTAAAACTCTGCACAGAATTCTCGCAAGAACCATGTAAGTTTTCAGTGACAGGAATGATTGCTCACTCCAGCCACTGATGTTCTGTAATATCCCATCGCTTGCTACCAATTTGTCAGGGATTTCTCAAAGACGACACCGGGAAGATCACGCAATTATCTCACCGTGCCGTCACTGTGTCATGGATTTTGTCCGGAATCGCAAGTACACAATCCAGACTACTCACTACTTAGGAATCGGCAAGCGACCAGTGAGCCTATGGCTTCACACCTCTGGATTCCAACGCATGGAATACGTGTTTACGCCCTCCATACGGTCACTGTCAGCTTCACGATTATTAATATTATTATTATTCGCTGCCACCACCGGCCAAGTTTGAAATATAATACAGCCTTGCCTGATGCCTGCGTTCTGGTAGCGTATGGCTTTGGAATTATTACAGGACAAAGGATGCAGAACTATTACATTTTATATACTGTATAATCCAAAAGGGAGGCAGTGTTTAAAAAAAATATGCAAGATTTTACAAAGGAGACATTACAATACATAAGCAGTTACACAAAATAATAAGGATTAAAGAAGAAACGTACTCTCTATACAGTTCACCAGGATGAATCAGCATAGGTGGAAGAGGGGCTCCCCGATTTGATTTGAATCTTATCGAACGTGACCCATTGCTTATAGTATCTATACCCCCTGGCAATGAGTACTGCTCCAACCTCAGCAAACTATTTTATGCTGAAAGGAGTGACTTGTCCATACCCCCTTGTGCCGACATCACAGGGGCTGGGGCTCCACCCTTCATGTTCGTATTAAAATCAGTTTTTTTGGAATAACTTATCGCTGGTTGATCCCAGAAGCCCCAAAGTGGTACCATATTTTCTATTATGATTTTAACTTCATTTAGAGACCACACATGATATAGTTGCAGTCTGCTATTTTGCTACTTTTGCGTCACAGCTGCCTGGTCTGGCTTACAGCAATGAGAAAATATGCATATCGCTCCTTTGCTGTCCCTGCCACTAATAATATAGGTCCCATTATTATCGGAATTATGGAACTTACAATATTCTATATTCCGTGTAGGTGCCAGCGAGACTATATACTTCCTTTTGAAGCTAGGGAAGCAAGCTTCAACAGTTACACGTTAATTACTGCAAGCCTGTGTCTAATCACCCCCTGCGTCTGTCAAGGAGAAAGATGATCACAGGTGATTATTTTCAGAGAGACAGATGCTGGACTGTCAGCTCTCCTGTGACAAATGGGGGATGAGGGAGGGGTGAGGGGGCTTCAGGGGAAGAAAGAAAGAATATATTCAATATTTCTCAATATTTCCCTGTCAGTGAATTCTCATGGTGCAAAGTGCGTGCCCTGAGGGGATTCCAAATTCTGCAGTCTGTAATGCACACGCCCTGACTGACTGGCATGTGCGTGATTAGTGATTCCACTGTGCCATTAACCTGAGAGTGCCTGGAGGGGCGTAACTAAGTATCTGCCCGATCAAACCAAGGTTGCACGACAGCATATGACGCCAGTGTACCAGGGAGAAACCGAGCAGAGGGACCAGGTGCCACTCCAGGTCAGACCCCAGACACGGCTGTTGACCCACACCGAGGAATACAGGAACAGGCAGGCTAAAGTGCAGGCTGGGTAGGGTCCAGTACAGACTGGGAGACGGGTCCAGAGCCGCAGATGCGGTAATTAAGCGGAGCAAAGCGAAACCGCAGATGCGGTGGACAAGGCCGAGCAGAGCAGAACCACAGACGCGGTGGACAAGGCTGAGCAGAGCAAAACCGCAGACGCGGTGGACAGGGCTGAGCAGAGCAAAACCGCAGACGCGGTAGACAAGGCTGAGCAGAGCAAAACCGCAGACGCGGTGGACAGGGCTGAGCAGAGCAAAACCGCAGACGCGGTAGACAAGGCTGAGCAGAGCGAAACCGCAGACGCGGTAGACAAGGCTGAGCAGAGTGAAATCGCAGACGCGGTAGACAAGGCTGAGCAGAGCGAAACCGCAGACGCGGTAGACAAGGCTGAGCAGAGCAAAACCGCAGATGCGGTGGACAAGGCTGAGCAGAGCAAAACCTCAGACGCGGTGGACAAGGCCGAGCAGAGCAAAACCACAGACGCGGTGGACAGGGCTGAGCAGAGCAAAACTGCAGGCGCGGTGGACAGGGCTGAGTAGAGCAAAACCGCGAGTGCAGTGGACAAGGCTGAGTGGGCAGGAACCGCCGAAGCGGTAAGTAAGACAGGACAGAAAAAAATCGCTGAAGCGGTAAACAAAGACAAAGCAAAGGGGACAGGGCTCTGTTCACACGGAACAGACAGGAAAAGAAAGGCAGAACCAGATACACACAAGGTACTTGCAAAGAAGCAGCGAAAGGACTCCAACTCACAAACGGAGGTACAATGACAACGAGTAGAAGTTAGGTGCAGGTTCAGACTCTGCAGAAAAAGGGAGCAAACGGACATAAAGACAAAACAGGTAAGAAACTAGGAGACAGTTCAGACAAGAACAGTTACTGCAACAAAATGCAGGAATGAGCCTAGGTAAAGCCAAGTGCTGGTTCAGACACTGCAGAAAAAGGGAGCAAACGGACATAAAGACAAAACAGGTAAGAAACTAGGAGACAGTTCAGACAAGAACAGTTACTGCAATAAATACAGGAGCGAGTCAGGGTATGCGGCCCCCAGAGGGCGAGACGAGGAGGATTCCAAGGAGAAGCTGGTTTAAATACCAGGTGACAGACAGCAATAGGCTGAGGACGCATTAGGGGTGTGTCTGCAGCAGCTACAGGAAACAGAAAGTCTGGCGGGCATCGCCCTAAGCAGCCAGAGCAGAGCAAAGCAGACAGTATGGAAAGAAGCCAGAATGGCAGTTTGGACAGGAAATCAAGTGCACGCTCTTGCACAGTGGGAGATGGACCACTATGCAAGGACGCCGCCAGGTATGTTACACAGTCACACAGAGTGACTGCAGACTTTTCATATTAGACCGGATAATCCCTTTAACTCCTTTCTAGACCATGATGTACTAATACGCATCTGCGACCTGGGACTTAAGAGCCAGATACGTATTAGTATGTCATGGTGATTTGGCCCGCACATACTGTAGGCTGTGAGAGCGAGATCGCTGCCGGTTGTCAGCTGATTGTCACAGCTGTCACCTAGGACTATGTGCAAGGAGCTGTCCCGCACCGCTCCCTGCACATTAATTCCTGAAATACTGCGATCAAAGTCAATTGCAGCATTCTGGAGGTAAGCGCCAGTACTCACCTCTTCCCCGGCGTCCCGCACAGTCTGAGGTCGGGTCCCATGGTTGTCATGGTGACCCGGATGTCGTCATGACAATATTCGAGTCACCAGACAGCAGGAAGATACTTTGATCATGCACAGTGCAAGATCAAAGTTTCTTCTGCTTGCAGCACTGACAGGCTGCATATAGCATAGGGATGCTGCTGCATTCCTATGCTATACAGATGATCAGACTGGAAAAAGTGAAAGTCCTATAGTGGGACAAAGTGTAAAAGTAGGAAAACTGTCAAAAAGTTAAAAAAAAAAAAAAAAATGTAAAAATATAAAAAAAAAAATAATCCCCAAAAAATAAAAATATAATGTACCCATCAATAAATATTATTATATATATATATATAAAAAAAGTGCACATACTTGGTATCGCTGCGTCCAGAACGACCTGCCCTATAAAAGTATCCCACTAGTTAACCCCTTTAGTGTGAACACGGAAAACAAATGAATGAAAAACGAAGCAAAAAATTATGCTTTATCATCATACTGCCCAAAAAAATGGAATAAAACTCGATTTACAAGACGAATGTAAATAAAAATGGTACCGCTGAAAACGTCACCTTGTCCCGCAAAAAACAAGCCGCCATACAGCTTAAAAAAAAAAGTTATAGCTCTCAGAATAAATCGATGCAAAAAAAATATTTTTTCCTTAAAAGTTTTTATTGTATAAAAGCGCCAAAACTGTCAATCATAAAAACCCAATATGAATCTGGTATCGCTGTAATTGCACCGACCCGAAGAATAAAGTTGTCTAATCACTTATGCCGCATGAGCAAAGGCATAAAAAATAAACTCTATGGTTAGGGTTGTGCTAGGGTTAGGGTTGTGATAGGGTTATGGTTGTGCTAGGGTTGCGGTTGTGCTAGGGTTATGGTTGTGGTAGGGTTAGGGTTGTGCAAGGGTTAGGGTTATGGTTGTGCTAGGATTAGGGTTGTGCTAGGGTTGTGTTAGGTTTAGGGTTGTGCTAGGGTTAGGGTTGTGCTAGGTTTAGGGTTGTGCTAGGGTTGTGTTAGAGTTAGGCTTGTGCTAGGGTTTGCTAGGTGTTATGCACACGCCCGGGCTAAGCGGCGTGTGCGTGTGATTGGTAGTGATTCCACTGGACCGTGCCGGAGAGTGAATGCCTGGAGGGGCGTGACTAAGTATTCACCCGATCCGACCAGGGTCGCACGACGGCATACGACGCCAGTGCACCAAGGAGGAACCGAGCAGAGGGACCAGGTGCTACTCCAGGACAGACCCCGGACACGGCTGTTGACCCACACAGGGGAATACAGGAACAGGCTGGTAGGCTGGCACACAGACTGGTGGGTATAGGCAGGCACGACTGGTATGCAGGCAGGCGGGTATGCAGGCAGGGGGGTAAAGGCAAGCACAGCTAGAGTGCAGACAGGGAGGCACTAGCAGGTAGGAACACAGGCGGGATAGGACCCAGTACACACTGGGACTCAGGAACAGGCAGGTTAGGCTGGCACAGACTGGTGGATATAAGCAAACACGGCAGGTATGCAGATGGGTGGATACAGGCGAGTATGCAGGCAGGGAGGTACTGGCCGAAAGGACGGGCTGGAGCACAGAAAGGTTAAGACCCAGTACAGACTGGGTCACAGAACCGCAGATGCGGTAGACAACCACAGCAGAGAGGGAACGCCCGAAGCGGTGGGCAAGAACAGAGCAGGACGGGGCTGCAGGAGCAGCGAGCACAAGCAGGGCAGGACAGGACTGCCGGAGCAACGAGCACAAGCAGGGCAGGACAGGACTGCCGGAGCAGCGGGCAGAAGCAGGGCAGGACAGGACTGCCGGAGCAGCGGGCAGAAGCAGGGCAGGACAGGACTGCCGGAGCAGCGGGCAGAAGCAGGGCAGGACAGGACTGCCGGAGCAGCGGGCAGAAGCAGGGCAGGACAGGACTGCCGGAGCAGCGGGCAGAAGCAGGGCAGGACAGGACTGCCGGAGCAGCGGGCAGAAGCAGGGCAGGACAGGACTGCCGGAGCAGCGGGCAGAGGAGTCAGAGCAGGCTAGGCTGAGTAGGGGGGACAGGGCTCTGTTCACACGGAACAGACAGGAAGGGAAAGGCAGAGCCAGACACCCACAGGGTACTTGCAGTGAAGTAGCGAGTGGACCACAAACTCACAAACGGGAGTACAGAGACAACAAGCAGGAGTTAGGTACGAGTTCAGACTCTGCAGAAAAAGGAAGGGAACGGACATAGAGGAAAAACAGGTAAAGGATAGGAGAGAGTTCAGACTGGAACTGAGTGTACGGAGGAGACCGACACTGCAGCGGGATACAGGAGCGGGTCTGGGAATACGGCCCCCAGAGAGGCAGGATGAACAGGCAAGGAGCGTGTTCAGACAGGACAGACAAGATACAGGAGCGGGTCTAGGGAACCGGCCCCTAGAAGGCAGGAGGAACAGGCTAGGAGCGTGTTCAGACAGGTCAGACAAGATACAGGAACAGGTCTAGGTAATCGGCCCCTAGAAGGCAGGAGGAACAGGCTAGGAGCGTGTTCAGACAGGCCTGGAAATACAGCCTCCAGGATAGGCAGACAAGGAAACAAAGACGGGACCTGGCACCTTCAGAGTGCAAGCACACACTGAAGGAAAACACTATGCTCAGGCAGGGATAGAAGGGAGCTGCTGAGCTATATACCAAGTGTCAGACAGCAATAGGCTGAGGACGCACAAGGGGTGTGACCCACAGCAGGTACAAAAGGCAGGAAGTGATCGGGCGCCGCCCTTAAGCAGCAGAGACAGACACAAACAGACAGCATGGAGGGAAGCCAGAGAGACACTCTGGACAGGAGATCAAGTGCGCTCTCTTGCACAGTGGGAGATGGACCACCATGCAAGGACGCCGCCAGGTATGTTACAGTACCTCCCCCCTTACGCCCCCTCTTCTTCAGGCCTGCCAGAATCTTCCGCAGGGAATTCGAGGACCAGTCGTTCACTGGGTTGGAGGGGGACAGAGACTTGAGGGTAATCTCTGCTTCGAGGTACATCTTGTCAAGCTCACAGGAAAAAATAGACGGGTTATCAGGTACATAATGAGGAAAAGTCACTGTCTCTTTGTTATCTGGTGGTACCCCGGAGGATTCAGGAAACAACTGGAGGTCCTCCGCCGGGTCAGAAGAGTGCAGAGGCTCAGAGAAAACAACGGCTTCAGAGTACACTAGGTCGGACTCACTGGAGGAAGCAGGCGAGGTATCGGGTACCGAGTATAGGAAAGTCTCTGTCCATTCACCACCAGGTGGCACCCCGAAGGGTTCTGAACACAACTGGAGGTCCTCCGCCTGGTCGGAGGGGTGTAGAGACTCGGGAGTAACCTCTGCTTCGGAGTACACTAGGTTGGACTCACTGGAGGAAGCAGGCGAGGTATCGGGTACCGAGTATAGGAAAGTCTCTGTCCATTCACCACCAGGTGGCACCCCGAAGGGTTCTGAACACAACTGGAGGTCCTCCGCCTGGTCGGAGGGGTGTAGAGACTCGGGAGTAACTTCTGCTTCGGAGTACACTAGGTTGGACTCACTGGACGAAGCGAGCGAGGTATCAGGTACAGAGTATAGGAGAGTCTCTGTCCTTTCGTTACCAGGTAGCACCCCGAAGGGTTCAGGAGACAACTGGAGATCCTCCGCCTGGTCGGAGGGGTGTAGAGACTCGGAGGTAACTACCACTTTGGGGTACCCATTGTCAGGCTCACAGGACGAAGCGGACAAAGTATTGAGTACCGGGTGTAGAGAAGTCTCTCTCCATTTGTCATCGAGTGGTATCCCGGAGGATTCAGGAGGCAACAGGGGATCCTCCGCCAGGTAGTAGAGGTGCACAGACTCAGAGGAAACCACAGCTTTGGAGCATCCTTGGACATGCACACCGGTTAAAGAGAGAGAAGCATCTGATGCCGGGTGCAGGAAGTTCTCCTGTGTGGAGTCTGGATGGGCAGAAGTCTCTTCGGGCAGGAGAACTGGTGCACTACCCACGCACATTACCCATTGGGGTTTCTCCGGGATACAGGGAGATGAAGCTTCAGTAGGGACTTCAAGGTTGGGGTCAGGAGGTCTCAGGGAGGACAGACCCTGGCGTGACGGCTTGCCTCTAAGTCTAGCACGTCTGGACTGCCTCTTGAGGTTGAGAGAAGTATTCCGGAAAGCGTAGTCACCCTGTGAGGATTCTGGGTGGGCAGTAGTCTCATTGGGCTGGAGGACTATTGCGCTACCCACACACATTACCCATTGGGGCTGCTCCGGGATATTGGGAAGTGAAGCTTCAGCAGGAGCCTCCGGGTTAGGATCATCGAAGACCACTAGAAAGGCCACCAGGAAGGCCATTAGGTCCCGGAGGATCGGATCCTGTGTTTCATATAGGGGGTTGATCCATTCCAAGGCATCACCCGCCAGGTAAGACATCATAAAGGCCACTTTAGCCCAATCGGAAGGAAAATAAAGAGGGTAGGCCTTAAAGTGTAACATGCATTGCTCCACAAATGCACGACACTGTCTTGGATCCCCATAGTAACGTGGTGGATCCGCAGGAACGAGAGCTGATAGATCCATCTGGACGGTGCGTAATTCGCCTGGAACTCAGCTAAGGGAAAAAAAAATTATTTATTTATTTTAATGCATATATTCGCTGGAAAACTTCTCAGAGGGCGAAGGCCGTGGGGCTCAACGGGAACCATGGCCTGAGCATGCTGTTATGCACACGCCCGGGCTAAGCGGCGTGTGCGTGTGATTGGTAGTGATTCCACTGGACCGTGCCGGAGAGTGAATGCCTGGAGGGGCGTGACTAAGTATTCACCCGATCCGACCAGGGTCGCACGACGGCATACGACGCCAGTGCACCAAGGAGGAACCGAGCAGAGGGACCAGGTGCTACTCCAGGACAGACCCCGGACACGGCTGTTGACCCACACAGGGGAATACAGGAACAGGCTGGTAGGCTGGCACACAGACTGGTGGGTATAGGCAGGCACGACTGGTATGCAGGCAGGCGGGTATGCAGGCAGGGGGGTAAAGGCAAGCACAGCTAGAGTGCAGACAGGGAGGCACTAGCAGGTAGGAACACAGGCGGGATAGGACCCAGTACACACTGGGACTCAGGAACAGGCAGGTTAGGCTGGCACAGACTGGTGGATATAAGCAAACACGGCAGGTATGCAGATGGGTGGATACAGGCGAGTATGCAGGCAGGGAGGTACTGGCCGAAAGGACGGGCTGGAGCACAGAAAGGTTAAGACCCAGTACAGACTGGGTCACAGAACCGCAGATGCGGTAGACAACCACAGCAGAGAGGGAACGCCCGAAGCGGTGGGCAAGAACAGAGCAGGACGGGGCTGCAGGAGCAGCGAGCACAAGCAGGGCAGGACAGGACTGCCGGAGCAGCGAGCACAAGCAGGGCAGGACAGGACTGCCGGAGCAGCGGGCAGAAGCAGGGCAGGACAGGACTGCCGGAGCAGCGGGCAGAAGCAGGGCAGGACAGGACTGCCGGAGCAGCGGGCAGAAGCAGGGCAGGACAGGACTGCCGGAGCAGCGGGCAGAAGCAGGGCAGGACAGGACTGCCGGAGCAGCGGGCAGAAGCAGGGCAGGACAGGACTGCCGGAGCAGCGGGCAGAAGCAGGGCAGGACAGGACTGCCGGAGCAGCGGGCAGAGGAGTCAGAGCAGGCTAGGCTGAGTAGGGGGGACAGGGCTCTGTTCACACGGAACAGACAGGAAGGGAAAGGCAGAGCCAGACACCCACAGGGTACTTGCAGTGAAGTAGCGAGTGGACCACAAACTCACAAACGGGAGTACAGAGACAACAAGCAGGAGTTAGGTACGAGTTCAGACTCTGCAGAAAAAGGAAGGGAACGGACATAGAGGAAAAACAGGTAAAGGATAGGAGAGAGTTCAGACTGGAACTGAGTGTACGGAGGAGACCGACACTGCAGCGGGATACAGGAGCGGGTCTGGGAATACGGCCCCCAGAGAGGCAGGATGAACAGGCAAGGAGCGTGTTCAGACAGGACAGACAAGATACAGGAGCGGGTCTAGGGAACCGGCCCCTAGAAGGCAGGAGGAACAGGCTAGGAGCGTGTTCAGACAGGTCAGACAAGATACAGGAACAGGTCTAGGTAATCGGCCCCTAGAAGGCAGGAGGAACAGGCTAGGAGCGTGTTCAGACAGGCCTGGAAATACAGCCTCCAGGATAGGCAGACAAGGAAACAAAGACGGGACCTGGCACCTTCAGAGTGCAAGCACACACTGAAGGAAAACACTATGCTCAGGCAGGGATAGAAGGGAGCTGCTGAGCTATATACCAAGTGTCAGACAGCAATAGGCTGAGGACGCACAAGGGGTGTGACCCACAGCAGGTACAAAAGGCAGGAAGTGATCGGGCGCCGCCCTTAAGCAGCAGAGACAGACACAAACAGACAGCATGGAGGGAAGCCAGAGAGACACTCTGGACAGGAGATCAAGTGCGCTCTCTTGCACAGTGGGAGATGGACCACCATGCAAGGACGCCGCCAGGTATGTTACACTAGGGTTGTGTTGGGGTTGGAATCTTTTCAAAAGTAAAGAAAAAAAATGATGACGATATGGAGACTAGTGTTGAGCGGAAGTGCTTGCTACTTGAGTTTGCATTGGGTGCTCAGGTATGCACCGAGCATCGCGGGTGCTCGAGTGACATGCTCGAGTCTCCGCCCCATAAAAACCTTGCTGGGATTGCCTGCCATGCATGAGTGTCCCTGCATGTTTTGTTTTGGGTGTCTAACAACCGTGAAACATGCGGGGCGGGGACTCAAGCATGTTGCTCAAGCATCCGCGATACATGGTGCATACCCGACTACCCGATGCAAACTCAAGTAGTGAGCACTTGCACTCAAGACTAATGACAACTTATTCAATATGATGACCTAATGTTATCAATTTCTGTGTCGTACTTTTGGGTTCAAAATATTCACTATACCCCTTGATAAAATCCTAGAAGTGTCTAGTTTCTAAAATAGGGTCACTTGTTGGGGGTTTCCACTATTTAGGCAAATCAGGGGGCTCTCCAAACGCGACATGGCTTCCGCTCTGAATTCCAGCCAATTTTGCGTTCAAAAAGTCACACAGTGCTTTTTCCCTTCTGAACCCTGCCATGTGCCCAAACAATGGTTTCTCCAAGATATGGGGTATCGGCTTACTCAGGAGTAATTGCACAACAAATGGCATGGTGCAATTTCTCCTGTTACCCTTATGAAAATGCAAAATTGGGGGCTGAAAAACATTTTTGTGGGAAAAATGTGAAAATTTTATTTTTACAGCTAAATGTTATAAACTTCTGTGAAGCACCTGGGGTTTCAAGGTGCTCACCACACATCTAGATAAGTTCGCTGAGGGGTCTAGTTTCCAAAATGGTGTCACTTGTGGGGGGTTTCGACTGGTTAGGCACATCAGGGGCTCTCCAAATGCAACATGGCATCCGCTAATTCTTCAAGCAAATTTTACATTCAAAAGGTCAAATGGCGCTCCTTCCCTTCTGAACCCTGCTGTGCGCCAAAACAGTGGTTTTCCCCCACATATGGGGTATCAGTGTGTTCAGGAGTGTGCTCAGGAGGAATTGCACAGCAAATTTTGTGGTCCATTTTATCCTGATACCCTTGCGAAAATAAAAAAAATTGGGGTAAACTTTTTGTGAAAAAATTTAAATGTTAATTTTTTTCTTCCACATTCTAAAAATTCCTGTGAAGCACCTGAAGGGTTAATAAACTTCTTGAATGTGGTTTTGAGCACTTTGAGGGGTGTAGTTTTTAGAATGGTGTCACTTTTGGGTATTTTCTGTCATAAAGGCCCCTCAAAGTTGCTTCAAATGTGATGTGGTCCTTAAAAAGTGGTTTTGTAAATTTTGTTGGAAAAATGAGAAATCGCTGGTCAACTTTTAACCCTTATAACTTCCTAACAAAACAAAATTTGGTTCCAATATTGTGCTGATGTAAATTAGACATGTGGGAAATGTTATTTAATATCTATTTTGTGTGACATATTTCTCGGATTTAAGGGCATGGAAATTCAAAGTTTGAAAATTGCGAAATTTTCAACATTTTCACCAAATTTCCAATTTTTTCACAAATAAACGCAAGTGATATTGAAGAAATTTTACCACTGTGATGAAGTACAATATGTCACGAAAAAACATTCTCAGAATCAGGGGTATCTGTTGAAGCGTTCCAGAGTAATTACCTCTTAAAGTGACAGTGGTCAGAATTGTAAAAATTGGCCCGGTCATTAACGTGCAAACCATCATCAGGAGTAAAGGGGTTAAGGAATAAGTTTTCAGATTTCACTTTTTTCAGCATTTTATTATCATATTGTTCCTTAACTTGATTATACAGAGTGCAATCCTATTGGTAAAAGTATGTAATAGAATTTTTTTTATGTAGCTATTGTGTTATTTATCTTTGCATTTTGCCTGGAGCTATGTAATGATATCATGAACATTTACAATGCATATCTCAGAACAACCACTCTGATAAACACCCTTAATATTCTTTGATAGGGTGATAATGACTTTCTATTATATAACCCAGGAAATGCATGTGAGCTACTAATGAGACTATTAATATTATATACTAAAACAATGATTTAACTTGTGAGAATATACAAGGGGACATTGCATCTTATAGGAGAAGATGCAACAAAAAAAGAAATCAATAAGGGATTAACTACTGTAACTTAGATTTTGGCTGGTTGCTTAAGAATTTACTTTGATAATATATGCAATTCCTTGGTTCTGTCCTGTGGAATCAATAGAACAAAGAGAGACTTAAACTTTCTTGGATTTAATTAGCCTTGATAAGAAAGATGAAATTCAGCAAGGCAGCATGATGCAATGCAGCGCGCTACGGAGATTTTACAAAGTCTTTCTATTAAAGGTAAATGCCACATTTACAGTAATACTCACAAACACATTGTATCCTAACATTTTGATGATCAGGACAACTTTTTCACTGTGCAACAATTCAGCAAAGTTCCATGAAGCACTTTTTAAGTGCTTAAATCTAATATATATAATCGTCTTATCCCGTCTGTCTGTCTGTCCTTCTGTCCAGGAAATCCCGCGTCGCTGATTGGTCCGGCCGCGGCCAATCAACGACAAGGGATTTCAGAAAAAGATGGCGGCCGTTAGTGGCTCATCTGCCGCACGGAGGTCAGCTGCTCGCAGCAGAAGGACCCCGACCGGCGCCGCCGCTGACCTCCATGCGGCTACCGTCGGGAGATCAGCGGCCCGCTGATCTCCCGACGGCAAGTGTGAAGGGAGGACCGGGGAGCGGTGCCGCCAGTCAGGATACTTCTGCTGCGAGCAGACTCTCATCTCCCGGCTGCTCGCAGCGGAAGTACCCGCACAGGCAGTGCCGCTCGCCAGTCCTCACTAATACGATTCGCTGATTGGTCGATCTTGGCGCCAAATTTAAACACCGCTTTGCTGATTGGTCGCGGTCGCCGGCCGCGACCAATCAGCATTATTGGCGCCAAATTTAAACTTCGCTCTGCACAGAGGTCAGCGGTGATGCAGCCGGGAGATGACTGCTCGCAGCACAAGTACCCCGACCGGCTGCGCCGCTGACCTCCATGCGGCTACCGTCGGGAGATTAGCGGCTAAGGCCGCTGATCTCCCGACGGCAAGTGTGAAAAGAAGACCGGGCAGCGGAGCCGCCGGTCGGGATACTTCTGCTGCGAGCAGCCGGTCATCTCCCACAGCGCCGCTTCCTGGTCCTCACTAATACGATTCACTGATTGGTCGCGATAGTGCCGCCAAATTTAAACACCGCTTGGCTGATTGGTCGCGGCCAGCGACCGAGACCAATCAGCAATTTGGGCGCCAAATTTAAATACGCTCTCCTGTCTTCACTAACACAGTTCGCTGATTGATCGCGGTCGCCCGCCGCGACCAATCAGCGTTTTTGGCGCCAAATTTAAACACCGCTTTGCTGATTGGTCGCAGTCAGCGGTCGCGACCAATCAGCAATATTGGCGCCAAATTTAAACACCGCTTTGCTGATTGGTCGCGGTCAGCGGTCGCGTCCAATCATCAATATTGGCGCCAAATTTAAAGACCGCTCTTCTGATTGGTCGCAGTCACCGGCCGCGACCAATCAGCGATTTTGGCGCCAAATTTAAACACCGCTTTGCTGATTGCTCGTGGTCACCGGCCGCGACCAATCAGCGATTTTGGCGCCAAATTTAAACACCGCTTTGCTGATTGGTCGCAGTCGGCGGTCACGACCAATCAGCAATATTGCCGTTGAATTTAAAGACCGCTCTGCTGATTGGTCACAACCGCCGGCCGCGACCAATCTGCAATATTGGCGCCAAATTTAAACACTGCTTTGCTGATTTTTCGCGGTCGTCGGCAGCGACCAATCTGCAATATTGGCGCCAAATTTAAGCACTGATTTGCTGATTGGTCGCGGTCGCTGGCCTCGACCAATCAGCAATTTTGGCGCCAAATTTAAGCACGCTCTCCGGTCTTCACTAACACAGTTTGCTGATTGGTCGCGGTCGCCGGCCGTGACCAATCAGCGATTTTGGCGCCAAATTTAAAAACCTCTTTGCTGATTGGTCGCGGTCGGCGGTCGCGACCAATCAGCAATATTGGCGCCAAATTTAAACACCGCTTTTCTAATTGGTCGCGGTCGGCAGTTGCGACCAATCAGCAATATTGGCGCCAAATTTAAAGACCGCTCTTCTGATTGATCGCGACCGCCGGCCGCGACCAATCAGCGATTTTGGCGCCAAATTTAAACACCGCTTTGCAAATTGGTAGCGGTCGGTGGTCGCGACCAATCAGCAATATTGGTGCCAAATTTAAGCACTGCTTGGCTGATTGGTCACGGTCGGCGGTCGCGACCAATCAGCAATATTGGCGACAAATTTAAACACCGCTTTGCTAATTGGTCGCGGTTGGCGGTCGCGACCAATCAGCAATATTGGCACCAAATTTAACGACCGCTCTGCTGATTGGTCGCGACCGGCAGCCGCGACCAATCAGCAATTTTGGCGTCAAATTTAAACATGCTCTCCGGTCTTTACTAACACAGTTCGCTGATTGGTCGCGGTCGCCGGCCACGACCAATCAGCGATTTTGGCACCAAATTTAAACACAGCTTTGCTGATTGGTCGCGGTCGGCGGTCACGACCAATCAGCAATATTGGTGCCAAATTTAAACACCGCTTTGCTTATTGGTCACGGTCGGCGGTCGCTACCAATCAGCAATATTGGGGCCAAATTTAAAGACCGCTCTGCTGATTGGTCGCGACCACTGGCCGCGACAAATCAGCGATTTTGGTGCCAAATTTAAACATCGCTTTGCTGATTGGTCGCCATCGGCGGTCTCGACCAATTAGCAATATTGGCGCCAAATTTAAAGACCGCTCTGCTGATTAGTCGCGACCGCCGGCCGCGACCAATCAGCGATATTGGCGCCAAATTTAAACACTGCTTTGCTGATTGGTCGCGGTCGGCGGTCGCGACCAATCAGCTATATTGGCGCCAAATTTAAACACCGCTTTGCTGATTGGTCGCCATCGGCGGTCGCGACCAATCAGCAATATTGGCGCCAAATTTAAAGACCGCTCTGCTGATTAGTCGCGACCGCCGGCCGCGACCAATCAGCGATATTGGCGCCAAATTTAAACACTGCTTTGCTGATTGGTCGCGGTCGGCGGTCGCGACCAATCAGTAATATTGGCGCCAAATTTAAACACCGCTTTGCTGATTGGTCGCGGTCAGCGGTTGCGTCCAATCGGCAATATTGGCGCCAAATTTAAAGACCGCTCTTCTGATTGGTCGCAGTCACCGGCCGCGACCAATCAGCGATTTTGGCGCCAAATTTAAACACCGCTTTGCTGATTGCTCGTGGTAACCGGCCGCGACCAATCAGCATTATTGGCGCCAAATTTAAACTCCGATCTGCACAGAGGTCAGCGGTGATGCAGCCGGGAGATGACCGGCACTAGCCGGTCATTTCCCGGCTGCTCGCAGCACAAGTACCCCGACCGGCAGCGCCGCTGACCTCGATGCGGCTACCGTTGGTAGATTAACGGCTTAGGCCGCTGATCTCCTGACGGCAAGTGTGAAAAGAGGACCGGGGAGCGGCGCCGCCGGTTGGGATACTTCTGCTGCGAGAAGCCGGTCATCTACCGCAGCGCCGCTCCCCGGTCATCACTAATACGATTCACTGCTACCGGCCGCGACCAATCAGTAATAGTGGCGCCAAATTTAAACACCGCTTGGCTGATTGGTCGCGGTCGGCGACCGAGACCAATCAGCAATTTTGGCGCCCAATTTAAATACGCTCTCCTGTCTTCACTAAAACCGTTCGCTGATTGGTCGCGGTCGCCCGCCGCGACCAATCAGCGATTTTGGCGCCAAATTTAAACACCGCTTTGCTGATTGGTCGCAGTCGGCGGTCACGACCAATCAGCAATATTGGCGTTGAATTTAAAGACCGCTCTGCTGATTGGTCACGACCGCCGGCCGCGACCAATCTGCAATATTGTCGCCAAATTTAAGCACTGATTTGCTGATTAGTCGCGGTCGCCGGCCTCGACCAAACAGCAATTTTGGCGCCAAATTTAAGCACGCTCTCCGGTCTTCACTAACACAGTTTGCTGATTGGTCGCGGTCGCCGGCCGTGACCAATCAGCGATTTTGGCGCCAAATTTAAAAACCTCTTTGCTGATTGGTCGCGGTCGACGGTTGCGACCAATCAGCAATATTGGCGCCAAATTTAAACACCGCTTTTCTAATTGGTCGCGGTCGGCGGTTGCGACCAATCAGCAATATTGGCGCCAAATTTAAAGACCACTCTGCTGATTGATCGCGACCGCCGGCCGCGACCAATCAGCGATTTTGGCGCCAAATTTAAACACCGCTTTGCAAATTGGTAGCGGTCGGTGGTCGCGACCAATCAGCAATATTGGTGCCAAATTTAAGCACTGCTTGGCTGATTGGTCACGGTCGGCGGTCGCGACCAATCAGCAATATTGGCGACAAATTTAAACACCGCTTTGCTAATTGGTCGCGGTTGGCGGTCGCGACCAATCAGCAATATTGGCACCAAATTTAACGACCGCTCTGCTGATTGGTCGCGACCGGCAGCCGCGACCAATCAGCAATTTTGGCGTCAAATTTAAACATGCTCTCCGGTCTTTACTAACACAGTTCGCTGATTGGTCGCGGTCGCCGGCCGCGACCAATCAGCGATTTTGGCGCCAAATTTAAACACAGCTTTGCTGATTGGTCGCGGTCGGCGGTCACGACCAATCAGCAATATTGGTGCCAAATTTAAACACCGCTTTGCTTATTGGTCACGGTCGGCGGTCGCTACCAATCAGCAATATTGGGGCCAAATTTAAAGACCGCTCTGCTGATTGGTCGCGTCCACTGGCCGCGACCAATCAGCGATTTTGGTGCCAAATTTAAACATCGCTTTGCTGATTGGTCGCCATCGGCGGTCTCGACCAATCAGCAATATTGGCGCCAAATTTAAAGACCGCTCTGCTGATTAGTCGCGACCGCCGGCCGCGACCAATCAGCGATATTGGCGCCAAATTTAAACACTGCTTTGCTGATTGGTCGCGGTCGGCGGTCGCGACCAATCAGCAATATTGGCGCCAAATTTAAACACCGCTTTGCTGATTGGTCGCCATCGGCGGTCGCGACCAATCAGCAATATTGGCGCCAAATTTAAAGACCGCTCTGCTGATTAGTCGCTACCGCCGGCCGCGACCAATCAGCGATATTGGCGCCAAATTTAAACACTGCTTTGCTGATTGGTCGCGGTCGGCGGTCGCGACCAATCAGCAATATTGGCGCCAAATTTAAACACCGCTTTGCTGATTGGTCGCCATCGGCGGTCGCGACCAATCAGCAATATTGGCGCCAAATTTAAAGACCGCTCTGCTGATTGGTCGCGACTGCCGGCCGCGACCAATCAGCGATATTGGCGCCAAATTTAAACACTGCTTTGCTGATTGGTCGTGGTTGCCGGCCGCGACCAATCAGCAATTTTGGCGCCAAATTTAAATACGCTCTCCTGTCTTCACTAACATAGTTCGCTGATTGGCATTTCTCTGGAGGTCCACACAGCCCTCCATGTGCTTGCCAGAGGTAGCCTGACTGCCATTAGGTACCGAAATGAGATCCTCACACCCCTTGTGAGACCATATGCTGGTGCGGTTGGCCCTGGGTTCCTGCTAATGCAGGACAATGCCAGACCTCATGTGGTTGGAGTGTGTCAGCAATTCCTGCAAGATGAAGGCATTGAAGCGATGGACTGGCCCGCCCGTTCCCCAGACCTGAATCCGATTGAGCACATCTGGGACATCATGTCTCGCTCCATCCACCAACGTCACGTTGCATCACAGACTGTCCAGGAGTTGGCGGATGCTTTAGTCCAGGTCTGGGAGGAGATCTCACAGGAGACCATCCGCAACCTCATCAGGAACATGCCCAGGCATTGTAGGGAGGTCATACAGGATTGTGGAGGCCACACACAATACTAAGCCTCATTTTGACTTGTTTTAAGGATATTACATCAAAGTTGGATCAGCCTGTAGTGTTTTTTTCTACTTTAATTTCATGGGTGACTCCAAATCCAGGCCTCCATTGGTTAATAAATTTGATTTCCATTGATGATTTTTGTGTGATTTTGTTGTCAGCACATTCAACTTTGTACAGAACAAAGTATACAATGAGAATGTTGCATTCATTCAGAACTAGGATGTGTTATTTAAGTATTCCCTTTATTTTTTTGAGCAGTGTATTTTCAGATCTCTCCCTCTTAAAATATCTACCTCATATTTAATGAGCCTTCAAAATCTAGTTAATTCCTTTATATGGACTATAAAAAAGCTAGAATCGATACCAACATTCTATAAAAAAATAAACTATATGGTGGATTTGGTCTCGCAAATATTTCAGCCTATTACTTAGCCAACCTTATTAAACAAAGTATGTATTGGTTAACCACTTCGTGCCAGAGCCTGTTTTCGCCTTTGTGACCAGGCCAATTTTTTCAATTCTGACCACTGTCATTTTATGAAGTAATTACTCTGGAACGCTTCAACGAATCCCCCTAATTCTGAGACTGTTTTTTCGCGACATATTGTACTTCATGATAATGGTAAAATTTCTTCGATATCACTTGCGTTTATTTGTGAAGAAATCAGAAATTTGGCAAAAATTTTGAAAATTTTGCAATTTTCAAACTTTGAATTTTCATTCCCTTAAATCAGAGAGATATGTCACACAAAATAGTTAATAAATAACATTTCCCACATGCCTACTTTACAACAGCACAATTTTGGAACCAACATTTTTTTTTTAGGAAGTTCTAAGGGTTAAAAGTTGACCAGCGATTTCTCATTTTTCCAAAAAATTTACAAAAACATTTTTTTAGGGACCACATCATATTTGAAGTGACTTTGAGGGGCCCAAAAGTGACACCATTCTAAAAACTGCACCCCTCAAGGTGCTCAAAACCACATTCAAGAAGTTTATTAATCCTTCAGGTGTTTCACGGGAATTTTTGGAATGTGGAAGAAAACAATGAACATTTAACTTTTTTTCACAAAAATGTTACTTTAGACCCAATTTTTTATTTTCACAAGGGTAACAGGAAAATATGGACTACATAATTTGTTGTGAAATTTCTCTTGAGCATGCTGGCACTCCATATGTGAGGGAAAACCACTGTTTGGGCGCACTGCAGAGTTCGAAAGGGAAGGAGCGCCATTAGACTTTTTGAATGTAAAATTTGTTTGAATAATTAGCGGATGCCATGTTGCGTTTGGAGAGCTCCTGATGTGCCTACACAGTGGAAACCCCCCACAAGTGACACCATTTTGGAAACTAGACCCCTTAGGGAACTTGTCTAGATGTGTGATGAGCACCTTGCACCCCCAGGTGCTTCACAGAAGTTTATAATATTGAGCCGTAAAAATACAATTTTCACATTTTTCCCACAAAAAATGTTTTTCATCCCCTAATTTTGCATTATCATAAGGATAACAGGAGAAATTGCACCATGAAATTTGTTGTGCAATTTCTACTTAGTACACTGATACCCCATATGTGTGGGAAAACCACTGATGTGGTGTGAGGCAGGGTTCAGAAGAGTTTCTGACGTGCCGAAACAGCAGAAACCCCCACAAGTGACTCCATTTTGTAAACTACACCTCTCAATTAATTCATCTAGGGAAGTAGTGAGTATTTTTTAATTTTTAAATTTATACCATTGGGCAGTGAAGGAAACATAATTATATTTTTACCACAAAAAAATGTTTTAACCTCAGATTTTATATTTTCACACAGGGCAATGGGTAAAAATGGTGCCGAAATGTGTCACACAATTTCTTCTAAACGTGGCAATACCCCATATGTGGCTGTATCGTACCGCTTAGCCATACAGTGAGATCTGGGAGGGATGGAACGCTATTTGACAATTGGAGAACAAATTATTGTAGAATAGGCATTTGGATTTGGGAGCACAACATTTTCTGAATTTCATTTGGGGGGCAAGGGCCATTTCACTTTTCCAGAGCCTTTCTGCTACCAGTAACTTGGAAGTCCCTTATATTTTTAACAGATAATGGATCTGAGTAGGGACTAGCTTTTTTTGAGGACTGAGTTGAAGCTTTTATTGGGAACATTTTACATATTGTTTATCCGGCGCTCAATGCTGAGCACTTACCTCGGGTTTCCATCTAAATTTCCAAGTGATGTAATTCGGATGAAACCCCTGCGGGATCCATTCACTGTAATGAGGCAGCAGAGTTACTCTGGACTCCGTCTGGCCTCTGTTTAGCAGTGTCCTTTTTTCAGAAGTGCACAAAACTGTGGCCAACCGCACTTTTATGCACGCCTAAAAAAACTGACACAATGGGATCACAGGCCAGACGGCATCCACAGTGGCCTATATCTGCCTCATTACAGGGAATATTCCATCATGGGTTCCATCTGAATCACGTATTTCAGAGATTTACACGGAAACTCTGGTGTAAGTGCTCAGCGCAGAGCGCAGGATAAATGTGAGCAGAGCCTTACTGCAATCTTTGGGAGACATAATAAACAAATCAGTAGCAGGTGAAAAATTGGTTTTATTTATTTTTTACACTGTTCCTCGTGCGGTATAAGGGATGAGATTACTTAATTCTTCGGGTTGGTGCGATTACAGAGATACCAAATTTATATCAGGTTTTTATGACTGACAGCTGTCACATAAAAGACGCTTTTTTGGCAAAATCTAGTTTTTGCATCGCCATATTTTGAGAGCTATAATTTTTCCATATTTCAGTCGACAGAGTCATGTGATGGCTTGTTTTTTGTGGGATGAGTTGACATTTTTATTGGTACCATTTTTGGGTGCGTGACATTTTTTGATCGCTTTCTATTCTGTTTTTAGGGAGGTAAAATTAGCAAAAACCAACAATTCAGGAATTGTTTTTTGAGGGTTTTTTTATGGTAAAAGTGATAAGGAAGCATTATTCTTTGGGTCAGTACGTTTACAGCGATACTACACTTACCATATATTTTTTTTACGTTTTGGCGCTTTTACACAATAAAACAATTTTATAGAAAAAATATATTTTTTGCATCGCTTTTTTCTGAGAGCTATAACTTTTTTATTTTTTGGCTGATGGAGCTGTATGGCGGCAATTTTTTTGCGGAACAAGATGACGTTTTCAGCGGTACTATTTTTATTTCCATTTTGCTTTTTGATCGCATTTTTTCCACTTTTTGTTAGGCGATATAATGAAATAGAATAATTTTTTGCTCCATTTTTTATTTATTTTTGTTACGTGTGCACAGAAGGAGTTAGTTAGTGTGACAGTTTTATAGATCGGGTTGTTTCGGATGCGGCGATACCAAATATGTGTACTTTTTGTTTTTGCAGAAATATACGGATTTATTGGTTTAATACTTTATTTATTTATTTTTATTTATTTTGTGATTTTTTTTAAACAGTTTGAAAACATTTTTTAGACTTTTTTTTACATTTTTACTTAGTCCCTGTATGGGACATTAATTTTTATTTTTCTAATCATTGTTCTCATGCAATAGACATGTATTTCATTGCATGAGAGCTTTTCTGACAGTTTCACAGTCAGTGTCTCCTGCTATACTTCAGCTGCAGGCTGAGTCTAGCAGGACACCGTACATGGCAAACCCAGAGGTGGTCATGTGACCTCCGGCTGCCATGACAACGCCAGGTCCTCTCAGACATCAGGGGGCCGTCGGAGAGGTAAGTGGATGACCCCCTCTCCTCTCACTATCTTCTAAATGCCGTGATCGCTATAGATTGCGGCATCTAGAAGATAGCAAAGGGTTAACATCATTGGGACCTGATCCAATTAGGTCCTGATGATGTCCCCTGTCACTGCTACTGATCTGAACTGCAACCGCAGCACCTGCAGGACCCTGGGAGTCCTGAGCGCTGCGGGAACACCGACCGTTTATAAACGTCGGCGCTGCACAGAGCCCAGCAAGCGCCGACATATATGTACAGTGTACGGTCGAGAAACAGTTAACCCAAAATGATTTACTGGATTGGATTGACTTGGAAGTCACTTTAAATAACAATAAACCTCCACGTGTCCTGCTATACAAACATCTGTTTAAAAAATGTTCTATTGAACCTACACATCCTATTTTTCATGCTTCCATTTTTGCATGGAAGAAACTAGCCTAACCCATAAGAGGTGTAGATAAATACAATTTCCAAAAAAATCTCTCATTATCATTCATCTCCTCCATATATAATTACGCAATTCCTACTTCTTGGTCAGAACACGGACTAGCTAAATTAAAAGATATTTATGATGGGGAATTTTTTTTTCCATTTAAAGACCTGAAAAAGAAATTGAATCTTCCCATATCTGATTTTTTACATTATATTATTCTAAAGGATTATATTCACAATTTTCTCCGTAGTAAACCTTTGATTTCTGAGGCAACAACTAACCTCTTATGCAACATTAATTATAAAATTTTCAGGAGCTGCAGAAGTATCTATAACTGGTTCAATAATGATACTGAATTAATTAAAAATACCTATAAGATGAGATGGGAATCGGACATGAAACTATCTTTCCAACCTGAAAACTGGGAAAATGCATTAACATATTCATATACATCTAATATTATATTTTAATGTCGTTTCATGAAACATTCTATAAACTACTCTCCAGGTGATACTATACCCCTTCCAGACTTTTTCACATAAATTCAAACAACCTGCCTTTGTGTTGGAGAAATTGTGGTCTCCATGGAAGTCTCCTTCATATCTTTTGGAGCTGCCCTAAAATTCAATCTTTATGGGCCCATACTTCTGACCTTATTAATAAATTATCTAGCAGCAAAATTACAATCACCCCTCAGATGGCTCTACTATCCTTGGGAATGGAAGATTTAAATCCCTCAGATAGGCCCATTAAAATTCATACCCTTCTTGTAGTAAAAAACACCATAGCTTTCCATTGAAAAAAGCTTGATCCACCCAAATTCTCAGATATTATGGAAAGAATTAAACTCCATAAAACAAATCAACACAGATTCGCCATAACCAATGACTGTTTAAATACATTTTTCAAAATAGTGGGCACATTGGCCTGAAACCCATCCTTGATCTGCTGCTTATATTTAAGTACCTCACTGTCTTATCTGTTTTATGGGTCTATGTAATACTTTAGCTTAACTAACGTACAGTATTTTGCTGTATTCTTTATCTTACACATATTACTGTAATTCCATACACACGTTTGATTGTTACTCCTTTACTTATTAATGAGTACTCCTTCCTTATTTTGTTCCCCTCCCTCTTTTCCTAGTCTACCCTTACCCCTCCCCCCTTACCACCTCTGCTCTTTTCCTCCCCAATTTTCTTATATGTTTAAAAATTGTTAATAAAAATTGTTGGAAAAGAAAATCTATTTTTTTTCTGGTACTACAGTGCTACATAAACCAGGCCACATTTGAGCTTATAATTGTTTTGTGCTGATCTTCTGCTCCATCCAGGAGTTCACATATAAAAATCTGCATTTTTTCTGGTACTACTGTGCTACAGAAACCAGGCCACACCTCAGCTTGTAATTGTTTTGTGCTGAGATTCTGCTCCACATTAGAAAATCTAATTTTCTTCTAGTACTACTGTGCTAGAGAAACCAGGCCACATCTGAGAGTTTAATTGTTTTGTGCTGAAATTCTGCTCCATCCAGAACTCCACACTAGAAAGTCTATTTTTTTTCTGGTACTACCATGCTACCTAAACCAGGCCACACCATGGCTTGTAATTGTTTTGTGCTGATCTTCTGCTCCATCCAGGAGTTCAAATAAAAAATCCAAATTTGTGTCTGTTACTACCGTGCTACAGAAACCAGGCCACATCTGAGCTTGTAATCATTTTGTTCTGAGATTGTGCTCCATTCAGAGCTCCACATTAGAAAATCTATTTTTTTTCTGGTACTACCATGCTACATAAACCAGGCCACATCTCAGCTTATTATTATTTTGTGCTGATCTTCTGCTACATCCAGGATTTCACACAAAAAAATCTTATTTTTTATGGTACTACTGTGCTAGAGAAACCAGGCCACATCTCAGCTTTTGTTTTGCGCTGAGATTCTGCTCCATCCAGAGCTCCACATTAGAATATCTAATTTATTTCTGGTACTACTGTGTTACATAAACCAGGAAACATCTGAGCTTGTAATTGTTTTGTGCTGCTCTTCTGCTTCATCTAGAAGTTCACATTAAAAATCTGATTTTTTTCTGGTACTACCATGCTATGTAAACCAGGCCACATCTGAGCTTGTAATTGTTTTGTGCTGATATTCTGCTCCATCCAGGGGTCCACATTACAAAATCTAAATTTGTATCTGTTACTATTGTGCTACGTAAACCAGGCCACGTCTGAGCTTTTAATTTTCTTGTGGTGATTTTCTGCTCCTTCCAGGGGTCTACATTATAAAATCTAAATTTGTTCTGCCACTACTGTGCTACAGAAACAAGGCCTGATTTGAGCTTTTAATTATATTTTGCTGATATTCTGCTTCAGACAGGAGTTCATATTACAATACCTAAATTTGTGTCTGTTAATACCATGCTACAGAAACCAGGCCACATCTGAGCTTGTAATTGTTTAGTGCTGAGATTATGCTCCATTTAGGGCTCCACATTGTAAAATCTATTTTTTTTTCTGGTACTACCATGCTACATAAACCAGGCCACATCCGAGCTTGTAATTGTTTTGTAATGATCTTTTGCTACATCCAGGAGTTCACATAAAATGTAAACATTTTTTCATTTTTTTCTGGTACTGCCGTGCTATAGAAACCAGGCCAAATCTGAGCTTTTAATTGTTTTGTGCTGATCTTCTGCTCCATACAGGGGATCCACATTAAACAAATCGAAATTTGTGTCTGTTACTAACGTACTACATAAACCATGCCACACCTGAGCTTTTAATTGTTTTGTGCTGATATTCTGCTCCATCCAGGGCTCCAAATTAGAACGTCTAATTTTTTTCAGGTACTTCCATGCTACATAAACTAAGCCACAGCTGAGCTTGTAATTGTTTTGTGCTGAGATTCTGCTCCATCCAGGGGTCTACATTCGAAAAATCTAAATTTGTGTCTGTTACTACGGTGCTACATAAACCAGGCCACATCTCAACTTGTAATTGTTTTGTGCTGATCTTATGCTGTATCCAGAGGTCCACATTAGAAAATGTATTTTTTTTTCGGCTACTACTAGACTACAGAAACCAGGCCAGATTTGAGCTTTTAATTGTTTTCTTGCTGATATTCTGCTCCATCCAGGGCTCCACATTAGAAAATCTAAATGTGTCTGTTACTACAGTGCTACATAAACCAGGCCACATATGGGCTTTTAATTCTTTTGTGCTGATATTCTACTCCATCCAGGGGTCCTCATTAGAAAATCTAATTTTTTTCTGCCACTAATGTGCCTCAGAAACCAAGCTAGATTTGAGCTTTTAATTCTTTTTTGCTTATACTCTGCTCGATCCAGGAGTTCACATTAGAAAATCTAAATTTGTGTCTGTTACTACCGTACTAAATAAACCAGGCCACATCTGAGCTTGTAATTGGTTTTTACTGATCTTCTGCTCCACTCAAGAATTCACATTACAAAATCTAAATGTATGTCTTTTACTACTGTGCTACATAAACCAGGCCACATCTGAGCTTTTAATTCTTTTATGCTGATATTCTGCTCCATCCAGGGTCTACATTAGAAAATGTAAAAAAAAATTCTGCTACTACCGTGCAATAGAAACCAGGTCAGATTTTAACTTTTAATTCTTTTTTGCTGATATTTGGCTTCATTCAGGAGTTCACATTAGAAAATCTAAAGTTGTGTCTGTTAATACCGTGCCACATAAACTGACCACATCTGAGCTTTTAATTATTTTTTGCATATATTCTGTTCCATCCAGGGAGCCTGATTTTATAATCTAAATTGTTTGTGCTAATAGCGTTGTCCTGAAACCAGGCCACATTTCAGCATGGGACAGGGCTTGGACCGGCATTTCTAGCTTATAGGGAATCTGTCACCCTCTGGGAGATATGAAACGTCTAATATGGTATACACGTTATAGAAATGTACACACGTGGTCAAAATTGTTGGTACCCCTCCTTTAATGAAAGAAAAACCCACAATGGTCACAGAAATAACTTGAATCTGACAAAAGTAATAATAAATTAAAAATCTATGAAAATGAACAAATGAAAGTCAGTCATTGCTTTTCAACCCTGCTTCCACAGAATTTTTAAAAATTAAACTCATGAAATAGGCCTGGACAGAAATGATGGTACCCCTGTAATTAATTTGACAAAAGGGACATGTTAAATCAAGTAGTGTCCTCTAATTAGCATCACAGGTGTCTACAATCTTGTAAATAGTCAGTTGGCCAGTATTTAGGGCTACAGATACTCACTGTGCTGCTTGGTGACATGGTGTGTACCACACTCAACATGGACCAGAGGAAGCAAAGGAAAGAGTTGTTTATAATTTTCTTTCTAATCTCCTGAGACAAGCATATTAACCCCTTTAAGGCCCAAGACGTATTAATACATATCTGCGCCCTGGGCTTTAAGAGCCTGACACGTATTAATACGTCTTTGCGATCGCGCCCGCACACAAGCTGTGCGGGCGCGATCACCGCCGGGTGTCAGCTGACTGTCACAGCTGACACCCGGTGCTATGTGCTAGGAGTGTTCCCGCACCACTCCCGGCACATTAACCCCCGCAATGCTGCGATCGAATACACATATTTGGTATTTCCGCATCCGGAACGACCTGACCTATAAAACTGTCCCACTAGTTAACCCCTTTAGTGAACACGGTAAAAAATAAAAATAAAAAACTAAGCAAAAAACAATGCTTTATCATCATACCGCCAAACAAAAAATGGAAAAACACACGATCAAAAAGACGAATATAAATAAAAATGGTACCGCTGAAAACGTCATATTGTTCCGCAAAAAACAAGCTGCCATTCAGCTCCATTAGCCGAAAAATAGAAAAGTTATAGCTCTCAGCATAAAGCGATGCAAAAGAATATTATTTTCTGTAAAATAGCTTTTATTGTGTAAAAGCGCCAAAACATAGAAAAATGATATAACTGTGGTACCGCTGTAAACATACTGACCCAAAGAATAAAGCTACCTTATAAATTTTACCACACGCAGAACACCATAAAATTAAAAAAAAAAAACAAATCCTGAATTGTTGATTTTTGTTTATTCTGCCTCCCAAAAATCGGAAAAGAAAGCGATCAAAAAATGTCACGTGCCTGAAAATGGCACCAATAAAAACGTCAACTCATCCCGCAAAAAATAAGCTGTCACATGACTCTGTCGGACAAAATATGGAAAAATTATAGTTTTCAAAACATGGCGATGCAAAAACTAGATTTTACAAAAAAATGAGTCTTTTAGTGTGTGACAGCTGTCAATCATGAAAACCCGATATGATTCTGGTATCACTGTAATCGCACTGACCCAAAGAATAAAGTCATCTAATCACTTATATCGCACGAGGAACGGCGTAAAAAATTAACTCCCGGGTTAGGGTTAGGGTTGTGATAGGGTTAGGGTTGGACTACTGTTAGGGTTAGGGTCAGAGTTGGGCTAGGGATGAGTTTGGACTAGGGTTAGGGTTGGGCTAGGGTTAGGTTTGGGCTAGGGTTAGGGTTGGGGTTAGGGCTAGGGTTGGGCTAGGGTTGTGGTT
Organism: Phyllobates terribilis; assembly: GCF_046119375.1. Taxonomy (NCBI): domain Eukaryota; kingdom Metazoa; phylum Chordata; class Amphibia; order Anura; family Dendrobatidae; genus Phyllobates; species Phyllobates terribilis. The sequence goes on from NW_027362769.1 coordinate 295,324,519, forward strand.
AGGGTTGGGGTGAGGGTTGGGGTTAGGGTTTGGCTAGGGTTGGGCTAGGGTTGGGCTAGGGTTAGGATTGGGGTTAGGGTTGGGGTTGGGGTTAGGGTTATGGTTGGGGTTATGCTAGGGTTGGGGTTAGGGTTGGGCTAGGGTTGGGGTTAGGTTTGGGCTAGGGTTGGGGTTAGGGTTGGGCTAGGGTTAGGGTTGGGATATTTTTCATAAGTAAAATAAAAAAGATGATGATATGGCAACTAGTGTTGAACGCAAGTGCTCGCTACTTGAGTTTGCATCGGGTGCTCGGGTATGCACTGAGTATCGTGGGTGCTCGAGTGACATGCTCGAGTCTCTGCCCCATATGCTTCGCGGCCAAAAAAACTTTGCGAGGATTGCCTGCCATGCATGAGCAATCCCTGCATGTTTTTTTTAGGTGTCTAATAACTGTGAAACATGCGGGAGGGGACTCGAGCATGTCACTCGAGCACCCATGATACATGGTGCATACCTGAGTACCCGATGCAAACTCAAATAGCCAGCACTTGCGCTCAAGACTAATGACAACTTATTTAATGACCAAATCCTTGAGGGGTGTAGTTTCCAAAATGGGGTCACTTGTGGGGGGTTTCCACTATTTAGGCACATCAGGGGCTCTCCAAATGCGACATGGCGTCCGCTCTCGATTCCAGCCAATTTTGCGTTCAAAAAGTCACACAGTGCTCTTTCCCTTCTGAACTCTGCCGTGCGCCCAAACACTGTATTTTCCCCACATATGGGGTATTGGCGTACTCAGGAGAAGTTACAAAAACGTTTTTGGGGTCCATTTTCTCCGCTTACCCTTGTGAAAATAAAAGAATTGGGGCTAAAACATAATTTTTGTGGAAAAAGTTTTCTTTTTTTTATTTTCACGGCTCCATGTTGTAAACTTCTGTAAAACATTTGGGGGTTCAGGGTGCTCACCACACATCTAAATAAGTTCCCTGAGTGGTCTAGTTTCCAAAATGGTGTTACTTGTGGGGAGTTTCCACTGTTTAGGCACATCAGGGTTCTCCAAACGCAACCTGGCGTTCGCTAATTATTCAAGTAAATTTTAAAATCAAAAAGTCAAATGGTGCTCCTTCCCTTCCGAACCCTGCCGTGCGCCCAAACAATGATTTTCCCCACATATGGGGTATCTTCTTACTCAGGAGAAATTTCACAACAAACTGCATGGTGCAATTTCTCCTGTTACCTTTATGAAAATGCAAAATTGGGGGCTGAAAAACGTTTTTGTGGGAAAAATGTGAAAATTTTATTTTTATGGCTCAATGTTATAAACTTCTGTGAAGCACCTGGGGGTTCAAGGTGCGCCCCACTCATCTAGATAAGTTTAAATATAAAATTAGGGGCGCTGGTAGGTAAGCTTAGTATATCTGCTGCAGATGGTATGTGTCACCATAGACCACTAGAGGAAATAAAATCAATAATATAGAACCACTGCGCTGATGTACTGAGGAGAGTAGGCGAGGATTACTGGGAGTAGTAATGGAAGAATATACAAATGTTGATGAATATTAATATTTTTATTTTGTGAACCAATAGTAAAATGTTATGGATACATATTAGCATAAAACCAAGGGTTAAAAATAGAACATTGGGTAGTCCCTCCAGGGATCCAGAGCTGTTTGGGACCTGTGTTGGGACAAATAAGGACTGTAATTACTGACCTGTATAAGTTGGTTGATTTTCTGTGGAACTACTGCGCATGTATTTACCTTGGATGGCAGGATGATCTTATTGGAAGATGAGGAGGAGAATAGGAGCGGAATAATGGATCTTCTTATTAGACAGAATATTGAAGTGATTACTGTAATAAAAGAATTTACATTTAATCACAAGTTATATCTTACTTTAGATACCTCTATTGTGATGGCTTACATAAAAGAGCGTGATCCTAGATATTAATTAGATACCCAGGGATGTGTCTCAAGTTGATGAGTATATGCTTCTGTGGGGTTATAGAAGCTTGATTTTGGTTTAAAAAGCTGGTAGAGCCTGTGGTTTGAATCGATAGATAGAGATTATGGTTATAATTAAAATTATGGAGTATATGGGGCTCTTAATAAATGAACAGGGGTTTACCTGGTATTGTTCAGGTATGCTGGTGGATACACATAAACCTGATCGGGGTATTTATTAGTTCTGCAGAGGGAGAGCAGCAACTTGTGTGGTAGATGGTAATCCCCGTCCCCGTGAAGCATGTGAAAACCGATTTCATAAAAGCATATTTCTTTGCAAGCAAACCTCTACTATGGGCCATACAGGTATGTATAGATACACATTTCTATAACCTGTATGCCCATATTAGAGGTCTCATATGACCCAGGGGGTGACAGATTCCCTTTAAACTTTGATCAGTAACAGATGGATGAGTGACAGGTGTTGGCCTGGTGCTCTGAGAGCTGTGTCAAATTCAGGCAACACACATGAAGGAGACACAACTTGTAGTCCAAATATTTCTTAGAATTATAGGCAGATACCACTAACGTGGCATTAATTTTTATTTATTTTAATCACTTTTATAGTGTCATTAATTCCACAGGGCTTTACAGACATTATCAATAGTGTTGAGCTACCCCTGTAGTGTTCGAGTTCGGTTCGGTTCGTCAAACACCCGTGTGTTCACCGAACTGTTCGTCGAACACCTTCGAACACCATTAAAACCAATGGCAGGCAAACAAAAACACATAGAAACACATAGAAAACACCTTCAAAGGTGTCCAAAAGCTGACAAACTGCTCAGAAGACATAACTAACACATGGAAAAGTGACTAGTACATATAGTCATACGAAAAGAAAAGAGGTGGAGGAGTAAAAGGAGGGGGAGACACAGATATAGGCATGTCATGCCCTTCTAAAGTCCAAAAAGTGAGAAGCCGACATGGCCAGTCCGTTCGTGCCCGTGCCACCTCCGTGTCGCCGGGTTTGTGCCAGAGCCGCGGTGGACCCTGACGGCCAGCCCCCCTCTCCCAATACTGGTGCCTGTCCGCTGGTGGGTCGAGTGAGCCCCCCTGTGGTGGAGGCAGGTCTATTCTTTTTAATTTAAATTGTCTCTCTAATTTGAATGAATACACTTTAAATCCTTTTAAAAGGATCTATTGGAGGGCAAGTCTCATGCCAGCAGCCGCATAATTCCAGCTCCAGTAGCGTGCACTAAAGCTGCTGCAGTTAAAAAGCTTTTATAAGGATCGAGCTCGGCTGTCCACCGCAAGGCGTCCTACCGCCAGTCCCAGCCCCTATGCCTTGGGGTGCCTCCTGATGCTCTTCACTGAGTATCCGGTGGTCCCGAAGCATTTCCTTTGAAAAAATTAAGTGTCCAAACTACAGGTGGTGTAGCTTGCTTAACAGCTGGGATAATCCGCTGACTAGCAGACACTGCTACTAGGCACAAAGTATTTCCTGGGCTAGATGCAGTTAAAAATTTGTAATTAGATACTCTCGTTGGATGCTGAGAAAGCATTCCATAGAGTCTCCTGGCACGCCATATATTATTCTCTTAAAAAGCTTGGGGTAGGGGTCTAGGGGACCCTTTTATAGCCAAAATCATGGCCCTGTATCGCAATCCGTCAGCTAGGCTGAAGATAAATGGAACTGTAGCACCCTGAGGGCTCGGTTGCTACTGAGGTATTGCACCTCACCCAGAGGTGTGATATCTCACTCTCAGGTAAGGATGGAGTGTGGATCAGGACCCGACACCTGCATGCATTACACCACATTGCCGTGGGGCAGGGCGACCAATATGCCCCTGAGATGGGCACTACAGTCCTTTTCCCTGGCTGGAGTGGGGGGAGGGAACGCTGAGGAAAGGGAACCCTGTAGTGCAGGAGCAGGGAGGAAGCAGTTCCTCGGTGCATTGAGAAGGGAGTATAAAAGGTGGGCACCATCTAGTTCAGTGCAGAGAAGTCTGAGCAAAAGTGACAGGGAGCAGGGGTTCTGCATGAGCTCTGCTCCGGAGGCGGGCCTAGTAACAGAGGCCCAGGCCTGGAAGAGAGAGAAGGAAGGAAGAGGAGCGGAGAAGGCTCCAGGAACGAGGAACGAAGGGATCCCAGGGGTGGGGACGGGTGAGACGCCACCGCACGCCCGAATCCACCTGCGTGGAGGGGTCAGGCCAAAGGGGGAGACCGGTCCCCGAAACTAGTGGAGGCGGGAAACGACCCTCAGCTAGAAACCGGAGGCTGTGATATTTTATGTGGCGCAGCCCCTCGCTACACCCGCTAGGAAGGCACCACATAGGGTCAGGGAAACTGGCGCCAAGTTTACCAAGAGGAGGCCCGAGGCAGCCGGACAGAAGGGTTGGTAAGAAAAGCCAGACAAAGGACACACAAAGTGGGTCCTGTGAAGCGCTTCAAAGTTATCTGGGAGTTGTCTGAGCCCCTCACCTGGTGAGCACAGTACGACGTGGGCAGCCGTTACCTGCAGAAGTGGTCTGGATAATAAGAACTGTGAGTAAAGGCCCTGAACTGCATCACTGACTCCGTGTCGTTACTGCTGCTGCCCTGCACCATCACCCCCATCCTCCGCATACACTGCCCTGAGCCTATACTCCTCCCGTGGGGAGTTATGCTACACTCTGCTGCACCCACAACACCAGCCTCAGCGGTCTGCCCTGCAGCGGCGGTTCACTCTGACCGCAATCCACGGATGGCGTAGTCGGACATTTAAACATCAAAACCATATAAATAGTTCCGCCACTGGTTTGACCGCCCTGAGCTACCGAACCGGGTCGCCGCCACGGAGACTACAACCACCAGCATCCACCAAAAAGGGTTCGGCTCCGGGTGTCCCAAGGCCCAGGGGGCGCGTCAGAACATTTTCATCACCTTTCATAATCACCAATGGGACAAGGCAGGGATGTCCTCTGTCCCCTCTCTTATACATCCTAGTGACGGAGCACCTGCTCTCATCAATTCGCCATAACCCCAATATTAGGTGGATTGAAGTGGGAGGCACCGAGTACAAGTGCTCTGCATTTGTTGATGATGTCTTAGTATGTTTCACTCAATCACATATATCCATCCCTGCTGTTATGGCTGAAATAGATCACTTTGTGACATGGTCAAATTTTAAAATCAATGCAGCGAAGTCTGAGGCCCTCGATATCTCCCTCCCCAAATCCATACAGGATTCCATCCAGTCCAACTTTCCCTTTGCCTGGCCCTCACAGGGTATCAAATACTTAGGAATTCCTATTCATAGAGACCTCTCCCGTCTATGCTATCTTAATTTTGGGCCCTTTATTGAACAACTCCATACAGACCACAGTTGGCAAGTTAGAACTGTAAGATTCACTACGTGAACCACTGGTGTTTTGTGGAAAAGCACATGTACACTGTGTTCCAAATTATTATGCAAAAAGTGTTTAGGAGTGATAAGGGAAGAATTTGTTTGTTTGTCAGTTAAACTCATTGATGGTGATGTGTGTCAGAGCTCTTTATATCACTGTAAGCAATTGCAGACACCTGTGCTAATTAGTTTGGCAGGTGTGTCCAATGAAAGGCAAGACTACTTAAGAAGGCTGTCCCACATTATTAAGCAGCCTACATTTTCTGCCAAAATGGGAAAGAAAAAGGATGTGTCGGCTGCTGAGAAGCAACAAATTGTGGAGTGTTTAGGTCAAGGCATGACTACAATCAACATTGTGCGATGATCAGGATGAAGTGTCTTGGCAATCAAGAAGTATGTAGCTGATTCACAGTACACACGTGTGCGTGCTGATAAGGGCAAATTGAGGACTCTTTCCTACAGGCAACTACGTCAGGTTAAAAGAGCAGCGGCAAAAAAGCCTTGTCATAGCAGCAGACAAGTTTTTGAAGCTGCTGGTGCCTCCAACGTCCCCCGAACAACAAGAGGCAGGGTCCTGTCGACCTCCTCTATCCATTGCACACAAGCAGAAATGGCTCCAGTGGGCAAAACAATACATGAAGACTGACTTCAAAACTGTTTTGTTCACGGATGAGTGCCGTGCAAAACACTCGATGGTCCAGATGGATGGAGTGGAGGATGGCTGGTTGATGGACACCCCACGCAAACACGGCTACAGCACCAACAAGGAGGAGGTGGAGTAATGTTTTGGGCTGGAATCATGGGGAGAGAGATTGTCGGCCCCTTTAGGATCCCTGAAGGGGTAAAGATGAACTCCATAATGTATGTGGAGTTTCTCAAACAGCACTTCCTGCCATGGTTCAAGAAGAAGAACCATGTATTCCACAGCAACATCATTTTCATGCATGATAATGCACCGTCTCATGCTGCACATAACACATGTGCATCTCTGGCTGATATGGGCATAAAAGGGGACAAACCTATCGTGTGACCCCCATGCTCCCCTGACCTCTACCCCATTCAGAACCTCTGGAACATCATCAAAAGGAGTGTCTATGATGGCGGGAGGCAGTTCACGTCTAAGCAACAGCTCTGGGAGGGTATTCTGTCCTCATGCAAAACAATTGAAGCAGAAACCATCCAAAACCTGACAAATTCAATGGAGGAGTGAGTTCAGAAGCTCCTTTCGAACAAAGGGTCCTATGTGCAAATGTAACATAACCTAGAATAAAGTTTTGAGTTGAAAACTGTTTGATTTCAGTTTCTAATAACCTGCTAATGCTTATAATTTCCAAAAATGACAATTTTTGGGGTCTTTATTAAAATGAAAAGGTTGATCGAAGAGTGTGGGGGATCTAAGAGTGTGGCAATCCAGTAGTCAGGAATACTTCGAATTATGACAATCTGAGGGTCATGTTGCAGGTAGGGCAGCAAGAAGGCATTTATGTGTCTTGTGCATCTCGGAGCCCCAAAATTATTTTCCGGGCTACATGCAGCTAAAAATTATTAGTAATTTTAAATCTGGTGGAGCTTAGTATAGATGGCCTAATAGAATCAGTACTGAACACTGCCACAAAGCCCAAATTATTTTCCAGCCAAGATACAGATAAACATGATTAGTAATTTGAAAGCTTAAAACGGTTGGTGAGGTGATTTTAACCAATCAACAAGCTTTTACTCTCCACAGGATGACACAGGGGTAGAAAAGTCATTTCGGATCCATGATTTGTTCATCTTTATGAACGTGAGTCTGTCTACATTATCAGTGGAGAGCCGCGTGCGCTTATCTGTCAGCACACCACCAACAGCGCTGAACACACGTTCAGACAGAACGCTGGCTGCGGGGCATGACAAGATCTCCTAGGCGTAAGTGGCGAGCTCCGGCCATTTATCCAGATTGGAAGCACAAAAAGAGCAAGGGTCCAGTGACACAGTCATGGCTTCAATGTTTACTTGGAAATACTCCTGTACCATTGTCTCTAGGCGTCGACTATGTGTCAGACTTCTTGTCTCCTTTGGCCTTGCAAAGGATGGGCTAAAAAGGCTCTGAAATGATTCCGCAAAATTGATGTTACCAGCAGATACTGTGTTTCTGTTATGGTTTGAGTGCTGAACACTCGACGGTCCCACGGTTGGCAAGTTGGAACTGTGAGATTCACTACGTGCACCACTGGTGTTTTGTGGAAAAGCACATGTAAGATTCTGCAACAGTCTCTGCTGATACTCCTGCATGCGTGCATCCCTTTCTATGGCAGGACTAATTTCTACAAATTTACTTTTGTACCGGGGATCTAACAGTGTGGCAACCCAGTAGTCAGGATTATTTCTAATTATCACAATTCGAGGGTCATGTTGCAGGTAGTGCAGCAAGAAGGCACTCATGTGTCTTCCGCATCCAGGAGCACCAAGTCCCTGTTGTGTTGGTGGCGAGGTAACAATCATGCTTCCTTCCTCTGTCCTCTCCCCCCAACCTCGCACAACAGAAATATGATCAAGGTCTCCCTCATCTGATGAGTCTTCCATCAGTTCGTCCTCCACTGCTTCCTGGGCTCCTGCACCTTCCTCACTAGTTTGGCTGCTTCCATGCGCCCTGGTAAAACCATCTCCCCCACCCTCACATGCCTGCCACCTTGGTGCTGCCGATCGTCTGGACCTTGCAGATATTAGCCCTTCCGCATACAACTCCTCCTCCTCTACTTCCTCCACCTCCTCTTGTGCCACCACCTGACTCCGAATTCTGTTTAACATGTGCTCCAGCATGTAAATCACCGGAATAGTCATGCTGATAATGGCATCGTCAGAACTAAACATCTTCGTCGCCATTTCAAAACTGTGCAGAAGGGTGCATAGGTCCCTGATCTGAGACCACTCCTCCAGCATGATTTGCCCCACCTCTGGATCTCGTTGGCCCAGGCTATACGTCAAAACGTATTGCACCAGGGTTTGTCGGTGCTGCCACAGTCGCTGCAACATGTGCAGAGTTGAATTCCACCGGGTAGGCACATCGCATTTTAGCCGGTGAAGTGGCAGGCCCAACGACTTCTGTAGAGATGTAAGTCGCTGAGCTGCGGGATGCGAACGGCGGAAGTGAGCACACAGCGACCGTGCCCTCTGCAGAAGGCCATCTAGTCCGGGATAGTGGCCTAAAAATTGCTGGACTATCAGGTTCAACACGTGAGCCATACAAGGCACGTGTGTGACATTGCCCCGGCGAAGGGCCGCACCCAGGTTTGCAGCATTGTCGCACACAGCCTTCCCTGGTTTCAGGTCCAGTGGAGACAACCATTCATGAAATTGGTTCTCCAGAGCTGACCACAACTCCTCAGCTGTGTGACTCACATTTCCCAGACATTTCAAAGTAAAAACCGCCTGATGAAGTCGAGCCCTACTGCCAGCATAGTAAGGAGGTGTGCAGGATCCCTTCTGCGCAGTTAGAAAGCTTGTGGCATGACCAGACAGGCTTTGGGTGCAGGTGGAAGACCGAGAGGAGGTTGAGGAGGCAAAAGCAGTGGAGGAACTTTGACATAAAGAGGATTGACGCACAACTCGTGGGGACGGCAAGACTTGGACAGCAGCCCCTTGTCCTGCTGTCACCATAGTTACCCAGTGCCCAGTCAGCGACATGTAACGCCCCTGTAAATGCCTACTCGTCCAAGTGTCTGTGGTGAAATTCACCCTGTCACACACAGAGTTTCTCAAAGAAGCGGTGATGTTGTGTGTAGAGATGAGCGTTGTTCTACTCGAACTGTTCGCCAATCTCAAATTCGAGCTGTTTTGGGCGGTGTTCGAGCCGTTCAGCGAACACGAACAATTTGAGAAAAATTCAGCTGTTCGAAGTTATGTTCGATAACTGTTCGTGCACCAAAATCATAACTGGATTTTTTCTCAGTAATGATGAAAATTAATGTTAATACGCAGTTTGAGTGTACAGCGTGGTGGGGGGAGGGGCAGGGGATGGATCTCTGCAGGAACAATGAAGATCTCCATTTTTTTTTTCTCTTTCCCGCATTTACAGTGGGGAGGTGCAATCTGTCAGCCTATCAGCAGCGCACACACGGAGCGAAGTGCTTTTTTTCACACAAGCAAGGGCATGTGTCATTGGCAGTGTATGTCACATGTCCTTGCCCTATAAGACCAAGCCATTTTCCCCGTCGCCACCATTTTCTCACTGCTGCAGCTGCATGTTAGACGGCACCGCTGTTGCTGTGTGCGCTATACCTTGTTAATTTCAAGCCAATTTTCGCACAAATCTACAGATAGCTTGGGAGTAGGGAATAGTTGTGATTGCAGTCCTTTTAAGGACTAGGTTACAGCATTTCCTACGACTTTTATGAGGCAGGTCTGTGCTCTTAAATAGATAGATTGTGGGAGTAAAGACTAATTGTAATTGGAGTCCTTTTCAGGACTAGGTTACATCAGTTCCTATCAGTTTTTGCCAGGCAGGTCTGTGCCAGTGCTGTGCAAGTTTTTTTCACAGCATTTGGCTGAATCTAGCAAAGCTAATCCTTTTTGGCCTATTGCAAAGTGTGTTAGTCAGTGGAGTAGCCTATCTGTGTTGCAAGATATACCACCTGTGTATAGAATACCAATTTTTTTACTGCACCTAGTGAAGTAAAATCTTTTGGGCATAGCATCATTCTATTAGTCCATCTATACTGACCTCCATCAGGTTGCAAATTGAATATAATTTTTTTCTGCATCTAGCTCTGAAAAAATAATGGGCTTCTAGCTGTGTGTGGGACTTGTTGTATTAGTCCATCTATACTGACCTCCATCAGGTTGCAAACTGAATATATTTTTTTCTGCATCTACCTCTGAAAAAATATTGGGCTTCTAGCTGTGTGTGGGACTTGTTCTATTAATCCATCTATACAGACCTCCATCAGGTTGCAAACTGAATATATTTTTTTCTGCATCTACCTCTGAAAAAATATTGGGCTTCTAGCTGTGTGTGGGACTTGTTGTATTAGTCCATCTATACTGACCTCCATCAGGTTGCAAACTGAATATATTTTTTTCTGCATCTACCTCTGAAAAAATATTGGGCTTCTAGCTGTGTGTGGGACTTGTTCTATTAATCCATCTATACAGACCTCCATCAGGTTGCAAACTGAATATATTTTTTTCTGCATCTACCTCTGAAAAAATATGTGGCCTTCTAGCAGTGTGTGGGACTTTCTCTATTAGTCCATCTATACTGACCTCCATCAGGTTGCAAACTGAATATAATTTTTTTCTGCATCTAGCTCTGAAAAAATATTTGGCCTTCTAGCAGTGTGTGGGACTTTCTCTATTAGTCCTTCTATACTGACCTCCATCAGGTTGCAAATTAAAAATAATTTTTATCTGCATCTACAGTACCTCTGAAAAAATCTTTGGGCTTCTAGCTGTGTGTGGGACTTGTTCTATTAGTCCATCTATACTGACCTCCATCAGGTTGCAAATTGAATATAATTTTTATCTGCATCTAGCTCTGAAAAAATATTTGGCCTTCTAGCTGCGTGTGGGACTTGTTCTATTAGTCCATCTATACTGACCTCCATCAGGTTGCAAATTGAATATAAGTTTTTTCTGCATCTAACCCAGCCAATAGTTTTGGCCTAATACCACAGTTTGGCCACTCAGCTCTGCTCGGTTCCCATCCATTGTTTTTTTGTGCAAACAACTCCAAAGTTGTGAATTAGTTAACCACCAAAATGAGTGGAAAAAGGCCTGCTGCTGGTGGAAAGGGGAATAGGCATGTTGGGAAGGGGAAAAAGGTTGTGTCCGTGGGGTAAGTGTTAAAGCAACAGTAACATCTGCAGAAGAAAGACCATCTTCCAGCCAAACTAAAATGTCTACTTCTTTTAGCGGACAATGTGATAAGATCCCTTTCTTACGGCCACGCCAATCGCTACAAATTCCAGATGAGGCACAAAAACAGCGGGTGCTTCAACGGATATCAAGTGCTCCTTTAAGTGGGCTCAACTCCACATCAACTTCAACATCACAAATACTCCAGTCCTCAAAGGTGTCACCCCAATCGCACTTGCTTCCTCACAGCTCCCAAATCTCCGGCTGCCCGTCTGAGTATGAGGTAGAACAGATGGTTGAGTCTGCAGAGCTGTTTACTCATACTATAGCCTGGGAATCAGAGGTCGAGTCCAGCGCTTCTGTGAATCCAGACGAGGAAATGATCTGCACTGATGCTCAGAATCTTTATGAGTCGGATCCAGGACCAGACGCAGAAGGTTCTGACCATAATGTAGACCCTCATTCCCAAACTGTAACTCCTGTTGGTGGAGACAATGAGGAAGACGATGATGAGACTCAAATACCTGATTGGAGCGACAACTTTAGTTTTTTGTCAGGGCAGGAACAGGTTGGCTCTGAGGACGACGGGTGTGATAACGCACAGGGTGATGATGATGAGGTTGGAGATCCCACTTACTGTCAACCCACAGTCAGCCAAGAGATGAGGTCAGCAGAGGAGGTGGAGGAAGATGCTAGTGACGACGAGGTCAGGTTGCGCCTTCCTGGACAGAGACGTAGTACTGGAAGCACATCAACAACTGCATCCTCAAACACAACTCTGCCTCTCACCACAAGTCGTGGTGGCTCTTCAGGTCGCATGGGTGCTAAGCCTTGCATAGCCTGGGCATTTTTTCAGATCGATAAAGATGACCCAACTCGTGTTATCTGTAACATTTGTCAGCAAAAGCTAAGTAGAGGCCAAAAAATACATAGTTTGAGTACTTCATGCATGAACCGGCACATGGACATGAAGCATAAGTTGCAGTGGGAAGCTCAGTGTGCTACAATGCGGCCTAGCTGGCCGGGCCAACCACCGTCTGCCATATCTTGTGCATCCGCGGCCTCTTCATCCTCTGTGACTGGGGGGACAGCGTGATTGGCAGGTCATCATTTTCTTTGGAGGTGGTAACACCAGCTGGTTTTGAGCGCTGTCCGACATCGATAGCACCACCTTTGGATCAAGGCAACCTAACATGTCCGCCTGCATCTTCCTCACAGACCGGCAGTTTGCCGGGGACACCCTTATCAACCCCGTCTAAGCACAATAGCCAGCTCTCGGTCCCTCAGATGTGGACAAGTAAAAGACCATTTCCTCCTAGCCATGAGAAAGCTAAGAGGTTGAATTTCACCATCTGCAAGCTCTTGGCTACAGAAATGCTGCCTTTCCGCCTGGTGGACACAGAGGATTTTCGAGACCTTATGTCCGTCGCAGTGCCCCAGTACCAGATGCCCAGTCGGCACTACTTCTCAAAGAAAGGTGTGCCTGCGCTCCACCAGCATGTCGCACACAACATCACCGCTTCTTTGAGAAACTCTGTGTGTGACAGGGTGCATTTCACCACAGACACTTGGACGAGTAGGCATGGACAGGGGCGTTACATGTCGCTGACTGGGCACTGGGTAACTATGGTGACAGCAGGACAAGGGGCTGCTGTCCAAGTCTTGCCGTCCCCACGAGTTGTGCGTCAATCCTCTTTATGTCAAAGTTCCTCCACTGCTTCTGCCTCCTCAACCTCCTCTCGGTCTTCCACCTGCACCCAAAGCCTGTCTGGTCATGCCACAAGCTTTCTAACTGCGCAGAAGGGATCCTGCACACCTCCTTACTATGCTGGCAGTAGGGCTCAACGTCATCAGGCGGTTTTTACATTGAAATGTCTGGGAAATGTGAGTCACACAGCTGAGGAGTTGTGGTCAGCTCTGGAGAACCAATTTCATGAATGGTTGTCTCCACTGGACCTTTAACCAGGGAAGGCCGTGTGCGACAATGCTGCAAACCTGGGTGCGGCCCTTCGCCGGGGCAATGTCACACACGTGCCTTGTATGGCTCACGTGTTGAACCTGGTTGTCCAGCAATTTTTAGCCCACTATCCCAGACTAGATGGCCTTCTGCAGAGGGCACGGTCGCTGTGTGCTCACTTCCGCCGTTCGCATCCCGCAGCTCAGCGACTTACATCTCTACAGAAGTCGTTGGGCCTGCCACTTCACCAGCTAAAATGCGATGTGCCTACCCAGTGGAATTCAACTCTGCACATGTTGCAGTGACTGTGGCAGCACCGACAAGCCCTGGTGCAATACGTTCTGACGTATAGCCTGGGCCAACGAGATCCAGAGGTGGGGCAAATCACGCTGGAGGAGTGGTCTCAGATCAGGGACCTATGCACCCTTCTGCACAGTTTTGAAATGGCGACGAAGATGTTTAGTGCTGACGATGCCATTATCAGCATAACTATTCCGGTGATTTACATGCTGGAGCACATGTTAAACAGAATTCGGAGTCAGGTGGTGGCACAAGAGGAGGTGGAGGAAGTAGAGGAGGAGGAGTTGTATGCGGAAGGGCTAACATCTGCAAGGTCCAGACGGTCGGCAGCACCAAGGCGGCAGGCATGTGAGGGTGGGGGAGATGGTTTTACCAGGGCGCATGGTAGCAGCCAAACTAGTGAGGAAGGTGCAGGAGCCCAGGAAGAAGTGGAGGATGAACTGATGGAAGACTCATCAGATGAGGGAGACCTTGATCACATTTCTGTTGTGCAAGGTTGGGGGGAGAGGACAGAGGAAGGAAGCATGATTGTTACCTCGCCACCAACACAACAGGGACTTTGTGCTCCTGGATGCGCAACACACATGAGTGCCTTCTTGCTGCACTACCTGCAACATGACCCTCGAATTGTGAGAATTAGAAATAATCCTGACTACTGGGTTGCCACACTGTTAGATCCCTGGTACAAAAGTAAATTTTCAGAAATTATTCCTGCCATAGAAAGGGATGCACGCATGCAGGAGTATCAGCAGAGACTGTTGCAGAATCTTACATGTGCTTTTCCACAAAATACCAGTGGTGCACGTAGTGAATCTCACAGTTCCAACTTGCCAACCGTGGGACCGTCAAGTGTTCAGCACTCAAACCGTAACAGAACCAAAGTATCTGCTGGTAACATCAATTTTGCGGAATCATTTCACCACTTTTTTAGCCCATCCTTTGCAAGGCCACAGGAGACAAGAAGTCTGACACATAGTCAACGCCTAGAGACGATGGTACAGGAGTATCTCCAAGTAAACATTGAAGCCATGACTGTGTCACTGGACCCTTGCTCTTTTTGGGCTTCCAATCTGGATAAATGGCCGGAGCTAGCCACTTACGCCTTGGAGATCTTGTCATGCCCCGCAGCCAGCGTTCTGTCTGAACGTGTGTTCAGCGCTGCTGGTGGTGTGCTGACAGATAAGCGCACGCGGCTCTCCACTGATAATGTAGACAGACTCACGTTCATAAAGATGAACAAATCATGTATCTGAAATGACTTTTCTACCCCTGTGTCATCCTGGGGAGAGTAAAAGCTTGATGATTGGTTAAAATCACCCTACCAACCGTTTTAAGCTTTCAACTTACAAATCATGTTTATCTGTATCTTGACTGGAAAATAATTTGGACTTTGTAGCAGTGTGCAGCACTGATCCTATTAGGCCATCTATACTAAAGCTTCACCAGATTTAAAATTAATAATAATTTTTAGCTGCATCTAGCCCGGAAAATAATTTTGGGGCTCCGAGATGCGCAAGACACATAAGTGCCTTCTTGCTGCACTACCTGCAGCATGACCCTCATATTGTCAGAATTCGAAGTAATCATGACTACTGGGTTGCCACACTGTTAGATCCCCCAAACTTTTCGATCAACCTTTTCATTTTAATAAAGACCAAAAAAATGGTCATTTTTGAAATTATAAGCATTAGCAGGTTGTTAGAAACTGAAATCAAACAGTTTTCAACTCAAAACTTTATTCTAGGTTATGTTACATTTTCACATAGGACCCCTTGTTCGAAAGGAGCTTCTGAACTCTCTCGTCCATTGAATTTGTCAGGTTTTGGATGGTTTCTGCTTCAATTGTTTTGCATGAGGACAGAATACCCTCCCAGAGCTGTTGCTTAGATGTGAACTGCCTCCCGCCATCATAGACACTCCTTTTAATGATGCACCAAAGGTTCTGAATGGGGTAGAGGTCAGGGGAGCATGGGGGTCACACCATAAGTTTGTCCCCTTTTATGCCCATATCAGCCAGAGATGCAGATGTTTTATGTGCAGCATGAGATGGTGCATTATCATGCAAAAAAATGATCTTGCTGTGAAATACACGGTTCTTCTTCTTGAACCATGGCTGGAAGTGCTGTTTGAGAAAATCCACATACATTATGGAGTTCATCTTTAGCGCCTTCAGGGATCCTAAAGGGGCCGACAATCTCTCTCCCCATGATTTCAGCCCAAAACATTACTCCACCTCCTCCTTGTTGGCGCTGTAGCCGTGTTTGCGTGGGGTGTCCATCAACCAGCCATCCTCCACTCCATCCATCTGGACCATCGAGCGCTGCACGGCACTCATCCGTGAACAAAACAGTTTTGAAATCAGTCTTCATGTAATGTTTGGCCCACTGGAGCCGTTTCTGCTTGTGTGAAGTGGATAGAGGAGGTCGACAGGATGGCCTATGCACAGCTGCAAACCTCTGAAGGACCCTGCATCTTGTTGTTCGGGGGACGTTGGAGGCACGAGCAGCTTCAAAAACTTGTCTGCTGCTATGACAAGGCTTTTTTGCCGCTGCTCTTTCAACCTGACGTAATTGCCTGTAGGAAAGAGTCCTCAATTTGCCCTTATCAGCACGCACACGTGTGTACTGTGAATCAGCTACATACTTCTTGATTGCCAAGACACTTCATCCTGATCATCGCACAATGTTGATTGTAGCCATGCCTTGACCTAAACACTCCACAATTTGTTGCTTCTCAGCAGCCGACACATCCTTTTTCTTTCCCATTTTGGCAGAAAATGTAGGCTGCTTAATAATGTGAGACAGCCTTCTTAAGTAGTCTTGCCTTTCATTGGACACACCTGCCAAACTAATTAGCACAGGTGTCTGCAATTGCTTACAGTGATATAAAGAGCCCTGACACACATCACCAACAATGAGTTTAACTGACAAACAAACAAATTCTTCCCTTATCACTCCTAAACACTTTTTGCATAATAATTTGGAACACAGTGTACATGTGCTTTTCCACAAAACACCAGTGGTTCACGTAGTGAATCTTACAGTTCTAACTTGCCAACCGTGGTCTGTATGGAGTTGTTCAATAAAGGGCCCAAAATTAAGATAACATAGATGGGAGAGGTCTCTATGAATAGGAATTCCTAAGTATTTGATACCCTGTGAGGGCCAGGCAAAGGGAAAGTTGGACTGGATTGAATCCTATATGGATTTGGGGAGGGAGACATCGAGGGCCTCAGACTTCGCTGCATTGATTTTAAAATTTGACCATGTAACAAAGTGATCTATTTCAGCCATAACAGCATGGATGGATATATGTGATTGAGTGATATATACTAGGACATCATCAGCAAATAGAGAGCACTTGTACTCGGTGCCTCCCACCTCAATCCACCTAATATTGGGGTTATGGCGAATTGATGAGAGCAGGTGCTCCGTCACTAGGATGTATAAGAGAGGGGACAGAGAACATCCCTGCCTTGTCCCATTGGTGATTGTGAAAGGTGATGAAAATGTTCTGACGCGCCCCCTGGGCCTTGGGACACCCAGAGCCGAACCCTTTTTGGTGGATGCTGGTGGTTGTAGTCTCCGTGGCGGCGACCCAGTTCCGTGGCTCAGGGCGGTCAAAACAGTGGCGGAACTATTTATGTGGTTTTGATGTTTAAATGTCCGACTACGCCACCCGTGGATTGCGGTCAGAGTGAACCGCCGCTCCAGGGCAGACCGCTGAGGCTGGTGTTGTGGGTGCAGCAGAGCGTAGCATAATTCCCCACGGGAGGAGTATAGCCTCAGGGCAGTGTATGCGGAGGATGGGGGTGATGGTGCAGGGCAGCAGCAGTAACGACACGGAGTCAGTGATGCAGTCCAGGGCCTTTACTCACAGTTCTTATTATCCAGACCACGTCTGAAGGTAACGGCTGCCCACGTCGTACTGTGCTCACCAGGTGAGGGGCTCAGACAACTCCCAGATAACTTTGGAGCGCTTCACAGGACCCCCTTTGTGTGACCTTTGTCTGGCCTTTCTTACCAACCCTTCTGTCCGGCTGCCTCGGGCCTCCTCTTGGTAAACTTGGCGCCAGTTTCCCTGACCCTATGTGGTGCCTTCCTAGCGGGTGTAGCTAGGGGCTACGCCACATAAAATATCACAGCCTCCTGTTTCTAGCTGAGGGTCGTTTCCTGCCTCCACTAGTTTCAGGGACCGGTCTCCCCCTTTGGCCTGACCCCTCCACGCAGGTGGATTCGGGCGTGCGGTGGTGACTCGCCCGTCCGCACCCCTGGGATCCCTTCGTTCCTCGTTCCTGGAGCCTTCTCCGCTCCTCTTCCTTCCTTCTCCCTCTTCCAGGCCTGGGCCTCTGTTACTATGCCCGCCTCCAGAGCAGAGCTCATGCAGAGCCCCTGCTCCCTGCCACTTCTGCTCAGACTTCTCTGCACTGAACTAAGATGGTGCCCACCTTTTATACTCCCTTCTCAATGCACCCAGGAACTGCTTCCTCCCTGCTCCTGCACTACAGGGTTCCCCTTCCTCAGTGTTCCCTCCCCCCACTCCAGCCAGGGACAGGGACTGTCGTGCCCATCTCAGGGGCATATTGGTCGCCCTGCCCCACGGCAATGTGGTGTAATGCATGCAGGTGTCGGGTCCTGATCCACACTACATCCTTACCTGAGAGTGAGATATCACACCTCTGGGTGAGGTGCAATACCTCTGCATTAACCGAGCCCTCAGGGTGCTACAGTTCCATTTATCTTCAGCCTAGGTGACGTATTGCGATACAGGGCCGTGATTTTGGCTATAGAAGGGTCCCCTAGACCCCTACCCCAAGCTTTTTAAGAGAATCATATATGGCGTGCCAGTAGACTCTATGGAATGCTTTCTCAGCATCCAACGAGAGTATCTACTTACAAATTTTTAACTGCATCTAGCCCAGGAAATACTTTGTGCCTAGTAGCAGTGTCTGCTAGTCATTTCAAAGGAAATGCTTTGGGACCACGGGATACTCAGTGAAGAGCATCAGGAGGCACCCCAAGGCATAGGGGCTGGGACTGGCAGTAGGATGCCTTGCGGTGGACAGCCGAGCTCGATCCTTATAAAAGCTTTTTAACTGCAGCAGCTTTAGTGGACGCTACTGGAGCTGGAATTACGCGGCTGCTGGCATGAGACTTGCCCTCCAATAGATCCTTGTAAATGGATTTAAAGTGTATTCATTCAAATTAGAGAGACAATTTAAATTAAAAAGCTTAGAGCTGCCTCCACCACAGGGGGGCTCGCTCGACCCACCAGCGGACAGGCACCAGTATTGGGAGAGGGGGGCTGGCCGTCAGGGTTCACCGCGGCTCTGGCACAATCCCGGCGACGCGGAGGTGGCACGGGCAGGAGCGGACTGAACGTGTCGGCTTCTCACTTTTTGGATTTTAGAAGGGCATGACATGCCTATATCTGTGTCTCCCCCTCCTTTTTCTCCTCCACCTCTTTTCTTTTCGCATGACTATATGTACTTGTCACTTTTCCATGTGTTAGTTGTGTCTTCTGAGCAGTTTGTCAGCTTTTGGACACCTTTGAAGGTGTTTTCTATGTGTTTCTAAGTGTTTTTGTTTGCCTGCCATTGGTTTTAACGGTGTTCGAAGGTGTTCGATGAACAGTTCGACGAACAGTTCGGCGAACACACGGGTGTTCGACGAACCGAACCGAACTCGAACACTACGGGGGTGGCTCAACACTAGTTGTGTGCGACATGCTGGTGGAGCGCAGGCACACCGTTCTTTGAGAAGTAGTGCCGACTGGGCATCTGGTACTGGGGCACTGCGACAGACATAAGGTCTCGAAAATCTTCTGTGTCCACCAGGCGAAAAGGCAGCATTTCTGTAGCCAAGAGCTTGCAGATGGTGAAATTCAACCTCATGGCTAGGAGGAAATGGTCTTTTACTTGTCCACATCTGAGGGACCGAGGGCTGGCTGTTATGCTTAGACGGGGTTGAGAAGGGTGTCCCCGGCAAACTGCCGATCTGTGAGGAAGACGCAGGCGGACATGTTAGGTTGCCTTGATCCAAAAGTGGTGCTATCGATGTCAGACAGCGCTCAACACCAGCTGGTGTTACCACCTCCAAAGAAAATGATGACCTGCCAATCACGCTGGCTGTTGCGGGTAAAGAGGTTGCAGGTCTGCGTCCAAAACAGGTGTGACTGCTGTCCCCCCAGTCACAGAGGATGAAGAGGCCGCAGATGCACAAGATGGGGCAGACAGTGGTTGGCCCGGCCGGCTAGGCCGCATTGTAGCACAGTGAGCTTCCCACTGCAACTTTTGTTTCATGTCCATGTTCCGGTTCATGCATGAAGTGCTCAAACTATGTATTTTTTGGCCTCTACTTAGCTTTTGTTGACAAATGTTACAGATAACACGAGTTGGGTCATCTTTATCGATCTGAAAAAATGCCCAGGCTATGCAAGGCTTAGCACCCATGCGACCTGAAGAGCCACCACGACTTGTGGTCAGAGGCAGAGTTGTGTTTGAGGATGCAGTTGTTATCATGCTTCCAGTACTACGTCTCTGTCCAGGAAGGCGCAAGCTGACCTCGTCGTCACTAGCATCCTCCCCCACCTCCTCTGCTGACCTCATGTCTTGGCTGACTGTGGGTTGACAGTAAGTGGGATCTCCAACCTCATTATCATCACCCTGTGTGTTATCACACCCGTCGTCCTCAGAGCCAACCTGTTCCTGCCCTGACAAAAAACTAAAGTTGTCGCTCCAATCAGGTATTTGAGTCTCATCGTCATCTTCCTCAATGACTCCACCAACAGAAGTTACAGTTTGGGAATGAGGGTCTACATTATGGTCAGAACGTTCTGCGTCTGGTCCTGGATCCGACTCATAAAGATTCTGGGCATCAGTGCAGATCATTTCCTCGTCTGGATTCACAGAATCGCTGGAGCCGACCTCTGATTCCCAGGCTATAGTATGAGTAAACAGCTCTGCAGACTCAACCATCTGTTCTACCTCATACTCAGACGGGCAGCTGGAGATTTGGGAGCTGTGAGGAAGCAAGTGCGATTGGGGTGACACCTCTGAGGACTGGAGTATTTGTGATGTTGAAGTTGATGTGGAGGAGAGCCCACTTAAAGGAGCAATTGATATCCGTTGAAGCACCTGCTGTTTTTGTGCCTCATCTGGAATTTGTAGCGATTGGCGTGGCCGTAAGAAAGAGATCTTATCACATTGTCCGCTAAAAGAAGTAGACATTTTAGTTTGGCTGGAAGATGGTCTTTCTTCTGCAGATGTTACTGTTGCATTAACACCTACCCCACAGACACAACCTTTTTTCCCCTTCCCCACACGCCTATTCCCCTTTCCACCAGCAGCAGGCCTTTTTCCACTCATTTTGGTTGTTAACTAATTCACAACTCTGGAGTTGCTTGCACAAAAAAACAATAGATGGGAACCGAGCAGAGCTGAGTGGCCAAATTGTGGTATTAGACCAAAATTATTGTCTGGGTTAGATGCAGAAAAAAATTATATTCAATTTGCAACCTGATGGAGGTCAGTATAAATTAACTAATAGA
This sequence comes from Phyllobates terribilis, assembly GCF_046119375.1. NCBI lineage: Eukaryota > Metazoa > Chordata > Amphibia > Anura > Dendrobatidae > Phyllobates > Phyllobates terribilis. Next base: position 295,345,463 of record NW_027362769.1, read on the forward strand.
CCAAGTCCACACACTGCTAGAAGCCAAAATATTTTTTCAGAGCTATATGCAGAAAAAAATATATGATATTCACTTTGCAACCTGATGGAGGTCAGTATAGATGGACTAATAGACCAAGTCCCACACACTGCTAGAAGCCCAAATATTTTTTCAGAGCTAGATGCAGAAAAAAATTATATTCAATTTGCAACCTGATGGAGGTCAGTATAGATGGACTAATAGACCAAGTCCCACACACTGCTAGAAGCCCAAATATTTTTTCAGAGCTAGATGCAGAAAAAAATTATATTCAATTTGCAACCTGATGGAGGTCAGTATAGAAGGACTAATAGACCAAGTCCCATCCACTGCTAGAAGCCCAAATATTTTTTCAGAGCTAGATGCAGAAAAAAATTATATTCAATTTGCAACCTGATGGAGGTCATTATAGATGGACTAATAGAACAAGTCCCACATACTGCTAGAAGCCCAAATATTTTTTCAGACCTAGATGCAGATAAAAATTATTTTTAATTTGCAACCTGATGGAGGTCAGTATAGATGGTCTAATAGACCAAGTCCCACACACTGCCAGAATCCCAAATATTTTTTCAGAGCAAGATGCAGATAAAAATTATTTTTAATTTGCAACCTGTTGGAGGTCAGTATAGATGGACTAATAGAACAAGTCCCACACACTGCTAGAAGCCCAAATATTTTTTCAGAGCTAGATGCAGAAAAAAAACATATTCAATTTGCAACCTGATGGAGGTCAGTATAGATGGACTAATAGACCAAGTCCCACACACTGCTAGAAGCCCAAATATTTTTTCAAAGCTAGATGCAGAAAAAAATTATATTCAATTTGCAACCTGATGGAGGTCATTATAGATGGACTAATAGACCAAGTCCCACACACTGCTAGAAGCCCAAATATTTTTTCAGAGCTAGATGCAGAAAAAAATTATATTCAATTTGCAACCTGATGGAGGTCAGTATAGGTGGACTAATAGATCAAGTCCCACACACTGCTAGAAGCCCAAATATTTTTTCAGAGCTAGATGCAGAAAAAAATTATATTCAATTTGCAACCTGATGGAGGTCAGAATAGATGGACTAATAGAACAAGTCCCACACACTGCTAGAAGCCCAAATATTTTTTCAGAGCTAGATGCAGATAAAAATTATTTTTAATTTGCAACCTGATGGAGGTCAGTATAGATAGACTAATAGACCAAGTCCCACATACTGCTAGAGGCCCAAATATTTTTTCAGAGCAAGATGCAGATAAACATTATTTTTAATTTGCAACCTGATGGAGGTCAGTATAGATGGACTAATAGAACAAGTCCCACACACTGCTAGAAGCCCAAATATTTTTTCAGAGCTAGATGCAGAAAAAAATTATATTCAATTTGCAACCTGATGGAGGTCAGTATAGATGGACTAATAGACCATGTCCCACACACTGCTAGAAGCCCAAATATTTTTTCAGAGCTAGATGCAGAAAAAAATTATATTCAATTTGCAACCTGATGGAGGTGAGTATAGATGGACTAATAGAACAAGTCCCACACACTGCTAGAAGCCCAAATATTTTTTCAGAGCTAGATGCAGAAAAAAATTATATTCAATTTGCAACCTGATGGAGGTCAGTATAGATGGACTAATAGAACAAGTCCCACACACTGCTAGAAGCCCAAATATTTTTTCAGAGCTAGATGCAGAAAAAAATTATATTCAATTTGCAACCTGATGGAGGTCAGTATAGATGGACTAATAGACCAAGTCCCACACACTGCTAGAAGCCCAAATATTTTTTCATAACTAGATGCAGATAAAAATTATATTCAATTTGCAACCTGATGGAGATCAGTATAGATGGACTAATAGACAATGTCCCACACACTGCTAGAAGCCCAAATATTTTTTCAGAGCTAGATGCAGAAAAAAATGATATTCAATTTGCAACCTGATGGAGGTCAGTATAGATGGACTAATAGACCATGTCCCACACACTGGTAGAAGCCCAAATATTTTTTCAGAGCTAGATGCAGATAAAAATTATTTTTAATTTGCAACCTGATGGAGGTCAGTATAGATGGACTAATAGAACAAGTCCCACACACTGCTAGAAGCCAAAATATTTTTTCAGAGCTAGATGCAGAAAAAAATTATTTTTAATTTGCAACCTGATGGAGGTCAGTATAGAAGGACTAATAGACCAAGTCCCACACACTGCTAGAAGCCCAAATATTTTTTCAGAGCTAGATGCAGATAAAAATTATTTTTAATTTGCAACCTGATGGAGGTCAGTATAGATGGACTAATTGAACAAGTCCCACACACTGCTAGAAGCCCAAATATTTTTTCAGAGCTAGATGCAGAAAAAAATTATATTCAATTTGCAACCTGATGGAGGTCAGTGTAGATGGACTAATAGACCAAGTCCCACACAATGCTAGAAGCCCAAATATTTTTTCAGAGCTAGATGCAGAAAAAAATTATATTCAATTTGCAACCTGATGGAGGTCAGTATAGATGGACTAATAGAACAAGACCCACACACTGCTAGAAGCCCAAATATTTTTTCAGAGCTAGATGCAGGAAAAAATTATATTCAATTTGCAACCTGATGGAGGTCAGTATAGATGGACTAATAGACCAAATCCCACACACTGCTAGAAGCCCAAATATTTTTTCAGAGCTAGATGCAGAAAAAATGATATTCAATTTGCAACCTGATGTAGGTCAGTATAGATGGACTAATAGACCAAGTCCCACACACTGCTAGAAGCCCAAATATTTTTTCAGAGCTAGATGCAGAAAAAAATTATATTCAATTTGCAACCTGATGGAGGTCAGTATAGATGAACTAATAGAACAAGTCCCACACACTGCTAGAAGCCCAAATATTTTTTCAGAGCTAGATGCAGATAAAAATTATTTTTAATTTGCAACCTAATGGAGGTCAGTATAAATGGACTAATAGACCAAGTCCCACACACTGCTAGAAGCCCAAATATTTTTTCAGAGCTAGATGCAGAAAAAAATGATATTCAATTTGCAACCTTATGGAGGTCAGTATAGATGGACTAATAGAATGTTGCTATGCGCAAAAGGTTTTACTTCACTAGGTGCAATAAAAAAATTGGTATTCTATACACAGGTGGTGTAGCTTGCAACACAGATAGGCTACTCCACTGACTAACACACTCTGCAATAGGCCAAAAAGGATTAGCTTTGCTAGATTTAGCCAAATGCTGTGAAAAAAACTTGCACAGCACTGGCACAGACCTTCCTGGCAAAAACTGATAGGAACTGATGTAACTTAGTCCTGAAAAGGACTGCAATTACAATTAGTCTTTACTCCCAACCTATCTATTTAAGAGCACAGACCGGCCTGATAAAAGTCGTAGGAAATGCTGTAACCTAGTCCTTAAAAGGACTGCAATCACAACTATTCCCTACTCCCAAGCTATCTGTAGATTTGTGCGAAAATTGACTTTAAATTAACAAGGTATAGCGCACACAGCAACAGCGGTGCCGTCTAACACGCAGCTGCAGCAGTGAGAAAATGGTGGCGACGGGGAAAATGGCTGGGTCTTATAGGGCAAGGACATGTGACATACACTGCCAATGACACATGCCCTTGCTTTTGTGAAAAAAAGCAGTTCGCTCCGTGTGTGCTCAGCTGATAGGCTGACAGATTGCACCTCCCCACTGTAAATGCGGGAAAGAGAAAAAAAATGGAGATCTTCATTATTCCTGCAGAGATCCATCCCCTGCCCCTCCCCCCACCCCGCTGTACACTCAAACTGCGTATTAACATTAATTTTCAGCATTACTGAGAAAAAATCCAGTTATGATTTTGGTGCACGAACAGTTATCGAACATAACCTCGAACAGCCGAATTTTTTTCAAATCGTTCGTGTTCGCCGAACGGCTCGAACACCGCCCAAAACAGCTCGAATTTGAGATTGGCGAACAGTTCGAGTCGAACAACGCTCATCTCTAATTATCAATTTCTTATACTAGAAATAGTATAATGGGGCTCTGACAACCCTTCCACTACACGTAACCCACCAGATGGAGACCCAACTTGGATTGTTTGAATTTAAAAAAATTGTTAGTAACATCAGCAGCAGTAGCAACAGCAGGCACAGAAGCCACGACAAGGGTGTCACAGACTGTAATAACACGAGATCAATGCAGCACACTAAAAACTACACCATCACCTAGTCTGCCCAGGCTGTGACTGGGGTGAAAAAGTTATTGGAGATCCATGAATTGTTCATTTTGATGAAAGTTATCCGGTCTACAGTTTCAGGTGACAGCCAGATGGGCTTATCCATCAGGACACAACCAGCAGAATTGAAGACACATACTGAGAGAACGCTGGGGGCCAGCCATGACAAAACATCCAAGGCATGACAGGGGAGCTCAAGCCACTCTTCCATTCTTCTACATCAAAATTCAAAAGGGTCCAACTCTCCATGATGGCATTGATATTGAGCTCAAGATACTCCTGCACCATCTTCTCCACTCATTCACTACATGTCAGACTTGTACTCAGTTCTGCAGGTGCACGGGCTGGTCTTAAAAATGAGTGAAACGACTCACAGAAATTGTTTAATTTATTTTTTTAAATTTATTTTACTCATATATCCCCATAAATTCCACAGCGTTTTACAGATATTTACAGAAATTATTGGCACTCTCCCCATTGGGGCTCAGAATCTAAGTTTCCTATTAATATGTCTTTGGAGCATAGGAAGAAACCTGAGTACCCGGAGGAAACCCACGCAAACACGTCCTTGCAAATGTTGTCTTTGGTGGTTTTGGAACCCAGGACCACAACGCTGCAAGGCTGCTAATGTTTTTGCGCTGATGACTCTACGTTCCTGGGGTTGGAAGACTACATATGCGATGCATACTGTGTGCCTCACTGCTGTCTTGGAGAAAACCACTCTTAAGATGGTCTACAAGCGTGTTTCGATACTCTAGCATGCATGGATCCTTTTCCAGGGGAGGAAGTATCTGGCAAAATTTACTCTTGTACCGTGGATCTAACAGAGTGGCAACCCAATAGTCAGCACTATTTCTAATCCTAACTGCAGATAGTGCAGCAAGAAGGCACTCATTTGTCGGGCGCTTCCATGAGGTACAAGTCCATGGTGTGTTGGTGGAGGGGTAACACTCAACCTTGCTTCCTCCATCCCTTCCCTCCAACCACAAACAACAGAGATGGGTTCATTATCCGCTTCATCTACTGACATTTGTACGGCCAACACCTCTTTCTCCTCGTCCTCCTCCATTTTTTCCTCGGCTCCTGCACCTTCAGTAACAGTTTGTCTGATACCATGAGCCCCCATCAATTGCTGTAATTCATCAACCTTTGGCACCCGCTTGTGTGACGAAAGACCGGAACTTATAGATATTATTATCCCTTCCGCATCCATCTCTGCTTCCTACTCTTCCTCTGGTACCACCTTCTCCTCTCGCAAACTAATCAAAGTGTGCTCCAGCATGTAGATGACCGTAGTAGTGATGCTGATGATGGCATCATCAGCCCTAACTATATTAGTAGCAATTTCAAAACTGTGCAGAAGGGTGCAGAGGTCCTTCATCTGTGCCCACTCAGCAATCGTGATTTTCGCTACATCCGCACTAAGTTTGCCTAGGCTATGCTAAATTACATAGTGAACCAGGTCTCGTTGCTGCTGCCACAGTTGCTGCAACATGTGCAGAGTTTAATTCCACCATATTATCACATCGCATATCAACCGAAAGATCTCTGTCATGATACAAGTCGATGAACCGTGGTTGCGAACAGCGGAAGTGAGCACATAGCGAACGTGGTTTCTGAAGCAGGGCATCCAGACAGGGATAGTGGCGGAGAAATTGATGTACCACCAGGTTGAGGACATGAGCAATGCAAGGCACGTGTGTGAGGTTGCCCCGGCATAGGGCAACCACCAGGTTCACAACGTTGTCGAACATGGCCTTCCCTGGCTCCAGGTTCAGTGTAGACAGCCATTGCCCAAATCGGCCTGTATATTTGTGATTGCAATCTCCAAGGCATATTCATTTAAAGACTGTCTGATTGCGGTGAGCCCTGACTGCGCAATATGGAGGTAGGGGGGATTCTCTCTGCACTGCTGGAATGCATGTCTTATTAAGGGAGAGGTTGAGGATGCAGGTGAAGACCCTAGAGAAGGTGTTGGAGGTAGAAACAGTGGAGAAAGTGCTAGATACGGAGGCTTGTACTGCAAGCCTTGGGGATTCCAAGACTTGGTGTCTATTGGCACCTTAATGTCTAGTGGTTTAGTTCTCCAACCCTAGGTATTCAGTACTTTAGTTCTCCCACTCCTGTTGTCTATTTATTTAGTTCTCCATCTTCTTGTGTGTAGTGATTTAGTTCTCCAACCATAGGTGTTTAGTAATTTAGTGCTCCATCCCCTGTTCTCTAGTACTTTACTTCTCCATCTTCTGGTGTGTAGTGGTTTAGTTCTCCATCCCCAAGGGACCTGAAAGCCTTGGGAATTCCAAGACTTGTGGAGCCACCCCTTCCCCACCTGCCCCCACAGCAACCAGAGTCACTCAGTGCCCAGTCAGCAAGATATAAAAACCCTGCCCAGTGGTGCACCCTGGCAGACATAGATTTTTTCATGGAACAGGTGATGTTGTCTGCAACATGCTGGTGTAGCGCAGGGACATCTTTCTTTGAGAAGTAATGACAACTGGGCAACTGGAACTGGGGGACTGCGACAGCTATCAGCTTTCGGAAACTGTCTGTATCCACCAGGCAGAAAGGCAGCATTTCCATGGCTAACATATTGGAGTTGGTGAATTTCAAGCTTTTCACTTTGATATGTGTAGGAGGAAACAATCTTTTATGTGACCATGACTGCGAGACCGAGGGCTGGCTGCTGTGATGGGAGAGGATGGAGTAGGGTGAGCACAACAAACTGCTGGACTGTGACAGAGGTGCAGGCGGAGATGTTCTGGTAGATTGAGAAAGATGTGGTGTGCTCAGTAGAGTTGAGCCACCCCCGTAGTGTTCGAGTTCGGTTCGGTTCGTCGAACACCCGTATGTCCGTCGAACTGTTCGTCGAACACCTTCGAACACCGTTAAAACCCATGGTAGGCAAACAAAGACACATAGAAAACACCTTCAAAGGTGTCCAAAAGCGGACAAACTGCTCAGAAGACACAACTAACACATGGAAAAGTGAAAAGTACATATAGTCATGCAAAAAGAAAAGAGGTGGAGGAGTAAAAGGAGGGGGAGACACAGATATAGGCATGTCATGCCCTTCTAAAACCAAAAAAGTGCAAAGCTGACACGGCCAGTCCGTTCGTGCTGGTGCGACCTCCGTGTCGCCGGGTTTGTGCCAGAGCTGCGTTGGACCCTGACGGCCAGCCCCCCTCTCCCAATACTGGTGCCTGTCCGCTGGTGGGTCGAGCGAGCCCCCCTGCAGTGGAGGCAGGTCTAAGCTTTTTAATTTAAATTGTCTCTGTAATTTGAATGAGTACACTTTAAATCCTTTTACAAGGATCTATTGGAGGGCAAGTCTCATGCCAGCAGCCACGGTAGCAGGAAGTGGAGGAGGTGTGGCCTGTGTTCCTAGCTGAGTGAGAGCTGTGTGGAGGAGCTCCTGGGAAGCTCCAACTAGGACTTTTTTCTAAGCCCGACCCTTGCCTCTTCGTTTTCCCAGGACCGAGGCAGGGGTGTCGGGGGGTATCCCCGGGCTCCGGCCCTCCCGGTCTGGGCCGGGTGGGGTCGGAGGACTGAATATGGATCCATCGGAGGACTCTGTGAGGCGGTCTGGGAGGCTGTCCCAGCGTGAAGCGGCTACGGTGAGCATGCCGGCATCGGCTAACAAGGTGACTGGCAAGCCCAAGGGAAGCAAGGGGAGTGCCCCATGGGCCGAGAGGGGCCCGGACGAGTCAGCGGAGGCTTTCTCCCAGCGGGTGGTGGAGATGTTGCGGTGCCATGAAAAGGGGAAGGTGGCACTGGCGAAACTCCTGCTGGACTTGCGGCAGGCCAAGGCGCTATATAATGCAGCAGCCCAGAGGAAGCGCCCGGCGATCGCCACGCAAATCCAGAGGGTCAAGGATAGGATTGTCGAGGTGGAGCGGAGGCAGGCAGAAATAGTGAGGGCTGCGGGTCCCTTTCTGGAGAAATTCTCTAATGATTGGCGGTTCTCGGGCCAGGAGGGGTTAACCACGCAGCAAGGAAGGGGGGCGTATGAAGGGGGCCTGACGGCCAGTGAAGGCACTCCCAGGACTATGCATGGCAGCCAGGAGCCTGGAAAGGAACGTTTGTCTGGAGCCCCGCCCCCTGTCCCACCCACCACAGCTCTGGGTGCTGCCCCGGGGGTTACCCCAGCCATGGAGGAGGAGAAAGTGGGGGGTGGAGGAAGTGGCGCGCTATTAGTGCGAGCAGAGGATAGTGTGGGTGCGGGCACAAAGGCCGGGGGATCGCGGTCTGGGGCTCCGCCCCTTGCCCCACCCACCTCAGCGCTCGGCGTGGCCACCATGAGAGACACACGTAGAACTGCAGAGCCCAGCGGCACCCGGTCTGCCGGCCCTTACCTAGCCCCGCCCAAGTTGGCACTCGGCGTGGCCACCATGCGAGACACACGTGGACCTGCAGAGCCCAGCGGCACCCGGTCTGCCAGCCCGCCCCTAGCCCCGCCCACCTCGGCGCTCAGCGCGGCCACCATGAGAGGCACACGTGGAACTACCGAGCCCAGCGGCCCCCAGTCTGCCAACCCGCCCCAAGTCCCGCCCACCTCGGCACTCGGCGTGGCCACCATGAGAGAGACACATGGAACTGCAGAGCCCAGCGGCACCCGGTCTGCCGGTCCGCCCCTAGCCCCGCCCACCTCGGCGCTCAGCGCGGCCACCATGAGAGGCACACATGGAACTACCGAGCCCAGCGGCCCCCAGTCTGCCAACCCGCCCCAAGGCCCGCCCACCTCAGCGCTCGGCGCAGCTACCATGAGAGCCGCGAGTGGAACTGCAGAGCCCAGCAGTTCCCGGTCTGCTGGTCCGCCTCTAGTCCCGCCCACCGCAGCTCTCTGCACTGCCTCTGTACAGTCTGTGGGTGGAGGGAAGGAGGGAGGCAGGAGGGACATGAAAGAAAAAGCAGCAAGCAATGCTTATAGTACCACAAGGCTCAGCAAGCCTTGCGCCGGTGCCCCGCCCCTCGTCCTGCCCACCACAGCACCTGGAGTTGCCCAGAAGAAACCTGCAGCTGGGAGGGAGGCAGCAGGGAAAACAGCAGGGAAGACAGAGACGGATCCAGGAACAGTGTCCCAGGAGGTGGCAGTAACCCCAGTCGAGCAGCCTGCCGGCGTTACTGGGGAGCCTCCTAAATCTTCCGGTCTGCGTCCTGAGCAGGTGGCGCTGCCTGCCTCCAGCACATCAGAGGAGGAGGACATGGAGGCGTCTTCGGGGTCCGGGGGGCTCATGGCGGCCATCCGGTTGCTGGAGTCCCCGGTGAACCTCCAGCATTTTTGTTTCGGAGACGAAGATCCGGGACCCGGAAAGAAGAAGGGGCGCAAGAAGAAGGCACAGGAGACGGTGAGTATGCGTTACGTGTTTAATGATGATACTGATGCTGCTGCTGTCTCCTGTGTAACCCCCACTGGTCAAGGGCGCCCGAATCATGAAGTTGGTCCTCGGCGCAGGTCCGGTGGGGAGAGTAAAGGCAAATGTAAGGCGAGTGGTGATGGTGTGGCGATCCCTACGGAGGACAGTAGGGATGGCAAAGGGTCATCGCTGGCGGTGGCGCCAGACATATTCAGTGTGGTGGAGTTCCCGTCTCTGTCTCCCATGGCCTCTGGGTCTCGGGCAGAGGGAGGTGGGGGTTGTGGCGGTGGAGCCGGAGCAGCTTTTTCAGAGATCTTGGCTGAGGTCCGGAGGATGGTGGGGGAGGAGAGAGACACTGCTTCCATATCTGGCCAGAGGGTTGAGGGGCCGCATGCTGGGGACAAGGCTGCCGGGGGTAAACCGGCCGGGGTGTCTGCACCTGTGAGGTTGGTAAAACCCAGCGCCCAAAATCCCGGCCCCTGTGATACCCAGTGCATGAATATTGGAGGGTCCAAGGTGGCAGAGGGGGAGAAGGGGAGTAAGGACAATGCTGCGGATGTGGTGAGTGTCCTGAAACCCCCCCCCCAGTGATGCCAGGACCTTGGGTAAAGCGGTTAGTACCCCACCTGTTCTGGCTGGCATGGATGGGGTGCATGAGGTAGGGATGAATGGGGTACATGAAGGAGGTGAGGATGGAGGTGAGGATCCAGGTATGGAAGTGGTGAGTGGTACGGCTGGTGGTGATGGTAGTGGTGCAGGGGCGGTAGGTGAGGCTGTGAGGCAGAGTGTGAGTGTGAATGAGGGGCCAAGTGTGAGGCCAAGGAATCCCAGTTTGTTGGCGGCCTTGTTAGAGGGCGATTCACATGTCCGCACCTTTGCGGCGGCCGCTGCCACGGGTGGTGGAGGGTCCTTGTCAGGGGACACTGGGCAGGGTTACTTGCAATGGCGTCTCCTGGACGCCCTGAAGAGGGGAGAGCAGTCCATTACAGTGGAGGGTAGGGAGGTAGATTTATCGTTCTGAATAGACCGACATGGTCTGTCCACCTTCCGAGAGTTAGGGGCAGAGAACGTTACGTGGTCTCTGCCGACTGCAGGGCAGGGTGGCGTCCGTAGGAATGTGGTCCGTCTCCGGTGGGAAGGCAATGAAACGTGCCCCTCTAGGGACAAGGTGGTGGAGCTTTTCCTGGGGATGGGCTTCAGGGCTGATGACATCTATGCTCTGATTCATCCCTATGGTGCCACCTTTTTCGACGTCAGCTTTGTGAGATCGGAGGGCCTAGAGCTCTTCTGGTCTCAGTATGAGCTGGCTCGGATTTGCCCTGAATGGCGAGAGTTTATAGTCCAGGCTATCTCGCGCCAAAACTCAGTGAAGAAAGTGACCGTGCTCACCAGTAACGAGTCACTTTCTGAGATGGACATCATGACCTGGCTGAGCAGGTATGGGGAGGTGATCCAGATTCCCAAAAAGAATCTGGACAAGCATGGCATCTGGTCAGGGGCCTGGACCTTGATGGTAAAACTGAAGGTCTCGGGTTACTCGGTTACCCACATTCCCACTTCAACATTCTTGGGAAGAGACCGAATCCTGATCTTTTACCAGGGGCAGCCGAAGTTGTGCCACAGGTGCGGCAGCCCCTCTCACTTCAGCGCGGGGTGCAAGGTGGAGAAGTGCGCAATGTGTGGAGGGGTGGGTCATCTGGCCGCAACCTGTAGAGACATTCGGTGTAACCTGTGTGGTGTCTTGGGACACCCATTTAGTCGCTGTCCGCGCTCCTATGCCAATGTTGGCCTGAATCCGGGAGGTGCTGGTAGGGAGGAGGCGAGGACCAGACCAGCCGGTGAAGGGACTAGCGGCGGCGTAGGAAGTAAGGGACCGGTGAGGAGCAGAACTCCCCCTGAGGCGGGAGGGAAAGAGCAGCGTCCGAGGAGAGTGGTGGAGAGGGACCAGGGGATTATGTCCCTGCCTCTGGTCCCTAGTTCGGGGGAGCTTGCAGCTGAGGTCCCGGACAGTGAGATAGACGAAGAGGTCAGGAGGATGGTCAGGGAGGATGGGGCCACCTCTCCCTTATCCTCATCCAGCGAAGGTGTGGATGAGGGGGGGAATGAAGAGTGGCAACAGCAAAAGAAGAGGGAGAAGAAAAGGGTGAGGAAGAAGGGTAACTCGAAGGAGAAGGCAACCCGGGGCCAGGTGCCAAAGGAAGGCTCTTCCTCCCTTCCTGCGGTGGAGCTCTCCAACCAGTACCAGGCCCTAAGCGAGTCTCCCTTGTCTTCAGATGGGGGGGAGGAGGGGGGTCTGGTGCTGGGGGTTGTGGACAAGGATGTAGGGGCTAAAGGGGGCGCCAGGCCCTCAACATCGGGGGTCGGGGAAACCGGGCCTCTGGTGGGGGGGTGTCGACCCAGGGCCTCCTGACAAGGGCAAGGGTGCGCCTGAAACAGTTGTGCCCGTTAAAGTTGTGTGTGGAACAGCAGGTATGGATGTGTCGGTGTGCCTGAAACGTGCTATATCGTCCTCTGAGGAGGAAAATGGAGCTCATGTAAAGGGTAAGGTGGGTGGGAAGAAGGTCGCTGTCCAACCTGATCACTCATGATGGCGGCACTCACCCCGTTGACGCTGGCGACCATTAATGTTGCCAGCATAAAGTCTGATGCGGCTAGGTTCACGGCCTTCCATTTTCTCGGCCAGCTTGATGTCGACATTTTGTTTTTGCAGGAGACCAGGTTGGTCGATCTCACGTCCCTTAAAAAAGCTAAGAGGGAGTGGGTACACGGGCCTTCCTATTGGTCTCTTGCGGCTGAGCCGTATAGCGGTGTGGCGGTCCTTTTCAAAACCGCAGATGTAGTATGCCGACGGGTTATTGAGTTGGAAATGGGGAGGTGCTTGATCTTGGATGTGTTCATAAGGGGACAAGAGCTTCAGCTCATAAACATCTATGGTCCCCAGACTAAGTGGGACCGCAAGTGTCTCTTTATGAGTATTAAACCCTTTTTGTTTTGTAGCCGACTGGTGGTCTTTGGAGGGGACTTCAACAATGTCTCGAGGCCCCAAGACAGAGGAGGTTCCAGAGACCGGTTGGCCTATGACAGCATCGCCTTGAATAGCATAGTTAGTGAGGCTCGCCTAGTGATGTCCACATCCGGAACACCACGGGCCACGCGGGTTACACTTATTTCAGAGGTAGTCAGACTAGGTCTAGAATAGACAGGTTTTATTTGAAGGAGGAGGCAGTCTTTTCACCTTTATCGGTGGTAGAGGTTGAATTCTCCGACCACTGCCTGATTATGTTTTCTCTGAATGTTACAGAGACTCCTCGGATGGGAAGAGGTTTTTGGAAGCTGAATTCGTCACTCCTGAAGGAAGCAGCTGTAAGACAGTCCTTTGAGGATTTCTTTCAAAGTCAGGTACCGCTACTGGGCCTTGGTAACACTAAGTCAGAGTGGTGGGAGATCTTCAAACATCGGGTGGCGAGATTCTTGCGCCAGCTTTCTAACCTCAGAAGCCTGAACAGGGATCTCCTGTATCGGGGCCTGAGGAGGAAACTCGAGGAACTTGTCTCGACTTGGGGTGGCCGTGAGGACATCACCAGGGTGAAAGCCTTACTCAAGAGATGTCAGTATGATAGGCACACATCTTTGGTTTTTGAGAGGGACTTCGGGAAGTATCGCTCACCCGACCCCTACAGAAACTGCAAGATGTCAGTGAGTAGTAAGATAGTGGCGGGTCTGAGGGACAGTACAGGATCCCTGACCAGGTCCAGGTCAGGGATCTTGGAGGTCGTCAGATCCTTTTACTCACATCTCTTGGGGAGGAAGGAGCTGGATCGAGATGAGACGTCGGCTTTCCTGGCTGAGGCCATTCCTGAATCAGGGGTAGACCCCTCGCTCGATGTCTTGGTGGATGAGATCAAAGAAGAGGAAGTTAGACTGGCGATTGATGGTCTCCAGCTCAAAAAATCACCAGGTCCGGACGGCTTAACGTCGGAGTTCTACAAGACCTTTAAGGACCTTTTGGTCCCCTTATTGACTCAGGTTTTTAATGAGTGTCTCTCCTCGGGCACTCTTCCGAGATCAATGAGGAGGTCAGCTTTGATCCTTCTTTCTAAGGGAAAGGATCCGTCGCACATTGAGAACTGGAGGCCCACAGCGCTTCTCAATGTGGACAGGAAGGTTTTGGCTAAAGTACTCTTTAACAGGTTGGTGAAGTTTGCGCCACGGCTCCTTTCTGAGTCCCAGCACTGCTGTGTTCCTGGCCGTAGCACTTTTAGTGCTGTTCTCGGTGTCCGGGAGGCTGTGGAACAGGGTAGGGCTGGCCTCTGGAAGGGGTATCTGCTGTCCTTGGATCAGACCAAAGCCTTTGACCGGGTTGATCACGAGTACCTGTGGTCCGCTCTTCTGAGGTATGGTCTGCCAGGGAGGTTCGTGGACTGGCTGAAGACATTGTACAGAGGGGCGTAGAGTTTCCCACTTGTGAATGGTTGGATTGGACAGGCCTTTGCGGTGGGCTCCGGCGTTCGTCAGGGATGTCCTCTCAGTCCCCTGCTGTATGTGTTCGCGATTGATCCCTTCATAAGGAGGGTGGATCGTGGACCAATAGCGGGGGTGAGGATGGACCAGGCGGGCGAATGGGAGGCCGCCCTGAAGGTAGTGGCCTATGCTGATGATGTCTCTGTTTTTGTCTCCTCGGAAGAGGAGGTGCGGGCAGTGATGTCTGAGGTGGAGGGCTACTCCAGGGCCTCTGGTTCCATTGTCAATCGGAGCAAGTGTGGGAGTCTTTGGCTGGGGGGAGGAGATCCCAGGTTTGATCTCCCGGACACCCTCCCAGAGCCCCAAGAGTATGCCAAGATCCAAGGCATTGAATTTGGCCAGGGTGATTACCCAACCAAAAACTGGGAAAGTAGACTTAAAACTGCCGCCCAGAGAGTGGACCAGTGGAAGGGTTGGTCTTTGACCCTGAGGGAAAGGGTGAGCTTGTGCAAAGGTTTCCTGCTCCCATTGTTAATGTATCTAGGCAGCATTTGCATTTTGCCAGAGCATCTCTGGACGCGGGTCTATGGCCTGTTTTTCCAACTGTTATGGGGAAACAGGCTGAACCTAGTCAAGCGGGAGGTTACTTACCGTACGAGGAGACTAGGGGGGTTGAATATGGTCAACCCCGTGGTGTTCTTGGTTTGCACCTTTCTTAAGCTAAATATATCAAACCTCTGGAAAGAGAGGGCTCCTCTGTGGGTATTCTCCTGTAGGGGATGGTTGCAGTCCTTCTTCCAGGATTGGGAGACAGGAGGGCATGTGAAGGATCTTCGCACACCGCACGGGCATCTCCCGGCTTATGTTACCCCGGTTTTGAAAGTAATACGCCGGTGGGGTTTGGGAGTGTGGGAGGTGAGGACTCTCACGAGGAAACTTCTCGAGGGGAGGATCTTATCGACCCATTTTCAAAAGCCACTGGCACTCAGGGACTGCCCAAGTCGGGATCTGGAGGTGGGGTTGCGTCTTTTAAATTCAAAATGGATCCCCGCGAAGTATTGGGACTTGACTGTGCGCTGCTTTCAGGGTAAGCTGTATGTGAGGGACAACTTGAAGTACAGGAAATCCGAGGATAGGAATTGTCCTCGTGAGAGTTGTGCTGACACGCTTGAGAGCATGGAGCACTTCCTGCTTCAGTGTCCCTTTAATGCAGAGGTATGCAACAGGGTGGGTGCTTCCATTGACTAGCCTAGGCTGGCGGGCCTCTCCTACGCTGAGTGGGCCTATGGAGCGTTCAGAGACCTTGGTGGACGGGACCAGTGCACTCTTTTTCTAGTTAGCCTCGTGGTTAGGTTTTTCACATGGAATGCACGGTGTTTAGTGTCGACGGGCAGTAAAATCCTCCCAGTGGGTGAGGTATGTAGCAACATCCTTGGTGACCTGGTGAAGGTGCGCTCCTTGGAGTATGAAAGGCTGGGTGCATCGGGGGCCTCCCGTCTCTGGAGGGGTTTCTCCTTCCAGGTGCCTTAGTTCTGGATTGCTCCAAGCCTCCTGGTGGTGGGCTAAGTTCTCACCGTAGCTTTTTGTTTTGAGAATGGTATCATGAAAAGGGTTTACAAGCACCGAACCGGTGCAGATGGTATTTTTGTTATTGTTCTTGTTGTTATTATTATTGTTGTCTTATTGTTCTTTTACTTTGGGGGTTAGTTAGGTGGGGTGGGGGTTTTGAGGGGGGTTAAGCATGAACTTGGACTGGCCCGGGCCCAAAACTGTCGGGGTTCGCCCTAAGTCCGGAAGGACTTTTTCGGAACTTAGAGGCCGGTTCGGGTTGGGGGTATAGTGAGAGTTGGGGTAGTGTATGTGTTTATGTGTTACTCATGATATAAGTGTTGTGTGTTATTTCATATGGTTTATGTGGTTTATATTTTGTTATATGTATTTTGCTTCTGCATCTCTGGTTTTTGTTACGGCAGAATCAGGTGTAAGTGTGGAGGAAGTTTGAGGTATGTTTGGATAAGCTGTGGTTGTATGGTGGTTGTCAGGCAGGTGGGGTCCCTTGTATATACATTGTTTATGTATTGGTTATATTGCTGGAAATTGTTCTTGTTACTTGTACTAGTTTGTGTTTTTACATTTATAATAAAATAGAGTTCCAGCTCCAGTAGTGTCCACTAAAGCTGCTGCAGTTAAAAAGCTTTTATAAGGATCAAGTTTGGCGGTCCACCGCAAGGCGTCCTACCGCCAGTCCCAGCCCCTGTGCCTTGGGGTGCCTCCCCGATGCTCTTCATTGAGTGTCCCGGGGGCCCGAAGCATTTCCTTTGAAAAAATTAAGCGTCCAAACTACAGGTGGTGTAGCTTGCTTAACAGGTGGGATAATCCGCTGGCTAGCAGACACTGCTACTAGGTCCAAAGTATTTCCTGGGCTAAATGCAGTTAAAAATTTGTAATTAGATCTACAGGCGGTGGCTACTCCGCTGACTAGCAGACACTGCTACTAGGCCCAAAGTATTGCCTGGGCTAGATGCAGTTAAAAATTTGCAATTAGGTACTCTCGTTGGATGCTGAGAAAGCATTCCATAGAGTCTCCTGGCACGCCATATATTATTCTCTTATAAAGCTTGGGGTAGAAGTCTAGGGGACCCTTTTATAGCCAAAATCATGGCCCTGTATCGCAATCCGTCAGCTAGGCTGAAGATAAATGGAACATTTTCATCACCTTTCATAATCACCAATGGGACAAGGCAGGGATGTCCTCTGTCCCCTCTCTTATACATCCTAGTGATGGAGCACCTGCTCTCATCAATTCGCGATAACCCCAATATTAGGTGGATTGAGGTGGGAGGCACCGAGTACTAGTGCTCTGCATTTGCTGATGATGTCCTAGTATATATCACTCAATCACATATATCCATCCCTGCTGTTATGGCTGAAATAGATCACTTTGTTACATGGTCAAATTTTAAAATCAATGCAGCGAAGTCTGAGGCCCTCGATGTCTCCCTCCTCAAATCCATACAGGATTCCATCCAGTCCAACTTTCCCATTGCCTGGCCCTCACAGGGTATCAAATACTTAGGAATTCATATTCATGGAGACCTCTCCCGTGTATTTTATCTTAATTTTGGGCCCTTTATTGAACAACTCCATAAAGATCTTACTTCTTGGATGGTGAAGGATTTTCCTGGTTCGGCAGAATAAGTATACTAAAAATGAATGTCCTACCTAAACTCTTATACCTCTTCCAAACCATTCCCGTGGTAATTCCCTCAAATTTTTGGAAAAGACTACGCAGTAGCTTTTAGTCTCCCCAGGATGACACAGGTGGGGCAGATGGTGGTTGTCCCGGCCCGCTAGGCTGCATTGTAGCACAGTGAGCTTCTCACTGCAACTTATGCTTCATATCCATGTGACGGTTCATGCATGAAGTACTCAAACTATAGAATTTTTGGCCTGTACATAGCTTTTGGTGACAAATGTTACAGATAACACGAGTTGGGTCATCCTTAGCAATCTGAAAAAATGCACAGGTTATGCAAGGTTTAAAGCCCATGCGACTCTGCTACTAGCAATACTATCAAATGATTGGCTGGATTAGATGCAGAGCGTCTGGGTTTGGTTGGGGGTCCCCACAGTCTGCCTAGGCTAGATGCAGTTAAAAATTCTTATTAGATACACAGGCGGTGCAGCTTGCTTCGCAGCTGGGCTAATATGCCCAAAGTATTGGTAGACTCTATACTAAATAAGGAAGGATTCACTGGGCCGTGGCGATTGTGGAGATTTGGTGGATGATTATAGGAGAAAGCTCCTTAATAGAGAAAGTTGGTGGATTTATACTTTAAATTCACGTGTACCAGTGGGTTTAAACATCAGACATGATTTGATGTATCATTATGAGTGATCATTTATAGATTATTATTATATATATATGTTCCTTTTTTCTTCTTTTCTTTTTGATTATTTACATTTATATGCATTCTTTCTATGCTATACGATTTTAACATGGTAAGTGTGTTTAAATTTCTGATTAACTCAGCCTTGAACAGGTGCATAGCAGGAAATGACATATACAGTACAGACCAAAAGTTTGGACACACCATCTCATTTAAAGATGTTTCTGTATTTTCATGACTATGAAAATTGCACATTCACACTGAAGGCATCAAAACTATGAATTAACACATGTGGAATTATATACTTAAAAAAAGTGTGAAACAACTGAAAATATGTGTTATATTCTAGGTTCTTCAAAGTAGCCACCTTTTGCTTTGATGACTGCTTTGCACACTCTTGGCATTCTCTTGATGAGCTTCAAGAGGTAGTCACCGGAAATGATTTTCACTTCACAGGTGTGCCTTGTCAGGTTTAATAAATGGGATTTCTTGCCTTATAAATGGGGTTGGTACCATCAGTTGTGTTGTGCAGAAGTCAGGTGGATACACAGCTGATAGTCCTACTGAATAGACTGTTAGAATTTGTGTTATGGCAAGAAAAAAGCAGCTAAGTAAAGAAAAATGAGTGGCCATCATTACTTTAAGAAATGAAGGTCAGTCAGTCCAAAAAATTGGGCAAACTTTGAAAGTGTCCCCAAGTGCAGTTGCAAAAACCATCAAACGCTACAAAGAAACTGGCTCACATGAGGACCGCCCCAGGAAAGGAAGACCAAGAGTCAGCTCTGCTTCTGAGGATAAGTTTATCTGAGTCACCAGCCTCAGAAATCGCAGGTTAACAGCAGCTCAGATTAGAGACCAGGTCAATGCCACACAGAGTTCTAGCAGCAGATACATCTCTTCAACAACTGTCAAGAGGAGACTTTGTGCAGCAGGCCTTCTTGGTAAAATAGCTGCTAGGAAACCACTGCTAAGGACAGGCAACAAGCAGAAGAGACTTGTTTGAGCTAAAGAACACAAGGAATGGACATTAGACCAGTGGAAATCTGTGCTTTGGTCTGATGAGTCCAAGTTTGAGATCTTTGGTTCCAACCACCGTGCCTTTGTGTGACGCAGAAAAGGTGAATGGATGGACTCTACATGACTGGTTCCCACCGTGAAGCATAGAGGAGGAGGTGTGATGGTGTGGGGGTGCTTTGCTCGTGACACTGTTGGGGATTTATTCAAAATTGAAGGCATACTGAACCAGCACGGCAACCACAGCATCTTGCAGCGGCATGCTATTCCATCCGTTTTGCGTTTAGTTGGACCATCATTTATTTTTCAACAGGACAATGACCCCAAACACACCTCCGGGCTGTGTAAGGGCTATTTGACCAAGAAGGAGAGTGATAGGGTGCTACGCCAGATGACCTGGCCTCCACAGTCACAAGACCTGAACCCAATCAAAATGGTTTGAGGTGAGCTGGACCGCAGAGTGAAGGCAAAAGGGCCAACAAGTGCTAAGCATCTCTGGGAACTCCTTCAAGATTGTTGGAAGACCATTTCCGGTGACTACCTCTTGAAGCTCATCAAGAGAATGCCAAGAGTGTGCAAAGCAGTCATCAAAGCAAAAGGTGGCTACTTTGAAGAACCTAGAATATAAGACATATTTTCAGTTGTTTCACACTTCTTTGTTAAGTATATAATTCCATATGTGTTAATTCATAGTTTTGATGCCTTCAGTGTGAATGTACAATTTTCATAGTCATGAAAATAAAGAAAAATCTTTAAATGAGAAGGTGTGTCCAAACTTTTGGTCTGTACTGTACATAACACTTCCTTGCTGTTTTTTGCTATGCAATGATTAAGAACTCGTATACATGTTGTGCAGATTGAAGGGTGAAAGTCCGCCCAGGCGGGAGGAAATTGGAGTTTCATAACACATATTTGAACTGGAGAGGTATTAGAGGCCTGAAATGGCCACAGGTACTAATGGAGGTAATCAAGGTAGGGAGAGAGGCAAGAGGTCCGGTCATCTTAGTTATACAGTCCGGCGGAAACGACCTAGGTCATCACAAGAGCGCATAACTAATGGCAATAATGAAACTAGACACTGAGCGCTTCAGAGAATTTTTCACAAAACTAACTATAGTATGGTTAGAGATTGTGCCGAGAACAGTATGGCAAGGTGCGTGAGACATCACGGCCATCGAACGGACAAGGCAGGTAATAAATATTCGGATGGCAAAATTTATAAGAGGCAGAGGCTGTGTAGTGATACGACACCGACAACTGGAAGGAGATAAAGCAGGCCTCATACGGCCCGACAGTGTTCACTTAATGGATTTTGGACTGGACATATTACAGTCAGGACTCCAGTATGGAGTGGAACAATCGTTATGAGTGATGGAGTACGAGTAAGCAGGATTCTCCGTGGCCTGGAAATAGAAAGGACATGTTGGAGAGTTATACTTGTTGGCCATCTTGCCGTTGTGGAGACTGGAGACACAAGGCATGCTGCAACAAGCTGAATTATTTTAGAAATAAAATGCATTTCTAATGGAATGAGTATAAACAGTTAATAAAGCTGTGACCGATCCTCACCTATCCAGTTGTAAGAGTTACATGATTGTATTGTCAATGAAAGGGGGGCGTTAGGGGGCTGAGCGTCTGGGTTTGGTTAGGGGTCCCCACAGTCTGCCTAGGCTAGATGCATTTAAAAATCATTATTAGATACACAGGCGGTGCAGCTTGCTTCGCAGCTGGGTTACTATACTGACTAGCAGACACTGAAGCATTGGAGCAGACCTCTGAGTAAACAGCTCTTCAGACTCAACCATCTAAGTTACCCCAAGCCATAGTGTATGTATTTTCTTACGGTTAAAATGGGGGGTGGAGACCCAACCCACCTCTAATTGATGATGGCAACGTCACGTAAAACAAAGCAAGGGGACTCCAAAAAGAGTCTCCATTTTTTCCAAAAAATTGTGGCACAGACACCACTTAAGACTTAAGAGTTGCTTAAAATGGTTGATTAGAATGAGTACCACACACTGCTACTATGCCCAAAATTATTTTCCAGACAAGATGCAGCTAAAAATTATCAGTAATTTGCAAGCTGGTGGAGCTTAGTATAGATGGCATAATAGAATGAGTACCGCACACTGCTACAGGCCCAAAATTATTTTCCAGACAAGATGCAGCTAAAAATTATTAGTAATTTGAAAGCTTAAAACGGTTGGTGAGGTGATTTTACGAAATCCTCAAGCTTTTACTCTCCCCAGGATGACGCAGGGGTAGAAAAGTCCTTGCGGATCCATGATTTGTTCATCTTTATGAACGTGAGTCTGTCTACATTCTCAGTGGACAGCCACGTGCGCTTATCTGTCAGCACACCACCAGCAGCGCTGAACACACATTCAGAGAGAACGCTGGCTGCGGGGCATGACAAGATCTCCAAGGCGTAAATGGCGAGCTCCGGCCATTTATCCAGATTGGAAGCACAAAAAGAGCAAGGGTCCACTGACAAAGTCATGGCTTCTATGTTTACTTGGAGATACTCCTGTACCATCGTCTCTAGGCGTTGACTATGTGTCAGACTTCTTGTCTCCTGTGGCCTTGCAAAGGATGGGCTAAAAAAGCTGTGAAATGATTCCACAAAATTGATGTTACCAGCAGATACTGTGTTTCTGTTACGGTTTGAATGCTGAACACTTGACAGTCCCACGGTTGGCAAGTTAAAACTGTGAGATTCACTACGTGCACCACTGGTGTTTTGTGGAAAAGCACATGTAAGATTCTTCCACAGTTTCTGCTGATACTCCTGCATGCGTGCATCCCTTTCTATGGCAGGAATAATTTCTGCAAATTTACTTTTATACTGGGGATCTAAGAGTGTGGCATCCCAGTAGTCAGGATTATTTCAAATTCTGACAATTCGAGGGTCATGTTGCAGGTAGTGCAGCAAGAAGGCACTCATGTGTCTTGCGCATGCAGGAGCACCAAGTCCCTGATGTGTTGGTGGCGAGGTAACAATCATGCTTCCTTCCTTTGCCCTCTACCCCCAACCTCGCACAACAGAAATGTGATCAAGGTCTCCCTCATCTGATGAGTCTTCCATCAGTTCGTCCTCCACTTCTTCCTGGGCTCCTGCACCTTCCTCACTAGTTTGGCTGCTACCATGCGCCCTGGTAAATCCATCTCCCCCACCCTCACATGCCTGCCACCTTGGTGCTGCCGACCATCTGGCCCTTGCAGATGTTAGCCCTTCCGCATACAACTCCTCCTCCTCTACTTCCTCCACCTCCTCTTGTCGCACCACCTGACTCCGAATTCTGTTAAACATGTGCTCCAGCATGTAAATCACCGGAATAGTCATGCTGATAATGGCATCGTCAGCAGTAAATGTGACGGTTCATGCATGAAGTACTCAAACTATGTAATTTTTGGCCTCTACTTAGCTTTTGGTGAAAAATGTTACAGATAACACGAGTTGGGTCATCCTTATCGATCTGAAAAAAGGCCAGGCTATGCAAAGCTTAGCACCCATCCCACCTGAAGAGCCACCACGACTTGTGGTCAGAGGCAGAGTTGTGCTTGAGGATGCAGTTGTTGACGTGCTTCCAGTACTACGTCTCTGTCCAGGAAGGCGCAACCTGACCTCGTCGTCACTAGCATCCTCCTCCACCTCCTCTGCTGACCTCATCGACTGGCTGACTGTGGGTTGACAGTAAGTGGGATCTGCAACCTCGTCATCATCACCCTGTGTGTTCTCACACGAGTCGTCCTCAAAGCCAACCTCTTCCTGCCCTGACAAAAAACTCAAGTTGTCGCTCCAATCAGGTATTTGAGTCTCATCATCGTCTTCCTCATTGTCTCCACCAACAGGAGTTACAGTTTGGGAACGAGTGTCTACATTATGGTGAGAACCTTCTGCGTCTGTTCCTGGATCCGACTCATAAAGATTCTACGCATCAGTGCAGATCATTTCCTTGTCTGGATTTACAGAAGCTCTGGAGCAGACCTCTGATTCCCAGGCTATAGTATGAGTAAACAACTCTGCAACCATCTGTTCTACCCCATACTCAGATGGGCAGCTGGAGACATGGGAGCTGTGAGGAAGCAAGTGTGGTTGGTGTGACACCTCTGAGGACTGGAGTATTTGTGATGTTGAAGTTGAGGTGGAGGAGAGCCCACTTAAAGGAGCACTTGAAGCACCTGCTGTTTTTGTGCCTCATCTGGAATTTGTAGCGATTGGCGTGGCCGTAAGAAAGGGATCGTATCACACTGTCCGCTAAAAGAAGTAGACATCTTAGTTGGGCTGGAAAATGGTCTTTCTTCTGCAGATGTTACTGTTGCTTTAACACCTACCACACGGACACAACCTTTTTTTCCCTTCCCAACATGCCTATTCCCCTTTCCACCAGCAGCAGGCCTTTTTCCACTCATTTTGGTGGTTAACTAATTGACAACTCTGGAGTTGTTTGCACAAAAAACGATGGATGGGAACCGAGCAGAGCTGAGTGGCCAAACTGTGGTATTAGCCAAAAAGGATTGGCTGGGTTAGATGCAGTAAAACAATTTTATTACATACACAGGTGGTGGAGCTTAGTATAGATGGACTAATAGAATGAGTCCCACACACTGCTACAAGCCCAAAATTATTTTCCGAGCTAGATGCAGCTAAAAAATATTTGTACTTTGCAAGCTGGTGGGGCTTTGTATAAATGGACTAAGAATAAGTCCCACACACTGCTACAAGCCCAAAATTATTTTCCGAGCTAGATGCAGCTCAAAATTATTTGTAATTTGCAAGCTGGTGGATCTTAGTATAGATGGACTAAGAATAAGTCCCACACACTGCTACAAGCCCAAAATTATTTTACGAGCTAGATGCAGCTAAAAATTATTTGTAATTTGCAAGCTGGTGGAGCTTAGTATAGATGGACTAAGAATAAGTCCCACACACTGCTACAAGCCCAAAATTATTTTCCGAGCTAGATGCAACTAAAAATTATTTGTAATTTGCAAGCTGATGGAGCTTAGTATAGATGGACTAAGAATAAGTCCAACACACTGCTACAAGCCCAAAATTATTTTCCGAGCTACATGCCGCTAAAAATTATTTGTAATTTGCAAGCTGGTGGAGCTTAGTATAGATGGACTAAGAATAAGTCCCACACACTGCTACAAGACCAAAATTATTTTACCAGCTAAATGCAGCTCAAAATTATTTGTAATTTGCAAGCTGGTGGAGCTTAGTATAGATGGACTAAGAATAAGTCCCACACACTGCTACAAGCCCAAAATTATTTTACCAGCTAGATGCAGCTAAAAAATATTTGTAATTTGCAAGCTGGTGGAGCTTAGTATAGATGGACTAAGAATAAGTCCCACACACTGCTACAAGCCCAAAATTATTTTCCGAGCTAGATGCAGCTAAAAATTATTTGTAGTTTGCAAGCTGGTGGAGCTTAGTATAGATGGACTAAGAATAAGTCCCACACACTGCTACAAGCCCAAAATTATTTTACGAGCTAGATGAAGCTAAAAATTATTTGTAATATGCAAGCTGGTGGAGCTTAGTATAGATGGACTAAGAATAAGTCCAACACACTGCTACAAGCCCAAAATTATTTTCCGAGCTAGATGCAGCTAAAAATTATTTGTAATTTGCAAGCAGGTGGAGCTTAGTATAGATGTACTAAGAATAAGTCCCACACACTGCTACAAGCCAAAAATATTTTCCGAGCTAGATGCAGCTAAAAATTATTTGTAATTTGCAAGCTGGTGGAGCTTAGTATAGATGCACTAAGAATAAGTCGCACAGACTGCTACAAGCCCAAAATTATTTTCCTAGCTAGATGAAGCTAAAAATTATTTGTAATTTGCAAGCTGGTGGAGCTTAGTATAGATGGACTAAGAATAAGTCCCACACAATGCTACAAGCCCAAAATTATTTTACGAGCTAGATGCAACTAAAAATTATTTGTAATTTGCAAGCTGGTGGAGCTTAGTATAGATGGACTAAGAATAAGTCCCACACACTGCTACAAGCCCAAAATTATTTTCCGAGCTAGATGCAGCTAAAAATTATTTGTAATTTGCAAGCTGGTGGAGCTTAGTATAGATGTACTAAGAATAAGTCCCACACACTGCTACAAGCCCAAAATTATTTTCCGAGCTAGATGCAGCTAAAAATTATTTGTAATTTGCAAGCTGGTGGAGCTTAGTATAGATGGACTAAGAATAAGTCCCACAGACTGCTACAAGCCCAAAATTATTTTCCGAGCTAGATGAAGCTAAAAATTATATGTAATTTGCAAGCTGGTGGAGCTTAGTTTAGATGGACTAAGAATAAGATCCACACACTGCTACAAGCCCAAAATTATTTTCCGAGCTAGATGCAGCTAAAAAATATTTGTAATTTGCAAGCTAGTGGAGCTTAGTTTAGATGGACTAAGAATAAGTCCCACACACTGCTACAAGCCCAAAATTATTTTCCGAGCTAGATGCAGCTAAAAATTATTTGTAATTTGCAAGCTGGTGGAGCTTAGTATAGATGGATTAAGAATAAGTCCCACACACTGCTACAAGCCCAAAATTATTTTCCGAGTTAGATGCAGATAAAAATTATTTGTAATTTGCAAGCTGGTGGAGCTTAGTATAGATGGACTAAGAATAAGTCCCACACACTGCTACAAGCCCAAAATTATTTTCCGAGCTAGATGCAGCTCAAAATTATTTGTAATTTGCAAGCTGGTGGAGCTTAGTATAGATGGACTAAGAATAAGTCCCACACACTGCTACAAGCCCAACATTATTTTCCGAGCTAGATGCAGCTAAAAATTATTTGTAATTTGCAAGCTGGTGGAGCTTAGTATAGATGGCCTAATATAATGATGCTATACCCAAAAAGTTTTACTTGGCTAAGTGCAGTAAAACAAATTGTATTCTATACACAGGTGGTGTAGCTTGCAACACAGATACGCTACTCCACTGACTAACACACACTGCAAGAGGCCAAAAAGGATTTGCTTAGCTAGATTTAGCCAAATGCTGTGAAAAACACTTGCACAGCACGGGCACAGACCTGCCTGGCAAAAAGTCCTAGGAAATGCTGTAACCTAGTCCTCAAAAGGTTGCAATTACAATTAGTCCCTACTCCCAACCTATCTATTTAAGAGCACAGACCTGCCTGCTAAAAGTCATAGGAAATGCTGTAACCTAGTCCTCAAAATGACTGCAATCACAACTATTCCCTACTCCCAAGCTATCTGTCTATTTCTGAGAAAATTGGCTTGAAATTAACACTGAAAGTATAGCGCACACAACAACAGTGGTGCCGTCTAACACGCAGCTGCAGCAGTGAGAAAATGGTGGCGACGGGGAAAATCGCTGGGTCTTATAGGGCAAGGACATGTGACATCCACAGCCAATGACACATGCCCTTGCTTGTGTGAAAAAAAGCAGTTCGCTCCGTGTGTGCGCTGCTGATAGGCTGAAAGATTGCACCTCCCCACTGTAAATGCAGGGAAGAGATAAAAAAATGGAGATCTTCATTATTTATGCAGAGATCAATCCCCTGCCCCGCCCCCCGCCACGCTGTACACTCAAACTGCGTATTAACATTGATTATCAGCATTACTGTGAAAAAATCCAGTTATGATTTTGGTGCATGAACAGTTATCGAACATAACCTCGAACAGCCGGATTTTTTTCAAATTGTTCGTGTTCGCCGAACGGCTCGAACACCGCCCAAAACAGCTCGAATTTGAGATTGGCGAACAGTTCGAGTCGAACAACGCTCATCTCTAGCTAAAAGCTTTCTTGCTTTATTGTCAAAACAAGTTCACTGATTTTCGTGTAAAGAGATGGGCCATTTCTCTTCTTAGTGAAGCTTTCCTCACACACTGACCAGCACTTCTGTCCATCCAATGGCTGCTAATGGGGGAGCATGTGACCAGATATGCCTAATAGCTTTATGAGTTCATGACTAAGGAGCAGTGAGCAAACAGCTCAAATTTGAGATTGGCGAACAGTTCGAGTCGATCACCGCTCATCTCTAGTGCTCAGTGAAACAAAAACAGCAGGCATGTCCACTTTCATAACAGCTGACGGGCTCACACTCACCCCGACTGTAGCGGCTAAATAAGTGGAGGTTCTGCAGCTGGAGACTAGTGATGAGAGAATTTGCTCGACGGATGTTCTAATGTTTAAATTCGTCACGAATATGAGCTTATGCAGGGTAACAAAAATTATTTTTTGCTCTGAGTGACGTGATACAGCAGGCTATATCTGAGTTTGAAATATTTTGGAGCCTATATTAGTGATGAGCGAACGTCCTCGCCACTACTCGGTACTCGCCCGAGCACCTTGGTGCTCAACAAGCTCGGCGAGTATTTCCGGGTTGTTCGGGCGGGAACTCGGGTCCCCTCCCTGCATGTTTGGCGCTCTTTAGAGAGCCAATGAATATGCAGGGATTGCCTGCCATGCACTTTAATGCCATAGCCATGTTGGTTGTGGGCATTACAGTGATTGGCTGGCCGAACAGCGTCATCAGGTGTATATCAGACGTGGCGTTGACATGCTTGTCACAGTCACTCCGGATCAGACAGTGTAGGGAGAGCTGCTGCTGTGTCAGGGAGTGATTTGCTTGTGTATCAGGTAGTGTAGGGAGAAAAAACGTACATTACACAAATCCATCTTAACAAACAGTCCTTTTGAGGACTAACTAATCCATCTGCAGAGATATCAGGCAGGCAGTTTATATAGGCAGGCAGGCAGTGTATATAGCAGACTGCAGTGCACATAGCACTCCAGTCCAGTTCTGTCGGCTGCTGCTCTTAGATATTTCTGGAAATAGGCCCAGGTCTCAGGGGCCAGGAATAATTTTTTTTGCATCTTAATACCTCATTATTTGCTTAAAAAGCAATCCAGAGAACACGTTTTTTCTGCGCCATTTGCTTGTTGGCACTGCAGAATACAGCCAGGTCCTTTCCATATTACAGCGCTAAAAATCCATCTATTTAAAACTGTGTTTCCTCTGTCACACGGATCACATATACGTTTTCAGAAAATACTGCATTTCTGGCCTCCGTTAAATTTTTTTTTCAGTATGTCAGCAAAGTTTTTGACACTTGTTTGCTGTTCAAAACAGTAACCTACAGGCCAGGTATTTAAAACTGTGTTTTCTCCGTCACACGGATCACATATAAGTTTTCAAAAAATACTGCCATTTCTGGCCTCCATTAAAAAAAAATTTCAGTGTGTCAGTGAAGCAATTGACACCAGATTGCTATTCAAAATAGTTACCTACAGGCTAAGTATTTAAAACTGTGTTTTCTCCGTCACACGGCTCACATATTCGTTGTCAAAAAATACTGCCATTTCTGGCCTCCATTAAAAAATTTTTTCAGTGTGTCAGCAACGTTTTTGACACTGGTTAGCTGTTCAAAATAGTTACCTACAGGCCAGGTATTTAAAAATGTGTTTTCCCCATCACACGGCTCACATATACGTTGTCAGAAAATACTGCCATTTCTGGGCTCCATTAAAAATTTATTTCAGTGTGTCAGTGAAGCAATTCACAGCAGTTTGCTGGTCAAACTACTTACCTACAGGCCAGGTATTTAAAAGTCTGTTTTCTCCATCACACGGATCACATATAAATTCGCTCCAAACTCAGTCATTTGTAGTGAGCGTGGAAGATACTGTCCTCCATTTAAAATGGGCAAGGCACGTGGCAAAGGATGGGGAACTGGACGTGATGGTAATGGTGCATGCAGAGTGTAGCGCCGGCCTCCCTGCCCTCTGCTAGGCAGGGACGCTGTTCCCCTCACCTCTCTGCTCCGTGCCCGGCGTCCTCCTCCCGCTCTGCTGGCAGCGCGCGCTCCTTCCCGGCCACTGTGCTTAGGGCGCGCGCGCGCGCTCTCCCTCCCTCTTAAAGGGGCCGCGCGCGCCGTCCTAAGGAGTCCCCGGCCAATGGCCGGAGGACTTCACCATATATAATGCACCTCCTCCAAAATGGAGGTGCCCGAGCAATGTTGTTGCACTGTTCACTACTCTGCTTCAGCCCTCAGGTCCCGTTGCCAGATACCTGCCAGATTCCTGCCAGATTCCTGCCAGCTTGCTGTCTTATTCCTGCCTGATTATCTGTTACCTGCCTGCTAGTCTGAGGTCCGACGGTCTGCCTTACTACTCCTGTCAGTCTGTCTAAGGACCAGCCTGTCCGCTCACCTGGGAGCGCACTTCAGCCACCTGCCTGCTTGCCTGAGGTCCGACGGTCTGCCTTCCAACTCCTGTCAGTCTGTCTATGGACCAGCTTGCCTGCTCACCTGGGAGCACACATCTGCTACCTGCCTGCTAGCCTACCTGGAGGCTCCGCCGTCACGTGCTGTGACCACCTGCCTGTCCAGTGACTCCTGCCCGCTCACCTGGGAGCGCTCATCTGCTGCCTGTCTGCTAGTCTACCTGGAGGCTCTGCCGTCACGTGCTGTGACCACCCGCCTGTCCAGAAACTTCTGCCCGCTCACCTGGGAGCGCTCATCTGCCGCCTGTCTGTTGGTCTTCCTGGAGGCTCCGCCGTCACATGCTGTGACCACCCGTTCATCCAGAGACTCTCGCCTGCTCACCTGGGAGCTCACGTCTATCATCAGCCGCCACAGGTCGTACCAACCCTTTACCCAGAGACTGCCCCGGTCACTTGCCGTGACCATCTGCCCGTTCATCCAGAGACTGCCCCGGTCACTTGCCGTGACCATCTGCCCGTTCATTCAGAGACTGCCCCGGTCACTTGCCGTGACC
The DNA here is from genome assembly GCF_046119375.1 of Phyllobates terribilis. Lineage (NCBI taxonomy): Eukaryota > Metazoa > Chordata > Amphibia > Anura > Dendrobatidae > Phyllobates > Phyllobates terribilis. The sequence continues at coordinate 295,375,180 of NW_027362769.1, forward strand.
ATCTGCCCGTTCATTCAGAGACTGCCCCGGTCACTTGCCGTGACCTCCAGCCCGTTCACTCAGAGACTGTCCCGGTCACCTGCTGTGACTTCCTGCCCATCTTCCCTGGTCGCCACCCGCTCCCTTACAAGGACCGCCCCCTTGTATAGTAGCTCAGAGGTTCCGCCTCCCAGACCCGTTACAGTTTGCTCGGGCCATGGAACCCGGTGGCACCCAAGCTCCCTCGCTCTCGGACCTGTGTCATGAACTGTCTCGTCAAAGGTCCCAACAGGAGTCCATCCTGGGTCACCTGCGGAATGTCAATACTCGCCTGGACACTCTGACTGCTCCACCAGCAACCTCCGCCAGTGCCATGTCTCGCAATCCGGCAGCTCCGCTGCCCACTAATACCATGGTATCCTACCCCGGACCCCGGCTTTCTGCACCTCCTCGCTTCGGAGGCGACTCCGCCCAGGCTCGGGGCTTCATAAATCAGTGCACCCTGCACTTTGAACTATTGTCCCACCAGTTTAACTCCGACCGAGCCAAAATTGCATTCATCATGTCCCATCTCACCGGGGAGGCCCTGGCCTGGCTAAATCCTCTATGGGAGAGAGGAGACCCCCTGGTGTCCAACTTGCCTGGTTTTCTCACGGCTTTCCGGAAAGTCCTCGACGAACCCGGACGGAAGACCTCATCCGCATCATCACTGCTACGCCTCCGTCAGGGAAGTCTCACCGTGGGCCAATATGCCATACGGTTCCGTACCCTTGCCTCGGAGCTGGCCTGGGATAACGACGCTCTGGTATCCGTCTTCTGGGAGGGTCTGTCCGGCCGTATTAAAGATGAACTTGCCGGTCGGGACATCCCTACCACTCTCGATGACCTAATAACTCTTGCCACCCAGATTGACCTACGGTTCCAGGAGCGTGCCAAAGAGGTCACCCGTGAGAGGAGGTTACCACGTCTAGCTCCTACTTTTCAGAAACCCGTCACTCCCTCCGTCTCTACCCAGGTACACTCTCCTGAGCCTATGCAGGTCGACCAGACCAAGATGGTCAAAACCCGTCAGGACTTACGCTGTGCCGAGGGGAGCTGCTTCTACTGTGGCAGTAAGGAGCACCGGATCCGTACCTGCCCGGAGAGGTCGGGAAACGCCTGTGTCTAGGTTCGCTCAGAGAGGTCGACCTAGACATGAATAAATCCTCTCCATCTCTGCTGTTGTCAGTCTCAATCGTCTGCGGGGAGAACCGTTATTTCGAACTAGCCCAACTTGACTCTGAAGCGGCCGGGAATCTTATTTCACAGTCCCTGGTAGAGAAATACCGCAACCCCACCAAACCTCTGGCTGTACCCTTGTCTGTTGCTGCCGTGGATGGGGGTCTCTTACCACGCCCCATCCAACTCATCACCGAATCCATTACTCTGCAGGTGGGAATGCTGCATTCTGAGAGTATCTCCTTTCATGTTCTGCCTGGACTCTCCTACGCCCTCTTGCTAGGCCTACCTTGGCTCCAGAGACATGCACCCATGCTTGACTAGCAGACCAGAGAAGTCCTTCGCTGGGGACAGGACTGCCATAAGACCTGTCTGGTTCCCGTCCATCCCGTCCGTCCTTCTCCTACCCCAGCTAATCTACCTGGATTTCCGATTTCTTATTGGTCTTATGCTGATGTCTTTAATAAAAAGGAAGCAGAGACACTACCCCCTCATAGACCATACGACTGCCCTATCGACCTGTTACCTGGTACTACTCCTCCCCGTGGGCGTATTTATCCATTATCCGCTGCTGAAACCCGGTCGATGTCCGAATATATTGAGGAGAATCTGGCCAGGGGATTCATCCGGAAATCTACCTCCCCGGCGGGAGCAGGCTTCTTTTTCGTCAAAAAGAAGGACGGCTCTCTCCGTCCCTGTATAGACTATAGAGGCCTTAACCAGATCACGGTGAAGAATAAGTACCCCCTTCCGCTCATTCCGGAGTTATTTGATCGTCTGAGGGGGGCTAGAATCTTCACCAAACTGGACCTCCGTGGGGCGTACAACCTGGTTCGTATCCGTCAGGGGGATGAATGGAAGACGGCATTCAACACCCGGGACGGCCACTATGAATATCTGGTAATGCCCTTTGGTCTCTGTAACGCTCCTGCCGTCTTTCAAGAGTTGGTCAATGACATCTTCCGGGACCTTCTCTACTCCTGCGTAGTGGTGTACCTGGACGACATCTTGGTCTTCTCTCCGGATCTCCAGACTCACCGGAGGGACGTTCGTCAGGTCCTGCTCAGGCAGAATCACCTCTTCGCTAAATATGAGAAGTGCCTCTTTGAGCAGACCTCGCTTCCGTTTTTGGGCTACATTATTTCTCAGACCGGCCTACGAATGGATCCAGAGAAACTGTCTGCCATCGAGAAATGGCCTCGACCGGAGGGGTTGAAGGCCATTCAGCGATTCCTGGGCTTCGCTAACTACTACCGCCTCTTCATACCACACTTCTCTTCCCGGACTGCCCCAATTTCCGCGCTCACCCGTAAGGGTACTAATCCCAAAGAGTGGCCGCCCGAAGCAGAGGAGGCCTTTCTTTCCCTAAAACAGGCCTTCTCTTCCGCCCCGGTGCTGCATCGCCCGGACGGCAACAAGCAGTTCTTCCTGGAAGTTGACGCCTCCTCCTCTGGAGCCGGAGCGGTACTTGCTCAAAAATCATCTTCCGGGAGAATGGTAACTTGTGGCTTCTTCTCCAAACTCTTCTCCTCTTCTGAGCGCAACTATTCCATAGGAGACCGAGAGTTATTGGCCATCAAGCTGGCGTTGGAGGAGTGGCGTTACCTACTCGAGGGGGCTCTTCACCCGGTAATAATTTACACTGACCACAAGAACTTGGCTTACCTCCAGCATGCCCAGAGACTTAAACCGCGCCAAGCCCGGTGGTCATTGTTTTTTGCTCGCTTTGATTTTGTTCTTCATTTTCGCCCGGCTGACAAAAACGTCAAAGCAGACGCCTTGTCCCGATCCTTTCTGGTGTCCGATCTCGAGGAAGAACCTAAACATATCATCGATCCCGCCAGAGTAATGCAGGTGGCTCCCGTGAGTCTAAATCGTCTCCCTCCCGGTAAGACGTTTGTTTCAGTACCTGATCGGAAGAAGATCCTACACTGGGGCCATTCGTCTAAACTAGCTGGCCACGCCGGTCAGAAAAAGACCCTCCAGCTTATTGCCCGGCACTACTGGTGGCCTACCCTGCACAAGGACGTAATAGACTTTCTTTCTGCCTGTGTGTCCTGCGCCCGCAACAAAGTCCCGAGACACCTGCCAGCTGGTCGCCTCCTTCCGCTTCCTGTGCCTGCTGCCCCCTGGCAGCATATTGCTATGGACTTCATAACTGATCTCCCGGTCTCCGCCGGTTGTACGGTCATTTGGGTGGTCGCTGATCGCTTTTCCAAGATGGCTCACTTTATTCCCCTGCCAGCCCTCCCGTCTGCACCCGAGCTAGCTAAAGACTTTATCCGCCACATCTTCCGTCTTCATGGCCTGCCCCTCCACATCGTGTCGGATCGTGGGGTACAGTTCACCTCACGTTTCTGGAGAGCCACTTGTAAACTGCTAGACGTCACCCTGGACTTCTCTTCCGCTTACCACCCACAGTCCAATGGTCAAGTGGAGCGGATCAATCAGAACCTGACCAGTTACCTCCGGCACTTCGTTAATGCCCATCATTCAGACTGGGTGGATCTCCTACCATGGGCCGAGTTCTCTTATAACAATCACGAGAGCGAATCCTCCTCCAAATCCCCGTTTTTTGTAGTCTTCGGTCAGCATCCTCGGATTCCTTTTCCTGTCTCCACCTCTGTGGACAACCTGGCTGCGGAATCTCTCGTTAGCAAATTTTCCTCCATTTGGGAGAGTACCCGATCCGCACTCCTTCAGTCGTCCGAACGGATGAAAAGACACGCTGACAAAAAACGCCTGGATCCTCCACAATTTCGTCCTGGAGATAAAGTCTGGCTCTCATCTAAATATGTCCGACTCAAGATACCTTCTTACAAGTTAGGGCCTCGGTTCATCGGTCCTCTGGAGGTCATCAGTCAGATCAACCCGGTGGCCTATAAATTGAAACTCCCGGCCAACTTACGGATCAATAACTCCTTCCATGTATCTCTCCTCAAACCTGTGGTACTTAACTCTTTTTCCAAGTCTACAGGTACGCCTCCTGCTCCGGTTTCTGCTGAGGACGAGTTTGAGGTAGAGAACATTCTTGCCACCAAAAGGGTAAGAGGAAAGACCTTTTTTCTAGTAGATTGGAAGGGGTTTGGTCCTGAGGAGAGAACGTGGGAGCCCCGGGAGAACATCCATGCCCCTCTTATCCTAGCTAAATTTCTGTCTGGCCTAAAAAAGGGGGGACCTAAAGGGGGGGGTACTGTAGCGCCGGCGTCCCTGCCCTCTGCTAGGCAGGGACGCTGTTCCCCTCACCTCTCTGCTCCGTGCCCGGCGTCCTCCTCCCGCTCTGCTGGCAGCGCGTGCTCCTTCCCGGCCACTGTGCTTAGGGCGCACGTGCGCGCTCTCCCTCCCTCTTAAAGGGGCCGCGCACGCCGTCCTAAGGAGTCCCCGGCCAATGGCCGGAGGACTTCACCATATATAAGGCACCTCCTCCAAAATGGAGGTGCCCGAGCAATGTTGTTGCACTGTTCACTACTCTCCTTCAGCCCTCAGATCCCGTTGCCAGATACCTGCCAGATTCCTGCCAGATTCCTGCCAGCTTGCTGTCTTATTCCTGCCTGATTATCTGTTACCTGCCTGCTAGTCTGAGGTCCGACGGTCTGCCTTACTACTCCTGTCAGTCTGTCTAAGGACCAGCCTGTCCGCTCACCTGGGAGCGCACTTCAGCCACCTGCCTGCTTGCCTGAGGTCCGACGGTCTGCCTTCCAACTCCTGTCAGTCTGTCTATGGACCAGCTTGCCTGCTCACCTGGGAGCACACATCTGCTACCTGCCTGCAAGCCTACCTGGAGGCTCCGCCGTCACGTGCTGTGACCACCTGCCTGTCCAGTGACTCCTGCCCGCTCACCTGGGAGCGCTCATCTGCTGCCTGTCTGCTAGCCTACCTGGAGGCTCTGCCGTCACGTGCTGTGACCACCCGCCTGTCCAGAGACTTCTGCCCGCTCACCTGGGAGCGCTCATCTGCCGCCTGTCTGTTGGTCTTCCTGGAGGCTCCGCCGTCACATGCTGTGACCACCCGTTCATCTAGAGACTCTCGCCTGCTCACCTGGGAGCTCACATCTATCATCAGCCGCCACAGGTCGTACCAACCCTTTACCCAGAGACTGCCCCGGTCACTTGCCGTGACCATCTGCCCGTTCATCCAGAGACTGCCCCGGTCACTTGCCATGACCATCTGCCCGTTCATTCAGAGACTGCCCCAGTCACTTGCCGTGACCATCTGCCCGTTCATTCAGAGACTGCCCCGGTCACTTGCCGTGACCTCCAGCCCGTTCACTCAGAGACTGTCCCGGTCACCTGCTGTGACTTCCTGCCCATCTTCCCTGGTCGCCACCCGCTCCCTTACAAGGACCGCCCCCTTGTATAGTAGCTCAGAGGTTCCGCCTCCCAGACCCGTTACACAGAGGCCGAGGACAAGGCCGTGGGCAAGCCGAAATTGTGCCACAACAAACACCCATATCTTCTCGCCTGACCTTCCTGTCCCAATTTCTAGGGGACCGCAACACACCTCTATTGAACTCAGAGCAGTGTCAAAAGGTTGTTGGTTGGATTGCGTAAAATGCTTCCAGTCACTAAGCCACCACCACCACCCTGTCTTCCACACGGTCAAGTCTCAGTAGCCGTGAGTCTGGACCGCATATTCCCCACCCTGATCCTCCTTCCTCCCACCATGCCGAGTACCCAGAGACAACTGATCCCACACTTGGACACCTGAACAGCTGTTCACTTGTAAGAGGGTGACCAGGATCTGGTCATGCACCTTTTTCTTTGTGTCTGCACATAACAGTGTATCCTGTTTTAAATTGGAACATTTGTTATGATCAATTTTCTGATGTGTCAGTTATAGGGTCAGTATAGGTCAGTGCAGGCGGGATATTAGAATAGTAGAAGAGTGAGGCTAAGGGAGGCAATATAGCTTAAAGCAGAGGTAGTTGTAAGTTAGGAGAGAGTTAGAGGGGTTGGGAGCTGCTCAGTGTGGGAGGAGCAGGTTCAGTGAAGGACTGAGGTTGTTCCTGGTTGCATTCAGTTCTAGAGGAAGTGAGAGATGTAAGGAGAGAACAGTTGGTGGTCCAGGGGGCACCATTGACACGATCTGTCCAGCAGCAAAGGACCCGTATTCAGATATTCTGAACCAGACATTTCCTAACGTTCGGGACCTACGGTCCACAGGATTCATAGAGAAGTGAGTGTCCAATAGCCTTCACTGAAGGGGAAGTCAGACGGGAAATAGACAGTACGGGATTCTTAAAACTGCGAGCGTCTAATAGGCCAAGAAGGTCCGCTATGGAAGGGACAGCTCAGGACAAACGAACAGTGAACATCAATACGTGCGGTGTATCAGACGGTAACCCTGGAAAAGTATGTGATCAATGCTACATGCTGTATGAAGTTGATTTTAAGTGTTCCAGTAAAGTTCTTTTTAATAAAACGGAATGGAAGTCCCTAAATGTGTGTGCGGCGGTTCCTGAGGTGAAAGAACCGAAGACAGCAGAGATCTGCAATCAAAACATGAGTGTTCTGCACCACACGCACAACACAGGAGAATTGGGACATTTAACTTTGTCAGGGGACCAGTGTATGGGAACACATCAGCCTCTCTCCACAACTACTACCCTGAGGTTCCTACACACTTTTCCATTTATAGATTCGGGCCTCCCACCCGGTCCACTTGAAGCGGGGCAAGAGGAGATTGCGTGTAGCGATGCCCAAATATTTGATCAGCCACGGTCACACGAAGGCGACGGTGGGAAAGTGTAACAAGAGGTGGACGATGATGAGACACAATTGCCAAAAAGTCAGGAGGAGGACCAGGGTGCGGAAGTGGAAGACGAGGTGGTGGATGATATAGTAACTGACCTAACTTGGCAGGAGGACATGCAGAGCGAGGACAGCAGCACACAAGGGGAGGGAGGCAAAGCACCCCAACAGGCAGGAAGAAGCTGTGTGGTGGCCGCAGACAAAAGGAAGGCAACCATTCACCGTAACACCAACACGAAGGAAGTTGCCAGTACAACTGTTAGGTCTCCTGAGTCTGGTTGTTTTTTAAAGACTCTGCCAATAACCCCAAAAAGGCCATTTGCACCACCTGCCAGGCCATCATCAGCAGGGGTGGCAAAACAACCAGCCTGACCACCACCAGCATGATCAGGCACATGGCGGGCAAAGCACCCGACTTTGTGGGCCGAACCCCAGGGTCCAGTAACAGTGTCTGCGGGTGGCACCATTGCTTCTTCCTCTGTTGTGCATGCAAGCCAATCCCCTGTCCATGGTGTATGCAAAGATGCCTCCTGCCCTGCACCTGTCATTGCACACTCTCAAATAGCAGCATCATCAAGCACGTCCATGTCCTTGTCCCAGCACAGCATTCAGTTGTCCATACCCCAGTCCTGGGAACGCAAGCGTAAATATGCAGCCAACGCCCCACAGGCCACACTAATAAATTCTTACATTTCATGACTGCTTGCTCTTGAAATATTGCTTTTTAGGCTCGTGGAGGCGGAAGCATTCTGCAACCTGATGGCAGAGGCCGTCCCTTGGTACACAGTTCCCAGCCGCCACTATTTCTCCCGGCATGCCGTCCCGGCATTACACAAGCACAAGTCCCAAAACATCAACCGTGCTCTCAACAATGCAGTTACCGGTAAAGTCCACCTAACGACGGACACGTGGAAAAGTGCTTGTGGCAGGGACGGTACATCTCGCTGATGGCACACTGGGTTAACATAGTGGAAGCTGGGACCCAGTCAGACCTTGGGACGGAACACATCATCCTGACGCCAAGGATTGCGGGACCTAGGTCAATCAGGGTTGCCCCCACGGTCTACAGCTCCTGAACCTCATCCTCCTCAGCCTACTCCTCCTATTCAGCCTCCATCTCCGAAATGACCACATCAGCCACAAGCTGGAAACACTGCAGCACTGCCTCGGCCAAGCGGCAACAGGCTGTGCTGAAGCTAATATGCTTAGGTGAAAAATCACACAATGCTGAAGAGTTGTGGACAGCTCTGAAAAAGCAGGCAGATCTGTTGCTCACACCGCTGAACCTACAGCCAGGCATGGTCGTGTGTGACAATGGTCAGAACCTGGTGGCGGCTCTGAGGCGAGGCGAGCTCACACACGTACCATGCCTGGCCCATGTGCTTAATCTCGTGGTTCAGCGGTTTCTCAAATGCTATCCAGAGCTGCCGGATCTGCTTGTTAAAGTACTCCACCTGTGTGCCCATTTTAGAAAGTCAGCTACAGCTTCCACCGCCCTTGCAGTGATTCAGCAGCATTTGCAGCTTCCGGCTCACAGACTGGTGTGTGATATCCCCACGCGTTGGAACTCTACCCTCCACATGTTGCAGATGTTAGGAAGGATTTGTGAGCAGAAGAGAGCAGTTGTTGAGTACCAGCATCAACAAGGCCGTCGGTATTCAGTTCAGACTCCACACATAAGACCTCAGGAGTGGACATGGATGTCAGACATATGTACCATCCTCCAAAACTTTGAGGACTCCACCAAGATGGTGAGCGGCCATAATTAGCGTCACCATCCCGCGTCTTCGTCTTCTGAAACGCTCTCTGCTCACAATCAAAGAGGATGCATTGCAGGCGGAGCACGATGAGATGGAGCAAGGAACCATACAGGGTGATTACACACAGCCAAGCCTCATCTCATTCCAACGTGGATTGGGTGACAATGAGGAAGAGGAGGAGGAGGAAGGACAGGAGCTAGTTTCATGCACTATAGACGGTACTACCTGCACAGCTGTCATACAGTCTGTTCAGCTTGGATAGCAAGAGGACAGAGAGGAGGAGGAGGAGGAGAGCATGGTCAGTCATCCTCTAGGTGAGGACACGGAAGTCTTGCCTGTTAGTAGTCTGTCACGCATGGCCGAGTTTATGTTACGCTGCCTTTCCCATGACCCTCGCATTCTCAAAATTTTGGTTGACAGTCATTACTGGTTGGTGACACTTCTAGACCCACGCTACAAGGAGAACTTTATATCTCTTATTCCTGAGGTGGACAGGTCTACAAAAATGGGGCTGAACCAGAAGGCCCTTGTTGCGGAACTATTAAAAAAATTCCAATCTGAAAACGCTGGCGGCAGAGGGCACATTTCTTTGGACAATCAAGGAGTACAGGTGAGAGAGACACAACTTCAATCCAGCAGACGCAGGGGAACACTGTCAAAGTTCTGGAAGAGTTTTCATAGACCCTCTCATCGGACAGGCCCTGAAGCGCGGGGTACTCTTACAAGTAGTGTAAATTTTGGGAAGATGCTGAGGGAGTACCTTGCCGACCGTACCAACGTCCTCTGTGATTCCGCTGTGCCTTATAATTATTGGGTATCCAAGCTGGATATGTGGAATGAACTGGCTTTATATGCCTTTGAGTTCCTGGCCTGCCCTGCCGCCAGCGTTTTATCAGAGCGGGTTTTTAGTGCCACTGGAAGAATTATAACTGATAAGTGCATCCGCCTGTCAACTGAAATTTCTGACAGGCTGACTCTTACAAAAATGAACAAGGGCTGGATTGGGCCAGACTTCTCAACACCACCGAATGATAGCAGCGTAACATAAAATCCAATCCAGTGTCTTTTCTTGGGAGGTGTATTCCCATGCACCTTTTCACACCCACACATGGGTATACGCTTCCTGATTTTGGCTATTTGCTCTTGTCCTCCTCCTTCTCCTCATCCTCCACCACCATATCACCTGGGTGACCGTGGTCCGTGATGCAATACCCACCTAATTTTTGTAAAGGCTGTTTATGATGCCCGTAAAAAAAATTTTTTATACACTATGTTCATGTATACCCCCCACGGGTAAATGTTTGTCAGCCAATACACTTAGTGCATGGGCATTACAGGTATAGGAGGCCCGCTCCCTTCTAATGGGAACATTTTTTTATGAGGTCATCCTCCACGTCACTTCCAAGGGGCATTGAAGTGACTCCAAATTTTTGGCAACCCTTGCATTCACTGCATAGGCCAACACTATGGAAGACTCTCTCCTTTCTAATGGGAATTTGTCGTTATTTTGGCCCTGCTCTGTGTGTCTTTAAATTCTTAGTGGGGTTTTTCCTAAAATTGGTCAGCCGTTGGACAAACTGCATACTCTATAACTGTATAGCAGACTCTCTCCTTTCTAATGGGAACATGTCGTACCTTGTTACAGCGGCCCTGCTCCATGTGTTTTTAAATACTTATTGGTGTTTTTACTAAAATTGGACAGCCGTTGGACTCACTGCATACCCTATAACTGTATAGCAGACCCTCTCCTTTCTAATGAGAACATGTCGTACCTTGTTACTGTGGCCCTGCTCCATGTGTCTTTAAATTTTTAGTGGGGTTTTTCCTAAAATTGGTCAGCCGTTGGACTCACTGCATACCCTATAACTGTATAGCAGGCTCTCTCCTTTCTAATGGGAACATGTCGTACCTTGTTTCTGTGACCCTGCTCCATGTGTCTTTAAATTCTTAGTGAGGTTTTTCCTAAAATTGGTCAGCCGTTGGACTCACTGCAAACCCTATAACTGTATAGCAGACCATCTCCTATCTAATGCGAAGATGTCATACCTTGTTACTGTGGCCCTGCTCCGTGTCTTTAAATTCTTAGTGATGTTTTTCCTAAAAATTGGTCAGCCGTTGGACTCACTGCATACCCTATAACTGTATAGCAGACTCTCTCCTTTCTAATGGGAACATGTCGTACCTTGTTACAGCGGCCCTGCTCCATGTGTTTTTAAATACTTATTGGTGTTTTTACTAAAATTGGACAGCCGTTGGACTCACTGCATACCCTATAACTGTATAGCAGACAGTCTCCTTTCTAATGAGAACATGTCGTACCTTGTTACTGTGGCCCTGCTCCATGTGTCTTTAAATTTTTAGTGGGGTTTTTCCTAAAATTGGTCAGCCGTTGGACTCACTGCATACCCTATAACTGTATAGCAGGCTCTCTCCTTTCTAATGGGAACATGTCGTACCTTGTTTCTGTGACCCTGCTCCATGTGTCTTTAAATTCTTAGTGAGGTTTTTCCTAAAATTGGTCAGCCGTTGGACTCACTGCAAACCCTATAACTGTATAGCAGACCATCTCCTATCTAATGCGAAGATGTCATACCTTGTTACTGTGGCCCTGCTCCGTGTCTTTAAATTCTTAGTGATGTTTTTCCTAAAAATTGGTCAGCCGTTGGACTCACTGCATACCCTATAACTGTATAGCAGACCCTCTCCTTTCTAATGGGAACATATCGTACCTTGTTAATGTGGCCCTGCTCTATGTGTCTTTAAATTCTTAGTGGGGTTTTTCCCAAATTTTGTCAGCCCTTTCTGTCACAGCATGGGCATTACCACTATAGGAGACCCGCTTCTTTATAATGGAAATATTTTTTTTACTGAGACCCTCCTCTATGTCTCTTCCAAGGGGTATTGGGTTGAGTCCAAATTTTTGGCAGCCCTTGCAGTCACTGGATACGCAATAACAGTATAGAACACGCACTTGTTAATAATGGGAACAATAAAGCATAGCCAGCTGATGGCTCTCTAACAATAGCTAGGGCCGACTACTGGCCTTCTAAGAATAGTAAGGGCCGTCTGATGTCCCTATAAAAATAGGCTTTATGACTTTCAAAGTCCCTTCATCATCAATGAAACAGGATGTGTCTGATGATGTGTCACATACCACATTGCCAGCTAACGTTGTAAAATGTTAAAATGACATTTCCCGGTGAATGCATTTGTCTTAAAAAAAAAAACGAATAAAAAAATAAAGCAATAAGATCTTTCTTTAGTATAAAATACAGCGTTACCAATTTAACAACAATGTAATCACATTGTTCAGCTCATGCACCTCCTCCTCCATCTCCTAAATGACCACATCAGTCACAAGCTGACAGCACTGCAGCACTGCCTTGGCCAAGCGGCAACAGGCTGTGCTGAAGATAACATGCTTAATGCTTAATTGACAAACCGCCCAGCACTGCAGAGTTGTTGAAAGCTGTAACACAGCAGCCTGATCTGTGGCTCTCACCGCTGAACATACAGCCAGGCATGGTCGTGTGTGACAATGGGCGGAACCTGGTCACGGAGAAATGACAGTCGGGGTAGATACGGTTTCCCTCTATGCCAGTCCTTTCACCGAGCTAAAGAATATGGCTGTGGTGAAATACAACTCCCACTGAGAAGCTGTTTCAGACTGAAAAACATTGTGCCCACCAGAGGATTTGATTCTGAGGGCTAACCTTTCTCCCCCACTCAAGAGGCCCATAGCAGCTGCAAAGTTAGCGCTATCATGAACTCTTCTGAGATAGAAGCCAAGGCACACCAGAGGATTCTCTGGTGGGACCATCCAACCCTGCCAAGAAGCAGTCCTGACTAAGAAAAGTGTGTGGAAATGTTCCCGGACACGCTATGGCTGCTTTTTTACTGAGGAGGAAACACACGCAAACACGGGGAGAACATACAAAGTCTTTGCAGATGTTGTCCTTGCTAGTATTTGAACCCAGGATCCCAGCTCTGCAAGTCTTCATTGCTAACCACTGATCCAATGTGCTGCCGTTCACCCTCTAATATCTAACAGGCTGGAGAAACTTGCACCTGCTGCCACTCTATCTTCTGTTCCTTTGTGAGAAAATGTATTTGGGCAGCCACTCAGTCTCCCAAATAAAATTCCTGAGAAGGGATGGCTTCGCTACTGGTACTGGGGGCAGTGCTAATACCATGGCGTTGTACCATAGTTTGCTGGAAATATTCCAGGCTGGTAGGAGGCAAGCAAATTCCCACAGAAAAGTACCAGCAGTAATGTTCAGGGACCCGCGCTTTTAGAAGACGGAGACAACATCAGGAGAAATAGTGACTAGTGTTGAGCCACCCCCGTAGTGTTCGAGTTCGGTTCGGTTCGTCGAACACCTTCGAACACCGTTAAAACCAATGGCAGGCAAACAAAAACACATAGAAACACATAGAAAACACCTTCAAAGGTGTCCAAAACCTGACAAACTGCTCAGAAGACACAACTAACACATGGAAAAGTGACAAGTACATATAGTCATGCGAAAAGAAAAGAGGTGGAGGAGTAAAAGGAGGGGGAGACACAAATATAGGCATGTCATGCCCTTCTAAAATCCAAAAAGTTCAGTCCGCTCCTGCCCGTGCCACCTCCGTGTCGCCGGGTTTGTGCCAGAGCCGCGGTGAACCCTGATGGCCAGCCCCCCTCTCCCAATACTGGTGCCTGTCCGCTGGTGGGTCGAGCGAGCCCCCCTGTGGTGGAGGCAGCTCTAAGCTTTTTAATTTAAATTGTCTCTCTAATTTGAATGAATACACTTTAAATCCATTTACAATGATCTATTGGAGGGCAAGTCTCATGCCAGCAGCCGCGTAATTCCAGCTCCAGTAGCGTCCACTAAAGCTGCTGCAGTTAAAAAGCTTTTATAAGGATCGAGCTCGGCTGTCCACCGCAAGGCATCCTACTGCCAGTCCCAGCCCCTATGCCTTGGGGTGCCTCCTGATGCTCTTCACTGAGTATGCCGTGGTCCCGAAGCATTTCCTTTGAAAAAATTAAGTGTCCAAACTACAGGTGGTGTAGCTTGCTTAACAGCCGGGATAATCCGCTGACTAGCAGACACTGCTACTAGGCACAAAGTATTTCCTGGGCTAGATGCAGTTAAAAATTTGTAATTAGATACTCTCGTTGGATGCTGAGAAAGCATTCCATAGAGTCTCCTGGCACGCCATATATGATTCTCTTAAAAAGCTTGGGGTAGGGGTCTAGGGGACCCTTTTATAGCCAAAATCATGGCCCTGTATCACAATACGTCACTTAGGCTGAAGGTAAATGGAACTGTAGCACCCTGAGGGCTCGGTTGCTACAGAGGTATTGCACCTCACCCAGAGGTGTGATATCTCACTCTCAGGTAAGGATGGAGTGTGGATCAGGACCCGACACCTGCATGCATTACACCACATTGCCGTGGGGCAGGGCGACCAATATGCCTCTGAGATGGGCACGACAGTCCCTGTCCCTGGCTGGAGTGGGGGGAGGGAACACTGAGGAAGGGGAACCCTGTAGTGCAGGAGCAGGGAGGAAGCAGTTCCTGGGTGCATTGAGAAGGGAGTATAAAAGGTCGGCACCATCTTAGTTCAGTGCAGAGAAGTCTGAGCAGAAGTGGCAGGGAGCAGGGGCTCTGCATGAGCTTTGCTCCGGAGGCGGGCCTAGTAACAGAGGCCCAGGCCTGGAAGAAGGAAGGAAGAGGAGCGGAGAAGGCTCCAGGAACGAGAAATGAAGGGATCCCAGGGGTGTGGACGGGCGAGTCGCCACCGCACGCCCGAATCCACCTGCGTGGAGGGGTCAGGCCAAAGGGGGAGACCGGTCCCCGAAACTAGTGGAGGCAGGAAACGACCCTCAGCTAGAAACCGGAGGCTCTGACATTTTATGTGGCGCAGCCCCTCGCTACACCCGCTAGGAAGGCACCACATAGGGTCAGGGAAACTGGCGCCAAGTTTACCAAGAGGAGGCCCGAGGCAGCCGGACAGAAGGGTTGGTAAGAAAGGCCAGACAAAGGACACACAAAGGGGGTCCTGTGAAGCGCTCCAAAGTTATCTGGGAGTTGTCTGAGCCCTCACCTGGTGAGCACAGTACGACGTGGGCAGCCGTTACCTGCAGACGTGGTCTGGATAATAAGAACTGTGAGTAAAGGCCCTGGACTGCATCACTGACTCCGTGTTGTTACTGCTGCTGCCCTGCACCATCACCCCCATCCTCCGCATACACTGCCCTGAGGCTATACTCCTCCCGTGGGGAGTTATGCTACGCTCTGCTGCACCCACAACACCAGCCTCAGCGGTCTGCCCTGCAGCGGCGGTTCACTCTGACCGCAATCCACGGGTGGCGTAGTCGGACATTTAAACATCAAAACCACATAAATAGTTCCGCCACTGGTTTGACCACCCTGAGCCACGGAACCGGGTCGCCGCCACGAAGACTACAACCACCAGCATCCACCAAAAAGGGTCCGGCTCCGGGTGTCCCAAGGCCCAGGGGGTGCATCAGAACATTTTCATCACCTTTCACAATCACCAATGGGACAAGGCAGGGATGTCCTCTGTCCCCTCTCTTATACATCCTAGTGACGGAGCACCTGCTCTCATCAATTCGCCATAACCCCAATATTAGGTGGATTGAGGAGGGAGGCACCGAGTACAAGTGCTCTCTATTTGCTGATGATGTCCTAGTATATATCACTCAATCACATATATCCATCCATGCTGTTATGGCTGAAATAGATCACTTTGTTACATGGTCAAATTTTAAAATCAATGCAGCAAAGTCTGAGGCCCTCGATGTCTCCCTCCCCAAATCCATATAGGATTCCATCCAGTCCAACTTTCCCTTTGCCTGGCCCTCACAGGGTATCAAATACTTAGGAATTCCTATTCATAGAGACCTCTCCCATCTATGTTATCTTAATTTTGGGCCCTTTATTGAACAACTCCATACAGACCACGGTTGGCAAGTTAGAACTGTAAGATTCACTACGTGAACCACTGGTGTTTTGTGGAAAAGCACATGTACACTGTGTTCCAAATTATTATGCAAAAAGTGTTTAGGAGTGATAAGGGAAGAATTTGTTTGTTTGTCAGTTAAACTCATTGATGGTGATGTGTGTCAGGGCTCTTTATATCACTGTAAGCAATTGCAGACACCTGTGCTAATTAGTTTGGCAGGTGTGTCCAATGAAAGGCAA
Organism: Phyllobates terribilis; assembly: GCF_046119375.1. NCBI lineage: Eukaryota > Metazoa > Chordata > Amphibia > Anura > Dendrobatidae > Phyllobates > Phyllobates terribilis. The sequence continues at coordinate 295,391,101 of NW_027362769.1, forward strand.
GATTACTTAAGAAGGCTGTCTCACATTATTAAGCAGCCTACATTTTCTGCCAAAATGGGAAAGAAAAAGGATGTGTCGGCTGCTGAGAAGCAACAAATTGTGGAGTGTTTAGGTCAAGGCATGACTACAATCAACATTGTGCGATGATCAGGATGAAGTGTCTTGGCAATCAAGAAGTATGTAGCTGATTCACAGTACACACGTGTGCGTGCTGATAAGGGCAAATTGAGGACTCTTTCCTACAGGCAATTACGTCAGGTTAAAAGAGCAGCGGCAAAAAGCCTTGTCATAGCAGCAGACAAGTTTTTGAAGCTGCTGGTGCCTCCAACGTCCCCCGAACAACAAGATGCAGGGTCCTTCAGAGGTTTGCAGCTGTGCATATGCCATCCTGTCGACCTCCTCTATCCACTTCACACAAGCAGAAAATGCTCCAGTGGGCTGAACATTACATGAAGACTGATTTCAAAACTGTTTTGTTCACGGATGAGTGCCGTGCAGCGCTCGATGGTCCAGATGGATGGAGTGGAGGATGGCTGGTTGATGGACACCCCACGCAAACACGGCTACAGCGCCAACAAGGAGGAGGTGGAGTAATGTTTTGGGCTGGAATCATGGGGAGAGAGATTGTCGGCCCCTTTAGGATCCCTGAAGGCGCTAAAGATGAACTCCATAATGTATGTGGATTTTCTCAAACAGCACTTCCTGCCATGGTTCAAGAAGAAGAACCGTGTATTTCACAGCAAGATCATTTTTTTGCATGATAATGCACCATCTCATGCTGCACATAAAACATCTGCATCTCTGGCTGATATGGGCATAAAAGGGGACAAACTTATGGTGTGACCCCCATGCTCCCCTGACCTCTACCCCATTCAGAACCTCTGGAGCATCATCAAAAGGAGTGTCTATGATGGCGGGAGGCAGTTCACATCTAAGCAACACCTCTGGGAGGGTATTCTGTCCTCATGCAAAACAATTGAAGCAGAAACCATCCAAAACCTGACAAATTCAATGGACGAGAGAGTTCAGAAGCTCCTTTCGAACAAGGGGCCCTATGTGAAAATGTAACATCACCTAGAATAAAGTTTTGAGTTGAAAACTGTTTGATTTCAGTTTCTAATAAACTGCTAATGCTTATAATTTCAAAAATGACCATTTTTTTGGTCTTTATTAAAATGAAAAGGTTGATCGAAAAGTTTGGGGGATCTAAGAGTGTGGCAACCCAGTAGTCATGATTACTTCGAATTCTGACAATATGAGGGTCATGTTGCAGGTAGTGCAGCAAGAAGGCACTTATGTGTCTTGCGCATCTCGGAGCCCCAAAATTATTTTACGGGCTAGATGCAGCTAAAAATTATTATTAATTTTAAATCTGGTGGAGCTTAGTATAGATGGCCTAATAGGATCAGTGCTGCACACTGCTACAAAGCCCAAATTATTTTCCAGCCAAGATACAGATAAACATGATTAGTAATTTAAAATCTGGTGGAGCTTATTATAGATGGCCTAATAGAATCAGTGCTGCACACTGCTACAAAGCCCAAATTATTTTCCAGCCAAGATACAGATAAACATGATTAGTAAGTTGAAAGCTTAAAACGGTTGGTAGGGTGATTTTAACCAATCATCAAGCTTTTATTCTCCCCAGGATGATACAGGGGTAGAAAAGTCGTTTCGGATCCATGATTTGTTCATCTTTATGAACTTGAGTCTGTCTACATTATCAGTGGAGAGCCGCATGCGCTTATCTGTCAGCACACCACCAGCAGCGCTGAACACACGTTCAGACAGAACGCTGGCTGCGGGGCATGACAAGATCTCCAAGGCGTAAGTGGCTAGCTCCGGCCATTTATCCAGATTGGAAGCCCAAAAAGAGCAAGGGTCCAGTGACACAGTCATGGCTTCAATGTTTACTTGGAGATACTCCTGTACCATCGTCTCTAGGCGTTGACTATGTGTCAGACTTCTTGTCTCCTGTGGCCTTGCAAAGGATGGGCTAAAAAAGTGGTGAAATGATTCCGCAAAATTGATGTTACCAGCAGATACTGTGGTTCTGTTACGGTTTGAGTGCTGAACACTTGACGGTCCCACGGTTGGCAACTTGGAACTGTGAGATTCACTACGTGCACCACTGGTGTTTTGTGGAAAAGCACATGTAAGATTCTGCAACAGTCTCTGCTGATACTCCTGCATGCGTGCATCCCTTTCTATGGCAGGAATAATTTCGGCAAATTTACTTTTGTACCGGGGATCTAACAGTGTGGCACCCCAGTAGTCAGGATTATTTCTAATTCTCACAATTCGAGGGTCATGTTGAAGGTAGTGCAGCAAGAAGGCACTCATGTGTGTTGCGCATCCAGGAGCACCAAGTCCCTGTTGTGTTGGTGGCGAGGTAACAATCATGCTTCCTTCCTCTGTCCTCTCCCCCCAACCTCGCACAACAGAAATGTGATCAAGGTCTCCCTCATCTGATGAGTCTTCCATCAGTTCGTCCTCCACTTCTTCCTGGGCTCCTGCACCTTCCTCACTAGTTTGGCTGCTACCATGCGCCCTGGTAAAACCATCTCCCCCACCCTCACATGCCTGCCTCCTTGGTGCTGCCGACCGTCTGGACCTTGCAGATGTTAGCCCTTCCGCATACAACTCCTCCTCCTCTACTTCCTCCACCTCCTCTTGTGCCACCACCTGACTCCGAATTCTGTTTAACATGTGCTCCAGCATGTAAATCACCGGAATAGTCATGCTGATAATGGCATCGTCAGCACTAAACATCTTCGTCGCCATTTCAAAACTGTGCAGAAGGTGCATAGGTCCCTGATCTGAGACCACTCCTCCAGCGTGATTTGCCCCACCTCTGGATCTCGTTGGCCCAGGCTATACGTCAGAACGTATTGCACCAGGGCTTGTCGGTGCTGCCACAGTCGCTGCAACATGTGCAGAGTTGAATTCCACCGGGTAGGCATATCGCATTTTAGCCGGTGAAGTGGCAGGCCCAACGACTTCTGTAGAGATGTAAGTCGCTGAGCTGCGGGATGCGAACGGCGGAAGTGAGCACACAGCGACCGTGCCCTCTGCAGAAGGCCATCTAGTCTGGGATAGTGGGCTAAAAATTGCTGGACAACCAGGTTCAACACGTGAGCCATACAAGGCACGTGTGTGACATTGCCCCGGCGAAGGGCCGCACCCAGGTTTACAGCATTGTCGCACACGGCCTTCCCTGGTTTCAGGTCCAGTGGAGACAACCATTCATGAAATTTTTTCTCCAGAGCTGACCACAACTCCTCAGCTGTGTGACTCACATTTCCCAGATATTTCAAAGTAAAAACCGCCTGATGACGTTGAGCCCTACTGCCAGCATAGTAAGGAGGTGTGCAGGATCCCTTCTGTGCAGTTAGAAAGCTTTTGGCATGACCAGACAGTCTTTGGGTGCAGGTGGAAGACTGAGAGGAGGTTGAGGAGGCAGAAGCAGTGGAGGAACTTTGACATAAAGAGGATTGACGCACAACTCGTGGGGACGGCAAGACTTGGACAGCAGCCCCTTGTCCTGCTGTCACCATAGTTACCCAGTGCCCAGTCAGCGACATGTAACGCCCCTGTCCATGCCTACTCGTCCAAGTGTCTGTGGTGAAATGCACCCTGTCACACACAGAGTTTCTCAAAGAAGCGGTGATGTTGTGTGCGACATGCTGGTGGAGCGCAGGCACACCTTTCTTTGAGAAGTAGTGCCGACTGGGCATCTGGTACTGGGGCACTGCGACGGACATAAGGTCTCGAAAATCCTCTGTGTCCACCAGGCAGAAAGGCAGCATTTCTGTAGCCAAGAGCTTGCAGATGGTGAAATTCAACCTCTTAGCTTTCTCATGGCTAGGAGGAAATGGTCTTTTACTTGTCCACATCTGAGAGACCGAGGGCTGGCTATTGTGCTTAGACGGGGTTGATAAGGGTGTCCCCGGCAAACTGCCGGTCTGTGAGGAAGATGCAGGCGGACATGTTAGGTTGCCTTGATCCAAAGGTGGTGCTATCGATGTCGGACAGCGCTCAACACCAGCTGGTGTTACCACCTCCAAAGAAAATGATGACCTGCCAATCACGCTGGCTGTTGCGGGTAAAGAGGTGGCAGGTCTGCGCCCCAAAACAGGTGTGACTGCTGTCCCCCCAGTCACAGAGGATGAAGAGGCCGCGGATGCACAAGATATTGCAGACGGTGGTTGGCCCGGCTGGCTAGGCCGCATTGTAGCACACTGAGCTTCCCACTGCAACTTATGCTTCATGTCCATGTGCCGGTTCATGCATGAAGTACTCAAACTATGTATTTTTTGGCCTCTACTTAGCTTTTGCTGACAAATGTTACAGATAACACGAGTTGGGTCATCTTTATCGATCTGAAAAAATGCCCAGGCTATGCAAGGCTTAGCACCCATGCGACCTGAAGAGCCACCACGACTTGTGGTGAGAGGCAGAGTTGTGTTTGAGGATGCAGTTGTTGACGTGCTTCCAGTACTACGTCTCTGTCCAGGAAGGCGCAACCTGACCTTGTCGTCACTAGCATCTTCCTCCACCTCCTCTGCTGACCTCATCTCTTGGCTGACTATGGGTTGAGAGTAAGTGGGATCTCCAACCTCATCATCATCACCCTGTGCGTTATCACACCTGTTGTCCTCAGAGCCAACCTGTTCCTGCCCTGACAAAAAACTAAAGTTGTCGCTCCAATCAGGTATTTGAGTCTCATCATTGTCTTCCTCATTGTCTCCACCAACAGGAGTTACAGTTTGGGAATGAGGGTCTACATTATGGTCAGAACCTTCTGCGTCTGGTCCTGGATCCGACTCATAAAGATTCTGGGCATCAGTGCAGATCATTTCCTCGTCTGGATTCACAGAAGCGCTGGAGTCGACCTCTGATTCCCAGGCTATAGTATGAGTAAACAGCTCTGCAGACTCAACCATCTGTTCTACCTTATACTCAGACGGGCAGCTGCAGATTTGGGAGCTGTGAGGAAGCAAGTGCGATTGGGGTGACACGTTTGAGGACTGGAGTATTTGTGATGTTGAAGTTGATGTGGAGGAGAGCCCACTTAAAGGAGCACTTGATATCCGTTGAAGCACCTGCTGTTTTTGTGCCTCATCTGGAATTTGTAGCGATTGGCGTGGCCGTAAGAAAGGGATCTTATCACATTGTCCGCTAAAAGAAGTAGACATTTTAGTTTGGCTGGAAGATGGTCTTTCTTCTGCAGATGTTACTGTTGCTTTAACACCTACCCCACGGACACAACCTTTTTTCCCCTTCCCAACACGCCTATTCCCCTTTCCACCAGCAGCAGGCCTTTTTACACTCATTTTGGTGGTTAACTAATTCACAACTCTGGAGTTGTTTGCACAAAAAAACAATGGATGGGAACCGAGCAGAGCTGAGTGGCCAAACTGTGGTATTAGGCCAAAATTATTGGCTGGGTTTGATGGAGAAAAAAATTATATTCGATTTGCAACCTGATGGATGTCATTATAAATGGACTAATAGAACAAGTCCCACACACAGCTAGAAGCCCAAATATTTTTTCAGAGGTAGATGCAGAAAAAAAATATATTCAGTTTGCAACCTGATGGAGGTCAGTATAGATGGACTAATAGAGAATGTCCCACACACTGCTAGAAGGCCAAATATTTTTTCAGAGCTAGATGCAGACAAAAAATTATTTTGAATTTGCAACCTGATGGAGGTCAGTATAGGTGGACTAATAGAACAAGTCCCACACACTGCTAGAAGGCCAAATATTTTTTCAGAGCTAGATGCAGAAAAAAATTATATTCAGTTTGCATCCTGATGGAGGTCAGTGTAGATGGACTAATAGAACAAGTCCCACACACAGCTAGAAGCCCAAATATTTTTTCAGAGGTAGATGCAGATAAAAATTATTTTTAATTTGCAACCTGATGGAGGTCAGTATAGATGGACTAATAGAGAAAGTCCCACACATTGGTAGAAGGCCAAATATTTTTTCAGAGCTAGATGCAGATAGAAATTATTTTTAATTTGCAACCTGATGGAGGTCAGTATAGATGGACTAATAGAGAAAGTCCCACACACTGCTAGAAGGCCAACTATTTTTTCAGAGGTAGATGCAGAAAAAAATTATATTCAGTTTGCAACCTGATGGGGGTCTGTATAGATGGATTAATAGAACAAGTCCCACACACAGCTAGAAGCCCAATATTTTTTCAGAGGTAGATGCAGAAAAAAAATATATTCAGTTTGCAACCTGATGGAGGTCTGTATAGATGGATTAATAGAACAAGTCCCACACACAGCTAGAAGCCCAATATTTTTTCAGAGGTAGATGCAGAAAAAAATTATATTCAGTTTGCAACCTGATGGAGGTCAGTATAGATGGACTAATAGAGAAAGTCCCACACACTGATAGAAGGCCAAATATTTTTTCAGAGCTAGATGCAGAAAAAAATTATATTCAGTTTGCAACCTGATGGAGGTCAGTATACATGGACTAATAGAACAAGTCCCACACACAGCTAGAAGCCCAAATATTTTTTCAGAGGTAGATGCAGATAAAAATTATTTTTAATTTGCAACCTGATGGAGGTCAGTATAGATGGACTAATAGAGAAAGTCCCACACACTGCTAGAAGGCCAAATATTTTTTCAGAGCTAGATGCAGATAAAAATTATTTTTAATTTGCAACCTGATGGAGGTCAGTATAGATGGACTAATAGAGAATGTCCCACACACTGCTAGAAGGCCAAATATTTTTTCAGAGCTAGATGCAGATAAAAATTATTTTTAATTTGCAACCTGATGGAGGTCAGTATAGATGGACTAATAGAGAAAGTCCCACACACTGCTAGAAGGCCAAATATTTTTTCAGAGCTAGATGCAGAAAAAAATTATATTCAGTTTGCAACCTGGTGGAGGTCAGTATAGATGGACTATTAGAACAAGTCCCACACACAGCTAGAAGCCCAAATATTTTTTCAGAGGTAGATGCAGATAAAAATTATATTTAATTTGCAACCTGATGGAAGTCAGTATAGATGGACTAATAGAGAAAGTCCCACACACTGCTAGAAGGCCAAATATTTTTTCAGAGCTAGATGCAGATAAAAATTATTTTTAATTTGCAACCTGATGGAGGTCAGTATAGATGGACTAATAGAGAAAGTTCCACACACTGCTAGAAGGCCAACTATTTTTTCAGAGCTAGATGCAGAAAAAAATTATATTCAGTTTGCATCCTGATGGAGGTCTGTATAGATGGATTAATAGAACAAGTCCCACACACAGCTAGAAGCCCAATATTTTTTCAGAGGTAGATGCAGAAAAAAAATATATTCAGTTTGCAACCTGATGGAGGTCTGTATAGATGGATTAATAGAACAAGTCCTACACACAGCTAGAAGCCCAATATTTTTTCAGAGGTAGATGCAGAAAAAAATTATATTCAGTTTGCAACCTGATGGAGTTCAGTATAGATGGACTAATAGAGAAAGTCCCACACACTGTTAGAAGGCCAAATATTTTTTCAGAGCTAGATGCAGATAAAAATTATTTTTAATTTGCAACCTGATGGAGGTCAGTATAGATGGACTAATAGAGAAAGTCCCACACACTGATAGAAGGCCAAATATTTTTTCAGAGCTAGATGCAGAAAAAAATTATATTCAGTTTGCATCCTGATGGAGGTCAGTATAGATGGACTAATAGAACAAGTCCCACACACAGCTAGAAGCCCAAATATTTTTTCAGAGGTAGATGCAGATAAAAATTATTTTTAATTTGCAACCTGATGGAGGTCAGTATAGATGGACTAATAGAGAAAGTCCCACACACTGCTAGAAGGCCAAATATTTTTTCAGAGCTAGATGCAGATAAAAATTATTTTTAATTTGCAACTGATGGAGGTCAGTATAGATGGACTAATAGAGAAAGTCCCACACACTGCTAGAAGGCCAAATATTTTTTCAGAGCTAGATGCAGATAAAAATTATTTTTAATTTGCAACCTGATGGAGGTCAGTATAGATGGACTAATAGAGAAAGTCCCACACACTGCTAGACGGCCAAATATTTTTTCAGAGTTAGATGCAGAAAAAAATTATATTCAGTTTGCAACCTGATGGAGGTCAGTATAGATGGACTATAAGAACAAGTCCCACACACAGCTAGAAGCCCAAATATTTTTTCAGAGGTAGATGCAGATAAAAATTATTTTTAATTTGCAACCTGATGGAAGTCAGTATAGATGGACTAATAGAGAAAGTCCCACACACTGCTAGAAGGCCAAGTATTTTTTCAGAGCTAGATGCAGATAAAAATTATTTTTAATTTGCAACCTGATGGAGGTCAGTATAGATGGACTAATAGAGAAAGTCCCACACACTGCTAGAAGGCCAAATATTTTTTCAGAGCTAGATGCAGAAAAAAATTATATTCAGTTTGCAACCTGATGGAGGTCAGTATAGATGGACGAATAGAACGAGTCCCACACACAGCTAGAAGCCCAAATATTTTTTCAGAGGTAGATGCAGATAAAAATTATTTTTAATTTGCAACCTGATGGAGGTCAGTATAGATGGACTAATAGAGAAAGTCCCACACACTGCTAGAAGGCCAAATATTTTTTCAGATCTAGATGCAGATAAAAATTATTTTTAATTTGCAACCTGATGGAGGTCAGTATAGATGGACTAATAGAGAAAGTCCCACACACTGCTAGAAGGCCAAATATTTTTTCAGAGCTAGATGCAGAAAAAAATTATATTCAGTTTGCAACCTGATGGAGGTCAGTATAGATGGCTAATAGAACAAGTCCCACACACTGCTAGAAGCCCAAATATTTTTTCAGAGCTAGATGCAGAAAAAAATATATTCAATTTGCAACCTGATGGAGGTCAGTATAGATGGCTAATAGAATGATGCTATGCCCAAAAGATTTTACTTCACTAGGTGCAGTAAAAAAATTGGTATTCTATACACAGGTGGTATATCTTGCAACACAGATAGTCTACTCCACTGACTAACACACTCTGCAATAGGCCAAAAAGGATTAGCTTTGCTAGATTCAGCCAAATGCTGTGAAAAAAACTTGCACAGCACTGGCACAGACCTGCCTGGCAAAAACTGATAGGAACTGATGTAACCTAGTCCTGAAAAGGACTCCAATTACAATTAGTCTTTACTCCCACAATCTATCTATTTAAGAGCACAGACCTACCTGATAAAAGTCGTAGGAAATGCTGTAACCTAGTCCTTAAGAGGACTGCAATCACAAGTATTCCCTACTCCCAAGCTATCTGTAGATTTGTGCGAAAATTGGCTTGAAATTAACAAGGTATAGCGCACACAGCAACAGCGGTGCCGTCTAACACGCAGCTGCAGCAGTGAGAAAATGGTGGCGACGGGGAAAATGGCTTGGTCTTATAGGGCAAGGACATGTGACATACACTGCCAATGACACATGCCCTTGCTTGTGTGAAAAACAGCAGTTCGCTCCGTGTGTGCGCTGCTGATAGGCTGACAGACTGCACCTCCCCACTGCAAATGCGGGAAAGAGAAAAAAAAATGGAGATCTTCATTATTCCTGCAGAGATCCATCCCCTGCCCCTCCCCCCACCCCGCTGTACACTCAAACTGCGTATTAACATTAATTTTCATCATTACTGAGAAAAAATCCAGATTTTGGTACACGAACAGTTATCGAACATAACCTCGAACAGCCGAATTTTTCTCAAATCGTTCGTGTTCGCCGAACGGCTCGAACACCGCCCAAAACAGCTCGAATTTGAGATTGGCGAACAGTTCGAGTAGAACAACGCTCATCTCTAATAGTGACGGCTGGGGACCGAGTATGGACACGAGGCATGAGACATGTGGTTGTGAAAAGCTTCCGCCTCCACGAGCCTAAAAGGCCCCATTTCAAGTGAAAGCATCTTTACAGGACATCCTGTGAGAAATGACACGCAGGGTACATAGGGTTTCCCTCTATGCCAGTCCTTTCACCGAGCTAAATACAACTGTCAGCAAAAAAAATTGTGGACTGGCTCTGTACCGTCCCTGGCCACATTCACCTGTCCACGTGTTTGTGGTTAGGCGGTCCTTCCCAGTAAGTGCACTGGGGAGGGCACGGGTAATTTTGTGGGACCAGTGCTTGTGGAAGGTGGAGTCGATACCGGGAAATATAGTGGTGGCTGGGGACCGAGTATGGACACCCAGCCACAGCCGGCATGAGGTTGTGAAAAGCTTCCGCCTCAATGAGTTTAAAAGGCCATAATTCAAGTGCAAAAAGCTTCCCAGAAATCTGGCGGTTTAGTGTTGCGGCCTGTGGTTGGATGGGTTGCTGGCTGCATACTTGCATTTACGTTCTAAGTAACAGAAAGCTAAGCAGATGGTGGCATCTATCATCATCATGGTCTCACCTCGTCACTATGAACTCTCCTGAAGGAGAAGCCAGGGCCCGCCGGAGGAGTCTCCGGTTCTCTGGTGGGCCCATCCAACCCTGCCGAAAAATAGCCCTGGCTAAGAAAAGTGTGGGGGAGGTTCCCGGACACTCTATGGCTGCTTTTTTAATGTGGATCGGCCTTGCTTATGCATGTTATTTCTCAAACGGCATTACAGATCAGGCCATTGTCCAACTCTGTATTCAAGAAATTAAATGCACAAAGAAAGATGTTTGTGTGTCAAAGCACCACCGACAAGGGCGAGTTGATGTTGGACGGGCTGCCATTGCTTCTGCATCAAGCTGCATTACAGGACTTCCTGTGAGAAATGACATGTAGGGTAGAGATGGTTTCCCTCTATGCCAGTCCTTTCACCCAGCTAAATACAACTGTCAGCAAAAAAAGTTGTGGACTGGCTCCGTACCATCCTTGGCCACATTCACCTGTCCACGTGTTTGTGGTTAGGCGGTCATTCCCATTAAGTGCACTGGGGAGGGCACGGGTAATGTTGTGGGACCCGTGCTTGTGGAAGGCGGAGGCGATACCGGGAAATAAAGTGGTGGCTGGGGACCGAGCATGGACACCCGGCTGCCGCTGGCATGAGGTTATGAAAAGCTTCTGCCTCCATGAGCCTAAAAGGCTACATTTCAAGTGCAAGCAGCTGTCAAAAATTTGGCAGTATAGTATTGCAGCCTGTGGGTGGGTGGGTGGGTGGCTGGCTGACTGCATATTTGCACTTGCATTCCAAGGAATGGAGTAGGGACAACTGAACAAGGGACAAGGACATGGACAGTGATTGTTGCAAGTCTGCAATGACAGGTTCATGGCGGGAGGCATCTTCGTATGCGCCAAGGATCACTTATTATGGGCACACTTTTAGGCAGTGACCTGGGAGTCAGAGATGCTTCCAGAGGTCTGCCCCATGCTGTTGCCATGACCTTTCAGCACTGTATGCATGTGTCTGATGATGTGTCACACACCACATGGCCAGATAAGGTTGTAAAATGTTAAAATGAAATTTCCTCGTTAACGCATTTGTCTTGGTTGAAAGCAATGCAAAAGTGCAAAAGCGCATCAAAAACGCTACGTGTGAACATAGCCCAAGGTGTGGAGGAGTGTTTTTGTTTTTGGTTATTTATTTTTCTTTATATACATTGTACATGTCATGGAAAGGATGTTCCTTAACATATTTCGCAGGAAAATACATTTTGGTTTCGTTTTGGTATGTTTTATTGTCAGTCCGTAAAAGTGGCGTAATACCTCTGACAACGTTGTTGACAGAAGTGACCTGGGAGTCAGAAATGCTTCCAGGGGTATTCCCCATGCTGTCCCCATGTCATTTGATCACTATTCCCATCGATTTGGTCAATTTTTAGGCCCTCTGCAGACCGTCGGGGGGAGCCGACTGAGAAATGCTCGAGTTTCCCATAGACTTACATTGGGCTCGTTGCTCGGGTCGAGCACCCGAGTATTCCAATGTGCTCGGCCCGAGCAACGAGTACCTGAGCATTTTAGTGATCGCTCATCACTAGCCTATATTCTATGTCATAGTGGACTCAATCACAGTATAAAAAAAAATATCTTCTGCTTCTCATGTGATACAGCAGGGGAAATCACAGTTTAAAATAGTTTGGATAATAATTCCTATATTATACAGGCCTCAGCTAAACTAAAAAAATACTTTCTTCTGTTCCTAACGTTATACAGAAGGAGACATCTCAGTTTTGAAATTGTTCGTATCATATCTTTTATGATATACAGGCCTCATCCACAGTAAAAATATACTTTCTTCTCTTACTAACGTGATAGAACAGGGGACATCTCTGTTTTGAAATTGTTTGGAGAATATCTCGTATATTTTATCGGCCTCATCCACACTAAAAAATTTCTTTCGTCTGTTAGTAATGTTATACGGCAGGCCATATCTTACCTTGTCATTTAGTGTCAATGAAATTCAGGTGTGTGCAGAGCTGTTGCAGAGGAAAAAAACTAATTTTTCTTTAGTTAATATTGCGCTCCTACCACAGTATCTGAGCAACATGAGTGGGAAAAAGAGAGATCGTGGTGGATGGGGGAATAGGCTTCGTGTTCAAGGTATACGTGGGGTAGGTGATAATGTTAGTGAAAGCACTAGTGAAGCAAAACAAACAGATCCTATCAAAAGACAACTGACAACTTCTGTTACTGGATGCCCTAATCCACTCTACTGACAAGCTCTGCTTCAAGTGCCCTCTCCTCTTCTTCGTCCACCTCAACATCACACACAGTACAGTCCACAGAGGTGGCACCCCAATTATCCATGGTTCCCCCATGTCAAAACAGTCCAACTGCCGAACTGACTGCAGCAAACCACAGATGGGTAAGTTATTAGAATTGTTCACCCTTTCTATACCATGGGCATCAGAAGTGTACTCCAAACAGTCGCAAAGTCAAAAGGAGGAAAGCATCTGCACCAACATTTTTTTTAGCTTTGATTCTGGGCAGGATGAAGCAGGGTCCGAGCAGGTTCCTGACCCTCATCACCAGAAATTAATCACAGGGGAGGAAGGTGATCCTGATGAGACTCAGATACCTGAGGCTGATGCGGACTGTACTGTGCTGTTAGGGCAACAAGAGGAGAGGGGTCACTGTGAGGCTGAGGAATGGGATAACACATTGGAAGATGACGAGGTTGAAGATCCTACTTGGTGTGAACCCAGAGTCACGCAGCCAAGTAGCTCATCTGAGGAGGTGGAGGAGGAAGACGAGGAGGGTACATTTCGCCGTACGGCACAGACACGCAGTGATGCAAGCACGAAGAGCACTGCATCCTTAGCCACAACCGTGGCTGTGGCCAGTAGCGGTCATGGGTCTGCAGCTCGAAGGGGCGGCAAAGGTTGCCTAGCATAGGCCTTTTTTGTCACCGCAAAGGGTGATCCAATTCACGATATCTGCAAACTTTGCGATAAAAAACTCGGTAGAGGCAAAACGTGCAATAATTTGACTACTACATGCTCCATTTGCTACGTTCACATGCTCAAACAACATGCATTATGCTGGGAAACTTACGGAGCTGAAATGTGGACCTCAATAGCCATCAGCTGCCCCATCAAATGAATCCACTACTTCTTCCTCCTCCTCTGTTATCATGACAAGTATTGTTACGCAGGTCTCCCATCGCAGAAACTCCGGTTTTTTACCAGATCCAGTCAGGCTGAGTGACAGCTTGTCAGCTGTAACGGAAGCAGACACACCTGCTGTGTTTGTTTCTCTGGGCACACCGCATGTTTCTCAATTCTGCGCCTGCACCTCACTCACGGTCCAGCAGTTTGTCCGGTTCACCATACTCCGCCCTCTCTCAGCACCACAGCCGGCCCTCAGTCCTGCAGTTGTGGTCACGTAAAAGATTGTTTCATCCTACGCATGACAAAGCTAAGAGGATGAACTCCATGATCTCCAATCTGTTGGCCACGGAAATGCTGCCTTTCCACCTGGTAGATACAGACGGTTTCCAAAAGCTGATGGCCGTCGCAGTCCCCCAATACCAGTTGCCCAGTCCCCATTACTTCTCTAAGAAAGCTGTGCATGCGCTACAACAGCATGCTGCAGACAACATCACCCGTTCCATGTCTAAATATACATCTGCCAGGGTGCATTTCACCACAGACACCTGGATGAGTAAGCATGGCCAAGGGCATTACATCTCGCTAACTGGGCACTGGGTGACTCTGGTGGCTGTGGGGGCAGACGGAGAAGGGGCTGCTCCACAAATCTTGGAATCCCCAAGGCTTGCGGAAGAAACCTCTGTATTTCACACTTCCTCCACTGCTTCTGGTTCCTCCTGCGCACTGAACCTCTGCCTTAACGGGACACACGTTGCAAGGATGCGGAGCGAATACACACCACCCCTGTACTGCGCAGTCAGGGCTCACCGCAATCAGGCAGTCTTAAAATTAATATGCCTTGGAGATTGCAGTCATACAGGTGAAGAGATGTGTAAAGCTCTCCAGGCTCAATTTGAGCAATGGCTGTCTCCGTTGAACCTAGAGGAAGGGAAGGACGCGTGCGATAATGGTACTTACCTGTTAGCGGCACAAGCCAAGGCTAGCTCACACACGTGCCTTGCATAGCTCACATCCTCAACCTGGTGGTACAGCAATTTCTCTGCCACTATCCTGGCCTGGATGAGCTGCTTCACAAAGTAAGGAAGCTGTGTGCTCACTTCCACCGTTCGCACCCCTCATGTCACCGACTTGCATCGATACAGAGGTCTTTGCCCATGCCAGTTATCAGGTTGATCTGCGATGTGCCGACGCTGTGGAATTCCACTCTACACTGTATGCAGAATTATTAGGCAAGTTGTATTTTAGAGGATTATTTTTGTTATTGATCAACAGCTATGTTCTCAATCCACCCAAAAGACTATATCCAAGCTTAATATTTTTGGAAGTTGGAGTGTTTTTTTTTTTTTAGATTTGGCTATCTTAGGAGGATATCTATTCATGCAGGTAACTACTACTGTGCAGAATTATTAGGCAACTTAATAAAAACCAAATATAATCCTATCTCACTTGTTTATTTTCACCAGGTAAACCAATATCAATGCACAAAATGTAGAAATAAACATTTCTGACATGCAAAAACAAAAAACAAAAAACTTAGTGATCAATATAGCCACCTTTCTTTATGATGACACTCAACAGCCTTCCATCCATAGATTCTGCCAGTTGCTTGATCTGTTTTCGATCAACATTGCGTGCAGCAGCCACCACAGCCTCTCCGACACTGTTCCGAGAGGTATACTGTTTTTCCTCCCTGTAGATCTCACATTTTATGATGGACCACAGGTTCTCTATGGGGTTCAGATCAGGTGAACAAGGGGGCCATGTCATTATTTTTTCTTCTTTTAGACCTTTACTGGCCAGCCACGCTGTGGAGTAGTTGGATGCATGTGATGGAGCATTGTCCTGCATGAAAATCATGTTTTTCTTGAATGATTCCGCCTTCTTACTGTACTACTGCTTGAAGAAGATGTCTTCCTGAAACTGGCAGTTGGTCTGGGAGTTGAGCTTCACTCCATCCTCAACCCGAAAAGGTCCCACAAGTTCATCTTTGATGATACCAGCCCATAGCAGTACCCCACCTCCACCTTGCTGGCGTCTGAGTCGGAGTGGAGCTCTGTGCCCTTTACTGATCCAGCCTCTGGTCCATCCATCTGGCCCATCAAGAGTCACTCTCATTTCATCAGTCCTTAAAACCTTTGAAAAATCAGTCTTAAGATATTTCTAGGCCCATTCTTGACATTATATCTTATGTTTCTTGTTCAAAGGTGGTCGTTTTCAGCCTTACTTACCTTGACCATGTCCCTGAGTATCGCACACCTTGTGCTTTTTGTTACTCCAGTATCGTTGCAGCACTGAAATATGGCAAAACTGGTGGCGAATGGCATCTTGGCAGCTTCATGCTTGATTTTCCTCAATTCATGGGCAGTTATTTTGCGCCTTTTTTGGTCAACACGCTTCTTGCGACCCTGTTGGCTATTTGCCATGAAATGCTTAATTGTTTGGTGATCACGCTTCAAAAGTTTGGAAATTTCAAGACTGCTGCATCCCTCTGCAAGACATCTCACAATTTTGGACTTTTCAGAGCCCGTCAAATCTCTCTTCTGACCCAATTTGCCAAAGCAAAGGAAGTTGCCTAATAATTAAGCATACCTTATATAGGGTGTTGATGTCATTAGTAGAGTTGAGCCACCCCCGTAGTGTTCGGGTTCGGTTCGGTTAGTCGAACACCGGTGTGTTCGCCGAACTGTTCGTCAAACTGTTCGTCGAACACCGTTGAACACCATTAAAACCAATGGCAGGCAAACAAAAACACATAGAAACACATAGAAAACACCTTCAAAGGTGTCCAAAAGCTGACAAACTGCACAGAAGACACAACTAACAAATGGAAAAGTGACAAGTATATATAGTCATGCGAAAAGAAAAGAGGTGGAGGAGTAAAAGGAGGGGGAGACACAGATATAGGCATGTCATGCCCTTCTAAAATCAAGAAAGGCTGGAGTAAAAATCTAAGATGAGCCTACCAACACCCAGACGTCGTGACTAGTGTTGAGCCACCCCCGTAGTGTTCGGGTTTGGTTCGGTTCGTCGAACACCGGGATGTTCGAGGAACTGTTCGTCGAACTGTTCGTCGAACACCTTAGAACACCATCGAGCAACGTTAAAACCAATGGCAGGCAAACAAAAACACATAGAAACACATAGAAAAAACCTTCAAATGTGTCCAAAAGCTGACAAACTGCTCAGAAGACGCTCTCTTTAAAAAAGCCAGCCAGCAATTCAGCAGCAGCATACACCGGTATCCGACTAGAAAGAATAGAGCATCACACATAGATTAGATAGATAGAAACATGTCAGTCACATATATAAGAAGTACAGTGACAGTGTTGCTTACTGTACTTGTCATTTAGTGTAAAGGATTTATTAAAAAAAATAATAGTGTTTTCGTGCACCGTCTCTTTAAAAAAGCCGGCCGGCAATTCAGCAGCGGTACCAGACAATTTAGAACAGAAAGAAGAGAGCATCACACATAGATTAGATAGATAGAAACATGTCAGTCACATATATAATAAGTACAGTGACAGTGTTGGTTACTGTACTTGTCATTTAGTGTTAAAATAAAGGATTTATAAAAAAAAAAATTGGCGTGGGGTTCCCCTTAATTTTAGTCTCTAGCGGAGGTTAAGCTGACGGCTGGGACAGATGTTTGAAGCCTGGGAAGGGGGTAATACCCACGGAGCTTCCCAGGCTACTAATATCAGCCCCCAGCTGAATACCTAGCCTTTACTAGCTATTAAAATGGGGGACCCCCCAAAAAAATGACGTGGGGTCCCCACTATTTTAATAGCTAGCAAAGGCTAGGCAGACAGCTGGGGGCTGATATTAATAGCCCAGGAAGGGTACCATGAATATTGGCCCCCTCCCAGGCTAGAAACACCAGCCGTCAGCCGCCCCAGAAATGGCGCATCCATAGGGTGCACCAATTCTGGCACTTAGCCTCGCTCTTCCCACTGCCCTGTAGCGGTGGCAGTGGGGTAATAGGGTTGGGGTTGATGTCAGCTTATAATGCCAGCTGACATCAAGCCCAGGTTAGTAATGGAGAGGAGTCTATAAGACACCTCCATTACTAACCCCATAGTCAAAGTTAAAAGAAAACACAAACACCCAGAATAAAGTCCTTTAATTGAAATAAAGACACAATTCTTTATTGCTCTAAATCAAACCATACTTACCGTCACGCCCATTCCAGCTGAAGCCAACGATCTCCTGCAATAAAAGAAAAATAATAAAGCCACATCATCCTTAACTTTCCATGGTTCCCAGGATAGCTTCAGCTCTGCTACATCGAGATGACAGGCTGGACCACAGCAGAACGCTGCCATCCAGCCTGTCATCCCGCAGACACTGAGAAGCGCAGGCATGCTTGCGCTCCTCAGTGTCTGGCTGTGACGGCATACAGATGAGCCGAGGTCATGTCCAATGAACTCGGCTCACCTCATGTACGTCACTGACTGCGTGGGAAAATTCTCCTGCACTCAGCGCTTCGGCGTGAGAATTTTCCCACGCTGTCAGTGACGTGCATGAGTAGCACAGTAGTGTTTAACTTTGGCGGCAAGATCAGTGATTGGTCGCGGGTCAATCACCATGGTGTTACAAAGGTCCGGACATTTTGTGTTAAAAATCGCTGATTGGTTGCTGGCTCTGCCCGCGACCAATCATCGATTTGGGCGCCAAATTTAAATATCGGCCGCGACCAATGCGGTGTTTAAATGTGGAGCCAAGATCGGTGATTGGTCGCGGCCGATATTTAAATTTGGCGCCCAAATCGGTGATTGGTCGCGGGCAGCGCCCGCGACCAATCAGCGATTTTTAACACAAATGTCCGGATCTTTGTAACACCATGTGGATACTGTGGGGACAACAGCGGCTAGGGTGTCAATGGAGGACCGGGGAGCGGCGCTGCGGGTCGGGATACTTCTGCTGCGAGCAGTCGCTCATCTCTCGGCTTCTCGCAGCGGAAGTATCCGACCAGGCAGCGGCGCTCCCCGGTCCTCACCAATACGATTCGCTGATTGGTCGCGCTCTCCGCACGCGACCAATCAGGGATCTTGGCGCTAAAGTTAACCACCGCTCTGCTGATTGGTCGCGGACGCTGCCCGCGACCAATCACCGATTTGGGCGCCACATTTAAATAGCGGCCGCGACCAATCAGCGAGCTTGGCGCCAAATTTAAACAACGCTCTGCTGATTGGTCGCGGACTCCAGCCGCGACCAATCAGCAAGATTGGCGCCAAATTTAAACCCCACTCTGCTAATTGGTCGAGGATGCCAGCCGCGACTAATCAGCATTATTGGCGCCAAATTTAAACACCGCTCTGCTGATTGATCGCGGTCGCTGGCCGAGATCAATCAGCAATATTGCCGCAAAATTTAAACACCGCTCTGCTGATTAGTCGCGGTCGCCGTCCGCGACCAATCAGCAGTATTGGCGCCAAATTTAAACCCTGCTCGGCTGATTGGTCGCGGTTGCCGGCCGCGACCAATCAGCAGTATTGGCGCCAAATTTAAACCCCGCTCTGCTGATTGGTCACGGTTGCCGGCCGCAACCAATTAGCGATTTTGGCGCCAAATTTAAACACCGCTCTGCTGATTGGTCGCGGCCGGCGATTGCGACCAGTCAGCATTATTGGCGCCAAATTTAAACCCCGCTCTGCTGATTGGTGGCGACCGCCGGCCGCGACTAATCAACATTATTGGCGCCAAATTTAAACACCGCTCTGCTGAATGGTCGCAGTCGTGACCAATCACCATTATTGGCGCCAAATTTAAACACCGCTTTGCTGATTGGTCGCGACTGCAACCAATCAGCATTATTGGCGCAAAATTTAAACCCCGCTCTGCTGATTAGTCGAGACCGCCGGCCGTGACCAATCAGCGATATAGTCGCCAAATTTCAACACCGCTTTGCTGATTGGTCGCGGTTGCTGGCCGCGACCAGTCAGCGATTTTGGCGCCAAATTTAAACACCGCTCTGCTGATTGCGCCGGGTCTGCCGCATACATATTCTAGAATACCCGATGCGTTAGAATCGGGCCACCATCTAGTTTCATGAAATAATTAAAAAAAAAATTGACTTGGCGCTTCGCACTATATTTGTGTCCAGCCAGGTACAGCAGGCAGGAACGGGCTGCCCCCAACCACCAGCTGCCTATTTGTACCTGGCGGGACACAACAATATAGGGAAGCCCTTTTTTCTTAATTATTTCATGAATTTCATGAAATAATTTAAAAAAAAAAATACGTGGGGCTTCGCCCTATTTTTGGGTCCAGCCAGGTACAACTAGGCAGCTGGGGGCTGGAATCTGCAGCGCAGGGAGGCCCAAGCTTTCTGCCACCCCCCCGCTGCAAATTGCAGTCCGCAGCCACTGCGGAAAATGGCGCGTTCATAGAAGCGCCATCTTCTGGCGCTGTACCCAACTCATCCAGGGCCCTGGTGCGGTGGCTCACTGGGTAATAAAGGGGTTAGGGCCAGCTTGGCATTATCAGCTGGCCCTAAGCCCAAAATTCATGGGGTCATGCCAATATTAGACATGACCACCATGAATTTTTAGTAAAGTATTTAATAAAAACACAACACCCAGAAAAAAGTCCTTTAATTGAAAAAAACACACAATTCTTTATTGTTCTAAATTAAACCATACTTACCGTCACGCCCATTCCAGCTGAAGAAAACGATCTCCTGCAATAAAAGAAAAATAATAAAGCAACATCATCCTTACCTTTCCATGGTTCCCACGACAGCTTCAGCTCTGCTTCATCGAGATGACAGGCTGGACCGCAGCAGAACGCTGCCATCCAGCTTGCCATGCCGCACAGACTGAGAAGCACAGGCATGCTTGCGCGCCTCAGTGTCTCGCTGTGACGGCATCCAGATGAGCCGAGGTCATGTCCAATGAACTCGGCTCACCTCATGCACGTCACTGACAGCGTGGGAAAATTCTCCTGCACTCAGCGCTTCAGCGTGAGAATTCTCCCACGCTGTCAGTCACGTGCATGAGGTAAGCTCATGTCCAATGAACTCAGCTCACCTCATGTACGTCACTGACAGCGTGGGAGAATTCTCACGCTGAAGCGCTGAGTGCAGGAGAATTTTCCCACACTGTCAGTGACGTGCATGAGGTGAGCTGAGTTCATTGGACATGAAGAGCTCACCTTATGCACGTCACTGACAGCGTGGGGAAATTCTCACGCTGAAGCGCTGAGTGCAGGAGAATTTTCCCACGCTGTCAGTGACGTGCATGAGGTGAGCCGAGTTCATTGGACATGACCTCGGCTCATCTGGATGCTGTCACAGCCAGACACTGAGGAGCGCAAGCATGCCTGCGCTTCTCAGTGTCTGCGGGATGACAGGCTGGATGGCAGCGTTCTGCTGCGGTCCAGCCTGTCATCTCGATGAAGCAGAGCTGAAGCTGTCCTGGGAACCATGGAAAGGTAAGGATGATGTTGGTTTATTATTTTACTTTTATTGCAGGAGATCGTTGGCTTCAGCTGGAATGGGCGTGATGGTATGTATTTTTTAATTTAGAACAATAAAGAATTGTGTGTTTATTTCAATTAAAGGACTTTATTCTGGGTGTTTGTGTTTTTTTTAACTTTGACTATGGGGTTAGTAATGGGGGTGTCTTATAGACGTCTCTCCATTACTAACCTGGGCTTGATGTCAGCTGGCATTATAAGCTGACATCAACCCCAGCCCTATTACCCCACTGCCACCGCTACAGGGCAGTGGGAAGAGCGAGGCTAAGTGCCAGAATTGGCGCATCCTATGGATGCGCCATTTCTGCGGCGGCTGACGGCTGGTGTTTCTAGCCTGGGAGGGGGCAAATATTCATGGTACCCTTCCTGGGCTATTAATATCAGCCCCCAGCTGTCTGCCTAGCCTTTTCTAGCTATTAAAATAGGGGGGACCCCACGTCATTTTTTTGGGGGGTCCCCCATTTTAATAGCTAGTAAAGGCTAGGTATTCAGCTGGGGGCTGATATTAGTAGCCTGGGAAGCTCCATGGGTATTACCCCTTCCCAGGCTTCAAACTTCTGCCCCAGCCGTCTGCTTAACCTCCGCTAGAGACTAAAATTAAGGGGAACCCCACGCCAATTTTTGTTTAAATAAATCCTTTATTTTAACACTAAATGACAAGTACAGTAATCAACACTGTCACTGTACTTCATATATATGTGACTGACATGTTTCTATCTATCTAATCTATGTGTGATTCTCTATTCCTTGTATTCTAAATTGTCGGGTACAGATGCTGAATTGCCGGCCGGCTTTGTTAAAGAGACAGTGCATGAAAACACTATTATTTTTTTTAATAAATCCTTTACACTAAATGACAAGTATAGTAAGCAACACTGTTACTGTACTTCTTATATATGTGACTGACATGTTTCTATCTATCTAATCTATGTGTGATTCTCTATTTCTTCTATTCTAAATTGTCGGGTACCGCTGCTGAATGGCCGGCTGGCTTTTTTAAAGAGACAGTGCATGAAAACACTAATATTATTTTTAATAAATCCTTTACACTAAATGACAAGTACAGTAAGCAACACTGTCACTGTACTTCATATATATGTGACTGACATGTTTCTATCTATCTAATCTATGTGTGAAGCTCTATTCTTTCTGTTATAAATTGTCGGGTACCGGTGTATGCCGCTGCTGAATTGCCGGCTTTTCATGTTTCACTGTGGGCACTGTTCCCATCGATTTGGGCAATCACTGTAATGCCACAACCACCATGGCTGTGGCATTACAGTGAGTGGCAGGCAATCCCTGCATGATTGGTGCTCAAAATAGCGCCAGACATGCAGGACACGCTTTTGGTGCACGAACAGTTATCGAACATAACCTCGAACAGCCGAATTTTTTGCAAATCGTTCGGGTTCGTAGCAAAACTCGATCACCGCCCAAAACAGCTCGAATTTGAGATTGACGAACAGTTCTAGTCGAACACCGCTCATCTCTAGTCGTGACAAGAAAATTAAAAAAAGAAATATCTTTAGGTAGAATGGCGGTTCCATTCAGAACACTTTCCTTACAAGACGTAGTGGTATCCCCGTTGTGAGTTGTGCCAAAAACGGAACCCAATACGTTTGGACTAATCCACCATTTGTCATATCCAAGGAGCTTGTCAGTAAATGACAACATCGACGCGTAACAAAGTACAGTAGTATATACTGTACATCCTTTGACAAGGCAATCAGGCGGACCAAGAAGTTGGGAATGGTCATCCTAATGGACAAAACAGACATTAATGCGGCGTTCCGGTTACTTACTACCTGTGCCTCTGAATAGTGTCCACCTATTGGGCTGCTTCTGGGAAGGAGCATACTATATAGATTGCTGTTTGCCCATGGGGTGGTCCAGATCCTGCTCACTATTTGAGGCATTTAGTTGCTTCCTCGAATGGGTTGTAATGGACGTTTCTAAGGGGGCACATATTATCCATTACCTCGACAACTTCTTATGCCTGGGCCCAAAAGATTCGCCACGGTGTGAATACACACGGTTGTCCACCTGTGAGAAGGGGAGAGCTGGAAGGAGAGCGGCACCACAGAGCCGAGGGGTTAGATGGAGAACATAAGAAGGAAAGAGGGCGAGGGAGGTAAGGGAGTACAGTGGAATGCCGACCTAAGCTCCCCCACGTTCCTGCTGGGCGGGGAACAGCCCTGGGAAGAAAGGCCGCTTGCGCATCCCTTTGAGGTTACGGGCGCGAGCAGGCAGAGGGACTACGCTGGAGTGCGAAGCCGACACGGCCAGTCCGTTCCTGCCCGTGCGACCTCCGTGTCGCTGGGATTGTGCCAGAGCCGCGGTGGAGCCTGACGGCCAGCCCCCCTCTCCCAATACTGGTGCCTGTCCGCTGGTGGGTTGAGCCCCCCTGCGGTGGGGGGGGGAGTAACATCTGCAGAAGAAAGACCATCTTCCAGCCAAACTAAGATGTCTACTGCTTTTCGTGGACAATGTGATACGATCCCTTTCTTATGGACATGCCCATCGCTACAAATTCCAGATGAGGCACAAAAACAGCAGGTGCTTCAATGGATATCAAGTGCTCCTTCAAGTGGGCTCTCCTCCACCTCAACTTCAACATCACAAATACTCCAGTCCTCAGAGGTGTCACCCCAATCGCACTTGCTTCCTCACAGCTCTGAGTATGGGGTAACACAGATGGTTGAGTCTGCACAGCTGTTTACTCATACTATAGCCTGGGAAACGGAGGTCTGCTCCAGAGCTTCTGTTAATCCAGACGAGGAAATGATCTGCACTGATGCCCAGAATCTTTATGAGTCGGATTCAGGACCAGATGAAGAAGGTTCTGAGCATAATGTAGACCCTCGTTCCCAAACTGTAACTCCTGTTGGTAGAGACAATGATGAAGACGATGATGAGACTCAAATACCTGATTGGAGCGACAACTTGACTTTTCGGTCAGGGAAGGAAGAGGTTGGCTCTGAGGACGACGGGTGTGAGAACAAACAGGGTGATGATGATGAGGTTGGAGATCCCACTTTCTGTCAACCCACAGTCAGCCAGTCGATGAGGTCAGCAGAGGAGATGGAGGAGGATGCTATTGACGAGGAGGTTAGGTTGCGCCTTCCTGGACAGAGACGGAGTACTGGAAGCACGTCAACAACTGCATCCTCAACCACAACTCTGCCTCTGACCACAAGTCGTGGTGGCTCTTCAGGTCGCATGGGCTCTAAGCCTTGCATAGCCTGGGCATATTTTCAGATCGATAAGGATGACCCAACTCGTGTTTTCTGTAATATTTGTCAGCAAAAGCTAAGTAGAGGCCAAAAAATCCATAGTTTGAGTATTTCATGCATGAAACGTCACATGGAGATGAAGCATAAGTTGCAGTGGGAAGCTCGCTGTGCTACAATGCGGCCTAGCGGGCCGGGCCAAGCACCATCTGCCCCATCTTGTGCATCCGTGGCCTTTTCATCCTCTGTGACTGGGGGGACAGCAGTCACACATGTTTTGGATGCAGACCTGCCAACTCTTTAACCGCAACAGCCAGTGTGATTGGCAGGTCAACATTTCATTTGGAAGTGGAAACACCAACTGGTGTTGAGCGCTCTCGGACATCGAGAGGACCACCTTTGGATCAAGGCAACCTACCTATTCTGCCTGCATTTTCCTCACAGACTGGCAGTTTGCCGGGGACACCCTACTCAACCCCGTCTAAGCACAACAGCCAGCCCTCAGTCCCTCAGATGTGGACAAGTAAAAGACCATTTCCTCCTAGCCATGACAAAGTTTAGAGGTTGAATTTCACCATCTGCAAGCTCTTGGCTACAGAAATGCTGCCTTTCCGCCTGGTGGACACAGAGGATTTTCGAGACCTTATGACCGTCGCAGTGCCCCAGTACCAGATGCCCAGTCGGCACTACTTCTCAAAGAAAGGTGTGCCTGCGCTACACCAGCATGTCTCACACAACATCACCGCTTCTTTGAGAAACTCTGTGTGTGACAGGGTGCATTTCACCACAGACACTTGGACGAGTAGGCATGGACAGTGGCGTTACATGTCGCTGACTGGGCACTGGGTAACTATGGTGACAGCAGGACAACGGGCTGCTGTCCAATTCTTGCCGTCCCCACGAGTTGTGCGTCAATCCTCTTTAACTAGAAGTTCCTCCACTGCTTCTGCCTCCTCAAACTCCTCTCAGTCCTCCACCTGCACCCAAAGCCTGTCTGGTAATGCCACCCGCTTTCTAACTGCGCAGAAGGAACCCTGCACACCTCCTTACTATGCTGGCAGCAGGGCTCAATGGCATCAGGCGGTGTTTACTTTGAAATGTCTGGGAAATGTGAGTCACACAGCTGAGGAGTTGTGGTCAGCTCTGGAGACCCAGTTTCATGAATGGTTGTCTCTACTGGACCTGCAACCAGGGAAGGCCGTGTAAGACAATGCTGCAAACCTGGGTGCGGCCCTTCGCCGGGGCAATGTCACACACGTGCCTTGTATGGCTCACGTGTTGAACCTGGTTGTCCAGCAATTTTTAGCCCACTATCCCGGACTAGATGGCCTTCTGCAGAGGGCACGGTCGCTGTGTGCTCACTTCCGCCGTTTTCATCCCACAGCTCAACGACTTACATCTCTACAGAAGTCGTTGGGCCTGCCAGTTCACCGGCTGAAATGCGATGTGCCGACATGGCGGAATTCAACTCTGCACATGTTGCAGTGAGTGTGGCAGCACCAACAAGCACTGGTGCAATACGTTCTGACGTATAGCCTGGGCCAACGAGATCCAGAGGTGGGGCAAATCACGCTTCAGGAGTGGTCTCAGATCAGAGACCTATGTACCCTTCTGCACAGTTTTGAAATGGCGACAAAGATGTTTAGTGCTTACAATGCCATTATCAGCATGACTATTCCACTGATTTACATGCTGGAGCACACGTTAAACAGAATTCGGAGTCAGGTGGTGGCACAAGAGGAGGTGGAGGAAGTAGAGGAGGAGTCGTATGCGGAAGGGATAACATCTCCATGGTCCAGACGTTCGGCAGCACCAAGGCGGCAGGCATGGGAGGGTGGGGGAGAGGGATTAACCAGGGCACATGGTAGCAGCCAAACTGTTGAGGAAGGTGCAGGAGCCGAGGAAGAAGTGGAGGACGAACTGGCGATAGGCATGGAAGACTCATCAGATGAGGGAGACCTTGATCACATTTCTGTTGTGCGAGGTTGGGGGTAGAGGGCAGAGGAAAGAAGCATAATTCTTACCTGGCTACCAACACAACAAGGACTTGGTCCTACTGGATGCGCAAGACACATGAGTGCCTTCTTGCTGCACTACCTGCAACATGACCCTCGGATTGTCAGAATTCGAAGTAATCTCGACTACTGGGTTGCCACACTCTTAGATCCCCGGTACAAAAGTAAATTTGCCGAAATAATTCCTGCCATAGAAAGGGATTCACGCATGCAGGAGTATCAGCAGAGGCTGTTGCAGAATCTTACATGTGCTTTTCCACAAAAAAACAGTGATGCACGTAGTGAATTTCACAATTCTAACTTGCCAACCCTGGGACTGTCGAGTCTTGATCATTCAAACCGTAACAGTAACACAGTATCTGCTGTTAACAGCAAATTTGTGGAATCGTTTCACCACTTTTTTAGACCATCCTTTGCAAGGCCACAGGAGTCAAGAAGTCTGACACATAGTCAACGCCTAGAGAGGATGGTACAGAAGTATCTCCAAGTTAACATCGAAGCCATGACTGTGTCACTGGACCATTGCTCATTTTGGGCTTCTAATCAGGAAAAATGTCCGGAGTTCGCCACTCACGCTTTGGAGATCTTGTCATGCCCTGCAGCCAGCGTTCTATCTGAACATGTGTTCAGTGCTGCTGGTGGTGTGCTGACAGATAAGCGCACGCGGCTGTCCACTGAGAATGTAGACAGACTCACTTTCATAAAGATGAACAAATCATGGATCCGCAAGGACTTTTCTACTCCTGTGTCATCCTGGGGAGACTAAAAGCTTGAGGATTTGGTAAAATCACCTCACCAACCATTTTAAGCAACTCTGAGTCAATTGATGCCACTTAAGTGGTGTCTGTGCCACAATCTTTGGAAAAAATGGAGACTCTTTTTGGTGTCCCCTTGCTGTGTTTTGCGTGACATTGGCATCGTCAATTCCAGGTTGGTTTGTTCACCCCCCGCCTTTTAACCGTAAGAAACTACATACACTATGGCTTGGGGTAACACAGATGGTTGAGTCTGAAGAGCTGTTTACTCAGAGGTCTGCTCCAAAGCTTCAGTGTCTGCTAGTCAGCGTAGTAGCCCAGCTGTGAAGCAAGCTACACCGCCTGTGTATCTAATAGGAATTTTTAACTGCATCTAGCCTAGGCAGACTGTGGGGACCCCCAACCAAACCCAGACGCTCAGCCCCCCTACCGCCCCCCTTTCCTTGATAATACAATAATGTAACTCTTACAACTGGATGGGTGAGGATCGGTCACAGCTTTATTAACTCTTTATACTCATTCCATTAGAAAGGCATTTTATTTCTAAAATAATTCAGCTTGTTGCAGCTTGCCATGTGTCTACACACCGGCAAGTTGGCCAACAAGTGTAACTCTCCAACATGTCCTTTCTATTTCCAAGCCACGGAGGATCCTGCGTACTCGTATGCAGGACTCTGACCCCCATCCATCACTCTTAACGCTGGTTCCACTCCATCCTGGAGTCCAGACAGGAATATGTCCAGTCCAATATCCATTAAGTAAACACCGTTGGGCCGTATGAGGCCTGCTTTATCTCCTTCCAGTTGTCGGTGTCGTATCACTACACCGCCTCTGTCTCTTCTAAATTTTTCCATCCGAATATTTATTACCCGCCTTGTCCGTTCGATGGCCGTGATGTCTCGCGCACCTTGCCATACCGCTATTGGCACAATCTCTGACCACACTATAGTTAGCTTTGTGAAAAATTCTCTGACGCGCTCAGTGTCTAGTTTCATTATTGCCATTAGTTTTGCACTCTTGTGATGACCTAGGTCGTTTCCCCTGGCCTGTATAACTAAGATGACCGGACCTCTTGCCTCTCTCCCTTCCTTGATTACCTCCATTAGTACCTGTGGCCATTGCAGGCCTCTAATACCTCTCCAGTTCAAATAAGTGTTATGAAACTCTAATTTCCTCCCGCCTGGGCGGACTTTCGCCCTTTTTTCTGCCCAATATATATACGAGTGGCCGATCACCCACACTGTTGGCTTAGCGTCACCAGAAAAAGAAACAAACCACGTTAGGATAACAAGTCCGGTCTTATGTATCTCGCCAAACACGTGGATCGCCATCTCCCTATCCTCTGAACTTCCGTTTCCGACAGTCCTGCTCTTGGTGCTTCCGTGGCCGCGCCTATGCAGAGTGAGTGTGTGCCGTAATCTTTATGGTGGTTCCCTGCCGATGTTAGGCATTTATTAAATATAGCTTGGAACTGGTATCTTGATAATGGCGTTCCATCAATGTGTGATAGGAAGAAATTACTTTGTGATCTGATGATTATATATATTTTTACTATTGTTACCTGACTCAGTGTACCGTATGTGGGTTGAAGAAGTACCCAAGAGCCCCTGCCCGCTGGAACCGTTTTCGATTTGCGTATGCATAGACGTATTGCATTACTGGCTATGGCTACGTCCTGGTGCAATAAGCCTCCACTGGTGGTAATTTTGGATTGAGGGACTAATTCGCTGATGCATAGCGCCCCGAAGAAGGCGAAAGCAAATGCAGTAGACAGTAGTGTTGCTTCAAATTGTGAGTGTCATGTTAATGGTGTTAGGGATATGATGTGAGAAATCAGTTTTATTGACACGGGACGGGACGTCTACACTCCTGACTTGGCTGACCCCTTTTCCACCCTTTTATGGATTGTCTGATGATGAATCTCTTTGTCACATCTCCCCAATTCAGTAGTTGGAAGTGAAATGCTACTCCGGTCAGACACCGCTGCGCTGACGCCCCTCATATGCCCCTCATCATTAGCCGGTGGAGAAATTCTATGGTGACTGGCTTGTTCACATTGGTCAACCCGTCAGCCTGCTAATAGTCGTGTCCACTCTTCCCATGCCTTACCGTATGCTTGCCACGTCGACGGGGCAGCTGACGCTCTGATTAATGGCATCAACTATTCGCTACTAGATCCCATAGGGAGGGTGGGCAACTGTTGCCTGATGGGTGGGCGTTGGGGAGGAGCTCTGTGAAAATCTGCCAATTGAATTGTGATAAAGCGTTAGCAACAGCGTTATACCCCTCAGCATCGTGGCTATCGAGGACCCATACATTGTGTTTTAGGCACAGGAAGGCTAGCCGGCGTAGTAGGCCTAGCACTGGGAGAGACGATGATGCCATCTTATTAATGCAGTACGCTAGGCTGGTGTTTTTTGTTATGAAGCGTATATTTTTGTTAGCCAGGCGGGCGACCCATATTTCTATTGCTACCACTATTGGGAAGAGATCCAGGAGTGTCTGTTTTTTTGTCAGCACTTGTTCTGCCCAATACGGAGGCCATAAGCTTGTGCACCATTGGTTATTTAGTATCCCTGCATATCCATACAGATGGGCTACTCCAATGAGTAACAGACACTGCTACAGGCCCAAAAGGTTTTAGTTGGCTAAATGCAGTAAAAAATTGTTATTAAATACAAAGGTGGTGTAGCTTGGCACAGATGGGCTACTACAATGCTTAACAGACACTGCTACAGGCCCAAAAGGAATTACTGGGCTAGATGCAGTAAAAAATTGTTATTAAATACAAAGGTGGTGTAGCTTGGTACAGATGGGCTACTCTGCTGACTACCAGACACTGCTACTATGCCCAAAAGGTTTTACTTGGCTAGATGCAGTAAAAAATTGTTATTAAATACAAAGGTGGTGTAGCTTGGTACTGATGGGCTACTCCACTGACTACCAGACACTGCTACTATGCCCAAAAGGTTTTACTTGGCTAGATGCAGTAAAAAATTGTTATTACATACAAAGGTGGTGTAGCTTGGTACAGATGGGCTACTCCACTGACTACCAGACACTGCTACTATGCCCAAAATGCTTTACTTGGCTAGATGCAGTAAAAAATTGTTATTAAATACAAAGGTGGTATAGCTTGGTACAGATGGGCTACTACAATGAGTAACAGACACTGCTACAGGCACAAAAGTATTTACTGGGCTAGATGCAGTAAAAAATTGTTATTAAATACAAAGGTGGTGTAGCTTGGAACAGATGGGCTACTCCACTAACTACAAGACACTGCTACTATGCCCAAAAGGTTTTACATGGCTAGATGCAGTACAAAAATTGTTATTAAATACAAAGGTGGTATAGCGTGGTACAGATGGGCTACTACAATGAGTAACATATACTGCTACAGGCCCAAAAGTATTTACTGGGCTAGATGCAGTAAAAAATTGTTATTAAATACAAAGGTTGTGTAGCTTGTTAGAGATGGGCTAATCCACTGACTACCAGACACTGCTTCTATGCCCAAAAGGTTTTACTTGGCTAGATGCAGTAAAAATTTGTTATTAAATACAAAGGTGGTGTAGATTGGTACAGATGGGCTACTCCACTGACTACCAGACACTGCAACTATGCCCAAAAGGTTTTACTTGGCTAGATGCAGTAAAAATTGTTATTAAATACAAAGGTGGTGTAGCTTGGCACAGATGGGCTACTACACTGACTACCAGACACTGCTACTATGCCCAAAAGGTTTTACTTGGCTAGATGCAGTTAAAAATTGCTATTAAAAACAAAGGTGGTGTAGCTTGGTACAGATGGGCTACTCCACTGACTACCAGACACTGCTACTATGCCCAAAAGGTTTTACTTGGCTAGATGTAGTAAAAAATTGTTATTAAATACAAAGGTGGTGTAGCTTGGTACAGATGGGCTACTCCACTGACTACCAGACACTGCTACTATGCCCAAAAGGTTTTACATGGCTAGATGCAGTAAAAAATTGTTATTAAATACAAAGGTGGTATAGCTTGGTACAGATGGGCTACTACAATGAGTAACAGACACTGCTACTGGCCCAAAAGTATTTACTGGGCTAGATGCAGTAAAAAATTGTTATTAAATACAAAGGTGGTGTAGCTTGGTACAGATGGGCTACTCTACTGACTACCAGACAATGCTACTATGCCCAAAAGGTTTTACTTGGCTAGATGCAGTAAAAAATTGTTATTAAATACAAAGGTGGTGTAGCTTGGTACAGATGGGCTACTACAATGAGTAACATACACTGCTACTGGCCCAAAAGTATTTACTGGGCTAGATGCAGTAAAAAATTGTTATTAAATACAAAGGTGGTGTAGCTTGGAAGAGATGGGCTACTCCACTGACAACCAGACACTGCTCCTATGCCCAAAAGGTTTTACTTGGCTAGATGCAATAAAAAATTGTTATTAAATACAAAGGTGGTGTAGCTTGGTACAGATGGGCTACTCCGCTGACTACCAGACACTGCTCCTATGCCCAAAAGGTTTTACTTGGCTAGATGCAGTAAAAAATTGTTATTAAATACAAAGGTGGTGTAGCTTGGTACAGATGGGCTACTACAATGAGTAACATACACTGCTACAGGCCCAAAAGTATTTACTGGGCTAGATACAGTAAAAATTGTTATTAAATACAAAGGTGGTGAAGCTTGGTACAGATGGGCTACTCCACTGACTACCAGACACTGCTACTATGCCCAAAAGGTTTTACTTGGCTAGATGCAGTAAAAAATTGTTATTAAATACAAAGGTGGTGTAGCTTGGTACAGATGGGCTACTCCACTGACTACCAGACACGGCTACTATGCCCAAAAGGTTTTACATGGCTAGATGCAGTAAAAAATTGTTATTAAATACAAAGGTGGTATAGCTTGGTACAGATGGGCTACTACAATGAGTAACAGACACTGCTACTGGCCCAAAAGTATTTACTGGGCTAGATGCAGTAAAAAATTGTTATTAAATACAAAGGTGGTGTAGCTTGGTACAGATGGGCTACTCTACTGACTACCAGACAATGCTACTATGCCCAAAAGGTTTTACTTGGCTAGATGTAGTAAAAAATTGTTATTAAATACAAAGGTGGTGTAGCTTGGTACAGATGGGCTACTCCACTGACTACCAGACACTGCTACTATGCCCAAAATGTTTTACTTGGCTAGATGCAGTAAAAAATTGTTATTAAATACAAAGGTGGTGTAGCTTGGTACAGATGGGCTACTACAATGAGTAACAGACACTGCTACAGGCTCAAAAGTATTTACTGGGCTAGATGCAGTAAAAAAATGTTATTAAATACAAAAGTGATGTAGCTTGGTACAGATGGGCTACTCCACTGACTACCAGACACTGCTACTATGCCCAAAATGTTCTACATGGCTAGATGCAGTGAAAAATTGTTATTAATTACAAAGGTGGTATAGCTTGGTACAGATGGGCTACTACAATGAGTAACAGACACTGCTACTGGCCCAAAAGTATTTACTGGGCTAGATGCAGTAAAAAATTGTTTTTAAATACAAAGGTGGTGTAGCTTGGAAGAGATGGGCTACTCCACTGACTACCAGACATTGATACTATGACCAAAACGTTTTACTTGGCTAGATGCAATAAAAATTGTTATTAAATACAAAGGTGGTGTAGCTTGGTACAGATGGGCTACTCCGCTGACTACCAGACACTGCTCCTATGCCCAAAAGGTTTTACTTGGCTAGATGCAGTAAAAAATTGTTATTAAATACAAAGGTGGTGTAGCTTGGTACAGATGGGCTACTACAATGAGTAACATATACTGCTACAGGCCCAAAAGTATTTACTGGGCTAGATACAGTAAAAATTGTTATTAAAAACAAAGGTGGAAAAGCTTGGTACAGATGGGCTACTCCACTGACTACCAGACACTGCTACTATGCCCAAAAGGTTTTACTTGGCTAGATGCAGTAAAAAAATGTTATTAAATACAAAGGTGGTGTAGTTTGGTACAGATGGGCTAGTCCACTTACTACCAGACACTGCTACTATGCCCAAAAGGCTTTACTTGGCTAGATGCAGTAAAAAATTGTTATTAAATACAAAGGTGGTGTAGCTTGGTACAGATGGGCTACTACTATGAGTAACAGACACTACTACAGGCCCAAAAGTATTTACTGGGCTAGATGCAGTAAAAAATTGTTATTAAATAAAAAGGTGGTGTAGCTTGGTACAGATGGGCTACTCCACTGACCACCAGACACTGCTACTATGCCCAAAAGGTTTTACTTGGCTAGGTGCAGTTAAAAAATTTTTATTAAATACAAATGTGGTGTAGCTTGGTACAGATGGGCTACTCAACTGAGTACCAGACACTGCTACTATGCCCAAAAGGTTTTACATGGCTAGATGCAGTAAAAAATTGTTATTAAATACAAAGGTGGCATAGCTTGGTACAGATGGGCTACTACAATGAGTAACATACACTGCTACTGGCCCAAAAGTATTTACTGGGCTAGATGCAGTAAAAAATTGTTATTAAATACAAAGTTTGTGTAGCTTGGTAGAGATGGGCTAATCCACTGACTACCAGACACTGCTACTATGCCCAAAAGGTTTTACTTGGCTAGATGCAGTAAAAAATTGTTATTAAATACAAAGTGTTAGAACTCTCCTGTTAGGTTTTTTTTAGTTTGCTGGTCACATGACCATTTTTGCCTATTTAATCCGGCTCCGCCCTCCTGGCCTTGCTGGACTTCATTGTATTTACTACTCTTGAGCTAGCTTGGTGCTCTCTTGCCGTTCTCTGTTAGTTTTGCTAGGTCTTCTGACCTCTATGCTTTTTGTTGTGTGTTTGTCTTTGACTGCTACTATTTCTGCTAGGAGGTGTCCAACTTATCCCAGTCCCTAGTTCTTGAAGGGATCCCTCCCTCACATCTATAGGTCTTCGTACAGACTAGCCGAGGACTTTAGCGGGTCTGATCGCAGGATCAGGTTCCCCGTTACATCGTAGGGATCTAGTTTAGTTCTATTGTAGGGACAGATCTCCTGTCTTTCCTTAGTCCCTGTAGCAGATCATAACAGTAAGTCCAGCCATAAAAGAAAAAAAAAAAAAGAAAAATTTTCTCTAAGGAAAGACCTCCAGTTTTCCATCATGGTCACGGTTCAAGATTTGGCTCAACGCTTGCAGGGACTCTCTCTGGAGGTGGCCAAGCTCCAACAACATGTGAGTAGCTGTTCTGGAGCACATTTTGTGGAACCAAAGGTACGTCTGCCTGATTTATTTTTTGGCGAACCACAAGATTTTTTTTCTTTTAAAAATGCTTGTTTATTGTATTTTCGTTTGAGACCCGGATCCTCTGGTGATGAATCACAGCGCATAGGGTTCATAATGTCACTTTTGCGCAAAGATCCTCAGGGATGGGCCTTCTCTCTCCAACCTAGTGATCCGTGCTTTAGATCAGTGGATAGTTTTTTTTTCTGCTTTGGGTGTGTTGTACGATGATCCTGATCGTGTCTCATCTGCTGAGTCTGAATTGAGACGTTTGAGGCAGGGATCAGGTAATGTGGAAAAATATTGTTCTCACTTCCGTCGGTGGTCTGCCCAGGTGGGGTGGAACGATTCAGCTTTGAAAAGCTTGTTTCTTGCAGGGCTAGGTGAAAGGGTTAAGGATTTACTGATTGCTTATCCCACACCTGGAAACTTGCAGGAGGCAATGCAATTAGCTATACGGGTGGACAGGAGACTGCATGCAAGGGTTAATGAGAGCAAATCCTCTGCTATGTCAGCTCCGAGTCCTGAGAGGGTCTGTGCTGACAATGGAGAGCCGATGGAGTTTGGGGCGATGGCACCCCGCTCTCAGGAAAAAGGCCGCAGGCTTTCTGAAGGCTTGTGCTTCTATTGCGGAAATTCTGGTCATTTTATTAATAACTGTGTGCTTCGTATGAAGAAAGAAAAAAAAATGGTCAGTCATGCACGTATTGCCTGTTTGAATTCTAAGGGAGTATTCCTATCTGCTACTACTGCTGCTCAGGATGAATTAATTGAATTTCGGGTTTTTGTGGATTGTGGTTCTACTCTGAATGTGATTGATGGGGGATTCTTGGAAAAACTTAGATTAGAACCTAAAACTTTGTCATCCCCTATTGCTGTGGTTTCCGTTGATGGCTCTCCCTTGAAGAGTGTTACTCATAAGGTCTGTGAATTTCCCCTCACTATTAATGGTATTCATCAAGAGAATTTGGATTTGGTGGTATTGGATAATTTGCCTTCTCCAGTAATATTGGGGTTACCCTGGTTAAAATTGCACAATCCTGTACTGGATTGGTCTACCAATGAAATTAAGTCCTGGAGCCCTAAAAGTTATGACAAGTGTTGTAACGGACGTATTGCTGCGGTGGAAAAAGGGGAATTGCCTGTACCTATTCAGGATTTTTGGAGAGTTTTTTCTGAGGATGAGTCACAAATTTTGCCTCCCCATAGAGACTATGATTGTACCATTGAATTTGTCCCTGGAGCGACTCTTCCTAGAAGTCTCCTGTGGCTGTTGGATTTTTTTTTGTAAAAAAAAAAAGATGGCGGTTTACGTCCTTGTCTGGACTTTCGTGAGATTAATAAAATTACTGAATGCAATCCTTACCCACTGCCATTGATTCCTGATTTATTTAACCAGTTAGTGGGGGCCAAGTGGTTCTCTAAAATTGATCTCCGGGGGGCATACAATTTGTTGCGCATGAAGGAGGGTGATGAATGGAAGACTGCTTTTAACACTCCTGTGGGTCATTTTGAGAATCTGGTGATGCCTTTTGGTCTTACCAATGCTCCAGCATTTTTTCAGAATCTTATTAATGACATCCTTAGACCTTTAATCGGCAAAAATGTGGTTGTGTATTTGGATGACATTCTGATTTATTCGCCTGATCTGGAGTCTCATTGGCGGAGCATACGTGAGGTATTACAGTTATTAATGGACAATTCGCTTTTTGCTAAGCAGGAGAAATGTGAGTTCGCTGTACAGAGAATTAGTTTTTTGGGCTACATTATCTCCAGTGAAGGTTTTGAGATGGACCCGGTTAAAGTTCAAGCTGTGCAGGAATGGCCTAAGCCTATTGGTTTGAAATTGATACAGAGGTTTTTGGGTTTCGCCAATTATTACAGAAAATTCATAAAAAATGTTTCTATTATTGTCAAACCGCTGACCGATCACACCAGTAAAGGTGCTAATGCGGTTCAGTGGACTTCTGAGGCCATTGAAGCTTTTGTGTTTCTAAAGGAGAGGTTCACCTCTGCTCCCATCCTTATGCAGCCTGATGTGACTAAGCCGTTTTTGGTTGAGGTTGATGCTTCTTCGGTGGGGGTCGGTGCGGTGTTGTCTCAGGAAAACAAGGATGGAGTACATCCCTGTGCCTTTTTTTCAAAAAAAATTTCTGAGACTGAGCTTAATTACGATATTGGTAATCGGGAATTGCTGGCGATTAAACTCGCATTTGAACACTGGCGTCACCTCTTGGAAGGTGCTGAATTTCCCATTTAGGTTTTCACTGATCATAAAAATCTGATCTATCTTGATGCTGCCAAGCGCTTGAATGCCCGTCAGGCTAGGTGGGCACTTTTTTTCTCGCGGTTTAATTTTTCCGTTACTTACATCCCGGGTACCAAGAATGTTAAAGCGGATGCTTTGTCTCGCAGCTTTTCTCCCATGGTCGGTGTTGAGGAGGAAGAGGAGAGCATTTTACAAGAAGGTGTTGTGATTGCTGCTTTGGACTCCGTTTTGGAGGATGAGATTCTTAAAGCTCAGGAGAATGCCCCATCTAACACTCCCCATGCGAGGTTGTTTGTGTCTAGGACCTTTAGGAGAGATTTGTTTGTGGAGTGTCATGAGTCTCGGTTGGCAGGTCATCCAGGAATTTCTGAGACCAAGAGACTTGTGGGTCGCAGTTTTTGGTGGCCTGGATGGCAGAAGGAAGTCATTAAGTGGGTGCGCCAATGTACTGTGTGTGCTAGATCCAAGTCTTCGCATGCTCCTGCTGCGGGGTTGCTTTTCCTTCTGGAGGTTCCTAGTGCACCTTGGACACATCTGGCTATGGACTTTATTACTGACCTTCCCCCCTCTGAAGGTTTTATGGTCATCTGGGTGGTCGTGGACCGTTTTAGCAAGATGTGTCACTTGGTTCCCTTCATCAAACTGCCTTGCGCTAAGACACTCGCTAAGGCCTTTGTCAAGGAAATTGTCAGACTACATGGTGTTCCTACTGACATGGTTTATGATAGGGGATCTCAGTTCGTGGCTCGTTTTTGGCGTGCCTTTTGTGACAGGTTGGGAGTTCATTTGTCGTTTTCATCCGGATATCATCCTGAGTCTAATGGCCAGACAGAAAGGAAGAACCAGGATGTTGAGCAGTTCTTGCGTTGTTTTGTGGCAGACAATCAAGAGGGGTGGTCTGAGTTTCTGCCACTTGCTGAATTTGCTCTTAACAACCATGCATCCTCTTCTGCTGGGTGTTCGCCTTTTTTTGTTGTTCTGGGAGACATCCGTCTTTTGGGTCATTCTCCAAATTGGTTTCGGCTGTGCCTGAGGAGGAGAGTTTTTCCGGTGATTTGGAGAGAGTTTGGACGGATGTGTGTGGTAATCTTCAGGAGGCTAACAAAAAATCTAAGAGGTACTTTGATAGGAAACGGCAAGAGGTTTTGTTTGCTGTTGGTGACATGGTTTGGTTGTCTTCTAAGAATCTGCGATTGAGGATTCCTTCTAAAAAATTGGGTCCCAAGTTCGTAGGGCCCTTTAAGGTGCTTCAGATAGTTAACCAATCTGCTGTTCGGTTGGAGGTTCCTACGTTCTGGAAGATTAACCCGGTGTTTCATGTTTCTCTGTTGAAAAAAGCTGATGTGTCGGATGGTGACGACTCTGCCACTGTTCCTCCGTTGGTGGAGGACGGGGAATATGAAATTTCCCGCATCCTAAATTCTAGATGGTATAGAAGGAATTTGCATTATCTCGTCGCTTGGAAGGGTTTCGGACCTGAGGATAACTCATAGGTGAGGGCGGATGATGTTTCTGCTTCCAGACTTGTCAGAGCTTTTCACAGGAGGTTTCCTGGTAAGCCTGGGCCTAGGGGATCTGGAGGATCCTCTTAGAAAAGGGGGTACTGTTAGAACTCTCCTGTTAGTTTTTTATTAGTTTGCTGGTCACATGACCATTTTTGCCTATTTAATCCGGCTCCGCCCTCCTGGCCTTGCTGGACTTCATTGTATTTACTGCTCTTGAGCTAGCTTGGTGCTCTGTTGCCGTTCTCTGTTAGTTTTGCTAGGTCTTCTGACCTCTATGCTTTTTGTTGTGGGTTTGTCTTTGACTGCTACTATTTCTGCTAGGAGGTGTCCAACTTATCCCAGTCCCTAGTTCTTGTAGGGATGCCTCCCTCACATCTATAGGTCTTCGTACAGACTAGCTGAGGACTTTAGCGGGTCTGATCGCAGGATCAGGTTCCCCGTTACATCGTAGGGATCTAGTTTAGTTTTATTGTAGGGACAGATCTAATGTCTTTCCTTAGTCCCTGTAGCAGATCATAACACAAAGGTGGTGTAGCTTGGTACAGATGGGCTACTCCACTGACTACCAGACACTGCTACTATGCCCAAAAGGTTTCACTTGGCTAGATGCAGTAAAAAAATGTTATTAAATACAAAAGTGGTGTAGCTTGGTACAGATGGGCTACTCCACTGACTACCAGACACTGCTACTATGCCCAAAAGGTTTTACTTGGCTAGATGCAGTAAAAAAAATGTATTAAATACAAAGGTGGTGTAGCTTGGTACAGATGGGCTACTCCACTGACTAGCAGACGCTGATACTATGCCCAAAAGGTTTTACATAGCTAGAAGCAGTAAAAATTTGTTATTAAATACAAAGGTGGTATAGCTTGGTACAGATGGGCTACTGCAATGAGTAACATACACTGCTACTGGCCCAAAAGTATTTACTGGGCTAGATGCAGTAAAAATTCTTATTAAATGCAAAGGTTGTGTAGCTTGGTAGAGATGGGCTAATCCTCTACCAGACATTGCTACTATGCCCAAAAGATTTTACTTGGATAGATGCAGTAAAAAATTGTTAGTAAATACAAAGGTGGTGTAGCTTGGTACAGATGGGCTACTCCACTGACTATCAGACACTGCTACTATGCCCAAAAGGTTTTACTTGGCTAGATGCAGTAAAAAATTGTTAATAAATACAAAGGTGGAGTAGCTTGGTATAGATGGGCTACTCCATTGACTACCAGACACTGCTACTATGCCCAAAAGGTTTTACTTGGCTAGATGCAGTAAAAAATTGTTATTAAATACAAAGGTGATATAGCTTGGTACAGATGGGCTACTACAATGAGTAACATACACTGCTGCTGGCCCAAAAGTATTTACTGGGCTTGATGCAGTAAAAAATTGTTAATAAATACAAAGGTTGTGTAGCTTGGTACAGATGGGCTAATACACTGACTACCAGACACTGCTACTATGCCCAAAAGGTTTTACTTGGCTAGATGCAGTAAAAAATTGTTATTAAAAACAAAGGTGGTGTAGCTTGGTACAGATGGTCTACTCCACTGACTACCAGACACTGCTACTATGCCCAAAAGGTTTTACTTGGCTAGATGCAGTAAAAATTGTTATTAAATACAAAGGTGGTGTAGCTTGGTACAGATGGGCTACTCCACTGACTACCAGACACTGCTACTATGCCCAAAAGGTTTTACTTGGCTAGATGCAGTAAAAAATTGTTATTAAATACAACGGTGGTGTAGCTTGGTAGAGATGGGCTACTCCACTGACTGCCAGACACTGCTACTATGCCCAAAAGGTTTTACATGGCTAGATGCAGTAAAAAATGTTATTAAATACAAAGGTGGTATAGCTTGGTACAGATGGGCTACTACAATGAGTAACATACACTGCTACTGGACCAAAAGTATTTACTGTGCTAGATGAAGTAAAAAATTGTTATTAAATACAAAGGTTGTGTAGCTTGGTAGAGATGGGCTAATCCAATGACTACCAGACACTGCTACTATGCCCAAAAGGTTTTACTTGGCTAGATGCAGTAAAAAATTGTTATTAAATACAAAGGTGGTGTAGCTTGGTACAGATGGGCTACTCCACTGACTACCAGACGCTGATACTATGCCCAAAAGGTTTTACATAGCTAGAAGCAGTAAAAATATGTTATTAAATACAAAGGTGGTATAGCTTGGTACAAATGGGCTACTACAATGAGTAACATACACTGGTACTGGCCCAAAAGTATTTACTGGGCTAAATGCAGTAAAAATTGTTATTAAATGCAAAGGTTGTGTAGCTTGGTAGAGATGGGCTAATCCACTACCAGACACTGCTACTATGCCCAAAAGATTTTACTTGGCTAGATGCAGTAAAAAATTGTTATTAAATACAAAGGTGGTGTAGCTTGGTACAGATGGGCTACTCCACTGACTACAAGACACTGCTACTATGCCCAAAAGGTTTTACTTGGCTAGATGCAGTAAAAAATTGTTATTAAATACAAAGGTGGTGTAGCTTGGTACAGATGGGCTACTCCACTGACTACCAGACACTGCTACTATGCCCAAAAGGTTTTACTTGGCTAGATGCAGTAAAAAAAAAATATTAAATACAAAGGTGGTGTAGCTTGGTACAGATGGGCTACTCCACTGACTACCAGACACTGCTACTATGCCCAAAAGGTTTTACATAGCTAGATGCAGTAAAAAATTGTTATGAAATACAAAGGTGGTATAGCTTGGTACAGATGGGCTACTACAATGAGTAACATACACTGCTACTGGCCCAAAAGTATTTACTGGGCTAGATGCAGTAAAAAATTGTTATTAAATACAAAGGTTGTGTAGCTTGTTAGAGATGGGCTAATCCACTGACTACCAGACACTGCTACTATGCCCAAAAGGTTTTACTTGGCTAGATGCAGTAAAAAAATTGTTATTAAATATAAAAGTGGTGTAGCTTGGTAGAGATGGGCTACTCCACTGACTACCAGACACTGCTACTATGCCCAAAATGTTTTACTTGGCTAGATGCAGTAAAAAATTGTTATTAAATACAAACGTGGTGTAGCTTGGTACAGATGGGCTACTACAATGAGTAACAGACACTGCTACAGGCCCAAAAGTATTTACTGGGGTAGATGCAGTAAAAACTTGTTATTAAATACAAAGGTGGTACAGCTTGGTACAGATGGGCTACTCCACTGACTACCAGACACTGCTACTATGCCCAAAAGGTTTTACTTGGCTATATGCAGTAAAAAATTGTTATTAAATACAAAGGTGGTGTTTCTTGGTACAGATGAGCTACTACAATGAGTAACAGACACTGCTACAGGCCCAAAAGTATTTACTGTGCTAGATGCAGTAAAAATTGTTATTAAATACAAAGGTGGTGTAGCTTGGTACAGATGGGCTACTCCACTGACTACCAGACACTGCTACTATGCCCAAAAGGTTTTACTTGGCTAGATGCAGTAAAAAATTGTTAGTAAATACAAAGGTGGTGTAGCTTGGTACAGATGGGCTACTCCACTGACTACCAGACACTGCTACTATGCCCAAAAGGTTTTACTTGGCTAGATGCAGTAAAAAAATTGTTATTAAATACAAAAGTGGTGTAGCTTGGTAGAGATGGGCTACTCCACTGACTACCAGACACTGCTACTATGCCCAAAATGTTTTACTTGGCTAGATGCAGTAAAAAATTGTTATTAAATACAAACGTGGTGTAGCTTGGTACAGATGGGCTACTACAATGAGTAACAGACACTGCTACAGGCCCAAAAGTATTTACTGGGGTAGATGCAGTAAAAACTTGTTATTGAATACAAAGGTGGTACAGCTTGGTACAGATGGGCTACTCCACTGACTACCAGACACTGCTACTATGCCCAAAAGGTTTTACTTGGCTATATGCAGTAAAAAATTGTTATTAAATACAAAGGTGGTGTTTCTTGGTACAGATGAGCTACTACAATGAGTAACAGACACTGCTACAGGCCCAAAAGAATTTACTGTGCTAGATGCAGTAAAAATTGTTATTAAATACAAAGGTGGTGTAGCTTGGTACAGATGGGCTACTCCACTGACTACCAGACACTGCTACTATGCCCAAAAGGTTTTACTTGGCTAGATGCAGTAAAAAATTGTTAGTAAATACAAAAGTGGTGTAGCTTGGTACAGATGGGCTACTCCACTGACTACCAGACACTGCTACTATGCCCAAAAGGTTTTACTTGGCTAGATGCAGTAAAAAATTGTTAGTAAATACAAAGGTGGAGTAGCTTGGCATAGATGGCCTACTCCACTGACTACCAGACACTGCTACTATCCCCAAAAGGTTTTACTTGGCTAGATGCAGTAAAAAATTGTTATTAAAAACAAAGGTGGTATAGCTTGGTACAGATGGGCTACTACAATGAGTAACATACACTGCCACTGGCCCAAAAGTATTTACTGGGCTAGATGCAGTAAAAAATTGTTATTAAATACAAAGGTTGTGTAGCTTGGTAGAGATGGGCTAATCCACTAACTACCAGACACTGCTACTATGCCCAAAAGGTTTTACTTGGCTAGATGCAGTAAAAAATTGTTAATAAATACAAAGGTGGTGTAGCTTGGTACAGATGGGCTACTCCACTGACTATCAGACACTGCTACTATGCCCAAAAGGTTTTACTTGGCTAGATGCAG
The DNA here is from genome assembly GCF_046119375.1 of Phyllobates terribilis. Lineage (NCBI taxonomy): Eukaryota > Metazoa > Chordata > Amphibia > Anura > Dendrobatidae > Phyllobates > Phyllobates terribilis. The sequence continues at coordinate 295,433,875 of NW_027362769.1, forward strand.
TAAAAAATTGTTATTAAATACAAAGGTGGTGTAGCTTGGTAGAGATGGGCTACTTCACTGACTACCAGACACTGCTACTATGCCCAAAATGTTTTACTTGGCTAGATGCAGTAAAAAATTGTTATTAAATACAAAGGTGGTGTAGCTTGGTACAGATGGGTACTACAATGAGTAACAGACACTGCTACTATGCCCAAAAGGTTTTACTTGGCTATATGCAGTAAAAAATTGTTATTAAATACAAAGGTGGTGTTGCTTGGTACAGATGAGCTACTACAATGAGTAACAGACACTGCTACAGGCCCAAAAGTATTTACTGTGCTAGATGCAGTAAAAATTGTTATTAAATACAAAGGTGGTGTAGCTTGGTACAGATGGGCTACTCCACTGACTACCAGACACTGCTACTATGCCCAAAAGGTTTTACTTGGCTAGATGCAGTAAAAAATTGTTAGTAAATACAAAGGTGGTGTAGCTTGGTACAGATGGGCTACTCCACTGACTACCAGACACTGCTACTATGCCCAAAAGGTTTTACTTGGCTAGATGCAGTAAAAAATTGTTAGTAAATACAAAGGTGGAGTAGCTTGGCATAGATGGGCTACTCCACTGACTACCAGACACTGCTACTATGCCCAAAAGGTTTTACTTGGCTAGATGCAGTAAAAAATTGTAATTAAAAACAAAGGTGGCATAGCTTGGTACAGATGGGCTACTACAATGAGTAACATACACTGCTACTGGCCCAAAAGTATTTACTGGGCTAGATGCAGTAAAAAATTGTTATTAAATACAAAGGTTGTGTAGCTTGGTAGAGATGGGCTAATCCACTGACTACCAGACACTGCTACTATGCCCAAAAGGTTTTACTTGGCTAGATGCAGTAAAAAATTGTTAATAAATACAAAGGTGGTGTAGCTTGGTACAGATGGGCTACTCCACTGACTATCAGACACTGCTACTATGCCCAAAAGGTTTTACTTGGCTAGATGCAGTAAAAAATTGTTATTAAATACAAAGGTGGTGTAGCTTGGTACAGATGGGCTACTCCACTGACTACCAGACACTGCTACTATGCCCAAAAGGTTTTACTTGGCTATATGCAGTAAAAAATTGTTATTAAATACAAAGATGGTGTAGCTTGGTACAGATGGGCTACTACAATGAGTAACAGACACTGTTACAGGCCCAAAAGGATTTACTGTGCTAGATGCAGTAAAAATTGTTATTAAATACAAACGTTGTGTAGCTTGGTACAGATGGACTACTCCACTGACTACCAGACACTGCTACTATGCCCAAAAGGTTTTACTTGGCTAGATGCAGTAAAAAATTGTTAGTAAATACAAAGGTGGAGTAGCTTGGTATAGATGGGCTACTCCATTGACTACCAGACACTGCTACTATGCCCAAAAGGTTTTACTTGGCTAGATGCAGTAAAAAATTGTTATTAAATACAAAGGTGATATAGCTTGGTACAGATGGGCTACTACAATGAGTAACATACACTGCTACTGGTCCAAAAGTATTTACTGGGCTAGATGCAGTAAAAAATTGTTAATAAATACAAAGGTTGTGTAGCTTGGTACAGATGGGCTAATCCACTGACTACCAGACACTGCTACTATGCCCAAAAGGTTTTACTTGGCTAGATGCAGTAAAAAATTGTTATTAAAAACAAAGGTGGTGTAGCTTGGTACAGATGGTCTACTCCACTGACTACCAGACACTGCTACTATGCCCAAAAGGTTTTACTTGGCTAGATGCAGTAAAAAATTGTTATTAAATACAAAGGTGGTGTAGCTTGGTACAGATGGGCTACTCCACTGACTACCAGACACTGCTACTATGCCCAAAAGGTTTTACTTGGCTAGATGCAGTAAAAAATTGTTATTAAATACAAAGGTGGTGTAGCTTGGTAGAGAGGGGCTACTCCACTGACTGCCAGACACTGCTACTATGCCCAAAAGGTTTTACATGGCTAGATGCAGTAAAAAATTGTTATTAAATACAAAGGTGGTATAGCTTGGTACAGATGGGCTACTACAATGAGTAACATACACTGCTACTGGACCAAAAGTATTTACTGTGCTAGATGCAGTAAAAAATTGTTATTAAATACAAAGGTTGTGTAGCTTGGTAGTGATGGGCTAATCCAATGACTACCAGACACTACTACTATGCCCAAAAGGTTTTAGTTGGCTAGATGCAGTAAAAAATTGTTATTAAATACAAAGGTGGTGTAGCTTGGTAGAGATGGGCTACTCCACTGACTACCAGACACTGCTACTATGCCCAAAAGGTTTTACTTGGCTAGATGCAGTAAAAAATTGTTATTAAATACAAAGGTGGTGTAGATTGGTACAGATGGGCTACTACAATGAGTAACAGACACTGCTACAGGCCCAAAAGTATTTACTGAGCTAGATGCAGTAAAAATTGTTATTAAATACAAAGGTGGTGTAGCTTGGTAAAGATGGGCTACTCCACTGACTACCAGACACTGCTACTATGCCCAAAAGGTTTTACTTGGCTAGATGCAGTAAAAAATTGTTAGTAAATACAAAGGTGGTGTAGCTTGGTACAGATGGGCTACTCCACTGACTACCAGACACTGTTACTGTGCCCTAAAGGTTTTACTTGGCTAGATGCAGCAAAAAATTTTTTGTAAATACAAAGGTGGTGTAGCTTGGTATAGATGGGCTACTCCACTGACTACCAGAAACTGCTACTAGTCCCAAAAGGTTTTACTTAGCTAGATGCTGTAAAAAAATGTTATTAAATACAAAGGTGGTGTAGCTTGGTACAGATGGGCTACTCCACTGACTATCAGACACTGCTACTATGCCCAAAAGGTTTTACATGGCTAGATGCTGTAAAAAATTGTTATTAAATACAAAGGTGGTGTAGCTTGGTACAGATGGGCTACTACAATGAGTAACAGACACTGCTACAGGCCCAAAAGTATTTACTGGGCTAGATGCAGTAAAAACTTGTTATTAAATACAAAGGTGGTATAGCTTGGTACAGATGGGCTACTCCACTGACTACCCGACACTGCTACTATGCCCAAAAGGTTTTACTTGGCTAGATGCAGTAAAAAATTGTTATTAAAAACAAAGGTGGTGTAGCTTGGTACAGATGGTCTACTCCACTGACTACCAGACACTGCTACTATGCCCAAAAGGTTTTACTTGGCTAGATGCTGTAAAAAATTGTTATTAAATACAAAGGTGGTGTAGCTTGGTACAGATGGGCTACTACAATGAGAAACAGACACTGCTACAGGCCCAAAAGTATTTACTGGGCTAGATGCAGTAAAAACTTGTTATTAAATACAAAGGTGGTATAGCTTGGTACAGATGGGCTACTCCACTGACTACCAGACACTGCTACTATGCCCAAAAGGTTTTACTTGGCTAGATGCAGTAAAAAATTGTTATTAAATACAAAGGTGGTGTAGCTTGGCACAGATGGGCTACTTCAATGAGTAACAGACACTGCTACAGGCCCAAAAGTATTTACTGGGCTAGATGCAGTAAAAAATTGTTATTAAATACAAAGGTGGTGTAGCTTGGTACAGATGGGCTACTCCACTGACTACCAGACACCGCTACTATGCCCAAAAGGTTTTACTTGGCTTGATGCAGTAAAAAATTGTTATTAAATACAAAGGTGGTGTAGCTTGGTACAGATGGGCTACTCCACTGACTACCAGACACTGCTACTATGCCCAAAAGGTTTTACTTGGCTAGATGCAGTAAAAAATTGTTATTAAATACAAAGGCGGTGTAGCTTGGTACAGATGGGCTACTCCACTGACTACCAGACACTGCTACTATTCCCAAAAGGTTTTACTTGGCTAGATGCAGTAAAAAATGTTATTAAATACAAAGGTGGTGTAGCTTGGTACAGATGGGCTACTCCACTGACTATCAGACACTGCTACTATGCCCAAAAGGTTTTACATGGCTAGATGCAGTAAAAAATTGTTATTAAATACAAAGGTGGTATAGCTTGGTACAGATGGGCTACTACAATGATAACATACACTGCTACTGGCCCAAAAATATTTATTGGGCTAGATGCAGTAAAAAATTGTTATTAAATATAAAGGTTGTGTAGCTTGGTAGAGATGGGCTAATCCACTGACTACCAGACACTGCTACTATGCCCAAAAGGTTTTACTTGGCTAGATGCAGTAAATAATTGTTATTAAATACAAAGGTGGTGCAGCTTGGTACAGATGGGCTACTCCACTGACTACAAGACACTGCTTCTATGCCCAAAAGGTTTTACTTGGCTAGATGCAGTAAAAAATTGTTATTAAATACAAAGGTGGTGTAGCTTGGTACAGATGGGCTACTCCACTGACTTCCAGACACTGCTACTATGCCCAAAAGGTTTTACATGGCTAGATGCAGTAAAAAATTGTTATTAAATACAAAGGTGGTATAGCTTTGTACTGATGGGATACTACAATGAGTAACAGACACTGCTACTGGCCCAAAAGTATTTACTGGGCTAGATGCAGTAAAAAACTGTTATTAAATACAAAGGTGGTGTAGCTTGGAAGAGATGGGCTACTCCACTGACTACTAGACACTGCTACTATGCCCAAAAGGTTTTACTTGGCTAGATGCAGTAAAAAATTGTTATTAAATACAAAGGTGGTGTAGCTTGGTACAGATGGGCTACTACAATGAGTAACATACACTGCTACTGGCCCAAAAGCATTTACTGGGCTAGATGCAGTAAAAAATTGTTATTAAATACAAAGGTTGTGTAGCTTGGTAGAGATGGGCTAATCCACTGACTACCAGACACTGCTACTATGCCCAAAAGGTTTTACTTGGCTAGATGCAGTAAAAAATTGTTATTAAATACAAAGGTGGTGTAGCTTGGTACAGATGGGCTACTCCACTGACTACCAGACACTGCTACTATACCCAAAAGGTTTTACTTGGCTATATGCAGTAAAAATTGTTATTAAATACAAAGGTGGTGTAGCTTGGTACAGATGGGCTACTACAATGAGTAACAGACACTGCTACAGGCCCAAAAGTATTTACTGGGCTAGATGCAGTAAAAAATTGTTATTAAATACAAAGGTGTTGTAGCTTGGCACAGATGGGCTACTACAATGACTACCAGACACTGTTACTATGCCCAAAAGTTTTACTTGGCTAGATGCAGTAAAAAATTGCTATTAAATACAAAGGTGGTGTAGCTTGGTACAGATGGGCTACTCCACTGACTACAAGACACTGCTACTATGCCCAAAAGGTTTTACTTGGCTAGATGCAGTAAAAAATTGTTATTAAATACAAAGGTGGTGTAGCTTGGTACAGATGGGCTACTACAATGAGTAACAGACACTGCTACAGGCCAAAAAGTATTTACTGGGCTATATGCAGTAAAAATTGTTATTAAATAAAAAGGAGGTGTAGCTTGGTACAGATGGGCTACTCCACTTACTACCAGACACTGCTACTATGCCCAAAAGGCTTTACTTGGCTAGATGCAGTAAAAAATTGTTATTAAATACAAAGGTGGTGTAGCTTGGTACAGATGGGCTACTACAATGAGTAACATACACTGCTACTGGCCCAAAAGTATTTACTGGGCTAGATGCAGTAAAAAATTGTTATTAAATACAAAGGTTGTGTAGCTTGGTAGAGATGGGCTAATCCACTGACTACCAGACACTGCTACTATGCCCAAAAGGTTTTACTTGGCTAAATGCAGTAAAAATTTGTTATTAAATACAAAGGTGGTGTAGCTTGGTACAGATGGGCTACTCCACTGACTACCAGACACTGCTACTATGCCCAAAAGGTTTTACTTGGCTAGATGCAGTAAAAAATTGTTATTAAATACAAAGGTGGTGTAGCTTGGCACAGATGGGCTACTACAATGAGTAACAGACACTGCTACAGGCCCAAAAGTATTTACTGGGCTAGATGCAGTAAAAAATTGTTATTAAATACAAAGGTGGTGTAGCTTGGTACAGATGGGCTTCTCCACTGACTACCAGACACCGCTATTATGCCCAAAAGTTTTTACTTGGCTAGATGCAGTAAAAAATTGTTATTAAATACAAAGGTGGTGTAGCTTGGTACAGATGGGCTACTCCACTGACTACCAGACACTGCTACTATGCCCAAAAGGTTTTACTTGGCTAGATGCAGTAAAAAATTGTTATTAAATACAAAGGTGGTGTAGCTTGGTACAGATGGGCTATTCCACTGACTACCAGACACTGCTACTATGCCCAAAACGTTTTACATAGCTAGATGCAGTAAAAAATTGTTATTAAATACAAAGGTGGTAAAGCTTGGTACAGATGGGGGCTACTACAATGAGTAACATACACTGCTACTGGCCCAAAAGTATTTACTGGGCTAGATGTAGTAAAAAATTGTTATTAAATACAAAGGTTGTGTAGCTTGGTAAACATGGGCTAATCCACTGACTACCAGACACTGCTACTATTCCCAAAAGGTTTTACTTGGCTAGATGCAGTGAAAAATTGTTATTAAATACAAAGGTGGTGTAGCTTGGTACAGATGGGCTACACCACTGACTACCAGACACTGCTACTTTGCCCAAAAGGTTTTACTTGGCTAGATGCAGTAAAAAATTGTTATTAAATACAAAGGTGGTGTAGCTTGGTAGAGATGGGCTACTCCACTGACTACCAGACACTGCTACTATGCCCAAAAGGTTTTACTTGGCTAGATGCAGTAAAAAATTGTTATTAAATACAAAGGTGGTGTAGCTTGGTACAGATGGGCTTCTACAATGAGTAACAGACAGTGCTACAGGCCCAAAAGTATTTACTGGGCTAGATGCAGTAAAAAAATTTTATTAAATAAAAAGGTGGTGTAGCTTGGTACAGGTGGGCTACTCCACTGACTACCAGACACTGCTACTATGCCCAAAAGGTTTTACTTGGCTAGATGCAGTAAAAATTGTTATTAAATACAAAGGTGGTGTAGCTTGGTTCAGATGGGCTACTACATTGATTAACAGACAATGCTACATGCCCAAAAGTATTTACTGAGCTAGATGCAGTAAAAATTGTTATTAAATACAAAGGTGGTGTAGCTTGGTACAGATGGGCTACTCCACTGACTACCAGACACTGCTACTATGCCCAAAAGGTTTTACTTGGCTAGATGCAGTAAAAAATGTTAGTAAATACAAAGGTGGTGTAGCTTGGTACAGTTGGGCTACTCCACTGACTACCAGACACTGTTACTGTGCCCAAAAGGTTTTACTTGGCTAGATGCAGTAAAAAATTCTTTGTAAATACAAAGGTGGTGTAGCTTGGTATAGATGGGCTACTCCACTGACTACCAGACACTGCTACTATGCCCAAAAGATTTTACTTGGCTAGATGCTGTAAAAAATTGTTTTTAAATACAAAGGTGGTGTAGCTTGGTACAGATGGGCTACTACAATGAGTAACAGACACTGCTACAGGCCCAAAAGTATTTACTGGGCTAGATGCAGTAAAAACTTGTTATTAAATACAAAGGTGGTATAGCTTGGTACAGATGGGCTACTCCACTGACTACCAGACACTGCTACTATGCCTAAAAAGGTTTTACTTGGCTAGATGCAGTAAAAAATTGTTATTAAATACAAAGGTGGTGTAGCTTGGAACAGATGGGCTACTACAATGAGTAACAGACACTGCTACAGGCCCAAAAGTATTTACTGGGCTAGATGCAGTAAAAAATTGTTATTAAATACAAAGGTGGTGTAGCTTGGTACAGATGGGCTACTCCACTGACTACCAGACACCGCTACTATGCCCAAAAGGTTTTACTTGGCTAGATGCAGTAAAAAATTGTTATTAAATACAAAGGTGGTGTAGCTTGGTACAGATGGGCTACTCCACTGACTACCAGACACTGCTACTATTCCCAAAAGGTTTTACTTGGCTAGATGCAGTAAAAAATGTTATTAAATACAAAGGTTGTGTAGCTTGGTACAGATGGGCTACTCCACTGACTATCAGACACTGCTACTATGCCCAAAAGGTTTTACATGGCTAGATGCAGTAAAAAATTGTTATTAAATACAAAGGTGGTATAGCTTGGTACAGATGGGCTACTCCACTGACTACCAGACACCGCTATTATGCCCAAAAGTTTTTACTTGGCTAGATGCAGTAAAAAATTGTTATTAAATACAAAGGTGGTGTAGCTTGGTACAGATGGGCTACTCCACTGACTACCAGACACTGCTACTATGCCCAAAAGGTTTTACTTGGCTAGATGCAGTAAAAAATTGTTATTAAATGCAAAGGTGGTGTAGCTTGGTACAGATGGGCTATTCCACTGACTACCAGACACTGCTACTATGCCCAAAACGTTTTACATAGCTAGGTGCAGTAAAAAATTGTTATTAAATACAAAGGTGGTAAAGCTTGGTACAGATGGGGGCTACTACAATGAGTAACATACACTGCTACTGGCCCAAAAGTATTTACTGGGCTAGATGTAGTAAAAAATTGTTATTAAATACAAAGGTTGTGTAGCTTGGTAAACATGGGCTAATCCACTGACTACCAGACACTGCTACTATTCCCAAAAGGTTTTACTTGGCTAGATGCAGTGAAAAATTGTTATTAAATACAAAGGTGGTGTAGGTTGGTACAGATGGGCTACACCACTGACTACCAGACACTGCTACTTTGCCCAAAAGGTTTTACTTGGCTAGATGCAGTAAAAAATTGTTATTAAATACAAAGGTGGTGTAGCTTGGTAGAGATGGGCTACTCCACTGACTACCAGACATTGCTACTATGCCCAAAAGGTTTTACTTGGCTAGATGCAGTAAAAAATTGTTATTAAATACAAAGGTGGTGTAGCTTGGTACAGATGGGCTTCTACAATGAGTAACAGACAGTGCTACAGGCCCAAAAGTATTTACTGGGCTAGATGCAGTAAAAATTTTTTATTAAATACAAAGGTGGTGTAGCTTGGTACAGGTGGGCTACTCCACTGACTACCAGACACTGCTACTATGCCCAAAAGGTTTTACTTGGCTAGATGCAGTAAAAATTGTTATTAAATACAAAGGTGGTGTAGCTTGGTTCAGATGGGCTACTACATTGATTAAAAGACAATGCTACATGCCCAAAAGTATTTACTGAGCTAGATGCAGTAAAAATTGTTATTAAATACAAAGGTGGTGTAGCTTGGTACAGATGGGCTACTCCACTGACTACCAGACACTGCTACTATGCCCAAAAGGTTTTACTTGGCTAGATGCAGTAAAAAATGTTAGTAAATACAAAGGTGGTGTAGCTTGGTACAGTTGGGCTACTCCACTGACTACCAGACACTGTTACTGTGCCCAAAAGGTTTTACTTGGCTAGATGCAGTAAAAAATTCTTTGTAAATACAAAGGTGGTGTAGCTTGGTATAGATGGGCTACTCCACTGACTACCAGACACTGCTACTATGCCCAAAAGATTTTACTTGGCTAGATGCTGTAAAAAATTGTTTTTAAATACAAAGGTGGTGTAGCTTGGTACAGATGGGCTACTACAATGAGTAACAGACACTGCTACAGGCCCAAAAGTATTTACTGGGCTAGATGCAGTAAAAACTTGTTATTAAATACAAAGGTGGTATAGCTTGGTACAGATGGGCTACTCCACTGACTACCAGACACTGCTACTATGCCTAAAAAGGTTTTACTTGGCTAGATGCAGTAAAAAATTGTTATTAAATACAAAGGTGGTGTAGCTTGGAACAGATGGGCTACTACAATGAGTAACAGACACTGCTACAGGCCCAAAAGTATTTACTGGGCTAGATGCAGTAAAAAATTGTTATTAAATACAAAGGTGGTGTAGCTTGGTACAGATGGGCTACTCCACTGACTACCAGACACCGCTACTATGCCCAAAAGGTTTTACTTGGCTAGATGCAGTAAAAAATTGTTATTAAATACAAAGGTGGTGTAGCTTGGTACAGATGGGCTACTCCACTGACTACCAGACACTGCTACTATTCCCAAAAGGTTTTACTTGGCTAGATGCAGTAAAAAATGTTATTAAATACAAAGGTGGTGTAGCTTGGTACAGATGGGCTACTCCACTGACTATCAGACACTGCTACTATGCCCAAAAGGTTTTACATGGCTAGATGCAGTAAAAAATTGTTATTAAATACAAAGGTGGTATAGCTTGGTACAGATGGGCTACTCCACTGACTACCAGACACCGCTATTATGCCCAAAAGTTTTTACTTGGCTAGATGCAGTAAAAAATTGTTATTAAATACAAAGGTGGTGTAGCTTGGTACAGATGGGCTACTCCACTGACTACCAGACACTGCTACTATGCCCAAAAGGTTTTACTTGGCTAGATGCAGTAAAAAATTGTTATTAAATGCAAAGGTGGTGTAGCTTGGTACAGATGGGCTATTCCACTGACTACCAGACACTGCTACTATGCCCAAAACGTTTTACATGGCTAGATGCAGTAAAAAATTGTTATTAAATACAAAGGTGGTATAGCTTGGTACAGATGGGGGCTACTACAATGAGTAACATACACTGCTACTGGCCCAAAAGTATTTACTGGGCTAGATGCAGTAAAAAATTGTTATTAAATACAAAGGTTGTGTAGCTTGGTAGACATGGGCTAATCCACTGACTACCAGACACTGCTACTATGCCCAAAAGGTTTTACTTGGCTAGATGCAGTAAAAAATTGTTATTAAATACAAAGGTGGTGTAACTTGGTACAGATGGGCTACTCCACTGACTACCAGACACTGCTACTTTGCCCAAAAGGTTTTACTTGGCTAGATGCAGTAAAAAATTGTTATTAAATACAAAGGTGGTGTAGCTTGGTAGAGATGGGCTACTCCACTGACTACCAGACACTGCTACTATGCCCAAAAGGATTTACTTGGCTAGATGCAGTAAAAAATTGTTATTAAATACAAAGGTGGTGTAGCTTGGTACAGATGGGCTTCTACAATGAGTAACAGACAGTGCTACAGGCCCAAAAGTATTTACTGGGCTAGATGCAGTAAAAACTTGTTATTAAATACAAAGGTGGTGTAGCTTTGTACAGGTGGGCTACTCCACTGACTACCAGACACTGCTACTATGCCCAAAAGGTTTTACTTGGCTAGATGCAGTAAAAATTGTTATTAAATATAAAGGTGGTGTAGCTTGGTTCAGATGGGCTACTACATTGAGTAACAGACAATGCTACAGGCCCAAAAGTATTTACTGAGCTAGATGCAGTAAAAATTGTTATTAAATACAAAGGTGGTGTAGCTTGGTACAGATGGGCTACTCCACTGACTACCAGACACTGCTACTATGCCCAAAAGGTTTTACTTGGCTAGATGCAGTAAAAAATTGTTAGTAAATACAAAGGTGGTGTAGCTTGGTACAGTTGGGCTACTCCACTGACTACCAGACACTGTTACTGTGCCCAAAAGGTTTTACTTGGCTAGATGCAGTAAAAAATTCTTTGTAAATACAAAGGTGGTGTAGCTTGGTATAGATGGGCTACTCCACTGACTACCAGACACTGCTACTATGCCCAAAAGGTTTTACTTGGCTAGATGCTGTAAAAAATTGTTTTTAAATACAAAGGTGGTGTAGCTTGGTACAGATGGGCTACTACAATGAGTAACAGACACTGCTACAGGCCCAAAAGTATTTACTGGGCTAGATGCAGTAAAAACTTGTTATTAAATACAAAGGTGGTATAGCTTGGTACAGATGGGCTACTCCACTGACTACCAGACACTGCTACTATGCCCAAAAGGTTTTACTTGGCTAGATGCAGTAAAAAATTGTTATTAAATACAAAGGTGGTGTAGCTTGGCACAGATGCGCTACTACAATGAGTAACAGACACTGCTACAGGCCCAAAAGTATTTAATGGGCTAGATGCAGTAAAAAATTGTTATTAAATACAAAGGTGGTGTAGCTTGGTACAGATGGGCTACTCCACTGACTACCAGACACCGCTACTATGCCCAAAAGGTTTTACTTGGCTAGATGCAGTAAAAAATTGTTATTAAATACAAAGGTGGTGTAGCTTGGTACAGATGGGCTACTCCACTGACTACCAGACACTGCTACTATGCCCAAAAGGTTTTACTTGGCTAGATGCAGAAAAAATTGTTATTAAATACAAAGGTGGTGTAGCTTGGTACAGATGGGCTACTCCACTGACTACCAGACACTGCTACTATTCCCAAAAGGTTTTACTTGGCTAGATGCAGTAAAAAATGTTATTAAATACAAAGGTGGTGTAGCTTGGTACAGATGGGCTACTCCACTGACTATCAGACACTGCTACTATGCCCAAAAGGTTTTACATGGCTAGATGCAGTAAAAAATTGTTATTAAATACAAAGGTGGTATAGCTTGGTACAGATGGGCTACTACAATGAGTAACATACACTGCTACTGGCCCAAAAATATTTACTGGGCTAGATTCAGTAAAAAATTGTTATTAAATACAAAGGTTGTGTAGCTTGGTAGAGATGGGCTAATCCACTGACTACCAGACACTGCTACTATGCCCAAAAGGTTTTACTTGGCTACATGCAGTAAATAATTGTTATTAAATACAAAGGTGGTGCAGCTTGGTACAGATGGGCTACTCCACTGGCTACAAGACACTGCTTCTATGCCCAAAAAATTTTACTTGGCTAGATGCAGTAAAAAATTGTTATTAAACACAAAGGTGGTGTAGCTTGGTACATATGGGCTACTCCACTGACTTCCAGACACTGCTACTATGCCCAAAAGGTTTTACATGGCAAGATGCAGTAAAAAATTGTTATTAAATACAAAGGTGGTATAGCTTGATACTGATGGGATACTACAATGAGTAACAGACACTGCTACTGGCCCAAAAGTATTTACTGGGCTAGATGCAGTAAAAAATTGTTATTAAATACAAAGGTGGTGTAGCTTGGAAGAGATGGGCTACTCCACTGACTACTAGACACTGCTACTATGCCCAAAAGATTTTACTTGGCTAGATGCAGTAAAAAATTGTTATTAAATACTAAAGTGGTGTAGCTTGGTACAGATGGGCTACTCCACTGACTACCAGACACTGCTACAATGCCCAAAAGGCTTTACTTGGCTAGATGCAATAAAAAATTGTTATTAAATACAAAGGTGATGTAGCTTGGCACAGATGGGCTACTAAAATGAGTAACATACACTGCTACTGGCCCAAAAGTATTTACTGGGCTAGATGCAGTAAAAAATTGTTATTAAATACAAAGGTTGTGTAGCTTGGTAGAGATGGGCTAATCCACTACCAGACACTGCTACTATGCCCAAAAGGTTTTACTTGGCTAGATGCAGTAAAAAATTGTTATTAAATACAAAGATGTTGTAGCTTGGTACAGATGGGCTACTCCACTGACTACCAGACACTGCTACTATGCCCAAAAGGTTTTACTTGGCTATATGCAGTAAAAATTGTTATTAAATACAAAGGTGGTGTAGCTTGGTACAGATGGGCTACTACAATGAGTAACAGACACTGCTACAGGCCCAAAAGTATTTACTGGGCTAGATGCAGTAAAAAATTGTTATTAAATACAAAGGTGTTGTAGCTTATCACAGATGGGCTACTACAATGACTACCAGACACTGTTACTATGCCCAAAAGGTTTTACTTGGCTAGATGCAGTAAAAAATTGTTATTAAATACAAAGGTGGTGTAGCTTGGTACAGATGGGCTACTCCACTGACTACAAGACACTGCTACTATGCCCAAAAGGTTTTACTTGGCTAGATGCAGTAAAAAATTGTTATTAATTACAAAGGTGGTGTAGCTTGGTACAGATGGGCTACTACAATGAGTAACAGACACTGCTACAGGCCCAAAAGTATTTACTGGGCTATATGCAGTAAAAATTGTTATTAAATACAAAGGTGGTGTAGCTTGGTACAGATGGGTACTCCACTTACTACCAGACACTGCTACTATGCCCAAAAGGCTTTACGTGGCTAGATGCAGTAAAAAATTGTTATTAAATACAAAGGTGGTGTAGCTTGGTACAGATGGGCTACTACAATGAGTAACATACACTGCTACTGGCCCAAAAGTATTTACTGGGCTAGATGCAGTAAAAAATTGTTATTAAATACAAAGGTTGTGTAGCTTGGTAGAGATGGGCTAATCCACTGACTACCAGACACTGCTACTATGCCCAAAAGGTTTTACTTGGCTAGATGCAGTAAAAAATTGTTAATAAATACAAAGGTGGTGTAGCTTGGTACAGATGGGCTACTCCACTGACTACCAGACACTGCTACTATACCCAAAAGGTTTTACTTGGCTAGATGCAGTAAAAAATTGTTATTAAATACAAAGGTGGTGTAGCTTGGCACAGATGGGCTACTACAATGAGTAACAGACACTGGTACAGGCCCAAAAGTATTTACTGGGCTAGATGCAGTAAAAAATTGTTATTAAATACAAAGGTGGTGTAGGTTGGTACAGATGGGCTACTCCACTGACTACCAGACACCGCTACTATGCCCAAAAGGATTTACTTGGCTAGATGCAGTAAAAAATTGTTATTAAATACAAAGGTGGTGTAGCTTGGTACAGATGGGCTACTCCACTGACTACCAGACACTGCTACTATGCCAAAAAGGTTTTCCTTGGCTAGATGCAGTAAAAAATTGTTATTAAATACAAATGTGGTGTAGCTTGGTACAGATGGGCTATTCCACTGACTACCAGACACTGCTACTATGCCCAAAATGTTTTACATGGCTAGATGCAGTAAAAAATTGTTATTAAATACAAAGGTGGTATAGCTTGGTACAGATGGGGGCTACTACAATGAGTAACATACACTGCTACTGGACCAAAAGTATTTACTGGGCTAGATGCAGTAAAAAATTGTTATTAAATACAAAGGTTGTGTAGCTTGGTAGAGATGGGCTAATCCACTGACTACCAGACACTGCTACTATGCCCAAAAGGTTTCACTTGGCTAGATGCAGTAAAAAATTGTTATTAAATACAAAGGTGGTGTAGCTTGGTACAGATGGGCTAATCCACTGACTACCAGACACTGCTACTATGCCTAAAAAGGTTTTACTTGGCTAGATGCAGTAAAAAATTGTTATTAAATACAAAGGTGGTGTAGCTTGGAACAGATGGGCTACTACAATGAGTAACAGACACTGCTACAGGCCCAAAAGTATTTACTGGGCTAGATGCAGTAAAAAATTGTTATTAAATACAAAGGTGGTGTAGCTTAGTACAGATGGGCTACTCCACTGACTACCAGACACCGCTACTATGCCCAAAAGGTTTTACTTGGCTAGATGCAGTAAAAAATTGTTATTAAATACAAAGGTGGTGTAGCTTGGTACAGATGGGCTACTCCACTGACTACCAGACACTGCTACTATGCCCAAAAGGTTTTACTTGGCTAGATGCAGAAAAAATTGTTATTAAATACAAAGGTGGTGTAGCTTGGTACAGATGGGCTACTCCACTGACTACCAGACACTGCTACTATTCCCAAAAGGTTTTACTTGGCTAGATGCAGTAAAAAATGTTATTAAATACAAAGGTGGTGTAGCTTGGTACAGATGGGCTACTCCACTGACTATCAGACACTGCTACTATGCCCAAAAGGTTTTACATGGCTAGATGCAGTAAAAAATTGTTATTAAATACAAAGGTGGTATAGCTTGGTACAGATGGGCTACTCCACTGACTACCAGACACCGCTATTATGCCCAAAAGTTTTTACTTGGCTAGATGCAGTAAAAAATTGTTATTAAATACAAAGGTGGTGTAGCTTGGTACAGATGGGCTACTCCACTGACTACAAGACACTGCTACTATGCCCAAAAGGTTTTACTTGGCTAGATGCAGTAAAAAATTGTTATTAATTACAAAGGTGGTGTAGCTTGGTACAGATGGGCTACTACAATGAGTAACAGACACTGCTACAGGCCCAAAAGTATTTACTGGGCTATATGCAGTAAAAATTGTTATTAAATACAAAGGTGGTGTAGCTTGGTACAGATGGGTACTCCACTTACTACCAGACACTGCTACTATGCCCAAAAGGCTTTACGTGGCTAGATGCAGTAAAAAATTGTTAGTAAATACAAAGGTGGTGTAGCTTGGTACAGATGGGCTACTACAATGAGTAACATACACTGCTACTGGCCCAAAAGTATTTACTGGGCTAGATGCAGTAAAAAATTGTTATTAAATACAAAGGTTGTGTAGCTTGGTAGAGATGGGCTAATCCACTGACTACCAGACACTGCTACTATGCCCAAAAGGTTTTACTTGGCTAGATGCAGTAAAAAATTGTTATTAAATACAAAGGTGGTGTAGCTTGGTACAGATGGGCTACTCCACTGACTACCAGACACTGCTACTATGCCCAAAAGGTTTTACTTGGCTAGATGCAGTAAAAAATTGTTATTAAATACAAAGGTGGTGTAGCTTGGCACAGATGGGCTACTACAATGAGTAACAGACACTGGTACAGGCCCAAAAGTATTTACTGGGCTAGATGCAGTAAAAAATTGTTATTAAATACAAAGGTGGTGTAGGTTGGTACAGATGGGCTACTCCACTGACTACCAGACACCGCTACTATGCCCAAAAGGATTTACTTGGCTAGATGCAGTAAAAAATTGTTATTAAATACAAAGGTGGTGTAGCTTGGTACAGATGGGCTACTCCACTGACTACCAGACACTGCTACTATGCCAAAAAGGTTTTACTTGGCTAGATGCAGTAAAAAATTGTTATTAAATACAAATGTGGTGTAGCTTGGTACAGATGGGCTATTCCACTGACTACCAGACACTGCTACTATGCCCAAAATGTTTTACATGGCTAGATGCAGTAAAAAAATGTTATTAAATACAAAGGTGGTATAGCTTGGTACAGATGGGGGCTACTACAATGAGTAACATACACTGCTACTGGACCAAAAGTATTTACTGGGCTAGATGCAGTAAAAAATTGTTATTAAATACAAAGGTTGTGTAGCTTGGTAGAGATGGGCTAATCCACTGACTACCAGACACTGCTACTATGCCCAAAAGGTTTCACTTGGCTAGATGCAGTAAAAAATTGTTATTAAATACAAAGGTGGTGTAGCTTGGTACAGATGGGCTAATCCACTGACTACCAGACACTGCTACTATGCCTAAAAAGGTTTTACTTGGCTAGATGCAGTAAAAAATTGTTATTAAATACAAAGGTGGTGTAGCTTGGAAAAGATGGGCTACTACAATGAGTAACAGACACTGCTACAGGCCCAAAAGTATTTACTGGGCTAGATGCAGTAAAAAATTGTTATTAAATACAAAGGTGGTGTAGCTTGGTACAGATGGGCTACTCCACTGACTACCAGACACCGCTACTATGCCCAAAAGGTTTTACTTAGCTAGATGCAGTAAAAAATTGTTATTAAATACAAAGGTGGTGTAGCTTGGTACAGATGGGCTACTCCACTGACTACCAGACACTGCTACTATGCCCAAAAGGTTTTACTTGGCTAGATGCAGAAAAAATTGTTATTAAATACAAAGGTGGTGTAGCTTGGTACAGATGGGCTACTCCACTGACTACCAGACACTGCTACTATTCCCAAAAGGTTTTACTTGGCTAGATGCAGTAAAAAATGTTATTAAATACAAAGGTGGTGTAGCTTGGTACAGATGGGCTACTCCACTGACTATCAGACACTGCTACTATGCCCAAAAGGTTTTACATGGCTAGATGCAGTAAAAAATTGTTATTAAATACAAAGGTGGTATAGCTTGGTACAGATGGGCTACTCCACTGACTACCAGACACCGCTATTATGCCCAAAAGTTTTTACTTGGCTAGATGCAGTAAAAAATTGTTATTAAATACAAAGGTGGTGTAGCTTGGTACAGATGGGCTACTCCACTGACTACCAGACACTGCTACTATGCCCAAAAGGTTTTACTTGGCTAGATGCAGTAAAAAATTGTTATTAAATACAAAGGTGGTGTAGCTTGGTACAGATGGGCTTTTCCACTGACTACCAGACACTGCTACTATGCCCAAAACGTTTTACATGGCTAGATGCAGTAAAAAATTGTTATTAAATACAAAGGTGGTATAGCTTGGTACAGATGGGGGCTACTACAATGAGTAACATACACTGTTACTGGCCCAAAAGTATTTACTGGGCTAGATGCAGTAAAAAATTGTTATTAAATACAAAGGTTGTGTAGCTTGGTAGACATGGGCTAATCCACTGACTACCAGACACTGCTACTATACCCAAAAGGTTTTACTTGGCTAGATGCAGTAAAAAATTGTTATTAAATACAAAGGTGGTGTAGCTTGGTACAGATGGGCTACTCCACTGACTACCAGACACTGCTACTTTGCCCAAAAGGTTTTACTTGGCTAGATGCAGTAAAAAATTGTTATTAAATACAAAGGTGGTGTAGCTTGGTAGAGATGGGCTACTCCACTGACTACCAGACACTGCTACTATGCCCAAAAGGTTTTACTTGGCTAGATGCAGTAAAAAATTGTTATTAAATACAAAGGTGGTGTAGCTTGGTACAGATGGGCTACTCCACTGACTACCAGACACCGCTACTATGCCCAAAAGGATTTACTTGGCTAGATGCAGTAAAAAATTGTTATTAAATACAAAGGTGGTGTAGCTTGGTACAGATGGGCTACTCCACTGACTACCAGACACTGCTACTATGCCAAAAAGGTTTTACTTGGCTAGATGCAGTAAAAAATTGTTATTAAATACAAATGTGGTGTAGCTTGGTACAGATGGGCTATTCCACTGACTACCAGACACTGCTACTATGCCCAAAATGTTTGACATGGCTAGATGCAGTAAAAAATTGTTATTAAATACAAAGGTGGTATAGCTTGGTACAGATGGGGGCTACTACAATGAGTAACATACACTGCTACTGGACCAAAAGTATTTACTGGGCTAGATGCAGTAAAAAATTGTTATTAAATACAAAGGTTGTGTAGCTTGGTAGAGATGGGCTAATCCACTGACTACCAGACACTGCTACTATGCCCAAAAGGTTTCACTTGGCTAGATGCAGTAAAAAATTGTTATTAAATACAAAGGTGGTGTAGCTTGGTACAGATGGGCTAATCCACTGACTACCAGACACTGCTACTATGCCTAAAAAGGTTTTACTTGGCTAGATGCAGTAAAAAATTGTTATTAAATACAAAGGTGGTGTAGCTTGGAACAGATGGGCTACTACAATGAGTAACAGACACTGCTACAGGCCCAAAAGTATTTACTGGGCTAGATGCAGTAAAAAATTGTTATTAAATACAAAGGTGGTGTAGCTTGGTACAGATGGGCTACTCCACTGACTACCAGACACCGCTACTATGCCCAAAAGGTTTTACTTGGCTAGATGCAGTAAAAAATTGTTATTAAATACAAAGGTGGTGTAGCTTGGTACAGATGGGCTACTCCACTGACTACCAGACACTGCTACTATGCCCAAAAGGTTTTACTTGGCTAGATGCAGAAAAAATTGTTATTAAATACAAAGGTGGTGTAGCTTGGTACAGATGGGCTACTCCACTGACTACCAGACACTGCTACTATTCCCAAAAGGTTTTACTTGGCTAGATGCAGTAAAAAATGTTATTAAATACAAAGGTGGTGTAGCTTGGTACAGATGGGCTACTCCACTGACTATCAGACACTGCTACTATGCCCAAAAGGTTTTACATGGCTAGATGCAGTAAAAAATTGTTATTAAATACAAAGGTGGTATAGCTTGGTACAGATGGGCTACTCCACTGACTACCAGACACCGCTATTATGCCCAAAAGTTTTTATTTGGCTAGATGCAGTAAAAAATTGTTATTAAATACAAAGGTGGTGTAGCTTGGTACAGATGGGCTACTCCACTGACTACCAGACACTGCTACTATGCCCAAAAGGTTTTACTTGGCTAGATGCAGTAAAAAATTGTTATTAAATACAAAGGTGGTGTAGCTTGGTACAGATGGGCTATTCCACTGACTACCAGACACTGCTACTATGCCCAAAACGTTTTACATGGCTAGATGCAGTAAAAAATTGTTATTAAATACAAAGGTGGTATAGCTTGGTACAGATGGGGGCTACTACAATGAGTAACATACACTGCTACTGGCCCAAAAGTATTTACTGGGCTAAATGCAGTAAAAAATTGTTATTAAATACAAAGGTTGTGTAGCTTGGTAGACATGGGCTAATCCACTGACTACCAGACACTGCTACTATGCCCAAAAGGTTTTACTTGGCTAGATGCAGTAAAAAATTGTTATTAAATACAAAGGTGGGGTAGCTTGGTACAGATGGGCTACTCCACTGACTACCAGACACTGCTACTTTGCCCAAAAGGTTTTACTTGGCTAGATGCAGTAAAAAATTGTTATTAAATACAAAGGTGGTGTAGCTTGGTAGAGATGGGCTACTCCACTGACTACCAGACACTGCTACTATGCCCAAAAGGTTTTACTTGGCTAGATGCAGTAAAAAATTGTTATTAAATACAAAGGTGGTGTAGCTTGGTACAGATGGGCTTCTACAATGAGTAACAGACAGTGCTACAGGCCCAAAAGTATTTACTGGGCTAGATGCAGTAAAAACTTGTTATTAAATACAAAGGTGGTGTAGCTTGGTACAGGCGGGCTACTCCACTGACTACCAGACACTGCTACTATGCCCAAAAGGTTTTACTTGGCTAGATGCAGTAAAAATTGTTATTAAATATAAAGGTGGTGTAGCTTGGTTCAGATGGGCTACTACATTGAGTAACAGACAATGCTACAGGCCCAAAAGTATTTACTGAGCTAGATGCAGTAAAAATTGTTATTAAATACAAAGGTGGTGTAGCTTGGTACAGATGGGCTACTCCACTGACTACCAGACACTGCTACTATGCCCAAAAGGTTTTACTTGGCTAGATGCAGTAAAAAATTGTTAGTAAATACAAAGGTGGTGTAGCTTGGTACAGTTGGGCTACTCCACTGACTACCAGACACTGTTACTGTGCCCAAAAGGTTTTACTTGGCTAGATGCAGTAAAAAATTCTTTGTAAATACAAAGGTGGTGTAGCTTAGTATAGATGGGCTACTCCACTGACTACCAGACACTGCTACTATGCCCAAAAGGTTTTACTTGGCTAGGTGCTGTAAAAAATTGTTTTTAAATACAAAGGTGGTGTAGCTTGGTACAGATGGGCTACTACAATGAGTAACAGACACTGCTACAGGCCCAAAAGTATTTACTGGGCTAGATGCAGTAAAAACTTGTTATTAAATACAAAGGTGGTATAGCTTGGTACAGATGGGCTACTCCACTGACTACCAGACACTGCTACTATGCCCAAAAGGTTTTACTTGGCTAGATGCAGTAAAAAATTGTTATTAAATACAAAGGTGGTGTAGCTTGGCACAGATGGGCTACTACAATGAGTAACAGACACTGCTACAGGCCCAAAAGTATTTAATGGGCTAGATGCAGTAAAAAATTGTTATTAAATACAAAGGTGGTGTAGCTTGGTACAGATGGGCTACTCCACTGACTACCAGACACCGCTACTATGCCCAAAAGGTTTTACTTGGCTAGATGCAGTAAAAAATTGTTATTAATTACAAAGGTGGTGTAGCTTGGTACAGATGGGCTACTCCACTGACTACCAGACACTGCTACTATGCCCAAAAGGTTTTACTTGGCTAGATGCAGAAAAAATTGTTATTAAATACAAAGGTGGTGTAGCTTGGTACAGATGGGCTACTCCACTGACTACCAGACACTGCTACTATTCCCAAAAGGTTTTACTTGGCTAGATGCAGTAAAAAATGTTATTAAATACAAAGGTGGTGTAGCTTGGTACAGATGGGCTATTCCACTGACTACCAGACACTGCTACTATGCCCAAAACGTTTTACATGGCTAGATGCAGTAAAAAATTGTTATTAAATACAAAGGTGGTATAGCTTGGTACAGATGGGGGCTACTACAATGAGTAACATACACTGCTACTGGCCCAAAAGTATTTACTGGGCTAGATGCAGTAAAAAATTGTTATTAAATACAAAGGTTGTGTAGCTTGGTAGACATGGGCTAATCCACTGACTACCAGACACTGCTACTATGCCCAAAAGGTTTTACTTGGCTAGATGCAGTAAAAAATTGTTATTAAATGCAAAGGTGGTGTAGCTTGGTACAGATGGGCTACTCCACTGACTACCAGACACTGCTACTTTGCCCAAAAGGTTTTACTTGGCTAGATGCAGTAAAAAATTGTTATTAAATACAAAGGTGGTGTAGCTTGGTAGAGATGGGCTACTCCATTGACTACCAGACACTGCTACTATGCCCAAAAGGTTTTACTTGGCTAGATGCAGTAAAAAATTGTTATTAAATACAAAGGTGGTGTAGCTTGGTACAGATGGGCTTCTACAATGAGTAACAGACAGTGCTACAGGCCCAAAAGTATTTACTGGGCTAGATGCAGTAAAAACTTGTTATTAAATACAAAGGTGGTGTAGCTTGGTACAGGTGGGCTACTCCACTGACTACCAGACACTGCTACTATGCCCAAAAGGTTTTACTTGGCTAGATGCAGTAAAAATTGTTATTAAATATAAAGGTGGTGTAGCTTGGTTCAGATGGGCTACTACATTGAGTAACAGACAATGCTACAGGCCCAAAAGTATTTACTGAGCTAGATGCAGTAAAAATTGTTATTAAATACAAAGGTGGTGTAGCTTGGTACAGATGGGCTACTCCACTGACTACCAGACACTGCTACTATGCCCAAAAGGTTTTACTTGGCTAGATGCAGTAAAAAATTGTTAGTAAATACAAAGGTGGTGTAGCTTGGTACAGTTGGGCTACTCCACTGACTACCAGACACTGTTACTGTGCCCAAAAGGTTTTACTTGGCTAGATGCAGTAAAAAATTCTTTGTAAATACAAAGGTGGTGTAGCTTGGTATAGATGGGCTACTCCACTGACTACCAGACACTGCTACTATGCCCAAAAGGTTTTACTTGGCTAGATGCTGTAAAAAATTGTTTTTAAATACAAAGGTGGTGTAGCTTGGTACAGATGGGCTACTACAATGAGTAACAGACACTGCTACAGGCCCAAAAGTATTTACTGGGCTAGATGCAGTAAAAACTTGTTATTAAATACAAAGGTGGTATAGCTTGGTACAGATGGGCTACTCCACTGACTACCAGACACTGCTACTATGCCCAAAAGGTTTTACTTGGCTAGATGCAGTAAAAAATTGTTATTAAATACAAAGGTGGTGTAGCTTGGCACAGATGGGCTACTACAATGAGTAACAGACACTGCTACAGGCCCAAAAGTATTTAATGGGCTAGATGCAGTAAAAAATTGTTATTAAATACAAAGGTGGTGTAGCTTGGTACAGATGGGCTACTCCACTGACTACCAGACACCGCTACTATGCCCAAAAGGTTTTACTTGGCTAGATGCAGTAAAAAATTGTTATTAAATACAAAGGTGGTGTAGCTTGGTACAGATGGGCTACTCCACTGACTACCAGACACTGCTACTATGCCCAAAAGGTTTTACTTGGCTAGATGCAGAAAAAATTGTTATTAAATACAAAGGTGTTGTAGCTTGGTACAGATGGGCTACTCCACTGACTACCAGACACTGCTACTATTCCCAAAAGGTTTTACTTGGCTAGATGCAGTAAAAAATGTTATTAAATACAAAGGTGGTGTAGCTTGGTACAGATGGGCTATTCCACTGACTACCAGACACTGCTACTATGCCCAAAACGTTTTACATGGCTAGATGCAGTAAAAAATTGTTATTAAATACAAAGGTGGTATAGCTTGGTACAGATGGGGGCTACTAAAATGAGTAACATACACTGCTACTGGCCCAAAAGTATTTACTGGGCTAGATGCAGTAAAAAATTGTTATTAAATACAAAGGTTGTGTAGCTTGGTAGACATGGGCTAATCCACTGACTACCAGACACTGCTACTATGCCCAAAAGGTTTTACTTGGCTAGATGCAGTAAAAAATTGTTATTAAATACAAAGGTGGTGTAGCTTGGTACAGATGGGCTACTCCACTGACTACCAGACACTGCTACTTTGCCCAAAAGGTTTTACTTGGCTAGATGCAGTAAAAAATTGTTATTAAATACAAAGGTGGTGTAGCTTGGTAGAGATGGGCTACTCCACTGACTACCAGACACTGCTACTATGCCCAAAAGGTTTTACTTGGCTAGATGCAGTAAAAAATTGTTATTAAATACAAAGGTGGTGTAGCTTGGTACAGATGGGCTTCTACAATGAGTAACAGACAGTGCTACAGGCCCAAAAGTATTTACTGGGCTAGATGCAGTAAAAACTTGTTATTAAATACAAAGGTGGTGTAGCTTGGTACAGGTGGGCTACTCCACTGACTACCAGACACTGCTACTATGCCCAAAAGGTTTTACTTGGCTAGATGCAGTAAAAATTGTTATTAAATATAAAGGTGGTGTAGCTTGGTTCAGATGGGCTACTACATTGAGTAACAGACAATGCTACAGGCCCAAAAGTATTTACTGAGCTAGATGCAGTAAAAATTGTTAGTAAATACAAAGGTGGTGTAGCTTGGTACAGATGGGCTACTCCACTGACTACCAGACACTGCTACTATGCCCAAAAGGTTTTACTTGGCTAGATGCAGTAAAAAATTGTTAGTAAATACAAAGGTGGTGTAGCTTGGTACAGTTGGGCTACTCCACTGACTACCAGACACTGTTACTGTGCCCAAAAGGTTTTACTTGGCTAGATGCAGTAAAAAATTCTTTGTAAATACAAAGGTAGTGTAGCTTGGTAGAGATGGGCTACTCCACTGACTACCAGACACTGCTACTATGCCCAAAAGGTTTTACTTGGCTAGATGCTGTAAAAAATTGTTTTTAAATACAAAGGTGGTGTAGCTTGGTACAGATGGGCTACTACAATGAGTAACAGACACTGCTACAGGCCCAAAAGTATTTACTGGGCTAGATGCAGTAAAAACTTGTTATTAAATACAAAGGTGGTATAGCTTGGTACAGATGGGCTACTCCACTGACTACCAGACACTGCTACTATGCCCAAAAGGTTTTACTTGGCTAGATGCAGTAAAAAATTGTTATTAAATACAAAGGTGGTGTAGCTTGGCACAGATGGGCTACTACAATGAGTAACAGACACTGCTACAGGCCCAAAAGTATTTAATGGGCTAGATGCAGTAAAAAATTGTTATTAAATACAAAGGTGGTGTAGCTTGGTACAGATGGGCTACTCCACTGACTACCAGACACCGCTACTATGCCCAAAAGGTTTTACTTGGCTAGATGCAGTAAAAAATTGTTATTAAATACAAAGGTGGTGTAGCTTGGTACAGATGGGCTACTCCACTGACTACCAGACACTGCTACTATGCCCAAAAGGTTTTACTTGGCTAGATGCAGAAAAAATTGTTATTAAATACAAAGGTGGTGTAGCTTGGTACAGATGGGCTACTCCACTGACTACCAGACACTGCTACTATTCCCAAAAGGTTTTACTTGGCTAGATGCAGTAAAAAATGTTATTAAATACAAAGGTGGTGTAGCTTGGTACAGATGGGCTACTCCACTGACTATCAGACACTGCTACTATGCCCAAAAGGTTTTACATGGCTAGATGCAGTAAAAAATTGTTATTAAATACAAAGGTGGTATAGCTTGGTACAGATGGGCTACTACAATGAGTAACATACACTGCTACTGGCCCAAAAATATTTACTGGGCTAGATTCAGTAAAAAATTGTTATTAAATACAAAGGTTGTGTAGCTTGGTAGAGATGGGCTAATCCACTGACTACCAGACACTGCTACTATGCCCAAAAGGTTTTACTTGGCTACATGCAGTAAATAATTGTTATTAAATACAAAGGTGGTGCAGCTTGGTACAGATGGGCTACTCCACTGGCTACAAGACACTGCTTCTATGCCCAAAAAATTTTACTTGGCTAGATGCAGTAAAAAATTGTTATTAAACACAAAGGTGGTGTAGCTTGGTACAGATGGGCTACTCCACTGACTTCCAGACACTGCTACTATGCCCAAAAGGTTTTACATGGCAAGATGCAGTAAAAAATTGTTATTAAATACAAAGGTGGTATAGCTTGGTACTGATGGGATACTACAATGAGTAACAGACACTGCTACTGGCCCAAAAGTATTTACTGGGCTAGATGCAGTAAAAAATTGTTATTAAATACTAAGGTGGTGTAGCTTGGTACAGATGGGCTACTCCACTGACTACCAGACACTGCTACAATGCCCAAAAGGCTTTACTTGGCTAGATGCAATAAAAAATTGTTATTAAATACAAAGGTGATGTAGCTTGGCACAGATGGGCTACTACAATGAGTAACATACACTGCTACTGGCCCAAAAGTATTTACTGGGCTAGATGCAGTAAAAAATTGTTATTAAATACAAAGGTTGTGTAGCTTGGTAGAGATGGGCTAATCCACTGACTACCAGACACTGCTACTATGCCCAAAAGGTTTTACTTGGCTAGATGCAGTAAAAAATTGTTATTAAATACAAAGGTGTTGTAGCTTGGTACAGATGGGCTACTCCACTGACTACCAGACACTGCTACTATGCCCAAAAGGTTTTACTTGGCTATATGCAGTAAAAATTGTTATTAAATACAAAGGTGGTGTATCTTGGTACAGATGGGCTACTACAATGAGTAACAGACACTGCTACAGGCCCAAAAGTATTTACTGGGCTAGATGCAGTAAAAAATTGTTATTAAATACAAAGGTGTTGTAGCTTATCACAGATGGGCTACTACAATGACTACCAGACACTGTTACTATGCCCAAAAGGTTTTACTTGGCTAGATGCAGTAAAAAATTGTTATTAAATACAAAGGTGGTGTAGCTTGGTACAGATGGGCTACTCCACTGACTACAAGACACTGCTACTATGCCCAAAAGGTTTTACTTGGCTAGATGCAGTAAAAAATTGTTATTAATTACAAAGGTGGTGTAGCTTGGTACAGATGGGCTACTACAATGAGTAACAGACACTGCTACAGGCCCAAAAGTATTTACTGGGCTATATGCAGTAAAAATTGTTATTAAATACAAAGGTGGTGTAGCTTGGTACAGATGGGTACTCCACTTACTACCAGACACTGCTACTATGCCCAAAAGGCTTTACTTGGCTAGATGCAGTAAAAAAGTGTTATTAAATACAAAGGTGGTGTAGCTTGGTACAGATGGGCTACTACAATGAGTAACATACACTGCTACTGGCCCAAAAGTATTTACTGGGCTAGATGCAGTAAAAAATTGTTATTAAATACAAAGGTTGTGTAGCTTGGTAGAGATGGGCTAATCCACTGACTACCAGACACTGCTACTATGCCCAAAAGGTTTTACTTGGCTCGATGCAGTAAAAAATTGTTATTAAATACAAAGGTGGTGTAGCTTGGTACAGATGGGCTACTCCACTGACTACCAGACACTGCTACTATGCCCAAAAGGTTTTACTTGGCTAGATGCAGTAAAAAATTGTTATTAAATACAAAGGTGGTGTAGCTTGGCACAGATGGGCTACTACAATGAGTAACAGACACTGGTACAGGCCCAAAAGTATTTACTGGGCTAGATGCAGTAAAAAATTGTTATTAAATACAAAGGTGGTGTAGGTTGGTACAGATGGGCTACTCCACTGACTACCAGACACTGCTACTATGCCCAAAAGGATTTACTTGGCTAGATGCAGTAAAAAATTGTTATTAAATACAAAGGTGGTGTAGCTTGGTACAGATGGGCTACTCCACTGACTACCAGACACTGCTACTATGCCAAAAAGGTTTTACTTGGCTAGATGCAGTAAAAAATTGTTATTAAATACAAAGGTGGTGTAGCTTGGTACAGATGGGCTATTCCACTGACTACCAGACACTGCTACTATGCCCAAAATGTTTTACATGGCTAGATGCAGTAAAAAATTGTTATTAAATACAAAGGTGGTATAGCTTGGTACAGATGGGGGCTACTACAATGAGTAACATACACTGCTACTGGACCAAAAGTATTTACTGGGCTAGATGCAGTAAAAAATTGTTATTAAATACAAAGGTTGTGTAGCTTGGTAGAGATGGGCTAATCCACTGACTACCAGACACTGCTACTATGCCCAAAAGGTTTCACTTGGCTAGATGCAGTAAAAAATTGTTATTAAATACAAAGGTGGTGTAGCTTGGTACAGATGGGCTAATCCACTGACTACCAGACACTGCTACTATGCCTAAAAAGGTTTTACTTGGCTAGATGCAGTAAAAAATTGTTATTAAATACAAAGGTGGTGTAGCTTGGAACAGATGGGCTACTACAATGAGTAACAGACACTGCTACAGGCCCAAAAGTCTTTACTGGGCTAGATGCAGTAAAAAATTGTTATTAAATACAAAGGTGGTGTAGCTTGGTACAGATGGGCTACTCCACTGACTACCAGACACCGCTACTATGCCCAAAAGGTTTTACTTGGCTTGATGCAGTAAAAAATTGTTATTAAATACAAAGGTGGTGTAGCTTGGTACAGATGGGCTACTCCACTGACTACCAGACACTGCTACTATGCCCAAAAGGTTTTACTTGGCTAGATGCAGAAAAAATTGTTATTAAATACAAAGGTGGTGTAGCTTGGTACAGATGGGCTACTCCACTGACTACCAGACACCGCTATTATGCCCAAAAGTTTTTACTTGGCTAGATGCAGTAAAAAATTGTTATTAAATACAAAGGTGGTGTAGCTTGGTACAGATGGGCTACTCCACTGACTACCAGACACTGCTACTATGCCCAAAAGGTTTTACTTGGCTAGATGCAGTAAAAAATTGTTATTAAATACAAAGGTGGTGTAGCTTGGTACAGATGGGCTATTCCACTGACTACCAGACACTGCTACTATGCCCAAAACGTTTTACATGGCTAGATGCAGTAAAAAATTGTTATTAAATACAAAGGTGGTATAGCTTGGTACAGATGGGGGCTACTACAATGAGTAACATACACTGCTACTGGCCCAAAAGTATTTACTGGGCTAGATGCAGTAAAAAATTGTTATTAAATACAAAGGTTGTGTAGCTTGGTAGACATGGGCTAATCCACTGACTACCAGACACTGCTACTATGCCCAAAAGGTTTTACTTGGCTAGATGCAGTAAAAAATTGTTATTAAATACAAAGGTGGTGTAGCTTGGTACAGATGGGCTACTCCACTGACTACCAGACACTGCTACTTTGCCCAAAAGGTTTTACTTGGCTAGATGCAGTAAAAAATTGTTATTAAATACAAAGGTGGTGTAGCTTGGTAGAGATGGGCTACTCCACTGACTACCAGACACTGCTACTATGCCCAAAAGGTTTTACTTGGCTAGATGCAGTAAAAAATTGTTATTAAATACAAAGGTGGTGTAGCTTGGTACAGATGGGCTTCTACAATGAGTAACAGACAGTGCTACAGGCCCAAAAGTATTTACTGGGCTAGATGCTGTAAAAACTTGTTATTAAATACAAAGGTGGTGTAGCTTGGTACAGGTGGGCTACTCCACTGACTACCAGACACTGCTACTATGCCCAAAAGGTTTTACTTGGCTAGATGCAGTAAAAATTGTTATTAAATATAAAGGTGGTGTAGCTTGGTTCAGATGGGCTACTACATTGAGTAACAGACAATGCTACAGGCCCAAAAGTATTTACTGAGCTAGATGCAGTAAAAATTATTATTAAATACAAAGGTGGTGTAGCTTGGTACAGATGGGCTACTCCACTGACTACCAGACACTGCTACTATGCCCAAAAGGTTTTACTTGGCTAGATGCAGTAAAAAATTGTTAGTAAATACAAAGGTGGTGTAGCTTGGTACAGTTGGGCTACTCCACTGACTACCAGACACTGTTACTGTGCCCAAAAGGTTTTACTTGGCTAGATGCAGTAAAAAATCCTTTGTAAATACAAAGGTGGTGTAGCTTGGTATAGATGGGCTACTCCACTGACTACCAGACACTGCTACTATGCCCAAAAGGTTTTACTTGGCTAGATGCTGTAAAAAATTGTTTTTAAATACAAAGGTGGTGTAGCTTGGTACAGATGGGCTACTACAATGAGTAACAGACACTGCTACAGGCCCAAAAGTATTTACTGGGCTAGATGCAGTAAAAACTTGTTATTAAATACAAAGGTGGTATAGCTTGGTACAGATGGGCTACTCCACTGACTACCAGACACTGCTACTATGCCCAAAAGGTTTTACTTGGCTAGATGCAGTAAAAAATTGTTATTAAATACAAAGGTGGTGTAGCTTGGCACAGATGGGCTACTACAATGAGTAACAGACACTGCTACAGGCCCAAAAGTATTTACTGGGCTAGATGCAGTAAAAAATTGTTATTAAATACAAAGGTGGTGTAGCTTGGTACAGATGGGCTACTCCACTGACTACCAGACACCGCTACTATGCCCAAAAGGTTTTACTTGGCTAGATGCAGTAAAAAATTGTTATTAAATACAAAGGTGGTGTAGCTTGGTACAGATGGGCTACTCCACTGACTACCAGACACTGCTACTATGCCCAAAAGGTTTTACTTGGCTAGATGCAGAAAAAATTGTTATTAAATACAAAGGTGGTGTAGCTTGGTACAGATGGGCTACTCCACTGACTACCAGACACTGCTGCTATTCCCAAAAGGTTTTACTTGGCTAGATGCAGTAAAAAATGTTATTAAATACAAAGGTGGTGTAGCTTGGTACAGATGGGCTACTCCACTGACTATCAGACACTGCTACTATGCCCAAAAGGTTTTACATGGCTAGATGCAGTAAAAAATTGTTATTAAATACAAAGGTGGTATAGCTTGGTACAAATGGGCTACTACAATGAGTAACATACACTGCTACTGGACCAAAAATATTTACTGGGCTAGATTCAGTAAAAAATTGTTATTAAATACAAAGGTTGTGTAGCTTGGTAGAGATGGGCTAATCCACTGACTACCAGACACTGCTACTATGCCCAAAAGGTTTTACTTGGCTACATGCAGTAAATAATTGTTATTAAATACAAAGGTGGTGCAGCTTGGTACAGATGCTCTACTCCACTGGCTACAAGACACTGCTTCTATGCCCAAAAAATTTTACTTGGCTAGATGCAGTAAAAAATTGTTATTAAACACAAAGGTGGTGTAGCTTGGTACAGATGGGCTACTCCACTGACTTCCAGATACTGCTACTATGCCCAAAAGGTTTTACATGGCAAGATGCAGTAAAAAATTGTTATTAAATACAAAGGTGGTATAGCTTGGTACTGATGGGATACTACAATGAGTAACAGACACTGCTACTGGCCCAAAAGTATTTACTGGGCTAGATGCAGTAAAAAATTGTTATTAAATACAAAGGTGGTGTAGCTTGGAAGAGATGGGCTACTCCACTGACTACTAGACACTGCTACTATGCCCAAAAGATTTTACTTGGCTAGATGCAGTAAAAAATTGTTATTAAATACAAAGGTGATGTAGCTTGGTACAGATGGGCTACTACAATGAGTAACATACACTGCTACTGGCCCAAAAGTATTTACGGGGCTAGATGCAGTAAAAAATTGTTATTAAATACAAAGGTTGTGTAGCTTGGTAGAGATGGGCTAATCCACTGACTACCAGACACTGCTACTATGCCCAAAAGGTTTTACTTGGCTAGATGCAGTAAAAAATTGTTATTAAATACAAAGGTGTTGTAGCTTGGTACAGATGGGCTACTCCACTGACTACCAGACACTGCTACTATGCCCAAAAGGTTTTACTTGGCTATATGCAGTAAAAATTGTTATTAAATACAAAGGTGGTGTAGCTTGGTACAGATGGGCTACTACAATGAGTAACAGACACTGCTACAGGCCCAAAAGTATTTACTGGTCTAGATGCAGTAAAAAATTGTTATTAAATACAAAGGTGTTGTAGCTTATCACAGATGGGCCACTACAATGACTACCAGACACTGTTACTATGCCCAAAAGGTTTTACTTGGCTAGATGCAGTAAAAAATTGTTATTAAATACAAAGGTGGTGTAGCTTGGTACAGATGGGCTACTCCACTGACTACCAGACACTGCTACTATGCCAAAAAGGTTTTACTTGGCTAGATGCAGTAAAAAATTGTTATTAAATACAAAGGTGGTGTAGCTTGGTACAGATGGGCTATTCCACTGACTACCAGACACTGCTACTATGCCCAAAATGTTTTACATGGCTAGATGCAGTAAAAAATTGTTATTAAATACAAAGGTGGTATAGCTTGGTACAGATGGGGGCTACTACAATGAGTAACATACACTGCTACTGGACCAAAAGTATTTACTGGGCTAGATGCAGTAAAAAATTGTTATTAAATACAAAGGTTGTGTAGCTTGGTAGAGATGGGCTAATCCACTGACTACCAGACACTGCTACTATGCCCAAAAGGTTTCACTTGGCTAGATGCAGTAAAAAATTGTTATTAAATACAAAGGTGGTGTAGCTTGGTACAGATGGGCTAATCCACTGACTACCAGACACTGCTACTATGCCTAAAAAGGTTTTACTTGGCTAGATGCAGTAAAAAATTGTTATTAAATACAAAGGTGGTGTAGCTTGGAACAGATGGGCTACTACAATGAGTAACAGACACTGCTACAGGCCCAAAAGTATTTACTGGGCTAGATGCAGTAAAAAATTGTTATTAAATACAAAGGTGGTGTAGCTTGGTACAGATGGGCTACTCCACTGACTACCAGACACCGCTACTATGCCCAAAAGGTTTTACTTGGCTTGATGCAGTAAAAAATTGTTATTAAATACAAAGGTGGTGTAGCTTGGTACAGATGGGCTACTCCACTGACTACCAGACACTGCTACTATGCCCAAAAGGTTTTACTTGGCTAGATGCAGAAAAGATTGTTATTAAATACAAAGGTGGTGTAGCTTGGTACAGATGGGCTACTCCACTGACTACCAGACACTGCTACTATTCCCAAAAGGTTTTACTTGGCTAGATGCAGTAAAAAATGTTATTAAATACAAAGGTGGTGTAGCTTGGTACAGATGGGCTACTCCACTGACTATCAGACACTGCTACTATGCCCAAAAGGTTTTACATGGCTAGATGCAGTAAAAAATTGTTATTAAATACAAAGGTGGTGTAGCTTGGTACAGATGGGCTACTCCACTGACTACCAGACACTGCTACTATGCCCAAAAGGTTTTACTTGGCTAGATGCAGTAAAAAATTGTTATTAAATACAAAGGTGGTGTAGCTTGGTACAGATGGGCTATTCCACTGACTACCAGACACTGCTACTATGCCCAAAACGTTTTACATGGCTAGATGCAGTAAAAAATTGTTATTAAATACAAAGGTGGTATAGCTTGGTACAGATGGGGGCTACTACAATGAGTAACATACACTGCTACTGGCCCAAAAGTATTTACTGGGCTAGATGCAGTAAAAAATTGTTATTAAATACAAAGGTTGTGTAGCTTGGTAGACATGGGCTAATCCACTGACTACCAGACACTGCTACTATGCCCAAAAGGTTTTACTTGGCTAGATGCAGTAAAAAATTGTTATTAAATACAAAGGTGGTGTAGCTTGGTACAGATGGGCTACTCCACTGACTACCAGACACTGCTACTTTGCCCAAAAGGTTTTACTTGGCTAGATGCAGTAAAAAATTGTTATTAAATACAAAGGTGGTGTAGCTTGGTAGAGATGGGCTACTCCACTGACTACCAGACACTGCTACTATGCCCAAAAGGTTTTACTTGGCTAGATGCAGTAAAAAATTGTTATTAAATACAAAGGTGGTGTAGCTTGGTACAGATGGGCTTCTACAATGAGTAACAGACAGTGCTACAGGCCCAAAAGTATTTACTGGGCTAGATGCTGTAAAAACTTGTTATTAAATACAAAGGTGGTGTAGCTTGGTACAGGTGGGCTACTCCACTGACTACCAGACACTGCTACTATGCCCAAAAGGTTTTACTTGGCTAGATCCAGTAAAAATTGTTATTAAATATAAAGGTGGTGTAGCTTGGTTCAGATGGGCTACTACATTGAGTAACAGACAATGCTACAGGCCCAAAAGTATTTACTGAGCTAGATGCAGTAAAAATTGTTATTAAATACAAAGGTGGTGTAGCTTGGTACAGATGGGCTACTCCACTGACTACCAGACACTGCTACTATGCCCAAAAGGTTTTACTTGGCTAGATGCAGTAAAAAATTGTTAGTAAATACAAAGGTGGTGTAGCTTGGTACAGTTGGGCTACTCCACTGACTACCAGACACTGTTACTGTGCCCAAAAGGTTTTACTTGGCTAGATGCAGTAAAAAATCCTTTGTAAATACAAAGGTGGTGTAGCTTGGTATAGATGGGCTACTCCACTGACTACCAGACACTGCTACTATGCCCAAAAGGTTTTACTTGGCTAGATGCTGTAAAAAATTGTTTTTAAATACAAAGGTGGTGTAGCTTGGTACAGATGGGCTACTACAATGAGTAACAGACACTGCTACAGGCCCAAAAGTATTTACTGGGCTAGATGCAGTAAAAACTTGTTATTAAATACAAAGGTGGTATAGCTTGGTACAGATGGGCTACTCCACTGACTACCAGACACTGCTACTATGCCCAAAAGGTTTTACTTGGGTAGATGCAGTAAAAAATTGTTATTAAATACAAAGGTGGTGTAGCTTGGCACAGATGGGCTACTACAATGAGTAACAGACACTGCTACAGGCCAAAAAGTATTTACTGGGCTAGATGCAGTAAAAAATTGTTATTAAATACAAAGGTGGTGTAGCTTGGTACAGATGGGCTACTCCACTGACTACCAGACACCGCTACTATGCCCAAAAGGTTTTACTTGGCTAGATGCAGTAAAAAATTGTTATTAAATACAAAGGTGGTGTAGCTTGGTACAGATGGGCTACTCCACTGACTACCAGACACTGCTACTATGCCCAAAAGGTTTTACTTGGCTAGATGCAGAAAAAATTGTTATTAAATACAAAGGTGGTGTAGCTTGGTACAGATGGGCTACTCCACTGACTACCAGACACTGCTGCTATTCCCAAAAGGTTTTACTTGGCTAGATGCAGTAAAAAATGTTATTAAATACAAAGGTGGTGTAGCTTGGTACAGATGGGCTACTCCACTGACTATCAGACACTGCTACTATGCCCAAAAGGTTTTACATGGCTAGATGCAGTAAAAAATTGTTATTAAATACAAAGGTGGTATAGCTTGGTACAGATGGGCTACTACAATGAGTAACATACACTGCTACTGGACCAAAAATATTTACTGGGCTAGATTCAGTAAAAAATTGTTATTAAATACAAAGGTTGTGTAGCTTGGTAGAGATGGGCTAATCCACTGACTACCAGACACTGCTACTATGCCCAAAAGGTTTTACTTGGCTACATGCAGTAAATAATTGTTATTAAATACAAAGGTGGTGCAGCTTGGTACAGATGCTCTACTCCACTGGCTACAAGACACTGCTTCTATGCCCAAAAAATTTTACTTGGCTAGATGCAGTAAAAAATTGTTATTAAACACAAAGGTGGTGTAGCTTGGTACAGATGGGCTACTCCACTGACTTCCAGACACTGCTACTATGCCCAAAAGGTTTTACATGGCAAGATGCAGTAAAAAATTGTTATTAAATACAAAGGTGGTATAGCTTGGTACTGATGGGATACTACAATGAGTAACAGACACTGCTACTGGCCCAAAAGTATTTACTGGGCTAGATGCAGTAAAAAATTGTTATTAAATACAAAGGTGGTGTAGCTTGGAAGAGATGGGCTACTCCACTGACTACTAGACACTGCTACTATGCCCAAAAGATTTTACTTGGCTAGATGCAGTAAAAAATTGTTATTAAATACAAAGGTGATGTAGCTTGGTACAGATGGGCTACTACAATGAGTAACATACACTGCTACTGGCCCAAAAGTATTTACGGGGCTAGATGCAGTAAAAAATTGTTATTAAATACAAAGGTTGTGTAGCTTGGTAGAGATGGGCTAATCCACTGACTACCAGACACTGATACTATGCCCAAAAGGTTTTACTTGGCTAGATGCAGTAAAAAATTGTTATTAAATACAAAGGTGTTGTAGCTTGGTACAGATGGGCTACTCCACTGACTACCAGACACTGCTACTATGCCCAAAAGGTTTTACTTGGCTATATGCAGTAAAAATTGTTATTAAATACAAAGGTGGTGTAGCTTGGTACAGATGGGCTACTACAATGAGTAACAGACACTGCTACAGGCCCAAAAGTATTTACTGGTCTAGATGCAGTAAAAAATTGTTATTAAATACAAAGGTGTTGTAGCTTATCACAGATGGGCCACTACAATGACTACCAGACACTGTTACTATGCCCAAAAGGTTTTACTTGGCTAGATGCAGTAAAAAATTGTTATTAAATACAAAGGTGGTGTAGCTTGGTACAGATGGGCTACTCCACTGACTACCAGACACTGCTACTATGCCCAAAAGGTTTTACTTGGCTAGATGCAGTAAAAAATTGTTATTAATTACAAAGGTGGTGTAGCTTGGTACAGATGGGCTACTACAATGAGTAACAGACACTGCTACAGGCCCGAAAGTATTTACTGGGCTATATGCAGTAAAAATTGTTATTAAATACAAAGGTGGTGTAGCTTGGTACAGATGGGTACTCCACTTACTACCAGACACTGCTACTATGCCCAAAAGGCTTTACTTGGCTAGATGCAGTAAAAAATTGTTATTAAATACAAAGGTGGTGTAGCTTGGTACAGATGGGCTACTACAATGAGTAACATACACTGCTACTGGCCCAAAAGTATTTACTGGGCTAGATGCGGTAAAAAATTGTTATTAAATACAAAGGTTGTGTAGATTGGTAGAGATGGGCTAATCCACTGACTACCAGACACTGCTACTATGCCCAAAAGGTTTTACTTGGCTAGATGCAGTAAAAAATTGTTATTAAATACAAAGGTGGTGTAGCTTGGTACAGATGGGCTTCTCCACTGACTACCAGACACTGCTACTATGCCCAAAAGGTTTTACTTGGCTAGATGCAGTAAAAAATTGTTATTAAATACAAAGGTGGTGTAGCTTGGCACAGATGGGCTACTACAATGAGTAACAGACACTGGTACAGGCCCAAAAGTATTTACTGGGCTAGATGCAGTAAAAAATTGTTATTAAATACAAAGGTGGTGTAGGTTGGTACAGATGGGCTACTCCACTGACTACCAGACACCGCTACTATTCCCAAAAGGATTTACTTGGCTAGATGCAGTAAAAAATTGTTATTAAATACAAAGGTGGTGTAGCTTGGTACAGATGGGCTACTCCACTGACTACCAGACACTGCTACTATGCCAAAAAGGTTTTACTTGGCTAGATGCAGTAAAAAATTGTTATTAAATACAAATGTGGTGTAGCTTGGTACAGATGGGCTATTCCACTGACTACCAGACACTGCTACTATGCCCAAAATGTTTTACATGGTTAGATGCAGTAAAAAATTGTTATTAAATACAAAGGTGGTATAGCTTGGTACAGATGGGGGCTACTACAATGAGTAACATACACTGCTACTGGACCAAAAGTATTTACTGGGCTAGATGAAGTAAAAAATTGTTATTAAATACAAAGGTTGTGTAGCTTGGTAGAGATGGGCTAATCCACTGACTACCAGACACTGCTACTATGCCCAAAAGGTTTCACTTGGCTAGATGCAGTAAAAAATTGTTATTAAATACAAAGGTGGTGTAGCTTGGTACAGATGGGCTAATCCACTGACTACCAGACACTGCTACTTTGCCCAAAAAGTTTTACTTGGCTAGATGCAGTAAAAAAATGTTATTAAATACAAAGGTGGTGTAGCGTGGCACAGATGGGCTACTACAATAAGTATCAGACTCTGCTACAGGCCCAAAAGTATTTACTGGGCTAGATGCAGTAAAAAATTGTTATTAAATACAAAGGTGGTGTAGCTTGGTACAGATGGGCTACTCCACTGACTACCAGACACCGCTACTATGCCCAAAAGGTTTTACTTGGCTAGATGCAGTAAAAAATTTTTATTAAATACAAAGGTGGTGTAGCTTCGTACTGATGGGCTACTCCACTGACTACCAGACACTGCTACTATTCCCAAATGGTTTTACTTGGCTAGATGTAGTAAAAAATTGTTATTAAATACAAAGGTGGTGTAGCTTGGTACAGATGGGCTACTCCACTGACTACCAGACACTGCTACTATGCCCAAAAGGTTTTACATGACTATATACAGTAAAAAATTGTTATTAAATACAAAGGTGGTATAGCTTGGTACAGATGGGCTACTACAATGAGTAACATACACTGCTACTGGCCCAAAAATATTTACTGGGCTAGATGCAGTAAAAAATTGTTATTAAATACAAACGTTGTGTAGCTTGGTAGAGATGGGCTAATCCACTGACTACCAGACACTGCTACTATGCCCAAAAGGTTTTGCTTGGCTATATGCAGTAAAAAATTGTTATTAAATACAAAGGTGGTGCAGCTTGGTACAGATGGGCTACTCCACTGACTACAAGACACTGCTTCTATGCCCAAAAGGTTTTACTTGGCTAGATGCAGTAAAAAATTGTTATTAAATACAAAGGTGGTGTAGCTTGGTACAGATGGGCTACTCCACTCACTTCCAGACACTGCTACTATGCCCAAAAGGTTTTACATGGTTAGATGCAGTAAAAAATTGTTATTAAATACAAAGGTGGTATAGCTTGGTACTGATGGGCTACTACAATGAGTAACAGACACTGCTACTGGCCCAAAAGTATTTACTGGGCTAGATGCAGTAAAAAATTGTTATTAAATACAAAGGTGGTGTAGCTTGGAAGAGATGGGCTACTCCCCTGACTACTAGACACTGCTACTATGCCCAAAAGGTTTTACTTGGCTAGATGCAGTAAAAAATTGTTATTAAATACAAAGGTGGTGTAGCTTGGTACAGATGGGCTACTACAATGAGTAACAGACACTGCTACTGGCCCAAAAGTATTTACTGGGCTATATGCAGTAAAAATTGTTATTAAATACAAAGGTGGTGTAGCTTGGTACAGATGGGCTACTCCACTGACTACCAGACACTGCTATTATGTCCAAAAGGCTTTACTTGGCTAGATGCAGTAAAAAATTGTTATTAAATACAAAGGTG
Organism: Phyllobates terribilis; assembly: GCF_046119375.1. Classification (NCBI taxonomy): domain Eukaryota; kingdom Metazoa; phylum Chordata; class Amphibia; order Anura; family Dendrobatidae; genus Phyllobates; species Phyllobates terribilis. Next base: position 295,473,289 of record NW_027362769.1, read on the forward strand.
GTGTAGCTTGGTACAGATGGGCTACTACAATGAGTAACATACACTGCTACTGGCCCAAAAGTATTTACTGGGCTAGATGCAGTAAAAAATTGTTATTAAATACAAAGGTTGTGTAGCTTGGTAGAGATTGGCTAATCCACTGACTACCAGACACTGCTACTATGCCCAAAAGGTTTTACTTGGCTAGATGCAGTAAAAAATTGTTATTAAATACAAAGGTGGTGTAGCTTGTTACAGATGGGCTACTACAATGAGTAACAGACACTGCTACAGGCCCAAAAGTATTTACTGGGCTAGATGCAGTAAAAATTTGTTATTAAATACAATGATGTTGTAGCTTGGCACAGATGGGCTACTACAATGACTACCAGACACTGTTACTATGCCCAAAAGGTTTTACTTGGCTAGATGCAGTAAAAAATTGTTATTAAATACAAAGGTGGTGTAGCTTGGTACAGATGGGCTACTCCACTGACTTCCAGACACTGCTACTATGCCCAAAAGGTTTTACATGGCTAGATGCCGTAAAAAATTGTTATTAAATACAAAGGTGGTGTAGTTTGGTACTGATGGGCTACTACAATGAGTAACAGACACTGCTACTGGCCCAAAAGTATTTACTGGGATAGATGCAGTAAAAAATTGTTATTAAATAGAAAGGTGGTGTAGCTTGGAAGAGATGGGCTACTCCACTGACTACTAGACACTGCTACTATGCCCAAAAGGTTTTACTTGGCTAGATGCAGTAAAAAATTGTTATTAAATACAAAGGTGGTGTAGCTTGGTACAGATGGGCTACTACAATGAGTAACAGACACAGCTACAGGCCCAAAAGTATTTACTGGGCTATATGCAGTAAAAATTGTTATTAAATACAAAAGTGGTGTAGCTTGGTACAGATGGGCTACTCCACTGACTACCAGACACTGCTACTATGCCCAAAAGGTTTTACTTGGCTAGATGCAGTAAAAAATTGTTATTAAATACAAAGGTGGTGTAGCTTGGTACAGATGGGCTACTCCACTGACTACCAGACACTGCTACTATTCCCAAAAGGTTTTACTTGGCTAGATGCAGTAAAAAATTGTTATTAAATACAAAGGTGGTGTGGCTTGGTACAGATGGGCTACTCCACTGACTATCAGACACTGCTACTATGCCCAAAAGGTTTTACTTGGCTAGATGCAGTAAAAAATTGTTATTAAATACAAAGGTGGTGTAGCTTGTTACAGATGGGCTACTACAATGAGTAACAGACACTGCTACAGGCCCAAAAGTATTTACTGGGCTAGATGCAGTAAAAATTTGTTATTAAATACAATGATGTTGTAGCTTGGCACAGATGGGCTACTACAATGACTACCAGACACTGTTACTATGCCCAAAAGGTTTTACTTGGCTAGATGCAGTAAAAAATTGTTATTAAATACAAAGGTGGTGTAGCTTGGTACAGATGGGCTACTCCACTGACTTCCAGACACTGCTACTATGCCCAAAAGGTTTTACATGGCTAGATGCCGTAAAAAATTGTTATTAAATACAAAGGTGGTGTAGTTTGGTACTGATGGGCTACTACAATGAGTAACAGACACTGCTACTGGCCCAAAAGTATTTACTGGGATAGATGCAGTAAAAAATTGTTATTAAATAGAAAGGTGGTGTAGCTTGGAAGAGATGGGCTACTCCACTGACTACTAGACACTGCTACTATGCCCAAAAGGTTTTACTTGGCTAGATGCAGTAAAAAATTGTTATTAAATACAAAGGTGGTGTAGCTTGGTACAGATGGGCTACTACAATGAGTAACAGACACAGCTACAGGCCCAAAAGTATTTACTGGGCTATATGCAGTAAAAATTGTTATTAAATACAAAAGTGGTGTAGCTTGGTACAGATGGGCTACCCCACTGACTACCAGACACTGCTACTATGCCCAAAAGGTTTTACTTGGCTAGATGCAGTAAAAAATTGTTATTAAATACAAAGGTGGTGTAGCTTGGTACAGATGGGCTACTCCACTGACTACCAGACACTGCTACTATTCCCAAAAGGTTTTACTTGGCTAGATGCAGTAAAAAATTGTTATTAAATACAAAGGTGGTGTGGCTTGGTACAGATGGGCTACTCCACTGACTATCAGACACTGCTACTATGCCCAAAAGTTTTTACATGGCTAGATGCAGTAAAAAATTGTTATTAAATACAAAGGTGGTATAGCTTGGTACAGATGGGCTACTACAGTGAGTAACATACACTGCTACTGGCCCAAAAATATTTACTGGGCTAGATGCAGTAAAAAATTGTTATTAAATACAAAGGTTGTGTAGCTTGGTAGAGATGGGCTAATCCACTGACTACCAGACACTGCTACTATGCCGAAAAGGTTTCACTTAGCTAGATGCAGTAAATAATTGTTATTAAATACAAAGGTGGTGCAGATTGGTACAGATGGGCTACTCCACTGACTACAAGACACTGCTTCTATGCCCAAAAGGTTTTACTTGGCTAGATGCAGTAAAAAATTGTTATTAAATACAAAGGTGGTGTAGCTTGGTAGAGATGGGCTACTCCACTGACTTCCGGACACTGCTACTATGCCCAAAAGGTTTTACATGGCTAGATGCAGTAAAAAATTGTTATTAAATACAAAGGTGGTGTAGCTTGGCACAGATGGGCTAGTACAATGAGTAACAGACACTGCTACAGGCCCAAAAGTATTTACTGAGCTAGATGCAGTAAAAAATTGTTATTAAATACAAAGGTGGTGTAGCTTGGTACAGATGGGCTACTCCACTGACTACCAGACACCGCTACTATGCCCAAAAGGTTTTACTTGGCTAGATGCAGTAAAAAATTGTTATTAAAGGCAAAGGTGGTGTAGCTTGGTACAGATGGGCTACTCCACTGACTACCAGACCCTGATACTAAGCCCAAAAGATTTTACTTGGCTAGATGCAGTAAAAAATTGTTATTAAATACAAAGGTGGTGTAGCTTGGTACAGACGGGCTATTCCACTGACTACCAGACACTGCTACTATGCCCAAAATGTTTTACATGGCTAGATGCAGTAAAAAATTGTTATTAAATACAAAGGTGGTATAGCTTGGTACAGATGGGGGCTACTACAATGAGTAACATACACTGCTACTGGCCCAAAAGTATTTACTGGGCTAGATGCAGTAAAAAATTGTTTTTAAATACAAAGGTTATGTAGCTTGGTATAGATGGGCTAATCCAATGACGACAAGACACTGCTACTATGCCCAAAAGGTTTTATTTGGCTAGATGCAGTAAAAAATTGTTATTAAATACAAAGGTGGTGTAGCTTGGTACAGATGGGCTGCTCCACTGACTACCAGACACTGCTACTATGCCCAAAAGGTTTTACTTGGCTAGATGCAGTAAAAAATTGTTATTAAATACAAAGGTGGTGTAGCTTGGTACAGATGGGCTACTCCACTGACTTCCAGACACTGCTACTATTCCCAAAAGGTTTTACTTGGCTAGATGCAGTAAAAAATTGTTATTAAATACAAAGGTGGTGTAGCTTGGTACAGATGGGCTACTCCACTGACTACCAGACACTGCTACTATGCCCAAAAGGTTTTACATGGCTATATACAGTAAAAAATTGTTATTAAATACAAAGGTGGTATAGCTTGGTACAGATGGGCTACTACAATGAGTAACATACATTGCTACTGGCTCAAAAATATTTACTGGGCTAGATGCAGTAAAAAATTGTTATTAAATACAAACGTTGTGTAGCTTGGTAGAGATGGGCTAATCCACTGACTACCAGACACTGCTACTATGCCAAAAAGGTTTTACTTGGCTAGATGCAGTAAAAAATTGTTATTAAATACAAAGGTGTTGCAGCTTGGTACAGATGGGCTACTCCACTGACTACAAGACACTGCTTCTATGCCCAAAAGATTTTACTTGGCTAGATGCAGTAAAAAATTGTTATTAAATACAAAGGTGGTGTAGCTTGGTACAGATGGGCTACTCCACTCACTTCCAGACACTGCTACTATGCCCAAAAGGTTTTACATGGCTAGATGCAGTAAAAAATTGTTATTAAATACAAAGGTGGTATAGCTTGGTACTGATGGGCTACTACAATGAGTAACAGACACTGCTACTGGCCCAAAAGTATTTACTGGGCTAGATGCAGTAAAAAATTGTTATTAAATACAAAGGTGGTATAGCTTCTAAGAGATGGGCTACTCCACTGACTACTAGACACTGCTACTATGCCCAAAAGGCTTTACTTGGCTAGATGCAGTAAAAAATTGTTATTAAATACAAAGGTGGTGTAGCTTGGTACAGATGGGCTACTACAATGAGTAACATACACTGCTACTGGCCCAAAAGTATTTACTGGGCTAGATGCAGTAAAAAATTGTTATTAAATACAAAGGTTGTGTAGCTTGGTAGAGATGGGCTAATTCACTGACTACCAGACACTGCTACTATGCCCAAAAGGTTTTACTTGGCTAGATGCAGTAAAAAATTGTTATTAAAGACAAAGGTGGTGTAGCTTGGTACAGATGGGCTACGCCACTGACTACCAGACCCTGATACTATGCCCAAAAGATTTTACTTGGCTAGATGCAGTAAAAAATTGTTATTAAATACAAAGGTTGTGTAGCTTGGTACAGACGGGCTATTCCACTGACTACCAGACACTGCTACTATGACCAAAATGTTTTACATGGCTAGATGCAGTAAAAAATTGTTATTAAATACAAAGGTGGTGTAGCTTGGTACAGATGGGCTACTACAATGAGTAACATACACTGCTACTGGCCCAAAAGTATTTACTGGGCTAGATGCAGTAAAAAATTGTTATTAAATACAAAGGTTGTCTAGCTTGGTAGAGATGGGCTAATCCACTGACTACCAGACACTGTTACTATGCCCAAAAGGTTTTACTTTTCTAGATGCAGTAAAAAATTGTTATTAAATACAAAGGTGGTGTAGCTTGGTACAGATGGGCTACTCCACTGACTACCAGACACTGCTACTATGCCCAAAAGGTTTTACTTGGCTAGATGCAGTAAAAAATTGTTATTAAATACAAAGGTGGTGTAGCTTGGTACAGATGGGCTACTCCACTGACTTCCAGACACTGTTACTATGCCCAAAAGGTTTTACATGGCTAGATGCCGTAAAAAATTGTTATTAAATACAAAGGTGGTGTAGCTTGGTACAGATGGGCTACTACAATGAGTAACAGACACTGCTACAGGCCCAAAAGTATTTACTGGGCTATATGCAGTAAAAATTGTTATTAAATACAAAGGTTGTCTAGCTTGGTAGAGATGGGCTAATCCACTGACTACCAGACACTGCTACTATGCCCAAAAGGTTTTACTTTTCTAGATGCAGTAAAAAATTGTTATTAAATACAAAGGTGGTGTAGCTTGGTACTGATGGGCTACTACAATGAGTAACACACACTGCTACTGGCCCAAAAGTATTTACTGGGCTAGATGCAGTAAAAAATTGTTATTAAATACAAAGGTGGTATAGCTTCTAAGAGATGGGCTACTCTACTGACTACTAGACACTGCTACTATGCCCAAAAGGTTTTACTTGGCTAGATGCAGTAAAAAATTGTTATTAAATACAAAGGTGGTGTAGCTTGGTACAGATGGGCTACTACAATGAGTAACAGACACTGCTACAGGCCCAAAAGTATTTACTGGGCTATATGCAGTAAAAATTGTTATTAAATACAAAGGTGGTGTAGCTTGGTACAGATGGGATACTCCACTGACTACCAGACACTGCTACTATGCCCAAAAGGCTTTACTTGGCTAGATGCAGTAAAAAATTGTTATTAAATACAAAGGTTGTGTAGCTTGGTAGAGATGGGCTAATTCACTGACTACCAGACACTGCTACTATGCCCAAAAGGTTTTACTTGGCTAGATGCAGTAAAAAATTGTTATTAAAGACAAAGGTGGTGTAGCTTGGTACAGATGGGCTACGCCACTGACTACCAGACCCTGATACTATGCCCAAAAGATTTTACTTGGCTTGATGCAGTAAAAAATTGTTATTAAATACAAAGGTGGTGTAGCTTGGTACAGACGGGCTATTCCACTGACTACCAGACACTGCTACTATGACCAAAATGTTTTACATGGCTAGATGCAGTAAAAAATTGCTATTAAATACAAAGGTGGTATAGCTTGGTACAGATGGGGGCTACTACAATGAGTAACATACACTGCTACTGGCCCAAAAGTATTTACTAAGCTAGATGCAGTAAAAAATTGTTTTTAAATACAAAGGTTATGTAGCTTGGTAGAGATGGGCTAATCCACTGACTACAAGACACTGCTACTATGCCCAAAAGGTTTTACTTGGCTAGATGCAGTAAAAAATTGTTATTAAATACAAAGGTGGTGTAGCTTGGTACAGATGGGCTACTCCACTGACTACCAGACACTGATACTATGCTCAAAAGGTTTTACTTGGCTAGATGCAGTAAAAAATTGTTATTAAATACAAAGGTGGTGTAGCTTGGTACAGATGGGCTACTCCACTGACTACCAGACACTGCTTCTATTCCCAAAAGGTTTTACTTGGCTAGATGCAGTAAAAAATTGTTATTAAATACAAAGGTGGTGTAGCTTGGTACGGATGGGCTACTCCACTGACTACCAGACACTGCTACTATGCCCAAAAGGTTTTACATGGCTATATGCAGTAAAAAATTGTTATTAAATACAAAGGTGGTATAGCTTGGTACAGATGGGCTACTACAATGAGTAACATACACTGCTACTGGCCCAAAAATATTTACTGGGCTAGATGCAGTAAAAAATTGTTATTAAATACAGACGTTGTGTAGCTTGGTAGAGATTGGCTAATCCACTGACTACCAGACACTGCTACTATGCCCAAAAGGTTTTACTTGGCTAGATGCAGTAAAAAATTGTTATTAAATACAAAGGTGGTGCAGCTTGGTACAGATGGGCTACTCCACTGACTACCAGACACTGCTACTATGCCCAAAAGGCTTTACTTGGCTAGATGCAGTAAAAAATTGTTATTAAATACAAAGGTGGTGTAGCTTGGTACAGATGGGCTACTACAATGAGTAACATACACTGCTACTGGCCCAAAAGTATTTACTGGGCTAGATGCAGTAAAAAATTGTTATTAAATACAAAGGTTGTGTAGCTTGGTAGAGATGGGCTAATCCACTGACTACCAGACACTACTACTATGCCCAAAAGGTTTTACTTGGCTAGATGCAGTAAAAAATTGTTATTAAATACAAAGGTGGTGTAGCTTGGTACAGATGGGCTACTCCACTGACTACCAGACACTGCTACTATGCCCAAAAGGTTTTACTTGGCTAGATGCAGTAAAAAATTGTTATTAAATGCAAAGGTGGTGTAGCTTGGTACAGATGGGCTACTGTAGCATACCTGGTGGCGTTCTTGCATGGTGTTCCATCTCTCATTATGCAAGATCGCAAACTTCATCTCCCGCCCAGCTTCCTGGTCTGGCTTCTTTCCTTGTGCTCTGCTCTGCTCCACTTTGGCTGCATAGGGCGATGCCCGCTGAACTTCCTGTTTCTTGTACCTGCTGCGGACACGCCCCTGTTGCACCTTCAGCCTATTGCTGTCCATCTTTGGGTATTTATACCTCCTTCTTCCTCAAGATGGCGCCTGAGCATTGTTTCTTGTCAGTTGACTTTTTGTCTCTGACATGCCAAGTCCTATCCTGTTTTCCTGCCTGTTTTCCAGTTCTGTGTCTGAACTGTGGTCTGTTCTTGTGAACACGCTTCTTGCCTGTTCTTTCGCCTTCTAGGGGCCGTATTCCTAGATCTGCCTGTCTGTGCCTTGCGGTATCTGTTCCCGTCTGAACAGAGTCCTGTTTGTGTCTCTGCCTTGCGGTATCTGTTCCCATCTGAACAGAGTCCTGTTTGTGTTCCTGCCTTGCGGTATCTGTTCCCGTCTGAACAGAGTCCTGTTTGTGTTCCTGCCTTGCGGTATCTGTTCCCGTCTGAACAGAGTCCTGTTTGTGTTCCTGCCTTACGGTATCTGTTCCCGTCTGAACAGAGTCCTGTTTGTGTTCCTGCCTTGCTGTCTCTGTTCCCGTTCCTCTGTTCCCTGTTGTCTGTGCCTCGTTTCTACTTTAACCTTGTCTCCCTTTTCCCTCTATGTCTGTTTTCTGCGTCTTTCTGCAGAGTCTGAACCTGCTCCTAAATTCCTTCTCGTCGTCTCTGTACCTCTGTTGTGAATTTAGTGTACGCTCGCTACTTCTTTGTAAGTACTGTGCGTGCTTCTGGTTCTGCCTTTCCTTCTCCGTCTGTTCTTTGGGAACAGAGTCCTATCCCCTTGCCTTGTTTACCGCTCTGCGGTGTCCGCTCTGCTCCTGCTTAGTTTGCCGCTCTTGCGGTTTCTGCTCTGCTCCTGCCTTGTTTACCGCTCTGCGGTGTCCGCTCTGCTCCTGCTTAGCTTGCCGCTCTTGCGGTTTCTGCTCTGCTCCTGCCTTGTTTACCGCTCTGCGGTGTCCGCTCTGCGGTGTCCGCTCTGCTCCTGCTTAGCTTGCCGCTCTTGCGGTTTCTGCTCTGCTCCTGCCTTGCTTGCCGCTCTTGCGGTTTTCGCTCTGCTCTTGCATTGCTTGCCGCTCCTGCGGTTTCTGCTCTGCTCTTATCTTGCTTACTGCTTCTGCGGTTTCCGCCCTGCCCTGCTTCTGCCCGCTGCTCCGGCAGTCCTGTCCTGCTCTGCTTGTGCTCGCTGCTCCTGCAGCCCCGTCCTGCTCTGTTCTTGCCCACCGCTTTGGGCGTTCCCTCTCTGCTGTGGTTGTCTACCGCATCTGCGGTTCTGTGACCCAGTCTGTACTGGCTCTTAACCTCTCTGTGCTACAGCCCGTCCTTTCGGCCAGTACCTCCCTGCCTGCATACCTGCCTGTATCCACCCGTCTGCATACCTGCTGTGTTTGCTTACATCCACCAGTCTGTGCCAGCCTAACCTGCCTGTTCCAGTAATCCCTGTGTGGGTCAACCCCCGTGTCCGGAGTTTGACCTGGAGTAGCACGTGGTCCCTCTGCCCGGTTTCTCCCTGGTGCACTGGCGTTGTATGCCGTCGTGCCACCTTGGTCGGATCGGCCAGATACTTAGTCACGCCCCTCCAGGCACTCTTCGGTCCATGGTCCAGTGGAACCACAACACCCGCACACGCCAGTCAGTCCGGGCATGTGCATTACAGCATGCTCAGGCCATGGTTCCCATTGAGCCCCACGGCCTTCGCTCTCTGAGACGTTTTCCAGCTAATACGTGCATTAAAAATAAATAATTTTTTTTTTTTTTTCTCTAGCTGAGTTCCAGGCTAATTACGCACCCGTCCAGATGGAGCTTTCTGCACCCGTTCCTGCGGATCCACCCCAGTACTATGGGCATCCAAAACAAAGTCGTGCATTTGTGGAGCAATGCATGCTGCACTTCAAGTTCTACCCTCTTTCTTTTCCTTCTGATTGGTCTAAAGTGGCATTTATAATTGACTACCTAGCGGGTGATGCCTTGAAGTGGGTCACCCCCCTATGGGAAGCTTGGGATCCTATCGTCCTTGACCTGCAGGCCTTCCTGGTGGCCTTCCTAATGGTCTTCGATGACCCCAAACCCGGAGTCCCTGCTGAAGTTGCACCTGCTCCCGCGGATCCACCACGGTACTACGGGGATCCAAAACAATGCCGTGCCTTTGTGTGGCAATGCTTGCTGCAGTTCCGGTTCTATGCTAATGCTTATTCTTCTGATCGGGTTAAGGTGGGATTTATAATGTCCAACCTAGCGGGTGATGCCTTGGAATGGATCAACCCCCTATGGGAAGCACAGGATCCTATCGTTCTTGACCTACAGGCCTTCCTGGTGGCCTTCCTTTTGGCTTTCGATGATCCTAACCCTGAAGCCCCTGCTGAAGCTTCTCTTCCCTGTATCCCGGAGCAGCCCCGACTGGTAATGTGCATAGGTAGCGCACAAGTTCTCCTGCCCGAAAAGACTGTTGCCTGCTGTTAGAACCTTGCTGTTAGGTTTTTTTTCCCTTTGCTGGTCACATGACCTTGTTGGCCTATTTAGTCCTGCTCCGCCCTTCTGGCTTTGCTGGACTTCATTGTATATCTACTTTCTAGCTAGCCTGTGCTCTGTATCTAACTCTGTTAGTTTGCTTGGTCTACGGACCTCTATGTTCTATCTATTTTGTTTGTTCGTCTGTCTGCTACTATTTCTGTTAGGAGGTGTCCCATATTCCTCCCAGTCCTTAGTACTTGTAGGGATTCCCTCCCCACATCTATAGGTCTTCGTACAGACTAGATTAGGACTTTAGCAGGTCTGATCGCAGGATCAGGTTCCCTGTTACATCGTAGGGATTCAGCTGAGTCTCATAGTAGGGACAGATCTCCTCTCTTTCCTTAGCTTTGGTAGCAGAACACAACACTTGCCCTGAATCCACTCAGGATGACTACACTCTCCGGAATACTGCTCCCAACCTCAAGAGGCAGTCCAGACGTGCTAGACGCAGAGGCAAGCCGTCACGCCAGGGTCTGTCCTCCCTGAGACCTCCTGACCCCAACCTTGAAGTTCCTACTGAAGCTTCATCTTCCTGTATCCCGGAGAAGCCCCAGCGGGTGATGTGCGTGGGTGGTGCACCAGTTCTACAGCCAGAAGAGACTGCTACCCATCCAGAGTCCACACAGGAGAGCTTCCTGCACCTGGCATCAGATTCTACACCCACTTTAACCAGTGTGCATGTCCAAGGATGCTCCGAAGCTGTGTTTACCTCCGAGTCTGTACACCTCTACTACCTGGCGGAGGACCCCTTGTTGCCTCCTGAATCCTCCGGGATACCACTCGATGACAATTGGAGAGAGACTTCCCTACACCCGGTACCCGATACTTCGTCCGCTCAGTCCTGTGGGCCTGACAATGGGTGCCTCAAAGTGGTAGTTACTCCCGAGTCTCTACACCCCTCTGACCAGGAGGAGGACCTCCATTTGTCTCCAGAACCCTTCGGGGTGCTACCTGGTAGCGAAAGGACAGAGACTCTCCTATTCTCTGTACCTGATACCTCGCCCGCTTCTTTCAGTGAGTCCGACCTAGTGTACTCCGAAGCAGAGGTTACCCCCGAGTCTCTACACCCCTCCGACCAGGCGGAGGACCTCCAGTCGTCTCATGAACCCTCCGGGGTGCTACCTGATAGCGAATGGACAGAGACTCTCCTTTACTCGGTACCTGATACCTCGCCCGCTTCTTCCAGTGAGTCTGACCTTGTGTACTCCGAAGCAGAGGTTACCCTCGAGTCTCGGTACCCCTCCAACCTGGCGGAGGACGCCCAGTTGTTTCCTGAATCCTCCGGGGTACCACCACATAACAAAGAGCCAGTGTCTTCTCTACACCTTGTACCTGATACTTTGCCCATTTCATCCTGTGAGCTTGACAAGATGTACCCCGAAGCAGAGGCTACCCCCGAGTCTCTGCACCCCTCCAACCCGGCAGAGGACCTCCAGTTGTCTCCTGAACTTTTTGGGGTGCTGCTAAAAATAAATGTAGAGAGACTTTTTTGTGTGCTGTTTCTGGTACTTCACCCGTTTCTTCTGTTGCTGAAGATGGCTTGATGGGAAGTCGCATCCTAGCCATCCAGATTATGAGACCAGTTTTGTCTCCTCCTGTGGACAATAGAAGTAATCTCCTTGAAGAGAGGGATTGGCCCCCAAATTCCCTGCGGAAGATCCTTGCAGGCCTGAAGAAGAGGGGGCGTAAGGGGGGGGTACTGTAGCATACCTGGCGGCGTTCTTGCATGGTGTTCCATCTCTCATCATGCAAGATCGCAAACTTCATCTCCCGCCCAGCTTCCTGGTCTGGCTTGTTTCCTTGTGCTCTGCTCTGATCCACTTTGGCTGCATAGGGTGACGCCCGCTGAACTTCCTGTTTCTTGTACCTGCTGCGGACACGCCCCTGTTGCACCTTCAGCCTATTGCTGTCCATCTTTGGGTATTCATACCACCTTCTTCCTCAAGATGGCGCCTGAGCATTGTTTCTTGTCACTTGGCTATTTGTCTCTGACATGCCAGGTCCTATCCTGTTTTCCTGCCTGTTTTCCAGTTCTGTGTCTGAACTGTGGTCTGTTCTTGTGAACACGCTTCTTGCCTGTTCTTTCGCCTTCTAGGGGCCGTATTCCTAGATCTGCCTGTCTGTGCCTTGCGGTATCTGTTCCCGTCTGAACAGAGTCCTGTTTGTGTCTCTGCCTTGCGGTATCTGTTCCTGTCTGAACAGAGTCCTGTTTGTGTTCCTGCCTTGCGGTATCTGTTCCCGTCTGAACAGAGTCCTGTTTGTGTTCCTGCCTTGCGGTATCTGTTCCCGTTCCTCTGTTCCCTGTTGTCTGTGCCTCGTTTCTACTTTAACCTTGTCTCCCTTTTCCCTCTATGTCTGTTTTCTGCATCTTTCTGAAGAGTCTGAACCTGCTCCTAAATTCCTTCTCGTCGTCTCTGTACCTCTGTTGTGAATTTAGTGTACGCTCGCTACTTCTTTGTAAGTACTGTGCGTGCTTCTGGTTCTGCCTTTCCTTCTCCGTCTGTTCTTTGGGAACAGAGTCCTATCCCCTTGCCTTGTTTACCGCTCTGCGGTGTCCGCTCTGCTCCTGCTTAGCTTGCCGCTCTTGCGGTTTCTGCTCTGCTCCTGCCTTGTTTACCGCTCTGCGGTGTCCGCTCTACTCCTGCTTAGCTTGCCGCCCTTGCGGTTTCTGCTCTGCGCCTGCCTTGTTTACCGTTCTGCGGTGTCCGCTCTGCTCCTGCTTAGCTTGCCGCTCTTGCGGTTTCTGCTCTGCTCCTGCCTTGTTTACCGCTCTGCGGTGTCCGCTCTGCTCCTGCTTAGCTTGCCGCTCTTGCGGTTTCTGCTCTGCTCCTGCCTTGTTTACCGCTCTTCGGTGTCCGCTCTGCTACTGCTTAGCTTGCCGCTCTTGCGGTTTCTGCTCTGCTCCTGCCTTGCTTGCCGCTCTTGCGGTTTTCGCTCTGCTCTTGCCTTGCTTGCCGCTCCTGCGGTTTCTGCTCTGCTCTTATCTTGCTTACTGCTTCTGCGGTTTCCGCCCTGCCCTGCTTCTGCCCGCTGCTCCGGCAGTCCTGTCCTGCTCTGCTTGTGCTCGCTGCTCCTGCAGCCCCGTCCTGCTCTGTTCTTGCCCACCGCTTCGGGCGTTCCCTCTCTGCTGTGGTTGTCTACCACATCTGCGGTTCTGTGACCCAGTCTGTACTGGCTCTTAACCTCTCTGTGCTCCAGCCCGTCCTTTCGGCCAGTACCTCCCTGCCTGCATGCCCGCCTGTATCCACCCGTCTGCATACCTGCCGTGTTTGATAACATCCACCAGTCTGTGCCAGCCTAACCTGCCTGTTCCAGTAATCCCTGTGTGGGTCAACCCCCGTGTCCAGAGTTTGACCTGGAGTAGCACCTGGTCCCTCTGCCCGGTTTCTACCTGGTGCACTGGCGTCGTATGCCGTCGTGCCACCTTGGTCGGATCGGCCAGATACTTAGTCACGCCCCTCCAGGCACTCTTCGGTCCATGGTCCAGTGGAACCACAACACCCGCACACGCCAGTCAGTCCGGGCGTGTGCATTACAGCTACTACAATGAGTAACAGACACTGCTATAGGCCCAAAAGTATTTACTGGGCTAGATGCAGTAAAAAATTGTTATTAAATACAATGATGTTGTAACTTGGCACAGATGGGCTACTACAATGACTACCAGACACTGTTACTATGCCCAAAAGGTTTTACTTGGCTAGATGCAGTAAAAAATTGTTAGTAAATACAAAGGTGGTGTAGCTTGGTACAGATTGGCTACTCCACTGACTACAAGACACTGCTACTATGCCCAAAAAGTTTTACTTGGCTAGATGCAGTAAAAAATTGTTATTAAATACAAAGGTGGTGTAGCTTGGTACAGATGGGCTACTCCACTGACTTCCAGACACTGCTACTATGCCCAAAAGATTTTACATGGCTAGATGCAGTAAAAAATTGTTATTAAATACAAAGGTGGTGTAGCTTGGTACTGATGGGCTACTTCAATGAGTAACAGACACTGCTACAGGCCCAAAATATTTACTGGGATAGATGCAGTTAAAAATTGTTATTAAATACAAAGGTGGTGTAGCTTGGAAGAGATGGGCTACTCCACTGACTACTAGACACTGCTACTATGCCCAAAAGGTTTTACTTGGCTAGATGCAGTAAAAAATTGTTATTAAATACAAAGGTGGTGAAGCTTGGTACAGATGGGCTACTACAATGAGTAACAGACTCTGCTACAGGCCCAAAAGTATTTACTGGGCTATATGCAGTAAAAATTGTTATTAAATACAAAGGTGGTGTAGCTTGGTACAGATGGGCTACTCCACTGACTACCAGACACTGCTACTATGCCCAAAAGGCTTTACTTGGCTAGATGCAGTAAAAAATTGTTATTAAATACAAAGGTGGTGTAGCTTGGTACAGATAGGCTACTACAATGAGTAACATACACTGCTACTGGCCCAAAAGTATTTACTGGGCTAGATGCAGTAAAAAATTGTTATTAAATACAAAGTTTGTGTAGCTTGGTAGAGATGGGCTAGTCCACTGACTACCAGACACTGCTACTATGCCCAAAAGGTTTTACTTGGCTAGATGCAGTAAAAAAATGTTATTAAATACAAAGGTGGTGTAGCTTGGTACAGATGGGCTACTCCACTGACTACCAGACACTGCTACTATGCCCAAAAGGTTTTACTGGGCTAGATGCAGTAAAAAATTGTTATTAAATACAAAGGTGGTGTAGCTTGGTACAGATGGGCTACTACAATGAGTAACAGACACTGCTACAGGCCCAAAAGTATTTACTGGGCTAGATGCAGTAAAAGATTGTTATTAAATACAAAGGTGTTGTAGCTTGGTAGAGATGGGCTACTACAATGACTACCAGACACTGTTACTATGCCCAAAAGGCTTTACTTGGCTAGATGAAGTAAAAAATTGTTAGTAAATACAAAGGTGGTGTAGCTTGGTACAGATGGGCTGCTCCACTGACTACAAGACAGTGCTACTATGCCCAAAATGTTTTAAATGGCTATATGCAGTAAAAAATTGTTATTAAATACAAAGGTGGTATAGCTTTGTACAGATGGTCTACTACAATGAGCAACATACACTGCTACTGGCCCAAAAATATTTACTGGGCTAGATGCAGTAAAAAATTGTTATTAAATAGAAAGGTTGTGTAGCTTGGTAGAGATGGGCTAATCCACTGACTACCAGACACTGCTACTATGCCCAAAAGGTTTTACTTGGCTAGATGCAGTAAAAAATTGTTATTAAATACAAGGGTGGTGCAGCTTGGTACAGATGGGCTACTCCACTGACTACAAGACACTGCTTCTATGCCCAAAAGGTTTTACTTGGCCAGATGCAGTAAAAAATTCTTATTAAATACAAAGGTGGTGTAGCTTGGTACAGATGGGCTACTCCACTGACTTCCAGACACTGCTACTATGCCCAAAAGGTTTTACATGGCTAGATGCAGTAAAAAATTGTTATTAAATACAAAGGTGGTATAGCTTGGTAGTGATTGGCTACTACAATGAGTAACAGACACTGCTACTGGCCCAAAAGTATTTACTGAGCTAGATGCAGTAAAAAATTGTTATTAAATACAAAGGTGGTGTAGCTTGGAAGAGATGGGCTACTCCACTGACTACCAGACACTGCTACTATGCCCAAAAGGCTTTACTTGGCTGAATGCAGTAAAAAATTGTTATTAAATACAAAGGTGGTGTAGCTTGGTACAGATGGGCTACTACAATGAGTAACATACACTGCTACTGGCCCAAAAGTATTTACTGGGCTAGATGCAGTAAAAAATTGTTATTAAATACAAAGGTGTTGTAATTTGGCACAGAAGGGCTACTACAATGACTACCAGACACTTTTACTATGCCCAAAAGGATTTACTTGGCTAGATGCAGTAAAAAATTGTTAGTAAATACAAAGGTGGTGTAGCTTGGTAGAGATGGGCTAATCCACTGACTACCAGACACTGCTACAATGCCCAAAAGGTTTTACTTGGCTAGATGCAGTAAAAAATTATTAAATACAAAGGCGGTGTAGCTTGGTACAGATGGGCTACTCCACTGACTACCAGACACTGCTACTATGCCCAAAAGGTTTTACTCGGCTAGATGCAGTAAAAAATTGTTATTAAATACAACGGTGGTGTAGCTTGGTACAGATGGGCTACTACAATGAGTAACAGACACTGCTACAGGCCCAAAAGTATTTACTGGGCTAGATGCAGTAAAAAATTGTTATTAAATACAAAGGCGTTGTAGTTTGGCACAGATGGGCTACTACAATGACTACCAGACACTGTTACTATGCCCAAAAGGTTTTACTTGGCTAGATGCAGTAAAAAAATGTTAGTAAATACAAAGGTGGTGTAGCTTGGTACAGATGGGCTACTCCACTGACTACAAGACACTGCTACTATGCCCAAAAGGTTTTACTTGGCTAGATGCAGTAAAAAATTGTTATTAAATACAAAGGTGGTGTAGCTTGGTACAGATGGGCTACTCCACTGACTTCCAGACACTGCTACTATGCCCAAAAGGTTTTACATGGCTAGATGCAGTAAAAAATTGTTATTAACTACAAAGGTGGTGTAGCTTGGTACAGATGGGCTACTACAATGAGTAACAGACACTGCTACTGGCCCAAAAGTATTTACTGGGCTAGATGCAGTAAAAAATTGTTATTAAATACAAAGGTGGTGTATCTTGGAAGAGATGGGCTACTCCACTGACTACTAGACACTGCTACTATGCCCAAAAGGTTTTACTTGGCAAGATGCAGTAAAACATTGTTATTAAATACAAAGGTGGTGTAGCTTGGTACAGATGGGCTACTACAATGAGTAACAGACACTGCTACAGGCCCGAAAGGTTTTACTGGGCTATATGCAGTAAAAATTGTTATTAAATACAAAGGTGGTGTTGCTTGGTTCAGATGGGCTACTCCACTGACTACCAGACACTGCTACTATGACCAAAAGGTTTTACTTGGCTAGATGCAGTAAAAAATTGTTATTAAATACAAAGGTGGTGTAGCTTGGTACAGATGGGCTACTACAATGAGTAACAGACACTGCTACAGGCCCAAAAGTATTTACTGGGCTAGATGCAGTAAAAAATTGTTATTAAATACAAAGGTGGTGTAGCTTGGTACAGATGGGCTACTCCACTGACTTCCAGACACTGCTACTATGCCCAAAAGGTTTTACATGGCTAGATGCAGTAAAAAATTGTTATTAAATACAAAGGTGGTATAGCTTGGTAGTGATGGGCTACTACAATGAGTAACAGACACTGCTACTGGCCCAAAAGTATTTACTGAGCTAGATGCAGTAAAAAATTGTTATTAAATACAAAGGTGGTGTAGCTTGGAAGAGATGGGCTACTCCACTGACTACTAGACACTGCTACTATGCCCAAAAGGTTTTACTTGGCTAGATGCAGTAAAAAATTGTTATTAAATACAAAGGTGGTGTAGCTTGGTACAGATGGGCTACTACAATGAGTAACAGACACTGCTACAGGCCCAAAAGTATGTACTGGGCTATATGCAGTAAAAATTGTTATTAAATACAAAGGCGGTGTAGCTTGGTACAGATGGGCTACTCCACTGACTACCAGACACTGCTACTATGCCCAAAAGGCTTTACTTGGCTAGATGCAGTAAAAAATTGTTATTAAATACAAAGGTGGTGTAGCTTGGTACAGATGGGCTACTACAATGAGTAACATACACTGCTACTGTCCCAAAAGTATTTACTGGGCTAGATGCAGTAAAAAATTGTTATTAAATACAAAGGTTGTGTAGCTTGGTAGAGATGGGCTAATCCACTGACTACCAGACACTGCTACTATGCCCAAAAGGCTTTACTTGGCTGAATGCAGTAAAAAATTGTTATTAAATACAAAGGTGATGTAGCTTGGTACAGATGGGCTACTACAATGAGTAACATACACTGCTACTGGCCCAAAAGTATTTACTGGGCTAGATGCAGTAAAAAATTGTTATTAAATACAAAGGTGTTGTAATTTGGCACAGAAGGGCTACTACAATGACTACCAGACACTGTTACTATGCCCAAAAGGTTTTACTTGGCTAGATGCAGTAAAAAATTGTTAGTAAATACAAAGGTGGTGTAGCTTGGTAGAGATGGGCTAATCCACTGACTACCAGACACTGCTACAATGCCCAAAAGGTTTTACTTGGCTAGATGCAGTAAAAAATTGTTATTAAATACAAAGGTGGTGTAGCTTGGTACAGATGGGCTACTCCACTGACTACCAGACACTGCTACTATGCCCAAAAGGTTTTACTCGGCTAGATGCAGTAAAAAATTGTTATTAAATACAAAGGTGGTGTAGCTTGGTACAGATGGGCTACTACAATGAGTAACAGACTCTGCTACAGGCCCAAAAGTATTTACTGGGCTAGATGCAGTAAAAAATTGTTATTAAATACAAAGGTGTTGTAGTTTGGCACAGATGGGCTACTACAATGACTACCAGACACTGTTACTATGCCCAAAAGGTTTTACTTGGCTAGATGCAGTAAAAAATTGTTAGTAAATACAAAGGTGGTGTAGCTTGGTACAGATGGGCTACTCCACTGACTACAAGACACTGCTACTATGCCCAATAGGTTTTACTTGGCTAGATGCAATAAAAAATTGTTATTAAATACAAAGGTGGTGTAGCTTGGTACAGATGGGCTACTCCACTGACTTCCAGACACTGCTACTATGCCCAAAAGGTTTTACATGGCTAGATGCAGTAAAAAATTGTTATTAAATACAAAGGTGGTGTAGCTTGGTACTGATGGGCTACTACAATGAGTAACAGATACTGCTACTGGCCCAAAAGTATTTACTGGGCTAGATGCAGTAAAAAAATGTTATTAAATACAAAGGTGGTGTATCTTGGAAGAGATGGGCTACTTCCCTGACTACTAGACACTGCTACTATGCCCAAAAGGTTTTACTTGGCTAGATGCAGTAAAACATTGTTATTAAATACAAAGGTGGTGTAGCTTGGTAAAGATGGGATACTACAATGAGTAACAGACACTGCTACAGGCCCAAAAGTATTTACTGGGCTATATGCAGTAAAAATTGTTATTAAATACAAAGGTGGTGTTGCTTGGTTCAGATGGGCTACTCCACTGACTACCAGACACTGCTACTATGCCCAAAAGGTTTTACTTGGCTAGATGCAGTAAAAAAATGTTATTAAATACAAATGTGGTGTAGCTTGGTACAGATGGGCTACTACAATGAGTAACAGACACTGCTACAGGCCCAAAAGTATTTACTGGGCTAGATGCAGTAAAAAATTGTTATTAAATACAAAGGTGTTGTAGCTTGGTACAGATGGGCTACTACAATGACTACCAGATACTATTACTATGCCCAAAAGGTTTTACTTGGCTAGATGCAGTAAAAAATTGTTAGTAAATACAAAGGTGGTGTAGCTTGGTACAGATGGGCTGCTCCACTGACTACAAGACACTGCTACTATGCCCAAAAGGTTTTACTTGGCTAGATGCAGTAAAAAATTGTTACTAAATACAAAGGTGGTGTAGCTTGGTACAGATGGGCTACTACAATGAGTAGCAGACACTGCTACTGGCCCAAAAGTATTTACTGGGCTAGATGCAGTTAAAAATTGTTATTAAATACAAAGGTGGTGTAGCTTGGAAGAGATGGGCTACTCCACTGACTACTAGACACTGCTACTATGCCCAAAAGGTTTTACTTGGCTAGATGCAGTAAAAAATTGTTATTAAATACAAAGGTGGTGTAGCTTGGTACAGATGGGGGCTACTCCACTGACTACTAGACATTTCTTCTATGCCCAAAAGGTTTTACTTGGCTAGATGCAGTAAAAAATTGTTATTAAATACAAAGGTGGTGTAGCTTGGTACAGATGGGCTACTACAATGAGTAACAGACACTGCTACAGGCCCAAAAGTATTTACTGGGCTATATGCAGTAAAAATTGTTATTAAATACAAAGGTGGTGTAGCTTGGTACAGATGGGCTGCTACAATGAGTAACAGACACTGCTACAGGCCCAAAAGTATTTACTGGGCTAGATGCAGTAAAATATTGCTATTAAATACAAAGGTGTTGTAGCTTGGTACAGATGGGCTACTACAATGACTACCAGACACTGTTACTATGCCCAAAAGGTTTTACTTGGCTAGATGCAGTAAAAAATTGATAGTAAATACAAAGGTGGTGTAGCTTGGTACAGATGGGCTGCTCCACTGACTACAAGACACTGCTACTATGCCCAAAAGGTTTTACTTGGCTAGATGCAGTAAAAAAATGTTATTAAATACAAAGGTGGTGTAGCTTGGTACAGATGGGCTACTCCACTGACTTCCAGACACTGCTACTATGTCCAAAAGGTTTTACTTGGCTAGATCCAGTAAAAAATTGTTATTAAATACAAAGGTGGTGTAGCTTGTTACAGATGGGCTACTACAATGAGTAACAGACACTGCTACAGGCCCAAAAGTATTTACTGGGCTATATGCAGTAAAAATTGTTATTAAATACAAAGGTGGTGTAGCTTGGTACAGATGGGCTACTCCACTGACTACCACACACTGCTACTATGCCCAAAAGACTTTACTTGGCTAGATGCAGTAAAAAAATGTTATTAAATACAAAGGTGGTGTAGCTTGGTACAGATGGGCTACTACAATGAGTAACATACACTGCTACTGGCCCAAAAGTATTTACTGGGCTAGATGCAGTAAAAAATTGTTATTAAATACAAAGGTTGTGCAGCTTGGTAGAGATGGGCTAATCCACTGACTACCAGACACTGCTACTATGCCCAAAAGGTTTTACTTGGCTAGATGCAGTAAAAAATTGTTATTAAATACAAAGGTTGTGTAGCTTGGTAGAGATGGGCTAATCCACTGACTACCAGACACTGCTACTATGCCCAAAAGGTTTTACTTGGCTAGATGCAGTAAAAAATTGTTATTAAATAAAAAGGTGGTGTAGCTTGGTACAGATGGGCTACTCCACTGACTTCCAGACACTGCTACTATGCCCAAAAGGTTTTACATGGCTAGATGCAGTAAAAAAATGTTATTAAATACAAAGGTGGTGTAGCTTGGTACTGATGGGCTACTAAAATGAGTAACAGACACTGCTACTGGCCCAAAAGTATTTACTGGGCTAGATGCAGTAAAAATTGTTATTAAATACAAAGGTGGTGTAGCTTGGAAGAGATGGGCTACTCCACTTACTACTAGACACTGCTACTATGCCCAAAAGGTTTTACTTGGCTAGATGCAGTAAGAAATTCTTATTAAATACAAAGGTGGTGTAGCTTGGTACAGATGGGCTACTCCACTGACTACTAGACACTTCTACTATGCCCAAAAGGTTTTACTTGGCTAGATGCAGTAAAAAATTGTTATTAAATACAAAGTTGGTGTAGCTTGGTACAGATGGGCTACTACAATGAGTAACAGACACTGCTACAGGCCCAAAAGTATTTACTGGGCTATATGCAGTAAAAATTGTTATTAAATACAAAGGTCGTGTAGCTTGGTACAGATGGGCTACTCCACTGACTACCACACACTGCTACTATGCCCAAAAGGTTTTACTTAGCTAGATGCAGTAAAAAATTGCTATTAAATGCAAAGGTGGTGTAGCTTGGTACAGATGGGCTACTACAATGAGTAACAGACACTGCTACAGGCCCAAAAGTATTTACTGGGCTAGATGCAGTAAAAAATTGTTATTAAATACAAAGGTGGTGTAGCTTGGTACAAATGGGCTACTCCACTGACTACCAGACACTGCTACTATGCCCAAAAGGCTTTACTTGGCTAGATGCAGTAAAAAATTGTTATTAAATACAAAGGTGGTGTAGCTTGGTACAGATGGGCTACTACAATGAGTAACATACACTGCTACTGGCCCAAAAGTATTTACTGGGCTAGATGCAGTAAAAAATTGTTATTAAATACAAAGGTGGTGTAGCTTGGTACAGATGGGCTACTACAATGAGTAACAGACACTGCTACAGGCCCAAAAGTATTTACTGGGCTAGATGCAGTAAAAAATTGTTATTAAATACAAAGGTGGTGTAGCTTGGTACAAATGGGCTACTCCACTGACTACCAGACCCTGCTACTATGCCCAAAAGGCTTTACTTGGCTAGATGCAGTAAAAAATTGTTATTAAATACAAAGGTGGTGTAGCTTGGTACAGATGGGCTACTACAATGAGTAACATACACTGCTACAGGCCCAAAAGTATTTACTGGGCTATATGCAGTAAAAATTGTTATTAAATACAAAGGTGGTTTAGCTTGGTACAGGTGGGCTACTCCACTGACTACCAGACACTGCTACTATGCCCAAAAGTCTTTACTTGGCTAGATGCAGTAAAAAAATGTTATTAAATACAAAGGAGGTGTAGCTTGGTACAGATGGGCTACTCGACTGACTACCAGACACTGCTACTATGCCCAAAAGGTTTTACTTGGCTAGATCCAGTAAAAATTGTTATTAAATACAAAGGTTGTGTAGCTTGGTAGAGATGGGCTAATCCACTGACTACCAGACACTGCTACTATGCCCAAAATGTTTTACTTTGCTAGATGCAGTAAAAAATTGTTATTAAATACAAAGGTGGTGTAGCTTGGTACAGATGGGCTACTACAATGACTACCAGACACTGTTACTATGCCCAAAAGGTTTTACTTGGCTAGATGCAGTAAAAAATTGTTAGTAAATACAAAGGTGGTGTAGCTTGGTACAGATGGGCTACTCCACTGACAACAAGACACTGCTACTATGCCCAAACGGTTTTACTTGGCTAGATGCAGTAAAAAATTGTTATTAAATACAAAGGTGGTGTAGCTTGGTACAGATGGGCTACTCCACTGACTTCCAGACACTGCTACTATGCCCAAAAGGTTTTACATGGCTAGATACAGTAAAAAAATGTTATTAAATACAAAGCTGGTGTAGCTTGGTACTGATGGGCTACTACAATGAGTAACAGACACTGCTACTGGCCCAAAAGTATTTACTGGGCTAGATACAGTAAAAAATTGTTATTAAATACAAATGTGGTGTAGCTTGGAAGAGATGGGCTACTCCACTTACTACTAGACACTGCTACTATGCCCAAAAGGTTTTACTTGGCTAGATGCAGTAAAAAAATATTATTAAATACAAAGGTGGTGTAGCTTGGTACAGATGGGCTACTCCACTGACTTCCAGACACTGCTACTATGTCCAAAAGGTTTTACTTGGCTAGATGCAGTAAAAAATTGTTATTAAATACAAAGGTGGTGTAGCTTGGTACAGATGGGCTACTACAATGAGTAACAGACACTGCTACAGGCCCAAAAGTATTTACTGGGCTATATGCAGTAAAAATTGTTATTAAATACAAAGGTGGTGTAGCTTGGTACAGATGGGCTACTCCACTGACGACCACACACTGCTACTATGCCCAAAAGACTTTACTTGGCTAGATGCAGTAATAAAATGTTATTAAATACAAAGGTGGTGTAGCTTGGTACAGATGGGCTACTACAATGAGTAACATACACTGCTACTGGCCCAAAAGTATTTACTGGGCTAGATGCAGTAAAAAATTGTTATTAAATACAAAGGTTGTGCAGCTTGGTAGAGATGGGCTAATCCACTGACTACCAGACACTGCTACTATGCCCAAAAGGTTTAACTTGGCTAGATGCAGTAAAAAATTGTTATTAAATACAAAGGTGGTGTAGCTTGGTAGAGATGGGCTAATCCACTGACTACCAGACACTGCTACTATGCCCAAAAGGTTTTACTTGGCTAGATGCAGTAAAAAATTGTTATTAAATACAAAGGTTGTGTAGCTTGGTAGAGATGGGCTAATCCACTGACTACCAGACACTGCTACTATGCCCAAAAGGTTTTACTTGGCTAGATGCAGTAAAAAATTGTTATTAAATACAAAGGTGGTGTAGCTTGGTACAGATGGGCTACTCCACTGACTACCAGACACTGCTACTATGCCCAAAAGGTTTTACTTGGCTAGATGCAGTAAAAAATTGTTATTAAATACAAAAGTGGTGTAGCTTGGTACAGATGGGCTACTACAATGAGAAACAGACACTGCTACAGGCCCAAAAGTATTTACTGGGCTAGATGCAGTAAAAAAATGTTATTAAATACAAAGGTGTTGTAGCTTGGTACAGATGGGCTACTACAATGACTAGCAGACACTGTTACTATGCCCAAAAGGATTTACTTGGCTAGATGCAGTAAAAAATTGTTAGTAAATGCAAAGGTGGTGTAGCTTGGTACAGATGGGCTAATCCACTGACTACAAGACACTGCTACTATGCCCAAAAGGTTTTACTTGGCTAGATGCAGTAAAAAATTGTTATTAAATAAAAAGGTGGTGTAGCTTGGTACAGATGGGCTACTCCACTGACTTCCAGACACTGCTACTATGCCCAAAAGGTTTTACATGGCTAGATGCAGTAAAAAAATGTTATTAAATACAAAGGTGGTGTAGCTTGGTACTGATGGGCTACTAAAATGAGTAACAGACACTGCTACTGGCCCAAAAGTATTTACTGGGCTAGATGCAGTAAAAAATTGTTATTAAATACAAAGGTGGTGTAGCTTGGAAGAGATGGGCTACTCCACTTACTACTAGACACTGCTACTATGCCCAAAAGGTTTTACTTGGCTAGATGCAGTAAAAAATTCTTATTAAATACAAAGGTGGTGTAGCTTGGTACAGATGGGCTACTCCACTGACTACTAGACACTTCTACTATGCCCAAAAGGTTTTACTTGGCTAGATGCAGTAAAAAATTGTTATTAAATACAAAGTTGGTGTAGCTTGGTACAGATGGGCTACTACAATGAGTAACATACACTGCTACTGGCCCAAAAGTATTTACTGGGCTAGATGCAGTAAAAAATTGTTATTAAATACAAAGGTGGTGTAGCTTGGTACAGATGGGCTACTACAATGAGTAACAGACACTGCTACAGGCCCAAAAGTATTTACTGGGCTAGATGCAGTAAAAAATTGTTATTAAATACAAAGGTGGTGCAGCTTGGTACAAATAGGCTACTCCACTGACTACCAGACCCTGCTACTATGCCCAAAAGGCTTTACTTGGCTAGATGCAGTAAAAATTGTTATTAAATACAAAGGTGGTGTAGCTTGGTACAGATGGGCTACTACAATGAGTAACATACACTGCTACAGGCCCAAAAGTATTTACTGGGCTATATGCAGTAAAAAAATGTTATTAAAAACAAAGGAGGTGTAGCTTGGTACAGATGGGCTACTCCACTGACTACCAGACACTGCTACTATGCCCAAAAGGTTTTACTTGGCTAGATGCAGTAAAAATTGTTATTAAATACAAAGGTTGTGTAGCTTGGTAGAGATGGGCTAATCCACTGACTACCAGACACTGCTACTATGCCCAAAATGTTTTACTTTGCTAGATGCAGTAAAAAATTGTTATTAAATACAAAGGTGGTGTAGCTTGGTACTGATGGGCTACTACAATGAGTAACAGACACTGCTACTGGCCCAAAAGTATTTACTGGGCTAGATGCAGTAAAAAATTGTTATTAAATTTAAAGGTGGTGTAGCTTGGAAGAGATGGGCTACTCCACTGACTACTAGACACTGCTACTTTGCCCAAAAGGTTTTACTTGGCTAGATGCAGTAAAAAATTGTTATTAAATACAAAGGTGGTGTAGCTTGGTACAGATGGGCTACTCCACTGACTACTAGACACTTCTACTATGCCCAAAAGGTTTTACTTGGCTAGATGCAGTAAAAAATTGTTATTAAATACAAAGGTGGTGTAGCTTGGTACAGATGGGCTAGTACAATGAGTAACAGACACTGCTACAGGCCCAAAAGTATTTACTGGGCTAGATGCAGTAAAAAATTGTTATTAAATACAAAGGTGGTGTAGCTTGGTACAGATGGGCTACTACAATGAGTAACAGACACTGCTACAGGCCCAAAAGTATTTACTGGGCTAGATGCAGTAAAAAATTGTTATTAAATACAAAGGTGGTGTAGCTTGGTACAGATGGGCTACTCCACTGACTACCAGACGCTGCTACTATGCCCAAAAGGCTTTACTTGGCTAGATGCAGTAAAAAATTGTTATTAAATACAAAGGTGGTGTAGCTTGGTACAGATGGGCTACTACAATGAGTAACATACACTGCTACTGGCCCAAAAGTATTTACTGGGCTAGATGCAGTAAAAAATTGTTATTAAATACAAAGGTTGTGTAGCTTGGTAGAGATGGGCTAATCCACTGACTACCAGACACTGCTACTATGCCCAAAAGTATTTACTGGGCCAGATGCAGTAAAAAATTGTTATTAAATACAAAGGTGGTGTAGCTTGGTACAGATGGGCTCCTCCACTGACTACCAGACACTGCTACTATGCCCAAAAGGTTTTACTTGGCTAGATGCAGTAAAAAAATGTTATTAAATACAAAGGTGGTGTAGCTTGGTACATTTGGGCTTCTACAATGAGTAACAGACACTGCTACAGGCCCAAAAGTATTTTCTGGGCTAGATGCAGTAAAAAATTGTTATTAAATACAAAGATGTTGTAGCTTGGCACAGATGGGCTACTACAATGACTACCAGACACTGTTACTATGCCCAAAAGGTTTTACTTGGCTAGATGCAGTAAAAAATTGTTATTAAATACAAAGGTGGTGTAGCTTGGTACAGATGGGCTACTCCACTGACTTCCAGACACTGCCACTATGCCCAAAAGGTTTTACGAGGCTAGATGCAGTAAAAAATTGTTATTAAATACAAAGGTGGTGTAGCTTGGTACTGATGGGCTACTACAATGAGTAACAGACACTGCTACTGGCCCAAAAGTATTTACTGGGCTAGATGCAGTAAAAAAATGTTATTAAATACAAAGGTGGTGTTACTTGGAAAAGATGGGCTACTCCACTGACTACTAGACACTGCTACTATGCCCAAAAGGTTTTACTTGGCTAGATGCAGTAAAAAATTGTTTTTAAATACAAAGGTGGTGTAGCTTGGTACAGATGGGCTACTACAATGGGTAACAGACACTGCTACAGGCCCAAAAGTATTTACTGGGCTATATGCAGTAAAAATTGTTATTAAATACAAAAGTGGTGTAGCTTGGTACAGATGGGCTACTCCACTGACTACCAGACCCTGCTACTATGCCCAAAAGGCTTTACTTGGCTAGATGCAGTAAAAAATTGTTATTAAATACAAAGGTGGTGTAGCTTGGTACAGATGGGCTACTACAATGAGTAACATACACTGCTACAGGCCCAAAAGTATTTACTGGGCTATATGCAGTAAAAATTGTTATTAAATACAAAGGTGGTGTAGCTTGGTACAGGTGGGCTACTCCACTGACTACCAGACACTGCTACTATGCCCAAAAGTCTTTACTTGGCTAGATGCAGTAAAAAAATGTTATTAAATACAAAGGTGGTGTAGCTTGGTACAGATGGGCTACTTCACTGACTACCAGACACTGCTACTATGCCCAAAAGGTTTTACTTGGCTAGATGCAGTAAAAATTGTTATTAAATACAAAGGTTGTGTAGCTTGGTAGAGATGGGCTAATCCACTGACTACCAGACACTGTTACTATGCCCAAAATGTTTTACTTGGCTAGATGCAGTAAAAAATTGTTATTAAATACAAAGGTGGTGTAGCTTGGTACAGATGGGCTACTACAATGAGAAACAGACACTGCTACAGGCCCAAAAGTATTTACTGGGCTCGATGCAGTAAAAAATTGTTATTAAATACAAAGGTGTTGTAGCTTGGTATAGATGGGCTACTACAATGACTACCAGACACTGTTACTATGCCCAAAAGGTTTTACTTGGCTAGATGCAGTAAAAAATTGTTAGTAAATACAAAGGTGGTGTAGCTTGGTACAGATGGGCTACTCCACTGACAACAAGACACTGCTACTATGCCCAAAAGGTTTTACTTGGCTAGATGCAGTAAAAAATTTGTTATTAAATACAAAGGTGGTGTAGCTTGGTACAGATGGGCTACGCCACTGACTTCCAGACACTGCTACTATGCCCAAAAGGTTTTACATGGCTAGATGCAGTAAAAAAATGTTATTAAATACAAAGCTGGTGTAGCTTGGTACTGATGGGCTACTACAATGAGTAACAGACACTGCTACTGGCCCAAAAGTATTTACTGGGCTAGATACAGTAAGAAATTGTTATTAAATACAAAGGTGGTGTAGCTTGGAAGAGATAGGCTACTCCACTTACTACTAGACACTGCTACTATGCCCAAAAGGTTTTACTTGGCTAGATGCAGTAAAAAATTGTTATTAAATACAAAGGTGGTATAGCTTGGTACAGATGGGCTACTCCACTGACTACTAGACACTTCTACTATGCCCAAAAGGTTTTACTTGGCTAGATGCAGTAAAAAAATGTTATTAAATACAAAGGTGGTGTAGCTTGGTACAGATGGGCTACTACAATGAGTAACAGACAATGCTACAGGCCCAAAAGTATTTACTGGGCTAGATGCAGTAAAAAATTGTTATTAAATACAAAGGTGGTGTAGCTTGTTACAGATGGGCTACTCCACTGACTACTATACACTTCTACTATGCCCAAAAGGTTTTACTTGGCTAGATGCAGTAAAAAATTGTTATTAAATACAAAGGTGGTGTAGCTTGGTACAGATGGGCTACTACAATGAGTAACAGACACTGCTACAGGCCCAAAAGTATTTAATGGGCTATATGCAGTAAAAATTGTTATTAAATACAAAGGTGGTGTAGCTTGGTACAGATGGGCTACTCCACTGACTACCAGACACTGCTACTATGCCCAAAAGGCTTTACTTGGCTAGATGCAGTAAAAAATTGTTATTAAATACAAAGGTGGTGTAGCTTGGTACAGATGGGCTACTACAATGAGTAACAGACACTGCTACAGGCCCAAAAGTATTTATTGGGCTAGATGCAGTAAAAAATTGTTATTAAATACAAAGGTGGTGTAGCTTGGTACAGATGGGCTACTCCACTGACTACCAAACACTGCTACTATGCCCAAAAGGAATTACTTGGCTAGATGCAGTAAAAAATTGTTATTAAATACAAAGGTGGTATAGCTTGGTACAGATGGGCTACTACAATGAGTAACATACACTGCTACTGGCCAAAAAGTATTTACTGGGCTAGATGCAGTAAAAATTGTTATTAAATACAAAGGTTGTGTAGCTTGGTAGAGATGGGCTAATCCACTGACTACCAGACACTGCTACTATGCCCAAAAGGTTTTACTTGGCTAGATGCAGTAAAAAATTGTTATTAAATACAAAGGTGGTGTAGCTTGGTACAGATGGGCTACTCCACTGACTACCAGACACTGCTACTATGCCCAAAAGGTTTTACTTGGCTAGATGCAGTAAAAAAATGTTATTAAATACAAAGGTGGTGTAGCTTGGTACAGATGGGCAACTACAATGTGTAACAGACACTACTACAGGCCCAAAAGTATTTACTGGGCTATATGCAGTAAAAATTGTTATTAAATACAAAGGTGGTGTAGCTTGGTAGAGATGGGCTAATCCACTGACTACCAGACACTGCTACTATGCCCAAAAGGTTTTACTTGGCTAGATGCAGTAAAAAATTGTTATTAAATACAAAGGTGGTGCAGCATCGTACAGATGGGTTACTCCACTGACTACCAGACACTGCTACTATGCCCAAAAGGTTTTACTTGGCTAGATGCAGTAAAAAATTGTTATTAAATACAAAGGTGGTGTAGCTTGGTACAGATGGGCTACTACAATGAGTAACAGACACTGCTACAGGCCCAAAAGTATTTACTGGGCTATATGCAGTAAAAATTGTTATTAAATACAAAGGTGGTGTAGCTTGGTACAGATGGGCTACTCCACTGACTACCAGACACTGCTACTATGCCCAAAAGGTTTTACTTGGCTAGATGCAGTAAAAAAATGTTATTAAATACAAAGGTGGTGTAGCTTGGTACAGATGGGATACTACAATGAGTAACATACACTGCTACTGGCCCAAAAGTATTTACTGGGCTAGATGCAGTAAAAAAATGTTATTAAATACAAAGGTTGTGTAGCTTGTTAGAGATGGGCTAATCCACTGACTACCAGACACTGCTACTATGCCCAAAAGGTTTTACTTGGCTAGATGCAGTAAAAAATTGTTATTAATTACAAAGGTGGTGCAGCTTGGTACAGATGGGCTACTCCACTGACTACCAGACACTGCTACTATGCCCAAAAGGTTTTACTTGGCTAGATGCAGTAAAAAATTGTTATTAAATACAAAGGTTGTGTAGCTTGGTAGAGATGGGCTAATCCACTGACTACCAGACACTGCTACTATGCCCAAAAGGTTTTACATGGCTAGATGCAGTAAAAAATTGTTATTAAATACAAAGGTGGTGTAGCTTGGTACAGATGGGCTACTCCACTGACTACCAGACACTGCTACTTTGCCCAAAAGGTTTTACTTGGCTAGATGCAGTAAAAAATTGTTATAAAATACAAAGGTGGTGTAGCTTGGTACAGATGGGCTACTACAATGAGAAACAGACACTTCTACAGGCCGAAAAGTATTTACTGGGCTAGATGCAGTAAAAAATTTTTATTAAATACAAAGGTGTTGTAGCTTGGTACAGATGGGCTACTACAATGACTACCAGACACTGTTACTATGCCCAAAAGGTTTTACTTGGCTAGATGCAGTAAAAAATTGTTAGTAAATACAAAGGTGGTGTAGCTTGGTACAGATGGGCTACTCCACTGACTACAAGACACTGCTACTATGCCCAAAAGGTTTTACTTGGCTAGATGCAGTAAAAAATTGTTATTAAATACAAAGCTGGTGTAGCTTGGTACAGATGGGCTACTCCACTGACTTCCAGACACTGCTACTATGCCCAAAAGATTTTACATGGCTAGATGCAGTAAAAAAATGTTATTAAATACAAAGGTGGTGTAGCTTGGTACAGATGGGCTACTACAATGATTAACATACACTGCTACTGGCCCAAAAGTATTTACTGGGCTAGATGCAGTAAAAATTGTTATTAAATACAAAGGTTGTGTAGCTTGGTAGAGATGGGCTAATCCACTGACTACCAGACACTGCTACTATGCCCAAAAGGTTTTACTTGCCTAGATGCAGTAAAAAATTGTTATTAAATACAAAGGTGGTGTAGCTTGGTACAGATGGGCTACTCCACTGACTACCAGACACTGCTACTATGCCCAAAAGGTTTTACTTGGCTAGATGCAGTAAAAAATTGTTATTAAATACAAAGGTGGTGTAGCTTGGTACAGATGGGCTACTACAATGAGTAACAGACACTGCTACAGGCCCAAAAGTATTTTCTGGGCTACATGCAGTAAAAAATTGTTATTAAATACAAAGATGATGTAGCTTGGCACAGATGGGCTACTACAATGACTACCAGACACTGTTACTATGCCCAAAAGGTTTTACTTGGCTAGATGCAGTAAAAAATTGTTAGTAAATACAAAGGTGGTGTAGCTTGGTACAGATGGGCTACTCCACTGACTACAAGACACTGCTACTATGCCCAAAAGGTTTTACTTGGCTAGATGCAGTAAAAAATTGTTATTAAATACAAAGGTGGTGTAGCTTGGTACAGATGGGCTACTCCACTGACTTCCAGACACTGCTACTATGCCCAAAAGGTTTTACATGGCTAGATGCAGTAAAAAAATGAAATTAAGTACAAAGGTGGTGTAGCTTGGTACTGATGGGCTACTGCAATGAGTAACAGACACTGCTACTGGCCCAAAAGTATTTACTGGGCTAGATGCAGTAAAAAATTGTTATTAAATACAAAGGTGGTGTTACTTGGAAAAGATGGGCTACTCCACTGACTACTAGACACTGCTACTATGCCCAAAAGGTTTTACTTGGCTAGATGCAGTAAAAAATTGTTATTAAATACAAAGGTGGTGTAGCTTGGTACAGATGGGCTACTACAATGAGTAACAGACACTGCTACAGGCCCAAAAGTATTTACTGGGCTATATGCAGTAAAAATTGTTATTAAATACAAAGGTGGTGTAGCTTGGTACAGATGGGATACTACAATGAGTAACATACACTGCTACTGGCCCAAAAGTATTTACTGGGCTAGATGCAGTAAAAAAATGTTATTAAATACAAAGGTTGTGTAGCTTGTTAGAGATGGGCTAATCCACTGACTACCAGACACTGCTACTATGCCCAAAAGGTTTTACTTGGCTAGATGCAGTAAAAAATTGTTATTAATTACAAAGGTGGTGCAGCTTGGTACAGATGGGCTACTCCACTGACTACCAGACACTGCTACTATGCCCAAAAGGTTTTACTTGGCTAGATGCAGTAAAAAATTGTTATTAAATACAAAGGTTGTGTAGCTTGGTAGAGATGGGCTAATCCACTGACTACCAGACACTGCTACTATGCCCAAAAGGTTTTACATGGCTAGATGCAGTAAACAATTGTTATTAAATACAAAGGTGGTGTAGCTTGGTACAGATGGGCTACTCCACTGACTACCAGACACTGCTACTTTGCCCAAAAGGTTTTACTTGGCTAGATGCAGTAAAAAATTGTTATAAAATACAAAGGTGGTGTAGCTTGGTACAGATGGGCTACTACAATGAGAAACAGACACTGCTACAGGCATAAAAAGTATTTACTGGGCTAGATGCAGTAAAAAATTGTTATTAAATACAAAGGTGTTGTAGCTTGGTACAGATGGGCTACTACAATGACTACCAGACACTGTTACTATGCCCAAAAGGTTTTACTTGGCTAGATGCAGTAAAAAATTGTTAGTAAATACAAAGGTGGTGTAGCTTGGTACAGATGGGCTACTCCACTGACTACAAGACACTGCTACTATGCCCAAAAGGTTTTACTTGGCTAGATGCAGTAAAAAATTGTTATTAAATACAAAGCTGGTATAGCTTGGTACAGATGGGCTACTCCACTGACTTCCAGACACTGCTGCTATGCCCAAAAGGTTTAACATGGCTAGATGCAGTAAAAAAATGTTATTAAATACAAAGGTGGTGTAGCTTGGTACAGATGGGCTACTACAATGATTAACATACACTGCTACTGGCCCAAAAGTATTTACTGGGCTAGATGCAGTAAAAATTGTTATTAAATACAAAGGTTGTGTAGCTTGGTAGAGATGGGCTAATCCACTGACTACCAGACACTGCTACTATGCCCAAAAGGTTTTACTTGCCTAGATGCAGTAAAAAATTGTTATTAAATACAAAGGTGGTGTAGTTTGGTACAGATGGGCTACTCCACTGACTACCAGACACTGCTACTATGCCCAAAAGGTTTTACTTGGCTAGATGCAGTAAAAAATTGTTATTAAATACAAAGGTGGTGTAGCTTGGTACAGATGGGCTACTACAATGAGTAACAGACACTGCTACAGGCCCAAAAGTATTTACTGGGCTAGATGCAGTAAAAAATTGTTATTAAATAGAAAGGTGGTGTTACTTGGAAAAGATGGGCTACTCCACTGACTACTAGACACTGCTACTATGCCCAAAAGGTTTTACTTGGATAGATGCAGTAAAAAATTGTTATTAAATACAAAGGTGGTGTAGCTTGGTACAGATGGGCTACTACAATGAGTAACAGACACTGCTACAGGCCCAAAAGTATTTACTGGGCTATATGCAGTAAAAATTGTTATTAAATACAAAGGTGGTGTAGCTTGGTACAGATGTGCTACTCCACTGACTACCAGACACTGCTACGATGCCCAAAAGGCTTTACTTGGCTAGATGCAGTAAAAAATTGTTATTAAATACAAAGGTGGTGTAGCTTGGTACAGATGGGCTACTACAATGAGTAACATACACTGCTACTGGCCCAAAAGTATTTACTGGGCTAGATGCAGTAAAAAATTGTTATTAAATACAAAGGTGTTGTAGCTTGGTAGAGATGGTCTAATCCACTGACTACCAGACACTGCTACTATGCCCAAAAGGTTTTACTTGGCTAGATGCAGTAAAAAATTGTTATTAAATACAAAGGTGGTGTAGCTTGGTACAGATGGGCTACTCCACTGACTACCAGACACTGCTACTATGCCCAAAAGGTTTTACTTGGCTAGATGCAGTAAAAAATTGTTATTAAATACAAAGGTGGTGTAGCTTGGTACAGATGGGCTACTACAATGAGTAACAAACACTGCTACAGGCCCAAAAGTATTTTCTGGGCTAGATGCAGTAAAAAATTGTTATTAAATACAAAGATGATGTAGCTTGGCACAGATGGGCTACTACAATGACTACCAGACACTGTTACTATGCCCAAAAGGTTTTACTTGGCTAGATGCAATAAAAAATTGTTAGTAAATACAAAGGTGGTGTAGCTTGGTACAGATGGGCTACTCCACTGACTACAAGACACTGCTACTATGCCCAAAAGGTGTTACTTGGCTAGATGCAGTAAAAAATTGTTATTAAATACAAAGGTGGTGTAGCTTGGTACAGATGGGCTACTCAACTGACTTCCAGACACTGCTACTATGCCCAAAAGGTTTTACATGGCTAGATGCAGTAAAAAAATGTTATTAAGTACAAAGGTGGTGTAGCTTGGTACTGATGGGCTACTACAATGAGTAACAGACACTGCTACTGGCCCAAAAGTATTTACTGGGCTAGATGCAGTAAAAAATTGTTATTAAATACTAAGGTGGTGTTACTTGGAAAAGATGGGCTACTCCACTGACTACTAGACACTGCTACTATGACCAAAAGATTTTACTTGGCTAGATGCAGTAAAAAATTGTTATTAAATACAAAGGTGGTGTAGCTTGGTACAGATGGGCTACTACAATGAGTAACAGACACTGCTACAGGCCCAAAAGTATTTACTGGGCTATATGCAGTAAAAATTGTTATTAAATACAAAGGTGGTGTAGCTTGGTACAGATGGGCTACTCCACTGACTACCAGACACTGCTACGATGCCCAAAAGGCTTTACTTGGCTAGATGCAGTAAAAAATTGTTATTAAATACAAAGGTGGTGTAGCTTGGTACAGATGGGCTACTACAATGAGTAACATACACTGCTACTGGCCCAAAAGTATTTACTGGGCTAGATGCAGTAAAAAATTGTTATTAAATACAAAGGTGTTGTAGCTTGGTAGAGATGGGCTAATCCACTGACTACCAGACACTGCTACTATGCCCAAAAGGTTTTACTTGGCTAGATGCAGTAAAAAATTGTTATTAAATACAAAGGTGGTGTAGCTTGATACAGATGGGCTACTCCACTGACTACCAGACACTGCTACTATGCCCAAAAGGTTTTACTTGGCTAGATGCAGTAAAAAATTGTTATTAAATACAAAGGTGGTGTAGCTTGGTACAGATGGGCTACTACAATGAGTAACAGACACTGCTACAGGCCCAAAAGTATTTACTGGGCTATATGCAGTAAAAATTGTTATGAAATAAAAAGGTGGTGTAGCTTGGTACAGATGGGCTACTCCACTGACTACCAGACACTGCTACTATGCCCAAAAGGCTTTACTTGGCTAGATGCAGTAAAAAAATGTTATTAAATACAAAGGTGGTGTAGCTTGGTACAGATGGGATACTACAATGAGTAACATACACTGCTACTGGCCCAAAAGTATTTACTGGGCTAGATGCAGTAAAAAATTGTTATTAAATACAAAGGTTGTGTAGCTTGTTAGAGATGGGCTAATCCACTGACTACCAGACACTGCTACTATGCCCAAAAGGTTTTACTTGGCTAGATGCAGTAAAAAATTGTTATTAATTACAAAGGTGGTGCAGCTTGGTACAGATGGGCTACTCCACTGACTACCAGACACTGCTACTATGCCCAAAAGGTTTTACTTGGCTAGATGCAGTAAAAAATTGTTTTTAAATACAAAGGTTGTGTAGCTTGGTAGAGATGGGCTAATCCACTGACTACCAGACACTGCTACTATGCCCAAAAGGTTTTACATGGCTAGATGCAGTAAAAAATTGTTATTAAATACAAAGGTGGTGTAGCTTGGTACAGATGGGCTACTCCACTGACTACCAGACACTGCTACTTTGCCCAAAAGGTTTTACTTGGCTAGATGCAGTAAAAAATTGTTATAAAATACAAAGGTGGTGTAGCTTGGTACAGATGGGCTACTACAATGAGAAACAGACACTGCTACAGGCCCAAAAGTATTTACTGGGCTAGATGCAGTAAAAAATTGTTATTAAATACAAAGGTGTTGTAGCTTGGTACAGATGGGCTACTACAATGACTACCAGACACTGTTACTATGCCCAAAAGGTTTTACTTGGCTAGATGCAGTAAAAAATTGTTAGTAAATACAAAGGTGGTGTAGCTTGGTACAGATGGGCTACTCCACTGACTACAAGACACTGCTACTATGCCCAAAAGGTTTTACTTGGCTAGATGCAGTAAAAAATTGTTATTAAATACAAACCTGGTGTAGCTTGGTACAGATGGGCTACTCCACTGACTTCCAGACACTGCTACTATGCCCAAAAGGTTTTACATGGCTAGATGCAGTAAAAAAATGTTATTAAATACAAAGGTGGTGTAGCTTGGTACTGATGGGCTACTACAATGAGTAACAGACACTGCTACTGGCCCAAAAGTATTTACTGGGCTAGATGCAGTAAAAAATTGTTATTAAATACAAAGGTGGTGTAGCTTGGTACAGATGGGCTACTCCACTGACTACCAGACACTGGTACTATGCCCAAAAGGCTTTACTTGGCTAGATGCAGTAAAAAAATGTTATTAAATACAAAGGTGGTGTAGATTGGAAGAGATGGGCTACTCCAATGACTACTAGACACTGCTACTATGCCCAAAAGCTTTTACTTGGCTAGATGCAGTAAAAAATTGTTATTAAACACAAAGGTGGTGTAGCTTGGTACAGATGGGCCACTACAATGAGTAACAGACACTGCTACAGGCCCAAAAGTATTTACTGGGCTAGATGCAGTAAAAACTTGTTATTAAATACAAAGGTGGTGTAGCTTGGTACAGATGGGCTACTCCACTGACTACCAGACACTGCTACTATGCACAAAAGGTTTTACTTGGCTAGATGCAGTAAAAAATTGTTATTAAATACAAAGGTGGTGTAGCTTGGTACAGATGGGCTACTACATTGAGTAACAGACACTGCTACAGGCCCAAAAGTATTTACTGGGCTATATGCAGTAAAAATTGTTATTAAATACAAAGGTTGTTGTAGCTTGGTACAGATGGGCTACTACAATGAGTAACAGACACTGCTACAGGCCCAAAAGTATTTACTGGGCTAGATGCAGTAAAAAATTGTTATTAAATACAAAGGTGTTGTAGCTTGGTACAGATGGGCTACTACAATGACTACCAGACGCTGTTACTATGCCCAAAAGGTTTTACTTGGCTAGATGCAGTAAAAAATTGTTAGTAAATACAAAGGTGGTGTAGCTTGGTACAGATGGGCTGCTCCACTGACTACAAGACACTGCTACTATGCCCAAAAGGTTTTACTTGGCTAGATGCAGTAAAAAATTGTTATTAAATACAAAGGTGGTGTAGCTTGGTACAGATGGGCTACTCCACTGACTTCCAGACACTGCTACTATGCCCAAAAGGTTTTACATGGCTAGATGCAGTAAAAAATTGTTATTAAATACAAAGGTGGTGTAGCTTGGTACAGATGGGCTACTCCACTGACTACCAGACACTGCTACTTTGCCCAAAAGGTTTTACTTGGCTAGATGCAGTAAAAAATTGTTATAAAATACAAAGGTGGTGTAGCTTGGTACAGATGGGCTACTACAATGAGAAACAGACACTGCTACAGGCCCAAAAGTATTTACTGGGCTAGATGCAGTAAAAAATTGTTATTAAATACAAAGGTGTTGTAGCTTGGTACAGATGGGCTACTACAATGACTACCAGACACTGTTACTATGCCCAAAAGGTTTTACTTGGCTAGATGCAGTAAAAAATTGTTAGTAAATACAATGGTGGTGTAGCTTGGTACAGATGGGCTACTCCACTGACTACAAGACACTGCTACTATGCCCAAAAGGTTTTACTTGGCTAGATGCAGTAAAAAATTGTTATTAAATACAAAGCTGGTGTAGCTTGGTACAGATGGGCTACTCCACTGACTTCCAGACACTGCTACTATGCCCAAAAGGTTTTACATGGCTAGATGCAGTAAAAAAATGTTATTAAATACAAAGGTGGTGTAGCTTGGTACAGATGGGCTACTACAATGATTAACATACACTGCTACTGGCCCAAAAGTATTTACTGGGCTAGATGCAGTAAAAATTGTAATTAAATACAAAGGTTGTGTAGCTTGGTAGAGATGGGCTAATCCACTGACTACCAGACACTGCTACTATGCCCAAAAGGTTTTACTTGCCTAGATGCAGTAAAAAATTGTTATTAAATACAAAGGTGGTGTAGCTTGGTACAGATGGGCTACTCCACTGACTACCAGACACTGCTACTATGCCCAAAAGGTTTTACTTGGCTAGATGCAGTAAAAAATTGTTATTAAATACAAAGGTGGTGTAGCTTGGTACAGATGGGCTACTACAATGAGTAACAGACACTGCTACAGGCCCAAAAGTATTTACTGGGCTAGATGCAGTAAAAAATTGTTATTAAATACAAAGGTGGTGTTACTTGGAAAAGATGGGCTACTCCACTGACTACTAGACACTGCTACTATGCCCAAAAGGTTTTACTTGGCTAGATGCAGTAAAAAATTGTTATTAAATACAAAGGTGGTGTAGCTTGGTACAGATGGGCTACTACAATGAGTAACAGACACTGCTACAGGCCCAAAAGTATTTACTGGGCTATATGCAGTAAAAATTGTTATTAAATACAAAGGTGGTGTAGCTTGGTACAGATGTGCTACTCCACTGACTACCAGACACTGCTACGATGCCCAAAAGGCTTTACTTGGCTAGATGCAGTAAAAAATTGTTATTAAATACAAAGGTGGTGTAGCTTGGTACAGATGGGCTACTACAATGACTACCAGACACTGTTACTATGCCCAAAAGGTTTTACTTGGCTAGATGCAGTAAAAAATTGTTATTAAATACAAAGGTGGTGTAGCTTGGTACAGATGGGCTACTCCACTGACTACCGACACTGCTACTATGCCCAAAAGGTTTTACTTGGCTAGATGCAGTAAAAAATTGTTATTAAATACAAAGGTGGTGTAGCTTGGTACAGATGGGCTACTACAATGAGTAACAGACACTGCTACAGGCCCAAAAGTATTTTCTGGGTTAGATGCAGTAAAAAATTGTTATTAAATACAAAGATGATGTAGCTTGGCACAGATGGGCTACTACAATGACTACCAGACACTGTTACTATGCCCAAAAGGTTTTACTTGGCTAGATGCAGTAAAAAATTGTTAGTAAATACAAAGGTGGTGTAGCTTGGTACAGATGGGCTACTCCACTGACTACAAGACACTGCTACTATGCCCAAAAGGTGTTACTTGGCTAGATGCAGTAAAAAATTGTTATTAAATACAAAGGTGGTGTAGCTTGGTACAGATGGGCTACTCCACTGACTTCCAGACACTGCTACTATGCCCAAAAGGTTTTACATGGCTAGATGCAGTAAAAAAATGTTATTAAGTACAAAGGTGGTGTAGCTTGGTACTTATGGGCTACTACAATGAGTAACAGACACTGCTACTGGCCCAAAAGTATTTACTGGGCTAGATGCAGTAAAAAATTGTTATTAAATACTAAGGTGGTGTTACTTGGAAAAGATGGGCTACTCCACTGACTACTAGACACTGCTACTATGACCAAAAGGTTTTACTTGGCTAGATGCAGTAAAAAATTGTTATTAAATACAAAGGTGGTGTAGCTTGGTACAGATGGGCTACTACAATGAGTAACAGACACTGCTACAGGCCCAAAAGTATTTACTGGGCTATATGCAGTAAAAATTGTTATTAAATACAAAGGTGGTGTAGCTTGGTACAGATGGGCTACTCCACTGACTACCAGACACTGCTACGATGCCCAAAACGCTTTACTTGGCTAGATGCAGTAAAAAATTGTTATTAAATACAAAGGTGGTGTAGCTTGGTACAGATGGGCTACTACAATGAGTAACATACACTGCTACTGGCCCAAAAGTATTTACTGGGCTAGATGCAGTAAAAAATTGTTATTAAATACAAAGGTGTTGTAGCTTGGTAGAGATGGGCTAATCCACTGACTACCAGACACTGGTACTATGCCCAAAAGGTTTTACTTGGCTAGATGCAGTAAAAAATTGTTATTAAATACAAAGGTGATGTAGCTTGATACAGATGGGCTACTCCACTGACTACCAGACACTGCTACTATGCCCAAAAGGTTTTACTTGGCTAGATGCAGTAAAAAATTGTTATTAAATACAAAGGTGGTGTAGCTTGGTACAGATGGGCTACTACAATGAGTAACAGACACTGCTACAGGCCCAAAAGTATTTACTGGGTTATATGCAGTAAAAATTGTTATTAAATAAAAAGGTGGTGTAGCTTGGTACAGATGGGCTACTCCACTGACTACCAGACACTGCTACTATGCCCAAAAGGCTTTACTTGGCTAGATGCAGTAAAAAAATGTTATTAAATACAAAGGTGGTGTAGCTTGGTACAGATGGGATATTACAATGAGTAACATACACTGCTACTGGCCCAAAAGTATTTACTGGGCTAGATGCAGTAAAAAATTGTTATTAAATACAAAGGTTGTGTAGCTTGTTAGAGATGGGCTAATCCACTGACTACCAGACACTGCTACTATGCCCAAAAGGTTTTACTTGGCTAGATGCAGTAAAAAATTGTTATTAATTACAAAGGTGGTGCAGCTTGGTACAGATGGGCTACTCCACTGACTACCAGACACTGCTACTAAGCCCAAAAGGTTTTACTTGGCTAGATGCAGTTAAAAATTGTTTTTAAATACAAAGGTTGTGTAGCTTGGTAGAGATGGGCTAATCCACTGACTACCAGACACTGCTACTATGCCCAAAAGGTTTTACATGGCTAGATGCAGTAAAAAATTGTTATTAAATACAAAGGTGGTGTAGCTTGGTACAGATGGGCTACTCCACTGACTACCAGACACTGCTACTTTGCCCAAAAGGTTTTACTTGGCTAGATGCAGTAAAAAATTGTTATTAAATACAAAGGTGGTGTAGCTTGGTACAGATGGGCTACTACAATGAGAAACAGACACTGCTACAGGCCCAAAAGTATTTACTGGGCTAGATGCAGTAAAAAATTGTTATTAAATACAAAGGTGTTGTAGATTGGTACAGATGGGCTACTACAATGACTACCAGACACTGTTACTATGCCCAAAAGGTTTTACTTGGCTAGATGCAGTAAAAAATTGTTAGTAAATACAAAGGTGGTGTAGCTTGGTACAGT
The DNA here is from genome assembly GCF_046119375.1 of Phyllobates terribilis. Lineage (NCBI taxonomy): Eukaryota > Metazoa > Chordata > Amphibia > Anura > Dendrobatidae > Phyllobates > Phyllobates terribilis. The sequence goes on from NW_027362769.1 coordinate 295,514,991, forward strand.
TGGGCTACTCCACTGACTACAAGACACTGCTACTATGCCCAAAAGGTTTTACTTGGCTAGATGCAGTAAAAAATTGTTAGTAAATACAAAGGTGGTGTAGCTTGGTACAGATGGGCTACTACAATGACTACCAGACACTGTTACTATGCCCAAAAGGTTTTACTTGGCTAGATGCAGTAAAAAATTGTTAGTAAATACAAAGGTGGTGTAGCTTGGTACAGATGGGCTGCTCCACTGACTACAAGACACTGCTACTATGCCCAAAAGGTTTTACTTGGCTAGATGCAGTAAAAAATTGTTAGTAAATACAAAGGTGGTGTAGCTTGGTACAGTTGGGCTACTCCACTGACTACAAGACACTGCTACTATGCCCAAAAGGTTTTACTTGGCTAGATGCAGTAAAAAATTGTTAGTAAATACAAAGGTGGTGTAGCTTGGTACAGATGGGCTACTCCACTGACTACAAGACACTGCTACTATGCCCAAAAGGTTTTACTTGGCTAGATGCAGTAAAAAATTGTTATTAAATACAAAGGTGGTGTAGCTTGGTACTGATGGGCTACTACAATGAGTAACAGACACTGCTACTGGCCCAAAAGTATTTACTGGGCTAGATGCCGTAAAAAATTGTTTTTAAATACAAAGGTGGTGTAGCTTGGAAGAGATGGGCTACTCCACTGACTACTAGACACTGCTACTATGCCCAAAAGGTTTTACTTGGCTAGATGCAGTAAAAAATTGTTATTAAATACAAAGGTGGTGTAGCTTATTACAGATGGGCTACTCCACTGACTACTAGACACTTCTACTATGCCCAAAAGGTTTTACTTGGCTAGATGCAGTAAAAAATTGTTATTAAATACAAAGTTGGTGTAGCTTGGTACAGATGGGCTACTACAATGAGTAACAGACACTGCTACAGGCCCAAAAGTATTTACTGGGCTATATGCAGTAAAAATTGTTATTAAATACAAAGGTGGTGTAGCTTGGTACAGATGGGCTACTCCACTGACTACCAGACACTGGTACTATGCCCAAAAGGCTTTACTTTTCTAGATGCAGTAAAAAAATGTTATTAAATACAAAGGTGGTGTAGCTTGGTACAGATGGGCTACTACAATGAGTAACACACACTGCTACTGGCCCAAAAGTATTTACTGGGCTAGATGCAGTAAAAAATTGTTATTAAATACAAAGCTGGTGTAGCTTGGTACAGATGGGCTACTCCACTGACTTCCAGACACTGCTACTATGCCCAAAAGGTTTTACATGGCTAGATGCAGTAAAAAATGTTATTAAATACAAAGGTGGTGTAGCTTGGTACTGATGGGCTACTACAATGAGTAACAGACACTGCTACTGGCCCAAAAGTATTTACTGGGCTAGATGCAGTAAAAAATTGTTATTAAATACAAAGGTGGTGTAGATTGGAAGAGATGGGCTACTCCAATGACTACTAGACACTGCTACTATGCCCAAAAGCTTTTACTTGGCTAGATGCAGTAAAAATTGTTATTAAACACAAAGGTGGTGTAGCTTGGTACAGATGGGCCACTACAATGAGTAACAGACACTGCTACAGGCCCAAAAGTATTTACTGGGCTAGATGCAGTAAAAACTTGTTATTAAATTCAAAGGTGGTGTAGCTTGGTACAGATGGGCTACTCCACTGACTACCAGACACTGCTACTATGCAAAAAAGGTTTTACTTGGCTAGATGCAGTAAAAAATTGTTATTAAATACAAAGGTGGTGTAGCTTGGTACAGATGGGCTACTACAATGAGTAACAGACACTGCTACAGGCCCAAAAGTATTTACTGGGCTATATGCAGTAAATATTGTTATTAAATACAAAGGTGGTGTAGCTTGGTACAGATGAGCTACTACAATGAGTAACAGACACTGCTACAGGCCCAAAAGTATTTACTGGGCTAGATGCAGTAAAAAATTGTTATTAAATACAAAGGTGTTGGAGCTTGGTACAGATGGGCTACTACAATGACTACCAGACACTGTTACTATGCCCAAAAGGTTTTACTTGGCTAGATGCAGTAAAAAATTGTTAGTAAATACAAAGGTGGTGTAGCTTGGTACAGATGGGCTGCTCCACTGACTACAAGACACTGCTACTATGCCCAAAAGGTTTTTCTTGGCTAGATGCAGTAAAAAATTGTTATTAAATACAAAGGTGGTGTAGCTTGGTACAGATGGGCTACTCCACTGACTTCCAGACACTGCTACTATGCCCAAAAGGTTTTACATGGCTAGATGCAGTAAAAAATTGTTATTAAATACAAAGGTGGTGTAGCTTGGTACTGATGGGCTACTACAATGAGTAACAGACACTGCTACTGGCCCAAAAGTATTTACTGGGCTAGATGCAGTAAAAAATTGTTTTTAAATACAAAGGTGGTGTAGCTTGGAAGAGATGGGCTACTCCACTGACTACTAGACACTGCTACTATGCCCAAAAGGTTTTACTTGGCTAGATGCAGTAAAAAATTGTTATTAAATACAAAGGTGGTGTAGCTTATTACAGATGGGCTACTCCACTGACTACTAGACACTTCTACTATGCCCAAAAGGTTTTACTTGGCTAGATGCAGTAAAAAATTGTTATTAAATACAAAGGTGGTGTAGCTTGGTACAGATGGGCTACTCCACTGACTACCAGTTACTGCTACTATGCCCAAAAGGTTTTACTTGGCTAGATGCAGTAAAAAATTGTTATTAAATACAAAGGTGGTGTAGCTTGGTACAGATGGGCTACTCCACTGACTTCCAGACACTGCTACTATGCCCAAAAGGTTTTACATGGCTAGATGCAGTAAAAAAATGTTATTAAGTACAAAGGTGGTGTAGCTTGGTACTGATGGGCTACTACAATGAGTAACAGACACTGCTACTGGCCCAAAAGTATTTACTGGGCTAGATGCAGTAAAAAATTGTTATTAAATACTAAGGTGGTGTTACTTGGAAAAGATGGGCTACTCCACTGACTACTAGACACTGCTACTATGACCAAAAGGTTTTACTTGGCTAGATGCAGTAAAAAATTGTTATTAAATACAAAGGTGGTGTAGCTTGGTACAGATGGGCTACTACAATGAGTAACAGACACTGCTACAGGCCCAAAAGTATTTACTGGGCTATATGCAGTAAAAATTGTTATTAAATACAAAGGTGGTGTAGCTTGGTACAGATGGGCTACTCCACTCACTACCAGACACTGCTACGATGCCCAAAAGGCTTTACTTGGCTAGATGCAGTAAAAAATTGTTATTAAATACAAAGGTGGTGTAGCTTGGTACAGATGGGCTACTACAATGAGTAACATACACTGCTACTGGCCCAAAAGTATTTACTGGGCTAGATGCAGTAAAAAATTGTTATTAAATACAAAGGTGTTGTAGCTTGGTAGAGATGGGCTAATCCACTGACTACCAGACACTGCTACTATGCCCAAAAGGTTTTACTTGGCTAGATGCAGTAAAAAATTGTTATTAAATACAAAGGTGGTGTAGCTTGATACAGATGGGCTACTCCACTGACTACCAGACACTGCTACTATGCCCAAAAGGTTTTACTTGGCTAGATGCAGTAAAAAATTGTTATTAAATACAAAGGTGGTGTAGCTTGGTACAGATGGGCTACTACAATGAGTAACAGACACTGCTACAGGCCCAAAAGTATTTACTGGGCTATATGCAGTAAAAATTGTTATTAAATAAAAAGGTGGTGTAGCTTGGTACAGATGGGCTACTCCACTGACTACCAGACACTGCTACTATGCCCAAAAGGCTTTACTTGGCTAGATGCAGTAAAAAAATGTTATTAAATACAAAGGTGGTGTAGCTTGGTACAGATGGGATACTACAATGAGTAACATACACTGCTACTGGCCCAAAAGTATTTACTGGGCTAGATGCAGTAAAAAATTGTTATTAAATACAAAGGTTGTGTAGCTTGTTAGAGATGGGCTAATCCACTGACTACCAGACACTGCTACTATGCCCAAAAGGTTTTGCTTGGCTAGATGCAGTAAAAAATTGTTATTAATTACAAAGGTGGTGCAGCTTGGTACAGATGGGCTACTCCACTGACTACCAGACACTGCTACTAAGCCCAAAAGGTTTTACTTGGCTAGATGCAGTAAAAAATTGTTTTTAAATACAAAGGTTGTGTAGCTTGGTAGAGATGGGCTAATCCACTGACTACCAGACACTGCTACTATGCCCAAAAGGTTTTACATGGCTAGATGCAGTAAAAAATTGTTATTAAATACAAAGGTGGTGTAGCTTGGTACAGATGGGCTACTCCACTGACTACCAGACACTGCTACTTTGCCCAAAAGGTTTTACTTGGCTAGATGCAGAAAAAAATTGTTATTAAATACAAAGGTGGTGTAGCTTGGTACAGATGGGCTACTACAATGAGAAACAGACACTGCTACAGGCCCAAAAGTATTTACTGGGCTAGATGCAGTAAAAAATTGTTATTAAATACAAAGGTGTTGTAGCTTGGTACAGATGGGCTACTACAATGACTACCAGACACTGTTACTATGCCCAAAAGGTTTTACTTGGCTAGATGCAGTAAAAAATTGTTAGTAAATACAAAGGTGGGGTAGCTTGGTACAGTTGGGCTACTCCACTGACTACAAGACACTGCTACTATGCCCAAAAGGTTTTACTTGGCTAGATGCAGTAAAAAATTGTTAGTAAATACAAAGGTGGTGTAGCTTGGTACAGATGGGATACTCCACTGACTTCCAGACACTGCTACTATGCCCAAAAGGTTTTACATGGCTAGATGCAGTAAAAAATTGTTATTAAATACAAAGGTGGTGTAGCTTGGTACTGATGGGCTACTACAATGAGTAACAGACACTGCTACTGGCCCAAAAGTATTTACTGGGCTAGATGCAGTAAAAAATTGTTTTTAAATACAAAGGTGGTGTAGCTTGGAAGAGATGGGCTACTCCACTGACTACTAGACACTGCTACTATGCCCAAAAGGTTTTACTTGGCTAGATGCAGTAAAAAATTGTTATTAAATACAAAGGTGGTGTAGCTTATTACAGATGGGCTACTCCACTGACTACTAGACACTTCTACTATGCCCAAAAGGTTTTACTTGGCTAGATGCAGTAAAAAATTGTTATTAAATACAAAGTTGGTGTAGCTTGGTACAGATGGGCTACTACAATGAGTAACAGACACTGCTACAGGCCCAAAAGTATTTACTGGGCTATATGCAGTAAAAATTGTTATTAAATACAAAGGTGGTGTAGCTTGGTACAGATGGGCTACTCCACTGACTACCAGACACTGGTACTATGCCCAAAAGGCTTTACTTGGCTAGATGCAGTAAAAAAATGTTATTAAATACAAAGGTGGTGTAGCTTGGTACAGATGGGCTACTACAATGAGTAACACACACTGCTACTGGCCCAAAAGTATTTACTGGGCTAGATGCAGTAAAAAATTGTTATTAAATACAAAGCTGGTGTAGCTTGGTACAGATGGGCTACTCCACTGACTTCCAGACACTGCTACTATGCCCAAAAGGTTTTACATGGCTAGATGCAGTAAAAAATGTTATTAAATACAAAGGTGGTGTAGCTTGGTACTGATGGGCTACTACAATGAGTAACAGACACTGCTACTGGCCCAAAAGTATTTACTGGGCTAGATGCAGTAAAAAATTGTTATTAAATACAAAGGTGGTGTAGATTGGAAGAGATGGGCTACTCCAATGACTACTAGACACTGCTACTATGCCCAAAAGCTTTTACTTGGCTAGATGCAGTAAAAAATTGTTATTAAACACAAAGGTGGTGTAGTTTGGTACAGATGGGCCACTACAATGAGTAACAGACACTGCTACAGGCCCAAAAGTATTTACTGGGCTAGATGCAGTAAAAACTTGTTATTAAATTCAAAGGTGGTGTAGCTTGGTACAGATGGGCTACTCCACTGACTACCAGACACTGCTACTATGCACAAAAGGTTTTACTTGGCTAGATGCAGTAAAAAATTGTTATTAAATACAAAGGTGGTGTAGCTTGGTACAGATGGGCTACTACAATGAGTAACAGACACTGCTACAGGCCCAAAAGTATTTACTGGGCTATATGCAGTAAATATTGTTATTAAATACAAAGGTGGTGTAGCTTGGTACAGATGAGCTACTACAATGAGTAACAGACACTGCTACAGGCCCAAAAGTATTTACTGGGCTAGATGCAGTAAAAAATTGTTATTAAATACAAAGGTGTTGGAGCTTGGTACAGATGGGCTACTACAATGACTACCAGACACTGTTACTATGCCCAAAAGGTTTTACTTGGCTAGATGCAGTAAAAAATTGTTAGTAAATACAAAGGTGGTGTAGCTTGGTACAGATGGGCTGCTCCACTGACTACAAGACACTGCTACTATGCCCAAAAGGTTTTTCTTGGCTAGATGCAGTAAAAAATTGTTATTAAATACAAAGGTGGTGTAGCTTGGTACAGATGGGCTACTCCACTGACTTCCAGACACTGCTACTATGCCCAAAAGGTTTTACATGGCTAGATGCAGTAAAAAACTGTTATTAAATACAAAGGTGGTGTAGCTTGGTACTGATGGGCTACTACAATGAGTAACAGACACTGCTACTGGCCCAAAAGTATTTACTGGGCTAGATGCAGTAAAAAATTGTTTTTAAATACAAAGGTGGTGTAGCTTGGAAGAGATGGGCTACTCCACTGACTACTAGACACTGCTACTATGCCCAAAAGGTTTTACTTGGCTAGATGCAGTAAAAAATTGTTATTAAATACAAAGGTGGTGTAGCGTATTACAGATGGGCTACTCCACTGACTACTAGACACTTCTACTATGCCCAAAAGGTTTTACTTAGCTAGATGCAGTAAAAAATTGTTATTAAATACAAAGTTGGTGTAGCTTGGTACAGATGGGCTACTACAATGAGTAACAGACACTGCTACAGGCCCAAAAGTATTTACTGGGCTATATGCAGTAAAAATTGTTATTAAATACAAAGGTGGTGTAGCTTGGTACAAATGGGCTACTCCACTGACTACCAGACACTGGTACTATGCCCAAAAGGCTTTACTTGGCTAGATGCAGTAAAAAAATGTTATTAAATACAAAGGTGGTGTAGCTTGGTACAGATGGGCTACTACAATGAGTAACACACACTGCTACTGGCCCAAAAGTATTTACTGGGCTAGATGCAGTAAAAAATTGTTATTAAATACAAAGGTTGTGTAGCTTGGTAGAGATGGGATAATCCACTGACTACCAGACACTGCTACTATGCCCAAAAGGTTTTACTTGGCTAGATGCAGTAAAAAATTGTTATTAAATACAAAGGTGTTGTAGCTTGGTACAGATGGGCTACTCCACTGACTACCAGACACTGCTACTATGCCCAAAAGGTTTTACTTGGCTAGATGCAGTAAAAAATTGTTATTAAATACAAAGGTTGTGTAGCTTGGTAGAGATGGACTAATCCACTGACTACCAGACACTGCTACTATGCCCAAAAGGTTTTACTTGGCTAGATGCAGTAAAAAATTGTTATTAAATACAAAGGTGGTGTAGCTTGGTACAGATGGGCTACTCCACTGACTACCAGTTACTGCTACTATGCCCAAAAGGTTTTACTTGGCTAGATGCAGTAAAAAATTGTTATTAAATACAAAGGTGGTGTAGCTTGGTAAAGATGGGCTACTACAATGAGAAACAGACACTGCTACAGGCCCAAAGGTATTTACTGGGCTAGATGCAGTAAAAAATTGTTATTAAATACAAAGGTGTTGTAGCTTGGTACAGATGGGCTACTACAATGACTACCAGACACTGTTACTATGCCCAAAAGGTTTTACTTGGCTAGATGCAGTAAAAAGTTGTTAGTAAATGCAAAGGTGGTATAGCTTGGTACAGATGGGCTAATCCACTGACTACAAGACACTGCTACTATGCCCAAAAGGTTTTACTTGGCTAGATGCAGTAAAAAAATGTTATTAAATAAAAAGGTGGTGTAGCTTGGTACAGATGGGCTACTACAATGAGTAACAGACACTGCTACTGGCCCAAAAGTATTTACTGGGCTAGATGCAGTAAAAAATTGTTATTAAATACAAAGGTGGTGTAGCTTGGAAGAGATGGGCTACTCCACTTACTACCAGACACTGCTACTATGCCCAAAAGGTTTTACTTGGCTGGATGCAGTAAAAACTTGTTATTAAATACAAAGGTGGTGTAGCTTGGTACAGATGGGCTACTCCACTGACTACTAGACACTTCTACTATGCCCAAAAGGTTTTACTTAGCTAGATGCAGTAAAAAATTGTTATTAAATGCAAAGGTGATGTAGCTTGGTACAGATGGGCTACTACAATGAGTAACAGACACTGCTACAGGCCCAAAAGTATTTACTGGGCTAGATGCAGTAAAAAATTGTTATTAAATACAAAGGTGGTGTAGCTTGGTACAAATGGGCTACTCCACTGACTACCAGACACTGATACTATGCCCAAAAGGCTTTACTTGGCTAGATGCAGTTATAAATTGTTATTAAATACAAAGGTGGTGTAGCTTGGTACAGATGGGCTACTACAATGAGTAACATACACTGCTACTGGCCCAAAAGTATTTACTGAGCTAGATGCAGTAAAAAATTGTTATTAAATACAAAGGTGGTGTAGCTTGGTATAGATGGGCTACTACAATGAGTAACAGACACTGCTACAGGCCCAAAAGTATTTACTGGGCTAGATGCAGTAAAAAATTGTTATTAAATACAAAGGTGGTGTAGCTTGGTACAAATGGGCTACTCCACTGACTACCAGACACTGCTACTATGCCCAATAGGCTTTACTTGGCTAGATGCAGTAAAAAATTGTTATTAAATACAAAGGTGGTGTAGCTTGGTACAGATGGGCTACTACAATGAGTAACATACACTGCTACAGGCCCAAAAGTATTTACTGGGCTATATGCAGTAAAAATTGTTATTAAATACAAAGGTGGTGTAGCTTGGTACAGATGGGCTACTCCACTGCCTACCAGACACAGCTACTATGCCCAAAAGGTTTTACTTGGCTAGATGCAGTAAAAAATTGTTATTAAATACAAAGGTTGTGTAGCTTGGTAGAGATGGGCTAATCCACTGACTACCAGACACTGCTACTATGCCCAAAAGGTTTTACTTGGCTAGATGCAGTAAAAAATTGTTATTAAATACAAAGGTGGTGTAGCTTGGTACAGATGGGCTACTACAATGAGAAACAGACACTGCTACAGGCCCAAAAGTATTTACTGGGCTAGATGCAGTAAAAAATTGTTAATAAATACAAAGGTGTTGTAGCTTGGTAGAGATGGGCTACTACAATGACTACCAGACACTGTTACTATGCCCAAAAGGTTTTACTTGGCTAGATGCAGGAAAAAATTGTTAGTAAATACAAAGGTGGTGTAGCTTGGTACAGATGGGCTACTCCACTGACTACAAGACACTGCTACTATGCCCAAAAGGTTTTACTTGGCTAGATGCAGTAAAAAATTGTTATTAAATACAAAGGTGGTGTAGCTTGGTACAGATGGGCTACTCCACTGACTTCCAGACACTGCTACTATGCCCAAAAGGTTTTACATGGCTAGATGCAGTAAAAAACTGTTAATAAATACAAAGGTGGTGTAGCTGGGTACTGATGGGCTACTACAATGAGTAACAGACACTGCTACTGGCCCAAAAGTATTTACTGGGCTAGATACAGTAAATAATTGTTATTAAATACAAAGGTGGTGTAGCTTGGAAGAGATGGGCTACTCCACTTACTACTAGACACTGCTACTATGCCCAAAAGGTTTTACTTGGCTAGATGCAGTAAAAAATTGTTATTAAATACAAAGGTGGTGTTGCTTGGTACAGATGGGCTACTCCACTGACTACTAGACACTTCTACTATGCCCAAAAGGTTTTACTTGGCTAGATGCAGTAAAAAATTGTTATTAAATACATAGTTGGTGTAGCTTGGTACAGATGGGCTACTACAATGAGTAACAGACACTGCTACAGGCCCAAAAGTATTTACTGGGCTATATGCAGTAAAAATTGTTATTAAATACAAAGGTGGTGTAGCTTGGTACAGATGGGCAACTCCACTGACTACCAGACACTGCTACTATGCCCAAAAGGCTTTACTTGGCTAGATGCAGTAAAAAATTGTTATTAAATACAAAGGTGGTGTAACTTGGTACAGATGGGCTACTACAATGAGTAACAGACACTGCTACAGGCCCAAATGTATTTACTGGGCTAGATGCAGTAAAAACTTGTTATTAAATACAAAGGTGGTGTAGCTTGGTACAGATGGGCTACTCCACTGAATACCAGACACTGCTACTATGCCCAAAAGGTTTTACTTAGCTAGATGCAGTAAAAAATTGTTATTAAATGCAAAGGTGGTGTAGCTTGGTACAGATGGGCTACTACAATGAGTAACAGACACTGCTACAGGCCCAAAAGTATTTACTGGGCTAGATGCAGTAAAAAATTGTTATTAAAAACAAAGGTGGTGTAGCTTGGTACAAATGGTCTACTCCACTGACTACCAGACACTGCTACTATGCCCAAAAGGCTTTACTTGGCTAGATGCAGTAAAAAATTGTTATTAAATACAAAGGTGGTGTATCTTGGTACAGATGGGCTACTACAATGAGTAACATACACTGCTACTGGCTCAAAAGTAGTTACTGGGCTAGATGCAGTAAAAAATTGTTATTAAATACAAAGGTGGTGTAGCTTGGTACAGATGGGCTACTACAATGAGTAACAGACACTGCTACAGGCCCAAAAGTATTTACTGGGCTAGATGCAGTAAAAAATTGTTATTAAATACAAAGGTGGTGTAGATTGGTACAAATGGGCTACTCCACTGACTACCAGACACTGCTACTATGCCCAAAAGGCTTTACTTGGCTAGATGCAGTAAAAAATTGTTATTAAATACAGAGGTGGTGTAGCTTGGTACAGATGGGCTACTACAATGAGTAACATACACTGCTACTGGTCCAAAAGTATTTACTGGGCTAGATGCAGTAAAAAACTGTTATTAAATACAAAGGTGGTGTAGCTTGGTACAGATGGGCTACTACAATGAGAAACAGACACTGCTACAGGCCCAAAATATTTACTTGGCTAGATGCAGTAAAAAATTGTTAGTAAATACAAAGGTGGTGTAGCTTGGTACAGATGGGCTACTCCACTGACTACAAGACACTGCTACTATGCCCAAAAGGTTTTACTTGGCTAGATGCAGTAAAAGTTTTTTATTCAATACAAAGGTGGTGTAGGTTGGTACAGATGGGCTACTCCACTGACTTCCAGACACTGCTACTATGCCCAAAAGGATTTACATGGCTAGATGCAGCAAAAAAATGTTATTAAATACAAAGGTGGTGTAGCTTGGTACTGATGGGCTACTACAATGAGTAACAGACACTGCTACTGGCCCAAAAGTATTTACTGGGCTAGATGCAGTAAAAAATTGTTATTAAATACAAAGGTGGTGTAGCTTGGAAGAGATGGGCTACTCCACTGACTACTAGACACTGCTACTATGCCCAAAAGGTTTTACTTGGCTAGATGCAGTAAAAAATTGTTATTAAATACAAAGGTGGTGTAGCTTGGCACAGATGGGCTACTCCACTGACTACTAGACACTTCTACTATGCCCAAAAGGTTTTACTTGGCTAGATGCAGTAAAAAATTGTTATTAAATGCAAAGGTGGTGTAGCTTGGTACAGATGGGCTACTACAATGAGTAACAGACACTGCTACAGGCCCAAAAGTATTTACTGGGCTATATGCAGTAAAAATTATTATTAAATACAAACGTGGTGTAGCTTGGTACAGATGGGCAACTCCACTGACTACCAGACACTGCTACTATGCCCAAAAGGCTTTACTTGGCTAGGTGCAGTAAAAAATTGTTATTAAATACAAAGGTGGTGTAACTTGGTACAGATTGGCTACTACAATGAGTAACAGACACTGCTACAGGCCCAAAAGTATTTACTGGGCTAGATCCAGTAAAAACTTGTTATTAAATACAAAGGTGGTGTAGCTTGTTACAGATGGGCTACTCCACTGAATACCAGACACTGCTACTATGCCCAAAAGGTTTAACTTAGCTAGATGCAGTAAAAAATTGTTATTAAATGCAAAGGTGGTGTAGCTTGGTACAGATGGGCTACTACAATGAGTAAAAGACACTGCTACAGGCCCAAAGGTATTTTCTGGGCTAGATGCAGTAAAAAATTGTTATTAAATACAAAGGTGGTGTAGCTTGGTACAAATGGTCTACTCCACTGACTACCAGACACTGCTACTATGCCCAAAAGACTTTACTTGGCTAGATGCAGTAAAAAATTGTTATTAAATACAAAGGTGGTGTAGCTTGGTACAGATGGGCTACTACAATGAGTAACAGACACTGCTACTGGCCCAAAAGTATTTACTGGGCTAGATGCAGTAAAAAATTGTTATTAAATACAAAGGTTGTGTAGCTTGGTAGAGATGGGCTAATCCACTGACTACCAGACACTGCTACTATGCCCAAAAGGTTTTACTTGGCTAGATGCAGTAAAAAATTGTTATTAAATACAAAGGTGGTGTAGCTTGGTACAGATGGGCTACTCCACTGACTACCAGACACTGCTACTATGCCCAAAAGGTTTTACTTGGCTAGATGCAGTAAAAAATTGTTATTAAATACAAAGGTGGTGTAGCTTGGTACAGATGGGCTACTACAATGAGTAACAGACACTGCTACAGGCCCAAAAGTATTTTCTGGGCTAGATGCAGTAAAAAATTGTTATTAAATAAAAAGATGTTGTAGCTTGGCACAGATGGGCTACTACAATGACTACCAGACACTGTTACTATGCCCAAAAGGTATTACTTGGCTAGATGCAGTAAAAAATTGTTAGTAAATACAAAGGTGGTGTAGCTTGGTACAGATGGGCTACTCCACTGACTACAAGACACTGCTACTATGCACAAAAGGTTTTACTTGGCTAGATGCAGTAAAAAATTGTTATTAAATACAAAGGTGGTGTAGCTTGGTACAGATGGACTACTTCACTGACTTCCAGACACTGCTACTATGCCCAAAAGGTTTTACATGGCTAGATGCAGTAAAAAATTGTTATTAAGTACAAAGGTGGTGTAGCTTGGTACTGATGGGCTACTACAATGAGTAACAGACACTGCTACAGGCCCAAAGGTATTTACTGGGCTAGATGCAGTAAAAAGTTGTTATTAAATACAAAGGTGGTGTAGCTTGGAAAAGATGGGCTACTCCACTGACTACTAGACACTGCTACTATGCCCAAAAGGTTTTACTTGGCTAGATGCAGTAAAAAATTGTTAGTAAATACAAAGGTGGTGTAGCTTGGTACAGATGGGCTACTACAATGAGTAACAGACACTGCTACATGCCCAAAAGTATTTACTGGGCTAGATTCAGTAAAAAATTGTTATTAAATGCAAAGGTGGTGTAGCTTGGTACAGATGGGCTACTCCACTGACTACCAGACACTGCTACTATGCCCAAAAGGCTTTACTTGGCTAGATACAGTAAAAAATTGTTATTAAATACAAAGGTGGTGTAGCTTGGTACAGATGGGCTACTACAATGAGTAACATACACTGCTACTGGCCCAAAAGTATTTACTGGGCTAGATGCAGTAAAAAATTGTTATTAAATACAAAGGTTATGTAGCTTGGAAGAGATGGGCTAATCCACTGACTACCAGACACTGCTACTATGCCCAAAAGGTTTTACTTGGCTAGATGCAGTAAAAAATTGTTATTAAATACAAAGGTGGTGTAGCTTGGTACAGATGGGCTACTCCACTGACTACCAGACACTGCTACTATGCCCAAAAGGTTTTACTTGGCTAGATGCAGTAAAAAATTATTATTAAATACAAAGGTGGTGTAGCTTGGTACAGATGGGCTACTACAATGAGTAACAGACACTGCTACAGGCCCAAAAGTATTTTCTGGGCTAGAAGCAGTAAAAAATTGTTAATAAATACAAAGATGTTGTAGCTTGGCACAGATGGGCTACTACAATGACTACCAGACACTGTTACTATGCTCAAAAGGTTTTACTTGGCTAGATGCAGTAAAAAATTGTTAGTAAATACAAAGGTGGTGTATCTTGGTACAGATGGGCTACTACAATGAGTAACATACACTGCTACTGGCTCAAAAGTAGTTACTGGGCTAGATGCAGTAAAAAATTGTTATTAAATACAAAGGTGGTGTAGCTTGGTACAGATGGGCTACTACAATGAGTAACAGACACTGCTACAGGCCCAAAAGTATTTACTGGGCTAGATGCAGTAAAAAATTGTTATTAAAGACAAAGGTGGTGTAGATTGGTACAAATGGGCTACTCCACTGACTACCAGACACTGCTACTATGCCCAAAAGGCTTTACTTGGCTAGATGCAGTAAAAAATTGTTATTAAATACAGAGGTGGTGTAGCTTGGTACAGATGGGCTACTACAATGAGTAACATACACTGCTACTGGTCCAAAAGTATTTACTGGGCTTGATGCAGTAAAAAACTGTTATTAAATACAAAGGTGGTGTAGCTTGGTACAGATGGGCTACTACAATGAGAAACAGACACTGCTACAGGCCCAAAATATTTACTTGGCTAGATGCAGTAAAAAATTGTTAGTAAATACAAAGGTGGTGTAGCTTGGTACAGATGGGCTACTCCACTGACTACAAGACACTGCTACTATGCCCAAAAGGTTTTACTTGGCTAGATGTAGTAAAAGTTTTTTATTAAATACAAAGGTGGTGTAGCTTGGTACAGATGGGCTACTCCACTGACTTCCAGACACTGCTACTATGCCCAAAAGGATTTACATGGCTAGATGCAGCAAAAAAATGTTATTAAATACAAAGGTGGTGTAGCTTGGTACTGATGGGCTACTACAATGAGTAACAGACACTGCTACTGGCCCAAAAGTATTTACTGGGCTAGATGCAGTAAAAAATTGTTATTAAATACAAAGGTGGTGTAGCTTGGAAGAGATGGGCTACTCCACTGACTACTAGACACTGCTACTATGCCCAAAAGGTTTTACTTGGCTAGATGCAGTAAAAAATTGTTATTAAATGCAAAGGTGGTGTAGATTGGTACAGATGGGCTACTACAATAAGTAACAGACACTGCTACAGGCCCAAAAGTATTTACTGGGCTATATGCAGTAAAAATTGTTATTAAATAGAAAGGTGGTGTAGCTTGGTACAGATGGGCAACTACACTGACTACCAGACACTGCTACTATGCCCAAAAGGCTTTACTTAGCTAGGTGCAGTAAAAAATTGTTATTAAATACAAAGGTGGTGTAACTTGGTACAGATGGGCTACTACAATGAGTAACAGACACTGCTACAGGCCCAAAAGTATTTACTGGGCTAGATGCAGTAAAAACTTGTTATTAAATACAAAGGTGGTGTAGCTTGTTACAGATGGGCTACTCCACTGAATACCAGACACTGCTACTATGCCCAAAAGGTTTTACTTAGCTAGATGCAGTAAAAAATTGTTATTAAATGCAAAGGTGGTGTAGCTTGGTACAGTTGGGCTACTACAATGAGTAAAAGACACTGCTACAGGCCCAAAGGTATTTACTGGGCTAGATGCAGTAAAAAAATGTTATTAAATACAAAGGTGGTGTAGCTTGGTACAAATGGTCTACTCCACTGACTACCAGACACTGCTACTATGCCCAAAAGGCTTTACTTGGCTAGATGCAGTAAAAAATTGTTATTAAATACAAAGGTGGTGTAGCTTGGTACAGATAGGCTACTACAATGAGTAACAGACACTGCTACTGGCCCAAAAGTATTTACTGGGCTAGATGCAGTAAAAAATTGTTATTAAATACAAAGGTTGTGTAGCTTGGTAGAGATGGGCTAATCCACTGACTACCAGACACTGCTACTATGCCCAAAAGGTTTTACTTGGCTAGATGCAGTAAAAAATTGTTATTAAATACAAAGGTGGTGTAGCTTGGAAGAGATGGGCTACTCCACTGACTACTAGACACTGCTACTATGCAAAAAGGTTTTACTTGGCTAGATGCAGTAAAAAATTGTTATTAAATACAAAGGTGGTGTAGATTGGCACAGATGGGCTACTCCAATGACTACTAGACACTTCTACTATGCCCAAAAGGTTTTACTTGGCTAGATGCAGTAAAAAATTGTTATTAAATACAAAGGTGGTGTAGCTTGGTACAGATGGGCTACTACAATGAGTAACAGACACTGCTACAGGCCCAAAAGTATTTACTGGGCTAGATGCAGTAAAAAATTGTTATTAAATACAAAGGTGGTGTAGCTTGGTACAGATGGGCTACTCCACTGACTACCAGACATTGCTACTATGCCCAAAAGGCTTTACTTGGCTAGCTGCAGTAAAAAATTGTTATTAAATACAAAGGTGGTGTAGCTTGGTACAGATGGGCTACTACAATGAGTAACATACACTGCTACTGGCCCAAAAGTATTTACTGGGCTAGATGCAGTAAAAAATTGTTATTAAATACAAAGGTTGTGTAGCTTGGTAGAGATGGGCTAATCCACTGACTACCAGACACTGCTACTATGCCCAAAAGGTTTTACTTGGCTAGATGCAGTAAAAAATTGTTATTAAATACAAAGGTGGTGTAGCTTGGTACAGATGGGCTACTGCACTGACTACCAGACACTGCTACTATGCCCAAAAGGTTTTACTTGGCTAGATGCAGTAAAAAATTGTTATTAAATACAAAGGTGGTGTAGCTTGGTACAGATGGGCTACTACAATGAGTAACAGACACTGCTACAGGCCCAAAAGTATTTTCTGGGCTAGATGCAGTAAAAAAATTTTATTAAATAAAAAGATGTTGTAGCTTGGCACAGATGGGCTACTACAATGACTACCAGACACTGTTACTATGCCCAAAAGGTATTACTTGGCTAGATGCAGTAAAAAATTGTTAGTAAATACAAAGGTGGTGTAGCTTGGTACAGATGGGCTACTCCACTGACTACCAGACACTGCTACGATGCCCAAAAGGCTTTACTTGGCTAGATGCAGTAAAAAATTGTTAGTAAATACAAAGGTGGTGTAGCTTGGTACAGATGGGCTACTACAATGAGTAACAGACACTGCTACATGCCCAAAAGTATTTACTGGGCTAGATTCAGTAAAAAATTGTTATTAAATGCAAACGTGGTGTAGCTTGGTACAGATGGGCAACTCCACTGACTACCAGACACTGCTACTATGCCCAAAAGGCTTTACTTGGCTAGGTGCAGTAAAAAATTGTTATTAAATACAAAGGTGGTGTAACTTGGTACAGATGGGCTACTACAATGAGTAACAGACACTGCTACAGGCCCAAAAGTATTTACTGGGCTAGATGCAGTAAAAACTTGTTATTAAATACAAAGGTGGTGTAGCTTGTTACAGATGGGCTACTCCACTGAATACCAGACACTGCTAGTATGCAAAAAGGTTTTACTTAGCTAGATGCAGTAAAAAATTGTTATTAAATGCAAAGGTGGTGTAGCTTGGTACAGATGGGCTACTACAATGAGTAAAAGACACTGCTACAGGCCCAAAGGTATTTTCTGGGCTAGATGCAGTAAAAAATTGTTATTAAATACAAAGGTGGTGTAGCTTGGTACAAATGGTCTACTCCACTGACTACCAGACACTGCTACTATGCCCAAAAGACTTTACTTGGCTAGATGCAGTAAAAAATTGTTATTAAATACAAAGGTGGTGTAGCTTGGTACAGATGGGCTACTACAATGAGTAACAGACACTGCTACTGGCCCAAAAGTATTTACTGGGCTAGATGCAGTAAAAAATTGTTATTAAATACAAAGGTTGTGTAGCTTGGTAGAGATGGGCTAATCCACTGACTACCAGACACTGCTACTATGCCCAAAAGGTTTTACTTGGCTAGATGCAGTAAAAAATTGTTATTAAATACAAAGGTGGTGTAGCTTGGAAGAGATGGGCTACTCCACTGACTACTAGACACTGCTACTATGCAAAAAGGTTTTACTTGGCTAGATGCAGTAAAAAATTGTTATTAAATACAAAGGTGGTGTAGCTTGGCACAGATGGGCTACTCCAATGACTACTAGACACTTCTACTATGCCCAAAAGGTTTTACTTGGCTAGATGCAGTAAAAAATTGTTATTAAATACAAAGGTGGTGTAGCTTGGTACAGATGGGCTACTACAATGAGTAACAGACACTGCTACAGGCCCAAAAGTATTTACTGGGCTAGATGCAGTAAAAAATTGTTATTAAATACAAAGGTGGTGTAGCTTGGTACAGATGGGCTACTCCACTGACTACCAGACACTGCTACTATGCCCAAAAGGCTTTACTTGGCTAGATGCAGTAAAAAATTGTTATTAAATACAAAGGTGGTGTAGCTTGGTACAGATGGGCTACTACAATGAGTAACATACACTGCTACTGGCCCAAAAGTATTTACTGGGCTAGATGCAGTAAAAAATTGTTATTAAATACAAAGGTTGTGTAGCTTGGTAGAGATGGGCTAATCCACTGACTACCAGACACTGCTACTATGCCCAAAAGGTTTTACTTGGCTAGATGCAGTAAAAAATTGTTATTAAATACAAAGGTGGTGTAGCTTGGTACAGATGGGCTACTCCACTGACTACCAGACACTGCTACTATGCCCAAAAGGTTTTACTTGGCTAGATGCAGTAAAAAATTGTTATTAAATACAAAGGTGGTGTAGCTTGGTACAGATGGGCTACTACAATGAGTAACAGACACTGCTACAGGCCCAAAAGTATTTTCTGGGCTAGATGCAGTAAAAAATTGTTATTAAATAAAAAGATGTTGTAGCTTGGCACAGATGGGCTACTACAATGACTACCAGACACTGTTACTATGCCCAAAAGGTATTACTTGGCTAGATGCAGTAAAAAATTGTTAGTAAATACAAAGGTGGTGTAGCTTGGTACAGATGGGCTACTCCACTGACTACAAGACACTGCTACTATGCACAAAAGGTTTTACTTGGCTAGATGCAGTAAAAAATTGTTATTAAATACAAAGGTGGTGTAGCTTGGTACAGATGGACTACTTCACTGACTTCCAGACACTGCTACTATGCCCAAAAGGTTTTACATAGCTAGATGCAGTAAAAAATTGTTATTAAGTACAAAGGTGGTGTAGCTTGGTACTGATGGGCTACTACAATGAGTAACAGACACTGCTACAGGCCCAAAGGTATTTACTGGGCTAGATGCAGTAAAAAGTTGTTATTAAATACAAAGGTGGTGTAGCTTGGAAAAGATGGGCTACTCCACTGACTACTAGACACTGCTACTATGCCCAAAAGGTTTTACTTGGCTAGATGCAGTAAAAAATTGTTAGTAAATACAAAGGTGGTGTAGCTTGGTACAGATGGGCTACTACAATGAGTAACAGACACTGCTACATGCCCAAAAGTATTTACTGGGCTAGATTCAGTAAAAAATTGTTATTAAATGCAAAGGTGGTGTAGCTTGGTACAGATGGGCTACTCCACTGACTACCAGACACTGCTACTATGCCCAAAAGGCTTTACTTGGCTAGATACAGTAAAAAATTGTTATTAAATACAAAGGTGGTGTAGCTTGGTACAGATGGGCTACTACAATGAGTAACATACACTGCTACTGGCCCAAAAGTATTTACTGGGCTAGATGCAGTAAAAAATTGTTATTAAATACAAAGGTTATGTAGCTTGGAAGAGATGGGCTAATCCACTGACTACCAGACACTGCTACTATGCCCAAAAGGTTTTACTTGGCTAGATGCAGTAAAAAATTGTTATTAAATACAAAGGTGGTGTAGCTTGGTACAGATGGGCTACTCCACTGACTACCAGACACTGCTACTATGCCCAAAAGGTTTTACTTGGCTAGATGCAGTAAAAAATTATTATTAAATACAAAGGTGGTGTAGCTTGGTACAGATGGGCTACTACAATGAGTAACAGACACTGCTACAGGCCCAAAAGTATTTTCTGGGCTAGAAGCAGTAAAAAATTGTTAATAAATACAAAGATGTTGTAGCTTGGCACAGATGGGCTACTACAATGACTACCAGACACTGTTACTATGCTCAAAAGGTTTTACTTGGCTAGATGCAGTAAAAAATTGTTAGTAAATACAAAGGTGGTGTATCTTGGTACAGATGGGCTACTACAATGAGTAACATACACTGCTACTGGCTCAAAAGTAGTTACTGGGCTAGATGCAGTAAAAAATTGTTATTAAATACAAAGGTGGTGTAGCTTGGTACAGATGGGCTACTACAATGAGTAACAGACACTGCTACAGGCCCAAAAGTATTTACTGGGCTAGATGCAGTAAAAAATTGTTATTAAATACAAAGGTGGTGTAGATTGGTACAAATGGGCTACTCCACTGACTACCAGACACTGCTACTATGCCCAAAAGGCTTTACTTGGCTAGATGCAGTAAAAAATTGTTATTAAATACAGAGGTGGTGTAGCTTGGTACAGATGGGCTACTACAATGAGTAACATACACTGCTACTGGTCCAAAAGTATTTACTGGGCTTGATGCAGTAAAAAACTGTTATTAAATACAAAGGTGGTGTAGCTTGGTACAGATGGGCTACTACAATGAGAAACAGACACTGCTACAGGCCCAAAATATTTACTTGGCTAGATGCAGTAAAAAATTGTTAGTAAATACAAAGGTGGTGTAGCTTGGTACAGATGGGCTACTCCACTGACTACAAGACACTGCTACTATGCCCAAAAGGTTTTACTTGGCTAGATGTAGTAAAAGTTTTTTATTAAATACAAAGGTGGTGTAGCTTGGTACAGATGGGCTACTCCACTGACTTCCAGACACTGCTACTATGCCCAAAAGGATTTACATGGCTAGATGCAGCAAAAAAATGTTATTAAATACAAAGGTGGTGTAGCTTGGTACTGATGGGCTACTACAATGAGTAACAGACACTGCTACTGGCCCAAAAGTATTTACTGGGCTAGATGCAGTAAAAAATTGTTATTAAATACAAAGGTGGTGTAGCTTGGAAGAGATGGGCTACTCCACTGACTACTAGACACTGCTACTATGCCCAAAAGGTTTTACTTGGCTAGATGCAGTAAAAAATTGTTATTAAATGCAAAGGTGGTGTAGATTGGTACAGATGGGCTACTACAATAAGTAACAGACACTGCTACAGGCCCAAAAGTATTTACTGGGCTATATGCAGTAAAAATTGTTATTAAATAGAAAGGTGGTGTAGCTTGGTACAGATGGGCAACTACACTGACTACCAGACACTGCTACTATGCCCAAAAGGCTTTACTTAGCTAGGTGCAGTAAAAAATTGTTATTAAATACAAAGGTGGTGTAACTTGGTACAGATGGGCTACTACAATGAGTAACAGACACTGCTACAGGCCCAAAAGTATTTACTGGGCTAGATGCAGTAAAAACTTGTTATTAAATACAAAGGTGGTGTAGCTTGTTACAGATGGGCTACTCCACTGAATACCAGACACTGCTACTATGCCCAAAAGGTTTTACTTAGCTAGATGCAGTAAAAAATTGTTATTAAATGCAAAGGTGGTGTAGCTTGGTACAGTTGGGCTACTACAATGAGTAAAAGACACTGCTACAGGCCCAAAGGTATTTACTGGGCTAGATGCAGTAAAAAAATGTTATTAAATACAAAGGTGGTGTAGCTTGGTACAAATGGTCTACTCCACTGACTACCAGACACTGCTACTATGCCCAAAAGGCTTTACTTGGCTAGATGCAGTAAAAAATTGTTATTAAATACAAAGGTGGTGTAGCTTGGTACAGATAGGCTACTACAATGAGTAACAGACACTGCTACTGGCCCAAAAGTATTTACTGGGCTAGATGCAGTAAAAAATTGTTATTAAATACAAAGGTTGTGTAGCTTGGTAGAGATGGGCTAATCCACTGACTACCAGACACTGCTACTATGCCCAAAAGGTTTTACTTGGCTAGATGCAGTAAAAAATTGTTATTAAATACAAAGGTGGTGTAGCTTGGAAGAGATGGGCTACTCCACTGACTACTAGACACTGCTACTATGCAAAAAGGTTTTACTTGGCTAGATGCAGTAAAAAATTGTTATTAAATACAAAGGTGGTGTAGATTGGCACAGATGGGCTACTCCAATGACTACTAGACACTTCTACTATGCCCAAAAGGTTTTACTTGGCTAGATGCAGTAAAAAATTGTTATTAAATACAAAGGTGGTGTAGCTTGGTACAGATGGGCTACTACAATGAGTAACAGACACTGCTACAGGCCCAAAAGTATTTACTGGGCTAGATGCAGTAAAAAATTGTTATTAAATACAAAGGTTGTGTAGCTTGGTAGAGATGGGCTAATCCACTGACTACCAGACACTGCTACTATGCCCAAAAGGTTTTACTTGGCTAGATGCAGTAAAAAATTGTTATTAAATACAAAGGTGGTGTAGCTTGGTACAGATGGGCTACTGCACTGACTACCAGACACTGCTACTATGCCCAAAAGGTTTTACTTGGCTAGATGCAGTAAAAAATTGTTATTAAATACAAAGGTGGTGTAGCTTGGTACAGATGGGCTACTACAATGAGTAACAGACACTGCTACAGGCCCAAAAGTATTTTCTGGGCTAGATGCAGTAAAAAAATTTTATTAAATAAAAAGATGTTGTAGCTTGGCACAGATGGGCTACTACAATGACTACCAGACACTGTTACTATGCCCAAAAGGTATTACTTGGCTAGATGCAGTAAAAAATTGTTAGTAAATACAAAGGTGGTGTAGCTTGGTACAGATGGGCTACTCCACTGACTACAAGACACTGCTACTATGCACAAAAGGTTTTACTTGGCTAGATGCAGTAAAAAATTGTTATTAAATACAAAGGTGGTGTAGCTTGGTACAGATGGGCTACTTCACTGACTTCCAGACACTGCTACTATGCCCAAAAGGTTTTACATGGCTAGATGCAGTAAAAAATTGTTATTAAGTACAAAGGTGGTGTAGCTTGGTACTGATGGGCTACTACAATGAGTAACAGACACTGCTACTAGCCCAAAGGTATTTACTGGGCTAGATGCAGTAAAAAATTGTTATTAAATACAAAGGTGGTGTAGCTTGGAAAAGATGGGCTACTCCACTGACTACTAGACACTGCTACTATGCCCAAAAGGCTTTACTTGGCTAGATGCAGTAAAAAATTGTTATTAAATACAAAGGTGGTGTAGCTTGGTACAGATGGGCTACTACAATGAGTAACAGACACTGCTACAGGCCCAAAAGTATTTACTGGGCTATATGCAGTAAAAATTGTTATTAAATACAAAGATGGTGTAGCTTGGTACAGATGGGCTACTACAATGAGTAACATACACTGCTACTGGCCCAAAAGTATTTACTGGGCTAGATGCAGTAAAAAATTGTTATTAAATACAAAGGTTGTGTAGCTTGGTACAGATGGGCTACTCCACTGACTACCAGACATTGCTACTATGCCCAAAAGGTTTTACTTCGCTAGATGCAGTAAAAAATTGTTATTAAATACAAAGGTTGTGTAGCTTGGTAGAGATGGGCTAATCCACTGAATACCAGACACTGCTACTATGCCCAAAAGGTTTTACATGGCTAGATGCAGTAAAAAATTGTTATTAAATACAAAGGTGGTGTAGCTTGGTACAGATGGGCTACTCCACTGATTACCAGACACTGCTACTTTGCCCAAAAGGTTTTACTTGGCTAGATGCAGTAAAAAATTGTTATAAAATACAAAGGTGGTGTAGCTTGGTACAGATGGGCTACTACAATGAGAAACAGACACTGCTACAGGCCCAAAAGTATTTACTGGGCTAGATGCAGTAAAAAATTGTTATTAAATACAAAGGTGTTGTAGCTTGGTACAGATGGGCTACTACAATGACTACCAGACACTGTTACTATGCCCAAAAGGTTTTACTTGGCTAGATGCAGTAAAAAATTGTTAGTAAATACAAAGGTGGTGTAGCTTGGTACAGATGGGCTACTACAATGAGTAACAGACACTGCTACAGGCCCAAAAGTATTTACTGGGCTAGATGCAGTAAAAACTTGTTATTAAATACAAAGGTGGTGTAGCTTTGTACAGATGGGCTACTCCACTGACTACCAGACACTGCTACTATGCCCAAAAGGTTTAACTTGGCTAGATGCAGTAAAAAATTGTTATTAAATACAAAGGTGGTGTAGCTTGGTACAGATAGGCTACTACAATGAGTAACAGACACTGCTACAGGCCCAAAAGTATTTACTGGGCTAGATGCAGTAAAAAATTGTTATTAAATACAAAGGTGGTGTAGCTTGGTACAGATGGGCTACTCCACTGACTACCAGACACTGCTACTTGCCCAAAAGGTTTTACTTGGCTAGATGCAGTAAAAAATTGTTAGTAAATGCAAAGGAGGTGTAGTTTGGTACAGATGGGCTACTCCACTGACTACCAAACACTGCTACTATGCCCAAAAGGTTTTACTTGGCTAGATGCAGTAAAATATTGTTAGTAAATACAAAGGTGGTGTAGCTTGGTATAGATGGGCTACTCCACTGACTACCAGACACTGCTACTATGCCCTAAACGTTTTTCTTGGCTAGATGCAGTTAAAAATTGTTATTAAATACAAAGGTGGTGTAGCTTGGTACAGATGGGCTACTACAATGAGTAACAGACACTGCTACAGGCCCAAAAGTATTTAATGGGCTGGATGCAGTAAAAAATTGTTATTAAATACAAAGGTGGTGTAGCTTGGTACAGATGGGCTACTCCACTGACTACCAGACACTGCTACTATGCCCAAAAGGTTTTACTTGGCTAGATGCAGTAAAAAATTGTTAGTAAATACAAAGGTGGTGTAGCTTGGTACAGATGGGCTACTTCACTGACTACAAGACCCTGCTACTATGCCTAAAAGGTTTTACTTGGCTATATGCAGTAAAAAATTGTTATTAAATACAAAGGTGGTGTAGCTTGGTACAGATGGGCTACTGCACTGACTACTAGACACTTCTACTATGCCCAAAAGGTTTTACTTGGCTAGATGCAGTAAAAAATTGTTATTAAATACAAAGGTGGTGTAGCTTGGTACAGATGGGCTACTACAATGAGTAACAGACACTACTACAGGCCCAAAAGTATTTACTGGGCTAGATGCAGTAAAAAATTGTTATTAAATACAAAGGTGGTGTAGCTTGGTACAGATGGGCTACTCCACTGACTACCAGACACTGCTACTTGCCCAAAAGGTTTTACTTGGCTAGATGCAGTAAAAAATTGTTAGTAAATACAAAGGAGGTGTAGTTTGGTACAGATGGGCTACTCCACTGACTACCAGACACTGCTACTATGACCTAAAGGTTTTACTTGGCTAGATGCAGTTAAAAATTGTTATTAAATACAAAGGTGGTGTAGCTTGGTACAGATGGGCTACTACAATGAGTAACAGACACTGCTACAGACCCAAAAGTATTTACTGGGCTGGATGCAGTAAAAAATTATTATTAAATACAAAGGTGGTGTATCTTGGTACAGATGGGCTACTCCACTGACTACCAGACCCTGCTACTATGCCCAAAAGGTTTTACTTGGCTAGATGCAGTAAAAATTGTTATTAAATACAAAGGTGGTGTAGCCTGGTACAGATGGGCTACTCCACTGACTACTAGACACTTCTACTATGCCCAAAAGGTTTTACTTGGCTAGATGCAGTAAAAAATTGTTATTAAATACAAAGGTGGTGTAGCTTGGTACAGATGGGCTACTACAATGAGTAACAGACACTGCTACATGCCCAAAAGTATTTACTGGGCTATATGCAGTAAAAATTGTTATTAAATACAAAGGTGGTGTAGCTTGGTACAGATGGGCTACTCCACTGACTACCAGACACTGCTACTATGCCCAAAAGGCTTTACTTGGCTAGATGCAGTAAAAAATTGTTATTAAATGCAAAGGTGGTGTAGCTTGGTACATATGGGCTACTAAAATGAGTAACAGACACTGCTACAGGCCCAAATGTATTTACTGGGCTAGATGCAGTAAAAACTTGTTATTAAATACAATGGTGGTGTAGCTTGGTACAGATGGGCTACTCCACTGACTACCAGACACTGCTACTATGCCCAAAAGGTTTTACTTGGCTAGATGCAGTAAAAAATTGTTATTAAATGCAAAGGTGGTGTAGCTTGGTACAGATGGGCTACTGCAATGAGTAACAGACACTGCTACAGGCCCAAAAGTATTTACTGGACTAGATGCAGTAAAAAATTGTTATTAAATACAAAGGTGGTGTAGCTTGGTACAGATGGGCTACTCCACTGACTACCAGACTCTGCTACTATGCCCAAAAGGTTTTACTTGGCTAGATGCAGTAAAAAATTGTTAGTAAATACAAAGGTGGTGTAGCTTGGTACAGATGGGCTACTCCACTGACTACCAGACACTGCTACTATGCCCAAAAGGTTTTACTTGGCTAGATGCAGTAAAAAATTGTTAATAAATACAAAGGTGGTGTAGCTTGGTACAGATGTGCTACTACAATGAGTAACAGACACTGCTACAGGCCCAAAAGTATTTACTGGGCTGGATGCAGTAAAAAATTGTTATTAAATACAAAGGTGGTGTAGCTTGGTACAGATGGGCTACTCCACTGACTACCAGACACTGCTACTTGCCCAAAAGGTTTTACTTGGCTAGATGCAGTAAAAAATTGTTAGTAAATACAAAGGAGGTGTAGTTTGGCACAGATGGGCTACTCCACTCACTACCAGACACTGCTACTATGCCCTAAAGGTTTTAATTGGCTAGATGCAGTAAAAAATTGTTAGTAAATACAAAGGTTGTGTAGCTTGGTATAGATTGGCTACTCCACTGACTACCAGACACTGCTACTATGCCCTAAAGGTTTTTCTTGGCTAGATGCAGTTAAAAATTGTTATTAAATACAAAGGTGGTGTAGCTTGGTACAGATGGGCTACTACAATGAGTAACATACACTGCTACAGACCAAAAGTATTTACTGGGCTAGATGCAGTAAAAAATTGTTATTTAATACAAAGGTGGTGTAGCTTGGTACAGATTGGCTACTCCACTGACTACCAGACACTGCTACTATGCCCAAAAGGTTTTACTTTGCTAGATGCAGCAAAAAATTGTTAGTAAATACAAAGGTGGTGTAGCTTGGTACAGATGGGCTACTCCACTGACTACAAGACACTGCTACTATGCCCAAAAGGTTTTCCTTGGCTAGATGCATTAAAAAATTGTTATTAAATACAAAAGTGGTGTAGCTTGGTACAGATGGGCTACTACAATGAGTAACAGACACTGCTACAGACCCAAAAGAATTTACTGGGCTGGATGCAGTAAAAAATTGTTATTAAATACAAAGGTGGTGTATCTTGGTACAGATGGGCTACTCCACTGACTACCAGACCCTGCTACTATGCCCAAAAGGTTTTACTTGGCTAGATGCAGTAAAAAATTGTTATTAAATACAAAGGTGGTGTAGCCTGGTACAGATGGGCTACTCCACTGACTACTAGACTCTTCTACTATGCCCAAAAGGTTTTACTTGGCTAGATGCAGTAAAAAATTGTTATTAAATACAAAGGTGGTGTAGCTTGGTACAGATGGCCTACTACAATGAGTGACAGACACTGCTACAGGCCCAAAAGTATTTACTGGGCTATATGCAGTAAAAATTGTTATTAAATACAAAGGTGGTGTAGCTTGGTACAGATGGGCTACGCCACTGACTACCAGACACTGCTACTATGCCCAAAAGGCTTTACTTGGCTAGATGCAGTAAAAAATTGTTATTAAATACAAAGGTTGCGTAGCTTGGTACATATGGGCTACTACAATGAGTAACAGAAACTGCTACAGGCCCAAATGTATTTACTGGGCTAGATGCAGTAAAAACTTGTTATTAAATACAATGGTGGTGTAGCTTGGTACAGATGGGCTACTCCACTGACTACCAGACACTGCTACTATGCCCAAAAGGTTTTACTTGGCTTGATGCAGTAAAAAATTGTTATTAAATGCAAAGGTGGTGTAGCTTGGTACAGATGGGCTACTACAATGAGTATCAGACACTGCTACAGGCCCAAAAGTATTTACTGGACTAGATGCAGTAAAAAATTGTTATTAAATACAAAGGTGGTGTAGCTTGAAACAGATGGGCTACTCCACTGACTACCAGACTCTGCTACTATGCCCAAAAGGTTTTACTTGGCTAGATGCAGTAAAAAATTGTTAGTAAATACAAAGGTGGTGTAGCTTGGTACAGATGGGCTACTCCACTGACTACCAGACACTGCTACTATGCCCAAAAGGTTTTACTTGGCTAGATGCAGTAAAAAATTGTTAATAAATACAAAGGTGGTGTAGCTTGGTACAGATGTGCTACTACAATGAGTAACAGACACTGCTACAGGCCCAAAAGTATTTACTGGGCTGGATGCAGTAAAAAATTGTTATTAAATACAAAGGTGGTGTAGCTTGGTACAGATGGGCTACTCCACTCACTACCAGACACTGCTACTATGCCCTAAAGGTTTTAATTGGCTAGATGCAGTAAAAAATTGTTAGTAAATACAAAGGTGGTGTAGCTTGGTATAGATTGGCTACTCCACTGACTACCAGACACTGCTACTATGCCCTAAAGGTTTTACTTGGCTAGATGCAGTTAAAAATTGTTATTAAATACAAAGGTGGTGTAGCTTGGTACAGATGGGCTACTACAATGAGTAACATACACTGCTACAGGCCCAAAAGTATTTACTGGGCTAGATGCAGTAAAAAAATGTTATTTAATACAAAGGTGGTGTAGCTTGGTACAGATTGGCTACTCCACTGACTACCAGACACTGCTACTATGCCCAAAAGGTTTTACTTGGCTAGATGCAGCAAAAAATTGTTAGTAAATACAAAGGTGGTGTAGCTTGGTACAGATGGGCTACTCCACTGACTACAAGACACTGCTACTATGCCCAAAAGGTTTTCCTTGGCTAGATGCATTAAAAAATTGTTATTAAATACAAAAGTGGTGTAGCTTGGTACAGATGGGCTACTCCACTGACTACAAGACACTGCTACTATGCCCAAAAGGTTTTCCTTGGCTAGATGCATTAAAAAATTGTTATTAAATACAAAAGTGGTGTAGCTTGGTACAGATGGGCTACTACAATGAGTAACTAACACTGCTACAGACCCAAAAGTATTTACTGGGCTGGATGCAGTAAAAAATTTTTATTAAATACAAAGGTGGTGTATCTTGGTACAGATTGGCTACTCCACTGACTACCAGACCCTGCTACTATGCCCAAAAGGTTTTACTTGGCTAGATGCAGTAAAAAATTGTTATTAAATACAAAGGTGGTGTAGCTTGGTACAGATGGCCTACTACAATGAGTGACAGACACTGCTACAGGCCCAAAAGTATTTACTGGGCTATATGCAGTAAAAATTGTTATTAAATACAAAGGTGGTGTAGCTTGGTACAGATGGGCTACTCCACTGACTACCAGACACTGCTACTATGCCCAAAAGGCTTTACTTGGCTAGATGCAGTAAAAAATTGTTATTAAATACAAAGGTGGTGTAGCTTGGTACATATGGGCTACTACAATGAGTAACAGATACTGCTACAGGCCCAAATGTATTTACTGGGCTAGATGCAGTAAAAACTTGTTATTAAATACAATGGTGGTGTAGCTTGGTACAGATGGGCTACTCCACTGACTACCAGACCCTGCTACTATGCCCAAAAGGTTTTACTTGGCTAGATGCAGTAAAAAATTGTTATTAAATACAAAGGTGGTGTAGCCTGGTACAGATGGGCTACTCCACTGACTACTAGACACTTCTACTATGCCCAAAAGGTTTTACTTGGCTAGATGCAGTAAAAAATTGTTATTAAATACAAAGGTGGTGTAGCTTGGTACAGATGGCCTACTACAATGAGTGACAGACACTGCTACAGGCCCAAAAGTATTTACTGGGCTATATGCAGTAAAAATTGTTATTAAATACAAAGGTGGTGTAGCTTGGTACAGATGGGCTACTCCACTGACTACCAGACACTGCTACTATGCCCAAAAGGCTTTACTTGGCTAGATGCAGTAAAAAATTGTTATTAAATACAAAGGTGGTGTAGCTTGGTACATATGGGCTACTACAATGAGTAACAGATACCGCTACAGGCCGAAATGTATTTACTGGGCTAGATGCAGTAAAAACTTGTTATTAAATACAATGGTGGTGTAGCTTGGTACAGATGGGCTACTCCACTGACTACCAGACACTGCTACTATGCCCAAAAGGTTTTACTTGGCTAGATGCAGTAAAAAATTGTTATTAAATGCAAAGGTGGTGTAGCTTGGTACAGATGGGCTACTACAATGAGTATCAGACACTGCTACTGGCCCAAAAGTATTTACTGGACTAGATGCAGTAAAAAATTGTTATTAAATACAAAGGTGGTGTAGCTTGAAACAGATGGGCTACTCCACTGACTACCAGACTCTGCTACTATGCCCAAAAGGTTTTACTTGGCTAGATGCAGTAAAAAATTGTTAGTAAATACAAAGGTGGTGTAGCTTGGTACAGATGGGCTACTCCACTGACTACCAGACACTGCTACTATGCCCAAAAGGTTTTACTTGGCTAGATGCAGTAAAAAATTGTTAATAAATACAAAGGTGGTGTAGCTTGGTACAGATGTGCTACTACAATGAGTAACAGACACTGCTACAGGCCCAAAAGTATTTACTGGGCTGGAAGCAGTAAAAAATTGTTATTAAATACAAAGGTGGTGTAGCTTGGTACAGATGGGCTACTCCACTGACTACCAGACACTGCTACTTGCCCAAAAGGTTTTACTTGGCTAGATGCAGTAAAAAATTGTTAGTAAATACAAAGGAGGTGTAGTTTGGCACAGATGGGCTACTCCACTCACTACCAGACACTGCTACTATGCCCTAAAGGTTTTAATTGGCTAGATGCAGTAAAAAATTGTTAGTAAATACAAAGGTGGTGTAGCTTGGTATAGATTGGCTACTCCACTGACTACCAGACACTGCTACTATGCCCTAAATGTTTTACTTGGCTAGATGCAGTTAAAAATTGTTATTAAATACAAAGGTGGTGTAGCTTGGTACAGATGGGCTACTACAATGAGTAACATACACTGCTACAGGCCCAAAAGTATTTACTGGGCTAGATGCAGTAAAAAATGTTATTTAATACAAAGGTGGTGTAGCTTGGTACAGATTGGCTACTCCACTGACTACCAGACACTGCTACTATGCCCAAAAGGTTTTACTTGGCTAGATGCAGCAAAAAATTGTTAGTAAATACAAAGGTGGTGTAGCTTGGTACAGATGGGCTACTCCACTGACTACAAGACACTGCTACTATGCCCAAAAGGTTTTCCTTGGCTAGATGCATTAAAAAATTGTTATTAAATACAAAAGTGGTGTAGCTTGGTACAGATGGGCTACTCCACTGACTACCAGACACTGCTACTATGCCCAAAAGGTTTTACATGGCTAGATGCAGTAAAAAATTGTTATTAAATACAAAGGTGGTATAGCTTGGTACAGATGGGCTACTACAATGAGTAACATACACTGCTGGCCCAAAAGTATTTACTGTGCTAGATGCAGTAAAAAATTGTTATTAAATACAAAGGTTGTGTAGCTTGGTAGAGATGGGCTAATCTACTGACTACCAGACACTGCTACTATGCCCAAAAGGTTTTACTTGGCTAGATACAGTAAAAAATTGTTAGTAAATACAAAGGTGGTATAGCTTGGTACTGATGGGCTACTACAATGAGTAACAGACACTGCTACTGGCCCAAAAGTATTTACTGGACTAGATGCAGTAAAAAATTGTTATTAAATACAAAGGTGGTGTAGCTTGGTACAGATGGGCTACTACAACGAGTAACAGACACTGCTACAGGCCCAAAAGTATTTACTGGGCTAGATGCAGTAAAAACTTGTTATTAAATACAAAGATGGTGTAGCTTGGTACAGATGGGCTACTCCACTGACTACCAGACACTGCTACTATGCCCAATAGGTTTTACTTGGCTAGATCCAGTAAAAAATTGTTAGTAAATACAAAGGTGGTGTAGCTTGGTACAGATGGGCTACTCCACTGACTACAAGACACTGCTACTATGCCAAAAAGGTTTTACTTGGCTAGATGCAGTAAAAAATTGTTGATAAATACAAAAGGTGGTGTTGCTTTGTACAGATGGGCTACTCCACTGACTACCAGACACTGCGACTATGCCCAAAAGGTTTTACATGGCTAGATGCAGTAAAAAAAATTTATTAAATACAAAGGTGGTATAGCTTGGTACAGATGGGCTACTACAATGAGTAACATACACTGCTACTGGCCCAAAAGTATTTACTGTGATAGATGCAGTAAAAAATTGTTATTAAATACAAAGGTTGTGTAGCTTGGTAGAGATGGGCTAATCTACTGACTACCAGACACTGCTACTATGCCCAAAAGGTTTTAATTGGCTAGATGCAGTAAAAAATTGTTATTAAATAAAAAGGTGGTGTAGCTTGGTAGAGATGGGCTACTCCACTGACTACCAGACACTGCTATTATGCCCAAAAGGTTTTACTTGGCTAGATGCAGTAATAAATTGTTATTAAATACAAAGGTGGTGTAGCTTGGTACAGATGGGCTACTACAATGAGTAACAGACACTGCTACAGGCCCAAAATTATTTACTGGGCTAGATGCAGCAAAAACTTGTAATTAAATACAAAGGTGGTGCAGCTTGCTACAGATGAGCTACTCCACTGACTACCAGACACTGTTACTATGCCCAAAAGGTTTTACTTGGGTAGATGCAGTAAAAATTGTTAGTAAATACAAAGGTGGTGTAGCTTGGTACTGATGGTTTACTACAATGTATAACAGACACTGCTACTGGCCCAAAAGTATTTACTGGGCTAGATGCAGTAAAAAATTGTTATTAAATATAAAGGTGGTGTAGCTTGGTACAGATGGGCTACTCCACTGACTACCAGACACTTCTACTATGCCCAAAAGGTTTTACTTGGCTAGATGCAGTAAAAAATTGTTATTAAATACAAAGGTGGTGTAGCTTGGTACAGATGGGCTACTACAATGAGCAACAGACACTGCTACAGGCCCAAAAGTGTTTAATGGGATAGATGCAGTAGAAATTGTTATTAAATACAAAGGTGGTGTAGCTTGGTACAGATGGGCTACTCCACTGACTACCAGACACTGCTACTATGCCCAAAAGGTTTTACTTGGCTAGATGCAGTAAAAAAATGTTATTAAATACAAAGGTGGTGTAGCTTCGTACAGATGGGCTACTACAATGAGTAACAGACACTGCTACAGGCCCAAAAGTATTTACTGGGCTAGATGCAGTAAAAACTTGTTATTAAATACAAAGGTGGTGTAGCTTGGTACAGATGGGCTACTTCACTGACTACCAGACACTGCTACTATGCCCAAAAGGTTTTAGTTGGCTAGATGCAGTAAAAAATTGCTATTAAATACAAAGGTGGTGTAGCTTGGTTCAGATGGGCTACTACAATGAGTAACAGACACTGCTACAGGCCCAAAAGTATTTACTGGGCTAGATGCAGTACAAAATTGTTATTAAATACAAAGGTGGTGTAGCTTGGTACAGATGGGCTACTCCACTGACTACCAGACACTGCTACTATGCCCAAAAGGTTTTACTTGGCTAGATGCATTAAAAAAATATTAGTAAATACAAATGTGGTATAGCTTGGTACTGATGGGCTACTACAATGAGTAACAGACACTGCTACTGGCCCAAAAGTATTTACTGGGCTAGATGCAGTAAAAAATTGTTATTAAGTACAAAGGTGGTATAGCTTGGAAGAGATGGGCTACTCCACTGACTACCAGACACTTCTGCTATGCCCAAAAAGGTTTTACTTGGCTAGATGCAGTAAAAAATTGTTATTAATTACAAAGGTGGTGTAGCTTGGTACAGATGGTCTACTACAATGAGTAACAGACACTGCTACAGGCCCAAAAGTGTTTAATGGGATAGATGCAGTAAAAATTGTTATTAAATACAAAGGTGGTGTAGCTTGGTACAGATGGGCTACTCCACTGACTACCAGACACTGCTACTATGCCCAAAAGGCTTTACTTGGCTAGATGCAGTAAAAAATTGTTATTAAATACAAACGTTGTGTAGCTTGGTACAGATGGGCTACTACAATGAGTAACAGACACTGCTACAGGCCCAAAAGTATTTACTGGGCTAGATGCCATAAAAAATTGTTATTAAATAAAAAGGTGGTGTAGCTTGGTACAGATAGGTTAATCCACTGACTACCAGACACTGCTACTATGCCCAAAAGGTTTTACTTAGCTAGATGCAGTAAAAAATTGTTATTAAATACAAAGGTGGTGTAGCTTGGTACAGATGGGCTACTCCACTGACTACCAGACACTGCTACTGTGCCCAAAAGGTTTTACTTGGCTAGATGCAGTAAAAAATTGTTATTAAATACAAAGGTGGTGTAGCTTGGTACAGATGGGCTACAACAATGAGTAACCGACACTGCTACAGGCCCAAAAGTATTTACTGGGCTAGATGCAGTAAAAACTTGTTATTAAATACAAAGGTGGTGTAGCTTGGTACAGATGGGCTAATCCACTGACTACCAGACACTGCTACTATGCCCAAAAGGTTTTACTTGGCTAGATGCAGTAAAAAATTGTTATTAAATACAAAGGTGGTATAGCTTGGTACTGATGGGCTGCTACAATGAGTAACAGACACTGCTACAGGCCCAAAAGTATTTACTGGGCTAGATGCAGTACAAAATTGTTATTAAATACAAACGTGGTGTAGCTTGGTACAGATGGGCTACTACAATGAGTAACAGACACTGCTACAGGCCCAAAAGTATTTACTGGGCTAGATGCCGTAAAAAATTGTTATTAAATAAAAAGGTGGAGTAGCTTGGTACAGATGGGCTACTCCACTGACTACCAGACACTGCTACTATGCCCAAAAGGTTTTATTTGGCTAGATGCAGTAAAAAATTGTTATTAAATACAAAGGTGGTGTAGCTTGGTAAAGATGGGCTACTCCACTGACTACCAGACACTGATACTATGCCCAAAAGGTTTTACATGGCTAGATGCAGTAAAAAATTTGTATTAAATACAATGGTGGTATAGCTTGTTACAGATGGGCTACAACAATGAGTAACATACACTGCTACTGGCCCAAAAGTATTTACTGGGTTAGATGCAGTAAAAAATTGTTATTAAATACAAACGTTGTGTAGCTTGTTAGAGATGGGCTCATCCACTGACCACCAGACACTGCTACTATGCCCAAAAGGTTTTACTTGGCTAGATGCAGTTAAAAATTGTTATTAAATACAAAGGTTGTGTAGCTTGGTACAGATGGGCTACTCCACTGACTACCAGACACTGCTACTATGCCCAAAAGGCTTTACTTGGCTAGATGCAGTAAAAATTGTTATTAAATACGAAGGTGGTGTAGCTTGGTACATAGGGGCTACTACAATGAGTAGCAGACACTGCTACAGGCCCAAAAGTATTTACTGGGCTAGATGCAGTAAAAAATTGTTATTAAATGCAAAGGTGGTGTAGCTTGGTACAGATGGGCTACTCCACTGACTACCAGACACTGCTACTATGCCCAAAAGGTTTTACTTGGCTAGATCCAGTAAAAAATTGTTAGTAAATACAAAGGTGGTGTAGCTTGGTACAGATGGGCTACTCCACTGACTACAAGACACTGCTACTATGCCAAAAAGGTTTTACTTGGCTAAATGCAGTAAAAAATTGTTATTAAATACAAAGGTGGTGTTGCTTGGTACAGATGGGCTACTCCACTGACTACCAGACACGGCTACTATGCCCAAAAGGTTTTACATGGCTAGATGCAGTAAAAAAAATTTATTAAATACAAAGGTGGTATAGCTTGGTACAGATGGGCTACTACAATGAGTAACAGACACTGCTACTGGCCCAAAAGTATTTACTGTGATAGATGCAGTAAAAAATTGTTATTAAATACAAAGGTTGTGTAGCTTGGTAGAGATGGGCTAATCTACTGACTACCAGACACTGCTACTATGCCCAAAAGGTTTTACTTGGCTAGATGCAGTAAAAAATTGTTATTAAATAAAAAGGTGGTGTAGCTTGGTAGAGATGGGCTACTCCACTGACTACCAGACACTGCTACTATGCCCAAAAGGTTTTACTTGGCTAGATGCAGTAAAAAATTGTTATTAAATACAAAGGTGGTGTAGCTTGGTACAGATGGGCTACTACAATGAGTAACAGACACTGCTACAGGCCCAAAAGTATTTACTGGGCTAGATGCAGCAAAAACTTGTAATTAAATACAAAGGTGGTGTAGCTTGCTACAGATGAGCTACTCCACTGACTACCAGACACTGCTACTATGCCCAAAAGGTTTTACTTGGCTAGATGCAGTATAAATTGTTAGTAAATACAAAGGTGGTGTAGCTTGGTACTGATGGATTGCTACAATGTGTAACAGACACTGCTACTGGCCCAAAAGTATTTACTTGGCTAGATGCAGTAAAAAATTGTTATTAAATATAAAGGTGGTGTAGCTTGGTACAGATGGGCTACTCCACTGACTACCAGACACTTCTACTATGCCCAAAAGGTTTTACTTGGCTAGATGCAGTAAAAAATTGTTATTAAATACAAAGGTGGTGTAGCTTGGTACAGATGGGCTACTCCACTGACTACCAGACACTGCTACTATGCCCAAAAGGCTTTACTTGGCTAGATGCAGTAAAAAATTGTTATTAAATACAAACGTTGTGTAGCTTGGTACAGATGGGCTACTACAATGAGTAACAGACACTGCTACAGGCCCAAAAGTATTTACTGGGCTAGATGCCGTTAAAAATTGTTATTAAATAAAAAGGTGGTGTAGCTAGGTACAGATGGGTTACTCCACTGACTATCAGACACTGCTACTATGCCCAAAAGGTTTTATTTGGCTAGATGCAGTAAAAAATTGTTATTAAATACAAAGGTGGTGTAGCTTGGTACAGATGGGCTACTCCACTCACTACCAGACACTGCTACTTTGCCCAAAAGGTTTTACTTGGCTAGATGCAGTAAAAAATTGTTATTAAATACAAAGGTGGTGTAGCTTGGTTCAGATGGGCTACTACAATGAGTAACAGACACTGCTACAGGCCCAAAAGTATTTACTGGGCTAGATGCAGTACAAAATTGTTATTAAATACAAAGGTGGTGTAGCGTGGTACAGATGGGCTACTCCACTTACTACCAGACACTGCTATTATGCCCAAAAGGTTTTACTTGGCTAGATGCAGTAAAAATTGTTAGTAAATACAAAGGTGGTATAGCTTGGTACTGATGGGCTACTACAATGAGTAACAGACACTGCTACTGGCCCAAAAGTATTTACTGGGCTAGATGCAGTAAAACATTGTTATTAAATACAAAGATGGTGTAACTTGGAAGAGATGGGCTACTCCACTGACTACCAGACACTGCTACTATGCCCAAAAGGTTTAACTTGGCTAGATGCAGTGAAAAATTGTTATTAAATACAAAGGTGGTGTAGCTTGGTACAGATGGGCTACTCCACTGACTACCAGACACTTCTACTATGCCCAAAAGGTTTTACTTGACTAGATGCAGTAAAAAATTTTTATTAAATACCAAGGTGGTGTAGCTTGGTACAGATGGGCTACTACAATGAGTAACAGACACTGCTACAGGCCCAAAAGTATTTACTGGGCTAGATGCCATTAAAAATTGTTATTAAATAAAAAGGTGGTGTAGCTAGGTACAGATGGGTTACTCCACTGACTATCAGACACTGCTACTATGCCCAAAAGGTTTTACTTGGCTAGATGCAGTAAAAAATTGTTATTAAATACAAAGGTGGTGTAGCTTGGTACAGATGGGCTACTCCACTGACTACCAGACACTGCTACTATGCCCAAAAGGTTTTACTTGGCTAGATGCAGTAAAAAATTGTTCTTAAATACAAAGGTGGTGTAGCTTGGTACAGATGGGCTACAACAATGAGTAACAGACACTGCTACAGGCCCAAAAGTATTTACTTGGCTAGATGCAGTAAAAACTTGTTATTAAATACAAAGGTGGTGTAGCTTGGTACAGATGGCTACTCCACTGACTACCAGACAATGCTACTTTGCCCAAAAGGTTTTACTTGGCTAGATGCAGTAAAAAATTGTTATTAAGTACAAAGGTGGTGTAGCTTGGTTCAGATGGGCTACTACAATGAGTAACAGACACTGCTACAGGCCCAAAAGTATTTACTGGGCTAGATGCAGTACAAAATTGTTAATAAATACAAAGGTGGTGTAGCTTGGTACAGATGGGCTACTCCACTTACTACCAGACACTGCTATTATGCCCAAAAGGTTTTACTTGGCTAGATGCAGTAAAAAATTGTTAGTAAATACAAAGGTGGTATAGCTTGGTACTGATGGGCTACTACAATGAGTAACAGACACTGCTACTGGCCCAAAAGTATTTACTGGGCTAGATGCAGTAAAAAATTGTTATTAAATACAAAGGTGGTGTAGCTTGGTACAGATGGGCTACTCCACTGACTACCAGACACTGCTACTATGCCCAAAAGGCTTTACTTGGCTAGATGCAGTAAAAAATTGTTATTAAATACAAACGTTGTGTAGCTTGGTACAGATGGGCTACTACAATGAGTAACAGACACTGCTACAGGCCCAAAAGTATTTACTGGGCTAGATGCCATAAAAAATTGTTATTAAATAAAAAGGTGGTGTAGCTTGGTACAGATGGGTTACTCCACTGACTACCAGACACTGCTACTATGCCCAAAAGGTTTCACTTAGCTAGATGCAGTAAAAAATTGTTATTAAATACAAAGGTGGTGTAGATTGGTACAGATGGGCTACTCCACTGACTACCAGACACTGCTACTGTGCCCAAAAGATTTTACTTGGCTAGATGCAGTAAAAAATTGTTATTAAATACAAAGGTGGTGTAGCTTGGTACAGATGGGCTACAACAATGAGTAACCGACACAGCTACAGGCCCAAAAGTATTTACTGGGCTAGATGCAGTAAAAACTTGTTATTAAATACAAAGGTGGTGTAGCTTGGTACAGATGGGCTACTCCACTGACTACCAGACACTGCTACTATGCCCAAAAGGTTTTACTTGGCTAGATGCAGTAAAAAATTGTTATTAAATACAAAGGTGGTATAGCTTGGTACTGATGGGCTGCTACAATGAGTAACAGACACTGCTACAGGCCCAAAAGTATTTACTGGGCTAGATGCAGTACAAAATTGTTATTAAATACAAAGGTGGTGTAGCTTGGTACAGATGGGCTACTACAATGAGTAACAGACACTGCTACAGGCCCAAAAGTATTTACTGGGCTAGATGCCGTAAAAAATTGTTATTAAATAAAAAGGTGGAGTAGCTTGGTACAGATGGGCTACTCCACTGACTACCAGACACTGCTACTATGCCCAAAAGGTTTTATTTGGCTAGATGCAGTAAAAAATTGTTATTAAATACAAAGGTGGTGTAGCATGGTAAAGATGGGCTACTCCACTGACTACCAGACACTGATACTATGCCCAAAAGGTTTTACATGGCTAGATGCAGTAAAAAATTTGTATTAAATACAATGGTGGTATAGCTTGTTACAGATGGGCTACAACAATGAGTAACATACACTGCTACTGGCCCAAAAGTATTTACTGGGTTAGATGCAGTAAAAAATTGTTATTAAATACAAAGGTTGTGTAGCTTGTTAGAGATGGGCTCATCCACTGACCACCAGACACTGCTACT
The DNA here is from genome assembly GCF_046119375.1 of Phyllobates terribilis. Classification (NCBI taxonomy): domain Eukaryota; kingdom Metazoa; phylum Chordata; class Amphibia; order Anura; family Dendrobatidae; genus Phyllobates; species Phyllobates terribilis. The sequence goes on from NW_027362769.1 coordinate 295,555,133, forward strand.
ATGCCCAAAAGGATTTACTTGGCTAGATGCAGTTAAAAATTGTTATTAAATACAAAGGTTGTGTAGCTTGGTACAGATGGGCTACTCCACTGACTACCAGACCCTGCTACTATGCCCAAAAGGCTTTACTTGGCTAGATGCAGTAAAAATTGTTATTAAATACGAAGGTGGTGTAGCTTGGTACATAGGGGCTACTACAATGAGTAGCAGACACTGCTACAGGCCCAAAAGTATTTACTGGGCTAGATGCAGTAAAAAATTGTTATTAAATGCAAAGGTGGTGTAGCTTGGCACAGATGGGCTACTCCACTGACTACCAGACACTGCTACTATGCCCAAAAGGTTTTACTTGGCTAGATCCAGTAAAAAATTGTTAGTAAATACAAAGGTGGTGTAGCTTGGTACAGATGGGCTACTCCACTGACTACAAGACACTGCTACTATGCCAAAAAGGTTTTACTTGGCTAAATGCAGTAAAAAATTGTTATTAAATACAAAGGTGGTGTAGCTTGGTACAGATGGGCTACTCCACTGACTACCAGACACGGCTACTATGCCCAAAAGGTTTTACATGGCTAGATGCAGTAAAAAAAATTTATTAAATACAAAGGTGGTATAGCTTGGTACAGATGGGCTACTACAATGAGTAACAGACACTGCTACTGGCCCAAAAGTATTTACTGTGATAGATGCAGTAAAAAATTGTTATTAAATACAAAGGTTGTGTAGCTTGGTAGAGATGGGCTAGTCTACTGACTACCAGACACTGCTACTATGCCCAAAAGGTTTTACTTGGCTAGATGCAGTAAAAAATTGTTATTAAATAAAAAGGTGGTGTAGCTTGGTAGAGATGGGCTACTCCACTGACTACCAGACACTGCTACTATGCCCAAAAGGTTTTACTTGGCTAGATGCAGTAAAAAATTGTTATTAAATACAAAGGTGGTGTAGCTTGGTACAGATGGGCTACTACAATGAGTAACAGACACTGCTACAGGCCCAAAAGTATTTACTGGGCTAGATGCAGCAAAAACTTGTAATTAAATACAAAGGTGGTGTAGCTTGCTACAGATGAGCTACTCCACTGACTACCAGACACTGCTACTATGCCCAAAAGGTTTTACTTGGCTAGATGCAGTATAAATTGTTAGTAAATACAAAGGTGGTGTAGATTGGTACTGATGGATTACTACAATGTGTAACAGACACTGCTACTGGCCCAAAAGTATTTACTTGGCTAGATGCAGTAAAAAATTGTTATTAAATATAAAGGTGGTGTAGCTTGGTACAGATCGGCTACTCCACTGACTACCAGACACTTCTACTATGCCCAAAAGGTTTTACTTGGCTAGATGCAGTAAAAAATTGTTATTAAATACAAAGGTGGTGTAGCTTGGTACAGATGGGCTACTACAATGAGTAACAGACACTGCTACAGGCCCAAAAGTGTTTAATGGGATAGATGCAGTAAAAATTGTTATTAAATACAAAGGTGGTGTAGCTTGGTACAGATGGGCTACTCCACTGACTACCAGACACTGCTACTATGCCCAAAAGGCTTTACTTGGCTAGATGCAGTAAAAAATTGTTATTAAATACAAACGTTGTGTAGCTTGGTACAGATGGGCTACTACAATGAGTAACAGACACTGCTACAGGCCCAAAAGTATTTACTGGGCTAGATGCCGTTAAAAATTGTTATTAAATAAAAAGGTGGTGTAGCTAGGTACAGATGGGTTACTCCACTGACTATCAGACACTGCTACTATGCCCAAAAGGTTTTACTTGGCTAGATGCAGTAAAAAATTGTTATTAAATACAAAGGTGGTGTAGCTTGGTACAGATGGGCTACTCCACTGACTACCATACACTGCTACTATGCCCAAAAGGTTTTACTTGGCTAGATGCAGTAAAAAATTGTTATTAAATACAAAGGTGGTGTAGCTTGGTACAGATGGGCTACAACAATGAGTAACAGACACTGCTACAGGCCCAAAAGTATTTACTTGGCTAGATGCAGTAAAAACTTGTTATTAAATACAAAGGTGGTGTAGCTTGGTACAGATGGGCTACTCCACTCACTACCAGACACTGCTACTTTGCCCAAAAGGTTTTACTTGGCTAGATGCAGTAAAAAATTGTTATTAAATACAAAGGTGGTGTAGCTTGGTTCAGATGGGCTACTACAATGAGTAACAGACACTGCTACAGGCCCAAAAGTATTTACTGGGCTAGATGCAGTACAAAATTGTTATTAAATACAAAGGTGGTGTAGCTTGGTACAGATGGGCTACTCCACTTACTACCAGACACTGCTATTATGCCCAAAAGGTTTTACTTGGCTAGATGCAGTAAAAATTGTTAGTAAATACAAAGGTGGTATAGCTTGGTACTGATGGGCTACTACAATGAGTAACAGACACTGCTACTGGCCCAAAAGTATTTACTGGGCTAGATGCAGTAAAAAATTGTTATTAAATACAAAGATGGTGTAACTTGGAAGAGATGGGCTACTCCACTGACTACCAGACACTGCTACTATGCCCAAAAGGTTTAACTTGGCTAGATGCAGTGAAAAATTGTTATTAAATACAAAGGTGGTGTAGCTTGGTACAGATGGGCTACTCCACTGACTACCAGACACTTCTACTATGCCCAAAAGGTTTTACTTGACTAGATGCAGTAAAAAATTTTTATTAAATACCAAGGTGGTGTAGCTTGGTACAGATGGGCTACTACAATGAGTAACAGACACTGCTACAGGCCCAAAAGTATTTACTGGGCTAGATGCCGTTAAAAATTGTTATTAAATAAAAAGGTGGTGTAGCTAGGTACAGATGGGTTACTCCACTGACTATCAGACACTGCTACTATGCCCAAAAGGTTTTACTTGGCTAGATGCAGTAAAAAATTGTTATTAAATACAAAGGTGGTGTAGCTTGGTACAGATGGGCTACTCCACTGACTACCAGACACTGCTACTATGCCCAAAAGGTTTTACTTGGCTAGATGCAGTAAAAAATTGTTATTAAATACAAAGGTGGTGTAGCTTGGTACAGATGGGCTACAACAATGAGTAACAGACACTGCTACAGGCCCAAAAGTATTTACTTGGCTAGATGCAGTAAAAACTTGTTATTAAATACAAAGGTGGTGTAGCTTGGTACAGATGGCTACTCCACTGACTACCAGACACTGCTACTTTGCCCAAAAGGTTTTACTTGGCTAGATGCAGTAAAAAATTGTTATTAAGTACAAAGGTGGTGTAGCTTGGTTCAGATGGGCTACTACAATGAGTAACAGACACTGCTACAGGCCCAAAAGTATTTACTGGGCTAGATGCAGTACAAAATTGTTATTAAATACAAAGGTGGTGTAGCTTGGTACAGATGGGCTACTCCACTTACTACCAGACACTGCTATTATGCCCAAAAGGTTTTACTTGGCTAGATGCAGTAAAAAATTGTTAGTAAATACAAAGGTGGTATAGCTTGGTACTGATGGACTACTACAATGAGTAACAGACACTGCTACTGGCCCAAAAGAATTTACTGGGCTAGATGCAGTAAAAAATTGTTATTAAATACAAAGGTGGTGTAGCTTGGTACAGATGGGCTACTCCACTGACTACCAGACACTTCTACTATGCCCAAAAGGTTTTTCTTGACTAGATGCAGTAAAAAAATTTTATTAAATACCAAGGTGGTGTAGCTTGGTACAGATGGGCTACTACAATGAGTAACAGACACTGCTACAGGCCCAAAAGTGTTTAATGGGATAGATGCAGTAAAAAATGTTATTAAATACAAAGGTGGTGTAGCTTGGTACAGATGGGCTACTCCACTGACTACCAGACGCTGCTACTATGCCCAAAAGGCTTTACGTGGCTAGATGCGGTAAAAAATTGTTAGTAAATACAAACGTGGTGTAGCTTGGTACAGATGGGCTACTACAATGAGTATCAGACACTGCTACAGGCCCAAAAGTATTTACTGGGCTAGATGCCGTAAAAAATTGTTATTAAATAAAAAGGTGGACTAGCTTGGTACAGATGGGCTACTCCACTGACTACCAGACACTGCTACCATGCCCAAAAGGTTTTATTTGGCTAGATGCAGTAAAAAATTGTTATTAAATACAAAGGTGGTGTAGCTTGGTACAGATGGGCTACTCCACTGACTACCAGACACTGATACTATGCCCAAAAGGTTTTACATGGCTAGATGCAGTAAAAAAAAATTATTAAATACAAAGGTGGTATACCTTTTTACAGATGGGCTACTACAATGAGTAACATACACTGCTACTGGCCCAAAAGTATTTACTGGGCTAGATGCAGTAAAAAATTGTTATTAAATACAAAGGTTGTGTAGCTTGGTAGAGATGGGCTCATCCACTGACAACCAGACACTGCTACTATGCCCAAAAGGTTTTACTTGGCTAGATGCAGTTAAAAATTGTTATTAAATACAAAGGTTGTGTAGCTTGGTACAGATGGGCTACTCCACTGACTACCAGACACTGCTACTATGCCCAAAAGGCTTTACTTGGCTAGATGCAGTAAAAATTGTTATTAAATACCAAGGTGGTGTAGCTTGGTACATAGGGGCTACTACAATGAGTAACAGACACTGCTACAGGCCCAAAAGTATTTACTGGGCTAGATGCAGTAAAAAATTGTTATTAAATAGAAAGGTGGTGTAGCTTGGTACAGATGGGCTACTCCACTGAATACCAGGCACTTCTGCTATGCCCAAAAGGTTTTACTTGGCTAGATACAGTAAAAATTGTTATTAAATACAAAGGTGGTATAGCTTGGTACAGATGGGCTACTACATTGAGTAACATACACTGCTTCTGGCCCAAAAGTATTTACAGGGCTAGATGCAGTAAAAAATTATTATTAAATACAAATTTTGTGTAGCTTGGTAGAGATGGGCTAATCCACTGACTACAAGACACTGCTACTATGCCCAAAAGGTTTTACTTGGCTAGATGCAGTAAAAAAATGTTATTAAATACAAAGGTGGTGTAGCTTGGTACAGATGGGCTACTCCACTGACTACCAGACACTGCTACTTTGCCCAAAAGGTTTTACTTGGATAGATGCAGTAAAAAATTGTTATTAAAGACAAAGGTGGTGTAGCTTGGTACAGATGGGCTACTCCACTGACTACCAGACACTGCTACTATGCCCAAAAGGTTTTACTTGGCTAGATGCAGTAAACAATTGTTATTAAATACAAAGGTGGTGTAGCTTGGTACAGATGGGCTACTCCACTGACTACCAGACACTGCTACTATGCCCAAAAGGTTTTACATGGCTATATGCAGCAAAAAATTGTTACTAAATACAAAGGTGGTGTAGCTTGGTACAGATGGGCTACTCCACTGACTACCAGACACTGCTACTATGCCTAAAAGGTTTCACTTGGCTAGATGCAGTAAAAAATTGTTAGTAAAAACAAAGGTGGTATAGCTTGGTACAGATGGGCTACTCCACTGACTACAAGACACTGCTACTATTCCCAAAAGGTTTTACTTGGCTAGATGCAGTAAAAAAATGTTATTAAATACAAAGGTGGTGTAGCTTGGTACAGATGGACTACTCCACTGACTACCAGACACTGCTACTTTGCCCAAAAGGTTTAACTTGGCTAGATGCAGTAAAAAATTGTTATTAAATACAAAGGTGGTGTAGCTTGGTACAGATGGGCTACTCCACTGACTACCAGACACTTCTACTATGCCCAAAAGGTTTTACTTGACTAGATGCAGTAAAAAATTGTTATTACATACCAAGGTGGTGTAGCTTGGTACAGATGGGCTACTACAATGAGTAACAGACACTGCTACAGGCCCAAAAGTGTTTAATGGGATAGATGCAGTAAAAAATATTATTAAATACAAAGGTGGTGTAGCTTGGTACAGATGGGCTACTCCACTGACTACCAGACGCTGCTACTATGCCCAAAAGGCTTTACGTGGCTAGATGCAGTAAAAAATTGTTATTAAATACAAAGGTGGTGTAGCTTGGTACAGATGGGCTACTCCACTGACTACCAGACACTGCTACTATGCCCAAAAGGTTTCACTTGGCTAGATGCAGTAAACAATTGTTATTAAATACAAAGGTGGTGTAGCTTGGTACAGATGGGCTACTCCACTGACTACCAGACACTGCTACTATGCCCAAAAGGTTTTACATGGCTATATGCAGCAAAAAATTGTTACTAAATACAAAGGTGGTATAGCTTGGTACAGATGGGCTACTACAATGAGTAACATACACTGCTACTGGCCCAAAAGTATTTACTGGGCTAGATGCAGTAAAAAATTGTTATTAAATTCAAAGGTTGTGTAGCTTGGTAGAGATGGGCTAATCCACTGACTACCAGACACTGCTACTATGCCCAAAAGGTTTTACTTGGCTAGATGCAGTAAAAAATTGTTATTAAATACAAAGGTGGTGTAGTTTGGTACAGATGGGCTACTACAATGAGTAACAGACACTGCTACAGGCCCAAAAGTATTTACTGGGCTAGATGCCGTTAAAAATTGTTATTAAATACAAAGGTGGTGTAGCTTGGTACAGATGGGCTACTCCACTGACTACCAGACACTGCTACTATGCCAAAAAGGTTTCCCTTGGCTAGATGCAGTAAAAAATTGTTAGTAAATACAAAGGTGGTGTAGCTTGGTACAGATGGGCTACTCCACTGACTACCAGACACCGCTACTATGCCCAAAAGGGTTTACTTGGTTAGATGCAGTAAAAAATTGTTATTAAATACAAAGGTTGTGTAGCTTGGTATAGATGGGCTAATCCACTGACTACAAGACACTGCTACTATGCCCAAAAGGTTTTACTTGGCTAGATGCAGTAAAAAAATGTTATTAAATACAAAGGTGGTGTAGCTTGGTACAGATGGACTACTCCACTGACTACCAGACACTGCTACTTTGCCCAGAAGGTTTTACTTGGCTAGATGCAGTAAAAAATTGTTATTAAATACAAAGGTGGTGTAGCTTGGTCCAGATGGGCTACTCCACTGACTACCAGACACTGCTACTATGCCCAAAAGCTTTTACTTGGCTAGATGCAGTAAAAAATTGTTATTAAATACAAAGGTCGTGTAGCTTGGTACAGATGGGCTACTCCACTGACTACCAAACACTGCTACTATGCCCAAAAGGTTTTACATGGCTATATGCAGTAAAAAATTGTTATTAAATACAAAGGTGGTGTAGCTTGGCACAGATGGGCTACTCCACTGACTACCAGACACTGCTACTATGCCCAAAAGGTTTTACTTGGCTAGATGTAGTAAAAAATAGTTAGTAAATACAAAGGTGGTATAGCTTCGTACAGATGGGCTACTACAATGAGTAACATACACTGCTACTGGCCCAAAAGTATTTACTGGGCTAGATGCAGTAAAAAATTGTTATTAAATACAAAGGTTGTTTAGCTTGGTAGAGATGGGCTCATCCACTGACGACCAGACACTGCTACTATGCCCAAAAGGTTTTACTTGGCTAGATGCAGTTAAAAATTGTTATTAAATACAAAGGTGGTGTAGCTTGGTACAGATGGGCTACTCCACTGACTGCCAGACACTGCTACTATGCCCAAAAGGCTTTACTTGGCTAGATGCAGTAAAAATTGTTATTAAATACAAAGGTGGTGTAACTTGGTACATATGGGCTACTACAATGAGTAACAGACACTGCTACAGGCCCAAAAGTATTTACTGGGCTAGATGCAGAAAAAAATTGTTATTAAATAAAAAGGTGGTGTAGCTTGGTACAGATGGGCTACTCCACTGACTACCAGACACTTCTGCTATGCCCAAAAGGTTTTACTTGGCTAGATGCAGTAAAAAATTGTTATTAAATACAAAGGTGGTATAGCTTGGTACAGATGGGCTACTACAATGAGTAACATACACTGCTACTGGCCCAAAAGTATTTACTGGGCTAGATGCAGTAAAAAATTGTTATTAAATACAAAGGTTGCGTAGCTTGGTAGAGATGGGCTAATCCACTGACTACAAGACAATGCTACTATGCCCAAAAGGTTTTACTTGGCTAGATGCAGTAAAAAATTGTTATTAAATACAAAGGTGGTGTAGCTTGGTACAGATGGGCTACTCCACTGACTACCAGACACTACTACTTTGCCCAAAAGCTTTTACTTGGCTAGATGCAGTAAAAAATTGTTATTAAATACAAAGGTGGTGTAGGTTGGTACAGATGGGCTACTCCACTGACTACCAGACACTGCTACTGTGCCCAAAAGGTTTTCATAGAATCATAGAATCATAGAATCATAGAATGGTAGAGTTGGAAGGGACATCCTGGGTCATCTGGTCCAACCCCCTGCTCAAAGCAGGATTCACTAAATCATCTCAGACAGATGTCTGTCCAGCCTCTGTTTGAAGACGTTCATTGAAGGGGAACTCACCACCTCTCGTGGCAGCCTGTTCCACTCATTAATCACCCTAACTGTCAAAAAGTTTTTCTAATATCTAATCTGTGTCTCCTCCCATTTAGTCTCATCCCATTGCTTCTAGTCTTTCCTTGTGCAAATGAGAATAAAGATGATCCTTCTACAATGTGACAGCCCTTGACATATTTGTAGACAGCTATTAAGTCACCTCTCAGTCTTCTTTTTTGCAAGCTAAACATTCCCAAATCCTGCAACCGTTCCTCATAGGACATGGTTTTCAGACCAGTCACCATTCTGGTCGCTCTTCTCTGAACTTGCTCCAGTTTGTCTATGTCTTTTTTAAAATGTGGTGCCCAAAACTGTACACAGTATTCCAGATGAGGTCTGACCAAAGAAGAGTAAAGACCAATAATGACTTCACGTGATCTAGACTGTATGCTTCTGTTAATACATCCCAGAATTGTATTTGCCTTTTTTGCTGCTGCATCACACTGTTGACTCATGTTCAGTCTATGATCTATTAGTATACCTAAGTCTTTTTCACATGTACTGTTGCTTAGCTCTATTCCTCCCATTCTGTATATGCTTTTTTCATTTTTATTGCCCAGATGTAGTACTTTGCATTTTTCCCTGTTAAAAACCATTCTGTTTGTTGCTGCCCACTGCTCTAGTTTATTTAGGTCTTTTTGAATCCTCTCTCTCTCTTCTCTAGTATTAGCTATCCCTCCTAGCTTTGTGTCATCAGCAAATTTAATCAGTTTACCCTCAATTCCTTCATCTAAATCATTGATAAAGATGTTGAACAATACAGGTCCCAGGACGGAGCCCTGTGGTACCCCACTTGAGACATTCATCCAGCTGGATGTGAAGCCATTTACAATCACCCTTTGAGTCCGATCACTAAGCCAGTTATGAATCCACCTAACAGTTGCCTGGTCCATTGCATACTTGGTCATTTTTTCAATAAGGATGGTGTGAGATACTTTGTCAAATGCTTTGCTGAAGTCAAGATATACTATATCTACAGCATTTCCCTGATCCACCCAGTCAGTGATTCTGTCATAGAAGGAAATTAAGTTAGTCTGACATGACTTGTTAGTTATAAACCCATGCTGACTCTGGTTAATCACTTCATTCTTATCCAGGTACTTACATACATGTTGTTTAATAATTTGTTCAAAGATCTTTCCTGGTATAGAAGTCAGACTCACCGGCCTATAGTTCCCTGGGTCCACCTTCTTCCCCTTTTTGAAGATAGGAACAACATTTGCTCTTCTCCAGTCTTCTGGGACTTCTCCTGTTCTCCAAGAATTTTCAAAGATTATGGAGAGTGGTTCTTAAATTTCTTCTACGATCTCCTTCAGTACTCTGGGGTGTAATTCATCTGGACCTGGAGACTTGAACTCATTTATGTTAGCTAAATATTCCCTCACAATCTTTCTGTTTACAGATAACTTGGATTCTTCTATTCCTTTAAAATGACAGTGAAGATCAGTTGATGTTACATTTTCTTTCTGAGAGAAAACAGATGCAAAATAGGAATTAAAAAGTTTGGCCTTCTCAACATCCTCTCTTACCATTTCTCCATTTTCATCCTGTAAAAATCCTATAGCATCTTTGACTTTTCTTTTACTTTTGACATACCCCCAAAATCCTTTTTTATTGCTTTTGACATCTCTTGCAAGCCTTAATTCATTGTTAGCTTTAGCTAACCTGATACATGCCCTGCAGGATCTGCAGACTGCATTATAATCTTCTTTAGATATGCCTCCCTCTTTCCATTTAATAAACATTTCTTTCTTTCTTTTTAGCATGTGTTTAAGTTCTGTGTTCATCCATCCTGGTTTCCTTAAATGCTTCCCATTCTTCCTACTTTTCGGGATTGTTAACGATTGCGCTTTGAGAATCTCATTTTTAAAAATTTCCCATCCTTCCTGGACATTTTTGTCCTTAAGGACATCCAGCCATTGGATCCCTCCTATTCTCTTTCTGAGTCTCTTAAAATCTGCCTTTCTATCCAAAATTCTATAATAGCATGATCTCTGCCTCCTAGGGTCCCAGCCACTTTTACCTCCTCAACCATTTCCTCCTTGTTTATAAGGATTAGATCCAAAGTAGCAGATCCCCTTGTTTTCTCCCCTACCTTTTGGAAGATAAAGTTGTCAGCAAGAGAGGATAAGAATTTGCTTGACCTGTTAGTTTTACTTGAGAGAGATTCCCAACAAATGTCTGGATAGTTGAAATCTCCCATGACCACTACGTCATATTTTTTGAGAACTTGGTCATTTGATACATAAAGAGTTCATCCATATCTTCAGCTTGCCCAGGTGGCCTGTAGTAAATGCCTACAATGGTGTCCTTTCCGTTGTTCTCTCCTTGTATTCTTACCCAAACAGTTTCCACAGAACTCCCAGTCTCTGAAGCTTCAATCTCTGTGCAGATATACGCTTTTCTAACATACAATGCAACACCTCCTCCTCGTTTATCAAGTCTGTTTCTTGCAAATAAGTTGTATCCTTTTAGCCTTTTATTCCAATCATGTGTATCGTCCCACCAAGTTTCAGTGATTCCAATGACATCATATTTCTTTTCCTGCGTTAGTAGTTCTAATTCTCCTTGTTTGTTGCCCATGCTTTGTGCATTTGTATAAAAACATTTTAGTTTGTGATTGGTTTCTCTTCCTTCCATATTTTTATTGTTTTGTCTTTGTTCTTCCTTTCCACTTCCAGTAGCAGAGATCTCAATAGTATTTGTCAGCTGTATGGCTTTTTCTGGCCTTTTGCTTCCCTTCCCACATTGTTCTAGTTTAAAGCTCTCCTGATGAGTGCAGCAAGGCAATTTCCAAATACATGTTTTCCAGTCTTCGTAAGGTGCACCCCATCTCTAGCAAGTAGTCCATCGTATAGGTAATTCATTCCGTGATCCAGAAATCCAAATCCTTGTTGACGGCACCATCGACGTAGCCAGATGTTCACCTGTAGAATCTTATTCCACCTCATTGTTCCATGGCCATCCACTGGGAGGATGGATGAGAAGACCACCTGCGCTCCCAATTCTTTCACTTTCTTGCTAGATGCAGTAAAAAATTGTTATTAAATACAAAGGTGGTGTAGCTTGGTGCAGATGGGCTACTCCACTGACTACCAGACACTGCTACTATGCCCAAAAGGTTTTACATGGTTATATGCAGTAAAAAATTGTTATTAAATACAAAGGTGGTATAGCTTGGTACAGATGGGCTACTACAATGAGTAACATACACTGCTATTGGCCCAAAAGTATTTACTGGGCTAGATGCAGTAAAAAATTGTTATTAAATACAAAGGTTGTGTAGCTTGGTAGAGATGGGCTAATCCACTGACTACCAGACACTGCCACTATGCCCAAAAGGTTTTACTTGGCTATATGCAGTAAAAAATTGTTATTAAATACAAAAGTGGTATAGCTTGGTAAAGATGGGCTACTACAATGAGTAACATACACTGCTACTGGCCCAAAAGTATTTACTGGGCAAGATGCAGTAAAAAATTGTTATTAAATACAAAGGTTGTGTAGCTTGGTAGAGATGGGCTAATCCACTGACTACCAGACACTGCTATTATGCCCAAAAGGTTTTACTTGGCTAGATGCAGTAAAAAATTGTTATTAAATACAAAGGTGGTGTAGCTTGGTACAGATGGGCTACTCCACTGACTACCAGACACTGCTACTATGCCCAAAAGGTTTTACTTGGCTAGATGCAGTAAAAAATTGTTATTAAATACAAAGGTGGTGTAGCTTGGTACAGATGGGCAACTCCACTGACTACCAGACACCGATACTATGCCCAAAAGGTTTTACTTGGTTAGATGCAGTAAAAAATTGTTAGTAAATACAAAGGTGGTGCAGCTTGGTATAGATGGGCTGCTCCACTGACTACCAGACATTGCTGCTATGCCCTAAAGGTTTTACTTGGCTAGATGCAGTAAAAAATTGTTATTAAAAACAAAGGTGGTGTAGCTTGGTACAGATGGGCTACTACAATGAGTAACAGACACTGCTACAGGCCCAAAAGGATTTACTGGGCTAGATGCAGTAAAAAAAAATTATTAAATACAAAGGTGGTGTTTCTTGGTACAGAAGGGCTACTCCACTGACTACCAGACACTGCTACTATGCCCAAAAGGTTTTACTTGGCTAGATGCAGTAAAAAAGAGTTAGTAAATACAAAGGTGGTGTAGCTTGGTACAGATGGGCTACTCACCTGACTACAAGACACTGCTACTATGCCCAAAAGGTTTTACTTGGCTAGATGCAGTAAAATATTGTTATTAAATACAAAGGTGGTGTAGCTTGGTACAGATGGGCTTCTCCACTGACTACCAGACACCGCTACTATGCCCAAAAGGTTTTACTTGGTTAGATGCAGTAAAAAATTGTTAGTAAATACAAAGGTGGTGCAGCTTGGTATAGATGGGCTACTCCACTGACTACCAGACACTGCTACTATGCCCTAAAGGTTTTACTTGGCTAGATGCAGTAAAAAATTGTTATTAAATACAAAGGTGGTGTAGCTTGGTACAGATGGGCTACTACAATGAGTAACAGACACTGCTACAGGCCCAAAAGGATTTACTGGGCTAGATGCAGTAAAAAATTGTTATTAAATACAAAGGTGGTGTAGCTTGGTACAGATGGGCTACTCCACTGACTACCAGACACTGCTAATATGCCCAGAAGGTTTTACTTGGCTAGATGCAGTAAAAAATAGTTAGTAAATACAAAGGTGGTGTAGCTTGGTACAGATGGGCTACTCCACAGACTACAAGACACTGCTACTATGCCCAAAAGGTTTTACTTGGCTAGATTCAGTAAAAAATTGTTATTAAATGCAAAGGTGGTGTAGCTTGATACAGATAGGCTACTCCACTGACTACCAGACACTTCTACTATGCCCAAAAGGTTTTACTTAGCTAGATGCAGTAAAAAATTGTTATTAAATACAAAGGTGGTGTAGCTTGGTACAGATGGGCTACTACACTGAGTAACAGACACTGCTACAGGCCCAAAAGTGTTTAATGGGATAGATGCAGTAAAAAATTGTTCTTAAATACAAAGATGGTGTAGCTTGGTACAGATGGGCTACTGCACTGACTACCAGACACTGCTACTATGCCCAAATGGCTTTACTTGGCTAGATGCAGTAATAAATTGTTATTAAATACAAACGTGGTGTAGCTTGGTACAGAAGAGCTACTACAATGAGTAACAGACACTGCTACAGGCCCAAAAGTATTTACTGGGCTAGATGCCGTAAAAAATTGTTAATAAATAAAAAGGTGGTGTAGCTTGGTACAGATGGGCTACTCCACTGACTACCAGACACTGCTACTATGCCCAAAAGGTTTTACTTGGCTAGATGCAGTAAAAAATTGTTATTAAATACAAAGGTGGTGTAGCTTGGTACAGATGGGCTACTCCACTGACTACCAGACACTGCTACTATGCCCAAAAGGTTTTACATGGCTAGATGCAGTAAAAAATTGTTATTAAATACAAAGGTGGTATAGCTTGGTACAGATGGGCTACTACAATGAGTAACATACACTGCTACTGGCCCAAAAGTATTTACTGGGCTAGATGCAGTAAAAAATTGTTATTAAATACAAAGGTTGTGTAGCTTGGTAGAGATGGGTTCATCCACTGACTACCAGACACTGCTACTATGCCCAAAAGGTTTTACTTGGCTAGATGCACTTAAAAATTGTTATTAAATACAAAGGTGGTGTAGCTTGGTACAGATGGGCTACTACAATGAGTAACAGACACTGCTACAGGCCCAAAACTAATTACTGGGCTAGATGCAGTAAAAAATTGTTATTAAATAAAAAGGTGGTGTAGCTTGGTACAGATGGGCTACTCCACTAACTACCAGACACTTCTGCTATGCCCAAAAGGTTTTACATGGCTAGATGCAGTAAAAAATTGTTAATAAATACAAAGGTGGTATAGCTTGGTACAGATGGGCTACTCCACTGACTACCAGACACTGCTACTATGCCCAAAAGGTTTTACAAGGCTAGATGCAGTAAAAAATTGTTATTAAATACAAAGGTGGTATAGCTTGGTACAGATGGGCTACTACAATGAGTAACATACACTGCTGCTGGCCCAAAAGTATTTACTGGGCTAGATGCAGTAAAAAATTGTTATTAAATACAAAGGTTGTGTAGCTTGGTAGAGATGGGCTAATCCACTGACTACAAGACACTGCTACTATACCCAAAAGGTTTTACTTGGCTAGATGCAGTAAAAAATTGTATAAAAATATAAAGGTGGTGTAGCTTGGTACAGATGGGTTACTCCACTGACTACCAGACACTGCTACTATACCCAAAAGGTTTTACTTGGCTAGAAGCAGTAAAAAATTGTTATTAAATACAAAGGTGGTGTAGCTTGGTACAGATGGGCTACTCCACTAACTACCAGACACTGCTACTATGCCCAAAAGGTTTTACATGGCTATATGCAGTAAAAAATTGTTATTAAATACAAAGGTGGTATAGCTTGCTACAGATGGGCTACTACAATGAGTAAGATACACTGCTACTGGCCCAAAAGTATTTACTGGGCAAGATGCAGTAAAAAATTGTTATTAAATACAAAGGTTGTGTAGCTTGGTAGAGATGGGTTCATCCACTGACTACCAGACACTGCTACTAAGGTAGCTTGGTACAGATGGGCTACTCCACTACCAGACACTGCTACTATGCCTAAAAGGTTTTACTTGGCTAGATGCAGTAAAAAATTGTTATTAAATACAAAAGTGGTGTAGCTTGGTACTGATGAGCTACTACAATGAGTAACAAACACTGCTACAGGCCCAAAAGTATTTACTGGGCTAGATGCAGTAAAAAATTGTTATTAAATACAAAGGTGGTGTAGCTTGGTACAGATGGGCTACTCCACTGACTACCAGACACTGCTACTATGCCCAAAAGGTTTTACTTGGCTAGATGCAGTAAAAAATTGTTATTAAATACAAAGGTGGTGTAGCTTGGTACAGATGGGCTACTTCACTGACTACCAGACACTGCTACTATGCCCAGAAGGTTTTACTTGGTTAGATGCAGTAAAAAATTGTTAGTAAATACAAAGGTGGTGTAGCTTGGTATAGATGGGCTACTCCACTGACTACCAGACACTGCTACTATGCCCTAAAGTTTTACTTGTCTAGATGCAGTAAAAAATTGTTATTAAATACAAAGGTGGTGTAGCTTGGTACACATGGGCTACTACAATGAGTAACAGATACTGCTACTGTGCCCAAAAGGTTTTCATAGAATCATAGAATTATAGAATCATAGAATGGTAGAGTTGGAAGGGACCTCCTGGGTCATCTGGTCCAACCCCCTGCTCAAATCAGGATTCACTAAATCATCTCAGACACATGTCTGTCCAGCCTCTGTTTGAAGACGTCCATTGAAGGGGAACTCACCACCTCTCGTGGCAGCCTGTTCCACTCATTAATCACCCTAACTGTCAAAAAGTTTTTTCTAATATCTAATCTGTGTCTCCTCCCATTTAGTTTCATCCCATTGCTTCTAGTCTTTCCTTGTGCAAATGAGAATAAAGATGATCCTTCTACAATGTGACAGCCCTTGACATATTTGTAGAAAGCTATTAAGTCTCCTCTCAGTCTTCTTTTCTGCAAGCTAAACATTCCTAAATCCTGCAACCGTTCCTCATAAGACATGGTTTGCAGACCAGTCACCATTCTGGTCGCTCTTCTCTGAACTTGCTCCAGTTTGTCTATGTCTTTTTTAAAATGTGGTGCCCAAAACTGTACACAGTATTCCAGATGAGGTCTGACCAAAGAGGAGTAAAGACCAATAATGACTTCACGTGATCTAGACTGTATGCTTCTGTTAATACATCCCAGAATTGTATTTGCCTTTTTTGCTGCTGCATCACACTGTTGACTCATGTTCAGTCTATGATCTATTAGTATACCTAAGTCTTTTTCACATGTACTGTTGCTTAGCTCTATTCCTCCCATTCTGTATATGCTTTTTTCATTTTTATTGCCCAGATGTAGTACTTTGCATTTTTCCCTGTTAAAAACCATTCTGTTTGTTGCTGCCCACTGCTCCAGTTTATTTAGGTCTTTTTGAATCCTCTCTCTCTCTTCTCTAGTATTAGCTATCCCTCCTAGCTTTGTGTCATCAGCAAATTTAATCAGTTTACCCTCAATTCCTTCATCTAAATCATTGATAAAGATGTTGAACAATACAGGTCCCAGGATGGAGCCCTGTGGTACCCCACTTGAGACATTCATCCAGCTGGATGTGAAGCCATTTACAATCACCCTTTGAGTCCGATCACTAAGCCAGTTATGAATCCACCTAACAGTTGCCTGGTCCATTGCATACTTGGTCATTTTTTCAATAAGGATGGTGTGAGATACTTTGTCAAATGCTTTGCTGAAGTCAAGATATACTATATCTACAGCATTTCCCTGATCCACCCAGTCAGTGATTCTGTCATAGAAGGAAATTAAGTTAGTCTGACATGACTTGTTAGTTATAAACCCATGCTGACTCTGGTTAATCACTTCATTCTTATCCAGGTACTTACATACATGTTGTTTAATAATTTGTTCAAAGATCTTTCCTGGTATAGAAGTCAGACTCACCGGCCTATAGTTCCCTGGGTCCACCTTCTTCCCCTTTTTGAAGATAGGAACAACATTTGCTCTTCTCCAGTCTTCTGGGACTTCTCCTGTTCTCCAAGAATTTTCAAAGATTATGGAGAGTGGTTCTAAAATTTCTTCTACGATCTCCTTCAGTACTCTGGGGTGTAATTCATCTGGACCTGGAGACTTGAACTCATTTATGTTAGCTAAATATTCCCTCACAATCTTTCTGTTTACAGATAACTTGGATTCTTCTATTCCTTTAAAATGACAGTGAAGATCAGTTGATGTTACATTTTCTTTCTGAGAGAAAACAGATGCAAAATAGGAATTAAAAAGTTTGGCCTTCTCAACATCCTCTCTTACCATTTCTCCATTTTCATCCTGTAAAAATCCTATAGCATCTTTGACTTTTCTTTTACTTTTGACATACCCCCAAAATCCTTTTTTATTGCTTTTGACATCTCTTGCAAGCCTTAATTCATTGTCAGCTTTAGCTAACCTGATACATGCCCTCCAGGATCTGCAGACTGCATTATAATCTTCTTTAGATATGCCTCCCTCTTTCCATTTAATAAAGATTTCTTTCTTTCTTTTTAGCATGTGTTTAAGTTCTGTGTTCATCCATCCTGGTTTCCTTAAATGCTTCCCATTCTTCCTACTTTTCGGGATTGTTAACGATTGTGCTTTGAGAATCTCATTTTTAAAAATTTCCCATCCTTCCTGGACATTTTTGTCCTTAAGGACATCCAGCCATTGGATCCCTCCTATTCTCTTTCTGAGTCTCTTAAAATCTGCCTTTCTAAAATCTAACCTTGAAGTTTGAGTCTTCACATGTCTTCCTCCTCTAGGTATCCAAAATTCTATAATAGCATGATCGCTGCCTCCTAGGGTCCCAGCCACTTTTACCTCCTCAACCATTTCCTCCTTGTTTATAAGGATTAGATCCAAAGTAGCAGATCCCCTTGTTTTCTCCCCTACCTTTTGGAAGATAAAGTTGTCAGCAAGAGAGGATAAGAATTTGCTTGACCTGTTAGTTTTACTTGAGAGAGATTCCCAACAAATGTCTGGATAGTTGAAATCTCCCATGACCACTACGTCATATTTTTTTGAGAACTTGGTCATTTGATACATAAAGAGTTCATCCATATCTTCAGCTTGCCCAGGTGGCCTGTAGTAAATGCCTACAATGGTGTCCTTTCCGTTGTTCTCTCCTTGTATTCTTACCCAAACAGTTTCCACAGAACTCCCAGTCTCTGAAGCTTCAATCTCTGTGCAGATATACGCTTTTCTAACATACAATGCAACACCTCCTCCTCGTTTATCAAGTCTGTTTCTTGCAAATAATTTGTATCCTTTTAGCCTTTTATTCCAATCATGTGTATCGTCCCACCAAGTTTCAGTGATTCCAATGACATCATATTTCTTTTCCTGCGTTAGTAGTTCTAATTCTCCTTGTTTGTTGCCCATGCTTTGTGCATTTGTATAAAAACATTTTAGTTTGTGATTGGTTTCTCTTCCTCCCATATTTTTATTGTTTTGTCTTTGTTCTTCCTTTCCACTTCCAGTAGCAGAGATCTCAATAGTATTTGTCAGCTGTATGGCTTTTTCTGGCCTTTTGCTTCCCTTCCCACATTGTTCTAGTTTAAAGCTCTCCTGATGAGTGCAGCAAGGCAATTTCCAAATACATGTTTTCCAGTCTTCGTAAGGTGCACCCCATCTCTAGCAAGTAGTCCATCGTATAGGTAATTCATTCCGTGATCCAGAAATCCAAATCCTTGTTGACGGCACCATCGACGTAGCCAGTTGTTCACCTGTAGAATCTTATTCCACCTCATTGTTCCATGGCCATCCACTGGGAGGATGGATGAGAAGACCACCTGCGCTCCCAATTCTTTCACTTTCTTGCTAGATGCAGTAAAAAATTGTTATTAAATACAAAGGTGGTGTAGCTTGGTATAGATGGGCTACTCCACTGACTACCAGACACTGCTACTATGCCCTAAAGTTTTACTTGTCTAGATGCAGTAAAAAATTGTTATTAAATACAAAGGTGGTGTAGCTTGGTACACATGGGCTACTACAATGAGTAACAGATACTGCTACTGTGCCCAAAAGGTTTTCATAGAATCATAGAATTATAGAATCATAGAATGGTAGAGTTGGAAGGGACCTCCTGGGTCATCTGGTCCAACCCCCTGCTCAAATCAGGATTCACTAAATCATCTCAGACACATGTCTGTCCAGCCTCTGTTTGAAGACGTCCATTGAAGGGGAACTCACCACCTCTCGTGGCAGCCTGTTCCACTCATTAATCACCCTAACTGTCAAAAAGTTTTTTCTAATATCTAATCTGTGTCTCCTCCCATTTAGTTTCATCCCATTGCTTCTAGTCTTTCCTTGTGCAAATGAGAATAAAGATGATCCTTCTACAATGTGACAGCCCTTGACATATTTGTAGAAAGCTATTAAGTCTCCTCTCAGTCTTCTTTTCTGCAAGCTAAACATTCCTAAATCCTGCAACCGTTCCTCATAAGACATGGTTTGCAGACCAGTCACCATTCTGGTCGCTCTTCTCTGAACTTGCTCCAGTTTGTCTATGTCTTTTTTAAAATGTGGTGCCCAAAACTGTACACAGTATTCCAGATGAGGTCTGACCAAAGAGGAGTAAAGACCAATAATGACTTCACGTGATCTAGACTGTATGCTTCTGTTAATACATCCCAGAATTGTATTTGCCTTTTTTGCTGCTGCATCACACTGTTGACTCATGTTCAGTCTATGATCTATTAGTATACCTAAGTCTTTTTCACATGTACTGTTGCTTAGCTCTATTCCTCCCATTCTGTATATGCTTTTTTCATTTTTATTGCCCAGATGTAGTACTTTGCATTTTTCCCTGTTAAAAACCATTCTGTTTGTTGCTGCCCACTGCTCCAGTTTATTTAGGTCTTTTTGAATCCTCTCTCTCTCTTCTCTAGTATTAGCTATCCCTCCTAGCTTTGTGTCATCAGCAAATTTAATCAGTTTACCCTCAATTCCTTCATCTAAATCATTGATAAAGATGTTGAACAATACAGGTCCCAGGATGGAGCCCTGTGGTACCCCACTTGAGACATTCATCCAGCTGGA
The DNA here is from genome assembly GCF_046119375.1 of Phyllobates terribilis. NCBI lineage: Eukaryota > Metazoa > Chordata > Amphibia > Anura > Dendrobatidae > Phyllobates > Phyllobates terribilis. Next base: position 295,575,391 of record NW_027362769.1, read on the forward strand.
TGTGAAGCCATTTACAATCACCCTTTGAGTCCGATCACTAAGCCAGTTATGAATCCACCTAACAGTTGCCTGGTCCATTGCATACTTGGTCATTTTTTCAATAAGGATGGTGTGAGATACTTTGTCAAATGCTTTGCTGAAGTCAAGATATACTATATCTACAGCATTTCCCTGATCCACCCAGTCAGTGATTCTGTCATAGAAGGAAATTAAGTTAGTCTGACATGACTTGTTAGTTATAAACCCATGCTGACTCTGGTTAATCACTTCATTCTTATCCAGGTACTTACATACATGTTGTTTAATAATTTGTTCAAAGATCTTTCCTGGTATAGAAGTCAGACTCACCGGCCTATAGTTCCCTGGGTCCACCTTCTTCCCCTTTTTGAAGATAGGAACAACATTTGCTCTTCTCCAGTCTTCTGGGACTTCTCCTGTTCTCCAAGAATTTTCAAAGATTATGGAGAGTGGTTCTAAAATTTCTTCTACGATCTCCTTCAGTACTCTGGGGTGTAATTCATCTGGACCTGGAGACTTGAACTCATTTATGTTAGCTAAATATTCCCTCACAATCTTTCTGTTTACAGATAACTTGGATTCTTCTATTCCTTTAAAATGACAGTGAAGATCAGTTGATGTTACATTTTCTTTCTGAGAGAAAACAGATGCAAAATAGGAATTAAAAAGTTTGGCCTTCTCAACATCCTCTCTTACCATTTCTCCATTTTCATCCTGTAAAAATCCTATAGCATCTTTGACTTTTCTTTTACTTTTGACATACCCCCAAAATCCTTTTTTATTGCTTTTGACATCTCTTGCAAGCCTTAATTCATTGTCAGCTTTAGCTAACCTGATACATGCCCTCCAGGATCTGCAGACTGCATTATAATCTTCTTTAGATATGCCTCCCTCTTTCCATTTAATAAAGATTTCTTTCTTTCTTTTTAGCATGTGTTTAAGTTCTGTGTTCATCCATCCTGGTTTCCTTAAATGCTTCCCATTCTTCCTACTTTTCGGGATTGTTAACGATTGTGCTTTGAGAATCTCATTTTTAAAAATTTCCCATCCTTCCTGGACATTTTTGTCCTTAAGGACATCCAGCCATTGGATCCCTCCTATTCTCTTTCTGAGTCTCTTAAAATCTGCCTTTCTAAAATCTAACCTTGAAGTTTGAGTCTTCACATGTCTTCCTCCTCTAGGTATCCAAAATTCTATAATAGCATGATCGCTGCCTCCTAGGGTCCCAGCCACTTTTACCTCCTCAACCATTTCCTCCTTGTTTATAAGGATTAGATCCAAAGTAGCAGATCCCCTTGTTTTCTCCCCTACCTTTTGGAAGATAAAGTTGTCAGCAAGAGAGGATAAGAATTTGCTTGACCTGTTAGTTTTACTTGAGAGAGATTCCCAACAAATGTCTGGATAGTTGAAATCTCCCATGACCACTACGTCATATTTTTTTGAGAACTTGGTCATTTGATACATAAAGAGTTCATCCATATCTTCAGCTTGCCCAGGTGGCCTGTAGTAAATGCCTACAATGGTGTCCTTTCCGTTGTTCTCTCCTTGTATTCTTACCCAAACAGTTTCCACAGAACTCCCAGTCTCTGAAGCTTCAATCTCTGTGCAGATATACGCTTTTCTAACATACAATGCAACACCTCCTCCTCGTTTATCAAGTCTGTTTCTTGCAAATAATTTGTATCCTTTTAGCCTTTTATTCCAATCATGTGTATCGTCCCACCAAGTTTCAGTGATTCCAATGACATCATATTTCTTTTCCTGCGTTAGTAGTTCTAATTCTCCTTGTTTGTTGCCCATGCTTTGTGCATTTGTATAAAAACATTTTAGTTTGTGATTGGTTTCTCTTCCTCCCATATTTTTATTGTTTTGTCTTTGTTCTTCCTTTCCACTTCCAGTAGCAGAGATCTCAATAGTATTTGTCAGCTGTATGGCTTTTTCTGGCCTTTTGCTTCCCTTCCCACATTGTTCTAGTTTAAAGCTCTCCTGATGAGTGCAGCAAGGCAATTTCCAAATACATGTTTTCCAGTCTTCGTAAGGTGCACCCCATCTCTAGCAAGTAGTCCATCGTATAGGTAATTCATTCCGTGATCCAGAAATCCAAATCCTTGTTGACGGCACCATCGACGTAGCCAGTTGTTCACCTGTAGAATCTTATTCCACCTCATTGTTCCATGGCCATCCACTGGGAGGATGGATGAGAAGACCACCTGCGCTCCCAATTCTTTCACTTTCTTGCTAGATGCAGTAAAAAATTGTTATTAAATACAAAGGTGGTGTAGCTTGGTGCAGATGGGCTACTCCACTGACTACCAGACACTGCTACTATGCCCAAAAGGTTTTACTTGGCTATATGCAGTAAAAAATTGTTATTAAATACAAAGGTGGTATAGCTTGGTACAGATGGGCTACTACAATGAGTAACATACACTGCTACTGGCCCAAAAGTATTTACTGGGCAAGATGCAGTAAAAAATTGTTATTAAATACAAAGGTTGTGTAGCTTGGTAGAGATGGGCTAATCCACTGACTACCAGACACTGCTACTATGCCCAAAAGGTTTTACTTGGCTAGATGCAGTAAAAAATTGTTATTAAATACAAAGGTGGTGTAGCTTGGTACAGATGGGCTACTCCACTGACTACCAGATACTGCTACTATGCCCAAAAGGCTTTACTTGGCTAAATGCAGTAAAAACTTGTTATTAAATACAAATGTGGTGTAGCTTGGTACAGATGGGCTACTCCACTGACTACCAGACACCGCTACTATGCCCAAAAGGTTTTACTTGGTTAGATGCAGTAAAAAATTGTTAGTAAATACAAAGGTGGTGCAGCTTGGTAAAGATGGGCTACTCCACTGACTACCAGACATTGCTACTATGCCCTAAAGGTTTTACTTGGCTAGATGCAGTAAAAAATTGTTATTAAATACAAAGGTGGTGTAGCTTGGTACAGATGGGCTACTACAATGAGTAACAGACACTGCTACAGGCCCAAAAGGATTTACTGGGCTAGATGCAGTAAAAAAAAATTATTAAATACAAAGGTGGTGTAGCTTGGTACAGAAGGGCTACTCCACTGACTACCAGACACTGCTACTATGCCCAAAAGGTTTTACTTGGCTAGATGCAGTAAAAAATAGTTAGTAAATACATAGGTGGTGTAGCTTGGTACAGATGGGCTACTCAACTGACTACAAGACACTGCTACTATACACAAAAGGTTTTACTTGGCTAGATGCAGTAAAAAATTGTTATTAAATACAAAGGTGGTGTAGCTGGGTACAGATGGGCTACTCCACTGACTACCAGACACTGCTACTATGCCCAAAAGGTTTTACATGGCTATATGCAGTAAAAAATTGTTATTAAATTCAAAGGTGGTATAGCTTGCTACAGATGGGCTACTACAATGAGTAAGATACACTGCTACTGGCCCAAAAGTATTTACTGGGCTAGATGCAGTAAAAAATTGTTATTAAATACAAAGGTTGTGTAGCTTGGTAGAGATGGGTTCATCCACTGACTACCAGACACTGCTACTATGCCCAAAAGGTTTTACTTGGCTAGATGCAGTTAAAAATTGTTATTAAATACAAAGGTGGTGTAGCTTGGTACAGATGGGCTACTACAATGAGTAACAGACACTGCTACAGGCCCAAAACTAATTACTGGGCTAGGTGCAGTAAAAAATTGTTATTAAATAAAAAGGTGGTGTAGCTTGGTACAGATGGGCTACTCCACTGACTACCAGACACTTCTGCTATGCCCTTAAGGTTTTACATGGCTAGATGCAGTAAAAAATTGTTAATAAATACAAGGTGGTGTAGCTTGGTACAGATGGGCTACTCCACTGACTACCAGACACTGCTACTATGCCCAAAAGGTTTTACATGGCTAGATGCAGTAAAAAATTTTTATTAAATACAAAGGTGGTGTAGCTTGGTACAGATGGGCTACTACAATGAGTAACATACACTGCTACTGGCCCAAAAGTATTTACTGGGCAAGATGCAGTAAAAAATTGTTATTAAATACAAAGGTTGTGTAGCTTGGTAGAGATGGGCTAATCCACTGACTACCAGACACTGCTACTATGCCCAAAAGGTTTTACTTGGCTAGATGCAGTAAAAAATTGTTATTAAATACAAAGGTGGTGTAGCTTGGTACAGATGGGCTACTCCACTGACTACCAGATACTGCTACTATGCCCAAAAGGCTTTACTTGGCTAAATGCAGTAAAAACTTGTTATTAAATACAAATGTGGTGTAGCTTGGTACAGATGGGCTACTCCACTGACTACCAGACACCGCTACTATGCCCAAAAGGTTTTACTTGGTTAGATGCAGTAAAAAATTGTTAGTAAATACAAAGGTGGTGCAGCTTGGTAAAGATGGGCTACTACAATGAGTAACAGACACTGCTACAGGCCCAAAAGGATTTACTGGGCTAGATGCAGTAAAAAAAAATTATTAAATACAAAGGTGGTGTAGCTTGGTACAGAAGGGCTACTCCACTGACTACCAGACACTGCTACTATGCCCAAAAGGTTTTACTTGGCTAGATGCAGTAAAAAATAGTTAGTAAATACATAGGTGGTGTAGCTTGGTACAGATGGGCTACTCAACTGACTACAAGACACTGCTACTATACACAAAAGGTTTTACTTGGCTAGATGCAGTAAAAAATTGTTATTAAATACAAAGGTGGTGTAGCTGGGTACAGATGGGCTACTCCACTGACTACCAGACACTGCTACTATGCCCAAAAGGTTTTACATGGCTATATGCAGTAAAAAATTGTTATTAAATTCAAAGGTGGTATAGCTTGCTACAGATGGGCTACTACAATGAGTAAGATACACTGCTACTGGCCCAAAAGTATTTACTGGGCTAGATGCAGTAAAAAATTGTTATTAAATACAAAGGTTGTGTAGCTTGGTAGAGATGGGTTCATCCACTGACTACCAGACACTGCTACTATGCCCAAAAGGTTTTACTTGGCTAGATGCAGTTAAAAATTGTTATTAAATACAAAGGTGGTGTAGCTTGGTACAGATGGGCTACTACAATGAGTAACAGACACTGCTACAGGCCCAAAACTAATTACTGGGCTAGGTGCAGTAAAAAATTGTTATTAAATAAAAAGGTGGTGTAGCTTGGTACAGATGGGCTACTCCACTGACTACCAGACACTTCTGCTATGCCCTTAAGGTTTTACATGGCTAGATGCAGTAAAAAATTGTTAATAAATACAAGGTGGTGTAGCTTGGTACAGATGGGCTACTCCACTGACTACCAGACACTGCTACTATGCCCAAAAGGTTTTACATGGCTAGATGCAGTAAAAAATTTTTATTAAATACAAAGGTGGTATAGCTTGGTACAGATGGGCTACTACAATGAGTAACATACACTGCTGCTGGCCCAAAAGTATTTACTGGGCTAGATGCAGTAAAAAATTGTTATTAAATATAAAGGTTGTGTAGCTTGTTAGAGATGGGCTAATCCACTGACTACAAGACACTGCTACTATACCCAAAAGGTTTTACTTGGCTAGATGCAGTAAAAAATTGTATAAAAATACAAAGGTGGTGTAGCTTGGTACAGATGGGTTACTCCACTGACTACCAGACACTGCTACTATGCCCAAAAGGTTTTACTTGGCTAGATGCAGTAAAAAATTGTTATTAAATACAAAGGTGGTGTAGCTTGGTACAGATGGGCTACTCCACTGACTACCAGACACTGCTACTATGCCCAAAAGGTTTTACATGGCTATATGCAGTAAAAAATTGTTATTAAATACAAAGGTGGTATAGCTTGCTAGAGATGGGCTACTTCAATGAGTAAGATACACTGCTTCTGGCCCAAAAGTATTTACTGGGCTAGATGCAGTAAAAAAATTGTTGTTAAATACAAAGGTTGTGTAGATTGGTAGAGATGGGCTAATCCACTGACTACCAGACACTGCTACTATGCCCAAAAGGTTTTACTTGGCTAGATGCAGTAAAAAAATGTTATTAAATACAAAGTTGGTGTTGCTTGGTACAGATGGGCTACTCCACTGACTACCAGACAGTGCTACTATGCCCTAAAGTTTTACTTGTCTAGATGCAGTAAAAAATTGTTATTAAATACAAAGGTGGTGTAGCTTGGTACACATGGGCTACTACAATGAGTAACAGACACTGCTACAGGCCCAAAAGTATTTACTGGGCTAGATGCAGTAAAAACTTGTTATTAAATACAAAGGTGGTGTAGCTTGGTACAGATGGGCTACTCCACTGACTACCAGACACTGCTACTATGCCCAAAAGGTTTTACTTGGCTAGATGCAGTAAAAAATTGTTATTAAATACAAAGGTGGTGTAGATTGGTACAGATGGGCTACTACAATGAGTAACAGACACTGCTACAGGCCCAAAAGTGTTTTCTGGGCTAGATGCAGTTAAAAATTGTTATTAAATACAAAGGTGGTGTAGCTTGGTACAGATGGGCTTCTCCACTGACTACCAGACACTGCTACTATGCCCAAAAGGTTTTACTTGGCTAGATGCAGTAAAAAATTGTTAGTAAATACAAAGGTGGTATAGCTTGGTACAGATGGGCTACTCCACTGACTACTAGACACCGCTACTATGCCCAAAAGTTTTTACTTGGTTAGATGCAGTAAAAAATTGTTATTAAATACAAAGGTGGTGCAGCTTGGTATAGATGGGCTACTCCACTGACTACCAGACACTGCTACTATGCCCAAAAGGTTTTACATGGCTATATGCAGTAAAAAATTGTTATTAAATACAAAGGTGGTATAGCTTGGTACAGATGGGCTACTACAATGAGTAACATACACTGCTACTGGCCCAAAAGTATTTACTGGGCTAGATGCAGTAAAAAATTGTTATTAAATACAAAGGTTGTGTAGCTTGGTAGAGAAGGGCTAATCCACTGACTACCAGACACTGCTACTATGCCCAAAAGGTTTTACCTGGCTAGATGCAGTAAAAAATTGTTATTAAATACAAAGGTGGTGTAGCTTGGTACAGATGGGCTACTCCACTGACTAACAGACACTGCTACTATGCCCAAAAGGCTTTACTTGGCTAGATGCAGTAAAAAAATATTATTAAATACAAAGGTGGTGTAGCTTGGTACAGATGGGCTACTCCACTGACTACCAGACACCGCTACTATGCCCAAAAGGTTTTACTTGGCTAGACGCAGTAAAAAATAGTTAGTAAATACAAAGGTGGTGTAGCTTGGTACAGATGGGCTACTCAACTGACTACAAGACACTGCTACTATGCCCAAAAGGTTTTACTTGGCTAGATGCAGTAAAAAATTGTTATTAAATACAAAGGTGTTGTAGCTTGGTACAGATGGGCTACTCCACTGACTACCAGACACCGCTACTATGCCCAAAAGGTTTTACTTGGTTAGATGCAGTAAAAAATTGTTAGTAAATACAAAGGTGGTGCAGCTTGGTATAGATGGGCTACTCCACTGACTACCAGACACTGCTACTATGCCCTAAAGGTTTTACTTCACTAGATGCAGTAAAAAAATGTTATTAAATACAAAGGTGGTGTAGCTTGGTACAGATGGGCTACTCCACTGACTACCAGACACTTCTACTATGCCCAAATGGGTTTACTTGGCTAGATGCAGTAAAAAATAGTTAGTAAATACAAAGGTGGTGTAGCTTGATACAGATGGGCTACTCCACTGACTACAAGACACTGCTACTATGCCCAAAAGGTTTTACTTGGCTAGATGCAGTAAAAAATTGTTCTTCAATACAAAGGTGGTGTAGCTTGGTACAGATGGGCTACTCCACTGACTACCAGACACTGCTACTATGCCCAAATGGCTTTACTTGGCTAGATGCAGTAAAAAATTGTTATTAAATACAAACGTGGTGTAGCTTGGTACAGAAGGGCTACTACAATGAGTAACAGACACTGCTACAGGCCCAAAAGTATTTACTGGGCTAGATGTTGTAAAAAATTCTTATTAAATAAAAAGGTGAGGTAGCTTGGTACAGATGGGCTACTCCACTGACTATCAGACACTGCTACTATGCCCAAAAGGTTTTACTTGGCTAGATGCAGTAAAAAATTGTTATTAAATACAAAGGTGGTGTAGCTTGGTACAGATGGGCTACTCCACAGACTACCAGACACTGCTACTATGCCCAATAGGTTTTACATGGCTATATGCAGTAAAAAATTGTTATTAAATACAAAGGGGGTATAGCTTGGTACAGATGGGCTACTACAATGAGTAACATACACTGCTACTGGCCCAAAAGTATTTACTGGGCTAGATGCAGTAAAAAATTGTTATTAAATACAAAGGTTGTGTAGCTTGGTAGAAATGGGCTCATACACTGACTACTAGACACTGCTGCTATGCCCAAAAGGTTTTACTTGGCTAGATGCAGTTAAAAATTGTTATTAAATACAAAGGTGGTGTAGCTTGGTACAGATGGGCTACTCCACTGACTACCAGACACTGCTACTATGCCCAAAAGGCTTTACTTGGCTATATGCAGTAAAAATTGTTATTAAATACAAAGGTGGTGTTGCTTGGTACAGATGGGCTACTACAATGAGTAACAGACACTGCTATAGGCCCAAAACTAATTACTGGGCTAGATGCAGTAAAAAATTGTTATTAAATAAAAAGGTGGTGTAGCTTGGTACAGATGGGCTACTCCACTGACTACCAGACACTTCTGCTATGCCCAAAAGGTTTTACATGTCTAGATGCAGTAAAAAATTGTTATTAAATACAAAGGTGGTGTGGCTTGGTACAGATGGGCTACTCCACTGACTACCAGACACTGCTACTATGCCCAAAAGGTTTTACATGGCTAGATGCAGTAAAAAATTGTTATTAAATACAAAGGTGGTATAGCTTGGTACAGATGGGCTACTACAATGAGTAACATACACTGCTGCTGGCCCAAAAGTATTTACTGGGCTAGATGCAGTAAAAAATTGTTACTAAATACAAAGGTTGTGTAGCTTGGTAGAGATGGGCTAATCCACTGACTACAAGACACTGCTACTATACCCAAAAGGTTTTACTTGGCTAGATGCAGTAAAAAATTGTATTAAATACAAAGGTGGTGTAGCTTGGTACAGATGGGTTACTCCACTGACTACCAGACACTGCTACTATACCCAAAAGGTTTTACTTGGCTAGATGCAGAAAAAAATTGTTATTAAATACAAAGGTGGTGTAGCTTGGTACAGATTGGCTACTCCACTGACTACCAGACACTGCTACTATGCCCAAAAGGTTTAACATGGCTATATGCAGTAAAAAATTGTTATTAAATACAAAGGTGGTATAGCTTGCTACAGATGGGCTACTACAATGAGTAACATACACTGCTGCTGGCCCAAAAGTATTTACTGGGCTAGATGCAGTAAAAAAATGTTATTAAATACAAAGGTTGTGTAGCTTGGTAGAGATGGGCTAATCCACTGACTACAATACACTGCTACTATACCCAAAAGGTTTTACTTAGCTAGATGCAGTAAAAAATTGTATTAAATACAAAGGTGGTGTAGCTTGGTACAGATGGGTTACTCCACTGACTACCAGACACTGCTACTATACCCAAAAGGTTTTACTTGGCTAGATGCAGTAAAAAATTGTTATTAAATAAAAAGGTGGTGTAGCTTGGTACAGATGGGCTACTCCACTGACTACCAGACACTGCTACTATGCCCAAAAGGTTTTACATGGCTATATGCAGTAAAAAATTGTTATTAAATACAAAGGTGGTATAGCTTGCTACAGATGGGCTACCACAATTTTTAACAGACACTGCTACAGGCAAAAAGTATTTATTGGGATAGATGCAGTAAAAAATTGTTATTAAATACAAAGGTTGTGTAGCTTGGTAGAGATGGGCTAATCCACTGACTACAAGACACTGCTACTATACCCAAAAGGTTTTACTTGGCTAGATGCAGTAACAAATTGTATTAAATACAAAGGTGGTGTAGCTTGGTACAGATGGGTTACTCCACTGACTACCAGACACTGCTACTATACCCAAAAGGTTTTACTTGGCTAGATGCAGTAAAAAATTGTTATTAAATACAAAGGTGGTGTAGCTTGGTACAGATGGGCTACTCCACTGACTACCAGACACTGCTACTATGCCCAAAAGGTTTTACATGGCTATATGCAGTAAAAAATTGTTATTAAATACAAAGGTGGTATAGCTTGGTACAGATGGGCTACTACAATGAGTAACATACACTGCTGCTGGCCCAAAAGTATTTACTGGGCTAGATGCAGTAAAAAATTGTTATTAAATACAAAGGTTGTGTAGCTTGGTAGAGATGGGCTAATCCACTGACTACAAGACACTGCTACTATACCCAAAAGGTTTTACTTGGCTAGATGCAGTAAAAAATTGTATTAAATACAAAGGTGGGGTAGCTTGGTACAGATGGGTTACTCCACTGACTACCATACACTGCTACTATACCCTAAAGGTTTTACTTGGCTAGATGCAGTAAAAAATTGTTATTAAATACAAAGGTGGTGTAGCTTGGTACAGATGGGCTACTCCACTGACTAACAGACACTTCTACTATGCCCAAAAGGTTTTACATGGCTATATGCAGAAAAAAATTGTTATTAAATACAAAGGTGGTATAGCTTGCTACAGATGGGCTACTACAATGAGTAACATACACTGCTGCTGGCCCAAAAGTATTTACTGGGCTAGATGCAGTAAAAAATTGTTATTAAATACAAAGGTTGTGTAGCTTGGTAGAGATGGGCTAATCCACTGACTACAATACACTGCTACTATACCCAAAAGGTTTTACTTAGCTAGATGCAGTAAAAAATTGTATTAAATACAAAGGTGGTGTAGCTTGGTACAGATGGGTTACTCCACTGACTACCAGACACTGCTACTATACCCAAAAGGTTTTACTTGGCTAGATGCAGTAAAAAATTGTTATTAAATAAAAAGGTGGTGTAGCTTGGTACAGATGGGCTACTCCACTGACTACCAGACACTGCTACTATGCCCAAAAGGTTTTACATGGCTATATGCAGTAAAAAATTGTTATTAAATACAAAGGTGGTATAGCTTGCTACAGATGGGCTACCACAATTGGTAACAGACACTGCTACAGGCAAAAAGTATTTATTGGGCTAGATGCAGTAAAAAATTGTTATTAAATACAAAGGTTGTGTAGCTTGGTAGAGATGGGCTAATCCACTGACTACAAGACACTGCTACTATACCCAAAAGGTTTTACTTGGCTAGATGCAGTAACAAATTGTATTAAATACAAAGGTGGTGTAGCTTGGTACAGATGGGTTACTCCACTGACTACCAGACACTGCTACTATACCCAAAAGGTTTTACTTGGCTAGATGCAGTAAAAAATTGTTATTAAATACAAAGGTGGTGTAGCTTGGTACAGATGGGCTACTCCACTGACTACCAGACACTGCTACTATGCCCAAAAGGTTTTACATGGCTATATGCAGTAAAAAATTGTTATGAAATACAAAGGTGGTATAGCTTGGTACAGATGGGCTACTACAATGAGTAACATACACTGCTGCTGGCCCAAAAGTATTTACTGGGCTAGATGCAGTAAAAAATTGTTATTAAATACAAAGGTTGTGTAGCTTGGTAGAGATGGGCTAATCCACTGACTACAAGACACTGCTACTATACCCAAAAGGTTTTACTTGGCTAGATGCAGTAAAAAATTGTATTAAATACAAAGGTGGGGTAGCTTGGTACAGATGGGTTACTCCACTGACTACCATACACTGCTACTATACCCTAAAGGTTTTACTTGGCTAGATGCAGTAAAAAATTGTTATTAAATACAAAGGTGGTGTAGCTTGGTACAGATGGGCTACTCCACTGACTAACAGACACTTCTACTATGCCCAAAAGGTTTTACATGGCTATATGCAGAAAAAAATTGTTATTAAATACAAAGGTGGTATAGCTTGCTACAGATGGGCTACTACAATGAGTAACAGACACTGCTACAGGCCCAAAAGTATTTACCGGGCTAGATGCAGTAAAAACTTGTTATTAAATACAAATGTGGTGTAGCTTGGTACAGATGGGCTACTCCACTACCAGACACTGCTACTCTGCCCAAAAGGTTTTACTTGGCTAGATGCAGTAAAAAATTGTTATTAAATACAAAAGTGGCGTAGCTTGGTAAAGATGAGCTACTACAATGAGTAACAGACACTGCTACAGGCCCAAAAGGTTTTACTTGGCTAGATGCAGTAAAAAATTGTTAGTAAATACAAAGGTGGTGTAGCTTGGTACAGACTGGATACTCCACTGACAACCAGACAGCGCTGCTATGTCCAGAAGGTTTTACTTGGTTAGATGCAGTAAAAAATTGTTAGTAAATACAAAGGTGGTGTAGCTTGGTATAGATGGGCTACTCCACTGACTACCAGACACTGCTACTATGCCCTAAAGTTTTACTTGTCTGGATGCAGTAAAAAATTGTTTTTAAATGCAAAGGTGGTGTTGCTTGGTACAGATGGGCTACTACAATGAGTAACAGACACTGCTACAGGCCCAAAAGTATTTACTGGGCTAGATGCAGTAAAAACTTGTTATTAAATACAAATGTGGTGTAGCTTGGTACAGATGGGCTACTCCACTGACTACCAGACACTGCTACTATGCCCAATAGGTTTTACTTGGCTAGATGCAGTTAAAAATTGTTATTAAATACAAAGGTGGTGTAGCTTGGCACAGATGGGCTACTACAATGAGTAACAGACACTGCTACAGGCCAAAAAAGTTTTTACTGTTCTAGATGCAGTTAAAAATTGTTATTAAATACAAAGGTGGTGTAGCTTGGCACAGATGGGCTACTCCACTGACTACCAGACACCGCTACGATGCACAAAAGGTTTTACTTGGTTAGATGCAGTAAAAAATTGTTATTAAATACAAAGGTGGTGCAGCTTGGTATAGATGGGCTACTCCACTGACTACCAGACACTGCTACTATGCTCTAAAGGTTTTACATGTCTAGATGCAGTAAAAAATTGTTATAAAATACAAAGGTGGTGTAGCTTGGTACAGATGGGCTACTACAATGAGTAACAGACACTGCTACAGGCCCAAAAGGATTTACTGGGCTAGATGCAGTAAAAAATTGTTATTAAATACAAAGGTTGTGTAGCTTGGTACAGATGGGCTACTCCACTGACTACAAGACACTGCTACTATGCACAAAAGGTTTTACTTGGCTAGATGCAGTAAAAAATTGTTATTAAATACAAAGGTGGTGTAGCTTGGGACAGATGGGTTACTCCACTGACTACCAGACACTTCTACTATGCCCAAATGGCTTTACTTGGCTAGATGCAGTAAAAAATAGTTAGTAAATACAAAGGTGGTGTAGCTTGAGACAGATGGGCTACTCCACTGACTACAAGACACTGCTACTATGCCCAAAAGGTTTTACTTGGCTAGATGCAGTAAAAAATTGTTCTTAAATACAAAGGTGGTGTAGCTTGGTACAGATGGGCTACTCCACTGACTACCAGACACTGCTACTATGCCCAAATGGCTTTACTTGGCTAGATGCAGTAAAAAATTGTTATTAAATACAAACGTGGTGTAGCTTGGTACAGAAGGGCTACTACAATGAGTAACAGACACTGCTACAGGCCCAAAAGTATTTACTGGGCTAGATGCCGTAAAAAATTGTTATTAAATAAAAAGGTGGTGTAGCTTGGTACAGATGGGCTACTCCACTGACTACCAGACACTGCTACTATGCCCAAAAGGTTTTACTGGGCTAGATGCAGTAAAAAATTGTTATTAAATACAAAGGTGGTGTAGCTTGGTACAGATGGGCTACTCCACTGACTACCAGACACTGTTACTATGCCCAAAAGGTTTTACATGGCTAGATGCAGTAAAAAATTGTTATTAAATACAAAGGTGGTATAGCTTGGTACAGATGGGCTAATACAATGAGTAACATACACTGCTAAAGGCCCAAAAGTATTTACTGGGCTAGATGCAGTAAAAAATTGTTATTAAATACAAAGGTTGTGTAGCTTGGTAGAAATGGGCTCATCCACTGACTACCAGACACTGCTACTATGCCCAAAAGGTTTTACTTGGCTAGATGCAGTTAAAAATTGTTATTAAATACAAAGGTGGTGTAGCTTGGTACAGATGGGCTACTCCACTGACTACCAGACACTGCTACTATGCCCAAAAGGCATTACTTGGCTATATGCAGTAAAAATTGTTATTATATACAAAGGTGGTGTTGCTTGGTACAGATGGGCTACTACAATGAGTAACAGACACTGCTACATGCCCAAAAGTAATTACTGGGCTAGATGCAGTAAAAAATTGTTATTAAATAAAAAGGTGGTGTAGCTTGGTACAGATGGGCTACTCCAATGACTACCAGACACTTCTGCTATGCCCAAAAGGTTTTACATGTCTAGATGCAGTAAAAAATTGTTATTAAATACAAAGGTGGTGTGGCTTGGTACAGATGGGCTACTCCACTGACTACCAGACACTGCTACTATGCCCAAAAGGTTTTACATGGCTAGGTGCAGTAAAAAATTGTTATTAAATACAAAGGTGGTATAGCTTGGTACAGATGGGCTACTACAATGAGTAACATACACTGCTGCTGGCCCAAAAGTATTTACTGGGCTAGATGCAGTAAAAAATTGTTATTAAATACAAAGGTTGTGTAGCTTGGTAGAGATGGGCTAATCCACTGACAACCAGACACTGCTACTATACCCAAAAGGTTTTACTTGGCTAGATGCAGTAAAAAATTGTATTAAATACAAAGGTGGTGTAGCTTGGTACAGATGGGTTACTCCACTGACTACCAGACACTGCTACTATACCCAAAAGGTTTTACTTGGCTAGATGCAGTAAAAAATTGTTATTAAATACAAAGGTGGTGTAGCTTGGCACAGATGGGCTACTCCACTGACTACCAGACACTGCTACTATGCCCAAAAGGTTTTACATGGCTAGATGCAGTAAAAAATTGTTATTAAATACAAAGGTGGTATAGCTTGGTACAGATGGGCTACTACAATGAGTAACATACACTGCTGCTGGCCCAAAAGTATTTACTGGGCTAGATGCAGTAAAAAATTGTTATTAAATACAAAGGTTGTGTAGCTTGGTAGAGATGGGCTAATCCACTGACTACCAGACACTGCTACTATACCCAAAAGGTTTTACTTAGCTAGATGCAGTAAAAAATTGTATTAAATACAAAGGTGGTGTAGCTTGGTACAGATGGGTTACTCCACTGACTACCAGACACTGCTACTATACCCAAAAGGTTTTCCTTGGCTAGATGCAGTAAAAAATTGTTATTAAATACAAAGGTGGTGTAGCTTGGTACAGATGGGCTACTCCACTGACTACCAGACACTGCTACTATGCCCAAAAGGTTTTATATGGCTATATGCAGTAAAAAATTGTTATTAAATACAAAGGTGGTATAGCTTACTACAGATGGGCTACTACAATGGGTAACAGACACTGCTACAGGCCCAAAAGTATTTACTGGGCTAGATGCAGTAAAAAATTGTTATTAAATACAAAGGTTGTGTAGCTTGGTAGAGATGGGCTAATCCACTGACTTCAAGACACTGCTACTATACCCAAAAGGTTTTACTTGGCAAGATGCAGTAAAAAATTGTATTAAATACAAAGGTGGTGTAGCTTGGTACAGATGGGTTACTCCACTGACTACCAGACACTGCTACTATACCCAAAATATTTTACTTGGGTAGATGGAGTAAAAAATTGTTATTAAATACAAAGGTGGTGTAGCTTGGTACAGATGGGCTACTCCACTGACTACCAGACACTGCTACTATGCCCAAAAGGTTTTACATGGCTATATGCAGTAAAAAATTGTTATTAAATACAAAGGTGGTATAGCTTGGTACAGATGGGCTACTACAATGAGTAACATACACTGCTGCTGGCCCAAAAGTATTTACTGGGCTAGATGCAGTAAAAAATTGTTATTAAATACAAAGGTTGTGTAGCTTGGTAGAGATGGGCTAATCCACTGACTACAAGACACTGCTACTATACCCAAAAGGTTTTACTTGGCTAGATGCAGTAAAAAATTGTATTAAATACAAAGGTGGTGTAGCATGGTACAGATGGGTTACTCCACTGACAACCATACACTGCTACTATACCCAAAAGGTTTTACTTGGCTAGATGCAGTAAAAAATTGTTATTAAATACAAAGGTGGTGTAGCTTGGTACAGATGGGCTACTCCACTGACTACCAGACACTGCTACTATTCCCAAAAGGTTTTACATGGCTATATGCAGTAAAAAATTGTTATTAAATACAAAGGTGGTATAGCTTGCTACAGATGGGGTACTACAATGAGTAACAGACACTGATACAGGCCCAAAAGTACTTACCGGGCTAGATGCAGTAAAAACTTGTTATTAAATACAAATGTGGTGTAGCTTGGTACAGATGGGCTACTCCACTGACTACAAGACACTGCTACTATGCCCAAAAGGTTTTACTTGGCTAGATGCAGTAAAAAATTGTTATTAAATACAAAGGTGGTGTAGCTTGGTACAGATGGGCTACCACAATGAGGAACAGACACTGCTACAGGCCCAAAAGTATTTACTGGGCTATATGCAGTAAAAAATGTTATTAAATACAAAGGTGGTGTAGCTTGGTACAGATGGGCTACTCCACTGACTACCAGACACTGCTACTATGCCCAAAAAGGCTTTACTTGACTAGATGCAGTAAAAAATTGTTATTAAATACAAAGGTGGTGTAGCTTGGGACACATGGGCTACTACAATGAGTAACATACACTGCTACTGGCCCAAAAGTATTTACTGGGCTAGATGCAGTAAAAATTGTTAATAAATTCAGAGGTTGTGTACCTTGGTAGAGATGGGCTAATCCACTGACTACCAGACACTGCTAATTTGCTCAAAAGGTTTTACTTGGCTAGATGCAGTAAAAAAAATTTATTAAATACAAAGGTGGTGTAGCTTGGTACAGATGGGCTACTCCACTGACTACCAGACACTGCTACTATGCCCAAAAGGTTTTACTTGGCTAGATGCAGTAAAAAATTGTTATTAAATACAAAGATGGTGTAGCTTGGTACAGATGGGCTACTACAATGAGTAACAGACACTGCTACAGGCCCAAAAGTATTTACTGGGCTAGATGCAGTAAAAACTTGTTATTAAATACAAAGGTGGTGTAGCTTGGTACAGATGGGCTACTCCACTGACTACCAGACACTGCTACTATGCCCAAAAGGTTTTACTTGGCTAGATGCAGTAAAAAATTGTTATTAAATACAAAGGTGGTGTAGCTTGGTACAGATGGGCTACTACAATGAGTAACAGACACTGCTACAGGCCCAAAAGTGTTTTCTGGGCTAGATGCAGTTAAAAATTGTTATTAAATACAAAGTTGGTGTAGCTTGGTACAGATGGGCTTCTCCACTGACTACCAGACACTGCTACTATGCCCAAAAGGTTTTACTTGGCTAGATGCAGTAAAAAATTGTTAGTAAATACAAAGGTGGTATAGCTTGGTACAGATGGGCTACTCCACTGACTACTAGACACCGCTACTATGCCCAAAAGTTTTTACTTGGTTAGATGCAGTAAAAAATTGTTATTAAATACAAAGGTGGTGCAGCTTGGTATAGATGGGCTACTCCACTGACTACCAGACACTGCTACTATGCCCAAAAGGTTTTACATGGCTATATGCAGTAAAAAAATGTTATTAAATACAAAGGTGGTATAGCTTGGTACAGATGGGCTACTACAATGAGTAACATACACTGCTACTGGCCCAAAAGTATTTACTGGGCTAGATGCAGTAAAAAATTGTTATTAAATACAAAGGTTGTGTAGCTTGGTAGAGAAGGGCTAATCCACTGACTACCAGACACTGCTACTATGCCCAAAAGGTTTTACCTGGCTAGATGCAGTAAAAAATTGTTATTAAATACAAAGGTGGTGTAGCTTGGTACAGATGGGCTACTCCACTGACTAACAGACACTGCTACTATGCCCAAAAGGCTTTACTTGGCTAGATGCAGTAAAAAAATATTATTAAATACAAAGGTGGTGTAGCTTGGTACAGATGGGCTACTCCACTGACTACCAGACACCGCTACTATGCCCAAAAGGTTTTACTTGGCTAGACGCAGTAAAAAATAGTTAGTAAATACAAAGGTGGTGTAGCTTGGTACAGATGGGCTACTCAACTGACTACAAGACACTGCTACTATGCCCAAAAGGTTTTACTTGGCTAGATGCAGTAAAAAATTGTTATTAAATACAAAGGTGTTGTAGCTTGGTACAGATGGGCTACTCCACTGACTACCAGACACCGCTACTATGCCCAAAAGGTTTTACTTGGTTAGATGCAGTAAAAAATTGTTAGTAAATACAAAAGTGGTGCAGCTTGGTATAGATGGGCTACTCCACTGACTACCAGACACTGCGACTATGCCCTAAAGGTTTTACTTCACTAGATGCAGTAAAATATTGTTATTAAATACAAAGGTGGTGTAGCTTGGTACAGATGGGCTACTACAATGAGTAACAGACACTGCTACAGGCCCAAAAGGATTTACTGGGCTAGATGCAGTAAAAAATTGTTATTAAATACAAAGGTTGTGTATCTTGGTACAGATGGGCTACTCCACTGACTACATGACACTGCTACTATGCCCAAAAGGTTTTACTTGGCTAGATGCAGTTAAAAATTGTTATTAAATACAAAGGTGGTGTAGCTTGGTACAGATGGGCTACTCCACTGACTACCAGACACTTCTACTATGCCCAAATGGCTTTACTTCGCTAGATGCAGTAAAAAATAGTTAGTAAATACAAAGGTGGTGTAGCTTGATACAGATGGGCTACTCCACTGACTACAAGACACTGCTACTATGCCCAAAAGGTTTTACTTGGCTAGATGCAGTAAAAAATTGTTCTTCAATACAAAGGTGGTGTAGCTTGGTACAGATGGGCTACTCCACTGACTACCAGACACTGCTACTATGCCCAAATGGCTTTACTTGGCTAGATGCAGTAAAAAATTGTTATTAAATACAAACGTGGTGTAGCTTGGTACAGAAGGGCTACTACAATGAGTAACAGACACTGCTACAGGCCCAAAAGTATTTACTGGGCTAGATGTTGTAAAAAATTCTTATTAAATAAAAAGGTGGTGTAGCTTGGTACAGATGGGCTACTCCACTGACTATCAGACACTGCTACTATGCCCAAAAGGTTTTACTTGGCTAGATGCAGTAAAAAATTGTTATTAAATACAAAGGTGGTGTAGCTTGGTACAGATGGGCTACTCCACAGACTACCAGACACTGCTACTATGCCCAAAAGGTTTTACATGGCTATATGCAGTAAAAAATTGTTATTAAATACAAAGGTGGTATAGCTTGGTACAGATGGGCTACTACAATGAGTAACATACACTGCTACTCCCCCAAAAGTATTTACTGGGCTAGATGCAGTAAAAAATTGTTATTAAATACAAAGGTTGTGTAGCTTGGTAGAAATGGGCTCATCCACTGACTACTAGACACTGCTGCTATGCCCAAAAGGTTTTACTTGGCTAGATGCAGTTAAAAATTGTTATTAAATACAAAGGTGGTGTAGCTTGGTACAGATGGGCTACTCCACTGACTACCAGACACTGCTACTATGCCCAAAAGGCTTTACTTGGCTATATGCAGTAAAAATTGTTATTAAATACAAAGGTGGTGTTGCTTGGTACAGATGGGCTACTACAATGAGTAACAGACACGGTTATAGGCCCAAAAGTAATTACTGGGCTAGATGCAGTAAAAAATTGTTATTAAATAAAAAGGTGGTGTAGCTTGGTACAGATGGGCTACTCCACTGACTACCAGACACTTCTGCTATGCCCAAAAGGTTTTACATGTCTAGATGCAGTAAAAAATTGTTATTAAATACAAAGGTGGTGTGGCTTGGTACAGATGGGCTACTCCACTGACTACCAGACACTGCTACTATGCCCAAAAGGTTTTACATGGCTAGATGCAGTAAAAAATTGTTATTAAATACAAAGGTGGTATAGCTTGGTACAGATGGGCTACTACAATGAGTAACATACACTGCTGCTGGCCCAAAAGTATTTACTGGGCTAGATGCAGTAAAAAATTGTTATTAAATACAAAGGTTGTGTAGCTTGGTAGAGATGGGCTAATCCACTGACTACAAGACACTGCTACTATACCCAAAAGGTTTTACTTGGCTAGATGCAGTAAAAAATTGTATTAAATACAAAGGTGGTGTAGCTTGGTACAGATGGGTTACTCCACTGACTACCAGACACTGCTACTATACCCAAAAGGTTTTACTTGGCTAGATGCAGAAAAAAATTGTTATTAAATACAAAGGTGGTGTACCTTGGTACAGATGGGCTACTCCACTGACTACCAGACACTGCTACTATGCCCAAAAGGTTTTACATGGCTATATGCAGTAAAAAATTGTTATTAAATACAAAGGTGGTATAGCTTGCTACAGATGGGCTACTACAATGAGTAACATACACTGCTGCTGGCCCAAAAGTATTTACTGGGCTAGATGCAGTAAAAAATTGTTATTAAATACAAAGGTTGTGTAGCTTGGTAGAGATGGGCTAATCCACTGACTACAATACACTGCTACTATACCCAAAAGGTTTTACTTAGCTAAATGCAGTAAAAAATTGTATTAAATACAAAGGTGATGTTGCTTGGTACAGATGGGTTACTCCACTGACTACCAGACACTGCTACTATACCCAAAAGGTTTTACTTGGCTAGATGCAGTAAAAAATTGTTATTAAATAAAAAGGTGGTGTAGCTTGGTACAGATGGGCTACTCCACTGACTACCAGACACTGCTACTATGCCCAAAAGGTTTTACATGGCTATATGCAGTAAAAAATTGTTATTAAATACAAAGGTGGTATAGCTTGCTACAGATGGGCTACTACAATTGGTAACAGTCACTGCTACAGGCAAAAAGTATTTATTGGGCTAGATGCAGTAAAAAATTGTTATTAAATACAAAGGTTGTGTAGCTTGGTAGAGATGGGCTAATCCACTCACTACAAGACACTGCTACTATACCCAAAAGGTTTTACTTGGCTAGATGCAGTAACAAATTGTATTAAATACAAAGGTGGTGTAGCTTGGTACAGATGGGTTACTCCACTGACTACCAGACACTGCTACTATACCCAAAAGGTTTTACTTGGCTAGATGCAGTAAAAAATTGTTATTAAATACAAAGGTGGTGTAGCTTGGTACAGATGGGCTACTCCACTGACTACCAGACACTGCTACTATGCCCAAAAGGTTTTACATGGCTATATGCAGTAAAAAATTGTTATTAAATACAAAGGTGGTATAGCTTGGTACAGATGGGCTACTACAATGAGTAACATACACTGCTGCTGGCCCAAAAGTATTTACTGGGCTAGATGCAGTAAAAAATTGTTATTAAATACAAAGGTTGTGTAGCTTGGTACAGATGGGCTACTCCACTACGAGACACTGCTACTCTGCCCAAAAGGTTTTACTTGGCTAGATGCAGTAAAAAATTGTTATTAAATACAAAGGTGGTGTAGCTTGGTACAGATGGGCTACTCCACTGACTACCAGACACTGCTACTATGCCCAAAAGGTTTTACATGGCTATATGCAGTAAAAAATTGTTATTAAATACAAAGGTGGTATAGCTTGGTACAGATGGGCTACTACAATGAGTAACATACACTGCTGCTGGCCCAAAAGTATTTACTGGGCTATATGCAGTAAAAAATTGTTATTAAATACAAAGGTGGTATAGCTTGCTACAGATGGGCTACTACAATGAGTAACAGACACTGCTACAGGCCCAAAAGTATTTATCGGGCTAGATGCAGTAAAAACTTGTTATTAAATACAAATGTGGTGTAGCTTGGTACAGATGGGCTACTCCACTACCAGACACTGCTACTCTGCCCAAAAGGTTTTACTTGGCTAGATGCAGTAAAAAATTGTTATTAAATACAAAAGTGGCGTAGCTTGGTAAAGATGAGCTACTACAATGAGTAACAGACACTGCTACAGGCCCAAAAGGTTTTACTTGGCTAGATGCAGTAAAAAATTGTTAGTAAATACAAAGGTGGTGTAGCTTGGTACAGACTGGATACTCCACTGACAACCAGACAGCGCTGCTATGTCCAGAAGGTTTTACTTGGTTAGATGCAGTAAAAAATTGTTAGTAAATACAAAGGTGGTGTAGCTTGGTATAGATGGGCTACTCCACTGACTACCAGACACTGCTACTATGCCCTAAAGTTTTACTTGTCTGGATGCAGTAAAAAATTGTTTTTAAATGCAAAGGTGGTGTTGCTTGGTACAGATGGGCTACTACAATGAGTAACAGACACTGCTACAGGCCCAAAAGTATTTACTGGGCTAGATGCAGTAAAAACTTGTTATTAAATACAAATGTGGTGTAGCTTGGTACAGATGGGCTACTCCACTGACTACCAGACACTGCTACTATGCCCAATAGGTTTTACTTGGCTAGATGCAGTTAAAAATTGTTATTAAATACAAAGGTGGTGTAGCTTGGCACAGATGGGCTACTACAATGAGTAACAGACACTGCTACAGGCCAAAAAAGTTTTTACTGTTCTAGATGCAGTTAAAAATTGTTATTAAATACAAAGGTGGTGTAGCTTGGCACAGATGGGCTACTCCACTGACTACCAGACACCGCTATGATGCACAAAAGGTTTTACTTGGTTAGATGCAGTAAAAAATTGTTATTAAATACAAAGGTGGTGCAGCTTGGTATAGATGGGCTACTCCACTGACTACCAGACACTGCTACTATGCTCTAAAGGTTTTACATGTCTAGATGCAGTAAAAAATTGTTATAAAATACAAAGGTGGTGTAGCTTGGTACAGATGGGCTACTACAATGAGTAACAGACACTGCTACAGGCCCAAAAGGATTTACTGGGCTAGATGCAGTAAAAAATTGTTATTAAATACAAAGGTTGTGTAGCTTGGTACAGATGGGCTACTCCACTGACTACAAGACACTGCTACTATGCCCAAAAGGTTTTACTTGGCTAGATGCAGTAAAAAATTGTTATTAAATACAAAGGTGGTGTAGCTTGGGACAGATGGGTTACTCCACTGACTACCAGACACTTCTACTATGCCCAAATGGCTTTACTTGGCTAGATGCAGTAAAAAATAGTTAGTAAATACAAAGGTGGTGTAGCTTGAGACAGATGGGCTACTCCAAAGACTACAAGACACTGCTACTATGCCCAAAAGGTTTTACTTGGCTAGATGCAGTAAAAAATTGTTCTTAAATACAAAGGTGGTGTAGCTTGGTACAGATGGGCTACTCCACTGACTACCAGACACTGCTACTATGCCCAAATGGCTTTACTTGGCTAGATGCAGTAAAAAATTGTTATTAAATACAAACGTGGTGTAGCTTGGTACAGAATGGCTACTACAATGAGTAACAGACATTGCTACAGGCCCAAAAGTATTTACTGGGCTAGATGCCGTAAAAAATTGTTATTAAATAAAAAGGTGGTGTAGCTTGGTACAGATGGGCTACTCCACTGACTACCAGACACTGCTACTATGCCCAAAAGGTTTTACTGGGCTAGATGCAGTAAAAAATTGTTATTAAATACAAAGGTGGTGTAGCTTGGTACAGATGAGCTACTCCACTGACTACCAGACACTGCTACTATGCCCAAAAGGTTTTACATGGCTAGATGCAGTAAAAAATTGTTATTAAATACAAAGGTGGTATAGCTTGGTACAGATGGGCTAATACAATGAGTAACATACACTGCTACTGGCCCAAAAGTATTTACTGGGCTAGATGCAGTAAAAAATTGTTATTAAATACAAAGATTGTGTAGCTTGGTAGAAATGGGCTCATCCACTGACTACCAGACACTGCTACTATGCCGAAAAGGTTTTACTTGGCTAGATGCAGTTAAAAATTGTTATTAAATACAAAGGTGGTGAAGCTTGGTACAGATGGGCTACTACACTGACTACCAGACACTGCTACTATGCCCAAAAGGCATTACTTGGCTATATGCAGTAAAAATTGTTATTATATACAAAGGTGGTGTTGCTTGGTACAGATGGGCTACTACAATGAGTAACAGACACTGCTACAGGCCCAAAAGTAATTACTGGGCTAGAGGCAGTAAAAAATTGTTATTAAATAAAAAGGTGGTGTAGCTTGGTACAGATGGGCTACTCCAATGACTACCAGACACTTCTGCTATGCCCAAAAGGTTTTACATGTCTAGATGCAGTAAAAAATTGTTATTAAATACAAAGGTGGTGTGGCTTGGTACAGATGGGCTACTCCACTGACTACCAGACACTGCTACTATGCCCAAAAGGTTTTACATGGCTAGATGCAGTAAAAAATTGTTATTAAATACAATGGTGGTATAGCTTGGTACAGATGGGCTACTACAATGAGTAACATACACTGCTGCTGGCCCAAAAGTATTTACTGGGCTAGATGCAGTAAAAAATTGTTATTAAATACAAAGGTTGTGTAGCTTGGTAGAGATGGGCTAATCCACTGACTACCAGACACTGCTACTATACCCAAAAGGTTTTACTTGGCTAGATGCAGTAAAAAATTGTATTAAATACAAAGGTGGTGTAGCTTGGTACAGATGGGTTACTCCACTAACTACCAGACACTGCTACTATACCCAAAAGGTTTTACTTGGCTAGATGCAGTAAAAAATTGTTATTAAATACAAAGGTGGTGTAGCTTGGCACAGATGGGCTACTCCACTGACTACCAGACACTGCTACTATGCCCAAAAGGTTTTACATGGCTAGATGCAGTAAAAAATTGTTATTAAATACAAAGGTGGTATAGCTTGGTACAGATGGGCTACTACAATGAGTAACATACACTGCTGCTGGCCCAAAAAGTATTTACTGGGCTAGATGCAGTAAAAAATTGTTATTAAATACAAAGGTTGTGTACCTTGGTAGAGATGGGCTAATCCACTGACTACCAGACACTGCTACTATACCCAAAAGGTTTTACTTAGCTAGATGCAGTAAAAAATTGTATTAAATACAAAGGTGGTGTAGCTTGGTACAGATGGGTTACTCCACTGACTACCAGACACTGCTACTATACCCAAAAGGTTTTCCTTGGCTAGATGCAGTAAAAAATTGTTATTAAATACAAAGGTGGTGTAGCTTGGTACAGATGGGCTACTCCACTGACTACCAGACACTGCTACTATGCCCAAAAGGTTTTATATGGCTATATGCAGTAAAAAATTGTTATTAAATACAAAGGTGGTATAGCTTACTACAGATGGGCTACTACAATGGGTAACAGACACTGCTACAGGCCCAAAAGTATTTACTGTGCTAGATGCAGTAAAAAATTGTTATTAAATACAAAGGTTGTGTAGCTTGGTAGAGATGGGCTAATCCACTGACTTCAAGACACTGCTACTATACCCAAAAGGTTTTACTTGGCTAGATGCAGTAAAAAATTGTTATTAAATACAAAGGTGGTGTACCTTGGTACAGATGGGCTACTCCACTGAGTACCAGACACTGCTACTATGCCCAAAAGGTTTTACATGGCTATATGCAGTAAAAAATTGTTATTAAATACAAAGGTGGTATAGCTTGGTACAGATGGGCTACTACAATGAGTAACATACACTGCTGCTGGCCCAAAAGTATTTACTGGGCTAGATGCAGTAAAAAATTGTTATTAAATACAAAGGTTGTGTAGCTTGGTAGAGATGGGCTAATCCACTGACTACAAGACACTGCTACTATACCCAAAAGGTTTTACTTGGCTAGATGCAGTAAAAAATTGTATTAAATACAAAGGTGGTGTAGCATGGTACAGATGGGTTACTCCACTGACAACCATACACTGCTACTATACCCAAAAGGTTTTACTTGGCTAGATGCAGTAAAAAATTGTTATTAAATACAAAGGTGGTGTAGCTTGGTACAGATGGGCTACTCCACTGACTACCAGACACTGCTACTATTCCCAAAAGGTTTTACATGGCTATATGCAGTAAAAAATTGTTATTAAATACAAAGGTGGAATAGCTTGCTACAGATGGGGTACTACAATGAGTAACAGACACTGATACAGGCCCAAAAGTACTTACCGGGCTAGATGCAGTAAAAACTTGTTATTAAATACAAATGTGGTGTAGCTTGGTACAGATGGGCTAATCCACTACCAGACACTGCTACTCTGCCCAAAACGTTTTACCTGGCTAGATGCAGTAAAAAATTGTTATTAAATACAAAAGTGGTGTAGCTTGGTACAGATGAGCTACTACAATGAGTAACAGACACTGCTACAGGCCCAAAAGTATTTACTGGGCTAGATGCAGTAAAAAATTGTTATTAAATACAAAGGTGGTGTAGCTTGGTACAGATGGGCTACTCCACTGACTACCAGACACTGCTACTATGTCCAAAAGGTTTTACTTGGCTAGATGCAGTAAAAAATTGTTAGTAAATACAAAGGTGGTGTAGCTTTGTACAGACTGGCTACTCAACTGACAACCAGACACCGCTACTATGCCCAGAAGGTTTTACTTGGCTATATGCAGTAAAAAATTGTTATTAAATACAAAGGTGGTATAGCTTGGTACAGATGGGCTACTACAATGAGTAACATACACTGCTGC
Source organism: Phyllobates terribilis (assembly GCF_046119375.1). Classification (NCBI taxonomy): domain Eukaryota; kingdom Metazoa; phylum Chordata; class Amphibia; order Anura; family Dendrobatidae; genus Phyllobates; species Phyllobates terribilis. Next base: position 295,602,271 of record NW_027362769.1, read on the forward strand.
TGGCCCAAAAGTATTTACTGGGCTAGATTCAGTAAAAAATTGTTATTAAATACAAAGGTTGTGTAGCTTGGTAGAGATGGGCTAATCCACTGACTACAAGACACTGCTACTATACCCAAAAGGTTTTACTTGGCTAGATGCAGTAAAAAATTGTATTAAATACAAAGGTGGTGTAGCATGGTACAGATTGGTTACTCCACTGACAACCATACACTGCTACTATACCCAAAAGGTTTTACTTGGCTAGATGCAGTAAAAAATTGTTATTAAATACAAAAGTGGTGTAGCTTGGTACAGATGAGCTACTACAATGAGTAACAGACACTGCTACAGGCCCAAAAGTATTTACTGGGCTAGATGCAGTAAAAAATTGTTATTAAATACAAAGGTGGTGTAGCTTGGTACAGATGGGCTACTCCACTGACTACCAGACACTGCTACTATGTCCAAAAGGTTTTACTTGGCTAGATGCAGTAAAAAATTGTTAGTAAATACAAAGGTGGTGTAGCTTGGTACAGACTGGCTACTCAACTGACAACCAGACACCGCTACTATGCCCAGAAGGTTTTACTTGGTTAGATGCAGTAAAAAATTGTTATTAAATAAAAAGGTGGTGTAGCTTGGTACAGATGGGCTACTCCACTGACTACCAGACACTGCTACTATGCCCAAAAGGTTTTACTGGGCTAGATGCAGTAAAAAATTGTTATTAAATACAAAGGTGGTGTAGCTTGGTACAGATGGGCTACTCCACTGACTACCAGACACTGCTACTATGCCCAAAAGGTTTTACATGGCTAGATGCAGTAAAAAATTGTTATTAAATACAAAGGTGGTATAGCTTGGTACAGATGGGCTAATACAATGAGTAACATACACTGCTACTGGCCCAAAAGTATTTACTGGGCTAGATGCAGTAAAAAATTGTTATTAAATACAAAGATTGTGTAGCTTGGTAGAAATGGGCTCATCCACTGACTACCAGACACTGCTACTATGCCCAAAAGGTTTTACTTGGCTAGATGCAGTTAAAAATTGTTATTAAATACAAAGGTGGTGAAGCTTGGTACAGATGGGCTACTACACTGACTACCAGACACTGCTACTATGCCCAAAAGGCATTACTTGGCTATATGCAGTAAAAATTGTTATTATATACAAAGGTGGTGTTGCTTGGTACAGATGGGCTACTACAATGAGTAACAGACACTGCTACAGGCCCAAAAGTAATTACTGGGCTAGATGCAGTAAAAAATTGTTATTAAATAAAAAGGTGGTGTAGCTTGGTACAGATGGGCTACTCCAATGACTACCAGACACTTCTGCTATGCCCAAAAGGTTTTACATGTCTAGATGCAGTAAAAAATTGTTATTAAATACAAAGGTGGTGTGGCTTGGTACAGATGGGCTACTCCACTGACTACCAGACACTGCTACTATGCCCAAAAGGTTTTACATGGCTAGATGCAGTAAAAAATTGTTATTAAATACAATGGTGGTATAGCTTGGTACAGATGGGCTACTACAATGAGTAACATACACTGCTGCTGGCCCAAAAGTATTTACTGGGCTAGATGCAGTAAAAAATTGTTATTAAATACAAAGGTTGTGTAGCTTGGTAGAGATGGGATAATCCACTGACTACCAGACACTGCTACTATACCCAAAAGGTTTTACTTGGCTAGATGCAGTAAAAAATTGTATTAAATACAAAGGTGGTGTAGCTTGGTACAGATGGGTTACTCCACTGACTACCAGACACTGCTACTATACCCAAAAGGTTTTACTTGGCTAGATGCAGTAAAAAATTGTTATTAAATACAAAGGTGGTGTAGCTTGGCACAGATGGGCTACTCCACTGACTACCAGACACTGCTACTATGCCCAAAAGGTTTTACATGGCTAGATGCAGTAAAAAATTGTTATTAAATACAAAGGTGGTATAGCTTGGTACAGATGGGCTACTACAATGAGTAACATACACTGCTGCTGGCCCAAAAGTATTTACTGGGCTAGATGCAGTAAAAAATTGTTATTAAATACAAAGGTTGTGTAGCTTGGTAGAGATGGGCTAATCCACTGACTACCAGACACTGCTACTATACCCAAAAGGTTTTACTTAGCTAGATGCAGTAAAAAATTGTATTAAATACAAAGGTGGTGTAGCTTGGTACAGATGGGTTACTCCACTGACTACCAGACACTGCTACTATACCCAAAAGGTTTTCCTTGGCTAGATGCAGTAAAAAATTGTTATTAAATACAAAGGTGGTGTAGCTTGGTACAGATGGGCTACTCCACTGACTACCAGACACTGCTACTATGCCCAAAAGATTTTATATGGCTATATGCAGTAAAAAATTGTTATTAAATACAAAGGTGGGATAGCTTACTACAGATGGGCTACTACAATGGGTAACAGACACTGCTACAGGCCCAAAAGTATTTACTGTGCTAGATGCAGTAAAAAATTGTTATTAAATACAAAGGTTGTGTAGCTTGGTAGAGATGGGCTAATCCACTGACTTCAAGACACTGCTACTATACCCAAAAGGTTTTACTTGACTAGATGCAGTAAAAAATTGTATTAAATACAAAGGTGGTGTAGCTTGGTACAGATGGGTTACTCCACTGACTACCAGACACTGCTACTATACCCAAAAGGTTTTACTTGGCTAGATGCAGTAAAAAATTGTTATTAAATACAAAGGTGGTATAGCTTGGTACAGATGGGCTACTACAATGAGTAACATACACTGCTGCTGGCCCAAAAGTATTTACTGGGCTAGATGCAGTAAAAAATTGTTATTAAATACAAAGGTTGTGTAGCTTGGTAGAGATGGGCTAATCCACTGACTACAAGACACTGCTACTATACCCAAAAGGTTTTACTTGGCTAGATGCAGTAAAAAATTGTATTAAATACAAAGTTGGTGTAGCATGGTACAGATGGGTTACTCCACTGACAACCATACACTGCTACTATACCCAAAAGGTTTTACTTGGCTAGATGCAGTAAAAAATTGTTATTAAATACAAATGTGGTGTAGCTTGGTACAGATGGGCTACTCCACTGACTACCAGACACTGCTACTATTCCCAAAAGGTTTTACATGGCTATATGCAGTAAAAAATTGTTATTAAATACAAAGGTGGTATAGCTTGCTACAGATGGGGTACTACAATGAGTAACAGACACTGATACAGGCCCAAAAGTACTTACCGGGCTAGATGCAGTAAAAACTTGTTATTAAATACAAATGTGGTGTAGCTTGGTACAGATGGGCTAATCCACTACCAGACACTGCTACTCTGCCCAAAAGGTTTTACCTGGCTAGATGCAGTAAAAAATTGTTATTAAATACAAAAGTGGTGTAGCTTGGTACAGATGAGCTACTACAATGAGTAACAGACACTGCTACAGGCCCAAAAGTATTTACTGGGCTAGATGCAGTAAAAAATTGTTATTAAATACAAAGGTGGTGTAGCTTGGTACAGATGGGCTACTCCACTGACTACCAGACACTGCTACTATGTCCAAAAGGTTTTACTTGGCTAGATGCAGTAAAAAATTGTTAGTAAATACAAAGGTGGTGTAGCTTTGTACAGACTGGCTACTCAACTGACAACCAGACACCGCTACTATGCCCAGAAGGTTTTACTTGGCTATATGCAGTAAAAAATTGTTATTAAATACAAAGGTGGTATAGCTTGGTACAGATGGGCTACTACAATGAGTAACATACACTGCTGCTGGCCCAAAAGTATTTACTGGGCTAGATGCAGTAAAAAATTGTTATTAAATACAAAGGTTGTGTAGCTTGGTAGAGATGGGCTAATCCACTGACTACAAGACACTGCTACTATACCCAAAAGGTTTTACTTGGCTAGATGCAGTAAAAAATTGTATTAAATACAAAGGTGGTGTAGCATGGTACAGATGGGTTACTCCACTGACAACCATACACTGCTACTATACCCAAAAGGTTTTACTTGGCTAGATGCAGTAAAAAATTGTTATTAAATACAAAGGTGGTGTAGCTTGGTACAGATGGGCTACTCCACTGACTACCAGACACTGCTACTATTCCCAAAAGGTTTTACATGGCTATATGCAGTAAAAAATTGTTATTAAATACAAAGGTGGTATAGCTTGCTACAGATGGGCTACTACAATGAGTAACAGACACTGATACAGGCCCAAAAGTACTTACCGGGCTAGATGCAGTAAAAACTTGTTATTAAATACAAATGTGGTGTAGCTTGGTACAGATGGGCTAATCCACTACCAGACACTGCTACTCTGCCCAAAAGGTTTTACTTGGCTAGATGCAGTAAAAAATTGTTATTAAATACAAAAGTGGTGTAGCTTGGTACAGATGAGCTACTACAATGAGTAACAGACACTGCTACAGGCCCAAAAGTATTTACTGGGCTAGATGCAGTAAAAAATTGTTATTAAATACAAAGGTGGTGTAGCTTGGTACAGATGGGCTACTCCACTGACTACCAGACACTGCTACTATGTCCAAAAGGTTTTACTTGGCTAGATGCAGTAAAAAATTGTTAGTAAATACAAAGGTGGTGTAGCTTGGTACAGACTGGCTACTCAACTGACAACCAGACACCGCTACTATGCCCAGAAGGTTTTACTTGGTTAGATGCAGTAAAAAATTGTTAGTAAATACAAAGGTGCTATAGCTTGGTATAGATGGGCTACTCCACTGACTACCAGACACTGCTACTATGCCCTAAAGTTTTACTTGCCTAGATGCAGTAAAAAATTGTTATTAAATACAAAGGTGGTGTTGCTTGGTACACATGGGCTACTACAATGAGTAACAGACACTGCTACATGCCCAAAAGGATTTATTGGGCTAGATGCAGTAAAAAATTGTTATTAAATACAAAGGTTGTGTAGCTTGGTACAGATGGGCTACTCCACTGACTACAAGACACTGCTACTCTGCCCAAAAGGTTTTACTTGGCTAGATGCATTAAAAAATTTTTGTTAAATACAAAGTTGGTGTAGCTTGGTACAGATGGGCTACTCCACTGACTACCAGACACTGCTACTATGCCCAAAAAGTTTTACATGGCTATATGCAGTAAAAAATTGTTATTAAATACAAAGGTGGTATAGCTTGCTACAGATGGGCTACTACAATGAGTAACAGACACTGCTACAGGCCCAAAAGTATTTACCGGGCTAGATGCAGTAAAAATTTGTTATTAAATACAAATGTGGTGTAGCTTGGTACAGATGGGCTACTCCACTACCAGACACTGCTACCATGCCCAAAAGGTTTTACTTGGCTAGATGCAGTAAAAAATTGTTATTAAATACAAAAGTGGTGTAGCTTGGTACAGATGAGCTACTACAATGAGTAACAGACACTGCTACAGGCCCAAAAGTATTTACTGGGCTAGATGCAGTAAAAAATTGTTATTAAATACAAATGTGGTGTAGCTTGGTACAGATGGGCTACTCCACTGACTACCAGACACTGCTACTATGCCCAAAAGGTTTTACTTGGCTAGATGCAGTAAAAAATTGTTAGTAAATACAAAGGTGGTGTAGCTTGGTACAGACTGGCTACTCCACTGACAACCAGACACCACTACTATGCCCAGAAGGTTTTACTTGGTTAGATGCAGTAAAAAATTGTTAGTAAATACAAAGGTGGTGTAGCTTGGTATAGATGGGCTACTCCACTGACTACCAGACACTGCTACTATGCCCTAAAGTTTTACTTGTCTAGATGCAGTAAAAAATTGTTATTAAATACAAATGTGGTGTTGCTTGGTACACATGGGCTACTACAATGAGTAATAGACACTGCTACAGGCCCAAAAGTATTTACTGGGCTAGATGCAGTAAAAACTTGTTATTAAATACAAAGGTCGTGTAGCTTCGTACAGATGGGCTACTCCACTGACTACAAGACACTGCTACTATACCCAAAAGGTTTTACTTGGCTAGATGCAGTAAAAAATTGTATTAAATACAAAGGTGGTGTAGCATGGTACAGATGGGTTACTCCACTGACAACCATACACTGCTACTATACCCAAAAGGTTTTACTTGGCTAGATGCAGTAAAAAATTGTTATTAAATACAAAGGTGGTGTAGCTTGGTACAGATGGGCTACTCCACTGACTACCAGACACTGCTACTATTCCCAAAAGGTTTTACATGGCTATATGCAGTAAAAAATTGCTATTAAATACAAAGGTGGTATAGCTTGCTACAGATGGGGTACTACAATGAGTAACAGACACTGATACAGGCCCAAAAGTACTTACCGGGCTAGATGCAGTAAAAACTTGTTATTAAATACAAATGTGGTGTAGCTTGGTACAGATGGGCTAATCCACTACCAGACACTGCTACTCTGCCCAAAAGGTTTTACTTGGCTAGATGCAGTAAAAAATTGTTATTAAATACAAAAGTGGTGTAGCTTGGTACAGATGAGCTACTACAATGAGTAACAGACACTGCTACAGGCCCAAAAGTATTTACTGGGCTAGATGCAGTAAAAAATTGTTATTAAATACAAAGGTGGTGTAGCTTGGTACAGATGGGCTACTCCACTGACTACCAGACACTGCTACTATGTCCAAAAGGTTTTACTTGGCTAGATGCAGTAAAACATTGTTAGTAAATACAAAGGTGGTGTAGCTTGGTACAGACTGGCTACTCAACTGACAACCAGACACCGCTACTATGCCCAGAAGGTTTTACTTGGTTAGATGCAGTAAAAAATTGTTATTAAATAAAAAGGTGGTGTAGCTTGGTACAGATGGGCTACTCCACTGACTACCAGACACTGCTACTATGCCCAAAAGGTTTTACTGGGCTAGATGCAGTAAAAAATTGTTATTAAATACAAAGGTGGTGTAGCTTGGTACAGATGGGCTACTCCACTGACTACCAGACACTGCTACTATGCCCAAAAGGTTTTACATGGCTAGATGCAGTAAAAAATTGTTATTAAATACAAAGGTGGTATAGCTTGGTACAGATGGGCTAATACAATGAGTAACATACAATGCTACTGGCCCAAAAGTATTTACTGGGCTAGATGCAGTAAAAAATTGTTATTAAATACAAAGATTGTGTAGCTTGGTAGAAATGGGCTCATCCACTGACTACCAGACACTGCTACTATGCCCAAAAGGTTTTACTTGGCTAGATGCAGTTAAAAATTGTTATTAAATACAAAGGTGGTGAAGCTTGGTACAGATGGGCTACTACACTGACTACCAGACACTGCTACTATGCCCAAAAGGCATTACTTGGCTATATGCAGTAAAAATTGTTATTATATACAAAGGTGGTGTTGCTTGGTACAGATGGGCTACTACAATGAGTAACAGACACTGCTACAGGCCCAAAAGTAATTACTGGGCTAGATGCAGTAAAAAATTGTTATTAAATAAAAAGGTGGTGTAGCTTGGTACAGATGGGCTACTCCAATGACTACCAGACACTTCTGCTATGCCCAAAAGGTTTTACATGTCTAGATGCAGTAAAAAATTGTTATTAAATACAAAGGTGGTGTGGCTTGGTACAGATGGGCTACTCCACTGACTACCAGACACTGCTACTATGCCCAAAAGGTTTTACATGGCTAGATGCAGTAAAAAATTGTTATTAAATACAATGGTGGTATAGCTTGGTACAGATGGGCTACTACAATGAGTAACATACACTGCTGCTGGCCCAAAAGTATTTACTGGGCTAGATGCAGTAAAAAATTGTTATTAAATACAAAGGTTGTGTAGCTTGGTAGAGATGGGCTAATCCACTGACTACCAGACACTGCTACTATACCCAAAAGGTTTTACTTGGCTAGATGCAGTAAAAAATTGTATTAAATACAAAGGTGGTGTAGCTTGGTACAGATGGGTTACTCCACTGACTACCAGACACTGCTACTATACCCAAAAGGTTTTACTTGGCTAGATGCAGTAAAAAATTGTTATTAAATACAAAGGTGGTGTAGCTTGGCACAGATGGGCTACTCCACTGACTACCAGACACTGCTACTATGCCCAAAAGGTTTTACATGGCTAGATGCAGTAAAAAATTGTTATTAAATACAAAGGTGGTATAGCTTGGTACAGATGGGCTACTACAATGAGTAACATACACTGCTGCTGGCCCAAAAGTATTTACTGGGCTAGATGCAGTAAAAAATTGTTATTAAATACAAAGGTTGTGTAGCTTGGTAGAGATGGGCTAATCCACTGACTACCAGACACTGCTACTATACCCAAAAGGTTTTACTTAGCTAGATGCAGTAAAAAATTGTATTAAATACAAAGGTGGTGTAGCTTGGTACAGATGGGTTACTCCACTGACTACCAGACACTGCTACTATACCCAAAAGGTTTTCCTTGGCTAGATGCAGTAAAAAATTGTTATTAAATACAAAGGTGGTGTAGCTTGGTACAGATGGGCTACTCCACTGACTACCAGACACTGCTACTATGCCCAAAAGATTTTATATGGCTATATGCAGTAAAAAATTGTTATTAAATACAAAGGTGGGATAGCTTACTACAGATGGGCTACTACAATGGGTAACAGACACTGCTACAGGCCCAAAAGTATTTACTGTGCTAGATGCAGTAAAAAATTGTTATTAAATACAAAGGTTGTGTAGCTTGGTAGAGATGGGCTAATCCACTGACTTCAAGACACTGCTACTATACCCAAAAGGTTTTACTTGACTAGATGCAGTAAAAAATTGTATTAAATACAAAGGTGGTGTAGCTTGGTACAGATGGGTTACTCCACTGACTACCAGACACTGCTACTATACCCAAAAGGTTTTACTTGGCTAGATGCAGTAAAAAATTGTTATTAAATACAAAGGTGGTGTACCTTGGTACAGATGGGCTACTCCACTGACTACCAGACACTGCTACTATGCCCAAAAGGTTTTACATGGCTATATGCAGTAAAAAATTGTTATTAAATACAAAGGTGGTATAGCTTGGTACAGATGGGCTACTACAATGAGTAACATACACTGCTGCTGGCCCAAAAGTATTTACTGGGCTAGATGCAGTAAAAAATTGTTATTAAATACAAAGGTTGTGTAGCTTGGTAGAGATGGGCTAATCCACTGACTACAAGACACTGCTACTATACCCGAAAGGTTTTACTTGGCTAGATGCAGTAAAAAATTGTATTAAATACAAAGGTGGTGTAGAATGGTACAGATGGGTTACTCCACTGACAACCATACACTGCTACTATACCCAAAAGGTTTTACTTGGCTAGATGCAGTAAAAAATTGTTATTAAATACAAATGTGGTGTAGCTTGGTACAGATGGGCTACTCCACTGACTACCAGACACTGCTACTATTCCCAAAAGGTTTTACATGGCTATATGCAGTAAAAAATTGTTATTAAATACAAAGGTGGTATAGCTTGCTACAGATGGGGTACTACAATGAGTAACAGACACTGATACAGGCCCAAAAGTACTTACCGGGCTAGATGCAGTAAAAACTTGTTATTAAATACAAATGTGGTGTAGCTTGGTACAGATGGGCTAATCCACTACCAGACACTGCTACTCTGCCCAAAAGGTTTTACCTGGCTAGATGCAGTAAAAAATTGTTATTAAATACAAAAGTGGTGTAGCTTGGTACAGATGAGCTACTACAATGAGTAACAGACACTGCTACAGGCCCAAAAGTATTTACTGGGCTAGATGCAGTAAAAAATTGTTATTAAATACAAAGGTGGTGTAGCTTGGTACAGATGGGCTACTCCACTGACTACCAGACACTGCTACTATGTCCAAAAGGTTTTACTTGGCTAGATGCAGTAAAAAATTGTTAGTAAATACAAAGGTGGTGTAGCTTTGTACAGACTGGCTACTCAACTGACAACCAGACACCGCTACTATGCCCAGAAGGTTTTACTTGGCTATATGCAGTAAAAAATTGTTATTAAATACAAAGGTGGTATAGCTTGGTACAGATGGGCTACTACAATGAGTAACATACACTGCTGCTGGCCCAAAAGTATTTACTGGGCTAGATGCAGTAAAAAATTGTTATTAAATACAAAGGTTGTGTAGCTTGGTAGAGATGGGCTAATCCACTGACTACAAGACACTGCTACTATACCCAAAAGGTTTTACTTGGCTAGATGCAGTAAAAAATTGTATTAAATACAAAGGTGGTGTAGCATGGTACAGATGGGTTACTCCACTGACAACCATACACTGCTACTATACCCAAAAGGTTTTACTTGGCTAGATGCAGTAAAAAATTGTTATTAAATACAAAGGTGGTGTAGCTTGGTACAGATGGGCTACTCCACTGACTACCAGACACTGCTACTATTCCCAAAAGGTTTTACATGGCTATATGCAGTAAAAAATTGTTATTAAATACAAAGGTGGTATAGCTTGCTACAGATGGGCTACTACAATGAGTAACAGACACTGATACAGGCCCAAAAGTACTTACCGGGCTAGATGCAGTAAAAACTTGTTATTAAATACAAATGTGGTGTAGCTTGGTACAGATGGGCTAATCCACTACCAGACACTGCTACTCTGCCCAAAAGGTTTTACTTGGCTAGATGCAGTAAAAAATTGTTATTAAATACAAAAGTGGTGTAGCTTGGTACAGATGAGCTACTACAATGAGTAACAGACACTGCTACAGGCCCAAAAGTATTTACTGGGCTAGATGCAGTAAAAAATTGTTATTAAATACAAAGGTGGTGTAGCTTGGTACAGATGGGCTACTCCACTGACTACCAGACACTGCTACTATGTCCAAAAGGTTTTACTTGGCTAGATGCAGTAAAAAATTGTTAGTAAATACAAAGGTGGTGTAGCTTGGTACAGACTGGCTACTCAACTGACAACCAGACACCGCTACTATGCCCAGAAGGTTTTACTTGGTTAGATGCAGTAAAAAATTGTTAGTAAATACAAAGGTGGTATAGCTTGGTATAGATGGGCTACTCCACTGACTACCAGACACTGCTACTATGCCCTAAAGTTTTACTTGTCTAGATGCAGTAAAAAATTGTTATTAAATACAAAGGTGGTGTTGCTTGGTACACATGGGCTACTACAATGAGTAACAGACACTGCTACATGCCCAAAAGGATTTATTGGGCTAGATGCAGTAAAAAATTGTTATTAAATACAAAGGTTGTGTAGCTTGGTACAGATGGGCTACTCCACTGACTACAAGACACTGCTACTCTGCCCAAAAGGTTTTACTTGGCTAGATGCATTAAAAAATTTTTGTTAAATACAAAGTTGGTGTAGCTTGGTACAGATGGGCTACTCCACTGACTACCAGACACTGCTACTATGCCCAAAAAGTTTTACATGGCTATATGCAGTAAAAAATTGTTATTAAATACAAAGGTGGTATAGCTTGCTACAGATGGGCTACTACAATGAGTAACAGACACTGCTACAGGCCCAAAAGTATTTACCGGGCTAGATGCAGTAAAAATTTGTTATTAAATACAAATGTGGTGTAGCTTGGTACAGATGGGCTACTCCACTACCAGACACTGCTACCATGCCCAAAAGGTTTTACTTGGCTAGATGCAGTAAAAAATTGTTATTAAATACAAAAGTGGTGTAGCTTGGTACAGATGAGCTACTACAATGAGTAACAGACACTGCTACAGGCCCAAAAGTATTTACTGGGCTAGATGCAGTAAAAAATTGTTATTAAATACAAATGTGGTGTAGCTTGGTACAGATGGGCTACTCCACTGACTACCAGACACTGCTACTATGCCCAAAAGGTTTTACTTGGCTAGATGCAGTAAAAAATTGTTAGTAAATACAAAAGTGGTGTAGCTTGGTACAGACTGGCTACTCCACTGACAACCAGACACCACTACTATGCCCAGAAGGTTTTACTTGGTTAGATGCAGTAAAAAATTGTTAGTAAATACAAAGGTGGTGTAGCTTGGTATAGATGGGCTACTCCACTGACTACCAGACACTGCTACTATGCCCTAAAGTTTTACTTGTCTAGATGCAGTAAAAAATTGTTATTAAATACAAATGTGGTGTTGCTTGGTACACATGGGCTACTACAATGAGTAACAGACACTGCTACAGGCCCAAAAGTATTTACTGGGCTAGATGCAGTAAAAACTTGTTATTAAATACAAAGGTCGTGTAGCTTCGTACAGATGGGCTACTCCACTGACTACAAGACACTGCTACTATGCCCAAAAGGTTTTACTTGGCTAGATGCAGTAAAAAATTGTTGTTAAATACAAAGTTGGTGTAGCTTGGTACAGATGGGCTACTCCACTGACTACCAGACACTGCTACTATGCCCAAAATGTTTTACATGGCTAGATGCAGTGAAAAATTGCTATTAAATACAAAGGGGGTATAGCTTGGTACTGATGGGCTACTACAATGAGTAAGAGACACTGCTACTGGCCCAAAAGTATTTACTGGGCTAGATGCAGTAAAAAATTGTTATTAAATAAAAGGTGGTGTAGCTTGGAAGAGATGGGCTACTCCACTGACTACCAGACACTGCTACTATGCCCAAAAGGTTTTACTTGGCTAGATGCAGTAAAAAAATTGTTCTTAAATACAAAGGTGGTGTAGCTTGGTACAGATGGGCTACTCCACTGACTACCAGACACTTCTACTATGCCCAAAAGGTTTTACTTGGCTAGATGCAGTAAAAAATTGTTATTAAATACAAAGGTGGTGTAGCTTGGTACAGATGGGCTACTCCACTGACTACAAGACACTGCTACTATGCCCAAAAGGTTTTACTTGGCTAGATGCAGTAAAAAATTGTTGTTAAATACAAAGTTGGTGTAGCTTGGTACAGATGGGCTACTCCACTGACTACCAGACACTGCTACTATGCCCAAAAGGTTTTACATGGCTATATGCAGTAAAAAATTATTATTAAATACAAAGGTGGTATAGCTTGCTACAGATGTGCTACTACAATGAGTAACAGACACTGCTACAGGCCAAAAAGTATTTACCGGGCTAGATGCAGTAAAAACTTGTTATTAAATACAAATGTGGTGTAGCTTGGTACAGATGGGCTACTCCTCTACCAGACACTGCTACTATGCCCAAAAGGTTTTACTTGGCTAGATGCAGTAAAAAATTGTTATTAAATACAAAAGTGGTGTAGCTTGGTACAGATGAGCTACTACAATGAGTAACAGACACTGCTACAGGCCCAAAAGTATTTACTGGGCTAGATGCAGAAAAAAATTGTTATTAAATACAAAGGTGGTGTAGCTTGGTACAGATGGGCTACTCCACTGACTACCAGACACTGCTACGATGCCCAAAAGGTTTTACTTGGCTAGATGCAGTAAAAAATTGTTAGTAAATACAAAGGTGGTGTTGCTTGGTACAGACTGGCTTCTCCACTGACAACCAGACACCACTACTATGCCCAGAAGGTTTTACTTGGTTAGATGCAGTAAAAAATTGTTAGTAAATACAAAGGTGGTGTAGCTAGGTATAGATGGGCTATTCCACTGACACCAGACACTGCTACTATGCCCTAAAGTTTTACTTGTCTAGATGCAGTAAAAAATTGTTATTAAATACAAATGTGGTGTTGCTTGGTACACATGGGCTACTACAATGAGTAACAGACACTGCTACAGGCCCAAAAGTATTTACTGGGCTAGATGCAGTAAAAACTTGTTATTAAATACAAAGGTGGTGTAGCTTGGTACAGATGGGCTACTCCACTGACTACAAGACACTGCTACTATGCCCAAAAGGTTTTACTTGGCTAGATACAGCAAAAAATTGTTGTTAAATACAAAGTTGGTGTAGATTTTTACAGATGGGCTACTCCACTGACTACCAGACACTGCTACTATGCTCAAAAGGTTTTACATGGCTAGATGCAGTAAAAAATTGTTATTAAATACAAAGGGGGTATAGCTTGGTACTGATGGGCTAGTACAATTAGTAACAGACACTGCTACTGGCCCAAAAGTATTTACTGGGCTAGATGCAGTAAAAAATTGTTATTAAATAAAATGTGGTGTAGCTTGGAAGAGATGGGCTACTCCACTGACTACCAGACACTGCTACTATGCCCAAAAGGTTTTACTTGGCTAGATGCAGTAAAAAATTGTTCTTAAATACAAAGGTGGTGTAGCTTGGTACAGATGGGCTACTCCACTGACTACCAGACACTGCTACTATGCCCAAAAGGTTTTACATGGCTATATGCAGTAAAAATTGTTATTAAATGCAAAGGTGGTATAGCTTGGTACAGATGGGCTACTACAATGAGTAACATACACTGCTGCTGGCCCAAAAGTATTTACTGGGCTAGATGCAGTAAAAAATTGTTATTAAATACAAAGGTTGTGTAGCTTGGTAGAGATGGGCTAATCCACTGACTACAAGACACTGCTACTATACCCAAAAGGTTTTACTTGGCTAGATGCAGTAAAAAATTGTATTAAAAACAAAGGTGGTGTAGCTTGGTACAGATGGGTTACTCCACTGACAACCATACACTGCTACTATACCCAAAAGGTTTTACTTGGCTAGATGCAGTAAAAAATTGTTATTAAATACAAAGGTGGTGTAGCTTGGTACAGATGGGCTACTCCACTGACTACCAGACACTGCTACTATGCCCAAAAGGTTTTAAATGGCTATATGCAGTAAAAAATTGTTATTAAATAGAAAGGTGGTATAGCTTGCTACAGATGGGGTACTACAATGAGTAACAGACACTGCTACAGGCCCAAAAGTACTTACCGGGCTAGATGCAGTAAAAACTTGTTATTAAATACAAATGTGGTGTAGCTTGGTACAGATGGGCTACTCCACTACCAGACACTGCTACTCTGCCCAAAAGGTTTTACTTGGCTAGATGCAGTAAAAAATTGTTATTAAATACAAAAGTGGTGTAGCTTGGTACAGATGAGCTACTACAATGAGTAACAGACACTGCTACAGGCCCAAAAGTATTTACTGGGCTAGATGCAGTAAAAAATTGTTATTAAATACAAAGGTGGAGTAGCTTGGTACAGATGGGCTACTCCACTGACTACCAGACACTGCTACTATGTCCAAAAGGTTTTACTTGGCTAGATGCAGTAAAAAATTGTTAGTAAATACAAAGGTGGTGTAGCTTGGTACAGACTGGCTACTCAACTGACAACCAGACACCGCTACTATGCCCAGAAGGTTTTACTTGGTTAGATGCAGTAAAAAATTGTTAGTAAATACAAAGGTGGTGTAGCTTGGTATAGATGGGCTACTCCACTGACTACCAGACACTGCTACTATGCCCTAACGTTTTACTTGTCTAGATGCAGTAAAAAATTGTTATTAAATACAAAGGTGGTGTTGCTTGGTACACATGGGCTACTACAATGAGTAACAGACACTGCTACATGCCCAAAAGGATTTACTGGGCTAGATGCAGTAAAAAATTGTTATTAAATACAAAGGTTGTGTAGCTTGGTACAGATGGGCTACTCCACTGACTACAAGACACTGCTACTATGCCCAAAAGGTTTTACTTGGCTAGATGCAGTAAAAAATTGTTGTTAAATACAAAGTTGGTGTAGCTTGGTACAGATGGGCTACTACACTGACTACCAGACACTGCTACTATGCCCAAAAGGTTTTACATGGCTATATGCAGTAAAAAATTGTTATTAAATACAAAGGTGGTATAGCTTGCTACAGATGGGCTACTACAATGAGTAACAGACACTGCTACAGGCCCAAAAGTATTTACCGGGCTAGATGCAGTAAAAACTTGTTATTAAATAAAAATGTGGTATAGCTTGGTACAGATGGGCGACTCCACTACCAGACACTGCTACTATGCCCAAAAGGTTTTACTTGGCTAGATGCAGTAAAAAATTGTTATTAAATACAAAAGTGGTGTAGCTTGGTACAGATGAGCTACTACAATGAGTAACAGACACTGCTACAGGCCCAAAAGTATTTACTGGGCTAGATGCAGTAAAAAATTGTTATTAAATACAAAGGTGGTGTAGCTTGGTACAGATAGGCTACTGCACTGACTACCAGACACTGCTAATATGCCCAAAAGGTTTTAAATGGCTATATGCAGTAAAAAATTGTTATTAAATACAAAGGTGATATAGCTTGCTACAGATGGGGTACTACAATGAGTAACAGACACTGCTACAGGCCCAAAAGTACTTACCGGGCTAGATGCAGAAAAAACTTGTTATTAAATACAAATGTGGTGTAGCTTGGTACAGATGGGCTACTCCACTACCAGACACTGCTCCTATGCCCAAAAGGTTTTACTTGGCTAGATGAAGTAAAAAAATGTTATTAAATACAAAGGTGGTGTAGCTTGGTACAGATGGGCTACTCCACTGACTACCAGACACTGCTACTTTGTCCAAAAGGTTTTACTTGGCTAGATGCAGTAAAAAATTGTTAGTAAATACAAAGGTGGTGTAGCTTGGTACAGACTGGCTACTCAACTGACAACCAGACACCGCTACTATGCCCAGAAGGTTTTACTTGGTTAGATGCAGTAAAAAATTGTTAGTAAATACAAAGGTGGTGTAGCTTGGTATAGATGGGCTACTCCACTGACTACCAGACACTGCTACTATGCCCTAAAGTTTTACTTGTCTAGATGCAGTAAAAAATTGTTATTAAATACAAAGGTGGTGTTGCTTGGTACACATGGGCTACTACAATGAGTAACAGACACTGCTACATGCCCAAAAGGATTTACTGGGCTAGATGCAGTAAAAAATTGTTATTAAATACAAAGGTTGTGTAGCTTGGTACAGATGGGCTACTCCACTGACTACAAGACACTGCTACTATGTCCAAAAGGTTTTACTTGGCTAGATGCAGTAAAAAATTGTTGTTAAATACAAAGTTGGTGTAGCTTGCTACAGATGGGCTACTCCACTGACTACCAGACACTGCTACTATGCCCAAAAGGTTTTACATGGCTATATGCAGTAAAAAATTGTTATTAAATACAAAGGTGGTATAGCTTGCTACAGATGGGCTACTACAATGAGTAACAGACACTGCTACAGGCCCAAAAGTATTTACCGGGCTAGATGCAGTAAAAACTTGTTATTAAATACAAATGTGGTGTAGCTTGGTACAGATGGGCTACTCCACTACCAGACACTGCTACTATGCCCAAAAGGTTTTACTTGGCTAGATGCAGTAAAAAATTGTTATTAAATACAAAAGTGGTGTAGCTTGGTACAGATGAGCTACTACAATGAGTAACAGACACTGCTACAGGCCCAAAAGTATTTACTGGGCTAGATG
Source organism: Phyllobates terribilis (assembly GCF_046119375.1). Classification (NCBI taxonomy): domain Eukaryota; kingdom Metazoa; phylum Chordata; class Amphibia; order Anura; family Dendrobatidae; genus Phyllobates; species Phyllobates terribilis. The sequence continues at coordinate 295,619,606 of NW_027362769.1, forward strand.
CAGTAAAAAATTGTTATTAAATACAAAGGTGGTGTAGCTTGGTACAGATGGGCTACTCCACTGACTACCAGACACTGCTACTATGCCCAAAAGGTTTTACTTGGCTAGATGCAGTAAAAAATTGTTAGTAAATACAAAGGTGGTGTAGCTTGGTACAGACTGGCTACTCCACTGACAACCAGACTCCGATACTATGCCCAGAAGGTTTTAGTTGGTTAGATGCAGTAAAAAATTGTTAGTAAATACAAAGGTGGTGTAGCTTGGTATAGATGGGCTACTCCACTGACTACCAGACACTGCTACTATGCCATAAAGTTTTACTTGTCTAGATGCAGTAAAAAATTGTTATTAAATACAAATGTGGTGTTGCTTGGTACACATGGGCTACTACAATGAGTAACAGACACTGCTACAGGCCCAAAAGTATTTACTGGGCTAGATGCAGTAAAAAATTGTTATTAAATACAAAGGTGGTGTAGCTTGGTACAGATGGGCTACTCCACTGACTACCAGACACTGCTACTATGCCCAAAAGGTTTTACTTGGCTAGATGCAGTAAAAAATTGTTAGTAAATACAAAGGTGGTGTAGCTTGGTACAGACTGGCTACTCCACTGACAACCAGACACCGATACTATGCCCAGAAGGTTTTACTTGGTTAGATGCAGTAAAAAATTGTTATTAAATACAAAGGTGGTGTAGCTTGGTACAGATGGGCTACTCCACTGACTACAAGACACTGCTACTATGCCCAAAAGGTTTTACTTGGCTAGATGCAGTGAAAAATTGTTGTTAAATACAAAGTTGGTGTAGCTTGGTACAGATGGGCTACTCCACTGACTACCAGACACTGCTACTATGCCCAAAAGGTTTTACATGGCTAGATGCAGTAAAAAAATGTTATTAAATACAAAGGGGGTATAGCTTGGTACTGATGGGCTACTACAATGAGTAACAGACACTGCTACTGGCCCAAAAGTATTTACTGGGCTAGATGCAGTAAAAAATTGTTATTAAATAAAAGGTGGTGTAGCTTGGAAGAGATGGGCTACTCCACTGACTACCAGACACTGCTACTATGCCCAAAAGGTTTTACTTGGCTAGGTGCAGTAAAAAATTGTTCTTAAATACAAAGGTGGTGTAGCTTGGTACAGATGGGCTACTCCACTGACTACCAGACACTTCTACTATGCCCAAAAGGTTTTACTTGGCTAGATGCAGTAAAAAATTGTTATTAAATACAAAGGTGGTGTAGCTTGGTACAGATGGGCTACTCCACTGACTACCAGACACTGCTACTATGCCCAAAATGTTTTACATGGCTAGATGCAGTGAAAAATTGCTATTAAATACAAAGGGGGTATAGCTTGGTACTGATGGGCTACTACAATGAGTAAGAGACACTGCTACTGGCCCAAAAGTATTTACTGGGCTAGATGCAGTAAAAAATTGTTATTAAATAAAAGGTGGTGTAGCTTGGAAGAGATGGGCTACTCCACTGACTACCAGACACTGCTACTATGCCCAAAAGGTTTTACTTGGCTAGATGCAGTAAAAAATTGTTAGTAAATACAAAGGTGGTGTAGCTTGGTACAGACTGGCTACTCCACTGACAACCAGACACCACTACTATGCCCAGAAGGTTTTACTTGGTTAGATGCAGTAAAAAATTGTTAGTAAATACAAAGGTGGTGTAGCTTGGTATAGATGGGCTACTCCACTGACTACCAGACACTGCTACTATGCCCTAAAGTTTTACTTGTCTAGATGCAGTAAAAAATTGTTATTAAATACAAATGTGGTGTTGCTTGGTACACATGGGCTACTACAATGAGTAATAGACACTGCTACAGGCCCAAAAGTATTTACTGGGCTAGATGCAGTAAAAACTTGTTATTAAATACAAAGGTCGTGTAGCTTCGTACAGATGGGCTACTCCACTGACTACAAGACACTGCTACTATACCCAAAAGGTTTTACTTGGCTAGATGCAGTAAAAAATTGTATTAAATACAAAGGTGGTGTAGCATGGTACAGATGGGTTACTCCACTGACAACCATACACTGCTACTATACCCAAAAGGTTTTACTTGGCTAGATGCAGTAAAAAATTGTTATTAAATACAAAGGTGGTGTAGCTTGGTACAGATGGGCTACTCCACTGACTACCAGACACTGCTACTATTCCCAAAAGGTTTTACATGGCTATATGCAGTAAAAAATTGCTATTAAATACAAAGGTGGTATAGCTTGCTACAGATGGGGTACTACAATGAGTAACAGACACTGATACAGGCCCAAAAGTACTTACCGGGCTAGATGCAGTAAAAACTTGTTATTAAATACAAATGTGGTGTAGCTTGGTACAGATGGGCTAATCCACTACCAGACACTGCTACTCTGCCCAAAAGGTTTTACTTGGCTAGATGCAGTAAAAAATTGTTATTAAATACAAAAGTGGTGTAGCTTGGTACAGATGAGCTACTACAATGAGTAACAGACACTGCTACAGGCCCAAAAGTATTTACTGGGCTAGATGCAGTAAAAAATTGTTATTAAATACAAAGGTGGTGTAGCTTGGTACAGATGGGCTACTCCACTGACTACCAGACACTGCTACTATGTCCAAAAGGTTTTACTTGGCTAGATGCAGTAAAACATTGTTAGTAAATACAAAGGTGGTGTAGCTTGGTACAGACTGGCTACTCAACTGACAACCAGACACCGCTACTATGCCCAGAAGGTTTTACTTGGTTAGATGCAGTAAAAAATTGTTATTAAATAAAAAGGTGGTGTAGCTTGGTACAGATGGGCTACTCCACTGACTACCAGACACTGCTACTATGCCCAAAAGGTTTTACTGGGCTAGATGCAGTAAAAAATTGTTATTAAATACAAAGGTGGTGTAGCTTGGTACAGATGGGCTACTCCACTGACTACCAGACACTGCTACTATGCCCAAAAGGTTTTACATGGCTAGATGCAGTAAAAAATTGTTATTAAATACAAAGGTGGTATAGCTTGGTACAGATGGGCTAATACAATGAGTAACATACAATGCTACTGGCCCAAAAGTATTTACTGGGCTAGATGCAGTAAAAAATTGTTATTAAATACAAAGATTGTGTAGCTTGGTAGAAATGGGCTCATCCACTGACTACCAGACACTGCTACTATGCCCAAAAGGTTTTACTTGGCTAGATGCAGTTAAAAATTGTTATTAAATACAAAGGTGGTGAAGCTTGGTACAGATGGGCTACTACACTGACTACCAGACACTGCTACTATGCCCAAAAGGCATTACTTGGCTATATGCAGTAAAAATTGTTATTATATACAAAGGTGGTGTTGCTTGGTACAGATGGGCTACTACAATGAGTAACAGACACTGCTACAGGCCCAAAAGTAATTACTGGGCTAGATGCAGTAAAAAATTGTTATTAAATAAAAAGGTGGTGTAGCTTGGTACAGATGGGCTACTCCAATGACTACCAGACACTTCTGCTATGCCCAAAAGGTTTTACATGTCTAGATGCAGTAAAAAATTGTTATTAAATACAAAGGTGGTGTGGCTTGGTACAGATGGGCTACTCCACTGACTACCAGACACTGCTACTATGCCCAAAAGGTTTTACATGGCTAGATGCAGTAAAAAATTGTTATTAAATACAATGGTGGTATAGCTTGGTACAGATGGGCTACTACAATGAGTAACATACACTGCTGCTGGCCCAAAAGTATTTACTGGGCTAGATGCAGTAAAAAATTGTTATTAAATACAAAGGTTGTGTAGCTTGGTAGAGATGGGCTAATCCACTGACTACCAGACACTGCTACTATACCCAAAAGGTTTTACTTGGCTAGATGCAGTAAAAAATTGTATTAAATACAAAGGTGGTGTAGCTTGGTACAGATGGGTTACTCCACTGACTACCAGACACTGCTACTATACCCAAAAGGTTTTACTTGGCTAGATGCAGTAAAAAATTGTTATTAAATACAAAGGTGGTGTAGCTTGGCACAGATGGGCTACTCCACTGACTACCAGACACTGCTACTATGCCCAAAAGGTTTTACATGGCTAGATGCAGTAAAAAATTGTTATTAAATACAAAGGTGGTATAGCTTGGTACAGATGGGCTACTACAATGAGTAACATACACTGCTGCTGGCCCAAAAGTATTTACTGGGCTAGATGCAGTAAAAAATTGTTATTAAATACAAAGGTTGTGTAGCTTGGTAGAGATGGGCTAATCCACTGACTACCAGACACTGCTACTATACCCAAAAGGTTTTACTTAGCTAGATGCAGTAAAAAATTGTATTAAATACAAAGGTGGTGTAGCTTGGTACAGATGGGTTACTCCACTGACTACCAGACACTGCTACTATACCCAAAAGGTTTTCCTTGGCTAGATGCAGTAAAAAATTGTTATTAAATACAAAGGTGGTGTAGCTTGGTACAGATGGGCTACTCCACTGACTACCAGACACTGCTACTATGCCCAAAAGATTTTATATGGCTATATGCAGTAAAAAATTGTTATTAAATACAAAGGTGGGATAGCTTACTACAGATGGGCTACTACAATGGGTAACAGACACTGCTACAGGCCCAAAAGTATTTACTGTGCTAGATGCAGTAAAAAATTGTTATTAAATACAAAGGTTGTGTAGCTTGGTAGAGATGGGCTAATCCACTGACTTCAAGACACTGCTACTATACCCAAAAGGTTTTACTTGACTAGATGCAGTAAAAAATTGTATTAAATACAAAGGTGGTGTAGCTTGGTACAGATGGGTTACTCCACTGACTACCAGACACTGCTACTATACCCAAAAGGTTTTACTTGGCTAGATGCAGTAAAAAATTGTTATTAAATACAAAGGTGGTGTACCTTGGTACAGATGGGCTACTCCACTGACTACCAGACACTGCTACTATGCCCAAAAGGTTTTACATGGCTATATGCAGTAAAAAATTGTTATTAAATACAAAGGTGGTATAGCTTGGTACAGATGGGCTACTACAATGAGTAACATACACTGCTGCTGGCCCAAAAGTATTTACTGGGCTAGATGCAGTAAAAAATTGTTATTAAATACAAAGGTTGTGTAGCTTGGTAGAGATGGGCTAATCCACTGACTACAAGACACTGCTACTATACCCGAAAGGTTTTACTTGGCTAGATGCAGTAAAAAATTGTATTAAATACAAAGGTGGTGTAGAATGGTACAGATGGGTTACTCCACTGACAACCATACACTGCTACTATACCCAAAAGGTTTTACTTGGCTAGATGCAGTAAAAAATTGTTATTAAATACAAATGTGGTGTAGCTTGGTACAGATGGGCTACTCCACTGACTACCAGACACTGCTACTATTCCCAAAAGGTTTTACATGGCTATATGCAGTAAAAAATTGTTATTAAATACAAAGGTGGTATAGCTTGCTACAGATGGGGTACTACAATGAGTAACAGACACTGATACAGGCCCAAAAGTACTTACCGGGCTAGATGCAGTAAAAACTTGTTATTAAATACAAATGTGGTGTAGCTTGGTACAGATGGGCTAATCCACTACCAGACACTGCTACTCTGCCCAAAAGGTTTTACCTGGCTAGATGCAGTAAAAAATTGTTATTAAATACAAAAGTGGTGTAGCTTGGTACAGATGAGCTACTACAATGAGTAACAGACACTGCTACAGGCCCAAAAGTATTTACTGGGCTAGATGCAGTAAAAAATTGTTATTAAATACAAAGGTGGTGTAGCTTGGTACAGATGGGCTACTCCACTGACTACCAGACACTGCTACTATGTCCAAAAGGTTTTACTTGGCTAGATGCAGTAAAAAATTGTTAGTAAATACAAAGGTGGTGTAGCTTTGTACAGACTGGCTACTCAACTGACAACCAGACACCGCTACTATGCCCAGAAGGTTTTACTTGGCTATATGCAGTAAAAAATTGTTATTAAATACAAAGGTGGTATAGCTTGGTACAGATGGGCTACTACAATGAGTAACATACACTGCTGCTGGCCCAAAAGTATTTACTGGGCTAGATGCAGTAAAAAATTGTTATTAAATACAAAGGTTGTGTAGCTTGGTAGAGATGGGCTAATCCACTGACTACAAGACACTGCTACTATACCCAAAAGGTTTTACTTGGCTAGATGCAGTAAAAAATTGTATTAAATACAAAGGTGGTGTAGCATGGTACAGATGGGTTACTCCACTGACAACCATACACTGCTACTATACCCAAAAGGTTTTACTTGGCTAGATGCAGTAAAAAATTGTTATTAAATACAAAGGTGGTGTAGCTTGGTACAGATGGGCTACTCCACTGACTACCAGACACTGCTACTATTCCCAAAAGGTTTTACATGGCTATATGCAGTAAAAAATTGTTATTAAATACAAAGGTGGTATAGCTTGCTACAGATGGGCTACTACAATGAGTAACAGACACTGATACAGGCCCAAAAGTACTTACCGGGCTAGATGCAGTAAAAACTTGTTATTAAATACAAATGTGGTGTAGCTTGGTACAGATGGGCTAATCCACTACCAGACACTGCTACTCTGCCCAAAAGGTTTTACTTGGCTAGATGCAGTAAAAAATTGTTATTAAATACAAAAGTGGTGTAGCTTGGTACAGATGAGCTACTACAATGAGTAACAGACACTGCTACAGGCCCAAAAGTATTTACTGGGCTAGATGCAGTAAAAAATTGTTATTAAATACAAAGGTGGTGTAGCTTGGTACAGATGGGCTACTCCACTGACTACCAGACACTGCTACTATGTCCAAAAGGTTTTACTTGGCTAGATGCAGTAAAAAATTGTTAGTAAATACAAAGGTGGTGTAGCTTGGTACAGACTGGCTACTCAACTGACAACCAGACACCGCTACTATGCCCAGAAGGTTTTACTTGGTTAGATGCAGTAAAAAATTGTTAGTAAATACAAAGGTGGTATAGCTTGGTATAGATGGGCTACTCCACTGACTACCAGACACTGCTACTATGCCCTAAAGTTTTACTTGTCTAGATGCAGTAAAAAATTGTTATTAAATACAAAGGTGGTGTTGCTTGGTACACATGGGCTACTACAATGAGTAACAGACACTGCTACATGCCCAAAAGGATTTATTGGGCTAGATGCAGTAAAAAATTGTTATTAAATACAAAGGTTGTGTAGCTTGGTACAGATGGGCTACTCCACTGACTACAAGACACTGCTACTCTGCCCAAAAGGTTTTACTTGGCTAGATGCATTAAAAAATTTTTGTTAAATACAAAGTTGGTGTAGCTTGGTACAGATGGGCTACTCCACTGACTACCAGACACTGCTACTATGCCCAAAAAGTTTTACATGGCTATATGCAGTAAAAAATTGTTATTAAATACAAAGGTGGTATAGCTTGCTACAGATGGGCTACTACAATGAGTAACAGACACTGCTACAGGCCCAAAAGTATTTACCGGGCTAGATGCAGTAAAAATTTGTTATTAAATACAAATGTGGTGTAGCTTGGTACAGATGGGCTACTCCACTACCAGACACTGCTACCATGCCCAAAAGGTTTTACTTGGCTAGATGCAGTAAAAAATTGTTATTAAATACAAAAGTGGTGTAGCTTGGTACAGATGAGCTACTACAATGAGTAACAGACACTGCTACAGGCCCAAAAGTATTTACTGGGCTAGATGCAGTAAAAAATTGTTATTAAATACAAATGTGGTGTAGCTTGGTACAGATGGGCTACTCCACTGACTACCAGACACTGCTACTATGCCCAAAAGGTTTTACTTGGCTAGATGCAGTAAAAAATTGTTAGTAAATACAAAAGTGGTGTAGCTTGGTACAGACTGGCTACTCCACTGACAACCAGACACCACTACTATGCCCAGAAGGTTTTACTTGGTTAGATGCAGTAAAAAATTGTTAGTAAATACAAAGGTGGTGTAGCTTGGTATAGATGGGCTACTCCACTGACTACCAGACACTGCTACTATGCCCTAAAGTTTTACTTGTCTAGATGCAGTAAAAAATTGTTATTAAATACAAATGTGGTGTTGCTTGGTACACATGGGCTACTACAATGAGTAACAGACACTGCTACAGGCCCAAAAGTATTTACTGGGCTAGATGCAGTAAAAACTTGTTATTAAATACAAAGGTCGTGTAGCTTCGTACAGATGGGCTACTCCACTGACTACAAGACACTGCTACTATGCCCAAAAGGTTTTACTTGGCTAGATGCAGTAAAAAATTGTTGTTAAATACAAAGTTGGTGTAGCTTGGTACAGATGGGCTACTCCACTGACTACCAGACACTGCTACTATGCCCAAAATGTTTTACATGGCTAGATGCAGTGAAAAATTGCTATTAAATACAAAGGGGGTATAGCTTGGTACTGATGGGCTACTACAATGAGTAAGAGACACTGCTACTGGCCCAAAAGTATTTACTGGGCTAGATGCAGTAAAAAATTGTTATTAAATAAAAGGTGGTGTAGCTTGGAAGAGATGGGCTACTCCACTGACTACCAGACACTGCTACTATGCCCAAAAGGTTTTACTTGGCTAGATGCAGTAAAAAAATTGTTCTTAAATACAAAGGTGGTGTAGCTTGGTACAGATGGGCTACTCCACTGACTACCAGACACTTCTACTATGCCCAAAAGGTTTTACTTGGCTAGATGCAGTAAAAAATTGTTATTAAATACAAAGGTGGTGTAGCTTGGTACAGATGGGCTACTCCACTGACTACAAGACACTGCTACTATGCCCAAAAGGTTTTACTTGGCTAGATGCAGTAAAAAATTGTTGTTAAATACAAAGTTGGTGTAGCTTGGTACAGATGGGCTACTCCACTGACTACCAGACACTGCTACTATGCCCAAAAGGTTTTACATGGCTATATGCAGTAAAAAATTATTATTAAATACAAAGGTGGTATAGCTTGCTACAGATGTGCTACTACAATGAGTAACAGACACTGCTACAGGCCAAAAAGTATTTACCGGGCTAGATGCAGTAAAAACTTGTTATTAAATACAAATGTGGTGTAGCTTGGTACAGATGGGCTACTCCTCTACCAGACACTGCTACTATGCCCAAAAGGTTTTACTTGGCTAGATGCAGTAAAAAATTGTTATTAAATACAAAAGTGGTGTAGCTTGGTACAGATGAGCTACTACAATGAGTAACAGACACTGCTACAGGCCCAAAAGTATTTACTGGGCTAGATGCAGAAAAAAATTGTTATTAAATACAAAGGTGGTGTAGCTTGGTACAGATGGGCTACTCCACTGACTACCAGACACTGCTACGATGCCCAAAAGGTTTTACTTGGCTAGATGCAGTAAAAAATTGTTAGTAAATACAAAGGTGGTGTTGCTTGGTACAGACTGGCTTCTCCACTGACAACCAGACACCACTACTATGCCCAGAAGGTTTTACTTGGTTAGATGCAGTAAAAAATTGTTAGTAAATACAAAGGTGGTGTAGCTAGGTATAGATGGGCTATTCCACTGACACCAGACACTGCTACTATGCCCTAAAGTTTTACTTGTCTAGATGCAGTAAAAAATTGTTATTAAATACAAATGTGGTGTTGCTTGGTACACATGGGCTACTACAATGAGTAACAGACACTGCTACAGGCCCAAAAGTATTTACTGGGCTAGATGCAGTAAAAACTTGTTATTAAATACAAAGGTGGTGTAGCTTGGTACAGATGGGCTACTCCACTGACTACAAGACACTGCTACTATGCCCAAAAGGTTTTACTTGGCTAGATACAGCAAAAAATTGTTGTTAAATACAAAGTTGGTGTAGATTTTTACAGATGGGCTACTCCACTGACTACCAGACACTGCTACTATGCTCAAAAGGTTTTACATGGCTAGATGCAGTAAAAAATTGTTATTAAATACAAAGGGGGTATAGCTTGGTACTGATGGGCTAGTACAATTAGTAACAGACACTGCTACTGGCCCAAAAGTATTTACTGGGCTAGATGCAGTAAAAAATTGTTATTAAATAAAATGTGGTGTAGCTTGGAAGAGATGGGCTACTCCACTGACTACCAGACACTGCTACTATGCCCAAAAGGTTTTACTTGGCTAGATGCAGTAAAAAATTGTTCTTAAATACAAAGGTGGTGTAGCTTGGTACAGATGGGCTACTCCACTGACTACCAGACACTGCTACTATGCCCAAAAGGTTTTACATGGCTATATGCAGTAAAAATTGTTATTAAATGCAAAGGTGGTATAGCTTGGTACAGATGGGCTACTACAATGAGTAACATACACTGCTGCTGGCCCAAAAGTATTTACTGGGCTAGATGCAGTAAAAAATTGTTATTAAATACAAAGGTTGTGTAGCTTGGTAGAGATGGGCTAATCCACTGACTACAAGACACTGCTACTATACCCAAAAGGTTTTACTTGGCTAGATGCAGTAAAAAATTGTATTAAAAACAAAGGTGGTGTAGCTTGGTACAGATGGGTTACTCCACTGACAACCATACACTGCTACTATACCCAAAAGGTTTTACTTGGCTAGATGCAGTAAAAAATTGTTATTAAATACAAAGGTGGTGTAGCTTGGTACAGATGGGCTACTCCACTGACTACCAGACACTGCTACTATGCCCAAAAGGTTTTAAATGGCTATATGCAGTAAAAAATTGTTATTAAATAGAAAGGTGGTATAGCTTGCTACAGATGGGGTACTACAATGAGTAACAGACACTGCTACAGGCCCAAAAGTACTTACCGGGCTAGATGCAGTAAAAACTTGTTATTAAATACAAATGTGGTGTAGCTTGGTACAGATGGGCTACTCCACTACCAGACACTGCTACTCTGCCCAAAAGGTTTTACTTGGCTAGATGCAGTAAAAAATTGTTATTAAATACAAAAGTGGTGTAGCTTGGTACAGATGAGCTACTACAATGAGTAACAGACACTGCTACAGGCCCAAAAGTATTTACTGGGCTAGATGCAGTAAAAAATTGTTATTAAATACAAAGGTGGAGTAGCTTGGTACAGATGGGCTACTCCACTGACTACCAGACACTGCTACTATGTCCAAAAGGTTTTACTTGGCTAGATGCAGTAAAAAATTGTTAGTAAATACAAAGGTGGTGTAGCTTGGTACAGACTGGCTACTCAACTGACAACCAGACACCGCTACTATGCCCAGAAGGTTTTACTTGGTTAGATGCAGTAAAAAATTGTTAGTAAATACAAAGGTGGTGTAGCTTGGTATAGATGGGCTACTCCACTGACTACCAGACACTGCTACTATGCCCTAACGTTTTACTTGTCTAGATGCAGTAAAAAATTGTTATTAAATACAAAGGTGGTGTTGCTTGGTACACATGGGCTACTACAATGAGTAACAGACACTGCTACATGCCCAAAAGGATTTACTGGGCTAGATGCAGTAAAAAATTGTTATTAAATACAAAGGTTGTGTAGCTTGGTACAGATGGGCTACTCCACTGACTACAAGACACTGCTACTATGCCCAAAAGGTTTTACTTGGCTAGATGCAGTAAAAAATTGTTGTTAAATACAAAGTTGGTGTAGCTTGGTACAGATGGGCTACTACACTGACTACCAGACACTGCTACTATGCCCAAAAGGTTTTACATGGCTATATGCAGTAAAAAATTGTTATTAAATACAAAGGTGGTATAGCTTGCTACAGATGGGCTACTACAATGAGTAACAGACACTGCTACAGGCCCAAAAGTATTTACCGGGCTAGATGCAGTAAAAACTTGTTATTAAATAAAAATGTGGTATAGCTTGGTACAGATGGGCGACTCCACTACCAGACACTGCTACTATGCCCAAAAGGTTTTACTTGGCTAGATGCAGTAAAAAATTGTTATTAAATACAAAAGTGGTGTAGCTTGGTACAGATGAGCTACTACAATGAGTAACAGACACTGCTACAGGCCCAAAAGTATTTACTGGGCTAGATGCAGTAAAAAATTGTTATTAAATACAAAGGTGGTGTAGCTTGGTACAGATAGGCTACTGCACTGACTACCAGACACTGCTAATATGCCCAAAAGGTTTTAAATGGCTATATGCAGTAAAAAATTGTTATTAAATACAAAGGTGATATAGCTTGCTACAGATGGGGTACTACAATGAGTAACAGACACTGCTACAGGCCCAAAAGTACTTACCGGGCTAGATGCAGAAAAAACTTGTTATTAAATACAAATGTGGTGTAGCTTGGTACAGATGGGCTACTCCACTACCAGACACTGCTCCTATGCCCAAAAGGTTTTACTTGGCTAGATGAAGTAAAAAAATGTTATTAAATACAAAGGTGGTGTAGCTTGGTACAGATGGGCTACTCCACTGACTACCAGACACTGCTACTTTGTCCAAAAGGTTTTACTTGGCTAGATGCAGTAAAAAATTGTTAGTAAATACAAAGGTGGTGTAGCTTGGTACAGACTGGCTACTCAACTGACAACCAGACACCGCTACTATGCCCAGAAGGTTTTACTTGGTTAGATGCAGTAAAAAATTGTTAGTAAATACAAAGGTGGTGTAGCTTGGTATAGATGGGCTACTCCACTGACTACCAGACACTGCTACTATGCCCTAAAGTTTTACTTGTCTAGATGCAGTAAAAAATTGTTATTAAATACAAAGGTGGTGTTGCTTGGTACACATGGGCTACTACAATGAGTAACAGACACTGCTACATGCCCAAAAGGATTTACTGGGCTAGATGCAGTAAAAAATTGTTATTAAATACAAAGGTTGTGTAGCTTGGTACAGATGGGCTACTCCACTGACTACAAGACACTGCTACTATGTCCAAAAGGTTTTACTTGGCTAGATGCAGTAAAAAATTGTTGTTAAATACAAAGTTGGTGTAGCTTGCTACAGATGGGCTACTCCACTGACTACCAGACACTGCTACTATGCCCAAAAGGTTTTACATGGCTATATGCAGTAAAAAATTGTTATTAAATACAAAGGTGGTATAGCTTGCTACAGATGGGCTACTACAATGAGTAACAGACACTGCTACAGGCCCAAAAGTATTTACCGGGCTAGATGCAGTAAAAACTTGTTATTAAATACAAATGTGGTGTAGCTTGGTACAGATGGGCTACTCCACTACCAGACACTGCTACTATGCCCAAAAGGTTTTACTTGGCTAGATGCAGTAAAAAATTGTTATTAAATACAAAAGTGGTGTAGCTTGGTACAGATGAGCTACTACAATGAGTAACAGACACTGCTACAGGCCCAAAAGTATTTACTGGGCTAGATGCAGTAAAAAATTGTTATTAAATACAAAGGTGGTGTAGCTTGGTACAGATGGGCTACTCCACTGACTACCAGACACTGCTACTATGCCCAAAAGGTTTTACTTGGCTAGATGCAGTAAAAAATTGTTAGTAAATACAAAGGTGGTGTAGCTTGGTACAGACTGGCTACTCCACTGACAACCAGACTCCGATACTATGCCCAGAAGGTTTTAGTTGGTTAGATGCAGTAAAAAATTGTTAGTAAATACAAAGGTGGTGTAGCTTGGTATAGATGGGCTACTCCACTGACTACCAGACACTGCTACTATGCCATAAAGTTTTACTTGTCTAGATGCAGTAAAAAATTGTTATTAAATACAAATGTGGTGTTGCTTGGTACACATGGGCTACTACAATGAGTAACAGACACTGCTACAGGCCCAAAAGTATTTACTGGGCTAGATGCAGTAAAAAATTGTTATTAAATACAAAGGTGGTGTAGCTTGGTACAGATGGGCTACTCCACTGACTACCAGACACTGCTACTATGCCCAAAAGGTTTTACTTGGCTAGATGCAGTAAAAAATTGTTAGTAAATACAAAGGTGGTGTAGCTTGGTACAGACTGGCTACTCCACTGACAACCAGACACCGATACTATGCCCAGAAGGTTTTACTTGGTTAGATGCAGTAAAAAATTGTTATTAAATACAAAGGTGGTGTAGCTTGGTACAGATGGGCTACTCCACTGACTACAAGACACTGCTACTATGCCCAAAAGGTTTTACTTGGCTAGATGCAGTGAAAAATTGTTGTTAAATACAAAGTTGGTGTAGCTTGGTACAGATGGGCTACTCCACTGACTACCAGACACTGCTACTATGCCCAAAAGGTTTTACATGGCTAGATGCAGTAAAAAAATGTTATTAAATACAAAGGGGGTATAGCTTGGTACTGATGGGCTACTACAATGAGTAACAGACACTGCTACTGGCCCAAAAGTATTTACTGGGCTAGATGCAGTAAAAAATTGTTATTAAATAAAAGGTGGTGTAGCTTGGAAGAGATGGGCTACTCCACTGACTACCAGACACTGCTACTATGCCCAAAAGGTTTTACTTGGCTAGGTGCAGTAAAAAATTGTTCTTAAATACAAAGGTGGTGTAGCTTGGTACAGATGGGCTACTCCACTGACTACCAGACACTTCTACTATGCCCAAAAGGTTTTACTTGGCTAGATGCAGTAAAAAATTGTTGTTAAATACAAAGTTGGTGTAGCTTGGTACAGATGGGCTACTCCACTGACTACCAGACACTGCTACTATGCCCAAAAGGTTTTACATGGCTATATGCAGTAAAAAATTGTTATTAAATACAAAGGTGGTATAGCTTGCTACAGATGGGCTACTACAATGAGTAACAGACACTGCTACAGGCCCAAAAGTATTTACCGGGCTAGATGCAGTAAAAACTTGTTATTAAATAAAAGGTGGTGTAGCTTGGAAGAGATGGGCTACTCCACTGACTACCAGACACTGCTACTATGCCCAAAAGGTTTTACTTGGCTAGATGCAGTAAAAAATTGTTATTAAATACAAACGGGGTATAGCTTGGTACTGATGGGCTACTACAATGAGTAACAGACACTGCTACTGGCCCAAAAGTATTTACTGGGCTAGATGCAGTAAAAAATTATTATTAAATAAAAGGTGGTGTAGCTTGGAAGAGATGGTCTACTCCACTGACTACCAGACACTGCTACTATGCCCAAAAGGTTTTACTTGGCTAGATGCAGTAAAAAATTGTTCTTAAATACAAAGGTGGTGTAGCTTGGTACAGATGGGCTACTCCACTGACTACCAGACACTTCTACTATGCCCAAAAGGTTTTACTTGGCTAGATGCAGTAAAAAATTGTTATTAAATACAAAGGTGGTGTAGCTTGGTACAGATGGGCTACTACAATGAGCAACATACACTGCTACTGGCCCAAAAGTATTTACTGGGCTAGATGCAGTAAAAATTGTTAATAAATTCAGAGGTTGTGTAGCTTGGTAGAGATGGGCTAATCCACTGACTACCAGACACTGCTAATATGCCCAAAAGGTTTTACTTGGCTAGATGCAGTAAAAAATTGTTATTAAATACAAAGGTGGCGTAGCTTGGTACAGATGGGCTACTACAATGAGTAACAGACACTGGTACAGGCCCAAAAGTATTTACTGGGCTAGATGCAGTAAAAACTTGTTATTAAATACAAATGTGGTGTAGCTTGGTACAGATGGGCTACTCCACTGACTACCAGACACTGCTACTATACCCAAAAGGTTTTACATGGCTATATGCAGTAAAAAATTGTTATTAAATACAAAGGTGGTATAGCTTGGTAAAGATGGGCTACTACAATGAGTAACATACACTGCTGCTGGCCCAAAAGTATTTACTGGGCTAGATGCAGTAAAAAATTGTTATTAAATACAAAGGTTGTGTAGCTTGGTAAAGATGGGCTAATCCACTGACTACAAGACACTGCTACTATACCCAAAAGGTTTTACTTGGCTAGATGCAGTAAAAAATTGTATTAAATACAAAGGTGGTGTAGCTTGGTACAGATGGGTTACTCCACTGACTACCATACACTGCTACTATACCCAAAAGGTTTTACTTGGCTAGATGCAGTAAAAAATTGTTATTAAATACAAAGATGGTGTAGCTTGGTACAGATGGGCTACTCCAGTGACTAGCAGACACTGCTACTATGCCCAAAAGGTTTTACATGGCTATATGCAGTAAAAAATTGTTATTAAATACAAAGGTGGTATAGCTTGCTACAGATGGGGTACTACAATGAGTATCAGACACTGCTACAGGCCCAAAAGTATTTACCGGGCTAGATGCAGTAAAAACTTGTTATTAAATACAAATGTGGTATAGCTTGGTAGAGATGGGCTACTCCACTACCAGACACTGCTACTGGCCCAAAAGGTTTTACTTGGCTAGATGCAGTAAAAAATTGTTATTAAATACAAAAGTGGTGCAGCTTGGTACAGATGAGCTACTACAATGAGTAACAGACACTGCTACAGGCCCAAAAGTATTTACTGGGCTAGATGCAGTAAAAAATTGTTATTAAATACAAAGGTGGTGTAGCTTGGTACAGATGTTCTACTCCACTGACTACCAGACACTGCTACTATATCCAAAAGGTTTTACTTGGCTAGATGCAGTAAAAAATTGTTAGTAAATACAAAGGTGGTGTAACTTGGTACAGACTGGCTACTCCACTGACAACCAGACACCGCTACTATGCCCAGAAGGTTTTACTTGGTTAGATGCAGTAAAAAATTGTTAGTAAATACAAAGGTGGTGTAGCTTGGTATAGATGGGCTTCTCCACTGACTACCAGACACTGCTACTATGCCCTAAAGTTTTACTTGTCTAGATGCAGTAAAAAATTGTTATTAAATACAAAGGTGGTGTTGCTTGGTACACATGGGCTACTACAATGAGTAACAGACACTGCTACAGGCCCAAAAGGATTTACTGGGCTAGATGCAGTATAAAATTGTTATTAAATACAAATGTTGTGTAGCTTGGTACAGATGGGCTACTCCACTGACTACAAGACACTGCTACTATGCCCAAAAGGTTTTACTTGGCTAGATGCAGTAAAAAATTGTTGTTAAATACAAAGTTGGTGTAGCTTGGTACAGATGGGCTACTCCACTGACTACCAGACACTGCTACTATGCCCAAAAGGTTTTACATGGCTATATGCAGTAAAAAATTGTTATTAAATACAAAGGTGGTATAGCTTGCTACAGATGGGCTACTACAATGAGTAACAGACACTGCTACAGGCCCAAAAGTATTTACCGGGCTAGATGCAGTAAAAACTTGTTATTAAATACAAATGTGGTGTAGCTTGGTACAGATGGGCTACTCCACTACCAGACACTGCTACTATGCCCAAAAGGTTTTACTTGGCTAGATGCTGTAAAAAATTGTTATTAAATACAAAAGTGGTGTAGCTTGTTACAGATGAGCTACTACAATGAGTAACAGACACTGCTACAGGCCCAAAAGTATTTACTGGGCTAGATGCAGTAAAAAATTGTTATTAAATACAAAGGTGGTGTAGCTTGGTACAGATGTTCTACTCCACTGACTACCAGACACTGCTACTATGTCCAAAAGGTTTTACTTGGCTAGATGCAGTAAAAAATTGTTAGTAAATACAAAGGTGGTGTAGCTTGGTACAGACTGGCTACTCCACTGACAACCAGACACCGCTACTATGCCCAGAAGGTTTTACTTGGTTAGATGCAGTAAAAAATTGTTAGTAAATACACAGGTGGTGTAGCTTGGTATAGATGGGCTTCTCCACTGACTACCAGACACTGCTACTATGCCCTAAAGTTTTACTTGTCTAGATGCAGTAAAAAATTGTTATTAAATACAAAGGTGGTGTTGCTTGGTACACATGGGCTACTACAATGAGTAACAGACACTGCTACAGGCCCAAAAGGATTTACTGGGCTAGATGCAGTATAAAATTGTTATTAAATACAAATGTTGTGTAGGTTGGTACAGATGGGCTACTCCACTGACTACAAGACACTGCTACTATGCCCAAAAGGTTTTACTTGGCTAGATGCAGTAAAAAATTGTTGTTAAATACAAAGTTGGTGTAGCTTGGTACAGATGGGCTACTCCACTGACTACCAGACACTGCTACTATGCCCAAAAGGTTTTACATGGCTATATGCAGTAAAAAATTGTTATTAAATACAAAGGTGGTATAGCTTGCTACAGATGGGCTACTACAATGAGTAACAGACACTGCTACAGGCCCAAAAGTATTTACCGGGCTAGATGCAGTAAAAACTTGTTATTAAATACAAATGTGGTGTAGCTTGGTACAGATGGGCTACTCCACTACCAGACACTGCTACTATGCCCAAAAGGTTTTACTTGGCTAGATGCTGTAAAAAATTGTTATTAAATACAAAAGTGGTGTAGCTTGTTACAGATGAGCTACTACAATGAGTAACAGACACTGCTACAGGCCCAAAAGTATTTACTGGGCTAGATGCAGTAAAAAATTGTTATTAAATACAAAGGTGGTGTAGCTTAGTACAGATGGGCTACTCCACTGACTACCAGACACTGCTACTATGCCCAAAAGGTTTTACTTGGCTAGATGCAGTAAAAAATTGTTAGTAAATACAAAGGTGGTGTAGCTTGGTACAGACTGGCTACTCCACTGACAACCAGACACCGCTACTATGCCCAGAAGGTTTTACTTGGTTAGATGCAGTAAAAAATTGTTGGTAAATACAAAGGTGGTGTAGCTTGGTATAGATGAGCTACTCCACTGACTACCAGACACTGCTACTATGCCCTAAAGTTTTACTTGTCTAGATGCAGTAAAAAATTGTTATTAAATACAAATGTGGTGTTGCTTGGTACACATGGGCTACTACAATGAGTAACAGACACTGCTACAGGCCCAAAAGTATTTACTGGGCTAGATGCAGTAAAAACTTGTTATTAAATACAAAGGTGGTGTAACTTGGTACAGATGGGCTACTCCACTGACTACAAGACACTGCTACTATGCCCAAAAGGTTTTACTTGGCTAGATGCAGTAAAAAATTGTTGTTAAATACAAAGTTGGTGTAGCTTGGTACAGATGGGCTACTCCACTGACTACCAGACACTGCTACTATGCCCAAAAGGTTTTACCTGGCTAGATGCAGTAAAAAATTGCTCTTAAATACAAAGGTGGTGTAGCTTGGTACAGATGGGCTACTCCACTGACTACCAGACACTGCTACTATGCCCAAAAAGGCTTTACTTGACTAGATGCAGTAAAAAAATGTTAATAAATATAAAGGTGGTGTAGCTTGGGACAGATGGGCTACTACAATGAGTAACATACACTGCTACTGGCCCAAAAGTATTTACTGGGCTTGATGCAGTAAAAATTGTTAATAAATTCAGAGGTTGTGTAGCTTGGTAGAGATGGGCTAATCCACTGACTACCTGACACTGCTAATATGCCCAAAAGGTTTTACTTGGCTAGATGCAGTAAAAAATTGTTATTAAATACAAAGGTGGTGTAGCTTGGTACAGATGGGCTACTCCACTGACTACCAGACACTGCTACTATGCCCAAAAGGTTTTACTTGGCTAGATGCAGTAAAAAATTGTTATTAAATACAAAGGTGGTGTAGCTTGGTACAGATGGGCTACTACAATGAGCAACAGACACTGCTACAGGCCCAAAAGTATTTACTGGGCTAGATGCAGTAAAAACTTGTTATTAAATACAAATGTGGTGTAGCTTGGTACAGATGGGCTACTCCACTGACTACCAGACACTGCTACTATGCCCAAAAGGTTTTACTTGGCTAGATGCAGTAAAAAATTGTTATTAAATACAAAAGTGGTGTAGCTTGGTACAGATGGGCTACTACAATGAGTAACAGACACTGCTACAGGCCAAAAAAGTTTTTACTGGGCTAGATGCAGTTAAAAATTGTTATTAAATACAAAGGTGGTGTAGCTTGGTACAGATGGGCTACTCCACTGACTACCAGACACTGCTACTATGCCAAAAAGGTTTTACTTGGCTAGATGCAGTAAAAAAATGTTAGTAAATACAAAGGTGGTTTAGCTTGGTACAGATGGGCTACTCCACTGACTTCCAGACACCGCTACTATGCCCAAAAGGTTTTACTTGGTTAGATGCAGTAAAAAATTGTTATTAAATACAAAGGTGGTGCAGCTTGGTATAGATGGGCTACTCCACTGACTACCAGACACTGCTACTTTGCCCAAAAGGTTTTACATGGCTATATGCAGTAAAAAAATTTTATTAAATACAAAGGTCTTATAGCTTGGTACAGATGGGCTACTACAATGAGTAACATACACTGCTACTGGCCCAAAAGTATTTACTGGGCTAGATGCAGTAAAAAATTGTTATTAAATACAAAGGTTGTGTAGCTTGGTAGAGATTGGCTAATCCACTGACTACCAGACACTGCTATTATGCCCAAAAGGTTTTACATGGCTATATGCAGTAAAAAATTGTTATTAAAAACAAAGGTGGTCTAGCTTGGCACAGATGGGCTACTACAATGAGTAACATACACTGCTACTGCCCCAAAAGTATTTACTGGGCTAGATGCAGTTAAAAATTGTTATTAAATACAAAGGAGGTGTAGCTTGGTACAGATGGGCTACTCCACTGACTACCAGACACTGCTACTATGCCCAAAAGGCTTTACTTGGCTAGATGCAGTAAAAAATTGTTATTAAATACAAATGTGGTGTAGCTTGGTACAGATGGGCTACTCCACTGACTACCAGACACTGCTACTATGCCCAAAAGGTTTTACTTGGCTAGATGCAGTAAAAAATTGTTATTAAATACAAAGGTGGTGTAGCTTGGTACAGATGGGCTACTACAATGAGTAACAGACACTGCTACAGGCCAAAAAAGTTTTTACTGGGCTAGATGCAGTTAAAAATTGTTATTAAATACAAAGGTGGTGTAGCTTGGTACAGATGGGCTACTCCACTGACTACCAGACACTGCTACTATGCCCAAAAGGTTTTACTTGGCTAGATGCAGTAAAAAATTGTTAGTAAATACAAAGGTGGTTTAGCTTGGTACAGATGGGCTACTCCACTGACTACCAGACACCGCTACTATGCCCAAAAGGTTTTACTTGGTTAGATGCAGTAAAAAATTGTTACTAAATACAAAGGTGGTGCAGCTTGGTATAGATGGGCTACTCCACTGACTACCACACACTGCTACTTTGCCCAAAAGGTTTTACATGGCTATATGCAGTAAAAAATTGTTATTAAATACAAAGGTGGTATAGCTTGGTACAGATGGGCTACTACAATGAGTAACATACACTGCTACTGGCCCAAAAGTATTTACTGGGCTAGATGCAGTAAAAAATTGTTATTAAATACAAAGGTGGTGTAGCTTGGTACAGATGGGCTACTCCACTGACTACCAGACACTTCTACTATGCCCAAAAGGTTTTACTTGGCTAGATGCAGTAAAAAATTGTTATTAAATACAAAGGTGGTGTAGCTTGGTACAGATGGGCTACTACAATGAGTAACAGACACTGCTACAGGCCCAAAAGTATTTACTGGGCTATATGCAGTAAAAATTGTTATTAAATACAAAGGTGGTGTAGCTTGGTACAGATGGGCTACTCCACTGACTACCAGACACTGCTACTATGCCCAAAAAGGCTTTACTTGACTAGAAGCAGTAAAAAAATGTTAATAAATATAAAGGTGGTGTAGCTTGGGACAGATGGGCTACTACAATGAGTAACATACACTGCTACTGGCCCAAAAGTATTTACTGGGCTTGATGCAGTAAAAATTGTTAATAAATTCAGAGGTTGTGTAGCTTGGTAGAGATGGGCTAATCCACTGACTACCTGACACTGCTAATATGCCCAAAAGGTTTTACTTGGCTAGATGCAGTAAAAAATTGTTATTAAATACAAAGGTGGTGTAGCTTGGTACAGATGGGCTACTCCACTGACTACCAGACACTGCTACTATGCCCAAAAGGTTTTACTTGGCTAGATGCAGTAAAAAATTGTTATTAAATACAAAAGTGGTGTAGCTTGGTACAGATGGGCTACGACAATGAGTAACAGACACTGCTACAGGCCAAAAAAGTTTTTACTGGGCTTGATGCAGTTAAAAATTGTTATTAAATACAAAGGTGGTGTAGCTTGGTACAGATGGGCTACTCCACTGTCTACCAGACACTGCTACTATGCCAAAAAGGTTTTACTTGGCTAGATGCAGTAAAAAATTGTTAGTAAATACAAAGGTGGTTTAGCTTGGTACAGATGGGCTACTCCACTGACTTCCAGACACCGCTACTATGCCCAAAAGGTTTTACTTGGTTAGATGCAGTAAAAAATTGTTATTAAATACAAAGGTGGTGCAGCTTGGTATACATGGGCTACTCCACTGACTACCAGACACTGCTACTTTGCCCAAAAGGTTTTACATGGCTATATGCAGTAAAAAATTGTTATTAAATACAAAGGTCTTATAGCTTGGTACAGATGGGCTACTACAATGAGTAACATACACTGCTACTGGCCCAAAAGTATTTACTGGGCTAGATGCAGTAAAAAATTGTTATTAAATACAAAGGTTGTGTAGCTTGGTAGAGATTGGCTAATCCACTGACTACCAGACACTGCTATTATGCCCAAAAGGTTTTACATGGCTATATGCAGTAAAAAATTGTTATTAAATACAAAGGTGGTCTAGCTTGGTACAGATGGGCTACTACAATGAGTAACATACACTGCTACTGCCCCAAAAGTATTTACTGGGCTAGATGCAGTTAAAAATTGTTATTAAATACAAAGTAGGTGTAGCTTGGTACAGATGGGCTACTCCACTGACTACCAGACACTGCTACTATGACCAAAAGGCTTTACTTGGCTAGATGCAGTAAAAAATTGTTAATAAATACAAATGTGGTGTAGCTTGGTACAGATTGGCTACTCCACTGACTACCAGACACTGCTACTATGCCCAAAAGGTTTTACTTGGCTAGATGCAGTAAAAAATTGTTATTAAATACAAAGGTGGTGTAGCTTGGTACAGATGGGCTACTACAATGAGTAACAGACACTGCTACAGGACCAAAAGTATTTACTGGGCTAGATGCAGTAAAAACTTGTTATTAAATACAAATGTGGTGTAGCTTGGTACATATGGGCTACTCCACTGACTACCAGACACTGCTACTATGCCCAAAAGGTTTTACTTGGCTAGATGCAGTAAAAAATTGTTATTAAATACAAAGGTGGTGTAGCTTGGTACAGATGGGCTACTACAATGAGTAACAGACACTGCTACAGGCCAAAAAAGTTTTTACTGGGCTAGATGCAGTTAAAAATTGTTATTAAATACAAAGGTGGTGTAGCTTGGTACAGATGGGCTACTCCACTGACTACCAGACACTGCTACTATGCCCAAAAGGTTTTACTTGGCTAGATGCAGTAAAAAATTGTTAGTAAATACAAAGGTGGTTAACTTGGTACAGATGGGCTACTCCACTGACTACCAGACACCGCTACTATGCCCAAAAGGTTTTACTTGGTTAGATGCAGTAAAAAATTGTTACTAAATACAAAGGTGGTGCAGCTTGGTATAGATGGGCTACTCCACTGACTACCAGACACTGCTACTTTGCCCAAAAGGTTTTACATGGCTATATGCAGTAAAAAATTGTTATTAAATACAAAGGTGGTATAGCTTGGTACAGATGGGCTACTACAATGAGTAACATACACTGCTACTGGCCCAAAAGTATTTACTGGGCTAGATGCAGTAAAAAATTGTTATTAAATACAAAGGTTGTGTAGCTTGGTAGAGATTGGCTAATCCACTGACTACCAGACACTGCTATTATGCCCAAAAGGTTTTACATGGCTATATGCAGTAAAAAATTGTTATTAAATACAAAGGTGGTCTAGCTTGGTACAGATGGGCTACTACAATGAGTAACATACACTGTTACTGCCCCAAAAGTATTTACTGGGCTAGATGCAGTTAAAAATTGTTATTAAATACAAAGGAGGTGTAGCTTGGTACAGATGGGCTACTCCACTGACTACCAGACACTGCTACTATGCCCAAAAGGCTTTACTTGGCTAGATGCAGTAAAAAATTGTTAATAAATACAAATGTGGTGTAGCTTGGTACAGATGGGCTACTCCACTGACTACCAGACACCGCTACTATGCCCGAAAGGTTTTACTTGGTTAGATGCAGTAAAAAATTGTTAGTAAATACAAAGGTGGTGCAGCCTTGTATAGATGGGCTACTCCACTGACTACCAGACACTGCTACTATGCCCTAAAGGTTTTACTTGGCTAGATGCAGTAAAAAATTGTTATTAAATACAAAGGTGGTGTAGCTTGGTACAGATGGGCTACTACAATGAGTAACAGACACTTTTACTATGCCCAAAAGGTTTTACTTGGCTAGATGCAGTAAAAAAAATTTATTAATACAAAGGTGGTGTAGCTTGGTACAGATGGGCTACTACAATGAGTAACAGACACTGGGAAAAGGCCCAAAATTATTTACTGGGCTAGATGCAGTAAAAACTTGTTATTAAATACAAATGTGGTGTAGCTTGGTACAGATGGGCTACTCCACTGACTACCAGACACTGCTACTATGCCCAAAAGGTTTTACTTGGCTAGATGCAGTAAAAAATTGTTTTAAATACAAAGGTGGTGTAGCTTGGTACAGATGGGTTACTCCACTGACTACCAGACACTGCTACTATACCCAAAAGGTTTTACTGGGCTAGATGCAGTAAAAAATTGTTATTAAATACAAATGTGGTGTAGCTTGGTACAGATGGGCTACTCCACTACCAGACACTGCTACTATGCCCAAAAGGTTTTACTTGGTTAGATGCAGTAAAAAATTGTTAGTAAATACAAAGGTGGTGTAGCTTGGTATAGATGGGCTACTCCACTGACTACCAGACACTGATACTATGCCCTAAAGTTTTACTTGTCTAGATGCAGTAAAAAATTGTTATTAAATACAAATGTGGTGTTGCTTGGTACACATGGGCTACTACAATGAGTAACAGACACTGCTACAGGCCCAAAAGTATTTACTGGGCTGGATGCAGTAAAAACTTGTTATTAAATACAAAGGTGGTGTAGCTTGGTACAGATGGGCTACTCCACTGACTACAAGACACTGCTACTATGCCCAAAAGGTTTTACTTGGCTTGATGCAGTAAAAAATTGTTGTTAAATACAAAGTTGGTGTAGCTTGTAACAGATGGGCTACTCCACTGACTACCAGACACTGCTACTATGCCCAAAAGGTTTTACATGGCTAGATGCAGTAAAAAATTGTTATTAAATACAAAGGGGGTATAGCTTGGTACTGATGGGCTACTACAATGAGTAACAGACACTGCTACTGGCCCAAAAGTATTTACTGGGCTAGATGCAGTAAAAAATTGTTATTAAATAAAAGGTGGTGTAGCTTGGAAGAGATGGGCTACTCCACTGACTACCAGACACTGCTACTATGCCCAAAAGGTTTTACTTGGCTAGATGCAGTAAAAAATTGTTCTTAAATACAAAGGTGGTGTAGCTTGGTACAGATGGGCTACTCCACTGACTACCAGACACTTCTACTATGCCCAAAAGGTTTTACTTGGCTAGATGCAGTAAAAAATTGTTATTAAATACAAAGGTGGTGTAGCTTGGTACAGATGGGCTACTACAATGAGTAACAGACACTGCTACAGGCCCAAAAGGATGTACTGGGCTAGATGCAGTAAAAAATTGTTATTAAATACAAAGGTTGTGTAGCTTGGTACAGATGGGCTACTCCACTGACTACCAGACACTGCTACTATGCCCAAAAGGTTTTACTTGGCTAGATGCAGTAAAAAATTGTTGTTAAATACAAAGTTGGTGTAGCTTGGTACAGATGGGCCACTCCACTGACTACCAGACACTGCTACTATGCCCAAAAGGTTTTACATGGCTATATGCAGTAAAAAATTGTTATTAAATACAAAGGTGGTATAGCTTGCTACAGATGGGCTACTACAATGAGTAACAGACACTGCTACAGGCCCAAAAGTATTTACCGGGCTAGATGCAGTAAAAAATTGTTATTAAATACAAAGGTGGTGTAGCTTGGTACAGATGGGCAACTCCACTACCAGACACTGCTACTATGCCCAAAAGGTTTTACTTGGCTAGATGCAGTAAAAAATTGCTATTAAATACAAAAGTGGTGTAGCTTGGTACAGATGAGCTACTACAATGAGTAACAGACACTGCTACAGGCCCAAAAGTATTTACTGGGCTAGATGCAGTAAAAAATTGTTATTAAATACAAAGGTGGTGTAGCTTGGTACAGATGGGCTACTCCACTGACTACCAGACACTGCTACTATGCCCAAAAGGTTTTACTTGGCTAGATGCAGTAAAAAATTGTTAGTAAATACAAAGGTGGTGTAGCTTGGTACAGACTGGCTACTCCACTGACAACCAGACACCGCTACTATGCCCAGAAGGTTTTACTTGGTTAGATGCAGTAAAAAATTGTTAGTAAATACAAAGGTGGTGTAGCTTGGTATAGATGGGCTACTCCACTGACTACCAGACACTGCTACTATGCCCTAAAGTTTTACTTGTCTAGATGAAGTAAAAAATTGTTATTAAATACAAATGTGGTGTTGCTTGGTACACATGGGCTACTACAATGAGTAACAGACACTGCTACAGGCCCAAAAGTATTTACTGGGCTAGATGCAGTAAAAACTTGTTATTAAATACAAAGGTGGTGTAGCTTGGTACAGATGGGCTACTCCACTGACTACAAGACACTGCTACTATGCCCAAAAGGTTTTACTTGGCTAGATGCAGTAAAAAATTGATGTTAAATACAAAGTTGGTGTAGCTTGGTACAGATGGGCTACTCCACTGACTACCAGACACCGCTACTATGCCCAAAAGGTTTTACATGGCTAGATGCAGTAAAAAATTGTTATTAAATACAAACGGGGTATAGCTTGGTACTGATGGGCTACTACAATGAGTAACAGACACTGCTACTGGCCCAAAAGTATTTACTGGGCTAGATGCAGTAAAAAATTGTTATTAAATAAAAGGTGGTGTAGCTTGGTACAGATTGGCTACTCCACTGACTACCAGACACCGCTACTATGCCCGAAAGGTTTTACTTGGTTAGATGCAGTAAAAAATTGTTAGTAAATACAAAGGTGGTGCAGCCTTGTATAGATGGGCTACTCCACTGACTACCAGACACTGCTACTATGCCCTAAAGGTTTTACTTGGCTAGATGCAGTAAAAAATTGTTATTAAATACAAAGGTGGTGTAGCTTGGTACAGATGGGCTACTACAATGAGTAACAGACACTGCTACTATGCCCAAAAGGATTTACTTGGCTAGATGCAGTAAAAAATTTTTATTAAATACAAAGGTGGTGTAGCTTGGTACAGATGGGCTACTCCACTGACTACCAGACACTGCTACTATGCCCAAAAGGTTTTACTTGGCTAGATGCAGTAAAAAATTGTTATTAAATACAAAGGTGGTGTAGCTTGGTACAGATGGGCTACTACAATGAGTAATAGACACTGCTACAGGCCCAAAAGTATTTACTGGGCTAGATGCAGTAAAAACTTGTTATTAAATACAAATGTGGTGTAGCTTGGTACAGATGGGCTACTCCACTGACTACCAGACACTGCTACTATGCCCAAAAGGTTTTACTTGGCTAGATGCAGTAAAAAATTGTTTTAAATACAAAGGTGGTGTAGCTTGGTACAGATGGGTTACTCCACTGACTACCAGACACTGCTACTATACCCAAAAGGTTTTACTGGGCTAGATGCAGTAAAAAATTGTTATTAAATACAAATGTGGTGTAGCTTGGTACAGATGGGCTACTCCACTACCAGACACTGCTACTATGCCCAAAAGGTTTTACTTGGCTAGATGCAGTAAAAAATTGTTATTAAATACAAAAGTGGTGTAGCTTGGTACAGATGAGCTACTACAATGAGTAACAGACACTGCTACAGGCCCAAAAGTATTTACTGGGCTAGATGCAGTAAAAAATTGTTATTAAATACAAAGGTGGTGTAGCTTGGTACAGATGGGCTACTCCACTGACTACCAGACACTGCTACTATGCCCAAAAGCTTTTACTTGGCTAGATGCAGTAACAAATTGTTAGTAAATACAAAGGTGGTGTAGCTTGGTATAGACTGGCTATTCCACTGACAACCAGACACCGCTACTATGCCCAGAAGGTTTTACTTGGTTAGATGCAGTAAAAAATTGTTAGTAAATACAAAGGTGGTGTAGCTTGGTATAGATGGGCTACTCCACTGACTACCAGACACTGATACTATGCCCTAAAGTTTTACTTGTCTAGATGCAGTAAAAAATTGTTATTAAATACAAATGTGGTGTTGCTTGGTACACATGGGCTACTACAATGAGTAACAGACACTGCTACAGGCCCAAAAGTATTTACTGGGCTGGATGCAGTAAAAACTTGTTTTTAAATACAAAGGTGGTGTAGCTTGGTACAGATGGGCTACTCCACTGACTACCAGACACTTCTACTATGCCCAAAAGGTTTTACTTGGCTAGATGCAGTAAAAAATTGTTATTAAATACAAAGGTGGTGTAGCTTGGTACAGATGGGCTACTACAATGAGTAACAGACACTGCTACAGGCCCAAAAGGATGTACTGGGCTAGATGCAGTAAAAAATTGTTATTAAATACAAAGGTTGTGTAGCTTGGTACAGATGGGCTACTCCACTGACTACCAGACACTGCTACTATGCCCAAAAGGTTTTACTTGGCTAGATGCAGTAAAAAATTGTTGTTAAATACAAAGTTGGTGTAGCTTGGTACAGATGGGCCACTCCACTGACTACCAGACACTGCTACTATGCCCAAAAGGTTTTACATGGCTATATGCAGTAAAAAATTGTTATTAAATACAAAGGTGGTATAGCTTGCTACAGATGGGCTACTACAATGAGTAACAGACACTGCTACAGGCCCAAAAGTATTTACCGGGCTAGATGCAGTAAAAAATTGTTATTAAATACAAAGGTGGTGTAGCTTGGTACAGATGGGCAACTCCACTACCAGACACTGCTACTATGCCCAAAAGGTTTTACTTGGCTAGATGCAGTAAAAAATTGCTATTAAATACAAAAGTGGTGTAGCTTGGTACAGATGAGCTACTACAATGAGTAACAGACACTGCTACAGGCCCAAAAGTATTTACTGGGCTAGATGCAGTAAAAAATTGTTATTAAATACAAAGGTGGTGTAGCTTGGTACAGATGGGCTACTCCACTGACTACCAGACACTGCTACTATGCCCAAAAGGTTTTACTTGGCTAGATGCAGTAAAAAATTGTTAGTAAATACAAAGGTGGTGTAGCTTGGTACAGACTGGCTACTCCACTGACAACCAGACACCGCTACTATGCCCAGAAGGTTTTACTTGGTTAGATGCAGTAAAAAATTGTTAGTAAATACAAAGGTGGTGTAGCTTGGTATAGATGGGCTACTCCACTGACTACCAGACACTGCTACTATGCCCTAAAGTTTTACTTGTCTAGATGAAGTAAAAAATTGTTATTAAATACAAATGTGGTGTTGCTTGGTACACATGGGCTACTACAATGAGTAACAGACACTGCTACAGGCCCAAAAGTATTTACTGGGCTAGATGCAGTAAAAACTTGTTATTAAATACAAAGGTGGTGTAGCTTGGTACAGATGGGCTACTCCACTGACTACAAGACACTGCTACTATGCCCAAAAGGTTTTACTTGGCTAGATGCAGTAAAAAATTGATGTTAAATACAAAGTTGGTGTAGCTTGGTACAGATGGGCTACTCCACTGACTACCAGACACCGCTACTATGCCCAAAAGGTTTTACATGGCTAGATGCAGTAAAAAATTGTTATTAAATACAAACGGGGTATAGCTTGGTACTGATGGGCTACTACAATGAGTAACAGACACTGCTACTGGCCCAAAAGTATTTACTGGGCTAGATGCAGTAAAAAATTGTTATTAAATAAAAGGTGGTGTAGCTTGGTACAGATTGGCTACTCCACTGACTACCAGACACCGCTACTATGCCCGAAAGGTTTTACTTGGTTAGATGCAGTAAAAAATTGTTAGTAAATACAAAGGTGGTGCAGCCTTGTATAGATGGGCTACTCCACTGACTACCAGACACTGCTACTATGCCCTAAAGGTTTTACTTGGCTAGATGCAGTAAAAAATTGTTATTAAATACAAAGGTGGTGTAGCTTGGTACAGATGGGCTACTACAATGAGTAACAGACACTGCTACTATGCCCAAAAGGATTTACTTGGCTAGATGCAGTAAAAAAATTTTATTAAATACAAAGGTGGTGTAGCTTGGTACAGATGGGCTACTCCACTGACTACCAGACACTGCTACTATGCCCAAAAGGTTTTACTTGGCTAGATGCAGTAAAAAATTGTTATTAAATACAAAGGTGGTGTAGCTTGGTACAGATGGGCTACTACAATGAGTAATAGACACTGCTACAGGCCCAAAAGTATTTACTGGGCTAGATGCAGTAAAAACTTGTTATTAAATACAAATGTGGTGTAGCTTGGTACAGATGGGCTACTCCACTGACTACCAGACACTGCTACTATGCCCAAAAGGTTTTACTTGGCTAGATGCAGTAAAAAATTGTTTTAAATACAAAGGTGGTGTAGCTTGGTACAGATGGGTTACTCCACTGACTACCAGACACTGCTACTATACCCAAAAGGTTTTACTGGGCTAGATGCAGTAAAAAATTGTTATTAAATACAAATGTGGTGTAGCTTGGTACAGATGGGCTACTCCACTACCAGACACTGCTACTATGCCCAAAAGGTTTTACTTGGCTAGATGCAGTAAAAAATTGTTATTAAATACAAAAGTGGTGTAGCTTGGTACAGATGAGCTACTACAATGAGTAACAGACACTGCTACAGGCCCAAAAGTATTTACTGGGCTAGATGCAGTAAAAAATTGTTATTAAATACAAAGGTGGTGTAGCTTGGTACAGATGGGCTACTCCACTGACTACCAGACACTGCTACTATGCCCAAAAGCTTTTACTTGGCTAGATGCAGTAACAAATTGTTAGTAAATACAAAGGTGGTGTAGCTTGGTATAGACTGGCTATTCCACTGACAACCAGACACCGCTACTATGCCCAGAAGGTTTTACTTGGTTAGATGCAGTAAAAAATTGTTAGTAAATACAAAGGTGGTGTAGCTTGGTATAGATGGGCTACTCCACTGACTACCAGACACTGATACTATGCCCTAAAGTTTTACTTGTCTAGATGCAGTAAAAAATTGTTATTAAATACAAATGTGGTGTTGCTTGGTACACATGGGCTACTACAATGAGTAACAGACACTGCTACAGGCCCAAAAGTATTTACTGGGCTGGATGCAGTAAAAACTTGTTTTTAAATACAAAGGTGGTGTAGCTTGGTACAGATGGGCTACTCCACTGACTACAAGACACTGCTACTATGCCCAAAAGGTTTTACTTGGCTAGATGCAGTAAAAAATTGTTGTTAAATACAAAGTTGGTGTAGCTTGGTACAGATGGGCTACTCCACTGACTACCAGACACTGCTACTATGCCCAAAAGGTTTTACATGGCTAGATGCAGTAAAAAATTGTTATTAAATACAAAGGGGGTATAGCTTGGTACTGATGGGCTACTACAATGAGTAACAGACACTGCTACTGGCCCAAAAGTATTTACTGGGCTAGATGCAGTAAAAAATTGTTATTAAATAAAAGGTGGTGTAGCTTGGAAGAGATGGGCTACTCCAATGACTACCAGACACTGCTACTATGCCCAAAAGGTTTTACTTGGCTAGATGCAGTAAAAAATTGTTCTTAAATACAAAGGTGGTGTAGCTTGGTACAGATGGGCTACTCCACTGACTACCAGACACTTCTACTATGCCCAAAAGGTTTTACTTGGCTAGATGCAGTAAAAAATTGTTATTAAATACAAAGGTGGTGTAGCTTGGTACAGATGGGCTACTACAATGAGTAACAGACACTGCTACAGGCCCAAAAGGATGTACTGGGCTAGATGCAGTAAAAAATTGTTATTAAATACAAAGGTTGTGTAGCTTGGTACAGATGGGCTACTCCACTGACTACAAGACACTGCTAATATGCCCAAAAGGTTTTACTTGGCTAGATGCAGTAAAAAATTGTATTAAATACAAAGGTGGTGTAGCTTGGTACAGATGGGTTACTCCACTGACTACCAGACACTGCTACTATACCCAAAAGGTTTTACTTGGCTAGATGCAGTAAAAAATTGTTATTAAATACAAAGTTGGTGTAGCTTGGTACAGATGGGCTACTCCACTGACTACCAGACACTGCTACTATGCCCAAAAGGTTTTACATGGCTATATGCAGTAAAAAATTGTTATTAAATACAAAGGTGGTATAGCTTGGTACAGATGGGCTACTACAATGAGCAACATGCACTGCTGCTGGCCCAAAAGTATTTACTGGGCTAGATGCAGTAAAAAATTGTTATTAAATACAAAGGTTGTGTAGCTTGGTAAAGATGGGCTAATCCACTGACTACAAGACACTGCTGCTATACCCAAAAGGTTTTACTTGGCTAGATGCAGTAAAAAATTGTATTAAATACAAAGGTGGTGTAGCTTGGTACAGATGGGTTACTCCACTGACTACCATACACTGCTACTATACCCAAAAGGTTTTACTTGGCTATATGCAGTAAAAAATTGTTATTAAATACAAAGGTGGTGTAGCTTGGTACAGATGGGCTACTCCACTGACTACAAGACACTGCTACTATGCCCAAAAGGTTTTACTTGGCTAGATGCAGTAAAAAATTGTTGTTAAATACAAAGTTGGTGTAGCTTGGTACAGATGGGCTACTCCACTGACTACCAGACACTGCTACTATGCCCAAAAGGTTTTACATGGCTATATGCAGTAAAAAATTGTTATTAAATACAAAGGTGGTATAGCTTGCTACAGATGGGCTACTACAATGAGTAACAGACACTGCTACAGGCCCAAAAGTATTTACCGGGCTAGATGCAGTAAAAACTTGTTATTAAATACAAATGTGGTGTAGCTTGGTACAGATGGGCTACTCCACTACCAGACACTGCTACTATGCCCAAAAGGTTTTACTTGGCTAGATGCAGTAAAAAATTGTTATTAAATACAAAAGTGGTGTAGCTTGGTACAGATGAGCTACTACAATGAGTAACAGACACTGCTACAGGCCCAAAAGTATTTACTGGGCTAGATGCAGTAAAAAATTGTTATTAAATACAAAGGTGGTGTAGCTTGGTACAGATGGGCTACTCCACTGACTACCAGACACTGCTACTATGCCCAAAAGGTTTTACTTGGCTAGATGCAGTAAAAAATTGTTAGTAAATACAAAGGTGGTGTAGCTTGGTACAGACTGGCTACTCCACTGACAACCAGACACCGCTACTATGCCCAGAAGGTTTTACTTGGTTAGATGCAGTAAAAAATTGTTAGTAAATACAAAGGTGGTGTAGCTTGGTATAGATGAGCTACTCCACTGACTACCAGACACTGCTACTATGCCCTAAAGTTTTACTTGTCTAGATGCAGTAAAAAATTGTTATTAAATACAAATGTGGTGTTGCTTGGTACACATGGGCTACTACAATGAGTAACAGACACTGCTACAGGCCCAAAAGTATTTACTGGGCTAGATGCAGTAAAAACTTGTTTTTAAATGCAAAGGTGGTGTAGCTTGGTACAGATTGGCTACTCCACTGACTACAAGACACTGCTACTATGCCCAAAAGGTTTTACTTGGCTAGATGCAGTAAAAAATTGTTGTTAAATACAAAGTTGGTGTAGCTTGGTACAGATGGGCTACTCCACTGACTACCAGACACTGCTACTATGCCCAAAAGGTTTTACATGGCTAGATGCAGTAAAAAATTGTTATTAAATACAAAGGGGGTATAGCTTGGTACTGATGGGCTACTACAATGAGTAACAGACACTGCTACTGGCCCAAAAGGTTTTACTTGGCTAGATGCAGTAAAAAATTGTTATTAAATACAAAGGTGGTGTAGCTTGGTACAGATGGGCTACTACAATGAGTAACAGACACTGCTACAGGCCCAAAAGTATTTACTGGGCTACATGCAGTAAAAATTGTTAATAAATTCAGAGGTTGTGTAGCTTGGTAGAGATGGACTAATCCACTGACTACCAGACACTGCTAATATGCCCAAAAGGTTTTACTTGGCTAGATGCAGTAAAAATTGTTATTAAATACAAAGGTGGTGTAGCTTGGTACAGATGGGCTACTCCACTGACTACCAGACACTGCTACTATGCCCAAAAGGTTTTACTTGGCTAGATGCAGTAAAAAATTGTTATTAAATGCAAAGGTGGTGTAGCTTGGTACAGATGGGCTACTACAATGAGTAACAGACACTGCTACAGGCCCAAAAGTATTTACTGGGCTATATGCAGTAAAAACTTGTTATTAAATACAAATGTGGTGTAGCTTGGTACAGATGGGCTACTCCACTGACTACCAGACACTGCTACTATGCCCAAAAGGTTTTACTTGGCTAGATGCAGTAAAAAATTGTTATTAAATACAAAGGTGGTGTAGCTTGGTACAGATGGGCTACTACAATGAGTAACAGACACTGCTACAGGCCAAAAAAGTTTTTACTGGGCTAGATGCAGTTAAAAATTGTTATTAAATACAAAGGTGGTGTAGCTTGGTACAGATGGGCTACTCCACTGACTACCAGACACTTCTACTATGTCCAAAAGGTTTTACTTGGCTAGATGCAGTAAAAAATTGTTAGTAAATACAAAGGTGGTGTAGCTTGGTACAGACTGGCTACTCCACTGACAACCAGACACCGCTACTATGCCCAGAAGGTTTTACTTGGTTAGATGCAGTAAAAAATTGTTAGTAAATACAAAGGTGGTGTAGCTTGGTATAGATGGGCTACTCCACTGACTACCAGACACTGCTACTATGCCCTAAAGTTTTACTTGTCTACATGCAGTAAAAAATTGTTATTAAATACAAAGGTGGTGTTGCTTGGTACACATGGGCTACTACAATGAGTAACAGACACTGCTACAGGCCCAAAAGGATTTACTGGGCTAGATGCAGTATAAAATTGTTATTAAATACAAATGTTGTGTAGCTTGGTACAGATGGGCTACTCCACTGACTACAAGACACTGCTACTATGCCCAAAAGGTTTTACTTGGCTAGATGCAGTAAAAAATTGTTGTTAAATACAAAGTTGGTGTAGCTTGGTACAGATGGGCTACTCCACTGACTACCAGACACTGCTACTATGCCCAAAAGGTTTTACATGGCTATATGCAGTAAAAAATTGTTATTACATACAAAGGTGGTATAGCTTGCTACAGATGGGCTACTGCAATGAGTAACAGACACTGCTACAGGCCCAAAAGTATTTACCGGGCTAGATGCAGTAAAAACTTGTTATTAAATACAAATGTGGTGTAGCTTGGAACAGATGGGCTACTCCACTACCAGACACTGCTACTATGCCCAAAAGGTTTTACTTGGCTAGATGCAGTAAAAAATTGTTATTAAATACAAAAGTGGTGTAGCTTGGTACAGATGAGCTACTACAATGAGTAACAGACACTGCTACAGGCCCAAAAGTATTTACTGGGCTAGATGCAGTAAAAAATTGTTATTAAATACAAAGGTGGTGTAGCTTGGTACAGATGGGCTACTCCACTGACTACCAGACACTGCTACTATGCCCAAAAGGTTTTACTTGGCTAGATGCAGTAAAAAATTGTTAGTAAATACAAAGGTGGTGTAGCTTGGTACAGACTGGCTACTCCACTGACAACCAGACACCGCTACTATGCCCAGAAGGTTTTACTTGGTTAGATGCAGTAAAAAATTGTTAGTAAATACAAAGGTGGTGTAGCTTGGTATAGATGAGCTACTCCACTGACTACCAGACACTGCTACTATGCCCTAAAGTTTTACTTGTCTAGATGCAGTAAAAAATTGTTATTAAATACAAATGTGGTGTTGCTTGGTACACATGGGCTACTACAATGAGTAACAGACACTGCTACAGGCCCAAAAGGATTTACTGGGCTAGATGCAGTAAAAACTTGTTTTTAAATACAAAGGTGGTGTAGCTTGGTACAGATGAGCTACTCCACTGACTACAAGACACTGCTACTATGCCCAAAAGGTTTAACTTGGCTAGATGCAGTAAAAAATTGTTGTTAAATACAAAGTTGGTGTAGCTTGGTACAGATGGGCTACTCCACTGACTACCAGACACTGCTACTATGCCCAAAAGGTTTTACATGGCTAGATGCAGTAAAAAAATTGTTATTAAATACAAAGGGGGTATAGCTTGGTACTGATGGGCTACTACAATGAGTAACAGACACTGCTACTGGCCCAAAAGGTTTTACTTGGCTAGATGCAGTAAAAAATTGTTATTAAATACAAAGGTGGTGTAGCTTGGTACAGATGGGCTACTACAATGAGTAACAGACACTGCTACAGGCCCAAAAGTATTTACTGGGCTATATGCAGTAAAAATTGTTCTTAAATACAAAGGTGGTGTAGCTTGGTACAGATGGGCTACTCCACTGACTACCAGACACTGCTACTATGCCCAAAAAGGCTTTACTTGACTAGATGCAGTAAAAAAATGTTATTAAATATAAAGGTGGTGTAGCTTGGGACAGATGGGCTACTACAATGAGTAACATACACTGCTACTGGCCCAAAAGTATTTACTGGGCTTGATGCAGTAAAAATTGTTAATAAATTCAGAGGTTGTGTAGCTTGGTAGAGATGGACAAATCCACTGACTACCAGACACTGCTAATATGCCCAAAAGGTTTTACTTGGCTAGATGCAGTAAAAAATTGTTATTAAATACAAAGGTGGTGTAGCTTGGTACAGATGGGCTACTCCACTGACTACCAGACACTGCTACTATGCCCAAAAGGTTTTACTTGGCTAGATGCAGTAAAAAATTGTTATTAAATACAAAGGTGGTGTAGCTTGGTACAAATGGGCTACTACAATGAGTAACAGACACTGCTACAGGCCCAAAAGTATTTACTGGGCTAGATGCAGTAAAAACTTGTTATTAAATACAAATGTGGTGTAGCTTGGTACAGATGGGCTACTCCACTGACTACCAGACACTGCTACTATGCCCAAAAGGTTTTACTTGGCTAGATGCAGTAAAAAATTGTTATTAAATACAAAGGTGGTGTAGCTTGGTACAGATGGGCTACTACAATGAGTAACAGACACTGCTACAGGCCAAAAAAGTTTTTACTGGGCTAGATGCAGTTAAAAATTGTTATTAAATACAAAGGTGGTGTAGCTTGGTACAGATGGGCTACTCCACTGACTACCAGACACTGCTACTATGCCCAAAAGGTTTTACTTGGCTAGATGCAGTAAAAAATTGTTAGAAAATACAAAGGTGGTGCAGCTTGGTATAGATGGGCTACTACAATGAGCAACATACACTGCTGCTGGCCCAAAAGTATTTACTGGGCTAGATGCAGTAAAAAATTGTTATTAAATACAAAGGTTGTGTAGCTTGGTAAAGATGGGCTAATCCACTGACTACAAGACACTGCTGCTATACCCAAAAGGTTTTACTTGGCTAGATGCAGTAAAAAATTGTATTAAATACAAAGGTGGTGTAGCTTGGTACAGATGGGTTACTCCACTGACTACCATACACTGCTACTATACCCAAAAGGTTTTACTTGGCTAGATGCAGTAAAAAATTGTTATTAAATACAAAGGTGGTGTAGCTTGGTACAGATGGGCTACTCCACTGACTACAAGACACTGCTACTATGCCCAAAAGGTTTTACTTGGCTAGATGCAGTAAAAAATTGTTGTTAAATACGAAGTTGGTGTAGCTTGGTACAGATGGGCTACTCCACTGACTACCAGACACTGCTACTATGCCCAAAAGGTTTTACATGGCTATATGCAGTAAAAAATTGTTATTAAATACAAAGGTGGTATAGCTTGCTACAGATGGGCTACTACAATGAGTAACAGACACTGCTACAGGCCCAAAAGTATTTACCGGGCTAGATGCAGTAAAAACTTGTTATTAAATACAAATGTGGTGTAGCTTGGTACAGATGGGCTACTCCACTACCAGACACTGCTACTATGCCCAAAAGGTTTTACTTGGCTAGATGCAGTAAAAAATTGTTATTAAATACAAAAGTGGTGTAGCTTGGTACAGATGAGCTACTACAATGAGTAACAGACACTGCTACAGGCCCAAAAGTATTTACTGGGCTAGATGCAGTAAAAAATTGTTATTAAATACAAAGGTGGTGTAGCTTGGTACAGATGGGCTACTCCACTGACTACCAGACACTGCTACTATGCCCAAAAGGTTTTACTTGGCTAGATGCAGTAAAAAATTGTTAGTAAATACAAAGGTGGTGTAGCTTGGTACAGACTGGCTACTCCACTGACAACCAGACACCGCTACTATGCCCAGAAGGTTTTACTTGGTTAGATGCAGTAAAAAATTGTTAGTAAATACAAAGGTGGTATAGCTTGGTATAGATGAGCTACTCCACTGACTACCAGACACTGCTACTATGCCCTAAAGTTTTACTTGTCTAGATGCAGTAAAAAATTGTTATTAAATACAAATGTGGTGTTGCTTGGTACACATGGGCTACTACAATGAGTAACAGACACTGCTACAGGCCCAAAAGTATTTACTGGGCTAGATGCAGTAAAAACTTGTTTTTAAATGCAAAGGTGGTGTAGCTTGGTACAGATGGGCTACTCCACTGACTACAAGACACTGTTACTATGCCCAAAAGGTTTTACTTGGCTAGATGCAGTAAAAAATTGTTGTTAAATACAAAGTTGGTGTAGCTTGGTACAGATGGGCTACTCCACTGACTACCAGACACTGCTACTATGCCCAAAAGGTTTTACATGGCTAGATGCAGTAAAAAATTATTATTAAATACAAAGGGGGTATAGCTTGGTACTGATGGGCTACTACAATGAGTAACAGACACTGCTACTGGCCCAAAAGGTTTTACTTGGCTAGATGCAGTAAAAAATTGTTATTAAATACAAAGGTGGTGTAGCTTGGTACAGATGGGCTACTACAATGAGTAACAGACACTACTACAGGCCCAAAAGTATTTACTGGGCTATATGCAGTAAAAATTGTTCTTAAATACAAAGGTGGTGTAGCTTGGTACAGATGGGCTACTCCACTGACTACCAGACACTTCTACTATGCCCAAAAAGGCTTTACTTGACTAGATGCAGTAAAAAAATGTTATTAAATATAAAGGTGGTGTAGCTTGGGACAGATGGGCTACTACAATGAGTAACATACACTGCTACTGGCCCAAAAGTATTTACTGGGCTTGATGCAGTAAAAATTGTTAATAAATTCAGAGGTTGTGTAGCTTGGTAGAGATGGACTAATCCACTGACTACCAGACACTGCTAATATGCCCAAAAGGTTTTACTTGGCTAGATGCAGTAAAAAATTGTTATTAAATACAAAGGTGGTGTAGCTTGGTACAGATGGGCTACTCCACTGACTACCAGACACTGCTACTATGCCCAAAAGGTTTTACTTGGCTAGATGCAGTAAAAAATTGTTATTAAATACAAAGGTGGTGTAGCTTGGTACAGATGGGCTACTACAATGAGTAACAGACACTGCTACAGGCCCAAAAGTATTTACTGGGCTAGATGCAGTAAAAACTTGTTATTAAATACAAATGTGGTGTAGCTTGGTACAGATGGGCTACTCCACTGACTACCAGACACTGCTACTATGCCCAAAAGGTTTTACTTGGCTAGATGCAGTAAAAAATTGTTATTAAATACAAAGGTGGTGTAGCTTGGTACAGATGGGCTACTACAATGAGTAACAGACACTGCTACAGGCCAAAAAAGTTTTTACTGGGCTAGATGCAGTTAAAAATTGTTATTAAATACAAAGGTGGTGTAGCTTGGTACAGATGGGCTACTCCACTGACTACCAGACACTGCTACTATGCCCAAAAGGTTTTACTTGGCTAGATGCAGTAAAAAATTGTTAGAAAATACAAAGGTGGTTTAGCTTGGTACAGATGGGCTACTCCACTGACTACCAGACACCGCTACTATGCCCAAAAGGTTTTACTTGGTTAGATGCAGTAAAAAATTGTTATTAAATACAAAGGTGGTGCAGCTTGGTATAGATGGGCTACTACAATGAGCAACATACACTGCTGCTGGCCCAAAAGTATTTACTGGGCTAGATGCAGTAAAAAATTGTTATTAAATACAAAGGTTGTGTAGCTTGGTAAAGATGGGCTAATCCACTGACTACAAGACACTGCTGCTATACCCAAAAGGTTTTACTTGGCTAGATGCAGTAAAAAATTGTATTAAATACAAAGGTGGTGTAGCTTGGTACAGATGGGTTACTCCACTGACTACCATACACTGCTACTATACCCAAAAGGTTTTACTTGGCTAGATGCAGTAAAAAATTGTTATTAAATACAAAGGTGGTGTAGCTTGGTACAGATGGGCTACTCCACTGACTACAAGACACTGCTACTATGTCCAAAAGGTTTTACTTGGCTAGATGCAGTAAAAAATTGTTGTTAAATACAAAGTTGGTGTAGCTTGGTACAGATGGGCTACTCCACTGACTACCAGACACTGCTACTATGCCCAAAAGGTTTTACATGGCTATATGCAGTAAAAAATTGTTATTAAATACAAAGGTGGTATAGCTTGCTACAGATGGGCTACTACAATGAGTAACAGACACTGCTACAGGCCCAAAAGTATTTACCGGGCTAGATGCAGTAAAAACTTGTTATTAAATACAAATGTGGTGTAGCTTGGTACAGATGGGCTACTCCACTACCAGACACTGCTACTATGCCCAAAAGGTTTTACTTGGCTAGATGCAGTAAAAAATTGTTATTAAATACAAAAGTGGTGTAGCTTGGTACAGATGAGCTACTACAATGAGTAACAGACACTGCTACAGGCCCAAAAGTATTTACTGGGCTAGATGCAGTAAAAAATTGTTATTAAATACAAAGGTGGTGTAGCTTGGTACAGATGGGCTACTCCACTGACTACCAGACACTGCTACTATGCCCAAAAGGTTTTACTTGGCTAGATGCAGTAAAAAATTGTTAGTAAATACAAAGGTGGTGTAGCTTGGTACAGACTGGCTACTCCACTGACAACCAGACACCGCTACTATGCCCAGAAGGTTTTACTTGGTTAGATGCAGTAAAAAATTGTTAGTAAATACAAAGGTGGTGTAGCTTGGTATAGATGAGCTACTCCACTGACTACCAGACACTGCTACTATGCCCTAAAGTTTTACTTGTCTAGATGCAGTAAAAAATTGTTATTAAATACAAATGTGTTGTTGCTTGGTACACATGGGCTACTACAATGAGTAACAGACACTGCTACAGGCCCAAAAGTATTTACTGGGCTAGATGCAGTAAAAACTTGTTTTTAAATGCAAAGGTGGTGTAGCTTGGTACAGATGGGCTACTCCACTGACTACAAGACACTGTTACTATGCCCAAAAGGTTTTACTTGGCTAGATGCAGTAAAAAATTGTTGTTAAATACAAAGTTGGTGTAGCTTGGTACAGATGGGCTACTCCACTGACTACCAGACACTGCTACTATGCCCAAAAGGTTTTACATGGCTAGATGCAGTAAAAAATTGTTATTAAATACAAAGGGGGTATAGCTTGGTACTGATGGGCTACTACAATGAGTAACAGACACTGCTACTGGCCCAAAAGGTTTTACTTGGCTAGATGCAGTAAAAAATTGTTATTAAATACAAAGGTGGTGTAGCTTGGTACAGATGGGCTACTACAATGAGTAACAGACACTACTACAGGCCCAAAAGTATTTACTGGGCTATATGCAGTAAAAATTGTTCTTAAATACAAAGGTGGTGTAGCTTGGTACAGATGGGCTACTCCACTGACTACCAGACACTTCTACTATGCCCAAAAAGGCTTTACTTGACTAGATGCAGTAAAAAAATGTTATTAAATATAAAGGTGGTGTAGCTTGGGACAGATGGGCTACTACAATGAGTAACATACACTGCTACTGGCCCAAAAGTATTTACTGGGCTTGATGCAGTAAAAATTGTTAATAAATTCAGAGGTTGTGTAGCTTGGTAGAGATGGACTAATCCACTGACTACCAGACACTGCTAATATGCCCAAAAGGTTTTACTTGGCTAGATGCAGTAAAAAATTGTTATTAAATACAAAGGTGGTGTAGCTTGGTACAGATGGGCTACTCCACTGACTACCAGACACTGCTACTATGCCCAAAAGGTTTTACTTGGCTAGATGCAGTAAAAAATTGTTATTAAATACAAAGGTGGTGTAGCTTGGTACAGATGGGCTACTACAATGAGTAACAGACACTGCTACAGGCCCAAAAGTATTTACTGGGCTAGATGCAGTAAAAACTTGTTATTAAATACAAATGTGGTGTAGCTTGGTACAGATGGGCTACTCCACTGACTACCAGACACTGCTACTATGCCCAAAAGGTTTTACTTGGCTAGATGCAGTAAAAAATTGTTATTAAATACAAAGGTGGTGTAGCTTGGTACAGATGGGCTACTACAATGAGTAACAGACACTGCTACAGGCCAAAAAAGTTTTTACTGGGCTAGATGCAGTTAAAAATTGTTATTAAATACAAAGGTGGTGTAGCTTGGTACAGATGGGCTACTCCACTGACTACCAGACACTGCTACTATGCCCAAAAGGTTTTACTTGGCTAGATGCAGTAAAAAATTGTTAGAAAATACAAAGGTGGTTTAGCTTGGTACAGATGGGCTACTCCACTGACTACCAGACACCGCTACTATGCCCAAAAGGTTTTACTTGGTTAGATGCAGTAAAAAATTGTTATTAAATACAAAGGTGGTGCAGCTTGGTATAGATGGGCTACTACAATGAGCAACATACACTGCTGCTGGCCCAAAAGTATTTACTGGGCTAGATGCAGTAAAAAATTGTTATTAAATACAAAGGTTGTGTAGCTTGGTAAAGATGGGCTAATCCACTGACTACAAGACACTGCTGCTATACCCAAAAGGTTTTACTTGGCTAGATGCAGTAAAAAATTGTATTAAATACAAAGGTGGTGTAGCTTGGTACAGATGGGTTACTCCACTGACTACCATACACTGCTACTATACCCAAAAGGTTTTACTTGGCTAGATGCAGTAAAAAATTGTTATTAAATACAAAGGTGGTGTAGCTTGGTACAGATGGGCTACTCCACTGACTACAAGACACTGCTACTATGTCCAAAAGGTTTTACTTGGCTAGATGCAGTAAAAAATTGTTGTTAAATACAAAGTTGGTGTAGCTTGGTACAGATGGGCTACTCCACTGACTACCAGACACTGCTACTATGCCCAAAAGGTTTTACATGGCTATATGCAGTAAAAAATTGTTATTAAATACAAAGGTGGTATAGCTTGCTACAGATGGGCTACTACAATGAGTAACAGACACTGCTACAGGCCCAAAAGTATTTACCGGGCTAGATGCAGTAAAAACTTGTTATTAAATACAAATGTGGTGTAGCTTGGTACAGATGGGCTACTCCACTACCAGACACTGCTACTATGCCCAAAAGGTTTTACTTGGCTAGATGCAGTAAAAAATTGTTATTAAATACAAAAGTGGTGTAGCTTGGTACAGATGAGCTACTACAATGAGTAACAGACACTGCTACAGGCCCAAAAGTATTTACTGGGCTAGATGCAGTAAAAAATTGTTATTAAATACAAAGGTGGTGTAGCTTGGTACAGATGGGCTACTCCACTGACTACCAGACACTGCTACTATGCCCAAAAGGTTTTACTTGGCTAGATGCAGTAAAAAATTGTTAGTAAATACAAAGGTGGTGTAGCTTGGTACAGACTGGCTACTCCACTGACAACCAGACACCGCTACTATGCCCAGAAGGTTTTACTTGGTTAGATGCAGTAAAAAATTGTTAGTAAATACAAAGGTGGTGTAGCTTGGTATAGATGAGCTACTCCACTGACTACCAGACACTGCTACTATGCCCTAAAGTTTTACTTGTCTAGATGCAGTAAAAAATTGTTATTAAATACAAATGTGGTGTTGCTTGGTACACATGGGCTACTACAATGAGTAACAGACACTGCTACAGGCCCAAAAGTATTTACTGGGCTAGATGCAGTAAAAACTTGTTTTTAAATGCAAAGGTGGTGTAGCTTGGTACAGATGGGCTACTCCACTGACTACAAGACACTGTTACTATGCCCAAAAGGTTTTACTTGGCTAGATGCAGTAAAAAATTGTTGTTAAATACAAAGTTGGTGTAGCTTGGTACAGATGGGCTACTCCACTGACTACCAGACACTGCTACTATGCCCAAAAGGTTTTACATGGCTAGATGCAGTAAAAAATTGTTATTAAATACAAAGGGGGTATAGCTTGGTACTGATGGGCTACTACAATGAGTAACAGACACTGCTACTGGCCCAAAAGGTTTTACTTGGCTAGATGCAGTAAAAAATTGTTATTAAATACAAAGGTGGTGTAGCTTGGTACAGATGGGCTACTA
This sequence comes from Phyllobates terribilis, assembly GCF_046119375.1. Taxonomy (NCBI): domain Eukaryota; kingdom Metazoa; phylum Chordata; class Amphibia; order Anura; family Dendrobatidae; genus Phyllobates; species Phyllobates terribilis. Next base: position 295,664,351 of record NW_027362769.1, read on the forward strand.
CAATGAGTAACAGACACTACTACAGGCCCAAAAGTATTTACTGGGCTATATGCAGTAAAAATTGTTCTTAAATACAAAGGTGGTGTAGCTTGGTACAGATGGGCTACTCCACTGACTACCAGACACTGCTACTATGCCCAAAAAGGCTTTACTTGACTAGATGCAGTAAAAAAATGTTATTAAATATAAAGGTGGTGTAGCTTGGGACAGATGGGCTACTACAATGAGTAACATACACTGCTACTGGCCCAAAAGTATTTACTGGGCTTGATGCAGTAAAAATTGTTAATAAATTCAGAGGTTGTGTAGCTTGGTAGAGATGGACTAATCCACTGACTACCAGACACTGCTAATATGCCCAAAAGGTTTTACTTGGCTAGATGCAGTAAAAAATTGTTATTAAATACAAAGGTGGTGTAGCTTGGTACAGATGGGCTACTCCACTGACTACCAGACACTGCTACTATGCCCAAAAGGTTTTACTTGGCTAGATGCAGTAAAAAATTGTTATTAAATACAAAGGTGGTGTAGCTTGGTACAGATGGGCTACTACAATGAGTAACAGACACTGCTACAGGCCCAAAAGTATTTACTGGGCTAGATGCAGTAAAAACTTGTTATTAAATACAAATGTGGTGTAGCTTGGTACAGATGGGCTACTCCACTGACTACCAGACACTGCTACTATGCCCAAAAGGTTTTACTTGGCTAGATGCAGTAAAAAATTGTTATTAAATACAAAGGTGGTGTAGCTTGGTACAGATGGGCTACTACAATGAGTAACAGACACTGCTACAGGCCAAAAAAGTTTTTACTGGGCTAGATGCAGTTAAAAATTGTTATTAAATACAAAGGTGGTGTAGCTTGGTACAGATGGGCTACTCCACTGACTACCAGACACTGCTACTATGCCCAAAAGGTTTTACTTGGCTAGATGCAGTAAAAAATTGTTAGAAAATACAAAGGTGGTTTAGCTTGGTACAGATGGGCTACTCCACTGACTACCAGACACCGCTACTATGCCCAAAAGGTTTTACTTGGTTAGATGCAGTAAAAAATTGTTATTAAATACAAAGGTGGTGCAGCTTGGTATAGATGGGCTACTCCACTGACTACCAGACACTGCTACTATGCCCAAAAGGTTTACATGGCTATATGCAGTAAAAAATTGTTATTAAATACAAAGGTGGTCTAGCTTGGTACAGATGGGCTACTACAATGAGTAACATACACTGCTACTGCCCCAAAAGTATTTACTGGGCTAGATGCAGTTAAAAATTGTTATTAAATACAAAGGTGGTGTAGCTTGGTACAGATGGGCTACTCCACTGACTACCAGACACTGCTACTATGCCCAAAAGGCTTTACTTGGCTAGATGCAGTAAAAAATTGTTATTAAATACAAATGTGGTGTAGCTTGGTACAGATGGGCTACTCCACTGACTACCAGACACCGCTACTGTGCCCGAAAGGTTTTACTTGGCTAGATGCAGTAAAAAATTGTTATTAAATACAAAGGTGGTGTAGCTTGGTACAGATGGGCTACTACAATGAGTAACAGACACTTTTACTATGCCCAAAAGGTTTTACTTGGCTAGATACAGTAAAAAATTTTTTATTAAATACAAAGGTGGTGTAGCTTGGTACAGATGGGCTACTCCACTGACTACCAGACACTGCTACTATGCCCAAAAGGTTTTACTTGGCTAGATGCAGTAAAAAATTGTTAGTAAATACAAAGGTGATGTAGCTTGGTACAGATGGGCTACTACAATGAGTAACAGACACTGCTACAGGCCCAAAAGTATTTACTGGGCTAGATGCAGCAAAAACTTGTTATTAAATACAAAGGTGGTGTAACTTGGTACAGATGGGCTACTCCACTGACTACAAGACACTGCTACTATGCCCAGAAGGTTTTACTTGGTTAGATGCAGTAAAAAATTGTTAGTAAATACAAAGGTGGTGTAGCTTGGTATAGATGAGCTACTCCACTGACTACCAGACACTGCTACTATGCCCTAAAGTTTTACTTGTCTAGATGCAGTAAAAAATTGTTATTAAATACAAATGTGGTGTTGCTTGGTACACATGGGCTGCTCCACTGACTACAAGACACTGCTACTATGCCCAAAAGGTTTTACTTGGCTAGATGCAGTAAAAAATTGTTGTTAAATACAAAGTTGGTGTAGCTTGGTACAGATGGGCTACTCCACTGACTACCAGACACTGCTATTATGCCCAAAAGGTTTTACATGGCTAGATGCAGTAAAAAATTGTTATTAAATACAAAGGGGGTATAGCTTGGTACTGATGGGCTACTACAATGAGTAACAGACACTGCTACTGGCCCAAAAGTATTTACTGGGCTAGATGCAGTAAAAAATGTTATTAAATAAAAGGTGGTGTAGCTTGGAAGAGATGGGCTACTCCACTAACTTCCAGACACTGCTACTATGCCCAAAAGGTTTTACTTGGCTAGATGCAGTAAAAAATTGTTCTTAAATACAAAGGTGGTGTAGCTTGGTACAGATGGGCTACTCCACTGACTACCAGACACTGCTACTATGCCCAAAAGGATTTACTGGGCTAGATGCAGTAAAAAATTGTTAGTAAATACAAAGGTGGTTTAGCTTGGTACAGATGGGCTACTCCACTGACTACCAGACACCGCTACTATGCCCAAAAGGTTTTACTTGGCTATATGCAGTAAAAAATTGTTATTAAATACAAAGGTGGTGCAGCTTGGTATAGATGGGCTACTCCACTGACTACCAGACACTGCTACTATGCCCAAAAGGTTTTACATGGCTATATGCAGTAAAAAATTGTTATTAAATACAAAGGTGGTATAGCTTGGTACAGATGGGCTACTACAATGAGTAACATACACTGCTACTGGCCCAAAAGTATTTACTGGGCTAGATGCAGTAAAAAATTGTTATTAAATACAAAGGTTGTGTAGCTTGGTAGAGATTGGCTAATCCACTGACTACCAGACACTGCTACTATGCCCAAAAGGTTTTACATGGCTATATGCAGTAAAAAATTGTTATTAAATACAAAGGTGGTATAGCTTGGTACAGATGGGCTACTACAATGAGTAACATACACTGCTACTGGCCCAAAAGTATTTACTGGGCTAGATGCAGTTAAAAATTGGTATTAAATACAAAGGTGGTGTAGCTTGGTACAGATGGGCTACTCCACTGACTACCAGACACTGCTACTATGCCCAAAAGGCTTTACTTGGCTAGATGCAGTAAAAAATTGTTATTAAATACAAAGGTGGTGTAGCTTGGTACAGATGGGCTACTCCACTGACTACCAGACACCGCTACTATGCCCGAAAGGTTTTACTTGGTTAGATGCTGTAAAAAATTGTTAGTAAATACAAAGGTGGTGCAGCCTTGTATAGATGGGCTACTCCACTGACTACCAGACACTGCTACTATGCCCTAAAGGTTTTACTTGGCTAGATGCAGTAAAAAATTGTTATTAAATACAAAGGTGGTGTAGCTTGGTACAGATGGGCTACTACAATGAGTAACAGACACTGCTACTATGCCCAAAAGGTTTTACTTGGCTAGATGCAGTAAAAAATTTTTATTAAATACAAAGGTGGTGTAGCTTGGTACAGATGGGCTACTCCACTGACTACCAGACACTGCTACTATGCCCAAAAGGTTTTATTTGGCTAGATGCAGTAAAAAATTGTTATTAAATACAAAGGTGGTGTAGCTTGGTACAGATGGGCTACTACAATGAGTAACAGACACTGCTACAGGCCCAAAAGTATTTACTGGGCTAGATGCAGTAAAAACTTGTTATTAAATACAAATGTGGTGTAGCTTGGTACAGATGGGCTACTCCACTGACTACCAGACACTGCTACTATGCCCAAAAGATTTTACATGGCTATATGCCGTAAAAAATTGTTATTAAATACAAAGGTGGTATAGCTTGGTACAGATGGGCTACTACAATGAGTAACATACACTGCTGCTGGCCCAAAAGTATTTACTGGGCTAGATGCAGTAAAAAATTGTTATTAAATACAAAGGTTGTGTAGCTTGGTAGAGATGGGCTAATCCACTGACTACAAGACACTGCTACTATACCCAAAAGGTTTTACTTGGCTAGATGCAGTAAAAAATTGTTATTAAATACAAAGGTGGTGTAGCTTGGTACAGATGGGCTACTACAATGAGTAACAGACACTGCTACAGGCCCAAAAGTATTCACTGGGCTAGATGCAGTAAAAACTTGTTATTAAATACAAATGTGGTGTAGCTTGGCACAGATGGGCTACTCCACTGACTACCAGACACTGCTACTATGCCCAAAAGGTTTTACTTGGCTAGATGCAGTAAAAAATTGTATTAAATACAAAGGTGGTGTAGCTTGGTACAGATGGGTTACTCCACTGACTACCAGACACTGCTACTATACCCAAAAGATTTTACTGGGCTAGATGCAGTAAAAAATTGTTCTTAAATACAAAGGTGGTGTAGCTTGGTACAGATGGGCTACTCCACTGACTACCAGACACTGCTACTATGCCCAAAAGGTTTTACATGGCTATATGCCGTAAAAAATTGTTATTAAATACAAAGGTGGTATAGCTTGGTACAGATGGGCTACTACAATGAGTAACATACACTGCTGCTGGCCCAAAAGTATTTACTGGGCTAGATGCAGTAAAAAATTGTTATTAAATACAAAGGTTGTGTAGCTTGGTAGAGATGGGCTAATCCACTGACTACAAGACACTGCTACTATACCCAAAAGGTTTTACTTGGCTAGATGCAGTAAAAAATTGTTAGTAAATACAAAGGTGGTGTAGCTTGGTACAGACTGGCTACTCCACTGACAACCAGACACCGCTACTATGCCCCGAAGGTTTTACTTGGTTAGATGCAGTAAAAAATTGTTAGTAAATACAAAGGTGGTGTAGCTTGGTATAGATGAGCTACTCCACTGACTACCAGACACTGCTACTATGCCCTAAAGTTTTACTTGTCTAGATGCAGTAAAAAATTGTTATTAAATACAAATGTGGTGTTGCTTGGTACACATGGGCTACTACAATGAGTAAAAGACACTGCTACAGGCCCAAAAGTATTTACTGGGCTAGATGCAGTAAAAACTTGTTATTAAATACAAAGGTGGTGTAGCTTGGTACAGATGGGCTACTCCACTGACTACGAGACACTGCTACTATGCCCAAAAGGTTTTACTTGGCTAGATGCAGTAAAAAAATGTTGTTAAATACAAAGTTGGTGTAGCTTGGTACAGATGGGCTACTCCACTGACTACCAGACACTGCTACTATGCCCAAAAGGTTTTACATGGCTAGATGCAGTAAAAAATTGTTATTAAATACAAAGGGGGTATAGCTTGGTACTGATGGGCTACTACAATGAGTAACAGACACTGCTACTGGCCCAAAAGTATTTACTGGGCTAGATGCAGTAAAAAATTGTTATTAAATAAAAGGTGGTGTAGCTTGGAAGAGATGGGCTACTCCACTGACTACCAGACACTGCTACTATGCCCAAAAGGTTTTACTTGGCTAGATGCAGTAAAAAATTGTTCTTAAATACAAAGGTGGTGTAGCTTGGTACAGATGGGCTACTCCACTGACTACCAGACACTGCTACTATGCCCAAAAGGTTTTACATGGCTAGATGCAGTAAAAAATTGTTATTAAATACAAAGGTGGTGTAGCTTGGTACAGATGGGCTACTACAATGAGTAACAGACACTGCTACAGGCCCAAAAGTATTTACTGGGCTATATGCAGTAAAAATTGTTATTAAATACAAAGGTGGTGTAGCTTGGTACAGATGGGCTACTCCACTGACTACCAGACACTGCTACTATGCCCAAAAAGGCTTTACTTGACTAGATGCAGTAAAAAAATGTTATTAAATATAAAGGTGGTGTAGCTTGGGACAGATGGGCTACTACAATGAGTAACATACACTGCTACTGGCCCAAAAGGTTTTACATGGCTATATGCAGTAAAAAATTGTTATTACATACAAAGGTGGTATAGCTTGCTACAGATGGGCTACTACAATGAGTAACAGACACTGCTACAGGCCGAAAAGTATTTACCAGGCTAGATGCAGTAAAAACTTGTTATTAAATACAAATGTGGTGTAGCTTGGTACAGATGGGCTACTCCACTACCAGACACTGCTACTATGCCCAAAAGGTTTTACTTGGCTAGATGCAGTAAAAAATTGTTATTAAATACAAAAGTGGTGTAGCTTGGTACAGATGAGCTACTACAATGAGTAACAGACACTGCTACAGGCCCAAAAGTATTTACTGGGCTAGATGCAGTAAAAAATTGTTATTAAATACAAAGGTGGTGTAGCTTGGTACAGATGGGCTACTCCACTGACTACCAGACACTGCTACTATGCCCAAAAGGTTTTACTTGGCTAGATGCAGTAAAAAATTGTTATTAAATACAAAGGTGGTGTAGCTTGGTACAGACTGGCTACTCCACTGACAACCAGACACCGCTACTATGCCCAGAAGGTTTTACTTGGTTAGATGCAGTAAAAAATTGTTAGTAAATACAAAGGTGGTGTAGCTTGGTATAGATGAGCTACTCCACTGACTACCAGACACTGCTACTATGCCCTAAAGTTTTACTTGTCTAGATGCAGTAAAAAATTGTTATTAAATACAAATGTGGTGTTGCTTGGTACACATGGGCTACTACAATGAGTAACAGACACTGCTACAGGCCCAAAAGGATTTACTGGGCTAGATGCAGTAAAAACTTGTTTTTAAATACAAAGGTGGTGTAGCTTGGTACAGATGAGCTACTCCACTGACTACAAGACACTGCTACTATGCCCAAAAGGTTTTACTTGGCTAGATGCAGTTAAAAATTGTTATTAAATACAAAGGTGGTGTAGCTTGGTACAGATGGGCTACTCCACTGACTACCAGACACTGCTACTATGCCCAAAAGGCTTTACTTGGCTAGATGCAGTAAAAAATTGTTATTAAATACAAATGTGGTGTAGCTTGGTACAGATGGGCTACTCCACTGACTACCAGACACCGCTACTATGCCCGAAAGGTTTTACTTGGCTAGATGCAGTAAAAAATTGTTATTAAATACAAAGGTGGTGTAGCTTGGTACAGATGGGCTACTACAATGAGTAACAGACACTTTTACTATGCCCAAAAGGTTTTACTTGGCTAGATACAGTAAAAAAAAATTTATTAAATACAAAGGTGGTGTAGCTTGGTACAGATGGGCTACTCCACTGACTACCAGACACTGCTACTATGCCCAAAAGGTTTTACTTGGCTAGATGCAGTAAAAAATTGTTAGTAAATACAAAGGTGATGTAGCTTGGTACAGATGGGCTACTACAATGAGTAACAGACACTGCTACAGGCCCAAAAGTATTTACTGGGCTAGATGCAGCAAAAACTTGTTATTAAATACAAAGGTGGTGTAACTTGGTACAGATGGGCTACTCCACTGACTACAAGACACTGCTACTATGCCCAGAAGGTTTTACTTGGTTAGATGCAGTAAAAAATTGTTAGTAAATACAAAGGTGGTGTAGCTTGGTATAGATGAGCTACTCCACTGACTACCAGACACTGCTACTATGCCCTAAAGTTTTACTTGTCTAGATGCAGTAAAAAATTGTTATTAAATACAAATGTGGTGTTGCTTGGTACACATGGGCTACTACAATGAGTAACAGACACTGCTACAGGCCCAAAAGTATTTACTGGGCTAGATGCAGTAAAAACTTGTTATTAAATACAAAGGTGGTGTAGCTTGGTACAGATGGGCTACTCCACTGACTACAAGACACTGCTACTATGCCCAAAAGGTTTTACTTGGCTAGATGCAGTAAAAAATTGTTGTTAAATACAAAGTTGGTGTAGCTTGGTACAGATGGGCTACTCCACTGACTACCAGACACTGCTATTATGCCCAAAAGGTCTTACATGGCTAGATGCAGTAAAAAATTGTTATTAAATACAAAGGGGGTATAGCTTGGTACTGATGGGCTACTACAATGAGTAACAGACACTGCTACTGGCCCAAAAGTATTCACTGGGCTAGATGCAGTAAAAACTTGTTATTAAATACAAATGTGGTGTAGCTTGGTACAGATGGGCTACTCCACTGACTACCAGACACTGCTACTATGCCCAAAAGGTTTTACTTGGCTAGATGCAGTAAAAAATTGTATTAAATACAAAGGTGGTGTAGCTTGGTACAGATGGGTTACTCCACTGACTACCAGACACTGCTACTATACCCAAAAGGTTTTACTGGGCTAGATGCAGTAAAAAATTGTTCTTAAATACAAAGGTGGTGTAGCTTGGTACAGATGGGCTACTCCACTGACTACCAGACACTGCTACTATGCCCAAAAGGTTTTACATGGCTATATGCCGTAAAAAATTGTTATTAAATACAAAGGTGGTATAGCTTGGTACAGATGGGCTACTACAATGAGTAACATACACTGCTGCTGGCTCAAAAGTATTTACTGGGCTAGATGCAGTAAAAAATTGTTATTAAATACAAAGGTTGTGTAGCTTGGTAGAGATGGGCTAATCCACTGACTACAAGACACTGCTACTATACCCAAAAGGTTTTACTTGGCTAGATGCAGTAAAAAATTGTTAGTAAATACAAAGGTGGTGTAGCTTGGTACAGACTGGCTACTCCACTGACAACCAGACACCGCTACTATGCCCCGAAGGTTTTACTTGGTTAGATGCAGTAAAAAATTGTTAGTAAATACAAAGGTGGTGTAGCTTGGTATAGATGAGCTACTCCACTGACTACCAGACACTGCTACTATGCCCTAAAGTTTTACTTGTCTAGATGCAGTAAAAAATTGTTATTAAATACAAATGTGGTGTTGCTTGGTACACATGGGCTACTACAATGAGTAAAAGACACTGCTACAGGCCCAAAAGTATTTACTGGGCTAGATGCAGTAAAAACTTGTTATTAAATACAAAGGTGGTGTAGCTTGGTACAGATGGGCTACTCCACTGACTACGAGACACTGCTACTATGCCCAAAAGGTTTTACTTGGCTAGATGCAGTAAAAAAAGTTGTTAAATACAAAGTTGGTGTAGCTTGGTACAGATGGGCTACTCCACTGACTACCAGACACTGCTACTATGCCCAAAAGGTTTTACATGGCTAGATGCAGTAAAAAATTGTTATTAAATACAAAGGGGGTATAGCTTGGTACTGATGGGCTACTACAATGAGTAACAGACACTGCTACTGGCCCAAAAGTATTTACTGGGCTAGATGCAGTAAAAAATTGTTATTAAATAAAAGGTGGTGTAGCTTGGAAGAGATGGGCTACTCCACTGACTACCAGACACTGCTACTATGCCCAAAAGGTTTTACTTGGCTAGATGCAGTAAAAAATTGTTCTTAAATACAAAGGTGGTGTAGCTTGGTACAGATGGGCTACTCCACTGACTACCAGACTCTGCTACTATGCCCAAAAGGTTTTACATGGCTAGATGCAGTAAAAAATTGTTCTTAAATACAAATGTGGTGTAGCTTGGTACAGATGGGCTACTACAATGAGTAACAGACACTGCTACAGGCCCAAAAGTATTTACTGGGCTATATGCAGTAAAAATTGTTATTAAATACAAAGGTGGTGTAGCTTGGTACAGATGGGCTACTCCACTGACTACCAGACACTGCTACTATGCCCAAAAAGGCTTTACTTGACTAGATGCAGTAAAAAAATGTTATTAAATATAAAGGTGGTGTAGCTTGGGACAGATGGGCTACTACAATGAGTAACATACACTGCTACTGGCCCAAAAGTATTTACTGGGCTTGATGCAGTAAAAATTGTTAATAAATTCAGAGGTTGTGTAGCTTGGTAGAGATGGGCTAATCCACTGACTACCAGACACTGCTAATATGCCCAAAAGGTTTTACTTGGCTAGATGCAGTAAAAAATTGTTATTAAATACAAAGGTGGTGTAGCTTGGTACAGATGGGCTACTCCACTGACTACCAGACACTGCTACTATGCCCAAAAGGTTTTACTTGGCTAGATGCAGTAAAAAATTGTTATTAAATACAAAGGTGGTGTAGCTTGGTACAGATGGGCTACTACAATGAGTAGCAGACACTGCTACAGGCAAAAAAGTATTTACTGGGCTAGATGCAGTAAAAACTTGTTATTAAATACAAATGTGGTGTAGCTTGGTACAGATGGGCTACTCCACTGACTAGCAGACACTGCTACTATGCCCAAAAGGTTTTACTTGGCTAGATGCAGAAAAAAATTGTTATTAAATACAAAGGTGGTGTAGCTTGGTACAGATGGGCTACTACAATGAGTAACAGACACTGCTACAGGCCAAAAAAGTTTTTACTGGGCTAGATGCAGTTAAAAATTGTTATTAAATACAAAGGTGGTGTAGCTTGGAACAGATGGGCTACTCCACTGACTACCAGACACTGCTACTATGCCCAAAAGGTTTTACTTGGCTAGATGCAGTAAAAAATTGTTAGTAAATACAAAGTTGGTTTAGCTTGGTACAGATGGGCTACTCCACTGACTACCAGACACCGCAACTATGCCCAAAAGGTTTTACTTGGTTAGATGCAGTAAAAAATTGTTATTAAATACAAAGGTGGTGCAGCTTGGTATAGATGGGCTACTCCACTGACTACCAGACACTGCTACTTTGCCCAAAAGGTTTTACATGGCTATATGCAGTAAAAAATTGTTATTAAATACAAAGGTGGAATAGCTTGGTACAGATGGGCTACTACAATGAGTAACATACACTGCTACTGGCCCAAAAGTATTTACTGGGCTAGATGCAGTAAAAAATTGTTATTAAATACAAATGTGGTGTAGCTTGGTACAGATGGGCTACTCCACTGACTACCAGACACCGCTACTATGCCCGAAAGGTTTTACTTGGTTAGATGCAGTAAAAAATTGTTAGTAAATACAAAGGTGGTGCAGGCTTGTATAGATGGGCTACTCCACTGACTACCAGACACTGCTACTATGCCCTAAAGGTTTTACTTGGCTAGATGCAGTAAAAAATTGTTATTAAATACAAAGGTGGTGTAGCTTGGTACAGATGGGCTACTACAATGAGTAACAGACACTTTTACTATGCCCAAAAGGTTTTTCTTGGCTAGATGCAGTAAAAAATTTTTATTAAATACAAAGGTGGTGTAGCTTGGTACAGATGGGCTACTCCACTGACTACCAGACACTGCTACTATGCCCAAAAGGTTTTACTTGGCTAGATGCAGTAAAAAATTGTTATTAAATACAAAGGTGGTGTAGCTTGGTACAGATGGGCTACTACAATGAGTAACAGACACTGCTACAGGCCCAAAAGTATTTACTGGGCTAGATGCAGCAAAAACTTGTTATTAAATACAAAGGTGGTGTAACTTGGTACAGATGGGCTACACCACTGACTACCAGACACTGCTACTATGCCCAAAAGGTTTTACTTGGCTAGATGCAGTAAAAAATTGTTATTAAATACAAAGGTGGTGTAGCTTGGTACAGATGGGCTACTACAATGAGTAACAGACACTGCTACAGGCCAAAAAAGTTTTTACTGGGCTAGATGCAGTTAAAAATTGTTATTAAATACAAAGGTGGTGTAGCTTGGTACAGATGGGCTACTCCACTGACTACCAGACACTGCTACAATGCCCAAAAGGCTTTACTTGGCTAGATGCAGTAAAAAATTGTTATTAAATACAAAGGTGGTGTAGCTTGGTACAGATGGGCTACTACAATGAGTAACAGACACTGCTACAGGCCCAAAAGTATTTACTGGGCTAGATGCAGTAAAAACTTGTTATTAAATACAAATGTGGTGTAGCTTGGTACAGATGGGCTACTCCACTGACTACCAGACACTGCTACTATGCCCAAAAGGTTTTACTTGGCTAGATGTAGTAAAAAATTGTATTAAATACAAAGGTGGTGTAGCTTGGTACAGATGGGTTACTCCACTGACTACCAGACACTGCTACTATACCCAAAAGTATTTACTGGGCTAGATGCAGTAAAAAATTGTTATTAAATACAAAGGTGGTGTAGCTTGGTACAGATGGGCTACTCCACTGACTACCAGACACTGCTACTATGCCCAAAAGGTTTTACATGGCTATATGCAGTAAAAAATTGTTATTAAATACAAAGGTGGTATAGCTTGGTACAGATGGGCTGCTACAATGAGTAACATACACTGCTGCTGGCCCAAAAGTATTTACTGGGCTAGATGCAGTAAAAAATTGTTATTAAATACAAAGGTTGTGTAGCTTGGTAGAGATGGGCTAATCCACTGACTACAAGACACTGCTACTATACCCAAAAGGTTTTATTTGGCTAGATGCAGTAAAAAATTGTATTAAATACAAAGGTGGTTTAGCTTGGTACAGATGGGTTACTCCACTGACTACCATACACTGCTACTATACCCAAAAGGTTTTACTTGGCTAGATGCAGTAAAAAATTGTTATTAAATACAAAGGTGGTGTAGCTTGGTACAGATGGGCTACTCCTCTGACTACCAGACACTGCTACTATGCCCAAAAGGTTTTACATGGCTATATGCAGTAAAAAATTGTTATTAAATACAAAGGTGGTATAGCTTGGTACAGATGGGCTACTACAATGAGTAACATACACTGCTACTGGCCCAAAAGTATTTACTGGGCTAGATGCAGTTAAAAATTGTTATTAAATACAAAGGTGGTGTAGCTTGGTACAGATGGGCTACTCCACTGACTACCAGACACTGCTACTATGCCCAAAAGGCTTTACTTGGCTAGATGCAGTAAAAAATTGTTATTAAATACAAATGTGGTGTAGCTTGGTACAGATGGGCTACTCCACTGACTACCAGACACCGCTACTATGCCCGAAAGGTTTTACTTGGTTAGATGCAGTAAAAAATTGTTAGTAAATACAAAGGTGGTGCAGGCTTGTATAGATGGGCTACTCCACTGACTACCAGACACTGCTACTATGCCCTAAAGGTTTTACTTGGCTAGATGCAGTAAAAAATTGTTATTAAATACAAAGGTGGTGTAGCTTGGTACAGATGGGCTACTACAATGAGTAACAGACACTTTTACTATGCCCAAAAGGTTTTTCTTGGCTAGATGCAGTAAATTTTTTTTATTAAATACAAAGGTGGTGTAGCTTGTTACAGATGGGCTACTCCACTGACTACCAGACACTGCTACTATGCCCAAAAGGTTTTACTTGGCTAGATGCAGTAAAAAATTGTTATTAAATACAAAGGTGGTGTAGCTTGGTACAGATGGGCTACTACAATGAGTAACAGACACTGCTACAGGCCCAAAAGTATTTACTGGGCTAGATGCAGCAAAAACTTGTTATTAAATACAAAGGTGGTGTAACTTGGTACAGATGGGCTACACCACTGACTACCAGACACTGCTACTATGCCCAAAAGGTTTTACTTGGCTAGATGCAGTAAAAAAATGTTATTAAATACAAAGGTGGTGTAGCTTGGTACAGATGGGCTACTACAATGAGTAACAGACACTGCTACAGGCCAAAAAAGTTTTTACTGGGCTAGATGCAGTTAAAAATTGTTATTAAATACAAAGGTGGTGTAGCTTGGTACAGATGGGCTACTCCACTGACTACCAGACACTGCTAATATGCCCAAAAGGTTTTACTTGGCTAGATGCAGTAAAAAATTGTTAGTAAATACAAAGGTGGTTTAGCTTGGTACAGATGGGCTACTCCACTGACTACCAGACACCGCTACTATGCCCAAAAGGTTTTACTTGGCTATATGCAGTAAAAAATTGTTATTAAATACAAAGGTGGTGCAGCTTGGTATAGATGGGCTACTCCACTGACTACCAGACACTGCTACTATGCCCAAAAGGTTTTACATGGCTATATGCAGTAAAAAAATGTTATTAAATACAAAGGTGGTATAGCTTGCTACAGATGGGCTACTACATTGAGTAACATACACTGCTACTGGCCCAAATGTATTTACTGGGCTAGATGCAGTAAAAAATTGTTATTAAATACAAAGGTTGTGTAGCTTGGTAAAGATTGGCTAATCCACTGACTACCAGACACTGCTACTATACCCAAAAGTTTTTACAGGGCTATATGCAGTAAAAAATTGTTATTAAATACAAAGGTGGTATAGCTTGGTACAGATGGGCTACTACAATGAGTAACATACACTGCTACTGGCCCAAAAGTATTTACTGGGCTAGATGCAGTTAAAAATTGTTATTAAATACAAAGGTGGTGTAGCTTGGTACAGATGGGCTACTCCACTGACTACCAGACACTGCTACAATGCCCAAAAGGTTTACTTGGCTAGATGCAGTAAAAAATTGTTATTAAATACAAAGGTGGTGTAGCTTGGTACAGATGGGCTACTCCACTGACTACCAGACACCGCTACTATGCCCGAAAGGTTTTACTTGGTTAGATGCAGTAAAAAATTGTTAGTAAATACAAAGGTGGTGTAGCCTTGTATAGATGGGCTACTCCACTGACTACCAGACACTGCTACTATGCCCTAAAGGTTTTACTTGGCTAGATGCAGTAAAAAATTGTTATTAAATACAAAGGTGGTGTAGCTTGGTACAGATGGGCTACTACAATGAGTAACAGACACTGCTACTATGCCCAAAAGGTTTTACTTGGCTAGATGCAGTAAAAAAATTTTATTAAATACAAAGGTGGTGTAGCTTGGTACAGATGGGCTACTCCACTGACTACCAGACACTGCTACTATGCCCAAAAGGTTTTACTTGGCTAGATGCAGTAAAAAATTGTTATTAAATACAAAGGTGGTGTAGCTTGGTACAGATGGGCTACTCCACTGACTACCAGACACCGCTACTATGCCCGAAAGGTTTTACTTGGTTAGATGCAGTAAAAAATTGTTAGTAAATACAAAGGTGGTGCAGCCTTGTATAGATGGGCTACTCCACTGACTACCAGACACTGCTACTATGCCCTAAAGGTTTTACTTGGCTAGATGCAGTAAAAAATTGTTATTAAATACAAAGGTGCTGTAGCTTGGTACAGATGGGCTACTACAATGAGTAACAGACACTGCTACTATGCCCAAAAGGTTTTACTTGGCTAGATGCAGTAAAAAAATTTTATTAAATACAAAGGTGGTGTAGCTTGGTACAGATGGGCTACTCCACTGACTACCAGACACTGCTACTATGCCCAAAAGGTTTTACTTGGCTAGATGCAGTAAAAAATTGTTATTAAATACAAAGGTGGTGTAGCTTGGTACAGATGGGCTACTACAATGAGTAACAGACACTGCTACAGGCCCAAAAGTATTTACTGGGCTAGATGCAGTAAAAACTTGTTATTAAATACAAATGTGGTGTAGCTTGGTACAGATGGGCTACTCCACTGACTACCAGACACTGCTACTATGCCCAAAAGGTTTTAATTGGCTAGATGCAGTAAAAAATTGTATTAAATACAAAGGTGGTGTAGCTTGGTACAGATGGGTTACTCCACTGACTACCAGACACTGCTACTATACCCAAAAGTATTTACTGGGCTAGATGCAGTAAAAAATTGTTATTAAATACAAAGGTGGTGTAGCTTGGTACAGATGTGCTACTCCACTGACTACCAGACACTGCTACTATGCCCAAAAGGTTTTACATGGCTATATGCAGTAAAAAATTGTTATTAAATACAAAGGTGGTATAGCTTGGTACAGATGGGCTGCTACAATGAGTAACATACACTGCTGCTGGCCCAAAAGTATTTACTGGGCTAGATGCAGTAAAAAATTGTTATTAAATACAAAGGTTGTGTAGCTTGGTAGAGATGGGCTAATCCACTGACTACAAGACACTGCTACTATACGCAAAAGGTTTTACTTGGCTAGATGCAGTAAAAAATTGTATTAAATACAAAGGTGGTTTAGCTTGGTACAGATGGGTTACTCCACTGACTACCATACACTGCTACTATGCCCAAAAGGTTTTACTTGGCTAGATGCAGTAAAAAATTGTTAGTAAATACAAAGGTGGTGTAGCTTGGTACAGATGGGCTACTCCACTGACTACCAGACACTGCTACTATGTCCAAAAGGTTTTACTTGGCTAGATGCAGTAAAAAATTGTTAGTAAATACAAAGGTGGTGTAGCTTGGTACAGACTGGCTACTCCACTGACAACCAGACACCGCTACTATGCCCAGAAGGTTTTACTTGGTTAGATGCAGTAAAAAATTGTTAGTAAATACAAAGGTGGTGTAGCTTGGTATAGATGGGCTACTCCACTGACTACCAGACACTGCTACTATGCCCTAAAGGTTTACTATTCTAGATGCAGTAAAAAATTGTTATTAAATACAAAGGTGGTGTTGCTTGGTACACATGGGCTACTACAATGAGTAACAGACACTGCTACAGGCCCAAAAGGATTTACTGGGCTAGATGCAGTAAAAAATTGTTATTAAATACAAAGGTTGTGTAGCTTGGTACAGATGGGCTACTCCACTGACTACAAGACACTGCTACTATGCCCAAAAGGTTTTACTTGGCTAGATGCAGTAAAAAATTGTTGTTAAATACAAAGTTGGTGTAGCTTGGTACAGATGGGCTACTCCACTGACTACCAGACACTGCTACTATGCCCAAAATGTTTTACATGGCTATATGCAGTAAAAAATTGTTATTAAATACAAAGGTGGTATAGCTTGCTACAGATGGGCTACTACAATGAGTAACAGACACTGTTACAGGCCCAAAAGTATTTACTGGGCTAGATGCAGTAAAAAATTGTTATTAAATAAAAGGTGGTGTAGCTTGGAAGAGATGGGCTACTCCACTGACTACCAGACACTGCTACTATGCCCAAAAGGTTTTACTTGGCTAGATGCAGTAAAAAATTGTTCTTAAATACAAAGGTGGTGTAGCTTGGTACAGATGGGCTACTCCACTGACTACCAGACACTTCTACTATGCCCAAAAGGTTTTACTTGGCTAGATGCAGTAAAAAATTGTTATTAAATACAAAGGTGGTGTAGCTTGTTACAGATGGGTTACTACAATGAGTAACAGACACTGCTACAGGCCCAAAAGTATTTACTGGGCTATATGCAGTAAAAATTGTTATTAAATACAAAGGTGGTGTAGCTTGGTACAGATGGGCTACTCCACTGACTACCAGACACTGCTACTATGCCCAAAAGGTTTTACTTGGCTAGATGCAGTAAAAAATTGTTAGTAAATACAAAGGTGGTGTAGCTTGGTACAGATGGGCTACTCCACTGACTACCAGACACCGCTACTATGCCCAAAAGGTTTTACTTGGTTAGATGCAGTAAAAAATTGTTATTAAATACAAAAGTGGTGCAGCTTGGTATATATGGGCTACTCCACTGACTACCAGACACTGCTACTATGCCCTAAAGGTTTTACATGGCTATATGCAGTAAAAAATTGTTATTAAATACAAAGGTGGTATAGCTTGGTACAGATGGGCTACTACAATGAGTAACATACACTGCTACTGGCCCAAAAGTATTTACTGGGCTAGATGCAGTTAAAAATTGTTATTAAATACAAAGGTTGTGTAGCTTGGTAGAGATTGGCTAATCCACTGCCTACCAGACACTGCTACTATGCCCAACAGGTTTTACATGGCTATATGCAGTAAAAAATTGTTATTAAATATAAAGGTGATATAGCTTGGTACAGATGGGCTACTACAATGAGTAACATACACTGCTATTGGCCCAAAAGTATTTACTGGGCTAGATGCAGTTAAAAATTGGTATTAAATACAAAGGTGGTGTAGCTTGGTACAGATGGGCTACTCCACTGACTACCAAACACTGCTACTATGCCCAAAAGGCTTTACTTGGCTAGATGCAGTAAAAAATTGATATTAAATACAAAGGTGGTGTAGCTTGGTACAGATGGGCTACTCCACTGACTATCAGACACCGCTACTATGCCCGAAAGGTTTTACTTGGCTATATGCAGTAAAAAATTGTTATTAAATACAAAGGTGGTGCAGCTTGGTATAGATGGGCTACTCCACTGACTACCAGACACTGCTACTATGCCCAAAAGGTTTTACATGGCTATATGCAGTAAAAAAATGTTATTAAATACAAAGGTGGTATAGCTTGGTACAGATGGGCTACTACATTGAGTAACATACACTGCTACTGGCCCAAATGTATTTACTGGGCTAGATGCAGTAAAAAATTGTTATTAAATACAAAGGTTGTGTAGCTTGGTAAAGATTGGCTAATCCACTGACTACCAGACACTGCTACTATACCCAAAAGTTTTTACAGGGCTATATGCAGTAAAAAATTGTTATTAAATACAAAGGTGGTATAGCTTGGTACAGATGGGCTACTACAATGAGTAACATACACTGCTACTGGCCCAAAAGTATTTACTGGGCTAGATGCAGTTAAAAATTGTTATTAAATACAAAGGTGGTGTAGCTTGGTACAGATGGGCTACTCCACTGACTACCAGACACTGCTACAATGCCCAAAAGGTTTACTTGGCTAGATGCAGTAAAAAATTGTTATTAAATACAAAGGTGGTGTAGCTTGGTACAGATGGGCTACTCCACTGACTACCAGACACCGCTACTATGCCCGAAAGGTTTTACTTGGTTAGATGCAGTAAAAAATTGTTAGTAAATACAAAGGTGGTGTAGCCTTGTATAGATGGGCTACTCCACTGACTACCAGACACTGCTACTATGCCCTAAAGGTTTTACTTGGCTAGATGCAGTAAAAAATTGTTATTAAATACAAAGGTGGTGTAGCTTGGTACAGATGGGCTACTACAATGAGTAACAGACACTGCTACTATGCCCAAAAGGTTTTACTTGGCTAGATGCAGTAAAAAAATTTTATTAAATACAAAGGTGGTGTAGCTTGGTACAGATGGGCTACTCCACTGACTACCAGACACTGCTACTATGCCCAAAAGGTTTTACTTGGCTAGATGCAGTAAAAAATTGTTATTAAATACAAAGGTGGTGTAGCTTGGTACAGATGGGCTACTCCACTGACTACCAGACACCGCTACTATGCCCGAAAGGTTTTACTTGGTTAGATGCAGTAAAAAATTGTTAGTAAATACAAAGGTCGTGCAGCCTTGTATAGATGGGCTACTCCACTGACTACCAGACACTGCTACTATGCCCTAAAGGTTTTACTTGGCTAGATGCAGTAAAAAATTGTTATTAAATACAAAGGTGCTGTAGCTTGGTACAGATGGGCTACTACAATGAGTAACAGACACTGCTACTATGCCCAAAAGGTTTTACTTGGCTAGATGCAGTAAAAAAATTTTATTAAATACAAAGGTGGTGTAGCTTGGTACAGATGGGCTACTCCACTGACTACCAGACACTGCTACTATGCCCAAAAGGTTTTACTTGGCTAGATGCAGTAAAAAATTGTTATTAAATACAAAGGTGGTGTAGCTTGGTACAGATGGGCTACTACAATGAGTAACAGACACTGCTACAGGCCCAAAAGTATTCACTGGGCTAGATGCAGTAAAAACTTGTTATTAAATACAAATGTGGTGTAGCTTGGTACAGATGGGCTACTCCACTGACTACCAGACACTGCTACTATGCCCAAAAGGTTTTAATTGGCTAGATGCAGTAAAAAATTGTATTAAATACAAAGGTGGTGTAGCTTGGTACAGATGGGTTACTCCACTGACTACCAGACACTGCTACTATACCCAAAAGTATTTACTGGGCTAGATGCAGTAAAAAATTGTTATTAAATACAAAGGTGGTGTAGCTTGGTACAGATGGGCTACTCCACTGACTACCAGACCCTGCTACTATGCCCAAAAGGTTTTACATGGCTATATGCAGTAAAAAATTGTTATTAAATACAAAGGTGGTATAGCTTGGTACAGATGGGCTGCTACAATGAGTAACATACACTGCTGCTGGCCCAAAAGTATTTACTGGGCTAGATGCAGTAAAAAATTGTTATTAAATACAAAGGTTGTGTAGCTTGGTAGAGATGGGCTAATCCACTGACTACAAGACACTGCTACTATACGCAAAAGGTTTTACTTGGCTAGATGCAGTAAAAAATTGTATTAAATACAAAGGTGGTTTAGCTTGGTACAGATGGGTTACTCCACTGACTACCATACACTGCTACTATGCCCAAAAGGTTTTACTTGGCTAGATGCAGTAAAAAATTGTTAGTAAATACAAAGGTGGTGTAGCTTGGTACAGATGGGCTACTCCACTGACTACCAGACACTGCTACTATGTCCAAAAGGTTTTACTTGGCTAGATGCAGTAAAAAATTGTTAGTAAATACAAAGGTGGTGTAGCTTGGTACAGACTGGCTACTCCACTGACAACAAGACACCGCTACTATGCCCAGAAGGTTTTACTTGGTTAGATGCAGTAAAAAATTGTTAGTAAATACAAAGGTGGTGTAGCTTGGTATAGATGGGCTACTCCACTGACTACCAGACACTGCTACTATGCCCTAAAGGTTTACTATTCTAGATGCAGTAAAAAATTGTTATTAAATACAAAGGTGGTGTTGCTTGGTACACATGGGCTACTACAATGAGTAACAGACACTGCTACAGGCCCAAAAGGATTTACTGGGCTAGATGCAGTAAAAAATTGTTATTAAATACAAAGGTTGTGTAGCTTGGTACATATGGGCTACTCCACTGACTACAAGACACTGCTACTATGCCCAAAAGGTTTTACTTGGCTAGATGCAGTAAAAAATTGTTGTTAAATACAAAGTTGGTGTAGCTTGGTACAGATGGGCTACTCCACTGACTACCAGACACTGCTACTATGCCCAAAATGTTTTACATGGCTATATGCAGTAAAAAATTGTTATTAAATACAAAGGTGGTATAGCTTGCTACAGATGGGCTACTACAATGAGTAACAGACACTGTTACAGGCCCAAAAGTATTTACTGGGCTAGATGCAGTAAAAAATTGTTATTAAATAAAAGGTGGTGTAGCTTGGAAGAGATGGGCTACTCCACTGACTACCAGACACTGCTACTATGCCCAAAAGGTTTTACTTGGCTAGATGCAGTAAAAAATTGTTCTTAAATACAAAGGTGGTGTAGCTTGGTACAGATGGGCTACTCCACTGACTACCAGACACTTCTACTATGCCCAAAAGGTTTTACTTGGCTAGATGCAGTAAAAAATTGTTATTAAATACAAAGGTGGTGTAGCTTGGTACAGATGGGTTACTACAATGAGTAACAGACACTGCTACAGGCCCAAAAGTATTTACTGGGCTATATGCAGTAAAAATTGTTATTAAATACAAAGGTGGTGTAGCTTGGTACAGATGGGCTACTCCACTGACTACCAGACACTGCTACTATGCCCAAAAGGTTTTACTTGGCTAGATGCAGTAAAAAATTGTTAGTAAATACAAAGGTGGTGTAGCTTGGTACAGATGGGCTACTCCACTGACTACCAGACACCGCTACTATGCCCAAAAGGTTTTACTTGGTTAGATGCAGTAAAAAATTGTTATTAAATACAAAAGTGGTGCAGCTTGGTATATATGGGCTACTCCACTGACTACCAGACACTGCTACTATGCCCTAAAGGTTTTACATGGCTATATGCAGTAAAAAATTGTTATTAAATACAAAGGTGGTATAGCTTGGTACAGATGGGCTACTACAATGAGTAACATACACTGCTACTGGCCCAAAAGTATTTACTGGGCTAGATGCAGTTAAAAATTATTATTAAATACAAAGGTTGTGTAGCTTGGTAGAGATTGGCTAATCCACTGCCTACCAGACACTGCTACTATGCCCAACAGGTTTTACATGGCTATATGCAGTAAAAAATTGTTATTAAATATAAAGGTGATATAGCTTGGTACAGATGGGCTACTACAATGAGTAACATACACTGCTATTGGCCCAAAAGTATTTACTGGGCTAGATGCAGTTAAAAATTGGTATTAAATACAAAGGTGGTGTAGCTTGGTACAGATGGGCTACTCCACTGACTACCAAACACTGCTACTATGCCCAAAAGGCTTTACTTGGCTAGATGCAGTAAAAAATTGATATTAAATACAAAGGTGGTGTAGCTTGGTACAGATGGGCTACTCCACTGACTATCAGACACCGCTACTATGCCCGAAAGGTTTTACTTGGTTAGATGCAGTAAAAAATTGTTAGTAAATACAAAGGTGGTGCAGCCTTGTATAGATGGGCTACTCCACTGACTACCAGACACTGCTACTATGCCCTAAAGGTTTTACTTGGCTAGATGCAGTAAAAAATTGTTATTAAATACAAAGGTGGTGTAGCTTGGTACAGATGGGCTACTACAATGAGTAACAGACACTGCTACTATGCCCAAAAGGTTTTACTTGGCTAGATGCAGTAAAAAAAATTTATTAAATACAAAGGTGGTGTAGCTTGGTACAGATGGGCCACTCCACTGAATACCAGACACTGCTACTATGCCGAAAAGGTTTTACTTGGCTAGATGCAGTAAAAAATTGTTAGTAAATACAAAGGTGGTGTAGCTTGGTACAGATGGGCTACTCCACTGACTACCAGACACCGCTACTATGCCCAAAAGGTTTTACTTGGTTAGATGCAGTAAAAAATTGTTATTAAATACAAAGGTGGTGCAGCTTCGTATAGATGGGCTACTCCACTGACTACCAGACACTGCTACTATGCCCAAATGGCTTTACTTGGCTAGATGCAGTAAAAAAGTGTTATTAAATACAAACGTGGTGTAGCTTGGTACAGAAGGGCTACTACACTGAGTAACAGACACTGCTACAGGCCCAAAAGTATTTACTGGACTAGATGCAGTAAAAAATTGTTATTAAATACAAAGGTTGTGTAGCTTGGTAGAGATGGGCTAATCCACTGACTACAAGACACTGCTACTATACCCAAAAGGTTTTACTTGGCTACATGCAGTAAAAAATTGTTAGTAAATACAAAGTTGGTGTAGCTTGGTACAGATGGGCTACTCCACTGACTACCAGACACCGCTACTATGCCGAAAAGGTTTTACTTGGTTAGATGCAGTAAAAAATTGTTATTAAATACAAAGGTGGTGCAGCTTGGTATAGATGGGCTACTCCACTGACTACCAGACACTGCTACTATGCCCAAAAGGTTTTACATGGCTATATGCAGTAAAATATTGTTATTAAATACAAAGGTGGTATAGCTGGGAACAGATGGGCTACTACAATGAGTAACAGACACTGCTACAGGCCCAAAAGTATTTACTGGGCTAGATGCCGTAAAAAATTGTTATTAAATACAAAGGTTGTGTAGCTTGGTAGAAATGGGCTCATCCACTGACTACCAGACACTGCTACTATACCCAAAAGGTTTTACTTGGCTAAATGCAGTAAAAATTGTTATTAAATACAAAGGTGGTGTAGCTTGGTGCAGATGGGCTACTACAATGCGTAACAGACACTGCTACAGGCCCAAAAGTGTTTAATGGGATAGATGCAGTAAAAAATTGTTATTAAATACAAAGGTGGTGTAGATTGGTACAGATGGGCTACTCCACTGACTACCAGACACTGCTACTATGCAAAAAAGGTTTTACATGGCTATATGCAGTAAAAAATTGTTATTAAATACAAAGGTGGTATAGCTTGGTAAAGATGGGCTACTACAATGAGTAACATACACTGCTACTGGCCCAAAAGTATTTACTGGGCTAGATACAGTAAAAAAAAAATTATTAAATGCAAAGGTTGTGTTGCTTGGTAGAATTGGGCTAATCCACTGACTACCAGACACTGCTACTATGCCCAAAAGGTTTTACTTGGCTAGATGCAGTAAAAAAATTTTATTAAATACAAAGGTGGTGTAGCTTGGTACAGATGGGCTACTCCACTGACATCCAGACACTGCTACTATGCCCAAAAGGTTTTACTTGGCTAGATGCAGTAAAAAATTGTTATTAAATACAAAGGTGGTGTAGCTTGGTACAGATGGGCTACTCCACTGACTACCAGACACCGCTACTATGCCCAAAAGGTTTTACTTGGCTAGATGCAGTAAAAAATTGTTACTAAATACAAAGGTGGTGTAGCTTGGTGCAGATGGGCTACTACAATGCGTAACAGACACTGCTACAGGCCCAAAAGCGTTTAATGGGATAGATGCAGTAAAAAATTGTTCTTAAATACAAAGGTGGTGTAGCTTGGTACAGATGGGCTATTCCACTGACTACCAGACACTGCTACTATGCCCAAAAGGTTTTACTTGGCTAGATGCAGTAAAAAATTGTTTTTAAATACAAAGGTGGTGTAGCTTGGTACAGATGGGCTACTCCACTGACTACCAGACACTGCTACTATGCCCAAAAGGTTTTACATGGCTATATGCAGTAAAAAATTGTTATTAAATACAAAGGTGGTATAGCTTGGTACAGATGGGCTACTACAATGAGAAACATACACTGCTACTGTCCCAAAAGTATTTACTGGGCTAGATGCAGTAAAAAAAAATTTATTAAATGCAAGGGTTGTGTAGCATGGTAGAGATGGGCTAATCCACTGACTACCAGACACTGCTACTATGCCCAAAAGGTTTTACTTGGCTAGATGCAGTAAAAAATTGTTATTAAATACAAAGGTGGTGTAGCTTGGTACAGATGGGCTACTCCACTGACTACCAGACACTGCTACTATGCCCAAAAGGTTTTACTTGGCTAGATGCAGTAAAAAATTGTTATTAAATACAAAGGTGGTGTAGCTTGGTACAGATGGGCTACTACAATGAGTAACAGACACTGGTACAGGCCCAAAAGTATTTACTGGGCTAGATGCAGTAAAAACTTGTTATTAAATACAAAGGTGGTGTAGCTTGGTACAGATGGGCTACTCCACTACCAGACACTGCTACTATGCCCAAAAGGTTTTACTTGGCTAGATGCAGTAAAAATTGTTATTAAATACAAAGGTGGTGTAGCTTGGTACAGATGGGCTACTACAATGAGTAACAGACACTGCTACAGGCCCAAAAGTATTTACTGGGCTAGATGCAGTTAAAAATTGTTATTAAATACAAAGGTGGTGTAGCTTGGTACAGATGGGCTACTCCACTGACTACCAGACACTGCTACTATGCCCAAAATATTTTACTTGGCTAGATGCAGTAAAAAATTGTTAGTAAATACAAAGGTGGTGTAGCTTGGTACAGATGGGCTACTCCACTGACTACCAGACACCGCTACTATGCCCAAAAGGTTTTACTTGGTTAGATGCAGTAAAAAATTGTTATTAAATACAAAGGTGGTATAGCTTGGTACAGATGGGCTACTACAATGAGTAACATACACTGCTACTGGCCCAAAAGTATTTACTGGGCTAGATGGAGTAAAAAATTGTTATTAAATACAAAGGTTGTGTAGCTTGGTAGAGATGGGCTAATCCACTGACTACCAGACACTGCTACTATGCCCAAAACGTTTTACTTGGCTAGATGCAGTAAAAAATTGTTATTAAATACAAAGGTGGTGTAGCTTGGTACAGATGGGCTACTCCACTGACTACCAGACACCGCTACTATGCCCAAAAGGTTTTACTTGGCTAGATGCAGTAAAAAATTGTTACTAAATAGAAAGGTGGTGTAGCTTGGTGCAGATGGGCTACTACTATGCGTAACAGACACTGCTACAGGCCCAAAAGTGTTTAATGGGATAGATGCAGTAAAAAATTGTTCTTAAATACAAAGGTGGTGTAGCTTGGTACAGATGGGCTACTCCACTGACTACCAGACACTGCTACTATGCCCAAATGGCTTTACTTGGCTAGATGTAGTAAAAAATTGTTATTAAATACAAACGTGGTGTAGCTTGGTACAGATGGGCTACTACAACGAGTAACAGACACTGCTACTATGCCCAAAAGGTTTTACTTGGCTAGATGCAGTAAAAAATTGTTATTAAATACAAAGGTGGTGTAGCTTGGTACAGATGGGCTACTCCACTGACTACCAGACACTGCTACTATGCCCAAAAGGCTTTACTTGGCTAGATGCAGTAAAACTTGGTATTAAATACAAAGGTGGTGTAGCTTGGTACAGATGGGCTACTACAATGAGTAACCGACACTGGTACAGGCCCAAAAGTATTTACTTAGCTAGATGCAGTAAAAACTTGTTATTAAATACAAAGGTGGTGTAGCTTGGTACAGATGGGCTACTACAAGGAGTAACAGACACTGCTACAGGCCCAAAAGTATTTACTGGGCTAGATGCAGTAAAATCTTGTTATTAATTACAAAGATGGTGTAGCTTGGTACAGATGGGCTACTCCACTGACTACCAGACACTGCTACTATGCACAAAAGGTTTTACTTGGCTAGATGCAGTAAAAATTGTTATTAAATACAAAGGTGGTGTAGCTTGGTACAGATGGGCTACTCCACTGACTACAAGACACTGCTACTATGCCCAAAAGGTTTTACTTGGCTAGATGCAGAAAAAAATTGTTCTTAAATACAAAGGTGGTGTAGCTTGGTACAGATGGGCTACTCCACTGACTACCAGACACCGCTACTATGCCCAAAAGGTTTTACTTGGTTAGATGCAGTAAATAATTGTTATTAAATACAAAGGTGGTGCAGCTTGGTATAGATGGGCTACTCCACTGACTACCAGACACTGCTACTATGCCCAAAAGGTTTTACATGGCTATATGCAGTAAAATCTTGTTATTAAATACAAAGGTCGTATAGCTGGGAACAGATGGGCTACTACAATGAGTAACAGACACTGCTACAGGCCCAAAAGTATTTACTGGGCTAGATGCCGTAAAAAATTGTTATTAAATACAAAGGTTGTGTAGCTTGGT
The DNA here is from genome assembly GCF_046119375.1 of Phyllobates terribilis. Lineage (NCBI taxonomy): Eukaryota > Metazoa > Chordata > Amphibia > Anura > Dendrobatidae > Phyllobates > Phyllobates terribilis. Next base: position 295,691,318 of record NW_027362769.1, read on the forward strand.
AGAAATGGGCTCATCCACTGACTACCAGACACTGCTACTATACCCAAAAGGTTTTACTTGGCTAGATGCAGTAAAAATTGTTATTAAATACAAAGGTGGTGTAGCTTGGTGCAGATGGGCTACTACAATGCGTAACAGACACTGCTACAGGCCCAAAAGTGTTTAATGGGATAGATGCAGTAAAAAATTGTTCTTAAATACAAAGGTGGTGTAGCTTGGTACAGATGGGCTACTCCACTGACTACCAGACACTGCTACTATGCCCAAAAGGTTTTACTTGGCTAGATGCAGTAAAAAATTGTTATTAAATACAAAGGTGGTGTAGCTTGGTACAGATGGGCTACTCCACTGACTACCAGACACTGCTACTATGCCCAAAAGGTTTTACATGGCTATATGCAGTAAAAAATTGTTATTAAATACAAAGGTGGTATAGCTTGGTACAGATGGGCTACTACAATGAGTAACATACACTGCTACTGGCCCAAAAGTATTTACTGGGCTAGATACAGTAAAAAATTTTTTATTAAATGCAAAGGTTGTGTAGCTTGGTAGAGATGGGCTAATCCACTGACTACCAGACACTGCTACTATGCCCAAAAGGTTTTACTTGGCTAGATGCAGTAAAAAAAATTTATTAAATACAAAGGTGGTGTAGCTTGGTACAGATGGGCTACTCCACTGACTTCCAGACACTGCTACTATGCCCAAAAGGTTTTACTTGGCTAGATGCAGTAAAAAATTGTTATTAAATACAAAGGTGGTGTAGCTTGGTACAGATGGACTACTCCACTGACTACCAGACACCGCTACTATGCCCAAAAGGTTTTACTTGGCTAGATGCAGTAAAAAATTGTTACTAAATACAAAGGTGGTGTAGCTTGGTGCAGATGGGCTACTACAATGCGTAACAGACACTGCTACAGGCCCAAAAGCGTTTAATGGGATAGATGCAGTAAAAAATTGTTCTTAAATACAAAGGTGGTGTAGCTTGGTACAGATGGGCTATTCCACTGACTACCAGACACTGCTACTATGCCCAAAAGGTTTTACTTGGCTAGATGCAGTAAAAAATTGTTTTTAAATACAAAGGTGGTGTAGCTTGGTACAGATGGGCTACTCCACTGACTACCAGACACTGCTACTATGCCCAAAAGGTTTTACATGGCTATATGCAGTAAAAAATTGTTATTAAATACAAAGGTGGTATAGCTTGGTACAGATGGGCTACTACAATGAGAAACATACACTGCTACTGGCCCAAAAGTATTTACTGGGCTAGATGCAGTAAAAAAAATTTATTAAATGCAAGGGTTTTGTAGCTTGGTAGAGATGGGCTAATCCACTGACTACCAGACACTGCTACTATGCCCAAAAGGTTTTACTTGGCTAGATGCAGTAAAAAATTGTTATTAAATACAAAGGTGGTGTAGCTTGGTACAGATGGGCTACTCCACTGACTACCAGACACTGCTACTATGCCCAAAAGGTTTTACTTGGCTAGATGCAGTAAAAAATTGTTATTAAATACAAAGGTGGTGTAGCTTGGTACAGATGGGCTACTACAATGAGTAACAGACACTGGTACAGGCCCAAAAGTATTTACTGGGCTAGATGCAGTAAAAACTTGTTATTAAATACAAAGGTGGTGTAGCTTGGTACAGATGGGCTACTCCACTACCAGACACTGCTACTATGCCCAAAAGGTTTTACTTGGCTAGATGCAGTAAAAAATTGTTATTAAATACAAAAGTCGTGTAGCTTGGTACAGATGGGCTACTACAATGAGTAACAGACACTGCTACAGGCCCAAAAGTATTTACTGGGCTAGATGCAGTAAAAAATTGTTATTAAATACAAAGGTGGTGTAGCTTGGTACAGATGGGCTACTACAATGAGTAACATACTCTGCTACAGGCCCAAAAGTATTTACTGGGCTAGATGCAGTAAAATCTTGTTATTAAATACAAAGGTGGTGTAGCTTGGTACAGATGAGCTACTCCACTGACTACCAGACACTGCTACTATGCACAAAAGGTTTTACTTGGCTAGATGCAGTAAAAATTGTTATTAAATACAAAGGTGGTGTAGCTTGGTACAGATGGGCTACTACAATGAGTAACAGACACTGCTACAGGCCCAAAAGTATTTACTGGGCTAGATGCAGTTAAAAATTGTTAGTAAATACAAAGGTGGTGTAGCTTGGTACAGATGGGCTACTCCACTGACTACCAGACACCGCTACTATGCCCAAAAGGTTTTACTTGGCTAGATGCAGTAAAAATTGTTATTAAATACAAAGGTGGTGTAGCTTGGTACAGATGGGCTACTCCACTGACTACCAGACACTGCTACTATGCCCAAAATATTTTACTTGGCTAGATGCAGTAAAAAATTGTTAGTAAATACAAAGGTGGTGTAGCTTGGTACAGATGGGCTACTCCACTGACTACCAGACACCGCTACTATGCCCAAAAGGTTTTACTTGGTTAGATGCAGTAAAAAATTGTTATTAAATACAAAGGTGGTATAGCTTGGTACAGATGGGCTACTACAATGAGTAACATACACTGCTACTGGCCCAAAAGTATTTACTGGGCTAGATGCAGTAAAAAATTGTTATTAAATACAAAGGTTGTGTAGCTTGGTAGAGATGGGCTAATCCACTGACTACCAGACACTGCTACTATGCCCAAAACGTTTTACTTGGCTAGATGCAGTAAAAAATTGTTATTAAATACAAAGGTGGTGTAGCTTGGTACAGATGGGCTACTCCACTGACTACCAGACACCGCTACTATGCCCAAAAGGTTTTACTTGGCTAGATGCAGTAAAAAATTGTTACTAAATAGAAAGGTGGTGTAGCTTGGTGCAGATGGGCTACTACTATGCGTAACAGACACTGCTACAGGCCCAAAAGTGTTTAATGGGATAGATGCAGTAAAAAATTGTTCTTAAATACAAAGGTGGTGTAGCTTGGTACAGATGGGCTACTCCACTGACTACCAGACACTGCTACTATGCCCAAATGGCTTTACTTGGCTAGATGCAGTAAAAAATTGTTATTAAATACAAACGTGGTGTAGCTTGGTACAGATGGGCTACTACAACGAGTAACAGACACTGCTACTATGCCCAAAAGGTTTTACTTGGCTAGATGCAGTAAAAAATTGTTATTAAATACAAAGGTGGTGTAGCTTGGTACAGATGGGCTACTCCACTGACTACCAGACACTGCTACTATGCCCAAAAGGCTTTACTTGGCTAGATGCAGTAAAAATTGGTATTAAATAGAAAGGTGGTGTAGCTTGGTACAGATGGGCTACTACAATGAGTAACCGACACTGGTACAGGCCCAAAAGTATTTACTTAGCTAGATGCAGTAAAAACTTGTTATTAAATACAAAGGTGGTGTAGCTTGGTACAGATGGGCTACTACAAGGAGTAACAGACACTGCTACAGGCCCAAAAGTATTTACTGGGCTAGATGCAGTAAAATCTTGTTATTAATTACAAAGATGGTGTAGCTTGGTACAGATGGGCTACTCCACTGACTACCAGACACTGCTACTATGCACAAAAGGTTTTACTTGGCTAGATGCAGTAAAAATTGTTATTAAATACAAAGGTGGTGTAGCTTGGTACAGATGGGCTACTCCACTGACTACAAGACACTGCTACTATGCCCAAAAGGTTTTACTTGGCTAGATGCAGAAAAAAATTGTTCTTAAATACAAAGGTGGTGTAGCTTGGTACAGATGGGCTACTCCACTGACTACCAGACACCGCTACTATGCCCAAAAGGTTTTACTTGGTTAGATGCAGTAAAAAATTGTTATTAAATACAAAGGTGGTGCAGCTTGGTATAGATGGGCTACTCCACTGACTACCAGACACTGCTACTATGCCCAAAAGGTTTTACATGGCTATATGCAGTAAAATATTGTTATTAAATACAAAGGTCGTATAGCTGGGAACAGATGGGCTACTACAATGAGTAACAGACACTGCTACTGGCCCAAAAGTATTTACTGGGCTAGATGCCGTAAAAAATTGTTATTAAATACAAAGGTTGTGTAGCTTGGTAGAAATGGGCTCATCCACTGACTACCAGACACTGCTACTATACCCAAAAGGTTTTACTTGGCTAGATGCAGTAAAAATTGTTATTAAATACAAAGGTGGTGTAGCTTGGTGCAGATGGGCTACTACAATGCGAAACAGACACTGCTACAGGCCCAAAAGTGTTTAATGGGATAGATGCAGTAAAAAATTGTTCTTAAATACAAAGGTGGTGTAGCTTGGTACAGATGGGCTACTCCACTGACTACCAGACACTGCTACTATGCCCAAAAGGTTTTACTTGGCTAGATGCAGTAAAAAATTGTTATTAAATACAAAGGTGGTGTAGCTTGGTACAGATGGGCTACTCCACTGACTACCAGACACTGCTACTATGCCCAAAAGGTTTTACATGGCTATATGCAGTAAAAAATTGTTATTAAATACAAAGGTGGTATAGCTTGGTACAGATGGGCTACTACAATGAGTAACATACACTGCTACTGGCCCAAAAGTATTTACTGGGCTAGATACAGTAAAAAAATTTTTATTAAATGCAAAGGTTGTGTAGCTTGGTAGAGATGGGCTAATCCACTGACTACCAGACACTGCTACTATGCCCAAAAGGTTTTACTTGGCTAGATGCAGTAAAAAAATTTTATTAAATACAAAGGTGGTGTAGCTTGGTACAGATGGGCTACTCCACTGACTTCCAGACACTGCTACTATGCCCAAAAGGTTTTACTTGGCTAGATGCAGTAAAAAATTGTTATTAAATACAAAGGTGGTGTAGCTTGGTACATATGGGCTACTCCACTGACTACCAGACACCGCTACTATGCCCAAAAGGTTTTACTTGGCTAGATGAAGTAAAAAATTGTTACTAAATACAAAGGTGGTGTAGCTTGGTGCAGATGGGCTACTACAATGCGTAACAGACACTGCTACAGGCCCAAAAGCGTTTAATGGGATAGATGCAGTAAAAAATTGTTCTTAAATACAAAGGTGGTGTAGCTTGGTACAGATGGGCTATTCCACTGACTACCAGACACTGCTACTATGCCCAAAAGGTTTTACTTGGCTAGATGCAGTAAAAAATTGTTTTTAAATACAAAGGTGGTATAGCTTGGTACAGATGGGCTACTACAATGAGAAACATACACTGCTACTGGCCCAAAAGTATTTACTGGGCTAGATGCAGTAAAAAAAAAATTATTAAATGCAAAGGCTGTGTAGCTTGGTAGAGATGGGCTAATCCACTGACTACCAGACACTGCTACTATGCCCAAAAGGTTTTACTTGGCTAGATGCAGTAAAAAATTGTTATTAAATACAAAGGTGGTGTAGCTTGGTACAGATGGGCTACTCCACTGACTACCAGACACTGCTACTATGCCCAAAAGGTTTTACTTGGCTAGATGCAGTAAAAAATTGTTATTAAATACAAAGGTGGTGTAGCTTGGTACAGATGGGCTACTACAATGAGTAACAGACACTGGTACAGGCCCAAAAGTATTTACTGTTCTAGATGCAGTAAAAACTTGTTATTAAATACAAAGGTGGTGTAGCTTGGTACAGATGGGCTACTCCACTACCAGACACTGCTACTATGCCCAAAAGGTTTTACTTGGCTAGATGCAGTAAAAAATTGTTACTAAATAGAAAGGTGGTGTAGCTTGGTGCAGATGGGCTACTACTATGCGTAACAGACACTGCTACAGGCCCAAAAGTGTTTAATGGGATAGATGCAGTAAAAAATTGTTCTTAAATACAAAGGTGGTGTAGCTTGGTACAGATGGGCTACTCCACTGACTACCAGACACTGCTACTATGCCCAAATGGCTTTACTTGGCTAGATGCAGTAAAAAATTGTTATTAAATACAAACGTGGTGTAGCTTGGTACAGATGGGCTACTACAATGAGTAACAGACACTGCTACTATGCCCAAAAGGTTTTACTTGGCTAGATGCAGTAAAAAATTGTTATTAAATACAAAGGTGGTGTAGCTTGGTACAGATGGGCTACTCCACTGACTACCAGACACTGCTACTATGCCCAAAAGGCTTTACTTGGCTAGATGCAGTAAAAATTGGTATTAAATACAAAGGTGGTGTAGCTTGGTACATATGGGCTACTACAATGAGTAACCGACACTGGTACAGGCCCAAAAGTATTTACTTAGCTTGATGCAGTAAAAACTTGTTATTAAATACAAAGGTGGTGTAGCTTGGTACAGATGGGCTACTCCACTACCAGACACTGCTACTATGCCCAAAAGGTTTTACTTGGCTAGATGCAGTAAAAAATTGTTATTAAATACAAAAGTTGTGTAGCTTGGTACAGATGGGCTCCTACAATGAGTAACAGACACTGCTACAGGCCCAAAAGTATTTACTAGGCTAGATGCAGTAAAAAATTGTTATTAAATACAAAGGTGGTGTAGCTTGGTACAGATGGGCTACTACAAGGAGTAACAGACACTGCTACAGGCCCAAAAGTATTTACTGGGCTAGATGCAGTAAAATCTTGTTATTAAATACAAAGATGGTGTAGCTTGGTACAGATGGGCTACTCCACTGACTACCAGACACTGCTACTATGCACAAAAGGTTTTACTTGGCTAGATGCAGTAAAAATTGTTATTAAATACAAAGGTGGTGTAGCTTGGTACAGATGGGCTACTACAATGAGTAACAGACACTGCTACAGGCCCAAAAGTATTTACTGGGCTAGATGCAGTTAAAAATTGTTATTAAATACAAAGGTGGTGTAGCTTGGTACAGATGGGCTACTCCACTGACTACCAGACACTGCTACTATGCCCAAAAGGTTTTACTTGGCTAGATGCAGTAAAAAATTGTTAGTAAATACAAAGGTGGTGTAGCTTGGTACAGATGGGCTACTCCACTGACTACCAGACAGCGCTACTATGCCCAAAAGGTTTTACTTGGTTAGATGCAGTAAAAAATTGTTACTAAATACAAAGGTGGTGTAGCTTGGTGCAGATGGGCTACTACAATGCGTAACAGACACTGCTACAGGCCCAAAAGTATTTACTGAGCTAGATGCAGTAAAAAATTGTTATTAAATACAAAGGTTGTGTAGCTTGGTAGAGATGGGCTAATCCACTGACTTCCAGACACTGCTACTATGCCCAAAAGGTTTTACTTGGCTAGATGCAGTAAAAAATTGTTATTAAATACAAAGGTGGTGTAGCTTGGTACAGATGGGCTACTCCACTGACTACCAGACATTGCTACTATGCCCAAAAGGCTTTACTTGGCTAGATGCAGTAAAAAATTGTTTTTAAATACAAAGGTGGTGTAGCTTGGTACAGATGGGCTACTCCACTGACTACCAGACACCGCTACTATGCCCAAAAGGTTTTACTTGGCTAGATGCAGTAAAAAATTGTTACTAAATACAAAGGTGGTGTAGCTTGGTGCAGATGGGCTACTACAATGCGTAACAGACACTGCTACAGGCCCAAAAGTGTTTAATGGGATAGATGCAGTAAAAAATTGTTCTTAAATACAAAGGTGGTGTAGCTTGGTACAGATGGGCTACTCCACTGACTACAAGACACTGCTACTATGCCCAAAAGGTTTTACTTGGCTAGATGCAGTAAAAAATTGTTATTAAATACAAAGGTGGTGTAGCTTGGTACAGATGGGCTACTCCACTGACTACCAGACACTGCTACTATGCCCAAAAGCTTTTACATGGCTATATGCAGTAAAAAATTGTTATTAAATACAAAGGTGGTATAGATTGGTACAGATGGGCTACTACAATGAGTAACATACACTGCTACTGGCCCAAAAGTATTTACTGGGCTAGATGCAGTAAAAAAAATTTTATTAAATGCAAAGGTTGTGTAGCTTGGTAGAGATGGGCTAATCCACTGACTACCAGACAGTGCTACTATGCCCAAAAGGTTTTACTTGGCTAGATGCAATAAAATTTTTTTATTAAATACAAAGGTGGTGTAGCTTGGTACAGATGGGCTACTCCACTGACTTCCAGACACTGCTACTATGCCCAAAAGGTTTTACTTGGCTAGATGCAGTAAAAAATTGATATTAAATACAAAGGTGGTGTAGCTTGGTACAGATGGGCTACTCCACTGACTACCAGACATTGCTACTATGCCCAAAAGGCTTTACTTGGCTAGATGCAGTAAAAAATTGTTTTTAAATACAAAGGTGGTGTAGCTTGGTACAGATGGGCTACTCCACTGACTACCAGACACCGCTACTATGCCCAAAAGGTTTTACTTGGCTAGATGCAGTAAAAAATTGTTACTAAATACAAAGGTGGTGTAGCTTGGTGCAGATGGGCTACTACAATGCGTAACAGACACTGCTACAGGCCCAAAAGCGTTTAATGGGATAGATGCAGTAAAAAATTGTTCTTAAATACAAAGGTGGTGTAGCTTGGTACAGATGGGCTACTCCACTGACTACCAGACACTGCTACTATGCCCAAAAGGTTTTACTTGGCTAGATGCAGTAAAAAATTGTTATTAAATACAAAGGTGGTGTAGCTTGGTACAGATGGGCTACTCCACTGACTACCAGACACTGCTACTATGCCCAAAAGGTTTTACATGGCTATATGCAGTAAAAAATTGTTATTAAATACAAAGGTGGTATAGCTTGGTACAGATGGGCTACTACAATGAGTAACATACACTGCTACTGGCCCAAAAGTATTTACTGGGCTAGATGCAGTAAAAAATTTTTTATTAAATGCAAAGGTTGTGTAGCTTGGTAGAGATGGGCTAATCCACTGACTACCAGACACTGCTACTATGCCCAAAAGGTTTTACTTGGCTAGATGCAGTAAAAAATTGTTATTAAATACAAAGGTGGTGTAGCTTGGTACAGATGGGCTACTACAATGAGTAACAGACACTGGTACAGGCCCAAAAGTATTTACTGGGCTAGATGCAGTAAAAACTTGTTATTAAATACAAAAGTGGTGTAGCTTGGTACAGATGGGCTACTCCACTACCAGACACTGCTACTATGCCCAAAAGGTTTTACTTGGCTAGATGCAGTAAAAAATTGTTATTAAATACAAAAGTCGTGTAGCTTGGTACAGATGGGCTACTACAATGAGTAACAGACACTGCTACAGGCCCAAAAGTATTTACTGGGCTAGATGCAGTAAAAAATTGTTATTAAATACAAAGGTGGTGTAGCTTGGTACAGATGGGCTACAACAATGAGTAACATACACTGCTACAGGCCCAAAAGTATTTACTGGGCTAGATGCAGTAAAATCTTGTTATTAAATACAAAGGTGGTGTAGCTTGGTACAGATGGGCTACTACAAGGAGTAACAGACACTGCTACAGGCCCAAAAGTATTTACTGGGCTAGATGCAGTAAAATCTTGTTATTAAATACAAAGATGGTGTAGCTTGGTACAGATGGGCTACTCCACTGACTACCAGACACTGCTACTATGCACAAAAGGTTTTACTTGGCTAGATGCAGTAAAAATTGTTATTAAATACAAAGGTGGTGTAGCTTGGTACAGATGGGCTACTACAATGAGTAACAGACACTGCTACAGGCCCAAAAGTATTTACTGGGCTAGATGCAGTTAAAAATTGTTATTAAATACAAAGGTGGTGTAGCTTGGTACAGATGGGCTACTCCACTGACTACCAGACACTGCTACTATGCCCAAAAGGTTTTACTTGGCTAGATGCAGTAAAAAATTGTTAGTAAATACAAAGGTGGTGTAGCTTGGTACAGATGGGCTACTCCACTGACTACCAGACACCGCTACTATGCCCAAAAGGTTTTACTTGGTTAGATGCAGTAAAAGATTGTTACTAAATACAAAGGTGGTATATCTTGGTACAGATGGGCTACTACAATGAGTAACATACACTGCTACTGGCCCAAAAGTATTTACTGAGCTAGATGCAGTAAAAAATTGTTATTAAATACAAAGGTTGTGTAGCTTGGTAGAGATGGGCTAATCCACTGACTTCCAGACACTGCTACTATGCCCAAAAGGTTTTACTTGGCTAGATGCAGTAAAAAATTGTTATTAAATACAAAGGTGGTGTAGCTTGGTACAGATGGGCTACTCCACTGACTACCAGACATTGCTACTATGCCCAAAAGGCTTTACTTGGCTAGATGCAGTAAAAAATTGTTTTTAAATACAAAGGTGGTGTAGCTTGGTACAGATGGGCTACTCCACTGACTACCAGACACCGCTACTATGCCCAAAAGGTTTTACTTGGCTAGATGCAGTAAAAAATTGTTACTAAATACAAAGGTGGTGTAGCTTGGTGCAGATGGGCTACTACAATGCGTAACAGACACTGCTACAGGCCCAAAAGTGTTTAATGGGATAGATGCAGTAAAAAATTGTTCTTAAATACAAAGGTGGTGTAGCTTGGTACAGATGGGCTACTCCACTGACTACCAGACACTGCTACTATGCCCAAAAGGTTTTACTTGGCTAGATGCAGTAAAAAATTGTTATTAAATACAAAGGTGGTGTAGCTTGGTACAGATGGGCTACTCCACTGACTACCAGACACTGCTACTATGCCCAAAAGGTTTTACATGGCTATATGCAGTAAAAAATTGTTATTAAATACAAAGGTGGTATAGCTTGGTACAGATGGGCTACTACAATGAGTAACATACACTGCTACTGGCCCAAAAGTATTTACTGGGCTAGATGCAGTAAAAAAAATTTTATTAAATGCAAAGGTTGTGTAGCTTGGTAGAGATGGGCTAATCCACTGACTACCAGACAGTGCTACTATGCCCAAAAGGTTTTACTTGGCTAGATGCAATAAAAAATTTTTATTAAATACAAAGGTGGTGTAGCTTGGTACAGATGGGCTACTCCACTGACTTCCAGACACTGCTACTATGCCCAAAAGGTTTTACTTGGCTAGATGCAGTAAAAAATTGATATTAAATACAAAGGTGGTGTAGCTTGGTACAGATGGGCTACTCCACTGACTACCAGACATTGCTACTATGCCCAAAAGGCTTTACTTGGCTAGATGCAGTAAAAAATTGTTTTTAAATACAAAGGTGGTGTAGCTTGGTACAGATGGGCTACTCCACTGACTACCAGACACCGCTACTATGCCCAAAAGGTTTTACTTGGCTAGATGCAGTAAAAAATTGTTACTAAATACAAAGGTGGTGTAGCTTGGTGCAGATGGGCTACTACAATGCGTAACAGACACTGCTACAGGCCCAAAAGCGTTTAATGGGATAGATGCAGTAAAAAATTGTTCTTAAATACAAAGGTGGTGTAGCTTGGTACAGATGGGCTACTCCACTGACTACCAGACACTGCTACTATGCCCAAAAGGTTTTACTTGGCTAGATGCAGTAAAAAATTGTTATTAAATACAAAGGTGGTGTAGCTTGGTACAGATGGGCTACTCCACTGACTACCAGACACTGCTACTATGCCCAAAAGGTTTTACATGGCTATATGCAGTAAAAAATTGTTATTAAATACAAAGGTGGTATAGCTTGGTACAGATGGGCTACTACAATGAGTAACATACACTGCTACTGGCCCAAAAGTATTTACTGGGCTAGATGCAGTAAAAATTTTTTTATTAAATGCAAAGGTTGTGTAGCTTGGTAGAGATGGGCTAATCCACTGACTACCAGACACTGCTACTATGCCCAAAAGGTTTTACTTGGCTAGATGCAGTAAAAAATTGTTATTAAATACAAAGGTGGTGTAGCTTGGTACAGATGGGCTACTACAATGAGTAACAGACACTGGTACAGGCCCAAAAGTATTTACTGGGCTAGATGCAGTAAAAACTTGTTATTAAATACAAAGGTGGTGTAGCTTGGTACAGATGGGCTACTCCACTACCAGACACTGCTACTATGCCCAAAAGGTTTTACTTGGCTAGATGCAGTAAAAAATTGTTATTAAATACAAAAGTCGTGTAGCTTGGTACAGATGGGCTACTACAATGAGTAACAGACACTGCTACAGGCCCAAAAGTATTTACTGGGCTAGATGCAGTAAAAAATTGTTATTAAATACAAAGGTGGTGTAGCTTGGTACAGATGGGCTACAACAATGAGTAACATACACTGCTACAGGCCCAAAAGTATTTACTGGGCTAGATGCAGTAAAATCTTGTTATTAAATACAAAGGTGGTGTAGCTTGGTACAGATGGGCTACTCCACTGACTACCAGACACCGCTACTATGCCCAAAAGGTTTTACTTGGCTAGATGCAGTAAAAAATTGTTACTAAATACAAAGGTGGTGTAGCTTGGTGCAGATGGGCTACTACAATGCGTAACAGACACTGCTACAGGCCCAAAAGCGTTTAATGGGATAGATGCAGTAAAAAATTGTTCTTAAATACAAAGGTGGTGTAGCTTGGTACAGATGGGCTACTCCACTGACTACCAGACACTGCTACTATGCCCAAAAGGTTTTACTTGGCTAGATGCAGTAAAAAATTGTTATTAAATACAAAGGTGGTGTAGCTTGGTACAGATGGGCTACTCCACTGACTACCAGACACTGCTACTATGCCCAAAAGGTTTTACATGGCTATATGCAGTAAAAAATTGTTATTAAATACAAAGGTGGTATAGCTTGGTACAGATGGGCTACTACAATGAGTAACATACACTGCTACTGGCCCAAAAGTATTTACTGGGCTAGATGCAGTAAAAAAATTTTTATTAAATGCAAAGGTTGTGTAGCTTGGTAGAGATGGGCTAATCCACTGACTACCAGACACTGCTACTATGCCCAAAAGGTTTTACTTGGCTAGATGCAGTAAAAAATTGTTATTAAATACAAAGGTGGTGTAGCTTGGTACAGATGGGCTACTACAATGAGTAACAGACACGGGTACAGGCCCAAAAGTATTTACTGGGCTAGATGCAGTAAAAACTTGTTATTAAATACAAAGGTGGTGTAGCTTGGTACAGATGGGCTACTCCACTACCAGACACTGCTACTATGCCCAAAAGGTTTTACTTGGCTAGATGCAGTAAAAAATTGTTATTAAATACAAAAGTCGTGTAGCTTGGTACAGATGGGCTACTACAATGAGTAACAGACACTGCTACAGGCCCAAAAGTATTTACTGGGCTAGATGCAGTAAAAAATTGTTATTAAATACAAAGGTGGTGTAGCTTGGTACAGATGGGCTACAACAATGAGTAACATACACTGCTACAGGCCCAAAAGTATTTACTGGGCTAGATGCAGTAAAATCTTGTTATTAAATACAAAGGTGGTGTAGCTTGGTACAGATGGGCTACTCCACTGACTACCAGACACTGCTACTGTGCACAAAAGGTTTTACTTGGCTAGATGCAGTAAAAATTGTTATTAAATACAAAGGTGGTGTAGCTTGGTACAGATGGGCTACTACAATGAGTAACAGACACTGCTACAGGCCCAAAAGTATTTACTGGGCTAGATGCAGTTAAAAATTGTTATTAAATACAAAGGTGGTGTAGCTTGGTACAGATGGGCTACTCCACTGACTACCAGACACTGCTACTATGCCCAAAAGATTTTACTTGGCTAGATGCAGTAAAAAATTGTTTTTAAATACAAAGGTGGTGTAACTTGGTACAGATGGGCTACTCCACTGACTACCAGACACCGCTACTATGCCCAAAAGGTTTTACTTGGCTAGATGCAGTAAAAAATTGTTACTAAATAGAAAGGTGGTGTAGCTTGGTGCAGATGGGCTACTACTATGCGTAACAGACACTGCTACAGGCCCAAAAGTGTTTAATGGGATAGATGCAATAAAAAATTGTTCTTAAATACAAAGGTGGTGTAGATTGGTACAGGTGGGCTACTCCACTGACTACCAGACACTGCTACTATGCCCAAATGGCTTTACTTGGCTAGATGCAGTAAAAAATTGTTATTAAATACAAACGTGGTGTAGCTTGGTACAGATGGGCTACTACAATGAGTAACAGACACTGCTACTATGCCCAAAAGGTTTTACTTGGCTAGATGCAGTAAAAAATTGTTATTAAATACAAAGGTGGTGTAGCTTGGTACAGATGGGCTACTCCACTGACTACCAGACACTGCTACTATGCCCAAAAGGTTTTACATGGCTAGATGCAGTAAAAAAATTTTATTAAATACAAAGGTGGTATAGCTTGGTACAGATGGGCTACTACAATGAGTAACATACACTGCTACTGGCCCAAAAGTATTTACTGAGCTAGATGCAGTAAAAAATTGTTATTAAATACAAAGGTTGTGTAGCTTGGTAGAGATGGGCTCATCCACTGACTACCAGACACAGCTACTATGCCCAAAAGGTTTTACTTGGCTAGGTGCAGTTAAAAATTGTTATTAAATACAAAGGTGGTGTAACTTGGTACAGATGGGCTACTCCACTGACTACCAGACACTGCTACTATGCCCAAAAGGTTTTACTTGCCTAGATGCAGTAAAAATTGTTATTAAATACAAAGGTGGTGTAGCTTGGTACAGATGGGCTACTACAATGAGTAACAGACACTGCTACATGCCCAAAAGTATTTACTGGGCTAGATGCAGTAAAAAATTTTTATTAAATACAAAGTTGTGTAGCTTGGTAGAGATGGGCTAATCCACTGACTACCACTGACTACCAGACACTGCTACTATGCCCAAAAGGTTTTACTTGGCTAGATGCAGTAAAAAATTGTTATTAAATACAAAGGTGGTGTAGCTTGGTACAGATGGGCCAATCCACTGACTACCAGACACTGCTACTATGCCCAAAAGGTTTTACTTGGCTAGGTGCAGTTAAAAATTGTTATTAAATACAAAGGTGGTGTAACTTGGTACAGATGGGCTACTCCACTGACTACCAGACACTGCTACTATGCCCAAAAGGTTTTACTTGCCTAGATGCAGTAAAAATTGTTATTAAATACAAAGGTGGTGTAGCTTGGTACAGATGGGCTACTACAATGAGTAACAGACACTGCTACATGCCCAAAAGTATTTACTGGGCTAGATGCAGTAAAAAAATTTTATTAAATACAAAGTTGTGTAGCTTGGTAGAGATGGGCTAATCCACTGACTACCAGACACTGCTACTATGCCCAAAAGGTTTTACTTGGCTAGATGCAGTAAAAAATTGTTATTAAATACAAAGGTGGTGTAGCTTGGTACAGATGGGCTACTCCACTGACTACCAGACATTGCTACTATGCCCAAAAGGCTTTACTTGGCTAGATGCAGTAAAAAATTGTTTTTAAATACAAAGGTGGTGTAGCTTGGTACAGATGGGCTACTCCACTGACTACCAGACACTGCTACTATGCCCAAAAGGTTTTACATGGCTAGATGCAGTAAAAAAATTTTATTAAATACAAAGGTGGTATAGCTTGGTACAGATGGGCTACTACAATGAGTAACATACACTGCTACTGGCCCAAAAGTATTTACTGAGCTAGATGCAGTAAAAAATTGTTATTAAATACAAAGGTTGTGTAGCTTGGTAGAGATGGGCTCATCCACTGACTACCAGACACAGCTACTATGCCCAAAAGGTTTTACTTGGCTAGGTGCAGTTAAAAATTGTTATTAAATACAAAGGTGGTGTAACTTGGTACAGATGGGCTACTCCACTGACTACCAGACACTGCTACTATGCCCAAAAGGTTTTACTTGCCTAGATGCAGTAAAAATTGTTATTAAATACAAAGGTGGTGTAGCTTGGTACAGATGGGCTACTACAATGAGTAACAGACACTGCTACATGCCCAAAAGTATTTACTGGGCTAGATGCAGTAAAAAATTTTTATTAAATACAAAGTTGTGTAGCTTGGTAGAGATGGGCTAATCCACTGACTACCAGACACTGCTACTATGCCCAAAAGGTTTTACTTGGCTAGATGCAGTAAAAAATTGTTATTAAATACAAAGGTGGTGTAGCTTGGTACAGATGGGCTACTCCACTGACTACCAGACATTGCTACTATGCCCAAAAGGCTTTACTTGGCTAGATGCAGTAAAAAATTGTTTTTAAATACAAAGGTGGTGTAGCTTGGTACAGATGGGCTACTCCACTGACTACCAGACACCGCTACTATGCCCAAAAGGTTTTACTTGGCTAGATGCAGTAAAAAATTGTTACTAAATACAAAGGTGGTGTAGCTTGGTGCAGATGGGCTACTACAATGCGTAACAGACACTGCTACAGGCCCAAAAGTGTTTAATGGGATAGATGCAGTAAAAAATTGTTCTTAAATACAAAGGTGGTGTAGCTTGGTACAGATGGGCTACTCCACTGACTACCAGACACTGCTACTATGCCCAAATGGCTTTACTTGGCTAGATGCAGTAAAAAATTGTTATTAAATACAAACGTGGTGTAGCTTGGTACAGATGGGCTACTACAATGAGTAACAGACACTGCTACTATGCCCAAAAGGTTTTAGTTGGCTAGATGCAGTAAAAAATTGTTATTAAATACAAAGGTGGTGTAGCTTGGTAAAGATGGGCTACTCCACTGACTACCAGACACTGCTACTATGCCCAAAAGGCTTTACTTGGCTAGATGCAGTAAAAATTGGTATTAAATACAAAGGTGGTGTAGCTTGGTACAGATGGGCTACTACAATGAGTAACAGACACTGCTACAGGCCCAAAAGTAATTAATGGGCTAGATGCAGTAAAAAATTGTTATTAAATAAAAAGGTGGTGTAGCTTGGTACAGATGGGCTACTCCACTGACTACCAGACACTTCTGCTATGCCCAAAAGGTTTTACTTGACTAGATGCAGTAAAAAATTGTTATTAAATACAAAGGTGGTGTAGCTTGGTATCGATGGGCTACTCCACTGACTACCAGACACTGCTACTATGCCCAAAAGGTTTTACATGGCTAGGTGCAATAAAAAATTGTTATTAAATACAAAGGTGGTATAGCTTTGTACAGATGGGCTACTACAATGAGTAACAGACACTGCTGCTGGCTCAAAAGTATTAACTGGGCTAGATGCAGTAAAAAATTGTTATTAAATACAAAGGTTGTGTAGCTTGGTAGAGATGGGCTCATCCACTGACTACCAGACACTGCTACTATGCCCAAAAAGGTTTTACTTGGCTAGATGCAGTTAAAAATTGTTATTAAATACAAAGGTGGTGTAGCTTGGTACAGATGGGCTACTCCACTGACTACCAGACACTGCTACTATGCCCAAAATGCTTTACTTGGCAAATGCAGTAAAAATTGGTATTAAATACAAAGGTGGTGTGGCTTGGTACAGATGGGCTACTACAATGAGTAACAGACACTGCTACAGGCCCAAAAGTAATTAATGGGCTAGATGCAGTAAAAAATTGTTATTAAATAAAAAGGTGGTGTAGCTTGGTACAGATGGGCTACTCCACTGACTACCAGACACTTCTGCTATGCCCAAAAAGTTTTACTTGACTAGATGCAGTAAAAAATTGTTATTAAATACAAAGGTGGTGTAGCTTGGTACAGATGGGCTACTCCACTGACTACCAGACACTGCTACTATGCCCAAAAGGTTTTACTTGGCTAGATGCAGTAAAAAATTGTTATTAAATACAAAGGTGGTGTAGCTTGGTACAGATGGACTACTCCACTGACTACCAGACACTGCTACTATGCCCAAAAGGTTTTACTTGGCTAGATGCGGTAAAAAATTGTTATTAAATACAAAGGTGGTGTAGCTTGGTACAGATGGGCTACTCCACTGACTACCAGACACTGCTACTATGCCCAAAAGGTTTTACATGGCTATATGCAGTAAAAAATTGTTATTAAATACAAAGGTGGTATAGCTTGGTACAGATGGGCTACTACAATGAGTAACATACACTGCTACTGGCCCAAAAGTATTTACTGGGCTAGATGCAGTAAAAAAATTGTTATTAAATACAAAGGTTGTGTAGCTTGGTAGAGATGGGCTAATCCACTGACTACAAGACACTGCTACTATGCCCAAAAGGTTTTACTTGGCTAGATGCAGTAAAAAATTGTTATTAAATACAAAGGTGGTGTAGCTTGGTACAGATGGGCTACTCTACTGACTACCAGACACTGCTACTATGCACAAAAGGTTTTACTTGGCTAGATGCAGTAAAAATTGTTATTAAATACAAAGGTGGTGTAGCTTGGTACAGATGGGCTACTACAATGAGTACCAGACACTGCTACAGGCCCAAAAGTATTTACTGGGCT
Organism: Phyllobates terribilis; assembly: GCF_046119375.1. Taxonomy (NCBI): domain Eukaryota; kingdom Metazoa; phylum Chordata; class Amphibia; order Anura; family Dendrobatidae; genus Phyllobates; species Phyllobates terribilis. The sequence goes on from NW_027362769.1 coordinate 295,709,613, forward strand.
AGATGCAGTTAAAAATTGTTATTAAATACAAAGGTGGTGTAGCTTTGTACAGATGGGCTACTCCACTGACTACCAGACACTGCTACTATGCCCAAAAGGTTTTACTTGGCTAGATGCAGTAAAAAATTGTTATTAAATACAAAGGTGGTGTAGCTTGGTACAGATGGGCTACTACAATGAGTAACAGTCACTGCTACAGGCCCAAAAGTATTTACTGGGCTAGATGCAGTTAAAAATTGTTATTAAATACAAAGGTGGTGTAGCTTTGTACAGATGGGCTACTCCACTGACTACCAGACACTGCTACTATGCCCAAAAGGTTTTACTTGGCTAGATGCAGTAAAAAATTGTTATTAAATACAAAGGTGGTGTAGCTTGGTACAGATGGGCTACTCCACTGACTACCAGACATTGCTACTATGCCCAAAAGGCTTTACTTGGCTAGATGCAGTAAAAAATTGTTTTTAAATACAAAGGTGGTGTAGCTTGGTACAGATCGGCTACTCCACTGACTACCAGACACTGATACTATGCCCAAAAGGTTTTACTTGGCTAGATGCAGTAAAAAATTGTTATTAAATACAAAGGTGGTGTAGCTTGGTACAGATGGGCTACTCCACTGACTACCAGACACTGCTACTATGCCCAAAAGGTTTTACATGGCTATATGCAGTAAAAAATTGTTATTAAATACAAAGGTGGTATAGCTTGGTACAGATGGGCTACTACAATGAGTAACATACACTGCTACTGGCCCAAAAGTATTTACTGGGCTAGATGCAGTAAAAAAATTGTTATTAAATACAAAGGTTGTGTAGCTTGGTAGAGATGGGCTAATCCACTGACTACCAGACACTGCTACTATGCCCAAAAGGTTTTACTTGGCTAGATGCAGTAAAAAATTGTTATTAAATACAAAGGTGGTGTAGCTTGGTACAGATGGGCTACTCCACTGACTACCAGACACTGCTACTTTGCCCAAAAGGTTTTACTTGGCTAGATGCAGTAAAAAATTGTTATTAAATACAAAGGTGGTGTAGCTTGGTACAGATGGGCTACTACAGTGAGTAACAGACACTGGTACAGGCCCAAAAGTATTTACTGGGCTAGATGCAGTAAAAACTTGTAATTAAATACAAAGGTGGTGTAGCTTGGTACAGATGGGCTACTCCACTATCAGACACTGCTACTATGCCCAAAAGGTTTTACTTGGCTAGATGCAGTAAAAAATTGTTATTAAATACAAAGGTGGTGTAGCTTGGTACAGATGGGCTACTACAATGAGTAACAGTCACTGCTACAGGCCCAAAAGTATTTACTGGGCTAGATGCAGTTACAAATTGTTATTAAATACAAAGGTGGTGTAGCTCTGTACAGATGGGCTACTCCACTGACTACCAGACACTGCTACTATGCCCAAAAGGCTTTACTTGGCTAGATGCAGTAAAAAATTGTTATTAAATACAAAGGTGGTGTAGCTTGGTACAGATGGGCTACTCCACTGACTACCAGACATTGCTACTATGCCCAAAAGGCTTTACTTGGCTAGATGCAGTAAAAAATTGTTTTTAAATACAAAGGTGGTGTAGCTTGGTACAGATGGGCTACTCCACTGACTACCAGACACTGCTACTATGCCCAAAAGGTTTTACTTGGCTAGATGCAGTAAAAAATTGTTATTAAATACAAAGGTGGTGTAGCTTGGTACAGATGGGCTACTCCACTGACTACCAGACACTGCTACTATGCCCAAAAGGTTTTACATGGCTATATGCAGTAAAAAATTGTTATTAAATACAAAGGTGGTATAGCTTGGTACAGATGGGCTACTACAATGAGTAACATACACTGCTACTGGCCCAAAAGTATTTACTGGGCTAGATGCAGTAAAAAAATTGTTATTAAATACAAAGTTTGTGTAGCTTGGTAGAGATGGGCTAATCCACTGACTACCAGACACTGCTACTATGCCCAAAAGGTTTTACTTGGCTAGATGCAGTAAAAAATTGTTATTAAATACAAAGGTGGTGTAGCTTGGTACAGATGGGCTACTCCACTGACTACCAGACACTGCTACTATGCCCAAAAGGTTTTACTTGGCTAGATGCAGTAAAAAATTGTTATTAAATACAAAGGTGGTGTAGCTTGGTACAGATGGGCTACTACAGTGAGTAACAGACACTGGTACAGGCCCAAAAGTATTTACTGGGCTAGATGCAGTAAAAACTTGTAATTAAATACAAAGGTGGTGTAGCTTGGTACAGATGGGCTACTCCACTATCAGACACTGCTACTATGCCCAAAAGGTTTTACTTGGCTAGATGCAGTAAAAAATTGTTATTAAATACAAAGGTGGTGTAGCTTGGTACAGATGGGCTACTACAATGAGTAACAGTCACTGCTACAGGCCCAAAAGTATTTACTGGGCTAGATGCAGTTAAAAATTGTTATTAAATACAAAGGTGGTGTAGCTTGGTACAGATGGGCTACTCCACTGACTACCAGACATTGCTACTATGCCCAAAAGGCTTTACTTGGCTAGATGCAGTAAAAAATTGTTTTTAAATACAAAGGTGGTGTAGCTTGGTACAGATGGGCTACTCCACTGACTACCAGACACTGCTACTATGCCCAAAAGGTTTTACTTGGCTAGATGCAGTAAAAAATTGTTATTAAATACAAAGGTGGTGTAGCTTGGTACAGATGGGCTACTCCACTGACTACCAGACACTGCTACTATGCCCAAAAGGTTTTACATGGCTATATGCAGTAAAAAATTGTTATTAAATACAAAGGTGGTATAGCTTGGTACAGATGGGCTACTACAATGAGTAACATACACTGCTACTGGCCCAAAAGTATTTACTGGGCTAGATGCAGTAAAAAAATTGTTATTAAATACAAAGGTTGTGTAGCTTGGTAGAGATGGGCTAATCCACTGACTACCAGACACTGCTACTATGCCCAAAAGGTTTTACTTGGCTAGATGCAGTAAAAAATTGTTATTAAATACAAAGGTGGTGTAGCTTGGTACAGATGGGCTACTCCACTGACTACCAGACACTGCTACTATGCCCAAAAGGTGTTACTTGGCTAGATGCAGTAAAAAATTGTTATTAAATACAAAGGTGGTGTAGCTTGGTACAGATGGGCTACTACAGTGAGTAACAGACACTGGTACAGGCCCAAAAGTATTTACTGGGCTAGATGCAGTAAAAACTTGTAATTAAATACAAAGGTGGTGTAGCTTGGTACAGATGGGCTACTCCACTATCAGACACTGCTACTATGCCCAAAAGGTTTTACTTGGCTAGATGCAGTAAAAAATTGTTATTAAATACAAAAGTCGTGTAGCTTGGTACAGATGGGCTACTACAATGAGTAACAGACACTGCTACAGGCCCAAAAGTATTTACTGGGCTAGATGCAGTAAAAAATTGTTATTAAATACAAAGGTGGTGTAGCTTGGTACAGATGGGCTACTACAATGAGTAACAGACACTGCTACAGGCCCAAAAGTATTTACTGGGCTAGATGCAGTAAAATCTTGTTATTAAATACAAAGGTGGTGTAGCTTGGTACAGTTGGGCTACTCCACTGACTACCAGACACTGCTACTATGCACAAAAGGTTTTACTTGGCTAGATGCAGTAAAAATTGTTATTAAATACAAAGGTGGTGTAGCTTGGTACAGATGGGCTACTACAATGAGTAACAGACACTGCTACAGGCCCAAAAGTATTTACTGGGCTAGATGCAGTTAAAAATTTTTATTAAATACAAAGGTGGTGTAGCTTGGTACAGATGAGCTACTCCACTGACTACCAGACACTGCTACTATGCCCAAAAGGTTTTACTTGGCTAGATGCAGTAAAAAATTGTTAGTAAATACAAAGGTGGTGTAGCTTGGTACAGATGGGCTACTCCACTGACTACCAGACACCGCTACTATGCCCAAAAGGTTTTACTTGGTTAGATGCAGTAAAAAATTGTTATTAAATACAAAGGTGGTATAGCTTGGTACAGATGGGCTACTTCAATGAGTAACATACACTGCTACTGGCCCAAAAGTATTTACTGGGCTAGATGCAGTAAAAAATTGTTATTAAATACAAAGGTTGTGTAGCTTGGTAGAGATGGGCTAATCCACTGACTACCAGACACTGCTACTATGCCCAAAAGGTTTTACTTGGCTAGATGCAGTAAAAAATTGTTATTAAATACAAAGGTGGTGTAGCTTGGCACAGATGGGCTACTCCACTGATCACCAGACACTGCTACTATGCCCAAAAGGCTTTACTTGGCTAGATGCAGTAAAAAATTGTTTTTAAATACAAAGGTGGTGTAGCTTGGTACAGATGGGCTACTCCACTGACTACCAGACACCGCTACTGTGCCCAAAAGGTTTTACTTGGCTAGATGCAGTAAAAAATTGTTACTAAATACAAAGGTTTTGTAGCTTGGTGCAGATGGGCTACTACAATGCGTAACAGACACTGCTACAGGCCCAAAAGTGTTTAATGGGATAGATGCAGTAAAAAATTGGTCTTAAATACAAAGGTGGTGTAGCTTGGTACAGATGGGCTACTCCACTGACTACCAGACACTGCTACTATGCCCAAATGGCTTTACTTGGATAGATGCAGTAAAAAATTGTTATTAAATACAAACGTGGTGTAGCTTGGTACAGATGGGCTACTACAATGAGTAACAGACACTGCTACTATGCCCAAAAGGTTTTACTTGGCTAGATGCAGTAAAAAATTGTTATTAAATACAAAGGTGGTGTAGCTTGGTACAGATGGGCTACTCCACTGACTACCAGACACGGCTACTATGCCCAAAAGGTTTTACATGGCTAGATGCAGTAAAAAAATTTTATTAAATACAAAGGTGGTATAGCTTGGTACAGATGGGCTACTACAATGAGTAACATACACTGCTACAGGCCCAAAAGTATTTACTGAGCTAGATGCAGTAAAAAATTGTTATTAAATACAAAGGTTGTGTAGCTTGGTAGAGATGGGCTCATCCACTGACTACCAGACACAGCTACTATGCCCAAAAGGTTTTACTTGGCTAGGTGCAGTTAAAAATTGTTATTAAAAACAAAGGTGGTGTAGCTTGGTACAGATGGGCTACTCCACTGACTACCAGACACTGCTACTATGCCCAAAAGGTTTTACTTGGCTAGATGCAGTAAAAATTGTTATTAAATACAAAGGTGGTGTAGCTTGGTACAGATGGGCTACTACAATGAGTAACAGACACTGCTACAGGCCCAAAAGTATTTACTGGGCTAGATGCATTTAAAAATTGTTATTAAATACAAAGGTGGTGTAGCTTGGTACAGATGGGCTACTCCACTGACTACCAGACACTGCTACTATGCCCAAAAGGTTTTATTTGGCTAGATGCAGTAAAAAATTGTTAGTAAATACAAAGGTGTTGTAGCTTGGTACAGATGGGCTACTCCACTGACTACCAGACACCGCTTCTATGCCCAAAAGGTTTTACTTGGTTAGATGCAGTAAAAAATTGTTATTAAATACAAAGGTGGTATAGCTTGGTACAGATGGGCTACTACAATGAGTAACATACACTGCTACTGGCCCAAAAGTATTTACTGGGCTAGATGCAGTAAAAAATTGTTATTAAATACAAAGGTTGTGTAGCTTGGTAGAGATGGGCTAATCCACTGACTACCAGACACTGCTACTATGCCCAAAAGGATTTACTTGGCTAGATGCAGTAAAAAATTGTTATTAAATACAAAGGTGGTGTAGCTTGGTACAGATGGGCTACTCCACTGACTACCAGACACTGCTACTATGCCCAAAAGGTTTTACATGGCTAGATGCAGTAAAAAAATTTTAGTAAATACAAAGGTGGTATAGCTTGGTACAGATGGGCTACTACAATGAGTAACATACACTGCTACAGGCCCAAAAGTATTTACTGAGCTAGATGCAGTAAAAAATTGTTATTAAATACAAAGGTTGTGTAGCTTGGTAGAGATGGGCTCATCCACTGACTACCAGACACAGCTACTATGCCCAAAAGGTTTTACTTGGCTAGGTGCAGTTAAAAATTGTTATTAAAAACAAAGGTGGTGTAGCTTGGTACAGATGGGCTACTCCACTGACTACCAGACACTGCTACTATGCCCAAAAGGTTTTACTTGGCTAGATGCAGTAAAAATTGTTATTAAATACAAAGGTGGTGTAGCTTGGTACAGATGGGCTACTACAATGAGTAACAGACACTGCTACAGGCCCAAAAGTATTTACTGGGCTAGATGCATTTAAAAATTGTTATTAAATACAAAGGTGGTGTAGCTTGGTACAGATGGGCTACTCCACTGACTACCAGACACTGCTACTATGCCCAAAAGGTTTTATTTGGCTAGATGCAGTAAAAAATTGTTAGTAAATACAAAGGTGGTGTAGCTTGGTACAGATGGGCTACTCCACTGACTACCAGACACCGCTTCTATGCCCAAAAGGTTTTACTTGGTTAGATGCAGTAAAAAATTGTTATTAAATACAAAGGTGGTATAGCTTGGTACAGATGGGCTACTACAATGAGTAACATACACTGCTACTGGCCCAAAAGTATTTACTGGGCTAGATGCAGTAAAAAATTGTTATTAAATACAAAGGTTGTGTAGCTTGGTAGAGATGGGCTAATCCACTGACTACCAGACACTGCTACTATGCCCAAAAGGTTTTACTTGGCTAGATGCAGTAAAAAATTGTTATTAAATACAAAGGTGGTGTAGCTTGGTACAGATGGGCTACTCCACTGACTACCAGACATTGCTACTATGCCCAAAAGGCTTTACTTGGCTAGATGCAGTAAAAAATTGTTTTTAAATACAAAGGTGGTGTAGCTTGGTACAGATGGGCTACTCCACTGACTACCAGACACCGCTACTATGCCCAAAAGGTTTTACTTGGCTAGATGCAGTAAAAAATTGTTACTAAATACAAAGGTGGTGTAGCTTGGTGCAGATGGGCTACTACAATGCGTAACAGACACTGCTACAGGCCCAAAAGTGTTTAATGGGATAGATGCAGTAAAAAATTGTTCTTAAATACAAAGGTGGTGTAGCTTGGTACAGATGGGCTACTCCACTGACTACCAGACACTGCTACTATGCCCAAATGGCTTTACTTGGCTAGATGCAGTAAAAAATTGTTATTAAATACAAACGTGGTGTAGCTTGGTACAGATGGGCTACTACAATGAGTAACAGACACTGCTACTATGCCCAAAAGGTTTTACTTGGCTAGATGCAGTAAAAAATTGTTATTAAATACAAAGGTGGTGTATCTTGGTACAGATGGGCTACTCCACTGACTACCAGACACTGATACTATGCCCAAAAGGCTTTACTTGGCTAAATGCAGTAAAAATTGGTATTAAATACAAAGGTGGTATAGCTTGGTACAGATGGGCTACTACAATGAGTAACAGACACTGCTACAGGCCCAAAAGTAATTAATGGGCTAGATGCAGTAAAAAATTGTTATTAAATAAAAAGGTGGTGTAGCTTGGTACAGATGGGCTACTCCACTGACTACCAGACACTTCTGCTATGCCCAAAAGGTTTTACTTGACTAGATGCAGTAAAAAAATGTTATTAAATACAAAGGTGGTGTAGCTTGGTACCGATGGGCTACTCCACTGACTACCAGACACTGCTACTATGCCCAAAAGGTTTTACATGGCTAGATGCAGTAAAAAATTGTTATTAAATACAAAGGTGGTATAGCTTGGTACAGATGGGCTACTACAATGAGTAACAGACACTGCTGCTGGCCCAAAAGTATTTACTGGGCTAGATGCAGTAAAAAATTGTTATTAAATACAAAGGATGTGTAGCTTGGTAGAGATGGGCTCATCCACTGACTACCAGACACTGCTACTATGCCCAAAAAGGTTTTCCTTGGCTAGATGCAGTTAAAAATTGTTATTAAATACAAAGGTGGTGTAGCTTGGTACAGATGGGCTACTCCACTGACTACCAGACACTGCTACTATGCCCAAAAGGTTTTACTTGGCTAAATGCAGTAAAAAATTGCTATTAAATACAAAGGTGGTGTAGCTTGGTACAGATGGGCTAATACAATGAGTAACAGACACTGGTACAGGCCCAAAAGTATTTACTGGGCTAGATGCAGTAAAAACTTGTTATTAAATACAAAGGTGGTATAGCTTGGTACAGATGGGCTACTCCACTGACTACCAGACACTGCTACTATGCCCAAATGGCTTTACTTTGCTAGATGCCGTAAAAAATTGTTATTAAATACAAACGTGGTGTAGCTTGGTACAGATGGGCTACTACAATGAGTAACAGACACTGCTACAGGCCCAAAAGTATTTACTGGGCTAGATGCCGTAAAAAATTGTTATTAAATACAAAGGTGGTGTAGCTTGGTACAGATGGGCTATTCCACTGACTAACAGACACTGCTACTATGCCCAAAAGGTTTTACTTGGCTAGATGCAGTAAAAAATTGTTATTAAATACAAAGGTGGTGTAGCTTGGTACAGATGGGCTACTCCACTGACTACCAGACACTGCTACTATGCCCAAAAGGCTTTACTTGGCTAGATCAGGTAAAAATTGTTATTAAATACAAAGGTGGTTTAGCTTGGTACAGATGGGCTACTACAATGAGTAACAGACACTGCTACTGGCCCAAAAGTATTTACTGGGCTAGATGCAGTAAAAAATTTTTTATTAAATGCAAAGGTTGTGTAGCTTGGTAGAGATGGGCTTATCCACTGACTACCAGACAGTGCTACTATGCCCAAAAGGTTTTACTTGGCTAGATGCAGTAAAAAATTTTTATTAAATACAAAGGTGGTGTAGCTTGGTACAGATGGGCTACTCCACTGACTTCCAGACACTGCTACTATGCCCAAAAGGTTTTACTTGGCTAGATGCAGTAAAAAATTGATATTAAATACAAAGGTGGTGTAGCTTGGTACAGATGGGCTACTCCACTGACTACCAGACATTGCTACTATGCCCAAAAGGCTTTACTTGGCTAGATGCAGTAAAAAATTGTTTTTAAATACAAAGGTGGTGTAGCTTGGTACAGATGGGCTACTCCACTGACTACCAGACACCGCTACTATGCCCAAAAGGTTTTACTTGGCTAGATGCAGTAAAAAATTGTTACTAAATACAAAGGTGGTGTAGCTTGGTGCAGATGGGCTACTACAATGCGTAACAGACACTGCTACAGGCCCAAAAGCGTTTAATGGGATAGATGCAGTAAAAAATTGTTCTTAAATACAAAGGTGGTGTAGCTTGGTACAGATGGGCTACTCCACTGACTACCAGACACTGCTACTATGCAAAAAAGGTTTTACTTGGCTAGATGCAGTAAAAAATTGTTATTAAATACAAAGGTGGTGTAGCTTGGTACAGATAGGCTACTCCACTGACTACCAGACACTGCTACCATGCCCAAAAGGTTTTACATGGCTATATGCAGTAAAAAATTGTTATTAAATACAAAGGTGGTATAGCTTGGTACAGATGGGCTACTACAATGAGTAACATACACTGCTACTGGCCCAAAAGTATTTACTGGGCTAGATGCAGTAAAAAAATTTTTATTAAATGCAAAGGTTGTGTAGCTTGGTAGAGATGGGCTAATCCACTGACTACCAGACACTGCTACTATGCCCAAAAGGTTTTACTTGGCTAGATGCAGTAAAAAATTGTTATTAAATACAAAGGTGGTGTAGCTTGGTACAGATGGGCTACCACAATGAGTAACAGACACTGGTACAGGCCCAAAAGTATTTACTGGGCTAGATGCAGTAAAAACTTGTTATTAAATACAAAGGTGGTGTAGCTTGGTACAGATGGGCTACTCCACTACCAGACACTGCTACTATGCCCAAAAGGTTTTACTTGGCTAGATGCAGTAAAAAATTGTTATTAAATACAAAAGTCGTGTAGCTTGGTACAGATGGGCTACTACAATGAGTAACAGACACTGCTACAGGCCCAAAAGTATTTACTGGGCTAGATGCAGTAAAAAATTGTTATTAAATACAAAGGTGGTGTAGCTTGGTACAGATGGGCTACTCCACTGACTACCAGACACTGCTACTATGCCCAAAAGGCTTTACTTGGCTAGATGCAGTAAAAATTGGTATTAAATACAAAGGTGGTGTAGCTTGGTACAGATGGGCTACTACAATGAGTAACAGACACTGCTACAGGCCCAAAAGTAATTAATGGGCTAGATGCAGTAAAAAATTGTTATTAAATAAAAAGGTGGTGTAGCTTGGTACAGATGGGCTACTCCACTGACTACCAGACACTTCTGCTATGCCCAAAAGGTTTTACTTGACTAGATGCAGTAAAAAATTGTTATTAAATACAAAGGTGGTGTAGCTTGGTATCGATGGGCTACTCCACTGACTACCAGACACTGCTACTATGCCCATAAGGTTTTACATGGCTAGGTGCAGTAAAAAATTGTTATTAAATACAAAGGTGGTATAGCTTTGTACAGATGGGCTACTACAATGAGTAACAGACACTGCTGCTGGCCCAAAAGTATTTACTGGGCTAGATGCAGTAAAAAATTGTTATTAAATACAAAGGTTGTGTAGCTTGGTAGAGATGGGCTCATCCACTGACTACCAGACACTGCTACTATGCCCAAAAAGGTTTTACTTGGCTAGATGCAGTTAAAAATTGTTATTAAATACAAAGGTGGTGTAGCTTGGTACAGATGGGCTACTCCACTGACTACCAGACACTGCTACTATGCCCAAAAGGCTTTACTTGGCAAATGCAGTAAAAATTGGTATTAAATACAAAGGTGGTATAGCTTGGTACAGATGGGCTACTACAATGAGTAACATACACTGCTGCTGGCCCAAAAGTATTTACTGGGCTAGATGCAGTAAAAAATTGTTATTAAATACAAAGGTTGTGTAGCTTGGTAGAGATGGGCTAATCCACTGACTACAAGACACTGCTACTATGCCCAAAAGGTTTTACTTGGCTAGATGCAGTAAAAAATTGTTATTAAATACAAAGGTGGTGTAGCTTGGTACAGATGGACTACTCCACTGACTACCAGACACTGCTACTATGCCCAAAAGGTTTTACTTGGCTAGATGCAGTAAAAAATTGTTATTAAATACAAAGGTGGTGTAGCTTGGTACAGATGGGCTACTCCACTGACTACCAGACACTGCTACTATGCCCAAAAGGTTTTACATGGCTATATGCAGTAAAAAATTGTTATTAAATACAAAGGTGGTATAGCTTGGTACAGATGGGTTACTACAATGAGTAACATACACTGCTACTGGCCCAAAAGTATTTACTGGGCTAGATGCAGTAAAAAAATTGTTATTAAATACAAAGGTTGTGTAGCTTGGTAGAGATGGGCTAATCCACTGACTACAAGACACTGCTACTATGCCCAAAAGGTTTTACTTGGCTAGATGCAGTAAAAAATTGTTATTAAATACAAAGGTGGTGTAGCTTGGTACAGATGGGCTACTCCACTGACTACCAGACACTGCTACTATGCACAAAAGGTTTTACTTGGCTAGATGCAGTAAAAATTGTTATTAAATACAAAGGTGGTGTAGCTTGGTACAGATGGGCTACTACAATGAGTAACAGACACTGCTACAGGCCCAAAAGTATTTACTGGGCTAGATGCAGTTAAAAATTGTTATTAAATACAAAGGTGGTGTAGCTTTGTACAGATGGGCTACTCCACTGACTACCAGACACTGCTACTATGCCCAAAAGGTTTTACTTGGCTAGATGCAGTAAAAAATTGTTATTAAATACAAAGGTGGTGTAGCTTGGTACAGATGGGCTACTACAATGAGTAACAGTCACTGCTATAGGCCCAAAAGTATTTACTGGGCTAGATGCAGTTAAAAATTGTTATTAAATACAAAGGTGGTGTAGCTTTGTACAGATGGGCTACTCCACTGACTACCAGACACTGCTACTATGCCCAAAAGGTTTTACTTGGCTAGATGCAGTAAAAAATTGTTATTAAATACAAAGGTGGTGTAGCTTGGTACAGATGGGCTACTCCACTGACTACCAGACATTGCTACTATGCCCAAAAGGCTTTACTTGGCTAGATGCAGTAAAAAATTGTTTTTAAATACAAAGGTGGTGTAGCTTGGTACAGATGGGCTACTCCACTGACTACCAGACACTGCTACTATGCCCAAAAAGTTTTACTTGGCTAGATGCAGTAAAAAATTGTTATTAAATACAAAGGTGGTGTAGCTTGGTACAGATGGGCTACTCCACTGACTACCAGACACTGCTACTATGCCCAAAAGGTTTTACATGGCTATATGCAGTAAAAAATTGTTATTAAATACAAAGGTGGTATAGCTTGGTACAGATGGGCTACTACAATGAGTAACATACACTGCTACTGGCCCAAAAGTATTTACTGGGCTAGATGCAGTAAAAAAATTGTTATTAAATACAAAGGTTGTGTAGCTTGGTAGAGATGGGCTAATCCACTGACTACCAGACACTGCTACTATGCCCAAAAGGTTTTACTTGGCTAGATGCAGTAAAAAATTGTTATTAAATACAAAGGTGGTGTAGCTTGGTACAGATGGGCTACTCCACTGACTACCAGACACTGCTACTATGCCCAAAAGGTTTTACTTGGCTAGATGCAGTAAAAAATTGTTATTAAATACAAAGGTGGTGTAGCTTGGTACAGATGGGCTACTACAGTGAGTAACAGACACTGGTACAGGCCCAAAAGTAATTAATGGGCTAGATGCAGTAAAAAATTGTTATTAAATAAAAAGGTGGTGTAGCTTGGTACAGATGGGCTACTCCACTGACTACCAGACACTTCTGCTATGCCCAAAAAGTTTTACTTGACTAGATGCAGTAAAAAATTGTTATTAAATACAAAGGTGGTGTAGCTTGGTACAGATGGGCTACTCCACTGACTACCAGACACTGCTACTATGCCCAAAAGGTTTTACATGGCTAGATGCAGTAAAAAATTGTTATTAAATACAAAGGTGGTATAGCTTGGTACAGATGGGCTACTACAATGAGTAACATACACTGCTGCTGGCCCAAAAGTATTTACTGGGCTAGATGCAGTAAAAAATTGTTATTAAATACAAAGGTTGTGTAGCTTGGTAGAGATGGGCTAATCCACTGACTACAAGACACTGCTACTATGCCCAAAAGGTTTTACTTGGCTAGATGCAGTAAAAAATTGTTATTAAATACAAAGGTGGTGTAGCTTGGTACAGATGGACTACTCCACTGACTACCAGACACTGCTACTATGCCCAAAAGGTTTTACTTGGCTAGATGCAGTAAAAAATTGTTATTAAATACAAAGGTGGTGTAGCTTGGTACAGATGGGCTACTCCACTGACTACCAGACACTGCTACTATGCCCAAAAGGTTTTACATGGCTATATGCAGTAAAAAATTGTTATTAAATACAAAGGTGGTATAGCTTGGTACAGATGGGTTACTACAATGAGTAACATACACTGCTACTCGCCCAAAAGTATTTACTGGGCTAGATGCAGTAAAAAAATTGTTATTAAATACAAAGGTTGTGTAGCTTGGTAGAGATGGGCTAATCCACTGACTTCAAGACACTGCTACTATGCCCAAAAGGTTTTACTTGGCTAGATGCAGTAAAAAATTGTTATTAAATACAAAGGTGGTGTAGCTTGGTACAGATGGGCTACTCCACTGACTACCAGACACTGCTACTATGCACAAAAGGTTTTACTTGGCTAGATGCAGTAAAAATTGTTATTAAATACAAAGGTGGTGTAGCTTGGTACAGATGGGCTACTACAATGAGTAACAGACACTGGTACAGGCCCAAAAGTATTTACTGGGCTAGATGCAGTAAAAACTTGTTATTAAATACAAAGGTGGTGTAGCTTGGTACAGATGGGCTACTCCACTACCAGACACTGCTACTATGCCCAAAAGGTTTTACTTGGCTAGATGCAGTAAAAAATTGTTATTAAATACAAAAGTCGTGTAGCTTGGTACAGATGGGCTACTACAATGAGTAACAGACACTGCTACAGGCCCAAAATTATTTACTGGGCTAGATGCAGTAAAAAATTGTTATTAAATACAAAGGTGGTGTAGCTTGGTACAGATGGGCTACTCCACTGACTACCAGACACTGCTACTATGCCCAAAAGGCTTTACTTGGCTAGATGCAGTAAAAATTGGTATTAAATACAAAGGTGGTGTAGCTTGGTACAGATGGGCTACTACAATGAGTAACAGACACTGCTACAGGCCCAAAAGTAATTAATGGGCTAGATGCAGTAAAAAATTGTTATTAAATAAAAAGGTGGTGTAGCTTGGTACAGATGGGCTACTCCACTGACTACCAGACACTTCTGCTATGCCCAAAAGGTTTTACTTGACTAGATGCAGTAAAAAATTGTTATTAAATACAAAGGTGGTGTAGCTTGGTATCGATGGGCTACTCCACTGACTACCAGACACTGCTACTATGCCCATAAGGTTTTACATGGCTAGGTGCAGTAAAAAATTGTTATTAAATACAAAGGTGGTATAGCTTTGTACAGATGGGCTACTACAATGAGTAACAGACACTGCTGCTGGCCCAAAAGTATTTACTGGGCTAGATGCAGTAAAAAATTGTTATTAAATACAAAGGTTGTGTAGCTTGGTAGAGATGGGCTCATCCACTGACTACCAGACACTGCTACTATGCCCAAAAAGGTTTTACTTGGCTAGATGCAGTTAAAAATTGTTATTAAATACAAAGGTGGTGTAGCTTGGTACAGATGGGCTACTCCACTGACTACCAGACACTGCTACTATGCCCAAAAGGCTTTACTTGGCAAATGCAGTAAAAATTGGTATTAAATACAAAGGTGGTGTGGCTTGGTACAGATGGGCTACTACAATGAGTAACAGACACTGCTACAGGCCCAAAAGTAATTAATGGGCTAGATGCAGTAAAAAATTGTTATTAAATAAAAAGGTGGTGTAGCTTGGTACAGATGGGCTACTCCACTGACTACCAGACACTTCTGCTATGCCCAAAAAGTTTTACTTGACTAGATGCAGTAAAAAATTGTTATTAAATACAAAGGTGGTGTAGCTTGGTACAGATGGGCTACTCCACTGACTACCAGACACTGCTACTATGCCCAAAAGGTTTTACATGGCTAGATGCAGTAAAAAATTGTTATTAAATACAAAGGTGGTATAGCTTGGTACAGATGGGCTACTACAATGAGTAACATACACTGCTGCTGGCCCAAAAGTATTTACTGGGCTAGATGCAGTAAAAAATTGTTATTAAATACAAAGGTTGTGTAGCTTGGTAGAGATGGGCTAATCCACTGACTACAAGACACTGCTACTATGCCCAAAAGGTTTTACTTGGCTAGATGCAGTAAAAAATTGTTATTAAATACAAAGGTGGTGTAGCTTGGTACAGATGGACTACTCCACTGACTACCAGACACTGCTACTATGCCCAAAAGGTTTTACTTGGCTAGATGCAGTAAAAAATTGTTATTAAATACAAAGGTGGTGTAGCTTGGTACAGATGGGCTACTCCACTGACTACCAGACACTGCTACTATGCCCAAAAGGTTTTACATGGCTATATGCAGTAAAAAATTGTTATTAAATACAAAGGTGGTATAGCTTGGTACAGATGGGTTACTACAATGAGTAACATACACTGCTACTGGCCCAAAAGTATTTACTGGGCTAGATGCAGTAAAAAAATTGTTATTAAATACAAAGGTTGTGTAGCTTGGTAGAGATGGGCTAATCCACTGACTACAAGACACTGCTACTATGCCCAAAAGGTTTTACTTGGCTAGATGCAGTAAAAAATTGTTATTAAATACAAAGGTGGTGTAGCTTGGTACAGATGGGCTACTCCACTGACTACCAGACACTGCTACTATGCACAAAAGGTTTTACTTGGCTAGATGCAGTAAAAATTGTTATTAAATACAAAGGTGGTGTAGCTTGGTACAGATGGGCTACTACAATGAGTAACAGACACTGCTACAGGCCCAAAAGTATTTACTGGGCTAGATGCAGTTAAAAATTGTTATTAAATACAAAGGTGGTGTAGCTTTGTACAGATGGGCTACTCCACTGACTACCAGACACTGCTACTATGCCCAAAAGGTTTTACTTGGCTAGATGCAGTAAAAAATTGTTATTAAATACAAAGGTGGTGTAGCTTGGTACAGATGGGCTACTACAATGAGTAACAGTCACTGCTATAGGCCCAAAAGTATTTACTGGGCTAGATGCAGTTAAAAATTGTTATTAAATACAAAGGTGGTGTAGCTTTGTACAGATGGGCTACTCCACTGACTACCAGACACTGCTACTATGCCCAAAAGGTTTTACTTGGCTAGATGCAGTAAAAAATTGTTATTAAATACAAAGGTGGTGTAGCTTGGTACAGATGGGCTACTCCACTGACTACCAGACATTGCTACTA
This sequence comes from Phyllobates terribilis, assembly GCF_046119375.1. Classification (NCBI taxonomy): domain Eukaryota; kingdom Metazoa; phylum Chordata; class Amphibia; order Anura; family Dendrobatidae; genus Phyllobates; species Phyllobates terribilis. Next base: position 295,726,169 of record NW_027362769.1, read on the forward strand.
TGCCCAAAAGGCTTTACTTGGCTAGATGCAGTAAAAAATTGTTTTTAAATACAAAGGTGGTGTAGCTTGGTACAGATGGGCTACTCCACTGACTACCAGACACTGCTACTATGCCCAAAAGGTTTTACTTGGCTAGATGCAGTAAAAAATTGTTATTAAATACAAAGGTGGTGTAGCTTGGTACAGATGGGCTACTCCACTGACTACCAGACACTGCTACTATGCCCAAAAGGTTTTACATGGCTATATGCAGTAAAAAATTGTTATTAAATACAAAGGTGGTATAGCTTGGTACAGATGGGCTACTACAATGAGTAACATACACTGCTACTGGCCCAAAAGTATTTACTGGGCTAGATGCAGTAAAAAAATTGTTATTAAATACAAAGGTTGTGTAGCTTGGTAGAGATGGGCTAATCCACTGACTACCAGACACTGCTACTATGCCCAAAAGGTTTTACTTGGCTAGATGCAGTAAAAAATTGTTATTAAATACAAAGGTGGTGTAGCTTGGTACAGATGGGCTACTCCACTGACTACCAGACACTGCTACTATGCCCAAAAGGTTTTACTTGGCTAGATGCAGTAAAAAATTGTTATTAAATACAAAGGTGGTGTAGCTTGGTACAGATGGGCTACTACAGTGAGTAACAGACACTGGTACAGGCCCAAAAGTAATTAATGGGCTAGATGCAGTAAAAAATTGTTATTAAATAAAAAGGTGGTGTAGCTTGGTACAGATGGGCTACTCCACTGACTACCAGACACTTCTGCTATGCCCAAAAAGTTTTACTTGACTAGATGCAGTAAAAAATTGTTATTAAATACAAAGGTGGTGTAGCTTGGTACAGATGGGCTACTCCACTGACTACCAGACACTGCTACTATGCCCAAAAGGTTTTACATGGCTAGATGCAGTAAAAAATTGTTATTAAATACAAAGGTGGTATAGCTTGGTACAGATGGGCTACTACAATGAGTAACATACACTGCTGCTGGCCCAAAAGTATTTACTGGGCTAGATGCAGTAAAAAATTGTTATTAAATACAAAGGTTTTGTAGCTTGGTAGAGATGGGCTAATCCACTGACTACAAGACACTGCTACTATGCCCAAAAGGTTTTACTTGGCTAGATGCAGTAAAAAATTGTTATTAAATACAAAGGTGGTGTAGCTTGGTACAGATGGACTACTCCACTGACTACCAGACACTGCTACTATGCCCAAAAGGTTTTACTTGGCTAGATGCAGTAAAAAATTGTTATTAAATACAAAGGTGGTGTAGCTTGGTACAGATGGGCTACTCCACTGACTACCAGACACTGCTACTATGCCCAAAAGGTTTTACATGGCTATATGCAGTAAAAAATTGTTATTAAATACAAAGGTGGTATAGCTTGGTACAGATGGGTTACTACAATGAGTAACATACACTGCTACTGGCCCAAAAGTATTTACTGGGCTAGATGCAGTAAAAAAATTGTTATTAAATACAAAGGTTGTGTAGCTTGGTAGAGATGGGCTAATCCACTGACTACAAGACACTGCTACTATGCCCAAAAGGTTTTACTTGGCTAGATGCAGTAAAAAATTGTCATTAAATACAAAGGTGGTGTAGCTTGGTACAGATGGGCTACTCCACTGACTACCAGACACTGCTACTATGCACAAAAGGTTTTACTTGGCTAGATGCAGTAAAAATTGTTATTAAATACAAAGGTGGTGTAGCTTGGTACAGATGGGCTACTACAATGAGTAACAGACACTGCTACAGGCCCAAAAGTATTTACTGGGCTAGATGCAGTTAAAAATTGTTATTAAATACAAAGGTGGTGTAGCTTTGTACAGATGGGCTACTCCACTGACTACCAGACACTGCTACTATGCCCAAAAGGTTTTACTTGGCTAGATGCAGTAAAAAATTGTTCTTAAATACAAAGGTGGTGTAGCTTGGTACAGATGGGCTACTACAATGAGTAACAGTCACTGCTATAGGCCCAAAAGTATTTACTGGGCTAGATGCAGTTAAAAATTGTTATTAAATACAAAGGTGGTGTAGCTTTGTACAGATGGGCTACTCCACTGACTACCAGACACTGCTACTATGCCCAAAAGGTTTTACTTGGCTAGATGCAGTAAAAAATTGTTATTAAATACAAAGGTGGTGTAGCTTGGTACAGATGGGCTACTCCACTGACTACCAGACATTGCTACTATGCCCAAAAGGCTTTACTTGGCTAGATGCAGTAAAAAATTGTTTTTAAATACAAAGGTGGTGTAGCTTGGTACAGATGGGCTACTCCACTGACTACCAGACACTGCTACTATGCCCAAAAGGTTTTACTTGGCTAGATGCAGTAAAAAATTGTTATTAAATACAAAGGTGGTGTAGCTTGGTACAGATGGGCTACTCCACTGACTACCAGACACTGCTACTATGCCCAAAAGGTTTTACATGGCTATATGCAGTAAAAAATTGTTATTAAATACAAAGGTGGTATAGCTTGGTACAGATGGGCTACTACAATGAGTAACATACACTGCTACTGGCCCAAAAGTATTTACTGGGCTAGATGCAGTAAAAAAATTGTTATTAAATACAAAGGTTGTGTAGCTTGGTAGAGATGGGCTAATCCACTGACTACCAGACACTGCTACTATGCCCAAAAGGTTTTACTTGGCTAGATGCAGTAAAAAATTGTTATTAAATACAAAGGTGGTGTAGCTTGGTACAGATGGGCTACTCCACTGACTACCAGACACTGCTACTATGCCCAAAAGGTTTTACTTGGCTAGATGCAGTAAAAAATTGTTATTAAATACAAAGGTGGTGTAGCTTGGTACAGATGGGCTACTACAGTGAGTAACAGACACTGGTACAGGCCCAAAAGTAATTAATGGGCTAGATGCAGTAAAAAATTGTTATTAAATAAAAAGGTGGTGTAGCTTGGTACAGATGGGCTACTCCACTGACTACCAGACACTTCTGCTATGCCCAAAAAGTTTTACTTGACTAGATGCAGTAAAAAATTGTTATTAAATACAAAGGTGGTGTAGCTTGGTACAGATGGGCTACTCCACTGACTACCAGACACTGCTACTATGCACAAAAGGTTTTACTTGGCTAGATGCAGTAAAAATTGTTATTAAATACAAAGGTGGTGTAGCTTGGTACAGATGGGCTACTACAATGAGTAACAGACACTGCTACAGGCCCAAAAGTATTTACTGGGCTAGATGCAGTTAAAAATTGTTATTAAATACAAAGGTGGTGTAGCTTTGTACAGATGGGCTACTCCACTGACTACCAGACACTGCTACTATGCCCAAAAGGTTTTACTTGGCTAGATGCAGTAAAAAATTGTTATTAAATACAAAGGTGGTGTAGCTTGGTACAGATGGGCTACTACAATGAGTAACAGTCACTGCTATAGGCCCAAAAGTATTTACTGGGCTAGATGCAGTTAAAAATTGTTATTAAATACAAAGGTGGTGTAGCTTTGTACAGATGGGCTACTCCACTGACTACCAGACACTGCTACTATGCCCAAAAGGTTTTACTTGGCTAGATGCAGTAAAAAATTGTTATTAAATACAAAGGTGGTGTAGCTTGGTACAGATGGGCTACTCCACTGACTACCAGACATTGCTACTATGCCCAAAAGGCTTTACTTGGCTAGATGCAGTAAAAAATTGTTTTTAAATACAAAGGTGGTGTAGCTTGGTACAGATGGGCTACTCCACTGACTACCAGACACTGCTACTATGCCCAAAAGGTTTTACTTGGCTAGATGCAGTAAAAAATTGTTATTAAATACAAAGGTGGTGTAGCTTGGTACAGATGGGCTACTCCACTGACTACCAGACACTGCTACTATGCCCAAAAGGTTTTACATGGCTATATGCAGTAAAAAATTGTTATTAAATACAAAGGTGGTATAGCTTGGTACAGATGGGCTACTACAATGAGTAACATACACTGCTACTGGCCCAAAAGTATTTACTGGGCTAGATGCAGTAAAAAAATTGTTATTAAATACAAAGTTCGTGTAGCTTGGTAGAGATGGGCTAATCCACTGACTACCAGACACTGCTACTATGCCCAAAAGGTTTTACTTGGCTAGATGTAGTAAAAAATTGTTATTAAATACAAAGGTGGTGTAGCTTGGTACAGATGGGCTACTCCACTGACTACCAGACACTGCTACTATGCCCAAAAGGTTTTACTTGGCTAGATGCAGTAAAAAATTGTTATTAAATACAAAGGTGGTGTAGCTTGGTACAGATGGGCTACTACAGTGAGTAACAGACACTGGTACAGGCCCAAAAGTATTTACTGGGCTAGATGCAGTAAAAACTTGTAATTAAATACAAAGGTTGTGTAGCTTGGTACAGATGGGCTACTCCACTATCAGACACTGCTACTATGCCCAAAAGGTTTTACTTGGCTAGATGCAGTAAAAAATTGTTATTAAATACAAAGGTGGTGTAGCTTGGTACAGATGGGCTACTACAATGAGTAACAGTCACTGCTACAGGCCCAAAAGTATTTACTGGGCTAGATGCAGTTAAAAATTGTTATTAAATACAAAGGTGGTGTAGCTTTGTACAGATGGGCTACTCCACTGACTACCAGACACTGCTACTATGCCCAAAAGGTTTTACTTGGCTAGATGCAGTAAAAAATTGTTATTAAATACAAAGGTGGTGTAGCTTGGTACAGATGGGCTACTCCACTGACTACCAGACATTGCTACTATGCCCAAAAGGCTTTACTTGGCTAGATGCAGTAAAAAATTGTTTTTAAATACAAAGGTGGTGTAGCTTGGTACAGATGGGCTACTCCACTGACTACCAGACACTGCTACTATGCCCAAAAGGTTTTACTTGGCTAGATGCAGTAAAAAATTGTTATTAAATACAAAGGTGGTGTAGCTTGGCACAGATGGGCTACTCCACTGACTACCAGACACTGCTACTATGCCCAAAAGGTTTTACATGGCTATATGCAGTAAAAAATTGTTATTAAATACAAAGGTGGTATAGCTTGGTACAGATGGGCTACTACAATGAGTAACATACACTGCTACTGGCCCAAAAGTATTTACTGGGCTACATGCAGTAAAAAAATTGTTATTAAATACAAAGGTTGTGTAGCTTGGTAGAGTTGGGCTAATCCACTGACTACCAGACACTGCTACTATGCCCAAAAGGTTTTACTTGGCTAGATGCAGTAAAAAATTGTTATTAAATACAAAGGTGGTGTAGCTTGGTACAGATGGGCTACTCCACTGACTACCAGACACTGCTACTATGCCCAAAAGGTTTTACTTGGCTAGATGCAGTAAAAAATTGTTATTAAATACAAAGGTGGTGTAGCTTGGTACAGATGGGCTACTACAGTGAGTAACAGACACTGGTACAGGCCCAAAAGTATTTACTGGGCTAGATGCAGTAAAAACTTGTAATTAAATACAAAGGTGGTGTAGCTTGGTACAGATGGGCTACTCCACTATCAGACACTGCTACTATGCCCAAAAGGTTTTACTTGGCTAGATGCAGTAAAAAATTGTTATTAAATACAAAAGTCGTGTAGCTTGGTACAGATGGGCTACTACAATGAGTAACAGACACTGCTACAGGCCCAAAAGTATTTACTGGGCTAGATGCAGTAAAAAATTGTTATTAAATACAAAGGTGGTGTAGCTTGGTACAGATGGGCTACTACAATGAGTAACAGACACTGCTACAGGCCCAAAAGTATTTACTGGGCTAGATGCAGTAAAATCTTGTTATTAAATACAAAGGTGGTGTAGCTTGGTACAGATGGGCTACTCCACTGACTACCAGACACTGCTACTATGCACAAAAGGTTTTACTTGGCTAGATGCAGTAAAAATTGTTATTAAATACAAAGGTGGTGTAGCTTGGTACAGATGGGCTACTACAATGAGTAACAGACACTGCTACAGGCCCAAAAGTATTTACTGGGCTAGATGCAGTTAAAAATTGTTATTAAATACAAAGGTGGTGTAGCTTGGTACAGATGGGCTACTCCACTGACTACCAGACACTGCTACTATGCCCAAAAGGTTTTACTTGGCTAGATGCAGTAAAAAATTGTTAGTAAATACAAAGGTGGTGTAGCTTGGTACAGATGGGCTACTCCACTGACTACCAGACACCGCTACTATGCCCAAAAGGTTTTACTTGGTTAGATGCAGTAAAAAATTGTTATTAAATACAAAGGTGGTATAGCTTGGTACAGATGGGCTACTACAATGAGTAACAGTCACTGCTACAGGCCCAAAAGTATTTACTGGGCTAGATGCAGTTAAAAATTGTTATTAAATACAAAGGTGGTGTAGCTCTGTACAGATGGGCTACTCCACTGACTACCAGACACTGCTACTATGCCCAAAAGGTTTTACTTGGCTAGATGCAGTAAAAAATTGTTATTAAATACAAAGGTGGTGTAGCTTGGTACAGATGGGCTACTCCACTGACTACCAGACACTGCTACTATGCCCAAAAGGTTTTACTTGGCTAGATGCAGTAAAAAATTGTTATTAAATACAAAGGTGGTGTAGCTTGGTACAGATGGGCTACTACAGTGAGTAACAGACACTGGTACAGGCCCAAAAGTATTTACTGGGCTAGATGCAGTAAAAACTTGTAATTAAATACAAAGGTTGTGTAGCTTGGTACAGATGGGCTACTCCACTATCAGACACTGCTACTATGCCCAAAAGGTTTTACTTGGCTAGATGCAGTAAAAAATTGTTATTAAATACAAAGGTGGTGTAGCTTGGTACAGATGGGCTACTACAATGAGTAACAGTCACTGCTACAGGCCCAAAAGTATTTACTGGGCTAGATGCAGTTAAAAATTGTTATTAAATACAAAGGTGGTGTAGCTTTGTACAGATGGGCTACTCCACTGACTACCAGACACTGCTACTATGCCCAAAAGGTTTTACTTGGCTAGATGCAGTAAAAAATTGTTATTAAATACAAAGGTGGTGTAGCTTGGTACAGATGGGCTACTCCACTGACTACCAGACATTGCTACTATGCCCAAAAGGCTTTACTTGGCTAGATGCAGTAAAAAATTGTTTTTAAATACAAAGGTGGTGTAGCTTGGTACAGATGGGCTACTCCACTGACTACCAGACACTGCTACTATGCCCAAAAGGTTTTACTTGGCTAGATGCAGTAAAAAATTGTTATTAAATACAAAGGTGGTGTAGCTTGGCACAGATGGGCTACTCCACTGACTACCAGACACTGCTACTATGCCCAAAAGGTTTTACATGGCTATATGCAGTAAAAAATTGTTATTAAATACAAAGGTGGTATAGCTTGGTACAGATGGGCTACTACAATGAGTAACATACACTGCTACTGGCCCAGAAGTATTTACTGGGCTACATGCAGTAAAAAAATTGTTATTAAATACAAAGGTTGTGTAGCTTGGTAGAGTTGGGCTAATCCACTGACTACCAGACACTGCTACTATGCCCAAAAGGTTTTACTTGGCTAGATGCAGTAAAAAATTGTTATTAAATACAAAGGTGGTGTAGCTTGGTACAGATGGGCTACTCCACTGACTACCAGACACTGCTACTATGCCCAAAAGGTTTTACTTGGCTAGATGCAGTAAAAAATTGTTATTAAATACAAAGGTGGTGTAGCTTGGTACAGATGGGCTACTACAGTGAGTAACAGACACTGGTACAGGCCCAAAAGTATTTACTGGGCTAGATGCAGTAAAAACTTGTAATTAAATACAAAGGTGGTGTAGCTTGGTACAGATGGGCTACTCCACTATCAGACACTGCTACTATGCCCAAAAGGTTTTACTTGGCTAGATGCAGTAAAAAATTGTTATTAAATACAAAAGTCGTGTAGCTTGGTACAGATGGGCTACTACAATGAGTAACAGACACTGCTACAGGCCCAAAAGTATTTACTGGGCTAGATGCAGTAAAAAATTGTTATTAAATACAAAGGTGGTGTAGCTTGGTACAGATGGGCTACTACAATGAGTAACAGACACTGCTACAGGCCCAAAAGTATTTACTGGGCTAGATGCAGTAAAATCTTGTTATTAAATACAAAGGTGGTGTAGCTTGGTACAGATGGGCTACTCCACTGACTACCAGACACTGCTACTATGCACAAAAGGTTTTACTTGGCTAGATGCAGTAAAAATTGTTATTAAATACAAAGGTGGTGTAGCTTGGTACAGATGGGCTACTACAATGAGTAACAGACACTGCTACAGGCCCAAAAGTATTTACTGGGCTAGATGCAGTTAAAAATTGTTATTAAATACAAAGGTGGTGTAGCTTGGTACAGATGGGCTACTCCACTGACTACCAGACACTGCTACTATGCCCAAAAGGTTTTACTTGGCTAGATGCAGTAAAAAATTGTTAGTAAATACAAAGGTGGTGTAGCTTGGTACAGATGGGCTACTCCACTGACTACCAGACACCGCTACTATGCCCAAAAGGTTTTACTTGGTTAGATGCAGTAAAAAATTGTTATTAAATACAAAGGTGGTATAGCTTGGTACAGATGGGCTACTACAATGAGTAACATACACTGCTACTGGCCCAAAAGTATTTACTGGGCTAGATGCAGTAAAAAATTGTTATTAAATACAAAGGTTGTGTAGCTTGGTAGAGATGGGCTAATCCACTGACTACCAGACACTGCTACTATGCCCAAAAGGTTTTACTTGGCTAGATGCAGTAAAAAATTGTTATTAAATACAAAGGTGGTGTAGCTTGGTACAGATGGACTACTCCACTGACTACCAGACACTGCTACTATGCCCAAAAGGTTTTACTTGGCTAGATGCAGTAAAAAATTGTTATTAAATACAAAGGTGGTGTAGCTTGGTACAGATGGGCTACTCCACTGACTACCAGACACTGCTACTATGCCCAAAAGGTTTTACATGGCTATATGCAGTAAAAAATTGTTATTAAATACAAAGGTGGTATAGCTTGGTACAGATGGGTTACTACAATGAGTAACATACACTGCTACTGGCCCAAAAGTATTTACTGGGCTAGATGCAGTAAAAAAATTGTTATTAAATACAAAGGTTGTGTAGCTTGGTAGAGATGGGCTAATCCACTGACTACAAGACACTGCTACTATGCCCAAAAGGTTTTACTTGGCTAGATGCAGTAAAAAATTGTTATTAAATACAAAGGTGGTGTAGCTTGGTACAGATGGGCTACTCCACTGACTACCAGACACTGCTACTATGCACAAAAGGTTTTACTTGGCTAGATGCAGTAAAAATTGTTATTAAATACAAAGGTGGTGTAGCTTGGTACAGATGGGCTACTACAATGAGTAACAGACACTGCTACAGGCCCAAAAGTATTTACTGGGCTAGATGCAGTTAAAAATTGTTATTAAATACAAAGGTGGTGTAGCTTTGTACAGATGGGCTACTCCACTGACTACCAGACACTGCTACTATGCCCAAAAGGTTTTACTTGGCTAGATGCAGTAAAAAATTGTTATTAAATACAAAGGTGGTGTAGCTTGGTACAGATGGGCTACTACAATGAGTAACAGTCACTGCTATAGGCCCAAAAGTATTTACTGGGCTAGATGCAGTTAAAAATTGTTATTAAATACAAAGGTGGTGTAGCTTTGTACAGATGGGCTACTCCACTGACTACCAGACACTGCTACTATGCCCAAAAGGTTTTACTTGGCTAGATGCAGTAAAAAATTGTTATTAAATACAAAGGTGGTGTAGCTTGGTACAGATGGGCTACTCCACTGACTACCAGACATTGCTACTATGCCCAAAAGGCTTTACTTGGCTAGATGCAGTAAAAAATTGTTTTTAAATACAAAGGTGGTGTAGCTTGGTACAGATGGGCTACTCCACTGACTACCAGACACTGCTACTATGCCCAAAAGGTTTTACTTGGCTAGATGCAGTAAAAAATTGTTATTAAATACAAAGGTGGTGTAGCTTGGTACAGATGGGCTACTCCACTGACTACCAGACACTGCTACTATGCCCAAAAGGTTTTACATGGCTATATGCAGTAAAAAATTGTTATTAAATACAAAGGTGGTATAGCTTGGTACAGATGGGCTACTACAATGAGTAACATACACTGCTACTGGCCCAAAAGTATTTACTGGGCTAGATGCAGTAAAAAAATTGTTATTAAATACAAAGGTTGTGTAGCTTGGTAGAGATGGGCTAATCCACTGACTACCAGACACTGCTACTATGCCCAAAAGGTTTTACTTGGCTAGATGCAGTAAAAAATTGTTATTAAATACAAAGGTGGTGTAGCTTGGTACAGATGGGCTACTCCACTGACTACCAGACACTGCTACTATGCCCAAAAGGTTTTACTTGGCTAGATGCAGTAAAAAATTGTTATTAAATACAAAGGTGGTGTAGCTTGGTACAGATGGGCTACTACAGTGAGTAACAGACACTGGTACAGGCCCAAAAGTAATTAATGGGCTAGATGCAGTAAAAAATTGTTATTAAATAAAAAGGTGGTGTAGCTTGGTACAGATGGGCTACTCCACTGACTACCAGACACTTCTGCTATGCCCAAAAAGTTTTACTTGACTAGATGCAGTAAAAAATTGTTATTAAATACAAAGGTGGTGTAGCTTGGTACAGATGGGCTACTCCACTGACTACCAGACACTGCTACTATGCCCAAAAGGTTTTACATGGCTAGATGCAGTAAAAAATTGTTATTAAATACAAAGGTGGTATAGCTTGGTACAGATGGGCTACTACAATGAGTAACATACACTGCTGCTGGCCCAAAAGTATTTACTGGGCTAGATGCAGTAAAAAATTGTTATTAAATACAAAGGTTGTGTAGCTTGGTAGAGATGGGCTAATCCACTGACTACAAGACACTGCTACTATGCCCAAAAGGTTTTACTTGGCTAGATGCAGTAAAAAATTGTTATTAAATACAAAGGTGGTGTAGCTTGGTACAGATGGACTACTCCACTGACTACCAGACACTGCTACTATGCCCAAAAGGTTTTACTTGGCTAGATGCAGTAAAAAATTGTTATTAAATACAAAGGTGGTGTAGCTTGGTACAGATGGGCTACTCCACTGACTACCAGACACTGCTACTATGCCCAAAAGGTTTTACATGGCTATATGCCGTAAAAAATTGTTATTAAATACAAAGGTGGTATAGCTTGGTACAGATGGGTTACTACAATGAGTAACATACACTGCTACTGGCCCAAAAGTATTTACTGGGCTAGATGCAGTAAAAAAATTGTTATTAAATACAAAGGTTGTGTAGCTTGGTAGAGATGGGCTAATCCACTGACTACAAGACACTGCTACTATGCCCAAAAGGTTTTACTTGGCTAGATGCAGTAAAAAATTGTCATTAAATACAAAGGTGGTGTAGCTTGGTACAGATGGGCTACTCCACTGACTACCAGACACTGCTACTATGCACAAAAGGTTTTACTTGGCTAGATGCAGTAAAAATTGTTATTAAATACAAAGGTGGTGTAGCTTGGTACAGATGGGCTACTACAATGAGTAACAGACACTGCTACAGGCCCAAAAGTATTTACTGGGCTAGATGCAGTTAAAAATTGTTATTAAATACAAAGGTGGTGTAGCTTTGTACAGATGGGCTACTCCACTGACTACCAGACACTGCTACTATGCCCAAAAGGTTTTACTTGGCTAGATGCAGTAAAAAATTGTTCTTAAATACAAAGGTGGTGTAGCTTGGTACAGATGGGCTACTACAATGAGTAACAGTCACTGCTATAGGCCCAAAAGTATTTACTGGGCTAGATGCAGTTAAAAATTGTTATTAAATACAAAGGTGGTGTAGCTTTGTACAGATGGGCTACTCCACTGACTACCAGACACTGCTACTATGCCCAAAAGGTTTTACTTGGCTAGATGCAGTAAAAAATTGTTATTAAATACAAAGGTGGTGTAGCTTGGTACAGATGGGCTACTCCACTGACTACCAGACATTGCTACTATGCCCAAAAGGCTTTACTTGGCTAGATGCAGTAAAAAATTGTTTTTAAATACAAAGGTGGTGTAGCTTGGTACAGATGGGCTACTCCACTGACTACCAGACACTGCTACTATGCCCAAAAGGTTTTACTTGGCTAGATGCAGTAAAAAATTGTTATTAAATACAAAGGTGGTGTAGCTTGGTACAGATGGGCTACTCCACTGACTACCAGACACTGCTACTATGCCCAAAAGGTTTTACATGGCTATATGCAGTAAAAAATTGTTATTAAATACAAAGGTGGTATAGCTTGGTACAGATGGGCTACTACAATGAGTAACATACACTGCTACTGGCCCAAAAGTATTTACTGGGCTAGATGCAGTAAAAAAATTGTTATTAAATACAAAGGTTGTGTAGCTTGGTAGAGATGGGCTAATCCACTGACTACCAGACACTGCTACTATGCCCAAAAGGTTTTACTTGGCTAGATGCAGTAAAAAATTGTTATTAAATACAAAGGTGGTGTAGCTTGGTACAGATGGGCTACTCCACTGACTACCAGACACTGCTACTATGCCCAAAAGGTTTTACTTGGCTAGATGCAGTAAAAAATTGTTATTAAATACAAAGGTGGTGTAGCTTGGTACAGATGGGCTACTACAGTGAGTAACAGACACTGGTACAGGCCCAAAAGTAATTAATGGGCTAGATGCAGTAAAAAATTGTTATTAAATAAAAAGGTGGTGTAGCTTGGTACAGATGGGCTACTCCACTGACTACCAGACACTTCTGCTATGCCCAAAAAGTTTTACTTGACTAGATGCAGTAAAAAATTGTTATTAAATACAAAGGTGGTGTAGCTTGGTACAGATGGGCTACTCCACTGACTACCAGACACTGCTACTATGCACAAAAGGTTTTACTTGGCTAGATGCAGTAAAAATTGTTATTAAATACAAAGGTGGTGTAGCTTGGTACAGATGGGCTACTACAATGAGTAACAGACACTGCTACAGGCCCAAAAGTATTTACTGGGCTAGATGCAGTTAAAAATTGTTATTAAATACAAAGGTGGTGTAGCTTTGTACAGATGGGCTACTCCACTGACTACCAGACACTGCTACTATGCCCAAAAGGTTTTACTTGGCTAGATGCAGTAAAAAATTGTTATTAAATACAAAGGTGGTGTAGCTTGGTACAGATGGGCTACTACAATGAGTAACAGTCACTGCTATAGGCCCAAAAGTATTTACTGGGCTAGATGCAGTTAAAAATTGTTATTAAATACAAAGGTGGTGTAGCTTTGTACAGATGGGCTACTCCACTGACTACCAGACACTGCTACTATGCCCAAAAGGTTTTACTTGGCTAGATGCAGTAAAAAATTGTTATTAAATACAAAGGTGGTGTAGCTTGGTACAGATGGGCTACTCCACTGACTACCAGACATTGCTACTATGCCCAAAAGGCTTTACTTGGCTAGATGCAGTAAAAAATTGTTTTTAAATACAAAGGTGGTGTAGCTTGGTACAGATGGGCTACTCCACTGACTACCAGACACTGCTACTATGCCCAAAAGGTTTTACTTGGCTAGATGCAGTAAAAAATTGTTATTAAATACAAAGGTGGTGTAGCTTGGTACAGATGGGCTACTCCACTGACTACCAGACACTGCTACTATGCCCAAAAGGTTTTACATGGCTATATGCAGTAAAAAATTGTTATTAAATACAAAGGTGGTATAGCTTGGTACAGATGGGCTACTACAATGAGTAACATACACTGCTACTGGCCCAAAAGTATTTACTGGGCTAGATGCAGTAAAAAAATTGTTATTAAATACAAAGTTCGTGTAGCTTGGTAGAGATGGGCTAATCCACTGACTACCAGACACTGCTACTATGCCCAAAAGGTTTTACTTGGCTAGATGTAGTAAAAAATTGTTATTAAATACAAAGGTGGTGTAGCTTGGTACAGATGGGCTACTCCACTGACTACCAGACACTGCTACTATGCCCAAAAGGTTTTACTTGGCTAGATGCAGTAAAAAATTGTTATTAAATACAAAGGTGGTGTAGCTTGGTACAGATGGGCTACTACAGTGAGTAACAGACACTGGTACAGGCCCAAAAGTATTTACTGGGCTAGATGCAGTAAAAACTTGTAATTAAATACAAAGGTTGTGTAGCTTGGTACAGATGGGCTACTCCACTATCAGACACTGCTACTATGCCCAAAAGGTTTTACTTGGCTAGATGCAGTAAAAAATTGTTATTAAATACAAAGGTGGTGTAGCTTGGTACAGATGGGCTACTACAATGAGTAACAGTCACTGCTACAGGCCCAAAAGTATTTACTGGGCTAGATGCAGTTAAAAATTGTTATTAAATACAAAGGTGGTGTAGCTTTGTACAGATGGGCTACTCCACTGACTACCAGACACTGCTACTATGCCCAAAAGGTTTTACTTGGCTAGATGCAGTAAAAAATTGTTATTAAATACAAAGGTGGTGTAGCTTGGTACAGATGGGCTACTCCACTGACTACCAGACATTGCTACTATGCCCAAAAGGCTTTACTTGGCTAGATGCAGTAAAAAATTGTTTTTAAATACAAAGGTGGTGTAGCTTGGTACAGATGGGCTACTCCACTGACTACCAGACACTGCTACTATGCCCAAAAGGTTTTACTTGGCTAGATGCAGTAAAAAATTGTTATTAAATACAAAGGTGGTGTAGCTTGGCACAGATGGGCTACTCCACTGACTACCAGACACTGCTACTATGCCCAAAAGGTTTTACATGGCTATATGCAGTAAAAAATTGTTATTAAATACAAAGGTGGTATAGCTTGGTACAGATGGGCTACTACAATGAGTAACATACACTGCTACTGGCCCAAAAGTATTTACTGGGCTACATGCAGTAAAAAAATTGTTATTAAATACAAAGGTTGTGTAGCTTGGTAGAGTTGGGCTAATCCACTGACTACCAGACACTGCTACTATGCCCAAAAGGTTTTACTTGGCTAGATGCAGTAAAAAATTGTTATTAAATACAAAGGTGGTGTAGCTTGGTACAGATGGGCTACTCCACTGACTACCAGACACTGCTACTATGCCCAAAAGGTTTTACTTGGCTAGATGCAGTAAAAAATTGTTATTAAATACAAAGGTGGTGTAGCTTGGTACAGATGGGCTACTACAGTGAGTAACAGACACTGGTACAGGCCCAAAAGTATTTACTGGGCTAGATGCAGTAAAAACTTGTAATTAAATACAAAGGTGGTGTAGCTTGGTACAGATGGGCTACTCCACTATCAGACACTGCTACTATGCCCAAAAGGTTTTACTTGGCTAGATGCAGTAAAAAATTGTTATTAAATACAAAAGTCGTGTAGCTTGGTACAGATGGGCTACTACAATGAGTAACAGACACTGCTACAGGCCCAAAAGTATTTACTGGGCTAGATGCAGTAAAAAATTGTTATTAAATACAAAGGTGGTGTAGCTTGGTACAGATGGGCTACTACAATGAGTAACAGACACTGCTACAGGCCCAAAAGTATTTACTGGGCTAGATGCAGTAAAATCTTGTTATTAAATACAAAGGTGGTGTAGCTTGGTACAGATGGGCTACTCCACTGACTACCAGACACTGCTACTATGCACAAAAGGTTTTACTTGGCTAGATGCAGTAAAAATTGTTATTAAATACAAAGGTGGTGTAGCTTGGTACAGATGGGCTACTACAATGAGTAACAGACACTGCTACAGGCCCAAAAGTATTTACTGGGCTAGATGCAGTTAAAAATTGTTATTAAATACAAAGGTGGTGTAGCTTGGTACAGATGGGCTACTCCACTGACTACCAGACACTGCTACTATGCCCAAAAGGTTTTACTTGGCTAGATGCAGTAAAAAATTGTTAGTAAATACAAAGGTGGTGTAGCTTGGTACAGATGGGCTACTCCACTGACTACCAGACACCGCTACTATGCCCAAAAGGTTTTACTTGGTTAGATGCAGTAAAAAATTGTTATTAAATACAAAGGTGGTATAGCTTGGTACAGATGGGCTACTACAATGAGTAACATACACTGCTACTGGCCCAAAAGTATTTACTGGGCTAGATGCAGTAAAAAATTGTTATTAAATACAAAGGTTGTGTAGCTTGGTAGAGATGGGCTAATCCACTGACTACCAGACACTGCTACTATGCCCAAAAGGTTTTACTTGGCTAGATGCAGTAAAAAATTGTTATTAAATACAAAGGTGGTGTAGCTTGGCACAGATGGGCTACTCCACTGATCACCAGACATTGCTACTATGCCCAAAAGGCTTTACTTGGCTAGATGCAGTAAAAAATTGTTTTTAAATACAAAGGTGGTATAGCTTGGTACAGATGGGCTACTACAATGAGTAACATACACTGCTACTGGCCCAAAAGTATTTACTGGGCTAGATGCAGTAAAAAAATTGTTATTAAATACAAAGTTCGTGTAGCTTGGTAGAGATGGGCTAATCCACTGACTACCAGACACTGCTACTATGCCCAAAAGGTTTTACTTGGCTAGATGTAGTAAAAAATTGTTATTAAATACAAAGGTGGTGTAGCTTGGTACAGATGGGCTACTCCACTGACTACCAGACACTGCTACTATGCCCAAAAGGTTTTACTTGGCTAGATGCAGTAAAAAATTGTTATTAAATACAAAGGTGGTGTAGCTTGGTACAGATGGGCTACTACAGTGAGTAACAGACACTGGTACAGGCCCAAAAGTATTTACTGGGCTAGATGCAGTAAAAACTTGTAATTAAATACAAAGGTTGTGTAGCTTGGTACAGATGGGCTACTCCTCTATCAGACACTGCTACTATGCCCAAAAGGTTTTACTTGGCTAGATGCAGTAAAAAATTGTTATTAAATACAAAGGTGGTGTAGCTTGGTACAGATGGGCTACTACAATGAGTAACAGTCACTGCTACAGGCCCAAAAGTATTTACTGGGCTAGATGCAGTTAAAAATTGTTATTAAATACAAAGGTGGTGTAGCTTTGTACAGATGGGCTACTCCACTGACTACCAGACACTGCTACTATGCCCAAAAGGTTTTACTTGGCTAGATGCAGTAAAAAATTGTTATTAAATACAAAGGTGGTGTAGCTTGGTACAGATGGGCTACTCCACTGACTACCAGACATTGCTACTATGCCCAAAAGGCTTTACTTGGCTAGATGCAGTAAAAAATTGTTTTTAAATACAAAGGTGGTGTAGCTTGGTACAGATGGGCTACTCCACTGACTACCAGACACTGCTACTATGCCCAAAAGGTTTTACTTGGCTAGATGCAGTAAAAAATTGTTATTAAATACAAAGGTGGTGTAGCTTGGCACAGATGGGCTACTCCACTGACTACCAGACACTGCTACTATGCCCAAAAGGTTTTACATGGCTATATGCAGTAAAAAATTGTTATTAAATACAAAGGTGGTATAGCTTGGTACAGATGGGCTACTACAATGAGTAACATACACTGCTACTGGCCCAAAAGTATTTACTGGGCTACATGCAGTAAAAAAATTGTTATTAAATACAAAGGTTGTGTAGCTTGGTAGAGTTGGGCTAATCCACTGACTACCAGACACTGCTACTATGCCCAAAAGGTTTTACTTGGCTAGATGCAGTAAAAAATTGTTATTAAATACAAAGGTGGTGTAGCTTGGTACAGATGGGCTACTCCACTGACTACCAGACACTGCTACTATGCCCAAAAGGTTTTACTTGGCTAGATGCAGTAAAAAATTGTTATTAAATACAAAGGTGGTGTAGCTTGGTACAGATGGGCTACTACAGTGAGTAACAGACACTGGTACAGGCCCAAAAGTATTTACTGGGCTAGATGCAGTAAAAACTTGTAATTAAATACAAAGGTGGTGTAGCTTGGTACAGATGGGCTACTCCACTCTCAGACACTGCTACTATGCCCAAAAGGTTTTACTTGGCTAGATGCAGTAAAAAATTGTTATTAAATACAAAAGTCGTGTAGCTTGGTACAGATGGGCTACTACAATGAGTAACAGACACTGCTACAGGCCCAAAAGTATTTACTGGGCTAGATGCAGTAAAAAATTGTTATTAAATACAAAGGTGGTGTAGCTTGGTACAGATGGGCTACTACAATGAGTAACAGACACTGCTACAGGCCCAAAAGTATTTACTGGGCTAGATGCAGTAAAATCTTGTTATTAAATACAAAGGTGGTGTAGCTTGGTACAGATGGGCTACTCCACTGACTACCAGACACTGCTACTATGCACAAAAGGTTTTACTTGGCTAGATGCAGTAAAAATTGTTATTAAATACAAAGGTGGTGTAGCTTGGTACAGATGGGCTACTACAATGAGTAACAGACACTGCTACAGGCCCAAAAGTATTTACTGGGCTAGATGCAGTTAAAAATTGTTATTAAATACAAAGGTGGTGTAGCTTGGTACAGATGGGCTACTCCACTGACTACCAGACACTGCTACTATGCCCAAAAGGTTTTACTTGGCTAGATGCAGTAAAAAATTGTTAGTAAATACAAAGGTGGTGTAGCTTGGTACAGATGGGCTACTCCACTGACTACCAGACACCGCTACTATGCCCAAAAGGTTTTACTTGGTTAGATGCAGTAAAAAATTGTTATTAAATACAAAGGTGGTATAGCTTGGTACAGATGGGCTACTACAATGAGTAACATACACTGCTACTGGCCCAAAAGTATTTACTGGGCTAGATGCAGTAAAAAATTGTTATTAAATACAAAGGTTGTGTAGCTTGGTAGAGATGGGCTAATCCACTGACTACCAGACACTGCTACTATGCCCAAAAGGTTTTACTTGGCTAGATGCAGTAAAAAATTGTTATTAAATACAAAGGTGGTGTAGCTTGGCACAGATGGGCTACTCCACTGATCACCAGACATTGCTACTATGCCCAAAAGGCTTTACTTGGCTAGATGCAGTAAAAAATTGTTTTTAAATACAAAGGTGGTGTAGCTTGGTACAGATGGGCTACTCCACTGACTACCAGACACCGCTACTATGCCCAAAAGGTTTTACTTGGCTAGATGCAGTAAAAAATTGTTACTAAATACAAAGGTGGTGTAGCTTGGTGCAGATGGGCTACTACAATGCGTAACAGACACTGCTACAGGCCCAAAAGTGTTTAATGGGATAGATGCAGTAAAAAATTGTTCTTAAATACAAAGGTGGTGTAGCTTGGTACAGATGGGCTACTCCACTGACTACCAGACACTGCTACTATGCCCAAATGGCTTTACTTGGATAGATGCAGTAAAAAATTGTTATTAAATACAAACGTGGTGTAGCTTGGTACAGATGGGCTACTACAATGAGTAACAGACACTGCTACTATGCCCAAAAGGTTTTACATGGCTAGATGCAGTAAAAAATTTTTATTAAATACAAAGGTGGTATAACTTGGTACAGATGGGCTACTACAATGAGTAACATACACTGCTACAGGCCCAAAAGTATTTACTGAGCTAGATGCAGTAAAAAATTGTTATTAAATACAAAGGTTGTGTAGCTTGGTAGAGATGGGCTCATCCACTGACTACCAGACACAGCTACTATGCCCAAAAGGTTTTACTTGGCTAGGTGCAGTTAAAAATTGTTATTAAAAACAAAGGTGGTGTAGCTTGGTACAGATGGGCTACTCCACTGACTACCAGACACTGCTACTATGCCCAAAAGGTTTTACTTGGCTAGATGCAGTAAAAATTGTTATTAAATACAAAGGTGGTGTAGCTTGGTACAGATGGGCTACTACAATGAGTAACAGACACTGCTACAGGCCCAAAAGTATTTACTGGGCTAGATGCAGTTAAAAATTGTTATTAAATACAAAGGTGGTGTAGCTTGGTACAGATGGGCTACTCCACTGACTACCAGACACTGCTACTATGCCCAAAAGGTTTTATTTGGCTAGATGCAGTAAAAAATTGTTAGTAAATACAAAGGTGGTGTAGCTTGGTACAGATGGGCTACTCCACTGACTACCAGACACCGCTTCTATGCCCAAAAGGTTTTACTTGGTTAGATGCAGTAAAAAATTGTTATTAAATACAAAGGTGGTATAGCTTGGTACAGATGGGCTACTACAATGAGTAACATACACTGCTACTGGCCCAAAAGTATTTACTGGGCTAGATGCAGTAAAAAATTGTTATTAAATACAAAGGTTGTGTAGCTTGGTAGAGATGGGCTAATCCACTGACTACCAGACACTGCTACTATGCCCAAAAGGTTTTACTTGGCTAGATGCAGTAAAAAATTGTTATTAAATACAAAGGTGGTGTAGCTTGGTACAGATGGGCTACTCCACTGACTACCAGACATTGCTACTATGCCCAAAAGGCTTTACTTGGCTAGATGCAGTAAAAAATTGTTTTTAAATACAAAGGTGGTGTAGCTTGGTACAGATGGGCTACTCCACTGACTACCAGACACCGCTACTATGCCCAAAAGATTTTACTTGGCTAGATGCAGTAAAAAATTGTTACTAAATACAAAGGTGGTGTAGCTTGGTGCAGATGGGCTACTACAATGCGTAACAGACACTGCTACAGGCCCAAAAGTGTTTAATGGGATAGATGCAGTAAAAAATTGTTCTTAAATACAAAGGTGGTGTAGCTTGGTACAGATGGGCTACTCCACTGACTACCAGACACTGCTACTATGCCCAAATGGCTTTACTTGGCTATATGCAGTAAAAAATTGTTATTAAATACAAAGGTGGTGTAGCTTGGCACAGATGGGCTACTCCACTGATAACCAGACATTGCTACTATGCCCAAAAGGCTTTACTTGGCTAGATGCAGTAAAAAATTGTTTTTAAATACAAAGGTGGTGTAGCTTGGTACAGATGGGCTACTCCACTGACTACCAGACACCGCTACTATGCCCAAAAGGTTTTACTTGGCTAGATGCAGTAAAAAATTGTTACTAAATACAAAGGTTTTGTAGCTTGGTGCAGATGGGCTACTACAATGCGTAACAGACACTGCTACAGGCCCAAAAGTGTTTAATGGGATAGATGCAGTAAAAAATTGTTCTTAAATACAAAGGTGGTGTAGCTTGGTACAGATGGGCTACTCCACTGACTACCAGACACTGCTACTATGCCCAAATGGCTTTACTTGGATAGATGCAGTAAAAAATTGTTATTAAATACAAACGTGGTGTAGCTTGGTACAGATGGGCTACTACAATGAGTAACAGACACTGCTACTATGCCCAAAAGGTTTTACTTGGCTAGATGCAGTAAAAAATTGTTATTAAATACAAAGGTGGTGTAGCTTGGTACAGATGGGCTACTCCACTGACTACCAGACACTGCTACTATGCCCAAAAGGTTTTACATGGCTAGATGCAGTAAAAAATTTTTATTAAATACAAAGGTGGTATAGCTTGGTACAGATGGGCTACTACAATGAGTAACATACACTGCTACAGGCCCAAAAGTATTTACTGAGCTAGATGCAGTAAAAAATTGTTATTAAATACAAAGGTTGTGTAGCTTGGTAGAGATGGGCTCATCCACTGACTACCAGACACAGCTACTATGCCCAAAAGGTTTTACTTGGCTAGGTGCAGTTAAAAATTGTTATTAAAAACAAAGGTGGTGTAGCTTGGTACAGATGGGCTACTCCACTGACTACCAGACACTGCTACTATGCCCAAAAGGTTTTACTTGGCTAGATGCAGTAAAAATTGTTATTAAATACAAAGGTGGTGTAGCTTGGTACAGATGGGCTACTACAATGAGTAACAGACACTGCTACAGGCCCAAAAGTATTTACTGGGCTAGATGCAGTTAAAAATTGTTATTAAATACAAAGGTGGTGTAGCTTGGTACAGATGGGCTACTCCACTGACTACCAGACACTGCTACTATGCCCAAAAGGTTTTATTTGGCTAGATGCAGTAAAAAATTGTTAGTAAATACAAAGGTGGTGTAGCTTGGTACAGATGGGCTACTCCACTGACTACCAGACACCGCTTCTATGCCCAAAAGGTTTTACTTGGTTAGATGCAGTAAAAAATTGTTATTAAATACAAAGGTGGTATAGCTTGGTACAGATGGGCTACTACAATGAGTAACATACACTGCTACTGGCCCAAAAGTATTTACTGGGCTAGATGCAGTAAAAAATTGTTATTAAATACAAAGGTTGTGTAGCTTGGTAGAGATGGGCTAATCCACTGACTACCAGACACTGCTACTATGCCCAAAAGGTTTTACTTGGCTAGATGCAGTAAAAAATTGTTATTAAATACAAAGGTGGTGTAGCTTGGTACAGATGGGCTACTCCACTGACTACCAGACATTGCTACTATGCCCAAAAGGCTTTACTTGGCTAGATGCAGTAAAAAATTGTTTTTAAATACAAAGGTGGTGTAGCTTGGTACAGATGGGCTACTCCACTGACTACCAGACACCGCTACTATGCCCAAGAGGTTTTACTTGGCTAGATGCAGTAAAAAATTGTTACTAAATACAAAGGTGGTGTAGCTTGGTGCAGATGGGCTACTACAATGCGTAACAGACACTGCTACAGGCCCAAAAGTGTTTAATGGGATAGATGCAGTAAAAAATTGTTCTTAAATACAAAGGTGGTGTAGCTTGGTACAGATGGGCTACTCCACTGACTACCAGACACTGCTACTATGCCCAAATGGCTTTACTTGGCTAGATGCAGTAAAAAATTGTTATTAAATACAAACGTGGTGTAGCTTGGTACAGATGGGCTACTACAATGAGTAACAGACACTGCTACTATGCCCAAAAGGTTTTACTTGGCTAGATGCAGTAAAAAATTGTTATTAAATACAAAGGTGGTGTATCTTGGTACAGATGGGCTACTCCACTGACTACCAGACACTGATACTATGCCCAAAAGGCTTTACTTGGCTAGATGCAGTAAAAATTGGTATTAAATACAAAGGTGGTGTAGCTTGGTACAGATGGGCTACTACAATGAGTAACAGACACTGCTACAGGCCCAAAAGTAATTAATGGGCTAGATGCAGTAAAAAATTGTTATTAAATAAAAAGGTGGTGTAGCTTGGTACAGATGGGCTACTCCACTGACTACCAGACACTTCTGCTATGCCCAAAAGGTTTTACTTGACTAGATGCAGTAAAAAAATGTTATTAAATACAAAGGTGGTGTAGCTTGGTACCGATGGGCTACTCCACTGACTACCAGACACTGCTACTATGCCCAAAAGGTTTTACATGGCTAGATGCAGTAAAAAATTGTTATTAAATACAAAGGTGGTATAGCTTGGTACAGATGGGCTACTACAATGAGTAACAGACACTGCTGCTGGCCCAAAAGTATTTACTGGGCTAGATGCAGTAAAAAATTGTTATTAAATACAAAGGTTGTGTAGCTTGGTAGAGATGGGCTCATCCACTGACTACCAGACACTGCTACTATGCCCAAAAAGGTTTTCCTTGGCTAGATGCAGTTAAAAATTGTTATTAAATACAAAGGTGGTGTAGCTTGGTACAGATGGGCTACTCCACTGACTACCAGACACTGCTACTATGCCCAAAAGGTTTTACTTGGCTAAATGCAGTAAAAAATTGCTATTAAATACAAAGGTGGTGTAGCTTGGTACAGATGGGCTAATACAATGAGTAACAGACACTGGTACAGGCCCAAAAGTATTTACTGGGCTAGATGCAGTAAAAACTTGTTATTAAATACAAAGCTGGTATAGCTCGGTACAGATGGGCTACTCCACTGACTACCAGACACTGCTACTATGCCCAAATGGCTTTACTTTGCTAGATGCCGTAAAAAATTGTTATTAAATACAAACGTGGTGTAGCTTGGTACAGATGGGCTACTACAATGAGTAACAGACACTGCTACAGGCCCAAAAGTATTTACTGGGCTAGATGCCGTAAAAAATTGTTATTAAATACAAAGGTGGTGTAGCTTGGTACAGATGGGCTATTCCACTGACTAACAGACACTGCTACTATGCCCAAAAGGTTTTACTTGGCTAGATGCAGTAAAAAATTGTTATTAAATACAAAGGTGGTGTAGCTTGGTACAGATGGGCTACTCCACTGACTACCAGACACTGCTACTATGCCCAAAAGGCTTTACTTGGCTAGATCAGGTAAAAATTGTTATTAAATACAAAGGTGGTTTAGCTTGGTACAGATGGGCTACTACAATGAGTAACAGACACTGCTACAGGCCCAAAAGTAATTACTGGGCTAGATGCAGTAAAGAATTGTTATTAAATACAAAGGTGGTGTAGCTTGGTACAGATGGGCTACTTCACTGACTACCAGACACTGCTACTATGCCCAAAAGGTTTTACATGGCTAGATGCAGTAAAAAATTGTTCTTAAATACAAAGGTGGTATAGCTTGGTACAGATGGGCTACTACAATGAGTAACATACACTGCTGCTGGCCCAAAAGTATTTACTGGGCTAGATGCAGTAAAAAATTGTTATTAAATACAAAGGTTGTGTAGCTTGGTAGAGATGGGCTAATCCACTGACTACAAGACACTTCTACTATGCCCAGAAGGTTTTACTTGGCTAGATGCAGTAAAAAATTATTATTAAATACAAAGGTGGTGTAGCTTGGTACAGATAGGCTACTCCACTGACTACCAGACACTGCTACTATGCCCAAAAGGTTTTACTTGGCTAGATGCAGTAAAAAATTGTTATTAAATACAAAGGTGGTGTAGCTTGGTAGAGATGGGCTACTCCACTGACTACCAGACACTGCTACTATGCCCAAAAGGTTTTACTTGGCTAGATGCAGTAAAAAATTGTTATTAAATACAAAGGTGGTGTAGCTTGGAACAGATGGGCTACTCCACTGACTACCAGACACTGCTACTATGCCCAAAAGGTTTTACTTGGCTAGATGCAGTAAAAAATTGTTATTAAATACAAAGGTGGTGTAGCTTGGTAAAGATGGGCTACTACAATGAGTAACAGACACTGCTACAGGCCCAAAAGTATTTACTGGGCTAGATGCAGTTAAAAATTGTTATTAAATACAAAGATGGTGTAGCTTGGTACAGATGGGCTACTCCACTAACTACCAGACACTGCTACTATGCCCAAAAGGTTTTACTTGGCTAGATGCAGTAAAAAATTGTTAGTAAATACAAAGGTGGTGTAGCTTTGTACAGATGGGCTACTCCACTGACTACCAGACACCGCTACTATGCACAAAAGGTTTTACTTGGTTAGATGCAGTAAAAAATTGTTTGTAAATACAAAGGTGGTGCAGCTTTTTATAGATGGGCTACTCCACTGACTACCAGACACTGCTACTATGGCCAAAAGGTTTTACATGGCTATGTGCAGTAAAAAAATGTTATTAAAAACAAAGGTGGAATAGCTTGGTACAGATGGGCTACTACAATGAGTAACATACACTGCAACCGGCCCAAAAGTATTTACTGGGCTAGATGCAGTAAAAAATTGTTATTAAATACAAAGGTTGTGTAGCTTGGTAGAGATGGGCTAATCCACTGACTACCAGTCACTGCTACTATGCCCAAAAGGTTTTACTTGGCTAGATGCAGTAAAAAATTGTTATTAAATACAAAGGTGGTGTAGCTTGGTACAGATGGGCTACTCCACTGACTACCAGACATTGCTACCACGCCCAAAAGGCTTTACTTGGCTAGATGCAGTAAAAAATTGTTTTTAAATACAAAGGTGGTGTAGCTTGGTACAGATGGGCTACTCCAATGACTACCAGACAGCGCTACTATGCCCCACAGGTTTTACTTTGCTAGATGCAGTAAAAAATTGTTACTAAATACAAAGGTGGTGTAGCTTGGTGCAGATGGGCTACTACAATGCGTAACAGACACTGCAACAGGCCCAAAAGTGTTTAATGGGATAGATGCAGTAAAAAATTGTTCTTAAGTACAAAGGTGGTGTAGCTTGGTACAGATGGGCTACTCCACTGACTACCAGACACTGCTACTATGCCCAAATGGCTTTACTTGGCTAGATGCAGTAAAAAATTGTTATTAAATACAAACGTGGTGTAGCTTGGTACAGATGGGCTACTACAATGAGTAACAGACACTGCTACAGGCCCAAAAGTATTTACTGGGCTAGATTCTGTAAAAAATTGTTATTAAAAAAAAAGTGGTGTAGCTTGGTAGAGATGGGCTACTCCACTGACTACGAGACACTGCTAATATGCCCAAAAGGTTTTACTTGGCTAGATGCAGTAAAAAATTGTTATTAAATACAAAGGTGGTGTAGCTTGGTACAGATGGGCTACTCCACTGACTACCAGACACTGCTACTATGCCCAAAAGGTTTTACATGGCTAGATGCAGTAAAAAAATTTTATTAAATACAAAGGTGGTATAGCTTGGTACAGATGGGCTACTACAATGAGTAACATACACTGCTACTGGCCCAAAAGTATTTACTGAGCTAGATGCAGTAAAAAATTGTTATTAAATACAAAGGTTGTGTAGCTTGGTAGAGATGGGCTCATCTACTGACTACCAGACACAGCTACTATGCCCAAAAGGTTTTACTTGGCTAGGGGCAGTTAAAAATTGTAATTAAATACAAAGTTGGTGTAGCTTGGTACAGATGGGCTATTCCACTGACTACCAGACACTGCTGCTATGCCCAAAAGGCTTTACTTGGCTAGATGCAGTAAAAATTGTTATTAAATACAAAGGTGGTGTAGCTTGGTACAGATGGGCTACTACAATGAGTAACATACACTGCTGCTGGCCCAAAAGTATTTACTGGGCTAGATGCAGTAAAAAATTGTTATTAAATACAAAGGTTGTGTAGCTTGGTAGAGATGGGCTAATCCACTGACTACAAGACACTGCTACTATGCCCAAAAGGTTTTACTTGGCTAGATGCAGTAAAAAATTGTTATTAAATGCAAAGGTGGTGTAGCTTGGTACAGATAGGCTACTCCACTGACTACCAGACACTGCTACTATGCCCACAAGTTTTTACCTGGCTAGATGCAGTAAAAAATTGTTATTAAATACAAAGGTGGTGTAGCTTGGTACAGATGGGCTACTCCAGTGACTACCAGACACTGCTACTACGCCCAAAAGGTTTTACTTGGCTAGATGCAGTAAAAAATTGTTATTAAATACAAAGGTGGTGTAGCTTGGTACAGATGGGCTACTCCACTGACTACCAGACACTGCTACTATGCCCAAAAGGTTTTACTTGGGTAAATGCAGTAAAAAATTGCTATTAAATACAAAGGTGGTGTAGCTTGGTACAGATGGGCTACTACAATGAGTAACAGACACTGGTACAGGCCCAAAAGTATTTACTGGGCTAGATGCAGTAAAAACTTGTTATTAAATACAAAGGTGGTGTAGCTTGGTACAGATGGGCTACTCCACTACCAGACACTGCTACTATGCCCAAAAGGTTTTACTTGGCTAGATGCAGTAAAAAATTGTTAGTAAATACTAAAGTGGTGTAGCTTGGTACAGATGGGCTACTACAATGAGTAACAGACACTGCTACAGGCCCAAAAGTATTTACTGGGCTAGATGCAGTAAAAAATTGTTATTAAATACAAAGGTGGCGTAGCTTGGTACAGATGGGTTACTACAATGAGTAACAGACACTGCTACAGGCCCAAAGGGATTTACTGGGCTAGATGCAGTAAAAAATTGTTATTAAATACAAAGGTGGTGTAGCTTGGTACAGATGGGCTACTCCACTGACTACCAGACACTGCTACTATGCCCAAAAGGTTTTACTTGGCTAGATGCAGTAAAAAATAGATAGTGAATACAAAGGTGGTGTAGCTTGGTACAGATGGGCTACTCCACTGACTACAAGACACTGCTACTATGCCCAAAATGTTTTACTTGGCTAGATGCAGTAAAAAATTGTTATTAAATACAAAGGTGGTGTAGCTTGGTACAGATGGGCTACTCCACTGACTACCAGACACTTATACTATGCCCAAAAGGTTTTACTTGGCTAGATGCAGTAAAAAATTGTTATTAAATACAAAGGTGGTGCAGCTTGGTACAGATGGGCTACTACAATGAGTAACAGACACTGCTACAGGCCCAAAAGTGTTTCATGGGATAGATGCAGTAAAAAATTGTTCTTAAATACAAAGGTGGTGTAGCTTGGTACAGATAGGCTACTCCACTGACTACCAGACACTGCTACTATGCCCACAAGTTTTTACCTGGCTAGATGCAGTAAAAAATTGTTATTAAATACAAAGGTGGTGTAGCTTGGTACAGATGGGCTACTCCAGTGACTACCAGACACTGCTACTACGCCCAAAAGGTTTTACTTGGCTAGATGCAGTAAAAAATTGTTATTAAATACAAAGGTGGTGTAGCTTGGTACAGATGGGCTACTCCACTGACTACCAGACACTTATACTATGCCCAAAAGGTTTTACTTGGCTAGATGCAGTAAAAAATTGTTATTAAATACAAAGGTGGTGTAGCTTGGTACAGATGGGCTACTACAATGAGTAACAGACACTGCTACAGGCCCAAAAGTGTTTCATGGGATAGATGCAGTAAAAAATTGTTCTTAAATACAAAGGTGGTGTAGCTTGGTACAGATGGGCTACTCCACTGACTACCAGATACTGCTACTATGTCAAAAAGTTTTTACTTGGCTAGATACAGTAAAAAATAGTTAGTAAATACAAAGGTGGTATAGCTTGGTACAGATGGGCTACTCCACTGACTACCAGACACTGCTACTATGCCCAAAAGGTTTTACTTGGCTAAATGCAGTAAAAAATTGCTATTAAATACAAAGGTGGTGTAGCTTGGTACAGATGGGCTAATACAATGAGTAACAGACACTGGTACAGGCCCAAAAGTATTTACTGGGCTAGATGCAGTAAAAACTTGTTATTAAATACAAAGGTTGTGTAGCTTGGTAGAGATGGGCTTATCCACTGACTTCCAGACACTGCTACTATGCCCAAAAGGTTTTACTTGGCTAGATGCAGTTAAAAATTGTTATTAAATACAAAGGTGGTGTAGCTTGGTACAGATGGGCTACTCCACTGAATACCAGACACTGTTACTATGCCCAAAAGGATTTACTTGGCTAGATGCAGTAAAAATTGTTATTAAATACAAAGGTGGTGTAGCTTATTACATATGGGCTACTACAATGAGTAACAGACACTGCTACAGGCCCAAAAGTAATTACTGGGCTAGATGCAGTAAAAAATTGTTATTAAATAAAAAGGTGGTGTAGCTTGGTACAGATGGGCTAATCCACTGACTACCAGACACTTCTGCTATGCCCAAAAGGTTTTACTTGGCTAGATGCAGTAAAAAATTGTTATTAAATACAAAGATGGTATAGCTTGGTACAGATGGGCTACTACAATGAGTAACATACACTGCTGCTGGCCCAAAAGTATTTACTGGGCTAGAACCAGTAAAAAATTGTTATTAAATACAAAGGTTGTGTAGCTTGGTAGAGATGGGCTAATCCACTGAATACAAGACACTGCTCATATGCCCAAAAGGTTTTACTTGGCTAGATGCAGTAAAAAATTGTTATTAAATACAAAGGTGGTGTAGCTTGGAACAGATGGGCTACTCCACTGACTACCAGACACTGCTACTATGCCCAAAAGGTTTTACTTGGCTAGATGCAGTAAAAAAATGTTATTAAATACAAAGGTGGTGTAGCTTGGTACAGATGGGCTACTCCACTGACTACCAGACACTGCTACTATGCCCAAAAGGTTTTACTTGGCTAGATGCAGTAAAAAATTATTATTAAATACAAAGGTGGTGTAGCTTGGTACAGATGGGCTACTCCACTGACTACCAGACACTGCTGCTATGCCCAAAAGATTTTACTTGGCTAAATGCAGTAAAAAATTGCTATTAAATACAAAGGTGGTGTAGCTTGGTACAGATGGGCTAATGCAATGAGTAACAGACACTGGTACAGGCCCAAAAGTATTTACTGGACTAGATGCAGTAAAAACTTGTTATTAAATACAAAGGTGGTGTAGCTTGGTACAGATGGGCTACTCCACTACCAGACACTTCTACTATGCCCAAAAGGTTTTACTTGGCTAGATGCAGTAAAAAATTGTTAATAAATACAAAGGTGGTGTAGATTGGTACAGATGGGCTACTACAATGAGTAACAGACGCTGCTACAGGCCCAAAAGTATTTACTGGGCTAGATGCAGTAAAAAATTGTTAATAAATACAAAGGTGGTGTAGATTGGTACAGATGGGCTACTACAATGAGTAACAGACACTGCTACAGGCCCAAAAGGATTTACTGGTCTAGATGGAGTAAAAAATTGTTATTAAATACAAAGGTGGTGTAGCTTGGTTTAGATGGGCTACTCCACTGACTACCAGACACTGCTACTATGCCCAAAAGGTTTTACATGGCTAGATGCAGTAAAAATTTTTTATTAAATACAAAGGTGGTTTAGCTTGGTACAGATGGGCTACTACAATGAGTAACATACACTGCTACTGGCCCAAAAGTATTTACTGGGCTAGATGCAGTAAAAAATTGTTATTAAATACAAAGGTTGTGTAGCTTGGTAGTGATGGGCTACTCCACTGACTACCAGACACTGTTACTATGCCCAAAAGGCTTTACTTGGCTAGATGCGTTAAAAATTGTTATTAAATACAAAGGTGGTGTAGCTTAGTACATATGGGCTACTACAATGAGTAACAGACACTGCTACAGGCCCAAAAGTAATTACTGGGCTAGATGCAGTAAAAAATTGTTATTAAATAAAAAGGTGGTGTAGCTTGGTACAGATGGGCTACTCCACTGACTACCAGACACTTCTGCTATGCCCAAAAGGTTTTACTTGGCTAGATGCAGTAAAAAATTGTTATTAAATACAAAGATGGTATAGCTTGGTACAGATGGGCTACTACAATGAGTAACATGCACTGCTGCTGGCCCAAAAGTATTTACTGGGCTAGATGCAGTAAAAAATTGTTATTAAATACAAAGGTTGTGTAGCTTGGTAGAGATGGGCTAATCCACTGACTACAAGACACTGCTCATATGCCCAAAAGGTTTTACTTGGCTAGATGCAGTAAAAAAATGTTATTAAATACAAAGGTAGTGTATCTTGGAACAGATGGGCTACTCCACTGACTACCAGACACTGCTACTATGCCCAAAAGGTTTTACTTGGCTAGATGCAGTAAAAAATTGTTATTAAATACAAAAGTGGTGTAGCTTGGTACAGATGGGCTACTACAATGAATAACAGACACTGCTACAGGCCCAAAAGTATTTACTGTTCTAGATGCAGTAAAAAATTGTTATTAAATACAAAGGTGGTGTAGCTTGGTACAGATGGGCTACTACAATGAGTAACAGACACTGCTACAGGCCCAAAAGGATTTACTGGGCTAGATGCAGTAAAAAATTGTTATTAAATACAAAGGTGGTGTAGCTTGGTACAGATGGGCTACTCCACTGACTACCAGACACTGCTACTATGCCCAAAATGTTTTATTTGGCTAGATGCAGTAAAAAATGGTTAGTAAATACAAAGGTGGTGTAGCTTGGTACAGATGGGCTACTCCACTGACTACAAGACACTGCTACTATGCCCAAAATGTTTTACTTGGCTAGATGCAGTAAAAAAATGTTATTAAATACAAAGGTGGTGTAGCTTGGTACAGATGGGCTACTCCACTGACTACCACACACTTCTACTATGCCCAAAAGGTTTTACTTGGCTACATGCAGTAAAAAATTGTTATTAAATACAAAGGTGGTGTAGCTTGGTACAGATGGGCTACTACAATGAGTAACAGACACTGCTACAGGCCCAAAAGTGTTTAATGGGATAGATGCAGTAAAAAATTGTTCTTAAATACAAAGGTGGTGTAGCTTGGTACAGATGGGCTACTCCACTGACTACCAGACACTGCTACTATGCCCAAACGGCTTTACTTTGCTAGATGCAGTAAAAAAATGTTATTAAATACAAACGTGGTGTAGCTTGGTGCAGATGGGCTACTACAATGAGTAACAGACACTGCTACAGGCCCAAAAGTATTTACATGGCTAGATGCCGTAAAAAATTGTTATTAAATAAAAAGGTGTTGTAGCTTGGTACAGATGGGCTATTCCACTGACTACCAGACACTGCTACTATGCCCAAAAGGTTTTACATGCCTAGATGCAATAAAAAATTGTTATTAAATACAAAGGTGGTATAGCTTGGTACAGATGGGCTACTACAATGAGTAACATACACTGTTACTGGCCCAAAAGTATTTACTGGGCTAGATGCAGTAAAAAATTGTTATTAAATACAAAGGTTGTGTAGCTTGGTAGAGATGGGCTCATCCACTGACTTCCAGACACTGCTACTATGCCCAAAAGGTTTTACTTGGCTAGATGCAGTTAAAAATTGTTATTAAATTCAAAGGTGGTGTAGCTTGGTACAGATGGGCTACTCCACTGACTACCAAACACTGCTACTATGCCCAAAAGGGTTTACTTGGCTAGATGCAGTAAAAATTGTTATTAAATACAAAGGTGGTGTAGCTTGGTACAGATGGGCTACTACAATGAGTAACAGACACTGCTACAGGCCCAAAAGTAATTACTGGGCTAGATGCAGTAAAAAATTGTTATTAAATAAAAAGGTGGTGTAGCTTGGTACAGATGGGCTACTCCACTGACTACCAGACACTTCTGCTATGCCCAAAAGGTTTTACTTGGCTATATGCAGTCAAAAATTGTTATTAAATACAAATGTGGTGTAGCTTGGTACAGATGGGCTACTCCACTGACTACCAGACACTGCTACTATGCCCAAAAGGTTTTACATGGCTAGATGCAGTAAAAAATTGTTATTAAATACAAAGGTGGCATAGCTTGGTACAGATGGGCTACTACAATGAGTAACATACACTGCTGCTGGCCCAAAACTATTTACTGGGCTAGACGCAGTAAAAAATTGTTATTAAATACAAAGGTTGTGTAGCTTGGTAGAGATGGGCAAATCCACTGACTACAAGATACTGATACTATGCCCAAAAGGGTTTACTTGGCTAGATGCAGTAAAAAATTGTTATTAAATAGAAAGGTGGTGTAGCTTGGTACATATGGGCTACTCCACTGACTACCAGACACTGCTACTATGCCCAAAAGGTTTTACTTGGCTAGATGCAGTAAAAATTGTTATTAAATACAAAGGTGGTGTAGCTTGGTACAGATGGGCTACTCCACTGACTACCAGACACTGCTACTATGCCCAAAAGGTTTTACTTGGCTAGATGCAGTAAAAAATTGTTATTAAATACAAAGGTGGTGTAGCTTGGCACAGATGGGCTACTCTACTGACTACCAGACACTGCTACTATGCCCTAAAGGTTTTACTTGGCTAGATGCAGTAAAAAATTGTTATTAAATACAAAGGTGGTGTAGCTTGGTACAGATGGGCTACTACAATGAGTAACATACATTGCTACTGGCCCAAAAGTATTTACTGGGCTAGATGCAGTAAAAAATTGTTATTAAATAAAAAGGTGGTGTAGCTTGGTACAGATGGGCTACTCCACTGACTACCAGACACTTCTGCTATGCCCAAAAGGTTTTACTTGGCTACATGTAGTAAAAAATTGTTATTTAATACAAAGGTGGTGTAGCTTGGTACAGATGGGC
Organism: Phyllobates terribilis; assembly: GCF_046119375.1. Taxonomy (NCBI): domain Eukaryota; kingdom Metazoa; phylum Chordata; class Amphibia; order Anura; family Dendrobatidae; genus Phyllobates; species Phyllobates terribilis. The sequence continues at coordinate 295,759,959 of NW_027362769.1, forward strand.
TACTCCACTGACTACCAGACACTGCTACTATGCCCTAAAGGTTTTACATGGCTAGATATAGTAAAAAAATGTTATTAAATACAAAGGTGGTATAGCTTGGTACAGATGGGCTACTACCATGACTAACATACACTGCTGCTGGCCTAAAAGTATTTACTGGGCTAGATGAAGTAAAAAACTGTTATTAAATACAAAGGTTGTGTAGCTTGGTAGAGATGGGCTAATCCACTGACTACAAGACACTGCTACTATGCCCAAAAGGTTTTACTTGGCTAGATGCAGTAAAAAATTGTTATTAAATACAAAAGTGGTGTAGCTTGGTACAGATGGGCTACTCCCCTGTCTACCAGACACTGCTACTATACCCAAAAGGTTTTACTTGGCTAGATGCAGTAAAAAATTGTTATTAAATACAAAGGTGGTGTAGCTTTGAACAGATGGGCTACTCCACTGACTACCAGACACTGCTACTATGCCCAAAAGGTTTTACTTGGCTAGATGCAGTAAAGAATTGTTATTAAATACAAAGGTGGTGTAGCTTGGTACAGATGGGCTACTCCACTGACTACCAGACACTGCTACTATGCCCAAAAGGTTTTACATGGCTATATGCAGTAAAAAATTGTTATTAAATACAAGGTGGTATAGCTTGGTACAGATGGGCTACTACAATGATTAACATACACTGCTACTGGCCCAAAAGTATTTATTGGGCTAGATGCAGTAAAAAAATTGTTATTAAATAAAAAGGTGGTGTAGCTTGGTACAGATGGGCTACTCCACTGACTACCAGACACTTCTGCTGTGCCCATAAGGTTTTACTTGGCTAGATGCAGTAAAAAATTGTTATTAAATACAAAGGTGGGGTAGCTTGGTACAGATGGGCTACTCCACTGACTACCAGACACTGTTACTATGCCCAAAAGGTTTTACATGGCTAGATGCAGTAAAAAATTGTTATTAAATACAAAGGTGGTATAGCTTGGTACAGATGGGCTACTACAATGAGTAACATACACTGCTGCTGGCCCAAAAGTATTTACTGGGCTAGATGCAGTAAAAAATTGTTATTAAATACAAAGGTTGTGTAGCTTCGTAGAGATGGGCTAATCCACTGACTACAAGACACTGCTACTATGCCCAAAAGGTTTTACTTGGCTAGATGCAGTAAAAAATTGTTATTAAATACAAAGGTGGTGTAGCTTGGTACAGATGGGCTACTCCACTGACTACCAGACACTGCTACTATGCCCAAAAGGTTTTAATTGGCTAGATATAATAAAAAATTGTTATTAAATACAAAGGTGGTGTAACTTGGTACAGATGGGCTACTCCACTGACTACCAGACACTGCTACTATGCACAAAAGGTTTTACATGGCTATATGCAGTAAAAAATTGTTATTAAATACAAAGGTGCTATAGCTTGGTACAGATGGGCTAATACAATGAGTAACATACACTGCTACTGGCCCAAAAGTATTTACTGGGCTAGATGCAGTAAAAAAATTGTTATTAATTACAAAGGTTGTGTAGCTTGGTAGAGATGGGCTACTCCACTGACTACCAGACACTGCTACTATGCGCAAAAGGTTTTACTTGGCTAGATGCAGTAAAAAATTCTTAGTAAATACAAAGGTGGTGTAGCTTGGTACAGATGGGCTATTCCACTGACTACCAGACACCGCTAATATGCCCAAAAGGTTTTACTTGGTTAGGTGTAGTAAAAAATTGTTAGTAAATACAAAGGTGGTAAAGCTTGGTACAGATGGGCTACTCCACTGACTACCAGACACTGCTACTATGCCCTAAAGGTTTTACTTGACTAGATGCAGTAAAAAATTGTTATTAAATACAAAGGAGGTGTAGCTTGGTACAGATGGGCTACTACATTGAGTAACAGACACTGCTACAGGCCCAAAAGTATTTACTGGGCTAGATGCAGTAAAAACTTGTTATTAAATACAAAGGTTGTGTAGCTTGGTTCAGATGGGCTACTCCACTACCAGACACTGCTCCTATGCCCAAAAGGTTTTACTTGGCTAGATGCAGTAAAAAATTGTTATTAAATACAAAGGTGGTGTAGCTTGGTACAGATGGGCTACTCCACTGACTACCAGACACTGCTACTATGCCCTAAAGGTTTTACTTGGCTAGATGCAGTAAAAAATTGTTATTAAATACAAAGGTGGTGTAGCTTGGTACAGATGGGCTACTCCACTGACTACCAGACACTGCTACTATGCCCAAAAGGTTTTACATGGCTAGATGCAGTAAAAAATTGTTATTAAATACAAAGGTGGTATAGCTTGTTAAAGATGGGCTACTACAATGACTAACATACACTGCTGCTGGCCCAAAAGTATTTACTTAGCTAGATGCAGTAAAAAATTGTTATTAAATACAAAGGTTGTGTAGCTTGGTAGAGATGGGCTAATCCACTGACTACAAGACACTGCTACTATGCCCAAAAGGTTTTACTTGGCTAGATGCAGTAAAAAATTGTTATTAAATACAAAAGTGGTGTAGCTTGGTACAGATGGTCTACTCCCCTGACTACCAGACACTGCTACTATGCCCAAAAGGTTTTACTTGGCTAGATGCAGTAAAAAATTGTTATTAAATACAAAGGTGGTGTAGCTTTGTACAGATGGGCTACTCCACTGGCTACCAGACACTGCTACTATGCCCAAAAGGTTTTACTTGGATAGATGCAGTAAAAAATTGTTATTAAATACAAAGGTGGTGTAGCTTTGTACAGATGGGCTACTCCACTGACTACCAGACACTGCTACTAAGCCCAAAAGGTTTTACTTGGCTAGATATAGTAAAAAATTGTTATTAAATACAAAGGTGGTGTAGCTTGGTACAGATGGGCTACTCCACTGACTACCAGACACTGCTACTATGCCCAAAAGGTTTTACATGGCTATATGCAGTAAAAAAATGTTATTAAATACAAAGGTGGTATAGCGTGGTACAGATGGGCTACTACAATGCGTAACATACACTGCTACTGGCCCAAAAGTATTTACTGGGCTAGATGCAGTAAAAAAATTGTTATTAAATACAAAGGTTGTGTAGCTTGGTAGAGATGGGCTAATCCACTGACTACCAGACACTGCTACTATGCCCAAAAGGTTTTACTTGGCTAGATGCTTTAAAAAATTGTTATTAAATACAAAGTTGGTGTAGCTTGGTACATCTGCGCTACTCCACTGACTACCAGACACTGCTACTATGCCCTAAAGGTTTTACTTGACTAGATGCAGTAAAAAATTGTTATTAAATAAAAAGGTGGTGTAGCTTGGTACAGATGGGCTACTCCACTGACTACCAGACAGTGCTACTATCCCCAAAAGGTTTTACTTGGCTAGATGCAGTAAAAAATTGTTATTAAATACAAAGGAGGTGTAGCTTGGTACAGATGGTCTACTACATTGAGTAACAGACACTGCTACAGGCCCAAAAGTATTTACTGGGCTAGATGCAGTAAAAACTTGTTATTAAATACAAAAGTTGTGTAGCTTGGTACAGATGGGCTACTCCACTACCAGACACTGCTACTATGCCCAAAAGGTTTTATTGGCTAGATGCAGTAAAAAATTGTTATTAAATACAAAAGTGGTGTAGCTTGGTACAGATGGGCTACTACAATGAGTAACAGACACTGCTACAGGCCCAAAAGTATTTACTGGGCTAGATGCAGTAAAAAATTGTTATTAAATACAAAGGTGGTGTAGCTTGGTACAGATGGGCTACTCCACTGACAACCAGACACTGCTACTATGCCCAAAAGGTTTTACTTGGCTAGATGCAGTAAAAAATTGTTAGTAAATACAAAGGTGGTGTAGCTTGGTACAGATGGGCTATTCCACTGACTACCAGACACCGTTAAAATGCCCAAAAGGTTTTACTTGGTTAGATGCAGTAAAAAATTGTTAGTAAATACAAAGGTTGTGTAGCTTGGTAGAGATGGGCTAATCCACTGACTACAAGACACTGCTACTATGCCCAAAAGGTTTTACTTGGCTAGATGCAGTAAAAAATTGTTATTAAATACAAAAGTGGTGTAGCTTGGTACAGATGGGCTACTCCCCTGACTACCAGACACTGCTACTATGCCCAAAAGGTTTTACTTGGCTAGATGCAGTAAAAAATTGTTATTAAATACAAAGGTGGTGTAGCTTTGTACAGATGGGCTACTCCACTGACTACCAGACACTGCCACTATGCCCAAAAGGTTTTACTTGGATAGATGCAGTAAAAAATTGTTATTAAATACAAAGGTGGTGTAGCTTTGTACAGATGGGCTACTCCACTGACTACCAGACACTGCTACTAAGCCCAAAAGGTTTTACTTGGCTAGATATAGTAAAAAATTTTTATTAAATACAAAGGTGGTGTAGCTTGGTACAGATGGGCTACTCCACTGACTACCAGACACTGCTACTATGCCCAAAAGGTTTTACATGGCTATATGCAGTAAAAAATTGTTATTAAATACAAAGGTGGTATAGCGTGGTACAGATGGGCTACTACAATGAGTAACATACACTGCTACTGGCCCAAAAGTATTTACTGGGCTAGATGCAGTAAAAAAATTGTTATTAAATACAAAGGTTGTGTAGCTTGGTAGAGATGGGCTACTCCACTGACTACCAGACACTGCTACTATGCCCTAAAGGTTTTACTTGACTAGATGCAGTAAAAAATTGTTATTAAATAAAAAGGTGGTGTAGCTTGGTACAGATGGGCTACTCCACTGACTACCAGACACTGCTACTATGCCCAAAAGATTTTACTTGGCTAGATGCAGTAAAAAATTGTTATTAAATACAAAGGAGGTGTAGCTTGGTACAGATGGGCTACTACATTGAGTAACAGACACTGCTACAGGTCCAAAAGTATTTACTGGGCTAGATGCAGTAAAAACTTGTTATTAAATACAAAGGTTGTGTAGCTTGGTACAGATGGGCTACTCCACTACCAGACACTGCTACTATGCCCAAAAGGTTTTACTTGGCTAGATGCAGTAAAAAATTGTTATTAAATACAAAAGTGGTGTAGCTTGGTACAGATGGGCTACTACAATGAGTAACAGACACTGCTACAGGCCCAAAAGTATTTACTGGGCTAGATGCAGTAAAAAATTGTTATTAAATACAAAGGTGGTGTAGCTTGGTACAGATGGGCTACTCCACTGACAACCAGACACTGCTACTATGCCCAAAAGGTTTTACTTGGCTAGATGCAGTAAAAAATTGTTAGTAAATACAAAGGTGGTGTAGCTTGGTACAGATGGGCTATTCCACTGACTACCAGACACCGTTAAAATGCCCAAAAGGTTTTACTTGGTTAGATGCAGTAAAAAATTGTTAGTAAATACAAAGGTTGTGTAGCTTGGTAGAGATGGGCTAATCCACTGACTACAAGACACTGCTACTATGCCCAAAAGGTTTTACTTGGCTATATGCAGTAAAAAATTGTTATTAAATACAAAAGTGGTGTAGCTTGGTACAGATGGGCTACTCCCCTGACTACCAGACACTGCTACTATGCCCAAAAGGTTTTACTTGGCTAGATGCAGTAAAAAATTGTTATTAAATACAAAGGTGGTGTAGCTTTGTACAGATGGGCTACTCCACTGACTACCAGACACTGCTACTATGCCCAAAAGGTTTTACTTGGATAGATGCAGTAAAAAATTGTTATTAAATACAAAGGTGGTGTAGCTTTGTACAGATGGGCTACTCCACTGACTACCAGACACTGCTACTAAGCCCAAAAGGTTTTACTTGGCTAGATATAGTAAAAAATTTTTATTAAATACAAAGGTGGTGTAGCTTGGTACAGATGGGCTACTCCACTGACTACCAGACACTGCTACTATGCCCAAAAGGTTTTACATGGCTATATGCAGTAAAAAATTGTTATTAAATACAAAGGTGGTATAGCGTGGTACAGATGGGCTACTACAATGAGTAACATACACTGCTACTGGCCCAAAAGTATTTACTGGGCTAGATGCAGTAAAAAAATTGTTATTAAATACAAAGGTTGTGTAGCTTGGTAGAGATGGGCTAATCCACTGACTACCAGACACTGCTACTATGCCCAAAAGGTTTTACTTGGCTAGATGCAGTAAAAAATTGGTAGTAAATGCAAAGCTGGTGTAGCTTGGTACAGATGGGCTATTCCACTGACTACCAGACACCGCTAATATGCCCAAAAGGTTTTACTTGGTTAGATGCAGTAAAAAATTATTTGTAAATACAAAGGTGGCAAAGCTTGGTACAGATGGGCTACTCCACTGACTACCAGACACTGCTACTATGCCCTAAAGGTTTTACTTGGCTAGATGCAGTAAAAAATTGTTATTAAATACAAAGGTGGTGTAGCTTGGTACAGATGGGCTACTACAATGAGTAACAGACACTGCTACAGGCCCAAAAGGATTTACTGGGCTAGATGCAGTAAAAAATTGTTATTAAATACAAAGGTGGTGTAGCTTGGTACACATGGGCTACTCCACTGACTACCAGACACTGCTACTATGCCCAAAAGGTTTTACTTGGCTAGATGCAGTAAAAAATTGTTAGTAAATACAAAGGTGCTGTAGCTTGGTACAGATGGGCTACTCCACTGACTACAAGACACTGCTGCTATGCCCAAAAGGTTTTACATGGCTAGATGCAGTAAAAAATTGTTATTAAAAACAAAGGTGGTATAGCTTGGTACTGATGGGCTACTACAATGAGTAACAGACACTGCTACTAGCCCAAAAGTATTTACTGGGCTAGATGCAGTAAAAAATTGTTATTAAATACAAAGGTTGTGTAGCTTGGTAGAGATTGGCTAATCCACTGACTACCAGACACTGCTACTATGCCCAAAAGGCTTTACTTGGCCAGATGCAGTAAAAAATTGTTATTAAATACAAAGGTGGAGTAGCTTGGCACAGATGGGCTACTCCACTGACTTCCAGACACTGCTACTATGCCCAAAAGGTTTTACTTGGCTAGATGCAGTAAAAAATTATTATTAAATACAAAGGAGGTGTATCTTGGTACAGATGGGCTACTCCACTGACTGCCAGACACTGCTACTATGCCCAAAAGGTTTTACTTGGCTAGATGCAGTAAAAATTGTTATTAAATACAAAGGTGGTGTAGGTTGGTACAGATGGGCTTCTACAATGTGTAACAGACACTGCTACAGGCCCAAAAGTATTTACTGGGTTTGATGCAGTAAAAACTTGTTATTAAATACAAAGGTGGTGTAGCTTGGTACAGATGGGCTACTCCACTGACTACCAGACACTGCTACTATGCCCAAAAGGTTTTACTTGGCTAGATGCAGTTAAAAATTGTTATTAAATACAAAGGTGGTGTAGCTTGGTACAGATGGGCTACTACAATGAGTAACATACATTGCTACTGGCCCAAAAGTATTTACTGGGCTAGATGCAGTAAAAAATTGTTATTAAATACAAAGGTTGTGTAGCTTGGTTGAGATGGGCTAATCCACTGACTACCAAACACTGCTACTGTGCCCAAAAGGTTTTACTTGGCTAGATGCAGTAAAAAATTGTTATTAAATACAAAGGTGGTATAGCTTGGTACAGATGGGCTACTCCACTGACTACCAGACACTGCTACTATGCCCAAATGGTTTTACTTGGCCAGATGCAGTAAAAAATTGTTATTAAATACAAAGGTGATGTAGCGTGGTACAGATGGGCTACTACAATGAGTAACAGACACTGCTACAGGCCCAAAAGTATTTACTGGGCTAGATGCAGTAAAAACTTGTTATTAAATACAAAGGTGGTGTAGCTTGGTACAGATGGGCTACTCCACTGACTACCAGACACAGCTACTATGCCCAAAAGGTTTTACTTGGCTAGATGCAGTAAAAAAAGTTATTAAATACAAAGGTGGTGTAGCTTGGTACAGATGGGCTACTACAATGAGTAACAGACACTGCTACAGGCCCAAAAGTATTTACTGGGCTAGATGCAGTTAAAAATTGTTATTAAGTACAAAGGTGGTGTAGCTTGGTACAGATGGGCTACTCCACTGACTACCAGACACTGCTACTATGCCCAAAAGGTTTTACTTGGCTAGATGCAGTAAAAAATTGTTAGTAAATACAAAGGTGGTGTAGCTTGGTACAGATGGGCTACTCCACTGACTACCAGACACCGCTACTATGCCCAAAATGTTTTTCTTGGTTAGATGCTGTAAAAAATTGTTAGTAAATACAAAGGTGGTGCAGTTTGGTATAGATGGGCTACTCCACTGACTACCAGACACTGCTACTATGCCCTAAAGGTTTTACTTGGCTAGATGCAGTAAAAAATAGTTATTAAATACAAAGGTGGTGTAGCTTGGTACAGATGGGCTACTACAATGAGTAACAGACACTGCTACTGGCCCAAAAGGATTTACTGGGCTAGATACAGTGAAAAATGTTATTAAATACAAAGGTGGTGTAGCTTGGTACAGATGGGCTACTCCACTGACTGCCAGACACTGCTACTATGCCCAAAAGGTTTTACTTGGCTAGATGCAGTAAAAAATTGATTTTAAATACAAAGGTGGTGTAGCTTGGTACAGATGGGCTACTACAATGAGTAATAGGCACTGCTACAGGCCCAAAAGTATTTACTGGGCTAGGTGCAGTGAAAAATTGTTATTAAATACAAAGGTGGTGTAGCTTGGTACAGATGGGCTACTCCACCGACTACCAGACACTGCTACTATGCCCAAAAGGTTTTACTTGGCTAGATGCAGTAAAAAATTGTTAGTAAATACAAAGGTGGTGTAGTTTGGTACAGATGGGCTACTACACTGACTACAAGACACTGCTACTATGCCCAAAAGGTTTTACTTGGCTAGATGCAGTAAAAAATTGTTATTAAATACAAAGGTGGTGTAGCTTGGTACAGATGGGCTACTCCACTGACAACCAGACACTTCTACTATGCCCAAAATATTTTACTTGGCTAGATGCAGTAAAAAATTGTTATTAAATACAAAGGTGGTGTAGCTTGGTACAGATGGGCTACTACAATGAGTAACAGACACTGCTACAGGCCCAAAAGTATTTACTGGGCTAGATGCAGTAAAAAATTGTTATTAAATAAAAAGGTGGTGTAGCTTGGTACAGATGGGCTACTCCACTGACTACCAGACACTGCTCCTATGCCCAAAAGGTTTTACTTGGCTAGATGCAGGAAAAAATTGTTATTAAATATAAACGTTGTGTAGCTTGGTACAGATGGGTTACTCCACTGACTACCAGACACTGCTACTATGCTCAAAAGGTTTTACATGGCTAGCTGCAGTAAAAAATTGTTATTAAATACAAAGTTGGTACAGCTTGGTACAGATGGGCTACTACACAGAGTAACATACACTGCTACTGGCCCAAAAGTATTTACTGGGATAGATGCAGTAAAAAAATTGTTATTAAAAACAAAGGTTGTGTAGCTTGGAAGATATTCGCTAATCCACTGACTTAGAGGCACTGCTGCTATGCCCAAATGGTTTTACTTGGCTAGATGCAGTAAAAAATTGTTATTAAATACAAAGGTGGTGTAGCTTGGTACAGATGGGCTACTCCACTGACTACCAAACACTGCTACTATGCCCAAAAGGTTTTACTTGGCTAGATGCAGTAAAAAAATGTTATTAAATACAAAGGTGGTGGAGCTTGGTACAGATGGGCTACTCCACTGACTACCAGACACTGCTACTATGCCCAAAAGGTTTTACTTGGCTAGATGCAGTAAAAAATTGTTATTAAATACAAAGGTGGTGTAGCTTGGTACAGATGGGCTACTCCACTGATTACCAGACACTGCTACTATGCCCAAAAGGTTTTACATGGCTATATGCAGTAAAAAATTGTTATTAAATACAAACGTGGTATAGCTTGGTACAGATGGGCTACTACAATGAGTAACATACACTGCTACTGGCCCAAAAGTATTTACTGGGCTAGATGCAGTAAAAAATTGTTATTAAATACAAAGGTGGTGTTGCTTGGTAGAGCTGGGCTAATCCACTGACTACCAGACACTACTACTATGCCCAAAAGGTTTTACTTGGCTAGATGCAGTAAAAAATTTTTATTAAATACAAAGGTGGTGTAGCTTGGTACAGATGGGCTGCTCCACTGACTACCAGACACTGCTACTATGCCCAAAATGTTTTACTTGGATAGATGCAGTAAAAAATTGTTATTAAATACAAAGGTGGTGTAGCTGGGCACAGATGGGCTACTACAATGAGCAACAGACACTGCTACAGGCCCAAAAGTATTTACTGGGCTAGATGCAGCAAAATCTTGTTATTAAATACAAAGGTGGTGTAACTTGGTACAGATGGGCTACTCCACTGACTATCAGACACTGCTACTATGCCCAAAAGGTTTTACTTGGCTAGATGCAGTAAAAAATTGTTATTAAATACAAAGGTGGTGTAGCTTGGTACAGATGGGCTACTACAATGAGTAACAGACACTGCTACAGGCCCAAAAGTATTTACTGGGCTAGATGCAGTAAAAAATTGTTATTAAATAAAAAGGTGGTGTAGCTTGGTTCAGATGGGCTACTCCACTGACTACCAGACACTGCTACTATGCCCAAAAGGTTTTACTTGGCTAGATGCAGTAAAAAATTGTTATTAAATATAAAGGTTGTGTAGCTTGGTACAGATGGGTTACTCCACTGACTACCAGACACTGCTACTATGCCCAAAAGGTTTTACATGGCTAGATGCAGTAAGAAATTGTTATTAAATACGAAGGTGGTACAGCTTGGTACAGATGGGCTACTACAAAGAGTAATGTACACTGCTACTGGCCCAAAAGTATTTACTGGGCTAGATGCAGTAAGAAATTGTTATTAAATACAAAGGTTGTGTAGCTTGGAAGATATGGGCTAATCCACTGACTTAGAGGCACTGCTACTATGCCCAAAAGGTTTTACTTGGCTAGATGCAGTAAAAAATTGTTATTAAATACAAAGGTGGTGTAGCTTGGTACAGATGGGCTACTCCACTGACTACCAGACACTGCTACTATGCCCAAAAGGTTTTACTTGGCTAGATGCAGTAAAAAATTGTTATTAAATACAAACGTGGTGTAGCTTGGTACAGATGGGCTACTCCACTGACTACCAGACACTGCTACTATGCCCAAAAGGTTTTACTTGGCTAGATGCAGTAAAAAATTGTTATTAAATACAAAGGTGGTGTAGCTTGGTACAGATGGGCTACTCCACTGACTACCAAACACTGCTACTATGCCCAAAAGGTTTTACATTGCTATATGCAGTAAAAAATTGTTATTAAATACAAAGGTGGTATAGCTTGGTACAGATGGGCTACTACAATGAGTAACATACACTGCTACTGGCCCAAAAGTATTTATTGGGCTAGATGCAGTAAAAAATGTTATTAAATACAAAGGTGGTGTTGCTTGGTAGAGCTGGGCTAATCCACTGACTACCAGACACTACTACTATGCCCAAAAGGATTTACTAGGCTAGATGCAGTAAAAAATTGTTATTAAATACAAAGGTGGTGTAGCTTGGTATAGATAGGCTGCTCCACTGACTACCAGACACTGCTAATATGCCCAAAATATTTTACTTGGCTAGATGCAGTAAAAAATTGTTATTAAATACAAAGGTGGTGTAGCTTGGCACAGATGGGCTACTACAATGAGTAACAGACACTGCTACAGGCCCAAAAGTATTTACTGGGCTAGATGCAGCAAAAACTTGTTATTAAATACAAAGGTGGTGTAACTTGGCACAGATGGGCTACTCCTCTGAATACCAGACACTGCTACTATGCCCAAAAGGTTTTACTTGGCTAGATGCAGTAAAAAATTGTTATTAAATACAAAGGTGGTGTAGCTTGGTACAGATGGGCTACTACAATGAGTAACAGACACTGCTACAGGCCCAAAAGTATTTACTGGGCTAGATGCATTAAAAAATTGTTATTAAATAAAAAGGCGGTGTAGCTTGGTACAGATGGGCTACTCCACCGACTACCAGACACTGCTACTTTGCCCAAAAGGTTTTACTTGGCTAGATGCAGTTAAAAATTGCTATTAAATACAAAGGTGGTGTAGCTTGGTACAGATGGGCTACTCCACTGACTACCAGACACTGCTACTATGCTTAAAATGTTTTACTTGGCTAGATGCAGTAAAAAATTGTTATTAAATACAAAGGTGGTGTAGCTTGGTACAGATGGGCTACTCCACTGACTACCAGACACTGCTACTATGCCCAAAAGGTTTTACATGGCTATATGCAGTAAAAAATTGTTATTAAATACAAAGGTGGTATAGCTTGGTACAGATGGGCTACTACAATGAGTAACATACACTGCTACTGGCCCAAAAGTATTTATTGGGCTAGATGCAGTAAAAAATGTTATTAAATACAAAGGTGGTGTTGCTTGGTAGAGCTGGGCTAATCCACTGACTACCAGACACTACTACTATGCCCAAAAGGATTTACTAGGCTAGATGCAGTAAAAAATTGTTATTAAATACAAAGGTGGTGTAGCTTGGTACAGATGGGCTGCTCCACTGACTACCAGACACTGCTAATATGCCCAAAATATTTTACTTGGCTAGATGCAGTAAAAAATTTTTATTAAATACAAAGGTGGTGTAGCTTGGCACAGATGGGCTACTACAATGAGTAACAGACACTGCTACAGGCCCAAAAGTATTTACTGGGCTAGATGCAGCAAAAACTTGTTATTAAATACAAAGGTGGTGTAACTTGGTACAGATGGGCTACTCCTCTGAATACCAGACACTGCTACTATGCCCAAAAGGTTTTACTTGGCTAGATGCAGTAAAAAATTGTTATTAAATACAAAGGTGGTGTAGCTTGGTACAGATGGGCTACTACAATGAGTAACAGACACTGCTACAGGCCCAAAAGTATTTACTGGGCTAGATGCAGTAAAAAATTGTTATTAAATACAAAGGCGGTGTAGCTTGGTACAGATGGGCTACTCCACCGACTACCAGACACTGCTACTTTGCCCAAAAGGTTTTACTTGGCTAGATGCAGTTAAAAATTGCTATTAAATACAAAGGTGGTGTAGCTTGGTACAGATGGGCTACTCCACTGACTACCAGACACTGCTACTATGCTTAAAATGTTTTACTTGGCTAGATGCAGTAAAAAATTGTTATTAAATACAAAGGTGGTGTAGCTTGGTACAGATGGGCTACTCCACTGACTACCAGACACTGCTACTATGCCCAAAAGGTTTTTCATGGCTATATGCAGTAAAAAATTGTTATTAAATACAAAGGTGGTATAGCATGGTACGGATGGGCTACTACAATGAGTAACATACAATGCTACTGGCCCAAAAGTATTTACTGGGCTAGATGTAGTAAAAAATTGTTATTAAATACAAAGGTTGTGTAGCTTGGTAGAGATGGGCTAATCCACTGACTACCAGACACTGCTACTATGCCCAAATGGTTTTACTTGGCTAGATGCATTAAAAAATTGTTATCAAATATAAAGGTGGTGTAGCTTGGTACAGATGGGCTACTCCACTGACTACCAGACACTGCTACTATGCAAAAAATGTTCAACTTGGCTAGATGCAGTAAAAAAATGTTATTAAATACAAAGGTGGTGTAGCTTGGTACAGATGGGCTACTACAATGAGTAACATACACTTCTACAGGCCTAAAGTATTTACTGGGCTAGATGCAGTAAAAACTTGTTATTAAATACAAAGGTGTTGTAGCTTGGTACAGATGGGCTACTCCACTGACTACTAGACACTGCTACCATGCCCAAAAGGTTTTACTTGGCTAGATGCAGTAAAAAATTGTTATTAAATACAAAGGTGGTGTAGCTTGCTACAGATGGGCTACTACAATGAGTAACAGACACTGCTACAGGCCCAAAAGTATTTACTGGGCTAGATGCAGTAAAAAATTGTTATTAAATACAAAGGTGGTGTAGCTTGGTACAGATGGGCTACTCCACTGACTACTAGACACTGCTACTATGCCCAAAAGGTTTTACTTGGCAAGATGCAGTAAAAAATTGTTAGTAAATACAAAGGTGGTGTAGCTTGGTACAGATGGACTACTCCACTGACTACCAGACACTGCTACAATGCCAAAAGGCTTTACATGGCTATATGCAGTAAAAAATTGTTACTGGCCCAAAAGTAATTACTGGGCTAGATGCAGTAAAAAATTGTTATTAAATACAAAGGTTGTGTAGCTTGGTAGAGATGGGCTAATCCACTGACTACCAGACACTGCTACTATGCCGAAAAGGTTTTACTTGGCTAGATGCAGTAAAAAATTGTTATCAAATACAAAGGTGGTGTAGCTTAGTACAGATGGGCTACTCCACTGACTACCAAACACTGCTTCTATGCCCAAAAGGTTTTACTTGGCTAGATGCAGTAAAAAATTGTTAGTAAATACAAAGGTGGTGTAGCTTGGTATAGATGGGCTACTCCACTGACTACCAGACACTGCTACTATGCCCTAAAGGTTTTACTTGGCTAGATGCAGTAAAAAATTGTTATTAAATACAAAGGTGGTGTAGCTTGGTACAGATGGGCTACTACAATGAGTAACAGACACTGCTACAGGCCCAAAAGTATTTACTGGGCTAGATGCAGTAAAAACTGTTATTAAATACAAAGGTAGTGTAGCTTGGTACAGATGGGCTACTCCACTGACTACCAGACACTGCTACTATGCCCAAAAGGTTTTACTTGGCTAGATGCAGTTAAAAATTGTTATTAAATACAAAGGTGGTGTAGCTTGGTACAGATGGGCTACTACAATGAGTAACAGACACTGCTACAGGCTCAAAAGTATTTACTGGACTAGATGCAGTAAAAAATTGTTATTAAATACAAAGGTTGTGTTGCTTGGTACTGATGGTCTACTCCACTGACTACCAGACACTGCTACTATGCCTAAAAGGTTTTACATGGCTAAATACAGTAAAAAATTGTTATTAAATACAAAGGTGGTATAGCTTGGTACAGATGGGCTACTAAAATGAGTAACAGACACTGGTACTGGCCCAAAAGTATTTACTGGGCTAGATGCAGTAAAAAATTGTTATTAAATACAAAGGTGGTGTAGCTTGGAAGAGATGGGCTACTCCACTGACTACCAGACACTGCTACTATGCACAAAAGGTTTTACTTGGCTAGATGCAGTAAAAAATTGTTACTAAATACAAAGGTGGTGTATCTTGGTACAGATGGGCTACTACAATGAGTAACAGACACTGCTACAGGCCCAAAAGTATTTACTGGGCTAGATGCAGTAAAAAATTGTTATTAAATACAAAGGTAGTGTAGCTTGGTACAGATGGGCTACTCCACTGACTACCAGACACTGCTACTATGCCCAAAAAATTTTACTTGGCTAGATGCAGTTAAAAATTGTTATTAAATACAAAGGTGGTGTTGCTTGGTACTGATGGGCTACTCCACTGACTACCAGACACTGATACTATGTCCAAAAGGTTCTACATGGCTAGATGCAGTAAAAAATTGTTATTAGATACAAAGGTGGTATAGCTTGGTACAGATGGGCTACTACAATGAGTAACAGACACTGCTTCTGGCCCAAAAGTATTTACTGGGCTAGATGCAGTAAAAAATTGTTATTAAATACAAAGGTGGTGTAGCTTGGAAGAGATGGGCTACTCCACTGACTACCAGACACTGCTACTATGCACAAAAGGTTTTACTTGGCTAGATGCAGTAAAAAATTGTTATTAAATACAAAGGTAGTGTAGCTTGGTACAGATGGGCTACTACAATGAGTAACAGACACTGCTACAGGCCCAAAAGTGTTTACTGGGCTAAATACAGTAAAAATTGTTATTAAATACAAAGGTGGTGTAGCTTGGTACAGATGGGCTACTCCACTGACTACCAGACACTGCTACTATGCCCAAAAGATTTTACTTGGCTAGATGCAGTTAAAAATTGTTATTTAATATAAAGGTGGTATAGCTTGGTACAGATGGGCTACTACAATGAGTAACAGACACTGCCACTGGCCCAAAAGTATTTACTGGGCTAGATGCAGTAAAAAATTGTTATTAAATAAAAAGGTGGTGTAGCTTGGTTCAGATGGGCTACTCCACTGACTACCAGACACTGCTACTATGCCCAAAAGGTTTTACTTGGCTAGATGCAGTAAAAAATTGTTATTAAATATAAAGGTTGTGTAGCTTGGTACAGATGGGTTACTCCACTGACTACCAGACACTGCTACTATGCCCAAAAGGTTTTACATGGCTAGATGCAGTAAGAAATTGTTATTAAATACGAAGGTGGTACAGCTTGGTACAGATGGGCTACTACAAAGAGTAATGTACACTGCTACTGGCCCAAAAGTATTTACTGGGCTAGATGCAGTAAGAAATTGTTATTAAATACAAAGGTTGTGTAGCTTGGAAGATATGGGCTAATCCACTGACTTAGAGGCACTGCTACTATGCCCAAAAGGTTTTACTTGGCTAGATGCAGTAAAAAATTGTTATTAAATACAAAGGTGGTGTAGCTTGGTACAGATGGGCTACTCCACTGACTACCAGACACTGCTACTATGCCCAAAAGGTTTTACTTGGCTAGATGCAGTAAAAAATTGTTATTAAATACAAACGTGGTGTAGCTTGGTACAGATGGGCTACTCCACTGACTACCAGACACTGCTACTATGCCCAAAAGGTTTTACTTGGCTAGATGCAGTAAAAAATTGTTATTAAATACAAAGGTGGTGTAGCTTGGTACAGATGGGCTACTCCACTGACTACCAAACACTGCTACTATGCCCAAAAGGTTTTACATTGCTATATGCAGTAAAAAATTGTTATTAAATACAAAGGTGGTATAGCTTGGTACAGATGGGCTACTACAATGAGTAACATACACTGCTACTGGCCCAAAAGTATTTATTGGGCTAGATGCAGTAAAAAATGTTATTAAATACAAAGGTGGTGTTGCTTGGTAGAGCTGGGCTAATCCACTGACTACCAGACACTACTACTATGCCCAAAAGGATTTACTAGGCTAGATGCAGTAAAAAATTGTTATTAAATACAAAGGTGGTGTAGCTTGGTATAGATAGGCTGCTCCACTGACTACCAGACACTGCTAATATGCCCAAAATATTTTACTTGGCTAGATGCAGTAAAAAATTGTTATTAAATACAAAGGTGGTGTAGCTTGGCACAGATGGGCTACTACAATGAGTAACAGACACTGCTACAGGCCCAAAAGTATTTACTGGGCTAGATGCAGCAAAAACTTGTTATTAAATACAAAGGTGGTGTAACTTGGCACAGATGGGCTACTCCTCTGAATACCAGACACTGCTACTATGCCCAAAAGGTTTTACTTGGCTAGATGCAGTAAAAAATTGTTATTAAATACAAAGGTGGTGTAGCTTGGTACAGATGGGCTACTACAATGAGTAACAGACACTGCTACAGGCCCAAAAGTATTTACTGGGCTAGATGCAGTAAAAAATTGTTATTAAATAAAAAGGCGGTGTAGCTTGGTACAGATGGGCTACTCCACCGACTACCAGACACTGCTACTTTGCCCAAAAGGTTTTACTTGGCTAGATGCAGTTAAAAATTGCTATTAAATACAAAGGTGGTGTAGCTTGGTACAGATGGGCTACTCCACTGACTACCAGACACTGCTACTATGCTTAAAATGTTTTACTTGGCTAGATGCAGTAAAAAATTGTTATTAAATACAAAGGTGGTGTAGCTTGGTACAGATGGGCTACTCCACTGACTACCAGACACTGCTACTATGCCCAAAAGGTTTTACATGGCTATATGCAGTAAAAAATTGTTATTAAATACAAAGGTGGTATAGCTTGGTACAGATGGGCTACTACAATGAGTAACATACACTGCTACTGGCCCAAAAGTATTTATTGGGCTAGATGCAGTAAAAAATGTTATTAAATACAAAGGTGGTGTTGCTTGGTAGAGCTGGGCTAATCCACTGACTACCAGACACTACTACTATGCCCAAAAGGATTTACTAGGCTAGATGCAGTAAAAAATTGTTATTAAATACAAAGGTGGTGTAGCTTGGTACAGATGGGCTGCTCCACTGACTACCAGACACTGCTAATATGCCCAAAATATTTTACTTGGCTAGATGCAGTAAAAATTTTTTATTAAATACAAAGGTGGTGTAGCTTGGCACAGATGGGCTACTACAATGAGTAACAGACACTGCTACAGGCCCAAAAGTATTTACTGGGCTAGATGCAGCAAAAACTTGTTATTAAATACAAAGGTGGTGTAACTTGGTACAGATGGGCTACTCCTCTGAATACCAGACACTGCTACTATGCCCAAAAGGTTTTACTTGGCTAGATGCAGTAAAAAATTGTTATTAAATACAAAGGTGGTGTAGCTTGGTACAGATGGGCTACTACAATGAGTAACAGACACTGCTACAGGCCCAAAAGTATTTACTGGGCTAGATGCAGTAAAAAATTGTTATTAAATACAAAGGCGGTGTAGCTTGGTACAGATGGGCTACTCCACCGACTACCAGACACTGCTACTTTGCCCAAAAGGTTTTACTTGGCTAGATGCAGTTAAAAATTGCTATTAAATACAAAGGTGGTGTAGCTTGGTACAGATGGGCTACTCCACTGACTACCAGACACTGCTACTATGCTTAAAATGTTTTACTTGGCTAGATGCAGTAAAAAATTGTTATTAAATACAAAGGTGGTGTAGCTTGGTACAGATGGGCTACTCCACTGACTACTAGACACTGCTACCATGCCCAAAAGGTTTTACTTGGCTAGATGCAGTAAAAAATTGTTATTAAATACAAAGGTGGTGTAGCTTGCTACAGATGGGCTACTACAATGAGTAACAGACACTGCTACAGGCCCAAAAGTATTTACTGGGCTAGATGCAGTAAAAAATTGTTATTAAATACAAAGGTGGTGTAGCTTGGTACAGATGGGCTACTCCACTGACTACTAGACACTGCTACTATGCCCAAAAGGTTTTACTTGGCAAGATGCAGTAAAAAATTGTTAGTAAATACAAAGGTGGTGTAGCTTGGTACAGATGGACTACTCCACTGACTACCAGACACTGCTACAATGCCAAAAGGCTTTACATGGCTATATGCAGTAAAAAATTGTTACTGGCCCAAAAGTAATTACTGGGCTAGATGCAGTAAAAAATTCTTATTAAATACAAAGGTTGTGTAGCTTGGTAGAGATGGGCTAATCCACTGACTACCAGACACTGCTACTATGCCGAAAAGGTTTTACTTGGCTAGATGCAGTAAAAAATTGTTATCAAATACAAAGGTGGTGTAGCTTAGTACAGATGGGCTACTCCACTGACTACCAAACACTGCTTCTATGCCCAAAAGGTTTTACTTGGCTAGATGCAGTAAAAAATTGTTAGTAAATACAAAGGTGGTGTAGCTTGGTATAGATGGGCTACTCCACTGACTACCAGACACTGCTACTATGCCCTAAAGGTTTTACTTGGCTAGATGCAGTAAAAAATTGTTATTAAATACAAAGGTGGTGTAGCTTGGTACAGATGGGCTACTACAATGAGTAACAGACACTGCTACAGGCCCAAAAGTATTTACTGGGCTAGATGCAGTAAAAACTGTTATTAAATACAAAGGTAGTGTAGCTTGGTACAGATGGGCTACTCCACTGACTACCAGACACTGCTACTATGCCCAAAAGGTTTTACTTGGCTAGATGCAGTTAAAAATTGTTATTAAATACAAAGGTGGTGTAGCTTGGTACAGATGGGCTACTACAATGAGTAACAGACACTGCTACAGGCTCAAAAGTATTTACTGGGCTAGATGCAGTAAAAAATTGTTATTAAATACAAAGGTTGTGTTGCTTGGTACTGATGGTCTACTCCACTGACTACCAGACACTGCTACTATGCCTAAAAGGTTTTACATGGCTAAATACAGTAAAAAATTGTTATTAAATACAAAGGTGGTATAGCTTGGTACAGATGGGCTACTAAAATGAGTAACAGACACTGGTACTGGCCCAAAAGTATTTACTGGGCTAGATGCAGTAAAAAATTGTTATTAAATACAAAGGTGGTGTAGCTTGGAAGAGATGGGCTACTCCACTGACTACCAGACACTGCTACTATGCACAAAAGGTTTTACTTGGCTAGATGCAGTAAAAAATTGTTACTAAATACAAAGGTGGTGTATCTTGGTACAGATGGGCTACTACAATGAGTAACAGACACTGCTACAGGCCCAAAAGTATTTACTGGGCTAGATGCAGTAAAAAATTGTTATTAAATACAAAGGTAGTGTAGCTTGGTACAGATGGGCTACTCCACTGACTACCAGACACTGCTACTATGCCCAAAAAATTTTACTTGGCTAGATGCAGTTAAAAATTGTTATTAAATACAAAGGTGGTGTTGCTTGGTACTGATGGGCTACTCCACTGACTACCAGACACTGATACTATGTCCAAAAGGTTCTACATGGCTAGATGCAGTAAAAAATTGTTATTAGATACAAAGGTGGTATAGCTTGGTACAGATGGGCTACTACAATGAGTAACAGACACTGCTTCTGGCCCAAAAGTATTTACTGGGCTAGATGCAGTAAAAAATTGTTATTAAATACAAAGGTGGTGTAGCTTGGAAGAGATGGGCTACTCCACTGACTACCAGACACTGCTACTATGCACAAAAGGTTTTACTTGGCTAGATGCAGTAAAAAATTGTTATTAAATACAAAGGTAGTGTAGCTTGGTACAGATGGGCTACTACAATGAGTAACAGACACTGCTACAGGCCCAAAAGTGTTTACTGGGCTAAATACAGTAAAAATTGTTATTAAATACAAAGGTGGTGTAGCTTGGTACAGATGGGCTACTCCACTGACTACCAGACACTGCTACTATGCCCAAAAGATTTTACTTGGCTAGATGCAGTTAAAAATTGTTATTTAATATAAAGGTGGTATAGCTTGGTACAGATGGGCTACTACAATGAGTAACAGACACTGCCACTGGCCCAAAAGTATTTACTGGGCTAGATGCAGTAAAAAATTGTTATTAAATACAAATGTGGTGTAGCTTGGTACAGATGGGCTACTACAATGAGTAACAGACACTGCTACAGGACCAAAAGTGTTTACTGGGCTAGATACAGTAAAAATTGTTATTAAATACAAAGGTGGTGTAGCTTGGTACAGATGGGCTACTCCACTGATTACCAGACACTGCTACTATGCCCAAAAGGTTTTACTTGGCTAGATGCAGTTAAAAATTGTTATTAAATAGAAAGGTGGTGTAGCTTGGTACAGATCGGCTACTACAATGAGTATCAGACACTGCTTCAGGCCCAAAAGAATTTAATGGGCTAGATACAGTAAAAATTGTTATTAAATACAAAGGTGGTGTAGCTTGGTACAGATGGGCTACTCCACTGACTACCAGACACTGCTACTATGCCCAAAAGGTTTTACTTGGCTAGATGCAGTTAAAAATTATTATTAAATACAAAGGTGGCAAAGCTTGGTACAGATGGGCTACTCCACTGACTACCAGACACTGCTACTATGCCCAAAAGGTTTAACTTGGCTAGATGCAGTAAAAAATTGTTAGTAAATATAAAGGTGGTGTAGCTTGGTACAGATGGGCTACTACAATAAGTAACAAACACTGCTATAGGCCCAAAAGTATTAACTGGGCTAGATGCAGTAAAAAATTGTTATTAAATACAAAGGTGGTGTAGCTTGGTACAGATGGGCTAGTACACTGACTACCAGACACTGCTACTATGCCCAAAAGGTTTTACTTGGCTAGATGCAGTAAAAAATTGTTATTAAATACAAAGGTGGTGTAGCTTGGTACAGATGGGCTACTCCACTGACTACCAGACACTGCTACTATGCCCAAAAGGTTTTACTTGGCTAGATGCAGTAAAAAATTGTTATTAAATACAAAGGTGGTGTAGATTGGTACAGATGGGCTATTCCACTGACTACCAGACACTGCTACTATGCCCAAAAGGCTTTACTTGGCTAGATGCAGTTAAAAATTGTTATTAAATACAAAGGTGGTGTAGCTTGGTACAGATGGGCTACTCCACTGACTACCAGACACTGCTACTATGCCCAAAAGGTTTTACTTGGCTAGATGCAGTAAAAAATTGTTATTAAATATAAAGGTGGTGTAGCTTGGTACAGATGGGCTACTACAATAAGTAACAAACACTGCTATATACCCAAAAGTATTTACTGGGCTAGATGCAGTAAAAAATTGTTATTAAATACAAAGGTGGTGTAGCTTGGTACAGATGGGCTACTCCACTGACTACCAGACACTGCTACTATGCCCAAAAGGTTTTACTTGGCTAGATGCAGTAAAAAATTGTTATTAAATACAAAGGTGGTGTAGCTTGGTACAGATCGTCTACTACAATGAGTAACAGACACTGCTTCAGGCCCAAAAGTATTTAGTGGGCTAGATGCAGTAAAAAATTGTTATTAAATACAAAGGTGGTGTAGCTTGGTACAGATGGGCTACTCCACTGAATACTAGACACTGCTACTATGCCCAAAAGGTATTACTTTGCAAGATGCAGTAAAAAATTGTTATTAAATACAAAGGTGGTGTAGCTTGGTACAGATGGGCTACTACAATGAGTAACAGACACTGCTACAGGCCCAAAAGTATTTACTGGGCTAGATGCAGTAAAAAATTGTTATTAAATACAAATGTGGTGTAGCTTGGTACAGATGGGCTACTACAATGAGTAACAGACACTGCTACAGGACCAAAAGTGTTTACTGGGCTAGATACAGTAAAAATTGTTATTAAATACAAAGGTGGTGTAGCTTGGTACAGATGGGCTACTCCACTGATTACCAGACACTGCTACTATGCCCAAAAGGTTTTACTTGGCTAGATGCAGTTAAAAATTGTTATTAAATACAAAGGTGGTGTAGCTTGGTACAGATCGGCTACTACAATGAGTATCAGACACTGCTTCAGGCCCAAAAGAATTTAATGGGCTAGATGCAGTAAAAAATTGTTATTAAATACAAAGGTGGTGTAGCTTGGAAGAGATGGGCTACTCCACTGACTACCAGACAGTGCTACAATGCCCAAAAGGTTTTACTTGGCTAGATGCAGTAAAAAATTGTTATTAAATACAAACGTGGTGTAGCTTGGTACAGATGGGCTACCACAATGAGTAAGAGACACTGCTACAGGCCCAAAAGTGTTTACTGGGCTAGATACAGTAAAAATTGTTATTAAATTCAAAGGTGGTGTAGCTTGGTACAGATGGGCTACTCCACTGACTACCAGACACTGCTACTATGCCCAAAAGGTTTTACTTGGCTAGATGCAGTTAAAAATTATTATTAAATACAAAGGTGGTGTAGCTTGGTACAGATGGGCTACTCCACTGACTACCAGACACTGCTACTATGCCCAAAAGGTTTAACTTGGCTAGATGCAGTAAAAAATTGTTAGTAAATATAAAGGTGGTGTAGCTTGGTACAGATGGGCTACTACAATAAGTAACAAACACTGCTATAGGCCCAAAAGTATTAACTGGGCTAGATGCAGTAAAAAATTGTTATTAAATACAAAGGTGGTGTAGCTTGGTACAGATGGGCTACTACACTGACTACCAGACACTGCTACTATGCCCAAAAGGTTTTACTTGGCTAGATGCAGTAAAAAATTGTTATTAAATACAAAGGTGGTGTAGCTTGGTACAGATGGGCTACTCCACTGACTACCAGACACTGCTACTATGCCCAAAAGGTTTTACTTGGCTAGATGCAGTAAAAAATTGTTATTAAATACAAAGGTGGTGTAGATTGGTACAGATGGGCTATTCCACTGACTACCAGACACTGCTACTATGCCCAAAAGGCTTTACTTGGCTAGATGCAGTTAAAAATTGTTATTAAATACAAAGGTGGTGTAGCTTGGTACAGATGGGCTACTCCACTGACTACCAGACACTGCTACTATGCCCAAAAGGTTTTACTTGGCTAGATGCAGTAAAAAATTGTTATTAAATATAAAGGTGGTGTAGCTTGGTACAGATGGGCTACTACAATAAGTAACAAACACTGCTATATACCCAAAAGTGTTTACTGGGCTAGATGCAGTAAAAAATTGTTATTAAATACAAAGGTGGTGTAGCTTGGTACAGATGGGCTACTCCACTGACTACCAGACACTGCTACTATGCCCAAAAGGTTTTACTTGGCTAGATGCAGTAAAAAATTGTTATTAAATACAAAGGTGGTGTAGCTTGGTACAGATCGTCTACTACAATGAGTAACAGACACTGCTTCAGGCCCAAAAGTATTTAGTGGGCTAGATGCAGTAAAAAATTGTTTTTAAATACAAAGGTGGTGTAGCTTGGTACAGATGGGCTACTACAATGAGTAACAGACACTGCTACAGGCTCAAAAGTATTTACTGGGCTAGATGCAGTAAAAAATTGTTATTAAATACAAAGGTGGTGTTGCTTGGTACTGATGGTCTACTCCACTGACTACCAGACACTGCTACTATGCCCAAAAGGTTCTACATGGCTAAATGCAGTAAAAAATTGTTATTAAATACAAAGGTGGTATAGCTTGGTACAGATGGGCTACTAAAATGAGTAACAGACACTGGTACTGGCCCAAAAGTATTTACTGGGCTAGATGCAGTAAAAAATTGTTATTAAATACAAAGGTGGTGTAGCTTGGAAGAGATGGGCTACTCCACTGACTACCAGACACTGCTACTATGCCCAAAAGGTTTTACTTGGCTAGATGCAGTAAAAAATTGTTATTAAATACCAAGGTGGTGTAGCTTGGTACAGATGGGCTACTACAATGAGTAACAGACACTGCTACAGGCTAAAAAGTATTTACTGGGCTAGATGCAGTAAAAAATTGTTATTAAATACAAAGGTGGTGTTGCTTGGTACTGATTGGCTACTCCACTGACTACCAGACACTGATACTATGCCCAAAAGGTTCTACATGGCTAGATGCAGTAAAAAATTGTTATTAGATACAAAGGTGGTATAGCTTGGTACAGATGGGCTACTACAATGAGTAACAGACACTGCTACTGGCCCAAAAGTATTTACTGGGCTAGATGCAGTAAAAAATTGTTATTAAATACAAAGGTGGTGTAGCTTGGAAGAGATGGGCTACTCCACTGACTACCAGACACTGCTACTATGCACAAAAGGTTTTACTTGGCTAGATGCAGTAAAAAAATGTTATTAAATACAAAGGTAGTGTAGCTTGGTACAGATGGGCTACTACAATGAGTAACAGACACTGCAACAGGCCCAAAAGTGTTTACTGGGCTAAATACAGTAAAAATTGTTATTAAATACAAAGGTGGTGTAGCTTGGTACAGATGGGCTACTCCACTGACTACCAGACACTGCTACTATGCCCAAAAGATTTTATTTGGCTAGATGCAGTTAAAAATTGTTATTTAATATAAAGGTGGTATAGCTTGGTACAGAAGGGCTACTACAATGAGTAACAGACACTGCCACTGGCCCAAAAGTATTTACTGGGCTAGATGCAGTAAAAAATTGTTATTAAATACAAATGTGGTGTAGCTTGGTACAGATGGGCTACTACAATGAGTAACAGACACTGCTACAGGACCAAAAGTGTTTACTGGGCTAGATACAGTAAAAATTGTTATTAAATACAAAGGTGGTGTAGCTTGGTACAGATGGGCTACTCCACTGATTACCAGACACTGCTACTATGCCCAAAAGGTTTTACTTGGCTAGATGCAGTTAAAAATTGTTATTAAATACAAAGGTGGTGTAGCTTGGTACAGATCGGCTACTACAATGAGTATCAGACACTGCTTCAGGCCCAAAAGAATTTACTGGGCTAGATGCAGTAAAAAATTGTTATTAAATACAAAGGTGGTGTAGCTTGGAAGAGATGGGCTACTCCACTGACTACCAGACAGTGCTACAATGCCCAAAAGGTTTTACTTGGCTAGATGCAGTAAAAAATTGTTATTAAATACAAACGTGGTGTAGCTTGGTACAGATGGGCTACCACAATGAGTAACAGACACTGCTACAGGCCCAAAAGTGTTTACTGGGCTAGATACAGTAAAAATTGTTATTAAATACAAAGGTGGTGTAGCTTGGTACAGATGGGCTACTCCACTGACTACCAGACACTGCTACTATGCCCAAAAGGTTTTACTTGGCTAGATGCAGTAAAAAATTGTTATTAAATACAAAGGTGGTGTAGCTTGGTACAGATGGGCTACTCCACTGACTACCAGACACTGCTACTATGCCCAAAAGGTTTTACTTGGCTAGATGCAGTAAAAAATTGTTATTAAATACAAAGGTGGTGTAGATTGGTACAGATGGGCTATTCCACTGACTACCAGACACTGCTACTATGCCCAAAAGGCTTTACTTGGCTAGATGCAGTTAAAAATTGTTATTAAATACAAAGGTGGTGTAGCTTGGTACAGATGGTCTACTCCACTGACTACCAGACACTGCTACTATGCCCAAAAGGTTTTACTTGGCTAGATGCAGTAAAAAATTGTTATTAAATATAAAGGTGGTGTAGCTTGGTACAGATGGGCTACTACAATAAGTAACAAACACTGCTATATACCCAAAAGTATTTACTGGGCTAGATGCAGTAAAAAATTGTTATTAAATACAAAGGTGGTGTAGCTTGGTACAGATGGGCTACTCCACTGACTACCAGACACTGCTACTATGCCCAAAAGGTTTTACTTGGCTAGATGCAGTAAAAAATTGTTATTAAATACAAAGGTGGTGTAGCTTGGTACAGATCGTCTACTACAATGAGTAACAGACACTGCTTCAGGCCCAAAAGTATTTAGTGGGCTAGATGCAGTAAAAAATTGTTATTAAATACAAAGGTGGTGTAGCTTGGTACAGATGGGCTACTCCACTGACTACTAGACACTGCTACTATGCCCAAAATGTATTACTTTGCAAGATGCAGTAAAAAATTGTTATTAAATACAAAGGTGGTGTAGCTTGGTACAGATGGGCTACTACAATGAGTAACAGACACTGCTACAGGCCCAAAAGTATTTACTGGGCTAGATGCAGTAAAAAATTGTTATTAAATACAAAGGTGGTGTAGCTTGGTACAGATGGGCTACTCCACTGACTACTAGACACTGCTACTATGCCCAAAAGGTTTTACTTGGCAAGATGCAGTAAAAAATTGTTAGTAAATACAAAGGTGGTGTAGCTGGGTACAGATGGGCTACTCCACTGACAACCAGACACTGCTTCTATGCCCAAAAGGTTTTACTTGGCTAGATGCAGTAAAAAATTGTTAGTAAATACAAAGGTGGTGTAGCTTGGTATAGATGGGCTACTCCACTGACTACCAGACACTGCTACTATGCCCTAAAGGTTTTACTTGGCTAGATGCAGTAAAAAATTGTTATTAAATACAAAGGTGGTGTAGCTTGGTACAGATGGGCTACTACAATGAGTAACAGACACTGCTACAGGCCCAAAAGTATTTACTGGGCTAGATGCAGTAAAAAATTGTTATTAAATACAAAGGTGGTGTAGCTTGGTACAGATGGGCTACTCCACTGACTACCAGACACTGCTACTATGCACAAAAGGTTTTACTTGGCTAGATGCAGTAAAAAATTGTTATTAAATACAAAGGTGGTGTAGCTTGGTACAGATGGGCTACTACAATGAGTAACAGACACTGCTACAGGCCCAAAAGTATTTACTGGGCTAGATGCAGTAAAAATTGTTATTAAATACAAAGGTAGTGTAGCTTGGTACAGATGGGCTATTCCACTGACTACCAGACACTGCTACTATGCCCAAAATGTTTTACTTGGCTAGATGCAGTAAAAAATTGTTATTAAATACAAAGGTGGTGTAGCTTGGCACAGATGGGCTACTCCACTGACTACCAGACACTGCTACAATGCCAAAAGGTTTTACATGGCTATATGCAGTAAAAAAATGTTGTTAAATACAAAGGTGGTATAGCATGGTACGGATGGGCTACTACAATGAGTAACATACACTGCTACTGGCCCAAAAGTATTTACTGGGCTAGATGCAGTAAAAAAATGTTATTAAATACAAAGGTGGTGTAGCTTGGTACAGATGGGCTACTCCACTGACTACTAGACACTGCTACTATGCCCAAAAGGTTTTACTTGGCAAGATGCAGTAAAAAATTGTTAGTAAATACAAAGGTGGTGTAGCTTGGTACAGATGGGCTACTCCACAGACTACCAGACACTGCTTCTATGCCCAAAAGGTTTTACTTGGCTAGATGCAGTAAAAAATTGTTAGTAAATACAAAGGTGGTGTAGCTTGGTACAGATGGGCTACTCCACTGACTACCAGACACTGCTACTATGCCCTAAAGGTTTTACTTGGCTAGATGCAGTAAAAAATTGTTATTAAATACAAAGGTGGTGTAGCTTGGTACAGATGGGCTACTACAATGAGTAACAGACACTGCTACAGGCCCAAAAGTATTTACTGGGCTAGATGCAGTAAAAATTGTTATTAAATACAAAGGTAGTGTAGCTTGGTACAGATGGGCTACTCCACTGACTACCAGACACTGCTACTATGCCCAAAAGGTTTTACTTGGCTAGATGCAGTAAAAAATTGTTATTAAATACAAAGGTGGTGTAGCTTGGTACAGATGGGCTACTCCACTGACTACCAGAAACTGCTACTATGCCCGAAAGGTTTTACTTGGCTAGATGCAGTAAAAAATTGTTATTAAATACCATGGTGGTGTAGCTTGGTACAGATGGGCTACTACAATGAGTAACAGACACTGCTACAGGCTCAAAAGTATTTACTGGGCTAGATGCAGTAAAAAATTGTTATTAAATACAAAGGTGGTGTTGCTTGGTACTGATGGTCTACTCCACTGACTACCAGACACTGCTACTATGCCCAAAAGGTTCTACATGGCTAAATGCAGTAAAAAAATGTTATTAAATACAAAGGTGGTATAGCTTGGTACAGATGGGCTACTAAAATGAGTAACAGACACTGGTACTGGCCCAAAAGTATTTACTGGGCTAGATGCAGTAAAAAATTGTTATTAAATACAAAGGTGGTGTAGCTTGGAAGAGATGGGCTACTCCACTGACTACCAGACACTGCTACTATGCACAAAAGGTTTTACTTGGCTAGATGCAGTAAAAAATTGTTATTAAATACAAAGGTGGTGTATCTTGGTACAGATGGGCTACTACAATGAGTAACAGACACTGCTACAGGCCCAAAAGTATTTACTGGGCTAGATGCAGTAAAAAATTGTTATTAAATACAAAGGTAGTGTAGCTTGGTACAGATGGGCTACTCCACTGCCTACCAGACACTGCTACTATGCCCAAAAAATTTTACTTGGCTAGATGCAGTTAAAAATTGTTATTAAATACAAAGGTGGTGTAGCTTGGTACAGATGGGCTACTCCATTGACTACCAGAAACTGCTACTATGCCCAAAAGGTTTTACTTGGCTAGATGCAGTAAAAAATTGTTATTAAATACCAAGGTGGTGTAGCTTGGTACAGATGGGCTACTACAATGAGTAACAGACACTGCTACAGGCTAAAAAGTATTTACTGGGCTAGATGCAGTAAAAAATTGTTATTAAATACAAAGGTGGTGTTGCTTGGTACTGATTGGCTACTCCACTGACTACCAGACACTGATACTGTGCCCAAAAGTTTCTACATGGCTAGATGCAGTAAAAAATTGTTATTAGATACAAAGGTGGTATAGCTTGGTACAGATGGGCTACTACAATGAGTAACAGACACTGCTACTGGCCCAAAAGTATTTACTGGGCTAGATGCAGTAAAAAATTGTTATTAAATACAAAGGTGGTGTAGCTTGGAAGAGATGGGCTACTCCACTGACTACCAGACACTGCTACTATGCACAAAAGGTTTTACTTGGCTAGATGCAGTAAAAAAATGTTATTAAATACAAAGGTAGTGTAGCTTGGTACAGATGGGCTACTACAATGAGTAACAGACACTGCTACAGGCCCAAAAGTGTTTACTGGGCTAAATACAGTAAAAATTGTTATTAAATACAAAGGTGGTGTAGCTTGGTACAGATGGGCTACTCCACTGACTACCAGACACTGCTACTATGCCCAAAAGATTTTACTTGGCTAGATGCAGTTAAAAATTGTTATTTAATATAAAGGTGGTATAGCTTGGTACAGAAGGGCTACTACAATGAGTAACAGACACTGCCACTGGCCCAAAAGTATTTACTGGGCTAGATGCAGTAAAAAATTGTTATTAAATACAAATGTGGTGTAGCTTGGTACAGATGGGCTACTACAATGAGTAACAGACACTGCTACAGGACCAAAAGTGTTTACTGGGCTAGATACAGTAAAAATTGTTATTAAATACAAAGGTGGTGTAGCTTGGTACAGATGGGCTACTCCACTGATTACCAGACACTGCTACTATGCCCAAAAGGTTTTACTTGGCTAGATGCAGTTAAAAATTGTTATTAAATACAAAGGTGGTGTAGCTTGGTACAGATCGGCTACTACAATGAGTATCAGACACTGCTTCAGGCCCAAAAGAATTTACTGGGCTAGATGCAGTAAAAAATTGTTATTAAATACAAAGGTGGTGTAGCTTGGTACAGATGGGCTACTCCACTGACTACCAGACAGTGCTACAATGACCAAAAGGTTTTACTTGGCTAGATGCAGTAAAAAATTGTTATTAAATACAAACGTGGTGTAGCTTGGTACAGATGGGCTACCACAATGAGTAACAGACACTGCTA
Source organism: Phyllobates terribilis (assembly GCF_046119375.1). Classification (NCBI taxonomy): domain Eukaryota; kingdom Metazoa; phylum Chordata; class Amphibia; order Anura; family Dendrobatidae; genus Phyllobates; species Phyllobates terribilis. Next base: position 295,790,918 of record NW_027362769.1, read on the forward strand.
CAGGCCCAAAATTGTTTACTGGGCTAGATACAGTAAAAATTGTTATTAAATACAAAGGTGGTGTAGCTTGGTACAGATAGGCTACTCCACTGACTACCAGACACTGCTACTATGCCCAAAAGGTTTTACTTGGCTAGATGCAGTTAAAAATTATTATTAAATACAAAGGTGGTGTAGCTTGGTACAGATGGGCTACTCCACTGACTACCAGACACTGCTACTATGCCCAAAAGGTTTAACTTGGCTAGATGCATTAAAAAATTGTTATTAAATATAAAGGTGGTGTAGCTTGGTACAGATGGGCTACTACAATAAGTAACAAACACTGCTATAGGCCCAAAAGTATTAACTGGGCTAGATGCAGTAAAAAATTGTTATTAAATACAAAGGTGGTGTAGCTTGGTACAGATGGGCTACTACACTGACTACCAGACACTGCTACTATGCCCAAAAGGTATTACTTGGCTAGATGCAGTAAAAAATTGTTATTAAATACAAAGGTGGTGTAGCTTGGTACAGATGGGCTACTCCACTGACTACCAGACACTGCTACTATGCCCAAAAGGTTTTACTTGGCTAGATGCAGTAAAAAATTGTTATTAAATACAAAGGTGGTGTAGATTGGTACAGATGGGCTACTCCACTGACTACCAGACACTGCTACTATGCCCAAAAGGCTTTACTTGGCTAGATGCAGTTAAAAATTGTTATTAAATACAAAGGTGGTGTAGCTTGGTACAGATGGTCTACTCCACTGACTACCAGACACTGCTACTATGCCCAAAAGGTTTTACTTGGCTAGATGCAGTAAAAAATTGTTATTAAATATAAAGGTGGTGTAGCTTGGTACAGATGGGCTACTACAATAAGTAACAAACACTGCTATATACCCAAAAGTATTTACTGGGCTAGATGCAGTAAAAAATTGTTATTAAATACAAAGGTGGTGTAGCTTGGTACAGATGGGCTACTCCACTGACTACCAGACACTGCTACTATGCCCAAAAGGTTTTACTTGGCTAGATGCAGTAAAAAATTGTTATTAAATACAAAGGTGGTGTAGCTTGGTACAGATCGTCTACTACAATGAGTAACAGACACTGCTTCAGGCCCAAAAGTATTTAGTGGGCTAGATGCAGTAAAAAATTGTTATTAAATACAAAGGTGGTGTAGCTTGGTACAGATGGGCTACTCCACTGACTACTAGACACTGCTACTATGCCCAAAAGGTATTACTTTGCAAGATGCAGTAAAAAATTGTTATTAAATACAAAGGTGGTGTAGCTTGGTACAGATGCTCTACTACAATGAGTAACAGACACTGCTATAGGCCCAAAAGTATTTACTGGGCTAGATGCAGTAAAAAATTGTTATTAAATACAAAGGTGGTGTAGCTTGGTACAGATGGGCTACTCCACTGACTACTAGACACTGCTACTATGCCCAAAAGGTTTTACTTGGCAAGATGCAGTAAAAAATTGTTAGTAAATACAAAGGTGGTGTAGCTGGGTACAGATGGGCTACTCCACTGACAACCAGACACTGCTTCTATGCCCAAAAGATTTTACTTGGCTAGATGCAGTAAAAAATTGTTAGTAAATACAAAGGTGGTGTAGCTTGGTATAGATGGGCTACTCCACTGACTACCAGACACTGCTACTATGCCCTAAAGGTTTTACTTGGCTAGATGCAGTAAAAAATTGTTATTAAATACAAAGGTGGTGTAGCTTGGTACAGATGGGCTACTACAATGAGTAACAGACACTGCTACAGGCCCAAAAGTATTTACTGGGCTAGATGCAGTAAAAATTGTTATTAAATACAAAGGTAGTGTAGCTTGGTACAGATGGGCTATTCCACTGACTACCAGACACTGCTACTATGCCCAAAATGTTTTACTTGGCTAGATGCAGTAAAAAATTGTTATTAAATACAAAGGTGGTGTAGCTTGGCACAGATGGGCTACTCCACTGACTACCAGACACTGCTACAATGCCAAAAGGTTTTACATGGCTATATGCAGTAAAAAAATGTTGTTAAATACAAAGGTGGTATAGCATGGTACGGATGGGCTACTACAATGAGTAACATACACTGCTACTGGCCCAAAAGTATTTACTGGGCTAGATGCAGTAAAAAAATGTTATTAAATACAAAGGTGGTGTAGCTTGGTACAGATGGGCTACTCCACTGACTACTAGACACTGCTACTATGCCCAAAAGGTTTTACTTGGCAAGATGCAGTAAAAAATTGTTAGTAAATACAAAGGTGGTGTAGCTTGGTACAGATGGGCTACTCCACAGACTACCAGACACTGCTTCTATGCCCAAAAGGTTTTACTTGGCTAGATGCAGTAAAAAATTGTTAGTAAATACAAAGGTGGTGTAGCTTGGTACAGATGGGCTACTCCACTGACTACCAGACACTGCTACTATGCCCTAAAGGTTTTACTTGGCTAGATGCAGTAAAAAATTGTTATTAAATACAAAGGTGGTGTAGCTTGGTACAGATGGGCTACTACAATGAGTAACAGACACTGCTACAGGCCCAAAAGTATTTACTGGGCTAGATGCAGTAAAAATTGTTATTAAATACAAAGGTAGTGTAGCTTGGTACAGATGGGCTACTCCACTGACTACCAGACACTGCTACTATGCCCAAAAGGTTTTACTTGGCTAGATGCAGTAAAAAATTGTTATTAAATACAAAGGTGGTGTAGCTTGGTACAGATGGGCTACTCCACTGACTACCAGAAACTGCTACTATGCCCGAAAGGTTTTACTTGGCTAGATGCAGTAAAAAATTGTTATTAAATACCATGGTGGTGTAGCTTGGTACAGATGGGCTACTACAATGAGTAACAGACACTGCTACAGGCTCAAAAGTATTTACTGGGCTAGATGCAGTAAAAAATTGTTATTAAATACAAAGGTGGTGTTGCTTGGTACTGATGGTCTACTCCACTGACTACCAGACACTGCTACTATGCCCAAAAGGTTCTACATGGCTAAATGCAGTAAAAAAATGTTATTAAATACAAAGGTGGTATAGCTTGGTACAGATGGGCTACTAAAATGAGTAACAGACACTGGTACTGGCCCAAAAGTATTTACTGGGCTAGATGCAGTAAAAAATTGTTATTAAATACAAAGGTGGTGTAGCTTGGAAGAGATGGGCTACTCCACTGACTACCAGACACTGCTACTATGCACAAAAGGTTTTACTTGGCTAGATGCAGTAAAAAATTGTTATTAAATACAAAGGTGGTGTATCTTGGTACAGATGGGCTACTACAATGAGTAACAGACACTGCTACAGGCCCAAAAGTATTTACTGGGCTAGATGCAGTAAAAAATTGTTATTAAATACAAAGGTAGTGTAGCTTGGTACAGATGGGCTACTCCACTGCCTACCAGACACTGCTACTATGCCCAAAAAATTTTACTTGGCTAGATGCAGTTAAAAATTGTTATTAAATACAAAGGTGGTGTAGCTTGGTACAGATGGGCTACTCCATTGACTACCAGAAACTGCTACTATGCCCAAAAGGTTTTACTTGGCTAGATGCAGTAAAAAATTGTTATTAAATACCAAGGTGGTGTAGCTTGGTACAGATGGGCTACTACAATGAGTAACAGACACTGCTACAGGCTAAAAAGTATTTACTGGGCTAGATGCAGTAAAAAATTGTTATTAAATACAAAGGTGGTGTTGCTTGGTACTGATTGGCTACTCCACTGACTACCAGACACTGATACTGTGCCCAAAAGTTTCTACATGGCTAGATGCAGTAAAAAATTGTTATTAGATACAAAGGTGGTATAGCTTGGTACAGATGGGCTACTACAATGAGTAACAGACACTGCTACTGGCCCAAAAGTATTTACTGGGCTAGATGCAGTAAAAAATTGTTATTAAATACAAAGGTGGTGTAGCTTGGAAGAGATGGGCTACTCCACTGACTACCAGACACTGCTACTATGCACAAAAGGTTTTACTTGGCTAGATGCAGTAAAAAAATGTTATTAAATACAAAGGTAGTGTAGCTTGGTACAGATGGGCTACTACAATGAGTAACAGACACTGCTACAGGCCCAAAAGTGTTTACTGGGCTAAATACAGTAAAAATTGTTATTAAATACAAAGGTGGTGTAGCTTGGTACAGATGGGCTACTCCACTGACTGCCAGACACTGCTACTTTGCCCAAAAGATTTTACTTGGCTAGATGCAGTTAAAAATTGTTATTTAATATAAAGGTGGTATAGCTTGGTACAGAAGGGCTACTACAATGAGTAACAGACACTGCCACTGGCCCAAAAGTATTTACTGGGCTAGATGCAGTAAAAAATTGTTATTAAATACAAATGTGGTGTAGCTTGGTACAGATGGGCTACTACAATGAGTAACAGACACTGCTACAGGACCAAAAGTGTTTACTGGGCTAGATACAGTAAAAATTGTTATTAAATACAAAGGTGGTGTAGCTTGGTACAGATGGGCTACTCCACTGATTACCAGACACTGCTACTATGCCCAAAAGGTTTTACTTGGCTAGATGCAGTTAAAAATTGTTATTAAATACAAAGGTGGTGTAGCTTGGTACAGATCGGCTACTACAATGAGTATCAGACACTGCTTCAGGCCCAAAAGAATTTACTGGGCTAGATGCAGTAAAAAATTGTTATTAAATACAAAGGTGGTGTAGCTTGGTACAGATGGGCTACTCCACTGACTACCAGACAGTGCTACAATGACCAAAAGGTTTTACTTGGCTAGATGCAGTAAAAAATTGTTATTAAATACAAACGTGGTGTAGCTTGGTACAGATGGGCTACCACAATGAGTAACAGACACTGCTACAGGCCCAAAAGTGTTTACTGGGCTAGATACAGTAAAAATTGTTATTAAATACAAAGGTGGTGTAGCTTGGTACAGATAGGCTACTCCACTGACTACCAGACACTGCTACTATGCCCAAAAGGTTTTACTTGGCTAGATGCAGTTAAAAATTATTATTAAATACAAAGGTGGTGTAGCTTGGTACAGATGGGCTACTCCACTGACTACCAGACACTGCTACTATGCCCAAAAGGTTTAACTTGGCTAGATGCATTAAAAAATTGTTATTAAATATAAAGGTGGTGTAGCTTGGTACAGATGGGCTACTACAATAAGTAACAAACACTGCTATAGGCCCAAAAGTATTAACTGGGCTAGATGCAGTAAAAAATTGTTATTAAATACAAAGGTGGTGTAGCTTGGTACAGATGGGCTACTACACTGACTACCAGACACTGCTACTATGCCCAAAAGGTATTACTTGGCTAGATGCAGTAAAAAATTGTTATTAAATACAAAGGTGGTGTAGCTTGGTACAGATGGGCTACTCCACTGACTACCAGACACTGCTACTATGCCCAAAAGGTTTTAATTGGCTAGATGCAGTAAAAAATTGTTATTAAATACAAAGGTGGTGTAGATTGGTACAGATGGGCTACTCCACTGACTACCAGACACTGCTACTATGCCCAAAAGGCTTTACTTGGCTAGATGCAGTTAAAAATTGTTATTAAATACAAAGGTGGTGTAGCTTGGTACAGATGGTCTACTCCACTGACTACCAGACACTGCTACTATGCCCAAAAGGTTTTACTTGGCTAGATGCAGTAAAAAATTGTTATTAAATATAAAGGTGGTGTAGCTTGGTACAGATGGGCTACTACAATAAGTAACAAACACTGCTATATACCCAAAAGTATTTACTGGGCTAGATGCAGTAAAAAATTGTTATTAAATACAAAGGTGGTGTAGCTTGGTACAGATGGGCTACTCCACTGACTACCAGACACTGCTACTATGCCCAAAAGGTTTTACTTGGCTAGATGCAGTAAAAAATTGTTATTAAATACAAAGGTGGTGTAGCTTGGTACAGATCGTCTACTACAATGAGTAACAGACACTGCTTCAGGCCCAAAAGTATTTAGTGGGCTAGATGCAGTAAAAAATTGTTATTAAATACAAAGGTGGTGTAGCTTGGTACAGATGGGCTACTCCACTGACTACTAGACACTGCTACTATGCCCAAAAGGTATTACTTTGCAAGATGCAGTAAAAAATTGTTATTAAATACAAAGGTGGTGTAGCTTGGTACAGATGCTCTACTACAATGAGTAACAGACACTGCTACAGGCCCAAAAGTATTTACTGGGCTAGATGCAGTAAAAAATTGTTATTAAATACAAAGGTGGTGTAGCTTGGTACAGATGGGCTACTCCACTGACTACTAGACACTGCTACTATGCCCAAAAGGTTTTACTTGGCAAGATGCAGTAAAAAATTGTTAGTAAATACAAAGGTGGTGTAGCTTGGCACAGATGGGCTACTCCACTGACAACCAGACACTGCTTCTATGCCCAAAAGGTTTTACTTGGCTAGATGCAGTAAAAAATTGTTAGTAAATACAAAGGTGGTGTAGCTTGGTATAGATGGGCTACTCCACTGACTACCAGACACTGCTACTATGCCCTAAAGGTTTTACTTGGCTAGATGCAGTAAAAAATTGTTATTAAATACAAAGGTGGTGTAGCTTGGTACAGATGGGCTACTACAATGAGTAACAGACACTGCTACAGGCCCAAAAGTATTTACTGGGTTAGATGCAGTAAAAATTGTTATTAATTACAAAGGTAGTGTAGCTTGGTACAGATGGGCTACTCCACTGACTACCAGACACTGCCACTATGCCCAAAAGGTTTTACTTGGCTAGATGCAGTAAAAAATTGTTATTAAATACAAAGGTGGTGTAGCTTGGTACAGATGGGCTACTCCACTGACTACCAGAAACTGCTACTATGCCCAAAAGGTTTTACTTGGCTAGATGCAGTAAAAAATTGTTATTAAATACCAAGGTGGTGTAGCTTGGTACAGATGGGCTACTACAATGAGTAACAGACACTGCTACAGGCTCAAAAGTATTTACTGGGCTAGATGCAGTAAAAAATTGTTATTAAATACAAAGGTGGTGTTGCTTGGTACTGATGGGCTACTCCACTGACTACCAGACACTGCTACTATGCCCAAAAGGTTCTACATGGCTAGATGCAGTAAAAAATTGTTATTAGATACAAAGGTGGTATAGCTTGGTACAGATGGGCTACTACAATGAGTAACAGACACTGCTACTGGCCCAAAAGTATTTACTGGGCTAGATGCAGTAAAAAAATGTTATTAAATACAAAGGTGGTGTAGCTTGGAAGAGATGGGCTACTCCACTGAATACCAGACACTGCTACTATGCACTAAAGGTTTTACTTGGCTAGATGCAGTAAAAAATTGTTATTAAATACAAAGGTACTGTAGCTTGGTACAGATGGGCTACTACAATGAGTAACAGACACTGCTACAGGCCCAAAAGTGTTTACTGGGCTAAATACAGTAAAAATTGTTATTAAATACAAAGGTGGTGTAGCTTGGTACAGATGGGCTACTCCACTGACTACCAGACACTGCTACTATGCCCAAAAGATTTTACTTGGCTAGATGCAGTTAAAAATTGTTATTTAATACAAAGGTGGTATACCTTGGTACAGATGGGCTACTACAATGAGTAACAGACACTGCTACTGGCCCAAAAGTATTTACTGGGCTAGATGCAGTAAAAAATTGTTATTAAATACAAATGTGATGTAGCTTGGTACAGATGGGCTACTACAATGAGTAACAGACACTGCTACAGGACCAAAAGTGTTTACTGGGCTAGATACAGTAAAAATTGTTATTAAATACAAAGGTGGTGTAGCTTGGTACAGATGGGCTACTCCACTGACTACCAGACACTGCTACTATGCCCAAAAGGTTTTACTTGGCTAGATGCAGTTAAAAATTGTTATTAAATACAAAGGTGGTATAGCTTGGTGCAGATGGGCTACTACAATGAGTAACAGACACTGCTACAGGCCCAAAATTGTTTACTGGGCTAAATACAGTAAGAATTGTTATTAAATACAAAGGAGGTGTAGCTTGGTACAGATGGGCTACTCCACTGACTACCAGACACTGCTACTATGCCCAAAAGGTTTTACTTGGCTTGATGCAGTAAAAAATTGTTATTAAATACAAAGGTGGTGTAGCTTGGTACAGATCGGCTACTACAATGAGTATCAGACACTGCTTCAGGCCCAAAAGAATTTACTGGGCTAGATGCAGTAAAAAATTGTTATTAAATACAAAGGTGGTGTAGCTTGGAAGAGATGGGCTACTCCACTGACTACCAGACACTGCTACAATGCCCAAAAGGTTTTACTTGGCTAGATGCAGTAAAAAAATTGTTATTAAATACAAACGTGGTGTAGCTTGGTACAGATGGGCTACCACAATGAGTAACAGACACTGCTACAGGCCCAAAAGTGTTTACTGGGCTAGATACAGTAAAAATTGTTATTAAATACAAAGGTGGTGTAGCTTGGTACAGATTGGCTACTCCACTGACTACCAGACACTGCTACTATGCCCAAAAGGTTTTACTTGGCTAGATTCAGTAAAAAATTGTTATTAAATACAAAGGTGGTGTAGCTTGGTACAGATGGGCTACTCCACTGACTACCAGACACTGCTACTATGCCCAAAAGGTTTTACTTGGCTAGATGCAGTTAAAAATTGTTATTAAATACAAAGGTGGTGTAGCTTGGTACAGATGGGCTACTCCACTGACTACCAGACACTGCTACTATGCCCAAAAGGTTTAACTTGGCTAGATGCAGTAAAAAATTGTTATTAAATATAAAGGTGGTGTAGCTTGGTACAGATGGGCTACTACAATAAGCAACAAACACTGCTATAGGCCCAAAAGTATTTACTGGGCTAGATGCAGTAAAAAATTGTTATTAAATACAAAGGTGGTGTAGCTTGGTACAGATGGGCTACTCCACTGACTACCAGACACTGCTACTATGCCCAAAAGGTTTTACTTGGCTAGATGCAGTAAAAAATTGTTATTAAATACAAAGGTGGTGTAGCTTGGTACAGATCGTCTACTACAATGAGTAACAGACACTGCTTCAGGCCCAAAAGTATTTAGTGGGCTAGATGCAGTAAAAAATTGTTATTAAATACAAAGGTGGTGTAGCTTGGTAGAGATGGGCTACTCCACTGACTACCAGACACGGCTACTATGCCCAAAAGGTTTTACTTGGCTAGATGCAGTAAAAAATTGTTATTCAATACAAAGGTGGTGTAGCTTGGTACAGATGGGCTACTCCACTGACTACCAGACACTGCTACTATGCCCAAAAGGTTTTACTTGGCTAGATGCAGTAAAAAATTGTTATTAAATACAAAGGTGGTGTAGCTTGGTACAGATGGGCTACTCCACTGACTATCAGACACTGGTACTATGCCCAAAAGGTTTTACTTGGCTAGATGCAGTAAAAATTTGTCCTTAAATACAAAGGTGGTGTAGCTTGGTACAGATGGGCTACTACAATGAGTAACAGACACTGCTACAGGCCCAAAAGTATTTACTGGGCTAGATGCAGTTAAAAATTGTTATTAAATACAAAGGTGGTGTAGCTTGGTATAGATGGGCTACTCCACTGACTACCAGACACTGCTACTATGCCCAAAAGGTTTTACTTGGCTAGATCCAGTAAAAAATTGTTATTAAATACAAAGGTGGTGTAGCTTGGTACAGATGGGCTACAACAATGAGTAACAGACACTGCTACAGGCCCAAAAGGATTTACTGGGTTAGATGCAGCAAAAAATTGTTATTAATTACCAAGGTGGTGTAACTTGCAACACAGATAGGCTACTCCACTGACTAACACACACTGCTAGAGGCCCAAAAGGATTGACTTAGCTAGATTTAGCCAAATTCTGTGGAAAACACTTGCACAGCACTGGCACAGACCTGCCTGGCAAAATTACTAGGAACTGCTGTAACCTAGCCCTCAAAAGGGCTGCAATTCCAACTAGTCCCTACTCCCTAAACCTATCTGTCTATTTAAGAGCAAATTCGCTTGCAATTCACACAGTTACAAAGTATAGCGCCCACAGCAGCAGCGGTGCTGTCTTACACTCAGCTGCAGCAGTGAGAAAATGGTGGCGACGGGGAAAATGGCTGGGTCTTATAGGGCAAGGACATGTCACATACACAGCCAATGACACATGCCCTTGCTTGTGTGAAAAAAAGCACTTTGCTGCATGTGTGCACTGCTGATAGGCTGACAGACTGCACCTCCCCACTGTAAATGCGGGAAAGAAAAAAATGGAGATCGGCATTATTTCTGCAGAGATCCATCCCCTGCCCCTCCCCCTGCCCACTCTACACTGAAACTGTCTATTAACATTGATTAACAGTATTACTGTGAAAAAATCCAGTTACGATTTTGGTGCACGAACAGTTATCGAACATAACCTCGAACAGACAGATTTTTTGCAAATTATTAGGGTTCGTCGAACGGCTCGAACACCGCCCAAAAGAGCTCGAATTTGAGATTGGCGAACAGTTCGAGTCGAACACCGCTCATCTCTAGTCATTAGTCAACACCCCTCCTCATTACAGAGATGCACATCACCAGATTTACTTAATTGGTAGTTGGCTCTCAAGCCTATGCAGCTTGGAGTAGGATAACATGTATAGAAAGTATCATGTGATCAAAATACTCATTTGCCTAATAATTCTGCACACAGTGTACACATGTTTCAGCGAGTGTGGCAGCAACAACAAGCCTTGACGCAGTATGTCATGTCGCATAGCCTGGGCCAACGCTGTACGGGCGTGGGGCATATCACGTTTACAGAGTGAGAACAGATTAACGACATCTGCACCCTTCTGAACAGTTTTGAAATGGCTACTAAACTGGTTTGCGCTGACGATGCCATCATCAGCATCACTATTCCGGTCATCTACATGCTGGAGCAGACTTTGAATATCCTGCGGCAGGGGGTGGTAGTCCCACAAGAAGAGGATGTGGAAGGGATGAGAATGTCTCAAAGTTCCAGACTCTCGTCACACAGGCGGATGCCAAGTGACGGTGGATTCCTGTGATCGATGGGGTTTGGTGATACCAGTCAAACTGTTAGTGAAGGTGCAAGAGCCGAGGAAGTAATAGAGGAGGAAGAGATAATGGGCGAAAAGCTGTCAGAGGATTAAGAGGATAATCATCCCCTCTCGGTTGAACGTGGTTGGCGGGAGGGGAAGGAGGAAACAAGCATCAGTGTTACGCAGCCCACAATACAGCCTGGCTTTGGACCTTCTGGAAGATCCCAACATATGAGTGCCTTCTTAATGCACTATCTGCAACAAGATCCCTGTATAGTTAGGATTTGAAATAATGCTGACTACTGGGTTGCCACTCAGTTAGATCCAAGTTATGAGTACATTTTACCAGATGCTTCCCTCCCTGGAAAGGGACCTGATTATGTTGGAGTATCGAAACAAGATTTTCAGCAGCCATAATAGAGCTTTTCCCCAAGATAGCAATGAGATTCACATGTTTGTGGTTAGGCGGTCCTTCCCAGTTAGTTCACTGGGGAGGGCATGGGTATTGTTCTGGGACACAGGCTCTTCTCCATCTACACCTTTGGCCTGGGACAGTTCATGGCCTCACGGCTTTCAGTATCACCTCTATGCTGATAACACACAGATATACCTCTCTGGACCTGATATCACCTATTTACTAACCAGAATCCCACAATGTGTGTCCTGTATTTCATCTTTTTTCTCTGCTAGATTTGTAAAACTTAACATGGATAAAACGGAATGTATCATCTTTCCACCATCTCATTCACTCCTCCACAACTGACCTATCTATCAAAGTGAATGGCTTCCCACTCTTCCCAGCCCCACAAGCTTGACTCTGATCTATCCTTCAATCGTCAGATCCAAGACCTTTCCACTTGCTGCTGACTCCAACTCCAAAGTATCTGAGTGATCCGCACATTCCTTGACCTTGCATTTAGCTAAACACCTGTGCATGCCCTCATCATCTCCTGTCTCTTTTACTACAAGCTCCTGCTCTGTGGCCTCCCTTCTACCAGTCTCGCACTACTCCAATCTATCCTAAAGTGTGCTGGCCAATTAATCCACCTGTCACCCCGCTATTCCCAGGTTTCTCCCCTCTATCAATCCATGCACGGGCTCCCTGTTGCCCAGACACTCCAGTCGAAAAGCCTAGCTTTGACATACCAAGCCATCGAAAACTTGTTTCCTCCACACATGTGTGACCTAGTCTTCCTGTACTAGTTACCTGCACACAACCTCACATCCTTCTTAGATCTCCTTCTCTACTTCCCTCTTATCTCTTCTTGTCACAATCGCATACAAGATTTGTCCGGTGCATCTCCTCTACTGTCTAACTCTGAACCCCAACACATCAGACTGTCGCCTACTGTGGAAACCTTGAAAAGGAAGCTGAAGACCCACTTCTTGTGACAAGTGTACAATCTGCGGTAAGCCTCGCTCCAGCATACCGCTGCACGACTAGCTGTACCCTGACCTACTGTATCATCCCCTATCCCTTGCAGATTGTTTATGCACCCTCGTGGGCAGGGTCATCTCTTTTTTTGTACCTGTCGGTGACCCCTTTTAACATGTAAAGCGCTACGGAATAAATGTGGCTGTCATACTAATAATAATTATAGTACTTGTACTCTGGGTCAATTGATGGCACTTCCCACGTGTCTACACCTAATTTGATGTGTTTTGACAGCTTTTGTGCCCATTTGTAGGTGTTTTATATGCATTTTTTTGGTCCCCCTATTGACTCCTATGGGGTTTGGGAATATTTATCGAATGTTTGACGAATAAATTCGGCAAATGTCTATTTGTTCGCCGAGCTTTCCCGAACCAAACATTGAAATGTTCGCTCATCTTTACAGGAGTCCTGTGTGAGTACACTTGCCATGGTGACGGAGAAGGAAGAAGCAGCAGATGCGGTTGATGGGGTGGCCCATGGTTGGCGAGGCCAGCGGGGCTGCATTTTGGTGTAGTGAGATTCCCAGACTAATGCATGTTGATCGCACATGTGCCAGTTCATGCATGTAGTAGTCAAATTATTGCAATATTTTGCCTCTACTTAGTGATTTTTAACAAAATTAGCAGATAACATGAGTTGTGTCATACTTTACGGTCTCCAAAAAGACCCAGGCAAGGCAACCCTAGCTGCCCCTTTAAGCTACAGACCTGCAACTGCTGCTGGCCACAGCCAGAGTTGTAGCTGAGGATGCTGTGCTTGTCATGGTTGCTTCACTCTGTGTCTGTGTGGGAAGGAAAAATGTAACCTCCTCTACTTCCTCCTCCACCTTCTCTGCTGAGTTACTCAGCTGCATGCCTCAGGGTTAACACAAGCTGGAATCTACAGCTTCATCGTTATCTTCTCTCATCTCCCACTCCTCATCTTGAGAGTCACCCTCATCCTCTTCCTGCCCTGAAAGCAGAATACAATCCGCGTACGACTCAGGTATCTGAGTCTCATCAGTATCAACTCCACTCCCGGGGTTAATGTCTGGTGGTGAGGTTCTGAATTCTGCCCAGACCCTACTTCATAGAGCCCCGGATCCAACAGAAAAAAATTTTGGGCATTGGTGCAGATGCTTTCTTCCTCTTGAGTCTGTGAATCTTTGGAGCAGACCTCTGATTCCCATGGAATAGAATGTGTGAACAGCTCTGCAGCCTCGCCCATCTGTGGCTCCCCACAGTGAGTTGGGCAGTTGGAGAGTTGTGACCACTGGGGGGGGGGGGGGAATTGGGGTGAAACCTCTGAGGACTGTACTGTGTGTGATATTAAAGTCGAGGAATAGGATGAGAGGCCACTTGATGCAGCGCTTGCCATCCACTGGAGAACATGCTCTTTCTGGCCCTCTTCTACAAGGTGTACCGCTGTTCAGCTGCCAAATAAAGGGAGTGGAGTAGCCCGTTCAGTAACAGAAGTTGTCAAAATGCTGCACAATTACTCGCTGCACCAAAACAAACCTACTTCTTATCTTTAATATCATCCCTGTATCACAACCCTAAACAGCTATTCAGTACTTTCAATTCTCTCCTCCATCCACGAGCTCCACCACAATCAATTCTCATCTAAGCTGAAGACTTTGCCTCATTCTTCAAGCAGAAGAATGACAATGTAAGGCAAAGCTTTAGCTTAAAGTCCCCACATACCATCCTCATAACTACTCAACTCTCCTGCTCCAAAACCAGCTTCTCCACCATCACAGAAGATCAACTTTCCTCTTTACTTTCCAAATCACATCTCAGCACCTGCGAACTTGACCTAATCCCGTCCCACCTCATTCCAAACCTTACCACAGTCTTCATCCCAATCCTAACCCACCTCTTCAATCAGTCATTAACAACTGGTATCTTCTCCTCATGCTTCAAACATACCTCGATCACAACCATCCTCAAAAAGCCCTACCTTGACCCATCCTCTGTGTCTAGTTATCGCCCCATATCACTTCTCCCCTATGCTTCAAAACTCCTGGAACAACAAGTCTATTTTGAACTGTCTTCCCAACTCTCCTCATGCTCTCTTGTTGACCGCTTACAATCAGGCTTCAGAACCACCATTCCACTGAAACTGCCCTGACTAAAGTCACCAACAACCTACTAACCCTCAAATCCAAGCAACACTAGTTTGTCCTCCTCCTTCTGACCTGGCATCTGCCTTCAACAATGGACCATTCCCTCTTACTACAGACTGTCTGATCTCTTGGCATTACAGACTTGGCTGTACATTGGATCTCCTCATACCTAGCAGACAGGACATTCAGTGTCTCCCAATCACACACCACCTCCTCATCTCGCTTCCTATCTGTCGTGTCCCCCAAGGTTCAGTTCTAGGACCCCTGCTCTACTCCATCTACACCTTCGGCCTTAGACAGCTTGCAGTGTCTCATGGCTTTCAGTATCACCTCTATGCTGATGACACACAGATCTACCTCTCTGGACCTGATATCACCTCTTTACTAAAGCGAATCCCACAATATCTGTCTGCGAATTCATCATCTTTCCACCATCGCATTCAACCCCCCCAACTGACCTATCCATCAAAGCCAATGGATGCCCACTCTCGCCAGTCCCGCTTGACTGATTTCTCCTTCAAACCTGAGATACCAGTTCTTTCCACTTCTTGTCGACTCCAACTCCAAAATATCTCCCGGATTCCTCAACCATGAACCTCCAAAAACACTAGTGCATGCCCTCATCAGCTCCCGCCTTGACTACTGCAACCTCCTGCTCTGTGGCCTCCTTTCTAACAATGTTGCACCCCTCCAATCTATCCAAAACTGTGCTGGCCGACTAATCCACCTGTCACCCCGCTATTCCCTGGCTTCTCCCCTCTGTCAATCTTTGCACTGGCTCCTTGTTGCCCAGAGACTCAGGTTGAAAACCCTAACTTTGGCATACAAAGGCATCAAAAACCTGTCTCCTCCATACATCTATGACCTAGTCTCCTGGTACTTACCTGCACGCAACCTCTGATCCTCACAAGATCTCCTTCTATACTCTCCTCTTCCCACAATCACATACAAGATTTGTCCCGTGCATCTCCCCTACTCTGGAACTCTCTACCCCAACATATCAGACTATCGCCTACCATGGAAACCTTCGAAAGGAACCTAAAGACCTACCTCTTCCTACAAGTGTACAACCTGCAATAACCCTCGCTTCCCCATACGTCTGCACAACCAGCTCTACCCTCACCTAGTGTATCCTCACCCATCCCTTGTAGATTGTGAGCCCTCGTGGGCAGGGTCCTCTCTCCTCCTGTACTAGTCTGTGACTCTTTTTTGTTCAAGATTATTGTACTTGTTGTTTGTTATTTATACCCCTTTTCACATGTAAAGCGCGATGGAATAAATTGCGCTCGAATAATAATAAAAATATGTGTACTGTGGGACAATTGATGCCACTTTTCCAGGTGTTTGCCCCTAATTTGAGCTGTTTTGGCATCTTTTGGGCCCCTTTGAAAGTGTTGTCTATGCGTTTGGTTTTGCCTCCCATTGAATGCAATGGGATTCTGATATGTTCGGCAAATATTCGACGAATAAATTGGTGAATATTGCAAAATCGGAGATCGTAATCAGAATAATAAAAATAGAGGAGACCCCATGTCTTTTTTTTTTCTTACACAGTGCGCCGTCAATCACAACCATGCCAATACTGACATGGCTGTGATGGGGCCAGATGTACCCACACAGAAAAAACTTGTTGATTGGCTGCGCTGCAGTCTTTCAGCAAGCTTTGGTTCGGGCTGCTGAACGCGAACAGTAATACGGACTTCTGGGAGAAGTCCGTGTTCAGGGTACATGCACGGATGCTATGTGTCCGGTATAGACCCCAAACTTTACCATTCAGGTTCGCCCATCACCCCTCATCTCAACAGATTTCCTACTTCTATCTGCTGCACATGCAGGAGGTAGGCCCGCCAATGCAAGCGCCTATTTCACCTGGATGTGCGTCCTCAGAAGGGGCCTAATTAGGTATATTTTGGGATTGCCTAAATAAGCTATCGACAAAGCCATCTATCTATCTGTCTATATATTTATTACTGTTATTAATATTTGCATTGCAATGGCAATGTCTAACTGAAATCATACACTGCTCAAAAAAATAAAGGGAACACTCAAATAACACATCCTAGATCTGAATGAATGAAATATTCTCATTGAATACTTTGTTCTGTACAAATTTGAATGTGCTGACAACAAATTCACACAAAAATCATCAATGTTAATCAAATTTATTAACCAATGGAGGCCTGGATTTGGAGCCACCCCCAAAATTAACCCTAGAACGCATGACCATAAAAATCTACATTTTCACATACCTGGGGCCTTTTAGGCCCGTGTGCAAATAACATGGAATAACTCAAACAAAAATGACAAACAACTATATAACCTAGAGTTTCAAAATTGTAACTAAAGTAATCTTGCAGAAAATAGAAAACAATTAACAGGGCGGGCCTGCGAGGCCCCAGGTATGCGGTCTAGGGTTAAAGTGGAAAAACACACTACAGGCTGATCCAACTTTGATGCAATGTCCTTAAAAAAGTCAAAATGAGGCTCAGTATTGTGTGTGGCCTCCACATGCCTGTATGACCTCCCTACAATGCCTGGGCATGCTCCTGTTGACGTTGCGGATGGTCTCTTTTGGGATCTCCTACCAGACCTTGGACTAAAGCATCCGCCAACTCCTGGACAGTCTGTTGGTGGATGGAGCGAGAGATGATGTCCCAGATGTGCTGAATCGAAATTCAGGTCTGGGGAATGGGCGGGCCAGTCCATAGCTTCAATGCCTTCATCTAGCAGGAGCTGCTGACACACTCCAGCCACATGAGGTCTGGCATTGTCCTGCAATAGGAGGAACCCAGGGCCAACCGCATCAGCATATGGTCTCACAAGGGGTCTGAGGATCTCATCTCGGTACCTAATGGCAGTCAGGCTACCTCTGGTGAGCACATGTAGGGCTGTGAGACCCTCCAAAGAAATGCCACCCCACACCATTACTGACCCACTGCCAAACCGGTCATGCTGAAGGATGTTGCTGGCAGCAGATCGCTCTCCATGGCGTCTCCAGACTCTGTCATGTCTGTCACATGTGCTCAGTGTGAACCTGCTTTCATCTGTGATGAGCACAGGGCGCCAGTGGCGACTTTGCCTATCCTGGTGTTCTGTGGCAAACGCCAAGCGTCCTGCACGGTGTTGGGCTGTGAGCACAACCCCCATCTGTGGACTTCGGGCCCTCATACCACCCTCATGGAGTCAGATTCCAACCGTTTGTGCAGACACATTCACATTTGTGGCCTGCTGGAGCTCATTTTGCATGGCTCTGGCAGTGCTCCTCCTGTTCCTCCTTGAACAAAGGCGGAGGTAGCGGTCCTGCTGCTGAGTTGTTGCCCTCCTACAGGCCCATCCACGTTTCCTGGTGTAATGGCCTGTCTCCTGGTAGCGTCTCCAGTAGTGTTGAGCCACCCCCGTAGTGTTCGAGTTCGGTTCGGTTCGTCGAACACCCGTATGTTCGCCGAACTGTTCGTCGAACAGTTCGACGAACACCTTGGAACACCGTTAAAACCAATGGCAGACAAGCAAAAACACATAGAAACACATAGAAAACACCTTCAAAGGTGTCCAAAACCTGACAAACTGCTCAGAAGACACTACTAACACATGGAAAAGTGACAAGTACATATAGTCATGCGAAAAGAAAAGAGGTGGAGGAGTAAAAGGAGGGGGAGACACAGATATAGGCATGTCATGCCCTTCTAAAACCAAAAAAGTGCGAAGCCGACACGGCCAGTCCGTTCCTGCCCGTGCCACCTCCGTGTCGCCAGGTTTGTGCCAGAGCTGCGGTGGACCCTGATGGCCAGCCCCCCTCTCCCAATACTGGTGCCTGTCCGCTGGTGGGTCAAGCGAGCTCCCCTGCTGTGGAGGCAAGTCTAAGCTTTTTAATTTAAATTGTCTCTCTAATTTGAATGAGTACACTTTAAATCCTTTTACAAGCATCTATTGGAGGGCAAGTCTGATGCCAGCAGCTGCGGGAATTCCATCTCCAGTAGCGTCCACTAAAGCTGCTGCAGTTAAAAAGCTTTTATAAGGATCGAGCTTGGCGGTCCACTGCAAGGCGTCCTACCGCCAGTCCCAGCCCCTGTGCCTTGGGGTGCCTCCCGATGCTCTTCACTGAGTGTCCCGGGAGCCCGAAGCATTTCCTTTGAAAAAATTAAGTGTCCAAACTACAGGTGGTGTAGCTTGCTTAGCAGCTGGGATAATCTGCTGACTAGCAGACACTGCTACTAGGCAAAAAGTATTTCCTGGGCTAGATGCAGTTAAAAATTTGTAATTAGATACTCTCGTTGGATGCTGAGAAAGCATTCCATAGAGTCTCCTGGTACGCCATATATTATTCTCTTAAAAAGCTTGGGGTAGGGGTCTAGAGAACCCTTTTATAGCCCAAATCACGGTCCTGCATCGCAATACGTCACCTAGGCTGAAGATAAATGGAACATTTTCATCACCTTTCATAATCACCAATGGGACAAGGCAGGGATGTCCTCTGTCCCCTCTCTTATACATCCTAGTGATGGAGCACCTGCTCTCATCAATTCGCCATAACCCCAATATTAGGTGGATTGAGGTGGGAGGCACCGAGTACAAGTGCTCTGCATTTGTTGATGATGTCCTAGTATGTATCACTCAATCACATATATCCATCCCTGCTGTTATGGCTGAAATAGATCACTTTGTTACATGGTCAAATTTTAAAATCAATGCAGCGAAGTCTGAGGCCCTCGATATCTCCCTCCCCAAATCCATACAGGATTCCATCAAGTCCAACTTTCCCTTTGCCTGGCCCTCACAGGGTATCAAATACTTAGGAATTCGTATTCATAGAGACCTCTCCCATCTATGTTATCTTAATTTTGGGCCCTTTATTGAACAACTCCATACAGACCACGGTTGGCAAGTTAGAACTGTAAGATTCACTACGTGAACCACTGGTGTTTTGTGGAGAAGAACATGTACACTGTGTTCCAAATAATTATGCAAAAAGTGTTTTGGAGTGAAAAGGGAAGAATTTTATTGTTTGTCAGTTAAACCCATTGATGGTGATGTGTGTCAGGGCTCTTTATATCACTGTAAGCAATTGCAGACACCTGTGCTAATTAGTTTGGCAGGTGTGTCCAATGAAAGGCAAGACTACTTAAGAAGGCTGTCCCATATTATTAAGCAGCCTACATTTTCTGCTAAAATGGGAAAGAAAAAGGATGTGTCGGCTGCTGAGAAGCAACAAATTGTGGAGTGTTTAGGTCAAGGCATGACTACAATCAACATTGCCAAGACACTTCATCCTGATCGTCGCACAATCAAGAAGTATGTAGCTGATTCATAGTACATACATGTGCATGCTGATAAGGGAAAATTGAGGACTCTTTCCTACAGGCAATTACGTCAGGTTAAAAGAGCAGCGGCAAAAAAGCCTTGTCATAGCGGCAGACACGTTTTTAAAGCCGCTGGTACCTCCAAAGTCCCCGAACAACAAGATGCAGGGTCCTTCAGAGGTTTGCAGCTGTGCATAAGCCATCCTGTCGACCTCCTCTATCAACTGTACACAAGCAGAAACGGCTTCAGTGGGCCAAACAATACATGAAGACTGACTTCAAAACTGTTTTGTTCACCGATGAGTGCCGTGCAACGCTCGATGGTCCAGATGGATGGAGTGGAGGATGGCTGATTGATGGACACCCCACGCAAACACGGCTAAGGCGCCAACAAGGATGAGGTGGAGTAATGTTTTGGGCTGGTATCATGGGGAGAGAGATTGTCGGCCCCTTTAGGATCCCTGAAGGGGTAAAGATGAACTCCATAATGTATGTGGAGTTTCTCAAACAGCACTTCCTTCCATGGTTCAAGAAGAAGAACCGTGTATTCCGCAGCAAGATCATTTTCATGTATGATAATGCACCGTCTCATGCTGCACATAACACATCTGCATCTTTGGCTGATATGGGCATAAAAGGGGACAAACTTATGGTGTGACCCCCATGCTCCTCTGACCTCTACCCCATTCAGAACCTCTGGAGCATCATCAAAAGGAGTGTCTATGATGGGGGGAGGCAGTTCACATCTAAGCAACAGCTCTGGGAGGGTATTCTGTCCTCATGCAAAACAATTGAAGCAGAAACCATCCAAAACCTGACAAATTCAATGGACGAGAGAGTTCAGAAGCTCCTTTTGAACAAGGGGTCCTATGTGCAAATGTAACATCACCTAGAATAAAGTTTTGAGTTGAAAACTGTTTGATTTCTGTTTCTAATAACCTGCTAATGCTTATAATTTCAAAAATGACCATTTTTTTGTTCTTCATTAAAATGAAAAGGTTGATCGAAGAGTGTGGGGGATCTCAGAGTGTGGCAACCCAGTAGTCAGGATTATTTTGAATTCTGACAATCAGAGGGTCATGTTGCAGGTAGTGCAGCAAGAAGGCACTCATGTGTCTTGCGCATCTAGGAGCCCCAAAATTATTTTCTGGGCTATATGCAGCTAAAAATTATTATTAATTTGAAAGCTGGTGGAGCTTAGTATAGATGGCCTAATAGAATCAGTACTGCAAACTGCTACAAAGCCCAAATTATTTTCCAGCCAAGATACAGATAAACATGATTAGTAATTTTAAATCTGGTGAAGTTTAGTACAGATGGCCTAATAGAATCAGTACTGCACACTGCTACAAGGCCCAAATTATTTTCCAGCCAAGATACAGATAAACATGATTAGTAATTTGAAAGCTTAAAACGGTTGGTTAGGTGATTTTAACAAATCATCAAGCTTTTACTCTCCCGAGGATGACACAGGGGTAGAAAAGTCATTTCGGATCCATGATTTGTTCATATTTATGAACATGAGTCTGTCTACATTATCAGTGGAGAGCCACGTGCGCTTATCTGACAGCACACCACCAGCAGCGCTGAACACACGTTCAAACAGAACGCTGGCTGCGGGGCATGACAAGATCTCCAAGGCGTAAGTGGCGAGCTCCGGCCATTTATCCAGATTGAAAGCCCAAAAAGAGCAAGGGTCCAGTGACACAGTCATGGCTTCAATGTTTACTTGGAGATACTCCTATACCATCATCTCTAGGCGTTGACTTTTTGTCTCCTGTGGCCTTGCAAAGGATGGGCTAAAAAAGTGGTGAAATGATTCCGCAAAATTGATGTTACCAGCAGATACTGTGTTTCTGTTACGTTTTGAGGGCTGAACACTAGACGGTCCCACGGTTGGCAAGTTGGAACTGTGAGATTCATTAGGTGCACCACTACTGTTTTTGGGAAAAGCACATGTAAGATTCTGCAACAGTCTCCGCTAATACTCCTGCATGCGTGCATCTCTTTCTATGGCAGGAATAATTTATGCAAATTTACTTTTGTACCAGGGGTCTAACACTGTGGCAACCCAGTAGTCAGGATTATTTCTAATTCTCACAATTCGAGGGTCATGTTGCAGGTAGTGCAGCAAGAAGGCACTCATGTGTCTTGCGCATCCAGGAGCACCAAGTCCCTGTTGTGTTGGTGGCGAGGTAAAAATCATGTTTCCTTCCTCTGTCCTCTTCCCCCAACCTCGCACAACAGAAATGTGATCAAGGTCTCCCTCATCTGATGAGTCTTCCATCAGTTCGTCCTCCACTTCTTCCTGGGCTCCTGCACCTTCCTCACTAGTTTGGCTGCTACCATTCGCACTGGTAAAACCATCTCCCCCACCCTCATATGCCTGCCGCCTTGGTGCTGCCGACCGTCTGGAACTTGCAGATGTTAGCCCTTCCGCATACAACTCCTCCTCCTCTACTTCCTCCACCTCCTCTTGTGCCACCACCTGACTCCGAATTCTGTTTAAAAAGTGCTCCAGCATCGTCAGCACTAAACATCTTCGTCGCCATTTCAAAACTGTGCAGAAGGGTGCATAGGTCCCTGATCTGAGACCACTCCTCCAGTGTGATTTGCCCCACCTCTGGATCTCGTTGGCCCAGGCTATACATCAGAACGTATTGCACCAGGGCTTGTCGGTGCTGCCACAGTCGCTGCAACATGTGCAGAGTTGAATTCCACCGGGTAGGCACATCGCATTTTAGCCGGTGAAGTGGCAGGCCCAACGACTTCTGTAGAGATGTAAGTCGCTGAGCTGCGGGATGCAAACGGCGGTAGTGAGCACACAGCGACCGTGCCCTCTGAAGAAGGCCATCTAGTCTGGGATAGTGGGCTAAACATTGCTGGACAACCAGGTTCAACACGTGAACCATACAAGGCACATGTGTGACATTGCCCTGCAGCCAGGTTTGCAGCTTTGTCGCACACGGCTTTCAGGTCCAGTGGAGACAACCATTCATGAAACTGGTTCTCCAGAGCTGACCACAACTCCTCAGCTGTGTGACTCACATTTCCCAGACATTTCAAAGTAAAAACCACCTGATGACGTTGAGCCCTGCTGCCAGCATAGTAAGGAGGTGTGCAGGATCCCTTCTGCGCAGTTAGAAAGCTTCTGGCATGACTAGACAGGCTTTGGGTGCAGGTGGAGGACCGAGAGGAGGATGAGGAGGCAGAAGCAGTGGAGGAACATCGAGATAAAGAGGATTGACGCACAACTCCTGGGGATGGCAAGACTTGGACAGCAGCCCCGAGTCCTGCTGTCACCATAGTTACCCAGTGCCCAGTCAGCAACATGTAACGCCCCTGTCCATGCCTACTAGTCCAAGTGTCTGTGGTGAAATGCACCCTGTCACACACAGAGTTTCTCAAAGAAGCGGTGATGTTGTGTGCGACATGCTGGTGGAGCGCAGGCACACCTTTCTTTGAGAAGTAGTGCTGACTGGGCATTTGGTACTGGGGCACTGCGAAGGACATAAGGTCTCGAAAATCCTCTGTGTCCACCAGGCGGAAAGGCAGCATTTCTGTAGCCAAGAGCTTGCAGATGGTGAAATTCAACCTCTTTCTCATGGCTAGGAGGAAATGGTCTTTTACTTGTCCACATCTGAGGGACCGAGGGCTGGCTGTTGTGCTTAGATGGGGTTGAGAAGGGTGTCCCCGGCAAACTGCCGGTCTGTGAGGAAGATGCAGGCGGACATGTTAGGTTGCCTTGATCCAAAGGTGGTGCTATCGATGTCGGACAGCGCTGAACACCAGCTGGTGTTTCCACCTCCAAAGAAAATGATGACCTGCCAATCACGCTGGCTGTTGCGGATAAAGAGGTGGCAGATCTGCGTCCCAAAACAGGTGTGACTGCTGTCCCCCCAGTCACAGAGGATGAAGAGGCCGCGGATGCACAAGATGTGGCAGACGGTGGTTGGCCTGGCCGGCTAGGCCGCATTGTAGCACAGTGAGCTTCCCACTGCAACTTATGCTTCATATCCATGTGCCGGTTAATGCATGAAGTACTCAAACTATGTATTTTTTGGCCTCTACTTAGCTTTTGCTGACAAATGTTACAGATAACACGAGTTGGGTCATCTTTATCGATCTGAAAAAATGCCCAGGCTATGCAAGGCTTAGCACCCATGCAACCATAAGAGCCACCACGACTTGTGGTCAGAGGCAGAGTTGTGTTTGAGGATGCAGTTGTTGACGTGCTTCCAGTACTACGTCTCTGTCCAGGAAGGCTCAACCTGACCTCGTCGCCACTAGCATCCTCCTCCACCTCCTCTGCTGACCTCATCGACTGGCTAACTGTGGGTTGACAGTAGAGATGAGCGTTGTTCGACTCGAACTGTTCGCCAATCTCAAATTCGAGCTGTTTTGGGCGGTGTTCGAGCCGTTCGGCGAACACGAACAATTTGAGAAAAATTCGGCTGTTCGAGGTTATGTTCGATAAATGTTCGTGCACCAAAATCATAACTGGATATTTTCTCAGTAATGATGAAAATTAATGTTAATACGCAGTTTGAGTGTACAGCGGGGTGGGGGGAGGGGCAGGGGATGGATCTCTGCAGGAATAATGAAGATCTCCATTTTTTTTTCTCTTTCCCGCATTTACAGTGGGGAGGTGCAATCTGTCAGCCTATCAGCAGCGCACACACGGAGCGAAGTGCTTTTTTTCACACAAGCAAGGGCATGTGTCATTGGCAGTGTATGTCACATGTCCTTGCCCTATAAGACCAAGCCATTTTCCCCGTCGCCACCATTTTCTCACTGCTGCAGCTGCGTGTTAGACGGCACCGCTGTTGCTGTGTGCGCTATACCTTGTTAATTTCAAGCCAATTTTCGCACAAATCTACAGATAGCTTGGGAGTAGGGAATAGTTGTGATTGCAGTCCTTTTAAGGACTAGGTTACAGCATTTCCTACGACTTTTATCAGGCAGGTCTGTGCTCTTAAATAGATAGATTGTGGGAGTAAAGATTAATTGTAATTGCAGTCCTTTTCAGGACTAGGTTACATCAGTTCCTCTCAGTTTTTGCCAGGCAGGTCTGTGCCAGTGCTGTGCAAGTTTTTTTCACAGCATTTGGCTGAATCTAGCAAAGCTAATCCTTTTTGGCCTATTGCAGAGTGTGTTAGTCAGTGGAGTAGCCTATCTGTGCTGCAAGATATACCACCTGTGTATAGAATACCAATTTTTTTACTGCACCTAGTGAAGTAAAATCTTTTGGGCATAGCATCATTCTATTAGTCCATCTATACTGACCTCCATCAGGTTGCAAATTGAATATAATTTTTTTCTGCATCTAGCTCTGAAAAAATATTTGGGCTTCTAGCAGTGTGTGGGACTTGTTCTATTAGTCCATCTATACTGACCTCCATCAGGTTGCAAACTGAATATAATTTTTTTCTGCATCTAGCTCTGAAAAAATATTTGGCCTTCTAGCAGTGTGTGGGACTTGTTCTATTAGTCCATCTATACTGACCTCCATCATGCTGCAAATTCAAAATAATTTTTTGTCTGCATCTAGCTCTGAAAAAATATTTGGCCTTCTAGCAGTGTGTGGGACTTTCTCTATTAGTCCATCTATACTGACCTCCATCAGGTTGCAAATTAAAAATAATTTTTATCTGCATCTACCTCTGAAAAAATATTTGGGCTTCTAGCTGTGTGTGGGACTTGTTCTATTAGTCCATCTATACTGACCTCCATCAGGCTGCAAACTGAATATAATTTTTTTCTGCATCTAGCTCTGAAAAAATATTTGGCCTTCTAGCAGTGTGTGGGACTTTCTCTATTGGTCCATCTATACTGACCTCCATCAGGTTGCAAATTAAAAATAATTTTTTGTCTGCATCTACCTCTGAAAAAATATTTGGCCTTCTAGCAGTGTGTGGGACTTTCTCTATTAGTCCATCTATACTGACCTCCATCAGGTTGCAAATTAAAAATAATTTTTATCTGCATCTACCTCTGAAAACATATTTGGGCTTCTAGCTGTGTGTGGGACTTGTTCTATTAGTCCATCTATACTGACCTCCATCAGGCTGCAAACTGAATATAATTTTTTTCTGCATCTAGCTCTGAAAAAATATTTGGCCTTCTAGCAGTGTGTGGGACTTTCTCTATTGGTCCATCTATACTGACCTCCATCAGGTTGCAAATTAAAAATAATTTTTTGTCTGCATCTAGCTCTGAAAAAATATTTGGCCTTCTAGCAGTGTGTGGGACTTTCTCTATTAGTCCATCTATACTGACCTCCATCAGGTTGCAAATTCAAAATAATTTTTTGTCTGCATCTAGCTCTGAAAAAATATTTGGCCTTCTAGCAGTGTGTGGGACTTTCTCTATTAGTCCATCTATACTGACCTCCATCAGGCTGCAAATTAAAAATAATTTTTATCTGCATCTACCTCTGAAAAAATATTTGGGTTTCTAGCTGTGTGTGGGACTTGTTCTATTAGTCCATCTATACTGTCCTCTATCAGGTTGCAAACTGAATATAATTTTTTTCTGCATCTAGCTCTGAAAAAATATTTGGCCTACTAGCAGTGTGTGGGACTTTCTCTATTAGTCTGTCTATACTGACCTCCATCAGGTTGCAAATTAAAAATAATTTATATCTGCATCTAGCTCTGAAAAAATATTTGGCCTTCTAGCAGTGTGTGGGACTTTCTCTATTAATCCATCTATACAGACCTCCATCAGGTTGGAAACTGAATATATTTTTTTTCTGCATCTACCTCTGAAAAAATATTTGGGCTTCTAGCTGTGTGTGGGACTTGTTCTATTAGTCCATCTATACTGACCTCCATCAGGTTGCAAACTGAATATAATTTTTTTCTGCATCTACCTCTGAAAAAATATTGGGCTTCTAGCTGTGTGTGGGTCTTGTTCTATTAGTCCATCTATACAGACCTCCATCAGGTTGCAAACTGAATATAATTTTTTTCTGCATCTACCTCTGAAAAAATATTTGGGCTTCTAGCTGTGTGTGGGACTTGTTCTATTAGTCCATCTATACTGACCTCCATCAGGTTGCAAATTGAATATAATTTTTTTCTGCATCTAACCCAGCCAATAGTTTTGGCCTAATACCACAGATTGGCCACTCAGCTCTGCTCGGTTCCCATCCATTGTTTTTTTGTGCAAACAACTCCAGAGTTGTGAATTAGTTAACCACCAAAATGAGTGGAAAAGGGCCTGCTGCTGGTGTAAAGGGGAATAGGCATGTTGGGAAGGGGAAAAAAGGTTGTGTCCATGGGGTAGGTGTTAAAGCAACAGTAACATCTGCAGAAGAAAGACCATCTTCCAGCCAAACTAAAATGTCTACTTCTTTTAGCGGACAATGTGATAAGATCCCTTTCTTACGGCCACGCCAATCGCTACAAATTCCAGATGAGGCACAAAAACAGCAGGTGCTTCAACGGATATCAAGTGCTCCTTTAAGTGGGCTCTCCTCCACATCAACTTCAACATCACAAATACTTCAGTCCTCAAAGGTGTCACCCCAATCGCACTTGCTTCCTCACAGCTCCCAAATCTCCAGCTACCCGTCTGAGTATGGGGTAGAACAGATGGTTGAGTCTGCAGAGCTGTTTACTCATACTATAGCCTGGGTATCAGAGGTCGACTTCAGCGCTTCTGTGAATCCAGATGAGGAAATGATCTGCACTGATGCCCAGAATCTTTATGAGTCGGATCCAGGACCAGACGCAGAAGGTTCTGACCATAATGTAGACCCTCATTCCCAAACTGTAACTCCTGTTGGTGGAGACAATGAGGAAGACGATGATGAGACTCAAATACCTGATTGGAGCGACAACTTTAGTTTTTTGTCAGGGCAGGAACAGGTTGGCTCTGAGGACGACGGGTGTGATAACGCACAGGGTGATGATGATGAGGTTGGAGATCCCACTTACTGTCAACCCACAGTCAGCCAAGAGATGAGGTCAGCAGAGGAGGTGGAGGAAGATGCTAGTGACGACGAGTTCAGGTTGCGCCTTCCTGGACAGAGACGTAGTACTGGAAGCACGTCAACAACTGCATCCTCAAACACAACTCTGCCTCTCACCACAAGTCGTGGTGGCTCTTCAGGTCGCATGGGTGCTAAGCCTTGCATAGCCTGCGCATTTTTTCAAATCGATAAAGATGACCCAACTCGTGTTATCTGTAACATTTTTCAGCAAAAGCTAAGTAGAGGCCAAAAAATACATAGTTTGAGTACTTCATGCATGAACCGGCACATGGACATGAAGCATAAGTTGCAGTGGGAAGCTCAGTGTGCTACAATGCGGCCTAGCCGGCCGGGCCAACCACCGTCTGCCATATCTTGTGCATCCGCGGCCTCTTCATCCTCTGTGACTGGGGGGACAGCAGTCACACCTGTTTTGGGGCACAGACCTGCCACCTCTTTACCCGCAACAGCCAGCGTGATTGGCTGGTCATCATTTTCTTTGGAGGTGGTAACACCAGCTGGTGTTGAGCGCTGTTCAACATCGATAGCACCACCTTTAGATCAAGGCAACCTAACATGTCCGCCTGCATCTTCCTCACAGACCAGCAGTTTGCTGGGGACACCCTTATCAACCCCGTCTAAGCACAATAGCCAGCCCTCGGTCCCTCAGATGTGGACAAGTAAAAGATCATTTCCTCCTAGCCATGAGAAAGCTAAGAGGTTGAATTTCACCATCTGCAAGCTCTTGGCTACAGAAATGCTGCCTTTCCACCTGGTGGACACAGAGGATTTTCGAGACCTTATGTCCGTCGCAGTGCCCCAGTACCAGATGCCCAGTCGGCACTACTTGTCAAAGAAAGGTGTGCCTGCGCTCCACCAGCATGTCGCACAGAACATCACCGCTTCTTTGAGAAACTCTGTGTGTGACAGGGTGCATTTCACCACAGACACTTGGTCGAGTAGGCATGGACAGGGGCGTTACATGTCGCTGACTGGGCACTGGGTAACTATGGTGACAGCAGGACAAGGGGCTGCTGTCCAAGTCTTGCCGTCCCCACGAGTTGTGCGTCAATCCTTTTTATGTCAAAGTTCCTCCACTGATTCTGCCTCCTCAACCTCCTCTCGGTCTTCCACCTGCACCCAAAGCCTGTCTGGTCATGCCACAAGCTTTCTAACTGAGCAGAAGGGATCCTGCACACCTCCTTACTATGCTGGCAGTAGGGCTCAACGTCATCAGGCGGTTTTTACTTTGAAATGTCTGGGAAATGTGAGTCACACAGCTGAGGAGTTGTGGTCAGCTCTGGAGAACCAATTTCATGAATGGTTGTCTCCACTGGACCTAAAACCAGGTAAGGCCGTGTGCGATAATGCTGCAAACCTGGGTGCGGCCCTTCGCCGGGGCAATGTCACACACGTGCCATGTATGGCTCACGTGTTGAACCTGGTTGTCCAGCAATTTTTAGCCCACTATCCCAGACTAGATGGCCTTCTGCAGAGGGCACGGTCGCTGTGTGCTCACTTTCACCGTTCGCATCCCGCAGCTCAGCGACTTACATCTCTACAGAAGTCGTTGGGCCTGCCACTTCACCGGCTAAAATGCGATGTGCCTACCCGGTGGAATTCAACTCTGCACATGTTGCAGCGACTGTGGCAGCACCGACAAGCCCTGTTGCAATACGTTCTGACGTATAGCCTGGGCCAACGAGTTCCAGAGGTGGGGCAAATCACGCTGGAGGAGTGGTCTCAGATCAGGGACCTATGCACCCTTCTTCACAGTTTTGAAATGGCGACAAAGATGTTTAGTGCTGACGATGCCATTATCAGCATGACTATTCCGGTGATTTACATGCTGGAGCACATGTTAAACAGAATTCGGAGTCAGGTGGTGGCACAAGAGGAGGTGGAGGAAGTAGAGGAGGATGAGTTGTATGCAGAAGGGCTAACATCTGCAAGGTCCAGACGGTCGGCAGCACCAAGGCGGCAGGCATGTGAGGGTGGGGGAGATGGTTTTACCAGGGCGCATGGTAGCAGCCAAACTAGTGAGGAAGGTGCAGGAGCCCAGGAAGAAGTGGAGGACGAACTGATGGAAGACTCATCAGATGAGGGAGACCTTGAACACATTTCTGTTGTGCGAGGTTGGGGGGAGAAGACAGGGGAAGGAAGCATGATTGTTACCTCGCCACCAACACAACAGGGACTTGGTGCTCCTGGATGCACAACACACATGAGTGCCTTCTTGCTGCACTACCTGCAACATGACCCTCGAATTGTGAGAATTAGAAATAATCCTGACTACTGGGTTGCCACACTGTTAGATCCCCGGTACAAAAGTAAATTTGCAGAAATTATTCCTGCCATAGAAAGGGATGCACGCATGCAGGAGTATCAGCAGAGACTGTTGCAGAATCTTACATGTGCTTTTCCACAAAACACCTGTGGTGCACGTAGTGAATCTCACAGTTCCAACTTGCCAACCGTGGGACCGTCAAGTGTTCAGCACTCAAACCGTAACAGAACCACAGTATCTACTGGTAACATCAATTTTGCGGAATCATTTCACCACTTTTTTAGCCCATCCTTTGCAAGGCCACAGGAGACAAGAAGTCTGACACATAGTCAACGCCTAGAGACGATGGTACAGGAGTATCTCCAAGTAAACATTGAAGCCATGACTGTGTCACTGGACCCATGCTCTTTTTGGGCTTCCAATCTGGATAAATGGCCGGAGCTAGCCACTTACGCCTTGGAGATCTTGTCATGCCCCGCAGCCAGCGTTCTGTCTGAACGTGTGTTCAGCGCTGCTGGTGGTGTGCTGACAGATAAGCGCACGAGGCTCTCCACTGATAATGTAGACAGACTCACGTTCATAAAGATGAACAAATCATTGATTCGAAACGACTTTTCTACCCCTGTGTCATCCAGGGGAAAGTAAAAGCTTGATGATTGGTTAAAATCACCCTACCAACCGTTTTAAGCTTTCAAATTACTAATCATGTTTATTTCTATCTTGGCTGGAAAATAATTTGGGCTTTGTAGCAGTGTGCAGCACTGATTCTATTAGGCCATCTATAATAAGCTCCACCAGATTTAAAATTACTAATCATGTTTATCTGTATCCTGACTGGAAAATAATTTGGGCTTTGTAGCAGTGTGCAGCACTGATCCTATTAGGCCATCTATACTAAGCTCCACCAGATTTAAAATTAATAATAATTTTTAGCTGCATCTAGCCCGAAAAATAATTTTGGGGCTCCGAGATGCGCAAGACACATAAGTGCCTTCTTGCTGCACTACCTGCAACATGACCCTCATATTGTCAGAATTCGAAGTAATCATGACTACTGGGTTGCCACACTCTTAGATCCCCCAAACTTTTCGATCAACCTTTTCATTTTAATAAAGACCAAAAAAATGGTCATTTTTGAAATTATAAGCATTAGCAGGTTATTAGAAACTGAAATCAAACAGTTTTCAACTCAAAACTTTATTCTAGGTGATGTTACATTTTCACATAGGACCCCTTGTTTGAAAGGAGCTTCTGAACTCAGGTTTTGGATGGTTTCTGCTTCAATTGTTTTGCATGAGGACAGAATACCCTCCCAGAGCTGTTGCTTAAATGTGAACTGCCTCCCGCCATCATAGACACTCCTTTTGATGATGCTCCAGAGGTTCTGAATGGGGTAGAGGTCAGGGGAGCATGGGGGTCACACCATAAGTTTGTCCCCTTTTATGCCCATATCAGCCAGAGATGCAGATGTTTTATGTGCAGCATGAGATGGTGCATTATCATGCAAAAAAATGATCTTGCTGTGAAATACACAGTTCTTCTTCTTGAACCATGGCAGGAAGTGCTGTTTGAGAAAATCCACATACATTATGGAGTTCATCTTTAGCGCCTTCAGGGATCCTAAAGGGGCCGACAATCTCTCTCCCCATGATTCCAGCCCAAAACATTACTCCACCTCCTCCTTGTTGGCGCTGTAGCCGTGTTTGCTGGGGTGTCCATCAACCAGCCATCCTCCACTCCATCCATCTGGACCATCGAGCGCTGCACGGCACTCATCCGTGAACAAAACAGTTTTGAAATCCGTCTTCATGTAATGTTTGGCCCACTGGAGCCGTTTCTGCTTGTGTGAACTGGATAGAGGAGGTCGACAGGATGGCGTATGCACAGCTGCAAACCTCTGAAGGACCCTGCATCTTGTTGTTCGGGGGACGTTGGAGGCACCAGCAGCTTCAAAAACTTGTCTGCTGCTATGACAAGGCTTTTTTGCCGCTGCTCTTTTAACCTGACGTAATTGCCTGTAGGAAAGAGTCCTCAATTTGCCCTTATCAGCACGCACACGTGTGTACTGTGAATCAGCTACATACTTCTTGATTGCCAAGACACTTCATCCTGATCATCGCACAATGTTGATTGTAGTCATGCCTTGACCTAAACACTCCACAATTTGTTGCTTCTCAGCAGCCGACACATCCTTTTTCTTTCCCATTTTGGCAGAAAATGTAGGCTGCTTAATAATGTGAGACAGCCTTCTTAAGTAGTCTTGCCTTTCATTGGACACACCTGCCAAACTAATTAGCACAGGTGTCTGCAATTGCTTACAGTGATATAAAGAGCCCTGACACACATCACCATCAATGAGTTTAACTGACAAACAAACAAATTCTTCCCTTATCACTCCTAAACACTTTTTGCATAATAATTTGGAACACAGTGTACATGTGCTTTTCCACAAAACACCAGTGGTTCACGTAGTGAATCTTACAGTTCTAACTTGCCAGCCGTGGTCTGTATGGAGTTGTTCAATAAAGGGCCCAAAATTAAGATAACATAGATGGGAGAGGTCTCTATGAATAGGAATTCCTAAGTATTTGATACCCTGTGAGGGCCAGGCAAAGGGAAAGTTGGACTGGATGGAATCCTATATGGATTTGGGGAGGGAGACATCGAGGGCCTCAGACTTCGCTGCATTGATTTTAAAATTTGACCATGTAACAAAGTGATCTATTTCAGCCATAACAGCATGGATGGATATATGTGATTGAGTGATATATACTAGGACATCATCAGCAAATAGAGAGCACATGCACTCGGTCCTCCCACCTCAATCCACCTAATATTGGGGTTATGGCGAATTGATGAGAGCAGGTGCTCTGTCACTAGGATGTATAAGAGAGGGGACAGAGGACATCCCTGCCTTGTCCCATTGGTGATTGTGAAAGGTGATGAAAATGTTCTGATGCACCCCCTGGGCCTTGGGACACCCGGAGCCGGACCCTTTTTAGTGGATGCTGGTGGTTGTAGTCTTCGTGGCGGCGACCCGGTTCCGTGGCTCAGGTTGGTCAAACCAGTGGCGGAACTATTTATGTGGCTTTGATGTTTAAATGTCCGACTACGCCACCCGTGGATTGCGGTCAGAGTGAACCGCCGCTGCAGGGCAGACCGCTGAGGCTGGTGTTGTGGGTGCAGCAGAGCGTAGCATAACTCCCCACGGGAGGAGTATAGCCTCAGGGCAGTGTATGCGGAGGATGGAGGTGATGGTGCAGGGCAGCAGCAGTAACGACACGGAGTCAGTGATGCAGTCCAGAGCCTTTACTCACAGTTCTTATTATCCAGACCACGTCTGGAGGTTAGTATAGATGGACTAATAGAACAAGTCCCACACACTGCTACAAGCCGAAATATTTTTTCAGAGCTAGATACAGAAAAAAATTATATTGAATTTGCAACCTGGTGGAGGTTAGTATAGATGGACTAATAGAACAAGTCCCACACACTGCTGCAAGCCGAAGCCCAAATATTTTTTCAGAGCTAGATGCAGATAAAAATTAAATTGAATTTGCAACCTGGTGGAGGTTAGTATAGATGGACTAATAGAACAAGTCCCACACACTGCTACAAGCCAAAATATTTTTTCAGAGCTAGATGCAGAAAAAAATTATATTGAATTTGCAACCTGGTGGAGGTTAGTATAGATGGACTAATAGAACAAGTCCCACACACTGCTACAAGCCGAAATATTTTTTCAGAGCTAGATGCAGAAAAAAATTATATTGAATTTGCATCCTGGTGGAGGTTAGTATAGATAGACTAATAGAACAAGTCCCACACACTGCTACAAGCCGAAACCCAAATATTTTTTCAGAGCTAGATACAGATTTAAATTATATTGAATTTGCAACCTGGTGGAGGTTAGTATAGATGGACTAATAGAACAAGTCCCACACACTGCTACAAGCCGAAATATTTTTTCAGAGCTAGATGCAGAAAATAATTATATTGAATTTGCAACCTGGTGGAGGTTAGTATAGATGGACTAATAGAACAAGTCCCACACACTGCTACAAGCCGAAATATTTTTTCAGAGCTAGATGCAGATAAAAATTATATTGAATTTGCAACCTGGTGGAGGTTAGTATAGATGGACTAATAGAACAAGTCCCACACACTGCTACAAGCCGAAATATTTTTTCAGAGCTAGATGCAGATAAAAATTATATTGAATTTGCAACCTGGTGGAGGTAAGTATAGATGGACTAATAGAACAAGTCCCACACACTGCTACAAGCCGAAATATTTTTTCAGAGCTAGATGCAGAAAATAATTATATTGAATTTGCAACCTGGTGGAGGTTAGTATAGATGGACTAATAGAACAAGTCCCACACACTGCTACAAGCCGAAATAATTTTTCAGAGCTAGATGCAGATAAAAATTATATTGAATTTGCAACCTGGTGGAGGTTAGTATAGATGGACTAATAGAACAAGTCCCCCACACTGCTACAAGCCGAAATATTTTTTCAGAGCTAGATGCAGAAAAAAATTATATTGAATTTGCAACCTGGTGGAGGTTAGTATAGATGGACTAATAGAACAAGTCCCACACACTGCTACAAGCCGAAATATTTTTTCAGAGCAAGATGCAGATAAAAATTATATTGAATTTGCAACCTGGTGGAGGTTAGTATAGATGGACTCATAGAATGATGCTATGCCCAAAAGGTTTTACTTCACTAGGTACAGTAAAAAAAATTGTATTCTATACGCAGGTGGTGTAGCTTGCAACACAGATAGGCTTCTCCACTGACTAACACACACTGCAAGAGGACAAAAAGGATTTGCTTTGCTTCATTTAGCCAAATGCCATGAAAATAACTTGCACAGCACTGGCACAGACCTGCTTAGCAAAAAGTGATAGGAACTGATGTAACCTAGCCCTCAAAAGGACTGCAATTACAATTAGTCTTTACTCCCAACCTATCTATTTAAGAGCACAGACCTGCCTGATAAAAGTGATAGGAACTGATGTAACCTAGCCCTGAAAAGGACTGCAATCCCAATTAGTCTTTACTCCCAACCTATCTATTTAAGAGCACAGACCTGCCTGATAAAAGTCATAGGAAATGATGTAACCTAGTCCTTAAAAGGACTGCAATCACAACTATTCCCTACTCCCAAGCTATCTGTAGATTTGTGCGAAAATTGGCTTGAAATTAACAAAGTAAAGCGCACACAGCAACAGCGGTGCCATCTAACACGCAGCTGCAGCAGTGAGAAAATGGTGGCGACGGGGAAAATGGCTGGGTCTTATAGGGCAAGAACATGTGACATACACTGCCAATGACACATGTCCTTGCTTGTGTGAAAAAAAACAGTTTCCTCCATGTGTGCGCTGCTGATAGGCTGAAATATTGCACCTCCCCACTGTAAATGCGAGAAAGAGAAAAAAAATGGAGATCTTCATTATTTATGCAGAGATCCATCCCCTGACCCTCCCCCCACCCCGTTGTACACTCAAACTGTGTATTAACATTAATTTTCAGCATTACTGAGAAAAAATCCAGTTATGATTTTGGTGCACGAACAGTTATCGAACATAACCTCGAACAGCCAAATTTTTTTCAAACTGTTCGTGTTCCCCGAACGGCTCGAACACAGCCCAAAACAGCTCGAATTTGAGATTGGTGAACAGTTCAATTCGAACACCGCTCATCTCCAGTATCCAGCCTCTGGACACTACACTGACAGACACAGCAATCATTCTTGCCACAGCTCGCATTGATGTGCCATCCTGGATGAACTGAAGTACCTGAGCAACTTCTGTGGGTTGTATAGTCTGTCTCATGCTACCACAAGTGTGAAAGCACAACCAACATTCAAAAGTGACCAAAACATCAGCCAGAAAGCATTAGTATTGAGATGTCGTCTGTAGTCCTCACCTGCAGAACCACTCCTTTATTGAGGGTGTCTTGATAATTGCCAATAATTTCCATCTATTGTCTATTCCATCTGCACAACAGCATGTGAAATTGATTGTCAATCAGTGTTGCTTCCTAAGTGGACAGTTTGATTTCACAGAAGTTTGATTTACTTGGAGTTATATTCTGTTGTTTAAGTGTTCCCTTTATTTTTTTGAGCAGTGTATAATACTCATATTTGCCTAATGTGGAATTAATACTGACCTGACATTGATTTATCAATGTTACCATTTTTACATTTTATTTTTCTTTGTTTTATGCAGAAATCTCTGGAACCTTTTTTCCTCCAACCAATCTTAACTCTAAGTTGAACAAACATAAATGATCAATCTAATGAGCACTGCAAGCTGAAGGGCTGAATTCACAATCTGAAAAATCTCCCTAGTAAATTAAATTTTTATCATTATCATTTCCTTTTCTCTTACAATCAAATAAACTGCGCCTCTAACCAATCTTTTCTTACAAGGTAAAAAAATATTTCAAGTACTGAGGTAAGCTCATTGTGCAAATTTTGTTACTGTATCCAGTGTATTATATGTCATAAAGTACATACAATACTTGAAAGAAGTATCCCTACATATTTTATATAAGAGAAAAAAGATTGTCATTTTAGTGAAATGGAATAAAAATATTATTGGTAAGAATAGAGGTTATTCTATCTCATCACTATCATGAATCTGCTTTATTATTATTATTATTACAACACTGCTTTACAATTCTGTAAAGTACATCATTTTGTCTTCATTAACCTCTTTACCCCGGGTCATTGTCCTTTTTTTTCATTTTTGTTTTTCCTACCCTTCTTCCAAGAGTAATAACTTTCTATTTTTCCATCAATGCAGCCATATAAGAGGTTGTTTTTTATGGGACGAGTTGTATTTTTGAATTACATCATTGATTTTACCATATAGTGTACTGTAAAACGGTAAAAAAAATCAAATTTCAATGACAAAAGTTTAACTCCACAATTGTTTATTGGGTTTTTTATTTACCATGTTCACTATATGGAAAACTGACCTGGCAATATGATTCTCGATGTCAGTACTAGTACGCAGTTATCAAACATGTGTATATATTTTTAAGTGGTGAAAAAAAATTTGAAAATTTGCATGAGGAATTTTTTTGTTTTTTGTCGCCATATTCCGAAACCTGTAATGTTTTAATTTTTTGAGATATTGGGCTGTGTGAGGGCTTACTTTTTGCACCCTAATCTGACATTTTTAACTGATACCATTTTGGGGTAGCTACGTGGTTTTGATCGCCTCTTATTACATTTTCTTGCAATGTTGCGATAGTCAAAGAAATGTAATTCTGGTGTTTTGATTTTTTTGCTTGTTACACCATTTACTGCTCAGATTAATTTATTTTCTATTTTTATTGATCAGACATTTCTGAAAGCAGCTATGCCAAATATGTGCATTTTTTAAAACATTATTTAGTTTTCAATGGGGCAAAACTTTTATGTTTTTATTTTTTTAAAACTACCGTATTTTTCGGACTATAAGACCTACTTTTTTCCTCCAAAATTGGCTGTGGATGGAATGAGGGGAGCAGCAGCGGCAGAGGAGGGGGTCACAGGAGGCAGGAAATGGCAGCTATAGCTAAAGTGTGTTGCTGTTAAAGAAAATTATTATTCACTGTTCCCCTCGCCCATAGTCCCTCCCACCTTTATGCACTGAAGCCAAAGTCTAGTGATGGGCAGGACTATGGACGTGTGTAGCAATGAATATTCATTTTCTTTAACAGAGTGCACACTGTTAGCCCCAGCCGCCAGCTCGTGCACCTGCTGGGCAATCACCTGTGCCTGCTATTTAAGAGAATGAATATTCACTGCTCCCCCTGACCATAGTCCTGCCCACCTGTATGCACTGAAACAGGTGCTGAAAGGTGGGCGGGGCTTTGGGAAAATTAATATTTACTGCTCTCCATCTCCATAGTCCTGGGTGTGCGGAGCGGTGAATATTCTGACAGCTGAGTGTGGGGGCACATAACAGTGACATCATGCGCTGCTTACATGCTGAAATCAGCTACTGGCATCAGAACAAGACTCAGTGTTGCGAGGCAGCAGAGGGAAGGTGAATAGAATCATATATTTTTTTAAGTGTGCAGCGTGATGGGGACCATATATACCAGGATGAGGGGCCATGTATACCAGGATGAGGGGCCATGTCTAACAGGATGGGGCCATGTATTCCTGGATGGGGATTGGGGTCATGTATAACAGGATAGGGATGGGGGCTATGTATATCAGGATGGGGACGGGGCCATGTATACCAGGATGGAGATGGGGGCCATGTACAGTACAGACCAAAAGTTTGGACACACCTTCTGATTTAAAGATTTTTCTGTATTTTCATAACTATGAAAATTGTACATTCACACTGAAGGCATCAAAACTATGAATTAACACATGTGGAATTATATACTTAACAAAAAAAGTGTGAAACAACTGAAAATATGTCTTATATTCTAGGTGCTTCAAAGTAGCCACCTTTTGCTTTGATGACTGCTTTGCACACTCTTGGCATTCTCTTGATGAGCTTCAAGAGGTAGTCACCAGAAATGGTCTTCCAACAATCTGGAAGGAGTTCCTAGAGATGCTTAGCACTTGTTGGCCCTTTCGCCTTCACTCTGCGGTCCAACTCACCCCAAACCATCTCGATTGGGTTCAGGTCTGGTGACTGTGGAGGACAGATCATCTGGCGTAGCACCCCATCACTCTCCTTCTTGATCAAATAGCCCTTACACAGCCTGGAGGTGTGTTTGGGGTCATTGTCCTGTTGAAAAATAAATGGTGGTCCAACTAAACGCAAACCGGATGGAATAGCATGCCGCTGCAAGATGCTGTGGTAGCCATGCTGGTTCGGTATGCCTTGAATTTTGAATAAATCCCCAACAGTGTCACCAGCAAAGCACCCCCACACCATCACACCTCCTCCTCCATGGTTCATGGTGGGAACCAGGCATGTAGAGTCCATCCGTTTACATTTTCTGCGTCACACAAAGAAACGGTGGTTGGAACCAAAGATCTCAAATTCGGACTCATCAGACCAAAGCACAGATTTCCAGTGGTCTAATGTCCATTCCTTGTGTTCTTTAGCCCAAACAAGTCTTTTCTGCATGTTGCCTGTCCTTAGCAGTGGTTTCCTAGTAGCTATTTTACCATGAAGGCCTGCTGCACAAAGTCTCCTCTTAACAGTTGTTGAAGAGATGTATCTGTTGCTTGAACTCTGTGTGGCATTGACCTGGGCTCTAATCTGAGGTGCTGTTAACCTGCGATTTCTGAGGCTGGTGACTCTGATAAACTTATCCTCAGAAGCAGAGGTGACTCTAGGTCTTCCTTTCCTGGGGCGGTCCTCATGTGAGCCAGTTTCTTTGTAGCGCTTGATGGTTTTTGCAACTGCACTTGGGGACACTTTCAAAGTTTTCCCAGTTTTTCGACTGACTGACCTTCATTTCTTAAAGTAATGATGGCCACTCGTTTTTCTTTATTTAGCTGCTTTTTTCTTGCCATAATACAAATTCTAACCGTCTATTCAGTAGGATTATCAGCTGTGTATCCAGCTGACTTCTGCACAACACAACTGTTGTCCCAACCCCATTTATAAGGCAAGAAATCCCACTTATTAAACCTGACAGGGCACACCGGTGAAGTGAAAACCATTTTCGGTGACTACCTTTTGAAGCTCATCAAGAGAATGCCAAGAGTGTGCAAAGCTGTCATCAAAGCAAAAGTTGGCTACTTTGAAGAACCTAGAATATAAGACATATTTTCAGTTCTTTCACACTTTTTTATTAAGTATATAATTCCACATGTGTTAATTCATAGTTTTGATTAGAGATGAGCGTTGTTCTACTCGAACTGTTCGCCAATCTCAAATTCGAGCTGTTTTGGGCGGTGTTCGAGCCGGTCGGCGAACACGAACAATTTGAGAAAAATTCGGCTGTTCGAGGTTATGTTCGATAACTGTTCGTGCACCAAAATCATAACTGGATTTTTTCTCAGTAATGATGAAAATTAATGTTAATACGCAGTTTGAGTGTACAGCGGGGCGGGGGGAGGGGCAGGGGATGGATCTCTGCAGGAACAATGAAGATCTCCATTTTTTTTTCTCTTTCCCACATTTGCAGTGGGGAGGTGCAATCTGTCAGCCTATCAGCAGCGCACACACGGAGCGAAGTGCTTTTTTTCACACAAGCAAGGGCATGTGTGATTGGCAGTGTATGTCACATGTCCTTGCCCTATAAGACCAAGCCATTTTCCCCGTCGACACCATTTTCTCACTGCTGCAGCTGCGTGTTAGATGGCACCGCTGTTGCTGTGTGCGCTATACCTTGTTAATTTCAAGCCAATTTTCGCACAAATATACAGATAGCTTGGGAGTAGGGAATAGTTGTGATTGCAGTCCTTTTAAGGACTAGGTTACAGCATTTCCTACGACTTTTATCAGGCAGGTCTGTGCTCTTAAATAGATAGATTGTGGGAGTGAAGACTAATTGTAATTGGAGTCCTTTTCAGGACTAGGTTACATCAGTTCCTATCAGTTTTTTCCAGGCAGGTTTGTGCCAGTGCTGTGCAAGTTTTTTTCACAGCATTTGGCTGAATCTAGCAAAGCTAATCCTTTTTGGCCTATTGCAGAGTGTGTTAGTCAGTGGAGTAGCCTATCTGTGTTGCAAGATATACCACCTGTGTATAGAATACCAATTTTTTTACTGCACCTAGTGAAGTAAAATCTTTTGGGCATAGCATCATTCTATTAGTCCATCTATACTGACCTCCATCAGGTTGCAAACTGAATATAATTTTTTTCTGCATCTAGCTCTGAAAAAATATTTGGGCTTCTAGCAGTGTGTGGGACTTGGTCTATTAGTCCATCTATACTGACCTCCATCAGGTTGCAAATTAAAAATAATTTTTTTCTTCATTTAGCTCTGAAAAAATATTTGGGCTTCTAGCAGTGTGTGGGACTTGTTCTATTAGTCCTTCTATACTGACCTCCAGCAGGTTGCAAATTGAATATAATTTTTTTCTGCATCTAGCTCTGAAAAAATATTTGGGCTTCTAGCGGTGTGTGGGACTTGGTCTATTAGTCCATCTATACTGACCTCCATCAGGTTGCAAATTAAAAATAATTTTTTTCTGCATCTAGCTCTGAAAAAATATTTGGGCTTCTAGCAGTGTGTGGGACTTGGTCTATTAGTCCATCTATACTGACCTCCATCAGGTTGCAAATTAAAAATAATTTTTTTCTTCATTTATCTCTGAAAAAATATTTGGGCTTCTAGCAGCGTGTGGGACTTGTTCTATTAGTCCATCTATACTGACCTCCATCAGGTTGCAAATTAAAAATAATTTTTTTCTGCATCTAGCTCTGAAAAAATATTTGGGCTTCTAGCAGTGTGTGGGACTTGGTCTATTAGTCCATCTATACTGACCTCCATCAGGTTGCAAATTAAAAATAATTTTTTTCTGCATCTAGCTCTGAAAAAATATTTGGGCTTCTAGCAGTGTGTGGTACTTGGTCTATTAGTCCATCTATACTGACCTCCATCAGGTTGCAAATTGAATAAAAAAATTTTCTGCATCTAGCTCTGAAAAAATATTTGGGCTTCTAGCGGTGTGTGGGACTTGGTCTATTAGTCCATCTATACTGACCTCCATCAGGTTGCAAATTAAAAATAATTTTTTTCTGCATCTAGCTCTGAAAAAATATTTGGGCTTCTAGCAGTGTGTGTGACTTGGTCTATTAGTCCATCTATACTGACCTCCATCAGGTTGCAAATTAAAAATAATTTTTTTCTTCATTTAGCTCTGAAAAAATATTTGGGCTTCTAGCAGTGTGTGGGACTTGTTCTATTAGTCCTTCTATACTGACGTCCAGCAGGTTGCAAATTGAATATAATTTTTTTCTGCATCTAGCTCTGAAAAAATATTTGGGCTTCTAGCGGTGTGTGGGACTTGGTCTATTAGTCCATCTATACTGACCTCCATCAGGTTGCAAATTAAAAATAATTTTTTTCTGCATCTAGCTCTGAAAAAATATTTGGGCTTCTAGCAGTGTGTGGGACTTGGTCTATTAGTCCATCTATACTGACCTCCATCAGGTTGCAAATTAAAAATAATTTTTTTCTGCATCTAGCTCTGAAAAAATATTTGGGCTTCTAGCAGTGTGTGGGACTTGGTCTATTAGTCCATCTATACTGACCTCCATCAGGTTGCAAATTAAAAATAATTTTTTTCTTCATTTAGCTCTGAAAAAATATTTGGGCTTCTAGCAGTGTGTGGGACTTGTTCTATTAGTCCTTCTATACTGACCTCCAGCAGGTTGCAAATTGAATATAATTTTTTTCTGCATCTAGCTCTGAAAAAATATTTGGGCTTCTAGCGGTGTGTGGGACTTGGTCTATTAGTCCATCTATACTGACCTCCATCAGGTTGCAAATTAAAAATAATTTTTTTCTGCATCTAGCTCTGAAAAAATATTTGGGCTTCTAGCGGTGTGTGGGACTTGGTCTATTAGTCCATCTATACTGACCTCCATCAGGTTGCAAATTAAAAATAATTTTTTTCTTCATTTAGCTCTGAAAAAATATTTGGGCTTCTAGCAGTGTGTGGGAGTTGTTCTATTAGTCCTTCTATACTGACCTCCAGCAGGTTGCAAATTGAATATAATTTTTTTCTGCATCTAGCTCTGAAAAAATATTTGGGCTTCTAGCGGTGTGTGGGACTTGGTCTATTAGTCCATCTATACTGACCTCCATCAGGTTGCAAATTAAAAATAATTTTTTTCTGCATCTAGCTCTGAAAAAATATTTGGGCTTCTAGCGGTGTGTGGGACTTGGTCTATTAGTCCATCTATACTGACCTCCATCAGGTTGCAAATTAAAAATAATTTTTTTCTGCATCTAGCTCTGAAAAAATATTTGGGCTTCTAGCAGTGTGTGGGACTTGGTCTATTAGTCCATCTATACTGACCTCCATCAGGTTGCAAATTGAATAAAAAAATTTTCTGCATCTAGCTCTGAAAAAATATTTGGGCTTCTAGCGGTGTGTGGGACTTGGTTTATTAGTCCATCTATACTGACCTCCATCAGGTTGCAAATTAAAAATAATTTTTTTCTGCATCTAACCCAGCCAATAGTTTTCGCCTAATACCACAGTTTGGCCACTCAGCTCTGCTCGGTTACCATCCATTGTTTTTTTGTGCAAACAACTCCAGAGTTGTGAATTAGTTAACCACCAAAATGAGTGGAAAAAGGCCTGCTGCTGGTGGAAAGGGGAATAGGCGTGTTGGGAAGGGGAAAAAAGGTTGTGTCCGTGGGGTAGGTGCAGAAGAAAGACCATCTTCCAGCCAAACTAAAATGTCTACTTCTTTTAGCGGACAATGTGATAAGATCCCTTTCTTACGGCCACGCCAATCGCTACAAATTCCAGATGAGGCACAAAAACAGCAGGTGCTTCAACGGATATCAAGTGCTCCTTTAAGTGGGCTCTCCTCCACATCAACTTCAACATCACAAATACTCCAGTCCTCAAAGGTGTCACCCAAATCGCACTTGCTTCCTCACAGCTCCCAAATCTCCAGCTGCCCGTCTGAGTATGAGGTAGAACAGATGGTTGAGTCTGCAGAGGTGTTTACTCATACTATAGCCTGGGAATCAGAGGTCGACTCCAGCGCTTCTGTGAATCCAGACGAGGAAATGATCTGCACTGATGCCCAGAATCTTTATGAGTCGGATCCAGGACCAGACGCAGAAGGTTCTGACCATAATGTAGACCCTCATTCCCAAACTGTAACTCCTGTTGGTGGAGACAATGAGGAAGACGATGATAAGACTCAAATACCTGATTGGAGCGACAACTTTAGTTTTTTGTCAGGGCAGGAACAGGTTGGCTCTGAGGACGACGGGTGTGATAACGCACAGGGTGATGATGATGAGGTCGGAGATCCCACTTACTGTCAACCCACAGTCAGCCAAGA
The DNA here is from genome assembly GCF_046119375.1 of Phyllobates terribilis. Classification (NCBI taxonomy): domain Eukaryota; kingdom Metazoa; phylum Chordata; class Amphibia; order Anura; family Dendrobatidae; genus Phyllobates; species Phyllobates terribilis. The sequence continues at coordinate 295,835,020 of NW_027362769.1, forward strand.
GATGAGGTCAGCAGAGGAGGTGGAGGAAGATGCTAGTGACGACGAGGTCAGGTTGCGCCTTCCTGGACAGAGACGTAGTACTGGAAGCACGTCAACAACTGCATCCTCAAACACAACTCTGCCTCTCACCACAAGTCGTGGTGGCTCTTCAGGTCGCATGGGTGCTAAGCCTTGCATAGCCTGGGCATTTTTTCAGATCGATAAAGATGACCCAACTCGTGTTATCTGTAACATTTGTCAGCAAAAGCTAAGTAGAGGCCAAAAAATACAGAGTTTGAGTACTTTATGCATGAACCGGCACATGGACATGAAGCATAAGTTGCAGTGGGAAGCTCAGTGTGCTACAATGCGGCCTAGCCGGCCGGGCCAACCACCGTCTGCCATATCTTGTGCATCCGCGGCCTCTTCATCCTCTGTGACTGGGGGGACAGCAGTCACACCTGCTTTGGGGCGCAGACCTGCCACCTCTTTACCCGCAACAGCCAGCGTGATTGGCAGGTCATCATTTTCTTTGGAGGTGGTAACACCAGCTGGTCTTGAGCGCTGTCCGACATCGATAGCACCACCTTTGGATCAAGGCAACCTAACATGTCCGCCTGCATCTTCCTCACAGACCGGCAGTTTGCCGGGGACACCCTTATCAACCCCGTCTAAGCACAATAGCCAGCCCTCGGTCCCTCAGATGTGGACAAGTAAAAGACCATTTCCTCCTAGCCATGAGAAAGCTAAGAGGTTGAATTTCACCATCTGCAAGCTCTTGGCTACAGAAATGCTGCCTTTCCGCCTGGTGGACACAGAGGATTTTCGAGACCTTATGTCCGTCGCAGTGCCCCAGTACCAGATGCCCAGTCGGCACTACTTCTCAAAGAAAGGTGTGCCTGCGCTCCACCAGCATGTCGCACACAACATCACAGCTTCTTTGAGAAACTCTGTGTGTGACAGGGTGCATTTCACCACAGACACTTGGACGAGTAGGCATGGACAGGGGCGTTACATGTCGCTGACTGGGCACTGGGTAACTATGGTGACAGCAGGACAAGGGGCTGCTGTCCAAGTCTTGCCGTCCCCACGAGTTGTGCGTCAATCCTCTTTATGTCATTTTTCCTCCACTGCTTCTGCCTCCTCAACCTCCTCTCGGTCTTCCACCTGCACCCAAAGCCTGTCTGGTCATGCCACAAGCTTTCTAACTGCGCAGAAGGGATCCTGCACACCTCCTTACTATGCTGGCAGTAGGGCTCAACGTCATCAGGCGGTTTTTACATTGAAACGTCTGGGAAATGTGAGTCACACAGCTGAGGAGTTGTGGTCAGCTCTGGAGAACCAATTTCATGAATGGTTGTCTCCACTGGACCTGAAACCAGGGAAGGCCGTGTGCGACAATGCTGCAAACCTGGGTGCGGCCCTTCGCCGGGGCAATGTCACACACGTGCCTTGTATGGCTCACGTGTTGAACCTGGTTGTCCAGCAATTTTTAGCCCACTATCCCAGACTAGATGGCCTTCTGCAGAGGGCACGGTCGCTGTGTGCTCACTTCCGCCGTTCGCATCCCGCAGCTCAGCGACTTACATCTCTACAGAAGTCGTTGGGCCTGCCACTTCACCGGCTAAAATGCGATGTGCCTACCCGGTGGAATTCAACTCTACACATGTTGCAGCGACTGTGGCAGCACCGACAAGCCCTGGTGCAATACATTCTGACGTATAGCCTGGGCCAACGAGATTCAGAGGTGGGGCAAATCACGCTGGAGGAGTGGTCTCAGATCAGGGACCTATGCACCCTTCTGCACAGTTTTGAAATGGCGACGAAGATGTTTAGTGCTGACGATGCCATTATCAGCATGACTATTCCGGTGATTTACATGCTGGAGCACATGTTAAACAGAATTCGGAGTCAGGTGGTGGCACAAGAGGAGGTGGAGGAAGTAGAGGAGGAGGAGTTGTATGCGGAAGGGATAACATCTGCAAGGTCCAGACGGTCGGCAGCACCAGGGCGGCAGGCATGTGAGGGTGGGGGAGATGATTTTACCAGGGCGCATGGTAGCAGCCAAACTAGTGAGGAAGGTGCAGGAGCCCAGGAAGAAGTGGAGGACGAACTGATGGAAGACTCATCAGATGAGGGAGACCTTGATCACATTTCTGCTGTGCGAGGTTGGGGGGAGAGGACAGAGGAAGGAAGCATGATTGTTACCTCGCCACCAACACAACAGGGACTTGGTGCTCCTGGATGCGCAACACACATGAGTGCCTTCTTGCTGCACTACCTGCAACATGACCCTCGAATTGTGAGAATTAGAAATAATCCTGACTACTGGGTTGCCACACTGTTAGATCCCCGGTACAAAAGTAAATTTGCAGAAATTATTCCTGCCATAGAAAGGGATGCACGCATGCAGGAGTATCAGCAGAGACTGTTGCAGAATCTTACATGTGCTTTTCCACAAAATACCAGTGGTGCACGTAGTGAATCTCACAGTTCCAACTTGCCAACCGTGGTCTGTATGGAATTGTTCAATAAAGGGCCCAAAATTAAGATAACATAGATGGGAGAGGTCTCTATGAATAGGAATTCCTAAGTATTTGACACCCTGTGAGGGCCAGGCAAAGGGAAAGTTGGACTGGATGGAATCCTATATGGATTTAGGGAGGGAGACATCGAGGGCCTCAGACTTCGCTGCATTGATTTTAAAATTTTACCATGTAACAAAGTGATCTATTTCAGCCATAACAGCAGGGATGGATATATGTGATTGAGTGATATATACTAGGACATCATCAGCAAATAGAGAGCACTTGTACTCAGTGCCTCCCACCTCAATCCACCTAATATTGGGGTTATGGCGAATTGATGAGAGCAGGTGCTCCGTCACTAGGATGTATAAGAGAGGGGACAGAGGACATCCCTGCCTTGTCCCATTGGTGATTGTGAAAGGTGATGAAAATGTTCTGACGCACCCCCTGGCCTTGGGACACCCGGAGCCGGACCCTTTTTGGTGGATGCTGGTGGTTGTAGTCTTCGTGGCGGCGATCCGGTTCCGTGGCTCAGGGCGGTCAAACCAGTGGCGGAACTATTTATGTGGTTTTGATGTTTAAATGTCCGACTACGCCACCCGTGGATTGCGGTCAGAGTGAACCGCCGCTACAGGGCAGACCGCTAAGGCTGGTGTTGTGGGTGCAGCAGAGCGTAGCATAACTCCCCACGGGAGGAGTATAGCCTCAGGGCAGTGTATGCGGAGGATGGGGGTGATGGTGAAGGGCAGCAGCAGTAACGACACGGTGTCAGTGATGCAGTTCAGGGCCTTTACTCACAGTTCTTATTATCCAGACCACGTCTGCAGGTAACGGCTGCCCACGTCGTACTGTGCTCACCAAGTGAGGCGCTCAGACAACTCCCAGATAACTTTGGAGTGCTTCACAGGACCCCCTTTGTGTGTCCTTTGTCTGGCCTTTCTTACCAACACTTCTGTCCGGCTGCCTCGGGCCTCCTCTTGGTAAACTTGGCGCCAGTTTCCCTGACCCTATGTGGTGCCTTCCTAGCGGGTGGAGCAAGGGGCTGCGCCACATAAAATGTCAGAGCCTCCGGTTTCTAGCTGAGGGTCGTTTCCTGCCTCCACTAGTTCGGGGACCGGTCTCCCCCTTTGGCCTGACCCCTCCACGCAGGTGGATTCGGGCGTGCGGTGGCGACTCGCCCGTCCGCACCCCTGGGATCCCTTCATTCCTCGTTCCTGGAGCCTTCTCCGCTCCTCTTCCTTCCTTCTCCCTCTTGCAGGCCTGGGCCTCTGTTACTAGGCCCGCCTCCGGAGCAGAGCTCATGCAGAGCCCCTGCTCCCTGCCACTTCTGCTCAGACTTCTCTGCACTGAACTAAGATGGTGCCCACCTTTTATACTCCCTTCTCAATGCACCCAGGAACTGCTTCCTCCCTGCTCCTGCACTGCAGGGTTCCCCTTCCTCAGTGTTCCCTCCCCCCACTCCAGCCAGGGACAGGGACTGTCGTGCCCATCTCAGGGGCATATTGGTCGCCCTGCCCCACGGCAATGTGGTGTAATGCATGCAGGTGTCGGGTCCTGATCCACACTCCATCCTTATCTGAGAGTGAGATATCACACCTCTGGGTGAGGTGCAATACGTCTGTAGCAACCGAGCCCTCGGTGCTACAGTTCCATTTATCTTCAGCCTAGGTGACGTATTGTGATACAGGGCCGTGATTTTGGCTATAAAAGGGTCCCCTAGACCCCTACCCCAAGCTTTTTAAGAGAATCATATATGGCGTGCCAGGAGACTCTATGGAATGCTTTCTCAGCATCCAACGAGAGTATCTACTTACAAATTTTTAACTGCATCTAGCCCAGGAAATACTTTGTGCCTAGTAGCAGTGTCTGCTAGTCAGCGGATTATCCCGGCTGTTAAGCAAGCTACACCACCTGTAGTTTGGACACTTAATTTTTTCAAAGGAAATGCTTCGGGACCACGGGATACTTAGTGAAGAGCATCAGGAGGCACCCCAAGGCATAGGGGCTGGGACTGGCACTAGGATGCCTTGCGGTGGACAGCCGAGCTCGATCCTTATAAAAGCTTTTTAACTGCAGCAGCTTTAGTGGACGCTACTGGAGCTGGAATTACGCGGCTGCTGGCATGAGACTTGCCCTCCAATAGATCCTTGTAAATGGATTTAAAGTGTATTCATTCAAATTAGAGGGACAATTTAAATTAAAAAGCTTAGAGCTGCCTCCACCACAGGGGGGCTCTCTCGACCCACCAGCGGACAGGCACCAGTATTGGGAGAGGGGGGCTGGCCGTCAGGGTTCACCGCGGCTCTGGCACAAACCCGGCGACACGGAGGTGGCACGGGCAGGAGCGGACTGGCCGTCTCGGCTTCTCACTTTTTGGATTTTAGAAGGGCATGACATGCCTATATCTGTGTCTCCCCCTCCTTTTACTCCTCCACCTCTTTTCTTTTCGCATGACTATATGTACTTGTCACTTTTCCATGTGTTAGTTGTGTCTTCTGAGCAGTTTGTCAGCTTTTGGACACCTTTGAAGGTGTTTTCTATGTGTTTCTATGTGTTTTTGTTTGCCTGCCATTGGTTTTAACGGTGTTCGAAGGTGTTCGACGAACAGTTCGACGAACAGTTCGGCAAACACACGGGTGTTCGACGAACCGAACCGAACTCGAACACTACGGGGGTGGCTCAACACTAGTTTTGATGCCTTCAGTGTGAATGTACAATTTTCATATTCATGAAAATACAGAAAAATCTTTAAATAAGAAGGTGTGTCCAAACTTTTGGTCTGTACTGTATACCAGAATGGGGGGATATGTATGCAAGGATGGGGGACATGTATAACAGGATGGGGAGGCATATATGCCAGGATGGGGGGCATCTATACCAGGATCGGGGGACCATGTATACCAGGATGGGGGGGACCATGTATACCGGAATGGGGGGCCATGTATACCAGGTGGGTGGCCATGTATAACTAAATGGGGACATATAAACCAGGATGGTGATCATATACATTACAGACCAAAAGTTTGGACACACCTTCTCAGTTAAAGATTTTTCTGTATTTTCATGACTATGAAAATTGTACATTCACACTGAAGGCATCAAAACTATGAATTAACACATGTGGAATTATATGCTTAACAAAAAAGTGTGAAACAACTGAAAATATGTCTTATATTCTAGGTGCTTCAAAGTAGCTACCTTTTGCTTTGATGACTGCTTTGCACACTCTTGGCATTCTCTTGATAAGCTTCAAGAGGTAGTCACCGGAAATGGTCTTCCAACAATCTTGAAGGAGTTCCCAGAGATGCTTAGCACTTGTTGGCCCTTTTGCCTTCACTCTGTGGTCCAACTCACCCCAAACCATCTCGATTGGGTTCAGGTCTGGTGACTGTGGAGGCCAGGTCATCTTGCGTAGCACCCCATCACTCTCCTTCTTGGTCAAATAGCCCTTACACAGCCTGGAGATGTGTTTGGGGTCATTGTCCTGTTGAAAAATAAATGATGGTCCAACTAAACGCACACTGGATGGAATAGCATGCCTCTGCATGATGCTGTGGTAGCCATGCTGGTTCAGTATGCCTTAAATTTTGAATAAATCCCCAACAGTGTCACGAACAAAGCATCCCCACACCATCACACCTCCTCCTCCATGCTTCACGGTGGGTACCAGGCATGTAGAGTCCATCCATTCACCTTTTCTGCGTCGCACAAAGAAATGGTGGTTGGAACCAAAGATCTCAAATTTGGACTCATCAGACCAAAGCACAGATTTCCACTGGTCTAAGGTCCATTCTTTGTCTTATTTAGCCCAAACAAGTCCCTTCTGCTTGCTGTCTGTCCTTAGCAGTGGTTTCCAAGCAGCTATTTTACCATGAAGACCTGCTGCACAAAGTCTCCTCTTAACAGTTGTTGAAGAGATGTGTCTGCTGCTAGAACTTTGTGTGGCATTGACCTGGTCTCTAATCTGAGCTGCTGTTAACCTGCGATTTCTGAGGCTGGTGACTCGGATAAACTTATCCTCAGAAGCAGAGGTGATTCTTGGTCTTCCATTCCAGGGGCGGTCCTCATGTGAGCCTGTTTCTTTGTAGCGCTTGATGGTTTTTGCAACTGCACTTGGGGACACTTTCAAAGTTTTCCCAATTTTTCAGACTAGCTGACCTTCATTTCTTAAAGTAATGATGGCCACTCGTTTTTCTTTATTTAGCTGCTTTTTTCTTGCCATAATACAAATTCTAACAGTCTATTCAGTAGGACTATCAGCTGTGTATCCACCAGAATTCTGCACAACACAACTGATGGCCCCAACCCCATTTATAAGGCAAGAAATCCCACTTATTAAACCTGACAGGGCACACCTGTGAAGTGAAAACCATTTCCGGTGACTACCTCTTGAAGCTCATCAAGAGAATGCCAAGAGTGTGCAAAGCAGTCATTAAAGCAAAAGGTGGCTACTTTGAAGAACCTAGAATATAAGACATATTTTCAGTTGTTTCACACTTTTTTGTTAACTATATAATTCCACACGTGTTAATTCATAGTTTTGATGCCTTCAGTGTGAATGTACAATTTTCATAGTCATGAAAATACAGAAAAATCTTTCAATGAGAAGGTGTGTCCAAACTTTTGGTCTGTACTGTATGTCAGGATGGGAATCATATATATCAGGATGGGGGGCCATATATACCTGTATGAGGACATATACAGGTGCTTCTCACAAAATTAGAATATCATCAAAAAGTTAATTTATTTCAGTTCTTCAATGCAAAAAGTGAAACTCACATATTATAAAGTCATTACAAACAGAGTGATCTTTTTTAAGTGTTTATTTCTGTTATTGTTGATGATTATGGCTTACAGTCAATGAAGACACAAAAGTCATTATCTCAGTAAATTAAAAGTATGCACTTAAAAATATGCACGAGTATCCCTTCAATCTATTTTTTCACTTACTAATGTGATAAAGCAAGAAAGCCCTTGTAGCTCACCTTTTCATTTTGTGGGGTTGAAATTCAGCTGTCTGCAGACTCTGCAGAGCTTCTCAGTGCAGAGCACAAAAACCTTTTTTTTTCATTTGCTAATGTTATAGTTCAAGCTATAGTAGCCCACTTTGTAATATTTTGGTGGGTGAAATTCAGCTGTATGCACAGTAAAAAATAAATATTTTTTCTGTTGCTAGGCAGAGTCAACAAAAGATTATTTTGTGTCGCAAACGTGATACACTCTGCTATAAGCCACCTACTATTTTAGTGGCGTTCAACTTAAGCTGTTTTTAGAGAAAAAAAATAAATTTCTTGTTTTGCTAGGCAGAGTCCAAAAAATATTGATATACTTTGCTATAAACCAGCTACTACTTTAGTGGCGGTGAACTTCAGCTGTTTTCAGAGTAAAAAAATATATTTTTTCTGTTGCTAGTCAGACTACAAAGAGTATTTTTATCTGTCGCAAACGTGACACACTCTGCTAAAAGCCACATACTACTTTAGTGGCGTTGAACTCCAGCTGTTTTCAGAGTAAAAAAATAAAAAATTTTCTGTTGCTAGCCAGAGTGCAAAAATGTTTTTTTTCTCTCGCAAATGTGTTACACTCTGCTATAAGCCACCTAGTCCCTTAGTGGTGGTGAATTTCAGCTGTATGCAGAGCTTATGCATAGTAGAAAAATCTATTTTTTGCTGTTCCTAACATGATACAGCAGGCTGCATCTGAGTTTCACATATCTTGGAGCATACATACTATGTAATACAGGCCTCATCTACTTTGAAAAAATACTTTGTTTTGTTCCTAATGTTATACACCAGGGGACATCTCAGTTTGAAATAGTTTGGAGGATGTCTCATATGTTATACAGGCCCCATCCACAGTAAAAAAAAAATACTTTGTTCGGTTGCTAACGTTATGTAGCAGGGGACATCTCAGTTTGAAATAGTTTGGAGAATGTCTAATATGTTATACAGGCCTCATCCACAGTGAAAAAAAATTACTTTGTTTGGTTCCTAACATTGTACAGCAGGGGACATCTCAGTTTGAAATAGTTTGGAAAATATCTTGTATGTTATACAGGCATGATTCACAGTAGGCATGAGCGAACATTTCAATGTTCGGTTCAGAAAAGTTCGCCGAACAAATTGATATTCGCCGAATTTATTCACCGAATGTTCGTCGAACATTTCCGAATCCCATAGGAGTCAAAACACATCAAATTGGGTGTAAACACCAGGGAAATGCCATCAATTGACCCAGAGTACAAGTACTATAATTATTCTTACTGTGACAGCGACATTTATTCAGTTGCGCTTTACATGTCAAAATGGGTCACCGACTGGTGCAACGAGAGAGAAGACCCTGCCTGCGAGAGCGCACTGTCACGGACGTGGTTTGTGGAACCACTGTGCCACGAACCCCGGAAAGCCTGGAGGGGAGTGACTAAGCGAGCGCCGGACTGTTCACTAGAGCCTCTGATGGTGTGGTTAGACTTGGCTCCCGATAAATGTCAGGTGCCACTCCAGGAGAGATCAACAGATGCACAGCAGCATGACACCACCGAAGTGGCATCAATGTTTTCAGACTACAAGTAGTTTAACGCAAACCTATACCTGTCCCATTACAGCCAATCCAGGAGATGCAGACTCAATTGGAAGTATTTACATTTAAAAAAATAGGGCCTAAGACCACCATTTCTGTGGCCAACAGATTGGATATGGTGGAGTTCAACCTCTTAGCTTTGTCATGTGTAGGATGAAACAATCTTTTACGTGACCACAACAGCGGGATTGAGGGCTGGCAAAGGTGCTGAGAGAGTGCTGAGTATGGTGAACCGGAAAAACTAGTAAAGCATGAGTGAGGTGCAGATGTTACGGTGGATTGAGAAACATGTGGTGTGCTCGTTCAAACAAACACAGCAGGCATGTCCGCTTCTGTTACAGCTGACGGGCTGTCACTCAGCCTGACTGGAGCGGGTAAAGAACCAGATTTTTTGCGATGGGAGACCTGCGTGACAATACTTGGCACAGTAACAGAGGAGGAGGAAGAAACAGCGGATGCATTTGATGGGGCAGCTGATGTTTGTTGAAGTGTGCTGAGAGAGGGCAGAATACAGTGAAACAGACAGACCGATAGACCATGAGTGAGGTGCTGGCGGAGATGTTACGGTGGATTGAGAAACGTGTGGTGAGCTCAGAGAAACAAATACAGCAGGCATGTCCGCTTCACTTACAGCTGAATGGCTGTCACTCAAACTGCAGCTGGTATACAGCTGGTTCTGTCGGACACCTGCGTGACACAACTTGGCATGTTAACACAGGAGGAGGAAGAAGCAGCAGAGGTGTTTGATGGGGCGGCTGATGGTTGTTTATTGAAAATCAATTTACAGTTTATCATGTTTGTGTACCCATTTGGGGTGAATAATATCTGCACCAAATGCTCAATTTAACTACAGTATAACTATAGAAATGCATGGAAACCAAAACCTCTTCCACTACAGTCAACCCAATGGATGGAGACCCATTCAGGATTCCCCACATTTCCAAAAATTAGCCGCAGACGCCAGCAAAGTGTAATCAATTTCACTACAGTAGAAATAGTGTAAAGGAGACCCACATCTCTTCCAGAACAGACAAAACAAGAGATGGAGTCTTAACCAGGAGTGTTCACCTTGCCCTAAATGAGGGCCTAACAAACACCACCGAAGTGGCATCAATTTCACTAGAGCATAAGTATTGCAAAGGAGGCCAAAACCAGTTCCTTTACAGCCAACCCAATAGATGGAGACCCAATCATGATTATCCACATTTAAAAAAAATTTGAGGCAGACACTAGCAATGTCTAATCAATTTCACTACAGTAGAAATAGTGTAAATAAGACCTACGCCTGTTCCAGTACAGCCAACCCAGTAGATGGAGACCTAACCAGAAGTGTTCACATTGCCCTAAATGAGGGTCTAACACCACCGAAGTGGCAACAATGTAATCAGACTACAAGTAGTTTAACGCAGACCCAAACCTGTCCCACTGCAGCCAACCCAATGGATGGAGTCACAATTAGAATTCTCCACATTTCCCAAAATTAGGGCCTAAAACCTGCAGTAGCAGCAGCAGCAAGAGCAGGCACGGAAGTCATATTACAGACTGCAATTTCAAGAGATCAATACAGCACACTCAAAACTACAACATCGCCTACTTTGTACAGTCTGAAATTGGGGTGCAAAAGTCCTTGGAGATCCATGATTTGTTCATCTTGATGAAAGTTAGGTGGTCTACACTTTCAGGGGACAGCCGGGTGCGCTTATCCGTCAAGACACTACCAGCAGCGCTGAAGACACGTTCTGAGAGAACGCTGGCTGCCGGGCATGATAAAACCTCCAAGGTGTGAGAGGCGATCTCAGGACAGGACATTCATCCATTTTTGAAGACCAAAATGTAAAAGGGTCCAAACCCTCCCTTATGGAATTGATATTGAACTCTAGATACTAACGCACCATCCTCTCCAGTCGTTCACCACGTCTCAGACTTCTACTATAGTGAAGAGTGAGAACTAAAATGCTCAGGTACTCGTTGCTCGGGTCGAGCAAATTGGAATACTCGGGTGCTCGACCTGAGCAACGAGCCCAATGTAAGTCTATGGGAAACTCGAGCATTTTTCAGTTGGCTCCCCCGGCGGTCTGCAGAGGGCCTAAAAATTGCCCAAATCGATGGGAATAGTGCTCAAATGACATGGGAACAGCATGTGTAAGAAAACTGGAAGCATCTCTGACTCCCAGATCACTGCTATCAACAACGTGGTCAGAGTATTACGCCACTTTTACTGACTCACAATAAAACATACAAAAAAGAAATCAAAATGGATTTTCCTGGGAAATATGTTAAGGAGCATCCTTTCCAGGGTAATGACTTGTATATAAGGCAAAATAAATAACCAAAACAAAAACACTCCTCCATACCTTGGGCTATGTTCACACTTAGCGTTTTTGATGAGTTTTTGCACTTTTGCATTGCTTTCAACCAAGACAAATGCATTCAGTGTTAAATGTCATTTTAACATTTTACAACGTTATCTGGCCATGTGGTGTGTGACACATCATCAGACACATGCATACAGTGCTGAAAAGACATGGGAATAGCATGGAGAAGACCTCTGGAAGCATCTCTGACTCCCAGGTCCCATCATAAGTGATCCTTGGCCCGAGCGAAGATGCCTCCTGCCATGCACCTGTCATTGCAGACTTGCAACAATCACTGTCCACGTCCTTGTCCCACTGCAGCATTGAGTTGTCCCTACCCTATTCCTTGGAATGCAAGCGCAAGTATGCAGGCAAACAGGCTGCAATACTATACTGCCAAATTTTTGACAGCTGCTTGCACTTGAAATGTGGCCTTTTAGGCTCGTGGAGAAGGAAACTTTTCACAACCTCATGCCGGCAGCGGCCGGGTGTCCATACTTGGTCCCCAGCCGCCACTATATTTCCCGGTATCGCCTCTGCCTTCCACAAGCACGGGTCCCACAACATTAACCGTGCCCTCCCCAGTGCACTTACTGGAAAGGACAGCCAAACCACAAATACGTGGACAGGTGAATGTGGCCAGGGACGGTACGGAGCCAGTCCACAACTTTTTTTGCTGACAGTTGTATTTAGCTAGGTGAAAGGACTGACATAGAGGGAAACCGTATCTACCCTGCGTGTCATTTCTCACAGGAAGTCCTGTAATTGAGCTTGTTGCAGAAGCAATGGCAGCCCATCCAACATCAACTCGCACTTGTCGGTGGTGCCTTGACACAAACACATCTTTCTTTGCGCATTTAATTTCTTTACTACAGAGCTGGACAATGGCCTGATCTGTAATGCGTTTTGAGAAATAACATGCATAAGCAAGGCCGATCCACATTAAAAAAGCAGCCATAGAGTGTCCGGGAACCTTCCCCCACACTTTTCTTAGCCAGGGTTGTTTTTAGGCAGTGTTGGACGAGCCCACCAGAGAACCGGAGACTCCTCCGGCGGGCCCTGGCTTCTCCTTCAGGAGAGTTCATAGTGCTGAGGTGAGGCCATGATGATGATAGAGGCCACCATCTGCTTAGTTTTCTGTAACTTGGAATGCAAGTGCAAGTATGCAGCCACCCATCCACCCACCCACCCACCCACAAGCTGCAACAATAAACTGCCAGATTTCAGGGCAGCTCTTTGCACTTGAAATATGACCTTTTAAGCTCATGGAGGCGGAAGCTTTTCATAACCTCATGCCGGCGGCGGTCAGGTGTCCATACTCGGTCCCCAGCCGCCACTATATTTCCTGGTATCGCCTCCGCCTTCCACAAGTACGGGTCCCACAACATTACCTGTGCCCTCCCCAGTGCACGTACTGGGAAGGACCGCCTAACCACAAACACATGGACAGCTGAATGTGGCCAGGGATGGTATGGAGCCAGTTCACAACTTTTTTTGCTGACAGTTGTATTTAGCTTGGTGAAAAGACTGGCATAGAGGGAAACCGTATCTACCCTGCGTGTCATTTCTCCCAGGAAGTCCTCTAAAGCTGCTTGGATTTGAAATGTGGCCTGAACATTACTGCTGGCACTTTTCTGTGGGAATTTGCTTGCCTCCTACCAGCCTGGAATATTTCCAGCAAACTATGGTACGACGCCATGGTATTAGCACCAGTACCAGTACCAGAAGCCTGTAGGTAAGTAGTTTGACCAGCAACTGCGGTGAATTGCTTCACTGACACACTGAAAGAAATTTTTAATGGAGGCCAGAAATGGCAGTATTTTCTGACAATGTATATGTGATCCGTGTGATGGAGAAAACAGAGTTTTAAATACCTGGCCTGTAGGTAAGTAGTTTGAACAGCAAACTGCAGTGAATTGCTTCAATGACACACTAAAGGAAATTTTTAATGGAGGCCAGAAAAGGCAGTATTTTCTGACGACTTATGTGGCACCCCAGGGGTCTGGTTACCACAGTAATAGAAATATTACGTCTGAGAGCAGGTGGGAGGTTTCTCTGGTCAGGAGCCCTAAGCATGCAACACCGCCCGCCCAGACCTGGGAGGGGAGGAATCTGCCCTTATAAACTGGGTCTGGGGTGGGATTAGGAGAGAGAGTCCCAGACAGAGACGCAGTCAGGTCTGGAGGACAGCAGACACAGGGAAAGGAAGAACCAGGAGCTTTGTAGGAGCAGGAGTGAGAGCCAGGTGCTGGAAGCCAGATAGCTCGCCCTGGCTGGAGACACTAATACCGAAGCTGTGGGGACATCCAGGTCCAGCAGCAGAATCCAACCGGCAGGGGATTCCAGGTCCTCTTGCCATAGAAGCCCGGAGGCACGGTCACAAGCAAGGGACCAGCACCGCCGCCGTGGAGCGGAGGCTAACAGAAGGCCCCAAGTCACCGGCCATACAGGTGAGCACCACACGGTATACTCAGGGACGTGGGCTACTTCTACCCGCACACAGCAAGGTAGCCAGGAAAGAGTACAGATAGACGGGGAGGCCTACAACTCCACCTGGCCAGGTGAGATCCTGCTAGCTCTCAGATTGACCAGGCCTCTACTGCTAGCCAGTACTCCCGGGAGGGTCTGCTTTATAACATCAGTAAAGACTCTGAACTGCACTGCACGGACTCTGAGTTATTCCTGCTGCGCTTGTGCACCATCACTCCCATCATCCACACTAACTGCCCTGAGGCTGTACTCCTCCCGTGGGGAGTCATCCCATTCTTAGCTGCACACATAACACCGGCCTCAGCGGTCTGCTTTGCAGCGGCGGTCCCCACTAACCGCAATCCACGGGTGGCGTAGTCGGACTATCATCATACCAATAACCCTGCCTCTGATTTGACCACCCTGGGCACGGACCGGGTCATCGCCACGAGGACTACAACCCCCAGCATTCATCCTAAAAGGCCCGCTTCCGGGTTCCCCACAGTCCCAGGGGGCGCGTCACTTATATGTGATCCGTTTGACGGAGAAAACAGAGTTTTAAATAGCTGGATTTCTAGCGCTCTAATATGGAAAGGATCTGGCTGTATTCTGCAGTGCCAACAAGCAAATGGCGCAGAAAAAACATTGTTCTCTGGATTGATTTTTAAGCAAATAATGAGGATTGAGATCCAAAGAAAAGTATTCCTGGCCCCTTAGACCTGGGCCTTCATATAGAAATATCTAACAGCAGCTGAAGGCCGAATTGGAATGGAGCCTCATGTGCTATATGCACTGCAGTCTGCTATATACATGCCTGCCTATACACCCTGCCTGCCTGATATCTCTGCAGATGGATAAGTCCTCAGAAGGACTTTTTGTTAACATGGATATGTGTAATGTACGCTTTTTCTCCCTACACTGCCTAATACACAAGCAAATCAGTCCCTGATGCAGCAGCACCTCTCCTTACACAAGCAAATGGCACATAAAAATGGTGTTCTCTGGATTGCTTTTTAAGCAAATAATGAGGATTAAGATCCAAAGAAAAGTGTTCCTAGCCTCTGAGACCTGGACCTTGTATAGAAATATCTAACAGCAGCAGAAGGTAGAATTGGAATGGAGCCTCTTGTGCTATATGCAGTGCAGCCTGCTATATACACTGCCTGCCTATACACCCTGCCTGCCTGATATCTCTGCAGATGGATTAGTCCTCAGAAGGACTGTTTGTTAAAATGGATATGTGTAATGTATGTTTTTTCTCCCTACACTACCTAATACACAATCAAATCTCTCCCTAACGCAGCAGCAGCAGCTCTCCCCACACTGTCTGATCCGGAGTGACTGTGACGAGCATGGCTGCGCCAGGTCTGATATACACCTGATGACGCTATGCGGCCAGCCAATCACTGTAATGCCCATAATCAACATGGCTACAGCATTGCAGTGCATGGCAGGCAATCCCTGCATGTTCATTGGCTCTTTAAAGAGCACCAAACATGCAAGGAGGGGACCCGAGTTCCCACCCGAGAAACCTGAAAATACTCGGTGAGCACCGAGCATCTCGAGCAGTGAGATACTTGGGCGAGCACCGAGCAGTAGCGAGCATGCTCGCTCATCACTATTGTACTCTGTTGTGCTGGTGCATGAGATGGTGCAAAAAATGTATGAAAGGACTCCCAGAAATTGCTTCTGCCACTTATTCTGCTGCTGCTAATTTTTTGGCATTGACGAACTGACGTGCCGAAGGTTGAAAGACTACAGCTGCGATGCACACTGTGTGCCTCACTGTTATCTTAGGGAAAACCTCTATTAAGTTTGCTTAAAAGCTTGTTTCGATACTCCAACATTAGCGGGTCCCTTTCCAGGGTGGGAAGCATCTGGAAAAATTGACTCTTATAATGTGGATCTAACAGAGGGGCAACCCAATAGTCAGCATTATTTTGAATCCTAACTATAAGGGGATGATGTTGCAGATAGTGCATCAAGAAGGCACTCATATGTCGGGCTCTTCCAGGAGGTCCAAAACCAGGCTATATTGTGGGCTGCATAATACTGATGCTTGTTTCCTCCATCCCCTCCTGCCAAACACATTCAAACGAGAGGGGATGATTATCCTCTTCATCCTGCGACAGCTGCTCGCCCATCACCTCTTCCTACTCCATTAGTTCCTCAGTTCTTGCACCTTCACTAACAGTTTGCCTGGTATCACCAAAGACCCTCGATCGTTGTAATCCACAGTCACTTGGCATCCGCCTGTGTAACGACAGTCTGGAAATTTGAGACATTGGTATCCCTTCCGAATCCTGCTCTTCTTCTGGGGTCACCACCTCCTGCCGCAGGTTATTCAAAGTTTACTCCAGCATGTACAGTACAGACCAAAAGTTTGGACACACCTTCTCATTTAAAGATTTTTTTGTATTTTCTTGACTATGAAAATTGTACATTCACACTGAAGGCATCAAAACTATGAATTAACACATGTGGAATTATATACTTAACAAAAAAGTGTGAAACAACTGAAAATATGTCTTATATTCTAGGTTCTTCAAAGTAGCCACCTTTTGCTTTGATGACTGCTTTGCACACTCTTAGCATTCTCTTAATGAGCTTCAAGAGGTAGTCACCGGAAATAGTCTTCCAACAATCTTGAAGGAGTTCCCAGAGATGCTTAGCACTTGTTGGACCTTTTGCCTTCACTCTGCGGTGCAGCTCACTCCAAACCATCTCGATTGGGTTCAGGTCTGGTGACTGTGGAGGCCAGGTCATCTGGCGTAGCACCCCATCACTCTCCATCTTGGTCAAATAGCCCTTACACAGCCTGAAGGTGTGTTTGGGGTCATTGTCCTGTTGAAAAATAAATGATGGTCCAACTAAACGCAAACCGGATGGAATAGCATGCCGCTGCAAGATGCTGTGGTAACCATGCTGGTTCAGTATGCCTTCAATTTTGAATAAATCCCCAACAGTGTCACCAGCAAAGCACCCCCACACCATCACACCTCCTCCTCCATGCTTCACGGTGGAAACAGGCATGTAGAGTCCATCCGTTCACGTTTTCTGCGTTGTACAAAGACACAGTGGTTGGAACCAAAGATCTCAAATTTGGACTCATCAGACCAAAGCACAGATTTCCAGTGGTCTAATGTCCATTCCTTGTGTTCTTTAGCCCAAACAAGTCTCTTCTGCTTGTTGCCTGTCCTTAGCAGTGGTTTCCTAGCAGCTATTTTATCATGAAGGCCTGCTGCACAGAGTCTCCTCTTAACAGTTGTTGTAGAGATGTGTCTGCTGCTAGAACTCTGTGCGGCATTGATCTGCTGTTAACCTGCGATTTCTGAGGCTGGTGACTCGGATAAACTTATACTCAGAAGCAGAGGTGACTCTTGGTCTTCCATTCCTGGGGCGGTCCTCATATGAGCCAGTTTCTTTGTAGTGCTTGATGGTTTTTGCAACTGCACTTGGGGACACATTCAAAGTTTGACAATTTTTTGGACTGACTGACCTTCATTTCTTAAAGTAATGATGGCCACTCATTTTTCCTTACTTAGTTGCTTTTTCCTTGCCATAATACAAATTCTAACAGTCTATTCAGTAGGACTATCATCTATGTATCCACCAGAATTCTGCACAACACAACTGATGGCCCCAACCCCATTTATAAGGCAAGAAATCCCTCTTATTAAATCTGACAGGGCACACCTGTGAAGTGAAAACCATTTCCGGTGACTACCTCTTGAAGCTCATCAAGAGAATGCCAAGAGTGTGCAAAGCAGTCATCAAAGCAAAAGGTGGCTACTTTGAAGAGCCTAGAATATAAAACATATTTTCAGTTGTTTCACACTTTTTTGTTAAGTATATAATTCCACATGTGTTAATTCATAATTTTGATGCCTTCAGTGTGAATGTACAATTTTCAAAGTCATGAAAATACAGAAAAATCTTTAAATGAGAAGGTGTGTCCAAACTTTTGGTCTGTACTGTATATGACCGGAATAGTGATGCTGATGATGGCATCGTCAGCGCTAACCAGTTTGGCAGCAATTTCAAAACCGTGCAGAAAGGTGGAGAGGTCCTTAATCTGTTCACACTTCGCAAATGTGATATGCCCCAAGTCCGTACTGCGTTGCCCGAAGCTATACATCATGACATACTGCGTCAGAGCTCGTTGCTGCTGACACAGTCGCTGCAACATGTGCAGAGTGGAATTCCACCGCGTTGGCACAACGCAGATATACCTGTTAACTGGCTTGGACAAAGACCTCTGTATCGATGACATGAGGAGTGCGAATGGCGAAAGTGAGTACACAACTTCCGTACTTTGTGAAGCAGCTTATCCAGGCTAGGATAGTGGCAGAGAAATCACTGTACCTGTTAGAACTCTCCTGTTAGGTTTTTTCTATTATGCTGGTCACATGACCGTTTTTGCCTATTTAATCCTGCTCCGTCCTTCTGGCCTTGCTGGACTTCATTGTAATTTCTACTCTTAAGCTAGCCAGGTGCTTTATTACCTTACTCAGTCAGTTTAGCTAGGTCTTTTGACCTCTATGTTCTTTGTTGTTTGTTTGTCTTTTTACTGCTACAATTTCGGCTAGGAGGTGTCCATCTTTCTCCCAGTCCCTAGTTCTTGTAGGGATCCCTCCCTCACATCTATAGGTCTTCGTTCAGACTAGCTTAGGACTTTAGCGGGTCTGATAGCAGGATCAGGTTCCCCGTTACATCATAGAGATCTAGCTTAGTTCTATTGTAGGGACAGATCTCCTGTCTTTCCTTAGTGCTTGTAGCAGATTATAACAGTACCACCAGGTTGTCGACATGAGCCGTGCAAGGCACGTGTGCAAGCTTGCCTCGGCCTAGGGCTGCTAACAGGTTCACACCGTTATCGCACATGGCCTTCCCTGGCTCTAGGTTAAGCGGAGACAACCATTGCTCAAATTGAGCCTGGAGAGCTGCCCACAACTCTTCAGCTGTATGACTGTGATCTCCAAGGCATATTAATTTGAAGACTGCCTGATTATGGTGAGCCCTAACTGCGCAGTACGCTGGTGGTGTGTATTTTCTCTGCACCCTTGGAATGCGTGTCTCGTTAAGGCAGAGGTTGAGTGCGCAGGTGAAGGCCCTAGAGGAGGTGGAGGACGCAGAAGCAGCAGATGAAGTGGGAAATACAGAGTCACGAGTGCTCAGTCAGCGAGATGTAATGCCCTTGGCCATGCTTACTCTTCCAGGTGTCTGTGGTGAAATGCACCCTGGCACACGTAGATTTAGACAAGGAACAGCTGATGTTTTCTGCGACATGCTGGTGTAGCGCAGGCACAGCTTGCTTAGAGAAGTAATGGCGACTGGGCAACTGGTACTGGGGGACGGTGACGGCCATCAGTTTTTGGAAATTGTCTGTATCTACCAGGAGGAAAGGCAGCATTTATGTGGCCAACAGATTAGAGATGGTGGAGTTCAACCTCTTAGCTTTGTCATGCGTAGGGTGAAACAATCTTTTACATTACCACAACAGCAGGACCGACGGCTGGCTAAGGTGCTGAGAGAGGGCGGAGTATGTTGTGCCGGAAAAACTAGTAAAGCATGAGTGAGGTGTAGATGTTACGGTGGATTGAGAAACATGTGGTGTGCTCGGTGAAACAAACACAGTATGCGTGTCCACTTCCGTTACAGCTGAAGGGCTGTCACTCAGCCTGACTGGAGCAGGTAAAGAACTGGAGTTTGTGCGATGGGAGACCTGCATGACAATACTTGGCACAGTAACAGAGAAGGAGGAAGAAGCAGCAGATGCATTTGATGGGGCAGGTGATGGTTGTTGAGGTGCGCTGGATCGCATTTCAGCGCGGTAAGATTCCCAGCGTAAAGAATGGTGTTTGAGCATGTGAACTTCATGCATGTACAACCCCTGTCAAAAATTATGGAATCACCGGGCTCGGAGGATGTTCATTCAGTTGTTTAATGTTGTTGAAAAAAAGCAGATCACAGACATGACACTAAACTAAAGTCATTTCAAATGGCAACTTTAGGGCTTTAAGAAACACTAAAAGAAATCAAGATAAAAAATGTGATACTCAGTAAGGGTAATTTTTTTCAGACCAAGAAGAGGAAAAAAATTATGGAATCACTCAATTCTGAGGAAAAAATTATGGAATCATGAAAAACAAACACACAAAAGAACACTCCAATACATCACTAGCATTTTGTTGCACCACCTCTGGCTTTAATAACAGCTTGCAGTCTCTGGGACATGGACTTAATGAGTGACAAACAGTACTCTTCATCAATCTGGCACCAACTTTCTCTGATTGCTGTTGCCAGATCAGCTTTGGAGGTTGGAGCCTTGTCATGGACCATTTTCTTCAACTTCCACCAAAGATTTTCAATTGTATTGAAATACAAACTATTTGCAGGCCATGACATTGACCTTATGTGTCTTCTTTCAAGGAATGTTTTCACAGTTTTTGCTGTATGGCAGGATGCATTATCATCTTGAAAAATTATGTCATCATCCCCAAACATCCTTTCAATTGATGGGATAAGAAAACTGTCCAAAATATCCATGTAAACTTGTGCATTTATTGAAGATGTAATGACAGCCATCTCCCCAGTGCCTTTACCTGACATGCAGCCCCATATCATCAATGACTGTGGAAATTTGCATGTTCTCTTCATGCAGTCATCTTTATAAATCTCATTGGAGCGGCACCAAACAAAAGTTCCAGCATCATCACCTTGCCCAATGCAGATTCGCGATTCATCACTGAAAATGACTTTCATCCAGTCATCCACAGTCCACGATTGCTTTTCCTTAGCCCATTGTAACCTTGTTTTTTTCTGTTTAGGTGTTAATGATGGCTTATATTTAGCTTTTCTGTATGTAAATCCCGTTTCCTTTTGGTGGTTTCTTACAGTTCGGTCACAGACATTATCTCCAGTTTCCTCCCATTCGTTCCTCATTTGTTTTGTTGTGCATTTCCTGTTTTGCAGACATATTGCTTTAAGTTTCCGGTCTTGACGCTTTGATGTCTTCCTTGGTCTACCAGTATGTTTGCCTTTAACAACCTTCCCATGTTGTTTGTATTTGTTCCAGATTTTAGACACAGCTGACTGAGAACAACCAACATCTTTTGTAACATGTCACCTTCCCTTGAGAAAGCTGGACGTGTTCCCTGCGAAACGTGCGTCGGGAGGGACAGGCACTAGTCCTTCCTACCACCTGGTGGGGCACATTTTTATACTTTGAGGTAATGATTTTGTAGATATACATGGATATTCATGGGGTACTTAAGGGGATCGATTATGATAAAGCACAGCTATATCATTGAGCACTGGGCTCTAGGAGAGGAGCATTACTGCCTATATGATTGCACTATATCACGCAGGAGATAGAGCACTAAGCTTTACAATATTGTTTATATATTCATCTCTTGTGATATACTACTGTTCCTCTCCATCTATCCCTATTGAGTCCCATGCATTCTGATAAACGCAGGATTGATTGATCGATTCTCTACCTCTATGTGTCCCTGCTGCTTTTCGGTATTGCCATTCTTTTGTACACACATCCCTTGCACTTGCAGACTTTTAAATGTGTATTTTTTGTATCAATAAAGGTGTTATATTTTTGTACCAACCGTTAAGACTTCATTTTCCTTTTTTTCTATTCTATGCATTTGAAGTGGTTGTTTCAGTGAAACCCATCTGCAATTTTTTGTAGAGGTCTGTCCACTGAATATGTTTCTGAGACTTGTGGTTCTAATCTTTTGTAACATTGCGTGATGATTTACCTTCTTTTAAGAGTTTGATAATCCTCTCCTTTGTTTCAATTGACATCTCTCGTGTTGGAGCCATGATTCATGTCAGTTCACTTGGTGCAACAGCTCTTCAAGGTGTAATCAGTCCTTTTTAGATGCAGACTAATGAGCAGATCTAATTTGATGCAGGTGTTAGTTTTGGAAATGAAAATTTACAGGGTGATTCCATAATTTTTTGCTCAGAATTGAGTGATTCCATAATTTTTTCCCTCTGCTTGGTATGAAAAAAATTACCCTTACTGAGTACCACATTTGTTATCTTGATTTCTTTTAGTATTCCTTAAAGCCCTAAAGTTGCCATTTGAAATGACTTTAGTTTTGTGCCATGTCTGTGATCTGCTTTTTTCATCAACATTAAACAACTGAATGAACATCCTCCAAGCCCAGTGATTCCATAATTTTTGCCAGGGGTTGTAGTAGTCAAATTATTGCAGTTTTTCCCTCTACTGAGTTTTTTATTGCAAAGTTTGCATATAACGAGAGTTGGCTCATCCTTTGCAGTGACAAAAAAGGCCCATGCTAGGCAACCCTTGCTGCCCCTGCGAGCTGCAGACCCGTGACCGCTGCTGGCCACTGCCACAGTTGTAGCTAAGGATGCAGTGCTCCTCGTGCTTGCATCACTCCGTGTCTGCGCCATAGGGCGAAATGTAACCTTCTCGTCTTCCTCCTCCGCCTCCTCAGATGAACTACTCAGCTACGTGACTCTGGGTTCACACTAAGTGGGATCGTCTACCTCGTCATCATCAAATGTGTTATCCCATTCCTTGCCCCCAGAGTTACCCCTCTCCTCTTGTTGCCTTGACAGCACAGTACAGTCCGCATGAGTCTCAGGTATTTGAGTCTCATTGGTATCACCTCCCTCCCTTGCGGTTAATGTCTGGTGACGAGAGTTAGGAACCTGCTCGGACCCTACTTCATCCTGCCCCGAATCCAAGCTAAAAAAAATTTGGGCATCAGTGCAGATGCTTTCCTTCTCTTGACTCTGTGACTGTTTGGAGTACAATTCTGATGCCCATGGTGTAGAATGGGTGAAGAGTTCTACAGACTCGCCTATCAGTGGTTCGCAGTTGGCCAGTTGTGAGGCGGGGGGAAGCATGGGTAATTGAAGTGCCACCTCTGTGGACTGTACTGCATTTGATGTTGAGGTGGAGGAAGAAGAGGAGAGGGCATTGGAAGCAGAGCTTACCATCCACTGGAGCACCTGCTCTTTCTGGGCCTTATCAACATAAGTTGTCTTTGAATACGACCTGTTTGTGTTGGTTCACTAGTTCTTTCACTAACATTCCCCCTTCCACCACGCCCTCTTTTTCCCACTCATGTTGGTCAGATACAGTGGTAGGAGCACACATTTAACTAAAGAAAAATATGTTTTTTTCCTGTGCATTAGCTCAGCACACACCTGAATTTCAGCGACACTAAATGACAAGGTAAGATATGGCCTGCCGTATATCGTTACTAAAAGACAAAAGAAATTTGTTAGTGTGCATGAGGCTGTTAAAACCTACGAGATATTTTCCAAACAATTTCAAACTTGGATGTCCCCTGTTGTTTTACTTTAGAAACAGAAGAATTTTTTTTTGAATGTGGATGAAGCCAGTATGACATAGAATATATGCTCCAAAATATTTCAAACTCAGATCTAGCCAGCTGTATCACTTTACTCAGAGCAAAAAATATTTTTGGGTTACTCTGCTTAAGCTCTTCGTCCAGCTTACTTTGACCGCAACTAACGTAGTAGCTGGCTTATAGCACTGTATGATTTTGGCACAGGAAAAAATATATTTTGGACTGGGCCTAGTAAGAGAAGTTTTTTTTTTTTACTGTGAAACCAGGACAAGTTCAACGGCACTAAAATAGGATCTGCCTTTTAGTAGACTGGATCAACTTTGCCACAGTAAAAAACCTTTGGTGGACTCTGCCTGCCAACCAAAAATATATATAGGTTTGACGGTGCGTACAAGCTGAATTTGATCGCCACTGATGTAGTAGCTGGCTTATAGCACTGTATGACTTTTGGCACAGGAAAAAATATTTTTTGGACTGGGAGTAGCAAGAGAAAAAAATATTTTTTTACTCTGAAACCACCTGAAGTTCAACTCCACTAAAATAGTATCTGACACTAAAAAAAACTTTAGTGCACACAGCATTCAATATCACAATAGCAACAGAAAAAAAAAACAGATTTTGTGCTCTGCAATAAGAAGCTCTGCAGACTGTGCGGAGAACAATATCGACCCCACTAAATGAAAAGGTGCTTGCTTGATCACATTAGCAAGTGCAAAAAAAGAATCAAGGTATTCTGAGACATGGAGCTCTATACCAATGGTGCACAGCACTATTGTATGTCATGGGCCCTCTGTTTCGGTCAGAATCTCACTACTTGCAGTACTTGCATAAGAACACCAAAAATGTGCTGCACCAGCGGTTGCAGAGGTACCCAGGCCAGGAATTATCTACACTATCTGACTACCACATAAGCGCCCATCTATCTAGCTAATATCTCTCATTACACAGGAGTAGAGATGAGCGTTGTTCTACTCGAACTGTTCGCCAATCTCAAATTCGAGCTGTTTTGGGCGGTGTTCGAGCCGTTCGGCGAACACGAACAATTTCAGAAAAATTCGGCTGTTCGAGGTTAAGTTCGATAAATGTTCGTGCACCAAAATCATAACTGGATTTTTTCTCAGTAATGATGAAAATTAATGTTAATACGCAGTTTGAGTGTACAGCGGGGTGGGGGGAGGGGCAGGGGATGGATCTCTGCAGGAACAATGAAGATCTCCATTTTTTTTTTTCTCTTTCCCGCATTTACAGTGGGGAGGTGCAATCTGTCAGCCTATCAGCAGCGCACACACGGAGCGAAGTGCTGTTTTTCACACAAGCAAGGGCATGTGTCATTGGCAGTGTATGTCACATGTCCTTGCCCTATAAGACCAAGCCATTTTCCCCGTCGCCACCATTTTCTCACTGCTGTAGCTGCGTATTAGACGGCACCGCTGTTGCTGTGTGCGCTATACCTTGTTAATTTCAAGCCAATTTTCGCACAAATCTACAGATAGCTTGGGAGTAGGGAATAGTTGTGATTGCAGTCCTTTTAAGGACTAGGTTACAGCATTTCCTATGACTTTAATCAGGCAGGTCTGTGCTCTTAAATAGATAGGTTGTGGGAGTAAAGACTAATTGTAATTGGAGTCCTTTTCAGGACTAGGTTACATCAGTTCCTATCAGTTTTTGCCAGGCAGGTCTGTGCCAGTGCTGTGCAAGTTTTTTTCACAGCATTTGGCTGAATCTAGCAAAAGCTAATCCTTTTTGGCCTATTGCAGAGTGTGTTAGTCAGTTGAGTAGCCTATCTGTGTTGCAAGAAATACCACCTGTGTATAGAATACCAATTTTTTTACTGCACCTAGTGAAGTAAAATCTTTTGGGCATAGCATCATTCTATTAGTCCATCTATACTGACCTCCATCAGGTTGCAAATTGAATATAATTTTTTTCTGCATCTAGCTCTGAAAAAATATTGGGCTTCTAGCTGTGTGTGGGACTTGTTGTATTAGTCCATCTATACTGACCTCCATCAGGTTGCAAACTGAATATATTTTTTTCTGCATCTACCTCTGAAAAAATATTGGGCTTCTAGCTGTGTGTGGGACTTGTTCTATTATTCCATCTATACAGACCTCCATCAGGTTGCAAACTGAATATATTTTTTTCTGCATCTACCTCTGAAAAAATATTGTGCTTCTAGCTGTGTGTGGGACTTGTTGTATTAGTCCATCTATACTGACCTCCATCAGGTTGCAAATTAAAAATAATTTTTATCTGCATCTACAGTACCTCTGAAAAAATATTTGGGCTTCTAGCTGTGTGTGGGACTTGTTCTATTAGTCCATCTATACTGACCTCCATCAGGTTGCAAATTGAATATAATTTTTATTTGCATCTAGCTCTGAAAAAATATTTGGCCTTCTAGCAGTGTGTGGGACTTTCTCTATTAGTCCATCTATACTGACCTCCATCAGGTTGCAAATTAAAAATAATTTTTATCTGCATCTACCTCTGAAAAAATATTTGGGCTTCTAGCTGTGTGTGGGACTTGTTCTATTAATCCATCCATACAGACCTCCATCAGGTTGCAAACTGAATATATTTTTTTCTGCATCTACCTCTGAAAAAATATTGGGCTTCTAGCTGTGTGTGGGACTTGTTGTATTAGTCCATCTATACTGACCTCCATCAGGTTGCAAACTGAATATATTTTTTTCTGCATCTACCTCTGAAAAAATATTGGGCTTCTAGCTGTGCGTGGGACTTGTTCTATTAATCCATCTATACAGACCTCCATCAGGTTGCAAACTGAATATATTTTTTTCTACATCTACCTCTGAAAAAATATGTGGCCTTCTAGCAGTGTGTGGGTCTTTCTCTATTAGTCCATCTATACTGACCTCCATCAGGTTGCAAATTCAAAATAATTTTTTGTCTGCATCTAGCTCTGAAAAAATATTGGGCTTCTAGCTGTGTGTGGGACTTGTTGTATTAGTCCATCTATACTGACCTCCATCAGGTTGCAAACTGAATATATTTTTTTCTGCATCTACCTCTGAAAAAATATTGGGCTTCTAGCTGTGTGTGGGACTTGTTCTATTAATCCATCTATACAGACCTCCTTCAGGTTGCAAACTGAATATATTTTTTTCTGCATCTACCTCTGAAAAAATATTGGGCTTCTAGCTGTGTGTGGGACTTGTTCTATTAATCCATCTATACAGACCTCCATCAGGTTGCAAACTGAATATATTTTTTTCTGCATCTACCTCTGAAAAAATATTGGGCTTCTAGCTGTGTGTGGGACTTGTTCTATTAATCCATCTATACAGACCTCCATCAGGTTGCAAACTGAATATATTTTTTTCTGCATCTACCTCTGAAAAAATATTGGGCTTCTAGCTGTGTGTGGGACTTGTTCTATTAATCCATCTATACAGACCTCCATCAGGTTGCAAACTGAATATATTTTGTTCTGCATCTACCTCTGAAAAAATATTGGGCTTCTAGCTGTGTGTGGGACTTGTTGTATTAGTCCATCTATACTGACCTCCATCAGGTTGCAAACTGAATATATTTTTTTCTGCATCTACCTCTGAAAAAATATTGGGCCTTCTAGCAGTGTGTGGGACTTTCTCTATTAGTCCATCTATACTGACCTCCATCAGGTTGCAAATAGTGTTGAGCCACCCCCGTAGTGTTCGGGTTCGGTTCGGTTCGTCGAACACCGGGATGTTCGAGGAACTGTTCGTCGAACACCTTAGAACACCGTCGAACACCGTTAAAACCAATGGCAGGCAAACAAAAACACATAGAAACACATAGAAAACACCTGCAAAGGTGTCCAAAAGCTGACAAACTGCTCAGAAGACACTCTCTTTAAAAAAGCCGGCCGGCAAATTCAGCAGCGGCATACACCGGTACCCGACAATTTAGACAAGAAGGAATAGAGCATCACACATAGATTAGATAGATAGAAACATGTCAGTCACACATATAAGAAGCACAGTGACAGTGTTGGTTACTGCACTTGTCATTTAGTGTAAAGGATTTATTAAAAAAAATATTAGTGTTTTCATGCACTGTCTCTTTAAAAAAGCCGGCCGGCAATTCAGCATCTGTACCCGACAATTTAGAACAGAAAGAATAGAGCTTCACACATAGATTAGATAGATAGAAACATGTCAGTCACATATATAATAAGTACAGTGATAGTGTTGCTTACTGTACTTGTCATTTAGTGTAAAGGATTTATTTAAAAAAATAATAGTGTTTTCATGCACTGTCTCTTTAAAAAAGCCGGCCGGCAATTCAGCAGCGGTACCCGACAATTTAGAACAGAAAGAATAGAGCTTCACACATAGATTAGATAGATAGAAACATGTCAGTCACATATATATGAAGTACAGTGATAGTGTTGGTTACTGTACTTGTCATTTAGTATTAAAATAAAGGATTTATTATTAAAAAAATTGGCGTGGGGTTCCCCTTAATTTTAGGCTCTAGCGGAGGTTAAGCAGACGGCTGGGGCAGATGTTTGAAGCCTGGGAAGGGGGTAATACCCACGGAGCTTCCCAGGCTACTAATATCAGCCCCCAGCTGAATACATAGCCTTTACTAGCTATTAAAATGGGGGACCCCCCAAAAAAAATGACGTGGGGTCCCCCGTAATTTAATAGCTAGCAAAGGCTAGGCAGACAGCTGGGGGCTGATATTAATAGCCCAGGAAGGGAGCCATGAATATTGGCCCCCTCCCAGGCTAGAAACACCAGCCGTCAGCCGCCCCAGAAATGGCGCATTCATAGGATGCGCCAATTCTGGCACTTAGCCTCGCTCTTCCACGCTGCCCTGGTGCGGTGGCAGGGGGTAATAGGGTTGGGGTTGATGTCAGCTTATAATGCCAGCTGACATCAAGCCCAGGTTAGTAATGGAGAGGCGTCTATAAGACACCCCCATTACTAACCCCATAGTCAAAGTTAAAAAAAACACAAACACCCAGAATAAAGTCCTTAAATTGAAATAAAGACACAATCCTTTATTGTTCTAAATTAAACCATACTTACCATCACGCCCATTCCAGCTGAAGCCAACGATCTCCTGCAATAAAAGAAAAATAATAAAGCAACCTCATCCTTACCTTTCCATGGTTCCCACGACAGCTTCAGCTCTGCTACATCGAGATGACAGGCTGGACCGCAGCATTACGCTGCCATCCAGCCTGTCATCCCGCAGACACTGAGAAGCGCAGGCTTGCTTGCGCTGCTCAGCGTCTCTCTGTGACGACATCCAGATGAGCCGAGTTCATGTCCAATGAACTCGGCTCACCTCATGCACGTCACTGACAGCGTGGGAAAATTCTCACGCTGAAGCGCTGATTGCAGGAGAATTTTCCCACGCTGTCAGTGACGTGCAGGAGGTGAGCTGAGTTCATTGGACATGAGCTCACCTCATGCACATCACTGACAGCGTGGGAGTATTCTCCTGCACTCAGCACTTCAGCGTGAGAATTTTCCCACGCTGTCAGTGACGTGCATGAGGTGAGCCGAGTTCATTGGACATGACCTCGGCTCATCTGGATGCCGTCACAGCGAGACAGTGAGGAGCGCAAGCATGCCTGCGCTTCTCAGTGTCTGCGGGATGACAGACTGGATGGCAGCGTTCGGCTGCGGTCCAGCCAGTCATCTCGATGTAGCAGAGCTGAAGCTGTCGTGGGAACCATGGAAAGGTAAGGATGAGGTTGGTTTATTATTTTTCTTTTATTGCAGGAGATCGTTGGCTTCAGCTGGAATGGGTGTGATGGTAAGTATGGTTTAATTTAGAACAATAAAGAATTGTGTCTTTATTTCAATTAAAGGACTTTATTCTGGGTGTTGTGTTTTTTTTAAATACTTTACTAGAAATTCATGGCGGTCATGTCTAATACTGGCGTGACCCCATGAATTTTGGGCTTGGGGCCAGCTGATAATACCAAGCTGGCCCTAACCCCTTTATTACCCAGTGAGCCACCGCACCAGGGCCCTGGATGAGTTGGGTACAGCGCCAGAAGATGGCGCTTCTATGAACGCGCCATTTTCCGGGGTGGCTGCGGACTGCAATTTGTAGCGGGGGGGGGGCCCAGAAAGCTTGGGCCTCCCTGCGCTGCAGATTCCAGCCCCCAGCTGCCTAGTTGTACCTGGCTGGACACAAAAATAGGGCGAAGCCCCACGTACTTTTTTTTTAATTATTTCATGAAATTCATGAAATAATTAAGAAAAAAAGGCCTTCCCTATATTGTTGTGTCCGGCCAGGTACAAATAGGCAGCTGGTGGTTGGGGGCAGCCCGTTCCTGCCTGCTGTACCTGGCTGGACACAAATATAGTGCGAAGCCCCACTTCAATTTTTTTTAATTATTTCATGAAATTCATGAAATAATTAAGAAAAAAAGAGCTTCCCTATATTGTTGTGTCCGGCCAGGTACAAATAGGCAGCTGGTGGATGGGGGCAGCCCGTTCCTGCCTGCTGTACCTGGCTGGACACAAATATAGTGCGAAGCCCCACTTCAATTTTTTTAAATTATTTCAGGAAATTCATGAAATAATTTAAAAAAAATTGACGTGGGGCTTCGCACTATATTTGTGTCCAGCCAGGTACAGCAGGCAGGAACGGGCTGCCCCCAACCACCAGCTGCCTATTTGTACCTGGCCGGACACAACAATATAGGGAAGCCCTTTTTTTCTTAATTATTTCATGAAATAATTTAAAGAAAATTGACGTGGGGCTTCGCCCTGTTTTTGTGTCCAGCCAGGTACAACTAGGCAGCTGGGGGCTGGAATCCGCAGCGCAGGGAGGCCCAAGCTTTCTGGGCCACACCCGCTGCAAATTGCAGTCCGCAGCCACCCCGGAAAATGGCGCGTTCATAGAAGCGCCATCTTCTGGCGCTGTACCCAACTCATCCAGGGCCCTGATGCTGTGGCTCACTGGGTAATAAAGGGGTTAGGGCCAGCTTGGCATTATCAGCTGGCCCTAAGCCCGAAATTCATGGGGTCACGCCAATATTAGACATGACCACCATGAATTTCTAGTAAAGTATTTAAAAAAAACACAACACCCAGAAAAAAGTCCTTTAATTGAAATAAACACACAATTCTTTATTGTTCTAAATTAAACCATACTTACCATCACGCCCATTCCAGCTGAAGCCAACGATCTCCTGAAATAAAAGAAAAATAATAAAGCAACATCATCCTTACCTTTCCATGGTTCCCATGACAGCTTCAGCTCTGCTACATCGAGATGACAGGCTGGACCGCAGCAGAACGCTGCCATCCTGCCTGTCATCCCGCAGACACTGAGAAGCGCAGGCTTGCTTGCGCTCCACAGTGTCTCTCTGTGAGGGCATCCAGATGAGCCGAGTTAATGTCCAATGAACTCGGCTCACCTCATGCACGTCACTGACAGCGTGGGAAAATTCTCCTGCACTCAGCGCTTCAGCGTGGGAGAATTCTCACACTGAAGCGCTGAGTGCAGGAGAATTCTCCCACGCTGTCAGTGACGTGCAGGAGGTGAGCTGAGTTCATTGGACATGAGCTCACCTTATGCACGTCACTGACAGCGTGGGAAAATTCTCCTGCACTCAGCGCTTCAGCGGGAGAATTCTCACGCTGAAGCGCTGAGTGCAGGAGAATTCTCCCACGCTGTCAGTGACGTGCAGGAGGTGAGCTGAGTTCATTGGACATGAGCTCACCTTATGCACGTCACTGACAGCGTGGGAGAATTCTCCTGCACTCACCGCTTCAGCGTGAGAATTTTCCCACGCTGTCAGTGACGTGCATGAGGTGAGCCGAGTTCATTGGACATGAACTCGGCTCATCTGGATGTCGTCACAGAGAGATGCTGAGCAGCGCAAGTAAGCCTGCGCTTCTCAGTGTCTGCGGGATGAGAGGCTGGATGGCAGCGTTCTGCTGCGGTCCAGCCTGTCATCTCGATGTAGCAGAGCTGAAGCTGTCGTGGGAACCATGGAAAGGTAAGGATGAGGTTGCTTTATTATTTTTCTTTTATTGCAGGAGATCGTTGGCTTCAGCTGGAATGGGCGTGACGGTAAGTATGGTTTAATTTAGAACAATAAAGGATTGTGTCTTTATTTCAATTAAAGGACTTTATTCTGGGTGTTTGTGTTTTTTTTAACTTTGACTATGGGGTTAGTAATGGGGGTGTCTTATAGACGCCTCTCCATTACTAACCTGGGCTTGATGTCAGCTGGCATTATAAGCTGACATCAACCCCAACCCTATTACCCCCTGCCACCGCACCAGGGCAGCGTGGAAGAGCGAGGCTAAGTGCCAGAATTGGCGCATCCTATGAATGCGCCATTTCTGGGGCGGCTGACGGCTGGTGTTTCTAGCCTGGGAGGGGGCCAATATTCATGGCTCCCTTCCTGGGCTATTAATATCAGCCCCCAGCTGTCTGCCTAGCCTTTGCTAGCTATTAAATTAGGGGGGACCCCACGTCATTTTTTTGGGGGGGTCCCCCATTTTAATAGCTAGTAAAGGCTATGTATTCAGCTGGGGGCTGATATTAGTAGCCTGGGAAGCTCTGTGGGTATTACCCCCTTCCCAGGCTTCAAACATCTGCCCCAGCCGTCTGCTTAACCTCCGCTAGAGCCTAAAATTAAGGGGAACCCCACGCCAATTTTTTTAATAATAAATCCTTTATTTTAATACTAAATGACAAGTACAGTAACCAACACTATCACTGTACTTCATATATATGTGACTGACATGTTTCTATCTATCTAATCTATGTGTGAAGCTCTATTCTGTCTGTTATAAATTGTCGGGTACCGCTGCTGAATTGCCGGCCGGCTTTTTTAAAGAGATGGTGCATGAAAACACTATTATTTTTTTTGATAAATCCTTTACGCTAAATGACAAGTACAGTAAGCAACACTGTCACTGTACTTCGCATATATGTGGCTGACATGTTTCTATCTATCTAATCTATGTATGATGCTCTATTCTGTCTGTTATAAATTGTCGGGTACCGCTGCTGAATTGCCGGCCGGCTTTTTTAAAGAGACGGTGCATGAAAACACTATTATTTTTTTTGATAAATCCTTTACGCTAAATGACAAGTACAGTAAGCAGCACTTTCACTGTACTTCGTATATATGTGGCTGACATGTTTATATCTATCTAATCTATGTGTGAAGCTCTATTCTTTCGGTTCTAAATTGTCGGGTACAGGTGTATGCCGCTGCTGAATTGCCGGCTTTTCATGTTTCACTGTTGGCACTGTTCCCATCGATTTGGGCAACCACTGTAATGCCACAACCACCATGGCTGTGGCATTACAGTGAGTGGCAGACAATCCCTGCATGATTGGTGCTCTAAATAGCGCCAGACATGCAGGACACGCTTTTGGTGCACGAACAGTTATCGAACATAACCTCGAACAGCCGAATTTTTTGCAAATCGTTCGGGTTCGTCGAACAACTCGAACACCGCCCAAAACAGCTCGAATTTGAGATTGGCGAACAGTTCTAGTCGAACACCGCTCATCTCTAGTTGCAAATTCAAAATAATTTTTTGGCTGCAACTAGCTCTGAAAAAATATTGGGCTTCTAGCTGTGTGTGGGACTTGTTGTATTAGTCCATCTATACTGACCTCCATCAGTTTGCAAATTAAAAATAATTTTTATCTGCATCTACAGTACCTCTGAAAAAATATTTGGGCTTCTAGCTGTGTGTGGGACTTGTTCTATTAGTCCATCTATACTGACCTCCATCAGGTTGCAAATTGAATATAATTTTTATCTGCATCTAGCTCTGAAAAAATATTTGGCCTTCTAGCAGTGTGTGGGACTTTCTCTATTAGTCCATCTATACTGACCTCCATCAGGTTGCAAATTAAAAATAATTTTTATCTGCATCTACCTCTGAAAAAATATTTGGGCTTCTAGCAGTGTGTGGAACTCATCGTATTAGGCCATCTATACCAAGCTCCACCAGCTTTGAAATTAATAATAATTTTTAGCTGCATCTAGCCCTGAAAATAATTTTTCCCAATTTTGGTAGCAATAGAAATATGGGGCGCGCGCCTGGCTAACAAAAATATACGCTTCATAACACAAAACACCAGCCTAGCGCACTGCATTAATAAGATGGCATCTTCGTCTCTCCCAGTGCTAGGCCTACTACGCAGGCTAGTATTCCTGTGCCTAAAACACAATGTATGGGTCCGCGCTAGCCACTATGCTGAGGGGTATAAAGCTGCTGCTAACGCTTTATAACAATTCAATTGCCAGATTTTCACAGAGCTCTTCCACAACGCCCACCCATCGGGCAACAGTTGCCCACCCTCCCTATGGGATCTAGTGGCGAATAGTTGATGCCATTAATCAGAGCGTCAGTTGCCCCGTCAACGTGGCAAGCATACGGTAAGGCATGGGAAGAGTGGACACGACTAGTAGCAGGCAGACGGGTTGACCAATGTGAACAAGCCAGATCACAAGTCACCATAGAATTTATCCACCAGCTAATGATGAGGGGCATATCAGGGGCGTCAGCGCAGCGGTGTCTGACCGGAGTAGCATTTCACTTCCAACTACTGAATTGGGGAGATGTGACAAAGATTCATCATCAGACAATCCATAAAAGGGTGGAAAAGGGGTCAGCCAAGTCAGGAATGTAGACGTCCCGTCCCGTGTCACTAAAACTGATTTCTCACATCTTATCCCTAACACCATTAACATGACACTCCCAATTTGAAGCAACACTAATGTCTACTGCATTTGTGATCGCCTTCTTTGGGGCGCTATGTATAAGCGAATTAGTCCCTCAATCCAAAATTACCACCAGTGGACGCTTATTACACCAGGAAGTAGTCATAGCCAATAATGCAATACGTGTACGCATACACCAATTGAAAATGGTTCCAGCGGGCAGGGGTACTTGGGTACTTCTACAACCCACAAACGGTACACTGAGTCGGGTAACAATAGTAAAAACATATCTAACCATCAGATCACAAAGTAATTTCTTCGTATCACACATTGATGGAACGCCATTATCAAGATACCTGTTCCAAGCTATATTTAATAAATGCATAACATCGGCAGGGAACCACCCCAAAGATTACTGGACACACTCATTCCGCATAGGTACGGCCACGTAAGCAGCAAGAGCAGGACTGTCAGAAACGGAAGTTCAGAGGATAGGGAGATGGCGATCCACGTGTTTGGCGAGATACATAAGACCGGACTTGTTATCCTAACGTGGTTTGTTTCTTTTACAGGTGACGCTAAGCCAACAGTGTGAGTGATAGGCCACTCGTATATATATTGGGCACAAAAAAGGGCGAAAGTCCGCCCAGGCGGGAGGAAATTAGAGTTTCATAACACATATTTCAACTGGAGAGGTATTAGAGGCCTGCTATGGCCACAGGTACTAATGGAGGTAATCAAGGTAGGGAGAGAGGCAAGAGGTCCGGTCATCTTAGTTATACAGGCCGGGGGAAACAACCTAGGTCATCACAAGAGCGCATAACTAATGGCAAAAATGAAACTAGACACTGAGCGCTTCAGAGAATTTTTCACAAAATTAGCTATAGTATGGTCAGAGATTGTGCCTATAGCGGTATGGCAAAGTGCGCGAGACATCACGGCCATCGAATGGACAAGGCGGGTAATAAATATTCGGATGGCAAAATTTAGAAGAGACAGAGGCGGTGTAGTGATACGACACCGACAACTGGAAGGAGATAAAGCAGGCCTCATACGGCCCGACGGTGTTCACTTAATAGATATTGGACTGGACATATTCCTGTCAGGACTCCAGGACGGAGTGGAACAAGCGTTAAGAGTGATGGGTGGGGGTCAGAGTCCTGCATACGAGTACGCTGGATCCTCCGTGGCCTGGAAATAGAAAGGACATGTTGGAGAGTTACACTTGTTAGCCAACTTGCCGGAGTGGGGACCCAGGGCATGCTGCAACAAGCTGAATTATTTTAGAAATAAAATGCCTTTCTAATGGAATGAGTATAAAGAGTTAATAAGGCTGTGACCGATCCTCACCCATCCAGTTGTAAGAGTTACATTATTGGGTTGTCCATGAAAGGGGGGCGGTAGGGGAGCTGAGCATCTGGGTTTGGTTGGGGGTCCCCACAGTCTGCCTAGGCTAGATTAATTTTAAAATTCTTATTAGATACACAGGCGGTGCAGCTTGCTTCGCAGCTGGGCTACTACGCCCAAAGTATTGCCTAGGCTAGATGCAGTTAAAAATTCTACGCTGACTAGCAGACACTGAAGATTTGGAGCAGACCTCTGAGTAAACAGCTCTTCAGACTCAACCATCTGTGTTACCCCAAGCCATAGTGTATGTAGTTTCTTACAGTTAAAAGGGGGGGGTGCGACCCAACCCACCTGGAATTGACGATGCCAACGTCACGTAAGACACAGCAAGGGGACTCCCAAAATTGTGGCACAGACACCACTTAACCCTAGAATGCATACCTGTGGCCTTGCAGGCCCGCCCAGTTAATTGTTTTCTATTTTCTGCAAGATTGCTTTAGTTAGAATTTTGAAACTCTAGGTATTCTTCATGTATAT
Organism: Phyllobates terribilis; assembly: GCF_046119375.1. Taxonomy (NCBI): domain Eukaryota; kingdom Metazoa; phylum Chordata; class Amphibia; order Anura; family Dendrobatidae; genus Phyllobates; species Phyllobates terribilis. The sequence continues at coordinate 295,870,859 of NW_027362769.1, forward strand.
AGTTGTTTGTCATTTGAGTTTGAGTTATTCCATGTTATTTGCACACGGGCCTAAAGGGCCCCAGGTATGTGAAAGTGTAGATTTTTATGGTCATGCGTTCTAGGGTTAAGTGGCATCAATTGCCCCACTGTTGCTTAAAACGGTTGGTGAGGTGATTTTACCAAATCCCCAAGCTTTTAGTCTCCCAAGGATGACACAGGGGTAGAAATGTCCTTGCAAATCCATGATTTGACCATCTTTATGAACGTGAGTCTGTCTACATTCTCAGTGGACAGCCGCGTGCGCTTATCTGTCAGCACACCACCAGCAGCGCTGAACACACGTTCAGAGAGAACGCTGGCTGCATGGCATGACAAGATCTCCAAGGCGTGAGTGGTGAGCTCCGGCGATTTTTCAAGATTGGAATACCAAAATGAGCAAGGGTCCAGTGACACAGTCATGGCTTCGATGTTCACTTGGAGATTCTCCTGTACCATCCTCTCTAGGCATTGACTATGTGTCAGACTTCTTGTCTCCTGTGGCCTTGCAAAGGATGGTCTAAAAAAGTGGTGAAACGATTCCACAAAATTGCTGTTACCAGCAGATACTGTGTTACTGTTACTGTTTGAGTGATGAAGACTCGACAGTCCCACCGTTGGCAAGTTAGAACTGTGAGATTCACTACGTGCACCACTGGTGTTTTGTGGAAAAGCACATGTAAGATTCTGCAACAGATACTCCTGCATTCGTCAATACCTTTTTATGGCAGAAATAATTTCGGCAAATATACTTTTGTACCGGGGATCTAAGAGTGTGGCAACCCAGTAGTCGGGATTACTTCGAATTCTGACAATCCGGGGGTCATGTTGCAGGTAGTGCAGCAAGAAGGCACTCATGTGTCTTGCGCATCCAGAAGGACAAAGTCCTTGTTGTGTTGGTAGCGAGGTAAGAATCATGCTTCCTTCCTCTGCCCTCTCCCTCCAACCTCACACAACAGAAATGTGATCAAGGTCTCCCTCATCTGATGAGTCTTCGATGCCCATTGCCAGTTCGTCCTCCACTTCTTCCTCGGCTCCTGCACCTTCGTCAACAGTTTGGCTGCTACCATGCGCCCTGGTTAATCCCTCTCCCCCACCCTCCCATGCCTGCCGCCTTGGTGCTGCCAACCGTCTGGACCTTGGAGATGTTATCCCTTCCGCATACGACTCCTCCTCTACTTCCTCCACCTCCTCTTGTCCCACCACCTGACTCCGAATTCTGTTTAACATGTGCAATAGCATGTAAATCACCGTAATAGTCATGCTGATAATGGCATCGTCAGCACTAAACATCTTCGTCGCCATTTCAAGACTGTGCAGAAGGGTGCATAGGTCCCTGATCTGAGACCACTCCTCCAGCGTGATTTGCCCCACCTCTGGATCTCGTTGGCCCAGGCTATATGTCAGAACGTATTGCACCAGGGCTTGTCGGTGCTGCCACAGTCGCTGCAACATGTGCAGAGTTGAATTCCACCGTGTCGGCACATCGCATTTCAGCCGGTGAACTGGCAGGCCCAACGACTTCTGTAGAGATGTAAGTCGTTGAACTGCGGGATGCGAACGGCGGAAGTGAGCACACAGCGACCGTGCACTCGGCAGAAGGCCATCTAGTCCGGAATAGTGGGCTAAAAATTGCTGGACAACCAGGTTCAACACGTGAGCCATACAAGGCACGTGTGTGACATTGCCCCGGCGAAGTGCCGCACCCAGGTTTGCAGCATTGTCGCACATGGCCTTCCCTGGTTGCAGGTCCAGTGGAGACAACCTTTCATGAAACTGGGTCTCCAGAGCTGACCAAAACTCCTCAGCTGTGTGACTCACATTTCCCAGACATTTCAAAGTAAACACTGATGCGTTGAGCCCTGCTGCCAGCATAGTAAGGAGGTGTGCAGGATTCCTTCTGCGCAGTTAGAACTCTCTGTTCAGGAAGGCGCAACCTATCCTCGTCGTTAATAGCATCTGTGATGCCCCGCTGCGCTTGGTATCACAGATCCTACAAGAGTGCATTGATGGAATCCTCCACAAGAGGCCCCCATAAACATTCACACATCTCCAACTTCCACCTCAGACCAGCAGAGGGAGCCCGTTAGGGATATAAATAGGGAAGGTGGAGCTAGGCAGTTCAGTTCCTCTGAAGAGTTCCTGCAGTAGAGAAGCCTAAGAGAGGTCAGTCTGCAGTGGAGCTCAGTCTAGTCTAGAGAACGCAGTTAATAGTTCAGCAGTGGAGCACGAGGCTCCTGCTTGCTAGATTCAGGGAGCCCAGATAGAGCTTAAGGTGTGCCGGTGCCGTAAGATCAGTGAAGCGCGGCAAGCTGCCGTTAGTGTGTATAGCATAGTGAGGGCCCGAGTAGGCCGAAGGCGAGTGGCGAGTTAGTACATAAGGGGCAGAGGAGCTTAACCAGCTCACCCCGAAGCATTTACCGGACACAGAATCCGAGCTTAAGGGTATCTCTATGACCCAGTAAGGCATAACCGGAATCCCTGGAGAACTACAAGTCCCAGGATCGCTAAGGTGCTGATATGTAACAGAGCCAGGAGACGCTTAGGCCCCGCATACTGGGAGCGTGAACTCCAAGAGAAGGCCCTACCACAAGGTCAGCCAGCGCAGGACAGAGACAAAGTTAGGCCTAGCTCCAGGCAGGTCAGGAACTTACTACGCAGAGGCAAGAAACAGGAGGCCCTACACCCGCTCATTGGGGAGGATCCTGATATGCACCCTTCACCCTACAGTGCTCCGGGATGTGCCTGAATTTCCACCAGTAAAAGGTACTGAAGTGACTACCGTGTCCATTCCCGTTCTTGCTCTGACCCAGCTGGGTCTCGCCTGTCCTGCATTCCCCCTGCATACGCTGCCCTGAGACCTAGCTCCACCTGTGGGGAGCTATACCATCGAGCTGCCTTATCACCGGCCTCAGTGGACTGCTGCAGCGCTGGTGCTTGTCACCAGATACCACAGGTGGCGTCATGAACTCTTATAAAATTAACAATTATCCACCATTTTAAGGAGAGACCCCAGGGTACGGGCCAGGGAGCCGACCACCGCGACATCCCCAAGGCCAGGCAAATGCCCGGGTACAGAGTCATCCCCATCCCCAGGGCTAGTCACATCCTCCTCCACCTCCTCTGCTGACCTCATCGACTGTCTGACTGTGGGTTGACAGTAAGTGGGATCTCCAACCTCGCCATCATCACCCTGTGTGTTATCACACCCGTCGCCCTCAGAGCCAACCTCTTCCTGCCCTGACCGAAAAGTCAAGTTGTCGCTCCAATCAGGTATCTGAGTCTCATCATCGTCTTCATCATTGTCTCCACCAACAGGAGTTACAGTTTGGGAACAAGGGTCTACATTATGCTCAGAACCTTCTTCATCTGGTCCTGGATCCAACTTATAAAGATTCTGGGCATCGGATCAGATCATTTCCTCATCTGGATTAACAGAAGCTCTGGAGCAGACCTCCGTTTCCCAGGCTATAGTATGAGTAAACAGCTGGGCAGACTCAGCTATCTGTGTTACACCATACTCAGACGGGCAGCTGGAGACTTGGGAGCTGTGAGGAAGCAAGTGCGATTGGGGTGACACCTCTGAGGACTGGAGTATTTTTGATGTTGAAATTGAGGTGATGGAGAGCCCACTTGAAGGAGCACTTGATATCCGTTCAAGCACCTGCTGTTTTTGTGCCTCATCTAGAATTTGTAGCGATGGGCGTGTCCGTAAGAATGGGATCGTATCATATTGTCCACGAAAAGAAGTCGACATCTTAGTTTGGCTGGAAGATGGTCTTTCTTCTGCAGATGTTACTCCCCCCCCACCGTGGGGGGCCTCGACCCACCGGCGGACAAGCACCAGTATTGGGATAGGGGGGCTGGCCGTCAGGGTCCACCGCGGCTCTGGCACAAACCCGGCGACACAGAGGTGGCACAGGCAGAAACGGACTGGCCGTGTCGGCTTCTCACTTTTTGGATTTTAGAAGGGCATGACATGCCTATATCTGTGTCTCCCCCTCCTTTTACTCCTCCACCTCTTTTCTTTTCGCATGACTATATGTACTTGTCACTTTTCCATGTGTTAGTTGTGTCTTCTGAGCAGTTTGTCAGCTTTTGGACACCTTTGAAGGTGTTTTCTATGTGTTTCTATGTGTTTTTGTTTGCCTGCCATTGGTTTTAACGGTGTTCGAAGGTGTTCGACGAACAGTTCGACGAACAGTTCGGCGAACACATGGGTGTTCGACGAACCGAACCGAACTCGAACACTACGGGGGTGGCTCAACACTACACAGGAGACTGCTGAGCTGCGTCTGTCTCCAACAGTGACATGGGTATAATGGCCACTTTTTATATTGAGAGGACATGTGATTTCTGCAGCCAATTGCAGAAGTCCTTATGTCTGGACAGTATAGATACTTCCTGCGCTATGATTGGCTGGCCACGCTTTCCTCAGTTAAAGTTACCGCCAACAGGAAGAAAAAAAACAGTGCACCGCTGATCTGACCTGTTCTAAGCTCCCCTCAGCCCCCACACTCACCTGGCACATGTCACCGCTCATCATACACTTTCACTATGCTAACAAAACTGTTCAAAACACCGTGGTTGCCCTGTATTCGCTGTCCCGCGCAAATTCGTTGAACTTTTCCAACTTTAAGAAAATTTGCTCGCCTCGTGCAATCACGAATCCGAATGTGCCATATTCGTGCCGAATTTGAAACTTTCGAACATTCGCCGAGCAAATTCGCTCAACACTAATCCACAATAAAAAAAATACTTTGATTGGTTCATAATGTTATACAGCAGGGGAAATCTCAGTTTGAAATAGTTTTGAGAATATCTTGTATGTTATATAGGCCTCATTCACACTAAAAAAAATACTTTCTTCTTTTCCTAATGTGATACAGTAGGGGACATCTGAGTTTTGAAATTGTTTGTAGCATATCTCCTATGTTATACAGGCCTCATCCACAGTAAAAAAAAAATACTTTCTTCGATTCCTAATGTTATACAGCAGGAGACGTCTCAGTTTGAAATAGTTTGGAGAATATCTCGTATGTTATATAGGCCTCATCCACACTAAAAATAAATTTTGTTCTGTTAGTAATGCTATACAGCAAGCCATGTCTTACCTTGGCACTTAGTGCCGCTGAAATTCAGGTGTGTGAAGAGCTGTTGCAGAGGAAAAAATCTAATTTTGTTTTGCTACTAGCATGCACCTACCACACTATCTGAGCATCATGAGTGGGAAAAATAGAGGTCTTGGTGGAAGGGGGAATAGGCTTCGTGTTGAAGGTATACGTGGGATTTGTGGTAATGTTAGTGAAAGCACTAGTGAACCAACACAGTCATGCCCTATCCAAAGACAACTGACAACTTCTCTTAGTGGACGGGCTACTCCACTCCCTTTATTTGGCAGTCGGACAGCGATATGCCTTGTTGATAAGGGCCAGAAAGAGCATGTGCTCCAGTAGATGGCAAGCACTGCTTCAAGTGGCCTCTCCTCTTCTTCCTCCACCTCAACATCACACACAGTACAGTCCACAGAGGTGGCACTCCACTTACCCTTGCTTCTCTTGAGTCACAACTGTCCAACTGACTGTAGCGAACCATAGATTGGCGAGTCTGTAGAACTGTTCATCCATTGTATACCATGGGCATCAGAAGTGTACTCCAAACATTCACAGAGTCAAGAAGAGGAGGAAAGCATCTGCACCAATGCCAAAATTTTCTTTTAGTTGGATTCGGGGCAGGACAGAGTAGGGTCTGAGCAGGTTCCTGACCCTCGTCACCAGACATTAACCACAGGGGACGGAGGTGATCCCGATGAGACTCAGATACCTGAGGCTCATGTGGACTGTAATGTGCAGTCAGGGCTACAAGAGGAGAAGGGCACTGTGATGGTGAGGAATGGGATAACACATTGGATGATGACGAGGTTGTAAATCCTACTTGGTGTGAACCCAGAGTCACGCAGCCGAGTAGCTCATCTGAGGAGGTGGAGGAGGAAGACGAGGAGGCTACGTTTGGCCCTACAGTGCAGACACGGAGTAATGCAAGCATGAGGAGTACTGCGTCCTTAACCACAAATGTGACTGTGGCTAGCAACGGTCACGGGTCTGCAGCTCGTAGGGGCGGCAAGGGTTGCCTAGCCAGGACCTTTTTTGTCACTGCAAAGGATGAGCCAACTGCACACTTTGCAATAAAAAACTCAGTAGAGGGAAAAAGTGCAATAATTTGACTACTACATGCATGAACCTTCACATACGCACATGACATGCGTTACACTGATAATCTCACTGCGCTGAAATCCGGACCAGCGGACCTCAACAGCCATCATCCACATCTGCTGCCTCTTCCTCCTCCTCTGTTACCATGCTAAGTATTGTCATGCAGGCCTCCCAGAGCAGAACCTCCGGTTCTCTCCCCGCTCCAGTCAGACTGAGTGAGAGCCCGTCAGCTGTAATGGAAGCGGACATGCCTGCTGTGTTTGTTTCACCGAGCACACCACATGTTTCTTAATCCACTGTAACATCTGCACCTGCACCTCACTCAAGGTCCAACAGTTTGTCCAGTTCAATAAAGTTTTACAATTTTTCTTTTACAATCTAGATGAATGTGCCGTTTTTTTCACCTTTACTTCATACTATTTGGCTGCAATCACCAGTGGGTGCGGTACTCTCCAGTTGGACTCCAAACTGAACCGAAGCAAGTTTCTATCAGCGTGGTGAGCTCCTACAAACCCCCTCTCCCCTTCACCTTACTTTGGTTTTAAAATGGTTAGCGCTGACAATACAGTCATCAGCATCACTATTCCGGTCATCTACATGCTGGAGCAAACTTTGAATAGCTTGCCGCAGGAGGTGGTTGTCCCAGAAGAAGAGGAGGATGCGGAAGGGATAAGAATGTCTCAAAGTTCCAGACTGTCGTTACACAGGCGTATGCCAAGTGACGGTGGATTATTGCAATTGAGAGGGGTTGGTGATACTAGACAAACTGCTAATGAAGGTTCAAGAGTCGAGGAACAAATGGAGGACTAAGAGGTGATGAGTGAGCAACAGCTAGAAGATGAAGAGGATAATCATCCCCTCTCTGTTGAACGTGCTGGTTGGCAGAAGGGAAAGGAGGAAACAAGCATCAGTGTTACGCAGCCATCAATACAGACAGACTTTGGACCTCCTTGAAGAGCCCGACATATGAGTGCCTTCTTGACACACTATCTGCAATATGATCACCGTATTGTAAAGATTCGAAATAATGATGACTACTGGGTTGCCACTCTGTTAGATCCATGTTATAGGAGTAAATTTTTTCAGATGCTTCCCGCCCTGGAAAGGGACCCGCTAATGCTGGAGTATCGAAAACAGCTTTTAAACAACATTAAGAGAGGTTTTCCCCAAGATAGCAGTGAGGCACACAGTGTGCATCGCAGCTGTAGTCTTTCAACCTTCGGCACGTCAGTTCGTCAATGCCAAAACATTAGCAGCAGGATCAGAGTAAATGGCAGAAGCAATTTCTGTGAATCCATTTACACATTTTTTAGACCAGAAAATGTACCAGCACAACAGAGTACAAGACTGACATGTGGAGAGATGGTGTAGGATTATCTAGAGCTCAATATGAATACCATAAGGAAGGATGTGGAGCCTTTTACATTTTGGTCTTCAAAAAAAGATGAATGGCTTGAGCTTGCCTGTCACGCCTTGGAGGTTTTATCTTGCCCGGCAGCCAGCATTCTCTCAGAACGTGTCTTCATCACTGCTGGTGGTGTCCTGACAGATAAATGCAGCTGGCTGTCCCATGAAAGTGTAGACCACCTAACTTTCATCAAGATAAACAAGTCATGGATCTCCAAGGACTTTTGCACCCCAATCACAGACTGTATAGACTAGTCGATGTTGTAGTTTTTAGTGTACTGAATTGATCTTGCGGAATTGCAATCTGTGATATGGCTTCTGTGCCTCTATTGCTGCTGCTGCAGGTTTTAGGCCCTATTTTTTTTAAATGTGAACGCTCCTGATTGTGTCTCCATCTGCTGGGTTGGCTGTAGTGGAAGAGGTGTCGGTCCCCATTATACTACTTATACTCTAGTGAAATTGATGCTACTTTTGTGGTTTTAGGCCCAAATTTTTTAAAATGTGAACACTCCTGATTAACTCTCCATCTATTGGGTTGGCTGCAGTGGAATAAGTGTCATTCCTAATTCTACTATTTGTACTATAGTGAAATTGATGTCACTTTGCTGGTGTCTGGCACAAATTTTTGGAAATGTGGAGAATCCTGATTCAGTCTTTCCTTCTGTTGGTTTGCCTGTAGTGGAAGACGTTTTGGTCTCCATTATACTACTTCTACTCTAGAGAAATTGATGCCACTTTGGTGGTGTTAGGCCCTAATTTAGGGAAATGTGAACACTCTTGGTTAGATCTCCATCTCCTGGGTTGGCTGTACTGGAAGAGGTGTTGCTCCTAATTACACTATTTGTACTGTAGTGAAATTGATGCCACTTTGCTGTTGTCTGCCACTAATTTTTGGAAATGTGGAGAATCCTGATTGGGTCTCCATTAGTGTTGAGCGAGCATGCTCGACACTGCTCGGTACTCGCCCGAGCATCACGCTACTCGGGATGTCCGGCGAGAACCGAGCATTTCCGGGTTATTCGGGCGTGAGCTCGGGTCTCCGCCCTGCATGTTTGGCGCTCTTTACAGAGCCAATGAACATGCAGGGATTGCCAGCCAGTCACTGTAATGCCGCAGCCATGTTGTTTGTGGGCATTGCAAAGATTGGCTGGCCGCACAGCGTCACCTCGAGTATTTAAAACCGGGCGCCGCCATCTTGGACACAGTCGCTCCGGATAAGAGAGTGTAGGGACAGCGCTGCTGAGCTAGGGAGAGATTTTTCCTGCGAAATAGTTAGTGTAGGGTCTGTAAAGGCTGCCAGAACAAACAAACAGTCCTTCTCAGGACTAATATCCATCCCAGATATCAGGCAGGCAGGCAGGCTGTATAGGAGACGCAGTGGTTATACCAGCAAACGCTGCATTACAGTCCTGTGTGCTCCTGTTTCTGAAATTGCTGGACTTAGCTCCAGTTCTCAGGGGCCAGTAAAAATCCTTTTTTTTTCATCTAAATCCTCTTTTTTTTTCCTCCTCCACACTGTACAAATACCCGTCTTATTAACCTATTGGTGTCCCCCCCCAAAAAAAAATGTGTGTCTCAGATTTTTCTGACACAAATATATGTGTTGAAAAGAGTCTGGTATAGGCCACAGAAACAGAAGTGTGGTTTTGCAGTTCAACGGGTCAAATCTCTGTATTATCCAGTTTTGGGCCTTTTGTATCTAAAAAAAAACTGTTTGAGTGTGTCGCTCACTGTTCAGCCGCAAATATATCCATTTAAAAAAGTCTGGTATACACCAGTAAATTATAACTGTGGGTTTGCAGTTCCACGGTAAAAAAGCTCTATTATCCTGCTTTTTGCATTTTTTGCAGTAAAAAAAAAAATTTAATCGTGTCTCCTTGATTGTCCAGACACAAAATTATAACTGTTGAAAACAGTCTGTTGTAGGCCTGACAAATCCAAGTGTGGTTTTGCAGTTCCACGGGTCAAATCTCTGTAGTATCCAGTTTTGGGCCTTTTGTATCTAAAAAAAAACAGTTTGAGCGTGTCGCTCACTGTTCAGCCGCAAATATATATTTTTAAAAAAGTCTGGTATACACCAGTAAACTAAAACTGTGGTTTTGCTGTTCCACGGTAAAAAATCTCTATTATCCTGTTTTTCGCTTTTTTTGCCTTAAAAAAAACAGTAGTGTCTCCTGACTGTTCAGACACAAAAATATATCTGTTGAAAATAGTCTGTTGTAGGCCCGACAAATCCCAGTGTGGTTTTGCATTTCCACAGGTCAAATCTCTGTATTATCCAGTTTCGGGCCTTTTGTATCCAAAAAAAACTGTTTGAGTGTGTCGCTCACTGTTCAGCCACAAATATATACATTTAAAAAAGTCTTGTATACACCAGTAAATTATAACTGTGGGTTTGCTGTTCCACGGTAAAAAATCTCTATTATCCTGCTTTTTGCATTTTTGGCAGCAAAAAAAAATTTAATCGTGTCTCCCTGATTGTCCAGACACAAAAATATATCTGTTGAAAATAGTCTGTTGTAGGCCCGACAAATCCAAGTGTGGTTTTGCAGTTCCACGGGTCAAATCTCTGTAGTATCCAGTTTTGGGCCTTTTGTATCTAAAAAAAAACAGTTTGAGTGTGTAGCTCACTGTTCAGCCGCAAATATATATTTTTAAAAAAGTCTGGTATACACCAGTAAATTAAAACTGTGGTTTTGCTGTTCCTCGGTAAAAAATCTCTATTATCCTGCTTTTCGCATTTTTTGCCTTAAAAAAAAATGAAGTGTCTCCTGACTGTTCTGACACAAAAATATATCAGTTGAAAATAGTCTGTTGTAGGCCCGACAAATCCCAGTGTGGTTTAAGAGTTCCACGGGTCAAATCTCTGTAGTATCCAGTTTTGGGTCTTTTGTATCTATAAAAAATAGTTTGAGTGTGTCGCTCACTGTTCAGCCGCAAATGTATATATTTAAAATTTTATGGTATACCCCAGTAAACAATAACTGTGGTTTTGCCATTCCACGGTAAAAAATCTCTATTATTCAGGTTTTGGTATTTTTTCCGTAAAGAACAACAGTAATAGTTTATCCCTGATTGTTCTGATTGTTTAAAAGAGTCAGGTGAAGGCCAGAGAAATAGAACTGTGCTTTTCATCTTCCACGGTTCTAATCTACTTTTTATTACCCTTTTTCCATTGATAGTGCGAGTGTAAGCTATTTTACTTCCTATACAATGGGCAAGGCGCGTGGCAAGGGACTTGGAAGTGGACGTTCTGGTGATGGTGCGTGCAGAGGACGGGGCCGTGGCCAAGTGAAAATGTGCCACAACCAACAGCCACATCTTCTCGCTCCCACTTCTTGACCGAATTACTAGGGAAGCACACAACAACACCACTATTGCAAACTGATCAGTGTGAACAAGTTATTAATTGGATAGTAGATAATACTTCCAGTTACCTGAGCACCACCACCTCTGGTCTGTCTTCCACACGGTCAAATGTTAGTAGTCGTGAGTCTCGACTGCATACTCCTCCTCACCCTGATGCTCCTTCCTCCCATCATGCCAAGTGTCGTCAGACAGCAACTGATCCCACACTTGGACACTCTGAAGAGCTGTTCACTGGTCCATTTCCATATTTGTGACCCTCGCCTGCTCCGCTTGAAGTGGTGGAAGAGGAGATCCCATGTAGCGATGCCCAAATATTTGAACAGCCACGGCCACAGGAAGTTGACGCTGGCAATTTGTCACAAGAGGAGGACGATGATGAGACACAATTGCCAGGAAGTGAGGAGGAGGATCGTGGTGCGCAAGTGGAAGAGGAGGAGGTGGTGGATGATCTAGTAACTGACCCAAAGTAGCAGGAGGACATGCAGAGTGAGGCCAGCAGCACACAGAGGGAGGGAGGCAGAGTACCCCAACAGGCAGGAAGAAGCAGTGTGGTGACCGCAGACAGAAGGCGGGCAACCGTTCACCGTAACACCAACACGAGGGATGTTGCCAGTACAACCGGTAGGTCTTCCAGAGTCTGGAATTTTTTTAAAGACTCTGCTGATAACCCCAAAAAGGCCATTTGTACCACCTGCCATGCCAGCATCAGCAGGGGTGACAAAACTACCAGCCTGACCACCACCAGCATGATCAGGCAAATGGCAGCAAAGCACCCGACTTTGTGGGGCGAACCCCAGGGTCCCCGACCAGTGTCAGCGGGTGTCACCACTGCTTCTTCCACTGTTGTGCGTGCAATAGAACCCGCTGTTGTGTGTGCAAGGCAATCCCCTGTCCATACTACATGTAAAGATGCCCCCTCATCTCAGTCTTCACTTGTTATGGCAGTTTCTCAAGAAACAGCATCAACGTCCACGTCCACGTCCCACCGCAGCGTTCAATTGTCCATATCCCAGACCTTTGAACGAAAGCGGAAATTCGCAGCTAACGCCCCACAGGCCACAGTCCTAAATTCGCACATTTCACGACTGCTTGCATTGGAAATGCTGCCTTCTAGTCTGGTGGAGACCAAATCCTTCTGCAACCTTATGGCGGTGGCCCTCCCTCGGTACTCTGTCCCCAGCCGACACTATTTTGCCCGGTGTGCCATCCCCGTACTACACAAGCACGTGTCCAAAAACATCTGTCGTGCTCTCAACAAGGTAGTTACTGGGAGAGTCCTCCTGACAACGGACACGTGGACAAGTGCTTGTGGCCAGGGATGGTACATCTCCCTGACGGCACACTGGGTAAACATAGTGGAAGCCGGGACCCAGTCGGACCTTGGGACGGAACACATCCTCTCCACACCGAGGATTGCGGGCCCTATGTCAGTTAGAGTTTCCCCCACAGTGTACAGCTACTGTGCAGCATCCTCCTCCTCCTCCTCATGCTCAGCCTCCATCTCAGATATCACCACATCAGTTACAAGCTAGAAGCACTGCAGTACTGCCTCAGCCAAGCGGCAACAGGCTGTGCTGAAACTCATAAGCTTAGGTGATAAACCTCACACTGCTTGTGAGCTGTGGACAGCTGTGAAAGCGCAGGCAGATCTGTGGCTGAGACCGCTGAACCTACATCCAGGCATGGTCGTGTGTGACAATGGCAGTAACCTTGTGGCGGCTCTGAGGCGAGGCGAGATCACACACGTACCATGCCTGGCTCATGTGCTTAACCTCGTGGTTCAGCAGTTTCTTAAATCGTACCCCGAGGTGCCAGATCTGCTCATCAAAGTACCCCGCCTGTCAGCTCATTTTCGCAAGTCGGCTACAGCTTCCGCCGCCCTTACTGTGTTGCAGCAGCGTTTGCAGCTTCCGGCACACCGACTGCTGTGTGATGTCCCCACAAGTTGGAACTCTACCCTCCACATGTTGCTAAGGATTTGTGAGCAGAAGAGAGCAGTTGTGGAGTACCAGCTGCAACAAGGACATCGATATTCAGGTCAGACTCCACACATAAGACCTCAGGAGTGCACCTGGATGTCTGACATATGTGCCATCCTGACAAACTTTGAGGAGGCCACCAACATGGTGAGTGGCGATGACACCATCATTAGTGTCAGCATCCCACTTGTCTGTCTTTTGCAACGCTCTCTGCAGAGAATTAAAGAGGAGGCATTGCAGCCAGAGTATGATGAGATGGATCAAGAAGCCGTAGCAGGCGATTACACACAGCCCAGCCTCATTTCATCCCAATGTGCATTGGGGGACAATGAGGGAGAGGAGGAGGAGGAAGAACAGGAGCTGGTATCATGCGCGTAGACGGTAGTACCTCTACAACTGTCATACTGTCGGTTCAGCATGGGTGTCCTGAGGACAGGGGGGAGGAGGAGGAGGAGGAGGAGGAGAGCATGGTCAGTCATCATCTTGGTGAGGACACGGAAATCTTGTCCGTTACCAGTCTGGCACGCATGGCTGACTTTATGTTATGCTGCCTTAACCGCGACCCTCGCGTTGTCAAAATCTTGGGTGACAGTCATTACTGGTTGGTGACACTTGTAGACCCCCGTTACAAGGACAACTTTCACTCTCTTATTCCTGAGGTGGAGAGGTCTACAAAAATGGGGCAGTACCAGAAGGCCCTTGCTGCAGAACTTTTAAAAAAATTCCCATCTGAACACGCTAGAGGCAGAGGTCACAGTTCCTTGTTGCCCAACCAAGGCGTACATGCGAGAGAGATGCAACTCCAATCCAGCAGAGGCAGGAGAACACTGTCAACGTTCTGGGACAGTTTTCTCAGAACCTCCCTTCGGACAGACCCTGAGGCGCGGGGTACTCTCACAAGGAGTGGAAAGTTTCAAAAGATGGTGAGGGAGTACCTTGCCGACCGTACCAGCGTCCTCCGTGATTCCTCTGTGCCTTTTAATTATTGGGTATCCAAGCTGGACACTTGGAATGAACTCGCTCTGTACGCCTTGGAGGTCCTGGCCTGCCCTGCTGCTAGCGTGTTATCAGAGCGTGTTTTTAGTGCCGCTGGGGGAATTATAACTGATAAGCGCACTCTCCTGTCAACTGACAATGCTGACAAGCTGACCCTTATCAAAATAAACAAGGGCTGTATTGGGCCAGGCTTCTCATCACCACCAAATGACAGCAGAGTAACATAAAGTCAAATCCATTGTGTTATTTCGGGAGGTGTATTCACATGCACCACTACACACCCACACATGGGTATACCCTTCTTCATTTCGGCTGTTTTATGTTCTTCTCCTTATCCTCAGCCTCCACCATCACTATACCACCAGGGTGACCGTGGTCCATGTTGCCAGCATTGCAAGTTACTCCATCCTGATTTTTGTCAGCTTTTGCTTGGAAGGCATAAGCAAAGACTGTGGGAGACCCACTCTCCAATAATGGGAATAATATTTTTAAGATGCTGTACTGTATGGCTCTTCCAAGGGGCATTAAAAGCATCTTGTTATACCACTCTGACCTCCACGTCTCTTGTAAGGGGCATTAAAACCATCTTGTTATACCACTCTGACCTCCACATCTCTTCTAAGGGGCATTAAAAGCATCTTGTCATACCACTTTGACCTCCACGTCTCTTGTAAGGGGCATTAAAAGCATCTTGTTATACCACTCTGACCTCCACGTCTCTTGTAAGGGGCATTAAAAGCGTCTTGTTATACCACTCTGACCTCCACGTCTCTTCTGAAGGGCATTAAAAGCGTCTTGTTATACCACTCTGACCTCCGCGTCTCTTGTAAGGGGCATTAAAAGCGTCTTGTTATACCACTCTGACCTCCACGTCTCTTGTAAGGGGCATTTAACCGTCTTGTTATACCACTCTGACCTCCACGTGTCTTTTAAGGGGCATTAAAACCGTCTTGTTATACCACTCTGACCTCCACGTCTCTTGTAAGGGGCATTAAAAGCGTCTTGTTATACCACTCTGACCTCCACGTCTCTTCTGAGGGGCATTAAAAGCGTCTTTGTTATACCACTCTGACCTCCACGTCTCTTGTAAGGGGCATTTAAACCGTCTTGTTATACCACTCTGACCTCCACGTCTCTTCTGAGGGGCATTAAAAGCGTCTTTTTAAACCACTCTGACCTCCACGTCTCTTGTAAGGGGCATTAAAAGCGTCTTTTTATACCACTCTGACCTCCACATCTCTTCTGAGGGGCATTAAATACGTCTTGTTATACCACTCTGACCTCCACGTCTCTTCTGAGGGGCATTAAAAGTGTCTTGTTATTAGTGTTGAGCCACCCCCGTAGTGTTCGAGTTCGGTTCGGTTCGTCGAACACCCGTGTGTTCGCCGAACTGTTCGTCGAACTGTTCGTCGAACACCTTCGAACACCGTTAAAACCAATGGCAGGCAAACAAAAACACATAGAAACACATAGAAAACACCTTCAAAGGTGTCCAAAAGCTGACAAACTGCTCAGAAGACACAACTAACACATGGAAAAGTGACAAGTACATATAGTCATGCGAAAATAAAAGAGGTGGAGGAGTAAAAGGAGGGGGAGACACAGATATAGGCATGTCATGCCCTTCTAAAATCCAAAAAGTGAGAAGCCGAGACGGCCAGTCCGCTCCTGCCCGTGCCACCTCCGTGTCGCCGGGTTTGTGCCAGAGCCGCGGTGAACCCTGACGGCCAGCCCCCCTCTCCCAATACTGGTGCCTGTCCGCTGGTGGGTCGAGAGAGCCCCCCTGTGGTGGAGGCAGCTCTAAGCTTTTTAATTTAAATTGTCCCTCTAATTTGAATGAATACACTTTAAATCCATTTACAAGGATCTATTGGAGGGCAAGTCTCATGCCAGCAGCCGCGTAATTCCAGCTCCAGTAGCGTCCACTAAAGCTGCTGCAGTTAAAAAGCTTTTATAAGGATCGAGCTCGGCTGTCCACCGCAAGGCATCCTAGTGCCAGTCCCAGCCCCTATGCCTTGGGGTGCCTCCTGATGCTCTTCACTAAGTATCCCGTGGTCCCGAAGCATTTCCTTTGAAAAAATTAAGTGTCCAAACTACAGGTGGTGTAGCTTGCTTAACAGCCGGGATAATCCGCTGACTAGCAGACACTGCTACTAGGCACAAAGTATTTCCTGGGCTAGATGCAGTTAAAAATTTGTAAGTAGATACTCTCGTTGGATGCTGAGAAAGCATTCCATAGAGTCTCCTGGCACGCCATATATGATTCTCTTAAAAAGCTTGGGGTAGGGGTCTAGGGGACCCTTTTATAGCCAAAATCACGGCCCTGTATCACAATACGTCACCTAGGCTGAAGATAAATGGAACTGTAGCACCGAGGGCTCGGTTGCTACAGACGTATTGCACCTCACCCAGAGGTGTGATATCTCACTCTCAGATAAGGATGGAGTGTGGATCAGGACCCGACACCTGCATGCATTACACCACATTGCCGTGGGGCAGGGCGACCAATATGCCCCTGAGATGGGCACGACAGTCCCTGTCCCTGGCTGGAGTGGGGGGAGGGAACACTGAGGAAGGGGAACCCTGCAGTGCAGGAGCAGGGAGGAAGCAGTTCCTGGGTGCATTGAGAAGGGAGTATAAAAGGTGGGCACCATCTTAGTTCAGTGCAGAGAAGTCTGAGCAGAAGTGGCAGGGAGCAGGGGCTCTGCATGAGCTCTGCTCCGGAGGCGGACCTAGTAACAGAGGCCCAGGCCTGCAAGAGGGAGAAGGAAGGAAGAGGAGCGGAGAAGGCTCCAGGAACGAGGAATGAAGGGATCCCAGGGGTGCGGACGGGCGAGTCGCCACCGCACGCCCGAATCCACCTGCGTGGAGGGGTCAGGCCAAAGGGGGAGACCGGTCCCCGAACTAGTGGAGGCAGGAAACGACCCTCAGCTAGAATCCGGAGGCTCTGACATTTTATGTGGCGCAGCCCCTTGCTCCACCCGCTAGGAAGGCACCACATAGGGTCAGGAAAACTGGCGCCAAGTTTACCAAGAGGAGGCCCGAGGCAGCCGGACAGAAGTGTTGGTAAGAAAGGCCAGACAAAGGACACACAAAGGGGGTCCTGTGAAGCGCTCCAAAGTTATCTGGGAGTTGTCTGAGCCCCTCACCTGGTGAGCACAGTACGACGTGGGCAGCCGTTACCTGCAGACGTGGTCTGGATAATAAGAACTGTGAGTAAAGGCCCTGAACTGCATCACTGACTCCGTGTCGTTACTGCTGCTGCCCTGCACCATCACCCCCATCCTCCGCATACACTGCCCTGAGGCTATACTCCTCCCGTGGGGAGTTATGCTACGCTCTGCTGCACCCACAACACCAGCCTTAGCGGTCTGCCCTGTAGCGGTGGTTCACTCTGACCGCAATCCACGGGTGGCGTAGTCGGACATTTAAACATCAAAACCACATAAATAGTTCCGCCACTGGTTTGACCGCCCTGAGCCACGGAACCGGATCGTCGCCACGAAGACTACAATCACCAGCATCCACCAAAAAGGGTCCGGCTCCGGGTGTCCCAAGGCCCAGGGGGTGCGTCAGAACATTTTCATCACCTTTCACAATCACCAATGGGACAAGGCAGGGATGTCCTCTGTCCCCTCTCTTATACATCCTAGTGACGGAGCACCTGCTCTCATCAATTCGCCATAACCCCAATATTAGGTGGATTGAGGTGGGAGGCACCGAGTACAAGTGCTCTCTATTTGCTGATGATGTCCTAGTATATATCACTCAATCACAAATATCCATCCCTGCTGTTATGGCTGAAATAGATCACTTTGTTACATGGCAAAATTTTAAAATCAATGCAGCGAAGTCTGAGGCCCTCGATGTCTCCCTCCCTAAATCCATATAGGATTCCATCCAGTGCAACTTTCCCTTTGCCTGGCCCTCACAGGGTCTCAATTACTTAGGAATTCCTATTCATAGAGACCTCTCCCATCTATGTTATCTTAATTTTGGGCCCTTTATTGAACAATTCCATACAGACCACGGTTGGCAAGTTAGACCTGTAAGATTCACTACGTGAACCACTGGTGTTTTGTGGAAAAGCACATGTACACCGCGTTCCAAATTATTATGCAAAAAGTGTTTAGGAGTGATAAGGGAAGAATTTGTTTGTTTGTCAGTTAAACTCATTGATGGTGATGTGTGTCAGGGCTCTTTATATCACTGTAAGCAATTGCAGACACCTGTGCTAATTAGTTTGGCAGGTGTGTCCAATGAAAGGCAAGACTACTTAAGAAGGCTCTCTCACATTATTAAGCAGCCTACATTTTCTGCCAAAATGGGAAAGAAAAAGGATGTGTCGGCTGCTGAGAAGCAACAAATTGTGGAGTGTTTAGGTCAAGGCATGACTACAATCAACATTGTGCGATGATCAGGATGAAGTGTCTTGGCAATCAAGAAGTATGTAGCTGATTCACAGTACACACGTGTGCGTGCTGATAAGGGCAAATTGAGGACTCTTTCCTACAGGCAATTACGTCAGGTTGAAACAGCAGCGGCAAAAAAGCCTTGTCATAGCAGCAGACAAGTTTTTGAAGCTGCTTGTGCCTCCAACGTCCCCCGAACAACAAGATGCAGGGTCCTTCAGAGGTTTGCAGCTGTTCATATGCCATCCTGTCGACCTCCTCTATCCACTTCACACAAGCAGAAACGGCTCCAGTGGGCCAAACATTACATGAAGACTGATTTCAAAACTGTTTTGTTCATGGATGAGTGCCGTGCAGCGCTCGATGGTCCAGATGAATGGAGTGGAGGATGGCTGGTTGATGGACACCCCACGCAAACACGGCTACAGCGCCAACAAGGAGGAGGTGGAGTAATGTTTTGGGCTGGAATCATGGGGAGAGAGATTGTCGGCCCCTTTAGGATCCCTGAAGGCGCTAAAGATGAACTCCATAATGTATGTGGATTTTCTCAAACAGCACTTCCTGCCATGGTTCAAGAAGAAGAACCGTGTATTTCACAGCAAGATCATTTTTCTGCATGATAATGCACCATCTCATGCTGCACATAAAACATCTGCATCTCTGGCTGATATGGGCATAAAAGGGGACAAACTTATGGTGTGACCCCCATGCTCCCCTGACCTCTACCCCATTCAGAACCTTTGGAGCATCATTAAAAGGAGTGTCTATGATGGCGGGAGGCAGTTCACATCTAAGCAACAGCTCTGGGAGGGTATTCTGTCCTCATGCAAAACAATTGAAGCAGAAACCATCCAAAACCTGACAAATTCAATGGACGAGAGAGTTCAGAAGCTCCTTTCGAACAAGGGGTCCTATGTGAAAATGTAACATCACCTAGAATAAAGTTTTGAGTTGAAAACTGTTTGATTTCAGTTTCTAACAACCTGCTAATGCTTATAATTTCAAAAATGACCATTTTTTTGGTCTTTATTAAAATGAAAAGGTTGATCGAAAAGTTTGGGGGATCTAAGAGTGTGGCAACCCAGTAGTCATGATTACTTCGAATTCTGACAATATGAGGGTCATGCTGCAGGTAGTGCAGCAAGAAGGCGCTTATGTGTCTTGCGCATCTCGGAGCCCCAAAATTATTTTCCGGGCTAGATGCAGCTAAAAATTATTTTTAATTTTAAATCTGGTGAAGCTTATTATAGATGGCCTAATAGGATCAGTGCTGCACACTGCTACAAAGCCCAAATTATTTTCCAGTCAAGATACAGATAAACATGATTAGTAATTTGAAAGCTTAAAACGGTTGGTAGGGTGATTTTAACCAACCATCAAGCTTTTACTCTCCCCAGGATGACACAGGGGTAGAAAAGTCGTTTCGGATCCATGATTTGTTCATCTTTATGAACGTGAGTCTGTCTACATTATCAGTGGAGAGCCGCGTGCGCTTATCTGTCAGCACACCACCAGCAGCGCTGAACACACGTTCAGACAGAACGCTGGCTGCGGGGCATGACAAGATCTCCAAGGCGTAAGTGGCTAGCTCCGGCCATTTATCCAGATTGGAAGCCCAAAAAGAGCAAGGGTCCAGTGACACAGTCGTGGCTTCAATGTTTACTTGGAGATACTCCTGTACCATCGTCTCTAGGCGTTGACTATGTGTCAGACTTCTTGTCTCCTGTGGCCTTGCAAAGGATGGGCTAAAAAAGTGGTGAAATGATTCCGCAAAATTGATGTTACCAGCAGATACTGTGGTTCTGTTACGGTTTG
Source organism: Phyllobates terribilis (assembly GCF_046119375.1). Taxonomy (NCBI): domain Eukaryota; kingdom Metazoa; phylum Chordata; class Amphibia; order Anura; family Dendrobatidae; genus Phyllobates; species Phyllobates terribilis. The sequence goes on from NW_027362769.1 coordinate 295,891,066, forward strand.
AGTGCTGAACACTTGACGGTCCCACGGTTGGCAAGTTGGAACTGTGAGATTCACTACGTGCACCACTGGTATTTTGTGGAAAAGCACATGTAAGATTCTGCAACAGTCTCTGCTGATACTCCTGCATGCGTGCATCCCTTTCTATGGCAGGAATAATTTCTGCAAATTTACTTTTGTACCGGGGATCTAACAGTGTGGCAACCCAGTAGTCAGGATTATTTCTAATTCTCACAATTCGAGGGTCATGTTGCAGGTAGTGCAGCAAGAAGGCACTCATGTGTGTTGCGCATCCAGGAGCACCAAGTCCCTGTTGTGTTGGTGGCGAGGTAACAATCATGCTTCCTTCCTCTGTCCTCTCCCCCCAACCTCGCACAACAGAAATGTGATCAAGGTCTCCCTCATCTGATGAGTCTTCCATCAGTTCGTCCTCCACTTCTTCCTGGGCTCCTGCACCTTCCTCACTAGTTTGGCTGCTACCATGCGCCCTGGTAAAATCATCTCCCCCACCCTCACATGCCTGCCGCCTTGGTGCTGCCGACCGTCTGGACCTTGCAGATGTTAGCCCTTCCGCATACAACTCCTCCTCCTCTACTTCCTCCACCTCCTCTTGTGCCACCACCTGACTCCGAAATTCTGTTTAACATGTGCTCCAGCATGTAAATCACCGGAATAGTCATGCTGATAATGGCATCGTCAGCACTAAACATCTTCATCGCCATTTCAAAACTGTGCAGAAGGGTGCATAGGTCCCTGATCTGAGACCACTCCTCCAGCGTGATTTGCCCCACCTCTGAATCTCGTTGGCCCAGGCTATACGTCAGAACGTATTGCACCAGGGCTTGTCGGTGCTGCCACAGTCGCTGCAACATGTGCAGAGTTGAATTCCACCGGGTAGGCACATCGCATTTTAGCCGGTGAAGTGGCAGGCCCAACGACTTCTGTAGAGATGTAAGTCGCTGAGCTGCGGGATGCGAACGGCGGAAGTGAGCACACAGCGACCGTGCCCTCTGCAGAAGGCCATCTAGTCTGGGATAGTGGGCTAAAAATTGCTGGACAACCAGGTTCAACACGTGAGCCATACAAGGCACGTGTGTGACATTGCCCCGGCGAAGGGCCGCACCCAGGTTTGCAGAATTGTCGCACACGGCCTTCCCTGGTTTCAGGTCCAGTGGAGACAACCATTCATGAAATTGGTTCTCCAGAGCTGACCACAACTCCTCAGCTGTGTGACTCACATTTCCCAGACATTTCAATGTAAAAACCGCCTGATGACGTTGAGCCCTACTGCCAGCATAGTAAGGAGGTGTGCAGGATCCCTTCTGCGCAGTTAGAAAGCTTGTGGCATGACCAGACAGGCTTTGGGTGCAGGTGGAAGACCGAGAGGAGGTTGAGGAGGCAGAAGCAGTGGAGGAAAAATGACATAAAGAGGATTGACGCACAACTCGTGGGGACGGCAAGACTTGGACAGCAGCCCCTTGTCCTGCTGTCACCATAGTTACCCAGTGCCCAGTCAGCGACATGTAACGCCCCTGTCCATGCCTACTCGTCCAAGTGTCTGTGGTGAAATGCACCCTGTCACACACAGAGTTTCTCAAAGAAGCGGTGATGTTGTGTGCGACATGCTGGTGGAGCGCAGGCACACCTTTCTTTGAGAAGTAGTGCCGACTGGGCATCTGGTACTGGGGCACTGCGACGGACATAAGGTCTCGAAAATCCTCTGTGTCCAACAGGCGGAAAGGCAGCATTTCTGTAGCCAAGAGCTTGCAGATGGTGAAATTCAACCTCTTAGCTTTCTCATGGCTAGGAGGAAATGGTCTTTTACTTGTCCACATCTGAGGGACCGAGGGCTGGCTATTGTGCTTAGACGGGGTTGATAAGGGTGTCCCCGGCAAACTGCCGGTCTGTGAGGAAGATGCAGGCGGACATGTTAGGTTGCCTTGATCCAAAGGTGGTGCTATCGATGTCGGACAGCGCTCAAGACCAGCTGGTGTTACCACCTCCAAAGAAAATGATGACCTGCCAATCACGCTGGCTGTTGCGGGTAAAGAGGTGGCAGGTCTGCGCCCCAAAACAGGTGTGACTGCTGTCCCCCCAGTCACAGAGGATGAAGAGGCCGCGGATGCACAAGATATGGCAGACGGTGGTTGGCCCGGCCGGCTAGACCGCATTGTAGCACACTGAGCTTCCCACTGCAACTTATGCTTCATGTCCATGTGCCGGTTCATGCATGAAGTACTCAAACTATGTATTTTTTAGCCTCTACTTAGCTTTTGCTGACAAATGTTACAGATAACACGAGTTGGGTCATCTTTATCGATCTGAAAAAATGCCCAGGCTATGCAAGGCTTAGCACCCATGCGACCTGAAGAGCCACCACGACTTGTGGTGAGAGGCAGAGTTGTGTTTGAGGATGCAGTTGTTGACGTGCTTCCAGTACTACGTCTCTGTCCAGGAAGGCGCAACCTGACCTCGTCGTCACTAGCATCTTCCTCCACCTCCTCTGCTGACCTCATCTCTTCGCTGACTGTGGGTTGACAGTAAGTGGGATCTCCGACCTCATCATCATCACCCTGTGCGTTATCACACCCGTCGTCCTCAGAGCCAACCTGTTCCTGCCCTGACAAAAAACTAAAGTTGTCGCTCCAATCAGGTATTTGAGTCTTATCATCGTCTTCCTCATTGTCTCCACCAACAGGAGTTACAGTTTGGGAATGAGGGTCTACATTATGGTCAGAACCTTCTGCGTCTGGTCCTGGATCCGACTCATAAAGATTCTGGGCATCAGTGCAGATCATTTCCTCGTCTGGATTCACAGAAGCGCTGGAGTCGACCTCTGATTCCCAGGCTATAGTATGAGTAAACAGCTCTGCAGACTCAACCATCTGTTCTACCTCATACTCAGACGGGCAGCTGGAGATTTGGGAGCTGTGAGGAAGCAAGTGCGATTTGGGTGACACCTTTGAGGACTGGAGTATTTGTGATGTTGAAGTTGATGTGGAGGAGAGCCCACTTAAAGGAGCACTTGATATCCGTTGAAGCACCTGCTGTTTTTGTGCCTCATCTGGAATTTGTAGCGATTGGCGTGGCCGTAAGAAAGGGATCTTATCACATTGTCTGCTAAAAGAAGTAGACATTTTAGTTTGGCTGGAAGATGGTCTTTCTTCTGCACCTACCCCACGGACACAACCTTTTTTCCCCTTCCCAACACGCCTATTCCCCTTTCCACCAGCAGCAGGCCTTTTTCCACTCATTTTGGTGGTTAACTAATTCACAACTCTGGAGTTGTTTGCACAAAAAAACAATGGATGGTAACCGAGCAGAGCTGAGTGGCCAAACTGTGGTATTAGGCCAAAACTATTGGCTGGGTTAGATGCAGAAAAAAATTATTTTTAATTTGCAACCTGATGGAGGTCAGTATAGATGGACTAATAGACCAAGTCCCACACACCGCTAGAAGCCCAAATATTTTTTCAGAGCTAGATGCAGAAAATTTTTTTATTCAATTTGCAACCTGATGGAGGTCAGTATAGATGGACTAATAGACCAAGTCCCACACACTGCTAGAAGCCCAAATATTTTTTCAGAGCTAGATGCAGAAAAAAATTATTTTTAATTTGCAACCTGATGGAGGTCAGTATAGATGGACTAATAGACCAAGTCCCACACACTGCTAGAAGCCCAAATATTTTTTCAGAGCTAGATGCAGAAAAAAATTATTTTTAATTTGCAACCTGATGGAGGTCAGTATAGATGGACTAATAGACCAAGTCCCACACACCGCTAGAAGCCCAAATATTTTTTCAGAGCTAGATGCAGAAAAAAATTATATTCAATTTGCAACCTGCTGGACGTCAGTATAGAAGGACTAATAGAACAAGTCCCACACACTGCTAGAAGCCCAAATATTTTTTCAGAGCTAAATGAAGAAAAAAATTATTTTTAATTTGCAACCTGATGAAGGTCAGTATAGATGGACTAATAGACCAAGTCCCACACACTGCTAGAAGCCCAAATATTTTTTCAGAGCTAGATGCAGAAAAAAATTATTTTTAATTTGCAACCTGATGGAGGTCAGTATAGATGGACTAATAGACCAAGTCCCACACACCGCTAGAAGCCCAAATATTTTTTCAGAGCTAGATGCAGAAAGTTTTTTTATTCAATTTGCAACCTGATGGAGGTCAGTATAGATGGACTAATAGACCAAGTCCCACACACTGCTAGAAGCCCAAATATTTTTTCAGAGCTAGATGCAGAAAAAAATTATTTTTAATTTGCAACCTGATGGAGGTCAGTATAGATGGACTAATAGAACAAGTCCCACACGCTGCTAGAAGCCCAAATATTTTTTCAGAGATAAATGAAGAAAAAAATTATTTTTAATTTGCAACCTGATGGAGGTCAGTATAGATGGACTAATAGACCAAGTCCCACACACCGCTAGAAGCCCAAATATTTTTTCAGAGCTAGATGCAGAAAAAAATTATATTCAATTTGCAACCTGCTGGAGGTCAGTATAGAAGGACTAATAGAACAAGTCCCACACACTGCTAGAAGCCCAAATATTTTTTCAGAGCTAAATGAAGAAAAAAATTATTTTTAATTTGCAACCTGATGGAGGTCAGTATAGATGGACTAATAGACCAAGTCCCACACACTGCTAGAAGCCCAAATATTTTTTCAGAGCTAGATGCAGAAAAAAATTATATTCAGTTTGCAACCTGATGGAGGTCAGTATAGATGGACTAATAGAATGATGCTATGCCCAAAAGATTTTACTTCACTAGGTGCAGTAAAAAAATTGGTATTCTATACACAGGTGGTATATCTTGCAACACAGATAGGCTACTCCACTGACTAACACACTCTGCAATAGGCCAAAAAGGATTAGCTTTGCTTGATTCAGCCAAATGCTGTGAAAAAAACTTGCACAGCACTGGCACAGACCTGCCTGGCAAAAACTGATAGGAACTGATGTAACCTAGTCCTGAAAAGGACTCCAATTACAATTAGTCTTTACTCCCACAATCTATCTATTTAAGAGCACAGACCTGCCTGATAAAAGTCGTAGGAAATGCTGTAACCTAGTCCTTAAAAGGACTGCAATCACAACTATTCCCTACTCCCAAGCTATCTGTATATTTGTGCGAAAATTGGCTTGAAATTAACAAGGTATAGCGCACACAGCAACAGCGGTGCCGTCTAACACGCAGCTGCAGCAGTGAGAAAATGGTGGCGACGGGGAAAATGGCTTGGTCTTATAGGGCAAGGACATGTGACATACACTGCCAATCACACATGCCCTTGCTTGTGTGAAAAAAAGCACTTCGCTCCGTGTGTGCGCTGCTGATAGGCTGACAGATTGCACCTCCCCACTGCAAATGCGGGAAAGAGAAAAAAAAATGGAGATCTTCATTGTTCCTGCAGAGATCCATCCCCTGCCCCTCCCCCCGCCCCGCTGTACACTCAAACTGCGTATTAACATTAATTTTCATCATTACTGAGAAAAAATCCAGTTATGATTTTGGTGCACGAACAGTTATCGAACATAACCTCGAACAGCCGAATTTTTCTCAAATTGTTCGTGTTCGCCGACCGGCTCGAACACCGCCCAAAACAGCTCGAATTTGAGATTGGCGAACAGTTCGAGTAGAACAACGCTCATCTCTACTTGTTATACCACACTGACCTCAACGTCTCTTCTGAGGGGCATTAAAAGCGTCTTGTTATACCACTCTAACCTCCCCGTCTCTTCTGAGGGGCATTAAAAGCATCTTGTTATACCACTCTGACCTCCACGTCTCTGGTAAGGGGCATTAAAACCATCTTGTTATACCACTCTGACCTCCACGTCTATTGTAAGGGGCAATAAAAGCGTCTTGTTATACCACTCTGACCTCCACGTCTCTTCTGAAGGGCATTAAAAGCGTCTTGTTATACCACTCTGACCTCCGCGTCTCTTCTGAGGGGTATTAAAAGCGTCTTGTTATACCACTCTGACCTCCACCTCTCTTCTGAGGGGCATTAAAACCGTCTTGTTATACCACTCTGACCTCCACGTCTCTTCTGATGGTCATTTAAAGAGTCTTGTTATACCACTCTGACCTCCACGTCTCTTCTGAGGGGCATTAAAATCGTCTTGTTATACCACTCTGACCTCCACGTCTCTTCTGAGGGGCATTAAAAGCATCTTGTTATACCACTCTGACCTCCACGTCTCTTCTGAGGGGCATTAAAAGCGTCTTGTAATACCACCCTGACCTCCATGTCTCTTCTGAGGGGCATTAAAACCATCTTGTTATACCACTCTGACCTCCACGTCTCTTGTGAGGGGCATTAAAAGCATCTTGTTAAGCTACTGGGACCTCCACAAATCTTCGAACGGGCAATGCATTTCCTCATAATTTTTGGAAGCTTTTGCTTGGAAGGCATAAGCAAATACTATGGGAGACCCACTCCCCAATAATGGGACTAATGTTTGTAATATGCTGTACTGCATGGTTCTTGTAAGAGGCATTGCAAGTTGCTCCGTCCTAATTTTTGGAAGCTTTGGCTTGGAAGGCATAAGCAAATACTATGGGAGACCCACTCTCCAATAATGGGACTTATGTTTGTAATATGCTGTACTGCATGGCTCTTGTAAGGGGCATTGCAAGTTGCTCCGTCCTAATTTTTGGAAGCTTTTGCTTGGAAGGCATAAGCAAATACTATGGAATACCCACTCCCCAATAATGGGACTTATGTTTGTAATATGCTTTACTGTATGACTCTTGTAAGAGGCATTGCAAGTCGCTCCGTCCTAATTTTTGGAAGCTTTTGCTTGGAAGGCATAAGCAAATACTATGGGAGACCCACTCCCCAATAATGGGACTAATGTTTGTAATATGCTGTACTGCATGGCTCTTGTAAGGGGCATTGCAAGTTGCTCCGTCCTAATTTTTGGAAGCTTTTGCTTGGAGGGCATAAGCAAATACTATGGGAGACCCAATCCCCAATAATGGGACTTATGTTTGTAATATGCTGTACTGCATGGCTCTTGTAAGGGGCATTGCAAGTTGCTCCGTCCTAATTTTTGGAAGCTTTTCCTTGGAAGGCATAAGCAAATACTATGTCAGACGCACTCTCCAATAATGGGAATAATGTTTTTAAGAAGCTGTACAGTATGGCTCTTGTAAGGGGCATTAAAACTGTCTTGTTAAGCTACTGTGACCTCCACGTCTCTTCCAAGGGGGATTAAAACCATCTTGTTAAGCTACTGTGACCTCCATGTCTCTTTCACGGGGCATTGATATTGTCTTTTTATTCCACTGCGACCTCCACCACTCTTCCAAGGGGCATTAAAACCGTCTTGTTAAGCTACTGTGACCTCCACGTCTCTTCAAAGGGGCATTAAAAGCGTCTTCTTAAGCCACTCTGAACTCCACAGCTCTTCCAAGGGGCATTGAAATGTTGTTTTTAATTACCTTACCTCTAATCTCCACGACTCTTCCAACGGGCATTGCATTTCTTCCTAATTTTAGTTAGCTTTTGCTTTTCAATGCAAAGGTGAAAACTAAGGGAGACACACTCCCCAATAATGGGTAGAAGATTTTTAGTATGCTGTAATCCACGTCTGCTTCAAGGGGCATTGCAGTTCCTCATAATTTTTGGAAAGCCTTCCGTTCACTGCTTAGGCCAACAATGCACAGCAGACCCAGTTGCTATAAATGGAAAAAAAGGTTTAGCTAAGGCCCTCTGACCTCCATGTCATTTCCAAAGGGCATTGGAGTGCCTCAAAATTTTTGGTAGCCATTGCATTCACTGTATGCCCTATAACTGTGTAGCCGAACCGCTCCTTTTGTTACAGAAACATATCCTACAAGACATATGTGGTTGACTGGCCTGATATTGATGTGAATGGTCCCTGTTCCTCCTGCTCTTTCTCCTTTGCCACTACCTCATCCATCATTTATCACCTGAAGCTTGGTTTTAACGGGAGTCATAGAACTTGGATAGTAGCAGGAAAACATCCAGCAATCCTCGGAGGAGGTAGGATATGCGCCAAAACACTGACCACCTCAGGCCTAGCCGCTACTACATACATGCACTTGCATTCCAACAAAACAAATCAGATGCTAACTTCTATCATCATCATGCTCCTAACCTTGGTACTCTCAACTCTTCTGATGGAGAAGCCAGGGTCCAGCGGAGGAGTCGGGTTCTCTGGTGGGCTCGTACAAGGCTGCCCTTAAGCAGGCCAGTCTAAGAAAAGTGTGTGGGGATGTTCCGCGGAGAAATCGGCGCGGCTGGGGACCGTGTGTGGACACCGGGCCGCGGGACGGCTGGGGACCGAGTGTGGACACCCGGCCGCCCCCTGGCGGCTGGGGACCGAGCGGGGACACCCGGCCGCCTGGCGGCTGGGGACTGAGTATGGATACCTCGGTGCCGAAGCAGCCATGAGGTAGTGTCCAGCTTCGGCCTCCTCAAAACTAAAAGGCTCCATTTCAAGTGCAAGCTAGCAGTATGGTATTGCAGCTTGTGGGTGGGTGGGTGAGTAAGGTTGCACACTTACGCTTGCATTCCAACAAAATGAAGCAGATGCTAACTTCTATCATCATCATCATGCTCCTCACCTTGGCACTAGTGTTGAGCCACCCCCGTAGTGTTCGGGTTCGGTTCGGTTCGTCGAACACCGGGATGTTCGAGGAACTGTTCGTCGAACTGTTCGTCGAACACCTTAGAACACCATTAAAACCAATGGCAGGCAAACAAAAACACATAGAAACACATAGAAAACACCTTCAAAGGTGTCCAAAAGCTGACAAACTGCTCAGAAGACACTCTCTTTAAAAAAGCCGGCCGGCAAATTCAGCAGCGGCATACACCGGTACCCGACAATTTAGACAAGAAGGAATAGAGCATCACACATAGATTAGATAGATAGAAACATGTCAGTCACATATATATGAAGTACAGTGACAGTGTTGGTTACTGCACTTGTCATTTAGTGTAAAGTATTTATTAAAAAAAATATTAGTGTTTTCATGCACCGTCTCTTTAAAAAAGCCGGCCGGCAATTCAGCAGCGGTACCCGACAATTTAGAACAGAAAGAATAGAGCTTCACACATAGATTAGATAGATAGAAACATGTCAGTCACATATATAATAAGTACAGTGACAGTGTTGGTTACTGTACTTGTCATTTAGTGTTAAAATAAAGGATTTATTAAAAAAAAATTAGCGTGGGGTTCCCCATAATTTTAGGCTCTAGCGGAGGTTAAGCAGACGGCTGGGGCAGATGTTTGAAGCCTGGGAAGGGGGTAATACCCACGGAGCTTCCCAGGCTACTAATTCTCCCACGCTGTCAGTGACGTGCATGAGGTGAGCTCATGTCCAATGAACTCAGCTCACCTCATGCACGTCACTGACAGCGTGGGAAAATTCTCCTGCACTCAGCTCTTCAGCGTGAGAATTCTCCCACGCTGAAGAGCTGAGTGCAGAATTTTCCCACGCTGTCAGTGACGTGCATGAGGTGAGCGGAGTTCATTGGACATTAACTCGGCTCATCTTTATGCCGTCACAGAGAGACACTGTGGAGCGCAAGCAAGCCTGCGCTTCTCAGTGTCTGCGGGATGACAGGCTGGATGGCAGCGTTCTGCTGCGGTCCAGGCTGTCATCTCGATGTAGCAGAGCTGAAGCTGTCATGGGAACCATGGAAAGGTAAGGATGATGTTGCTTTATTATTTTTCTTTTATTTCAGGAGATCGTTGGCTTCAGCTGGAATGGGCGTGACAGTAAGTATGGTTTAATTTAGAACAATAAAGAATTGTGTGTTTATTTCAATTAAAGGACTTTATTCTGGGTGTTTGTGTGTTTATTTCAATTAAAGGACATGGCGGTCATGTCTAATATTGGCTTGATCCCATGAATTTCGGGCTTAGGGCCAGCAGATAATGCCAAGCTGGCCCTAACCCCTTTATTACCCAGTGAGCCACCACATCAGGGCCATGGATGAGTTGGGTACAGCGCCAGAAGATGGCGCTTCTATGAACGCGCCATTTTCCGGGGTGGCTGTGGACTGCAATTTGCAGCGGGGGTGGCCCAGAAAGCTTGGGCCTCCCTGCGCTGCGGATTCCAGCCCCCAGCTGCCTAGTTGTACCTGGCTGGACACAAAAACAGGGCGAAGCCCCACGTCAATTTTCTTTAAATTATTTCATGAAATAATTAAGAAAAAAAGGGCTTCCCTATATTGTTGTGTCTGGCCAGGTACAAATAGGCAGCTGGTGGTTGGGGGCAGCCCGTTCCTGCCTGCTGCACCTGACTGGACACAAATATAGTGCGAAGCCCCACGTCAATTTTTTTTTAATTATTTCATGAATTTCCTGAAATAATTTAAAAAACTTGAAGTGGGGCTTCGCACTATATTTGTGTCCAGCCAGGTACAGCAGGCAGGAACGGGCTGCCCCCAACCACCAGCTGCCTATTTGTACCTGGCCGGACACAACAATATAGGGAAGGCCTTTTTTTCTTAATTATTTCATGAATTTCATGAAATAATTAAAAAAAATTGAAGTGGGGCTTCGCACTATATTTGTGTCAAGCCAGGTACAGCAGGCAGGAACGGGCTGCCCCCAACCACCAGCTGCCTATTTGTACCTGGCCGGACACAACAATATAGGGAAGGCCTTTTTTTCTTAATTATTTCATGAATTTCATGAAATAATTAAAAAAAATTGAAGTGGGGCTTCGCACTATATTTGTGTCCAGCCAGGTATAGCAGGCAGGAACGGGCTGTCCCCAACCACCAGCTGCCTATTTGTACCTGGCCGGACACAACAATATAGGGAAGGCCTTTTTTTCTTAATTATTTCATGAATTTCATGAAATAATTAAAAAAAATTGAAGTGGGGCTTCGCACTATATTTGTGTCAAGCCAGGTACAGCAGGCAGGAACGGGCTGCCCCCAACCACCAGCTGCCTATTTGTACCTGGCCGGACACAACAATATAGGGAAGGTCTTTTTTTCTTAATTATTTCATGAATTTCATGAAATAATTAAAAAAAATTGAAGTGGGGCTTCGCACTATATTTGTGTCCAGCCAGGTACAGCAGGCAGGAACGGGCTGCCCCCAACTACCAGCTGCCTATTTGTACCTGGCCGGACACAACAATATAGGGAAGGCCTTTTTTTCTTAATTATTTCATGAATTTCATGAAATAATTAAAAAAAAAATACGTGGGGCTTCGCCCTATTTTTGTGTCCAGCCAGGTACAACTAGGCAGCTGGGGGCTGGAATCTGCAGCGCAGGGAGGCCCAAGCTTTCTTGCCCCCCCCCCCCCGCTGCAAATTTCAGTCCGCAGCCACCCCGGAAAATGGCGCGTTCATAGAAGCGCCATCTTCTGGCGCTGTACCCAACTCATCCAGGGCCCTGGTGCGGTGGCTCACTGGGTAATAAAGGGGTTAGGGCCAGCAGGGGATTGTTGGCTTCAGCTGGAATGGGCGTGATGGTAAGTATGGTTTAATTTAGAACAATAAAGAATTGTGTCTTTATTTCAATTAAAGGACTTTATTCTGGGTGTTTGTGTTTTTTTTTTAACTTTGACTATGGGGTTAGTAATGGGGGTGTCTAATAGACGCCTCTCCATTACTAAACTGGGCTTGCTGTCAGCTGGCATTATAAGCTGACATCAACCCCAGCCCTATTACCCCACTGCCACCGCTACAGGGCAGTGAGAAGAGCGAGGCTAAGTGCCAGAATTGGCGCATCCTAAGGATGTGCCATTTCTGGGGTGGCTGATGGCTGGTGTTTCTAGCCTGGGAGGGGGCCAATATTCATGGCACCCTTCCTGGTCTATTAATATCAGCCCCCAGCTGTCTGCCTAGCCTTTGCTAGCTATTAAAATAGGGGGGACCCCACATCAATTTTTTGGGGGGTCCCCAATTTTAATAGCTAGTAAAGGCTAGGCATTCAGCTGGGGGCTGATATTAGTAGCCTGGGAAGCTCAGTGGGTATTACCCCTTCCCAGGCTTCAAGCATCTGCCCCAGCTGTCTGCTTAACCTCCGCTAGAGCCTAAAATTATGGGGAACCCCACGCCAATTTTTTTTTAAATAAATCCTTTATTTTAACACTAAATGACAAGTACAGTAATCAACACTGTCACTGTGCTTCATATATATGTGACTGACATGTTTCTATCTATCTAATCTATGTGTGATGCTCTATTCCTTCCATTCTAAATTGTCGGGTACCGCTGCTGAATTGCCGGCCGGCTTTTTTAAAGAGACGGTGCATGAAAACACTAATATTTTTTTTAATAAATTCTTTACACTAAATGGCAAGTACAGTAATCAACACTGTCACTGTACTTCTTATATATGTGACTGACATGTTTCTATCTATCTAATCTATGTGTGATTCTCTATTCCTTCTATTCTAAATTGTCGGGTACCGCTGCCGAATTGCCGGCCGGCTTTTTTAAAGAGACGGTGCATAAAAACACTAATATTTTTTTAAATAAATCCTTTACACTAAATGACAAGTACAGTAATCAACACTTTCACTGTACTTCATATATATGTGACTGACATGTTTCTATCTATCTAATCTATGTGTGAAGCTCTATTCTTTCGGTTCTAAATTGTCGGGTACCGTTGTACGCCGCTGCTGAATTGCCGGCTTTTCATGTTTCACTGTGAGCACAGTTCCCATCGATTTGGGCAATCACTCTAATGCCACAACCACCATGGCTGTGGCATGACAGTGAGTGGCAGACAATCCCTGCATGATTGGTGCTCTAAATAGCGCCAGACATGCAGGACACGCTTTTGGTGCACGAACAGTTATCGAACATAACCTCGAACAGCCGAATTTTTTGCAAATCGTTCGGGTTCGTCGAACAACTCGAACACTGCCCAAAACAGCTCGAATTTGAGATTGGCGAACAGTTCTAGTCGAACACCGCTCATCTCTACTTGGCACTCTCAACTCCCCTGATGGAGAAGCCAGGGCCCACTAGTGGAGTCTGGTTCTCTGGTGGGCTCGTCCAATGCTGCCCTAAAGTAGCCCGGGCTAAGAACAGTCTGTGGGGATGTTCCGCCGAGAAAGCAGGGCGGCTGGGGACCGTTTATGGACACCCAGCCGCCCCCTGACGGCTGGGGACCGAGCGTGGACACCCGGCCGCCGGGCGGCTGGGGACTGAGTATAGATACCTTGCTGCCGAAGCAGTCATGAGGTAGTGGCCAGCTTCGGCCTCGTCAAAACTAAAAGGCCCCATTTCAAGTGCAAGCTAGCAGTATGGTATTGCAGCCTGAGGGTGGGTGAGTGGTTGGCTGCATATTTGCGCTTGCATTGCAAGGAATGGGGGAGGTATAATTGAACACTGCCCTGGGACAAAGACTTGCACGGGGATAGTTGCAAGTCTGCATCTTCTGATGCGGCAAGGATCACTTCTGATGGGCACACTTTTAGGCAGTAACCTGGGAGTCAGAAATGCTTCCAGGGGTCTTCCCCATGCTGTCCCCATGTCTTTTCAGCACTGTATGCATGTGTCACACAGCACATGGCCAGATAAGGTTGTAAAATGTTAAAATGACATTTCCCGGTGAATGCATTTGTCACGGTTGAAAGCAATACAAAAGTGCAAAAATGCATAAAAAATGCTACTTGTGAACATAGCCCAAGGTGTGGAGAAGTATTTTTTTTTTTTTATTTATTTTACCTTATACACAAGTCTTTACCCTGGAAAAGATATTCCTTAACATATTTCACAGGAAAAAAAGTTTCACTTTCGTTTTTGAACGTTTTATTTTGAGCCTGTAAAAGTGGCTTAATACCTCTGAATACGTTGTTGACAACAGTGACCTGGGGGTCAGAAATGCTTCCTGGGGCGAACCCCATGCTGTCCCCTTGTCATTTGAGCACTGTCACTATCGTTTTGGGCACTTTTTAGGCTTTCTACAGACTGACGGGGGTGCGGCCGCAAAAATGCTCGGGTCTCCCATAGACTAACATTGGGCTCGTTGCTTGGGTCGAGCACCCGAGTATCACGGCGAGCTCGGGCCGAGCTTCGAACACCCGAGCATTTTAGTGCTCGCTCAACACTAGTCTCCATCTATTGGGTAGGCTGTAGTGGAAGAAGTGTCTGTCCCCATTATAGTACTTTTAATCTACTGAAATTTATGCCACTTTGGTGGTGTCTGCCACTAATTTTTGGAAATGTGGAGAATCCTGATTGGGTCTCCATCTATTGGGTTGGCTGTAGTGGAAGAGGTGTCATTCCTAATTCTATCATTTCTAAAGTACTGAAATTGATGCCACGTTGGTGGTTTTAAGCCCTAATTTTTTGGAATGTGGAGAATAGTGATGAGCGAGCACTAAAAAGGTCGGGTACTTGTTGCTCGGGTCGAGCAAATTGGAACACTCGGGTGCTCGATCAGAGATACGAGCCCAATGAAAGTCTATGGGAAACTCAAGCATTTTTCAGGTGACTCCCTATGGCGGTCAGCAGAGGGCCTAAAAATAGCCCAAATCGATGGGAACAGTGCTCGAATGACATGGAAACAGCATGGGGAAGACGCCTGGAAGCATTTCTGACTCCCAGGTCACTGCTATCAACAACGTTGTCAGAGTATTACGCCACTTTTACGGACTCACAATAAAACATACAAAAACTAAACCAAAATGGATTTTCCTGGGAAATATGTTAAGGAACATACTTTCCAGGGTAATGACTTGTATATAAGGGAAAACAAATAATCCAAACCAAAAATACTCCTCCACACCTTGGGCTATGTTCACACGTAGCGCTTTTGATGCGTTTTTGCACTTTTGCAATGCTTTCAACAAAGACAAATGCATTCACTGGGAAATGTAATTTTAACATTTTACAATCTTATCTGGCCATGTAGTGTGCGACACATCATCGGACACATGAATACAGTGCTGAAAAGACATGGGAACAGCATGGGGAAGACCTCCAGAAGCATTTCTGGCTCCCAGGTCACTGCCTAAAAGTGTGCCCATCATAAGTGATCCTTGGCGCATGCGAAGATGCCTCCCGCCATGCACCTGTCGTTGCAGATTTGTAACAATCACCGTCCACGTCCTTGTCCCAGTGCAGCGTTCAGTTGTCACTACCCTATTCCTTGGAATACAAACGCAAGTATGCAGCAAGCCACCCACCCTCTCACAGGCTGCAGTACTATACTGAAAAAATTTTTGACAGCTGCTTGCACTTGAAATGTGGCCTTTTAGGCTCGTGGAGATGGAAGCTGTCCACAATCTTATGGCGGCGGCGAACGGGTATCCATACTCGGTCCCCAGCCGCCACTATTTTTCCCGGTATCGTCTCCGCCTTCCACAAGCACGGGTCCCACAACATTACCCATGCCCTTCCCAGTGCACTTACTGGGAAGGACCGCCTAACCACAAACACATGGACAGGTGAATGTGGCAAGGGACCGTACGGAGCCAGTCCATAGCTTTTTTTGCTGAGAGTTGTATTTAGCTCGGTGTAAGGACTGGCATAGAGGGAAACCGTATCTACCCTGTGTGTCATTTCTCCCAGAAAGTCCTCTAATACTGCTTGTTGCAAATGCATTGGCAGCCCGTCCAACATCAAATCGCACTTGTCGGTGGTGCTTTGACACACAAACATCTTTCTTTGCGCATTTAATTTCATGAATACAGAGTTGGACAATTGCCTGATCTGCAATGCGGTTTGAGAAATAACATGCATAAGCATGTCCGATCCACATTAAAAAAGCAGCCATAGAGTGTCCTGGAACCTTCCCCCACACTTTTCTTAGCCAGGGCAGCTTCTCGGCAGGGTTGGACAGGCCCACCAGATAACTGGAGACTCCTCCGGTGGGCCTTAGCTTCTCATTCAGGAGAGTTCATAGTGCCGAGGTGAGGCCATGATGATGATAGAGGCCACCATCTGCTTAGTTTTCTGTTACTTGGAATTCAAGTGCAAGTATGCAGCCAGCCACCCACCCACAGGCCGAAATACTAAACTGCCAGATTTCAGGGCAGCTTCTTGCACTTGAAATATGGCCTTTTAGACTCGTGGAGGCGGAAGCTTTTCACAACCTCATGCCGGCGGCGCCCGGGTGTCCATACTCGGTCCCCAGCCACCACTATTTCTCTCGGTATCATCTCCGCCTTCCACAAGCACGGGTACCACAACATTATCCGTGCCCTCCCCAGTGCACTTACTGGGAAGGACCGCCTAACCACAAACATGTGGACAGGTGAATGTGGCCAGGGATGGTACGGAGAAAGTCTACAACTTTTTTTGCTGAAAGTTATATTTAGCTCAGTGAAAGGACTGGCATAAAGGGAAACCGTATCTACCCTGGGTGTCATTTCTCCTAGGAAGTCCTCTAATGCAGCTTTTTGCAGAAGCAAGGGCAGCCCGTCCAACATCAACTCGCATTTGTCAGTGGTGCTTTGACACACAAACATCTTTCTTTGCGCATTTAATTTCATGAATACAGAGTTGGACAATGGCCTGATCTGCAATGCGGTTGGAGAAATAACATGCATAAGCATGTCCGATCCACATTAAAAAAGCAGCCATAGAGCGTCCGGAACCTTCCCCCACACTTTTCTTAGCCAGGGCTGCTTCTCGGCAGGGTTTGATGGGCCCACCGGAGAACCGGAGACTCCTCCGGTGGGCCTTGGCTTCTCCTTCAGGAAAGTTCATGGTGCCGAGGTGAGGCCATGATGATGATAGAGGCCACCATCTGCTTAGTTTTCTGTTACTTAGAATGCAAGTGCAAGTATGCAGCCAGCCACCAACCCACAGCCCGCAATACTAAACTGTCAGATTTCTGGGCAGCTGCTCACACTTAAAATACGGCCTATTAGGCTCGTGGAGGCGGCAAATTTTCACAACCTCATGCCGGCGGCGGCCAGGAGTCCATACTCGGTCCCCAGCCGCCACTACTTCTCCTGGTATCGTCTCCGTCTTCCACAAGCACGGGTCTCATAACATTAACCGTGCCCTCCCCAGTGCACATACTGGGAAGGAATGCCTAACCACAAACACGTGGACAGGTGATTGTGGCCTGGGACTGTACGGAGCCAGTCCACAGCTTTTTTAGCTGAGAATTGTATTTAGCGCGGTGAAAGGACTGGCATAGAGGGAAACCAAATCTACCCTGGTTGTCATTTCTCCCAGGAAGTCATGTAATGCAACTTGTTGCAGAAGCAATGGCAGCCCGTCCAAAATCAACTCGCACTTGTCGGTGGTGCTTTGGCACACAAACATCTTTCTTTGCGCATTTAATTCCATGAATACAGAGTTGGACAATGGCCTGATCTGCAATGCGGTTTGAGAAATAACATGCATAAGCATGTCTGATCCACATTAAAAAAGCAGCCGTAGAGTGTCCAGGAACCTTCCCACACACTTTTCTTAGCCAGGACTGCTTCTCGACAGGGTTGGACGTCCCACCAGGGAATCCTCTGGTGTGCCTTGGCTTCTACCTCAGGAGAGTTCATGATAGCGCTAACTTTGCAGCTGCTATGGGGCTCTTGAGCGGGGGAGAAAGGTGAGCCCTCAGAATCAAATCCTCCGATGGGCACAATGTTTTTCAATCTGAAACAGCTTCTCAGTGGGAGTTGTATTTCACTACAGCCATATTCTTTAGCTCAGTGAAAGGACTGGTGTCGCGCCCCCAGGGCCGTGGGGTACTCGGCAGCCGGGCCTCTGGTTGCGGGTGATATCACGGTGGCTGGCCCGGTCTGTGGCCCAGGGCGTTCAGTGAAAAGGGGAACTTCTATTATATGAGGTTTTTGGGATTAATCGTGACGCCACCTGTGGTGTCTGGTGAGGATCACCAGCGCTGCAACAGTCCTCTGAGGCAGATGTTAGGGAAGCTTGAGATGGAACGGCTCCCCACAGGTGAAGCAGGCCTCAGGGCAGTGTGGGGGATGGACTGGATGGTGGTGCAGGGGAGAGACGGCAGGACGGTCCCAGAGGAAGGATGGACACTCACACAGGGGTGAGCTTCAGTATCTTTACTGGTGATGCTGCAGGCACGGTCCAGGGTACTCCAGGTGAAGGGTGCACTTCTGGACTCTCCCCAGTGAGTGGGTATAGGGCCTCCTGATCCATTTCTTTATTCTCTAAGCTTCTGGCCTGCCTGGAGCTGGGACTAGCTTGGTTACGGTCTCTCTCTGCACCTGCTGACCTGGTGGTAGGGCCTTCTCTTTGGAGATCACTCTCCCTGGACTCTGGGACCTCCGTTACTCCTAGCCCTGGTACTTTAGTCAGTGTTTGGTGAACCTGGGACCTGTAGTCCTCCAGGGGTTCTGTTTGTTCCTACTGGGTGTAAAGTGTCCCTGTAGGCGTGGATCCGGTGTCTGGTATATATATCGGGGTGAGACTGGTATGCTCCTCTGCCCCCTCACTACTTCTTCCTTCTCCTCTCGCCTTCGGCCCACTCAAGGCCCTCACTAGGCTTCCACATGTGCTGTAGACCTTGGCTTGCCTAAGCACAGCAGCCAGCTTGCTGCTTTCTTCACTGCTCTCTGAGCGTCAGCATACTCTCAGCTCACTCTGAGCTCTGTCCCTCTCTGTGTCTCAACAGGAACTCAACTGAGCTGCTTAACTCCACCCTCCCTATATATGTCCCTAATTGGCTCCCTCTGCTGGTCTGAGGTGGTAGGGTGGAGGTGTGTGAATGTGTGAGGGCCTCTTGTGGAGAAGTCCATCCATGCACCCTTCTGGGTTCTGTGGCACCAATGCGCAGCAGGGCACCACATTCTCCCCTAGTAAAACTCAGTACTCCTGGACTGAAGCATTTTTCAAAACAGATTAACAATAACATTTATTCCCTTTAAGGGAGGCACTTTCTTAAACGTTACAGATAACATTATGAACAAATATTTATAAAACAAGTTCGGAGTTTTTCAAGTAAATGGTGTCCATTTCACCGATGAAGGATCATGAGGGACCCGCCTGAAAACCCTCAACGTAGGCCCTTGGCGTGGCTACAGAGCATAGGTGATCCAGGTGCTCGACCACGTCTTCCGCCACGCCAAACTGGTTTTTGTTCAGTGGTCACTTAAAAGGGCACTCCAGGGAGTGCAACTATGTACAGGACAGTTTTTGGGCTGCTCACAGTCCTCAGCCACCGAGTCCTTCATATATACCCTTACGGGTAACTAAATGCAACAAGAAAAGTGTCCATGTCACCTAAATTGTCCATTGTAAGGCAAAAATACATCAATACATACATGAAAATTACACAAGAATAACATACCCCATGGGGTAACTATTTATACTACAGGTATGTTTAACTTACTCCTTATACCTGACAGGGACCTGGCCTTTTGTACTGCATGTTGACCTACGTAGTACTGGGGTGTTATTGATGTCCGTGTCTGCATTGTCCGCTACCCTATCAGATCTACGTGTGGGTAAATTGTAGAACTGTCTTAACCTCTCTATGGGGCTGGCAAGTACACTGGTTACTGGGCCTTCTGGCTCTGCTTCTACTGGTGATCCTTCTTCCAGGGATTCTTCCTGAGCAGGCTCTTCTGGGGCACTTACAGGTCCTACTTGCTGTGGAGGGTCTTCTGGCTGTTGGTAGAAGTGGATCATAGGTATTATCACTGCTACTCCTAGTTGGGGCCAATCTGCCGGGAAATCTCCTAATTCAGTATGTACTGTATTACTGCTTCTTTAGGCTCCTCCGGTATGATGAGAGGCACTTCTTCCTGGGGCTTTAGCAGAACTGGACACAACTTCAGATGGTCTCTAGATACCGTTGTAGTCATTCTTCCTCCGTCCTTGGTAATTAAACATGTCTTCCTGTTATCAAATCTTGAATTTAACACAGTATAGGGTTCCCTCTCCCACTGGTCATCAAGTTTGTGGTTTCTTCTTTTTCTCTTTAGCACAACTTCTCCAGGTGCTATGGGTTCTGCTGGCGCACTCTTATTGTACTGTGCTTCCTGCTTGTCTCTTACCCTATTCAGATTGTCTTCGACACAGGCCTGTACTGTTCCTGTCGCGTCGTGTCCCAGTCCTCAGTGGACATATTTGCCTTGGACTCCACCACTCCAAGCTCCAGGTCCATGGGCACTTTCTGGGTCTTGCTCGCATGAGATATGCTGGAGTACAATTGGTGGAACTCACAGGTATGTGGTTGTACAGATCTACCAGGTCAGGCAGCTTGTCTGGCCACTGGTTTCTTTCTTCTAGCGGTAAGGTCTTCAATAGGTAGATGACGATGTTATTCATCTTTTCACATAACCCATTGGTTTGGGGGTGGTACGGTGTAGTCCGGATCTTCTTACACCCGTACAGATGGCAGAACTCCTTTAACAATTCGGCTTCAAAGGCAGGGCCCTGATCTGTCAGCACCTGCTCCGGGTATCCATGGGGCCTGCAGTAGTATGCCTGAAACGTCTTCGCCGCAGTTTCTGCAGTCAGATCCTTGATGGGGGCGACCATCAGGAACAGGGAGTAGTGATCCACCATGGTCAGGGCATAGGAATATCCTGACCTGCTGGGTGACAGCTTGACATGATCCAGGGCCACGATCTCCAAGGGTCGAGTTGTCTTGATGGGTTGCAGCGGTGCCTTCTGGCTGCTGTAGTCTTTTCTTCTGAGGCTACAGGGTCCACAATCCCGGCACCATCTCTCTATGGAACTGCGCATTCCCGCCCAATAAAAGCGACCTTTCAGCAGAGTTTCGAGCTTCTTCCAGACAAAGTGCCCCACTTGATCGTGGTAGGCCTCCAACACCATCTGGATGTCCGTCCTAGGCACTACAATCTGCCATACCATCTCATGGGTCCTAGGGTTGACATACCTTCGGCACAGCTTCTCTCTATAGATAAACAGCCGGCTTCTCTCATTCCACAGTTGCTTGTTTTGTGGAGACATGTCCTTCTCCAGGGAGGAACCTTCCTGGGTTATAAGCTCTTTGATACGGCTGACAACCGGGTCGCTGTCCTGGGTCTCCTTCCAGCTGTGGTGAGGCAAAGGGTTTAACGTCTTACCGCAATGCCTCCTGGAGGCTCGTTGCTCGTGGACCATTCCATTACGGTGGAAGGCAGGTAGCTCAATCTCCTCCAGGTCATCCACTTCTTCTTCAGTGTCCGACTGGTGAGGCATCCTGGACAGGGCATCGGCATTGGCATTCTTGCGGCCTGCCCAATACTTAATGGTGAACTGGTAGTTTGACAGCCGAGCCATCCATCATTGTTCCATGGCTCCTAACTTGGCTGTTTCTAGATGAGTCAAGGGGTTATTATCAGTGTAGGAAGTTAACTTACTGGAGGTTAGGTAGTGCTTGAACCGCTCGGTGATAGCCCAGACCAGGGCCAGGAACGCCAACTTGAAGCTGCTATAGTTCTCTGGGTTCCTCTCGGTCTGGTGGAGATTCCTGCTTGCATAGGCTATCACCTTCTCTCGGCCATTCTGCTTCTGACTTAACACAGCTCCTAATCCCTCGTTGCTGGCATCAGTGTACAGCAGGAACGGTTGGCTGTAGTCAGGGTAGGCTAGGATCTCTACGCCGGTCAGGATCTCCTTCATAACCTCTAAGGATTCAGCTTGCTCCTTACCCCACTGGAACAGGGGGTTTCTGCCTCTCCCAGATTGTCCTACCAGGAGATCTTGCAAAGGCGCTGCTTTCTTGGTATAGTCCTTCACAAACCTCCGGTAATACCAGACTAGTCCCAGGAACTGACGTACCTCCTTGAGGCTCTTCGGCTCCTGCCATTTCTGGATGGCAGTGACCTTCTCCGGGTCCGGTGCTACTCCCTCTGGACTGACGATGTGCCCCAGGTACTGTACCTTTCACTTGAGCAGGTGGCACTTGGAAGGCTTCAGCTTCATCCCATACCGGGACAGTGACTCAAATACCTCTGCCAGCTGCTTCAAATGGTCCTCATATGTTTTAGAGTACACTATCATGTCATCCAGGTATAGCAGTACAGTCTCGAAGTTGCGTTGTCCCAAGCAGCACTCCATCAATCTCTGGAATGTTCCGGGGGCGTTGCAGAGTCCGAACGGCATACTGTTGAACTCGCAGAGTCCCATTGGGGTAGTAAAGGCCGTCTTTTCCCGATCCTCCTCAGCAACAGCTACTTGCCAGTACCCACTAGTGAGGTCAAGGGTGGAAAAGTAATTTGCAGACTTTAATGCAGCCAGGGATTCCTCTATATGGGGCAAAGGGTATGCATCTTTGTGTGTTATGCGATTTACCTGTCTGTAATCTACACACATTCTCATGCTTCCATCCTTTTTCCTGACTAGGACCAGGGGAGCTGCCCAGGGACTACAGCTATCCCTTACTACCCCTGCCTTCTTCATGTGGTGCAACATCTCCTTCGCCTTCTGGTAGTGTGCTGGTGGTATGGGCCTGTAACGTTCTTTGATGGGTGGATGGTCACCTGTGGGTATATGGTGTTGTACCCCTTTAATCCTCCCAAAGTCAAGTGGGTGTTTACTGAATACCTGCTTGTATTCCTGAACCACCCGGTGTACACCCTGTTTCTGATGGGCAGGAGTGGAGTCTGTCCCAACATGGAGCTGTTGACAAAAATCCTCCTCCTGGGTTCCCGGGTCATTATCCTCCACTTCGTCTGATGAGGTTAAGGACTCCGCCGTGTGTATGCAGTTGTTATATACTGTGTACAGTTTGGCAACAGTGGCATAGCATGGTAATCTAACCTCGTCCTCCCCATAGTTTAGGAGGCGTACGGGCACCCTCCCATTGCGTACATCCGCTACCCCTCTGGCAGTCAAGAGTGTAGGTCTATGCTCCGAGTTAAGGGGCTCTACTACCGCCTGGTATCTCCGTCCTTTGAGACCTATTGCTGCTCTACACCAAATCAGCATCTCACTCATCGGGGGAATCACAATGGGTATCGGGTCTGTCACCCATACATTACCAATTTCACCACCTGATAGCTTTACCTGTTGCTGGTACATAAGGGCTCAGATCTCTTTCTGGAGCACCCTCCTCTGCCCTGATTTGGCAGTGTCGGCCATCTGTTGGAGTAAAAACAACACTTCTCCCAAACAGTTACTGACAATATTTGTGCCAAGTACCATATACAAGTCTGTATCATCAGGATTAGTCTCTACTACAATTAGGCCCTGGTCCTTGAGTTCCACTCTTCCCACCTTTACTGCCACATCCTTAACCCCGACTAGGTTCAGGGGAAGGCCATTGGAGGCGTACACGGAAAGGTTTGGAGCTGGTGGATGGAGTTCATCTAGGGACCAGTACCTTTTGTAGAGGATGTCAGGTATGATGGTTACCTGTGACCCGGTGTCTAGTAGTGCAGTTGTTGCTATGCCATCCAGCACAATGGACAGGAAAGTTCTTCCTCCCATGAACCGATGGTACCAGTTTGATGGGCCTGCTTAATTTACTCCTGGGTGTCGGCCCTCGGCCCAAGGGTTTGCTCATTTAAAAGACAGTTCCGCACTGTGTGTCCTGCCTTCTGGCAGAGGTAGCAGCTGAATTCTCCTGGAGGGTGACGTTGGTCGTTGGTCCTCCCACGGGGTGGCGTTGTCTTCCTCCGGGGTGGCGTTGTCCTCCTTCTTCTTCTCATCCAGGAGACATTCTCAGGGCTGTTGGCGAGTAGTATCCTTCCATCTGGCTCGGGCTCCTCGTGTAGCTGCAGGGTGCTCATGACAGTGGCCAGGGTTTTACTTAACTGGTGCACTTCAGAGCGTAGGCTGTCCAGCTCGCTAGGAGGCACTGTTTACATCTTTGTTTCAGCCATTAGTGGAGGAGCAGTGGGTGCTGCGGGCACTGGGCCCCACCCTGGTAACGTTGGACAGCAGTATCTGTTGTTTCCAGTGGTTGCAGACCCTTTATAGCCATGTCCTTAAGGGTGTCCAAGGTGGCATCTGGATGATCTAAGGCCCACCACCGTACAGTTCTGCTCTCCTCCTGGGACCTCAACCCCCGGATAAACCGTTCCATCAGGATTTTATTTTCATCTGGTATGCTGGCTGGACTAACCTGTTTCAGGGACCGCAGGGCTTCCTGTAAGCGCCAGGCATAGTCCCGGATACTGTCCTCAGTTTTCTGGACACAATGGTAGAACCTCATCCTGAGATCCATCTTGGAGCGGTTTTAAAACACAGTCTGCAGTCTCTTAAAGATGATGGATACTGATTCCTGGACTGCGGCTGGTCAGGTTTCAACCTCCCACTCTGTGGCATCAGTCAATTGTCCCAAAACTACAGCAGCTCTCTGTTTGCCAGTCAAAGAACACATATCTAGCACTCCGCATATTCTTCTCTTGAATCCAGACAGGGTGTCCGGTTTGCCGTTATACTGGGGGAGCCACTTCACTCCAGGGATATATGGCAGGGCCATAGGTAATACCGGGGTCACGACCCCTGCTGGTGGAGCGGCCGCTCCGGCCTGTGCAGGGCCGGGTGCAAGTTGGGCATCAGGAGCTTTAACCGGTGCCCCGGCGGCTTGCTGGTCGTCGGCCATGGTTGCGCCCCCCTAGTGAACCGGACCCTACCTTCTTCACTTTCTTCAACAGGTAGGCTGCAGCTCCGCGGGCGACGGTCTTCTTTCAGGACCTTGCATCGCTTGCGTCTGACGTCAGAGCATCCTCTGGCTCCTTCCAGAACCTGACGCTTCCTGGTTCGACATCAGAGGTGGGGCGTGTCCTGGGATTCGTGTGCTTTAGCAGTTACGCCTCCCAGGTTCCCGCGGTTACGCCCCACTTCATCCCGCGCTGCAGCGTGATAATGGCGGCGGTCCTCACCGCAGTTTAACACACAGTTCAGTCCAATAAAGGCGTACAGTACCCGGTGGCAACGGGCACGCAATCCTGTTCGTGACGCCAAAACATGACGCGCCCCCAGGGCCGGGGGGTGCTCGGCAAACGGGCCTCTGGTTGCCAGGGGATATCACAGGGACTGGCCCGGTCCGTGACCCAGGGCGGTCAGTGAAAAGCGGAACTTCTATTATATGGGGTTTTTGGGATTATTCCCTCTCTGTGTCTCAACAGGAACTCAACTGAGCTGCTTAACTCCACCCTCCCTATATATGTCCCTAATTGGCTCCCTCTGCTGGTCTGAGGTGGTAGGGTGGAGGTGTGTGAATGTGACGCGCCCCTGGGCCTGTGTCGCGCTGCGTTGCGCACGCGGGAGCTTACCCGGAGCCGGATCTCTTGAGGGTTGTAGTCTCGTGGCGGTGATCCGGTCCGTGCCCAGGGAGTCAGACTAAGTGGCGCTGTATTAGCGGTAGATGTTGGACGACTACGCCACCCGTTGAGTACAGCTAAGGAGCTGCTGCTGCAGGGCAGACCGCTGAGGCCAGTGGTAGGATTGTGCAGCGTGATAGTATAACCCCCAACGGGAGGGGTATGGCCTCAGGGCAGCCGACGTGGATGATGGGGGTAGCAGGAACCACTCAGAGACGATGCGGTGTAGTTCAGGGTCTTTACTGGTGACAAAGATAGACCCTCCCGGAGTACTGGCTAGCGGTTGGGGCCTGGTCAGTCCTTGAGCAGATGGGATCTCCCCTGGCCAGGCGGAGTTGTAGGCCTCCCAAACTAACGATACTCTTCTGGCTACCTTGCTAGAAGCGAGTATAAGTAGCCCACGTCCCTGAGTGTACCGTGTGGTGCTCACCCGTATGGCCGGTGACTCGGGGCCTTCTAGTAGCTTCCGCTCCACGACGGCGGTGCTGGTCCCATGCGTGTGACCGTGCCTTCGGGTTTCTTGGCCAGAGGACCTGAAATCCCCTGCCTGACGGATTCTGCTGCTGGGTAGGAGTTAGTCCCCACAGCCTCGGACTCCGGGTCCGGTAAGAAATCTTCTCAGTCAGGGCGAGCTCTGCAGCTGCCAGCCCCGGACTCTTTGTAACACTGCTCCCACAGAGCTCCTGTTGTTTCTTCCTATGCTGCTTCTCTTCTCTACTTCTGGCATGGCCCAGGAGCTGGGCCCAGCCGGGGCCACAGCTCCCTGTCAGCCCTCCTGGCTGAACTCTCCCTCTGAACTCTCTAACCCTGCCTCAGCCCCAGGTTTATATAGGGGAAGTCCTTCCCCTCCCAGGACTGGGCAGGAGGTGTGGCATGCATAGGATTCCTGACCAAGAGACCTCCCACCTGCTCTCAGACATAACATTGCATTACTGTGGAAACCAGACCCCTGGGGTGCCACATTCCCCCCTAGTGAAATTTAGTACTCCGGGACTAAACATATTTTTTTTTTAGAAAGACATAACAGGGTATAACAATAATAATACAATAAGAAAAACACATAAAGGTGGTCACGGCATGTCCGCAACCGGGTGCAGTCTTTGAAGGAAACAAAGGTGTCCATTTCACCAAAACAGGGAGACGTGACCAGGTAGGGGTCTGTCCTGCCCCGAGTCCTTAACAGTCTTTTAGTCCATCCTGGGTTACGCTCCACTAACTGTACAAAGGATTCCCGGTAAATCCACCAAGGACTCCTATAAATTACTAGAAACACATAATTATTTACAGGATATGGCCGCTCTCAGTCCTCGGCCAGTGGGGATAAGGATTGGCTGCTCACAGTCCTCAGCCTGGTAAGGGATAGGGGATGGCTGCTCACAGTCCTCAGCCTGGTAAGGGATAGGGGCACATGGGGAACAATTCACTAATCCCAACGGGGACCATATTTTAATTAGCAGCAGTCCTTGTACCCTTACGGGTAACTATTCACAGCTCTTTATTCACGCTACTTCCCTTCAGTAGCTATGTCCTCTTTGTGCTCCCTCCTGAGGGTAGTCCTCAGACCCGTCCGGGTCCTCTTGGCTTTCCTCGTATTGGTAGTACTGCAGCTCCTCCTCGGTTAGCTGGGTTAGTATCTCTGCGACAGTCCTCCTCCCAGGTGGCCAGGACTTTACCCCCCTTTGGGCTGCCCCGGTTAATTGGGCCACCAGGATGCTCACTTTTTGCTCCTCTGTGAGGGGGTACACCTGGAAGAGGCTATCCAGCTTTTCTCTAAAGTCATGCAGGGTATGTGACTCCCCTGAGTACTGGGGTAGCCAGGCTGCCCCCGGGATATAGGGCATGGTGAAAGGCATGACCGCAACAGCGGTGGCGCTGGCGGGGGTTGAAGCGGTGAAGCTCTACTCCGTATCCGGCATCCTTCTCCCCCCTAGTGGACCGTGGCCTACCTTGCGATGATCCTCTTCCATAGGCCGCGGCTCCGCAGTGGATCGTCAGGGTTGAGGACCTTCCGTCGCGCTCCTGTGACGTCGGCGTCTGCTGGGCTCCTTCCAGGACCTTACGCAACGTCCGGACGTGAGGCGGGGCTTCAGTTCTCGCGCGCTTTCGGAGTCCACGCCCCTCTTCTTCCCGCGCGGCGTCCTCAAGATGGCGTCCAATGGCGGGAAAACTCCACGTATGGCGGGAAGAAGGCTGAAGATGGCGCCGGATGGCGGGAAAACTCCACCGATGGCGGGAAGGAAGCGGAAGATGGCGCCGGATGGCGGGAATCTTCACCACGGGTAAGTTTGAACAGTCTTTTTCAGGCACGCAGTACCCGGTGGTTGCGGGCACGAAATCCTGCCGACTACGCCAAAAGTTGACGCGCCCCTGGGCCTGTGTCGCGCTGCGTTGCGCACGCGGGAGCTTACCCGGAGCCGGATCTCTTGAGGGTTGTAGTCTCGTGGCGGTGATCCGGTCCGTGCCCAGGGAGTCAGACTAAGTGGCGCTGTATTAGCGGTAGATGTTGGACGACTACGCCACCCGTTGAGTACAGCTAAGGAGCTGCTGCTGCAGGGCAGACCGCTGAGGCCGGTGGTAGGATTGTGCAGCGTGATAGTATAACCCCCAACGGGAGGGGTATGGCCTCAGGGCAGCCGACGTGGATGATGGGGGTAGCAGGAACCACTCAGAGACGATGCGGTGTAGTTCAGGGTCTTTACTGGTGACAAAGATAGACCCTCCCGGAGTACTGGCTAGCGGTTGGGGCCTGGTCAGTCCTTGAGCAGATGGGATCTCCCCTGGCCAGGCGGAGTTGTAGGCCTCCCAAACTAACGATACTCTTCTGGCTACCTTGCTAGAAGCGAGTATAAGTAGCCCACGTCCCTGAGTGTACCGTGTGGTGCTCACCCGTATGGCCGGTGACTCGGGGCCTTCTAGTAGCTTCCGCTCCACGAAGGCGGTGCTGGTCCCATGCGTGTGACCGTGCCTTCGGGTTTCTTGGCCAGAGGACCTGAAATCCCCTGCCTGACGGATTCTGCTGCTGGGTAGGAGTTAGTCCCCACAGCCTCGGACTCCGGGTCCGGTAAGAAATCTTCTCAGTCAGGGCGAGCTCTGCAGCTGCCAGCCCCGGACTCTTTGTAACACTGCTCCCACAGAGCTCCTGTTGTTTCTTCCTATGCTGCTTCTCTTCTCTACTTCTGGCATGGCCCAGGAGCTGGGCCCAGCCGGGGCCACAGCTCCCTGTCAGCCCTCCTGGCTGAACTCTCCCTCTGAACTCTCTAACCCTGCCTCAGCCCCAGGTTTATATAGGGGAAGTCCTTCCCCTCCCAGGACTGGGCAGGAGGTGTGGCATGCATAGGATTCCTGACCAAGAGACCTCCCACCTGCTCTCAGACATAACATTGCATTACTGTGGAAACCAGACCCCTGGGGTGCCACAAATGTGTGAGGGCCTCTTGTGGAGAAGTCCATCCATGCACCCTTCTGAGTTCTGTGGCACCAATGCGTAGCAGGGCACCACACTGGAATAGAGGGAAACCGTATCTACTCCGGCTGTCATTTCTCCGTCACCAGGTTTCGCCCTTTGTCACACATACTGGCTGTATGTTCAGTGGTGAGAGCCACAGATCAGGCTGCTGTGTTACAGCTTTCAACAACTCTGCAGCGCTGGGTGGTTTGTCACCTAAGCATTAAGCATTAGTGATGAGCGAGCTTGCTCGCTACTGCTCGGTGCTCGCCCGAGCATCTCACTGCTCGAGATGCTCGGCGCTCACCGAGTATTACCGGGGTTGCTCGGCGGGAGCTCGGGTCCCCTCCGTGCATCAACATACAGGGATTGCATGCCACTCATTGTAGTTCCGCAGCCATCAGGTCTATATCAGACCAGGCGCCGTTGTGCTCGTCACAGTTACTCCGGAATTAGGCAGAGTAGAGAGAGGTGCTGCTGCGTCAGGGAGAGATTTGCTTGTGTATTAGGTGGTGTAGGGAGAAAAACCATACATTAAACATATCCATCTTAACAAACAGTCCTTTTGAGGACTAACTAATCAATCTGCAGAGATATCAGGCAGGCAGTGTATATAGGCAGGCAGGTAGTGTATATAGTAGACTGCAGTGCATATAGCACAAGAGGCTCCATTCCAATTCTGCCTTCTGCTGCTGTTAGATATTTCTATAGAAAGGCCCAGGTCTCGGGGGCAAGGAATACTTTTTTTTGGATCTTAATCCTGATTTTTTGCTTAAAAAGCAATCCAGAGAACACCGTTTTTCTGCGCCATTTGCTTGTTGGCAGTGCAGAACACAACCTGGTCCTTTCCATATTACAGCGCTAGAAATCCAGCTATTTAAAACTGTGATTTCTCTGTCACATGGATCATATATACAGTACAGACCAAAGTTTGGACACACCTTCTCATTTAAAGATTTTTCTGTATTTTCATGACTATGAAAATTGTACATTCACACTGAAGGCATCAAAACTATGAATTAACACATGTGGAAGAGTGTGCAAAGCAGACATCAAAGCAAAAGCTGGCTACTTTGAAGAACCTGGAATATAAGACATATTTTCAGTTGTTTCACACTTTTTTTGTTAAGTATATAATTCCACATGTGTTAATTCATAGTTTTCATGCCATCAGTGTGAATGTACTATTTTCATAGTCAAGAAAATTCAGAAAAATCTTTAAATGAGAAGGTGTGTCCAAACTTTTGGTCTGTACTGTACGTTTTCAGAAAATACTACCATTTTTGGCCTCCATTACAATTTTTGTTCACTGTGTCAGCGACATTTTTGACACCGGTTTGCTGTTCAAACTAGTTACCTACAGGCCAGGTATTGAAAACTCTGTTTTCTCCATCACACGGATCACATATACATTATCAGAAAATACTGCCATTTCAGGCCTCCATTAAAAATTTCCTTTAGTGTGTCAGTGAAGCAATTCCCACCAGTTTGCTGTTCAAACTACTTACCTACAGGCCAGGTATTTAAAACTCTGTTTTCTCCAATACACGGATCACATATACGTTGTCAGAAATTACTGCCATTCCTGGAGGACCAGGGTGCGTAAGTGGAAGACGAGGTGGTGGATGATATAGTAACTGACCCAACCTGGCAGGAGGACATGCAGAGCAAGGACAGCAGCACACATTGGGGGGGGGGGGGCAGAGCACCCCAACAGGCAGGAAGAAGCAGTGTGGTGGCAGCAGACAGAAGGCAGGCAACTGTTACCCGTAACACCAACACGAAGGAAGTTGCCAGTACAACTGTTAGGTCTTCCCGAGTCTGGTTGTTTATTAAAGACTCTGCCAAGAACCCCAAAAAGACCATTTGCACCACCTGCTAGGCCAGCAACAGCAGGGGTGGCAAAACAACCAGCCTGACCTCCACCATCATGGTCAGCCACATGGTAGCAAAGCACCTGACTTTGTGAGCTGAACCCCAGGGTCCAGGAACAGTGTCTGCGGGTGGGCCATTGCTTCTTCCACTGTTGTGCATGCAAGCCAATCCCCTGTCCGTGGTGCATGCGAAGATGCCTCCTGCCCCGCACCTGTCATTGTGCACTCTCAAGTGGCAGCATCAGGAAGCACGTCCATATCCTTGTCCGAGAGCAGCGTTCAATTGTCCATACCCCAGTCCTTGGAACGCAAGCGCAAATATGCAACCAACGCCCCACAGGCCACTCTACTAAATTCTCACATTTCATGACTGCTTGCGCTCGAAATGTTGCCTTTCATGCTCGTGGAGATGGAAGCATTCCGCAACCTGATAGCGGCGGCCGTTCCTCGGTACTCGGTCCCCATCCGCCACTATTTCTCCCGGTGCGTCATCTCCGCATTACACAAGCACGTGTTCCAAAAAATTAGCCGTGCCCTTAACAACGCATTTACCAGGAAAGTCCACCTAACCACGGACACGTGGACAAGTGCTTGTGGGCAGGGATGGTACATCTCGCTGACGGCACACTGAGTTACCATAGTGGAAGCCGGGACCCAGTCGGACCTTGGGACGGAACACGTCCTCCCGATGCCAAGGATTGCCGGTCCTAGGTCAATCAGGGTTGCCCCCACGGTCTACAGATACTGCACCTCATCCTCCTCAGCCTCCTCCTCCTCTTCACCCTCCATCTCCGAAATGACCACATCAGTCACAAGCTGGAAGCAATGCAGCACTGCCTCGGCCAAGCGGCAACAGGCTGTGCTGAAGCTTATATGCTTAAGTGACAAACCACACAATGCTGAAGAGTTGTGGACAGCTCTGAAAGAGCATGCAGATCTGTGGCTCACATCGCTGAACCTACAGCCAGGCATTGTCGTGTGTGACAATGGCCGGAACCTGGTGGCGGCTCTGAGGCGAGGTGAGCTCACACACTTACCATGCCTGGCCCATTTGCTTAACCTCGTGGTTCAGTGGTTTCTCGAATCCTACCTGGAGCTGTCGGTTCTGCTTGCTAAAGTACGGCGCCTGTGTGCCCATTTTAGAAAGTCAGCTACAGCTTCCGCCGCTCTTGCTGTGTTTCAGCAGCGTTTGCAGCTTCCGGCTCACAGACTGGTGTGTGAAGTCCCCACGAGTTGGAACTCTACACTGCAGATATTGGGAAGGATTTGTGAGCAGAAGAGGGCAGTTGTTGAGTACCAGCATCAACAAGGCTGTTGGTATTCTGTTCAGACTCCACACATAAGACCTCAGGAGTGGCCATGTATGTCAGACATATGTACCATCCTCCAAAATTTTGAGGACTCCACCAATATGGTAAGCGGCGATGATGCCATAATTAGCGTCACCATCCCACTTCTCTGCCTTCTGAAATACTCTCTGCTCACAATCAAAGAGGATGCATTGCAGGCAAAGCACGATGAGATGGAGCAAGGAACCACACAGGGTGATTACACACAGCCAAGCCTCATTTCATCCCAACATGGATTGGGTGACAATGAGGAAGAGGAGGAGGAGGAAGGACAGGAGCTAGTTTCATGCACTATAGACGGTACTATCTGCACAGCTGTCATACCATCAGTTCAGCGTGGATGGCCTGAGGACAGAGAGTAGGAGGGAAGAGGAGAGCATGGTCAGTCATCCTTTTGGTAAGGATAAGGAAGTCTTGCCTGTTAGTAGTCTGACATGCATGGCTGAGTTTATGTTACGCTACCTTTCCCATGACCCTCGCATTCTCAAAATTTTGGGTGACAGTCATTACTGGTTGGTGACACTCCTAGACCCATGCTACAAGGAGAACTTTATATCTCTTATTCCTGAGGTGGACAGGTCTACAAAAATGGGGCTGTACCAGAAGGCCCTTGTTGCGGAACTATTAAAAAAATTCCCATCTGAAAACACTGGCGGCAGAGGGCATACTTCGTTGGACAACCAAGGACTACAGGCGAGAGATTCACAACTTCAATCCAGCAGAGGCAGGGGAACACTGTCAAAGTTCTGGGAGAGATTTCTCAGACCCTCCCATCGCACAGGCCCTGAGGCGCTGGGTACTCTCACAAGGAGTGCAAAGTTTAGGAAGATGCTGAGGGAGTACCTTGCTGACCGTACCAACGCCCTCTGTGATTCCTCTGTGCCTTAAAATTATTGGACATCCAAGCTGGATACGTGGAATGAACTGGCTCTCTATGCCTTGGAGGTCCTGGCCTGCCTTGCCGCCAGCGTTTTATCAGAGCGGGGTTTTAGTGCCGCTGGTGGAATTATAACTGATAAGCGCATCTGCCTGTCAACTGTAAATGCTGACAGGCTGACTCTTATAAAAGTGAACAAGGGCTGGATTGGGCCAGACTTCTCAACACCACCGAATGATAGCAGAGTAACATAAACTGAAATCCAGTGTCTTTTCTTGGGAGGTATATTCCCATGCACCTTTTCACACCCACACATGGGTATACGCTTCCTGATTTTGGCTATTTGCAAGTTGTCCTCCTCCTTCTCCTCATCCTCCACCACCATATCACCAGGGTGACCGTGATCCGTGATGCAACACCCACAAAAAATTTTTAAAGGGTGTTTATGATGCCCGTAAAAAAAAATTTTATTCATTATGTTCATGTATACCCCACATGGGTAAATGTTTGCCAGCCCAAACACTTAGTGCATGGGCATTACAAGTATAGGAGGCCCGCTCCTTTCTAATGGGAACATTTTTTAATGAGGCCATCCTCCACGTCTCTTCAAAGGGGCATTGAAGTGCCTCCAACTTTTGGCAGCCCTTGCCTCTCCTTTCTAATTGGAATTTGTCATTACTCTTGCCCTGCTCTATGTGTCTTTAATTTCTTAGTGGGATTTTTCCTAAATTTGGTCAGCCATTGGACTCACTGCAAACCCTATAACTGTATAGCAGATCCTCTCCTTTCTAATGGGAACATGTTGTACTGGTTACTGTAGCCCTGCTCTATGTGTCTTTAATTTCTTAGTGGGGTTTTTCCTAAATTTGGTCAGCCGTTGGACACACTGCATACCCTATAACTGTATAGCTTTCTCTCTCCTTTCTAATGGGAATTTGTCGTTACTGTGGCCCTGCTCTATGTGTCTTTAATTTCTTAGTGAACTTTTTCCTAAATTTGGTCAGCCGTTGGACTCACTGCATACCCTATAACTCTCTCTCTCCTTTCTAATGGGAAAATGTCATACTCGTTACTGTGGCCCTGCTCTATGTGTCTTTCAGAGTCACTCCATCATCAATGAAACAGGATGTGTCACACACCACATTTCCAGATAAGATTGTAAAATGTTAAAATGACATTTCCCGGTGAAGGCATTTGCCTTAAAAAAAAACAGTAGGATCTTTCTTTAGTATAAAAACTGAGTTGCCAATGTAACCTTAATGTAATCACATTGTTCAGCTCCAGCACCTCCTCCTTCATCTCCGAAATGACAACATCAGTCATAAGCTGAAAGCACTGCAGTACTGCATTGGCCAAGCAGCAACAGGCTGAGCTGAAGATAACATGCTTAATGCTTACGTGACAAACCGCCAAGCGCTGCAGAGTTGTTTAAAGCTGTAACACAGCAGCTTGATCTGTGGCTCTAACCGCTGAATATACAGCCAGGCTTGGTCGTGTGTGACAATGGGCGGAACCTGGTGACGGAGAAATGACAGCCAGAGTAGAATCATAGAATCATAGAATGGTAGAGTTGGAAGGGACCTCCTGGGTCATCTGGTCCAAACCCCTGCTCAAAGCAGGATTCACTAGATCATCTCAGACAGATGTCTGTCCAGCCTCTGTTTGAAGACGTCCATTGAAGGGGAACTCACCACCTCTCGTGGCAGCCTGTTCCACTCATTGATCACCCTAACTGTCAAAAAGTTTTTTCTAATATCTAATCTGTGTCTCCTCCCATTTAGTTTCATCCCATTGCTTCTAGTCTTTCCTTGTGCAAATGAGAATAAAGATGATCCTTCTACAATGTGAAAGCCCTTGACATATTTGTAGACAGCTATTAAGTCTCCTCTCAGTCTTCTTTTTTGCAAGCTAAACATTCCCAAATCCTGCAACCGTTCCTCATAGGACATGGTTTGCAGACCAGTCACCATTCTGGTCGCTCTTCTCTGAACTTGCTCCAGTTTGTCTATGTCTTTTTTAAAATGTGGTGCCCAAAACTGTACACAGTATTCCAGATGAGGTCTGACCAAAGAGGAGTAAAGACCGATAATGACTTCACGTGATCTAGACTGTATGCTTCTGTTAATACATCCCAGAATTGTATTTGCCTTTTTTGCTGCTGCATCACACTGTTGACTCATGTTCAGTCTATGATCTATTAGTATACCTAAGTCTTTTCACATGTACTGTTGCTTAGCTCTATTCCTCCCATTCTGTATATGCTTTTTTCATTTTTATTGCCCAGATGTAGTACTTTGCATTTTTCCCTGTTAAAAACCATTCTGTTGGTTGCTGCCCACTGCTCCAGTTTATTTAGGTCTTTTTGAATCCTCTCTCTCTCTTCTCTAGTATTAGCTATCCCTCCTAGCTTTGTGTCATCAGCAAATTTAATCAGCTTACCCTCAATTCCTTCATCTAAATCATTGATAAAGATGTTGAACAATACAGGTCCCAGGACGGAGCCCTGTGGTACCCCACTTGAGACATTCATCCAGCTGGATGTGAAGCCATTTACAACCACCCTTTGAGTCCGATCACTAAGCCAGTTATGAATCCACCTAACAGTTGCCTGGTCCATTGCATACTTGGTCATTTTTTCAATAAGGATGGTGTGAGATACTTTGTCAAATGCTTTGCTGAAGTCAAGATATACTATATCTTCAGCATTTCCCTGATCCACCCAGTCAGTGATTCTGTCATAGAAGGAAATTAAGTTAGTCTGACATGACTTGTTAGTTACAAACCCATGCTGACTCTGGTTAATCACTTCATTCTTATCCATGTACTTACATACATGTTGTTTAATAATTTGTTCAAAGATCTTTCCTGGTATAGAAGTCAGACTCACCGGCCTATAGTTCCCTGGGTCCACCTTCTTCCCCTTTTTGAAGATAGGAACAACATTTGCTCTTCTCCAGTCTTCTGGGACTTCTCCTGTTCTCCAAGAATTTTCAAAGATTATGGAGAGTGTTTCTAAAATTTCTTCTACGATCTCCTTCAGTACTCTGGGGTGTAATTCATCTGGACCTGGAGACTTGAACTCATTTATGTTAGCTAAATATTCCCTCACAATCTTTCTGTTTACAGATAACTTGGATTCCTCTATTCCTTTAAAAGGACAGTGAAGATCAGTTGATGTTACATTTTCTTTCTGAGAGAAAACAGATGCAAAATAGGAATTAAAAAGTTTGGCCTTCTCAACATCCTCTCTTACCATTTCTCCATTTTCATCCTGTAAAATTCCTATAGCATCTTTGACTTTTCTTTTACTTTTGACATACCCCCAAAATCCTTTTTTATTGCTTTTGACATCTCTTGCAAGCCTTAATTCATTGTCAGCTTTAGCTAACCTGATACGTGCCCTGCAGGATCTGCAGACTGCATTATAATCTTCTTTAGATATGCCTCCCTCTTTCCATTTAATAAACATTTCTTTCTTACTTTTTAGCATGTGTTTAAGTTCTGTGTTCATCCATCCTGGTTTCCTTAAAAGCTTCCCATTCTTCCTACTTTTCGGGATTGTTAACGATTGTGCTTTGAGAATCTCATTTTTAAAAATTTCCCATCCTTCCTGGACATTTTTGTCCTTAAGGACATCCAGCCATTGGATCCCTCCTATTCTCTTTCTGAGTCTCTTAAAATCTGCCTTTCTAAAATCTAACCTTGAAGTTTGAGTCTTCACATGTCTTCCTCCTCTAGTTATCCAAAATTCTATAATAGCATGATCTCTGCCTCCTAGGGTCCCAGCCACCTTTACCTCCTCAACCATTTCCTCCCTGTTTATAAGGATTAGATCCAAAGTAGCAGATCCCCTTGTTTTCTCCCCTACCTTTTGGAAGATAAAGTTGTCAGCAAGAGAGGATAAGAATTTGCTTGACCTGTTAGTTTTACTTGAGAGAGATTCCCAACAAATGTCTGGATAGTTGAAATCTCCCATGACCACTACGTCATATTTTTTGGAGAACTTGGTCATTTGATACATAAAGAGTTCATCCATATCTTCAGCTTGCCCAGGTGGCCTGTAGTAAATGCCTACAATGGTGTCCTTTCCGTTGTTCTCTCCTTGTATTTTTACCCAAACAGTTTCCACAGAACTCCCAGTCTCTGAAGCTTCAATCTCTGTGCAGATATACGCTTTTCTAACATACAATGCAACACCTCCTCCTCGTTTATCAAGTCTGTTTCTTGCAAATAAGTTGTATCCTTTTAGCCTTTTATTCCAATCATGTGTATCGTCCCACCAAGTTTCAGTGATTCCAATGACATCATATTCCTTTTCCTGCATTAGTAGTTCCAATTCTCCTTGTTTGTTGCCCATGCTTTGTGCATTTGTATAAAAACATTTTAGTTTGTGATTGGTTTCTCTTCCTCCCATATTTTTATTATTTAAATTGTTTTGTCTTTGTTCTTCTTTTCCACTTCCAGTAGCAGAGATCTCAATAGTATTTGTCAGCTGTATGGCTTTTTCTGGCCTTTTGCTTCCCTTCCCACATTGTTCTAGTTTAAAGCTCTTCTGATGAGTGTAGCAAGGCGACTTCCAAATACATGTTTTCCAGTCTTCGTAAGGTGCACCCCATCTCTAGCAAGTAGTCCATCGTATAGGTAATTCATTCCGTGATCCAGAAATCCAAATCCTTGTTGACGGCACCATCGACGTAGCCAGTTGTTCACCTGTAGAATCTTATTCCACCTCATTGTTCCATGGCCATCCACTGGGAGGATGGATGAGAAGACCACCTGCGCTCCCAATTCTTTCACTTTCTTGCCTAAGTCTTCAAAGTCACTGCAGATGGTTTCCAGGTCCTTTCTTGCGGTGTCATTTGTCCCCACATGTATTAGCAGGAATGGGTAGTGATCTGTAGGTCTGAAGAGTCTTGATATCCTGTCAGACACATCTTTAATTTTTGCTCCTGGAAGACAGCACATTTCTCTTGAGGTTATGTCTGGTCTGCAGATAGCGGCCTCTGTTCCTCTTAACAGGGAATCCCCCATGACCACCACTCTCCGTTTTTTCTTCACAACATTCTTCTTTCTCCATCCAGGAGGATTCTGAGGGCTTACAAGGTTATTCATTGCTGGCAAAGTCTTATTTTGCTGTATTTCTTCATGGTTCTCCTGCGTGAGAGCCTGGTACTGGTTCCTGAGCAGTATGGGTGCTGACTGCCTCTCGATCCTCCTGCTTCTGTGGGTCACATGCTTCCATTCCTCGGTTTCGTCAGGTGCAGTTCGAATTTCTTCTCTTTCTGAATCATGAAGAGATAATTCTGCTCTGTCTAAGAACTCTTCACCTTCCTTAATGATTTTCAAGGTAGTTAACCTCTCTTCTAGATTTCGCAACTTTTCCTCCAACAGGGACACAAGCTTGCATTTCTGGCATGTGAAGTTTGGCTTTTCCACTGGCAAGTCTGTGAACATGTAGCAGGATATGCAGCTCACCAAATGGCTCCTGGACTCTTCCATGTTCTTATTGTTAATGTTCTGAAAACAGTGAAAAAAGCTTAAGAAAAAAACTTCAAAATGCGCGCGCCTACCGGCGCGCGGTTTACCGATGTCCTCTTTTCAGCTCCAACAGCCAAAATCCAGTGTTCTTTGAGCTCGCGGAGACTCTTCACTTACCCCAAAATGCAGTGGGAATATGCAAATTATCTCCTCAGGACTCCTCCTCTGGTTTACCGATGTCCTCTTTTCAGCTCCAACAGCCAAAATCCAGTGTTCTTTGAGCTCGCGGAGACTCTTCACTTACCCCAAAATGCAGTGGGAATATGCAAATTATCTCCTCAGGACTCCTCCCCTGGTTTACCGATGTCCTCTTTTCAGCTCCAACAGCCAAAATCCAGTGTTCTTTGAGCTCGCGGAGACTCTTCACTTACCCCAAAATGCAGTGGGAATATGCAAATTATCTCCTCAGGACTCCTCCCCTGGTTTACCGATGTCCTCTTTTCAGCTCCAACAGCCAAAATCCAGTGTTCTTTGAGCTCGCGGAGACTCTTCACTTACCCCAAAATGCAGTGGGAATATGCAAATTATCTCCTCAGGACTCCTCCCCTGGTTTACCGATGTCCTCTTTTCAGCTCCAACAGCCAAAATCCAGTGTTCTTTGAGCTTGCGGAGACTCTTCACTTACCCCAAAATGCAGTGGGAATATGCAAATTATCTCCTCAGGACTCCTCCCCTGGTTTACCGATGTCCTCTTTTCAGCTCCAACAGCCAAAATCCAGTGTTCTTTGAGCTCGCGGAGACTCTTCACTTACCCCAAAATGCAGTGGGAATATGCAAATTATCTCCTCAGGACTCCTCCCCTGGTTTACCGATGTCCTCTTTTCAGCTCCAACAGCCAAAATCCAGTGTTCTTTGAGCTCGCGGAGACTCTTCACTTACCCCAAAATGCAGTGGGAATATGCAAATTATCTCCTCAGGACTCCTCCCCTGGTTTTGATACGGTTTCCCTCTATGCCAGTCCTTTCACTGAGCTAAAGAATATGGCTGTGGTGAAATACAACTCCTACTGAGAAGCTGTTTCAGATTGAAAAATATTGGGCCCACCAGAGGATTGGATTCTGAGGGCTCACCTTTCTCCCCCGCTCAAGAGCCCCATAGTAGCTACAAAGTTAGCGCTGTCATGAACTCTCCTGAGGTAGAAGCCAAGGCACACCAGAGGATTCTCTGGTGGGACCATCCAACCCTGCCGAGAAGCAGTACTTGCTAAGAAAAGTGTGTGGGAAGGTTCCCGGACACTCTATGGCTGCTTTTTTACTGAGGTGGAAACCCACGCAAACACAGGGAGAACATACAAAATCCTTGCAGATGTTGTCCTTGCTGGGATTTGAACCCAGGATCCCAGCACTGCAAGGCTTCAGTACTAACCACTGATCCAATGTGCTGCCATTCACCATCTAATATCTAACAAGCTGGAGAAACTTGCACCTACTGCCACTCTATCTTCAGCTCCTTTGTGAGAAACTAATGTATTTGGGCAGCCACTCAGTCTACCAAATAAAATTTCTGAGAAGGAAATTGGGGATGGCTTCGCTACTGGTATTGGTGGCAGTGCTTTTACCATGGCGTTGTGCCATAGTTTACTTGAAATATTCCAGGCTGGTAGGAGGCAAGCAGACTCCCAC
This sequence comes from Phyllobates terribilis, assembly GCF_046119375.1. Classification (NCBI taxonomy): domain Eukaryota; kingdom Metazoa; phylum Chordata; class Amphibia; order Anura; family Dendrobatidae; genus Phyllobates; species Phyllobates terribilis. Next base: position 295,930,960 of record NW_027362769.1, read on the forward strand.
AGAAAAGTACCAGCAGTAATGTTCAGGATCCCGCTATTGTAGAAGGCGGAGACAACATCGGGAGAAAAAGTGGCGGCTGGGGACCGAGTGTGGGCATGAGGCATGAGTTTGTGAAAAGTTTCCGCCTCCATGAACCTAAAAGGCCACATTTCAAGTGAAAGCAGCTTTAGAGGACTTCCTGGGAGAAATGACAGCTGGGAGATATGGTTTCCCAAGTCCTTTCACCAAGCTAAAGAATATGGCTGTGGTGAAATACAACTCCGCAAAACAAGCTGTGGACTGGCTCCATACCGTCCCTGGCCACATTCACTTGACCACGTGTTTGTGGTTAGGCCGTCTTTCCCAGTAAGTTCACTGAGGAAGGCACGGGTAATGTTGTGGGACCCGTGCTTGTGGAAGGCGGAGATGATACCGTGAGAAATTGTGGCAGCTGAGGACCGAGTATTGACACCCGGCCGCCGCTGGCATGAGACTGTGAAAAGCTTCCGCCTCCAAGAACCTAAAAGGCCCCTTTTCAAGTGCAAGCAGCTGCCCAGAAATCTGGCAATTTAGTATTGCAGCCTGTGGGTGGGTGGCTGTCTGCATGCTTGCGCTTGCATTCGAAGTAACAGAAAACTGAGCAGATGGTGGCCTCTATCATCATCATGGCCTCACCTCGGCACTAGGAACTCTCCTGAAGGAGAAGCCAGGGCCCTCGGGAGGAGTCTCCGATTTTCTGGTGAGTGCATCCAACCCTGCTGAGAAGCAGCCCTGGCAAAGAAAAGTGTGGGGGTAGGTTCCCGAACACTCTATGGCTGTTTTTTTAATGTGGATCAGATGTGCTTATGCATGTTATTTCTCAAACCGGATTGCATATCAGGACATTGCCCAACTCTAGTCATGAAATTAAATGTGCAAAGAAAGACGTTTGTGTGTCAAAGCACCACCGAGAAGTGCGAGTTGATGTTGGACGAGCTGCCATTGCTTCTGCAAAAGCTGCTATAGAGGACTTACTGGGAGAAATGACACCCAGAGTAGATATGGTTTCCCTCTATGCCAGTCGTTTCACCGAGCTAAAGAATATGGCTGTGGTGAAATACAACTCAGCAAAAAAAGCTGTGGACTGGCTCAGTACCGTCCCTTGCCACACTCACCTGTCCACGTGTTTGTGGTTAAGCGGTCCTTCCCAGTAAGTGCACTGGGGAGGGCATGGGTAATGTTGTGGGACCTGTGCTTGTAGAAGGCAGACACGACACCGAGAGAAACAGTGGCAGCCGGGGACCGAGTAAGGACACCCGGCAGCCGTCGGCATGAGGTTATGAAAAGCTTCCGCCTCCACGAGCCTAAAAGGAGATATTTCAAGTGAAACCAGCTTTAGAGGACTTCCTGGGAGAAATGACAGCTGGGTAGATATGGTTTCCCAAGTCCTTTCACCAAGCTAAAGAATATGGTTGTGGTGAAATACAACTCATCAAATAAGCTATGGACTGGCTCCATACCGTCCCTGGCCACATTCACCTGTCCACGTGTTTGTGATTAGGCGGTCCTTCCCACTGGGGAGGGCACGGGTAATGTTGTGGGACCCGTGCTTGTGGAAGGCGGAGACGACACCGGGAGAAACAGAGGCGGCTGGGGACCGAGTATGAACACCCGGCCACGAGCCTAAAATGCCATATTTCAAGTGCAAGCAGCTGTCAAAAATTTGGCATATAGTATTTCAGCCTGACAGTTGGTGGGTGGATGGCTGCATACTTGCGCTTGCATTCCAAGGAATGGGGTAGGGACAACTGAATGCTGCACTGGGACAAGGACGTGGACGGTGATTGTTGCAAATCTGCAATGACAGGTGCATGGTGGGAGGCATCTTCACATGCGCCAAGGATCACTTATGATGGGCACACTTTTAGGCAGTGATCTGGGAGTCAGAGATTCTTCCAGAGGTCTTCCCCATGCTGTTTCCATGTCTTTTCAGCACTGTATGCATGTGTCTGATGATGTGTCACACACCACATGGCCAGATAAGGTTGTAAAATGTTAAAATGACATTTCCTAGTGAATGAATTTGTCTTGGTTAACCCTAGAATGCATACCTGGGGCCTCGCAGGTCTGCTAGGTTACTTTTTTTCTATTTTCTGCAAGATTACTTTAGTTAGAATTTTGAAACTCTAGGTATTCCTCAAGTATATAGTTGTTAATAATTTCCAGTTGTTCATATATTTTTATGTTATAGGCATTTCGGTAAAACAACTCTTTTTTGGGACTACCCCATATTCACATACCTGGGGCCTTTTAGGCCTGTGCTTGGTTTACATGTGATCTTCAGTCTTTTTGTCTGTACTGTTACTTAGAAGGAAAATATATCGCTTCAGGAAGAAAAAAAACATGGAAAAATATAATAAAAGAGGAACTATATGGGTATATTGCCCTTACTCTTCTGGCAGGGTGTACAAAATCGTACGATGTTCCAATCAGAGAATTATTTCTGAACCCTTTTTCAGATCCATGCTACAAAGCTACAATGTCAGTCAATAGATTTGAGAATATTCAGAGAAGCCTTCGTTTTGACGATAAGAGAACTCGTCCTGTGAGGTTGGAAACAGATAAATTAGCCCCTATTAGCTAAATCTGGAATCTTTTCATCAAAAACTGTGCAAAGCTTTACCATTCTAATGACAATGTGACAGTGGATGAGCAACTTCTTGCCTTTAGGGAACGTTGCAAATTCATTCAGTATATGCCCAGTAAACCTGCCAAGTATGGCATAAAAATTTTCTGGATGTGTGATTCGGCAAGCTATTAAGGCATGAATGGTCTGATTTACTATGGCAAAGAAGCTGGTGCTCCAGTCCAGAAAGTCCTATGTTCTGACATAGTAAAAAAACTTGCAGTACCAATTTTCAATTCTGGAAAAAATATAACAATGGACAACTACTTTACCAATCTGGAACTGGGCAAATTTTTGCTTCAGAAAAAACTCACACTTGTTGGTACTATGAGGCCAAACCGCCGCGGAATTCCTCCAATCATGACGCACAATCCCAACCGACCACTTTATGAGAGTGTCTTTGGTTTCTGCAATCAAGAGACAATGGTATCTTATAAAGCAAGAAATAAAAATCTGTGATATTACTGAGTACAATGCATCATGATGGAAGTATTGACAACGATGACAGTGAACAGAAACCTGAAATCATACTGCATTATAATAAAACAAAAGGAGGTGTGGACAAGATGGATGATATGATTGGAGAGTATTCGTGCAAGAGGCAGACAAAACGTTGGCCTGTAGTCATTTTTTATAATATCCTTGATGTGTCAGCCCTCAATAGCTATATTGTTTATAGTGAAACTCATCCAGAATTCCATGCTAACAGGAAGGACAAGAGACGTCTATTCTTGACGGAACTTTGTATGAACTTTTGATGCCTACCATGATGGAGCGAAGCAACACGAAATGCTTGCCAAGGCAAATTACAGAAGCTATGATCCGATGTGGTATACATTTTCAGGAACATCTGGAGCCAAGAGAAAAAAAAAGAAAGCGCTGTTAAATTTTTCCAGCAAAGAAGGAAAGGAAATCTGAGCATTTCTGTACTACTTGTGGACAAAATGTCTGCAAGGAACATTCTTCCGAAAAAATATGTGAAAATTGTTGGGGTAATTAGTAAAGTTGAAAAAGAAAGTTTTTGAAAAATAAATATTCCTGCACCATGTTTACTACAACTTTTATATAAAAAACTTTTAGACAAAAAAATCGTTTTATATATATATATATATATATATATATATATATATATAAAGAATTATATAGAATGCATATATTGGGCGTTTTAAGCCGGTGTAATTACTTTTTTTTTGTTTTATGCACATAATTATAATGTTTTGAAATATTAACATCTCAAATAAACTTTGAAAAGTATTTCTATTTGAGTTACTCCATGTTATTTGTACACAGGCCTAAAAGGCCCCAGGTATGTGAAAGTGTAGATTTCTATGGTTTCACGTTCTAGGGTTAAAAGTAATGCAAAAGTGCAAAAATGCATCAAAAACGCTACGGGTGAACGTAGCCCAAGGTGTGGAGGAGTATTTTTGTTTTTGGTTATTTATTTTCCCTTATATACAAGTCATTACCCTGGAAAGGATGTTCCTTAACATATTTCCAAAGAAAATTCATTTTGGTTTTGTTTTTGTATGTTTTATTGTGAGTCCGTAAAAGTGGCGTAATATTCTGACAACGTTGTTGACAGCAGTGATCTGGGAGTCAGAGATACTTCCAAGGGTCTTCCCCATGCTGTTCCCATGTCATATGAGCACTGTTCCCATTGATTTGGGCAATTTTTAGGCCCTCTGCAGACTGCCGGGGGAGCCGCCTGAAAAATGCTCGAGTTTCCCATAGGCTTACATTGGGCTCGTTGCTCGGGTCGAGCACCCGAGTATTCCAATGTGCTCGACCTGAGCAACGAGTACCCGAGCATTTTAGTGCTCGCTCATCACTATTAAGCATGTTATCTTCAGCACAGCCTGTTGCTGCTTGGCCAAGGCAGTGCTGCAGTGCTGTCAGCTTGTGACTGATGTGGTCATTTCGGAGATGGAGGAGGAGGTGCAGGAGCTGAACAATGTGATTACATTGAGGTTAAATTGGCGACGCTGTTTTTTTATACTAAACAAAGATCCTATTGTTTTGTTTTTTTTTTCGTTATTTTTTAAGACAAATGCATTCACCGGGAAATGTCATTTTAACTAGTGTTGAGCGAGCTTGCTCGACACTGCTCGGAACTCGCCCGAGCATCTCACTACTCGGGATGTTCGGCGAGCACCGAGCATTTATGGGTTACTCGGGCGGAAGCTCCGGTCTCTGCCCTGCATGTTTGGCGGTCTTTACAGAGCCAATGAACATGCAGGGATTGTCAGCCAGTCACTGTAATGCAGCAGCCATGTTGGTTGTGGGCATTACAGTGATTGGCTGGCCGCACAGCATCACCTCGAGTATTTAAAACTGGGCGCCACCATCTTGGACACAGTCGCTCCAGATCAGACAGTGTAGGGTCAGTGCTGCTGAGTTAGGGAGAGATATATAGTGCGAAATAGGTAGTGTAGGGTCTCTAAAGCCTGCCAAATCAAACAATCAGTCCTTCTCAGGACTAAAATCCATCCCAGATATCAGGCAGGCAGGCAGGCTGTATAGGAGACGCAGTGGTTATACCAAAAAACACTGCATTACAGTTCTGTGTGCTACCGCTGCTCAAATTGCTAGACTATGCCCCAGGTCTCAGGGGCCAGGAAAAATCCTTTTTTTTTCATCTAAATCCTCTTTCTTTTTTCCTCAGTCAGACTGTACAAATATCCATCTGATTAACCTTTTGGTATCCCCCCCCCCAAAAAAAAAAAAGTTGAGTGTGTCTGTGAGTGTTCAGACACAAATATATCAGTTTAAAAGATTCTGGTGTAGGCCAGATAACTAGAACTGTGGTTTTCCTCTCCCACGGTTCAAATCTGGGTGTAATCCACCTTTTCCCATAAAAAAAAACATTTTGAGTGTCTCGCTGACTGTTCAGACACAAATATATCTGTTTAAAAGAGTCTGGTATAGGCCAGATAACTAGAACTGTGGTTTTGCAGATCCCCAGTTCAAATCTCTGTATTATCCACTTTTTTGACTTTTTGCAATAAAAAAAAACATTTTGAGTGTCTCGCTGACTTTTCAGACACAAATATATCTGTTTAAAAGAGTCTGGTGTAGGCCAGATAACTAGAACTGTAGATTTGCAGTTCCACGGTTCAAATCTCTGTATTATCCACTTTTTTTACTTTTGTCAATAAAAAAAACATTTTGAGTGTCTCGCTGACTGTTCAGACACAAATATATCTGTTTAAAAAATTCTGCTGCTGGCCAGATAACTAGAACTGTGGTTTTCCTCTCCCACGGTTCAAATCTGGGTGTAATCCTCCTTTTTGCATAAAAAAAAAACATTTTGAGTGTCTCGCTGACTGTTCAGACACAAATATTTCGGTTTAAAAGAGTCTGGTGTAGACCAGATAACTAGAACTGTGGTTTTGCAGTTCCATGGTTTAAATCACTGTTTTATCCACTCTTTTGCCTTTTTTGCATAAAAAAAAACATTTTTAGTGTCTCGCTGACTGCTCTGACACAAATATATCTGTTTAAAATATTCTGGTGTAGGCCAGCGAACTAGAACTGTGGTTTTCCTCTCCCAAGGTTCAAATCTGGGTGTAATCGACCATTTTGCATAAAAAATCATTTTGAGTGTCGCGCTGACTGTTCAGACACAAATATATCTGTTTAAAAGAGTCTGGTATAGGCCAGATAACTAGAACTGTGGTTTTGCAGTTCCACGGATCAAATCGCTGTATTATCCACTTTTTTGCATAAATAATACATTTTGAGTGTCTCGTTGACTGATCAGACACAAATACAGTATATCTGTTTAAAAGAGTCTGGTGTAGGCCAGAGAAATAGAACTGTGGTTTTCCTCTTCCACGGTTCTAATCTCCTTTTTATTACCCTTTTTGCCATTGATAGTGCGAGTGTAAGCTATTTTACTTAATTTACAATGGGCAAGGCGCGTGGCAAGGGACGTGGAACTGGACGTCCTGGTGATGATGCGTGCAGAGGATGGGGCCGTGGCCAAGGTGAAATTGTGCCACAACCAGCAGGCACATCTTCTCGCTCCCAGTTCTTGACCGAATTACTAGGGAAGCACACAACAGCACCACTATTGCAAACTGATCAGTGTGAACAAGTTATTAATTGGATAGCAGATAATACATCCTGTCACCAGGGCACCACCACCTCTGGTCTGTCTTCCACATGGTCAAGTGTTAGTAGCCATGAGTCTCGACTGCATACTCCTCCTCACCCTGATGCTCCTTCCTTCCATCATGCCGAGTGTCGTCAGACAGCAACTGATCCCACAATTGGACACTCTGAAGAGCTGTTCACTGGTCCATTTACATATTTGGGCCCCTCGCCTGCTCCGCTTGAAGTGGTGGAAGAGGAGATCCCATGTAGCGATGGCCAAATATTTGAACAGCCACAGCCACAGGAAGACGACGCTGGCAATTTGTCACAAGAGGTGGACGATGATGAGACACAATTTCCACGAAGTGAGGAGGAGGACCGTGGTGCGGAAGTGGAAGAGGAGGAGGTGGTGGATGATTTAGCAACTGACCCAGTGTGGCAAGAGGACACGCAGAACAAGAACAGCAGCACACAGGGGGAGGGAGGTAGAGTACCCCAACAGAAAGGAAGAAGCAGTGTGATCGCCGCAGACAGAAGGCGGGCAACCGTTCCCCGTAACACCAACACGAAGGAAGTTGGCAGTACAACCGGTAGGTCTTCCAGAGTCTGGAATTTTTTTAAAGACTCTGCTGATAACCCAAAAAAGGCCATTTGTACCACCTGCCAGGCCAGCATCAACAGAGGTGACAAAACTACCAGCCTGACCACCAGCAGCATGATCAAGCACATGTCAGCAAAGCACCCGACTTTGTGGGGCGAACCCCAGGGTCTACGACCAGTGTCAGCGGGTTTCACCACTGCTCATTCCGCTGTTGTGCGTGTAAGAGAGCCCCCTGGTGTGCGTGCAAGGCAATCCCCTGTCCATACTGCATGCAAAGATGGCCGCTTCTCTCAGTCTTCACTTGTTATGGCAGTTTCTCAAGAAACAGAATCAACGTCCACGTCCATGTCCCAGCGTTCAATTGTCCATATCCCAGATCGTTGAATGAAAGCGCAAATTCACAGCCGATGCCCCACAGGCCACAGTCCTAAGTTCGCACATTTCACGACTGCTTGCGTTGGAAATGCTGCCTTTTAGGCTGGTTGAGACGGAATCCTTCTGCAACCTAATGGCGATGGCCGTCCCTCGGAACTCGGTCCCCAGCCGACACTATTTTGCCCAGTGTGCCATCCCCACACTACACAAGCACGTGTCCCAAAACATCTGTCGTGCCCTCAACAACGCAGTTACTGGGAGAGTCCACCTGACAACGGACACGTAGACAAGTGCTTGTGGCCAGGGACGGTACATCTCCCTGACGGTACACTGGGTAAACATAGTGGAAGCCGGGACCCAGACGGACCTAGGGACGGAACACATCCTCCCCACACCGAGGATTGCAGGCCCTATGTCAGTCAGTTGCCCCGACAGTGTACAGCTCCTGCGCATCATCCTCCTCCTCCTCATGTTCAGCCTCCATCTCAGATATCACCACATCAGTTACAAGCTGGAAGCACTGCAGTACTGCCTCAGCCAAGCGGCAACAGGCTGTGCTGAAACTCATAAGCTTAGGTGATAAACCTCACACTGCTTGAGAGTTGTGGACAGCTGTGAAAGAGCAGGCAGATCTGTGGCTGAGACCGCTGAACCTACATCCAGGCATAGTCGTGTGTGACAACGGCCGTAACCTGATGGCGGCACTGAGGGAGGCGAGATCACATACGTACCATGCCTGGCTCATGTGCGGTTTCTTAAATCATACCCTGAGTTGCCAGATCTGCTCGTCAAAGTATGCCGCCTGTCAGCTGCTTTTTGGAAGTCGGCTACAGCTTCCGCCGCCCTTGCTGTCTTGCAGCAGCGTTTGCAGCTTCTTCCACACCGACTGGTGTGTGATGTCTCCACACATTGGAACTCTACCCTCCACATGTTACAAAGGATTTGTGAGCAGAAGAGAGCAGTTGTGGAGTACCAGCTGCAACAAGGCCGTCGATATTCAGGTCAGACTCCACACATAAGACCTCAGGATTGGACCTGGATATCTGACATATGTACCATACTGACAAACTTTGAGGAGTCCACCAAGATGGTGAGTGGCGATGACGCCATCATTAGCATCAGCATCCCACTTGTCTGTCTTTTGCAACGCTCTCTGCAGAGAATTAAAGAGGAGGCATTGCAGCCAGAGTATGATGAGATGGATCAAAAAGCCGTAGCGGGCGATTACACACAGCCCAGGATCATCTCATCCCAACGTGCATTGGGGGACAGTGAGGGAGAGGAGGAGGAGAAGGAAGAAGAACAGGAGCTGGTATCATGCGCTGTAGACGGTTGTACCTGTACAACTGTCATACCATGGGTTCAGCGTGGGTGGCCTGAGGACAGGGGGGAGGAGGAGGAGGAGGAGAGCATGGTCAGTCGTCATCTTGGTGAGGACACAAAAGTCTTGCCCGTTACCAGTCTGGCATGCATGGCTAACTTTATGTTACGCTGCCTTAACCATGACCCTCGCATTGTCAAAATGTTGGGTGACAGTTATTACTGGTTGGTGACAATTTTAGACCCCCGATACAAGGAGACATTTCACTCTCTTATTCCTGAGGTGGAGAGGTCTACAAAAATAGGGCAGTACCAGAAGGCCCTTGATGCAGAGCTGTTAAAAAAATTCCCATCGTAACACGCTAGCGGCAGAGGTCACAGTTCGTTGCCCAACCAAGACGTACAGGCCAGAGAGATGCAACTCCAATCCAGCAGAGACAGGGGAACACTGTCAATGTTCTGGGACAGTTTTCTGAGACCCGCCCAGCTTACAGGCCTTGAAGCACGGGAGTGGAACGTTTCAAAAGATGGTGAGGGAGTACCTTGCCGACCATACCAGCATCCTCCGTGATTCCTATGTGCCTTTTAATTATTCGGTATCCAATCTGGACACTTGGAATGATCTCGCTCTGTATGCCTTGGAGGTCCTGGCATGCCCTGCCGCTAGCGTACTATCGGAGCGTGTTTTTATTGCCACTAGCAATTTTATTGCCACTGGCACACACCTGTCAACTGACAATGCTGACAAGCTGACACTTATCAAAATGAACAAGGGATGGATTGGGCCAGACTTCTCAACACCACCAAATGACAGCAGAGTAACATAAAGTCAAATCCACTTTGTTATTTCGGGAGGTGTATTCCCATGCACCGCTTCACCCCCACACATGGGTATACGATTCCTCATTTCGGCTGTTTTTTCCTCTTCTCCTTATCCTCAGCCTCCATTACCACTATACCAGCAGGGTGACCGTGGTCCGTGTTGCCAGCATTGCAAGTTCCTCCGTCTAAATTTTTGGCAGCTTTTGCTTGGAAGGCATAGGCAAAGACTATGGGAGACCCACTCCCCAATAATGGGAATAATGTTTTTAATATGCTGTACTGCGTGGCTCTTGTAAGGGGCATTGCAAGTTCCTCCGTCCTAATTTTTGACAGCTTTTGCTTGGAAGTCATAGGCAAAGATCATGGGAGACCCACTCCCCAATAATGGGAATAATGTTTTTAATATGCTGTACTGTATGGCTCTTGTAGGGGGCATTGCAAGTTCCTCCGTCCTAATTTTTGGCAGCTTTTGCTTCAAAGGCAAGGCAAAGACTATGGGAGACCCACTCCCCAATAATGGGAATAATATTTTTATTATGCTGTACTGAATGGCTCTTGGAAGGGGCATTAAAATCGTCTTGTTAAGCTACTGTCTCCTCCACGTCTCTTCCAAGGGTCATTGATATTGTCTTTTTATTCCACTGGGACCTCCACGTCTCTTCCAAGGGGCATTAAAACTGTCTTGTTAAGCTACTGTGACCTCCACGTCTCTTCCAAGGGGCATTAAAACCGTCTTGTTAAACCACTCTGAACTCCACGTCTCTTCCAAGGGGCATTAAAATAATCTTGTTAAGCTACTGTGACCTCCACGCCTCTTCCAAGGGTCATTGATATTGTCTTTTTATTCCACAGGGACCGCCACCACTCTTCCAAGGGGCATTGATATTGTCTTTTTATTCCACTGCGACCTCCACCACTCTTCCAAGGGGCATTGATATTGTCTTTTTATTCCACTGCGACCTACACTTTTCTTCCAAGGGACATTAAAACCGTCTTGTTAAGCTACTGCGACCTCCACCACTTTTCCAAGGGGCATTGATATTGTCTTTTTATTCCACTGCGACCTACACTATTCTTCCAAGGGGCATTAAAACCGTCTTGTTAAGCTACTGTGACCTCCACGTCTCTTCCAAGGGGCATTAAAACCATCTTCTTAAACCACTCTGAACTCCACGTCTCTTCCAAGGGGCATTAAAATCGTCTTGTTAAGCTACTGTGACCTCCACGCCTCTTCCAAGCTTCATTGATATTGTCTTTTCATTCCACAGGGACCTCCACCACTCTTCCAAGGGGCATTGATATTGTCTTTTTATTCCACTGCGACCTCAACCCCTCTTTCAAGGGGCATTGATATTGTCTTTTTATTCCACTGTAACCTCCACCACTCTTCCAAGGGGTATTGATATTGTCTTTTTATTCCACTGGGACCTCCACCACTCTTCCAAGGGGCATTGATATTGTCTTTTTATTCCACTGGGACCTCCACGTCTCTTCCAAGGGGCATTAAAACCATCTTGTTAAACCACTCTGAACTCCACGTCTCTTCCAAGGGACATTAAAACCGTCTTTTTAAGCTACTGTGACCTCCACGTCTCTTCCAAGGGGCATTAAAACCGTCTTGTTAAACCACTCTGAACTCCACAGCTCTTCCAAGGGGCATTGAAATGTTGTTTTTAATTACCTCTAACCTCCACGACTCTTCCAACGGCATTGCATTTCCTCCTAATTTTAGTCAGCTTTTGCTTTTCAATGCATAGGCGAACACTAAGGGAGACCCACTCCCCAATAATGGGTAGAAGGTTTTCAGTATGCTGTAATCCACGTCTGTTTCAAGGGGCATTGCAGTTCCTCATAATTTTTGGAAAGCCTTCCATTCAATGCTTAGGCCAACAGTGTACAGGAGACCCAGTTGCTATAAATGGAAAAAACAGTTTATTTAAGGCCCTCTGACCTCCATGTCACTTCCAAGGGGCATTGGAGTGTCTCGAAATTTTTGGTAGGCATTGCACACACAGTATGCCCTATAACTGTGTAGCCAAACCGCTCCTTTTGGTACAGAAACATATCCTACAAGACATGTGAGGTTGATTGGCCTGATAATGATGTGAATGGTCCCTGTTCCTCCTGCTCTTTCTCCTTTGCCACCATATCATCCATTATTCTTCACCTGTAGCTTTGTTTTAACGGGAGACATAGAACTGGGATAGTAGCAGGAAAACATCCAGCAATCCTCGGAGGTGGTAGGATATGCGCCAAAACGCTGACCACCTCAGGCCTAGCCGCTACTACATACATGCGCTTGCATTCCAAGGAACAGAACGCTAAGGAGATGGATGGCCTCATGATCATGAATAATTTACTCATTGTGTAGGAGGCCGACCACTGCTGCTGTCTACCTTCTGAACTTTGTGTTGAAGCCTGATTGACCAAGAACCCGTAATCCTCTATGTCTGGAGGATGTGTTGCATCCCCGTGTCCAACTGTGTACCGGCTTCCACAATATTAACCCAGTGCGAAGGCGTCAGTGATATGGGCCATCCCTGGCCACATTCACTTGTCCACGTGTTTGTGGTTAGGCTGTCCTTCCCACTAAATGCACTGGGGAGGGCACAGGTAATGTTTTCGTATGCGCGCTTGTGTATAAGGCACACCGGTGCAAATAGGGGCGACTGAGGACCATTTGTGGGCACCCGGCCGCCAGACGGCTGGGGACTGAATATGGACACCTGGCCGCCGACGCAGCCATGACATGGTGGCCAGATTCCACCTCCACATGCCTAAAAGGCCCAATTTAAAGTGCAAGAAAGCAAGCAGTATGGTATTGCAGCCTGGGGGTGGGTGGCAGGCTGCATACTTGCGCTTGCATTGCAAGGAATGGGGGAGGTACAATTGAACACTGCCCTGTGACAAGAACTTGAATGGGGATAGTTGCAAGTCCGCAACGACAGGTGCAGGGCGGGAGGCATCTTCACATGTGCCATGAACAGGGGGTTGGCGTGCACACACTACAGCGGAATAGGCTGTCCTTCCCACTAAATGCACTGGGGAGGGCACAGGTAATGTTTTGGTATGCGCGCTTGTGTATAAGGCGCATCGGGACAAATAGGGGCAGCTGGGGACCGAGTATGGACTCAATTGAACACTGCCCTGGGACAAGGACTTGCATGGGGATAGTTTCAAGTCTGCATCTTCTTATGCGGCAAGGATCACTTCTGATGGGCACACTTTTAGGCAGTGACCTGGGTGTCAGAGATGCTTCCATGGGTCTTCCCCATGCTGTTCCCATGTTTTTTCAGCACTGTATGCATGTGTCACACAGCACATGGCCAGATAAGGTTGTAAAATGTTAAAATGACATTTCCCGGTGAATGCATTTGTCATGGTTGAAAGCAATACAAAAGTGCAAAAACGCATAAAAAATGCTACTTGTGAACATAGCCCAAGGTGTGGAGGAGTATTTTTGTTTTTGGTTTTTAGGCTATGTGCCCACGATGCAGAAATGCTCCAGATTCCTGAGCGTTTCTGCATCTCCCCTGGCAGAAAAAATGCATTCTGACTGTAGATGCGTTTTTCCTGCCAGGAACATGCGGATGTGAAGCGTTCTTCACATGCATTTCCGCATGCGGGTTGACAAACGCTTTCCAAGAGATTTTAGCATTACTTGGAAAGTGTTTGTCAACTTGGTCACACTATATAAATCCATGCAAACGGCTTGGAATTGTTTTCCCGTTTTCCAGTACACGATATGGTAAAATCAATGATGTCGTACAATAATACAACTCGTCTCGCAAAAAAACAAGCCCTCACATGGCAATATTAAGGGAAAAATAAAGAAGTTATGTCTCTGGGAAGACAGGGATCAAAAAATGAAAACACAAAAATGGAAAAACCCAAGGTGGTGAAGAGGTTAAAGGTAATTATGTTTGCTGACAAATATATGAATATTAAAGATGAGCGAAAATCCTAATTTAACAGATTTGCTTGATTTTGGCCAAATCAAATGAGCTCTGATTGTGAAGTGAATGAGCCCCATCTGCCATTCAAAAAATGTATATTATTCACTGTGGTATGTACTAACCCTGAAGATGAGAACAGATGGACCAGAGAGTAGTTCATAAAGAATAAAATTGAATTCTACACTCACTCCTGACTTGTATCTGCCTCTGCAGCTTCCCAAGGGTCCGTCGCTTTATTCCAAAGGCACCCACACTGGCATAGACTCTGGTTTCCTCTTTACTCCTGTCCAGAGCTTCGGGCGCTGGCAAGACCACAATGCCTGTCATGACATTATGATGTGCTCTACCAAAAGTAATTGCATGGGGTGATGCATGTTAGGATGTCATAACGTGATAACATGCATTGAGGCCTCAAATTCCCAAAGATTTGGATTAGCTACAATTCACAAATATTGTGAAGTACTAAATAAATTTAATTAGTGTAGATATGATTTCCCCATCTTTCATGATTTAACTATAGGAGTTAATATAAACAATCCAAATTGGAGTTGGAAATTGAGTTAGCACTTCGGTTAGGGGTGGATTTGAAGGGGCATGAATTTGAATAGGGGATCAAGAGAAGATTTCCATGTAAATAATGTGCTGAAGTATTTTTTTGTATTTTAAATCTTTACCTCTGTGCTCAGATGTATGATCAGTATTGACTGTATATTTTTTTTAAGCAATGTGTATTTGCAATATTTAAATGTAAGTATGGAGGGTAAACAATTTCCTGCAGCACTCTCCAAATATAGTAAAAAATCTTCTTTATTATGTTATAATAAAAAAGAGGTTACAGGCAAGATTGAAGAATGCAATACATGTACAGCCAGCTTTGGAGGTCACAGCATGTCATAATTTCACAATGTTACAACAGACCATGACCTTTGAGGCCTTGTCACAGCCAGAAGTCCTGTTTTAGAGTAAATTCACGATTTGTGACTGCGAAATGAAAACGTCCTGAGTAGTGTTGTGCGAGCATGCTCGACACTGCTCGGTACTCGCCCCAGCATCTCACTACTCGGGATGTTTGGAGAGCACCGAGCATTTCCGGGTTACTCGGGCGGGAGCTCGGGTCTCGCCCTGCATATTTGGCGCTCTTTGCAGAGCCAATGAACATGCAGGGATTGCCAGCCAGTCACTGTAATGCCGCAGCCATGTTGGTTGTGGGCATTACAGTGATTGGCTGGACGCACAGCGTCACCTCGAGTATTTAAAATCGGGCGCCGCCATCTTGCACACAGTCGCTCCGGATCAGACGGTGTAGGTAGAGTGCTGCTGAGCTAGGGAGAGATTTATACTGCAAAATAGGTAGTGTAGGGTCTCTAAAGCCTGCAAAATCAAACAAACAGTCCTTCACAGGACTAATATCCATCCCACATATCAGGCAGGCAGGTTGTATAGGAGATGCAGTGGTTATACCAACAAACACTGCATTAGAGTCCTGTGTGCTGCTTCTCCAATTGTTAGACTTAGCCGCAGGTCTCAGGGGCAAGGAAAAATCCTTTTTTTTCATCTAAATCCTCTTTTTTTTTTTTCCTCAGTCAGACTGTACAAATACCTGTCTTATTAACCTTTTGGTATCCCCCCTCAAAAAAAAAAAAATTGAGTGTGTCTGTGAGTGTTCAGACACAAATATGCAGTATCTGTTTAAAAGAGTCTGGTTTCGGCCAGATAACTAGAAATGTGGTTTTGCAGTTCCACAATTCAAATATATGTATTATCCACTTTTTTGTCTTTTTTCCATAAAAAAAACTGTTTGAGTGTCTTGCTGACTGTTCAGACACAAAAATATCTGTTTAAAATATTCGGGTGTAGGCCAGAGAACTAGAACTGTGGTTTTCCTCTTCCACGGTTCAAATCTGGGTGTAATCCACCATTTTGCATTAAAAAAAAAAACTGTTTGAGTGTGTCGCTGACTGTTCAGACACAAATATATCTGTTTAAAAGATTCTGGTGTAGGCCAGAGAACTTGTACTGTGGTTTTCCTCTTCCACGGTTCAAATCTGGGTGTAATCCTCCTTTTTGAATAAAAAAAACTGTTTTAGTGTCTCGCTGACTGTTCAGTCACAAATATATATGTTTAAAAGATTCTGGTGTAGGCCAGAGAACTAGAAATGTGGTTTTCCTCTTCTAAGGTTCAAATCTGGGTGTAATCCACCTTTTTGCATAAAGAAAAACAGTTTGAGTGTCTCGCTGACTGTTCAGACACAAATATATCTGTTTAAAAGATTCTGGTGTAGGCCAGATAACTAGAAATGTGGTTTTCCTCTTCCACGGTTCAAATCTGGGTGTAATCCACCTTTTTGCCTTTTTTACATAAAAAAAAACAGTTTGAGTGTCTCGCTGACTGTTCAGACACAAATATATGTGTTTAAAAGATTCTGGCATAGGCCAGAGAACTAGAACTGTGGTTTTCCTTTTCCACGGTTCAAATCTGGGTGTAATCCACCTTTCTGCATAAAAAAAACAGTTTGAGTGTCTCGCTGACTGTTTAGACACAAATATATCTGTTTAAAAGATTCTGGTGTGGGCCAGAGAACTAGTACTGTGGTTTTCCTCTTCCACGGTTCAAATCTGGGTGTAATCCACCTTTTTGCATAAAAAAAACTGTTTTAGTGTCTCGCTGACTGTTCAGAAACAAATATATCTGTTTAAAAGATTCTGGTGTAGGCCAGAGAAATAGAACTGTAGTTTTCCTCTTCCACGGTTCTAATCTCCTTTTTATTACCCTTTTGCTATTGATAGTGCGAGTGTAAGCTATTTTACTTCATTTACAATGGGCAAGGCGCGTGGCATGGATCGTGGAACTGGACGTTCTGGTGATGGTGCTTGCAGAGGACGGGGCCATGGCCAAGGTGAAAATGTGCGACAACCAACAGCCACATCTTCTCGCTCCCACTTCTTGACCGAATTACTAGGGAAGCACACAACAACACCACTATTGCAAACTGATCAGTGTGAACAGGTTACTAATTGGATAGCAGATAATACTACCAATCACCTGGGCACCACCACCTCCGGTCTGTCTTCCACACTGTCAATTGTTAATAGCCGTGAGTCTCGACCGCATACTCCTCCTCAACCTGATGCTCCTTCCTCCCACCATGCCGAGTGCCGTCAGACAGCAATTGATCCAACAGTTGGACACTCTAAAGAGCTGTTCACTGGTCCATTTCCATATTGGGCCTCTCGCCTGCTCCGCTTGAAATGGTGGAAGAGGAGATCCCATGTAGCGATGCCCAAATATTTGAACAGCCACAGCCACAGAAAGGTGACGCTGGCAATTTGTCACAAGAGGTGGACGATGACGAGACACAATTGCCACGAAGTGAGGAGGAGGACCGTGGTGCGGAAGTGGAAGAGGAGGAGGTGGTGGATGATCTAGTAACTGACCCAACGTGGCAGGAGGACACGCAGAGCGAGACCAGCAGCACAAAGGGGGAGGGAGGTAGAGTACCCCAACAGATAGGAAGAAGCAGTGTGGTGGCCGCAGACAGAAAGCGGGCAACCTTTCCCCGTAACACCAACATGAGAGACGTTGCCAGTACAAGCGGTAGGTCTTCCAGAGTCAGGAATTTTTTTAAAGACTCTGCTGATAACCCCAAAAAGGCCATTTTCACCACCTGCCAGGCCAGCATCAGCAGGGGTGACAAAACTACCAGCCTGACCGCCACCAGTATG
This sequence comes from Phyllobates terribilis, assembly GCF_046119375.1. Classification (NCBI taxonomy): domain Eukaryota; kingdom Metazoa; phylum Chordata; class Amphibia; order Anura; family Dendrobatidae; genus Phyllobates; species Phyllobates terribilis. The sequence continues at coordinate 295,948,496 of NW_027362769.1, forward strand.
ATCAGGCACATGTCAGCAAAGCACCCGACTTTGTTGGATGAACCCCAGGGTCCCGACCAGTTTTAGCGGGTGTCACCACTAGTGTTGAGCCACCCCCGTAGAGTTCAAGTCCAGTTCGGTGGGTCGAGCGAGCCCCCCTGCGGTGGAGGCAGGTCTAATCTTTTTATTTTAAATTGTCTCTCTAATTTGAATGAGTACACTTTAAATCCTTTTACAAAGATCTATTGGAGGGCAAGTCTCATGCCAGCAGCCGCGTAATTCCAGCTCCAGTAGCGTCCACTAAAGTTGCTGCAGTTAAAAAGCTTTTATAAGGATCGAGCTTGGCGGTCCACCGCAAGGCGTCCTACCGCCAATCCCAGCCCCTGTGCCTTGGGGTGCCTGCCCGATGCTCTTCACTGAGTGTCCCGGGGGCCCGACGCATTTCCTTTGAAAAAATTAAGTGTCCAAACTACAGGTGGTGTAGCTTGCTTAACAGCTGGGTTAATCCGCTGACTAGCAGACACTGCTACTAGGCCAAAAGTATTGCTTGAGCTAGATGCAGTTAAAAATTTGTAATTAGATACTCTCGTTGGATGCTGAGAAAGCATTCCATAGAGTCTCCTGGCACGCCATATATTATTCTCTTAAAAAGCTTGGGGTAGGGGACCCTTTTATATCAAAATCATGGCCCTGTACCGCAATCCGTCAGCTAGGCTGAAGATAAATGGAACATTATCATCACCTTTCATAATCACCAATGGGACAAGGCAGGGATGTCCTCTGTCCCCTCTCTTATACATCCTAGTGATGGAGCACCTGCTCTCATCAATTCACGATAACCCCAATATTAGGGGGATTGAGGTGGGAGGCACCGAGTACAAGTGCTCTGCATTTGCTGATGATGTCCTAGTATATATTACTCAATCACATATATCCATCACTGCTGTTATGGCTGAAATAGATCACTTTGGTACATGGTCAAATTTTAAAATCAATGCAGCGAAGTCTGAGGCCCTCGATGTCTCCCTCCCCAAATCCATACAGGATTCCATCCAGTCCAACTTTCCCTTTACCTGGCCCTCACAGGGTATCAAATACTTAGGAATTAGTATTCATAGAGACCTCTCCCATCTATTTTATCTTAATTTTGGGCCCTTTATTGAACAACTCCATAGAGATCTTACTTCTTGGCCGGTGAAGGATTTTTCCTGGTTTGGTAGAATAAATATACTAATAATGAACGTCCTACCTAAACTCTTATACCTCTTCCAAACCATTCCCGTGGTAATTTCCTCAAATTTTTGGAAAAGACTAAGCAGTAGCTTTTGCAGATTTATCTGGGCAAGTGGGCGTCCACGCATTCGGGGGGACATTCTGATCAGACACAAACAAAAGGGGGGCCTTAGCCTTTCCGGATTGTCGAAGGTATTACATGGCAGCAGTGCACGCTAGAATCCTGGACTTCTTCCATCATTCGGAGGGGAAATTGTGGGTCAAAATAGCTCAATCCATTTGTCCTAAAGCTCTTACCACTCTCTCATGGTGCACCCATTTAATTGTCCCCTCTCTTGGCCTCATGTCATATAGTACTTATGCCACTGCTTTGGCCTTGAGATCCCCAAAAAAAAGCTTATCCTCAATCGACCCAAAGGGCCCCTTGCTCCTGATTTCAGATAATCCAGATTTCCCACCAGGACTATCTGCAAATAGATTTCTCGGTTCAAATAAATCCCATCCGATGTTATTTTCTCATGTCATCTCCAATACTTCGCTGCTCCCCCTCAATGACTTGTTACAGGGAAAAGCCACTTCCCCGAAAGCTAATTTTGAATATTGCCAGTTACAACACTTATATTCAACTGTGAAGAAGCGCACACATCTTCATTGAGATCTCACAAACTTTGAAAAATTGAGCCTATCATTGTCACCCCCTACACACTCCATCTCCCTACTGTATAATCTCCTCATTGCCCAGGTAACTGACAATAGGCCAGGATTCTGCGGTGCATCGGAAAGGGAACTGGGGAAGTCCTTCTCTGATTCACAATGGGATAAATGTTTCTTCCTAACACATAAAACCTCAATAGTGTCCAAAGCTCAGGAAACCTCCTTCAAAATTATCTCTAGATGGTACCGGGTACCAGCAGTCCTTCATAGATGGTATCCAGTGGTCTCAGATAGATGTTGGAGATGTTGGGAGGGGGAAGGGACAATGTCACACATATGGTGGGCATGCCCTATAATAAATGCATTTTGGGCAAAGGTGGTTCCCATGATTGAGAAAATAACTGGTTTGACTATCCCTAATAAGCCAGAAGCCCTCCTTTTATCAATGTTACCAATAAGTAAACGTAGTTCTAAAAGGTCATCAATAGGCTACCTAATACAGGCGGCTAAAAATGTCATTCCACGACACTGGAAAAGCAGAGACCCACCCACTGTGGAGGAATGGTTTGCGGAGATCTCCCTCCTTAATAGGATGGAGCATCTTATTGCCATCTCACCGGCTGATGTTGATAGATACTTTGTGATTTGGAGGGATTGGATTGATTTGAAAAACTCTGACGCCTACCATCTAGCCTCCAACTAAAGTTATCCGTGATGTCGGCACAACAATGATCATAATCGCACTCTATTGATTGGTGGTTTGCCGTGGTCCGCTCCCTCTCTCTCTATCTTTCATATGGAAAAATACATGCTTGATCTGGATATTGATGGAAAACCCTCCCTGTACCCCCCAATGTACTGTCGTTATGCATAGATTTATAGTTATACTACCCCTTTTACTATGTATATTGTATTTTCTTGTACTTTTTCAACACAAGAATAAAAAAAACTTGAATTTGAAAAAAAAAATTGTAATTAGATCTACAGGCGGTAGCTACTCCGCTGACTAGCAGACACTGAAGCTTTGGAGCAGACCTCTGATTCCCAGGCTATAGTATGAGTAAACAACTCTTCAGACTCAACCATCTGTGTTACCCCAAGCCATAGTGTATGTAGTTTCTTACGGTTAAAAAGGGGGGGGGGACCCGACCCACCTGGAATTGATGATGGCAACGTCATGTAAAACACAGCAAGGGGACTCCAAAAAGAGTCTCCATTTTTTCCCAAAATTGTGGCACAGACATCACTTAAGTGGCATCAATTGTCCCAGAGTTGCTTAAAATGGTTGGTGAGGTGATTTTCCAAAATCCTCAAGCTTTTAGTCTCCCCAGAATGACACAGGTGGGGCAGATGGTGGTTGTCCCGGCCCACTAGGCTGCATTGTAGCAAAGTGAGCTTCTTATCCGTGTGACGGTTCATGCATGAAGTATTCAAACTATGGATTTTTTGGCCTCTACTTAGCTTTTGGTGACAAATGTTACAGATAACATGAGTTTGGTCATCCTTATTGATCTGAAAAAATGCCCAGGCTACGCAAGGCTTAGAACCCATGCGACCTGAAGAGCCACCACGACTTGTGGTCAGAGGTAGAGTTGTGTGTGAGGATGCAGTTGTTGACGTACTTCCAGTACTACGTCTCTGTCCAGGAAGGCACAACCTGACCTCGTCGTCACTAGCATCCTCCTCCACCTCCTCTGCTGACCTCATCGACTGGCTGACTGTGGGTTGACAGTAAGTGGGATCTGCAACCTCGTCATCATCACCCTGTGTGTTCTCACACCCTTCGTCCTCAGAGCCAACCTCTTCCTGCCCTGACAAAAAACTCAAGTTGCCGCTCCAATCAGGTATTTGAGTCTCATCATCGTCTTCCTCATTGTCTCCACCAACAGGAGTTACAGTTTGGGAACGAGGGTCTACATTATGCTCAGAACCTTCTTCATCTGGTCCTGGATTCGACTCATAAAGATTCTGCGCATCAGTGCAGATCATTTCCTTGTCTGGATTCTCAGAAGCTCTGGAGCCGACCTCTGATTCCCAGGCTATAGTATGAGTAAACAGCTCTGCAGACTCAACCATCTGTTCTACCCCATACTCAGACGGGCAGCTGAAGACTTGGGAGCTGTGAGGAAGCAAGTGCGATTGGGGTGACACGTCTGAGGACTGGAGTATTTGTGATGTTGAAGTTGAGGAGGAGGAGAGCCCACTTAAAGGAGCACTTGATATCCGTTGAAGCACCTGCTGTTTTTTTGCCTCATCTGGAATTTGTAGCAATGGGTGTGGCCGTAAGAAAGGGATCGTATCACATTGTCCACTAAAAGAAGTAGACATTTTAGTTTGGCTGGAAGATGGTCTTTCTTCTGCATATGTTACTGTTGCTTTAACACCTACCCCACGGACACAACCTTTTTTTCCCTTCCCAACACGCCTATTCTCCTTTCCACCAGCAGCAGGCCTTTTGCCACTCATTTTGGTGGTTAACTAATTGACAACTCTGGAGTTGTTTGCACAAAAAGCGATGGATGGAAACCGAGCAGAGCTGAGTGGCCAAATTGTGGCACTAGCCCAAAAGGATTGGCTGGGTTAGAAGCAGTAAAACAATTTTATTAGGTACACAGGTGGTGGAGCTTGGTATAGATGGCCTAATAGAATGAGTACCAAACACTGCTACAGGCCCAAAATTATTTTCCAGGCAAGATGCAGCTAAAAATTATTAGTAATTTAAAAGCTGGTGGAGCTTAGTATAGATGGCCTAATAGAATGAGTACCACACACTGCTAATATGCCCAAAATTATTTTACAGGCAAGATGCAGCTAAAAATTATTAGTAATTTGAAAGCTGGTGGAGCTTAGTATAGATGGCTTAATAGAATGAGTACCACACACTGCTAATATGCCCAAAATTATTTTACAGGCAAGATGCAGCTAAAAATTATTATTAATTTCAAAGCTGGTGGAGCTTGGTATAGATGGCCTAATACAATGAGTACCACACACTGCTGCAGGCCCCAAATTATTTTCCAAGCAAGGTGCCGCTAAAAATTATTAGGAATTTGAAAGCTGGTGGAGCTTAGTATAGATGGCCTAATAGAATGAGTACCACACACTGCTAATATGCCCAAAATTATTTTACAGGCAAGATGCAGCTAAAAATTATTAGTAATTTGAAAGCTGGTGGAGCTTACTATAGATGGCCTAATAGAATGAGTACCACACACTGCTAATATGCCCAAAATTAATTTACAGGGAAGATGCAGCTAAAAATTATTATTAATTTCAAAGCTGGTGGAGCTTGGTATAGATGGCCTAATACAATGAGTACCACACACTGCTATCATGCCCAAACTTATTTTATGGGCTAGATACAGCTAAAAATTATTATTAATTTGAAAGCTGGTGGAGCTTAGTATAGATGGCCTAATAGAATGAGCACCACACAATGCTACTATGCCCAAAATTATTTTCCGGGCTAGATGCAGCTAAAAATTATTATTAATTTCAAAGCTGGTGGAGCTTGGTATAGATGGCCTAATACAATGAGTACCACACACTGCTACTAAGCCCAAAATTATTTTCCGGGCTAGATGCAGCTAAAAATTATTATTAATTTCAAAGCTGGTGGAGCTTGGTATAGATGGCCTAATACAATGAGTACCACACACTGCTACCATGCCCAAAATTATTTTCCGGGCTAGATGCAGCTAAAAATTATTATTAATTTCAAAACTGGTGGAGCTTGGTATAGATGGCCTAATACAATGAGTACCACACACTGCTACTATGCCCAAAAAGTTTTACTTGGCTAGGTGCAGTAAAAAATTGGTATTACATACACAGGTGGTGTAGCTTGCAACACAGATACGCTACTCCACTGACTAACACACACTGCAAGAGGCCCAAAAGGATTTGCTTAGCTAGATTTAGCCAAATGCTGTGAAAAACACTTGCACAGCACTAAAACAGACCTGCCTGGCAAAAAGTGATAGGAACTGATGTAACCTAGTCCTCAAAAGGGCTGGAATTACAACTAGTCACTACTCCCAACCTATCTGTCTATTTAAGAGCACAGATCTGCCTGCTAAAAGTGCTAGGAACTGCTGTAACCTAGCCCTCAAAAGGGCTGCAATTACAAACTAGTCCCTACTCCCTGAACCTTTCTGTCTATTTAAGAGAAAATTCGCTTGCAAATCTGTTACACAATATAGCGCTAACAGCAGCAGCTGTGCCGTCTAACACTCAGCTGCAGAAGTGAGAAAATGGTGGCGACGGGGAAAATGGCTGGGTCTTATAGGGCAAGGACATGTGACATACACAGCCAATGACACATGTCCTTGCTTGTGTGAACAAAAGCACTTCGCGCCGTTTGTGCGCTGCTGATAGGCTGACAGACTGCACCTCCCCACTGTAAATGCGGGAAAGAGAAAAAAAAATGGATTATTTCTGCAGAGATCCATCCCATGCCCCCACCCACCCCGCTGTACACTCAAACTGTGTATTAACATTGATTATCAGCATTACTGTGAAAAAATCCAGTTACGATTTTGGCGCACGAACAGTTATCGAACATAACCTCGAACAGCCGGATTTTTTTCAAATCGTTCGGGTTCATCGAAAGGCTCGAACACCGCCCAAAACAGCTCGAATTTGAAATTGGCGAACAGTTCGATTCCAACACCGCTCATCTCTAGTCACCACTGCTTCTTCTGCTGTTGTGCGTGTAAGAGATCCCCCTGTTGTGCGTGTAAGGGATTCCCATGCCCATACTGCATCTAAATATGCCCCCTCCTCTCAGTCTTCACTTGTTATGGCAGTTTCTCAAGAAACAGCATCAACGTCCACGTCCACGTCCCACCACAGCGTTCAATTGTCCATATCCCAGACCTTTGAACGAAAGCGCAAATTCGCAGCCAACGCCGTACAGGCCACAGTCCTAAATTCGCACATTTCACGACTGCTTGCGTGGGAAATGCTGCCTTTTAGGCTGATGGGGATGGAATCCTTCCGCAACCTTATGGCGGTGGCTGTCCCTCGGTACTCGGTCCCCAGCCGACACTATTTTGCCCAGTGTGCCATTGCCGCACTACACAAGCATGTGTACCAAAACATCTGCCGTGCCCTCAACAACGCAGTTACTGGGAGAGTCCACCTGACAACGGACACGTGGACAAGTGCTTGTAGCCGGGGACGGTACATCTCCCTGACGGCACACTGGGTAAACATAGTGGAAGCAGGGACCCAGTCGGACATTGGGACGGAACACATCCTCCCCACACCGAGGATTGCAGGCCCTATGTCAGTCAGAGTTGCCCCCACAGTGTACAGCTCCTGCACTTCATCCTCCTCCTCCTCATGTTCAGCCTCCATCTCAGATATCACTCCATCAGTTACAAGCTGGAAGCACTGCAGTACTGCCTCAGCCAAGCGGCAACAGGCTGTGCTGAAACTCATAAGCTTAGGTGATAAACCTCACACTGCTTGTGAGTTTTGGACAGCTGTGAAAGAGCAGGCAGATCTGTGGCTGAGACCGCTGAACCTACATCCAGGCATGGTTGTGTGTGACAATGGCCATAACCTGGTGGCGGCTCTGAGTCGAGGCGAGATCACACATGTTCCATGCCTGGCTCTTGTGCTTAACCTCGTGGTTCAGCGGTTTCTTAAATCGTACCCTGAGGTGCCAGATCTGCTCGTCAAAGTACTCCGCCTGTCAGCTCATTTTTGGAAGTTGGCTACAACTTTCGCCGCCCTTGCTGTGTTGCAGCAGCGTTTGCAGCTTCTGGCACACCGACTGGTGTGTGATGTCCCCACACATTGGAACTCTACCCTCCACATGTTGCAAAGGATTTGTGAGGAGAAGAGAGCAGTTGTGGAGTACCAGCTGCAACAAGGCCGTCGATATTCAGGTCAGACTCCACACATAAGACCTCAGGAGTGGACCTGGATGTCTGACATATGTACCCTCCTGACAAACTTTGAGGAGCCCACCAAGATGGTGAGTGGCGATGACGCCATAATTAGCATCAGCATCCCACTTGTCTGTCTTTTGCAATGCTCTCTGCAGAGAATTAAAGAGGAGGCATTGCAGCCAGAGTATGATGAGATGGATCAAGTAGCCGTAACGGGCGATTACACACAGCCCAGCCTCATCTCATCCCAATGTGCATAGGGGGACAATGAGGGAGAGGAGGAGGAGGAGGAGGAAGAACAGGAGCTGGTATCATGCGCTGTGAACGGTAGTACCTGTACAACTGTCATACAGTCGGTTCAGCGTGGGTGGCCTGAGGACAGGGGGAGGAGGAGGAGGAGAGCATGGTCAGTCGTCATCTTCATGAGGACACAGAAGTGTTGCCCGTTACCAGTCTGGCACGCATGGCTGACTTTATGTTACGCTGCCTTAACCGTGACCCTCGCATTGTCAAAATGTTGGGTGACAGTCATTACTGGTTGGTGACACTTTTAGACCCCCGCTACAAGGATAACTTTCACTCTCTAATTCCTGAGGTTGAGAGGTCTATAAAAATGGGGCAGTACCAGAAGGCCCTTGCTGCAGAACTGTTAAAAAAATTTCCATCGGAACAGGCTAGCAGCAGAGGTCACAGTTCATTGCCCAACCAAGGCATACAGGCGAGAGAGACGCAACTCCAATTCAGCAGAGGCAGGGGAACACTGTCAACGTTCTGGGACAGTTTTCTGAGACCCGCCCAGCTTACAGGACCTGAGGCGCGGGGTACTCTAACAAGAATTGGAAAGTTTCAAAAGATGGTGAGGGAGTAGCTTGCCGACCGTACCAGCATCCTCTGTGATTCCTCTGTGCCTTTTAATTATTCGGTATCCAAGCTGGACACTTGGAATGAACTCGCTCTGTTTGTCTTGGAGGTCCTGGCCTGCCCTGCTGCTAGCGTGTTATCGGAGCGTGTTTTTAGTGCCGCTGGGGGAATTATAACTGATAAGCGCACACGCCTGTCAACTGACAATGCTGACAAGCTGACCCTTATCAAAATGAACAAGGGCTGGATTGGGCAAGACTTCTCATCACCACCAAATGACAGCAGAGTAACATAAAGTCAAATTCATTGTGTTATTTCGGGAGGTGTATTTCCATGCTCCGCTTCACACCCACACATGGGTATACGCTTCCTCATTTCAGCTGTTTTTTGCTCTTATCTTCAGCCTCCACCACCACTATACCACCAGGGTGACCGTGGTCCGTGTTGCCAGCGTTGCAAGTTCCTCCGTTCTAATTTTTGGCAGCTTTTGCATGGAAGGCATAGGCAAAGACTATGGGAGACCCACTCCCCAATAATGGGAATAATGTTTTTAATATGCTGTACTGCATGGCTCTTGTAAGGGGCATTGCAAGTTCCTCCGTCCTAATTTTTGACAGCTTTTGCTTCGAAGGCATAGGCAAAGACTTTGGGAGACCCACTCCCCAATAAAGGGAATAATGTTTGTAATATGCTGTACTGCATGGCTCTTGTAAGGGGCATTAAATTCGTTTTGATCAGCTACTGTGACATCCAAGTCTCTTCCAAGGGTCATTGATATTGTCTTTTTATTCCACTGGGACCTCCACGTCTCTTCCAAGGGGCATTAATATTGTCTTTTTATTCCACTGTGACTTCCACGTCTCTTCCAAGGGGCATTAAAACTGTCTTGTTAAGCTACTGTGACCTTCACGTCTCTTCCAAGGGGCATTAAAACCATCTTGTTAAACCACTCTGAACTCCACAGCTCTTCCAAGGGGTATTAAAACTGTCTTGTTAAGCTACTGTGACCTCCACGTCTCTTCCAAGGGGCATTAAAACCATCTTGTTAAACCACTCTGAACTCCACGTTTCTTCCAAGGGGCATTAAAACCGTCTTTTTATTCCACTGGGACCTCCACGTATCTTCCAAGGGGAATTAAAACCGTCTTGTTAAACCACTCTGAACTCCACGTCTCTTTCAAGGGGCATTAAAATCATCTTGTTATGCTACTCTGACCTCCACGTCTCTTCCAAGGGGCATTGATATTATCTTTTTATTCCACTGTAACCTCCACCACTCCTCCAAGGGACATTGATATTGTCTTTTTATTCCACTGCGACCTCCACCACTCTTCCAAGGGGCATTGACATTGTCTTTTTATTCCACTGGGACCTCCATCACTCTTCCAAGGGGCATTGATATTGTCTTTTTATTCCACTGCGACCTCCACCACTCTTCCAAGGGGCATTGATATTATCTTTTTATTCCACTGTAACCTCCACCACTCCTCCAAGGGACATTGATATTGTCTTTTTATTCCACTGCGACCTCCACCACTCTTCCAAGGGGCATTGATATTGTCTTTTTATTCCACTGGGACCTCCATGTCTCTTCCAAGGGGCATTAAAACCATCTTGTTAAACCAGTCTGAACTCCACTTCTCTTCCAAGGGGCATTACAACCGCATTGTTAAGCTACTGTGACCTCCATGTCTCTTCCAATGGGCATAAAAACCATCTTGTTAAACCACTCTGAACTCCACAGCTCTTCCAAGGGGCATTGAAATGTTGTTTTTAATTACCTCTAACCTTCACGACTCTTCCAACGGGCATTGCTTTTCCTCCTAATTTTAGTCAGCTTTTGCTTTTCAATGCATAGGCGAACAATAAGCGAGACCCACTCCCCAATAATGTGTAGACGGATTTTAGTACGCTGTAATCCACGTCTGTTTCAAGGGGCATTGCAGTTCCTCATAATTTTTGGAAAGCCTTCCATTCAATGCTTAGGCCACCAGTGTACAGGAGACCCAGTTGCTATAAATGGAAAAAATGGTTTAGTTAAGGCCGTCTGACCTCCATGTCACTTCCAAGGGGCATTGGAGTGCCTCAAAAATTTTGGTAGGCATTGCACTCACTGTATGCCCTATATTTGTGTAGCCGAACCGCTCCTCTTGCTATAGAAACATATCCTACAAGACATGTGTGGTTGACTGGCCTAATATTGATGTGAATGGGCCCTGTTCCTCCTGCTCTTTCTCCTTTGCCACCACCTCATCCATCATTCATCCCCTGAAGCTTTGTTTTAACGGGAGTCATAGAAGTGGGATAGTAGCAGGAAAACATCCAGCAATCCTCGGAGGAGGTAGGATATGCGCCAAAACACCGACCACCTCTTGCCTAGCCGCTACTACATACATGCGCTTGCATTCCAAGGAACAGAAAGCTAAGGAGATGGATGGCCTCATGATCATGAATAATTTACTCGTTGTATAGGAGGCCGACCACTGCTGCTGTCTACCTTCTGAACTTTGTGTTGAAGCCTGAATGACACAGGACCCGCAATCCTCTATGTCTGGAGGACGTGTTGCATTGCAGTGTCCAACTGTGTCCTGGCTTCCACAATATTAACCCAGTGTGAAGGCATCAGTGAGATGGACCATCCCTGGCCACATTCACTTGTCCACGTGTTTGTGGTTAGGCTGTCCTTCCCACTAAATGCACTGGGGAGGGCACAGGTAATGCTTTGGTATGCGCGCTTGTGTATAAGGCGCACCGGGACAAATAGGGGCGGCTGGGGACCGTTTATGGACACCCGGCCGCCCCCTGGCGGCTGGGGACCATGTGTGGACACCCGGCCGCGGGGCGGCTGGGGACCAAGCGTGGACATCCGGCCGCCGGGCGGCTGAGGACTGAATATGCCAACGCAGCCATGACGTGGTGGCCAGATTCCGCCTCCACATGACTTAAAGGCCCAATTTCAAGTGCAAGCCATCAAGCAGTATGATATTGCAGCCTGGTGGTGGGTGGGTAGCAGTCTGCATACTTGCGCTTGCTTTGCAAGGAATGGGGGAGGTACAATTGAACACTGTCCTGGGACAAGGACTTGCATGGGGATAGTTGCAAGTCTGCATCTTCTGATGCGCAAGGATCACTTCTGATGGGCACACTTTTAAGCTGTTCCCATGTCTTTTCAGCACTGTATGCATGTGTCACACAGCACATGGCCAGATAAGGTTGTAAAATGTTAAAATGACTTTTCCCGGTGAATGCATTTGTCACGGTTGAAAGCAATACAAAAGTGCAAAACTGCATTAAAAATTCTACTTGTGAACATAGCCCAAGGTGTGGAGTATTTTTCTTTTTGGTTATCTATTTTACCTTATACACAAATCTTTACCCTGGAAAGGATGTTCCTTAACATTTTTCACAGGAAAACAGTTTCACTTTCATTTTTGAACGTTTTATTGTGAGCCCGTAAAAGTGGCTTCATACCTCTGGCCACGTTGTTGACAGCAGTAACCTGGGAGTCAGAAATGCGTCCTGGGGCGATCCCCATTCTGTCCCCATGTGATTTGAGCACTGTCACAATCGTTTTGGGCACTTTTTAGGCTTTCTACAGACTGCCGGGGGTGCCGTCGCAAAAATGCTCGGGTCTCCCATAGACTAACATTGGGCTCATTGCTCGGGTCGAGCACCCGAGTATCACAGTGAGCTCGGCGCGAGCTTCGAGCACCAGAGCATTTTAGTGCTCGCTCAACACTAATCTTATTATCAAGATGTGTATGAATCAAGGGATTGTTGTAATAAGGAGTGGATAGAGATGTTCAAAAATGAAGCATTCGGTCCAAGCTGACTGTTCAAAAGAAGAATATGATGCTCCAATTTTGATGAAAGAGGTTGAGAAGACCTTGGATGAATCTGTGGTGGGCCACTTGCCAGAATAGAATGGGTTTCCATTTGAGATATATAAGAGCTTTCAAGATGGGATGTTAGATTGAAGGTAACCTTGAAAGACTCCATATAAATAGGCTTGCTTCCTCAATAAATAAAAGAGGTAGTAACTATAATGCTATTAAAAGCAAATAAGGATTCTGTATATATTGATTCATATAGAGTAGATCAATTTCATTTATTAATACTGAGTTTTAGCCAATAGGTTTCCAAAGGTAATACTAAATATAGTATAAAGTAATCCAACCAGTTTTATGAAGACTAAATCAAAATCTATCAACATTAGGCAGCTAGCTGTGATTATGTAGAGATGGATGGTTTAATGTTTGGTTATAGAGAAGTCAGGATTGTGCTTCATGCAGATAATGTTTTATTAGTTTGGTGAGTGGTCTGGACTTTAAATAGCCAGCCTTGGGACTCATGTGTGGTTCAGTATCTGAATGACTGACGGTTAGTGGGCTCTTCCAACTAGAAGGTGCGGCCTCGCTCAATACAAGTGTATGGAGAGTGAGGCCACGCCCACTGTCCGGGGATATGTATAACACATACATACCCTCCGTTACCGGGTCTGAAACTGGCAAATGCCCGCAGCGCACAGTGCGTGTGCTGGGGGGAATCATAAGTCTACAGTCACACAGAGTGACTGCAGACTTATCACTTTTGACTGGACAACCCCTTTAATTTGGTATCATAATTATTATTTCAGAAATGGAAAACTAAAAATTAAGCTAAAATTTGGTCCAAACTACAAAATGGTATGGAAGGGTTGATTGCCTTGATATCAATGGGCATATTACCAGTAATAATGTATGTGCTATCAAATAGTTCAATATGATTACCTGAGCGTGTTTTCAAGATTTTAGAAAGTATTCTTAGGGATATTGTTTGGAGGAGGAAACAATTAAATTGTTAATTAATAAATTATTAAACTGGTGAAATTGCAGAGATCTGTAACAGAAGAGGGGATGGTAATCCCAGAATTAAGAATTGTTTTCTTAGTATCTCAGATGAGAATAGTATGGGACAGTGGGGAAGATTGAATTTTGTCTAGAGAGTATCCATTTGTATCTCAAATTAGTACAGTATAGGAAAAATTTTAAAAGCCACAATAATAGGTTTGAACGATTGTGTGATATAAACTACATCTATTTTAATGCAAATGGTATGGAATAGGGTTAAAGTGAACCTGTCACCAGGTTTCACCCATTTAAAGTAGGACAAGCAACTGTAAGCCTAGAATGCTGTATATCTGTCCTCAATGTGTTCTGCATAAAAGAAAAAATAGCTTTTATTATGTTCACCTACGTGGTGTTTTGCTCAAAAGGGCATGTTTGGTCTTGATCCGGCGCCTCCCCTCTTCATGTGGCTGACGTGTTGTACATCATCCACACAGTATCCTCAGCATCGCACTCTTGCACAGGCGCACTTCTCTGCTGAGTATAAAGCAAAATATTGTAGTGTGCTTGCGCTGGCGCTCTTTGTCCTTTCCCCACTCATTCACATTCCAGTTATTCGCTGTACGCTTCAGCAGGGCCTCACAATCTAAATTCTCTACCCTATAAGTCTTTAGAGTGTGAGAGGAAACCCATGCAAACACAGGGAGAATATACAAACTCCTTGCAGATGTTGTCCTTTGAAACCAGTACCCCAGTGCTGCTAAGTAGCAGGGCTAACCACTTAGCTACTGTGCTGCCCACATCTTATCTAATACAGCAAATGGAATAAGTTGTTGTGAAATATCATCCTTCCACAAAGATTTCATTGGCTTAAGGGACAAGGGACAGAATGTACAGAGGTGTCATGGACAGAATGTAAAATCCACAAAATATCTGTTATGGTGGTGGATGAAGAGAAACGTGCAGACCAGACCCCCTGAATCAAATTAATGGTGTCACTGCAAAACGTAACATAATCTAATATATACAGTAGGTACGGAAAGTATTCAGACCCCTTTAAATTTTTCACTCTTTGCTTCATTGCAGACATTTGGTAAATTCTTAAAAGTTATCTTTTTTTTCTCATTAATGTACACACTGCACCCCATCTTGACTGAAAAAAACAGAAATGTAGACATTTTTGCAAATTTATAAAAAAGAAAAACTGAAATATCACATGGTCATACGTATTCAGACCCTTTTCTCAGACACTCATATTTAAGTCACATGCTGTCCATTTCCTTGTCGTCCTCTTTGAGATGGTTCTACTCCTTCATTGGAGCCCAGCTGTGTTTAATTAAACTGATAGGACTTGATTTGGAAAGGCACACACCTGTCTATATAAGACCTCACAGTTCACAGTGCAAGTCAGACCAAATGAGAATCATGAGCTCAAAGGAACTGCCCAAGGAGCTCAGAGACAGAATAATGGCAAGGCACAGATCTGGCCAAGGTTACAAAAGAATTTCTGCATTACTCAATGTTCCTAAGAGCACAGTGGCCTCCATAATCCTTAAATGGAAGAAGTTTGGGACCACCAGAAGTCTTCCTAGACCTGGCCATCCAGCCAAACTGAGCAATTGTGGGAGAAAAGCATTGGTGAGAGAGGTAAAAAAAAGAACCACAAGATCACTGTGGTTGCGCTCCAGAGATGCAGTAGGGAGATGGGAGAAAGTTCCACAAAGTCAACTATCACTGCAGCCCTCCACCAATCGGGCCTTTTTGGCAGAGTGGCACGACGGAAGACATATGAAAGCCCGCATAAAGTTTGCTCAAAAACACATGAAGGACTCCCAGACTGTGAGAAATACGATTCTCTGGTCTGATGAGATGAAGATAGAACTTTTTGGTGATAATTCTAAGCGGCATTTGTGGAGAAAACCAGGCACTGCTCATCCCCTGCCCAATACAATTCCAACAGTGAAAAATGGTGGTGGCAGCATCATGCTATGGGGGTGTTTTCAGCTGCAGGGACAGGATGACTGGTTGCAATTGAAGAAAACATGAATGCGGCCAAATACAGAGATATCCTGGATGAAAACCTCTTACAGAGTGCTCTGGACCTCAGACTTGGCCGAAGGTTCACCTTCCAACAAGACAATGACCCTAAGCACACAGCTAAAATAACAAAGGAGTGGCTTCAGAACAACTCTGTGACCATTCTTGACTGGCCCAGCCAGAGCCCTGACCTAAACCCAATTGAGCATCTCTGGAGAAACCTAAAAATGGCTGTCCACCAACGTTCACCATCCAACCTGATGGAACTGCAGGGGATCTGCAAGGAAGAATGGCAGAGGATCCCCAAATCCAGGTGTGAAAAACTTGTTGCATCATTCCCAAGAAGACTCATGGCTGTACTAGCTCAAAACGGTGCTTCTACTCAATACTGAGCAAATAGTCTGAATACTTATGACTATGTGATATTTCAGTTTTTCTTTTTTAATAAATTTGCAAAAATTTCTACATTTCTGTTTTTTTTCAGACAAGATGGGGTGCAGAGTGTACTTTAATGAGAAAAAAAATGAACTTTTTAGAATTTACCAAATGGCTGCAATGAAACAAAGAGTGAAACTTTTAAAAGAGTCTGAATACTTTCCTTATCCACTGTACTTACCTTGTAATGTCTTCACATCCTGTTCTGTCCAGATGTGTCCGGATCCCATAATTCCAAGCGGTGGAAGTTCGTCGACCGCCATATTGGGACACCCAAGTGATGGCTGTCTCAATATGGAAACCGCTGGTGGTACCAGCCTCTTGCGCGGTACCACCAGCGGAACACCGGCGCGAACACGCTGCACACACCGCCTCCGGGATCAGCCAAATGATTCATTGACCGCCACCATCTTTGTACAGGAGGAGCGCATGCGCAGTTTTAATGTGACTGCCACTATTTGCCTGCACAAAGATGGCGGCGGTCTGATTTACTGCACTTGCGTGAATTCCGCTCAGGCGCAGTGAATGATTTGGCTGATCCCGGCGCCTGAAGAGAGGACACACGGGGGGAGACAGCTCAAATGGGAACACATGAGGGAAGAAGACAGCACAGGGGTGGAGAGAGAGCAGACAAGGGGGAGAGCACATGGAGTACAGGTCAAAGAAGAGATCACATGAGAGGAGAAGACAGCAGATGGGGGAGAGAGAAAGCGCACAGGGAGGGAGAGAGACAGAGCACAGGGGGGAGAGAGCTCAAACGGGACAGCACAGGAAGGAGAGAGACAGCAGACAAGGGGGATAGCACATGGGGTAGACAGCTTAAAGAAGAGAGCACAGACGGGAGAATTCAGCACATGGGGGAAAGAGAGAGTGGATAGGTGGGTGAGCACATGGGAGGAGAGATTCTCAACGCTGCAAAACCTGCCCCCATCGTGACATTACCGCCCTCCCGATGCGATAGCATCAGGTCTCCATCTAGTTCTTCTATAACTGAGAAGAGATGACATGTATTTCAGGACGTCTTCCGCTTCCTCCTCACTAATATGTTTGTCGGACATACATAAAAGTGGTCAGTTATGTCCTGTGTTTGGTGGTACTACTGCATGGACAGTTTATGCAAGAGGTCCCAGCTCACACTCTCTTATTGCCAGATACCCTGGCTTTTTTTTCTTTCCATTGTCTCATCCTTTGGCATTGACACATCTTCTTCTTTTACTATATATTAATTATTACTTGAATTAACTGTTGTCACTCTAACTACAATTTTCCCTTTCCCAAAAAGGACCGAACAAGAAGTGCTAGGTACAAGTTAAAAAAAAATAGCAACAGTATTGGTGTGGCATGTAGTATGGATGAGAAATTTAGCTAATAAAACAGAAATGCAAAAAAAAAAATCAACAGTTTGTGACATGCACAGTTTTAAGCTAAGCAGTCACAGTTAAATGTCTGGGGTTCTTTTTCACTTCTCTTTTTTTGTATATTTTAACATGGTTGTTCTCTCCTCCCCAAAAAAGCAGAACAAGAAATGATAAGTACACATCCAAAAAACAGCAGTGGTATCAGGCCATATTGACTAATAATATGGGTGTGCAAAAAAACAGTAGCTTGTGACTCACACATTACAATTCCAAAATTCTCTATTCTGAGGCAAAATTTGTATTCAGTAAAGATCTCTCTCTCACCACTAATCTCTACCTATATTTTTGTACATATTTCACATGAATTCTTAATATAGGAACTCATCTAATAACACTGGGAGACTGTATTTCCTAATTCAGTCCTGTAGCTTCAGGGAAAGTAAGTTCCTATGAGTCTGACCTACATTCTATGCAAATAATCAGAAGGGGATCTCTGTTCTCACTCGCAGGCAGACGGGGGAAAATCCCAGATAGCACTAACCTACTTTCTATGATAATACACATTAATTCACTTAGAGAGCCTGGAGTGTAGACCAGCAACAGCTGATCTACACTCTATCTTAAAAACCAACTGGGAGAACCTTTTTTGGATTAAATAGATCTTCAATTATTGTCTATTTAAATCTCAATATTCTTTAATATTTTCAATAATATCTCCCACATTTTATTTATATATTTTTTTTTTTTTTAAAAAAAACGTTTTACTTTTAATATACAGTATAATATATATTTTTAAGCAAGGTAGTATTTTATCCCTTGCACTTTTTTCTCTTATTGCAGAGACAGGTCATCTGTTCAGTTCTGGCTTGGTTTTTGCCAGGGAGGCTCTGCACCCACCTTATCTTGGTGTTGCTCCTGCTTTTCTATTTTTAGATAGATAGAGTGGCTTGAGAAAGCATTCACACCCTTTAGATTTTTACCTATTTTGTTGCATTAAAACCTGCGTTTAAATATTTTTGTAATTTGATTTGTGTGTGATGCATCAGCACTAAATAATCTAAGTTGGTGAAGTGAAGTAAGAAAAATATAGGCATAAATTTAATTTATGGGATCAAATAACTAAAAAAAATTGCATGTGCATATAAATTAACCTCTTTTGTGATGAAGCCTCTAAAAATTTTTGGTGCAAGCCGTTACCTTCATAAGTCGCATGCTTATTGAAAGGAACTGAGTCGGTCGACAGGGGTAGGGGTACTCGGATACCGGGATGGATGGGTTACTTCTGTGGGATCACGGTTTGTCGGTTCCCGGTTCCGTGCCCTGGACCGTCAGTAAAGGGGGATGGGGGTGAGGATGATGGGAGTATTGTGTCCTGACGCCTCCTGTGGTAACTGGTAAAATCGGTTACCAGCGCTGTGTATGGCTGCTGAGGTGATCGGCATACGGCTTGTACGAACGCTATAGGCAGTAATGTCAAAGTAGGCACACACACACATTAAGTCTTTGTTTCAGTACCTTTCTTTTACTGATGTCCGGTAACAGGTACAGTTCAGGAGGGTAACCAGGTTTTCGGCGGAGGTAGAGATGTTCACTCTGGAGATTTGTGAGGCCTCCTCTAACAATGTGTGCGTTGTTTGAGATCAGTCCTGCCTTAATCTGAGCCTGCCACCTTTTACTTTCTTTGGGGTCCTTCTCCACAACTGAAAATGAGGACCTTTCCTTGGGGCTACCAATTCTCTTTCTGGGCCCCTGGTCCTATACTTAGTCAAGTTTGGCAACTCTTTCCCCTTCTTTTTCAGGGGGAGTAAATCCTCCTGATCTGTCCGGGTTTTCTATGCTATTCCTGAACTAATAGCAATCTCGGACTCCGGTGTCCGGGTGAGCTAAAGGGATAATAGTTTTATCTCTTTCTTTCTCCTTCTAGCCTCAGTCCCTCTCTCTAGGGCGCTTTCACAACACAGACCTGTTTCCTAGTTCAGGGCTTAACTGGTCCTCAGCCAACAGCTCTCTCTGTCTCTCTCCTTCACCCGCCTCTAGACTAACTGCCGCTTTTGCTGTCTCCCTGGAAACTGACTCCTCCCCTCAGACCTGGGGTGGAAGGTGTTGTGTGTGCCCAAGTGTACTTCTCTCCCTGCACCTATGGATCCTGTGGTAATCCCCCGCAGGGGTGCCACACTCCCCCCTAGTTAACTTCAGTCCTCCGGCACTGAAACATTTTTTTTTTTTAACAAAGATAACATAACATTAGCATTTACATTTGTAATTTGAACAGAGTCTCAAAAATAAAATTTACAATAACCAGGGAAAATGGGAAAAACGGATAACCAGTCCATACAATGGTAGTCGATGTGCTGCAGGCTGTTAAAGGTTAAGTGTTTTTGCCACCACCAGTCCTGTGGCTTCGGTCCATTTTTAAGAAGTTTCAGATATCCAAACAGTTAAAGGCTCTGTAGGCTTAAAGATTCAAATAGACTTAATAATTCACAATACACAACAAAACATTTACTACGTGTGCCTCGGCACAAGGGTCCTAGGTACTGCAGGGGCCGCTCCCGGTCATAAGCACTGTAGGCCCTTTGGCCCTGGGGTCACCTATTGGCCAAGATTTTGCTCCCCCTAGACAGCTTCTTACGCCAACCCTACTCATCCCCTTTTTTTATGTTGTGTACCTGGTGTAACCTGTATTGGTCTACTCGTCACCCTTCTATATACTGACTTTAACTACATATTTACATTTTTGAACCTATTTACATTTCCCTTTTGTTATGGTTTACTCCCTGTATCTGAGTTGTGGGTGTCCAAAATTAATACGTGACGACCTCCGTAAAACTGGTATCCCACTGGTGCGTAAGCCTGGTGTGGAGCGAACACTACTTACTGACTTATATGTTGGTCTAAAAAAGCACAGGTATGCCGGAGTGTCTTCCCACTCCCCTAGTGGGAATGGCAGGTACACCGACTGCAGGATTCCCTGGCTCGGCTACAGCGGGTGGTTCTTCTTCTCTTGATCCTTCTACTGGTTGTGGGAATGTCAACATGGGAATTAAATATGCTCCTTCTATTTGGGGCCAATCTGCGGGTAACTCTCCTAAGATTGTCTTAATTGTCCTTGGCATCTCTTCTTCTGGTATGGGACAAGGGAAATATTCTTTTTGTTGTAAGGGTTGAGGACACTTCTTTAAGTGGTCTCGGGACACTGTTGCTGTTGTTTTTCGGTTATCCTTGCTGATTAGACAGGTTTTCTGGTTGTCAAAATTGGATGGTAATACAGTGTATGGTTCATCTTCCCATTGATTATCTAGCTTATGAAGTCTCTTTTTCCTTTTCAAAACCAATTCTCCGGGGGTTAATGGGATTCCTTGTGCATTTTTATTGAAATTGGTTTCTTGTCTTTCTCTGGATTTTGCTAGACTTTTTTATCACCACACTCTTGTATTTTCTTGTATTGTTCTGTTCTTCTAGTATCCCAATCTGCACTTGAGTGGTCTTCCTCAGGAACTACAATGCCCATTTCAAAGTCCACTGGCAATTTTCCTGGTCTCGCTCTCATCAAGTAAGCCGGGGTACAATTAGTTGAGCTTACTGGGATGTTGTTATAGATGTCAATCAGATCTGGTAATTTCTCTGGCCATCTGTTTCTGTCTTCCAAGGGTAGAATCTTCAGCAATTCTATTACCACGTGATTCATTTTTTCGCACATTCCGTTAGTTTGGGGATGGTAAGGCGTGGTACGAATTTTCTTGCATCCATACAAGCTACAGAACTCTTGAAATATTTCCGCTTCAAAGGCAGGACCCTGATCTGTCAATACCTGTTCTGGATATCCATGTGGCCTGCAGAAATAAGCTTGAAAGGCTCTTGCTGCTTTCTGAGCTGTAAAGTCCTTCACAGGAGCTACCACTAGGAATCTGGAATAGTGGTCCACCATGATCAGAGCATAAGTATAGCCTGATCTACTGGGTGTGAGTTTGACATGATCCAGGGCTACTAGTTCCAAGGGCTGTTTGGTTATGATAGGCTGGAGTGGTGCTTTCAGGTTGTTACGATCTCCTCTTCTTAATGAGCATGGGCCACAATTTTTACACCATTTTTCTATGGAAGACCTCATGCCAATCCAATAAAACCTCTCACGTAACAGTATTTCTAGTTTTCTCCATCCAAAGTGTCCTGCTCCATTATGGTACGCTTCCAATACGATTTGGACGTCTCTCTTTGGAACCACAACTTGCCATACCATTTCATGCGTTCTTGGATTAATATACCGTCTGCACAATTGTTTTTTATAGATAAATAACCTGCTTCTTTCTTTCCACAGGTATTGGGCCTCTGGGGGAGCATTCTTCTTAATTTTGGAATCCGGTTAGGTTACCAGCCTCTTCACTGGGCTCACTGCCAGATCGCTGTCTTGCGATTCTTTCCATCCATAATGAGGCAGCGGGTTTAGTGCAACATCCTGACGGTTCTGGTAGATATGGGTTTCTGTCATTTTCCATTTTCTACTTTTATGGAAAGCTGGAAGTTCTATTTCCTCCAAGTCATCTGTTTCTTCTTCAAGCCCTTGCAAATGTACTTGAGGGTTTCTGGAGAGGGCATCAGCATTTGCATTTCCACGGCCTGTTCGATACTTGATGGTAAAGTCGTAATTCGATAGCCGGGCCATCCAGCGCTGCTCCAATGCACTAAGTTTTGCAGTATCCAAGTGTGTTAGCGGATTGTTGTCCGTAAAGAAGGTAAATTTTGAAGCTGCTAAGTAATGCTTGAACCTCTCCGTGACTGCCCAGACCAAGGCCAGGAACTCCAACTTAAAGGAACTCCAATTTTCCTGGTTCCTCTCGGTAGGTCGAAGTCTTCTACTGGCATAGGCAATTACTCTTTCCTTGCCTTCTTGTATTTGGGACAGTACTGCTCCCAGGCCTACATTACTTGCATCCATGTAGAGGACAAATGGTAGGTTATAATCTGGGTACGCCTAGATTTCCTCACCGGTCAGGGCCTGTTTCATTTGTTGGAAGGAGTCTTCTTGTTTCTTTCCCCATTCCAACGGCGGCTCTGAAGACCTTCTCTTCTTAGCTTGGCCTACCAGAAGATCTTGTAGGGGTGCTGCCATCTTCATGCAGCCCTTAATAAATCTTCTGTAATACCCAACCAAACCTAAGAACTGACGTACCTCTCTGACGGTGGTCGGCCCCTGCCAGTTCAGGATAGCTGTCACTTTTTCCGGATCTGGTGCTACGCCATCCGCGCTGACCACATGCCCTAGGTATTGGACTTTTGGCTTCAGCAGGTAACATTTACATGGTTTGAGCTTCATTCAATACTTTGTTAGAGCTGTAAATACCTCCACCAGTTGTTCCAGATGTTCTTCATAGGTTTTGGAATACACTATGACATCATCCAGGTATAAAAGTACCGTCTCAAAATTCCGGTGTCCGAGACAGCACTCCATGAGTCTGTGAAACGTCCCCGGTGCATTGCATAACCCAAATGGCATGCTATTGAATTCACATAGGCCCATTGGTATTGTGAATGCTGTTTTCTTCCGGTCTTCTTCTGCAACGGAGACCTGCCAATACCCACTAGTGAGATCTAATGTGGAGAAATACTTACCAGTCTTTAAGGCAGCAAGAGACTCCTCTATCCGGGGTAACGGGTAAGCATCTTTGTGAGTGATCATATTGACCACCCTGTAATCCACACACATCCTCATAGTGCCATCCTTCTTTCTGACTAAGACTAAGGGGGCCGCCCAGGGACTACAGCTATCTCTTATAACCCCAGCCTCCTTCACGTCCTGCAGCATCTCTTTAGCACACTGGTAGTGGTTTGGTGGGATGGGTCTATGTCTCACTTTAATCGGGGGATGATCTCCTGTGGGTATGTGATGGCGTACCCCTTTTATCCTCCCAAAATCTAATGGATGCTTACTGAATACTTGGCTAAACTCTTGTACTACCCAGTAAACTCCTTGCTTCTGGTGGTCGGGAGTGGCATCAGTCCCTATGTGCAACTGCTGACACCACTCCTCCAGCTGTCCCTTGGGGTTGTTGTCCTCCGCCTGACTTGACGGGGGCAAGGGCTCTAGTGTCTGTATGTTGTTATTACTGACAGTGTACAGCTTTGCTACAGTAGCATACCGGGGTAGTTTCACTTCTTCCTCACCACAATTCAACACACGGATTGGTACTCTTCCCCTGCGTACATCCACCACCCCTCTAGCTATCAGCAGTGTAGGTCTATGCTCTGAATATACCGGTTCTACAATTGCCTGGTATTCCTTTCTTCTGATACCCATAGCTGCTCGACACCATATCATCATTTCACTGTTTGGTGGTAATACAATGGGAAATGGGTCTGTTACCCGCGCACTGCCAATCTCCCCCCCCAGACAGATTTACCTGTTGCTTGTGAATTAAGGCACAGATTTCTCTTTGAAGGACTCTCCTCTGCCCAATGCCAGCAGTCTCTGTAATCTGTTGGAGTAAAAACATCACTTCTTCAAGGCAGTTTTCAATCACATTAGTACCAAGCACCATGTAAGGACATTTGTTATTGGGGTCATATTGTACCACACATAACCCTTGGCCTCTCAACTCCACCCTCCCCAGCTTTATTGTCACTTCTCTAAACCCCACCTGATTCAGTGGTTGACCATTAGCTGCTAAAATGACAAGACTAGAGTCTGGGGGGCTAAGATTAACATCAGACCAAAATTACTTGTAAAGGATATGTGGGATGGTGGTGACTTGTGACCCAGTGTCCAATAGGACCGATATGCGGATTCCTTCTAGCGTAATGTTGAGGTGGGCAGCCTCCCACATACCGACTACGCTAGTCATATGGACCCTGCCGTTTTATTCCTGGGGATTGGCCAGCGGACCCAGGAATCTCGGGTTTAAACGACATCTTCTTGCAAAGTGGCCCGGTTTGTTGCAACGAAGGCAAACGGGTTGTCCTGAAGAATCCGTGTAGTCGGTGGCTCTATGTCGGAATGGTGCGTTGGTCCCCTGAACGGGCGACTTGTTGATCTCCTCCACGGGCGACATGGCTCTGCGTCGGAATGGTGCGTTGGTCCCCTGCACGGGCGACATGAGCTTTCTTCTCATCCACGGAACATCCTCAGGGGATTCAGCTAACTGGATTTTGCTTGGTGGTTGTGCCTCCAGTCTGGCTTGCAAGATTTTTAACATGTAGTCCATGTTTTTGGTTAGTTGTAACACTTGATTACGTAGGTCATCAGCAGATTCGGGTACGACAGCTTGTCCTACCGCTTCTACAGTGTTTTTAGGGGTAGACTCTAAGTTCATTTGAGAGATATTAACGTGCCAGGATGGAATTGCAGGTTTTGCAGGTAATGGGTCTCTTAGTACAGTTATAGCACGATCCTTTAAGGTATTAAAATCCACATCTGGATGATCTAGGACCCACATGTGCACCTGCTGACGGTGAAAGTCTGATCTCAACCCATTCATAAACTGTTCTGCAAGCAATTTATCTTTATCTTGTGTGAAGCCCAGCTGTGCTTGGTATCACAAATCCTAGAAGGGTGTATTGAAGGATTCCTCCACAAGAGGCCCCCATAACCATTCACACATCTCCACCTTCCACCTCAGACCATCAGAGGGAGACCGTTTGGGAGATATAAAAGGGAAGGTGGAGCCAGGCAGCAGTTAGTCGAAGTCAGTTGGAGTCAAAGTTCAGTCTGGTTTAGCAGTGAGTCCAGTGCAATCTGAGAAGAGTTACCTCAGAGGACAAAAGTCTGTTCCAGCTCCTGCAATTGCTATCCTGCAGTAGAGCTTCCAGATCAAGACTCCGTGTAGCTCAGAGAGGTGAGCTTTGGGTGTGCCGGCGCCATAAGATAGGTGAAGAGCGGAACGCTGCCGTTAGTGTGAGTAGCCTATTGAGGGTCCAAGTAGGCCGAAGGCGAAAGAGTACAGAGAGTTAGTTCATAGAGGGCAGAGGAGCTTAACTAGCTCACCCCGAAGAAGCAGTTACCGGACACCGGGTCCGAAGCTTACCGGGATCTCCATGACCCAGTAAGATAAACCGGAATCCCTGGAGAACTACAAGTCCCAGGATTGCTAAATTGCTGATACGTACCAGAGCCAGGAGACTCATAGGCCCCGTAAGTCGGGAGCGTGCACTCCAAGAGAAGGCCCTACCACAAGGTCAGCCAGCGCAGGACAGAGACAAAGTTAGGCCTAGCTCCAGGCAGGTCAGAAACTTATTACGCAGCAGCAAGAACCAGGAGGCCCAAAACCTGCTCATTGGGGAGGATCCGGACATACACCCTTCACCCTACAGTACTCCGGGGAGTGCCTGAATTTCCATCAGTAAAAGGTACTGAAGTGACTTTTGTGTCCACCCCTGTTCTTGCTCTGACCCGGCAGAGTATCTCCGTCCTGCTTTCCCCATTCTTACCCTGCCCTGAGGCCTAGCTCCACCTGAGGGGAGCCATACCATCTAGCTGCCTTATCACCGGCCTCAGTGGACAGCGCAGCGCTGGCGAATATCATCAGAAACCATAGGTGGCGTCACAAACTTTTATAAACTTGATATCTCTCAACGCCTTTTTAAAGAGAGACCCCAGAGTACGGGCCCGGGAGCCGACCACCGCGACCTCCTTAAGGCTAAAAGACCGGGTAACCGAGCCACCCCCATCCCCATCCCCTGGGCTTGTCACTTGCAAACTTGCTGGATCTACCTGTTTTATGGACCGGAGTGCTGCTTGTAAACGTAGGGCAAAGTCTCTGATGTTATCTGGCTGTCTCTGCTTGCATTGGTAGAATAGCATCCTTAGTAGTGTTGAGCCACCCACGTAGTGTTCGAGTTCGGTTCGGTTCGTCGAACACCCGTGTGTTCGCCGAACTGTTCGTCGAACTGTTCGTCGAACACCTTCGAACACCGTTAAAACCAATGGCAGGCAAACAAAAACACATAGAAACACATAGAAAACACCTTCAAAGGTGTCCAAAAGCTGACAAACTGCTCAGAAGACATAACTAACACATGGAAAAGTGACAAGTACATATAGTCATGCGAAAATAAAAGAGGTGGAGGAGTAAAAGGAGGGGGAGACACAGATATAGGCATGTCATGCCCTTCTAAAATCCAAAAAGTGAGAAGCCGACACGGCCAGTCTGCTCCTGCCCGTGCCACCTCCGTGTCGCCGGGTTTGTGCCAGAGCCGCGGTGAACCTTGATGGCCAGCCCCCCTCTCCCAATACTGGTGCCTGTCCGCTGGTGGGTCGAGCGAGCCCCCCTGTGGTGGAGGCAGCTCTAAGCTTTTTAATTTAAATTGTCTCTCTAATTTGAATGAATACACTTTAAATCCATTTACAAGGATCTATTGGAGGGCAAGTCTCATGCCAGCAGCCGCGTAATTCCAGCTCCAGTAGCGTCCACTAAAGCTGCTGCAGTTAAAAAGCTTTTATAAGGATCGAGCTCGGCTGTCCACCGCAAGGCGTCCTACCGCCAGTCCCCGCCCCTATGCCTTGGGGTGCCTCCTGATGCTCTTCACTGAGTATCCCGTGGTCCCGAAGCATTTCCTTTGAAAAAATAAGTGTCCAAACTACAGGTGGTGTAGCTTGCTTAACAGCCGGGATAATCCGCTGACTAGCAGACCCTGCTACTAGGCACAAAGTATTTCCTGGGCTAGATGCAGTTAAAAATTTGTAATTAGATACTCTCGTTGGATGCTGAGAAAGCATTCCATAGAGTCTCCTGGCACGCCATATATGATTCTCTTAAAAAGCTTGGGGTAGGGGTCTAGGGGACCCTTTTATAGCCAAAATCACGGCCCTGTATCGCAATACGTCACCTAGGCTGAAGATAAATGGAACTGTAGCACCCTGAGGGCTCGGTTGCTACAGAGGTATTGCACCTCAACCAGAAGTGTGATATCTCACTCTCAGGTAAGGATGTAGTGTGGATCAGGACCCGACACCTGCATGCATTACACCACATTGCCGTGGGGCAGGGCGACCAATATGCCCCTGAGATGGGCACGACAGTCCCTGTCCCTGGCTGGAGTGGGGGGAGGGAACACTGAGGAAGGGGAACCCTGTAGTGCAGGAGCAGGGAGGAAGCAGTTCCTGGGTGCATTGAGAAGGGAGTATAAAAGGTGGGCACCATCTTAGTTCAGTGCAGAGAAGTCTGAGCAGAAGTGGCAGGGAGCAGGGGCTCTGCATGAGCTCTGCTCCGGAGGCGGGCCTAGTAACAGAGGCCCAGGCCTGGAAGAGGGAGAAGGAAGGAAGAGGAGCGGAGAAGGCTCCAGGAACGAGGAACGAAGGGATCTCAGGGGTGCGGACGGGCGAGTCGCCACCGCACGCCAGAATCCACCTGCGTGGAGGGGTCAGGCCAAAGGGGGAGACCGGTCCCCGAAACTAGTGGAGGCAGGAAACGACCCTCAGCTAGAAACAGGAGGCTGTGACATTTTATGTGGCGCAGCCCCTCGCTACACCCGCTAGGAAGGCACCACATAGGGTCAGGGAAACTGGCGCCAAGTTTACCAAGAGGAGGCCCGAGGCAGCCGGACAGAAGGGTTGGTAAGAAAGGCCAGACAAAGGACACACAAAGGGGGTCCTGTGAAGCGCTCCAAAGTTATCTGGGAGTTGTCTGAGCCCCTCACCTGGTGAGCACAGTACGACGTGGGCAGCCGTTACCTGCAGACGTGGTCTGGATAATAAGAACTGTGAGTAAAGGCCCTGGACTGCATCACTGACTCCGTGTCATTACTGCTGCTGCCCTGCACCATCACCCCCATCCTCCGCATACACTGCCCTGAGGCTATACTCCTCCCGTGGGGAGTTATGCTACGCTCTGCTGCACCCACAACACCAGCCTCAGCGGTCTGCCCTGGAGCGGCGGTTCACTCTGACCGCAATCCACGGGTGGCGTAGTCGGACATTTAAACATCAAAACCACATAAATAGTTCCGCCACTGGTTTGACCGCCCTGAGCCACGGAACCGGGTTGCCGCCACGGAGACTACAACCACCAGCATCCACCAAAAAGGGTCCGGCTCCGTGTGTCCCAAGGCCCAGGGGGCGCGTCAGAACATTTTCATCACCTTTCACAATCACCAATGGGACAAGGCAGGGATGTTCTCTGTCCCCTCTCTTATACATCCTAGTGATGGAGCACCTGCTCTCATCAATTCGCCATAACCCCAATATTAGGTGGATTGAGGTGGGAGGCACCGAGTACAAGTGCTCTCTATTTGCTGATGATGTCCTAGTATATATCACTCAATCACATATATCCATCCATGCTGTTATGGCTGAAATAGATCACTTTGTTACATGGTCAAATTTTAAAATCAATGCAGCGAAGTCTGAGGCCCTCGATGTCTCCCTCCCCAAATCCATATAGGATTCCATCCAGTCCAACTTTCCCTTTGCCTGGCCCTCACAGGGTATCAAATACTTAGGAATTCCTATTCATAGAGACCTCTCCCATCTATGTTATCTTAATTTTGGGCCCTTTATTGAACAACTCCATACAGACCACGGTTGGCAAGTTAGAACTGTAAGATTCACTACGTGAACCACTGGTGTTTTGTGGAAAAGCACATGTACACTGTGTTCCAAATTATTATGCAAAAAGTGTTTAGGAGTGATAAGGGAAGAATTTGTTTGTTTGTCAGTTAAACTCATTGATGGTGATGTGTGTCAGGGCTCTTTATATCACTGTAAGCAATTGCAGACACCAGTGCTAATTAGTTTGTCAGGTGTGTCCAATGAAAGGCAAGACTACTTAAGAAGGCTCTCTCACATTATTCAGCAGCCTACATTTTCTGCCAAAATGGGAAAGAAAAAGGATGTGTCGGCTGCTGAGAAGCAACAAATTGTGAAGTGTTTAGGTCAAGGCATGACTACAATCAACATTGTGCGATGATCAGGATGAAGTGTCTTGGCAATCAAGAAGTATGTAGCTGATTCACAGTACACACGTGTGCGTGCTGACAAGGGCAAATTGAGGACTCTTTCCTACAGGCAATTACGTCAGGTTGAAAGAGCAGCGGCAAAAAAGCCTTGTCATAGCAGCAGACAAGTTTTTGAAGCTGCTTGTGCCTCCAACGTCCCCCGAACAACAAGATGCAGGGTCCTTCAGAGGTCTGCAGCTGTGCATACGACATCCTGTCGACCTCCTCTATCCACTTCACACAAGCAGAAACGGCTCCAGTGGGCCAAACATTACATGAAGACTGATTTCAAAACTGTTTTGTTCACAGATGAGTTCCGTGCAGCGCTCGATGGTCCAGATGGATGGAGTGGAGGATGGCTGGTTGATGGACACCCCACGCAAACACGGCTACAGCGCCAACAAGGAGGAGGTGGAGTAATGTTTTGGGCTGGAATCATGGGGAGAGAGATTGTCGGCCCCTTTAGGATCCCTGAAGGTGCTAAAGATGAACTCCATAATGTATGTGGATTTTCTCAAACAGCACTTCCTGCCATGGTTCAAGAAGAAGAACCGTGTATTTCACAGCAAGATCATTTTTCTGCATGATAATGCACCATCTCATGCTGCACATAAAACATCTGCATCTCTGGCTGATATGGGCATAAAAGGGGACAAACTTATGGTGTGACCCCCATGCTCCCCTGACCTCTACCCCATTCAGAACCTTTGGAGCATCATTAAAAGGAGTGTCTATGATGGCGGGAGGCAGTTCACATCTAAGCAACAGCTCTGGGAGGGTATTCTGTCCTCATGCAAAACAATTGAAGCAGAAACCATCCAAAACCTGACAAATTCAATGGACGAGAGAGTTCAGAAGCTCCTTTCGAACAAGGGGTCCTATGTGAAAATGTAACATCACCTAGAATAAAGTTTTGAGTTGAAAACTGTTTGATTTCAGTTTCTAACAACCTGCTAATGCTTATAATTTCAAAAATGACCATTTTTTTGGTCTTTATTAAAATGAAAAGGTTGATCGAAAAGTTTGGGGGATCTAAGAGTGTGGCAACCCAGTAGTCATGATTACTTCGAATTCTGACAATATGAGGGCCATGCTGCAGGTAGTGCAGCAAGAAGGCACTTATGTGTCTTGCGCATCTCGGAGCCCCAAAATTATTTTCCGGGCTAGATGCAGCTAAAAATTATTTTTAATTTTAAATCTGGTGGAGCTTATTATAGATGGCCTAATAGGATCAGTGCTGCACACTGCTACAAAGCCCAAATTATTTTCCAGTCAAGATACAGATAAACATGATTAGTAATTTGAAAGCTTAAAACGGTTGGTAGGGTGATTTTAAACAATCATCAAGTTTTTACTCTCCCCAGGATGACACAGGGGTAGAAAAGTCGATTCGGATCCATGATTTGTTCATCTTTATGAACGTGAGTCTGTCTACATTATCAGTGGAGAGCCGCGTGCGCTTATCTGTCAGCACACCACCAGCAGCGCTGAACACACGTTCAGACAGAACGCTGGCTGCGGGGCATGACAAGATCTCCAAGGCGTAAGTGGCTAGCTCCGGCCATTTATCCAGATTGGAAGCCCAAAAAGAGCAAGGGTCCAGTGACACAGTCGTGGCTTCAATGTTTACTTGGAGATACTCCTGTACCATCGTCTCTAGGCGTTGACTATGTGTGAGACTTCTTGTCTCCTGTGGCCTTGCAAAGGATGGGCTAAAAAAGTGGTGAAATGATTCCGCAAAATTGATGTTACCACCAGATACTGTGGTTCTGTTACGGTTTGAGTGCTGAACACTTGACGGTCCCACGGTTGGCAAGTTGGAACTGTGAGATTCACTACGTGCACCACTGGTATTTTGTGGAAAAGCACATGTAAGATTCTGCAACAGTCTCTGCTGATACTCCTGCATGCGTGCATCCCTTTCTATGGCAGGAATAATTTCTGCAAATTTACTTTTGTACCGGGGATCTAACAGTGTGGCAAACCAGTAGTCAGGATTATTTCTAATTCTCATAATTCGAGGGTCATGTTGCAGGTAGTGCAGCAAGAAGGCACTCATGTGTGTTGCGCATCCAGGAGCACCAAGTCCCTGTTGTGTTGGTGGCGAGGTAACAATCATGCTTCCTTCCTCTGTCCTCTCCCCCCAACCTCGCACAACAGAAATGTGATCAAGGTCTCCCTCATCTGATGAGTCTTCCATCAGTTCGTCCTCCACTTCTTCCTGGGCTCCTGCACCTTCCTCACTAGTTTGGCTGCTACCATGCGCCCTGGTAAAACCATCTCCCCCACCCTCACATGCCTGCCGCCTTGGTGCTGCCGACCGTCTGGACCTTGCAGATGTTAGCCCTTCCGCATACAACTCCTCCTCTACTTCCTCCACCTCCTCTTGTGCCACCACCTGACTCCGAATTCTGTTTAACATGTGCTCCAGCATGTAAATCACCGGAATAGTCATGCTGATAATGGCATCGTCAGCACTAAACATCTTCGTCGCCATTTCAAAACTGTGCAGAAGGGTGCATAGGTCCCTGATCTGAGACCACTCCTCCAGCGTGATTTGCCCCACCTCTGAATCTCGTTGGCCCAGGCTATACGTCAGAACGTATTGCACCAGGGCTTGTCGGTGCTGCCACAGTCGCTGCAACATGTGCAGAGTTGAATTCCACCGGGTAGGCACATCGCATTTTAGCCGGTGAAGTGGCAGGCCCAACGACTTCTGTAGAGATGTAAGTCGCTGAGCTGCGGGATGCGAACGGCGGAAGTGAGCACACAGCGACCGTGCCCTCTGCAGAAGGCCATCTAGTCTGGGATAGTGGGCTAAAAATTGCTGGACAACCAGGTTCAACACGTGAGCCATACAAGGCACGTGTGTGACATTGCCCCGGCGAAGGGCCGCACCCAGGTTTGCAGCATTGTCGCACACGGCCTTCCCTGGTTTCAGGTCCAGTGGAGACAACCATTCATGAAATTGGTTCTCCAGAGCTGACCACAACTCCTCAGCTGTGTGACTCACATTTCCCAGACATTTCAATGTAAAAACCGCCTGATGACGTTTAGCCCTACTGCCAGCATATTAAGGAGGTGTGCAGGATCCCTTCTGCGCAGTTAGACAGCTTGTGGCATGACCAGACAGGCTTTGGGTGCAGGTGGAAGACCGAGAGGAGGTTGAGGAGGCAGAAGCAGTGGAGGAACTTTGACATAAAGAGGATTGATGCACAACTCGTGGGGACGACAAGACTTGGACAGCAGCCCCTTATCCTGCTGTCACCATAGTTACCCAGTGCCCAGTCAGCGACATGTAACGCCCCTGTCCATGCCTACTCGTCCAAGTGTCTGTGGTGAAATGCACCCTGTCACACACAGAGTTTCTCAAAGAAGCGGTGATGTTGTGTGCGACATGCTGGTGGAGCGCAGGCACACCTTTCTTTGAGAAGTAGTGCCGACTGGGCATCTGGTACTGGGGCACTGCGACGGACATAAGGTCTCGAAAATCCTCTGTGTCCACCAGGCGGAAAGGCAGCATTTCTGTAGCCAAGAGCTTGCAGATGGTGAAATTCAACCTCTTAGCTTTCTCATGGCTAGGAGGAAATGGTCTTTTACTTGTCCACATCTGAGGGACCGAGGGCTGGCTATTGTGCTTAGACGGGGTTGATAAGGGTGTCCCCGGCAAACTGCCGGTCTGTGAGGAAGATGCAGGCGGACATGTTAGGTTGCCTTGATCCAAAGGTGGTGCTATCGATGTCGGACAGCGCTCAACACCAGCTGCTGTTACCACCTCCAAAGAAAATGATGACCTGCCAATCACGCTGGCTGTTGCGGGTAAAGAGGTGGCAGGTCTGCGCCCCAAAACAGGTGTGACTGCTGTCCCCCCAGTCACAGAGGGTGAAGAGGCCGCGGATGCACAAGATATGGCAGACGGTGGTTGGCCCGGCCGGCTAGGCCGCATTGTAGCACACTGAGCTTCCCACTGCAACTTATGCTTCATGTCCATGTGCCGGTTCATGCATGAAGTACTCAAACTATGTATTTTTTGGCCTCTACTTAGCTTTTGCTGACAAATGTTACAGATAACACGAGTTGGGTCATCTTTATCGATCTGAAAAAATGCCCAGGCTATGAAAGTCTTAGCACCCATGCGACCTGAAGAGCCACCACGACTTGTGGTGAGAGGCAGAGTTGTGTTTGAGGATGCAGTTGTTGACGTGCTTCCAGTACTACGTCTCTGTCCAGGAAGGCGCAACCTGACCTCGTCGTCACTAGCATCTTCCTCCACCTCCTCTGCTGACCTCATCTCTTGGCTGACTGTGGGTTGACAGTAAGTGGGATCTCCAACCTCATCATCATCACCCTGTGTGTTATCACACCCGTCGTCCTCAGAGCCAACCTGTTCCTGCCCTGACAAAAAACTCAAGTTGTCGCTCCAATCAGGTATTTGAGTCTTATCATCGTCTTCCTCATTGTCTCCACCAACAGGAGTTACAGTATGGGAATGAGGGTCTACATTATGGTCAGAACCTTCTGCGTCTGGTCCTGGATCCGACTCATAAAGATTCTGGGCATCAGTGCAGATCATTTCCTCGTCTGGATTCACAGAAGCGCTGGAGTCGACCTCTGATTCCCAGGCTATAGTATGAGTAAACAGCTCTGCAGACTCAACCATCTGTTCTACCTCATACTCAGATGGGCAGCTGGAGATTTGGGAGCTGTGAGGAAGCAAGTGCGATTTGGGTGACACCTTTGAGGACTGGAGTATTTGTGATGTTGAAGTTGATGTGGAGGAGAGCCCACTTAAAGGAGCACTTGATATCCGTTGAAGCACCTGCTGTTTTTGTGCCTCATCTGGAATTTGTAGCGATTGGCGTGGCCGTAAGAAAGGGATCTTATCACATTGTCCGCTAAAAGAAGTAGACATTTTAGTTTGGCTGGAAGATGGTCTTTCTTCTGCAGATGTTACTGTTGCTTTAACACCTACCCCACGGACACAACCTTTTTTCCCCTTCCCAACACGCCTATTCCCCTTTCCACCAGCAGCAGGCCTTTTTCCACTCATTTTGGTGGTTAACTAATTCACAACTCTGGAGTTGTTTGCACAAAAAAACAATGGATGGTAACCGAGCAGAGCTGAGTGGCCAAACTGTGGTATTAGGCCAAAACTATTGGCTGGGTTAGATGCAGAAAAAAATATATTCAGTTTGCAACCTGATGGAGGTCAGTATAGATGGACTAATACAACAAGTCCCACACACAGCTAGAAGCCCAAATATTTTTTCAGAGGTACTGTAGATGCAGATACAAATTATTTTTAATTTGCAACCTGATGGAGGTCAGTATAGATGGACTAATACAACAAGTCCCACACACAGCTAGAAGCCCAAATATTTTTTCAGAGGTACTGTAGATGCAGATAAAAATTATTTTTAATTTGCAACCTGATGAAGGTCAGTATAGATGGACTAATAGAGAAAGTCCGACACACTGCTAGAAGGCCAAATATTTTTTCAGAGCTAGATGCAGAAAAAAATTATATTCAGTTTGCAACCTGATGGAGGTCAGTATAGATGGATTAATAGAACAAGACCCACACACAGCTAGAAGCCCAAATATTTTTTCAGAGGTAGATGCAGAAAAAAATATATTCAGTTTGCAACCTGATGGAGGTCAGTATAGATGGACTAATACAACAAGTCCCACACACAGCTAGAAGCCCAAATATTTTTTCAGAGGTACTGTAGATGCAGATAAAAATTAGTTTTAATTTGCAACCTGATGGAGGTCAGTATAGATGGACTAATAGAATGATGCTATGCCCAAAAGATTTTACTTCACTAGGTGCAGTAAAAAAATTGGTATTCTATACACAGGTGGTATATCTTGCAGCACAGATAGGCTACTCCACTGACTAACACACTCTGCAATAGGCCAAAAAGGATTAGCTTTGCTAGATTCAGCCAAATGCTGTGAAAAAAACTTGCACAGCACTGGCACAGACCTGCCTGGCAAAAACTGATAGGAACTGATGTAACCTAGTCCTGAAAAGGACTCCAATTACAATTAGTCTTTACTCCCACAACCTATCTATTTAAGAGCACAGACCTCCCTGATAAAAGTCGTAGGAAATGCTGTAACCTAGTCCTTAAAAGGACTGCAATCACAACTATTCCCTACTCCCAAGCTATCTGTATATTTGTGCGAAAATTGGCTTGAAATTAACAAGGTATAGCGCACACAGCAACAGCGGTGCCGTCTAACACGCAGCTGCAGCAGTGAGAAAATGGTGGCGACGGGGAAAATGGCTTGGTCTTATAGGGCAAGGACAAGTGACATACACTGCCAATGACACATGCCCTTGCTTGTGTGAAAAAAAGCACTTCGCTCCGTGTGTGCGCTGCTGATAGGCTGACAGATTGCACCTCCCCACTGCAAATGCGGGAAAGAGAAAAAAAAATGGAGATCTTCATTGTACCTGCAGAGATCCATCCCCTGCCCCTCCCCCCACCCCGCTGTACACTCAAACTGCGTATTAACATTAATTTTCATCATTACTGAGAAAAAATCCAGTTATGATTTTGGTGCACGAACAGTTATCGAACATAACCTCGAACAGCCGAATTTTTATCAAATTGTTCGTGCTCGCCGAACGGCTCGAACACCGCCCAAAACAGCTCGAATTTGAGATTGGCGAACAGTTCGAGTAGAACAACGCTCATCTCTAATCCTTAGTTCAGACTGTGTGTGTTTTTCAAAAGCAGCTTTGAGCTTATCAAATACATTTTCTATAGAGTCTCCATCAGCATTGCTCCAAGTCTCAGCTTCTAGCTCCGCTGCACCTATTAATTGTCCCTGCACAACGGAGGCTCGCTGCTTTCCTGTCATCGCATACATGTCCAGCACTGCACACATTTTACGTTTGAAAGCTGCTAAGGTACTGGGTTTACCTTCATATGTCGGTAACCATTTGGCTCCCGGTACATACGGCAAGGCAATTGGCATTATCGGAGCCATCGCTCCAGATGCTGCGGCTCCCTCACCAGCTGAGGAACCGGCTGCTTCTGCGTCTTGGGCATCCCCTCCCTCAAGGTCTCGGATATTGTTTGCTTCACTCATGACGGTGCCCCCCTAGTTAACCGTTGCCAGCCGCTACGATCAACTCCTTCAGTAACCGGTGACTCTAAAAAAAAAAAAAATGGCGGGGCTATCCTCGCGCTCCTTTAGCCGCGCCCCCGCAACTCTCTCCGCTCTGTGACGCAGCTCAATTTCTCTATGACGCAGTAATAACGGCCCGTTTTACAGTACACAAACTTTCAATAAAGTCCAATTTAAGCACACAGTACCCGGTTCTAAAGGGCCCGGTATCCTGTTCGTGAAGCCAAACTGAGTCGGTCGACAGGGGTAGGGGTACTCGGATACGGGGATGGATGGGTTACTTCTGTGGGGATCACGGTTTGTCGGTTCCCGGTTCCGTGCCCTGGACCGTCAGTAAAGGGATGGGGGTGAGGATGATGGGAGTATTGTGTCCTGACGCCTCCTGTGGTAACTGGCAAAATTGGTTACCAGCGCTGTGTATGGCTGCTGAGGTGATCGGCATACAGCTTGTACGAACGCTATAGGCAGTAATGTCAAAGTAGGCACACACACACATTAAGTCTTTGTTTCAGTACCTTTCTTTTACTGATGTCCGGTAACAGGTACAGTTCAGGAGGGTAACCAGGTTTTCGGTGCAGGTAGAGATGTTCACTCTGGAGATTTGTGAGGCCTCCTCTAACAATGTGTGCGTTGTTTGAGATCAGTCCTGCCTTAAGCTGAGCCTGCCACCTTTTACTTTCTTTGGGGTCCTTCTCCACAACTGAAAATGAGGACCTTTCCTTGGGGCTACCAATTCTCTTTCTGGGCCCCTGGTCCTATACTTGGTCAAGTTTGACAACTCTTTCCCCTTCTTTTTCAGGGGGAGTAAATCCGCCTGATCTGTCCGGGTTTTCTATGCTATTCCTGAATTAATAGCAATCTCAGACTCCGGTGTCCGGGTTAGCTAAAGGGATAA
Source organism: Phyllobates terribilis (assembly GCF_046119375.1). Lineage (NCBI taxonomy): Eukaryota > Metazoa > Chordata > Amphibia > Anura > Dendrobatidae > Phyllobates > Phyllobates terribilis. The sequence goes on from NW_027362769.1 coordinate 295,985,739, forward strand.
TAGTTTTATCTCTTTCTTTCTCCTTCAAGCCTCCGTCCCTCTCTCTAGGGCGCTTTCACAGCACAGACCTGTTTCCTAGTTCAGGGCTTAACTGGTCCTCAGCCGACAGCTCTCTCTGTCTCTCTCCTTCACCCGCCTCTAGACTAACTGCTGCTTTTGCTGTCTACCTGGAAACTGACTCCTCCCCTCAGACCTAGGGTGGAAGGTGTTGTGTGTGCCCAAGTGTACATCTCTCCCTGCACCTATGGATCCTGTGGTAATCCCCCGCAGGGGTGCCACAGAAGTCCACCTGTGTGCAATCTAAGTGTTACATGGTTTGTCAGCATTAACACACACCTTTACTGAAAGGCCACAGAGGCTGCAACACTGTTAAGCAAGAGGCACCACTAACCAGACAACACCATGAAGACCAAGGAGATCTCCAAACAAGTCAGGGACAAAGTTGATGAGAAGTACAAGTCAGGCTTGGATTATAAACAAATATCTCAATCTCTGATGATCCCCCAAAGCACTATCAAATCTATTATCATCAAATGGAAAGAACATGGTACCACAACAAACCTGCCAAGAGAAGGTCACCCACCCAAACTCTCAGCCCGGGCAAGGAGGGCATTAATCAGAGAGGCAGCAGAGAAACCAATGATAACCCTGAAGGAGCTGCAAAGTTCCTAAGCAGAGAATGGAGTATCTGTCCATATGACCACAATAAGCTGTACACTCCGTAGAGGTGGCCTTTGTGGAAGAGGGGGCAGAAAAACAGCCTTTACTTATGAACAAAAATTGTAAGGCTCATTTTGAGTTTACCAAAAGACATGTGGAAGACTCCCCAAATGTATGGAGGAAGGTGCTGTGGTCAGATGAGACCAAAATTTAACTTTTTGAGTACCAATGTAAATGCTATGTCTAACGCCAAGCCAACACAGCTCATTACCCCAAGAAAACCATTCCCAAGAAAACCATTCCCACATGAAATATGGTAGTGGCAGCATCATGCTGTGGAAATGTTTTTCAGAAGCAGGGACAGGGAAAATGGTCCGAGTCGAGGAAAAGAGGGATGGTGCGAAATTCAGGGATATTATTGAGCAAAAACTGTTTCAGTCTGTCAGTGATTTGAGACTGGGACAGAGGTTTACCTTCCAACAAAACAATGACCCAAAGCATACTGATAAACCAATACTCGAGTGGTTTATGGGAAAACGTGTAAATGTTTTGGAGTGGCCTAGTCAAAGCCCAGACCTTAATTTATTTGAGAATCTGAGGTCAGAATTGAAGATTGCTTTTCATCAGGGAAAGTCATCTAACTTGAAGGAGCTGGGCAGGTGTGCCTTGAGGAATGGGCAAAATTCCCAGTGGCAAGATGTGGAAAGCTCACAGAGACTTATACAAAGCGACTTACAGCTGTAATTTCCACAAAAGGAGGCTCTACAAAGTACTGAGTTTAAGGGGGGTGAATAATTATGCACACTGAGATTTTCAGTAATTTTGCCCTATTTGTTGTGTGCTTCACAGTAGAAAGAAAACCAAATGTTCACAGTTGTAGGCATGTTCTTTACATGAACTGATGCAAACCTTAAAAAAAAATGAAACACCAGGTTGCGAGGTAGCAAAACACAAAAAATGCCAATGGGGGTGAATACGTTCACAAACCACTGTATATATAGATATAGATAGATAGAAATAGATATACATAGATATATAGATAGATAGATATAGACAGACAAACAAATAGGTTGATAGATATCCGACTTCACTGCGATGCACAGCTCAGATGATTCAAATGAGCTTCTTACGGCGAGAGAAACTGAACATATTCCCCTAGCTCTTCAACTCACAAAGAGTCGTGCTGATAGAGGAGTTCCTACGCTCCCAGCAGGGGAATTCCTGTCTGTAGTGCGTTGCACGGCTCAAATGATTCAAATGAGCTTATTACAGGGACCCGAGCACTCGAGCATCACGCGATACTTAGCACTGGTCGATACTTGATTGAGCACCCTGATGCCTATCACTAGTAGAGATATATTAACAAACAGTGGTAGTTAGATAAATACGTATACAATACAAATACATATACAAAACAGACATATTATAATGTGCAAGTAACAGAGATTCTAAGTATCGAGCTGGCTAGTATCTAGCATAAATCCATGCAAATTTCCAAAATTGTTTTGTGTAAATGTTAAAACACGTTTAAAAATATATATTGGTGTAAATCCCAGAAAATATATATAACACAGAATGATTTTTTTTAAAACAGTATTCTAATCCAAATAGTATGCCAGAGAATTTGCTGCTATGGAGAAATGCATCTTAACTCATTTCACAAGTGTTTTTAAAAGCCCATCTGATTAATTCATCGGGATATTTTTGTTCTTTAGGCTATGTGCCCACGATGCAGAAATGCTCCGGATTTTTCCTGAGCGTTTCTGCATCTCCCTGGCAGAAAAAACACATGCGGATTGTATATGCGTTTTTCCTGCCAGGGACATGCGGATGTGAAGCGTTCTTCATATGCATTTCCGCATGCGGGTTGACAAGCTCTTTCCAAGCGATTTTAGCATCACTTGGAAAGTGCTTGACAACTTGGTCACACTATATAAATCCATGCAACCGGCATGGATTTATATACTGTGACCTTAAAGAATGGTAAAAAATAAAAAAATAAATCTATACTTACCTTCTGATGGCCCCCGCAGTCTTGCTTCGCTTCGTCCTCGCTTGCCGGCAGCTCGAGGTACACTACACTGAAGGACCTGCCGTCACATGACTATGACGTCAGCACAGGTCCTTCAGTCCACCGCGATCTGCCGGCAAGGGAAGACAAGGAGACCGGGGGCCATCAGAAGGTAAATATAATATTTATTTTTTATTTTATTCTTTTTTTTTACTGGTTCTATGGTACCCGAGTCTGGAGGAGAGTGTCCTCTCCTCCAGACCCGGGTGCCATCCGCACATTGAAATGCATGGATTCCGCATGAACAGATGGACTTTTTTTTTCCGCAATGATAACCCGCAGCGGAAATTTCCACAGCATGTGCAGAGCACATGCGCATTATCATTGGGGAACATGGCAGGCCTTCTACCATGCATTTTTTAAGCGTTTCTGCAGTGTTTTTGCCGCTGCGGAAACGCTTAAAAAACGCATTGTGGGCACACAGCCTTAAATCTGTTTCATATAATTATCAGCCTTTATTTTAAAGTCATTATCCAGTGTGCAGTTTTTTCTTATTCTTTTAAAATGGTTGCGGGAAATGATTTAACAATCATTTGGAGTAGTAATCACTGTTGAAGTGTATATACACATCGGAATCTACCTATTTAAAATATGCTTTTGTTCATATGAACCCATCTATATGGAAAATGGTGAGATCTAGAAAGTTAATGTCAGATTTGCTCAAATTGGGTGAAAATGATAGTCCCCAATTATTGGAGTTAACCCCTTTCTGACGTTGGGCGTAATAATACTTACCTGCGCCCTGGACCTTATGGACCAGGTACGGATTATTACGCCCTGGACGCCATGGTGACCCGATGTCGTCATGATGACCCGATGTCGTCATGATGACATCCGGGTCACCAGACATCAGGAAGTTACTTTGATCATGCGCAGTGCACGATCAAAGTAACTTGTGTCTGCTGCTGCATCTCTATGTTATGCAAGCAATCAGTCTGCAAAAAATGAAAGTCTCATAGTGGCACAAAGTGTAAAAGTTAAAAAAAAGTGTCAGAAAGTGAAAAAAAATAAAAACAAAATTGTAAAAATATGTATATATAAAAAAAAATGAAAATAAAAAAGCCAAAAAATTAAAACTATAGGGTACCCATAAATAAATATTATTATTTTAAAAAACAAACAAACAATAAAAGTACACATATTTGGTGTCACCACATCCGGAATGCGCTGACCTATAAAACTGTCCCACTAGTTAACCCCTTTAGTGAACAGTGTAAAAAAAAATAAGTAAAAAACAAAGCAAAAAACTATTCTTTATCATCAAATACAGAAAAAAAGAAGAGAAACTGGAGCCGAACATCCCATGATGTAAAGAAACATAATCGAAATAATTCAATTAAAAAAACATTTTTATTGATACATAAACATTTAAAATCTTCATCAAAAATAGAAAAAATAGTACATGAAAAAAGTTGTGCGGTGGTGACACAAGAAAAAAGCGTGATAATTGCATGTAAATAATATAGATCACAGTAATACGAATTTTAAATAGAAAAATTCAATTAGAGTAGAAAAATTAATAGGTAGCATGTCAAGAAATGTAGTTATCACTGCTGGAATTTTTTTTTTTGTTTTAAAGTATTAAATGCAGTGTCCTGCATCCATTATACGCCCTGTTCTATAATATAAGGTACAAAATGAAGTTAAAATCTTGTTGTCTTTAAAATTAAAGTGGCAAGTGCATGTATATATATATGAAAATCGGCTGAAACTGTAATAAGCCGTGAATGGAACAGTGAAAACAGGACCAGACCTATAGTCTAGACATGCTTACCCATAGAGTGATGAATATATCCTGAATGTCACGCAGCCCCGATGCGCATTTCGCGTACCTTGCTTTCTCAAGGGACCTAGATATCAACTGTGTCAGTCTGTATATATGTATCCCCTCCAAATTAGATCCAGGTGTAACCCGTAATGAGTAGCGTCACATACGATGGGAATGTGTGGGTGGGATAACGAGTGGTGAGCCAGCCTCCTAGTGTGGATATTAAGGAGCAGGTGTCCAATAGGCGCATGTGGGTGGAAGGGTAAGCAATATGTCAGTCACCACAGGCGGATCTCAGAGCATGGTCCGTGCAGATGCCAGGGGCGATGGGAATCAAAGACAAAACCACCCGCACATGCGCTCACCACGGATCTGCAAATGGGTAAGTGTAATATTCCCATACTCAGTACACAAAAAAGACATTAATCAATCAGTAAATATTGTATACAACCAAATAAATACATACAATATACATTATATGAAGGTACATATCATCCATTATTGTCATTGTCCATAGATATCCATCATATATAAATATATTATAAAAAATATGAAAACCGAATATGTGGTCATTTCATAGGTTACCATCCATGGACGCTGGTCATACGTAATATTCAGAAGAGAAATAGGGGACATCCATCAAAGCCCAGGGTTACTTAATATTCATCAAAGAGAAGACAAACTGCTAAAAATAAAAGCAAAAAAAGACACACACAGTTAGACAAAAATAAAAACAATATAATGAATTAAAATCCAGAGGTTGTCTTTCCTTGTTTTTGTTTTGCACAATGAAACTATTCTGAGGACAGGAATGGCAAAATTAGACATTGTTCTCATAAGAACGAAGAAAAACTTAGCTTTTTGTTTAAACCCTTGGGATTCATTGTCCCCAATTTCACAATCCACCTACATTCCAGACGCGCCAGGGCTCGTTTGTAATCAACCCCACGGGCGCCCAATTGTAGGCGGTTGATGCCTCTAACCTTAAAGCCCTCGGGATCCGAGTCATGGCACAGTCTGAAATGGCGGGGGATAGTTTTTAAAGATGACATATCAGTTGCTTTTGCTGCCACACGTATATCTCTGACATGTTCCCTCATACCACAACAAAAGGTCTATAGCGGTTGATGGCCGCTAGACAAGAAGAGATTCTGACAAGAAAATATAAATAAAAAAAGACAATATTTTATTAGGTAAATATTAAAATAGGAAAAAATGAGGCAAGGGGAACCTCCAAAAACAGGGAATGGACACACTCAAGGTACACTGCGTATGCAATAGACAGTAAATAATCAGATAAGATCTATACACCAGGATAACGTTTCTCAAGAAAAATATATGGATGACCAGCGTAATGGTCAAAGAATTTTTTAGCTCAAATATAGCGCCAGTGCGACCTAACGAACTTAATTAATGTGACCTGAAGAATTAATTCATGGTACATACATGACTAAACAGTGAATCCCAAATCCCAGATTACTGACAGCTGCTAAGGGCCCCAGATACCCCTGTATAAATGCAGTAACAGGTGTAACCACATACATCACCTAATTGGTGAAAACTGGTACCTGTATAAGTAAATCTGGGGAATCAGGGCAAAGCAGACATATAAGCAATGAGGAGAGAAGCAATGGGGACAGAATCTAGATGTATGGTAAGCTGCAGGGGGCATGAAGCAAGAAACGTTACTACCTGGGAGTGAAGATGCTGCAACGCAGATGACCGAGGAGGGGGTCCTCCCCACACCCGACGGACGCCGTTTCGCACCGTAGCTTCTTCCGGGGCGTGTCATGTTCCCTCATACGTATACACAGCTCACGTGATGTCAGCCTTATGTACGCCATTCCACAACGACAAGTTGCGTGGTATATTACGTAATCTGTACTTCATGAAATATATTTGACAATTTTATACTCCCGTTTCCCATCAGCTGACAGGAAAGTTGTTGCCCTGACTATTTTCCGGCAACCCAAACATGAACCGCAAGGAAAACATCCCCGTTTCTGTCTCCCCACATCAAAAGGAAAAGTTGAAGTTTGTGGAACATAGTGACTCCGTACAATTAAGTCCCTAATGTTTCTGCTCCTTCTTGCTGTCATGAGGGGCCGATCGGGCAGGTTTTTACCAATGGTCGGTTCAGTGTTCAAGATTGACCAATGTCTCTCGAGAATGCGGCGCACATCCCCCCACCGATTATTAAATGCTGAGATAAATCTAACAGGCTGACCAGATAACGTATTCATATTTCTCTTATTAATGTTCGGGCCCATCAAAATTTGTGTGCGATCGCTGTTCCTGGCCCGATTATACAGTAAGCTCGTTTTATGCACCTTTTGTTGTAACCCCTTTCAATGAATCTAGCCCGCAGATCCTCAGCTTAGTGTTCAAACATTTCATCAGTGGAGCATATCCGCCGCATTCTCAAGAACTGGCCCATGGGAACGGCTCGTATAGTGGAAGGAACATGGGCGGAGGTGGCGTGGAGTAGAGAATTAACCGACGTCTCTTTACGGAAGATGTCGGTAGTAATTTTATCATTCGTATGCACCTTGATTTGTACATCTAGAAAATCGATCTGTCGCACATCAAATTTATGAGTTAACTTGATGTTAAATTGGTTATCGTTCAGACCCATCATGAATGACCGAAGATCCTCTGTGCTGCCCTGCCATATTATAAACAAATCATCGATATAATGATAACAGCACTGCGCCTGGGATGCGGCGCACGCGCCACCCCCAAAAACCTCCCTCTCCCAGTAACCGAGAAAGAGATTTGCATAGGATGGCGCACACGCCGCGCCCATCGCAGTGCCCCTCATCTGAATAAAAAAACGGTCCTTAAAAATAAAATAATTGTGAGTCAGGATATATCGCAGTAGTTCCAAAATCAGAGTGCATAAGGCCGTATCTAGATTACTAGTAGTAAGGTAAAATTCCACAGCCTCCAAACCCTGATGATGGCGAATACACGTGTAAAGTGATTCCACATCAGCAGTCGCAAGTAGCATATCTGTCTCCATTGTTAAGCCATCCAAACGTCTCAGAACGTCAGTAGTGTCTCTGACATACGAGGGCAGCACCTCCACCAATGGATGTAAGTAATACGCAATAAATTTGCAAATGGCATCGCATAGCCCTCCTATGCCAGAGACAATAGGACGCCCTGATGGATTCATTGGGTTCTTGTGGACCTTTGGCAAGAGGTAAAATGTTGGAATGACAGGATATTCAACCATCAGTCCATAAAAACTTTTTTAGGGATGATGCCTTGTGATAGAGCATCATCCAAGATAAGGAAAATGTCCCTAGCGAAACTGGATTGGGGATTAGAGGCGAAAGGTCAATATGCCTCTTTGTACTGAAACTGTCTGAAGGCTTCCCTTTCGTACATTTCAGTTGGCCAGACCACCACGTTGCCCCCCTTATCCGCAGGTTTAAATACATCTCCCAGAGATCTCAATTCGTCCAATGCCTTTCTTTGATCTCTAGTAAAGTTATCCCTGTGCCGCCTCATGGATAGCTTTCTGAGATCCTCTGTGACTACTCTGCAGAATATATCGACCTGCGGGCACAGAGATAAAGGGGGAAACGTGGTGGATCTGGGGAAGATGGAAGAAGGAAATGTACCTGTTTGAATAGGGGAGCGCTCTCTTTCCAGTTCCTCCAGGACACGAATGGCCTCCTGTTCGGCCCTATCAACAGAGTCCACCGTGGAGTTCGACCCCGAATGTAATTTTTGTAAGATCAATTTTCTTGAAAAAAAATGAAGATCTTTCAATGTAGTGAAAAAAATCTAAATTATTATCAGGTACAAATGTAAGGCCCAATTGTAGGACCTCCCGCTGATCATCAGTTAACTCATGGTTAGACAAATTAATTACCTCTAAATTTTGATGTTTAGTTTTTTTCTCAATTGATTGTGGTGGTGTAATCTTGAATTTATTGCCTTTGCCCTTCCATAAATTAGTTTGTCTATTGGGTCCCAATTTCAATAAGCCAATGCTTGTATTTACATTCGAAGCCGAATCATCCTCCATGAACGATAATGACATGGTCGAACCGGAACGAGCATGTGAATAACGTCTGATGGTATTTTTATTCCTCCATCTGTATACCCGGTTCATTTTGAAGTCAGTACAATCTCTTTGATATTTTTTGGATTTAACCAATAAAATATCCTTTTCCCATTTTTGGAACATGCCATCAAGTTCCTCATTGAGTTTGTTCAAAGCGTCAGTGGAGAGTTTTTGAGTTAAATTCTCCTGAAGCATGGTAATTTCTGTCTCAATATTTCCCAAGGAAACTTCATTCGAAAGGATCAGAAGACTCATGAAACCCTTTGAGCAAGTGAATGAGACCTCTTCCCATTGTTTTTTGAAGGTCTAATCCTCAATTTCAAATGAGGGATAGACCTGAATGTTAGTCTATGGGAGACCCGTGCATTTTTGCGGCGGCAGTCTGTAGAAAGCCTAAAAAGTGCAAAAAACAATAGTGACAGTGTTCAAACGACATGGGGACAGCATGGGGATCGCCCCAAGAAGCATTTCTGACCCCCTCGTCAGTGCTGTCAACAACGTGGTCAGAGGTATTAAACCACTTTTACGGGCTCACAATAAAACGTTCAAAAACAAAACCAAAACTGTTTTCCTGTGAAGTATGTTAAGGAACATCCTTTCCAGGGTAAATACTTGTGTATATGGTAAAATAAATAACCAAAAAGTAGCATTTTTTATGCGTTTTTGCACTTTTGTATTGCTTGCAACCGTGACAAATGCATTCACCGGGAAATGTCATTTTAACATTTTACAATCTTATATGGCCATGTGCTGTGTGACACATGCCTACAGTGCTGAAAAGACATGGGCACAGCATGGGGAAGACCCCTGGAAGCATATCTGACACCCAGGTCACTGCCTAAAAGTGTGCCCATCAGAAGTGATCCTTGCCGAATCAGAAGATGCAGACTTGCAACTATCCCCATGCAAGTCCTTGTCCCAGGGCAGTGTTCAATTGTACCTCCCCCATTCCTTGCAATGCAAGCGCAAGTATGCAGCCTGCCACCCACCCCCAGACTGCAATACCATACTGATAGCCCATATTTCTCCTGGGAACTTCACCCACACTTTTCTTAGCCTGGCCTGCTTTAGGGCAGCATTGGACAAGCCCACCAGAGAACCAGACTCCTCCGGTGGGCCCTGGCTTCTCCATCAGAGGAGTTGAGAGTGCCAATGTGAGGAGCATGATGATGATGATAGAAGTTCTGCTTTGTTTTCTTGGAATGCAAGAGTAAGTGTGCAACCTGCCACCCACCCACCCCCAGGCTGCAATACCATACTGTTGGCTTGCTTGCACTTGAAATTGGGCCTTTTAGGCATGTGGAGGCAGACGCCGGCCACCATGTCATGGCTACGTCGGCGGCCTGGTATCCATACTCAGTCCCCAGCCGCCTGGCGGCCGGGTGTCGACTCACGGTCCAAAGCCGACCCGCGGCCGGGTGCCCACACACGGTCCCCAGCCGTCTGTGGGCGGCCGGGTGTCCATAAACGGTCCCCAGCCGCCCCTATTTGAAGGACAGCCTAACCACAAACACGTGGACAAGTGAATGTGGCCAGGGATGGTCCATCTGACTGACACCTTCACACTGGGTTAATATTGTGGAAGCCGGGACACAGTTGGACACTGGGATGCAACATGTCCTCCAGACATAGAGGATTGCGAGTCCTGGGTGAATCAGGCTTCAACACAAAGTTCAGAAGGTAGACAGCAGCATTGGTCGGCCTCCTACACAAAGAGTAAATAATTCATGATCATGAGGCCATCCATCTCCTTAGCTTTCTGTTCCTTGGAATGCAAGCACATGTATGTAGTAGCGGCTAGGCCTGAGGTGGTCAGCGTTTTGGCGCATATCCTATCTCCTCCGAGGATTGCTGGATGTTTTCCTGCTACTATCCCACTTCTATGACTCCCGTTAAAACAAAGCTTCAGGTGATGAATGATGGATGAGGTGGTTGCAAAGGAGAAAGAGCAGGAGGAGCACGGACCATTCACATCAATATTAGGCCAGTCAACCACACATGTCTTGTAGGATATGTGTACAAACAGGAGCAGTTGGGCTACACAGTTATAGGGCATACAGTGAGTGCAATGCCTAACAAAAATTTTAGGCACTCCAATACCCCTTGGAAGTGACATGGAGGTTAGAGGACCTTAACTAAACCATTTTTTCCATTTATAGCAACTGGGTCTCCTGTACACTGTTGGCCTAAGCAGTGAATGGAAGGCTTTCCAAAAATTATGAGGAACTGCAATGCCCCTTGAAACAGACTTGGATTACAGCATACTAAAAACCATCTACCCATTATTGGGGAGTGGGTCTCCCTTAATGTTCGCCTATGCATTGAAAAGCAAAAGCTGACTAAAACTAGGAGGAAATGCAAAGCCCGTTGGAAGAGTCGTGGAGGTTAGAGTTAATTAAAAACAACATTTCAATGCCCCTTGGAAGAGCTGTGGAGTTCAGAGTGGTTTAACAAGACGCTTTTAATGCCCCTTGTCGCAGTAGCTTAACAAGACAGTTTTAATGCCCCTTGGAAGAGACGTGAAGGTCACAGTAGCTTAACAAGACGGTTTTAATGCCCCTTGGAAGAATGGTGGAGGTCGCAGAAGCTTAACAAGATGGTTTTAATGCCCCTTGGAAGAGACGTGGAGGTCGCAGTAGCTTAACAAGATGGTTTTAATGCCACTTAGAAGATTGGTGGAGGTCGCAATGGAATAAAAAGACAATATCAATGCCCCTTGGAAAAGTGGTGGACGTCACAGTAGCTTAACAAGACGGTTTTAATGCCCCTTGGAAGAATGGTGGAGGTCGCAGTGGAATAAAAAGAAAATATCAACGCCCCTTGGAAGAGTGGTGGAGGTTGCAGTAGCTTAACAAGATGGTTTTAATGCCCCTTGGAAGAATGGTGGAGGTCGCAGTAGCTTAAGAAGATGGTTTCAATGCACCTTGGAAGAGACGTGGAGGTCGCAGTAGCTTAACAAGACTGTTTTAATGCCATTTCGAAGAATGGTGGAGGTCGCAGTGGAATAAAAAGACAATGTCAATGCCCCTTGGAAAAGTCGTGGAGGTCGCAGTAGCTTAACAAGACAGTTTTAATGCCACTTGGAAGAGACGTGGAGGTCGCATTAGCTTAACAAGATGGTTTTAATGCCCCTTGGAAAAGAGGCAGAGGTCACAGTAGCTTATCAAGATGGCTTTAATGCCCTTTGGAAGAGATGTGGAGGTCACAGTAGCTTAACAAGACAGATTTAATGCCGTTTGGAAGAATAGTGTAGGTTGCAGTGGAACAAAATGACAATATCAATGCCCCTTGGAAAAGTGGTGGAGGTCGCAGTAGCTTAACAAGATGGTTTTAATGCCCCTTGGAAGAGACGTGGAGGTCGCAGAAGCTTAACAAGACGGTTTTAATGCCCCTTGGAAAAGAGGTGGAGGTCGCAGTAGCTCAACAAGACAGCTTTAATGCCCCTTGGAAGAGACGTGGAGGTCGCAGTAGCTTAACAAAACGGTTTTAATGCCCCTTGGAAGAATGGTGGAGGTCGCAGTAGCTTAACAAGACAGTTTTAATGCCCATTGGAAGTGATGTGGAGGTCGCAATATCTTAACAAGACGGTTTTAATGCCCCTTGGAAGAATGCTGGAGGTCGCGGTGGAATAAAAAGTCAATATCAATGCCCCTTGGAAAAGTGGTGGAGGTCACAGTAGCTTAACAAGACGGTTTTAATGCCCCTTGGAAGAATGTTGGAGGTCGTAGTGGAATAAATAGACAATATCAATGCCCCTTGGAAAAGTGGTGGAGGTCGCAGAAGCTTAACAAGACGGTTTTAATGCCCCTTGGAAGAGACCTTGGGGTCGAAGTAGCTTAAAACGATGTTTTTACTGCCCCTTGGAAAAGTGGTGGAGATCGCAGTAGCTTAACAAGATGGTTTTAATGCCCCTTGGAAGAGACGTGGAGGTCACAGTAGCTTAACAAGGTGGTTTTAATGCCCCTTGGAAGAATGATGGAGGTCGCAGTGGAATAAAAAGACAATATCAATGCCCCTTGGAAAAGTGGTGGAGGTCGCAGTAGCTTAACAAGACTGTTTTAATGCCCCTTGGAAGAGACGTGGAGGTCGCAGTAGCTTAACAAGACGGTTTTAATGCCCCTTGGTAAAGTGGTGGAGGTCGCAGTAGCTTAACAAGATGGTTTTAATGCCCCTTGGAAGAGTGGTGGAGGTCACAGTAGCTTAACAAGACGACTTTAATGCCCCTTACAAAAGCCATGTAGTACAGCATATTAAAAACATTATTCCCATTATTGAGGAGTGGGTATCCCATAGTCTTTGCCAATGCCTTCCGAGCAAAAGGTGCCAAAAATTAGGACGGAGGAACTTGCAATACTGGCAACACTGACAACGATCACCCTGGTGGTATAGTGGTGGTGGAGGCTGAGGATAAGGAGAAGAACAAAAAACAGCCGAAATGAGGAAGCGTATACCCAAGTGTGGGTGTGAAGCGGTGCATGGGAATACACCTCCCGAAATAACACAGTGGTTTTGACTTTATGTTACTCTGCTGTCATTTGGTGGTGATGAGAAGTCTGGCCCAATCCAGCCCTTGTTCATTTTGATAAGGGTCAGCTTGTCAGCATTGTCAGTTGACAGACGAGTGCGCTTATTAGTTATAATTCCCCCAGCGGCACTAAAAACACGCTCCGATAACACGCTAGCGGCAGGGCAGGCCAGGACCTCCAAAGCGTACAGAGCGAGTTCATTCCAAGTGTCCAGCTTGGATACCCAATAATTAAAGGGCACAGAAGAATCATGGAGGATGCTGGTACGGTCGGCAAGATACTCCCTCACCATCTTTTGAAACTTTCCCCTCCTTGTGAGAGTACCCCGCGCCTCAGGGCCTGTAAGCTGGGCGGGTGTCAGAAAACTGTACCAGAATGTTGACAGTGTTCCCCTGCCTCTGCTGGATTGGAGTTGCGTCTCTCTCGCCTGTACGTCTTGTTTGGTCAACGAGCTGTGACCTCTGCCGCTAGCGTGTTCAGGTGGGAATTATTTTAAGAGTTCTGCAGCAAGGGCCATCAGGTACTGCCCCATTTTTGTAGACCTCTCCACCTCAGGAATAAGAGAGTGAAAGTTCTCCTTGTAGCGGGGGTCTAAAAGTGTCACCAACCAGTAATGACTGTCACCCAACATTTTGACAACGCGAGGGTCACGGTTAAGTCAGCGTAACATAAAGTCGGGCCATGCTTGCCAGACTGGTAACGGGCAAGACTTCCGTGTCCTCACCAAGATGATGACTGACCATGCTCTCCTCCTCCTCCTCCTCCTCCTCCCCCCTGTCCTCAGGCCACCCACGCTGAACGGACTGTATGACAGTTGTACAGGTACTACCGTCTACAGCGCATGATTCCAGCTCCTGTTCTTCCTCCTCCTCCTCCTCCTCTCCCTCATTGTCCCCCAATGCACGATGGGATGAGATGAGGCTGGGCTGTATGTAATCGCCCATTATGGCTTCCTGATACATCTCATCATACTTTGGCTGCAATGCCTCCTCTTTAATTCACTGCAGAGAGCTTTGCAAAAGACAGACAAGTGGAATGCTGACACTAATGATAGCATCATTGCCACTCACCATCTTGGTGGACTCCTCAAAGTTTGTCAGGATGGTACATATGTCAGACATCCATATCCACTCCTGAGGTCATATGTGTGGAGTCTGACCTGAATATCGACGGCCTTGTTGCAGCTGGTACTCCACAACTGCTCTCTTCTGCTCACAAATCCTTTGCAACATGTGGAGGGTAGAGTTCCAACGTGTTGGGACATCACACACCAGTCGGTGTGCCCGAAGCTGCAAACGCTGCTGCAACACAGCAAGGGCGGCGGAAGTTGTAGCCGACTTCAGAAAATGAGCTGACAGGCGGTGTACTTTGACGAGCAGATCTGGTAACTCGGGGTACGATTTAAGAAACCGCTGAACAACGAGGTTAAGCACATGAGCCCGGCATGGTACGTGTGTGATCTCGCCTGGCCTCAGAGCCGCCACCAGGTTACGGCCATTGTCACACACGACCATGCCTGGATGTAGGTTCAGCGGTCTCAGCCACAGATCTGCCTGCTCTTTCACAGCTGTCCACAACTCACAAGCAGTGTGAGGTTTATCACCTAAGCTTATGAGTTTCAGCACAGCCTGTTGCCGCTTGGCTGAGGCAGTACTGCAGTGCTTAGAGCTTGTAACTGATGTGGTGATATCTGAGATGAAAGCTGAACATAAGGTGGAGGAGGAGGATGATGCACAGGAGCTGTACACTGTAGAGGCAACTCTGACTGATATAGGGCCCTGCAATCCTCTGAGTGGGGAGGATGTGTTCCATCCCAAGGTCCGACTGGGTCCCGGCTTCCACAATGTTTACCCAGTGTACCATCAGGGAGATGTACCGTCCCTGGCCACAAGCACTTGTCCACGTGTCCGTTGTCAGGTGGACTCTCCCAGTAACTGCATTGTTGAGGGCACGGCAGATGTTTTGGGACACATGCTTGAGTAGTGCGGGGATGGCACACTGGACTAAATAGTGTCGGCTGGGGTCCGAGTACCGAGGGACAGCCACCGCCATAAGGTTGCGGAAGGATTCCCTCTCCAACAGCCTAAAAGCAGCATTTCCAACACAAGCAGTCGTGAAATGTGCGAATTTAGGACTGTGGCCTGTAGGGTGTTGGCTGCGAATTTCCGCTTTCATTCAAAGCTCTGTGATATAGACAATTGAACGCTGCGGTGGGACGAGGACGTTGATGCTGTTTCTTGAGAAACTGGCGTAACAACTGAAGACTGAGAGGAGGGGGCATTTTTGCATGCAGTATGGACAGGGGATTGCCTTGCACGCACAACAGGTGGTTCTATTACAAGCACAACAGCGGAAGAAGCAGTGGTGACACCCGCTGACACTGGTCGTGGACCCTGGGGTTCGCTCCACAGAGTCGGGTGCTTTACTGCCATGTGCCTGACCATGCTGGTGGAGGTCAGGCTGGTAGTTTTGTCACCCCTGCTGATTCTGGCATGGCAGGTGGTACAAATGGCCTTTTGGGGGTTATCAGCAGAGTCTTTAAAAAAATTTCAGACTCTGGAAGACCTACCGGTTGTACTGGCGACGTCCCTTGTGTTGGTGTTACGGGGAACTGTTGCCCACCTTCTGTGTGCGACCACCACACTGCTTCTTCCTGTCTGTTGGGATACTCTGCCTCCCTCCCCCTGTGTGCTGCTGGCCTCATACTGCGTGTCCTCCTGACACGTTGGGTCAGTTACTAGGTCATCCACCACCTCTTCCTCTTCCACTTGCGCACCACGATCCTCCTCCTCACTTTGTGGCAATTGTGTCTCGTCATCGTCCACCTCTTGTGACAAATTGCCAGCGTCGACATCCTGTGGCCGTGGCAGTTCAAATATTTGGGCATCGCTACATGGAATCTCCTCTTCCATCACTTCAAGTGGAGCAGGCGAGGGGCACCAATATGGAAATGGACCAGTGAACAGCTCTTCAGAGCGTCCAAGGCTGGGATCAGTTGCTGTATGACGACACTCGGCAAGGTGGGAGGAAGGAGCATCAGGGTGAGGAGGAGTATACGGTCGAGACTCACGGCAACAAAAACTTGACCGTGTGGAAGACAGACCGGAGGTGGTGGTGCCCAGGTAACTTGAAGTATTTTCTGCTATCCAATTAATAACCTGTTCACACTGATCAGTTCACAATACTGGTGTTGTAGTGTGCTTCCCTAGTAATTCAGTCAAGAAGTGGGAGCGAGAAGATGTGGCTGTTGGTTGTGGCACATTTTCACCTTGGCCACGGTCTCGTCCTCTACACGCACCATCATCAGAACGTCCATTTCCATGTCCCTTGCCACGCACCTTGCCCATTGTAAATTAACTAAAATAGCATACACTCGCACTATAAATGGAAAAAGGGTAATAAAAAGGAGATTAGAACCGTGGAAGAGGAAAACCACAGTTCTATTTCACTGGCCTACACCAGACTCTTTTAAACAGATATATTTGTGTCTTAACAGTCAGGGAGACACTATTACTGTTTTTTTTTATGGAAAAAAAGCCAAAAGCAGGATAATACAGAGATTTGAACCGTGGAACTGCAAAACCACAGTTCTATTTCTCTGGACTACAACAGACTCTTTTAAACAGATATATTTGTGTCTGAACAACAAAAGAGGAGATACGTGGCACTCCTGAAGTTTTGGGTGCTCAGATAGGATTCCTCTCCGCTTATAGCTACAACAAAAATCTGGCACTCCAAATTTCAGTGAGAAAATTTCAAAAATAATTTCTTTATTATCATGATTCATCAAAATTAAGTTGACGTTTCGGCCTCATGCGGCCTTCATCAGAACTGTGAATATAATTAATACAAGTATACGTGAGTATAAACTCCATAGCTCAGCATATACAGAAGAATAATTAATACATGAATCAAAATGTAAGGTAATAGTTACAGAGACACTATGTAGAAAAGAAAACAATAATCAAAGTCATTATTAATATAGAGGATAATGGCTACATTCCATGGAAATGATAACCAGACATAGGACAGAATAATAAACATAGCGACAAAAGTAATAATGTATAAGACAATTGTTACCAAGGATCTGCCCAGTAGGTACAAGGAGAATCAACCAGTGGCTGCAAGAGAGAGAGTAAGATGGCATAAATCACTATACACGTGTAGACAGCCGTATCATGACACTTATGTGCAGCCTCTGCAACTAAGCATTACTCACCAGGGTCATAAAGAGAGGCAGTGTATCAGTAGAAGTCGCTGTGGGGAGAAAAGCACTACTGTGCTGAGTGCAATGCGCTGTATGCCCCAGGTTTAAGGCATGTTTATATACTGTCTACACACTTCCGGGGTCACGTGATAATTTACAGTGCGCGTCACCGGAAGTGACGCGAAAGAAAGTAAAAGTGTCGCCACATGGCGCCATATTGGTGGGTTCTGAGTGGGGTCACATGATGCATAGTGCGGCGCCTCCTCGGGAGTAGAGATGAGGATAATGCATCAGGCAGAATAACGGGGGATGTGTATTAATATATTGGTGGGAATGGAATGTGAACATATTGACTACATAGAGGATGTTAGGAAGGAGCACATAGAGTAAGGGATAAACGAAAGCAAATAAGAATATGACAAGGAAAATATATATATAAAATAGGCAATAAAAAGTAGAATATGGGAATATAAAAGAATTCTTTCCATTGCATAAAAATGAAAATTGTAGTGGAAAAATGTGAATGGAAAAATAATAATGAAAGGATAAGAAATAGAGGAAATAAAGAGAATAGTAAAAAAAGACAAGGAATAAAAGTAAATAAACAAAAAAGAAAGAATAAAAAATAAAAATAAAAAATACAAAAAATAAGAGAAAAAATCTAAAAGAAAAAAAGGAGAAAAATAAAAATAATGGAAATAAAAATAAAAATAAAGTAAAAAAATAAAAATAAAAATAAAAGATAAAAAATAAATAATAAAATATAAAAAAATGTAAAAAATGTAAAAAAACTAAATAAAAGATGAAAATCAAAAATCTTATCGATCTATTGTGTCAACATACCAACCAGTTTGAAGATGCTGCTCAATTTAAGCGGCTCTGTTATAAAAGTGAGACAAAAAAGAGTGGTTATTAAATAAAACTCGAAACCTTGTAATCCCTATTGAATCCCCTTGGTTCAAAAGTATCCAATTTGTGTATCCAGAAGGATTCACGGCGTTTTAATGTTTTAATTCTATTTCCACCTCTCCTTTGAGCCGGTACATGTTCAAGGACCTGAAATTTTAGCTGTGATATATTATGTTTGTGGCGTTCAGAATGGAAAGGAATGGGCAAATAAATCTTCCCACACCGAATACTCGATTTGTGCTGCGATATGCGGTCTCGTATATGCTGGGTGGTCTCTCCAAAATACACGAGACCGCATGGGCACTTTATGGCATAGATAACAAATGAGGAGTCACATGTATAGAAGTCTGTGAAGTTGATGGCTTCTCCCGTATGGGGATGAAAAAATTTATCTCCCTTCTGTACGTTGTTACACTGTGGGCAGTGCAGACAAGGGAACGTTCCCCTATTGGGGGTGTGTAGAAACCGTTGTCTAGAAAGTATCTTTCTAGAGCCAATGTCCGCCTGTACCAATCTATCTCGAAGGTTGGTAGGTCGCCGGAAACAAGGCATAAAAGGTAATTTGAATTCGACAATTTGTGGGTAACTATCCTATATAATATAATATGCCAGAATTTCCGCATGCTCTTATGTATCTTATACATGAATGGGTGAAAAGTGTGTACAAAAGGTATTCTCTTCCCCAATTGTGTCCTACGAGGGTTCGGTTTGGATCTGATTTTAGTTAATAAGGCTTGTGGGTATCCCCTATTAAGAAATTTAGTCTCCTTCTCGTTCAGACGTGAAGTTTTAGTCTGGGGGTCTGAAGCTATCCTGGTTACCCGACTAAATTGGGATATGGGGATAGATTCTTTTGTAGCCTTAGGATGGCAGCTCGAAAATTGTAACAGATTGTT
Organism: Phyllobates terribilis; assembly: GCF_046119375.1. Taxonomy (NCBI): domain Eukaryota; kingdom Metazoa; phylum Chordata; class Amphibia; order Anura; family Dendrobatidae; genus Phyllobates; species Phyllobates terribilis. Next base: position 296,004,854 of record NW_027362769.1, read on the forward strand.
ACGATCAGTTTTCTTCACAAAAAGGTCCACCTCTAATTCACCATTGGTCTTTTTAATAACTCTTGTATCCAGGAAACTGATGGACTCGGTATCATGATGTAGGACAAATTGTACCTCAGGCCATATTTGATTCAACTGGGCATGAAAAGTTAGAAGGGAGTCCAATGATTCCCGCCATATGCAAAAGATATCGTCAATATAGCGTTGCCATATTATGGCATTTTGTTGAAAAATATGAATATTATAGATCAATTTTTCTTCAAAGTTAGCCATAAAACAATTAGCATATAGCGGGGCTACATTGGACCCCATTGCGGTACCTTGCACCTGGAGAAAGAAGTCATCACCGAACATGAAAAAATTCTATTTTAAGACTAGATTCAAGAGTTCCATACAGAAATCCAACTTATTCTTATTAGCAAATGAGCAAGAGAGCAGATCTACCACTGCCTCTAATCCTTTGTGATGTTTTATGGAAGTGTATAGACTACTAACATCCCAAGTTACTAGGATGGAGTTAGTGGGTACATATTTTGTCGTCTGAATAATCTTGATGAAGTCACCCGTGTCCAAAATAAATGATTTTGTGTTCCTAACTAGGGGGGACAAGACTTTTTCTAGTAGAATACTGAGTGGCGATAAGAAGGGATCTGTTGATGCTACTATGGGGCGTCCCGGAGGTTTGTGGAGTCCTTTGTGCAATTTAGGTAGCACATAAAAGACCAGGGTAATGGGGTGATGATTAATTAGAAATTCACCCACTTTTTTATTGATTGTACCATTTCCTAAAAATCTATCCACAGTTGCCCTTATCTTTGAGGCTATTTTAGATGTGGGATTGGATGCTAATGGCTGATAGATAGTGGTATCAGACAATTGACGAGTGACCTCCTCCGTATAGTCTAAAGGATCCATTATGACCACTGCCACGCCCTTGTCTGTGGGCTTTATGATTAATTCTTTGTCTTTAATCAGGGATGTCAGGGCCAAATGTTCAGGATTGGACATATTAGTGGGACAGTGAAAATTACCGCTAGAAATATCTTTTCTAAAAGAGTCAACTTCCCGACTGATCAGGCCAATAAAGGTCTCTACAGGTGGGCTATTCTTAGGAGGCATGAAACTACTCTTGAGTTTAAGGCCTAGATTACTCAGGTTGAATGGTGTAGAGGCAGTGGTAGTGGGGACAGATGTAATCATACGATCTATGTCAAAATGTGCTTTCAACCGTAAAGTTCTATAAAAACGTTGTAAGTCCATATCTAATTGGAATGTGTCTAATTTATATGTTGGACAAAATGAGAGATCCTTCTGTAGAAGGGATATTTGGATAGGACTCAAATTTTTGGATGAAATGTTCATTACTAATGGGGTCTCCATATCTGTGATCTTGTTTGTATCGATGTTGATGGTGCTCCTGAATCATTGTCCACCTCTTCTCATTTTCCTCTTTGATATCTGCGTTTCTTGTCTCCTAAAAAAGGCGAACGCTGGTGCTGTGGATGGCGATCTGTATCCGAGCTGGAATTGGTGGTGTCCGATGCGGCTCGTCGACTTCGATAGGAGCCATGTGTGGGAAAGGAGTCTTGCCATCTATAAACCCTTTTGTTGTAATAGTTCTCTGCGTCTCTTAAGAACTTCGATCCTTTATTTTTTTCTGATTCCTGACGGAGCTGGATTAGTCCGGTCTGAAAATTTTCTATCGTTATTTTAAAATCTTCACTAGACATAGAGGAAGATAACTGTGATTCAATGGATTCAATGCGTTCTTTACTGGTTACTATTGATTTTTGTAAAAAATCCAGTGTTAAAGTCATAAGATCAATGGAACATTTATTTAGAATTTGTTCAAATTTCTTACAAAATTCTTCGTTTTCTTTAAAGATAGTGGGACGTAATGAGACCCTTAGACCTCGGGGGATTCTTTGGGCGGTTTGAGATATTCCGCTATTGTTGCAGTATGCAGTTCTAGATTTATCATATGTCTGGAATCACGTTCATAATCCCGTATACGGAATTCATGTGGAGGAGTTTGCAAAAAATCACTCGAGATATTTACATTGGAAATAATGTCAGCCACCTCAGACGTACTGTAAGAGAATATATCGCTTGACATTATATACCGAAAGGTACCAGGGTGCAACACGTAAGGTTAAGTCTATATAACAAAAGGGGAGATAAGTGGCCCTCCTGAAGTTTTGGGTGCTCAGATAGGATTCAACTCCGCTTATAACTACAACAAGAATCTGGCAGTCCAAATTTCAGTGAGAAAATTTCAAAAATAATTTCTTTATTATCATGATTCATCAAAATTAAGTTGACGTTTCGGCTTCATGCGGCCTTCATCAGAACTGTGAATATAATTAATACAAGTACACGTGAGTATAAACTCCATAGCTCAGCATATACAGAAGAATAATTAATACATGAATCAAAATGTAAGGTAATAGTTACAGAGACACTATGTAGAAAAGAAAACAATAATCAATCAAAGTCATTATTAATATAAAGGATAATGGCTACATTCCATGGAAATGATAACCAGACAAAGGACAGAATAATAAACATAGCGACAAAAGTAATAATGTATAAAACAATTGTTACCAAGGATCTGCCCAGTAGGTACAAGGAGAATCAACCAGTGGCTGCAAGAGAGAGAGTAAGATGGCATAAATCACTATACATGTGTAGACAGCCGTATCATGACACTTATGTGCAGCCTCTGCAACTAAGCATTACTCAACAGGGTCATAAAGAGAGGCAGTGTATCAGTAGAAGGCGCTGTGGGGAGAAAAGCACTACTGTGCTGAGTGCAATGCGCTGTATGCCCCAGGTGTAAGGCATGTTTATATACTGTCTACACACTTCCGGGGTCACGTGATAATTTACAGTGCGCGTCACCGGAAGTGACTTGAAAGGAAGAAAAAGTGTCGCCGCATTGCGCCATATTGGTGGGTTCTGAGTGGGGTCACATGATGCGTAGTGCGGCTCCTCCTCGGGAGTAGAGATGAGGATAATGCATCGGGCAGAATAACGGGGGATGTGTATTAATATATTGGTGGGAATGGAATGTGAACATATTGACTACATAGAGGATGTTAGGAAGGAGCACATAGAGTAAGGGATAAACGAAAGCAAATAAGAATATGACAAGGAAAATATATATATAAAATAGGCAATAAAAAGTAGAATATGGGAATATAAAAGAATTCTTTCTTTTGCATAAAAATGAAAATTGTAGCGGAAAAATGTGAATGGAAAAATAATAATGAAAGGATAAGAAATAGAGGAAATAAAGAGAATCGTAAAAAAAGACAAGGAATAAAAGTAAATAAACAAAAAAGAAAGAATAAAAAATAAAAAATAAAAATAAAAAATACAAAAAATAAGAGAAAAAATATAAAAGAAAAAAAGGAGAAAAATAAAAATAATGGAAATAAAAATAAAAATAAAGTAAAAAAATAAAAATAAAAATAAAAGATAAAAAATTAACAATACAATCTAAAAAAAAGTGTAAAAATGTAAAAAATGTAAAAAAACTAAATAAAAGATGAAAATCAAAAATCTTATCGATCTCTTGCGTCAACATACCAACCAGTTTGAAGATGGAGCTCAATTTAAGCGGCTCTGTTATAAAAGTGAGACAAAAAAGAGTGGTTATTAAATAAAACTCGAAACCTTGTAATCCCTATTGAATCCCCTTGGTTCAAAAGTATCCAATTTGTGTATCCAGAAGGATTCACGGCGTTTTAATGTTTTAATTCTATTTCCACCTCTCCTATGAGCCGGTACATGTTCAAGGACCTGAAATTTTAGCTGTGATATATTATGTTTGTGGCGTTCAAAATGGAAAGGAATGGGCAAATAAGTCTTCCCACACCGAATACTCGATTTGTGCTGCGATATGCGGTCTCGTATATGCTGGGTGGTCTCTCCAACATACACGAGACCGCATGGGCACTTTATGGCATAGATAACAAATGAGGAGTCACATGTATAGAAGTCTGTGAAGTTGATGGCTTCTCCCGTATGGGGATGAAAAAATTTATCTCCCTTCTGTACGTTATTACACTGTGGGCAGTGCAGACAAGGGAACGTTCCCCTTTTGGGGGTGTGTAGAAACCGTTGTCTAGAAACTATCTTTCTAGAGCCAATGTCCGCCCGTACCAATCTATCTCGAAGGTTGGTAGGTCGCCGGAAACAAGGCATAAAAGGTAATTTAAATTCGTCAATTTGTGGGTAACTATCCTGTATAATATAATATGCCAGAATTTCCGTATGCTCTTATGTATCTTATACATGAATGGGTGAAAAGTGTGTACAAAAGGTATTCTCTTCTCCAATTGTGTCCTACGAGGTTTCGGTTTGGATCTGATTTTAGTTAATAAGGCTTGTGGGTATCCCCTATTAAGAAATTTAGTCTCCATCTCGTTCAGACGTGAAGTTTTAGTCTGGGGGTCTGAAGCTATCCTGGTTACCCGACTAAATTGGGATATGGGGATAGATTCTTTTGTAGCCTAAGGATGGCAGCTCGAAAATTGTAACAGATAGTTACGATCAGTTTCCTTCACAAAAAGGTCCACCTCTAATTCACCATTGGTCTTTTTAATAACTCTTGTATCCAGGAAACTGACGGACTCGGTATCATGATGTAGGACAAATTGTACCTTAGGCCATATTTGATTCAACTGGGCATGAAAAGTGAGAAGGGAGTCCAATGAGTCCCGCCATATGTAAAAGATATCGTCAATATAGCGTTGCCATATTATGGCATTTTGTTGAAAAATATGAATATTATAGATGAATTTTTCTTCAAAGTTAGCCATAAAACAATTAGCATATAGCGGGGCTACATTGGACCCTATTGCGGTACCTTGCACCTGGAGAAAGAAGTCATCACCGAACATGAAAAAATTCTCTTTTAAGACTAGATTCAAGAGTTCCATACAGAAATCCAACTTATTCTTGTTAGCAAATGAGCAAGAGAGCAGATCTACCACTGCCTCTAATCCTTTGTGATGTTTTATGGAAGTGTATAGACTACTAACATCCCAAGTTACTAGGATGGAGTTAGTGGGTACATATTTTGTCGTCTGAATAATCTTGATGAAGTCACCCATGTCCAAAATAAATGATTTTGTGTTCCTAACTAGGGGGGACAAGACTTTTTCTAGTAGAATACTGAGTGGCGATAAGAAGTGATCTGTTGATGCTACTATGGGGCATCCCGGAGGTTTGTGGAGTCCTTTGTGCAATTTAGGTAGCACATAAAAGACCAGGGTAATGGGGTGATGATTAATTAGAAATTCACCCACTTTTTTATTGATTGTACCATTTCCTAAAAATCTATCCACAGTTGCCCTTATCTTTGAGGCTATTTTAGATGTGGGATTGGAGGCTAATGGCTGATAGATAGTGGTATCAGACAATTGACGAGTGACCTCCTCCGTATAGTCTTTAAGATCCATTATGACCACTGCTCCGCCCTTGTCTGTGGGCTTTATGATTAATTCTTTGTCTTTAATCAGGGATGTCAGGGCCAAATGTTCAGGATTGGACATATTAGTGGGACAGTGAAAATTACCGCTAGAAATATCTTTTCTAAAAGAGTCAACTTCCCGACTGATCAGGCCAATAAAGGTCTCTACAGGTGGGCTATTCTTAGGAGAAATGAAACTACTCATGAGTTTAAGGCCTAGATTACTCAGGTTGAATGGTGTAGAGGCAGTGGTAGTGGGGACAGATGTAATCATACGATCTATGTCAAAATGTGCTTTCAATCGTAAAGTTCTATAAAAACGTTGTAAGTCCATATCTAATTGGACTGTGTCCAATTTATATGTTGGACAAAATGAGAGACCCTTCTGTAGAAGGGATATTTGGATAGGACTCAAATTTTTGGATGAAATGTTTATTACTAATGGGGTCTCCATATCTGTGATCTTGTTTGTATCGATGTTGATGGTGCTCCTGAAGCATTGTCCACCTCTTCTCATTTTCCTCTTTGATATCTGCATTTCTTGTCTCCTAAAAAAGGCAGACGCTGGTGCTGTGGATGGCGATCTGTATCCGAGCTGGAATTGGTGGTGTCCGATGTGGCTCGTCGACTTCGATAGGAGCCATGTGTGGGAAAGGAGTCTTGTCATCTATAAACCCTTTTGTTGTTATAGTTCTCTGCGTCTCTTAAGAACTTCGATGCTTTATTTTTTTCTGATTCCTGACGGTGCTGGATTAGTCTGGTCTGAACTTTTTCTTTCGTTATTTTAAAGTCTTCACTAGACATAGAGGAAGATAACTGTGATTCAATGGATTCAATGCGTTCTTTACTGGTTACTATTGATTTTTGTAAAAAATCCAGTGTTAAAGTCATAAGATCAATGGAACATTTATTTAGAATTTGTTCAAATTTCTTACAAAATTCTTAGTTTGCTTTAAAGATAGTGGGACGTAATGAGACCCTTAGACCTCGGGGGATTCTTTGGGTGGTTTGAGATATTCCGCTATTGTTGCAGTATGCAGTTCTAGATTTATCATATGTCTGGAATCACGCTCATAATCCCATATACGGAATTCATGTGGAGGAATTTGCAAAAAATCACTCGAGATATTTACATTGGAAATAATGTCAGCCACCTCAGACGTACTGTAAGAGAATATTTTGCTTGACATTATATACCGAAAGGTACCAGGGTGCAACACGTAAGGGTAAGTCTATATAACAAAAGGGGAGATACGTTGCACTCCTGAAGTTTTGGGTGCTCAGATAGGATTCAACTGCGCTTATAGCTACAACAAGAATCTGGCACTCCAAATTTCAGTGAGAAAATTTCAAAAATAATTTCTTTATTATCATGATTCATCAAAATTAAGTTGACGTTTCGGCTTCATGCGGCCTTCATCAGAACTGTGAATATAATTAATACAAGTACAAGTGAGTATAAACTCCATAGCTCAGCATATACAGAAGAATAATTAATACATGAATCAAACTGTAAGGTAATAGTTACAGAGACACTATGTAGAAAAGAAAACAATAATCTATCAAAGTCATTATTAATATAGAGGATTATGGCTACATTCCATGGAAATGATAACCAGACATAGGACAGAATAATAAACATAGCGACAAAAGTAATAATGTATAAGACAATTGTTACCAAGGATCTGCCCAGCAGGTACAAGGAGAATCAACCAGTGGCTGCAAGAGTGAGAGTAAGATGGCATATATCACTATACACGTGTAGACCGCCGTATCATGACACTTATGTGCAGCTTCTGCAACTAAGCATTACTCACCAGGGTCATAAAGAGAGACAGTGTATCAGCAGAAGGCGCTGTGGGGAGAAAAGCACTACCGTGCTGTGTGCAATGCGCTGTATGCCCCAGGTGTAAGGCATGTTTATATACTGTCTACACACTTCCGGGGTCACGTGATAATTTACAGTGCGCGTCACTGGAAGTGACGTGAAAGGAAGGATAAGTGTCGCCGCACGGCGCCAAATTGGTGGGTTTTGAGTGGGGTCACATGATGCGTAGTGCGGCGCCTCCTCGGGAGTAGAGATGAGGATAATGCACCGGGCAGAATAACGGGGGATGTGTATTAATATATTGGTGGGAATGGAATGTGATCATATTGACTACATAGAGGATGTTAGGAAGGAGCACATAGAGTAAGGGATAAACGAAGGTAAATAAGAATATGACAAGGAAAATATATATACGGAAAAAATGCCAAAAGCAGGATAATACAGAGATTTGAACCGTGGAACAGCAAAACCAAAGTTCTAGTTATCTGGCCTACATCAGACTCTTTTAAACAAATATATTTGTGTCTGAACAGTCAGGGAGACACTATTACTGTTTTTTTTTATGGAAAAAATGACAAAAGCAGGATAATACAGAGATTTGAACCTAGGAACTGCAAAACCACAGTTCTATTTATCTGGCCTACACCAGACTCTTTTAAACAGATATATTTGTGTCTGAACAGTCAGGGAGACACTGTTACGGGTTTTTTTTACGGAAAAAATGCCAAAAGCAGGATAATAGAGATTTGACCCGTGGATCTGCGAAACCACAGTTCTAGTCCTCTGGCCTACACTAGACTCTTTTAAACAGATATATTGGTGTCTGAACAGTCACAGACATATTCAATTTTTTTTTTTTTTGGGGGAGGGGGGCTACCAAAAGGTTAATAAGACGCATATTTGTACAGTCTGATTGTGTAAAAAAAAAATACAGGATTTAGATGAAAAAAAAGGATTTTTCCTGGCCCTTGAGACTAGGGGATAAGTCTAGCAATTTGACCAACAGGAGCACACAGGAGTGTAATTCAGCGTTTGCTTGTATAACCACTGCGTCTCCTATACAGCCTGCCTGCCTGATATCTGGGATGGATATTAGTCCTGAGAAGGACTGTTTGTTTGATTTGGCAGTCTTTAGAGACCCTACACTACTTATTTCGCACTACATATCTCTCCCTAACTCAGCAGCACTCTCCCTGCACTGTCTGATCTGGAGCGACTGTGTCCAAGATGGCGGCGCCCGGTTTTAAATACTCGAGGTGACGCTGTGCGGCCAGCCAATCACTGTAATGCCCACAAAGAACATGGCTGCGGCATTACAGTGACTGGCTGGCAATCCTTGCATGTTCATTGGCTCTGTAAAGAGCACCAAACGTGCAGGGGGGAGAACCGAGCTCCCACCCGAGTAAACCGGAAATGCTCGGTGCTCGCCGAACATCCCGAGTAGTGAGATGCTCAGGCGAGTACCGAGCAGTGTCGAGCATGCTCGCTCAACACTAATAGCTATCAATATATGGCAATGCAAAAACTAGTCTTTGCACAAATAAAGAGTCTTTTAGTGTTTGATAGCTGCCAAACATAAAAACCCGATATGAATCTGGTATCGCTGTAATCGCACCGACCCAAAGAATAAAGTCGTATAATCAAATATACGGCAAGAGGAACGATCTAAAAAATAAACTTTAGCGTTAGGGTTGCGCTAGGTTTAGGGTTGAGCTAAGGTTTATGTTGTGCTTGGGGTAGGGTTGTGTTAGGGTTATGCTAGGGTAAGGGTTCTTCTAGTGTTATTGTTGTTAGGGTTAGAGTTATGTTGTGTTAGGGTTATGCTAGCGTTAGGGTTGGGCTAGGTTTAGGGTTGTGCTAGGGTTAGGGCTGTGTTAAGGTTAGGGTTATGCTAGGGTTTGGTTTGTAATAAGGTTAGGGTTGTGCTAGGGTTAGGGTTGTACTAGGATTAGGGATGTGCTAGGGTTAGGGATGTGCTAAGGTTAGGGATGTGCTAGGGATGGGGTTGTATTAGGGTTGGGGTTATGGTTGCATTGGGGTTGGGATTTTTTCTGAAGTAAAGAAAAAAAATGATGACGATATGACGACTAGTGTTGAGCGCAAGTGCTCGCTACTTGAGTTTGCATCGGGTGCTCGGGTATGCACATGCTCGAGTATCCGCCCCCATATGTTTTGTTATACAGCCCAAAAAAACATTCGGGGATTGCCTGCTGTGCACGAGCGATCCCCGCATGTTTTTTGGGGGGTGTCTAACAATCGTGAAACATGCGGGGCAGGGACTCGAGCATGTCACGATACATAGTGCATACCCGGGTACCCGATGAAAACTCAAGTAGCGACCACTTGTGCTCAAGACAAATGACAACTTATTCAATATGATGACCTAATGTTCTCAAATTCTGTGTCGTACCTCCGGGTTCAAAATAATCACTATACCCCTTGATAAAATCCTTGAGGGGTTTAGTTTCCAAAATGGGGCCACTTGTGGGGGGTTTCCACTGTTTAGGCGCATCAGGGGCTGTCCAAACGTGACATGACGTCCACTCTCGATTCCAGCCAATTTTGCGTTCAAAAAGTCAAACAGTGCTCCTTCCCTTCTGAAATCTGCCGTGCGCCCAACCAGTGTATTTTCCCCACATATGGGGTATCGGCATACTCAGGAGACATTGCACAACAGTTTTTGGGGTCCATTTTCTCCTCTTACCCTTGTGAAAATAAAAAATTTGGGTCTAAAATATCATTTTTGTGGAAAAGTTTGATTTTTTTTATTTTCACGGCTCTACATTGTAAATGTCTGTGAAGCACCTGGGGATTCAGAGTAGAGAAGTTTCTTGGGGGTTCTAGTTTCCAAAATGGTGTCACTTGTGGGGGGTTTCCACTGTTTAGGCACATCAGGGACTCTCCAAATGAGACATGGCATCCGCTAATTATTCAAGAAAATTTTACATTCAAAAAGTCAAATGGCGCTCTTTCCCTTCCGAACCCTGCCGTGCGCCCAAACAGTGGTTATCCCCCACATGTGGGGTATCGGCTAACTCAGGAGAAATTCAACATCAAATGGCATGGTGCAATTTCTCCTGTCACCCTTATGAAAATGCAAAATTAGGGACTGAAAAACACTTTTGTGAGAAAAATTTGAAAATGTTATTTTTATGGCTCAATGTTATAAACTTTTGTGAAGCATCTGGGGGTTCAAGGTGCTCACTACACATCTAGATAAGTTCCTTGTGGGGTCTAGTTTCCAAAATGGTTTCACTTGTGGGGGCTTTCCACTGTTTAGGCACATCAGGGGCTCTCCAAATTTGACATGGTGTCTGCTAATTATTCAAGCAATTTTACATTCAAAAAGTCAAATAGCACTCCTTCCCTTTCGAATCCTGCCATGCTCTCAAACAGTGGTTTTACCCCACATATGAGGTATTGGCATGCTCAGGAGAAATTACACAACAAATTTTGTGGTCCATTTTTTCTTTTTAACCTTGCAAAAAAAAAAAAAAGTTGAATCTAAAGTAACATTTTTGTGAAAAAAGTTAAATGTTCATTTTTTTCTTCCACATTCCAAAAATTCCTGTGAAGCACCTTAAGTGTTAATAAACTTCTTCAATGTGGTTTTGAGCACCTTGAGGGGTGCAGTTTTTAGAATGGTGTCACTTTTGGGTATTTTCTGTCATAAAGGACCCTTAAAGTCTCTTCAAATGTAATGTGGTCCCTAAAAAATTGGTTTTATAAATTTTGTTGGAAAAATTAGAAATCGCTGGACAACTTTTAACCTTTATAACTTCCTAACAATTAAAATTTTTGGTTCCAAAATTGTGCCGATGTAAAGTAGATATGTGGGAAATGTTATTTATTAACTATTTTGTGTGACATACAGTACAGACCAAAAGTTTGGACACACCTCATTTAAAGATTTTTCTGTATTTTCATGACTATGAAAATTGTACATTCACACTGAAGGCAAAACTATGAATTAGCACATGTGGAATTATATACTTTACAAAAAAGTGTGAAACAACTGAAAATATGTCTTATATTATAGGTTCTTCAAAGTAGCCACCTTTTGCTTTGATGACTGCTTTGCACACTCTTGGTATTCTCTTGATGAGCTTTGATTTTATACAACTGTGTTATTAAAGTGACATCTACCTGCACAATTTTATCTATATAGGGTACCAAATTACTAGTAATAGATCTAATCCCTGAAAGGATGGGGTGGCTAGGTTGAATTTTAATGTTTTTGTATATCATTGGTAAGTGATAAAAGAATGGGGTTGTAAAGTTTTTTATAGTGAATAACCTTTTTTTGTGATTGTTTACAATATTAAGAGCCACAACTTTATTGACTAAAGATTGGTATTGAGGTGGAATGAGTGGGAGAGAGCTATAGGCAACATTACAATAGCACTCATGATCAGAGATGATTCTCATAGATTCATTACAGTAGTTAGTATAATTTTGTATTACAATGCCACAGCCCTTACCAGCAGATCTAATAAATATGTTATTGTTATTGCGAAGGCACAAGAGTGTCTCCTTTTTCATTTTGTTTAGATGATTAGGAGCTCTTATGTCATTTTCTTTGATATTTTTTAATTTATTTAACACCATGTCACTAAAGGTGTTTATGCGATGTCGTTTACTCTCTTCTGGATAAACTTTCAATATGGAATTAAAATCTACATGTAAATGGGAGAAACCTACAAGAAGCAAAATGAATGTAAACCCTGCTGTAAATAAATAAAAAGCAAGTGCATTTAAATAAAATAGTGCTCTTAGTAACACTGTTTTTGATCAAAAATAGTATGAAAGCTTTCCCACCGCAACAAGGTGAACCCGTTCCGGAAAGTCCTACACTGTCTAATATTAAAAACCTTAACATGTGTCAAAGTTGACCTCTGTGTGAATAAGGGAAGACAAAGGACTGGGTCCCGAACGTGGACACCAGCCAGGGGGAGCTTTTTAAATGTACTATCCAGCTCTAGGAAGGGAGGCCACACCCTATCTGCACAGAATGCAAAAAATACAAAGAAAAAACACAAAATTTGAGCTTGGTTTAAGTTGTAAAATGTAAGTGGGAATCTGGTATCATTCCAGTTGAGGGATAAGTTAATTTGTCCTTATTTAATAAAAATGCATTTTTAAAGTGATTTTTCTGATAAAAGTTTTAAAATCAAGAATGAGATCAAAATCTCCTGTCTTGAAGGTGGGGCAAATAGAAAGTACAGAGGCTTCAACTTCAGTAAGGACATAATCAGATAGATTAAAGATGTTTTTTGGTTTACTTATTTTATTGTGGGGGAGTAAAAATGTTTCCTTTTTTGTTTACGGCCAGCTCTGTTTCCTCTGAAACACTTTTTAGTTTTCCTGGTTTTGGGGAAAAGCATTATGTTATAAGACCTTTCTTTGGGGAAAGAGCCATGAGTAAAAAGAACCAATGCATTATTGCATACTGTGGTGTTGTCCACAGTGATGGTATTAGAATTGGAATTACAGGTGCATCTCACTAAATTAGAATATCATCAAAAAGTTAATTTATTTCAGTTCTTCAATACAAAAAGTGAAACTCATATATTATACAGAGTCATTAGAAACAGAATGATCTATTATTTCTGTTAATGTTGATGATTATTGCTTACAGCCAATGAAAACACAAAAGTCATTATCTCTGTAAATTAGAATCATGGGGAAAACTGCTGACTTGACAGATGTCCAGAAGGCAGTCATTGACACTAAGTAAATGCAAAGAAAATTTTGCATTTCATTTGTAAATCAAGGTCCCAGAGTCTGGATGAAGAGTGGAGAGGCACACAATCCGAGCTGCTTGAGATCTAGTGTGAAGTTTCCACAATCAGTGATGGTTTGGGGAGCCATGTCATCTGCTGCTGTAGATCCACTGTGTTTTATCAAGACCAAAGTCAGCGCAGCCATCTACCAGGAAATTTTAGAGCACTTCATGCTTCCCTCTGCCGACAAGCTTTTTGGAGATGGAAATTTCATTCTCCAGCAGGACTTGGCACCTGTCCACACTGCCAAAAAGTACCAATACCTGGTTTACAAATAACAGTATCACTGTGCTTGATTGGCTAGCTAACTAGCCTGACCTTAACCCCTTAGAGAATCTATGGGGTATTGACAAGAGGAAGATGAGAGACACCAGACCCAACAATGCAGACAAGCTGAAGGCTGCTATCAAAGCAACCTGGGCTTCCATAACACCTCAGCAGTGCCACAGGTTGATCGCCTCCATGACACGCCGCATTGATGCAGTAATTGATGCAAAATAAGTCCCAACCAAGTTTTGAGTGCATTTACTGAACATACATTTCAGTAGGCCAATATTTCGGATTAAAAAACATTTTTCAAGCTGTTGTTATTAAGTATTATAATTTACTGAGATAATGAGTTTTGTGTTTTCATTGGCTGTAAGCCATAATCATCAACATTAACAGAAATCAATACTTTAAATAGATCACTCTGTTTGTAATGACTTTATATAATATATGAATTTAACTTTTTGTATTGAAAAACTGAAATAAATTAACTTTTTAATGATATTCTCATTTAGTGTGATGCACCTGTACTGGACCCCTAGCATATCTGAAGATGTTTCATGTATAGATAAATCTAAAACATTGATGAAATTAAGATCAGGATTGCTATTATTTGAAGGTGAGGTTTTGTCAGGAATTAGGGTATGTGCCCACGTAGCGTTTTACAAGCATATATGCTGCGGAATTCCCGCAGCGTAAATGCTTGTGAAACGCTAGGTAATCCGCCCCCCATGGTCCCCAAGGAGAATCCGCAATTTCAATGCCCATGCTGCGGATTTTTCCGCAGCGTTTTTGATGCGCTCAAAAATCCGCAGCATGTCCATTAATTTTGCGTTTACGCAAGCGGAATTGCCTTGTCAATGCAAAAAAAACTGCAAGGCAATTCCGCATGTCCTAAACGCATCATAAACGCGCGAAAAACGCTTGCCAAATTCCGCAAGCATTTTTCCGGGAGAGAACATGCAGAAATGAAGCATAAATTTTCTGCTTCATTTCTGCAACGTGGGCACATACCTTTACCGAGAGGATTTTGTGATGTGTCAGTGTCAAAACAAGTAGTGGCCAGACTAAATGGCCTTATTGAGAGATAGAGATTTCCTCCTTTCATTATTTGTTCTTTCAATTTGTTTTTTTATTTCATCTAGGTGTTTGCAAGCATCAAGAAAAGAGGTGAATTTCGAAGTGGAGGGGAAAAAAAACATTTTGAAGAGGGCGATTAATGTTATTCACTTCACCTTCCCCTATATCACAAGTGGGTAATACAGTACAGATTTAACAATCACATTTGTGGGACTCTCAGGGGCTGATGGAGGGTTATATTATTAGTAGTTGTTATTTGGTTTATTACACCTTTCCCTACAGGTGTGTCAGGCATTCTTTTTGTTACAACAGGAATATTTTTCTTTTATTTGTTATAAACAACATTTCTACCACAATTAGATTGTATCGGGTGGCTGAATTCTGCATGTTCGGGCTCAATTGTTCTTCACTGAGGTGAGCAATTCAATGCAATTGTGTTCTATATAATAGTTTAATTGATTTGAGTGAAACAAAAAGTAAGGTTTTTATTGTCAAACTTTATCCAAATGGACAACTGATGGGTCATCTGGCACTCTACACTTATTGTCGCATTATTTTGAATGAGTAGTGTAAGGCAGCGCTTGTCATCATACTGGGGGATACTCGCTGCACCGGGTCAATTAAAGCACACATGCAATGTCTTTCCGGTATTTCACAATGCAGCAGTTTATTATTTATCATAAACCGCTTATCACACATATAATGTCCACGAGCCTTTCCAGTGGCAGCTATGCCCACTTGGCTCCAGTTACAGCCTTCAGCAAAGTAACTATAACAATGTCCATATAACGTACCGCTTTTACCTTTTGCTGGGTCTTAACGGTTTCGTTCTGCCATCACTGTGGCTTTTAGGCTTCCCAGGTGGGGGTCTCCAGCCCTCGTACCTTCGAAGGCTACTGGTATGTCTTCACACTTAACATCCAGCCTCTGCCTTTCAGGACTCTTGTCTTTCAAGCCTCTGCCCTCCAAGGCCACTGGCATCGCTTACACCTAAGGATCCAGCATCGACCTTTCAGGCTCCACCAGGCTTCAATAGGCTTCAATAGGCCTCACTAGGCCTCACACTCTAGCGGTGTCCCACACAGGAACAGGCCTCACGCCTTACACACCCTGTCTCAAGACTGCCAGGGTTTATATATCCTGTAGTACACACCCACAGGACCTGTGCTGATGTCACAGTCATATGATCAGACATTCTGTGTGCACAGGACCTGTGCTATGTCACAGTCATGTGACCAGTCACCTGAGGGGGAGGTACATGGTCGGCCCAGAACACACCCTGGACCATTACAGTAAAGCCAAGCAAGCCACTGCATTACAGCAGTCTATTTAAGTCTGTATCTGTTTTTTAACTGGCAATGTGGTTTCTCCTGATGAAGAAGTGTTATACTTCGAAATGTATTGACAAATAAACCACTATTAAAACTTTTTGATCCTTGAATCTATATCATAATACCTTTGATCCCAGATACTGGTATCATTGACAGCGCAGATTTAAAATCCGCAACTCCTCTTACCCATCTAATATAATAAGGGATAGCGCTATACTTAACAAGATAGGACTATATGTAGTAATGGACACCGCTAAATATAACAAGAAAAGATGAGAGGGGACATTATGTAATAAGGGACAGCACTAGATCGCCGATTTTGCAATATTCGCCAATTTATTCATCGAATATTCGCCGAACATAGCTGAACGCCATTGGATTCAAAGGGGGGCAAAACCAAAGGCATACACCTTCAAACGGGCCCAAAAGCTGCCAAAACAGATCAAATTAGGGGCAGACACCAGGAAAGTGGCATTAATTGACTCACAGTACAAATTTTATAATGGCACAGCGTGCATGATGTATCAGGGTCTGCGGCAGCATTTACAGCTTTGAATTGAACTTCAAATTAAGATGAGGTGGGTGAGGGATCTATGTACAGTGGTGGCCAAAAGTATTGGCACCCCTGAAATTCTGTCAGATAATACTCAGTTTCTTCCTGAAAATGATTGCAATCACAAATTCTTTGGTATTGTTATCTTCATTTAATTTGTCTTCAATGAAAAAACACAATAAGAATTGTCCTAAAGCCAAATTGGATATAATTCCACACCAAATCTAAAAAATAGGGTGGACAAAAGTATTGGCACTGTTTGAAAAATCATGTGATGTTTCTCTAATTCGTGTAATTAACAGCATCTGTAACTTACCTGTGGCACCTAACTAGAGATGAGCGTTGTTCGACTCGAACTGTTCGCCAATCTCAAATTCGACCTGTTTTGGGCGGTGTTCGAGACGTTCGGCGAACACGAACAATTTGAAAAAAATTCGGCTGTTCGAGGTTATGTTCGATAACTGTTCGTGCACCAAAATCATAACTGGATTTTTTCTCAGTAATGCTGAAAATTAATGTTAATACGCAGTTTGAGTGTTCAGCGGGGCGGGGGGAGGGGCAGGGGATGGATCTCAGCAGGAATAATGAAGATCTCCATTTTTTTTCTCTTTCCCGGATTTACAGTGGGGAGGTGCAATCTGTCAGCCTAGTGAAGTAAAACCTTTTGGGCATAGCATCATTCTATTAGTCCATCTATACTGACCTCCATAAGGTTCCAATTAAAAATATTTTTTTTCTGCATCTAGCTCTGAAAAAATATTTGGGCTTCTAGCAGTGTGTGGGACTTGGTCTATTAGTCCATCTATTCTGACCTCCATCAGGTTGCAAATTAAATATAATTTTTTTCTGCATCTAGCTCTGAAAAAATATTTGGGCTTCTAGCAGTGTGTGGGACTTGGTCTATTAGTCCATCTATACTGACCTCCATCAGGTTGCAAATTGAATATAATTTTTTTCTGCATCTAACCCAGCCAATAGTTTTGGCCTAATACCACAGTTTGGCCACTCAGCTCTGCTCGGTTCCCATCCATTGTTTTTTTGTGCAAACAACTCCGGAGTTGTGAATTAGTTAACCACCAAAATGAGTGGAAAAAGGCCTGCTGCTAGTGGAAAGGGGAAAAGGCGTGTTGGGAAGGGGAAAAAAGGTTGTATCCGTGGGGTAGGTGTTAAAGCAACAGTAACATCTGCAGAAGAAAGACCATCTTCCAGCCAAACTAAAATGTCTACTTCTTTTAGCGGATGATGTGATAAAATCCCTTTCTTACGGCCACGCCAATCGCTACAAATTCCAGATAAGGCACAAAAACAGCAGGTGCTTCAACGGATATCAAGTGCTCCTTTAAGTGGGCTCTCCTCCACATCAACTTCAACATCACAAATACTCCAGTCCTCAAAGGTGTCACCCCAATCGCACTTGCTTCCTCACAGCTCCCAAATCTCCAGCTGCCCATCTGAGTATGAGGTAGAACAGATGGTTGAGTCTGCAGAGCTGTTTACTCATACTATAGCCTGGGAATCAGAGGTCGGCTCCAGCGCTTCTGTGAATCCAGATGAGGAAATGATCTGCACTGATGCCCAGAATCTTTATGAGTCGGATCCAGGACCAGACGCTGAAGGTTCTGACCATAATGTAGACCCTCATTCCCAAACTGTAACTCCTGTTGGTGGAGACAATGAGGAAGACAATGATGAGACTCAAATACCTGATTGGAGCGACAACTTTAGTTTTTTGTCAGGGCAGGAACAGGTTGGCTCTGAGGATAACGGGTATGATAACGCACAGGGTGATGATGATGAGGTTCGAGATCCCACTTACTGTCAACCCACAGTCAGCCAAGAGATGAGGTCAGCAGAGGAGGTGGAGGAGAATGCTAGTGACGACGAGGTCAGGTTGCGTCTTCCTGGACAGAGACGTAGTACTGGAAGCACGTCAACAACTGCATCCTCAAACACAACTCTGCCTCTCACCACAAGTCGTGATGGCTCTTCAGGTCGCATGGGTGCTAAGCTTTGCATAGCCTGGGCATTTTTTCAGATCGATAAAGATGACCCAACTCGTGTTATCTGTAACATTTGTCAGCAAAAGCTAAGTAGAGGCCAAAAAATACATAGTTTGAGTACTTCATGCATGAACCGGCACATGGACATGAAGCATAAGTTGCAGTGGGAAGCTCACTGTGCTACAATGCGGCCTAGCCGGCCGGGCCAACCGCCGACTGCCATATCTTGTGCATCCGCGGCCTCTTCATCCTCTGTGACTGGGGGGACAGCAGTCACACCTGTTTTGGGACGCAGACCTGCCACCTCTTTACCTGCAACAGCCAGCGTGATTGGCAGGTCATCATTTTCTTTGGAGGTGGTAACACCAGCTGGTGTTGAGCGCTGTCCGACATCGATAGCGCCACCTTTGGATCAAGGCAACCTAACATGTCCGCCTGCATCTTCCTCACAGACCGGCAGTTTGCCGGGGACACCCTTATCAACCCCGTCTAAGCACAATAGCCAGCCCTCTGTCCCTCAGATGTGGACAAGTAAAAGACCATTTCCTCCTAGCCATGAGAAAGCTAAGAGGTTGAATTTCACCATCTGCAAGCTCTTGGCTACAGAAATGCTGCCTTTCCGCCTGGTGGACACAGAGGATTTTCGAGACCTTATGTCCGTCGCAGTGCCCCAGTACCAGATGCCCAGTCGGCACTACTTCTCAAAGAAAGGTGTGCCTGCGCTTCACCAGCATGTCGCACACAACATCACCGCTTCTTTGAGAAACTCTGTCTGTGACAGGGTGCATTTCACCACAGACACTTGGATGAGTAGGCATGGACAGGGGCGTTACATGTCACTGACTGGGCACTGGGTAACTATGGTGACAGCAGGACAAGGGGCTGCTGTCCAAGTCTTGCCGTCCCCACGAGTTGTGCGTCAATCCTCTTTATCTCAAAGTTCCTCCACTGCTTCTGCCTCCTCAACCTCCTCTCGGTCCTCCACCTGCACCCAAAGCCTGTCTGGTCATGCCACAAGCTTTCTAACTGCGCAGAAGGGATCCTGCACACCTACTTACTATGCTGGCAGTAGGGCTCAACGGAATCAGGCGGTTTTTACATTAAAATGTCTGGGAAATGTGAGTCACACAGCTGAGGAGTTGTGGTCAACTCTGGAGAACCAATTTCATGAATGGTTGTCTCCACTGGACCTGAAACCAGGGAAGGCCGTGTGCGACAATGCTGCAAACCTGTGTGCGGCCCTTCGCCGGGGCAATGTCACACACGTGCCTTTTATGGCTCACGTGTTGAACCTGGTTGTCCAGCAATTTTTAGCCCACTATCCCGGACTAGATGGCCTTCTGCAGAGGGCACGGTCGCTGTGTGCTCACTTCCGCCGTTCGCATCCCGCAGCTCAGCAACTTACATCTCTACAGAAGTCGTTGGGCCTGCCACTTCACCGGCTAAAATGCGATGTGCCTACCCGGTGGAATTCAACTCTGCACATGTTGCAGCGACTGTGGCAGCACCGACAAGCCCTGGTGCAATACGTTCTGACGTATAGCCTGGGCCAACGAGATCCAGAGGTGGGGCAAATCACGCTGGAGGAGTGGTCTCAGATCAGGGACCTATGCACCCTTCTGCACAGTTTTGAAATGGCGATGAAGATGTTTAGTGCTGACGATGCCATTATCAGCATGACTATTCCGGTGATTTACATGCTGGAGCACATGTTAAACAGAATTCGGAGTCAGGTGGTGGCACAAGAGGAGGTGGAGGAAGTAGAGGAGGAGGAGTTGTATGCGGAAGGGCTAACATCTGCAAGGTCCAGACGGTCGGCAGCACCAAGGCAGCAGGCATGTGAGGGTGGGGGAGATGGTTTTACCAGGGCGCATGGCAGCAGCCAAACTAGTGAGAAAGGTGCAGGAGCCCACGAAGAAGTGGAGGACGAACTGATGGAAGACTCATCAGATGAGGGAGACCTTGATCACATTTCTGTTGTGCGAGGTTGGGGGGAGAGGACAGAGGAAGGAAGCATGATTGTTACCTCGCCACCAACACAACAGGGACTTGGTGCTCCTGGATGCGCAACACACATGAGTGCCTTCTTGCTGCACTACCTGCAACATGACCCTTGAATTGTGAGAATTAGAAATAATCCTGACTACTGGGTTGCCACACTGTTAGATCCCCGTACAAAAGTAAATTTGCAGAAATTATTCCTGCCATAGAAAGGAATGCACGCATGCAGGAGTATCAGCAGAGACTGTTGCAGAGTCTTACATGTGCTTTTCCACAAAACACCAGTGGTGCATGTAGTGAATCTCACAGTTCCATCTTGCCAACCGTGGGACCGTCGAGTGTTCAGCACTCAAACCGTAACAGAAACACAGTATCTGCGGGTAAAATCAATTTTGCGGAATCATTTCACCACTTTTTGAGCCCATCCTTTGCAAGGCCACAGGGGACAAGAAGTCTGACACATAGTTAACGCCTAGAGACGATGGTACAGGAGTATCTCCAAGTAAACATTGAAGCCATGACTGTGTCACTGGACCCTTGCTCTTTTTGGGCTTCCAATCTGGATAAATGGCCGGAGCTAGCCACTTACGCCTTGGAGATCTTGTCATGCCCCGCAGCCAACGTTCTGTCTGAACGTGTGTTCAGCGCTGCTGGTGGTGTGCTGACAGATAAGCGCACGTGGCTCTCCACTGATAATGTAGACAGACTCACGTTCATAAAGATGAACAAATCATGGATCCGAAACGACTTTTCTACCCCTGTGTCATCCTGGGGAGAGTAAAAGCTTGATGATTTGTTAAAATCACCTCACCAACCATTTTAAGCTTTCAAATTACGAATCATGTTTATCTGTATCTTGGAAAATAATTTGGGCTTTGTAGCAGTGTGCAGCACTGATTCTAATAGGCCATCTATACTAAGCTCCACCAGATTTAAAATTACTAATCATGTTTATCTGTATCTTGGCTGGAAAATAATTTGGGCTTTGTAGCAGTGTGCAGTACTGATTCTATTAGGCCATCTATACTAAGCTCCACCAGATTTAAAATTAATAATAATTTTTAGTTGCATCTAGCCCGGAAAATAATTTTGGGGCTCCGAGATGCGCAAGACACATAAGTGCCTTCTTGCTGCACTACCTGCAACATGACCCTCAGATTGTCAGAATTCGAAGTAATCCTGACTACTGGGTTGCCACACTCTTAGATCCCCCACACTCTTCGATCAACCTTTTCATTTTAATAAAGACCAAAAAAATGGTCATTTTTGAAATTATAAGCATTAGCAGGTTATTAGAAACTGAAATCAAACAATTTTCAACTCAAAACTTTATTCTAGGTGATGTTACATTTGCACATAGGACCCCTTGTTCGAAAGGAGCTTCTGAACTCTCTCGTCCATTGAATTTGTCAGGTTTTGGATGGTTTCTGCTTCAATTGTTTTGCATGAGGACAGAATACTCTCCCAGAGCTGTTGCTTAGATGTGAACTGCCTCCCGCCATCATAGACACTCCTTTTGATGATGCGCCAGAGGTTCTGAATGGGGTAGAGGTCAGGGGAGCATGGGGGTCACAGCATAAGTTTGTCCCCTTTTATGCCCATATCAGCCAGAGATGCAGATGTGTTATGTGCAGCATGTGACGGTGCATTATCATGCATAAAAATGATCTTGCTGTGGAATACACGGTTCTTCTTCTTGAACCATGGCAGGAAGTGCTGTTTGAGAAACTCCACATACATTATGGAGTTCATCTTTACCCCTTCAGGGATCCTAAAGGGGCCGACAATCTCTCTCCCCATGATTCCAGCCCAAAACATTACTCCACCTCCTCCTTGTTGGCGCTGTAGCCGTGTTTGCGTGGGGCGTCCATTAACCAGCCATCCTCCACTCCATCCATCTGGACCATCGAGCGTTGCACGGCACTCATCCATAAACGAAACAGTTTTGAAATCAGTCTTCATGTAATGTTTGGCTCACTGGAGCCGTTTCTGCTTGTGTGAAGTGGATAGAGGAGGTCGACAGGATGGCGTACGCACAGCTGCAAACCTCTGAAGGACCCTGCATCTTGTTGTTCGGGGGACGTTGGAGGCACCAGCAGCTTCAAAAACTTGTCTGCTGCTATGACAAGGCTTTTTTGCCGCTGCTCTTTTGACCTGACGTAATTGCCTGTAGGAAAGAGTCCTCAATTTGCCCTTATCAGCACGCACACGTGTGTACTGTGAATCAGCTACATACTTCTTGATTGCCAAGACACTTCATCCTCATCATCGCACAATGTTGATTGTAGTCATGCCTTGACCTAAACACTCCACAATTTGTTGCTTCTCAGCAGCCGACACATCCTTTTTCTTTCCCATTTTGGCAGAAAATGTAGGCTGCTTAATAATGTGGGACAGCCTTCTTAAGTAGTCTTGCCTTTCATTGGACACACCTGCCAAACTAATTAGCACAGGTGTCTGCAATTGCTTACAGTGATATAAAGAGCCCTGACACACAACACCATCAATGAGTTTAACTGACAAACAAACAAATTCTTCCCTTATCACTCCTAAACACTTTTTGCATAATAATTTGGAACACAGTGTACATGTGCTTTTCCACAAAACACCAGTGGTTCACGTAGTGAATCTTACAGTTCTAACTTGCCAACTGTGGTCTGTATGGAGTTGTTCAATAAAGGGCCCAAAATTAAGATAACATAGACGGGAGAGGTCTCTATGAATAGGAATTCCTAAGTATTTGATACCCTGTGAGGGCCAGGCAAAGGGAAAGTTGGACTGGATGGAATCCTGTATGGATTTTGGGAGGGAGACATCGAGGGCCTCAGACTTCGCTGCATTGATTTTAAAATTTTACCATGTAACAAAGTGATCTATTTCAGCCATAACAGCAGGGATGGATATACGTGATTGAGTGATATATACTAGGACATCATCAGCAAATAGAGAGCACTTGTACTCGGTGCCTCCCACCTCAATCCACCTAATATTTGGGTTATGGCGAATTGATGAGAGCAGGTGCTCCGTCACTAGGATGTATAAGAGAGGGGACAGAGAACATCCCT
Organism: Phyllobates terribilis; assembly: GCF_046119375.1. NCBI lineage: Eukaryota > Metazoa > Chordata > Amphibia > Anura > Dendrobatidae > Phyllobates > Phyllobates terribilis. Next base: position 296,028,241 of record NW_027362769.1, read on the forward strand.
GCCTTGTCCCATTGGTGATTATGAAAGGTGATGAAAATGTTCTGACGCGCCCCCTGGGCCTTGGGACACCCGGACCCGGACGCTTTTTGGTGGATGCTGGTGGTTGTCTCCGTGGCGGCGACCCGGTTCCGTGGCTCAGGGCGGTCAAACCAGTGGAGGAACTATTTATGTGGTTTTGATGTTTAAATGTCCGACTACGCCGGTCAGAGTGAACCGCCGCTGCAGGACAGACCGCTGAGGCTGGTGTTGTGGGTGCAGCAGAGCGTAGCATAACTCCCCACGGGAGGAGTATAGCCTCAGGGTAGTGTATGCGGAGGATGGGGGTGATGGTGCAGGGCAGCAGCAGTAATGACACGGAGTCAGTGATGCAGAACAGGGCCTTTACTCACAGTTCTTATCCTGACCACTTCTGCAGGTAACGGCTGCCCACGTCGTACTGTGCTTACCAGGTGAGGGGCTCAGACAACTCCCAGATAACTTTGGAGCGCTTCACAGGACCCCCTTTGTGTGTCCTTTGTCTGGCCTTTCTTACCAACGCTTCTGTCCGGCTGCCTCGGGCCTCCTCTTGGTAAACTTGGCGCCAGTTTCCCTGACCCTATGTGGTGCCTTCCTAGCGGGTGTAGCGAGGGGCTGCGCCACATAAAATGTCACTGCCTCCGGTTTCTAGCTGAGGGTCGTTTCCCGCCTCCACTAGTTTCGGGGACCGGTCTCCCGCTTTGGCCTGACCGCTCCACGCAGGTGGATTCGGGCGTGCGGTGGCGACTCGCCCATCCGCACCCCTGGGATCCCTTCGTTCCTCGTTCCTGGAGCCTTCTCCGCTCCTCTTCCTTCCTTCTCCCTCTTCCAGGCCTGGGCCTCTGTTACTAGGCCCACCTCCGGAGCTGAGCTCATGCAGTGCCCCTGCTCCCTGTCACTTCTGCTCAGACTTCTCTGCACTGAACTAAGATGGTGCCCACCTTTTATACTTCCTTCTCAATGCACCCAGGAACTGCTTCCTCCCTGCTCCTGCACTACAGGGTTCCCCTTCCTCAGTGTTCCCTCCCCCCACTCCAGCCAGGGACAGGGACTGTCGTGCCCATCTCAGAGGCATATTGGTCGCCCTGCCCCACGGCAATGTGGTGTAATGCATGCAGGTGTCGGGGTCCTGATCCACACTCCATCCTTACCTGAGAGTGAGATATCACACCACTGGGTGAGGTGCAATACTTCTGTAGCAACCAAGCCCTCGGGGTGCTACAGTTCCATTTATTTTCAGCCTAGGTGACGTATTGCGATACAGGGCCGTGATTTTGCCTATAAAAGGGTCCCCTAGACCCCTACCCCAAGCTTTTTAAGAGAATAATATATGGCGTGCCAGGAGACTCTATGGAATGCTTTCTCAGCATCCAACGAGAGTATCTAATTACAAATTTTTAACTGGATCTAGCCCAGGAAATACTTTGTGCCTAGTAGCAGTGTCTGCTAGTCAGCGGATTATCCCAGCTGTTAAGCAAGCTACACCACCTGTAGTTTGGACACTTAATTTTTTCAAAGGAAATGCTTCGGGACCCTGGGATACTCAGTGAAGAGCATCAGGAGGCACCCCAAGGCATAGGGGCTGGGACTGGCGGTAGGACGCCTTGCGGTGGACTGCCGAGCTCGATCCTTATAAAAGTTTTTTAACTGCAGCAGCTTTAGTGGACGCTACTGGAGCTGGAATTACGTGACTGTTGGCATGAGACTTGCCCTCCAATAGATCCTTGTAAAAGGATTTAAAGTGTATTCATTCAAATTAGAGAGACAATTTAAATTAAAAAGCTTAGACCTGCCTCCACCAGAGGGGGCTCGCTCGACCCACCAGCGGACAGGCACCAGTATTGGGAGAGGGGGGCTGGCCGTCAGGGTCCACCGCAGCTCTGGCACAAACCCGGCGACACGGAGGTGGCACGGGCTTCTCACTTTTTGGATTTTAGAAGGGCATGACATGCCTATATCTGTGTCTCCCCCTCCTTTTACTCCTCCACCTCTTTTCTTTTCGCATGACTATATGTACTTGTCACTTTTCCATGTGTTAGTTATGTCTTCTGAGCAGTTTGTTAGCTTTTGTATACCTTTGAAGGTGTTTTCTTTGTGTTTCTATGTGTTTTTGTTTGCCTGCCATTGGTTTTAACGGTGTTCGAAGGTGTTCGACGAACAGTTCGACGAACAGTTCGGCGAACACAAGGGTGTTCGACGAACCGAACCGAACTCGAACTCTACGGGGGTGGCTCAACACTACACCTAACAGGTGTTGGCAATAACTAAATCACACTTGCAGCCAGATAACATGGATTAAAGTTGACTCAACCTCTGTCCTGTGTCCTTGTGTGTACCACATTGAGCATGGAGAAAAGAAAGAAGACCAAAGAACTGTCTGAGGACTTGAGAAACCAAATTGTGAGGAAGCATGAGCAATCTCAAGGCTACAAGTCCATCTCCAAAGACTTGAATGTTCCTGTGTCTTCCGTGCACAGTGTCATCAAGAAGTTTAAAGCCCATGGCACTGTGGCTAACCTCCCTAGATGTGGACGGAAAAGAAAAATTGACAAGAGATTTCAATGCAAGATTGTGCGGATGGTGGATAAAGAACCTCGACTAACATCCAAACAAGTTCAAGCTGCCCTGCAGTCCGAGGGTACAACAGTGTCAACCCGCACTATTCATCGGCGTCTGAATGAAAAGGGACTGTATGGTAGGATACCCAGGAAGACCCCACTTCTTACCCCGAGACATAAAAAAGCCAGGCTGGAGTTTGCCAAAAGTTACCTGAGAAAGCCTAAAACGTTTTGGAAGAATGTTCTCTGGTCAGATGAGACAAAAGTAGAGCTTTTTTGGAAAACGCATCAACATAGAGTGTATAGGAAAAAAAAGAGGCATTCAAAGAAAAGAACACGGTCCCTACAGTCAAACATGGCGGAGGTTCCCTGATGTTTTGGGGTTGCTTTGCTGCCTCTGGCACTGGACTGCTTGACCGTGTGCATGGCATTATGAAGTCTGAAGACTACCAACAAATTTTGCAGCATTAGAAATATTAGAATTAGGACCGACACCTACTACACTACAGCCAACCCAGCAGATGGAGATCCAATCAGCACTCGAGTCTTCAAATTAAAAAAATTAGGGGCAGACACCACCAAAGTGGCATAAATTTCAGTATAATAAAACTAATATAATGGGGACGGACATCTCTTTCATTGCAGCCAACCCAGCAGATGGAGATCCAATCAGCAGTCGAGTCTCCAAATTAACAAAAATTAGAGGCTGACACCACCAAAGTGGCACCAATTTCATTAGAGTAGAAATAATATAATGGGGACAGACACCTCATACACTACAGCCACTACAGCCAACCTAGCAGATGGAAACCCATCCAGTAGTGTTCACATTTCACTTAATTAGGGACTGACACCACCGTAGTGGTATCAATTTCAGTAGAGTAGAACTAGCATAATGGGGACTGACACTTCTTCCAGTACAGCCAACCCAGCAGATGGAGACACAACTAGAAGTCTCCACAATTCCAAAAATTAGAGGTTGACACCACCAGATTGGCAACAATTTCACTAGAGTAGAAATATTCTAATGGGGACTGACACCTCTTCCAATACAGCCAACCTAGCAGATGGAGACTCAATCGGGAGTCTCCATATTTCCAAAAATTAGGGCCTTACACCATCGAAGTGGCATCAATTTCAGTAGAGTAGAATTAGTATAATGGGGACCGACACTTATTAAACTACAGCCAACCCAGCAGATGGAGACCCAACAGGAGTCTCCACATTTCCAAAAATAAGGGGCTGACACCACCAAAGTGGCATCAATTTCATTAGAGTAGAACTAGTATAATGGGGACTGACACTTCTTCCACTACAGCCAAAACAGCAGATGAGACCCAACCACGAGTCTTCACATTTACATAAATTAGGGGCTGACACCACGAAATTAGTGTTAACATCTACAGCAGCAGCAGACACAGAAGCCACTCTACAGATATCACAGACTGCACATAACACATCTGCATCTCTGGCTGCTATGGGCATAAAAGGGGACAAATTTATGGTGTGGCACCCATGCTCCCCTGACCTCAACCCCATTGAGAACCTCTTGAGCATCATCAAAAGGAGTGTCTATGATGGCGGGAGGCAGTTCACATCTAAGCAACAGCTCTGGGAGGGTATTCTGTCCTCATGCCAAACAATTGAAGCAGAAACCATCCAAAACCTGACAAATTCAATGGACGAGAGAGTTCAGAAGCACCTTTCGAACAAGCGGTCCTATGTGCAAATGTAACATCACCTAGAATAAAGTTTTGAGTTGAAAACTGTTTGATTTCAGTTTGTAATAACCTGCTAATGCTTATAATTTCAAAAATGACCATTTTTTTGCTCTTTATTAAAGTGAAAAGGTTGAAAACTCTGCTGTGCATAATAATTTGGAACATGAATTTGTACAGAAAAATATCATCCACACAAATAAAGAGAGAGTATTGAGGGTAATATAAAACCATTAATCTTTATTCAAAAATTAAAAAATAAATAAATAAATACCCATACTTCAAACAAACAGGGGTACAACCCCCTTAACGCTCCATCCAAAATCTTTGGATGGAGCGTTAATCTTTTTATTATAATAAATTTACCTGGAACAGGACTGCTAGGGATGAGCACGTAAGGGCAAGCCTGAACGCTCCGACGCGCGTTTCGTTACCTTCTTCAAGGAGCGCTTGAAGTGTTCCAGGTAAATTTATTATAATAAAAAGATTCTTTTTGGAAGTGGGGATTATTGGTATGTCCTTATGGAGTACTGTTCTGCCTAACTCTTTTTAGGGACATCCATAACCCACTTCTTGTTATTCGTTTATACATGCTTATGCATAGTTAGCAAAATATATAAAATAATTTTATAAAAAAAAAATATTAAAAAAATATACAGTACAGACCAAAAGTTTGGACACACCTTCTCATTTAAAGATTTTTCTGTATTTTCATGACTATGAAAATTGTACATTCACACCGAAGGCATCAAAACTATGAATTAACACATGTGGAATTATATACTTAGCAAAAAAGTGTGAAACAACTGAAAATATGTCTTATATTCTAGCTTCTTCAAAGTAGCCACCTTTTGCTTTGATGACTGATTTGCACACTCTTTGCATTCTCATGATGAGCTTCAAGAGGTAGTCACCAGAAATGGTTTTCACTTCACAGGTGTGCCCTGTCAGGTTTAATAAGTGGGATTTCTTGACTTATAAATGGGGTTGGGACCATCACGTGTGTTGTGCAGAAGTCTGGTGGATACACAGCTGATATCTTACTGAATAGACTGTTAGCTGCTTTTTTCTTGCCATAATAAAAATTCTAAATAAAGAAAAACGAGTGGCCATCAATACTTTAAGAAATGAAGGTCAGTCAGTCCGAAAAATTGGGCAAACTTTGAAAGTGTCCCCAAGTGCAGTTACAAAAACCATCAAGCGCTACAAAGAAACTGGTTCACATGAGGACCGCCCCAGGAAAGAAAGACCAAAAGTCACCTCTGCTTCTGAGGATAAGTTTATCCGAGTCACCAGCCTCAGAAATCGCAGGTTAATAGCAGCTCAGATTAGAGACCAGGTCAATGCAACACAAAGTACTAGCAGCAGACACATCTCTTCAACAACTGTTAAGAGGAGACTTTGTGCAGCAGGCCTTCATGGTAAAAGAGCTGCTAGGAAACTACTGCTAAGGACAGGCAACGAGCAGAAGATACTTGTTTGGGCTAAAGAACACAATGAATGGACATTAGACCAGTGGAAATCTGTGCTTTGGTCTGATGAGTCCAAATTTCAAATCTTTGTTTCCAACCACCGTGTCTTTATGCGATGCTGAAAAGGTGAATGGATGGACTCTACATGCCTGTTTCCCACCGTGAAGCAAGGAGGAGGAGGTGTGATGGTGTGGGGGTGCTTTGCTGGTGACACTGTTGGGGATTTATTCAAAATTGAAGGCATACTGAACCAGCATGGCTACCACAGCATCTTGCAGTGACATGCTATCCCATCCGGTTTGCGTTTAGTTGGATCATCATTTATTTTTCAACAGGAGAATGACCCCAAACACACCTCCAGGCTGTGTAAGGGCTATTTGACCAAGGAGGAGAGTGATGGGATGCTACGCCAGATTATCTGGCCTCCACAGTCACCAGACCTGAACCCAATCGAGATGGTTTGGGGTGAGCTGGACCGCAGAGTGAAGGCAAAAGGGCCAACAAGTGCTAAGAATCTCTGGGAACTCCTTCAAGATTGTGGGAAGACCATTTCTGGAAACTACCTCTTGAAGCTCATCAAGAGAATGCCAAGAATGTGCAAAGCAGTCATCAAAGCAAAAGGTGGCTACTTTGAAGAACCTAGAATATAAGACATATTTTCAGTTGTTTCACACTTGTTTGTTAAGTATATAATTCCACATGTGTTAATTCATAGTTTTGATGCCTTCAGTGTGAATGTACAATTTTCATAGTCATGAAAATGCAGAAAAATCTTTAAATGAGAAGGCGTGTCCAAACTTTTGGTCTGTACTGTATATATATATATTTGCATTACTTTTTGCCTGGGTATAAAGTATAATTGTCTATATCTAAATATGATTGGCTATTTTGGATGGAGCGTTAAGGGGGTTGTACCCCTGTTTGTTTGAAGTATGGGTATTTATTTATTTATTTTTTAATTTTTGAATAAAGATTAATGGTTTTAAATTACCCTCAATACTCTCTCTTTATTTGTGTGGATGATATTTTTCTGTACAAATTCATGTTCTATAAGTTTTGAGTTGGGTATGATATATAGTTACCTATGGATACCATTTGGGACCTTTTTTGTGCTTGATAATAATTTGGAACATGTATTTTGAGTGCAGTTTGAGTTTTTTATTTTTTTTTAAATATACTGTTATCATAGGCAGTTTGTACAAAAACCTTTCAATTGTACTATAATAGTTATTTGACTGGAAAATTACAATGACTGCAATTCATATAGGTAATTTGGGAAAATCTGAGAAAATATTATTTGCATAATAATTTGGAACACAGTGTATTTTGAATCCTAGCTAGTGATGAGCGGGCACTAAAATGCTCGGGTACTCATTGCTCGAGTCGAGCACATTGGAATACTCGGGTGCTCGACCCGAGCAACGAGCTCAATGTAAGTCTATGGGAATCTCAAGCATTTTTCAGGCGGCTCCCCCGGCAGTCTGCAGAGGGCCTAAAAATTGCCCAAGTCGATGGGAACAGTGCTCAAATGAAATGGGAACAGCATGGGGAAAACCCCTGGAAGCATCTCTGACTACCAGATCACTGCTGTCAACAACGCTGTCAGAGTATTACGCCACTTTTACTCACTCACAATAAAACATACAAAAACGAAACAAAAATGGATTTTCCTGGGAAATATGTTAAGCAACATCCTTTCCATGGTAATGACTTGTATATAAGGCAAAATAAATAACCAAAACAAAAATACTACTCCACACCTTGGGCTATGTTCACAAGTAGCGTTTTTGATGCGTTTTTGCACTTTTGCATTGCTTTCAACAAAGACAAATGCATTTACAAGGAAATGTCATTTTAACATTTTACAACCTTATCTGGCCATGTGGTGTGTGACTCATCATCAGACACATGCTGAAAAGACATTGGAACAGCATGGGGAAGACCTCTGGAAGCATCTCTGACTCCAAGGTCACTGCCTAAAAGTGTGCCCATCATAAGTGATCCTAGGCGCATGCGAATATTCCACCCGCCATGCACCTGTCTCTGCAGACTTGCAACAATCACCATCCACGTCCTTGTCCCAGTGCAGCATTCAGTTGTCTCTACCCCATTCCTTGGAATGCAAGCGCAAGTATGCAGCCAACCACCCACCCTGCCACAGGCTGCAATACTATACTGCCAAATTTTTGACTGCTGCTTGCACTTGAAATGTGGCCTCTTAGGCTCGTGGAGGCGAAAGCTTTTCATAACCTCATGCCGGCGGCGGCAGAGAGTCCATACTCGGTCCCCAGCCACCACTGTTTGTTCCGGTGTCATCTCTGCCTTCCACAAGCATGGGTCCCACAACATTACCCGTGCTCTCCCCAGTGCACTTACTGGGAAGGACCGCCTAACCATAAACACATGGACAGGTGAATATGGCCAGGGACGGTACAGAGCCAGTCCACAGCTTTTTTGGTTGAGTTGTATTTCACCACAGCCATATTCTGTAGCTTGGTTAAAGGACTTGGGAAACCATATCTATCCAGCTGTCATTACTCCCAGGAAGTCCTCTAAAGCTGCTTTCACTTGAAATGTGGCATTTTAGGCTCGTGGAGGCAGAAGATTTTCATAACCTCATGCCGGCGGCGGCCGGGTGTCCATACTCGGTCCCAAGCCGCCACTGTTTCTTCCGGTGTTGTCTGCGCCTTCCACAAGCATGGGTCCCACATCATTACCCGTGCCCTCCCCTGTGCACTTACTGGGAAGGACCGCCTACCCACAAACACATGGACAGGTGAATGTGGCCAGGGACGATAAGGAGCCAGTCCACAGCTTTTTTTGCTGAGTTGATTTTCACCACAGCTATATTCTTTAGCTCGGTGAAAGGACTGACATAGAGGGAAACCGTATTTACTCTGGGTGTCATTTCTCCCAGGAAGTCATCTAAAGCACCTTTTGCAGAAGCAATGGCAGCCCGTCCAACATCAACTCGCACTTCTCGGTCGTGCTTTGACACACAAACATCTTTCTTTGCGCATTTAATTTCATGACTACAGAGTTGGGCAATGGCCTGATCTACAATCCGGTTTGAGAAATAACATGCATAAGCACGGCCGATCCACATTAATAAAACAGCCATAGAGTGTCTGGGAACCTTCCCCCAGACTTTTCTTAGCCAGGGCTGCTTCACGGCAGGGTTGGATGGACCCACCAGAAAACCGGAGACTCCTCCGGTGAGCCCTGGCTTCTCCTTCAGGAGAGTTCAAAGTGCTGAGGTTAGGCCATGATGATGAGAGAGGCCACCATCTGCTTAGTTTTCTGTTACTTGGAATGCAAGCACAAGTATGCAGCCAGACACCCACCCACCCACAGGCTGCAATACTAAACTGCCAGATTTCTGGGCAGCTTTTTGCACTTGAAATGGGGCCTTTTAGGCTCGTGGAGGCGGAAGCTTTTCACAGCCTCATGCCGGCGGCGGCTGGGTGTCAATACTTGGTCCCCAGCCTCCACTATTTATCCTGGTATCGTCTCCGCCTTCCACAAGCACGGGTCCCACAACATTACCCATGCCCTACCCAGTGAACTTATTGGGAAGGACTGCCTACCCACAAACACGTGGTCAAGTGAATGTTGCCAGGGACAGTACCGAGCCAGTCCACAGCTTTTTTTGCTGAGTTGTATTTCCCCAAAGCCATATTCTTTAGCTTGGTGAAAGGACTTGGGAAACCATATTTACTCCAGCTGTGATTTCTCCGAGGAAGTCTTCTAAAGCTGCTTTCAATTGAAATGTGGCCTTTTAGGCTCGTGGAGGCAGAAGCTTTTCACAACCTCATGCCTCGTTTCCATACTCGATCCCCAGCCGCCACTGTCCCCCCTGTGTTGTCTCCACCTTATACAAGCGCGGGTCCCTGAACATTACTGCTGGTGCGTTTCTGTGGGAATCTGCTTGCCTCCTACCAGCCAGCAATATTTCCAGTAAACCATGGTACAACGCCATGGTATTAGCACTGCCCCCAGTACCAGTAGCGAAGCCTTCCCCAATTTCCTTCTCAGGAATTGTATTTGGTAGACTGAGTGGTTGCCATTATTTTCTCACAAAGGAGCTGAAGATAGAGTGGCAGTAGGTGCAAGTTTCTCCAGTCTGTTAGATATCAGAGGGTGAACAGCATCATATTGGATCAGTGGTTAGCACTGAAGCCTTGCAGCGCTGGGATCCTGGGTTCAAATCCCAGCAAGGACAACATCTGCAAGGATTTTGTATGTTCTCTCCGTGTTTGCGTGGGATTCCACCTCAGTAAAAAAGCAGCCATAGAGTGTCCAGGAACCTTCCCACACACTTTTCTTAGCCAGAACTGCTTCTCGGCACCTCTGGTGTGCCCTGGTTTCTACATCAGGAGAGTTCATGATAGCGCTAACTTTGCTGCTGCTATGGGGCTCTTGAGCGGGGGAGAAAGGTGAGCCCTCAGAATCAAAACCTCTGGTGGGCCCAATGATTTTCAATCTGAAAGAGCTTCTCAGTGGGAGTTGTATTTCACCACAGCCATATTCTTTAGCTCGGAGAAAGACTGGCATAGAGGGAAACCATATCTATTCCGGCTGTCATTTCTCCGTCACCAGGCTCTGCCCATTGTCACACACAACCATGCCTGGCTGTATGTTCAGCGGTGAGAGCCGTATATCAAGCTGCTCTGTTACAGCTTTCAACAACTCTGCAGCACTGGGCGGTTTGTCACCTAAGCATTAAGCATGTTATCTTCAGCACAGCCTGTTGCCGCTTGGCCAAGCCAGTGCTGCTTTCAGCTTGTGACTGATGTGGTCATTTCAGAGATGGAGGACGAAGTGCAGGAGCTGAACAATGTGATTACATTGAGGTTACATTGGCGACTCTAATTTTATACTAAAGAAAGATCCTACTGTTTTGTTTTTTACGTTATTTTTTAAGGCAAATGCATTCACCGGAAAATGTCATTTTAACATTTTACAACCTCATCTTGCAATGTGGTGTGTGACACATTAGACACATCCTGTTTCATTGATGGTGGAGGGACTCTGAAAGACACATAGAGCAGGGCTACAGTAAGGAGTATGACAAATTCCCATTAGAAAGGAGAGAGTCTGCTATAAAGTTATAGGGTATGCAGTGAGTCCAACAGCTGACCAAATTTAGGAAAAACCCCACTAAGAATTAAAAGACACACAGAGCATGGCCACAGTAATGACAAATAACCATTAGAAAGGAGAGAGTCTCCCATAGTGTTGGACTATGCAGTGAATGCAAGGGCTGCCAAAAATTTGGAGGCACTTCAATGCCCCTTAGAAGAGACGTGGAGGAGGGCCTCATAAAAAATGTTCCCATTACAAAGGAGTGGGCATCCTATATATGAAATGCCCATGCACTAAGTGTATGGGCTGAAAAACATTTACCCATGGGGGGTATACATGAACATACTGTATAATTTTTTTTTTTTACGGGCATCATAAGCACCATTTAAAAAATTATGTGGGTGTTGCATCACGGAATACAGTCACCCTGGTGATATGGTGGTGGAAGATGAGGAGAAGGAGGAGGACAAGAGCAAATAGACAAAATCAGGAAGTGTATACCCATGTGTGGGTGTGAAAAGGTGCATGGGAATACACCTCCCAAGAAAAGACACTGGATTTGAGTTTATGTTATGCTGCTATCATTCGGTGGTGTTGAGTAGTCTGGTCCAATCTAGCCCTTGTTCATTTTTATAAGAGTCAGCCTGTCAGCATTTTCAGTTGACAGGCGGATGCGCTTATCAGTTATAATTCCACCAGCGGCACTAAAAACCCGCTCTAATAAAACGCTGGCGGCAGGGCAGGCCAGGACCTCAAAAACATAGAGAGCCAGTTCATTCCACATATCCAGGTTGGATACCCAATAAATATAAGGCACAGAGGAATCATGGAGGACGTGGGTACGGTCAGCAAGGTACTCCCTCAGCATCTTCCAAAACTTTGCACTCCTTGTGCGAGCACCCCGTGCCTCAGAGCCTGTGCAATGGGAGGTTCTGAGAAAACTCTCCCAGAACTTTGACAGTGTTCCCCTGCCTCTGCTGGATTGAAGTTGTGTCTCTCTCGCCTGTACTCCTTGGTTGTCCAACGAAGTGTGCCCTCTGCCACCAGTGTTTTCAGATGGGAATTTTTTTAATAGTTCCGCAACAAGGGCCTCCTGGTACAGCCCCATCTTTGTAGTCCTGTCTGCCTCAGGAATAAGAGATATAAAGTTCTCCTTGTAGCGTGAGTCTAGAAGTGTCACCAACCAGTAATGACTGTCACCCAAAATTTTGAGAACGCGAGGGTCATGGGAATGGCAGCGTAACATAAACTAAGCCATGCGTGCCAGACTACTAACAGGCAAGATTTTCGTGTCCTCACCAAGAGGATGACTGACCATGCTCTCCTCCTCCTCTCTGTCCTCTGGCCATCCATGTTGAACAGACGGTGTGACAACTGTGCAGATAGTACCGTCTATAGTGCATGAAACTAGCTCCTGTCCTTCCTCCTCCTCCTCCTCTTCCTCATTGTCACCCAATCCAGGTTGGGATGAGATCAGGCTTGACTGTGTGTAATCACCCTGTATGGTTCCTTGCGCCATCTCATCGTGCTCCGCCTGCAATGCATCCTCTTTGATTGTGAGCAGAGAGCATTTTAGAAGACAGAGAAGCGGGATGGTGATGCTAATTATGGCGTCATCACCGCTCACCATCTTGGTGGAGTCCTCAAAGTTTTGGAGGATGGTACATATGTCTGACATCCATGTCCACTCCTGAGGTCTTATGTGTGGAGTCTGAACTGAATACCGACGGCCTTGTTGATGCTGGTACTCAACAACTGCCCTCTTCTGCTCACAAATCCTTCCCAACATCTGCAGTGTAAAGTTCCAATGCGTGGGCACATCACACGTCAGTCTGTGAGCTGGAAGCTGCAATAGCTACTGAAACATGGCGAGGGCGGCGGAAGATGTAGCTGACTTTCTAAACTGGGCACACAGGTGGCGTACTTTAACAAGCAGATCCGGCAACTCCGGGTAGGATTTGAAAAACAGTTGAACCACGAGGTTAAGCACGTGGGCCAGGCATGGTACGTGTGTCAGCTCGCCTCGCCTCAGAGACGCCACTAGGTTCTGGCTATTGTCACACACGACCATGCCTGGCTGTAGGTTCAGCGGTGTGAGCCACAGATGTGCCTGCTCTTTCCAAGCTGTCCACAACTCTTCAGCATTGTGCGGTTTGTCACCTGAGCAAATTAGCTTCAGCACAGCCTTTTGCCGCTTGGCCGAGGCAGTGCTGCAGTGCTTCCAGCTTGTGACTGATGTGGTCATTTCGGAGATGGAGACTGAAGAGGAGGAGGAGGAGGCTCTGAAGGATGAGGTGCAGGAGCTATAGACCGTGGGGGCAACCCTGATTGACCTAGGGCCCGCTATCCTTGGCGTCGGGAGGACGTGTTCTGTCCCAAGGTCCGACTGGGTCCCGGCTTCCACTATGTTAATCCAGTGTGCTGTCAGCGAGATGTACCTTCCCTGCCCACAAGCACTTGTCCACGTGTCTGTGGTTAGGTGGACTTTGCCAGTAACAGCATTGTTGAGGGCATGGCTAATGTTTTGGGACATGTGCTTGTGTAATGCGGGTACGGCACACTGGGAGAAATAGTGGCGGCTGGGGACCAAGTACCGAGGGACGGCCGCTGCCATCAGGTTGTGGAATGCTTCCGTCTTCACGAGCCTAAATGGCAACATTTCGAGTGCAAGCTGTCGTGAAATGTGAGAATTTAGTAGTGTGGCCTATGGGGCGTTGGCTGCATATTTGCGCTTGCGTTCCAAGGACTGGGGTATGGACAACTGAACGCTGCGCTGGGACAAGGACATGGAGGTGCTTCCTGATGCTGCTACTTGAGAGTGGGCAATGACAGGTGCAGGGCAGGAGGTATACTCGAATGCACCATGGGCAGGGGATTGGCTTGCATGCACAACAGCAGAAGAAGCAATGGTGCCACCCACAGAAACTGTTCCTGGACCCTGGGGTTTGGCCCACAAAGTCGAGTGCTTTGCTTCCATGTGCCTGATCATGCTGATGGTGGTCAGGCTGGTCATTTTGCCACCCCTGCTGATGCTGGCCTGGCATGTGGTGCAAATGGCCTTTTTGGGGTTATCGGCAGAGTCTTTAAAAAACAACCAGACTCTGGAAGACCTAACAGTTGTACTGGAAACTTCCTTCATGTTGGTGTTACTGGGAATGGTTGCCTGCCTTCTGTCTGCGGCCACCACACTGCTTCTTCCTGCTTGTTGGGGTGCTCTGCCTCCCTCCCCCTGTGTGCTGCTCTCCTCGCTTTGCATGTCCTCCTGCCAGGTTGGGTCAGTTGCTATATCATCCACCACCTCGTATTCCACTTCTGCAACCTGGTCCTCCTCCTGACTTTCTGGCAATTGTGTCTCATCATCGTCCACCTCTTGTGACACTTTCCCACCTTTGCCTTCATGTGACCATGGCTGCTCAAATATTTTGGAATCCCTACACGCGATCTCCTCTAGCCCCGCTTCAAGTGGACTGGGAGAGAGGCCCGAATCTTTAAAAGGAAAAGTGAACAGCTCTTCAGAATGTCCAAGTATGGGATCAGTTGTCTCTGGGAATTCGGCATGGTGGGAGGAAGGAAGATCAGGGTGAGGAATATGCGGTCCAGACTCACAGCTGCTGAGACTTGACCATTTGAAAAACAGGGTGGTGTTGGTGGCTAAGTGACAGGAAGCATTATCCGCTATCCAACCAACAACGTTTTGACACTGCTCTGGGTTCAATAGTGGTGTACTGCGGTCCCCTAGGAATTGGGACAGGAAGGTCAGGTGAGAAGATGTGGGTGTTTGTTGTGGCAGAATTTCAGCTTCCCCACGGCCTTGTACTTGGCCTCTGCATGCACCATCACCATCACGTCCAGTTCCCCATACCTTGCCACGTGCCTTGCCCATTTTAAATGGACAGTATCTTTCATGCTCACTACAAATGATTGAGTTTGGAGCGAACTTATATGTGAACCATGTGATGGAGAAAACAGAGTTTTAAATACCAGGCCTATAGGTAAGTAGTTTGAACAGCAAACTGGTGTGAATTACTTCATTGACACACTAAAGGAAATTTTTAATGTAGGCCAGAAATGGCAGTAGTTTCTAACAACGTATATGTGATCCCTGTGACGGAAAAAACAAAGTTTTAAACACCTGGCCTGTAGGTAAGTAGTTTGAACAGCAAACTGGTGTGAATTGCTTCACTGACACACTAAAGGAAATTTTTAATGGAGTCCAGAAATGGCAGTATTTTCTGAAAATGCATATGTGATACGTGTGATGGAAAAAACAAATTATTAAATACCGGGCCTGTAGGTAAGTAGTTTGAACAGGAAACTGGTGTGAATTGCTTCATTGACACACTAAAGGAAATTTTTAATGGAGGCCTGAAATGGCAGTATTTTCTGACAACGTATATGTGATCCGTGTGACAGAGAAATCTTAGTTTTAATTACCTGGCCTGTAGGTAAGTAGTTTGAACAGCAAACTGCTGTGAATTGCTTCACTGACACACTAAAGGAAATTTTTAATGGAGGCGAGAAATGGCATTATTTGCTATCAACGTATATGTGATCCGTGTGACGGAGAAAACAGAGTTTTAAATACCTGGCCTGTAGGTAAGTAGTTTGAACAGCAAACTGCTGTGAATTGCTTCATTGACACACTAAAGGAAATTTTTAATGTAGGCCAGAAATGGCAGTATTTTCTGACAACGTATATGTGATCCGTGTGACGGAGAAAACAGAGTTTTAAATACCTCTCTTGTAAGTAAGTAGTTTGAACAGCAAACTGGTGTGAAATGCTTCACTGTCACACTGAAAGAAATTTTTAATGGAGGCCAGAAATGGCAGTATTTTCTGACAATGTATATGTGATCCGTGTGGCGCAGAAAAACGGTGTTCTCTGGATTGGTTTTTAAGCAAATAATGAGGATTAAGATCCAAAAAAAAGTGTTCCTGGCCCCTGAGACCTGGGCCTTTGTATAGAAATATCTAACAGCAGCAGAAGGCAGAATTGGAAAGGAGCCTCTTGTGCTATATGCACTGCAGTCTGCTATATACCCTGCCTGCCTGCCTATATACACTGCCTCTCTGATATCTCTGTTGATGGATTAGTTAGTCCTCAAAAGGATTGGTTGTTAAGATGGATATGTGTAATGTACGGTTTTTCTCGCTACACTACCTAATACACAAGCAAATCTCTCCCTGACGCAGCAGCAACTCTCCCTACTCTGCCTGATTCTGGAGTGACTGTGATGAGAACAGTGGCGCCAGATGTGATATAGATCTGATGACGCTGTGCGGCCTTCCAATCACTGTAATGCTACAACCACCATGGCTGCAGCATTACATTGAGTGGCAGGCAATCCCTGCATGTTGATTGGCACTCTAAAGAGCACCAAACATGCAGGGAGGCGACCCGAGCTCCCGCTAAGCAACCCCGGAAATACTCGGCGAGCACCGAGCATCTCGAGCAGTGAGATGCTCGGGCGAGCACCGAGCAGTAGCGAGCATGCTCGCTCATCACTAATCCTAACTACACTGAAACAGGTTGCAGATGCAGCAAGAAGGCACTCATGTCAGGCTCTTCCATGAAGTCCAAGGCCATGCTGTGTTTTTGGCTTTATAACACTGGCGGGAGGGGATGGAGGAAACAAGCTTCAACCATGAACAACAGAGAGGGGATGATTATCCTCTTCATCTCCTTACTGTTGCTTGCCCATCATCTCTTCCTCCTCCATTTGTTCCTTAGCTCTTGCACCTTCACTAACAGTTTGTCTGGTATCACCAGCCCCCGTCAATCACAGTAATCCACCCTCCTTTGGCACCCGCCTGTGTGATGACAGTCTGGAGCTTTGAGACATTGTTATCCCTTCCGCACCTTCCTCTTCCTCTGGCTATTCAAAGTCTGCTTCAGCATGTAGATGACCGGAATAGTGATGCTGATGACGGCATTGTCAGCACTAGCCATCTTAGTGGCTATGTCAAAACTGTGCAGAAGGGTGCATAGGTCCTTAATATGTTCCCACTCCGTAAATGTGATATGCCCCACGTCCGTACTGCATTGGCCCAGGCTATACGACATGACATACTGCATCAGGGCTCATTGCTGCTGTCACAGTTGCTGCAACATGTGCAGAGTGGAATTCCACTGTATCAGCACATTGTATATGAACCTGTTAACTGGCACAGAGAAAGACCTCTGTATTGATGCAAATCAATGACCTGAAGGGTGCGAATGGTGTAATTGAGCACACAGGTTCCGTGCTTTCTGAATCAGCTCATCCAGGCCAGGAAAGTGGCGGAGAAACCACTGTATCAACAGGTTGAGAACGTGAGCCAAGCAGTGCATGAGTATGAGCTCGCCTCGGCGTAGGGCCGCCACCAGGTTTGCACCCTTATCGCACACGGCCTTTCTTGACTCTGGGTTCAGCAGAAATAGCCATTGCTCAAACTCAGACTGGAGAGCTGTCCATAGCTCTTCAGCTGTATGACTGCAATCTCCACGGCATATTCAATTTAAGACTGCCTGATTGCATTGAGTCCTGGCTGCACAGTACAGAGGTGGTGTGGATTTTCTCTGCACTGTTGGAACGTATGTCTCATTAAGGCAGATGATGAGTGCGCAGATGGAGGCCCTAGAGGAGGTGAAGGAGGCAGAAGCAGTGGAGGAAGTGTGAAATAGAGGTTTGTTATACAAGCCTTGGGGATTCCAAGATTTGTGGAGCAGCCCCTTCCCCGCATGCCCCCACAGCCACCAGTCACCAGTGCCCAGTCAGTGAGATGTAACGCCTTTGGCCATGCTTACTTGTCCAGGAGTCTGTGGTGAAATGCACCCTGGCAGACATAGATTTAGTCAAGGAACGGGTGATGTTGTCTGCAACATGCTGGTGTAATACAGGCACAGCTTTTTTAGAGAAGTAATGGCAACTGGGCAACTGGTACTGGGGGACTGTGACAGCCATCTGCTTTTGGAAACCGTCTGTATTTACTAGGCAAAAAGCGTCTATTTAAGACCGGGTGACGCTAGGCCCATCACAGTCTACCCTGGAAACAGGCAGAGTAGGGAGAGATGCTGCTGCGTGAGTGAGACATTTGCTTGTATATTCCACAAAATTTCTATATATCCATCTGTTCTTCTGAGGACTAATCCAGCTGCATATATTCAGTGGTGGTAGCAGAAGTTAGGCAGGCAGAGAAATTTGTGAACACTATACAGCACAATAGTGTTCATTGCATGTTCTCTCTGCTCCTGCTGTTACTGATATCCATAGACATAGCCCCAGATATCAGGGACCAGGGCTAATTTTTTTTATCTTATTCCTGATAATTTGCTTAAAAATAAATACAGAGTACACCATTTTTCTGCTACATTTGCTTATTAGCACTACAGAATACAGTCAGATCTTTTCCATATTACAGAGATAAAAATCCAGAAATTATTAGTGAACGTGGAAAACATTGGCCTCCATTTACAGTTTGTTGCAGTGTGTCAGTGAAGCTATTCACACGTGCTCGCTGTGAAGAATACACTGTGTACCAAATTATTATGCAAATAATATTTTCTCAGATTCTCCCAAATTACCTATATGAATTGCAGTCATTGTAATTTTCCAGTCAAATAACTATTAGAGTACAATTGAAAGGTTTTTGTACAAACTGCCTATGATAACAGTATATTTTTAAAAATATAAAAAACTCAAATTGCACTCAAAATGCATGTTCCAAATTATTATGCACAACAGAGTTTTCAACCTTTTCATTTTAATAAAGAACAAAAAAATTGTCATTTTTGAAATTGTAAGCATTAGCAGGTTATTACAAACTGAAATCAAACAGTTTTCAACTCAAAACATTATTCTAGGTGATGTTACATTTGCACATAGGACCCCTTGTTCGAAAGGAGCTTCTGAACTGTCTCGTCCATTGAATTTGTCAGGTTTTGGATGGTTTCTGCTTCAATTGTTTTGCATGAGAACAGAATACCCTCCCAGAGCTGTTGCTTAGATGTGAACTGCCTCCCGCCATCATAGACACTCCTTTTGATGATGCTCCAGAGGTTCTCAATGGGGTTGAGGTCAGGGGAGCATGGGTGCCACACCATAAGTTTGTCCCCTTTTATGTCCATAGCAGCCAGAGATGCAGATGTGTTATGTGCAGCATGAGACGGGGCATTATCATGCATGAAATGATCTCGACGGTCCAGATGGATGGAGTGGAGGATGGCTGGTTGATGGACACCCCATGCAAACACGGCTACGGCGCTAACAAGGAGGAGGTAGAGTAATGTTTTGGGCTGGAATCATGGGGAGAGAGATTGTCAGCCCTTTTAGGATCCCTAAAGGGGTAAAGATGAACTCCATAATGTATGTTGAGCTTCTCAAACAGCACTTCCTTCTATGGTTCAAGAAGAAGAACCGTGCATTCCGCAGCAAGATCATTTTCATGCATGATAATGCCCCGTCTCATGCTGCACATAACACATCTGCATCTCTGGCTGCTATGGGCAAAAAAGGGGACAAACTTATGGTGTGGCACCAATTCTTCCCTGACCTCAACCCCATTGAGAACCTCTGGAGCATCATCAAAAGGAGTGTCTATGATGGCGGGAGGCAATTCACATCTAAGCAACAGCTCTGGGAGGGTATTCTGTCCTCATGCAAAACAATTGAAGGAGAAACCATCCAAAACCTGACAAATTCAATGAATGAGAGAGTTCAGAAGCTCCTTTCGAACAAGGGGTCCTATGTGCAAATGTAACATCACCTAGAATGAAGTTTTGAGTTGAAAACTGTTTGATTTCAGTTTGTAATAACCTGCTAATGCTTCTAATTTCAAAAATGACCATTTTTTTGTTCTTTATTAAAATGAAAAGGTTGAAAACTCTGCTGTGCATAATAATTTGGAACATGCATTTTGAGTGCAGTTTGAGTTTTTTATCTTTTTAAAAATATACTGTTATCATAGGCAGTTTGTACAAAAACCTTTCAATTGTACTATAATAGTTATTTGACTGGAAAATTACAATGACTGCAATTCATATAGGTAATTTGGGAAAATCTGAGAAAATATTATTTGCATAATAATTTGGAACACAGTGTAGTAAACTACAGGCCAGCTATTTAAAACCGTGGTTGTCCGTCAGACGGATCACATATAACTGCGTTCCAAATTCAGCCATTTCTGTCCTCCATTTACAGTTTGTTGCAGTGTGTTAGTGAAGCTATTCACACATACTCGCTGTAAGGCTATGTGCCCACGATGCAGAAATGAAGCAGAAAATTTCTGCAGAATTTCTCCATCTCCCTGGCAGAAAAAACACATGCAGATTGTGCATGCATTTTTCCTGCCAAACACATGCGCCTTTGAAGCGTTATTCACATGCGTTTCTGCATGCGGATTGACAAGCGCTTTCCAGGCGATTTTAGCATCACTTGGAAAGTGCTTGACAACTAGATCACACTATATAAATTCATGCAAACAGCATGGATTTATATAGTGTGACCGTAAGAGTGTTTAAAAATAAAAAAATAAACCTATACTTACCCTCTGATGGCCCGGTGTGTGTTGCTGCGCTCGCTCCTGTCTGCCAGCTGATCGCGGGACACAGCACTGAAGGGCCTGCGGTCACATGACTGTGATGTCACCGCAGGTCCTACAGTCCTGCCCGCAAGCACAGGGAAGGAGACCGGGGGCCGTCAGAAGGTGAATATAAACTTTATTTTTTATTTTATTCTTTTTTTTACAGGTACAATGGTACCCATGTCTGAATGAGAGTCTCCTCTCCTCCAGAACTGGGTACCATCCGCACATTGAATCGCATATAATCCGTGAGTACAAATGTACTGACACGGATTATATGCTTCTCAAAGTCAATGGCGGCGATTTCGCCGCACTTCCGCAAAATTAATGGACATGATGTGGATTTTTTAGCGCAGCATAAACGCTGGTGGAAAAATCCGCAGCATGGGCATAGAACTTGTGGAATCCCCTTGGGGACCATGGGGGGCGGAGTACCTAGTGTTTAATAAATGTTTACTCTGCGGAAATTCCGCAGCATATACGCTTGAAAAACGCTACGTGGGCACTTAGCCTAAAGGATAGTAAACTACAAGCCTGCTATTTAAAACCGTGGTTGTCCTTCAGACGTATTACATATAACTGCGGTTCAAATCCAGCCATTTGTAGTGAACGTGGAAAATATTGTCCTTCTTTTAAAATGGGCAAGGTGCATGGCAAGGGACAGGGAAGTGGACGTGATGGTGATGGTGCATGCAGACGCTGAGGTCGAGGTCGTGGGCAAGCTGAAATCGTGCCACAACAATCACCCACATCTTGTCGATTGACCTTCCTGTCCCAATTACTAGGGGACCACAGAACAACACTATTGAACAAAGAGCAGTGTCAAAAGGTTGTTGGTTGGATAGCAGATAATGCTTCCAGTCACTTTGCCACCACCACCACCACCACCATGTCTTCCACATGGTCAAGTCTAAGTAACCATGATTTTGGACTGCAAATTCCTTACCCTGATCCTCTTTCCTCCCACCATGCTGAGTGCCCGAAGACAACTGTTGACTTGGACACTCCAAAGAGCTGTTCACTCTTCCATTTATAGATTTGGGCCTCTCACCTGGCCAGCGTCAAGCGGGGCAAGAGGAGAACATGTATAGTGATGCCCAAATATTTGAGCAGCCACGGTCACAGGCAACGGTGGGAAAGTGCAATTACTGTCGCAAGAGGTGGATGATGATGAGACACAAATGCCAGAAAGTCAGGAGGAGGACCAGGGTGTGGAAGTTGAAGACGAGGTGGTAAATGATATAGTCACTGACCAAACCTGGCAAGGTGAGATGCATAGCGAGGACAGCAGCATAGAGGGGTAGGGAGACGTAGCACCACAGCAGGCAGGAAGAAACAGTGTGGTGGCCGCAGACACAAGGCGGGCAAGCGTTCACAGGAACACCAACACGGCAGAAGTTGACAGTACAACTGTTAGGTCTTCCCGAGTCTGGTTCTTTTTTAAAGACTCTGCAGATAACCCCAAAAATCTATTTGCACCATCTGCCAGGCCAGCATCAGCAGAGGTAGCAAAACCAGCAGCCAGACCACCACCAGCATGATCAGGCACATGGAAGCAAAGCACATGAGAGCGACGCACCCGACTAGGTTGGCCAAATGCCAAGGTCCAGAAACAGTGTCTGTGGGTGACACCACTGCTTCTTCCGCTGTTGTGAGTGCACGCCAATCCCCTGTCTATGGCACATGCGAAGATACCTCCCGCCCTGCACTTGTCATTGAACACTCTCAACTAACACCATCAGCAACCACATCCACGTCCATGTCTCAGTGCAGCGTTCAGTTGACCCTACAAGCGCAAATATGCAGCCAACACCTCACTACTAAATTCACACATTTTGCGAATGCTTGCGATACAAATGTTGCCTTTTAGGCTTGTGGAGATGCTGCCACTATTTCTCCCGAAGTGCCGTCCCCGCATTACACAAGTACATGTCCCACATTAGCCGTGCCCTCAACAACGCAGTTAGTGGGAAAGTCCACCTAACCATGGACACAAGTTTTTGATTAGAAGTGTAGCATTGGCATCTCTGCCCTCTGCCAGGCAGAGACGCCATCCCCCTTACCGCCGCGGTTATGCTCCGGCGTTTTCCGGCCTCCCTGCAGCTGCTGCTGGTGCACGCAGCTTCCCTGGCTCTGTGCTTAGGGCACACGTGCTCCCTCCCTCTTAAAGGGGCTGCGCGCGCCATCCTAAAAAGTCCCCGGGGAATGGCCGGAGGACTTTTCCTATAAAAGGCACCTCCTCCAATATGGAGGTGCCCGTGTAAGGTTGTTGCTTTGTGTTACTTACTTTGCTTCAGCCCTCAGGTCCTCTGCAAGTCAGTCCTGTCCTCCCGCCTGTTCTACAGTCCAGTCTGCCAGTCTGACTACTATCCAGCCCGACAGTCTGTCTACAGTCCAGTCCGCCAGTTTGTCTATGGGCTCTGCCTACTCGCTTACCAGGAAGCACCTGCCTGTTACCTGCCGTGCCCGCCAGCCTGCTTTACCTAGAAGCACTTGCCTGTTACCTGCCGTGCCCGCCTGTCTGCTTACCTGGAAGCACCTGCCAGCTATCTGTTTTGCCCGCCTGCCTGCTTACCTGGAAGCACCTGCCAGCTATCTGTTGTGCCTGCCTGCCTGCTTACCTGGAAGCACCTGCCAGCTATCTGTTGTGCCTGCTTGCCTGCTTACCTGGAAGCACCTGCCAGCTATCTGTTGTGGCCGCCTGCCTGCTTACCTGGAAGCACCTGCAAGCTACCTGTTGTGCCCACCAGCTTGCCTACCCGGAACACTCATCTGACTATCAGCCTAATCAGCCTGCTTGTCTAACCAGACCACCCGTCAGCCTGCCTGCCGAGCTCATCCGCTGTACCGGTCAGTTCCTGTCTTCTGACCCGTGGGAGTCACCTGCTCTCATACAAGGTCGGTCCAAGAGTGGCACCTGATCCCTCTGCTCGGTTCCTCCCTGGTTCACGGAGTCGACTGAGCCGCCTTGCGACCTTGGTCGGGCCGAGTAGATACTTAGTCACGCCCCTCTGGCCCCTTCTTGCACTATAGCACAGAGGTTCCACCACCCAGATCCGTAACAACAAGCATCAACACGGCCGTCAGTATTCAGGTCAGACTCCACACATAAGACCTCAGGAGAGGGCATGGATGTCAGACATCTGTGCCATCCTCCAAAACTTTGAGGACTCCACCAAGATGGTGAAAGGCGATGACGCCATAATTAGCGTCACCATCCCGCTTCTCTGTCCTCTAAAACGCTCTCTGCTCACAATTAAATTGGAGTCATTGCAGGTGGAGCCTGATGAGATGGAGCAAGGAGCCATACAGGATGATTCGATACAGCCTAGCCTCATCTCATCCCAACGTGGATTGGGTGACAATGAGGAAGAGGAGGAGGAGGAAAACAGGAGCTAGTTTCCTGTGCTATAGACGGTACTACCCGCACAACTTTCTTACCGTCTGTTCAGCGCGGAAGCCTGAGGAGAGGGAGGAGGAGGTGAAGGAGGAAGAGGAGGAGAGCATGGTCAGTCATCCTCTTGGTGAGGACATGGAAGTCTTGCCTATTAGCAGTCTGGCACACATGGCTGAGTTTATGTTATGCTGCCTTTCCCGTGACCCTCGCATTGTCCAAATTTTGGGTAACAGTCATTACTGGTTGGTGTCAATTTTAGACCCATGCTACAAGGAAAACTTTCTAGCTCTTATTCCCACGGTGGACAGGTCTGCTAAAATGGGGCAGTACTCGAAGGCCCTTAAAAAAATTCCTATCTGAAAACGCTGGCAGAAGAGGTCTCAGTTCATTGGAAAACCAAGGAGTACATGCAAGAGAGACACAAATGCAATCCAGAAGAGGCAGGGGAACACTGTCAAAGTTCTGGGACAGTTTTCTCAGCCTGATGCGCGGGGTAGTCTCACAAGGATTGAAAAGTTTGGGAAGGAGTACCATTCTGACTGTACCAATGTCCTCCGTGATTCCTCTGTGCCTTATAATTATTGGATATCCAAGCTGGACATGTGGCATGAACTGGCTCTCTACTCCTTGGAGGTCCTGGCCTGCCCTGCCAATATCATTTTGTCAGAGCGGGTTTTTAGTGCTGCCGGGGGAATTATAATTGATAGGCGCATCCACCTGTCAAATGAAAATGCTGACAGGCTGACTCTTATAAAATTGAGCAAGGGCTGGATTGGGCCAGACTTCTCAACACCACTGAATGATAGCAGCGTAACATAAACTCAAATACAGTGTCTTTTTTTTGGAGGTCTAACTCTATTCCCATGCACCTCTGTCTTCACACCCAGACATGGGTATATGCTTCCTGATTTGTCTATTTGCCCTTGTCCTCCTCCTTCTCCTCATCCTCCACCACCATATCTACCATATCAACATATATACGTCTCTTGCAAGGGGCATTGGAGTGCCTCCAAATTTTTGGCAGCCATTGCATTCACTGCATAGTCAATATCAGTATGGGAGACCCACTTCCAAATAAAGGGAACATTTTTTTCATGAGGCCCTTCTCTACATCTCTTGCAAGGGGCATTGGAGTGCATCCAAATTTCGCAGCCGTTGCAGTCACTGGATATGCAAGAACAGTATGGGAGACCCGATCTTTTCTAATGGGAACATGTCGTTACTGAGGCCCACCTCTATGTGTCTTTAAATTGGTATTAGGGTTTTCCCTAAATTTTGGCAGCAATTGAACTCACTGCATATCCTATAACTGTATAGCAAAACCACTCCTTTATAATGAGAATGTGTCATTACTGACTGTGTCTTTAACCCCAGAACGCATACCTGGGGCCTCGCAGGCCCGCCCTGTTAATTGTTTTCTATCTTCTGCAAGATTTCTTTAGTTAGAATTTTGAAACTCTAGGTATTCCTCAGGTGTATAGTTGTTTGTCATTTCCAGTTGGTCATTTATTTATTATTTGTACACGGGCCTAAAAGGCCCCAGATATGTGAAAGTGTAGATTTTTATGGTCATGCGTTCTAGGGTTAAATTGGTATTAGGGTTTTTCCTAAATTTTGTCAGCCGTTGTACTCACTGCATAACCAATAACTGTATAGCAGAACTGCTCCTTTCTAATGGTAACATGTCGTTACTGAGGCCCACCTCTTTGTGTCATTAAATTGGTATTGGGGTTTTTCCCAGATTTTTACAGCCTTTGTACTCACTGCTTACCCTATAAATGTATGGAAGAACCATTACTTTCTAATGAGAAAATGTCATAATATTGCCTACCTCAATTTGTCTTTAAATTGATATTGGGGTTTTTCCTACATTTTGACAGCCATTGTACTCACTGCTTACTCTATAAATGTATAGCAGAACCAATACTTTCTAATGAGAACATGTCATTAATGAGGCCCACCTCTATGTGTCTTTAAATTGGTATTACGATTTTTCCTAAATTTTGTCTGCCGTTGTACTCACTGCATACCCAATAACTGTATAGCAGAGCAACTCCATTCTAATGGGAACATGTCATTACTGAGGCCCACCTCTATGTGTCTTTAAATTGGTATTGGGGTTTTTCCCATATGTTGGCATCCCTTGTACTCACTGCTTACCCTATAAATGTATAGCAGATCCACTCTTTTCTAATGAGAACATGTCATTACTGAGGGCTTCCTTTATGTGTCTTTAATTTAGTATTGGGGTTTTTCCTAAATTTTGGCAGCCGTTGTACTCACTGCATACCCTATAATTGTAAAGCAGAACCGCTCCTTTCTAATGGGAACATGTCGTTACTGAGGCCCACCTCTATGTGTCGTTAAATTGGTATTGAGGTTTTTCCTGAATTTTGGCAGCCGTTGTAGTCACAGCATACCCTATAACTGTATGGCAGAACCGCTCCTTTCTAATGGAAACATGTCGTTACTGAGGCCTACCTCTATGTATCTTTAAATTGGTATTTTGTTTTTTCCCAAATTTTGGCAGTAGTTGTATTCACTGCATAGCTTATAACTAGTGTTGAGCGAGCACTAAAATGCTCGGGTGCTCGAAGCTCGGGCCGAGCTCACCGTGATACTCGGGGGCTCGAAACAAGCAACGAGCCCATTGTTAGTCTATGGGAGACCTGAGCATTTTTTGCGGTGGCACCCACAGTCAGTCTGTAGAGAGCCTAAAAAGTGCCCAAAACGATAGTGACAGTGCTCAAATGACATGGGGCAGCACGGGGATCGCCCCAGGAAGCATTTCTGACCCCCAGGTCACTGCTGTCAACAACTTGGTCAGAGGTATTAAGACACTTTTACGGGCTCACAATAAAACGTTCAAAAACAAAACCAAAACTGTTTTCCTGTGAAATATGTTAAGGAACATCATTTCCAGGGTAAAGACTTGTGTATACGGTAAAATAAATAACCAAAAACAAAAATACTCCTCCACACCTTTGGCTATGTTCACAAGTAGCATTTTTTATGCGTTTTTTCACTTTTGTATTGCTTTCAACTGTGACAAATGCTTTCACCGGGAAATGTCATTTTAACATTTTACAACCTTATCTGGCCATGTGCTGTGTGACACATGCATACAGTGCTGAAAAGACATGGGAACAGCATGGGGAAGACCACTGGAAGCATCTCTCACACACAGGTCACTGCCTAAAAGTGTGCCCATCAGAAGTGATCCTTGCTGCATCAGAAGATGCAAACTTGCAACTATCCCCATGCAAGTCCTTGTCCCAGGGCAGTGTTCAATTGTATCTCCCCCATTCCTTGCAATGCAAGTGCAAGTATGCAGCCTGCCACCCACCCAACCCCAGGCTGCAATACCATACTGCTTGCTTGCTTGCACTTGAAATTGGGCCTTTTAGGCATGTGGAGGCGGAATCTGGCCACCATGTCATAGCTGCGTCGGCGGTCTGGTATCCATACTCAGTCTCCAGCCGCCCAGCGGCCGGGTGTCTACGCTTCGTCCCCAGCTGCCAGGGGGTGGCCGAGTGTCCAAACTCGGTCCCCAGCTGCCTGGGGGTGGCCGGGTGTCCATAAACGGTCCCCAGCTATTTGTCCCGATGCGCCTTATACAACAGTGCGCATACCAAAACATTACCTGTGCCCTCCCCAGTGCATTTAGTGGAAAGGACAGCCTAACCACCAACACGTGGACAAGTTAATGTGGCCAGGGATGGTCCATCTCACTGACGCCTTCACACTGGGCTAATATTGTGGAAGCCGGGGCACAGTTGGACACTGGGATGCAACACGTCCTCCAGACATAGAGGATTGTGGGTACTGGGTCAATCAGGCTTCAACACAAAGTTCAGAAAGTAGAAGCAGCAGTGGCCGGCCTCCTACACAATGAGTAAATTATTCATGATCATGAGTAGAGATGAGCCGTGTTCAACTAGAACTGTTTGCCAATCTCAAATTCGAGCTGTTTTGGGCGGTGTTCGAGTCGTTCAACGAACGAGAACGATTTGCAAAAAATTTGGCTCATCGAGGTTATGTTCGATAACTGTTCGTGCACCAAAAGCGTGTCCTGCATGTCTGGCGCTATTTAGAGCACCAATCATGCAGGGATTGTCTACCACTCACTGTAATGCCACAGCCATGGTAGTTGTGGCATTACAGTGGTTGCCCAAATCGATGGGAACAGTGCTCACAGTGAAACATGAAAAGCCGGCAATTCAGCAGTGGCATACACCGGTACCCGACAATTTAGAACAGAAAGAATAGAGCATCACACATAGATTAGATAGATAGAAACATGTCAGTCACATATATAAGAAGTACAGTGACAGTGTTGATTACTGTACTTGTCATTTAGTGTTAAAATAAAAGATTTATTAAAAAAAAAATTGGCGTGGGGTTCCCCGTAATTTTAGTCTCTAGCGGAGGTTAAGCAGACAGCTGGGGCACATGTTTGAAGCCTGGGAAGGGGGTAATACCCACGGAGCTTCCCAGGCTACTATCAGCCCCCAGCTGAATACATAGCCTTTACTAGCTATTAAAATGGGGGACCCAAAAAAAAAATGATGTGGGGTTCCCCCTATTTTAATAGCTAGCAAAGGCTAGACAGACTGCTGGGGGCTGATATTAATAGCCCAGGAAGGGTGCCATGAATATTGGCCCCCTCCCAGGCTAGAAACACCAGCCGTAAGCCGCCCCAGAAATGGCGCATCCATAGGATGCGCCAATTCTGGCACTTAACCTCGCTCTTCCCACTGCCCTGTAGCGGTGGCAGTGGGGTAATAGGGCTGGGGTTGATGTCAGCTTATAATGCCAGCTGACATCAAGCCCAGGTTAGTAATGGAGAGGCATCTATAAGACACCCCCATTACTAACCCCATAGTCAAAGTAAAAAAAAAACACAAATTCCAAGAGTAAAGTCTTTTAATTGAAATAAACACAATTCTTTATTGTTCTAAATTAAACCATACTTACCATCACGCCTATTCCAGCTGAAGCCAATGTCTTCTGCAATAAAAGTAAAATAATAAATCAACATCATCCTTACCTTTCCATGGTTCCCACGATGGCTCCAGCTCTGCTACATTCACATGACAGTCTGGATCACAGCCGAAAGCTGCCATCCAGCTTGCCAAGCCGCAGACACAGAGAAGCGCAGGCATGCTTGCGCTCCTCAGTGTCTGGCTGTGATGGCATAAAGATGAGCCGAGGTTATGTCCAATGATCTCAGCTCACCTGATGCACGTCACTGTCAGCGTGGGAAAATACTCCTGCGCTTGCAGTGAGCTTGAGAGAAATCTCCTGATGAAGCGCTGAGCGCAGGAGAATTTTCCCACGCTGTCAGTGACGTGCATGAGGTGAGCTCATGTCCAATGAACTCAGCTCACCTCATGCACGTCAGTGACAGCATGGGAGAATTCTCCTTTGCTCAGTGCTTGAGCAGAAGAATTCTCCCACGCTGGGATGGCATTGAGATGACAGGCTGTATCGCAGCTGAACGCTGCCATCCAGCTTGTCATCATTCAGAGACACTGCAGAGCGCAAGCATGCCTGCGCTCTGCAGTGTCTATGAAGGATGGCATGCTGGATGGCAGTGCTCAGCTGCGATCCAGCCTGTCATCTCAATGCCATCCCAGCGTGGGAGAATTCTCCTGCTAAAGCGCTGGGCGCAGGAGAATTCTCCCACGCTGTCAGTGACGTGCATGAGGTGAGCTGAGTTCATTGGACATGACCTCGGCTCATCTGGATGCCATCACAGCCAGACATTGCAGAGTGCAAGCATGTCTGCGCTTCTCAGTGTCTATGGCATGGCAAGCTGGATGGCAGCTTTCGGCTGCGATCCAGCCTGTCATGTCAATGTAACAGAGCTGGAGCCGTCCTGGGAACCATGGAAAGGTAAGGATGAATTTGCTTTATTATTTTAATTTTATTGCAGAAGACATTTGCTTCAGCTGGACTGGGCGTGATGGTAAGTATGGTTTAATTTAGAACATTAAAAAATTGCGTGTTTATTTCCTTCAAAGTACTTTATTCTGGGTGTTGTGTTTTTTAAATACTTTACTAGAAATTCATGGCGGTCATGTCTAATATTGGTGTGACCCCATGAATTTCGGGCTTAAGGCCAGCTGATAGCACCAAGCTGGCCCTAACCCCTTTATTACCCAGTGAGCCACCGCTCCAGGGCCTTGGATGAGTTGGGTACAGCGCCAGAAGATGGCACTTCTATGAACACGCCATTTTCTGGGGTGGCTGCGGACTGCAATTTTCAGCGGGGGGGGGCCCAGAAAGCTTGGGCCTCCCTGAGCTGCGGATTCCAGCCCCAGCTGCCTAGTTGTACCTGGCCGGACACAAAAATAGGGCGAAACACCACGTATTTTTTTTTTTAATTACTTCATGAAACTTATGAAATGATTAAAAAAAAAAGGCTTCACTATATTGTTGTGTCCGGCCAGGTACAAATAGGCAGCTGGTGGTTGGGGGCAGCCCGTTCCTGCCTGCTGTACCTGGCTGGACACAAAAATAGGCGGAGCCCCACGTATTTTTTTTTTTTATTATTTCATGAAATTCATGAAATAATTTTAAAAAAAAAAGGGTTAACTATATTGTTGTGTCCGACCAGGTACAAATAGGCATCTGGTGGTTGGGGGCAGCCCGTTTCTGGATGCTGTACCTGGCTGGCATACAAAAATATGGCGAATCCCGCGTCAAAATTTTTGGGAAAAATTAATTAAAAAATAATAAAAAATAATAATAATTTAGGGACTGCAACTTTACACTGTGTTCCAAATTATTATGCAAATAATATTTTCTCAGATTTTCCCAAATTAAATATATGAATTGCAGTCATTGTAATTTTCCAGTCAAATAACTTAGAGTACAATTGAAAGGTTTTTTGTACAAACTGCCTATGATAACTGTATATTTTCTAAAAAATAAAAAACTCAAACTGCACTCAACATGCATGTTCCAAATTATTATGCACAGCAAAGTTTTCAACCTTTTCATTTTAATAAAGAACAAAAAAACGGTCATTTTTGAAATTATAACCATTAGCAGGTTATTACAAACTGAAATCAAACAGTTTTCAACTCAAAACTTTATTCTAGGTGATGTTACATTTGCACATAGGACCCCTTGTTCGAAAGGAGCTTCTGAACTCGCTCGTCCATTGAATTTGTCAGGTTTTGGATGGTTTCTGCTTCAATTGTTTTGCATGAGGACAGAATACCCTCCCAGAGCTGTTGCTTAGAGGTGAACTGCCTCCCGCCATCATATACACTCCTTTTGATGATGCTCCAGAGGTTCTCGATGGGGTTGAGCTCAGGGGAGCATGGGTGCCACACCATAAGTTTATCCCCTTTTATGCCCATAGCAGCCAGAGATGCAGATGTGTTATGTTCAGCATGAGATGGGGCATTATCATGCATGAAATGATCTCGATGATCCAGATGGATGGAGTGGAGGATGGCTGGTTGATGGACACCCCATGCAAACATGGCTGCGGCGCTAACAAGGAGGAGGTGGAGTAATGTTTTGGGCTGGAATCATGGGAAGAGAGATTGTCGGCCCTTTTAGGATCCCTGAAGGGGTAAAGATGAACTCCATAATGTATGTTGAGTTACTCAAACAGCACTTCCTTCCATGGTTCAGGAAGAAGAACCGTGCATTCCGCAGCAAGATCATTTTCATGCATGATAATGCCCCGTCTCATGCTGCACATAACACACCTGGCTGGAAACAAAAATACAGAGAAGCTCTTTTTTTAATTATTTCATGAATCTCATGAAATAATTTAAAAAAAATTGCCGTGGGGCTTCGCCCTATTTTTGTGTCCAGCCAGGTACAGCAGGTAGGAACGGGCAGCCCCCAACCACCAGCTGCCTATTTGTACCTGGCCGGACACAACAATATAGGGAAGCCCTTTTTTTTTAATTATTTCATGAATTTCATGAAATAATTAAAAAAAAAATACGTGGGGCTTCGCCCTATTTTTGTATCCAGCCAGGTACATCTAGGCAGCTGGGGGTTGGAATCCGCAGCGCAGGGGGGCCCAAGCTTTCTGGGCCCCCCCCCGCTGAAAATTGCAGTCCGCAGCCACCCCAGAAAATGGCGCGTTCATAGAAGTGCCATCTTCTGGCGCTGAACCCAACTCATCCAGGGCCCTGGTGCGGTGGCTCACTGGGTAATAAAGGAGTTAGGGCCAGCTTGGCATTATCAGCTGGCCCTAAGCCCGAAATTCATGGGGTCACGCCAATATTGGACATGACCGCCTTGGATTTCTAGTAAAGTATATAAAAAAACACAACACCCAGAATAAAGTCCTTTAATTGAAATAAACACACAATTTTTTAATGTTCTAAATTAAACCATACTTACCATCACGCCCATTCCAGCTGAAGCCAATGTCTTCTGCAATAAAAGTAAAATAATAAACCAACATC
Source organism: Phyllobates terribilis (assembly GCF_046119375.1). Taxonomy (NCBI): domain Eukaryota; kingdom Metazoa; phylum Chordata; class Amphibia; order Anura; family Dendrobatidae; genus Phyllobates; species Phyllobates terribilis. The sequence continues at coordinate 296,060,491 of NW_027362769.1, forward strand.
ATCCTTACCTTTCCATGGTTCCCACGATGGCTCCAGCTCTGCTACATTCACATGACAGTCTGGATCACAGCCGAAAGCTGCCATCCAGCTTGACATGCCGCAGACACTGAGAAGCGCAGGCATGCTTGCGCTCTGCAGTGTCCGGCTGTGATGGCCTCCAGATGAGCCGAGATCATGTCCAATGAACTCAGCTCACCTCATGCTTTTCACTGACAGCGTGGGAAAATTATCCTGCGCTTGCAGTGAGCGTGAGAGGATTCTCCTGCTGAAGCGCTGAGCGCAGGAGAATTTTCCCACCCTGTCAGTGACGTGCATGAGGTGAGCTCATTATCAATGCCCCTTGGAAGAGTGGTGGAGGTCCCAGTGGAATAAAAAGACTATATCAATGACCCTTGAAAAAGACGTGGAGGTCACAGTAGCTTAACAAGGCGATTTTAATGCCCCTTGGAACAGACGTGGAGTTCAGAGGGGTTTAAAAATACAGTTTTAATGCCCCTTGGAAAAGATGTGGAGGTCACAGTAGCTTAACTAGACAGTTTCAATGCCCCTTGGAAGAGATGTGGAGGTCCCAGTGGAATAAAAAGACTATCAATGACCCTTGGAAGAGACGTGGAGGTCACAGTAGCTTATCAAGACGATTTTAATGTCCCTTGGAAGAGACGTGGAGTTCAGAGTGGTTTAACAAGATGGTTTTAATGCCCCTTGGAAGAGACGTGGAGGTCTCAGTGGAATAAAAAGACAATATCAATGCCCCTTGGAAGGGTGGTGGGGGTCGCAGTGGAAAAAAAATACAATATTAATGCCCCTTGGAAGAGTGGTGGTAGTCGCAGTGGAATAAAAAGACAATATCAAAGCCCCTTGGAAAAGACGTGGAGGTCCCAGTGGCTTAACAAGATGATTTTAAAGCCCCTTGGAAGAGACGTGGAGTAAAGAGTGGTTTAACAAGACGGTTTCAATGCCCCTTGGAAGAGACGTGTGTTATGCACACGCCCGGGCTGAGCGGCGTGTGCGTGTGATTGTAGTGATTCCACTGGACCATGAACCGGAGAGTGCCTGGAGGGGCGTGACTAAGTATCTGGCCGATCCGACCAAGATGGCACGACGGCATACGACGCCAGTGCACCAGGGAGAAACCGGGCAGAGGGACCAGGTGCTACTCCAGGTCAAACTCCAGACACGGGGGTTGACCCACACAGGGATTACTGGATCAGGCTGGTTAGGCTGGCGCACAGACTGGAGGATATAGGCAGGCACGACTGGTATGCAGGCAGGCGGGTAAAGGCAAGCGCAGCTAGAGTGCAGACAGGGAGGCACTAGCAGGTAGGAACACAGGCGGGATAGGACCCAGTACACACTGGGACTCAGGAACAATACAGGTAGAGGGGTACAGGCAAGCACAGCTAGAGTGCAGACAGGGAGGCACTAGCAGGTAGGAACACAGGCGGGATAGGACCCAGTACACACTGGGACTCAGGAACAGGCAGGTTAGGCTGGCACAGACTGGTGGATATAAGCAAACACGGCAGGTATGCAGATGGGTGGATACAGGCGAGTATGCAGGCAGGGAGGTACTGGCCGAAAGGACGGGCTGGAGCACAGAAAGGTTAAGACCCAGTACAGACTGGGTCACAGAACCGCAAATGCGGTAGACAACCACAGCAGAGAGGGAACGCCCGAAGCGGTGGGCAAGAACAGAGCAGGACAGGACTGCCGGAGCAGCGGGCAGAAGCAGGGCAGGACAGGACTGCCGGAGCAGCGGGCAGAAGCAGGGCAGGACAGGACTGCCGGAGCAGCGGGAAGAAGCAGGGCAGGACAGGACTGCCGGAGCAGTGAGCAAGGAGTCAGAGCAGGCTAGAACCGCCGGAGCGGTAAGCAAAGGAGTCAGAGCAGACTAGAACCGCCGGAGCGGTGAGCAAAGGAGTCAGAGCAGGCTAGAACCGCCGGAGCGGTGAGCAAAGGAGTCAGAGCAGGCTAGAACCGCCGGAGCGGTGAGCAAAGGAGTCAGAGCAGGCTAGAACCGCCGGAGCGGTGAGCAAAGGAGTCAGAGCAGGCTAGGCTGAGTAGGGGGGACAGGGCTCTGTTCACACGGAACAGACAGGAAGGGAAAGGCAGAGCCAGACACCCACAGGGTACTTGCAGTGAAGTAGCGAGTGGACCACAAACTCACAAACGGGAGTACAGAGACAACAAGCAGGAGTTAGGTACGAGTTCAGACTCTGCAGAAAAAGGAAGGGAACGGACATAGAGGCAAAACAGGTAAAGGATAGGAGAGAGTTCAGACTGGAACTGAGTGTACGGAGGAGACCGACACTGCAGCGGGATACAGGAGCGGGTCTGGGAATACGGCCCCCAGAGAGGCAGGACGAACAGGCAAGGAGCGTGTTCAGACAGGACAGACAAGATACAGGAGCGGGTCTAGGTAATCAGCCCCTAGAAGGCGAGAGGAACAGGCTAGAAGCGTGTTCAGACAGGTCAGACAAGATACAGGAACAGGTCTAGGTAATCGGCCCCTAGAAGGCAGGAGGAACAGGCTAGGAGCGTGTTCAGACAGGTCAGACAAGATACAGGAACAGGTCTAGGTAATCGGCCCCTAGAAGGCAGGAGGAACAGGCTAGGAGCGTGTTCAGACAGGCCTGGAAATACAGCCTCCAGGATAGGCAGACAAGAGAACACAGAACGGGACCTGGCACCTTCAGAGAGCAAGCACACACTGAAAGAAACACTATGCTCAGGCAGGGATAGATGGGCGCAGCTGAGCTATATACCAGGTGACAGACAGCAATAGGCTGAGGACGCACAAGAGGTGTGACCCACAGCAGGTACAAAAAAGCAGGAAGTGATCGGGCGCCGCCCTTAAGCAGCAGAAACAGACACAAACAGACAGCATGGAGGGAAGCCAGAGAGACATTCTGGACAGGAGATCAAGTGCGCGCTCTTGCACAGTGGGAGATGGACCACTATGCAAGGACGCCGCCAGGTATGTTACAGTACCCCCCCCCTTACGCCCCCTCTTCTTCAGGCCTGCCAGAATCTTCCGCAGGGAATTCGAGGACCAGTCGTTCACTTCAAGGAGATCACTTCCACTGTCCACAGGAAAAACTGATCTCATCTGGTTAGCTAGGATGCTACCTCCTATCCAGCCATCCTCAGCAACAGACGAAACGGGTGGAGTACCAGGAACAGCACACAAGGAAGTCTCTCTCCACATATTTTCAGGTGGCACCCCAGAGGGTACAGGAGAAAACTGGAAGTCCTTCACCGGGTTGGAGGGGGACAGAGACTTGGGGGTAATCTCTGCTTCGAGGTACATCTTGTCAAGCTCACAGGAAGAAATAGACGGGTTATCAGGTACATAATGAGGAAAAGTCACTGTCTCTTTGTTATCTGGTGGTACCCCGGAGGATTCAGGAAACAACTGGAGGTCCTCCGCCGGGTCAGAAGAGTGCAGAGGCTCAGAGAAAACATCTGCTTCAGAGTACACTAGGTCGGACTCACTGGACGAAGCAGGCGAGGTATCGGGTACCGAGTATAGGAAAGTCTCTGTCCATTCACCACCAGGTGGCACCCCGAAGGGTTCTGGAGACAACTGGCGGTCCTCCGCCTGGTCAGAGGGGTGTAGAGACTCACGGGTAACCTCTGCTTCAGAGTACACTAGGTCGGACTCACTGGACGAAGCAAGCGAGGTATCAGATCTAGGATATAGGAGAGTCTCTGTCCATTCACCACCAGGTGGCACCCAGAAGGGTTCTGGAGACAACAGGAGGTCCTCCGCCTGGTCGGAGGGGTGTAGAGACTCGGGAGTAACCTCTGCTTCGGAGTACACTAGGTTGGACTCACTGGACGAAGCGAGCGAGGTATCAGGTACAGAGTATACGAGAGTCTCTGTCCTTTCGCTACCAGGTAGCACCCCGAAGGGTTCGGGAGACAACTGGAGGTCCTCCGCCTGGTCGGAGGGGTGTAGAGACTCGGGGGTAACTACCACTTTGGGGTACCCATTGTCAGGCTCACAGGACGAAGCGGACAAAGTATCGAGTACCGGGTGTAGAGAAGTCTCTCTCCATTTGTCATCGAGTGGTATCCCGGAGGATTCAGGAGGCAACAGGGGGTCCTCCACCAGGTAGTAGAGGTGCACAGACTCTGAGGTAACCACAGCTTTGGAGCATCCTTGGACATGCACACCGGTTAAAGTGGGTGAAGCATCTGATGCCGGGTGCAGGAAGTTCTCCTGTGTGGAGTCTGGATGGGCAGAAGTCTCTTCGGGCAGGAGAACTGGTGCACTACCCACGCACATTACCCATTGGGGCTTCTCCGGGATACAGGGAGATGAAGCTTCAGTAGGGACTTCAAGGTTGGGGTCAGGAGGTCTCAGGGAGGACAGACCCTGGCGTGACGGCTTGCCTCTATGTCTAGCACGTCTGGACTGCCTCTTGAGGTTGGGAGAAGTATTCCGGAAAGCGTAGTCACCCTGTGAGGATTCTGGGTGGGCAGTAGTCTCATTGGGCTGGAGGACTATTGCGCTACCCACACACATTACCCGTCGGGGCTGCTCCGGGATATTGGGAAGTGAAGCTTCAGCAGGGGCTTCAGGGTTAGGGTCCTCGAAGACCATACGAAAGGCCACCAGGAAGGCCTGCAGGTCAAGGACGACAGGATCCCATGCTTCCCATAGGGGGGTGACCCATTTCAAGGCATCACCCGCTAGGTAGTCAATCATAAAGGCCACTTTAGCCCAATCGGAAGGAAAATAGAGAGGGTAGGCCTTAAAGTGTAGCATGCATTGCTCCACAAATGCACGACACTGTCTTGGATCCCCATAGTAACGTGGCGGATCCGCAGGAACGAGAGCTGATAGATCCATCTGGACGGTGCGAAATTCGCCTGGAACTCAGCTAAGGGAAAAAAAAATATTTATTTATTTATTTTAATGCATGTATTCGCTGGAAAACTTCTCAGAGAGCGAAGGCCGTGGGGCTCAACGGGAACCATGGCCTGAGCATGCTGTTATGCACACGCCCGGGCTGAGCGGCGTGTGCGTGTGATTGTAGTGATTCCACTGGACCATGAACCGGAGAGTGCCTGGAGGGGCGTGACTAAGTATCTGGCCGATCCGACCAAGATGGCACGACGGCATACGACGCCAGTGCACCAGGGAGAAACCGGGCAGAGGGACCAGGTGCTACTCCAGGTCAAACTCCAGACACGGGGGTTGACCCACACAGGGATTACTGGATCAGGCTGGTTAGGCTGGCGCACAGACTGGAGGGTATAGGCAGGCACGACTGGTATGCAGGCAGGCGGGTAAAGGCAAGCGCAGCTAGAGTGCAGACAGGGAGGCACTAGCAGGTAGGAACACAGGCGGGATAGGACCCAGTACACACTGGGACTCAGGAACAATACAGGTAGAGGGGTACAGGCAAGCACAGCTAGAGTGCAGACAGGGAGGCACTAGCAGGTAGGAACACAGGCGGGATAGGACCCAGTACACACTGGGACTCAGGAACAGGCAGGTTAGGCTGGCACAGACTGGTGGATATAAGCAAACACGGCAGGTATGCAGATGGGTGGATACAGGCGAGTATGCAGGCAGGGAGGTACTGGCCGAAAGGACGGGCTGGAGCACAGAAAGGTTAAGACCCAGTACAGACTGGGTCACAGAACCGCAAATGCGGTAGACAACCACAGCAGAGAGGGAACGCCCGAAGCGGTGGGCAAGAACAGAGCAGGACAGGACTGCCGGAGCAGCGGGCAGAAGCAGGGCAGGACAGGACTGCCGGAGCAGCGGGCAGAAGCAGGGCAGGACAGGACTGCCGGAGCAGCGGGAAGAAGCAGGGCAGGACAGGACTGCCGGAGCAGTGAGCAAGGAGTCAGAGCAGGCTAGAACCGCCGGAGCGGTAAGCAAAGGAGTCAGAGCAGACTAGAACCGCCGGAGCGGTGAGCAAAGGAGTCAGAGCAGGCTAGAACCGCCGGAGCGGTGAGCAAAGGAGTCAGAGCAGGCTAGAACCGCCGGAGCGGTGAGCAAAGGAGTCAGAGCAGGCTAGAACCGCCGGAGCGGTGAGCAAAGGAGTCAGAGCAGGCTAGGCTGAGTAGGGGGGACAGGGCTCTGTTCACACGGAACAGACAGGAAGGGAAAGGCAGAGCCAGACACCCACAGGGTACTTGCAGTGAAGTAGCGAGTGGACCACAAACTCACAAACGGGAGTACAGAGACAACAAGCAGGAGTTAGGTACGAGTTCAGACTCTGCAGAAAAAGGAAGGGAATGGACATAGAGGCAAAACAGGTAAAGGATAGGAGAGAGTTCAGACTGGAACTGAGTGTACGGAGGAGACCGACACTGCAGCGGGATACAGGAGCGGGTCTGGGAATACGGCCCCCAGAGAGGCAGGACGAACAGGCAAGGAGCGTGTTCAGACAGGACAGACAAGATACAGGAGCGGGTCTAGGTAATCAGCCCCTAGAAGGCGAGAGGAACAGGCTAGAAGCGTGTTCAAACAGGTCAGACAAGATACAGGAACAGGTCTAGGTAATCGGCCCCTAGAAGGCAGGAGGAACAGGCTAGGAGCGTGTTCAGACAGGTCAGACAAGATACAGGAACAGGTCTAGGTAATCGGCCCCTAGAAGGCAGGAGGAACAGGCTAGGAGCGTGTTCAGACAGGCCTGGAAATACAGCCTCCAGGATAGGCAGACAAGAGAACACAGAACGGGACCTGGCACCTTCAGAGAGCAAGCACACACTGAAAGAAACACTATGCTCAGGCAGGGATAGATGGGCGCAGCTGAGCTATATACCAGGTGACAGACAGCAATAGGCTGAGGACGCACAAGAGGTGTGACCCACAGCAGGTACAAAAAAGCAGGAAGTGATCGGGCGCCGCCCTTAAGCAGCAGAAACAGACACAAACAGACAGCATGGAGGGAAGCCAGAGAGACATTCTGGACAGGAGATCAAGTGCGCGCTCTTGCACAGTGGGAGATGGACCACTATGCAAGGACGCCGCCAGGTATGTTACAACGTGGAGGTCACAGTAGCTTAACAAGACGACTTTAATGCCCCTTGGAAGAGACATGGAGGTCCCAGTGGAGTAAAAAGACAATATCAATGCCCCTTGGAAGAGTGGTGGAGGTCGCAGTAGAATAAAAAGACAATATCAATGCCCCTTGGAAGAGTGGTGGAGGTTGCAGTGGAATAAAAAGACAATATCAATGTCCCTTGGAAGAGACGTGGATGTCACAGTAGCTTAACAAGACGATTTTAATGCCCCTTGGAAGAGACATGTAGTTCAGAGTGGTTTAACAAGACGGTTTTAATGCCCCTTGGAAGAGATGTGGAGGTCACAGTAGCTTAACAAGACGGTTTTAATGACCCTTGGAAAAGACGTGGAGGACCCAGTGGAATAAAAAGACTATCAATGACCCTTGGAAGAGACGTGGAGGTCACAGTAGCTTAAAAACTTGCAATGCTGGCAAACAAGAGCCATGCAGTACAGCATATTAAAAACATTATTCCCATTATTGGGGAGTGGGTCTCCCATAGTATTTGCCTATGCCTTCCAGGCAAAAGCTGCCAAAAATTAGGACGGAGGAACTTGCAATGATGGCAATACGGACCACAGTTACCCTGGTGGTATAGTGGTGGTGGAGGCAGAGGATAAGGAGAAGAGCAAAAAACAGCCAAAATGAGGAAGCGTATACCCATGTGTGGGTATGAAGCGGTGCATGGGAATACACCTCCCGAAATAACACAGTGGATTTGACTTTATGTTACTCTGCTGTCATTTGGTGATGATGAGAAGTCTGGCCCAATCCAGCCCTTGTTCATTTTGGGGTCAGCTTGTGAGCATTGTCAGTTGACAGGCGAGTCCGCTTATCAGTTATAATTCCCCCAGCGGCACTAAAAACACGCTCCGATAACACGTTAGCGGCAGGGCAGGCTAGGACCTCAAAGGCGTAAGGAGCGAGTTCATTCCAAGTGTCCAGCTTGGATACCCAATAATTAAGGACGCTGGTATGGTCGGCAAGGTACTCCCTCACCATCTTTTTAAACTTTCCACTCCTTGTGAGAGTACCCCGCGCCTCAGGGCCTGTAAGCTGAGCGGGTCTCAGAAAACTGCCCCAGAACATTGACTGTGTTCCCCTGTCTCTGTTGGATTGGAGTTACGTCTCTCTCGCCTGTACTCCTTAGTTGGTCAACGAACTGTGACCTCTGCCGCTAGCGTGTTCAGATGGGAATTTTTTTAACAGTTCTGCAGCAAGGGCCTTCTGGTACTGCCCCATTTTTATAGACCTCTCCACCTCAGGAATAGCAGAGTGAAAGTTCTCCTTGTAGCGGGGGTCTAAAAGTGTCACCAACCAGTAATGACTGTCACCCAACATTTTGACAACGCGAGGGTCACGGTTAAGGCAGCGTAACATAAAGTCAGCCATGCGTGCCAGACTGGTAACGGGCAAGACTTCCGTGTCCTCACCAAGATGATGACTGAGCATTCTCTCCTCCTCCTCCTCCTCTCCCTCATTGTCCCAAAATGCATGTCGGGATGAGACCAGGCTGGGCTGTGTGTAATCGCCCGCTACAGCTTCTTGATCCATCTCATCATACTCTGGCTGCAGTGCCTCCTCTTTAATTCTCTGTAGAGAGCATTGCAAAAGACAGATAAGTGGGATGCTGATGCTAATGATGACGTCATCGCCACTCACCCTCTTGGTGGCCGCCTCAAAGTTTGTCAGAATGGTACATATGTCAGACATCCAGGTCCACTCCTGAGGTCTTATGTGTAGAGTCTGCCCTGAATATCGACGGCCTTGTTGCAGCTGTGTTAAATAATACTTCTTTCGGTATTATTTTTCTCTACTGAGGACTTTGCAAAGTATCAATATCAAGATTTTCTTATAAAAAAATGTATCTATTTATTCTTGGATTGTCCATTAAAAAATAATTGAAACAATATAAAATAGATGAAGTAGTTACAAAGAGATTCAATCATGAGTGTCCATCTTTCCTTGGATCCTGACTGGTAAATCATGTCTTTGTCCAACACGTGTCCAGGCCTACATGTCAGCTGCTTCTCAGCATGAAGATCCTTCTTCTGTGTCTTGTGGGGTGGGAAGAGCAAGAGCTCCCCCTTTCTGTACCATGGGCTTTTATAGCCAGTCGTATGACACACACAAATAGCGCATGTCAACTAGACACGATGGCTGATGCATAGAACTCAGATTTAAGCATAAAATGAATATCCATAATTAACTCTTTAACATCCCCCCTTTTTGAGGATAAAAGGGCTTTAACTGAAAAATCTCAAAAGAAGATACATTCATCAATCACTTTTTCTTTCCTTCTTCCTTGGCAATATCATTAAATTTCCATAATAACAATAATAATAATAATAATAAAAATATCAATATCAGATTATTGTTATATAATGATGTGAATTCATGTTATGGTAAGCCGTGACTAATATTCATTTAATATGTATAATTATACTTCAATATATCTAAATTGAAGCAATCGCGGGTCCAATCGTCATCATCTGATGTCATCGGGTAGTCGTCTCATCTTCTTCTTGGTTCTTTTATAACACAGTCTTTAGATGAAAACTCCTTTGAAATAAATTATAGCGTGTAGATATTGTACAGTCCATAATTGTATTCATCATTGTGCAGTCCATAAACTGTACTCTTTATTAGAAAGATAATGTGTGTCAATTGATAAAAAAACAAAGTCCATGGATATAGCTTTAATATCTGTGCGATGTCACCTGGACTTACGTTGGATAGTTCTGGAATCTTCCGTGTCGTCCGCACTGGTCTCATGTCACTTTTGGAACAGATGTGACGTCTTTGGTCAGTAAAGCAAGGGTTAACTAGACACTTCCCTGCTTTATATAGCACCATAACCAGTACTCAGTCCTTTATATACAGGACACATATGGCAGGTCTTACCTGTTCACCAGCTTTCATTGAAGCATTGCAGGTGATAAGAAACCACTGGAACGTAATGAAACTTGAACACAACACAGTTCATTTAGGAACATCGTCCTCTGCAGTTGTGGTTATTAGTGGTGTGAATTGTATTTGACACAGTCTATTATAACACTCAGCATTCACACCTGTTACCTTCTGTGACTTCCGGATATCGGTTGCTTCTTCTTGTAACCTTTGAGAGTCTCTTTGATTTATAAATATGAAAAGTCTTTATTAAGATAGAATTCATAATTGCGATGTCTTGATTGAAGTCTTCATTCCCTAATCTAATACCAAATCTGGCAATTTTTCCTAACCTATAATATCACAGCGTACCATAGCAATCAATAATATCCATCTAATTATTATCAAAATATTAAAATAAATTATGGTTGGAATAATAAACAATAATAGATAATAATTTATTATTAATCAAGTTCTTCATGTGATAAAAATATTCTATGTCATAGGTGTAATTACCTTCTCCAACCCATAGGTGTCAGTATGTTTTGAAACAGCAAGTGTTTATATCTTTATTAAACCAATAACACCAAATAATGTATACTCATGAACCAAAATGAATAAGTATATGATTGAATGAAAGAATTGTTGAGTTTACTCAGAAAATTGAAACATTTTTCTTATATTAATTAATATAATTATATTTAATGAAGCAATATTCTTTTTGCTAGACATTACTTTATTAAATATTAATGTGTTTTCTCAATTGAGATATTGAACCGAAATAAAATCAAAAATTGAGAATTAAAAATGAAAAATGGAAAAAATAAGAAAGTAAGTAAGAATAAAATGCAAAAATGAAAAATACAATTAGGAGTAAAAATAAGAATAAAAATAAAAATAAGGCCTTTATATGTTGATGACAAACGCAGAGTAAATATATTCTTCATAAAAAAATACTCTTATGTTTCCTTTATTTCGATGATTTCATATTTTTCATAACCTTGTATCACCAAAAAATATTAAATTATGCAACTTTGCATGTAATGCCCTTCTTAATTATACCATAGTACCTTATTAATATTTTACCTTTATTAAAATGTGAGAAAAATAAGTATTGATCAAAAGTGATTATGTAATCAGGATCAAAAGACACATTTTCCCCCTTTAATACCAAAAAATATTATTTTATAAAATAATTTATATATATAAGAACCAAATTAAAAATAATTATTCTTCTATAAATATTTTGCATAAATTTCATATCGATGAGTAGCCTAGATTTGTCTAAAGAGAGGTGTGTACCTATTTAGGTAACAATTAAAAATAATATCATAGTTATTCAAGAATATTATCATGTGGAAAATTATTCTAAATGTAAATTTGCTTTGTAAACCATTTTGATGTGTGGTTGCCCTAATCCATTATTAGTTAAATCAAGAAATAATAATTATTAAAGAAATATAGAAATATATATATATGTAGATAATACCTAATTATGTATTATAATTTTCTCAGAATTAAATATATTTGTGTACCTTCACATAAAGAAACATTTTTTTTTTCCAAACATACAAACTTACGAGGCCTCTGTCACATCAATCACACTTAGCAGCTGCTGATTTACTCATCTGTCATGTTCACTCTGACATTCACAGATCTGTTCAACCCATACCTTCCACATACGAAGTTATAGATATATATATATTTAACCCAAAATTGTTGTATCCCAATTTATCAATGCGCATAGTAAACTATTAAATTTAATATCTTAATATTTCTTTGAATATTCCCCACATACATATAATATAATATGAGAGTAAGTCACTGAAATTTAAGACGCTTGAAAAAACTCTTGATTTGCAAAAAATAGAAATGTACTCAGATTCTTTTTTTTTTTTTTTTTCACTCACTGGCTGCCAGGTTTTAAGTTACATCAGCTGAAAATAGAATGAATGGGATCTATACTATTTGCTCAAAGTTCAAAGGCCGCAGCTGTCACACGTCATGCTGTAAAGCTACTTGTTATAAAATAAACACTTCATGCATAGAAAATATTAGCAACACAAAATAATTCAACTACTTATATTGTTATTATTTTAAAATGCTATACACATAAATCATGCAATTTTCAACTTCCTGTGTGAATAAAGAAATAAATCCATTTTATAGTTGTTTGATCAAATCCTGCTTTGGAATGAAAACTCTAAGGAAATATAAGAAAATAAAATTAAATATCAAATTCATACAGAAACAGAATTATTTAAATATCTTATACATATATTGGTTGGTTCTAATGTAATTCAAATATTGCTATTTTAATTTATATGTGAAATTCTAATTTATTAATTAATATTTTTAAATTATTACTATAAATATATATATACAATTATACACAATCTCTACTTAGACAAGTGCATATATATATATATATTTATATATATATATATGAAGTAATAGAAACTATGTAACTACAATTTTACTGTATAAGATTATAAATTAATAATGATACATTGTATAAAATTTTGATACAACATTATAATTACAGTTTTTCCTTAGCCACTCCCTAAACCAAATCTTCTGTCTTTCTCAAATATCTCCAGGAAGGCCCTCTCTAGAAAATTATTTTTTCTATTCTTCAAAACCTCAGAGAACTGCCTGTTCTTCTGTCCACATTCCATGACGTCACTGTGAGCTGGTCGTCTCACCTGACTCTGTCCATCAATTTCAGCCATTTTCCTTTCCAGGGAGAAGTCAAAGCTTTGAATTTTTAACTCTTTCTGTGAAGAGATGGACCTTTGAATTGTCTGATATGGCTTATAACATATATGAAATCTTCTGCGTATTTGATAGAGATCACTATGGGGATGACTCAGTCTAGGAGAGTTTGATATTGGCTTTTGGTAAGATTTTACCTTTTCTGGTTTTATAAATTTTACTTGATTTATTTTCTTTTCACGATTCTCATGTTTTCTAACAAAATCCAGCAACTGCGCACATTCAAATAATGAATTTTTTGTGATGCCATAACTTGAGACACTGGATTTAGGAGTTTGAATTTTTGTACAAAAGTTGTTATCATTTGTTGTACTTTTCCATTTTTGATAAGAGCTTTGTACAACCGTTCAAATATGGACATGAATGTATATGTACATTCCTTCCTACCAATCCTTAATTTCTGCAGATCTTCTATGTTGGGAAAATCCTTTGTGACACAATAAATCAAATATTTTAACCTGTCCGAATCATTTTCCCATCCATTAGGAGAGTAACATCTGGACAATGTCACAGGAATCCATATTTTAAATAATTGATTCCTCTCCTCATTGGATAAATCAAACTTATCAGAAAAGCTCTCAAATGTCTCTGAATTTCTACAGGTATGGATTTTGACATCATATTTTGGCATGATTTTGTATAATTTTAGCAAATTTTTCCTCATTTTAATTTGGAGTTGAACCTGGGTAATTTCTGAATTCTCTGATATTTTTAGTGGCCCTTGTACGTCCGCTCCTCCTACGTCACTCATGTCTCCTTCCATGTCAGGTTTCTGTATGTCCGTCTCTTGGTCAGACCCAAGGTCACCTTCAGTTACAGACACGCGTCTTACTTCTTGCTCAGTTTCCACATTACAGTCAGAATCATTATCACCATCTGACACTTCTTCTACACTATTGTCCTGCTTAGGCCTCTCAAGTACAATAATATGAAATACATGTACAAGATGTAGAATATTCCGCAATTTGTGTTTCTCTCTATTTACCAATTTAGAAGTTAACTGTAAATTCTGCAATTCACATTCTTTGTATAAACTGAGCCACAAAACGTCTAAGTAATTTCCTGCATTAACTTTGAAATTAATATTACTTTGTTTCGCAAAAGAAGAAATTATATCCATATTTTGCTTACCTTAAGATTCCTTAGCTTCTCTTTATCAGCACGTCTTGTCTTCAGTTCGTCTGATTCTTTTCCTGTGTGATTAGGTTCCTTGTTAGTACCTCTGCTTCCTGTTAGTCCTCAGTCTGTACGTACTTTCTGCTTCTCGTGACAAATTAGTGAATTTACTGACACGTGAACAACAGCTGTTCAACTCGTCAGGACTCCCCCCTTTGTTCAGGGAAGAAATTCACTTACTCACTTAAAAAAACAAAAAAAAAAAACGAAAAATCAGGACTGGCTGGCTCACCATTGTTAAATAATACTTCTTTTTGTATTATTTTTCTCTACCGAGGACTTCGCAAAGTATCAATATCAAAATTTTCTTATAAAAAAATGTATCTATTTATTCTTGGATTGTCCATTAAAAAATAATTGAAACAGAATATAAAATAGATGAAGTAGTTACAAAGAGATTCAATCTTGAGTGTCCATCTTTCCTTGGATCCTGGCTGGTAAATCATGTCTTTGTCCAACACGTGTCCAGGCCTACATGTCAGCTGCTTCTCAGCATGAAGATCCTTCTTCTGTGTCTTGTGGGGTGGGAAGAGCAAGAGCCCCCCCTTTCTGTACCATGGGCTTTTATAGCCAGTCATATGACACACCTGTTCTACATATGGTAATGAACTAAAAATACACACACAAATAGCGCATGTCAACTAGACACGATGGCTGATGCTTAGAACTCAGATTTAAGCATAAAATGAATATCCATAATTAACTATTTAACAAGCTGGTACTCCACAACTTCTCTCTTCTGCTCACAAATCCTTTGCAACATGTGGAGGGTAGAGTTCCGACGTGTGGGGACATCACACACCAGTCAGTGTGCGGGAAGCTGCAAACGCTGCTGCAACATAGTAAGGGCGGCGGAAGCTGTAGCCGACTTTCGAAAATGAGCTGACAGGCGGCGTACTTTGACGAGCAGATCTGGCAACTCGGTACAATTTAAGAAACCGCTGAACCACGAGGTTAAGCACATGAGCCAGGCATGGTACGTGTGTGATCTCGCCTCACCTCAGAGCCGCCACCAGGTTACGGCCATTGTCACATACGACCATGCCTGGATGTAGGTTCAGCGGTCTCAGCCACAGATCTGCCTGCTCTTTGACAGCTGTCCACAACTCACAAGCAGTGTGAGGTTTATCACCTAAGCTTATGAGTTTCAGCACAGCCTGTTGCCGCTTGGCTGAGGCCGTACTGCAGTTCTTCCAGCTTGTAACTGATGTGGTGATATCTGAGATGGAGGCTGAACATGAGGACGAGGAGGATGATGCACAGGAACTGTACACTGTGGGGGCAACTCTGATTGACATAGGGCCCGCAATCCTCGGTATGGGAAGGATGTGTTCTGTCCCAAGGTCCGACTGGGTCACGGGTTCCACTATGTTTACCCAGTGTGCCGTCAGGGAGATGTACAGTCCCTGGCCACAAGCACTTGTCCACGTGTCCGTTGTCAGGTGGACTCTCCCAGTAACTGCATTGTTGAGGGCACGGCAGATGTTTTGGGACACGTGTTTGTGTAGTGCGGGGATGGCACACCGAGCAAACTAGTGTCGGCTGGGGACCGAGTCCCGAGGGATGGCCACAGCCATAAGGTTGCGGAAGGATTCCATCTCCACCAGCCTAAAAGGCAGCATTTCCAACGCAAGCAGTCATGAAATATGCGAATTTAGGACTGTGGCCTGTGGGGCGTTGGCTGCGAATTTCCGCTTTTGTTCAAAGGTCTGGGATATGGACAATTGAACGCTGCGGTGGGACGTGGACTTTGATGCTGTTTCTTGAGAAACTGCCGTAACAAGTGAAGACTGAGAGGAGGGGGCATCTTTGCATGTAGTATGGACAGGGGATTGCCTTGAACGCACAACAGGGGGTTCTATTACATGCACAACAGCGGAAGAAGCAGTGGTGACACCTGCTGACACTGGTCGTGGACCCTGGGGTTCACCCCACAAAGTCGGGTGCTTTGCTGACATGTGCCTGATCATGTTGGTGGTGGTCAGGCTGGTAGTTTTGTCACCCCTGCTGATGCTGGCCTGGCAGGTGGTACAAATGGCCTTTTTGGTGTTATCAGCAGAGTCTTTAAAAAAATTCCAGACTCGGAAAGACCTACCGGTTGTACTGGCATAGTCCCTCATGTTGGTGTTACGGGGAACGGTTGCCCGCCTTCTGTCTGCGGCCACCACACTGCTTCTTCTTGCCTGTTTGGGTGCTCTGCCAACGTTGCCTTCCTGTGGCCGTGGCTGTCCAAATATTTGGCCATCGCTACATGAGATCTCCTCTTCCACCACTTCAAGCAGAGTAGGCGAGGTGCCCAAATATGGAAATGGACCAGTGAACAGCTCTTCAAAGTGTCCAACTGTGGGATCAGTTGCTGTCTAACGACACTCGGCATGGTGGGAGGAAGGAGCATCAGGGTTAGGAGGAGTATGCAGTCGAGACTCACGGCTACTAACACTTGACCGTGTGGAAGACAGACCGGAGGTGGTGGTGCCCAGGTGAGTGGAAGTATTATCTGCTATCCAATTAATAACCTGTTCACACTGATCAGTTTGCAATAGTGGTGTTGTTGTGCGCTTCCCTAGTAATTCGGTCAAGAACTGGAAGCCAGAAGATGTAGCTGATGGTTGTGGCACATTTTCACCTTGGCCATGGCCCCATCCTCTGCACGCACCATCACCAGAATGTCCAGTGCTACGTCCCTTGCCTTACTCCTTGCCCATTGTAAATTAAGTAAAATAGCTTACAATCGCACTATCAATGGCAAAAGGGTAATAAAAAGGAGATTAGAACCGTGGAAGAGGAAAACCACAGTTCTATTTCTCTGGCCTACACCAGAATCTTTTAAACAGATATATTTGAGTCTGAACAGTCAGCGAGACACTCAAACTGTTTTTTTTTATGCAAAAAAGGCAAAAAGGTGGATTACACCCAGATTTGAACCGTGGAAGAGGAAAACCACAGTTCTATTTCTCAGGCCTACACCAGAATCTTTTAAACAGATATATTTGTGTCTCAACAGTCAGCGAGACGCTCAAACTGTTTTTTTTTATGCAAAAAATGCAAAAAGGTGGATTACACCCAGATTTTAACCATGGAAGAGGAAAACCACAGTTCTATTTCTCTGGCATACACCAGAATCTTTTAAACAGATATATTTGTGTCTGAACAGTCAGCAAGACACTGAAACTGTTTTTTTATGGAAAAAAGGCAAAAAAGTGGATAATTCAGAGATTTGAACCGTGGAACTGCAAAACCACAGTTCTAGTTATCTGGCCAAAACCAGACTCTTTTAAACAAATATGTTTGTGTCTGAACACTCTCAGACGCACTCAATTTTATTTGGGGGGGGGCGGAAAAATACGAAAAGGTTGATAAGACGGGTATTTGTACAGTCTGACTGAGGAAAAAAAAAAAAGAGGATTTAGATGAAAAAAAAAGGATTTTTCCTGGCTCCTGAGACCTCTGGCTAAGTCTAGTAATTTGAGAAGCAGCACACAGTACTGAAATGCAGTGTTTGTTGGTATAACCACTGCGTCTCCTATACAGCCTGCCTCTCTGATATCTGGGATGGAAATTAGTCCTCAGAAGGACTGTTTGTTTGATTTTGCAGGCTTTAGAGACCCTACACTACCTATTTTGCAGTATAAATCTCTCCCTAGCTCAGCAGCACTCTCCCTAAAGTGTCTGATCCGGAGAGACTGTGTCCAAGATGGCGGCGCCCGGTTTTAAATACTCGAGGTGACACTGTGCGGCCAGCCAGTCACTGTAATGCCCACAACCAACATGGCTGCGGCATTACAGTGACTGGCTAGCAATCCCTGCATGTTCATTGGCTCTGTAAAGAGTGCCAAACATGCAGGGCGGAGACTCGAGCTCCCGCCCGAGTAACCCGGAAATGCTCGGTGCTCGCCGAACATCCCGAGTAGTGAGATGTTCGGGCGAGTACCGAGCAGTGTCGAGCATGCTCGCTCAACACTACTTATAACTGTATATCAGAACCGCTCCTTTGTAATGGGAACATGTCATTTCTGATGCCCACCTCTATGTGTCTTTAAATTGGTATTGGGGTTTTCCTACATTTTGGCAACCGTTGTACTCAATGCATACCTTATACAGTTATATGAAAAACTTTGGGCACCCCTATTAATCTTAAGCTTAATGTTTTATAAAAATTGGTGTTTTTGCAACAGCTATTTCAGTTTGATATATGTAATAACTGATGGACACAGTAATGTTTCTGCCTTGAAATGAGGCTTATTGTACTAACAGAAAATGTACGATCTGCATTCAAACAAAATTTGACAGGTGCATAAGTATGGGCACCTCACTAGAAAAATGACATTAATATTTAGTAGATCCTCCTTTTGCAAAAATAACAGCCTCTAGTCGCTTCCTGTAGCTTTTAATGAGTTCCTGGATCCTGGATGAAGGTATTTTTGACCATTCCTCTTTACAAAACAATTCCAGTTCAGTTAAGTTTGATGGTCGCCGAGCATGGACAGCCCTCTTCAAATGATCCCACAGATGTTCAATGATATTCAGGTCTGGGGACTGGGATGGCCATTCCAGAACATTGTAATTGTTCCTCTGCATGAATCCCTGAGTAGATTTGGAGCGGTGTTTTGGATCATTGCCTTGCTGAAAGATTCATCCCCTGCGTAACTTCAACTTTATCACTGATTCTTGAACATTATAGTCAAGAATCTGCTGATAGTGAGTGGAATCCATGCGTCCCTCAACTTTAACAAGATTCCCGTTGCCGGTATTGGCCACACAGCCCCAAAGCAAATTTTACTGTGGGTAGCAAGTGTTTTTCTTGGAATGCTGTGTTTTTTTGCCACCATGCATAACGCCTTTTTGTATGACCAAACAACTCAATCTTGCTTTCATCAGTCCACAGGACCTTCTTCCAAAAAGAAATTGGCTTCTCCAAATGTGCTTTTGCATACCTCAGCCGACTCTGTTTGTGGCGTGCTTGCAGAAACGGCTTCTTTCGCATCACTCTCCCATACAGCTTCTCCTTGTGCAAAGTGCGTTGTATAGTTGACCGATGCACAGTGACACCATCTGCAGCAAGTTGATTCTGCAGCTCTCTGGAGGTGGTCTGAGGATTGTCCTTGACTGATCTCACCATTCTTCTTCTCTGCCTTTCTGATGTTTTTCTTGGCCTGCCACTTCTGGCCTTAACAAGAACTGTCCCTGTGTTCTTCCATTTCCTTACTATGTTCCTCACAGTGGAAACTGACAGGTTAAATCTCTGAGACAGCTTTTTGTATCCTTCCCCTGAACAACTATGTTGAATAATCTTTGTTTTCAGATCATTTGACAATTCTTTTGAGGAGCCCATGATGCCACTCTTCAGAGGAGATTCAAACAGGAGAACAACTTGCAAGTGGCCACTTTAAGTAGCTTTTCTCATGATTGCACACACCTGGCTATGAAGTTCAAAGCTCAATGAGGTTATAAAACCAAAAAAAGTGCTTTAGTAAGTCAGTAAAAAGTAGGTAGGAGTATTTAAAACAAGAAAATGATAAGGGTGCCCATACTTATGCACCTGTCAAATTTTGTTTGAATGCAGATTGCACATTTTCTGTTAGTACAATATACCTCATTTCAAGGCAGAAACATTACTGTGTCCAACAGTTATTACATATATCAAACTGAAATAGCTGTTGCAAAAACACCAATTTTTATAAAACATTAAGCTTAAGATTAATAGGGGTGCCCAAACTTTTTCATATAACTGTATCTGTATAGCAGAACCGCTCCTTTCTAATGGGAACATATCGTTACTGAGGCCTATCTCTATGTGTCTTTAAATTGGTATTGAGGCTTTTTCCAAATTTTGGCAGCCATTGTACTCACTTCATACCTTATTACTGTATTGCTGAAGCTCTCCTTTCAAATAGAAATATGTCGTTTCTGAGGCCCACCTCTCTGTGTCTTTAAATTGGTATTAGGGTTTTTCCCAAATTTTGGCAGTCGTTGTACTCACTGCATACCCTATAACTGTATAGCAGAACTGCTCCTTTCTAATGGGAACATTTTGTTACTGAGGCCCACCTCTATGTGTCTTTAAATTGTTTTTGGGTTTTTTCCTAAATTTTGGCAGCAGTTAAACTCACTGCATACTGGATAACTGTATAGCAGAACCGCTCCTTTCTAATGGGAACATATCATTACTGAGCCCTACCTGTAAAGATCTGGGGTCTTCCTTGGGTGTAATACTACTCAGACAACACAGGGTGAGGGTAAAATAGTGTGGCAATACTTTATTGAACCACAAAGGAGACAATAAACAGATGGAACAGTACCAGAAAATACCAAAGATGGTGTAAAATTACACAGTTTCTCCCTTCCTCTGGCCCACCTGGGATAGAACAGTGAGATATGTGGCCCGGTAACCAGAGTGTCCCAACCAGGATTTATTCATAATGTCTCTAAGAGTTCAGTAATATTCAATGGAGCAGATCTGTATTCCTCTTGATGGAGCCATGTGTTCTCGTTTCTCTCTTGGCTGTCTATTTGTCCAGTCTCTCTGCTACAGAGGCCTTTTCTCTTAAATAGTTCACAATTGCTCCTTGAAGCACACATCCACAGGTCAAGGAACAGGGATGATATTATTCCACAGGGCTCGAGTATCCACAGCTCATATCCCAAGATTGAGTGGCAAGCACAGTACAATGGTATTTAACTAATAATCTATTGTTCAGAGTCCTTGTATGGCAGATGACACATTGTAAGAGGTGATATAAGATGTAGATAACAGCCATTCATCGATTACCAATATGACCTCAAGTGAACAGCATTCAGGTTTATAGAAATAATTGTCTGTGTTGAGCAACCAAAGAAGAACACAGGTTAAAAAGTCAACATAAAATAAAGATATATTGCTATTGGCCATCAGAAAGTATGTCTGGCATAATTAAGAAGAAAAACTGGGTTGTCACACTACCTCTATGTATCTTTAAATTGGTATTGGGGTTTCTCCCAAGTTTTGGCAGCCCTTGCAGTCACTGCATGGGCATTACCACTACAGAACACCCACTCCTTTATAATGGAACAATTTTTTTTTACTGACGCCCTCCTCTATGTCTCTTCAAAGGGGTATTAGGTTGAGTCCAAATTTTTGGCAGCCCTTGTTGTCACTGCATTCTCAATAACAGTATAGGAGACCCACTCGTTAATAATGGGAACAACAAAACATAGCCGGTTGATGGCTCTCTAACAATAGCGAGGGCCAACTACTGGCCCTCTAAGAATAGTAAGGGTTGCCTGATGGCCCTATAAAAATAGTGATTGTGACTTTCAGAGTCCCTCCTTCATAAATGAAACAGGATGTATCTGATGATGTCTCACACACCACATGGCCAGATAAGGTAGTAAAATGTTAAAATGACATTTACTGGTGAATGTATTTTTCACCATTGAAAGCAATTCAAAAGTGAAAAAATGCATAAAAAACTCTATGTGTGAACATAGACCAAGGTGTGGAGGAGCATTTTTGATTTTGGTTATTTATTTTGCCCTATATACAAGTCATTACCCTGGAAAGGATGTCCTCAACATTTTTCCCAAAATCCATTTTGATTTCATTTTTGTATGTTTTATTGTGAGTCCGTAAAAGTGGCATAATACTCTGACAACATTGTTGACAGCAGTGACTTCGGAGTCAGAAATTCTTCCAGTGGTCTTCCCAATGCTGTTCCCATGTCATTTGAGCACTGTTCCCATCGATTTCGGCAATTTTTAGGCCCTCTGCAGACCTCCGGGGTGGCCGCTGGAAAAATGCTCGAGTTTCCCATAGACTTACATTCGGCTCGTTGCTCGGACCGAGCACTCGAGTATTTCAATTGGCTTGACTCGAACAATGAGTACCCAAACATTTTAGCACTCACTCATCACTAGTTAGTTACAGAAGAAAATATTTTTTTAGTATGGATGAGGCCTGTATAACAGATAAGATATTCTCCAAACAATTGCAAACTCAGATTTAGGCTGCTGTATCACATTTGTCAAAGAAAAATATAGATTTTTTTACTCTGAATACAGCTGAATTTCACCGCTACAAAATGACAAGGTGGGCTATGGCATGCTGCATCATGTTAGCTACAGAAAAAAAATCGATTTTTTTACTCTGCATGAGCTCTGCATATAGCTGAAATTCAACGCCACAAAATGAAAAACTGAAAAATGGCTTGCTGTATCACATTAGCAACTGAAGAAAAATAGATTTTTAAAAGGTATACTCCTGCATGGAACACAATAGAAGCAGAGCACAACAGACTTCTATGAAATGTGCCCTGCTGTCTTGGTCTGGACCTCACTAATGGCACAAGAAAAAAAAATCTGCTTGAAGGTTGATTTCACAGGCACATTGGACACTAGCGACCTAAACTGTCTGACTTAGAAGCAACCGCTTATCTAACTAGCTAAAATCTCTCAGTAGCCAGGAGGAGCGTCAGGAGAATCCTCTCTGTGCTGTTATACTGACAAATTGTCACTAAAAAAAACATGTCTGCTCTTTATAAAGAGTGGGACATGTGATTTCAGCAGCCAATGGAACAAACCCTTGTGTCTGGACATTGTGGATGCTTCCTGCGCCCTGATTGGCTAACCGCATTTTGCCCACATAAAGTTAGGAAAAAAAAAGATTACAAGCATGCCGCTCCTCTGAGCTCTCCCCATCTCTTCCCCTCATGAAACCCGTCCCGTCACTAATCATACACCACCACTATCCTAGCCAAAGTGCTAAAAATACTTTATTGACAACGCCATAATTTTCTGCACCTTTACCGAATTTTACCGATTTTGTCAGATTTTAAGAAAAAATGCTCATGTTTCCGATCACAAATCTGAAAGTGCCATATTCATGCCGAATTTGAAATTTTTCGAACGTATTCAGTGTTCACTCATCACTACTGTGGACGAGGTTCTTTAATTTCTCAGATGGTAAAGCTGCCCATACTTCTTGGCAGAAAGCCTCCAGTTCCTGTAAATTACTGGGCTGTCTAGCATGAACTACGTGCTTGAGATCTTCCCAGAATGGCTCAATGATATTGAGGTCAGGAGACTGAGATGGCCACTCCAGAACTTTCACATTGTTCTGCTGTAGCCAATGACAGGACGACTTGGCCTTGGGTTTTGAATCGTTGTCATGTTGGAACATCCAAGTACGTCCCATGCGCAGCTTCTGGGCTGATGAGTGCAAAATTGCCTCCAGTATTTGCTGATAATGTGCTGCATTCATCTTTCCTTCAACTTTTACCAAGTTTTCTGTGCCTTGGTAGCTCACACATCCCCAAAACATCAGCGATCCACCTTTGTGCTTTACTGTAGGAATGGTGTTTCTTTCATCATAGGCCTTGTTTACCTCTCTCCAAATGTAACATTTATAGTTGTGGCCAAAAAAGTTCAATTTTGGTCTCATTACTCAAAATTACCTTGTACCTGAAGTTTTGAGGCTTGTCTCAGTGCTGTTTGGCGTATTGTAGGCGAGATACTTTGTGGTATTTGCGCAGTAATGACTTTCTTCTGGTGTCTCGACCATGCAGCCAGTTTTTCTTCAAATGCCTCCTTATTGTGCATCTTGAAACAGCCACTCTGCTAGTTTTCAGAGAGTCCTGAATTTCAGCTGATGTTTTTTGTGGGTTTTTCTTTGCATCCCGAACAATTTTCCTGGCAGTTGTGGTCAAAATTGATGTTGGTCTACCTGACCATGGTTTGGTTTTTACAGAGCCCCTGATTTCCATTTGTTAATCACAGTTTGAACACTGCTGCCTGGCATTATCAATTCCTTGGATATTTTTTTGTATCCCTTTCCTGTGTTATACAGTTCAACTACCTTTTCCTGTAGATCCATTGACAATTCTTTTGCTTTCCCCATGACTCACAATCCAGAAACGTCAGTGGCTGGATGAAAGATGCAAGAGTCTGTCTGGATCCCAGAAACTCACTCAGCTTTTATGCATACACACTGATTACAAGCAAGCAGTTCACAGGTGAGGATGTTACCTTTAGTAGCCATTCAAACCCATTTGTGTCAAATTCTGTGCAAGTTATCAAGCCAAAATCACCAGGGTATGTGAACATTTGATCCGGGTCATTTGGATGTTTTTGGTTGTCATTAAGATTTAATAAAAGAAAATTTTCAATAAATGGCTTCACCCAACCAATAACCATGAGTGGAGAAAAAGATTTTTGCTATCATTCATATTCTCTGAAACAAGGCCAGGAGAAGAAAAATTCTGCAGGGGTATGTAAACTTTGAGCAAAACTGTATCTGACTTAGAAGCAACCGCCCAGCTAACTATCTCAAATCTCTCAGTATGCCGTAGCAGCGTCAGGAGTAGCCTCTCTGTGCTGTTAAACTGACAAAATGGCGCTAAAACAACATGTCCACTCTTTATATATAGAGGGATATGTGAATTCAGCAGCCAATGACAGAAGCCTTGTGTCTGGATGTTGGGGATGGTTCCTGCGCCTTGATTTGCTTACCGGAATTTGCACACATAAAGTAAAGAAAAAAAAAACAGCCTGCCGCTACTCTGACTTCTTCCCACTCCCTCCCCTCATCAAACACGTCCCACCCACTCATCCTACAGCACCACTACTCTAGCCTAAATCCTAATAAATGCGGTAGTGGAAACGCAATCAATTCCAATTTGGGTCAATTTTCAGTAAAAACGCTCATGTGTTCGATCACGAATCCAAATGTGCAATGTTTCTGCCAAATTTGAAAAAAATAACGTTTTCCGAACGTGTTGGCTCATCTCTACATGCCACTGTAGATAACTGTCATTATTTAGTAATAATTCATTTGTTACAACAATGGTACATGAAATAATATCTATTAATGATATGGGCCTGCATAGCAGGAGTGGGGCAATGCCTGTGAGCCATAGGCCAATATGACAAGGTGCTCGGCTGTGCAGGGGTTCCACTGGCATTTTATGACAGGTCTGAGCCCTGCACCTTCCATACTTTCTAATGCTTTAGACTCCGGGAAAATGTCCGTCAGAGGTGGCGCATGCGCAATTGAGATCTCTGGCAACCATTTTCCCAGAGTTCATTACATAAGAAAGTATGAAAAGTGCGGGGCTCCAGGCTTTCAAAAAATGTTGGCGGAGCCCATGCACCGCCGAGCACCTCGTCCTACCGGCCTGGGGCCCACAGCCACTGCTCCACTCATGCCTCCGCCAGAAGCTTCTGGCAGCAGCAACCCTGGGACCTCATTCCACTGCAGTTGTTAAGCTTCACCGCAGCTACAATTTGGATCATAAGATGCACCCCAATTTTCCCCCCAAATTTGGGGAAAAAAAGTGCACCTCATTATCCAAAAAATACAGTACTTATAGAGAGAGTCCAAGTGAGATTAGTAAAATCCATCAAAAAATAGGCGACATTTGTTGCTTTATTTATATAACATCATGGGTGAAACCCCGGTGTATACCTTCTATGCTCCTTACTCTGGCTGCGCAGATGGCAATCAACCGGGTCCTCGGGGAGCAATGTTAAAGAAGTGCTTAAAATTATGGATTTTCAGGCCCAGTTTTATCCTTTATTGTTGCTCTCTATGGATATCTTTCTAAGCAATTTCCACGCCCCCTTGAGGAAGCTAGTGCGAAATGCGCATTGGGGCCAGGGGTCACGTGGTAAGTGGGTCCTAACAGCTTTCCTGACTGGTAATTGCATGTAACACATGATTTGACACTGCTAACACCACAAAATGAGATATTCTTGCTTGATTCAGTGAGGTGACACTAACTGGGGTCTGAGATTTCAGCACAGGGTAACTGTGCACTGGGTACATGAGCATTGCATTTATGATTGCACTTGAGGCATAGACTGAGGTATATATATATATAATGGCGTGCTGTTAAACTGTGACTTGTGTTTTCTCTGCCTGCTGTTTGCTACCTCCCATGGAGAGGGGAAGATAAAGCCCTTCTGATTACTAAAAAGACTGGTGTTAAACTGTTTACTGCAATGTGATTTGATTGATGTTAATGCCACTCAGGATATATACTTGTAAACCTGCAAACCACCCCAATTGATCGGTTCATTCTTTACTATGGCTCACTGTCTGCTAAATAACTGTTTTTAATTGTTTGTCAGCATATATGTAAAATAAATGGATTTATACTTTTTCACAAAAATTGCTGCATGTGTAATTACTCTGTCTTTCTAAGTAAAATGCTTAATAAGGAGTTAGCATGATTTATATCAAAGTCTGGTTCTTTTTGTGGTATAAGTTCACTCATCAGTAGTGTTGAGCCACCCCCTAGTGTTCGGGTTCGGTTCGGTTCATCAAACACCGGGATGTTCGTGGAACTGTTCGTCGAACACCTTAGAACACCGTCGAACACCATCGAACACCGTTAAAACCAATGGCAGGAAAACAAAAACACATAGAAACACATATAAAACACCTTCAAAGGTGTCCAAAAGCTGACAAACTGCTCAGAAGACACTCTCTTTAAAAAAGCCGGCCGGCAATTCAGCAGCGGCATACACCGGTACCCGACAATTTAGACAAGAAGGAATAGAGCATCACACATAGATTAGATAGATAGAAACATGTCAGTCACATATATAAGAAGTACAGTGACAGTGTTGACTACTGTACTTGTCATTTAGTGTTAAAGGATTTATTAAAAAAAATAATAGTGTTTTCATGCACAGTCTCTTTAAAAAAGCCTGCCGGCAATTCAGCACCGATACCCGACAATTTAGAATAGAAAGAATAGAGCAACACACATAGATTAGATACATAGAAACTTGTCAGTCACATATATAAGAAGTACAGTGATAGTGTTGATTACTGTACTTGTCATTTAGTGTTAAAATAAAGAATTTAGTAAAAAATAAATTGGCGTGGGGTTCCCCATAATTTTAGTCTCTAGCAGAGGTTAAGCAGACGGCTGGGACAGATATTTGAAGCCTGGGAAGGGGGTAATACCCACGAAGCTTCCCAGGCTACTAATATCAGCACCCAGCTGAATACCTAGCCTTTACTAGCTATTAAAATGGGGGACCCCCAAAAAAATGACGTGGGGTCCCCCATATTATAATAGCTAGCAAAGGTTAGGCAGACAGCTGGGGGCTCATATTAATAGCCCAGGAAGGGTGCCATGAATATTGGTCCCCTCCCAGGCTAGAAACACCAGCCGTCAGCCGCCCCAGAAATGGCGCATCCATAGGATGCGCCAATTCTGGCACTTAGCCTCGCTCTTCCCTCTGCCCTGTAGCGGTGGCAATGGGGTAATAGGGCTAGGGTTGATGTCAGCTTATAATGCCAGCTGACATCAAGTACAGGTTAGCAATGGAGAGGCGTCTATAAGACACCCCTATTACTAACCCCATAGACAAAGTTAAAAAAAAAAAAAAAAACACCCAGAATAAAGTCCCTTAATTGAAATAAAGACACAATTCTTTATTGTTCTAAATTAAACCATACTTACCGTATCGTCCATTCCAGCTGAAGCCAACGATCTGCCATCCAGCCTGTCATGTGAATGTAGCAGAGCTGAAGCTGTCGTGGGAACCATGGAAAGGTAAGGATGAGATTGCTTTATTATTTTACTTTTATTGCAGGAGATTGTTGGCTTCATCTGAAATGGATGTGATGGTAAGTATTGTTTAATTTAGAACATTAAAAATTGTGTGTTTATTTCAATTAAAGGACTTTATTCTGGGTGTTGTGTTTTTTTAAATACTTTACTAGAAATTCATGGCGGTCATGTCTAATATTGGCGTGACCCCATGAATTTCGGGCTTAGGGCCAGCTGATAATGCCTAGCTGGCCCTAACCCCTTTATTACCCAGTGAGCCACCGCACCAGGGCCCTGGATGAGTTGGGTACAGCGCCAGAAGTTGGCGCTTCTATGAACGCTCCATTTTCCGGGGTGATGCTATGTGTGATGCTCTATTCTTTCTGTTATAAATTGTCGGGTACCGATGCTGAATTGCCGGCCGGCTTTTTAAAGAGACGGTGCATGAAAACACTATTATTTTTTTTTAATAAATCCTTTAACACTAAATGACAAGTACAGTAACCAACACTGTCACTGTACTTCTTATATATGTGACTGACATGTTTCTATCTATCTAATCTATGTGTGATGCTCTATTCCTTCTTGTCTAAATTGTCGGGTACCGGTGTAGGCTGCTGCTGAATTGCCGACTTTTCATGTTTCACTGTGAGCACTGTTCCCATCGATTTGGGCAACCCCTGTATGCCACAACCACCATGGCTGTGGCATTACAGTGAGTGGCAGACAATCCCTGCATGATTGGTGCTCTAAATAGCGCCAGACATGCAGGACATGCTTTTGGTGCACGAACAGTTATCGAACATAACCTCGAACAGCCGAATTTTTTGCAAATCGTTCGCATTCATCGAACGACTCGAACACCGCCCAAAACAGCTCGAATTTGAGATTGGCGAACAGTTCTAGTCGAACACCGCTCATCTCTACTCATCAGGTGTAATTTCCACTTAAATTTCTATTTCAGATGGAACTGGTTAATGATGTCCCCTGTCTTCTGAACCATCCACTTTACTTATGCAACCATTTGCTCAATCGGTTTGCTCTTTCTCTAAGGTTCAAGGCAGTACGTATTGTCGACCACTATAATGGACACACTTTATGCCAAAATATTAGATCATTGGCTTCCACCACTTATATTAGGAGTTTAAAATGCTTTTAAAAATCAATACTGTGGTGTGGGCTAAGAGGAAAGTTTTGGCCCAATCTTAACACAAAGTAAATTATCTGGTGATGTAAAGCTAGTAAATGTTGTCTAAACATGCTGAAATGTGTCATGCAGCACAAGCTACTGTGATGAATTTAAATAATTTCACAACTTTCCAGTCTCAATATATACTGATTAAAAAATAGATCACATTAATAAATCATCTCCAATAATATGTTAGTAAAGTTCAAAACAAGATCAAAAAGAGAAATTTGTAAGCATAAACTTTATCAGTCTGCAAAATTTACCAGACGGCTGTTGACTGTAGCATTGACAACAAATTTGAAAAACAAGTAAAAAGGCTGTACCTGCGGGAAAACTAACTTTTTGAAAAAGTTCACTAATTCTAAAAAAAATGCTCCATTGCCTTTGCATCTTCTACATTGAGAAAAAAAATTAAAAATACATGATGTTATGATTTCTTGTGTACATTCATTGGCTTCTATCAAAATAAATAAAATATTATAGAGAGATAGTAATGCAATAAGCTTGTTGTTAAATGTACAGAAAGCAACACTGTGGCAGTGGAAGCTACCATGAGAACTATAAATATCCTTTAGGCCAAAGCTTTGAAATTAGTTAATATAGGCAAACAGCTCAGACGTACAGCAAAAGGTGCAATAAATATATTGATTCAGTTGCCTGTGGGATTTTGAAAAAAGGCAAAGTAATTTTCACTTGAACACAGTATGTGTTATCTTACTTTACCTGACTGTTCTTATAAAAAAAGAGAAAGAAAATCAAACAAAAACAAATGAATCAGTCAGCCAAGCAGCAAGTTAAAAGCATTGCAAAGTGTATACATTATGTTAAGTCAGAATTAGAATTGTGATGGGCAGGAAGACCACCTAATAGCTATATGTGTCCTTTAATAAAAAAAATCATCTATATTTGAAGTCAAATTGTTTACAAATGTTTAATAGTCTTTTCTATCAATTCTCTTTTGTATTTGTTGTCTCATTTGACTTGGTTGCTTACTTGCTTTACTTTTTTCTTTAAGCTTTTTTTTTACTTATGTACACTGTTTAGAAGATTTATAATTATAAATAATAGAAGATGATGATGATTCAACTGTGTAAATGTAGCCCACCTACTATAGAATTTTGTCATCAAAATGTTTTAAGGCTTTTTGGGCTAGTTTCTTGTCATTCAAAAAAATGTGCCAATTTTGACTCGTTTTTGCACAAAAATGGCCAACTTTTTGCTATTTTATGCCACTCCTTTCACTTTTAAGCCACGGCCCCACTATCAGTATTTGGTCAGTATTTTTTCTCAGGAGTGGGAGCCAAAACTAGGTGAGGAACAATCAGAGAAAATGTAGAATAGAAACAAGTGCATCAATTCTGCATTTATCACCCACTTCTGGTTTTGGCTCCCACTCCTGAAAAAAATTACTGACTGAATACTGATAAGTGGGGCCATGGCCTTAAAGACAGTATAAAAGTGTATGGTTAGCTATTTAGATGAACTGCAAACCAGATTTTTGAATTGTGAATTTTTAAAAAGTTGAATAAAAGTAGCAAGTCTATTCCAGTAGGTTGTGGATGTTTAAATATGTTCAAAATTTAGCAAACATTGTGTGACATTTTGATAATTTTGGTGCAAATTAATCCCAATGCAGCTATAAGGAAAGGTGACTTGGAAAAGTAATTTCATAATAATTTTCTCCTCTCATTTATTGCATATTTGTTCTTTTATAATTGTTCTGCTGCTTATAAAAATATGATGTACAGTAAATTGTATATTGCACAGAATCATCTGGAATTTGCATGGTTCATGCTGAGTACTTTTGTGTACCAGTAGGTTTCAGTAGACATCATATCACGTGCACCTCACAAAGTGAGTGCAGCTGGAATGACCCTTTAATCAGCTGTTGGTTTATTAAGGTATGTCCTTTTAGTGCAATAATAGTAGGTGAAAGACTTAAAGGTAATCTGTCATTAGGTTTTTGCCATAATTTTATAATCTAAGAGCATAATAAAGGGCAAAACAAACCCCTGATTTCAGGGATGTATCACTTACTGGACCGCTTTGTGTAGTTTTCAGAGAATACCTCTTTTGTCTGGTGTAGGTTAGCATTGCTAATACTTTTGGGATGTGTATAATCCCACCCACACTCCTGACTGACAGTCTCCTGTGTACACTATTGGCAAGCTGCTAATCAGTGATGGAGCGGGTTTACACAGATTAGTCTGACTGGTGTGCACATGAGATGTAGTCCTGCAGTTAGAATTTCATTCTGAAAAAATACTGATTGTATTGAAACTACAACATGCAGCCTAATAAGTGACACTTTCCTGTAATCAGGCTCTCTTGACCTACATCACACTGCTCTCAATTTAAATAGTAAAAACTTGCTGTCAGATTCCCTTATAGGATAGCACAAAATCTTTTATTTTACAAAAAAGGTGTCAATCTAGAGAAGAATCAGATGCATAGTGCATCTAAATAGAATAAAATTATATAGAGCAAATATAATGTACACTAATAAACTATAAAATACTTCAAATAGAATTAACTTTGCATGACATCAAAATCCACTGACAAAATTAAGAACAATCAGAGAATAAGACACAAGTGAATTCAAAATCAAAACAATGTAAAAATTCATTATCCACCCTTGCAAGTTTTAAGTGGTCAAAAACAGGGACATGTATTTTAGTGTAAGATAGATTTGCACAAACATTTTGTGACTATTGGCCTTTTGCAGTGGTCCCATGTCTTTTTTTTTAATTTGTGTGGCTTAGCAAAAGAGGCTTGACCTGTCACCATAAAGCAAATTTGCATGTTATGACTGAGCCTCAACACTCACACGAGGATGAACAAACTAGGGGAGATGTTAAACCTGCACGCCACAGGTTAATATACAGAAAAACCTACAAGTATCAAAATGAACATAAACCCTGCTGTAAATAAATAAAAAGCAAGTGCATTTAAATAAAATAGGGTTCTTATTAACACTGTTTTTGATCAAAAATAGTATATAAACCATCCCATCATCGACAAGGTGAACCCGTTCAGGACGGTCCTACACTGTCTAATATTAAAAGCCTTACCATGTGTCAAAGTTGACCTCAATGTGTGAATAAGGGCAGACAAAGGACTGTGCTGCATGTATACCAACTTAAAACAAGCTCAAATGTTGTGTTTTTGCTTTGTATTTTTTGCATTCTTTGCAAACCTAGGTGTGGCCTCCCTTCCTAGAGTTGGATAATACATTTAATGCTCCCTCTGGCTGGTGTTCACAGTTTGGGACTCAGTCCTTTGTCTGCTATTATTCACACATTGAGGTCAACTTTGACCCATGGTAAGGTTTTTAATATTTGACATTGTAGGACTTTCCCGAACGGGTTCACCTTGTTGATGGTGGGATGGCTAATATACTATTTTTGATCAAAAACAGTGTTAATAAGAACCATATTCTATTTAAATGCACTTGATTTTTATTTATTTACAGCAGGGTTTATGTTCATTTTGTTTCTTGTAGGTTTTTCTGATTAATGGCCATTGTGAAACATGCATTTATGTGCTGCATGTATACCAACTTAAACCAAGTTAAAATTTTGTGTTTTTTTCAGGTTAATATACAGACTAGGCAAATCCTTAACCTGAACTTGATTTGTCCCTGCCTGACCGCGGAGGTCAGCACCCTAAAATTACGCAATGACGCCCTCACTCAACGTCGGTTGACTCTGAATGTCCTTAACTGCAACTTCAACTATACACAAAGTATAACCCAAAATTACAACAACAGAATGTAGTGCACAAAGACAGAGGGTGAGACACAGGGCTAAAGACGTGTTTACGCAGTCATACATGAAAGATGGAAGAGAAAGTAAGGAACCCAAAAAGACCTTGACTACAAGTGAATACTGATCCTGAATGTAACAAAATGGGAAAAATGCAGAGAAGAGGAGCACACAAACAAACTGCAGGAGAAGCAACAGAGAAAACCTCAGCAAGATGATAATCCTTCAGTGGGGAGCCGAGACTTCAAACATCCATCTAACTTGGAATATAGCCAGCAAAGACTGCATGTGACAGGAGAGTATAACTAGCCCTTCCCAAGATGTGATAGGACAAACTAAAATGAGGAAGTGAAAACACCTGCATAGAAGCAACACAGCAAAGCAAAGAAAAGAGGATTATCAGCAGTTGGACAGAGACAGCACAGACTGTGGTCCAACAGAGAGGGAAACCAACCCACGGCCAGAGGTCACCCGATCGATCCCTGGAGTCGAGCCATGACATTACTATTATGTGCGCCTCCAAACTTGTGCAAATTGTGACAGAATGTTCCTGGAATATGGACAGCCTAAAGATGTGCCAAGTTTATTAGAAGGTGTGCTTTAAGACCTTTCATCATTTTTTTCCATGCTATGACTACACAGCTCACACTGATTTCACTACCAACACCTACTATGATTACAAATGCAAGTGGGAGGAGAGCAGAATTGTGTGTCATTCCATACACATGCCCACGATCTGGAATAGCAGTGTTTTGGACACCGCTTATTTTTGCTGTGTCCAAAACGCTGCGCTCCAAACACGCACTTAAATCCGCATGTGTTTAGGGGACTATGCGAATTTACCGCATCTAATGACTGACTATTGGGGGGAAACTGTGCAGGGGAGACAAGCATCTCCGCTACAGAAATTGACATGCTGCAGCTCGTAAACTCGCACCACGGGTGAGTTTATGCAGCGCTAAATAGAAGCACAGTGGGCATGGGATTTCTATAAATCCCATCCACTGTACTTGCAATGTAGAATGGACACAGCGAAAATTTGCAAGCTGTGTAGCAGTTTTTTTGTTCAATTTTGCTAAATATGTCTGTAATGCCGTGTTCAAACACAGCATAAATGCAGCCTTTTTTCTGCTGCTTTTTATTTGCATTTTTTCGCAGGTGTTCGCACCAAACTACGCTGTAACAATTTTCTCTGACTATTGCATGGACATAGCCCTGACCTCCCAGGACATTTCAACTGAATCCATGACGATTGAGAGCTATGATCTCACTGCCAAAATCTAATGTGATTAAAAGTGCCAGAAATAGAGGAGAGCTGTGTGTCTGGTATAGATGTGATGCACTGTAGCTCTAATCTCACAGCACTTAGTGTGGGGTGAGAGGTGGAAGAGTAGATGTGTGTGTTCTTTTTTAGTTTATAGCAGTTAAAAAGAGATTAGCTGCCAAATGCACTATTTACCTGCAGATATAGTGGTATTCTGCAAGTAAGTAATGTGCCTGACAGGCTTACTGGAGAAGTGGTTATTAGTAGAGATGAGCGTTGTTCTACTCGAACTGTTCGCCAATCTCAAATTCGAGCTGTTTTGGGCGGTGTTCGAGCCGTTCGGCGAACACGAACGATTTGAGAAAAATTCGGCTGTTCGAGGTTATGTTCGATAACTGTTCGTGCACCAAAATCATAACTGGATTTTTTCTCAGTAATGATGAAAATTAATGTTAATACGCAGTTTGAGTGTACAGCGGGGTGGGGGGAGGGGCAGGGGATGGATCTCTGCAGGAATAATGAAGATCTCCATTTTTTTTCTCTTTCCCGCATTTAAAGTGGAGAGGTGCAATCTGTCAGCCTATCAGCAGCGCACACACGGAGCGAAGTGCTTTTTTTCACACAAGCAAGGGCATGTGTCATTGGCAGTGTATGTCACATGTCCTTGCCCTATAAGACCAAGCCATTTTCCCCGTCACCACCATTTTCTCACTGCTGCAGCTGCGTGTTAGACGGCACCATCTATACTGACCTCCATCAGGTTGCAAATTGAATATAATTTTTTTCTGCATCTAGCTCTGAAAAAATATTGGGCTTCTAGCTGTGTGTGGGACTTGTTCTATTAATCCATCTATACAGACCTCCATCAGGTTGCAAACTGAATATATTTTTTTCTGCATCTACCTCTGAAAAAATATTGGGCTTCTAGCTGTGTGTGGGACTTGTTGTATTAGTCCATCTATACTGACCTCCATCAGGTTGCAAACTGAATATATTTTTTGTCTGCATCTACCTCTGAAAAAATATTGGGCTTCTAGCTGTGTGTGGGACTTGTTCTATTAATCCATCTATACAGACCTCCATCAGGTTGCAAACTGAATATATTTTTTTCTGCATCTACCTCTGAAAAAATATTGGGCTTCTAGCTGTGTGTGGGACTTGTTCTATTAATCCATCTATACAGACATCCATCAGGTTGCAAACTGAATATATTTTTGTCTGCATCTAGCTCTAAAAAAATATTTGGCCTTCTATCTGTGTGTGGGACTTGTTCTATTAGTCCATCTCTACTGACCTCCATCAGGTTGCAAACTGAATATAATTATTTTCTGCATCTACCTCTGAAAAAATATTTGGGCTTCTAGCTGTGTGTGGGACTTGTTCTATTAGTCCATCTCTACTGACCTCCATCAGGTTGCAAACTGAATATAATTTTTTTCTGCATCTAGCACTGAAAAAATATTTGGCCTTCTAGCAGTGTGTGGGACTTGTTCTATTAGTCATCTATACTGACCTCCATCAGGTTGCAAATTCAAAATAATTTTTTGTCTGCATCTACAGCTGAAAAAATATTTGGCCTTCTAGCAGTGTGTGGGACTTGTTCTATTAGTCCATCTATACTGACCTCCATCAGGTTGCAAACTGAATATAATTTTTTTCTGCATCTAACTCTGAAAAAATATTTGGCCTTCTAGCAGTGTGTGGGACTTGTTCTATTAGTCATCTATACTGACCTCCATCAGGTTGCAAATTCAAAATAATTTTTTGTCTGCATCTACCTCTGAAAAAATATTTGGCCTTCTAGCAGTGTGTGGGACTTGTTCTATTAGTCCATCTATACTGACCTCCATCAGGTTGCAAACTGAATATAATTTTTTTCTGCATCTAACTCTGAAAAAATATTTGGCCTTCTAGCAGTGTGTGGGTCTCATTGTATTAGGCCATCTATACCAAGCTCCACCAGCTTTTCAATTAATAATAATTTTTCGCTGCATCTAGCCCTGAAAATAATTTTTCTTCCCAATAGTGGTAGCAATAGAAATATGGGGCGCGCTCCTGGCTTACAAAAATATACGCTTCATAACAAAAAACACCAGCTTAGCGCACTGCATTAATAAGATGGCATCATCGTCTCTCCCAGTGCTAGGCCTACTACCCAGGCTAGCATTCCTGTGCCTAAAACACAATGTATGGGTCCGCGCTAGCCACTATGATGAGGGGTCTAAAGCTGCTGCTAACGCTTTATAACAATTCAATTGGCAGATTTTCACAGAGCTCTTCCACAATGCCCACCCATCGGGACAACAGTTGCCCACCTTCCCTATGGGATCTAGTGGCGAATAGTTGATGCCATTAATCAGAGCGTCAGTTGCCCCGTCGACGTGGCAAGCATACAGTAAGGCATGGGAAGAGTGGACTAGTAGCAGGCAGACGGGTTGACCAATGTGAACAAGCCAGATCACAAGTCACCATAGAATTTCTCCACCAGCTAATGATGAGGGGCATATCAGGGGCGTCAGCGCAGCGGTGTCTGACCAGAGTAGCATTTCACTTCCAACTACTGAATTGGGGAGATGTGACAAAGATTCATCATCAGACAATCCATAAAAGGGTGGAAAAGGGGTCAGCCAAGTCAGGAGTGTAGACGTCCCGTCCCGTGTCACTAAAACTGATTTCTCACATCATATCCCTAACACCATTAACATGACACTCACAATTTGAAGCAACACTACTGTCTACTGCATTTGTGATCGCCTTCTTCGGGGCGCTATGCATAAGCGAATTAGTCCCTCAATCCAAAATTAGCACCAGTGGAGGCTTATTACACCAGGACGTAGTCATAGGCAATAATGCAATACGTCTACGCATACACAAATCGAAAATGGTTCCAGCGGGCAGGGGCACTTGGGTACTTCTACAACCCACAAACGGTACACTGAGTCGGGTAACAATAGTAAAACCATATCTAACCATCAGATCACAAAGTAATTTGTTCCTATCACACATTGATGGGACGCCATTATCAAGATACCTGTTCCAAGCTATATTTAATAAATGCATAACATCGGCAGGGAACCACCCCAAAGATTACGGGACACACTCATTCCGCATAGGCGCGGCCACAGAAGCAGCAAGAGCAGGACTGTCAGAAACGGAAGTTCAGAGGATAGAGAGATGGTGATCCACGTGTTTGGCAAGATACATAAGACCGGACTTGTTATCCTAACGTGGTTTGTTTCTTTTACAGGTGACGCTAAGCCAACAGTGTGGTTCATAGGCCACTCGTATATATATTGGGCAGATTAAAGGGCGAAAGTCCGCCCAGGCGGGAGGAAATTAGAGTTTCATAACACATATTTCAACTGGAGAGGCATTAGAGGCCTGCTATGGCCACAGGTACTAATGGAGGTAATCAAGGTAGGGAGAGAGGCAAGATGTCTGGTCATCTTAGTTATACAGGCCGGGGGAAACAACCTAGGTCATCACAAGAGCGCATAACTAATGGTAATAATGAAACTAGACACTGAGCGCTTCAGAGAATTTTTCACAAAACTAGCTATAGTATGGTCAGAGATTGTGCCAATAGCGGTATGGCAAGGTGCGCGAGACATCACGGCCATCGAACGGACAAGGCGGGTAATAAATATTCGGATGGCAAAATTTAGAAGAGACAGAGGCGGTGTAGTGGTACGACACCAACAACTGGAAGGAGATAAAGCAGGCCTCATACGGCCCGACGGTGTTCACTTAATGGATATTGGACTGGACATATTCCTGTCAGGACTCCAGGACGGAGTGGAACAAGCG
This sequence comes from Phyllobates terribilis, assembly GCF_046119375.1. Taxonomy (NCBI): domain Eukaryota; kingdom Metazoa; phylum Chordata; class Amphibia; order Anura; family Dendrobatidae; genus Phyllobates; species Phyllobates terribilis. Next base: position 296,097,924 of record NW_027362769.1, read on the forward strand.
TTAAGAGTGATGGGTGGGGGTCAGAGTCCTGCATACGAGTACGCAGGATCCTCCGTGGCCTGGAAATAGAAAGGACATGTTGGAGAGTTACACTTGTTGGCCAAGTTGCCGGAGTGGAGACCCAGGGCATGCTGCAACAAGCTGAAATATTTTAGAAATAAAATGTCTTTCTAATGGAATGAGTATAAAGAGTTAATAAAGCTGTGACCGATCCTCACCCATCCAGTTGTAAGAGTTACATTATTGTATTGTCAAGGAAAGGGGGCGGTAGGGGGGCTGAGCGTCTGGGTTTGGTTGGGGGTCCCCACAGTCTGCCTAGGCTAGATGCATTTAAAAATTCTTATTAGATACACAGGCGGTGCAGCTTGCTTCGCAGCTGGGCTACTACGCCCAAAGTATTGCCTAGGCTAGATGCAGTTAAAAATTCTACGCTGACTAGCAGACACTGAAGATTTGGAGCAGACCTCTGAGTAAACAGCTCTTCAGACTCAATCATCTGTGTTACCCCAAGCCATAGTGTATGTAGTTTCTTACAGTTAAAAGGGGGGGGGGGCGACCCAACCCACCTGGAATTGACGATGCCAACGTCACGTAAGACACAGCAAGGGGACTCCAAAAAGAGTTTCCATTTTTTCCCAAAATTGTGGCACAGACACCACTTAACCCTAGAACGCATACCTGGGGCCTCGCAGTCCCGCCCTGTTAATTGTTTTATATTTTCTGCAAGATTAGTTAGAATTTTGAAACTCTAGGTATTCTTCATGTATATAGTTGTTTGTCATTTGAGTTTGAGTTATTCAATGTTATTTGCACACGGGCCTAAAAGGCCCCAGGTATATGAAAGTGTAGATTTTTATGGTCATGCGTTCTAGGGTTAAGTGGCATCAATTGCCCCACAGTTGCTTAAAACGGTTGGTGAGGTGATATTACCAAATCCTCAAGCTTTTAGCCTCCCAAGGATAACACAGGATTAGAAAAGTCCTTGCGAATCCATGATTTGTTCATCTTTATGAACGTGAGTCTGTCTACATTCTCAGTGGACAGCCGCGTGCGCTTATCTGTCAGCACACCATCAGCAGCGCTGAACACACGTTCAGAGAGAACACTGGCTGCAGGGCATGACAAGATCTCCAAGGCGTGAGTGGCGAGCTCCGGCCATTTTTCCAGATTGGAATACCAAAATGAGCAAGGGTCCAGTGACACAGTCATGGCTTCGATGTTCACTTGGAGATACTCCTGCACCATCCTCTCTAGGCATTGACTATGTGTCAGACTTCTTGTCTCCTGTGGCCTTGCAAAGGATGGTCTAAAAAAGTGGTGAAACGATTTCACAAAATTGCTGTTACCAGCAGATACTGTGTTACTGTTACGGTTTGAGTGATGAAGACTCGACAGTCCCGCGGTTGGCAAGTTAGAACTGTGAGATTCACTTCGTGCACCACTGGTGTTTTGTGGAAAAGCACATGTAAGATTCTGCAACAGCGTCTGCAGATACTCCTGCATGCGTCAATCCCTTTTTATGGCAGGAATTATTTCGGCAAATTTACTTTTGTACCGGGGATCTAAGAGTGTGGCAACCCAGTAGTCGAGATTACTTCGAATTCTGCAATCTGAGGGTCATGTTGCAGGTAGTGCAGCAAGAAGGCACTCATGTGTCTTGCGCATCCAGGAGGACCAAGTCCTTGTTGTGTTGGTAGCGAGGTAAGAATCATGCTTCTTTCCTCTGCCCTCTCCCCCCAACCTCGCACAACAGAAATGTGATCAAGGTCTCCCTCATCTGATGAGTCTTCCATGCCCATCGCCAGTTCATCCTCCACTTCTTCCTCGGCTCCTGCACCTTCCTCAACAGTTTGGCTGCTACCATGCGCCCTGTTTAATCCCTCTCCCCCACCCTCCCATGCCTATCTCCTTGGTACTGCCAACCGTCTGGACCTTGGAGATGTTATCCCTTCCGCATACGACTCCTCCTCTACTTCCTCCACCTCCTCTTGTCCGACCACCTGACTCTGAATTCTGTTTAATGTGTGCTCCAGCATGTAAATCACCGGAATAGTTATGCTGATATTGGCATCGTCGTCAGCACTAAACATCTTCGTCGCCATTTCAAAACCGTGCAGAAAGGTGTGTGGCGCCCCTGAGGGTGCAGTCACCACAGAGTTACTGCATCTCACCCAGAGGTGTGGTATCTCACCCTCAGGTAAGGAAGGCGTATGGCTCGGGACCCTAACACCTGCATCCAACACATACCCGCAGTGGGGTTAGGGTGAGATTGCTCCTAAGGGAGAGCACAGTCCCAGGTCCCTAGCTGGTGGGAGGATCCTATGTAGTGGGTGCTTAGGGGAGCAGCTTAGGGGAGCACATGACAGGGAGAGTATAAATAGGAAGCCATCTTAGAAAGAGCAAGCCAGTCAGAGGAGGAAAAGTGACAGGAGCAGAGGCTCGGCATGAGCTCTGCTCCGGAGGCGGGCCTAGCCTGGGAGGCCCAGGACTGAAGGAGAGAAGAGAGGAGTGGGAGCAGGAAGGCTCCAGGAACCAAAGGGACCCTAGGGCTACGGGCCGTGCAGAAGGCCACCTGTACTCCCGCTGCTACCAGGAGGTAGAGGGGTCAGGCCAGATAAGGGGAACCGGTCCCTCAACTAGAGGAGAAACAGCAAGGCTCAACTAGAAACCGGAGGCTGCAGCATTTCATGTACTGCAGGCAAAAGTCCTCACCAGTCTCACTAAGAAGGTAGCCACATAGGACCCAGGGGACGGAACACAAGTCGCCCGCCAAGGCCCGAGGATACCAGATAGAAGTGTCACTGGGTGTGAGGTGCAGGGAGAAGGCCAGAGAAAGGACACACAGAAGGGGGTCCTGCTAAGTACTCCGGAGCTATCTGGGGGTGGACTGAGCCCCTCACTGAGTACGCACAGCACGACGGGTGAGATAGCTCTGGTACCTGTAATCTGGACTGCAACAACTGTGAGTAAAGATCTTGGGACTGCATCACACGGACTCTGTGTTCATTACTGACTCCCTGCACTACAACCACCATCATCCACCCACACTGCCCTGAAGCTACACTCTTCCTGTGGTGAGTAATAATACCATTGCAGCAAAACCACCAGCTTCAGAGGACTGTTCCGCAGCAGCGGCCCCTTTGGCCGCACTCCACAGGTGGCGTAGTCGGACATTATAAAATCCATATATACAAATTACCGTTGGATTGACCGCCCTGGGTCACGGACCGGGTCACCGCCACAGTGACTACAACCCCCAGCGTCTACCGGCACGGCTCCGGGTACCCCACGGCCCAGGGGGCGCGTCAACTTCATAGGTCCCTGATCTGAGACCACTCCTGCTGTGTGATTTGCCCCACCTCTGGATCTCGTTGGCCCAGGCTATACGTCAGAAACTATTGCACCAGGGCTTGTCGGTGCTGCCACAGTCGCTGCAACATGTGCAGAGTTGAATTCCACCGGGTAGGCACATCGCATTTCAGCCGGTGAACTGGCAGGCCCAACGACTTCTGTAGAGATGTAAGTCGTTGAGCTGCGGGATGCGAACGGCGGAAGTGAGCACACAGCGACCGTGCCCTCTGCAGAAGGCCATCTAGTCCGGGATAGTGGGCTAAAAATTTATGGACAACCAGGTTCAACACGTGAGCCATACAAGGCACGTGTGTAACATTGCCCCGGCGAAGGGCCGCACCCAGGTTTGCAGCATTGTCGCACACGGCCTTCCCTGGTTGCAGGTCCAGTGGAGACAACCATTCATGAAACTGAGTCTCCAGAGCTGACCACAAGTCCTCAGCTGTGTGACTCACATTTCCCAGACATTTCAAAGTAAACACTGATGCCGTTGAGCCCTGCTGCCAGCATAGTAAGGAGGTGCGCAGTTAGAAAGCAGGTGGCATTACCAGACAGGCTTTGGGTGCAGGTGGAGGACCGAGAGGAGGTTGAGGAGGCAGAAGCAGTGGAGGGACTTTGAGATAAAGAGGATTGACGCACAACTCGTGGGGACGGCAAGACTTGGACAGCAGCCCCTTGTCCTGCTGTCACCATAGTTACCCAGTGCCCAGTCAGCGACATGTAACGCCCCTGTCCATGCCTACTCGTCCAAGTGTCTGTGGTGAAATGCACCCTGTCACACACAGAGTTTCTCAAAGAAGCGGTGATGTTGTGTGCGACATGCTGGTGGAGCGCAGGCACACCTTTCTTTGAGAAGTAGTGCCGACTGGGCATCTGGTACTGGGGCACTGCGATGGACATAAGGTCTCGAAAATCCTCTGTGTCCACCAGGCGGAAAGGCAGCATTTCTGTAGCCAAGAGCTTGCAAATGGTGAAATTCAACCTCTTAGCTTTCTCATGGCTAGGAGGAAATGGTCTTTTACTTGTCCACATCTGAGGGACCGAGGGCTGGCTGTTGTGGTTAGACGGGGTTGATAAGGGTGTCCCCGGGAAACTGCCGGTCTGTGAGGAAGATGCAGGCGGACATGTTAGGTTGCCTTGATCCAAAGGTGGTGCTCTCGATGTCAGAGAGCTCTCAACACCAGCAGGTGTTTCCACTTCCCAATGAACTGATGACCTGCCAATCACGCTGGCTGTTGCGGATAAAGAGGTGGCAGGTCTGCGTCCCAAAACAGGTGTGACTGCTGTCCCCCCAGTCACAGAGGATGAAGAGGCCGCAGATGAACAATATGGGGCAGATGGTGGTTGGCCCGGCCGGCTAGGCCGCATTGTAGCACAGTGAGCTTCCCACTGCAACTTATGCTTCATGTCCATGTGCCGGTTCATGCATGAAGTACTCAAACTATATATTTTTTGGCCTCTACTTAGCTTTTGTTGACAAATGTTACAGATAACACGAGTTGGGTCATCTTTATCGATCTGAAAAAATGCCCAGGCTATGCAAGGCTTAGCACCCATGCGACCTGAAGAGCCACCATGACTTTTGGTCAGAGGCAGAGTTGTGTTTGAGGATGCAGTTGTTGACGTGCTTCCAGTACTACGTCTCTGTCCAGGAAGGCGCAACCTGACCTCATCGTCACTAGCATCCTCCTCCACCTCCTCTGCTGACCTCATCTCTTGGCTGGCTGTGGGTTGACAGTAAGATCTCCAACCTCATCATCATCACCCTGTGTGTTATCAAACCCGTCGTCCTCAGAGCCAACCTGTTCCTGCCCTGACAAAAAACTAAAGTTGTCGCTCCAATCAGGTATTTGAGTCTCATCATCGTCTTCATCATTGTCTCCACCAACAGGAGTTACAGTTTGGGAATGAGGGTCTACATTATGTTCAGAACCTTCTGCGTCTGGTCCTGCATTCTGGGCATCAGTGCAGATCATTTCCTCGTCTGGATTCACAGAAGCGCTGGAGCCGACCTCTTATTCCCAGGCTATAGTATGAGTAAACAGCTCTGCAGACTCAACCATCTGTTCTACCTCATACTCAGACGGACAGCTGGAGATTTGAGAGCTGTGACAAGTACGATTGGGGTGACACCTCTGAGGACTGGAGTATTTGTGATGTTGAAATTGATGTTTAGGAGAGCCCACTCAAAGGAGCACTTGATATCCATTGAAGCACCTGCTGTTTTTGTGCCTCATCTGGAATTTGTAGCGATTGGCATTGCCGTAAGAAAGGGATCTTATCACATTGTCCGCTAAAAGAAGTAGACATTTTAGTTTGGCTGGAAGATGGTCTTTCTTCTGCAGATGTTACTGTTGCTTTAACACCTACCCCACGGACACAACCTTTTTTCCCCTTCCCAACATGCCTATTCCCCTTTCTACCAGCAGCAGGTCTTTTTCCACTCATTTTGGTGGTTAACTAATTCACAACTCTGGAGTTGCTTGCACAAAAAAACAATGGAAGGGAACCGAGCAGAGCTGAGTGGCCAAACTGTGGTATTAGGCCAAAACTATCATCTGGGTTAGATGCAGAAAAAAATTATATTCAATTTGCAACCTGATGGAGGTCAGTATAGATGGACTAATAGAACAAGTCCCACACACTGCTAGAAGCCCAAATATTTTTTCAGAGCTAGATGCAGAAAAAAATTATATTCAATTTGCAACCTGATGGAGGTCAGTATAGATGGACTAATAGACCAAGTCCCACACACTGCTAGAAGCCCAAATATTTTTTCAGAGCTAGATGCAGATAAAAATTATTTTAAATTTTCAACCTGATGGAGGTCAGTATAGATGGACTAATAGAACAAGTCCCACACACTGCTAGAAGCCCAAATATTTTTCAGAGCTAGATGCAGAAAAAAATTATATTCAATTTGCAACCTGATGGAGGTCAGTATAGATGGACTAATAGACCAAGTCCCACACACTGCTAGAAGCCCAAATATTTTTTCAGAGCTAGATGCAGATAAAAATTATTTTTAATTTGCAACCTGATGGAGGTCAGTATAGATGGTCTAATAGAACAAGTCCCACACACTGCTTGAAGGCCAAATATTTTTTCAGAGCTAGATGCAGATAAAAATTATTTTTAATTTGCAACCTGATGGAGGTCAGTATAGATGGACTAATAGACCAAGTCCCACACACTGCTAGAAGGCCAAATATTTTTTCAGAGCTAGATGCAGAAAAAAATTATATTCAATTTGCAACCTGATGGAGGTCAGCATAGATGGACTAATAGAACAAGTTCCACACACTGCTAGAAGCCCAAATATTTTTTCAGAGCTAGATGCTGATAAAAATTATTTTTAATTTTCCACCTGATGGAGGTCGGTATAGATGGACTAATAGAACAAGTCCCACACACTGCTAGAAGCCCAAATATTTTTTCAGAGCTAGATGCGGAAAAAAATTATATTCAATTTGCAACCTGATGGAGGTCAGTATAGATGGACTAATAGAACAAGTTCCACACACTGCTAGAAGCCCAAATATTTTTTCACAGCTAGATGCAGATAAAAATTATTTTTAATTTGCAACCTGATGGAGGTCAGTATAGATGGACTAATAGAACAAGTCCCACACACTGCTAGAAGGCCAAATATTTTTAAAGAGCTAGATGCAGAAAAAAATTATATTCAATTTGCAACCTGATGGAGGTCAGTATAGATGGACTAATAGACCAAGTCCCACACACTGCTAGAAGCCCAAATATTTTTTCAGAGCTTGATGCAGAAAAAAATTATATTCAATTTGCAACCTGATGGAGGTCAGTATAGATGGACTAATAGACCAAGTCCCACACACTGCTAGAAGCCCAAATATTTTTTCAGAGCTAGATGCAGAAAAAAATTATATTCAATTTGCAACCTGATGGAGGTCAGTATAGATGGACTAATAGAACAAGTCCCACACACTGCTAGAAGCCCAAATATTTTTTCAGAGTTAGATGCAGATAAAAACTATTTTTAATTTGCAACCTGATGGAGGTCAGTATAGATGGACTAATAGAACAAGTCCCACACACTGCTAGAAGGCCAAATATTTTTTCTGAGTTAGATGCAGAAAAAAATTATATTCAATTTGCAACCTGATGGAGGTCAGTATAGATGGACTAATAGACCAAGTCCCACACACTGCTAGAAGCCCAAATATTTTTTCAGAGCTAGATGCAGAAAAAAATTATATTCAATTTACAACCTGATGGAGGTCAGTATAGATGGACTAATAGACCAAGTCCAACACACTGCTAGAAGCCCAAATATTTTTTCTGAGCTAGATGCAGATAAAAATTATTTTTAATTTTCAACCTGATGGAGGTCAGTATAGATGGACTAATAGAACAAGTCCCACACACTGATAGAAGCCCAAATATTTTTTCAGAGCTAGATGCAGAAAAAAATTATATTCAATTTGCAACCTGATGGAGGTCAGTATAGATGGACTAATAGAACAAGTCCCACACACTGCTAGAAGCCCAAATATTTTTTCAGAGCTTGATGCAGAAAAAAATTATATTCAATTTGCAACCTGATGGAGGTCAGTATAGATGGACTAATAGACCAAGTCCCACACACTGCTAGAAGCCCAAATATTTTTTCAGAGCTAGATGCATAAAAAAATTATATTCAATTTGCAATCTACTGGAGGTCAGTATAGATGGACTAATAGAACAAGTCCCACACACTGCTAGAAGCCCAAATATTTTTTCAGAGCTAGATGCAGATAACAACTATTTTTAATTTGCAACCTGATGGAGGTCAGTATAGATGGACTAAAAGAATAAGTCCCACACACTGCTAGAAGGCCAAATATTTTTTCTGAGTTAGATGCAGAAAAAAATTATATTCAATTTGCAACCTGATGGAGGTCAGTATAGATGGACTAATAGACCAAGTCCCACACACTGCTAGAAGCCCAAATATTTTTTCAGAGCTAGATGCAGAAAAAAATTATATTCAATTTGCAACCTGATGGAGGTCAGTATAGATGGACTAATAGAACAAGTCCCACACACTGCTAGAAGGCAAAATATTTTTTCAGAGCTAGATGCAGATAAATATATTTTTTAATTTGCAACCTGATGGAGGTCAGTATAGATGGACTAATAGAACAAGTCCCACACACTGCTAGAAGGCCAAATATTTTTTCAGAGCTAGATGCAGAAAAAAATTATATTCAATTTGCAACCTGATGGAGGTCAGTATAGATTGACTAATAGAACAAGTCCGACACACTGCTGGAAGGCCAAATATTTTTTCAGAGCTAGATGCAGAAAAAAATTATATTCAATTTGCAGCCTGATGGAGGTCACTATAGATGGACTAATAGACCAAGTCCCACACACTGTTAGAAGCCCAAATATTTTTTCAGAGCTAGATGCAGAAAAAAATTATATTCAATTTGCAACCTGATGGAGGTCAGTATAGATGGACTAATAGACCAAGTCCCACAAACTGCTAGAAGCCCAAATATTTTTTCAGAGCTAGATGCAGATAAATATTACTTTTAATTTGCAACCTGATGGAGGTCAGTATAGATGGACTAATAGAACAAGTCCCACACACTGCTAGAAGGCCAAATATTTTTTCAGAGCTAGATGCAGATAAAAACTATTTTTAATTTGCATCCTGATGGAGGTCAGTATAGATGGACTAAAAGAACAAGTCCCACACACTGCTAGAAGGCCAAATATTTTTTCTGAGTTAGATGCAGAAAAAAATTATATTCAATTTGCAACCTGATGGAGGTCAGTATAGATGGACTAATAGACCAAGTCCCACACACTGCTAGAAGCCCAAATATTTTTTCAGAGCTAGATGCAGAAAAAAATTATATTCAATTTACAACCTGATGGAGGTCAGTATAGATGGACTAATAGACCAAGTCCCACACACTGCTAGAAGCCCAAATATTTTTTCAGAGCTAGATGCAGAAAAAAATTATATTCAATTTGCAACCTGATGGAGGTCAGTATAGATGGAATAATAGACCAAGTCCCACACACTGCTAGAAGGCCAAATATTTTTTTCAGAGCTAGATGCAGAAAAACATTATATTCAATTTGCAGCCTGATGGAGGTCAGTATAGATGGACTAATAGACCAAGTCCCACACCCTGCTAGAAGGCCAAATATTTTTTCAGAGCTAGATGCAGATAAATATTATTTTTAATTTGCAACCTGATGGAGGTCAGTATAGATGGACTAATAGAACAAGTCCCACACACTGCTAGAAGGCCAAATATTTTTTCAGAGCTAGATGCAGAAAAAAATTATATTCAATTTGCAACCTGATGGAGGTCAGTATAGATGGACTAATAGACCAAGTCCCACACACTGCTAGAAGCCCAAATATTTTTTCAGAGCTAGATGCAGAAAAAAATTATATTCAATTTGCAACCTGATGGAGGTCAGTATAGATAGACTAATAGACCAAGTCCCACACACTGCTAGAAGCCCAAATATTTTTTCAGAGCTAGATGCAGAAAAAAATTATATTCAATTTGCAACCTGATGGAGGTCAGTATAGATGGACTAATAGACCAAGTCCCACACACTGCTAGAAGCCCAAATATTTTTTCAGAGCTAGATGCAGAAAAAAATTATATTCAATTTGCAACCTGATGGAGGTCAGTATAGATGGAATAATAGACCAAGTCCCACACACTGCTAGAAGGCCAAATATTTTTTTCAGAGCTAGATGCAGAAAAACATTATATTCAATTTGCAGCCTGATGGAGGTCAGTATAGATGGACTAATAGACCAAGTCCCACACCCTGCTAGAAGGCCAAATATTTTTTCAGAGCTAGATGCAGATAAATATTATTTTTAATTTGCAACCTGATGGAGGTCAGTATAGATGGACTAATAGAACAAGTCCCACACACTGCTAGAAGGCCAAATATTTTTTCAGAGCTAGATGCAGAAAAAAATTATATTCAATTTGCAACCTGATGGAGGTCAGTATAGATGGACTAATAGACCAAGTCCCACACACTGCTAGAAGCCCAAATATTTTTTCAGAGCTAGATGCAGAAAAAAATTATATTCAATTTGCAACCTGATGGAGGTCAGTATAGATAGACTAATAGACCAAGTCCCACACACTGCTAGAAGCCCAAATATTTTTTCAGAGCTAGATGCAGAAAAAAATTATATTCAATTTGCAAACTGATGGAGGTCAGTATAGATGGACTAATAGAATGATGCTATGCCCAAAAGGTTTTACTTCACTAGGTGCAATAAAAAAATTGGTATTCTATACACAGGTGGTGTAGCTTGCAACACAGATAGGCTACTCCACTGACTAACACACTCTGCAATAAGCCAAAAAGGATTAGCTTTGCTAGATTTAGCCAAATGCTGTGAAAAAAACTTGCACAGCACTGGCACAGACCTGCCTGGCAAAAACTGATAGGAACTGATGTAACTTAGTCCTGAAAAGGATTGCAATTACAATTAGTCTTTGCTCCCAACCTATCTATTTAAGAGCACAGACCTGCCTGATCAAAGTCATAGAAAATGCTGTAACCTAGTCCTTAAAAGGACTGCAATCACAACTATTCCCTACTCCCAAGCTATCTGTAGATTTGTGCGAAAATTGGCTTGAAATTAACAAGGTATAGCGCACACAGCAACAGTGGTGCCGTCTAACACGCAGCTGCAGCAGTGAGAAAATGGTGGTGACTGGGAAAATGGCTGGGTCTTATAGGGCAAGGACATGTGACATACACTGCCAATGACTCATGCCCTTGCTTGTGTGAAAAAAAGCAGTTCGCTCCGTGTGTGCTCTGCTGATAGGCTGACAGATTGCACCTCCCCACTGTAAATGCGGGAAAGAGAAAAAAAAAATGGAGATCTTCATTATTCCTGCAGAGATCCATCCCCTGCCCCTCCCCCCGCCCCGCTGTACACTCAAACTGCGTATTAACATTAATTTTCAGCATTACTGAGAAAAAATCCAGTTATGATTTTGGTGCACGAACAGTTATCGAACATAACCTCGAACAGCCGAATTTTTTTCAAATCGTTCGTGTTCGTCGAACGTCTCGAACACCGCCCAAAACAGCTCGAATTTGAGATTGGCGAACAGTTCAAGTCGAACAACGCTCATCTCTAGTATTCACCTGCATTCTGCTAACAAGTAAGCAGGTTTCTGCTCTGACTCACCTCCATTAGATAGCTGCAGAGCACGGGACTGTGCTGCACTATTGTGGCACCCCAGGGGTCTGGTTTCCACAGTAATAGCAATATTACGTCTGAGAGCAGGTGGGAGTTCTCTTGGTCAGGAATCCTATGCATGCCACACCTCCTGCCCAGTCCTGGGAGGGGAAGAACTTCCCCTATATAAAACTGGGGCTGAGGCAGGGTTAGGGAGAAAGAACAGAGAACACAGACAGAGACACAGTCTGGTCTGTAGTGGAGCAGCTTTAGGAACAAGAAAGATCAGGAGCTCTGGGGAAGTCATGCTAAAAGGAATCAGGGGCTGGCAGCTGTAGAGCTCGCCCTGATTGAAAAGTTACCACCGGACCCGGAGTCCGAGGCTGTGGGGACTAATCCTTACCCAGCAGCAGAAACCGACCGGCAGGGGATTTCAGGTCCTCTGGCCAAGAAACCCGAAGGCACGGTCACACGCGTGGGACCAGCACCGCCGTCGTGGAGCGGAAGCCACTAGAAGGCCCCGAGTCACCGGCCATACGGGTGAGCACCACACGGTACACTTAGGGACGTGGGCTACTTTTATCAGCCTCTAGCAAGGTAGCCAGAAGAGTACGATTAGTTGGGGAGGCCTACAACTCCGCCTGGCCAGGGGAGATCCCATCAGCTCACGGACTGACCAGGCCCCGATTGCTAGCCAGTACTCCGGGAGGGTCTACCTTGTCACCAGTAAAGACCCAAAAGTACACCGCACCGTCTCTGAGTGGTTCCTGCTACCCCCTTCATCCACGTCGGCTGCCCTGAGGCCATACCCCTCCCGTTGGGGGTTATACCATCCATGCTGCACAATCCTTCCACCGGCCTCAGCGGTCTGCCCTGCAGCGGCAGCTCCATAGCTGCATTCAACGGGTGGCGTAGTCGTCCAACATCTACTGCTAATACTCAGCCACACAGTTTGACTCCCTGGGCACGGACCGGGTCACCGCCACGAGACTACTACCCCCAACAGGCCCGGCTCCGGGTAGTCCCCGCGTGCGCAACGCTACACCAAGTAAGCCCAGGGGCGCGTCAACTTTTGGCGTAGTCGGCAGGATTTCGTGCCCGCAACCACCGGGTACTGCGTGCCTGAAAAAGACTGTTCATACTTACCAGTGGTGAAGATTCCCGCCATCCGGCGCCATCTTCTACCTTCTTCCCGCCATCCGCGAAGTTTTCCCGCCATCCGGCGCCATCTTCTGCCTTCTTCCCGCCATCCGTGGAGTTTTCCCGCCGTTGGACGCCATCTTGAAGACGCCGCGCGGGAAGAAGAGGGGCGTGGACTCCGAAAGCGCGCGAGAACTGAAGCCCCGCCTCACGTCCGGACGTTGCGTAAGGTCCTGGAAGGAGCCCAGCCGACGCCGACGTCACAGGAGCGCGACGGAAGGTCCTCAACCCTGACGATCCACTGCGGAGCCGCGGCCTACGGAAGAGGATCATTGCAAGGTAGGCCACGGTCCACTAGGGGGGGAGAAAGATGTCGGATACGGAGGAGAGCTTCACTGCCTCAACCCCCGCCAGCGCCACCGCTGCTGCAGTCATGCCTTTCACCATGCCCTATATCCCGGGAGCAGCCTGGCTACCCCAGTACTCAGGGGAGTCACATACCCTGAATGACTTTAAAGAAAAGCTGTATAGCCTCTTCCAGGTGTACCCCCTCACAGAAGAGCAAAAAGTGAGCATCCTGGTGGCCCAACTAACCGGGGCAGCCCAAAGGGAGGTAAAGTCCTGGCCACCTGGGAGGAGGACTGTCGCAGGGATACTAACCCGGCTGAGGGACACCTTTGATACCCGCACCTCAGCCGAGATTAAGCTTAGATTCTATGGGTGCAAGCAGCAAGCACATGAGAGTATAAGGGACTATGCACTAAACCTACAAGAGGCCCTGAGAGCCATTAAGCAGACCGACCCTGACGGCGTGGGAAACGAGGACAGGCTGTTGACCGAACAATTTATAGAGGGACTATATTGCAATGCCCACTGGACCCAGTTGCGGGCAATGGCCTTACAGGATCCTCATCTGGACTTTGCACAGTTCAAGGACAGAGCCATCCGGGTGCTCCGAGAACCGGCACCGGGTGGCGTTGTAACCCACAGGCGCCCTACTACCGCTTACCACCAGGAGGCGGCGCCCTTGTCGGCAGGGCCTGTGGGAGCTGACGCGCAGGCTTTGAACAATGACCCGGCTCCAGACCTGCACCATCAGGTCCAAGAGCTAGCTAAAAGCGTTGCTGCGCTAACCCGAACTGTGCAGTCTTTACAGGTTTCCTCTCCAGGGAAGATCCAGCTGGCATCCGGACCGGAGGACATCCCGTGGCGTCGACCAAGGAGGACCCCACCGGCCAGAGGAAGACCCAGCGACCGGTACAACGAGGACGGACAACCCATTTGCCGCCGCTGCAATCAACCCGGACATATGGCAAGGTACTGTCCTTTAAACTGGCACATCCTGGGGTAGAGGGCCAACCCCCAGGAAAAAGATCACCAGGCCCATCGAACTGGCGCGACAAATATGTGGGAGGACGTCCAGTCTTGCCTGTGGTACTGGATGGCATCCCTATGAGTGCCCTACTGGACACCGGGTCACAGGTCACCACCATCCCGTACGTGCTCTTCAAGCAGTACTGGAATGACTCGGATATAACCCGCTATCCAGACGATGACTTGAGTATCATCGCCAGTAATGGTCAGCCCGTGCCACAGATCGGATTTAAAGAAATGACCATTAAAATCGGTAGAGTCGAACTGGCAGCACAGGGATTAGGGATTGTAGACAATGACAAGCGCGAGAGTCACCCAAAGATAACTCTAGGAACTAATGTGATTGAAAATTGTCTTGCAGAGGTGATTTTCATTTTACAGCAGGTTGCCAAGAACGCCAGCTCCGGCCAGCAGCGAGTGCTCCAGAAAGAGATCCGGGCACTGATGCGACGGCAACAGGTGGAACTCTCCGGTGGTGAGATTGGTAGCGTAAGAATGTGTGACCCTTTCCCTATTGCCATGCCCCCGAAAAGTGAAATGATGATTTGGTGCCGGGCAGCTATTGGTCTGAGAGGTAGAGATTACCAGGCCATGGTAGAACCAGTCTACTCAGACAGTAGGCCCACCATTTTGACAGCACGGGGGGTAGTTGATGTACGCCATGGGAGGGTGCCCGTTCGTATAATAAATATCGGGAAAAGATAAGTATACCTGCCCCGGTATGCTACGCTAGCCAAATTATATACTATCAACCAAAATTCTATACAGTCTGTGGAACCCTTGCCTCCATCTCACTCGGAGGAAGGTAACGGCTCTACGAAAATAATGGAGGATTGGTGTCAGCAACTACATTTGGGTACTGACTCCACTCCCTCCCACCAGAAACAGGGAGTCTACCGGGTGGTTCGAGAGTATGAGAGAGTGTTTAGTAAACACCCGTTAGACTTCGGGCGAGTCAAGGGGGTAGAACACCACATCCCCACGGGAGACCATCCTCCCATAAAAGAGAGGTATCGACCCGTACCCCCTGCACACTACCAACACGCCAAGGGGATGCTTAGAGACATGAAGGAGGCTGGGGTAATAAGGGATAGCTGTAGCCCCTGGGCAGCTCCACTAGTCTTGGTCAAAAAGAAAGACAACACCATGAGAATGTGTGTAGATTACCGGAAAATTAACCGTATCACACACAAAGATGCGTACCCCTTACCAAGAATAGAGGAGTCTTTGGCTGCTTTAAAATCTGCTAACTTCTTCTCCACCTTGGATCTCACTAGCGGGTACTGGCAGGATCCTGAAGCAGAGGCGGACCGGGAGAAGACCGCATTCACCACCCCGATGGGACTTAGCGAGTTTACCTTCATGCCGTTCGGACTCTGCAACGCACCAGGAACCTTCCAGCGATTGATGGAATGCTGTCTGGGACACCGAAACTTTGAGACGGTCCTGTTATACCTGGACGATGTCATCGTCTATTCCAAGACCTACGAGGACCACCTGAAACACCTGGCGGAAGTGTTCGAAGCTCTGGCCAGTTACGGCCTAAAGGTAAAACCCTCCAAGTGTCACCTCCTGAAGCCAAAGGTGCAGTACCTGGGACACGTGGTGAGTGCTGACGGAGTGGCTCCCGACCCTGATAAGATCACCGCAATTAAGGAATGGCCAAGCCCCTCCAGCGTAAAGGAAGTGAGGCAGTTCCTCAGGTTGGTAGGCTACTACCGAAGGTTCATTCCCGGTTTCACCAAAAAGGCAGCTCCTATGCAGGACCTCCTGATAGGCCAGTCCAGGAAGGCCAAGAACCAGAAGCCACCCTTCAGATGGGAGAAGCTGGAAGAAGAGTCCTTCCGCCAGCTGAAGATGGCCCTCACGGGGGATGAAATCCTGGCGTACCCTGATTATAGCCAGCCCTTTATCCTCTACACCGACGCCAGTAACATCGGGCTAGGAGCCGTACTGTCCCAGATCCAGCAGGGGAAGGAACGGGTAATTGCTTACGCCAGCCGAAAACTGCGACCCACCGAAAGAAACCCTGAGAATTACAGCTCATTTAAGCTAGAGTTCCTGGCAGTGGTGTGGGCAGTCACCGAACGTTTTAAGCACTACCTCGCTGCTTCCCGGTTCACCGTGTACACGGATAACAACCCGTTGACACACCTGGACACTGCAAGACTCGGTGCCCTAGAGCAGAGATGGATGGCCCGCTTGTCCAACTATGAGTTTACAATCAAATACCGGGCAGGACGCTCCAATACCAACGCGGACGCCCTGTCCAGGATGCCGATCCTACCGGACGTAGGGGAAGATTCAGAGGAACTGGAAGAAGTTGAACTCCCCGCGTTCCACCGTCATGGGACTATCCAGTATTCCCACCGTGTAAGGAGTAAGCAATCCGCTACGTTCAACCCATTACCTCATTACAACTGGGCGGAGACGCAAGACAGTGACCCTGCCGTCCGACTGGTAAAGGAGATGCTGACTCGGCCAGATGCACGCCTTGACCCAGACGCTCCGGAGGAAGCCAAGCAACTGTGGGCTGAGAAGAGTCGACTGTTCCTTTATAAGGGGAAGTTGTGCCGCAGAATGGTTAACTCCCGGACGCATGAACTAATCTGGCAAGTAGTGGTGCCAAGAAGAGACGCAGCTATGGTGATGGAGGCATACCACGACGGAGCTGGGCACTTCGGATGGAAGAAGCTGGAGTTCCTGCTGCGCGGGCGGTTCCATTGGGTAGGCATGAGAGGAACCATCGAGAGGTGGTGCAGAGACTGTGGCCCATGCAACCTAAGAAGGAGGGACCGTGCCAGCCAGAAGACTCCCCTGCAGTCCATCATCACCAGACAGCCGTTGGAACTGGTAGCCTTGGATCATGTAAAACTGACCCCAAGCAGAAGTGGCTACGTCTACGCGTTAACCATCGTGGATCACTACTCCCGGTTCTTGGTTGTCGTCCCCGTCAAGGACTTAACGGCTCAAACAGCAGCTAGAGCCTTCCAGCAGCACTTCTGCCGTCCGCACGGATACCCGGAGCAGGTGCTGACGGACCAGGGGCCTGCCTTTGAAGCGGAAGTCTTCCAGGAGTTCTGCACCCTGTATGGCTGCCGGAAGATAAGAACAACACCCTATCACCCGCAAACTAATGGACTTTGTGAGAAAATGAACCAGGTGGTGATAGATCTTCTGAAAACATTGCCCCTGGAAGAACGTAGTCTGTGGCATGAAAAGCTGCCCGACCTGGTGGACCTATACAACCACATCCCTGTAGGTTCCACCAACTGTACCCCGGCTTACCTAATGAGGGCAAGACCTGGTAAGCTTCCTGTTGATCTGGAGATGGGAGTCCTGACACCCGAGGACACTTCACCAGAAGCAGACTGGGACACAGAGAGGCAGCAGCAGTACCGGAAAGTACAGGAGAGCGTGGAGCGAAGTCTCTGTCAAGCTAGGGAAAGACAAGAGAAAACTTACAACCAGTATGCTCCCGCTGTTCCCCTGGTGCCCGGAGAGCAGGTCTTGAAGAGGAAAAGACGGCTCCACAAGTTGGACGACCAGTGGGAGAAGGACCCGTACACCGTACTGCCCTCAAGCCACGACAACCCAAAGATCTGTACAATCAGTAAAGACGGAGGGGAAACCACAGCCATTGTATCCCGGGATCACCTGAAGAAGTGTCCCGAACAGCTACGGAACCCTGAAGAGGAACAAGAAGACCCTCGACCCGTAGAGGAAAGGGAAGATATGGTTAGTACTGTGCTCGGAGACTTCCCTCGGTCTTGGACTCAAGTCAATGGTGCTGTTGTGGTACCCGTCCTCACGTTCCTCCAACCAGCATCCCAAGTGCCTACGGAGACACAGGTAGAGCTGGAAGAACAGCCGGTCCAGGAGGCAGAAGACCCCACACAAGCAGACCAGGAGAATCAACCCTCTGCTTATAGTGAGCCTGCCATACCCCTAGTGAGCCAAAGAGTCCGTAGACGGCTGCCCAGTTTACCCTTGACAGCTCCTATACCCTGTAGCTCAGGACCAGTCAGCCAGCTCCGTAGGTCCACTAGGGTCACTAGAGGCCAGTTGCCCATACGGTGGAGGATCTAAATGTTCAAGCTATTTTATTAATGTTTACCTGTTTATTGTTGCTTGTGTATAATTATGTGTTTCTAGTTATTTGTAGGAGTCTTTGGTGGATTTACCGGGAATCCTTTGTGCATATAGTTGGAGCGTAACCCAGGACGGACTAAAAGACTGATAAGGACTCGGGGCAGGACAGACCCCTACCTGGTTACGTCTCCTTGTTTTGGTGAAATGGACACCCTTGTTTTCTCAAAAACTGCACCCGGTTGCGGACACGCCGTGACCATCCTAATGTTTTTCTTTATTGCGTTGTTTCTGTTTGTAATTTGTTATGTTACAAAAATATGTTTAGTCCCGGAGTACTAAATTTCACTAGGGGGGAATGTGGCACCCCAGGGGTCTGGTTTCCACAGTAATAGCAATATTACGTCTGAGAGCAGGTGGGAGGTCTCTTGGTCAGGAATCCTATGCATGCCACACCTCCTGCCCAGTCCTGGGAGGGGAAGAACTTCCCCTATATAAAACTGGGGCTGAGGCAGGGTTAGGGAGAAAGAACAGAGAACACAGACAGAGACACAGTCTGGTCTGTAGTGGAGCAGCTTTAGGAACAAGAAAGACCAGGAGCTCTGGGGAAGTCGTGCTAAAAGGAATCAGGGGCTGGCAGCTGTAGAGCTCGCCCTGATTGAAAAGTTACCACCGGACCCGGAGTCCGAGGCTGTGGGGACTAATCCTTACCCAGCAGCAGAAACCGACCGGCAGGGGATTTCAGGTCCTCTGGCCAAGAAACCCGAAGGCACGGTCACACGCGTGGGACCAGCACCGCCGTCGTGGAGCGGAAGCCACTAGAAGGCCCCAAGTCACCAGCCATACGGGTGAGCACCACACGGTACACTTAGGGACGTGGGCTACTTTTATCAGCCTCTAGTGTTATGTTCTGCTACCAGAGCTAAGGAAAGAGAGGAGATCTGTCCCTACGATAGAACTCAGCTTAATCCCTACGATGTAACAGGGAACCTGATCCTGCGATCAGACCTGCTAAAGTCCTAAGCTAGTCTGTACGGAGACCTATAGATGTGGGGAAGGAATCCCTACAAGTACTAAGGACTGGGAGGAATATGGGACACCTCATAACAGAAATAGTAGCAGACAGACGAACAAACAAAATATATAGAACATAGAGGTCAGTAGACCAAGCAAACTAACAGAGCAAGACACAGAGCACAGGCTAGCTAGAAAGTAGATATACAATGTAGTCCAGCAAAGCCAGAAGGGCGGAGCAGGATTAAACAGGCCAACAAGGTCATGTGACCAGCAAAGGAAAAAAAAAACTAAGAGCAAGGTTCTAACAGTACCCCCCCTTCTAAGAGGATCCTCCGGATCCCCTAGGACCAGGCTTATCAGGAAATCTCCTGTGAAACGCTCTGATAAGTCTGGACGCGGAAACATCATCCGACCTCACCCAAGAGTTATCCTCGGGACCGAAACCTTTCCAGGCCACAAGATACTGCAAACTACCTCTATACCGTCTAGAGTTAAGGATGCGAGAAATTTCATATTCCCCATCCTCCACCACCGGAGGAACAGAGGCAGAGGCGTCACAATCCGATACAGCAGCTTTTTTCAACAGAGAGACATGAAATACCGGATTAATTCTCCAGGAGGTAGGAACCTCCAACCTAACAGCAGATTGGTTGACAACCTGAAGCACCTTAAAGGGCCCTACAAACTGGGGACCCAATTTCCTAGAAGGAATCCTCAATCGCAGATTCCTAGAGGACAACCAAACCATGTCACCAACAGCGAACAAAACCTCCTGTCGTTTCCTATCAAAGTAGTCTTTAGATTTTCTGTTGGCCTCCTGAAGATTACCACGCACATCCGTCCAAACTCTCTCCAAATCACCGGAAAAATTCTCCTCCTCAGGCACGGCAGATCCCAACTTGGAGAACGACCCAAACGACGGATGTCTCCCAGAACAACAAAAAAAAGGCGAACAACCAGCAGAAGAAGATGTATGATTGTTCAGAGCAAATTCAGCAAGTGGCAGAAACTCAGACCACCCCTCTTGATTGTCTGCCACAAAACAACGCAAGAACTGCTCAACATCCTGGTTTTTCCTTTCTGTCTGGCCATTAGATTCAGGATGATATCCGGACGAGAACGACAAATGAACTCCCAACCTATCACAAAAGGCACGCCAAAAACGAGCCACGAACTGAGGACCCCTATCAGAAACAATGTCAGTAGGAACGCCATGAAGTCTGACAATTTCCTTGACAAAGGCCTTAGCGAGAGTTTTAGCGCAGGGCAGTTTGACGAAAGGAACCAAGTGACACATCTTGCTAAAACGGTCCACGACCACCCAGATGACAGTAAAACCCTCAGAGGGGGGAAGGTCAGTTATAAAGTCCATAGCCAAATGTGTCCAAGGAGCACTGGGAACCTCCAAGGACAAAGCAACCCCGCAGCAGGAGTATGTGAGGACTTAGATCTAGCACATATAGTACATTGACGCACCCACTTAATGACTTCCTTCTGCCATCCAGGCCACCAAAAACTACGACCCACCAGTCTCTTGGTCTCAGAGATTCCGGGATGACCTGCCAACCGAGATTCATGACACTCAACAAACAAATCTCTCCTAAAGGTCCCAGGCACAAACAACCTCCCATGAGGAGTGTTAGAAGGGGCATTCTCCTGTGCTTTAAGAATCTCATTTTCCAAAATGGAGTCCAAAGCAGCTATCACAGCACCTTCTTGTAAAATGTTCTCCTCTTTCTCAGCACCGACTATGGGAGAAAAACTGCGAGACAAGGCATCCGCCTTAACATTCTTAGTACCAGGGATGTAAGTAACGGAGAAATTAAACCGCGAGAAAAACAGTGCCCACCTAGCCTGACGGGCATTCAGGCGTTTGGCAGCATCAAGATATATCAGATTTTTATGATCCGTAAGAACCTGAACGGGAAATTCCGCACCTTCCAAGAAGTGGCGCCAGTGTTCAAATGCGAGTTTAATAGCCAATAATTCCCGATTACCAATATCGCAATTCAGTTCAGTCTCCGAAAAATTTTTTGAAAAAGAGGCACAGGGATGTTATCCATCCCCGTTATCCTGAGACAATACTGCGCCAACCCCCACAGAGGAAGCATCAACCTCAACCAAAAACGGCCTAGTAACATCAGGCTGCATAAGGATGGGAGCAGAGGTGAACCTCTCCTTGAGATACACAAAAGCTTCAATGGCCTCAGAAGACCACTGAACCGCATCAGCACCTTTCCTGGTGAGATCAGTCAGAGGTTTGACAATACTAGAAACATTTTTTATGAATTTTCTATAGTAATTGGCGAAACCCAAAAACCTCTGTATCGATTTCAAACCAATAGGCCTAGGCCATTCCTGCACAGCCTGAACCTTAACCGGATCCATCTCAAAACCTTTGCTGGAGATAATGTAGCCCAAAAAACTAATTCTCTGTACAGCGAACTCACATTTCTCCAGCTTAGCAAAAAGCGAATTGTCCATTAATAACTGTAATACCTCACGCACGCTCCGCCAATGAGACTCCAGATCCGGCGAATAAATCAAAATGTCATCCAAATACACAACCACATTTTTACCGATCAAAGGTCTAAGGATGTCATTAATCAGATTCTGAAAAAATGCAGGAGCATTAGTAAGACCAAAAGGCATAACCAGATTCTCAAAATGACCCACAGGAGTGTTAAAAGCAGTCTTTCATTCGTCACCCTCCTTCATGCGCAACAGATTGTATGCCCCCTTAAGGTCAATTTTAGAGAACCACTTGGCCCCCATTAACTGGTTAAACAGATCAGGAATCAATGGCAGTGGGTAAGGATTGCGTACAGTAATTTTGTTAATCTCACGAAAATCCAGACAAGGACGTAAACCGCCGTCCTTTTTTTTTACAAAAAAAAATCCAACCGCCACAGGAGACTTAGAGGGCCTAATGTGACCGGCGGCCAAACTTGTCTGTATGTATTCCTCCAAAGCCTTCCTCTCAGGAATAGTAAGGTTAAATAAACGACTTTTAGGAAGAGTCGCTCCAGGGACAAATTCAATAGTCTCTATGGGGAGGCAAAACCTGCGATTCCTTCTCAGAAAAAACTCTCCAAAAATCCTGAATAGGAACAGGCAATTCTCCCCTATCCAAAGCTGCAATACGCCCATTACAACACTTGTCATAACATTTATGGCTCCAGGATTTAATTTCACTGGTAGACCAATCCAGTACAGGATTGTGAAATTTTAACCAGGGCAATCCCAATATTACTGGAGAAGGCAAGTTATTCAACACTACCAAATCCAATTTCTCATGGTGAACACCATTAATAGTGAGAGGAAATTCACAGACCTTGAGAGTAATATTCTTCAAAGGGGAACCATCCACAGAAACCACAGCAATGGGGGATGATAAAGGTTCAGGTTTTAAATTGAGTCTTTCCACGAATCCCCCATCAATAACATTCAGAGTAGACCCACAATCTACAAACACCCGAAATTCCATTAATTTTTCCTGAGCAATCGTGGAAGCTAAAAATACACCCTTGGAATTTAAACAGGCAATACGGGCATGACTGACCATTTTTTTTTTGTTTCTTCATACGAAGCTCACAGCCTTTAATCAAATGACCAGATTTTCCGCAATAGAAACACAAGCCTTCAAAAAATCGACGGTCTTTTTCTTGAGAGCGAGGTGCCACCGATCCAATCTCCATCGGTTCACCACTGTTAGTACACACATTCTCATAACCAGAAACTGACATAGCAGAGGATTTGCTCTCGTTAACCCTTGCACGCAGTCTTCTATCCACCCGTATAGCTAATTGCATAGCCTGTTGCAAATCTTCAGGTGTAGCATAAGCAATTAGCAGGTCTTTAACCCTTTCACTGAGCCCAGCAAGAAATAGACTTTTCAGAGCAGAATCGTTCCACCCTGTTTGAGTAGACCAACGACGGAAATGAGTACAATATTTTTCCACATTACCTGATCCTTGTTTTAAACGTCTCAACTCAGTCTCAGCTGATGCAACACGGTCAGGATCATCATATAATAGTCCCAAAGCAGAAAAAAAACTATCCACTGATCTGAAGCATGTATCACTAGGTTGCAAAGAAAAGGCCCACTCCTGAGGCTCTTTGCGCAAAAGTGACATTATGAACCCTACGCGCTGGGATTCATCCCCAGAGGACTTAGGTCTCAAACGAAAATACAATAAGCAAGCATTTTTGAATGAAAAAAATTCTCGGTGTTCACCAAAAAATAAATCCGGCAAACATACCTTAGGCTCCAAGAAATGTGCTCCAGGACAGTTACTCACGTGCTGACGGAGCTCGGCCACCTCCAGAGAGAGTCCCTGCAGGCGATGAACCAAATCCTGAACCGACACCATGATGGAACAGAAAAATCTTTCCTTAGAGAATTTGCTGGCTGGACTTACTGTTATGTTCTGCTACCAGAGCTAAGGAAAGAGAGGAGATCTGTCCCTACGATAGAACTCAGCTTAATCCCTACGATGTAACAGGGAACCTGATCTTGCGATCAGACCTGCTAAAGTCCTAAGCTAGTCTGTACGGAGACCTATAGATGTGGGGAAGGAATCCCTACAAGTACTAAGGACTGGGAGGAATATGGGACACCTCCTAACAGAAATAGTAGCAGACAGACGAACAAACAAAATATATAGAACATAGAGGTCAGTAGACCAAGCAAACTAACAGAGCAAGACACAGAGCACAGGCTAGCTAGAAAGTAGATATACAATGTAGTCCAGCAAAGCCAGAAGGGCGGAGCAGGATTAAACAGGCCAACAAGGTCATGTGACCAGCAAAGGAAAAAAAAAACTAAGAGCAAGGTTCTAACATCTAGCAAGGTAGCCAGAAGAGTACGATTAGTTGGGGAGGCCTACAACTCCGCCTGGCCAGGGGAGATCCCATCAGCTCACGGATAGACCAGGCCCCGATTGCTGGCCAGTACTCCGGGACGGTCTACCTTGTCACCAGTAAAGACCCAAAACTACACCGCACCGTCTCTGAGTGGTTCCTGCTACCCCCTTCATCCACGTCGGCTGCCCTGAGGCCATACCCCTCCCATTGGGGGTTATACCATCCATGCTGCACAATCCTTCCACCGGCCTCAGCGGTCTGCCCTGCAGCGGCAGCTCCATAGCTGCATTCAACGGGTGGCGTAGTCGTCCAACATCTACTGCTAATACTCAGCCACACAGTTTGACTCCCTGGGCACGGACCGGGTCACCGCCACGAGACTACTACCCCCAACAGGCCCGGCTCCGGGTAGTCCCCGCATGCGCAACGCTACACCAAGTAGGCCCAGGGGCGCGTCACTATCAGGGCCTTCCTACCCAGGCCTCCCTGGATTATCTAATATATATATTGTATGGACTTCCTTGCATGGACTTGATTAAGACTTCCTTGTTTTCTAGCATCCTGTAGTGTGTGTTAGAACTCTCCTGTTAGGTTTTTTCTATCTTGCTGGTCACATGACCTTGTTTGCCTATTTAATCCTGCTCCGCCCTCCTGGCCTTGCTGGACTTCATTGTAGTTTCTACTCTTAAGTTAGCCTGGTGCTTGTTACCTTTCTCAGTCAGTTTAGCTTGGTCTTCGAACCTTTATGTTCTATGTTGTGTGTTTGTCTTTTACTGCTACAATTTCTGCTAGGAGGTGCCCAACTTTATCCCAGTCCCTAGTTCTTGTAGGGATCCCTCCCTTGCATCTATAGGTCTTCGTACAGACTAGCCGAGGACTTTAGCAGGATCAGGTTCCCCGTTACATCATAGGGATCTAGCTTAGTTCTATTCTAGGGACAGATCTCCTTTCTTTCCTTAGTGCTTGTAGCAGATCATAACAGTAAGTCCAGCCCAAAAATATCTCTAAGGAAAGACTTCCAGTTTCCATCACGGTGTCAGTTCAGGATTTGGCTCAACGCCTGCAGGGACTCTCTCTGGAGGTGGCCGAGCTCCAACAACACGTGAGTAGCTGTTCTGGAGCACATTTTGTGGAGCCAAAGTTACGTTTGCCTGATTTATTCTTTGGTGATCAAGAGGATTTTTTTCTCTTTAAAAATGCTTGTTTATTGTATTTTCGTTTGAGACCCAGATCCTCTGGTGATGAGTCACAGCGCATAGGGTTCATAATGTCACTTTTGCGCAAAGAACCTCAGGGATGGGCCTTTTCTCTCCAACCTAGTGATCCATGCTTTAGATCAGTGGATAGTTTTTTTTCTGCTTTGCGTTTGTTGTATGATGATCCTGATCGTGTCTCATCAGCTGAGACTGAATTAAGACCTTTGAGGCAGGGATCAGGTAATGTGGAAAAATATTGTTCTCACTTCCGTCGGTGGTCTGCCCAGGTGGGGTGGAACGATTCAGATTTGAAAAGTTTGTTTCTTGCGGGGCTAGGTGAAAGGGTTAAGGATTTGCTGATTGCTTATCCCACACCTGGAAACTTGCAGGAGGCTATGCAATTAGCTATACGGGTGGACAGGAGACTGCGTGCAAGGGTTAATGAAAGTAAATCCTCTGCCATGTCAGCTCCGAGTCTTGAGAGGGTCTGTACTGACATTGGAGAGCCGATGGAGATTGGGGCGATGGCACCCCGCTCTCAGGAAAAAGACCGCAGTTCTTCTGAAGGTTTGTGCTTTTACTGCGGGAAATCTGACCATTTTATTAAGAACTGTGTGCTTCGTATGAACAAAGAAAAAAAAAAGGTCAGTTACGCCCGTATTGCCTGTTTAAATTCTAAGGGGGTATTTATTTCTGCTGCTACTGCTGCTCAGGAAGAATTAATTGAATTTCGGATATTTGTGGATTGTGGTTCTACTCTGAATGTGACTGATGGGGGATTCTTGGAAAAACTTAAATTAAAACCCAAACCTTTGTCATCCCCTATTGCTGTGGTTTCTGTCGATGGCTCCCCCTTGAAGAGTGTTACTCACAAGGTCTGTGAATTTCCCCTCACTATTAATGGTATTCACCAAGAAAATTTGGATTTGGTGGTATTAAATAATTTGCCTTCTCCAGTAATTTTGGGGTTACTCTGGTTAAAATTGCACAATCCTGTACTGGATTGGTCTACCAATGAAATTAAGTCCTGGAGCCCTAAGTGTTATGACAAGTGTTGTAACGGACGTATTGCTGCGGTGGAAAAAGGGGAATTACCTGTACCTATTCAGGATTAGTGTTGAGCCACCCCCGTAGTGTTCGGGTTCGGTTCGGTTCGTCGAACACCGGGATGTTCGAGGAACTGTTCGTCGAACACCTTAGAACACCGTCGAACACCGTTAAAACCAATGGCAGGCAAACAAAAACACATAGAAACACATAGAAAACACCTTGAAAGGTGTCCAAAAGCTGACAAACTGCTCAGAAGACGCTTTCTTTAAAAAAGCCGGCCGGCAATTCAGCAGCGGCATACACCGGTACCCGACAATTTAGACAAGAAGGAATAGAGCCTCACACATAGATTAGATAGATAGAAACATGTCAGTCACATATATATGAAGTACAGTGACAGTGTTGCTTACTGTACTTGTCATTTAGTGTAAAGGATTTATTAAAAAATATAATAGTGTTTTCATGCACTGTCTCTTTAAAAAAGCCGGCCGGCAATTCAGCATCTGTACCCGACAATTTATAACAGACAGAATAGAGCTTCACACATAGATTAGATAGATAGAAACATGTCAGTCACATATATATGAAGTACAGTGACAATGTTGCTTACTGTACTTGTCATTTAGTGTAAAGGATTTATTAAAAAAAATAATAGTGTTTTCATGCACCGTCTCTTTAAAAAAGCCGGCCGGCAATTCAGCATCTGTACCCGACAATTTATAACAGACAGAATAGAGCTTCACACATAGATTAGATAGATAGAAACATGTCAGTCACATATATATGAAGTACAGTGATAGTGTTGGTTACTGTACTTGTCATTTAGTATTAAAATAAAGGATTTATTATTAAAAAAAATTGGCGTGGGGTTCCCCTTAATTTTAGTCTCTAGCGGAGGTTAAGCAGACAGCTGGGGCAGATGTTTGAAGCCTGGGAAGGGGGTAATACCCACGGAGCTTCCCAGGCTACTAATATGAGCCCCCATCTGAATACATAGCCTTTACTAGCTATTAAAATGGGGGACCCCCCAAAAAAATGACGTGGGGTCCCCCATAATTTAATAGCTAGCAAAGGCTAGGCAGACAGCTGGGGGCTGATATTAATAGCCCAGGAAGGGAGCCATGAATATTGGCCCCCTCCCAGGCTAGAAACACCAGCCGTCAGCCGCCCCAGAAATGGCGCATTCATAGGATGCGCCAATTCTGGCACTTAGCCTCGCTCTTACACGCTGCCCTGTAGCGGTGGCAGGGGGTAATAGGGCTGGGGTTGATGTCAGCTTATAATGCCAGCTGACATCAAGCCCAGGTTAGTAATGGAGAGGCGTCTATAAGACACCCCCATTACTAACCCCATAGTCAAAGTTAAAAGAAAACACAAACACCCAGAATAAAGTCCTTTAATTGAAATAAAGACACAATCCTTTATTGTTCTAAATTAAACCATACTTACCATCACGCCCATTCCAGCTGAAGCCAACGATCTCCTGCAATAAAAGAAAAATAATAAAGCAACATCATCCTTACCTTTCCATGGTTCCCACGACAGCTTCAGCTCTGCTACATCGAGATGACAGGCTGGACCGCAGCAGAACGCTGCCATCCAGCCTGTCATCCCACAGACACTGAGAAGCGCAGGCATGCTTGCGCTCCACAGTGTCTGGCTGTGACGGCATAAAGATGAGACGAGTTCATGTCCAATGAACTCGGCGCACCTCATGCACGTCACTGACAGCGTGGGAAAATTCTCACGATGAAGCGCTGAGTGCAGGAGAATTCTCCCACGCTGTCAGTGACGTGCATAAGGTGAGCTCATGTCCAATGAACTCAGCTCACCTCCTGCACGTCACTGACAGCGTGGGAGAATTCTCCTGCACTCAGCGCTTCAGCGTGAGAATTCTCCCACGCTGAAGCGCTGAGTGCAGGAGAATTTTCCCACGCTGTCAGTGACGTGCATAAGGTGAGCTCATGTCCAATGAACTCAGCTCACCTCCTGCACGTAACTGACAGCGTGGGAGAATTCTCCTGCACTCAGCGCTTCAGTGTGAGAATTCTCCCACGCTGAAGCGCTGAGTGCAGGAGAATTTTCCCACGCTGTCAGTGACGTGCATGAGGTGAGCCGAGTTAATTGGACATTATCTCGGCTCATCTGGATGCCCTCACAGAGAGACACTGTGGAGCGCAAGCAAGTCTGCGCTTCTCAGTGTCTGCGGGATGACAGGCTGGATGGCAGCGTTCTGCTGTGGTCCAGCCTGTCATCTCGATGTAGCAGAGCTGAAGCTGTCATGGGAACCATGGAAAGGTAAGGATGATGTTGCTTTATTATTTTTCTTTTATTTCAGGAGATCGTTGGCTTCAGCTGGAATGGGCGTGACGGTAAGCATGGTTTAATTTAGAACAATAAAGAATTGTGTGTTTATTTCAATTAAAGGACTTTTTTCTGGGTGTTGTGTTTTTTTTAAATACTTTACTAGAAATTCATGGTGGTCATGTCTAATATTGGCGTGACCCCATGAATTTTGAGCTTAGGGCCAGCTGATAATGCCAAGCTGGCCCTAACCCCTTTATTACCCAGTGAGCCACCGCATCAGGGCCCTGGATGAGTTGGGTACAGCGCCAGAAGATGGCGCTTCTATGAACGCGCCATTTTCCGGGGTGGCTGCGGACTGCAATTTGCAGCGGGGGTGGCCCAGAAAGCTTGGGCCTCCCTGCGCTGCGGATTCCAGCCCCCAGCTGCATAGTTGTACCTGGCTGGACACAAAAACAGGGCGAAGCCCCACGTCAATTTTCTTTAAATTATTTCATGAAATAATTAAGAAAAAAAGGGCTTCCCTATATTGTTGTGTCCGGCCAGGTACAAATAGGCAGCTGGTGGTTGGGGGCAGCCCGTTCCTGCCTGCTGCACCTGACTGGACACAAATATAGTGCGAAGCCCCACGTCAATTTTTTTTTAATTATTTCATGAATTTCCTGAAATAATTAAAAAAAATTGAAGTGGGGCTTCGCACTATATTTGTGTCCAGCCAGGTACAGCAGGCAGGAACGGGCTGCCCCCAACCACCAGCTGACTATTTGTACCTGGCCGGACACAACAATATAGGGAAGGCCTTTTTTCTTAATTATTTCATGAATTTCATGAAATAATTAAAAAAAAAATACGTGGGGCTTCGCCCTATTTTTGTGTCCAGCCAGGTACAACTAGGCAGCTGGGGGCTGGAATCTGCAGCGCAAGGAGGCCCAAGCTTTCTGGGCCCCCCCGCTGCAAATTGCAGTCCGCAGCCACCCCGGAAAATGGCGCGTTCATAGAAGCGCCATCTTCTGGCGCTGTACCCAACTCATCCAGGGCCCTGGTGCGGTGGCTCACTGGGTAATAAAGGGGTTAGGGCCAGCTTGGTATTATCAGCTGGCCCCAAGCCCAAAATTCATGGGGTCACGCCAGTATTAGACATGACCGCCATGAATTTCTAGTAAAGTATTTAAAAAAAACACAACACCAAGAATAAAGTCCTTTAATTGAAATAAACACACAATTCTTTATTGTTCTAAATTAAACCATACTTACCATCACGCCCATTCCAGCTGAAACCAACGATCTCCTGCAATAAAAGAAAAATAATAAACCAACCTCATCCTTACCTTTCCATGGTTCCCACGACAGCTTCAGCTCTGCTACATCGAGATGACAGGCTGGACCACAGCAGAACGCTGCCATCCAGACTGTCATGCCGCAGACACTGAGAAGAGCAGGCATGCTTGCGCTCCTCAGTGTCTCGCTGTGACGGCATCCAGATGAGCCGAGGTCATGTCCAATGAACTCGGCTCACCTCATGCACGTCACTGACAGCGTGGGAAAATTCTCACGCTGAAGTGCTGAGTGCAGGAGAATTCTCCCACGCTGTCAGTGACGTGCATGAGGTGAGCTCATGTCCAATGAACTCAGCTCACCTCATGCACCTCACTGACAGCGTGGGAAAATTCTCCTGCACTCAGCGCTTCAGCGTGAGAATTCTCCCACGCTGTAAGTGACGTGCATGAGGTGAGCCGAGTTCATTGGACATGACCTCGGCTCATCTTTATGCCGTCACAGAGAGACAATGTGGAGCGCAAGCAAGCCTGCGCTTCTCAGTGTCTGCGGGATGACAGGCTGGATGGCGGCGTTCTGCTGCGGTCCAGCCTGTCATCTCGATGTAGCAGAGCTGGAGCCATCGTGGGAACCATGGAAAGGTAAGGATGAGGTTGCTTTATTATTTTATTTTTATTACAGTAGATCGTTGGCTTCAGCTGGAATGGGCGTGATGGTAAGTATGGTTTAATTTAGAACAATAAAGAATTGTGTCTTTATTTCAATTAAAGGACTTTATTCTGGGTGTTTGTGTTTTTTTTAACTTTGACTATGGGGTTAGTAATGGGGGTGTCTTATAGACGCCTCTCCATTACTAACCTGGGCTTGATGTCAGCTGGCATTATAAGCTGACATCAACCCCAGCCCTATTACCCCCTGCCACCGCACCAGGGCAGCGTGGAAGAGCGAGGCTAAGTGTCAGAATTGGCACATCCTATGGATGCGCCATTTCTGGGGCGGCTGACGGCTGGTGTTTCTAGCCTGGGAGGGGGCCAATATTCATGGCTCCCTTCCTGGGCTATTAATATCAGCCCCCAGCTGTCTGCCTAGCCTTTGCTAGCTATTATATTAGGGGGGACCCCACGTCATTTTTTTGGGGGGGTCCCCCATTTTAATAGCTAGTAAAGGCTATGTATTCAGCTGGGGGCTGATATTAGTAGCCTGGGAAGCTCCGTGGGTATTACCCCCTTCCCAGGCTTCAAACATCTGCCCCAGCTGTCTGCTTAACCTCCGCTAGAGCCTAAAATTAAGGGGAACCCCACGCCAATTTTTTTAATAATAAATCCTTTATTTTAATACTAAATGACAAGTACAGTAACCAACACTATCACTGTACTTCATATATATGTGACTGACATGTTTCTATCTATCTAATCTATGTGTGAAGCTCTATTCTGTCTGTTATAAATTGTCGGGTACAGATGCTGAATTGCCGGCCGGCTTTCTTAAAGAGACGGTGCATGAAAACACTATTATTTTTTTTAATAAATCCTTTACACTAAATGACAAGTACAGTAAGCAACACTGTCACTGTACTTCATATATATGTGACTGACATGTTTCTATCTATCTAATCTATGTGTGATTCTCTATTCCTTCTATTCTAAATTGTCGGGTACCGCTGCTGAATTGCCGGCCGTTTTTTTTAAAGAGACGGTGCATGAAAACACTATTATTTTTTATGATAAATCCTTTACGCTAAATGACAAGTACAGTAAGCAGCACTTTCACTGTACTTCGTATATATGTGGCTGACATGTTTATATCTATCTAATCTATGTGTGAAGCTCTATACTTTCGGTTCTAAATTGTCGGGTACCGGTGTATGCCGCTGCTGAATTGCCGGCTTTTCGTGTTTCACTGTGAGCACAGTTCCCATCGATTTGGGCAATCACTGTAATGCCACAACCACCATGGCTGTGGCATTACAGTGAGTGGCAGACAATCCCTGCATGATTGGTGCTCTAAATAGTGCCAGACATGCAGGACACGCTTTTGGTGCACGAACAGTTATCGAACATAACCTCGAACAGCCGAATTTTTTGCAAATCGTTCGGGTTCGTCGAACAACTCGAACACCGCCCAAAACAGCTCGAATTTGAGATTGGCGAACAGTTCTAGTCGAACACCGCTCATCTCTATTCAGGATTTTTGGAGAGTTTTTTCTGAGGAGGAGTCACAAATATTGCCTCCCCATAGAGACTATGATTGTACCATTGAATTTGTCCCTTTAGCGACTCTTCCTAAAAGTCATTTATTTAATCTTACTATTCCTGAGAGAAAGGCTTTGGAGGAATACATACAGACAAGCTTGGCCGCCGGTCACATTAGGCCTTCCAAGTCTCCTGTGGCTG
This sequence comes from Phyllobates terribilis, assembly GCF_046119375.1. Lineage (NCBI taxonomy): Eukaryota > Metazoa > Chordata > Amphibia > Anura > Dendrobatidae > Phyllobates > Phyllobates terribilis. The sequence goes on from NW_027362769.1 coordinate 296,130,188, forward strand.
TTGGATTGTTTTTTGTTAAAAAAAAGGATGGCGGTTTACGTCCTTGTCTGGATTTTCGTGAGATTAATAAAATTACTGTACGCAATCCTTACCCACTGCCATTGATTCCTGATTTGTTTAACCAGTTAGTGGGGGCCAAGTGGTTCTCTAAAATTGATCTCCGGGGGCATACAATTTGTTGTGCATGAAGGAGGGTGATGAATGGAAGACTGCTTTTAACACTCCTGTGGGTCATTTTGAGAACCTGGTTATGCCTTTTGGTCTTACCAATGCTCCAGCATTTTTTCAGAATCTTATTAATGACATCCTTAGACCTTTGATCGGCAAAAATGTGGTTGTGTATTTGGATGACATTTTGATTTATTCGCCTGATCTGGAGTCTCATTGGCGGAGCGTACGTGAGGTATTACAGTTATTAATTGACAATTCGCTTTTTGCTAAGCTGGAGAAATGTGAGTTTGCTGTACAGAGAATTAGTTTTTTAGGCTACATTATCTCCAGCGAGGGCTTTGAGATGGACCCTGTGATGGTTCAGGCGGTTCAGGAATGGCCTAGGCCTATTGGTTTGAAATCGATACAGAGGTTTTTGGGTTTCGCCAATTATTACAGAAAATTCATTAAAAATTTTTCTATTATTGTCAAACCACTGACCGATCTCACCGGGAATTGTGCTAATGTGGTTCAGTGGACTACTGAGGCCATTGAAGCTTTTGTGTTTCTAAAGGAGAGGTTCAGCTCTGTTCCCATCCTTATGCAGCCTGATGTGACTAAGCCGTTTTTGGTTGAGGTTGATGCTTCTTTGGTGGGGGTCGGTGCGGTGTTGTCTCAGAAAAACAAGAATGGAGTACATCCCTGTGCTTTTTTTTCAAAAAAATTTTCTGAGACTGAACTTAATTGCGATATTGGTAATCGGAAATTGCTGGCTATTAAACTCGCATTTGAACACTGGCGTCATTTCTTGGAAGGTGCTGAATTTCCCATTCAGGTTTTCACTGATCATAAAAATCTGATCTATCTTGATGCTGCCAAGCGCTTGAATGCCCGTCAGGCTAGGTGGGCACTTTTTTTCTCGCGGTTTAATTTTTCCGTTACTTACATCCCGGGTACCAAGAATGTTAAAGCTGATGCTTTGTCTCGCAGCTTTTCTCCCATGGTCGGTGCTGAGGAGGAGGGGAGCATTTTACAAGAAGGTGTTGTGATTGCTGCATTGGACTCCGTTTTGGAAGATGAGATTCTTAAAGCACAGGAGAATGCCCCATCTAACACTCCCCATGGGAGGTTGTTTGTGCCTAGGACCTTTAGGAGAGATTTGTTTGTTGAGTGTCATGAGTCTCGGTTGGCAGGTCATCCAGAAATTTCTGAGTCCAGGAGACTTGTGGGTAGCAGTTTTTGGTGGCCTGGATGGCAGAAGGAAGTCATTAAGTGGGTGCGTCAATGTACGGTGTGTGCTAGATCTAAGTCTTCACATACTCCTGCAGCGGGGTTGCTTTGCCCTCTGGAGGTTCCTAGTGCACCTTGGACACATCTGGCTATGGACTTTATTACTGACCTTCCCCCCTCTGAGGGTTTCACAGTCATCTGGGTTGTCGTGGACCGTTTTAGCAATATGTGTCACTTGGTTCCTTTCATCAAACTGCCCTGCGCTAAGACACTCGCTAAGGCCTTTGTCAAGGAAATTGTCAGACTACATGGCGTTCCTACTGACATTGTTTCGGATAGGGGACCTCAGTTCATGGCTCGTTTTTGGCGTGCTTTTTGTGACAGGTTGGGAGTTCATTTGTCGTTTTCATCCGGATATCATCCTGAGTCTAATGGCCAGACAGAAAGGAAGAATCAGGATGTTGAGCAGTTCTTGCGTTGTTTTGTGGCAGACAATCAGGAGGGGTGGTCTGAGTTTCTGCCACTTGCTGAGTTTGCTCTTAACAACCATACATCCTCTTCTGCTGGTTGTTCGCCTTTTTTTTGTTGTTCTGGGAGACATCCGTCTTTTGGGTCATTCTCCAAATTGGTATCGGCTGTGCCTGAGGAGGAGAGTTTTTCCGGTGACTTGGAGAGAGTTTGGACTGATGTGCGTGGTAATCTTCAGGAGGCTAACAAAAAATCTAAGAGGTACTTTGATAGGAAACGGCAAGAGGTTTTGTTTGCTATTGGTGACATGGTTTGGTTGTTCTCTAAGAATCTGCGGTTGAGGATTCCTTCTAAAAAATTGGGTCCCAAGTTTGTAGGGCCCTTTAAGGTGCTTCAGGTAGCTAACCAATCTGCTGTTAGGTTGGAGGTTCCTACCTCCTGGAAGATTAATCCAGTGTTTCATGTTTCTCTGTTGAAAAGAGCTTATGTGTCGGATGGAGACGTCTCTGCCACTGTTCCTCCAGTGGTGGAGGACGGGGAATATGAAATTTCCCGCATCCTAAATTCTAGACGGTATAGAGGGAGTTTGCAGTATCTCGTCGCTTGGAAAGGTTTCGGACCCGAGGATAACTCATGGGTGAGGGCGGATGATGTTTCTGCTTCCAGACTTGTCAGAGCGTTTCACAAGAGGTTTCCTGATAAGCCTGGGCCTAGGGGATCCGGAGGATCCTCATAGAAGAGGGGGTACTGTTAGAACTCTCCTGTTAGGTTTTTTCTATCTTGCTGGTCACATGACCTTGTTTGCCTATTTAATCCTGCTCCGCCCTCCTGGCCTTGCTGGACTTCATTGTAATTTCTACTCTTAAGTTAGCCTGGTGCTTGTTACCTTTCTCAGTCAGTTTAGCTTGGTCTTCGGACCTTTATGTTCTATGTTGTGTATTTGTCTTTTACTGCTACAATTTCTGCTAGGAGGTGCCCAACTTTATCCCAGTCCGTAGTTCTTGTAGGGATCCCTCCCTTGCATCTATAGGTCTTCGTACAGACTAGCCGAGGACTTTAGCGGGTCTGATCGCAGGATCAGGTTCCCCGTTACATCGTAGGGATCTAGCTTAGTTCTATTGTAGGGACAGATCTCCTTTCTTTCCTTAGTGCTTGTAGCAGATCATAACAGTGTGAACTGTGCTTTACAGATTGCTGTGCTGATTGCATTTAGAGCACGGGACTGTGCTGCATTATCTGGGACTTCCTACCCAGGCCTCCCTGGATTATCTAATATATATTGTTTGGACTTCCTTGCATCTATATATATATATATTTGTGTATGGACTTGATAAAGACTTCCTTGTTTTCTAACATCCTCTAGTGTGAACTGCACTTTACAGACTGCTCTGCTGATTGCATTTTCCCCTGAGTATTTATGGACTTTGAGTTTTCTTCTGCACTTGTTTGAAACACCGTGTGTTTATAATATACACTTTGACACCTATAAGCTGTGTTCTGTTGTATCTTTGTTCCACGCAAAATGACTCCTGTGCTATCCATTATAATTATTACAGGCAGGCTGCATACTTGCGCTTGCATTGCAAGGAATTGGGAAGGTACAATTGAACACTGCCCTGGGACAAGGACTTACACGGGGATAGTTGCAAGTCTGCATCTTCTGATGCGGCAAGGATCACTTCTGATGGACACACTTTTAGGCAGTGACCTGGGTGTCAGAGATGCTTCCAGGGGTCTTCCCCATGCGGTTCCCATATCTTTTCAGCACTGTATGCATGTGTCACACAGCACATGGCCAGATAAGGTTGTAAAATGTTAAAATGACATTTCCCGGTGAATGCATTTGTCACCGTTGAAAGCAATACAAAAGTGCAAAAACGCATAAAAAATGCTACTTGTGAACATAGCCCAAGGTGTGGAGGAATATTTTTGTTTTTGGTTATTTTTTTTACCTTATACACAAGTCTTTACTCTGGAAAGGATGTTCCTTAAAGCAGTTTCAGTTTCGTTTCTGAACATTTTATTGTGAGCCCGTAAAAGTGGTTTAATACCTCTGACCATGTTGTTGACAGCAGTGACCTGGGAGTCAGAAATGCTTCCTGGGGCGATCCCCATGTCATTAGAGCACTGTCACTATCGTTTTGGGAACTTTTTAGGCATTCTACAGACTGCCGGGGGTGCCGCCGCAAAAATGCACGGGTCTCCCATAGACTAACATTGGGCTCGTTGCTCGGATCGAGCATAAGAGTATCACGGTGAGCTCGGCCCGAGCTTCAAGCACCTGAGCATTTTAGTGCTCGCTCCACACTAATCCCTATCCATTTCCAAGATGGGACAATTTTTCTCGAGAATCTTTATTACTTTCATAGCTCCATTACTGAATGTTGTGATAAAACTCACCACATTTTTGCTCTCTGTTTGATTCTTAGGGGTTAAGAGATCTATTCTACTTTTGGATTTACTGATGTTAAATGCTTCGTGGAGAACCTTTTTGGAATATCCCCTCTTCAAAAATCTCTTCCCCAAGTCATTCAGCCACCTGTTGGTTGTTTAAAGATTTTATCATTAGAGCAATTCCTGCGAATACGCAAATATTGGAATGCCCTTTCTCAGAGGAGTAGAATGATTACTCTCCCAGTGCAATAACGTATTTGTCGCCGTTGGCTTTCTGTAGGTACAGGTTTCAAGACAACCTCCTTCCGATTTCTTAATGAGGATGTCAAGAAATGGTAGACATGTGGAACTGAATTTACTGTTGAATCTTAATCCAATGGGATTAATGTTAAAGTCCTCTACGAATGACAAAAATTCCTCGGAGGTACCCTTCCTTATAACTAAAACATTGTCAATGTAGTGTGCCCACATGTCCACCATTTCAACTTGTCGAGGGCTCTCATCCCCAAAGACCAGAGTTTCCTTCCACCAGCCCAGGAGCAAATTTCCATAGGATGGGGCACAGGGGCTCCCCATCGCAGTGCCCCTGAGCTGGTGGAAGTACTTGCGGTCAAAGGTAAAGAAGTTATTGGTTAAACAGAATTGCAAAGCCCTCAAAACAGTCACTGTGTGCCTACACCGTATACTTCTTTCAGATAGATAATGTTTAGCTGCTGAGAGACCCATATGATGTGGGATTGATGAATAAAGGGCCTCAACATCAATGCTAGCTAAAATGGTGTTAGGGCCTACTATTAGGTCTTCTAATTTAAGAAGAAGGTCTGATGTGTCACGGGTATATGACTGAAGAGAGACTACAAATGGATTGAGGATCTGATCAACATATATCCCCAAATTTTGACAAAAGGCTCCCCATCCTCGATACAATGGGTGTACCTCTCAAGGGGTTTGTACCCTTGTGAATTATAGGGATACAGTAAAATGTTGCCAAGATGGGATTTTATGGCAGCATAAAATCATATTCGTTCTTATCAATAACTTGTGACTTCAATCCATCCTCGAGGAGGTCAATCAGCTCTTTATGAAATTCACCCATAGGATTTTTTTGTAATACCGCATAGCAGTCTCTATCCGGCAAAATGTCGCTACACATAAGTCTGGATGTTCAGAGCTAAGGACCACCACATTGTCACTCTTATCAGAGGGTTTGATGACAATGTGGCGGTCCTGCTCCAAACCCCTAATTGCCTGCATCTCGTGCTTAGTACAATCTTATAAAGTGTTTTTCTCTTTCGAGGCACTCCAATTCCTTGGACACCAAACTAACAAATACATCAAATGATGAAACGTCATTCTGTGTAGGTAGTAAAAAAGATTGGGTGCGCAAATAGCGCTGAAATCCGATAACCAATCGAGAAGATAATAAATGAAATTGCTCACCTTTCAGGGTTGGTGCCAGTGAAAGCCGCGCTTCCTCCAGGAAAGGACAGTAGGATAGGTTGATTTGAATCTTTTATTGAAAAGCTACAATACTACGCATTTCTCGGACATCCTGTCCGCTTCTTCAGGAAATAGCTAGTAATCACTATAGTGCAGGCTTCCAAATATAAATACACAGGCATAAATGTTAACCCATGTGATCAAAGAAAAAGCCCGCCAAGGGATCCCTTGGCGCCAATAGATAACGGTCATTAAAAAAAAAACTCATATGAGGTCAAACAATCGATTTGCAATATACATTATCAGTTGCTATTAAAGTAAAATGAAATAAAATAAAAATGCATGATTATTAAATACACAAGGAGCTATATATGAATATTACATAGAATTAGATAAATGGTAAAAACAATTAAATTTAATATCAAGAGCATCCTTAGCCCATGATTCACCTTTAGGAATATTTGTCTGTTTTTATCACGGGAGAAAGAAGGAGAGGGGTAGGATACGAAACTGTGCACAGGAGCCCATACATTCTAACATCTATGACCTACCAGGAGCCCATACCTTCTAGCATCTACCCCCTACCAGGAGCCCATACCTTCTAGCATCTACCCCTACCAGGAGCCCATACCTTCTAGCATCTACCCCTACCAGGAGCCCATACATTCTAGCATCTACCACCTACCAGGAGCCCATACATTCTAGCATCTACCACCTACCAGCAGCCCATACATTCTAGCATCTATCCCCTAACCAGGAGCCCATACATTCTAGCATCTACCACCTACCAGGAGCCCATACATTCTAGCATCTACCCCTACCAGCAGCCCATACATTCTAGCATTTATCCCCCAACCAGGAGACCATACATTCTAGCATCTACCACCTACCAGCAGCCCATACATTCTAGCATCTACCCCCCTGCCAGGAGCCCATACATTCTAGCATCTATCCCTACCAGGAGCCCATACATTCTAGCATCTATCCCCTACCAGGAGCCCATACATTCTAGCATCTACCCCCCCCTACCAGGAGCCCATACATTCTAGCATCTATCCCCTACCAGAAGCCCATACATTCTAGCATCTACCACCTACCAGGAGCCCATACATTCTAGCATCTACCCCTACCAGCAGCCCATACATTCTAGCATTTACCCCCCAACCAGGAGACCATACATTCTAGCATCTATCCCCTACCAGGAGCCCATACATTCTAGCATCTACCACCTACCAGCAGCCCATACATTCTAGCATCTACCCCCTGCCAGGAGCCCATACATTCTAGCATCTATCCCTACCAGGAGCCCATACATTCTAGCATCTATCCCCTACCAGGAGCCCATACATTCTAGCATCTACCCCCCCCTACCAGGAGCCCATACATTCTAGCATCTATCCCTACCAGAAGCCCATACATTCTAGCATCTACCACCTACCAGGAGCCCATACATTCTAGCATCTATCCCCTACCAGGAGCCCATACATTCTAGCATCTATCCCTACCAGGAGCCCATACATTCTAGCATCTATCCCTACCAGCAGCCCATACATTCTAGCATCTACCCCCCTACCAGGAGCCCATACATTCTAGCATCTATCCCCTACCAGAATCCCATACATTCTAGCATCTACCCCTACCAGGAGCCCATACATTCTAGCATCTACACCCTACCAGAAGCCCATATATTCCAGCATCCACCCCTACCAGGAGCCCATACATTCTAGCATCTATCCCCCTACCAAAAGCCCATACATTCTAGCATCTACCACCTACCAGAAGCCCATACATTCTAGCATCTACCACCTACCAGGAGCCCATACATTCTAGCATCTATCCCCCTACCAGAAGCCCATACATTCTAGCATCTACCCCCTACCATGAGCCCATACATTCTAGCATCTACTACCTACCAGGAGCCCATACATTCTAGCACCTACCACCTACCAGCAGCCCATACATTCTAGCATCTATCCCCTACCAGAAGCCCATACATTCTAGCATCTATCCCCTACCAGGAGCCCATACATTCTAGCATCTACCAACTACCAGAAGCCCATACATTCTAGCATCTACTACCTACCAGGAGCCCATACATTCTAGCATCTACTACCTACCAGGAGCCCATACATTCTAGCACCTACCACCTACCAGCAGCCCATACATTCTAGCATCTATCCCCTACCAGCAGCCCATACATTCTAGCATCTACACCCCAACCAGGAGCCCATACATTCTAGCATCTACCACCTACCAGAAGCCCATACATTCTAGCATCTACTACCTACCAGGAGCCCATACATTCAAGCATCTACCACCTACCAGCAGCCCATACATTCTAGCATCTATCCCCTACCAGAAGCCCATACATTCTAGCATCTACCACCTACCAGCAGCCCATACATTCTAGCATCTACCACCTACCCGGAGCCCATACATTCTAGCATCTTCCCCCTACCAGCAGCCAATACATTCTAGCATCTACCACCTACCAGTAGCCCATACATTCTAGCATCTACCCCTACCAGGAGCCCATACATTCTAGCATCTACCCCTACCAGGAACCCATAAATTCTAGCATCTACCCCCCCAACCAGAAGCCCATACATTCTAGCATCTTCCCCCTACCAGCAGCCAATACATTCTAGCATCTACTACCTACCAGGAGCCCATACATTCTAGTATCTACTACCTACCAGGAGCCCATACATTCTAGCATCTACTACCTACCAGGAGCCCATACATTCTAGTATCTACTACCTACCAGGAGCCCATACATTCTAGCATCTACCACCTACCAGCAGCCCATACATTCTAGCATCTACCACCTACCAGCAGCCCATACATTCAAGCATCTACCCCCTACCAGCAGCCCTTACATTTTAGCATATATCATCTACCAGGAGCCCATACATTCTAGCATCTACCCCTACCAGCAGCCCTTACATTCTAGTATCTATCATCTACCAGGATCCCATAGATTGCTAAAATGTATGGGCTCCTGGTAGTTTGTAGATGCTAGAATGTATGGGCCCCTGGTAGGTAGTAGATGCTAGAATGTATGGGCTCCTGGTAGATGATATATGCTAAAATGTAAGGGCTGCTGGTAGGGGGTAGATGCTTGAATGTATGGGCTGCTGGTAGGTGGTAGATGCTAGAATGTATGGGCTGCTGGTAGGTGGTAGATGCTAGAATGTATGGGCTCCTGGTAGGTAGTAGATACTAGAATGTATGGGCTCCTGGTAGGTAGTAGATGCTAGAATGTATGGGCCCCTGGTAGGTAGTAGATGCTAGAATGTATGGGCTCCTGGTAGCGGTTAGATTGCTAGAATGTATGGGCTTCTGGTAGGGGTAGATGCTGGAATGTATGGGCTCCTGGTAGGTAGTAGATGCTAGAATGTATGGGCCCCTGGTAGGTAGTAGATGCTAGAATGTATGGGCTCCTGGTTAGGGGATAGATGCTAGAATGTATGGGCTTCTGGTAGGTGGTAGATGCTAGAATGTATGGGCTTCTGGTAGGTGGTAGATGCTAGAATGTATGAGCTACTGGTAGGTAGTAGATGCTAGAATGTATGGGCTCCTGGTAGGTAGTAGATGCTAGAATGTATGGGCTCCTGGTAGGTAGTAGATGCTAGAATGTATGGGCTCCTGATAGGGGGTAGATGCTAGAATGTATGGGCTCCTGGTAGGTAGTAGATGCTAGAATGTATGGGCCCCTGGTAGGTAGTAGATGCTAGAATGTATGGGCTCCTGGTTAGGGGATAGATGCTAGAATGTATGGGCTCCTGGTAGGTGGTAGATGCTAGAATGTATGGGCTGCTGGTAGGGGATAGATGCTAGAATGTATGGGCTCCTGGTAGGTGGTAGATGCTAGAATGTATGGGCTGCTGGTAGGTAGTAGATGCTAGAATGTATGGGCCCCTGGTAGGTAGTAGATGCTAGAATGTATGGGCCCCTGGTAGGTAGTAGATGCTAGAATGTATGGGCTCCTGGTTAGGGGATAGATGCTAGAATGTATGGGCTCCTGGTAGGTAGTAGATGCTAGAATGTATGGGCCCCTGGTAGATAGTAGATGCTAGAATGTATGGGCTCCTGGTAGGTAGTAGATGCTAGAATGTATGGGCTCCTGGTTAGGGGATAGATGCTAGAATGTATGGGCTTCTGGTAGGTGGTAGATGCTAGAATGTATGGGCTCCTGGTAGGTAGTAGATGCTAGAATGTATGGGCTCCTGGTAGGTGGTAGATGCTAGAATGTATGGGCTTCTGGTAGGTAGTAGATGCTAGAATGTATGGGCTCCTGGTAGTTTGTAGATGCTAGAATGTATGGGCTTCTGGTAGGTGGTAGATGCTAGAATGTATGGGCTCCTGGTAGGTAGTAGATGCTAGAATGTATGGGCTCCTGGTAGGTAGTAGATGCTAGAATGTATGGGCTCCTGGTAGGTAGTAGATGCTAGAATGTATGGGCTTCTGGTAGGTAGTAGATGCTAGAATGTATGGGCTCCTGTTTAGAGGATAGATGTTAGAATGTATGGGCTTCTGGTAGGTGGTAGATGCTAGAATGTATGGGCTCCTGGTAGTTTGTAGATGCTAGAATGTATGGGCTCCTGGTAGCGGTTAGATTGCTAGAATGTATGGGCTCCTGGTAGGTAGTAGATGCTGGAATGTATGGGCTCCTGGTAGGTGGTAGATGCTAGAATGTATGGGCTCCTGGTAGGTAGTAGATGCTAGAATGTATGGGCCCCTGGTAGGTAGTAGATGCTAGAATGTATGGGCTCCTGGTAGGTGATAGATGCTAGAATGTATGGGCTTCTGGTAGGTAGTAGGTGCTAGAATGTATGGGCTCCTGGTAGGTAGTAGATGCTAGAATGTATGGGCTCCTGGTTAGGGGATAGATGCTAGAATGTATGGGCTTCTGGTAGGTGGTAGATGCTAGAATGTATGGGCTTCTGGTAGGTAGTAGGTGCTAGAATGTATGGGCTCCTGGTAGGTAGTAGATGCTAGAATGTATGGGCTTCTGGTAGGTAGTAGGTGCTAGAATGTATGGGCTCCTGGTTAGGGGATAGATGCTAGAATGTATGGGCTCCTGGTAGGTGGTAGATGCTAGAATGTATGGGCTTCTGGTAGGTAGTAGGTGCTAGAATGTATGGGCTCCTGGTAGGTAGTAGATGCTAGAATGTATGGGCTCCTGGTTAGGGGATAGATGCTAGAATGTATGGGCTTCTGGTAGGTGGTAGATGCTAGAATGTATGGGCTCCTGGTAGGTAGTAGATGCTAGAATGTATGGGCTCCTGGTAGGGGATAGATGCTAGAATGTATGGGCTTCTGGTAGTTGGTAGATGCTAGAATGTATGGGCTCCTGGTAGGTGGTAGATGCTAGAATGTATGGGCTCCTGGTAGGTGATAGATGCTAGAATATATGGGCTCCTGGTAGGTGATAGATGCTAGAATATATGGGCTCCTGGTAGGGATAGATGCTAGAATGTATGGGCTTCTGGTAGTTGGTAGATGCTAGAATGTATGAGCTACTGGTAGGGGGTAGATGCTAGAATGTATTGGCTCCTGGTAGAAGATAGATGCTAGAATGTATGGGCTCCTGGTAGAAGATAGATGCTAGAATGTATGGGCTCCTCGTAGGGGTAGATGCTAGAATGTATTGGCTCCGGGTATGGGATAGATGTTAGAATGTATGAGCTCCTGGTAGGGGATAGATGCTAGAATGTATGGGCTCCTGGTAGGGGATAGATGTTAGAATGCATGGGCTCCTGGTAGGGAATAGATGCTAGAATGTATGGGCTCCTGGTAGGGGATAGATGCTAGAAGGTATGGGCTCCTGGTAGGGGATAGATGCTAGAATGTATGGGCTCCTGGTAGGGGATAGATGTTAGAATGTATGGGCTCCTGGTAGGGGATAGATGCTAGAATGTATGGGCTCCTGTTAGGGGACAGATGTTAGAATGTATGGGCTCCTGGTAGGGGATAGATGCTAGAATCTATGGGCTCCTGGTAGGGATAGATGCTAGAATGTATGGGCTTTTGGTAGGGGATAGATGCTAGAATGTATGGGCTCCTGGTAGGGGTAGATGCTAGAATGTATGGGCTTCTGGTAGGTGGTAGATGCTAGAATGTATGGGCTGCTCGTAGGGGGTAGATGCTAAAATGTATGGGCCCCTGGTAGGGGATAGATGCTAGAATGTATGGGCTCCTGGTAGGGGTAGATGCTAGACTTTATGGGCTCCTGGTAGGGGATAGATGCTAGAATGTATGGGCTCCTGGTAGGTGGTAGATGCTAGAATGTATGGGCTGCTGGGTAGGGGGTAGATGCTAGAATGTATGGGCCCCTTGTAGGGGTAGATTCTAGAATGTATGGGCCTCTGGGAGGGGGTAGATGCTAGAATGTATGGCCCCCTGGTAGGGGATAGATGCTAGAATTTCTGGGCCCCTGGTAGGGGTAGATGCTAGAATGTATGGGCCCCTTGTAGGGGACAGATGCTAGAATGTATGGGCTCCTGGTAGGATTAGATGCTAGAATGTATGGGCCCCTGGTAGGGTAGATGGTAGAATGTATGGGCCCCTGGTAGGGGGTAGATGCTAGAGTGTATGGGCTCCTGGTAGGGGGTAGATGCTAGAATGTATGGGCTCCTGGTAGGGGGTAGATGCTAGAATGTATGGGCCCCTTGTAGGGGGGGTAGATGCTAGAATGTATGGGCTTCTGGTAGGGGGTAGATGCTAGAATGTATGGGCCCCTGGTAGGGGATAGATGCTAGAATGTATGGGCCCCTGGTAGGGGATAGATGCTAGAATGTATGGGCTCCTGGTAGGTGGTAGATGCTAGAATGTATGGGCTTCTGGTAGGTAGTAGATGCTAGAATGTATGGGCTCCTGGTAGGTAGTAAATGCTAGAATGTATGGGCTCCTGTTTAGGGGATAGATGCTAGAATGTATGGGCTTCTGGTAGGTGGTAGATGCTAGAATGTATGGGCTCCTGGTAGGTAGTAGATGCTAGAATGTATGGGCTCCTGGTAGGGGATAGATGCTAGAATGTATGGGCTTCTGGTAGGTGGTAGATGCTAGAATGTATGGGCTCCTGGTAGGTAGTAGATGCTAGAATGTATGGGCTTCTGGTAGGTAGTAGATGCTAGAATGTATGGGCTCCTGGTTAGAGGATAGATGCTAGAATGTATGGGCTCCTGGTAGTTTGTAGATGCTAGAATGTATGGGCTCCTGGTAGCGGTTAGATTGCTAGAATGTATGGGCTCCTGGTAGGTAGTAGATGCTGGAATGTATGGGCTCCTGGTAGGTGGTAGATGCTAGAATGTATGGGCTCCTGGTAGGTAGTAGATGCTAGAATGTATGGGCCCCTGGTAGGTAGTAGATGCTAGAATGTATGGGCTCCTGGTTAGGGGATAGATGCTAGAATGTATGGGCTCCTGGTAGGTGGTAGATGCTAGAATGTATGGGCTTCTGGTAGGTAGTAGGTGCTAGAATGTATGGGCTCCTGGTAGGTAGTAGATGCTAGAATGTATGTGACGCGCCCCTGGGCCTGCTGTGTCGCGCAGCGTCTCGCGCACGGGGGCTTACCCGGAACCGGATCAGATGAGGGTTGTAGTCTCCGAGTGGCGGGGACCCGGTCCGTGCCCAGGGGGTCAGACTCAGTGTGTGGCAGTCTTGATAGATGTTATTTGAGTGTCGACTACGCCACCCGTTGATTTGCAGCTATGGAGCTGCCGCTGCAGGGCAGACCGCTGAGGCCGGTGTAGAATTGTGCAGCGTGATAGTATAACCCCCAACGGGAGGGGTATGGCCTCAGGGCAGCCGACGTGGAAGATGGGGGTAGCAGGAACCACTCAGAGACGGTGCGGTGTAATTCAGGGTCTTTACTGGTAACAACGATAGACCCTCCCGGAGTACTTGCTAGCGAACGGGGCCTGGTCAGTCCTTGAGCAGATGGGATCTCCCCTGGCCAGGCAGAGTTGTAGGCCTCCCAAACTGACTGTACTCTTCTGGCTACCTTGCTAGAAGCGGATATAAGTAGCCCACGTCCCTGAGTGTACCGTGTGGTGCTCACCCGTATGGCCGGTGACTCGGGGTCTTCTATTGGCTTCCGCTCCACGATGGCGGTGCTGGTCCCACACATGTGACCGTGCCTTCGGGTTTCTGGGCCTGAGGACCTGAAATCCCCTGCCGGTCGGCTTCTGCTGCTGGGTAAGAGTTAGTCCCCACAGCCTCGGACGCCGGGTCCGGTAAGAAAGCTTCTCAGTCAGGGCGAGCTCTGCAGCTGCCAGCCCCTGACTCGTAGTAGTATTGCTCCCACTGAGCTCCAGCTGTTTCTTCCTATGACTGTCTCTTGTCTCTACTCTCCTTGACTCCTAACCCTGCTTCAGCCCCGGGTTTATATAGGGGAAGTTCTTCCCCTCCCAAGACTGGGCAGGAGGTGTGGCATGCACAGGATCCCTGACCAAAGGACCTCCCACCTGCTCTCAGACATAACATCTCTATCACTGTGGCAACCAGACCCCTGGGGTGTCACATTCCCCCCTAGTGAAATTTAGTACTCCGGGACTAAACATATTTTAGAAAAACATAACAAGATAAAAACAATAATAATACAATAAGAAAAACATATAAAGATGGTTACGGCATGTCCGTAACCGGGTGCAGTCTTTGAAGAAAAGCAAGGTGTCCATTTCACCAAAACAGGGAGACGTAACCAGGTAGGGGTTTGTCCTACCCCGAGTCCTTAACAGTCTTTAGTCCGTCCTGGGTTACGCTCCAACTATGTACAAGGATTCCCGGTAAATCCACCAAGGACTCCTACAAATAACTAGAAACACAAAATTATACACAAGCAACAATACACAGGTAAACATAAATAAAACAATTTATACACTTCAAATCCTCCACCGTGTGGGTACCTGGCCTCTAGTGGCCCTAGTGGACCTACGGAGCTGACTGCCTAGCCCTGAACTACAGGGTGTAGGAGCTGTCAAGGGTAAACTGGGCAGCTGTCTACCGGCTCTTTGGCTCACTAGGGATATGGCAGGCTCACTGCAAGCAGAGGGTTGATCCTCCTGGTCTGCGGGTGTGGGGTCTTCTGCCTCCTGGACCGGCTGTTCTTCCAGCTCTACCTGTTGCTCCGTAGGTGCTTGGGATGCTGGTTGGAGGAAGGTGAGTACGGGTACCACAACTGCACCATTGACTTGAGTCCAAGACCGAGGGAAGTCCCCGAGCACAGTACTAACCATATCTTCCCTTTCCTCTACGGGTCGATGGTCTTCTTGTTCCTCTTCAGGGTTCCTCAGTTGTTCGGGACACTTCTTCAGGTGGTCCCGGGATACAATAGCTGTGGTTTCCCCTCCGTCTTTACTGATGGTACAAACCTTCGGGTTCTCGTGGCTTGAGGGCAGTACGGTGTACGGGTCCTTTTCCCACTGGTCGTCCAACTTGTGGAGCCGTCTCTTCCTCTTCAATACCTGCTCTCCGGGTACCAGGGGAACAGCGGGAGCATACTGGTTGTAAGTTTTCTCTTGTCTTTCCCTAGCCTGACAGAGACTTCGCTCCACGCTCTCCTGTACTCTCCGGTACTGCTGCTGCCTCTCCGTGTCCCAGTCTGTTTCTGGTGAAGTGTCCTCGGGTGTCAGGACTCCCATTTCCAGGTCAACAGGTAACTTACCAGGTCTTGCCCTCATTAGGTAAGCCGGGGTACAGTTGGTGGAACCTACCGGAATGTGGTTGTATAGGTCCACCAGATCGGGCAACTTCTCAGGCCACAGACTGCGTTCTTCCAGGGGCAACGTTTTTAAAAGATCCATTACCACCTGGTTCATTTTCTCACAAAGTCCATTAGTTTGCGGATGGTAGGGTGTCGTCCTTATCTTCCGGCAGCCATACAGATTGCAGAATTCCTGGAAGACCTCCGCTTCAAAGGCAGGTCCCTGGTCCGTCAGCACTTGGTCCGGGTACCCGTGTGGACGGCAAAAGTGCTGCTGGAAGGCTCTAACTGCTGTTTGAGCCGTTAAGTCCTTGACGGGGACGACAACCAAGAACCGGGAATAATGATCCACGATGGTTAACGCGTAGACGTAGCCACTTCTGCTTGGGGTCAGTTTTACATGATCCAAGGCTACCAGTTCCAACGGTTGCCGGGTGACGATGGACTGCAGGGGAGTCTTCTGGCTGGCACGGTCCTTCCTTCTCAGGTTGCACGGGCCACAGTCTCTGCACCACTTCTCAATGGTTCCCCTCATGCCTACCCAGTGGAATCGCTCGCGCAGCAGGAACTCCAGCTTCTTCCACCCGAAGTGTCCAGCTCCGTCGTGGTATGCCTCCATCACCATGGCTGCGTCTCTTCGTGGCACCACTACTTGCCAGAGTAGTTCATGCGTCCGGGAGTTAACCATTCTGCGGCACAACTTCCCCTTGTAAAGGAACAGTCGACTCTTCTCTGCCCATAGTTGTTTGGCTTCCTCCGGAGCGTCTGGTTCAAGGCAAGCCTCCGGGCGAGTCAGCATCTCCTTCACCAGTCGGACGGCAGGGTCGCTGTCTTGCGTTTCCGCCCAGTTGTAGTGAGGTAAGGGGTTCAACGTAACAGCCTGCTTACTCCTTACCCGGTGGGAATACTGGATAGTCCCATGACGGTGGAACGCAGGGAGTTCAACTTCTTCCAGTCCCTCCGGATCTTCTCCTTCGTCCGGCAGGTTGGGCATCCTGGACAGGGCATCCGCGTTGGTATTGGAGCGTCCGGCCCGGTATTTGATTGTGAACTCGTAGTTGGACAGACGGGCCATCCACCTCTGCTCCAGGGCACCGAGTCTTGCCGTGTCCAGGTGTGTCAACGGGTTGTTATCCGTGTACACGGTGAACCGGGAAGAAGCGAGGTAATGCTTAAAGCGCTCGGTGACTGCCCATACTACGGCCAGGAACTCTAGCTTAAATGAGCTGTAATTCTCGGGGTTCCTTTCGGTGGGTCGCAGTTTTCGGCTGGCGTAGGCGATTACTCGTTCCTTCCCCTGCTGGATCTGGGACAGTACGGCTCCTAGCCCGATGTTACTGGCGTCGGTGTAGAGGATAAAGGGCTGGCTATAATCCGGGTACGCCAGGATTTCGTCCCCCGTGAGGGCCATCTTCAGCTGGCGGAAGGACTCTTCTTCCAACTCCTCCCATTTGAAGGGCGGCTTCTGGTTCTTGGCCTTCCGGGACTGGCCTATCAGGAGGTCCTGCATAGGTGCTGCCTTTTTGGTGAAACCGGGAATAAACCTTCGGTAGTAGCCTACCAACCCGAGGAACTGCCGCACTTCTTTTACGCTGGAGGGGCTTGGCCATTCCTTAATTGCGGTGATCTTATCAGGGTCGGGAGCCACTCCGTCAGCGCTCACCACGTGTCGCAGGTACTGCACCTTTGGTTTCAGGAGGTGACACTTGGAGGGTTTCACCTTTAGGCCGAAACTCGCCAGAGCTTCGAACACTTCCGCCAGGTGTTTCAGGTGGTCCTCATACGTCTTGGAATATACGATGACATCGTCCAGGTACAACAAGACCGTCTCGAAGTTTCTGTGGCCCAGACAACACTCCATTAGTCGTTGGAAGGTTCCTGGTGCGTTGCAGAGTCCGAACGGCATGCAGGTGAACTCGCTAAGTCCCATCGGGGTGGTGAATGCGGTCTTCTCCCGGTCCGCCTCTGCTACAGGAACCTGCCAGTACCCGCTAGTGAGATCCAAGGTAGAGAAGAAGTTAGCAGATCTTAAACAGCCTTGACTCCTCTATCCTTGGTAAGGGGTACGCATCCTTGTGTGTGATACGGTTGATTTTCCGGTAATCTACACACATCCTCATGGTGTTGTCTTTTTTTCTGACTAAGACTAGTGGAGCTGCCCAGGGGCTACAGCTATCCCTGATCACCCCAGCCTCCTTCATGTCTCTAAGCATCCCCTTGGCGTGTTGGTAGTGGGCAGGGGGTACGGGTCGATACCTCTCTTTTATAGGAGGATGGTGTCCCGTGGGGATGTGGTGTTCTACCCCCTTGACTCGCCCGAAGTCTAACGGGTGTTTACTGAACACTCTTTCGTACTCCTGAACCACCCGATAGACTCCTTGTTTCTGGTGTGAGGGAGTGGAGTCAGTACCCAGATGTAGTTGCTGACACCAGTCCCCCATGTTTTTCTTAGAGCCGTTACCTTCCTCCAGGTGAGATGGAGGCAAGGGTTCCACAGATTGTATAGAATTTTGGTTAATGGTATATAATTTGGCTAGCGTGGCATACCGGGGCAGGTACACTTCCCTCTCCCCGATATTTATTATGCGAACGGGCACCCTCCCATGGCGTACATCAACCACCCCCCGTGCTGTCAAAATGGTGGGCCTACTGTCTGAGTAAACTGGTTCTACCATTGCCTGGTAATCCCTACCTCTCAGACCAATAGCTGCCCGGCACCAAATCATCATTTCACTTTTTGGGGGCATGGCAATAGGAAAAGGGTCACACATTCTTACGCTACCAATCTCACCGCCGGAGAGTTCCACCTGTTGCCGTCGCACCTCTTTCTGGAGCACCCGCTGCTCGCCGGAGCTGGCGTTCTTGGCAACCTGCTGTAAAAGGAAAATCACCTCTGCAAGACAATTTTCAATTACATTAGTTCCTAGAGTTATTTTTGGGTGACTCTCATGTTTGTCAATATCTACAATGATCAGTCCCTGTGCTGCCAGTTCGACTCTACCGATTTTGATGGTCACCTCTTTAAATCCGATCTGTGGCACGGGCTGGCCATTGCTGGCGATGATACTCAAGTCGTCATCAGGGTAGCGGGTAATATCCGAGTCATTCCAGTACTGCTTAAAGAGCACGTACGGGATGGTGGTGACCTGCGACCCGGTGTCCAGTAGGGCACTCATAGGGATGCCATCCAGTACCACCGGCAAGACTGGACGTCCTCCCACATATCTGTCGCGCCAGTTCGATGGGCCTGGTGATCTTTTTCCTGGGGGTTGGCCCTCTACCCCAGGTTGTGCCCGTTTAAAGAACAGTACCTTGCCATATGTCCGGGTTGATTGCAGCGGCGGCAGATGGGTCGTCCGTCCTCGCTGTATCGGTCACTGGGTCTTCCTCTGGCCGGTGGGGTCCTCCTTGGTCGACGCCACGGGATGTCCTCCGGTCCGGATGCCAGCTGGATCTTCCCTGGGGTGGAAACCTGTAAAGACTGCACAGTTCGGGTTAGCGCAGCAACGCTCTTAGCTAGCTCTTGGACCTGATGGTGTAGGTCTGGAGCCGGGTCATTGTCCAAAGCCTGCGCATCAGCTCCCACAGGCCCTGCCGACAAGGGCGCCGCCTCCTGGTGGTAAGTAATAGCTGGGCGCCTGTGGGTCATAACGCCACCCGGTGCCGGTTCTCGGAGCACCCGGATGGCTCTGTCCTTGAACTGTGCAAAGCCCAGATGGGGATCCTGTAAGGCCATCGCCCGCAACTGGGTTCGGTGGGCATTACAATACAGTCCCTCTATAAATTGTTCAGTCAACAGCCTGTCCTCGTTTCCCACTCCATCAGGGTCGGTCTGCTTAATGGCCCTCGGGGCCTCTTGTAGGTTTAGTGCATAGTCCCTTATACTCTCATGCGCTCGCTGCTTGCACCCGTAGAATCTAAGCTTAATCTCGGCTGAGGTGCGGGTATCAAAGGTATCCTTCAGCCGGGTTAGTATCCCTGCGACAGTCTTCCTCCCAGGTGGCCAGGATTTTACTTCCCTTTTAGCTGCCCCGGTTAGTTGGGCCACCAGGATGCTCACTTTTTGCTCTTCTGTGAGGGGGTACACCTGGAAGAGGCTATCCAGCTTTTCTCTAAAGTCATGCAGGGTATGTGACTCCCCTGAGTACTGGGGTAGCCAAGCTGCTCCCGGGATATAGGGCATGGTGAAGGGCATAACTGCAGCAGCGGTGGCGCTGGCGGGGGTTGAGGCAGTGAAGCTCTCCTCCGTATCCGACATCTTCCTCCCCACTAGTGGACCGTGGCCTACCTTGCGATGATCCTGTTCCGTAGGCCGCGGCTCCGCAGTAGATCGTCAGGGTTGAGGACCTTCCGTCGTGCTCCGGTGACGTCGGCGTCTGCTGGGCTCCTTCCAGGACCTTACGCAACGTCCGGACGTGAGGCGGGGCTTCAGTTCTCGCGCGCTTTCGAAGTCCACGCCCCTCTTCTTCCCGCGCGGCATCCTCAAGATGGCGTCCAACGGCGGGAAAACTCCACGGATGGCGGGAAGAAGGCCGAAGATGGCGCCGGATGGCGGGAAAACTTCGCGGATGGCGGGAAGAAGGCAGAAGATGGCGCCGGATGGCGGGAAACCTCACCACTGGTAAGTTTGAACAGTCTTTGCTTTTCAGGCACGCAGTACCCGGTGGTTGCGGGCACGAAATCCTGCCGACTACGCCAAAGTTGACGCGCCCCTGGGCCTGCTGTGTCGCGCAGCGTCTCGCGCACGGGGGCTTACCCGGAACCGGATCAGATGAGGGTTGTAGTCTCCGAGTGGCGGGGACCCGGTCCGTGCCCAGGGGGTCAGACTCAGTGTGTGGCAGTCTTGATAGATGTTATTTGAGTGTCGACTACGCCACCCGTTGATTTGCAGCTATGGAGCTGCCGCTGCAGGGCAGACCGCTGAGGCCGGTGTAGAATTGTGCAGCGTGATAGTATAACCCCCAACGGGAGGGGTATGGCCTCAGGGCAGCCGACGTGGAAGATGGGGGTAGCAGGAACCACTCAGAGACGGTGCGGTGTAATTCAGGGTCTTTACTGGTAACAACGATAGACCCTCCCGGAGTACTTGCTAGCGAACGGGGCCTGGTCAGTCCTTGAGCAGATGGGATCTCCCCTGGCCAGGCGGAGTTGTAGGCCTCCCAAACTGACTGTACTCTTCTGGCTACCTTGCTAGAAGCGGATATAAGTAGCCCACGTCCCTGAGTGTACCGTGTGGTGCTCACCCGTATGGCCGGTGACTCGGGGCCTTCTATTGGCTTCCGCTCCACGATGGCGGTGCTGGTCCCACACGTGTGACCGTGCCTTCGGGTTTCTGGGCCTGAGGACCTGAAATCCCCTGCCGGTCGGCTTCTGCTGCTGGGTAAGAGTTAGTCCCCACAGCCTCGGACGCCGGGTCCGGTAAGAAAGCTTCTCAGTCAGGGCGAGCTCTGCAGCTGCCAGCCCCTGACTCGTAGTAGTATTGCTCCCACTGAGCTCCAGCTGTTTCTTCCTATGACTGTCTCTTGTCTCTACTCTCCTTGACTCCTAACCCTGCTTCAGCCCCGGGTTTATATAGGGGAAGTTCTTCCCCTCCCAAGACTGGGCAGGAGGTGTGGCATGCACAGGATCCCTGACCAAAGGACCTCCCACCTGCTCTCAGACATAACATCTCTATCACTGTGGCAACCAGACCCCTGGGGTGTCACATATGGGCTTCTGGTAGGTGGTAGATGCTAGTATGTATGGGCTCCTGGTAGGTAGTAGATGCTAGAATGTATGGGCTCCTGGTAGGGGATAGATGCTAGAATGTATGGGCTTCTGGTAGTTGGTAGATGCTAGAATGTATGGGCTCCTGGTAGGTGGTAGATGCTAGAATGTATGGGCTTCTGGTAGGTAGTGGGTGCTAGAATGTATGGGCTCCTGGTAGGTAGTAGATGCTAGAATGTATGGGCTTCTGGTAGGTAGTAGGTGCTAGAATGTATGGGCTCCTGGTTAGGGGATAGATGCTAGAATGTATGGGCTCCTGGTAGGTGGTAGATGCTAGAATGTATGGGCTTCTGGTAGGTAGTAGGTGCTAGAATGTATGGGCTCCTGGTAGGTAGTAGATGCTAGAATGTATGGGCTCCTGGTTAGGGGATAGATGCTAGAATGTATGGGCTTCTGGTAGGTGGTAGATGCTAGAATGTATGGGCTCCTGGTAGGTAGTAGATGCTAGAATGTATGGGCTCCTGGTAGGGGATAGATGCTAGAATGTATGGGCTTCTGGTAGTTGGTAGATGCTATAATGTATGGGCTCCTGGTAGGTGATAGATGCTAGAATATATGGGCTCCTGGTTAGAGGATAGATGCTAGAATGTATGGGCTTCTGGTAGTTGGTAGATGCTAGAATGTATGAGCTACTGGTAGGGGGTAGATGCTAGAATGTATTGGCTCCTGGTAGAAGATAGATGCTAGAATGTATGGGCTCCTGGTAGAAGATAGATGCTAGAATGTATGGGCTCCTCGTAGGGGTAGATGCTAGAATGTATGGGCTTCTGGTAGGTGGTAGATGCTAGAATGTATTGGCTCCGGGTATGGGATAGATGTTAGAATGTATGAGCTCCTGGTAGGGGATAGATGCTAGAATGTATGGGCTCCTGGTAGGGGATAGATGTTAGAATGCATGGGCTCCTGGTAGGGAATAGATGCTAGAATGTATGGGCTCCTGGTAGGGGATAGATGCTAGAATGTATGGGCTCCTGGTAGGGGATAGATGTTAGAATGTATGGGCTCCTGGTAGGGGATAGATGCTAGAATGTATGGGCTCCTGTTAGGGGACAGATGTTAGAATGTATGGGCTCCTGGTAGGGGATAGATGCTAGAATCTATGGGCTCCTGGTAGGGATAGATGCTAGAATGTATGGGCTTTTGGTAGGGGATAGATGCTAGAATGTATGGGCTCCTGGTAGGGGTAGATGCTAGAATGTATGGGCTTCTGGTAGGTGGTAGATGCTAGAATGTATGGGCTGCTCATAGGGGGTAGATGCTAGAATGTATGGGCCCCTGGTAGGGGATAGATGCCTGAATGTATGGGCTCCTGGTAGGGGTAGATGCTAGACTTTATGGGCTCCTGGTAGGGGATATATGCTAGAATGTATGGGCTCCTGGTAGGTGGTAGATGCTAGAATGTATGGGCTGCTGGGTAGGGGGTAGATGCTAGAATGTATGGGCCCCTTGTAGGGGTAGATTCTAGAATGTATGGGCCTCTGGGAGGGGGTAGATGCTAGAATGTATGGCCCCCTGGTAGGGGATAGATGCTAGAATGTCTGGGCCCCTGGTAGGGGTAGATGCTAGAATGTATGGGCCCCTTGTAGGGGACAGATGCTAGAATGTATGGGCTCCTGGTAGGATTAGATGCTAGAATGTATGGGCCCCTGGTAGGGTAGATGCTAGAATGTATGGGCCCCTGGTAGGGGTAGATTCTAGAATGTATGGGACCCTGGTAGGGGGTAGATGATAGAATGTATGGGCCCCTGGTAGGGGGTAGATGCTAGAGTGTATGGGCTCCTGGTAGGGGTAGATGCTAGAATGTATGGGCTCCTGGTAGGGGGTAGATGCTAGAATGTATGGGCCCCTTGTAGGGGGGGTAGATGCTAGAATGTATGGGCTTCTGGTAGGGGGTAGATGCTAGAATGTATGGGCCATCGTCTCCTCTTTTTTTTGTCCGGACAGTCTCTGGAGATATGACCTCTACCGCCACAGGTCCAACACTCCGGTCCTCGCTCTACCGGTGGACTGAGTGTACGACTCGTTGGACCCTGATGGGAACGTCTTCCTTGCTCTGCTCTCCGTCCACGTGAGGCAGAGCGGTCCATTAACATGGGGGCTACAGGGGTCTCTCTATTAGTGCTCAGTTCATTTCAAAGGTCTCGAATCTCAACGTATCTCTTGTGCCCTATCGGGCAACTGACTGAAAGCGGCGTGCTCAGAATTGGGCAGAAGAGGGATTTTTGCCTCATGACTTCTGACATTGGCCTTGAGAAGAGGAACTTCTTCCTCCAAGACTCTAGCTTCCGCCCCAATATGTAAGAAACCTAGGCCGGGCCTCAGACGTAGCCACTCCTTTAAGATCTGTCTCAGGGAAGGGTCTTTTAAGCCAGCAATCAATTGGTCGCGCAATATTTCATCTAATGATCCCAGTCCTTAATTCTCATCTCGAGCCTTCTTAATGATATGGGCTGTCACTTCCTGCATTGCATTAATATATTGATTAATAGTCTCATTTTCCTTTTAAACTCTCTGAAATAACCACAACTGTAAATGCCCCAGATCCGTAGTATCACGGTGCATGTCTTCCAGAATTTTGATCACTTTGTCGACAGAGTCACGGTCCCCGGGTGGGCGGTACATTACAGTCTATCGGGCTTCTCCATCAAGGGATAAAAGGGCCAACTCAGCCTGGGCTAGGGGATTAAGGGGATACATTCGTAGCATACTTTTCAGTCTCTCTATCCAGTCCCACAGTGACGTACCATCCCCCGTAAATTTGGGAAGGTGACTTGTATATAAGGCAAAATAAATAACCAAAAACAAAAATGTTCCTCCACATCTTGGGCTATGTTCACACTTAGCGTTTTTGCACTTTTGCATTGCTTTCAACCGTGAAAAATGCATGCACCAGGAAATGTCATTTTAACATTTTACTACCTTATCTGGCCATGCGGTGTGTGACATGGGAGCAGTATGGGAAGACCCCTGGAAGCATCTCTGACTCCCAGGGTACTGCCCAAAACTGGTCATCTCATCAGACATGATCCTATATATTACTGTGGTAAAAATACAGACATTTTTGGCAACGTGACAAATATTTAACCACATTTAAAATGGGCAAGGTATGTGTCAAGGGGCGGGGAAGTGGACTTTATGGTGATGGTGCACGCAGAGGTCAAGGTCGAGGGCAAGCTGAAATTGTGCCTGCTGAGGGAGCACAACAAGCAACGACATCATGTCACATTTCCTGCCCCAATTTCTAGGGGGCCGCGGAACACCACTATTGAAGCCAGGGTAGTGTGAAAAAGTTGTTGGTTGGATAGCAAGTTTCCAGTCAGTAAGCCACCATCACCACCCTGTGTTCCACATGGTCCAGTCTCAGTAGATGTGAGTCTGGATCACATTATTATTATTACTTTATTGCCATTTATTCCATGGCACTTTACATGTGAAAAAGGGGAATACATCACAAAAACAATTACAATAATCTTGAACAAAAATGTGACAGCGACTGGTACAGGAGAGGAGAGGAGAGGACCCTGTCTGCGAGGGCTCAGTCTACAAGGCATGGGTGAGGATACAGTAGGTGAGGATAGAGCTGGTCATGCAAAAGTATGGTGGAGCGAGGGTTACTGCAGGTTGTACGCATGTCGCAAGAGGTGGGTCTTCAGGTGCTTTTTGAAGGTTTCAACAGTAGGCGAGAGTCAGAAATGGTGGGGTAGAGAGTTCCAGAGTAGGGGGGATGCACGGGAGAAATCTTGTATGTGATTGTGGGAAGAGGAGATAAGAGGGGAGAAGAGAAGGAGATCTTGTGAGGATTGGAGGTTGCGTGCAGGTAAGTACCGGGAGACTAGATCACAGATGAATGGAGGAGACAGGTTGTGGATAGCTTTGCATGCCAAGGTTAGGGTTTTGAACTGGAGCCAGTGAAGGGATTGAGAGGAGAGACCAGGGAATAGCGAGGGGACAGGTGGATTAGTCGGGCAACAGAGTATAGGATAGATTGGAGGAATGCGAGTGTTAGAACCTTGCTCTTAGGTCTTTTTTTCCTTTGCTGGTCACATGACCTTGTTGGCCTATTTAATCCTGCTCCGCCCTTCTGGCTTTGCTGGACTTCATTGTATATCTACTTTCTAGCTAGCCTGTGCTCTGTGTCTTGCTCTGTTAGTTTGCTTGGTCTACTGACCTCTATGTTCTATATATTTTGTTTGTTCGTCTGTCTGCTACTATTTCTGTTAGGAGGTGTCCCATATTCCTCCCAGTCCTTAGTACTTGTAGGGATTCCTTCCTCACATCTATAGGTCTCCGTACAGACTAGCTTAGGACTTTAGCAGGTCTGATCGCAGGATCAGGTCCCCTGTTACATCGTAGGGATTAAGCTGAGTTCTATCGTAGGGACAGATCTCCTCTCTTTCCTTAGCTCTAGTAGCAGAACATAACAGTAAGTCCAGCCAGCAAATTCTCTAAGGAAAGATTTTTCTGTTCCATCATGGTGTCGGTTCAGGATTTGGTTCATCGCCTGCAGGGACTCTCTCTGGAGGTGGCCGAGCTCCGTCAGCACGTGAGTAACTGTCCTGGAGCACATTTCTTGGAGCCTAAGGTATGTTTGCCGGATTTATTTTTTGGTGAACACCGAGAATTTTTTTCATTTAAAAATGCTTGCTTATTGTATTTTCATTTGAGACCTAAGTCCTCTGGGGATGAATCCCAGCGCGTAGGGTTCATAATGTCACTTTTGCGCAAAGAGCCTCAGGAGTGGGCCTTTTCTTTGCAACCTAGTGATTCATGCTTCAGATCAGTGGATAGTTTTTTTTCTGCTTTGGGACTATTATATGATGATCCTGACCGTGTCGCATCAGCTGAGACTGAGATGAGACGTTTAAAACAAGGATCAGGTAATGTAGAAAAATATTGTACTCATTTCCGTCGTTGGTCTACTCAAACAGGGTGGAACGATTCTGCTCTGAAAAGTCTATTTCTTGCTGGGCTCAGTGAAAGGGTTAAAGACCTGCTAATTGCTTATCCTACACCTGAAGATTTGCAACAGGCTATGCAATTAGCTATACGGGTGGATAGAAGACTGCGTGCAAGGGTTAATGAGAGCAAATCCTCTGCTATGTCAGTTTCTGGTTATGAGAATGTGTGTACTAACAGTGGTGAACTGATGGAGATTGGATCGGTGGCACCTCGCTCTCAAGAAAAAGATCGTCGATTTTCTGAAGGCTTGTGTTTCTATTGCGGAAAATCTGGTCATTTGATTAAAGGCTGTGAGCTTCGTATGAAGAAAGAAAAAAAAATGGTCAGTCACGCCCGTATTGCCTGTTTAAATTCCAAGGGTATATTTTTAGCTGCTTCCACGATTGCTCAGAAAAAATTAATGGAATTTCGGGTGTTTGTTGATTGCGGGTCTACTCTGAATGTAATTGATGGGGGATTCGTGGAAAGACTCAATTTAAAACCTGAACCTTTATCATCCCCCATTGCTGTGGTTTCTGTGGATGGTTCCCCTTTGAAGAATATTACTCTCAAGGTCTGTGAATTTCCTCTCACTATTAATGGTGTTCACCATGAGAAATTGGATTTGGTAGTGTTGAATAACTTGCCTTCTCCAGTAATATTGGGATTGCCCTGGTTAAAATTTCACAATCCTGTACTGGATTGGTCTACCAGTGAAATTAAATCCTGGAGCCATAAATGTTATGACAAGTGTTGTAACGGGCGTATTGCAGCTTTGGATAGGGGAGAATTGCCTGTTCCTATTCAGGATTTTTGGAGAGTTTTTTCTGAGAAGGAATCGCAGGTTTTGCCTCCCCATAGAGACTATTGAATTTGTCCCTGGAGCGACTCTTCCTAAAAGTCGTTTATTTAACCTTACTATTCCTGAGAGGAAGGCTTTGGAGGAATACATACAGACAAGTTTGGCCGCCGGTCACATTAGGCCCTCTAAGTCTCCTGTGGCGGTTGGATTTTTTTTTGTAAAAAAAAAGGACGGCGGTTTACGTCCTTGTCTGGATTTTCGTGAGATTAACAAAATTACTGTACGCAATCCTTACCCACTGCCATTGATTCCTGATCTGTTTAACCAGTTAATGGGGGCCAAGTGGTTCTCTAAAATTGACCTTAAGGGGGCATACAATCTGTTGCGCATGAAGGAGGGTGATGAATGGAAGACTGCTTTTAACACTCCTGTGGGTCATTTTGAGAATCTGGTTATGCCTTTTGGTCTTACTAATGCTCCTGCATTTTTTCAGAATCTGATTAATGACATCCTTAGACCTTTGATCGGTAAAAATTTGGTTGTATATTTGGATGACATTTTGATTTATTCGCCAGATCTGGAGTCTCATTGGCGGAGCGTGCGTGAGGTATTACAGTTATTAATGGACAATTCGCTTTTTGCTAAGCTGGAGAAATGTGAGTTCGCTGTACAGAGAATTAGTTTTTTGGGCTACATTATCTCCAGCAAAGGTTTTGAGATGGATCCGGTTAAGGTTCAGGCTGTGCAGGAATGGCCTAGGCCTATTGGTTTGAAATCGATACAGAGGATTTTGGGTTTCGCCAATTACTACAGAAAATTCATAAAAAATTTTTCTAGTATTGTCAAACCTCTGACTGATCTCACCAGGAAAGGTGCTGATGCGGTTCAGTGGTCTTCTGAGGCTATTGAAGCTTTTGTGTATCTCAAGGAGAGGTTCACCTCTGCTCCCATCCTTATGCAGCCTGATGTTACTAGGCCGTTTTTGGTTGAGGTTGATGCTTCCTCTGTGGGGGTTGGCGCAGTATTGTCTCAGGATAACGGGGATGGATTACATCCCTGTGCCTTTTTTTCAAAAAAATTTTCGGAGACTGAACTGAATTACGATATTGGTAATCGGGAATTATTGGCTATTAAACTCGCATTTGAACACTGGCGCCACTTCTTGGAAGGTGCGGAATTTCCCGTTCAGGTTCTTACGGATCATAAAAATCTGATATATCTTGATGCTGCCAAGCGCCTGAATGCCCGTCAGGCTAGGTGGGCACTGTTTTTCTCGCGGTTTATTTTCTCCGTTACTTACATCCCTGGTACTAAGAATGTTAAGGCGGATGCCTTGTCTCGCAGTTTTTCTCCCATAGTCGGTGCTGAGAAAGAGGAGAACATTTTACAAGAAGGTGTTGTGATAGCTGCTTTGGACTCCGTTTTGGAAAATGAGATTCTTAAAGCACAGGAGAATGCCCCTTCTAACACTCCTCATGGGAGGTTGTTTGTGCCTGGGACCTTTAGGAGAGATTTGTTTGTTGAGTGTCACGAATCTCGGTTGGCAGGTCATCCCGGAATCTCTGAGACCAAGAGACTGGTGGGTCGCAGTTTTTGGTGGCCTGGATGGCAGAAGGAAGTCATTAAGTGGGTGCGTCAATGTACTATATGTGCTAGATCTAAGTCCTCACATACTCCTGCTGCGGGGTTGCTTTGTCCTTTGGAGGTTCCCAGTGCTCCTTGGACACATTTGGCTATGGACTTTATAACTGACCTTCCCCCCTCTGAGGGTTTTACTGTCATCTGGGTGGTCGTGGACCGTTTTAGCAAGATGTGTCACTTGGTTCCTTTCGTCAAACTGCCCTGCGCTAAAACTCTCGCTAAGGCCTTTGTCAAGGAAATTGTCAGACTTCATGGCGTTCCTACTGACATTGTTTCTGATAGGGGTCCTCAGTTCGTGGCTCGTTTTTGGCGTGCCTTTTGTGATAGGTTGGGAGTTCATTTGTCGCTCTCGTCCGGATATCATCCTGAATCTAATGGCCAGACAGAAAGGAAAAACCAGGATGTTGAGCAGTTCTTGCGTTGTTTTGTGGCAGACAATCAAGAGGGGTGGTCTGAGTTTCTGCCACTTGCTGAATTTGCTCTGAACAATCATACATCTTCTGCTGGTTGTTCGCCTTTTTTTTGTTGTTCTGGGAGACATCCGTCATTTGGGTCGTTCTCCAAGTTGGGATCTGCTGTGCCTGAGGAGGA
Source organism: Phyllobates terribilis (assembly GCF_046119375.1). NCBI lineage: Eukaryota > Metazoa > Chordata > Amphibia > Anura > Dendrobatidae > Phyllobates > Phyllobates terribilis. The sequence goes on from NW_027362769.1 coordinate 296,159,317, forward strand.
GAATTTTTCCGGTGATTTGGAGAGAGTTTGGACGGATGTGCGTGGTAATCTTCAGGAGGCCAACAGAAAATCTAAAGACTACTTTGATAGGAAACGACAGGAGGTTTTGTTCGCTGTTGGTGACATGGTTTGGTTGTCCTCTAGGAATCTGCGGTTGAGGATTCCTTCAAAGAAATTGGGTCCCAAGTTTGTAGGGCCCTTTAAGGTGCTTCATGTTGTCAACCAATCTGCTGTTAGGTTGGAGGTTACTACCTCCTGGAGAATTAATCCGGTATTTCATGTCTCTCTGTTGAAAAAAGCTGTTGTATCGGATTGTGACGCCTCTGCCTCTGTTCCTCCGGTGGTGGAGGACGGGGAATATGAAATTTCTCGCATCCTTAACTCTAGACGGTATAGAGGTAGTTTGCAGTATCTTGTGGCCTGGAAAGGTTTCGGTCCCGAGGATAACTCTTGGGTGAGGTCGGATGATGTTTCAGCGTCCAGACTTATCAGAGCGTTTCACAGGAGATTTCCTGATAAGCCTGGTCCTAGGGGATCCGGAGGATCCTCTTAGAAGGGGGGGTACTGTTAGAACCTTGCTCTTAGGTCTTTTTTTCCTTTGCTGGTCACATGACCTTGTTGGCCTATTTAATCCTGCTCCGCCCTTCTGGCTTTGCTGGACTTCATTGTATATCTACTTTCTAGCTAGCCTGTGCTCTGTGTCTTGCTCTGTTAGTTTGCTTGGTCTACTGACCTCTATGTTCTATATATTTTGTTTGTTCGTCTGTCTGCTACTATTTCTGTTAGGAGGTGTCCCATATTCCTCCCAGTCCTTAGTACTTGTAGGGATTCCTTCCCCACATCTATAGGTCTCCGTACAGACTAGCTTAGGACTTTAGCAGGTCTGATCGCAGGATCAGGTCCCCTGTTACATCGTAGGGATAAAGCTGAGTTCTATCGTAGGGACAGATCTCCTCTCTTTCCTTAGCTCTGGTAGCAGAACATAACAGCGAGATTGTTAGAATGGAGGCCACAGAGCAGGAGGTTGTAGTCGTCGAGAAGGGAGATGATGAGTGCGTGCACTAGTGTTTTTGTAGATTCGTGGTTGAGGAGTGTGCGGATCCGGGAGATATTTTTTACTTGGAGTCAGCATATTTCTCACCCTGATCCTCCTACCTCCCACCATTCCGAGTGCCCTGAGACAACTGATCCCACACTTGGACACTCCGAAGAGCTGTTTTGTTCATCTTTCCTTTTACAGATTCTGGCCTCTCGCTCGGTCCACTCAGAAGTGGAAAGAGCTTTGTTATGTTGTTTGAAGGAGAGATTAGAGTCCAGGGTTACCCCAAGATAAAATAAATCCTATAATAAGAAGGAAATGCCACAATTTTTAGAAAATAAATCACCAAAATACCTCAAACTCAGAATACCACCACATAAGAAAGGCATAAAGGAATAAAGAAATACTCAATATTCATCATATATCAATTTTATTAAACTTAGACATAACATGACAGACCACAAGAAGGTTAAAAACCCTTAAAAAAATTATAATTAAAATATAGCTCAAGAGAGGGGGATCGGGTAGGACATAATCAGAATAAATAACAATAAATATAATAAATTTCCACTATTCAGACCCTTATATAAATAAGATTTCCACAAGTTTAATAAGCAATGATTATTCAATAAATTAAGATATAAGAGATATCAATGTCAGCAATATTAAATAGATAAATAAGTATTCCAATATGGTGAAGATACAAACTTTAAGAACTTAATATAATATAAAGTGCACGTGCAACAATTTCATAGCAATACATTCAAGTGTATTTTGTAATGTATGAAAATAAATATACCAATATATTATACTGCTGCCTGAGCGAATGATACCTCCAAAAATATTGCAAGTTGTTAGGGCTGGTATTTATCAAGTAATGACAAGTAAATGCTCACAGCCCTTCTTAAGGAAATAAGATGTAAACATATATTAGGGGTCCAAAGAGACACATACCCACATCCCCACTCCAACGCCGTTTCGCACCTCGCTTCGTCAGGGAGTGTGGTGTGAGGGGGAATGATGCCATATATACCCGAATACAGGAAAGATGCAGCTGTGACTTATAATATAATTACCGGCATCTTTCTATCGGGCGCCGTCAGTCCTGCGCGAGTCACCACAGATACTTCTGGGGCAGCCGACCCGGAGCACGTCACTGAAGGGCGTGTTGCCATTCATGACGCGCCAAGGTCCGCAGCCATTCAGACGACCCGCGGGGCGTCGGTAGCAGCCATCTTGAAATATGGCAATTACCCATAAATGCCCTCTTCGTTAGAACATAAAATAGGTGGGGATATGGTACATAGCCATAATTATAACCATAGATGGTGCCTCATATAAAATAAATAGAAGCATTGGGAGATTATTCCCAAACAAAAGGGAAAAAACATAAGATATGAAAAGAAAGAAACTGTAATGTTAAAAAACATGTAGAAAATACAAAAGAAAAATAAAAAATATATATGTGTGTATAAATAAAGTGCAATGAAAAGTATAAGTGAAAAAATGGGAAAAGTGTATGTGAATAAGATGAAATTATGAGAAATAAAAAATACAAATAAACCTTGTGATAATTTGAAAAAGTAAGAAGTGAGGACATTGCTGAAGAGTGTATAAAAGTGTGGAAAAATAAAAAATGTGAAAAACAATCTGCACAGTGCAAAAAGCAATGTAAAATGGGAGAGAGAAAAAAAAAAAGGGAAAAAAATATATATAAAATAACAACAAATATGCGTAGATATCTGCTAAACATGTGCGAATATAATACATATACATATATATACAGTACAGACCAAAAGTTTGGACACACCTTCTCATTTAAAGATTTTTCTGTATTTTCATGACTATGAAAATTGTACATTCACACTGAAGGCATCAAAACTATGAATTGACACATGTGGAATTATATACTTAACAAAAAAGTGTGAAACAACTGAAAATATGTATTATATTCTAGGTTCTTCAAAGTAGCCACCTTTTGCTTTGATCACTGCTTTGCACACTCTTGGCATTGTCTTGATGAGCCTCAAGAGGTAGTCACCGGAAATGGTCTTCCAACAATCTTGAAGGAGTTCCCAGAGATGCTTAGCACTTGTTGGCCCTTTTGTCTTCACTCTGCGGTCCAGCTCACCCCAAACCATCTTGATTGGGTTCAGGTCTGGTGACTGTGGAGGCCAGGTCATCTGGCGTAGCACCCCATCACTCTCCTTCTTTGTCAAATAGCCCTTGCACAGCCTGGAGGTGTGTTTGGGGTCATTGTCCTGTAGAAAAATAAATGATGGTCCAACTAAATGCAAACCGGATGGAATAGCATGCTTCTGCAAGATGCTGTGGTAGCCATGCTGGTTCAGTATACCTTCACTTTTGAATAAATCCCCAACAGTGTCACCAGCAAAGCACTCCCACACCATCACACCTCCTCCTCCATGCTTCACGGTGGGAACCAGGCATGTAGAGTCCATCCGTTCACCTTTTTGCGTCGCACAAAGACACGGTGGTTGGAAACAAAGATCTCAAATTTGGACTCATCAGACTAAAGCACAGATTTCCACTGGTCTGATGTCCATTCCTTGTGTTCTTTAGCTCAAACAAGTCTCTTCTGCTTGCTGCCTGTCCTTAGCAGTGGTTTCCTAGCAGCTATTTTACCATGAAGGCCTGCTGCACAAAGTCTCCCTATAACAGTTGTTGAAGAGATGTGTCTGCTGCTAGAACTCTGTGTGGCATTGACTTGGTCTCTAATGTGAGCTGCTGTTAACCTGTGATTTCTGAGGCTGGTGACTCGGATAAACTTATCCTCAGAAGCAGAGGTGACTCTTGGTCTTCCTTTCCTGGGGCGGTCCTCATGTGAGCCAATTTCTTTGTAGCGCTTGATGGTTTTTGCAACTGCACTTGGGGACACTTTCAAAGTTTTCCCAATTTTTCGCACTGACTGACCTTCATTTCTTAAAGTAATGATGGCCACTCATTTTTCTTGACTTAGCTGCTTTTTTCTTGGCATAATACAAATTCTAACAGTCTACTCAGTAGGACTATCAGCTGTGTATCCACCAGACTTCTGCACAACACAGCTGATGGTCCCAACCCCATTTATAAGGCAAGAAATCCCACTTATTGTACCTGACAGGTCACACATGTAAAGTGAAAACCATTTCCGGTGACTACCTCTTGAAGCTCATCAAGAGAATGCCAAGAGTGTGCAAAGCAGTCATCTAAGCAAAAGGTGGCTAATTTGAATAACCTAGAATATAAGACATATTTTCAGTTGTTTCACACTTTTTTGTTAAGCATATAATTCCGCATGTGTTAATTCATGATTTTGATGCCTTCAGTGTGAATGTACAATTTTCATAGTCATGAAAATACAGAAAAATCTGTAAATAAGAAGGTGTGTCCAAACTTTTGGTCTGATCATCCAAATACATAAATACCACAGCATAAATTTCGGCTGTAGATCCATAATATCCAAGCTTCCCACAACACATATAATACGAAATTCCATCCATGAGATAATATTCGCCGCTATCAATCCCCCACCAAATAAATGACTGCAGGTATGAAATAACACTGTATGCAAGCATAGCACCACTCCCCCACAGAAGGAAAGAGCCATAGGATATAAAAAAACAAAAAAATACATATAATTAAAAAAGAAGAACAGTGGTCACAGTGGATGCATCAACACTCCTAACCAGGAATAATTCATTTATAGAAAACTATCAAAACCCCATTGATCGTTGAGGCCGCTGGGTCTCATACTCTTTAATACTGTAATTCATCTGCATTCCATTTGTAACAGTCTTTTGCCCAAATCCCCCTTCCTAATGTTGGGGTATAGACGGTCAATTCCTCTGAATTTCAGCAGATGTTCTTGATGATCCGTATGGTTTGTGAGGAATTTGCTCATATTCCGGCACATAGACCTTTTGACAATTTGTCAAGAAGTGAAAGACGGGCTTTGGAGGAGCTTAGTCGGATGAAAGAAATAGTATTCAAACCGGCCGATAAGGGTGGGAACATTGTGGTATGGCCAGTGGAACTCTAAGAGAAGGAGGCCTTCAGGCAATTGGGAGATACGGATTGTTACACACGCCTGCCCAATGATCCCACCCTAAATTTTCAGGGTGAACTGTTCAAGATTTTGGATGGAGCCTTGGAACAGGGGACAATTTCAAAAAGTTTGGTTGATGGCTTGAAGGTACAATTTCCACTAATTCCAACTTTATAACTTTTACCTAAAATACATAAAGATAGGAGTAATCCACCGGGTCGTCCAATTCTCTCAGGTAATGGGAATTTAACTGAACCCATTTCTAAATTTCTGGATTTCTATTTGAAACCCATGGTGAGTGAACTACCTTCTTATGTAAAGGATTTGACGGAGGTTTTACAAAGATTAGACGGCATTCACATGAAACCGGATATGTTCCTGGTAACATGTGATGTCGAATCTTTGTATACGAATATCGAACATCAATATGGCTTAAGGGCTTTGGAATTTTTCTTAAAAAATCTAAATCTTGATGAGACTCTCTCCAAACTTATTCTAACTCTTATGGAATATGTTCTTACCTACAACAACTTTTTATTTAAAGATAGGCATTATTTACAGAAGAGGGGAGTGGCGATGGGGGTAGCTGTGCCCCATCGTATGCAATCCTCTTTTTGGGATGGTGGGAGAGGGAGCTAATACAAGAGGATGATGAGATTTTTTCTGGCTCAGTCTTATTATGGATTAGATTCATAGACAATATTTTGTTTATTTGTCAGGGTACTCGTGAACTTCTGGATCTCTTTTTGGTGCATTTGAACAATAATACACTCAACATTAAACTATCGTCAGTAATAAGCCAGTCATCAATTAACTTCCTGGATCTCAACATCAATATTGATACTAGTGGGACAGTCACTACCTATCGAAAGGACACAAGTGTGAATGCATTTTTACACGCAAGATCGGCACATCCCGCTCATGTGATTAAAGCAATACCCACTGGTCAGTTTATAATGGCAAGAAGAATTTACAGTCAGGAAAAACACTTTGAGGAACAGGCTAAGGTTTTAGAAAGGAGGTTCATCCATCGAGGATACAAGAGGTTGAATGTCAATAAAGCTCATATGTGTGCTAAACAATTAAATAGACAATCCCTCTTGGCCTCAAACAAGGACAAAAGGAGAAATGAGAAGGGTCATACAAGACTCATCACTAATTATAATTCCAGATAGAAAGAAATCTCAGACAGTAGCAAAATATTGGTCAATCCTTAAACAGGATGTATCTTTATCTTCCTTTATTCCAGATAGACCAAATCTGACAGCCAAACGTGGAAAAACAATTAAGGATATGTTAGTACACAGCCATCATAGAACATCACCCTCAAAATTTATATTTGATTCCAAGGGCCCCAAATGGGGTTGTTGGCAATGTGGCAGTTGTAAGGCATGTAGCCATCTGGAAAGGACTAACATATTCTTTGATTCAACAGGCTCTCGGGAATACAAGATTCTTCATTTTATCAATTGTCGGACATCATACATCATATATTTGGCTATTTGTCCCTTTGGACTCTACTATGTGGGGTTGACGACACGTGAATTGCGAGTTCGCATCCTAGAACATATCAAGGATATCAGATCGGCTATGAAAGTACAAGCAGAAGATTTGGAAACTCTATCAAAATTGAAACCGGTGGCAAGACACTTTCGAGAATGTCATCCACATCAAGAACATCTGCTGAAATTCAGAGGAATTGACCGTCTATACCCCAACATTAGGAAGGGGGATTTGGACAAAAGACTGTTACAAATGGAATGCAGATGGATTACCGTATTAAAGAGTATGAGACACAGGGGCCTCAACGATCAATGGGGTTTTGGTAGTTTTCTATAAATGAATTATTCCTGGTTAGGAGTGTTGATGCATCCACTGTGACCACTGTTCTTCTTTTTTAATTATATGTATTTTTTTGTATTTTTATATCCTATGGCTCTTTCCTTCTGTGGGGGAGTGGTGCTATGTTTACATACAGTGTTATTTCATACCTGCAGTCATTTATTTGGTGGGGGATTGATAGCGGCGAATATTATCTCATGGAAGGAATTTCGTATTATATGTGTGTGTATATGTGTTGTGGGAAGCTTGGATATTATGGATCTACAGCTGAAATTTATGCTGTGGTATTTATGTTTTATGTTTTGGATGATAAGGATTATTATACTGTGTGAGTACATGCAGATATATATACTGTATATGTATTATATTCGCACATGTTTAGAAGATATATACGCATATTTGTTGTTATTTTATATATATTTTTTTCCCTTTTTTTTTTCTCCCATTTTACATTGCTTTTTTCACTGTGCATATTGTTTTTCACGTTTTTCACATTTTTTATTTTTCCACACTTTTATACACTCTTCAGCAATGTCCTCACTTCTTATTTTTTCAAATTATCACAAGGTTTATTTGTATTTTTTATTTCTCATAATTTCATCTTATTCACATATACTTTTCCCATTTTTTCACTTATACTTTTCATTGCACTTTATTTATACACACATATATATTTTTTATTTTTCTTTTGTATTTTCTACATGTTTTTTAACATTACAGTATCTTTCTTTTCATATCTTATGTTTTTTTCCCTTTTGTTTGGGAATAATCTCCCAATGCTTCTATTTATTTTATATGAGGCACCATCTATGGTTATAATTATGGCTATGTACCATATCCCCACCTATTTTATGTTCTAACGAAGAGGGCATTTATGGGTAATTGCCATATTTCAAGATGGCTGCTACCGACGTTGTGCGCCGCAGTGCGCGTGCGCCCCGCGGGTCTTCTGAATGGCTGCGGACCTGGGCGCGTCATGAATGGCAACACGCCTTTCAGTGACGCGCTCCGGGTCGGCTGCCCCGGAAGTATCCGTGGTGACTCGCGCAGGACTGACGGTGCCCGATAGAAAGACGCCGGTAATTATAAGTCACAGCTGCATCTTTCCTGTATTCGGGTATATATGGCATCATTCCCCCTCACACCACACTCCCTGACGAAGCGAGGAGCGAAACGGCGTTGGAGTGGTGTGAGGGGGATGTGGGTATGCGTCTCTTTGGACCCCTAATATATGTTTACATCTTATTTCCTTAAGAAGGGCTGTGAGCATTTACTTGTCATTACTTGATAAATACCAGCCCTAACAACTTGCAATATTTTTGGAGGTATCATTCGCTCTGGTAGCAGTATAATATAGTGGTATATTTATTTTCATTACAAAATACACTTGAATTTATTGCTATGAAATTGTTGCACGTGCACTTTATATTATATTGAATTCTTAAAGTTTGTATCTTCACCATATTGGAATACTTATTTATCTATTTAAAATTGCTGCTATTGATATCTCTTAAATCTTAATTTATTGAATAATCATTGCTCATTAAACTTGTGGAAATCTTATTTATATAAGGGTCTGAATAGAGGAAATTTATTATATTTATTGTTATTTATTCTGAGTATCTCCTACCCGATCCCCCTCTCTTGAGCTATATTTTAATTATAAATTTTTTATGGGTTTTTAACCTTCTTGTGGTCTGTCATGTTATGTCTAAGTTTAATAAAATTGATATATGATGAATATTGAGTATTTCTTTATTCCTTTATGCCTTTCTTATGTGGTGGTATTCAGGGTTACCCCAAGAGCGGTTTACTTTTCCATCAAAAAATTTCGGGCTCTCGACCGGCGAGCTTTGAGCAGGGCAACAGAAAATCACATGTAGCGATTTGAGCAGCCATGGTCACTCGAAGGTGACGATGGGAAAGTGCCATTACTGTCGCAAGAGATGGATAATGATGAGACACAATGGACAGAAAGTCAGGAGGAGGACCAGAGTGAGGAAGTGGAAAACGAAGCGGTGGACGATGAAGTCACTAACCCAACCTGGCAAAGGGACATATAGATCAAGGACAGTAGCACACAGGGGGAGGGAGGCATAACACCACAACAGGCAGGAAGAAGCAATGTGGTGGGCACAGACACAAGGCGGTCAATCGCTCCCCGGAACACCAACACGACGGAAGTTGCCAGTACAACTGTTAGGTCTTCCCGAGTCTGGTTCTTTTTTAAAGACTGTTTAGATAACCCCAAAACTTGTGCAACTTCTGTCAGGCCTGCATCAGCAAAAGCACCAAAACTACCAGCCTGACCACCACCAGCATGCCCAGGCACATGACAGCAAAGTACCTGACTAGCTGGGCCGAACACCAAGGTCCAGAAACAGTGTCTGTGAGTGACACCACTGCCTCTTCCGCTGTTGTGCGTGCACGCCAATCCCCTGTCTATGACGCATGCAAAGATGCCTCCTGCCCTGTACCTGTCATTGCAGACTTGCAACCATCACCGTCCACATCCTTGTTCCTTTGCAGCGTTCAGTTTTCTGTACCACAGTCCTTAGAAAGAAAGCGCAAATATGCAGCCAGCCAGCCACCCACCCACAGGCTGCTATACTAAACTGACACATTTCTGGACTGCTTGCAATTGAAATGTTGTCTTTTTGACTTGTGGAGGCGGAAGCATTCCACAACCTCATGTCTATACTCGGTCCCCAGGCGCCACTATTTCTCCGAGAATCATCTCCGCCTTCCACAAGCGCGGGTCCCAGAACATTACCTGTGTCCTCCCCAGTGCACTTACTGGGAAGGACCGCCTAACCACAAACACGTGGACAGGTGGATGTGGCCAGATACTGTACGGAGCCAGTCCACAGTAAAACAACAGTCAAAGAGTGTTTGGGAACCTTCCCACACGCTTTTCTTAGCCAGGGCTGCTTCTCGGCAGGGTTTAATGGGCCCACCAGAGAATCGGAGAATCTTCTGGTGGGCCCTGGCTTCTCCATCAGGAGCATTCATAGCGCAAACCTTGCAGCTGCTATGGGGCTCTTCATAGTTCATAGTGCCGAGGTGAGAGGCCATCATCTGCTTAGTTTTCTCTTACCTGGAATGCAAGCGCAAGTATGCAGCCAGTCACCCACCCACCCACGGGCCGCAATATTAAACTGCAACATTTCTGGACTGCTTGCACTTGAAATGTTGCCTTTTATGCTCGTGGAGGCGAAAGCTTTCCAATATCTCATGGTGGCGGCGGCCGGGTGTCCATACTCGGTCCCCAGCCACCACTATTTCTCCTGGTATTGTCTCTGCCTTCCACAAGCTAGAGTCCCAGAACATTACCCGTGCCCTCCCCAGTGCACTTAGATGGGAAGAACCACCTAACCACAAACACGTGGACAAGTTAATGTGGTCAGGAACGATTCATCTCACTGATACATTCCACTGGGTTAATATTGTGAAAGCCAGGACCCAGTGGGACCCTGGGATGGAATACGTCCTCCCGACGCAGAGGATTGCTGGCCCTGGGTCAATCAGGGTTACCTCTACATTCTACAGCTCCTGCACCACCTCCTCCTCTTCAGCCTCCATCTCCATCACTTGATTCATTTTTTCAGGACATATTCCAGATTATTTACTTAAACTTCGTGTGTGCCAATTACAATAAGCAGGACTGTATGCTTAGGCGACAAATCGCACACTGTTGCATAGTTGTTGAAAGCTGAACCTGGTGGCAGCTCTGAAACTAAGCAAGCTCGCACATGTACCATGCCTGGCCCATGTGCTCAACTTAGTGGTTCTGCAGTTTCTCAACATCTACACGGATCTGCCAGAGCTGCTTGTGAAAGTACACTGCGTGTGTGCCCATTTCAGAGAGTTAGCTACAGATTCCGCCACCTTGGCAGGGCTTCAGCAGCGTTTGCAGCTTCCAGATCACTGACTGGTGTACAATGTGACTATGCATTGGAAATCAGGGTTGCAGACTTTTGGAATGATTTTCAGCAGCAGAGAGCAGTTGCTGAGTACCAGCTACAACACGTCCGTCGGCATTCAGGTCAGCCTCCGCACATAAGAGCTGATGAGTGGGCATGGATGTCTGACATCTGTGTCATCCTCCAATACTTTGAGGACTTCACCGAGATGGTGAGCGGCGATGACGCCATAATTAACGTCACCATCCCGCTTCTGTGTCTACTGAAATGCTCGCTGCTCACAATTAAAGCTGGAGGCATTGCAGGCGGAGCAAGGAACTATACAGGGTGATGCTACCCAGCCCAGCCTCATCTCATCTCAATGCGGATTGGGTGATAATGAGGAGGAGGAGGAGGAACATAGACAGTCGTATTCTTGGTGAGAACAGGGAAGTCTTGGCTGTTGGCAGTCTGGCACACAAGGCCGACTTTATGTTCCCCTGCCTTTACCGTGACCATCACATATGCATTTTGGGCATTATAGAAAACTGGCACGGCACAACAGAATTCTTGGAGATGGAGTTGTGAGGTTCTGATTAGGGAGGATGTCTGTCTTACATCAGTTGCAGAATGGAGGGCACAAGAGGGGTGATACGCCAAAATGAGGGAAGAGAAATAGGCTGGTGCAGAACTGTGGACAGCTTGGTCGGTGAGAGAGATGAGTTTGTATTGTATTCTGTAGTGATTGTTTAACCTAACCCGTGCAATGACTGGCACAGGGTAGAGGCCTCGGTGAAGCTGCTTGATTGAAATATGACCCTGGCTGCTGCATTCAGAATGGATTGGAGAGGAGACAGTTTGTTTAGAGGCAGACCGATTAGAAGACAGTTGCACTAGTTAATAAGAGCAACAGTAAGAGCTTTTGCAGTATCAAAGGTGAGAAAAGGTTGACTTCTAGAAAAGTTTTTAAGGTGCAGGTAACATGAGCGACTGAGTGATTTTCCATGTTGAATAAAGGAAAGTTGTGTGTCAAATATGACTACAAGATAGCATGCCGAGTGGGAGTTATGGTGGTACCACCTAAAGGAAATTGCAAAGTCAGGTATAGGTAGGTTAGTAGAGGGAAGAAACCGAAGGAGTTCATTTTTGGAGATATTACTTTCAGGCTCTTGTTGAAGAATTATAACAAAAAAAAAATTCCATCTGACAATGCTGGTGGCAGAGGTAACAGTCAGACAGTTCATTGGACAGCCAAGGAGTGCAAGCGAGGGAGACACAAACCAGATGCGGCAGAGGTAGGAGAATGCTGTCAAAGGTCCTGGTCAGTTTTCTCTGACTCTCCCAGTGCCCAGGCCCTGATACACAGGGTACTCTGACAAGGAGGGAAAAGTTTTGGAAGATGCAAGCTGGACACGTGGCATGAACTGTCTTTCTATGCCTTGGAGGTCCTGGCTGCTAGCGTTTTGTCAGAGACGTTTTTTAGTGCCGCCGGGGGCATTATAACTGATAAAACTGTTAGTCTACACAGAGACCTAGTGTGAATAGCTTGACCGACACACTGCAACAAAATGGAAATGGAAGAAATGACTGATTTTGGAACACTGTTATATGTGATATGTCTGACAGAGAATCACGGTTTTAAATAGCAGGCCTGTAATTTACTAATATTATTCTTCACAGAGACCTAGTGTCAATATCTTGACCGACATACTGCAACAGAATGGAAGGCAGAAATGGCTGACTTTGGAACACTGTTATACGTCATATGTCTGACAGAGAACCACGGTTTTAAATAGCAGGCCTGTAATTTACTAATATTAGTCTATACAGAGACCTAGTGTGAATAGCTTGACCGACACACTGCGACAAAATGGAAATGAAAGAAATGGCTGATTTTGGAACACTGTTATATGTGATATGTCTGACAGAGAACCACGGTTTTAAATAGCAGACCTGTAATTTACTAATATTATTCTTCACAGAGACCTAGTGTCAAAAGCTTGACCGACACACTACAACATAATGGAAAAGGAGGCCAATATTTTCTAGGTTCAGTTCAAATTTCTGGATTTTTATTGCTGAAATATGGAACAGATCTGGCTTTATTCTGCAGTGAGAACAAGCAAATGGAGCAGAAAAATTGTGTACTCTGGATTGCTTTTAAGCAAATAACAAGGATTAAGATAAAAAAAAAAATTGCCCATGCCCCTGATATCTGGGGCCATGTCTACAAATATTTGTAATTACAGCAGCAGCAGACAGGACATTCAATGGACCCTCTTGCACTATATACACGGTAGTCTGTCACATACACTGCCTGCTTAACTCCTGCTAACACCACTGAATATATGCAGCTGGATTAGTCCTCAGAAGGACTGTTAATTCAGATGGATATATATATATATATATATATATATTTATATATATGTATACATATATGTTGTGTAATACCTATACTAACAAGCAAATCTCTCCCTGACTCAGCAGCATCTCTCCCTACTCTCCCTGTTTCTGGGGTAGACTGTGACGAGCATAGCGGTGCCAGGTCTTATATAGACCTGATGACGCTGTGTGGCCAGCCAATCACTGTAATGCCCACAACCAACATGGCTACAGCATTACAGTGTGCAGCAGACATTCCCTGGATGTTCATTCGCTCTCTAAAGAGCGCCAAACATGCAGGGTGGGGACCCGAGTTCCTGCCCGAGCAACCCGGAAATACTCACCGAGCTTGTCGAGCACCATGATGCTCGGGCGAGTACCAAGCAGTGGCGAGCACGTTCGCTCATCACTATTGTTTATATATATATATTAATATTTGATTGTTATGTATCATATAAATTTATATCTTGAATAAAATTTGTTTTTATATGCCACTTATAATATTGTTTTCCTTCCCTAGATAGCATATAATGTATGGTGTAAGCATAAAAGTAAATCCAATGTTCACCATTGAAATCACTAATTGAAGTGATTCATTCATAATTCATTCTCAGTAGCTGACTGCTGCTCAATTCACTGAGCTGGAAACTATGACTCCAAAAAAGCACCACAGAAAAAAAAGAGGAAAAAAGTGGATTGCATTGGGCATTATCAGCAAGTCAGTTCTTTCTTGTTGACAGCATCCAGTACAATCTGCTTTTTTCTGTGCCACAGATTAATAACTCTCATGGTAAAGTAGCTTTGTCTTCTCTGGAGATTGAACCTTTTTTTTCCTCAGATGGATGAAATACCTTCTTGTTTTTTGAGGTGTTTTGGAAAGTAGAAGGTCATGTAATATTTATTTTATTGTACACATTTTGTTTCTGATTATTTATCTGGGAATACATCAAGTATTGCATATTCGGCAGCTCATATAATATTTTAAAAAATAATAACAAAATGTCACAGTTGATAAAGGTATATTGCTAAACTAAACAAATCACTTTGCACGTACAATATTTCCCAGGTGCATGAATGTCACATTTCATTTTCTATCAGAATTAGTTTCTCTAGGAGTAAAACATCGTAAAATATAGAATAGCAAAATATATTCCCATTTTATTAAAGTTAAATGGATGGTAAACATATTCTATTTTTCCATATTTTCAAAAGATTTGCTTTACATATTGAAAAGATTTTATGAGACTGAGTGTTAGGAGGGCGGTTACAGACAACTTTATTTTAATGGAACGCAACCGACCCCGTGGTCCGCGATGCAGCCTGGAGGACTGCTGCCGAACACTTTCCGGGTGGAAAGGCAAGCGACAACTTAAATGTAAAACCCTTCCGTGTTTCTTCACACAGGAACGAGTAAAGCGGTACACTCTATCTCCGTTAACTGCACGGAGGGAGAGCGACCGGCGACGCACCTATCAACTATCTTAGCCCTTCGTGTTAATGCACACGGAAGGGTAAGACAGTTCGCACAATCTCCAAGAACCGCAGGGAGACGTGCGACCGTGGGAGAAGCAGTAGCCCTGTCTTTGACACAGGGGCTACGCTATGGGGTTTGGCGCTAGTATAACGGTTCACACAATCTCCAAGAACCACAGGGAGACGTGTGACCGTAGGAGAAGCAGTAGCCCTGTCTTCGATACAGGCGCTACGCTATGGGGTTTGGCGCTAGTATAACGGTTCACACAATCTCCAAGAACTGCAGGGAGACGTGTGACCGTAGGAGAAGCAGTAGCCCTGTCTTCGATACAGCAAACCCGCTCTATATAGCTCACAGGCGGAACAAACTTTTTCTAACATGCCTAACTAAAGCTATGGCTCTACTAGGAGCCCAAGAGTAAGCGTGCACACCACAAACAGCCAGCTCAAATGATCTGAGCGCGTCGGCATGTTTGTGGGCGGGCCCTGCCCACCGACGCGTCATTGGTGACGTTACCTGTGGACCAATCAGGCGGTGCCAGGTCACCGGGTCAGGTGGGTGCCAACCCACCAATCATCCGCCAGGTCACGGACACGCTCAGTGCGGCAAATCCTGGACTTAGATTCCACAATCCCTGTCTCCCTCTGCAACCCAGGCTTAACATTGCTAGGCACAACTACCTGGGAGACAAACAGTGCTCGTGAACCAGCTAGGTGTTGGGGCTGATGGTGATGCTGAGCAGCATCAGCACTGGCTGGACTGAAATGGGAGACCAGAGAAGGTCCTGGACCCATTTCGAATCCGACACCTAACATTATCCCCCCCTTTAACATCCCCCTCCACTTGACGCTCGTTTTCCTCCATGAGCCGGGTGGCAAGGATGTGGTCCAACGGGTCACAGAGAGGATTTACGAAACAGTGACCCCTCCGGTGTACAGGGTACCCTCTTTTAGGACGGGAAGCAGTGACAACTGGTTCTCTATGCATAGGATCCTTCACGGGTGACAGGGAGGAAGGACCCGCCAGTCTCTGGTGAAAAGATTTATCTCTCGCACAGACGGGACAGGCGAGAACAAAGTCCTTGACGTCCTGGCGCCACCGGGGCCACCAATAGGACCGTAGAAGGGACTTAGTGGTACGTTTGAACCCCAGGTGAGCTCCGATCTTAGGGGCATGAGCCCAGGAGAGCACCATACTCCGTAGATTATGAGAAACAAACATCCTCCCCGACGGAACCGGGTTGGAGGACACTGCAGCCACCCTCTCTTCCTGAGAGTTCTTTGCGAAATTATCAGACAAGGACCGGGTCCTGGAAACAGACAAAGAATCTGTACCGGATGTCGCAATGATAGGAGGATTAGAGACTACCCTCCGGGTGACTTTGCCCAAACACTGAGATGCACAATTCTCACTCCAGGAAGAAATTCTCCCCGTATTCCAGTTAATGTGTGGAGAATGACAACGTAACCAGGGGAGACCCAATAACACCTCGTCCAATCCACCAGGAATAATAAGAAAAGAGATAACTTCCCGGTGGCCCTGAGGAAATGACAAGGTGAGAGGGATCGACTGATGGGTGATCTGCACATCCAGTAGTGAACCATTGGCAACACTAATGTTCATAGGACTAGAGAGTAGCTCAATATGGATGGCATGCCTCTGGGCAAACGTAGATGACAAAAAATTGCCCTCAGCACCAGAGTCCACCCACGCCTTGGCAGCAACTTCAGATCTACCAAAGGACAACGTCACTTTATATGATAACTTGGAGCATGAAGTCCCGAAATTTAATACACCTCCTCCAATGGTGGTAAGACCCACTCGTTTTACCGACTGCTTGGAACCATTATTTACGGGAAGCTCCAAGAGATGTACAGGTCGGGAACGAGGGAGACCAGACTCAGTCCGGGATATATCCATAGCCTCAGGCTCTGGGTCGAGAGTCTTGGGTTTGGACCCATAGACGCCTGGTGCCAACAGATACCGAGGTCTGCCAACCTCTAGCTCTAACTGGTGTTCTCCATGACGCAAGTCTATACGGTCAGTGAGAGATATTAACTCCTCCAGAGAGGTTGGAATCTCTCTGGTAGATAAGGCATCTTTAATATGCCCAGCCAGACCCTTCCAGAACACTGGGATAAGCGACCGCTCAGACCAATCCAGTTCAGCCGCTAAGGTTCTGAACTGGACGGCATAGTGGCTGGCGGTGGCCGAACCCTGGACCAACGCAAGGAGCTTGAGAGCCGTATCATGCGTGACCTGAGGACCCAGGAAAACACCTTTTAGGGTCTTAAGGAAAAGACCCGCATTTACTACAACCAGGTCGTTCCGCTCCCATAGAGGAGTAGCCCACTCCAGAGCCCTGTGGGAAAGCAAAGAGATGATATATCCTACTTTGCCTCTTTCGGAGGGGAACCGTGCCTCCATCATCTCCAAATGATTGGAGCATACATTAATAAAACCCTTGCAGAGTTTACTATCCCCAGAAAATTTCTCCGGGAGAGCAAACTGGGGTAATGGGGCACTTGCGGTGGTTGCAGTATTCGCCGCAGCCGAGTTAATAATATTGGCTGCAAGAGTAGCCGCCTGGGACGCTACTGCAGTGATATCAACGGCTGGAGCAGTTTGTTCCAGAGTTCTAAGTCTGGTCTCCAGTTGTTGTATATAACGCTGCAGTTGTTGATTGTCCGCCATGTTCTGCAAGACCCTGGCGCTCAGATACTGTTAGGAGGGCGGTTGCAAACAACTTTATTTTAATGGAACGCAACCGACCCCGGGGTCCGCAATGCAGCCTGGAGGACTGCTGCCGAACACTTTCCGGGTGGAAAGGCAAGCGACAACTTAAATGTAAAACCCTTCCGTGTTTCTTCACACAGGAACGGGTAAAGCGGTACACTCTATCTCTGTTAACTGCACGGAGGGAGAGCGACCGGCGACGCACCTATCAACTATCTTAGCCCTTCGTGTTAATGCACACGGAAGGGTAAGACGGTTCGCACAATCTCCAAGAACCGCAGGGAGACGTGCGACCGTGGGAGAAGCAGTAGCCCTGTCTTTGATACAGGCGCTACGCTATGGGGTTTGGCGCTAGTATAACGGTTCACACAATCTCCAAGAACCGCAGGGAGACGTGTGACCGTAGGAGAAGCAGTAGCCCTGTCTTCGATACAGGCGCTACGCTATAGGAGTTGGCGCTAGCGTGCGGGTGTGATTCCCGCCGGGTATTCGAGCACTCAGCCGGCGTGCTACCGGACTGAGCAAACCCGCTCTATATAGCTCACAAGCAGAACAGACTTTTTCTAACCTGCCTAACTAAAGCTATGGCTCTACGAGGAGCCCAAGAGTAAGCGTGCACACCACAAACAGCCAGCTCAAATTATCTGAGCACGTCGCCATGTTTGTGGGCGGGCCTTTTAAAGTTTAAGCCCTGCCCACCGATGCGCCATTGGTGACGTTACCCGTGGACCAATCAGGCGGTGCCAGGTCACCGAGTCAGGTGGGTGCCAACCAACCAATCATTATCCGCCAGGTCACGGACATGCTCAGTGCGGCAAATCCTGGACTTAGATTCCACAAGCCCTGTCTCCCTCTGCAACCCAGGCTTAACATTGCTAGGCACAACAACCTGGGAGACAAACAGTGCTCGTGGACCAGCTAGGCGTTGGGGCTGTCGGTGATGCTGGGCAGCATCATCCCTGGCTGGACTGAAGTGGGAGACCACAGAAGGCCCTGGACCCATTTTGAATCCAGCACCCGACCGACATTTAACACTACGCTTTTTTTCCAGAGTTTTACGTAAAATAAACTATAACTTTACAGGATAGAAAACTAAGAAAGGCAGCACTCACCGAATCCAAAATAAAATCGTTCTTTATTTCACCAGACACAACATCTTGGCAGTATGCAGGATTAGGGAAGAGCGATGTGGGTTAGGATGATGCTGGACGACAGTTGTTTCGCGCTCACAGCGCTACCACAGGTCCAAGGTAATTGTGACGTGTCACTACTTCCTTTCATATGGAATTCTAAATTAGTGCACATGTGAACAAGTGAAACATTAAAAACAATGGGCATTGCAATAGCTACAAATGGTTTACATTCATAAAAATGCTGACATGTCTAGTTTTTCATTTGTACCTAATGGGCCCTGGGCATCTGAATTCAGTATCCATCTAGCTTCATCGTTTAATAGTAACATGTCATAATCTTCTCCTTGAACAGGATATTTAACTTTTTTTAAGGTATGTTGCCACAGTCACGAGCCACTGCAGGTTTGACGCTGCATGTTATGCAGCGTCAAACCCGCAGCAGCCAGCTGTTACAGCATAGTGGATGGGATTTGTAGAAATCCCATGTCCACTATGCGTTTCCGTGCACCTGCGGATCACTCGAGGAAACTGACATGCGGCACGTCTTTCCAGACCGCAGCATGTCAATTTCTCTTGTGGAGTCGCTAGTCTCCGCAAGAGAAATTAGATCATTACTATATATTGAGTATAGTGAATCCACATGGTTCAATGAACACATGCGGATTCACCTGCGTTCATATAACTAGTGATGAGCGAATCTGTTCGAAATCCGAACTTACAAGTTAAAGTCGACACGAATATGGCACATTCGGATTCATGAACAGAAATGTGACCAAAATTTCTTAAATTCGGGAAAAATCGGCAACGTTCGGCGAATAAATACGGGAACGTGATTGTGGGACAACTACAGCGTTTTTAACAGTTTTACTAGCATAGTGCTTGTCTATGATGAGTGGAGGGGCTGGTGATAACTCAGAACAGGTCAGATCAGCGGCGCGCTTTTAATTTTTTTTTTCTTCCTGTAGGTGGTAACTTTAAGTCAGGAAAGTGCGGCTAGCCAATCATAGCGCAGGAAGCATCCACACTGTCCAGACACAAGGGCTTCTGCAATTGGCTGCTGAAATCACATGTCCTCTCTTTTTAAAAAGCTGCCATGTTCCCTCAGCGCAATTTCATACATGTCACTACAAGAGACAGACGCTGTTGAGTGTGTGCCTGTGTACTGAGAGATATTAGCTAGATAGATGGGCGCTTGTTTGGAAGTTAGATAGTGTAGATAAGCCCTGTGCTGTGTACCTGTTCAATCGACCTTGCAGCACATTTTTTTTACTTGTGCAATTACTGAGATTCTGACAGAAATACCAGGGCCTATGCCATAGAACAGTGTTGTGCACCGGTTGTATTGTGCTCCATGCAGGAGTATACCTTCAATCTATTTTTGCACTTGCTAATGTGATAAAGCAAGCAAGCCCTTGTAGGCCACTTTTGATTTTGTGGGGTTGAAATTCAGATATTTGCAGAGCTTGTTAGTGCAGAGATTCGGAGTGCAGAGCACAAAAATCTTTTTTTTAATTTGCTAATGTGATAGTGCAAGCTGTGTTAGCCCAGTTTGTCATTTTTTTGGTGAGTGAACTTCAGCTCTATGCACAGTAAAACAAATATATTTTTTCTGTTGGCAGGCAAAGTCAACAAAAGATTTTTTTTGAGTCGCAAACATGATACACTCTGCTAAAAGCCACCTACTATCTTAGTGGCGGTGAACCTCAGCTGTTTTCAGAGTAAAAAATATATTTTTTGTCTTGCTAGGCAGAGTCCACAAAAGATTTTTTTGTGTCGCAAACATGAAACACTTTGCTAAAAGCCACCTACTATTTTAGTGGTGGTGAAATTCAGCTGCGTGCATGGTCATGCAAAAAAATTTATTTTTTACTGTGACTAACCTGATACAGCAGGCTAGATCTGAGTTTGAAATGTCTTGGAGGATATATTCTATGCTATACAGGCCTCATCCACAGTCAAAAAATACTTGCTTCTGTTACTAATGTGATACAGTAGGGGACATCTCGGTTTGAAATTCTTCATATCATATCTCCTATGTTATACTGGCCTCATCCATACTTAAAAACATAGACTAGGGGACATCTCAGGGAGCCAAGGAAGGGTGGCACACTGCGATAGAGGGGGGTTGGCGACTCCTGAAAAATTGTTAGTGAAGGTGTTGGTGAAGGCGAGGAATAAATGGAAGCGGAAGTGGTGATGGGCAAGCATCAGTTAGAACATGAAGAGGATAATCATCCTCTCTCTGTTCGTGTTTGGCTGGAGGGGACGGAGCAAACAAACATCAGCCACCAACAT
This sequence comes from Phyllobates terribilis, assembly GCF_046119375.1. NCBI lineage: Eukaryota > Metazoa > Chordata > Amphibia > Anura > Dendrobatidae > Phyllobates > Phyllobates terribilis. The sequence goes on from NW_027362769.1 coordinate 296,180,168, forward strand.
AGCATGTGCTTGAACCTCATGAAAGAGCCCGACATATGAGTACGTTCTTGTTGCACTATCTGCAACATGATAGTTATTATTTTAAATAGTGCTGACTCCTGGGTTGCCACTCTCTTAGATCCACATTATAACAGTAAATTTTGCCAGATGCTTCCCGACCTGGAAAGGGACCCGTGAATGCTGGAGTATCGAAACATGCTTTTACACAGCCTTAACATAGGTTTTCCCGAAGCCAGCAGTGAGGCACACAGAGTTCACCGCAGCTCTACACTTCCAACCTATGGCACGTCAACTCGTCAACGTCAAAATATTAGCAGCAGCAGTAGTGTAAGTGGCAGTAGCAATTTCTGTGAGTCCTTTTGCACATTTTTTAGACCAGCTCATGCACCTGCACAACAGAATACAAGTCTGATAAGTAGTGAACGACTGAAGAGGATGGTGCACTCCTGATTGAGTCTCCATCTGCTGGGTTGGCTGTAGTGGAAGAGGTTTTGGTTCCTAATTCTACAATTTCTACTGTAATGAAATTAATGCCACTTTGCTGGTGTATGCCACTAACTTTTGGAAATGTGGAGAATCCTAACTGGGTCTCCATCTATTGGGTTTGGCTATAGTGAAGAGGTTTCGGTTTCCGTTAAACTACTTCTACTCTGGTGAAATTGATGTCACTTTGGTGGTGTTAGGCCCTAATTTAGGGAAATGTAAACATTCTGATTGAGTCTCTATCTACTGGGTTGGCTGTACTGGAAGAGGTGTCCATCCTAATTACACTATTTCTACTGTAGTGAAATTAATTCCACTTTGCTGGTGTCTGCCTCTAATTTTTGGAAATGTGGAGAATCCTGATTGGGTCTCCATCTATTGCTTTTGGCTATAGTGGAAGAGGTTTCTGTCTCCATTAAACTACTACTCTGGTGAAATTAGTTCCACTCTGCTGGTATCTGCCACAAATTTTTGGAAATGTGGGGAATCCTGATTGGGTCTCCATCTATTGGGTTTGGCAGTAGTGGAAGAGATTTTGGTCTCAATTAAACTACTTCTACTCTGGTGAAATTGATGTCACTTTGGTGTTGTTAGGCCCTAATTTAGGGAAATATAAACATTCTGATTGAGTCTCCATCTACTGGGTTGCCTGTACTGGAAGATGTGTCGGTCCTAATTACACTATGTTACGGATCCGGGTGGTGGAACCTCTGTGCTGGGATGCAAGGAGGGACCAGAGGGGCGTAACTAAGTGCCTTCTCAGACCGACCCTGGTTGCACGGCGGCTTAGTCGACTCTGTGAACCAAGGAGGGACCGGGAAGGAGGACCAGGTGCCACTCTGGGACCGACCTTGTGTGAGACCAGGCGACTCCCACGGGTCAGGTGGCTGAAGCTGACAGGTACAGGGGGAGAGCACGGCAGGTAGCCTGACGGGTGATCTGGGTTGGCAAGCAGGCGGGCACGGCAGGTAGCCAGATGGGTGATCCAGGTAGGCAAGCAGGTGGACACGGCTGACAGACAGGCTAGGCTGGCAGGCACGGCTAACAGACAGGCTGGCGGGCACTGAAACCTGAGGGCTGAGGAGAGTGTTAGCACACAAACAACAACCTTGCAAAGGTACCTCCATTTTGGAGGAGGTGCTTAATATAGGAGTGATCCTCTGGCCATTGGCCAGGGACTCTTTAGGACTGCGCGCGCGGCCCCTTTAAGAGGGAGTGCGCGCAACAGCAGCAGGAGCAGGGGAGCTGGAGGACACCCAACAGGAGGCAGAGATGCCGACGCTACACACTATTTCTACTGTAGTGACATTGATGCCACTTTGCTGGGGTCTGCCACTAATTTTTGGAAATGTGGTGAAACCTAATTAGGTCTCCATCTATTGGGTTGGCTGTAGTGGAAGAGGTTTTGGTCTCCATTATACTACTTCTATTCTAGTAAAATTGATGCCACTTTGTTGGTGTTAGGCCCTAATTTAGGGAAATGTGAACACTCCTGGTTAGGTCTCCATCTCCTGGGTTGGCTGTAGTGGAAGAAGTTTTGGTCTCCATCCATTAGTATAGTTATACTGTAATGAAATTAATTGTTTGGTGCAGATATTGTTCTCCACAAAGGGGTACACAAACATGATTAACTCAAAATTGGTTTTCAATAAACAACCATCAGCCACCCCATCAAATGCATCTACTGCTTCTTCCTCCTCCTCTGTTACCGTGCCAAGTATTGTCACGCAGGTCTCCGACCGCAGAACCTATGGTTGTATACTCCCTCCAGTCAGGTGAGTGAGAGCCCGTCAGCTGTAACAGAAGCGGACATGCCTGCTGTGTTTGTTTCTCTGAGCATACTACAGTACATGTTTCTCAATTCACTGTAACATCTCCGCCTGCATCTCACTCACTAACAATTTGTCTGTTTCACCGTACTCCGCCCTGTCCCAACGCTGCAGCCATCCGTTGGTCCCGTAGTTGTGGTCACATAAAAGATTGTTTACTCCTATACATGACAGATCTAAGAGTTTGAACTCCACCATCTTCAATCTGTAGGCCATGGAAATGGTGGTCTTAGGCCCTTTTTTTAAAAAATGTGAACAGCTCTGATTGTGTGTCCATCTGATGGGTTGGCTGCGGTGGAAGTGGTGTCAGTCCCCATTATACTACTTAAACTCTAGTGAAATTGATGCCACTTTGGTAGTTTTAGGCCCTAATTTATTAAAATGTGAACACTCCTGATTGGGGATCCATCTATTTGGTTGGCAGTAGTGGAAGTGTCAATCCTAATTCAACAATTTCTACTGTAGTGAAATTGATACCACTTTGCTGGTGTCTGCCACTAAATTTTGGAAATGTGGGGAATCCTGATAGGGTCTCCATCTACTGTGTTAGCTGTAGGGGAAGAGATGTTGTTCCTAATTCTACAATTTGTACTATACTAAAACTTATGCCACTTTGCTGGTGTCTGCCACTAATTTTTGGAAATGTGTGGAATCCTGATAGGGTCTCTATCTACTGGATTGGCTGTAGGGAAAGAGATGTTGTTCCTAATTCTACAATTTCTACTGTAGTGAAATTGATGCCACTTTGCTGGTGTCTGCCACTAATTTCTTGAAATGTGAGGAATCCTGATAGGGTCTCCATCTACTGGGTTCACTGTAGAGAAAGAGGTGTTGTTCCTAATTCTACAATTTCTACTGTAGTGGAATTGATGCCACTTTGCTGGTGTCTGCCACTAATTTCTTGAAATGTGAGGAATACTGATAGGGTCTCCATCTACTGGGTTCACGGTAGAGAAAGAGGTGTCATTCCTAATTCTACAATTTGTACTGTACAGAAATTGTTGTCTCTTTACTGATGTTAAGCCCTAATTTAAGTAAACATGAACACTCCAGCTTAGGTCTCCATCTCCTGAGTTGGCTGTAGTGGAGGAGGTGTCTTTCCTAATTCTACTAATTGTACTGTACTGAAATTGATGCCACTTTGCTGGTGTCTGCCACTATTTTTTTGAAATGTGGAGAGTCCTGATTGGGTCTCCATCTGCTGGGTTGTCTGTAGTGGAAGAGTTGTCAGTCACCATTATACTAGTTCTACTCTACTGAATTTTATTCTTTGGTGCAGATATTTTTGTCACAGGGGTACACAAGATATAATCGAAATTGGTTTTCTTAGTACCGTGGTATATAGAGCAGGCTATATTTCATCTTTTAATTCTTCGGTGCTGATATTGTTCTCCATAAGCGGTACACATTAGTAAGGAGAGAGCACTAAATGTGCTCAACTTAGTTGTTCAGCGGTTTCTCAAAACCTACCAGGATCTGCCAGAGCTGCTGTGAAAGTACAACGCGTGTGTGCCCATTTCAGAAAGTCAGCTATAGCTTCCGCCACCTTGGCAATGCTTCAACAGTGTTTGCAGCTTCCAGCTCATCGACTTTTGTGCGATGTCATCACATGTTGGAAATCAACGTTAGAGCTGTTGGGAAAGATTTGTGAGCAGCATAGGGCAGTTGTTGAGTAACAGCTTCAACACTCCCATCGGCATTCAGGTCAGCCTCCGCAATTAAGAGCTGATGAGTGGGCATGAATGTCTGATATCTATGCCGTCCTCCAAAAGTTGAGGACTCCACCACGATGGTGAGCGGTGATGATGCCATAATTAGCGTCACCATCCTGCTTCTCTGTCCACTGAAACGCTTGCTGCTCACAGGCGGACCAAGGAACTATGCAGCCCAGCCTCATTTCAACGCGGATTGGGTGATAATGAGGAGGAGGAGAATGAGGAGAAGAACATGGACAGTCATCCTCTTGGTGAGGACAGGGAACTCCTGGCTGTCTTGGAAGTCTTGATACCCCTCTTTCAGTCAGTGGGAAAGCTGTATGAGTTTTGCTTAATGACCTTCAGTGGCCTAAACCGTGGTTTTGCTTATGCGCATGATTTCTCAAAACGCATTACAGATCAGGCCATTGTCCAACTCTGTAATGATTAAATTCAAGGACTAAAGAAAGATCTTCATCTGTGACTAACGAACACTGAGAATTGTGAGCTGATGTTGGATGGGCTGCCATTGTTTATGCAACAAGCTGCATTAGAGGACTTCTTGGGAGAAATGACAGCCGGAGTAGATATGGTTTCCCTCTATTCCAGTCCTTTCACAGAGCTAAAGAAAATAGCTGTGGTGAAATACAACCCTCACTGAAAAGCTGTGTCAGACTGAAGAACATAGGGCCCACCAGAGGATTTGATTCTGAGGGACCACCTTTCTCCCCCGCTAAGGAGCCCCATAGGAGCTGCAAGGTTTGTGCTATGAACTCTCCTGATGGAGAAGCCAGAGCCCACCGGAGGATTTTCCGGTTCTCTGGTGGGCCCGTCCAACCCTGCTGAGAAGCAGCCCTGGCTAATAAAAGCCTGTGTGAAGGTTCCTAGACACACTGTGGCTGATTTTTTACTGAGAGGAAAACCCACACAAGCACAGGGAGAACATACAAAATCCTTGCAGATGTTATCCTTGCTGGGAATTGAACCCAGGATCCCAGCGCTGCAAAGTTTCAGTGCTAACCACTGAGCCACTGTGCTGCTGTTCTCGCTCTGATATCTAACATGATGGAGAAACTTGCACCTACTGCCACTCTGTATCTTCAGCTCCTTTGTGAGAAACTAATGTATTAGAGCAGCCACTCAGTCTACCAAATAAAATTCCTGAAAAGGAAATTATGGATTGCTTGGCTACTGGTACTGGGGGCACTGCTAATACCATGGGTCCATGCTAAAGTTCACTGGAAATAATCCAGGCTGGTAGGATCCAAGCAGATTCCCACAGAAAAGTACCAGCAGTAATGTTCTGGGACCTGTGCTTGTAGAAGGCGAGGATGTCAACGGGGAAAATAGTGACGCAGGGGACCGAGTATGGAGACCCGGCCGCCACTACCATGAGGATGTGAAAAGCGTTCGCCACCATGAGCCTAAAAGGCAACATTTCAAGTGCAAGCAGCTGTCCAGAAATGTGCCAGTTTAGTATTGCGGCCTGTGGGTGGGTGGGTTGGTGGCTGCATACTTGTGCTTGTATTCCAAGTGACAGAAAACTAAGGAGATGGATGGCCTCATCATCAACACAACCTGCAAGTTTTGCAATATGAACTCTCGTGAAAGTGAAGCCAGCGTCCACCAGAGGTTTCTCCAGTTCTCTGGTGGACCCGTCAAACCCTGCCGAGAACCAGCCCTGGTTAAGAAAAGTCTGTGTGGAAGGTTGCCGGACACTCTATGGCTGCTTTTTACTGCGGACTTGCTCCAGCAATCCATAAGATTGCAATCTCTAAGAACCCTTCACTGGCTCCCAATTGCCCAGCATGTCCAGTGCAAACTACTAACACTGACGCACAAAGCCATCCATAACCTTTCTTGTCCGTACATCTCTGAACTAATCTCCTGATATATTCCCTTACGTAATCTTCGGTCCTCCTAAGACCTCCTTCTCTCCACACTTATTTGTTCCTCACCCAATCACCTCCTTTACTTCTACCAAATATCCCCTATCCTCTGGAAGCCTCAACACATCCGATTAACCAAACACATTCGGACCCTTCAGACACAACCTGAAAACCTATCTCTTCAAGACAGCCTACAGCCTGCCATTGCCTCGCTGCCACCTCAACACCACCGGAAATAATACAACTCCGCAACATACTGACTCCTTCCCCAGCATCCTGTAGAATTTAAGGTCGCAAGTACAGGCTCTATAAGATTTAAGATGCAATATGGCACCATGGAAAAGCCCAGTTATGTTCTCCCTCTGATATCTAACAATAACAAACAGGTCATGCTTGAGAAACTTTCACCTACTGCCACTCAGTGTCTTCAGCCTTTGTGAGAAACTAATGTTTGCTCAGCCAGTCTACCAAATAAAATTCCTGAGGTACAGAAATTGTGGATGGCTTCCCTTCTGGGTGCTAATACCAAACCGTGGCATGCCATTCACTGGTTATTCCTGGATGGTTGGAGACAAGCTCATTCCAACAGAAAAGTACCAGCAAGCTAAGGAAATGGTGGCCTCTATCATCATGAAGGAGTTTGCTCGTCATCTAGTAGTCTGGTTTTTATACTAAAGTGAGCACGCAAAGACCGAGGATTCTGCAGCAGCACATCCAGGCCAGGATAGTGGCGGAGAAATTGCTGTACCATCAGGTTGAGAACACGAGCCATGCAAGGCACGTTTGTGAGGTTGCCCTGACGTAGGGCGGCCACCAGGTTTGCACCATTATCGCACACGGCCTTCCCTTGCTCCAGGTTCAGTGGAGGCAGCCATTGCTCAAACTCAGCCTGGAGAGCTGTCTACAACTCTTCAGGTGTATGACTGAGATCTGCAAGGCATATTAATTTTAACACTGCCTGATTGTGGTGAGCTCTGACTGCGCAGTGCGGAGGTGGGGGTTATTCTCTATGCACTGTTGGAACATGTGTTTCATTAAGGCAGAAGTTGAGGGTGTAGGAGGAGGCCCTATAGGTGGTGGAGGATGTAGAAGCACTGGAGGAAGTGTTAGATACACAGGTTTGTCCTGCAAGCCTTGGGGATTCCAACACTTGCTGTCTAGTGACACCTTGATGTCTAGTGGTTTAGCTCTCCATCCCCTGGTGTGTAGTGGTTTAGTTCTCCAACCATAGCTATTTAGTAGGTTAGTTTTTCAACCCTTGTTGTCTTATTAGTTTAGTTCTCCAACTCCTGTTTTCTATTAGTTTAGTTCTCTAAGTTCTGGTGTGTATTTGTTTCATTCGCCAACCTTAGATGTTTAGTAGTTTAGTTCTCCGACCCCTGTTGTCTTATTAGTTTAGTTCTCCAACCTCCGTTTTCTATTAGTTTAATTCTTCATGTCCTAGTGTGTATTTGTTTCATTCTCCAACCTTTGGTGTTTAGTAGTTTAGTTCTCCAACCCCTGTTGCATATTAGTTTAGTTCTCCATGTTCTGGTGTATATTTATTTCTTTCTACAACCCATCCATGCCCACCCCCCAGGGGTTAACATCTAGTGACGAGGGTTTGGATTCTTCTTGGACCCTACTTCATCCAGGCCTGGATCAACTGAAAAAAATGATGGGCGTCGCTACGCATGCTTTCCCCCTCTTGAGTCTGTGAAGCTTTGGATCAGACCTATGATGCCCCGGAACAGCTCTGTAGACTCGCCCATCTGTGTTTCCCCACAGTCAGTTGGCCGGTTGGAGAGTTGTGACTTGGGTAAAAACAAGGGTAATTGGGGAGCCACCTCTGAGGACTGTACTGTGTGTGATGATAGTGTGGAGGAAGAGGAGCAGAGGCCACTTGATGCAGTACTTGTCATCTACTGAAACACATGTTCTTCCTGCCCCTCATCTACAAGGCATACTGCTTTTCGACTACCAAAGAAAGGGAGTGGAGTCCAGTAACACAAGTTTTAAAAATTCTGCACAATTGCTCAATGCAGCAAAACAAACCTACTTGTCATCTCTCATATCATACTTGTATCACAACCCTAAACAACTATTCAGTACTTTCAAGTCCCCCCTCTGTCCACCAGCTCCCCCTTCCTCTCCTCTCCTCTCATCTCAGCTGAAGACTTAGCCTCATTCTTCAAGCAGAAGATTGAAAACATAGGACAAAGCTTTTGCTTAAAGTCCCAACAGCCCCTTCTCATTATGACTCAACTCTCCTCCTCCAAAACCAGCTTCTCTGCCATCACGGAAGATCATCTTTACTCTCCAAATTATATCTCACCACCGGTGAGCTTGACCCAATACCATCCCACCTCATTCCAAACCGTACTACAGTCTTCATCCCAAGCCTAACCCTCCTCTTCATCCTGTCATTAACAACTGGTGTATTCCCATCATGATTCAAACATACCTCGATCACACCCATCCTCCAAAAGCCCTCCCTTGACCCATCCTATGTTTCGCTATAGCCCCATCACACTTCTCCCCTATGCCTCCAAACTACTGGATCAACAAGTCTATTTCAAACTGTCCTCCCACCTCTCCTCCTGTTTCCTCTTTGACCGCTTACTATCTGGCTTCCGACCTCACCATTCCACTGAAACTGCCCTGACTAAAGTCACCAATGACCTTCTAACTGCCAAATCCAAGCAAAACTACTCTGATCTCCTCCTCCTAGACCTGTCATCGGCCTTTGACAAAGTAGACCATACCCTCTTACTACAGACTCTCATCTCTCGGCATCACAGACTTGGACCTGTCTTGGATCTTTTCATACCTAACTGACAGGATATTCAGTGTCTCCCACTCACACACCACCTCCTTATCTCACCCCCTGTGTGTCGGTGTTCCCCTAGGTTCAAGTTCTAGGACCCAGGCTCTTCTCCATCTACAGCTACGGCCTGAGACAGCTCATAGTCTCACGGCTTTCAGCATCACCTCTATGCTGATGACACACAGATCTACCTCTCTGGACCAGATATCACCTCCTTACTAACCAGAATCCCACAATGTGTGTCCTGTATTTCATATTTCTTCTCTGCTAGAGTTGTAAAAATTAACATGGATAAAACAGAATGCATCATCTTTCCACCATCTCATTCATCCCCCCCAACTGACCTATCTATCAAAGTGAATGGCTGCCCACTCTCCCCAGTTCCGTAAGCTTGACTCTGATTTGTCCTTCAAACGTCAGATCTAAGCCCTTTCCACTTGCCGCTGACTCCAACTCCAAAGTATCTTGGAGATCCGCACATTCCTCAACCATGAATCTAGAAAAAAAAACAGTGCACGCCCTCATCATCTCCTGCCTCAACTACTACAAGCTCCTGATCTGTGGCCTCCCTTCTACCACTCTTGCACCCCTCCAATCTATCCTGAACTGTGCTGGCTGATTAATCCACCTGTCACCCCGCTATTACCAGGTTTCTCCCCTCTGTCAAACCCTGTGCTGGCTCCCTGTTGACCAAAGACTCCTGTTGAAAAGCCTAACTTTGGCATACCAAGCCATCGAAAACCTGTCTCCTCCATACATTTGTGACCTAGTCTCCCTGTACTAGTTACCTGCATGCAACCTCCCATCCTTCCAAGATCTCTTTCTCTATTTCCCTCTTATTACTTCTTGTCACAATCGCATACAAGATTTCTCCGGTGCATTTCACTTACTGTGTAACGCTGTACCCCAACACATCAGACTGTTGCCTACTGTGGAAATCTTGAAAAGGAAGGTGAAGACCCACTTCTTGTGACAAGCGTACAGTCTGCGGTAAGCCTCGCTCCAGCATACCGCTGCACGATTATCTGTAACCTGACCTGCTGTACCCTCACCCATCCCTTGTACATTGTTTGTACACCCTTGCGGCCAGTGTCCTCTCTCCTCTTGTACCAGTCGGTGACCCATTTTCACATGTAACGCACAACGGAATGAATGTCGCTGTAATAGTAATACTAATTAAAGTACTTGTACTCTGGGTCAATTGATGGCATTTTCCTGGTGTCTACCTCTTATTTGATGTGTTTTGTCAGCTTTTGGGCCAGTTTGTAGATGTTCCATATGCTTTTTTCTGTCCCCCCATGAATAAATTCGGCGAATGTCTAAATATTCTGTGAATATTTTCAAACCGAACATTGAAATGTTCACTCATCTCTAATTATAAGTATTATAAGTATCACCTGTATTATTAGTTATCTGTCTGCTAACTTGTTGCGCTGGTTGTGTAATGCAGAGAGCTGCGGAGTTGGGGCTGTCTCTGTGTGATTCTATTGCTGTGGTTATCCTGGATTGATAGTATATTGTTAAGGCTATATAGGCTGTGTTTATGTTTATGTAAGTGGCTTCGGGTGTTGCCGAAGCATCAGTGAGCACTACAGTCCTTACAATTAGTGATGAGCGAGCATGCTCGCTACTGCTCGGTGCTCGCCCGAGCATCTCACTGATCGAGATGCTCGGTGCTCGCCGAGTATTTCCGGGGTTACTCAACGGGAGCTTGGGTCCCCTCCCTGCATGTTAGGCACTCTTTAGAGCGCCAATTAACATGCAGGGATTGCCTGTCACTCACTGAAACGCCGTAGCCATGTTGGCTGTGGCATTACAGTGATTGGCTTGCCGCACAGCGTCATCAGGTCTATATCAGACCTGGCACCGCCATGTTCGTCACAGTCACTCCGGAATCAGACAGTGTAGGGAGAGGTGCTGCTGCGTCAGGGAGAGATTTGCTTGTGTATTAGGTAGTGTAGGGAGAAAAACCTTACATTACACATATCCATCTTAACAAACAGTCCTTTTGAGGACTAACTAATCCATCTACAGAGATATCAGGCAGGCAGTGTATATAGTCAGGCAGTGTATATAGGCAGGCAGGCAGGGTATGTAGCATACTTCAGTGCATATAGCACAAGAGGCTCCATTCCAATTCTGCCTTCGGCTGCTGTTAGATATTTCTATACAAAGGCCCAGGTCTCAGGGGCCAGGAATACTTTTCTTTGGATCTTAATCCTCAATATTTGCTTAAAAAGCAATCCAGAGAACACCGTTTTTCTGCACCATTTGCTTGTTGACACTGCAGAATACAGCCAGGTCCTTTCCATATTACAGCGCTAGAAATCCAGCTATTTAAAACAGTGTTTTCTCCTTCACACGGATCACATATACGTTTTCAGAAAATACTGCCATTTTTGGCCTCCATTCCAATTTTTTTTCACTGTGTCAGCGAAGTTTTTGACAACGGTTTGCTGTTCAAACTAGTTACATACAGGCTAGGTATTTAAAACTCTGTTTTCTTTGTCACACGGATCACAAATACATTGTAAAAAAATACTGCCATTTCTGGCCTCCATTAAAAATTTCCTTCAGTGTGTTAGTGAAGCAATTCACACCAGTTTGCTATTCAAAATAGTTACCTACAGGCCAGCTATTTAAAACTCTGATATCTCCATCACATGGATCACGTATAAGTTCGCTCCAAACTCAATCATTTGTAGTGAGAGTGGAAGATACTGTCTTCCAATTAAAATGGGCAAGGCAAGTGACAAGGGACGGGGAACTGGACGTGATGGTGACAGTGCATGCTGAGGCCGAGGACAAGGCCGTGGGCAAGCTAAAATTGTGCCACAACAAACACCCACAACTTTTCACCCGACCTTCTTGTCCCAATTCGTAGAGGACCGCAGCACACCACTATTGAACCCAGAGCAGTGTCAAAAGGTTGTGGGTTGGATAGCGGATAATGCTTCCAGTCACTTAGCCACCACCACCACCCTGTCTTCCACACGGTCAAGTCTCAGTAGCCGTGAGTCTGGACCGCATATTCCTCACCCTGATCCTCCTTCCTCCCACCATGCCGAGTGCCCGGAGACAACTGATCCAACACGTGGACACTCTGAAGAGCTGTTCACTTTTCCATTTACAGATTCGGGCCTCTCGCCCGGTCCACTTGAAGCAGGGCAAGAGGAGATCGCGTGTAGCGATGTCCAAATATTTGAGGAGCCACGGTCACACGAAGACGAAGGTGGGAAAGTGTCTCAAGAGGTGGATGATGATGAGACACAATTGCCAGAAAGTCAGGAGGAGGACCAGGGTGCGAAAGTGGAAGACGTGGTGGTGGATGACATAGTAACTGACCCAACATGGCTGGAGAACATGCAGAGCGAGAACAGCAGCACACAGGGGGAGGGAGGCAGAGCACCCCAACAGGCAGGAAGAAGCATTGTGATTGCCACAGACAGAAGGCAGGCAACCATTCCCCGTAACTCCAACATGCAGGAAGATGCCAGTACAACTGTTAGGTCTACCCGAGTCTGATTGTTTTTTAAAAGGACATTTGCACCACCTGCCAGGCCAGCATCAGCAGGGGTGGTAAAACTACCAGTCTGATCACAACCAGCATGATCAGGCACATGGCAACAAAACATCCGACAACAGAATCCAGAACAGTGTCTGCAGGTGGCACCATTGCTTCTTCCGCTGTTGTGCATGCAAGCCAATCCCCTGTCCATGGTGCATGCGAAGATGCCTCCTGCCCTGCACCTGTCGTTGCGCACTCTCAAGTAGCAGCATCAGGAAGCACATCCATGTCCTTGTCCAAGCGCAGCGTTCAGTTGTCCATACCCCAGTCCTTGGAACGCAAGTGCAAAATGCAGCCAACGAACCACAGGCCACACTAATAAATTCTCACATTTCACTATTGCTTGCGCTTGAAATTTTGTCTTTAGGCTCATGGAGATGGAAGCATTCCACAACCTGATGGCGGCAGCCGTCTCTCGGTACTCGGTCCCCAACCGCCACTAATTCTCCCGGTGTGCTGTCCCCGCATTACACAAGAATGTGTCCCAAAACATTAGCCGTGCCCTCAACAATGCGGTTACTGACAAATTCCACCTAACCACGGACACGTGGACAAGTGCTTGTGGGCAGGGATGGTACATCTCGCTGACTGCACACTGGGTTAACATAGTGGAAGCCGGGACACAGTCGGACCTTGGGATGGAACAAGTCCTCCCGATGTCAAGGATTGCGGGCCCTAGGTCAATGAGGGTTGCCCCCTTGGTCTACAGCTCCTGCACCTCATCCTCCTCAGCCTCCTCCTCCATTTCAGCCTCTTTCTCCGAAATGACCACATCAGTCACGAGCTGGAAGCACTGCAGCACTGCCTCGGCCAAGCGGCAACAGGCTGTGCTGAAGCTAATATGCTTAGGTGACAAACCGCACAACACTGACGAGTTGTGGACAGCTCTGAAAGAGTAGGCAGATCTGTGGCTCACACCACTGAACCTACAGCCAGTCATGGTCGTGTGACAATGGCCGGAACCTGGTGGGGGCTCTGAGGCATGGCGAGCTCACACATGTACCATATGCCAGGCCCATGTGCTTAACCTCGTGGTTCAGCGGTTTCTCAATCCTACCCAGAGCTGCCGGATCTGCTTGTTAAAGTACGTCGCCTGTGTGCCCATTTTGGAAAGTGAGCTACAGCTTCCGCCGCCCTTGCCGTGTTTCAGCAGAGTTTGCAGCTTCCGGCTCACAAACTGGTGTGTGATGTCCCCACGCGTTGAAACTCTACACTGCAGATGTTTGGAAGGATTTGTGGGCAGAAAAGGGCAGTTGTTGAGTACCAGCATCAACAAGGCCGTCGGTATTCAGTTCAGACTCCACACATAAGACCTCAGGAGTGGAAATGTATGTCAGACATATGTACCAGCCTCGAAAATTTTGAGGACTCCACCAAGATGGTGAGTGTCAATGATGCCATAATTAGCGTCATCATCCCGCTTCTCTGTCTTCTGAAATGCTCTCTGCTCATAATCAAAGAGGATACATTGCAGCCAGAGCACGATGAGATGGAGCAAGGAACCATACAGGGTGATTACACATAGCCAAGCCTCATCTCATCCCAACGTGCATTTGGTGACAATGAGGAAGAGGCGGAGGAAGGACAGGAGCTAGTTTAATGAGATACACACGGTACTACCTGCACAGCTGTCATACCGTCTGTTCAGCGTGGATGGCCAGAGGACAGAGAGGAGGAGGAGGAGAGATTGGTCAGTCATCCTCTTGGTGAGGACACGGAAGTCTTGCCTGTTAGCTGCCTGGCACGCATGGCTGAGTTTATGTTACGCTGCCTTTTCCATGACCCTCGCATTTTCAAAATTTTGGGTGACAGTCATTACTGGTTGGTGACACTTCTAGTCCCACGCTACAAGGAGAACTTTATATGTCTTATTCCTGAGGCGGACAGGCCTACAAAAATGGAGCTGTACCAGAAGGCCCTTGCTGTGGAACTATTAAAAAAATTCCCATCTGAAAACGCTGGCAGCAGAGGACACACTTCGTTGGACAACCAAGGAGTACAGGCGAGAGAGACACAACTTCAATCCAGCAGAGGCAGGGGAACACTGTCAAAGTTCTGGGAGAGTTTTCTCAGACCCTCACATTGCACAGGCCCTTAGGCGCGGGGTACTCTCACAAGGAGTGCAAAGTTTTGGAAGATGCTGAGGGAGTACCTCGCCGACCGTACCAACGTCCTCCATGATTCCTCCGTGCCTTATATTTATTGGGTATCCAAGTTGGATAAGTGGAATGAACTGGCTCTCTATTCGTTGGAGGTCCTGGCCTGCCCTGCCACCAGCGTTCTATCGGGTTTTTTGTGCCGCTGGTGGAATTATAACTGATAAGCGCATCCGCCTGTCAACTGAAAATGCTGACGGACTGACTCTTATAAAAATGAACAAGGGCTGGATTGGGCCAGACTTCTCAAAAGCACTGAATGATAGCAGCTTAACATAAACTCAAATCCAGTGTCTTTTCTTGGGAGGTGTATTCCCATGCACCTTTTCACACCCAGACATGGTTATACGCTTCCTGATTTTGGCTATTTGCTCTTGTCCTCCTCCTTCTCCTCATCCTCCACCACCATATCACCATGGTTACCGTCGTCCATGATGCAACACCCACATAATATTTTTAAAGGGTGTTAATGATGCCCGTAAAAAAAATTTTTATACAGTATGTTCATTTATACCCTCCAGGGGTAAATGTTTGTTAGCCCATACACTTAGTGCAAGGGGATTACAAGTATAGTAGGCACGCTCCTTTCTATGAGGCCCTCCTCCACGTCTCTTCCAAGGGGCACTGGAGTGCCTCCAAATTTTTGGCAACCCTTGCATTCACTGCATAGGCCAACACTATGGGAGACCCACTTCCTAATAATGGGAACATTGTTTTGAGGAGGCCCTCTGACCTCCATGTTTCTTCCAAGGGGCATTGAAGTGCCTCCAAATTTTGGGTAGCCCACGCATTCACTGCATAGGCCAACACTATGGGAGACTCTCTCCTTTCTAATGGGAATTTGTCATTGCTGTGGCCTAGCTCTATGTCTCTTTAAATTGTTAGTGGGGTTTTTCCTAAGTTTGGTCAGCCGTTGGACTCACTGCATACCCTATAACTGTATAGCAGAACCCCTCTCCTTTCTAATGGGAATTTGTCTCTACTGTGGCCCTGCTCTATGCGTCTTTAATTTCTTAGTGTTTTTTTTTCCTAAATTTGGTCAGCCGTTGGACTCTTTGCATACCCTAAAACTGCATAGCAGACCCTCTCCTTTCTAATGGGAATTTGTCTCTATTGTGGCCCTGCTCTATGTGTCTTTAATTTCTTAGTGGGGTTTTTTCCTAAATTTAGTCAGCCGTTGGACTCTTTGCATACCCTATAACTGTATAGCACACCCTCTCCTTTCTAATGGGAACATGTGTACTTGTTACTGTGACCCTGCTCTATGTGCTTTTAAATTCTTAGTGGGGTTTTTCCTAAATTTGGTCAGCCGTTGAACTCACTGCATACCCAATAACTGTATAGCAGACCCTCTCCTTTCTAATGGGAACATGTGTACTTGTTACTGTGACCCTGCTCTATGTGTTTTTAAATTCTTAGTGGAGTTTTTCCTACAATTGGTCAGCCATTAGACTCACTGCATACCCTATAACTGTATAGCAGACCTTCTCCTTTCTAATGGGAACATGTCGTACCTTGTTACTGAGGCCCTGCTCTATGTGTCTTTAAATTCTTAGTGGGGTTTTTCTTAAAATTGGTCAGCCGTTGGACTCATTGCATACCGTATAACTGTATAGCAGACCCTCTCCTTTCTAATGGGAACATGTCGTTCTTGTTACTGTGGCCCTGATCTCTGTGTCTTTAAATTCTTAGTGGGGTTTTTCCTATAATTGGTCAGCCGTTGGACTCACTGCATACCCTATAACTGTAAAGCAGACTCTCTGCTTTCTAATGGGAACATGTTGTACTCGTTACTGTGGCCCTGTTCTATGTGTCTTTAAATTCTCAGTGGGATTTTTCCTAAATTTGGTCAGCCGTTGGACTCACTGCATACCCTATAACTGTATAGCAAACTCTCTCCTTTCTAATGGGAATTTGTTGTTTCTGTGGCCCTGCTTTATGTGTCTTTAATTTCTAAGTGGGGTTTTTCCTTAATTTGGTCAGCCGTTGGACTCACTGCATACCCTATAACTGTATAGCAAACTCTCTCCTTACTAATGGGAATTTGTCGTTACTGTGGCCCTGCTCTATGTGTCTTTAATTTCTTAGTGGGGTTTTTCCTAAATTTGGTCAGCCATTGGACTCACTGAATACCCTATAACTGTATAGCAGACCCTCTCCTTTCTAATGGGAACATGTCGTACTTGTTACTGCGGCCCTGCTCTTTGTGTCCTTAAATTCTTAGTGGGGTTTTTCCCAAATTTGGTCAGCCGTTGGACTCACTGCATACCCTATAACTGTATAGCAGACTCTCTGCTTTCTAATGGGAACATGTCGTACTCGTTACTGTGGCCCTGCTCTATGTGTCTTTCAGAATCCCTCCATCATCAATGAAGCAGGATGTCACTGATGATGTGTCACACACCACATTGACAGATAAGTTTGTAAAATGTTAAAATGACATTTCCCGGTGAAAGCATTTGCCTTAAAAAATAACGTAAAAAAAAAACTGTAGGATCTTTCTTTAGTACAAAAACAGAGTCACCAATGTAACCTCCATGTAATCACATTGTTCAGCTCCTGCACCTCCTCCTCCAACTCCGAAATGACCACATCAGTCACAAGCACTGCAGCACTGTCTTGGCCAAGCGACAACAGGCTGTGCTGAAGATAACTTGCTTAAAACTTAGGTGACAAACCGCCCAGCGCTGCAGAGTTGTTGAACACTGTAACATAGCAGCTTTATCTGTGGCTCTCACCGCTGAACATACAGCCAGGAATGGTCTTGTGTGACAATGGGCGGAACTTGGTGATGGAGAAATGACAGCCGGAGTAGATGCGGTTTCCCTCTATGCCAGTTTTTTCACCGAGCTAAAGAATATGACTGTGGTGAAATATAACTCCCACTGAGAAGCTGTTTCAGATTGAAAAACATTGTGCCCACCAGAGGATATGATTCTGAGGGCTCACCTTTCTCCCCCACTCAAGAGCCCCGTAGCAGCTGCAAAGTTAGCGCTATCATGAACTCTCCTGATGTAGAAGCCAGGCACACCAGAGGATTCTCTGGTGGGATTGTCCAACCCTGCCGAGAAGCAGTACTGGCTAAGAAAAGTGTGTGGGAAGGTTCCCGGACACTCCATGACTGCTTTTTTACTGAGGAGGAAACCCACGCAAACATGGGGAGAAAATACAAAGTCCTTGCAGATGTTGTCCTTGCTGGGATTTGAACCGAGGTTTCCAGCGCTGCAAGGCTTCCGTGCTAACCACTGATCCAATGTGCTGCCATTCACCCTCTAATATCTAACAGGCTGGAGAAACTTTCACAAACTGCAACTCTGTCTTCAGCTCCTTTGTGAGAAACTAATGTATTTGGGCAGCCACTCAGTCTACCAAATAAAATTCCTGAGAAGGGAATTGGGGATGGCTTCGCTACTGTTACTGGGGGCAGTGCTAATACCATGGAGTCGTACCATAGTTTACTGGAAATATTCCAGGCTGCTAGGAGGAAAGCAAATTCCCACAGAAAAGTACCAGCAGTAATATTCAGGGACCCGCTCTTGTAGAAGGTGGAGACAACACAAGGAGAAATAGTGACGGCTGAGGACCGAGTATGGACATGAGGCATGAGGTTGTGAAAAGCTTCCGTCTCCATAAGCCTAAAAGGCCACATTTCAAGTACAAGCAGCTGCCCAGAAATCTGGCAGTTTTAGTATTGCAGCCTGTGGGTGCGTGGCTGGCTGCATACTTGCGCTTGGATTCCAAGTATCAGAAAACTAAGCTGATGGTGGCCTCTATCATAATCATGGCCTCACCTCGGCACTATGAACTCTCCGGAAGGAGAAGCCAGGGCCCACTGGGGGAGTCTCCGGTTTTCTGGTGGGTCCGTCCAAGAAAAGTGTGGGGGAAGGTTCCCGGACTCTCTATGGCTGTTTTTTTAATGTGGATCGGACGTGCTTATGCATGTTATTTCTCAAACTGGATTGCAGATTAGTCCATTGCCCAACTCTGTAGTCATGAAATTAAATGCACAAAGAAAGATGTTTGTGTGTCAAAGCACCACCGAGAAGTGCGAGTTGATGTTGGACGGGCTGCTATTGCTCCTGCAAAAGCTACTTTAGAGGACTTCCTGTGAGAAATGACACCCAGAGTAGACACTGTTTCCCTCTATGCCAGTCTTTTCACCAAGCTAAAGAATATGGCTGTGGTGAAATACAACTCAGTAAAAAAAGCTGTGGACTGGCTCTGTACTGTCCCTGGCCACATTCACCTGTCCACGTGTTTGTGGTTAGGCGATCCTTCCCAATAAGTGCACTGGGGAGGGCATGGGTAATTTTGTGGGACTCGTGCTTGTGGAAGGCGGAGATGATACCGGGAGAAACAGTGTCGGCTGGGGACCGAGTATGGACAGCCGGCCGCCACCGGCATGAGGTTATGAAAAGCTTCCGCCTCCACGAGCCTAAAAGGCCACATTTCAAGTGAAAGCAACTTTAGAGGACTTCCTGGGAGAAATAACAGCTGGGTAGATATGGTTTCCCAAGTCATTTCACCAAGCTATAGAATATGGCTGTGGTGAAATACAACTCAGCAAAAAAAGCTGTGGACTGGCTCTGTACCGTCCCTGGCCACATTCACCTGTCTACGTGTTTGTGGTTAGGCGGTCCTTCCCAGTAAGTGCACTGGGGAAGGCACGGGTAATGTTGTGGGATCTGTGCTTGTGGAAGGCGGAGACGACACAGGGACAAATAGTGGTGACTGGGGACCAAGTATGGATACCTGGCCGCCACCGCCATAAGATTGTGGACAGCTTCCGCCTCCACGAGCCTAAAAGGCCAAATTTCAAGTGCAAGCAGCTGTCAAAAATTTGGCAGTATAGTTTTGCAGCCTGTGGGTTGGTAGGTGGCTGGCTGCATACTTGCGCTTGTGTGACACCCCAGGGGTCTGGTTGCCACAGTAACGTAATGTTATGTCTGAGAGCAGGTGGGAGGTCCTTTAGTCAGGGATCCTGTGCATGCCACACCTCCTGCCCAGTCTTGGGAGGGGAAGAACTTCCCCTATATAAACCTGGGGCTGAGGCAGGGTGAGTGAGTAGAAGAAGAGAAGAAGTAGAGACAGCATAGGAAGAAACAGCAGTTACAAGGAGTCAGGGGCTGGCAGCTGCAGAGTTCGCCCTGACTAAGAAGACTTTTTACCGGACCCGGAGTCCGAGGCTGTGGGGACTAATTCCTGCCCAGCAGCAGAATCCGTCAGGCAGGGGATTTCAGGTCCTCTGGCCCAGAAGCCCGAAGGCACGGTCACACGCGTGGGACCAGCACCGCCATCGTGGAGCGGAAGCCATTAGAAGGCCCCGAGTCACCGGCCATACGGGTGAGCACCACACGGTACACTCAGGGACGTGGGCTACTTACATCAGCTCCTAGCAAGGTAGCCAGAAGAGTACAGTCAGTTTGGGAGGCCTACAACTACGCCTGGCCAGGGGAGATCCCATCTGCTCAAGGACTGACCAGGCCCCATCCGCTAGCAAGTACTCCGGGAGGGTCTTTTGTTGTTACCAGTAAAGACCCTGAACTACACCGTACCGTCTCTGAGTGGTTCCTGCTACCCCCATCATCCACGTCGGCTGCCCTGAGGCCATACCCCTCCCGTTGGGGGTTATACTATCACGCTGCACAATCCCACCATTGGCCTCAGCGGTCTGCCCTGCAGCAGCAGCCCCCTGGCTGCACTCAACGGGTGGCGTAGTCATCAACCATTTACTACTAATGGACTGCCGTCTAGTTTGACTCCCTGGGCACGGACCGGGTCACCGCCACGAGACTACAACCCTCCACAGGTCCGGCTCCGGGTAAGCTCCAGCATGCGCAGCGCAGCGCGACACAGGCCCAGGGGCGCGTCAACTTTGGCGTAGTCGGCAGGATTTCGTGCCCGCAACCACCGGGTACTGCATGCCTGAAAAGCAAAGACTGTTCAAACTTACCAGTGGTGAAGATTCCCGCTATCCGTGGAGGTTTCCCGCCATCCGGCGCCATCTTCTACCTTCTTCCCGCCATCCGCGAAGTTTTCCCGCCATCCGGCGCCATCTTCGACCTTCTTCCCGCCATCCGTGGAGTTTTCCCGCCATTGGACGCCATCTTGAGGACGCCGCGCGGGAAGAAGAGGGGCGTGGACTCCGAAAGCGCGCGAGAACTGAAGCCCCGCCTCACGTCCGGACGTTGCGTAAGGTCCTGGAAGGAGCCCAGCAGACGCCGACGTCACAGGAGCGCGACGGAAGGTCCTCAACCCTGACGATCCACTGCGAAGCCACGGCCTACGGAAGAGGATCATCGCAAGGTAGGCCACGGTCCACTAGGGGGGAGGAAGATGTCGGATACGGAGGAGAGCTTCACTGCCTCAACCCCCGCCAGCGCTACCGCTGCTGCAGTTATGCCCTTCACCATGCCCTATATCCCGGGAGCAGCTTGGCTACCCCAGTACTCAGGGGAGTCACATACCCTGCATGACTTTAGAGAAAAGCTGGATAGCCTCTTCCAGGTGTACCCCCTCACAGAAGAGCAAAAAGTGAGCATCCTGGTGGCCCAACTAACCGGGGCAGCCAAAAGAGAAGTAAAATCTTGGCCACCTGGGAGGAGGACTGTCGCAGAGATACTAACCCGGCTGAGGGACACCTTCGATACCCGCACCTCAGCCGAGATCAAGCTTAGATTCTACGGGTGCAAGCAGCGAGCGCATGAGAGTATAAGGGACTATGCACTAAACCTACAAGAGGCCCTGAGGGCCATAAAGCAGACCGACCCTGATGGGGTGGGAAACGAGGACAGGCTGTTGACTGAACAATTTATAGAGGGTTTATATTGCAATGCCCACCGAACCCAGTTGCGGGCAATGGCCTTACAGGATCCCCATCTGGACTTTGCACAGTTCAAGGATAGAGCTATCCGGGTGCTCCGAGAACCAGCACCGGGTGGCGTTGTGACCCACAGGCGCCCAGCTATCACTTACCACCAGGAGGCGGCGCCCTTGTCGACAGGGCCTGTGGGAGCTCATGCGCAGGCTTTGGACAATGACCCGGCTCCAGACCTACACCATCAGGTCCAAGAGCTAGTTAAGAGCGTTGCTGCGCTAACCCGAACTGTGCAGTCTTTACAGGTTTCCACCCCAGGGAAGATCCAGCTGGCATCCGGACCGGAGGACATCCCGTGGCGTCGACCAAGGAGGACCCCACCGGCCAGAGGAAGACCCAGTGACCGATACAGCGAGGACGGACGACCCATCTGCCGCCGCTGCAATCAACCCGGACATATGGAAAGGTACTGTTCTTTAAACGGGCACAACCTGGGGTAGAGGGCCAACCCCCAGGAAAAAGATCAGCAGGCCCATCGAACTGGCGCGACAGATATGTGGGAGGACGTCCAGTCTTGCCTGTGGTACTGGATGGCATTCCCATGAGTGCCCTACTGGATACCGGGTCACAGGTCACCACCATCCCGTACGTGCTCTTCAAGCAGTACTGGAATGACTCGGATATTACCCGCTACCCTGACGACGACTTGAGTATCATCGCCAGCAATGGCCAGCCCGTGCCACAGATCGGATTTAAAGAGGTGACCCTCAAAATCGGTAGAGTCGAACTGGCCGCACAGGGACTGATCATTGTAGATATTGATAAACATGAGAGTCACCCAAAAATAACTCTAGGAACTAACGTAATTGAAAATTGTCTTGCAGAGGTGATTTTCCTTTTACAGCAGGTTGCCAAGAACGCCAGCTCCGGCGAGCAGCGGGTGCTCCAGAAAGAGATCCGGGCACTGATGCAACGGCAACAAGTGGAACTCTCCGGCGGTGAGATTGGTAGCGTAAGAATGTGTGACCCTTTTTCTATTGCCATGCCCCCAAAAAGTGAAATGATGATTTGGTGCCGGGCAGCTATTGGTCTGAGAGGTAGAGATTACCAGGCAATGGTAGAACCAGTTTACTCAGACAGTAGGCCCACCATTTTGACAGCACGGGGGGTGGTCAATGTACGCCATGGGAGGGTGCCCGTTCGCATAATAAATATCGGGGAGAGGGAAGTGTACCTGCCCCGGTATGCCACGCTAGCCAAATTATATACCACTAATCAAAATTCTATACAATCTGTGGAACCCTTGCCTCCATCTCACCCGGAGGAAGGTAACGGCTCTAAGAAAGACATGGAGGACTGGTGTCAGCAACTACATCTGGGTACTGACTCCACTCCCTCACATCAGAAACAAGGAGTCTATCGGGTGGTTCAAGAGTATGAGAGAGTGTTTAGTAAACACCCGTTAGACTTCGGGCGAGTCAAGGGGGTAGAACACCGCATCCCCACGGGAGATCATCCTCCCATAAAAGAGAGGTATCGACCCGTACCCCCTGCACATTACCAACACGCCAAGGGGATGCTTAGAGACATGAAGGAGGCTGGGGTAATCCGGGATAGCTGTAGCCCCTGGGCAGCCCCACTAGTTTTAGTCAAAAAGAAAGACAACACCATGAGGATGTGTGTAGATTACCGGAAAATCAACCGTATCACACACAAGGATGCGTACCCCTTACCAAGGATTGAGGAGTCATTGGCTGCTTTAAGATCTGCTAACTTCTTCTCTACCTTGGATCTCACTAGCGGGTACTGGCAGGTTCCTGTAGCAGAGGCGGACCGGGAGAAGACCGCATTCACCACCCCGATGGGACTTAGCGAGTTCACCTGCATGCCGTTCGGACTCTGCAACGCCCCAGGAACCTTCCAACGATTAATGGAGTGCTGTCTGGGCCACAGAAACTTCGAGACGGTCCTGTTGTACCTGGACGATGTCATCGTATACTCCAAAACTTATGAGGACCACCTGAAACACCTGGCGGAGGTGTTCGAAGCTCTGGCGAGTTACGGCCTAAAGGTGAAACCCTCCAAGTGTCACCTCCTGAAACCAAAGGTGCAATACCTGGGACACGTGGTGAGCGCTGACGGAGTGGCTCCCGACCCCGATAAGATCACCGCAATTAAGGGATGGCCAAGCCCCTCCAGCGTAAAAGAAGTGCGGCAGTTCCTAGGGTTGGTAGGCTACTACCGAAGGTTTATTCCCGGTTTCACCAAAAAGGCAGCACCTATGCAGGACCTCCTGATAGGCCAGTCCCGGAAGGCCAAGAACCAGAAGCCGCCCTTCAAATGGGAAAAGCTAGAAGAAGAGTCCTTCCGCCAGCTGAAGATGGCCCTCACGGGGGATGAAATCTTGGCGTACCCGGACTATAGCCAGCCCTTCATCCTCTACACCGACGCCAGTAACATCGGGCTAGGAGCCGTACTGTCCCAGATTCAGCAGGGGAGAGAACGAGTAATCTCCTATGCCAGCCGAAAACTGCGACCCACCGAAAGAAACCCCGAAAATTACAGCTCATTTAAGCTAGAGTTCCTGGCCGTGGTATGGGCAGTCACCGAGCGCTTTAGGCATTACCTCGCTTCTTCTCGGTTCACCGTATACACGGATAACAACCCGTTGACACACCTGGACACGGCAAGACTCGGTGCCCTGGAGCAGAGGTGGATGGCCCGTCTGTCCAACTACGAGTTCACAATCAAATACCGGGCAGGACGCTCCAATACTAACGCGGACGCCCTGTCCAGGATGCCCAACCTGCCGGACGAAGGAGAAGATCCGGAGGGACTGGAAGAAGTTGAACTCCCTGCGTTCCACCGTCATGGGACTATCCAGTATTCCCACCGGGTAAGGGGTAAGCAGGCTGCTACGTTGGACCCCTTACCCCACTACAACTGGGCGGAAACGCAAGACAGCGACCCTGCCGTCCGACTGGTGAAGGAGATGCTGACTCGGCCGGAGGCTCGCCTTGAACCAGACGCTCCGGAGGAAGCCAAACAACTATGGGCGGAGAAGAGTCGACTATTCCTTTACAAGGGGAAGTTGTGCCGCAGAATGGTCAACTCCCGGACGCATGAACTACTCTGGCAAGTAGTGGTGCCCCGAAGAGACGCAGCCATGGTGATGGAGGCATACCACGACGGAGCTGGACACTTCGGGTGGAAAAAGCTGGAGTTCCTGCTGCGCGAGCGGTTCCACTGGGTAGGCATGAGGGGAACCATCGAGAAGTGGTGCAGAGACTGTGGCCCGTGCAATCTGAGAAGGAAGGACCGGGCCAGCCAGAAGACTCCCCTGCAGTCCATCGTCACCCGGCAACCGTTGGAACTGGTAGCCTTGGATCATGTAAAACTGACCCCAAGCAGAAGTGGCTACGTCTACGCGTTAACCATCGTGGATCATTACTCCCGGTTCTTGGTTGTCGTCCCCGTCAAGGACTTAACGGCTCAAACAGCAGCTAGGGCCTTCCAGCAGCACTTCTGCCGTCCACACGGGTACCCGGACCAAGTGCTGACGGACCAGGGACCTGCCTTTGAAGCGGAGGTCTTCCAGGAATTCTGCAATCTGTATGGCTGCCGGAAGATAAGGACGACACCCTACCATCCGCAAACTAATGGACTTTGTGAAAAAATGAACCAGGTGGTAATGGATCTTCTAAAAACATTGCCCCTGGAAGAACGCAGTCTGTGGCCTGAGAAGTTGCCCGATCTGGTGGACCTATACAACCACATCCCGGTAGGTTCCACCAACTGTACCCCGGCTTACCTAATGAGGGCGAGACCTGGTAAGTTACCTGTTGACCTGGAAATGGGAGTCCTGACACCTGAGGACACTTCACCAGAAACAGACTGGGACACAGAGAGGCAACAGCAGTACCGGAGAGTACAGGAGAGCGTGGAGCGAAGTCTCTGTCAGGCTAGGGAAAGACAAGAGAAGACTTACAACCAGTATGCTCCCGCTGTTCCCCTGGTACCCGGAGAGCAGGTCTTGAAGAGGAAAAGACGGCTCCACAAGTTGGATGACCAGTGGGAGAAGGACCCGTACACCGTACTGCCCTCAAGCCACGAGAACCCGAAGGTCTGTACCATCAGTAAAGACGGAGGGGAAACCACAGCCATTGTATCCCGGGACCACCTGAAGAAGTGTCCCGAACAACTGAGGAACCCTGAAGAGGAACAAGAAGACCATCGACCCGTGGGAGAAAGGGAAGATATGGTTAGTACCGTGCTCGGGGACTTCCCTCGGTCTTGGACTCAAGTCAATGGTGCAGTTGTGGTACCCGTACTCACCTTCCTCCAACCATCATCCCAAGAACCTACGGAGCAACGGGTAGAGCTGGAAGAACAGCCGGTCCAGGAGGCAGAAGACTCCACACAAGTAGAACAGGAGAATCAACCCTCTGCTTATAGTGAGCCTGCCGTACCCCTAGTGAGACAAAGAGCCGGTAGACAGCTGCCCAGTTTACCCTTGACAGCTCCTACACCCTGTAGTTCAGGGCCAGACAGTCAGCTCCGTAGGTCCACTAGGGCCACTAGAGGCCAGTTACCCGCACGTTGGAGGATCTAAATGTTTAAGCTATTTTATAATGTTTACCTGTCTATAGTTGCTTGTGTGTAATTTTGTATTTCTAGTTGTTTTTAGGAATCCTTGGTGGATTTACCGGGAATCCTTGTATATAGTTGGAGCGTAACCCAGGATGGACTAAAGACTGTCAAGGACTCGGGGTAGAACAGACCCCTACCTGGTTACGTCTCCCTGTGTTGGTGAAATGGACACCTTGCTTTCTTCAGAGACTGCACCCGGTTGCGGACACGCCGTAACCATCTTTATGTGTTTTCTTATTGTATTATTAATGTTTTGCCTTGTTATGTTTTCTAAATGTGTTTAGTCCCGGAGTACTAAATTTTACTAGGGGGGAATGTGACACCCCAGGGGTCTGGTTGCCACAGTAACGTAATGTTATGTCTGAGAGCAGGTGGGAGGTCCTTTAGTCAGGGATCCTGTGCATGCCACACCTCCTGCCCAGTCTTGGGAGGGGAAGAACTTCCCCTATATAAACCTGGGGCTGAGGCAGGGTGAGTGAGTAGAAGAAGAGAAGAAGTAGAGACAGCATAGGAAGAAACAGCAGTTACAAGGAGTCAGGGGCTGGCAGCTGCAGAGTTCGCCCTGACTAAGAAGACTTTTTACCGGACCCGGAGTCCGAGGCTGTGGGGACTAATTCCTGCCCAGCAGCAGAATCCGTCAGGCAGGGGATTTCAGGTCCTCTGGCCCAGAAGCCCGAAGGCACGGTCACACGCGTGGGACCAGCACCGCCATCGTGGAGCGGAAGCCATTAGAAGGCCCCGAGTCACCGGCCATACGGGTGAGCACCACACGGTACACTCAGGGACGTGGGCTACTTACATCAGCTCCTAGCAAGGTAGCCAGAAGAGTACAGTCAGTTTGGGAGGCCTACAACTACGCCTGGCCAGGGGAGATCCCATCTGCTCAAGGACTGACCAGGCCCCATCCGCTAGCAAGTACTCCGGGAGGGTCTTTTGTTGTTACCAGTAAAGACCCTGAACTACACCGTACCGTCTCTGAGTGGTTCCTGCTACCCCCATCATCCACGTCGGCTGCCCTGAGGCCATACCCCTCCCGTTGGGGGTTATACTATCACGCTGCACAATCCCACCATCGGCCTCAGCGGTCTGCCCTGCAGCAGCAGCCCCCTGGCTGCACTCAACGGGTGGCGTAGTCATCAACCATTTACTACTAATGGACTGCCGTCTAGTTTGACTCCCTGGGCACGGACCGGGTCACCGCCACGAGACTACAACCCTCCACAGATCCGGCTCCGGGTAAGCTCCCGCATGCGCAGCGCAGCGCGACACAGGCCCAGGGGCGCGTCACTTGCATTCCAAGGAATGGGGTAGAGACAACTGAACGCTGCACTGGGACAAGGACATGGATGGTGGACGGTGATTGTTGCAAGTCTGCAACGACAGGTGCATGGCGGGAGGCATCTTCGCATGTGCCAAGGATAACGTATGATGGGCACACTTGTATGCAGTGACCTGGGAGTCAGAGATGCTTCCAGATGTCTTCCCCATGCTGTTCCCATGTCTTTTCAGCACTGCATGCATGTGTCTGATGATGTGTCACACACCACATGGCCAGATAAGGTTGTAAAATGTTAAAATTACATTTCCCGGTGAATGCATTTCTCTTGGTTGAAAGCAATGCAAAAGTGCAAAAACGCATCAAAAACACTATGTGTGAACATAGCCCAAGGTGTGGAGGAGTATTTTTGTTTTTGGTTATTTATTTTGCCTTATATATAAGTCATTACCCTGGAAAGGATGTTCTTTAACATATTTCCCAGGAAAATCCATTTTGGTTTCGTTTTTGTATGTTTTATTGTGAGTCCGTAAAAGTGGTGTAATACTCTGACAACGTTGTTGACAGCAGTGATCTGGGAGTCAGAGATGCTTCCAGGGGTCTTCCCCATGCTGTTCTCATGTAATTTGGGCACTGTTCCCATCGATTTGGGCAATTTTGAGGCTCTCTGCAGACAGCCGGGGGTAGCCGACTGAAAAATGCTCGAGTTTCCCATAGAGTTACATTGGGCTTGTTGCTCGGGTCGAGCACCCGAGTATTCCAATTTGCTCGACCCGAGCAACGAGTACCCGAGCATTTTAGTGCTCGCTCATCACTAGCTTCATAACTTTTCACTAAAGCTTTCCCCTTTACTTCAGGCTCCACAAACAATTATCTGGGTATGAGAGCCAACAGGTGGGACTCATCATATTTTGCTGCAGGATGTACTGCAATGAGTACTCGAGCATTTTAGTGCTCGCTCATCACTACTTATAATGTGTTTACAAAGTGTAAATTGAAAAGGCACAAAAAGAAAACCCATATGTACATTTTTATAATATATTTTAGCATCTGACAGAAGCAGTTTACGTTAACAATGGTATTATCTTTTATGAATTGTCTGTATGGCAATTCATCTGGAAATGCTGACCCAGTGTCTTATTAGATATAGTGTATTAAAGGTCAGGCACTAGACTATTACCACAAGATAAGACTGAAAAACTGAAGTTTTAATAAGCATTGAATCACATAACAATCATAGGAGAATATCACCTTTGAATAACATGTTTTACACAGTTCTTGGATGTTCTGCTTATTGAACAAATTTATATCTGCTTTAAACCTTTCTTTTCTCTCAGAAGAGCCTATTCTTTTCTTAGTGGTATAAGCTGAACATATCAATGCTAAATGAATAACTGTCATCTTTTCACAGACCTACAGCTAGAAAATTGTTGTAGACTGAAGAAAAGTTTATTATTTCCAGATCTGATTTTTTAATCAATTATGAGATCTTTATGATTATGTAAACTGCTTTATGTATACTTTTTTCAGTAAGAATATAACTTTCCAGAGCCAATATTACTTGCTTACATGCAAAATCTGTGACCCCTCAAAACCTACCACATGCTATTTATAATACAGTGTCTTCAAAGGATCCTTTGGATCTCTACAGGCACCAAGGGCTAGTTGCAAGCTTCAGTACCTCTGCAAATGCAGAATCAGAAAAAAAGGGAATTTTCCTTAGTGTCTGTTACCTGAACCGCCAACCTGGTCTTTGTGTCCTGCTTTTTCAAGTTAAATGACTGGGCTTGTTTGATACCTATTTCTGACCCTGGTCTCCTTACTTTCTCTTTAACTCCTGATTTTGTCTTGTATCTAGCCTCTCTGGTTTTGATCTACCTAGTCAACTATTCTATTCCAGCTCGATGCACCTGCCAGTATCTACTCCATGAATGCTACTGTCAGGATTCCTGTTGTTCTTCTATAGTTTGACCACTAGTGGCTGTTATTGTTCACCTTGATGTTATGCTGCAATTTCTCCTCTTACCACTGGAGGCTGCAATTGTGTCCTGCAATTTCCCATTACTAAGATGGAAGATTCTGAACCTGTGGACTCCATCTTGTTTCCAGTTTGGGCTACTTAAAGCTCCCTCAATCCTTACTTGAGTATTGTGTCTAGCTGTTTAGTCTAGCTCAGTCTCCAGCTCCTAGTTCTGAGAACTATCTTACCTAGACTGTTCCCACTTTTCTACGGATTGTTGCTACAACTCCTACTGCTACTTTCAAGAACTTGTAATACTGCCTGCCATTTTCTGTTCGTGCCTTTCCGTCCACTGGATTCCAGCAGTGCTGCACCAGTACCGTAAGAGGATACTCAAGCCATCATCATTGAAGCCACCGAGGGAGTAAAATGAGATGTGTGTGTAACTAAGATGAACTGTTTGCTTACCAACATCTATGCAGACACACAAGCACTAAAAACAAAATACACGGCATTTGAAACTCAGACATCTCATAACGTTCAAATTTTTGTACAAGCTACACAGGATCTACAGAATATTGTGCAAGATCAAAGCAATAAGACTGCACAGCAGTCTGACCAGATACTTCAGTTTCTAAGTCAACATATAGCTCCAGCCCCTCCACCCACCCATCCACTCCCACTTTTCAGGTTTGGTGGAGACAGCGACAAATTTCATGGATTCATCAACCGGTGCAGATTGTACTTTGGTATACACACTGCTCACTTCCATATTGACAGATCAAAAGTATTGTGTATCATTATGCTACTGACACTTAAAGCTTTAGGCTGAACTAGCCCCTTTTTTGAAACTCATGTTGATCGACGTAATGATCTGGAGGCCTTCCTAGCAGCCATGAGCCAGGAGTTTGAGGACCCTAATTATTGTGTAACAGCTTTAGCTACACTAATGGCTCTATATCAGCGTACACAATCTGGTGCAGAGTATGCCACAGAATTCAGACGGTGGGTGATTGATAATGAATGGAATAATGCTGCAAAATGATCTTTTTTAAAAAATGGACTCTGCAATAAAGCAGAGATTGCCTGTTTGACAGTCAATCACTGTATGTGTCACAGCTGTCTGTCTAACAGCTGTGATACTTGCAGGCGCGGCGACAGTGAAAGAAATGCCAAGCACGCCAAAATACTTGGCGAGCACTTGAGTGTGCTCTCCGGAAATGGTTAAGGATTAGTGTTGAGCGAGCATGCTCGACACTGCTTGTTACTCACCCGAGCATCACGCTACTCGGGATGTTCGGCGAGCACCGAGCATTTCCGGGTTACACGGGCGGGAGCTCGGGTCTCCGCCCTGCACGTTTGGCGCTCTTTACAGAGCCAATGAACATGCAGGGATTGCCAGCCAGTCACTGTAATGCCGCAGCCATGTTGTTTGTGGGCATTACAGTGATTGGCTGGCCGCACAGCGTCACCTCGAGTATTTAAAACCGGACGCCGCCATCTTGGACACAGTCGCTCCGGATCAGACGGTGTAGGGAGAGTGCTGCTGAGTTAGGGAGAGATATATAGTACGAAATAGGTAGTGTAGGGTCTCTAAAGCCTGCCAAATCAAACAAACAGTCCTTCTCAGGACTAATATCCATCCCAGATATCAGGCAGGCAGGCTGTATAGGAGACGCAGTGGTTATACCAGCAAATGCTGCATTACAGTCCTGTGTGCTCCTGTTGGTCAAATTGGGGCCATGAAAAATTATTTTTTTTTCATCAAAATCCTGTATTTTTTTGTTTTTCCTCAGTCAGACTGTCCAAATACGCGTCTTATTAACCTTTTGGTATCCCCCCCCCAAAAAAAAAACATTGAGTGTGTCTGTGACTGTTCAGACACCAAGATATCTGTTTAAAAGAGTCTGGTGTAGGCCAGAAAAATCTGTGATTTTGCAGTTCCACGGGTCAAATCTCTGTATTATCCTTCTTTTGGCATTTTTTGCCGTAAAAAAAACTGTAATAGTGTCTCCCTGACTGGTCAGATGCTAATACAGTTAGGTCCATATATTTTTGCACAGAGACAATATTTTTCTAATTTTGGTTCTAGACATTACCACAATGAATTTTAAACAAAAGAATTCAGATGCAGTTGAAGTTCAGACTTTTAGCTTTCATTTGAGGGTATCCACATTAAAATTGGATGAAGGGTTTAGGAGTTTCAGCTCCTTAACATGTGCCACCCTGTTTTTAATGGGACCAAAAGTAATTGGACAATTGACTCCAAGTCTATTTCATGGACAGGTGTGGGCAATCCCTTCGTTATGTCATTGTCAATTAAGCAGATAAAAGGCCTGGAGTTGATTTGAGGTGTGGTGCTTGCATTTGGAAGGTTTTGCTGTGAAGTAAACATGCGGTCAAAGGAGCTCTCCATGCAGGTGAAACAAGCCATCCTTAAGCTGAAAAAACAGAAAAAATCCATCCGAGAAATTGCTACAATATTAGGAGTGGCAAAATCTACAGTTTGGTACATCCTGAGAAAGAAAGACAGCACTGGTGAACTCATCAATGAAAAAAGACCTGGACACCCACGGAAGACAACAGTGGTGGATGATCGCAGAATAATCTCCATGGTGAAGAGAAACCCCTTCACAACAGCCAAAAAAGTAAACAACACTCTCCAGGAGGTAGGCATATCAATATCCAAATCTACCATAAAGAGAAGACTGCATGAGAGTAAATACAGAGGGTTCACTGCACGGTGCAAGCCTCTCATATGCATCAAGAATAAAAAGGCTAGACTGGAATTTGCAAAAAAGCATCTAAAAAAGCCAGCACAGTTCTGGAAGAAAATTCTTTGGACAGATGAAACCAAGATCAACCTCTACCAGAATGATGGAAAGAGAAAAGTATGGTGAAGGTGTGGTACAGCTCATGATCCAAAGCATACCACATCATCTGTAAAACACGGCAGAGGCAGTGTGATGGCTTGGGCATGCATGGCTGCCAGTGGCACTGGGTCACTAGTGTTTATTAATGATGTGACACAAGACAGAAGCAGCCAAATGAATTCTGATGTATTCAGAGCCATACTGTGTGCTCCGATCCAGCCAAATGCAGCCAAACTGATTGGTCGTCGTTTCGTACTACAGATGGATAATGACCCAAAACATAAAGCCAAAGCAACCCAGGAGTTTATTAAAGCAAAGAAGTGGAATATTCTTGAATGGCCAAGTCAGTCACCTGATCTCAACACAATTGAGCATGCATTTCACTTGTTAAAGACTAAACTTCAGACAGAAAGGCCCACAAACAAACAGCAACTGAAAACCACCGCAGTGAAGGCCTGGCAGAGCATCAAAAAGGAGGAAACACAGCGTCTGGTGATGTCCATGAGTTCAAGACTTCAGGCAGTCATTGCCAACAAAGGGTTTTCAACTAAGTACTAGAAATGAACATTTTATTTACAATTATTTAATCTGTCCAATTACTTTTGGTCCCTTCAAAAACAGGGTGGCACATGTTAAGGAGCTGAAACTCCTAAACCCTTCATCCAATTTTAATGTAGATACCCTCAAATGAAAGCTGAAAGTCTGAACTTCAACTGCATCTGAATTGTTTTGTTTAAAATTCATTGTGGTAATGTCTAGAACCAAAATTAGAAAAATGTTGTCTCTGTCCAAATATATATGGACCTAACTATATATCTGTTTAAAAGAGTTTGGTGTAGGCCAGAAAAATAGAACTGTGGTTTTGCAGTTTCACGGGTCAAATCGCTGTACTGTCCTGCTTTTGGCATTTTTTGCTGTAAAAAAACTGCAATAGTGTCTCCCTGACTGTTCAGACACCAATATATCTGTTTAAAAGAGTCTGGTGTATGCCACATAACTTTAACTGTGGTTTTGCAGTTCCACGGGTCAAATCTCCTTATTATCCACTTTTGGGTCTTTTTTTACATAAAAAAACTGTTTGAGTGTGTCGCTGACTGTTCAGCCCCAAATATATCTATTTAAAAAAGTCTGGTATACGCCAGTAAATTAAAACTATGGTTTTGCGGTTCCACAGTTCAAATCTCTGTATTATCCAGCTTTTGGCCTGTTTTACGTAAAAAAATATAGTAATAGTGTCTCCCTGTCTGTTCAGTCACAAATATATCTTGTTTAAAAGATTCTGGTGTAGGCCAGACAAATAGAACTGTGGTTTTCCTCTTCCACGGTTCTAATCTCCTTTTGATTACCCTTTTTCCATTGATAGTGCGAGTGTAAGCTATTTTACTTAATTTACAATGGGCAAGGCGTGTGGCAAGGGACGTGGAACTGGACGTTCTGGTGATGGTGCGTGTAGAGGATGGGGCCGTGGCCAAGGTGAAAATGTGCCACAACCAACAGCCACATCTTCTCGCTCCCAGTTCTTGACCGAATTACTAGGGAAGCGCACTACAACACCAGTATTGCGAACTGATCAGTGTGAACAGGTTATTAATTGGATAGCAGATAATATTTCCAGTTACCTGGGCACCACCACCTCCGGTCTGTCTTCCACATGGTCAAGTTTTAGTAGCCGTGAGTCTCGACCGCATACTCCTCCTCACCCTGATGCTCCTTCCTCCCACCATGCCGAGTGTCATCAGACAGTAATTGATCCCACACTTGGACACTCTGAAGAGCCGTTCACTGGTCCATTTCCATATTTGTGCCCCTCGCCTGCTCTGCTTGAAGTGGTGGAAGAGGAGATCCCATGTAGCGATGCCCAAATATTTGAACAGCCACGGCCACAGGAAGTCGACGCTGGCAGTTTGTCACAAGAGGTGGACGATGACGAGACACAATTGCCAAGAAGTGAGGAGGAGGATCATGGTGCGGAAGTGGAAGAGGAGGAGGTGGTGGATGATCTAGTAACTGACCCAATGTGGCAGAAGGACACGCAGAGCGAGGCCAGCAGCACACAGGGGGAGGGAGGCAGAGTACCCCAACAGGCAGGAAGAAGCAGTATGGTAGCCGCAACCAGAAGGTGGGCAACAGTTCCCCATAACACCAACACGAGGGACATTGCCAGTATAAACGGTAGGTCTTCCAGAGTATGGAATTTTTTTAAACACTCTGCTGATATAGTAACTGACCCAACATGGCTCGAGGACATGCAGAGCGAGGACAGCAGCACACAGGGGGAGGGAGGCAGAGCACCCCAACAGGGAGGAAGAAGCATTGTGATCGCCACAGACAGAAGGCAGGCAACCATTCCCCGTAACTCCAACATGCAGGAAGATGCCAGTACAACTGTTAGGTCTTCCCGAGTCTGGTTGTTTTTTAAAGACTGCCGATAACCCCAAAAAGGCTATTTGTACTCCCTGCCATGCCAGCATCAGCAGGGGTGACAAAACTACCAGCCTGACCACCACCAGCATGATCAGGCACATGGCAGCAAAGCACCCGACTTTATGGGGCGAACCCCAGGGTCCACGACCAGTGTCAGCGGGTGTCACCACTGCTTTTTCCGCTCTTGTGCGTTTAATAGAACCCCCTGTTGTGCGTGCAAGGCAATCCCCTGTCCATACTGCATGCAAAGATGCCCCCTCCTCACAATCTTCACTTGTTATGGCAGTTTCTCAAGAAACAGCATCAACGTCCACGTCCCACTTCAGCGTTCAATTGTCCATATCCCAGAGCTTTGAACGAAAGCGCAGATTCTCAGCCAACGCCCCACCGGCCACAGTCCTAAATTCGCACATTTCACGACTGCTTGCGTTGGAAATACTGCCTTTTAGGCTGGTGGAGACTGAATCCTTCCCCAACCTTATGGCGGTGGCCGTCCCTCGGTACTCGGTTCCCAGCCGACACTATTTTGCCTGTTGTGCCATACCCGCACTACACAAGCACGTGTCCCAAAACATCTGCCGTGCTCTCAATAACGCAGTTACTGGGAGAGTCCACCTGACAGTGGACACGTGGACAAGTGCTTGTGGCCAGGGACGGTACATCTCCCTGACGGCACACTGGGTAAACATAGTAGAAGCCGGGACCCAATCGGACCTTAGGACGGAACACATCCTCCCCAAACCGAGGATTGCAGGCCCTATGTCAGTCAGTTGCCCCCACAGTGTACAGCTCCAGCGCATCATCCTCCTCCTCCTCCTCATGTTCAGCCTCCACCTCAGATATCACCACATCAGTTACAAGCTGGAAGCACTGCAGTACTGCCTCAGCCAATTGGCAACAGGCTGTGCTGAAACTCATAAGCTTAGGTGATAAACCTCACACTGCTTGTGAGTTGTGGACAGCTGCGAAAGAGCAGGCAGATCAGTGGCTGAGACCGCTGAACCTACATCCAGGCATGGTCATGTGTGACAATGGCCGTAACCTGGTGGCGGCTCTGAGGCGAGGTGAGATCACACACGTACCATGCCTGGCTCATGTGCTTAACCTCGTGATTCAGCGGTTTCTTAAATCGTACCCCGAGTTGCCAGATCTGCTCATCAAAGTACGCCGCCTGTCAGCTCATTTTCGCAAGTCAGCTACAGCTTCCGCCGCCCTTGCTGTGTTGCAGCAGCGTTTGCAGCTTCCGGCACACCGACTGGTTTGTGATGTCCCCACACCTTGGAACTCTACCCTCCATATGTTGCAAAGGATTTTTGAGCAGAAGAGAGCAGTTGTGGAGTACCAGCTGCAACAAGGCCGTCAATATTCAGGTCAGACTCCACACATAAGACCTCAGGAGTGGACATGGATGTCTGACATATGTACCATCCTGACAAACTTTGAGGAGTCCACCAAGATGGTGAGTGGCGATGATGCCATCAATAGCATCAACATTCTACTTGTCTGTCTTTTGCAACGCTCTCTGCAGAGAATTAAAGAGGAGGCATTGCAGCCAGAATATGATGAGATGGATCAAGAACCCGTAATGGGCGATTACACACAGCCCACCCTCTTCTCATCCCAATGTGCATTGGGGGACAATGAGGGAGAGGAGGAGGAGGAGGAAGAACAGGAGCTGGTATCATGCGCTGTAGATGGTAGTACCTGTACAACTCTCATACAGTCGGTTCAGCGTGGGTGGCCTGAGGACAGGGGGGAGGAGGAGGAGAGCATGGTCAGTCGTCATCTTTGTGAGGACACGGAAGTCTTGCCCGTTACCAGTCTGGCACGCATGGCTGACTTTATGTTACGCTGCCTTAACCGTGACCCTCGCTTTGTCAAAATGTTGGGTGACAGTTATTACTGGTTGGTGACACTTTTAGATCCCCGCTACAAGGAGAACTTTCACTCTCTTATTCCTGAGGTGGAGAGGTCTACAAAAATGGGGCAGTACCAGAAGGCCCTTGCTGCAGAACTGATAAAAAAATTCCCATCTGAACACGCTAGCGGCAGAGGTCACAATTCGTTGCCCAACCAAGGCGTACAGGTGAGAGAGACGCAACTCCAATCCAGCAGAGGCAGGGGAACACTGTCAACATTCTGGGACAGCTTTCTGAGACCCGCCCAGCTTACAGGCCCTGAGGCGCGGGGTAGTCTCACAAGGAGTGGAAAGCTTCAAAAGATGGTGAGGGAGTACCTTGCCGATCGTACCAGCATCCTCCGTGATTCCCCTGTGCCTTTTAATTTTTGGGTATCCAAGCTGGACACTTGGAATGAACTCGCTCTGTACGCCTTGGAGGTCCTGGCCTACCCTACTGCTAGCGTGTTATCGGAGCGTGTTTTTAGTGCCGCTGGGTGAATTATAACAGATAAGCGCACTCGCCTGTCAACTGACAATGCTGACAAGCTGACCCTTATCAATATGAACAAGGGCTGGATTGGGCCAGACTTCTCATCACCACCAAATGACAGCAGAGTAACATAAAGTCAAATCCACTGTGTTATTTCGGGAGGTGTATTCCCATGCACCGCTTCACACCCACACATGGGTATACGCTTCATCATTTCAGCTGTATTTTGCTCTTCTCCTTATCCTCAGCCTCCACCACCACTACACCACTAGGTTGACCTTGGTCCGTGTTGCCAGCATTGCAAGTTCCTCCGTCCTAATTTTTGGCAGCTTTTGCTTGGAAGGCATAGGCAAAGACTATGGGAGACCCACTCCCCAATAATGGGAATAATGTTTTTAAGATGCTGTACAGCATGGCTCCTCCAAGGGGCATTAAAACCGTCTTGTTAAGCTACTGCGACCTCCACATCTCTTCCAAGGGGCATTAAAACTGTCTTGTTAAGCTACTGCTTCCTCCACCATTCTTCCAAGGGGCATTAAAACCGTCTTGTTAAGTTACTGCAACATCCACGTCTCTTCCAAGGGGCATTAAAACCGTCTTGTTAAGCTACTGCGACCTCCACATCTCTTCCAAGGGGCATTAAAACCGTCTTGTTAAGCTACTGCGACCTCCACGTCTCTTCCAAGGGGCATTAAAACCGTCTTGTTAAGCTACTGCGACATCCACCACTTTTCCAAGAAGCATTAAAACGGTCTTGTTAAGCTACTGCAACCTCCACCATTCTTCCAAGGGGCATTAAAACCGTCTTGTTAAGCTACTGCAACTTCCAAGTCTCTTCCAAGGGGCATTAAAACCGTCTTGTTAAGCTGCTGCGACCTCCACCACTTTTCCAAGGGGCATTGATATTGTCTTTTTATTCCACTGCGACCTCCACCATTCTTCCAACGGGCATTGCATTTCCTCCTAATTTTAGTCAGCTTTTGCTTTTCAATGCATAGGAGAACACTAAGGGAGACCCACTCCCCAATAAAGGGTAGAAGGTTTTTAGTATGCTGTAATCCACGTCTGTTTCAAGGGGCATTGCAGTTCCTCATAATTTTTGGAAAGCCTTCCATTCACTGCTTAGGCCAACAGTGTACAGGAGACCCAGTTGCTATAAATGGAAAAAACGGTTTAATTAAGGCCCTCTGACCCCCATGTCACTTCCAAGGGGCATTGCAGTGCCTCGAAATTTTTGTTAGGCATTGCACTCACTGCATGCTCTATAACTGTGTAGCCGAACCGCTCCTTTTGGTACAGAAACATATCCTACAAGACATATGTGGTTGACTGGCCTGATATTGATGTGAATGGTCCCTGTTCCTCCTGCTCTTTCTCCTTTGCCACCACCTCATCCATCATTTATCACCTGAAGATTTGTTTTAACAGGAGTCATAGAACTGGGATAGTAGCAGGAAAACATCCAGCAATCCTCAGAGGAGGTAGGATATGCGCCAAAACGCTGACCACCTCAGGCCTAGCCACTACTACATACATGCGCTTGCATTCCAAGAAAACAAAGCAGATGCTAACTTCTATCATCATCATCATGCTCCTCACCTTGGCACTCTCAACTCCCCTGATGGAGAAGCCAGGGCTCACCGGAGGAGTCTGGTTCTCTGTTGAGCTCGTCCAATGCTGCCCTAAAGCAGGCCAGGCTAAGAAAAGTGTGGGGGAATTTTCAAGGAGAAATAGGGGTGGCTGGGGACCGTTTATGGACACCCGGCCGCCTCCAGGCTGCTGGGGACCGAGTGTGGACACCCGGCCGCCGGGCGGCTGGAGACTGAGTATGGATACCTCTCTGCCAAAGCAGCCATGAGGTAGTGGCCAGCTTCGGCCTCCTCGAAACTAAAAAGCCCCATTTCAAGTGCAAGCAAGCTAGCAGTATGGTATTGCAGCCTGGGTGTGGGTGGGTGGCAGGCTGCATACTTGCGCTTGCATTGCAAGGAATGGGGGAGGTACAATTGAACACTGCCCTGGGACAAGGACTTGCACGGGGATAGTTGCAAATCTGCATCTTCTTATGTGGAAAGGATCACTTCTGATGGGCACACTTTTAGGCAGTGACCTGGGTGTCAGAGATGCTTAGAGGGGTCTTCCCCGTGCTGTTCTTATGTCTTTTCAGCACTATATGCATGTGTCACACAGCACATGGCCAGATAAGGTTGTAAAATGTTAAAATTACATTTCCCGGTGAATGCATTTGTCACAGTTGAAAGCTATACAAAAGTGCAAAAACGCATAAAAAATGCTACTAGTGAACATAGCCCAAGGTGTGGAGGAGTATTTTTGTTTTTGGTTATTTATTTTACCTTATACACAATCTTTACCCTGGAAAGGAAGTTCCTTAACATATTTCACAGGAAAACCGTTTCAGTTTCGTTTTTGAACGTTTTATTGTGAGCCCGTAAAAGTGGCTTAATACCTCTGACCACTTTGTTGACAGCAGTCACCTGGTTGTCATAAATCCTTCCTGGGGCGATGCCCATGCTGTCCCCATGTCTTTTGAGCACTGTCACTATCGTTTTGGGCACTTTTTAGGCTTTCTACAGACTGCCGGGGGTGCCGCCGCAAAAATGCTCGGGTCTCCCATAGACTAACATTGGGCTCGTTGCTCGGGACGAGCAAGCGAGTATCACGGTGAGCTCGGCCCGAACTTCGAGCACCCGAACATTTTAGTGCTCGCTCAACATTATTAATGATACATACTCGATCAACACTCTTCAGGACCTTGTAGAGCAGATTAAACATCATGAAGCAGTTCAAGCCTAAGCCAATGCAACAGCTCTTCTGACCATTCTAGAACTGAAGGTGCACTTTCCTGACTGATTTTCTGGTGAACATAATGGCTTTATCTAGTGATGAGCGAGCATGTTCGCTACTGCTCGGTGCTCGCCCGAGCATCTCACTGCTAGCCGAGTATTTCCGGGGTTGCTCGGCAGGCGCTCGGGTCTCCTCCCTGCATGTTTGGCACTCTTTAAACAGCCAATAAACATGCAGGGATTGCCTGCCACTCACTGTAATGCCGTAGCCATGTTGGTTGTGTCATTACAGTGATTGGCTGGCCACACAGCGTCATCAGGTCTATATTTGACATGGCGCCGCCATGCTCGTCACAGTCACTCCGGAATCAGACAGTGTAGGGAGAGGTGCTGCTGAGCTAAGGAGAGATTTGCTTGTTTCTAGTTAGTGTATGTGTACCAAACTATATTAGAGACACATATCCATCTCAATAAACAGTCCTTCTGAGGACTAATCCATCTGCAGAAATATCAGGCAGGCAGTGCATATAGGAAGGCAGGCAGTGTATATAGTAGACTGCAGTGCATATAGCACAAGAGGCTCCATTCCAGTTCTGCCTTCTGCTGCTGTTAGATATTACTAGACAAAGGTCTCAGGGGCCAGGAATATTTTTTTTTGGATCTTAATCCTCATTACTTGCTTAAAAAGCAATCCAGAGAACACCGTTTTTCTGCACCATTTGCTTGTTGGTACTTCAGAATACAGCCAGGTCCTTTCCATATTACAGCGCTAAGAATCCAGCTATTTAAAACTGTGTTTTCTCCGTCACACGGATCACATGTACGTTTTCAGAAAATACTGCCATTTCTGGCATCCATTAAAAAAAATTTTAGTGTGTCAGCAAAGTTTTTGACACCGGTTTGCTGTTCAAAATAGTTACCTACAGGCGAGGTATGTAAAACTCTGTTTTCTCTGTCACACGGATCACATATACGTGTTCAGAAAATACTGCCATTTCTGGCCTCCATTAAATTTTTTTTTCAGTGTGTCAGCAAAGTTTTTGACATCGGTTTGCTGTTCAAAGTAGTTACCTACAGGCCAGGTATTTAAAACTGTGCTTCCTCCGTCACATGGATCACATATACGTTTTCAGAAAATACGGCCATTTCTGACCTCCATTAAAAATTTGTTTCAGTGTGTCAGTGAAGCAATTGACACCAGTTTGCTGTTCAAAATAGTTACCTAATTGTAAGGTATTTAAAACTGTGGTTTGTCCATCACACGGATCACATGTAAGTTCGCTCCAAACTCAGTCATTTGTTGTGAGTAGTGATGAGCGAGCATGCTCACTACTGCTCAGTCCTCACCCGAGCATCTCACTGCTCGAGATGCTCAGCGCTCGCCGAGTATTTCCGGGGTTGCTCGGCGGGAGCTCGGTTCTCCTCCCTGCATGTTTGGCACTCTTTAGAGCGGCATTCAACATGCAGGGATTTTCTGCCACTCACTGTAATGCCGTAGCCATGTTGGTTGTGGCATTACAGTGAATGGCTGGCCGCACAGCTTCATCAGGTCTATATCAGACATGGCACCGCCATGTTCGTCACAGTCACTCCGCAATCAGACAGTGTAGGGAGAGCTGCTGCTGCATCAGGGAGAGATTTGCTTGTGTATTAGGTAGTATAAGGAGAAAAACCATACATTACACATATCCATCTTAACAAACAGTCCTTTTGAGGACTAACTAATCCATCTGCAGAGATATCAGGCAGACAGTGCATATAGGCAGGCAGGCAGGGTATATAGCAGACTGCAGTGCACAAAGCACAAGAGGCTCCATTCCAATTCTGTCTTCTGCTGTTAGATATTTCTATACGCATGCCCAGGTCTCAGGGGCCAGGAATACTTTTCTTTGGATCTTAATCCTCATTATTTGCTTAAAAAGCAATCCAGAGAACACCATTTTTCTGCGCCATTTGCTTGTTGGAACAGCAGAATACAGCCAGGTCCTTTCCATATTACAGCGCTAGAAATCCAGCTATTTAAAACTGTGTTTTCTCCATCAAACGGATCACATATACGTTTTCAGAAAATACTGCCATTTCTGGCCTCCATTAAAAATTTCTTTCAGTGTGTCAGCGATGCAATTCACACCAGATTGCTGTTCAAACTACTTACCTACAGGCCAGGTATTTAAAACTCTGTTTTCTCTGTCACACAGATCACATATACATTTTCAGAAAATACTGCCATTTCTTGCCTCCATTAAAAATTTGTTTCAGTGTGTCAGTGAAGCAATTGATACCAGATTGCTGTTCAAAATAGTTACCTATAGGCCAGGTATTTAAAACAGTGTTTTCTGCGTCACACGGATCACATATACATTTTCAGAAAATACTGCCATTTCTGGCCTCCATTAAAAATTTGTTTCAGTGTGTCAGTGAAGCAATTGATACCAGATTGCTGTTCAAAATAGTTACTTATAGGCCAGGTATTTAAAACTGTGTTTTCTCCATCACACGGATCACATATACGTTGTCAGAAAATACTGCCATTTCTGGCCTCCATTAAATTTTTTTTCATTGTGTCAGCAAAGTTTTTGACAACAGTTTGCTGTTCAAAATAGTTACTTACAGGCCAGGAATTTAAAACTGTGTTTTCTCTGTCACACGGATCACATATACGTTGTCAGAAAATACTGCCATTTCTGACCTCCATTAAAAATTTGCTTCAGTGTGTCAGTGAAGCAATTGACACCAGTTTGCTGTTCAAAATAGTTACCTACAGGTCAGGTATTTAAAACTGTGGTTTGTCCATCACACGGATCACATTTAAGTTCTCTCCGAATTCAGTCATTTATTGTGAGTAGTGATGAGCGAGCATGCTCGCTACTGCTCGGTGCTCGCCTGAGCATCTCACTGCTCGAGATGCTCGGCGGGAGCTCGGGTCTCCTCCCTGCATGTTAGGTGCTCTTTAGAGCACCAATCAACATGCAGGGATTGCCTGTCACTCACTGTAACGCCGTAGCCATGTTGGCTGTGGCATTACAGCGATTGGCTTGCCGCACAGCGTCATCAGGTCTATATCAGACCTGGCGCCGCCATGTTCATCACAGTCACTCCGGAATCAGACAGTGTAGGGTGAGGTGCTGCTGCGTCAGGTAGAGATTTGTTTGTGTATTTGGTAGTGTAGGGAGAAAAACCTAACATTACACATATCCATCTTAACAAACAGTCCTTTTGAGGACTAACTAATCCATCTGCAGAGATATCAGGCAGGCAGTGTATATAGGCAGGCAGGCAGGGTATTTATCAGACTGCAGTGCA
Source organism: Phyllobates terribilis (assembly GCF_046119375.1). NCBI lineage: Eukaryota > Metazoa > Chordata > Amphibia > Anura > Dendrobatidae > Phyllobates > Phyllobates terribilis. The sequence continues at coordinate 296,223,087 of NW_027362769.1, forward strand.
TATACTGTAGCACAAGAGGCTCCATTCCAATTCTGCCTTCTGCAGCTGTTAGATATTTCTATACAAAGGCCCAGGTCTCAGGGGCCAGGAATACTTTTCTTTGGATCTTAATCCTCATTATTTGCTTAAAAAGCAATCCAGAGAACACCGTTTTTCTGCGCCATTTGCTTGTTGGCACTGCAGAATACAGCCAGGTCCTTTCCATATTAGAGTGCTAGAAATCCAGCTATTTAAAACTGTGTTTTCTCCGTCAAACGGATCACATATACGTTGTCTGAAAATACTGCCATTTCTGGCCTTCATTAAAAATTTCTTTCAGTGTGTCAGTGAAGCAATTCACACCAGTTAGCTGTTCAAACTACTTACCTACAGGCCAGGTATTTAAAATTCTGTTTTCTCAGTCACACGGATCACATATACACTGATAGAAAATACTACCATTTCTGGCCTCCATTAAAAATTTACTTCAGTGTGTTAGTGAAGCTAGTCACAGCAGTTTGCTGTTCAAACTACTTACCTAAAATCCAGGTATTTAAAACTATGATTTCTCCGTCACACGGATCACATATACGTTGTCAGAAAATGCTGCCATTTCTGGCCTCCATTAAAAATTTCCTTTAGTTTGTCAGTGAAGCAATTCACAGCAGTTTGCTGTTCAAACTACTTACCTACAATCCAGGTATTTAAAACTCGGTTTTCTCTGTCACATGGATCACATAAACGTTGTCAGAAAATACTGCCATTTCTGACCTCCATTAAAAATTTCCTTTAGTGTGTTAGTGAAGCAATTCAAAGCAGTTTGCTCTTCAAACTACTTACCAACAGGCCAGGTATTTAAAACTCTGTTTTCTCCGTCACACAAATCACATATAAGTTCGATCCAAACTCAGTCATTTATAGTGAGCGTGGAAGATACTGTCCTCAATTTAAAATGGGCAAGGCACGTGACAAGGGATGGGGAACTGGACTTGATGGTAATGGTGCATGCAGAGGCCGAGGACAAGGCCGTGGGCAAGATCAAATTGTTCCACAACAAACACCTACATCTTCTCGCCTGATCTTCCTGTCCCAATTTCTAGGGGAACGCAGCACACCACTATTGAACCCAGAGCAGTGTCAAAATGTTGTTGGTTGGATAGCGGACAATGGTTCCAGTCACTTAGCCACCACCACCACCCTGTCTTCCAAACGTCAAGCCTCAGTAGCCGTGAGTCTGGATCGCATATTCCTCACCCTGATCCTCCTTCCTCCCACCATGCCGAGTGCCCAGAGACAACTGATTCCACACTTGGACACGCTGAAGAACTGTTCACTTTTCCATTTATGGATTCGGGCCTCTCGCCCGATCCACTTGAAGCAGGGCAAGAGGAGATTTGAGCAGCCACGATCCCACGAAGGTGATGGTGGGAAAGTGTCACAAGAGGTGGACGATGATGAGACACAATTGCCAGAAAGTCAGGAGGACGACCAGGGTGCAGAAGTGGAAGACGAGGTGGTGGATGATATTGTAACTGATCCAACCTGGCAGGAGGACATGCACAGCAAGGACAGCATCACACAAGGGGAGGGAGGCAGAACACCCCAACAGGCAGGAAGAAGCAGTGTGGTGGCCGCAGACAGAAGCCAGGCAATGGTTCACCGTAACACCAACACAAAGGAATTTGCCAGTACAACTGTTAGGTCTTCCCGAGTCTGGATGTTTTTTAAAGACTCTGCCGATAACCCCAAACAGGACATTTGCACCACCTGCCAGGCCAGGATCAGCAGGGGTGGCAAAACTAGCAACCTGACCTCCACCAGCATGATCAGGCACATAGCAGCAAAGCACCCAAATTTGTGGACCGAACCCCAGTGTCCAGGAACAGTGTTTGCAGGTGGCACCATTGCTTCTTCTGCTGTTGTGCATGCAAGCCAATCCCCTGTCCATGGTGAATGTGAATATGCCTCCTGCCCTGCACCTGTCATTGCACAGTCTCAAGTAGCAGCATCAGGAAGCACGCCCATGTCCTTTTCCCAGCTCAGCGTTCAGTTGTCCATACCCCAGTCCTTGGAAAGCAAGCGCAAATATGCAGCCAATGCCCCACAGGCCACTCTACTAAATTCTCACATTTCACGACTGTTTCCGCTCGAAATGTTGCCTTTTAGGCTCCTGGAGATGGAAGCATTCCGCAACCTGATGGCGGCGGCCGTCCCTCGGTACTCGGTCCCCAGCCGCCACTATTTCTCCCGGTTTGCCGTCACCGCATTACACTAGCACGTGTCCCAAAACATTAGCCGTGCCCTCAACAACGCAGTTACCGGGAAAGTCCACCTAACCACAGACACATGGACAAGTTCTTGTGAGCAAGGACGGTACATCTCGCTGACGGCACACTGGGTTAACATAGTGGAAGCCGGGACCCAGTTGGACGTTGGGACGTAGCACGTCCTCCCGACGCCAAGGATTCCTTGCCCTAGGTCAATCAGGGTTGTCCCCACAGTCTACAGCTCCCTCACCTCATCCTCCTCAGCCTCCTCCTCCTCTTCAGCCTCAGTCACAAGCTGGAAACACTACAGCACTGCCTCAGCCAAGCGGCAACAGGCTGTGCTGAAGCTAATATGCTTGGGTGTCAGACATCTGTACCATCCTCCAAAACTTTGAGGACTACACCAAGATGGTGAGCAGCGATGACACCATAATTAGGGTCACCATCCCGCTTCTCTGTCTTCTGAAACGCTCTCTGCTCAAAATCAAAGAGGATGCATTGCAGGCGGAGCACGATGAGATGGAGCAAAGAACCATACAGGGTTATTACACACAGCCAAGCCTCATCTCATCCCAACGTGGATTTGGTGACAATGAGGAAGAGGAGGAGGAGGAGGAAGGACAGGAGCTAGTTTCATGCACTATTGACGGTACTACCTGCACAGCTGTCATACCGTCTGTTCAGCGTGGATGGCCAGAGGACAGAGAGGAGGAGAGCATGGTCAGTCATCCTCTTGGTGAGGACACGGAAGTCTTGCCTGTTAGTACTCTGGCACGCATGGTTGAGTTTATGTTACGCTGCCTTTCCCATGACTCCCGCGTTCTTAAAATTTTGGGTGACAGTCATTACTGGTTGGTGACACTTCTAGACCCAAGCTACAAGGAGAACTTTATATCTCTTATTCCTGAGGTGGACAGGTCTACAAAAATGGGGCTTTACCAGAAGGCCCTTGTTGCGGAACTATTAAAAAAATTTCCATCTGAAAATGCTGGCGGCAGAGGGCACACTTCGTTGGATAACCAAGGAGTACAGGCGAGAAAGACACAACTGCAATCCAGCAGAGACAGGGGAACACTGTCAAAGTTCTGGGAGAGTTTTCTTAGCCCCTCCCATCGCACAGGCCCTGAGGCGCGGGGTACTCTCACAAGGAGTGCAAAGTTTTGGAAGATGCTGAGGGAGTACCTTGCTGACCGTACCAACGACCTCCATGATTCCTCTTTGCCTTATAATTATTGGGTATCCAAGCTGGATACGTGGAATGAACTGGCTCTCTATGCCTTGGAGGTCCTGGCCTTCCCAGCCGCCAGCGTTTTATCAAAGCGGGTTTTTAGTGCCGCTGGTTGAATTATAACTGATGAGTGCATCCGCCTGTCAACTGAAAATGCTGACAGGCTGACTCTTATAAAAATGAACAAGGGCTGGATTGGGCCAGACTTCTCAACACCACTGAATGATAGCAGCATAACATAAACTCAAATCCAGTGTCTTTTTTTGGGAGGTGTATTCCCATGCACCTTTTCTCACCCACACATGGGTATACGCTTCCTGATTTTGGCTATTTGCTCTTGTCCTCCTCCATCTCCTCATCCTCCACCACCATATCACCAGGGTGACCGTGGTCTGTGATGCAACACCCACATAATTTTTTTAAAGGGTGTTTATGATACCCGTAAAAAAAAATGTTTATACGTATGTTCATGTATACCCCCCCTGGGTAAATGTTTGTCAGCCCATACACTTAGTGCATGGGCATTACAAGTATAGGAGGCCCGCTCCTTTCTAATGGGAACATTTTTTTGTTAGGCCCTCCTCCATGTCTCTTCCAAGGGGCATTGAAGTGACTCCAAATTTTTGGTAGCCCTTGCATTCACTGCATAGACCACACTATGGGACACTCTCTCCTTTCGAATGGGATTTTGTCATTACTGTGGCCCTGCTCTATGTGTCTTTAAATTCTTAGTGGGATTTTTCCTAAAATTGGTCAGCCGTTGGACTTACTGCATACCCTATAACTGTATAGCAGACCCTCACCTTTAAAATGGGAACATGTCATACTTGTTACTGTGACCCTGCTCTGTGTGTCTTTAAATTCTTAGTGGGGTTCTCCTAAAATTGGTCAGCCATTGGACTCACTGCATACCCTATAACTGTATAGCAGACCTTCTCCTTTCTAAATGGAATTTGTCATTACTATGGCCTTGCTCTATGTGTCTTTAAATTCTTAGTGGGGTTTTTCCTAAAATTAATCAGCCGTTGGACTCACTACATACCCTATAACTGTATAGCAGACTCTCTCATTTCTAAATGGAATTTGTCATTACTGTGGTCCTGCTCTATGTGTCTTTAAATTCTTAGTGGGGTTTTTCCTAAAATTGGTCAGCCGTTGGACTCACTGCGTACCCTATAACTGTATAGCAGACCCTTTCTTTTCTAATGGGAACATGTCATACTTGTTACTGTAGCCCTGCTCTGTGTGTCTTTAAATTCTTAGTGGGGTTTTTCCTAAAATTGTTCAGCCGTTGGACTAAATGCATACCCTGTATCTGTATAGCAGACTCTCTCCTTTCTCAATGGAATTTGTCGTTACTGTGGCCCTGCTCTATGTGTAGTTAAATTCTTAGTGGGGTTTTTCCCCATATTTTGGCAGCCCTTGCAGTCACAGCATGGGCATTACCACTATAGGAGACCCACTCCTTTTATAATGGGAACATGTCGTACTTGTTACTATGGCCCTGCTCTGTGTGTCCTTAAATTCTTAGTGGGGTTTTTCCTAAAATTGGTTAGCCATTGGACTCACTGAATCCCCTATAACTGTATAGCAGACTCTCTCCTTTCTAAATGGAATTTGTCGTTACTGTGGCCCTGCTCTATGTGTCTTTAAATTCTTAGTGGGGTTTTTCCCAAATTTTGTCAGCCCTTGCAGTCACAGCATGGGCATTACCACTATGGGAGACCCGCTCCTTTATAATGGGAACATTTTTTTTCCTGAGACGCTCTTCTATGTCTCTTAAAAGTAGTACTGGGTTGCGTCCAAATTTTTGGCAGCCCTTGCAGTCACTGGATACGCAATAACAGTATAGGAGACCCACTTGTTAATAATGGAACAATAAAAAGCATAGCCGGCTGATGGCTCTCTAACAATAGCGAGGGCCGACTGCTGGCCTTTTAAGAATAGTAAGGGCTGTCTGATGTCCCTATAAAAATAGGCTTTATGACTTTCAGAGTCCCTCCATCATAAATAAAACAGGATGTGTCTGATGATGTGTCACACACCACATTGCCAGATAAGGTTGTAAAATGTTAAAATGACATATTCTGGTGACATGCATTTGTCTTAAGAAATAACGTAAAAAAAACAAAGCAATAGGATCTTTCTTTAGTATAAAAAGCAGCGTCACCAATTTAACCTCAATGTAATCACATTGTTCAGCTCATGCACCTCCTACATTTCCGAAATGAACACATCAGTCACAAGCTGACAGCACTGCAGCACTGCCTTGGACAAGCGGCAACAGGCTATGCTGAAGATAACATGCTTAATGCTTAATTGACAAACCGCCCAGCGCTGCAGAGTTGTTGAAAGCTGTTACACAGCAGCCTGATCTGTGGCTCTCACCGCTGAACATACAGCCAGGCATGGTCGTGTGTGACAATGGGCGGAGCCTGGTGATGGAAAAATGACAGCCGGAGAAGATACGGTTTCCCTCTATGTCAGTCCTTTCACCGAGCTAAATACGACTCTCAGCAAAAAAAGCTGTGGACTGGCTCCGTACCGTCCCTGGCCATATTCACCTGTCTACGTGTTTGTGGATAGGCGGTCCTTCCCAGAAAGTGCACTGGGGAGGGCACGGGTAATGTTGTGAGACCCGTGCTTGTGGAAGGCGGAGACAATACCGGGAAAAATAATGGCGGCTGGGGACCGAGTATGGACACCCGGCTGCCGCCGGCATGAGGTTATGAAAAGCTTTGCATCCACAAGCCTAAAAGTCCACATTTCAAGTGCAAGCAACTGTCAAAAAATTGGCATTATAGTATTGCAGCCTGTGGGCGGGTGGGTGGCTGACTGCATACTTGCGCTAGCATTCCAAGGAATGGGGTAGGGACAACTGAATGCTGCACTGGGACAAGAACGTGGACGGTGATTGCTGCAAGTCTGAAATGACAGGTGCATGGCGGGAGGCATCTTCGCATGCGCCAAGGATCACTTATGATGGGCACACTTTTATGCAGTGACGTGGGAGTCAGAAATGCTTCCAGAGGTCATGCTGTTCCCATGTCTTTTCAGCACTGTATGCATGTGTCTGATGATGTGTCACACACCACATGCCCAGATAAGGTTGTAAAATGTTAAAATGACATTCCCCAGTGAATGCATTTGTCTTTGTTGAAAGTAATGCAAAAGTGCAAAAACGCATCAAAAGCGCTACGTGTGAACATAGCCCAAGGTGTGGAGGAGTGTTTTTGTTTTTGGTTATTTATTTTGCCTTATATACAAGTCATTAGCCTGGAAACGATGTTCCTTAATATATTTCCCAGGAAGATCCATTTTGGTTTTGTTTTTGTATGTTTTATTGTGAATCTGTAAAAGTGGTGTAATACTCTGACAACGTTGTTGACAGCAGTGACCTGGGAGTCAGAAATGCTTCCAGGGGTCTTCCCTATGCCGTTCCCATGTTAATAGAGCACTGTTCCCATCGATTTGGGCAATTTTTAGGCCCTCTGCAGACCGCTGGGGGTAGCCGCCTGAAAAATGCTCGAGTTTCCCATAGACTTACATTGGGCTCGTTGCCCGGGTCGAGAACCCGAGTATTCCAATTTTCTCGACCTGAGCAACGAGTACCTGAGCATTTTAGTGCTCGCTCATCACTAGTTGTGAGCGTGGAATATATTGTCCTCCATTTAAAATGGGCAAGGCCCGTGGCAAGGGACGTGGAACTGGACGTGATGGTGATGATGGTGCATGCAGTGGCCGAGGACGTGGGCAAGCTGAAATTGTGCCACAACAAACACCCACATCTTCTCGCTCGACCTTCCTGTCCCACTTAAAAGGGGACCGCAGAACACCACTATTGAACAGAGAGCAGTATCAAAAGGTTATTTGTTGGATAGCAGATAATGCTTCCAGTCACTTAGCCACCACCACCACTACCTTGTCTTCTTGTCAATTCTCAGTAGCTATGAGTCTGGATCGCATATTCCTCACCCTGATCCTCCTTCCTCCCACCATGCCGAGTGCCCAGAGACAACTGATCCCACAGTTGGACACTCTGAAGAGCTGTTCACTTTCCCATTTATAGATTCGGGCCCCTCGCCCGGTTCACTTGAAGCGGGGCAAGAGGAGATCGCATGTAGCAATGCCCAAATATTTGAGCAGCCACGGTCACACGAAGGCGATGGTGGGAATATGTCCCAAGAGGTGGACGATGATGAGACACAATTGCCAGAAAGTCAGGAGGAGGACCAGAGTGCGGAAGTGGAAGACGAGGTGGTGGATGATATAGTAACTGACCCAACATGGCAGGAGGACATGAAGAGCGAGAACAGCAGCACACAGGGGGAAGGAGGCAGAGCACCCAACAGGCAGGAAGAAGCAGTGTGGTGGCCGCAGAAAGAAGGCAGGCAACCGTTCCCCGAAGCACTAAAACGAAGGAAGTTGCCAGTACAACTGTTAGGTCTTCCCGAATCTGGCTGTTTTTTAAAGACTCTGCCGATAACCCTAAACAGGACATTTGCACCACCAGCCAGGCCAGCATAAACAGGGGTGGCAAAATGACCAGCCTGACCACCAGCAGCATGATCAGGCTCATGGCAGCAAAGCACCCGACTTTGTGGGCCAAACCCCAGGGTCCAGGAACAGAGTCTGCGGGTGGCACCATTGCTTCTTCCACTGTTGTGCATGCAAGCCAATCCCCTGTCCATGGTGCATGCGAAGATGCCTCCTGCCCTCCACCTGTCATTGCACACTCTCAAGTAGCAGCATCAGGAAGCAAGTCCACATCCTTGTCCCAAGAGGTATTCATCAGGATATCTCTGTACTTGGCCGCATTCATGTTTCCTTCGATTGCAACCAGCCATCCTGTCCCTGCAGCTGAAAAACACCCCCATAGCATGATGCTGCCACCACCATGTTTCACTGTTGGGATTGTATTGGTCAGGTGATAAGCAGTGCCTGGTTTTATCCACATATACCGCTTTGAATTATCACCAAAAAGTTCTATCTTCGTCTCATCAGACCAGAGAATCTTATTTCTCATAGTCTGGGAGTCCGTCATGTGTTTTTGAGCAAACTCTATGTGGGCTTTCATATGTCTTGCACTGAGGAGAGGCTTTCGTCCATCCACACTGCCATAAAGGCCCGACTGGTGGAGGGCTGCAGTGATAGTTGACTTTGTGGAACTTTCTCCCTTCTCCCTACTGCATCTCTGGAGCTCAGCTACAGTAATCTTGGGGTTCTTCTTTACCTCTCTCACCAAGGCTCTTCTCCCACAATTGCTCAGTTTGGCTGGATGGCCAGGTCTAGGACGACTTCTGGTGGTCACAAACTTCTTTCATTTAAGGATTACGGAGACCACTGTGCTCTTAGGAACCTTAAGTAATGCAGAAATACTTTTGTAACCTTGGCCAGATCTGTGCCTTGCCATAATTCTGTCTCTGAGCTCTTTGGGCAGTTCCTTTGAGCTTATGATTCTCATTTGGTCTGGCATGCACTGTGAGCTATGAGGTCTTATATAGACAGGTGTGTGCCTTTCCAAATCAAGTCCTATCAGTTTAATTAAACACAGCTGGACTCCAATGAAGAAGTAGAACCATCTCAAGGAGGATCACAAGGAAATGGATAGCATGTGACTTAAATATGAGTGTCTGAGCAAAGGGTCAGAATACTTATGACCATGTGATATTTAAGGTTTTCTTTTTTAATAAATTTGCAAAAATTTCTACATTTCTGTTTTTTTCAGCCAAGATGGGGTGCAGAGTGTACTTTAATGAGAAAAAAATGAACTTTTTAGAATTTACCAAATATCTGCAATGTAACAAAGAGTGAAAAATTTAAAGGGGTCTTAATACTTTCCGTTCCCACTGTATAAGTTCGCTACAAATTCAGCCATTTGTAGTGAGCATAGAAGATATTGTCCTCCATTTAAAATGGGCAAGGCACGTGGCAAGGGACGGGGAACAGGACATGATGATGATGGTGCATGCGGAGGCCAAGGCCATGAACTAGCTGAAATTGTGCCACAGCAAACACCCACATCTTTTCGCTCGACCTTCCTATTCCAATTAATAGGGGACCGCAGAACACCACTATTGAACACAGAGCAGTGTGAAAAGGTTATTGGTTGGATAGCAGATAACGCTTCCAGTCACTTAGCGACCACCACCCTGTCTTTCACATGGTCAAGTCTCAGTAGCCGTGAGTCTGGACTGCATATTCCTCACCCTGATCCTCCCACCATGCCGAGTGCCCAGAGACAACTGATCCCACACTTGGAAACTCCGAAGAGTTGTTCACTTTTCCATTTATAGATTCAGGCCTCCCGTCTTGTCCACTTGAAGCAGGGCAAGAGGAGATCGCATGTAGCGATGCCCAAATATTTGAGCAGCCATGGTCAAACCAAGGTGACAGTGGGAAAGTGTCACAAGAGGTGGACGATGATGAGACACAATTGCCAGAAAGTCAGGAGGAGGAACTGTGTGCAGACGTGGAAAACCAGGTGGTGGATGATATAGTAACTTACCCAACCTGGCAGGGGGACATGCAGAGCAAGGACAGCGGCACAAAAGGGGAGGGAGGCAGAGCACCCCAACAGACAGGAAGAAGCAGTGTGGTGGCTGCATACAGAAGGTGGGCAACCGTTCCCCGTAACACCAACACGATGGAAGTTGCCAGGACAACTGTTAGGTCTTCCCAAGTCTGGTTGTTTTTCAAAGACTCTGCCGATAACACCAAAAAGGCCATTTGCACCACCTGCCAGGCCAGCATCAGCAGGGGTAGCAAAACTAGCAGCCTGACCACCACCAGTATGATCAGGCACATGGCAGCAAAGCACCCGACTTTGTGGGCCAAACCCCAGGGTCCAGGAACAGTGTCTGTGAGTGGCACCATAGCTTCTTCAGCTGTTGTGCGTGCAAGCCAATCCCCTGTCCATAGTTCATGCGAAGATGCCTCCTGCCCTGCACCTGTCGTTGCACACTCTCAACTAGCACCATCAGCAAGCACGTCCTTGTCTCAGCACAGCGTTCAGTTGTCCATACCCCAGTCCTTGGAACACAAGCGCAAATACGCTGCCAATGCAAAACAAGCAACAGTACTAAATTCCCACATTTCACGACTGCTTGCGCTCAAAATGTTGTCTTTTAGGCTCATGGAGACGGAAGCATTCCGCAACCTGATGGCGGTGGCCGTCCCTCGGTACTCGGTCCCCAGCCGCCACTATTTCTCACAGTGCGCCATCCCCGCATTACACAAGCACGTGTCCCAAAACATTAGCCGTGCCCTCAACAACGCAGTTACCTGGAAAATCCTCCTAACCACGGACACGTGGACAAGTGCTTGTGGGCAGGGACGGTACATCTCGATGACGGCACACTGGGTTAACATAGTGGAAGCCGAGACCCGGTCAGACCTTGGGACGGAACACGTCCTCCCGACTCCGAGGATTGCGGGCCATAGGTCAATCAGGCTACAGCTCCTGAACCTCATCCTCTTCAGCCTCCACCTACTCTTCAGCTTCCATCTCCGAAATGACCACATAAATCGCAAGCTGGAAGCACTGCAGCACTGCCTCGGCCAAGCGGAAACAGGCTGTGCTGAAGCTAATTTGCTTAGGTGACAAACCGCACAATGCTGAAGAGTTGTGGACAGCTCTGAAAGAGCAGGCAGATGTGTGTCTCACACCGCTGAACCTACAGCCAGCCATGGTCGTGTGTGACCATGCCCGGAACCTGGTGGCGGCTCTGAGGTGAGGCAAGCTCACACACGTACCATGCCTGGCCCATGTGCTTAACCTCGTGGTTCAGCAGTTTCTCAAATCTTACCCATTTTAGAAAGTCTACTACAGCTTCTGTCACCCTTGCTGTGTTTCAGCAGCATTCGCTACTGTCATACCATCTATTCAGTGGCAGCTGGGGACTGAGTATGGACACCCAGCCGCCGCCGGCATGAAGTTATGAAAAGCTTCCGCCTCCACGAGCCTAATTGGCCCCATTTCAACTGAAAGCAGCTTTAGACGACTTCCAGGGAGAAATGACAGCTGGGTAGATATGGTTTCCCAAGTTCTTTCACCAAGCTAAAGAATATGACTGTGGTGAAATACAACTCAGCAAAAAAAGCTGTGGATTGGCTCCGCACCATCGCTGGCCATATTCACCAGTCCACGTGTTTGTGGTTAGGCGGTCCTTCCCAGTAAGTGCACTGAGGAGGGCATGGGTAATGTTGTGGGACCCATGCTTGTGGAAGGCGGAGACGATACCAGGAAAAATAGTGGCGGCTGGGGACCGAGTATGGATACCTGGTAGCCGCCATAAGATTGTGGACAGCTTCCGTCTTCACAAGCCTAAAAGGCCACATTTCAAGTGTAAGCAGCTGCCCATAAATCTGGCAGTTTAGTATTGCAGCCTGTGGGTGGGCAGGTATGTGGCTGGCTGCATACTTGCGCTAGCATTCCAAGGAATGGGGTAGGGACAACTGAACGCTGCACTAGGACAAAGACGTGGACGGTGATTGTTGCAAGTCTGCAACGACAGGTGCATGCCGGGAGGCATCTTCGCGTGCGCCAAGGATCACTTATGATGGGCACACTTTTAGGCAGTGACCTGGGGGACAGAAATGCTTCCAGAGGTCTTCCCCACACTGTTCCCATGTCTTTTCAGCACTGTATGCATGTTTCTGATGATGTGTCACATACCACATGACCAGGTAAGGTTGTAAAATGTTAAAATGACATTTCCCAGTGAATACATTAGTCTTGGTTGAAAGCAATGCAAAAGTGCAAAAATGCATCAAAAGCGCTACGTGTGAACGTAGCCCAAGGTGTGGAGTAGTATTTTTGTTTTTGGTTATTTATTTGCCTTATATGCAAGTCATTACCCTGGAAAGGATGTTCCTTAACATATTTCCCAGGAAAATCCATTTTGGTTTCGTTTTTGTATGTTTTATTGTGAATCCGTAAAAGTGGCGTAATACTCTGACAACGTTGTTGACAGTAGTGACAGCTTGGGAGTCAGAAATGCTTCCAGGGGTCTTCCCCATGCTGTTCCCATGTCATTTGAGCACTGTTACCATCGATTTGGACAATTTTGATGCCCTCTGCAGACCGCCTGGGGGAGATGACTGAAAAATGCTCGAGTTTCCCATAGACTTACATTGGGCTCGTTGCTCGGGTCAAACATCCGAGTATTCCAATTTGCTCGACCCGAGCAACGAGTACCCGAGCATTTTAGTGCTCGCTCATCATTAGCTTCATAACTTTTCACTAAAGCTTTCCCCTTTACTTCAGGCTCCACAAACAATTATCTGGGTATGAGAGCCAACAGGTGGGACTCATCATATTTTGCTGCAGGATGTACTGTTAATGCTCTAGAACTTTCCACAGTGGATTCTTTCTTTGTGGTTCTAGGTCACCTGTATGATCATCCTGACCGTGTAGCAGAAAGTAATATAGCATCTCTACGCCAAAGACTAAATACTGCAGAAGCGTATTGTTACTGAGTTTTGGCATTGAATCATGGACTCTCTGTGGAATAAAACAGACTTTCACCATAATTTTTTAACGAAAATTTCTGACCAAATTAAAGACAAGTTAGTACAGTTATCTCCTTCAATTTTCCTTGAATCAGCCATGTCTTTGGCAATCAATATTGATAGGCAGCTGTGTGAATGCAGACAGGAATGAACCCCTGCTTCTGCACATTCACCTGAGACCTATGTACCTACTATATTTGCTGAGGAACCCATACAAATTGGGATGATTCAGTCCTATTGACGACAAGGGGTCAAGCATCAAAAGTTTGGTCTTTGTAGCTACTGTGTAGAGTCTGGATATCAGATAAGTTTCTCCCCCCAAAAAAAAATGCTGTCAGAAAAGTTCCAGTCTTAGTTGGATCTGGAGATGCCCACCTAGGAACACGGTTATTTCCAATTAATTCTGTAAAATTATTGCTCTCTGTTTGCTTATCTAATCTTGAAAAGTCTATCTTGCCTATTGCCTTTATTGACACCAAAGTGGCAAAAGATCTTGGTTTACCTTTGCTAAAATTGTGTCTTCATATGTATGTTTCTGCTATAATAATAATAGACTGAGATGAGAGAGGAGATGTAGGGCGGTGCTGAAGTATGGAGCGCTTTGTGGGTGACGGTGATGAGTTTATGTTGAACTCTATAGCAGATGAGTAACCAGTGCAACGACTGGCACAGGGTGGAGGCGTCGGTGTAGCGGTTGGCAAGGAATTTGATCCTGGTAGCTGTATTTAGGACAGATTGGAGAGGGGAGAGTTTAGTAAGAGGCAGACTGATTAGTAGAGAGTTGCAGTAGTCCAGATGAGAATGAATCAGAGTGACAGTAAGAGTTTTGCAGAGACAAAGGAAAGAAAAGGCCGAATTCTGGAAATGTTTTTGAGGTGTAGATGACATAAGCGGGCAAGTGATTGGATCTTGGGAGAGAAGGAAAGATCTGAATCAAGTATGACCCCAAGACAGTGGGCTTGTTGCTGGGGAGAAATGGAGGAGCCACACACGGAGATATCGGACATAGGTAGGTTAGTGGAGGAAGGAAACACAAGGAGTTTCGTTTTTGACAGGTTCAGTTTCCGATAGAGGGAGGACATTATGTTAGAGATGGCAGAAAAATAATCACTGGTGGTTTGTAATAATTCAGGGGTGAGGTTAGGAGACAATCCTAACATCAGCATAGAGATGGTACTGAAAACCAAATCTACTGATTGTTTGTCCAATAGGGGTGGTGTGTAAGGAGAAGAGGAGGGGGCCTTGGACTGATCCTTGAGGAAGCTCAACAGTAAGGGGAAAAGGGGAGGAAGAGGAGCCGGCAAAAGATACAGTGAAGGAGCGGTCAGAAAGGTAAGAGGAGAACCACGATAGAACAGTGTCCTTGAGGCTGATAGAGCGGAGCATCGTCAGGAGGAGCTGGTGATCCACCATGTCGAATGCTGCACAGAGATCCAGGAGAATCAGCAGGGAGTAGTGACCATTAGATTTAGCTGTTAGTAAATCATTAGAGACTAGTGATGAGTGAACGTGCTAGCCACTGCTCGGTACTCACCCGAGCATCACGGTGCTCAACAAGCTCAGCGCTTTTCGAGTAATTCCGCGTTGCTTGAGCGGGAGCTCGGGTCCCCTCCCTACATGTTTGGCGCTCTTTAGAGAGCCAATGAACATGCATGGATTGCCTGCCACACACTGTAATGCGGTAGCCAAGTTGGCTGTGAGCATTACAGTGATTGGTTGGCCGCACAGCATCATCAGGTCTACATAAGACCGGGCGCCGCTATGCTTGTCACAGTCTACCCCGGAAACAGGCAGAGTAGGGAGAGGTGCTGCTGAATCAGGGAGAGATTTGCTTGTTTATAGTTAGTATAGGGATTCCACAACATATATCCATATATCCATCTGAACTAATAGTCCTTCTGAGGACTAATCCAGGAGCATATTTTCAATTGTGAATGTGATAGCAGGAGTTAGGAAGGCAGGCAGTGTATGTGGCAGACAGCATTGCCACAGGCAGGTCCATAGCACGTTCTTGCTGCTGCTGTTCTTACAGATATTTGGATAAAGTATTGGTAGGGGACGCTAGTGGACTCTTTCCTTCGACCTGCAGCTGATACTTGCAGTGAACCAAAACAGATATTTGTAGACATAGCCTCATATATCAGGGGCCAGGGCCATTGTTTTTTATCTTAATCCTGATTATTTGATTATAAAGCAATCCAGAGTACACATTTTTTCTGCTACATTTGCTTGTTAGCACAGCAGAATACAGTCAGATCTTTTCCACATAACAGCAATAAAAATCCAGAAATTTGAACTGACCGTGGAAACAATTGGCTTACATTTTCATTTTGTTGCAGTTTGTCGGTCAAGCTATTCACACTAAGTCTCTAAGAAGAAAAGTATTACTAAACTACAGGCCTGCTATTTAAAACCATGGTTCTCTGTCAGGTGTATTTCACATATAACTGCATTCCAAAATCAGCCATTTCTGCCTTCCATTTCATTTCAGTGTGTCGGTCAAGCTATTCACACTAAGTCTCTGTGAAGTATAGTATTAGTAAACTACAGGCCCACTTTTTAAAACTGTCGATCTCCATCAGGCATATCACATATAACTGCGTTCCAAATTCAGCCATTTCTGACCTCCATGTACATTTTGTTGCAGTGTGTCGGTGAAGCTATTCACATGAGGTCGCTGTGAAAAATAGTATTATTAAACTATAGGCCCTCTTTTTAAAATCGTGGTTCTCCGTCAGACATATTACATATAACTGAGGTTCAAATCCAGCCATTTATATTGAACGTGGAAAACATTGTCCTCCATTTAAAATGGGCAAGGTGCGTGGCAAGGCACGGGGAAGTGGACATGATGGTGATGGTGCATGCAGAGGCCGAGGCCGAGACCGTGGGCAAGCTAAAATTGTGCCACAACAAACACCCACATCTTGTCGCTCAAACTTCCTGTCCCAATTACTAGGGGAACACAGAACACCACTATTGAACACAGAGCAGTGTCAAAAGGTTGTTGGTTGGATAGCAGATAATGCTTCCAGTCACTTTGTCACCACCACCACCACCACCACCCTGTCTTCCACATGGTCAAGTCTCAGTAGCCATGAGTCTGGACTGCATATTCCTCACCCTGATCCTCCTTCCTTCCACAATGCCGAGTGCCAGAGACACCTGATCCAACACTTGGACACTCAGAGGGGATTTTCACTTTTCCATTTATAGATTTGGGCCTCTCGCCCGCCCAGCTTCAATCGAGTCAAGAGGAGAATGCGTGAAGCGATGCCCAAATATTTGAGCAGCCATGGTCACATGAAGGCAACAGTGGGAAAGTTCAATTACTGTCACAAAAGGTGGATGATGATGACGTTGAGACACAATTGCCAGAAAGTCAGGAGGAGGACCAGGGAGCAGAAGTGGAAGACGAGGTGGTGAATTGTATAGTAATTGACTCAACCTGGCAGGGGGACATGCAGAGCGAAGACAGCATCATACAGGGGGAGGGAGGTGTAGCACCACAACAGGTAGGAAGAAGCAGTGTGGTGGCCGCAGACACAAAACGGGAAAGAGTTCCCTGTAACACCAACACAATGGAATTTGCCAGTACAACTGTTAGGTCTTCCCGAGTCTGGTTGTTTTTTAAAGACTCTGCAGATAACACCAAAAAGGCCATTTGCACCATGTGCCAGGCCAGCATCAGTAGGAGTAGCAAAACTAGCAGCCTGACAACCACCAGCATGATCAGGCACATGGCAGCAAAGCACCCTACTAAGTGCGCCGAACACCAGGGTCTAGAAACAGTGTCTGTGGGTGACAAGCACTGTTTCTTCCGCTGTTGTGCGTGCATGCCAATGCCCTGTCCATGCGCATGTGAAGATGCCTCCCGCCCTGTGTCATTGCACACTCTCAACTAGCACCATCAGCAAGCACGTCCACGTCCTTGCTCCAGCAAAGCATTCAGTTGTCCCTACACCAGTCCTTGAACGCAAGTGCAAATACATAGCCAACGCCCCACAGGCCACACTACTAAATTAACATATTTCGTGACTACTTGAACTCGAAATGTTGCCTTTTATACTCGTGGAGACGGAAGGTTTCAGCAACCTGATGGCGGCGGCCATCCCTTGGTACTTGGTCCCCAGCCGCCACTATTTCTCCCGGTTTGCCATCCCCGCATTACACTAACACGTGTCCCACAACATTAGCTGTGCCCTCAACAACGCAGTTACTGGGAAAGTCCACCTAACCACGGACACGTGGACAAGTGTTGTTTGTGGGTATGGACGGTACATGTTGCTGATGGCACACTGGGTTAATATAGTAAAAGCCGGGACCCAGTCGAACCTTGGGATGGAACACGTCCTCCCAACGCCGAGGATTGCGGGTCCTGGATCAATCAGGTTTTCCCCAACATTCTACAGCTCCTGCACCTCCTCCTCCTCCTATTCAGCTTTCATCTGTGAAATTAGCACATCAGTCAGAAGCTGGAAGCACCGCAGCACTGCCTTGGTCAAGCGGCAACAGGCTGTGATGAAGCTAATATGCTTAGGTGACAAACCGAAACAACGTTGAAGAGTTGTGGACAGGTCTGAAAGAGCAGGCAGATCTGTGTCTGACACCACTGAACCTAGAGCCAGACATGGTCATGTGTGCCAATGGCCGTAACCTGGTGGCGGCTTTGAAAGGAGATGAGCTCACACACATACCATGACTGGCCCATGTGCTTAACCTTGCGGTTCAGTGGTTTCTCAAAACCTACCCAGATCTGTCACATCTGCTTGTCAAAGTACGCTGCGTGTGTGCCCATTTTAGAAAGTCAGCTAAAGCATCTGTTGCTCTTGCTGTGCTTGAGCATCATTTGCAGGTTCCAGCTCACTGACTGGTGTGCGATGACCCTACGCTATGGAACTCTACATTGCAGATGTTGGGAAGGATTTGTGAGCAGAAGAGGGCAGCTGTTAACTACCAGCATCAACATAGTCATTGGTATTCAGTTCAGACTCCACACATAAGACCTCTGGAGTGGATATGAATGTCAGACATCTGTACCATGCTCCAAAACTTTGAGGAGTCCACCAAGATGGTGAGCGGCAATGACGCCATAATTAGCATCACCATCCCGCTTCTCTGTTTTCTGAAAC
This sequence comes from Phyllobates terribilis, assembly GCF_046119375.1. Classification (NCBI taxonomy): domain Eukaryota; kingdom Metazoa; phylum Chordata; class Amphibia; order Anura; family Dendrobatidae; genus Phyllobates; species Phyllobates terribilis. The sequence continues at coordinate 296,241,206 of NW_027362769.1, forward strand.
ACTCTCTGCTCACAATTAAAGAGGATGCATTGCAGGCGGAGCACAATGAGATGGAGCAAGGAACCATACAGGGTGATTACACACAGCCCGGCCTCATCTCATCCCAATGTGGATTGGGTGACAATCAGGAGGAAGAGGAAGAACAGGAGCTAGTTTCCAGCGCTATAGACCATACTACCTGCACAACTGTCATACCGTCTGTTCAGCGTGGATGGCCTGAGAACAGGGAGGAGGAGGATGAGGAGGAGAGCATAGTCAGTCGTCCTCTTGGTGAGGACATGGAAGTCTTGCCTCTTTGCAGTTTGCCACACATGGCTGTTTATGTTGCGCTGCCTTTCCCGTGCTCTCGCGTTGTCCAAATTTTAGGTGACAGCCATTACTGGTTGGTGACACTTCTAGACCCACGCTACAAGGAGAACGTTCTGTCTCTTATTCCCTTGACAGACAGGCCTAATAAAATGGTAGGGCAGCACCAAAATACCCTTGTTGCGGAATTATTAAAAAAATTCCCATCTGAAATGCTGGCGGCAGAGGTCACAGTTCGTTAGACAACCAAGGAGTGCAGGTGAGAGAGACACAAATGCAATCCAGCAGAGGAAGGGGAACATTGTCAAAGTTATGGGACAGTTTTTCAGACCCTCCCATTGCACAGGCCCTGAGGCCCGGGATACTCTCACAAGGAGTGAAAAGTTTTGGAAGATACTGAGAGAGTACCTTGCCGCCTGTATTAATGTCCTCCGTGATTCCTCTGTGCCTTATAAGTATTGGGTATCCAAGCTGGACACATGGCATGAACTGGCTCTCTACACATTGGAGGTCCTGGCTTGCCCTGCCGCTAGTGTTTTGTCAGAGTGGGTTATTAGTGCCGCTGGTGGAATTATAACCGATAGGCGCATCCGCCTGTCAACTGAAGATGCTGACAGACTGACTCTTATAAAAATGAACAAGGGCTGGATTGGGCCAGTCTTCTCAACACCACCGAATGATAGCAGAGTAAACTCAATTCCAGTGTATTTTTTTGGAAGGTCTAACTCTATTCGCATGAACCTCTGTCTTCACACCCAGACATGGATATACGCTTCCTGATTTTGTCTATTTGCTCTTGTCTTCCTCCTTCTCCTTATCCTCATCCTCCACCACCATATCACCACAATATCTACCATATCACCATATTTACATCTCTTGCATGGGGCATTGGAGTGCCTCCATATTTTTGGCAGCTGTTGCATTCACTGCATAGGCAAACAGTATGGGAGACCCACTTTCTAAAAATGGGAACATTGCTTTCAGGAGGCCCTCTGACTTCTACATCTCTTGCAAGGGGCATAGGAGTTCCTCCAAATTTTTGGCAGCTGTTGCAGTCGCTGCATAATCAATAACAATATGGGAGACTTACTCATTTCTAATGGGAACATGCTGTTACTGTGGCCCAGCTCTATATGCCTTTAAATTGTTTTTGGGGTATTTCATAAATTTTGGCAGCTGTTGGACTCACTGCATACCCTATAACTGTATAGCACACCCGCTCCTTTCTAATGGGGACATATAGTTACAGTGGCCCAGCTCTATGTGTCTTTAAATTGGTATTGGGGTTTTTCCCAAATTTTTGCAGCCCTTGCAGTCACTGCATGGGCATTACCACTATAGGAGACCCACTCCTTTATAATGGGAACATTTTTTTTACTGAGACCATCCTCTATGTCTCTTCAAAGGGGTATTGGGGTGCGTCCAAATTTGTCAGCCCTTGCAGTCACTGCATACGCAATAACAGTATATGAGACCCACTCTTTAATAATGGGAACAACAAAGCATAGCCGACTGCTGGACCTTTAATAATAGTATGGGCCACCTGATGGCCCTATAAAAATAGTGTTTGTGACTTTCAGAGTCCCACCTTCATAAATGAAACAGGATGTGTCTGATGATGTCTCACACACCACATGGCCAAATCAGGTAGTAAAATGATAAAATGACATTTCCTGGTGAATTCATTTTTCACTGTTGAAAGCAATGTAAAAGAGAAAAAATGCATCAAAAACGCTATGTGTGAACATAACCCAAGGTGTACAGGAGCATTTTTGTTTTTGTATATTTATTTTGCCTTATATATAAGTCATTACCCTGGAAAGGATGTTCCTTAACATTTTTACCAGGAAAATCCATTTTGGTTTCATTTTTGTATGTTTTATTGTGAGCCTGTAAAAGTGGCATAATACCCCTGACAACGTTGTGGATAGCAGTGACCTGGGAGTCAGAGATGCTTCCAGGGGTCTTCCATATGCTGTTTCCTTGTCATTTGAGCACTGTTTCCATCGATTTGGGCAATTTTTATGCCCTCTGCAGACCGCCAGGGGCGTTTATAAAATCATTCACTGAGCAGAGCCGGGAGAAGATCAGGTCCAGCATGTTTCCATCTTTGTGAGTAGGAGAGTTAGTAAACTGTGAAAGGCCGAAGGAGGAGGTTAGAGGTAAAAGGTGGGAGGCAGATGGGGAGAGTGAATTACTGATGGGGATATTGAAGTCCGCCATGATGAGGGTTGGGATGTTGCAGGATAGAAAGTGAGGAAGCCAGGTGGCAAAATGATCCAAGAACTGACGGGAAGGGTCCGGAGGGCAATACACAACTGCCACTCGCAGGAACAAGGTCCGTAGAGTCTGAGAGTGTGGAATTCAAAAGAAGAGAAGATAAGTGAAGGTACTGGGGGGATAACCTGAAAAGTACATTTGGCTGATAGGAGCAACACCTCCACCTTGTCTGCTCTCAGGTCTGAGGGTATGTGAAAACTGTGGGCCACCATACGAGAGAGCAGGAGCGGCAATGGTGTCCTACTGCTGGACCCAAGTTCCATTAAGAGCCAGAAGGTTAAGGGAATTTGAAGGGAAAAAGTCATGAATGTAGTAGAGTTTGTTACATACTGACCGAGCGTTCCAAAAGGCCCAATTGAAGGAGACATAAGGCATGCAGGGAATATTAATGAGATTAGCAGGGCTTATCTGCGTGACAGCGTGGCAAATTAGGTATGTTCATGGGCGAAGCCGATTTTTTGGCGCGATCAAGCCGGAACCCCGAACACGAACACGGATTTGAAATGTCGAACAAATTCGCTCAACACTACCAGGAAGTAAGTTTCATCAAACTCAGTGAATGGTCAAACTAACTTGTGTCTGCAGCACTGACATAAGGTATAGCAGTGATCCATCCATGTGTCATCAGTGTGGGACATTTTGCAGCTCATGCAGTTCTAAAAAAATGGACACGTCAACTTGTTTTGCCCATGGACACCCAGTCCGTGGAAACACACTGACATGTGCATAGACCCATTCATTTGAATGGGTCTGCGTGTGTATGTGTCTCTGGTTTGTGTGGAAACTGTCACCACTAGTGTTGAGCATTCCGATACTGTAATATCGGGTATCGGCCGATATTCGCGGTATCGGAATTCCGATACTTAATTCCGATACTTTTACAATATCGGATACCGGAATCGGAAGTTCCCATAATGCCTGCGCTCTGTAGTGTCTGTGAAGGATGACAAGTTGGATGGCAACGCGATCCAGCCTGTCATCAGAATGCCATCCCAGCGGGGGAGAATTCTCCTGATTGTTTAAAAGCCGGCGGGCAGTATAAAGCCGCCGGCTTTTAAACAATCACACAGCCCATACTGCTTCCCCGCAGCCTCCCACCCCGATCCTCCGCTCCCCTCGCCACCTCCCATCCCGATCGTAAGTTAGGACCGGGCGGGGAGCGCAGCTCCAAGGAGCGGGGAGTGAAGGACCCGGGCGGGGAAGCCGGCAGTGAAAAGACTTCACCGCCGGCTTTCCCGTTCTGTGCTGCGCTTTCCCGACGGTTATTTCAAATGAACAGCTGAGGTATCAGGTGATGCCGATCAGCTGTTCATTTGAAGTCGCCGCGTTGCCCTCAGAGGGTTCATGTGAGTTCATGCTTGACTGCATGAACTCACATGAACTTTCCCACGGCCGCACAGGTCAGCCTCACCTCCCAGACCCGTCATGATTAGTGTGTGTGCGGGGTGTGTGTGTGGGGTGTGTGTGCGGGGTGTGTGTGCGGGGTGTGTGTGCAGGGTGTGTGCGCGATGTTTGTGCGGGTGTGCGCGGTGTCTGTGCGATGTGTGCGGGTGTGTGCGGTGTGTGTGCGTGCAGGCAGACATAGGCCGATGTGACACTACTACTCCCATCGGCCTATGTCTGTCCCCCGTCCACTCCTGCCAGCAGGATCAGCTCGATGGGAGCAGTAGTTCCCATCAGACTGATCCTGCTATTTAAATTGCCCTACTGTGTCCCCAATAAATGTTAAATACATGTCATTGGTGGCCAGTGGTTACCTAAAAGAAATTAGTTCATACATTACCTGTCCCCGCCGATCGCCACCTAAAATAAAGTAAAAAATAAAAAACTACACCTATACTCACCAAGACACCTAATTCCCCGAAGCCATCGATCTCCTGTAATAAAATATAAAATAATAAACCACAACCTTATCCTTACCCCTCCGTAGTAGTCCACGAGTGTCCCACGAAGATCTCCAGTTCAGAGCAGCCACATAGAATGTGACCGCTCTGAACCGCTGCCCCCGCTAGAATGACAGCATAAGCGGGTTCACCGGAGTTCAGGCAGCGCTGCTCCGGTTAGCTGCTTTATGGCCCTGCTGTATAGTGAGAAATTCCCACGGTGCAGCAGTGCCGTAAAGGAGGTCTCCGGAGCTGCGCTGACTGAATGCACTCCGGTGACCTCAGTCAGTGGCTCCCGCTGCCGGGAGCGGACGTGTTCCCGGCAGCGTGAGCTTACAGCAGCCATGCACAGCTGTCACCATCTCCAGATGTGACAGCTGTGCATGGGAGATCAGCGCAGGAACGTGGACAGGTAACTATTATTTTTAGTAAACTAAGAATTAAATAAAATTGTGTGTTTTATTTCAAATAAATTATTTTTTTCTGGGTGTAGTGTGTTTTTTTCTTTTTAACACTTTGTAGGTTAGTAATGGGGGTGTCTTATAGACGCCCATCATTACTAACCTGGGCTTCATGGCAGCTGGCGCTGACATGAACCCCACCACTATTACCCCCTGCCACCGCACCAGGGCAGCGTGGAAGAGCAAGGCTAAGTGCCAGAGTTGGCGCATCCTATGGATGCGCCATTTCTGGGGCGGCTGACGACTGGTGTTTCTAGCCTGGGAGGGGGCCAATATTCATGGCACCCTTCCTGGGCTATTAATATCAGCCCCCAGCTGTCTGCCTAGCCTTTGCTAGCTATTAAAATAGGGGGGACCCCACGTCATTTTTTTTGGGGGGGTCCCCCATTTTAATAGCTAGTAAAGGCTAGGTATTCAGCTGGGGGCTGATATTAGTAGCCTGGGAAGCTCCGTGGGTTTTACCCCCTTCCCAGGCTTCAAACATCTGCCCCAGCCGTCTGCTTAACCTCCGCTAGAGACTAAAATTATGGGGGATCCCACGCCATTTTTTTTTTAAATAAATCCATTATTTTAACAATAAATGACATTTGAGGAGTTAATAAAGATGCAGTCCCTAAATTATTATTTATTTTTTAATTAATTTTTCCCAAAACTTTTGACGTGGGCTTCGCCATATTTTTGTATGCCAGCCAGGTACAGCATCCAGCTTCTATGAACGCGCCATTTTCCGGGGCGGCTGCGGACTGCAATTTTCAGCGGGGGGCAGAAAGCTTGGGCCTCCCTGCGCTGCAGATTCCATCCCCCAGCTGCCTAGTTGTACCTGGCTGGACACAAAAATAGGGAGAAGCTCCACGTTTTTTTTTTTTTAATTATTTCATGAAATTCATGGAATAATTAAGAAAAAAAGGGCTTCCCTATATTGTTGTGTCCAACCAGGTACAAATAGGCAGCTGGTGGTTGGGGGCAGCCCGTTCCTGCCTGCTGTACCTGGCTGGACCCAAATATAGTGCAAAGCCCCACGTTAATTTTTTTTTAATTATTTCAGGAAATTCATGAAATAATTAAAAAAAAATTATGTGGGGCTTCGCCCTATATTTGTGTCCAGTCAGGTACAGCAGGCAGGAACGGGCTGCCCCCAACCACCAGCTGCCTATTTGTACCTAGCCGGACACAACAATATAGGGAAGCCCTTTTTTTCTTAATTATTCCATGAATTTCATGAAATAATTTTAAAAAAAAATACGTGGGGCTTCGCCCTATTTTTGTGTCCAGCCAGGTACAACAAGGCAGCTGGGGGCTGGAATCCGCAGCGCAGGGAGGCCCAAGCTTTCTGGGCCCCACCCGCTGCAAATTGTAGTCCGCAGCCGCCCCGGAAAATGGCGCGTTCATAGAAGCGCCATCTTCTGGCGCTGTACCCAACTCATCCAGGGCCCTGGTGCGGTGGCTCACTGGGTAATAAAGGAGTTAAGGCCAGCTTGGCATTATCAGCTGGCCCTAAGCCCGAAATTCATGGGGTCACGGCAATATTAGACATGACCACCATGAATTTCTAGTAAAGTATTTAAAAAAAACACAAACACCCAGAAAAAAGTCCTTTAATTGAAATAAAGACACAATTCTTTATTGTTCTAAATTAAACCATACTTACAGTCACGCCCATTCCAGCTGAAGCCAACGATCTCCTGCAATAAAAGTAAAATAATAAAGCAACCTCATCCTTACCTTTCCATGGTTCCCAGGACAGCTTCAGCTCTGCTACATCGAGATGACAGGCTGGACCGCAGCAGAACGCTGCCATCCAGCCTGTCATCCCGCAGACACTGAGAAGCGCAGGCATGCTTGCGCTCCTCAGTGTCTCGCTGTGACGGCATCCAGATGAGCGGAGGTCATGTCCAATGAACTCAGCTCACCTCATGCACGTCACTGACAGCGTGGGAAAATTTTCCTGCACTCAGCGCTTCAGCGTGAGAATTTTCCCACGCTGTCAGTGACGTGCATGAGGTGCGCCGAGTTCATTGGACATGACCTCACCTCATGCACGTCACTGACAGCGTTGGAAAATTCTCACGCTGAAGCGCTGAGTGCAGGAGAATTCTCCCACGCTGTCAGTGACGTACATGAGGTGAGCCGAGTTCATTGTCGGCTCATCTGGATGCCGTCACAGCCAGACACTGAGGAGTGGAAGTATGCATGCGCTTCTCAGTGTCTGCGGGATGACAGGCTGGATGGCAGCGTTCTGCTGCGGTCCAGCCTGTCATCTCGATGTAGCAGAGCTGGAGCCGTCGTGGGAGCCATGGAAAGGTAAGGATGAGGTTGGTTTATTATTTTTCTTTTATTGCAGGAGATCGTTGGCTTCAGCTGGAATGGGCGTGATGGTAAGTATGGTTTAATTTAGAACAATAAAGAATTGTGTGTTTATTTCAATTAAAGGACTTTTTTCTGGGTGTTTGTGTTTTTTTTAAATACTTTACTAGAAATTCATGGTGGTCATGTCTAATATTGGCGTGACCCCATGAATTTCGGGCTTAAGGCCAGCTGATAATGCCAAGCTGGCCTTAACCCCTTTATTACCCAGTGAGCCACCGCACCAGGGCCCTGGATGAGTTGGGTACAGCGCCAGAAGATGGCGCTTCTATGAACGCGCCATTTTCCGGGGCGGCTGCGGACTGCAATTTGCAGCGGGTGGGGCCCAGAAAGCTTGGGCCTCCCTGCGCTGCAGATTCCAGCCCCCAGCTGCCTAGTTGTACCTGGCTGGACACAAAAATAGGGCGAAGCTCCACGTTTTTTTTTTTAAATTCATGAAATTCATGGAATAATTAAGAAAAAAAGGGCTTCCCTATATTGTTGTGTCCGGCTAGGTACAAATAGGCAGCTGGTGGTTGGGGGCAGCCCGTTCCTGCCTGCTGTACCTGACTGGACACAAATATAGGGCGAAGCCCCACATCAATTTTTTTTAATTATTTCATGAATTTCCTGAAATGATTTAAAAAAAATTGACGTGGGGCTTCGCACTATATTTGTGTCCAGCCAGGTACAGCAGGCAGGAACGGGCTGCCCCCAACCACCAGCTGCCTATTTGTACCTGGTTGGACACAACAATATAGGGAAGCCCTTTTTTTCTTAATTATTTCATGAATTTCATGAAATAATTAAAAAAAAAAAATACTTGAAGCTTCTCCCTATTTTTGTGTCCAGCCAGGTACAACTAGGCAGCTGGGGGATGGAATCTGCAGCGCAGGGAGGCCCAAGCTTTCTGCCCCCCCCCCCCGCTGAAAATTGCAGTCCGCAGCCACCCCGGAAAATGGCGCGTTCATAGAAGCTGGATGCTGTACCTGGCTGGCATACAAAAATATGGCGAAGCCCACGTCAAAAGTTTTGGGAAAAATTAATTAAAAAATAAATAATAATTTAGGGACTGCATCTTTATTAACTCCTCAAATGTCATTTAGTGTTAAAATAAAGGATTTATTTTAAAAAAAATTGATGTGGGGCCTCGCCCTATATTTGTGTCCAGCCAGGTACAGCAGGCAGGAATGGGCTGCCCCCAACCGCCAGCTGCCTATTTGTACCTGGCCGGACACAACAATATAGGGAAGCCCTTTTTTAAAAAAATTATTTCATGAAATAATTAAAAAAAAATTGACGTGGGGCTTCGCACTATATTTGTGTCCAGCCAGGTACAGCAGGCAGGAATGGGCTGCCCCCAACCACCAGCTGCCTATTTGTACCTGGTTGGACACAACAATATAGGGAAGCCCTTTTTTTCTTAATTATTCCATGAATTTCATGAAATAATTTAAAAAAAAAATGCCTGGGGCTTCGCCCTATTTTTGTGCCCAGCCAGATACAACTAGGCAGCTGGGGGCTGGAATCCGCAGCGCAGGGAGGCCCAAGCTTTCTGGGCCACCCCCGCTGCAAATTGCAGTCCGCAGCCGCCCCAGAAAATGGCGCGTTCATAGAAGCGCCATCTTCTGGCGCTGTACCCAACTCATCCAGGGCCCTGGTGCGGTGGCTCACTGGGTAATAAAGGGGTTAAGGCCAGCTTGGCATTATCAGCTGGCCCTAAGCCCGAAATGCATGGGGTCACGCCAATATTAGACATGACCACCATGAATTTCTAGTAAAGTATTTAAAAAAACACAACACCCAGAAAAAAGTCCTTTAATTGAAATAAACACACAATTCTTTATTGTTCTAAATTAAACTATACTTACCATCACGCCCATTCCAGCTGAAGCCAACGATCTCCTGCAATAAAAGTAAAATAATAAAGCAACATCATCCTTACCTTTCCATGGCTCCCACGACAGCTTCAGCTCTGCTACATCGAGATGACAGGCTGGACCGCAGCAGAACGCTGCCATCCATCCTGTCATCCCGCAGACACTGAGAAGCGCAGGCATACTTCCACTCCTCAGTGTCTGGCTGTGACGGCATCCAGATGAGCCGAGGTCATGTCCAATGAACTCAGCTCACCTCATGTACGTCACTGACAGCGTGGGAAAATTCTCCTGCACTCAGCACTTCAGCGTGAGAATTTTCCCACGCTGTCAGTGACGTGCATGAGGTGAGCTGAGTTCATTGGACATGAACTCGGCTCATCTGGATGATGTCACAGAGAGACACTGAGGAGCGCAAGCATGCCTGCGCTTCTCAGTGTCTGCGGGATGACAGGCTGGATGGCAGCGTTCTGCTGCGGTCCAGCCTGTCATCTCGATGTAGCAGAGCTGAAGTATGGTTTAATTTAGAACAATAAAGGATTGTGTCTTTATTTCAATTAAAGGACTTTATTCTGGGTGTTTGTGTTTTTCTTTAACTTTGACTATGGGGTTAGTAATGGGGGTGTCTTATAGACGCCTCTCCATTACTAACCTGGGCTTGATGTCAGCTGGCATTATAAGCTGACATCAACCCCAACCCTATTACCCCCTGCCACCGCACCAGGGCAGCGTGGAAGAGCGAGGCTAAGTGCCAGAATTGGCGCATCCTATGGATGCGCCATTTCTGGGGCGGCTGACGGCTGGTGTTTCTAGCCTGGGAGGGGGCCAATATTCATGGCACCCTTCCTGGGCTATTAATATCAGCCCCCAGCTGTCTGCCTAGCCTGTGTTAGCTATTAAATTATGGGGGACCCCACGTTATTTTTTTTGGGGGGTTCCCCCATTTTAATAGCTAGTAAAGGCTAGGTATTCAGCTGGGGGCTGATATTAGTAGCCTGGGAAGCTCCGTGGGTATTACCCCCTTCCCAGGCTTCAAACATTTGCCCCAGCTGTCTGCTTAACCTCCGCTAGAGCCTAAAATTAAGGGGAACCCCACGCCAATTTTTTTTTAAATAAATCCTTTATTTTAACACTAAATGACAAGTACAGTAATCAACACTATCACTGTACTTCATATATATGTGACTGACATGTTTCTATCTATCTAATCTATGTGTGATTCTCTATTCTTTCTATTCTAAATTGTCGGGTACAGATGCTGAATTGCCGGCCGGCTTTCTTAAAGAGACGGTGCATGAAAACACTATTATTTTTTTAAATAAATCCTTTACACTAAATGACAAGTACAGTAAGCAACACTGTCACTGTACTTCTTATATATGTGGCTGACATGTTTCTATCTATCTAATCTATGTGTGAAGCTCTATTCTGTCTGTTATAAATTGTCGGGTACCGCTGCTGAATTGCCGGCCGGCTTTTTTAAAGAGACGGTGCACGAAAACACTAATATTTTTTTTAATAAATCCTTTACACTAAATGACAAGTACAGTAAGCAACACTGTCACTGTACTTCATATATATGTGACTGACATGTTTCTATCTATCTAATCTATGTGTGATGCTCTATTCTTTCTGTTGTAAATTGTCGGGTACCGGTGAATGCCGCTGCTGAATTGCCGGCTTTTCATGTCATTCTACATTATTCTTAGTTGTTTTACTTCATGTAGAATTAACCTACAAGGAAAGAAAGGGTTTATTTTCATTCCGATATTTGTGTCCCATTGACTTGCATTGGTTTCCGGTATCGGAATCGGCGATATCCGATACTTTTTGGGTATCGGCCCGATCCAATCCGATACGATATTTCCTGATATCGGAAGGTATTGCTCAACACTAGTCACCACACGTACCGGACACACTGATGTGTGAAAGAGGCCTAACTCTACTGCCTCATTATACACTGTGTTCCAAATTATTATGCAAATAATATTTTCTCAGATTTTCCCAAATTACCTATATGAATTGCAGTCATTGTAATTTTCCAGTCAAATAACTATTAGAGTACAATTGAAAGGTTTTTGTACAAACTGCCTATGATAACAGTATATTTTTTAAAAAATAAAACACTCAAACTGCACTCAAAATGCATGTTCCAAATTATTATGCACAGCAGAGTTTTCAACCTATTCATTTTAATAAAGAACAAAAAATGGTCATTTTTGAAATTATAAGCATTAGCAGGTTATTACAAACTGAAATCAAACAGTTTTCAACTCAAAACTTTATTCTAGGTCATGTAACATTTGCATATAGGAGCTTCTGAAGTCTCTCATTCATTGAATTTGTCAGGTTTTGGATGGTTTCTGCTTCAATTGTTTTGCATGAGGACAGAATACCCTCCCAGAGCTGTTGCTTAGATGTGAACTGCCTCCCGCCATCATAGACACTCCTTTTGATGATGCTCCAGAGGTTCTCAATGAGGTTGAGGTCAGGGGAGCATGGGGCCACACCATAAGTTTGTCCTCTTTTATTCCCACAGCAGCCAGAGATGCAGATGTGTTATGTGCAGCATGAGACGGGGCATTATCATGCATGAAAATGATCTTGCTGCGGAATGCACGGATCTTCTTCTTGAACCATGGCAGGAAGTGCTGTTTGAGAAACTCAGCATACATTATGGAGTTCATCTTTACCCCTTCAGGGATCTTAAAAGGGCCGACAATCTCTCTCCCCATGATTCCAGCCCAAAACATTACTCCACCTCCTCCTTGTTGGCGCAGTAGCCGTGTTTTCATGGGGTGTCCATCAACCAACCATCCTCCACTCCATCCATCTGGACCATCGAGATCATTTCATGCATGATAATCCCCCGTCTCATGCTGCACATAACACATCTGCATCTCTGGCTGCTGTGGGCATAAAAGGGGACAAACTTATGGTGTGGCCCCCATGCTCGCCTGACCTCAACCCCATTGAGAACCTCTGGAGCATCATCAAAAGGAGTGTCTATGATGGCGGGAGGCAGTTCACATCTAAGCAACAGCTCTGGGAGGGTATTCTGTCCTCATGCAAAACAATTGAAGGAGAAACCATCCAAAACCTGACAAATTCAATGAATGAGAGAGTTCAGAAGCTCCTTTCGAACAAGGGGTCCTATGTGCAAATGTTACATCACCTAGAATAAAGTTTTGAGTTGAAAACTGTTTGATTTCAGTTTGTAATAACCTGCTAATGCTTATAATTTCAAAAATGACCATTTTTTTGTTCTTTATTAAAATGAAAATGTTGAAAACTCTGCTGTGCATAATAATTTGGAACATGCATTTTGAGTGCAGTTTGAGTGTTTTATTTTTTTTTAAATATACTGTTATCATAGGCAGTTTGTACAAAAACCTTTCAATTGTACTCTAATAGTTATTTGACTGGAAAATTACAATGACTGCAATTCATATAGGTAATTTGGGAAAATCTGAGAAAATGTTATTTGCATAATAATTTGGAACACAGTGTAGTGAATGGATCCCTTGGGGGTTCATCTGAATTACGTAGGAGCTATGTATATAGAGTCTGTAAACTATTCTATGAAAATCTGCACTCCAGGAGGTAAATAGCGCGCCGTCCCTCCCGAGTCTCGCCGTGTGGCTAAGCAGTACTGTACAGCCACATATGGAGTATTTCTACATTCATCAAAAATTGTGTGACAAATTTTGGTGCCATTTTTACCCATTTCCCTATGTGAAAATATAAAATATGGGGCTAAAACAAAACTTTGGTGGTAAAAATGTAATTATTCTTTCTTCACCACCCAATGGTGTAAAATTCTGTGAGGCACATGTGGTATCAACATGCTCACTGTACCCCTAGATGAATTAATTGAGAGGTATACTTTATAAATTAGGGTGTCTTATGGGGGGTTCTGTTGTTCTGGCACCTTAGGGACTTTGCCAGTGTAACATGGCACCGCTAAACCAGCCCAGCAATATATGAGCTCCAATTTGGCGCTTCTTCCATTCTGAGCTTTGAACTGTGCCTCAAAAGTATTTTTCAACCACATATGGGTTATTTGCGTGCTCAAAATTGCACAACTTCTGGGGTCCAATTTCTCCTGTTACCCTTGTCAAAATAAAAAAATTGGGGATAAAAGATCATTTTTGTGGAAAAAAAGTGTTTTTTTTATTTTCACGGCTCTACTTTATAAGCGTTTGTGAAACACTTGGGGTTTAAAAGTGCTCACCACACATCTAGATAAGTTCTTTAAGGGGTCTAGTTTCCAAAATGGGGTCACATGTTGGGGGTTTCCACTGTTTAATCCCATCAGGGGCTCCCCAAATGCGACATGGCGTCCGCTAATTATTCAAGCAAATTTTACATTCAAAAAGTCAAATGAAGCTCCTTCCCTTCCTAGCCCTGCCATGCGCCCAAACAGTGTTTTTCCCCACATATGGGGTATCAGCTTACTCAGGAGAAATTGCACAACAAATGATATGGTGCAATTTCTCCTGTTACCCTTATGAAAATGCAAAATTGGGGGTTGAAAACGTTTTTGTTGGGAAAATGTGAAAATTGTATTTTTAAGGCTCAATGTTATAAACTTCTGTGAAGCACCTGGGGGTTCAAGGTGCTCACCACACATCAAGACACGCTCCTTGTGTTCAAATTGGTGTCACTTGTGGGGGGTTTCCACTGTTTAGACACATCAGGGGCTCGCTAAATGCAACATGGCGTCCGCTAATTATTCAAGCAAATTTTACATTCAAAAAGTCAAAAGCACTCTTTCACTTTTGAGTCCTGCAGTGCGTCCAAACAGTGTTTTTTTCCCACATATGGTGTATCGGCTTACTCAGGAGCAATTGCACAACTAATTTTGGAGTCTATTTTTTCCTGTTACACTTTCAAAAATAAAAAAAATTGGGTCTAAAGTAACATTTTTGTGAAAAAAAGTTAAATGTTCATTGTTTTTTTCCACATTTCAAAACTTCCTGTGAAGCACCTGAAGGGTTAATAAACTTCATGAATGTGGTTTTCAGAACCTTGAGGGGTGCAGTTTTTAGAATGGTTTCACTTTTGCGTGTTTTCTGTCATAAAGGCCCCTCAAAGTCATTTCAAACGTGATGTGGTCCATAAAAAATGGTTTTGTAAGTTTTGTTGGGCAAATTAGAAATCGCTGGTCAACTTTTAACCCTTATAACTGTAACATACCTGGCGGCGTCCATGCATAGTGGTCCATCTCCCACTATGCAAGAGCGCGCACTTGATCTCCAATCCAGAATGTCTCTCTGACTTCCCTCCATGCTGTCTGTTTGCTTCTGTTTCTGCTGCTTAAGGGCGGCGCCCGATCACTTCCTGCTTTTTGTACCTGCTGCAGGCACACCCCTTGTGCGTCCTCAGCCTATTGCTGTCTGTCACCTGGTATTTAACCCAGCTGCTCCAATGAATCCCTGCCTGAGCATTGTGTTTCATTCAGTGTGCTCTTTCGCTATGAATGTGCCAGGTCCCCTTCTGTGTTTTCTTGCTTGCACTTCCTGCAGGCTGTATTTCCAGGCCTGTCTGAACACGCTCCTTGCCTTTTCGTTCCGCCTTCTAGGGGCCGCATACCTAGACCCGCTCCTGTATCTTGTCTGTCCTGTCTGAACACGCTCCTAGCCTGTTCCTCCCGCCTTCTAGGGGCCGCATACCTAGACCCGCTCCTGTATCTTGCTACTGTGTCTGTTCTTGTCTATATACTCTTCTAGCCTGTTTCCTGTGTTTCTCTATGTCCGTACCTTTCCTTTTTCTGCAGAGTCTGAACTCGTACCTAACTCCTGCTCGTTGTCACTGTACTTCCGTTTGTGAGTTAGTGGTCCACTCGCTACTTCACTGCAAGTACCATGTGGGTATCTGGTTCTGCCTTTCCCTTCCTGCCTGTTCCGTAAGTACAGAGCCCTGTCCCCCCTGCTCTGCCTTGCTCACCGCTCCAGCGGTTCTAGGCTGCTCTGCCTTGCTCACCGCTCCGGCAGTTCTAGCCTGCTCTGCCTTGCTCACCG
The DNA here is from genome assembly GCF_046119375.1 of Phyllobates terribilis. Taxonomy (NCBI): domain Eukaryota; kingdom Metazoa; phylum Chordata; class Amphibia; order Anura; family Dendrobatidae; genus Phyllobates; species Phyllobates terribilis. The sequence continues at coordinate 296,256,379 of NW_027362769.1, forward strand.
CTCCGGCGGTTCTAGCCTGCTCTGCCTTGCTCACCGCTCCGGCGGTTCTGGCCTGCTCTGGCTTGCTCACCGCTCCGGCGGTTCTAGCCTGCTCTGCCTTGCTCACCGCTCCAGCGGTTCTAGCCTGCTCTGCCTTTGCTCATCGCTCCGGCGGTTCTAGCCTGCTCTGACCCTTTGCTCACTGCTCCAGCAGTCTCGCTCCGCTCTGACCCTTTGCTCACTGCTCCGGCAGTCTCGCTCCGCTCTGACCCTTTGCTCACTGCTCCGGCTGTCTCGCTCCGCTCTGACCCTTTGCTCACTGCTCCGACAGTCTCGCTCCGCTCTGACCTTTTGCTCACTGCTCCGGCAGTCTCGCTCCGCTCTGACTCCTTTGCTCACTGCTCTGGCAGTCTCGCTCTGCTCTGACTCCTTGCTCACTGCTCCAGCAGTCTCGCTCAGCTCTGACCCTTTGCTCACCGCTCCAGGTGGCCTTGTCCTGCTCTACTCTTGCTCACCGCTCCAGGCGGCCTCGTCCTGCTCTACTCTTGCTCACCGCTCCAGGCTGCCTAATCCTGTTCTACTCTCACTAACCACTGCAGGCGGCCTCATCCTGCTCTACTCTCTCTCACCGCTCTAGGTGGTCTCGTCTTGCCCTGCTCTCGCTCACCACTCTGGGCGGCCTTACTCTGCTGTGTTTGTCCGCCACATCTGTGGTTCTGTTCCTGAGTCCCAGTGTGTACTGGGTCCTATTCCGCCTGTGTTCCTACCTGCTAGTGCCTCCCTGTCTGCTCTCTAGCCGTGCTTGCCTGTACCCCCCTGCCTGCATACCCGCCTGCCTGCATACCAGTCGTGCCTGCCTATACCCACCAGTCTGTGTGCCAGCCTAACCTGTCTGTTCCTGTATTCCCCTGTGTGGGTCAACAGCATTGTCTGGGGTCTGTCCTGGAGTAGCACCTGGTCCCTCTGCTCGGTTCCTCCTTGGTGCACTGGCATTGTATGCCGTCGTGCGACCCTGGTCGGATCGGGTGAATACCTAGTTACGCCACTCCAGGCATTCACTCTCCGGCACGGTCCAGTGGAATCACACGCACGCGCCGCTTTGCCCGGGCGTGTGCATTACAGCATGCTCAGGGCATGGTTCCCGTTGAGCCCCACGGCCTTCGCTCTCTGAGGCGTTTTCCAGCGAATACGTGCATTAAAAATAAATAAAAAAAATATATATATATATTTTTTTTCTTTAGCTGAGTTCCAGGTGAATTACGCACCCGTCCAGATGGATCTTTCTGCACTCGTTCCTGCGGATCCGCCACGGTACTATGGGGATCCAAGACAGAGTCGTGCATTTGTGGAGCAATGCATGCTACACTTCAAGTTCTACCCTCTTTGTTTTCCCACCGATCAGGCTAAGGTGGGATTCATGATGTCTTACCTAGCGGGTAATGCCTTGAAATGGATCACCCCCCTATGGGACGCACAGGATCCTATCGTCCTGGACATAATGGCCTTCCTGGTGGCCTTTCTAATGGTCTTCGATGATCCTAACCCAGAGGCTCCTGCTGAAGCTTCACTTCCCAATATCCCGGAGCAGCCCCGATGGGTAATGTGTGTGGGTAGCGCACTAGTCCTCCTGCCCGAAGAGACTACTGCCCATCCAGAATCCACACAGGATGACTACGCTCTCCGAAATACTTCTCCCAACCTCAAGAGGCAGTCCAGACGTGCTAGGCGTAGAGGCAAGCCGTCACGCCTGGGTCTGTCCTCCCAAAGACCTCCTGATCCCAACCTTGAAGTCCCTGCTGAAGCTTCATTTCCCTGTATCCCAGAGCAGCCCCTACGGGTAATGTGCGTGGGTAGCGCACCTGTTCTCCTGCCCGAAGAGACTTCTGCCCACCTAGAATCCTCCGGGATACCACCTGATGACAAATGGAGAGAGACTTCCCTACACCCGGTACCCGATACTTCGTCCGTTTCGTCCTGTGAGCCTACAATGGGTACCTCAAAGCGGTAGTTAACCCCGAGTCTCTACACCCCTCCGACCAGGCGGAGGACCTCCAGTTGTCTCCAGAACCCTTCGGGGTGCTACCTGGTAGCGAATGGACAGAGTCTTCCCTATAATCTGTAAGTGATACCTCGCCCACTTCGTCCAGTGAGTCCGACCTAGTGTACTCCGAAGCAGAGGTTATCCCCGAGTCTCTACACCCCTCCGACCAGGCGGAGGACCTACAGTTGTCTCCTGAACCCTTCGGGGCGCTACCTGATAGCGAATGGACAGAGACTCTCCTTTACTCGGTACCTGATATCTCGCCCGCTTCTTCCAGTGAGTCCGACCTAGTGTACTCCGAAGCAGAGATTATCCCCGAGTCTCTACACCCCTCCGACCAGGCGGAGGACCTCCAGTTGTCTCCTGAACCCTTCGGGGTGCTACCTGATAGCGAATGGACAGAGACTCTCCTATACTCGGTACCTGATACCTCGCCCGCTTCTTCCAGTGAGTCCGACCTAGTGTACTCCGAAGCAGAGGTTACCCCCGAGTCTCTGCACTCCTCCAACCCGGCGGAGGGCTTCCAGTTGTCTCCTGAACCCTCTGGGGTGCTACCTGATAATAAGTGGAGAGAGACTTCCTCCTGTGCTGTTCCTGGTACTCCACCTGTTTCGTCTGTTGCTGAGGATGGCTGGATAGGAGGTAGCATCCTAGCTACCCAGAGGAGACCAGTTTTTCCGTGGACAGTGGAAGTGATCTCCTTGAAGTGAAGGATTGGCCCTCGAATTCCCTGTGGAACATTCTGGCAGGCCTGAAGAAGAGGTGGCGTAAGGGGGGGGTACTGTAACATACCTGGCTACTTCCTTGAATAGTGGTCCATCACCCACTGTGCAAGAGCGCGCACTTGATCTCCAATCCAGAATGTCTCTCTGGCTTCCCTCCATGCTGTCTGTTTGCTTCTGTTGCTGCTGCTTAAGGGCGGCGCCCGATCACTTCCTGCTTTTTGTATCTGCTGCAGGCACACCCCTTGTGCGTCCTCAGCCTATTGCTGTCTGTCACCTGGTATTTAACCCAGCTGCTCCAATGAATGCCTGCCTGAGCATTGTGTTTCATTCAGTGTGCTCTTTCACTCTGAATGTGCCAGGTCCCCTTCTGTGTTTTCTTGCCTGCCCTTCCTGGAGGCTGTATTTCCAGGCCTGTCTGAACACGCTCCTTGCCTGTTCGTTCCGCCTTCTAGAGGCCGCATACCTAGACCCGCACCTGTATCTTGTCTGTCCTGTCTGAACACGCTCCTAGCCTGTTCCCCCCGCCTTCTAGGGGCTGCATACCTAGACCCGCTCCTGTATCTTGTCTGTTCTTGTCTGTATACTCTTCTAGCCTGTTTCCTGTGTTTCTCTATGTCCGTACCTTTACTTTTTCTGCAGAGTCTGAACTCGTACCTAACTCCTGCTCATTGTCACTGTACTTCCGTTTGTGAGTTAGAGGTCCACTCGCTACTTCACTGCAAGTACCCTCTGGGTATCTGGTTCTGCCTTTCCCTTCCTGTCTGTTCCGTGTGTACAGAGCCCTGTCCCCCCTGCTCTGCCTTGCTCACCGCTCCGGTGGTTCTAGCCTGCTCTGCCTTGCTCACCGCTCCGGTGGTTCTAGCCTGCTCTGCCTTGCTCACCGCTCCGGCAGTTCTAGCCTGCTCTGCCTTTGCTCACCGCTCTGTCGGTTCTGGCCTGCTCTGACCCTTTGCTCACTGCTCTGGCAGTCTCGCTCCGCTCTGACCCTTTGCTCACTGCTCTGGCAGTCTCGCTCCGCTCTGACCCTTTGCTCACTGCTCCGGCAGTCTCGCTCTACTCTGACCCTTTGCTCACTGCTTCGGCAGTCTCGCTCCGCACTGACCCATTGCTCACTGCTCCGGCAGTCTTGCTCCGCTCTGACCCTTTGCTCACTGCTCCGGCAGACTCGCTCTGCTCTGACCCTTTGCTCACTGCTCCGGCAGTCTCGCTCCGCTCTGACCCTTTGCTCACTGCTCCGGCAGTCTCGCTCCGCTCTGACCCTTTGCTCACTGCTCCGGCAGTCTCGCTCCGCTCTGACCCTTTGCTCACTGCTCCGGCAGTCTCGCTCTGCTCTGACTCCTTTGCTCACTGCTCCGGCAGTCTCGCTCTGCTCTGACTCCTTGCTCACTGCTCCGGCAGTCTCCCTCAGCTCTGACCCTTTGCTCACCGCTCCAGGCGGTCTTGTCCTGCTCTACTCTTGCTCACCTCTCCAGGCGGCCTCGTCCTGCTCTACTCTTGCTCACCGCTCCAGGCGGCCTCGTCCTGCTCTACTCTCGCTAACCGCTCCAGGCGGCTTCTTCCTGCTCTACTCTCGCTCACCGCTCTAGGCGGTCTCGTCTTGCCCTGCTCTCGCTCACCACTCTGGGCGGCCTTACTCTGCTGTGTTTGTCCGCCACATCTGTGGTTGTGTTCCTGAGTCCTAGTGTGTACTGGGTCCTATCCCGCCTGTGTTCCTACCTGCTAGTGCCTCCCTGTCTGCACTGTAGCCGTGCTTGCCTGTACCCCCCTGCCTGCATACCCGCCTGCCTGCATACCAGTCGTGCCTGCCTATACCCACCAGTCTGTGTGCCAGCCTAACCTGTCTGTTCCTGTATTCCCCTGTGTGGGTCAACAGCCGTGTCCGGGGTCTGTCCTGGAGTAGCACCTGGTCCCTCTGCTCGGTACTTCCTTGGTGCACTGGCGTCGTATGCCGTCATGCGACCCTGGTCGGATCGGGTGAATACCTAGTTACGCCACTCCAGGCATTCACTCTCCGGCACGGTCCAGAGGAATCACACGCACACGCCGCTCAGCCCGGGCGTGTGCATTACAATAACTTCCTAACAAAAAAAATTTGGGTTCCAAAATTGTGCTGATGTAAAGTAGACATGTGGGAAATGTTATTTATTAACTATTTTGTGTGACATATCTCTCTGATTTAAAGGCATGAAGATTCAAAGTTTGAAATTTACAACATTTTTAACATTTTTGCCATATTTCCGATTTTTTCACAAATAAATGCCAGTCATATCAAATTAATTTTACCACTATCATGAAGTACAATATGTCTTGAAAAAAAATCTCAGAATCAGTGGAATCCATCGAAACATACAAAAGTTATTACTTCATAAAGTGACACTGGTCAGAATTGTAAAAATTGGCCTGGTCATTAAAGTGCAAAAAAACTTTAGGGGTAAAGGGGTTAAAGATTCTGCTCTCTCTTGGTTTTATGCTTACCTTTTCTGACCACTTGTTCATTGTATAGTTTGCTGACTTTATGTGAAGTCAGTCAGAGGCCTACAGCTCAAAAAGGGTTGAAGTAGTCTGACAGGACATGTTCAGGGCACTTTGGCTTGAGTACATTTTTCATGAGGAAGAACATATATTTTACAGACCCCGGCTATGCACAACCACCAAAAATATCTGTCTACAAGTTGAAATGTTTTATTTAAAGGGGTGGTCAGGCACCTAAAATGTATTTTCTAACTATATGTCCTTACACCCTAGCCACTGTTTTAATTTCCATTATTACATAGCACTCAACATTTTTCCCTATTTACCTAATTTCTAAATGTGTTTTTTTATTGTATTTCCTGTGACGTTTCATTTGAGAGAAGTCTCAAACATGACGTCAAAGGAGTCTGGGGCTGAACTCATTCCACGCAGCGTCCATCGGCCCACCTGGAACAGGACGTCATCAGGGGCAGCGCTGAAGATGTCCTGGATACTGTGTAATTGACGCTGTGGGAGAGGTGAGTTTAGCACTAGAACTCTGTTTCTGTGTCCGCTGCCACTGTAACTTGTAACTTTGAAAGATATCGGGGGGCAGAGATACAAACAATGAGTGACATCAGCACCGCCCCACAGCTTCTAGCATCACTCTCAAACTAATCACCATCTGGGGGTGGTGCAGGTGTCACTCACTGCTTCTGTCATCACCACTTGATGACGACTCATTTGAGTTCAGTGCTAGAAACTGTGGGGTGGTGCTTGTGTTACTCAATACTTCTACAGTTTCTCTGCCACCTGTTGATGTCTTTCACAGTTAGAAGCTACGGTAGCACTGTGAGTAACTGCAGCGCTGCTCCCTGTGGTGTCTTGTTCCAGGAGGGGTGATGGACGCTACGAGGTGTGCAGCCTAAGCCTCCTGTGATGTCATGTTTGACACACATCTCTCAACATCACAATAATAGATGCTGGTGCGAATATTATCTAGCGTGTATCAGTGTTCTGTTCAGTGGTTATGCTTCTTTACATAACTCCACCATCGAGAGCATAATCCACGACCACTCACCACTTATTTTGAAAGACTCAGCTTCATTGCCATTGGAAATTTCTTGTGAGGCCCTTGGGTGCTGTTTGTTAGATCCCTGGCCTAGATATGACCATCTTTTCAACTGCTGTCTAATGGCAGTGGTTGAGACTCGGCCTTCCCTGGTGACTGATGTGTCTGCAAAGTGGATCCTATCTTCAATGGGATGGCACTGCATTCACTGAGTTAATTGCCTGACCATGGCCACTGCGCTACGTGGTGTATCACATGCCTCCAACCGCAGACATCCATCCTTCTGAAAAAGCCATTCACTGCATGGGCGACACCTGTGAGCACAGCAGTGGCAGTTCGGTATGAAATTAGGCAGTTGTGAGCCTGCATCCTCACTGAGGGTGGTGTAACAGCTTCCGCAGGTAATTGTTATATTTTGCCCTAATGGTAATATGAGCTCCACATAACATGGATAATATAGTTGTCAATATTCAACATCCAATATCTTATCAATATCCAACCATCAAGATTAATTATCATATGCAAAGATGGCGAGGCAATAAAAAAGACACCATGAACTGTAACTTTCAAACATCATTAGCTGCAAAATTAAGGGAACTCTCCCAAGACAACATTAGTAAAAAGGCAAACCTTACAGCCTTTCCTACTTTGAACTCCATAAGCCCATCTAGTTCTGAATTGGAATTTGAACCTAGCCTGAGACAAGTTTCTGAGCTATTGCTGCATGTCATAATAGCCTGTAAATCCTTCCCCATGAGAAAAATAAACAGAGTGAAAGTTGACTTGGGTCTCTTGTGCCATGACAACCAAAACGTTCATGACAGGGTTTAAGAGGAAGAATCTGATCTCTAGTTTGGAAGATAAGATACTGTTGCTCCTCTCGTGCAGCAAGTTGTCAATCTATGAAGAAAGTTGAACAATGGCACAAGAAATGCGAAGATCTAGAAAATAGGCTTTGCTATAACCATAACAACAACCCAGCCCATAGTAAAGACTGAGTAAAAAAGTGATCCGTCAATTAAAAACAATGAAATTTATTGAAACAAAATGAAAATATAATCAGTAAAAAAGCAGAATGCCGTAATAGAGGATGCTGAACTCATAAAAAAGAAGCTCGCAGCAAAAAGCAGGTTGGGGTGAGGGAACGCTGACCAAAACACCTTTCCACAATTTCTAGGATTCTTCACTTTACAGGTATTGGACCGTCTGATATATAGGATGTATATATATATATTTTTACATAGAGGATAGGTCCTATGCAATGTATGATGTATTTCACAATTTTTAGGTATTAGACATTATGGTAGGCTCAGTTATATACTTACCCATCACTCTAGCAATATACCTGCATTTTAAGGGATCTATTCATATTTAGCTAGAATAAGTTATTGTGTAGTATATTGTAATGCAGCGGCTTGCTGCATTGCTAAAATGTCCAGGGGGTGTGTTTTGGCTGACCATTTACCTCCCCCTCAGGTGACTGATCACATGACTGTGACATCATCACAGGTCCTGTGTGCACAGAAGGATATATATAATCCTGGTGGTTTTGAAACAGAGACAGAGAGAGAGAGGCCTGGTGAAGCCTGGAAGGCAGGGGCTGGATCCCTGTGTTTGAGATACCAGTAGCCTTGGAAGGCAAGAGGCCTGGTCCCTGTGTGGGACCCCACTAGCCTGGAAGGCAAAGGCTGGATCCCTGGAGACTACGTCTGGAAACCTTAAAGCCACAGCAGTAGCAGAACCGAGCTGATAGAAGCAGCTGAGACCCGGCAAAGGTAAACCGGTGCTTTAAGTGAATATTATTGCTGTACCTTGCTGAAGTCTGTATTTGAAGCCTAGCGGGCATAGCTGCCACTGAAAAGGCTCTAGGATACATGTGTAACATTCCTGCGAGCCACTGAAATGGACTATGTTATGAGCGGTTTATGATGTGTAATAAACTGCTGGTCTTCATATTACCGGAAAACGGTGCATGTGTGCTTTAAATGACCCGGTGAAGCGAGTGCCCTCAGCGTGATGAATAGCGCTACCTTACAATATTTTTTAACATTGGTGTTGATGCTAGATGTTTGCCTGAAACTCATTTGATTTGTCTCCTAATTTATTTTACTGCATCACCTATGTAAATTTCTTGTTTAAATATACAGAATTGGTAGGAGATATAGGGTTTAGATCTTATTGTTAGAGAGAATCCTTCATTTTACACTCATTGAATAATAATTTTTTTGTGAGTTCAGCGTCCCCTATTACGGCATTCTGCTTTTTTACTGTTTATATTTTCATTTTGTTTCAATAAATTTCATTGTTTTTAATTGATGGATCACTTCGTTACTCAGTCTTTACTATGTGTCACGATTCCACCACTTATTGCGTTTTTGACGCAGTGAGTGACAGTTCAGCCATCCAATCTGGAGCTGGGGTGTACTGAGCTGTCAGTCTTGTGAGTGACAGTCCAGCCATCCAATCAGGACCAGGGTGTGCTTGGTTTCCTCCACATGTTTTCCTTCTTGGTTTATTACCTGGCTATTTAGCTGGTTGTCTGTATCTGATTGCTGCCAGTCGTAGACTTAGCTCGGTGGTGTTTGTATGCCTTGTATTTCTGTGCCTTGGACCTTGTCTCTGACCATCTGTTTGCCTAGCCCCTTTATCTTGATATTCTTTCTGGAATTCTAACCTCGGACTGTGATCTGACTATGCCATTGTCTTTCCTGTTAGTTTACAATGAGCGCTCTTGATATTTGACCCCAGACCTCTTGACTAATCTGCCTCATGACTTGTCCATCACATTATGACTGGCCTCACACTTTTTATTCCCACCAATATGGATCCAATTCGTACACTTTGCGATCAGGTGGGTACTCAGACCCAGATGGTTCAGGATCTGGCCAGGGATCATCAGAAGCTATAATCGTTGCAATTCCAGCTGCAGGGTCAGTTTTCTAGCATGAAGGGTGATTCATAGAGCTCTTGGCTGCAATTAGTAGCTATGCAATCTCTACCTGCTGACTAGCAGTTGTTCTCTCCTGAACCAGTAATAACACTTCTTGATACATTTTTTCGGGGAAATAACAGTTTAGGGTGTTCAGGGAGAGCTGTAGACTGTTTTTACCTTGTGACTCCGGTCTTCCGGCCATGAGGCCCAGCTGTTGGGAATAACATTGTCCCTGCTGCGAGGGGGTCCTCAGACTTGGGCTTTTTCTTTGTCTCTACAAGCCCCAGAATAGTCTTCTGTTGACACCTTTTTTGAAGCCTTAGGGTTGATCTATGATGAAGCTGACAGGATCCAAGTCAAGGAGGTCACCCAGACTTCCAGGAACCTTTTTACTCCTTACTACTAAATGTGGAACTACTTTTCAAGAACCAGTTGTTATATACGTTAGCCTGTAGCTGCTGGGTTTTTCTTTGTGAAAAAGATAGATGGTAGTCTCCATACTTGCCTCGATTTCCGTGAATCAAACAAAATTACAGTTAAGAATACTTACCCACTTGCACTCATACCTTACCTAACTAACTTATGGGAGATAAGTGGTTTTCTAAACTTGATCTTACAGGGGCTTATAATTTGATACACATAAAAAGTTCAGATACACGTCACTTCGGATAAATTACGGTGCACGGAAAGGAAACCACTCCTTAATAGTATGAATATAGAATCCGGCACACGTTCAGTAGTGTGAAATATAAATTTTAATCAAAAAATTAAAGTTCCTTTAGAAATTCATGAGGAATACAATCCACAACATGTGACGTGTAATGCACACGCCCGGGCTGAGTGGCGTGTGCGTGTGTATGTAGTGATTCCACTGTGCCATGAACCGGAGAGTGCCTGGAGGGGCGTAACTAAGTATCTGCCCGATCCGACCAAGGTCGCACGACGGCATACGACGCCAGTGCACCAGGGAGGAACCGGGCAGAGGGACCAGGTGCTACTCCAGGTCAGACCCCGGACACGGCTGTTGACCCACACAGGGGAATACTGGAACAGGCAGGTTAGGCAGGCACACAGACTGGTGGGTATAGGCAGACTCGGCTGGAATACAGATGGGTGGATGCTGGCGAGCACGACTGGTATGCAGGCAGGGAGGTACTGGCTGGTATGACAGGTTGGAGCACAGAGTGGATAGGACACAGTTCAGACTGGGACTCAGGAACAAAGCCGCAGATGCAGCGGACTAACACAGCAGAGTGAGACGGACCGGAGCGGCGAGTAAGACGAGACCGCCAGTAGCGGTGAGTGAGAGTAGAGCAGGACAAGGCCGCCTGGAGCGGTGAGCAAAGGGTCAGAGCAGAGCGAGACTGCCGGAGCAGTGAGCAAAGGAGTCAGAGCAGAGCGAGACTGCCGGAGAAGTGAGCAAAGGAGTCAGAGCAGAGCGAGACTGCCGGAGCAGGGAGCAAGGAGTCAGAGCAGAGGTATCAGGTACTGAGTATAGGAGAGTTTCTGTCCATTCGCTATCAGGTAGCACCCCGAAGGGTTCAGGAGACAACTGGAGGTCCTCCGCCTGGTCGGAGGAGTGTAGAGACTCGGGGGTATCTACCACTTTAAGGTACCCTTTGTCAAACTCGCAGGACGGAGCGGACGAAGTATCGGGTACCGGGTGTAGGGAAGTCTCTCTCCATTTGTCATCAAGTGGTATCCCGGAGGATTCAGGAGGCAACAGGGGGTCATCCGCCAGGTAGTGGAGGTGCACAGACTCGGAGGTAATCACTGCTTCGGAGCACCCTTGGACAGGCTCACCGGTTAAGGTGGGAGAAGTATCAGATACCGGGTGCAGGCAGTCCTCCTGTGTGGATTCTGGGTGGGCAGTAGTCTCTTCGGGCAGGAGAACAGGTGCGCACATTACCACGCACATTACCCGTCGGGGCTGTTCCGGGATACAGGGAAATGAAGCTTCAGCAGGAACCTCAAGGTTTGGATCAGGAGGTCTTTGGGAGGACAGACCCTGGCGTGATGGCTTGCCTCTACGCCTAGCACATCTGGACTGCCTCTTGAGGTTGGTAGAAGTATTCCGGAGAGCGTAGTCATCCTGTGTGGATTGTGGGTGGGCAGTAGTCTCTTCGGGCAGGAGAACTAGTGCGCTACCCACACACATTACCCATCGGGGCTGCTCCGGGATTTTGGGAAGTGAAGCTTCAGCAGGTGTCTCCGGGTTAGGGTCATCGAAGACCATTAGAAAGGCCACCAGGAAGGCCTGAAGGTCCTGGAGGATAGGATCCTGTGTTTCCCATAGGGGGTTGATCCATTCCAAGGCATCAACCGCTAGGTTAGACATAATGAATCCCACCTTAACCCGATCGGTGGGAAAACAAAGAGGGTAGAACTTGAAGTGTAGCAAACATTGCTCCACAAATGCACGGCTTTGTTTTGGATCCCCATAATACCGTGGTGGATCCGCAGAAACGAGTGCTGATAGATCCATCTGGATGGTTGCGTAATTCGCCTGGAACTCAGCTGGTAGCAAAAAAATAAATAAATTTCCTCTAGATGGACGTATTCGCTGGAAAAAGTCTCAGAGAGCGAAGGCCGTGGGGCTCAACGGGAACCATGGCCTGAGCATGCTGTAATGCACACGCCCGGGCTGAGTGGCGTGTGCGTGTGTAGGTAGTGATTCCACTGTGCCATGAACCGGAGAGTGCCTGGAGGGGCGTAACTAAGTATCTGCCCGATCCGACCAAGGTCGCACGACGGCATACGACGCCAGTGCACCAGGGAGGAACCGGGCAGAGGGACCAGTTGCTACTCAGACCCCGGACACGGCTGTTGACCCACACTGGGGAATACTGGAACAGGCAGGTTAGGCTGGCACACAGACTGGTGGATATAGGCAGACACGGCTGGAATACAGACGGGTGGATGCTGGCGAGCACGACTGGTATGCAGGCAGGGAGGTTGTGGCTGGTATAACAGGTTGGAGCACAGAGTGGATAGGACCCAGTTCAGACTGGGACTCAGTAACAGAGCCGCAGATGCAGCGGACAAACACAGCAGAGTGAGACCGCCCGGAGCGGCGAGCAAGAGCAGAGCAAGACGAGACCGCCAGTAGTGGTGAGCGAGAGTAGATCAGGACAAGGCCGCCTGGAGCGGTGAACAAAGGGTCAGAGCAGAGCGAGACTGCCGGAGCAGTGAGCAAGGAGTCAGAGCAGAGCAAGACTGCAGGAGCAGTGAGCAAAGGAGTCAGAGCAGAGCGAGACTGCTGGAGCAGTGAGCAAAGGAGTCAGAGCAGAGAGAGACTGCCGGAGCGGTGAGCAAGGAGTCAGAGCAGAGCGAGACTGCCGGAGCAGTGAGGAAGGAGTCAGAGCAGAGCGAGACTGCCAGAGCAGTGAGCAAAGGGTCAGAGCAGAGCGAGACTGCCGGAGCAGTGAGCAAAGGGTCAGAGCAGAGAGAGACTGCCAGAGCAGTGAGCAAAGGGTCAGAGCAGAGCAAGACTGCCGGAGCAGAGAGCAAAGGGTCAGAGCGGAGCGAGACTGCCGGAGCAGTGAGCAAAGGGTCAGAGCGGAGCGAGACTGCCGGAGCAGTGAGCAAAGGGTCAGAGCGGAGCAAGACTGCCGGAGCAGTGAGTAAAGGGTCAGAGTGGAGCGAGACTGCCGGAGCAGTGAGCAAAGGGTCAGAGCGGAGCGAGACTGCCGGAACAGTGAGCAAAGGGTCAGAGCGAAGGGACAGGGCTCTGTACACACGGAAAAGACAGGAAGGGAAAGGCAGAACCAGATACCCACAGGGTACTTGCAGTGAAGTAGCGAGTGGACCACAAACTCACAAACGGAAGTACAGTGACAACGAGCAGAAGTTAGGTACGAGTTCAGACTCTGCAGAAAAAGGGAAGGTACGGACATAGAGAAAAACAGGAAACAGGCTAGGAGAGTATTCACACAAGAACAGACACAGCAGCAAGATACAGGAGCGGGTCTAGGTATGCGGCCCCTAGAAGGCGGGAGGAACAGGCTAGGAGCGTGTTCAGACAGGACAGACAAGATACAGGAGCGGGTCTAGGTATGCAGCCCCTAGAAGGCGGAACGAACAGGCAAGGAGAGTGTTCAGACAGGCCTGGAAATACAGCCTCCAGGAAGGGCAGGCAAGCAAACACAGAAGGGGACCTGGCACATTCAGAGTGAAAGAGCACACTGAATGAAACACAATGCTCAGGCATGGGTTAATTGGAGCAGCTGGTTTAAATACGAACTCGTACCTAACTCCTGCTGGTTGTCACTGTACTTCCGTTTGTGAGTTAGTGGTCCACTCGCTACTTCACTGTAAGTACCCTGTGGGTATCTGGTTCTGCCTTTCCCTCCCTGCCTGTTCCGTGTGTACAGAGCCCTGTCCCCCCTGCTCTGCCTTGCTCACTGCTCCGGCGGTTCTAGCCTGCTCTGCCTTGCTCACCGCTCCGGCGGTTCTAGCCTGCTCTGCCTTGCTCACCGCTCTGGCGGTTCTAGCCTGCTCTGCCTTTGCTCACCGCTCCGGCGGTTCTGGCCTGCTCTGACCCTTTGTTCACTGCTCCGGCAGTCTTGCTCCGCTCTGACCCTTTGCTCACTGCTCCGGCAGTCTCGCTCCGCTCTGACCCTTTGCTCACTGCTCTGGCAGTCTCGCTCCGCTCTGACCCTTTGCACACTGCTCCGGCAGTCTCGCTCTGCTCTGACCCTTTGCTCACTGCTCCGGCAGTCTCGCTCCGCTCTGACCCTTTGCTCACTGCTCCGGCAGTCTCGCTCCGCTCTGACCCTTTGCTCACTGCTCCTGCAGTCTCGCTCTGCTCTGACTACTCTTGCTCACCGCTCCAGGCGGCCTCGCCCTGCTCTACTCTTGCTCACCGCTCCAGGCGGCCTCATCCTGATCTACTCTTGCTCACCGCTCCAAGCGGCCTCGTCCTGCTCTACTCTTGCTCACCGCTCCAGGCGGCCTTCTCCTGCTCTACTCTTGCTCACCGCTCCAGGCGGGCTCTTCCTGCTCTACTCTCGCTCACCGCTCTAGGCGGTCTCGTCTTGCCCTGCTCTCGCTCACCACTCTTGGCAGCCTTACTCTGCTGTGTTTGTCCTCCACATCTGTGGCTCTGTTCCTGAGTCCCAGTGTGTACTGGGTCCTATCCCGCCTGTGTTCTTACCTGCTAGTGCCTCCCTGTCTGCACTCTAGCCGTGCTTGCCTGTACCCCCCTGCCTGCATACCCGCCTGCCTGCATACCAGTCGTGCCTGCCTATACCCATCAGTCTGTGTGCCAGCCTAACCAGTCTGTTCCTGTATTCCCCTGTGTGGGTCAACAGCCGTGTCCGGGGTCTGTCCTGGAGTAGCACCTGGTCCCTCTGCTCGGTTCCTCCTTGGTGCACTGGCGTCGTATGCTGTCGTGCCACCCTGGTCGGATTGGGTGAATACATAGTTACGCCCCTCCAGGCATTCACTCTCCGGCACGGTCCTGTGGAATCACACGCACACGCCGCTCAGCCCGGGCGTGTGCATTACAGTGAGACGTCAGGAGTAACAGCGCAGGAGGAAAAAGCATACGTGCCACATGAATGAGCGCTGTGTACTGAATAGACCCAGGGGTAAAAATAAGTAGGAAAAAAGTGGCGTGTAGTCTAATTGTTAATCCGAAACCATGAGATGAGATTGCCCATTAACATGGGCCGGAAGTGCGTCATTGGAACGCACTGGTGAGACGCAGATACATAACGGAAAACGGAAGTGACTGGTGGCAAGCAGTGGTGACACACAATGGTGACACGCAGAGAATCTCAAGGGAAACCGGAAGTAACGGTGGTGGCACGCAGTGGTGACAAGCAGAGGTATGTTCTCCCGTATGGAAAGCCTGAACGAAGAGCGTGTACCATACGTATATATTCCACAGGTAACCCTTGGTGTGATGAGTTCATGACCGTTGCTAAAATAAAAGAGACAGAAAAAAGAAATAAAGTCATTTATAAAAAACTCATGACATCGTAATCCTTATTAAGGCCGTTTGGTTCAAGGCTTTGTAAGTAGTGAATCCAAAAGGCTTCTCTAATTTTCAACTGTCTAATTCTGCTCCCTCCTCTCCTATTGGAGTGTATTTGGTCTAGAACAAGATATCTCAATTTTGCAACTGTGTGACCTGTTAGGTGAAAATGATAGGGTATTGGTAAGTTGTGTCTGCCACATGGATTTGTCAGATTTGTGGTGCGATATGCGATCTTTAATGGGTTGTGTGATTTCACCCACGTATATATTACCGCATGGACATTTTATCGCATAAACGACAAAATTAGAATCACAAGTAAAATAGTCGCGTATGGGAATGTCAGCTCCCGTTTTGGGGTGTGAGACTTTGTCACCTTTCAAAACATTGGCACATTGTGCACACTGGAGACATGGAAAAGTACCTTTCTTTTGTGTACCTAGAAAGGTTTGACTATGTTTTTTAAGGGCTGATCCCTCATCAGCCCGAACAAGTTTATTCCTGAGGTTATTGGATCTCCTGAAACATGGTAAGAATGAGGTCTTAAACTCCGGGATATTTGGATAGCTCCTATGTAACATTGGCCAGTGTTTACGAATTTTTTGATGTAACCTATAGGAAAAAGGATGAAAGGTGTGGACAAAAGAGATTCTATTTGATGTTTGTTCGGCATTTCAAATTTGGGTTCGTTTTCGGGGTTCAGGCTTGTTCGCTTCAAAAAAATGGCTCCGCCCACGAATATCCCTGATTTGCCATTCTGTCATGCAGACTTTTATATAGCTGTGACCCCAGGGTGACAACTCAAGACAGAAGCTATATTACTCTTGTAACAAATGCAATTTCAAGTACACTGGTACAAATAATTTGGTCCTTAGAGTAGTGGAAGGAACCAAAGACAGGACTCAATGTATCTCCACTTACAACTCCGAGGATGCCATAGAAACCACAATGCCCTGAAGAAGAATGGAGGATTGAGGTTCTGGAGGAGAAACGGAATCAAGGCTATGTGATAAACCGACAGCCCTCACATAATCCTAGATATAAATTGAGAAATATAAATTATAGAGCGATGTCATGATGAAAGGGTTTAAACAGACCATGAAATGAGTAAAACGATATAGCTTACCAGATTGCTATGGAGGTGACACTGATGGCAGACAAAAGTATCATAATTAAGCCCGCAGACAAAGGGGGTGCAATGGTCGTTATGAACCGTTCTATATACCACAGTGAGATTCACTCGCAATTGAATAACCGGGATATTTATTTACCTTTATTAAGTAATCCCACAGCGAGAATTCAAGATAAGATTCATGAAATATTGACACAGGCAGTTGATTCACGCATTATAGATTTCAAAACTAGAGATTTTCTCATCAAGACTGATCCCATTATCCCGGTCTTTTATATTCTTCCTAAAGTCCACAAAGTACTAGATAAACCCCCTGGTAGGTCCATAGTGGCATCTACAGATTCAGTTTTATCAGCCTTATCTATCCTACTTGAGAAGGTTTTAACACCTTTGGTCAAAAAGACAGCATCCTTTATCCTTGACACCGGGTCATTTATTAATATTATCAAACATCTTGACCGACTGCCCGAACACACTATACTAGTTACTTTTGATGTAAATAGTTTATATACTTCTATACAACACTTGAAAGGCATTGCAGCAACCAGAATTCTTCTTGAACAATCAGATAAGGATCCACAGGTTATTAAGTTCCTTCTAGATCTTCTTGAACTAGTTTTGACAGAGAACTTCTTCCTGTTTGAGGATTCATATTATTTACAAATCCAGGGGACCGCCATAGGTTCACATGTTGCACCACCCTACGCAAACTGCTTTATGTCAGACTTTGAAAATCGCTATGTCTACACCAATGACCTCTATCATACCCACTGCCTATTATTGCGTAGGTACATAGACAATATCTTTTGCTTATGGAACGGCACTATTGAGACACTTGTACTTTTTCACACTCAATTAAATGACATATGACCCGAACTTACATTTACTATCACATATGACCAGAAATAAATTAATTTCTTAGATACTTTGGTGATTCAAGACATAGAAGGGAATCTATCGATTGATCTTTATATAAAGAAAAAGGATCAAAACAATTTTCTCTCATACCAGAGTTGTCATCCGAGGGCAGTGAAAAGATCCATTCCCACATCCCAATTCCAAAGGGTTAGAAGAATTGTTTCTGACTCGGAAGTATGCAAGAGACGTCTGTCAGAGATGGAAACTAAATTTATACAAAGGGGTTACCCTCAAAAGTTACTCAATCAGTGTCGTAATTCACTGGATTTACCATCCAATAAGGACGCATCAAATAGAATCCCTTTTGTCCACACCTTTCATCCTTTTTCCTATAGGTTACATCAAAAAATTTGTAAACACTGGCCAAAGTTACATAGGAGCTATCCAAATATCCCGAAGTTTAAGACCTCATTCTTACCATGTTTCAGGAGATCCAATAACCTCAGGAATAAACTTGTTCGGGCTGATGAGGGATCAGCCCTTAAAAAACATAGACAAACCTTTCTAGGTGCACAACAGAAAGGTACTATTCCATGACTACAGTGTGCACAATGTGCCAATGTTTTGAAAGGTGACAAAGTCTCACACTCCAATACGGGAGCTGACATTCCCATATGCGACTATTTTACTTGTGATTCTAATTTTGCCGTCTATGCGATAAAATGTCCGTGCAGTAAGATATACGTGGGTGAAATCACTGTCCGTGCGGATATCGCACCACAAATCTGACATTTGATGTGGCAGACACAACTTACCAATACCCTATCATTTTCACCTAACAGGTCACACATTTGCACAATTGAGATTTCTTGTTCTAGAACAAATACACTCCAATAGGAGAGGAGGGAGCAGAATTAGACAGTTGAAAATTAGAGAAGCCTTTTGGATTCACTACTTACAAAGCCTTGAACCAAACGGCCTTAATAGGGATTACGATGTCATGAGTTTTTTATAAATGACTTTATTTCTTTTTATCTGTCTCTTTTATTTTAGCAATGGTCATGAACTCATCACACCAAGGGATACCTGTGGAATATAAACGTATGGTACACGCTCTTTGTTCAGGCTTTCCATATGGGTGAACATACCTCTGCGTGTCACCACTGCGTGCCACCACCGTTACTTCCGGTTTCCCTTGAGATTCTCTGCGTGTCACCACTGCGTGTCACCACTGCTTGCCACCATCGTCACTACCGTCTTCCGTTATGTATCTGAGTCTCACCAGTGCGTTCCAATGACGCACTTCCTGCCCATGTTAATGAGCAATCTCATCTCATGGTTTCGGATTGATGATTAGACTACACGCCCCTTTTTTCTACTTATTTATACCCCTGGGTCTATTCACTACACAGCGTTCATTCACGTGGCACGTATGCCTTTTCCTCCTGCGCTGTTAGTCCTGACGTCTCACCTCCATAGCAATCTGGTAAGCTATATCGTTTTACTAATTTCATGGTCTGTTTAAACCCTTTCATCATGACATCGCTCTATAATTTATATTTCTCTATTTATATCTAGGATTATATATCCTTTCAACAACTACTCATTTTCTATTCCCTTTTTTCTCCTTTTTCAAAGTTTTTTCTACTTTAAATGTCCAGATCTGATATGACACCATGAGTTAATTATAAACCTTTCCACTGTCCTTTTTTTTAATTTTTATTTTTGTATAAAATTATTTTCCCTTTTGATATTAAGATTCACAGGCTCCTTATGGAGTAATTTCAGATACACTATATTTACGTATACCCTTGCTTTTGATGAGGCTTGAACATCACGCTACACTGTCCTATATTATTGAATATTGTACTACATTATGATTATAGCAGAGATTATCCTCCACGTGCTGTATTGAAATGTTTTATATAATTTTTTTCATGTATGAAGTTTTGATTTCTACCCTTTTCCTTATTTTTATTTACATAAATGTTTCTGTACATGTGTTTTGTTTTCTCTATATGCATTAGAGTCTGATGAAGGTCATGGTTGAACGACCGAAACGTCACATGTTGTGGATTGCATTCCTCATGAATTTCTAAAGGAAATTTAATTTTTTGATTAAAAATTATATTTCATACTACTGAACGAGTGCCGGATTCTATATTCATATAATTTGATACACATCTGGAAGGATGATGAGTGGAAAATGGCGCCTATTTAAAAATCTGGTCGTGACTTTTGGGTTAACCAATGCACCAGCAGTATATCAAAATTTTATGAATTACATCTTTTCTGGTTGTATTCGAAGGTGTACTGTGGTATACCTTCATGATATTCAAATTTTTTCACCTGATTTAGATTTGCACTATGAACATGTCCATTCTGTTTTCTAAAAGCTTAGAGAGAATTCTTTGTTTTCTAAATTGGAGAAAAGTACTTTTTTTGTTCAAGAAATATAGTTCTTAAGGTTCATTGTATCGGCTAAGAGGTTTAAAATGGATCATGGGAAGGTGCAGGCCATAATTGATAGGGTTCAACCTCGTGACCTTAAGGCGTTGCAACATTTCTAGGATTCACTAATTACTTCAGAAGTTTTATTAGGAGTTTTTCTCAGATTCTCAAACCTCTTACTGATCTCACACGTAAGGGGGTAGGCTTAAAGTTTGGTCGCTGAATCCTATTGGGGCTTTTAATAAATTCAAAGTGTTTCATGTCCGCCCCAGTTTTCATTCAACCCAATCTCCAGAAACCGTTCATTGTGAAAATGAGTGCTTCAGAGGTCAGGGTAGGGGCTGCATTATCTCAAGGTTCCAAAGCTCTGACCAACTAGGAAATTTTCATCTGGCAAGAGAAATTATGATGTTAGGAATCGTGAGCTTCTCACTGTCAAATCAGCTTTTGAAGAATGGAGATATTTTTGAGAGGGAGCAGTACATCAAGTGGTGACAGATCATAAAAAGTTAGGTTATATTGAATCAGCTAAACAGTTAACCCCAAGACAGGCCAGATGGTCATTATTTTTTTCTAGATTAAATTTTTCTATCACATTCAGGCCAGGGTCCAAAAATGTGAGGGCTGTCGGTTTATCACATAGCCTTGATTCCGTTTCTCCTCCAGAACCTCAATCCTCCATTCTTCTTCAGGGCATTGTGGTTTCTATGGCATCCTCGGAGTTGTAAGTGGAGATACATTGAGTCCTGTCTTTGGTTCCTTCCACTACTCTAAGGACCAAATTATTTGTACCAGTGTACTTGAAATTGCATTTGTTACAAGAGTAATATAGCTTCTGTCTTGAGTTGTCAGCCTGGGGTCACAGCTATATAAAAGTCTGCATGACAGAATGGCAAATCAGGGATATTCGTGGGCGGAGCCATTTTTTTGAAGCGAACAAGCCTGAACCCCGAAAACGAACCCAAATTTGAAATGCCGAACAAATGCGCTCAACACTACTCTTGACTACCCTGCCTCAAAGCTTGTCAGTGAGTACTGACTAGCCTCACAGTCTGGACCATTGTTCGAAACAAGAATGACATTTTGTGTCATTGTTGTTTCCACAAAGATTGTAAGATCTCGCTAGCAGGGCCCTCATGACTTTTGTTTCATTTTTTTAGCTTGTTATTATGTAATATCTCATATTGTCTGTACACAAGCATGAACTATAAAGTCATGCAGAATATGTAGGTGATACATAAATAAATATTATTTTTTATTTAAAAAATAAGATTTATATTATGTATTCTCTTCAGATTTTACAAAGGAGTTGCCTAATTTAAAACATGATTGTGTGAACATATCCTATTCAATATTGTTTCTGCTGTAATTAGTAAAATGCACAGTGGAAAGGTTATATACTCACTGACCTGTCTGTCAAGAATTATAGAAGACTATGGAAAAAATTATTTCTATTTTTTACTCGATAATTATATAAATATTAAGTCTAGTCTACAATGCTCAACATGCTTAACTGTGCTACCATCAGCATCAATATAGTAACTGCCCAAATTCATGCCTCAACCCTAGCTAAAAAGGCACTTTTATCAGCAGTCTGACAATGGTGATATTTTGGATACATTGCACAGCTTCACATAATTCATATATCCTATTAATCAATACATTCATTGTCATACTTTATTACATGTACTAGATGTTAACTGACTAAACTGCAGGACTTAATGCTTTCAGCTTAAACTTCAATTCAACCCTATGGATGTGGTAGATTTGTGAAAAATATAATAGTCTTGTATTTTCCAGTAGTGGAAAGAACTGGCACTTCACTAGCCCAACCGTAATAACTTTCAAATCATTGTGTTCAAAATGTTCTAGTTCTTTGTTCAAATGCTTGACAGCTTTTCTAACAAAGAGACCTTGGTGTAATATGAGATGTAGCAAAGTTTTCTAAAGTCAACATCGGAACAGAAACTTTTTCTCTTGTCAGAAATGTTTGGGAAATAGTTTCTTGTTTTATTTCTGAACACTGATTAATATCTCCTTATTCATCTTTTGCTATGTTAAGAGAGAGGAAATGCAACTCTATACGTAAGTGATGAAACTTGAATTAAACTGTTTGCTAGTACCTGCACACTACATTTCTCTCAAGCAATTATTTTTTATATCAAAACACCTAATTAATCCTAGAAGAAATGTTCCTCCACTTTTTATATGCAACTCTTCATGTGAACTAGTTGCACCTTCCTTTATAATCACACACTGTCTGCAATGTTATCAAATATTCTTCTTGTCTGTCATGAATTTCCAGAGACCAAGGAAAAAATCTTTAATTAGACAACATGTAAGGGCATAGAATATAATATGAAAAATTCTATAAATCTTTAATAAAGTTCTCCTTTTTTGAGGGGTGTATCCACTTGCTGGGTTAATATTATTCAATGTGTCTCCCCATTTTCAGTGAGCCAATAGATTTCCTGTGTAGAAACATTGAAAAGTAAGGAAAAAATCATTATGAGAAGTATCCTGTGGATGTGCATATTTTACATGGTTAGGGTGAGGAGAGTTTAAAGGGGTCAAAAAAGCATCACGGAGTAATGCAAATCTTAATTTAATTTTAAGGTGCCCAATACATTAAGTCTGTCATTGTATACTCCAATATATATCCAATGAAAGGAAAAAGGAGTGGAGAAGTAAAGCCAATATCCACAGAATGTTATGTGTAAGGCACGGCTCACACTAATAAAGAACAGGAATACCACTTAAAGTGCAAAATAGTGTTAATTTTTATTGTACACAATATTCCAGCAATTTAAAATAGGTGCAAATATCAAGAAGTATGATAAAGGATGGCTAAGATGAGATGAACAGTGAGGGGCAAGATGGAAAAAGAGCCCCACCAAAAAGTAAAAGAAGGCTCATACCCTGCTACAGAAAGCACTCCATAAAAAATGCCTATGGATAAATCCCAGAGCCCCAGCCTGTATCCAAAGAGTGTAGGAGGCAATGGGGGTCTGAGAAGGTAAATATGGAGGGTAGGTGGGCTAGCTGACAAGTACAACAATATATAAAAGGAAGTAACATATACGTGGATATTCAGCATAGCCACACATTACCTTGAGACATGGCAGATGAAGGAGATGCAAGTCTGTGGCACGGGTCAAGAGTAGCGCGCCTCGACGCGCGTTTCACCTGAATGGCTTCGTCAGGAGGCGTGGCCAGACAGGGCAGGTGAATGTATTTATATGAAATTACACTAGATGCCATCCAATGGGTGTGCCTCCAGCTGCAGCGGTCCGCCTCCTAAAGTGCCCGGGCGAGCCCACCGCCGCCCGGCAAGACAGGAAGAGGAACAGCGTCACCTCCCCATCACCCGGGCAATCGTGGGCACGCCCACGACGCCCAGGCCGCAGCACGCCAGCGGAGGACAGCAGAAGTCAGAGGCAGACCAGGAGGCATGAGCCGATTAGCGCGGTCATGAACTTGTCATCGATCGGTAAGTGGGTGGCCAGTCCACAAGCTGCCAGAGAGTCGTTCAGACCCGCATGAATAATAAAAATCAAAGTACGACAATGAATGTAAATAATACAATAGAAAATATGAAGAAGGGAACAATAATGAATGAGGCCGACAATACATAAATCTGGATAACAGTAAATGCAGGCAAGCGAATACATATATAAAGAAAATATATGACTGCAATATATATATATAGAAAGAACCAATGAATAAGTAAATAAAAAATTAAATATAAATAGTTACTAAATAAATATATATCAGCACTGCACTACTCAGATGTAAATAACTGATAATCACAAGTAGAATAGAAAAAAGAAGAAAAATAATAATGTATACATAGGTCTCCTCTTCATCTTTCGATTACAGATGTAGTAAGTTCATAAATATTGAAGATGATTGATGAGCGAATGCACTCACTCTCCCGCAATGGACACCAACCCAGTGAAAATGCGAAAAGGTATCTAGAAAACAAATATAACAATTAAAAACAAATAAAACCAATCGACATAAAAAGAGAAATTGACAAAACCACCTGCCGATATCCTAAGCCAAAAAAGATTTAAAGCTTACGTATTCATTAAGCCCAAGGGGAGCTACTGTATTTAGAACAATGATCCAACGGGTCTCTTTTTGTAGGAGTTTTTGTTTCACATTACCACCTCTGATCCCCAAATAGACATGATCAATCCCACAAATTATAGTACCTTTGCGATCACCTTTATGTACTTCCCAGTAATGTCTTGGAATGGTTTTTAATAATTGTGGGTCGGGTCATGTGTTGGAGTTTTTTATGTCGCGGATATGTTCCTGAATGCGGACTTTTAATGATCTCGTTGTCATCCCTATGTAGATGAGTCCACAGGGACATGTTAAATGGTACACAACCGTCTCGGTTTCGCAGGAAATATGGTGCACTATTTGGTATGATTTATTGCTGCCAGAGCCACAAAATTCTGTGGCTTTAGGAACATATTTACAAATAGAGCATCTACCACATGAGTGACTACCCCATGCTGGGCCCTTGCTTCCAAAGATGAATTTATTTCCTGGAGGAATATAGTGACTTCTGGACAATAAGTCCCCTAATGTTCTAGACTTACGCCACGTAATAGAAGGATGTGCAGTTAAATTGTAGCGCAAGTCTTTATCTGTGAGAAGAATCGGCCAGTGTCTGGAAATAATTGATTTAATTGCTGACCAATTGGTATTAAATTTAGAAATAAACCGAGGGGGTGTATTCCACTGCATATTGTTGTACCTATTATTTTTCCGTCCTGGTTTGCTCAATAATATCTGCCTGTCAGCTTGTAAGGCTCTGGTAAAGCCTTTCTCGATATCTTGCTTCCTATATCCTCTGTCTTGAAACCGTGTAGATAATTCCTGTGCCTTATCTAAAAATTTCTTCTCGGTCGAACAAATCCTCCGGGCTCTCAAGAACTGCCCTATAGGTATAGAATTCTTTAGATTTGGAGGATGAGACGAGGTATAGTGCAAAAAAGAGTTCGTAGATGTCTCCTTGCGAAAGATATCGGTTTCCAGACTACCATCCGGATTTTTAGAAAGAAGAAGGTCTAAGAAGTCAATATGTCTCTGGCTGTATTTCCATGTCAATTTCACATTAAAATCATTGATGTTAAGACGCGTAAGGAAGTTTTCCAGTTGCGACGTGGAGCCCTGCCAAATAAAAAGCACATCGTCGATATAGCGCGACCAGAGAACCACCGCTTCAATGCCCGGAGTGTTCAGGACAATATCCCTCTCCCACAGCCCCAGGAAAAGATTAGCGTATGAGGGCGCACAACATGCCCCCATCGCTGTACCCTGGAGCTGTAGGAAGGGGCGGTCCTTGAACACAAAATAATTATGGGTAAGAATGAATTTAAGAAGCTTAAGTATAAATTCTATGCTCTCGGATTCTAAATTGGTCATATTAAGAAAAAATTCTGCCGCCCGGATTCCCTGGTCGTGCCGTATCGACGTGTATAGGGACTCCACGTCGCAAGTAACCAGCCACATATTGTCCTCAAGCACCACTCCGTCCAATCTTTTCAGGACATCAGTAGTGTCTTTGAGAAAGGAAGGGAGGGTTTCCACACATTGTTGTAAATAAAAGTCCACAAATTTGCATATTGGTTCACAAAGACCCCCCATGCCGGAGACAATGGGTCTGCCTGGTGGGCAGAGGGGGTCCTTGTGAACCTTCAGTAGGAGATAGAATTTAGGGTTAATGGGAAACTCAGGTAAAAGAGCCTCACCCATTTTGGGTGTAATAACATGATCTTCCATACCATCGTCAATGAGATTTTTAAGTTCCTTTTTAAAATAATTTAAAGGGATGCTATCCAGCCTCCTATATCTCTGAGCACAGTGAAGTTGTTTAAATGCTTCGGCCTCGTACATCTCCACTGGCCACACCACCACATTTCCACCCTTGTCTGCTCGTTTGATGACTACATTTTTCATTTGTTGAAGTTCGCGTATTGCACGCCTAGTTGAGAAAGAGATGTTATCACACTGAATTCGTGAATCAAGTTTACTCAAGTCCTCACGGACAAGTTTGACAAAAATGTCAATTTGTGGACAAGCAGACAAGGGCGGGAAGGCACGGGATCGGCGGTGGAGATGCATGGGGCTATTAGACGTTGACGGCGGCAGTTGTTCCTCTTCCAATGACTCTAAATCCCTTATAGCTTGTGCTTCTGCTAGAGATAAATTAGTTGCCCCAGTTGAATTAAAGTGTTTCTTAAAGAATAATGTTCTCGCAAATAATTCCAGATCCTTGACTACTGTAAAGTAGTCAAATCTTTCTACAGGGGAAAAGGAAAGTCCCCTGGACAGAACATCAATTTGGGCCACAGATAAAGGAATTTTCGAAAGATTAATTACCTCTAGAGTTTCTTTGGTCTTTTCTCCCTGAAGTTGTAAGGACGACTTCTTATATGTGTGGAGGGTGTTCTTGCATGGGCGTGCGGCTGCACAGGAATATCCTCCAGGCTGGAAAAGTGACGTTTGCCTAAAAAACGCCCTGCTCCACCGCCACATTCCTCCTCTGAATTAGTAGAAGTAGACGAAATAGAATGTATACGTGGCCTTACGTTGCCTTTGTTTTTCCACCGATAGATGTTATTAGACTGATAGTCGGCCAGGTCACGTATGTATTTTTTAGACTTAATCTTCTGAATTTCACTCTCCCATTTATTTAAATCTTCCTCTAAAGTTTTATCAAAAGCTTTGCATTCTTCAGAGGTTAGAGAGTTATAGTTTATCACGGATGCCGTCGATCTCCTTTTCTAAAGGTTCCAGAGCCTTTCTGTCAAGACCTATAAGTAGCTCCAAAAGGGTTCGGGAACATTTAGTAAGTGTATCTTCCCATTTATTAGTAAAAGTAGGGTCATCGGTATTTAGTGTTGGAAATTACTGAATCCGAAGGCCTCTTGGCAAGATATCTTTATGGAGATAATTCTCCAAGGCAGCCTTGTTCCACCACAGTTTAACCCGTTTTTTCAGCAGCTCCCGGATTTTAAGCTTTAAATCATTAACATCAAGAGTCTCCTTTTCACTAACCGTCCTCTCACCAAAGACCTCCCCGAGTTGGTTAACCCAGGATTTATCTCGTTTTCTATAGTCCATGTAACCTGTTAGGGTCTCTGAAATCACAATAAATCAAAAAAACATATAAACCTACAAAAAGAACTGACAACCAGAAATATATATATCCAATGAAAGGAAAAAGGAGTGGAGAAGTAAAGCCAATATCCACAGAATGTTATGTGGAAGGCACGGCTCACACTAATAAAGAACAGGAATACCACTTAAAGTGCAAAATAGTGTTAATTTTTATTGTACACAATATTCCAGCAATTTAAAATAGGTGCAAATATCAAGAAGTATGATAAAGGATGGCTAAGATGAGATGAACAGTGAGGGGCAAGATGGAAAAAGAGCCCCACCAAAAAGTAAAAGAAGGCTCATACCCTGCTACAGAAAGCACTCCATAAAAATTGCCTATGGATAAATCCCAGAGCCCCAGCCTGTATCCAAAGAGTGTAGGAGGCAATGGGGGTCTGAGAAAGTAAATATGGAGGGTAGGTGGGCTAGCTGACAAGTACAACAATATATAAAAGGAAGTAACATATACATGGATATTCAGCATAGCCACACATTACCTTGAGACATGGCAGATGAAGGAGATGCAAGTCTGTGGCATGGGTCAAGAGTAGCGTGCCTCGACGCGCGTTTCACCTGAATGGCTTCGTCAGGAGGCGTGGCCAGACAGGACAGGTGAATGCTATGTTAAGAGACAGGAAATGCAACTCTATACGAAAGTGATGAAACTTGAATTAAACTGTTTGCTAGTACCTGCACACTACATTTCTCTCAAGCAATTATTTTTTATATCAAAACACCTAATTAATCCTAGAAGAAATGTTCCTCCACTTTTTATATGCAACTCTTCATGTGAACTAGTTGCACCTTCCTTTATAATCACACACTGTCTGCAATGTTATCAAATATTCTTCTTGTCTGTCATGAATTTCCAGAGACCAAGGAAAAAATCTTTAATTAGACAACATGTAAGGGCATAGAATATAATATGAAAAATTCTATAAATCTTTAATAAAGTTCTCCTTTTTTGAGGGGTGTATCCACTTGCTGGGTTAATATTATTCAATGTGTCTCCCCATTTTCAGTGAGCCAATAGATTTCCTGTGTAGAAACATTGAAAAGTAAGGAAAAAATCATTATGAGAAGTATCCTGTGGATGTGCATATTTTACATGGTTAGGGTGAGGAGAGTTTAAAGGGGTCAAAAAAGCATCACGGAGTAATGCAAATCTTAATTTAATTTTAAGGTGCCCAATACATTAAGTCTGTCATTGTATACTCCAATCTTTACGAAAGGGTGTGATGGGCCTTGTTTTTGAGAAGCTGAAAACAAATAATGAATTAGTCGTGTGACTCGACAGAAACGTTAAGCCAGTGAGGGATTGGAGTACATTTCTGACAAAAGTTACAGTATGCCAATAAGGAGTCATAATTTTTGGAGAATTTGTTGTTCTGGTATTACCATGCCCCAACCCGCCCATGCAGCACCTACTTTGGCGGATCTGGCCGAGATTGGTGAGAAAGTGTTAAAAGATGAAAAAAAGTTTACATTTTCAAAGTGTTTTATGCCATAAATCTGTCGAAAACACTGATGAATCAAGGCAAAATTATCTACACAACAAGGAAATTAATACTCACTACAGTGATAGTGGATGAAGACATGCAAATTTTTCCCTTATGTCCATAATGAACAACTAGGAAAAGATTATATAGTTATGCAGATTGGTGTTGTTAGGCATGTGCTGGATCTGAAATTGGGTCAGAATCATCAGTGGATTCTCTGGTCTCCCATTCTAGTCCAGCCAGGGCAAACACTGCTCAACATCACTGTCGGTCTCAACACCTAACTAGTGCACAAGATTAACAGGCTGTCTCTTGGGTCTTTGTTCCTAGTAGCATTAAGCATCGGCTGCGGGAAGGAACAGGGCTGCTACAGCCTAAGTCCAGGGTGCACTGCACTGAGCATGCCCGTGACATGGCGGACCGTGATTGGTGGTTTGGTGTCAGCTGATCCGGTGACCTGGCACCGCCTGATTGGTCGCGGGTGACATCATCAGTAGTGCGACCAATAATGCGATTATGGGCAGGGCTTAGTCTTTAAATAGCCCACCCACAAGCATGGCGGCACGCTCTGATCATTGAGCTAAGGTTGTGTTCATGTGTGGACGCTTGATTGTTTGGGCTCCACATGCTCTCTTGCTGCTCTAGCTTCGGACAGGCAGGTTTGGCTGGGGATATGCAGTCTTAGCTGGAGGGAGGCAGGTAGTTCCGTTTGACAGTCTGGCTCCGACAAAGGGGTTGCTATACACCACAAAAAGACTGCCGACTCGGTATTCCTGGCACCGCCTGTTAGCCACGTGGAGAGTTACTCCGCAGTCCGGTCGCACACCGGCTGGGAGCACGTATACACCGGAGTGAGTCACACAGACTTCCTAGTGCCTGCTGCATAGCCTCTGTGCTGTTAACAGGGCTACGGCTACGTTATTTGTCACACGTCACTCGTGCAGTTAACAGAGATAGTGCGAATCCCTTTTCCCGTCCTGGTGTGCAGTAACACTGGAGGGATTTATATATTAGTTGGTTGTTTTACCTTCTTACCCGGAAGGTGTTCGGCCGCAGTCTTCTAGGCTGCATCGCGGACCCCAGGTTCGGTTGCTTTCCATTATTAATAAAGTTGTTTGCAACCGTCCCCATAACAGTTGTCATGTCACTGAATTGTTACTGTTTTGGTCATGGTGGTAAAAAAATCTTTTTCTTCCTGTATAGTACAAATTGTGACCTGTTCTCCCATTCCCTAATAGTGTTGAGCCACCCCCGTAGTGTTCGAGTTCGGTTCGGTTCGTCGAACACCCGTATGTTCGTCGAACTGTTGGTCGAACATCTTCGAACACCGTTAAAACCAATGGCAGGCAAACAAAAACACATAGAAACTCATAGAAAACACATAGAAAACACTTCAAAGGTGTCCAAAAGCTGACAAACTGCTCCGAAGACACAACTAACACATGGAAAAGTGACAAGTACATATAGTCATGCTAAAAGAAAAGAGGTGGAGGAGAAAAAGGAGGGGGAGACATAGATATAAGGCATGTCATGCCCTTCTAAAACCAAAAAAGTGCGAAGCCGACACGGCCAGTCCGTTCCTGTATGTGCGACCTCCGTGTCGCCTGGTTTGTGCCAGAGCCGCGGTGGACCCTGACGGCCAGCCCCCCTTTCCCAACACTGGTGCCTGTCCGGTGGTGGATCAAGCGAGCCCCCCTGCGGTGGAGGCAGGTCTAATCTTTTTAATTTAATTTGTCTCTCTAATTTGAATGAGTACACTTTAAATCCTTTTACAAGGATCTATTGAAGGGCAAGTCTCATGCCAGCAGCCGCGATAATTCCAGCTCCAGTAGCGTCCACTAAAGCTGCTGCAGATAAAAAGCTTTTATAAGGATCGAGCTTGGCGGTCCACCGCAAGGCGTCCCACCACCAGTCCTAGCCCCCGTGCCTTGGGGTGCCTCCCCGATGCTCTTCACTGAGTGTCCCGGGGGCCCGAACCATTTCTTTTGAAAAAATTAAGTGTCCAAACTACAGGTGGGATAATCCGCTGACTAGCAGACACTGCTACTAGGCACAAAGTATTTCCTGAGCTAGATGCAGTTAAAAATGTGTAATTAGATACTCTCGTTGGATGCTGAGAAAGCATTCCATAGAGTCTCCTGGCACGCCATATATTATTCTCTTAAAAAGCTTGGGGTAGGGGTCTAAGGAACCCTTTTATAGGTAAAATCACGGCCCTGTATCGCAATACGTCACCTAGGCTGAAGATAAATGGAACATTTTCATCACCTTTCATAATCACCAATGGGACAAGGCAGGGATGTCCTCTGTCCCCTCTCTTATACATCCTAGTGACTGAGCACCTGCTCTCATCAATTCGCCATAACCCCAATATTAGGTGGATTGAGGTGGGAGGCACCGAGTACAAGTGCTCTGCATTTGCTGATGGTGTCCTAGTATATATCACTCAATCACATATATCCATCCCTGCTGTTATGGCTGAAATAGATTACTTTGTTACATGGTCAAATTTTAAAATCAATGTTGCGAAGTCTGAGGCCCTAGATGTCTCCCTCCCCAAATCCATACAGGATTCCATCCAGTCCAACTTTCCCTTTGCCTGGCCCTCACAGGGTATCAAATACTTAGGAATTCGTATTCATAGAGACCTCTCCCGTCTATGTTATCTTAATTTTGGTCCCTTTATTGAACAACTCCATACAGACCACGGTTGGCAAGTTAGAACTGTAAGATTCACTACGTGAACCACTGGTGTTTTGTGGAAAAGCACATGTACACTGTGTTCCAAATTATTATGCAAAAAGTGTTTAGGAGTGATAAGGTAAGAATTTTTTTGTTTGTCAATTAAACTCATTGATGGTGATGTGTGTCAGGGCTCTTTATTTCACTGTAAGCAATTGCAGACACCTGTGCTAATTAGTTTGGCAGGTGTGTCCAATGAAAGGCAAGACTACTTAAGAAGGCTGTCCCACATTATTAAGCAGCCTACATTTTCTGCCAAAATGGGAAAGAAAAAGGATGTGTCGGCTGCTGAGAAGCAACAAATTGTGGAGTGTTTAGGTCAAGGCATGACTACAATCAACATTGCCAAGCCACTTCATCCTGATCATCCTACTATCAAGAAGTATGTAGCTGATTCACAGTACACACATGTGCGTGCTGATAAGGGAAAATTGAGGACTCTTTCCAAAAGGGAATTACGTCAGGTTAAAAGAGCAGCGACAAAAAAGCCTTGTCAACCAGCAGACAAGTTTTTGAAGCTGCTGGTGACTCCAACGTCACCCGAACAACAAGATGCAGGGTCCTTCAGAGGTTTGCAGCTGTGCGTAAGCCATCCTGTTGACCTCCTCTATCCACTGTACACAAGCAGAAATGGCTCCAGTGGGCCAAACAATACATGAAGACTAACTTCAAAACTGTTTTGTTCACCGATGAGTGCCGTGCAACGCTCGATGGTCCAGATGGATGGAGTGGAGGATGGCTTGTTGATGGACACCCCATGCAAACACGGCTACGGCACCAACAAGGAGGAGGTGGAGTAATGTTTTTTGTCTGGAATCATGGGGAGAGAGATTTTCGGCCCCTTTAGGATCCCTGAAGGGGTAAAGATGAACTCCATAATGTATGTTGAGTTTCTCAAACAGCACTTCCTGCCATGGTTCAAGAAGAAGAGCCGTGCATTCCGCAGCAAGATCATTTTCATGCATGATAATGCCCCGTCTCATGCTGCACATAACTCATCTGCATCTCTGGCTGCTGTGGGCATAAAAGGGGACAAACTTATGGTGTGGCCCCCATGCTCCCCTGACCTCAACCTCATTGAGAACCTCTGGAGCATCATCAAAAGGAGTGTCTATGATGGCGGGAGGCAGTTCACATCTAAGCAACAGCTCTGGGAGGGTATTCTGTCCTCATGCAAAACAATTGAAGCAGAAACCATCCAAAACCTGACAAATTCAATGGACGAGAGAGTTCAGATGCTCCTTTCGAAGAAGGGGTCCTATGTGCAAATGTAACATCACCTAGAATAAAGTTTTGAGTTGAAAACTGTTTGATTTCAGTTTCTAATAACCTGCTAATGCTTATAATTTCAAAAATGACCATTTTATTTGTTCTTTATTAAAATGAAAAGGTTGATCGAAGAGTGTGGGGGATCTAAGAGTGTGGCAACCCAGTAGTCAGGATTATTTCGAATTCTGACAATCTGAGGGTCATGTTGCAGGTAGTGCAGCAAGAAGGCACTCATGTGTCTTGCGCATCTAGGAGCCCCAAAATAATTTTCCGGGCTAGATGCAGCTAAAAATTATTATTGATTTGAAAGCTGGTGGAGCTTAGTATAGATGGCCTAATAGAATCAGTATTGCAAACTGCTACAAGGCCCAAATTATTTTCCAGCCAAGATACAGATAAACATGATTAGTAATTTTAAATCTGGTGGAGTTTATTATAGATGACCTAATAGAATCAGTACTGCACACTGCTACAAGGCCCAAATTATTTTCCAGCCAAGATACAGATAAACATGATTAGTAATTTTAAATCTGGTGGAGTTTAGTATAGATGGCCTAATAGAATCAGTACTGCAAACTGCTACAAGGCTCAAATTATTTTCCAGCCAAGATATAGATAATCATGATTAGTAATTTTAAATCTGGTGGCGTTTAGTATAGATGGCCTAATAGAATCAGTACTGCACACTGCTACAACGCCGAAATTATTTTCCAGCCAAGATACAGATAAACATGGTTAGTAATTTGAAAGCTTAAAACGGTTGGTGAGGTAATTTTAACAAATCATCAAGCTTTTACTCTCCCCAGGATGACACATGGGTAGAAAAGTCCTTTCGGATCCATGATTTGTTCATCTTTATGAACGTGAGTCTGTCTACATTATCAGTGGAGAGCCGCGTGTGCTTATCTGTCAGCTCACCACCAGCAGCGCTGAACACACGTTCAGACAGAACGCTGGCTGCGGGGCATGACAAGATCTCCAAGGCGTAAGTGGCGAGCTCCGGCCATTTATCCAGATTGGAAGCCCAAAAAGAGCAAGGGTCCAGTGACACAGTCATGGCTTCAATGTTTACTTGGAGATACTCCTGTACCATCGTCTCTAGGCGTTGACTATGTGTCAGACTTCTTGTCTCCTGTGGCCTTCCAAAGAATGGGCTAAAAAAGTGGTGAAATTGATGTTACCAGCAGATACTGTGTTTCTGTTACGTTTTGAGTGCTGAACACTCAACGGTCCCATGGTTGGCAAGTTGGAACTGTGAGATTCACTACGTACACCACTACTGTTTTGGGGTAAAGCTCATTTAAGATTCTGCAACAGTCTCTGCTGATACTCCTACATGCGTGCATCTCTTTCTATGGCAGGAATAATTTCTGCAAATTTACTTTTGTACCGGGGATATAACAGTGTGGCAACCCAGTAGTCAGGATCATTTCTAATTCTCACAATTCGAGGGTCGTGTTGCAGGTAGTGCAGCAAGAAGGCACTCATGTGTTGCGCATCCAGGAGCACCAAGTCCCTGTTGTGTTGGTGGCGAGGTAACAATCATGCTTCCTTCCTCTGCCCTCTCCCCCCAATCTCGCACAACAGAAATGTGATTAAGGTCTCCCTCATCTGATGAGTCTTCCATCAGTTCGTCCTCCACTTCTTCCTGGGCTCCTGCACCTTCCTCACTAGTTTGGCTGCTACCATGCACCCTGGTAAATCCATCTCCTCCACCCTCACATGCCTGCCACCTTGGTGCTGCCGACCATCTGGACCTTGCAGATGTTAGCCCTTCCACATACAACTCCTCCTCCTCTACCTCCTCCACCTCCTCTTGTGTCACCACCTGACTCCGAATTCTGTTTAACATGTGCTCCAGCATGTAAATCACCGGAATAGTCATGCTGATAATGGCATCGCCAGCATTAAACATCTTCGTCGCCATTTCAAAACTGTGCAGAAGGGTGCATAGGTCCCTGATCTGAGACCACTCCTCCAGCGTGATTTGCCCCACCTCTGGATCTCGTTGGCCCAGGCTATACATCAGAACGTATTGCACCAGGGCTTGTCGGTGCTGCCACAGTCACTTCAACATGTGCAGAGTTGAATTCCACCGGGTAGGCACATCGTATTTTAGCCGGTGAAGTGGCAGGCCCAACGACTTCTGTAGAGATGTAAGTCGCTGAGCTGCGGGATGCGAAGGGCGGAAGTGATCACACAGCGACCGTGCCCTCTGCAGAAGGCCATCTAGTCCGGGATAGTAGGCTAAAAATTGCTGGACAACCAGGTTCAACACGTGAGCCATACAAGGCACGTGTGTGACATTGCCCCGGCGAAGGGCCACACCCAGGTTTGCAGCATTGTCGCACACGGCCTTCCCTGGTTTCAGGTCCAGTGGAGACAACCATTCATAAAACTGGTTCTCCAGAGCTGACCACAACTCCTCAGCTGTGTGACTCACATTTCCCAGACATTTCAAAGTAAAAACCGCCTGATGACATTGAGCCTGCTGCCAGCATAGTAAGGAGGTGTGCAGGATCCCTTCTGTTAGAAAGCTTGTGGCATGACCAGACAGGCCTTAGATGCAGGTGGAGGACTAAGAGGAGATTGAGGAGGCAGAAGCAGTGGAGGAACTTCGAGATAAAGAGGATTGACGCACAACTCGTGGGGACGGCAAGACTTGGACAGCAGCCCCTTGTCCTGCTGTCACCATAGTTACCCAGTGCCCAGTCAGTGACATGTAACGCCCCTGTCCATGCCTACTCGTCCAAGTGTCTGTGGTGAAATGCACCCTGTCACACACAGAGTTTCTCAAAGAAGCGGTGATGTTGTGTGCGACATGCTTGTGGAGCGCTTGCACACCTTTCTTTGAGAAGTAGTGCCGACTGAGCATCTGGTACTGGGGCACTGCGACGGACATAAGGTCTCGAAAATCCTCTGTGTCCACCAGGCGGAATGGCAGCATTTCTGTAGCCAAGAGCTTGCAGATGGTGAAATTCAACCACTTAGCTTTGTCATGGCTAGGAGGAAATGGTCTTTTACTTGTCCACATCTGAGGGACCGAGAGCTGGCTGTTGTGCTTAGACAGGGTTGAGAAGGGTGTCCCCGGCAAACTGCAGGTCTGTGAGGAAGATGCAGATGGACATGTTAGCTTGCCTTGATCCAAAGGTGGTGCTATCGATGTCGGACAGCGCTGAACACCAGCTGGTGTTTCCACCTCCAACGAAAATGATGACCTGCCAATCACGCTGGCTGTTGCGGGTAAAGAGGTGGCAGGTCTGCGTTCCAAAACAGGTGTGACTGCTGTCTCCCCAGGAACAGAGGATGAAGAGTAGTGTTGAGCCACCCCCGTAGTGTTCGAGTTCGGTTCGGTTCGTCGAACACCCTTGTGTTCGCCGAACTGTTCGTCGAACTGTTCGTCGAACACCTTCGAACACCGTTAAAACCAATGGCAGGCAAACAAAAACACATAGAAACACATAGAAAACACCTTCAAAGGTGTCCAAAAGCTGACAAACTGCTCAGAAGACACAACTAACACATGGAAAAGTGACAAGTACATATAGTCATGCGAAAAGAAAAGAGGTGGAGGAGTAAAAGGAGGGGTAGACACAGATATAGGCATGTCATGCCCTTCTAAAATCCAAAAAGTGAGAAGCCGACACATTCAGTCCGCTCCTGCCCGTGCCACCTCCGTGTCGCCGGGTTTGTGCCAGAGCCGCGGTGAACCCTGACGGCCAGCCCCCCTCTCCCAATACTGGTGCCTGTCCGCTGGTGGGTCGAGAGAGCCCCCCTGTGGTGGAGGCAGCTCTAAGCTTTTTAATTTAAATTGTCCCTCTAATTTGAATGAATACACTTTAAATCCATTTACAAGGATCTATTGGAGGGCAAGTCTCATGCCAGCAGCCGCGTAATTCCAGCTCCAGTAGCGTCCACTAAAGCTGCTGCAGTTAAAAAGCTTTTATAAGGATCGAGCTCGGCTGTCCACCGCAAGGCATCCTAGTGCCAGTCCCAGCCCCTATGCCTTGGGGTGCCTCCTGATGCTCTTCACTAAGTATCCCGTGGTCCCGAAGCATTTCCTTTGAAAAAATTAAGTGTCCAAACTACAGGTGGTGTAGCTTGCTTAACAGCCGGGATAATCCGCTGACTAGCAGACACTGCTACTAGGCACAAAGTATTTCCTGGGCTAGATGCAGTTAAAAATTTGTAAGTAGATACTCTCGTTGGATGCTGAGAAAGCATTCCATAGAGTCTCCTGGCACGCCATATATGATTCTCTTAAAAAGCTTGGGGTAGGGGTCTAGGGGACCCTTTTATAGCCAAAATCACGGCCCTGTATCACAATACGTCACCTAGGCTGAAGATAAATGGAACTGTAGCACCGAGGGCTCGGTTGCTACAGACGTATTGCACCTCACCCAGAGGTGTGATATCTCACTCTCAGATAAGGATGGAGTGTGGATCAGGACCCGACACCTGCATGCATTACACCACATTGCCGTGGGGCAGGGCGACCAATATGCCCCTGAGATGGGCACGACAGTCCCTGTCCCTGGCTGGAGTGGGGGGAGGGAACACTGAGGAAGGGGAACCCTGCAGTGCAGGAGCAGGGAGGAAGCAGTTCCTGGGTGCATTGAGAAGGGAGTATAAAAGGTGGGCACCATCTTAGTTCAGTGCAGAGAAGTCTGAGCAGAAGTGGCAGGGAGCAGGGGCTCTGCATGAGCTCTGCTCCGGAGGCGGGCCTAGTAACAGAGGCCCAGGCCTGCAAGAGGGAGAAGGAAGGAAGAGGAGCGGAGAAGGCTCCAGGAACGAGGAATGAAGGGATCCCAGGGGTGCGGACGGGCGAGTCGCCACCGCACGCCCGAATCCACCTGCGTGGAGGGGTCAGGCCAAAGGGGGAGACCGGTCCCTGAACTAGTGGAGGCAGGAAACGACCCTCAGCTAGAAACCGGAGGCTCTGACATTTTATGTGGCGCAGCCCCTTGCTCCACCCGCTAGGAAGGCACCACATAGGGTCAGGGAAACTGGCGCCAAGTTTACCAAGAGGAGGCCCGAGGCAGCCGGACAGAAGTGTTGGTAAGAAAGGCCAGACAAAGGACACACAAAGGGGGTCCTGTGAAGCGCTCCAAAGTTATCTGGGAGTTGTCTGAGCCCCTCACCTGGTGAGCACAGTACGACGTGGGCAGCCGTTACCTGCAGACGTGGTCTGGATAATAAGAACTGTGAGTAAAGGCCCTGAACTGCATCACTGACTCCGTGTCGTTACTGCTGCTGCCCTGCACCATCACCCCCATCCTCCGCATACACTGCCCTGAGGCTATACTCCTCCCGTGGGGAGTTATGCTACGCTCTGCTGCACCCACAACACCAGCCTTAGCGGTCTGCCCTGTAGCGGCGGTTCACTCTGACCGCAATCCACGGGTGGCGTAGTCGGACATTTAAACATCAAAACCACATAAATAGTTCCGCCACTGGTTTGACCGCCCTGAGCCACGGAACCGGATTGCCGCCACGAAGACTACAACCACCAGCATCCACCAAAAAGGGTCCGGCTCCGGGTGTCCCAAGGCCCAGGGGGTGCGTCAGAACATTTTCATCACCTTTCACAATCACCAATGGGACAAGGCAGGGATGTCCTCTGTCCCCTCTCTTATACATCCTAGTGACGGAGCACCTGCTCTCATCAATTCGCCATAACCCCAATATTAGGTGGATTGAGGTGGGAGGCACCGAGTACAAGTGCTCTCTATTTGCTGATGATGTCCTAGTATATATCACTCAATCACATATATCCATCCCTGCTGTTATGGCTGAAATAGATCACTTTGTTACATGGTAAAATTTTAAAATCAATGCAGCGAAGTCTGAGGCCCTCGACGTCTCCCTCCCTAAATCCATATAGGATTCCATCCAGTCCAACTTTCCCTTTGCCTGGCCCTCACAGGGTATCAAATACTTAGGAATTCCTATTCATAGAGACCTCTCCCATCTATGTTATCTTAATTTTGGGCCCTTTATTGAACAATTCCATACAGACCACGGTTGGCAAGTTAGAACTGTAAGATTCACTACGTGAACCACTGATGTTTTGTGGAAAAGCACATGTACACCGCGTTCCAAATTATTATGCAAAAAGTGTTTAGGAGTGATAAGTGAAGAATTTGTTTGTTTGTCAGTTAAACTCATTGATGGTGATGTGTGTCAGGGCTCTTTATATCACTGTAAGCAATTGCAGACACCTGTGCTAATTAGTTTGGCAGGTGTGTCCAATGAAAGGCAAGACTACTTAAGAAGGCTCTCTCACATTATTAAGCAGCCTACATTTTCTGCCAAAATGGGAAAGAAAAAGGATGTGTCGGCTGCTGAGAAGCAACAAATTGTGGAGTGTTTAGGTCAAGGCATGACTACAATCAACATTGTGCGATGATCAGGATGAAGTGTCTTGGCAATCAAGAAGTATGTAGCTGATTCACAGTACACACGTGTGCGTGCTGATAAGGGCAAATTGAGGACTCTTTCCTACAGGCAATTACGTCAGGTTGAAAGAGCAGCGGCAAAAAAGCCTTGTCATAGCAGCAGACAAGTTTTTGAAGCTGCTTGTGCCTCCAACGTCCCCCGAACAACAAGATGCAGGGTCCTTCAGAGGTTTGCAGCTGTGCATACGCCATCCTGTCGACCTCCTCTATCCACTTCACACAAGCAGAAACGGCTCCAGTGGGCCAAACATTACATGAAGACTGATTTCAAAACTGTTTTGTTCACGGATGAGTGCCGTGCAGCGCTCGATGGTCCAGATGAATGGAGTGGAGGATGGCTGGTTGATGGACACCCCACGCAAACACGGCTACAGCGCCAACAAGGAGGAGGTGGAGTAATGTTTTGGGCTGGAATCATGGGGAGAGAGATTGTCGGCCCCTTTAGGATCCCTGAAGGCGCTAAAGATGAACTCCATAATGTATGTGGATTTTCTCAAACAGCACTTCCTGCCATGGTTCAAGAAGAAGAACCGTGTATTTCACAGCAAGATCATTTTTCTGCATGATAATGCACCATCTCATGCTGCACATAAAACATCTGCATCTCTGGCTGATATGGGCATAAAAGGGGACAAACTTATGGTGTGACCCCCATGCTCCCCTGACCTCTACCCCATTCAGAACCTTTGGAGCATCATTAAAAGGAGTGTCTATGATGGCGGGAGGCAGTTCACATCTAAGCAACAGCTCTGGGAGGGTATTCTGTCCTCATGCAAAACAATTGAAGCAGAGACCATCCAAAACCTGACAAATTCAATGGACGAGAGAGTTCAGAAGCTCCTTTCGAACAAGGGGTCCTATGTGAAAATGTAACATCACCTAGAATAAAGTTTTGAGTTGAAAACTGTTTGATTTCAGTTTCTAACAACCTGCTAATGCTTATAATTTCAAAAATGATCATTTTTTTGGTCTTTATTAAAATGAAAAGGTTGATCGAAAAGTTTGGGGGATCTAAGAGTGTGGCAACCCAGTAGTCATGATTACTTCGAATTCTGACAATATGAGGGTCATGCTGCAGGTAGTGCAGCAAGAAGGCACTTATGTGTCTTGCGCATCTCGGAGCCCCAAAATTATTTTCCGGGCTAGATGCAGCTAAAAATTATTTTTAATTTTAAATCTGGTGAAGCTTATTATAGATGGCCTAATAGGATCAGTGCTGCACACTGCTACAAAGCCCAAATTATTTTCCAGTCAAGATACAGATAAACATGATTAGTAATTTGAAAGCTTAAAACGGTTGGTAGGGTGATTTTAACCAATCATCAAGCTTTTACTCTCCCCAGGATGACACAGGGGTAGAAAAGTCGTTTCGGATCCATGATTTGTTCATCTTTATGAACGTGAGTCTGTCTACATTATCAGTGGAGAGCCGCGTGCGCTTATCTGTCAGCACACCACCAGCAGCGCTGAACACACGTTCAGACAGAACGCTGGCTGCGGGGCATGACAAGATCTCCAAGGCGTAAGTGGCTAGCTCCGGCCATTTATCCAGATTGGAAGCCCAAAAAGAGCAAGGGTCCAGTGACACAGTCGTGGCTTCAATGTTTACTTGGAGATACTCCTGTACCATCGTCTCTAGGCGTTGACTATGTGTCAGACTTCTTGTCTCCTGTGGCCTTGCAAAGGATGGGCTAAAAAAGTGGTGAAATGATTCCGCAAAATTGATGTTACCAGCAGATACTGTGGTTCTGTTACGGTTTGAGTGCTGAACACTTGACGGCCCCACGGTTGGCAAGTTGGAACTGTGAGATTCACTACGTGCACCACTGGTATTTTGTGGAAAAGCACATGTAAGATTCTGCAACAGTCTCTGCTGATACTCCTGCATGCGTGCATCCCTTTCTATGGCAGGAATAATTTCTGCAAATTTACTTTTGTACCGGGGATCTAACAGTGTGGCAACCCAGTAGTCAGGATTATTTCTAATTCTCACAATTCGAGGGTCATGTTGCAGGTAGTGCAGCAAGAAGGCACTCATGTGTGTTGCGCATCCAGGAGCACCAAGTCCCTGTTGTGTTGGTGGCGAGGTAACAATCATGCTTCCTTCCTCTGTCCTCTCCCCCCAACCTCGCACAACAGAAATGTGATCAAGGTCTCCCTCATCTGATGAGTCTTCCATCAGTTCGTCCTCCACTTCTTCCTGGGCTCCTGCACCTTCCTCACTAGTTTGGCTGCTACCATGCGCCCTGGTAAAATCATCTCCCCCACCCTCACATGCCTGCCGCCTTGGTGCTGCCGACCGTCTGGACCTTGCAGATGTTAGCCCTTCCGCATACAACTCCTCCTCCTCTACTTCCTCCACCTCCTGTTGTGCCACCACCTGACTCCGAATTCTGTTTAACACGTGCTCCAGCATGTAAATCACCGGAATAGTCATGCTGATAATGGCATCGTCAGCACTAAACATCTTCGTCGCCATTTCAAAACTGTGCAGAAGGGTGCATAGGTCCCTGATCTGAGACCACTCCTCCAGCGTGATTTGCCCCACCTCT
Source organism: Phyllobates terribilis (assembly GCF_046119375.1). NCBI lineage: Eukaryota > Metazoa > Chordata > Amphibia > Anura > Dendrobatidae > Phyllobates > Phyllobates terribilis. The sequence continues at coordinate 296,297,702 of NW_027362769.1, forward strand.
GAATCTCGTTGGCCCAGGCTATACGTCAGAACGTATTGCACCAGGGCTTGTCGGTGCTGCCACAGTCGCTGCAACATGTGCAGAGTTGAATTCCACCAGGTAGGCACATCGCATTTTAGCCGGTGAAGTGGCAGGCCCAACGACTTCTGTAGAGATGTAAGTCGCTGAGGTGCGGGATGCGAACGGCGGAAGTGAGCACACAGCGACCGTGCCCTCTGCAGAAGGCCATCTAGTCTGGGATAGTGGGCTAAAAATTGCTGGACAACCAGGTTCAACACGTGAGCCATACAAGGCACGTGTGTGACATTGCCCCGGCGAAGGGCCGCACCCAGGTTTGCAGCATTGTCGCACACGGCCTTCCCTGGTTTCAGGTCCAGTGGAGACAACCATTCATGAAATTGGTTCTCCAGAGCTGACCACAACACCTCAGCTGTGTGACTCACATTTCCCAGACATTTCAATGTAAAAACCGCCTGATGACGTTGAGCCCTACTGCCAGCATAGTAAGGAGGTGTGCAGGATCCCTTCTGCGCAGTTAGAAAGCTTGTGGCATGACCAGACAGCCTTTGGGTGCAGGTGGAAGACCGAGAGGAGGTTGAGGAGGCAGAAGCAGTGGAGGAAAAATGACATAAAGAGGATTGACGCACAACTCGTGGGGACGGCAAGACTTGGACAGCAGCCCCTTGTCCTGCTGTCACCATAGTTACCCAGTGCCCAGTCAGCGACATGTAACGCCCCTGTCCATGCCTACTCGTCCAAGTGTCTGTGGTGAAATGCACCCTGTCACACACAGAGTTTCTCAAAGAAGCGGTGATGTTGTGTGCGACATGCTGGTGGAGCGCAGGCACACCTTTCTTTGAGAAGTAGTGCCGACTGGGCATCTGGTACTGGGGCACTGCGACGGACATAAGGTCTCGAAAATCCTCTGTGTCCACCAGGCGGAAAGGCAGCATTTCTGTAGCCAAGAGCTTGCAGATGGTGAAATTCAACCTCTTAGCTTTCTCATGGCTAGGAGGAAATGGTCTTTTACTTGTCCACATCTGAGGGACCGAGGGCTGGCTATTGTGCTTAGACGGGGTTGATAAGGGTGTCCCCGGCAAACTGCCGGTCTGTGAGGAAGATGCAGGCGGACATGTTAGGTTGCCTTGATCCAAAGGTGGTGCTATCGATGTCGGACAGCGCTCAAGACCAGCTGGTGTTACCACCTCCAAAGAAAATGATGACCTGCCAATCACGCTGGCTGTTGCGGGTAAAGAGGTGGCAGGTCTGCGCCCCAAAACAGGTGTGACTGCTGTCCCCCCAGTCACAGAGGATGAAGAGGCCGCGGATGCACAAGATATGGCAGACGGTGGTTGGCCCGGCCGGCTAGACCGCATTGTAGCACACTGAGCTTCCCACTGCAACTTATGCTTCATGTCCATGTGCCGGTTCATGCATGAAGTACTCAAACTATGTATTTTTTGGCCTCTACTTAGCTTTTGCTGACAAATGTTACAGATAACACGAGTTGGGTCATCTTTATCGATCTGAAAAAATGCCCAGGCTATGCAAGGCTTAGCACCCATGCGACCTGAAGAGCCACCACGACTTGTGGTGAGAGGCAGAGTTGTGTTTGAGGATGCAGTTGTTGACGTGCTTCCAGTACTACGTCTCTGTCCAGGAAGGCGCAACCTGACCTCGTCGTCACTAGCATCTTCCTCCACCTCCTCTGCTGACCTCATCTCTTGGCTGACTGTGGGTTGACAGTAAGTGGGATCTCCGACCTCATCATCATCACCCTGTGCGTTATCACACCCGTCGTCCTCAGAGCCAACCTGTTCCTGCCCTGACAAAAAACTAAAGTTGTCGCTCCAATCAGGTATTTGAGTCTTATCATCATCTTCCTCATTGTCTCCACCAACAGGAGTTACAGTTTGGGAATGAGGGTCTACATTATGGTCAGAACCTTCTGCGTCTGGTCCTGGATCCGACTCATAAAGATTCTGGGCATCAGTGCAGATCATTTCCTCGTCTGGATTCACAGAAGCGCTGGAGTCGACCTCTGATTCCCAGGCTATAGTATGAGTAAACAGCTATGCAGACTCAACCATCTGTTCTACCTCATACTCAGACGGGCAGCTGGAGATTTGGGAGCTGTGAGGAAGCAAGTGCGATTTGGGTGACACCTTTGAGGACTGGAGTATTTGTGATGTTGAAGTTGATGTGGAGGAGAGCCCACTTAAAGGAGCACTTGATATCCGTTGAAGCACCTGCTGTTTTTGTGCCTCATCTGGAATTTGTAGCGATTGGCGTGGCCGTAAGAAAGGGATCTTATCACATTGTCCGCTAAAAGAAGTAGACATTTTAGTTTGGCTGGAAGATGGTCTTTCTTCTGCAGATGTTACTGTTGCTTTAACACCTACCCCACGGACACAACCTTTTTTCCCCTTCCCAACACGCCTATTCCCCTTTCCACCAGCAGCAGGCCTTTTTCCACTCATTTTGGTGGTTAACTAATTCACAACTCTGGAGTTGTTTGCACAAAAAAACAATGGATGGTAACCGAGCAGAGCTGAGTGGCCAAACTGTGGTATTAGGCCAAAACTATTGGCTGGGTTAGATGCAGAAAAAAAATATTTTTAATTTGCAACCTGATGGAGGTCAGTATAGATGGACTAATAGACCAAGTCCCACACACCGCTAGAAGCCCAAATATTTTTTCAGAGCTAGATGCAGAAACATTTTTTATTCAATTTGCAACCTGATGGAGGTCAGTATAGATGGACTAATAGACCAAGTCCCACACACTGCTAGAAGCCCAAATATTTTTTCAGAGCTAGATGCAGAAAAAAATTATTTTTAATTTGCAACCTGATGGAGGTCAGTATAGATGGACTAATAGACCAAGTCCCACACACCGCTAGAAGCCCAAATATTTTTTCAGAGCTAGATGCAGAAAAAAATTATTTTTAATTTGCAACCTGATGGAGGTCAGTATAGATGGACTAATAGACCAAGTCCCACACACCGCTAGAAGCCCAAATATTTTTTCAGAGTTAGATGCAGAAAAAAATTATATTCAATTTGCAACCTGCTGGAGGTCAGTATAGAAGGACTAATAGAACAAGTCCCACACACTGCTAGAAGCCTAAATATTTTTTCAGAGCTAAATGAAGAAAAAAATTATTTTTAATTTGCAACCTGATGGAGGTCAGTATAGATGGACTAATAGACCAAGTCCCACACACTGCTAGAAGCCCAAATATTTTTTCAGAGCTAGATGCAGAAAAAAATTATTTTTAATTTGCAACCTGATGGAGGTCAGTATAGATGGACTAATAGACCAAGTCCCACACACCGCTAGAAGCCCAAATATTTTTTCAGAGCTAGATGCAGAAAAAAATTATTTTTAATTTGCAACCTGATGGAGGTCAGTATAGATAGACTAATAGACCAAGTCCCACACACCGCTAGAAGCCCAAATATTTTTTTAGAGCTAGATGCAGAAAAAAATTATATTCAATTTGCAACCTGCTGGAGGTCAGTATAGAAGGACTAATAGAACAAGTCCCACACACTGCTAGAAGCCCAAATATTTTTTCAGAGCTAAATGAAGAAAAAAATAATTTTTAATTTGCAACCTGATGGAGGTCAGTATAGATGGACTAATAGACCAAGTCCCACACACTGCTAGAAGCCCAAATATTTTTTCAGAGCTAGATGCAGAAAAAAATTATTTTTAATTTGCAACCTGATGGAGGTCAGTATAAATGGACTAATAGAACAAGTCCCACACGCTGCTAGAAGCCCAAAATTTTTTCAGAGATAAATGAAGAAAAAAATTATTTTTAATTTGCAACCTGATGGAGGTCAGTATAGATGGACTAATAGACCAAGTCCCACACACTGCTAGAAGCCCAAATATTTTTTCAGAGCTAAATGAAGAAAAAAATTATTTTTAATTTGCAACCTGATGGAGGTCAGTATAGATGGACTAATAGACCAAGTCCCACACACTGCTAGAAGCCCAAATATTTTTTCAGAGCTAGATGCAGAAAAAAATTATTTTTAATTTGCAACCTGATGGAGGTCAGTATAGATGGACTAATAGACCAAGTCCCACACACCGCTAGAAGCCCAAATATTTTTTCAGAGCTAGATGCAGAAATTTTTTTTATTCAATTTGCAACCTGATGGAGGTCAGTATAGATGGACTAATAGACCAAGTCCCACACACTGCTAGAAGCCCAAATATTTTTTCAGAGCTAGATGCAGAAAAAAATTATTTTTAATTTGCAACCTGATGGAGGTCAGTATAGATGGACTAATAGACCAAGTCCCACACACTGCTAGAAGCCCAAATATTTTTTCAGAGCTAGATGCAGAAAAAAATTATATTCAGTTTGCAACCTGATGGAGGTCAGTATAGATGGACTAATAGAATGATGCTATGCCCAAAAGATTTTACTTCACTAGGTGCAGTAAAAAAATTGGTATTCTATACACAGGTGGTATATCTTGCAACACAGATAGGCTACTCCACTGACTAACACACTCTGCAATAGGCCAAAAAGGATTAGCTTTGTAGATTCAGCCAAATGCTGTGAAAAAAACTTGCACAGCACTGGCACAGACCTGCCTGGCAAAAACTGATAGGAACTGATGTAACCTAGTCCTGAAAAGGACTCCAATTACAATTAGTCTTTACTCCCACAATCTATCTATTTAAGAGCACAGACCTGCCTGATAAAAGTCGTAGGAAATGCTGTAACCTAGTCCTTAAAAGGACTGCAATCACAACTATTCCCTACTCCCAAGCTATCTGTATATTTGTGCGAAAATTGGCTTGAAATTAACAAGGTATAGCGCACACAGCAACAGCGGTGCCGTCTAACACGCAGCTGCAGCAGTGAGAAAATGGTGGCGACGGGGAAAATGGCTTGGTCTTATAGGGCAAGGACATGTGACATACACTGCCAATGACACATGCCCTTGCTTGTGTGAAAAAAAGCACTTCGCTCCGTGTGTGCGCTGCTGATAGGCTGACAGATTGCACCTCCCCACTGCAAATGCGGGAAAGAGAAAAAAAAATGGAGATCTTCATTGTTCCTGCAGAGATCCATCCCCTGCCCCTCCCCCCGCCCCGCTGTACACTCAAACTGCGTATTAACATTAATTTTCATCATTACTGAGAAAAAATCCAGTTATGATTTTGGTGCACGAACAGTTATCGAACATAACCTCGAACAGCCGAATTTTTCTCAAATTGTTCGTGTTCGCCGACCGGCTCGAACACCGCCCAAAACAGCTCGAATTTGAGATTGGCGAACAGTTCGAGTAGAACAACGCTCATCTCTAATGAAGAGGTCGCGGATGCACAAGATGTGGCAGATGGTGGTTGGCCCGGCCGGCTAGGCCGCATTCTAGCACAGTGAGCTTCCCACTGCAACTTATGCTTCATATCCATATGCCGGTTCATGCATGAAGTACTCAAACTATGTATTTTTTGGCCTCTACTTAGCTTTTTCTGACAAATGTTACAGATAACACGAGTTGGGTCATCCTTATCGATCTGAAAAAATGCCCAGGCTATGCAAGGCTTAGCACCCATGCGACCTGAAGAGCCACCACGACTTGTGGTCAGAGGCAGAGTTGTGTTTGAGGATGCAGTTGTTGACGTGCTTCCAGTACTACGTCTCTGTCAAGGAAGGCGCAACCTGACCTCGCCGTCACTAGCATCCTCCTCCACCTCCTCTGCTGACCTCATCGACTGGCTGACTGTGGGTTGACAGTAAGTGGGATCTCCAACCTCATCATCATCACCCTGTGTGTTATCACACCCGTCGTCCTCAGAGCCAACCTCTTCCTGCTCTGACAAAAAACTCAAGCTGTCGCTCCAATCAGGTATCGGAGCCTCATCATCGTCGTCCTCATTGTCTCCACCAACAGGAGTTACAGTTTGGGAACGAGGGTCTACATTATGGTCAGAACCTTCTGCGTCTGGTCCTGGATCCAACTCATAAAGATTCTGGGCATCAGTGCAGATCATTTCCTCGTCTGGATTCACAGAAGCTCTGGAGCCGACCTCTGATTCCCAGGCTATAGTATGAGTAAACAGCTCTGCAGACTCAACCATCTGTTCAACCATCTGTTCTACCCCATACTCAGACGGGCAGCTGGAGACTTGGAAGCTGAGAGGAAGCAAGTGCGATTGGGGTGACACCTCTGAGGACTGGAGTATTTGTGATGTTGAAATTGAGGTGGAGGAGAGCCCACTTAAAGGAGCACTTGATATCCGTTGAAGCACCTGCTGTTTTTGTGCCTCATCTGGAATTTGTAGCGATTGGCGTGGCCGTAAGAAAGGGATCTTATCACATTGTCCGCTAAAAGAAGTAGACATTTTAGTTTGGCTGGAAGATGGTCTTTCTTCTGCAGATGTTACTGTTGCTTTAACACCTACCCCACGGACACAACCTTTTTTCCCCTTCCCAACACGCCTATTCCCCTTTCCACCAGCAGCAGGCCTTTTTCCACTCATTTTGGTGGTTAACTAATTGACAGCTCTGGAGTTGTTTGCACAAAAAACAATGGATGAGATCAGAGCAGAGCTGAGTGGCCAAACTGTGGTATTAGCCCAAAAGTATTGGCTGGATTAGATGCAGATAAAAATTATTTTGAATTTGCAACCTAGTGTAGGTTAGTATAGATGGACTAATAGAACAAGTCCCACACACTGCTACAAGCCGAAATATTTTTTCAGAGCTAGATGCAGATAAAAATTATTTTGAATTTGCAACCTAGTGTAGGTTAGTATAGATGGACTAATAGAACAAGTCCCACACACTGCTACAAGCCGAAATATTTTTTCAGAGCTAGATGCAGATAAAAATTATATTGAATTTGCAACCTGGTGGAGGTTAGTATAGATGGACTAATAGAACAAGTCCCACACACTGCTTCAAGCCGAAATATTTTTTCAGAGCTAGATGCAGATAAAAATTATATTGAATTTGCAACCTGGTGGAAGTTAGTATAGATGGACTAATAGAACAAGTCCCACACACTGCTACAAGCCGAAATATTTTTTCAGAGCTAGATGCAGATAAAAATTATATTGAATTTGCAACCTGGTGGAGGTTAGTATAGATGGACTAATAGAACAAGTCCCACACACTGCTACAAGCCGAAATATTTTTTCAGAGCTAGATGCAGATAAAAATTATATTGAATTTGCAACCTGGTGGAGGTTAGTATAGATGGACTAATTGAACAAGTCCCACACACTGCTACAAGCTGAAATGTTTTTTCAGAGCTAGATGCAGATAAAAATTATATTGAATTTGCAACCTGGTGGAGGTTAGTATAGATGAACTAATAGAACAATCCCACACACTGCTACAAGCCAAAATATTTTTTCAGAGCTAGATGCAGATAAAAATTATATTGAATTTGCAACCTGGTGGAGGTTAGTATAGATGGACTAATAGAACAAGTCCCACACACTGCTACATGCCGAAATATTTTTTCAGAGCTAGATGCAGATAAAAATTATATTGAATTTGCAACCTGGTGGAGGTTAGTATAGATGGACTAATAGAACATGTCCCAAACACTGCTATAAGCCGAAATATTTTTTCAGAGCTAGATGCAGATAAAAATTATATTGAATTTGCAACCTGGTGGAGGTCAGTATTGATGGACTAATTGAACAAGTACCACACACTGCTACAAGCCAAAATATTTTTTCAGAGCTAGATGCAGATAAAAGTTATATTGAATTTGCAACCTGGTGGAGGTTAGTATTGATGGACTAATTGAACAAGTACCACACACTGCTACAAGCCAAAATATTTTTTCAGAGCTAGATGCAGATAAAAATTATATTGAATTTGCAACCTGGTGGAGGTTAGTATAGATGGACTAATAGAACAAGTCCCACACACTGCTACAAGCCAAAATATTTTTTCAGAGCTAGATGCAGATAAAAATTATATTGAATTTGCAACCTGGTGGAGGTTAGTATAGATGGACTAATAGAACAAGTCCCACACACTGCTACAAGCCAAAATATTTTTTCAGAGCTAGATGCAGATAAAAATTATATTGAATTTGCAACCTGGTGGAAGTTAATATAGATGGACTAATAGAACAAGTCCCACACACTGCTACAAGCCAAAATATTTTTTTCAGAACTAGATGTAGATAAAAATTATTTTGAATTTGCAACCTGGTGGAGGTTAGTATAGATGGGCTAATAGAATGATGCTATGCCCAAAAGGTTTTACTTCACTAGGTGCAATAAAAAAATTTGTATTCTATACACAGGTGGTGTAGCTTGCAACACAGATAGGCTACTCCACTGACTAACACACACTGCAAGAGGCCAAAAAGGATTTGCTTTGCTAGATTTAGCCAAATGCTGTGAAAAAACTTGCACAGCACTGGCACAGTCCTGCCTTTCAAAAAGTGAAAGGAACTGATGTAACCTAGCCCTCAAAAGGACTGCAATTACAATTAGTCTTTACTCCCAACCTATCTATTTAAGAGCACAGACCTGCCTGATAAAAGTGATAGGAACTGATGTTACCTAGCCCTCCAAAGGACTGCAATTACAATTAGTCTTTACTCCCAACCTATCTATTTAAGAGCACAGACCTGCCTGATAAAAGTCGTAGGAAATTATGTAACCTAGTCCTCAAAAGGACTGCAATCACAACTATTCCCTACTTCCAAGCTATCTGTATATTTGTGCGAAAATTGGCTTGAAATTAACACTGAAAATATAGTGCACACAGCAACAGCGGTGCCGTCTAACACGCAGCTGCAGCAGTGAGAAAATGGTGGCGATGGGGAAAATGGCTGGGTCTTATAGGGCAAGGACATGTGACATACACCGCCAATGACACATGCCCTTGCTTGTGTGAAAAAAAGCAGTTCGCTCCGTGTGTGCGCTGCTGATAGGCTGACAGATTGCACCTCCCCACTGTAAATGCAGGAAAGAGAAAAAGAAATGGAGATCTTCATTATTTCTGCAGAGATCCATCCCCTGCCCCTCCCCTTGCCCCGCTGTACACTCAAACTGCGTATTAACATTAATTTTCAGCATTACTGAGAAAAAATCCAGTTATGATTTTGGTGCACGAACAGTTATCGAACATAACCTCGAACAGCCAAATTTTTTTCAAATTGTTCGTGTTCGCCGAACGGCTCGAACACCACTCAAAACAGCTCGAATTTGAGATTGGCGAACAGTTCGAGTCGAACACCGCTCATCTCTATTCCCTAATAACTCAGTGTATTATTAAGTTGATTCCTAAGTAAAAGGTCCAAAAAAGTTAATGCAGCCTCGACTTCAATATCATCATAAGAACCGTCGGCTCAAGTTTGCAAAAAACTTCGAAAAATGTACAGTAGAAGATTGGAAACGGTTGATTTCAAATGATGAGATGAAAGTCAATAGACTAGGTTCTGATGGGTGCACTGCTAATGGGTCTTGAAGAAACCAAGGGAAAAGGGGCTAATGGATAGAGAAATTGAAGGAACTGTCAACTTCGTTTGTTGAAGCCTGTTGACATGGGGTTGTTTCACAGACAAAGGAATTGGATACTTGACCAGGATCTATGGTGGTCTCAGTGCTGGGCTATATGTGAGCATAGTACAAGATGAGTTACTTTATACACTTGAGTACTATGGACATGAAAAGGACAACATAGTGTTCCAGCAGGACATTGACCTGAAGCATACATTGAAATTGGAAAAGAAATGGTTCAATAACTATGAAGTAAAGGTGCTGTATTTGACTGCATAGACCCAAGATCTCAACCCAATCGAATATTTGTGGGCAGAGTTGAAGCAAAAGCTGAACACATACCCAAGTGAGTCAACCAGTATGCACCAACTTTAGAAACGTGTAGAAGAGACCTGGGCAAAGATTTTGGTTAAGACATGCTTGAATCTAATTGAGCGCATGCCCAGAAGGATTCAGGCAGTGTTGAAAGCCAAAGATGGATTTACAAAATACTAGCAAAATAATAAAAATGAAAATTTTGATTTTTTTGGAGCAATACAATAACAATGCAGTGACTTGACAAGAATCTGCATAACTAATCAAATGCTAAATAGTTGCAAGTCAAATTTTTGTATGAGATTGCCAAGTTGATTGTCTATAAATGATGGTAGTCTCACATTCGAAGCAGTATTGGATGGTGAGATATGGAGCCTGAAAGTCAAAAGTTCAAAATATTGTTACCCTTTTGCTCATCAGTGTAATATTAATAATTTAATTCATATAGCGCCAACATATTCCGCAGCACTTTTCAATTAAGTGGGGACTTGTACAGAAAGACAATACGTAGTAACTAGTGATGAGCGAGCATATTCGCTACTGCTCGTTGCTTGAGATGCTCGGCTCTCGCCGAGTATTTCCGGGGTTGCTCGGTGGGAGCTCAGTTCCCCTCATTGTATGTTTGGCGCTCTTTAGAGCACCAATCAACATGCAGCGATTGTCTGCCACACACTGTAATGCCGCAGCCATCTTGGTTGTGGCATTACAGTGATTGGCTGACCGCACATTGTCATCAGGTCTATATCAGATCTGGCACCACCATGCTTGTCACAGTCATTCTGGAATCAGAGAGTGTAGGGAGAGCTGCTGCTGAGCTAGGGAGAGATTTGCTTGTTTCTAGTTAGTGTACCAAACTAGTGTACCAAACTACATTAGAGACACATCCATCTCAACTAACAGTCCTTCTGAGGACTAATCCAGCTGCAGAGATATCAGTGCTAGGCAGGCAGGCTATATAGCAGACTGCAGCGCACATAGCAAGAGGGTCCATTCCAGTTCTGTCTGCTGGTGCTTTTACAGATATTTGTAGAAATAGGCCCAGGTATCAGGGGCCAGGAATATATATTTTTTTTATCTTAAGCCTGATTATTTGCTTAAAAAGCAATCCAGAGAACACAGTTTATCTGCACCATTTGCTTGTTGGCACCGCAGAATACAGCCAGGTCCTTTCCATATTGCAGCGCTAAAAATCCAGCTATTTAAAACTGCGGATTGTCCGTCACATGGATCACATATAATTGCTCTGAAAATATTGCCATTTCTGGCCGCTATTGAAATTTTGTTGCAGTGTGTTAGTGAGCTTATTGACACGGGGTCGGCGCTGTTAAAAATATATACCTACAAGCCAGCTATTTAAGACTGTGGTTTGTCCATCACACGGATCAGATACAGTGGGTATGGAAAGTATTCAGACCCCTTTAAATTTTTCACTCTTTGTTTCATTGCAGCTATTTGGTAAATTCTAAAAAGTTCTTTTGTTTTCTCATTAAAGTACACTCTGCACCCCATCTTGACTGAAAAAAATCAGAAATGTAGACATTTTTGCAAATTTATTAAAAAAGAAAAACTGAAATATCACATGGTCATAAGTATTCAGACCCTTTGCTCAGACACTCATATTTAAGTCACATGCTATCCATTTCCTTTTGAATACTTTCCGTTCCCACTGTATAAGTTCGCTCCAAATTCAACCATTTGTAGTGAGCATGGAAGATATTGTCCTCCATTTAAAATGGGCAAGGCACATGGAAAGGAACGGGGAACTGGACGCGATGGTAATGGTGCATGCAGAGGCCAAAGCTGTGGGCAAGCTGAAATTGTGCCACAACAAACACCCACATCTTCTTGCTCGACCTTCCTGTTCCAATTAATATTGAACCACAGAACACCACTATTGAACACAGAGCAGTATGAAAAGGTTATCGGTTGGATAGCAGAAAATGCTTTCAGTCACTTAGCCACCACCACCACCCTGTCTTTCACATCGTCAAGTCTCAGTAGCCATGAGTCTGGACTGCATATTCCTCAACCTGATCCTCCCACCATGCCGAGTGCCCAGAGACAGCTGATCCCACGCTTGGAAACAGGAGGACATGCAGAGCAAGGACAGCAGCACAAAAGGGGAGGGAGGCAGAGCATCCCAACAGGCAGGAAGAAGCAGTGTGGTGGCTGCAGACAGAAGGTGGGCAACTATTCCCTGTAACATCAACAAGACGGAAGTTGCCAGTACAATTGTTAGGTCTTCCCGAGTCTGGTTGTTTTTTAAAGACTCTGCTGATAATCCCAACAGGCCATTTGCACCGCCTGCCAGGCTAGCAACAGCAGGGGTAGCAAAACTACCAGCCTGACCACCACCAGCATGATCAGGCACATGGCAGCAAAGCACCTGACTTTGTGGGCCAAACCCCAAGTGTCCAGGAACAGTGTCTGCGGGTGACACCACTGCTTCTTCCGCTGTTGTGCGTGCAAGCCAATCCCCTGTCTATAGTTCATGCGAAGATGCCTCCTGCCCTGCACCTGTCGTTGCACACTCTCAACTAGCACCACCAGCAAGCATGTCCTTGTTCCAGCGCAGCGTTCAGTTGTCCATACCCCAGTCCTTGGAACGCAAGCGCAAATACGCAGCCAACGCCCCACAGGCCACACTAGTAAATTCCCACATTTCATGACTGCTTGTGCTTTAAATGTTGCCTTTTAGGCACGTGGAGATGGAAGCTTTCCAGAACTTATTTCTCCCATTGTGCCGTCCCCGCATTACACAAGCACGTGTTCCACAACGTTAGCCGTGCTGTCAACAATGCAGTTACAGGAAAATGCACCTAACCACAGACACGTGGACAAGTGCTTGTGGGCAGGGACGGTACATCTCGCTGACGGCATACTGGGTTAACATAGTGGAAGCCGGAACCCAGTTGAACCTTGGGACGGAACACATCCTCCCGACGCCGAGGGTGCAGGCCCTAGGTCAATCAGGGTTGCCCCCACAGTCTACAACTCTTGCACCTCATCCTCCTCAGCCTCCTCCTCCTCTTCAGCCTCCATGTCCGAAATGACCACATCAGTCACAAACTGGAAACACTGCAGAACTGTCTTGGCCAAGAGGCAACAGGCTGTGCTGAAGCTAATATATTTAGGTGACAAACCGCACAATGCTGAAGAGTTGTGGACAGCTCTGAAAGAGCAGGCAGATCTGTGGCTGACACCGCTGAACCTACAGCCAGGCATGGTCGTGTATGACAATGGCCGGAACCTGGTGGCAGCTCTGAGGTGATGCGGCTCACACATGTATCATGCCTGGCCCATGTGCTTAACCTCTTGGTTCAGCGGTTTCTCAAAAGCTACCCAGAGCTGCAGGATCTGCTTGTCAAAGTACGCCTCCTGTGTGCCCATTTTAGAAAGTCAGCTACAGCTTCTGCCGCCCTTGCTGTGTTTTCAGCTTTCGGCTCACCGACTGGTGTGTGATGTCCTCACGTGTTGTAACTCTACACTGCAGATGTTAGGAAGGATTTGTGAGCAGAAGAGGGCAGTTGTTGACTAGCATCATCAACAAGGTCGTCTGTATTCACTTCAGACTCCACACATAAGACCTCAGGAGTGGACATGGATGTCAGACATATGTACCATCCTCCAAAACTTTGAGGAGTCCACCAAGATGGTGAGCGGCGATGATGCCATAATTAGTGTCGCCATCCCGCTTCTCTGTCTTCTGAAACACTCTGCTCACAATCAAAGACGATTCATTGCTGGCGGAGCACAATGAGATGGAGCAAGGAACTATACAGGGTGATTACACACAGCCCAGCCTCATCTCATCCCAATGTGGATTGGGTGACAATGAGGAAGAGGAGTTGGGGGAAGAACAGGAGCTAGTTTCATGCGGTATAGTCGGTACTACCTGCTCAACTGTCATACCGTCTGTTCTGCGTGGATGGCCTGAGGACAGGGAGGAGGAGGAGAGCATGGTCAGTCATCCTCTTGGTGAAGACACGGAAGTCTTGCCTGTTAGCAGTCTGGCACGCATGGCTGAGTTTATGTTACGCTGCCTTTCCCGTGACCCTCGCGTTCTCAAAATTTTGGGTGTTAGTTTGCTGGTGACACTTCTAGACCCACGCTACAAGGAAAATTTTATATCTCTTATTTCTGAGGTAGACAGGTCTACAAAAATGAGGCAGTACCAGAAGGCCCTTTTTGCGGAACAATAAAAAAATTCCTATCTGAAAACGTTGGCGGCAAAGGTCACAATTCGCTGGATAACCAAAAAGTACAGCCAAGAGAGACACAACTCCAATCCAGCAGAGGCAGGGGAACACTGTCAAAGTTCTGGGAGAGTTTTTTCAGTCCCTCCCATCGCACAGGCCCTGAGGCGCGGGGTACTCTCACAAGGAGTGCAAAGTTTGGGAAGATGCTGAGGGAGTATCTTGCCGACCGTACCTACGTCCTCCGTGATTCCTCTGTACCTTATAATTATTGGGTATCCAAGCTGGACACATGGAATGAACTGGCTCTCTACACCTTGGATGTCCTGACCTGCCCTGCCACTAGCATTTTACCAGAGCGGGTTTTTAGTGTCGCTGGTAGAATTATAACTGATGAGTGCATCCGCCTGTCAACTGAAAATGCTGACAGGCTGACTCTTTTAAAAGTCAGCCTGGGCTGGTTTGGGCCAGATTTCTCAACACCACTACAGCATAACATAAACTCAAATCCAGTGTCTTTTTTTGGGAGGTGTATTCCCATGCACCTTTTCACACCCACACATGGGTATCCGCTTCCTGATTTTAGCTATTTATTCTTGTCCTCCTCCTCATCCTCATCCTCCACCACCATATCACCAGGGTGACTGTTGTCCGTGATGCAACACCCACATACCGTATTTTTCTGACTATAAGACGCACCTAGGTTTTAGAGGAGGGAAATATAAAAAGAAAATTTAAGCAAAAAATGGGGTCATGATGCACTGTTAAAGGTGAGGAGGTATGCTGCTAACACTGGTATAAGGGTAATGTCCCCCTATACTGATAATATATATGCCCTCCTTTTCCTATTATACGTGGCCCTCATCCTGATATGCATGGCACCCCTCCATCTTGGTATGCATGGTACCCCTCATCCTTATCCTGGTATGCATGACAAAGCAATCCCCATCCTGGTATGCATCGCACCCCTCACCTCTATCCTGGTATGCATGGCACCTCTCATCCCTTTCCTGATATGCATGGCACCCCTAATCCCTTTCCTGGTATGCATGGCACCCCTCATCCCTTTTCTGGTATGTATGGCACCCCTAATCCCTATCCTGGTATGTATGGCACCCCTAATCCCTATCCTGGTATGCGTAGCACCCTCATCCTTATCCTGGTTTGAAAGGCAACCTCATCCTTATCCTGGAATGTATGGCCCACTCATCCGTATAATGGTATGTATGATTCCCCTCATCCTTATCCTGGTATGCCTGGCACCCCTCATCCTTATCCTGATGTGTATGGCCCCCTCATCCGTATACTGGTATGTATGGCTTCCTCATCCTTATCCTGGTATGTATGGCCCCCTCATCCTTATCCTGGTATGTATGGCCCCCTCATCCTTATCCTGGTGTGCATGGTCCCCTCATCCGTAGACTGGTATGTATGGCCCCCTCATCCTTATCCTGGTATGTTTGGCCCCCTCATCCTTATCCTGGTATATGTGCCCCCCTCATCCTTATCCTTGTGTGCATTGCCCCCTCATCCGTATACTGGTATGTATGGCCTCCTCATCCTTATCCTGGTATGTATGCCCCCCTCATCCTTATCCTGGTATATGTGCCCCCCTCATCCTTATTCTGGTATGCATGGTCCCCCTAATCCCCATCACGCTGCACATAAAGAAATAAACACTCCTACTCACCTTTCTTCTCTCCTCCAGCGCTGCATCCTGTTTGCCAGCACTGATCTCTCCATGTGAGTCGCGCATGATGTTACTGTCATGCGTGGCTCACAAGGAGAGATAGCAGCCGCTTCCCATGCCGGTACTGTGTGCATGGGGAGCAGTGACTTCATGCTCCTTAATAGCCGGCACACAGTGAGCGATCGCGTGTGCCCGCTATTAAAGGGCATGAATATTCACCCCCTCCCCACGCCCATGAGAGGTAAGTTTCCCATAGACTTATATTGGGCTTGTTACTCGGTCCAAGCACTCGAGCATTCCAATGTGCTCGACCCGAGCAACGAGCACCCAAGCATTTTAGTGCTCGCCCATCACTAGTAGAAACACATAGTTCAACAGTTACAGGAGGAGTGAGGGCCCTGCTGAGAAGCTTACAATCTATATGTAAATGGGGGGGGCAAAATAAATAAAAATTTATTGTCATAAATGGTTCAGCCATCATTATAATAAATAGGGCATAAGTAGGGCATTTCAAATAAATTTCTAATAATTCATCAGCAGCTAGGATCTGTCTAGTACAGTTGCCAAGTGATATAGGGTGCATGGAGGATGTCGATACAGATGAATAGAGGGATCAAATTATGGTGAAAATGTCGAAAGAGGAACTAGGAAGAAAAAAACTTTGATTAGCGAAGAGAGTTAATAGGCATGTTGAAAGAGATGTGTTTTTAAAGCACATTTAAAAAAGTGGGGGCTAGATATTAATTTAATTGTTCGCTGCAATACGGTATAGAAAACTATAGCAGCGCAAAAGAAGACTTGGAGATGGCAGTGGGAGGTTTGGATTACAGAGGATGCTAGTCTTCGATTAGTTGCAAAATAGAGAGCATGGGTAGGGTTATAGAGATAAGGGAGGAGATGTAGGGTGGTAAAGAACTATGGAGAGCTTTTTGGGTGAGAGAGGTAAGATTATACTGGACTTTGCAGTGGATGGGTAACCAGTGCAATGACTGGCACTTGGTGGAGGCATCAATGAAGTGGTTGGACAGAAATACGACCCTGGCTGCTAGATTCAGGACAGGCTGGAGGGGAGAATGCTTGGGAGACTGAAAAATAGAGAGTTGCAGAAGACCAGACAAGAATGAATAAGGGCAACAGTAAGATAAGATAAAAGATAAACTTTTGTTTATGTAACTGATTTTACAATATACGATAATTAGTAAAAATATGTCAAATTTTGCAAATGAGTCCACTGCAGAAATGGAGATCCCCCCTCCCAACTTTCTAACAAAGGATGGTTTCTTTAATGAAAATGTGTGGCTGCGAGCTTATTACCTTGCTACAGAAGGTTGCCAACTTAATATTATTCCCAGGCAAGGAACAGAGAAATAAAATTGGACTGCCAGGTCAGAGAAATGGAAAAAATCCTTTTGGAAGGTCCAGGGTATCATTTTAAGGTGAAGTTAAACGTCAACATAAAATACAATTTTTATTTTCTTATATTATTTGTAAGCATCATAAATGTAAAAGAAAGCATTTGCTCTTGCAGGAAAGTATGCTAAACTTTCTATTGCTTAGTTTTGACTGCTATCCAAGCTTTCTGCTTAAATAAGATTCAGAATCTATTTCCCTCTATATCCCTTTCTCTTATGCTTTCTCACCCTGTAAACCATCATTTCTTATGCACTTTTATGTAGCTCCCACAGGGGACAGGCAATTAATGATCTCCTTACACATTGCACTGAAATAGGTAATGAATCCCCTAGTGGAGTGTATTTGAAAGACATACTTAACATTTATTGAAGACCTACTTTGGCAACAAATCATGACACTAGATTAAAGGTAACTCTCTGCAGACCTGACACATTTACACTGCCCAAAAAAATAAAGGGAACACTTAAACAACACTATTTAACTCCAAGTCAATAACACTTCTGAGAAATCTACCTGTCCAGTTATGAAGCAACACTGATTGTGAATCAATTTCTCAGGCTGTTGTGCAAATGGAATAGACAACTGGTAGAAATGATAGGCAAATAGTAAGATACCCCCTATAGAGGAGAGGTTTTGCAGGTGGTGACCACAGACCATTTCTCTGTTGTCATCCTTTTTGGCTGTTTATTTGGTCACTTTTTCATTTTGCCATTGGTCTCGCCCCCTGGAGGTACAGTAGCATGAGGCGGAGTCTACAGTACAACCCACAGAAGTTTCTCAGGTAGTGCAGTTCATCCAGGATGGCACATCAGTGCTTGCTGTGTCAAGAAGGGCAGCTGTGTCTGTTAGCACAGTGTCCAGAGCATGGAGCAGATACAAGATGATGTGGAGGGAGCCATAGGAGGGCAACAACCCAGCAGCAGGACTTTTACCTCCTCCTTTGTGCAAGGAGGAACAGGAGGAGCACTGCCAGAGCCCTGCAAAATGACCTCCAGCAGGCCACAAATGTGCATGTGTCTGCATAAACGGTTAGAAACCGACTCCTTGAGGGTGGTATGAGGGCCCGAAGTCCACAGATGGGGGTTGTGCTCACAGCCCAACACCGTGTAGAATGCTTGGCATTTGCCACAGAACACCAGGATTGGCAAAGTCGCCACTGGCACATGTGATAGACAAGACAGAGTCTGGAGATGCTGTGGAGAGTGATCTGCTGCCGGCAACATCCTTCAGCATGACCGGTTTGGCAGTGGGTCAGTAATGGTGTGGGGTGGCATTTCTTTGGAGGGCCGCACAGCCCTGCATGTGCTTGCCAGAGGTAGCCTGACTGCCATTAGGTACCGAGATGAGATCCTCAGACCCCTTGTGAGACCATATGCTGGTGCGGTTGGCCCTGGGTTCCTTCTAATGCAGGACAATGCCAGACCTCATGTGGCTGGAGTGTGTCAGAAGTTCATGCAAGATGAAGGCATTGAAGCTATGGACTGGCCCGCCCGTTCCTCAGACCTGAATCTGATTGAGCATAACTGGGACATCATGTCTCGCTCCATCCACCAACATCACATTGCACCATATACTGTCCAGGAGTTGGCGGATGCTTTAGTCCAGGTCTGGGAGGAGATCCCACAGGAGACCATCCGCAACCTCATCAGGAGCATGCCCAGGCATTGTAGGGAGGTCATACAGGCACGTGGAGGCCACACACAAAACTGAGCCTCATTTTGACTTGTTGTAAGGACATTACATCAAAGTTAGATCAGCCTGTAGTGTGTTTTTCCACTTTAATTTTGGGGGTGACTCAAAATCCAGGCCTCCATGGGTTAATAAATTTGATTTCCATTGATGATTTCTGTGTGATTTTGTTGTCATCACATTCAACTTTGTACAGAACAAAATATTCAATGAGAATATTTCATTCATTCAAATCTAGGATGTGTTATTTGAGTGTTCCCTTTATTTTTTTGAGCAGCGCATTTCAAGTAGACTTCTTTTGTGATGTATTTTACACTTGCATTGGTTTCCTTTTTTTCATAATTCCCATATACACTTAGGCAGTCGATACATTTGGGAGTTCAGATACAGATCATTATTTTATACAGTTATACTTAAGTAAACATTAAACAAAGAATTAACAGAAATTATTTTCTTGATCGCAAATATTTATAGTACTAGCTTTTACCCGCGGCTTCGCTCGCATGGAATTTGGTCTGCCACATTAAGTTTCGTGACAGATCATTTTAATAGTAAAAAAAAAATAATCTTAATAGTAAAAAAATTAATCTTAATAGTAAAAAAAATAATCTTATTTAGTTACTCGTACATCCAAAATTTCAGATGTCTAACTTCAAAACTGACGGATTCCATACAATCTTTGAACCCCTATAATATGAAGAGGGAAACTCTTGAGGGTGGAATTATCAAAATTTCTTTCTTAGTGCTCATTTAAGCTATAATAGAACCTATCTGCAAATTTCAAGATGCTAAGTTCAGTGGTTTCGGCTGTTCGTTGACCGCTAGGTGTGTCAGTCAATCAGGTTTACAGTTTTATATAATCTTCGCCTGTATGGTGTGTTTATAAAAAGTAGCCCTATTTCCTTCCCCAGGCTTGAAATTATCCATATCAAATTTCATCACAAACGGATTACTAAACACTGATTAATAAACAGGACGGACTGAAGTTACTTGCGTTTAATATTGTTCGTGTTAGTAAAGAATTAGTATGTAATTGGAATAATGGACATCTGCAGGTAATTTATCTATGTGTTTTTACTGCAATATACTCCTGTAAACTATGTTATTTGATTTCTTTCGTTCGAAAATATGTAGATTTTGCGATTTAGAAACACGTGAGCAAGCTACGTATAGCTGACCGTGGGAAAAACAGGGCGTGCCTAAATGTATCCCCGCTACCTTCAAATTTTACCCTTGCGATTTATCGATGGTCATTGAAAATGCAACTTTAAGTGGAAACTGCAAACGTTTGAAATTAAAGGGTAAGTTATTGGGTATTATTGGGATGCGGGGTATAAGAATATTTTCACCCTTAGCTTCTCCAGTTAAAATTGTGGCCTTTACAATGTGCCTGCCTAGTTCAGTGACTCGCAATCTAGTCCCATTACATAATCTTGGGGCGTCCAAGTTGCGCATTAACAAAACGGGTATACCGACCTTTAATTCGAGCTTATGAGATGGGACCCCGGATAGCTCCAAAGAGTTAAGAAACTCCACGGGGTAGCTCATACAGTCTTCAGATGACATGACTGTGTCGATGGAGTTGTAGGTTGTTGCATCGCTGGTTACTTGGTCCAAGATAATTTTATTGATTTTCGCAACTGTTTCATTTCTTGGTGCTAGTATAGTTCTTTCACATAGCCAATTTTCATCGTGGATGTTTTGTTGCAAATTTGGAAAAACTTGAGCAATAAGTGCATCTTCCGAATCCACAACATGACAAAATTGGTTAGTGAGTAGAACCATACCTTCTTCATCAGTTTCGATTCGACCTTCACCGATCTCGAGCAGTTTCTCAGCGTACGCGCCCGACTCTAGATCACTGAATAACTGGACACGCATGTTGGTGGTGAGTAGAGATGAGCGTTGTTCTACTCGAACTGTTCGCCAATCTCAAATTCGAGCTGTTTTGGGCGGTGTTCGAGCCGTTCGGCGAACACGAACAATTTGAGAAAAATTCGGCTGTTCGAGGTTATGTTCGATAACTGTTCGTGCACCAAAATCATAACTCGATTTTTTCTCAGTAATGATGAAAATTAATGTTAATACGCAGTTTGAGTGTACAGCGGGGTGGGGGGAGGGGCAGGGGATGGATCTCTGCAGGAACAATGAAGATCTCCATTTTTTTTTCTCTTTCCCGCATTTACAGTGGGGAGGTGCAATCTGTCAGCCTATCAGCAGTGCACACACGGAGCGAAGTGCTTTTTTTCACACAAGCAAGGGCATGTGTCATTGGCAGTGTATGTCACATGTCCTTGCCCTATAAGACCAAGCCATTTTCCCCGACGCCACCATTTTCTCACTGCTGCAGCTGCGTGTTAGACGGCACCGCTGTTGCTGTGTGCGCTATACCTTGTTAATTTCAAGCCAATTTTCGCACAAATATACAGATAGCTTGGGAGTAGGGAATAGTTGTGATTGCAGTCCTTTTAAGGACTAGGTTACAGCATTTCCTACGACTTTTATCAGGCAGGTCTGTGTTCTTAAATAGATAGGTTGTGGGAGTAAAGACTAATTGTAATTGGAGTCCTTTTCAGGACTAGGTTACATCAGTTCCTATCAGTTTTTGCCAGGCAGGTCTGTGCCAGTGCTGTGCAAGTTTTTTTCACAGCATTTGGCTGAATCTAGCAAAGCTAATCCTTTTTGGCCTATTGCAGAGTGTGTTAGTCAGTGGAGTAGCCTATCTGTGTTGCAAGATATACCACCTGTGTATAGAATACCAATTTTTTTACTGCACCTAGTGAAGTAAAATCTTTTGGGCATAGCATCATTCTATTAGTCCATCTATACTGACCTCCATCAGGTTGCAAACTGAATCTAATTTTTTTCTGCATCTAGCTCTGAAAAAATATTGGGCTTCTAGCTGTGTGTGGGTCTTGTTCTATTAATCCATCTATACTGACCTCCATCAGGTTGCAAACTGAATCTAATTTTTTTCTGCATCTAGCTCTGAAAAAATATTGGGCTTCTAGCTGTGTGTGGGTCTTGTTCTATTAATCCATCTATACTGATCTCCATCAGGTTGCAAACTGAATATAATTTTTTTCTGCATCTACCTCTGAAAAAATATTGGGCTTCTAGCTGTGTGTGGGTCTTGTTCTATTAATCCATCTATACTGACCTCCATCAGGTTGCAAACTGAATATAATTTTTTTCTGCATCTAGCTCTGAAAAAATATTTGGCCTTCTAGCAGTGTGTGGGACTTGTTCTATTAGTCCACCTATACTGACCTCCATCAGGTTGCAAACTCAATATATTTTTTTCTGCATCTACCTCTGAAAAAATATTGGGCTTCTAGCTGTGTGTGGGACTTGTTGTATTAGTCCATCTATACTGACCTCCATCAGGTTGCAAACTGAATATATTTTTTTCTGCATCTACCTCTGAAAAAATATTGGGCTTCTAGCTGTGTGTGGGTCTTATTCTATTAATCCATCTATACAGACCTCCATCAGGTTGCAAACTGAATATATTTTTTTCTGCATCTACCTCTGAAAAAATATTGGGCTTCTAGCTGTGTGTGGGTCTTGTTCTATTAATCCATCTATACAGACCTCCATCAGGTTGCAAACTGAATATAATTTTTTTCTGCATCTAGCTCTGAAAAAATATTTGGCCTTCTAGTAGTGTGTGGGACTTTCTCTGTTAGTCCATCTATACTGACCTCCATCAGGTTGCAAACTGAATATATTTTTTTCTGCATCTACCTCTGAAAAAATATTGGGCTTCTAGCTGTGTGTGGGTCTTGTTCTATTAATCCATCTATACTGACCTGTATCAGGTTGCAAACTGAATATAATTTTTTTCTGCATCTAGCTCTGAAAAAATATTTGGCCTTCTAGTAGTGTGTCGGACTTTCTCTATTAGTCCATCTATACTGACCTCCATCAGGTTGCAAATTAAAAATAATTTTTATCTGCATCTACAGTACCTCTGAAAAAATATTTGGGCTTCTAGCTGTGTGTGGGACTTGTTGTATTAGTCCATCTATACTGACCTCCATCAGGTTGCAAACTGAATATATTTTTTTCTGCATCTACCTCTGAAAAAATATTTGGCCTTCTAGTAGTGTGTCGGACTTTCTCTATTAGTCCATCTATACTGACCTCCATCAGGTTGCAAATTAAAAATAATTTTTATCTGCATCTACAGTACCTCTGAAAAAATATTTGGGCTTCTAGCTGTGTGTGGGACTTGTTGTATTAGTCCATCTATACTGACCTCCATCAGGTTGCAAACTGAATATATTTTTTTCTGCATCTACCTCTGAAAAAATATTGGGCTTCTAGCTGTGTGTGGGTCTTGTTCTATTAATCCATCTATACAGACCTCCATCAGGTTGCAAACTGAATATAATTTTTTTCTGCATCTAGCTCTGAAAAAATATTTGGCCTTCTAGTAGTGTGTGGGACTTTCTCTGTTAGTCCATCTATACTGACCTCCATCAGGTTGCAAACTGAATATATTTTTTTCTGCATCTACCTCTGAAAAAATATTGGGCTTCTAGCTGTGTGTGGGTCTTGTTCTATTAATCCATCTATACTGACCTGTATCAGGTTGCAAACTGAATATAATTTTTTTCTGCATCTAGCTCTGAAAAAATATTTGGCCTTCTAGTAGTGTGTCGGACTTTCTCTATTAGTCCATCTATACTGACCTCCATCAGGTTGCAAATTAAAAATAATTTTTATCTGCATCTACAGTACCTCTGAAAAAATATTTGGGCTTCTAGCTGTGTGTGGGACTTGTTGTATTAGTCCATCTATACTGACCTCCATCAGGTTGCAAACTGAATATATTTTTTTCTGCATCTACCTCTGAAAAAATATTTGGCCTTCTAGTAGTGTGTCGGACTTTCTCTATTAGTCCATCTATACTGACCTCCATCAGGTTGCAAATTAAAAATAATTTTTATCTGCATCTACAGTACCTCTGAAAAAATATTTGGGCTTCTAGCTGTGTGTGGGACTTGTTGTATTAGTCCATCTATACTGACCTCCATCAGGTTGCAAACTGAATATATTTTTTTCTGCATCTACCTCTGAAAAAATATTGGGCTTCTAGCTGTGTGTGGGACTTGTTGTATTAGTCCATCTATACTGACCTCCATCAGGTTGCAAACTGAATATATTTGTTTCTGCATCTACCTCTGAAAAAATATTGGGCTTCTAGCTGTGTGTGGGTCTTGTTCTATTAATCCATCTATACAGACCTCCATCAGGTTGCAAACTGAATATAATTTTTTTCTGCATCTAGCTCTGAAAAAATATTTGGCCTTCTAGTAGTGTGTGGGACTTTCTCTGTTAGTCCATCTATACTGACCTCCATCAGGTTGCAAACTGAATATATTTTTTTCTGCATCTACCTCTGAAAAAATATTGGGCTTCTAGCTGTGTGTGGGTCTTGTTCTATTAATCCATCTATACTGACCTCCATCAGGTTGCAAACTGAATATAATTTTTTTCTGCATCTAGCTCTGAAAAAATATTTGGCCTTCTAGTAGTGTGTGGGACTTTCTCTGTTAGTCCATCTATACTGACCTCCATCAGGTTGCAAACTGAATATATTTTTTTCTGCATCTACCTCTGAAAAAATATTGGGCTTCTAGCTGTGTGTGGGTCTTGTTCTATTAATCCATCTATACTGACCTCCATCAGGTTGCAAACTAAATATAATTTTTTTCTGCATCTAGCTCTGAAAAAATATTTGGCCTTCTAGTAGTGTGTCGGACTTTCTCTATTAGTCCATCTATACTGACCTCCATCAGGTTGCAAATTAAAAATAATTTTTATCTGCATCTACAGTACCTCTGAAAAAATATTTGGGCTTCTAGCTGTGTGTGGGACTTGTTGTATTAGTCCATCTATACTGACCTCCATCAGGTTGCAAACTGAATATATTTTTTTCTGCATCTACCTCTGAAAAAATATTTGGCCTTCTAGTAGTGTGTCGGACTTTCTCTATTAGTCCATCTATACTGACCTCCATCAGGTTGCAAATTAAAAATAATTTTTATCTGCATCTACAGTACCTCTGAAAAAATATTTGGGCTTCTAGCTGTGTGTGGGTCTTGTTCTATTAATCCATCTATACAGACCTCCATCAGGTTGCAAACTGAATATAATTTTTTTCTGCATCTAGCTCTGAAAAAATATTTGGCCTTCTAGTAGTGTGTGGGACTTTCTCTGTTAGTCCATCTATACTGACCTCCATCAGGTTGCAAACTGAATATATTTTTTTCTGCATCTACCTCTGAAAAAATATTGGGCTTCTAGCTGTGTGTGGGACTTGTTGTATTAGTCCATCTATACTGACCTCCATCAGGTTGCAAATTGAATATAATTTTTTTCTGCATCTAACCCAGCCAATAGTTTTGGCCTAATACCACAGTTTGGCCACTCAGCTCTGCTCGGTTACCATCCATTGTTTTTTTGTGCAAACAACTCCAGAGTTGTGAATTAGTTAACCACCAAAATGAGTAGAAAAAGGCCTGCTGCTGGTGGAAAGGGGAATAGGCGTGTTGGGAAGGGGAAAAAAGGTTGTGTCCGTGGGGTAGGTGTTAAAGCAACAGTAACATCTGCAGAAGAAAGACCATCTTCCAGCCAAACTAAAATGTCTACTTCTTTTAGCGGACAATGTGATAAGATCCCTTTCTTACGGCCACACCAATCGCTACAAATTCCAGATGAGGCACAAAAACAGCAGGTGCTTCAACGGATATCAAGTGCTCCTTTAAGTGGGCTCTCCTCCACATCAACTTCAACATCACAAATACTCCAGTCCTCAAAGGTGTCACCCAAATCGCACTTGCTTCCTCACAGCTCCCAAATCTCCAGCTGCCCGTCTGAGTATGAGGTAGAACAGATGGTTGAGTCTGCAGAGCTGTTTACTCATACTATAGCCAGGGAATCAGAGGTCGACTCCAGCGCTTCTGTGAATCCAGACGAGGAAATGATCTGCACTGATGCCCAGAATCTTTATGAGTCGGATCCAGGACCAGACGCAGAAGGTTCTGACCATAATGTAGACCCTCATTCCCAAACTGTAACTCCTGTTGGTGGAGACAATGAGGAAGACGATGATGAGACTCAAATACCTGATTGGAGCGACAACTTTAGTTTTTTGTCAGGGCAGGAACAGGTTGGCTCTGAGGACGACGGGTGTGATAACACACAGGGTGATGATGATGAGGTTGGAGATCCCACTTACTGTCAACCCACAGTCAGCCAAGAGATGAGGTCAGCAGAGGAGGTGGAGGAAGATGCTAGTGACGACGAGGTCAGGTTGCGCCTTCCTGGACAGAGACGTAGTACTGGAAGCACGTCAACAACTACATCCTCAAACACAACTCTGTCTCTCACCACAAGTCGTGGTGGCTCTTCAGGTCGCATGGGTGCTAAGCCTTGCATAGCCTGGGCATTTTTTCAGATCGATAAAGATGACCCAACTCGTGTTATCTGTAACATTTGTCAGCAAAAGCTAAGTAGAGGCCAAAAAATACATAGTTTGAGTACTTCATGCATGAACCGGCACATGGACATGAAGCATAAGTTGCAGTGGGAAGCTCAGTGTGCTACAATGCGGCCTAGCCGGCTGGGCCAACCACCGTCTGCCATATCTTGGGCATCCGCGGCCTCTTCATCCTCTGTGACTGGGGGGACAGCAGTCACACCTGTTTTGGGGCGCAGACCTGCCACCTCTTTACCCGCAACAACCAGCGTGATTGGCAGGTCATCATTTTCTTTGGAGGTGGTAACACCAGCTGGTGTTGAGCGCTGTCCGACATCGATAGCACCACCTTTGGATCAAGGCAACCTAACATGTCCGCCTGCATCTTCCTCACAGACCGGCAGTTTGCCGGGGACACCCTTATCAACCCCGTCTAAGCACAATAGCCAGCCCTCGGTCCCTCAGATGTGGACAAGTAAAAGACCATTTCCTCCTAGCCATGAGAAAGCTAAGAGGTTGAATTTCACCATCTGTAAGCTCTTGGCTACAGAAATGCTGCCTTTCCGCCTGGTGGACACAGAGGATTTTCGAGACCTTATGTCCGTCGCAGTGCCCCAGTACCAGATGCCCAGTCGGCACTACTTCTCAAAGAAAGGTGTGCCTGCGCTCCACCAGCATGTCGAACACAACATCACCGCTTCTTTGAGAAACTCTGTGTGTGACAGGGTGCATTTCACCACAGACACTTGGACGAGTAGGCATGGACAGGGGCGTTACATGTCGCTGACTGGGCACTGGGTAACTATGGTGACAGCAGGACAAGGGGCTGCTGTCCAAGTCTTGCCGTCCCCACGAGTTGTGCGTCAATCCTCTTTATGTCAAAGTTCCTCCACTGCTTCTGCCTCCTCAACCTCCTCTCGGTCTTCCACCTGCACCCAAAGCCTGTCTGGTCATGCCACAAGCTTTCTAACTGCGCAGAAGGGATCCTGCACACCTCCTTACTATGCTGGCAGTAGGGCTCAACGTCATCAGGCGGTTTTTACTTTGAAATGTCTGGGAAATGTGAGTCACACAGCTGAGGAGTTGTGGTCAGCTCTGGAGAACCAATTTCATGAATGGCTGTCTCCACTGGACCTGAAACCAGGGAAGGCCGTGTGCGACAATGCTGCAAACCTGGGTGCGGCCCTTCGCCGGGGCAATGTCACACACGTGCCTTGTATGGCTCACGTGTTGAACCTGGTTGTCCAGCAATTTTTAGCCCACTATCCCAGACTAGATGGCCTTCTGCAGAGGGCACGGTCGCTGTGTGCTCACTTCCGCCGTTCGCATCCCGCAGCTCAGCGACTTACATCTCTACAGAAGTCGTTGGGCCTGCCACTTCACCGGCTAAAATGCGATGTGCCTACCCGGTGGAATTCAACTCTGCACATGTTGCAGCGACTGTGGCAGCACCGACAAGCCCTGGTGCAATACATTCTGACGTATAGCCTGGGCCAACGAGATCCAGAGGTGGGGCAAATCATGCTGGAGGAGTGGTCTCAGATCAGGGACCTATGCACCCTTCTGCACAGTTTTGAAATGGCGACGAAGATGTTTAGTGCTGATGATGCCATTATCAGCATGACTATTCCGCTGATTTACATGCTGGAGCACATGTTAAACAGAATTCGGAGTCAGGTGGTGGCACAAGAGGAGGTGGAGGAAGTAGAGGAGGAGGAGTTGTATGCGGAAGGGCTAACATCTGCAAGGTCCAGACGGTCGGCAGCACCAAGGCGGCAGGCATGTGAGGGTGGGGGAGATGGTTTTACCAGGGCGCATGGTAGCAGCCAAACTAGTGAGGAAGGTGCAGGAGCCCAGGAAGAAGTGGAGGACGAACTGATGGAAGACTCATCAGATGAGGGAGACCTTAATCACATTTCTGTTGTGCGAGGTTGGGGGGAGAGGACAGAGGAAGGAAGCATGATTGTTACCTCGCCACCAACACAACAGGGACTTGGTGCTCCTGGATGCGCAACACACATGAGTGCCTTCTTGCTGCACTACCTGCAACATGACCCTCGAATTGTGAGAATTAGAAATAATCCTGACTACTGGGTTGCCACACTGTTAGATCCCCGGTACAAAAGTAAATTTGCCGAAATTATTCCTGCCATAGAAAGGGATGCACGCATGCAGGAGTATCAGCAGAGACTGTTGCAGAATCTTACATGTGCTTTTCCACAAAACACCAGTGGTGCACGTAGTGAATCTCACAGTTCCAACTTGCCAACCGTGGGACCGTCAAGTGTTCAGCACTCAAACCGTAAGAGAACCACAGTATCTGCTGGTAACATCAATTTTGCGGAATCATTTCACCACTTTTTTAGCCCATCCTTTGCAAGGCCACAGGAGACAAGAAGTCTGACACATAGTCAACGCCTAGAGACGATGGTACAGGAGTATCTCCAAGAAAACATTGAAGCCACGACTGTGTCACTGGACCCTTGCTCTTTTTGGGCTTCCAATCTGGATAAATGGCCAGAGCTAGCCACTTACGCCTTGGAGATCTTGTCATGCCCCGCAGCCAGCGTTCTGTCTGAACGTGTGTTCAGCGCTGCTGGTGGTGTGCTAACAGATAAGCGCACGCGGCTCTCCACTGATAATGTAGACAGACTCACGTTCATAAAGATGAACAAATCATGGATCCGAAACGACTTTTCTACCCCTGTGTCATCCTGGGGAGAGTAAAAGCTTGATGATTGGTTAAAATCACCCTACCAACCATTTTAAGCTTTCAAATTACTAATCATGTTTATCTGTATCTTGACTGGAAAATAATTTGGGCTTTGTAGCAGTGTGCAGCACTGATCCTATTAGGCCATCTATAATAAGCTCCACCAGATTTAAAATTAAGAATAATTTTTAGCTGCATCTAGCCCGGAAAATAATTTTGGGGCTCCGAGATGCGCAAGACACATAAGTGCCTTCTTGCTGCACTACCTGCAACATGACCCTCATATTGTCAGAATTCGAAGTAATCATGACTACTGGGTTGCCACACTCTTAGATCCCCCAAACTTTTCGATCAACCTTTTCATTTTAATAAAGACCAAAAAAATGGTCATTTTTGAAATTATAAGCATTAGCAGGTTGTTAGAAACTGAAATCAAACAGTTTTCAACTCAAAACTTTATTCTAGGTGATGTTACATTTTCACATAGGACCCCTTGTTCGAAAGGAGCTTCTGAACTCTCTCGTCCATTGAATTTGTCAGGTTTTGAATGGTTTCTGCTTCAATTGTTTTGCATGAGGACAGAATACCCTCCCAGAGCTGTTGCTTAGATGTGAACTGCCTCCCGCCATCATAGACACTCCTTTTAATGATGCTCCAAAGGTTCTGAATGGGGTAGAGGTCAGGGGAGCATGGGGGTCACACCATAAGTTTGTCCCCTTTTATGCCCATATCAGCCAGAGATGCAGATGTTTTATGTGCAGCATGAGATGGTGCATTATCATGCAGAAAAATGATCTTGCTGTGAAATACACGGTTCTTCTTCTTGAACCATGGCAGGAAGTGCTGTTTGAGAAAATCCACATACATTATTGAGTTCATCTTTAGCGCCTTCAGGGATCCTAAAGGGGCCGACAATCTCTCTCCCCATGATTCCAGCCCAAAACATTACTCCACCTCCTCCTTGTTGGCGCTGTAGCCGTGTTTGCGTGGGGTGTCCATCAACCAGCCATCCTCCACTCCATCCATCTGGACCATCGAGCGCTGCACGGCACTCATCCGTGAACAAAACAGTTTTGAAATCAGTCTTCATGTAATGTTTGGCCCACTGGAGCCGTTTCTGCTTGTGTGAAGTGGATAGAGGAGGTCGACAGGATGGCGTATGCACAGCTGCAAACCTCTGAAGGACCCTGCATCTTGTTGTTCGGGGGACGTTGGAGGCACAAGCAGCTTCAAAAACTTGTCTGCTGCTATGACAAGGCTTTTTTGCGGCTGCTCTTTCAACCTGACGTAATTGCCTGTAGGAAAGAGTCCTCAATTTGCCCTTATCAGCATGCACACGTGTGTACTGTGAATCAGCTACATACTTCTTGATTGCCAAGACACTTCATCCTGATCATCGCACAATGTTGATTGTAGTCATGCCTTGACCTAAACACTCCACAATTTGTTGCTTCTCAGCAGCCGACACATCCTTTTTCTTTCCCATTTTGGCAGAAAATGTAGGCTGCTTAATAATGTGAGAGAGCCTTCTTAAGTAGTCTTGCCTTTCATTGGACACACCTGCCAAACTAATTAGCACAGGTGTCTGCAATTGCTTACAGTGATATAAAGAGCCCTGACACACATCACCATCAATGAGTTTAACTGACAAACAAACAAATTCTTCCCTTATCACTCCTAAACACTTTTTGCATAATAATTTGGAACGCAGTGTACATGTGCTTTTCCACAAAACACCAGTGGTTC
Organism: Phyllobates terribilis; assembly: GCF_046119375.1. NCBI lineage: Eukaryota > Metazoa > Chordata > Amphibia > Anura > Dendrobatidae > Phyllobates > Phyllobates terribilis. Next base: position 296,328,461 of record NW_027362769.1, read on the forward strand.
ACGTAGTGAATCTTACAGTTCTAACTTGCCAACCGTGGTCTGTATGGAATTGTTCAATAAAGGGCCCAAAATTAAGATAACATAAATGGGAGAGGTCTCTATGAATAGGAATTCCTAAGTATTTGATACCCTGTGAGGGCCAGGCAAAGGGAAAGTTGGACTGGATGGAATCCTATATGGATTTGGGGAGGGAGACATCGAGGACCTCAGACTTCGCTGCATTGATTTTAAAATTTTACCATGTAACAAAGTGATCTATTTCAGCCATAACAGCAGGGATGGATATATGTGATTGAGTGATATATACTAGGACATCATCAGCAAATAGAGAGCACTTGTACTCGGTGCCTCCCACCTCAATCCACCTAATATTGGGGTTATGGCGAATTGATGAGAGCAGGTGCTCCGTCACTAGGATGTATAAGAGAGGGGACAGAGGACATCCCTGCCTTGTCCCATTGGTGATTGTGAAAGGTGATGAAAATGTTCTGACGCACCCCCTGGGCCTTGGGACACCCGGAGCCGGACCCTTTTTGGTGGATGCTGGTGGTTGTAGTCTTCGTGGCGGCGACCCGGTTCCGTGGCTCAGGGCGGTCAAACCAGTGGCGGAACTATTTATGTGGTTTTGATGTTTAAATGTCCGACTACGCCACCCGTGGATTGCAGTCAGAGTGAACCGCCGCTACAGGGCAGACCGCTGAGGCTGGTGTTGTGGGTGCAGCAGAGCGTAGCATAACTCCCCACGGGAGGAGTATAGCCTCAGGGCAGTGTATGCGGAGGATGGGGGTGATGGTGCAGGGCAGCAGCAGTAATGACACGGAGTCAGTGATGCAGTCCAGGGCCTTTACTCACAGTTCTTATTATCCAGACCACGTCTGCAGGTAACGGCTGCCCACGTCGTACTGTGCTCACCAGGTGAGGGGCTCAGACAACTCCCAGATAACTTTGGAGCACTTCACAGGACCCCCTTTGTGTGTCCTTTGTCTGGCCTTTCTTACCAACACTTCTGTCCGGCTGCCTCGGGCCTCCTCTTGGTAAACTTGGCGCCAGTTTCCCTGACCCTATGTGGTGCCTTCCTAGCGGGTGTAGCGAGGGGCTGCGCCACATAAAATGTCAGAGCCTCCGGTTTCTAGCTGAGGGTCGTTTCCTGCCTCCACTAGTTCGGGGACCGGTCTCCCCCTTTGGCCTGACCCCTCCACGCAGGTGGATTCGGGCGTGCGGTGGCGACTTGCCCGTCCGCACCCCTGGGATCCCTTCATTCCTCGTTCCTGGAGCCTTCTCCGCTCCTCTTCCTTCCTTCTCCCTCTTCCAGGCCTGGGCCTCTGTTACTAGGCCCGCCTCCGGAGCAGAGCTCATGCAGAGCCCCTGCTCCCTGCCACTTCTGCTCAGACTTCTCTGCACTGAACTAAGATGGTGCCCACCTTTTATACTCCCTTCTCAATGCACCCAGGAACTGCTTCCTCCCTGCTCCTGCACTACAGGGTTCCCCTTCCTCAGTGTTCCCTCCCCCCACTCCAGCCAGGGACAGGGACTGTCGTGCCCATCTCAGGGGCATATTGGTCGCCCTGCCCCACGGCAATGTGGTGTAATGCATGCAGGTGTCGGGTCCTGATCCACACTCCATCCTTACCTGAGAGTGAGATATCACACCTCTGGGTGAGGTGCAATACGTCTGTAGCAACCGAGTCCTCAGGGTGCTACAGTTCCATGTATCTTCAGCCTAGGTGACGTATTGCGATACAGGGCCGTGATTTTGGCTATAAAAGGGTCCCCTAGACCCCTACCCCAAGCTTTTTAAGAGAATCATATATGGCGTGCCAGGAGACTCTATGGAATGCTTTCTCAGCATCCAACGAGAATATCTAATTACAAATTTTTAACTGCATCTAGCCCAGGAAATACTTTGTGCCTAGTAGCAGTGTCTGCTAGTCAGCGGATTATCCCGGCTGTTAAGCAAGCTACACCACCTGTAGTTTAGACACTTAATTTTTTCAAAGGAAATGCTTCGGGACCATGGGATACTTAGTGAAGAGCATCAGGAGGCACCCCAAGGCATAGGGGCTGGGACTGGCAGTAGGATGCCTTGCGGTGGACAGCCGAGCTCGATCCTTATAAAAGCTTTTTAACTGCAGCAGCTTTAGTGGACGCTACTGGAGCTGGAATTACGCGGCTGCTGGCATGAGACTTGCCCTCCAATAGATCCTTGTAAATGGATTTAAAGTGTATTCATTCAAATTAGAGAGACAATTTAAATTAAAAAGCTTAGAGCTGCCTCCACCACAGGGGGGCTCGCTCGACCCACCAGCGGACAGGCACCAGTATTGGGAGAGGGGGGCTGGCCGTCAGGGTTCACCGCGGCTCTGGCACAAACCCGGCGACACGGAGGTGGCACGGGCAGGAGCGGACTGGCCGTGTCGGCTTCTCACTTTTTGGATTTTAGAAGGGCATGACATGCCTATATCTGTGTCTCCCCCTCCTTTTACTCCTCCACCTCTTTTATTTTCGCATGACTATATGTACTTGTCACTTTTCCATGTGTTAGTTATGTCTTCTGAGCAGTTTGTCAGCTTTTGGACACCTTTCAAGGTGTTTTCTATGTGTTTCTATGTGTTTTTGTTTGCCTGCCATTGGTTTTAACGGTGTTCGAAGGTGTTCGACGAACAGTTCGACGAACAGTTCGGCGAACACACGGGTGTTCGACGAACCGAACCGAACTCGAACACTACGGGGGTGGCTCAACACTAGTGGTGAGGTGCAGCTTTTCAACTTTGGTCCAAAAATATGAGGATTTCAGACATGCCTTAATTTCGTCTGCTGCAGTGCCTCGCTCGATGACAGGCAAAGTTTGCCTAAAGTCCCCAGCCAATAAAGCAACCACACCACCCATTATTGTTTGTTTACTGTGTAAGTCTTGTAGACAACGATCAAGAGCTTCGATGGCGCGTTTGTGTGACATTGTGCACTCGTCCCACACGATTAGTTTGCACTGTTGCAACAGGAGGCCACGGGCGCTGCTCTTGCTGATATTACACGATGGGGTTTCTTCGTTCACCAGATTAAGAGGTAATTTAAAGACTGAATGTGCCGTCCGTCCACCGCTTAGCAATGTTGCAGCAATTCCAGAGGAAGCCACAGCTAATGCAACGTTATGACCGCTACGAATTTTTGCTAAAAGTAAATTAAGCAAGAAAGTTTTTCCTGTACCACCCGGGGCGTCAAGGAAAAAAAGTCCGCCTTCACCATTCTCAACTCGTCCTACTGTTTGGTGATAAATCTCTCTTTGATCAGGTAGCAAACGTGGCTCAGTTTCGCATACGGGAGCGTCTAACTGGTTGGTATCATAGCTTAGCTCTTTTATCAACTCGTTCGACAGCTCTCCTCTACGCCGCGGTGAGGGTAGACCAAAATCGGACAATTTCTTTCCAGAAATTATTAATATTTTGTCCTCGATAAGCCCCAACGCCTCATTGAAACAGAGATCATCGTTAACGTGATCCATTCTTTCAAATATGTGCATGATATCCTCTGATAACGCAGTTTTATACTTGTGCCAGAGTTGTAGAGGATTGGATAAACCGCAAGTGCATATCAATATGGCAAACAGCTCTCTTATTTGCGCCGGGGAGCGACATAGCACGGCCTCTTCTAAGGTGGTATCCCAGTGGTTATCATCTTCCAACAACCCCATCTTCTCACACACCTGCCAAAAAGTTGCAAGTTCTTGACCTTCAAATGTTTTTAAATACGAGAAGTTGGTTGGACCCCTTATTACATTCAGCAGCATACGCAAGCAATAACATTCAAAATTGCTAACGTGCACCGTGTAAATGTGACCTAGAGCGTCTCCTGCCTTCACACCTGGCCAGCCATCGACAGGTGTTCCTTGTAAACGACGTTTCCATTGCTTCCGTGACACATTCCAAGTATAGTAGCGAGGCACGTCAATGTAAAGTAATGTTTTTGCAAACGTATCACTTTGGCACAACAGGAAAAATGCAGTTAGTGTAGTTTTAGGTGGTGCTTCTAATCTCTCTCTAAAATTATTTTCCGTAAAGTAAACCCTCTCGCCATTGGGTAAATGAATCGCGAGATGAGTGACGGTTGGGTGTCTCTCGTGCAGAGGCAGACCTAAGATCCGCCATGCTGCTTCGTTACTACTAACTTATCGGCCGGTTCTAACGGTCTGCACCTCATCTCTTGGGTCAATGTTAACATTCCCTTGCTGGCGGATGTTAAAAATCGCCTGGTCGCTACCCTTATTAATATATTTACAAATAGATTTTATCGCCTGTACCGTATTACAGAACTTTACATTTAAATGAGAATTACAATTTTTTGATAAGAGTGGAGAATATGGGACCACCCAGCTATTGTCCACCAATATTTCCTGTGTTCCTCTACGGGTTTTTATAATCGTCGTGCGTCCACCATTCTCTGGTGCTCTGCGCCTGTACAAAGGATAACCTTTGTCATTGGTTTGAGTATCTTTTAAAAGCTTCCTCGGATATTTTTTGGTACATTTTCCTTCCTTCATGCATGGCGATGAAGAATTGAATGTACCACATGGCCCGTGAATCATATTCTTTGTCACTGTATCATAGAGCTTTTGATCGGTTTCTGGGTTTGGTATCTCAGCACATATGATTTCGTCAATTTGGTTCGGATGCAATTTTTCCTTTAACCGCAGCAGTAAGTGCACATGAGGCAAACCTCGCTTTTGCCACTCGATTGAGTACATGAAGCATTGCATATCACCAAATATGTTACCTTTTGTAAGTAGAGCTACCAACTTCTGTACTTTTATTCTAAATACTCGAGCTGTTAAGTCATGTCTGTCCGTTGAATTTTGACCAACCATAAGCTCTTTGGTGATTTCTGGCCAAGCAGGGTTGCAAGTCATTGTAATAAATAAATCAGGCCTCCCATAATTACGTACGTATGTGAACGCATCTTGTGTGTATTCGTGTAGGTATCTCGGGCTATTTACAAATGATGACGGGTGAATCACCATCTGACCTAAGTTATTTGGATCCAAATCCGCATCATTTCTTATTGCATCTTGCAAGTGAATATAATTTTCTGCGCGCATTTTTTTTTGATTTAAAGAAATGAACCTTAAGCGCTCACTCTCCATCTTTACATACATGTCAACCAGAAACTGATGAAGTAGGAGCCTACACTTAAGCATCAAATTAAAATCGCTGCGACGGACCATCAAGTGAAAGGCATAAAAATCTTTGCAGGACACCTTTTTGCTTGGCATTGCTTGTTTGGTAATTGGATTTATGTGAGGAATATCAATGCTGTACCCCTCTTGTCCTTTCCACAAAATTATTGGGTACTCGAGAGCGTCATAGAATCTATGTGTATCGGGAACCTTAGTGAGCATGCCATCGCACGGCTGCACAACGATGTCCCGAGACATAGTTTGTTCGCTACTAACTATTACAGCAGCTATTTCATTTGTAGTAGGGGCATTGAATCGTCTCTCATGTTGACCACCTTTGGTACACGGTCTGGGTGAATCACTACTTTGAAATGATCGTCATTGATCATTCTGTCTCTAGCCGTTTTAAATTCATGCACCAAAATGTTGTGGTCGTGAAGTACTCGTTGTCATTTTTTAACTATGTTTCTATCTACGCTTTGCACACACTCAGTACGCCTGTTGATTTGTTCTTCTTCGTCACCTATGAAATAAACTTGTAAAAATTGTGGTTGCGAAATGGACGTAGGAATTAAAGAACCGATACGGTGGTATACTTGTCCTTGTATTCTAAAGGTCGGGCAAAACCCTGGCATTGAGACAATTTGATCTGCTCCAAAAGACGTCATATGAAAGCACATGTTGTATTTTCTTATATTATTTAGAAAAAGGCGAGATTCATCAATTTCATTAGAGAAAAGCTCTTTTAAAGGTTGAACTGGCTCGTCTATATAAGGAAGAGCTACTTTCCCGCCCAAACAACACATACCTGCTGCTTCCTCTTTCCACTTAAGAGCTCCGCAATATTTGCAATCTATGGTCATTGCTTCTATTTTAATAAGCTTGTGAGTTTCATAATCAAGAGTCTCGTCATACTCAAATGCAGCTTTATTAAACAATATCCATGTATTTCTTGTAAATGTTTGACGTCGCTGTGCTGCCCTTTCAGCAACAGTGCGTCTGCGAGATTCGGCCATTTCATAAGTTTCAGTGGCTCTTTGGGACGCCATGTAAGTCGCTTGCTGCTGACGTCGAGCTTGGGACTGTTCTGGAGTTTCAGCAGCCCGTTGAGACGGCAGATACTCCGCATGCTGTTCACGTGGGGCTTGGGACTGTTCTTGAGTTTCAGCAGCCCGTTGAGATGCCAAAAACTCCGCATTCCGTTCACGTCGGGCTTGGGATTGTTCTGGAGTCTCTGCAGCTCTATGTGCCGCACAACGCACCGCCTGCTCAAGCCTTCGTTGCTTGGCTTGTGGAGACGTCTCATCACGTCTAATTATTTTCATAGCTCGGGCTTTATTAGAGCTTTGCGAAATGTTAGACTTACGCTTTCGCGGCATTTTTATAAGTACTAATTACAAAATAGGTGCTTAGTAAAGTTCAAACAAAATACTAAAACAATCTAATTAGTTATATTACGATCGCTGTACAGACGATATCAGTTGTATATGACTGGTCTATGAGGAGCAGCTGTGGCGCGGTTACCCATAGCAACCATTCCCAGTGCTCTGTGGGAGCTGAGAGCAGCCTGCTGGTTCTGTGGGTGACATGCTGCGCTGCACACAGGAGGGGAGGACGCCATTTGTGTAGCGCTGCTGCCGGTGCTGTCAGGCTGCAGTGTGTGCATCCTCCATGGAGCCGCGCTCAGGTTACTGCCCCTCCCCGTGTGTGAGACACTTCCCCTCCCCCAGGTGAGGCGCTCGGAACTTTCCCGGCTGCAGCAGCTGGCGCAGGTGAGCGCATGTTTTATTATACGGTGTTATGTGGAGCGACAATGGCGGCGGGGACCCCCTTGTGAGGACAATGACGGCCCGGTGCCCCCGGGCAACCTGCAGGAGGAAGCCTCACACTCCCCCCGGGCTGTGGGCGCGGGCAGGCCATGCTGGGACGTGTAGTTCCCTAGTAACCTGTTCCTGACATATGGGCTGTTTTCTGGGCAATTTTTTTTTTTTTTTTTAAGTCTGAGAAAATGTCATAAATTATCCTTCTCCCTTAAACTGTTTCCAGAGTGTAATGTATCAGGGTGAGCTCATGACTGACAGCTGCCAAAGTTTCTAGGAAATGTCAGTCCCTGGGGGCCGTGTGTGAACCCCCTGTGCCACACTTGTACCTGGCCACTGTAATGCACATGCCAGGGCTGAGCGGCGTGTGCGTGTGATTCCACTGGACCGTGCCGGAGAGTGAATGCCTGGAGGGGCGTAACTAGGTATTCACCCGATCCGGCCAGGGTCGCACGACGGCATACGACGCCAGTGCACCAAGGAGGAACCGAGCAGAGGGACCAGGTGCTACTCCAGGACAGACCCCGGACACGGCTGTTGACCCACACAGGGGAATACAGGAACAGACAGGTTAGGCTGGCACACAGACTGGTGGGTATAGGCAGGCACGACTTTTATGCAGGCAGGCGGGTATGCAGGCAGGGGGGTACAGGCAAGCACGGCTAGAGTAAAAACAGGAAGGCACTAGCAGGTAGGAACACAGGCGGGATAGGACCCAGTACACACTGGGACTCAGGAACAGAACCACAGATGTGGCGGACAAACACAGCAGAGTAAGGCCGCCCAGAGTGGTGAGCGAGAGCAGGGCAAGACGAGACCGCCTAGAGCGGTGAGCGAGAGTAGAGCAGGACGAGGCTGCCTGGAGCGGTGAGCAAGAGTAGAGCAGGACGAGGCCACCTGGAGCGGTGAGCAAGAGTAGAGCAGGACGAGGCCGCCTGGAGCGATGAGCAAGAGTAGAGCAGGACGAGGCCGCCTGGAGTGGTGAGCAAGAGTAGAGCAGGACGAGGCCGCCTGGAGCGGTGAGCAAGAGTAGAGCAGGACGAGGCAGCCTGGAGCGGTGAGCAAGAGTAGAGCAGGACGAGGCCGCCTGGAGCAGTGAGCAAGAGTAGAGCAGGACAAGGCCCCCTGGAGCGGTGAGCAAAGGGTCAGAGCTGAGTGAGACTGCCGGAGCAGTGAGCAAAGGGTCAGAGCGGAGCGAGACTGCCGGAGCAGTGAGCAAAGGGTCAGAGCGGAGCAAGATTGCCGGAGCAGTGAGCAAAGGGTCAGAGCGGAGCAAGACTGCCGGAGCAGTGAGCAAAGGGTCAGAGCGGAGTAAGACAGCTGGAGCAGTGAGCAAAGGGTCAGAGTGGAGCAAGACTGCCAGAGCAGTGAGCAAAGGGTCAGAGCGGAGCAAGACTGCCGGAGCAGTGAGCAAAGGGTCAGAGCGGAGCAAGACTGCCGGAGCAGTGAGCAATGCAGAGCAGGCTAGAAACGCCGGAGCAGTCAGCTAGGCAGAGCAGGCTAGAACCGCCGGAGCGGTGAGCAAGGCAGAGCAGGCTAGAACCGCCGGAGCGGTGAGCAAGGCAGAGCAGGGGGGACAGGGCTCTGTACACACGGAACAGGCAGGAAGGGAAAGGCAGAACCAGATACCCACAGGGTACTTGCAGTGAAGTAGCGAGTGGACCACAAACTCACAAACGGAAGTACAGAGACAACGAGCAGGAGTTAGGTACGAGTTCAGACTCTGCAGAAAAAGGAAAGGTACAGACATAGAGAAACTCAGGAAACAGGCTAGAAGAGTATACAGACAAGAACAGACACAGTAGCAAGATACAGGAGCGGGTCTAGGTATTCAGCCCCTAGAAGTCGGGAGGAACAGGCTAGGAGCGTGTTCAGACAGGACAGATAAGATATGGGAGCGGGTATAGGTATGCGGCCCCTAGAAGGCGGAACGAACAGGCAAGGAGCGTGTTCAGACAGGACTGGAAATACAGCCAACAAGAAAGGCAAGCAAACACAGAAAGGGACCTGGCACATTCAGAGTGAAAGAGCACACTGAATGAAACACAATGCTCAGGCAGGGATTCATTGGAGCAGCTGGGTTAAATACCAGGTAACTGACAGCAATAGGCTGAGGACGCACAAGGGGTGTGCCCGCAGCAGGTACAAGAAACAGGAAGTGATGGGGCGCCGCCCTTAAGCAGCAGACACAGAGGCAAGCAGACAGCATGGAGGGAAGCCAGGCTAGCAGTCTGGACTGGAGATCAAGTGCGCGCTCTTGCACAGTGGGAGATGGACCACTATGCAAGGACGCCGCCAGGTATGTTACAGTACCCCCCCTTACGCCCCCTCTTCTTCAGGCCTGCCAGAATGTTCCGCAGGGAAATCGAGGGCCAATCCTTCACTTCAAGGAGATCACTTCCACTGTCCACCGGAAAAACTGGTCTCCTCTGGGTAGCTAGGATGCTACCTCCTATCCAGCCATCCTCAGCAACAGACGAAACAGGTGGAGTACCAGGAACAGCACACAAGGAAGTCTCTCTCCACTTATTATCAGGTAACACCCCAGAGGGTTCAGGAGACAACTGGAAGCCCTCTGCCGGGTTGGAGGGGTGCAGAGACTTGAGGGCAACCTCTGCTTCGGGGTACATCTTGTCAAGCTCACAGGATGAAATGGGCGAGGTATCAGGTACAAGGTGTAGAAAACTCACTGTCTCTTTGTTATCAGGTGGTACCCCGGAGGATTCAGAAAACAACTGGGGGTCCTCCGCCTGGTCGGAGGGGTGTAGAGGCTCGGGGATAACCTCTGCTTCGGAGTACACTAGGTCAGACTCACTGGAAGAAGCGGGCGAGGTATCAGGTACCGAGTATAGGAGAGTCTCTGTCCATTCGCTATCAGGTAGCACCCCAAAGGGTTCAGGAGACAACTGGAGGTCCTCCGCCTGGTCGGAGGGGTGTAGAGACTCGGGGATAACCTCTGCTTCGGAGTACACTAGATCGGACTCACTTGACGAAGCGGGCGAGGTATCAGGTACAGAGTATAGGGAAGACTCTGTCCATTTGCTACCAGTTAGCACCTCGAAGGGTTCTGGAGACAACTGGAGGTCCTCCGCCTGATCGGAGGGGTGTAGAGACTCCGGGTTAACTACCGCTTTGAGGTACCCATTGTCAGGCTCGCAGGACGGAGCGGACGAAGCATCGGGTACCGGGTGTAGGGAAGTCTCTCTCCATTTGTCATCAGGTGGTATCCCGGAGGATTCTAGGTGGGCAGAAGTCTCTTCGGGCAGGAGAACAGGTGCGCTACCCACGCATATTACCCGTAGAGGCTGCTCCGGGATACCGGGAAATGATGCTTCAGCAGGGACTTCAAGGTTGGGATCAGGAGGTCTTTGGGAGGACAGACCCAGGCGTGACCGCTTGCCTCTACGCCTAGCACGTCTGGACTGCCTCTTGAGGTTAGGAGAAGTATTCCGGAGAGCGTAGTCATCCTGTGTGGATTCTGGATGGGCAGTAGTCTCCTCGGGCAGGAGGACTAGTGCGCTACCCACACACATTACCCATCGGGGCTGCTACGGGATTTTGGGAAGTGAAGCTTCAGCAGGGGTCTCCGGGTTAGGGTCATCGAAGACCATTAGAAAGGCCACCAGGAAGGCCTGAAGGTCCAGGAGGATAGGATCCTGTGTTTCCCATAGAGGGTTGATCCATTCCAAGGCATCACCCGCTAGGTTAGACATAATGAATCGCACCTTAGCCCAATCGGTGGGAAAACAAAGAGGGTAGAACTTGAAGTGTAGCATGCATTGCTCCACAAATGCACGACTCTGTCTTGGATCCCCATAGTACCGTGGCGGATCCGCAGGAACGAGTGCAGAAAGATCCATCTGGACGGGTGCGTAATTCGCCTGGAACTCAGCTAAAGAAAAAAAAAAAAATATTTTTTTTTTATTTATTTTTAATGCACGTATTCGCTGGAAAACGTCTCAGAGAGCGAAGGCCGTGGGGCTCAACGGGAATCATGGCCTGAGCATGCTGTAATGCACACACCAGGGCTGAGCGGCGTGTGCGTGTGATTCCACTGGACCGTGCCGGAGAGTGAATGCCTGGAGGGGCGTAACTAGGTATTCACCCGATCCGACCAGGGTCGCACGACGGCATACGACGCAAGTGCACCAAGGAGGAACCGAGCAGAGGGACCAGGTGCTACTCCAGGACAGACCCCGGACATGGCTGTTGACCCACACAGGGGAATACAGGAACAGACAGGTTAGGCTGGCACACAGACTGGTGGGTAAAGGCAGGCACGACTGGTATGCAGGCAGGCAGGTATGCAGGCAGGGGGGTACAGGCAAGCATGGCTAGAGTGCAAACAGGAAGGCACTAGCAGGTAGGAACACAGGCGGGATAGGATCCAGTACACACTGGGACTCAGGAACAGAACCACAGATGTGGCGGACAAACACAGCAGAGTAAGGCCGCCCAGAGTGGTGAGCGAGAGCAGGGAAAGACGAGACCGCCTAGAGCGGTGAGCGAGAGTAGAGCAGGACGAGGCCGCCTGGAGCGGTGAGCAAGAGTAGAGCAGGACGAGGCCGCCTGGAGCGGTGAGCAAGAGTAGAGCAGGACGAGGCCGCTTGGAGTGGTGAGCAAGAGTAGAGCAGGACGAGGCCGCCTGGAGTGGTGAGCAAGAGTAGAGCAGGACGAGGCCGCCTGGAGCGGTGGGCAAGAGTAGAGCAGGACGAGGCAGCCTGGAGCGGTGAGCAAGAGTAGAGCAGGACGAGGCCGCCTGGAGCGGTGAGCAAGAGTAGAGCAGGACGAGGCCACCTGGAGCGGTGACCAAAGGGTCAGAGCTGAGCGAGACTGCCGGAGCAGTGAGCAAGGAGTCAGAGCAGGGCGAGACTGCCGGAGCAGTGAGCAAAGTGTCAGAGCGGAGCAAGACTGCCAGAGCAGTGAGCAAAGGGTCAGAGCGGAGCAAGACTGCCGGAGCAGTGAGCAAAGGGTCAGAGCAGAGCAAGACTGCCGGAGCAGTGAGAAAAGGGTCAGAGCGGAGCAAGACTGCAGGAACAGTGAGCAAAGGGTCAGAGCGGAGCAAGACTGCCGGAGCAGTGAGCAAAGGGTCAGAGCGGAGCAAGACTGCCGGAGCGGTGAGCAAAGGGTCAGAGCGGAGCAAGACTGCCGGAGCAGTGAGCAAAGGGTCAGAGTGGAGCAAGACTGCCGGACCAGTGAGCAAAGGGTCAGAGCAGACCGAGACTGCCGGAGAAGTGAGCAAAGGGTCAGAGCGGAGCAAGACTGCCGGAGCAGTGAGCAACGGGTCAGAGCGGAGCAAGACTGCCGGAGCAGTGAGCAAAGGGTCAGAGCAGAGCAAGACTGCCAGAGCAGTGAGCAAGGTAGAGCAGGCTAGAACCGCCGGAGCGGTGATCAAGGCAGGGCAGGCTAGAACCGCCGGAGCAGTGAGCAAGGCAGAGCAGGGGGGACAGTGCTCTCTTCACACGGAACAGGCAGGAAGGGAAAGGCAGAACCAGATACCCACAGGGTACTTGCAGTGAAGTAGCGAGTGGACCACAAACTCACAAACTGAAGTACAGAGACAACGAGCAGGAGTTAGGTACGAGTTCAGACTCTGCAGAAAAAGGAAAGGTACGGACATAGAGAAGCTCAGGAAACAGGCTAGAAGAGTATACAGACAAGAACAGACACAGTAGCAAGATACAGGAGCGGGTCTAGGTATGCAGCCCCTAGAAGTCGGGAGGAACAGGCTAGGAGCGTGTTCAGACAGAACAGATAAGATATGGGAGCGGGTATAGGTATGCGGCCCCTAGAAGGCGGAACGAACAGGCAAGGAGCGTGTTCAGACAGGACTGGAAATACAGCCAACAAGAAAGGCAAGCAAACACAGAAAGGGACCTGGCACATTCAGAGTGAAAGAGCACACTGAATGAAACACAATGCTCAGGCAGGGATTCATTGGAGCAGCTGGGTTAAATACCAGGTGACAGACAGCAATAGGCTGAGGACGCACAAGGGGTGTGCCCGCAGCAGGTACAAGAAACAGGAAGTGATGGGGCGCCGCCCTTAAGCAGCAGACACAGAGGAGGCAAGCAGACAGCATGGAGGGAAGCCAGGCTAGCTGACTGGACTGGAGATCAAGTGCGCGCTCTTGCACAGTGGGAGATGGATCACTATGCAAGGACGCCGCCAGGTATGTTACAGCCACGGTATATGATCACCCCTGTATTCTGACTGTGGACAGGCGGCAACTGTGACCTCACTATACAATGATCCACTATGGGCAAATTATTGTATTATCAACCTCTTCTGACTGCTGTAAATCAGCCATTTAAATATCACCTGTGTATGTGTGTATATAAGAGTTTGATAAATATACTAAAAAGTTTGATAAATATACTAAAATGTGCATTGTAAAATAGTATCCAATTTAATTAAATTTATGGTTCACAATTTTGGTCATAGTGGCTTCCACATAAAAGGTATATATATGCTGTCGCAGACTTTTATTTAGAACTATTCAAGACAAACAATTCTACGGTACATCATCTTTGTGTGACTCCAACGATTTAGGCAGCGTACGCCAAGATAGCTCTCAGAGACCAGAATTTTTTCCGACTTAATTGACATGTATCGTTATATTACGACCAAAATTACATAAAATCATTACAAATTGTAGCCTATATGTTATTCCGATGTATAATCTATATTACTGTAAAGTTTCATGCAAATCCGTCCAGTAGTTTTTTCGTGAAAGAGTAACAAACATACATACTCACAAACTTTCGCATTTATAATATTAGTAGGATTGTAGTGTCCCCTTCTCCCAGCATATTTCATGTAGATTTTTAGCTACACAATGTAGAATATATTTCTATGGCTTGTTCCTATATTTGACTTTTAGAATATGCATGGTAAGTGACCAACTATTTTTCTGGAGAACCGCTAATTTTAGGTACATAGAGTTTAAGCCTAGATGATGAGTGCTGCACTACAGTATGAATGTCAGGAGTTTTCCCCAGATGACTAATTATCCAACAAATCACCAAGGAGTTAAAATATAATATGCTTGGATTGCCTGAGAGAATATTATTTGGTTGGCATTAGAGATGAGAGAGCATGCTCGCTACTGCTCGGTGCTCGCCCGAGGATCTCACTGCTCGAGATGCTCGGCATTCGGCGAGTATTTCCGGGCTGCTCGGGCTGGAACTCGGGTCCCCTCCCTGCATGTTTGGCACTCTTTAGAGAGCCAATGAACATGCCGGGATTGCCTGCCAAGCACTGTAATGCCGTAGCGATGTTGGTGTGGGCATTACAGTGATTGGATGGCTGCACAGCGTCATCAGGTCTATATCAGACCTGGCACCGCCATGCTCGTGAAGTCAGCCCGAATCAGAGAGTGTATGGAGAGCTGCTGCTGCGTCAGGGAGAGATTTGATCATGTATTAGGTAGTGTAGGGAGAAAAACCGTGCATTACACATATCCATCTTAACAAACAGTCCTTCTGAGGACCAATCCATCTGCAGAGAAATCAGGCAGGCAGGGTGTATAGGCAGGCAGGCAGGGTATATAGCAGACTGCAGTGCATATAGCACTAGAGGCTCCATTCCAATTCTGCCTTCTGCTGCTGTTAGATATTTCTATACAAAGGCCCAGGTCTCAGGAGCCAGGAATACTTTTCTTTGGATCTTAATCCTCATTATTTGCTTAAAAAGAAATCCAGAGAACACCATTTTTTCTGCGCCATTTGCTTTATGACACTGCAGAATACAGCCAGGTATTTTCCATATTAGAATGCGAGAAATCAGGCTATTTAAAACTCTGTTTTCTCCGTCACATAGATCACATATACGTTGTCAGAAAATACTGCCATTTCTGGCCTCCATTAAAAATTTCCTTCAGTGTGTCAGTGAAGCAATTCACACCAGTTTGCAGTTCAAACTACTTACCTACAGGCCAGGTATTTAAAACTGTGTTTTCTCCGTCAAAAGGATCACATATACGTTGTCAGAAAATACTGCCATTTCTGGCCTCCATTAAAATTTCCTTTAGTGTGTCAGTGAAGCAATTCAAAGCAGTTTGCTGTTCATACTACTTACCTACATGCCAGGTATTTAAAACTCGGTTTTCTCTATCACACGGATCACATATAAGTTCGCTCCAAACTCAGTCATTTGTAATGAGCGTGGAAGATACTGTCCTCCATTTAAAATGGGCAAGGCACGTGGCAAGGGACGGTGAATTGGACGTGATGGTAATGGTGCATGCAGAGGCCGAAGACAAGGCCGTGGGCATGCCAAAATTGTGCCACAACAAACACCCACATCTTCTCACCTGACCTACCTGTCCCAATTTCTAGGGGACCTCAGCATACCACTATTGAAACCAGAGCAGTGTCAAAAGGTTGTTGGTTGGATAGCGGATAATGCTTCCAGTCACTTAGCCAACACCACCACCACCACCCTGTCTTCCACATGGTCAAGTCTCATTAGCCGTGAGCCTGGACCGCATGTTCCTCACCCTGATCCTCCTTTCTCCCACCATGCCGAATACCCAGAGACAAATGATCCCACACTTGGACACTCTGAAGAGCTGTTCACTTTTCCATTTATAGATTCGGGCCTCTCGCCTGGTCCACTTGAAGCGGGGCAAGAGGAGATCGTGTGTAGCGATGCCCAAATATTTGAGCAGCCACAGTCACACAAAAGCGATGGTGGGAAAGTGTCACAAGAGGTGGACGATGATGAGACACAATTGCCAGAAAGTCAGGAGGAGGACCAGGGTGCGGAAGTGGAAGACGAGGTGGTGAATGATATAGTAACTGACCCAACCTTGCAGGAGGACATGCAGAGCGAGGACAGCAGCACACAGGGGGAGGGAGGCAGAGCACCTCAACAGGCAGGAAGAAGCAGTGTGGTGGCCGCAGACAGAAGGCAGGCAACCATTCCCTGTAACACCAACACGAAGGAAGTTGCCAGTACAACTGTTAGGTCTTCCCGAGTCTGGTTGTTTTTTAAAGCCAATAAGGGGGTGGGGTGGAAAAGCGCAGTGCTTGTGTGATCCTGTATGGAAGTAGAATATGCTTGCAGATACAGTGGTCTGCTCACCTGAGTGGGTTGTGCAGACCGCACAACCCAGGTTAAACAGCTACTGGCGCTGATAGCGCTGCCACGATGCCTTCAGTGTCTCCTCTGGATTAGCAGATTGAGCTTCCAATCATGTGATTCTGGGTGGGAACTTCAATAAAGAGGTTTGTTTTATCCTTTTCCAGCGCCTTATCCAGTTTCTAGCGCCCCACTGACCACTTCAATTTGCACACTGGTTGTTTTTTAAAGGCTCTGCCGATAACCCCAAAAAGGCCATTTTCACCACCTGCCAGGCCAGCATCAGCAGGGGTGGCAAAACTACCAGCCTGACCACCACCAGCATGATCAGGCACATGGCAGCATAGCACCTGACTTTGTGGGCCGAATTCCAGGGTCCAGGAACAGTGTCTGCGAGTGGCACCATTGCTTCTTCCGCTGTTGTGTATGCAAGCCAATCCCCTGTCCATGGTGCATGCGAAGACGCCTCCTGACCTGCACCTGTCGTTGCACACTCTCAAGTAACAACATCAGGAAGCACGTCCACGTCCTTGTCCCAGCGCAGCGTTCAATTGTTTATACCCCAGTCCTTGGAACGCAAGCGCAAATATGCAGCCAACACTACTAAATTCTCACATTTCACGACTGCTTGCGCTCGAAATGTTGCCTTTTAGGCTCGAGGAGACGGAAGCATTCCACAACCTAGTGGCAGCAGCCGTCCCTCGGTACTTGTTCCCCAGCCGCCACTATTTCTCCCAGTGTGACGTCCCCGCATAACACAAGCACGTGTCCCAAAACATTAGCCGTGCTCTCAACAACGCAGTTATTGGTAAAGTCCACCTAACCAAGTGCTTGTGGGCAGGGATGGTACATCTGAAAGCACACTGGGTTAACATAGTGGAAGCCGGGACCCAGTCGGACCTTGGGATGGAACACGTCGTCCCGACGCCAAGGATTGCGGGCCCTAGGTCAATCAGGGTTGCCCCCACGGTCTACAGCTCCTGCACCTCATCTTCCTCAGCCTCCTCCTCCTCTTCAGCCTCCATCTCGGAAATGACCACATCAGTCACAAGCTGGAAGCATTGCAGCACTGCCTCGGCCAAGCGGTAACAGGCTGTGCTGAAGCTAATATGCTTAGGTGAAAAACCGCACAATGCTGAAGAGGACATCCTTACTAGGGTTGATGGTGTCTTTTTGGAACCAGGCACTATCATGATCACGGCCGACGTCGAAAGCTTGTATACCTGTATAGGGCATGATCTTGGCCTAGCATCTGTCCGTCTCTTGCTTGGGACCTCTGACCTGGACGGCCCTTCACGTGAATTCATCCTTGAGCTCCTCCGCTTTATCCTTTGCCATAACTATTTTCTTTTCAAAGATACGGTATACCTGCAGCGACGTGGCACAGCCATGGGTGCGGCCTGTGCGCCTTCGTACGCAAACCTATTCCTTGGAGATTGGGAGAGGGAGATTTTTGGGGACGACGGTGTACGGGGCGCTAGCCAGGTTGTTGCCTGGCTCAGGTATATCGATGATGTTCTATTCTTTTGGCGGGGTTCGGTGGAGGAGCTCAATGAGTTCATGAGGCAGCTAAATGCCATCGAGTGGGGGATTAAACTTACATATAGTCACAGCCCCACACGCATGGACTTCCTGGACGTCACTCTGGAGGTGGACTCACACTCCCTCATCCAGACTGATGTCTACAGGAAGCCCACGGCTGTGAACTCGCTGGTACATGCTGCCTCTGGACATACCTCTTCCACAATCAGGGCCGTCCCGGTCGGACAGTTCCTTAGGATTAAGCGCATCTGTTCTACGGATGCCCATTTTGAAAAGCAGGTGGCAGACTTAACTCACCGTTTCAAACAGAGAGGCTACAGCAATCGATGTATTGGCCGTGGTTATGGTAGAGCCCGTAGTACCCCCCGCAGTCGTCTTCTGTACCCCTCTCATAGGCCCCGTTCTGGGTTCCCGGAGAGTACCTGCTTCATCTCTACCTACAATCACGAGTGGGGGGGCGATGAGGCAGGTCCTCTCGAAACATTGGAATGTTCTTGGCGCGGAGCCCTCCCTTAGGGATACGGTGGGACAATTTCCACTCATGACTGCTAGAAGAGCCAAGAATTTGGGTGATTTGGTTACTTCTAGCCATTATATCCCTCCAGTCCCTAACCCGTTTGGGTCACGCGGCCCCAGGGTTGGGTCTTATCCATGTGGCCATTGATTGACTTGCACCAATGTCCTTCGCTGTTCATCCTTTGCCAACTCGGATGGATCCCGCACCTATCAAATCCTGAAATATACCTCCTGCAGCACAACACACGTGGTTTATTATGCCACGTGTAGCTGTCAGAAAATCTACGTAGTACTCACAACGAGGGAATTAAGGATTCGGGTGCGGGAACATGTGCGGGACATTGGCACAGCCAAATCCATTTCAGATCCCCGGGAGCTCAGAACATTACCACGACATTTTAAAAAATGTCATGATTGTGATCCACGCAGCCTCATGGTACATGGTATATATGTGGTGCATCTAGGCTCTCGGGGTGGCGACTATAAACTCTGCTTTGCGCAAAAGGATGCCAGATGGATTAATACCCTGGATACCCTGGTGCTGCGTGGTCTTAATGAAAATTTGAGCTTTTCCTCCTTTCTATGACTCTGCCTTCCTGTTTGGTGATGCTCTCCCCCAGTGTTATGTACATATCTGATCTTTCAGTCTGTGCTTCAGTTCTTTTAGCCTGTTTTATTTTTGTTTTTAAACTGGTGTTTGTTTTCAATTTCCTTTTTAGATTTTGGGCTACTAATCTATTGTTACTGTGCACTCTTTCTATGGACCTCCTTCAACTTGAAGTTCAAGACATCTCTGATAGCTGATATGATGGAGCATCTCTCAAGATCCCCCTTAATGTGCACCTCTCTATTTCGGAGTGAAATTAATCTATGTTGAGTTGCATCATTTTTGTGGATCTGTACACCTTGGGACTGACCCCCTGGGAAATGTATGAATTTGAATTTGTGTATCCATGGGGAATTTTTAATGCACCACTAAGTTATTTCTACTAACTGTGAAGCATTGAGAGCATCTTCTCTAACCTTATTTGTGATGGAGTTACATTCCTCTGTTACCCTTATTCACTCTAGAACGCAGTACTTCTCTCTTTACTAGTGTTGAGCCACCCCCGTAGTGTTCGAGTTCGGTTCGGTTCGTCGAACACCCGTGTGTTCGCCGAACTGTTCGTCGAACACCTTCGAACACCGTTAAAACCAATGGCAGGCAAACAAAAACACATAGAAACACATAGAAAACACCTTCAAAGGTGTCCAAAAGCTGACAAACTGCTCAGAAGACACAACTAACACATGGAAAAGTGACAAGTACATATAGTCATGCGAAAAGAAAAGAGGTGGAGGAGTAAAAGGAGGGGGAGACACAGATATAGGCATGTCATGCCCTTCTAAAATCCAAAAAGTGAGAAGCCGACACGTTCAGTCCGCTCCTGCCCGTGCCACCTCTGTGTCGCCGGGTTTGTGCCAGAGCCGCGGTGAACCCTGACGGCCAGCCCCCCTCTCCCAATACTGGTGCCTGTCCGCTGGTGGGTCGAGCGAGCCCCCCTGTGGTGGAGGCAGCTCTAAGCTTTTTAATTTAAATTGTCTCTCTAATTTGAAAGAGTACACTTTAAATCCATTTACAAGGATCTATTGGAGGGCAAGTCTCATGCCAGCAGCCGCGTAATTCCAGCTCCAGTAGCATCCACTAAAGCTGCTGCAGTTAAAAAGCTTTTATAAGGATCGAGCTCGGCTGTCCACCGCAAGGCATCCTACTGCCAGTCCCAGCACCTATGCCTTGGGGTGCCTCCTGATGCTCTTCACTGAGTATCCCGTGGTCCCGAAGCATTTCCTTTGAAAAAATTAAGTGTCCAAACTACAGGTGGTGTAGCTTGCTTAACAGCCAGGATAATCCGCTGACTAGCAGACACTGCTACTAGGCACAAAGTATTTCCTGGGCTAGATGCAGTTAAAAATTTGTAATTAGATACTCTCGTTGGATGCTGAGAAAGCATTCCATAGAGTCTCCTGGCACACCATATATGATTCTCTTAAAAAGCTTGGGGTAGGGGTCTAGGGGACCCTTTTATAGCCAAAATCACGGCCCTGTATCACAATACGTCACCTAGGCTGAAGATAAATGGAACTGTAGCACCCTGAGGGCTCGGTTGCTACAGAGGTATTGCACCTCACCCAGAGGTGTGATATCTCACTCTCAGGTAAGGATGGAGTGTGGATCAGGACCCGACACCTGCATGCATTACACCACATTGCCGTGGGGCAGGGCGACCAATATGCCTCTGAGATGGGCACGACAGTCCCTGTCCTTGGCTGGAGTGGGGGGAGGGAACACTGAGGAAGGGGAACCCTGTAGTGCAGGAGCAGGGAGGAAGCAGTTCCTGGGTGCATTGAGAAGGGAGTATAAAGAGTGGGCACCATCTTAGTTCAGTGCAGAGAAGTCTGAGCAGAAGTGGCAGGGAGCAGTGGCTCTGCATGAGCTCTGCTCCGGAGGCGAGCCTAGTAACAGAGGCCCAGGCCTGGAAGAGGGAGAAGGAAGGAAGAGGAGCGGAGAAGGCTCCAGGAACGAGGAATGAAGGGATCCCAGGGGTGCGGACGGGCGAGTCGCCACCGCACGCCCGAATCCACCTGCGTGGAGGGGTCAGGCCAAAGGGGGAGACCGGTCCCCGAAACTAGAGGAGGCAGGAAACGACCCTCAGCTAGAAACCGGAGGCTGTGACATTTTATGTGGCGCAGCCCCTCGCTACACCCGCTAGGAAGGCACCACATAGGGTCAGGGAAACTGGTGCCAAGTTTACCAAGAGGAGGCCCGAGGCAGCCGGACAGAAGGGTTGGTAAGAAAGGCCAGACAAAGGACACACAAAGGGGGTCCTGTGAAGCGCTCCAAAGTTATCTGGGAGTTGTCTGAGCCCCTCACCTGGTGAGCACAGTACGACGTGGGCAGCCGTTACCTGCAGACGTGGTCTGGATAATAAGAACTGTGAGTAAAGGCCCTGGACTGCATCACTGACTCCGTGTCGTTACTGCTGCTGCCCTGCACCATCACCCCCATCCTCCGCATACACTGCCCTGAGGCTATACTCCTCCCGTGGGGAGTTATGCTACGCTCTGCTGCACCCACAACACCAGCCTCAGCGGTCTGCCCTGCAGCGGCGGTTCACTCTGACCGTAATCCAAGGGTGGCGTAGTTGGACATTTAAACATCAAAACCACATAAATAGTTCCGCCACTGGTTTGACCACCCTGAGCCACGGAACCGGGTCGCCGCCACGAAGACTGCAACCACCAGCATCCACCAAAAAGGGTCCGGCTCCGGGTGTCCCAAGGCCCAGGGGGTGCATCAGAACATTTTCATCACCCTTCACAATCACCAATGGGACAAGGCAGGGATGTCCTCTGTCCCCTCTCTTATACATCCTAGTGACGGAGCACCTGCTCTCATCAATTCGCCATAACCCCAATATTAGGTGGATTGAGGTGGGAGGCACCGAGTACAAGTGCTCTCTATTTGCTGATGATGTCCTAGTATATATCACTCAATCACATATATCCATCCATGCTATATGGCTGAAATAGATCACTTTGTTACATGGTCAAATTTTAAAATCAATGCAGCGAAGTCTGAGGCCCTCGATGTCTCCCTCCCCAAATCCATATAGGATTCCATCCAGTCCAACTTTCCCTTTGCCTGGCCCTCACAGGGTATCAAATACTTAGGAATTCCTATTCATAGAGACCTCTCCCATCTATGTTATCTTAATTTTGGGCCCTTTATTGAACAACTCCATACAGACCACGGTTGGCAAGTTAGAACTGTAAGATTCACTACGTGAACCACTGGTGTTTTGTGGAAAAGCACATGTACACTGTGTTCCAAATTATTATGCAAAAAGTGTTTAGGAGTGATAAGGGAAGAATTTGTTTGTTTGTCAGTTAAACTCATTGATGGTGATGTGTGTCAGGGCTCTTTATATCACTGTAAGCAATTGCAGACACCTGTGCTAATTAGTTTGGCAGGTGTGTCCAATGAAAGGCAAGACTACTTAAGAAGGCTGTCTCACATTATTAAGCAGCCTACATTTTCTGCCAAAATGGGAAAGAAAAAGGATGTGTCGGCTGCTGAGAAGCAACAAATTGTGGAGTGTTTAGGTCAAGGCATGACTACAATCAACATTGTGCGATGATCAGGATGAAGTGTCTTGGCAATCAAGAAGTATGTAGCTGATTCACAGTACACACGTGTGCGTGCTGATAAGGCCAAATTGAGGACTCTTTCCTACAGGCAATTACGTCAGGTTAAAAGAGCAGCGGCAAAAAAGCCTTGTCATAGCAGCAGACAAGTTTTTGAAGCTGCTGGTGCCTCCAACGTCCCCCGAACAACAAGATGCAGGGTCCTTCAGAGGTTTGCAGCTGTGCATACGCCATCCTGTCGACCTCCTCTATCCACTTCACACAAGCAGAAACGGCTCCAGTGGGCCAAACAATACATGAAGACTGATTTCAAAACTGTTTTGTTCACGGATGAGTGCCGTGCAGCGCTCGATGGTCCAGATGGATGGAGTGGAGGATGGCTGGTTGATGGACACCCCACGCAAACACGGCTACAGCGCCAACAAGGAAGAGGTGGAGTAATGTTTTGGGCTGGAATCATGGGGAGAGAGATTGTCGGCCCCTTTAGGATCCCTGAAGGCGCTAAAGATGAACTCCATAATGTATGTGGATTTTCTCAAACAGCACTTCCTGCCATGGTTCAAGAAGAAGAACCGTGTATTGCACAGCAAGATCATTTTTTTGCATGATAATGCACCATCTCATGCTGCACATAAAACATCTGCATCTCTGGCTGATATGGGCATAAAAGGGGACAAACTTATGGTGTGACCCCCATGCTCCCCTGACCTCTACCCTATTCAGAACCTCTGGAGCATCATCAAAAGGAGTGTCTATGATGGCGGGAGGCAGTTCACATCTAAGCAACAGCTCTGGGAGGGTATTCTGTCCTCATGCAAAACAATTGAAGAAGAAACCATCCAAAACCTGACAAATTCAATGGACGAGAGAGTTCAGAAGCTCCTTTCGAACAAGGGGTCCTACGTGAAAATGTAACATCACCTAGAATAAAGTTTTGAGTTGAAAACTGTTTGATTTCAGTTTCTAATAACCTGCTAATGCTTATGATTTCAAAAATGACCATTTTTTTGGTCTTTATTAAAATGAAAAGGTTGATCGAAAAGTTTGGGGGATCTAAGAGTGTGGCAACCCAGTAGTCATGATTACTTCGAATTCTGACAATATGAGGGTCATGTTGCAGGTAGTGCAGCAAGAAGGCACTTATGTGTCTTGCGCATCTCGGAGCCCCAAAATTATTTTCCGGGCTAGATGCAGCTAAAAATTATTCTTAATTTTAAATCTGGTGGAGCTTAGTATAGATGGCCTAATAGGATCAGTGCTGCACACTGCTACAAAGCCCAAATTATTTTCCAGTCAAGATACAGATAAACATGATTAGTAATTTTAAATTTGGTGGAGCTTATTATAGATGGCCTAATAGAATCAGTGCTGCACACTGCTACAAAGCCCAAATTATTTTCCTGCCAAGATACAGATAAACATGATTAGTAATTTGAAAGCTTAAAACGGTTGGTAGGGTGATTTTAACCAATCATCAAGCTTTTACTCTCCCCAGGATGACACAGGGGTAGAAAAGTCGTTTCGCATCCATGATTTGTTCATCTTTATGAACGTGAGTCTGTCTACATTATCAGTGGAGAGCCACGTGCGCTTATCTGTCAGCACACCACCAGCAGCGCTGAACACACGTTCAGACAGAACGCTGGCTGCGGGGCATGACAAGATCTCCAAGGCGTAAGTGGCTAGCTCCGGCCATTTATCCAGATTGGAAGCCCAAAAAGAGCAAGGGTCCAGTGACACAGTCATGGCTTCAATGTTTACTTGGAGATATTCCTGTACCATCGTCTCTAGGCGTTGACTATGTGTCAGACTTCTTGTCTCCTGTGGCCTTGCAAAGGATGGGCTAAAAAAGTGGTGAAATGATTCTGCAAAATTGATGTTACCAGCAGATACTGTGGTTCTGTTACGGTTTGAGTGCTGAACACTTGACGGTCCCACGGTTGGCAAGTTGGAACTGTGAGATTCACTACGTGCACCACTGGTGTTTTGTGGAAAAGCACATGTAAGATTCTGCAACAGTCTCTGCTGATACTCCTGCATGCGTGCATCCCTTTCTATGGCAGGAATAATTTCTGCAAATTTACTTTTGTACCGGGGATCTAACAGTGTGGCAACCCAGTAGTCAGGATTATTTCTAATTCTCACAATTCGAGGGTCATGTTGCAGGTAGTGCAGCAAGAAGGCACTCATGTGTGTTGCGCATCCAGGAGCACCAAGTCCCTGTTGTGTTGGTGGCGAGGTAACAATCATGCTTCCTTCCTCTGTCCTCTCCCCCCAACCTCGCACAACAGAAATGTGATCAAGGTCTCCCTCATCTGATGAGTCTTCCATCAGTTCGTCCTCCACTTCTTCCTGGGCTCCTGCACCTTCCTCACTAGTTTGGCTGCTACCATGCGCCCTGGTAAAACCATCTCCCCCACCCTCACATGCCTGCCGCCTTGGTGCTGCCGACCGTCTGGACCTTGCAGATGTTAGCCCTTCCGCAAACAACTCCTCCTCCTCTACTTACTCCACCTTCTCTTGTGCCACCACCTGACTCCGAATTCTGTTTAACATGTGCTCCAGCATGTAAATCACCGGAATAGTCATGCTGATAATGGCATCGTCAGCACTAAACATCTTCGTCGCCATTTCAAAACTGTGCAGAAGGGTGCATAGGTCCCTGATCTGAGACCACTCCTCCAGCGTGATTTGCCCCACCTCTAGATCTCGTTGGCCCAGGCTATACATCAGAACGTATTGCACCAGGGCTTGTCGGTGCTGCCACAGTCGCTGCAACATGGGCAGAGTTGAATTCCACCGGGTAGGCACATCGCATTTTAGCCGGTGAAGTGGCAGGTCCAACGACTTCTGTAGAGATGTAAGTCGCTGAGCTGCGGGATGCGAACGGCGGAAGTGAGCACACAGCGACCGTGCCCTCTGCAGAAGGCCATCTAGTCTGGGATAGTGGGCTAAAAATTGCTGGACAACCAGGTTCAACACGTGAGCCATACAAGGCACGTGTGTGACATTGCCCCGGCGAAGGGCCGCACCCAGGTTTGCAGCATTGTCGCACACGGCCTTCCCTGGTTTCAGGTCCAGTGGAGACAACCATTCATGAAATTGGTTCTCCAGAGCTGACCACAACTCCTCAGCTGTGTGACTCACATTTCCCAGACATTTCAAAGTAAAAACCGCCTGATGACGTTGAGCCCTACTGCCAGCATAGTAAGGAGGTGTGCAGGATCCCTTCTGCGCAGTTAGAAAGCTTGTGGCATGACCAGACAGGCTTTGGGTGCAGGTGGAAGACCGAGAGGAGGTTGAGGAGGCAGAAGCAGTGGAGGAACTTTGACATAAAGAGGATTGACGCACAACTCGTGGGGACGGCAAGACTTGGACAGCAGCCCCTTGTCCTGCTGTCACCATAGTTACCCAGTGCCCAGTCAGCGACATGTAACGCCCCTGTCCATGCCTACTCGTCCAAGTGTCTGTGGTGAAATGCACCCTGTCACACACAGAGTTTCTCAAAGAAGCGGTGATGTTGTGTGCGACATGCTGGTGGAGCGCAGGCACACCTTTCTTTGAGAAGTAGTGCCGACTGGGCATCTGGTACTGGGGCACTGCGACGGACATAAGGTCTCGAAAATCCTCTGTGTCCACCAGGCGGAAAGGCAGCATTTCTGTAGCCAAGAGCTTGCAGATGGTGAAATTCAACCTCTTAGCTTTCTCATGGCTAGGAGGAAATGGTCTTTTACTTGTCCACATCTGAGGGACCGAGGGCTGGCTATTGTGCTTAGACGTGGTTGATAAGGGTGTCCCCGGCAAACTGCCGGTCTGTGAGGAAGATGCAGGCGGACATGTTAGGTTGCCTTGATCCAAAGGTGGTGCTATCGATGTCGGACAGCGCTCAACACCAGCTGGTGTTACCACCTCCAAAGAAAATGATGACCTGCCAATCACGCTGGCTGTTGCGGGTAAAGAGGTGGCAGGTCTGCGCCCCAAAACAGGTGTGACTGCTGTCCCCCCAGTCACAGAGGATGAAGAGGCCGCGGATGCACAAGATATGGCAGACGGTGGTTGGCCCGGCCGGCTAGGCCGCATTGTAGCACACTGAGCTTCCCACTGCAACTTATGCTTCATGTCCATGTGCCGGTTCATGCATGAAGTACTCAAACTATGTATTTTTTGGCCTCTACTTAGCTTTTGCTGACAAATGTTACAGATAACACGAGTTGGGTCATCTTTATCGATCTGAAAAAATGCCCAGGCTATGCAAGGCTTAGCACCCATGCGACCTGAAGAGCCACTACGACTTGTGGTGAGAGGCAGAGTTGTGTTTGAGGATGCAGTTGTTGACGTGCTTCCAGTACTACGTCTCTGTCCAGGAAGGCGCAACCTGACCTCGTCGTCACTAGCATCTTCCTCCACCTCCTCTGCTGACCTCATCTCTTGGCTGACTGTGGGTTGACAGTAAGTGGGATCTCCAACCTCATCATCATCACCCTGTGCGTTGTCACACCCGTCGTCCTCAGAGCCAACCTGTTCCTGCCCTGACAAAAAACTAAAGTTGTCGCTCCAATCAGGTATTTGAGTCTCATCATCGTCTTCCTCATTGTCTCCACCAACAGGAGTTACAGTTTGGGAATGAGGATCTACATTATGGTCAGAACCTTCTGCGTCTGGTCCTGGATCCGACTCATAAAGATTCTGGGCATCAGTGCAGATCATTTCCTCGTCTGGATTCACAGAAGCGCTGGAGTCGACCTCTGATTCCCAAGCTATAGTATGAGTAAACAGCTCTGCAGACTCAACCATCTGTTCTACCTCATACTCAGACGGGCAGCTGGAGATTTGGGAGCTGTGAGGAAGCAAGTGCGATTGGGGTGACACCTTTGAGGACTGGAGTATTTGTGATGTTGAAGTTGATGTGAAGGAGAGCCCACTTAAAGGAGCACTTGATATCCGTTGAAGCACCTGCTGTTTTTGTGCCTCATCTGGAATTTGTAGCGATTGGCGTGGCCGTAAGAAAGGGATCTTATCACATTGTCCGCTAAAAGAAGTAGACATTTTAGTTTGGCTGGAAGATGGTCTTTCTTCTGCAGATGTTACTGTTGCTTTAACACCTACCCCACGGACACAACCTTTTTTCCCCTTCCCAGCACGCCTATTCCCCTTTACACCAGCAGCAGGCCTTTTTCCACTCATTTTGGTGGTTAACTAATTCACAACTCTGGAGTTGATTGCACAAAAAAACAATAGATGGGAACCGAGCAGAGCTGAGTGGCCAAACTGTGGTATTAGGCCAAAACTATTGGCTGGGTTAGATGCAGAAAAAAATTATATTCAATTTGCAACCTGATGGAGGTCAGTATAGATGGACTAATAGAACAAGTCCCACACACAGCTAGAAGCCCAAATATTTTTTCAGAGGTAAATGCAGAAAAAAATTGTATTCAGTTTGCAACCTGATAGAGGTCAGTATAGATGGACTAATAGAACAAGTCCTACACACAGCTAGAAGCCCAAATATTTTTTCAGAGGTAGATGCAGAAAAAAAATATATTCAGTTTGCAACCTGATGGAGGTCAGTATAGATGGACTAATAGAGAAAGTCCCACACACTGCTAGAAGGCCAAATATTTTTTCAGAGCTAGATGCAGACAAAAAATTATTTTTAATTTGCAACCTGATAGAGGTCAGTATAGATGGACTAATAGAGAAAGTCCCACACACTGCTAGAAGGCCAAATATTTTTTCAGAGCTAGATGCAGAAAAAAATTATATTCAGTTTGCAACCTGATGGAGGTCAGTATAGATGGACTAATAGAACAAGTCCCACACACAGCTAGAAGGCCAAATATTTTTTCAGAGGTAGATGCAGATAAAAATTATTTTTAATTTGCAGCCTGATGGAGGTCAGTATAGATGGACTAATAGAGAAAGTCCCACACACTGCTAGAAGGCCAAATATTTTTTCAGAGCTAGATGCAGACAAAAAATTCATTTGAATTTGCAACCTGATGGAGGTCAGTATAGATGGACTAATAGAGAAATTCCCACACACTGCTAGAAGGCCAAATATTTTTTCAGAGCTAGATGCAGACAAAAAATTATTTTTAATTTGCAACCTGATGGAGGTCAGTATAGATGGACTAATAGAGAAAGTCCCACACACTGCTAGAAGGCCAAATATTTTTTCAGAGCTAGATGCAGATAAAAATTATTTTTAATTTGCAACAACCTGATGGAGGTCAGTATAGATGGACTAATAGAGAAAGTCCCACACACTGCTAGAAGGCCAAATATTTTTTCAGAGCTAGATGCAGAAAAAAATTATATTCAGTTTGCAACCTGATGGAGGTCAGTATAGATGGACTAATAGAACAAGTCCCACACACAGCTAGAAGCCCAAATATTTTTTCAGAGGTAAATGCAGAAAAAAATTGTATTCAGTTTGCAACCTGATAGAGGTCAGTATAGATGGACTAATAGAACAAGTCCTACACACAGCTAGAAGCCCAAATATTTTTTCAGAGGTAGATGCAGAAAAAAAATATATTCAGTTTGCAACCTGATGGAGGTCAGTATAGATGGACTAATAGAGAAAGTCCCACACACTGCTAGAAGGCCAAATATTTTTTCAGAGCTAGATACAGACAAAAAATTATTTTTAATTTGCAACCTGATAGAGATCAGTATAGATGGACTAATAGAGAAAGTCCCACACACTGCTAGAAGGCCAAATATTTTTTCAGAGCTAGATGCAGATATAAATTATTTTTAATTTGAAACCTGATGGAGGTCAGTATAGATGGACTAATAGAGAAAGTCCCAAACACTGCTAGAAGGCCAAATATTTTTTCAGAGCTAGATGCAGAAAAAAATTATATTCAGTTTGCAACCTGATGGAGGTCAGTATAGATGGACTAATAGAACAAGTCCCACACACAGCTAGAAGGCCAAATATTTTTTCAGAGGTAGATGCAGATAAAAATTATTTTTAATTTGCAGCCTGATGGAGGTCAGTATAGATGGACTAATAGAGAAAGTCCCACACACTGCTAGAAGGCCAAATATTTTTTCAGAGCTAGATGCAGACAAAAAATTCATTTGAATTTGCAACCTGATGGAGGTCAGTATAGATGGACTAATAGAGAAATTCCCACAAAACTGCTAGAAGGCCAAATATTTTTTCAGAGCTAGATGCAGACAAAAAATTATTTTTAATTTGCAACCTGATGGAGGTCAGTATAGATGGACTAATAGAGAAAGTCCCACACACTGCTAGAAGGCCAAATATTTTTTCAGAGCTAGATGCAGATAAAAATTATTTTTAATTTGCAACAACCTGATGGAGGTCAGTATAGAGGGACTAATAGAGAAAGTCCCACACACTGCTAGAAGGCCAAATATTTTTTCAGAGCTAGATGCAGAAAAAAATTATATTCACTTTGCAACCTGATGGAGGTCAGTATTAGTGTTGAGCCACCCCCGTAGTATTCGAGTTCGGTTCGGTTCGTCGAACACCCGTGTGTTCGCCGAACTGTTCGTCGAACTGTTCGTCGAACACCTTCGAACACCGTTGAAACCAATGGCAGGCAAACAAAAACACATAGAAACACATAGAAAACACCTTCAAAGGTGTCCAAAAGCTGACAAACTGCTCAGAAGACACAACTAACACATGGAAAAGTGACAAGTACATATAGTTATGCGAAAAGAAAAGAGGTGGAGGAGTAAAAGGAGGGGGAGACACAGATATAGGCATGTCATGCCCTTCTAAAATCCAAAAAGTGAGAAGCCGACACATTCAGTCCGCTCCTGCCCGTGCCACCTCCGTGTCGCCGGGTTTGTGCCAGAGCCGCGGTGAACCCTGACGGCCAGCCCCCCTCTCCCAATACTGGTGCCTGTCCGCTGGTGGGTCGAGAGAGCCCCCCTGTGGTGGAGGCAGCTCTAAGCTTTTTAATTTAAATTGTCCCTCTAATTTGAATGAATACACTTTAAATCCATTTACAAGGATCTATTGGAGGGAAAGTCTCATGCCAGCAGCCGCGTAATTCCAGCTCCAGTAGCGTCCACTAAAGCTGCTGCAGTTAAAAAGCTTTTATAAGGATCGAGCTCGGCTGTCCACCGCAAGGCATCCTAGTGCCAGTTCCAGCCCCTATGCCTTGGGGTGCCTCCTGATGCTCTTCACTAAGTATCCCGTGGTCCCGAAGCATTTCCTTTGAAAAAATTAAGTGTCCAAACTACAGGTGGTGTAGCTTGCTTAACAGCCGGGATAATCCGCTGACTAGCAGACACTGCTACTAGGCACAAAGTATTTCCTGGGCTAGATGCAGTTAAAAATTTGTAAGTAGATACTCTCGTTGGATGCTGAGAAAGCATTCCATAGAGTCTCCTGGCACGCCATATATGATTCTCTTAAAAAGCTTGGGGTAGGGGTCTAGGGGACCCTTTTATAGCCAAAATCACGGCCCTGTATCACAATACGTCACCTAGGCTGAAGATAAATGGAACTGTAGCACCGAGGGCTCGGTTGCTACAGACGTATTGCACCTCACCCAGAGGTGTGATATCTCACTCTCAGATAAGGATGGAGTGTGGATCAGGACCCGACACCTGCATGCATTACACCACATTGCCGTGGGGCAGGGCGACCAATATGCCCCTGAGATGGGCACGACAGTCCCTGTCCCTGGCTGGAGTGGGGGGAGGGAACACTGAGGAAGGGGAACCCTGCAGTGCAGGAGCAGGGAGGAAGCAGTTCCTGGGTGCATTGAGAAGGGAGTATAAAAGGTGGGCACCATCTTAGTTCAGTGCAGAGAAGTCTGAGCAGAAGTGGCAGGGAGCAGGGGCTCTGCATGAGCTCTGCTCCGGAGGCGGGCCTAGTAACAGAGGCCCAGGCCTGCAAGAGGGAGAAGGAAGGAAGAGGAGCGGAGAAGGCTCCAGGAACGAGGAATGAAGGGATCCCAGGGGTGCGGACGGGCGAGTCGCCACCGCACGCCCTAATCCACCTGCGTGGAGGGGTCAGGCCAAAGGGGGAGACCGGTCCCCGAACTAGTGGAGGCAGGAAACGACCCTCAGCTAGAAACCGGAGGCTCTGACATTTTATGTGGCGCAGCCCCTTGCTCCACCCGCTAGGAAGGCACCACATAGGGTCAGGGAAACTGGCGCCAAGTTTACCAAGAGGAGGCCCGAGGCAGCCGGACAGAAGTGTTGGTAAGAAAGGCCAGACAAAGGACACACAAAGGGGGTCCTGTGAAGCGCTCCAAAGTTATCTGGGAGTTGTCTGAGCCCCTCACCTGGTGAGCACAGTACGACGTGGGCAGCCGTTACCTGCAGACGTGGTCTGGATAATAAGAACTGTGAGTAAAGGCCCTGAACTGCATCACTGACTCCGTGTCGTTACTGCTGCTGCCCTGCACCATCACCCCCATCCTCCGCATACACTGCCCTGAGGCTATACTCCTCCCGTGGGGAGTTATGCTACGCTCTGCTGCACCCACAACACCAGCCTTAGCGGTCTGCCCTGTAGCGGCGGTTCACTCTGACCGCAATCCACGGGTGGCGTAGTCGGACATTTAAACATCAAAACCACATAAATAGTTCCGCCACTGGTTTGACCGCCCTGAGCCACGGAACCAGATCGCCGCCACGAAGACTACAACCACCAGCATCCACCAAAAAGGGTCCGGCTCCGGGTGTCCCAAGGCCCAGGGGGTGCGTCAGAACATTTTCATCACCTTTCACAATCACCAATGGGACAAGGCAGGGATGTCCTCTGTCCCCTCTCTTATACATCCTAGTGACGGAGCACCTGCTCTCATCAATTCGCCATAACCCCAATATTAGGTGGATTGAGGTGGGAGGCACCGAGTACAAGTGCTCTCTATTTGCTGATGATGTCCTAGTATATATCACTCAATCACATATATCCATCCCTGCTGTTATGGCTGAAATAGATCACTTTGTTACATGGTAAAATTTTAAAATCAATGCAGCGAAGTCTGAGGCCCTCGATGTCTCCCTCCCTAAATCCATATAGGATTCCATCCAGTCCAACTTTCCCTTTGCCTGGCCCTCACAGGGTATCAAATACTTAGGAATTCCTATTCATAGAGACCTCTCCCATCTATGTTATCTTAATTTTGGGCCCTTTATTGAACAATTCCATACAGACCACGGTTGGCAAGTTAGAACTGTAAGATTCACTACGTGAACCACTGGTGTTTTGTGGAAAAGCACATGTACACCGCGTTCCAAATTATTATGCAAAAAGTGTTTAGGAGTGATAAGGGAAGAATTTGTTTGTCAGTTAAACTCATTGATGGTGATGTGTGTCAGGGCTCTTTATATCACTGTAAGCAATTGCAGACACCTGTGCTAATTAGTTTGGCAGGTGTGTCCAATGAAAGGCAAGACTACTTAAGAAGGCTCTCTCACATTATTAAGCAGCCTACATTTTCTGCCAAAATGGGAAAGAAAAAGGATGTGTCGGCTGCTGAGAAGCAACAAATTGTGGAGTGTTTAGGTCAAGGCATGACTACAATCAACATTGTGCGATGATCAGGATGAAGTGTCTTGGCAATCAAGAAGTATGTAGCTGATTCACAGTACACACGTGTGCGTGCTGATAAGGGCAAATTGAGGACTCTTTCCTACAGGCAATTACGTCAGGTTGAAACAGCAGCGGCAAAAAAGCCTTGTCATAGCAGCAGACAAGTTTTTGAAGCTGCTTGTGCCTCCAACGTCCCCCGAACAACAAGATGCAGGGTCCTTCAGAGGTGTGCAGCTGTGCATATGCCATCCTGTCGACCTCCTCTATCCACTTCACACAAGCAGAAACGGCTCCAGTGGGCCAAGCATTACATGAAGACTGATTTCAAAACTGTTTTGTTCACGGATGAGTGCCGTGCAGCGCTCGATGGTCCAGATGAATGGAGTGGAGGATGGCTGGTTGATGGACACCCCACGCAAACACGGCTACAGTGCCAACAAGGAGGAGGTGGAGTAATGTTTTGGGCTGGAATCATGGGGAGAGAGATTGTCGGCCCCTTTAGGATCCCTGAAGGCGCTAAAGATGAACTCCATAATGTATGTGGATTTTCTCAAACAGCACTTCCTGCCATGGTTCAAGAAGAAGAACCGTGTATTTCACAGCAAGATCATTTTTCTGCATGATAATGCACCATCTCATGCTGCACATAAAACATCTGCATCTCTGGCTGATATGGGCATAAAAGGGGACAAACTTATGGTGTGACCCCCATGCTCCCCTGACCTCTACCCCATTCAGAACCTTTGGAGCATCATTAAAAGGAGTGTCTATGATGGCGGGAGGCAGTTCACATCTAAGCAACAGCTCTGGGAGGGTATTCTGTCCTCATGCAAAACAATTGAAGCAGAAACCATTCAAAACCTGACAAATTCAATGGACGAGAGAGTTCAGAAGCTCCTTTCGAACAAGGGGTCCTATGTGAAAATGTAACATCACCTAGAATAAAGTTTTGAGTTGAAAACTGTTTGATTTCAGTTTCTAACAACCTGCTAATGCTTATAATTTCAAAAATGACCATTTTTTTGGTCTTTATTAAAATGAAAAGGTTGATCGAAAAGTTTGGGGGATCTAAGAGTGTGGCAACCCAGTAGTCATGATTACTTCGAATTCTGACAATATGAGGGTCATGCTGCAGGTAGTGCAGCAAGAAGGCACTTATGTGTCTTGCGCATCTCGGAGCCCCAAAATTATTTTCCGGGCTAGATGCAGCTAAAAATTATTTTTAATTTTAAATCTGGTGAAGCTTATTATAGATGGCCTAATAGGATCAGTGCTGCACACTGCTACAAAGCCCAAATTATTTTCCAGTCAAGATACAGATAAACATGATTAGTAATTTGAAAGCTTAAAACGGTTGGTAGGGTGATTTTAACCAATCATCAAGCTTTTACTCTCCCCAGGATGACACAGGGGTAGAAAAGTCGTTTCGGATCCATGATTTGTTCATCTTTATGAACGTGAGTCTGTCTACATTATCAGTGGAGAGCCGCGTGCGCTTATCTGTCAGCACACCACCAGCAGCGCTGAACACACGTTCAGACAGAACGCTGGCTGCGGGGCATGACAAGATCTCCAAGGCGTAAGTGGCTAGCTCCGGCCATTTATCCAGATTGGAAGCCCAAAAAGAGCAAGGATCCAGTGACACAGTCGTGGCTTCAATGTTTACTTGGAGATACTCCTGTACCATCGTCTCTAGGCGTTGACTATGTGTCAGACTTCTTGTCTCCTGTGGCCTTGCAAAGGATGGGCTAAAAAAGTGGTGAAATGATTCCGCAAAATTGATGTTACCAGCAGATACTGTGGTTCTGTTTCGGTTTGAGTGCTGAACACTTGACGGTCCCACGGTTGGCAAGTTGGAACTGTGAGATTCACTACGTGCACCACTGGTATTTTGTGGAAAAGCACATGTAAGATTCTGCAACAGTCTCTGCTGATACTCCTGCATGCGTGCATCCCTTTCTATGGCAGGAATAATTTCTGCAAATTTACTTTTGTACCGGGGATCTAACAGTGTGGCAACCCAGTAGTCAGGATTATTTCTAATTCTCACAATTCGAGGGTCATGTTGCAGGTAGTGCAGCAAGAAGGCACTCATGTGTGTTGCGCATCCAGGAGCACCAAGTCCCTGTTGTGTTGGTGGCGAGGTAGCAATCATGCTTCCTTCCTCTGTCCTCTCCCCCCAACCTCGCACAACAGAAATGTGATCAAGGTCTCCCTCATCTGATGAGTCTTCCATCAGTTCGTCCTCCACTTCTTCCTGGGCTCCTGCACCTTCCTCACTAGTTTGGCTGCTACCATGCGCCCTGGTAAAATCATCTCCCCCACCCTCACATGCCTGCCGCCTTGGTGCTGCCGACCGTCTGGACCTTGCAGATGTTAGCCCTTCCGCATACAACTCCTCCTCCTCTACTTCCTCCACCTCCTCTTCCTCTACTTCCTCCACCTCCTCTTGTGCCACCACCTGACTCCGAATTCTGTTTAACATATGCTCCAGCATGTAAATCACCGGAATAGTCATGCTGATAATGGCACCGTCAGCACTAAACATCTTCGTCGCCATTTCAAAACTGTGCAGAAGGGTGCATAGGTCCCTGATCTGAGACCACTCCTCCAGCGTGATTTGCCCCACCTCTGAATTTCGTTGGCCCAGGCTATACGTCAGAACGTATTGCACCAGGGCTTGTCGGTGCTGCCACAGTCTCTGCAACATGTGCAGAGTTGAATTCCACCGGGTAGGCACATCGCATTTTAGCCGGTGAAGTGGCAGGCCCAACGACTTCTGTAGAGATGTAAGTCGCTGAGCTGCGGGATGCGAACGGCGGAAGTGAGCACACAGCGACCGTGCCCTCTGCAGAAGGCCATCTAGTCTGGGATAGTGGGCTAAAAATTGCTGGACAACCAGGTTCAACACGTGAGCCATACAAGGCACGTGTGTGACATTGCCCGGGCGAAGGGCCGCACCCAGGTTTGCTGCATTGTCGCACACGGCCTTCCCTGGTTTCAGGTCCAGTGGAGACAACCATTCATGAAATTGGTTCTCCAGAGCTGACCACAACTCCTCAGCTGTGTGACTCACATTTCCCAGACATTTCAATGTAAAAACCGCCTGATGACGTTGAGCCCTACTGCCAGCATAGTAAGGAGGTGTGCAGGATCCCTTCTGCGCAGTTAGAAAGCTTGTGGCATGACCAGACAGCCTTTGGGTGCAGGTGGAAGACCGAGAGGAGGTTGAGGAGGCAGAAGCAGTGGAGGAATAATGACATAAAGAGGATTGACGCACAACTCGTGGGGACGGCAAGACTTGGACAGCAGCCCCTTGTCCTGCTGTCACCATAGTTACCCAGTGCCCAGTCAGCGACATGTAACGCCCCTGTCCATGCCTACTCGTCCAAGTGTCTGTGGTGAAATGCACCCTGTCACACACAGAGTTTCTCAAAGAAGCGGTGATGTTGTGTGCGACATGCTGGTGGAGCGCAGGCACACTTTTCTTTGAGAAGTAGTGCCGACTGGGCATCTGGTACTGGGGCACTGCGACGGACATAAGGTCTCGAAAATCCTCTGTGTCCACCAGGCGGAAAGGCAGCATTTCTGTTGCCAAGAGCTTGCAGATGGTGAAATTCAACCTCTTAGCTTTCTCATGGCTAGGAGGAAATGGTCTTTTACTTGTCCACATCTGAGGGACCGAGGGCTGGCTATTGTGCTTAGACGGGGTTGATAAGGGTGTCCCCGGCAAACTGCCGGTCTGTGAGGAAGATGCAGGCGGACATGTTAGGTTGCCTTGATCCAAAGGTGGTGCTATCGATGTCGGACAGCGCTCAACACCAGCTGCTGTTACCACCTCCAAAGAAAATGATGACCTGCCAATCACGCTGGCTGTTGCGGGTAAAGAGGTGGCAGGTCTGCGCCCCAAAACAGGTGTGACTGCTGTCCCCCCAGTCACAGAGGATGAAGAGGCCGCGGATGCACAAGATATGGCAGACGGTGGTTGGCCCGGCCGGCTAGACCGCATTGTAGCACACTGAGCTTCCCACTGAAACTTATGCTTCATGTCCATGTGCCGGTTCATGCATGAAGTACTCAAACTATGTATTTTTTGGCCTCTACTTAGCTTTTGCTGACAAATGTTACAGATAACACGAGTTGGGTCATCTTTATCGATCTGAAAAAATGCCCAGGCTATGCAAGGCTTAGCACCCATGCGACCTGAAGAGCCACCACGACTTGTGGTGAGAGGCAGAGTTGTGTTTGAGGATGCAGTTGTTGACGTGCTTCCAGTACTACGTCTCTGTCCAGGAAGGCGCAACCTGACCTCGTCGTCACTAGCATCTTCCTCCACCTCCTCTGCTGACCTCATCTCTTGGCTGACTGTGGGTTGACAGTAAGTGGGATCTCCGACCTCATCATCATCACCCTGTGCGTTATCACACCCGTCGTCCTCAGAGCCAACCTGTTCCTGCCCTGACAAAAAACTAAAGTTGTCGCTCCAATCAGGTATTTGAGTCTTATCATCGTCTTCCTCATTGTCTCCACCAACAGGAGTTACAGTTTGGGAATGAGGGTCTACATTATGGTAAGAACCTTCTGCGTCTGGTCCTGGATCCGACTCATAAAGATTCTGGGCATCAGTGCAGATCATTTCCTCGTCTGGATTCACAGAAGCTCTGGAGTCGACCTCTGATTCCCAGGCTATAGTATGAGTAAACAGCTCTGCAGACTCAACCATCTGTTCTACCTCATACTCAGACGGGCAGCTGGAGATTTGGGAGCTGTGAGGAAGCAAGTGCGATTTGGGTGACACCTTTGAGGACTGGAGTATTTGTGATGTTGAAGTTGATGTGGAGGAGAGCCCACTTAAAGGAGCACTTGATATCCGTTGAAGCACCTGCTGTTTTTGTGCCTCATCTGGAATTTGTAGCGATTGGCGTGGCCGTAAGAAAGGGATCTTATCACATTGTCCGCTAAAAGAAGTAGACATTTTAGTTTGGCTGGAAGATGGTCTTTCTTCTGCAGATGTTACTGTTGCTTTAACACCTACCCCACGGACACAACCTTTTTTCCCCTTCCCAACACGCCTATTCCCCTTTCCACCAGCAGCAGGCCTTTTTCCACTCATTTTGGTGGTTAACTAATTCACAACTCTGGAGTTGTTTGCACAAAAAAACAATGGATGGTAACTGAGCAGAGCTGAGTGGCCAAACTGTGGTATTAGGCCAAAACTATTGGCTGGGTTAGATGCAGAAAAAAATTATTTTTAATTTGCAACCTGATGGAGGTCAGTATAGATGGACTAATAGACCAAGTCCCACACACCGCTAGAAGCCCAAATATTTTTTCAGAGCTAGATGCAGAAAATGTTTTTATTCAATTTGCAACCTGATGGAGGTCAGTATAGATGGACTAATAGACCAAGTCCCACACACTGCTAGAAGCCCAAATATTTTTTCAGAGCTAGATGCAGAAAAAAATTATTTTTAATTTGCAACCTGATGGAGGTCAGTATAGATGGACTAATAGACCAAGTCCCACACACCGCTAGAAGCCCAAATATTTTTTCAGAGCTAGATGCAGAAAAAAATTATTTTTAATTTGCAACCTGATGGAGGTCAGTATAGATGGACTAATAGACCAAGTCCCACACACCGCTAGAAGCCCAAATATTTTTTCAGAGCTAGATGCAGAAAAAAATTATATTCAATTTGCAACCTGCTGGAGGTCAGTATAGAAGGACTAATAGAACAAGTCCCACACACTGCTAGAAGCCCAAATATTTTTTCAGAGCTAAATGAAGAAAAAAATTATTTTTAATTTGCAACCTGATGGAGGTCAGTATAGATGGACTAATAGACCAAGTCCCACACACTGCTAGAAGCCCAAATATTTTTTCAGAGCTAGATGCAGAAAAAAATTATTTTTAATTTGCAACCTGATGGAGGTCAGTATAGATGGACTAATAGACCAAGTCCCACACACCGCTAGAAGCCCAAATATTTTTTCAGAGCTAGATGCAGAAAAAAATTATTTTTAATTTGCAACCTGATGGAGGTCAGTATAGATGGACTAATAGACCAAGTCCCACACACCGCTAGAAGCCCAAATATTTTTTCAGAGCTAGATGCAGAAAAAAATTATTTTTAATTTGCAACCTGATGGAGGTCAGTATAGATGGACTAATAGACCAAGTCCCACACACCGCTAGAAGCCCAAATATTTTTTCAGAGCTAGATGCAGAAATAAATTATATTCAATTTGCAACCTGCTGGAGGTCAGTATAGAAGGACTAATAGAACAAGTCCCACACACTGCTAGAAGCCCAAATATTTTTTCAGAGCTAAATGAAGAAAAAAATTATTTTTAATTTGCAACCTGATGGAGGTCAGTATAGATGGACTAATAGACCAAGTCCCACACACTGCTAGAAGCCCAAATATTTTTTCAGAGCTAGATGCAGAAAAAAATTATTTTTAATTTGCAACCTGATGGAGGTCAGTATAGATGGACTAATAGACCAAGTCCCACACACTGCTA
The DNA here is from genome assembly GCF_046119375.1 of Phyllobates terribilis. Lineage (NCBI taxonomy): Eukaryota > Metazoa > Chordata > Amphibia > Anura > Dendrobatidae > Phyllobates > Phyllobates terribilis. The sequence goes on from NW_027362769.1 coordinate 296,367,837, forward strand.
GAAGCCCAAATATTTTTTCAGAGCTAGATGCAGAAAAAAATTATTTTTAATTTGCAACCTGATGGAGGTCAGTATAGATGGACTAATAGAACAAGTCCCACACGCTGCTAGAAGCCCAAATATTTTTTCAGAGATAAATGAAGAAAAAAATTATTTTTAATTTGCAACCTGATGGAGGTCAGTATAGATGGACTAATAGACCAAGTCCCACACACTGCTAGAAGCCCAAATATTTTTTCAGAGCTAAATGAAGAAAAAAAATATTTTTAATTTGCAACCTGATGGAGGTCAGTATAGATGGACTAATAGACCAAGTCCCACACACTGCTAGAAGCCCAAATATTTTTTCAGAGCTAGATGCAGAAAAAAATTATTTTTAATTTGCAACCTGATGGAGGTCAGTATAGATGGACTAATAGACCAAGTCCCACACACTGCTAGAAGCCCAAATATTTTTTCAGAGCTAGATGCAGAAAAAAATTATTTTTAATTTGCAACCTGATGGAGGTCAGTATAGATGGACTAATAGATCAAGTCCCACACGCTGCTAGAAGCCCAAATATTTTTTCAGAGATAAATGAAGAAAAAAATTATTTTTAATTTGCAACCTGATGGAGGTCAGTATAGATGGACTAATAGACCAAGTCCCACACACTGCTAGAAGCCCAAATATTTTTTCAGAGCTAAATGAAGAAAAAAATTATTTTTAATTTGCAACCTGATGGAGGTCAGTATAGATGGACTAATAGACCAAGTCCCACACACTGCTAGAAGCCCAAATATTTTTTCAGAGCTAGATGCAGAAAAAAATTATTTTTAATTTGCAACCTGATGGAGGTCAGTATAGATGGACTAATAGACCAAGTCCCACACACCGCTAGAAGCCCAAATATTTTTTCAGAGCTAGATGCAGAAAATTTTTTTATTCAATTTGCAACCTGATGGAGGTCAGTATAGATGGACTAATAGACCAAGTCCCACACACTGCTAGAAGCCCAAATATTTTTTCAGAGCTAGATGCAGAAAAAAATTATTTTTAATTTGCAACCTGATGGAGGTCAGTATAGATGGACTAATAGACCAAGTCCCACACACTGCTAGAAGCCCAAATATTTTTTCAGAGCTAGATGCAGAAAAAAATTATATTCAGTTTGCAACCTGATGGAGGTCAGTATAGATGGACTAATAGAATGATGCTATGCCCAAAAGATTTTACTTCACTAGGTGCAGTAAAAAAATTGGTATTCTATACACAGGTGGTATATCTTGCAACACAGATAGGCTACTCCACTGACTAACACACTCTGCAATAGGCCAAAAAGGATTAGCTTTGCTAGATTCAGCCAAATGCTGTGAAAAAAACTTGCACAGCACTGGCACAGACCTGCCTCGCAAAAACTGATAGGAACTGATGTAACCTAGTCCTGAAAAGGACTCCAATTACAATTAGTCTTTACTCCCACAATCTATCTATTTAAGAGCACAGACCTGCCTGATAAAAGTCGTAGGAAATGCTGTAACCTAGTCCTTAAAAGGACTGCAATCACAACTATTCCCTACTCCCAAGCTATCTGTATATTTGTGCGAAAATTGGCTTGAAATTAACAAGGTATAGCGCACACAGCAACAGCGGTGCCGTCTAACACGCAGCTGCAGCAGTGAGAAAATGGTGGCGACGGGGAAAATGGCTTGGTCTTATAGGGCAAGGACATGTGACATACACTGCCAATGACACATGCCATTGCTTGTGTGAAAAAAAGCACTTCGCTCCGTGTGTGCGCTGCTGATAGGCTGACAGATTGCACCTCCCCACTGCAAATGCGGGAAAGAGAAAAAAAAATGGAGATCTTCATTGTTCCTGCAGAGATCCATCCCCTGCCCCTCCCCCCGCCCCGCTGTACACTCAAACTGCGTATTAACATTAATTTTCATCATTACTGAGAAAAAATCCAGTTATGATTTTGGTGCACGAACAGTTATCGAACATAACCTCGAACAGCCGAATTTTTCTCAAATTGTTCGTGTTCACCGACCGGCTCGAACACCGCCCAAAACAGCTCGAATTTGAGATTGGCGAACAGTTCAAGTAGAACAATGCTCATCTCTAGTCAGTATAGATGGACTAATAGAACAAGTCCCACACACAGCTAGAAGGCCAAATATTTTTTCAGAGGTAGATGCAGAAAAAAATTATATTCAGTTTGCAACCTGATGGAGGTCTGTATAGATGGATTAATAGAACAAGTCCCACACACAGCTAGAAGCTCAAATATTTTTTCAGAGGTAGATGCAGAAAAAAATTATATTCAGTTTGCAACCTGATGGAGGTCAGTATAGATGGACTAATAGAGAAAGTCCCACACACTGCTAGAAGGCCAAATATTTTTTCAGAGCTAGATGCAGACAAAAAATTATTTTTAATTTGCAACCTGATGGAGGTCAGTATAGATGGACTAATAGAGAAAGTCCCACACACTGCTAGAAGGCCAAATATTTTTTCAGAGCTAGATGCAGATATAAATTATTTTTAATTTGCAACCTGATGGAGGTCAGTATAGATGGACTAATAGAGAAAGTCCCACACACTGCTAGAAGGCCAAATATTTTTTCAGAGCTAGATGCAGAAAAAAATTATATTCAGTTTGCAACCTGATGGAGGTCAGTATAGATGGACTAATAGAAAAAGTCCCACACACAGCTAGAAGCCCAATATTTTTTCAGAGGTAGATGCAGATAAAAATTATTTTTAATTTGCAGCCTGATGGAGGTCAGTATAGATGGACTAATAGAATGATGCTATGCCCAAAAGATTTTACTTCACTAGGTGCAGTAAAAAAATTGGTATTCTATACACAGGTGGTATATCTTGCACCACAGATAGGCTACTCCACTGACTAACACACTCTGCAATAGGCCAAAAAGGATTAGCTTTGCTAGATTCAGCCAAATGCTGTAAAAAAAACTTGCACAGCACTGGCACAGACCTGCCTGGCAAAAACTGATAGGAACTGATGTAACCTAGTCCTGAAAAGGACTGCAATTACAATTAGTCTTTACTCCCACAATCTATCTATTTAAGAGCACAGACCTGCCTGATAAAAGTCGTAGGAAATGCTGTAACCTTGTCCTTAAAAGGACTGCAATCACAACTATTCCCTACTCCCAAGCTATCTGTAGATTTGTGCGAAAATTGGCTTAAAATTAACAAGGTATAGCGCACACAGCAACAGCGGTGCCGTCTAACACGCAGCTGCAGCAGTGAGAAAATGGTGGCGACGGGGAAAATGGCTTGGTCTTATAGGGCAAGGACATGTGACATACACTGCCAATGACACATGCCCTTGCTTGTGTGAAAAAAAGCCCTTCGCTCCGTGTGTGCGCTGCTGATAGGCTGACAGATTGCACCTCCCCACTGTAAATGCGGGAAAGAGAAAAAAAAATGGAGATCTTCATTATTCCTGCAGAGATCCATCCCCTGCCCCTCCCCCCAGCCCGCTGTACACTCAAACTGCGTATTAACATTAATTTTCATCATTACTGAGAAAAAATCCAGTTATGATTTTGGTGCACGAACAGTTATCGAACATAACCTCGAACAGCCGAATTTTTCTCAAATCGTTCGTGTTCGCCGACCGGCTCGAACACCGCCCAAAACAGCTCGAATTTTAGATTGGCGAACAGTTCAAGTCGAACAACGCTCATCTCTACTCTTTATCATTGGTGGCGCGCGTGCCTCCTGGTCCCTCGCTGTCCTGCGCACGTGTCCGGCTGTCTTTCCATCCCTGGCATGCCTCTCGTTGCGTTCCTAGGCGCGCCACCGGACGTGTGTCCGGGACCTGACGGCTGTGACGCGTGTGGCGGGGGCGGGGCTCCGGATGCACGCGCCGCTGTACACCAATGTGCTCCCTTTCCAGTCGATCATGTGACTGGAGTGGGGGCGTATATAGTCCGGTCATTCCAGGTGCACTACACAGCGCCTCTTGAGAAAGAAGAAGCGAAACGCGCGTCGGGGCGCGTCCTTTACTGTTAGCACCTTCTGCGGCTCTCCTGGAATCTGGTCGGCTGTCTTTTACCTAGGTTTCTCCCCTTCTTTTTGCTTCAGTGAGTACCATATATTAGACTCTGGGTACATTTTGGACACCGCAACTCACTACATGTTGGTGCCTGATATGGGTGCATTTTTTACTTGCTGGCTTAAAGTCCTTCTCGGTCATTAATTATTGTATTATATTTGATATACTCTTACATTGACTGTTTGGATTTCCTGCCCTATAATGGGGTTGTTCCCCTGCTAATGGATGGTCCTTGATTGACCTATCTATGTACCCATTTCAGGATTCCTCTTCCTACATTTACATGTACCTTGAGAAACACAAAAGCCCACATTAGGAGATTCAAAATAGGGTGGTATGGATAAATAGCCACTCACACCCCATATTATGTAGCCAACTTGAACAGAATATAATAGAACAGGAGAAAGGCAAGTATAATGGCGTACAAAAGTTTATTATAATTTCATGTTTAAAAAGATCCATATATAGACAATAAAACAGTAAGGTGCTGACAAACAGATCCAAAAGACAAAAATAATAAATAATAAAATAGAGCAGAATAAGCAATGATGTGACACTTAATGTATAGGGAACACAAATACCATAGTCCTTCACAATGATTCCATTGCTACAGTGTGTATAAAATACATAGTAATGGTAACTCAGCCCAAAGTATCACACATAGCTAGGGACAAGTGAGGGCAAATATCTGCCAAAAACGGGCTACCTCAAAGGATGTGACACTTAATATATGGGGAGCACATATACAATAATCCTGCACAATTGCACCATTTCTCCAGTATATATCAAATGCATGGTAAGAAGTAACTCACCCTAAGGTATCACAAGTGGTTAGAGACAAGGGAGGGCCAGTGTCTGTCAGAAGAGGCTGCCTCGACGCGCGTTTCGCGGCTGCTTTATCAAGAGGCGTGCATGGCACTGCATAGAGAGACACTCACACAACACTGATACATGTATTTAAAAAGGTATCATATCCAAACATGATATGAGTATAATGATGTATATGCAATATATAAATCAGTACAGTAGTTGACAATATAATCCATAATTATCCAAACATCACAAAGATTATTTAGTATTTTTTGTATTGTTGGTACTACGAATAGCACCAAAATATCTTCTTCGTTGGAATTTGTACAGATTATGCATACACGTGGTGCTTAATATAATCACTGGATTGTCCTTTGAAGGTGTAAGTAACACCACAATTAATAAGTATTATCCATAGACAAAAAAGTGCTTTGTGCAATTACTGTTGGACTGAGCCAAAACAAGGAAAGAATTAATAGACCATAGATTGTATATATATAGTCTGATATACCATCCTGTACTGAATAGACATATCACCAGCACAGAAGAGAAAGGGTGCTAAATTGGTCAGATACAAAAAAGTGCAAATCATATCATATCCTCAATCTCTTAGTAACCAAGTACTGTTCACATCTCTAATTAGCAGATAAGTCCAACATGAAAGTATTCTATGTATTGCAAGGCGGTGCAACTAACTCAAAGGTAATTAATTTGAGTACACATTCATTCACCCCATCTGAGCTAGCGGTATTGGGTAAAGGTCTGAGGTTTTGTCCTGTGGCACAATTTGATGAATTTTCTGCAATTAAGGACTTACATCTATTTGCCAGGAACTTGACCTTTAAAAAGTTCTTCCATAATGAAACTATTTCTAATCTGTTCCCTACAGAGATGGAGCAAGAGGCGCTAGCCGATCTCGAAGATTTGGCATCTGAGCATGATCTGGGACCTGGAGGTAAGATACCTCCATCCATCAGACAAAGATCCAGGAAGTTCCCCCCGTTGTCTGCCTGCTCCAACATAGATTTATTTGTTCAAATGGTAAGCCAGGAGTTTGGTAAAATACCAAAATATACTCCAAAAAATAACTTGACTTGGAAGGAGAGACAGTGTCTGAGACGTTTACAGAATATTAAGGACATGGTCTTTAAGCCGGCAGACAAGGGGGGGAACTTGGTGGTATGGCCCAAAAGTATGTATGAGATAGAGGCATTTAAACAATTGAAGAACAAAATGTGTTATCTTAAACTAACGTATAACCCCCTTTCTAAATTTCAGGGTGAATTGTATAAATTGTTACTGCAAGGAAAAGATGATGAAATTATAACCAAGGCTGTATACTCGGCATTATTAGTAGAGGAACCAGCAATCCCCACCCTATACCCGTTACCCAAAATACACAAGAACAGCAGTGTACCACCTGGGAGACCAATAATTTCAGGTAGCGGTAACTATTTGGAAAAAGTCAATAGATATATAGATGCACAGTTGCAGCCACTTGTGGGATTATTGTCATCATATATCAAAGATACTGGGGATTTTTTGAAGAAAATAGATGGACTCCACATTGAAGAAAACTCTATACTGGTTACATGTGATGTGGAGTCCTTGTACACCAATATCCGTCATATGGAAGGTGTGGGGGCGGTCAAATACTTTCTTGACACTTCTGTTAACCCCCCTATGTTCAATGAGTTTGTGGTCCAACTTCTACAATTTGCATTGTCCCATAATTTTTTTCTTTTTAAAGGGTCTTTCTACCTACAGCTCCAGGGTACAGCCATGGGGGCTTCTTTTGCACCGGCATATGCCAACCTCTTCCTGGGGCTGTGGGAGAGAGACCTTTTCCTGTCGGATCGATATGCATCAATGGACCGCATCCCATTTTGGGTGCGGTACATTGATGATGTATTCTTGATCTGGCAGGATTCTGTTGAATCCCTTGAACGATTTATGACTGAGTTGAACCAAAACTCGTTGAACATACACCTAACCTACCATTATGATATGACAGCGATAGAATTTTTAGATGTACTGGTGATGAAAGATAAGAACAATTACTTACAGACAAATCTCTTCCGTAAAACCACAGCTGTCAATGCACTGCTTCAAGCATCCTCTTCACATCCGCCGACCATGATAAGATCAATTCCAACAGGCCAATTTCTTCGTATTCGTAGGATATGTTCCACCAAAGAAGATTTTGAACAGCAGGCCGTCGAATTGAAACAAAGATTTATGGAGAGAGGATATAGTAACCGCTCCATTAAAAAAGCGTATAATCGGGCCAGATATACATCTCGAGAGGAATTGCTGTATCGAAAGATAACACCACCATCATCAAAACAAGTAAGGTTTATTACATCTTACCATGGGAAAACAGCTGCAGTACGGGAGAGTTTAAACAAATTTTGGCCCCTACTGTTAGCTGATTCCACCATTTCTAAATATATAGGGGAGTCACCAAATATTACGTACCGTAGATCACGGAATCTGGGTGATAATCTTGTAAGAAGTCACTACATAAACAATCCATCAACGTTTTTGGATAATACGAGGCCAACATGGGGATGTAAACCCTGTGGGAGATGCGTTGCTTGCCCAAATATCATGCGTACTAATTCCTTTCCCAATGCCAATGGGTCTAGAAATTTTAAAATTAGACATTCTATTACATGTACATCTAAAGCGGTGATATACCATGCCACGTGCCCCTGTCCTTTAGTCTACATTGGACTTACTACGCGTCAGCTTAAAGTCCGGGTTAGGGAGCACGTGAATGGTATTATTGCTGCCAAAGAAGTTGTGGATGTCTCATTGCTTAAAACAATACCGAGACATTTTAAGAAATGTCATGACTGTGATGCTACACAGTTACAAGTACGAGGGATTGATATGATATTGCCACATGAACGTGGTGGCAATGTCAGTAATCAGTTGGCGAGACTTGAGGCCAAGTGGATTTGGACCCTTGATACTGTGTGTCCTCGTGGCCTCAATGAAAACCTCAGCTTCGTTCCATTCCTGTGAACAATTTTCCAGTTTTAGTGTGGGCTAGTGGTTTTAACTATGATTGTTATTGGTGTATTGTTATGTTGTTCTTAATTATTGTTCTATCCGCAGCCTAATTCAGAAAAGGTTGGCCTCATATGTTCGGCCTAATATTGGACCGGGTGGATGTTATGGATACTATACCCACAGAGACTTATATTTGGATCCTGAATGTTGAAGTTGGGCATATAATAAGGATGCATCAAACCACATTGGGGAGCAATATGCATGCGTCTAGTGTTCCAGACTGGATTTGGATATATCAAAAGGGACATGCTCCGATAATGTGATCTATTGTACTAAGTTTTATAAATTCGTGTACTGCTGGCAACTGTCCTGGATGTGCACCCTGATAGAGATATCCACTGGAGATATGGAAAAATATATATGTGAGAGATGGTAATTATATCCCATGATCATATTATGATGACCCGATATACAGGGGGTATATGTCCACTTTGGATGTTCCACTTATGTGCATTCTATAATCCCCCCGGTTATACTATATGAGCTATGGATTGATATATGGGTTTATATCTGGGATGGGCCACTGATACGTATTGTGGGGTTTTATGTCCCTTGGATGTTTCTGTGTGGATGTACATTCGGGTTGTGTGCGGGATATATCTTCTGCGAACCATTGGGAGGAATATACTCTGCAGTCTATCTCTGCTTTGTCTCTACGCTAAATCTACTGAAAAATTTAATATAGTGGTTCAAAGAGACAATAATAGGTATTGAATCATAATATAGTATATACACTGCAGAGGTGGATTAGGAGATTGTTTTTGTTCCCTTTAATGGTTCTTGTCCATAATGTGATCCATAACTATTATTCCTGGTATTCAATGTAATCTACTGAGTGATCGCTTGTAAATATAGGTGTTTGCCCGCACTTTTTTGAGATCATTATATTGTGCATAGAACTATATTTACTTATCATGTGCCCTTACAAAATATGGATGTATGCCTACTTCCGCCCATAAACTATTATGACTGGCACGCATGCGCTGTTTCGGACCTGTGGACTCCGGCGTCTTCACGATGCGCGCGTCATTGGGTCATGTGACCTGATGCGGCGCGCACGTGACGCCGCTTCTGGTTGTGTCTCCGGCGTCTCCTTGACAGCGCGTACGTCATATAGGTCTGTGGGGATCTGTTCCTCCTCCTACCTGCTCATTATTGGCTGCGGAGGTATTTTTAAACCCCTCTTCCATGTGTAGCCCTACCCCCTGACGAAGGTGCGATACCGAAACGCGCGTCGGGGTAGGCGCCACTTGACTCTGGTATAATATACTGGTATGAGTATGCCTTAGATCTTGCAATACATAGAGTACTTTCATGTTGGACTTATCTGCTAATTACAGATGTGAACAGTACTTGGTTACTGAGAGATTGAGGATATGATATGATTTGCACTTTTTTGTATCGGTTGCTTCCCATTGTTAATAAAGTTGTTTGCAACCTTTCCCATAACACATAGTAACAAGGTAGGACATGTTCCCATTAAAAAGGAGAGGGTCTGCTATACAGTTATAGGTAGTGTTGAGCATTCCGATACTGTAATATCGGGTATCGGCCGATATTCGCGGTATCGGAATTCCGATACTTAATTCCGATACTTTTACAATATCGGATACCGGAATCGGAAGTTCCCATAATGCTTGCGCTCTGCAGTGTCTGTGAAGGATGACAAGTTGGATGGCAGCGCGATCCAGCCTGTCATCAGAATGCCATCCCAGCGGGGGAGAATTCTCCTGATTGTTTAAAAGCCGGCGCGCGGTAAAAAGCCGCCGGCTTTTAAACAATCACATAGCCCCATACTGCTTCCCCTCAGCCTCCCACCCCGATCCTCCGCTCCCCTCGCCACCTCCAATCCCAATCGTAAATTAGGACCGGGCGGGGAGCGCAGCAGCAAGGAGCGAAGGACCCGGGCGGGGAAGCCGGCAGTGAAAAGACTTCACCGCCGGCTTTCCCGTTCTGTGCTGCGCTTTCCCGCCGGTTATTTCAAATGAACAGCTGAGGTATCAGGTGATGCCGATCAGCTGTTCATTTGAAGTCGCCGCGGTGCCCTCAGAGGGTTCATGTGAGTTCATGCTTGACTGCATGAACTCACATGAACTTTCCCACGGCCGCACAGGTCAGCCTCACCTCCCAGACCCGTCATGATTAGTGTGTGTGCGGGGTGTGTGTGCGGGGTGTGTGTGCGGGGCGTGTGTGCGATGTTTGTGCGGGTGTGTGCGGTGTCTGTGCGATGTGTGCGGGGTGTGTGTGCGGTGTCTGTGCGATGTGTGCGGGGTGTGTGTGCGGGGTGTGTGTGCGATGTTTGTGCGGGTGTGCGCGGTGTCTGTGCGTGCAGGCAGACATAGGCCGATGTGACACTACTACTACCATCGGCCTATGTCTGTCCCCCGTCCACTCCTGCCAGCAGGATCAGCTCGATGGGAGCAGTAGCTCCCATCAGCCTGATCCTGCTCTTTAAATTGCCCTACTGTGTCCCCAATAAATGTTAGATACATGTCATTGGTGGCCAGTGGTTACCTAAAAGAAATTAGTTCATACATTACCTGTCCCCGCCGATCGCCACCTAAAATAAAGTAAAAAATAAAAAACTACACCTATACTCACCTAGACACCTAATTCCCCAAAGCCATCGATCTCCTGTAATAAAATATAAAATAATAAACCACAACCTTATCCTTACCCCTCCGTAGTAGTCCACGAGTGTCCCACGAAGATCTCCAGTTCAGAGCAGCCACATAGAATGTGACCGCTCTGAACCGCTGCCGCCGCTAGAATGACGGGGCCGTAAGGGTTCACCGGAGTTCAGGCAGCGCTGCTCCGATTAGCTCCTTTACGGCCCTGCTGTATCGTGAGAAATTCCCACGGTACAGCAGTGCCGTAAAGGAGGTCTCCGGAGCTGCGCTGCCTGAATGCACTCCGGTGACCTCAGTCAGTGGCTCCCGCTGCCGGGAGCGGACGTGTTCCCGGCAGCGTGAGCTTACAGCAGCCATGACAGCTGTCACCATCTCCAGATGTGACAGCTGTGCATGGGAGATCAGCGCAGGAACGTGGACAGGTAACTATTATTTTTAGTAAACTAAGAATTAAATAAAATTGTGTGTTTTATTTCAAATAAATTATTTTTTTCTGGGTGTAGTGTGTGTTTTTTCTTTTTAACACTTTGTAGGTTAGTAATGGGGGTGTCTTATAGACGCCCATCATTACTAACCTGGGCTTCATGGCAGCTGGTGCTGACATGAACCCCACCACTATTACCCCCTGCCACCGCACCAGGGCAGCGTGGAAGAGCGAGGCTAAGTGCCAGAATTGGCGCATCCTATGGATGCGCCATTTCTGGGGCGGCTGACGGCTGGTGTTTCTAGCCTGGGAGGGGGCCATTATTCATGGCACCCTTCCTGGGCTATTAATATCAGCCCCCAGCTGTCTGCCTAGCCTTTGCTAGCTATTAAAATAGGGGGGACCACACGTCATTTTTTTTGGGGGGGTCCCCCATTTTAATAGCTAGTAAAGGCTAGGTATTCAGCTGGGGGCTGATATTAGTAGCCTGGGAAGCTCCGTGGGTTTTACCCCCTTCCCAGGCTTCAAACATCTGCCCCAGCCGTCTGCTTAACCTCCGCTAGAGACTAAAATTATGGGGGATCCCACGCCATTTTTTTTTTAAATAAATCCTTTATTTTAACACTAAATGACATTTGAGGAGTTAATAAAGATGCAGTCCCTAAATTATTATTTATTTTTTAATTAATTTTTCCCAAAACTTTTGACGTGGGCTTCGCCATATTTTTGTATGCCAGCCAGGTACAGCATCCAGCTTCTATGAACGCGCCATTTTCCGGGGCGGCTGCAGACTGCAATTTTCAGCGGGGGGGCAGAAAGCTTGGGCCTCCCTGCGCTGCAGATTCCATCCCCCAGCTGTCTAGTTGTACCTGGCTGGACACAAAAATAGGGAGAAGCTCCACGTTTTGTTTTTTTTAATTATTTCATGAAATTCATGGAATAATTAAGAAAAAAAGGGCTTCCCTATATTGTTGTGTCCAACCAGGTACAAATAGGCAGCTGGTGGTTGGGGGCAGCCCGTTCCTGCCTGCTGTACCTGGCTGGACACAAATATAGTGCAAAGCCCCACGTCAATTTTTTTTTAATTATTTCAGGAAATTCATGAAATAATTAAAAAAAAATTATGTGGGGCTTCGCCCTATATTTGTGTCCAGTCAGGTACAGCAAGCAGGAACGGGCTGCCCCCAACCACCAGCTGCCTATTTGTAACTAGCCGGACACAACAATATAGGGAAGCCCTTTTTTTCTTAATTATTCCATGAATTTCATGAAATAATTAAAAAAAAAAATGCGTGGGGCTTCGCCCTATTTTTGTGCCCAGCCAGATACAACTAGGCAGCTGGGGGCTGGAATCCGCAGCGCAGGGAGACCCAAGCTTTCTAGGCCACCCCCGCTGCAAATTGCAGTCCGCAGCCGCCCCAGAAAATGGCGCGTTCATAGAAGCGCCATCTTCTGGCGCTGTACCCAACTCATCCAGGGCCCTGGTGCGGTGGCTCACTGGGTAATAAAGGGGTTAAGGCCAGCTTGGCATTATCAGCTGGCCCTAAGCCCGAAATTCATGGGGTCACGCCAATATTAGACATGACCACCATGAATTTCTAGTAAAGTATTTAAAAAAACACAACACCCAGAATAAAGTCCTTTAATTGAAATAAACACACAATTCTTTATTGTTCTAAATTAAACCATACTTACCATCACGCCCATTCCAGCTGAAGCCAACGATCTCCTGCAATAAAAGTAAAATAATAAAGCAACCTCATCCTTACCTTTCCATGGCTCCCACGACAGCTTCAGCTCTGCTACATCGAGATGACAGGCTGGACCGCAGCAGAACGCTGCCATCCATCCTGTCATCCCGCAGACACTGAGAAGCGCAGGCATACTTCCACTCCTCAGTGTCTGGCTGTGACGGCATCCAGATGAGCCGAGGTCATGTCCAATGAACTCAGCTCACCTCATGTACGTCACTGACAGCGTGGGAAAATTCTTCTGCACTCAGCACTTCAGCGTGAGAATTTTCCCACGCTGTCAGTGACGTGCATGAGGTGAGCTGAGTTCATTGGACATGACCTCACCTCATGTATGTCACTGACAGCGTGGGAGAATTCTCACGCTGAAGCGCTGAGTGCAGGAGAATTTTCCCACGCTGTCAGTGACGTGCATGAGGTGAGCTGAGTTCATTGGACATGAACTCGGCTCATCTGGATGACGTCACAGAGAGACACTGAGGAGCGCAAGCATGCCTGCGCTTCTCAGTGTCTGCGGGATGACAGGCTGGATGGCAGCGTTCTGCTGCGGTCCAGCCTGTCATCTCGATGTAGCAGAGCTGGAGCTGTCCTGGGAACCATTGAAAGGTAAGGATGATGTTGCATTATTTTTCTTTTATTGCAGGAGATCGTTGGCTTCAGCTTTAATGGGCGTGATGGCAAGTATGGTTTAATTTAGAACAATAAAGAATTGTGTGTTTATTTCAATTAAAGGACTTTATTCTGGGTGTTTGTGTTTTTCTTTAACTTTGACTATGGGGTTAGTAATGGGGGTGTCTTATAGACGCCTCTCCATTACTAACCTGGGCTTGATGTCATCTGGCATTATAAGCTGACATCAACCCCAGCCCTATTACCCGACTGCCACCGCTATAGGGCAGTGGGAAGAGCGAGGCTAAGTGCCAGAATTGGCGCATCCTATGGATGCGCCATTTCTGGGGCGGCTGACGGCTGGTGTTTCTAGCCTGGGAGGGGGCCAATATTCATGGCACCCTTCCTGGGCTATTAATATCAGCCCCCAGCTGTCTGCCTAGCCTGTGCTAGCTATTAAATTAGGGGAGACCCCACGTTATTTTTTTTGGGGGGTTCCCCCATTTTAATAGCTAGTAAAGGCTAGGTATTCAGCTGGGGGCTGATATTAGTAGCCTGGGAAGCTCCGTGGGTATTACCCCCTTCCCAGGCTTCAAACATTTGCCCCAGCTGTCTGCTTAACCTCCGCTAGAGCCTAAAATTAAGGGGAACCCCACGCCATTTTTTTTTAAAATAAATCCTTTATTTTAACACTAAATGACAAGTACAGTAATCAACACTATTACTGTACTTCATATATATGTGACTGACATGTTTCTATCTATCTAATCTATGTGTGAAGCTCTATTCTGTCTGTTATAAATTGTCGGGTACAGATGCTGAATTGCCGGCCGGCTTTTTTAAAGAGACGGTGCACGAAAACACTAATATTTTTTTAAATAAATCCTTTACACTAAATGACAAGTACAGTAAGCAACACTGTCACAGTACTTCATATATATGTGACTGACAGGTTTCTATCTATCTAATCTATGTGTGAAGCTCTATTCTGTCTATTATAAATTGTCGGGTACAGATGCTGAATTGCCGGCCGGCTTTCTTAAAGAGACGGTGCACGAAAACACTAATATTTTTTAAAATAAATCCTTTACACTAAATGACAAGTACAGTAAGCAATACTGTCACAGTACTTCATATATATGTGACTGACATGGTTCTATCTACCTAATCTATGTGTGAAGCTCTATTCTTTCTGTTGTAAATTGTCGGGTACCGGTGAATGCCGCTGATGAATTGCCGGCTTTTCATGTCATTCTACATTATTCTTAGTTGTTTTACTTCATGTAGAATTAACCTACAAGAAAAGAAAGGGTTTATTTTCATTCCGATATTTGTGTCCCATTGACTTGCATTGGTTTCCGGTATCGGAATCGGCGATATCCGATACTTTTTGGGTATCGGCCCGATCCAATCCGATACGATATTTCCTGATATCGGAAGGTATCGCTCAACACTAGTTATAGGGTATGCAGTGAGTCCAACGGCTGGCCAATTTTAGGAAAAACCCCACTAAGAATTTAAAGACACACAGAGCAGGGCCACAGTAACAAGTATGACATGCTCCCATTAGAAAGGAGAGGGTCTGCTATACCGTTATAGGGTATGCAGTGATTCCAACGGCTGACTAATTTTAGGAAAAACACCACTAAGAATTTAAAGACACACAGAGCAGGGCCACAGTAACAAGGTACGACATGACATGTTCCCATTAGAAAGGAGAGCGTCTGCTATACAGTTAAAGGGTATGCAGTGAGTCCAATGGCTGACCAATTTTAGAAAATACCCCACTAAGAATTTAAAGACACAAAGAGCAGGGCCACAGTAACAAGGTACGACATGTTCCCATTAGAAAGGAGAGGGTCTGCTATACAGTTGTAGGGTATGCAGTGAGTCCAATGGCTGACCAATTTTAGGAAATACCCCACTAAGAATTTAAAGACACACAGAGCAGTGCCACAGTAAAGACAAATTCCCATTAGAATGGAGAGAGTCTTCCATATTGTTGGCCTATGCAGTGAATGCAAGGGTTGCCAAAAATTTGGAGGTACTTCAATGCCCCTTGGAAGAGATGTGGAGGAGGGCCTCATAAAAAAATGTTCCCATTAGAAAGGAGCGGGCCTCCTTCTCTTGTAATGCCCATGCACTAAATGTATGGCCTGACAAACATTTACCCCTGGGGGTATACATGAACATACTGTGTAAAAAATTTTTTTACGGGCTTCATAAACACCCTTTAAAACAATTATGTGGGTGTTGCATCACGGACCACGGTCACTCTGGTGATGTGGTGGTGGAGGATGAGGAGAAGGAGGAGGACAAGAGCAAATAGACAAAATCAGGAAGCATATACCCATGTATGGGTGTGAAAAGGTGCATGGGAATACACCTCCCAAGAAAAGACACTGGATTTCAGTTTATGTTACGTTGCTATCATTCGGTAGTGTTGAGAAGTCTGGCCCAATCCAGTCCTTGTTCATTTTTATAAGAGTCAGCTTGTCAGCATTTTCAGTTGACAGACGGATGCGCTTATCAGTTATAATTCCACCAGCGGCACTAAAAACCCGCTCTGATAAAACGCTGGCGGCAGGGCAGTCCAGGACCTCCAAGGCATAGAGAGCCAGTTCATTCCACATATCCAGCTTGGATACCCAATAGTTATAAGGCACAGAGGAATCACGGAGGACATTGGTACGGTTGGCAAGGTACTCCCTCAGCATCTTCCCAAACTTTCCACTCCTTGTGAGAGTACCCCACACCTCAGGGCCTGTGCGATGGGAGGGTCTGAGAAAACTCTCCCAGAACTTTGACAGTGTTCCCCTGCCTCTGCTGGATTGAAGTTGTATAAATTAGTATACTTGATACAACAACTGTATTACATAAATTACCTGTATGCATCTCTATATGTCATGTGGCATATGCATTGGACTAGATCTATTCGGAACATATATATAACCCAACAGACGCAAAACCGAACAAAGAAGATCAAAAGTAAACAAATTGTTAAAAAAACCTTTAATGAATCATGGTTTGGCCATAGATGGCACTGCATAGAGAGACACTTACACAACACTGATACATGTATTTAAAAAGGTATCATATCCAAACATGATATGAGTATAATGATGTATATGCAATATATAAATCAGTACAGTAGTTGACAATATAATCCATAATTATCCAAACATCACAAAGATTATTTTGTATTTTTCGTATTGTTGGTACTACGAATAGCACCAAAATATCTTCTTCGTTGGAATTTGTACAGATTATGCATACACGTGGTGCTTAATATAATCACTGTATTGTCCTTTGAAGGTGTAAGTAACACCACAATTAATAAGTATTATCCATAGACAAAAAAGTGCTTTGTGCAATTACTGTTGGACTGAGCCAAAACAAGGAAAGAATTAATAGACCATAGATTGTATATATATAGTCTGATATACCATCCTGTACTGAATAGACATATCACCAGCACAGAAGAGAAAGGGTGCTAAATTAGTCAGATACAAAAAAGTGCAAATCATATCATATCCTCAATCTCTCAGTAACCAAGTACTGTTCACATCTGTAATTAGCAGATAAGTCCAACATGAAAGTACTCTATGTATTGCAAGGTCTAAGGCATACTCATACCAGTATATTATACCAGAGTCAAGTGGCGCCTACCCCGACGCGCGTTTCGGTATCGCACCTTCGTCAGGGGGTAGGGCTACACATGGAAGAGGGGTTTAAAAATACCTCCGCAGCCAATAATGAGCAGGTAGGAGGAGGAACAGATCCCCACAGACCTATATGACGTACGCGCTGTCAAGGAGACGCCGGAGACACAACCAGAAGCGGCGTCACGTGCGCGCCGCATCAGGTCACATGACCCAATGACGCGCGCATCGTGAAGACGCCGGAGTCCACAGGTCCGAAACAGCGCATGCGTGCCAGTCATAATAGTTTATGGGCGGAAGTAGGCATACATCCATATTTTGTAAGGGCACATGATAAGTAAATATAGTTCTATGCACAATATAATGATCTCAAAAAAGTGCGGGCAAACACCTATATTTACAAGCGATCACTCAGTAGATTACATTGAATACCAGGAATAATAGTTATGGATCACATTATGGACAAGAACCATTAAAGGGAACAAAAACAATCTCCTAATCCACCTCTGCAGTGTATATACTATATTATGATTCAATACCTATTATTGTCTCTTTGAACCACTATATTAAATTTTTCAGTAGATTTAGCGTAGAGACAAAGCAGAGATAGACTGCAGAGTATATTCCTCCCAATGGTTCGCAGAAGATATATCCCGCACACAACCCGAATGTACATCCACACAGAAACATCCAAGGGACATAAAACCCCACAATACGTATCAGTGGCCCATCCCAGATATAAACCCATATATCAATCCATAGCTCATATAGTATAACCGGGGGGATTATAGAATGCACATAAGTGGAACATCCAAAGTGGACATATACCCCCTGTATATCGGGTCATCATAATATGATCATGGGATATAATTACCATCTCTCACATATATATTTTTCCATATCTCCAGTGGATATCTCTATCAGGGTGCACATCCAGGACAGTTGCCAGCAGTACACGAATTTATAAAACTTAGTACAATAGATCACATTATCGGAGCATGTCCCTTTTGATATATCCAAATCCAGTCTGGAACACTAGACGCATGCATATTGCTCCCCAATGTGGTTTGATGCATCCTTATTATATGCCCAACTTCAACATTCAGGATCCAAATATAAGTCTCTGTGGGTATAGTATCCATAACATCCACCCGGTCCAATATTAGGCCGAACATATGAGGCCAACCTTTTCTGAATTAGGCTGCGGATAGAACAATAATTAAGAACAACATAACAATGCACCAATAACAATCATAGTTAAAACCACTAGCCCACACTAAAACTGGAAAATTGTTCACAGGAATGGAACGAAGCTGAGGTTTTCATTGAGGCCACGAGGACACACAGTATCAAGGGTCCAAATCCACTTGGCCTCAAGTCTCGCCAACTGATTACTGACATTGCCACCACGTTCATGTGGCAATATCATATCAATCCCTCGTACTTGTAACTGTGTAGCATCACAGTCATGACATTTCTTAAAATGTCTCGGTATTGTTTTAAGCAATGAGACATCCACAACTTCTTTGGCAGCAATAATACCATTCACGTGCTCCCTAACCCGGACTTTAAGCTGACGCGTAGTAAGTCCAATGTAGACTAAAGGACAGGGGCACGTGGCATGGTATATCACCGCTTTAGATGTACATGTAATAGAATGTCTAATTTTAAAATTTCTAGACCCATTGGCATTGGGAAAGGAATTAGTACGCATGATATTTGGGCAAGCAACGCATCTCCCACAGGGTTTACATCCCCATGTTGGCCTCGTATTATCCAAAAACGTTGATGGATTGTTTATGTAGTGACTTCTTACAAGATTATCACCCAGATTCCGTGATCTACGGTACGTAATATTTGGTGACTCCCCTATATATTTAGAAATGGTGGAATCAGCTAACAGTAGGGGCCAAAATTTGTTTAAACTCTCCCGTACTGCAGCTGTTTTCCCATGGTAAGATGTAATAAACCTTACTTGTTTTGATGATGGTGGTGTTATCTTTCGATACAGCAATTCCTCTCGAGATGTATATCTGGCCCGATTATACGCTTTTTTAATGGAGCGGTTACTATATCCTCTCTCCATAAATCTTTGTTTCAATTCGACGGCCTGCTGTTCAAAATCTTCTTTGGTGGAACATATCCTACGAATACGAAGAAATTGGCCTGTTGGAATTGATCTTATCATGGTCGGCGGATGTGAAGAGGATGCTTGAAGCAGTGCATTGACAGCTGTGGTTTTACGGAAGAGATTTGTCTGTAAGTAATTGTTCTTATCTTTCATCACCAGTACATCTAAAAATTCTATCGCTGTCATATCATAATGGTAGGTTAGGTGTATGTTCAACGAGTTTTGGTTCAACTCAGTCATAAATCGTTCAAGGGATTCAACAGAATCCTGCCAGATCAAGAATACATCATCAATGTACCGCACCCAAAATGGGATGCGGTCCATTGATGCATATCGATCCGACAGGAAAAGGTCTCTCTCCCACAGCCCCAGGAAGAGGTTGGCATATGCCGGTGCAAAAGAAGCCCCCATGGCTGTACCCTGGAGCTGTAGGTAGAAAGACCCTTTAAAAAGAAAAAAATTATGGGACAATGCAAATTGTAGAAGTTGGACCACAAACTCATTGAACATAGGGGGGTTAACAGAAGTGTCAAGAAAGTATTTGACCGCCCCCACACCTTCCATATGACGGATATTGGTGTACAAGGACTCCACATCACATGTAACCAGTATAGAGTTTTCTTCAATGTGGAGTCCATCTATTTTCTTCAAAAAATCCCCAGTATCTTTGATATATGATGGCAATAATCCCACAAGTGGCTGCAACTGTGCATCTATATATCTATTGACTTTTTCCAAATAGTTACCGCTACCTGAAATTATTGGTCTCCCAGGTGGTACACTGCTGTTCTTGTGTATTTTGGGTAACGGGTATAGGGTGGGGATTGCTGGTTCCTCTACTAATAATGCCGAGTATACAGCCTTGGTTATAATTTCATCATCTTTTCCTTGCAGTAACAATTTATACAATTCACCCTGAAATTTAGAAAGGGGGTTATACGTTAGTTTAAGATAACACATTTTGTTCTTCAATTGTTTAAATGCCTCTATCTCATACATACTTTTGGGCCATACCACCAAGTTCCCCCCCTTGTCTGCCGGCTTAAAGACCACGTCCTTAATATTCTGTAAACGTCTCAGACACTGTCTCTCCTTCCAAGTCAAGTTATTTTTTGGAGTATATTTTGGTATTTTACCAAACTCCTGGCTCACCATTTGAACAAATAAATCTATGTTGGAGCAGGCAGACAACGGGGGGAACTTCCTGGATCTTTGTCTGATGGATGGAGGTATCTTACCTCCAGGTCCCAGATCATGCTCAGATGCCAAATCTTCGAGATCGGCTAGCGCCTCTTGCTCCATCTCTGTAGGGAACAGATTAGAAATAGTTTCATTATGGAAGAACTTTTTAAAGGTCAAGTTCCTGGCAAATAGATGTAAGTCCTTAATTGCAGAAAATTCATCAAATTGTGCCACAGGACAAAACCTCAGACCTTTACCCAATACCGCTAGCTCAGATGGGGTGAATGAATGTGTACTCAAATTAATTACCTTTGAGTTAGTTGCACCGCCTTGCAATACATAGAATACTTTCATGTTGGACTTATCTGCTAATTAGAGATGTGAACAGTACTTGGTTACTAAGAGATTGAGGATATGATATGATTTGCACTTTTTTGTATCTGACCAATTTAGCACCCTTTCTCTTCTGTGCTGGTGATATGTCTATTCAGTACAGGATGGTATATCAGACTATATATATACAATCTATGGTCTATTAATTCTTTCCTTGTTTTGGCTCAGTCCAACAGTAATTGCACAAAGCACTTTTTTGTCTATGGATAATACTTATTAATTGTGGTGTTACTTACACCTTCAAAGGACAATCCAGTGATTATATTAAGCACCACGTGTATGCATAATCTGTACAAATTCCAACGAAGAAGATATTTTGGTGCTATTCGTAGTACCAACAATACAAAAAATACTAAATAATCTTTGTGATGTTTGGATAATTATGGATTATATTGTCAACTACTGTACTGATTTATATATTGCATATACATCATTATACTCATATCATGTTTGGATATGATACCTTTTTAAATACATGTATCAGTGTTGTGTAAGTGTCTCTCTATGCAGTGCCATCTATGGCCAAACCATGATTCATTAAAGGTTTTTTTAACAATTTGTTTACTTTTGATCTTCTTTGTTCGGTTTTGCGTCTGTTGGGTTATATATATGTTCCGAATAGATCTAGTCCAATGCATATGCCACATGACATGTAGAGATGCATACAGGTAATTTATGTAATACAGTTGTTGTATCAAGTATACTAATTTATACAACTTCAATCCAGCAGAGGCAGGGGAACACTGTCAAAGTTCTGGGAGAGTTTTCTCAGACCCTCCCATCGCACAGGCCCTGAGGTGTGGGGTACTCTCACAAGGAGTGGAAAGTTTGGGAAGATGCTGAGGGAGTACCTTGCCAACCGTACCAATGTCCTCCGTGATTCCTCTGTGCCTTATAACTATTGGGTATCCAAGCTGGATATGTGGAATGAACTGGCTCTCTATGCCTTGGAGGTCCTGGACTGCCCTGCCGCCAGCGTTTTATCAGAGCGGGTTTTTAGTGCCGCTGGTGGAATTATAACTGATAAGCGCATCCGTCTGTCAACTGAAAATGCTGACAAGCTGACTCTTATAAAAATGAACAAGGACTGGATTGGGCCAGACTTCTCAACACTACCGAATGATAGCAACGTAACATAAACTGAAATCCAGTGTCTTTTCTTGGGAGGTGTATTCCCATGCACCTTTTCACACCCATACATGGGTATATGCTTCCTGATTTTGTCTATTTGCTCTTGTCCTCCTCCTTCTCCTCATCCTCCACCACCATATCACCAGAGTGACCGTGGTCCGTGATGCAACACCCACATAATTGTTTTAAAGGGTGTTTATGAAGCCCGTAAAAAATTTTTTTACACAGTATGTTCATGTATACCCCCAGGGGTAAATGTTTGTCAGACCATACATTTAGTGCATGGGCATTACAAGAGAAGGAGGCCCGCTCCTTTCTAATGGGAACATTTTTTTATGAGGCCCTCCTCCACATCTCTTCCAAGGGGCATTGAAGTACCTCCAAATTTTTGGCAACCCTTGCATTCACTGCATAGGCCAACAATATGGAAGACTCTCTCCATTCTAATGGGAATTTGTCTTTACTGTGGCACTGCTCTGTGTGTCTTTAAATTCTTAGTGGGGTATTTCCTAAAATTGGTCAGCCATTGGACTCACTGCATACCCTACAACTGTATAGCAGACCCTCTCCTTTCTAATGGGAACATGTCGTACCTTGTTACTGTGGCCCTGCTCTTTGTGTCTTTAAATTCTTAGTGGGGTATTTTCTAAAATTGGTCAGCCATTGGACTCACTGCATACCCTTTAACTGTATAGCAGACGCTCTCCTTTCTAATGGGAACATGTCATGTCGTACCTTGTTACTGTGGCCCTGCTCTGTGTGTCTTTAAATTCTTAGTGGTGTTTTTCCTAAAATTAGTCAGCCGTTGGAATCACTGCATACCCTATAACGGTATAGCAGACCCTCTCCTTTCTAATGGGAGCATGTCATACTTGTTACTGTGGCCCTGCTCTGTGTGTCTTTAAATTCTTAGTGGGGTTTTTCCTAAAATTGGCCAGCCGTTGGACTCACTGCATACCCTATAACTAGTGTTGAGCGATACCTTCCGATATCAGGAAATATCGTATCGGATTGGATCGGGCCGATACCCAAAAAGTATCGGATATCGCCGATTCCGATACCGGAAACCAATGCAAGTCAATGGGACACAAATATCGGAATGAAAATAAACCCTTTCTTTTCTTGTAGGTTAATTCTACATGAAGTAAAACAACTAAGAATAATGTAGAATGACATGAAAAGCCGGCAATTCATCAGCGGCATTCACCGGTACCCGACAATTTACAACAGAAAGAATAGAGCTTCACACATAGATTAGGTAGATAGAACCATGTCAGTCACATATATATGAAGTACTGTGACAGTGTTGCTTACTGTACTTGTCATTTAGTGTAAAGGATTTATTTTAAAAAATATTACTGTTTTCGTGCACCGTCTCTTTAAGAAAGCCGGCCGGCAATTCAGCATCTGTACCCGACAATTTATAATAGACAGAATAGAGCTTCACACATAGATTAGATAGATAGAAACCTGTCAGTCACATATATATGAAGTACTGTGACAGTGTTGCTTACTGTACTTGTCATTTAGTGTAAAGGATTTATTTAAAAAAATATTAGTGTTTTCGTGCACCGTCTCTTTAAAAAAGCCGGCCGGCAATTCAGCATCTGTACCCGACAATTTATAACAGACAGAATAGAGCTTCACACATAGATTAGATAGATAGAAACATGTCAGTCACATATATATGAAGTACAGTAATAGTGTTGATTACTGTACTTGTCATTTAGTGTTAAAATAAAGGATTTATTTAAAAAAAAAATGGCGTGGGGTTCCCCTTAATTTTAGGCTCTAGCGGAGGTTAAGCAGACAGCTGGGGCAAATGTTTGAAGCCTGGGAAGGGGGTAATACCCACGGAGCTTCCCAGGCTACTAATATCAGCCCCCAGCTGAATACCTAGCCTTTACTAGCTATTAAAATGGGGGAACCCCCCAAAAAAAATAACGTGGGGTCTCCCCTAATTTAATAGCTAGCACAGGCTAGGCAGACAGCTGGGGGCTGATATTAATAGCCCAGGAAGGGTGCCATGAATATTGGCCCCCTCCCAGGCTAGAAACACCAGCCGTCAGCCGCCCCAGAAATGGCGCATCCATAGGATGCGCCAATTCTGGCACTTAGCCTCGCTCTTCCCACTGCCCTATAGCGGTGGCAGTCGGGTAATAGGGCTGGGGTTGATGTCAGCTTATAATGCCAGATGACATCAAGCCCAGGTTAGTAATGGAGAGGCGTCTATAAGACACCCCCATTACTAACCCCATAGTCAAAGTTAAAGAAAAACACAAACACCCAGAATAAAGTCCTTTAATTGAAATAAACACACAATTCTTTATTGTTCTAAATTAAACCATACTTGCCATCACGCCCATTAAAGCTGAAGCCAACGATCTCCTGCAATAAAAGAAAAATAATGCAACATCATCCTTACCTTTCAATGGTTCCCAGGACAGCTCCAGCTCTGCTACATCGAGATGACAGGCTGGACCGCAGCAGAACGCTGCCATCCAGCCTGTCATCCCACAGACACTGAGAAGCGCAGGCATGCTTGCGCTCCTCAGTGTCTCTCTGTGACGTCATCCAGATGAGCCGAGTTCATGTCCAATGAACTCAGCTCACCTCATGCACGTCACTGACAGCGTGGGAAAATTCTCCTGCACTCAGCGCTTCAGCGTGAGAATTCTCCCACGCTGTCAGTGACATACATGAGGTGAGGTCATGTCCAATGAACTCAGCTCACCTCATGCACGTCACTGACAGCGTGGGAAAATTCTCACGCTGAAGTGCTGAGTGCAGGAGAATTTTCCCACGCTGTCAGTGACGTACATGAGGTGAGCTGAGTTCATTGGACATGACCTCGGCTCATCTGGATGCCGTCACAGCCAGACACTGAGGAGTGGAAGTATGCCTGCGCTTCTCAGTGTCTGCGGGATGACAGGATGGATGGCAGCGTTCTGCTGCGGTCCAGCCTGTCATCTCGATGTAGCAGAGCTGAAGCTGTCGTGGGAGCCATGGAAAGGTAAGGATGAGGTTGCTTTATTATTTTACTTTTATTGCAGGAGATCGTTGGCTTCAGCTGGAATGGGCGTGATGGTAAGTATGGTTTAATTTAGAACAATAAAGAATTGTGTGTTTATTTCAATTAAAGGACTTTATTCTGGGTGTTGTGTTTTTTTAAATACTTTACTAGAAATTCATGGTGGTCATGTCTAATATTGGCGTGACCCCATGAATTTCGGGCTTAGGGCCAGCTGATAATGCCAAGCTGGCCTTAACCCCTTTATTACCCAGTGAGCCACCGCACCAGGGCCCTGGATGAGTTGGGTACAGCGCCAGAAGATGGCGCTTCTATGAACGCGCCATTTTCTGGGGCGGCTGCGGACTGCAATTTGCAGCGGGGGTGGCCTAGAAAGCTTGGATCTCCCTGCGCTGCGGATTCCAGCCCCCAGCTGCCTAGTTGTATCTGGCTGGGCACAAAAATAGGGCGAAGCCCCACGCATTTTTTTTTTTAATTATTTCATGAAATTCATGGAATAATTAAGAAAAAAAGGGCTTCCCTATATTGTTGTGTCCGGCTAGTTACAAATAGGCAGCTGGTGGTTGGGGGCAGCCCGTTCCTGCTTGCTGTACCTGACTGGACACAAATATAGGGCGAAGCCCCACATAATTTTTTTTTAATTATTTCATGAATTTCCTGAAATAATTAAAAAAAAATTGACGTGGGGCTTTGCACTATATTTGTGTCCAGCCAGGTACAGCAGGCAGGAACGGGCTGCCCCCAACCACCAGCTGCCTATTTGTACCTGGTTGGACACAACAATATAGGGAAGCCCTTTTTTTCTTAATTATTCCATGAATTTCATGAAATAATTAAAAAAAACAAAACGTGGAGCTTCTCCCTATTTTTGTGTCCAGCCAGGTACAACTAGACAGCTGGGGGATGGAATCTGCAGCGCAGGGAGGCCCAAGCTTTCTGCCCCCCCGCTGAAAATTGCAGTCTGCAGCCGCCCCGGAAAATGGCGCGTTCATAGAAGCTGGATGCTGTACCTGGCTGGCATACAAAAATATGGCGAAGCCCACGTCAAAAGTTTTGGGAAAAATTAATTAAAAAATAAATAATAATTTAGGGACTGCATCTTTATTAACTCCTCAAATGTCATTTAGTGTTAAAATAAAGGATTTATTTAAAAAAAAAATGGCGTGGGATCCCCCATAATTTTAGTCTCTAGCGGAGGTTAAGCAGACGGCTGGGGCAGATGTTTGAAGCCTGGGAAGGGGGTAAAACCCACGGAGCTTCCCAGGCTACTAATATCAGCCCCCAGCTGAATACCTAGCCTTTACTAGCTATTAAAATGGGGGACCCCCCCAAAAAAAATGACGTGTGGTCCCCCCTATTTTAATAGCTAGCAAAGGCTAGGCAGACAGCTGGGGGCTGATATTAATAGCCCAGGAAGGGTGCCATGAATAATGGCCCCCTCCCAGGCTAGAAACACCAGCCGTCAGCCGCCCCAGAAATGGCGCATCCATAGGATGCGCCAATTCTGGCACTTAGCCTCGCTCTTCCACGCTGCCCTGGTGCGGTGGCAGGGGGTAATAGTGGTGGGGTTCATGTCAGCACCAGCTGCCATGAAGCCCAGGTTAGTAATGATGGGCGTCTATAAGACACCCCCATTACTAACCTACAAAGTGTTAAAAAGAAAAAACACACACTACACCCAGAAAAAAATAATTTATTTGAAATAAAACACACAATTTTATTTAATTCTTAGTTTACTAAAAATAATAGTTACCTGTCCACGTTCCTGCGCTGATCTCCCATGCACAGCTGTCACATCTGGAGATGGTGACAGCTGTCATGGCTGCTGTAAGCTCACGCTGCCGGGAACACGTCCGCTCCCGGCAGCGGGAGCCACTGACTGAGGTCACCGGAGTGCATTCAGGCAGCGCAGCTCCGGAGACCTCCTTTACGGCACTGCTGTACCGTGGGAATTTCTCACGATACAGCAGGGCCGTAAAGGAGCTAATCGGAGCAGCGCTGCCTGAACTCCGGTGAACCCTTACGGCCCCGTCATTCTAGCGGCGGCAGCGGTTCAGAGCGGTCACATTCTATGTGGCTGCTCTGAACTGGAGATCTTCGTGGGACACTCGTGGACTACTACGGAGGGGTAAGGATAAGGTTGTGGTTTATTATTTTATATTTTATTACAGGAGATCGATGGCTTTGGGGAATTAGGTGTCTAGGTGAGTATAGGTGTAGTTTTTTATTTTTTACTTTATTTTAGGTGGCGATCGGCGGGGACAGGTAATGTATGAACTAATTTCTTTTAGGTAACCACTGGCCACCAATGACATGTATCTAACATTTATTGGGGACACAGTAGGGCAATTTAAAGAGCAGGATCAGGCTGATGGGAGCTACTGCTCCCATCGAGCTGATCCTGCTGGCAGGAGTGGACGGGGGACAGACATAGGCCGATGGGAGTAGTAGTGTCACATCGGCCTATGTCTGCCTGCACGCACAGACACCGCGCACACCCGCACAAACATCGCACACACACCCCGCACACACACCCCGCACACATCGCACAGACACTGCACACACACCCCGCACACATCGCACAGACACCGCACACACCCGCACAAACATCGCACACACACCCCGCACACACACCCCGGACACACACTAATCATGACGGGTCTGGGAGGTGAGGCTGACCTGTGCGGCCGTGGGAAAGTTCATGTGAGTTCATGCAGTCAAGCATGAACTCACATGAACCCTCTGAGGGCACCGCGGCGACTTCAAATGAACAGCTGATCGGCATCACCTGATACCTCAGCTGTTCATTTGAAATAACCGGCGGGAAAGCGCAGCACAGAACGGGAAAGCCGGCGGTGAAGTCTTTTCACTGCCGGCTTCCCCGCCCGGGTCCTTCGCTCCTTGCTGCTGCGCTCCCCGCCCGGTCCTAATTTACGATTGGGATTGGAGGTGGCGAGGGGAGCGGAGGATCGGGGTGGGAGGCTGAGGGGAAGCAGTATGGGGCTATGTGATTGTTTAAAAGCCGGCGGCTTTTTACTGCGCGCCGGCTTTTAAACAATCAGGAGAATTCTCCCCCGCTGGGATGGCATTCTGATGACAGGCTGGATCGCGCTGCCATCCAACTTGTCATCCTTCACAGACACTGCAGAGCGCAAGCATTATGGGAACTTCCGATTCCGGTATCCGATATTGTAAAAGTATCGGAATTAAGTATCGGAATTCCGATACCGCGAATATCGGCCGATACCCGATATTACAGTATCGGAATGCTCAACACTACCTATAACTGTATAGCAGACCCTCTCCTTTTTAATGGGAACATGTCCTACCTTGTTACTATGTGTTATGGGAAAGGTTGCAAACAACTTTATTAACAATGGGAAGCAACCGAACCCGGGGTCCGCGATGCAGCCTGGAAGACTGCGGCCGAACACCTTCCGGGTAAGAAGGTAAAACAACCAACTAATATATAAATCCCTCCAGTGTTACTGCACACCGGGACGGGAAAAGGGATTCGCACTATCTCCGTTAACTGCATGAGAGATGTGCGACAAACAATATAGCCGTAGCCCTGTTAACTGCACAGAGGCTACGAAGCAGGCGCTAGGATGTGTGTGTGACTCACGCCGGTGTATACATGCTCCCAGCTGGTGTGCTACCGGATTGCGGAGTAACTCTCCACGTGGCTAACAGGCGGTGCCAGGAATACGGAGTCCGCAGTCTGCTCGGGGTATATAGCGACCCCCTTTTCGGAGCCAGACTGTCAAACGGAGCTACCTGCCTCCCTCCAGCTAAGACAAGGCAACTGGTGGGACCATCCAACCCTGCCAAGAAGAAGTCCTGGCTAAGAAAAGTGTGTGGAAAGGTTCCCGGACACTCTATGGCTGCTTTTTTACTGAGGAGGAAACACACGCAAACACAGGGAGAACATACAAAGTCCTTGCAGATATTGTCTTTGCTGGGATTTGAACCCAGGATCCCAGCACTGCAAGGCTTCAGGGCTAACCACTGATCCAATATGCTGCCGCTCACCCTCTAATATCTAACAGGCTGGAGAAACTTGAACCTACTGCCACTCTATCTTCAGCTCCTTTGTGAGAAAATGTATTGGGGCAGCCACTCAGTCTACCAAATAAAATTCCTGAGAAGGAAATTGGGGATGGCTTCGCTACTGGTAGTGGGGGCAGTGCTAATATAATGGCGTCGTACCATAGTTTGCTGGAAATATTCCAGGCTGGTAGCAGGCAAGAAAATTCCCACAGAAAAGTACCAGCAGTAATGGTCAGGCCACATTTCAAGTGCAAGCAGCTTTAGAGGACTTCCTGGGAGAATTGACACGCAGGGTAGATACGGTTTCCCTCTATGCCAGTCCTTTCACCGAGCTAAATACAACTCAACAAAAAAAGTTGTGGACTGGCTCCGTACCGTCCCTGGCCATATTCACCTGTCCACGTGTTTGTGGTTAGGCGGTCCTTCCCAGTAAGTGCACTGGGGAGGGCACGGGTAATGCTGTGGGACCTGTGCTTGTGGAAGGCGGAGGCGATACCGAGAAATATAGTGGCGGCTGGGGACCGAGTATTGACTCCCGGCCGCCGCCGACACGAGGTTGTGAAAAGCTTCCGCCTCCACGAGCTTAATAGGCCATATTTCAAGTGCTAAGAGCTGCCCAGAAATCTGGCAGTTTAGTGTTGCGGCCTGTGAGTGGGTGGCTGGCTGCATACTTGCACTTGCATTCCAAGTAACAGAAAACTAAGCAGATGGTGGCCTCTATCATCATCATGGCCTCACCTCAACACTATGAACTCTCCTGAAGGAGAAGCCAGGGCCCGCCGGAGGAGTCTCCGGTTCTCTGGTGGGCCCGTTCAACTCTGCCGAAAAGCAGCCATGGCTAAGAAAAGTGTGGGGGTAGGTTTCCGGACATTCTATGGCTGCTTTTTTAATGTGGATCGGCCATGTTTATGCATGTTATTTCTCAAAACACATTACACATCAGGCCATTGTCCAACTCTGTATTCAAGAAATTAAATGCGCAAAGAAAGATGTGTGTGTGTGTAAAAGCACCACCTAAAAGTACGAGTCGATGTTGGACGGGCTGCCATTGCTTCTGCAACAAGCTCAGTTACTGGACTTCCTGGGAGAAATGACACGCAGGGTACATATGGCTTCCCTCTATGCCAGTCCTTTCACCGAGCTAAATACAACTCTTAGCAAAAAAAGTTGTGGATTGGCTCCGTACCGTCCCTGGCCACATTCACCTGTCCACGTGTTTGTGGTTAGGCGGTCCTTCCCAGTAAGTGCACTGGGGAGGGCACGGGTAATGTTGTGGGACCTGTGCTTGTGGAAGGTGGAGGAAATACTGGGCAATATAGTGTAGGCTGGGGACCGAATATGGACACCCGGCTGCCGCCGGCATGAGGTTGTGAAAAGCTTCTGCCTCCACGAGCTTAAAAGGCCATATTTCAAGTGCAATGAGCTGCCCAGAAATCTAGCAATTTAGTGTTGCTGCCTGTGGCTGGGTGGGTGGCTGGCTGCATACGTGCACTTGCATTCGAAGTAACAGAAAACTAAGCAGATGGTGGCCTTTATCATCATCATGACCTCACCTCAACACTATGAACTCTCCTGAAAGAGAAGCCAGGGCCCGCCGGAGGAGTCTCCGGTTCTCTGGTGGGCCCGTCCAACCCTGCCGAAAAGCAGCCCTGATTAAGAAAAGTGTGGGGGAAGGTTCCCGGACTCTCTATGGCTGCTTTTTTAACGTGGATCGGCCATGCTTATGCATGTTATTTCTCAAAACGCATTACACATGAGGCCATTGTCCAACTCTGTATTCAAGAAATTAAATGCGCAAAGAAAGATGTGTGTGTGTCAAAGCACCACCAACAAGTGCGAGTTGATGTTGGATGGGCTGCCATTGCTTCTGAAACAAGCTCAATTACAGGACTTCCTTGGATAAATGACACGCAGGGTACATACGGTTTCCCTCTATGCCAGTCCTTTCACCAAGCTAAATACAACTCTTAGCAAAAAAAGTTTTGGACTGGCTCCTTACCATCCCTGGCCACATTCACCTGTCCACATGTGTGTGGTTAGGCGGTCCTTTCCAGTAAGTGCACTGGGAAGGGCACAGGTAATGTTGTGGGACCCATGCTTGTGGAAGTTGGTGGTGATACCGGGAAATATAGTGGTGGCTGGGGACCGAGTATGGACACCCGGCCGCCGCCGGCATAAGGTTGTGAAAAGCTTCCGCCTCCACGAGCCTGAAAGGCCACATTTCAAGTGCAAGCAGCTGTCAAAAATTTGGCAGTATAGTATTGCAGCCTGTGGGTGGGTGGGTGGCTGGCTGCCTGCATACTTGCGCTCGCATTCCAACAAGGAATGAGGTAGGGACAACTGAACGCTGCAGTGGGACAAGGACGTGGACGGTGATTGTTGCAAGTCTGCAGCGACAGGTGCATGGCGGGAGGCATCTTCGCATGCGTCAAGGATCACTTATGATGGGCACACTTTTAGGCAGTGACCTGGGAGTCAGAGATGCTTCCAGAGGTCTTCCCCATGCTGTTCCCATGTCTTTTCAGCACTGTATGCATGTGTCTGATGATGTGTCACACACCACATGGCCAGATAAGGTTGTAAAATGTTAAAAGGACATTTCCTGGTGAATGCATTTGTCTTGGTTGAAAGCAATGCAAAAGTGCAAAAACGCATCAAAAACGCTACGTATGAACATAGCCCAAGTTGTGGAGGAGTATTTTTGTTTATGGTTATTTATTTTGACTTATATACAAGTCATTACCATTGAAAGGATATTCCTTAACATATTTCCCAGGAAAATCCATTTTCGTTTCGTTTTTGTCTGTTTTATTGTGAGCCCGTAAAAGTGGAGTAATACTCTGACCACGTTGCTGACAGCAGTGATCTGGAAGTCAGAGATGCTTCCATGAGTCTTCCCCATGCTGTTCCCATGTAATTTGATCACTGATCATTGATTTGGGCAATTTTTAGGCCCTCTGCAGACCTTCGGGGGGAGCCGCCTGAAAAATGCTCGCGTTTCCCATAGACTTACATTGGGCTCGTTGCTCGGGCCGAGCACCTGAGTATTCCAATTTGCTCAACCTGAGCAATGAGTACCCGAGCATTTTAGTGCTCGCTCATCACTAGTTGGCATCTTTGGAAAGTTGGCACAGTGCTCTTTGTAACGTTCATGAAGCCATATCATTTGAAGGAACCTTGCTTTGCCTTAGTACGTTTGCATTATCTCAAATATGTTTAATGGGAAACTGTGCTTTCAGATAGCTATTTAGAATAAACTGTCCTGCCTGAGGAACAATACCATTTATTCACCATTATGTAACTTGCAATCCACTGTTTGCTCCGGTGAGGAGACATGCTGCAGTGATTTTTCCAATAAACAGCTAGGTACAGAGTAGGAAATGTCTGCACTTCATTCACACTTTAGCTTAAAAAATTGTGGGGACCACACTTTGCTTTTTTTTGTGCTTGTTCTCATTTGGTCTGACATGCACTGTCAGCTGTGAGGTCTTATATAGTCAGGTGTGTGCCTTTCCCAATCAATTCCTATCAGTTTAATTAAACACAGCTGGACTCCAATAAAGGAGTAGAACCATCTCAAGGAGGATCACAAGGAAATGGACAGCATGTGACTTAAATATGAGTGTCTGAGCAAAGGGTCTAAATACTTATGACCATGTGATATTTCAGTTTTTCTTTTTTAATACATTTGCAAAAATTTCTGCATTTCTGTTTTTTTCATTTTGCAATCAAGATGGGGTGCAGAGTGTACTTTAATGAGAAAAAAATGAACTTTTTAGAATTTACCAAATGGGTGCAATAAAACAAAGAGTGAAAAATTTAAAGGGGTCTGAATACTTTCCATACCCACTGTAGGTTCAGATAGGCCGAGATGGGTTTCATGAATTTGTTGGAATCCTGGAGGAACCGTTACTCTGGGTGACCATGGGCTGCAGCTTCTCTCAGGCACAGATAGATTCAGTTGCTGACCAGACACATCAGACAAGAGTCTTTTTCAACAGTTCAACAATTCAGGGATATTACAGCAACAATCTTCATTACAGTACAGTCTCATAAAGAAGGCACACTAACGTCAGTTTCTTCAGTTGCATAATTCAGCACAAATTAGATCTCTCGGTAGCACACTTCTATGCATAAACAGCAGGCTTTTCCTTCACAAGGACTCACTAGTACACAGCATTCTCTATCCTGCATGGAGATGGAGGGGGGTGAGCTCAGGTAATCTATCTGACCTGTGTTTAGCTTTCCTCTTGAACTGAATTCTGTTCCCTTGTCTTCTTCCCTTGTCTTCTTTGAGCTACAGATCACACACTACCTTTCTCTATGGATCCAGCCAGAACAGTAAACAACTCCCCCACAATCCCCCTGGGGCTCTGCTAAAACACTCCCTGTCTCCTATGACTGTGTTAACCCCTCTAGTTGCTGGATGCTTCTGAAGCACAACATTTCCTGTCTCCTGTGCTTCTGTTATTTGTAACAGTCTCTGGATGCTTTGGAAGCAACAGCACTACTTCTGCATGTCACACTCTTCCCTCCTTTTTGAATTTCGTTCTCGTCATTCGTCTTAACTGGTCAATCTGACCAATTCTGAGACAGTGGTGAAAGCGAAGTAACTATATATATAAATTTGTCATTGTCAAATTGGTATAACATTTGTAAACATTGATAGCAACTAGTGATGGGCAAGCACTAAAATGCTCGGGTGCTCGATGCTTGGGTGAAGCAAATTGGAATGCTCGGGTACTCGACCCGAACAACAAGCCCAATGTAAGTCTATGGGAAACTCAAGCATTTTTCAGGCGGCTCCCCCCGGCGGTCTGCAAAGGGCCTAAAAATTGGCCAAATCGATGGGAACAGTGCTCAAATGGTATGGGAACAGCATGGGAAAGACCCCTGGATGCAATTCTGACTCCCAGGTCACTACTGTCAACAATGTTGTCAGAGGTATTACGCCACTTTTACGGACTCACAATAAAACATACAAAAACAAAACGAAAATGGATTTTCCTGGGAAATATGTTAAGGAACATCCTTTCCAGGGTAATGGCTTGTATATAAGGCAAAATAAATAACCAACACCAAAAATATTCCTCCACACTTTGGGCTATGTTCACACATAGAGTGTTTGATGCATTTTTGCACTTTTGCATTGCTTTCAACCGTGACAAATGCATTCAACGGGAAATATCATTTTAACATTTTACAACCTTATCTGGCCATGTGGTGTGTGACACATGATCAGAAACATCCTGTTTAATTTATGATGAAGGGACTCTGAAAGTTACAAAGCCTATTTTTACAGGGCCATCAGGCGGCCTTTACTATTCTTAAAGGGCCAGCAGTCGGCCCTTACTATTATTATAGAGCCTTTAGCCGGCTATGCTTTGTTGTTCCCATTACTAAAATGTGGGTCTCCTATATTGTTATTGTGTATGCAGTGAGTGGCAGGGCTGTCCAAAATTTGGACACACCCCAATACACCTTTGAAAATTTGGATGCACACTAATACCCATACCCCTTTGAAGAGACTTAGAGGAGGGCCTCCTAAAAACAATGTTCCCATTATTAGGAAGTGGGTCTCCTATACTATTTGCCTATGCAGTGAATGCAAGGGCTGCCAAAAATTTGGACCTACTCCAATGCCCCTTGGAAGAAATGTAGAGGAGGGCCTCCTGAAAAAAAATGTTCCCATTATTTGAAAGTGGGTCTCCCATTGTGTTTGCCTATGCAGTAAATGCAAGGGTTGCCAAAAATTTGGAAGCACTCCAATTCCCCTTGGAAGAGCTGTGGAGGTCAGAGGGCCTCCTGAAAACAATGTTCCCATTATTAGGAAGTGGGTCTACCATTGTGTTTGCCTATGCAATGACTGCAAGTGTTGCCAAAAATTGGGAGGCACACCAATGCCCCTTGGAAGAGACGTAGAGGGCCTCATGAAAAAATGTTTCCATTATTAGGAAGTGGGTCTCCCATAGTGTTGGCCTATTCAGCGGGTCTCCTATACTTGTAATGCCCATGCACTAAGTGTACGGGCTGACAAACATTTACCCCTGTGGAGTATACATGAACATACTGTATAACAATTTTTTTTTACGGGCTTCATAAACACCCTTTAAAAAAATTATGTGGGTGTTGCATCACGGACCACGGTCACTCTGGTGATATGGTGGTGGAGGATGAGGAGAAGGAGGAGGACAAGAGCAAATAGCCAAAATCATGAAGCATATACCCATGTGTGGGTGTGAAAAGGTGCAAAAAAAGGTGCAAGGGAAAACATCTCCCAAAAAAGACACTGGATTTGAGTTTATGTTACACTGCTATCATTCGGTAGTGTTGAGAAGTCTGGCCCAGTCCAACCCAGGCTGACTTTTATAAGAGTCAAACTGTCAGCATTTTCAGTTGACAGGCGGATGCTCTTATCAGTTATAATTCCACCAGCGACACTAAAAACCCGCTCTGATAAAACGCTTGTGGCAGGGCAGACCAGGACCTCCAAGGTGTAGAGAGCCAGTTCACTCCATATATCCAGCTTGGATACCCAATAGTTATAAGGCACAGAGGAATAACGGAGGATGTTGGTATGGTCGGCAAGGTATTCCCTCAGCATTTTCCCAAACTTTGCACTCCTTGTGAGAGTACCATGAGCCTCAGGGCCTGTGCGAAGGGAGAGGATGAGAAAATTCTCCTACAACTTTGAGAGTGTTCCCCTGCCTCTGCTGGATTGAAGTTGTGTCTCTCTCGCCTGTAGTCCTTGGTTGTCCAACGAACTGTGACCTTTGCCGCCAGCATTTTCAGTTGGGAATTTTTTTAATAGTTCTGTAAAAAGGGCCTCCTGGTACAGCCCCATTTTTGTAAACCTCTCCGCCTCAGGAATGAGAGATATAAAGTTCTCCTTGAAGCGTGGGTCTAGAAGTGTCACCAACCAGTAATGACTGTCACCCAAAATTTTGAGAACGCAAGGGTCATGGGAAAGGCAGCGTAACATAAACTCAGCCATGTGTGTCAGACTGCTAACAGGCAAGACTTCCGTGTCCTCACCAAGAGGATGACTGACAATGCTCTCCTCCTCCTCTCTGTCCTCAGGCCATCCACGCTGAACAGACGGTATGACAGTTGTGCAGGTAGTATGGTCTATAGTGCATGAAGCTAGCTCATGTTCTTCCTTCTCTTCCTCATTGTCACCCAATCCACGTTGGGATGAGATGAGGCTGGGCTGTGTGTAATCACCCTGTATGATTCCTTGCTCTATCTCATCGTGCTCCGCCTGCAATGCATCCGCTTTGATTGTGAGCAGAGAGCGTTTCAGAAGACAGAGAAGCAGGATGGTGATGCTAATTATGGTGTCATCGCCGCTCACCATCTTGGTGGAGTCCTCAAAGTTTTGGAGGATGGTACATATGTCTGACATCCATGTCCACTCCTGAGGTCTTATGTGAGGAGTCTGAACTGATGCCTTGTTGATGCTGGTAGTCAACAACTGCCCTCTTCTGCTTTAGAGTTCATACGCATGGGGACATCACACGTCAGTCTGTGAGCCGGAAGCTGCAAACACTGCTGAAACACGGAAAGGGCAGCGTTAGCTGTAGGTGACTTTCTAAAATGGGCACACAGGCGGCATACATTAACAAGCAGATCTGGCAGCTCCAGGTAGGATTTGAGAAAACACTGAACCACGAGGTTAAGCACATGGGCCAGGCATGGTACGTGTGTAAGCTCGCCTCGCCTCAGAGCCGCCACCAGGTTCCGGCCATTGTCAAGCATGACCATGTCTGGCTGTAGGTTCAGCGGTGTCAGCCACAGATCTGCTTGCTCTTTCAGAGCTGTCCACAACACTTCAGCATTGTGCGGTTTGTTACCTAAGCATATTAGCTTCAGCACAGCATGTGGCCGCTTGGTCGAGGCAGTGCTGCAGTGCTTCCAGCTTGTGACTGATGTGGTCATTTCGGAGATGAAGGCTGAAGAGGAGGAGGAGGCTGAGGAGGAGGAGGAGCAGGAGCTGTAGACAGTGGGGGCAACCCTGTTTGACCTAGGGCCTGCAATCCTTGGAGTCGGGAGGACGTGTTCCCTCCTAAGGTCTGATTGGGTCCCGGCTTCCACTATGTTAAACCAGTGTGCCATCAGCGAGATGTACCGTCCCTGCCCACAATCACTTGTCACGTGTTCGTAGTTAGGTGGACTTTCCCGGTAACTGCGTTTTTGAGAGCACGGCTAATGTTTTGGGACACGTGCTTGTGTAATGTGGGGACGGCACACCAGGAGAAATAGTGGCGGCTGGGGACCGAGTACCGAGGGACAGCCACCGCAATCAGGTTGCAGAATGCTTCCGTCTCCACGAGCCTAAAAGGCAAAATTTAGACTGCAAGCAGTCTAGAAATATGGGAATTTAGTAGTATGTCCTGTGGGGCATTGGCTGCATATTTGCGCTTGCGTTCCAAGGACTGGGGTATGGACAACTGAATGCTGCGCTGGGACAAGGACGTGGAGGTGCTTCCTGATGCTGCTACTTGAGAGTGTGCAATGACAGGTGCAAGGCAGGTGGCATCTTCGCATGCACCATGGACAGGGGATTGCCTTGCATGCACAACAGCGGAAGAAGCAGTGGTGCCACCCGCAGACACTGTTCCTGGACCCTGGGGTTTGGCCCACAAAGTCGGATGCTTTGCTGCCATGTGCCTGATCATCATTTCAGGTTTTAAAAAACAACCAGACTCTGGAAGACCTAACAGTTGTACTGACAACTTCCAATGTGTTGGTGTTACGGGGAATGGTTGCCTGCCTTCTTTCTGCGGCCACCACACTGCTTCTTCCTCCTGTTGGGGTGCTCTGCCTCCCTCCCACTGTGTGCTGCTGTCCTCGCTCTGTATGTCCTCCTACCAGGTTGGGTCAGTTACTATATCATCCACCACCTCGTCTTCCACTTCCGCACCCTGGTCCTCCTCTTGACTTTCTGGTAATTGTGTCTCATCATCATCCACCTCTTGTGACACTTTCCCACCTTCGCCTTCATGTGATCGTGGCTGCTCAAATATTTGGGAATTTAGACAGGAAGGTCGGGCGAGAAGATGTGGGTGTTTTGTTGTGGCACAATTTCTGCTTGCCTATGGCCTCTTCCTCTGCATGCACCATCACCATCACGTCTAGTTCCCCGTCCATTGCTACGTGCCTTGCCCATTTTAAATGGAGGACAATGTCTTCCACGCTCACTACAAATGGCTGAATTTGGAGAGAACTTATATGTGATCCGTGTGATGGAGAAACCACAGTTTTAAATACCTGGCCTGTAGGTATCTATTTTGAACAGCAAACCGGTGTCAATAACTTCACTGACACACTGAAAGAAAAATTTAATGGAGGCCAGAAATGGAAGAATTTTCAGCGCAATTATGTGTGATACGTGTGACGGACAAACCACAGTTTTAAATAGCTGGCCTGTAGGTAACTATTTTTAACAGCACCGACCTCGTGTCAATAAGTTCACTGACACACTGCAACAAAATTCAATGGAGGTCAGAAGTGGCAATATTTTCAGTGCAATTATATGTCATCCGTATGACGGACAAACCACAGTTTTAAATAGCTGGCCTGTAGGTAACTATTTTTAACATCACCGACCTCGTGTCAATAAGTTCACTGACACACTGCAACAAAATTTCAATGGAGGCCAGAAATGGCAATATTTCTAGCGCAATTATATGTGATCCATGTGACGGACAAACCACAGTTTTAAATAGATGGCCTGTAGGTAACTGTTTTTAACAGCAAACTGGGGTCAATAACTTCACTGACATGCAAACAAAATTTTAATAGAGGCCAGAAATGGCAATATTTTCAGCGCAATTATATGTGATCTTTGTGAAGGACAAACCACAGTTTTAAATAGCTAGCCTGTAGGTAACTATTTTTAACATCGCTGACCTCATGCCAATAATTTCACTGACACACTGCATCAAAATTTCAATGGAGGCCAGAAATGGAATATTTTCAGCGCAATTATATGTGATCCATGTGACGGACAAACCACAGTTTTAAATAGCTGGATTTTTAGCACTGTAATATGGAAAGGACCTGGCTGTATACTGCAGTGCCAACAAGCAAATGGCGCAGAAAATGGTGTTCTCTGGATTGCTTTTTAAGCAAATAATCAGGATTAAAAAAAATTATTCCTGGCCCCTGATACCTGGGCCTATTTCTACAAATATCTGTAAAAGCACCAGCAGACAGAACTGGAATGAACCCTCTTGCTATGTGCACTGCAGTCTGCAATACACCCTGCCTGCCTGCCTAGCACTGATATCTCTGCAGCTGGATTAGTCCCCAGAAGGACTGTTAGTTGAAATGGATATGTGTCTCTAATATAGTTTGGTATACCTATACGAACTAGAAACAAGCAAATCTCTCCCTAGCACAGCAGCACCTCTCCCTACACTGTCTGATTCCGGAGTGACTGTGACGAGCATGGCGGCGCCAGGTCTGATATAGACCTGATTATGCTATGCTGCCAGCCAATCACTGTAATGCCACAACCAACATGGCTGCGGCATTACAGTGTGTGGCAGACAATGCCTGCATGTTGATTGGCGCTCTGAAGAGCGCCGAACATGTAAAGAGGGGACCCGTGCTCCCGCCGAGCAAACCCGGAAATAATCAGAGAGCGTCGAGCATCTCGAGCAGTGAGATGCTCAGGGAAGCACCAAGCAGCAGCGAGCATGATTGCTCATCACTAATAACAGCCAATTCTTACGACCTTTTTCTTGTAGGACTCCTGTAAGAAATAAACAATTAACACAATTAAAACAATCAGCATCTCTTCCACTGGAGCTTTTCGTGCATCTTCAACCAGCTCTCCCTCTCACTAGGCCAAAACAAGTCTTTCCACCAGGTAACATAGTCCATACTGTTTCTCGGTGGTGAATACCACTCAAGTGGGCTTACCTGGTCCGTTGGCAGAGATACCTGTTTCCAATCGACAGTTCTTGGCGTTTGACTCGGTTCACCAAGTGTCTCATACGTCAGCATCACAGGCCTCCTCACTTCTCGACTCAACATCCTCCTGGTGGGTTGTTCCTCAGATACCACGGGTTCCTCGATTGCAGAAGTTTCTTCTGTCGCAATCATTTCTCGTACTTCCTCAGATGATTTTGGAACTGCCCCTTTAAGTTCCTGTACTTCTCTTGAATCGTCTGATTCCACCTGGTCTGGTAATTCTGCTTCTCCTGGGTGTCGATCGGTCTCTCCAGTGACCGGTAGTCAATCATAGAATCATAGAATCATAGAATGGTAGAGTTGGAAGGGACCTCCTGGGTCATCTGGTCCAACCCCCTGCTCAAAGCAGGATTCACTAAATCATCTCAGACAGATGTCTGTCCAGCCTCTGTTTGAAGACGTCCATTGAACGAGAACTCACCACCTCTCGTGGCAGCCTGTTCCACTCATTGATCACCCTAACTGTCAAAAAGTTTTTCTAATATCTAATCTGTGTCTCCTCCCATTCAGTTTCATCCCATTGCTTCTAGTCTTTCCTGAGAATAAAGATGATTCTTCTACAATGTGACAGCCCTTGAGATATTTGTATACAGCTATTAAGTCACCTCTCAGTCTTCTTTTTTGCAAGCTAAACATTCCCAAATCCTGTAACCGTTCCTCATAGGACATGGTTTGCAGACCGGTCACCATTCTGGTCGCTCTTCTCTGAACTTGCTCCAGTTTGTCAATGTCTTTTTTAAAATATGGTGCCCAAAACTGGACACAGTATTCCAGATGAGGTCTGACCAAAGAGGAGTAAAGTGCGATAATGACTTCACATGATCTAGACTGTATGCTTCTGTTAATACATCCCAGAATAGTATTTGCCTTTTTTGCTGCTGCATCACACTGTTGACTCATGTTTAGTCTATGATCTATTAGTATACCTAAGTCTTTTTCACATGTACTGTTGATTAGCTCTATTCCTCCCATTCTGTATATGCTTTTTTCATTTGTATTGCCCAGATGTAGTACTTTGCATTTTTCCCTGTTAAAAAACATTCTGTTAGTTGCTGCCCACTGCTCCAGTTTATTTAGGTCTTTTTGAAGCCTCTCTCTCTCTTCTCTAGTATTAGCTATTCCTCCTAGCTTTGTGTCATCAGCAAATTTAATGAGTTTACCCTCAATTCCTTCATCAAAATCATTGATAAAGATGTTGAACCATACAGGTCCCAGGACAGAGCCCTGTGGTACCCCACTTGAGACATTCATCCAACTGGATGTGAAGCCATTTACGACCACTCTTTGAGTCCGATCACTAAGCCAGTTATGAATCCACCTAACAGTTGCCTTGTCCATTCCATACTTGGTCATTTTTCAATAAGGATGGTGTGAGATACTTTGTCAAATGATTGCTGAAGTCAAGATATACTATATCTACAGCATTTCCCTGATCCACCCAGTCAGTGATTCTGTCATAGAAAGAAATTAAGTTAGTCTGACATGACTTGTTAGTTACAAACCCATGCTGACTCTGGTTAATCACTTTATTCTTATCCAGGTACTTACATACATGTTGTTTAATAATTTGTTCAAAGATCTTTCCTGGTATAGAAGTCAGACTCACCGGCGTATAGTTCCCTGGGTCCACCTTCTTCCCCCTTTTGAAGATAGGAACAATATTTGCTCTTCTCCAGTCTTCTGGGACTTCTCCTGTTCTCCAAGAATTTTCAAAGATTATGGAGAGTGGTTCTAAAATTTCTTCTACGATCTCCTTCAGTAATCTGGGGTGTAATTCATCTGGACCTTTAGACTTGAACTCATTTATGTTAGCTAAATATTCTGTCACAAAGTACAATTCAGATCATCAGATCTGAATTGGACTTCATCTGTACTCCTTGGTACAAACTCTGGAGCCTCGGGATTTAGTTCACTCTCTTGAGGATGGTACATCCCTCTCCTTGCTGGTCTGACAAATACAATGGTGTGCTCTTCATCGGAACTTTCAAGGTCACTATCCACCACCAGAGCTTCAATCTGTGGTAGTCACTTAGTCGATGTCGATCTGCTTCTGGGAAGTCTTGTTGTGGTGGGAGATAATCACAGGGTAGTAATAAATTTCGATGGA
Source organism: Phyllobates terribilis (assembly GCF_046119375.1). NCBI lineage: Eukaryota > Metazoa > Chordata > Amphibia > Anura > Dendrobatidae > Phyllobates > Phyllobates terribilis. The sequence goes on from NW_027362769.1 coordinate 296,409,879, forward strand.
TTATTCTGGTTTTCTAGCCCCCTCTTTCCAATCAGATTTCATACACTGGACTGTCATCGGCTTTCCTCTTTACGACCACACACACCTTGACTTCCCTGTATGAAAGAAGTTTTCCTTGACCGCCTTTCTCACATACGTTCTTGTCTAGCACCTGGTTTCACGGTGCCAATTCTGCTCCATAACATTAGTATTCCTTGCTCATGCTCTGTCCTTGCATAACCACTTTGGATGATATGTTGTATGCCTCTGCCATCCATTCCTTCAATTTCCGAACGTACTCCGGATACGTTCTGTAAGTCTCTTACACCAGAGTATCGACCATGATGTCGATTGGCAGTCTTGGCGATCATCCATACAATTTAAAGAAAGGTGAGTAACCCGTTGCATCGGTCTTTGTACAGTTATAGGCATGCACCACTTTTGACAGAGAACTCTTCCAGTCTTTCTTTTCATCAGCTGTGAAAGTGCGCAACATCGACAATAATGTCCGGTTAAAACATTCCACTTGTCCATTACCCTCTGGGTAATCTTTGTTTCCTACAGTACTTTCTTAGCTTGTCAAAGAGCTGGTTCTCAAACTCCCTTCCTTGGTTGTGGTGTAACCTAGTAGGGAACCCAAACCTCAAAGCAAAATCATTGAAGATATTTTCTGACGCTGTTTGACACGCTTTATTGGTGGTGGCATATTTTTGAGTAAATCGAGTAAATGGTCCATCACCACCAAGATGTATTCATAACCACCCTTTCACATCTCGAGATGTAGAAAGTCTATTGAGACCATCTCAAACAGATATATAGTTTGGATATTGTCCATAGGGGCCAGGGTTGATGTGTTTGGACGTTTATCTTTCAGACACCCACACTCCCTTGTCACGTAGCTCTCAATATCTCTCTGCATGTACTGCCAGAAGAAACGTTCACAGATCAAGTTAGTTGTCCTTTCCACTCCCAGGTGTCCCATGTGTTCATGGAGTTCTTTGAAGACCAACCTATGGAATTCTCTGGGTAGTACCAACTGCCAGTTTTGTCCTCCTTTACGATACAGGATACCGTCTTCACTGAGATAGAGCTTTGTCTATTCTTTAATTAAAACAGATACTGCAGGTGACTCATTGTCTCTCTCCCGTTTACTTGGAAACTGATTTTGGTCTACATAAAGTAGTATTCTACCAATTATCTGATCTTCCCGTTGTGCTCTAAAGATTTTCCCTATTGGTAGTTGTTGAATAGACTGGGAATGATCTTGTTCTCTCGCTTTTATAGTGGTTTCCACCGTCAACGGACACCACAATGGTGTGTCTTTATCTTGATAAGCTTGTACTGCTTGGGTAGTGCTCTCAATTGCTTCCAGACTGACTTACTCTGAGCATTCTTTCATGAACTCCTCAGGCTCTAAGGGCATTCTCGACAATCCGTCAGTATCTGCATTGCATTTTCCTGGTCTGTACTTGATACTGATATTGAAGTTAGCTAGTTCAGCGACCCATCTCTGACCCATTGCATTCCGTTTGGCTGTAGTGAGGATATAGGTCAAAGGGTTGTTGTGTATACCTCAAACTCTTTCCTGTAGTAGAGATAATCTCTAAATTGTTCACAGATTGCCCATTTCAATGCCAGGAACTCCAATTTTCCAGAATGTAGATGGTAAATCTTCTCGGCGTCTGTCAACGTTCTAGAACCGTATGACTCTCAATTTTCCATCTTGATGCTGATACAAGGCAGCTCCCTGTCCAACTTGAGAAGCGTCACAATGAAGAACAAATGGTAAGTTGAAATCAGGATATCCCAAGATGGGTGGTTTTACCAGGTAGTCTACTAGTTCTTCCAATACCTCCTGGTGGTCTGCTGTCCAGAGAATCTGCTGTTGGGATGAAACACCGTTGTTTCTTTTAAGCCCGGTCCTACCCGCGTTCTTCTTTTTCTCCATGGGTGTTGTTGACTCTGTCATCCCCCCCAAGAGGAGGTATACCGGGGTGGCAATCCTGGAGAAGTTCTGAGCGTAAGTACGATAGTAGGAGAGGAATCCTAAGATCTCCCTGAACTCCCCGACAGTAGAAGGCTGCTTCTCTTTTAAGGCCAGAGCGATTTCTGCTGGGTCCATGGTATATCCTTCTCTGGACACAATTTTCCCTAGACATCGGACTTGCCTTTTGAACAGTTCACGCTTCTTTGGGGTCAACTTAACTCCCTGTTGTGGATACAGCTGGAAGGATACCCGGAAGGTTTTGCTGTGTACCACATTGTCATCCAATTACAGCTGGCAGATATTGTCTCTCAATCCTTCTAAATAGGTCTCCATGCTCCTATAAAATTCTGCTGGTGCTGAACTGAGCCCAAACGGTTTGCAGATCCTCTCATATAATCCCACGGTGTGATGAATGTTGTCAAGGGTCTAATGAACTTTTCAACAAACCCTTGATGGTATGTTTTACCTTGATCAAGGACAGAGAACCAGATTAGTGATGAGCGAGCACTAAAATGCTCAGGTACTCGTTGCTTGGGTCGAGCAAATTGGAATACTCGGGTGCTCAACCCGAGCAACGAGCTCAATGTAAGTCTATGGGAAACTCGAGCATTTTTCAGGCGGCTCCCCATCGCGGTCTACAGAGGGCCTAAAAATTGCCCAAATCGATGGGAACAGTGCTCAAATGATATGGGGACAGCATGGGGAAGACCTCTGGAAGCATTTATGACTCCCAGGTCACTTTTGTCAACAACATTGTCAGAGGTATTACTCCACTTTTACAGACTCAATAAAACATACCAAAACGAAACCAAAATGGATTTTCCTGGGAAATATGTTAAGGAACATCATTTCCATGACATGTACAATGTATATAAAGCAAAATAAATAGCCAAAAACAAAAATACTCCTTCACACCTTGGGCTATGTTCATGTTATGTTCTGCTACCAGAGCTAAGGAATAGTGTTGAGCCACCCCCGTAGTGTTCGGGTTCGGTTCGGTTCGTCGAACACCGGGATGTTCGAGGAACTGTTCGTCGAACTGTTCGTCGAACACCTTAGAACACCGTCGAACACCGTTAAAACCAATGGCAGGCAAACAAAAACACATAGAAACACATAGAAAACACCTTCAAAGGTGTCCAAAAGCTGACAAACTGCTCAGAAGACGCTTTCTTTAAAAAAGCCGGCCGGCAATTCAGCAGCGGCATACACCGGTACCCGACAATTTAGACAAAAAGGAATAGAGCCTCACACATAGATTAGATAGATAGAAACATGTCAGTCACATATATATGAAGTACAGTGACAGTGTTGCTTACTGTACTTGTCATTTAGTGTAAAGGATTTATTAAAAAATATAATAGTGTTTTCATGCACTGTCTCTTTAAAAAAGCCGGCCGGCAATTCAGCAGCGGTATCCGACAATTTATAACAGACAGAATAGAGCTTCACACATAGATTAGATAGATAGAAACATGTCAGTCACATATATATATGAAGTACAGTGACAATGTTGCTTACTGTACTTGTCATTTAGTGTAAAGGATTTATTAAAAAAAGTAATAGTGTTTTCATGCACCGTCTCTTTAAAAAAGCCGGCCGGCAATTCAGCATCTGTACCCGACAATTTATAACAGACAGAATAGAGCTTCACACATAGATTAGATAGATAGAAACATGTCAGTCACATATATATGAAGTACAGTGATAGTGTTGGTTACTGTACTTGTCATTTAGTATTAAAATAAAGGATTTATTATTAAAAAAAATTGGCGTGGGGTTCCCCTTAATTTTAGTCTCTAGCGGAGGTTAAGCAGACAGCTGGGGCAGATGTTTGAAGCCTGGGAAGGGGGTAATACCCACGGAGCTTCCCAGGCTACTAATATGAGCCCCCAGCTGAATACATAGCCTTTACTAGCTATTAAAATGGGGAACCCCCCCAAAAAAATGATGTGGGGTCCCCCCTAATTTAATAGCTAGCAAAGGCTAGGCAGACAGCTGGGGGCTGATATTAATAGCCCAGGAAGGGTGCCATGAATATTGGCCCCCTCCCAGGCTAGAAACACCAGCCGTCAGCCGCCCCAGAAATGGCGCATTCATAGGATGCGCCAATTCTGGCACTTAGCCTCGCTCTTCCACGCTGCCCTGGTGCAGTGGCAGGGGGTAATAGGGCTGGGGTTGATGTCAGCTTATAATGCCAGCTGACATCAAGCCCAGGTTAGTAATGGAGAGGCGTCTATAAGACACCCCCATTACTAACCCCATAGTCAAAGTTAAAAGAAAACACAAACACCCAGAATAAAGTCCTTTAATTGAAATAAAGACACAATCCTTTATTGTTCTAAATTAAACCATACTTACCATCACGCCCATTCCAGCTGAAGCCAACGATCTCCTGCAATAAAAGAAAAATAATAAAGCAACATCATCCTTACCTTTCCATGGTTCCCACGACAGCTTCAGCTCTGCTACATCGAGATGACAGGCTGGACCGCAGCAGAACGCCGCCATCCAGCCTGTCATCCCGCAGACACTGAGAAGCGCAGGCTTGCTTGCGCTCTGCAGTGTCTGGCTGTGACGGCATAAAGATGAGACGAGTTCATGTCCAATGAACTCGGCGCACCTCATGCACGTCACTGACAGCGTGGGAGAATTCTCACGCTGAAGCGCTGAGTGCAGGAGAATTTTCCCACGCTGTCAGTGAGGTGCATGAGGTGAGCTGAGTTCATTGGACATGAGCTCACCTCATGCATGTCACTGACAGCGTGGGACAATTCTCCTGCACTCAGCACTTCAGCGTGAGAATTTTCCCACGCTGTCAGTGACGTGCATGAGGTGAGCTGAGTTCATTGGACATGAACTCGGCTCATCTGGATGCCGTCACAGCCAGACACTGCAGAGCGCAAGCAAGCCTGCGCTTCTCAGTGTCTGTGGGATGACAGGCTGGATGGCGGCGTTCTGCTGCGGTCCAGCCTGTCATCTCGATGTAGCAGAGCTGAAGCTGTCATGGGAACCATGGAAAGGTAAGGATGAGGTTGCTTTATTATTTTATTTTTATTACAGGAGATCGTTGGCTTCAGCTGGAATGGGCGTGATGGTAAGTATGGTTTAATTTAGAACAATAAAGAATTGTGTCTTTATTTCAATTAAAGGACTTTATTCTGGGTGTTTGTGTTTTTTTTAACTTTGACTATGAGGTTAGTAATGGGGGTGTCTTATAGACGCCTCTCCATTACTAACCTGGGCTTGATGTCAGCTGGCATTATAAGCTGACATCAACCCCAGCCCTATTACCCCCTGCCACCGCACCAGGGCAGCGTGGAAGAGCGAGGCTAAGTGCCAGAATTGGCGCATCCTATGAATGCGCCATTTCTGGGGCGGCTGACGGCTGGTGTTTCTAGCCTGGGAGGGGGCCAATATTCATGGCTCCCTTCCTGGGCTATTAATATCAGCCCCCAGCTGTCTGCCTAGCCTTTGCTAGCTATTAAATTAGGGGGGACCCCACGTCATTTTTTTTGGGGGGTCCCCCATTTTAATAGCTAGTAAAGGCTATGTATTCAGCTGGGGGCTGATATTAGTAGCCTGGGAAGCTCCGTGGGTATTACCCCCTTCCCAGGCTTCAAACATCTGCCCCAGCTGTCTGCTTAACCTCCGCTAGAGCCTAAAATTAAGGGGAACCCCACGCCAATTTTTTTAATAATAAATCCTTTATTTTAATACTAAATGACAAGTACAGTAACCAACACTGTCACTGTACTTCATATATATGTGACTGACATGTTTCTATCTATCTAATCTATGTGTGAAGCTCTATTCTGTCTGTTATAAATTGTCGGGTACAGATGCTGAATTGCCGGCCGGCTTTTTTAAAGAGACGGTGCATGAAAACACTATTATTTTTTTTGATAAATCCTTTACACTAAATGACAAGTACAGTAATCAACACTGTCACTGTACTTCATATATATGTGACTGACATGTTTCTATCTATCTAATCTATGTGTGATTCTCTGTTCCTTCTATTCTAAATTGTCGGGTACCGCTGCTGAATTGCCGGCCGGCTTTTTTAAAGAGACGGTGCATGAAAACACTATTATTTTTTTTTATAAATCCTTTACGCTAAATGACAAGTACAGTAAGCAGCACTTTCACTGTACTTCGTATATATGTGGCTGACATGTTTATATCTATCTAATCTATGTGTGAAGCTCTATTCTTTCGGTTCTAAATTGTCGGGTACCGGTGTATGCCGCTGCTGAATTGCCGGCTTTTCATGTTTCACTGTTGGCACTGTTCCCATCGATTTGGGCAATCACTGTAATGCCACAACCACCATGGCTGTGGCATTACAGTGAGTGGCAGACAATCCCTGCATGATTGGTGCTCTAAATAGCACCAGACATGCAGGACACGCTTTTGGTGCACGAACAGTTATCGAACATAAACTCGAACAGCCGAATTTTTTGCAAATCGTTCGGGTTCGTCGAACAACTCGAACACCGCCCAAAACAGCTCGAATTTGAGATTGGCGAACAGTTCTAGTCGAACACCGCTCATCTCTACTAAGGAAAGAGAGGAGATCTGTCCCTACGATAGAACTCAGCTGAATCCCTACGATGTAACAGGGAACCTGATCCTGCGATCAGACCTGCTAAAGTCCTAAGCTAGTCTGTACGGAGACCTATAGATGTGGGGAAGGAATCCCTACAAGTACTAAGGACTGGGAGGAATATGGGACACCTCCTAACAGAAATAGTAGCAGACAGACGAACAAACAAAATATATAGAACATAGAGGTCCGTAGACCAAGCAAACTAACAGAGTTAGATACAGAGCACAGGCTAGCTAGAAAGTAGTTATACAATGAAGTCCAGCAAAGCCAGAAGGGCGGAGTATTACTCCACTTTTACGGACTCACAATAAAACAGACAAAAACGAAACGAAAATGGATTTTCCTGGGAAATATGTTAAGGAATATCCTTTCAAAGGTAATGACTTGTATATAAGGCAAAATAAATAACCATAAACAAAAATACTCCTCCACAACTTGGGCTATGTTCACACGTAGCGTTTTTGATGCGTTTTGATGCGTTTTTGCACTTTTGCATTGCTTTCAACCAAGACAAATGCATTCACCAGGAAATGTCATTTTAACATTTTACAACCTTATTTGGCCATGTGGTGTGTGACACATCTTCAGACACATGCATACAGTGCTGAAAAGTCATGGGAACAGCATGGAGAAGACCTCTGGAGGAATCTCTGACTCCCAGGTCACTGCCTAAAAGTGTGCCCATCATAAGTGATCCTTGGCGCATGAAAAGATGCCTCCCACCATGAAACTGTCGTTGCAGACTTGCAACAATCACCGTCCACGTCCTTGTCCCACTGTAGCGTTCAGTTGTCCCTACCCCATTCCTTGGAATGCAAGCGCAAGTATGCAGGCAGCCAGCCAGACACCAACCCAAAGGCTGCAATACTATACTGCCAAATTTTTGACAGCTGCTTGCACTTGAAATGTGGCCATTTAGGCTCGTGGAGGCAGAAGCGTTTCATAACCTCAAGCTGGCCGCAGCCTGGTGTCCATACTCGGTCCCCTGCCGCCACTATATTTCCTGGTATCACCTCCGCCTTCCTCAAGCATGGGTCCCACAACATTACCCGTGCCCTCCCCAGTGCACTTACTGGGAAGGACCGCCTAACCACAAACACGTGGAGAGGTGAATGTGGCCAGGGACGGTACGGAGGCAGTCCACAACTTTTTTTGCTGACAGTTGTATTTAGCTCGGTGAAAGGACTGGCATAGAGGGAAACCCTATCTACCCTGCATGTCATTTCTCACAGGAAGTCCTGTAATGCAGCTTGTTGCAGAAGCAATGGCAGCCCGTCCAACATCAACTCGCCCTTGTCGGTGGTGCTTTGACACACAAACATCTTTCTTTGCGCATTTAATTTCTTGAATACAGAGTTGGACAATGGCCTGATGTGTAATGCAGTTTGAGAAATAACATGCATAAGCATGGCCGATCCACATTAAAATAGCAGCCATAGAATGTCCGGGATCCTTCCCCCACACTTTTCTTAGCCAAGGCTGCTTTTAGGCAGGATTGGACGGGCCCACCAGAGTATTGGAGACTCCTCCGGCGGGCCCTGGCTTCTCCTTCAGGAGAGTTCATAGTGCCGAGGTGAGGCCATGATGATGAAAGAGGCCACCATCTGCTTAGTTTTCTGTTACTTGAAATGCAAGTGCAAGTATGCAGCCACCCACCCACCCACCAACAGGCCGCAACACTAAACTGCCAGATTTCAGGGCAGCTTTTTGCACTTGAAATATGGCCTTTTAAGCTCGTGGAGGTGGAAGCTTTTTACAACTTCGTTCCGGTGGCGGCCGGGTGTCAATACTCGGTCCCCAGCCGCCACTATATTTCCCGGTATCGCCTCCGCTTTCCACAAGCACGGGTCCCACAACATTACCTTTGCCCTCCCCAGTGCACTTACTGGGAAGGACCGCCTAACCACAAACACGTGGACAGGTGAATGTGGCCAAGGACGGTACGGAGCCAGTCCACAACTTTTTTTGCTGACAGTTGTATTTAGCTCGGTGAAAGGACCGGCATAGAGGGAAACCCTACCTACCCTGCGTGTCATTTCTCACAGGAAGTTCTGTAAAGCTGCTTTCACTTCAAATGTAGCCTTTAAGGCTCGTGGAGGCGGAAGCTTTTCACAACCACATGCCTCATGCCTCGTGTCCATACTCGGTCCCCAGCCGTCACTATTTCTCCTGGTGTTGTCTCTGTCTTCTACAAACGCGGGTCCCTGAACATTACTGCTGGTACTTTTCTGTCGGAATTTGCATGTCTCCTACCAGCCTGGAATATTTCCAGCAAACTCTGGTACGACGCCATGGTATTAGCACTGCCCCCAGTACCAGTAGCGAAGCCATCCCCAATTTCCTTCTCAGGAATTTTATTTGGTAGACTGAGTGGCTACCCAAATACATTTTCTCACAAATGAGCTGAAGATAGAGTGGCAGAAGGTGCAAGTTTCTCCAGCCTGTTAGATATTAGAGGGTGAATGGCAGCACATTGGATCAGTTGTTAGCACTGAAGACTTGCAGCGCTGGGATCCTGGGTTGAAATCCCAGCAAGGACAACATCTGCAAGTACTTTGTATGTTCTCCCCGTGTTTGCATGTGTTTCCTCCTCAGTAAAAAAGCAGCCATTGAGTGTGCGGGAACCTTTACACACTTTTCTTAGCCAGGTCTGCTTCTTGGCAGGGTTGGACGGTCTCACCAGAGAATCTGTGCCTTGGCTTCTACCTTAGAAGATTTCATGATAGTGCTAACTTTGCCGCTGCTATGGGGCTCTTCAGCGGGTGTGAAAGGTCAGCCCTCAGAATCAAATCCTCTGGTGGGCACAATGTTTTTCAATCTGAAACAGCTTCTCAGTGGGAGTTGTATTTCACCACAGCCATATTCTTTAGCTCGGTGAAAGGACTGGCATAGAGGGAAACCATATCTACCCCGGCTGTCATTTCTCCATCACCAGGTTCCGACCATTGTCACACACGACCATGCCTGGCTGTATGTTCAGCAGTGAGAGCCACAGATCAGGCTGCTGTGTTACAGCTTTCAACAACTCTGCAGCGCTGGGCGGTTTGTCAATTAAGCATTAAGCATGTTATCTTCAGCACAGCCTGTTGCCGCTTGGCCAAGGCAGTGCTGCAGTGCTGTCAGCTTGTGACTGATGTGGTCATTTCGGAGATGGAGGAGGAGGTGCATGAGCTGAACAATGTGATTACATTGTTGTTAAATTGGTTACGCTGTTTTTTATACTAAAGAAAGATACTATTGTTTTGTTTTTTTCACGTTTTTTTTTTAAGACAAATGCATGTCACCAGGAAATGTCATTTTAACATTTTACTACCTTATCTGGCAATGTGGTGTGTGACACATCATCAGACACATTCGGTTTTATTTATGATGGAGGGACTCTGAAAGTCATAAAGCCTATTTTTATAGGGACATCAGACGGCCCTTACTATTCTTAAAAGGCCATCAGTCGGCCATAGCTATTGTTAAAGAGCCATCAGCCGGCTAAGCTTTGTTGTTCCCATTATTAACAAGTGGGTCTCCTATACTGTTATTGCGTATCCAGTGACTGCAAGGGCTGCCAAAAATTTGGACGCAACCCAATACCCCTTTGAAGACACATAGAGGAGGGTCTCAGTAAAAAAAATGTTCCCATTATAAAGGAGAGGGTCTCCTATAGTGGTAATGCCCATGCTGTGACTGCAAGGGCTGCCAAAATTTGGGAAAAACCCCACTAAGAATTTAAAGACACATAGAGCAGGGCCACAGTAACAAGATACGATATGTTCCCATTAGAAAGGAGAGGGTCTGCTATACAGTTATAGGGTATGCAGTGAGTCCAACGGCTGACAATTTTAGGAAAAAACCCACTAAGAATTTAAAGACACACAGAGCAGGGCCACAGTAACAAGGTATGACATGTTCCCATTAGAAAGGAGAGGGTCTGCTATACAGTTGTAGGGTATGCAGTGAGTCCAATGGCTGACCAATTTTAGGAAAAACCCCCTAAGAATTTAAAAACACACAGAGCAGGGCCACAGTAACGACAAATTCCCATTAGAAAGGAGAGAGTCTCCCATGGTGTTGGCCTATGCAGTGAATGCAAGGGCTGCCAAAAATTTGGAGGCACTTCAATGCCCCTTAGAAGAGACGTGGAGGAGGGCCTCATAAAAAAATGTTCCCATTAGAAAGGAGCGGGTCTCCTATACTTGTAATGCCCATGCAAAAGTGTATGGGCTGACAAACATTTACCCCTGTGGGGTATACATGAACATACTGTATAAAAAAATTTTTTACGGGCCTCATAAACACCCTTTAAAAAAATGATGTGGGTGTTGCATCACGGACCACGGTCACCCTGGTGATATGGTGGTGGAGGATGAGGAGAAGGAGGAGGACAAGAGCAAATAGACAAAATCAGGAAGCATATACCCATGTATGGGTGTGAAAAGGTGCATGGGAATACACCTCCCAAGAAAAGACACTGGATTTGAGTTTATGTTACGCTGCTATCATTCGGTAGTGTTGAGAAGTCTGGCCCCAAAGTCCCAGGCTGACTTTTATAAGAGTCAAACAGTCAGCATTTTCAGTTGACAGGCGGATGCTCTTATCAGTTATAATTCCACCAGCGACACTAAAAACCCGCTCTGATAAAACGTTAGCAGTACGGCAGGCCAGGACCTCCAAGTCATAGAGAGCCAGTTCATTCCACTTATCCAGCTTGGATACCCAATAGTTATAAGGCAAAGAGGAATCACGGAGGAAGTTGGTACTGTCGGCAAGGTACTCCCTCAGAATCTTCCCAAACTTTGCACACCTTGTGAGAGTACCCCGCGCCTCAGGGCCTGTGTGATGGGAGGGTCTGAGAAAACTCTCCCAGAACTTTGACAGTGTTCCCCTGCCTCTGCTGGATTGAAGTTGTGTCTCTCTCGCCTGTACTCCTTGGTTGTCCAACAAAGTGTGCCCTCTGCCACCAACGTTTTCAGATGGAATTTTTTTTTAATAGTTCCTCAACAAGGGCCTTCTGGTACAGCCCCAGTTTTGTAAACCTGTCCGCCTCAGGAATAAGAGATATAAAGTTCTCCTTGTAGCGTGGGTCTAGGAGTGTCACTAACCAGTAATGACTGTCACCCAAAATTTTGAGAATGCGAGGGTCATGGGAAAGGCAGCGTAACATAAACTCGGCTATGCGTACCAGACTACTAACAGGCAAGACTTCCGTGTCCGCACCAAGAGGATGACAGACCATGCTCTCCTCCTCCTCCTCCTCTCTGTCCTCTGGCCATCCACGCTGAACAGACGGTATGACAGCTGTGCAGGTAGTACCGTCTATAGTGCATGAAACTAGCTCCTGTCCTTCATCCTCCTCCTCCTCTTCCTCATTGTCACCAAATCCACATTGGGATGAGATGAGGCTTGGCTGTGGGTAATCACCCTGTATGGTTCCCTGCTCCATCTCATCGTGCTCCGCCTGCAATGCATCCTCTTTGATTGTGAGCAGAGAGCGTTTCAGATGACAGAGAAGCGGGATGGTAACGCTAATTATGGCGTCATCACTGCTCACCATCTTGGTGTAGTCCTCAAACTTTTGGAGGATGGTACATATGTCTGACATCCATGTCCACTACTGAGGTCTTATGTGTGGAGTCTGAACTGAATACCGACGGCCTTGTTGATGCTTGCACTCAACAACTGCCCTCTTCTGCTTACAAATCCTTCCCAACATCTGCAGTGTAGAGTTCCAACGCGTGGGGACATCACACAGCAGTCTGTGAGCTGGAAAAATGCTGCTGAAACACTGCAAGGGCGGCGGAAGCTGTAGCTGACTTTCTAAAATGGGCACACAGGCGGCGTACTTTAACAAGCAGATCCGGCAGCTCCGGGTAGGATTTGAGAAACCGCTGAACCATGAGGTTAAGCACATGGGCAAGGCATGGTACGTGTGTGAGCTTGACTCGCCTCAGAGCTGCCACCATGTTCCGGCCATTGACACACACGACCATGCCTGGCTCTAGGTTCAGCGGTGTGAGCCACAGATCTTCCTGCTCTTTCAGAGCTGTCCACAACTCTTCAGCATTGTGCGGTTTTTCTCCTAAGCACATTAGCTTCAGCAAAGCCTGTTGCCGCTTGGCCGAGGCAGTGCTGCAGTGCTTCCAGCTTGTGACTGATGTGATCATTTCGGACATGGAGGCTGAAGAGGAGGAGGAGACTGAGGAGGATGAGGTGCAGGAGCTGTAGACTGTGGGGCAACCCTGATTGATCTAAGGCCTGCAATCCTTGGCGTCGGGAGGACGTGTTCCATCTCAAGGTCCGACTGGGTCCCGCCTTCCACTATGTTAACCCAGTGTGCCGTCAGCAAGATGTACCATCCCTGCCCACAAGTACTTGTCCACGTGTCCATGGTTAGGTGGACTTTACCGGTAAGTGCACTGTTTAGAGCACGGATAATGTTTTGGGACACGTGCTTGTTTAATGCGGGTACGGCACACCGGGACAAATATTGGCGGCTGGGGACCAAGTATCGAGAGATGGCCACCGCCATCAGGTTGCGGAATGCTTCCGTATCCATGAGCCTAAAAGGCAACATTTCGAATGCAAGCAGTCGTGAAATGTCAGAATTTAGTAGTGTGGCCTGTGTGGCGTTGGCTGCATATTTGCGCTTGCGTTCCAAGGACTGGGGTATGGACAACTTTACGCTGCGCTGGGACAAGGACATGAATGTGCTTCCTGATGCTGCTACTTGAGAGTGTGCAACGACAGGTGCAGGGCAGGAGGCATCTTCACATGCAGAGCACAGCTCCACGGCAGTGTAGGTGCAGATGGTGATGCTGGGCGTTGCAGTGCAGGAGCGATAACATGGTAGAAATAACTGACATAAACTGTGGGGTGCAGTCATCCGAGTTTACTCACAGTTATTTAGGTTCTTCAGGTGGCACCATACAGGTGACCGTCTCCCACATCACGCTGCATTTACCAGGCAGGGGTTCAGCACTCTCCCAAGTTTCTCTAGAACGCTTAATGGGACCCCTCTCTGTATGTTCCTTTCTTAGCCGACTTCCTGCGCAGGGTCTTCTCCCTCCTGCCCTGCGCCCCGCCACACAAAGTCCCGATCGTGTACCTTGAGATCCCTCTGGGCAACTTGAAGTTCCTGGACCTTACTTGGTGCCCTTTTTGGCGGCTTAGGTACGATTGTGGCAACTGCACCTTGAAAGTGCAGAAGCCTCCGGTTTTCCAGCCAAGACTTGAAGTAACTCGGCTAGTCCAGGGACCGGTTCCCTTCTTGCTTCCCGATCCCTCTGACACCTGGTAGATTCAGGCGTACGGGTGCCGTCCTGCACATACTGTACCCCCTGGGATCCCTTCAGTTCCTGGAGCCTTCCTCCCATGCTGCCACTCCTCTCTCAGCCTTGGGCATGACATGTCGAGCCTGCCTGCCGAGCAGAGCTCCTGCAGAGCCCCTGCTCCTCTCACTTCTCCTCCTCTGACTCTCCTCCTCTGACAGACCACCTCTCTAAGATGGTTCTCCTTTACATACACCTCCAATTCAAGTGCTCCCCTGGTCTGCGTCCTCCACCCACACCGACTACTGGTTCCCCCTTACTTTTGGTTCGCCCCCACTCCAGACAGGGACAGGGCAGCAAAAGAAGTGCATAATGCCCTTCCAGCCAGCCTGGAGTAGTGTAGTGTTGAGTGCAGGTGTTGGGGTCCTGGGCAGTACTCCATCCTTACCTGAGAGAAGGAAATGCCACACCTCTGGGTGAGGTACAGTACCTCTGTGGCGACTGAACCCTCAGGGAAGCCACAGAAGCATTATTCACTATCCAACCAACAACCTTTTGACACTGCTCTGGTTCCATAGTGGTGTGCTGTGGTCCACTAGAAATTGGGACAGGAAGGTCAGGAGAGAAAATATGGGTGTTTGTTGTGGCACAATTTTGGCTTGCCCACGGCTTTATCCTCGGCCTCTGCATGCACCATTACCATCATGTCCAGTTCCTCGTCCCTTGCCACATGCCTTGCCCATTTTAAATGGAGGACAGTATCTTCCACGCTCACTACAAATGACTGAGTTTGGAGCTAATTTATATGTGATCCGTGTGACGGAGAAAGCAGAGTTTTAAATACCTGGCCTGTAGGTAAGTAGTTTGACCAGCAAACGGCTGTGAATTGCTTCACTGACACACTGAAAGAAATTTTTAATGGAGGCCAGAAATGGCAGTATTTTCTGAAAACGTATATGTAATCCGTGTGATGGAGAAAACACAGTTTTAAATACCTGGCCTGTAGGTAACTGTTTTGAACAGCAAACCAGTGTCAAAAACTTTGCTGACACACTGAAAAAACTTTTTAATGGAGGCCAGAAATGGCAGTATTTTCTGAAAATGTATATGTGATCCATGTGACGGAGAAAACTCAGTTTTAAATAGATGGATTTTTAGCGCTGTAATATGGAAAGGACCTGGCTGTATTCTGCAGTGCAAACAAGCAAATGGCGCAGAAAAACCGTGTTCTCTGGATTGCTTTTTAACCACTTAACAACATTAGATGTACTAATACGCGTCTGTGCCCAGGGACTTAAGAGCCAGACCCGTATTAGTACGTCATCGCGATCGCGCGCGCACACAGGCTGTGCGGGCGCGATCGCCACTGGGTGTCAGCTGATAGTACCGGGTGTCAGCTGTGACAATGTGCAGGGAGCGGTCGATCACAGCATTGAGGTGGCAAGGGGAGGTGATCGCAGATACTCACCTCCTCTTCCGGCCTCCAGCGCTGTCTGCCGTGGCTTCCCAGATGTTACCATGACGACCCGATGTCATCATGACAACATCCGGGTTACCAGACAGTAGGAAGATTTTTTGGACATGCGCAGTGCATCTCCAAACTATCTTCTCCCTGTCCACCGCTGACAGCCTGCACGGCACAGGGATGGTGCTCCATTCCTATGCCATGCAGGCGATCAGAATAAAAAAAGTGAAAGTCCCAGAATGGGACAGAGTAAAAAAGTGTAAAAACTGTCAGAAAGTAAAAAAAAAAAATAAAAAAAATTGTAAAAATATAAAAAATAAAATAAAAAAAATAATCCACAAAAATAAAAATATAATGTACCCATCAATAAATATTATTATAAAAAAAATAAAAAAAAACAATAAAAGTACACATATTTGGTATTGCCGCGTCTGGAACAACCTGACCTATAAAACTGTCCCACTAGTTAACCCCTTCAGTGAACACGGTAAAAAAAAAAAAAAAAAAAAAAACGAAGCAAAAAACAATGCTTTATCATCATACCGCCAAACAAAAAATGGAATAACACGCGATCAAAAAGACGAATATAAATAAAAATGGTACCGCTGAAAACGTCATCTCGTCCCACAAAAAATAAACTGCCATACAGCTCCATCAGCTGAAAAATAAAAAGTTATAGCTCTCAGAATAAAGCTATGCTAAAAAATATTTTTTCTATAAAATTGCTTTTATTATGTAAAAGTGCAAAACATAGAAAAACGATATAAATGTGGTACCGCTGTAAACGTACTTACCCGAAGAATAAAGCTACCTTATGAATTTTACCACACGCAGAGCAGAATAAAAATAAAACAAAAAAAAACAATTCCTGAATTGTTGGTTTTTGTTTATTCTGCCTCCCAAAAATCGGAATAGAACGCGATCAAAAAATGTCACGTGCCTGAAAATGGCACCAATAACAATGTCAACTCATCCCGCAAAAAACAAGCTGTCACATGACTGTCTGCCAAAATCTGGAAAAATTATAGCTCTCAAAATATGGCGATGCAAAAACTAGATTTTACAAACAATGCGTCTTTTAGTGTGTGACAGCTATCAGTCATAAAAACCCCATATGATTCTGGTATCACTGTAATCGCACCGATCCGAAGAATAAAGTCGTCTAATCACTTATACCGCACGAGGAATGGCGTAAAAAATAAACTCTCGGGTTAGGGTTGGGCTAGGGTTAGGGCTAGGGTTAGGGCTGGGTTTGGGGTTAGGGTTGTGATGGGGTTGGGATTTTTTTCAAAAGTAAGAAAAAAAGATGACGATATGGCGACTAGTGTTGAGCGCAAGTGCTCGCTACTTGAGTTTGCATCGGGTGCTCGGGTATGCATTGAGTATCGTGGGTATTTGAGTGACATGCTCGAGTCTCCGCCCCATATGCTTCGCGGCCAAAAAAACTTTTCGGGGATTGCCTGCCATGCACGAGCGATCCCCGCATGCTTTTTTTTGGGTGTCTAATAACCGTGAAACATGCGGGGCAGGGACTCGAGCATGTCACTCGAGCACACGCAGTGCATGGTGCATACCTGAGTACCCGATGCAAACTCAAGTAGCGAGCACTTGCGCTCAAGACTAATGACAACTTATTCAATATGATGACCTAATGTAATCAAATTCTGTGTCGTACCTCTGGGTTCAAAATGTTCACTTTACACCTTAATAAAATCCTTGAGGGGTATAGTTTCCAAAATTGGGTCACTTGTGGGGGAGCTCCACTGTTTAGGCACATCAGGGGCTCTCCAAATGCGACATGGTGTCCGCTAACAAATTGAATGGAAAATCGACTCAAATTGTTAGCGGACGCCATGTTGCGTTTGGAGAGCCCCTGCGTGCCTAAACATTGGAGCTCCCCCACAAGTGACCCCATTTTGGAAACTAGACCCCCCAAGGTACCTATCTAGATGCACAGTGAGCACTTGGAACCCCCAGGTGCTTCACAAATTGATTCAAAAAAATTAAAAAGTGTTTTTTTTTCCACTTTTTCATTTTTACGAATCAATTTGTGTAGCACCTGGGGGTTCCAAGTGCTCACTATGCATCTAGATAGGTGCCTTGGGGGGTCTAGTTTCCAAAATTGGGTCACTTGTGGGGGAGCTCCAATGTTTAGACACACAGGGGCTCTCCAAATGCGACATGGTGTCGGCTAACAAATTGGGACCATGTCGCGTTTGGAGAGCCCCTGTGTGTCTAAACATTGGAGCGCCCCCACAAGTGACCCCATTTTGGAAACTAGACCCCCAAGGCACCTATCTAGATACATAGTAAGCACTTGGAACCCCCAGGTGCTTCACAAATTGATTCGTAAAAATGAAAAAGTGGAAAAAAAAAATACTTTTTCATTTTTACGAATAAATTTGTGAAGCACCTGGGGGTTCCAAGTGCTCACTATGCATCTAGATACGTGCCTTGGGGGGTCTAGTTTTCAAATGAGGTCACTTGTGGGGGAGCTCCAATGTTTAGGCACATCAGGGGCTCTCCAAATGCAACATGACGTCCGCTAATTATTCAAGCAAATTTTACAATCAAAAAGTCAAAGGCACTCCTTCCCTTCCGAGCAATGCCGTGCGCCCAAACAGTGTTTTTTCCCCACATATGGGGTATCTGCGTGCCCAGGGGAAATTGCTAAACAAATTTTGGGGTCCATTTTTTCTTGTTAACCCTGAGAAAATAAGAAAAATTGGGTCTAAAGTAACATTTTTGTGAAAAAAGTTAAATGTTCATTTTTTTCTTCCACATTCAAAAAATTCCTGAAGAGTTAATAAAGTTCTTAAATGTGGTTTTGAGCACCTTGAGGGGTGCAGTTTTTAGAATGGTGTCACTTTTGGGTATTTTCTGTCATAAAGACCTCTCATAAGTGACTTCAAATGTGATGTGGTCCCTAAAAAATGGTTTTGTAAATTTTGTTGGAAAAATGAGAAATCGCTGGTTGTAGCATCGGCGTCTCTGCCCCGTACTAGGCAGAGACGCCGTCCCTCTCACCTCCCCGCTCCTGGCGCGGCGTCCTCCAGTGCTTCTCTCCCCGCTGCTTCCGGCACGCGCTCCTTCCCCGGCAGTGTGCTTAGGGCGCGCGCGCGCTCCCCCTCTCTTAAAGGGACCGCGCGCGCCGTCCAAGGAGTCCCCGGCCAATTGCCGGAGGACCTCCCATATTTAAGGCACCTCCTCCAAAATGGAGATGCCCGAGCAATGTTGTTGCAAAGCCTTCACTCTGCTTCAGCCCTCAGGTCCTGTTACCAGTTACCAGCCAGTCACCTGCCAGATTCCTGCTTGTTACCTGCCAGTCACCTGCCGGATTCCTGCCTGTTACCTGCCAGTTACCTGCCTGATTCCTGCTTGATACCTGCCTGATATCCGTTTACCTGCTTGCAAGCCTGCGGTCCGACGGTCTGCTTTCCTACACCTGTCAGTCTGTCTATGGACCAGCCTGCTCGCTCACCTGGGAGCGCTCATCTGCTACCTGCCTGCTAGCCTACCTGGAGGCTCCGCCGTCAATTGCCGTGACCACCTGCCTGTCCAGAGACTCTTGCCTGCTCACCTGGGAGCGCTCATCTGCTACCTGTCTGCTAGCCTACCTGGAGGCTCTGCCGTCACTTGCCGTGACCACCTGCCCGTCCAGAGACTCTTGCCTGCTCACCTGGGAGCGCTCACCTGCTACCTGTCTGCTAGCCTACCTGGAGGCTCTGCCGTCACTTGCCGTGACCACCTGCCCGTCCAGAGACTCTCGCCCGCTCACCTGGGAGTGCTCACCAGCCACCTGCCTGCTGTCCTTCTACCCGGAGACTGTCCCTGTCACTTGCCATGAGTACCCGTCCTTTTACCCAGAGACTGTCCCTGTCACTTGTCGTGACTACCTGCCCGTCTTCCCTGGGAGCCACCCGCTTCCTTACATGGACTGCCCCCTTGTATAGTTGCACAGAGGTTCCACCTCCCAGACCCGTTACAGTTTGCTCGGGCCATGGAACCCGGTGGCCCCCAGATCTCCGATCTGCACCAGGAAGTCTTACGTCAGAAAACTCAGCAGGAGGTGGTACTGTCCTATCTACGGTCCGTTAACTCTCGTCTAGGCGCATTGTGTGACTTGTCTATGTCTACCTCTGGTCCAGCCGTGCCCATTCCTGCGGTACCGCAATCCAGTCCCTTCATGGTACCCGACTATGGACCTCGGCTTCTGGCACCTCCACGCTTTGCCGGCGAACCTACTTTAGCTCGGGGTTTCATAAACCAGTGCACCCTGCACTTTGAGCTATTGGCATATCAGTTCATCTCCGACCGAGCCAAGGTGGCCTTCATCATGTCCCATCTTACTGGGGAGGCACTGGCATGGCTAAATCCCCTGTGGGAGAGAGGGGATCCCCTGGTGTCCGAACTGCCGTTTTTCCTCGCTGCTTTCCGGAAAGTCTTCGATGAACCTGGACGGAAAACCTCTTCTGCCTCCTCACTGCTACGTCTCCACCAAGGGAGTCTCACCGTGGGCCAATATGCCATACGGTTCCGCACCCTCGCTTCTGAGCTTGCCTGGGAAAATGAGGCTCTGGTGTCCGTCTTCTGGGAGGGTCTTTCCGGTCGGATTAAGGACGAGTTAGCTGGTCGGGACATTCCTACCACTCTGGATGACCTGGTGTCACTAGCTACCCGGATTGGCATCCGGTTCCAAGAACGTGCCAAAGAGACTACCTGGGAGAAAGACTTTTCTTGCTCTGCTCCTACTTCCCTGAGACCTGCCTCTCAATCAGTCACTCCGCGGGCGCCCTCGCCTGAACCTATGCAGATCGACCAGACCAAGATGGTCAAATCTCGCCAAGAATCTCGCCAAGCCGAGGGAAGCTGTTCCTATTGTGGCAGTATGGAGCACTTCATCCGTTCCTGCCCGGAGAAGCCGGGAAACGCCAGTGTCTAGGACCGCTCGGAGAGGTCGTCCTAGACAAAAGTAAGCCCTCTCCGTCTCTGACTTTACCGGTCTCTATTGCTTGGGGAGAAAACCGTCACTTTGAACTTGCCCACCTGGATTCTGGAGCTGCTGGAAACCTCATCTCCCAGTCTCTGGTAGAGAGATACCGTATTCCCACCAAGTCCCTGGCTGAACCATTATCAGTCGCCTCCGTGGATGGAAGACTTCTCTCGGAGACCATCCTGCTCGTCACTGAACCCATAACCCTGCAGGTGGGAATGCTGCACTCTGAGGAAATCTCATTCCATGTGTTGTCCGGACTTTCTCACTCCCTGTTGCTAGGTCTACCTTGGCTCCAGACACACGAACCCGTATTGAACTGGCGATCCGGTGAAGTACTCCAATGGGGTCCAGACTGCCATAGGACCTGCCTGGTTCCGGTCCGCCCAGTTCGCCCTCCGCCTACTCCAGTTAATTTACCAGGTCTCCCGGCTCCTTACTGGCCCTATGCGGACGTCTTCGGTAAGAAGGAAGCAGAGACGTTGCCACCCCATAGGCCATATGACTGCCCGATCGACCTGGTACCTGGCACCACTCCTCCCCATGGGCGTATCTACCCATTGTCTGCAGCCGAGACCTGGGCCATGTCTGAGTACATTGAAGAGAATCTGGCTAGGGGATTTATCCGGAAATCTACCTCCCCGGCTGGAGCCGGATTCTTCTTGTCAAAAAGAAAGACGGCTCGCTACGCCCCTGTATTGACTATAGAGGACTCAATCAGATCACGGTTAAAAATAAATACCCCCTTCCGCTCATCTCTGAGTTATTTGATCGTCTTAAAGGTGCCAGGATCTTCTCCAAGCTGGATCTACGTGGAGCTTATAACCTGGTCTGTATCCGTCAGGGAGACGAGTGGAAAACGGCATTTAATACCCGGGACGGACACTATGAGTACCGTGTGATGCCCTTCGGTCTCTGCAATGCTCCCACCGTCTTCCAAGAACTGGTCAACGACATCTTCCGTGACCTTCTTTACTCCTGCGTGGTGGTATACCTGGACGACATCTTGGTCTTCTCTCCGGATCTTCCCACACACCGGAGGGATGTTCGTCAGGTCCTGCTTAGGCTCAGGCAGAACCACCTCTATGCTAAATACGAGAAGTGCCTTTTTTAGCAGACCTCTCTTCCTTTCTTGGGCTATGTTATCTCCCAGACAGGCTTGCGAATGGATCCCGAGAAGTTCTCTGCTGTCCTAAAGTGGCCCCGTCCGGAGGGCTTGAAGGCGATACAGCGATTCCTGGGCTTCGCTAATTACTATCGTCTCTTCATTCCTCACTTCTCGTCACGGACTGCGCCCATACCTGCGCTCACCCGTAAGGGAGCAAATCTCAAGGTATGGTCATCCGAAGCTGAGGAGGCCTTCCTTTCCCTGAAACAAGCCTTCTCTTCTGCCCCTGTGCTGCACCGTCCGGACTGCAACAAACAGTTCTACCTGGAGGTTGATGCCTCCTCCTCTGGAGCCGGAGCGGTGCTCACCCAGAAGTCTTCCTCCGGGAGAATGATAACCTGCGGCTTTTTCTCTAAAATCTTCTCCTCCTCTGAGCGCAATTACTCCATAGGAGACCGAGAACTGCTTGCCGTTAAATTGGCGCTGGAGGAGTGGCGTTACCTGCTTGAAGGGGCTCTATACCCGGTGATCATCTATACGGATCACAAGAACCTGGCATATCTCCAAAATGCCCAGAGACTTAATCCACGTCAAGCCCGGTGGTCTTTGTTCTTTGCCCGCTTCGATTTCATCCTTCATTTCCGCCCGGCGGACAAAAATGTCAAAGCTGATGCCTTGTCCCGATCCTTCCTGTCCTCCGACCAAGAGGAGGAGCCTATGCACATTATCGACCCCTCCAAGGCGATGAATGTGGCCCCCTTGGATTTGACTCGTCTTCCACCAGGAAGACGTTCGTGGCGCCTCCAGACCGTGAGAGGGTTCTTCGCTGGGGTCATTCTTCTAAACTAGCTGGCCATGCCGGCCAAAAGAAGACCTTCCTACTCATTTCCTGGCATTACTGGTGGTCTACCCTGCGTAAGGATGTGGTAGACTTCGTCTCTGCCTGTTCATCTTGTGGCCGCAACAAAATTCCCAGACACTTACCAGCTGGTCATCTCCTGCCGCTTCCCATACCTGTTGCCCCGTGGCAACACATCGCTATGGACTTCATTACCGATCTTCCTGTCTCTGCCGGGTGTACTGTCATTTGGGTGGTCGCGGACCGCTTCTCTAAAATGGCCCACTTCGTTCCCCTGCCTGGTCTTCCGTCTGCACCTGAGCTGGCTAAGGACTTTATTCGCCATATCTTCCGTCTCCATGGCCTACCCCTCCACATCGTGTCGGATCGAGGGGTTCAGTTTACCTCACGCTTCTGGAGAGCCACATGTAAACTGCTGGACGTCACCCTGGACTTCTCCTCCGCTTACCACCCTCAGTCCAATGGTCAAGTGGAGCGGATCAATCAGATCCTTACCAGCTATCTCCGGCACTTTGTTAATGCCCACCATTCTGATTGGGTGGACCTCCTTCCTTGGGCCGAGTTCTCTTATAATAACCACGAGAGCGAATCCTCTTCCAAGTCCCCGTTCTTTATTGTCTATGGCCAGCATCTCCGGATTCCACTCCCTGTCTCCGTTTCTGTGGACAACCCTGCTGTGGAGTCTCTTGTCAGCGAATTTTCTACTATTTGGGAGAGTACCAGGTCCGCTCTTCTTCTGTCCTCTGAGCGGATGAAGAGATATGCTGATAAGAGACGTCTGGATCCGCCTCAATTCCGTCCGGGAGACAAGGTTTGGCTCTCGTCCAAACATGTGCGGCTCAAAGTACCCTCCTTCAAGTTGGGCCCTCGATTCATCGGTCCCTTCGAAGTCCTCAGGCAAATTAACCCTGTGGCCTACAAATTAAAACTCCCGGCCACCCTACGGATTCCCAACTCCTTCCACGTATCTCTCCTCAAACCCGTTGTCTTTAACTCTTTTTCCAATAATCCAGGTGCCCCTCCTGCTCCGGTTTCCGCTGATGACGTCTTTGAGGTAGAGAGTATTCTGGCCTCCAAGAGGGTAAGAGGAAACACCTTTTTTCTGGTAGATTGGAAGGGGTTTGGTCCTGAGGAGAGAACTTGGGAACCCAGGGAGAACATCAACGCCCCGCTTCTCCTTGAAAAATTTCTTTCTGGCCAAAAAAAGAGGGGGCCTAAAGGGGGGGGTACTGTAGCATCGGTGTCTCTGCCCCGTACTAGGCAGAGACGCCGTCCCTCTCACCTCCCCGCTCCTGGCGCGGCGTCCTCCAGCGCTTCTCTCCCCGCTGCTTCCGGCACGCGCTCCTTCCCCGGCAGTGTGCTTAGGGCGCGCGCGCGCTCCCCCTCTCTTAAAGGGACCGCGCGCGCCGTCCTAAGGAGTCCCTGGCCAATTGCCGGAGGACCTCCCATATTTAAGGCACCTCCTCCAAAATGGAGGTGCCCGAGCAATGTTGTTGCAAAGCCTTCACTCTGCTTCAGCCCTCAGGTCCCGTTACCAGTTACCAGCCAGTCACCTGCCAGATTCCTGCTTGTTACCTGCCAGTCACCTGCCGGATTCCTGCCTGTTACCTGCCAGTTACCTGCCTGATTCCTGCTTGATACCTGCCTGATATCCGTTTACCTGCTTGCAAGCCTGCGGTCCGACGGTCTGCTTTCCTACACCTGTCAGTCTGTCTATGGACCAGCCTGCTCGCTCACCTGGGAGCGCTCATCTGCTACCTGCCTGCTAGCCTACCTGGAGGCTCCGCCGTCACTTGCCGTGACCACCTGCCTGTCCAGAGACTCTCACCTGCTCACCTGGGAGCGCTCATCTGCTACCTGTCTGCTAGCCTACCTGGAGGCTCTGCCGTCACTTGCCGTGACCACCTGCCCGTCCAGAGACTCTTGCCTGCTCACCTGGGAGCGCTCACCTGCTACCTGTCTGCTAGCCTACCTGGAGGCTCTGCCGTCACTTGCCGTGACCACCTGCCCGTCCAGAGACTCTCGCCCGCTCACCTGGGAGTGCTCACCAGCCACCTGCCTGCTGTCCTTCTACCCGGAGACTGTCCCTGTCACTTGCCGTGAGTACCCGTCCTTTTACCCAGAGACTGTCCCTGTCACTTGCCGTGACTACCTGCCCGTCTTCCCTGGGAGCCACCCGCTTCCTTACATGGACTGCCCCCTTGTATAGTTGCACAGAGGTTCCACCTCCCAGACCCGTTACACTGGTCAACTTTTAACCCTTATCCCTAACAAAAAAAATTTTGGTTCCAAAATTGTGCTGATGTAAAGTAGACATGTGGGAAATGTTATTTATTAATTATTTTGTGTGACATATCTCTCTGATTTAAGGGCATAAAAATAAAAATTTGGAAAATTGCAAAATTTTCAAAATTTTCGCCAAATTTCCGTTTTTTTCACAAATAAACGCAAGTGATATCGAAGAAATTTTACCAAAATCATGAAGTACAATGTGTCACGAAAAAACATTCTCAGAATCAGGGGGATCCATTGAAGCGTTCCAGAGTAATTACCTCATAAATTGACAGTGGTCAGAATTGTAAAAATTGGCCTGGTCGTTAACGTGCAAACCACCCTCGGGGGTTAAGGGGTTAAGCAAATAATGAGGATTAAGATGCAAAAAAAATTATTCCTGGCCCCTGAGACCTGGGCCTATTTCGAGAAATATCTAACAGCATCAGCCGACAGAACTGGAATGGAGCCTCTTGTGCTATGTGCACTGCAGTCTGCTATATACACTGCCTGCCTGCCTATATATACCACCTTACTGATATCTCTGCAGATGGATTAGTTAGTCTTCAAAAGGACTGTTTGTTAAGATGGATATGTGTAATGTTCGGTTTTTCTCCCTACAGTACCTAATACACAAGCAAATCTCTGCCTAGCTCAGCAGCAGCTCTCCCTACACTGTCTGATCCGGAGTGACTGTGACGAGCATGGCGGCGCCAGGTCTGATATACACCTGATGACGCTGTGCGGCCAGCCAATCACTGTAATGCCCACAACTAACATGGCTACGGCATTACAGTGCATGGCAGGCAATCCCTGCCTGTTCATTGGCTCTCTAAAGAGTGCCAAACATGCAGGGAGGAGACCCGAGTTACTGCCCGAGCAACCCGGAAATACTCGCCGAGCTTGTCGAGCACCATGATGCTCGGGCGAGTACCGAGTAGTGGTGAGCACGTTCGCTCATCACTAAACCAAATACTTCCTGATAGGCTATCCAGCATATCTTGAATCTTTGGTATCGGGTGCCGATCAGGTACTGACTTTTGGTTTAGTTCCCGTCCTTCTTCCTAACACAAATAATAGGAGAGGAATAAGACGACTTCGACTCAGGGCCCACAAAAACCCGAAGCCGGCCCTGGGCGTCAGCCTACCTTGACTTCTTTTAGGTCCATTGTATTCTGTGCTTTCTTTACTCTATGAATCACATTTTCCGCCACGGCATTGGGTATGGCAAGCGATATGGCAATTGCATCCACCACTAGTGTCCCTGACTTGTGTTAAGTGATGACCTCACTGATTACATTATAACCCAGGATAGGCTCCTCTGCCACGTTCTGATCACTGGTCACGAGAAAAGGTACCAAAAGCTCAATGGCGTTGCTGTTCTTCATGGCCCTCAGTTGGAAAGTCACTTCCACCCAACCTATGAAAGGGATTCCGGTCTGGTTGATGGCTTTGCCGTAGAGTTCCACTGGTCCTAAGCCTTCTTTTAGTGACCAAAGGCAAGTATGTGGCAGGTAGCACCTTCTTCATTCTTCATTTAAAAGGCACGCTTGGGCTCCTGTGTCCCACAGTGCTTTTACCAGGATTCCATCTAGCTGGCACTGTATAAAGCATCTTTCACCAATTAGGCTGATGAGGCTATCTTTACTGACCAAGGAATCCACCTCCCAGGAGTACATCATTTGATCTCCACATTGGGCATTAAGTAACTGATGCCCCTGTCTCTCTTGCAGCTGATGTAGACAGGAACACACTTGGGGATAGTACTGACGCAGCCGTTTTACCTCATGTGCCGTTCTGGGGTTTGGTGAGATTTGGATTTGTTTCTGGGGCCTCCTCTGTATAGCAGTTACCAGTCGCCCCACACTGGCGAACCTCCTGTCTTTTAGCCCCAAACGACTGTGACCATTGGCATTCCTTGGCATAATGTCCCTCCTCACATCTTAGACAGTAGACACCCACCGTACTCTGATTTGATGAACCACACACTTCACAAGCCAGGTATCTGCTGTTTTGGAACCCACTCCTGGGTCTAAGGGATACATGTTCTGGCCTGGAACAAATCAACTTTTTCACCTCAATCAACTCGGCTCGCAGTTCTCCTATTACTTCCTCCCAGTCAGCGCTGGCGGTCCTCTCTTTTGTTAGTGCTTTAAGGTTCCCTCTCGGAGGTGGCACTGGAGGGTCTCCATGATTATCTTCGGACTGGCCACCAGGGGACTCCAACTTCAGTTTACTCATTTTGGTAATTTTAGGTGCAGATCCTTTCTTTAGCTTTTGTTCGCTCTCTGACTCCAAACTAGCTGCTTCATTCATTTTTTTTCCAATTAGGATTTTGTCCAGAATGCCAGGATCTTCTACATACTGTTTCAGCTGCAACTTGATGTCTTTGCTGATTAACCCCATTCCCAATGATCTCAAGAACTTCTTCTGGACTAGTTCAGCATCAATACTGTCCTCCGCGTCTACATCTCTGGATGCAAACAACAGTCTATACTCCAGTTCAATTGCTCTGAACAAGAAACTTTGGGGTGATTCATTATTTTTCTGTGAGAGGTTAATGAGTCGGTGGAACAATTCTGAAGTACTCTCTTCTTTATAGTGCCCTTTTAAAATCATCTTCAGCTGTTGCAAGGCCAATTGACTCTTCATTTCTAGCATACTACTGATGTTCAACCCTGGGCTGATCGCTTTCACCACCCCCTCAACGATCTCATCTGGCTGGTAGCCTTTCTGTAAGTCTGCATTGATCTGGTGCAACAAGTTCATATAAGACAATTTCTCTTTCTGTTTACACTCTCCAACCTGTCCCAGGATCTTGAATTTTTTTCCTTATGGTGATTTGTGGTGTTAGAGAGGACTGTCTTCCTGATTTATCCAACCCGAGCAGGTTAAAGGTTCTGTCTGAATCAGTCACCCGTTCAGAGGTTTTGGTCGATTCCTGCAGCGCTGTTAGGGCTTTGAGTTGTTCTTTCAATTCCTTTAGTTCAGTCTGTGGACGGAGATTCCCGCTTTTTGTAATTGGTGCCTCCCCTCCATCCTCCAACTTCAACCTGGTTAGAAACTATGTTAGCTCCTGGAGGAACGTACCCATGACGTCTTCAGCTTCTTTCTCACCCAGCTCATCCACTTTTGCATTAATGGCAGCTATTAGTTGCCTGCGGTTGTGTGCTTTAGAAATCTGTTCTTCTGACATCTTTATATGTTCTGCTATTGTTTTCAATTCTTCACAGGTTAACTGAAGAAACATCTCACTAATTCTGTCCATTTGTATTTCCACATCCATTGCTGCTAGTGAGTGTTCTTTTAGGGCTGATTCCCTTTAACTGGTGTAGCAGAGTTGAGTTGAGGTGCTGTGCTGCTGTGTTTTTCCATACACCTTTCCCCTTCTCTCTCTACATGCTAATTCCTGCTCAGGACTCCCTATATGGGCCACCAATGTTACACGCACACTGCTAGGTTCAGATAGGGCGAGACGGATTTCATGAATTCATTGGAATGCTGATAACCAGTGGAGGTGATATACAGCCAAGCGATCCATTGAGTGAAAATCTGCTTCTTCTACAGTCAGCTCCATCAGCAGAATGTGCCACACATGCTGTTGATGGAGGACGTTCACTGATGCCTGAGAGCTCTGGTTATGGTGGCAAGTTCTATATACAGTTATATGAAAAAGTCTGGGCACCCCTATTAATCTTAAGCTTAATGTTTTATAAAAATTGGTGTTTTTGCAACAGCTATTTCAGTTTGATATATGTAATAACTGTTGGACACAGTAACGTTTCTGCCTTGAAATGAGGTTTACTGTACTAACAGAAAATGTGCAATCTGCATTCAAACAAAATTTGACAGGTGCATAAGTATGGTCACCTCACCAGAAAAGTGACATTAATATTTAGTAGATCCTCCTTTTGCAAAAATAACAGCCTCTAGTCGCTTCCTGTAGCTTTTAATGAGTTCCTGGATCCTGGATGAAGGTATTTTTGACCCTTCCTCTTTACAAAACAATTCCAGTTCAGTTAAGTTTGATGGTCGCCTAGAATGGACAGCCCTCTTCAAATGATCCCACAGATGTTCAATGATATTCAGGTCTGGGGACTGGGAAGGCCATTCCAGAACATTGTAATTGTTCCTCTGCATGAATGCCTGAGTAGATTTGGAGCGGTGTTTTGGATCATTGTCTGGCTGAAAGATCCATCCCCTGCGTAACTTCAACTTTATCACTGATTCTGGAACATTATTGTCAAGAATCTACTGATACTGAGTGGAATCCATGCGTCCCTCAACTTTAACAAGATTCCAGGTGCCGGCATTGGCCACACAGCCCCAAAGCATGATGGAACCTCCACCAAATTTTACTGTGGGTAGCAAGTGTTTTTCTTGGAATGCTGTGTTTTTTTGACGCCATGCATAACGCCTTTTTGTATGACCAAACAACTTAATCTTGGTTTCATCAGTCCACAGGACCTTCTTCCAAAAAGAAATTGGCTTCTCCAAATGTGCTTTTGCATACCTCAGCCGACTCTGTTTGTGGCGTGCTTGCAGAAACGGCTTCTTTCGCATCACTCTCCCATACAGCTTCTCCTTGTGCAAAGTGCGTTGTATAGTTGACCGATGCATAGTGACACCATCCGCAGCAAGTTGATGCTGCAGCTCTCTGGAGGTGGTCTGAGGATTGTCCTTGACTGATCTCACCATTCTTCTTCTCTGCCTTTCTGATGTTTTTCTTGGCCTGCCACTTCTGGTCTTAACAAGAACTGTCCCTGTGTTCTTCCATTTCCTTACTATGTTCCTCACAGTGGAAACTGACAGGTTAAATCTCTGAGACAGCTTTTTGTATCCTTCCCCTGAACAACGATGTTGAATAATCTTTGTTTTCAGATCATTTGACAGTAGTTTTGAGGAGCCCATGATGCCACTCTTCAGAGGAGATTCAAACAGGAGAACAACTTGCAAGTGGCCACTTTAAGTAGCTTTTCTCATGATTGCATACACCTGGCTATGAAGTTTAAAGTTCAATGAGGTTACAAAACCAAAAAAAGTGCTTTAGTAAGTCAGTAAAAAGTAGGTAGGAGTATTTAAAACAAGAAAATGATAAGGGTGCCCATACTTATGCACCTGTCAAATTTTGTTTGAATGCAGATTGCACATTTTCTGTTAGTACAATAAACCTCATTTCAAGGCAGAAACATTACTGCGTCCAACAGTTATTACATATATCAAACTGAAATAGCTGTTGCAAAAACACCAATTTTAAGAAAACATTAAGCTTAAGATTAATAGGGGTGCCCAAACTTTTTCATATAACTGTAAGTGCATCTCGTAATGCCAATATTCACCTTAACCTAGCAAACATCTGGAGTTAAATAGATATTAATTTATGTATTCATTTATGTAAATAGTGTTATGTTTGCTTATAAGGGTAAAATACCAATGTGGTCATATCCACAAATACAGGTGCATCTCAATAAATTAGAATATCATCAAAAAGTTAATTTATTTCAGTTCTTTAATGCAAAAAGTGAAGCTCATATATTATATAGAGTCATTACAAACAGAGTGATCTATTTCAAGTGTTTATTTCTGTTAATGTTGATAATTATGGCTTACAGCCAATGAAAACACAAAAGTCATTATCTCAGTAAATTAGAATACTTTATAACACCAGCTTGAAAAATGCTTTTAAAATCTAAAATGTTGGCCTACTGAAATGTATGTTCAGTAAATGCACTCAATACTTGGTCGGGGTTCCTTTTGCATCAATTACTGCCTCAATGCGGCGTGACATGGAGGCGATCAGCCTGTGGCACTGCTGAGGTGTTATGGAAGCCCAGGTTAGTTTGATAGCAGCCTTCAGATCATCTGCATTGTTGGGTCTGGTGTCTCTCATCTTCCTCTTGACAATACCCCATAGATTCTCTATGGGATTAAGGTCAGTCGAGTTTGCTGGCCAGTCAAACACAGTGATACTGTTGTTTTTAAACCAGGTATTGGTACTTTTGGCAGTGTGCACAGGTGCCAAGTCCTGCTAGAGAATGAAATTTACATCTCCAAAAAGCTTGTCGGCAGAGGGAGGCATGAAGTGCTCTAAAATTTCCTGGTAGACGGCTGCTCTGACTTTGGTCTTGATAAAACATAGTGGACCTACCCCAGCAGATGACATGACTCCCCAAACCATCACTGATTGTGGAAACTTCACACTAGACCTCAAGCAGCTTGGATTGTGTGCCTCTCCACTCTTCCTCCAGACTCTGGGACCTTGATTTCCAAATGAAAATTGGGACTTTTGGACCTTGTGGATTGTGACAATGACTGCCTTCAGGACATCTGTCAAGTCAGCAATCTTCCCCATGACTGTGGAGCCTACTGAAACAGACTAAGGGACCTTTGTAAACGATTAGGAAGCCTTTGCAGGTGTTTTGTTAATTATTCTAATTTACAGAGATAATGCCTTTTGTGTTTTCATTGGCTGTAAGCCATAATCATAAACATTAACAGAAATAAACACTGGAAATAGATCACTCTGTTTGGAATGACTCTATATAATATATGAGTTTCACTTTTTGTATTGAAGAGCTGAAATAGATTAACTTTTTGATGATATTCTAATTTAGTGAGATGCACCTGTATATATTCACCAATTAGAAAAAATATGACCCAAAAAATAAATAAATATGTAAAATCAAATATAACTATCAATCTTTATTAAGGTACAATAAATAAAAACACAAAAAAGCAACACAAGAGAATATCATGAGTAATATAGACAAATCAAAAAAGGTAATGGATGGGATCACAAAAAATAATTAATTCATCACAGACAGCTATAATCAATATCAAAAATATCAAAATTGAAACTGCACAATGTACATCACATCAGAAAAAAGTCCTCAATGCTTATACCATATAAAAGTGCCTCAGTGCTATAATCAATAAATAAAGTTTATCTCTACTTCTGATGTATTAATTATTAGTGTTCAGCAAGCACTAAAATGCTCGGGTGCTCGAAGCTCGGGCCGAGCTCGCCGTGATATTCGGGTGCTCAACCTGAGAACGAGCCCAATGTTATTCTATGGGAGACCCGAGCATTTTTGCGGCGGCACCCCCGGCAGTCTTTTAAAAGCCTAACAAGTGCCCAAAACGATAGTGACAGTGCTCAAATGACATGGGGACAGCATGGGGATCGCCCCAGGAAGCATTTCTGACCCCCAGGTCACTGCTGTCAACAATGTGGTCAGAGGTATTAAGCCAGTGTTAAGGGCTCACAATAAAACGTTCAAAAACGAAGCTGAAAGTGCTTTCCTGTGAAATATGTTAAGGAAGTTCCTCTCCAGGGTAAAGACTTGAGTATAAGGTAAAATAAATAACCCCTCAAAAAATACTCCTCCACACCTTGGGCTATGTTAACAAGTAGCATTTTTTTTTCGTTTTTGCACTTTTGTATTGCTTTCAACCGTGACAAATGCAGTCACCGGGAAATGTCATTTTAACATTTTACAACCTTATCTGGCCATGTGCTGTGTGACACATGCATACAGTGCTGAAAAGACATGGGAACAGCATGGGGAAGACCCATGGAAGCATCACTGACTCCCCGGTCACTGCCTAAAAGTGTGCCCATCAGAAGTCATCCTTGCCGCATCAGAAGATGCAGACTTGCAACTATCCCCGTGCAAGTTCTTGTCCCAGGGTAGTATTCAATTGTACCTCCCCCTTTCCTTGCAATGCAAGTGCAAATATGCAGCCAACCACCCACCCACCCCCAGGCTGCAACACCATACTGCTTGCTTGCTTGCACTTGAAATTGGGCCTTTTAGGCATGTGGAGGTGGAATCTGGCCACAACATCATGGCTGCGTTGGCGGCCTGGTATCTATACTCAGTCCCCAGCCACCCGGCGGCTGGGTGTCCACACTCGATCCCCAGCTGCCCCACGGCCGGGTGTCCATACACGGTCCCAAGCCGCCTGGGGGCAGCCGGGTGTCCATAAACGGTCCCCAGCCGCCCCTATTTCTCCTGTCAACTTCCCCCCACACACTTTTCTTAGCCCGGCCGGCTTTAGGGCAGCATTGGACGAGCCCACCAGAGAACCAGACTCCTCCGGTGGGCCCTGGCTTCTCCATCAGGGGAGTTGAGAGTGCCAAGGTGAGGAGCATGATGATGATGATAGAAGTTAGCGTCTGCTTTGTTTTCTTGAAATGCAAGCGCATGTATGTAGTAGCAGCTAGGCCTGAGGTGGTCAGCGTTTTGGACCATATCCTACCTCCTCCGAGGATTGCTGGATGTTTTCCTGCTAATATCCCAGTTCTATGACTCCCGTTAAAACAAAGCTTCAGGTGATAAATGATGGATGAGGTAGTGGCAAATGAGAAAGAGCAGGAGGAACAGGGACCATTCACATCAATATCAGGCCAGTCAACCACATAAGTCTTGTAGGATATGTTTCTGTAACAAAAGGAGCGGTTCGGCTACACAGTTATGGGGCATACAGTGAATGCAATGCCTACCAAAAATTTTGAGGCACTCCAATGCCCCTTGGAAATGACATGGAGGTCAGAGGGCCTTAACGAAACCATTTTTTCCATTTATAGCAACTGGGTCTCCTGTACACTGTTGGCCTAAGCAGCGAATGGAAGGCTTTCCAAAAATTATGAGGAACTGCAATGCCCCTTGAAACAGACGTGGATTACAGCATACTAAAAACCTTCTACCCATTATTGGGGAGTGGGTCTCCCTTAGTTTTCGCCTTTGCATTGAAAAGCAAAAGCTGACTAAAATTAGGAGGAAATGCAATGCCCTTTGAAAGAGTCGTGGAGGTTAGAGGTAATTAAAAACAACATTTCAATGCCCCTTGGAAGAGCTGTGGAGTTCAGAGTGGCTTAATAAGACACTTTTAATGCCCCTTTGAAGAGACGTGGAGGTCCCAGTAGCTTAACAAAACGGTTTTAATGCCCCTTACAAGAGCCATACAGTACAGCATCTTAAAAACATTATTCCCATTATTGGGGAGTGTGTCTCCCAAAGTATTTGCTTATGCCTTCCAAGTAAAAGCTGCCAAAAATTAGGGTGGAGGAACTTGCAATGCCCCTTACAAGAGCCATGCAGTACAGCATATTACAAACATTATTCCCATTATTGGGGAGTGTGTCTCCCATAGTCTTTGCTTATGCCTTCAAAGAAAAAGCTGCCAAAAATTAGGACGGAGGAACTTGCAATGCCCCTTAAAAGAGCCATGCAGTTCAGCATATTACAAACATTATACCCATTATTGGGGAGTGTGTCTCCCATAGTCTTTGCTTATGCCTTCCAAGCAAAAGCTGCCAAAAATTAGGATGGAGAAACTTGCAATGCCCCTTAAAAGAGCCATGCAGTACAGAATATTACAAACATTATTCCCATGATTGGGGGGTGGGTCTCCCATAGTATTTGCTTATGCCTTCCAAGCAAAAGCTATCAAAAATTAGGACGGAGGTACTTGCAATGCCCCTTACAATAGCCATGCAGTACAGCATATTACAAACATTATTCCCATGATTGGGGAGTGGGTGTCCCATAATATTTGCTTATGCCTTCCAAGCAAAAGCTGCCAAAAATTAGGATGGAGGAACTTGCAATGCCCCTTACAAGAGCCATGCAGTACAGCATAATACAAACATTATTCCCATGATTGGGGAGTGGGTGTTCCATAGTATTTGCTTATGCCTTCCAAGCAAAAGCTGCCAAAAATGAGGATGGAGGAACTTGCAATGCCCCTTACAAGAGCCATGCAGTACAGTATATTACAAACATTATTTCCATTATTGGGGAGTGGGTCTCCCATAGTCTTTGTTTATCCCTTCCAAGCAAAAGCTGCCAAAAATTAGGAGGAAATGCAATGCCCGTACGAAGAGTCGTGGAGGTTAGAGTTAATTAAAAACAGCATTTCAATGCCCCTTGGAAGAGCTGTGGAGTTCAGAGTGGTTTAATAAGATGCTTTTATTGCCCCTCAGAAGAGACGTGGAGGTCCCAGCAGCTTAACAAGTCGGTTTTAATGCCCCTCGGAAAAGTGGTGGAGGTCCAAGTAGCTTAACAAGATGCTTTTAATGCCCCTCAAAAGAGACGCGGAGGTCGCGGTAGCTTAACAAGACGCTTTTAATGCCCCTCAGAAGAGACGTGGAGGTCGCAGTAGCTTAACAAGATGCTTTTAATGCCCCTCGAAAAAGTGGTGGAGGTCGCAGTAGCTTAACAAGAAGCTTTTAATGCCCCTCAGAAGAGACGTTGAGGTCCCAGTAGCTTAACAAGACGGTATTAATGCCCCTCAGAAGAGATGTGGAGGTCCCAGTAGCTTAACAAGCTGCTTTTAATGCCCCTCAGAAGAGACGTGGAGGTCGCAGTAGCTTAACAAGATGGTACTAATGCCCCTCAGAAGAGACGTGGAGGTCCCAGTAGCTTAACAAGATGCTTTTAATGCCCCTCAGAAGAGACGTGGAGGTCGCAGTAGCTTAACAAGATGCTTTTAATGCCCCTCAGAAGAGACGTGGAGTTCTCAGTAGCTTAACAAGATGCTTTTAATGCCCCTCAGAAAAGACGTAGAGGGCCCAGTAGCTTAACAAGACACTTTTAATGCCCCTTGGAAAAGTGGTGGAGGTCGCAGTAGCTTAACAAGACGGTTTTAATGCCCCTCGGAAAAGTGGTGGAGGTCGCAGTAGCTTAGCAAGATGCTTTTAATACCCCTTACAAGAGCCATACAGTACAGCATCTTAAAATTATTATCCCCATTATTGGGGAGTGGGTCTCCCACAGTCTTTGCTTATGCCTTCCAAGCAAAAGCTGACAAAAATAAGGACGGAGGAACTTTCAATAATGGCAACATGGACCACGGTAACGCTGGAGGTATAGTGGTGGTGGAGGCTGAGGATAAGGAGAAGAACATAAAACAGCCAAAATGAGGAAGCGTATACCCATGTGTGGGTGTGAAGTGGTGCATGTGAATACACATCCCGAAAAAACACAGTGGATTTGACTTTATGTTACTCTGCTGTCATTTGGTGGTGAGGAGAAGTTAGGCCCAATCCAGCCCTTGTTCATTTTGATAAGGGTCAGCTTGTCAGCATTGTCAGTTGACAGGCAAGTGTGCTTATCAGTTATAATTCCCCCAGCGGCACTAAAAACATGCTCTGATAACACGCTAGCGGCAGGGCAGGCCAGGACCTCCAAGGCGTACAGAGCGAGTTCATTCCTAGTGTCCAGCTTGGATACCCAATAATTAAAAGGCACAGAGGAGTCACAGAGGACGCTGGTACAGTCGGCAACGTACTCCCTCACCATCTTTTGAAACTTTCCACTCCTTGTGAAAGTACCCCGCGTCTCAGGGCCTGTAAGCTGGGCGGATCTCAGAAAACTGTCCCAGAATGTTGACAGTGTTCCCCTGCCTCTGCTGGATGGGAGTTGCCTCTCTCTCACCTGTATGCCTTGGTTGGTCAACGAACTGTGACCTCTGCCGCTAGCGTGTTCAGATGGGAACTTTTTTAACAGTTCTGCAGCAAGGGCCTTCTGGTACTGCCCCATTTTTGTAGAACTCTCCACCTCAGGAAAAAGAGAGTGAAAGCTCTCCTTGTAGCGGGGGTCTAAAAGTGTCATCAACCAGTAATGACTGTCACCCAACATTTTGACAACGTGATGGTCACGGTTAAGGCAACGTAACATAAAGTCAGCCATGCGTGCCAGACTGGTAACGGGCAAGACTTCAATTGGCCTTACCAAGATGACGACTGACCATGCTGTCTTCCTCCTCCTCCTCCCCCCTGTCCTCAGGCCACCCACACTGAACTGACGGTATGACAGTTGTACAGGTACTACTGTCTACAGCGCATGATACAAGCTCCTGTTTTTCCTCCTCCTCCTCCTCTCCCTCATTGTCCCCCAATGCACGTTGGGATGAGATGAGGCTGGGCTGTGTGTAATCGACCGCTACGGCTTCTTGATCCTTCTCATCATACTCTGGCTGCAATGTCTCCTCTTTAATTCTCTGCAGAGAGCGTTGCAAAAGACAGACAAGTGGAATGCTGATGCTAATGATGGCGTCATCGCCACTCACCATCTGGGTGGACTCCTCAAAGTTTGTCAAGATGGTACAGATGTCAGACATCCAGGTCCACTCCTGAGGTCTTATATGTGGAGTCTGACTTGAATATCGATGGCCTTGTTGCAGCTGGTACTCCACAACTGCTCTCTTCTGCTCACAAATCCTTTGCTACATGTGGAGGGTAGAGTTCCAACGTGTGGGGACATCACACACCAGTCGGTGTGACGGAAGCTGCAAACGCTGCTGCAACACAGCAAGAGCGACAGAATCTGTAGCCGACTTGCGAAATTGAGCTAACAGGCAGCTTACTTTGACGAGCAGATCTGGCAACTCGGGGTACGATTTAAGAAACCTCTGAACAAGAACCAGGCATGGTACGTGTGTGATCTCGTCTCACCTCAGAGCCGCCACCAGGTTACAGCCATTGTCACACATGACCATGCCTGGATGTAGGTTCAGCGGTCTCAGCCACAGATCTGCCTGCTCTTTCACAGCTGTCCACAACTCACAGGCAGTGTGAGGTTTCTCACCTAAGCTTATGAGTTTCAGCACAGCCTGTTGCCGCTTGGCGGAGGCAGTACTGCAGTGCTTCCAGCTTGTAACTGATGTGTTGATATCTGAGATTGAGGCTGAACATGAGGAGGAGGAGGATGATGCGCAGGAGCTGTACACTGTGGGGGCAACTCTGATTGACATAGGTCCCGCATTCCTCGGTGTGGGGAGGATGTGTTCCATCCCAAGGTCCGACTGGGTCCCGGCTTCCACTATGTTTACCCAGTGTGCCGTCAGGGAGATGTACCGTCCCTGGCCACAAGCACTTGTCCACGTGTCCGTTGTCAGGTAGACTCTCCCAGTAACTGCGTTGTTGAGGGCACGGCAGATGTTTTGGGACACTTGCTTGTGTAGTGCGGGGATGGCACACCGGGCAAAATAGTGTCGGCTGGGGACCGAGTACCGAGGGACGGCCACCGCCATAAGGATGCGGATGGATTCCGTCTCCACCAGCATAAAAGGCAGCATTTCCAACGCAAGCAGTCATGAAATGTGCGAATTTAGGACTGTGGCCTGTGGGGCGTTAGCTCCGAATTTCCGCTTTCATTCAAAGGTCTGAGATATGGACAATTGAATGCTGCGGTGGGACGTGGACATGAACGTTGATGCTGTTTCTTGAGAAACTACCATAACAAGTGTAGACTGAGAGGAGGGGGCATCTTTGCATGCAGTATGGACAGGGGATTGCCTTGCACACACAACAGGGGGTTCTATTGCACGCACAACAGCGGAAGAAGCAGTGGTGACACCCGCTGACACTGGTTGTGGACCCTGTGGTTCGCCCCACAAAGTCGAGTGCTTTGCTGCCATGTGCCTGATCATGCTGGTGGTGGTCAGGCTGGTAGATTTGTCACCCCTGCTGATGCTGGCATGGCAGGTGGTACAAATGGCCATTTTGGGGTTATCAGCAGAGTCTTTAAAAAATTCCAGACTCTGGAAGACCTACCGCTTGTTCTGGCAACGTCCCTCGTGTTGGTGTTACGGGGAACGGTTGCCCGCCTTCTGTCTGCGGCCACCACACTGCTTCTTCCTGCCTGTTGGGGTACTCTGCCTCCCTCCCCCTGTGTGCTGCTGGCCTCACTCTGCATGTCCTCCTGCCGCGTTGGGTTAGTAACAAGATCATCCACCACCTCCTCCTCTTCCACTTGCGCGCCACGATCCTCCTCCTCATTTCCTGGCAATTGTGTCTCATCATCGTCCACCTCTTGTGACAAATTGCCAGCGTCGACTTCCTGTGGCCGTGGCTGTTCAAATGTTTGGGCATCGCTACATCGGATCTCCTCTTCCACCACTTCAAGCGGAGCAGGCGAGGGGCACAAATCTGGAAATGGACCAGTGAACAGCTCTTCAGAGTGTCCAAGGGTGGGATCAGTTGCTGTCTGACGACATTCGGCATGGTGGGAGGAAAGAGCATCAGGGTGAGGAGGAGAATGCGGTCGAGACTCACGGCTACTAAGAGTCGACCGTGTGGAAGACAGGCCGGAGGTGGTGGTGCCCAGGTAACTGAAAGTATTATCTGCTATCCAATTAATAACCTGTTCACACTGATCAGTTCGCAATACTGGTGTTGTTCTGTGCTTCCCTAGTAATTCGGTCAAGAAGTGGGAGTGAGAAGATGTGGCTGTTGGTTGTGGCATATTTTCACCTTGGCCACGGCCCCGTCCTCTGCAGGCACCATCACCAGAATGTCCACTTCCACGTCCCTTGCCACGCGCCTTGCCCATTGTAAAGGAAGTAAAATAGCTTACACTCGCACTATCAATGGAAAAAGGGTAATAAAAAGTAGATTAGATCCGTGGAAGAGGAAAACCACAGATCTATTTCTCTGGCCTACACCCGACTCTTTTAAACAATCTGAACAATCAGGGAGAAACTATTACTGTTTTTCTTTACGGAAAAAAAAACAAAAGCTGAATAATAGAGATTTCTTACCGTGGAACAGCAAAACCACAGTTATAATTTACTGGTGTAAACCAGATTTTTTTAAATATATATATTTTCGGCTCAACAGTGAGCGACACACTCAAACTGTTTTTTTTAGATACAAATGGCCCAAAAGTGGATAATAAAGATGTTTGAACCGTGGAACAATCAGGAGACACTATTATTTATTTTTTCCGGCAACAATTGCGAAAAGCAGGATAATACAGAGGTTTGAAC
Source organism: Phyllobates terribilis (assembly GCF_046119375.1). Taxonomy (NCBI): domain Eukaryota; kingdom Metazoa; phylum Chordata; class Amphibia; order Anura; family Dendrobatidae; genus Phyllobates; species Phyllobates terribilis. The sequence continues at coordinate 296,449,187 of NW_027362769.1, forward strand.
CGTGGAACTGCAAAACTACACTTGTATTTCTCGGGCCTACACCAGAATATTTTTAACAGATATATTTGTGTCTGAACAATCAGGAGACACTATTATTTATTTTTTACAGCAACAATAGCGAAAAGCATGATAATACAGAGATTTGACCCGTGGAACTGCAAAACCACACTTGTATTTCTCGGGCCTACACCACTCTATTTTCAACAGATATATTTGTGTCTGAACAATCAGGAGACACTACTGTTTTTCTTTACAGCAAAAAATCAGGGTAATACCGAGATTTGACGCGTGGAACTGCAAAACCACACTTGTATTTCTCGGGCCTACACCAGACTATTTTCAACAGATATATTTGTGTCTGAACAATCAGGAGACACTATTATTTATTTTTTACGGCCAAAAATGCCAAAAGCAGGATAATAGAGGTTTCTTACCATGGAACAGCAAAACCACAGTTATAATTTACCTGTGTATACCAGACTTTTTTAAATATATATTTGCGACAGAATAGTGAGCGACACGCTCAAACTGTTTATTTTAGATACAAATGGCCCAAAAGTGGATAATACAGAGGTTTGAATCGTGGAACTGAAAACCACACTTGTATTTCTCGGGCCTACACCAGACTATTTTCAACAGATATATTTGTGTCTGAACAATCAGGAGACACTATTATTTATTTTTAATGGCAAAAAATGCCAAAAGCAGGATAATAGAGATCTTTACCATGGAAGAGCAAAAACACAGTTATAATTTACTGGTGTATACCAGACTTTTTTAAATATACATATTTGCAGCAGAACAGTGGGCGACACAATCAAACTGTTTTTTTTAAATACAAATGGCTCAAAAGCAGGATTATACAGAGATTTGACCCATGCAACTGCAAAACCACACTTGTATTTCTCCGGCCTACACCAGACTATTTTCAACAGATATACAGTATTTGTGTCTGAACAATCAGGAGACACAATTATTTATTTTTTACGGCAAAAAATGCCAAAAGCAGGATAATAGAGATTTTTACCGTGGAACAGCAAATCCACAGTTTTAATTTACTGGTGTATACCAGACTTTTTAAAATATATATATTTGCAGCTGAACAGTGGGCGACACACTCAAACTATTTTTTTAGATACAAATGGCCCAACAGTGGATAATACAGAGGTTTGAATCGCGGAACTGCAAAACCACACTTGTATTTCTCGGGCATACACCAGACTATTTTCAACAGATATATTTGTGTCTGAACTATCAGGAGACACCATTATTTATTTTTTATGGCAAAAATTTCGAAAAGCAGGACAATACAGAGATTTGACCCGTAGAACTGCAAAACCACACTTGTATTTCTCGGGCCTAAACCAGACTATTTTCAACAGATATATTTGTGTCTGAACAATCAGGAGACACTATTATTTTTTTATGGCAAAAAATGCCAAAAGCAGGATAATACAGAGATTTGACCCGTGGAACAGCAAAACCACACTTGTATTTCTCGGGCCTACACCAGACTATTTTCAGCAGATATAATTGTGTCTAAACAATCAGGAGACACTGTTTTTTTTTTTACGGCAAAAATTGCGAAAAGCAGGATAATACAAAGATTTGACCCGTTGTACTGCAAAACCACACTTTTATTTCTTGTGCCTACACTAGACTATTTTCAACAGATATATTTGTGTCTGAACAATCAGGAGACACTATTATTAATTTTTACAGCAAAAAATGCCAAAAGCAGGATAATAGAGATTTTTTACCGTGGAACAGCAAAACCACAGTTATAATTTACTGGTGTATACCAGACTTTTTAAAATATATATATTTGTGGCTGAACAGTGACCGACACAATCAAACTGTTTTTTTTAGATACAAATGGCTCAAAAGTGGATAATACAGAGATTTGACCCGTGAAACTGCAAAACCACACTTGTATTTCTCGGGACTACACCAGACTATTTTCAACAGATATATTTGTGTCTGAACAATCAGGAGACACTATTATTTATTTTTTATGGCAAAATATGCCAAAAGCAGGATAATACAGAGATTTGACCCGTGAAACTGCAAAACCACACTTGTATTTCTCGGGCCTTCACCAGACTATTTCTCGGGCCTACCCCAGGCTATTTTCAACAGATATATTTGTGTCTGAACAATAAGGAGACACTACTGTTTTTCTTTACAGCAAAAAATGTAAAAAAGCAGGGTAATTCAGAGATTTGATCCGTGGAACTGCAAAACCACACTTGTATTTCTCGGGCCTACACCAGACTATTTTCAACACATATATTTGTGTCTGAACAATCAGCAGACACTATTATTTATTTTTTACGGCCAAAAATGCCAAAAGCAGGATAATAGAAGTTTCTTACCATGGAACAGTAAAACCACAGTTTTAATTTACTTCTGTATACCAGACTTTTTTAAATATATATTTGCGGCTGAATAGTGAGCGACACACTCAAACTGTTTTTTTAGATACAAATGGCCCAACAGTGGATAATACAGAGGTTTGAACCGTGGAACTGCAAAACCACACTTGTTTTTCTCGGGCCTAAACCAGACTATTTTCAACAGATATATTTGTGTCTGAACAATCAGGAGACACTATTATTTATTTTTTACGGCAAAAATTGCGAAAAGCAGGACAATACAGAGATTTGACCCGTGAAACTGCAAAACCACACTTGTATTTCTCAGGCCTACACCAGACTATTTTCAACAGATATATTTGTGTCTGAACAATCAGGAGACACTATTATTTCTTTTTTACGGCAAAAAATGCCAAAAACAGGATAAAACAGAGATTTGACCCGTGGAACTGCAAAACCACAATTGTATTTCTCGGGCCTACACCAGACTATTTTCAACAGATATATTTGTGTCTGAACAATCAGGAGATACTATTATTTATTTTTTACAGCAAAAAATTCCTAAAGCAGGATAATAGAGAACTTTTACCGTGGAACAGCAAAGCCACAGATATAATTTACTGGTGTATACCAGACTTTTTTAAATATATATATTTGCGGCTGAACAGTGAGCGACACACTCAAACTAATTTTTTTAGATACAAATGGCTCAAAAGTGGATAATACAGAAGTTTGAACCGTGGAACTGCAAAACCACACTTGTATTTCTCGTGCCTACACCAGACTATTTTCAACAGATATATTTGTGTCTGAACAATCAGGAGACACTATTATTTATTTTTTACGTCAAAAAATGCCAAAAGCAGGATAATAGAGATTTTTACAATGGAACAGCAAAACCACAGTTATAATTTACTTGTGTATACCAGACTTTTTTAAATATATATATTTGCAGCTGAACAGTGAACCACACAATCAAACTGTTTTTTTTAGATACAAATGACTCAAAAGTGGATAATACAGAGGTTTGAACCATGGAATTGCAAAACCACACTTGTATTTCTCATGCCTACACCAGACTATTTTCACCAGATATATTTGTGTCTGAACAATCAGGAGACACTGTTATTTATTTTTTACGGCAAAAAATGCCAAAAGCAGCATAATAGAGATTTTTTACCGTGGAACAGCAAAACCACAGTTATAATTTACTGGTGTATACCAGACTTTTTTAAATAAATATATTTGCGGCTGAACAGTGAGCGACACACTCAAACAGTTTTTTTTAGAAACAAATGGCTCAAAAGTGAATAATACAGAGGTTTGAACCGTGGAACTGCAAATCCACACTTGTATTTCTCGGGACTACACAAGACAATTTTCAACAGATATATTTGTGTCTGAACAATCAGTAGACACTATTATTTATTTTTTACGGCAATAATTGCAAAAAGCAGGATAATACAGAGATTTGACCCGTGGAACTACAAAACCATACTTGTTTTTCTCGAGCTTACAACGGACTATTTTCAACAGATATATTTGTGTCTGAACAATTAGGAGACACAATTATTTATTTTTACGGCAAAAAATGCCAAAAGCAGGATAATACAGAGATGTGAACCGTGGAACTGCAAAACCACACTTGTATTTCTCGGGCCTACACCAGACTATTTTCAACAGATATATTTGTGTCTGTACTATCAGGAGACACTATTATTTATTTTTTACAGCAAAAATTGCAAAAAGCAGGATGATACAGTGATTTGACCCGTGGAACTGCAAAACCACACTTGTATTTCTCGGGACTACACCAGACTATTTTCAACAGATATATTTGTGTCTGAACAATCAGGAGACACTATTATTTATTTTTTATGGCAAAATATGCCAAAAGCAGGATAATACAGAGATTTGACCCGTGAAACTGCAAAACCACACTTGTATTTCTCGGGCCTTCACCAGACTATTTCTCGGGCCTACCCCAGGCTATTTTCAACAGATATATTTGTGTCTGAACAATAAGGAGACACTACTGTTTTTCTTTACAGCAAAAAATGTAAAAAAGCAGGGTAATACAGAGATTTGATCCGTGGAACTGCAAAACCACACTTGTATTTCTCGGGCCTACACCAGACTATTTTCAACACATATATTTGTGTCTGAACAATCAGGAGACACTATTATTTATTTTTTACAGCCAAAAATGCCAAAAGCAGGATAATAGAAGTTTCTTACAATGGAACAGTAAAACCACAGTTTTAATTTACTTCTGTATACCACACTTTTTTAAATATATATTTGCGGCTGAATAGTGAGCGACACACTCAAACTGTTTTTTTAAGATACAAATGGCCCAACAGTGGATAATACAGAGGTTTGAATCGTGGAACTGCAAAACCACACTTGTTTTTCTCGGGCCTAAACCAGACTATTTTCAACAGATATATTTGTGTCTGAACAATCAGGAGACACTATTATTTATTTTTTACGGCAAAAATTGCGAAAAGCAGGACAATACAGAGATTTGACCCGTGGAACTGCAAAACCACACTTGTATTTCTCAGGCCTACACCAGACTATTTTCAACAGATATATTTGTGTCTGAACAATCAGGAGACACTATTATTTCATTTTTACGGCAAAAAATGCCAAAAGCAGGATAAAACAGAGATTTGACCCGTGGAACTGCAAAACCACAATTGTATTTCTCGGGCCTACACCAGACTATTTTCAACAGATATATTTGTGTCTGAACAATCAGGAGATACTATTATTTATTTTTTACGGCAATAATTGCAAAAAGCAGGATAATACAGACATTTGACCCGTGGAACTACAAAACCATACTTGTTTTTCTCGAGCTTACAACGGACTATTTTCAACAGATATATTTGTGTCTGAACAATTAGGAGACACAATTATTTATTTTTACGGCAAAAAATGCCAAAAGCAGGATAATACAGAGATTTGAAACGTGGAACTGCAAAACCACACTTGTATTTCTCGGGCCTACACCAGACTATTTTCAACAGATATATTTGTGTCTGAAAAATCAGGAGACACTATTATTTATTTTTTACGTCAAAAAATGCCAAAAGCAGGATAATAGAGATTTTTCCCATGGACCAGCAAAACCACAATATAATTTACTGGTGTATACCAGACTGTTTTATATATATATATATTTGCAGCTGAACAGTGAGCGACACACTCAAACTGTTTTTTTTAGACACAAATGGCTTAAAAGTGGATAATACAGAGGTTTGAATCGTGGAACTGGAAAACCACACTTTTATTTCTCGTGCCTACACCAGACTATTTTCAACACATATATTTGTGTCTGAACAATCAGGAGACACTATTATTTATTTTTTACGGCAAAAAATGGCAAAAGCAGGATAATAGAGATTTTTTACCGTGGAACAGCAAAACCACAGATATAATTTACTAATGTATACCAGACTTTTTTAAATATATATATTTGCGGCTAAACAGTGAGCGACACACTCAAACTGTTTTTTTTAGATACAAATGGCTCAAAAGTGGATAATACAGAGGTTTGAACCATGGAACTGCAAAACCACACTTGTATTTCTCGGGACTACAACAGACTATTTTCAACAGATATATTTGTGTCTGAATAATCAGGAGACACAATTATTTATTTTTAAAGCAAAAAATGCCAAAAGCAGGATAATACAGAGATTTGTACCGTGGAACTGCAAAACCACACTTGTATTTCTCGGGCCTACACCAGACTATTTTCAACAGATATATTTGTGTCTGAACAATCAGGAGACACTATTATTTATTTTTTATGGCAAAAATTGCAAAAATCAGGATAATACAGAGATTTGACCCGTGGAACTGCAAAACCACACTTGTATTTCTCGGGCCTACACCAGACTATTTTCAACAGATATATTTGTATCTGAACAATCAGGAGACACTATTATTTATTTTTTACGGCAAAAATTGCGAAAATCAGGATAATACAGAGATTTGACCCGTGGAACTACAAAAACACACTTGTATTTCTAAGGCCTACACCAGACTATTTTCAACAGATATATTTGTGTCTGAACAATGAGGAGACACTATTATTTATTTTTTACAGCAAAAAATTCCAAAAGCAGGATAATAGAGAACTTTTACCGTGGAACAGCAAAACCACAGTTATAATTTACTGGTGTATACCAGACTTTTTTAAATATATATATTTGCGGCTGAACAGTGAGCAACACACTCAAACTGATTTTTTTAGATACAAGTGGCCCAAAAGTGGATAATACAGAGGTTTGAACGTGGAACTGCAATACCACACTTGTATTTCTCGGGCCTACACTAGACTATTTTCAACAGATATATTTGTGTCTTAAAAATCATGAGACACTATTATTTATTTTTTACGTCAAAAAATGCCAAAAGCAAGAAAATAGAGATTTTTACCATGGAACAGCAAAACCACAATATAATTTACTAGTGTATAAAAGACTTTTATATATATATATATTTGCAGCTGAACAGTGAGTGACACAATCATACTGTTTATTTTAGACACAAATGGCTCAAAAGTGGATAATTCAGAGGTTTGAACCGTGTAACTGCAAAACCACACTTTTATTTCTTGTGCCTACACCACACTATTTTCAACAGATATATTTGTGTCTGAAAAATCAGGAGACACAATTATTTATTTTTACGGCAAAAAATGCCAAAAGCAGGATAATACAGAGATTTGAACCGTGGAACTGCAAAACCACACTTGTATTTCTAGGGCCTACACCAGACTATTTTCAACAGATATATTTGTGTCTGAACAATCAGGAGACACTATTATTTATTTTTTACATCAAAAAATGCCACAAGAAGGAAAATAGAGAATTTTTACCGTGGAACAGCAAAACCACAGTGATATTTTACTGGTGTATACCAGACTTTTTTAAATATATACATTTGCGGCTGAACAGTGAGCGACACACTCAAACTGATTTTTTAGATACTAATGGCTCAAAAGTGGATAATACAGAGGTTTGAACTGTGGAACTGCTAAACCACACTTGTATTTCTCGGGACTACACAAGACAATATTCAACAGATATATTTGTGTATGAAAAATCAGGAGACACTATTATTTATTTTTTACGGCAAAAATTGCAAAAAGCAGGATAATACAGAGATTTGACCCGTGGAACTGCAAAACCACACTTGTTTTTTTCAGGCCCACAACAGACTATTTTCAACAGATATATTTGTGTCTGAACAATCAGGAGACACTATTATTTATTTTTTACGGCAAAAATTGCGAAAAGCAGGATAATACAGAGATTTAACCCGTGGAACTGCAAAACCACACTTGTATTTCTCGGACCTACACCAGACTATTTTCAAGATATATATTTGTGTCTGAACAATCAGGAGACACTATTATTTATTTTTTACAGGAAAAATGCCGAAAGCAGGATAATACAGAGATTTGACCCGTGGAACTGCAAAACCACACTTGTTTTTCTTGGGCCTACACCAGACTATTTTCAACAGATATATTTGTGTCTGAACAATGAGGAGACACTATTATTTATTTTTTACTGCAAAAAATTGCAAAAGCAGGATAATAGAGAACTTTTACAGTGTAACAGCAATACCACAGTTATAATTTACTGGTGTATACCAGACTTTTTTAAATAAATATATTTGCGGCTGAACAGTGAGCGACACACTCAAACTGATTTTTTTAGATACAAATGGCCCAAAACCACACTTGTATTTCTCGTGCCTACACCAGACTATTTTCAACAGATATATTTGTGTCTGAACAATCAGGAGATACTATTATTTATTTTTTACGGCAAAAAATTCCAAAAGAAGGATAATAGAGATTTTTTACCGTGGAACACCAAAACCACAGTTATAATTTAATGGTGTATACCAGACTATTTTAAATATATATATTTGTGGGTGAACAGTGAGCGACACACTCAAACTGTTTTTTTTATATACAAATGGCTCAAAAGTGGATAACACAGAGGTTTGAAGCGTGGAACTGCAAAACCTCACTTGTATTTCTCGGGATCACACAAGACAATTTTCAGCAGATATATTTGTTTCTGAACAATCAGGAGACACTATTATTTATTTTTTACGTCAAAAATTGCAAAAAGCAGGATAATACAGAGGTTTGACCCGTGGAACTGCAAAACCACATTTGTTTTTCTCGGGCCTACACCAGACTATTTTCAACAGATATATTTGCGTCTGAACAACCAGGAGACACTATTATTTATTTTTTACAGTAAAAAATGCCAAAAGCAGGATAATAGACATTTTTACCATGGAACAGCAAAACTACAGTTATAATTTAATTGTGTATACCAGACTTTATTAAATATATATATTTGCAGCTGAACAGTGAGCGACACAATCAAACTGTTTTTTTTAGATACAAATGGTTCAAAAGTGGATAATACAGAGGTTTGAACCGTGGAACTGCAAAACCACACTTGTATTTCTCAGGCCTACACCAGACTATTTTCAACAGATATATTTGTGTCTGAACAATCAGGAGACACTATTATTTATTTTTTACATCAAAAAATGCCAAAAGCAGGATAATAGAGATTTTTACCATGGAACAGCAAAACCACAGTTATAATTTACTGGTGTATACCAGACTTTTTAAATATACATATTTGCAGCTGAACAATGAGCGAAACATTCAAACTGTTTTTTTAGATACAAATGTATCAAAAGTGGATAATACAGATGTTTGAACCGTGGAACTGAAAAACCAAACTTGTATTTCTCGTGCCTACACCAGACTATTTTCAACAGATATATTTGTGTCTGAACAATCAGGAGACATTATTATTTATTTTTTACGTCAAAAAATGCCAAAAGCAGGATAATAGAGATTTTTACCATGGAACAGCAAAACCACAGTTATAATTTACTGGTGTATACCAGACTTTTTTAAATATATATATTTGCAGATGAACAGTGAGCGACACAATCAAACTGTATTTTTTTTAGATACAAATGAAATGGCTCAAAAGTGGATAATACAGAGGTTTGAACCATGGAACTGCAAAACCACACTTGTATTTCTCGCGCCTACACCAGACTATTTTCAACAGATATATTTGTGTCTGAACAATCAAGAGACACTATTATTTATTTTTTACGGCAAAAAATGCGAAAAGCAGGATAATACAGAGATTTGACCCGTGGAACTGCAAAACCACACTTGTATTTCTAGGGCCCACAGCAGACTATTTTCAACAGATATATTTGTGTCTGAACAATCAGGAGACACTATTATTTATTTTTTACGGCAAAAAATGCCAAAAGCTGGTTAATACAGAGATTTGACCCGTGGAACTGCAAAACCACACTTGTATTTCTCGGGCCTACACCAGACTATTTTCAACAGATATATTTGTGTCTGAACAATCAGCAGACACAATTATTTATTTTTACGTCAAAAAATGCCAAAAGCAGGATAATAGAGATTTTTATCATGGAACAGCAAAACCATAGTTATAATTTACTGGTGTATACCAGACTTTTTTAAATATATATATTTGCAGCTGAACAGTGAGTGACACAATCAAACTGTTTTTTTTAGATACAAATGGCTCAAAAGTGGATAATGCAGAGGTTTGAACCGTGGAACTGCAAAACCACACTTGTATTTCTCGTGCCTACACCAGACTATTTTCAACAGATATATTTTGTGTCTGAACAATCAGGAGACACTGTTATTTATTTTTTACAGCAAAAAATGCCAAAAGCAAGAAAATAGAGATTTTTTTACCGTGGAACAGCAAAACCACAGTTATAATTTACTGGTGTATACCAGACTTTTTTAAATATATATATTTGTGGCTGAACAGTGAGCGGCACAATCAAACTGTTTTTTTTAGATACAAATGGCTCAAAAGTGGATGATGCAGAGGTTTGAATTGTGGAACTGCAAAACCACACTTGTATTTCTCGTGCCTACACCAGACTATTTTCAACAGATATATTTGTGTCTGAACAATCAGGAGATACTATTATTTATTTTTTACGGCAAAAAATGCCAAAAGAAGGATAATAGAGATTTTTTACCGTGGAACAGCAAAACCACAGTTATAATTTAATGGTGTATACCAGACTATTTTAAATATATATATTTGTGCGTGAACAGTGAGCGGCACAATCAAACTGTTTTTTTTAGATACAAATGGCTCAAAAGTGGATAATACAGAGGTTTGAAGCGTGGAACTGCAAAACCTCACTTGTATTTCTCGGGATCACACCAGACAATTTTCAACAGATATATTTGTGTCTGAACAATCAGGAGACACTATTATTTATTTTTTACGGCAAAAAATACCACAAGCAGGATAAAACAGAGATTTGATCCGTGGAACTGCAAAACCACGTTTGTATTTCTGGGGCCTACACCAGACTTTTTTCAACAGAGATATTTGTGTCTGAACAATCACGAGACACTATTATTTATTTTTTACGTCAAAAAATGCCAAAAGCAGGATAACAGAGATTTTTACCATGGAACAGCAAAACCATAGTTATAATTTACTTGTGTATACCAGACTTTTTTAAATATATATATTTGCAGCTTAACAGTAAGCTACACAATCAAACTGGTTTTTTTAGATAAAAGTCGCTCAAAAGTGGATAACACAGAGGTTTGAACCGTGGAACTCCTAAACCACACTTGTATTTCTCGTGACTACACCAGACTATTTTCAACAGATATATTTGTGTCTGAACAATCAGGAGAAACTATTATTTATTTTTTACGTCAAAAAATGCCAAAAGCAGGATAACAGAGATTTTTACCATGGAACAGTAAAAACCACAATTATAATTTACTGGTGTATACCAGACTTTTTTAAATATATATATTTGCAGCTGAACAGTGAGCGACACAATCAAACTGTTTTTTTTTAGATACAAATGGCTCAAAAGTGGATAATACAGAGGTTTGAACCATGGAACTGCAAAACCACACTTGTATTTCTCGCGCCTACACCAGACTATTTTCAACAGATATATTTGTGTCTGAACAATCAAGAGACACTATTATTTATTTTTTACGGCAAAAAATGCCAAAAGCAGGATAAAACAGAGATTTGAACCGTGGAACTGCAAAACCACACTTGTATTTCTCGGGCCTACACCAGACTATTTTCAACAGATATATTTGTGTCTGAACAATCAGGAGACACTATTATTTATTTTTTACGGTAAAAAATGCCAAAAGCTGGTTAATACAGAGATTTGACCCGTGGAACTGCAAAACCACACTTGTATTTCTCGGGCCTACACCAGACTATTTTCAACAGATATATTTGTGTCTGAACAATCAGGAGACACTATTACTTAATTTTTACGTCAAAAAATGCCAAAAGCAGGATAATAGAGATTTTTATCATGGAACAGCAAAACCATAGTTATAATTTACTGGTGTATACCAGACTTTTTTAAATATATATATTTGCAGCTGAACAGTGAGTGACACAATCAAACTGTTTTTTTTAGATACAAATGGCTCAAAAGTGGCTAATGCAGAGGTTTGAACCGTGGAACTGCAAAACCACACTTGTATTTCTCGTGCCTACACCATACTATTTTCCACAGATATGTTTGTGTCTGAACACTCAGGAGACACTATTATTTATTTTTTACGGCAAAAAATACCACAAGCAGGATAAAACAGAGATTTGATCCGTGGAACTGCAAAACCACACTTGTATTTCTCGTGCCTACACCAGAGAATTTTCATCAGAGATATTTGTGTCTGAACAATCAGGAGACACTATTATTTATTTTTTACGTCAAAAAATGCCAAAAGCAGGATAATAGAGATCTTTACCATGGAACAGCAAAACCATAATTATACTTTACTTGTGTATACCATACTTTTTTAAATATATATATTTGCAGCTTAACAGTAAGCGACACAATCAAACTGTTTTTTTTACATAAAAGTCGCTCAAAAGTGGATAATACAGAGGTTTGAACCGTGGAACTGCAAAACCACAGTTGTATTTCTCGTGCCTACACCAGACTATTTTCAACAGATATATTTGTGTCTGAACAATCTGGAGACCCTATTATTTATTTTTTACGGCAAAAAATGCCAAAAGCAGGATAATAGAGATTTTTTACCATGGAACAGCAAAACCACAGTTATAATTTACTGGTGTATACCAGACATTTTTAAATATATATATTTGTGGCTGAACAGTGAGCGACACACTCAAACTGTTTTTTTTAGATACAAACGGCTCAAAATGGATGATGCAGAGGTTTGAATTGTGGAACTGCAAAACCTCACTTGTATTTCTCGGGATCACACAGGACAATTTTCAACAGATATATTTGTGTCTGAACAATCAGGAGACACTATTATTTATTTTTTAAATCAAAAAATGCAAAAAGCAGGATAATACAGAGATTTGACCCGTGGAACTGCAAAACAACACTTGTTTTTCTCGAGCCTAAAACAGACTATTTTCAACAGATATATTTGTGTCTGAACAATCTGGAGACACAATTATTTATTTTTACGTCAAAAAATGGCAAAAGCAGGATAACAGAGATTTTTAACTTGGAACAGCAAAATCACAGTTATAATTTAATTGTGTATACCAGACTTTTTTAAATATATATATTTGCAGCTGAACAGTGAGCGACACAATCAAACTGTTTCTTTTAGATACAAATGGCTCAAAAGTGGATAGTACAGAGGTTTGAACCGTGGAACTGCATAACCACACTTGTATTTCTCGTGCCTACACCAGACTATTTTCAACAGATATATTTGTGTCTGAACAATCAGGAGACACTATTATTTATTTTTTACGGCAAAAAATGCCAAAAGCACGATAATAGAGATTTTTTACCGTGGAACAGCAAAACCACAGTTATAATTTACTGCTGTATACCAGACTTTTTTAAATATCTATATTTGTGGCTGAACAGTGAGCGACACACTCAAACTGTTTTTTTTAGATACAAATGGCTCAAAATGGATGATGCAGAGGTTTGAATTGTGGAACTGCAAAACCACACTTGTATTTCGCGTGCCTACACCAGACTATTTTCAACTGATATATTTGTGTCTGAACAATCAGGAGACACTATTATTTATTTTTTATGGCAAAAAATGCCAAAAGAAGGATAATAGAGATTTTTTACCGTGGAACAGCAAAACCACAGTTATAATTTAATGTTGTATACCAGACTATTTTAAATATATATATTTGTGGGTGAACAGTGAGCGACACACTCAAACTGTTTTTTTTAGATACAAATGGCTCAAAAGTGGATAATACAGAGGTTTGAAGCGTGGAACTGCCAAACCTCACTTGTATTTCTCGGGATCACACAATACAATTTTCAACAGATATATTTGTGTCTGAACAATAAGGAGACACTATTATTTATTTTTTACGTCAAAAATTGCAAAAAGCAGGATAATACAGAGATTTGACCCGTGGAACTTCAAAACCACACTTGTTTTTCTCGGGCCTAAAACAGACTATTTTCAACAGATATATTTGTGTCTGAACAATCAGGAGACACAATTATTTATTTTTACACCAAAAAATGCCAAAAGCAGGATAATAGAGATTTTTAACATGGAACAGCAAAACCACAGTTATAATTTAATTGTGTATACCAGACTTTTTTAAATATATATATTTGCAGCTGAACAGTGAGCGACACAATCAAACTGTTTCTTTTAGATTCAAATGGCTCAAAAGTGGATAGTACAGAGGTTTGAACCGTGGAACTGCATAACCACACTTGTATTTCTCGTGCCTACACCAGACCATTTTCAACAGATATATTTGTGTCTGAACAATCTGGAGACACTATTATTTATTTTTTACGTCAAAAATTGCCAAAAGCAGGATAATAGAGATTTTTACCATGGAACAGCAAAACCACAGTTATAATTTAATTGTGTATACCAGACTTTTTTAAATATATATATTTGCAGCTGAACAGTGAGCGACACAATCAAACTGTTTTTTTTAGATACAAAAGGCTCAAAAGTGGATAATGCAGAGGTTTGAACCGTGGAACTCCTAAACCACACTTGTATTTCTCGTGCCTACACCAGACTATTTTCAACAGATATATTTGTGTCTGAACAATCAGGAGACACTATTATTTATTTTTTACGTCAAAAAATGCCAAAAGCAGGATAACAGAATTTTTTACCATGGAACAGCAAAACCACAATTATAATTTACTAGTGTATACCAGACTTTTTTAAATATATATATTTGCAGCTGAACAGTGAGAGACACATTCAAACTGTTTTTTTTTAGATACAAATGGCTCAAAAGTGGATAATACAGAGTTTGAACCATGGAACTGCAAAACCACACTTGTATTTCTCGCGCCTACACCAGACTATTTTCAACAGATATATTTGTGTCTGAACAATCAAGAGACACTATTATTTATTTTTTACGGCAAAAAATGCCAAAAGCAGGATAAAACAGAGATTTGAACCGTGGAACTGCAAAACCACACTTGTATTTCTCGGGCCTACACCAGACTATTTTCAACAGATATATTTGTGTCTGAACAATCAGGAGACACTATTATTTATTTTTTACGGCAAAAAATGCCAAAAGCTGGTTAATACAGAGATTTAACCCGTGGAACTGCAAAACCACACTTGTATTTCTCGGGCCTACACCAGACTATTTTCAACAGATATATTTGTGTCTGAACACAAGACTTTTTTAAATATATATATTTGCAGCTGAACAGTGAGTGACACAATCAAACTGTTTTTTTTAGATGCAAATGGCTCAAAAGTGGCTAATGCAGAGGTTTGAACCGTGGAACTGCAAAACCACACTTGTATTTCTCATGCCTACACCAGACAATTTTCATCAGAGATATTTGTGTCTGAACAATCAGGAGACACTATTATTTATTTTTTACGTCAAAAAATGCCAAAAGCAGGATAATAGAGATTTTTACCATGGAACAGCAAAACCATAGTTATAATTTACTTGTGTATTCCAGACTTTCTTAAATATATATATTTGTGGCTGAACAGTGAGCGACACACTGAAACTGTTTTTTTTAGATACAAATGGCTCAAAAGTGGATAATACAGAGGTTTGAACCGTGGAACTGCAAAACCACACTTGTATTTTTCGTGCCTACACCAGACTATTTTCAACAGATATATTTGTGTCTGAACAATGCGGAGACACTATTATTTATTTTTTACGGCAAAAAATGCCAAAAGCAGGAAAATAGAGATTTTTTACCGTGCAACAGCAAAACCACAGTTATTATTTACTGGTGTATACCAGACTTTTTTAAATATATAAATTTGCAGCTGAACAGTGAGCGACACAATCAAACTGTTTTTTTAAGATACAAATGGCTCAAAAGTGGATAATACAGAGGTCTGAACCGTGGAACTCCGAAACCACACTTGTATTTCTTGTGCCTAAACCAGACTATTTTCAACAGATATATTTGTGTCTGAACATTCAGGAGACACTATTATTTATTTTATATGGCAAAAAATGCCAAAAGCAGGATAATATAGATTTTTACCATGGAACAGCAAAACCACAGTTATAATTTACTGGTGTATACCAGACTTTTTTAAATATATATAGTTGCGGCTGAACAGTGAGCGACACACTCAAACTGTTTTTTTTAGATACAAATGGCTCAAAAGTGGATAATACAGAGGTTTGAACCATGGAACTGCAAAATCACACTTGTATTTCTCGGGACTACACCAGACTATTTTCAACAGATATATTTGTGTCTGAACAATCAGGAGACACTATTATTTATTTTTCACGGCAAAAATTGCGAAAAGCAGGATAGTACAGAGATTTGAACCGTGGAACTGCAAAACCACACTTGTAATTCTCGGGCCTACACCAGACTATTTTCAACAGATATATTTGTGTCTGAACAATCAGGAGACACTTTTATTTATTTTTCACGGCAAAAATTGCGAAAAGCAGGATAGTACAGAGATTTGAACCGTGGAACTGCAAAACCACACTTGTAATTCTCGGGCCTACACCAGACCATTTTCAACAGATATATTTGTGTCTGAACAATCAGGAGACACTATTTTCAACAGATATATTTGTGTCTGAACAATCAGGAGACACTACTATTTATTTTTTTACGTCAAAAAAATGCCAAAAGCAGGATAATAGAAATTTTTACCATGGAACAGCGAAACCACAGTAATAATTTACTGGTGTATACCAGACTTTTTTAAATATATATATGTGCAGCTGAACAGTGAGCGACAACATCAAACTGTTTTTTTTAGATACAAATTGCCCAAAAGTGGATAATACCGAGGTTTGAACTGTGGAACTGCAAAACCACACTTGTATTTCTCGGGCCTGCACCAGACTATTTTCAACAGATATATTTGTGTCTGAACAATCAGGAGACACTATTATTTATTTTTTATGGCAAAAAATGCCGAAAGCAGGATAATACAGAGATTTGAACCGTGGAACTGCAAAACCACACTTGTATTTCTCGGGCCCAAACCAGACTATTTTCAACAGATATATTTGTGTCTGAACAATCAGGAGACACTATTATTTATTTTTTACAGCAAAAAATGCCAAAAGCAGGATAATTCAGAGATTTGACCCGTGAAACTGCAAAACCACACTTGTATTTCTCGGGCCCAAACCAGACTATTTTCAACTGATATATTTGTGTCTGAACAATCAGGAGACTCTATTATTCATATTTTACATCAAAAAATGGCAAAAGCAGGATAATAGAGATTTTTTATCATGGAACAGCAAAACCACAGTTATAATTTACTGGTGTATACTAGATTTTTTTAAATATATATATTTGCAGCTGAACAGTGAGCGACACATTCAAACTGTTTTCTTTAGATACAAATGTATCAAAAGTGGATAATACAGAGGTTTTAACCGTGGAAGAGCAAAACCAAACTTGTATTTCTCGGGCCTACACCAGACTATTTTCAACAGATATATTTGTGTCTGAACAATCAGGAGACACTATTATTTATTTTTTACGGCAAAAAATGCCAAAAGCAGGATAATACAGAGATTTGACCCTTGGAGCTGCAAAACCACACTTGTATTTCTCGGGCCTACACCAGACTATTTTCTACAGATATATTTGTGTCTGAACAATCAGGAGACACTATTATTTATTTTTCACGGCAAAAATTGCGAAAAGCAGGATAGTACAGAGATTTGAACCGTGGAACTGCAAAACCACACTTGTAATTCTCGGGCCTACACCAGACTATTTTCAACAGATATATTTGTGTCTGAACAATCAGCAGACACTTTTATTTATTTTTCACGGCAAAAATTGCGAAAAGCAGGATAGTACAGAGATTTGAACCGTGGAACTGCAAAACCACACTTGTAATTCTCGGGCCTACACCAGACCATTTTCAACAGATATATTTGTGTCTGAACAATCAGGAGACACTATTTTCAACAGATATATTTGTGTCTGAACAATCAGGAGACACTACTATTTATTTTTTTACGTCAAAAAAATGCCAAAAGCAGGATAATAGAAATTTTTACCATGGAACAGCGAAACCACAGTAATAATTTACTGGTGTATACCAGACTTTTTTAAATATATATATGTGCAGCTGAACAGTGAGCGACAACATCAAACTGTTTTTTTTAGATACAAATAGCCCAAAAGTGGATAATACCGAGGTTTGAACTGTGGAACTGCAAAACCACACTTGTATTTCTCGGGCCTGCACCAGACTATTTTCAACAGATATATTTGTGTCTGAACAATCAGGAGACACTATTATTTATTTTTTATGGCAAAAAATGCTGAAAGCAGGATAATACAGAGATTTGAACCGTGGAACTGCAAAACCACACTTGTATTTCTCGGGCCTACACCAGACTATTTTCAACAGATATATTTGTGTCTGAACAATCAGGAGACACTATTATTTATTTTTTACGGCAAAAATTGCGAAAAGCAGGATAATACAGAGATTTGACCCGTGGAACTGCAAAACCACACTTGTATTTCTCGGGCCCAAACCAGACTATTTTCAACAGATATATTTGTGTCTGAACAATCAGGAGACACTATTATTTATTTTTTACAGCAAAAAATGCCAAAAGCAGGATAATTCAGAGATTTGACCCGTGAAACTGCAAAACCACACTTGTATTTCTCGGGCCCAAACCAGACTATTTTCAACTGATATATTTGTGTCTGAACAATCAGGAGACTCTATTATTCATATTTTACATCAAAAAATGGCAAAAGCAGGATAATAGAGATTTTTTATCATGGAACAGCAAAACCACAGTTATAATTTACTGGTGTATACTAGATTTTTTTAAATATATATATTTGCAGCTGAACAGTGAGCGACACATTCAAACTGTTTTCTTTAGATACAAATGTATCAAAAGTGGATAATACAGAGGTTTTAACCGTGGAAGAGCAAAACCAAACTTGTATTTCTCGGGCCTACACCAGACTATTTTCAACAGATATATTTGTGTCTGAACAATCAGGAGACACTATTATTTATTTTTTACGGCAAAAAATGCCAAAAGCAGGATAATACAGAGATTTGACCCTTGGAGCTGCAAAACCACACTTGTATTTCTCGGGCCTACACCAGACTATTTTCAACAGATATATTTGTGTCTGAACAATCAGGAGACACTATTATTTATTTTTTACAGAAAAAAATTCCAAAAGCAGGATAATAGATAACTTTTACAGTGAAATAGCAAAACCACAGTCATAATTTACTGGTGTATACCAAACTTTTTTAAATATATATATTTGCGGCTGAACAGTGTGCGACACACTCAAACTGATTTTTTTAGATACAAATGGCCCAAAAGTGGATAATACAGATGTTTGAACCGTGGAACTGCAAAACCACACTTGTATTTCTCGGGCCTACACCAGACTATTTTCATCAGATATATTTGTGTCTGAACAATCAGGAGATACCATTATTTATTTTTTATGTCAAAAAATGCAAAAAGCAGGATAATAGAGATTTTTACCATGGAACAGCAAAACCACAGTTATAATTTAGTGGTGTATACCAGACTTTTTAAATATATATATTTGCAGCTGAACAATGAGCGAAACATTCAAACTGTTTTTTTTAGATACAAATGTATCAAAAGTGGATAATACAGAGGTTTGAACCGTGGAACTGCAAAACCAAACTTGTATTTCTCGGGCCTACACCAGACTATTTTCAACAGATATATTTATGTCTGAACAATCAGGAGACACTATTATTTATTTTTTACGGCAAAAAATGCCAAAAGCAGGATAATACAGAGATTTGACCCGTGGAGCTGCAAAACCACACTTGAATTTCTCGGGCCTACACCAGACTATTTTCAACAGATGTATTTGTGTCTGAACAATCAGGAGACACTATTATTTATTTTTCACGGCAAAAATTGCGAAAAGCAGGATAGTACAGAGATTTGACCCGTGGAACTGCAAAACCACACTTGTAATTCTCGGGCCTACACCAGACAATTTTCAACAGATATATTTGTGTCTGAACAATCAGGAGACACTATTAATTATTTTTTACGGCAAAAAATGCCAAAAGAAGGATAATAGAGATTTTTTACCGTGGAACAGCAAAACCACAGTTTTAATTTTATGGTGTATACCAGACTATTTTAAATATATATATTTGTGGTTGAACAGTGAGCGGCACAATCAAACTGTTTTTTTTAGATAAAAATGGCTCAAAAGTGGATAATACAGAGGTTTGAAGCGTGGAACTGCAAAACCTCACTTGTATTTCTCGGGATCACACCAGACAATTTTCAACAGATATATTTGTGTCTGAACAATCAGGAGACACTATTATTTATTTTTTACGTCAAAAATTTCAAAAAGCAGGATAATACAGAGATTTGACCCGTGGAACTGCAAAACCACACTTGTTTTTCTCGGGCCTAAAACAGACTATTTTCAACAGATATATTTGTGTCTGAACAATCAGCAGACACAATTATTTATTTTTACGTCAAAAAATGCCAAAAGCAGGATAATAGAGATTTTTAACTTGGAACAGCAAAACCACAGTTAAAATTTAATTGTGTATACCAGACTTTTTTAAATATATATATATTTGCAGCTGAACAGTGAGCGACACAATCAAACTGTTTCTTTTAGATACAAATGGCTCAAAAGTGGATAGAACAGAGGTTTGAACCGTGGAACTGCATAACCACACTTGTATTTCTCGTGCCTACACCAGACTATTTTCAACAGATATATTTGTGTCTGAACAATCAGGAGACACTATTATTTATTTTTTACGGCAAAAAATGCCAAAAGCAGGATAATAGAGATTTTTTACCGTGGAACGGCAAAACCACAGTTATAATTTACTGGTGTATACCAGACTTTTTTAAATATATATATTTGTGGCTGAACAGTGAGCGACACACTCAAACTGTTTTTTTTAGATACAAATGGCTAAAAATGGATGATGCAGAGGTTTGAATTGTGGAACTGCAAAACCACACTTGTATTTCTCGTGCCTACACCAGACTATTTTCAACAGATATATTTGTGTCTGAACAATCAGGAGACACTATTATTTATTTTTTATGGCAAAAAATGCCAAAAGAAGGATAATAGAGATTTTTTACCATGGAGCAGCAAAACCACAGTTATAATTTAATGGTGTATACCAGACTATTTTAAATATATATATTTGTGGGTGAACAGTGAGCGACACACTCAAACTGTTTTTTTAGATACAAATGGCTCAAAAGTGGATAATACAGAGGTTTGAAGCGTGGAACTGCAAAACCTCACTTGTATTTCTCAGGATCACACAAGACAATTTTCAACAGATATATTTGTGTCTGAACAATCAGGAGACACTATTATTTATTTTTTACGTCAAAAATTGCAAAAAGCAGGATAATACAGAGATTTGACCCGTGGAACTGCAAAACAACACTTGTTTTTCTCGAACCTAAAACAGACTATTTTCAACAGATATATTTGTGTCTGAGCAATCAGGAGACACAATTATTTATTTTTACGTCAAAAAATGCCAAAAGCAGGATAATAGAGATTTTTAACTTGGAACAGCAAAACCACAGTTATAATTTAATTGTGTATACCAGACTTTTTTAAATATATATATTTGCAGCTGAACAGTGAGCGACACAATCAAACTGTTTTTTTTAGATACAAATGGCTCAAAAGTGGATAGAACAGAGGATTGAACCGTGGAACTGCATAACCACACTTGTATTTCTCGTGCCTACACCAGACTATTTTCAACAGATATATTTGTGTCTGAACAATCAGGAGACACTATTATTTATTTTTTACGGCAAAAAATACCACAAGCAGGATAAAACAGAGATTTGATCCGTGGAACTGCAAAACCACACTTGTATTTCTGGGGCCTACACCAGACTTTTTTCAACAGAGATATTTGTGTCTGAACAATCAGGAGACACTATTATTTATTTTTTAAGTCAAAAAATGCCAAAAGCAGGATAATAGAGATTTTTACCATGGAACAGCAAAACCATAGTTATAATTTACTTGTGTATACCAGACTTTTTTAAATATATATATTTGCAGCTTAACAGTGAGTGACACAATCAAACTGTTTTTTTTAGATAAAAGTCGCTCAAAAGTGGATAATACAGAGGTTTGAACCGTGGAACTGCAAAACCACAGTTGTATTTCTCATGCCTACACCAGACTATTTTCTACAGATATATTTGTGTCTGAACAATCAGGAGACACTATTATTTATTTTTTACGGCAAAAAATGCCAAAAGCAGGATAATAGAGATTTTTTACCGTGCAACAGCAAAACCACAGTTATAATTTACTGGTGTATACCAGACTTTTTAAATATATATATTTGTGGCTGAACAGTGAGCGACACACTCAAACTGTTTTTTTTAGATACAAATGGCTCAAAATGGATGATTCAGAGGTTTGAATTGTGGAACTGCAAAACCACACTTGTATTTCTCGTGCCTACACCAGACTATTTTCAACAGATATATTTGTGTCTGAACAATCAGGAGACACTATTATTTATTTTTTACGTCAAAAATTGCAAAAAGCAGGATAATACAGAGATTTGACCCGTGGAACTGCAAAACCACACTTGCATTTCTCGGGCCTAAACCAGACAATTTTCAACAGATATATTTGTGTATGAACAATCAGGAGACACAATTACTTATTTTTACGCCAAAAAATGCCAAAAGCAGGATAATAGAGATTTTTACCATGGAACAGCAAAACCACAGTTATAATTTACTGGTGTATACCAGACTTTTTTAAATATATATATTTGCAGCTAAACAGTGAGCGACACAATCAAACTGTTTTTTTTAGATACAAATGGCTCAAAAGCAGGATAAAACAGAGATTTGAACCGTGGAACTGCAAAACCACACTTGTATTTCTCGGGCCTACACCGGACGATTTTCAACAGATATATTTGTGTCTGAAAAATCAGGAGACACTATTATTTATTTTTTACGGCAAAAATTGCGAAAAGCAGGATAATACAGAGATTTGACCCGTGGAACTGCAAAACCACACTTGTATTTCTCGGGCCCACAGCAGACTATTTTCAACAGATATATTTGTGTCTGAACAATCAGGAGACACTATTATTTCTTTTTTACGGCAAAAAATGCCAAAAGCTGGTTAATACAGAGTTTTGACCCGTGGAACTGCAAAACCACACTTGCATTTCTCGGGCCTACCCCAGACTATTTTCAACAGATATATTTGTGTCTGAACAATCAGGAGACACAATTATTTACTTTTACACCAAAAAATGCCAAAAGCAGGATAATAGAGATTTTTACCATGGAACAGCAAAACCACAGTTATAATTTACTGGTGTATACCAGACTTTTTTAAATATATATATTTGCAGCTAAACAGTGAGCGACACAATCAAACTGTTTTTTTTAGATACAAAAGGCTCAAAAGTGGATAATGCAGAGGTTTGAACCGTGGAACTCCAAAACCACACTTGTATTTCTCGTGCCTACACCAGACTATTTTCAACAGATATATTTGTGTCTGAACAATCGGGAGACACTATTATTTATTTTTTACGTCAAAAAATGCCAAAAGCAGGATAACAGAGATTTTTACCATGGAACAGCAAAACCACAATTATAAGTTACTGGTGTATACCAGACTTTTTTAAATATATATATTTGCAGCTGAACATTGAGTGACACAGTCAAACTGTTTTTTTTTAGATACAAATGGCTCAAAAGTGGATAATACAGAGGTTTGAACCATGGAACTGCAAAACCACACTTGTATTTCTCGCACCTACACCAGACTATTTTCAACAGATATATTTGTGTCTGAACAATCAAGAGACACTATTATTTATTTTTTACGGCAAAAAATGCCAAAAGCAGGATAAAACAGAGATTTGAACCGTGGAACTGCAAAACCACACTTGTATTTCTCGGGCCTACACCGGACGATTTTCAACAGATATATTTGTGTCTGAAAAATCAGGAGACACTATTATTTATTTTTTACGGCAAAAATTGCGAAAAGCAGGATAATACAGAGATTTGACCCGTGGAACTGCAAAACCACACTTGTATTTCTCGGGCCCACAGCAGACTATTTTCAACAGATATATTTGTGTCTGAACAATCAAGAGACACTATTATTTATTTTTTACGGCAAAAAATGCCAAAAGCTGGTTAAAACAGAGTTTTGACCCGTGGAACTGCAAAACCACACTTGCATTTCTCGGGCCTACACCAGACTATTTTCAACAGATATATTTGTGTCTGAACAATCAGGAGACACAATTATTTATTTTTACGCCAAAAAATGCCAAAAGCAGGATAATAGAGATTTTTACCATGGAACAGCAAAACCACAGTTATAATTTACTGGTGTATACCAGACTTTTTTAATTATATATATTTGCAGCTAAACAGTGAGCGACACAATCAAACTGTTTTTTTTAGATACAAAAGGCTCAAAAGTGGATAATGCAGAGGTTTGAACCGTGGAACTCCAAAACCACACTTGTATTTCTCGTGCCTACACCAGACTATTTTCAACAGATATATTTGTGTCTGAACAATCAGGAGACACTATTATTTATTTTTTACGTCAAAAAATGCCAAAAGCAGGATAACAGAGATTTTTACCATGGAACAGCAAAACCACAATTATAATTTACTGGTGTATACCAGACTTTTTTAAATATATATATTTGCAGCTGAACAGTGAGTGACACAGTCAAACTGTTTTTTTTTAGATACAAATGGCTCAAAAGTGGATAATACAGAGGTTTGAACCATGGAACTGCAAAACCACACTTGTATTTCTCGCGCCTACAGCAGACTATTTTCAACAGATATATTTGTGTCTGAACAATCAAGAGACACTATTATTTATTTTTTACGGCAAAAAATGCCAAAAGCAGGATAAAACAGAGATTTGAACCGTGGAACTGCAAAACCACACTTGTATTTCTCGGGCCTACACCAGACGATTTTCAACAGATATATTTGTGTCTGAAAAATCAGGAGACACTATTATTTATTTTTTACGGCAAAAATTGCGAAAAGCAGGATAATACAGAGATTTGACCCGTGGAACTGCAAAACCACACTTGTATTTCTCGGGCCCACAGCAGACTATTTTCAACAGATATATTTGTGTCTGAACAATCAAGAGACACTATTATTTATTTTTTACGGCAAAAAATGCCAAAAGCTGGTTAATACAGAGTTTTGACCCGTGGAACTGCAAAACCACACTTCCATTTCTCGGGCCTACACCAGACTATTTTCAACAGATATATTTGTGTCTGAACAATCAGGAGACACTATTACTTAATTTTTACGTCAAAAAATGCCAAAAGCAGGATAATAGAGATTTTTATCATGGAACAGCAAAACCATAGATATAATTTACTGGTGTATACCAGACTTTTTTAAATATATATATTTGCAGCTGAACAGTGAGTGACACAATGAAACAGTTTTTTTTAGATACAAATGGCTCAAAAGCGTATAATACAGAGGTTTGAACCATGGAACTGCAAAACCACACTTGTATTTCTCGCACCTACACCAGACTATTTTCAACAGATATATTTGTGTCTGAACAATCAAGAGACACTATTATTTATTTTTTACGGCAAAAAATGCCAAAAGCAGGATAAAACAGAGATTTGAACCGTGGAACTGCAAAACCACACTTGTATTTCTCGTGCCTACACCAGACTATTTTCATCAGAGATATTTGTGTCTGAACAATCAGGAGATACTATTATTTATTTTTTATGTCAAAAAATGCCAAAACCAGGATAATAGAGATTTTTACCATGGAACAGCAAAACCATAGTTATAATTTACTTGTGTATACCAGACTTTCTTAAATATATATATTTGTGGCTGAACAGTGAGCGACACACTCAAACTGTTTTTTTTAGATACAAATGGCTCAAAATGGATGATGCAGAGGTTTGAATTGTGGAACTGCAAAACCACACTTGTATTTCTCGTGCCTACACCAGACTATTTTCAACAGATATATTTGTGTCTGAACAATCAGGGGACACTATTATTTATTTTTTATGGCAAAAAATGCCAAAAGAAGGATAATAGAGATTTTTTACCGTGGAACAGCAAAACCACAGTTATAATTTAATGGTGTATACCAGACTATTTTAAATATATATATTTGTGGGTGAACAGTGAGTGGCACAATCAAACTGTTTTTTTTTAGATACAAATGGCTCAAAAGTGGATAATACAGAGGTTTGAACCGTGGAACTGCAAAACCACACTTGTATTTCTCGTGCCTACACCAGACTATTTTCAACAGATATATTTGTGTCTGAACAATCCGGAGACACTATTATTTATTTTTTACGGCAAAAAATGCCAAAAGCAGGAAAATAGAGATTTTTTACCGTGCAACAGCAAAACCACAGTTATTATAGACTTTTTTAAATATATAAATTTGCAGCTGAACAGTGAGCGACACAATCGAACAGTTTTTTTAAAATACAAATGGCTCAAAAGTGGATAATACAGAGGTCTGAACCGTGGAACTCCAAAACCACACTTGTATTTCTTGTGCCTAAACCAGACTATTTTCAACAGATATATTTGTGTCTGAACATTCAGGAGACACTATTATTTATTTTATACGGCAAAAAATGCCAAAAGCAGGATAATAGAGATTTTTACCATGGAACAGCAAAACCACAGTTATAACTTACTGGTGTATACCAGACTTTTTAAATATACATATTTGCAGCTGAACAATGAGCGAAACATTCAAACTGTTTTTTTTAGATTCAAATGTATCAAAAGTGGATAATACAAATGTTTGAACCGTGGAACTGCAAAACCAAACTTGTATTTCTCGGGGCTACACCAGACTATTTTCAACAGATATATTTGTGTCTGAACAATCAGGAGACACTATTATTTATTTTTTACATCAAAAAATGCCAAAAGCAGGATAATAGAGATTTTTACCAAGGAACAGCAAAACCACAGTTATAATTTACTGGTGTATACCAGACTTTTTTAAATATATATATTTGCAGCTGAACAGTGAGCGACACAATCAAACTGTTTTTTTAGACACAAATGGCTCAAAAGTGGATAATACAGAGGTTTGAACGGTGGAACTGCAAAGCCACACTTGTATTTCTCGGGCCTACACCAGACTATTTTCAACAGATTTATTTGTGTCTGAACAATCAGGAGACACTATTATTTATTTGTTACATCAAAAAATGCCAAAAGCAGGATAATAAAGATTTTTACCATGGAACAGGAAAACCACAGTTATAATTTACTGGTGTATACCAGACTTTTTTAAATATATATATTTGCAGCTGAACAGTGAGCGACACAATCATACTGTTTTTTTTAGATACAAATGGCTCAAAAGTGGATAATACAGAGGTTTGAACGGTGGAACTACAAAACCACACTTGTATTTCTCGCGCCTACACCAGACTATTTTCAACAGATATATTTGTGTCTGAACAATCAGGAGACACTATTATTTATTTTTTACGGCAAAAAATGCGAAAAGCAGGATAATACAGAGATTTGAACCGTGGAACTGCAAAACCACACTTGTATTTCTCGGGCCTACACCAGACTATTTTCAACAGATATATTTGTGTCTGAACAATCAGGAGACACTATTATTTATTTTTTACAGAAAAAAAATTCAAAAGCAGGATAATAGATAACTTTTACAGTGAAATAGCAAAACCACAGTCATAATTTACTGGTGTATACCAGACTTTTTTAAATATATATATTTGCGGCTGAACAGTGAGCGACACACTCAAACTGATTTTTTTAGATACAAATGGCCCAAAAGTGGATAATACAGATGTTTGAACCGTGGAACTGCAAAACCACACTTGTATTTCTCGGGCCTACACCAGACTATTTTCATCAGATATATTTGTGTCTGAACAATCAGGATATACTATTATTTATTTTTTACGTCAAAAAATGCCAAAATAAGGATAATAGAGATATTTACCATGGAACAGCAAAACCACAGTTATAATTTACTGGTGTATACCAGACTTTTTAAATATATATATTTGCAGCTGAACAATGAGCGAAACATTCAAACTGTTTTTTTTAGATACAAGTTTATCAAAAGTGGATAATACAGAGGTTTGAACCGTGGAACTGCAAAACCACACTTGTATTTCTCGGGCCCACAGCAGACTATTTTCAACAGATATATTTGTGTCTGAACAATCAGGAGACACTATTATTTATTTTTTACGGCAAAAAATGCCAAAAGCTGGTTAATACAGAGTTTTGACGCGTGGAACTGCAAAACCACACTTGCATTTCTCGGGCCTACACCAGACTATTTTCAACAGATATATTTGTGTCTGAACAATCAGGAGACACAATTATTTATTTTTACGCCAAAAAATGCCAAAAGCAGGATAATAGAGATTTTTACCATGGAACAGCAAAACCACAGTTATAATTTACTGGTGTATACCAGACTTTTTTAAATATATATATTTGCAGCTAAACAGTGAGCGACACAATCAAACTGTTTTTTTTAGATACAAAAGGCTCAAAAGTGGATAATGCAGAGGTTTGAACCGTGGAACTCCAAAACCACACTTGTATTTCTCGTGCCTACACCAGACTATTTTCAACAGATATATTTGTGTCTGAACAATCGGGAGACACTATTATTAATTTTTTACGTCAAAAAATGCCAAAAGCAGGATAACAGAGATTTTTACCATGGAACAGCAAAACCACAATTATAAGTTACTGGTGTATACCAGACTTTTTTAAATATATATATTTGCAGCTGAACAGTGAGTGACACAGTCAAACTGTTTTTTTTAGATACAAATGGCTCAAAAGTGGATAATACAGAGGTTTGAACCATGGAACTGCAAAACCACACTTGTATTTCTCGCGCCTACACCAGACTATTTTCAACAGATATATTTGTGTCTGAACAATCAAGAGACACTATTATTTATTTTTTACGGCAAAAAATGCCAAAAGCAGGATAAAACAGAGATTTGAACCGTGGAACTGCAAAACCACACTTGTATTTCTCGGGCGTACACCGGACGATTTTCAACAGATATATTTGTGTCTGAAAAATCAGGAGACACTATTATTTATTTTTTACGGCAAAAATTGCGAAAAGCAGGATAATACAGAGATTTGACCCGTGGAACTGCAAAACCACACTTGTATTTCTCGGGCCCACAGCAGACTATTTTCAACAGATATATTTGTGTCTGAACAATCAGGAGACACTATTATTTATTTTTTACGGCAAAAAATGCCAAAAGCTGGTTAATACAGAGTTTTGACCCGTGGAACTGCAAAACCACACTTGTATTTCTCGGGCCCACAGCAGACTATTTTCAACAGATATATTTGTGTCTGAACAATCAGGAGACACTATTATTTATTTTTTACGGCAAAAAATGCCAAAAGCTGGTTAATACAGAGTTTTGACCCGTGGAACTGCAAAACCACACTTGCATTTCTCGGGCCTACACCAGACTATTTTCAACAGATATATTTGTGTCTGAACAATCAGGAGACACAATTATTTATTTTTACGCCAAAAAATGCCAAAAGCAGGATAATATTTTTACCATGGAACAGCAAAACCACAGTTATAATTTACTGGTGTATACCAGACTTTTTTAAATATATATATTTGCAGCTGAACAGTGAGTGACACAATGAAACAGGTTTTTTTAGATACAAATAGCTCAAAAGTGGATAATGCAGAGGTTTGAACCGTGGAACTGCAAAACCACACTTGCATTTCTCGTGCCTACACCAGACTATTTTCATCAGAGATATTTGTGTCTGAACAATCAGGAGATACTATTATTTATTTTTTATGTCAAAAAATGCCAAAACCAGGATAATAGAGATTTTTACCATGGAACAGCAAAACCATAGTTATAATTTACTTGTGTATACCAGACTTTCTTAAATATATATATTTGTGGCTGAACAGTGAGCGACACACTCAAACTGTTTTTTTTAGATACAAATGGCTCAAAATGGATGATGCAGAGGTTTGAATTGTGGAACTGCAAAACCACACTTGTATTTCTCGTGCCTATACCAGACTATTTTCAACAGATATATTTGTGTCTGAACAATCAGGAGACACTATTATTTATTTTTTATGGCAAAAAATGCCAAAAGAAGGATAATAGAGATTTTTTACCGTGGAACAGCAAAACCACAGTTATAATTTAATGGTGTATACCAGACTATTTTAAATATATATATTTGTGGGTGAACAGTGAGTGGCACAATCAAACTGTTTTTTTTTAGATACAAATGGCTCAAAAGTGGATAATACAGAGGTTTGAACCGTGGAACTGCAAAACCACACTTGTATTTCTCGTGCCTACACCAGACTATTTTCAACAGATATATTTGTGTCTGAACAATCCGGAGACACTATTATTTATTTTTTACGGCAAAAAATGCCAAAAGCAGGATAATAGAGATTTTTACCATGGAACAGCAAAACCACAGTTATAACTTACTGGTGTATACCAGACTTTTTAAATATACATATTTGCAGCTGAACAATGAGCGAAACATTCAAACTGTTTTTTTTAGATTCAAATGTATCAAAAGTGGATAATACAAATGTTTGAACCGTGGAACTGCAAAACCAAACTTGTATTTCTCGGGGCTACACCAGACTATTTTCAACAGATATATTTGTGTCTGAACAATCAGGAGACACTATTATTTATTTTTTACATCAAAAAATGCCAAAAGCAGGATAATAGAGATTTTTACCAAGGAACAGCAAAACCACAGTTATAATTTACTGGTGTATACCAGACTTTTTTAAATATATATAGATATTTGCAGCTGAACAGTGAGCGACACAATCATACTGTTTTTGTTATATACAAATGGCTCAAAAGTGGATAATACAGATGTTTGAAACGTGGAACTCCAAAACCACACTTGTATTTCTCGTGCCTACACCAGACTATTTTCAACAGATATATTTGTGTCTGAACAATCAGGAGACACTATTATTTATTTTTTACGTCAAAAAATGCCAAAAGCAGGATAATAGAGATTTTTACCATGGAACAGCAAAACCACAGTTATAATTTACTGGTGTATACCAGACTTTTTTAAATATATATATTTGCAGCTGAACAGTGAGCGACACAATCATACTGTTTTTTTAGATACAAATGGCTCAAAAGTGGATAATACAGAGGTTTGAACGGTGGAACTACAAAACCACACTTGTATTTCTCGCGCCTACACCAGACTATTTTCAACAGATATATTTGTGTCTGAACAATCAGGAGACACTATTATTTATTTTTTACGGCAAAAAATGCCAAAAGCAGGATAATACAGAGATTTGAACCGTGGAACTGCAAAACCACACTTGTATTTCTCGGGCCTACACCAGACTATTTTCAACAGATATATTTGTGTCTGAACAATCAGGAGACACTATTATTTATTTTTTACAGAAAAAAAATTCAAAACCAGAATAATAGATAACTTTTACAGTGAAATAGCAAAACCACAGTCATAATTTACTGGTGTATACCAGACTTTTTTAAATATATATATTTGTGGCTGAACAGTGAGCGACACACTCAAACTGATTTTTTTAGATACAAATGGCCCAAAAGTGGATAATACAGATGTTTGAACCGTGGAACTGCAAAACCACACTTGTATTTCTCGGGCCTACACCAGACTATTTTCATCAGATATATTTGTGTCTGAACAATCAGGATATACTATTATTTATTTTTTACGTCAAAAAATGCCAAAATAAGGATAATAGAGATATTTACCATGGAACAGCAAAACCACAGTTATAATTTACTGGTGTATACCAGACTTTTTAAATATATATATTTGCAGCTGAACAATGAGCGAAACATTCAAACTGTTTTTTTTAGATACAAGTTTATCCAAAGTGGATAATACAGAGGTTTGAACCGTGGAACTGCAAAACCAAACTTGTATTTCTCGGGCCTACACCAGACTATTTTCAACAGATATATTTATGTCTGAACAATCAGGAGACACTATTATTTATTTTTTACGGCAAAAAATGCCAAAAGCAGGATAATACAGAGATTTGACCCGTGGAGCTGCAAAACCACACTTGTATTTCTCGGGCCTACACCAGACTATTTTCAACAGATGTATTTGTGTCTGAACAATCAGGAGACACTATTATTTATTTTTCACGGCAAAAATTACGAAAAGCAGGATACTACAGAGATTTGACCCGTGGAATTGCAAAACCACACTTGTAATTCTCGGGCCTACACCAGACTATTTTCAACAGATATATTTGTGTCTGAACAATCAGGAGACACTATCATTTATTTTTTACATCAAAAAATGAAAAAAGCAGGATAATAGAGATTTTTACCATGGAACAGCAAAACCACAGTTATAATTTACTGGTGTATACCAGACTTTTTTAAATATATATATTTGCAGATGAACAGTGAGCGACACAATCATACTGTTTTTGTCAGATACAAATGGCTCAAAAGTGGATAATACAGATGTTTGAACCGTGGAACTCCAAAACCACACTTGTATTTCTCGTGCCTACACCAGACTATTTTCAACAGATATATTTGTGTCTGAACAATCAGGAGACACTATTATTTATTTTTTACGTCAAAAAATGCCAAAAGCAGGATAATAGAGATTTTTACCATGGAACAGCAAAACCACAGTTATAATTTACTGGTGTATACCAGACTTTTTAAATATACATATTTGCAGCTGAACAATGAGCGAAACATTCAAACTGTTTTTTTTAGATACAAATGTATCAAAAGTGGATAATACAGATGTTTGAACCGTGGAACTGCAAAACCAAGCTTGTATTTCTCGGGGCTACACCAGACTATTTCCAACAGACATATTTGTGTCTGAACAATCAGGAGACACTATTATTTATTTTTTACATCAAAAAATGCCAAAAGCAGGATAATAGAGATTTTTACCATGGAACAGCAAAACCACAGTTATAATTTACTGGTGTATACCAGACTTTTTTAAATATAGATATTTGCAGCTGAACAGTGAGCGACACAATCATACTGTTTTTGTTAGATACAAATGGCTCAAAAGTGGATAATACAGATGTTTGAACCGTGGAACTCCAAAACCACACTTGTATTTCTCGTGCCTACACCAGACTATTTTCAACAGATATATTTGTGTCTGAACAATCAGGAGACACTATTATTTATTTTTTACGTCAAAAAATGCCAAAAGCAGGATAATAGAGATTTTTACCATGGAACAGCAAAACCACAGTTATAACTTACTGGTGTATACCAGACTTTTTGAAATATATATATTTGCAGCTGAACAGTGAGCGACACAATCATACTGTTTTTTTTAGATACAAATGGCTCAAAAGTGGATAATACAGAGGTTTGAACCGTGGAACTGCAAAACCACACTTGTATTTCTCGCGCCTACACCAGACTATTTTCAACAGATATATTTGTGTCTGAACAATCAGGAGACACTATTATTTATTTTTTTCGGCAAAAAATGCCAAAAGCAGGATAATACAGAGATTTGAACCGTGGAACTGCAAAACCACACTTGTATTTCTCGGGCCTACACCAGACTATTTTCAACAGATATATTTGTGTCTGCACAATCAGGAGACACTATTATTTATTTTTTATGGCAAAAATTGCGAAAAGCAGGATAATACAGAGATTTGACCCGTGGAACTGCAAAATCACACTTGTATTTCTCGGGCCCAAACCAGACTATTTTCAACAGATATATTTGTGTCTGAACAATCAGGAGACACTATTATTTATTTTTTACGGCAAAAAATGCCAAAAGCAGGAAAATACAGAGATTTGACCCGTGAAACTGCAAAATCACACTTGTATTTCTCGGGCCTACACCAGACTATTTTCAACAGATATATTTGTGTCTGAACAATCAGGAGACACTATTATTTATTTTTTATGGCAAAAAATGCCAAAAGCAGGATAATACAGAGATTTGACCCTTGGAGCTGCATAACCACACTTCTATTTCTCGGGCCTACACCAGACTATTTTCAACAGATATATTTGTGTCTGAACAATCAGGAGACACTATTATTTATTTTTCACGTCAAAAATTGCGAAAAGCAGGATAATACAGAGATTTGACCCGTGGAACTGCAAAGCCACACTTTTATTTCTCGGGCCCACACCAGACTATTTTCAACAGATATATTTGTGTCTGAACAATGAGAAGACATTATTATTTATTTTTTACAGCAAAAAATTCCAAAAGCAGGGCAATAGAGAACTATTACCGTGGAACAGCAAAACCACAGTTATAATTTACTTGTGTATACCAGACTTTTTTATATATATATATTAGCAGCTGAACAGTGAGCGACACACTCAAACTGATTTCTTTAGATACAAATGGCTCAAAAGTGGATAATACAGATGATTGAACCGTGGAACTTTAAAACCACACTTGTATTTCTCGTGCCTACACCAGACTATTTTCAACAGATATATTTGTGTCTGAACAATCAGGAGACACTATTATTTATTTTTTACGGCCAAAAATGCCAAAAGCAGGATAATAGAGATTTTTACCATGGAACAGAAAAACCATTGTTATAATTTATTGGTGTATACCAGACTTTTTTAAATATATATAATTGCAGCTGAACAGTGAGCGACACACTCAAACTGTTTTTTTTAGATACAAATGGCTCAAAAGTGGATAATACAGAAGTTTGAACCGTGGAACTTCAAAACCACACTTGTATTTCTTGTGCCTACACCAGACTATTTTCAAGAGATATATTTGTGTCTGAACAATCAGGAGACACTATTATTTTTTTTTACGGCAAAATTTGCGAAAAGCAGGATAATAAAGAGATTTGACTAGTGGAACTGCAAAACCACACTTGTATTTCTCGGGGCTACACCAGACTATTTTCAACAGATATATTTGTGTCTGAGCAATGAGGAGACACTATTAATTATTTTTTACAGCAAAAATTTCCAAAAGTAGAACAATAGAGAACTTTTACCGTGGAACAGCAAAACCACAGTTATAATTTACTGGTGTGTACCAGACTTTTTTAAATATATATATTTGCGGCTGAACAGTGAGCGACACACTCAAACTGATTTTTTTAGATACAAATGGCCCAAAAGCGGATAATACAGAGGTTTGAACCATGGAACTGCAATACCACACTTGTATTTCTTGTGCCTACACCAGACTATTTTCAACAGATATATTTGTGTCTGAACAATCAGGAGACACTATTATTTATTTTTTACGGCAAAAATTGCCAAAAGCAGGATAATACAGAGATTTGACCCATGGAACTGCAAAACCACTCTTCTACTTCTCGGGCCTACACCAGACTATTTTCAATAGATATATCTGAGTCTGAACAATCAGGAGACACAATTATTTATTTTTTATGGCAAAAAAAGCCAAAATCAGGATAATACAGAGATTTGTACCATGTAACTGCAAAACCACACTTGTATTTCACGGGCCTACACCAGACTATTTTCAACAGATATATTTGTGTCTGAACAATCAGGAGACACTATTATTTATTTTTTACGGTAAAAAATGGCAAAAGCAAGATAATACAGAGATTTGACCCGTGGAACTGCAAAACCACACTTGTATTTCTCGAGTCTACCCCAGACTATTTTCAACAGATATATTTGTGTCTGAACAATCAGGAGACACTATTATTTATTTTTTACGTCAAAAAATGCCAAAAGCAGGATAATAGAGATTTTTACCATGCAACAGCAAAACCATAGTTATAATTTACTGGTGTATACCAGACTTTTTAAAACATATATATTTGCAGATGAAGAGTGAGCGACACAAACAAACGTTTTTTTTAGATACAAATTGCTCAAAAGTGGATAATACAGAGGTTTGAACCGTGGAACTGCAAAATCACACTTGTATTTCTCGGGCCTACACCAGACTATTTTCAACAGTTATATTTGTGTCTGAACAATCAGGAGACACTATTTTTTATTTTTTACAGCAAAAAATACCAAAAGCAGGATAATAGAGATTTTTTACCCTGGAACAGCAAAACCACAGTTATAAATTACTGGTGTATACCAGACTTTTTTAAATATATATATTTGCGACTGAAAAGTGAGCGACACACTCAAACACTTTTTTTAGATACAAATGGCTCAAAAGTGGATAATACAGAGGTTTGAACCGTGGAACTGCAAAACCACACTTGTATTTCTTGGGACAACACCAGACTATTTTCAACAGATATATTTGTGTCTGAACAATCAGGAGACACTATTATTTATTTTTTACGGTAAAAAATGCCAAAAGCAGGATAATACAGAGATTTGACCCGTGGAACTGCAAAACCACACATGTATTTCTCGGGCCTACCCCAGACTATTTTCAACAGATATATTTGTGTCTGAACAATAAGGAGACACTATTATTTATTTTTTATAGCTAAAAATTCAAAAAGCAGGATAATAGAGAACTTTTACCGTGAAGCAGCAAAACCACAGTCATAAATTACTGGTGTTTACCAGACTTTTTAAAATATATATATTTGCGGCTGAACAGTGAGCGACACACTCAAACTGACTTTTTTAGATACAAATGGCCCAAAAGTGGATAATACAGAGGTTTGAACTGTGGAACTGCAAAACCACACTTTTATTTCTCGGCCCTACACCAGACTATTTTCAACAGATATATTTGTGTCTGAGAAATCAGGAGACCCTATTATTTATTTTTTACGGTAAAAAATGCCAAAAGCAGGATAATACAGAGATTTGACCCGTGAAGCTCCAAAACCACACTTGTATTTCTCGGGTCTACACCAGACTATTTTCAACAGATATATTTGTGTCTGAACAATAAGGAGACACTATTATTTATTTTTTACGGCAAAAATTGCGAAAAGCAGGATAGTACAGAGATTTGACCCGTGGAACTGCAAAACCACGCTTATAATTCTCGGGCCTACACCAGACTATTTTCAACAGATATATTTGCGTCTGAGCAATCAGGAGACACTATTATTTAATTTTTACGGCAAAAAATGCCAAAAGCAGGATAATAGAGATTTTTGCCGTGGAACAGCAAAACCACAGTTATAATTTACTGGTGTATACCAGACTTTTTTAAATATATATATTTGCGACTGAACAGTGAGCGACACACTCAAACTGTATTTTTTAGATACGAATGGCTCAAAAGTGGATAATACAGAGGTTTGAACCGTGGAACTGCAAAACCACATTTGTATTTCTTGGGACTACACCAGACTATTTTCAACAGATATATTTGTGTCTGAACAATCAGGAGACACTATTATTAATTTTTTACGGTAAAAAATGGCAAAAGCAAGATAATACAGAGATTTGACCCGTGGAACTGCAAAACCACAGTTGTATTTCTGGAGCCTACCCCAGACTATTTTCAACAGATATATTTGTGTCTGAACAATCTGGAGACACTATTATTTATTTTTTACGTCAAAAAATGCCAAAAGCAGGATAATAGAGATTTTTACCATGCAACAGCAAAACCATAGTTATAATTTACTGGTGTATACCAGACTTTTTAAAATATATATATTTGCAGATGAAGAGTGAGCGACACAAACAAACGTTTTTTTTAGATACAAATTGCTCAAAAGTGGATAATACAGAGGTTTGAACCTTGGAACTGCAAAATCACACTTGTATTTCTCGGGCCTACACCAGACTATTCTCAACAGTTATATTTGTGTCTGAACAATCAGGAGACACTATTTTTTACAGCAAAAAATGCCAAAAGCAGGATAATAAAGATTTTTTACCGTGGAACAGCAAAACTACAGTTATAAATTATTGGTGTATACCAGACTTTTTTTACATATATATATTTGCGACTGAACAGTGAGCGACACACTCAAACACTTTTTTTTAGATACAAATGGCTCAAAAGTGGATAATACAGAGGTTTGAACCGTGGAACTGCCAAACCACACTTGTATTTCTTGGGACTACACCAGACTATTTTCAACAGATATATTTGTGTCTATACAATCAGGAGACACTATTATTTATTTTTTACGGTAAAAAATGCCAAAAGCAGGATAGTACAGAGATTTGACCCGTGGAACTTCAAAACCACACATGTATTTCTCGGTCCTACCCCAGACTATTTTCAACAGATATATTTGTGTCTGAACAATAAGGAGACACTATTATTTATTTTTTACAGCTAAAAATTCAAAAAGCAGGATTATAGAGAACTTTTACCGTGAAGCAGCAAAACCACAGTAATAAATTACTGGTGTTTACCAGACTTTTTAAAATATATATATTTGCGGCTGAACAGTGAGCGACACACTCAAACTGACTTTTTTAGATACAAATGGCCCAAAAGTGGATAATACAGAGGTTTGAACTGTGGAACTGCAAAACCACACTTTTATTTCTTGGGCCTACACCAGACTATTTTCAAAAGATATATTTGTGTCTGAAAAATCAGGAGACACTATTATTTATTTTTTTACGGCAAAAAATGCCAAAAGCAGGATAATACAGAGATTTGACCCGTGAAGCTGCAAAACCACACTTGTATTTCTCGGGTCTACACCAGGCTATTTTCAACAGATATATTTGTGTCTGAACAATAAGGAGACACTATTATTTATTTTTTACGGCAAAAATTGCGAAAAGCAGGATAGTACAGAGATTTGACCCGTGGAACTGCAAAACCACGCTTATAATTCTCGGGCCTACACCAGACTATTTTCAACAGATATATTTGTGTCTGAACAATCAGGAGACACTATTATTTATTTTTTACAGCAAAAAATACCAAAAGAAGGATAATAGAGAACTTTTCCCGTGAAACAGCAAAACCACAGCCATAATTTACTGGTGTATACCATACTTTTTTAAATATATATATTTGCGGCTGAACAGTGAGCGACACACTCAAACTGATTTTTTTAGATACAAATGGCCCAAAAGTGGATAATACAGAGGTTTGAACCGTAGAGCTGCAAAACCACACTGGTATTTCTTGGGCCTACACCAGACTATTTTCAACAGATATATTTGCGTCTGAGCAAACAGGAGACACTATTATTTATTTTTTACGGCAAAAAATGCCAAAAGCAGGATAATAGAGATTTTTGCCGTGGAACAGCAAAACCAAAGTTATAATTTACTGGTGTATACCAGACTTTTTTAAATATATATATGTGCAGCTGAACAGTGAGCGACACAAACAAACTGTTTTATTTAGATACAAATGGCTCAAAAGTGGATAATACAGAGGTTTGAACCGTGGAACTGCAAAACCACACTTGTATTTCTTGGGTCTACACCAGACTATTTTCAACAGATATATTTGTGTCTGAACAATCAGGAGACACTATTTTTTATTTTTTACGATAAAAAATGCCAAAAGCAAGTTAATACAGAGATTTGACCCGTGGAACTGCAAAACCACACTTGAATTCTCGAGCCTACCCCAGACTATTTTCAACAGATATATTTGTGTCTGAACAATCAGGAGACACTATTATTTATTTTTTACAGCAAAAAATTCCAAAAGCAGGATAATAGAGAACTTTTAGCGTGGAACAGCAAAACCACAGTTATAATTTACTGGTGTATACCAGACTTTTTAAAATATATATATTTGCGGCTGAACAGTGAGCGACACACTCAAACTGATTTTTTTAGATACAAATGGCCCAAAAGTGAATAATGCAGAGGTTTGAACCATGGAACTGCAAAACCACACTTGTATTTCTCGGGCCTTCACCAGACTATTTTCAACAGATATATTTGTGTCTGAACAATCAGGAGACACTATTATTTATTTTTTACGTTAAAAAATGCCAAAAGCAGGATAATAGAGATTTTTACCATGGAACAGCAAAACCATAGATATAATTTACTGGTGTATACCAGATTTTTTAAAATATATATATTTGCGGCTGAACAGTGAACGACACACTCAAACTGACTTTTTTAGATACAAATGGCCAAAAAGTGGATAATACAGAGGTTTGAACTGTGGAACTGCAAAACCACACTTGTATTTCTCGTGCCTACACCAGACTAATTTCAACAGATATATTTGTGTCTGAAAAATCAGGAGACACTATTATTTATTTTTTACAGCAAAAAAATGCCAAAAGCAGGATAATACAGAGATTTGACCCGTGAAGCTGCAAAACCACACTTGTATTTCTCGGGTCTACACCAGACTATTTTCAACAGATATATTTGTGTCTGAACAATAAGGAGACACTATTATTTATTTTTTACGGCAAAAATTGCGAAAAGCAGGATAGTACAGAGATTTGACCCGTGGAACTGCAAAACCACGCTTATAATTCTCGGGCCTACACCAGACTATTTTCAACAGATATATTTGTGTCTGAACAATCAGGAGACAATATTATTTATTTTTTACTGCAAAAAATACCAAAAGAAGGATAATAGAGAACTTTTCCCGTGAAACAGTAAAACCACAGCCATAATTTACTGGTGTATACCATACTTTTTTGAATATATATATTTGCGGCTGAACAGTGAGCGACACACTCAAACTGATTTTTTTAGATATAAATGGCCCAAAAGTGGATAATACATAGGTTTGAACCGTAGAACTGCAAAACCACACTTGTATTTCTCGGGCCTACACCTGAGTATTTTAAACAGATATATTTGTGTCTGAACAATCAGGAGACACTATTATTTATTTTTTACGACAAGAAATGCCAAAAGCAGGATAATAGAGATTTTTAACCGTGGAACAGCAAAACCACAGATATAATTTACTGGTGTATTCCAGACTTTTTTAAATATATATATTTGCGACTGAACAGTGAGCGACACACTCAAACTGTATTTTTTAGATACAAATGGCTCAAAAGTGGATAATACAGAGGTTTCAACCGTGGAACTGCAAAACTACATTTGTATTTCTTGGGACTACACCAGACTATTTTCAACAGATATATTTGTGTTTGAACAATCAGGAGACACTATTATTTATTTTTTACGATAAAAAATGCAAAAGCAAGATAATACAGAGATTTGACCCGTGGAACAGCAAAACCACACTTGTATTTCTCGAGCCTACCCCAGACTATTTTCAACAGATATATTTGTGTCTGAACAATCAGGAGACACTATTATTTATTTTTTACGTCAAAAAAGGCCAAAAGCAGGATAATAGAGATTTTTACCATGCAACAGCAAAACCATAGTTATAATTTACTGGTGTATACCAGACTTTTTAAAATATTTATATTTGCAGATGAAGAGTGAGCGACACAAACAAACGTTTTTTTTAGATGCAAATTGCTCAAAAGTGGATAATACAGAGGTTTGAACCGTGGAACTGCAAAATCACACTTGTATTTCTCGGGCCTACACCAGACTATTTTCAACAGATATATTTGTGTCTGAACAATCAGGAGACACTATTTTTTATTTTTTACAGCAAAAAATGCCAAAAGCAGGATAATAAAGATTTTTTACCGTGGAACAGCAAAACCACACTTGTATTTCTCGGGCCTACCCCAGACTATTTTCAACAGATATATTTGGTCTGAACAATAAGGAGACACTATTTATTTTTTACAGCTAAAAATTCAAAAAGCAGGATAATAGAGAAATTTTACCGTGAAGCAGCAAAACCACCGTCATAATTTACTGGTGTACACCAGACTTTTTAAAATATATATATTTGCGGCTGAACAGTGAGCGACACACTCAAACTGACTTTTTTAGAAACAAATGGCCCAAAAGTGGATAATACAGAGGTTTGAACTGTGGAACTGCAAAACCACACTTGTATTTATCGGGCCTACACCAGACTATTTTCAACAGATATATTTGTGTCTGAAAAATCAGGAGACACTATTATTTATTTTTTTACGGCAAAAAATGCCAAAAGCAGGATAATACAGAGATTTGACCCGTGGACCTGCAAAACCACACTTGTATTTCTCGGGTCTACACCAGACTATTTTCATTAGATATATTTGTGTCTGAACAATAAGGAGACACTATTAATAATTTTTTATGGCAAAAATTGCGAAAAGCAGGATAGTACAGAGATTTGACCCGTGGAACTGCAAAACCACGCTTGTAATTCTCGGGCCTACACCAGACTATTTTCAACAGATATATTTGTGTCTGAACAATCAGGAGACACTATTATTTATTTTTTACAGCAAAAAATACCAAAAGAAGGATAATAGACAACTTTTCCCGTGAAACAGCAAAACCACAGTCAGAATTTACTGGTGTATACCAGACTTTTTTAAATATATATATTTGCAGCTGAACAGTGAGCGACACAATCAAACTGATTTTTTTAGATAGAAATGGCCCAAAAGTGGATAACACAGAGGTTTGAACCGTAGAGCTGCAAAACCACACTTGTATTTCTCGGGCCTACACCAGACTATTTTCAACAGATATATTTGCGTCTGAGCAATCAGGAGACACTATTATTTATTTTTTACGGCAAAAAATGCCAAAAGCAGGATAATAGAGATTTTTGCCGTGGAACAGCAAAACCAAAGTTATAATTTACTGGTGTATACCAGACTTTTTTAAATATATATATGTGCAGCTGAACAGTGAGCGACACAAACAAACTATTTTATTTAGAAACAAATGGCTCAAAAGTGGATAATACAGAGGTTTGAAACGTGGAACTGCAAAACCACACTTGTATTTCTCGGGCCTACACCAGACTATTTTCAACAGATATATTTGTGTCTGAACAATCAGGAGACACTATTATTTATTTTTTACAGCAAAAAATTCCAAAAGCAGGATAATAGAGAGCTTTTAGCGTGGAACAGCAAAACCACAGTTATAATTTACTGGTGTATACCAGACTTTTTAAAATATATATATTTGCGGCTGAACAGTGAGCGACACACTCAAACTGATTTTTTTAGATACAAATGGCCCAAAAGTAGATAATGCAGAGGTTTGAACCATGGAACTGCAAAACTACACTTGTATTTCTCGGGCCTACACCAGACTATTTTCAACAGATATATTTGTGTCTGAACAATCAGGAGACACTATTTTTTATTTTTTACAGCAAAAAATGCCAAAAGCAGGATAATAGAGATTTTTTACCGTGGATCAGCAAAACCACAGTTATAATTTACTGGTGTATACCAGACTTTTTAAAATATATATATTTGCGACTGAACAGTGAGCGACACACTCAAACTGTATTTTTTAGATACAAATGGCTCAAAAGTGGATAATACAGAGGTTTGAACTGTGGAACTGCAAAACCACATTTGTATTTCTTGGGTCTACACCAGACTATTTTCAACAGATATATTTGTGTCTGAACAATCAGGAGTCACTATTATTTACTTTTTACGGTAAAAAATGCCAAAAGCAAGTTAATACAGAGATTTGACCCGTGGAACTGCAAAACCACACTTGTATTTCTCGAGCCTACCCCAGACAATTTTCAACAGATATATTTGTGTCTGAACAATCAGGAGACACTATTATTTATTTTTTACAGCAAAAAATTCCAAAAGCAGGATAATAGAGAACTTTTAGCGTGGAACAGCAAAACCACAGTTATAATTTACTGGTGTATACCAGACTTTTTAAAATATATATATTTGCGGCTGAACAGTGATCGACACACTCAAACTGATTTTTTTAGATACAAATGGCCCAAAAGTGGATAATGCAGAGGTTTGAACCATGGAACTGCAAAACCACACTTGTATTTCTCGTGCCTACACCAGACTTTTCAACAGATATATTTGTGTCTGAACAATCAGGAGACACTATTATTTATTTTTTATGTCAAAAAATGCCAAAAGCAGGATAATAGAGATTTTTACCATGAACAGCAAAACCATAGTTATAATTTACTGGTGTATACCAGACTTTTTAAAATATATATATTTGCTGCTGTATAGTGAGCGACACAATCAAACTGTTTTTTTTAGATACAAATGGCTCAAAAGTGGATAATACAGAGGTTTGAACCGTGGAACTGCAAAACCACACTTGTATTTCTCGTGCCTACACCAGACTATTTTCAACAGATATATTTGTGTCTGAACAATCAGGAGACACTATTATTTATTTTTACGTCAAAAAATGCCAAAAGCAGGATAATAGAGATTTTTACCATGGAACAGCAAAACCATAGTTATAATTTACTGGTGTATACCAGACTATTTAAAATATATGTATTTGCAGCTGAACAGTGAGCGACACAATTAAACTGTTTTCTTTAGATACAAATGGCTCAAAAGTGGATAATACCGAGGTTTGAACTGTGGAACTGCAAAACCACACTTGTATTTCTCGGGCGTACACCAGACTATTTTCAACAGATATATTTGTGTCTGAACAATCAGGAGACACTATTATTTATTTTTTACGGTAAAAAATGCCAAAAGCAGGATAATACAAAAATTTGACCCGTGGAACTGCAAAACCACACTTGTATTTCTCGGGCCTACACCAGACTATTGTCAACAGATATATTTGTGTCTGAACAATCAGGAGACACTATTCTTTATTTTTTTCGGCAAAAAATGCGAAAAGCAGGATAATACAGAGATTTGACCCGTGGAACTGCAAAACCACGCTTGTATTTCTTGGGCCTACACCAGACTATTTTCAACAGATATATTTGTGTCTGAACAATCAGGAGGCACTATTATTTATTTTTAAGGCAAAAAATGCCAAAAATAGGATAATAGAAATTTTTTACCGTGGAACAGCAAAACCACAGTTATAATTTACTGGTCTATACCAGACTTTTTTAAATATATATATTTGCGGCTGAACAGTGATCGACACACTCA
The DNA here is from genome assembly GCF_046119375.1 of Phyllobates terribilis. Taxonomy (NCBI): domain Eukaryota; kingdom Metazoa; phylum Chordata; class Amphibia; order Anura; family Dendrobatidae; genus Phyllobates; species Phyllobates terribilis. Next base: position 296,494,132 of record NW_027362769.1, read on the forward strand.
AACTGATTTTTTTAGATACAAATGGCCCAAAAGTGGATAATGCAGAGGTTTGAACCATGGAACTGCAAAACCACACTTGTATTTCTCGTGCCTACACCAGACTTTTCAACAGATATATTTGTGTCTGAACAATCAGGAGACACTATTATTTATTTTTTATGTCAAAAAATGCCAAAAGCAGGATAATAGAGATTTTTACCATGGAACAGCAAAACCATAGTTATAATTTACTGGTGTATACCAGACTTTTTAAAATATATATATTTGCGGCTGAACAGTGAGCGACACACTCAAACTGATTTTTTTAGATACAAATTGCCCAAAAATGGATAATACAGAGGTTTGAACCGTGGAACTGCAAAACCACACTTGTATTTCTCGGGCCTACACCAGACTATTTTCAACAGATATATTTGTGTCTGAAAAATCAGGAGACACTATTATTTATTTTTTTACGGCAAAAAATGCCAAAAGCAGGATGATACAGAGATTTGACCCGTGGACCTGCAAAACCACACTTGTATTTCTCGGGTCTACACCAGACTATTTTCAATAGATATATTTGTGTCTGAACAATAAGGAGACACTATTAATATTTTTTTATGGCAAAAATTGCGAAAAGCAGGATAGTACAGAGATTTGACCCGTGGAACTGCAAAACCACGCTTGTAATTCTCGTGCCTACACCAGACTATTTTCAAAAGATATATTTGTGTCTGAACAATCAGGAGACACTATTATTTATTTTTTACAGCAAAAAATACCAAAAGAAAGATAATAGAGAACTTTTCCCGTGAAACAGCAAAACCACAGTCATAATTTACTGGTGTATACCAGACTTTTTTAAATATATATATTTGCAGCTGAACAGTGAGCGACACACTCAAACTGATTTTTTTAGATACAAATGGCCCAAAAGTGGATAATACAGAGGTTTGAACCGTAGAGCTGCAAAACCACACTTGTATTTCTCGGGCCTACACCAGACTATTTTCAACAGATATATTTGCGTCTGAGCAATCAAGAGACACTATTATTTATTTTTTACGGCAAAAAATGCCAAAAGCAGGATAATAGAGATTTTTGCCGTTGAACAGCAAAACCAAAGTTATAACTTACTGGTGTATACCAGACTTTTTTAAATATATATATGTGCAGCTGAACAGTGAGCGACACAAACAAACTGTTTTATTTAGATACAAATGGCTCAAAAGTGGATAATACAGAGGTTTGAACCGTGGAACTGCAAAACCATACTTGTATTTCTCGGGCCTACAACAGAATATTTTCAACAGATATATTTGTGTCTGAACAATAAGGAGACACTATTTTTTATTTTTTACAGCAAAAAATGCCAAAAGCAGGATAATAGAGATTTTTTACCGTGGATCAGCAAAACCACAGTTATAATTTACTGGTGTATACCAGACTTTTTAAAATATATATATTTGCGACTGAACAGTGAGCGACACACTCAAACTGTATTTTTTAGATACAAATGGCTCAAAAGTGGATAATACAGAGGTTTGAACCGTGGAACTGCAAAACCACATTTGTATTTCTTGGGACTGCACCAGACTATTTTCAACAGATATATTTGTGTCTGAACAATCAGGAGTCACTATTATTTATTTTTTACGGTAAAAAATGCCAAAAGCAAGTTAATACAGAGATTTGACCCGTGGAACTGCAAAACCACACTTGTATTTCTCGCGCCTACCCCAGACTATTTTCAACAGATATATTTGTGTCTGAACAATCAGGAGACACTATTATTTATTTTTTACAGCAAAAAATTCCAAAAGCAGGATAATAGAGAACTTTTAGCGTGGAACAGCAAAACCACAGTTATAATTTACTGGTGTATACCAGACTTTTTAAAATATATATATTTGCGGCTGAACAGTGAGCGACACACTCAAACTGATTTTTTTAGATACAAATGGCCCAAAAGTGGATAATGCAGATGTTTGAACCATGGAACTGCAAAACCACACTTGTATTTCGCGGGCCTTCACCAGACTATTTTCAACAGATATATTTGTGTCTGAACAATCAGGAGACACTATTATTTATTTTTTATGTCAAAAAATGCCAAAAGCAGGATAATAGAGATTTTTACCATGGAACAGCAAAACCATAGTTATAATTTAGTGGTGTATACCAGACTATTTAAAATATATGTATTTGCAGCTGAACAGTGAGCGACACAATTAAACTGTTTTTTTTAGATACAAATGGCTCAAAAGTGGATAATATCGAGGTTTGAACTGTGGAACTGCAAAACCACACTTGTATTTCTCGGGCGTACACCAGACTATTTTCAACAGATATATTTGTGTCTGAACAATCAGGAGACACTATTATTTATTTTTTACGGTAAAAAATGCCAAAAGCAGGATAATACAAAAATTTGACCCGTGGAACTGCAAAACCACACTTGTATTTCTCGGGCCTACACCAGACTATTGTCAACAGATAAATTTGTGTCTGAACAATCAGGAGACACTATTCTTTATTTTTTTCGGCAAAAAATGCGAAAAGCAGGATAATACAGAGATTTGACCCGTGGAACTGCAAAACCACACTTGTATTTCTTGGGCCTACACCAGACTATTTTCAACAGATATATTTGTGTCTGAACAATCAGGAGGCACTATTAATTATTTTTAAGGTAAAAAATGCCAAAAATAGGATAATAGAAATTTTTTACCATGGAACAGCAAAACCACAGTTATAATTTACTGGTCTATACCAGACTTTTTTAAATATATATATTTGCGGCTGAACAGTGAGCGACACACTCAAACTGATTTTTTTAGATACAAATTGCCCAAAAATGGATAATACAGAGGTTTGAACCGTGGAACTGCAAAACCACACTTGTATTTCTAGGGACTACCCAGACTATTTTCAACAGATATATTTGTGTCTGAACAATCAGGCGACATTATTATTTATTTTTTACGGCAAAAATTGCAAAAAGCAGGATAATACAGAGATTTGACCCGTGGAACTGCAAAACCACACTTGTATTTCTCGGGCCTACACCAGACTATTTTCAACCGATATATTTGTGTCTGAACAATGTGGAGACACTATTATTTATTTTTTACAGCAAAAAATTCCAAAAGCAGGATAATAGAGAACTTTTACCGTGGAACAGCAAAACCACAGTTATAATTTACTGGTATATACCAGACTTTTTAAAATATATATATTTGCCGCTGAACAGTGAGCGACACACTCAAACTGATTTTTTTAGATACAAATGGCCCAAAAATGGATAATACAGAGGTTTGAACCGTGGAACTGCAAAACCACACTTGTATTTCTCGGGCCTACACCAGACTATTTTCAACAGATATATTTGTGTCTGAACAATCAGGAGAAACTATTATTTATTTTTTATGTCAAAAAATGCCAAAAGCAGGATAATAGAGATTTTTACCATGGAACAGCAAAACCACAGTTATAATTTACTGGTGTATACAAGACTTTTTTCAATATATATATTTGCGGCTGAACATTGAGCGACAAAGTCAAACTGTTTTTTTTAGATACAAATGGCTCAAAAGTGGATAATACAGTGGTTTGAACCATGGAACTGCAAAACCACACTTGTATTTCTCGGGACTACCCCAGACTATTTTCAACAGATATATTTGTTTCTGAACAATCAGGAGACACTATTATTTATTTTTTACGGCAAAAATTGCGAAAAGCAGGATAATACAGAGATTTGACCCGTGGAACTGCAAAACCACACTTGTATTTCTCGGGCCTACACCAAACTATTTTCAACAGATATATTTGTGTCTGAACAATCAGAAGACACTATTATTTATTTTTTACGTCAAAAAATGCCAAATGCAGGATAATAGAGATTTTTACCATGGAACAGCAAAATCACAGTTATAATTTACTGGTGTATACCAGACTTTTTAAAATATATATATTTGCAGCTGAACAGTGAGCGATAATATCAAATTGTTTTTTTTAGATACAAATGGCCCAAAAGTGGATAATACAGAGGTTTGAACTGTGGAACTGCAAAACCACACTTGTATTTCTCGGGCCTACACCAGACTATTTTGAACAGATATATTTCTGTCTGAACAATCAGGAGACACTATTATTTATTTTTTTATGGCAAAAAATGCCGAAAGCAGCATAATACAGAGATTTGACCCTTGGAACTTCAAAACCACACATGTATTTCTCGGGCCTACACCAGACTATTTTCAACAGATATATTTGTGTCTGAACAATCAGGAGACACTATTATTTATTGTTTATGTTAAAAAATGCCAAAAGAAGGATAATAGAGATTTTTACCATGGAACAGCAAAACCATAGTTATAATTTACTGGTGTATACCAGACTTTTTAAAATATATATATTTGCAGCTGTACAGTGAGCGACACAATCAAACTGTTTTTTTTAGATACAAATGGCTCAAAAGTGGATAATACAGAGGTTTGAACCGTGGAACTTCAAAACCACACTTGTTTTTCTAGGGACTACCCAAGACTATTTTCAACAGATATATTTGTGTCTGAACAATCAGGAGACACTATTATTTATTTTTTTATGGCAAAAAATGCCGAAAGCAGCATAATACAGAGATTTGACCCTTGGAACTTCAAAACCACACATGTATTTCTCGGGCCTACACCAGACTATTTTCAACAGATATATTTGTGTCTGAACAATCAGGAGACACTATTATTTATTGTTTATGTTAAAAAATGCCAAAAGAAGGATAATAGAGATTTTTACCATGTAACAGCAAAACCATAGTTATAATTTACTGGTGCATACCAGACTTTTTAAAATATATATATTTGCAGCTGTACAGTGAGCGACACAATCAAACTGTTTTTTTAGATACAAATGGCTCAAAAGTGGATAATACAGAGGTTTGAACCGTGGAACTGCAAAACCACACTTGTTTTTCTAGGGACTACACCAGACTATTTTCAACAGATATATTTGTGTCTGAACAATCAGGAGACACTATTATTTATTTTTTACGGCAAAAATTGCAAAAAACAGATAAACACAGAGATTTGACCCGTGGAACTGGAAGACCACACTTGTATTTCTTGGGCCTACACCAGACTATTTTCAACAGATATATTTGTGTCTGAACAATCAGGAGACACTATTATTTATATTTTACGGCAAAAAATGCCAAAAGCAGGAAAATACAGAGATTTGACCCGTGGAACTGCAAAACCACACTTGTATTTCTCGGGCCTACACCAGACTATTTTCAAAAGATATATTTGTGTCTGAACAATCAGGAGAAACTCTTATTTATTTTTTATGGCAAAAAATGCCGAAAGCAGAATAATACAGAGATTTGACCCTTGGAACTTCAAAACCACACTTGTATTTCTCAGGCCTACACCAGACTATTTTCAACAGATATATTTGTGTCTGAACAATAAGGAGACACTACTGTTTTTCTTTGCAGCAAAAAATGCAAAAAAGCAGGATAATACAGAGATTTGACCCGTGGAACTGCAAAACCACACTTGTATTTCTTGGGCCTACAACAGACTATTTTCAACAGATATATTTGTGTCTGAACAATCAGGAGACACTATTATTTATTTTTTACGGCCAAAAATACAGGATAATAGAGATTTCTTACCGTGGCACATCAAAACCACAGTTATAATTTACTGGTGTATACCAGACTTTTTTAAATATATATTTGCGGCTGAACAGTGAGCGACACACTCAAGCTGTTTTTTTTAGATACAAATGGCCCAAAAGTGGATAATACAGAGGTTTCAAACATGGAACTGCAAAACCACACTTGTATTTCTCGGGCCTACACCAGACTATTTTCAACAGATATATTTTTGTCTGAACAATCAGGGAGACACCATTATTTTTTTTTTTACGGTAACAAATGCCAAAAGCAGGATAATAGAGATTTTTTACCGTGGAACAGCAAATACAAACTTCTTTCTCTCCGGCCTACACCAGACTCTTTTCAACAGATATATTTGTGTCTGAAAAATCAGGGAGACACTATTATTTTTTTTTAACGGCAAAAATGCCCAAAGCAGGATAATAGAGATTTTTTACCGTGGAACAGCAAAAGCACACTTCTGTCTCTCTGGCCTACACCAGACTATCTTCAACAGATATATTTGTGTCTGAAAAATCAGGGACACACTATTATTTTTTTTTTATGGCGAAAAATGCCAAAATCAGGATAATAGAGATTTTTTTACCATGGAACAGCAAAAGCACACTTCTGTCTCTCTTGCCTACACCAGACTATTTTCAACAGATATATTTGTGTCTGAAAAATCAGGGAGACACTATTATTTTGTTTTTATGGCAAAAAATGCCAAAAGCAGGATAATAGAGATTTTTTACCGTGGAACAGCAAAACCGCAAAACCACACTTCTGTCTCTCTGGCCTACACCAGACTATTTTCAACTGATATATTTGTGTCTGAAAAGTCAGGGAGACACTATTATTTTTTTTTTATGGCAAAAAATGCCAAAAACAGGATAGTAGAAATTTTTTACCGTGGAACAGCAAAACTACAGTTATAATTTACTGGTGTATCACAGACTTTTTAAAATATATATATTTGCGGCTGAACAGTGAGCGACACACTCAAACAGTTTTTTTTTAGATACCAATGGCCCATGAAACTGCTAAACCACACTTCTATTTCTCTGACCTACACCAGACTATTTTCAACAGATATATTTATGTCTGAAAAATCAGAGACACACTTTTTTTTTGGGGGGGGGACACCAAAAGGTTAATAAGACGGGTATTTGTACAGCGTGAAGGAGAAGAAAAAAAGAGGATTTAGATGAAAAAAAAAAAAATTTTTCCTGGCCCCCGAGACCTGGAGCTAAGTCCAGCAATTTCAGCAACAGGCGCACACAGGACTGTAATGCAGCATTTGCTGGTATAACCACTGCGTCTCCTATACAGCTTGCCTGCCTGCCTGCCTGATATCTGGGATGGATATTAGTCCTGAGAAGGACTGTTTGTTTGATCTGGCAGCCTTTACAGACCCTACACTAACTATTTCGCAGGATATATCTCTCCCTTAATCAGCAGTGCTGTCCCTACACTGTCTGATCAGGAGCGACTGTGTCCAAGATGGCGGCGCCCGATATTAAATACTTGAGGTGACGCTGTGCGGCCAGCCAATCACTGTAATGCCCACAAACAACATGGCTGCGGCATTACAGTGACTGGCTGGCAATCCCTGCATGTTTATTGGCTCTGTAAAGAGCGCCAAACGTGCAGGGCGGAGACCTGAGCTCCCGCCCGAGTAACCCGGAAATGCTCGGTGCTTGCCGAACATCCAGAGTAGCGTGATGCTCGGGCGAGTACCGAGCAGTGTTGAGCATGTTTGCTCAACACTATTAATTATCCTTGATATATGAATTTTTGAAACAGGACTAGATATTTATAGATGATACAGAGTGCCCAAACATAGGTGTATGTATATAGAGACTTAGTGTGCTATTTATTGATATACCATATATGGAGATTGAGTGCAGATTTTATTAATAGCTATATGTAATGTGCTCCTGAGGTATATATGTACATACGTCTATAGATAAAATGTGCCCCTTATACATACATCTGGAGTTGTGCCCATGCGGCCTCTAGTGGTGGCCTGTGGGCATTGCGGGCTGTATCTTGATTCCGGTGCGGACATGGTGGCATTACCAGGTCCGATCATTTGACCCCCACGTGATCGAATGCCCACTCGCGTCACTTCATGCACCACAATCACTCCACCCGCACATACTGATTGGCCACACACCGTATATAATGAAAGCCTCACTGGTCTGACGCCACGCCCCCTGACAAAGGCAGATGCCGAAAAACGCATAGGGACGATCAGTGGCGCCAAACCGCCGGGAGGAGATGACACTAGGTTTGTACTAATTCTGACACCAAACGATAGGATCCTTATTTAATATAACAGCTATTCCTTTTATATAGGGACCTTATAGAAATAGGCTTGGCATTGTTTTGCCATTGTTATACCTTGAGGCTTGCTATCCTACAAGACATCTATACTACTATATATTGGAGTATGAAACTTTAGCTGATTGATCTAAACAATCTAGATATACAGATGCATGCCTACGTTTATGGACTATAGCACTGATACACTTTTTATACAGTATATATACACTGCTCAAAAAAATAAAGGGAACACTTTAACAACAGAATATAACTCCAAGTAAATCAAACTTCTGTGAAATCAAACTGTCCACTTAGGAAGCAACACTGATTGACAATCAAATTCACATGCTGTTGTGCAAATGGAATAGACAATAGATGTAAATTAAAGGAGTGCTTCTGCAGGTGGGACCACAGACCACATTTCAGTACCAATTTGTCTATATTACTCATGATATCCTCTTGCGGTTAGTGTGGCTTTTTTGTGTTTTTATCTATTGTACCTTAATAAAGATTGATAGTTACTAGTGATGGGTAAGAACGAAAATGCTTGGGTGCTCGATGCTCCAGTCGAGCACATTGGAATACTCAGCAACAAGCCCAATGTAAGTCTATGGGAAACTCAAGCATTTTTCAGGCATCTCCCCCTGGTGGTCTGCAGAGGGCCTAAAAATTGCCCAAATTGATGGGAACAGTGCTCAAATGACATTGGAACAGCATGGGGAAGACCCCTGGAAGAATTTCTGACTCTCAGGTCACTACTGTCAACAACATTGTCAGAGTATTACACCACTTTTACAAACTCACAATAAAACATACAAAAACAAAAACAAAATGGATTTTCCTGGAAAATATGTTAAGGAGCATCCTTTCCAGGGTAATGACTTGTATATAAGGCAAAATAAATATACAAAATCAAAAATGCACCTCCACATCTTGGGCTATGTTCACACATAGCGTTTTGATGCTTTTTTGCACTTTTGCATTGCTTTCAACCAAGACAAATGCATTCACTGGGAAATGTCATTTTAACATTTTACAACCTTATCTGGCCATGTGGTGTGTGACACATCATCAGACACATGCATACAGTGCTGAAAAGACATGGGAACAGCATGGGGAAGACCCCTGGAAGCATCTCTGACTCCCAGGTCACTGCCTAAAAGTGTGCCCATCATAAGTGATCCTTGGCGAGTGCGAAGATGCCTCCCGTCATGCACCTGTCATTGCAGAATTGCAACAATAACCGTCCATGTCCTTGTCCCAGTGCAGCGTCCCTACCCTATTCCTTGGAATGCAAGCGCAAGTATGCAGCCAGCCACACACCCACAGGCTGCAATACTGTACTGCCAAATTTTTGAGAGCTGCTTGCACTTGAAATGTGGCCTTTAAGGCTTGAGGAGGCGGAAGCTGTCCACAACCTTATGGCGGCAGCTACCGGGTGTCCATACTCGGTGCCCAGCCGCCACTATTTCTCCCGGTGTTGTCTCCACCTTCCACAAGCGTGGGCCCCACAACATTACCCGTGCCCTGACCAGTGCACTTACTGGAAAGGACCGCCTAACCACAAACACGTGGACAGGTGAATGTGGCGAGGGATGGTACGGAGCCATTCCACATTAAAAATGTATCTATAGAGTGTCCGGGAACCTTCCCACACAGTTTTCTTACCTAGGGTTGCTTTTCAGCAGGGTTGGAAGAATTCTCTGGTGGGCCCTGGCTTCTCCATCAGGAGAGTTCATGATAGGTGCAAACTTTGAAGCTGCTATGGGGTTCTTGAGTGGGGGAGAAAGATGAGCCCTCAGAATCAAATCCTCTTGTGAGCCCATTGTTTTTCATTCTGAAACAGCTTCTCAGTGTGAGTAGTATTTCACCACAGCCATATTCTTTAGCTCGGTGAAAGGACTGGCATAGAGGGAAACCGTATCTACTCCTGCTGTCATTTCTCCATCACCAGGTTCTGCCCATTGTCACACACAACCATGCCTGGCTGTAGGTTCAGCGGTGTGAGCCACAGATCTGCCTGCTCTTTCAGAGCTGTCCACAACTCTTCAGCATTGTGCGGTTTGTAACCTAAGCATATTAGCTTCAGCACAGCCTGTTGCCGCTTGGTTGAGGCAGGGCTGCAGTGCTTCCAACTTGTGACTGAAGTGATCATTTTGGAAATGGAGACTGAAGAGGAGGAGGTGCAGAAGCTGTAGACTGTGGGGACATCTCTAATTGAACTATGGCATGCAATACTTGGCGTCGGGAGTAGTGTTGAGCGAACATGCTCGACACTGCTCGGTACTCGCCCGAGCATCACGCTACTCAGGATGTTCGGTGAGCACTGAGCGATTCCGGGTTACTCGGGCGGGAGCTCGGGTCTCCGCCCTGCATGTTTGGCGCTCTTTACAGAGCCAATGAACATGCAGGGATTGCCAGCCAGTCACTGTAATGCTGCAGCCATGTTGGTTGTGGGCATTACAGTGATTGACTGGCCGCAGAGCATCACCTCGAGTATTTAAAACGGGGCGCCGCCATCTTGGACACAGTCGCTCCGGATTAGACAGTGTAGGGACAGCGCTGCTGATTTAGGGAGAGATATAAACTGCAAAATAGTTAGTGTAGGGTCTGTAAAGGCTTCCAGAACAAACAAACAGTCCTTTTCAGGACTAATAGCCATCCCAGATACCAGGCAGGCAGGCTGTATAGGAGACACAGTGGTTATACCAGCAAACGCTGCATTACAGTCCTGTGTGCTCCTGTTGCTGAAATTGCTGGACTTAGCACCAGGTGTCAGGGGCCAGGAAAAATCCTTTTTTTTTCATCTAAATCCTCCTTTTTTTTCCTCCTTCACACTGTACAAATACCTGTCTTATTAACCATTTGGTGTGTCCCCCCCCGCCCAAAAAAAAGCGTGTCTCTGATTTTTCAGACACAAATATAACTGTTGAAAATAGTCTGGTGTAGGCTAGAGAAACAGAAGTGTTGTTTTGCACTTCCACAGTTCAAACCTCTGTATTATCCATTTTGGGCCATTTGTATCTAAAAAAAAAGCAGTTTGAGTGTGTCGCTCACTGTTCAGCCGCAAATATCTCTATTTAAAAAAGTGTGGTATACCCCAGTAAACAATAACTGTGGTTTTGCATCCCACGGTAAAAAATCTCTATTATTCAGGTTTTGGTAGTTTTTTCCATAAAGAAAAACAGTAGTGTCTCCTGACTGTTGTGACACAAAAATATATCTGTTGAAAATAGTCTTGTGTAGGCCCGACATCCCAGTGTGGTTTCGCAGTTCCAAGGGTCAAATCGCTGTACTATCCAGTTTTGGGCCTTTGGTATCTAAAAAAAAAGCAGTTTGAGTGTGTCGCTCACTGTTCAGCCGCAAATATCTCTATTTAAAAAAGTGTGGCATACCCCAGTAAACAATAACTGTGGTTTTGCCATCCCACGGTAAAAAATCTCTATTATTCAGGTTTTGGTAGTTTTTTCCGTAAAGGAAAACAGTAGTGTTTCCTGACTGTTGTGACACAAAATTATATCTGTTGAAAATAGTCTTGTGTAGGCCCGACATCCCAGTGTGGTTTCGCAGTTCCACGGGTCAAATCGCTGTACTATCCAGTTTTGGGCCTTTGGTATCTAAAAAAAAGCAGTTTGAGTGTGTCGCTCACTGTTCTGCCGCAAATATCTCTATTTAAAAAAGTGTGGTATACCCCAGTAAACAATAACTGTGGTTTTCCTCTTCCACGGTTCTAATCTAGTATTTATTATCCTTTTTCCATTGATAGTGCAAGTGTAAGCTATTTTACTTCATTTACAATGGGCAAGGCGCGTGGCAAGGGACGTGGAAGTGGACGTTCTGGTGATGGTTCGTGCAGAGGACGGGGCCGTGGCCAAGGTGAAAATGTGCCACAACCAACAGCCACATCTTCTCGCTCCCACTTCTTGACCGAATTACTAGGGAAGCACAGAACAACACCAGTATTGAGAACTGATCAGTGTGAACAGGTTATTAATAGAGATGAGCGTTGTTCTACTCGAACTGTTCGCCAATCTCAAATTCGAGCTGTTTTGGGCGGTGTTCGAGCCGGTCGGCGAACACGAACAATTTGAGAAAAATTCGGCTGTTCGAGGTTATGTTCGATAACTGTTCGTGCACCAAAATCATAACTGGATTTTTTCTCAGTAATGATGAAAATTAATGTTAATACGCAGTTTGAGTGTACAGCGGGGCGGGGGGAGGGGCAGGGGATGGATCTCTGCAGGAACAATGAAGATCTCCATTTTTTTTTCTCTTTCCCGCATTTGCAGTGGGGAGGTGCAATCTGTCAGCCTATCAGCAGCGCACACATGGAGCGAAGTGCTTTTTTTCACACAAGCAAGGGCATGTGTGATTGGCAGTGTATGTCACATGTCCTTGCCCTATAAGACCAAGCCATTTTCCCCGTCGCCACCATTTTCTCACTGCTGCAGCTGCGTGTTAGACGGCACCGCTGTTGCTGTGTGCGCTATACCTTGTTAATTTCAAGCCAATTTTCGCACAAATATACAGATAGCTTGGGAGTAGGGAATAGTTGTGATTGCAGTCCTTTTAAGGACTAGGTTACAGCATTTCCTACGACTTTTATCAGGCAGGTCTGTGCTCTTAAATAGATAGATTGTGGGAGTAAAGACTAATTGTAATTGGAGTCCTTTTCAGGACTAGGTTACATCAGTTCCTATCAGTTTTTGCCAGGCAGGTCTGTGCCAGTGCTGTGCAAGTTTTTTTCACAGCATTTGGCTGAATCTAGCAAAGCTAATCCTTTTTGGCCTATTGCAGAGTGTGTTAGTCAGTGGAGTAGCCTATCTGTGTTGCAAGATATACCACCTGTGTATAGAATACCAATTTTTTTACTGCACCTAGTGAAGTAAAATCTTTTGGGCATAGCATCATTCTATTAGTCCATCTATACTGACCTCCATCAGGTTGCAAACTGAATATAATTTTTTTCTGCATCTAGCTCTGAAAAAATATTTGGGCTTCTAGCAGTGTGTGGGACTTGGTCTATTAGTCCATCTATACTGACCTCCATCAGGTTGCAAATTAAAAATAATTTTTTTCTTCATTTAGCTCTGAAAAAATATTTGGGCTTCTAGCAGTGTGTGGGACTTGTTCTATTAGTCCTTCTATACTGACCTCCAGCAGGTTGCAAATTGAATATAATTTTTTTCTGCATCTAGCTCTGAAAAAATATTTGGGCTTCTAGCGGTGTGTGGGACTTGGTCTATTAGTCCATCTATACTGACCTCCATCAGGTTGCAAATTAAAAATAATTTTTTTCTGCATCTAGCTCTGAAAAAATATTTGGGCTTCTAGCAGTGTGTGGGACTTGGTCTATTAGTCCATCTATACTGACCTCCATCAGGTTGCAAATTAAAAATATTTTTTTTCTGCATCTAGCTCTGAAAAAATATTTGGGCTTCTAGCAGTGTGTGGGACTTGGTCTATTAGTCCATCTATACTGACCTCCATCAGGTTGCAAATTGAATAAAAAAATTTTCTGCATCTAGCTCTGAAAAAATATTTGGGCTTCTAGCGGTGTGTGGGACTTGGTCTATTAGTCCATCTATACTGACCTCCATCAGGTTGCAAATTAAAAATAATTTTTTTCTGCATCTAGCTCTGAAAAAATATTTGGGCTTCTAGCAGTGTGTGGGACTTGGTCTATTAGTCCATCTATACTGACCTCCATCAGGTTGCAAATTAAAAATAATTTTTTTCTTCATTTAGCTCTGAAAAAATATTTGGGCTTCTAGCAGTGTGTGGGACTTGTTCTATTAGTCCTTCTATACTGACGTCCAGCAGGTTGCAAATTGAATATAATTTTTTTCTGCATCTAGCTCTGAAAAAATATTTGGGCTTCTAGCGGTGTGTGGGACTTGGTCTATTAGTCCATCTATACTGACCTCCATCAGGTTGCAAATTAAAAATAATTTTTTTCTGCATCTAGCTCTGAAAAAATATTTGGGTTTCTAGCAGTGTGTGGGACTTGGTCTATTAGTCCATCTATACTGACCTCCATCAGGTTGCAAATTAAAAATAATTTTTTTCTTCATTTAGCTCTGAAAAAATATTTGGGCTTCTAGCAGTGTGTGGGACTTGTTCTATTAGTCCTTCTATACTGACCTCCAGCAGGTTGCAAATTGAATATAATTTTTTTCTGCATCTAGCTCTGAAAAAATATTTGGGCTTCTAGCGGTGTGTGGGACTTGGTCTATTAGTCCATCTATACTGACCTCCATCAGGTTGCAAATTAAAAATAATTTTTTTCTGCATCTAGCTCTGAAAAAATATTTGGGCTTCTAGCGGTGTGTGGGACTTGGTCTATTAGTCCATCTATACTGACCTCCATCAGGTTGCAAATTAAAAATAATTTTTTTCTGCATCTAGCTCTGAAAAAATATTTGGGCTTCTAGCAGTGTGTGGGACTTGGTCTATTAGTCCATCTATACTGACCTCCATCAGGTTGCAAATTGAATAAAAAAATTTTCTGCATCTAGCTCTGAAAAAATATTTGGGCTTCTAGCGGTGTGTGGGACTTGGTCTATTAGTCCATCTATACTGACCTCCATCAGGTTGCAAATTAAAAATAATTTTTTTCTGCATCTAACCCAGCCAATAGTTTTGGCCTAATACCACAGTTTGGCCACTCAGCTCTGCTCGGTTACCATCCATTGTTTTATTGTGCAAACAACTCCAGAGTTGTGAATTAGTTAACCACCAAAATGAGTGGAAAAAGGCCTGCTGCTGGTGGAAAGGGGAATAGGCGTGTTGGGAAGGGGAAAAAAGGTTGTGTCCGTGGGGTAGGTGCAGAAGAAAGACCATCTTCCAGCCAAACTAAAATGTCTACTTCTTTTAGCGGACAATGTGATAAGATCCCTTTCTTACGGCCACGCCAATCGCTACAAATTCCAGATGAGGCACAAAAACAGCAGGTGCTTCAACGGATATCAAGTGCTCCTTTAAGTGGGCTCTCCTCCACATCAACTTCAACATCACAAATACTCCAGTCCTCAAAGGTGTCACCCAAATCGCACTTGCTTCCTCACAGCTCCCAAATCTCCAGCTGCCCGTCTGAGTATGAGGTAGAACAGATGGTTGAGTCTGCAGAGCTGTTTACTCATACTATAGCCTGGGAATCAGAGGTCGACTCCAGCGCTTCTGTGAATCCAGACGAGGAAATGATCTGCACTGATGCCCAGAATCTTTATGAGTCGGATCCAGGACCAGACGCAGAAGGTTCTGACCATAATGTAGACCCTCATTCCCAAACTGTAACTCCTGTTGGTGGAGACAATGAGGAAGACGATGATAAGACTCAAATACCTGATTGGAGCGACAACTTTAGTTTTTTGTCAGGGCAGGAACAGGTTGGCTCTGAGGACGACGGGTGTGATAACGCACAGGGTGATGATGATGAGGTCGGAGATCCCACTTACTGTCAACCCACAGTCAGCCAAGAGATGAGGTCAGCAGAGGAGGTGGAGGAAGATGCTAGTGACGACGAGGTCAGGTTGCGCCTTCCTGGACAGAGACGTAGTACTGGAAGCACGTCAACAACTGCATCCTCAAACACAACTCTGCCTCTCACCACAAGTCGTGGTGGCTCTTCAGGTCGCATGGGTGCTAAGCCTTGCATAGCCTGGGCATTTTTTCAGATCGATAAAGATGACCCAACTCGTGTTATCTGTAACATTTGTCAGCAAAAGCTAAGTAGAGGCCAAAAAATACATAGTTTGAGTACTTCATGCATGAACCGGCACATGGACATGAAGCATAAGTTGCAGTGGGAAGCTCAGTGTGCTACAATGCGGTCTAGCCGGCCGGGCCAACCAACGTCTGCCATATCTTGTGCATCCGCGGCCTCTTCATCCTCTGTGACTGGGGGGACAGCAGTCACACCTGTTTTGGGGCACAGACCTGCCACCTCTTTACCCGCAACAGCCAGCGTGTTTGTCAGGTCATCATTTTCTTTGGAGGTGGTAACACCAGCTGGTCTTGAGCGCTGTCCGACATCGATAGCACCACCTTTGGATCAAGGCAACCTAACATGTCCGCCTGCATCTTCCTCACAGACCGGCAGTTTGCCGGGGACACCCTTATCAACCCCGTCTAAGCACAATAGCCAGCCCTTGGTCCCTCAGATGTGGACAAGTAAAAGACCATTTCCTCCTAGCCATGAGAAAGCTAAGAGGTTGAATTTCACCATCTGCAAGCTCTTGGCTACAGAAATGCTGCCTTTCCGCCTGGTGGACACAGAGGATTTTCGAGACCTTATGTCCGTCGCAGTGCCCCAGTACCAGATGCCCAGTCGGCACTACTTCTCAAAGAAAGGTGTGCCTGCGCTCCACCAGCATGTCGCACACAACATCACCGCTTCTTTGAGAAACTCTGTGTGTGACAGGGTGCATTTCACCACAGACACTTGGACGAGTAGGCATGGACAGGGGCGTTACATGTCGCTGACTGGGCACTGGGTAACTATGGTGACAGCAGGACAAGGGGCTGCTGTCCAAGTCTTGCCGTCCCCACGAGTTGTGCGTCAATCCTCTTTATGTCATTTTTCCTCCACTGCTTCTGCCTCCTCAACCTCCTCTCGGTCTTCCACCTGCACCCAAAGCCTGTCTGGTCATGCCACAAGCTTTCTAACTGCGCAGAAGGGATCCTGCACACCTCCTTACTATGCTGGCAGTAGGGCTCAACGTCATCAGGCGGTTTTTACATTGAAATGTCTGGGAAATGTGAGTCACACAGCTGAGGAGTTGTGGTCAGCTCTGCAGAACCAATTTCATGAATGGTTGTCTCCACTGGACCTGAAACCAGGGAAGGCCGTGTGCGACAATGCTGCAAACCTGGGTGCGGCCCTTCGCCGGGGCAATGTCACACACGTGCCTTGTATGGCTCACGTGTTGAACCTGGTTGTCCAGCAATTTTTAGCCCACTATCCCAGACTAGATGGCCTTCTGCAGAGGGCACGGTCGCTGTGTGCTCACTTCCGCCGTTCGCATCCCGCAGCTCAGCGACTTACATCTCTACAGAAGTCGTTGGGCCTGCCACTTCACCGGCTAAAATGCGATGTGCCTACCCGGTGGAATTCAACTCTGCACATGTTGCAGCGACTGTGGCAGCACCGACAAGCCCTGGTGCAATACGTTCTGACGTATAGCCTGGGCCAACGAGATTCAGAGGTGGGGCAAATCACGCTGGAGGAGTGGTCTCAGATCAGGGACCTATGCACCCTTCTGCACAGTTTTGAAATGGCGACGAAGATGTTTAGTGCTGACGATGCCATTATCAGCATGACTATTCCGGTGATTTACATGCTGGAGCACATGTTAAACAGAATTCGGAGTCAGGTGGTGGCACAAGAGGAGGTGGAGGAAGTAGAGGAGGAGGAGTTGTATGCGGAAGGGCTAACATCTGCAAGGTCCAGACGGTCGGCAGCACCAGGGCGGCAGGCATGTGAGGGTGGGGGAGATGATTTTACCAGGGCGCATGGTAGCAGCCAAACTAGTGAGGAAGGTGCAGGAGCCCAGGAAGAAGTGGAGGACGAACTGATGGAAGACTCATCAGATGAGGGAGACCTTGATCACATTTCTGTTGTGCGAGGTTGGGGGGAGAGGACAGAGGAAGGAAGCATGATTGTTACCTCGCCACCAACACAACAGGGACTTGGTGCTCCTGGATGCGCAACACACATGAGTGCCTTCTTGCTGCACTACCTGCAACATGACCCTCGAATTGTGAGAATTAGAAATAATCCTGACTACTGGGTTGCCACACTGTTAGATCCACGGTACAAAAGTAAATTTGCAGAAATTATTCCTGCCATAGAAAGGGATGCACGCATGCAGGAGTATAAGCAGAGACTGTTGCAGAATCTTACATGTGCTTTTCCACAAAATACCAGTGGTGCACGTAGTGAATCTCACAGTTCCAACTTGCCAACCGTGGGACCGTCAAGTGTTCAGCACTCAAACCGTAACAGAACCACAGTATCTGCTGGTAACATCAATTTTGCGGAATCATTTCACCACTTTTTTAGCCCATCCTTTGCAAGGCCACAGGAGACAAGAAGTCTGACACATAGTCAACGCCTAGAGACGATGGTACAGGAGTATCTCCAAGTAAACATTGAAGCCACGACTGTGTCACTGGACCCTTGCTCTTTTTGGGCTTCCAATCTGGATAAATGGCCGGAGCTAGCCACTTACGCCTTGGAGATCTTGTCATGCCCCGCAGCCAGCGTTCTGTCTGAACGTGTGTTCAGCGCTGCTGGTGGTGTGCTGACAGATAAGCGCACGCGGCTCTCCACTGATAATGTAGACAGACTCACGTTCATAAAGATGAACAAATCATGGATCCGAAACGACTTTTCTACCCCTGTGTCATCCTGGGGAGAGTAAAAGCTTGATGACTGGTTAAAATCACCCTACCAACCGTTTTAAGCTTTCAAATTACTAATCATGTTTATCTGTATCTTGACTGGAAAATAATTTGGGCTTTGTAGCAGTGTGCAGCACTGATCCTATTAGGCCATCTATAATAAGCTTCACCAGATTTAAAATTAAAAATAATTTTTAGCTGCATCTAGCCCGGAAAATAATTTTGGGGCTCCGAGATGCGCAAGACACATAAGTGCCTTCTTGCTGCACTACCTGCAGCATGACCCTCATATTGTCAGAATTCGAAGTAATCATGACTACTGGGTTGCCACACTCTTAGATCCCCCAAACTTTTCGATCAACCTTTTCATTTTAATAAAGACCAAAAAAATGGTCATTTTTGAAATTATAAGCATTAGCAGGTTGTTAGAAACTGAAATCAAACAGTTTTCAACTCAAAACTTTATTCTAGGTGATGTTACATTTTCACATAGGACCCCTTGTTCGAAAGGAGCTTCTGAACTCTCTCGTCCATTGAATTTGTCAGGTTTTGGATGGTTTCTGCTTCAATTGTTTTGCATGAGGACAGAATACCCTCCCAGAGCTGTTGCTTAGATGTGAACTGCCTCCCGCCATCATAGACACTCCTTTTAATGATGCTCCAAAGGTTCTGAATGGGGTAGAGGTCAGGGGAGCATGGGGGTCACACCATAAGTTTGTCCCCTTTTATGCCCATATCAGCCAGAGATGCAGATGTTTTATGTGCAGCATGAGATGGTGCATTATCATGCAGAAAAATGATCTTGCTGTGAAATACACGGTTATTCTTCTTGAACCATGGCAGGAAGTGCTGTTTGAGAAAATCCACATACATTATGGAGTTCATCTTTAGCGCCTTCAGGGATCCTAAAGGGACCGACAATCTCTCTCCCCATGATTCCAGCCCAAAACATTACTCCACCTCCTCCTTGTTGGCGCTGTAGCCGTGTTTGCGTGGGGTGTCCATCAACCAGCCATCCTCCACTCCATTCATCTGGACCATCGAGCGCTGCACGGCACTCATCCGTGAACAAAACAGTTTTGAAATCAGTCTTCATGTAATGTTTGGCCCACTGGAGCCGTTTCTGCTTGTGTGAAGTGGATAGAGGAGGTCGACAGGATGGCGTATGCACAGCTGCAAACCTCTGAATGACCCTGCATCTTGTTGTTCGGGGGACGTTGGAGGCACAAGCAGCTTCAAAAACTTGTCTGCTGCTATGACAAGGCTTTTTTGCCGCTGCTCTTTCAACCTGACGTAATTGCCTGTAGGAAAGAGTCCTCAATTTGCCCTTATCAGCACGCACACGTGTGTACTGTGAATCAGCTACATACTTCTTGATTGCCAAGACACTTCATCCTGATCATCGCACAATGTTGATTGTAGTCATGCCTTGACCTAAACACTCCACAATTTGTTGCTTCTCAGCAGCCGACACATCCTTTTTCTTTCCCATTTTGGCAGAAAATGTAGGCTGCTTAATAATGTGAGAGAGCCTTCTTAAGTAGTCTTGCCTTTCATTGGACACACCTGCCAAACTAATTAGCACAGGTGTCTGCAATTGCTTACAGTGATATAAAGAGCCCTGACACACATCACCATCAATGAGTTTAACTGACAAACAAACAAATTCTTCCCTTATCACTCCTAAACACTTTTTGCATAATAATTTGGAACGCGGTGTACATGTGCTTTTCCACAAAACACCAGTGGTTCACGTAGTGAATCTTACAGTTCTAACTTGCCAACCGTGGTCTGTATGGAATTGTTCAATAAAGGGCCCAAAATTAAGATAACATAGATGGGAGAGGTCTCTATGAATAGGAATTCCTAAGTATTTGATACCCTGTGAGGGCCAGGCAAAGGGAAAGTTGGACTGGATGGAATCCTATATGGATTTAGGGAGGGAGACATCGAGGGCCTCAGACTTCGCTGCATTGATTTTAAAATTTTACCATGTAACAAAGTGATCTATTTCAGCCATAACAGCAGGGATGGATATATGTGATTGAGTGATATATACTAGGACATCATCAGCAAATAGAGAGCACTTGTACTCGGTGCCTCCCACCTCAATCCACCTAATATTGGGGTTATGGCGAATTGATGAGAGCAGGTGCTCCGTCACTAGGATGTATAAGAGAGGGGACAGAGGACATCCCTGCCTTGTCCCATTGGTGATTGTGAAAGGTGATGAAAATGTTCTGACGCACCCCCTGGGCCTTGGGACACCCGGAGCCGGACCCTTTTTGGTGGATGCTGGTGGTTGTAGTCTTCGTGGCGGCGATCCGGTTCCGTGGCTCAGGGCGGTCAAACCAGTGGCGGAACTATTTATGTGGTTTTGATGTTTAAATGTCCGACTACGCCACCCGTGGATTGCGGTCAGAGTGAACCGCCGCTACAGGGCAGACCGCTAAGGCTGGTGTTGTGGGTGCAGCAGAGCGTAGCATAACTCCCCACGGGAGGAGTATAGCCTCAGGGCAGTGTATGCGGAGGATGGGGGTGATGGTGCAGGGCAGCAGCAGTAACGACATGGAGTCAGTGATGCAGGTCAGGGCCTTTACTCACAGTTCTTATTATCCAGACCACGTCTGCAGGTAACGGCTGCCCACGTCGTACTGTGCTCACCAGGTGAGGGGCTCAGACAACTCCCAGATAACTTTGGAGCGCTTCACAGGACCCCCTTTGTGTGTCCTTTGTCTGGCCTTTCTTACCAACACTTCTGTCCGGCTGCCTCGGGCCTCCTCTTGGTAAACTTGGCGCCAGTTTCCCTGACCCTATGTGGTGCCTTCCTAGCGGGTGGAGCAAGGGGCTGCGCCACATAAAATGTCAGAGCCTCCGGTTTCTAGCTGAGGGTCGTTTCCTGCCTCCACTAGTTCGGGGACCGGTCTCCCCCTTTGGCCTGACCCCTCCACGCAGGTGGATTCGGGCGTGCGGTGGCGACTCGCCCGTCCGCACCCCTGGGATCCCTTCATTCCTCGTTCCTGGAGCCTTCTCCGCTCCTCTTCCTTCCTTCTCCCTCTTGCAGGCCTGGGCCTCTGTTACTAGGCCCGCCTCCGGAGCAGAGCTCATGCAGAGCCCCTGCTCCCTGCCACTTCTGCTCAGACTTCTCTGCACTGAACTAAGATGGTGCCCACCTTTTATACTCCCTTCTCAATGCACCCAGGAACTGCTTCCTCCCTGCTCCTGCACTGCAGGGTTCCCCTTCCTCAGTGTTCCCTCCCCCCACTCCAGCCAGGGACAGGGACTGTCGTGCCCATCTCAGGGGCATATTGGTCGCCCTGCCCCACGGCAATGTGGTGTAATGCATGCAGGTGTCGGGTCCTGATCCACACTCCATCCTTATCTGAGAGTGAGATATCACACCTCTGGGTGAGGTGCAATACGTCTGTAGCAACCGAGCCCTCGGTGCTACAGTTCCATTTATCTTCAGCCTAGGTGACGTATTGTGATACAGGGCCGTGATTTTGGCTATAAAAGGGTCCCCTAGACCCCTACCCCAAGCTTTTTAAGAGAATCATATATGGCGTGCCAGGAGACTCTATGGAATGCTTTCTCAGCATCCAACGAGAGTATCTACTTACAAATTTTTAACTGCATCTAGCCCAGGAAATACTTTGTGCCTAGTAGCAGTGTCTGCTAGTCAGCGGATTATCCCGGCTGTTAAGCAAGCTACACCACCTGTAGTTTGGACACTTAATTTTTTCAAAGGAAATGCTTCGGGACCACGGGATACTTAGTGAAGAGCATCAGGAGGCACCCCAAGGCATAGGGGCTGGGACTGGAACTAGGATGCCTTGCGGTGGACAGCCGAGCTCGATCCTTATAAAAGCTTTTTAACTGCAGCAGCTTTAGTGGACGCTACTGGAGCTGGAATTACGCGGCTGCTGGCATGAGACTTGCCCTCCAATAGATCCTTGTAAATGGATTTAAAGTGTATTCATTCAAATTAGAGGGACAATTTAAATTAAAAAGCTTAGAGCTGCCTCCACCACAGGGGGGCTCTCTCGACCCACCAGCGGACAGGCACCAGTATTGGGAGAGGGGGGCTGGCCGTCAGGGTTCACCGCGGCTCTGGCACAAACCCGGCGACACGGAGGTGGCACGGGCAGGAGCGGACTGGCCGTCTCGGCTTCTCACTTTTTGGATTTTAGAAGGGCATGACATGCCTATATCTGTGTCTCCCCCTCCTTTTACTCCTCCACCTCTTTTCTTTTCGCATGACTATATGTACTTGTCACTTTTCCATGTGTTAGTTGTGTCTTCTGAGCAGTTTGTCAGCTTTTGGACACCTTTGAAGGTGTTTTCTATGTGTTTCTATGTGTTTTTGTTTGCCTGCCATTGGTTTTAACGGTGTTCGAAGGTGTTCGACGAACAGTTCGACGAACAGTTCGGCGAACACACGGGTGTTCGACGAACCGAACCGAACTCGAACACTACGGGGGTGGCTCAACACTAGTTATTAATTGGATAGCAGATAATACTTCCAGTTACCTGGGCACCACCACCTCCGGTCTGTCTTCCACATGGTCAACTCTTAGTAGCCGTGAGTCTCGACCGCATACTCCACCTCACCCTGATGATCCTTCCTCCCACCATGCCGAGTGTCGTCAGACAGCAAGTGATCCCACACTTGGACACTATGAGCTGTTCACTGGTCCTTTTCCATATTTGGGCCCCTCGCCTGATACGCTTGAAGTGGTGGAAGAGGAGATCCCATGTTGCGATGACCAAATATTTGAACAGCCACGGCCATAGGAAGTCGACGTTGGCAATCTGTCACAAGAGGTGGACGATGACGAGACACAATTGCCGGAATTGAGGAGGAGGATCGTGGTGCGCAAGTGGAAGAGGAGGAGGTGGTGGATGATCTAGTAACTGACCCAATGTGGAAGGAGGACATGCAGAGTGAGGTCAGCAGCACACAGGGGGATGGAGGCAGAGTACCCCAACAGTCAGGAAGAAGCAGTGTGGTGGCCGCAGACAGGAGGCAGGCAACCGTTCCCCGTTACACCAACACGAGGGATGTTGCCAGTACAAGCGGTAGGTCTTCCAGAGTCTGGAATTTTTTTAAAGACTCTGCTGATAACCCCAAAAAGGCCATATGTTCCACCTGCCATGCCAGCATCAGCAGGGGTGACAAAACTACCAGCCTGACCACCACCAGCATGATCAGGCACATGGCAGCAAAGCACCCGACTTTGTGGGGCGAAACCCAGGGTCCACGACCAGTGTCAGCGGGTGTCACCACTGCTTCTTCCACTGTTGTGCGTCCAATAGAACCCACTGTTGTGTGTGCAAGGCAATCCCCTGTCCATACTGCATGTAAAGATGCCCCCTCCTCTCAGTCTTCACTTGTTATGGCAGTTTCTCAAGAAACAGCATCAACGTCCACGTCCACGTCCCACCGCAGCGTTCAATTGTCCATATCCCAGACCTTTGAACGAAAGCGGAAATTTGCAGCTAACGCCCCACAGGCCACGGTCCTAAATTCGCACATTTCACGACTGCTTGCATTGGAAATGCTGCCTTTTAGGCTGGTGGAGACGGAATCCTTCCGCAATCTTATGGCGGTGGCCGTCCCTCGGTACTCGGTCCCCAGCCGACACTATTTTGCCCGGTGTGCCATCCCCGCACTACACAAGCACGTGTCCCAAAGCGTCTGCCGTGCCCTCAACAACGCAGTTACTGGGAGAGTCCACCTGACAACGGACACGTGGACAAGTGCTTGTGGCCAGGGACGGTACATCTCTCTGACGGCACACTGGGTAAACATAGTGGAAGCCGGGACCCAGTCGAACCTTGGGACGGAACACATCCTCCCCACACCGAGGATTGCGGGCCCTATGTCAGTCAGAGTTGCCCCCACAGTGTACAGCTCCTGCGCATCCTCCTCCTCCTCCTCCTCCTCATGTTCAGCCTCCATCTCAGATATCACCACATCAGTTACAAGCTGGAAGCATTGCAGTACTGCCTCCGCCAAGCGGCAACAGGCTGTGCTGAAACTCATAAGCTTAGGTGATAAACCTCACACTGCTTGTGAGTTGTGGACAGCTGTGAAAGAGCAGGCAGATCTGTGGCTGAGACCGCTGAACCTACATCCCGGCATGGTCGTGTGTGACAATGGCCGTAACCTGGTGGCGGCTCTGAGGCGAGGTGAGATCACACACGTACCATGCCTGGCTCATGTGCTTAACCTCGTGGTTCAGTGGTTTCTTAAATCGTACCCTGAGTTGCCAGATCTGCTCGTGAAACTACGCCGCCTGTCAGCTCATTTTCGCAAGTCGGCTACAGCTTACTCCGCCCTTGCTGTGTTGCAGCAGCGTTTGCAGCTTCCGGCACACCGACTGGTGTGTGATGTCCCCACACGTTGGAACTCTACCCTCCACATGTTGCAAAGGATTTGTGAGCAGAAGAGAGCAGTTGTGGAGTACCAGCTGCAACAAGGCCGTCGATATTCAGGTCAGACTCCACACATAAGACCTCAGGAGTGGACCTGGATGTCTGACATATGTACTATCCTGACAAACTTTGAGGAGGCCACCAAGATGGTGAGTGGCGATGACGCCATCATTAGTGTCAGCATCCCACTTGTCTGTCTTTTGCAACGCTCTCTGCAGAGAATTAAAGAGGAAGCATTGCAGCCAGAGTATGATGAGATGGATCAAGAAGCCGTAGCGGGCGATTACACACAGCCCAGCCTCATCTCATCCCAACGTGCATTGGGGGACAATGAGGGAGAGGAGGAGGAGGAGGAAGAACAGGAGCTGCTATCATGCGTTGTAGACGGTAGTACCTGTGCAAGTGTCATACCGTCGGTTCGGCGTGGGTGGCCTGAGGACAGGGGGGAGGAGGAAGAGGAGGAGGAGAGCATGGTCAGTCGTCATCTTGGTGAGGACACGGAAATCTTGCCCATTACCAGTCTGGCACGCATGGCTGACTTTATGTTACGCTGCCTTAACCGTGACCCTCGCGTTGTCAAAATGTTGGGTGACAGTCATTACTGGTTGGTGACACTTGTAGACCCCCACTACAAGGAGAACTTTCACTCTCTTATTCCTGAGGTGGAGAGGTCTACAAAAATGGGGCAATACCAGAAGGCCCTTGCTGCAGAACTCTTAAAATAATTCCCATCTGAACACGCTAGCGGCAGAGGTCACAGTTCGTTGCCCAACCAAGGCGTACAGGCAAGAGAGAGACAACTCCAATCCAGCAGAGGCAGGGGAACACTGTCAACGTTCTGGGACAGTTTTCTGACACCCGCCCAGCTTACAGGCCCTGAGGCGCGGGGTACTCTCACAAGGAGTGGAAAGTTTCAAAAGATGGTGAAGGAGTACCTTGCCGATCGTACCAGCATCCTCCGTGATTCCTCTGTGCCTTTTAATTATTGGGTATCCAAGCTGGACACTTGGAATGAACTCGCTCTGTACGCCTTGGAGGTCCTGGCCTGCCCTGCCGCTAGCATGTTATCGGAGCGTGTTTTTAGTGCCGCTGGGGGAATTATAACTGATAAGCGCACTCGCTTGTCAACTGACAATGCTGACAAGCTGACCCTTATCAAAATGAACAAGGGCTGGATTGGGCCAGACTTCTCATCACCACAAAATGACAGCAGAGTAACATAAAGTCAAATCCACTGAGTTATTTCGGGAGGTGTATTCACATGCAGCGCTTCACACCCACACATGGGTATACGCTTCCTCGTTTCGGCTGTTTAATCTTCTTCTCCTTATCCTCAGCCTCCACCACCACTATACCACCAGGGTGCCAGCATTGCAAGTTCCTCCGTCCTTGTTTTTGGCAGCTTTTGCTTGCAAGGCATAAGCAAATACTATGGGACACCCACTCCCCAATAATGGGACTTATGTTTGTAATATGCTGTACTGCATGTGATGCGCCCCCTGGGCCGTGTGTACACGTGTGTGGGATACCCGGTGCCGGGTCTCTGGGGTCTGTAGTCTCCGTGGTGGTGGCCCAGTCCCGTGGCTCAGGCTTGTCAAACCAGTGGCAGTCTTTCTTAGGTTTTGAGGTTAATTGTCCGACTGCGCCACCCGTGGATTGCGGTCAGGAAGTACCAACGCTGCGAGGCAGACCGCTGAGGCTGGTGTTGTGTGCGCAGCATAGAATGGGAGAACTCCCCTCGGGAGGAGTATAGCCTCAGGGCAGTGAGTGTGAATGATGGGGGTGATGGTGCACGAGCGCAGAAGGAATGACTCAGAGTCTTTGCAGTGCAGTTCAGGGTCTTTACTGATGATTATAAGGTAGACCCTCCCGGGAGTACTGGCTAGCATAAGAGGCCTGGTCAGTCTGTGAGCAAGCAGGAGTTCCCCTGGCCAGGTGGAGTTGTAGGCCTCCCCGTCTGTCTGCACTCTTCCTGGCTACCTTGCTGTAAGCGGGTTGAAGTAGCCCACGTCCCTGAGTGTGCCGTGTAGTGCTCACCCGTATGGCTGGTGACTTGGGGCCTTCTGCTAGCCTCCGCTCCACGACGGCGGTGCTGGTCCCTTGCTTGTGACTGAGCCTCCGGGCTTCTATGGCCAGAGGACCTGAAATCCCCTGCTGGCTGGTTTCTGCTGCTGGATATATAAGTCCTCACAGCTTTTGACTCCTGTGTCCGGTTCCTATTGTCTTCTGCCAGGGCGAGCTCTGCTCAGCTTCCAGCCCCTGGTCTTTAGCTCCTAGCTCCTACAGAGCTCCTTGCTGTTACTTTCCCTTGCTCTCACTCTGACTCTGACTGTTCTCTGACTCACTCAACCCCACCTCAGATCCAGTTTATAAGGGCAGAATTCTCCCCTCCCAGGATTGGGGCAGGAGGATGTTGCATGTTTAAGGGATCCTGACCAGGAAACCTCCCACTTGCTTTCCGACGTAATATCTCTATTACTGTGGTGACCAGACCCCTGGGGTGCCACACATGGCTCTTGTAAGGGGCATTGCAGTTCCTCATAATTTTTGGAAAGCCTTCCATTCACTGCTTAGGCCAACAGTGCACGGGAGACCCAGTTGCTATAAATGGAAAAAAAGGTTTAGTTAACGCCCTCTGACCTCCATGTCATTTCCAAGGGGCATTGGAGTGGCTCAAAATTTTTGGTAGGCATTGCACTCACTGTATGCCCTATAACTGTGTAGCCGGACCACTCCTTTTGTTACAGAAACATAACCTACAATACATATCTGGTTGACTGGCCTGATATTGATGTGAATGGTCCCTGCTCCTCCTGCTCTTTCTCCTTTGCCACTACCTCATCCATCATTTATCACCTGAAGCTTTGTTTTAACGGGAGTCATAGAACTTGGATAGTAGCAGGAAAACATCCAGCAATCCTCGGAGGAGGTAGAATATGTGCCAAAAACGCTGACCACCTCAGGCCTAGCCGCTACTGCATACATGCGCTGGCATTACAACAAAACAAAGCAGATGCTAACTTCTATCATCCTCATCATGCTCCTCACCTTGGCACTCTCAACTCCCCTGATGGAGAAGCCAGGGCCCACCGGAGTAGTCTGATAGTCCGGTGGGCTCGGCCAATGCTGCCCTAAAGCAGGCCAGGCTAAGAAAAGTGTGGGAAAGGTTACCTGGACAAATAGGGGTGGCTGGCGACCGAATATGGACACCCGGCCACCCCCTGGAGGCTGGGGAGCAAGCGGGGACACCCGGCCACCAGGCGGCTGGGGACTGAGTATGGATACCAGGCCGCCGACACAGCCATGGCGTGGTGGCCAGATTCCGCCTCCACATGCCAAAAAGGCCCAATTTAAAGTGCAAGCAAGCAAGCAGTATGGTATTGCAGCCTGGGGGTGGGTGGGTGGCAGGCTGCATACTTGCGCTTGCATTTCAAGGAATGGGAGAGGTACAATTGAACACTGCCCTGGGACAAGGACTTGAATGGGGATAGTTGCAATTCTGCAACGACAGGTGCAAGGTGGGAGGCATCTTTGCATGTACCATGAACAGGGGTTTGGCATGCACACACTACATCGGAATAGGCTCTCCTTCCCACTAAATGCACTGGGGAGGGCACAGGTAATGTTTTGGTATACGTGCTTAATCTTATGTATAAGGCACACCAGGACAAATATGGGTGGTTGGGGACTGAGTATGGATACCTCGCTGCCGAAGCAGCCAGTAGTGGCCAGCTTCGGCCTCCTCCAAACTAAAAGGCCCCATTTCAAGTGCAAGCTAGCAGTATGGAATTGCATTCTGGGGGTGGGTGGATGGCAGGCTGCACACTTACACTTGCATTAAAAGAAGACATAGCAGATGCTAACTTCTGTCATCATCATCATGCTCCTCACCTTGGCACTCTCAACTCCACCGATGGAGAAGTCAGGGCCCACCGGAGGAGTCTGGTTCTCTGGTAGGCTCGTCCAATGCTGCCTAAAGCAGGCCGGGCTAAGAAAAGTGTGTGGGGGGATGTTCCAAGGAGAAATAGGGGCGGCTGGGGACCGTTTATGGACATCCGGCTGCCCCCAGGCGGCTGGGGACAGTGTGTGGACACCCGGCCGCGGGGCGGCTGGGGACCGAGTATGGACACCCGGCTGCCGGGCGGCTGGGAACTGAGTATGGATTCCAGGCCGCCAACACAGCCATGACGTGGTGGCCAGATTCCGCCTCCACATGCCTAAAAGGCCCAATTTCAAGTTCAAGCAAGCAAGCAGTATGGTATTGCAGCCTGGGGGTGGGTGGGTGGCAGGCTGCATACTTGAGCTTGTATTGCAAGGAATGGGGAGGTACAATTGAACACTGCCCTGGGACTAGAACTTGCATGGGGATAGTTGCAAGTCTGCATCTTCTGATGCGGTAAGGATCACTTATGATGGGCACACTTTTAGACAGTGACCTGGGAGTCAGAGATGCTTCCAGGGGTCTTCCCCATGCTGTTCCCTTGTCTTTTCAGCACTTTATGCATGTGTTACACAGCACATGGCCAGATAAGGTTGCAAAATGTTAAAATGACATTTCACGGTGAATGCATTTGTCATAGTTGAAAGCAATACAAAAGTGCAAAAACGCATAAAAAATGCTACTTGTGAACATAGCCGAAGGTGTGGAGGAGTATTTTTGTTTTTGGTCATTTATTTTAACTTATACACAAGTCTTTACCCTGGAAAGGATGTTCCTTAACATATTTCACAGGAAAAAAGTTTCACTTTCATTTTTGAACGTTTTATTGTGAGCCTGTAAAAGTGGCTCAATACCTCTGACCACGTTGTTGACAGCAGTGACCTGGGGGTCAGAAATGCTTCCTGGGGCAATCCCCATGCTGTCCCCATGTCATTTGAGCACTGTCACTATCGTTTTGGGCACTTGTTAGGCTTTTAAAAGACTGCCGGGAGTGCCACCGCAAAAATGCTCGAGTCTCCCATAGACTAACATTGGGCTCGTTGCTCGGGTCGAGCACCCGAGTATCACGGCGAGCTCGGCCCGAGCTTCGAGCACCCGAGCATTTTAGTGCTCGCTCAACACTAGTCGGGAGGACGTGTTCCATCCCAAGGTCCAACTGGGTCCCGGCTTCCACTATGTTAACCCAGTGTGCCGTCAGCAATATGTACCATCCCTGCCCACAAGCACTTGTCCACATGTCCGTGGTTAGGTGGACTTTCCCCGTAACTGCATTGTTGAGGGCATGGCTAATGTTTTACGACACGTGCTTGTGTAATGCATCGACGGCACACTGGGAGAAATAGTGGCGGCTGTGGACTAAGTACCGAGGAACGGCCACCATCGCCATAAGATTGCGGAATGCTTCTGTCTCCATGAGCCTAAAGGCAGCATTTCGAGTACAAGCAGTCAAGAAATGTGTGAATTTAGTAGTGTGGCCTCTGGGGCGTTGGCTGCGTATTTGCGCTTGCGTTCTAAGGACTGGGATATGGACAACTGAATGCTGAGCTGGGACAAGGACGTGGACGTGCTTCCTGATTCTGCTACTTGAGATTGTGCAATGACAGTTGTAGGGCAGGAGGCATCTTCGCATGCACCATGAACAGGGGATTGGCTTGCATGCACAATAGCGGAAGAAGCAATAGTGCCACCCGCAGACACTGTTCCTGGACCCTGGGGTTCGGCCCACAAAGTCGAGTGCTTTGCTTCCATGTGCCTGATCATGCTGGTGGTGGTCAGTCTGGTAGTTTTGCCACCCCTGCTGATGCTGTCCTGGCAGGTGGTGCAAATGGACTTTTTGGGGTTATTGGCAAAGTCTTTAAAAAGCAACCAGACTCGGAAAGACCTAACAGTTGTACTGGCAACTTCCTTCCTGTTGGTGTTACGGGGAATGGTTGCCTGCCTTCTGTCTGCGGCCACCACACTGCTTCTTCCTGCCTGTTGGGGAACTCTGCCTCCCTCCCCCTGTGTGCTGCTGTCCTCGCTCTGCATGTCCTCCTGCCAGGTTGGGTCAGTTACTATATCATCCACCACCTCGTCTTCCACTTCCGCACCCTTGTCCTCCTCCTGACTTTCTGGCAATTGTGTCTCATCATCGTCCACCTCTTGTGACACTTTCCCACCGTTGCCTTCGTGTGACCGTGGCTGCTCAAATATTTGGGCAACGTTACATGCGATCTCCTCTTGCCCCGCTTCAAGTAGACAAGGCGGGAGGCCCGAATCTTTAAATGGAAAAGTGAACAGCTCTTCAGAGTGTTCAAGTGTGGGATCAGTTGTCTCTGGGCACTCTGCTTTTTGGGAGGAAGTAGGTTCAGGGTGAGAAATATGCGGTCCAGACTCACGGCTACTGAGACTTGACCGTGTGGAAGACAGGGTGGTGGTGGCTAAGTGACTGGAAGCATTATCTGCTATCCATCCAATTACTTTTTCACATTGCTTTGTGTTCAAAAGTGGTGTTCTGCAGTCCCCTATTAATTGGGGCAGGAAGGTCGAGCAAAAAGATGTGGGTGTTTGTTGTGGCACAATTTCAGCTTGCCCACGGCCTCTGCATACACTATCACCATCAGGTCCAGTTCCCCGTCCCTTGCCACGTGACTTGCCCATTTTAAATGGAGGACAATATCTTCCACACTCACTACAAATGGCTGAATTTGGAGCAAACTTATATGTAATCTGTGTGACGGACAAACCACAGTTTTAAATAGCTGACCTGTAGGTGACAATTTTGAACAGCAAACTGGTGTCAATAGTTTCACTGACACACTGAAACAAATTTTTAATGGAGGCCAGAAATGGCAGTATTCTCTGAAAGCGTATTTGTGTTCCGTGTGACGGAGAAAGCACAGTTTTAAATAGCTAGCCTGTAGGTAACTATTTTGAACAGCAAATCCCCAAAAAATGATTCCTGGCTCCTGAGACCTGGACCTATTTCTAGAAATATCTAACAGCAGCAGCAGCAAACCAAACTGGAATTGAGCCTCTTGTGCTATATGCACTGCAGTCTGCTATATACACTGTCTGCCTACCTATATACACAGCCTGCCTATATATACTGCCTGACTTATATCTCTGCACATGGATAAGTTCTCAGAAGGACTCTTTGTTGAGATGGATATGTGTCTCTAATATTGTTTGGTATACCTACACTAACTAGAAACAAGCAAATCCCTCCCTAGCTCAGCAGCACCTCTCCCTACTAGAGATGAGCGTTGTTCTACTCGAACTGTACGCCAATCTCAAATTCGAGCTGTTTTGGGCGGTGTTCGAGCCGTTCGGCGAACACGAACGATTTGAGAAAAATTCGGCTGTTTGAGGTTATGTTCGATAACTGTTCGTGCACCAAAATCATAACTGGATTTTTTCTCAGTAATGATGAAAATTAATGTTAATACGCAGTTTGAGTGTACAGCGGGGTGGGGGGAGGGGCAGGGGATGGATCTCTGCAGGAATAATGAAGAACTCCATTTTTTTTTCTCTTTCCCGCATTTACAGTGGGGAGGTGCAATCTGTCAGCCTATCAGCAGCGCACACACGGAGCGAAGTGCTTTTTTTCACACAAGCAAGGGCATGTGTCATTGGCAGTGTATGTCACATGTCCTTGCCCTATAAGACCCAGCCATTTTCCCTGTCGCCACCATTTTCTCACTGCTGCAGCTGCGTGTTAGACGGCACCGCTGTTGCTGTGTGCGCTATACCTTGTTAATTTCAAGCCAATTTTCGCACAAATCTACAGATAGCTTGGGAGTAGGGAATAGTTGTGATTGCAGTCCTTTTAAGGACTAGGTTACAGCATTTCCTACGACTTTTATCAGGCAGGTCTGTGCTCTTAAATAGATAGATTGTGGGAGTAAAGACTAATTGTAATTGCAGTCCATTTCAGGACTAGGTTACATCAGTTCCTATCAGTTTTTGCCAGGCAGGTCTGTGCCAGTGCTGTGCAAGTTTTTTTCACAGCATTTGGCTGAATCTAGCAAAGCTAATCCTTTTTGGCCTATTGCAGAGTGTATTAGTCAGTGGAGTAGCCTATCTGTGTTGCAAGACATACCACCTGTGTATAGAATACCAATTTTTTACTGCACCTAGTGAAGTAAAATCTTTTGGGCATAGCATCATTCTATTAGTCCATCTATACTGACCTCCATCAGGTTGCAAATTGAATATAATTTTTTTCTGCATCTAGCTCTGAAAAAGTATTTGGGCTTCTAGCAGTGTGTGGGACTTGTTCTATTAGTCCATTTATACTGACCTCCATCAGGTTGCAAACTGAATATAATTTTTTTCTGCATCTAGCTCTGAAAAAATATTTGGCCTTCTAGCAGTGTGTGGGACTTGTTCTATTAGTCCATATATACTGACCTCCATCACGTTGCAAATTCAAAATAATTTTTTGTCTGCATCTAGCTCTGAAAAAATATTTGGCCTTCTAGCAGTGTGTGGGACTTTCTCTATTAGTCCATCTATACTGACCTCCATCAGGCTGCAAATTAAAAATAATTTTTATCTGCATCTACCTCTGAAAAAATATTTGGCCTTCTAGCTGTGTGTGGGACTTGTTCTATTAGTCCATCTATACTGACCTCCATCAGGTTGCAAACTGAATATAATTTTTTTCTGCATCTAGCTCTGAAAAAATATTTGGCCTTCTAGCAGTGTGTGGGACTTTCTCTATTAGTCCATCTATACTGACCTCCATCAGGTTGCAAATTAAAAATAATTTATATCTGCATCTAGCTCTGAAAAAATATTTGGCCTTCTAGCAGTGTGTGGGACTTTCTCTATTAGTCCATCTATACTGACCTCCATCAGGTTGTAAATTAAAAATAATTTTTTGTCTGCATCTAGCTCTGAAAAAATATTTGGCCTTCTAGCAGTGTGTGGGACTTTCTCTATTAGTCCATCTATACTGACCTCCATCAGGCTGCAAATTAAAAATAATTTTTATCTGCATCTAGCTCTGAAAAAATATTTGGGCTTCTAGCTGTGTGTGGGACTTGTTCTATTAGTCCATCTATACTGACCTCCATCAGGTTGCAAACTGAATATCATTTTTTTCTGCATCTACCTCAGAAAAAAAATTTGGGCTTCTAGCAGTGTGTGGGACTTGTTCTATTAGTCCATCTATACTGACCTCCATCAGGTTGCAAATTGAATATAATTTTTTTCTGCATCTACTTCTGAAAAAATATTTGGGCTTCTAGCAGTGTGTGGGAATTGGTCTATTAGACCATCTACACTGACCTCCATCAGGTTGCAAATTAAAAATAATTTTTATCTGCATCTAGCTCTGAAAAAATATTTGGGCTTCTAGCAGTGTGTGGGACTTGGTCTATTAATCCATCTATACTGATCTCCATCAGGTTGCAAATTAAAAATAATTTTTATCTGCATCTAGCTCTGAAAAAGTATTTGGGCTTCTAGCAGTGTGTGGGACTTGGTCTATTAGTCCATCTATACTGACCTCCATCAGGTTGCAAATTGAATATCATTTTTTTCTGCATCTAGCTCTGAAAAAATATTTGGGCTTCTAGCAGTGAGTGGG
This sequence comes from Phyllobates terribilis, assembly GCF_046119375.1. Taxonomy (NCBI): domain Eukaryota; kingdom Metazoa; phylum Chordata; class Amphibia; order Anura; family Dendrobatidae; genus Phyllobates; species Phyllobates terribilis. Next base: position 296,528,464 of record NW_027362769.1, read on the forward strand.
ACTTGTTCTATTAGTCCATCTATACTGACCTCCATCAGGCTGCAAATTGAATATAATTTTTTTCTGCATCTAGCTCTGAAAAAATATTTGGGCTTCTAGCAGTGTGTGGGACTGGGTTTATTAGTTCATCTATACTGACCTCCATCAGGTTGCAAATTAAAAATAATTTTTATCTGCATCTAGCTCTGAAAAAATATTTGGGCTTCTAGCAGTGTGTGGGACTCATTGTATTAGGCCATCTATAACAAGCTCCACCAGCTTTGAAATTAATAAAAATTTTTAGCTGCATCTAGCCCTGAAAATAATTTTTCCCAAAAGTGGTAGCAATAGAAATATGGGGCGCGCGCCTGGCTAACAAAAATATACGCTTCATAACACAAAACACCAGCCTAGCGCACTGCATTAATAAGATGGCATCATCGTCTCTCCCAGTGCTAGGTCTACTACACAGGCTAGCATTCCTGTGCCTAAAACACAATGTATGGGTCCGCGCTAGCCACTATGCTGAGGGGTATAAAGCTGCTGCTAACGCTTTATAACAATTCAATTGGCAGATTTTCACAGAGCTCTTCCACAACGCCCACCCATCGGGCAACAGTTGCCCACCCTCCCTATGGGATCTAGTGGCGAATAGTTGATGCCATTAATCAGAGCGTCAGTTGCCCCATCAACGTGGCAAGCATACGGTAAGGCATGGGAAGAGTGGACACGACTAGTAGCAGGCAGACGGGTTGACCAATGTGAACAAGCCAGATCACAAGTCACCACAGAATTTCTCCACCAGCTAATGATGAGGGGCATATCAGGAGCGTCAGCGCAGCGTTGTCTGACCGGAGTAGCATTTCACTTCCAACTACTGAATTGGGGAGATGTGACAAAGATTCATCATCAGACAATCCATAAAAGGGTGGAAAAGGGGTCAGCCAAGTCAGGAATGTAGACGTCCCGTCCCGTGTCATTAAAACTGATTTCTCACATCATATCCCTAACACCATTAACATGACACTCACAATTTGAAGCAACACTAATGTCTACTGCATTTCTGATCGCCTTCTTCGGGGCGCTATGTATAAGCGAATTAGTCCCTCAATCCAAAATTAGCACCAGTGGAGGCTTATTACACCAGGACGTAGTCATAGCCAATAATGCAATACGTCTACGCATACACCAATCGAAAACGGTTCCAGCGGGCAGGGGTACTTGGGTACTTCTACAACCCACAAACGGTACACTGAGTCGGGTAACAATAGTAAAAACATATCTAACCATCAGATCACAAAGTAATTTCTTCCTATCACACATTGATGGAACGCCATTATCAAGATTCCTGTTCCAAGCTATATTTAATAAATGCATAACATCGGCAGAGAACCACCCCAAAGATTACGGGACACACTCATTCCGCATAGGTGCGGCCACGGAAGCAGCAAGAGCAGGACTGTCAGAAACGGAAGTTCAGAGGATAGGGAGATGGCGATCCACGTGTTTGGCGAGATACATAAGACCGGACTTGTTATCCTAACGTGGTTTGTTTCTTTTACAGGTGACGCTAAGCCAACAGTGTGAGTGATAGGCCACTCGTATATATATTGGGCACAGAAAAGGGCGAAAGTCCGCCCAGGCGGGAGGAAATTAGAGTTTCATAACACATATTTCAACTGGAGAGGTATTAGAGGCCTGCTATGGCCACAGGTACTAATGGAGGTAATCAAGGTAGGGAGAGAGGCAAGAGGTCCGGTCATCTTAGTTATACAGGCCGGGGGAAACAACCTAGGTCATCACAAGAGCGCATAACTAATGGCAATAATGAAACTAGATACTGAGCGCTTCAGAGAATTTTTCACAAAATTAGCTATAGTATGGTCAGAGATTGTGCCGATAGCGGTATGGCAAGGTGCGCGAGACATCACGGCCATCGAATGGAAAAGGCGAGTAATAAATATTCGGATGGCAAAATTTAGAAGAGACAGAGGCGGTGTAGTGATATGACACCGACAACTGGAAGGAGATAAAGCAGGCCTCATACGGCCCGACGGTGTTCACTTAATAGATATTGGACTGGACATATTCCTGTCAGGACTCCAGGACGGAGTGGAACAAGCGTTAAGAGTGATGGGTGGGGGTCAGAGTCCTGCATACGAGTACGCTGGATCCTCCGTGGCCTGGAAATAGAAAGGACATGTTGGAGAGTTACACTTGTTGGCCAACTTGCCGGTGTGGGGACCCAGGGCATGCTGCAACAAGCTGAATTATTTTAGAAATAAAATGCCTTTCTAATGGAATGAGTATAAAGAGTTAATAAAGCTGTGACCGATCCTCACCCATCCAGTTGTAAGAGTTACATTATTGTATTGTCCATGAAAGGGGGGCGGTAGGGGGGCTGAGCGTCTGGGTTTGGTTGGGGGTCCCCACAGTCTGCCTAGGCTAGATTCATTTAAAAATTCTTATTAGATACACAGGCGGTGCAGCTTGCTTCGCAGCTGGGCTACTATGCCCAAAGTATTGCCTAGGCTAGATGCAGTTAAAAATTCTACGCTGACTAGCAGACACTGAAGATTCGGAGCAGACCTCTGAGTAAACAGCTCTTCAGACTCAACCATCTGTGTTACCCCAAGCCATAGTGTATGTAGTTTCTTACAGTTAAAAGGGGGGGGTGCGACCCAACCCACCTGGAATTGACGATGCCAACGTCACGTAAGACACAGCAAGGGGACTCCCAAAATTGTGGCACAGACACCACTTAACCCTAAAACGCATACCTGTGGCCTTGCAGGCCCGCCCAGTTAATTGTTTTCTATTTTCTGCAAGATTACTTTAGTTAGAATTTTGAAACTCTAGGTATTCTTCATGTATATAGTTGTTTGTCATTTGAGTTTGAGTTATTCCATGTTATTTGCACACGGGCCTAAAGGGCCCCAGGTATGTGAAAGTGTAGATTTTTATGGTCATGCGTTCTAGGGTTAAGTGGCATCAATTGCCCCACTGTTGCTTAAAACGGTTGGTGAGGTGATTTTACCAAATCCCCAAGCTTTTAGTCTCCCAAGGATGACACAGGGGTAGAAATGTCCTTGCGAATCCATGATTTGTTCATCTTTATGAACGTGAGTCTGTCTACATTCTCAGTGGACAGCCGCGTGCGCTTATCTGTCAGCACACCACCAGCAGCGCTGAACACACGTTCAGAGAGAACGCTGGCTGCATGGCATGACAAGATCTCCAAGGCGTGAGTGGCGAGCTCCGGCGATTATTCCAGATTGGAATACCAAAATGAGCAAGGGTCCAGTGACACAGTCATGGCTTCGATGTTCACTTGGAGATTCTCCTGTACCATCCTCTCTAGGCATTGACTATGTGTCAGACTTCTTGTCTCCTGTGGCCTTGCAAAGGATGGTCTAAAAAAGTGGTGAAACGATTCCACAAAATTGCTGTTACCAGCAGATACTGTGTTACTGTTACTGTTTGAGTGATGAAGACTCGACAGTCCCACCGATGGCAAGTTAGAACTGTGAGATTCACTACGTGCACCACTGGTGTTTTGTGGAGAAGCACATGTAAGATTCTGCAACAGCGTCTGCAGATACTCCTGCATTCGTCAATACCTTTTTATGGCAGGAATTATTTCGGCAAATATACTTTTGTACCGGGGATCTAAGAGTGTGGCAACCCAGTAGTCGGGATTACTTCGAATTCTGACAATCCGGGGGTCATGTTGCAGGTACTGCAGCAAGAAGGCACTCATGTGTCTTGCGCATCCAGAAGTACCAAGTCCTTGTTGTGTTGGTAGCGAGGTAAGAATCATGCTTCCTTTCTCTGCCCTCTCCCTCCAACCTCGCACAACAGAAATGTGATCAAGGTCTCCCTCATCTGATGAGCCTTCCATGCCCATCGCCAGTTCGTCCTCCACTTCTTCCTCGGCTCCTGCACCTTCCTCAACAGTTCGGCTGCTACCATGCGCCCTGGTTAATCCCTGTCCCCCACCCTCCCATGCCTGCCGCCTTGGTGCTGCCAACCGTCTGGACCTTGGAGATGTTATCCCTTCCGCATACGACTCCTCCTCTACTTCCTCCACCTCCTCTTGTCCCACCACCTGACTCTGAATTCTGTTTAATGTGTGCTCCAGCATGTAAATCACCGGAATAGTCATGCTGATAATGGCATCGTCGTCAGCACTAAACATCTTTGTCGCCATTTCAAAACTCTGCAGAAGGGTGTGTGGCGCCCCTGAGGGTTCAGTTGCCACAGAGTTACTGCATCTCACCCAGAGGTGTGGTATCTCACCCTCAGGTAAGGAAGGCGTATGGCTCGGGACCCTGACTCCTGCATCCAACACATACCCGCAGTGGGGGTAGGGCGAGATTGCTCCTAAGGGAGAGCACAGTCCCAGGTCCCTAGCTGGTTTGAGGGTCCTATGTAGTGGGTGCTTAGGGGAGCAGCTTAGGGGAGCACATGACAAGGAGAGTATAAATAGGAAGCCATCTTAGAAAGAGCAAGCCAGACAGAGGAGGAAAAGTGACAGGAGCAGAGACTAGGCATGAGCTCTGCTCTGGAGGCGGGCCTAGCCTGGGAGGCCCAGGACTGAAGGAGAGAAGAGAGGAGTGGGAGCTGGAAGGCTCCAGGAACCGAAGGGACCCTACGGCTACGGGCCGTGCAGAAGGCCACCCGTACTCCCGCTGCTACCAGGAGGTAGAGGGGTCAGGCCAGATAAGGGGAACCGGTCCCTCAACTAGCGGAGAAACAGCAAGGCTCAACTAGAAACCGGAGGCTGCTGCATTTCATGTACTGCAGGCCAAAGTCCACACCAGTCTCACTAAGAAGGTAGCCACATAGGACCCAGGGGACGGCAAACACGTCACCCGCCAAGGCCCGAGGATACCGGATAGAAGCGTCACTGGGTGTGAGGTGCAGGGAGAAGGCCAGAGAAAGGACACACAGAAGGGGGTCCTGCTAAGTACTCCGGAGCTATCTGGGGGTGGACTGAGCCCCTCACTGAGTATGCACAGCACGACGGGGGAGATTGCTCTGGTACCTGTAATCTGGACTACAACAACTGTGAGTAATATCTTGAGACGGCATCACACGGACTCTGTGTTCATTACTGACTCCCTGCACTACAACCACCATCATCCACCCACACTGCCCTGAAGCTACACTCTTCCTGTGGTGAGTAATAATACCGTTGCTGCAAAACCACCAGCTTCAGAGGACTGTTCCGCAGCGACGGCCCCTTTGGCCGCACTCCACAGGTGGCGTAGTCGGACATTATAAAATCCATATATACAAATTACCCTTGGATTGACCGCCCTGGGTCACGGACTGGGTCACCGCCACAGTGACTACAACCCCCAGCGTCTACCGGCCCGGCTCAGGGTACCCCATGGCCCAGGGGGCGCGTCAACTTCATAGGTCCCTGATCTGAGACCACTCCTGCAGCGTGATTTGCCCCACCTCTGGATCTCGTTGGCCCAGGCTATACGTCAGAACGTATTGCACCAGGGCTTGTCGGTGCTGCCACAGTCGCTGCAACATGTGCAGAGTTGAATTCGACCGTGTCGGCACATCGCATTTCAGCCGGTGAACTGGCAGGCCCAACGACTTCTGTAGAGATGTAAGTCGTCGAACTGCGGGATGCGAACGGCGGAAGTGAGCACACAGCGACCGTGCCCTCTGCAGAAGGCCATCTAGTCCGGGATAGTGGGCTAAAAATTGCTGGACAACCAGTTTCAACACGTGAGCCATACAAGGCACGTGTGTGACATTGCCCCGGCGAAGTGCCGCACCCAGGTTTGCAGCATTGTCGCACATGGCCTTCCCTGGTTGCAGGTCCAGTGGAGACAACCTTTCATGAAACTGGGTCTCCAGAGCTGACCACAACTCCTCAGCTGTGTGACTCACATTTCCCAGACATTTCAAAGTAAACACTGATGCCGTTGAGCCCTGCTGCCAGCATAGTAAGGAGGTGTGCAGGATTCCTTCTGCGCAGTTAGAAAGCAGGTGGCATTACCAGACAGGCTTTGGGTGCAGGTGGAGGACCGAGAGGAGGTTGAGGAGGCAGAAGCAGTGGAGGAACTTTGAGATAAAGAGGATTGACGCACAACTCGTGGGGACGGTAAGACTTGGACAGCAGCCCCTTGTCCTGCTGTCACCATAGTTACCCAGTGCCCAGTCAGCGACATGTAACGCCCCTGTCCATGCCTTCTCGTCCAAGTGTCTGTGGTGAAGTGCACCCTGTCACACACAGAGTTTCTCAAAGAAGCGGTGATGTTGTGTGCGACATGCTAGTGGAGCGCAGGCACACCTTTCTTTGAGAAGTAGTGCCGACTGGGCATCTGGTACTGGGGCACTGTGACGGACATAAGGTCTTGAAAATCCTCTGTGTTCTCCAGGTGGAAAGGCAGCATTTCTGTAGCCAACAGCTTGCAGATGGTGAAATTCAACCTCTTAGCTTTCTCATGGCTAGGAGGAAATGGTCTTTTACTTTTCCACATCTGAGGGACCGAGGGCTGGCTGTTGTGCTTAGACAGTGTTGAGTAGGGTGTCCCCGGCAAACTGTCGGTCTGTGAGGAAGATGCAGGCGGACATGTTAGGTTGCCTTGATCCAAAGGTGGTGCTCTCGATGTCGGAGAGCGCTCAACACTAGCAGGTGTTTCCACTTCCCAATGAACTGACGACCTGCCAATCACACTGGCTGTTGCGGGTAAAGAGGTGGCAGGTCTGCGTCCAAAAACATGTGTGACTGCTGTCCCCCCAGTCACAGAGGATGAAGAGGCTGCGGATGCACAAGATGGGGCAGACGGTGGTTGGCCCAGCTGGCTAGGCCGCATTGTAGCACAGTGAGCTTCCCACTGCAACTTATGCTTCATATCCATGTGACGGTACATGCATGAAGTACTCAAACTATGGATTTTTTGGCCTCTACTTAGCTTTTGCTGACAAATATTACAGATAACACGAGTTGGGTCATCCTTATCGATCTGAATAAATGCCCAGGCTATGCAAGGCTTAGAGCCCATGTGACCTGAAGAGCCACTACGACTTGTGGTCAGAGGCAGAGTTGTGGTTGAGGATGCAGTTGTTGACGTGCTTCCAGTACTCCGTCTCTGTTCAGGAAGGCGCAACCTAACCTCGTCGTCAATAGCATCTGTGATGCCCCGCTGCGCTTCGTATCACAGATCCTAGAAGAGTGCATTGATGGAATCCTCCACAAGAGGCCCCCATAAACATTCACACATCTCCACCTTCCACCTCAGACCAGCAGAGGGAGCCCGTTAGGGATATAAATAGGGAAGGTGGAGCTAGGCAGTTCAGTTCCTCTGAAGAGTTCCTGCAGTAGAGAAGCCTAAGAGAGGTCAGTCTGCAGTGGAGCTCAGTCTAGTCTAGAGAACGCAGTTAATAGTTCAGCAGTGGAGCACGAGGCTCCTGCTTGCTAGATTCAGGGAGCCCAGATAGAGCTTAAGGTGTGCCGGTGCCGTAAGATCAGTGAAGCGCGGCAAGCTGCCTTTAGTGTGTATAGCCTAGTGAGGGCCCGAGTAGGCCGAAGGCGAGTGGCGAGTTAGTACATAAGGGGCAGAGGAGCTTAACCAGCTCACCCTGAAGCATTTACCGGACACAGGATCCGAGCTTACCGGTATCTCTATGACCCAGTAAGGCATAACCGGAATCCCTGGAGAACTACAAGTCCCAGGATCGCTAAGGTGCTGATATGTAACAGAGCCAGGAGACGCTTAGGCCCTGCATACTGAGAGCTTGAACTCCAAGAGAAGGCCCTACCACAAGGTCAGCCAGCGCAGGACAGAGACAAAGTTAGGCCTAGCTCCAGGCAGGTCAGAAACTTACTACGCAGAGGCAAGAAACAGGAGGCCCTACACCCGCTCATTGGGGAGGATCCTGATATGCACCCTTCACCCTACAGTGCTCCGGGATGTGCCTGAATTTCCACCAGTAAAAGGTACTGAAGTGACTACCGTGTCCGTTCCCGTTCTTGCTCTGACCCAGCTGGGTCTCGCCTGTCCTGCATTCCCCCTGCATACGCTGCCCTGAGACCTAGCTCCACCTGTGGGGAGCTATACCATCGAGCTGCCTTATCACCGGCCTCAGTGGACTGCTGCAGCGCTGGTGCTTGTCACCAGATACCACAGGTGGCGTCATGAACTCTTATAAAATTAACAATTATCCACCCTTTTAAAGAGAGACCCCAGGGTACGGGCCAGGGAGCCGACCACCGCGACATCCCCAAGGCCAGGCAAATGCCCGGGTACCGAGTCATCCCCATCCCCAGGGCTAGTCACATCCTCCTCCACCTCCTCTGCTGACCTCATCGACTGGCTGACTGTGGGTTGACAGTAAGTGGGATCTCCAACCTCGTCATCATCACCCTGTGTGTTATCACACCCGTCGTCCTCAGAGCCAACCTCTTCCTGCCCTGACCGAAAAGTCAAGTTGTCGCTCCAATCAGGTATTTGAGTCTCATCATCGTCTTCATCATTGACTCCACCAACAGGAGTTACAGTTTGGGAACAAGGGTCTACATTATGCTCAGAACCTTCTTCATCTGGTCCTGGATCCGACTTATAAAGATTCTGGGCATCAGATCAGATCATTTCCTCATCTGGATTAACAGAAGCTCTGGAGCAGACCTCCGTTTCCCAGGCTATAGTATGAGTAAACAGCTGTGCAGACTCAACCATCTGTGCTACCCCATACTCAGACGGGCAGCTGGAGACTTGGGAGCTGTGAGGAAGCAAGTGCGATTGGGGTGACACCACTGAGGACTGGAGTATTTGTGATGTTGAAATTGAGGTGATGGAGAGCCCACTTGAAGGAGCACTTGATATCCGTTGAAGCACCTGCTGTTTTTGTGCCTCATTTAGAATTTGTAGCGATGGGCGTGTCCGTAAGAATGGGATCGTATCACATTGTCCACGAAAAGAAGTCGACATCTTAGTTTGGCTGGAAGATGGTTTTTCTTCTGCAGATGTTACTCCCCCCCCCACCGTGGGGGGCCTCGACCCACCGGCGGACAGGCATCAGGCACCAGTATTGGGATAGGGGGGCTGGCCGTCAGGGTCCACCGCGGCTCTGGCACAAACCCGGCGACACAGAGGTGGCACGGGCAGGAACGGCTTCTCACTTTTTGGATTTTAGAAGGGCATGACATGCCTATATCTGTGTCTCCCCCTCCTTTTACTCCTCCACCTCTTTTCTTTTTGCATGACTATATGTACTTGTCACTTTTCCATGTGTTAGTTGTGTCTTCTGAGCAGTTTGTCAGCTTTTGGACACCTTTGAAGGTGTTTTCTATGTGTTTCTATGTGTTTTTGTTTGCCTGCCATTGGTTTTAACGGTGTTCGAAGGTGTTCGACGAACAGTTCGACGAACAGTTCGGCGAACACACGGGTGTTCGACGAACCGAACCGAACTCGAACACTACGGGGGTGGCTCAACACTACTCCCTACACTGTCTGATTCCGGAGTGACTGTGACGAGCACGGTGGCGCCAGGTCTGATATAGACCTGATGATGCTGTGTAGCCAGCCAATCACTGTAATGCCACAACCAACATGGCTGCAGCATTACAGTAAGTGGCAGACAATCCCTGCATATTCATTAGCTCTGTAAAGTGTGCCAAACATGCAGGGAGGAGACCCGAGCTCCCGCCGAGCAACCCCGGAAATACTTGGCGAGCGCCGAGCATTTTGAGCAGTGAGATGCTCGGGCGAGCACTGAGCAGTAGCAAGCATGCTCGCTCATCACTAATAGTTGCATTTGATTTTACTTATTTATTTATTTTTTGGGTCATATTTGTTCTAATTGGTGTATATACATGCATCTCGGGTGTGGGAGTTCTTTTCCACATTAATGACCAATAAATCTTTGGCAGTCAGCAGGAAAATAAGCCTGAAATGTCCAGGTTAAATACATTAGAAAATACCACTGTATATCAGCACATAAAGTGACATTGTGTCACCAAGGTGGATATAGGGGACTCTGTACCCAGGTTTTTTACCTTGCTTAGGATGTCACGGCAGTCGGCTCCCGGGCCCGTACTCTTGGGTCTCTCTTGAAAAAGGGGTTTTAGTGTACAGTTTGTCTCGTGATGCCACCTGTGGTTTCCGGTAATAGTTACCGGCGCTGCTGCAGACCTCCGGCGGTGATGGGATGGCCGCTGGGATGTTTCTGCTCCCCACAGGCGGAGCGGGCACCCGGGGCAGTGTTGATGGAAGGGATGCAGGTGAGAGAAGGCCAGGTCAGGGGGAATGACAGACACGCACACAGGGGATTCGCTTCAGTACCTTTACTGGTGTAACAGCAGGTATGGTCCAGGGTACTTGCTAGGAAGGGTGCACTTCAGGACTTCTCACCAGTGAGCAGGCATAAGGCCTCCTGATCCGTGTCTCCCTCTCTCTAAGCTTCTAGCCAGCCTGGAACTTGGCCTAGCTTCTGAGTTGTGTTGCTCTCTCACCTGACCGCTTGGTAGTAGGACCTTTCTTTAGCAACCACTTTCCCTGGATGCCGGGGCCTTCGTGGTTCCTAGTCCTGTTATTGCTGGTAGCTTCAGGATGACTAGGGGTCTGGAAGCCTCCTGGTATGCCATTAGTCCCTACTGGGTATAGAGGACCCTGAAGGCACGGACCCGGTGTCCGGTTTGTGTCTTGGGGTGAGCCTATGATGCTCCTCTGCCCCGTCAATTCCTCTCTCCTCTCCTCTTTGCCTCCGGCCACACTCGGGGCCCTCAATACAGCAGCAGACGTGCTGAGTCTTCACTGCTCTCAGTGGCAGCACACTCTCTGAACTCTCTCACTAAACTGAACTGCCTGGCTCCACCCTCCATATACTGTATATCCCTAACAGGGCTCGCTCTGGTGGTATGAGTTGGATGGGTGGAGGTGTTTGTTTGTAAAGAGGGCCTCTTGTGGAGAAGTCCATCCATGCACCCTTTTGGGTCCTGTTGTACCTGTTGTATAGCAGGGTGCCACAACATCACCTTCTATTTTGCGAAAAGCAAGTTAGTCAGCAACCTAAGCAATGCTCAATTTCCTCTTAGCCATTATTCTCATGCTTGTCTTTCTTGCAACCAGGCCACATCCTTAAGTATTCTCATATGTGTCTGCATTCTATGCGTGACTCCTTTTTCTATTATCATTTGTTTTTGTGTGTTTATCTAAGAATTATTGCATTGTTCATGGTTAATAACTGAATCACGAATTTATGATGGTTATGTTCAGGGATCTCCTCAAACGTGTCGGATGAGCGCTTGCGCTCTGGCACATATATGCTGCCGCTCGGTCTCTGGCGTTCACGCGGTACACGCACACAAGGGTCGGAGAAAGGCACCCTCTGACCTGTGCGTGTCATTGCGGTACCCCGGATGTTGGGCGTGATGTGGCCTCTGTGCTGGAGCGCACGCACCGCTACGTCCGGATCACTAATCAGGAGTGCAGCTACGGAACTCCTTTAAAAAGGAGACTTGTAACTCCAGTCTTATTAGGTCATTCCCCTTGAAGAAGGTGCTGTGAGCACCGAAATGTGCGTATGGGCACAAAACCAAGCGGTGCAACACACAAGGAAGGTAATCACTGCGCTGACATGCTGACATTATGATTATTCATTGTTATTACATTATCATTTGCATGCTTGTTGAGGTGGGACTTGTGATTTGGGCAATTGTTCCCTGGGTCTCGGGTGGAATCTTAGCATTGTGACTTTTATATACTTAGATTAACGTTTAACCACTTCGCACCAGAGCCTGTTTTTGCCTTCGTGACCGGGCCAATATTTTCAATTCTGACCACTGTCACTTTATGAAGTAATTACTCTGGAACGCTTCAACGGATTCCCCTGATTCTGAGACTTTTTTTCGTGACATATTGTACTTCATGATAGTGGTAAAATTTATTCGGTATCACTTGCGTTTATTTGTGAAAAAATCGGAAATTTGGCAAAAATTTAGAAAATTTTGCAATTTTCAAACTTTGAATTTTCATGCCCTTAAATCAGAGAGATATGTCACACAAAATAGTTAATAAACAACATTTTCCACATGTCTACGTTACATCAGCACAATTTTGGAACCAACATTTTTTTTTGTTAAGGAGCTATAAGGGTTAAAAATTGACCAGCGATTTCTCATTTTTCCAACAAAATTTACAAAAACATTTTTTTAGGGACCACATCATATTTGAAGTCACTTTGAGGGGTCTTTATGACAGAAAATACCAAAAAGTGACACCATTCTAAAAACTACACACCTCAAGGTGCTCAAAACCACATTCAAGAACTTTATTAACCCTTCAGGTGCTTCACAGGAATTTTTGAATGTGGAAGAAAAAAATTAACATTTACCTTTTTTCACAAAAATGTTACTTTACATCCAATTTTTTTTATTTTCACAGGGGTAACAGAAAAAAATGGACCCCAAAATTTTTTGTGCAATTTCTCTTGAGCGCGCTGATACCCCATATGTGAGGAGAAACCACTGTTTGGGCGCACTGCAGGGTTCGGAAGGGAAGGAGCGCCAATAGACTTTTTGAATGTAAAATTTGTCTGAATAATTAGCAGACGCCATGTTGCGTTTGGAGAGCTCCTGAAGTTCCTAAACAGTGGAAACCCCCCATAAGTGACACCATTTTGGAAACTAGACCCCTTAGGGAACTTATCTAGATGTGTGGTGAGCACCTTGAACCCCAAGGTGCTTCACAGAAGTTTATAATATTGAGTTGTAAAAATAAAATTTTCACATTTTTCCCACAAAAACGTATTTCATCCCTTAATTTTGCATTATCATAAGGGTAATAGGAAAAATTGCACCATGAAATTTGTTGTGCAATTTCTCCTGAACACGCTGATACCCCATATGTGGAGGCAAACCATTGTTTGGGCGCACGGCAGGGTTTGGAAGGGAAGGAGCGCCATTTGACTTTTTGAATGTAAAATTAGTTTGAATAATTAGCGGATGCCATGTTGCATTTGGGGAGCCCCTGATGTGCCTAAACAGTGGAAACCCCCCACAAGTGATACCATTTTGGAAACTAGACCCCTTAGGGAACTTATCTAGATGTGTAGTGAGCACCTTGCACCCCCAGCCGCTTCACAGAAGTTTATAATATTGAGCCATAAAAATAAAATTTTCACATTTTTCCCACAAAAAATGTTTTTCATTCCCTAACTTTGCATTATCATAAGGGTAGCAGGATAAATTGCACCATGAAATTTGTTGTGCAATTTCTCCTGAGTACGCCGATACCCCATATGTGTGGGAAAACCACTGCTTTGGTGTACGGCAGGGTTCGGAAGAGAAAGGAGCGCTATGTTGGCTGGGATAGGTTGCAGACACCATGTCACATTTGAAGAGTCGCTGACATGCCGAAACAACAGAAACCCCCACAAGTGACCCCATTTTGTAAACTACACCTCTCAAGGAATTCATCTATGGAAGTAGTGAGTATTTTTTAATTTTTAAATTTATACCATTGGGCAGTGAAAAAAGCATAATTATATTTTTACCACAAAAAAATGTTTTACCCTCAGATTTTACATTTTCACACAGGGCAATGGGTAAAAATGGTGCCGAAATGTGTCACACAATTTCTTCTGAAAGTGTCAGTACCCCATATGTGGCTGTATCATACCGCTCAGCCATACGGCGAGATCTGGGGGGGACGGAGCGCTATTTGACAATTGGAGAACAAATTATTGTAGAATAGGCATTTGGATTTGGGAGCACAAAATTTTCTGAATTTCTTTTGGGGGGCAAGGGCCATTTCGCTTTTCCAGAGCCTTTCTGCTACCAGTAACTTGGAAGTCCCTTATATTTTTAACAGATGACGGACCTGAGTGGGGACTAGCCTTTTTTGAGGACTGAATTGAAGCTTTTATTGGGAACATTTTACATAACATTTATCTGGCGCTCTAGCCTGAGCACTTACATCGGGGTTTCCATCTAAATTTCCAAGTGATGTAATTCAGATGAAACCCCTGCGGGATCCATTCACTGTAATGAGGCAGCAGAGTTACTCTGGACTCCGTCTGGCCTCTGTTTAGCAGTGTTCTTTTTTTCAGAAGTGCACAAAACTGTGGCCAACCGCACTTTTATGCATGCCTAAAACAAATGACACCGTGGGATCCCAGGCCAGACGGCATCCACAGTGCCTATATCTGCCTCATTACAGGTAATCTTCCGTCATGGGTTCCGGCTGAATCACATATTTCAGAGATTTACATGGAAACTCTGGGGTAAGTGATCAGCGCAGAGCGCAGGATAAATGTAAGGCTCTGTGCCTTACTGCGATCTTTGGGAGACATAATAAACTATTCAGTAGCAGGTGAAGAATTGGTTTTATTTATTTTTTATGCCGTTCCTAGTGTGATATAACAGATTAGATTACTTTATTCTTTGGGTCGATGCGATTACAGAGATACCAGATTTATATTGGGTTTTTGTGACTGACAGCTGTCACACACTAAAAGACGCTTTTTTTGCAAAATCTAGTTTTTGCATCGCCATATTTTGAGAGCTATAATTTTTCCAGATTTTGGCTGACAGAGTCATGTGACAGCTTGTTTTTTGCGGAACGAGTTGACATTTTTATTAGTACCATTTTTGGGTACATGACATTTTTTGATCGCTTTCTATTCCATTTTTTGGGAGGTAAAATTAGCAAAAACCAACAATTCAGGAATTGTTTTTTGAGGGTTTTATTTATGCCGTTCTGCATGTGGTAAAAGTGATCAGGCAGCATTATTCTTCAGGTCAGTAAGTTTACAGCGATACTACACTTGCTGTATATTTTTTTATGTTTTGGCGCTTTTACACAATAAAACCATTTTATAGAAAAAATATTTTTTTCGCATTGCTTTATTCTGAGTGGTATAACTTTTTTATTTTTCGGCTGATGGAGCTGTATGGCGGCTTGTTTTTTGCAGAACAAGATGACGTTTTCAGCGGTACCATTTTTATTTCCATTTTGCTTTTTGATCGCATTTTTTTCCACTTTTTGTTTGGCGATATGAGGAAAAAGCATAGTTTTTTGCTCCGTTTTTTATTTATTTTTATTACGGTGTGCACAGAAGGAGTTAATTAGTGTGACAGTTTTATAGCTCGGCTTGTTTCGGATGCGGTGATACCAAATATGTGTACTTTTTTTATTTTTGCATAAATATACGGATTTATCGGTTTAATATTTTATTTATTTATTTTTATTTCTTTTGTATTTTTTTTTAACAGTTTAAAAACATTTTTTTTTAATTTTTTTTACATTTTTACTTAGACCCTGTATGGGACATTAATTTTTATTTTTCTGATCACTAATCTCATGTAATGTAATAGACATGTATTACATTACATGAGATCTTCCCTGACTGTTTCACAGTCAGTCTGCTGCCTGGCTTCAGCTGCAGGCTGAGCCAGGCAGGACACCATATATGGCAGATCTGGAGGCAGTCATGTGATCTCCAGCTGCCATAGCAACGTCAGGTTCTGGAAGGTATAAGGGGGCCGTCGGAGAGGTAAGTGGACGACCCCCTCTCCTCCTGCTGTCTTCTATATGCCGCGATCACTATAGATCGCGGCATATAGAAGACAGCAAAGGGTTAACATCACTGGGACCTTATCCAATCAGGTCCCGATGATGTTCCCTGTCAGAGCTATCGCTCTGCACTGCTCCCGCAGCGCTTGCAAGACCCTGGGGGTCCTGTGTGCTGCGGGTGTTATGATCTGCTACAGGGACTAAGGAAAGACAGGAGAACTGTCCCTACAATAGAACTAAACTAGATCCCTACGATGTAACGGGGAACCTGATCCTGCGATCAGACCCGCTAAAGTCCTCGGCTAGTCTGAAAGAAGACCTATAGATGTGAGGGAGGGATCCCTACAAGAACTAGGGACTGGAATAAGTTGGACACCTCCTAGCAGAAATAGTAGCAGTCAAAGACAAACACACAACAAAAAGCATAGAGGTCAGAAGACCTAGCAAAACTAACAGAGAACGGCAACAGAGCACCAAGCTAGCTCAAGAGTAGTAAATACAATGAAGTCCAGCAAGACCAGGAGGGCGGAGCCGGATTAAATAGGCAAAAATGGTCATGTGACCAGCAAACTAAAAAAAACCTAACAGGAGAGTTCTAACAGTACCCCCTCTTCTAAGAGGATCCTCCGGATCCCCTAGGCCCAGGCTTACCAGGAAACCTCCTGTGAAATGCTCTGACAAGTCTGGAAGCAGAAACATCATCCGCCCTCACCCATGAGTTATCCTCAGGTCCGAAACCCTTCCAAGCGATGAGATACTGCAAACTCCCTCTATACCGTCTAGAATTTAGGATGTGGGAAATTTCATATTCCCCGTCCTCCACCACCGGAGGAACAGTGGCAGAGGTGTCACCATCAGACACATCAGCTTTTTTCAACAGAGAAACATGAAACACCGGGTTAATCTTCCAGGACGTAGGAACCTCCAACCTAACAGCAGATTGGTTAACTATCTGAAGCACCTTAAAGGGCCCTACGAACTTGGGACCCAATTTTTTAGAAGGAATCCTCAATCGCAGATTCTTAGAGGACAACCAAACCATGTCACCAACAGCAAACAAAACCTCTTGCCGTTTCCTATCAAAGTACCTCTTAGATTTTTTGTTAGCCTCCTGAAGATTACCACGCACATCCGTCCAAACTCTCTCCAAATCACCGGAAAAACTCTCCTCCTCAGGCACAGCCGAAACCAATTTGGAAAATGACCCAAAAGACGGATGTCTCCCAGAACAACAAAAAAAAGGCGAACACCCAGCAGAAGAGGATGTATGGTTGTTAAGAGCAAATTCAGCAAGTGGCAGAAACTCAGACCACCCCTCTTGATTGTCTGCCACAAAACAACGCAAGAACTGCTCAACATCCTGGTTCTTCCTTTCTGACTGGCCATTAGACTCAGGATGATATCCAGATGAAAACGACAAATGAACTCCCAACCTGTCACAAAAGGCACGCCAAAAACGAGCCACGAACTGAGGTCCCCTATCAGAAACAATGTCAGTAGCAACACCATGTAGTCTGACAATTTCCTTGACAAAGGCTTTAGCGAGTGTCTTAGCGCAAGGCAGTTTGATGAAGGGAACCAAGTGACACATCTTGCAAAAACGGTCCACGACCACCCAGATGACCGTGAAACCTTCAGAGGGGGGAAGGTCAGTAATAAAGTCCATAGCCAGATGTGTCCAAGGTGCACTAGGAACCTCCAGAGGGCAAAGCAACCCCGCAGCAGGAGCATGCGAAGACTTGGATCTAGCACACACAGTACATTAGTGCACCCAATTAATGACTTCCTTCTGCCATCCAGGCCACCAAAAACTGCGACCCACAAGTCTCTTGGTCTCAGAAATTCCTGGATGACCTGCCAACCGAGACTCATGACACTCAACAAACAAATCTCTCCTAAACGTCCTAGGCACAAACAACCTCCCATGGGGAGTGTTAGATGGGGCATTCTCCTGAGCTTTAAGAATCTCATCCTTCAAAACGGAGTCCAAAGCAGCAATCACAACACCTTCTTGTAAAATGCTCTCCTCTTCCTCCTCAACACCGACCATGGGAGAAAAGCTGCGAGACAAAGCATCCGCTTTAACATTCTTGGTACCCGGGATGTAAGTAACGGAAAAATTAAACCGCGAGAAAAAAAGTGCCCACCTAGCCTGATGGGCATTCAAGCGCTTGGCAGCATCAAGATAGATCAGATTTTTATGATCAGTGAAAACCTGAATGGGAAATTCAGCACCTTCCAAGAGGTGACGCCAGTGTTCAAATGCGAGTTTAATCGCCAGCAATTCCCGATTACCAATATCGTAATTAAGTTCAGTCTCAGAAATTTTTTTTGAAAAAAAAGGCACAGGGATGTACTCCATCCTTGTTTTCCTGAGACAACACCGCACCGACCCCCACCGAAGAAGCATCAACCTCAACCAAAAACGGCTTAGTCACATCAGGCTGCATAAGGATGGGAGCAGAGGTGAACCTCTCCTTTAGAAACATAAAAGCTTCAATGGCCTCAGAAGTCCACTGAACCGCATTAGCACCTTCCTTGGTGAGATCGGTCAGCGGTTTGACAATAATAGAAAATTTTTTTATGAATTTTCTGTAATAATTGGCGATACCCAAAAACCTCTGTATCGATTTCAAACCAATAGGCCTAGGCCATTCCTGCACAGCTTGAACTTTAACCGGGTCCATCTCAAAACCTTCACTGGAGATAATGTAGCCCAAAAAACTAATTCTCTGTACAGCGAACTCACATTTCTCCAGCTTAGCAAAAAGCGAATTGTCCATTAATAACTGTAGTACCTCACGTACGCTCCGCCAATGAGACTCCAGATCAGGCGAATAAATCAGAATGTCATCCAAATACACAACCACATTTTTGCCGATTAAAGGTCTAAGGATGTCATTAATAAGATTCTGAAAAAATGCTGGAGCATTGGTAAGACCAAAAGGCATAACCAGATTCTCAAAATGACCCACAGGAGTGTTAAAAGCAGTCTTCCATTCATCACCCTCCCTCATGCGCAACAAATTGTATGCCCCCCGGAGATCAATTTTAGAGAACCACTTGGCCCCCACTAACTGGTTAAATAAATCAGGAATCAATGGCAGTGGGTAAGGATTGCGTACAGTAATTTTATTAATCTCACGAAAGTCCAGACAAGGACGTAAACCGCCATCTTTTTTTTACAAAAAAAAATCCAACAGCCACAGGAGACTTGGAAGGCCTAATGTGACCGGCGACCAAGCTTGTCTGTATGTATTCCTCCAAAGCCTTTCTCTCAGGAATAGTAAGATTAAATAAACGACTTTTAGGAAGAGTCGCTCCAGGGACAAATTCAATGGTACAATCATAGTCTCTATGGGAAGGCAAAATTTGTGACTCCTCCTCAGAAAAAACTCTCCAAAAATCCTGAATAGGTAAAGGCAATTCCCCTTTATCCACAGCAGCAATACGTCCGTTACAACACTTGTCATAACACTTAGGGCTCCAGGACTTAATTTCATTGGTAGACCAATCCAGTACAGGATTGTGCAATTTTAACCAGGGTAACCCCAATATTACTGGAGAAGGCAAATTATCCAATACCACCAAATCCAAATTTTCTTGGTGAATACCATTAATAGTGAGGGGAAATTCACAGACCTTATGAGTAACACTCTTCAAGGGAGAGCCATCAACAGAAACCACAGCAATAGGGGATGACAAAGTTTTAGGTTCTAATCTAAGTTTTTCCAAGAATCCCCCATCAATCACATTCAGAGTAGAACCACAATCCACAAATACCCGAAATTCAATTAATTCATCCTGAGCAGCAGTAGTGGCAGATAGGAATACTCCCTTAGAATCTAAACAGGCAATACGGGCATAACTGACCATTTTTTTTTTCTTTCTTCAAACGAAGCACACAGTTCTTAATAAAATGACCAGAATTTCCGCAATAGAAGCACAAGCCTTCAGAAAGCCTGCGATCTTTTTCCTGAGAGCGGGGTGGCATCGCCCCAATCTCCATCGGCTCTCCATTGTCAGCACAGACCCTCTCAAGACTCGGAGCTGACATAGCAGAGGATTTGCTCTCATTAACCCTTGCACGCAGTCTCCTGTCCACCCATATAGCTAATTGCATAGCCTCCTGCAAGTTTCCAGGTGTGGGATAAGCAATCAGTAAATACTTAACCCTTTCACCTAGCCCTGCAAGAAACAAGCTTTTCAAAGCTGAATCGTTCCACCCCACCTGGGCAGACCACCGACGGAAGTGAGAACAATATTTTTCCACATTACCTGATCCCTGCCTCAAACGTCTTAATTCAGACTCAGCAGATGAGACACGATCAGGATCATCATACAACAAACCCAAAGCAGAAAAAAAAACTATCCACTGATCTAAAGCACGGATCACTAGGTTGGAGAGAGAAGGCCCATCCCTGAGGATCTTTGCGCAAAAGTGACATTATGAACCCTATGCGCTGAGATTCATCACCAGAGGATCCGGGTCTCAAACGAAAATACAATAAACAAGCATTTTTAAAAGAAAAAAAATCTTGTTGTTCGCCAAAAAATAAATCAGGCAGACGTACCTTTGGTTCCACAAAATGTGCTCCAGAACAGCTACTCACGTGTTGTTGGAGCTTGGCCACCTCCAGAGAGAGTCCCTGCAAGCGTTGAGCCAAATCTTGAACCGAGACCATGATGGAAAACTGGAGGTCTTTCCTAGAGAAAATTTATTTTTTTTCTTTTAGGGCTGGACTTACTGTTATGATCTGCTACAGGGACTAAGGAAAGACAGGAGAACTGTCCCTACAATATAACTAAACTAGATCCCTACGATGTAACGGGGAACCTGATCCTGCGATCAGACCCGCTAAAGTCCTCGGCTAGTCTGAAAGAAGACCTATAGATGTGAGGGAGGGATCCCTACAAGAACTAGGGACTGGGATAAGTTGGACACCTCCTAGCAGAAATAGTAGCAGTCAAAGACAAACACACAACAAAAAGCATAGAGGTCAGAAGACCTAGCAAAACTAACAGAGAACGGCAACAGAGCACCAAGCTAGCTCAAGAGTAGTAAATACAATGAAGTCCAGCAAGACCAGGAGGGCGGAGCTGGATTAAATAGGCAAAAATGGTCATGTGACCAGCAAACTAAAAAAAACCTAACAGGAGAGTTCTAACAGCGGGACCACCCACCGTTTTTAAACGTCCGCCCTGCACAGAGCCCAGGCAGCGCGGACGTTTATCTACAGTGGGCGGTCGGGAAGCGGTTAAATTGAGTATGGGAATGCCTTAAATCACATGCTGGATTCAACTTGTGCCTCTGGAAAGTAATCACATACAAACAGATCTGTGATTTGTGTCCCCTTTCCCAAATGTGATCTGCACCGCATTTATTGTGAGCCTATATCTGGACCTATGTTCTACTATTGATGAGGAATTTTTCTTTTATGCTGTTGCTAATAAGCACAGCTCTTTTAATGGTATTCATGTATCTCTAGTGCTTAATAAAATCATGTTTATATCTATTATGACTAATGGTTTGGATCTCTTAAATGACTCAATAATGGTGCTTTGTAGGTAATACAATTGTATGAGTCTTGATCAATAATTAATTTTTTTGCCCAGATATTCTTTTGTTTCATATCCTCAAGTAGTAATTGGTCTGTGTCATCACTAGTGTTGAGCGAGCACTAAAATGCTTGGGTGCTCGAAGCTCGGGCCGAGCTCACTGTGATACTCGGGTGCTCGACCCGAGCAACGAGCCCAATGTTAGTCTATGGGAGACCCGAACATTTTTGCGGCGGCTCCCCCGGCAGTCTGTAGAAAGCCTTAAAAGTGCCCAAAACGATAGTGACAGTGCTCAAATGACATGGGGACAGCATGGGGATCGCCCCTGGAAGCATTTCTGACCCCCAGGTCACTGCTGTCAACAACGTGGTCAGAGGTATTAAGCCACTTTTACAGGCTCACAATAAAATGTTCAAAAACGAAAGTGAAAGTGCTTTCCTGTGAAATATGTTAACCCCTTAACGACCATGGGTCTTTCTGTTTTTGTGTTTTCCTTTTTTGCTCCCCTTCTTCCCAGAGCCAGAACTTTTTGAATTTTCGTTCAATATGGCCATGTGAGGGCTTATTTTTTGCGGGATGAGTTGTACTTTTAAACACCAGCACTGGTTTTACCATATCATGTGCTGGAAAATGGGAAAAAAATTCCAAGTGCAGTGAAACTGCAAAAAAAATGCAATTCCACAGTTGTTTTTTGGGTCCTTTTTTTACCACGTTCACAGATTGCTAAAACTGACCTGCCATCATTATTTTCCAGGTCGTTACGAGTTCATACACACCAAACATGTATAGGTTCTTTTTTATTTAAGTGGTGAAAAAAAAATCCAAAGCTTGCTAAAAAAACAAAAAAAAATGACGCCATTTTCCGAGACCCTTAGCTTCTCCATTTTTCGGGATCTGGGGCCAGGTGAGGGCTTATTTTTTGCGTGCCAGGCTGACATTTTTATTGACACAATTTTGGGGTAGATCCGATGTTTTGATCGCCCGTTATTGCATTGTATTGCAAAGTTGTAGCGACAAAAAAACCTTAATTCTGGCGTTTAAAAATTTTTTCTCGTTACGCCGTTTACTGATTGTATTAATTCTTCTTTTATATTGATAGATCGGGCGATTCTGAACGCGGCGATACCAAATATGTGTATGTGTTTTTTTTTTTATATATATATTTTTTATTTTGAATGGGGCGAAAGGGGGGTGACTTAAACTTTTATATATTTTTTTATTTTTTTATTTTTTTAAAAACTTTTTTTTACACTTTCTGCTTGCTTCTATAGTCTCCAGAGGAGACTAGAAGCAGCAGTTGTCTGATTACTTCTACTGCATACAAGCGATGAGCAGATCGCTTGTATGCAGGAGAAATGCTCACTTGCTATGAGCGCTGACCACTAGGTGGCGTTCATAGCAATTGTGACATGACAACCACAGGCGTCTGCTGCAGACCCTGAGTTGTCATGCCCACCCATTGGTGACCCACGATCACGTGACGGGGTCACTGATGGGCGGGGCTTAGGACTCCCGGAAACGCGAGTTAAATGCCACTGTCAGAGATTTAACATGTTAACAGCCGCGAGTGGATTGCGATTCCAATAATCAGCTGACATGTGCTCGCTTCAGTGCGGGCTCACCACCGGAGCCCCCGCTGAACCGGCCTTCCTGACCTGGTGCGTACTATTACTGACCAGGTCGGAAAGGGGTTAAGGAACATCCTTTCCAGGGTAAAGACTTGTGTATAAGGTAAAATAAATAACCAAAAACAAAATACTCCTCCACACCTTGGACTATGTTCACAAGTAGCATTTTTCATGCGTTTTTGGACTTTTGTATTGCTTTCAACCGTGACAAATGCGTTCACCGGGAAATGTCATTTTAACATGTTACAACCTTATCTGGCCATGTGCTGTGTGACACATGCACACAGTGCTGAAAAGACAAGGGATCAGCATGGGGAAGACCCCTGGAAGCATCTCTGACACCCAGGTCACTGTCTAAAAGTGTGCCCATCAGAAGTGATCCTTGCCACATCAGAAGATGCAGACTTGCAACTATCCCCGTGCAAGTCCTTGTCCCAGGGCAGTGTTCAATTGTACCTCCCCCATTCCTTTCAATGCAAGCGAAAATATGCAGCCAACCACCCACCCAACCACAGGCTGCAATACCATACTGCTAGCTTTCACTTGAAATGGGGCCTTTTAGTTTGGAGGAGTCCGAAGCTGGCCACTACCTCATGGCCGCTTCGGCAGCGAGGTATCCATACTCTGTCCCCAGCCGCCCGGCGGCCGGGTGTCCACGCTCGGTCCCCAGCCGCCAGGTGGCGGCCAGGTGTCCATACTCTTTCCCCAGCCACCCTAATTTCTCCTGTCACCTTCCCCCACACTTTTCTTAGCCTGGCCTGCTTTAGGGCAGCATTGGATGAGCCCACCAGAGAACCAGACTCCTCCGGTGGGCCCTGGCTTCTCCATCAGGGGAGTTGAGAGTGCCTAGGTGAGGAGCATGATGATGATGATAGAAGTTAGCATCTACTTTGTTTTCTTGGAATGCAAGCGCATGTATGTAGTAGCGGCTAGGCCTGAGGTGGTCCGCGTTTTGGCGCATATCCTACCTCCTCCGAGGATTGCTGGATGTTTTCCTGCTACTATCCCAGTTCTATGACTCCCGTTAAAACAAAGCTTCAGGTGATAAATGATGGATGAGGTAGTGGCAAAGGAGAAAGAGCAGGAGGAACAGGGGCCATTCACATCAATATCAGGCCAGTCAACCAGATATGTCTTGTAGGATATGTTTCTGTAACAAAAGGAGCGGTTCGGCTACACAGTTATAGGGCATACAGTGAGTGCAATGCCTACCAAAAATTTCGAGCCACTCCAATGCCCCTTGGAAATGACATGGAGGTCAGAGGGCGTTAACTAAACCTTTTTTTTTATTTATAGCAACTGGGTCTCCCGTGCACTGTTGGCCTAAGCAGTGAATGGAAGGCTTTCCAAAAATTATGAGGAAGTGCAATGCCCCTTACAAGAGCCATGTGTGGCACCCCAGGGGTCTGGTCACCACAGTAATAGAGATATTACGTCGGAGAGCAAGTGGGAGGTTTCCTGGTCAGGATCCCTTAAACATGCAACATCCTCCTGCCCCAATCCTGGGAGGGGAGAATTCTGCCCTTATAAACTGTATCTGGGGCGGGGTTGAGTGAGTCAGAGAACAGTCAGAGTCAGAGTGAGAGCAAGGGAAAGTAACAGCAAGGAGCTCTGTAGGAGCTAGGAGCTAAAGACCAGGGGCTGAAAGCTGAGCAGAGCTCGCCCTGGCAGAAGACAATAGGAACCGGACACAGGAGTCCGAAGCTGTGAGGACTTATATATCCAGCAGCAGAAACCAGCCGGCAGGGGATTTCAGGTCCTCTGGCCATAGAAGCCCGGAGGCTCGGTCACAAGCAAGGGACCAGCACCGCCATCATGGAGCGGAGGCTAACAGAAGGCCCCAAGTCACCAGCCATACGGGTGAGCACTACACGGTACACTCAGGGACGTAGGCTACTTCTACCCGCTTACAGCAAGGTAGCCAGGAAGAGTGCAGACAGAGGGGGAGGCCTACAACTCCACCTGGCCAGGGGAACTCCTGCTTGCTCACAGACTGACCAGGCCTCATATGCTAGCCAGTACTCCCGGGAGGGTCTACCTTATAATCATCAGTAAAGACCCTGAACTGAACTGCAAAGACTCTGAGTCGTTCCTGCTGCGCTCGTGCACCATCACCCCCATCATCCACACTCACTGCCCTGAGGCTATACTCCTCCCGAGGGGAGTTATCCCATTCTATGCTGCGCACACAACACCAGCCTCAGCGGTCTGCCTCGCAGCGGTGGTACTCCCTGACCGCAATCCACGGGTGGCGCAGTCGGACAATTAACCTCAAAACCTAAGAAAGACTGCCACTGGTTTGACCAGCCTGAGCCATGGGACCAAGTCACCGCCACGGAGACTACAGACCCCAGAGACCCGGCACCGGGTATCCCACACACGTGTACACACGGCCCAGGGGGCGCGTCACATGCAGTACAGCATATTACAAACATAAGTCCCATTATTGGGGAGTGGGTCTCCCACAGTATTTGCTTATGCTTTCCCAGCAAAAGCTGCCAAAAATAAGGATGGAGCAACTTGCAATGCCCCTTACAAGAGCCATGCAGTACAGCATATTACAAACATAAGTCCCATTATTGGGGAGTGGGTCTCCCATAGTATTTGCTTATGCTTTCCCAGCAAAAGCTGCCAAAAATTAGGACGGAGCAACTTGCAATGCCCCTTACAAGAGCCATGCAGTACAGCATATTACAAACATAAGTCCCATTATTGGGGACTGGGTGTCCCATGGTATTTGCTTATGCTTTCCCAGCAAAAGCTGCCAAAAATTAGGACGGAGCAACTTGCAATGCCCCTTACAAGAGCCATGCAGTACAGCATATTACAAACATAAGTCCCATTATTGGGGAGTGGGTCTCCCATAGTATTTGCTTATGCTTTCCCAGCAAAAGCTGCCAAAAATTAGGACGGAGCAACTTGCAATGCCCCTTACAAGAGCAATGCAGTACAGCATATTACAAACATAAGTCCCATTATTGGGGAGTGGGTGTCCCATGGTATTTGCTTATGCTTTCCCAGCAAAAGCTGTCAAAAATTAGGACGGAGGAACTTGCAATGCTGGCACCCTTGTGGTATAGTGGTGGTGGAGGCTGAGGATAAGGAGAAGAAGATTAAACAGCCGAAACGAGGAAGCGTATACCCATGTGTGGGTGTGAAGCGGTGCATGTGAATACACCTCCCAAAATAACACAGTGGATTTGACTTTATGTTACTCTGCTGTCATTTGGTGGTGATGAGAAGTCTGGCCCAATCCAGCCCTTGTTCATTTTGATAAGGGTCAGCTTGTCAGCATTGTCAGTTGACAGGCGAGTGCGCTTATCAGTTATAATTCCCCCAGCGGCACTAAAAACACGCTCCGATAACACGCTAGCGGCAGGACAGGCCAGGACCTCCAAGGCGTACAGAGCGAGGTCATTCCAAGTGTCCAGCTTGGATACCCAATAATTAAAAGGCACAGAGGAATCACGGAGGATGCTGGTACGATCGGCAAGGTACTCCCTCACCATCTTTTGAAACTTTCCACTCCTTGTGAGAGTACCCCGCGCCTCAGGGCATATAAGCTGGGCGTGTGTCAGAAAACTGTCCCAGAATGTTGACAGTGTTCCCCTGCCTCTGCTGGATTGGAGTTGCATCTCTCTCGCCTGTACGCCTTGGTTGGGCAACGAACTGTGACCTCTGCCGCTAGCGTGTTCAGATGGGAATTTTTTTAAGAGTTCTGCAGCAAGGGCCTTCTGGTATTGCCCCATTTTTGTAGACCTCTCCACCTCAGGAATAAGAGAGTGAAAGTTCTCCTTGTAGCGGGGGTCTACAAGTGTCACCAACCAGTAATGACTGTCACCCAACATTTTG
Source organism: Phyllobates terribilis (assembly GCF_046119375.1). Taxonomy (NCBI): domain Eukaryota; kingdom Metazoa; phylum Chordata; class Amphibia; order Anura; family Dendrobatidae; genus Phyllobates; species Phyllobates terribilis. Next base: position 296,555,024 of record NW_027362769.1, read on the forward strand.
ACAACGTGAGGGTCACGGTTAAGGCAGCGTAACATAAAGTCAGCCATGCGTGCCAGACTGGTAACGGGCAAGATTTCCGTGTCCTCACCAAGATGACGACTGACCATGCTCTCCTCCTCCTCCTCTTCCTCCTCCCCCTGTCCTCAGGCCACCCACGCTGAACTGACGGTATGACACTTGTACAGGTACTACCGTCTACAACGCATCATAGCAACTCCTGTTCTTCCTCCTCCTCCTCCTCCTCCTCTCCCCTCATTGTCCCCCAATGCACGTTGGGATGAGATGAGGCTGGGCTGTGTGTAATCGCCCGCTACGGCTTCTTGATCCATCTCATCATACTCTGGCTGCAATGCCTCCTCTTTAATTCTCTGCAGAGAGCGTTGCAAAAGACAGATAAGTGGGATGCTGACACCATTGATGGCGTCATCGCCACTCACCATCTTGGTGGCCTCCTCAAAGTTTGTCAGGATGGTACATATGTCAGACATCCAGGTCCACTCCTGAGGTCTTATGTGTGGAGTCTGACCTGAATATCTACAGCCTTGTTGCAGCTTGTGCTCCACAACTGCTATCTTCTACTCACAAATCCTTTACAACATGTGGAGAGTAGAGTTCCAATGTGTGGGGACATCACACACCAGTCGGTGTGCCGGAAGCTGCAAACGCTGCTGTAACACAGCAAGGGCGGCGGAAGCAGTAGCCGACTTGCGAAATTGAGCTGACAGGCGGCGTACTTTCACGAGCAGATCTGGCAACTCGGGGTACGATTTACGAAATCGCTGAACCACGAGGTTAAGCACATGAGCCAGGCATGGTACGTGTGTGATCTCACCTCGCCTCAGAGCCGCCACCAGGTTACGGCCATTGTCACACACGACCATGCCGGGATGTAGGTTCAGCGGTCTCAGCCACAGATCTGCCTGCTCTTTCACAGCTGTCCACAACTCACAAGCAGTGTGAGGTTTATCACCTAAGCTTATGAGTTTCAGCACAGCCTGTTGTCGCTTGGCGGAGGCAGTACTGCTATGCTTCCAGCTTGTAACTGATGTGGTGATATCTGAGTTGGAGGCTGAACATGAGGTTGAGGAGGAGGAGGAGGATGCGCAGGAGCTGAACACTGTGGGGGCAACTCTGACTGACATAGGGCCCGCAATCCTCGGTGTGGGGAGGATGTGTTCCGTCCCAAGGTCCGACTGGGTCCCGGCTTCCAATATGTTTACCCAGTGTGCCGTCAGAGAGATGTACTGTCCCTGGCCACAAGCACTTGTCCACGTGTCCGTTGTCAGGTGGACTCTCCCAGTAACTGCGTTGTTGAGGGCACGGCAGATGCTTTGGGACACGTGCTTGTGTAGTGAGGGGATGGCACACCGGGCAAAATAGTGTCGGCTGGGGACCGAGTACCGAGGGACGGCCACCGCCATAAGATTGCGGAAGGATTCCGTCTCCACCAGCCTAAAAGGCAGCATTTCCAATGCAAGCAGTCGTGAAATGTGCGAATTTAGGACTGTGGCCTGTGGGGCGTTAGCTGCGAATTTCCGCTTTCGTTCAAAGGTCTGGGATATGGACAATTGAACGCTGCGGTGGGACGTGGACGTGGACGTTGATGCTGTTTCTTGAGAAACTGCCATAACAAGTGAAGACGGAGAGGAGGGGGCATCTTTACAGGCAGTATGGACAGGGGATTGCCTTGCACACACCACAGGAGGTTCTATTGCACGCACAACAGTGGAAGAAGCAGTGGTGACACCCGCTGACACTGGTCGTGGACCCTGGGTTTCGCCCCACAAAGTCGGGTGCTTTGCTCCCATGTGCCTGATCATGCTGGTGGTGGTCAGGCTGGTAGTTTTGTCACCCCTGCTGATGCTAGCATGGCAGGTGGAACATATGGCCTTTTTGGGGTTATCAGCAGAGTCTTTAAAAAAATTCCAGACTCTGGAAGACCTACCGCTTGTACTGGCAACGTCCCTCATGTTGACTTTACGGGGAACGGTTGCCTGCCTTCTGTCTGCGGCCACCACACTGCTTCTTCCTGCCTGTTGGGGTACTCTGCCTCCCTCCCTCTGTGTGCTGCTGGCCTCACTCTGCATGTCCTCCTTCCACGTTGGGTCAGTTAATAGATCATCCACCACCTCCTCCTCTTCCACTTGCGCACCACGATCCTCCTCCTCACTTCCTGGCAATTTTGTCTAGTCATCGTCCACCTCTTGTGACAGATTGCCAACGTCGACTTCCTGTGGCCGTGGCTGTTCAAATATTTGGGCATCGCAATATGGGATCTCCTCTTCCACCACTTCAAGCGTATCAGGCGAGGGGCCCAAATATGGAAATGGACCAGTGAACAGTTCTTCAGAGTGTCCAAGTGTGGGATCACTTGCTGTCTGACGACACTCGGCATGGTGGGAGGAAGGAGCATCAGGGTGAGGAGGAGTATGCTGTCGAGACTCACGGCTACTAAGAGTTGACCGTGTGGAAGACAGACCGGAGGTGGTGGTGCCTAGGTAACTGGAAGTATTGTCTGCTATCCAATTAATAACCTGTTCACACTGATCAGTTCTCAATACTGGTGTTGTTCTGTGCTTCCCTAGTAATTCGGTCAAGAAGTGGGAGCGAGAAGATGTGGCTGTTGGTTGTGGCACATTTTCACCTTGGCCACGGCCCCGTCCTCTGCACGAACCATCACCAGAACGTCCACTTCCAGGTCCCTTGCCAGGCGCCTTGCCCATTGTAAATGAAGTAAAATAGCTTACACTTGCACTATCAATGGAAAAGGGTAATAAAGAGTAGATTAGAACCGTGGAAGAGGAAAACCACAGTTATTGTTTACTGGGGTATACCACACTTTTTTAAATAGAGATATTTGCGGCTGAACAGTGAGCGACACACTCAAACTGCTTTTTTTTTAGATACCAAAGGCCCAAAACTGGATAGTACAGCGATTTGACCCGTGGAACTGCGAAACCACACTGGGATGTCGAGCCTACACAAGACTATTTTCAACAGATATATTTTTGTGTCACAACAGTCAGGAGACACTACTGTTTTTCTTTACGGAAAAAACTACCAAAAGCTGAATAATAGAGATTTTTTACCGTGGGATGGCAAAACCACAGTTATTGTTTACTGGGGTATAAAACATTTTTTTAAATAGAGATATTTGCGGCTGAACAGTGAGCGACACACTCAAACTGCTTTTTTTTTAGATACAAATGGCCCAAAATGGATAATACAGAGGTTTGAACCGTGGAAGTGCAACACAACACTTCTGTCTCTCTAGCCTACACCAGACTATTTTCAACAGTTATATTTGTGTCTGAAAAATCAGAGACACGCTTTTTTTTTGGGGGGGGGGGAGGGGGGACACACCAAAAGGTTAATAAGACGGGTATTTATACAGTGTGAAGGAGGAAAAAAAAAGGAGGATTAGATGGAAAAAAAAGGATTTTTCCTGGCCCCCGACACCTGGTGCTAAGTCCAGCAATTTGAGCAACAGGAGCACACAGGACTGTAATGCAGCGTTTGCTGGTATAACCACTGTGTCTCCTATACAGCCTGCCCGCCTGGTATCTGGGATGAATATTAGTCCTGAAAAGGACTGTTTGTTTGTTCTGGCAGCCTTTACAGACCCTACACTAACTATTTCACAGTTTATATCTCTCCCTAAATCAGCAGCGCTGTCCCTACACTGTCTAATCCGGAGCGACTGTGTCCAAGATGGCGGCGCCCGGTTTTAAATACTCGAGGTGACGCTGTGCGGCCAGCCAATCACTGTAATGCCCACAACCAACATGGCTGCAGCATTACAGTGACTGGCTGGCAATCCCTGCATGTTCATTGGCTCTGTAAAAAGCACCAAACATGCAGGGCGGAGACCTGAGCTCCCGCCCGAGTAACCCGGAAATGCTCGGTGCTTGCCGAACATCCCGAGTAGCGTCCCGCAGTTTCCGGGTTACTCGGGCGGGACCTCGGGTCTCCGCCCTGCATGTTTGGCGGTCTTTACAGAGCCAATGAACATGCAGGGATTGCCAGCCAGTCACTGTAATACTGCAGCCATGTTGGTTGTGGGCATTACAGTGATTGGCTGGCCGCACAGCATCACCTCGAGTATTTAAAACGGGGCGCCGCCATCTTGGACACAGTCGCACCGGATTAGACAGTGTAGGAACAGCGCTGCTGATTTAGGGAGAGATATAAACTGCAAAATAGTTAGTGTAGGGTCTGTAAAGGCTGCCAGAACAAACAAACAGTCCTTTTCAGGACTAATATCCATCCCAGATACCAGGCAGGCAGGCTGTATAGGAGACACAGTGGTTATACCAGCAAACGCTGCATTACAGTCCTGTGTGCTCCTGTTGCTGAAATTGCTGGACTTAGCAACAGGTGTCGGGGGCCAGGAAAAATCCTTTTTTTTCCATCTAAATCCTCCATTTTTTTTCCTCCTTCACACTGTACAAATACCCGTCTTATTAACCTTTTGGTGTCCCCCCCCCCCCAAAAAAAAAAGCGTGTCTCTGATTTTTCAGACACAAATATTACTGTTGAAAATAGTCTGGTGTAGGCTAGAGAAACAGAAGTGTTGTTTTGCACTTCCACGGTTCAAACCTCTGTATTATCCATTTTGGGCCATTTGTATCTAAAAAAAAAAACAGTTTGAGTGTGTCGCTCACTGTTCAGCCGCAAATATATCTATTTAAAAAAGTGTGGTATACCCCAGTAAACAATAACTGTGGTTTTGCCATCCCACGGTAAAAAATCTCTATTATTCAGCTTTTGGTAGTTTTTTCCGTAAAGAAAAACAGTAGTGTCTCCTGACTGTTGTGACACAAAAATATATCTGTTGAAAATAGTCTTGTGTAGGCCCGACATTCCAGTGTGGTTTCGCAGTTCCACGGGTCAAATCGCTGTACTATCCAGTTTTGGGCCTTTGGTTTCTAAAAAAAAAGCAGTTTGAGTGTGTCGCTCACTGTTCAGCCGCAAATATCTCTATTTAAAAAAGTGTGGTATACCCCAGTAAACAATAACTGTGGTTTTGCCATCCCACAGTAAAAAATCTCTATTATTCAGCTTTTGGTAGTTTTTTCCGTAAAGAAAAACAGTAGTGTCTCCTGACTGTTGTGACACAAAAATATATCTGTTGAAAATAGTCTTGTGTAGGCCCGACATCCCAGTGTGGTTTTGCAGTTCCACCGGTCAAATCGCTGTACTATCCAGTTTTAGGCCTTTGGTATCTAAAAAAAAAGCAGTTTGAGTGTGTCGCTCACTGTTCAGCAGCAAATATCTCTATTTAAAAAAGTGTGGTATACCCCAGTAAACAATAACTGTGGTTTTGCCATCCCACGGTAAAAAATCTCTATTATTCAGCTTTTGGTAGTTTTTTCCGTAAAGAAAAACAGTAGTGTCTCCTGACTGTTGTGACACAAAAATATATCTGTTGAAAATAGTCTTGCGTAGGCCCGACATCCCAGTGTGGTTTCGCAGTTCCACGGGTCACATCGCTGTACTATCCAGTTTTGGGCCTTTGGTATCTATAAAAAAAGCAGTTTGAGTGTATCGCTCACTGTTCAGCCGCAAATATCTCTATTTAAAAAAGTGTGGCATACCCCAGTAAACAACTGTGGTTTTGCCATCCCACGGTAAAAAATCTCTATTATTCAGCTTTTGGTAGTTTTTTCCGTAAAGAAAAACAGTAGTGTCTACTGACTGTTGTGACACAAAAATATATCTGTTGAAAATAGTCTTGTGTAGGCCCGACATCCCAGTGTGGTTTCACAGTTCCACGGGTCAAATCGCTGTACTATCCAGTTTTGGGCCTTTGGTATCTAAAAAAAAAGCAGTTTGAGTGTGTCGCTCACTGTTCAGCCGCAAATATCTCTATTAAAAAAAGTGTGGTATACCCCAGTAAACAATAACTGTGGTTCTCCTCTTCCACGGTTCTAATCTACTCTTTATTACCCTTTTTCCATTGATAGTGCAAGTGTAAGCTATTTTACTTCATTTACAATGGTCCAATGTAAGTTTCTCAATCGGTGCATATTAAAGATAGTGTGTCTCTTGCTAAATAGCTAGCACCTACTGATGAAAATCAAGGTTGGGTCGTTTGAACATAGTTAAATACTTGAAGAGAAAAAATCCGACCATATCAACCCAAAGTTATAATAAAAATTAACTTTTATTCATAAATAGTATAAAAAGTTACTACATAGTCAATATAGGGCACAGTACAGAAATACGAAAAGACATATAACATGTAGAAAAAACCGTCTCACTGAAGGGACGATGTGGTCCACAAATGACGAAGGGGGGGCCTCAGCACCACAGCAAAAACATATATATATCTAGTCCTTCATCTATAATGTCAATAAGGAGGACTATCGGATAGCCACAGAGAAATACCCATAATAATATACATATAGTAATGCATGTCACAGGCAGTATTAAAGTACTTGAAGATTTCCTCAGGGGGGACTCATAATCAGTACTATCTCAATGCCATATGTGGACTACTAGACTGTGCTTTTCATCGTATCGGATGCACAGTATGAAAATAGGTAGGTGTAGAGATGAATAAAGGCAAATACTGCATAATATCAAGAAGGTTACCTGGGCTACAAGCTGTAATGTCGGGGCTCCCCCACGTGGACCACTCGCCCACCCCACGTGGGCGAGTGGTCCACGTGGGGGAGCCCCGACATTACAGCTTGTAGCCCAGGTAACCTTCTTGATATTATGCAGTATTTGCCTTTATTCATCTCTACACCTACCTATTTTCATACTGTGCATCCGATACGATGAAAAGCACAGTCTAGTAGTCCACATATGGCATTTAGATAGTACTGATTATGAGTCCCCCCTGAGGAAATCTTCAAGTACTTTAATACTGCCTGTGACATGCATTACTATATGTATATTATTATGGGTATTTCTCTGTGGCTATCCGATAGTCCTCCTTATTGACATTATAGATGAAGGACTAGATATATATATGTTTTTGCTGTGGTGCTGAGGCCCCCCCTTCGTCATTTGTGGACCACATCGTCCCTTCAGTGAGACGTTTTTTTCTACATGTTATATGTCTTTTCGTATTTCTGTACTGTGTCCTATATTGACTATGTAGTAACTTTTTATACTATTTATGAATAAAAGTTAATTTTTATTATAACTTTGGGTTGATATGGTCGGATTTTTTCTCTTCAAGTATTTTTCATTTACAATGGGCAAGGCGCGTGGCAAGGGACGGTACATCTCTCTGACGGCACACTGGGTAAACATAGTGGAAGCCGGGACCCAGTCGGACCTTGGGACGGAACACATCCTCCCCACACCGAGGATTGCGGGCCCTATGTCAGTCAGAGTTGCCCCCACAGTGTACAGCTCCTGCGCATCCTCCTCCTCCTCCTCATGTTCAGCCTCCATCTCAGATATCACCACATCAGTTACAAGCTGGAAGCATTGCAGTACTGCCTCCGACAAGCGGCAACACGCTGTGCTGAAACTTATAAGCTTAGGTGATAAACCTCACACTGCTTGTGAGTTGTGGACAGCTGTGAAAGAGCAGGCAGATCTGTGGCTGAGACCGCTGAACCTACATCCCGGCTTGGTCGTGTGTGACAATGGCCGTAGCCTGGTGGCGGCTCTGAGGCGAGGTAAGATCACACACGTACCATGCCTGGTTCATGTGCTTAACCTCGTGGTTCAGCGGTTTCTTAAATCGTACCCCGAGTTGCCAGATCTGCTTGTGAAAGTATGCCGCCTGTCAGCTCATTTTCGCAAGTCGGCTACAGCTTCCGCCGCCCTTGCTGTGTTGCAGCAGCGTTTGCAGCTTCCGGCACACCGACTGGTGTGTGATGTCCCCACACGTTGGAACTCTACCCTCCACATGTTGCAAAGGATTTGTGAGCAGAAGAGTGCAGTTGTGGAGTACAAGCTGCAACAAGGCCGTCGATATTCAGGTCAGACTCCACACATAAGACCTCAGGAGTGTACCTGGATGTCTGACATATGTACCATCCTGACAAACTTTGAGGAGGCCACCAAGATGGTGAGTGGCGATGACGCCATCATTAGTGTCAGCATCCCACTTGTCTGTCTTTTGCAACGCTCTCTGCAGAGAATTAAAGAGGAGGCATTGCAGCCAGAGTATGATGAGATGGATCAAGAAGCCGTAGCGGGCGATTACACACAGCCCAGCCTCATCTCATCCCAACGTGCATTGGGGGACAAAGAGGGAGAGGAGGAGGAGGAGGAGGAGGAGGAGGAAGAACAGGAGCTGCTATCATGCGTTGTAGACGGTAGTACCTGTACAAGTGTCATACCGTCGGTTCAGCGTGGGTGGCCTGAGGACAGGGGGGAGGAGGAAGAGGAGGAGGAGGAGGAGAGCATGGTCAGTCGTCATCTTGGTGAGGACACGGAAATCTTGTCCGTTACGAGTCTGGCACGCATGGCTGACTTTATGTTACGCTGCCTTAACCGTGACCCTCGCGTTGTCAAAATGTTGGGTGACAGTCATTACTGGTTGGTGACACTTGTAGACCCCCGCTACAAGGAGAACTTTCACTCTCTTTTTCCTGACGTGGAGAGGTCTACAAAAATGGGGCAATACCAGAAGGCCCTTGCTGCCATTGCTGCAGAACTCTTAAAAAAATTCCCATCTGAACACGCTAGCGGCAGAGGTCACAGTTCGCTGCCCAACCAAGGCGTACAGGCGAGAGAGATGCAACTCCAATCCAGCAGAGGCAGGGGAACACTGTCAACGTTCTGGGACAGTTTTCTGACACCCGCCCAGCTTACAGGCCCTGAGGCGCGGGGTACTCTCACAAGGAGTGGAAAGTTTCAAAAGATGGTGAGGGAGTACTTTGCCGATTGTACCAGCGTCCTCCGTGATTCCTCTGTGCCTTTTAATTATTGGGTATCCAAGCTGGACACAATGCTGACAAGGTGACCCTTATCAAAATGAACAAGGGCTGGATTGGGCCAGACTTCTCATCACCACGAAATGACAGCAGAGTAAAATAAAGTCAAATCCACTGTGTTATTTCGGGAGGTGTATTCACATGCACCGCTTCACACCCATACATGGGTATACGCTTCCTCGTTTCGGCTGTTTAATCTTCTTCTCCTTATCCTCAGCCTCCACCACCACTATACCACCAGGGTGCCAGCATTGCAAGTTCCTCCGTCCTTATTTTTGGCAGTTTTTGCTTGCAAGGCATAAGCAAATACTATGGGACACCCACTCCCCAATAATGGGACTTATGTTTGTAATATGCCGTACTGCATGGCTCTTGTAAGGGGCATTGCAAGTTGCTCCATCCTAATTTTTGGCAGCTTTTGCTTGGAAAGCATAAGCAAATACTATGGGACACCCACTCCCCAATAATGGGACTTATGTTTGTAATATGCTGTACTGCATGGCTCTTGTAAGGGGCATTGCAAGTTGCTCCGTCCTAATTTTGGCAGCTTTTGCTGGGAAAGCATAAGCAAATACTATGGGACACCCACTCCCCAATAATTGGACTTATGTTTGTAATATGCTGTACTGCATGGCTCTTGTAAGGGGCATTGCAAGTTGCTCCGTCCTAATTTTTGGCAGCTTTTGCTTGGAAAGCATAAACAAATACTATGGGACACCCACTCCCCAATAACGGAACTTATGTTAGTAATATGCTGTACTGCATGGCTGTTGTAAGGGGCATTGCAAGTTGCTCCGTCCAAATTTTTCGCAGCTTTTGCTGGGAAAGCATAAGCAAATACTATGGGACACCCACTCCCCAATAATTGGACTTATGTTTGTAATATGCTGTACTGCATGGCTCTTGTAAGGGGCATTGCAAGTTGCTCCGTCCTAATTTTTGGCAGCTTTTGCTTTGAAAGCATAAACAAATACTATGGGGCACCCACTCCCCAATAATGGGACTTATGTTAGTAATATGCTGTACTGCATGGCTCTTGTAAGGGGCATTGCAAGTTGCTCCGTCCAAATTTTTGGCAGCTTTTGCTGGGAAAGCATAAGCAAATACTATGGGACACCCACTCCCCAATAATGGGATTAATGTTTGTAATATGCTGTACTGCATGGCTCTTGTAAGGGGCATTGCAAGTTGCTCCATCCTAATTTTTGGCAGCTTTTGCTGGGAAAGCATAAGCAAATACTAGGGGACACCCACTCCCCAATAATGGGACTTATGTTTGTAATATGCTGTACTGCATGGCTCTTGTAAGGGGCATTGCAAGTTGCTCCGTCCTAATTTTTGGCAGCTTTTGCTTGGAAAGCATAAGCAAATACCATGGGACACCCACTCCCCAATAATGGGACTTATGTTTGTAATATGCTGTACTGCATGTGACGCGCCCCCTGGGCCGTGTGTACACGTGTGTGGGATACCCGGTGCCGGGTCTCTGGGGTCTGTAGTCTCCGTGGTGGTGACCCGGTCCCGTGGCTCAGGCTGGTCAAACAAGTGGCAGTCTTTCTTAGGTTTTGAGGTTAATTGTCCGACTGCGCCACCCGTGGATTGCGGTCAGGGAGTACCACCGCTGCGAGGCAGACCGCTGAGGCTGGTGTTGTGTGCGCAGCATAGAATGGGATAACTCCCCTCGGGAGGAGTATAGCCTCAGGGCAGCGAGTGTGGATGATGGGGGTGATGGTGCACGAGCGCAGCAGGAATGACTCAGAGTCTTTGCAGTGCAGTTCAGGGTCTTTACTGATGATTATAAGGTAGACCCTCCCGGGAGTACTGGCTAGCATAAGAGGCCTGGTCAGTCTGTGAGCAAGCAGGAGTTCCCCTGGCCAGGTGGAGTTGTAGGCCTCCCCGTCTGTCTGCACTCTTCCTGGCTGCCTTGCTGTAAGCGGGTAGAAGTAGCCCACTTCCCTGAGTGTACCGTGTAGTGCTCACCCGTATGGCTGGTGACTTGGGGCCTTCTGTTAGCCTCCGCTCCACGACGGCGGTGCTGGTCCCTTGCTTGTGACTGAGCCTCCGGGTTTCTATGGCCAGAGGACCTGAAATCCCCCACCGGCTGTTTTCTGGTGCTGGATATATAAGTCCTCACAGCTTCGGACTCCTGTGTCCGGTTCCTATTGTCTTCTGCCAGGGCGAGCTCTGCTCAGCTTCCAGCCTCTGGTCTTTAGCTCCTAGCTCCTACTGAGCTCCTTGCTGTTACTTTCCCTTGCTCTCACTCTGACTCTGACTGTTCTCTGACTCACTCAACCCCGCCCCAGATACAGTTTATAAGGGCAGAATTCTCCCCTCCCAGGATTGGGGCAGGAGGATGTTGCATGTTTAAGGGATCCTGACCAGGAAACCTCCCACTTGCTCTCCGACATAATATCTCTATTACTGTGGTGACCAGACCCCTGGGGTGCCGCACATGGCTCTTGTAAGGGGCATTGCAGTTCTTCATAATTTTTGGAAAGCCTTCCATTCACTGCTTAGGCCAACAGTGCACGGGAGACCCAGTTGCTATAAATAGAAAAAAAGGTTTACTTAACGCCCTCTGACCTCCATGTCATTTCCAAGGGGCATTGGAGTGGCTCGAAATTTTTGGTAGGCATTGCACTCACTGTATGCCCTATAACTGTGTAGCCGAACCGCTCCTTTTGTTACAGAAACATATCCTACAAGACATATCTGGTTGACTGGCCTGATATTGATGTGAATGGTCCCTATTCCTCCTGCTCTTTCTCCTTTGCCACTACCTCATCCATCATTTATCACCTGAAGCTTTGTTTTAACGGGAGTCATAGAACTTGGATAGTAGCAGGAAAACATCCAGCAATCCTCGGAGGAGATAGGATATGCGCCAAAACGCTGACCACCTCATGCCTAGCCACTACTACATACATGCGCTTGCATTACAACACAACAAAGCAGATGCTAACTTCTATCATCCTCATCATGCTCCTCACCTTGGCACTCTCAACTCCCCTGATGGAGAAGCCAGGGCCCACCGGAGGAGTCTGATAGTCCGGTTGGCTCGGCCAATGCTGCCCTAAAGCAGGCCAGGCTAAGAAAAGTGTGGGACAGGTTACCGGGACACATAAGGGGTGGCAGTGGACCGAGTATGGACACCCGGCCACACCCTGGAGGCTGGGGAGCAAGCGGGGACACCCGGCCACCAGGCGGTTGGGGACTGAGTATGAATACCAGGCCGCCGACACAGCCATGGCGTGGTGGCCAGATTCCGCCTCCACATGCCTAAAAGGGCCAATTTCAAGTTCAAGCAAGCAAGCAGTATGGTATTGCAGCCTGGGGGTGGGTGGGTGGCAGGCTGCATACTTGAGCTTGTATTGCAAGGAATGGGGGAGGTACAATTGAACACTGCCCTGGGACTAGAACTTGCATGGGGATAGTTGCAAGTCTGCATCTTCTGATGCGGTAAGGATCACTTATGATGGGCACACTTTTAGACAGTGACCTGGGAGTCAGAGATGCTTCCAGGGGTCTTCCCCATGCTGCTCCCTTGTCTTTTCAGCACTTTATGCATGTGTCACACAGCACATGGCCAGATAAGGTTGTAAAATGTTAAAATGACATTTCACGGTGAATGCATTTGTCATAGTTGAAAGCAATACAAAAGTGCAAAAACGCATAAAAAATGCTACATGTGAACATAGCCGAAGGTGTGGAGGAGTATTTTTGTTTTTGGTCATTTATTTTAACTTATACACAAGTCTTTACCCTGGAAATGATGTTCCTTAACATATTTCACAGGAAAAAAGTTTCACTTTCATTTTTGAACGTTTTATTGTGAGCCTGTAAAAGTGGTTTAATACCTCTGACCACGTTGTTGACAGCAGTGACCTGGGGGTCAGAAATGCTTCCTGGGGCGATTCCCATGCTGTCCCCATGTAATTTGAGCACTGTCACTATCGTTTTGGGCACTTGTTAGGCTTTTAAAAGACTGCCGGGGGTGCCACCGCAAAAATGCTCGAGTCTCCCATAGACTAACATTGGGCTCGTTGCTCGGGTCGAGCACCCGAGTATCACGGCGAGCTCGGCCCGAGCTTCGAGCACCCGAGCATTTTAGTGCTCGCTCAACACTAATGATTACACATATCTCCAGCCTGTCCCTTGTATTCTATACTTATACTGTTCTGCTCAACGTTGACAAAACTGAACTCATTATCTACCCTACATCTCACCTATTTTCCCCACCTGATGTGTCTCTCACACTAAATTACATCATGCTTTCCTGTGTACCTGAAGTCCGCTGCCTATGAGTAATCCTCGACCCTGCCTTGTCTTTCAAATCACACATCCAAGCTCTCGCCACTTCCTGTTGCCTCCAACTCAAAAATATTTTCAGAATCCATTTTTTCCTCAACCCTCAATCTACTAAAATAATAGTGCATGTCCTCATCGGGAATTGGATGTTTCGCCCCCAGCAGTTCGCCCCCAGCAGTTCGCCCCCAGCAATTCGCCCCCGGATACATTTGGCCCCCGCACAGTTTTTCCCCAGCATGTTTTGCCCCCGCACATCGCACCCCCGCACATATCGCCCCCAGTTCGAAATGTCGGGGGGCGAAATGTGCGGGGGCGAAATGTGCGGGGGCGAATCTTCCTGGGGGCGAAATGATAGGGGTGAAATGTGCGGGGGCGAAATGTACCTGGGGGCGAACAGATGAGGGCGAACTGCTGGGGGTGAAACTTCCTATAACCGTCCTCATCATCTCCTGCTTCAACTATGGCAATGTCCTCCTCTGTGGCCTTCCTGCTAATAATCACACCTTTCCAGTCCATCCTTAACTCTGCTGCATGACTAATCCACCTCTTTCCTTGCTACCCCTCTGCTTCTCCCCTCTCCAAATACCTTCATTGGCTACAAATTTCCCAATGTATCCACTTCAAACTGCTAACACTGGCCTACAAAGCCATCCATAATCTGTCTCCCAATATATCTCTGAACTAATCTCCCAATATCTCCCATCACATAATCTCCAGTCCTCCTAAAACATTCTTCTCTCCTCCACACTCGTAAGTTCCTCACCCATATGCCTGCAAGACTTCTCCCAAGTATCCATCATCCACTGGAATTATGTGCCCCAACATGTCTGATTATCCCCTACAATTGGAACTATCAAGAAGAACTTGAAAACCCACCTCTTCAGAACAGTTTACATCCTGCAATGACCCTACTGCCACTTCACCCCTACCAGAGCTGCCGCCTCACCAACAATGGAGCTGTTGAAACTTACTGTCTCCTTCCCCATTATCTTGCAGAATGTAAGCCCGCAAGGGTAGGGTCCTCTCCCCTCTGTACCTGTCTGTCACTATTAGTTTATTCATTGTAATTTCTATTTGTGTTTTGTATATAAAACCCCTTCTCATGTACAGCACCATGGAATCAATGGTGCTATAAAAATAAACAATAATAATAATAGTAGTGAAACATGAAAGGCATTAGGAATTTTTAGTAAGATGTAGATTTTAGTTTCACCATAGGAAAGAATCTATTGAGCACCAATGGACGTAGTGGAGAAATATGAAAGGCTTTAGGTATTTTCAGAGTAGGAGGTAGTTAAGATGGAAGATGACCATGTTTATTTGCTGAATGATTTGGAGTGGGCCAATAAACCTGTGAGTCAGCATATGGCAATGAGTCTTCAAAAGGATGTTTTTTAGTGGGAAGCAATATCTTATCTCTGGGAGCAATGTTAGGAACAGATCTATCAGCGTTCTTCTTAGCGTTTGCTGCAACTTCATAAATTAGCTTCCACCTCATCTTCCAGATGTTATGGATATCCTGATAGATGCTGTTCACAGCAGAAAGTAGGCTTTTGGATGGAATAGGCAGAGGTAGATTGGGTTTTCGGCATAACATTGTAATAAATGGATACTTCTCAAAAGACCCTGAGACAGAATTAATACCTATTAAAACTGCATTGAATATGCAATGAGAATTGTGAATCAAAAACAAGGTAACTTTATTGAAAGATCACCAACTGACAAAGAAAATAAAAAACAAAGACAAGAATAAAAACACAGACTAAAAAGGTAGGCAGAGGGCAGTGAATACCATAAACAATAGATAATGGAATGAGTAAAAAAATATATATACAAAAAATAAAAAATATAAAGAAAAATGTAAGAATGGGTCAGGCTACCTAAAGCCAAATGTTAGCACCAGAAAATGAACTGCAAAAAACTGAGTATAGGTAACATATAACATATACCCCAAAGGAAATAAGTAGTGTCAATGGCCAGAAAGTAAAAAATGAAGTGGATATGCCATAACAACACAAAAGGTAATGACAAACCTATAAAAAACAATGTGTAAAGTAACAGGAAAAACACTGAACCGGGTTCATGGTAAATGCACTGCCACTGCCCCACACTCCAACGTGCATTTCACACGAACTTCCTCAGGGAGTGGGGACAGAATTGTTGTGGGCGAATTTGGCCCCAGTAAGCAAATTTGGCCAATTATCTTAGTAGTTGGAGAATATTTGTAAATACTGCTCCTTGGACGAAAATTCTTTCAGTCTGCCGATTACATTTGGGGAGGTAAGCTGAGGAGAAGTCCAGGGAAACTTTTAGACTCTTGCAGAACACTTGTAAAGAAATTGCATGCCTCGGTTAGAGACTATATGAGCTGCAAGACCATGGAGCTGTAAAATTTATTTAAAAAACACTTCAGCCAATTGCAGAGCAGATGGAAGTACTGGTAAGGCAGGAAACATGATATCTTAGAGAGTTTGTCCATTATGACCCAGATAGTAGTAAAACCCTGTGCCTCAGGAAGATCAGTAACAAAGTTTATAGCAATTTCAGCTAAGGCTCTTGTTGGAAGGGAAGAGGCTGGAGAAAACCAAGGGGTACTTGATGAGATTAATTGCACTGAGCACACAGAGCAAGATGCTATGAACTGCTTAATGTCTTGTCATTATTTCGACTACCAGTAGAAACGAAAATGAAGTTCAGCAGTACGTTTAACTGACGGGTGATCAGAGAGGAAGCAAGAATGGTGCCATAATAAGACTTTCGATTAAGGTGTCTTTGAAATCAGAGAACATCATTTAGATGGAGAATTGAAAGAAGAAAATATGGCTGCATTGGTACGTCTAGGTTCCGTTACATGTAAGGGTATATCATCAGGAGTATCAGACGGATCAAAGGATCTGGAAAGGGTGTCAGTCCTGCATATTTTCTCAGCATTACAATAGGTGAGGATGAAATCAAATCGTAGAAGAAGAGTGATCATGGAGCTTGGCGGGGCTTAAGCCTATGAATTTTTTCTCATTGGTATATGTGGTTAACAGGAACTTATCTCCTTTAAGAAGGTGTCACCATCCTTAAAGCACAATTTTATGGCTAATAAGCTCATGGTTAACCAGTGAAATAATTCTGCTCTACTGGAGAAAAGTTCTTGGAGAAGAAACCACAAGAATGATTTTTTACTCTAGATGAATTTTGTTAGAATACTGCTACTTCACCAATAGCAGAGGCATCCAATTTAAGGAAGAATTGTCTATCTACATCAGGATGATGCAAGATAGGAGTAGTAGAAAAGCAAGATTTAAGTTATGGAAAGGCTTGAACAGTAGACACTGGCTAGTTCTGTGAATGAGCAACCTTCTGAGTTAGAGCTGTAAGAGAGTACCTTGTAATGAACTGGTGGTAATAGAAAAGCCAAGAAACATTTGGAGGGTCTTGAGACCAACTAGGTCTGAGGTGCACTGTGCATGTAAAGACCAGTGACATCTCCAGACATACTGTGGTGTCCATGGACCTTAAAGAAGCAGTCCCATCAAAAGTGTCATCCTCTTAATATAGTATATTGCATTGATCATAATATTTAACACTGTGTACTTATTGTATTTACAATTGCTCATTTTTTCTTCCACCCTGCTAATTCTTTTTTTCCATTAGGTCTATGGCATTACGTGATTAAAAACAGACTAGCTGAAGCAACGGGCTGCCTCAGGAATTTCGGGGTCCCATACGAGAAAAATTTTTGGGCTCCCTTAAGACTCTGCCCAGGCTCCACCCCAGCTCTGCCTCCACCCCTCGAACCTTCCATAGTCCCACCACCCACTCTTGGAAAAACTCTGCTTTCTGCACCACATCCTCGCCAATTACACAGTAACAGTTCCCATCGAACACCATGTCACATACAATACATAGCCAGAAGCTTTTGTTTTGGCCAAAAGTTTTTTTAAGCTGCCACCACAACAAAGTAGACTCTTTTAGCTGAGCCCTACTCTAACCTATTAAAAATTCTTATAATACCCAATACTAATTTTAGGTATATTTTTATTTTTTTAAGGGAATGTGTCACAGGTAATACAGAGATCACTGGTGACGTTATGCACAGGAGCTCTGTATATAGTGCCAGTGTACAGGTAATACAGGGATCAACAGTGACATTATTCACAGGAGCTCTGTGTATAGCATACAGTATATAGTGTCAGTGTACTGATAACACACTGACTCACCGGTGATGTCTCTAGTTGAAGTACTTCATTTTCACTTTTCTTCATTATCCAGTGCAGACTGCCATCACTTCTTCCAGCCAGGACTCGTCTCTGCATAAAATAACACAGGTATCAAGAGCACATTCCCCAATTTTTCCCCAACTTCTACACTGTGACTAATGAAGAAAAAAAGTGACATAGTGCCACCCTGCACAGTAACAATGTTATGCTCTTTGCAGAGGGACCCAGCAAGACTGGCACCAAACCAGCAAAGGCACAGCCACAGATGCACTTGGCACAAGCTGCCCAGCTAGACGAGCCCTTGAGGGCTGGGAATGCTCTTCACCCAGCTCCCAGTAAATGGAAAGGGGCTTTGGCAGAGCTCTTCCCATGCCCACTGTCGCCAAACAGCTGGCGTCTGGTGACGCAGCTGGTGCCTAGTAAAGAACCAGGTGAGTACTTCTGCAAGAACCCCAGGAAGTGTAACGAAAAGAGAAAATGAGAAAACCCCTGAAAATATAGCAACACTAATGCTAGCGCCACTCATCACCACAGCACATAGGAACTACAATAAACAGCAAAGCACTGAGCAAGGTTAAATAGCCCACCTAATGATCAGGTTTTGAATACTTTCCAATCATCCACAGACAGCCACTCGCTTCTAGCTACAGCAGGATGAACATAATTCCACCACTGCTTAGTACCAGACACAGCAGCATCCTGCGTTGCCTGGCAACTGGGGAAATCAGTGAGAGACACGGCGTCCCACGTCCTCACACATCCTACACACCAGAACGCGATGTTCCATAAGATTGGGACAGTCTTTGGGCACGCATAGTAGCTCCGCCTGCAGGGTCAGGACAATGGTGGCACCTTCAACCGGAGTAGCATAGCACCGAACCTGCTCCATTACCAGGTGCGAGCACAGAATCACGATTCCTAACAAACAGGACCCCCCCACTGAAAATAGTATCTTCAGAAATAAAATACATCACAGCAGTAATAATATCCATAATTAGCCCCTACAGTGATAATAACCCACATCCTGCCCCATGTCTTCATCCTGCCCCCATTTGTCGCCATCCTGCCCCCATTGTCTCCATTCTGCCCCCAATTTCTACATTCTGCCGCCATAGTGTGGCTGTACAAAAAAAGTAAACAATAAAAGTTTCTCCTTACCTTGCCGTGGTCCAGTTGTGCCAGGCTCTCCCATCATCTGAGGCACGGTTTCGCTGGCACATGACAGTGATGTCATAAGCTGACGACGTGCATGCTGACATCAGCTGCCGGCCTGTGATTGATTGGCGGCTGTTAACTATTGCCATGCGGGAAGCTTCCAGCACGGTAATAGATTTCAACTGAATGTGCATCCGATGACGCACGTTTAGTAACTGAACCAAAAGAATCCTGCCACTAGGGCCCGGTGAGCAGAAGAGGGGGGGCCCGGTCGAGGCCCCTCTGCTCCCCGAACCCCATACGCCAGTAAGGGTAGTAATGCCATGTTGGCAGCCCTGGCTGAAACATTCTAAGCTCTATGTAAAAACAGGAAGTCTCTTTTCCTTGAATGAGTCATAAGTGACTGCAATAGTCCCTGGCAGGAGGAGGGAACAACAGGTTCAGGAATTGAATAGGAGGATGACTTATGAAGGGAAATTAGACTTCCTGTTCCTAGAGTAGAGAAGCAAGAAGAATTAACTGGGTAGAAAGGCAAAATGAGCAATTGTAAGTGCACAGTGCTATATAATATGACGATTGTAATATATTAAGAGGATAAAAACATTGATGGATGCCAAAGTGGTGCATTTCAGATTGTTTGGCTGGGAGAAACTTAATATGTATTAAAGTTAGCCCATAAAGGTGTGAACTGTAGCATCGGCGTCTCTGCCCCGTACTAGGCAGAGACGCCGTCCCTCTCACCTCCCCGCTCCTGGCGCGGCGTCCTCCAGCGCTTCTCTCCTCACTGCTTCCGGCACGCGCTCCTTCCCCGGCAGTGTGCTTAGGGCGCGCACGCGCTTCCCCTCTCTTAATGGGACCGCGCGCGCCATCCTAAGGAGTCCCCGGCCAATTGCCGGAGGACCTCCCATATATAAGGCACCTCCTCCAAAATGGAGATGCCCGAGCTATGTTGTTGCAAAGCCTTCACTCTGCTTCAGCCCTCAGGTCCCGTTACCAGTTACCTGCCAGTCACCTGCCAGATTCCTGCTTGTTACCTGCCAGTCACCTGCCAGATTCCTGCCTGTGACCTCCCAGTCACCTGCCAGATTCCTGCTTGATACCTGCCTGATATCCGCTTACCTGCTTGCAAGCCTGCGGTCCGACGGTCTGCCCTCCGACACCTGTCAGTCTGTCTATGGACCAGCCTGCCCGCTCACCTGGGAGCACTCACCTGCTACCTGCCTGCTAGCCTACCTGGAGGCTCTGCCATCACTTGCTGTGACCACCTGCCTGTCCAGAGACTCTTGCCCGCTCACCTGGGAGCGCTCACCTGCTACCCGCCTGCTAGCCTACCTGGAGGCTCTGCCGTCACTTGCCGTGACCACCTGCCTGTCCAGAGACTCTTGCCCGCTCACCTGGAAGCGTCCACCCGCTGTCTGCTAGTCTACCTGGAGGTTCTGCCGTCACTTGCCGTGACCACCTGCCTGTCCAGACACTCTAGCCCGCTCACCTGGGAGCGCTCACCAGCCACCAGCCTGCTGTCCTTCTACCCAGAGACTGTCCCTGTCACTTGCCGTGACTACCTGCCCTTCTACCCAGAGACTGTCCCTGTCACTTGCCGTGACTACCTGCCCTTCTACCCAGAGACTGTCCCTGTCACTTGCCGTGACTACCTGCCCATCTTCCCTGGGAGCCACCCGCTTCCTTCCAAGGACTGCCCCCTTGTATAGTTGCTCAGAGGTTCCACCTCCCAGACCCGTTACAGTTTGCTCGGGCCATGGAACCTGGTGGCCCCCAGATCTCCGATCTGCGCCAGGAGGTCTTACGTCAGAAAACTCAGCAGGAGGTGGTACTGTCCTATCTACGGTCCGTTAACTCTCGTCTAGGCGCATTGTGTGACTCGTCTATGTCTACCTCTGGTCCAGCCGTGAACATTCCTGCGGTACCGCAATCCAGTCCCTTCATGGTACCCGACTATGGACCTCGGCTTCTGGCACCTCCACGCTTTGCCGGCGAACCTACTTTAGCTCGGGGTTTCATAAACCAGTGCACCCTGCACTTTGAGCTATTGGCATACCAGTTCATCTCCGACCGGGCCAAGGTGGCCTTCATCATGTCCCATCTCACTGGGGAGGCACTGGCATGGCTAAATCCCCTGTGGGAGAGAGGGGATCCCCTGGTGTCCAACCTGCCGTCTTTCCTCGCTGATTTCCGGAAAGTCTTCGATGAACCTGGACGGAAAACCTCTTCTGCCTCCTCTCTGCTACATCTCCGCCAAGGGAGTCTCACCGTGGGCCAATATGCCATACGGTTCCGCACCCTCGCTTCTGAGCTTGCCTGGGAAAATGAGGCTCTTGTGTCTGTCTTCTGGGAGGGTCTTTCCGGTCGGATTAAGGACGAGTTAGCTGGTCGGGACATTCCTACCACTCTGGATGACCTGGTGTCACTAGCTACCCGGATTGGCATCCGGTTCCAAGAACGTGCCAAAGAGACTGCCTGGGAGAAAGACTTTTCTTGCTCTGCTCCTACTTCCCTGAGACCTGCCTCTCAACCAGTCACTCCGCGGGCGCTCTCGCCTGAACCTATGCAGATTGACCAGACCAAGATGGTCAGATCTCGCCAAGAATCTCGCTGAGCCGAGGGAAGCTGTTTCTATTGCGGCAGTATGGAGTACTTCATCCGTTCCTGCCCGGAAAATCCGGGAAACGCCAGTGTCTAGGACCGCTCGGAGAGGTCGTCCTAGACAAAAGTAAGCCCTCTCCGTCTCTGACTTTACCGGTCTCTATTGCTTGGGGAGAAAACCGTCACTTTGAACTCGCCCACCTGGATTCTGGAGCTGCTGGAAACCTCATCTCCCAGTCTCTGGTAGAGAGATACCGTATTCCCACCAAGTCCCTGGCTGAACCATTGTCAGTCGCCTCCGTGGATGGAAGACTTCTCTCGGAGACCATCCTGCTCATCACTGAACCCATAACCCTGCAGGTGGGAATGCTGCACTCTGAGGAAATCTCATTCCATGTGCTGTCCGGACTATCTCACTCCCTGTTGCTAGGTCTACCTTGGCTCCAGACACACGAACCCGTATTGAACTGGCGTTCCGGTGAAGTACTCTGATGGGGTCCAGACTGCCATAGGACCTGCCTGGTTCCGGTCCGCCCAGCTCGCCCTCCGCCAACTCCAGCTAATTTACCAGGTCTCCTGGCTCCTTACTGGCCCTATGCGGACGTCTTCCGTAAGAAGGAAGCAGAGACGTTGCCACCCCATAGGCCATATGACTGCCCGATCGACCTGGTACCTGGCACCACTCCTCCCCGTGGGCGTATCTACCCGTTGTCTGCAGCCGAGACCCGGGCCATGTCTGAGTACATTGAAGAGAATCTGGCTAGGGGATTTATCCGAAAATCTACCTCCCCGGCTGGAGCCGGATTCTTCTTTGTCAAAAAGAATGACGGCTCGCTACGTCCCTGTATTGACTACAGTGGACTCAATCTCATCACAGTAAAAAACAAATACCCCCTGCCGCTGATCTCCGAATTGTTTGACCGTCTCAAGGGCGCCAGGATCTTCTCCAAGCTGGATCTACGAGGAGCATATAACCTGGTCCGTATCCGTCAAGGAGACGAGTGGAAGACGGCATTCAATACCCGGGACGGTCACTATGAGTACCTTGTGATGCCCTTCGGTCTCTGTAATGCTCCCGCTGTTTTTCAAGAACTAGTCAACGACATCTTCCGTGACCTCCTGTACTCCTGCGTAGTGGTATACCTGGACGATATCTTGGTCTTCTCTCCGGATCTCCCCACACACCGAAGGGATGTTCGTCAGGTCCTGCTTAGGCTTCGGCAGAACCACCTCTATGCCAAATACGAGAAGTGCCTCTTCGACCAGACCTCCCTACCATTCTTGGGCTATGTCATCTCGCAGACAGGTCTGCAAATGGATCCCGAGAAGCTCTCTTCCGTTCTAAAATGGCCTCGTCCTGAAGGTTTGAAGGCGATACAGCGATTCCTGGGCTTCGCTAATTACTATCGTCTTTTCATCCCACACTTCTCGTCTCGGACTGCTCCCATATCTGCACTTACCCGTAAGGGGGCTAATCCCAGGACATGGTCGCCTGAAGCCGAGGAGGCCTTCCTTTCCTTAAAGAAAGCCTTCGCCTCTGCTCCCGTCCTGCACCGTCCGGACTGTAATAAACAATTCTATCTGGAGGTTGATGCCTCCTCCTCCGGAGCCGGAGCGGTACTCACCCAAAGATCTTCTACCGGGAGAATGGTAACCTGCGGCTTCTTCTCCAAAATCTTCTCCTCGTCTGAGCGCAACTACTCCATAGGAGACCGTGAATTGTTAGCCATCAAATTGGCACTGGGGGAGTGGCGCTATCTGCTTGAAGGGGCTCTCTACCCGGTAAATATCTACACAGATCACAAAAACCTGACATATCTCCAAAATGCCCAGAGACTCAATCCTCGCCAGGTCGGTGGTCGTTGTTTTTTGCCCGCTTCGACTTCATTCTTCATTTCCATCCGGCGGACAAGAACGTCAAAGCTGATGCCTTGTCCCGGTCCTTCCTGTCCTCCGATCAAGAGGAGGAGCCTATGCACATCATCGACTCCTCCAAGGTGATGAATGTGGCCCCCTTGGATCTGACTCGTCTCCCACCCGGTAAGACGTTTGTAGCTGTACCAGATCGGGAGAGGGTTCTTCGCTGGAGACATTCTTCTAAACTAGCTGGCCAAAAGAAGACCTTCCAACTCATTACCCGGCATTACTGGTGGCCTACCCTGCGTAAGGACGTGGTAGACTTCATCGCGGCCTGCCCATCCTGTGCCCGTAACAAAGTTCCCAGACATCTACCAGCCGGCCATCTCCTGCCCCTTCCCGTACCTGCTGCTCCTTGGCAGCACATTGCTATTGACTTTATCACCGATCTTCCTATTTCTGCCGGTTGTACAGTCATTTGGGTTGTCGCTGACCGCTAATCTAAGATGGCCCACTTCATTCCCCTGCCTGGTCTCCCATCTGCACCCGAGCTGGCTAAAGACTTTATCCGCCACATCTTCCGTCTCCATGGCCTGCCCCTCCACATCGTGTCGGATCGTGGGGTTCAGTTCACTTCACACTTCTGGAGAGCCACATGTAAGCTGCTAGACATCACCCTGGACTTCTCTGCTTACCACCCACAGTCCAATGGTCAAGTGGAGCGGATCAATCAAATCCTGACCAGTTACCTCCGGCACTTCGTTAATGCACACCATTCAGACTGGGTGGATCTCCTACCATGGGCCGAGTTCTCTTACAATAACCATGAGAGCGAATCCTCTTCCAAATCCCCGTTCTTTATAGTCGGTGGCCAACATCCCCGGATTCCACTTCCTGTCTCCATTTCTGTGGACAACCCTGCTGCGGAGTCTCTTGTCAGCGAATTTTCTACTATTTGGGAGAGTACCAGGTCTGCTCTTCTTCTGTCCTCTGAGCGGATGAAGAGATATGCTGATAAGAGACGTCTGGATCCGCCTCAATTCCGTCCAGGAGACAAGGTTTGGCTTTCGTCCAAACATGTGCGGCTCAAAGTACCCTCCTTCAAGTTGGGCCCTCGATTCATCGGTCCCTTCGAAGTCCTCAGGCAAATTAACCCTGTGGCCTACAAATTAAAACTCCCGGCCACCCTACGGATTCCCAACTCCTTCCACATATCTCTCCTCAAACCCGTTGTCTTTAACTCTTTTTCCAATAATCCAGGTGCCCCTCCAGCTCGGGTTTCCACTGATGACGTCTTTGAGGTAGAGAGTATTCTGGCCCCCAAGAGGGTAAGAGGAAAGACCTTTTTTCTGGTAGATTGGAAGGGGTTTGGTCCTGAGGAGAGAACTTGGGAACCGAGGGAGAAAATCAACGCCCCGCTTCTCCTTGAAAAATTTCTTTCTGGCCAAAAAAAGAGGGGTCCTAAAGGGGGGGGTACTGTAGCATCGGTGTCTCTGCCCCGTACTAGGCAGAGACGCCGTCCCTCTCACCTCCCCGCTCCTGGCGCGGCGTCCTCCAGCGCTTCTCTCCCCGCTGCTTCCGGCACGTACTCCTTCCCCGGCAGTGTGCTTAGGGTGCGCGCACGCGCTCCTCCTCTCTTAATGGGACCGCGCGCACCGTCCTAAGGAGTCCTCGGCCAATTGCCGGAGGACCTCCCATATATAAGGCACCTCCTCCAAAATGGAGGTGCCCGAGCAATGTTGTTGCAAAGCCTTCACTCTGCTTCAGCCCTCAGGTCCGGTTACCAGTTACCTGCCAGTCACCTACCAGATTCCTGCTTGTTACCTGCCAGTCACCTGCCAGATTCCTGCCTGTTACCTGCCAGTCACCTGCCAGATTCATGCTTGATACCTGCCTGATATCCGCTTACCTGCTTGCAAGCCTGCGGTCCGACGGTCTGCCCTCCGACACCTGTCAGTCTGTCTATGGACCAGCCTGCCCGCTCACCTGGGAGCGCTCACCAGCCACCAGCCTGCTGTCCTTCTACCCAGAGACTGTCCCTGTCACTTGCCGTGACTACCTGCCCTTCTACCCAGAGACTGTCCCTGTCACTTGCTGTGACTACCTGCCCTTCTACCCAGAGACTGTCCCAGTCACTTGCCGTGACTACCTGCCCGTCTTCCCTGGGAGCCACCCGCTTCCTTACAAGGACTGCCCCCTTGTATAGTTGCTCAGAGGTTCCACCTCCAAGACCCGTTACATGAACCTAGTTTACGATGACTGGATAAAGCTTTATTTTAATTAGACTGAGGAAACCATGGATATTAAGGCATGCTGAGGATTTTTAAATTTGTTACATGTCCTATTTGTAGCATAATTTGACACTGATCTCACCCTTTCTAATGTAATGCATCATATGAGTGTTCTGCCATCAAGTTGCAGCAGAATCTACTGAAGAATATTTGCACTACTTACTGAACATAACCTTATTTTCTCTAAAGCAAGCATATTATCCACATGTTATCATTACTGCACTGAGCTTTCTATTCACTAAAGTATGATCAGCTATAAAATAAACAAAGCCCTTACTAATTGATATTCATTACAAATAATACCCAGTCTCCTTCTGTCACTCATCATTTGTAGACAAATTGTAATAAATATAAGGACGGCAATATAATCCATACAACTGGTTAATTCATTGCTTGAACTTAGTCCGTGGGAAAAAAAATTAAACCTTTAAATAATTACTTTTTATTGGTTGGGAAGCTATCTTTCTGTAAAATACATAACCTGTTTTACCTACACATACATGTGATTTAGACCTCTAAATCTCAAGATAACTTTCAATATACTACTAATTCCCCACATCATAATCACCAATTCCATTAAGTTCTCCTTTGAGTACAAATACTAAGTTGGTTTCTCTATTTAGTGCTGCTCATTTGATTTCTTTTTGTTTATCATGCATGTAATTAGCATAGTGATGTTCAGACTTCATTTGCATTCCACTGCACACTTGCAAATGGGATTCCTAAAACTTTAGTTAAGACAGAACGTTATATCCCAGTATGATTTCAATGATGAGTATTGATTTATTAATCATGTATTTTACATTACATTACATGTATTTGAAATATTAATAAATGCTATTTTTATGAAGGCAAATGTGAAACCTGTTGCACACTATTTGCGCCTAATTAATGTAATTATTTAAGGTGTTGCAAAATTAGAAAAATGGATGTCTTTTTTCCAGAAACTGTGTGATTATTGTTTGTGGACTGACATTGAAGCTCAGGCCCATTTACTTGTATTATCAGATACTGGCCATTGAAAGGAGTGGTATCATTTCTCAAGTAAAAACAGAGCAGGAATATATATTGCAAATGCTTTGTTAGCACTAGTTATGAAACAAGATTAATGTAAAGTGAGTAATTTAGTAACCTTTCTATATACCCTTGCGGACCTGCACTTTTGCTATATGAAAAACTCAATTACCGAGCAAGTGAAAAAAGGAAAAGTTTGTGGAACGAGATTAATACTCAGGAAATAAAGCACAATAATATATAAAATCGTTAATATATTATATGTAGTAAATATAAGGCTTGCTTCACACAACTGGACCGTGCTCAGAACACAATACCAGCCCCAACTGCTGGGTCTCCTGACCGAAGCTAACTGCTTCATAGGCAGATATTGGAATCCTGGCATGGTCCTTGTTTCAGCAACATGTGAAACCAACTTTTGAAGTTTAATCTCCTGCAGTGTTGTTAGCATATTGCAGAAAATAATACAAATATTAACCTGGTTAGAGTTGAACATGTTTGAAAATGGACAATAAAGAACATTTGGACTCAACAGTTACTTTCCCTTCAATTAGTTAAATGAGGTAATTTACTTTGGAAAATTATGGACAACTATATTTATTTCTTCTATGAGATTTATTCCACTTTAGGTTACACAAGACACTGACAGTAGCTGACTTGGATAGTGGGCACAGTGCAGCAACACAAAGAGTCACATGTGCTCCATTTTGGTATATACACTGTGTGCAGAATTATTAGACAAGTTGTATTTTAGAGGATTATTTTTATTATTGATCAACAACTATGTTCTCAATCAACCCAAAAAACTCATAAATATCCAAGCTTAATATTTTTGGAAGTTGGAGTGTGGTTTTTTTAGATTTGGCTATCTTAGGAGGATATCTGTTTGTGCAGGTAACTATTACTGTGCAAAATAATTAGGCAACTTAATAAAAAACAAATATAATCCCATCTCACTTGTTTATTTTCACCAGGTAAACCAATATCAGTGCACAAAATTTAGAAATAACATTTCTGACATGCAAAAATAAAAACCCCAAAAATTAGTGATCAATATAGCCACATTTCTTTATGATGACACTCAACAGCCTTCCATCCATATATTCTGTCAGTAGCTTGATCTATTTTTGATCAATATTGGTGCAGCAGCCACCACAGCCTCCCAGACAGTGTTCCGAGAGGTGTACTGTTTTCCCTCCCTGTAGATCTCACATTTTATGATGGACCACAGGTTCTCTATGGGGTTCAGATCAGGTGAACAAGGGGGCCATGTCATTATTTTTTCTTCTTTTAGATATTTACTGGCCAGCCACACTGTGGAGTAGTTGGATGCATGTGATGGAGCATTGTCCTGCATGAAAATCATGTTTTTCTTGAACGATACTGACTTCTTCCTGCACCACTGCTTGAAGAAGTTGTCTTCCAGAAACTGGCAGTAGGTCTGGGAGTTGAGCTTCACTCCATCCTCAACCCGAAAAGGTCCCACAAGTTCATCTTTGATGATACCAGCCCATACCAGTACCCCACTTCCACCTTGCTGGCATCTGAGTCGGAGTGGAGCTCTCTGCCCTTTACTGATCCAGCCTCTGGCCCATCCATCTGGCCCATGTAGAGTCACTCTCATTTCATCAGTCCATAAAACCTTTGAAAAATCAGTCTTAAGATATTTCTTGGTCCATTCTTGACGTTTTATCTTATGTTTCTTGTTCAAATGTGGTCATTTTTCAGCCTTCCTTACCTTGGCCATGTCCCTGAGTATCGCACACCTTGTGCTTTTTGATACTCCAGTAACGTTGGAGCTCGGAAATATGGCAAAACTGGTGGCGAATGGCATCTTGGCAGCTTCATGCTGGATTTTCCTCAATTCATGGGCAGTTATTTTGCGCCTTTTTTGGCCAACACGCTTCTTGCGACCTTGTTGGCTATTTGCCATGAAACGCTTGATTGTTCGGTGATCACGCTTCAAAAGTTTGGAAATTTCAAGACTGCTGCATCCCTCTGCAAGACATCTCACAATTTTGGACTTTTCAGAGCCCATTAAATCTCTCTTCTGACCCATTTAGGAAGTTGCCTAATAATTAAGCACACCTTATATAGGGTGTAGATGTCATTAGTCAACACTCCTCCTCATTACAGAGATGCACATCACCAGATTTACTTAATTGGTAGTTGGCTCTCAAGCCTATGCAGCTTGGAGTAGGACAACATGTATAAAAAGCATCATGTGATCAAAATACTCATTTGCCTAATAATTCTGCACACAGTGTACAGTATATGCTCCCAATGGGTATATATATTAGGGTGACAGAAAAAACATGTTTGCGTAAATTTTTAGGTCTCATCCCTGGGAATAATTCCCTTTGGTGTGATTGTAACATCCACAAAATTTTGTAACATTGCAACATTGTTTACTGGTGGCTCAATCATCACAAAACTAACAATTATTTGTAATAAATGTTTTGCAGCAAAGTAAATGTACAATTTTACAGTAGTTTCACTTTTTTTTTTAATGAAACATGCTTTATTTGGTTTAGGATAGTCATGGCGATAATTCTCCACACACTGGAGACTGAACTGTTTTTGGTCTTCTTGTGTGCTCAGTGATGAATTGAATGTACTCATGAGTGCAATGGAGTGTTTGGCGGCATCATTTACGATTTTCAATCCGGCGACTTTTTAGGATGCATCAATGTAACTTGCATTAGTGTGCCACAGACAAGGATCTTGATGAAGAGAATATTGGTTTATATCTAATGCAAGGAACAGTTTTTTTGTGCTGGAGGACATGAAGTGATGAAGCTCTTGGGTGACACAAGTCTCCGGCAAGCTGCACGCGAGTTGAGCAGACATCATTGCCTTCCTTTTGCAGAGCAGTACCATCTCAACATTTTCTGCGGTTGGAACCTCACTGTCAAAAAAAAAACAGACTCACCAATATCTCACTGAGGTACCACAGGTGTCTGTTTAAAGTTTTTATTGCTGTCACAGCAATAGGCGCATTGATTAGTTTGTATGCTATGAGTTCTTGCAGTAATGTCAAGTAGTGATGAGCGAACACGCTCGCCACTACTCGGTACTCGCCCGAGCATCATGGTGCTAGACAAGCTCGGCAAGTATTTCCGGGTTGCTCAGGTGGGCGCTCGGGTCCCCGCCCTGCATGTTTGGCACTCTTTAGAGAGCCAATGAACATGCAGGGATTGCCTGCTACGCACTGTAATGCCATAGCCATGTTGGTTGTGGCATTACAGTGATTGGCTGCCCGCATAGCATCATCAGGTCTATTTAAGACCCGGTGATGCTAGGCTCGTCACAGTCTACCCTGGAAACAGGCAGAGTAGGGAGAGCTGCTGCTGTGTGAGGGAGAGATTTGCTTGTTTATTAGTTAGTGTAGGTATTCCACAACATATCTATATATCCATATGAACTAACAGTCCTTCTGAGGACTAATTCAGCTGCATATATTCAGTGGTGATAGCAGGAGTAAAGCCCCCATCACACTAAGCGAGATTGCTAGCGAGATCGCTGCTGAGTCACAAGTTTTGTGATGCAACAGCGATTCCGCTAGCGATCTCGTTATGTCTGACAGGCAGCAACGATCAGGCCCCTTCTGTGAGATCGCTGATCATTACAAAGCTTCCTGGACCATTCCTTGGTCGTTGCGCTTACGCTGGGCAGTGTGCATCGCTGTATGTGACACCTAACCAACGAACTCGTTAGCGATTCAGAACAGAGACACGTAGGCGTGCATAAATTGGACTTTTCCGCGCCCCTCATCCCCGATTGGTGGTCGCTACAGCGCTCTCATTTCCAGCCGTGCATAAAGAAGACAACAGAATAGCGATTCCATCCTTTGTTTCTGACCTCGTGCTTGATTGCAGATCCTAGCAGAACTCTCCGGGCTGTTGATATATGTTCATTGGATAAGGATTTTGCGGATCTTTGTAGCGTTGTCCGGCTGTGACTCCACTTTGAAGAAATCAGGCATCTTTAGCGAGGTAGGTATTGTTTGGGGTCTCAAATGAGTTTCCATTTTTAATTCATTTATAGGACATCTACCAATTACCTGTTAGCATTGCTCTTCAGGGAGGGAGGTCTTGGCTTCTATCTGTATGTATATGCTTTTGCATGGGCAGATATTTTAGGGGTCTCGTGCACACACACCCACACAGCACGTTTTCTGACATGCTGTCCTGGCCAACCGCTTCAGAGTTTTTCTGTCACGCTCACTAACGGAATGGAACACGGTTTTCCATGATATTTTGCATGTACAGTTTAAATACTTGCGTTAATTGTTTTTTTGAAAGTGTTCTCATCTTTTCATTTTGTGTTTGCAGTTTGCACATCATGAACGACGGGCAGCGTGCTATTGTGGTTGCTGCATTGCTGTTTGAGGAAGCTCGGCATATAGATGAGACAAGCGAGCTACAGAGGCGTTCCAAACGAAAGCGTCGCATGTGGACCAGAGAGTGGCTGCAGAAGAGGTCTGAATTGTCCCACATGCAGCTTGTAAGAGAGCTTCAGTAGAAGAATCCTCATGATTTCCGCAACTATCTGAGGATGTCAGAGGAATCATTTAAAGTGTTACTGGAAAGAGTTGCGCCACGTATTCAATGGAAGGATACAGCGATGCGTGCTGCCATTCCGGCAGATGAAAGATTGGCAGTCACGCTGCGATTCCTGGCCACTGGACGCTCACTGCAAGACTTGCATTTTTCTTCAGCCACTTCAAGGCCCATGCTCAGCGATCTAATTCCGGAGACATGTGATGCCATTTTCCACAGTCTACGTAGCTACATACAGTTTCCCAACACGGAGGAGGAATGGAAAAAGATTGCCTCTGATTTTGAGCAGCTGTGGCAGTTCCCTAACTGTGGTAGGGCTTTGGACGGGAAACATGTCCGGATCACTCAGCCACCAAATAGTCGATCCTATTTTTATAATTATAAGGGATATTTCAGCATCATCCTGATGGCCCTTGTTAACGCCAACTACGAATTTATAAATGTAGATGTTGGCATGAACGGCAGGGTTTCTGATGGTGGTGTTTTAGAGCACACACTTTTTGGAGAGCAATTGGACAACTGTGACCTACACTTGCCTCCCAACTCTGAGACTACAGGTAACCTTAATTTTGTTTTTGTCGGCGATGAAGCCTTCCCACTTCATCCCAATCTTATTAAACCGTTCCCCCAAAAAAGTCTGACCCAGGAAGAAGAATTTTCAATTATCATTTGTCAAGGGCACGTCATGTTGTAGAAAATGCCTTTGGTATCATGGCCAACCGCTTCAGAATTTTTCATACGCTAATTAACATGAATCTTACATCAATAGACTCTGTTGTTTTGGCCTGTTGCACGCTTCACAACTTTCTTCGTCGACGTGATGCAATTATGTACTGTCCGCCTGGCTTTGTGGACTCTGTGGACCTAGTCAATGGGAAAGTGCAGCTCGGTGAATGGCGTTCAAACGATCCTGCAATTGCAGGCCTTCAACCAGTGGGACATGGCAGAAACACCCATGATGCGAAGACCTGCCGCGACAACTACTGCCAGTATTTCAACGGTCCTGGTGCTGTTACTTGGCAGCATCAGAACTTATAGTGGGCAACTGCTGACATTTATACACTACTTTCACTTTTGTAATGATTTGTCTAATAAACTGTGTTTTATTTTGCAAAAGCTTCGTTCCTCATTGTTTCAGTAGTAAGGGCCCGTATACACATAGGTGTACTCCAGGGGCGTACATAGGAATCATGGGGCCCCATAGCAGAAGTTCTAATTGGGCCCCCCCTCCAAAAAAAAAAAAATGTTAATAATTGTCGGGGACACAGAAGAGCAGATCTCACAACTTTCCAGCCTTTGAATATCAATTTTCTACCTTGCTGAACTCCTGAATTCCTCTTTCATAGCCCCATAAAATGTGATGCCAACAAAAGTGTCCCCCTTAACACAGTATAATACACATCCATAGTCATAGACACACAAGTATGCATACCTATCTAAAAATATAAATATATATCCACACCTAAAACCACTAAGACACCAGTGTTCCCGTGAGACCAGAGACGCTGTACTAATAATGCGTCATCTGTAGAACGCAGCAGCATCTCCAGTTTGACAGAGACACGTAAAATTCGTGTCGCAGCTCGTGCGTGCAGCAGCGTCCTCTAATAAACCGCGCGGGCATTGTGGGCGACGTTAATTCGTCGTGGGCGTGGTTTCGGGCGTTGATGCGTCGTGGGCGTGTTTTACGATGTATTTGCGGCCTAGCTTGTTAGGAAAGGCGGCAATATGGCGGCCAGGAGGCATGCATCTCCATGGGGGGACGCAGAGGTGCGCTACCTCATAGCACAGCTGGATGCTAAAGATTATCATTGCCATGAGCACTCACAACATCCAGTGCTCCATAAGCAGGCGGTGCTGCGGAGTATAGGACGGGGCCTGGACCAAAGATTTGGGGTGCAGCGCTCCGCTACCCAGATCCGGAAGAAGCTGGCGGATTTGAGGTACAGATCTAGTGAACGTATTACCAGCTTCCGGTCACAGACCCTGTCCCATCGTGGTGAGTGGTTTTAAAATAGGTTAGCACAGTATATGGCAGCACATGAGTTACAACTGCAATTACAGTGCAGTACCTCAGGTATGTAATGTTATTTGTTCTCCAGCACCTGCAGACCCAGAGCCCCAGCAGGAGTCATCTACAAGCTGGCCAGCATCACTCCAAGATATGGGTGTAGCTTCATCTTACGGTAATGCTTTCACATAAAATACGCTCCATACAACTTGTTTAGTATAGGGCTGTCATGTACTATGAAGTGTTGTGTCTTTCCCTAGCTGGTGATGCCAGAGGATCCGGATGGTCCATAAGCTCTTCATCACCAGAGCAAACCAAAAACCGTAAGTATTAAATAACAAACATGTACTTGATAGGCTGAGTGCCCACGATGCGTTTTTAATGCGTTTCTGCAGCGTTTTTGCAGCTGCGGAAACGCATTAAAAACGCATGGGTAGAAGGGCAGCAATGTTCCCCAATGATAATCCGCATGTGCTGTGCACATGCTGCAGAAATTTCCGCTGCGGATTATCATTGCGGAAAAAAAACATCAATACCAATTATTTTGCGGAAGTTTTGTGTTTTTGCCGCCATTGACTTGCATTTGAACGCGCCAATTCCGCAAGATTGCATCTGTACTTGCACAATTGGCACGTTCTAATGTGCGGATGGTACCCGGGTGTGGTGCATCGTGGGCACATAGCCTTAATTAGATGAATGTACAGAATTATTTGTCTTACGTTTAACAATTACCTCCGTAGAAATCCCTACTTTAGACGATCTCCTGGCGTCACAGCGGAGACTAAGCGAAGCAGTCCAACAGCGCAGAGTGATGCTTGGAAGATTTGTAGGGGCCCAACAGCGTCGCGGCAGCCAATAATTTTTTTTGTTGTTGTTGTTAATATTTTTGGGTTGGTTGTTGTTATATTTATTTTATTTTTATAAAAAAAAATTAAAGTTTATATCCACTGTTGTGTACACTTTGTTACAAACAAATAAGATGTTTCATCACTCACACCCATTATATGTATGCATCTTTATAGATCAGGGGTCTCAAACACGTGGCCCGCGTGTACATACATATATATATGTATGCATCTGTATAGATCAGGGGTCTCAAACACGCGGCCCGCGTGTAGATACATATATATATGTATGCATCTGTATAGATCAGGGGTCTCAAACACGCGGCCCGCGGGCCGCATGCGGCCCCTCCGGCTGCTTCATGCGGCCTGCAGGCACAGACCCCGTAACTATCGCGGCTCTTTCCAGCAGCCGCCAACATCAGCGATGTAGTGCAGAGTATTGCTGTGCGGAGACTGGCTCTCTGCACAGCAACACCAGTGCCAGCCGCCGGCCTATCAGAGGCCAGCAGCTGACCTCTGCGTCTCTGCGCAGCGGCGTATGATGTCACTGCCATGCGCAGATGTCAGCTGCTGGCCTCTCATAGGCCGGCGGCTGACACTGGTATTGCTGTGCAGAGAGCCTGTCTCTGCGCGGCAGTACACTGCACTACAGAGCTGATGTCTGCGGCTGCTGGAGAGAGCCGCGATCATTACAGGGTCTGTGCCTGCGGGCCACAGGTGCAGAGGACGCCGAGGGAACGGAGGACAGGTGAGATTTTTTTTTTTCCCTCTGTGATGCGAAATACAGCACGGGGGGACCTGTGCTCAGTATGGGAGGGGGGCACTGTGATCAGTATGGGGGGACGGAGACCCTGAGTGCTGTACGGGGGGGTATGGGGACCCTGAGGGCTGTATGGGGGGACGGGGACCCTGTGCGCAATATGGGGGGGGCCTGGATGGGGGACATGTCTGCAACATAAGGACCAGGATGGGGGACCATGTCTGCAATATGGGGAACCTGGAGGGGAGACCATGTCTGCAGTATGGGGGACCTGCATGGGAGACCATGTCTGCAATATGGGGGACCTGGATGGGAGACCATGTCTGCAAGATGAGGACCAGTTCAAAAGGTGTATAGAAAATAAAATGGTATCACTAAAAATGTCACTTTGTTGTGCAAATAATGTGGACCCCCAAATTAAATGTTTTTCCGTGTGCGGCCCATATGCCCAGCTGAGTTTGAGACCCCTGGTATAGATGCACCCAGTCCATTACCCCGCCTAGTAGACCTGCTAATAACTTTATGCTGAAGTCAGTAAAGCAGGCTGCAAGTCTTAATTCAAAAAACATTTTTATTATGAACAAATATTTGAATAAATAAACAATAAAATTAACTATAAATTAAACAATAACTTAACAATTTAAACATTTTACTTAAACCCTACAAGGAAAACATCACTAAAGCTCTTGATACTGGTTTTCCGCATTTAAAAATCCTTGGCTTGGCAGAGTAGAGAGTTCTTCAAGGAACGAATTTGAAAACCTGGGATATTGGGGGGTGGGGGGTCAAGCGGCAGGTTTTGTTGCGGTACAAATTGTCGCACTGGTGTGCTACGCTGTGGTTCCGGCATTTGTGGCCATGCCTGCCTTGCACAAGGATCACGGTCAATCCTACTATGTACTGTTGATGTTTGATTGAGTTGACCGGCTGCCGCTTTATTTAAAGTCTCGAAAATGACCCTTTCGGCATGGATCCTCTGTGTGGCATCCAGCTTGTGAAGTCGATCAGTGGCAAAGTTGGCAAAGCTGTCCATGCCCGAGTCGGTCTGCTGGCTTAAAATTTTCTTGGCCAAAGAGAGTAGCTCTGTCGATGGTGACAAGGCTGCCTTTCTCTTATTACGTGAGTTGATTACTCGCTGAGGTGCAGTAACTGAGTTGAGGGTGCAGGGTCTTGACTCGACCCCTCAGTAGCCTCCGCCAGGCTAGGTTCATCACCCAGGATGTCGTCACTTGTGGTTGACATATCTTGCTGATGTTGCTGCGGGAACAGAAAATTAATGTTAATGTTAAATCCAAAAATTATTTTACAATATCCAGCACCACACCACAGAAATGTGTTGGCATTGGATATATCATATAGCAGTACAGGATATGAAATGTCATTCAACGGTATGAGAACTGAGTGGGTTGAAAATAGTAAAGGAGTATACTTATCTGAACAGGAAGGGATAACTTGTAAACTGCAGAATTAAGCAGGTAAAACCTTAGTTAATATTTTCTATTAAACTATGGCATGTGCATACCAAGTTTAAATGCTATTTACAGGGAAGCAAGCAAAGAAGGTACTTACATCTCCAAAAGGGGTGTCAGTCGGGATCACAGGGTCTTCATCCAGGGTCTGCCGCATGGAAGATACTGTTGTGCGCGGCAGCTCCTGGTCACGGGTGAAGCCAAGTAATTCATAGTACCATAACAATGGCACATACACTTGATCTGTGCCGGCACCAGACTTCATTGACTTCTCGACCTTGTTCAGCTATTTTTTATACACTGTGCGAAGACCCTGGATCTTTTTCCAAACAACTGTCTCATCCACCTTCTCGCTGGGATTATGGTGCTTAAAGAGATCTATTAGTTTCCTATATGCCTCCCTTTTTTTATTGCGGTTGCTGTAGTCAGCAGACTTAATCTGCCAAAGGCAAGGCAGGGACAGATACATCTCGATAAGTTCTCGAACGAATTCTTCAGTATTGTGAGACATCTGAAATAAAAAATAGCATACAGTGAGCATACATGGAACATTTGAAAAAAAGATAAAAATACCGTTGTAACCACACTACTGTGTGCACACGAGACCACCTAAAATGGCTGCCCATGCTAAAGCATATGTACACAAATAGAAGCCAAGCCCGCCCTCCCTTCCTCCCTCCCTCCAGAGCAATAATAGCAGATAATAATAGTAGGTGTCCTATAAATTAAGGAGGCAACGGGAATGCATTTGAGACCCCAAACGATACTTACCGTGAACAGAGTATAGATCACAAGAACCGTTGAAGAATCGAAGAAGAGTCGCAGCCCAGAGAACTCTACTACGATCTATAAATCAGCACGTGGTCAGGAACAATGAACGGAAGCGCTACTATGTCTCCTCATAATTAGTGTTGAGCATTCCGATACTGAAATATCGGGTATCGGCCGATATTCGCGGTATCGGAATTCCGATACTTAATTCCGATACTTTTAGAATATCGAATACCGGAATCGGAAGTTCCCATAATGTCTGCGCTCTGCAGTGTCTCTGAAGGATGACAAGCTTGATGGCAGCGCTCAGCTGCAATCTATCCTGTCATCAGAATGCCATCCCAGCTTGAGAGAATTCTCCTTATTGTTTAAAAGCCGGTGGGAGGTAAAAAGCCACTGGCTTTTAAACAATCACACAGCCCCATACTGCTTCCCCGCAGCCTCCCGCCCCGATCCTCCGCTCCCCTCGCCACCTCCCATCCCGATCGTAAGTTAGGACCGGGCGGGGAGTGCAGCACCAAGGAGCAGGGAGCGAAGGACCCGGGCGGGGAAGCCAGCAGTGAAAATACTTCACCGCCGGCTTTCCCGTTCTGTGCTGCGCTTTCCCGCCGGTTATTTCAAATGAACAGCTGAGGTATCAGGTGATGCCGATCAGCTGTTCATTTGAAGTAGCCGCGGTGCCCTCGGAGGGTTCATGTGAGTTCATGCTTGACTGCATTGCATGAACTCACATGAACTTTCCCACGGCCGCACAGGTCAGCCTCACCTCCCAGACCCGTCATGATTAGTGTGTGTGGGTGTCTGTGCGATGTGTGCGGGTGTGCGCGGTGTCTGTGCGATGTCTGCGGGTGTGTGCGGTGTCTGTGCGATGTCTGCGAGAGTGTGCGGGTGTGCTCTGTGTCTGTGCGATGTCTGCCGATGTCAGCGTGCAGGCAAACATAGGCCGATGTGACACTACTACTCCCATCGGCCTATGTCTGTAACCCGTCCACTCGTGCCAGCAGGATCAGCTTGATGGGAGCAGTAGTTCCCATCAGCCTGATCCTGCTATTTAAACTGCCCCATGGTCCCCAATAAATTTTAAATACAAGTCATTGGTGGCCAGTGGTTGCCTACAATAAATTAGTTTATACATTACCTGTCCCCGCCGATCGCCACCTAAAATAAAGTAAAAATTAAAAAACTACACCTATACTGACCTAGACACCTAATTCCCCGAAGCCATCGATCTCCTGTAATAAAATATAAACTAATAAACCACAACCTTATCCTTACCTCTCCGTAGTAGTCCACGAGTGTCCCACGATGATCTCCAGTTCAGAGCAGCCACATAGAATGTGACCGCTCTGAACCGCTGCCGCCGCTAGACTGATGGGGCCGTAAAGCAGCCCCGTCATTGCATAAGCGGGTTCGCCAGAGTTCAGGCAGCACTGCTCCGGTTAGCTGCTTTACGGCCCCGCTGTACCGTGAGAAATTCCCACGGTACAGCAGTGCCGTAAAGGAGGTCTCCAGAGCAGCGCTGACTGAATGCACTCCAGTGCCCTCAGTCAGTGGCTCCCGCTGCCGGGAGCGGACGTGTTCCCGGCAGTGTGAGCTTACAGCAGCCATGCACAGCTGTCACCATCTCCAGATGTGACAGCTGTGCATGGGAGATCAGCGCAGGAACGTGGACAGGTAACTATTTTTTTTTAGTAAACTAAGAATTAAATAAAATGGTGTGTTTTATTTCAAATACATAATTTTTTTCTGGGTGTAGTGTGTGTTTTCTTTTTAACACTTTGTAGGTTAGTAATGGGGGTGTCTTATAGACGCCCATCATTACTAACCTGGGCTTCATGGCAGCTGGTGCTGACATGAACCCCACCACTATTACCCCCTGCCACCGATACAGGGCAGTGGGAAGAGCGAGGCTAAGTGCCAGAATTGGTGCATCCTATGGATGCGCCATTTCTGGGGCAGCTGACGGCTGGTGTTTCTAGCCTGGGAGGGTGCCAATATTCATGGCACCCTTCCTGGGCTATTAATATCAGCCCCCAGCTGTCTGCCTAGCCTTTGCTAGCTATTAAATTAGGGGGGACCCCACGTCATTTTTTGGGGGGGTCCCCCATTTTAATAGCTAGTAAAGGCTAGGTATTCCGCTGGGGGCTGATATTAGTAGCCTGGGAAGCTCCGTGGGTATTACCCCCTTCCCAGGCTTCAAATATCTGCCCCAGCTGTCTGCTTAACCTCCGCTAGAGCCTAAAATTACGGGGAACCCTACACCAATTTTTTTTTAAATAAATCCTTTATTTTAACACTAAATGACAAGTACAGTAATCAACACTGTCACTGTACTTCATATATATGTGACTGACATGTTTCTATCTTTCTAATCTATGTGTGATGCTCTATTCTTTCTGTTGTAAATTGTCGGGTACCGCTGCTGAATTGCCGGCCGGCTTTTTTAAAGAGACGGTGCATGAAAACACTATTATTTTTTTTAATAAATCCTTTACACTAAATGACAGGTACAGTAAGCAACACTGTCACTGTACTTCATATATATGTGACTGACATGTTTCTATCTATCTAATCTATGTGTGAAGCTCTATTCTTTCTGTTGTAAATTGTCGGGTACCGGTGTATGCCGCTGATGAATTGCCGGCTTTTCGCGTAATACATTCTACATTATTCTTAGTTGTTTTACTTCATGTAGAATTAACCTACAAGGACAGAAAGGGTTTATTTTCATTTCGATATTTGTGTCCCATTGACTTGCATTGGTTTCCGGTATCGGAATCGGCGATATCCGATACTTTTTGGGTATCGGTCCGATCCAATCCGATATGATATTT
Organism: Phyllobates terribilis; assembly: GCF_046119375.1. Lineage (NCBI taxonomy): Eukaryota > Metazoa > Chordata > Amphibia > Anura > Dendrobatidae > Phyllobates > Phyllobates terribilis. Next base: position 296,594,619 of record NW_027362769.1, read on the forward strand.
CCTGATATCGGAAGGTATCGCTCAGCACTACTCATAATGCAAGGCCGCCATCCAATCAGAACGCAGTAGCGACCACCAATCGTAACTGAATGGGCGCGGAAAAGGCAACGACTGTGTCGTTGCAGCGTTGTTGGTGGGATCGTACTGTTTGACGTCTCACCAGCAATTACGTAGCAACGCAACAGCGATCTCTACCAGGTCGTATCGTTGTTGGGATCGTTGTAGCGTCTCTCAGTGTGACGGTACCTTTAGGCAGGCAGAGAAAATTGTGAACACTATACAGCACAATAGTGTCCATTACACGTTCTGTGTGTTCCTGCTGTTACAGATATCCGTAGACATAGCCCCAGATATCAGGGTCCAGGGCTATTTTTTTTATCTTAATCCTGATTATTTGCTTTAAAAGCAATCCACAGTACATCATTTTCTGCTCCATTTGCTTGTTAGCACTGCAGAATACAGCCTTATCTTTTCCTTATTACAGCAATAAAAATCCAGACATATGTAGTGAATGTGGAAAATATTGGCCTCCATTTACAGTTTGTTGCAGTGTGTCACTGAAACTATTCACACGTGGTCGCTGTTAAGAATAGTACACTACAAGCTAATTGGTATTAGGGTTTTTTCCCAAATTTTAGCAGCTGTTGTACTCACTGCATACCCTATAACTGTATAGCAGAACCACTGCTTTCTAATGGCAACATATCGTTACTGAGGCCCACCTTTATGTGTCTTTAAATTGGTATTGGTGTTTTTCCCAAATTTTGGCAGCCTTTGTAGTCACAGCATGGGCATTACCACTATAGGAGACCCGCTCCTTTATAATGGGAACATTTTTTTTTACTGAGGCCCTCCTCTATGTCTCTTCAATGGGGTATTGGGGTGCGTCCAAATTTTTGGCAGCCCATGCAGTCACTGCATACGCAAGACCAACTTGTTAATAATGGGAACAACAAAGCATAGCCGGCTGATTGCTCTCTAACCATAATGAGGGCCGACTGCTAGCCCTTTAAGAATACTAAGGGCTGCCTGATGGCCCTATAAAAATAGGCTTTGTGACTTTCAGAGTCCCTCCTTCATAAATGAAACAGGATATGTCTGATCATGTCTCACACATCACATTGCCAGATAAGGAAGTAAAATGTTAAAATGACACTTACCAGTGAATGCATTTTTCACCGTTGAAAGCAATGCAAAAGTGCAAAAACGCATCAAAAACACTACGTGTGAACATAGCCCAAGGTGTGGAGGAGAATTTTTGTTTTTGGTTTTTTAGTTTACCTTAGATACAAGTCATTATCCTGGAAAGGATGTTCCTTAACATTTTTCCCAGGAAAATCCATTTTAGTTTCGTTTTTGTATGTTTTATCGTGATTCCGTGAAAGTGGCATAATACTCTGACAACATTGTTGACAGCAGTGACCTGGGAGTCAGAGATGTTTCCAGGGGTCTTCCCCATGCTGTTCCCATGTCATTTGAGCACTGTTCCCATCGATTTGGACAATTTTTAGGCCCTCTGCAGACCGCCGGGGGGGTCGTCGGAAAATGCTCGATTTTTCCATAGACTTACATTGGGCTCGTTGCTTGGACCGAGCACTCGAGCATTCCAATTTGCTCGACTCGAACAACAAGTACCCAGGCATTTTAGTGCTCGCTCATCACTAATGTCAAGTAATTTTACGGCAATGTGGTTGGGAACTGACAGAGGCACAAAGACTTCAAGTATAAACGGAGCGGCGTTGGAAGAAAACACATACTCAAGAAGACTTCACTGCATTCAAACAAGCAACGCTCGCATTCAAATCAGCACTCACCTCTGCTAAAAAGGCCTACTTCACAACCCTCATATCCTCCCTATCCTACAACCTCAAACAGCTATTCAACACTTTTAACTCTCTCCTCAGCCCTCCACCGCCCCCTCCGACCTCCCTCATCTCTGCCGAGGAGTTTGCCACACACTTCAAAAACAAGATTGACCAAACACGGCAAGTCTTTACTGTCCGACCACCACAACCCCTTTGTTTTCCACACCATTTCCTTAACCCCATAACCTCCCTTCCCAACATCACGGAAAGAGACCTTACTCGTCTCCTCTCCAAATCACACCTCACCACATGTGCACTCGACCCCATCCCATCCCACCTCCTCCTCAACCTCACCCCCACACTCGTCCCATTCCTAACCCATCTTTTCAACCTATCACTATCCTCTGGTACCTTCCCTGCTGCCTTCAAACATGCCACAATCACGCCCATCCTCAAAAAGCCATCCCTAGACCCATCCGCCCTGTCCAGCTATCGCCCCATATCGCTGCTCCCATTTGCCTCCAAACTGCTTGAGCAACACGTTCACGCCGAACTTTCCTCCCACTTTTCATCTAACTCTCTCTTCGACAACCGACAATCCGGCTTTCGCATCCACCATTCCACCGAAACTGCCCTTACCAAAATCACCAATGACCTGCTCACAGCCAAAGCTAACAGACAATTCTCTGTACTCCTTCTTCTTGACCTGTCCTCTGCTTTCGATACAGTTGACCACTGCCTCCTACTACAGATCCTCTCTTCCTTTGGCGTCAAAGACCTTGCCCTATCCTGGATCTCCTCATACCTTTCTAACCGCACATTTAGCGTCTCCCACTCCCACGCTACCTCCTCACCCCGCCCCCTCTCTGTTGGAGTCCCTCAAGGCTCTGTCCTAAGACCCCTACTCTTCTCAATCTATACCCTTGGCCTGGGACAGCTCATAAAATCCCATGGCTTCCAGTACCATCTCTACGCTGATGACACCCAGATCTACCTCTCTGGCCCAGACGTCACCTCTCTGCTGTCCAGAATCCCAGCATGTCTATCAGCCATATCCTCCTTCTTCTCCTCCCGCTACCTCAAGCTCAATGTGGACAAAACTGAACTCATTATCTTTCCACCATCTCGCAATCCTTCCCACCTGATCATTCTATCACAATAAATGACATCACTCTTTCCGCTGTACCGACAATCCGCTGCCTCGGAATAACCCTCGACTCTGCCCTGTCCTTCAAACCCCACATCCAAGCTCTCGCCACATCCTGTCGCCTCCAGCTCAAAAATATTTCCAGAATCCGTACTTTTCTCAACCCTAACTCTACTAAACTGCTTGTGCATGCCCTCATCATCTCCCGCCTCGACTATTGCAACATCCTCCTCTGTGGCCTCCCTGCTAACACTCTCGCACCCCTCCAGTCTATCCTCAACTCTGCTGCACGACTTGTTCATCTCTCGCCTCGCTACTCCTCTGCTAAGCCCCTTTGCAAATCGCTTCACTGGCTCCCATTCCCCCAGCGTATCCAGTTCAAACTACTAACACTGACCTACAAAGCCATCCATAACCTCTCTCCTCCGTACATCTCCGAACTAATTTCCTGATATATTCCCTCACCTAACCTCCGGTCCTCCCAAGACCTCCTTCTCTCCTCCACAGTTATCCGTTCCTCACCCAATCGCCTCCAAGATTTCTCCCGAATATCCCCCATCCTCTGGAATTCTGTGCCTCAACACGTCCGATTTTGGACCACATCCGGATCCTTCAGACGGAACCTGAAAACCCATCTCTTCAAGAAAGCCTACAGCCTGCAATGACCCTGCTGCCTCCTCAAAAACACCGAAGCTACTGCAACCCCCAACCTACTGTCTCCTCCCCACTCTTGTAGAATGTAAGCCTGCAAGGGCAGAGTCCTCTTCCCTCCGTACCAGTCTATTCATTGTTAGTTTGTTTACTGTAAGTGATATTTTTACTTGGTATGTAACCCCTTCTTATGTAAATAAATAATAATAATAATAATAATAATAATAAACGGACATTAAAAGTGCAAAATTGATGGAGATTTTTTAACTCAATCAAAGTTAAATGAAATTGTTGATGATACATTAAGATCTTCAGAGCGTATATCACTTTGGCCATCCATCGGGCCCGATAGTAGGCGACTGGAGTGTTAATGTGTACGTATAGGTTTGCCGGTGAACCAAGGAACAGGAGTTTCAGGGTTAACAATTCATTGTAATCATCTCTTGGATGTCATTGTGCAATCTGGTTGATGCAAAATTCAACTAGACGCTCATTAAGTGGACCTAGCTCCGTTGAAGCTATGTCATCTTCCATTCCAGCCAAAAACTTTGTTTAATCCAGTTTATTCCAGGCAGCCAAAAATCTGTCGAACAACTTTATGTTTGGACCAGTTGATTCCAGCCGCAATTTATCAAACACGCTTGCAATAATTAGCTTGTGAATGTGGTGCCTACACGGCAAACTCAGTAGTTCTTTCTGCAGTTCTGTTGCAAGAGGACACACGCACCAGCCTTTGTACCAGTGTTACTACTGGTTGTGTTGAATGATATAAACTTCACTTCATCCAAGAGCTGCCACTTGTGAAGAACTTTGAATACAGACTTAGCTTGTGCTGCTCCTGTGCTGTTAGGTATCTCTGGGACCAACAACTTCTCAGTTCCTCCTCTAGACACTAGTACTGCCAGTCGCTCAGCAGTTTCATTGCTGTCTGGCTTGCAAACCTTTTCCTGTCCCAGTGTACAGTCAGTGGACCACTGCTATTGAAGGAAGCTTTGTTACCATTTGCTTCAATATCTCAATGCCAGTGATGAGCCTGTCTGATAGATTCCCTATTCAACGTGAGATTGTCTGGATCATAGCAAACAGACTGAGAAGCAGTAAGCAGGTAGGTGGTTGCTTTTCTATCACTGGTATTCCTCTAACTCTGCAATTTGAAGATCCCATTTTTTATGACAACAGTGACTAAACCTGCGGGAGGCCTAAATAGCAAACATAAAATCCCCTTTCATTAAAGTTTACTGCTAGGGATGAGCGAATCCCTGTGTATTCAGCTGTGCCCCTTCTCTTTCCCCATAAACAACCTACGCTAATGACTGAGGGAGGGGCTGCAGACACAAAGTTTGTTGATTGGCTTCCCTGCACTCAGCCTTTCAACAAACTTTATTGTCCGGAACAGAATCCAGGACAGTGAATGGAGCGCGAGTGCATGCTACTGCGTATGCTTGCCCTCCGCTCCAATCACTGCCAGTGCGGGCTGGACAGTGGCCAAAGCTGAATACACAGGGATTCGCTCATCGTTAGCCTATGAATGACAAAAATAAAAATAAAAAAAGGAGAAAAGGTGTGCAATTAAAGATATTTAATCAAGTGATGATGTATAATTTCACAGCTTATTTCTGAAACAAGAAAGGTGGGAACAAAAGGGGTCAATGCATAGCTCACCCAAATATACAATCAAATGTATACAGCCATAAGTCAAAAAATTATATATTCAATGTAGTAGTTATAGTATCAGTCCACATCGATTGTATATTACTATAATCACAAATAACCATATTTCTCTACAAACCACGAAAATTGTGAATCATCATAACACAAAGAAGACCAATAGTAAGTAACCACAAAATTGAAGTGTGACGCTCACAGCCCTACCCTGGGAAATGGGGTACTCAGAGCTGGATCAGATGTTGGGGGAGCAGTCGTGGCCTGGACCCGCTCCGTGCCCAGGCCTGTCACATTAAAAAGAGTGGTATGGGCTATCAGGGTTGAGTGGTTGCTATCGACTACGCCACCTGTGGTACCTTGTGAAGACCACCAGGGCTGCAGCAGTCCTCTAAGGCGGGATGTTGTGGCAGCCGTCGTTGATACTACTCCCCATAGGCGGAGCAGGGCTTCAGGGCAGAGACAAGTATGGAGGGAGTTGTAGTGTAGGAGGTCTGGCGCTACGTGGTGCGGTGCAGTGCAGAAATAAAGAGTCCGGAGACCATAGGGGTCGACTTCCAGGGTTTTTACTCACATTGGAGAGTACAGCTGCAAGGCTTCTCCCTGCTCCTCACGGAGTTCTGCGGTCACCAGGGACGGGGGTCCGACAACCTCCGAGTAATTCAAGTGCTTAATCAGGACCCCGCACCAGAGTGTTCCTAGACTTCAGGCCGAGTCCTTTACTGTCCGTGTGTGTGTAGATAGGCCGGGTCTCCCTCTGGACTACGCTCAGAAAAAGGGTACTGGTGGCAGCTCCGCTCCGTCCGTTACCCGGTGGGATCCTCAGGGCCTGCCGGGCTTCCCTGACTGGGACGTAGAGTAACAAAGTCAGGTGTTGGGGGCCGGCACCCCTCTTGCAGCCGTAATCCCTCTGACTAGGCCAGAATAGCGAGGACAGATGGCGTATACCGCTCCGTCTGCATCCCCCTGGGATCCTTTTGCGGTGGAGCTACACTCCTAAGCTCCAGGCCTTCTTGGTTATGGTCCTTGACAGGGTTTGAGACATTTGTTTACTCCAACCTGCCCCTCGACTCAAGGCTAGGGTACGAGGGCCGTGTCTCCACCCGCTGCAGGTTCGCCCAGAAGCCACGTTCAGGGATGGAGATCACAATCAAAGAACTATGAGCCCAAGATGACTGTTTATTAAATATGAAATATTAAGTGTAAACTAGATGTATGTCCTCCACCCTCACCCACTACATGGTTCCCCCTATCTCTTGGTTCCCCAGTCTCCCAATTTCCAGTAAGGGCAGCACCTAGTGCTTACTAGTAGAGATGATGAGCATTGTTCGACTTGAACTGTTCGCCAATCTCAAATTCGAGCTGTTGTGAGCGGTGTTCGAGCCGTTCGGCGAACACGAACGATTTGAAAAAAATCCGGCTGTTCGAGGTTATGTTCGATAACTGTTCGTGCACCAAAATCATAACTGGATTTTTTCACAGTAATGCTTATAATCAATGTTAATACGCAGTTTGAGAGTACAGTGGGGCGGAGGGAGGGGCAGGGGATGGATCTCTGCAGAAATAATGAAAATCTCCATTTTTTTTTCTCTTTCCGGCATTTACAGTGGGGATGTGCAATCTGTCAGCCTATCAGCAGCGCACACACGGAGCGAACTGCTTTTTTTCACACAAGCAAGGGCATGTGTCATTGGCTGTGTATGTCACATGTCCTTGCCCTAAAAGACCCAGCCATTTTCCCTGTCGCCACCATTTTCTCACTGCTGCAGCTGCGTGTTAGACGGCACCGCTGTTGTTGTGTGCGCTATACTTTCAGTGTTAAATTCAAGCCAATTTTCTCTGAAATATACAGATAGCTTGGGAGTAGGGAATAGTTGTGATTGCAGTCCTTTTGAGGCCTAGGTTACAGCATTTCCTACGACTTTTAGCAGGCAGGTCTGTGCTCTGAAATAGATAGGTTGGGAGTAGGGACTAATTGTAATTGCAGTCCTTTTGAGGACTATTTTACAGCATTTCCTAGGACTTTTTGCCAGGCAGGTCTGTGCCAGTGCTGTGCAAGTGTTTTCACAGCATTTGGCTAAATCTAGCTAAGCAAATCCTTTTTGGCCTCTTGCAGTGTGTGTTAGTCAGTGGAGTAGCATATCTGTGTTGCAAGCTACACCACCTGTGTATAGAATACAATTTTTTTTACTGCACCTAGCCAAGTAAAACCTTTTGGGCATAGCATCATTCTATTAGGCCATCTATACTAAGATCCACCAGCTTGCAAATTAGCAATAATTTTGGGCTTGTAGCAGTGTGTGGGACTTATTCTTAGTCCATCTATACTAAGCTCCTCCAGCTTGCAAATTACAAATAGTTTTTATCTGCATCTAGCTCGGAAAATAATTTTGGGCATACAAGTGGTGTGTGGTACTCATTGTATTAGGCCATTGTTATAGTAGAAGATGAGGCCCCTCAAGTTTAAGGGCCCCATCTATGCTATATAAGTCTGACAGTTATTTTAGGTGAAGACAACACCAGTTGAAATGTTCCTTCTTGTATCAATAGCGTGTTCTTGCTAAGAAGATAACGTATCCTCCCTGGCCAGATGATCCTTCTTGTAGCAATAATGTGTTATTGCAAGAAGATAACGTGGCCTTGCTAGCCAGATACGTCTAATTAAATATTTTAAAGCATAAAGAGACTAGCTTTTTCGCTTGTTCAGCTAAATTGTATAATCGAACCATATATGGTAAATCCGTTTCCTGCCTTCAGGGTGTATATCAACCCTGTGTTTTGTAATAAAGTTTAGAGCATGTTTAGACACAAACATCCTGTCCTGTGTCTCATTCTCTCCAATATCGTAATCCAAAGGATAGAAGACCCAGAATGCAGTGACGACAGCTGGCGCCTCGAACAGGGACCTTGAATTAAACTACCCAGGGGTGCTCGACCGGTCTGAGACATGGGACGAGTGAAGCTCTCTGTTGGTGATATATACAGCGCTGAGGTAAGAATAACTGTTATATTCTACCTAATTATATCACTGCATAGAAGAGACTCCCTCACCCCCGAGCGGTCGGCTCCCCAGGTAATTCACAGATTGTTGTCTAGCTCAGGTCCCTTTGAACCAGTAGAATTCCTCAGATAAATTGACAGTCCTGCCTTCTATCCTTTGGAAAACTTAAGAATGAAAGTATGGATCCGATGATTGTGTTGTGGGTGTGTCTCGGAATTGATGTTTTTGGTCTGTTTTTCTGGCTGACGTATAAGTCCTGGAAGGCTAGTAGTGGAATGGTTCAGAAACCTTTGTGGCCCATTGTCTAAGTGATCATTGTCTAAGTGACTGAGGAGTCTCTTCTAGGTGAGGAGAACCAAAAGAATGGGGAACCAAAATGCCAAGGAAGGCATTACAGCCAAAGACTTAGTGGTACGCAGAGAAGGGAAACAGGCACTGATTGGAATTGACAAAATATTGTGTAAAGAGGGAATGAATGAGGATGGAGAGATGAATTGAGAGAAATCCTTCTCTAACTGATATCATGGATGGCTGAAAGATAAGGGTCTGTTGAAGACAGTGGATGTATGGATGAATGCATGCACTTATTTTGAAGGAAAGAATTGAAGAGCTAGGAGACGGATGTTACAGACTGACAAAAACCGGAATGACAGATTTTCCTCCCTGTCCACTCCCGACGTCACCCCCACCCCAGTATCAGAATTCCCAGGAACCCAATTGTTGGGTTTGCCCCAGATGTGGACAGCAGAATCCCTTGACAGTAGACATCTGTGTGGCATGTGGAGGACCGAGACCCCATCCAGCTAGACTATTCCCAATGAGGACGGTAGTTGTGCCAGGAGCACCGGGAGCAGTAGCAGCAGCAGAAGCAGCAGCAGGGGGGGTGCAGTGGTTCCAGGTCAGGAAGCTCGTACAATGTTAATGTATAGACCATGGAGTCCCTCAGAGCAGTTGGCATTGATCTCCCAGCTGCCAGATCCGCCCCAGTCCCCTATGGGTTTTGCCAGAATGATAGGAACCATACAGGATACGTACAATGCAACTAGGTTGGATCTACAGGGGGTAATTAAGGGAAAATTGGAAGATGAAGCCTGCTATGATTGGTATGATAGGTTGATAGATGAGACAAAAAAACAGTATGCCAATAGGACTGGACCCGTAGATGCAGAATCTAATGATGCAGCAGCTGGAGTCCTATTCCCAGCAGCGTTGGAAAAGGCATGTAAAGACAGACAGGCAGAGAGGCAGGTTACACTAGAAGACTGGGTTCAAGGTAAGGAAGAAGACCCCAGAGATTACTTTTGGGCACTAAGGAGAACTTGGTCAGAAATGGGATTTATTCCCGAAAATAAGACTAGTGAGAGGGTATTAGCAAGTGCTTTCATGAATGGACTGAAGAAAGAAATTGCAGAGAAGGTAAAAGCAAGTAGACCAGACTGGAGATCAGTGAAAGCAGAGGATTTGGCTAGAATAGCCCAGGGGGCACAGCATGACATAACACAGGCAAAGAGAGCTGCCAGAGTACACAAAGTAGAGACTACCCCTAGAAACAACAGAGACAGAGGACGGACTGCAGGAGGACAGAGACTGTGTTACGGATGTAAAAAGCCAGGATATTTTAGAAAGGACTGTAGGACCAACCCATATCCAAATGCTCAGAGTGCGGGTCCTCCAGCTGACCAAACAACGCCCCCATAGGATGAGGGTAGCTTGCACATGAACCCCCTCATCTCCTTACCCCCAACTCCCAGTTGTATAGTGCAGGTGAACCTACCAGGGGGACATGAAATTGATTTCCAAGTAGATACGGGGGCCGACAATTCAGTAATTACGCAAGGTGATTGGCCATACACTGACACTGATTTTTCACATCATGTCATTGCCATCCCCTTCAATTCCCAGTCTATCCTGCTCCCTGTCACTAAGAGAATTCCCCTGCAAATTCAAGGAGCTACTGTACATAGCCAGCTCATGGTATCGCCCCGAGGCCAATGTAATCTTTTGGGAAATGATGTGTTGTCCCAATTACAAGCACATATTGAGCATCATCCCGATGGCACTGTCACCATGACCCCAGGTTTAAAACCAAGTACCCTTTGCAAAATTATGTCACTAGATATTGCCAGCATAGAAGAGACAAATGAGTTTCCCCCGATATTGGAGCATGCTGTGCCACATGATTTTTGGGCCTCAGACAAAACAGATGTTGGTAGGTTAAGAGTTCAACCAGTAATGGTAAAATTAAAACCAGGAGCAATCTTACCTCAACAGAGGCAGTATCCCCTTAGCTCGGCTCAGGAGAATGCCATAGCCCAGCAAGTCTAAAAATTGCTACACAGGGGAGTCCTAGTCAAAACCCAGTCCCCTTGCAACACTCCCCTGTTCCCAGTAAAGAAAAAGAGTGTGCCAGGACAACCAGCCGCATATAGAATGGTCCATGACCTCCGGTTGGTTAACAAAGCCACAGAACTTCTAACACCAGTTGTGCCCAACCCGCATACTCTCCTGTCACAGATACCTTCTAACTCTCTTTGCTTTTCAGTGATCGATTTGGCAAATGCATTTTTCAGTGTACCATTACATCCTGACTGCCAGTACTTGTTTGCTTTCACATTCCCCTGTAGTCAATATACATGGACAGTGTTGCCACAGGGTGCCCAGAATTCACCCACAATGTACACTGCAAGTCTGCAGGAAATACTGGAGGGATGGTCTGAACCACATATCGTTGTTCTGCAATATGTCGATGACCTGCTCATTTGTGCCCCTTCTAGGAAACAATGTCATAGTGCAACTATATCGCTTATGTTGTTTCTCTATCACGCTGGCTGCAAGGCATCGAAAGATAAGCTTCAGTTTTGTAAATCTTCAGTCACCTTTTTGGGACATTGCATTACACCAGGAGCTCGTCATTTGACAAATGCACGCAAACAAGCAGTACAGGAATTCACCGTCCCCATTAATGTTGCAGCCCTCAGAACTTTTCTTGGACTTGTTTCCTATTGCAGACAGTGGATTCATGCTCTCTCTATTTTGATGCAGCCCCTCTATGACTGTCTTACCCCAACACCTTTTGTACTAACACCAGAGGCAATAGACTGTTTTTATTCACTCAAAAACCATATTTTGGCCGCACCAGCTTTGGGTACCCCTAATTATGAGCTCCCATTTACTATGTACCTTCATGAACAAGCTGGACATGCAGCAGGAGTTTTAACTCAAACACACGGTGATAATCAGAGACCTGTTGCCTATTTTAGTGGCAGATTGGATGCGGTAGCCAGAGGTGCACCATCCTGCGTACGTGCTCTGCATGCTGTTGGACTATTACTCCACAAATCTGCAGACATTGATCTTGACCACCCGCTCACCGTGCTAACACCTCATGATGTCTACACTATATTGAACCAAGTGCAACCCGCTCACCACTCAGCAGCACGTCATCTCAGGTTACAATGTGCACTGTTAATGCCTCCCAATGTTTCTTTACAGAGGTGTACTACCCTGAATCCAGCAACTTTGTTACCTCTCTCGGATCTAAAGGAGCGGTCTGGTACTGTGCTATTTAAGGAAGATCCAAAAGAGGATGTTCCTCATGACTGTGTACAAATGATGGCACAAGAAACGGCAGGTTTACCTACTGTATTTGAACATGAATTACAAAATGCAGATTTTGAATTTTTTGTAGATGGATCCCGTCATCAGGACGATTCAGGTACCTTCCATACTGGATATGCAGTTGTCTCCCTCAATGCAGTAATCAAGGCAGAACCAATGCTCCCACACCAATTGGCTCAAGAGGCCGAACTTAGGGCCCTAACCGAGGCCTGTAAACTAGTAGAAGGTAGTATTGTTAACATTTACACATATTCTAGGTACGCATTCGGTATAGCGCATGATTTTGGTCCCATATGAATGTCAAGAGGTTTCCTGATGGCAGCAGGACACCCCATTAAGAATGCTGATGCGGTCCAGCAGTTAATTGATGCACTACAACTACCCAAAAAGGTAGCCGTCATAAAGGTAAGATCACATACCAGACGCACCGACCAGGTGAGTAGAGGAAACGCGATGGCAGATGCAGCGGCAAAAACAGCAGCCTGTAAGCCGCAACAAGGGTCAACAATACGTCAGTTAAGTGCCCCTAAAATCCCCTTTGTGTCGGAGGACATCTTATCCCAAATGCAGGATCAGGCTCAAAAGGAGGAGGTTGATAAGTGGTTAAAGGAAGGTGCATGCCTGAATGAAGCAAATGGGGTATGGGGGAAAGGGACACGACGATGCCTTCCAAGGGCACTGTACGCAGCAGCTGCCCAGATGCTACATGGGCCGACATACCAATCTAAAACGGGTGTGATGAGTGTGATGCAGAAACATTGGGTGGCACCAGGATTCTCCACCTGTATAGAAAACCTGATACAAGGGTGCATGATATGTACTACACATAATCAGGGTAGAGTAGTTAAAACACCACCCAAAAACAACCCCCGGCTCCTCTCTCCATTCCAGAGACTGCAAATTGATTATATTCAGCTGCCAATGTCAGGATCATGGGAATATGTGTTGGTCTGTATTGATTTGTTCTCAGGATGGCCAGAGGCTTTCCCGATTGCCAAAGCCACGGCTGCGGCAACCGCAAAGAAACTGCTTGCTGAGGTGGTCTGCAGGTATGGGGTACCAGAGGTAGTTGAGAGTGACAGAGGTACACACTTCACAGGTGAAATAATGAATGAAGTCATGTCAGCTCTAGGAATTCAACAAGCATTCCACACCCCATATCACCCGCAAAGCAGTGGTAAAGTGGAAAGACTGAATGGGACATTGAAATTAAAAATTCAGAAAGCCATGGCTGAGACAGGAAAACCATGGCCGGACTGTTTACCGCTTACTCTGTTTTCAGTAAGATACACGCCTAATAAAAAGACTGGACTCTCTCCATATGAGATATTGTTTGGCAAAGTACCCAGCCTAGGGTGTTTCTATCCGCAAGCATTAGAAATGAACAACCATGTGCTAAGTTCCTACGTGAGGGCTTTACACAAAAAGATTAAGCAAGTACATGATAATGTCTTCAGTTCTCTTCCAGATCCAGATCAAGACTCTAGCAGCCATACTCTGCAACCTGGAGACTGGGTGGTTATAAAAAGACACGTGAGGAAAAGCCTAGATCCACGGTTTGACGGACCCTTTCAAGTTCTGCTGACCACAAGTACAGCCGTTAAGCTAGAGGGAAAAGAGACCTGGATCCACGCATCCCATTGCAAAAAGTTACTAGGAGAACCAGCGGACAAAGAATGATGACATTGTTTATACTTACCTGCATCCTTGCGACCACAGGTGCATGGACTACGTTAGGCACCATGGATGGAGATGACAATAGATTCATTATACACCATCTTGCTCTAATCGATGGACTAAAGGAGCAAAACCAGACCATTGCTAACTGTTGGATATGTACACATGCCCCTGTGACGTCCACTAGCATACCCTTTCTCGCTGTCCCAGTCTCATGGGAAGAGATAAACTTTTGGATGAACTGTTCAGATACTTTGGCCAATAATTTCACACAGAGATTTTCCTTTCTAAATCCCGCAAATTGGTTTAAAGGTATCGGTGGGTGGTTGGCTGGTATAGTACAAGCTATTTTACAGGTTTTGCTAATGTGTCTTGCGGTTTATTTGGTTTTTAAGCTTTTTCTAATGTGTATTCAGTGTTGTACTAAAAGAAAATATAGATTCATATTGATAAATGAAGGAACAAAAGGATGGAATGTTATAGCAGAAGATGAGGCCCCTCAAGTTTAAGGGCCTCATCTATGCTATATAAGTCTGACAGTTATTTTAGGTGAAAACAACACCAGTTGAAATGTTCCTTCTTGTATCAATAGCGTGTCCTTGCTAAGAAGATAACGTATCCTCCCTGGCCAGATGTTCCTTCTGTAAGCAATAATGTGTTCTTGCAAGAAGATAACGTGGCCTTGCTAGCCAGATACGTCTAATTAAATATTTTAAAGCATACAGAAACTAGCTTTTTCGCTTGTTCAGCTAAATTGTATAATCGAACCATATATGGTAAATCCGTTTCCTGCCTTCAGGGTGTATATCAACCATGTGTTTTGTAATAAAGTTTAGAGCATGTTTAGACACAAACATCCTGTCCTGTGTCTCATTCTCTCCGATATCGTAATCCAAAGGATAGAAGACCCAGAATGCAGTGACGACACCATCTATACCAAGCTCCACCAGTTTTGAAATTAATAATAATTTTTAGCTGCATCTTGCCTGTAAAATAATTTTGGGCATAGTAGCAGTGTGTGGTACTCATTGTATTACGCCATCTATACTAAGCTCTACCAGCTTTCAAATTACTAATAATTTTTAGCTGCAACTTGCCTGGAAAATAAGTTTGGGCATAGTAGCAGTGTTTGGTATTCATTGTATTAGGCCATCTATACCAAGCTCCACCAGCTTTGAAATTAATAATAATTTTTAGCTGCATCTTGCCTGTAAAATAATTTTGGGCATATTAGCAGTGTGTGGTACTCATTCTATTAGGTCATCTATACTAAGCTCCACCAGCTTTCAAATTACTAATAATTTTTAGCTGCATCTTGCCTGGAAAATAATTTTGGTCATAGTAGCAGTGTGTGGTACTCATTGTATTAGGCCATCTATACCAAGCTCCACCAGCTTTGAAATTAATAATAATTTTTAGCTGCATCTTGCCTGTAAAATAATTTTGGGCATATTAGCAGTGTGTGGTACTCATTCTATTAGGCCATTTATACTAAGCTCCACCAGCTTTCAAATTACTAATAATTTTTAGCTGCATCTTTCCTGGAAAATAATTTTGGGCATAGTAGCAGTGTGTGGTACTCATTGTACTAGGCCATCTATACCAAGCTCCACCAGTTTTGAAATTAATAGTAATTTTTAGCTGCATCTTGCCTGGAAAATAATTTTGGGCATAGTAGCAGTGTGTGGTACTCATTGTATTAGGCCATCTATTACAAGCTCGACCAGTTTTGAAATTAATAATAATTTTTAGCTGCATCTTGCCTGGAAAATAATTTTGGGCATATTAGCAGTGTGTGGTACTCATTCTATTAGGCCATTCATACTAAGCTCCACCAGCTTTCAAATTACTAATAATTTTTAGGTGCATCTTGCCTGGAAAGTAATTTTGGGCATAGTAGCAGTGTGTGGTACTCATTGTATTAGGCCATCTATACCAAGCTCCACCAGTTTTGAAATTAATAATAATTTTTAGCTGCATCTTGCCTGTAACATAATTTTGGGCATATTAGCAGTGTGTGGTACTCATTCTATTAGGTCATCTATACTAAGCTCCACCAGCTTTCAAATTACTAATAATTTTTAGCTGCATCTTGCCTGGAAAATAATTTTGGTCATAGTAGCAGTGTGTGGTACTCATTGTATTAGGCCATCTATACCAAGCTCCACCAGCTTTGAAATTAATAATAATTTTTAGCTGTATCTTGCCTGTAAAATAATTTTGGGCATATTAGCAGTGTGTGGTACTCATTATATTAGGCCATTTATACTAAGCTCCACCAGCTTTCAAATTACTAATAATTTTTAGCTGCATCTTTCCTGGAAAATAATTTTGGGCATAGTAGCAGTGTGTGGTACTCATTGTACTAGGCCATCTATACCAAGCTCCACCAGTTTTGAAATAAATAGTAATTTTTAGCTGCATCTTGCCTGGAAAATAATTTTGGGCATAGTAGCAGTGTGTGGTACTCATTGTATTAGGCCATCTATTAAAAGCTCGACCAGTTTTGAAATTAATAATAATTTTTAGCTGCATCTTGCCTGGAAAATAATTTTGGGCATATTAGCAGTGTGTGGTACTCATTCTATTAGGCCATTCATACTAAGCTCCACCAGCTTTCAAATTACTAATAATTTTTAGCTGCATCTTGCCTGGAAAGTAATTTTGGGCATAGTAGTAGTGTGTGGTACTCATTGTATTAGGCCATCTATACCAAGCTCCACCAGCTTTGAAATTAATGATAATTTTTAGCTGCATCTAGCCCGGAAAATAATTTTTCTTCCCAATAGTGGTAGCAATAGAAATATGGGGCGCGTGCCTGGCAAACAAAAATATACGCTTCATAACAAAAAACACCAGCCTAGCGTACTGCATTAATAAGATGGCATCATCGTCTCTCCCAGTGCTAGGCCTACTACGCCGGCTAGCATTCCTGTGCCTAAAACACAATGTATGGGTCCGCGCTAACCACGATGCTGAGGGGTCTAAAGCTGCTGCTAACGCTTTATCACAATTCAATTGGCAGATTTTCACAGAGCTCCTCCCCAACGCCCACCCATCGAGCAACAGTTGCCCATCCTCCCTATGGGATCTATTGGCGAATAGTTGATGCCATTAATCAGAGCGTCAGTTGCCCCATCGACGTGGCAAGCATACAGTAAGGCATGGGAAGAGTGGACATGACTAGTAGCAGGCAGACGGGTTGACCAATTTGAACAAGCCAGATTACAAGTCACCATAGAATTTCTCCACCAGCTAATGATAAGGGGCATATCAGTGGCGTCAGCGCAGTGGTGTCTGACCGCAGTAGCATTTCACTTCCAACTACTGAATTGGGGAAATGTGACAAAGAGATTCATCATCAAACAATCCATAAAAGGGTGGAAAAGGGGATAGCCAAGTCAGGAGTGTAGACGTCCCATCCCGTGTCACTAAAACTGATTTCTCACATCATATCCCTAACACCATTAACATGACACTCACAATTTGAAGCAACACTACTGTCTACTGCAATTGCGATTGCCTTCTTCGGGGCGCTATGCATCAGCGAATTAGTCCCTCAATCCAAAATTACCACCAGTGGAGACTTATTACACCAGGACATAGTCATAGCAAATAATGCAATACGTCTATGCATACGCCAATCGAAAATGGTTCCAGCGGGCAGGGGCACTTGGGTACTTCTACAACCCACAAACGGTACACTGAGTCGGGTAACAATAGCAAAAACATAAATAACCATCAGATCACAAAGTAATTTCTTCCTATCACACATTGATGGAATGCCATTATCAAGATACCAGTTCCAAGCAATATTTAATAAATGCATAACATCGGCAGGGAACCACCCCAAAGATTACGGGACACACTTATTCCGCATAGGCGCGACCACGGAAGCAGCAAGAGCAGGACTGTCAGAAACGGAAGTTCAGAGGATAGGGAGATGGCGAACCACGTGTTTGGCAAGATAGATAAGACCGGACTTGTTATCCTAACGTGGTTTGTTTCTTTTACAGGTGACGCTAAGCCAACAGTGTGGGTGATAGGCCACTCGTATATATATTGGGCAGAAAAAAGGGCGAAAGTCCGCCCAGGCGGGAGGAAATTAGAGTTTCATAACACATATTGCAACTGGAGAGGTATTAGAGCCCTGCTATGGCCACAGGTACTAATGGAGGTAATCAAGGTAGGGAGAGAGGCAAGAGGTCCGGTCATCTTAGTTATACAGGCCGGGGGAAACGACCTAGGTCATCAAAAGAGTGCATAATTAATGGCAATAATGAAACTAGACACTGAGCGCTTCAGAGAATTTTTCACAAAACTAACTATAGTATGGTCAGAGATTGTGCCGATAGCGGTATGGCAAGGTGCGCGAGACATCACGGCCATCGAACGGACAAGGCGGGTAATAAATATTCGGATGTCAAAATTTAGAAGAGACAGGGGCGGTGTAGTGATACAACACCGACAACTGGAAGGAGACAAAGCAGGCCTCATACGGCCCCACGGTGTTCACTTAATGGATATTGGACTGGACATATTCCTGTCAGAACTCCAGGACGGAGTGGAACAAGCGTTAAGAGTGATGGATGGAGGTCAGAGTCCTGCATACGAGTACGCAGGATCCTCCGTGGCCTGGAAATAGAAAGGACATGTTGGAGAGTTACACTTGTTGGCCAACTTGCCGGTGTGGAGACCCAGGGCATGCTACAACAAGCTGAATTATTTTAGAAATAAAATGTCTTTCTAATGGAATGAGTATAAAGAGTTAATAAAGCTGTGACCGATCCTCACCCATCCAGTTGTAAGAGTTACATTATTGTATTGTCAAGGAAAGGGGGGCGGTAGGGGGGCTGAGCGTCTGTGTTTGGTTGGAGGTCCCCACAGTCTGCCTAGGCTAGATGCATTTAAAAATTCTTATTAGATACACAGGCGGTGCAGCTTGCTTCGCAGCTGGGCTACTACGCCCAATGTATTGCCTAGGCTAGATGTAGTTAAAAATTCTACGCTGACTAGCAGACACTGAAGCTTTGGAGCAGACCTCTGAGTAAACACCTCTTCAGACTCAACCATCTGTGTTACCCCAAGCCATAGTGTATGTAGTTTCTTACAGTTAAAAGGGGGGGGGACCCAACCCACCTGGAATTGACGATGCCAACGTCACGTTAAACACAGCAAGGGGACTCCAAAAAGAGTCTCCATTTTTTCCAAAAATTGTGGCACAGACACCACTTAAGTGGCATCAATTGTCCCAGAGTTGCTTAAAACAGTTGGTGAGGTGATTTTACCAAATCCTCAAGCTTTTAGTCTCCCCAGGATGACACAGGGGTAGAAAAGTCCTTGCGGATCCATGATTTGTTCATCTTTATGAATGTGAGTCTGTCTACATTCTCAGTGTACAGCCGCATGCGCTTATCTGTCAGCACACCTCCAGCAGCGCTGAACACACTTTCAGAGAGAACGCTGGCTGCAGGGCATGACAAGATCTCCAAGGCGTGAGTGACGAGCTCCGGACATTTTTCCAGATTGGAATCCCAAAAGGAGCAAGGGTCCAGTGACACAGTCATGGCTTCGATGTTCACTTGGAGATAATCCTGTACCATCCTCTCTAGGCGTTGACTATGTGTCAGACTTCTTGTCTCCTGTGGCCTTGCAAAGGATGGTCTAAAAAAGTGGTGAAACGATTCCACAAAATTGCTGTTACCAGCAGATACTGTGTTACTGTTAGGGTTTGAGTGATGAAGACTCGACAGTCCCACGGTTTGCAAGTTAGAACTGTGAGATTCACTACGTGCACCACTGGTGTTTTGTGGAAAAGCACATGTAAGATTCTGCAACAGCCTCTGCTGATACTCCTGCATGCGTGAATCCCTTTCTATGGCAGGAATTATTTCGGCAAATTTACTTTTGTACCGGGGATCTAAGAGTGTGGCAACCCAGTAGTCGGGATTACTTCGAATTCTGACAATCCAAGGGTCATGTTGCAGGTAGTGCAGCAAGAAGGCACTGATGTGTCTTGCGCATCCAGGAGGACCAAGTCCTTGTTGTGTTGGTAGCCAGGTAAGAATCATGCTTCCTTCCTCTGCCCTCTCCCCCCAACCTCTCACAACAGAAATGTGATCAAGGTCTCCCTCATCTGATGAGTCTTACATGCCCATCGCCAGTTCGTCCTCCACTTCTTCCTCGGCTCCTGCACCTTCCTCAACAGTTTGGCTGCTACCATGCGCCCTGCTTAATCCCTCTCCCCCACCCTCCCATGCCTGCCGCCTTGGTGCTGCCGACCGTCTGGACCTTGGAGATGTTATCCCTTCCGCATACGACTCCTCCTCTACTTCCTCCACCTCCTCTTGTCCCACGGAGGTACTGCATCTCACCCAGAGGTGTGGTATCTCACCCTCAGGTAAGGAAGGAGTATGGCTCGGGACCCTAACACCTGCATCCAACACATACCCGCAGTGGGGTTAGGGCGAGATTGCTCCTAAGGGAGAGCACAGTCCCAGGTCCCTAGCTGGCGGGAGGGTCCTATGTAGTGGGTGTGGGTGGAGAAAGCAGTTTAGGGGAGCACATGACAGGGAGAGTATTAATAGGAAGCCATCTTAGAAAGAGCAAGCCAGTCAGAGTAGGAGAAGTGACAGGAGCAGAGGCTCTGCATGAGCTCTGCTCTGGAGTCGGGCCTAGCCTGGGATGCCCAGGACTGAAGGAGAGAAGAGAGGAGTGGGAGCAGGAAGGCTCCAGGAACCGAAGTGACCCTAGGGGTACGGGCCGTGCAGAAGGCCACCCGTACGCCTGCTGCTACCAGGAGGTAGAGGGGTCAGGCCAGATAAGGGGAACCGGTCCCTCAACTAGCGGAGAAACAGCAAGGCTCAACTAGAAACCGGAGGCTGCAGCATTTCATGTACTGCAGGCCAAAGTCCACACCAGTCTCACTAAGAAGGTAGCCACATAGGACCCAGGGGACGGAACACACGTCGCCCGCCAAGGCCCGAGGATACCGGATAGAAGTGTCACTGGGTGTGAGGTGCAGGGAGAAGGCCAGAGAAAGGACACACAGAAGGGGGTCCTGCTAAGTACTCCGGGGCTATCTGGGGGTGGACTGAGCCCCTCACTGAGTACGCACAGCACGACGGGGGAGATTGCTCTGGTACCTGTAATCTGGACTGCAACAACTGTGAGTAAAGATCTTCGGACTGCATCACACGGACTCTGTGTTCATTACTGACTCCCTGCACTACAACCACCATCATCCACCCACACTGCCCTGAAGCTACACTCTTCCTGTGGGGAGTAATAATACCATTGCTGCAAAACCACCAGCTTCAGAGGACTGTTCCACAGCGGCGGCCCCTTTGGCCGCACTCCATAGGTGGCGCAGTCAGACATTATAAAACCCATATATACAAATTACCCTTGGATTGACCACCCAGGGTCATGGACCGGGTCACCGCCACAATGACTACAACCCCCAGCGTCTACCGGCCTGGCTCCGGGTACCCCACGGCCCAGGGGGCGCATCAACTTCATAGGTCCCTGATCTGAGACCACTGTTGCAGCTTGATTTGCCCCACCTCTGGATCTCAGTCGCCCAGGCTATACGTCAGAACGTATTGCACCAGGGCTTGTCGGTGCTGCCACAGTCACTGCAACATGTGCAGAGTTGAATTCCACCGTGCGGCACATCGCATTTCAGCTGGTGAACTGGCAGGCCGAACGACTTCTGTAGAGATGTAAGTCGTTGAGCTGCGGGATGCGAACGGCAGAAGTGAGCACACAGCGACCGTGCCCTCTGCAGAAGGCCATCTAGTCCGGGATAGTGGGCTAAAAATTGCTGGACAACCAGGTTCAACACGTGAGCCATACAAGGCACGTGTGTGACATTGCCCCGGCGAAGGGCCGCACCCAGGTTTGCAGCATTGTTGCACACGGCCTTCCTTGGTTGCAGGTCCAGTGGAGACAACCATTCATGAAACTGGGTCTCCAGAGCTGACCACAACTCTTCAGCTGTGTGAGTCACATTTCCCAGACATTTCAAAGTAAACACCGCCTGATGCCGTTGAGCCCTGCTGCCAGCATAGTAAGGAGGTGTGCAAGATTCCTTCTGCGCAGTTAGAAAGTGGGTGGCATTACCAGACAGGCTTTGGGTGCAGGTGGTGGACCGAGAGGAGGTTGAGGAGGCAGAAGCAGTAGAGGAACTTCTAGATAAAGAGGATTGACGTACAACTCGTAGGGACGGCAAGACTTGGACAGCAGTCCCTTGTCCTGCAGTCACCATAGTTGCCCAGTGCCCAGTCAGCGACATGTAACGCCCCTGTCCATGCCTACTCGTCCAAGTGTCTGTGGTGAAATGCACACTGTCACACACAGAGTTTCTCAAAGAAGCAGTGATGTTGTGTGCGACATGCTGGTGGAGCGCAGGCACACCTTTCTTTGAAAAGTAGTGCCGACTGGGCATCTGGTACTGGGGCACTGCGACGGACATAAGGTCTCAAAAATCCTCTGTGTCCACCAGGGGGAAAGGCAGCATTTCTGTAGCCAACAGCTTGCAGATGGTGAAATTCAACCTCAGCATTGTCATGGCTAGAAGGAAATAGTCTTTTACTTGTCCACATCTGAGGGATCTAGGGCTGGCTGTTGTGCTTAGACGTGGTTGAGTAGGGTGTCCCCGGCAAACTGCCGGTCTGTGAGGAAGATGCAGGAAGAAAGTTTGGTTGTCTTAATCCAAAGGTGGTGCTCTCAATGTCGGAGAGCGCTCAACACCAGCTGGTGTTTCCACTTCCAAATGAAATGATGACCAGCCAATCACACTGGCTGTTGCGGGTAAAGAGGTGGCAGGTCTGCATCCAAAAACATGTGTGACTGCTGTCCCCCCAGTCACAGAGGATGAAGAGGCCGCAGATGCACAAGATGGGGCAGACGGTGGTTGGCCCGGCCTTCTAGGCCGCATTGTAGCACAGTGAGCTTCCCACTGCAACTTATGCTTCATATCCATGTGACGGTTCATGCATGAAGTACTCAAACTATGGATTTTTTGGCCTCTACTTAGCTTTTAGTGACAAATATTACAGATAACATGAGTTGGGTCATCCTTATCGATCTGAAAAATGCCCATGCTATGCAAGGCTTAGAGCCCATGCGAACTGAAGAGCCACTACGACTTGTGGTCAGAGGCAGAGTTGTGGTTGAGGATGCAGTTGTTGACGTGCTTCCAGTACTCCGTCTCTGTCCAGGAAGCGCAACCTAACCTCGTCGTCAATAGCATCTGTGACGCCCAACTGCGCTTGTTATCACAGATCCTAGAAGAGTGCATTGATGGAATCCTCCACAAGAGGCCCCCATAAACATTCACAAATCTCCACCTTCCACCTAAGACCAGCAGAGGGAGCCCGTTAGGGATATAAATAGGGAAGGTGGAGCTAGGCAGTTCAGTTCCTCTGAAGAGTTCCTGCAGTAGAGAAGCCTAAGAGAGGTCAGTCTGCAGTGGAGCTCAATCTAGTCTAGAGAACTCAGTTAATAGTTCAGCAGTGGAGCACGAGGCTCCTGCTAGCTAGATTCAGGGAGCCCAGTTAGAGCTTAAGGTGTGCCGGAGCCATAAGATCGGTGAAGCGCGGCAAGCTGCAATTAGTGTGTATAGCCTAGTGAGGGCCCGAGTAGGCCGAAGGCGAGTGGAGAGTTAGTACATAGGGGGCAGAGGAGCTTAACCAGCTCACCCCGAAGCATTTACCGGACACCGGATCCGAGCTTACCGGGATCTCTATGACCCAGTAAGGCATAACCGGAATCCCTGGAGAACTACAAGTCACCGGATTGCTAAGGTGCTGATACGTAACAGAGCCAGGAGACACTTAGGCCCCGCATACTGGGAGAGTGAACTCCCAGACAAGGCCCTACCACAAGGTCAGCCAGCGCAGGACAGAGACAAAGTTAGGCCTAGCTCCAGGCAGGTCAGAAACTTACTACGCAGAGGCAAGAAACAGGAGGCCCTACACCCGCTCATTGGGGAGGATCCTGATATGCACCCTTCACCCTACAGTGCTCCGGGATGTGCCTGAATTTCCACCAGTAAAAGGTACTGAAGTGACTACCGTGTCCGTTCCCGTTCTTGCTCTGACCCAGCTGGGTCTCGCCTGTCCTGCATTCCCCCTGCATATGCCTTTCTGAGGCCTAGCTCCACCTGTGGGGAGCTATACCATCGAGCTGCCTTATCACGGGCCTCAGTGGACTGCTGCAGCGCTGGTGCTTCTCACCAGATACCACAGGTGGCGTCACGAAATCTCATAAAATTAACAATTATCCACCCTTTTAAAGAGTGACCCCAGGGTACGGGCCCGGGAGCCGACCATCGCGACATCCCCAAGGCCAAGCAAAGGCCCGGGTACCGAGTCTTCCCCATCCCCTGGGCTAGTCACATCCTCCTCCACCTCCTCTGCTGACCTCATCGACTGGCTGACTGTGGGTTGACAGTAAGTGGGATCTCCAACCTCGTCATCATCGCCCTGTGTGTTCTCACACCCGTCGTCCTCAGAGCCAACCTCTTCCTGCCCTGACCGAAAAGTCAAGTTGTCGCTCTAATCAGGTATTTGAGTCTCATCATCGTCTTCATCATTGTCTCCACCAACAGGAGTTACAGTTTGGGAATGAGGGTCTACATTATGCTCATAACCTTCTTCATCTGGACCTGGATCCGACTCATAAAGATTCTGGGCATCAGTGCAGATCATTTCCTCATCTGGATTAACAGAAGCTCTGGAGCAGACCTCCGTTTCACAGGCTATAGTATGAGTAAACAGCTGTGCAGACTCAACCATCTGTGTTACCCCATACTCAGACGGGCAGCTGGAGACTTGGGAGCTGTGAGGAAGCAAGTGCGATTGGGGTGACACCTCTGAGGACTGAAGTATTTGTGATGTTGAAGTTGAGTTGGAGGAGAGCCCACTTGAAGAAGCACTTGATATCCGTTGAAGCACCTGCTGTTTTTGTGCCTCATCGGGAATTTGTAGCGATGGGCGTGTCCGTAACAAAGGGATCGTATCACATTGTCCACGAAAGAAGTAGACATCTTAGTTTGGCTGGAAGATGGTCTTTCTTCTGCAGATGTTACCCCACCACACCGTGGGGGGGGGTCGACCCACCAGCGCACAGGCACAAGTATTGGGAGAGGGGGGCTGGCCGTCAGGGTCCACCGCGGCTCGGGCACAAACCCGGCGACACGGAGGTCGCACGGGCAGGAACGGACTGGCCGTTTTGGCTTCGCACTCCAGCGTAGTCCCTCTGCCCGCTTGCGCCCGTAACCTCAAAGGAATGCGCAAGCGGCTTTTCTTCCCAGGGCTGTTCTACGCCCAACAGGAACGTGGGGGAGCTCAGGTCGGCCTTCCACTGTACTCCCTTACCTCCCTCGCCCTCTTTCCTTCTTCCGTTCTCCATCTAAACCCTCGACTCTGTGGTGTCCGCTCTCCCTCCAGCTCTCTCCTTCTCACAGGTGGACTGCTGCGTGTATTCACACTGTGGCAAATCTTTTGGGCCCAGGCATAAGAATTTGTCGAGGTAATGGATTATATGTGCCCCCTTAGAAACGTCCATTACAACCCATTTGAGGAAGCAACTAAACGCCTCAAATAGTGAGCAGGATCTGGACCACCCCATGGGCAAACAGCGATCTATATAGTATGCTCCTTCCCAGAAGCAGCCCAATAGGTGGACACTATTCGGAGGCACAGGTAGTAAGTAACTGGAACGTTGCATTAATGTCTGTTTTGGCCACAAGGGTGACCCTTCCCAACTTCTTGATCCGCCTGATTGCCTTGTCAAAGGATGTACAGTATATACTACTGTACTTGGTTCCGCGTTGATGTTGTCGTTTACTGACCTGCCCCTTGGATATGACAAATGGTGGATTAGTCCGAATGTATTGGGTTCCGTTTTTGGCACAACTCACAACGGGGATACCACTACGTCTTGTAAGGAAAGTGTTCTGAATGGAACCGCCATTCTACCTAAAGATATTTCTTGTCTTAATTTTCTTGTCACGACGTCTGGGTGTTGGTAGGCTGATTTTAGATTTTTACTCCAGCCTTTCTTGATTTTAGAAGGGCATGACATGCCTATATCTGTGTCTCCCCCTCCTTTTACTCCTCCACCTCTTTTCTTTTCGCATGACTATATGTACTTGTCACTTTTCCATGTGTTAGTTGTGTCTTCTGAGCAGTTTTTCAGCTTTTGGACACCTTTGAAGTGTTTTATATGTGTTTTCTATGTGTTTCTATGTGTTTTTGTTTTCCTGCCATTGGTTTTAACGGTGTTCGAAGGTGTTCAACGAACAGTTTGATGAACAGTTCAGCAAACATACGGGTGTTCGACGAACCGAACCGAACTCAAACACTACGGGGGTGGCTCAACACTACTTACTAGCCCCCTCTGGTGGGAGAAGTGTGGTGTTGGATGTGAAGGTGGGGTCCTGACCATTGCACCGTTCTTACCTCGAAGGAGGGATACCACACCCCATTGAAGAGGTGCAGCATCCCTGTGGCGGTCGAACCCTCATGGGCGCCACATTCCCCCCTGGTGAAACACAGCACGTCCGCGGGCTGCAAAGAGAGTAAAACCTGGCACAGTCTTTTTATATTTTAGATAACAGTAAACAATCTTCCCAATATGGGAGGAACTTCTCCTTTAACGTTAGAAACTGCACAAAGTATAAAAGTACAAAAGTATAAAAGTATAAAACCATCCAGAGACATTATGCATAGACAGACGGGTTAAAGTGCAAGGACGAAGAGTCAGTTCAGAAGCATGAGGGACCTGTCCCAAACCCCCAACGTAGGCCCTGGGGTGGCTGCAGGGCATGAAGATCCAGAGTTGAACCTCCAGGAGAGCCACTCCAGACAGGTTTTTCTTCTGAGGTCTGAGGTAGAAATAGCCGCGGTTTTACATAAAACCAATAAGGAGCACCTAAAGAGATGCAAACTATTTACAGTTAAAGAGTCTGTCTACTGCAAGTCCGCAGGGACAAATGTCTCTAGATAACCCGGGAGGAAAAACATGGTAAACATTAATAGAAACATAATAACTTTAAACAAGTTACAGCCACCGGGGCTGCTTAATCCTGGGGTCCCCACCGGGGAAAAGGCTCATTCCTCCCGACGGAGGCTGACCAGTTCTCCATGGCCGAGCGCGAGGGGGCATCACTCCTGGAAACCTTGTGGACATCCAGGGCATACTACCCCCACACCCTGTGGTGGCGGGTGTACGTAACTATGTCTCTTGGGAAGAGGTTCCGGCCAGGGTGTCCCTTTTTCAGCCACGGCTCGACATCCCGCCGGCTGACGAAGACGTCATGCTCATGCTGGGAACTCCGGATAAATCCCCATCCCGCCTCATGGTGGAAGCTGACAATTTGCCCCTCTACATGGTGGCTTGGATGGGTTGCTTCCTCCTGGCGGGCCCAGGATTTTTCAACCTTGGCGCACACCTCGAGGCTCTCGCAGTTGCTCCCGGCCGAGCTGGAGGATCTGCTGACGGCACAGCTCGCTCCTCCTACGCACTTCAGCCCGGGTCTCCTGGGGGAAGTGCATCAGGTTCCCCCCTGGTTGTCCCAGGCCCACTCTTCAGCCGCCGGCCAGGTGACTGTAGGTGCAGGCAGCGATGACAGCAGGGGCTGCTGCGGGTCCTCTAGAAGCGCGGGCCAGTCCGGGTTGAGGTCGGTGGATACCCCAGCAGACTCAGGTTCTTCCAAGTCGGGAGTTGGGAGGCAGTGCAGGTCCCCGCCGATAGCAGAGGCTTCAAGCTCTGGGGCAAAGACCTGCTGCCAGGTGACTGCGCCGGGCAGCAGGTACTCAGTCATGAGGTCCAGGAGGGGCTCGGTGGGCTCAGCAGCCGGGACAGGGGTTTCACACTCACCCATGCCTGGGCTGCATGCGACCTCTGTGGCGGCCTCCTCCTGAGCAGGTGCTCCTTGGCAGCGGGTCCGGATGAGCAGCATCATTTCTTCCCGCCACGCAGCGGATGCCGCTTGCTGGGCCTCAGCCACTCTCGGAGCGAGGTCCAGAGTTTCCTGGCGGAGAAACTCCACATCTCCCACTGTTAGGGTTATGCCGCTTCGCTCGCTGACAGTAGAGGAACCTGGGCCGGGTTCGGAAGGCTCTGATTGACTCGCCCAAGCAGCGTCCAAGTCCGCTCCTGAGGATTGCCAGTCTCCAACTGCTATGGCCGCACCTTGTTCTTTTTCCATCCCCTCTTCTTTTTGGGGCGGCTCCAGGGCGGTAGGCTGACAGGCACGCCTTCATTCAGCCCATCCGTTTTGACGGGCATTACCCCGCGGATAGTCACTGATGGAAGGGGCGGTCTGCTCTTTTGGCGCCATTGGAGAGCCAGGCCTACGATAGGAGGTGCTAGGAGACTGTCTTTTTGATGCACTATGCAGTCCGTTCTTCTTGGGCGGGAGCCATTTTAAGTGGAAACGACAGTCTAAGGTGTAAGGCACACAGTACCCGGTAACAATGGGCAATTTCTTCCGTTGCTGCGGGCACGCGATCCTGCCGACTACGCCAAGTATGTGACGCTCACAGCCCTACCCTGGGAAATGGGGTACTCGGAACCGGGTCAGGTGTTGGGGGAGCAGTCTTGGCCTGGACCCGCTCCGTGCCCATGGCCGTCACATTAAAAAGGGTGGTACGGGCTGTGGTACCTTGTGAAGACCACCAGCGCTGCAGCAGTCCTCTGAGGCGGGATGTTGTGGCAGCCGTCACTGATACTACTCCCCACAGGCGAAGCCGGGCCTCAGGGCAGAGACAAGGATGGAGGGAGTTGTAGTGTAGGAGGTCTGGTGCTACGTGGTGCGGTGCAGTGCAGAAATAAAGAGTCCGGAGGCCATAGGGGTCGACTTCCAGGGTTTTTACTCACGTTGGAGAGTACAGCTGCAAGATTTCTCCCTGCTTCTCATGGAGTTCTGCGGTCACCAGGGACGGGGGTCCGACAACCTCCGAGTAATTCAAGTGCTTAATCAGGACCCCGCACCAGAGTGTTCCTAGACTTCAGGCCGAGTCCTTTCCTGTCCGTGTGTGTGTAGATAGGCCGGGTCTCCCTCTGGACTACGCTCAGAAAAAGGGTATGGGTGGCAGCTCCGCTCCGTCCGTTACCCGGTGGGATCCTCAGGGCCTGCCGGGCTTCCCTGACTAGGACGTAGAGTAACAAAGTCAGGTGTCAGGGGCCGGTACCCCTCTTGCAGCCGTAATCCCTCTGACTAGGCCAGAATAGCGAGGACAGGTGGCGTATACCGCTCCGACTTCATCTCCCTGGGATCATTTTGCGGTGGAGCTACACTCCTAAGCTCCAGGCCTTCTTGGTTATGGTCCTTGACCGAGTTTGAGACATTTGTTTACTCCAACCTGCCCCTCGACTCAAGGCCAGGGTACGAGGGCCGTGTCTCCATCCGCTGCAGGTTCACCCAGAAGCCACGTTCAGGGATGGAGATCACAATCAAAGAACCATGAGCCCAAGATGGCAGTTTATTTAATATGAAATATTAAGTGTAAACTAGATGTACGTCCTCTACCCTCACCCACTACATGGTTCCCCCTATCTCTTGGTTCCCCAGTCTCCCAATTTCCAGTAGGGGCAGCACCTAGTGCTTACTAGCCCCCTCTGGTGGGAGAAGTGTGGTGTTGGATGTGGAGGTGGGGTCCTTACCATTGCACCGTTCTTACCTTGAAGGAGGGATACCACACCCCATTGAAGAGGTGCAGCATCCCTGTGGCGGTCGAACTCTCAGGGGCACCACAGAAGCATTATATTACAGATAAAGAGTATGGTTAGAAAATACCATGCCCAACTTAGGCATAGTGTAGCGCTATGCACGGACCCCACAGTGGAGGAATCCCCCGTTTACAAACCCCAATGTACGCTTCCTCTTTTAGTTATAGCTTCATCAGGGGTCAATATGATGAGCCCAAAACCGCAGCCTCTTTATATACCATGTGGCGTTGTAAAGTACCTTATGCCGAACACTCTGCAGCCCTACGTTGCTTCCTGTCCCTCACCTCCAAACCGGAAGTACAATGGCGTCACCGTGGCAGGAAGTGCGCCCACGTCCGGTAGTAGGGACGCATCACCATTAGTGTTGAGCGAGCATGCTCGACACTGCTCGGTACTCGCCCGAGCATCTCACTACTCGGGATGTTCGGCGAGCACCGAGCATTTCCGGGTTACTCAGGCGGGAGCTCGGGTCTCCGCCCTGCACGTTTGGCGCTCTTTACAGATCCAATGAACATGCAGGCATTGCCAGCCAGTCACTGTAATGCCGCAGCCATGTTGTTTGTGGGCATTACAGTGATTGGCTGGCCGCACAGCATCACCTCGAGTATTTAAAACCGGGCGCCGCCATCTTGGACACAGTCGCTCTGGATCAGACAGTGTAGGGTCAGTGCTTCAGAGCTAGGGAGAGATTTATACTGCGAAATAGTTAGTGTAGGGTCTCTAAATCCTGCCAAATCAAACAAACAGTCATTCTCGGGACTAATATCAATCCCAGATATCAGGCAGGCAGGCAGGCTGAATAGGAGAAACAGTGGTTATGACTCACCCGCTGGGCCGTGGGGCACTCGGAGCCGGGCAGTAGGGAGACGCTGGGGGGTAGTGGTGGTGACCCGGTTCCGTGGCTCAGGGTGGTCAGACCAGTGGTAGTCCGCTATGTGCTGTAGGTAATGTCCGACTATGCCACCCGTGGATTGCGGCTATAATGAACCGCCGCTGCAAGGTAGTCCCCTGAGGCTGATGGTGTGTGCAGCTGAGTTAGTATAACTCCCCACGGGAAGAGTGTAGCCTCAGGGCAATGTAGTAGATGGTGGGGGTGATGGTGCAGGGAGTCCCAGTACCGTTAGTGCTGGCGAAGCAAAAAGCACAAAGACAACATGTTGCAGTGCAGAATCTTTTACTCACAGTTCGTATAATCTCAGTCACTTCTGTCAGCAATGACCGCCCAAGCTGTGCTGCGTCCACCAGGTGAGGGGCTCGGTCAACCCCCAGGCAGTTCAGGAATATGGCACAGGACCCCCTTCTGTCCTTTCTCTGGCCTGCCCCACCAGTGTCCAACTTTTGTCCAGCTACCGCGGATCTGCGCGGGTAAACGTGGGCCCCGTTCCCCGCTGTCCTATATGGTGCCTTCCTAGCAGGTTTGGTGAGGTGTCGCACCAATAAATGATCACAACCTCCGGTCTTTGGCTGAGGGTAGTTTCTCCTCCACCAACTTGGGATCCGGTACCCTTAATCTGCCTGACCCTTCACCTGGTATCCTCATGGGCTCTTAGGGTCCCTTCTGCCTTCTTGTTTCTGAGCCCTTCTACACTTTGGGTACTTCTCTTTTCTTTGCTGTTCCTTTCTGTTTCTGTTCCTTTGTGTTCCTTTCTGTTCCTTTCTTCTGGCTCCGGCCTTCACTCTAGGCCTGCCTCGTGGAGCTGGGCCTAGACTGAGCCACAGCTCCCTGTCAGCCCTCTCTGGCTGAACTCCTTCTCTCACTCCACTGACTGAACTGAACTGAACCCAGAGCTAAGATGGTGCCCACCTTATATACCCTTCCCTAATGTGTGATCTCAGGTGAACAGCAACCAATGAGCTCCTTTCTATGCTCAGAAACCCTCCCCTTCTGCTCCTACATCACTGGGTTTTCCTCCCCCCTCCCCACTCCAGCCAGGGACATGGTCTGTCGTGCCTGCATTACTGTACTAATGGGAGCACCGTTGAGCTGTCCCCCGGAAATGGGGTGTGTGTGATGCATGCAGCTAACTGAGCCCTGGTCCATACTCCATTCTTACCCGGGAGTGGAATATCACACCTCTGGCAGAGGTGCAATACCTCTGTAGCGGCCGAACCCTCGGGGCGCTACATTCCCCCCTGGTAAACCACAGCACGTCCTCGGGCTGGAAAAGAGCAAAGACATTTGATTACAAGACATGCAAAACCTTTTCAAAACTTTTTAGAGTAGAAAACGGACGACACAGTTCAATTCCCTTTATGGGAAACACTTTTCTTTGTCATAGTTAATACTACCGGAACTCTTTTGTCAAATAAAACATCATATAAAACATTTGTATTATCACCTAGCAGCATATAAAACTTTTTCATATAAAACATTTGCAAGAAAAACATTTTCAAAATACATTCTTGAACTCTGGCCAGGTGTTCAATCTTCTTTTAAGTGCAAAAACTTCAGTAAACTTTTAAACGTGAGGGACTCTCCGTCCCGAGGTAGACATTACAGTCTTGTTATAAAACCAGTAGGGGGCGCTTTAGGAAGCTCAACTATTTACAGGGAATTGGCCATTCCCAGTCCTCGGCCAGTTGGAAAGGGGGAATGGCTGCTCTCAGTCCTCAGCCAGGTAAGGGAAGAGGGATGGCTGTTCTCAGTCCCCAGCCAGATTAGGGAAATGGGGCAACTTTCAAACAGGTAACAGTCTCATAACAGTTCTTGTACCCTGACGGGTAACTATTTACATTTGTGCGCTGCCACTTTTCAGTAGCGGTGTCCTCCTTGCGCACCTTCCTCAGGATAGTCTTCAGACCCGTCCGGGTCCTCTTGGCTTTCCTCGTAGCAGTAGCGCCGCAGTTCCTCCTCGGTAAGCCGGTGGACATGGAGGGCGTACGGTCCTTTGGCGCCCTCGTGCCGGGTATAGGTGACCACATCACCAGGGTATAGGTCACGTCCACGGTGTCCCTCTGGCAGATGGCTTTCGACGTCCCTGCGGGTCACAAAGACGTCGCCGGCGGTTCCCGGGTCCCTTATAAAGCCCAAGCCATTCTCCATCTGGAACTTTATCACGGTCCTGGTGACTCGAGGACCGCGGGCGGCTCAGGGGTCTTGACGGGCCCTGCGTTTCTGCTCGGCACTCTGGGCCTGAAGCTACTCCTCCCTAGCGCGCCTCTCTCGCCGTTCCCGCTCAAAGGTCACCAGCTGCTGACGACAGGACTCCAGACGACGGCTGCGTCTGCCCGGGTCTCCTGAGTGAACCCCATTAGGTTTTCGCCAGTGGGGTCCCACTCAAATTGGGCGTCCTCTATTGGGGGCAGGGTGACTTCTACGGGCTCCGGAGCAGGTATCAGGGGCTCGTGAGGGGGCTGGGCTCTCCATGGGTGGCCGCTGGTAAGCTCGGCCGGCCACACCAGGGGCAGTCCATCCGGGCCGGTGTGCTGGGCGAATAGATCCGCGCCCAGGAGTAGTATGGCAGGGGGCCCCGGTTGGGGAGCAGCGCCCGGGGACACTCGGCCTTGCGACCAGGCCGGTGGTCGCCTGCTGGTCGTGCCCGAGAGTGGCGCACTGAAGGTAGGGGGTGCTGGTGAGGCAGCGGCGCCATGGTGCACTAGGCCTTGCGTCCCGGCCTGTGACGTCTCTCTCTTTACTGCACCCGGGGTTAAAGGGCACGGCACGGGACGGGGCATGGGCGCGGCTCCTGCCGCTTGAGGCCTAGCCGGTGGTAGTGACGGCGCGGCAACAGGTACGGTGAGTGGGGCTTCGGGCTCTGCGACGGGAGGCTGGGGCAGGCTTGCAGCTGCTGGGCCTGGGGTGGTAACGTCCCCTTTACCTGCCTCGGTCCTCGTGGCTCCCTCCGCGTCGTCGTCTCCGGCCTTCACTCCTCCTTCACCGTCCTCAGAGGCAGGCGTACTCCGGGGTGCGGGTGATGCCTGCCACTGGCGGGTTCCAGCCTGCCGGGCCAGTTCTTCTCTCCACCCGGCAAGCGTATCCCGCTGCGCCCGGACCATCCTCCGATCCAGGTCTTCTAGTGCAGCTTGTGCACGCTCCGGATCTCTGGGGAGCTGCGCCAGGATCTCCGCCAGGCTGCATGGCGGTTCAGCCTGCAGCAGGCTCTGGGTCAAGGTATTGGTGCTGCTGAATGCTTCCTCCATTCCCGGGTGCGGTCTGTCTAGACTGATCCAGACCACGCCCTGCCCCACAGTTTTCTTCTCTTCCCACCCCATTGGGGGTGGTCCTGGGGCAACTTGGTGACAATCACTTTCAGGGGCAGCCCCCCCCACCTTGATGAACATCTCCACGGCCGCGCTCATGGCTGTTGGGGGTGGGCTCCTTCTTTGGCGCCATTCTGGGACCCGGCCCACGATGGGAGGTGGCCTCCTGTGGTCTTTTGGCGCGCATATTATGGCGCTTATTCTTCTGGGGCGGGCGTCATCTTTAACACAGTAAAACAGTCTCTTTTCAGGCACGCAATACCCGCTAGTGGCGGGTTGGTCACGATCCTGTCGAATACGCCAAGGCTGACTTGCCCCCTGGGCCGTGGGGCACTCGGAGCCGGGCAGTAGGGAGACGCTGGGGGGGTAGTGGTGGCGACCCGGTTACGTGGCTCAGGGTGGTCAGACCAGTGGTAGTCCGCTATGTGCTGTAGGTAATGTCCGACTATGCCACCCGTGGATTGCGGCTATAATGAACCGCCACTGCCAGGTAGTCCCCTGAGGCTGATGGTGTGTGCAGCTGAGTTAGTATAACTCCCCACGGGAAGAGTGTAGCCTCAGGGCAATGTAGTGGATGGTGGGGGTGATGGTGCAGGGAGTCCCAGTACCGTTAGTGCTGGCGAAGCAAAAAGCACAAAGACAACGTGTTGCAGTCCAGGGTCTTTTACTCACAGTTCATATATTCCCAGTCACTTCTGTTAGCAATGACCGCCCAAGTCGTGCTGCGTCCACCAGGTGAGGGGCTCGGTCAACCCCCAGGCAGTTCAGGAATATGGCACAGGACCCCCTTCTGTCCTTTCTCTGGCCTGCCCCACCAGTGACCAACTTTTGTCCAGCTACCGCGGATCTGCGCGGGTAAACGTGGGCCCCGTTCCCCGCTGTCCTATATGGTGCCTTCCTAGCAGGTTTGGTGAGGTGTCGCACCAATAAATGATCACAACCTCCGGTCTTGGGCTGAGGGTAGTTTCTCCTCCACCAACTTGGGATCCGGTACCCTTAATCTGCCTGACATTTCACCCGGTATTCTCATGGGCTCTTAGGGTCCCTTCTGCCTTCTTGTTTCTGAGCCCTTCTACACTTTGGGTACTTCTCTTTTCTTTGCTGTTCCTTTCTGTTTCTGTTCCTTTCTGTTCCTTTCTTCTGGCTCCGGCCTTCACTCTAGGCCTGCCTCGTGGAGCTGGGCCCAGACTGAGCCACAGCTCCCTGTCAGCCCTCTCTGGCTGAACTCCTTCTCTCACTCCACTGACTGAACTGAACTGAACCCGGAGCTAAGATGGTGCCCACCTTATATACCCTTCCCTAGTGTGTGAGCTCAGGTGACCAGCAACCAATGAGCTCCTATCTATGCTCAGAAACCGTTCCCTTCTGCTCCTACATCACTGGGTTTTCCTCCCCCCTCCCCACTCCAGCCAGGGACATGGTATGTCGTGCCTGCATTACTGTACTAATGGGAGCACCGTTGAGCTGTCGCCCGGAAATGGGGTGTGTGTGATGCATGCAGCTAACTGAGCCCTGGTCCATACTCCATCCTTACCCGAGAGTGGAATATCACACCTCTGGCAGAGGTGCAATACCCCTGTAGCGGCCGAACCCTCGGGGCGCTACAGTTATACCAACAAACACTGCATTACAGTCCTGTGTGCTCCTGCTGGTCAAATTGCTAGAATTATCCCCAGGTCACAGGGGCCAGGAAAAATCCTTTTTTTTCATCTAAATCCTGTTTTGTTTTGTTTTTCCTCAGTCAGACTGTTCAAATACCCATCTTATTAACCTTTTGGTATTTCCCCCCCCCAGAAAAAATGGAGTGTCTCGCTGACTGTTCAGACACCAATATATCTGTTTAAAAGAGTCTGGTGTAGGCCAGAGAACTAGAACTGTGTTTTTCCTCTTCCACGGTTCAAATCTGGGTGTTATTAACCTGCTTGCCTTTATTCCATAAAAAAAAACTGTTTGAGTGTGTTGCTGACTGTTCAGACACAAATATATCTATTTTAAAAAGTCTGGTATACACCAGGAAATTATAACTATTGTTTTGCAGTTCCACAGTTCAAATCTCTGTATTATCCACTTTTTTGCATAAAAAAAAAACATTTTGAGTGTCTCGCTGACTGTTCTTGTGTAGGCCCGATAACTAGAACTGTGTTTTTCCTCTTCCACGGTTCAAATCTCCTTTGTATTACCCTTTTGCCATTGATAATGCGATTGTAAGCTATTTTACTTCATTTACAATGGGCAAGGCGCGTAGCAAGGGACGTGGAACTGGACGTTCTGGTGATGGTGCGTGCAGAGGATGGGGCCGTGGCCAAGGTGAAAATGTGCCACAACCAACAGCCACATCTTCTCGCTCCCAGTTCTTGACCGAATTACTAGGGAAGCACACAACAGCACCACTATTGCGAGCTGATCAGTGTGAACAGGTTATTAATTGGATAGCAGATAATACTTCCAGTCACCTGGGCACCACCCCCTCCGATCTGTCTTCCACACGGTCAAGTCTTAGTAGCCGTGAGTCTCGCCTGCATACTCCTCCTCACCCTGATGCTCCTTCCTCCCACCATGTCATCAGACAGCAAGTGATCCCACACTTGGACAATCTGAAGAGCTGTTCACTCGTCCATTTCCATATTTGTGCCCCTCGCCTGCTCCGCTTGAAGTGGTGGAAGAGGAGATCCCATGATGCGATGGCCAAATATTTGAACAGCCACGCCACAGGAAGGCGACACTGGCAATTTGTCACAAGAGGTGGACGATGACGACACACAATTGCCACGAAGTGAGGAGGAGGATCGTGGTGCGGAAGTTTTTCTTTCTTATAATAATATCACTCACACACTTGCACTGTTCACTTTATGCACATGAGGCACTTTTTAGTCCTTTAATAATATCTTTTCTTTTTCTTATGGTAGAGATCTTAGTGAATTTTTTATCCAGTTATATGAGTATATCTTGTATTTAAATATTATTGACATATGTTCATGTTCATTTCCATAATGCACTGTCCACTTCATGCACATTATATGTAATTAAAATTATAATATCACTTACCCACCTGCACTGTTCACTTTATGCACTTGAAGCACTTTTCAGTCCTTTAAAAATTTAAAAATAAAAAAATCTTTTCTTTTTCTTATGGTAGAGGTCTTAGTGAATTTGTTATTCAGTTATATTGGTATATCTTGTATTCAAATATTATTGACATATGTTCATGTTTTTTCCTATTATGCACTGTCCACTTTATGCACATTACATGCAATTAATATTATAATTTCATTCAGACACCTGCACTGCACACTTTATGCACATAACACGCACTTTCTTAATATGCACTGTATGCACACTATGCACTTCTAGTTTACTAGTGAATAATAATCATTTTGTCTCTTATGGTAGTGCCTTTTTTATGGTGCTTTTTCTATATTAGTTAGCATATTTTATGCTATATAATGGTGGCCTTCATCATTGTATATGGATACATATATATTTATATACCAGGTGGTGGTTTCATTAGGTTTTTTAATTGACGTATGTATTGCAAAGGTGTTCCTTTTGCGTGTTCCCCTTGAAGTTTTCTTTAGCCGGAGATCGGGTTTCTGCGCATGCGCTGAGCGCTTTAGCACTAATCACGTGATTTAGTCCGGATCATGTGACCGCGTCTGGTCACATGACGGGAAATACTTTCGTTCGGCGGTCCCGTGTTATGGCGGCCTGCATGCGTGCGGCGTACTATCATGGGGGTAACACGCTATATAGGTACCCATGACAACGATGATCTAAGGCAAAATTTTTACATAGGGGTGATAGCGCAGCTATATACGATTATCAATTAGGACGCTATTGGCCAGGATCCATTTAAATACTTACCCTTTCCAGCACTCCATCACCCCTGGAAGAAGCATTTCCTGTGGGAAACGCGTGTCGGGTGTGTGGTGGGTGCCTGGACCTTTGATCTACGCTCCTTGGTAATTATAATTGTACTGTGGTTACTTTGGGTTTTCCCTATAGGAATTATTTATCTATATATGCAGCTTTACTTAGATACTGTGAATAAAATACTTATATTTATTTAGATCTGTTTTCAGATGGGACTACTTTATGTATTTATATATTTATGTATTTATATTTACTGATTCTTTACATGTGGTATGCCATCTATGTATTCTATATTGTGTAATTCCTATGTGTAAAGCTCGGCCATACCATATATGGGTTGTCACATATTTACCTGTCAGAGCTACATGAATGATATATTGGTTACTTTACGTACTATTCAGGTCCAGGTGCCTCACCTTTTTATCATCTGTGGTGTGCCTTGTTTTTATTTATATCTGTGCAATTTTATATGTTTTCAATAAAGTTTTATAGTCTTGGCAATTCTCTACTTTGGCCATGTAGTTGTTTATTGCTTAGTTATCTTGGTGTTGCAAATATTTGAACAGCCACGGCCACAGGAAGGCGACGCTGGCAATTTGTCACAAGAGGTGGACGATGACGAAACACAATTGCCACGAAGTGAGGAGGAGGACTGTGGTGCGGAAGTGGAAGAGAAGGAGGTGGTGGATGATCTAGTAACTGATCCAACGTGGCAGGAGGACATGCAGAGCGAGGCCAGCAGCACAGAGGGGGAGGGAGGCAGAGCACCCCAACAGGCAGGAAGAAGCAGTGGGGTGGCCGCAGACAGAAGGCGGGCAACCGTTCCCTGTAACACCAACACGAGGGACGTTGCCAGTACAACTGGTCGGTCTTCCAGAGCCTGGAATTTTTTTAAAGACTCTGCTGATAACCCCAAAAAAGGCCATTTGTACCACCTGCCAGGCCAGCATCAGCAGGGGAGACAAAACTACCAGAGTGACCACCACCAGCATGATCAGGCACATGTCAGCAAAGCACCCGACTTTATGGGGCGAACCCCAGGGTCCACGACCAGTATCAGCGGGTGTCGCCACTGCTTCTTCCGCTGTTGTGCGTGTAAGAGAACCCCTTGTTGTGCGTGCAAGGCTATCCCCTGTCCATACTGCATGTAAATATGCCCCCTCCTCTCAGTCTTCACTTGTTATGGCAGTTTCTCAAGAAACAGCATCAACGTTCACATCCACGTCCCACCGCAGTGTTCAATTGTCCATATCCCAGAGCTTTGAATGAAATCGCAAATTCACAGCCAACACCCCACAGGCCACAGTCCTAAATTCGCACATTTCACGACTGCTTGCGTTGGAAATGCTGCCTTTTAGGCTGGTGGAGACGGAATCCTTCCGCAACCTTATGGCGGTGGCCCTCCCTCGGTACTCGGTCCCCAGCCGACACTATTTTGCCCGGTGAGCCATCCCCGCACTACACAAGAACGTGTCCCAAAACATCTGCCTTGCCCTCAACAATGCAGTTACTGGGAGAGTCCATGTGTCCGTGGTCTCCCAAGTGCTTGTGGCCAGGGGCGGTACATCTCCCTGACAGCACACTGGGTAAACATAGTGGAAGCCGGGACCCAGTCAGACCATGGGAAGGAACACATCCTCCTCACACTGAGGATTGCGGGCCCTATGTCAGTCAGAGTTGCCCCCACAGTGTACAGCTCCTGCTTGTGAGTTGTGGACAGCTGTGAAAGAGCAGGCAGATCT
Source organism: Phyllobates terribilis (assembly GCF_046119375.1). Classification (NCBI taxonomy): domain Eukaryota; kingdom Metazoa; phylum Chordata; class Amphibia; order Anura; family Dendrobatidae; genus Phyllobates; species Phyllobates terribilis. Next base: position 296,633,736 of record NW_027362769.1, read on the forward strand.
GTGGCTGAGACAGCTGAACTGAGGCATGGTCGTGTGTGACAATGGCCGTAACCTGGTGGTGGCTCTGAGGCGAGGCGAGATCACACACGTACCATGTCTGGCTCATGTGCTTAACCTCGTGGTTCAGCGGTTTCTTAAATCGTACCCCGAGGTGCCAGATCTGCTCGTCAAAGTACGCCGCCTGTCAGCTCATTTTCGGAAGTCGGCTACAGCTTCCACTGCCCTTGCTGTGTTGCAGCAGCGTTTGCAGCTTCCGTCACACCGACTGTTGTGTGATGTCCCCACACGTTGGAACTCTACCCTCCACATGCTGCAAAGGATTTGTGAGCAGAAGAGAGCAGTTGTGGAGTACCAGCTGCAACAAGGCCATCGATATTCAGGTCAGACTCCACACATAAGACCTCAGGAGTGGACCTGGATGTCTGACATATGTATCATCCTGACAAACTTTGAGGAGTCCACCAAGATGGTGAGTGGCGATGACGCCATCATTAGCATCAGCATCCCACTTGTCTGTCTTTTGCAACGCTCTCTGCAGAGAATTAAAGAGGAGGAATTGCAGCCAGAGTATGATGAGATGGATCAAGAAGCCGTAGCGGGCGATTACACACAGCCCAGACTCATCTCATCCCAACGTGCATTGGGGGACAATGAGAGAAAGGAGGAGTAGGAGGAGGAGGAGGATTAACAGGAGCTGGTATCATGCGCTGTAGATGGCAGTACCTGTACAACTGTCATACCGTCGGTTCAGCGTGGGTGGCCTGACAACAGGGGGGAGGAGGAGGAGGAGAGCATGGTCAGTCGTCATCTTGGTGAGGACACGGAAGTCTTGCCCGTTACCAGTCTGGCACGCATGGCTGACTTTATGTTACGCTGCCATAACGCGTTGTCAAAATGTTGGGTGACAGTCATTACTGGTTGGTGACACTTTTAGACCCCCGCTACAAGGAGAACTTTCACTCTCTTATTCCTGAGGTGGAGAGGTCTACAAAAATGGGGCAGTACCAGAAGGCCCTTGCTGCAGAACAGTTCGTTGACCAACCAAGGCATACAGGCGAGAGAGACGCAACTCCAATCCAGCAGAGGCAGGGGAACACTGTCAACGTTCTGGGACAGTTTTCTGAGACCCGCCCAGCTTACAGGCCCTGAGGTGTGGGGTACTCTCATAAGGAGTGGAAAGTTTCAAAAGATGGTGAGGGAGTATCTTGCCGACTGTACCAGATTCCTCTGTGCCTTTTAATTATTGGGTATCCAAGCTGGACACTTGGAATGAATTCGCTTTGTACGCTTTGGAGGTCCTGGCCTGCCTGCCGCTAGCGTGTTATCGGAGCGTGTTTTTAGTGCCGTTGGGGGAATTATAACTGATAAGCGCACTCGCCTGTCAACTGACAATGCTGACAAGCTGACCCTTATCAAAATGAACAAGGGCTGGATTGGGCCAGAATTCTCATCACCACCAAATGACAGCAGAGTAACATAAAGTCAAATCCACTGTGTTATTTCGGGAGGTGTATTCCCATGCACCGCTTCACACCCACACATGGGTACATGCTTCCTCAATTCGGCTTTTTTTGCTCTTCTCCTTATCCTCAGCCTCCACCACCACTATACCAAGAGGGTGACCGTGGTCCGTGTTGCCGGCATTGCAAGTTCCTGCATGGCTCTTGTAAGGGGCATTAAAACCATCTTGTTAAACCACTCTGACCTCCACGTCTCTTCCAAGGGGCATTTAAACCGTCTTGTTAAGCTACTGAAACCTCCACGTCTCTTCCAAGGGGCATTAAAACCGTCTTGTTAAGCTAATGCGACCTCCACAACTTTTCCAAGGGGCATTAAAACCGTCTTGTTAAGCTACTGCGACCTTCATGCCTCTTCCAAGGGGCATTTAAACCGTCTTGTTAAGCTACTGCATCCTCCTCGTCTCTTCCAAGGGGCATAAAAACCGTCTTGTTAAGCAAATGCGACCTCCACCACATTTCCAAGGGGAATTAAAACAGTCTTGTTAAGCTTCTGCGACATCCACCACTTTTCCCAGGGACATTGATATTGTCTTTTTATTCCACTGTGACTAGAGATGAGCGTTGTTCTACTCGAACTGTTCGCCAATCTCAAATTCGAGCTGTTTTGGGCGGTGTTCGAGCCGTTCGGCGAACACGAACAATTTGAGAAAAATTCGGCTGTTCGAGGTTATGTTCGATAACTGTTCGTGCACCAAAATCATAACTGGATATTTTTCTCAGTAATGATGAAAATTAATGTTAATACGCAGTTTGAGTGTACAGCGGGGTGGGGGGAGGGGCAGGGGATGGATCTCTGCAGGAACAATGAAGATCTCCATTTTTTTTTTCTCTTTCCCGCATTTACAGTGGGGAGGTGCAATCTGTCAGCCTATCAGCAGCGCACACACGGAGCGAAGTGCTTTTTTTCACACAAGCAAGGGCATGTGTCATTGGCAGTGTATGTCACATGTCCTTGCCCTATAAGACCAAGCCATTTTCCCCGTCGCCACCATTTTCTCACTGCTGCAGCTGCGTGTTAGACGGCACCGCTGTTGCTGTGTGCGCTATACCTTGTTAATTTCAAGCCAATTTTCGCACAAATCTACAGATAGCTTGGGAGTAGGGAATAGTTGTGATTACAGTCCTTTTAAGGACTAGGTTACAGCATTTCCTATGACTTTTATCAGGCAGGTCTGTGCTCTTAAATAGATAGGTTGTGGGAGTAAAGACTAATTGTAATTGGAGTCCTTTTCAGGACTAGGTTACATCAGTTCCTATCAGTTTTTGCCAGGCAGGTCTGTGCCAGTGCTGTGCAAGTTTTTTTCACAGCATTTGGCTGAATCTAGCAAAGCTAATCCTTTTTGGCCTATTGCAGAGTGTGTTAGTCAGTGGAGTAGCCAATCTGTGTTGCAAGATATACCACCTGTGTATAGAATACCAATTTTTTTACTGCACCTAGTGAAGTAAAATCTTTTGGGCATAGCATCATTCTATTAGTCCATCTATACTGACCTCCATCAGGTTGCAAATTGAATATAATTTTTTTCTGCATCTAGCTCTGAAAAAATATTGGGCTTCTAGCTGTGTGTGGGACTTGTTGTATTAGTCCATCTATACTGACCTCCATCAGGATGCAAACTGAATATATTTTTTTCTGCATCTACCTCTGAAAAAATATTGGGCTTCTAGCTGTGTGTGGGACTTGTTCTATTAATCCATCTATACAGACCTCCATCAGGTTGCAAACTGAATATATTTTTTTCTGCATCTACCTCTGAAAAAATATTGGGCTTCTAGCTGTGTGTGGGACTTGTTGTATTAGTCCATCTATACTGACCTCCATCAGGTTGCAAATTAAAAATAATTTTTATCTGCATCTACAGTACCTCTGAAAAAATATTTGGGCTTCTAGCTGTGTGTGGGACTTGTTCTATTAGTCCATCTATACTGACCTCCATCAGGTTGCAAATTGAACATAATTTTTATCTGCATCTAGCTCTGAAAAAATATTTGGCCTTCTAGCAGTGTGTGGGACTTTCTCTATTAGTCCATCTATACTGACCTCCATAAGGTTGCAAATTAAAAATAATTTTTATCTGCATCTACCTCTGAAAAAATATTTGGGCTTCTAGCTGTGTGTGGGACTTGTTCTATTAATCCATCTATACAGACCTCCATCAGGTTGCAAACTGAATATATTTTTTTCTGCATCTACCTCTGAAAAAATATTGGGCTTCTAGCTGTGTGTGGGACTTGTTGTATTAGTCCATCTATACTGACCTCCATCAGGTTGCAAACTGAATATATTTTTTTCTGCATCTACCTCTGAAAAAATATTGGGCTTCTAGCTGTGTGTGGGACTTGTTCTATTAATCCATCTATACAGACCTCCATCAGGTTGCAAACTGAATATATTTTTTTCTGCATCTACCTCTGAAAAAATATGTGGCCTTCTAGCAGTGTGTGGGACTTTCTCTATTAGTCCATCTATACTGACCTCCATCAGGTTGCAAACTGAATATAATTTTTGTCTGCATCTAGCTCTGAAAAAATATTGGGCTTCTAGCTGTGTGTGGGACTTGTTGTATTAGTCCATCTATACTGACCTCCATCAGGTTGCAAATTAAAAATATTTTTTTCTGCATCTACAGTACCTCTGAAAAAATATTTGGGCTTCTAGCTGTGTGTGGGACTTGTTCTATTAGTCCATCTATACTGACCTCCATCAGGTTGCAAATTGAATATAATTTTTATCTGCATCTAGCTCTGAAAAAATATTTGGCCTTCTAGCAGTGTGTGGGACTTTCTCTATTAGTCCATCTATACTGACCTCCATCAGGTTGCAAATTAAAAATAATTTTTATCTGCATCTACCTCTGAAAAAATATTTGGGCTTCTAGCTGTGTGTGGGACTTGTTCTATTAGTCCATCTATACTGACCTCCTTCAGGTTGCAAATTGAATATAATTTTTATCTGCATCTAGCTCTGAAAAAATATTTGGCCTTCTAGCAGTGTGTGGGACTTTCTCTATTAATCCATCTATACTGACCTCCATCAGGTTGCAAATTGAATATAATTTTTATCTGCATCTAGCTCTGAAAAAATATTTGGCCTTCTAGCAGTGTGTGGGACTTTCTCTATTAGTCCATCTATACTGACCTCCATCAGGTTGCAAATTAAAAATAATTTTTATCTGCATCTACCTCTGAAAAAATATTTGGGCTTCTAGCAGTGTGTGGGACTCATTGTATTAGGCCATCTATACCAAGCTCCACCAGCTTTGAAATTAATAATAAATTTTAGCTGCATCTAGCCCTGAAAATAATTTTTCCCAATAGTGGTAGCATTAGAAATATGGGGCGCGCGCCTGGCTAACAAAAATATACGCTTCATAACACAAAACACCAGCCTAGCGCACTGCATTAATAAGATGGCATCATCGTCTCTCCCAGTGCTAGGCCTACTACGCAGGCTAGTATTCCTGTGCCTAAAACACAATGTATGGGTCCGCGCTAGCCACTATGCTGAGGGGTATAAAGCTGCTGCTAACCCTTTATAAGAATTCAATTGGCAGATTTTCACAGAGCTCTTCCACAACGCCCACCCATCGGGCAACAGTTGCCCACCCTCCCTATGGGATCTAGTGGCGAATAGTTGATGGCATTAATCAGAGCGTCAGTTGCCCCGTCAACGTGGCAAGCATACGGTAAGGCATGGGAAGAGTGGACACGACTAGTAGCAGGCAGACGGGTTGACCAATGTGAACAAGCCAGATCACAAGTCACCATAGAATTTCTCCACCAGCTAATGATGAGGGGCATATCAGGGGCATCAGCGCAGCGGTGTCTGACCGGAGTAGCATTTCACTTCCAACTACTGAATTGGGGAGATGTGACAAAGATTCATCATCAGACAATTCATAAAAGGGTGGAAAAGGGGTCAGCCAAGTCAGGAATGTAGACGTCCCGTCCCGTGTCACTAAAACTGATTTCTCACATCTTATCCCTAACACCATTAACATGACACTCACAATTTGAAGCAACACTAATGTCTACTGCATTTGTGATCGCCTTCTTCGGGGCGCTATGTATAAGCGAATTAGTCCCTCAATCCAAAATTACCACCAGTGGACGCTTATTACACCAGGAAGTAGTCATAGCCAATAATTCAATACGTGTACGCATACACCAATCGAAAACGGTTCCAGCGGGCAGGGGTACTTGGGTACTTCTACAACCCACAAACGGTACACTGAGTCGGGTAACAATAGTAAAAACATATCTAACCATCAGATCACAAAGTAATTTCTTCGTATCACACATTGATGGAACGCCATTATCAAGATACCTGTTCCAAGCTATATTTAATAAATGCATAACATCGGCAGGGAACCACCCCAAAGATTACGGGACACACTCATTCCGCATAGGTGCGGCCACGGAAGCAGCAAGAGCAGGACTGTCAGAAACGGAAGTTCAGAGGATAGGGAGATGGCGATCCACGTGTTTGGCGAGATACATAAGACCGGACTTGTTATCCTAACGTGGTTGTTTCTTTTACAGGTGACGCTAAGCCAACAGTGTGAGTGATAGGCCACTCGTATATATATTGGGCACAAAAAAGGGCGAAAGTCCGCCCAGGCGGGAGGAAATTAGAGTTTCATAACACATATTTCAACTGGAGAGGTATTAGAGGCCTGCTATGGCCACAGGTACTAATGGAGGTAATCAAGGTAGGGAGAGAGGCAAGAGGTCCGGTCATCTTAGTTATACAGGCCGGGGGAAACAACCTAGGTCATCACAAGAGCGCATAACTAATGGCAATAATGAAACTAGACACTGAGCGCTTCAGAGAATTTTTCACAAAATTAGCTATAGTATGGTCAGAGATTGTGCCGATAGCGGTATGGCAAGGTGCGCGAGGCATCACGGCCATCGAATGGACAAGGCGGGTAATAAATATTCGGATGGCAAAATTTAGAAGAGACAGAGGCGGTGTAGTGATACGACACCGACAACTGGAAGGAGATAAAGCAGGCCTCATACGGCCCGACGGTGTTCACTTAATAGATATTGGACTGGACATATTCCTGTCAGGACTCCAGGACGGAGTGGAACAAGCGTTAAGAGTGATGGGTGGGGGTCAGAGTCCTGCATACAAGTACGATGGATCCTCCGTGGCCTGGAAATAGAAAGGACATGTTGGAGAGTTACACTTGTTGGCCAACTTGCCGGAGTGGGGACCCAGGGCATGCTGCAACAAGCTGAATTATTTTAGAAATAAAATGCCTTTCTAATGGAATGAGTATAAAGAGTTAATAAAGCTGTGACCGATCCTCACCCATCCAGTTGTAAGAGTTACATTATTGGGTTATCCATGAAAGGGGGGCGGTAGGGGGGCTAAGCATCTGGGTTTGGTTGGGGGTCCCCACAGTCTGCCTAGGCTAGATTAATTTAAAAATTCTTATTAGATACACAGGCGGTGCAGCTTGCTTCGCAGCTGGGCTACTACGCCCAAAGTATTGCCTAGGCTAGATGCAGTTAAAAATTCTACGCTGACTAGCAGACACTGAAGATTTGGAGCAGACCTCTGAGTAAACAGCTCTTCAGACTCAACCATCTGTGTTACCCCAAGCCATAGTGTATGTAGTTTCTTACAGTTAAAAGGGGGGGGTGCGACCCAAACCACCTGGAATTGACGATGCCAACGTAACGTAAGACACAGCAAGGGGACTCCCAAAATTGTGGCACAGACACCACTTAACCCTAGAACGCATACCTGTGGCCTTGCAGGCCCGCCCAGTTAATTGTTTTCTATTTTCTGCAAGATTGCTTTAGTTAGAATTTTGAAACTCTAGGTATTCTTCATGTATATAGTTGTTTGTCATTTGAGTTTGAGTTATTCCATGTTATTTGCACACGGGCCTAAAGGGCCCCAGGTATGTGAAAGTGTAGATTTTTATGGTCATGCGTTCTAGCGTTAAGTGGCATCAATTGCCCCACTGTTGCTTAAAACGGTTGGTGAGGTGATTTTACCAAATCCCCAAGCTTTTAGTCTCCCAAGGATGACACAGGGGTAGAAATGTCCTTGTGAATCCATGATTTGATCATCTTTATGAACGTGAGTCTGTCTACATTCTCAGTGGACAGCCGCGTGCGCTTATCTGTCAGCACACCACCAGCAGCGCTGAACACACGTTCAGAGAGAACGCTGGCTGCATGGCATGACAAGATCTCCAAGGCGTGAGTGGCGAGCTCCAGCGATTTTTCAAGATTGGAATACCAAAATGAGCAAGGGTCCAGTGACACAGTCATGGCTTCGATGTTCACTTGGAGATTCTCCTGTACCATCCTTTCTAGGCATTGACTATGTGTCAGACTTCTTGTCTCCTGTGGCCTTGCAAAGGATGGTCTAAAAAAGTGGTGAAACGATTCCACAAAATTGCTGTTACCAGCAGATACTGTGTTACTGTTACTGTTTGAGTGATGAAGACTCGACAGTCCCACCTTTGGCAAATTAGAACTGTGAGATTCACTACGTGCACCACTGGTGTTTTGTGGAAAAGCACATGTAAGATTCTGCAACAGATACTCCTGCATTCGTCAATACCTTTTTATGGCAGGAATTATTTCGGCAAATATACTTTTGTACCGGGGATCTAAGAGTGTGGCAACCCAGTAGTCGGGATTACTTCGAATTCTGACAATCCGGGGCTCATGTTGCAGGTAGTGCAGCAAGAAGGCACTCATGTGTCTTGCGCATCCAGAAGGACCAAGTCCTTGTTGTGTTGGTAGCGAGGTAAGAATCATGCTTCCTTCCTCTGCCCTCTCCCTCCAACCTCGCACAACAGAAATGTGATCAAGGTCTCCCTCATCTGATGAGTCTTCCATGCCCATTGCCAGTTCGTCCTCCACTTCTTCCTCGGCTCCTGCACCTTCCTCAACAGTTTGGCTGCTACCATGCGCCCTGGTTAATCCCTCTCCCCCACCCTCCCATGCCTGCCGCCTTGGTGCTGCCAACCGTCTGGACCTTGGAGATGTTATCCCTTCCGCATACGACTCCTCCTCTACTTCCTCCACCTCCTCTTGTCCCACCAACTGACTCCGAATTCTGTTTAACATGTGCTCCAGCATGTAAATCACCGTAATAGTCATGCTGATAATGGCATCGTCAGCACTAAACATCTTCGTCGCCATTTCAAGACTGTGCAGAAGGGTGCATAGGTCCCTGATCTGAGACCACTCCTCCAGCGTGATTTGCCCCACCTCTGGATCTCGTTGGCCCAGGCTATACGTCAGAACGTATTGCACCAGGGCTTGTCGGTGCTGCCACAGTCGCTGCAACATGTGCAGAGTTGAATTCCACCGTGTCGGCACATCGCATTTCAGCCGGTGAACTGGCAGGCCCAACGACTTCTGTAGAGATGTAAGTCGTTGAACTGCGGGATGCGAACGGCGGAAGTGAGCACACAGCGACCATGCACTCTGCAGAAGGCCATCTAGTCCGGGATAGTGGGCTAAAAATTGCTGGACAACCAGGTTCAACACGTGAGCCATACAAGGCACGTGTGTGACATTGCCCCGGCGAAGTGCCGCACCCAGGTTTGCAGCATTGTCGCACATGGCCTTCCCTGGTTGCAGGTCCAGTGGAGACAACCTTTCATGAAACTGGGTCTCCAGAGCTGACCAAAACTCCTCAGCTGTGTGACTCACATTTCCCAGACATTTCAAAGTAAACACTGATGCGTTGAGCCCTGCTGCCAGCATAGTAAGGAGGTGTGCAGGATTCCTTCTGCGCAGTTAGAAAGCAGGTGGCATTATCAGACAGGCTTTGGGTGCAGGTGGAGGACCGAGAGGAGGTTGAGGAGGCAGAAGCAGTGGAGGAAGTTCGAGATAAAGAGGATTAACACACAACTCGTGGGGACGGTAAGACTTGGACAGCAGCCCCTTGTCCTGCTGTCACCATAGTTACCCAGTGCCGAGTCAGCGACATGTAACGCCCCTGTCCATGCCTTCTCGTCCAAGTGTCTGTGGTGAAGTGCACCCTGTCACACACAGAGTTTCTCAAAGAAGTGGTGATGTTGTGCGCGACATGCTAGTGGAGCGCAGGCACACCTTTCTTTGAGAAGTAGTGCCGACTGGGCATCTGGTACTGGGGCACTGTAACGGACATAAGGTCTTGAAAATCCTCTGTGTCCTCCAGGTGGAAAGGCAGCATTTCTGTAGCCAACAGCTTGCAGATGGTGAAATTCAACCTCTTAGCTTTCTCATGGCTAGGAGGAAATGGTCTTTTACTTTTCCACATCTGAGGGACCGAGGGCTGGCTGTTGTGCTTAGACGGTGTTGAGTAGGGTGTCCCCGGCAACTGCCGGTCTGTGAGGAAGATGCAGGCGGACATGTTAGGTTGCCTTGATCCAAAGGTGGTGCTCTCGATGTCGGAGAGCGCTCAACACTAGCAGGTGTTTCCACTTCCCAATGAACTGACGACCTGCCAATCACACTGGCTGTTGCGGGTAAAGAGGTGGCAGGTCTGCATCCAAAAACATGTGTGACTGCTGTCCCCCCAGTCACAGAGGATGAAGAGGCTACGGATGCACAAGATGGGGCAGACGGTGGTTGGCCCAGCCGGCTAGGCCGCATTGTAGCACAGTGAGCTTCCCACTGCAACTTATGCTTCATATCCATGTGACGGTACATGCATGAAGTACTCAAACTATGTATTTTTTGGCCTCTAGTTAGCTTTTGCTGACAAATATTACAGATAACACGAGTTGGGTCATCCTTATCGATCTGAATAAATGCCCAGGCTATGCAAGGCTTAGAGCCCATGTGACCTGAAGAGCCACTACGACTTGTGGTCAGAGGCAGAGTTGTGGTTGAGGATGCAGTTGTTGACGTGCTTCCAGTACTCCGTCTCTGTTCAGGAAGGCGCAACCTAACCTCGTCGTCAATAGCATCTGTGATGCCCCGCTGCGCTTGGTATCACAGATCCTACAAGAGTGCATTGATGGAATCCTCCACAAGAGGCCCCCATAAACATTCACACATCTCCACCTTCCACCTCAGACCAGCAGAGGGAGCCCGTTAGGGATATAAATAGGGAAGGTGGAGCTACGCTGTTCAGTTCCTCTGAAGAGTTCCTGCAGTAGAGAAGCCTAAGAGAGGTCAGTCTGCAGTGGAGCTCAGTCTAGTCTAGAGAACGCAGTTAATAGTTCAGCAGTGGAGCACGAGGCTCCTGCTTGCTAGATTCAGGGAGCCCAGATAGAGCTTAAGGTGTGCCGGTGCCGTAAGATCAGTGAAGCGCGGCAAGCTGCCGTTAGTGTGTATAGCCTAGTGAGGGCCCGAGTAGGCCGAAGGCGAGTGGCGAGTTAGTACATAAGGGGCAGAGGAGCTTAACCAGCTCACCCCGAAGCATTTACCGGACACAGGATCAGAGCTTACCGGTATCTCTATGACCCACTAAGGCATAACCGGAATCCCTAGAGAACTACAAGTCCCAGGATCGCTAAGGTGCTGATATGTAACAGAGCCAGGAGACGCTTAGGCCCCGCATACTGGGAGCGTGAACTCCAAGAGAAGGCCCTACCACAAGGTCAGCCAGCGCAGGACAGAGACAAAGTTAGGCCTAGCTCCAGGCAGGTCAGAAACTTACTACGCAGAGGCAAGAAACAGGAGGCCCTACACCCGCTCATTGGGGAGGATCCTGATATGCACCCTTCACCCTACAGTGCTCTGGGATGTGCCTGAATTTCCACCAGTAAAAGGTACTGAAGTGACTACCGTGTCCGTTCCCGTTCTTGCTTTGACCCAGCTGGGTCTCGCCTGTCCTGCATTCCCCCTGCATACGCTGCCCTGAGACCTAGCTCCACCTGTGGGGAGCTATACCATCGAGCTGCCTTATCACCGGCCTCAGTGGACTGCTGCAGCGCTGGTGCTTGTCACCAGATACCACAGGTGGCGTCATGAACTCTTATAAAATTAACAATTATCCACCCTTTTAAAGAGAGACCCCAGGGTACGCGCCAGGGAGCCGACCACCGCGACATCCCCAAGGCCAGGCAAATGCCCGGGTACCGAGTCATCCCCATCCCCAGGGCTAGTCACATCCTCCTCCACCTCCTCTGCTGACTTCATCGACTGTCTGACTGTGGGTTGACAGTAAGTGGGATCTCCAACCTCGTCATCATCACCCTGTGTGTTATCACACCCGTCGCCCTCAGAGCCAACCTCTTCCTGCCCTGACCGAAAAGTCAAGTTGTCGCTCCAATCAGGTATTTGAGTCTCATCATCGTCTTCATCATTGTCTCCACCAACAGGAGTTACAGTTTGGGAACAAGGGTCTACATTTTGCTCAGAACCTTCTTCATCTGGTCCTGGATCCAACTTATAAAGATTCTGGGCATCGGATCAGATCATTTCCTCATCTGGATTAACAGAAGCTCTGGAGCAGACCTCCGTTTCCCAGGCTATAGTATGAGTAAACAGCTGGGCAGACTCAGCCATCTGTGTTACCCCATACTCAGACGGGCAGCTGGAGACTTGGGAGCTGTGAGGAAGCAAGTGCGATTGGGGTGACACCTCTGAGGACTGGAGTATTTGTGATGTTGAAATTGAGGTGATGGAGAGCCCACTTGAAGGAGCACTTGATATCCGTTGAAGCACCTGCTGTTTTTGTGCCTCATCTAGAATTTGTAGCGATGGGCGTGTCCGTAAGAATGGGATCGTATCACATTGTCCACGAAAAGAAGTCGACATCTTAGTTTGGCTGGAAGATGGTCTTTCTTCTGCAGATGTTACTCCCCCCCCCCACCGTGGGGGGCCTCGACCCACCGGCGGACAGGCACCAGTATTGGGATAGGGGGGCTGGCCGTCAGGGTCCACCGCGGCTCTGGTACAAACCCGGCGACACAGAGGTGGCACAGGCAGGAACTGACTGGCCGTGTCGGCTTCTCACTTTTTGGATTTTAGAAGGGCATGACATGCCTATATCTGTGTCTCCCCCTCCTTTTACTCCTCCACCTCTTTTCTTTTCGCATGACTATATGTACTTGTCACTTTTCCATGTGTTAGTTGTTTCTTCTGAGCAGTTTGTCAGCTTTTGGACACCTTTGAAGGTGTTTTCTTTGTGTTTCTATGTGTTTTTGTTTGCCTGCCATTGGTTTTAACGGTGTTCGAAGGTGTTCGACGAACAGTTCGACGAACAGTTCGGCGAACACACGGGTGATCGACGAACCGAACCGAACTCGAACACTACGGGGGTGGCTCAACACTAACTGTGACCTCCACGTCTCTTCCAAGGGGCATTAAAACCATCTTATTAAGCCACTGCGACCTCCACCACTTTTCCCCAGGTGCATTGATATTGTCTTTTATTTCCACTGCGACCTCCATCACTTTTCCAATGGGCATTAAAACCGTCTTGTTAAGCTACTGCAACCTCCACGTCTCTTCCAAGGGGCATTAAAACCATCTTGTTAAGCGAAGGCGACCTCCACCACTTTTCCAAGGGGCATTAAAATCGTCTTGTTAAGCTACTGAGACCTCCACGTCTCTTCCAAGGGGCATTTAAACCGTCTTGTTAAGCTACTGCAACCTCCATGTCTCTTCCAAGGGGCATTAAAACCATCTTGTTAAGCTAATGCGACCTCCACCACTTTTCGAAGGGGCATTAAAACTGTCTTGTTAAGCTGCTGCGACCTCCACGTCTCTTCCAAGGGGCATTTAAACTGTCTTGTTAAGCTACTGCAACCTCCACGTCTCTTCCAAGGGGCATTAAAACCGTCTTGTTAAGCTACTGCGACCTCCACCACTTTTCCAAGGGGCATTAAAGATGTCTTGTTAAGCTACTGTGACCTCCACCACTCTTCCAAGGAACATTAAAACCGTCTTGTTAAGCTAATGCGACCTCCACCACTTTTCCAAGGGGCATTAAAACCGTCTTGTTAAGCTACTGTGACCTCCACCACTTTTCCGAGGGGCATTGATATTGTCTTTTTATTCCAATGCGACCTCCACGTCTCTTCCAAGGGGCATTAAAACCGTCTTGTTAAGCTACTGCGACCTCCACCACTTTTCCCAGGGGCATTGATATTGTCTTTTTCTACAACTGCGACCTCCACCACTTTTCCAAGGGGCATTAAAACCGTCTTGTTAAGCTACTGCAACCTCCACCACTTTTTCAAGGGGCATTGATATTGTCTTTTTATTTCACTGCGAACTACACCATTCTTCCAACGGGCATTGCATTTCCTCCTAATTTTTAGTCAGCTTTTGCTTTTCAATGCATAGGCTAACACTAAGGGAGACCCACTCCCTAATAATGGGTAGAAGGTTTTAGTATGCTGTAATCCACATCTGTTTCAAGGGGCATTGCAGTTCCTAATAATTTTTGGAAAGCCTTCCATTCACTGCTTAGGCCAACAGTGTACAGGAGACCCAGTTGCTATAAATGGAAAAAACGGTTTAGTTAAGGCCCTCTGACCTCCATGTCACTTCCAAGGGGCATTGGAGTGCCTCGAAATTTTTGGTAGGCATTGCACTCACTGCATGCCCTCTAACTGTGTAGCCGAACCTCTCCTTTTCATACAGAAACATATCCTACTAGACATGTGTGGTTGACTGGCCTGATATTGATGTGAATGGTTCCTGCTCCTCCTGCTCTTTCTCCTTTGCCACCACCTCATCCATCATTCATCACCTGAAGCTTTGCTTTAACAGGAGTCATAGAACTGGGATAGTAGCAGGAAAACATCCAGCAATCCTCGGAGGAGGTATGATATGCGCCAAAACGCTGACCACCTCAGGCCTAGCCGCTACTACATACATGCACTTGCACTTGCACAAAGCAGATGCTAACTTCTATCATCATCAACATGCTCCTCACCTTGGCACTCTCAACTCCCCTGAGGGAGAAGCCAGGGCCCACTGGAGGATTCTGGTTTTCTGGTGGGCTCGTTCAATGCTGCCCTAAAGCAGGCTGGGCTAAGAAAAGTGTGTGGGGATGTTCCAAGGAGAAATAGGGGCGGCTAGGGACCGTGTGTGGACACCCGGCCGCGGGGCGGCTGGAGACCAAGTATGGACACCCGGCCGCCCCCAGGCGGCTGGGGACCGTGTGTGGACACCCGGCCGCCCCCTGGCGGCTGGGAACCGAGCGTGGATGCCCGGCCGCCTGGCGGCTGGGGACTGAGTATGGATACCAGGCCGCCGACGCAGCCATGACATGGTGGCCGGCGTCTGTTTCCACATGCCTAAAAGGCCCAATTTCAAGTGCAAGCAAGCTAACAGTATGGTATTCCAGCCTGGGGGTGGGTGGGTGGCAGGTTGCACATGAACACTTGCATTCCAAGAAAACAAAGCAGATGCTAACTTCTATTATCATCATCACGCTCCTCACCTTGGCACTTTCAACTCCCCTGATGAAGAAGCCAGGGCCCAAAGGAAGAGTCTGGTTCTCTGGTGGGCTCGTCCAATGCTGCCCTAAAGCAGGCCGGGCTAAGAAAAGTGTGGGTGGATGTTCCAAGGAGAAATAGGGGCGGCTGGGGCCCGTTTATGGACACCCAGCCTCCCCCAGGCGGCTGGGGACAGTGTGTGGACACCCGGCCGCCGGGCAGCTGGGGACTGAGTATGGATACCTCGCTGCCAAAGCAGCCATGAGGAAATGGCCAGCTTTGGCCTCCTCCAAACTAAAAGGCCCAATTTCAAGTGCAAGCAAGCTAGCAGTATGGTATTGCAGCCTGGGGGTGGGTGGATGGCAGGCTGCATACTTGCGCTTGCATTGCAAGGAATGGGGGAGGTACAATTGAACACTGCCCTGGGACAAGGACTTGCACGGGGATATTTACAAGTCTGCATCTTCTGATGGGGAAAGGATCACTTCTGATGGGCACACTTTTAGGCAGTGACCTGGGTGTCAGAGATGCTTCCAGGGGTCTTCCCCATGCTGTTCCCATGTCTTTTCAGCACAGTATGCATGTGTCACACAGCACATGGCCAGATAAGATTGTAAAATGTTAAAATGACATTTCCCGGTGAATGCATTTGTCACGGTTGAAAGCAATACAAAAGTGCAAAAACGCATAAAAAATGCTACTTGTGAACATAGCCCAAGGTGTGGAGGAGTATTTTTGTTTTTGGTTATTTATTTTACCTTATACACAAGTCTTTATCCTGGAAAGGAAGTTCCTTAACATATTTCACAGGAAAACCGTTTCAGTTTCGTTTTTTGAACGTTTTATTGTGAGCCCGTTAAAGTGGCTTAATACCTCTGACCACGTTGTTGACAGCAGTGACCTGGGGGTCAGAAATGCTTCCTGGGGCGATGCCAATGCTGTCCCCATGTCTTTTGAGCACTGTCACTATCGTTTTGGGCACTTTTTAGGCTTTCTACAAACTGCCGGGGGTGCCGTCACAAAAATGCTCGGGTCTCCCATAGACTAACATTGGGCTCGTTGCTCGGGTCGAGCACTCAAGTATCACGGTGAGCTCGGCCAGAGCTTCGAGCACCCAAGCATTTTAGTGCTCGCTCAACACTAAAAACAACATTTCAATGCCCCTTGGTAGAGCTGTGGAGTTCAGAGTGGTTTAACAAGACTGTTTTAATGCCTCTTGGAAGAGACGTGGAGGTCAGAGTGGTTTAACAAGATGGTTTTAATGCCCCTTGGAAAAGACGTGGAGGTCACAGTAGCCTAACAAGATGGTTTTAATGCCCCTTTGAAAAGCGGTAGAGGTTACAGTAGAATAAAAAGACAATATCAATCCCCCGTGGAAGAGACATGGAGGTTACAGTAGCTTAACAAGACGGTTTAAATGCCCCTTGGAGGAGTGGTGGAGGTCGCAGTGGAAGAAAAAGACAATTTCAATGCCCCGTGGAAGAGATGTGGAGGTCACAGTAGCTTAACAAGACGGTTTAATGCCCCTTGCAAGAGACGTGGAGGTCACAGTAGCTTAACAAGACGGTTTTAATGCCCCTTGGAGGAGTGGTGGAGGTCGCAGTGGAATAAAAAGACAATTTCAATGCCCCGTGGAAGAGACGTGGAGGTCACAGTAGCTTAACAAGACGGTTTAATGCCCCTTGGAAGAGACGTGGAGGTCACAGTAGCTTAGCAAGACGGTTTTAATGCCCCTTGGAAGAGTGGTGGAGGTTACAGTGGAATAAAAAGACAATATCAATGCCCCTTGGAAGAGTGGTGGAAGTCGCAGTAGCTTAACGAAACTGTTTTAATGACCCTTGGAAGAGTGGTGGAGGTCGCAGTGGAATAAAAAGACAATATCAATGCCCCTTGGAAGAGTGGTGGAGGTCGCAGTGGAATAAAAAGACAATATCAATGCCCCATGGAAGAGAAGTGGAGGTAACAGTAGCTTAACAAGACGGTTTTATTGCCCCTTGGAAGAGACGTTTAGGTCACAGCAGCTTAACAAGACGTTTTAATGCCCCTTGGAAGAGACATGGAGGTCACAGTAGTTTAACAAGACAGTTTTAATGCCCCTTGGAAGAGTGGTGGAGGTTACAGTGGAATAAAAAGACAATATCAATGCCCCGTGGAAGAGACGTGGAGGTCACAGTAGCTTAACAAGACGGTTTTAATTCCCCTTGAAAGAGACGTGGATGTCACAGTAGCTTAACAAGACAGTTTTAATGCCCCTTGGAAGAGTGGTGGACGTCGCAGTGGAATAAAAAGACAATATCAATGCCACTTGGAAGAGTGATGGAGGTCGCAGTGGAATAAAAAGACAATATCAATGCCCCATGGAAGAGACTTGGAGGTCACAGTAGCTTAACAAGATGGTTATAATGCCCCTTGGAAGAGATGTGGAGGTCACAGTAGCTCAACAAGATAGTTTTAATGACTCTTGGAAGAGTGGTGGAGGTCACAGTGGAATAAAAAGACAATATCAATGTCCCTTGGAAGAGTGGTGTAGGTCGCAGTAGCCTAATAAGACGGTTTAATTTCCCTTTGAAGAGTTGTGGAGGTCGCAGTGGAATAAAAAGACAATATCAATGCCCCTTGGAAGAGTGGTGGAGGTCGCAGTGGAATAAAAAGACAATATCAATGCCCCGTGGAAGAGACGTGGAGGTCACAGTAGCTTAACAAGACTGTTTTAATGCCCCTTTAAAGAGACGTGGAGGTCACAGTAGCTTAACAAGATGGTTTTAATGCCCCTTGGAGGAGAGGTGGAGGTCGCAGTGGAATAAAAAGACAATTTCAATGCCCCGTTGAAGAGATGTGGAGGTCACAGTAGCTTAACAAGATGATTTAATGCCCCTTGGAAGAGACGTGGAGGTAACAGTAGCTTAACAAGATGGTTTTAATGCCCCTTGGAACAGTGGTGGAGGTTACAGTGGAATAAAAAGACAATATCAATGCCCCTTGGAAGAGTGGTGTAGGTCGCAGTAGCTTAAGAAGAAAGTTTTATTGCACCTTGGAAGAGTGGTGGAGGTTACAGTGGAATAAAAAGACAATATCAATGCTCCATGGAAAAGTGGTGGAGGTCGCAGTAGCTTAACAAGACGGTTTTAATGCCCCTTGGAAGAGTGGTGGAGGTCGCAGTGGAATAAAAAGACAATATCAATGCCCAGTGGAAGAGACGTGGAGGTCACAGTAGCTTAACAAGACTGTTTTAATGCCCCTTGGAAGAGACGTGGAGGTCACAGTAGCTTAACAAGACAGTTTTAATACCCCTTGGAAGAGTGGTGGAGGTCGCAGTGGAATAAAAAGACAATATCAATGTCACTTGGAAGAGTGGTGGAGGTCGCGGTGGAATAAAAAGACAATATCAATGCCCCATGGAAGAGACTTTGAGGTCACAGTAGCTTAACAAGACGGTTATAATGCCCCATGGAAGAGATGTGGAGGTCACAGTAGCTTAACAAGATGGTTTTAATGCCTCTTGGAAGAGTGGTGGAGGACGCTGTGGAATAAAAAGACAATATCAATGCCCCTTGGAAGAGTGGTGTAGGTCGCAGTAGCCTAATAAGACGGTTTAATTTCCCTTTGAAGAGTTGTGGAGGTCGCAGTGGAATAAAAAGACAATATCAATGCCCCTTGGAAGAGTGGTGGAGGTCGCAGTGGAATAAAAAGACAATATCAAGGCCCCGTGGAAGAGACGTGGATGTCACAGTAGCTTAACAAGACTGTTTTAATGCCCCTTGAAAGAGACGTGGAGGTCACAGTAGCTTAACAAGACAAATTTAATGCCCCTTGGAAGAGACGTGGAGGTCACAGTAGCTTAACAAGACAGTTTTAATGCCCCTTGGAAGAGTGGTGGAGGTTACAGTGGAATAAAAAGACAATATCAATGCCACGTGGAAGAGACGTTTTGGTCACAGTAGCTTAACAAGACTGTTTTAATACACCTTGGAAGAGACATGTAGGTCACAGTAGATTAACAAGACGGTTTTAATGCCCCTTGGAAGAGAGGTGGAGGTCGCGGTGGAATAAAAAGACAATATCAATGCCCCTTGGAAGAGTGGTGAAGGTCGTAGTGGAATAAAGAGACGTGGAGGTCATAGTAGCTTAACAAGACGATTTTAATGCCCCTTACAAGAGCCATGCAGTACAGCATATTAAAAACATTATTTCCATTATTGGGGAGTGGGTCTCCCATAGTCTTTGCCTTTGCCTGCCAAGCAAAAGCTGCCAAAAATTAGGACGGAGGAACTTGCAATGCTGGCAACACGGACCACGGTCACCCTGGTGGTATAGTGGTGGTGGAGGCTGAGGATAAGGAGAAGAGCAAAAAACAGCCGAAATGAGGAAGCATAAAACCATGTGTGGGTGTGAAGCAGTGCATGGGAAAACACCTCCCGAAACAACACAGTGGATTTAATTTTATGTTACTCTGCTGTCAATTGGTGGTGATGAGAAGTCTGGCCCAATCCAGCCCTTGTTCATTTTGAAAAGGGTCAGCTTGTCAGCATTGTCAGTCGACAGGCGAGTGCGCTTATCAGTTATAATTCCCCAGCGGCACTAAAAACACGCTCCGATAACAGGCTAGCGGCAGGGCAGGCTAGGACCTCCAAGGCGTACAGAGCGAGTTCATTCTAAGTGTCCAGCTTGGATACCCAATAATTAAAAGGCACAGAGGAATCACGGAGGACGCTGGTATGGTCGGCAAGGTACTCCCTCACCATCTTTTGAAACTTTCCACTCCTTGTGAGAGTACCCCTTGCCTCAGGGCCTGTAAGCTGGGCGGGTCTCAGAAAACTGTCCCAGAACGTTGACAGTGTTCCCCTGCCTCTGCTGGATTGGAGTTGCGTCTCTCTCGCCTGTACGCCTTGGTTGGGCAATGAACTGTGACCTCTTCCGCTAGCGTGTTCAGATGGGAATTTTTTTAACAGTTCTGCAGCAAGGGCCTTCTGGTACTGCCCCATTTTGGTAGACCTCTCCACCTCAGGAATAAGAGAGTGAAAGTTCTCCTTGTAGCGGGGGTCTAAAGGTGTCACCAACCAGTAATGACTGTCACCCAACATTTTGACAACGCGAGGGTCACGGTTAAGGCAGCGTAACATAAAGTCAGCCATGCGTGCCAGACTAGTAACGGGCAAGACTTCCGTGTCCTCACCAAGATGACGACTGACCATGCTCTCCTCCTCCTCCCCCCTGTCCACATTCCACTAACGCTGAAACGACGGTATGACAGTTGTACAGGTACTACTACAGCGCATGATACCAGCTCCTGTTCTTCCTCCTCCTCCTCCTCTCCCACATTGTCCCCCAATGCACGTTGGGATGAGATGAGGCTGGACTGTGTATAATCGCCCGCTACGGCTTCTTGATCCATCTCATCATACTCTGGCTGTAATGCCTCCTCTTTAATTCTCTGCAGAGAGCGTTGCAAAAGACTGACAAGTGGGATGCTGATGCTAATGATGGCGTCATCGCCACTCACCATCTTGGTGGACTCCTCAAAGTTTGTCAGGATGGTACATATGTCAGACATCCAGGTCCACTCCTGACATCTTATGTGTGGAGTCTGACCTGAATATCGATGGCCTTGTTGCAGCTGGTACTCCACAACTGCTCTCTTCTGCTCACAAATCCTTTGCAACATGTGGAGGGTAGAGTTCCAACATATGGGGACATCACACACCAGTCGGTGTGCCTGAAGCTGCAAACGCTGCTGCACTGCTGCAACACAGCAAGGGCGGCAGAAGCTGTAGCCGACTTCCGAAATGAGCTGACAGGCGGCATACTTTGACGAGCAGATCTGGCAACTCGGGGTACGATTTAAGAAACCACTGAACGACGAGGTTAAGCACATGAGCCAGGCATGGTACGTGTGTGATCTTGCCTCGCCTCAGAGCCGCCACCAGGTTACGGCCATTGTCACACATGACCATGCCTGGATGTAGGTTCAGCGGTCTCAGCCACAGATCTGCCTGCTCTTTCAAAGCTGTCCACAACTCACAAGCAGTGTGAGGTTCATCACCTAAGCTTATGAGTTTCAGCACAGCCTGCTGCCGCTTGGCTGAGGCAGTACTGCAGTGCTTCCAGCTTGTAACTGATGTGGTGATATTTCAGATGGAAGCTGAACATGAGGAGGAGGAGGATGATGCGCAGGAGCTGTACACTGTGGGGGCAACTCTGACTGACATAGGGCCCGCAATCCTTGGGGTGGGGAGGATGTGTTCCGTCCCAAGGTCCGACTGGGTCCCGGCTTCCACTCTGTTTACCCAGTGTGCCATCAGGTAGATGTACCGTCCCTGGCCACAAGCACTTGTCCATGTGTCCATTGTTATGTGGACTCTCCCAGTAACTGCGTTTTTGAGGGCACGGCAGATGTTTTGGGACACGTGCTTGTGTAGTGTGGGGATGACACACCGGGCAAAATAGTGACGGCTGGGGACTGAGTACCGAGGGACGGCCACCGCCATAAGGTTGCGGAAGGATTCCATCTCCACCAGCCTAAAATGCAAGCAGGCAGTCGTTAAATGTACAAATTTAGGACTGTGGCCTGTGGGTCGTTGGCTGCGAATTTGCTCTTTCGTTTAAAGTTCTGGGATATGGACAATTGGACGCTGCGGTGGGACGTGGACGTGGACGTTGATGCTGTTTCTTGAGAAACTGCCATAACAAGTGAAGACTGAGAGGAGGGGGCATCTTTGCATGCAGTATGGACAGGGGATTGCCTTGCACGCACAACAGCGGGTTCTCTTACACGCACAACAGCGGAAGAAGCAGTGGTGACACCCGCTGAGACTGGTCGTGGACACTGGGGTTCGCCCCACAAAGTCGGGTGCTTTGCTGCCATGTGTCTGATCATGCTGGTGGTGGTCAGGCTGGTAGTTTTGTCACCCCTGCTGATGCTGGCCTGGCAGGTGGCACAAATGGCCTTTTTTGGGTTATCAGCAGAGTCTTTAAAAAAAATTCCACACTCTGGAAGACCTACCGGTTGTACTGGCAACATCCCTCATGTTGGTGTGACGGGGAACGGTTGCCCGCCTTCTGTCTGCGGCCACCACACTGCTTCTTCCTGCCTGTTGGGGTGCTCTGCCTCCCTCCCCCTCTGTGCTGCTGGCCTCTCTCTGCGTGTCCTCCTGCCACGTTGGGTCAGTTACTAAATCATCCACCACCTCCTTCTCTTCCACTTCCGCACCACGGTCCTCCTCCTCACTTCGTGACAATTGTGTCTCGTCATCGTCCACCTCTTGTGACAAATTGCCAGTGTCACCTTCCTGTGGCCGTGGCTGTTCAAATATTTGGACATCGCTACATGGGATCTCCTCTTCCACAACTTCAAGCGGAGCAGGCGAGGGGCACAAATATGGAAATGGACCAGTGAACAGCTCTTCAGATTGTCCAAGTGTGGGATCAGTTGCTGTCTGATGACACTCGGCATGTTTTGAGGAAGGGGCATCAGGGTGAGGAGGAGTATGCGGTCGAGACTCATGGCTACTAACACTTGACCTTGTGGAAGACAGACCGGAGGTGGTGGTGCCCAGGTGACTGGAAGTACTATCTGCTATCCAATTAATAACCTGTTCACACTGATCAGTTCGCAATAGTGGTGCTGTTGTGTGCTTCCCTAGTAATTCGGTCAAGAACTGGGAGCGAGAAGATGTGGCTGTTGGTTGTGGCACATTTTCACCTTTGCCACGGCCCCATCCTCTGCACGCACCATTACCAGAACGTCCAGTTCCACGTCCCTTGCCACGCACCTTGCCCATTGTAAATGAAGTAAAATAGCTTACACTCGCACTATGAATGAAAAAAGGGTAATACAAAGGAGATTTGAACCGTGGAAGAGGAAAACCACGCTTCTAGTTATCTGGCGTACACCAGACTCTTTTAAACAGATACATTTGTGCCTGAACAGTCAGCGACCATGCAAAAAAATGGATAATACAGAGATTTGAACCGTGGAACTGCAAAACCACAGTTATAATTTCCTGGTGTATACCAGACTTGTTAATATAGATATATTTGTGTCTGAACAGTCAGCGACACACTCAAACTGTTTTTTTTTATGGAAAAAAGGCAAGCAGGTTGATAACACCCAGATTTGAACCATGGAAGAGGAAAACCACAGTTCTAGTTCTCTGGTCTACACCAGACTCTTTTAAACAGATATATTGGTGTCTGAACAGTCAGCGAGACACTGAGAATGTTTTTTTTTATGCAAAAAAAACAAAAAAGTGGATAATACAGAGATTTGAACTGTGGAACTGCAAAACCACAGTTATAATTTCCTGGTGTATACCAGACTTGTTAAAATAGATATATTTGTGTCTGAACAGTCAGCGACACACTCAAACTGTTTTTTTTTATGGAAAAATGCAAGCAGGTTGATAACACCCAGATGTGAACCATGGAACAGGATAAACACAGTTCTAGCTCTCTGGCCTACACCAGACTCTTTTAAACAGATTTATTGATGTCTGAACAGTCAGCGAGACACTCAATTTTTTTTTTGGGGGGGATACCAAAAGGTTAATAAGACGGGTATTTGTACAGTCTGACTGAGGCAAAAACAAAACAAAACAGGATTTAGATGAAAAAAAAAGGATTTTTCCTGGCCCCTGAGACCTGGGGATAAGTCTAGCAATTTGACCAGCAGGAGCACACAGGACTGTAATGCAGTTTTTGTTGGTATAACCACTGCATCTCCTATATAGCCTGCCTGCCTGCCTGATATCTGGGATGGAGATTAGTCCTGAGAAGGACAGTTTGTTTGATTTGGCAGGCTTTAGAGACCCTACACTAACTATTTTGCAGTATCAATCTCTCCCTAGCTCTGCAGCACTGACCCTACACTGTCAGATCCGGAGCGACTGTGTCCAAGATGGCGGTGCCCGGTTTTAAATACTCGAGGTGACGCTGTGCGGCCAGCCAATCACTGTAATGCCCACAAACAACATGGCTGCGGCATTACAGTGACTGGCTGGCAATCCCTGCATGTTCATTGGCTCTCATTTACGATTACGAATCCGAGGTTACCGGGGTTGCGGCGGAGGAGCAGGGTCACAGGAGGCAGGGTCGCTGCTTCAGGAGGCTGGTGGCACCTCCCGAGATCTCAATTTGCACATGAGCCGCCTCTGGTGGCCATTTTCCCAAAATCCACAACAAGGAAATCAGTGGGAAGGGGACTCAGCTCACAGCCGACATCTTATGAGAGCCCAGGGCCCAAAGCATTGCACTGCCGGGACATCCCCTTCTCCCAGCCCGGGGTCCGCATCATCGCCCCACTTCTGCCACCACCAGCATTCCGAAACAGTGACCCTACCTCCTGTGACCCTGATCCACCACAGCCACCCAACCCCAGTAAGTTACCTTCTTATTATAAGATGCACCCCCATTTTCCTACCAAATTTTGGTGAAAAAAAGTGCATTTTATAATCTGAAAAATACAGTATGTGATTACATGAATCAGCTGTCAGATTACCTTTCACAGCTTCATGATCTGCTTATATGGTTCAAACTCACTTGCTCCCTGGCCAAAATAACAAAACTCGGGTTCCATTTATGGACTCAAGTGTTTGTGAAACAAAAAGTATTAGTATTTTTTCAATAGCTGTAACAACATCCCTGTCATTTTGACATAGCCTTTACTCTTTTGTCAGAGCCGGCATAGAGAATAGAATTGTTTGTGCTTATTCTTTTCTATTACCTAAAAATGCTTGGATAACAGGTATACATTAGTAAAGTACAGGAAACTCAATCCCTACTATATAATCAGAATTCAAACATTAAGCTGTTTTAATATATATCTGTTACAATTAATATATTTGAATAAATATGAATTAATGATATCATTAAGTGTCACAAGAGACATAAATTTAAAACAAAGACGAGATATGTACAGCAGCATATTCTGGAGCAAAACTTCCATCAAACACAGTCTGTGAAATTGTGAAATTCTGTCCTATTTGATTGGATGACTTAAGGCTTCTGGGCTCTTTCATTTCTCCTCTCCTTTGATTACAGCTATTGCTATTCTCAAATGTTATTTTGACATCCAGTGAGTATAGTAATTGGACAGATAGCAAACTTACAAAGCTATGATGAACTTAAAATAGTGTAGCTTTGATTTCTCTGAAAATATTATAACTATTAAAGGGTAGTTACATTCTGAGAGACAGCATGCTATTAAAATAATAGAACATGGCTTTACAAAGATGATTTGCTATTGCTGGTGGTCTTGTGAGAAGTCTGATTGCAGATGTA
This sequence comes from Phyllobates terribilis, assembly GCF_046119375.1. NCBI lineage: Eukaryota > Metazoa > Chordata > Amphibia > Anura > Dendrobatidae > Phyllobates > Phyllobates terribilis. The sequence continues at coordinate 296,658,898 of NW_027362769.1, forward strand.
CTAGCACTCAAAACATCTCTAATTATGGACCTTCGGATATGAGCCTCCTTTGCACATTAAATGAGAAACATATCCCACCTATCACTTCCCTGTTTTTGCAAGGGAGAAAAATTATTGTCTTTAATTGATACACTAGAAATGCAAGTTGTGATCTTTGGGTATTGAACTATTGTAGTTTTATATAAAGAAATGGGAAAATAGAGGAACAGTGAAAAAGAGGGAAAAATAAACACTTGGTCTAAGATATGCTAAAGCGCTCCTGTCAGCAGGATTGTGCTCAGTAAACTACATACACTGTCAGGTGGGTGACATTACACTGATTAATATGATACCTTGGTTGATGATTTCCATAATGTGGTTCTTGTGTGTAATCTTTACTTTCAGTTTGGAGATAATGATATGCTCGTGCTTCGGACGGCCTGTGGGGGGTGCTCTATCTTGTGCTCTGCTTACATATTCATCTGAATGCTTTTATGACAGGTCACTGTGCCTTCACTGACCTGCCTCCTATTTTACATAATGCATCTAGTAGTGCGAGGCTAGCTATCTCCAGAATTAGATAAGAATGACAGGATGGACAGCAGTGTGGGCAACTTCTTACCTTAGAACCCCTGGTATCTCCAGTATTAGATAGAATGATGGGATGGGCAATATTGGGAGTCAGAACGATTCTTTTGTTGGGTTGCTGCCTGAGGAAGATCTGAAGAGGAGAGCCCTGCTGTCTGTGTGTGTAGCCAATAATCAGGGCCAAGATGAGGGTTAAGCAGGAGTATGCAACCGCCAAGAGCAACCATCCTTCATAAAGTTAGGGGGTGTAATTCTTTTAATTTTATTGTAAAAAATAAATAGTGTATTGTGGTATTTTATCAGTTAATCCTGTTACAAGCTGTCCATTTTCAGCTTTATAGGCATATCAGGCAGAACTGGCACTGGCTTTTTAAACTCAGCACTAGGAATGTGGAGTCAGAGTCATGAAGTCAGAGTTTGACTACTGAAATATATAATAAATTGGGTAGAGTAATTCAATGTAATTTGTGGGTTTATTTTTTTTTATAAGAATTTGGGAAAGTTATGAAATGTCCTATAAATGTCTGTTCTATTCCTGATCTAAGATCTAGGCTTTTATTTGAGATGAATCTGTTCTCTAGACTTAAAATAATTAGATCAGATTTGAGGTCATCTATGAAGGAGGATCTGATGGAGGCGATACTAGTTCTCAGAACAAATTCATAGACTGCACAAATGTTATTCAGTATGTTCAGTATGTTTTTGTTGAAAACTGTTTTTTTCTCCACTTAATGCATAGTGTATTGCAGATTTACAATTTATTAAAAAAAATTTTGCATTCTAAAGTTGTATTGCAATAAATATATTTTATGCTCTATCTAAATAGCTTGATTATCTATATATAATTGTCTTATCCCGTCTGTCTTTCTGTCTGTCTGTCTGTTCAGGAAATCCCGCATCGCTGATTGGTCCGGCCGCGGCCAATCAGCTACGTGGGATTTGAGAAAAAGATCGCGGCCGTTAGCGGCTCATCTGCGGGACGGAGGTCAGCGGCGATGCAGCCGGGAGATGAGGCGGCGCGAGGCTCTCATCTCCCGGCTGCTTGCACCAAAAGGACCCCGACCGGCGGCGCCGCTGACCTCCATGCGGCTACCCTCGGGAGATCAGCGGCTTGGCCTGCTGATCTCCCGACGGCAAGTGTGAACGGAGGACCGGCGAGCAGCGCTACCGGTCGGGATACTTCTGCTGCGAGCAGCCGCTCATCTCCCGGCTTCTCGCAGCGGAAGTAGCCGCACAGGCAGCGCTGCTCCCCGGTCCTCACCAATACGATTCGCGACCAATCAGCGGTTTTGGTGCCAAATTTAAACACCGCTCTGCTGATTAGTCGCGGTCGCTGGCCGCGACCGCTCTGCTGATTGGTCGCGGTCGCCGGCCGCGACCAATCAGCATTATTGGCGCCAAATTTAAACACCCTTCTGCTGATTGGTCGCGATAGCCGGCCACGACCAATCAGCGATATTGGGGCCAAATTTAAACACCCCTCTGCTGATTGGTCGCGACCGCCGGCCGCGACCAATCTGCATTGTTGGCGCCAAATTTAAACACTGCTCTGCTAATTGGTCGTGACCGCCAGCCGCGACCAATCAGCGATATTGGCGCCAAATTTAAACACCGCTCTGCTGATTGGTCGCGGTCGCGACTAATCAGCGATTTTATCGCCAAATTTAAACAAGCTCTCCGGTCCTCACTAACACAGTTTGCTGATTTGTCGCGGCCGCCACCCGCGAACAATCACCGATATTGCCGCCAAATTTAAACACCGTTTTGCTGATTGGTCAAGGTTGCCGGCCACGACCAATCAGCTGATTGCGCCCAGTCGGCCGCATACATATTCTAGAATACCCGATGCATTAGAATCGGGCCACCATCTAGTTGTATTATAATGGTCATTAAAATCCTGATGTTACATTTTACTACAGTAAATTTATCACTTAAGGCTGTGTGCCCACGATGCATTTTTTAAGCGTTTCCGCAGCGGCAAAAACGCTGCAGAAACGCTTAAAAAATGCATGGTAGAAGGCCAGCCATGTTCCTGAATGATAATCCGCATGTGCTGTGCACATGCTGTGTAAGTTTATGCTGCGGATTATCATTGCTCAAAAAAACGCAGCACTACCAATTATTTTGCGGAAGTGCTGCGTTTTCGCCGCCATTTACTTGCAATAGAACGCGCCAATTCCGCAAGACTGCATCTGTACTTGCGTAATTGGCGCGTTCTAATGTGCGGATGGTACCCGGGTGTGGAGGAGAGGAGAGTCTCATCCACACCCAGGTACCATTAAAAAATCTGTAAAAAAAGAATAAAATAAAAAATAAACATATATTTACCTTCCGGCGGCCCGTGCTGCGCTCCTCCTTGCTTCCCGGCACTTTGCGATGGAATGAAGGACCTAAGCTGACGTCAAAGTCATGTGACGGGTCACGCGACGCTGATGTCGGCAGGTCCTTCAATCCACCACTGCCGGCAAGGGAGAACGGAGTGAAGCAGGACACCGGGGGCCATCGGAGGGTAAGTATACATTTATTTTTTATTTTTAACCATTCTTTGGGGTCATACTATATAAATCCATGCCGTTTGCATGGATTTATATAGGGTGACCAAATTGACAAGCACTTTCCAAGTGATGCTATCGCTTGGAAAGCGCTTGTCAACCCGCATGCAGAAATGCAAGTGAAGAACGCTTCATTTCCGCATGTCCCTGGCAGGAAAACGCATGTACAATCCGCATGCGTTTTTTTCTGCCAGGGAGATGAAGAAACGCTCAGGAAAAAATCCTGAGCATTTCTGCATCGTGGGCACATAGCCTAAACATTAACTATGTATGAGGGGGTCAGAGTCTGAGGTTTGGCTTACCAACTCCACAGCTCTGCCCAGCACAGTCTTGCCTCATCTGTGAAATGTGTTGTTGTAGCCCCAGTTCGGTGCAAAGGGGGTGGCTACACATCGTTGTCTCCTTGCTCAGACTGATGGAATTGCTTATTGGTCAGTGTCACTAAACACTGAGTGATTATGACATTCTACAGTACGGAGGGAAGCTCTCACTAGGAGTCTTGTTAATATGGTGACTACAGACTGGTTACATTTGTTCATTTATCTATTTTAAATGATCATTCAGTGAGTTCTAATAATGATAAACTTCTTTGGAATCCTGGACTTGGTAGAACTAGGCAGGATATGCTGAGAGCAATTTATGATCTCCAGTATAACAGTATGCATAGACAGACAGTATGACTTTCATGGGCAGAAATAAATCAGGGGATAGGAGCAGATAAATGCAATACATGGCACTGTTTTGTAACTATATTCACAAGCAGAAATTGGGACTTCTTGTCTGTAGTACATAGAAAACTGGCTTGTATTCCAGCTGTCAGGAGGTCCATAGTTCAGCCCATGATGCACAGGACTGTAACAGTATGTGTTATAATGAATGTATTTTGCTGTAGTCCCTCCTCTCATCTATCTCCAGAAGTTACAGACTGCAAGCAAGCTATTACACAGGACATGAAGTTGGTATTGTTGACGATCAGTGTGGTTATTTAAACCATCTTATCCCCACTAATCCCCATTTCTAATCTCCAATTTACCCAACCCCCTCAAACCCATACCAAAGAACGATAGACTCAAAAGGTTGGACAAATATCGGCAACAGCAGCCTTTCATTATAACATTACAAATATGAAAAAACATTATTAAACGTGCCAAGGTCCTTGAAGTTCCAAAAACCTGGGGACCTCAAAATTAACCAACCAAAGCTTACTCACAGCCGCTACCCATAGGCTCAGGAGCCCCAATAACCCCAGAGGGTTTATAAATGGATAACCTCATAACCAGGGGCATGACATTTCTTTGCCATAAGCTCCAAAAATCACCAGAACCAAAACCAAGGTATCACAACACAAAGGGATCAAAATCCTGATGAATCCCCTGAACCAAATTAACACCAACTTCAAGACCCTGATAAACGCTATAAGCCCCTATGATCCATTTTGCAATAGAACCCAAACTCCCCCCCCCTTTTTTTTTTTTTTTTTTTTACATAACTCGCGATGCTGTGTTAACCAGAAAATCTTAGCAAACCCAACTGTAGGGAGGGCGGGCAGGACTTCACTCTTGTCCTGGGAGCGGGAAAGTGTCCAAAACCCCGCCCCAGGTCACTATATATATATATATATATATGACCCAGTCCCAATGGTCATGGCCCTTAACCTTATGCCCCCGCCTCCTCCAAACCCCCCGTCATGCTGGCCTCCCCTTTTCTAATCCCCAACTTACCCAACCCCCGCAAACCCATACCAAAGAATGACAGACTCAAAAGGTTGGATAAATATCAGTCACATTGGCCTTTTGGAGCGATTCAACCATCTCACCGAGCAGCTGTAAATACTCGGAGCTCGGCCCGAGCATACTCGGCGAAAGGGTTAATAGAACATACTCGCTCAACACTATTGCTGAAATAAGAAATGTTTTGTGATATCCGTGCACCCCCTAGATGTTAAACCAAAAGCCAAACCTGCAACCAGCCAATTCATCTTGGACAATGACCAATCCTCTAAAGCTCCCTTGCTTAACCACAGCTGCAACAGTCCTACCTTATCATCATCAGACAAAATCTGATCCACAACACATAATCGTTTCTCCCACAAATCCTACGTGGCTTGATAGGCAGACAAAGTACTATTCGACAGCGATGCGTCAGCCATCGGTTTAGCTGCTCAAATACCAAGCTCCATAAATCCTGTGGGCACTCCAGACCTTTCTCGACTGTGTCGGGCACCAGAGACCGGAAACAATCCCACTGGACATGAGAGAAAACGTCAGCGATCGAGTTCTGTACACCGGGCACATGGGAAGCTGCCACACAAGCATTCAACAGTAAATATTCCAAAACCAAACAAAGCAATACCCGAATTACTGCAGGGGAAGAAGCAGTTATACTGTTTATTGCTAGCACCACGCCCATGTTGTCACAATTAAAACAAATTCTCTTATTTCGAAAAAGCTCATCCCACAACTTTACTGCTAACAAAATCAGGAAAATCTCTAAAGGAGTCACGTTTTTGAATAAATCCGCCGACCGCCACTTATCAGGCCACTCACTTGCACACCATTGCCTCTGAAAGTAAGCTCCAACCCCTGTACTCTCTGCTGCATTGGTAAACAATTCTAAGTCAAAATTGTTCACGGTTTCATCCATCAATAATGAGTGACCATTGTACAACTCCAAAAAACTCGCCCACACTGCCAAATCGTCTTTATGATCCTTCGATAATTGGATATAATGATGAGGGGCCATAACTCTGGCTGTTGTGCCGGCCAACCTACACGAAAAACTGTGTCCCATGGGCATAACTCTATATGCAAAATTGAGTTTACCCAGAAGCGATAGAAACTCTCTCAATGTAAGCTTTCTACCCGCAGCGCCCTAGCAACCTCCACCTTTAATGCTTAAACTTTTCTTCTGGTAAACGAAACTCCCAATTAACCAAGTGAAGCACAATGCCCAAAAAATGAATACAAGATGCTGGCCCTCCCATCGATTCACACAGCTTCGATTCTTTTGAACCAAAACACAAAAAATCATCCAAGTAATGAATGATAGGTGCCCCGCCGGACACATCCCTTACAGCTCACTCCAAGAAACTGAACGCTTCAAAAACCGAACATGAAAGGGAACAATCCATAGGCAGACACCGATCTACAAAATATTCACCTTCCCAAAAGCAACCCAAAAGCCGGATGCTCTCTTTGTGAACTTTTAGCAACTTGAAGGCAACCTCAATATCGGTCTTTGCCATGAGTGCCACCTTTCCGAACCTACAAACCCAACGAGTTGCCTCATCAAACGAGGTATAGACTACCGAGCACAATTCAGGTGCAATGCCGTCATTAACCGATCTCCTCCTTGGGTATGAAAGGTGGTGAATTAAACGAAACTGATTAGGCTCCTTCTTGGGCATGATTCCCAATGGAGAAACCACCAAATGCGTAAATGGTAAATCAGTAAAAGGCCCCGCCATGCGGCCCAAAACTACTTCCTTTCCTAGTTTATCTGATGCAACCTTTGGGTGGTGGTAAACAGACTGTAAATTTTTTCTAATGCATTGTACCTCAAAAGGCGGGGCAGGTATCCTGAAACCTTCCTCAAAACAGGACACTAATAGTGTTGAGCCACCCCCGTAGTGTTCGAGTTCGGTTCGGTTCGTCGAACACCCGTATGTTCGCCGAACTGTTCATCGAACTGTTCGTCGAACACCGTCGAACACCATTAAAACCAATGGCAGGCAAACAAAAACACATAGAAACATATAGAAAACACCTTCAAAGGTGTCCAAAAGCTGACAAACTGCTCAGAAGACACAACTAACACATGGAAAAGTGACAAGTACATATAGTCATGCGAAAAGAAAAGAGGTGGAGGAGTAAAAGGAGAGGGAGACACAGATATAGGCATGTCATGCCCTTCTAAAACCAAAAAAGTGTGAAGCCAACACGGCCAGTCCGTTCCTGCCCGTGCGACCTCCGTGTCGCCGGGTTAGTGCCAGAGCTGCAGTGGACCCTGACAGCCAGCCCCCCTCTCCCAATACTGGTGCCTGTCCGCTGTTGGGTCGAGCGAGCCCCCCTGCAGTGGAGGCTGGACTAAGCTTTTTAATTTAAATTGTCTCTCTAATTTGAATGAATACACTTTAAATCCTTTTACAAGGATCTATTGGAGGGCAAGTCTCATGCCAGCAGCCAAGTAATTCCAGCTCCAGTAGCGTCCACTAAAGCTGCTGCAGTTAAAAAGCTTTTATAAGGATCGAGCTCGGCGGTCCACCGCAATGCGTCCTACCGCCAGTCCCAGCCCCTATGCCTTGGGGTGCCTCCCCGATGCTCTTCACTGAGTGTCCCGGGGGCCAAAACCATTTCCTTTGAAAAAATTAAGTGTCCAAACTACAGGTGGTGTAGCTTGCTTAACAGCTGGGATAATCCGCTGACTAGCAGACACTGCTACTAGGCACAAAGGATTTCCTGGGCTAGATGCAGTTAAAAATTTGTAATTAGATACTCTCAGTGGATGCTGAGAAAGCACTCCATAGAGTCTCCTGGCACGCCATATATTATTCCCTTAAAAAGCTTGGGGTAGGGGTCTAGGGGACCCTTTTATAGCCAAAATCATGGCCCTGTATCGCAATACGTCACCTAGGCTGAAGATAAATGGAACATTTTCATCACCTTTCATAATCACCAATGGGACAACGCAGGGATGTCCTCTGTCCCCTCTCTTTTACATCCTAGTGACGGAGCACCTGCTCTCATCAATTCGCCATAACCCCAATATTAGGTGGATTGAGGTGGGAGGCACCGAGTACAAGTGCTCTGCATTTGCTGTCCTATTATATATCACTCAATCACATATATCCATCCCTGCTGTTATGGCTGAAATAGATCACTTTGTTACATGGTCAAATTTTAAAATCAATGCAGCGAAGTCTGAGGCCCTCGATGTCTCCCTCCCCAAATCCATACAGGATTCCATCCAGTCCAACTTTCCTTTTGCCTGGCCCTCACAGGGTATCAAATACTTAGGAATTCCTATTCATAGAGACCTCTCCCATCTATGTTATCTTAATTTTGGGCCCTTTATTGAACAACTCCATACAGACCACGGTTGGCAAGTTAGAACTGTAAGATTCACTACGTGAACCACTGGTGTTTTGTGGAAAAGCACATGTACACTGTGTTCCAAATTATTATGCAAAAAGTGTTTAGGAGTGATAAGGTAAGAATTTTTTTGTTTGTCAGTTAAACTCATTGATGGTGATGTGTGTCAGGGCTCTTTATATCACTGTAAGCAATTGCAGACACCTGTGCTAATTAGTTTGGCAGGTGAGTCAAATGAAAGGCAAGACTACTTAAGAAGGCTGTCCCACATTATTAAGCAGCCTACATTTTCTGCCAAAATGGGAAAGAAAAAGGATGTGTCGGCTGCTGAGAAGCAACAAATTGTGGAGTGTTTAGGTCAAGGCATGACTGCAATCAACATTGCCAAGACACTTCATCCTGATCATCGCACAATCAAGAAGTATGTAGCTGATTCACAGTACACACGTGTGCGTGCTGATAAGGGAAAATTGAGAACTCTTTCCTACAGGCAATTACGTCAGGTTAAAAAAGCAGCGGCAAAAAAGCCTTGTCATAGCAGCAGACAAGTTTTTAAAGCTGCTGGTGCCTCCAACGTCCCCCGAACAACAAGATGCAGAGTCCTTCAGAGATTTGCAGCTGTGCTTAAGCCATCCTGTCGACCTCCTCTATCCACTGCACATAAGCAGAAACAGCTCCAGTGGGCCAAACAATACATGAAGACTAATGCACCGTCTCATGCTGCACATAACACATCTGCATCTCTGGCTGATATGGGCATAAAAGGGGACAAACTTATGGTATGACCCCCATGCTCCTCTGACCTCAACCCCATTCAGAACCTCTGGAGCATCATCAAAAGGAGTGTCTATGATGGCGGGAGGCAGTTCACATCTAAGCAACAGATCTGGGAGGGTATTCTGTCCTCATGCAAAACAATTGAAGCAGAAACCATCCAAAACCTGACAAATTCAGTGGACGAGAGAGTTGAGAAGCTCCTTTCGAACAAGGGGTCCTATGTGCAAATGTAACATCACCTAGAATAAAGTTTTGAGTTGAAAACTGTTTGATTTCAGTTTCTAATAACCTGCTAATGCTTATAATTTCAAAAATGGCCATTTTTTTGTTCTTTATTAAAATGAAAAGGTTGATCGAAGAGTGTGGGGGATCTAAGAGTGTGGCAACCTAGTAGTCAGGATTACTTCGAATTCTGACAATCTGAGGGTCATGTTGCAGGTAGTGCAGCAAGAAGGCACTCATGTGTCTTGCGCATCTAGGAGCCCCAAAATTATTTTCCGGGCTAGATGCAGCTAAAAATTATTATTAATTTGAAAGCTGGTGGAGCTTAGTATAGAAGGCCTAATAGAATCAGTACTACAAACTGCTACAAAGCCCAAATTATTTTCCAGCCAAGATACAGATAAACATGATTAATAATTTTAAATCTGGTGGAGTTTAGTATAGATGGCCTAATAGAATCAGTACTGCACACTGCTACAAGGCCCAAATTATTTTCCAGCCAAGATACAGATAAACATGTTTAGTAATTTTAAATCTGGTGGAGTTTAGTACAGATGGCCTAATAGAATCAGTACTGCACACTGCTACAAGGCCCAAATTATTTTCCAGCCAAGATACAGATAAACATGATTAGTAATTTTAAAGCTTAAAATGGTTGGTGAGGTGATTTTAACAAATCATCAAGCTTTTACTCTCCCCAGGATGACACAGGGGTAGAAAAGTCGTTTCGGATCTATGATTTGTTCATCTTTATGAACGAGAGTCTGTCTACATTATCAGTGGAGAGCCGCGTGCGCTTATCTGTCAGCACACCACCAGCAGCGCTGAACACACGTTCAGACAGAACACTGACTGCGGGGCACGACGATCTCCAAGGTGTAAGTAGCGAGCTCCGGCCATTTATCCAGATTGGAAGCCCAAAAAGAGCAAGGGTCCAGTGACACAGTCATGGCTTCAATGTTTACTTGGAGATACTCCTGTACCATCGTCTCTAGGCGTTGACTATGTGTCAGACTTCTTGTCTCCTGTGGCCTTGCAAAGGATGGGCTAAAAAAGTGGTGAAATGATTCCGCAAAAATTTATGTTACCAGCAGATACTGTGTTTCTGTTACGTTTTGAGAGCTGAACACTCGACGGTCCCACGGTTGGCAAGTTGGAACTGTGAGATTCACTACGTGCACCACTAGTGTTTTGGGGGAAAGCACATGTAAGATTCTGCAACAGTCTCTGCTGATACTCCTGCATGCGTGCATCTGTTTCTATGGCAGGAATAATTTCTGCAAATTTACTTTTGTACCGTGGATCTAACAGTGTGGCAACCCAGTAGTCAGGATTATTTCTAATTCTCACAATTCGAGGGTCATGTTGCAAGTAGTGCAGCAAGAAGGCACTCATGTGTGTTGCGCATCCTGGAGCACCAAGTCCCTGTTGTGTTGGTGGCGAGGTAACAATCATGCTTCCTTCCTCTGCCCTCTCCCCCCAACCTCGCACAACAGAAATGTGATCAAGGTCTCCCTCATCTGATGAGTCTTCCATCAGTTCGTCCTCCACTTCTTCCTGGGCTCCTGCACCTTCCTCACTAGTTTGGCTGCTACCATGCGCCTTGGTAAAACCATCTCCCCCACCCTCACATGCCTGCCGCCTTGGTGCTGCCGACCGTCTGGACCTTGCAGATGTTAGCCCTTCCGCATACAACTCCTCCTCCTCTACTTATTCCACCTCCTCTTGTGCCACCATCTGACTCTGAATTATGTTTAACATGTGCTCCAGCATGTAAATCACCAGAATAGTCATGCTCATAATGGCATCGTCAGCACTAAACATCTTCGTCGCCATTTCAAAACTGTGCAGAGGGGTGCATAGGTCCCTGATCTGAGACCACTCCTCCAGCGTGATTTGCCCCACCTCTGGATCTCGTTGCCCCAGGCTATACGTCACAACGTATTGCACCAGGGCTTGTCGGTGCTGCCACAGTCGCTGCAACATGTGCAGAGTTGAATTCCACCGTGTCGGCACATCGCATTTTAGCCGGTGAAGTGGCAGGCCCAACGACTTCTGTAGAGATTTAAGTCACTGAGCTGAGGGATGCGAACAGCGGAAGTGAGCACACAGCGACCATGCCCTCTGCAGAAGGCCATCTAGTCCGGGATAGTGGGCTAAAAATTGCTGGACAACCAGGTTCAACACGTGAACCATACAAGGCATGTGTGTGACATTGCCCCGGCGAAGGGCCGCACCCAGGTTTGCAACATTGTCACACACGGCATTCCCTGGTTTCAGGTCCAGTGGAGACAACCATTCATGAAACTGGTTCTCCAGAGCTGACCACATCTCCTCAGCTGTGTGACTCACATTTCCCAGACATTTCAAAGTAAAAACCGCCTGATGACGTTGAGCCTTGCTGCCAGCATAGGAAGGAGGTGTGCAGGATCCCTTCTGCACAGTTAGAAAGCTTGTGGCATGATCAGACAGGCTTTGGGTGCAGGTGGAAGACCGAGAGGAGGTTGAGGAGGCAGAAGCAGTGGAGGAACTTTGAGATAAAGAGGATTGACGCACAACTCGTGGGGGCGGCAAGACTTGGACAGCAGCCCCTTGTCCTGCTGTCACCATAGTTACCCAGTGCCCAGTCAGCGACATGTAACGCCCCTGTCCATGCCTACTCGTCCAAGTGTCTGTGGTGAAATGCACCCTGTCACACACAGAGTTTCTCAAAGAAGCGGTGATGTTGTGTGCGATATGCTGGTGGAGCGCAGGCACACCTTTCTTTGAGAAGTAGTGCCGACTGGGCATCTGGTACTGGGGCACTGCGATGGACATAAGGTCTCGAAAATCCTCTGTGTCCACTAGGCGGAAAGGAAGTATTTCTGTAGCCAAGAACTTGCAGATGGTGAAATTCAACCTCTTAGCTTTCTCATGGCTAGGAGGAAATGGTCTTTTACTTGTCCACATCTGAGGGACCGAGGGCTGGCTGTTGTGCTTAGACGGAGTTGAGAAGGGTGTCCCCGGCAAACTGCCGGTCTGTGAGGAAGATGCAGGCGGACATGTTAGGTTGCCTTGATCCAAAGGTGGTGCTATCGATGTCGGACAGCGCTAAACACCAGCTGGTGTTTCCACCTCCAAAGAAAATGATGACCTGCCAATCACGCTGGCTGTTGCGGGTAAAGAGGTGGCAGGTCTGCGTCCCAAAACAGGTGTGACTGCTGTCCCCCCAGTCACAGAGGATTAAGAGGCCACGGATGCACATGATGTGGCAGACGATGGTTGGCCCGGCCGGCTATGCTGCATTGTAGCACAGTGAGCTTCCCACTGCAACTTATGCTTCATATCCATGTGACGGTTCATGCATGAAGTACTCAAACTATGTATTTTTTGGCCTCTACTTAGCTTTTGCTGACAAATGTTACAGATAACACGAGTTGGGTCATCTTTATCGATCTGAAAAAATGCCCAGGCTATGCAAGGCTTAGCACCCATGCGACCTGAAGAGCCAACACGACTTGTGGCCAGAGGCAGAGTTGTGTTTGTGGATGCAGTTGTTGATGTGCTTCCAGTACTACGTCTCAGTCCAGGAAGGCGCAACCTGACCTCGTCGTCACTAGCATCCTCCTCCACCTCCTCTGCTGACCTCATTGACTGGCTGACTGTGGGTTGACAGTAAGTGGGATCTCCAACCTCGTCATCATCACCCTGTGTGTTATCACACCCGTCGTACTCAGAGCCAACCTCTTCCTGCCCTGACAAAAAACTAAAGTTGTCGCTCCAATCAGGTATTTGAGTCTCATCATCGTCTTCCTCATTGTCTCCACAAACAGGAGTTACAGTTTGGGAACGAGGGTCTACATTATGGTCAGAGCCTTCTGCGTCTGGTCCTGGATCCGACTCATAAAGATTCTGGGCATCAGTGCAGATCATTTCCTCATCTGGATTCACAGAAGCTCTGGAGCCGACCTCTGATTCCCAGGCTATAGTATGAGTAAACAGCTCTGCAGACTCAACCATCTGTTCTACCCCATACTCAGACGGGCAGCTGGAGACTTGGGAGCTGTGAGGAAGCAAGTACGATTGGAGTGACACCTCTGAGGACTGGAGCATTTGTGATGTTGAAGTTGAGGTGGAGGAGAGCCCACTTAAAGGAGCACTTGATATCCGTTGAAGCACCTGCTGTTTTTGTGCCTCATCTGGATTTTGTAGCGATTGGCGTGGCCGTAAGAAAGGGATCTTATCACATTGTCCGCTAAAAGAAGTAGACATCTTAGTTTGGCTGGAAGATGGTCTTTCTTCTGCAGATGTTACTGTTGCTTTAACACCTACCCCACGGACACAACCTTTTTTTCCCTTCCCAACACGCCTATTCCCCTTTCCACCAGCAGCAGGCATTTTTCCACTCATTTTGGTGGTTAACTAATTCACAACTCTGGAGTTGTTTGCACAAAAAACAATAGATGGGAACTGAGCAGAGCTGAGTGGCCAAACTGTGGTATTAGCCCAAAAGTATTGGCTGGGTTAGATGCAGATAAAAATTATTTTGAATTTGCAACCTGCTGGAGGTTAGTATAGATGGACTAATAGAACAAGTCCCACACACTGCTACAAGCCAAAATATTTTTTCAGAGCTAGATGCAGAAAAAAATGATATTGAATTTGCAACCTGCTGGAGGTTAGTATAGGTGGACTAATAGAACAAGTCCCACACACTGCTACAAGCCGAAATATTTTTTCAGAGCTAGATGCAGAAAAAAATTACATTGAATTTGCAACCTGATGGAGGTTAGTATAGATGGACTAATAGAACAAGTCCTACACACTGCTCGAAGCCGAAATATTTTTTCAGAGCTAGATGCAGAAAAAAATTGTATTGAATTTGCATCCTGATGGATGTTAGTATAGATGGACTAATAGAACAAGTCCCACACACTGCTAGAAGCCGAAATAATTTTTCAGAGCTAGATGCAGAAAAAATTATATTGAATTTGCAACCTGATGAAGGTTAGTATAGATGGACTAATAGAACAAGTCACACACACTGCAAGAAGCCGAAATATTTTTTCAGAGCTAGATGCAGAAAAAAATTATATTGAATTTGCAACCTGATGGAGGTTAGTATAGATGGACTAATAGAACAAGTCCCACACACTGCTACAAGCCGAAATAGTTTTTCAGAGCTAGATGCAGAAAAAATTATATTGAATTTGCAACCTGATGTAGGTTAGTATAGATGGACTAATAGAACAAGTCACACACACTGCTAGAAGCCAAAATATTTTTTCAGAGCTAGATGCAGAAAAAAATTATATTGAATTTGCAACCTGATGGAGGTTAGTGTAGATGGACTAATAGAACAAGTCACACACACTTCTAGAAGCCGAAATATTTTTTCAGAGCTAGATGCAGAAAAAAATTATATTGAATTTGCAACCTGATGGAGGTTAGTATAGATGGACTAATAGAACAAGTCCCACACACTGCTAGAAGACAAAATATTTTTTTAGAGCTAGATGCAGAAAAAAATTATATTGAATTTGCAACCTGATGGAGGTTAGTATAGATGGACTAATAGAACAAGTCCCACACACTGCTACAAGCCGAAATAGTTTTTCAGAGCTAGATGCAGAAAAAAATTATATTGAATTTGCAACCTGATGGAGGTTAGTATAGATGGACTAATAGAACAAGTCACACACACTGCTACAAGCAGAAATAGTTTTTCAGAGCTATATGCAGAAAAAAATTATATTGAATTTGAAACCTGCTGGAGGTTAGTATAGATGGTCTAATAGAACAAGTCCCACACACTGCTAGAAGCCAAAATATTTTTTCAGAGCTAGATGCAGAAAAAAATGAAATTGAATTTGCAACCTGATGGAGGTTAGTATAGATGGACTGATAGAATAAGTCCCACACACTGCTAGAAGCCGATATATTTTTTCAGAGCTAGATGCAGAAAAAAATTATATTGAATTTGCAACCTGATGGAGGTTAGTATAGATGGACTAATAGAACAAGTCCCACACACTGCTACAAGCCGAAATAGTTCTTCAGAGCTAGATGCAGAAAAAAATGATATTGAATTTGCAACCTGATGGAGGTTAGTATAGATGGACTAATAGAACAAGTCCCACACACTGCTTGAAGCTGAAATATTTTTGCAGAGCTAGATGCAAAAAAAAATTATATTGAATTTGCAACCTGATGGAGGTTAGTATAGATGGACTAAAAGAACAAGTCCCACACACTGCTAGAAGCTGAAAGATTTTTTCAGAGCTAGATGCAGAAAAAAATTATATTGAATTTGCAACCTGATGGAGGTTAGTATAGATGGACTAATAGAATGATGCTATGCCCAAAAGGTTTTACTTCACTAGGTGCAGTAAAAAAATGTGTATTCTATACACAGGTGGTGTAGCTTGTAACACAGATAGGCTTCTCCACTGACTAACACACACTGCAAGAGGACAAAAAGGATTTGCTTTGCTAGATTTAGCCAAATGCTGTGAAAAAAACTTGCACAGCACTGGCACAGACCTGCCTGGCAAAAAGTGATAGGAACTGATGTAACCTAGCCCTCAAAAGGACTGCAATTACAATTAGTCTTTACTCCCAACCTATCTATTTAAGAGCACAGACCTGCCTGATAAAAGTGATAGGAACTGATGTAACCTAGACCTGAAAAGGACTGCAATTACAATTAGTCTTTACTCCCAACCTATCTATTTAAGAGCACAGACCTGCCTGATAAAAGTGATAGGACCTGATGTAACCTAGCCCTAAAAAGGACTGCAATTATAATTAGTCTTTACTCCCAACCTATCTATTTAAGAGCACAGACCTGCCTGATAAAAGTCGTAGGAAATTATGTAACCTAGTCCTTAAAAGGACTGCAATCACAACTATTCCCTACTCCCAAGCTATCTGTAGATTTGTGTGAAAATTGGCTTGAAATTAACAAAGTATAGCGCACACAGCAACAGCGGTGCCGTCTAACACGCAGCTGCAGCAGTGAGAAAATGGTGGCAACGGGGAAAATGGCTGGGTCTTATAGGGCAAGGACATGTGACTTACACTGCCAATGACACGTGCCCTTGCTTGTGTGAAAAAAAGCAGTTCGCTCCGTGTGTGCGCTGCTGATAGGCTGACAGATTGCACCTCCCCACTGTAAATGCGGGAAACAGAAGAAAAAATGGAGATCTTCATTATTTCTGCAGAGATGCATTCCCTGCCCCTCCCCCCTCCCCGCTGTACACTCAAACTGCGTGTTAACATTAATTTTCAGCATTACTGAGAAAAAAATCCAGTTATGATTTTGGTGCACGAACAGTTATCGAACATAACCTCGAACAGCCAAATTTTTTTCAAATCGTTCGTGTTCGCCGAACGGCTCGAACACTGCCCAAAACAGCTCGAATTTGAGATTGGCGAACAATTCGAGTCGAACACCGCTCATCTCTAGACACTAACAACTCAGCCTTAACCCTGTCTGTAAATCTATTTAGAAACGGAAGCATCTTGTGCAGTTTCGCATGCGTCACTCCCTTGGGAATTACCAGGAGGCACTTTTCCTTTTTGCTTTCCTTAAACGTTTTCCAGCCCCATGAGGTGACCCATTACAGTACGAACTGTTACGGGTCCGGGTGGTGGAACCTCTGTGCTTCGGTGCAAGGAGGGACCAGAGGGGCATAACTAAGTGCCTACTCGAACCGACCCAGGTCACACTGCGGCTTAGTCGACTCCGTGAACCAGGAAGGGACCGGGCAGGTGAACCAGGTGCCACTCTGGGACCGACCTTGTGTGAGAGCAGGTGACTCCCACGGGTCAGATGACAGGAGCTGACCGATACAGCAGATGAGCACGGCAAGAAGGCTGATGGATGGACCGGGTAGATAAGCAGGCAGGTACGGCAGATAGCCAGACAGGTGCTCCAGGTAGGCAAGCATGCGGGTACGGAGGATAGCCAGACAGGAGCTCCGGGTTGGCAGGCTGGCGGGCACGGCAGGTTACTGGCAGGTGCTTCTGGTAGGCAGGCTGGCGGGCACGGCAGGTGTTCCAAATTGGCATACTGGTGGGCAGGACTGTTAGACAGACTGGCGGGCAGGACTGTTAGACAGACTGGCGGGCAGGACTGTAAGACAGACTAGCGGGCTGGACTGTTAGACCAACTGGCAGGCAGGACTGACAGGCAGTGGGACCTGAGGGCTGAGGAAAGTGTTAGCACACAAAACAACAACCTTGCACAGGCACCTCCATTTTGAAGGAGGTGCCTTATATAGGAGAAGTCCTCCGGCCATTGTGACTCTTTAGGATGGCGCGCACGGCCCCCTTAAGAGGGAGGGAGCGCACACGCACCCTAAGCACAGTGCCTGGGAAGCTGCGCGCGGTGTGCACCACAGCAGTGGCAGGGGAGCAGGAAGACGCCGGAACGGGACCGCGGCGGTGAGGGGAAAGGCGTATCTGCCCGGCCGGAGGCAGAGACGCCAATACTACAGGAACACAAAAGTTTAAACTTACAACTGGTTCCAAATTTGCACTGGCTTTTTTTAAACTGCCAGCATACCCCTGGTTTCTGACCTCCTGTTTGTCTTGATTGACTAGTGTCCCCTGCACTTCCTGTTTGGCCGGATAAACCGGTCCCACCCTGAAAGGTGTGCCCAAAGTTAACTGGTGCCATTACTCGTAACTAGTGATGAGTGAGCACTAAGATGCTCGGGTACTCGTTGCTCGGGTCAAGCAAATTGGAATACTCGGGTACTTGACCCGAGCAACGAGCCCAATGTAAATCTATGGGAAACTCGAGCATTTTTCATTCGGCTCCCCCTTGGCGGTCTGCAGAGGGCCTAAAAATTGCCAAACTCGATGGGAACAGTGATCAAATTACATGGGAACAGCATGGAGAAAACCCCTGGAAGCATCTCTGACTCCCAGATCACTGCTGTCAGCAACGTGGTCAGAGTATTACACCACTTTTACAAACTCACAATAAAACATACAAAAACAAAAACAAAAAGGATTTTTTTTGGAAATATGTTAAGGAACATCCTTTCCAGGGTAATGACTTGTATATAAGGGAAAATAAATAACCAAAAACAAAAATACTCCTCCACAACTAGGGCTATGTTCACACGTAGCGTTTTTGATGCGTTTTTGCACTTTTGAATTGCTTTCAACCAAGACAAATGCATTCACCAGGAAAAGTCATTTTAACATTTTACAACCTTATCTGGCCGTGTGGTGTGTGACACATCATCAGACACATGCATACAGTGCTGAAAAGACATGGGAACAGCATGGGGAAGACCTCTGGAAGCATCTCTGACTCCCAGGTCACTGCTTAAAAGTGTGCCCATCATAAGTGATCCTTGGCGCATGCGAAGATGCCTCCGGCCATGCATCTGTCGTTGCAGACTTGCAACAATCACCGTCCACGTCCTTGTCCCACTGCAGCGTTCAGTTGTCCCTACCCCATACCTTGGAATGCAAGCGCAAGTGTGCAGGCAGCCACCCACCCACCCACAGGCTGCAATACTATATTGCCAAATTTTTGACAGCTGCTTGCACTTGAAATATGGCCTTTTAAGCTTGTGGAGGTGGAAGCTTTTCAAAACCTCATGCCGGCGGCGGCTGGGTGTCCATACTTAGTCCAGGCCACCACTATATTTCCCAGTATCTCCTCCGCCTTCCACAAGCACGGGTCCCACAACATTACCCGTGCCCTCCCCAGTGCACTTACTGGGAAGGACCGCCTAACCACAAACACGTGGACAGGTGAATGTGGTCAGGGACAGTTCGGAGCCAGTACACAACTTTGTTTTGCTAAGAGTTGTATTTAGCTCGGTGAAAGGACTGGCATAGAGGGAAACCGTATGTACCCTGCGTGTCATTTCTCCCAGGAAGTACTGTAATTGAGCTTGTTGCAGAAGCAATGGCAGCCCATGCAACATCAACTCGCACTTGTCGGTGGTGCTTTGACGCACACACATCTTTCTTTGCGCATTTAATTTCTTGAATACAGAGTTGGACAATGGCCTGATCTGTAATGCGTTTTGAGAAATAACATGCATAAGCATGGCCAATCCACATTAAAAAAGCAGCCATAGAGTGTCCGGGAAACTTCCCTCACACTTTTCTTAGCCAGAGCTGCTTTTCGGCAGGGTTGGACGGGCCCACCAGAGAAACAGAGACTCCTCCAGCGGGCCCTGGCTTCCCCTTCAGGAGAGTTCAGAGTGCCGAGGTGAGGCCATGATGATGATAGAGGCCACCATCTGCTTAGTTTTCTGTTACTTGGAATGCAAGTGCAAGTATGCAGCCAGCCACCCACCCACCCAAAGGCCGCAACACTAAACTGCCAGATTTCTGGGCAGCTCTTTGCACTTGAAATATGGCCTTTTAAGCTCGTGGAGGCGGAAGCTTTTCACAACCTCATGCCGGCAGCGGCCGGGTGTCCATACTCGGTCCCCAGCCGCCACTATATCTCCCGGTATCGCCTCCGCCTTCAACAAGCAAGGGGTCCCACAAGATTACCCATGCCCTCCCCAGTGCACTTACTGGGAAGGACTACCTAACCACAAACACATGGACAGGTGAATGTGGCCAGGGACGGTACAGAGCCAGTCCACAATTTTTATTGCTGAGAGATGTATTTAGCTCGGTGAAAGGACTGGCATAGAGGGAAACCCTATCTACCCTGCATGTCATTTCTCCCAGGAAGTCCTCTAAAGCTATTTGCACTTGAAATGTGGCCTGAACATTACTGCTGGTACTTTTCTGTGGGAATTTGCTTGCCTCCTACCGACCTGGAATATTTCCAGCAAACTATGGTACGACGCCATGGTTTTAGCACTACCCACAGGTACCAGTAGCGAAGCCATCCCCAATTTCCTTCTCAGGAATTTTATTTGGTAGACTGAGTGGCTGCCCAAATACATTTTCTCACAAAGGAGCTGAAGATAGAGTGGCAGTAGGTGCAAGTTGCTCCAGCCTGTTAGATATTAGAGGGTGAACGGCAGCACATTGGATCAGTGGTTAGCACTGAAGCCTTGCAGAGCTGTGATACTGGCTTCAAATCCCAGCAAGGACAACATCTGCAAGGACTTTGTATGTTCTCCCCATGTTTGCGTGTGTTTCCTCCTCAGTAAAAAAGCAGCCATAGAGTATCCGGGAACCTTCCCACACACTTTTCTTAGCCAGGACTGCTTCTCGGCAGGGTTGGACGGTCCCACCAGAGAATCCTGATGTGTGCCTTGGCTTCTTCTTCAGGAGAGTTCATGATAGCGCTAACTTTGCAGCTGCTATGGGGCTCTTGAGCGGGGGAGAAAGGTTAGCCCTCAGAATCAAATCCTCTGGTGGGCACAATGTTTTTCAATCTGAAACAGCTTCTCAGTGGAAGTTGTATTTCACCACAGCCATATTCTTTAGCTTGGTGAAAGGACTGGCATAGAGGGAAACCGAATCTACCCCAGCTTTCATTTCTCCGTCACCAGGTTCCACCCATTGTCACACACAACCATGCCTGGCTGTATGTTCAGCGGTGAGAGCCACAGATCAGGCTGCTGTGTTACAGCTTTCAACAACTCTGCAGCGCTGGGCTTTTTGTCAATTAAGCATTAAGCATGTTATCTTCAACACAGCCTGTTGCCGCTTGGCCAAGGCAGTGCTGCAGTGCTGTCAGCTTGTGACTGATGTGGTCATTTCAGAGATGGAGGAGGAGGTGCATGAGCTGAACAATGTGATTACATTGAGGTTAAATTGGTGGCGCTGTTTTTTATACTAAAGAAAGGTCCTATTGTTTTGTTTTTTTTACGGTATTTTTTAAGACAAATGCATTCACCGGGAAATGTCATTTTAACATTTTACAACCTTATCTGGCAATGTGGTGTGTGACACATCATCAGACACATCCTTTTTTTATTTATGATGGAGGGACTCTGAAAATCATAAAGCCTATTTTTATAGGGACATCAGACAGCCCTTACTATTCTTAAAAGGCCAGCAGTCGGCCCTAGCTATTGTTATAAAGCCATCAGCCGGCTATGCTTTGCTGTTCTCATTATTAACAAGTGGGTCTTCTATACTGTTATTGCGTATCCAGTGACTGCATGGGCTGCCAAAAAATTGGACGCTGCCCAACACCCCTTTGAAGAGACATAGAGGAGGGTCTCAGTAAAAAAAATGTTCCCATTATAAAGGAGCGGGTCTCCTATAGTGGAAATGCCCATGCTGTGACTGCAAGGGCTGCCAAAATTTTGGAAAAACCCCACTAAGAATTCAAAGACACATAGAGCAGGGCCACAGTAACAAGGATTCAACATGTTCCCATTAGAAAGGAGAGGGTCTGCTATACAGTTATAGGGTATGCAGTGAGTCCAACGGCTGACCAATTTTAGGAAAAACCCCACTAAGAATTTAAAGACACACAGAGCAGGGCCACAGTAACGACAAATTCCCATTAGAATGGAGAGTCTCCCATAGTGTTGGACTATGCAGTGAATTCTAGGGCTGCCAAAAATTTGGAGGCACTTCAATGCCCCTTGGAAGAGACGTGGAGGAGGGCCTCTTAAAAAAATGTTCCCATTAGAAAGGAACAAGCCTCCTATACTTGTAATGCCCATGCACTAAGTGTATGGGCTGACAAACATTTACCACTGGGGGGTATACATGAACATACTGTATAAAAACATTTTTTTACGGGCATCATAAACACCCTTTTAAAAAATTATGTTGGTGTTGCATCACTGACCATGGTGACCCTGGTGATATGGTGGTGGAGGATGAGGAGAAATAGGAGGACAAGAGCAAATAGACAAAATCAAGAAGCGTATACCCATGTGTGGGTGTGAAAAGGTGCATGGGAATACACCTCCCAAGAAAAGACATTGGATTTGAGTTTATGTTACGCTGCTATCATTCGATGGTGTTGAGAAGTCTGGCCCAATCCAGCCCTTGTTCATTTTTATAAGAGTCAGCCTGTCAGCATTTTCAGTTGACAGGCGGATGCGCTTATCAATTATAATTCCACCAGCGGCACTAAAAACCCGCTCTGATTAAAGCTGGCGGCAGGGCAGGCCAGGACCTCCAAGACATAGAGAGCCAGTTCATTCCACGTATCCGGCTTGGATACCCAATAATTATAAGGCACAGAGGAATCACAGAGGACATTGGTACAGTCTGCAAGAAACTCCATCAGCATCTTCCCAAACTTTGCACTCCTTGTGAGAGTATCCCGCGACTCAGGGCCTGTGCGATGGGAGGGTCTGAGAAAACTCTCCCAGAACTTTGACAATGTTCCCCTGTCTCTGCTGGATTGAAGTTGTGTCTCTCTTGTCTGTACTCCTTGTTTGTCCAACAAAGTGTGCCCTCTGCCGCCAGTGTTTTCAGATGTGAATTTTTTTAATAGTTCCGCAACAAGGGCCTTCTGGTACTGCCCCATTTTTGTATACCTGTCTGCCACAGCAATAAGAGATATAAAGTTCTCCTTGTAGCGTGGGTCTAGAAGTATCACCAACCAGTAATGACTGTCACCGAAAATTTTGATAATGCGAGGGTCATGGGAAAGGCAGCGTAACATAAACTCAGCCATGCGTGCCAGACTACTAACAGGCAATACTTCCGTGTCCTCACCAAGAGGATGACTGACCATGCTCTCCTCCTCCTCCTCTTCTCTGTCCTCTGGCCATCCACGCTGAACAGACGATATGACAGCTGTGCAGGTAGTACCGTCTGTAGTGCATGAAACTAGCTCCTGTCCTTCCTCCTCCTCCTCTTCCTCATTGTCACCCAATCCACGTTGGGATGAGATGAGGCTTGGCTGTGTGTAATCTACCTGTATGGTTCCTTGCTCCATCTCATCGTGCTCCGCCTGCAATACATCCTCTTTGATTGTGAGCAGAGAGCGTTTCAGAAGACAGTGAAGTGGGATGGTGATGCTAATTATGACGTCATCGCTGCTCAGCATCTTGGTGGAGTCCTCAAAGTTTTGGAGGATGGTACATATGTCAGACATCCATGTCCACTCCTGTGGTCTTATGTGTGGAGTCTGAACTGAATACCGATGGCCTTATTGATGCTGGTACTCAACAACTGCCCTTTCTGCTCACAAATCCTTCGCAACATCTGCAGTGTAAAGTTCCAACGCGTGGGGCCGAAGCTGTAGCTGACTTACTAAAATGGGCACACAGGCGGCGTACTTTAACAAGCAGATCCGGCAGCTCCGGGTAGGATTTGCGAAATCACTGAACCACGAGGTTAAGCACATGGGCCAGGCATGGTACGTGCGTGAGCTCGCCTCGCCTCAGAGCCGCCACCAGGTTCCGGCCATTGTCACACACGACCATGGCTGGCTGTTTGGTTCAGTGGTGTGAGCCACAGATCTGCCCGCTCTTTCAGAGCTGTCCACAACTCTTCAACATTGTGCGGTTTTTCACCTAAGCATATTAGCTTTAGCACAGCCTGTTGCCACTTGGCCGAGGCAATGCTGCAGTGCTTCCAGCTTGTGACTGATGTGGTCATTTCGTAGATGGAGGCTGAAGAGGAGGAGGCTGAGGAGGATGAGTTGCAGAAGCTGTAGACCGTGGGGGCAACCCTAATTGACCTAGGGCCCGCAATCCTTGGCGTCGGGAGGACGTGTTCCGTCCCAAGGTCTGACTGGGTCCCGGCTTCCACTATGTTAACCCAGTGTACCGTCAGTGAGATGTACCGTCCCTGCCCACAAGTAGTGTTGAGCCACCCCCGTAGTGTTCGAGTTCGGTTCGGTTCGTCGAACACCCGTGTGTTCGCCGAACTGTTCGTCGAACTGTTCGTCGAACACCTTCGAACACCATTAAAACCAATGGCAGGCAAACAAAAACACATAGAAACACATAGAAAACACCTTCAAAGGTGTCCAAAAGCTGACAAACTGCTCAGAAGACACAACTAACACATGGAAAAGTGACAAGTACATATAGTCATGCGAAAAGAAAAGAGGTGGAGGAGTAAAAGGAGGGGGAGACACAGATATAGGCATGTCATGCCCTTCTAAAATCCAAAAAGTGAGAAGCCGACACGTTCAGTCCACTCCTGCCCGTGCCACCTCCGTGTTGCCGTGTTTGTGCCAGAGCCGCGGTGAACCCTGACGGCCAGCCCCCCTCTCCCAATACTGGTGCCTGTCCGCTGGTGGGTCGAGCGAGCCCCCCTGTGGTGGAGGCAGCTCTAAGCTTTTTAATTTAAATTGTCTCTCTAATTTGAATGAATACACTTTAAATCCATTTACAAGGATCTATTGGAGGGCAAGTCTCATGCCAGCAGCCGCGTAATTCCAGCTCCAGTAGCGTCCACTAAAGCTGGGGAGAGAGATTGTCGGCCCCTTTAGGATCCCTGAAGGCGCTAAAGATGAACTCCATAATGTATGTGGATTTTCTCAAACAGCCCTTCCTGCCATGGTTCAAGAAGAAGAACCGTGTATTTCACAGCAAAATCATTTTTTTGCATGATAATGCACCATCTCATGCTGCACATAAAACATCTGCATCTCTGGCTGATATGGGCATAAAAGGGGACAAACTTATGGTGTGACCCCCATGCTCCCCTGACCTCTACCCCATTCAGAACCTCTGGAGCATCATCAAAAGGAGTGTCTATGATGGCGGGAGGCAGTTCACATCTAAGCAACAGCTCTGGGAGGGTATTCTGTCCTCATGCAAAATAATTGAAGCAGAAACCATCCAAAACCTGACAAATTCAATGGACGAGAGAGTTCAGAAGCTCCTTTCGAACAAGGGGTCCTATGTGAAAATGTAACATCACCTAGAATAAAGTTTTGAGTTGAAAACTGTTTGATTTCAGTTTATAATAACCTGCTAATGCTTATAATTTCAAAAATGACAATTTTTTTGGTCTTTATTAAAATGAAAAGGTTGATCGAAAAGTTTGGGGGATCTAAGAGTGTGGCAACCCAGTAGTCATGATTACTTCGAATTCTGACAATATGAGGGTCATGTTGCAGGTAGTGCAGCAAGAAGGCACTTATGTGTCTTGCGCATCTCGGAGCCGCAAAATTATTTTCCGGGCTAGATGCAGCTAAAAATTATTATTAATTTTAAATCTGGTGGAGCTTAGTATAGATGGCCTAATAGGATCAGTGCTGCACACTGCTACAAAGCCCAAATTATTTTCCAGCCAAGATACAGATAAACATGATTAGCAATTTTAAATCTGGTGGATCTTATTATAGATGGCCTAATAGAATCAGTGCTGCACACTGCTACAAAGCCCAAATTATTTTCCAGCCAAGATACAGATAAACATGATTAGTAATTTGAAAGCTTAAAACGGTTGGTAGGGTGATTTTAACCAATCATCAAGCTTTTACTCTCCCCAGGATGACACAGGGGTAGAAAAGTCGTTTCGGATCCATGATTTGTTCATCTTTATAAACGTGAGTCTGTCTACATTATCAGTGGAGAGCCGCGTGCGCTTATCTGTCAGCACACCACCAGCAGCGCTGAACACACGTTCAGACAGAATGCTGGCTGCGGGGCATGACAAGATCTCCAAGGCGTAAGTGGCTAGCTCCGGCCATTTATCCAGATTGGAAGCCCAAAAAGAGCAAGGGTCCAGTGACACAGTTATGGCTTCAATGTTTACTTGGAGATACTCCTGTACCATCGTCTCTAGGCGTTGACTATGTGTCAGACTTCTTGTCTCCTGTGGCCTTGCAAAGGATGGGCTAAAAAAGTGGTGAAATGATTCCGCAAAATTGATGTTACCAGCAGATACTGTGGTTCTGTTACGGTTTGAGTGCTGAACACTTGACGGTCCCACGGTTGGCAAGTTGGAACTGTGAGATTCACTACGTGCACCACTGGTGTTTTGTGGAAAAGCACATGTAAGATTCTGCAACAGTCTCTGCTGATACTCCTGCATGCGTGCATCCCTTTCTATGGCAGGAATAATTTCTGCAAATTTACTTTTGTACCGGGGATCTAACAGTGTGGCAACCCAGTAGTCAGGATTATTTCTAATTCTCACAATTCGAGGGTCATGTTGCAGGTAGTGCAGCAAGAAGGCACTCATGTGTGTTGCGCATCCAGGAGCACCAAGTCCCTGTTGTGTTGGTGGCGAGGTAACAATCATGCTTCCTTCCTCTGTCCTCTCCCCCAAACCTCGCACAACAGAAATGTGATCAAGGTCTCCCTCATCTGATGAGTCTTCCATCAGTTCGTCCTCCACTTCTTCCTGGGCTCCTGCACCTTCCTCACTAGTTTGGCTGCTACCATGCGCCCTGGTAAAACCATCTCCCCCACCCTCACATGCCTGCCGCCTTGGTGCTGCCGACCGTCTGGACCTTGCAGATGTTAGCCCTTCCGCATACAACTCCTCCTCCTCTACTTCCTCAACCTCCTCTTGTGCCACCACCTGACTCCGAATTCTGTTTAACATGTGCTCCAGCATGTAAATCACCGGAATAGTCATGCTGATAATGGCATCGTCAGCACTAAACATCTTCGTCGCCATTTCAAAACTGTGCAGAAGGGTGCATAGGTCCCTGATCTGAGACCACTCCTCCAGCGTGATTTGCCCCACCTCTGGATCTCGTTGGCCCAGGCTATACGTCAGAACGTATTGCACCAGGGCTTGTCGGTGCTGCCACAGTCGCTGCAACATGTGCAGAGTTGAATTCCACCGGGTAGGCACATCGCATTTTAGCCGGTGAAGTGGCAGGCCCAACAACTTCTGTAGAGATGTAAGTCGCTGAGCTGCGGGATGCGAACGGCGGAAGTGAGCACACAGCGACCGTGCCCTCTGCAGAAGGCCATCTAGTCTGGGATAGTGGGCTAAAAATTGCTGGACAACCAGGTTCAACACGTGAGCCATACAAGGCACGTGTGTGACATTGCCCCGGCGAAGGGCCGCACCCAGGTTTGCAGCATTGTCGCACACGGCCTTCCCTGGTTTCAGGTCCAGTGGAGACAACCATTCATGAAATTGGTTCTCCAGAGCTGACCACAACTCCTCAGCTGTGTGACTCACATTTCCCAGACATTTCAAAGTAAAAACCGCCTGATGACGTTGAGCCCTACTGCCAGCATAGTAAGGAGGTGTGCAGGATCCCTTCTGCGCAGTTAGAAAGCTTGTGGCATGACCAGACAGGCTTTGGGTGCAGGTGGAAGACTGAGAGGAGGTTGAGGAGGCAGAAGCAGTGGAGGAACTTTGACATAAAGAGGATTGACGCACAACTCATGGGGACGGCAAGACTTGGACAGCAGCCCCTTGTCCTGCTGTCACCATAGTTACCCAGTGCCCAGTCAGCGACATGTAACGCCCCTGTCCATGCCTACTCGTCCAAGTGTCTGTGGTGAAATGCACCCTGTCACACACAGAGTTTCTCAAAGAAGCGGTGATGTTGTGTGCGACATGCTGGTGGAGCGCAGGCACACCTTTCTTTGAGAAGTAGTGCTGACTGGGTATCTGGTACTGGGGCACTGCGACGGACATAAGGTCTCGAAAATCCTCTGTGTCCACCAGGCGGAAAGGCAACATTTCTGTAGCCAAGAGCTTGCAGATGGTGAAATTCAACCTCTTAGCTTTCTCATGGCTAGGAGGAAATGGTCTTTTACTTGTCCACATCTGAGGGACCGAGGGCTGGCTATTGTGCTTAGATGGGGATGATAAGGGTGTCCCCGGCAAACTGCCGGTCTGTGAGGAAGATGCAGGCGGACATGTTAGGTTGCCTTGATCCAAAGGTGGTGCTATCGATGTCGGACAGCGCTCAACACCAGCTGGTGTTACCACCTCCAAAGAAAATGATGACCTGCCAATCATGCTGGCTGTTGCGGGTAAAGAGGTGGCAGGTCTGCGCCCCAAAACAGGTGTGACTGCTGTCCCCCCAGTCACAGAGGATGAAGAGGCCGCGGATGCACAAGATATGGCAGACGGTGGTTGGCCCGGCCGGCTAGGCCGCATTGTAGCACGCTGAGCTTCCCACTGCAACTTATGCTTCATGTCCATGTGCCGGTTCATGCATGAAGTACTCAAACTATGTATTTTTTGGCCTCTACTTAGCTTTTGCTGACAAATGTTACAGATAAGACGAGTTGGGTCATCTTTATCGATCTGAAAAAATGCCCAGGCTATGCAAGGCTTAGCACCCATGTGACCTGAAGAGCCACCACGACTTGTGGTGAGAGGCAGAGTTGTGTTTGAGGATGCAGTTGTTGACGTGCTTCCAGTACTACGTCTCAGTCCAGGAAGGCGCAACCTGACCTCGTCGTCACTAGCATCTTCCTCCACCTCCTCTGCTGACCTCATCTCTTGGCTGACTGTGGGTTGAAAGTAAGTGGGATCTCCAACCTCATCATCATCACCTTGTGCGTTATCACACCCGTTGTCCTCAGAGCCAACCTGTTCCTGCCCTGACAAAAAACTAAAGTTGTCGCTCCAATCAGGTATTTGAGTCTCATCATCGTCTTCCTCATTGTCTCCACCAACAGGAGTTACAGTTTGGGAATGAGGGTCTACATTATGGTCAGAACCTTCTGCGTCTGGTCCTGGATCCGACTCATAAAGATTCTGGGCATCAGTGCAGATCATTTCCTCATCTGGATTCACATAAGCACTGGAGTCGACCTCTGATTCCCAGGCTATAGTATGAGTAAACAGCTCTGCAGACTCAACCATCTGTTCTACCTCATACTCAGACGGGCAGCTGGAGATTTGGGAGCTGTGAGGAAGCAAGTGCGATTGGGGTGACACCTTTGAGGACTGGAGTATTTGTGATGTTGAAGTTGATGTGGAGGAGAGCCCACTTAAAGGAGCACTTGATATCCGTTGAAGCACCTGCTTTTTTTGTGCCTCATCTGGAATTTGTAGCGATTGGCGTGGCCGTAAGAAAGGGATCTTATCACATTGTCCGCTAAAAGAAGTAGACATTTTAGTTTGGCTGGAAGATGATCTTTCTTCTGCAGATGTTACTGTTGCTTTAACACCTACCCCACGGACACAACCTTTTTTCCCCTTCCCAACACGCCTATTCCCCTTTCCACCAGCAGCAGGCCTTTTTCCACTCATTTTGGTGGTTATCTAATTCACAACTCTGGAGTTGTTTGCACAAAAAAACAATGGATGGGAACCGAGCAGAGCTGAGTGGCCAAACTGTGGTATTAGGCCAAAACTATTGGCTGGGTTAGATGCAGAAAAAAATTATATTCGATTTGCAACCTGATGGAGGTCAGTATAGATGGACTAATAGAACAAGTCCCACACACAGCTAGAAGCCCAAATATTTTTTCAGAGGTAGATGCAGAAAAAAAATATATTCAGTTTGCAACTTGATGGAGGTCAGTATAGATGGACTAATAGAGAAAGTCCCACACACTGCTAGAAGGCCAAATATTTTTTCAGAGCTAGATGCAGACAAAAAATTATTCTGAATTTGCAACCTGATGGAGGTCAGTATAGGTGGACTAATAGAACAAGTCCCACACACCGCTAGAAGGCCAAATATTTTTTCAGAGCTAGATGCAGAAAAAAATTATATTCAGTTTGCAACCTGATGGAGGTCAGTATAGATGGACTAATAGAACAAGTCCCACACACAGCTAGAAGCCCAAATATCTTTTCAGAGGTAGATGCAGATAAAAATTATTTTTAATTTGCAACCTGATGGAGGTCAGTATAGATGGACTAATAGAGAAAGTCCCACACACTGCTAGAAGGCCAAATATTTTTTCAGAGCTAGATGCAGATAAAAATTATTTTTAATTTGCAACCTGATGGAGGTCAGTATAGATGCACTAATAGAGAAAGTCCCACACACTGCTAGAAGGCCAAATATTTTTTCAGAGCTAGATGCAGAAAAAAATTATATTCAGTTTGCAACCTGATGGAGGTCTGTATAGATGGATTAATAGAACAAGTCCCACACACAGCTAGAAGCCCAATATTTTTTCAGAGGTAGATGCAGAAAAAAAATATATTCAGTTTGCAACCTGATGGAGATCTGTATAGATCGATTAATAGAACAAGTCCCACACACAGCTAGAAGCCCAATATTTTTTCAGAGGTAGATGCAGAAAAAAAATATATTCAGTTTGCAACCTGATGGAGGTCAGTATAGATGGAGTAATAGAGAAAGTCCCACACACTGCTAGAAGGCCAAATATTTTTTCAGAGCTAGATGCAGAAAAAAAATATATTCAGTTTGCAACCTGATGGAGGTCTGTATAGATGGATTAATAGAACAAGTCCCACACACAGCTAGAAGCCCAATATTTTTTCAGAGGTATATGCAGAAAAAAAATATATTCAGTTTGCAACCTGATGGAGGTCAGTATAGATGGAGTAATAGAGAAAGTCCCACACACTGCTAGAAGGCCAAATATTTTTTCAGAGCTAGATGCAGAAAAAAATTATATTCAGTTTGCAACCTGATGGAGGTCAGTATAGATGGACTAATAGAACAAGTCCCACACACAGCTAGAAGCCCAAATAATTTTTCAGAGGTAGATGCAGATAAAAATTATTTTTAATTTGCAACCTGATGGGGGTCAGTATAGATGGACTATTAGAGAAAGTCCCACACACTGCTAGAAGGCCAAATATTTTTTCAGAGCTAGATGCAGATAAAAATTATTTTTAATTTGCAACCTGATGGAGGTCAGTATAGATGGACTAATAGAGAAAGTCCCACACACTGCTAGAAGGCCAAATATTTTTTCAGAGCTAGATGCAGAAAAAAATTATATTCAGTTTGCAACCTGATGGAGGTCAGTATAGATGGACTAATAGAACAAGTCCCACACACAGCTAGAAGCCCAAATATTTTTTCAGAGGTAGATGCAGAAAAAAATTATATTCAGTTTGCAACCTGATGGAGGTCTGTATAGAACGATTAATAGAACAAGTCCCACACACAGCTAGAAGCCCAATATTTTTGCAGAGGTAGATGCAGAAAAAAAATTATTTTTAATTTGCAACCTGATGGAGGTCAGTATAGATGGACTAATAGAGAAAGTCCCACACACTGCTAGAAGGCCAAATATTTTTTCAGAGGTAGATGCAGAAAAAAATTATATTCAGTTTGCAACCTGATGGAGGTCAGTATACATGGACTAATAGAACAAGTCCAACAAACAGCTAGAAGCCCAAATATTTTTTCAGAGGTAGATGCAGATAAAAATTATTTTTAATTTGCAACCTGATGGAGGTCAGTATAGATGGACTAATAGAGAAAGTCCCACACACTGCTAGAAGGCCAAATATTTTTTCAGAGCTAGATGCAGAAAAAAATTATATTCAGTTTGCAACCTGATGGAGGTCTGTATAGATGGATTAATTGAATAAGTATCACACAGAGCGAGAAGCCCAATATTTTGTCAGAGGTAGATGCAGAAAAAAAATATATTCAGTTTGCAACCTGATGGAGGTCTGTATAGATGGATTAATAGAACAAGTCCCACACAAAGCTAGAAGCCCAATATTTTTTCAGAGGTAGATGCAGAAAAAAAATATATTCAGTTTGCAACCTGATGGAGGTCAGTATAGATGGACTAATAGAGAAAGTCCCACACACTGCTAGAAGGCCAAATATTTTTTCAGAGCTAGATGCAGAAAAAAATTATATTCAGTTTGCAACCTGATGGAGGTCAGTATAGATGGACTAATAGAACAAGTCCCACAAACAGCTAGAAGCCCAAATATTTTTTTAGAGGTAGATGCAGAAAAAAATTATATTCAGTTTGCAACCTGATAAAGGTCTGTATAGATGGATTAATAGAACAAGTCCCACACACAGCTAGAAGCCCAATATTTTTACAGAGGTAGATGCAGAATTAAAATTATTTTTAATTTGCAACCTGATGGAGGTCAGTATAGATGGACTAATAGAGAAAGTCCCACACACTGCTAGAAGGCCAAATATTTTTTCAGAGCTATATGCAGAAAAAAATTATATTCAGTTTGCAACCTGATGGAGGTCAGTATAAATGGACTAATAGAACAAGTCCCACACACAGCTAGAAGCCCAAATATTTTTTCAGAGGTAGATGCAGATAAAAATTATTTTTAATTTGCAACCTGATGGAGGTCAGTATAGATGGACT
The DNA here is from genome assembly GCF_046119375.1 of Phyllobates terribilis. Taxonomy (NCBI): domain Eukaryota; kingdom Metazoa; phylum Chordata; class Amphibia; order Anura; family Dendrobatidae; genus Phyllobates; species Phyllobates terribilis. Next base: position 296,691,172 of record NW_027362769.1, read on the forward strand.
AATAGAGAAAGTCCCACACACTGCTAGAAGGCCAAATATTTTTTCAGAGCTAGATGCAGAAAAAAATTAAATTCAGTTTGCAACCTGATGGAGGTCTGTATAGATGGATTAATAGAACAAGTCCCACACACAGCTAGAAGCCCAATATTTTTTCAGAGGTAGATGCAGAAAAAAAATATATTCAGTTTGCAGCCTGATGGAGGTCTGTATAGATGGATTAATAGAACAAGTCCCACACACAGCTAGAAGCCCAATATTTTTGCAGAGGTAGATGCAGAAAAAAAATATATTCAGTTTGCAACCTGATGGAGCTCAGTATAGATGGACTAATAGAGAAAGTCCCACACACTGCTAGAAGGCCAAATATTTTTTCAGAGCTAGATGCAGAAAAAAATTATTTTTAATTTGCAACCTGATGGAGGTCAGTATAGAAGGACTAATAGAACAAATCCCACACACAGCTAGAAGCCCAAATATTTTTTCAGAGGTAGATGCAGATAAAAATTATTTTTAATTTGCAACCTGATGGAGGTCAGTATAGATGGACTAATAGAGAAAGTCCCACACACTGCTAGAAGGCCAAATATTTTTTCAGAGCTAGATGCAGATAAAAATTATTTTTAATTTGCAACCTGATGGAGGTCAGTATAGATGCAGTAATAGAGAAAGTCCCACACACTGCTAGAAGGCCAAATATTTTTTCAGAGCTAGATGCAGAAAAAAATTATATTCAGTTTGCAACCTGATGGAGGTCAGTATAGATGGACTAATAGAACAAGTCCCACACACAGCTAGAAGCCCAAATATTTTTTCAGAGGTAGATGCAGATAAAAATTATTTTTAATTTGCAACCTGATGGAGGTCAGTATAGATGGACTAATAGAGAAAGTCCCACACACTGCTAGAAGGCCAAATATTTTTTCAGAGCTAGCTGCAGAAAAAAATTATATTCAGTTTGCAACCTGATGGAGGTCAGTATAGATGGACTAATAGAACAAGTCCCACACACTGCTAGAAGCCCAAATATTTTTTCAGAGCTAAATGCAGAAAAAAATTATATTCAATTTGCAACCTGATGGAGGTCAGTATAGATGGACTAATAGAATGATGCTATGCCCAAAAGATTTTACTTCACTAGGTGCAGTAAAAAAATTGGTATTCTATACACAGGTGGTATATCTTGCAACACAGATAGGCTACTCCACTGACTAACACACTCTGCAATAGGCCAAAAAGGATTAGCTTTGCTAGATTCAGCCAAATGCTGTGAAAAAAACTTGCACAGCACTGGCACAGACCTGCCTGGCAAAAACTGATAGGAACTGATGTAACCTAGTCCTGAAAAGGACTGCAATTACAATTAGTCTTTACTCCCACAATCTATCTATTTAAGAGCACAGACCTGCCTGATAAAAGTCGTAGGAAATGCTGTAACCTAGTCCTTAAAAGGACTGCAATCACAACTATTCCCTACTCCAAAGCTATTTGTAGATTTGTGCGAAAATTGGCTTCAAATTAACAAGGTATAGCGCACACAGCAACAGCGGTGCCGTCTAACACGCAGCTGCAGCAGTGAGAAAATGGTGGCGACGGGGAAAATGGCTTGGTCTTATAGGGCAAGGACATGTGACATACACTGCCAATGACACATGCCCTTGCTTGTGTGAAAAACAGCAGTTCGCTCCGTGTGTGCGCTGCTGATAGGCTGACAGACTGCACCTCCCCACTGCAAATGCGGGAAAGAGAAAAAAAAATGGAGATCTTCATTATTCCTGCAGAGATCCATCCCCTGTCCCTCCCCCCACCCCGCTGTACACTCAAACTGCGTATTAACATTAATTTTCATCATTACTGAGAAAAAATCCAGTTATGATTTTGGTGCACGAACAGTTATCGAACATAACCTCGAACAGCCGAATTTTTCTCAAATCGTTCGTGTTCGCCGAACGGCTCGAACACCGCCCAAAATAGCTCGAATTTGAGATTGGCGAACAGTTCGAGTAGAACAACGCTCATCTCTACCCACAAGCACTTGTCCACATGTCCGTGGTTAGGTGGACTTTACAAGTAACTGCGTTGTTGACAGCACGGCTAATGTTTTGGACACGTGCTTGTGTAATGCGGGGACGGCACAGCGGGAGAAATAGTGGCGGCAGGGGACCGAGTACCGAGGGATGGCCGCCGCCATCAGGTTGCGGAATGCTTCCGTCTCCATGAGCCTAAACTGCAAAATTTCGAGCGCAAGCAGTCGTGAAATGTGAGAACTTAGTAGTGTCGCCTGTGGGGGGTTGGCTGCATATTTGCGCTTGCGTACCAAGGACTAGGGTATGGACAACTGAACGCTGCGCTGGGACAAGGACATGGACATGCTTCATGATGCTGCTACTTGAGAGTGTGCATCGACAGGTGCAGGGCAGGAGGCGTCTTCGCATGCACTATGGACAGGGGATTGGCTTGCATGCACAACAGTGGAAGAAGCAATGGTGCCACTCGCAGACACTGTTCCTGGTCCCTGGGATTCGGCCCACAAAGTTGGATGCTTTGCTGCCATGTGCCTGATCATGCTCGTGGTGGTCAGGCTGGTCGTTTTGCCACCCCTGCTGATGCTGGCCTGGCAGGTGGTCTAAATGGCCTTTTTGGGGTTATCGGCAGAGCCTTTAAAAAACAACCAGACTCTGGAAGACCTAACAGTTGTGCTGGCAACTTCCTTCATGTTGGTGTTACAGGAAATGTTTGCCTGCCTTCTGTCTGCGGCCACCACACTGCTTCTTCCTGCCTGTTAGGGTGCTCTGCCTCCCTCCCCCTGTGTGCTGCTGTCCTCGCTCTGCATGTCCTCCTGCCAGGTTGGGTCAGTTACTATATCATCCACCACCTCGTCTTCCACTTCCGCACCCTGGTCCTCCTCCTGACTTTCTGGCAATTGTGTCTCATCATCGTCCACCTCTTGTGACTCTTTCCCACCGTCGCCTTCGTGTGACCGTGGCTGCTCAAATATTTGGGCATCGCTACACGCGATCTCCTCTTGCCCTGCTTCAAGTGGACAGGGCGAGAGGCCCGAATCTATAAATGGAAAAGTGAAAAGCTCTTCAGAGTGTCCAAGTGTGGGATCAGTTGTCTCTTGGTACTCGGCTTTGTGGGAGGAAGGAGGATCAGGGTGAGGAATATGCGGTCCAGACTCACGGCTACTGAGACTTGACCATGTGGAAGACAGGGTGGTGGTGGTGGTGGCTTAGTGACTGGAAGCATTATCCGCTATCCAACCAACAACCTTTTGACACTGCTCTGGGTTCATTAGTGGTGTGCTGTGGTCCCCTAGAAATTGGGACAGGAAGGTCAGGCGAGAAGATGTGGGTGTTTGTTGTGGCACAATTTCGGCTTGCCCACGGCCTTGTCCTTGGCCTCTGCATGCACCATTACCATCACGTCCAGTTCCCCGTCCCTTACCACATGCCTTGCCCATTTTAAATGGAGGATAGTATCTTCCATGCTCACTACAAATGACTGAGTTTGGAGCGAACTTATATGTGATCCGTGTGATAGAGAAAACAGAGTTTTAAATACCTGGCCTGTAGGTAAGTAGTTTGAACAGCAAACTGCAGTGAATTGCTTCAATGACACACTAAAGGAAATTTTTAATGGAGGCCAGAAATGGCAGTAGTTTCTAACAACGTATATGTGATCCGTTTGACGGAGAAAAGACAGTTTTAAATAGCTTGATTTCTAGCGCTCTAATATGGAAAGGACATGGCTGTATTCTGCAGTGCCAACAAGCAAATGGCACAGAAAAAATGGTGTTCTCTGGATTGCTTTTTAAGCAAATAATGAGGATTAAGATCCAAAGAAAAGTATTCCTGGCCCCTCAGACCTGGGCATGTGTATAGAAATATCTAACAGCAGCAGTAGGCAGAATTGGAATGGAGCCTCTTGTGTGATATGCACTGCAGTCTGCTATACACTCTGCCTGTTAGGTGTGTGCTGGATTTGAAATGGGTTCAGAATCATCAGTGGATTCTGTGGTCTCCCATTCCAGTCCAGCCAGGGCAGCTGCTGCTCAGCAACATCATCAGTCCCAACACCTACCTAGTGCACGAGATGTACAGGTTGTCTTTTGGGTCTTTGTTCCTGACAACATGAAGGATAGGTTGCGGAGGGAAACAGGGCTGCTGCAGCCTAAGTCCAGGATTCTCTGCACTGAGCATGTCTGTGACATGGCGGACCGTGATTGGTGGTTTGGGAGTTAACTGATCCGGTGACCTGGCACCGCCTGATTGGTCGTGGGTGACGTCACCATTAGTGTGACGGTGGGCAGGGCTTAATCTTTAAAAAGCCCTCCCACAAACATGGCGGTGGCTCTGATCAGTGAGCAGTGATGGTGTTGTGTGGACGCTTGGTCATTTGAGCTCCACGTGTGCTTTAGCTTGATTCAATCAGGTTTAGCGGGGGATAGGCAGCCTTAGATGAAGGGGGGCAGGTACCTTCGTCTGACAGTCTGGCTCCGACAAAGGGGTCGCCATACACCCCGAGCAGTCTGCATATGCCGTATTCCCAGCACCGCCTATAAGCCACGTGGAGAGATACTCCTCAGTCCGGTAGCACGCTGGCTGGGAGCACTTATACGCCGGCGTGTAGCACCCACCTGCCGCCTGCTGTGTAGCCTCTGTGCTGTAACAGGACTACAGATACATTATTTATCGCACATCTCTCGTGCAGTTAACGGAGATAGTGCAAATCCCTATTCCCGTTCCGGTGTGCAGTAACATGGAGGGGATTGTTATTTAAGTTGGTTGTTTTACCTTCTCACCCGGAAGGTGTTCGGCCGCAGTCCACCAGGCTGCATCGCGGACCCCGGGTTCGGTTGCTTTCCATTATTTAATAAAGTTGTTTGCAACTGTCCCCTTAACACTGCCTGCCTGATATCTCTGCAGATGGATTAGTCCTCAGAAGGACTGTTTGTTAAGATGGATATGTGTAATGTATGGTTTTTCTCCCTACACTACCTAATACACGATTAAATCTCTCCCTGACACAACAGCAGCTCTCCCTACACTGTCTAATCCGGAGTGACTGTGACGAGCATGGCGGCGCCAAGTCTGTTATATATACCTGATGACGCTGTGTGGCCAGCCAATCACTGAAATGCCCACAACCAACATGGCTACGGCATTACAGTGCATGGTAGGTAATCCCTGCATGTTCATTGGCTCTCTAAAGAGCACCAAACATGCAGGGAGGGGGCCCAAGTTCCCGCCCGAGCAACCCGGAAATACTCGGCGAGCACCGAAGAGTAGCGAGCATGCTCGCTCATCACTACTCGTAACCATAGGCCTATATCTTTCTGATCCCACCTGATCGCTGGCCTAATTGCCTTCCTTTGATGAAACTGATCATCATATCTCAACCAAGTCTGGCCCCCTTAAACTCTGAGCTTCCCCTATAGAGTCAAGATAGAAAAAAAGGCCGGAACTGTTCTCCTGTGCTTTTTCTCCTATAACACTTGCCAAAATGGTAAATGCTTGCATCCAGTTAGCGAATTCGGAATCAACAGGCAACTCCTCTTTTTCTCATTCTCTTTTTTGCTATTGTCGCTCTTCTTATTATCAAGATTAAACTTTTCCAGCGGCAAAAGGGAAAAAATTTCAACATACTCATCCCTCCATATCTGCTCCCTTACCTCCTTCTTTAAGTTAGCTCCCAAAGGACCCTCGAAGCAAACATATACTTCGCCCCTGCCCCTATGATTCAGATTAATTTTTTCCCCTTTATCAGTTTCTGTCTGAATCGACAATGAAACTGGGCCCTGCGCCTGAGACCTATCCTTAACAGCATGATGAACCTCAGTGTTCGGACCCCCAACTAAGGGAACCTAGGCCTATTGCCCCCTTCTAAGCTTGCTACGCAATCTTTAAGGTAGATAGTAATTCCTGAATCCCAGTGCCCCCTTGTGACTGTAAAAGACTAGCAGATGTCCCTGCTAAACTACCCATCCCTGAACTCATACCCACCTCCCATAGGTGCAGACTACCCAATGCACCTTGGGACATTAAAATAGGAGTAAACGGACAAGACAAAGAATAATACTCACCAGACCGCATGGGGGGACCCACCCCACTGGCCGGAAATCCAGAATCCAGACCACTATCCCAATCCTCATGTGCTGATATCCTTCGTGAAGCAACTCCCACAGGCAATCTCAGGGGGATAAAAGAGTCCCCCGCATCTGAAGATGAGGAGAGCGGGGGACAACTCTACAAACCAGAGCTACTGGTATGGTCTTGGGACAGTGACACAGATGCCGGCACAAGACCCAGATGCTGGGAGGCCCCCAAAACCCCGCCCACTACATGCTCCATATGTAGGGAGACGGCGCCACAGGTCCTCCCTATTAACCCCAGGACTTCCTTGCCCCATGTTAAACAGCCCCTCAAAGGAGCTTGGTGGCTGCATGTTCCAGCCCACCTCCGCAGCTGCCGCCTCCTGATGCCTCTCTCCTTGTCCCATTCTGACTACGGTCACCGCCGCAGCCGGTGCAGGTCTCCTGATGAAGAGGCGGGCCGCCTGACCTGGTCATCGCCACGATGGCCCGCCACCAATGACGCGTTTCTGGTGACATCAGCAGTGGATTGACCTGCCCACCCCCACCAAGCTAGGCCATGACCATGGATTTCTCCCTGCCCGGGCCCAGCCGGAGTGCCTGGATGCTGCGGTGCATGCCGGAGGGTCCCGGGAGGAGCTCCTGCACTGCTGCCTAGTCCGAGGAGTGCAATCAGGGAATAATCTTACCGGAGGGAAAGACCTCCGTGTGCGCCGCTCCGGCGGTGCTGCTGAAGCGCCTACTGGGCCGTGGGGTACTCGGTAGCCGGGCCGGTCGGTGCTGGGGGATGTCACAGTGGCAGTGACCCGGTCCGTGACCCAGGGCGGTCAATAAAAGGGGGATTATTGTTTTTATAGTTTAATGTTCATGACGCCACCTGTGGTATGCGGCTATATGGAGCCGCCGCTGCGGTACAGATCCTCTAGAGCTAATGGTGACACAGCAGAGTTGGGACAGCTCTCCACAGGCAGAGCTTAGCTCGAGGGCAGGAAATGATGATGTTATAGATGTTGCTGTGCAGTGTAATGCAGGGGATGGCGCAGATAATAACCAGTCCACAACTTAATGGTGGTTTCCTCTTATCTTTACTTGCGGTGGTTAGGCAGACCGGGGCACGGGTACTAGCTTGTAGTAGAGGTCCAGGCGGCCTGGAAGCAAGTTGGGAATCCACCTCGCCAGGTGAAGTTGGAGGCCTTCCCTTTGCGCTAATCTCTTTGGCCCTGCTGCTTATAGCGGTGCTGTGGCCCTCATCCCTGAGTAAAACGTCTTTGTGCTCACCCTTATGGAAGGCAGCTTGGGCCTTCCTGGAGTGTCGCTCCCACGTGGCGGTGCTGGGCCCTATGTGCTGCGGAACCTCCGTGCGTCTGATGGGGCCAGGAGACCTGCAGTCTTCTGCCCTCCAGTTTCTGCTGCTGGGCCTTCAGTGCCCCACAACCTCGGACTCTGGTGTCGGGTTCTTCTACGCTCCTCTCTGGGGTGAGCTGCCATGCAGCTCCACTCCCCAGGTCTTTCCTCTTAGCTGTCCTGTCTTCAACTCCTTTCACTAACTCTAACTAACCCCGCCTCCAGATCCCAGTTGCTAAGGGGAGGAGCTCCCCTTGCTGGTCTGGAGCCAGGAAAGTGTTGCATGCTAGTATACCTGACTAGGGGACCCCTGCTTGCTTCCAGGCATGGCATCACCTCTTGTGAGAGAGGCAATGCCACTGTGACAACCGGACCCCAGGGGTGCCACACTGCTTCCGCCTCTGCTCCCTCTCAACCTCCCACAATGTGAGCTACCTGGCTGTCGAGCCAGCCAGGGGGGTGACCCCTGGCCGCCATCCTAAGGGCCTCCATAAGATCTTCAACCGATGCCATCAGGTCAGTGCAGAGGTGCAGAGTGGGGAGCGGGAAAGTATCCAAAACCCCACCCCAAGTCACTATATGTATATGACCAGTCCCATTGGTCATGCCCCTTAACCGTATGTGCCCACCTCCTCCAAACCCCGGTCTTGCTGGCCTCTGCCCACTAGCTTAGCTTAGGGCTCCAGCCTCCCCTGTCAGGTCCTATCAACACTACTGTCCTCCTGTCACCACTACTTTCCTCTTCCTCCTTCCCCCCTCATCCCACTGTCACCACTGCTCCCCTCCTGTCACCATTGCATTATTCACACCCCAGCATGAATGCTCTCCCCTCTCAACACTACTGCCCTCCTGTGACCACTGCTTTCCTTTTCCTCAGTTCCAACTTTCACCAGTGCTTCCCTCCTGTCACCACTGCTTCCCCCACACCCTTGGAAAGACAGCACTCTCCTATCAACACTGCTCTCCTCTTGTCACCACTGCTCTCCTACTTTCAACACTGCTCCCCTCCTGTCCCCACTGCTCTCCCCCAGTCACCACTGCCCCCTGTAAGAATGTCTTCTGTCCTGGCCCCTTTCCTTAAATAAAGTTCTCTATGCTGTAATAATGTCCTGCGTCCTGTAATAATGCCCCCCAATATGCAATAATGTCCCTTTTTCCTGGCCTTCATCCTTTTACAATATTCCATGTTCTGGCACCTATCCTGTACTAATGTCCACCGTCCTGTACTAATGTCCCTCATCCTGGGCCTCACACTGTAATAATGTCCTTTGTCTTGCACCTATCCTATAGTAATGTCCCATCTTGTAATAATGTCTCCCGTCCTGGGCCCCATCCTGTAATAATATCTCCATCACGTAATAACGTCCCGCATCCTGTAATAATGTCATCCATCCTAGCCCCATCCTGAAATAATGGTCCCTGTCCTAGCCCATTTTTAATAATGTTGCAAATTATTTCCCCTTCCTGTAGATATGTCCCCCATCCAGTATTAATATGCTCCATCTTGGGCCCCATCCTGTAACAATGTCCCCCTCCCTATTATAATAGCCCCCATTCTACGATCGTTATGTCCCTGCTCATGTTTTTTATGCTCATATCCCCAATATTATTTAAAATAGAAAGCCATAGTAGGTGGACTTGAAGTGAGCTGGTGATTCAGGAACAAATCATAGAATAAATTAATTAACCTCTTTACAATCTAAGGTGGTTTTCATGTTAATGACCAGCAAAAAAGAAGCAAGACAAAAATATATCTCATACCCTACCATAATTATATATAAATGTAAAGCAAAATTGCATAATAAATATAGGGTACTTAGTGAACTATTTTTGATCAAAAAAAGTATACAAGCCGTCCCACCAGCGGCAAGGTGACCCTAAATTGGGACGGTACCTATACTGCCTATATTAAAAACCTTACTGTATATCAAAGTTGAAGTAATGCATATAAAAGGGTAGACAAATAGGACCGGGTCCCAACTCCAGACCACCTAGGCCCGTGGTAAGCTACATATATACCAATCAGCTCAACAAAGGGCATGCCACACCCTTAAATTGCACAGAATGCAAACAAGTCAAAAAACCAGACAATGTGAACTGAGGTCTAAGATGGCAGACATACAAGAAACAGAGGCATGTTCACACTAGCAAAAAAGAAGCAAGACAAAAATATATCTCATACCCTACCATAATTATATATAAATGTAAAGCAAAATTGCATAATAAATATAGGGTACTTAGTTGAACATGCCTCTGTTTCTTGTATGTCTGCCATCTTAGACCTCAGTTCACATTGTCTGGTTTTTTGACTTGTTTGCATTCTGTGCAATTTAAGGGTGTGGCATGCCCTTTGTTGAGCTGATTGGTATATATGTAGCTTACCACGGGCCTAGGTGGTCTGGAGTTGGGACCCGGTCCTATTTGTCTACCCTTTTATATGCATTACTTCAACTTTGATATACAGTAAGGTTTTTAATATAGGCAGTATAGGTACCGTCCCAATTTAGGGTCACCTTGCCGCTGGTGGGATGACAGAAAATACCCAAAAGTGACACCATTCTAAAAACTGCACCCCTCAAGGTGCTCAAAACCACATTCAACAACTTTATTAACCCTTCAGGTGCTTCACAGGAATTTTTGGAATGTGGAAGAAAAAAATGAACATTTAACTTTTTTCACAAAAATGTTAAAAAATGTTAATTTAGACCCGATTTTTTTTTTTTTTTCGCAGGGGTAACAGGAAAAAATGGACCCCAAAATTTGTTGTGCAATTTTCCCTGAGCACGCAGATACCCCATATGTGGGGAAAACTACTGTTTGGGCGCACGGCAGGGTTCGGAAGGGAAGGAGCGCCATTTGACTTTTTGAATGTAAAATTTGCTTGAATAATTAGCGGACGCCATGTTGCGTTTGGAAAGCCCGTGATGTGCCTAAACAGTGGAAAGCCCCCACAAAAGACACCATCTTGGAAACTAGACCCCTCAGGGAACTTATCTAGATGTGTGGTGAGCACCTTGAACGCCCAGGTGCTTCACAGAAGTTTATAACATTGAACAGTAAAAATATAATTTTCACATTTTTCCCACAAAAATGTATTTCAGCCCCCAATTTTGCATTTTCATAAGGGTAACAGGAAAAATTGCACCATGCAGTTTGTTGTGCAATTTCTCCTGAGTAAGAATATACCCCATATGTGGGGAAAAACAATTGTTTGGGCGCACGGCAGGGTTCGGAAGGGAAGGAGTGCCATTTGACTTTTTGAATGTAAAATTTGCTTGAATAATCAGCGGATGTGCCCCGGATGTGCCTAAACAGTGGAAACCCCCCACAAGTGACCCCATTTTGGAAACTACACCAAATGTAGTTTTGAACATTTTGAACCCAGAGGTACGACACAGAATTTGATAACATTAGGTCTTCATATTGAATAAGTTGTCATTAGTCTTAAGCTCAAGTGCTCGCTACTTGAGTTTGCATTGGGTACTCAGGTATGCACCATGTATCGTGGGTGCTCGAGTGACATGCTCGAGTCCCCGCCCGCATGTTTCATGGTTATTGCGGGGATCGCTCGTGCATGGCAGGCAATCCCCGCAAGGTTTTTTTGGCCGCAAAGCATATGGGGCGGAGACTCAAGCATGTCACTCGAGCACCAGCGATACTCAATGCATACCCGAGCACCCGATGCAAACTCAAGTAGCGAGCACTTGCGCTCAACACTAATCACCATATCGTCATCATTTTTTTTTTTTACTTTTGAAAAACATCCCAACCCTAACCCTAGCCCAACCCTAACCCTAGCCCAACCCTAGCCCTAGCCCAACCCTAGCCCCAACTCTAACCCTAGCCCAACCCCAGCACAACCCTAACCCTATCCTAACCCTAACCCCAACCCTAACCCTAGTTTTTGCATCATCATATTTTGAGAGCTATAATTTTTCAATATTTTGGCGACAGAGTCATGTGACGGCTTGTTTTTTGTGGGATGAGTTGACGTTTTTATTGGTGCCATTTTCAGGCACGTGACATTTTTTGATAGCATTCTATTCTGATGTTTGGGAGGCAGAAAAAACAAAAAACAAAAATTCAGGAATTGTTTTATTTTTTAATTTTTTTATGCTGTTCCGTGTGTGGTAAAATTTATAAGGTAGCATTATTCTTCGGGTCCATACGTTTACACCGATACCACATTTACATCGTTTTTCTGTGTTTTGGAGCTTTTACACAATAAAAGCTATTTTATAGAAAAAAATATTTTTTTGCATCACTTTATTCTGAGAGCTATAACTTTTTTATTTTTCGGCTGATGTAGCTGTATGGCGGCTTGTTTTTTGCGGGACAAGATTATGCTTTCAGCGGTACCATTTATTTATATTCGTCTTTTTGATCGCGTGTTATTCCATTATTTGTTAGGCGGTGTGATGATAGTTAGTTTTTTTATTTTTTTTTTCACTTTCTGACACTATTTTTACTTTTAATCTTTGTCCCACTATGGGACTTTCACTTTTTTATTCTGATCGCCTGTATAGCACAGGAATGCAGCACCATCCCTGTGCTATACAGGCTGTCAGTGCTGCAGATGCAGAAGATATTTTGGTCATGCACTGTGCATGACCAAAATATCTTCCTGCTGTCTAGTGACCCGGATGTTGTCATGACGACATCAGGTCGTCATGGCAACATCCAGGAAGCCACGGCAGACAGCGCTGGAGGCCGGCAGGAGAAGTGAGTATCCCGATCACCTACCCTTGCCACCGCAAAGCTGCGATCGACTATGATCGCAGTATTGCGGAGCTTAATGTGCCGGGAGCGGTGCAGGACCACTCCCAGCACATAGTACCGGGTGTCAGCTGTGACAATCAGCTGACACCCGGCAGCGATCGCGCCCGCACAGCTTATGTGCAGGCGTGATCGCAAAGACGCATTAATACGTATCAGGCTCTTAAAGCCCAGGGCGCAGATACGTATTAATACATCTTGGGCTTTAAAGGGGTTAAAGGTGGTTTATTTGTCAATGTATTTCAGAGTCAAATCCGACTCCTTTCTCAGGACAACCACATGTGAAAGTGGCAACATAACATCCAAGCGGTTTAAGTTCAAGAAAGTTTCAAATAAGAGCTCCAAAACAAAAAAGGGAGGGAAAAGTGGGGGGGGGTGTGGAAGGGAAGATCACATGCATTAAAATTTACTATCATCATATACATCTACTGTTTTATTTATGTTATAACCATAAGCCACAAAACATGTAAAAAGGAAGGGAAACATGTGAAAAATTAATAATAAGATAAAAGACACTAAAAGATCCGAGTGTTGTGTCAGTAAAAAATGAAGGGATTAGATTTGAACCTGCTTCATCCTTCGTCCTGCTTATATATATATAGATATATATATCTATATATATAGATAAATATATAGAGATATATATATACAGTACAGACCAAAAGTTTGGACACACCTTCTCATTCAAAGATTTTTCTGTATTTTCATGACTATGAAAATTGTACCAATTTTTCGCACTGACTGACCTTCATTTCTTAAAGTAATGATGGCCACTTGTTTTTCTTTACTTAGCTGCTTTTGTCTTGCCAGAATACTACCTCTTGAAACTCATCAAGAGAATGCCAAGAGTGTGAAAAGCAGTCATCAAAGCAAAAGGTGGCTACTTTGAAGAACCTAGAATATAAGACATATTTTCAGTTGTTTCACACTTTTTTGTTAAGTATATAATTCCACATGTGTTAATTCATAGTTTTGATGCCTTCAGTGTGAATGTGCAATTTTCATAGTCATGAAAATACAGAAAAATCTTTAAATGAGAAGGTGTGTCCAAACTTTTGGTCTGTACTGTATATATATATATATATATATATATATATATATATATAAATATACACTGTGTGCAGAATTATTAGGCAAGTTGTATTTTAGAGGATTATTTTTATTATTGATCAACAACTATGTTCTCAATCAACCCAAAAGACTCATAAATATCCAAGCTTAATATTTTTGGAAGTTGGAGTGGGTTTTTTTTAGATTTGGCTATCTTAGGAGGATATCTGTTTGTGCAGGTAACTATTACTGTGCAGAATTATTAGGCAACTTAATAAAAACCAAATATAATTCCATCTCACTTGTTTATTTTCACCAGGTAAACCAATATCAGTGCACAAAATTTAGAAATAAACATTTCTGACATGCAAAAAACAAAAACCAAAAAAATTAGTGATCAGTATAGCCACCTTTCTTTATGATGACACTCAAAAGCCTTCCATCCATAGATTCTGTCAGTTGCTTGATCTGTTTTTGATCAACATTGCGTGCAGCAGCCACCACAGCCTCCCAGACACTGTTCCGAGAAGTGTACTGTTTTCCCTCCCTGTAGATCTCACATTTTATGATGGACCACAGGTTCTCTATGGGGTTCAGATCAGGTGAAAAAGGGGGCCATGTCATTATTTTTTCTTCTTTTAGACCTTTACTGGCCAGCCACGCTGGGGAGTAGTTGGAGGCATGTGATGGAGCATTGTCCTGCATGAAAATCATGTTTTTCTTGAACGATACTGACTTCTTCTTGTACCACTGCTTGAAGAAGTTGTCTTCCAAAAACTGGCAGTAGGTCTGGGAGTTGAGCTTCACTACATCCTCAACCCGAAAAGGTCTCATAAGTTCATCCTTGATGATACCAGTACCCCACCTCCACCTTGCTGGCGTCTGAGTCGGAGTGGAGCTCTCTGCCCTTTATTGATTCAGCCTCTAGCCCATCCATCTGGCCCATCAAGAGCCACTCATCAGTCCATAAAACCTTTGAAAAATCAGTCTTAAGATATTTCTTGGCCCATTCTTGACATTTTATCTTATGTTTCTTGTTCAAAGGTGGTCATTTTTCAGCCTTCCTTACCTTGGCCATGTCCCTGAGTATCGCACACCTTGTGCTTTTTGATACTCCAGTAACATTGCAGCTCTGATATATGGAAAAACTGGTGGCAAAAGGCATCTTGGCAACTTCACGCTTGATTTTCCTCAATTCATGGGCAGTTAATTTGCACCTTTTTTGGCCAACACGCTTCTTACGACCCTGTTGGCTATTTGCCATGAAACTCTTGATTGTTCGGTGATCACGCTTCAAAAGTTTGGAAATTTCAAGACTGCTGCATCCCTCTGCAAGACATCTCACAATTTTGGACTTTTCAGAGCCCGTCAAATCTCTCTTCTGACCCATTTTGCCAAAGGAAAGAAAGTTGCCTAATAATTAAGCATACCTTATATAGGGTATTTATGTCATTAGACAACACCCCTCCTCATTACAGAGATGCACATCACCAGATTTACTTAATTGGTAGTTGGCTCTCAAGCCTATGAAGCTTGGAGTAGGACAACATGTGTAAAAAGTATCGAAGTGATCAAAATACGCATTTGCCTAATAATTCTGCATGCGGTGTATATATATATATTAAGAAAATTTTATTTTTATGCCAACCTTAAGTTTAATTTATAAGTTTGTGTGTGCATAACAGCTTTATTTACTTGCAATAAAATTATAAATAAATCTATCAATTATTCTTTGATATGATTGAATAATTGGAGAACAGGGCAGCAAGGATTGAAAAACACATAGAAACATTTTATTCCAGAAATAACAATAAATATTGTGTAGACAGACAATCAGGAAGTTACCAAGGTGGGGATGGATATATAAAATCTAGACACATGCACAGTACTAGATATAAATTAAGCCTGTACATGTATCTCCCAAAATACCATAGCAGTATCCCAAATGGTCTCAGAAGATAACAATTGCACTATACCCAATGGCCTAATAATTCCAGTTATTGCTGGTGTAAATATAATACCAAATATAAAATGTCAGCACAATGGCATACCAGCAAATATTGAGGACCAAAGCAGGGAAAAGCAAGATGAAATGTATGGGCACATATGTGTAAGTAGGAAATATGCCAGGGAATGCCGTTAATACTAATCATGAGTAATCCTCAAAGGTACCAAATGGTCCCTAACATCAGCACACATAAGGAATATAACTCACAAGCCCAGTGGCATCTCAGACACAATGCTGTAAGCCATATTAATATTTGGTATTATATATAGTACCATATAGTATAGTATAGACCTCAACCCAATCAAACACTTGTGCATAGAATTGAAGAAAAAACTGTATACATACCCAAGTGAGTCGACCAGAATGCACCAACTTTGGGAAAGTGTAGAAAAGAGCTAGGATCAGATTTCGGTTGAGACATGCTTGAATCTGATCGAGAGCATGCCCAGAGGGCTTCAGGCAGTATTGAAAGCGAAAGATTGATTTACAAAATACTAACAAAATAATAAGAATTTAAATTAAGACTGTGTGACCACGATGCGTTTTTTAAGCATTTCCACAGTGGCAATAACGCTGCAGAAACGTTTAAAAAACGCTCTGTAGAAGCCATGTTCCCCAATGATAATCCGCATGTGCTGTGCACATGCTGCGGAAATTTCCGCTGCGGATTATTATTGCGGAAAAAATGCAGCACTACCAATTATTTTACGGAAGCGCTGCGTTTTTGCTGCCATTGACTTGCATTGGAACGCATGGAATCCGCATCACTGGATCTGTACATGCGCATTTCAAGCGTTTCAATGTGCGGATGGTACCCGGGTGTGGAGGAGAGGAGACTCTCCTCCGGACCCGGGTACCATAGAACCTGTGAAAAAAAGAATGAAATAACAAATATACATTATACTTACCTTCTGATGGCCCCCGGTCTTCTTGTCTTCGCTTGCCGGCAGATCGCGGTGAACTGAAGGACCTGCGGTGACGTCATTTTGTCATATGACGGAAGGTCTTTCAGTGTACCGCGAGCTGTCGGCAAGCCAGGACGGATCGAATAAAGACCCCAGGGGCCATCAGAAGGTAAGTATATTTTTATTTTTTTTATTTTTTACCATTCTTTACGGTCACACTATATAAATCCATGCCATTTGCATGGATTTATATAGTGTGACCAAGTTGTCAAGCACTTTCCAAGTGATGCTAAAATCGCTTGGAAAGCGCTTGTCAACCTGCATGCGGAAATGCATGTGAAGAACACTTCACATCCGCTTGTCCCTGGCAGAAAAAATGCATGTACAATCCACATGTACAATCCGCATGCGTTTTTTCTGCCAGGGAGATGCAAAACCGCTCAGGAAAAAATCCGGAGCATTTCTGCATCGTGGGCACATAGCCTTATACTTTTAGGAGCAAAACACTAATAATGCAGTGACATGACAAGAATCTGCATAACTAATCATATGCTAAATAGTTGCAAGTCAAATTTATATATGAGATGGCCAAGATGATTGTCTATAAAATGATGGTAGTCTCTTGTTAGAAGTAGTAGCGAATGGTGAGATATGGAGCCTGAAAATCAAAAGTTCAAAACATTGTTATCCTTTTTTCAGTATATATATACATATATATATATATATATATATATATATATATATATATAGTAGGGATTTGTACTCACTGAGCCGCATTGGAGGTAGGCACGGGTTCACACAGTGATGCAGTCCACGGGTTCAAACAAACTGGTGGTTTATTTAGAGTCCATACTCCAGTTAAAAAAACAAAAGTAACAGCCTTTTCCTGGCACCAAAAGGAATAACAGAACAAAGCTCAAAATAACAAGTCCATGCAGCACGGCTCCAGCCGTTTAAACAAGGTGCTTTTCTCTGCCTCCTGCAGAGTCTAAAGACCACATGCAAGGTCTGCTCACCTTGCCAAACAAACACAGACAGGCTGAGACAGGCGCAGCTGTCTTAAATCAGCCTTCCAAGACCTGGACTGGAGGTAAGTGAGCAGCTGTTTCCCCCCCAGCTCTTTCAGC
This sequence comes from Phyllobates terribilis, assembly GCF_046119375.1. Lineage (NCBI taxonomy): Eukaryota > Metazoa > Chordata > Amphibia > Anura > Dendrobatidae > Phyllobates > Phyllobates terribilis. The sequence goes on from NW_027362769.1 coordinate 296,708,473, forward strand.
TGCTCGTAAAATCCGGCCCTGTAATCCGGGCTAATTAAATTCCTCTCAGCACTATGTGTGCTGGAGCCTTCTTCTCCGGGTCCTACATCACCGAAGCTTGGCACATCGGGGACACATACCTCCCGTCCACGACCTGTCCGGCAGTCACCTTACATACCCCCCCCTCTGCCCAAAGCCGGGTGGCACCTTCTGTCACTATACAATAAACTGTTGACAAGGCATCAGCATTCCCATGTTGTTTCCCAGGCCTATGCTCTACCCGGAAACTAAAATCTTGTAGAGCCAGGAACCACCTAGTTACTCTGGCATTGTTCCCCTTATTTTCTTGCATCCACCTCAGTGGGGCATGGTCTGACACTAACCTGAACCTTCTACCTAACAGGTGATATCTCAGAGTGTCTAACGCCCACTTAATGAGCAAACATTCTTTTTCTACAATGGAGTAGTTCTTCTCACAAGTGGAGAGCTTCCGACTGAGGTATATTACAGGGTGTTCTTCTCCTTTAATCTCCTGGGACAACACTGCTCCCAGCCCGACATACGAGGCATCCGTCTGGACCACAAACTCCTTGGAGAAGTTGGGCGCCACCAAGACTGGCTGTTTACAGAGGACCAGTTTCAATTCCTGGAAGGCCCCTTCTGCTTCCGGGGACCACTTGGCCATAGCTGACTTCGTCCCTTTCAGAAGATCCGTCAGCGGGGCTGCTATCAGGGCAAAGTTAGGGACAAATCTTCAATAGTAGCCCACAATGCTTAAAAATGACCTGACCTGCTTCTTCGAGAGGGGTTGTGGCCAGTTCAAGATCGCCTCGACCCTATTTATTTGTGGTTTTATTTCCCCTCTACCAACGACGTACCCTAGGTACTTGGCTTCCTCCATCCCAATGGCACATTTCTTCGGGTTGATAGTAAAGCCCGCCTTCCTTAGGGCATCAAGTATTGCTTAAACTTTGTCCAGATGACTTTCCCAGTCCTGGCTGAATATGACAATGTCATCTAGGTAGGCCGCTGCAAACTTTTTGTGGGGTGCTAAGATCCGGTCCATGGCTCTCTGGAAGGTGGCCGGAGCTCCCTGCAACCCAAACGGCATCCTGATGTATTGATAACATCCGTCTGGTGTTGAGAAGGCTGTTTTCTCCTTGGCCTCTTCGGACAGGGGAATTTGCCAATATCCTTTGGTGAGGTCCAGAGTGGTGATGTACCGAGCGGTCCTAGCCTTTCGATAAGCTCATCTACCCTAGGCATTGGGTAGGCGTCAAACTTTGAGACCTCGTTCAGCTTCCTATAGTCATTGCAAAACCGCCATTCCCCATCTGGTTTCGGCACTAAGACTATAGGACTGGACCATCCACTTTTGGACTCTTCAATGACTCCCAGGCTAAGCATCTGCCTCACTTCTTTTGAGATCACCTCTCTGCGGGCCTCAGGGATCCGGTATAGTTTTAGATTGACGCGAACATGAGGTTCTGTGAGAACCTCATGCTCTATGACCTGAGTGAGTCCTGGCAACTCCGAAAACAGGTCTTTATTTCGCTGTAGCAACTCTTTGCACTGTTGCTTTTGGGCACGTGACAGTGACTCTGCCACCTGGACCTCTTTCACATCGGCCTTAGCCTCAGCCACTAAACAGGGAACTTCCGCGGGTTCTCTATCTTGCCATGGCTTAATCAAGTTTACATGGTAAATTTGGTAGGGCTTCCTCTTCCCTGCTTGGTGGATTTTATTGTTGACTTCCCCCACTTTCTCTACCACCTCATAGGGGCCCTGCCACTTGGCCATGAACTTGCTCTCCACTGTGGGCACTAGCACAAGCACTCGATCTCCTGGGTTGAACGATCTCACCCTGGCTGACCTATTATACACCCTGGACTGTGCCTCTTGTGCCTTGAAGAGGTGCTCCTTCACAATGGGCATCACGTGGGCAATCCTCTCTTGCATCTGGGCAATGTGCTCCACCACGCTCCTATAGGGAGTGGTCTCAGCTTCCCAGGACTCTTTCACCACATCCAGGAGTCCTCGAGGGTGTCGACCATAGAGTAGTTCAAACGGGAAGAGACCTGTGGAAGCTTGGGGAGCTTCCCTGATGGCGAACAACAGATAAGGGAGCAGACAGTCCCAGTCTCGGCCATCCTTTTCCACTGCTTTCCTCAACATTGCTTTCAAGGTTTTGTTAAACCTCTCGACCAGTCCTTCCATCTGGGGGTGGTACACGGAGGTTCTCAGTTGTGCAATCTGCAATGTCTTGCACAATTCCCTCATGACCTTTGACATAAATGGAGTTCCTTGGTCATTTAGGATCTCCTTAGGCAACCCCGTTCTTGAAAACATGTGGACTAACTCCCGGGCTATAAACCTGGCGGAGGAGTTTCGTAGTGGTACGGCCTCCGGATACCGTGTAGCATAATCTATTACCACCAGGATATACTGATGCCCTCGGGCGGACTTGACCAGAGGCCCCACTAGATCCATTGCTATGCGTTCAAATGGAACCTCGATGACTGGTAGGGGCACTAGGGGACTGCTGAAGTGGGCCACTGGGGAGGTTATCTGGCATGTGGGGTAGGAACGACAATAACTCTTTATTTCTCTATAGCAACCTGGCCAGAAGAATCTCTGGAGGATCCGTTCTTGAGTCTTGTCTGCACCCAGGTGACCACCCAACACATGAGAATGAGCCATGTCTAACACCCCGCGTCTATAGGGCCCTGGCACCAGCAAGTGTTCTATTACCTCACCCCTTGGCTTGGTTACTCTGTACAGCAAATCCCCATTCACAGCAAAATGAGGGAACCGAGTGTCAGCCCCCAGTTCCTGAGGCACCCCATTTAACATAGTAACATTTTCAAAGGCCCATTTCAGAGTTAAATCCCTGAGTTGGGCAGTTCCAAACTTTCCCTTGGACACCTCCAGCTCAGGGATATTGGCCTCAGGGGATGCTACCTCATCCTCATCGCCCACAAACACACACATGGGAAACTCATCTACCATGTTCTGCAGGTCAATTTCCTTAGAAGTGATCTGGCTGTCGTCCGAGCAATCAGATGTCCCCACTTTCCTCCACATTTTCCAGAATAATGCAAAGTAACGTCCAATTATTATGGGATGCAATAGGTCCTTAACGACCGCCACTTCATGAGATGTGGTGCCACAGTCCGTGTTTACATCCACCTGGGCCACAGGATAGTTCTTAGCGTCCCCATGGATACACCGGACACCCACCACCTTCCCAGGAACCAGCCGATGAGGGAGTGTGGCCCTTATCAGGGTCACCAAACTTCCTTTGTCCAATAGTCCAGAGACTTGTACCCCGTTTACTGACACTGAGCATGCCTGAGGGCCCTCGCCATTTTGAGGAACCGCGCTGCAGGCGGGTTAGGCAAAATAAGAGCAACGCCGGCCCATGTTGCAGTCCTTTGGCTCAGAGATTATGGGACACCGGGCGGCAATATGGCCAGGGGTATGACATCTCCAACATACTATATTATGGGGTGGGACCTTGGGCAGCAACTCAGACCCCTCCTGAACTCTAGGACGTCCCCCAGGTGTGGCACTAGCTCCCTTCTTTTGGATGTCCGCCGCCTTTTGGGAACCCCAATATTGAGAGGCTACGACCCCTTGTTTTCCCAACGGACTCTCAACCGCCTGGTATCTTTCCACCAACCCCACCAAGTCATCGGCATTATGGGGATCTCCCTGGGCAACCCAAGATTTCACCGACTTCGGGAGAGAGTGTGTAAACCTGTCCATAATGACCTTCTCCACCATCTGTGCTGGGGAGGAAGATTCAGGTTGCAACCACTTTTGGACCAGGTGTAGGAGGTCGAACATCTGGGACCGGGGAGGTTTGTCACTGCAATAGGCCCAGTGGTCCACCCATTGTGCCCTGACAGTCAGAGTCACTCCCAAGCGTGCCAAAATCTCAGTTTTCATCTTAGCGTACTCTTTTGCGTCCTGCAAGGCCAAGTCATAATAGGCCTTCTGTGGCTCGCCTGTCAAATATGGCGCCAGTACCTCCGCCCACTGCTCTGAAGGTAATTTCTCCCGCTCTGCCACCCTCTCAAAGACCATCAGGAACGCCTCAATGTCATCACCCGGGGGTCATCTTTTGTAATGCTCTTCTTACCATCATCCTAACGTGTGAGTCATCACCTGGATCTGAGGATGTGGCGGTCGTCCTGCCACGGATCTGCTCTGCCAAGATTTCCATTTGCCTTTGCTGTTGTTGGATCTGCTGCATCAGAAGTCTATTTGTTTCCTGCTGCTGCTCCCATTGCTGCTGCTGTATGTTCTGCTGGCTCTACTAGCTCTGCAGGTACTGCTGCTGGAACTGCGCCTGCTGAGCCTGCTGTTGCTGGTGCTGCACTTGTGCCTGCTGTGCCTGCAACATATGTTTAGTGTGCAAATTGAAGTAGTCTGCTGCCTTCATCAGGTGGACCACTGCAGAAACGCGTTGTGGGCATTAGAACGTCAATAAAGAGGTTTGTTTTATCCTTTTCCAGCGCCTTATCCAGTTTCTAGCGCCCAATTGACCACTTCAATTTGCACACTGTTCACTTTTCCCTTGGGAGTTGTGGCTGGAGGCTGCAGAGTACAGGATACAATTTCAGCTGCAGGACCTGTAGGGCCTGCGATGATGTCATCACCCATGTGACCCCACCCGGAATCACATGATTGGAAGCTCCATCTGCTAATCCAGAGGAGACACTGAAGGCATCGTGGCAGCGCTATCAGCGCCAGTAGCTGTTTAACCTGGGTTGTGCTGTCTGCACAACCCACTCAGGTGAGCAGACCATTATATCTGCACGTATATTCTACTTCCATACAGGTTCACACAAGCACTACGCTTTTCCACCCCACCCCCTTTTTTGTCTTGCAACATATGTTTAAGCAGATCTTCCATTTTGTCCGGCGACACTTGCTGGCTTATGGCCGACTTCACCCCAGACATATAAGTCTTCTTGTAGCAGTCACACTGCCGCTTGGGATCTGTGCCCTTGCTTCTAGCACCAATTGTAGGGATTTGTACTCACTGAGCCACGTTGGAGGTAGGCACGGGTTCACACAGTGATGCAGTCCACGGGTTCAAACAAACTGGTGGTTTATTTAGTGTCCATACACCAGTTAAAAAAACAAAAGTAACAGCCTTTTCCTGGCACCAAAAGGAATAACAGAACAAAGCTCAAAATAACAAGTCCATGCAGCACGGCTCCAGCCGTTTAAACAAGGTGCTTTTCTTTGCCTCCTGCAGAGTCTAAAGACCACATGCAAGGTCTGCTCACCTTGCCAAACAAACACAGACAGGCTGAGACAGGCGCAGCTGTCTTAAATCAGTCTTCCAAGACCTGGACTGGAGGTAAGAGAGCAGCTGTTTCTCCCCCAGCTCTTTCAGCTGCTCGTAAAACCCGGCCCTGTAATCCGGGCTAATTAAATTCCTCTCAGCACTATGTGTGCTGGAGCCTTCTTCTCCGGGTCCTATATCACCGAAGTTTGGCACATCGGGGACACATACCTCCCGTCCACGACCTGTCCAGCAGTCACCTTACAATATATATATATATATATATATATATATATATATGTATATACAGTACAGACCAAAAGTTTGGACACACCTTCTCATTTAAAGATTTTTCTGTATTTTCATGACTATGAAAATTGTACATTCACACTGAAGGCATCAAAACTATGAATTAACACATGTGGAATTATATGTTTAACAAAAAAGTGTGAAACAACTAAAAATATGTCTTATTTTTTAGGTTCTTCAAAGTAGCCACCTTTTGCTTTGATGACTGCTTTGCACACTCTTGGCATTCTCTTGATGAGCTTCAAGAGGTAGTCACCGGGAATGGTTTTCACTTCACAGGTGTGCCCTGTCAGGTTTAATAAGTGGGATTTCTTACCTTATAAATTGGGTTGGGACCATCAGTTGTGTTGTGCAGAAGTCTGGTGGATACACAGTTAATAGTCCTACTGAATCGACTGTTAGAATTTGTATTATGGCAAGAAAAAAGCAGCTAAGCAAAGAAAAATGAGTGGCCATCATTACTTTAAGAAATGAAGGTCAGTCAGTCCGAAAAATTGGGCAAACTTTGAATGTGTCCCCAAGTGCAGTTGCAAAAACCATCAAGCGCTACAAAGAAACTGGCTCACATGAGGACCGCCCCAGGAAAGGAAGACCAAGGGTCACCTCTGCTTCTGAGGATAAGTTTATCCGAGTCACCAGCCTCAGAAATCGCAGGTTAACAGCAGCTCAGATTAGAGACCAGGTCAATGCCACACAGAGTTCTAGCAGCAGACACATCTCTACAACAACTGTTAAAAGGAGACTTTGAGCAGCAGGCCTTCATGGTAAAATAGCTGCTAGGAAACCACTGCTAAGGTCAGTCAACAAGCAGAAGAGACTTGTTTGGGCTAAAGAACACAAAGAATGGACATTAGACCAGTGGTAATCTGTGCTTTGGTCTGATGAGTCCAAATTTGAGATCTTTGGTTCCAACCACCGTGTCTTTGTGCGACGCAGAAATGGTGAACGGATGGACTCTATATGCCTGGTTCCCACCGTGAAGCATGGAGGAGGAGGTGTGATGGTGTGGGGGTGCTTTGCTGGTGACACTGTTGGGGATTTATTAAAAATTTAAGGCATAGTGAACCAGCATGGCTACCACAGCATCTTGCAGCTTCATGCTATTCCATCCGGTTTGCATCTAGTTGGACCATAATTTATTTTTCAACAGGACAATGACCCCAAACACACCTCCCTGCTGTGTAAGGGCTATTTGACCCAGAAAGAGAGTGATGGGGTGCTACGCCAGATGACCTGGCCTCCACAGTCACCAGACCTGAACCCAATCGAGATGGTTTGGGTTGAGCTGGACCGCAGAGTGAAGGCAAAAGGGCCAACAAGTGTTAAGCATCTCTGGGAACTCCTTCAAGATTGTTGGAAAACCATTTCCGGTGACTACCTCTTGAAGCTCATCAAGAGAATGCCAAGAGTGTGCAAATCAGTCATCAAAGCAAAAGGTGGCTACTTTGAAGAACCTAGAATATAAGACATATTTTCAGATGTTTCACACTTTTTTGTTAAGTATATAATTCCACATGTGTTAATTCATAGTTTTGATGCCTTCAGTGTGAATGTACAATTTTCATAGTCATGAAAATACAGAAAAATCTTTAAATGAGGTGTGTCCAAACTTTTGGTCTGTACTGTATATATATACACTGTGTGCAGAATTATTAGGCAAGTTGTATTTTAGAGGATTATTTTTATCATTGATCAACAACTATGTTCTCAGTCAACCAAAAAGACTCATAAATATCCAAGCTTAATATTTTTGGAAGTTGGAGTGGGTTTTTTTTAGATTTGGCTATCTTAGGAGGATATCTGTTTGTGCACGTAACTATTACTGTGCAGAATTATTAGGCAACTTAATAGAAACCAAATATAATCCCATCTCACTTGTTTATTTTCACCAGGTATACCAATATCAGTGCACAAAATTTAAAAATAAACATTTCTGACATGCAAAAGCAAAAACCAAAAAAATTAGTGATCAATATAGCCACCTTTCTTTATGATGACACTCAACAGCCTTCCATCCATAGATTCTGTCAGTTGCTTGATCTGTTTTCGATCAACATTGCGTGCAGCAGTCACCACAGCCTCCCAGACACTGTTCCGAGAGGTGTACTGTTTTCCCTCCCTGTAGATCTCACATTTTATGATGGACCACAGGTTCTCTATGGGGTTCAGATCAGGTGAACAAGGGCGCCATGTCATTATTTTTTCTTCTTTTAGACCTTTACTGGCCAGCCACGCTGTGGAGTAGTTGGCGGCATGTGATGGAGCATTGTCCTGCATGAAAATCATGTTTTTCTTGAACGATACCGACTTCTTCCTGTACCACTGCTTGAAGAAGTTGTGTTCCAGAAACTGGCAGTAGGTCTGGGAGTTGAGCTTCACTCCATCCTCAAGCCGAGAAGGTCCCACAAGTTCATCTTTGATGATATCAGCCCATACCAGTACCCCACCTCCACCTTGCTGGCATCTGAATCGGAGTGGAGCTCTCTGACCTTTATTGATCCAGCCTCTAGCCCATCCATCTGGCCCATCAAGAGTCACTCTCATTTCATCAGTCCATAAAACCTTTGAAAAATCAGTCTTAAGATATTTCTTGACCCATTCTTGACATTTTATCTTAGGTTTCTTGTTCAAAGGTGGTCGTTTTTCAGCCTTCCTTACCTTGGCCATGTGCCTGAGTATCGCACACCTTGTGCTTTATGATACTCCAGTAACGTTGCAGCTCTGAAATATGGCAAAACCGGTGGCGAATGGCATCTTGGCATCTTCATGCTTGATTTTCCTCAATTCATGGGCAGTTATTTTGCGCCTTTTTTGGCCAACACGCTTCTTGCGACCCTGTTGGCTATTTGCCATGAAACGCTTGATTGTTCGGTGATCACGCTTCAAAAGTTTGGAAATTTCAAGACTGCTTCATCCCTTTGCAAGACTTCTCACAATTTTGGACTTTTCAGAGCCCGTCAAATCTCTCTTCTGACCCATTTTGCCAAAGGAAAGGAAGTTACCTAATAATTAAGCACACCTTATATAGAGTGTTGATGTCATTAGTCAACACCCCTCCTCATTACAGAGATGCACATCACCAGATAATTGGTAGTTGGCTCTCAAGCCTATGCAGCTTGGAGTAGGACAACATGGATAAAAAGTATCTAAGTGATCAAAATACGCATTTGCCTAATAATTCTGCACGCGGTGTATATGTTACCCAACAATTATGCACACACAGATATTTTCCTAAGAAAGGCAAAACCTCACTTTTACGTTACGTAAATATTGAGGCTTCAGGTTTATTAATCGTTTGTATTGACCCACAACACTGTAGTTGTTCGATAATAAAATTAATCATCAAAAATACAAATATTTGTGATTGTGCATGCAGTGTAGATTTTAATTGAATAAATTCTCCAAAGAAAGATTTTTTCAAAGGCCTCAAGCAACCAATTCTTAATTGTCAGCATTGATCACCTGCAAGGTTGCATCTTTGCAAATGTCTGGTCTTTGACCAGTCTAGAGCCATTAATATAATTCTCATATTTTTATTTCCCAACTGCCCTTCGATTAATTCTGTTTGCGGGATGAAATTAGATAAGGAATCGTTTTCGCTAATCTATCAGCTAGAATTTTTGGCAAATATTTTATATCCTGATTAATTAATTTTAATGGTTAATATGATGTTGGTAATAATGAATCTTTATTTAATTTTAATATGATATTCAAAAAGGCAGTTTTTAATATGCCAAGAAATTCCTTGTAATCAAGGATATAATTAAAAATCTTACTTTGGATTGGCGTCAGGTCTCCCTGGAGGAGTTTAAAACATTTATTTGCTAATCCATCTGGTCCTGGAGTTTTGCCCCTTCATCAATTCACAAGAAATCTCTTAATTTCCTCTTCCTTTATGGGAGCATTAATTTTTTGAAACTGAATACCAGTACTTTTTTAGTTTAACCAAAGTAAGGAAGTTTTGATGTACATTCCCATCCACTTTATTAGCAGGATATAGTTTAAAATACTTTTTCATTAAGATTTCTGTAATTTCTGATAAACCAGTCTTAATCTCCTCATTTTGATTTTTTATAGCCAATAATTTCAAACTTTTCTGTGGGCTTTTAATTAAGTTTAATAACATCTTGCCTGCTTTATTCCCATAAATAAACCATTGTTGGCCTCTTTTTAATTGTAATTGGTCATAAAGCTTATAGAATGTTGCATCACAATTATTTTTTTCTTAGGCTATGTGCCCACTTTTTCCTGAGCGTTTCTGAACCTCCCTGGCAGAAAAAAACGCATGCGGATTGTACATGCGTTTTTCCTGCCAGGGACATGCGTATGTGAAGCGTTCTTCACTTGCATTTCTGCATGCGGGTTATCAAGCGCTTTTCCAAGCGATTTTAGCATCACTTGGAAAGTGCTTGTCAACTTGGTCACACTATATAAATCCATGCAAACGGCATGGCTTTATATAGTGTGACCGAAAGAATGTTACGTGTTACGTGGTTGGACAGAAAAATCTGTGGCTTCTTCAGGTGGAATGATTCCAAGATGTGTGACTCGATGACCCCCGGAAAATCCTTTAAAAATGCTCATACAGGAAGAATCTTTTTCTTGCGGGACAGAAAAATTCGTGGCTTCTTCAGGTGGAATGATTCCAAGATGTGTGACTGGATGACCCCCGGAAAATCCTTTAAAAATGCTCATACAGGAAGAATCTTTTTCTTGTGAGATTTTTCCAACTGCAAATCTGTGGGATTGGTCTATAAAGCTACTTGTACGTGCCCATTTGACTATGTAGGGAAAACAAGAGAATTTAGACAGAGGGTGGGGGGGAGCATTTGGGCAACATAAGAGATACCCCCCTAGCCAAACACATTAATGGGGTCCATCATGGTAATAGCAAAGATATTTCCTTCAATGTGATAGAGGTAGTTAGGTGCAATATAAGGAAAGGTGACCATAATAAACAAATACTTAAAAAAGAAAGCAAATGGATTTTTACATTACAAAGCCTATCACCTAGGGGATTAAACAAACAATTGTCCTTTGCCCCATTTTTGTAAGATAGGGATTAAGCTGAGTTTGCGTTATGTCCTGGGAATGGTGACCATGTTTGTAATTAATTACTGCTATAATCTAGGGGTTGTCCAAGTTTTGGACACTCACATCATATTGTAATATTATATTTTTATCCTCCTGCCATCTCTTGTTTAGCTAATCCACCAGTATATTTGAACTGATTTTTTATGTAAGAGATTCAGAATGCTTCCTTAATTATTATACGTTAAAATCCTGTATCTGATGGGACTTAGAGTATGCTTTATCTAATATTAATCCTTTTGGATGTCTGTGTGTTATCTTCTTTGCAATATATCTTTAGGTAGCTTTTTGTATGGTTCCTGGTCTCTATGGTATATATGCTTGTTTGCTTGATATTGGTCCCCTTTGAGAGTTTAATCTCTGGTTATGTCCATCCATGTCCATCCCCTGCCCTCCTCTGTCTCTGTCTGCATCCATACATGTCTATTCTCTGCCCTCTATTTCACTATGTAATCGCAAGGATAGATTGGGTGGTTTGCTTGTTATGTGAAGTGCCTTGAATGCGCAGACCGGAAGTGACATAATCCACATTTGCCTGTGCGTTCCACGATGTGGAACGCATATGAGATGTGCTTCAAAAGTGACGTCGCGAAACCAGAAGTTTAGCGCTTCAACAGCTGGAATGCACGCAGAGAGCACAATGCAGGCAGCATGGAGACTAATATTGGGGGTAGGATCTTTACCTATGCAGGTGATATCAGGTGATATCAGGTGTTCCAAATCCACACCAAATCCACACCAACAACGTAATGGGAGGTTGCGAGTAGTATTTTGTACATATATGGGCTATGTGAGAGAGGGGTGAATTATTCATCCTAGCCCTCATGACAACTCACTGTGTCATCAATATGGAACTATGATCTGGCTGTAACAGATATCCTTGTGGATTTACCACACATCTTTTTTGCCTCCTGATGAACCAGTGAAAGGGGAAACGCATCGAGGATTGCCTTTGAGGCTATTTATGGGATCTACATCCATGATTGCATCTGTGGTGCCCCTGCGGGCTCAGTCACCACAGAGGTACTGCATCTCACCCAGAGGTGTGGTATCTCACTCTCAGGTAAGGATGGAGTACTGCCCAGGACCCTAACACCTGCATTCATTACACCACACTTCAGAGGGCAGGGCGAGATTGCTCCTACGGGGTAGCACAGTCCCTGTTCCCGGCTGGAGTGGGGGGGAACCAAGTGAAGGGGAACCATGTAGTGGGTGTGGGTGGAGGACGTAGATCAGGGGAGCACTTCAGTAGCTGTATAAAAAAGGGGAGCCATCTTAAAGAGTGTGGTCAGTCAGAGGCTCTACAGGAGATCTGCTCCAGATGCGGGCCTAGGCAGTGAGGCCCAAGTCTGAAGAGAGAGAGAGGAGCGGGAGGAAGGCTCCAGAAGGAAAGAAGGGATCCCAGGGGTACGGGAAGTGCTGGAGGCCACCCGTACGCCCAAATCTGCCAGGCGGTGGAGGGATCAAGCTGCAGAGGGGACTGGCCGCTTAACTAGTGGAGAACTACAAGGCTCAGCTAGAAACTGGAGGCTGCTGTACTTGCAAGGTGCAGTGGCCACATCCGCAATTATCTCGCCGAGAAGGTGGCCACAGAGGGTCCAGAGGACTGCAGGTGGCCCGACAAGACCCGAGGTTACCGAATTAGGACACTGATTGCAGGAGGGTGAGAGCCAGCGCAGGAAGACGACTGAGAAAGGCAAACAGAAAGGGGTCCCGTTAAATGCTCCTGAATTATCTGAGGGATTGCTGAGCTCCTGCTTGGTGAACGCAGCATGACGTGGGAGGCTGTACCTGTACAGTGCTACCTGAAGGACTTAAGAACTGTGAGTAAACTTGGAAGACTGCACCCCACTGTCTCTGTGATTATTGCCTGCGCCATCACCCCTGCACTACAACGCCCAGCATAACCCATAACATCTACACTGCCCTGGAGCTAAGCTCTACCTGTGGAGAGCCACACCATCCCTGCTGCAGTAATATCAGCTCCAGAGGACCTGCTCTGCAGCGGCGGCTCCCTTAGCCGCATACAACAGGTGGCATCACGAACTTTGTACATAATAAATCCACTGTAAATAATCCTTTATTGAATGACCGCCCTGGGTCATGGACCGGGTCACCGCCACTGTGACATTTCCCCAAACGACGACCGGCCCGGCACCGAGTACCCCACGTCCCAGGGGGCGCGTCACATCTATGATGTTCATCTGAGATAAGTCTTTAATTTTTTATATTCTATTTTCTTTCCCTACTTGAGGAAATTGCATCAAATTGTGATGCAGCATAATAGTAGGGCCAACTAGGGCCAGAGAGGGAGAGCCGCTGAGGAGTGGGGGCGCCATTTCGCCATTTCTACTTAGGGTGCCAACCTCCGCTGTCAGGCAGGGTATTTTTTCATAGCCTTTATCATAGGGCCTGATTAGCTTGGATAGGGAAGTTATAGACTTATCTATATATTTTTTGTATGTGTTTTTGCACTATATCACTTTGCACTTAATCACTTTGTTCTGAGGACACTCGACATCCATTATTGCCAGTAGTGGGATTGCTATTTGTAGTGATTGGACACAGCATTTGTTCCATGAGTCTTGATCTCACTATATAAACATGTATAAGAATTGAGTGACCAGATATGGCTTTTTGTGTCCTCTAGGTTGGATATTTGTGTGTTAGTCTGTATTTCAAAATTATCTAATAAAGTATAGTTTTTTATTTTTGAGGGTTCATGTCAACCTTATTCTTTTCCTCAAAACAAGTATTAGAAATTGTTTACTTACTGTTTGCTCAGGGGACAACAATAATGCGCTGGCACAATCACCCATCATGTTGGCCTAAAAAGAATGACGGGAACTTTATTGTGCCGACGCAGATATTTAAATAATTATTTCAGAAATGCGTCACACAGTGTGACTATTCGGTTTTAGGGCGCTGGAACGCACACTGCGTTCCAAATGCCGATTACGTCGGATTCGGTCCAGCATATCTTCCGCTTTATATACCATTGGAGCACAAATTGTGTTCCACCAATGAAAATTCAATTGCCGTTTAACTCCTCACAAGTGTGTGACATGCGATCACATGATCTCTGGAATAAACCTATTCCTATATGAAATAGATTAGGTTATATTAAAATGGCATGAGAATGTAAACCTAGAATAGTTGGTGGGAATAATAAACTATACAAAATATGGTAACATAATGTTTGGACCATATTGGAACGCAGATGCGTGCCAAATGTTCATATAAGAAATAGAAGATTTATACCATATTTCTCATCTCCAAACAATGTTTCATATATGTGAGATGGCTCATTGGAGCTTATAAAGGATCTATATTATTGATTAACCAGAGTATATATAGTAACAGAGTAATGGATCACGATAGACATTAAAGTATTTTTTGTCCATATTGGTAGGTATCATACATAGGATGTGACAAAAGATAGAGAGTATACAGATGTGGTATATATGAAACTATAAATAAAATCTGATACATATAATACCACAATATGCAAATTAGTGTGTCTTCAATACAAGAAAAAAAGTCCTTTTATTGAGTCGATATTAACCCCTTTCTGACATTTGTAGTAATAGTCTGTCCCTGTGCCCTGGGTTGTGGATGTATTAGGCTTGGGGTTGTATTAGGGTTGGGGTTAGGGTTGTGTTGGGGTTGGGATTTTTTCAGAAGTAAAGAAAAAAAAAATGACGACGATATGGCGACTAGTGTTGAGTGCAAGTTCTTGCTACTGCCTGCCGTGCACCCAAACAGTGGTTTTCCCCCACATATGGGGTATCTGATTACTCAGGAGAAATTGCACAACAAATTGCATGGTGTAATTTCTCCTGTTACCCTTATGAAAATGCTAAATTGGAAGCTGAAAAACATTTTTGTTGGAAAAGTCTGAAAATTTTATTTTTACGGCTCAACGTTATAAACTTCTGTGAAGTACCTGGGGGTTAAGGGTGCTCACCACACATCTAGATAAGTTCCCTGAGGGGTATAGTTTCCAAAATGGGTCACATGTGGGGGGTTTCCAATGTTTAGGCACATCAAGGGCTCTCCAAACGAGCAAATTTTACATTCAAAAGTCAAATGGCGCTCCTTCCCTTCCCAACCGTGCCGTGCGCCCAAAAAGTGGTTTTCCCCCACATATGAGGTATCTGCTTACTCAGGAGAAATTGCACAACAAATATTGGGGTTCATTTTTTAATAATACCCTTGCAAAAAAAAAAGGGGTCTAAAGTAACATTAAAGTAACATTCCAAAAATTCCTGTGAAGCACCTGAAGGGTTAATAAAGTTCTTGAATGTGGTTTTGAGCCGCTTGACGGGTGCATTTTTTTAATGGTGTCACTTTTGGGTATTTTCAGTCATAAAGGCCCCTCAAAGTCACTTCAAATGTGATGTGGTCGCTAAAAAAATGGTTTTGTAAATCTTGTTGGAAAAATGAGAAATCGCTGGTCAACTTTTAACCCTTATAGCTCCCTAACAAAAAAAATTTTGGTTCCAAAATTGTGCTGATGTAAAGTAGACTTGTGGGAAATGTTATTTATTAACTACTTTGTGTGACATATCTCTCTGATTTAAGGGCATGGAAATCCAAAGTTTAAAAATTGCAAAATTTTAAAAATTTTCAGCAAATTTCAATTTTTTTCACAAGCAAACACAAGTGATATCAAAGAAATTTTACCACTATATTGAAGTACAATATGTCACGAAAAAAAATTCTCAGAATCCGTGGGATCCGTTGAAGCGTTCCAGAGTAATTACCTCATAAAGTCACAGTGGTCAGAATTGTAAAAATTGGCCTGGTCATTATTGTGCAAACCACCCTCAGGGGATAAAGGGTTAATGCAGAAGAAAGCCTATTTAATGAACATCTTATATCAACAGAAATGAGAGCAATAAATGTGGCGGGAGAAAGTAGGAGCGAAGGAGAAGAGGGTGATAGGAAGGAAGGGGGAGAGAGGGGAGGGGGAGATGGGAAGCAGAGGCCGAACAGTGAAAATAAATAAAACGCCTAAATGTTAGCTGTTCATTTAGACTATTGGGTGGAACAGACATGAACCGAAAAATCCATTGGCTCTCTTTTTTTAAATGATATGATTCCTATTCCCTTGTCTAAGGTTAAGTGTAACAACTTCAATTGCCTTGAAGTACACTTGAAACCAGAAGTTTACATACACTATATAAAAAGACACCTATGCATGTTTTTCTCAATATCTGACTTGAAATCAGAATAAACCTTTCCCGATTTAGGTCAATTAGGATCACCATATTTTTTAATATTTGCCAGATCCCAGAATAATGAGAGAGAGAATGCTTTAAGGCATTTTTATTACTGCAAAGTCAAAAGTTTACATACATTTCATTAGTATTTCGTACCATTGCCCTTAAACTGAATGACTTGGGTCAAACGTTTGGGATATCCTTCCACAAGCTTCTCACAATAGTGGTTGGAATTTGGGGTCATTCCTCCTGACAAAACTGGTGTAACTAATCCAGGTTTGTGGGCCGCCTTGCTCGCACCTGCCTTTTCAGCTTTGCCCATAAATTTTCAATAGGATTGAGATCAGGGCTTTGTGATGGCCACTCCAAAACATTGACTTTGTTATCCTTAAGCCACTTTGTTACCATTTTGGCAGTATGCTTTTGGTCATTGTTCATTTGGAAGATCCATTTCCACCCAAGCTTTAACTTCCTGACTGATGTCTTAAGATGATGCTTCAGTATTACCACATAATCTTCTTTTCTCATGATGTCGCTCCTGCAGCAAAACAACCCTACAACATGATGCTGCCACCCATGTTTCACAGTTGGCATGGTGTTCTTAGGCTTCCAAGCTTCTCCCTTTTTCCTCCCAACGTAACGATGGTCATTATGCCCAAAAAGTTCAATTTTAGTTTCATCAGACCACAGGATATGTCTCCGAAAATTAAGGTCTTTGTTCCTGTGTGCATTTGCAAACATTAATCTGGCATTTTTAGGTTTCTTTTGGAGTAATGGCTTCTTCCTGGCAGAATGGCCTTTCAGCCCATGTTGATACAGTACTATGGTTATTGCCACAATCTTACCAGCTCCCACCATCATCTTCACAAGGTCTTTTGCTTTTGTCCTTGGGTTGATATGCACATGTTGGACCAAAGCACGTTCATCTCTGGGACACAGAACCCATCACCTTCCTGAACCGTATGATGGCTGGACATTCCCATCTTGTTTGCACTTGCATATAATTGTTTGTACAGATCAATGAGGCACCTTCAGGTATCCTGAGGTTGTACCCAAGGATGAGTCAGACTTGAGCAAGTCCACAGTTCTCCTCCCGATATCTTGGCTGATTTCTTTAGACTTTCCCATGATGCTACACAAAGAAGCAGTGTGTTTCAGGTTTGCATTAAAATACATCCACGGGTGTGTTTCTAATTAACTCAGATGTCGCCAAGAAACCTATCAGAAGCTTCCAAACACATGACATCATATTGGCAGTCCAGAATTGTTTAAAGGCATAGTAATCTTAGTGTATGTAAACTTTTGACTTTTCAGTAAGTAATAAAAATGCCTTAAAACATTCTCTGTCTCTCATCATTCTGGCATTTGGAAAATATTTAAAAATATGGTAATCCTAATTGACCTAAAACGGGAAAGATTTATTCTGATTTCATGTCAGATATTGAGAAAAACATGCATATGTGTCTGTTATATAGTGTATGTAAACTTCTGATTTCAACTGTATATACTACATAGATCACCTCCATGAACATGTAAGGTGGCCCAGCGAGGTAGTCGTGGGTGAGCTGTAGCCCCTGCTTGCTCTGGCACCCTACAGACAATAAGTGTCCTCCCTCTGAAGTGTAACTGTGTATGTGGTGCTATCCACTTACTTCAGACCATCCGATCGTGGCTGTCTCCAAGCATGTCTCTTCTGGGACCAGGTCAGAAATAAATTCAGAGGACACGAGGTTCTTAACCATAACTGGGACTTTACTTGGGGAAGAGGAATATATACAGTATTTACAGGCAGATATAATGGATAAGGCCCGACAGGTTGTCATCTCCCTCACAGGCGCTGGAAACATCTTCAGCCCTGGTTCCTTCTTTAAGCGAAGCATCTCTATGACTCTATTGTCTAGCCCAAGAGAATCTTCCTCACCAGCAACAGTATATCTGGATCCTATATCTCCCCCACGTCTTAGCCTGTAGTCCTATCTTCTTCTGCTGCCTGCAGGCTCAAAGTTCCCCGGCTCCTCAATACCAGCGTTGAGTTTCTCCGACCGGCTAACAGGAGTCTTGTGTAGGGAGATCTTCACACTGGTGATCCTACTGTCTGAGGGTACGGAGCTCCCGTCTACCATAGCAGCCACTATATTAGGCTGTCCATAAGGTTCACTGTTCAAACTCTCACTGAATCTTTCTGGAAACTTACTACTTGTTGCTTAGAGTGCCCACCCTCTATGGGCTGTCCTTTTAACCAATTAACTCTTCACTGTCATCCTGCTAGTAGACTCTCATTAACAGTTGTATCCGACAGTGGCATCTTGTGGCTGGTTACAAGTACTGCAGCCCACATGGAATTATGTTAAACTGTGCTCCAGACACACTCAATGTCTGATCATGGCACTAAGTTCCCCCCCTACTCTACTGACTGGACCATTGCAGCTAACCCCTTAGCTTGGCCTAACAACAGTTCAGAGAGGTCTCTTTTAACTACATCAGTGTCAAAGGAAGGCTACGTCCTTCCCCACTACAACAAACAGACATGATATGTCTCACCAGAGGGGTGTCCTTGACATTGCCCAGAAGTTCATCTATACGTCTTCAAAGCTCCCTTTTAGTTTTACCAATGTAGTTAAGTGAACAGGTACATGTGGCTGGATAGAGTACCCTCCTAGTTTTTTAAATGCTGCTGTGGCCAAGAAATTGGAGGTTCCACTTATCTCTTTGCATGCTTCTATAACATTATCTTCTCTTGATAATTCTCTCCTTGCCCAGGGTATTGGGTATCACACCGCTGTCTGTCTGCATAAGGAAGATGCATTCTTTTTTACTTTACAGGATCTTCCTACTGCTGTGGTGTTAGGTCTCCCTTGGCTTCGCACTCATAACCCTATTATTGACTGGCAAAGGGAGATAGCAAAGATAGTAGGTTGCATCTCCCAGGTCCCGTGGTATGTGGCAGAGTTACCACAGGTGTTCTCCGAAGTGCCCTCCCAGAAATTACCTCCACATAGAACTTATGACTTTTCCATCCAGCTCATTGAGGGGGAAAAGTTACCTACGGGAAGAATTTTTAAACTATCAGAACCCGAGAGGCAATCCATGAGGGAATATATTCAGGAATATTTGAAAAATGGGTTTATCTGCCCTTCTAAATCCCCAGTTTGGATCAGGGTTCTTTTCTGTGGCCGAAAAGGATAGCAGTTTGGAACCGTGTATTGACTATTGTGAGCTCAATCGCATAACTGTACATAATCAGTACCCTCTCCCTCTCATCCCTGACCTCTTTAACGAACTGGTGGGGGAAAGTTGGTTTACTTAACTAAATCTCTGGGGGGCTTATAATCTTGTTTGCTTCAAGGAGGGGGATGAGTGGAAAATGGCTTTCAGTACTCCGAGGGTCATTATGAGTATTGTGTCATGCCCTTTGGCCTCTATCATGCTCCAACTGTGTTTCAAATGCTTGTAAATGATATTTTCTGTGATCTTTTGGGTATTTGCGTTATTGTTTACATCAATGATATCCTCATCTTCTCCAGGGACCTGGCTGCGCATAGGGACGATGTGTGTACCATCCTGAAAAGATTTGAGGATCATTTTCTTTATGTCAAAAAAAAAAAGAAAAATATGTTTTTGAAGTGCAGGAGTTGGGGTTCCTGGGACTCATTCTGTTCCCCATGGGATTTCAGATGGACCCAGAGAAAGTGAGTGTGGTGTTGGAGTGGGATTGCTGAAGGTATTGCAGCATTTTTTTGGCTACTCATCTGGTTCTTGACTAGGCACCAGCCGCGTCACCAGATGCCAGCTGTCCGGCGACAGTGGGCTTATTTTGTAAATTATACCCCTTTGGGAATTTATCTACAGGTGTAGTGACGATTTTGACTCCATGGGTGTCTTCCAGAAACAAGCAACAGCGTATGTTGCCGAGTGAAAATTGCAAACTGCCATTGTAGTGACCAGTACGTTGTAGTGACCAGTATATTGTAGTGACCTGTACATTGTAGTGACATTGTGCCCAACTCATGCTTCTGGAGACATGCTCCCGTAAATTAAGTGGGCTCTCATCACTGCAGAAATGCCAAACGTTGACACTAACTGTGGTTTAGGCACACTGTGGTGCTCAGAAAGGAGGGGGGCATTTGGATTTGGAAGAGCAAAATCTGCTCAGTTTCTTTTGGAGGAGGAGCCACTTCGCTTTTCCAGATCCTTTGTGCTACCAGTAATGTGGAAGTCCCCTATATTTTCAATATAAGATGACGTATCTTAGTGGGGACTTTTTTAGTGGATTGAGTTGAAGCTTTTGCTTGGAACATTTTTTTTTGCAAGCATCGCCATATTTTGAGAGCTATAATTTTTCCATATTTCGGCCGACCGAGTCATGTGAGTGCTTGTTTTTTTGTGTGACAAGTTGACATTTTTCGGGCACATTACATTTTTTGATCACTTTCCATTATGAGTTTTGAGAGACAGAACGAGCAAAAAACAGTAATTCAGGATTTTTTTTTGTTAATGTTGTTCCACGTGTGGTAAAATTCATAAGGCAGCTTTATTCTTTGGGTCAGTATGATTACAGCGATACAACATTTATATTGTTGTTTTATGTTTTGGTGCTCTTACACAAAAACTATTTTATAGGAAAAATAATTATTTTTTCATCGATTTATTCTGAGCGCTATAACTTTTTTATTTTTTCACTGATGAAGCTTTATGACAGCTTGTTTTATGCGGAACAAGATGACATATTCAGCAGTATTTTATTTACATTTGTCTTTTTGAATCCGTTTTATTTTACTTTTTGTTCAATAGTATGATCATAAAGCATTCTTTTTTGCTTAGTTTTTTATATATTTTTATTTTACTGTGTTCACTAAAGGGGTTAAATAGTGGGACAGTTTTATAGGTCGAGTCATTCCGAATGCAGCAATGACAAATATGTGTACTTTTCTTGCTTATATTTTTTTCATAAAAATATTTATTTATGGGTACATATATATTGTTATTATTAGATTTTTGTTTCATACTTTTACTTTTTTTTCATTTTTTTTCTTTTTTACTTTTTTTTTACTTTGTCCCACTATGGGACTTTCACTTTTTGCAAGCTGATTGCTTGTAAAGCATAGGAATGCAGGAGAAAACTGTCAGCGCTGCACTGACAAACTTGCTACACCATGCTCTGAGCATGGAGTAGCTAGTTTGCTATGTGGGCAACCATGGCAACGACCGGGCCCCCGCGATGACGTCACAGGGGCGCCGATCCAAAGGCAGAGGGGGCTTCCTCCCTCTGCCTGCTCTCTAAATGCTGCGATCTATTTCGATCACAGTATTGAGGGGGTTAAAGTACCGGGAGTAGTGCACTGAGTGCCGAGTGTCAGCTGTCAGAAACAGCTGAAACCCAGCTGCGATCACGCATGTATGGATACGTCCAAGGTCGTGAAGGGGTTAAACAAGAGGATCAGGAGTGTCTGACATTATGCATCTCACACACTGATAAACCTGTTCAAAGCTATGGCTATGGTGGGGCATATTCTTCTTTCACTCAGTTGGAGATAATAATAATGAACTCTTAAGGGAAAAACACTTTGATTGCAAATACCTACACAACAGAGAGGCAAAATGTAATAAAAAAATGTTCAATTTTGTAGCCAGTATTAAATTGTTTGTCCATTTTTACCTGAACAAAATTGGTGAAAGGTCTTTTCAAAACAAAATTTTGTGTAAGCCTACTCTATTGTATCAAAAGCAACCACACATATGAATGGTCTCAGGAAACTTTTCTGTTAGAAAGACACTGAACTCACCTTTTCCTATCCAAGCAATCATTTTTCCAGATTTCTCACTTTAAAGAGGGAATTATTAGAGAACATAACTTTATTTTACCCCTGTCCTCTACAATGTAATACCTGAATTTCCTGCAGAAGAGCTGTCTTTCCTGTATGTTTTTCTTGGGCAGAAGTGGCTTCTTTGCTGCCCTGCTTAACACTAGGCAAGAATTCAAAAGACTTTGGCTTCACTAAGTGTGCAGATGCATTGACATCTGTCTTCTCTCATACCAAATGTGAGCAAGCTCAGCACTTGTATTTAACCAATCTTGTAGTTGAATTCTCTCTAGGAAATTGTTCTGACACTTGCTGGACTTTTTTGGGCACCAAGAATCCTTTTTCACTGCAATTGAACCTTTATCTTTGAAGTTCTTAATGATCCAATAAATGGTTGATTTTGGAGCAATCTTACAAGTAGCAATGTCCTTGCCTGTAAAGTTGTTGTGATGCAAAGCAATGATGACTCCATGTGCATGTTACTTTGGAGATAAGCATGGTTAACAGAAGAAGAAAATGATTTCAAGCCCCTTTTTAAAGTAACCAGTCTTCTCTTATAATTCAATCAACATGACTAACTATCAGCTGCCTTGTCGTCAGTAGAGATGAGCGTTGTTCTACTCGAACTGTTCGCCAATCTCAAATTCGAGCTGTTTTGGGCGGTGTTCGAGCCGGTCGGCAAACACGAACAATTTGAGAAAAATTCGGCTGTTCGAGGTTATGTTCGATAACTGTTCGTGCACCAAAATCATAATTGGATTTTTTCTCAGTAATGATGAAAATTAATGTTAATATGCAGTTTGAGTGTACAGCGGGGTGGGGGGAGGGGCAGGGGATGGATCTCTGCAGGAACAATGAAGATCTCCATTTTTTTTTCTCTTTCCCGCATTTGCAGTGGGGAGGTGCAATCTGTCAGCCTATCAGCAGCGCACACACGGAGCGAAGTGCTTTTTTTCACACAAGCAAGGGCATGTGTGATTGGCAGTGTATGTCACATGTCCTTGCCCTATAAGACCAAGCCATTTTCCCCGTCGCCACCATTTTCTCACTGCTGCAGCTGCGTGTTAGACGGCACCGCTGTTGCTGTGTGTGCTATACCTTGTTAATTTCAAGCCAATTTTCGCACAAATATACAGATAGCTTGGGAGTAGGGAATAGTTGTGATTGCAGTCCTTTTAAGGACTAGGTTACAGCATTTCCTACGACTTTTATCAGGCAGGTCTGTGCTCTTAAATAGATAGATTGTGGGAGTAAAGACTAATTGTAATTGGAGTCCTTTTCAGGACTAGGTTACATGAGTTCCTATCAGTTTTTGCCAGGCAGGTCTGTGCCAGTGCTGTGCAAGTTTTTTTCACAGCATTTGGCTGAATCTAGCAAAGCTAATCCTTTTTGGCCTATTGCAGAGTGTGTTAGTCAGTGGAGTAGCCTATCTGTGTTGCAAGATATACCACCTGTGTATAGAATACCAATTTTTTTACTGCACCTAGTGAAGTAAAATCTTTTGGGCATAGCATCATTCTATTAGTCCATCTATACTGACCTCCATCAGGTTGCAAACTGAATATAATTTTTTTCTGCATCTAGCTCTGAAAAAATATTTGGGCTTCTAGCAGTGTGTGGGACTTGGTCTATTAGTCCATCTATACTGACCTCCATCAGGTTGCAAATTAAAAATAATTTTTTTCTTCATTTAGCTCTGAAAAAATATTTGGGCTTCTAGCAGTGTGTGGGACTTGTTCTATTAGTCCTTCTATACTGACCTCCAGCAGGTTGCAAATTGAATATAATTTTTTTCTGCATCTAGCTCTGAAAAAATATTTGGGCTTCTAGCGGTGTGTGGGACTTGGTCTATTAGTCCATCTATACTGACCTCCATCAGGTTGCAAATTAAAAATAATTTTTTTCTGCATCTAGCTCTGAAAAAATATTTGGGCTTCTAGCAGTGTGTGGGACTTGGTCTATTAGTCCATCTATACTGACCTCCATCAGGTTGCAAATTAAAAATATTTTTTTTCTTCATTTATCTCTGAAAAAATATTTGGGCTTCTAGCAGTGTGTGGGACTTGGTCTATTAGTCCATCTATACTGACCTCCATCAGGTTGCAAATTAAAAATAATTTTTTTCTTCATTTATCTCTGAAAAAATATTTGGGCTTCTAGCAGCGTGTGGGACTTGTTCTATTAGTCCATCTATACTGACCTCCATCAGGTTGCAAATTAAAAATAATTTTTTTCTGCATCTAGCTCTGAAAAAATATTTGGGCTTCTAGCAGTGTGTGGGACTTGGTCTATTAGTCCATCTATACTGACCTCCATCAGGTTGCAAATTAAAAATAATTTTTTTCTGCATCTAGCTCTGAAAAAATATTTGGGCTTCTAGCAGTGTGTGGGACTTGGTCTATTAGTCCATCTATACTGACCTCCATCAGGTTGCAAATTGAATAAAAAAATTTTCTGCATCTAGCTCTGAAAAAATATTTGGGCTTCTAGCGGTGTGTGGGACTTGGTCTATTAGTCCATCTATACTGACCTCCATCAGGTTGCAAATTAAAAATAATTTTTTTCTGCATCTAACCCAGCCAATAGTTTTGGCCTAATACCACAGTTTGGCCACTCAGCTCTGCTCGGTTACCATCCATTGTTTTTTTGTGCAAACAACTCCAGAGTTGTGAATTAGTTAACCACCAAAATGAGTGGAAAAAGGCCTGCTGCTGGTGGAAAGGGGAATAGGCGTGTTGGGAAGGGGAAAAAAGGTTGTGTCCGTGGGGTAGGTGCAGAAGAAAGACCATCTTCCAGCCAAACTAAAATGTCTACTTCTTTTAGCGGACAATGTGATAAGATCCCTTTCTTACGGCCACGCCAATCGCTACAAATTCCAGATGAGGCACAAAAACAGCAGGTGCTTCAACGGATATCAAGTGCTCCTTTAAGTGGGCTCTCCTCCACATCAACTTCAACATCACAAATACTCCAGTCCTCAAAGGTGTCACCCAAATCGCACTTGCTTCCTCACAGCTCCCAAATCTCCAGCTGCCCGTCTGAGTATGAGGTAGAACAGATGGTTGAGTCTGCAGAGCTGTTTACTCATACTATAGCCTGGGAATCAGAGGTCGACTCCAGCGCTTCTGTGAATCCAGACGAGGAAATGATCTGCACTGATGCCCAGAATCTTTATGAGTCGGATCCAGGACCAGACGCAGAAGGTTCTGACCATAATGTAGACCCTCATTCCCAAACTGTAACTCCTGTTGGTGGAGACAATGAGGAAGACGATGATAAGACTCAAATACCTGATTGGAGCGACAACTTTAGTTTTTTATCAGGGCAGGAACAGGTTGGCTCTGAGGACGACGGGTGTGATAACGCACAGGGTGATGATGATGAGGTCGGAGATCCCACTTACTGTCAACCCACAGTCAGCCAAGAGATGAGGTCAGCAGAGGAGGTGGAGGAAGATGCTAGTGACGACAAGGTCAGGTTGCGCCTTCCTGGACAGAGACGTAGTACTGGAAGCACATCAACAACTGCATCCTCAAACACAACTCTGCCTCTCACCACAAGTCGTGGTGGCTCTTCAGGTCGCATGGGTGCTAAGCCTTGCATAGCCTGGGCATTTTTTCAGATCGATAAAGATGACCCAACTCATGTTATCTGTAACATTTGTCAGCAAAAGCTAAGTAGAGGCCAAAAAATACATAGTTTGAGTACTTCATGCATGAACCGGCACATGGACATGAAGCATAAGTTGCAGTGGGAAGCTCAGTGTGCTACAATGCGGTCTAGCCGGCCGGGCCAACCACCGTCTGCCATATCTTGTGCATCCGCGGCCTCTTCATCCTCTGTGACTGGGGGGACAGCAGTCACACCTGTTTTGGGGCGCAGACCTGCCACCTCTTTACCCGCAACAGCCAGCGTGATTGGCAGGTCATCATTTTCTTTGGAGGTGGTAACACCAGCTGGTCTTGAGCGCTGTCCGACATCGATAGCACCACCTTTGGATCAAGGCAACCTAACATGTCCGCCTGCATCTTCCTCACAGACCGGCAGTTTGCCGGGGACACCCTTATCAACCCCGTCTAAGCACAATAGCCAGCCCTCGGTCCCTCAGATGTGGACAAGTAAAAGACCATTTCCTCCTAGCCATGAGAAAGCTAAGAGGTTGAATTTCACCATCTGCAAGCTCTTGGCTACAGAAATGCTGCCTTTCCGCCTGGTGGACACAGAGGATTTTCGAGACCTTATGTCCGTCGCAGTGCCCCAGTACCAGATGCCCAGTCGGCACTACTTCTCAAAGAAAGGTGTGCCTGCGCTCCACCAGCATGTCGCACACAACATCACCGCTTCTTTGAGAAACTCTGTGTGTGACAGGGTGCATTTCACCACAGACACTTGGACGAGTAGGCATGGACAGGGGCGTTACATGTCGCTGACTGGGCACTGGGTAACTATGGTGACAGCAGGACAAGGGGCTGCTGTCCAAGTCTTGCCGTCCCCACGAGTTGTGCGTCAATCCTCTTTATGTCAAAGTTCCACCACTGCTTCTGCCTCCTCAACCTCCTCTCGGTCTTCCACCTGCACCCAAAGCCTGTCTGGTCATGCCACAAGCTTTCTAACTGCGCAGAAGGGATCCTGCACACCTCCTTACTATGCTGGCAGTAGGGCTCAACGTCATCAGGCGGTTTTTACATTGAAATGTCTGGGAAATGTGAGTCACACAGCTGAGGAGTTGTGGTCAGCTCTGGAGAACCAATTTCATGAATGGTTGTCTCCACTGGACCTGAAACCAGGGAAGGCCGTGTGCGACAATGCTGCAAACCTGGGTGCGGCCCTTCGCCGGGGCAATGTCACACACGTGCCTTGTATGGCTCACGTGTTGAACCTGGTTGTCCAGCAATTTTTAGCCCACTATCCCAGACTAGATGGCCTTCTGCAGAGGGCACGGTCGCTGTGTGCTCACTTCCGCCGTTCGCATCCCGCAGCTCAGCGACTTACATCTCTACAGAAGTCGTTGGGCCTGCCACTTCACCGGCTAAAATGCGATGTGCCTACCCGGTGGAATTCAACTCTGCACATGTTGCAGCGACTGTGGCAGCACCGACAAGCCCTGGTGCAATACGTTCTGACGTATAGCCTGGGCCAACGAGATTCAGAGGTGGGGCAAATCACGCTGGAGGAGTGGTCTCAGATCAGGGACCTATGCACCCTTCTGCACAGTTTTGAAATGGCGACGAAGATGTTTAGTGCTGACGATGCCATTATCAGCATGACTATTCCGGTGATTTACATGCTGGAGCACATGTTAAACAGAATTCGGAGTCAGGTGGTGGCACAAGAGGAGGTGGAGGAAGTAGAGGAGGAGGAGTTGTATGCGGAAGGGCTAACATCTGCAAGGTCCAGACGGTCGGCAGCACCAAGGCGGCAGGCATGTGAGGGTGGGGGAGATGGTTTTACCAGGGCGCATGGTAGCAGCCAAACTAGTGAGGAAGGTGCAGGAGCCCAGGAAGAAGTGGAGGACGAACTGATGGAAGACTCATCAGATGAGGGAGACCTTGATCACATTTCTGTTGTGCGAGGTTGGGGGGAGAGGACAGAGGAAGGAAGCATGATTGTTACCTCGCCACCAACACAACAGGGACTTGGTGCTCCTGGATGCGCAACACACATGAGTGCCTTCTTGCTGCACTACCTGCAACATGACCCTCGAATTGTGAGAATTAGAAATAATCCTGACTACTGGGTTGCCACACTGTTAGATCCCCGGTACAAAAGTAAATTTGCAGAAATTATTCCTGCCATAGAAAGGGATGCACGCATGCAGGAGTATCAGCAGAGACTGTTGCAGAATCTTACATGTGCTTTTCCACAAAATACCAGTGGTGCACGTAGTGAATCTCACAGTTCCAACTTGCCAACCGTGGGACCGTCAAGTGTTCAGCACTCAAACCGTGACAGAACCACAGTATCTGCTGGTAACATCAATTTTGCGGAATCATTTCACCACTTTTTTAGCCCATCCTTTGCAAGGCCACAGGAGACAAGAAGTCTGACACATAGTCAACGCCTAGAGACGATGGTACAGGAGTATCTCCAAGTAAACATTGAAGCCACGACTGTGTCACTGGACCCTTGCTCTTTTTGGGCTTCCAATCTGGATAAATGACCGGAGCTAGCCACTTACGCCTTGGAGATCTTGTCATGCCCCGCAGCCAGCGTTCTGTCTGAACGTGTGTTCAGCGCTGCTGGTGGTGTGCTGACAGATAAGCGCACGCGGCTCTCCACTGATAATGTAGACAGACTCACGTTCATAAAGATGAACAAATCATGGATCCGAAACGACTTTTCTACCCCTGTGTCATCCTGGGGAGAGTAAAAGCTTGATGATTGGTTAAAATCACCCTACCAACCGTTTTAAGCTTTCAAATTACTAATCATGTTTATCTGTATCTTGACTGGAAAATAATTTGGGCTTTGTAGCAGTGTGCAGCACTGATCCTATTAGGCCATCTATACTAAAGCTTCACCAGATTTAAAATTAAAAATAATTTTTAGCTGCATCTAGCCCGGAAAATAATTTTGGGGCTCCGAGATGCGCAAGGCACATAAGTGCCTTCTTGCTGCACTACCTGCAGCATGACCCTCATATTGTCAGAATTCGAAGTAATCATGACTACTGGGTTGCCACACTCTTAGATCCCCCAAACTTTTCGATCAACCTTTTCATTTTAATAAAGACCAAAAAAATGGTCATTTTTGAAATTATAAGCATTAGCAGGTTGTTAGAAACTGAAATCAAACAGTTTTCAACTCAAAACTTTATTCTAGGTGATGTTACATTTTCACATAGGACCCCTTGTTCGAAAGGAGCTTCTGAACTCTCTCGTCCATTGAATTTGTCAGGTTTTGGATGGTTTCTGCTTCAATTGTTTTGCATGAGGACAGAATACCCTCCCAGAGCTGTTGCTTAGATGTGAACTGCCTCCCGCCATCATAGACACTCCTTTTAATGATGCTCCAAAGGTTCTGAATGGGGTAGAGGTCAGGGGAGCATGGGGGTCACACCATAAGTTTGTCCCCTTTTATGCCCATATCAGCCAGAGATGCAGATGTTTTATGTGCAGCATGAGATGGTGCATTATCATGCAGAAAAATGATCTTGCTGTGAAATACACGGTTCTTCTTCTTGAACCATGGCAGGAAGTGCTGTTTGAGAAAATCCACATACATTATGGAGTTCATCTTTAGCGCCTTCAGGGATCCTAAAGGGGCCGACAATCTCTCTCCCCATGATTCCAGCCCAAAACATTACTCCACCTCCTCCTTGTTGGCGCTGTAGCCGTGTTTGCGTGGGGTGTCCATCAACCAGCCATCCTCCACTCCATCCATCTGGACCATCGAGCGCTGCACGGCACTCATCCGTGAACAAAACAGTTTTGAAATCAGTCTTCATGTAATGTTTGGCCCACTGGAGCCGTTTCTGCTTGTGTGAAGTGGATAGAGGAGGTCGACAGGATGGCGCATGCACAGCTGCAAACCTCTGAAGGACCCTGCATCTTGTTGTTCGGGGGACGTTGGAGGCACAAGCAGCTTCAAAAACTTGTCTGCTGCTATGACAAGGCTTTTTTGCCGCTGCTCTTTCAACCTGACGTAATTGCCTGTAGGAAAGAGTCCTCAATTTGCCCTTATCAGCACGCACACGTGTGTACTGTGAATCAGCTACATACTTCTTGATTGCCAAGACACTTCATCCTGATCATCGCGCAATGTTGATTGTAGTCATGCCTTGACCTAAACACTCCACAATTTGTTGCTTCTCAGCAGCCGACACATCCTTTTTCTTTCCCATTTTGGCAGAAAATGTAGGCTGCTTAATAATGTGAGAGAGCCTTCTTAAGTAGTCTTGCCTTTCATTGGACACACCTGCCAAACTAATTAGCACAGGTGTCTGCAATTGCTTACAGTGATATAAAGAGCCCTGACACACATCACCATCAATGAGTTTAACTGACAAACAAACAAATTCTTCCCTTATCACTCCTAAACACTTTTTGTATAATAATTTGGAACGCAGTGTACATGTGCTTTTCCACAAAACACCAGTGGTTCACGTAGTGAATCTTACAGTTCTAACTTGCCAACCGTGGTCTGTATGGAGTTGTTCAATAAAGGGCCCAAAATTAAGATAACATAGATGGGAGAGGTCTCTATGAATAGGAATTCCTAAGTATTTGATACCCTGTGAGGGCCAGGCAAAGGGAAAGTTGGACTGGATGGAATCCTATATGGATTTGGGGAGGGAGACATCGAGGGCCTCAGACTTCGCTGCATTGATTTTAAAATTTTACCATGTAACAAAGTGATCTATTTCAGCCATAACAGCATGGATGGATATATGTGATTGAGTGATATATACTAAGACATCATCAGCAAATAGAGAGCACTTGTACTCGGTGCCTCCTACCTCAATCCACCTAATATTGGGGTTATGGCGAATTGATGAGAGCAGGTGCTCCGTCACTAGGATGTATAAGAGAGGGGACAGAGGACATCACTGCCTTGTCCCATTGGTGATTGTGAAAGGTGATGAAAATGTTCTGACGCACCCCCTGGGCCTTGGGACACCCGGAGCCGGACCCTTTTTGGTGGATGCTGGTGGTTGTAGTCTTCGTGGCGGTGACCCAGTTCCGTGGCTCAGGGCGGTCAAACCAGTGGCGGAACTATTTATGTGGTTTTCATGTTTAAATGTCCGACTACGCCACCCGTGGATTGCGGTCAGAGTGAACCGCCGCTACAGGGCAGACCACTGAGGCTGGTGTTGTGGGTGCAGCAGAGCGTAGCATAACTCCCCACGGGAGGAGTATAGCCTCAGGGCAGTGTATGCGGAGGATGGGGGTGATGGTGCAGGGCAGCAGCAGTAACGACACGGAGTCAGTGATGCAGTTCAGGGCCTTTGCTCACAGTTCTTATTATCCAGACCACGTCTGCAGGTAACGGCTGCCCACGTCGTACTGTGCTCACCAGGTGAGGGGCTCAGACAACTCCCAGATAACTTTGGAGCACTTCACAGGACCCCCTTTGTGTGTCCTTTGTCTGGCCTTTCTTACCAACACTTCTGTCCGGCTGCCTCGGGCCTCCTCTTGGTAAACTTGGCGCCAGTTTCCCTGACCCTATGTGGTGCCTTCCTAGCGGGTGTAGCGAGGGGCTGCGCCACATAAAATGTCAGAGCCTCCGGTTTCTAGCTGAGGGTCGTTTCCTGCCTCCACTAGTTCGGGGACCGGTCTCCCCCTTTGGCCTGACCCCTCCACGCAGGTGGATTCGGGCGTGCGGTGGCGACTCGCCCGTCCGCACCCCTGGGATCCCTTCATTCCTCGTTCCTGGAGCCTTCTCCGCTCCTCTTCCTTCCTTCTCCCTCTTCCAGGCCTGGGCCTCTGTTACTAGGCCCGCCTCCGGAGCAGAGCTCATGCAGAGCCCCTGCTCCCTGCCACTTCTGCTCAGACTTCTCTGCACTGAACTAAGATGGTGCCCACCTTTTATACTCCCTTCTCAATGCACCCAGGAACTGCTTCCTCCCTGCTCCTGCACTACAGGGTTCCCCTTCCTCAGTGTTCCCTCCCCCCACTCCAGCCAGGGACAGGGACTGTCGTGCCCATCTCAGGGGCATATTGGTCGCCCTGCCCCACGGCAATGTGGTGTAATGCATGCAGGTGTCGGGTCCTGATCCACACTCCATCCTTACCTGAGAGTGAGATATCACACCTCTGGGTGAGGTGCAATACGTCTTTAGCAACCGAGCCCTCAGGGTGCTACAGTTCCATTTATCTTCAGCCTAGGTGACGTATTGCGATACAGGGCCGTGATTTTGGCTATAAAAGGGTCCCCTAGACCCCTACCCCAAGCTTTTTAAGAGAATCATATATGGCGTGCCAGGAGACTCTATGGAATGCTTTCTCAGCATCCAACGAGAGTATCTAATTACAAATTTTTAACTGCATCTAGCCCAGGAAATACTTTGTGCCTAGTAGCAGTGTCTGCTAGTAAGCGGATTATCCCGGCTGTTAAGCAAGCTGCACCACCGGTAGTTTAGACACTTAATTTTTTCAAAGGAAATGCTTCGGGACCATGGGATACTTAGTGAAGAGCATCAGGAGGCACCCCAAGGCATAGGGGCTGGGACTGGCAGTAGGATGCCTTGCGGTGGACAGCCGAGCTCGATCCTTATAAAAGCTTTTTAACTGCAGCAGCTTTAGTGGACGCTACTGGAGCTGGAATTACCGCGGCTGCTGGCATGAGACTTGCCCTCCAATAGATCCTTGTAAATGGATTTAAAGTGTATTCATTCAAATTAGAGAGACAATTTAAATTAAAAAGCTTAGAGCTGCCTCCACCACAGGGGGGCTCGCTCGACCCACCAGCGGACAGGCACCAGTATTGGGAGAGGGGGGCTGGCCGTCAGGGTTCACCGCGGCTCTGGCACAAACCCGGCGACACGGAGGTGGCACGGGCAGGAGCGGACTGGCCGTGTCGGCTTCTCACTTTTTGGATTTTAGAAGGGCATGACATGCCTATATCTGTGTCTCCCCCTCCTTTTACTCCTCCACCTCTTTTATTTTCGCATGACTATATGTACTTGTCACTTTTCCATGTGTTAGTTATGTCTTCTGAGCAGTTTGTCAGCTTTTGGACACCTTTGAAGGTGTTTTCTATGTGTTTCTATGTGTTTTTGTTTGCCTGCCATTGGTTTTAACGGTGTTCGAAGGTGTTCGACGAACAGTTCGACGAACAGTTCGGCGAACACACGGGTGTTCGACGAACCGAACCGAACTCGAACACTACGGGGGTGGCTCAACACTAGTCGTCAGTAACACTTTCTCCTGAGCTCATGAGAAGATCACTGAAATTATGTAAGCAGGCCATTTTATGGCAGAACTGAAATATAGTGTAAATTAGTATTTTCTGATTAGGTTAATTGTCATTACAATTAATGTTTTTGAAATTTTTTGCAATATATCTGATCACGCTTCATAACAATCTGGAGTTAATGCAAATTGCCTCTATAAAAAATGAAGAGCCAAGTCTCAAAACTTTTGGCCTTACCTGTAGATTTACAATCACTAATACACTTGAAATAGTGGTATTTCTTCACTTCCTTTCTCAGTCTGCAATAACAGTCCACTCATTTCCGAAACAAATGCGGCTCTCTTCCAGAATGCTCGTCTCCTTAGTACTCTTCCTCTGAATATTGAAGATGGTCAGGACTCTCCTGTTTAAAATTTGTGTGTAGCATTGATCATACCACTCTGCCTTCTCACCGGAAATTTGCAGAAAGGATCATGAGGACATACTGGACTGTAAGAGAGCAGATGGACAATGCTGCGTAGGTTCCAACAGGATCAATTCTGCTGTATTTTCATATTTTTCTTACGAAACAATTTAATTAGATTGGTATATTGATTAAAAGTATATGGTCAATTGTTCTCTACGCCCGATTGGTTTTGCCTGAATATGCTTCCTCAAGAGACTGGTTGGGCCTTCCAACTGTATAATGTTATTTTTAATCAGAGCTAGATCTTACCTGTCATATAAATATGCAGGCCTCGGCCCAGAAAAGGTTAAGATTGATTGTGTAAGTTCCCATCTATAGGGTACATCTTGTTGTGGTAAGTGGGCATTCACATATTTTCCAACTCGTTCACTAAGAACCTTAATTTTATAAGTATAGCCTTTAAAGCAGTAATTTTGTTCCAAATGCATAAGTTCAATGTTTACATACCAGATTTTTTTGGCTACAGTTTCAAATGAAGCTGTAAGATCAGAGTGGGTCAAAGTTCCTCAAAATGCAATACTTGAAGATACACATTACATGCAGATATGAAATATATCATAAAGGAATCAGTTCAAAAGAGGCTTTTATTATTCGTTGTACTTTCTGGCGGTTACTAATCACTATAATAATCTTCACTTGCAAATGTGGGAATTGGTAAGGTTCCTTCTCATTGAAAGATAATATCACTGAAACAGCACAACTGCTGTAAAATATACTATCCACCCGTTATTAGACATTATCAGTGATAAAAGGGCGAGAAATTATTGAGACTGTAGAGGAGAGCGACATAAATACAACATTTCCAATTGCCTAATAATATCCTAATATAGTGAGACCGCAACAGTTTCAGATCTATTATAGTGCATATATTTGTTCTCTGGAACTGCACATAGCTATTTTAGCTATATTCCCCCAAAATTTTACGAGTTTGGTTACAATCAGTTTTTCTATTTGTGTAGCTCTTCTTTGTCTAATACATGCTCTCCATTCTATCCTACTGCATAGAATGATTAGAATTATAACACAAACTCGTTCTTATTATTTATAGTGGAATATAGTATTGACTACATTGAATATTTAAAGTCTACTAAGAAAAATAACATTTTAATATTTTCCTTTACAATTTTTCAGTGATAGTCATTAAAAGATTAAACAGAATTCAATATTTCAAAAACCATGTGCAGCCTAACTCGAGTTTCGCTGGGGTATGATTACACAATGACACCACCTCTTATTTATACAAAACACCACAAATCTACAAATATTCAACTTCAATGAAAGTCAAAAATGTAAAATAATCTATATATATAAAAAATTACATTTTGAGTATCAGACCGAAAGTTTTTCATATAATATAATCTATTATCTCCTAATTAGTCTAAAATATATTTCTTACAGATGCTCTGAACAAATCCACAATAGCAATACTATTGATTTTACATTAATAATAACCATTTATTATATCATTATTATTTTAACTTTTAAAAATGAATTATATTTTTTAATAGATTATAAAGGAATCTAGGTTATAAAATTTCATTGTCCTGTCCAGTAACATGGTACAACCCCGCCAATAAAAATCAACTTCCTTCTACCAAAAGAAATGCAGATGGTAAAAGTTGTTCATTCATTTCTTAAGCCATTGGATCCCCATTTCTTGAAACTTACAACTGATAGACATAAAACTGGAAGCTGGTGATAACAATATAAACCAAAGTATCCATATATCCAAAATGCCTCATAGCAAACTTGCATTATTAA
Organism: Phyllobates terribilis; assembly: GCF_046119375.1. NCBI lineage: Eukaryota > Metazoa > Chordata > Amphibia > Anura > Dendrobatidae > Phyllobates > Phyllobates terribilis. Next base: position 296,743,258 of record NW_027362769.1, read on the forward strand.
AAACAATGCAGTTATTAAAAGTATATTTTGCTAGTTACAAGAGTTTCAAATTCATTATAAATAAAACAACTTCATATGATTATGCGCCAATAAGCCCAAATACCAATATAATGTCAGTGCCATTCAATATCATTATTTTACTCTCTATATTGTTCTAAATGTGTATATAAATATAAATGTATTTTCATCTCTTACAAGTAAGAATTGTATTGTTTGTTTAAGTTTGACACCTTCAGAGACAGGGTACTAGAGCTGAGTTAATTTAAGTGGAATTGAATTTTATTTCAATTTTGAAAAAATATATATTTTCCAGAATACGTACCTTTTGTAATTGTCTATATGCTAATTTCACAAATCAGCGGTCAGTTGGCTGACATTTTGATGAACCTTTAAGATGAAAAAAAACCTAAATAATTATCACCTTAACACTCACTACTCCGGTCATTTCTGCTGCTTGATATCCCCATACAGTAGTCAGTGCCTCTTCATACTGCCGCCGCATGCTGAAACCAGACCTGGGACCTTTTTGGTACATGCACTTGGTAAGGTCGTGACGTTTTGACTTTATGACCTGTGCCAAGACCTTACAACACACAATCATGGCCGGGACTTCAGCCCGTGACTTGGCTGAGGATGTCCTTCAACGGACGCGTCAAAAAGTCATGACATCATGACTTCACGATGTGCAACTTGATATCATGACACTTATGCCTAGAGACATCCCGGACCTGGTCACGGATGGAAGTCCCAACCTAGTGTGAAGAAGCACGGGGTTTTAGCACACAGTGGCAGTAAGAAGATGACAGTGAGCAGTGGAGGTGGCAAGGGAGGTGAGCAGTCACGTATTAGTTGCTTAGTATTTTTTCCATATCTTAAACTTAATATGCCCTGGGATCTCCAGACTCAAAAGGAAAACCTGGGCAAACTGAAGCCTATGGGCCACATCCAGTTTTCTGGCTCTCTGGCTGTTCCAGTATGGCCCATGAACTGAGGCAGATGAAGTGCTGAAAACATTGGCCTGCCCACCTCCACCTGGAGTCCCAATTTCTCCGCTATCTGAAAATTCTTATGGTGCCCGCTGTGATCTCACCACAGTTCATCAGTGAAGTGCCCGTAAAAACACACCTTCAGTGACCAGCGGTAATCTCTATGATGTCACCGCTTGTCAGTGAAGCTGTGCTCACAGCAGCTCATTGTGTCCTGGCTTATAGCCTAGACGGTTGGATCTTGGCACCATTCAGGTTGTGAACCAAATATTGCAGAGATGGATTACAACATAGAACAGTATGTCAGACAGGTGAGTATTTTGATTGTTTTTTATTTTAGTTTTTTTTTTACAGGGGACAAAGGCTTCAGGAAATTTGATGTAAAGGTGAGTAAAAGTGTTTTTTTATTTTATTCTTAATTTTACACTTGTTGTAGACAGCAGGGCTCAATACAATGCTCAACATTGTCCCCTGCTTGCACTGATCTCAGCACGAGTAGGGGACAATGATGAGAGCTGCCTCCAGCAGCCATCGCAGGGGATCAGTGCAAACTCTACTGCTGATTCCCAGGCGCCGGTACATGTCACACTGATGACACACGGATATCATCGGTGTGTCATCAGTGTGCACGTGTGCAGCACACATTTTGTGCATGCTGCGCAAAAAAGACTGACATGTCTGTGGGTTTCTCAGACGGACACAAGGTCCGTGAAAGACTTGTCATGTGCGCCCACCCACTGAATACAAAGGGTGTGCATACGTCCGTATTTGCGGCCCTTTAAAAACGGGCCATATATGGACATACAAAATGGACAAGAGAGAGATCCTTACTGAAATGGAGCATAGCGAATTCCCACATTTGCAAATGAAGACTACCAATGCGATTGGTAACCGTAAACACAAGAGGAACAACTAAGAAAAGACTCTTTTGAACTAGATTTTTTATGATAAGATCTATATTTGCAACCAACATACTGTATATATTTCATCAATGTTCTCAGTGTGCTGTTGTCCATGGTTGTTTGTATAATATTGCAGTTTATGCAGCTTTATCCTGGCCATATTTGACTCATTTGATCATGACCGTGTACGGCCAACCCGGGTTTCACCGTTTAACCTGTTCCTCCCATTTTCCAGCACTCACCTTTTCCCATAAATAAAAACACTGCACCTGTAATTTATTTGGATAAATTTGTCCACAGCGGCCATTTTATTAACAAACAACATTAACATATTAACAGTGTTATAAATAAATAAGAAGAGAGGGTTCTTGGAGTTAAAAATTAGATCTGGCATAAATTAAACCGAACTGGAACCACCATATTACCCTCAGCCGTCCATCACCAGCTCAAGGGCACCAAAAGCTCCCAGGGTAAAACCCCGTCCAGAGCCCAAAAGCTAAATGCCAGATCACCCCGCTCAATTAACCAATTGGCTGTAATTTTAACCAAATTATTCCCACCGACACTTCTGTGCCAACTCCAAGAACCCCACCCCCCGCCAAGCCACTGCGACAAACACCCTACCTCCTTTTTCTTTATTTTTTAATCACTTTTTTTTTTTTTAACAATTATAATAGACATATGTCCATCTTACTCCTTAACGTTTTCCAACATACCACCGCCACTTCCCACTTATACTTGAACAGATGCAACCATAAAAACGTGGTGGGTGGGTGGGAACTTTCTCCTGTAACTTTCCTGCCGGACTGACTAATTTCCCGCACTTTTTCTTGATATACTCACCCTCCCACCACCAACTGCCCGCCCCTCAGCTCTAATACCCAATCCTGATCCTTTATCTCAAAAATTCCACCCTCGTGGCCTATCCCGGTCATGTGGGGCTTCCATCCAGCTTCCCTTGCTTCCAGCCCCTTTCTTGACCGTGTACGGCCAACCCGGGTTCCACCGTTTAACCTGTTCCTCCCATTTTCCAGCACTCACCTTTTCCCACAAATAAAAACACTGCACCTGTAATTTATTTGGATAAATTTGGCCACAGCGGCTATTTTATTAACAAACAACATTAACATATTAACAGTGTTATAAATAAATAAGAAGGGAGGGTTCTTGGAGTTAAAAATTAGATCTGGCATAAATTAAACCGAACTGGAACCACCATATTACCCTCAGCCGTCCATCACCAGCTCAAGGGCACCAAAAGCTCCCAGGGTAAAACCCCGTCCAGAGCCCAAAAACCAAATGCCTGATCACCCCGCTCAATTAACCAATTGGCTGTAATTTTAACAAAATTATTCCCACCGACACTTCTGTGCCAACTCCAAGAACCCCACCCCCCGCCACAAACAAACAGCCCTGACCACCTCAGGCTCGTGAGTGCCCCAAAAAACGCCAAAGCCCTCTCATTCCCCTCCTGTATAGCCAATGCCCACAAATCGGTACCAATATCATTCAAATGTACACCATCCTTTGCCCAAAAATTTCCAACTCCCGCCTCGAGTTCAAAATGTCGAACGCTTACTCCCCCGTTCCTTGACACAAAGGCTGATATGGCTCTATTTAACCTCACTCTCGCCCTATTAATCCCCTTCAAAGATCTAGCCTCCCTCCACCTTTTTTTTTTTTTTTTTTTTGGCACAATGTCAGACCAGACCGTCAACACCACAGGAAAGGATGTCCATAACCTTAAAAATTAAATCGAATGTCCCTCATCAGTTCCCTGACCGGGCGAGCCCCCAAGTTATTCCCCCCCATATGCACCACCAAAATATCCCGCGTCCGAACCAAACGGGCTGCCTTATGAAATACAGGCAGCATCCTTCTCCATACCATGCCTCTGGAGACGAGCCACCGAACCACAACTTGCTCTCTCCTAAAACCCAACTGCCTACCGTCTGGCCTCCCGTCCGCTCGCATCACACCCAGTGGACGAAGGAATGTCCCAGAATCCACGCTAAAAATGAGACACCATCTGCAACAAACAACCACAATGTATTCAATACTTAACAAGATGAAAACAACCTCCGCCCCCCGTACCTAATGCCGCACAAAGGACAAATAACGATCAGAACTTCAGCTCCCTATCAGCATTGTCACATCCTTGCCTAAGCCCAAGCCTTTGGCTTCTGACGCCGCGCCAATTCTAAAAGAATGTGACCCGTACACCTCCGGGCGAAGGCCCAACTCCCGAACTCCTTCCTTAAATACTGCTATTTATGAAAAGTCCCCATTTTCATGACATAATAAGGAACCCACTCGCCCAGGCCAAAATTGCCAGTCTACTTGATGCCACCAATTCAGACAATCTCAGCGCACCAAAAAACGCTAACGAAAAGGCTAACCTAAACAATGTAGCTTCACAACTGAACAACAAGTTTCGTCTAACACTAAACCCAAATGTTCCAAAATGTTAAAAGTCACCGGTCTTCTTTTATCCAGCACCTTATCTCCTCTCCTAAAGCCCCTAAGTGCTTGCTACACTAAAAAGGACTTTGTAACATCTCTTATCCCCACTTTTGAAACAGACTATACAATCTCCGCTGCCCTACCTACAAGAAAGAACACCACCATCTCCCTATCACCGACATTCTCCACCAAACCCCACTGCATTATCCAACTTTTCCATACTCGCCACGATGCCTCGTATGAGGACCAGGTCTGCCTCGTAATGGACTCTATTATTAAACGTCCCCACTCCTCCATAACCAGCTGCCACAAATGCGAAGGGCATTCCTGTCCCACGTCCTCTGCCTCTGGTGCTAGCGGCCGAAAACGATCCCACTGAAAACGAGACAAGGCATCTGTGATGGAATTTTACACCAGCACCTCCTGCAGCATCTGTAAAAAATCTCACAATCACGACTGCTCAAAAACTCGTGCTGAATTAACGACCTGCCGTTATAATTTTCCAAAAAACATTTTCCAAACCTTCAAATCCTCCTTGTGATCCTTATTTAAACGAATGAAATGATGGGGGGCACGCACTCCTGCTGTCGCCTTTGCCAACCCGCGACAAAATATCCTGCCCATTGGCATAATGCTGCATGCGAAATTCAAATGACCTAAAAGGGATTGTAGCTCCTTCAGCGTCACCTTACGCAACCTCCTGACTCTATCGACCTCCTGCTTGAGCAAACTCAATTTATCATCAGGTAACCGACACTCCATCCTCTCCGTATCAATTAGAATGCCCAAAAAGTTAACAAGGTGCTAGGTCCCTCTGTTTTTTTTTTGTTTTTTTTTTAATTTCCTGCCAAAGGTATGCCAAAAAATGCTCCGCTACCCACACCATAGTTCCTAACAAAGTCCTACACAACAACGATTGCGGAGGGCCTATAAACAAAAAGTCATCCAAATAATGAATGACCGACTGAACTGATGCCAGGTCCCTCACCACCCATTCCAAAAAGGTACTAAACGTTTCAAACAGGGAACACGTAATTGCGCAGCCCATAGGCAAACACCTGTCCACATAGTATTCCCCTTTCCAAAAACAACCTAACAATGGGATGCTATCCGGATGTACTGGCAGCAATCTAAAAGCCGATTCGATATCAGTTTTAGCTAGCAACGATCCTGGCCCATATCTCCATACCCATCCCACCGCCGCATCGAATGCTCAATACTCCAGAGAACATAATTCCTGAGCAATGCCATCATTCACCGAAAAAACCCCTTAGGGTATGACAAATGCTGAATCAAACGAAACTTATTAGCCTCTTTTTGGGCACGACCCCCAACGGCGAAACAATCACCCTGCTGCTAGGTAAATCCTGAAACGGACCAGCCATCCTGCCCAATTCCACCTTCTTTGCCAGTTTCAAGCTAACCACTTCTGGATGAAGGGAAGCAGACATCAAAATTTTAAGAGAAAGGGGGACCTCATGATCAGGAGGAGGAATTCTAAAACCTTCCAAAAAAAAAAAAACATCTGAAATGACCTTAGCCTTCAACTGATCAGGATACCTACTTAGAAAGGGGGGCCATCTCGTGAACCCTCACCGGAGTCACCCCCTTGACCGGTACCCATTGGCATTTTTCCATTATCCTTCTTAAAGCATTTAGATGCTCCGTGTGAAATACCGTTGCAATGGGAGCACACATGTTTAGATTTGCAGGAGTTCCCGTACTTACACTGGCCATCATTAAATTGCCAGCAAGATCCCGCATCCTTCTTAGTGCTTTGTGCACCGTGCCTACTTCCCCCGTGTCCTGCTGATTGGTTCCCACTACTGCTGCTCCCGTGAAAGGACTGCCCATACCTCACCAGAGCCACAACTTTCAGCCACAACCCGATGTCCTTTGATCCCATCTAATCTCCAGGCGGACTGCCTTCCTCTGCCGATATTGCTCGTCGTATCGTAACCATGTCTGGCCCCCATAAGTACGATGAGCCTCCCCTATAGCATCCAGGTAGCAAAATAAACCTGAGCAATTATCCGGAGCTTTTTCCCCAATGACACTAGCCATTATTGCAAAAGCTTGCAACCAATTAACAAACGTCTGAGGAATGAACCTCCACCTACGCTTTTCTTCCTCCATTTTTTTGCTGTCGTCCTTTTCTCCCTTGTCCAAATTAAACTTTTCAAAAGAAAGTAGGGAAAAAATTTCTACAAATTAATCCCGCCAAATTTTTTCTTTAACCTCTATTTTTTTTTTTTTTAAATGTGCTCAGCTGCCCCTCAAAGCACACGTCTACCTCCCCTCTAGCCCTATCATCCAGTTTTACGGCATCTGCTTTATCCTTTTCTGTCTGTACAGAAACCGATACCCCCGAAAGTCCCCCTCAGTACACACCGCCGCCCTTGCCGATTCACTCCCCACCTGCGACGCCACAGGTCGACCGGGAAACCAAGCCCCCATCGGAGATAACCCTGCCTCACTGGCTCCACCAGTGTCTAAACAAGCCAGAATTTGTGACATGTTTGCCAAATTATCCCTGAGCCCCACGACATCTAACCACGCCTCCCCCTAACATTTACACCACAGGGCCCTGCCAACTGCCTATCCCCTACCCCATCTGCTACCGACCCCGTGGGTGACAAAACATACATAGACGCATACTCACGGAGCTGCGCAGGTGCTGTGTCCCCACCAGCCGTACGTCCTGAGTCCTGCCGATTCCTTGGGTCGTCCTGATCCTCTCCGTATTCCGATCCTCCCTCTCGCTGTTGCTCAAGGCCCTCGCCCCTGGCCTCCTTGTCACCAGGGGGGACCTGAGCATGTGCCGATGCCCCCGCAGCTCGTCCGCTGCACGTTTCTGCACCGATCCTTCCTGCCGTCCGTGATCCAGCACGACCTCTGGACCCGGGCCCCCCAGCCCAGTCCGTGCTGATCCGTGGGGGGGCTGCCAGGCAGCTCCATGCTGCTGCCCGTCGCTCTGCTACCGTGACTCCGGTGACTGGGGCCAGCTAACAGGTCTGCAAACTGCTGCTGCCTGCCCGAAAAAACTCCACACTGTCCTCCACTGTCGATTTGACTGGCAGGCACCCCGACTGGTACATTGCCAGGTGTGCCTGCCGCACTGCTGCTCCTCCTGGCCCTTTTTTTTTTTTTTTTTTAACAGCCGTCTGCCGCCGCGAGCCGCTGCTGGCCCTGGTTGCGGGGGCCAGCATCATCGCTGTCCCACGACTTCTTGTCTGGCCCGGTCACGTGCACAGGAAGTGAAGCGGGCCGAACTTCCGGCGAAGCCACGCCCCCGGACTGGTGACGCGGCTCAAGTGCGGGCCTTGCTTCCGGCGCGGCCCGGACTCTATTACTGTGGCGCGCCGCCGGTGCAGGCTGCACTTCCGGTGGGGCCCTCGGTCCTGACCCTGCAAGCGATCCGCTGACGGAATAGCCCACAGGCCGGCTGGGCGGATTCCTGCAGCGGCGGGCGCAGCGGCAGGGGGGTTCCGCCGCCGGGCTCACCTGGCTCAGGGTCCCATGAGGGGCTCCGCAGCCTGCGTCTGCGGCACGTGGGAGTCTCTGGCAAAAGCCTCTCGGGGGGCCGCGTTCTCCTTGCCCTCCTTGCTGACCCTGCCGCCGATTCCTCGGATGAGCCATGCAACAACCCTTAAAGCTGTGCCTCCAGCCACCCTCCATGCCTAGATCGAGCCGCATCCCACAGTCTACTAAACATAGATTCCACGGTCTCCATTACGCCCGGTCAGTGTCCAGAACAATGGGTGAGCGGATAACATTTTTTTTTTTGTGAACTTTCTCCTGTAACTTCCCTGCCGGACTGACTAATTTCCTGCACTTTTTCTTGATATACTCACCCTCCCACCACCAACTGCCCGCCCCTCTGCTCTAATACCCAATCCTGATCCTTTATCTCAAAAATTCCACCCTCGTGGCCCATCCCGGTCATGTGGGGCTTCCATCCAGCTTCCATTGCTTCCAGCCCCTTTCTGGAGGTGCTGGTCAGTTTTTGTTTTTTTAATGTACATTTGGGTTAGTGACAGTCTCTATATTTATCTGAGCACTTTTACCATTTAAATAAAGTTCTTTATAATTAATCCCTTTAAATTTGTTGGACTTGGCCCTTGAAAAGAACGGATCTGGCAAAATTTTAATTTGCCAGATCGTGTGGATTTTTCAGGGAGATTTAATTTGCTGAGAAGTTATCCTCCATGAATTGAATGTCCATCATTATGCTCTGTGGTCTCTCCATACTCCAAAGAATAATATTCGTAATATGCAAGAAATATAAATAAAAAATTATACTCACCTCTCAGGATTTTCTCATCACCCTTGCGAAAGCAGAAATCCTATGTCTCTTTCCACTGTGCCGGACTTCCGGTACTGATAAGGCCGTCTGCGCATGTGTGCATAATGTCACAATGTAAGGCCGTGACCTTACATGTGCATGCTCAAAACCGTCTCGGGCCACATCAGAGCCAGGACTTCCGGCCTAGCATGAAGAGGCCCAGGATTTTTGGGTTTGCATTTATACTAAGATGATGCAATGAAGACCAGATGGGGAATGATGAGGAACATAGGGGCCAGATTGTTAAGTGGTAAGATGAGAATAAGTATTTTTCTATTTTTAAGCATTTGATAGCCCTTTGTGATTCAGCAAAATGGTGGCTAGCTGGCCGTCATTTTACTTGGTCGATGCAGAAGTGAATTACAAAATATCTGCATTTTGGCAGATGTGAATCTTTGTAAAGTTAGAATAAAATTCTATTTCACTCAAATAAATTCTCTCACCTCTACTCGGCCCAGGAGAGTTAGGTTTTTTTTACGTACATTTGGTTTTTCCTTGTTCTAGCAGTTGGGCACACAAAAATGGGCAACTTATGTGCTAACTGCATCTAATTAATAAGTTTAGTTTATATAGAAGTAGTGAAGTTCACAATTCATATATTCAATGTTCACATATACCTTAATGCACACAGTGTGCTTCTACACCTGTTTGTTTGCATATTATTGCAGTAACAGCAGCTTTCACCTATTCACATTTGGGGCATTGTATCAGGAGATGCTGGCACGTTTTGGTTTTAGAGGCATAATTTTGGGGATAGTGACTGCCTCTATATTTGGCTGAGCATTCCTTCCTTATGTCTAAAGGTTCACTCACACTAGCGTATTCAAAATCGGTCCCATTCTCATCCAGGCGAGTGGAACGATTTTCTCTCACTTGTAATCCTTGTGCTATCAGGGTGCAGTCCGTTTTTTTACTCAGCAGCTATTAATATTTCACAAGACAATTTACAGTTTACAATCTTACAGAACTGTAATGTATCTGTAAGAATCAGATGCCATACTGTTGGTCCTTATATCATGCGATTCTTTTTTTGCTCTGTCCAATTTCAGAGTGAAATCACAACATGCTGCGATTTTTTTTCTCATGCTGAATACAACTTATAAAAAATATGCAGATCTGCACTGCCTCATTACATAATATTGGTCCAAGGGCAATCTGTTTTTTTTTATCAGATTGCACTCGTCCGATTGTGTGAGCGAACCCTAAAGCTGTTTTTTTATAGTGCTGGAAATTACCTGCTTTTTTGCAAGCCTTTGCCCAGGAGATTTAAGTTTGAAAGTGTAAGTTCCCATGTACCATTGGGTATGCCTTTTCATGGCAAATTGTGCGCTAAGTACCTCTATTTTATAAGTACAGTCTGTATAAAAGTGATGCAGTTCAAAATTAATTCACTGTTGACATATACAGTATGTTATCACATTCAGTATGCTGTTGCATGTTTGTTTAGCTAGATAGATCGATCAAAGTAGAATCACTGAGGTTTAGGGTGCAGTCATATCATTTGTGCAACCTGTGCTACCATACAGGGGCCCAAGAGGTAAGGGGCCCATTTCTACCTCCGAAGCAGGTGCAATGTTGCAGTTTTAGGAGCTCTTGGGCTGCAAAAGGCCCATATATTGTTCTTGCACAGTGGCCTTTTTCTGTCTGTGTCCAACAGTGCTGAGGCTGCCTTTGAAAGGCTAGTATTTCTTTGACCTAGACTCAAAATTTGCAAACAAAATTGGAATCAGCCAAATCAGAATTTTTGTGATTAGCTTTGGACTAAGCCAGCAAAACGGAAGTAGCCAACAAGGAAGGTGTGACATGCAGAAGTAGTACTGTTGCTTCAAAAGCATTCAGCAACTGTAAGAGTTAACACAGTCACAAGAGACAGCAAGTGTTGTGCTTCAGAAGCATCCAGCAACTAGAGGGGTTAACACAGTCACAGGAGACAGGGATTGTTTTAGCAGAACCACAAGGGGATTGTGGGGAACTTGTTATTGTAGTCTGGCTGAAGCCGAAGAGAGAGTTGGTATGTTATCTGGATCTGACAGAAGGCAACTGAACAGGATTCAGATCAGGAGAGAAACTAAACACAAGTCATATCAACTCCCTGAACTAACAGTGCAGAGTATTATCGGGCAGGAAGATAAGGATTGGAAGGAATTGTGTCACAGAGATCATCTCCCTCATCAAACCCTCCCCCCCTCCATCTCCATGCAGGATAAATAATGCTGTGTACTATTGTGTCCCTGTGAAGGAAAACCCAATGGTTGAGTATGCATAGAAGTGTGCTGCTAAGAGATCTAATCTATGCTGAATTATGCTACTGAAGAGACTGTAATACTGTGCCTTGTGAAGAAACTACTGTATTGTTACTGGAGCCGGTTGCTCAAGAAACTCCGACTGTACTGATAAAGATTGTTGCTGTACTATCCCTGAATTGCACTGGCCGTGCTTCAGATTAAATTCCACTGTTAAACTGTTGAAAGAGACTCTTGTCAGATGTGTCTGGTCAGCAATTGAATCTATTGTGTGCCTGAGAGAAGCTGCAGACTATCGTCGCCCTAAATAAAGGTTCCCCCAGGATTCCAAAGAATTCATGAAACCCGTCTCGCCCTATTTGAACCTAGCTGCGTGGTTGTAACAAAGGAGTTAAAAAATGAGAGGTTAAGTTGGCGCCAAAGCCATCAAAATTGCCTCTGAAGAGATTTCACCTGTGACTGAACAGAAGAAAATGACTGGACCTGAGAGACAGGGTTAGACTTAGTCAGCACTGCATAGTACAGACTGAAGAGAAGACATGGGGAGCCAGAAGGACCTACCAAAGAGCTGCGAGACAGGTAAGGATAAGATGAGTATACAGCGGGTGAAATAAGTGTTGAATATGTCACTGATTTTCTAGGTAAATATATTTATAAAGGTGCTAATGGCATGAAATTCTTTCCAGATGTCGGAAAGAATGAACACAGGCAAAGAAATCAAACCATAAATGTCCATAAATTAAGTTATGTGTAATAAATATCACAAGGAAAAAGTATTGAACATGCTTGCTGAAATTTAATTAGTACTTTGTAAAAAAATCCTTTACTAGTGATGAAATCTTCAAGACACCTTCTCAATGGAGAAACTAGTCACATGCATTGCTCAGATGTGATTTTGGCCCATTTTTCCACATAAATACTCTTCAAATCTTGAAGGTTCCCTGGGTCCTTCTATGAACTCTGAGCTTTAGTTTCTTCCATTAATTTTCTATTGGGTTCAGGTCACGAGATTGGTTGAGCAATTCTAGCAGTTTATTTTATTTCTCCGAGACCATTTGAGAGTTTCATTGGCTGTGTGTTTGGGATCATTGTCTTGCTGAAATGTCCACCCTCATTTCACCTTCATCATCCTGTTATATGGCAGCAGATTTCTTTCAAGAATGTCTCGGTACATTTGTCCATTCATCCTTCCTTCAATTATATGAAGTTTGTCAATGCTGTATGCTGAAAAACAGCCCCACACCATGATGTTCCAAACTTCACTGATGTTATTGTGCTTTTGGGGTGATATGCAATGCCTTTTGCCTCCAAAAATAGTGTGTATTATGGCATCCAAAGAGATCAATTTAGAGATTTCATCTGACTAGACTATATTCTCTCAGTATTTCACAGGCTTCTCAAAATGTTGTTGAGCAAACTTTAAACGCTCTTAAACATGCTTATAGTTCAGCAATGGATTCTTGCTTGATGAACATGCATACAGACCATGAAGGTTAAGCGCATTACTAACAGTTTTCTTTGAAACAATTGAACCTGCGGATTCCAGGTCTTTCTGTAGTTCTGCACAGGTGGTCCTTGGCTCTCCAACAACTCTTCTGATATTTCTTTTCAATCCCGTGTGTGAAATATTGCCGGGAGCACCTGGTCAAGGCTGGTTTACGGTGAAATGATGTTCTATGCACTTCCAGGTTATGGCCCCAACATTGCTCACTAGAACCTTCAGTAGTTTAGAAATTCTTCTGTAGTCAATGACATCGGTATCTTTTGGTATTTCATCGGTATCTATTAAGGTTGAGAAGGTCTTAAGACCACTCACTGGTTTTACCCATTACAAGATGTTTCTTGTGTGGCACCTTGGTAATGAGTAGAGATGAGCGTTGTTCTACTCGAACTGTTCGCCAATCTCAAATTCGAGCTGTTTTGGGCGGTGTTCGAGCCGTTCGGCGAACACGAACGATTTGAGAAAAATTCAGCTGTTCGAGGTTATGTTCGATAACTGTTCGTGCACCAAAATCATAACTGGATTTTTTCTCAGTAATGATGAAAATTAATGTTAATACGCAGTTTGAGTGTACAGCGGGGTGGGGGGAGGGGCAGGGGATGGATCTCTGCAGGAATAATGAAGATCTCCATTTTTTTTTCTCTTTCCCGCATTTACAGTGGGGAGGTGCAATCTGTCAGCCTATCAGCAGCGCACACACGGAGCGAAGTGCTTTTTTCACACAAGCAAGGGCATGTGTCATTGGCAGTGTATGTCACATGTCCTTGCCCTATAAGACCAAGCCATTTTCCCCGTCGCCACCATTTTCTCACTGCTGCAGCTGCGTGTTAGACGGCACCGCTGTTGCTGTGTGCGCTATACCTTGTTAATTTCAAGCCAATTTTCGCACAAATCTACAGATAGCTTGGGAGTAGGGAATAGTTGTGATTGCAGTCCTTTTAAGGACTAGGTTACAGCATTTCCTACGACTTTTATCAGGCAGGTCTGTGCTCTTAAATAGATAGGTTGTGGGAGTAAAGACTAATTGTAATTGGAGTCCTTTTCAGGACTAGGTTACATCAGTTCCTATCAGTTTTTGCCAGGCAGGTCTGTGCCAGTGCTGTGCAAGTTTTTTTCACAGCATTTGGTTGAATCTAGCAAAGCTAATCCTTTTTGGCCTATTGCAGAGTGTGTTAGTCAGTGGAGTAGTCTATCTGTGTTGTAAGATATACCACCTGTGTATAGAATACCAATTTTTTTACTGTACCTAGTGAAGTAAAATCTTTTGGGCATAGCATCATTCTATTAGTCCATCTATACTGACCTCCATCACGTTGCAAATTGAATATAATTTTTTTCTGCATCTAGCTCTGAAAAAATATTTGGCCTTCTAGCAGTGTGTGGAACTTTCTCTATTAGACCATCTATACTGACCTCCATCAGGTTGCAAACTGAATATATTTTTTTCTGCATCTACCTCTGAAAAAATATTGGGCTTGTAGCTGTGTGTGGGACTTGTTCTATTAATCCATCTATACAGACCTCCATCAGGTTGCAAACTGAATATAATTTTTTTCTGCATCTACCTCTAAAAAAATATTTGGGCTTCTAGCTGTGTGTGGGACTTGTTCTATTACTCCATCTATACTGACCTCCATCAGGTTGCAAATTGAATATAATTTTTTTCTGCATCTAGCTCTGAAAAAATATTGGGCTTCTAGCTGTGTGTGGGACTTGTTGTATTAGTCCATCTATACTGACCTCCATCAGGTTGCAAACTGAATATATTTTTTTCTGCATCTACCTCTGAAAAAATATTGGGCTTCTAGCTGTGTGTGGGACTTGTTCTATTAATCCATCTATACAGACCTCCATCAGGTTGCAAACTGAATATAATTTTTTTCTGCATCTAGCTCTGAAAAAATATTTGGCCTTCTAGCAGTGTGTGGGACTTTCTCTATTAGTCCATCTATACTGACCTCCATCAGGTTGCAAATTAAAAATAATTTTTATCTGCATCTAGCTCTGAAAAAATATTTGGGCTTCTAGCTGTGTGTGGGACTTGGTCTATTACTTCATCTATACTGACCTCCATCAGGTTGCAAATTGAATATAATTTTTTTCTGCATCTAGCTCTGAAAAAATATTGGGCTTCTAGCTGTGTGTGGGACTTGTTGTATTAGTCCATCTATACTGACCTCCATCAGGTTGCAAACTGAATATATTTTTTTCTGCATCTACCTCTGAAAAAATATTAGACTTCTAGCTGTGTGTGGGACTTGTTCTATTAATCCATCTATACAGACCTCCATCAGGTTGCAAACTGAATATAATTTTTTTCTGCATCTACCTCTGAAAAAATATTTGGGCTTCTAGCTCTGTGTGGGACTTGTTCTATTACTCCATCTATACTGATCTCCATCAGGTTGCAAATTGAATATAATTTTTTTCTGCATCTAGCTTTGAAAAAATATTGGGCTTCTAGCTGTGTGTGGGACTTGTTGTATTAGTCCATCTATACAGACCTCCATCAGGTTGCAAACTGAATATAATTTTTTTCTGCATCTAGCTCTGAAAAAATATTTGGCCTTCTAGCAGTGTGTGGGACTTTCTCTATTAGTCCATCTATACTGACCTCCATCAGGTTGCAAACTGAATATATTTTTTTCTGCATCTACCTCTGAAAAAATATTGGGCTTGTAGCTGTGTGTGGGACTTGTTCTATTAATCCATCTATACAGACCTCCATCAGGTTGCAAACTGAATATAATTTTTTTCTGCATCTACCTCTGAAAAAATATTTGGGCTTCTAGCTTTGTGTGGGACTTGTTCTATTACTCCATCTATACTGACCTCCATCAGGTTGCAAATTGAATATAATTTTTTCTGCATCTAGCTCTGAAAAAATATTGGGCTTCTAGCTGTGTGTGGGACTTGTTGTATTAGTCCATCTATACTGACCTCCATCAGGTTGCAACCTGAATATATTTTTTTCTGCATCTACCTCTGAAAAAATATTGGGCTTCTAGCTGTGTGTGGGACTTGTTCTATTAATCCATCTATACAGACCTCCATCAGGTTGCAAACTGAATATAATTTTTTTCTGCATTTAGCTCTGAAAAAATATTTGGCCTTCTAGCAGTGTGTGGGACTTTCTCTATTAGTCCATCTATACTGACCTCCATCAGGTTGCAAATTAAAAATAATTTTTATCTGCATCTAGCTCTGAAAAAATATTTGGGCTTCTAGCTGTGTGTGGGACTTGTTCTATTACTCCATCTATACTGACCTCCATCAGGTTGCAAATTGAATATAATTTTTTTCTGCATCTAGCTCTGAAAAAATATTGGGCTTCTAGCTGTGTGTGGGACTTGTTGTATTAGTCCATCTATACTGACCTCCATCAGGTTGCAAACTGAATATATTATTTTCTGCATCTACCTCTGAAAAAATATTGGGCTTCTAGCTGTGTGTGGGACTTGTTCTATTAATCCATCTATACAGACCTCCATCAGGTTGCAAACTGAATATAATTTTTTTCTGCATCTACCTCTGAAAAAATATTTGGGCTTTTAGCTGTGTGTGGGACTGGTTCTATTACTCCATCTATACTGACCTCCATCAGGTTGCAAATTGAATATAATTTTTTTCTGCATCTAGCTCTGAAAAAATATTGGGCTTCTAGCTGTGTGTGGGACTTGTTGTATTAGTCCATCTATACAGACCTCCATCAGGTTGCAAACTGAATATAATTTTTTTCTGCATCTAGCTCTAAAAAAATATTTGGCCTTCTAGTAGTGTGTGGGACTTGTTCTATTAATCCATCTATACAGACTTCCATCAGGTTGCAAACTGGATATAATTTTTTTCTGCATCTAGCTCTGAAAAAATATTTGGCCTTCTAGTAGTGTGTGGGACATTCTCTATTAGTCCACCTATACTGACCTCCATCAGGTTGCAAATTAAAAATAATTTTTATCTGCATCTAGCTCTGAAAAGATATTTGGGCTTCTAGCTGTGTGTGGGACTTGTTCTATTACTCCATCTATACTGACCTCCATCAGGTTGCAAATTGAATATAATTTTTTTCTGCATCTAGCTCTGAAAAAATATTGGGCTTCTAGCTGTGTGTGGGACTTGTTGTATTAGTCCATCTATACTGACCTCCATCAGGTTGCAAACTGAATATATTTTTTTCTGCATCTACCTCTGAAAAAATATTGGGCTTCTAGCTGTGTGTGGGACTTGTTCTATTAATCCATCTATACAGACCTCATCAGGTTGCAAACTGAATATATTTTTTTCTGCATCTACCTCTGAAAAAATATTGGGCTTCTAGCTGTGTGTGGAACTTGTTCTATTAATCCATCTATACAGACCTCCATCAGGTTGCAAACTGAATATAATTTTTTTCTGCATTTAGCTCTGAAAAAATATTTGGCCTTCTAGCAGTGTGTGGGACTTTCTCTATTAGTCCATCTATACTGACCTCCATCAGGTTGCAAACTGAATATAATTTTTTTCTGCATCTAGCTCTGAAAAAATATTTGGCCTTCTAGCAGTGTGTGGGACTTTCTCTATTAGTCCATCTATACTGACCTCCATCAGGTTGCAAATTGAATTTAATTTTTTTCTACATCTAGCTCTGAAAAAATATTGGGCTTCTAGCTGTGTGTGGGACTTGTTCTATTACTCCATCTATACTGACCTCCATCAGGTTGCAAATTGAATATAATTTTTTTCTGCATCTAGCTCTGAAAAAATATTGGGCTTCTAGCTGTGTGTGGGACTTGTTGTATTAGTCCATCTATACTGACCTCCATCAGGTTGCAAACTGAATATATTTTTTTCTGCATCTACCTCTGAAAAAATATTTGGCCTTCTAGCAGTGTGTGGGACTTTCTCTATTAGTCCATCTATACTGACCTCCATCAGGTTGCAAAATGAATATAATTTTTTTCTGCATCTAGCTCTGAAAAAATATTTGGCCTTCTAGCAGTGTGTGGGACTTTCTCTATTAGTCCATCTATACTGACCTCCATCAGGTTGCAAACTGAATATAATTTTTTTCTGCATCTAGCTCTGAAAAAATATTTGGCCTTCTAGCAGTGTGTGGGACTTTCTCTATTAGTCCATCTATACTGACCTCCATCAGGTTGCAAACTGAATATATTTTTTTTCTGCATCTACCTCTGAAAAAATATTTGGGCTTCTAGCTGTGTGTAGGACTTGTTCTATTAGTCCGTCTATACTGACCTCCATCAGGTTGCAAACTGAATACAATTTTTTTCTGCATCTACCTCTGAAAAAATATTTGGGCTTCTAGCTGTGTGTGGGACTTGTTGTATTAGTCCATCTATACTGACCTCCATCAGGTTGCAAATTGAATATAATTTTTTTCTGCATCTAACCCAGCCAATAGTTTTGGCCTAATACCACAGTTTGGCCACTCAGCTCTGCTCGGTTCCCATCCATTGTTTTTTTGTGCAAACAACTCCAGAGTTGTGAATTAGTTAACCACCAAAATGAGTGGAAAAAGGCCTGCTGCTGGTGGAAAGGGGGATAGGCGTGTTGGGAAGGGGAAAAAAGGTTGTGTCCGTGGGGTAGGTGTTAAAGCAACAGTAACATCTGCAGAAGAAAGACCATCTTCCACCCAAACTAAAATGTCTACTTCTTTTAGCGGACAATGTGATAAGATCCCTTTCTTACGGCCACGCCAATCACTACAAATTCCAGATGAGGCACAAAAAAAGCAGGTGCTTCAACGGATATCAAGTGCTCCTTTAAGTGGGCTCTCCTCCACATCAACTTCAACATCATAAATACTCCAGTCCTCAAAGGTGTCACCCCAATCGCACTTGCTTCCTCACAGCTCCCAAATCTCCAGCTGCCCGTCTGAGTATGAGGTAGAACAGATGGTTGAGTCTGCAGAGCTGTTTACTCATACTATAGCCTGGGAATCAGAGGTCGACTCCAGCGCTTCTGTGAATCCAGACGAGGAAATGATCTGTACTGATGCCCAGAATCTTTATGAGTCGGATCCAGGACCAGACGCAGAAGGTTCTGACCATAATGTAGACCCTCATTCCCAAACTGTAACTCCTGTTGGTGGAGACAATGAGGAAGACGATGATGAGACTCAAATACCTGATTGGAGCGACAACTTTAGTTTTTTGTCAGGGCAGGAACAGGTTGGCTCTGAGGACGACGGGTGTGATAACGCACAGGGTGATGATGATGAGGTTGGAGATCCCACTTACTGTCAACCCACAGTCAGCCAAGAGATGAGGTCAGCAGAGGAGGTGGAGGAAGATGCTAGTGACGACGAGGTCAGGTTGCGCCTTCCTGGACAGAGACGTAGTACTGGAAGCACGTCAACAACTGCATCCTCAAACACAACTCTGCCTCTCACCACAAGTCGTGGTGGCTCTTCAGGTCGCATGGGTGCTAAGCCTTGCATAGCCTGGGCATTTTTTCAGATCGATAAAGATGACCCAACTCGTGTTATCTGTAACATTTGTCAGCAAAAGCTAAGTAGAGGCCAAAAAATACATAGTTTGAGTACTTCATGCATGAACCGGCACATGGACATGAAGCATAAGTTGCAGTGGGAAGCTCAGTGTGCTACAATGCGGCCTAGCCGGCCGGGCCAACCACCGTCTGCCATATCTTGTGCATCCGCGGCCTCTTCATCCTCTGTGACTGGGGGGACAGCAGTCACACCTGTTTTGGGGCACAGACCTGCCACCTCTTTACCCGCAACAGCCAGCGTGATTGGCAGGTGATCATTTTCTTTGGAGGTGGTAACACCAGCTGGTGTTGAGCGCTGTCCGACATCGATAGCACCACCTTTGGATCAAGGCAACCTAACATGTCCGCCTGCATCTTCCTCACAGACCGGCAGTTTGCCGGGGACACCCTTATCAACCCCGTCTAAGCACAATAGCCAGCCCTCGGTCCCTCAGATGTGGACAAGTAAAAGACCATTTCCTCCTAGCCATGAGAAAGCTAAGAGGTTCACCATCTGCAAGCTCTTGGCTACAGAAATGCTGTCTTTCCGCCTGGTGGACACAGAGGATTTTCGAGACCTTATGTCCGTCGCAGTGCCCCAGTACCAGATGCCCAGTCGGCACTACTTCTCAAAGAAAGGTGTGCCTGCACTCCACCAGCATGTCGCACACAACATCACCGCTTCTTTGAGAAACTCTGTGTGTGACAGGGTGCATTTCACCACAGACACTTGGACGAGTAGGCATGGACAGGGGCGTTACATGTCGCTGACTGGGCACTGGGTAACTATGGTGACAGCAGGACAAGGGGCTGCTGTCCAAGTCTTGCCGTCCCCACGAGTTGTGCGTCAATCCTCTTTATGTCAAAGTTCCTCCACTGCTTCTGCCTCCTCAACCTCCTCTCGGTCTTCCACCTGCACCCAAAGCCTGTCTGGTCATGCCACAAGCTTTCTAACTGCGCAGAAGGGATCCTGCACACCTCCTTACTATGCTGGCAGTAGGGCTCAACGTCATCAGGCGGTTTTTACTTTGAAATGTCTGGGAAATGTGAGTCACACAGCTGAGGAGTTGTGGTCAGCTCTGGAGAACCAATTTCATGAATGGTTGTCTCCACTGGACCTGAAACCAGGGAAGGCCGTGTGCGACAATGCTGCAAACCTGGGTGCGGCCCTTCGCCGGGGCAATGTCACACACGTGCCTTGTATGGCTCACGTGTTGAACCTGGTTGTCCAGCAATTTTTAGCCCACTATCCCAGACTAGATGGCCTTCTGCAGAGGGCACGGTCGCTGTGTGCTCACTTCCGCCATTCGCATCCCGCAGCTCAGCGACTTACATCTCTACAGAAGTCGTTGGGCCTGCCACTTCACCGGCTAAAATGCGATGTGCCTGCCCAGTGGAATTCAACTCTGCACATGTTGCAGCGACTGTGGCAGCACCGACAAGCCCTGGTGCAATACGTTCTGACGTATAGCCTGGGCCAACGAGATCCAGACGTGGGGCAAATCACGCTGGAGGAGTGGTCTCAGATCAGGGACCTATGCACCCTTCTGCACAGTTTTGAAATGGCGACGAAGATGTTTAGTGCTGACGATGCCATTATCAGCATGACTATTCCGGTGATTTACATGCTGGAGCACATGTTAAACAGAATTCGGAGTCAGGTGGTGGCACAAGAGGAGGTGGAGGAAGTAGAGGAGGAGGAGTTGTATGCGGAAGGGCTAACATCTGCAAGGTCCAGACGGTCGGCAGCACCAAGGCGGCAGGCATGTGAGGGTGGGGCAGATGGTTTTACCAGGGCGCATGGTAGCAGCCAAACTAGTGAGGAAGGTGCAGGAGCCCAGGAAGAAGTGGAGGACGAACTGATGGAAGACTCATCAGATGAGGGAGACCTTGATCACATTTCTGTTGTGCGAGGTTTGGGGGAGAGGACAGAGGAAGGAAGCATGATTGTTACCTCGCCACCAACACAACAGGGACTTGGTGCTCCTGGATGCGCAACACATATGAGTGCCTTCTTGCTGCACTACCTGCAACATGACCCTCGAATTGGGAGAATTAGAAATAATCCTGACTACTGGGTTGCCACACTGTTAGATCCCCGGTACAAAAGTAAATTTGCAGAAATTATTCCTGCCATAGAAAGGGATGCACGCATGCAGGAGTATCAGCAGAGACTGTTGCAGAATCTTACATGTGCTTTTCCACAAAACACCAGTGGTGCACGTAGTGAATCTCACAGTTCCAACTTGCCAACCGTGGGACCGTCAAGTGTTCAGCACTCAAACCATAACAGAACCACAGTATCTGATGGTAACATCAATTTTGCGCAATCATTTCACCACTTTTTTAGCCCATCCATTGCAAGGCCACAGGAGACAAGAAGTCTGACACATAGTCAACGCCTAGAGACGATGGTACAGGAGTATCTCCAAATAATGTGAGACAGCCTTCTTAAGTAGTCTTGCCTTTCATTGGACACACCTGCCAAACTAATTAGCACAGGTGTCTGCAATTGCTTACAGTGATATAAAGAGCCCTGACACACATCACCATCAATGAGTTTAACTGACAAACAAACAAATTCTTCCCTTATCACTCCTAAACACTTTTTGCATAATAATTTGGAACACAGTGTACATGTGCTTTTCCACAAAACACCAGTGGTTCACGTAGTGAATCTTACAGTTCTAACTTACCAACCGTGGTCTGTATGGAGTTGTTCAATAAAGGGCCCAAAATTAAGATAACATAGATGGGAGAGGTCTCCATGAATAGGAATTCCTAAGTATTTGATACCCTGTGAGGGCCAGGCAAAGGGAAAGTTGGACTGGATGGAATCCTATATAGATTTGGGGAGGGAGACATCGAGGGCCTCAGACTTCGCTGCATTGATTTTAAAATTTGACCATGTAACAAAGTGATCTATTTCAGCCATAACAGCATGGATGGATATATGTGATTGAGTGATATATACTAGGACATCATCAGCAAATAGAGAGCACTTGTACTCGGTGCCTCCCACCTCAATCCACCTAATATTGGGGTTATGGCGAATTGATGAGAGCAGGTGCTCCGTCACTAGGATGTATAAGAGAGGGGACAGAGAACATCCCTGCCTTGTCCCATTGGTGATTGTGAAAGGTGATGAAAATGTTCTGACGCGCCCCCTGGCCTTGGGACACCCGGAGCCGGAACCTTTTTGGTGGATGCTGGTGGTTGTAGTCTCCGTGGCAGCGACCCGGTTCCGTGGCTCAGGGCGGTCAAACCAGTGGCGGAACTATTTATGTGGTTTTGATGTTTAAATGTCCGACTACGCCACCCGTGGATTGCGGTCAGAGTGAACCGCCGCTCCAGGGCAGACCGCTGAGGCTGGTGTTGTAGGTGCAGCAGAGCGTAGCATAACTCCCCACGGGAGGAGTATAGCCTCAGGGCAGTGTATGCGGAGGATGGGGGTGATGGTGCAGTTCAGCAGCAGTAATGACACGGAGTCAGTGATGCAGTCCAGGGCCTTTACTCATAGTTCTTATTATCCAGACCACGTCTGCAGGTAACGGCTGCCCACGTCGTACTGTGCTCACCAGGTGAGGGGCTCAGACAACTCCCAGATAACTTTGGAGCGCTTCACAGGACCCCCTTTGTGTGTCCTTTGTCTGGCCTTTCTTACCAACCCTTCTGTCCGGCTGCCTCGGGCCTCCTCTTGGTAAACTTGGCGCCAGTTTCCCTGACCCTATGTGGTGCCTTCCTAGCGGGTGTAGCGAGGGGCTGCGCCACATAAAATGTCACAGCCTCCGGTTTCTAGCTGAGGGTCGTTTCCTGCCTCCACTAGTTTCGGGGACCGGTCTCCCCCTTTGGCCTGACCCCTCCACGTAGGTGGATTCGGGCGTGCGGTGGCGACTCGCCCGTCCGCACCCCTGGGATCCCTTCATTCCTCGTTCCTGGAGCCTTCTCTGCTCCTCTTCCTTCCTTCTCCCTCTTCCAGGCCTGGGCCTCTGTTACTAGGCCCGCCTCCGGAGCAGAGCTCATGCAGAGCCCCTGCTCCATGCCACTTCTGCTCAGATTTCTCTGCACTGAACTAAGATGGTGCCCACCTTTTATACTCCCTTCTCAATGCACCCAGGAACTGCTTCCTCCCTGCTCCTGCACTACAGGGTTCCCCTTCCTCAGTGTTCCCTCCCCCAACTCCAGCCAGGGACAGGGACTGTCGTGCCCATCTCAGGGGCATATTGGTCGCCCTGCCCCACGGCAATGTGGTGTAATGCATGCAGGTGTCGGGTCCTGATCCACACTCCATCCTTACCTGAGAGTGAGATATCACACCTCTGGGTGAGGTGCAATACCTCTGTAGCAACCGAGCCCTCAGGGTAATAAAGTTCCATTTATCTTCAGCCTAGGTGACGTATTGCGATACAGGGCCGTGATTTTGGCTATAAAAGGGTCCCCTAGACCCCTACCCCAAGCTTTTTAAGAGAATCATATATGGCGTGCCAGGAGACTCTATGGAATGCTTTCTCAGCATCCAACGAGAGTATCTAATTACAAATTTTTAACTGCATCTAGCCCAGGAAATACTTTGTGCCTAGTAGCAGTGTCTGCTAGTCAGCGGATTATCCCGGCTGTTAAGCAAGCTACACCACCTGTAGTTTTGACACTTAATTTTTTCAAAGGAAATGCTTCGGGACCACGGGATACTCAGTGAAGAGCATCAGGAGGCACCCCAAGGCATAGGGGCTGGGACTGGCAGTAAGATGCCTTGCGGTGGACAGCCGAGCTCGATCCTTATAAAAGCTTTTTAACTGCAGCAGCTTTAGTGGACGCTACTGGAGCTGGAATTACGCGGCTGCTGGCATGAGACTTGCCCTCCAATAGATCCTTGTAAATGGATTTAAAGTGTATTCATTCAAATTAGAGAGACAATTTAAATTAAAAAGCTTAGAGCTGCCTCCACCACAGGGGGGTTCGCTCGACCCACCAGCGGACAGGCACCAGTATTGGGAGAGGGGGGCTGGCCGTCAGGGTTCACCGCGGCTCTGGCACAAACCCGGCGACACGGAGGTGGCACGGGCAGGAGAAGACTGAACGTGTCGGCTTCTCACTTTTTGGATTTTAGAAGGGCATGACATGCCTATATCTGTGTCTCCCCCTCCTTTTACTCCTCCACCTCTTTTCTTTTCGCATGAATATATGTACTTGTCACTTTTCCATGTGTTAGTTGTGTCTTCAGAGCAGTTTGTCAGCTTTTGGACACCTTTGAAGGTGTTTTCTATGTGTTTCTATGTGTTTTTGTTTGCCTGCCATTGGTTTTAACGGTGTTCGATGAACAGTTCGACGAACAGTTCGGCGAACACACGGGTGTTCGACGAACCGAACCGAACTCGAACACTACGGAGGTGGCTCAACACTAGTAATGAGACACCTTTTTATAGGCTATCTGTTGATCCAGCTGATATTATTTTTCACTAAGTGGCAGAATTGCTTTCTGATTACTGATAGATTTCAGGTGTCATGACTTACCATGGTTTTTTTCACCTATCTTTCTGCATGTGTTCAATACTTTTTTACTCTGTCATTTCTCATTATTATACATACATTAATGTATGAACATCTATGGTTTGATTTCTATGCCTGTTTGGATTGGATGGGTTGTTACCGACATCTGGTGAGAATTTCTTGTCAATAGCACCATTATAAATATATTTACTTAGAAAAGTGGGGACATGTTCAATACTTGTTTTACTCACTGTATCTATTTTTAATTTTTAACCCCTTTATTGCACTAAAAATTATTTTAAAAAATGCCCACCAGTCGCCATTTTTCTGGATTCAACCGAGACTCAAAAAATTTAACTTTGACCAATCCAACTGTTTCATGAAATTTATAATGAGTTGGATCAGCTTGTAATCGATTTACTCTTTTCTATAAACAACACAAGAACATGACATTACTAGCAGTATATCTAACATGTTATATCAAGTCACACAAGTCTCGTAAACTGCACATGTTCACCTATATAAAAATATTCCTACTTGTTAGAAGGATTTCTTGACAATATGTGGATTATAAATTGTCCCCCAGTTGAGACCCTGCAGAGGTCAGCTATAACCTGAGTGGGAATATGGCAGTAAGTTTTCACATTTCTTGAGTCTAAATTTTAATTCTTAAATCTTGTGGCTGTGGGCTTACATGCTTCAAGGGACTTGCAGAGCTTGCAGACCTATGGCAATTTGTAAACCAAATTAGTTCATTTTTAAATGCTGGGTTACCATGTTTGGTTAATAAAACTGTGTCAGTACGTTTTCTAATTAAATTGTGTTGTTCTTTGCTTATTGAGGTTCCATGACTGAAGGGATTAATGTAATGCTAGAAAGCTGGATACTGAACATCACTCTTCCAATGCAAGTTAGTTTGGGGTATTGTTAAATATACAGAGCATGCATGCATGTCTTCATTTCATCACTGTCATATTTTCAGCAGAGTAAATAAAAAGTTAATATATTAACTTGACATTTAATTTTTTTTAAAGTGAAAGAAAGTCATACACCTTACATTAGAGAATAGTCACACTTGTTTAGTAGTATAATACTACAGATAAACAACCTATATGTTATAGTTATTATTAAATCGTTACTATTTGTCTACTTTATGTTGCCATAATTTTTTAAAAAAAAATAATTTTATGTTATAGTCACCTTTTTTTTAAGAAAATCTCCAAGCACATTTTTAGATGCCAATTTTGTTCTAAAGTCAATTTCAGTGGCATATATATTTTGGAAAACCCCTATAGATCAAAGAAATTAAAATAAACCTCCAAAAATTGACCTTTTTGGGGTACTTTGTCCTCAATGCATTGATCTAGTGATGTAGTGAGAATTTTTATTTCAGAGGTATGCAAATTGCCTCTTCAGAGAAAAAGAGGACTTGAACTCTATAGCGCCACCTATTGGAAGCCGCAATCCTACAAGTCACAATCAACCCTTTAATGAGTCGTGCAATATGACTTAGGATAATAGCCAAATCAGAATCTCAATTTGCAGACACAGTGTTTCGGGCTGTTGGCCCTCGTCAGTGCAAAGTATGAGAACTGATTTGGCTAGGTGAGAGGCTCTCTGGACTGAGGTCTAAGAGGCAATTTGCATATTAAATTTCCCAGAGGAGCATTGCATGGTGAATAAGCCTCCTTACTTTGGAATGCCAGAGCCTGTGTCACTCTCTACAAGGAGAAACGTTACCCCTTAGACCTCTATGTCATAGGTGTTTTCCAATAACTAAGGCACAGAAAGTAGTGCAACTGTTCACAAATGTGCTTTTCCACTAACCTGAATTTGGTGTGTACAGCTTATAAACCCCTTAACACCATATAGCGTACATGTACTTTATTGCGCGGGTGTCTGTGTGATGAGGGCTCAGCTAATCCCAGGCGATAACAGTTTGTCAGCTGGTGGGACAGTGACTATGTGGCACCCCTGCGGCTTCAGTCGCCACAGAGGTACTGCATCTCACCCAGAGGTGTGGTATCCCACTCTCAGGTAAGGATGGAGTACTGCCCGGGACCCACACACTTGCATCCATTACACTCCACTTCAGAGGGAAGGGCGAGATTGCTCCTAAGGGAGAGCACAGTCCCTGTTCCCTAGCTGGAGTGTGGAATCATGTAGTGGGTGTGGGTGGAGGAAGTATTTTAGGGGAGCACTTCGGAAGGAGTATAAAAAGGGAAGCATCTTGTAGGAGACAGGTCAGTCTGAGAGAGAGTGAGAGTTGGGAGCAGGAGACCTGCTCAGGAGGAAAGGAGGAAGGATCGGGCCTAGTCTGGGAGGCCCAGGAGGACTGGCAGAACAAGGAAGGGAGCAGAAGGAAGGCTCCAAGAGGAACAGAGGGGATCCCAGGGGCACGGGAAGTGCAGGAAGCCACCCATGCACCCGAATCTGCAGGAAAGTGGAGGGATCAGGCCACAAAGGGGACCGGCCCCTAACTAGTGGAGAACTACAAGGCTCAGCTAGAAACCGGAGGCTTCTGTACTTTCAGGGTGCAGCTGCTCACAACCACAACTACATCGCTAAAAAGGTAGCCATATAGGATTCAGCGGACTGCAGGTTGCCCACCAAAATCCGAGGTTACTGGCTTGAGACACTGGCTGCGAGGCGCAGAGCAGGAGGGTGAGAGCCAGCGCAGGAAGACGACCGAGGAAGGCACACAGAATGGGGTACCGTTATGTACTCCTGAAACACCTGGGAGTTTGCTGAACCCCTGTCTTGGTAACCACAGGACGGTGTGGGAGGCTACCCTGGTCCTGGTAGCCTGGAGTTCAACAACTGTGAGTAAACCTTGAAGACTGCACCCCACTGTGTCCTAGAATTATCTGCGTCATCCCCTGCACTACATTGTACAGCAACATTTACCTCATTAATCATCACTGCAACGCCCTGGAGCTTAGCTCTACCTGTGGAGAGCTGAACCAACTCTGCTGCGTCACCATCAGCTCCAGGGGATCTGCACCGCAGAGGCGGCTCCATATAGCCGCATACCACAGGTGGCGTCACAAACATTAAACTATAAAAACTATAATCCCCTTACATTGACCGCCGTCACAGACCAGGTCACTGCCACTGTGACATCCCTTGCACCGACCGGCCCGGCACCGAGTACTCCACGTCCCAGGGGGCGTGTCAAGAACACAGCTTTCTGTCTCTGTGCAGACAATGGACCGACCTATGTTGGTTTCAGGTTGGTTCTGAAAGATGAGTATGGCTGGATTTATTATGTTTTATATATCTAGTCCCCCGTAAAAAGTTTTATTTTGCCCAAACAACTCCTTTTAAGTAGCTATCTCAGGTACTGTAATGTTATATTCTTGTTTTAAAATACTGGAGATGTTAGAAGGAAAGGAAGAGCTTTACTTGCTATTGTAAATTTGGTGGATTATTTTCAGTCTTCTCCTCAACAACCCAAAACTTGTGGGTATACCCTGATGTGCATATTTGTCCTTCCATACTTTTGATTAACAAATCCCAAGATGTGTGGATTGATATTACCTGTTTTAAAAAAATGATATGGTTTTGTGATAATCTGTCAAAAGATATCTGTGCTGTATGTGTCTATGTGTAGATACCGAGAGCCTGATTCATAAAAGCAAAAGCTTTTACGCCAATATTCAGGTGTAAAAAACTTTTAAAACTCACATAATATTTTGCACAATTTGAGGCTTTGCTAAAATTTTGCGACGCTTGGTGTTCTCACGCCATTTTTGCCCAGCTTCGACAAAGTTGGTCAGAGCCAGTGTGAGAATGAAGCATGACAACTGCCGATTAACAAATATAATGCATGACGAGCAGTGGCCTACACTGGAGTAGGGACTAGAGTAGGACTGGTGGGAAGGCACCATACATGTGCATGCCACTCACCTCTTCATGAATCAGGAGCGTCTGACTGCTGCACATTTTGTCATGAACACTGGTGTGAACATAGCCGATCTTGATGAGTCGGGCCCTAAATGCTTGTAATCTTTGCTACCATATGGCAATGGTTTTATAAGTTTGTTACTATATTTTATTAAAATTAATTCAAGTAAAGGTCAATTTTAAGCTTCTTTTTAAAAACCAAAATGATCAAACTGGTGGGCGTCGATTACTCTGTATGTATATATCAGAGGTATATGACCATAAGGCAATAGGGTCTAGGAGAGGGGAAAAGACAGAAAACACGGGCGCAGATCTAAGTGCAGATTATTTAGTTCAACTATTTTTCAGAAGCTAATTTGCTCACCTTTGATGTAGCTTGTGGCATAGCGTATCGACCTCTTAGACGATCACCCATATATACATACAGGTCAGGAGAAAATGAAAGGATTCATCCAGTCTATTCAGCGCTCCCAGGAGACAGGCACCAGGCAGAGGTATTAAAAGTCTTCAGAAATTTACTTAGATAGAAATCATCAAAAAAATGATACATAGAACAACGCGTTTCGGCTATATATTTGTACAAAATAGCCTTCCTCGGGTAAGAATTTGCTTTACAGTCTGCTAGAGTTATATAGTCTATATAGGTTCACATGAATAAATTAATTATGTTAAATGTAGAGATGAGCGTTGTTCTACTCGAACTGTTCGCCAATCTCAAATTCGAGCTGTTTTGGGCGGTGTTCGAGCCGTTCGGCGAACACGAACAATTTGAGAAAAATTCGGCTGTTCGAGGTTATGTTCGATAACTGTTCGTGCACCAAAATCATAACTGGATTTTTTCTCAGTAATGATGAAAATTAATGTTAATACGCAGTTTGAGTGTACAGCGGGGTGGGGGGAGGGGCAGGGGATGGATCTCTGCAGGAACAATGAAGATCTCCATTTTTTTTTCTCTTTCCCGCATTTGCAGTGGGGAGGTGCAATCTGTCAGCCTATCAGCAGCGCACACACGGAGCGAAGTGCTTTTTTTCACACAAGCAAGGGCATGTGTCATTGGCAGTGTATGTCACATGTCCTTGCCCTATAAGACCAAGCCATTTTCCCCGTCGCCACCATTTTCTCACTGCTGCAGCTGCGTGTTAGACGGCACCGCTGTTGCTGTGTGCGCTATACCTTGTTAATTTCAAGCCAATTTTCGCACAAATCTACAGATAGCTTGGGAGTAGGGAATAGTTGTGATTGCAGTCCTTTTAAGGACTAGGTTACAGCATTTCCTACGACTTTTATCAGGCAGGTCTGTGCTCTTAAATAGATAGATTGTGGGAGTAAAGAATAATTGTAATTGGAGTCCTTTTCAGGACTAGGTTACATCAGTTCCTATCAGTTTTTGCCAGGCAGGTCTGTGCCAGTGCTGTGCAAGTTTTTTTCACAGCATTTGGCTGAATCTAGCAAAGCTAATCCTTTTTGGCCTATTGCAGAGTGTGTTAGTCAGTGGAGTAGCCTATATGTGTTGCAAGATATACAACCTGTGTATAGAATACCAATTTTTTTACTGCACCTAGTGAAGTAAAATCTTTTCGGCATATTATCATTCTATTAGTCCATCTATACTGACCTCCATCAGGTTGCAAATTGAATATAATTTTTTTCTGCATCTAGCTCTGAAAAAATATTGGGCTTCTAGCTGTGTGTGGGACTTGTTCTATTAATCCATCTATACAGACCTCCATCAGGTTGCAAACTGAATATATTTTTTTCTGCATCTACCTCTGAAAAAATATTGGGCTTCTAGCTGTGTGTGGGACTTGTTCTATTAATCCATCTATACAGACCTCCATCAGGTTGCAAACTGAATATATTTTTTTCTGCATCTACCTCTGAAAAAATATTGGGCTTCTAGCTGTGTGTGAGACTTGTTCTATTAATCCATCTATACAGACCTCCATCAGGTTGCAAACTGAATATATTTTTTTCTGCATCTACCTCTGAAAAAATATTGGGCTTCTAGCTGTGTGTGGGACTTGTTCTATTAATCCATCTATACAGACCTCCATCAGGTTGCAAACTGAATATATTTTTTTCTGCATCTACCTCTGAAAAAATATTGGGCTTCTAGCTGTGTGTGGGACTTGTTCTATTAATCCATCTATACAGACCTCCATCAGGTTGCAAACTGAATATATTTTTTTCTGCATCTACCTCTGAAAAAATATTGGGCTTCTAGCTGTGTGTGGGACTTGTTGTATTAGTCCATCTATACTGACCTCCATCAGGTTGCAAACTGAATATATTTTTTTCTGCATCTACCTCTGAAAAAATATTGGGCTTCTAGCTGTGTGTGGGACTTGTTCTATTAATCCATCTATACAGACCTCCATCAGGTTGCAAACTGAATATATTTTTTTCTGCATCTACCTCTGAAAAAATATTGGGCTTCTAGCTATGTGTGGGACTTGTTCTATTAATCCATCTATACAGACCTCCATCAGGTTGCAAACTGAATATAATTTTTTTCTGCATCTACCTCTGAAAAAATATTTGGGCTTCTAGCTGTGTGTGGGACTTGTTCTATTAGTCCATCTATACTGACCGCCATAAGGTTGCAAACTGAATATAATTTTTTTCTGCATCTAGCACTGAAAAAATATTTGGCCTTCTAGCAGTGTGTGGGACTTGTTCTATTAGTCATCTATACTGACCTCCATCAGGTTGCAAATTCAAAATAATTTTTTGTCTGCATCTACCTCTGAAAAAATATTTGGCCTTCTAGCAGTGTGTGGGACTTGTTCTATTAGTCCATCTATACTGACCTCCATCAGGTTGCAAACTGAATATAATTTTTTTCTGCATCTAACTCTGAAAAAATATTTGGCCTTCTAGCAGTGTGTGGGTCTCATTGTATTAGGCCATCTATACCAAGCTCCACCAGCTTTTCAATTAATAATAATTTTTCGCTGCATCTAGCCCTGAAAATAATTTTTCTTCCCAATAGTGGTAGCAATAGAAATATGGGGCGCACTCCTGGCTTACAAAAATATACGCTTCATAACAAAAAACACCAGCTTAGCGCACTGCATTAATAAGATGGCATCATCGTCGCTCCCAGTGCTAGGCCTACTACCCAGGCTAGCATTCCTGTGCCTAAAACACAATGTATGGGTCCGCGCTAGCCACTATGCTGAGGGGTCTAAAGCTGCTGCTAACGCTTTATAACAATTCAATTGGCAGATTTTCACAGAGCTCTTCCACAATGCCCACCCATCGGGACAACAGTTGCCCACCTTCCCTATGGGATCTAGTGGCGAATAGTTGATGCCATTAATCAGAGCGTCAGTTGCCCCGTCGACGTGGCAAGCATACGGTAAGGCATGGGAAGAGTGGACACGACTAGTAGCAGGCAGACGGGTTGACCAATGTGAACAAGCCAGATCACAAGTCAACATAGAATTTCTCCACCAGCTGATGATGAGGGGCATATCAGGGGCGTCAGCGCAGCGGTGTCTGACCGGAGTAGCATTTCACTTCCAACTACTGAATTGGGGAGATGTGACAAAGATTCATCATCAGACAATCCATAAAAGGGTGGAAAAGGGGTCAGCCAAGTCAGGAGTGTAGACGTCCCGTCCCGTGTCACTAAAACTGATTTCTCACATCATATCCCTAACACCATTAACATGACACTCACAATTTGAAGCAACACTACTGTCTACTGCATTTGTGATCGCCTTCTTCGGGGCGCTATGCATAAGCGATTAGTCCCTCAATCCAAAATTAGCACCAGTGGAGGCTTATTACACCAGGACGTAGTCATAGGCAATAATGCAATACGTCTACGCATACACAAATCAAAAATGGTTCCAGCGGGCAGGGGCAGTTGGGTACTTCTACAACCCACAAACGGTACACTGAGTCGGGTAACAATAGTAAAACCATATCTAACCATCAGATCACAAAGTAATTTGTTCCTATCACACATTGATGGGACGCCATTATCAAGATACCAGTTCCAAGCTATATTTAATAAATGCATAACATCGGCAGGGAACCACCCCAAAGATTACGGGACACACTCATTCCGCATAGGCGCGGCCACAGAAGCAGCAAGAGCAGGACTGTCAGAAACGGAAGTTCAGAGGATAGAGAGATGGTGATCCACGTGTTTGGCAAGATACATAAGACCGGACTTGTTATCCTAACGTGGTTTGTTTCTTTTACAGGTGACGCTAAGCCAACAGTGTGGGTGATAGGCCACTCGTATTTATATTGGGCAGATTAAAGGGCGAAAGTCCACCCAGGCGGGAGGAAATTAGAGTTTCATAACACATATTTCAACTGGAGAGGTATTAGAGGCCTGCTATGGCCACAGGTACTAATGGAGGTAATCAAGGTAGGGAGAGAGGCAAGATGTCTGGTCATCTTAGTTATACAGGCTGGGGGAAACAACCTAGGTCATCACAAGAGCGCATAACTAATGGCAATAATGAAACTAGACACTGAGCGCTTCAGAGAATTTTTCACAAAACTAGCTATAGTATGGTCAGAGATTGTGCCGATAGCGGTATGGCAAGGAGCGCGAGACATCACGGCCATCGAACGGACAAGGCGGGTAATAAATATTCGGATGGCAAAATTTAGAAGAGACAGAGGCGGTGTAGTGGTACGACACCGACAACTGGAAGGAGATAAAGCAGGCCTCATACGGCCCGAAGGTGTTCACTTAATGGATATTGGACTGGACATATTCCTGTCAGGACTCCAGGATGGAGTGGAACAAGCGTTAAGAGTGATGGGTGGGGGTCAGAGTCCTGCATACGAGTACGCAGGATCCTCCGTGGCCTGGAAATAGAAAGGACATGTTGGAGAGTTACACTTGTTGGCCAAGTTGCCGGAGTGGACACCCAGGGCATGCTGCAACAAGCTGAATTATTTTAGAAATAAAATGTCTTTCTAATGGAATGAGTATAAAGAGTTAATAAAGCTGTGACCGATCCTCACCCATCCAGTTGTAAGAGTTACATTATTGTATTGTCAAGGAAAGGGGGGCGGTAGGGGGGCTGAGTGTCTGGGTTTGGTTGGGGGTCCCCACAGTCTGCCTAGGCTAGATGCATTTAAAAATTCTTATTAGATACACAGGCGGTGCAGCTTGCTTCGCAGCTGGGCTACTACGCCCAAAGTATTGCCTAGGCTAGATGCAGTTAAAAATTCTACGCTGACTAGCAGACACTGAAGATTTGGAGCAGACCTCTGAGTAAACAGCTCTTCAGACTCAATCATCTGTGTTACCCCAAGCCATAGTGTATGTAGTTTCTTACAGTTAAAAGGGGGGGGGAGCGACCCAACCCACCTGGAATTGACGATGCCAACGTCACGTAAGACACAGCAAGGGGACTCCAAAAAGAGTTTCCATTTTTTCCCAAAATTGTGGCACAGACACCACTTAACCCTAGAACGCATACCTGGGGCCTCGCAGTCCCGCCCTGTTAATTGTTTTCTATTTTCTGCAAGATTACTTTAGTTAGAATTTTGAAACTCTAGGTATTCTTCATGTATATAGTTGTTTGTCATTTGAGTTTGAGTTATTCAATGTTATTTGCACACGGGCCTAAAAGGCCCCAGGTATATGAAAGTGTAGATTTTTATGGTCATGCGTTCTAGGGTTAAGTGGCATCAATTGCCCCACAGTTGCTTAAAACGGTTGGTGAGGTGATATTACCAAATCCTCAAGCTTTTAGCCTCCCAAGGATAACACAGGATTAGAAAAGTCCTTGCGAATCCATGATTTGTTCATCTTTATGAACGTGAGTCTGTCTACATTCTCAGTGGACAGCCGCGTGCGCTTATCTGTCAGCACACCATCAGCAGCGCTGAACACACGTTCAGAGAGAACACTGGCTGCAGGGCATGACAAGATCTCCAAGGCGTGAGTGGCGAGCTCCGGCCATTTTTCCAGATTGGAATACCAAAATGAGCAAGGGTCCAGTGACACAGTCATGGCTTCGATGTTCACTTGGAGATACTCCTGCACCATCCTCTCTAGGCATTGACTATGTGTCAGACTTCTTGTCTCCTGTGGCCTTGCAAAGGATGGTCTAAAAAAGTGGTGAAACGATTTCACAAAATTGCTGTTACCAGCAGATACTGTGTTACTGTTACGGTTTGAGTGATGAAGACTCGACAGTCCCGCGGTTGGCAAGTTAGAACTGTGAGATTCACTTCGTGCACCACTGGTGTTTTGTGGAAAAGCACATGTAAGATTCTGCAACAGCGTCTGCAGATACTCCTGCATGCGTCAATCCCTTTTTATGGCAGGAATTATTTCGGCAAATTTACTTTTGTACCGGGGATCTAAGAGTGTGGCAACCCAGTAGTCGAGATTACTTCGAATTCTGCAATCTGAGGGTCATGTTGCAGGTAGTGCAGCAAGAAGGCACTCATGTGTCTTGCGCATCCAGGAGGACCAAGTCCTTGTTGTGTTGGTAGCGAGGTAAGAATCATGCTTCTTTCCTCTGCCCTCTCCCCCCAACCTCGCACAACAGAAATGTGATCAAGGTCTCCCTCATCTGATGAGTCTTCCATGCCCATCGCCAGTTCATCCTCCACTTCTTCCTCGGCTCCTGCACCTTCCTCAACAGTTTGGCTGCTACCATGCGCCCTGTTTAATCCCTCTCCCCCACCCTCCCATGCCTGCCTCCTTGGTGCTGCCAACCGCCTGGACCTTGGAGATGTTATCCCTTCCGCATACGACTCCTCCTCTACTTCCTCCACCTCCTCTTGTCCGACCACCTGACTCTGAATTCTGTTTAATGTGTGCTCCAGCATGTAAATCACCGGAATAGTTATGCTGATAATGGCATCGTCGTCAGCACTAAACATCTTCGTCGCCATTTCAAAACTGTGCAGAAAGGTGTGTGGCGCCCCTGAGGGTGCAGTCACCACAGAGTTACTGCATCTCACCCAGAGGTGTGGTATCTCACCCTCAGGTAAGGAAGGCGTATGGCTCGGGACCCTAACACCTGCATCCAACACATACCCACAGTGGGGTTAGGGCGAGATTGCTCCTAAGGGAAAGCACAGTCCCAGGTCCCTAGCTGGTGGGAGGATCCTATGTAGTGGGTGCTTAGGGGAGCAGCTTAGGGGAGTACATGACAGGGAGAATATAAATAGGAAGCCATCTTAGAAAGAGCAAGCCAGTCAGAGGAGGAAAAGTGACAGGAGCAGAGGCTCGGCATGAGCTCTGCTCCGGAGGCGGGCCTAGCCTGGGAGGCCCAGGACTGAAGGAGAGAAGAGAGGAGTGGGAGCAGGAAGGCTCCAGGAACCGAAGGGACCCTAGGGCTACGGGCCGTGCAGAAGGCCACCTGTACTCCCGCTGCTACCAGGAGGTAGAGGGGTCAGGCCAGATAAGGGGAACCGGTCCCTCAACTAGAGGAGAAACAGCAAGGCTCAACTAGAAACCGGAGGCTGCAGCATTTCATGTACTGCAGGCAAAAGTCCACACCAGTCTCACTAAGAAGGTAGCCACATAGGACCCAGGGGACGGAACACAAGTCGCCCGCCAAGGCCCGAGGATACCGGATAGAAGTGTCACTGGGTGTGAAGTGCAGGGAGAAGGCCAGAGAAAGGACACACAGAAGGGGGTCCTGCTAAGTACTCCGGAGCTATCTGGGGGTGGACTGAGCCCCTCACTGAGTACGCACAGCACGACGGGTGAGATAGCTCTGGTACCTATAATCTGGACTGCAGCAACTGTGAGTAAAGATCTTGGGACTGCATCACATGGACTCTGTGTTCATTACTGACTCCCTGCACTACAACCACCATCATCCACCCACACTGCCCTGAAGCTACACTCTTCCTGTGGTGAGTAATAATACCATTGCAGCAAAACCACCAGCTTCAGAGTACTGTTCCGCAGCGGTGGCCCCTTTGGCCGCACTCCACAGGTGGCGTAGTCGGACATTATAAAATCCATATATACAAATTACCGTTGGATTGACCGCCCTGGGTCACGGACCGGGTCACCGCCACAGTGACTACAACCCCCAGCGTCTACCAGCCCTGCTCTGGGTACCCCACGGCCCAGGGGGCGCGTCAACTTCATAGGTCCCTGATCTGAGACCACTCCTGCTGTGTGATTTGCCCCACCTCTGGATCTCGTTGGCCCAGGCTATACGTCAGAAACTATTGCACCAGGGCTTGTCGGTGCTGCCACAGTCGCTGCAACATGTGCAGAGTTGAATTCCACCGTGTCGGCACATCGCATTTCAGCCGGTGAACTGGCAGGCCCAACGACTTCTGTAGAGATGTAAGTCGTTGAGCTGCGGGATGCGAACGGCGGAAGTGAGCACACAGCGACCGTGCCCTCTGCAGAAGGCCATCTAGTCCGGGATAGTGGGCTAAAAATTTATGGACAACCAGGTTCAACACGTGAGCCATACAAGGCACATGTGTAACTTTGCCCCGGCGAAGGGCCGCACCCAGGTTTGCAGCATTGTCGCACACGGCCTTCCCTGGTTGCAGGTCCAGTGGAGACAACCATTCATGAAACTGGGTCTCCAGAGCTGACCACAAGTCCTCAGCTGTGTGACTCACATTTCCCAGACATTTCAAAGTAAACACTGATGCCGTTGAGCCCTGCTGCCAGCATAGTAAGGAGGTGCGCAGTTAGAAAGCAGGTGGCATTACCAGACAGGCTTTGGGTGCAGGTGGAGGACCGAGAGGAGGTTGAGGAGGCAGAAGCAGTGGAGGAACTTCTAGATAAAGAGGATTGACGTACAACTCGCGGGGACGGCAAGACTTGGACAGCAGCCCCTTGTCCTGCTGTCACCATAGTTACCCAGTGCCCTGTCAGCGACATGTAACGCCCCTGTCCATGCCTACTCGTCCAAGTGTCTGTGGTGAAATGCACCCTGTCACACACAGAGTTTCTCAAAGAAGCGGTGATGTTGTGTGCGACATGCTGGTGGAGCGCAGGCACACCTTTCTTTGAGAAGTAGTGCCGACTGGGCATCTGGTACTGGGGCACTGCGACGGACATAAGGTCTAAAAAATCCACTGTGTCCTCCAGGCGGAAAGGCAGCATTTCTGTAGCCAACAGCTTGCAGATGGTGAAATTCAACCTCTTAGCTTTCTCATGGCTAGGAGGAAATGGTCTTTTACTTGTCCACATCTGAGGGACCGAGGGCTGGCTGTTGTGCTTTGACGGGGTTGAGTAGGGTGTCCCTGGCAAACTGCCGGTCTGTGAGGAAGATGCAGGCGGACATGTTAGGTTGCCTTGATCCAAAGGTGGTGCTCTCGATGTCAGAGAGTTCTCAACACCAGCAGGTGTTTCCACTTCCCAATGAACTGACGACCTGCCAATCACACTGGCTGTTGCAGGTAAAGAGGTGGCAGGTCTGCGTCCAAAAACATGTGTGACTGCTGTCCCCCCAGTCACAGAGGATGAAGAGGCCGCGGATGCACAAGATGGGGCAGACGGTGGTTGGCCCAGCCTGCTAGGCCGCATTGTAGCACAGTGAGCTTCCCACTGCAACTTATGCTTCATATCCATGTGACGGTACATGCATGAAGTACTCAAACTATGGATTTTTTGGCCTCTACTTAGCTTTTGGTGACAAATATTACAGATAACACGAGTTGGGTCATCCTTATCGATCTGAATAAATGCCCAGGCTATGCAAGGCTTAGAGCCCATGCGACCTGAAGAGCCACTACGACTTGTGGTCAGAGGCGGAGTTGTGGTTGAGGATGCAGTTGTTGACGTGCTTCCAGTACTCCGTCTCTGTCCAGGAAGGCGCAACCTAACCTCGTCGTCAATAGCATCTGTGACGCCCCGCTGCGCTTGGTATCACAGATCCTAGAAGAGTGTATTGATGGAATCCTCCACAAGAGGCCCCCATAAACATTCACACATCTCCACCTTCCACCTCAGACCAGCAGAGGGAGCCCGTTAGGGATATAAATAGGGAAGGTGGAGCTAGGCAGTTCAGTTCCTCTGAAGAGTTCCTGCAGTAGAGAAGCCTAAGAGAGGTCAGTCTGCAGTGGAGCTCAGTCTAGTCTAGAGAACTCAGTTAATAGTTCAGCAGTGGAGCACGAGGCTCCTGCTAGCTAGATTCAGGGAGCCCAGATAGAGCTTAAGGTGTGCCGGCGTCATAAGATCGGTGAAGCGCGGCAAGCTGCCGTTAGTGTGTATAGCCTATTGAGGGCCCGAGTAGGCCGAAGGCGAGTGGCGAGTTAGTACATAAGGGGCAGAGGAGCTTAACCAGCTCACCCCGAAGCATTTACCGGACACGGGATCCGAGCTTACCGGGATCTCTATGACCCAGTAAGGCATAACCGGAATCCCTGGAGAACTACAAGTCCCAGGATCGCTAAGGTGCTGATACGTAACAGAGCCAGGAGACGCTTAGGCCCCGCATACTGGGAGCGTGAACTTCAAGAGAAGGCCCTACCACAAGGTCAGCCAGCGCAGGACAGAGACAAAGTTAGGCCTAGCTCCAGGCAGGTCAGAAACTTACTGCGCAGAGGCAAGAAACAGGAGGCCCTACACCTGCTCATTGGGGAGGATCCTGATATGCACCCTTCACCCTACAGTGCTCCAGGATGTGCCTGAATTTCCTCCAGTAAAAGGTACTGAAGTGACTACCGTGTCCGTTTCCGTTCTTGCTCTGACCCAGCTGGGTCTCGCCTGTCCTGCATTCCCCCTGCATACGCTGCCCTGAGACCTAGCTCCACCTGTGGGGAGCTATACCATCGAGCTGCCTTATCACGGGCCTCAGTGGACTGCTGCAGCGCTGGTGCTTCTCACCAGATACCACAGGTGGTGTCACAAACTCTTATAAAATTAACAATTATCCACCCTTTTAAAGAGTGACCCCAGGGTACGGGCCAGGGAGCCGACCACCGCGACATCCCAAAGGCCAGGCAAAGGCCCGGGTGACCTCATCGACTGGCTGACTGTGGGTTGACAGTAAGTGGGATCTCCAACCTTGTTATCATCACCCTGTGTGTTATCACACCCGTCGTCCTCAAAGCCAACCTCTTCCTGCCCTGACTGAAAAGTCAAGTTGTCGCTCCAATCAGGTATTTGAGTCTCATCATCGTCTTCATCATTGTCTCCACCAACAGGAGTTACAGTTTGGGAACGAGGGTCTACATTATGCTCAGAACCTTCTTCATCTGGTCCTGGATCCGACTTATAAAGATTCTGGGCATCAGTGCAGATCATTTCCTCGTCTGGATTAACAGAAGCTCTGGAGCAGACCTCTGTTTCCCAGGCTATAGTATGAGTAAACAGCTGTGCAGACTCAACCATCTGTGTTACCCCATACTCAGACGGGCAGCTGGAGACTTGGGAGCTGTGAGGAAGCAAGTGCGATTGGGGTGACACCTCTGAGGACTGGAGTATTTGTGATGTTGAAGTTGAGGTGGAGGAGAGCCCACTTGAAGGAGCACTTGATATCCGCTGAAGCACCTGCTGTTTTTGTGCCTCATCTGGAATTTGTAGCAATGGGCGTGTCCGTAACAAAGGGATCGTATCACATTGTCCACGAAAAGAAGTCGACATGTTAGTTTGGCTGGAAGATGGTCTTTCTTCTGCAGATGTTACCCCCCCCCCCCACCGCGGGTGGCTCGACCCACCAGCGGACAGGCACCAGTATTAGGAGAGGGGGGCTGGCCGTCAGGGTCCACCGCGACTCTGGCACAAACCCGGCGACACGGAGGTGGCACGGGCAGGAACGGACTGGCCGTGTCGGCTTCTCACTTTTTGGATTTTAGAAGGGCATGACATGCCTATATCTGTGTCTCCCCCTCCTTTTACTCCTCCACCTCTTTTATTTTCGCATGACTATATGTACTTGTCACTTTTCCATGTGTTAGTTATGTCTTCTGAGCAGTTTGCCAGCTTTTGGACACCTTTGAAGGTGTTTTCTATGTGTTTCTATGTGTTTTTGTTTGCCTGCCATTGGTTTTAACGGTGTTCGAAGGTGTTCGACGAACAGTTCGACGAACAGTTCGGCGAACACACGGGTGTTCGACGAACCGAACCGAACTCGAACACTACGGGGGTGGCTCAACACTAGTTAAATGGTCAAGACCTGGTGGTTCTTCATTAGCTTAATTGCTGCTTGGTGGTTTTCAGTATGCAGCTTTAGCTTATCCTTGATTCTTTTGTTGTTACAGGTATATTTGAAATACATGATAAAATATATCATGAAAAACACACACACATAAAAAACATTAAAAACATTGATTTACGTGTATACAGCATGTGTGGATATATAAAAAATGTATATCTATGGCATTATCCACACATACAGCATATATTCAATGATCATATTAGGACTATTATATTATACTTCTTTTACTAGAGAAACTTTTCTTTTTTCTTTTTGTCCCTAGTCTCCTTCCCCTTTTTGTTTCTTAAAAAAGTGCAAGAGTAATGGTATGGGAAAAAATATATATATATACATACATATATATATATATGTATATATATATATATGTACATATATATATATATATATATATATATATATATATATACATACATATATATACATATATATATATACATATATATATATAAAAAAAAAAAGAAATAATCATTTACATTAATTTAATCATATTGTGAGTTCTATATCTTTAATTTCTGTAGGAACTTTTTAAATATATTAATTTCTTCTACTGGGATTGAACTCGTGTAGTCCACACTCAGGGGTCTATCATGTTTCTCTCATTGGTATTTACCTCTATGCCGTGGATGTCCTCATGATGGTGGCTTCACTAGTCAGGGGTTTATGGGCAAACCTAATAATATATCATAAATCATATCTAGCTTGGGTTAGCATATACTGTATTCTTTCTATGTGTTTCTATAGAACAGCAGCACTGTCCTGATCTAATTCGGTGTTCTATATGTTCTCCAGTCTATCATTGAGGCCGTCAGGATGTAGACAGCGCAATCTGTACATCCAGAAAGCCTCTTTCTTGTCCAGTAGATGGATTCTGTTTGATATATTCTGCGGAATTTCTTCGACAGGAGTCAAGCTTATTTCAAAGTTCTTATTATGATTTATTAAGAGATGTCTCGATAGGCTATGTGTTAGTAGCCCAATTTTCGCATTATGTCGGTGTGCGTTTAAACGTGATCTGACCATCTGTGTGGTCCGGCCAACATATTGCATTCCGCAACTGCATGTAATTACATATATAACATAGCTGCTAGTGCAAGTCAGGTGATGTTTTATGGGAAAGGTCTCTCCTGTGCTATTGGAGGTGATAGATTGGTGCTCATAGGTTATTGTTTGGCAGCATTGGCATTTCTTCTGGTTGCATTTAAAAGTGCCATTGAGTGTATTGGTTGTCTTTTTCATTATAGAATTAGTAATTTTAAATTGGAGAGACATTTGTTTCTTTCCAGAACTACAGATATTTTCAAGCGAATAGGTGCTATAATGTTTCTGAGTGTTTTTCCCCTTCTAAAGGTGATGCCTGGTCTCTCAGGTAGTACATCCCGTAGAAGGGGATCTTGTCTCAGTATGTACCAGTATTTTTGTAATATTTTTCTAATTTTTTGGTTGCCTTTATTATAAGTGGTGACAAAGTTGTGTTCCCGTCTCCTGGAATTGTCTATTTTCTGAGCAATTCTTTTTTTGTTGACAGGTGAGGTTAGATGCCCCAAACAATCCTTCTGAGTTTTATTTAAATTAATCCTGTATGCCTCATTGACAATTTTTTTGGGGTATTTTTTCATCATAAATAGTGTTGAGCGATACCTTCCGATATCAGGAAATATCGGATCGGATTGGATCGGGCCAATACCCAAAAAGTATCGGATATCGCCGATTCCGATACCGGAAACCAATGCAAGTCAATGGGACACAAATATCGGAATGAAAATAAACCCTTTCTTTCCTTGTAGGTTAATTCTACATGAAGGAAAACAACTAACAATAATGTAGAATGTATTGGGGGAGGTGGTTGCCCAAATCGATGGGAACAGTGCTCACAGTGAAACATGAAAAGCCGGCAATTCAGCAGCGGCATACACCGGTACCCGACAATTTAGAACAGAAAGAATAGAGCTTCACATATAGATTAGATAGATAGAAACATGTCAGTCACATATATATGAAGTACAGTGACAGTGTTGCTTACTGTACTTGTCATTTAGTGTAAAGGATTTATTTAAAAAATATTAGTGTTTTCATGCACCGTCTCTTTAAAAAAGCCGGCCGGCAATTCAGCAGCGGTACCCGACAATGTACAACAGAAACAATAGAGCATCATTATAGATTAGATAGATAGAAACATGTCAGTCACATATATAATAAGTACAGTGATAGTGTTGGTTACTGTACTTGTCATTTAGTGTTACAATAAAGGATTTATTAAAAAAAAAATTGGCGTGGGGTTCCCCGTAATTTTAGTCTCTAGTGGAGGTTAAGCAGACAGCTGGGGCAGATGTTTGAAGCCTGGGAAGATGGTACTACCCACGGAGCTTCCCAGGCTACTAATATCAGCCCCCAGCTGAATACCTAGCCTTTACTAGCTATTAAAATGGGGGACCCCCCCCAAAAAAATGAAGTGGGGTCCCCCCTATTTTAATAGCTAGCAAAGGCTAGGCAGACAGCTGATATTAATAGCCCAGGAAGGGTGCCATGAATATTGGCCCCCTCCATGGCTAGAAACACCAGCCATCAGCCGCCCCAGAAATGGCGCATCCATAGGATGCGCCAATTCTGGCACTTAGCCTCGCTCTTCCCACTGCCCTGTAGAGGTGGCAGTGGGGTAATAGGGTTGGGGTTGATGTCAGCTTATAATGCCAGCTGACATCAAGCCCAGGTTAGTAATGGAGAAGCGTCTATAAGACACCCCCATTACTAACCCCACAGTCAAAGTTAAAAAAAAAACACAAACATTCAGAATAAAGCCAGACACTGAGGAGCGCAAGCATGCCTGCGCTTCTCAGTGTCTGCGGGATTACAGGCTGGATGGCAGTTTTCTGCTGCGGTCCAGCCTGTCATCTCGATGTAGCAGAGCTGAAGCTGTCCTGGGAACCATCGAAAGGTAAGGATGATGTTGGTTTATTATTTTTCTTTTATTGCAGGA
The DNA here is from genome assembly GCF_046119375.1 of Phyllobates terribilis. Lineage (NCBI taxonomy): Eukaryota > Metazoa > Chordata > Amphibia > Anura > Dendrobatidae > Phyllobates > Phyllobates terribilis. Next base: position 296,786,691 of record NW_027362769.1, read on the forward strand.
GATCGTTGGCTTCAGCTGGAATGGGCGTGATGGTAAGTATGGTTTAATTTAGAACAATAAAGAATTGTGTGTTTATTTCAATTAAAGGACTTTATTCTGGGTGTTGTGTTTTTTTTAAATACTTTACTAGAAATTCATGGCGGTCATATCTAATATTTGCGTGACCCCATGAATTTCGGGCTTAGGGCCAGCGGATAATACAAAGTTGGCCCTAACCCCTTTATTACCCAGTGAGCCACCGCACCAGGTCCCTGGATGAGCAGGATACAGCGCCAGAAGATGGCGCTTCTATGAACGCAACATTTTCTGGGGTGGCTGCAGACTGCAGTTCACAGCAGGGGGGGGCCTCAAAGCTTGGGCCACCCTGTGCTGTGGATTAAAGCCCCCAGCTGCTTAGTTGTACCTGGCTGGACACAAAAATAGGGCGAAGCCCCACGTATTTTTTTTTTTTAAACTTATTTCATGAAATTCATGAAATAATAAAAAAAAAAGGGCTTCCCTATATTGTTGTGCCTGGCCAGGTACAAATAGGCAGCTGGGAGTTGGGGGCAGCCCGTTCCTGGATTCTGTACCTGGCTGGCATGCAAAGATATGGCAAAGCCCACGTCAAAATTTTTGGGAAAAATTAATTAAAAAATAAATAATAATTTAGGGACTTCATCTTTATTAACCCCTCAAGTGTCATTTAGTGTTAAAATAAAGGATTTATTAAAAAAAAATTGACGTGGGATCCCCCATAATTTTAGTCTCTAGCGGAGGTTAAGCAGACAGCTGGGGCAGATGTTTGAAGCCTGGGAAGGGAGTAATACCCACAGAGCTTCCCAAGCTACTAATATCAGCCCCCAGCTGAATACCTAGCCTTTACTAGCTATTAAAATGGGAGACCACCCCAAAAAATGATGTGGGGTCCCCCCATTTTAATAGCTAGCAAAGGCTAGGCAGACAGCTGGGGGCTGATATTAATAGCCCAGGAAGGGTGCCATGAATATTGGCCCCCTCCCAGGCTAGAAACACCAGCTGTCAGCCGCCCCAGAAATGGCGCATCCATAGGATGCGCCAATTCTGGCACTTAGCCTCGCTCTTCCACGCTGCCCTGGTGCGGTGGCAGGGGGTAATAGGGTTGGGGTTCATGTCAGCGCCAGCTGCCATGAAGCCCAGGTTAGTAATGATGGGCGTCAATAAGACGCCCCCATTACTAACCTACAAAGTGTTAAAAAGAAAAAGCACACACTACACCCAGAAAAAAATAATTTATTTGAAATAAAACACACCATTTTATTTAATTCTTAGTTTACTAAAAAAAAATAGTTACCTGTCCACGTTCCTGCGCTAATATCCCATGCACAGCTGTCACATCTGGAGATGGTGACAGCTGTGCATGGCTGCTGTAAGCTCACACTGCCGGGAACACGTCCGCTCCCGGCAGCGTGAGCCCTGACTCAGGTCACCGGAGTGCATTCAGTCAGCGCAGCTCCGGAGACCTCCTTTACGGCACTGCTGTACCGTGGGAATTTCTCATGGTACAGCAGGGCCGTAAAGGAGCTGACCGGAGCAGCGCTGCCTGAACTCCGGCGAACCCGCTTATGCATTGACGGGGCTGCTTTACGGCCCCGTCATTCTAGCGGCAGCAGCGGTTCAGAGCGGTCACATTCTATGTGGCTGCTCTAAACTGGAGATCTTCGTGGGACACTCGTGGACTACTACGGAGGAGTAAGGATAAGGTTGTGGTTTATTATTTTATATTTTATTACAGGAGATCGATGGCTTCGGGGAATTAGGTGTCTAGGTGAGTATAGGTGTATTTTTTTATTTTTTACTTTATTTTAGGTGGCGATCGGCGGGGACAGGTAATGTATAAACTAATTTATTTTAGGTAACCACTGGCCACCAATGACATGCATTTAAAATTTATTGGGGACACAGTAGGGCAATTTAAATAGCAGGCTCAGGCTGATGGAAACTACTGCTCCCATCGAGCTGATCCTGCTGGCACGAGTGGACGGGGGACAGACATAGGCCGATGGGAGTAGTAGTGTCACATCGGCCTTTGTCTGCCTGCACGCACACACTCGCAGACATCGCACAGACACCTGCACACACCAATCATGATGGGCTGATGGTCTGCGAGGTGTGGCTGACCTGTGCGGCCCGTTGGAAAGTTCATGTGAGTTCATGCAATGCAGTCAAGCATGAACTCACATGAACCCTCTGAGGGCACCACGACGACTTCAAATGAACAGCTGATCAGCATCACCTGATACCTCAGCTGTTCATTTGAAATAACCGGCGGGAAAGCGCTGCACAGAAAGGGGAAAGCCGGCTGTGAAGTCTTTTCATTGCCGGCTTCCCCGCCCGGGTCCTTCGCTCCCCGCTCCTTGGTGCTGTGCTCCCCGCCCTGTCCTAACTTACGATCGGGATGGGAGGTGGCGAGGGGAGCGGAGGATCGGGGTGGGAGGCTGCGGGGAAGCGAGTATGTGTTAGAACCTTGCTGTTAGGTTTTTTTTCCTTTGCTGGTCACATGACCTTGTTGGCCTATTTAATCCTGCTCCGCCCTTCTGGCTTTGCTGGACTTCATTGTATATTTACTTTCTAGCTAGCCTGTGCTCTGTGTCTTGCTCTGTTAGTTTGCTTGGTTTACTGACCTCTTTGTTCTATATATTTTGTTTGTTTGTTCGTCTGTCTGCTACTATTTCTGTTAGGAGGTGTCCCATATTCCTCCCAGTCCTTAGTACTTGTAGGGATTCCTCCCCCACATCTATAGGTCTTCGTACAGACTAGCTTAGGACTTTAGCAGGTCTGATCGCAGGATCAGGTTCCCTGTTACATCGTAGGGATTCAGCTGAGTTCTATCGTAGGGACAGATCTCCTCTCTTTCCTTAGCTCTGGTAGCAGAACATAACAGTAAGTCCAGCCAGCAAATTCTCTAAGGAAAGATTTTTTTTTGTTCCATCATGGTGTCGGTTCAGGATTTGGCTAAACACCTGAAGGGACTCTCTCTGGAAGTGGCCGAGCTCCGTCAGCACGTGAGTAACTGTTCTGGAGCACATTTCTTGGAGCCTAAGGTATGTTTGCCGGATTTATTTTTTGGTGAACATTGAGAATTTTTTTCATTTAAAAATGCTTGCTTATTGTATTTTCGTTTGAGACCCAAGTCCTCTGGGGATGAATCCCAGCGCGTAGGGTTCATAATGTCACTTTTGCGCAAAGAGCCTCAGGAGTGGGCCTTTTCTTTGCAACCTAGTGATACATGCTTCAGATCAGTGGATAGTTTTTTTTCTGCTTTAGGACTATTATATGATGATCCTGACCGTGTCGCATCAGCTGAGACTGAGTTGAGACGTCTAAAACAAGGATCAGGTAATGTCGAAAAATATTGTACTCATTTTCGTCGTTGGTCCACTCAAACAGGGTGGAACGATTCTGCTCTGAAAAGTCTATTTCTTGCTGGGCTCAGTGAAAGGGTTAAAGACCTGCTAATTGCTTATCCTACACCTGAGGATTTGCAACAGGCTATGCAATTAGCTATACGGGTGGATAGAAGACTGCGTGCTAGGGTTAATGAGAGCAAATCCTCTGCTATGTCAGTTTCTGGTTATGATAATGTGTGTACTAACAGTGGTGAACCGATGGAGATTGGATCGGTGGCACCTCGCTCTCAAGAAAAAGACCGTCGTTTTTCGAAAGGCTTGTGTTTCTATTGCGGAAAATCTGGTCATTTGATTAAAGGCTGTGAGCTTCGTATGAAGAAAGAAAAAAAAATGGTCAGTCACGCCCGTATTGCCTGTTTAAATTCCAAGGGTATATTTTTAGCTGCTTCCACGATTGCTCAGGAAAAATTAATGGAATTTCGGGTGTTTGTTGATTGCGGGTCTACACTGAATGTAATTGATGGGGGATTCGTGGAAAAACTCAATTTAAAACCTGAACCTTTATCATCCCCCATTGCTGTGGTTTCTGTGGATGGTTCCCCTTTGAAGAATATTACTCTCAAGGTCTGTGAATTTCCTCTCACTATTAATGGTGTTCACCATGAGAAATTGGATTTGGTAGTGTTGAATAACTTGCCTTCTCCAGTAATATTGGGATTGCCCTGGTTAAAATGTCACAATCCTGTACTGGATTGGTCTACCAGTGAAATTAAATCCTGGAGCCATAAATGTTATGACAAGTGTTGTAACGGGCGTATTGCAGCTTTGGATAGGGGAGAATTGCCTGTTCCTATTCAGGATTTTTGGAGAGTTTTTTCTGAGAAAGAATCGCAGGTTTTGCCTCCCCATAGAGACTATGATTGTTCTATTGAATTTGTCCCTGGAGCGACTCTTCCTAAAAGTCGTTTATTTAACCTTATTATTCCTGAGAGGAAGGCTTTGGAGGAATACATACAGACAAGTTTGGCCGCCGGTCACATTAGGCCCTCTAAGTCTCCTGTGGCGGTTGGATTTTTTTTTGTAAAAAAAAAGGACGGCGGTTTACGTCCTTGTCTGGATTTTCGTGAGATTAACAAAATTACGGTACGCAATCCTTACCCACTGCCATTGATTCCTGATCTGTTTAACCAGTTATTGGGGGCCAAGTGGTTCTCTAAAATTGACCTTAAGGGGGCATACAATCTGTTGCGCATGAAGGAGGGTGATGAATGGAAGACTGCTTTTAACACTCCTGTGGGTCATTTTGAGAATCTGGTTATGCCTTTTGGTCTTACTAATGCTCCTGCATTTTTTCAGAATCTGATTAATGACATCCTTAGACCTTTGATCGGTAAAAATGTGGTTGTGTATTTGGATGACATTTTGATTTATTCGCCAGATCTGGAGTCTCATTGGCGGAGCGTGCGTGAGGTATTACAGTTATTAATGGACAATTCGCTTTTTGCTAAGCTGGAGAAATGTGAGTTCGCTGTACAGAGAATTAGTTTTTTGGGCTACATTATCTCCAGCAAAGGTTTTGAGATGGATCCGGTTAAGGTTCAGGCTGTGCAGGAATGGCCTAGGCCTATTGGTTTGAAATCGATACAGAGGTTTTTGGGTTTCGCCAATTACTATAGAAAATTCATAAAAAATTTTTCTAGTATTGTCAAACCTCTGACTGATCTCACCAGGAAAGGTGCTGATGCGGTTCAGTGGTCTTCTGAGGCCATTGAAGCTTTTGTGTATCTCAAGGAGAGGTTCACCTCTGCTCCCATCCTTATGCAGCCTGATGTTACTAGGCCGTTTTTGGTTGAGGTTGATGCTTCCTCTGTGGGGGTTGGCGCAGTATTGTCTCAGGATAACGGGGATGGATTACATCCCTGTGCCTTTTTTTCAAAAAAATTTTCGGAGACTGAATTGAATTACGATATTGGTAATCGGGAATTATTGGCTATTAAACTCGCATTTGAACACTGGCGCCACTTCTTGGAAGGTGCGGAATTTCCCGTTCAGGTTCTTACGGATCATAAAAATCTGATATATCTTGACGCTGCCAAGCGCCTGAATGCCCGTCAGGCTAGGTGGGCACTGTTTTTCTCGCGGTTTAATTTCTCCGTTACTTACATCCCTGGTACTAAGAATGTTAAGGCGGATGCCTTGTCTCGCAGTTTTTCTCCCATAGTCGGTGCTGAGAAAGAGGAAAACATTTTACAAGAAGGTGTTGTGATAGCTGCTTTAGACTCCGTTTTGGAAGATGAGATTCTTAAAGCTCAGGAGAATGCCCCATCTAACACTCCTCATGGGAGGTTGTTTGTGCCTGGGACCTTTAGGAGAGATTTGTTTGTTGAGTGTCACGAATCTCGGTTGGCAGGTCATCCCGGAATCTCTGAGACCAAGAGACTGGTGGGTCGCAGTTTTTGGTGGCCTGGATGGCAGAAGGAAGTCATTAAGTGGGTGCGCCAATGTACTATATGTGCTAGATCTAAGTCCTCACATACTCCTGCTGCGGGGTTGCTTTGTTCTTTGGAGGTCCCCAGTGCTCCTTGGACACATTTGGCTATGGACTTTATAACTGACCTTCCCTCCTCTGAGGGTTTTACTGTCATCTGGGTGGTCGTGGACCGTTTTAGCAAGATGTGTCACTTGGTTCCCTTCGTCAAACTGCCCTGCGCTAAAACTCTCGCTAAGGCCTTTGTCAAGGAAATTGTCAGACTTCATGGCGTTCCTACTGACATTGTTTCTGATAGGGGTCCTCAGTTCGTGGCTCGTTTTTGGCGTGCCTTTTGTGACAGGTTGGGAATTCATTTGTCGTTTTCGTCCGGATATCATCCTGAATCTAATGGCCAGACAGAAAGGAAAAACCAGGATTTTGAGCAGTTCTTGCGTTGTTTTGTGGCAGACAATCAAGAGGGGTGGTCTGAGTTTCTGCCACTTGCCGAATTTGCTCTGAACAATCATACATCTTCTTCTGCTGGTTGTTCGCCTTTTTTTTGTTGTTCTGGGAGACATCCGTCGTTTGGGTCGTTCTCCAAGTTGGGATCTGCCGTGCCTGAGGAGGAGAATTTTTCCGGTGATTTGGAAAGAGTTTGGACGGATGTGCGTGGTAATCTTCAAGAGGCCAACAGAAAATCTAAAGACTACTTTGATAGGAAACGACAGGAGGTTTTGTTCGCTGTTGGTGACATGGTTTGGTTGTCCTCTAGGAATCTGCGGTTGAGGATTCCTTCTAAGAAATTGGGTCCCAAGTTTGTAGGGCCCTTTAAGGTGCTTCAGGTTGTCAACCAATCTGCTGTTAGGTTGGAGGTTCCTACCTCCTGGAGAATTAATCCGGTCTTTCATGTCTCTCTGTTAAAAAAAGCTGTTGTGTCGGATGGTGACGCCTCTGCCTCTGTTCCTCCGGTGGTGGAGGACGGGGAATATGAAATTTCTCGCATCCTTGACTCTAGACGGTATAGAGGTAGTTTGCAGTATCTTGTGGCCTGGAAAGGTTTCGGACCCGAGGATAACTCTTGGGTGAGGTCAGATGATGTTTCCGCGTCCAGACTTATCAGAGCGTTTCACAGGAGATTTCCTGATAAGCCTGGTCCTAGGGGATCCGGAGGATCCTCTTAGAAGGGGGGGTACTGTTAGAACCTTGCTGTTAGGTTTTTTTTCCTTTGCTGGTCACATGACCTTGTTGGCCTATTTAATCCTGCTCCACCCTTCTGGCTTTGCTGGACTTCATTGTATATCTACTTTCTAGCTAGCCTGTGCTCTGTGTCTTGCTCTGTTAGTTTGCTTGGTTTACTGACCTCTTTGTTCTATATATTTTGTTTGTTTGTTCGTCTGTCTGCTACTATTTCTGTTAGGAGGTGACCCATATTCCTCCCAGTCCTTAGTACTTGTAGGGATTCCTCCCCCACATCTATAGGTCTTCGTACAGACTAGCTTAGGACTTTAGCAGGTCTGATCGCAGGATCAGGTTCCCTGTTACATCGTAGGGATTCAGCTGAGTTCTATCGTAGGGACAAATCTCCTCTCTTTCCTTAGCTCTGGTAGCAGAACATAACAGTATGGGGCTGAGTGAATGTTTAAAAGCCGGCGGGCGGTAAAAAGCCAGCGGGCGGTAAAAAGCCGCCGGATTTTAAACAATCAGGAGAATTCTCTCACGCTGGGGTGGCATTCTGATGACAGACTGGATCGCAGCTGAGCGCTGCCATCCAGCTTGTCATCCTTCAGAGACACTGCAGAGCGCAGGCATTATGGGAACTTCCGATTCCGGTATCCGATATTGTAAAAATGTCGGAACTTAGTATTGGAACTCCGATACCGCGAATATCGGCCGATACCCGATATTACAGTATCGGAATGCTCAACACTAATCATAAATCTTTCCTTTAGAAGATTAGATTGCTGTTCATAGTCCAATTCCCTCGTATTATTCTTTCTAATACGAAAGAACTTGCCATAGGGGATATTGTTCTTCCATTTGGTATAATGGGCACTCCTGTAATCCAAGTACCCGTTCACATCTACTTATTTGAAATGAGTCTTGGTTATTACTCTATTTCTTTCATTCATAATTTCAAGATCTAAATAAACTGCTTTCTCTTTCTCTATATTTGAATAAACAAATTTGTGAGGAGATTAACACTTACAAGACACTTTACTCTTAAAAAGAAAAATGAAAGTACCTCAAATCCAAAAACAGCTAAATGTCCAGAAACCATAGATAATAGAGCTACCGCTATAAACTCTAATATACATTTTGAATTAAAAACGAAGTCAAACTTTAATCCTGTCCCTAATATGGGGAGCTACATAGAAACGTTCCTCGAACTAACCGGCGAGGAATTTCGTACTCTTAAATCACAAGAATTTTTAAAAAAGAAAAAGAAAAATCAAGAGACTAGAGAAACCAAAAACCCTATTCAGAAGGCTAATATAACGAGGAAAGAACAAATGGCGATCGCTAAATTAAAAAATAATAGAGAAATTGTAATCCGTGAAGCCGATAAGGGGGGAGGGGTAGTTGTCCAAGACAGAAAAGCCTATATTAATGAAGCATACAAAATTTTATCTGATGGTAAATACTACCAAAAACTATATACAGATCCATCAAAAATCTTCAGAAAAGAGTATCATGATCTAATTGACAGGGCTTTCTCCGAAGGCATTCTGAATAAAAAGGAAAGGAATTTTTTAGTTAATAGAGAGGCTTCCACTGCTTTTTTTTACCATTTGCCTAAAGTCCATAAGGACCCTATCAACCCCCCGGGACACCCTATCATCTCAGGGATTAATTCCCTGACTAGTCCTCTATCTCACTTTCTTGACCTTCATCTCCAAGAACATGTTAAGGAATTACCTTCTTACCTTAAAGATTCTACCCAGCTCATCCATGAATTAAACGCAATATCTTGGGATGAAAATTACTAGATAATCACATTGGATGTAAATGCATTATACTCCAATATAGATCATGAGTTAGGAAAAAATGCGACTAAATATTATTTACAAAAAAATGGAAATATGCCTGAAAAACAGGTAGAATTTCTTGTGACAACCCTGGACTTCATACTCAAACATAATCTGTTTGAGTTTGAGGGCCAGTTGTACTTACAGAGACACGGGACCGCGATGGGGCCTTGGGTAGCCCCAAGTTTTGCTAACTTGCTCATGGGGCTATTCGAGTCCCTGTCGCCCCTATGCTCCCCCAGATATGCACAGAATATAATATTATATAGACGCTATATTGATGATCTGATCATCATATGGAACGGTACCCGAGAGGATGCTGAACTATTGGTAAAAGACCAGAATGATAATACTTGGGGCATATCATTTGTCACAAATATAGAGAAAGAGAAAGCAGTTTATTTAGATCTTGAAATTATGCATGAAAACAATAGAATAATCACCAAGACTCATTTCAAATCAGTAGATGTGAACGGGTTCTTGGATTACAGGAGTGCCCATTATACCAAATGGAAGAACAATATCCCCTATGGCCAGTTCTTTTGTATTAGAAAGAATAATATGAGGGAATAGGACTATGAACAGCAATCTGATCTTCTAAAGGAAAGAGTTATGATGAAAAAATACCCCCAAAAAATTGTCAATGAGGCATACAGGATTAATTTAAATAAAACTCAGAAGGATTGTTTGGGGAATCTAACCTCACCAGACAGCAAAAAAAGAATTGCTCAGAAAATAGACAATTCCAGGAGATGGGAACACAACTTTGTCACCACTTTTGCAACCAAAAAATTAGAAAAATATTACAAAAATACAGGTACATACTGAGACAAGATCCCCTTCTACGGGATGTACTACCAGAGAGACCAGGCATCACCTTTAGAAGGGGAAAACACTCAGAAACATTATAGCACTTAGTCACTTGAAAATATCTGTAGTAAAAAGTTCTGTAAAAAAACAAATGTCTCTCCAATTTAAAACTACTAATTCTATAATGAAAAAGACAACCAATACACTCAATGGCACTTTTAAGTGCAACCAGAAGAAACGCCAATGCTGCCAAACAATAACCCATGGGCACCAATCTATCACCTCCAATAGCACAGGAGAGACCTTTCCCATAAAACATCACCTGACTTGCACTAGCAGCTATGTTATATATGTAATTACATGCAGTTGCGGAATGCAATATGTTGGCCGGACCACACAGATGGTCAGATCACGTTTAAACGCACACTGACATAATGCGAAAATTGGGCTACTAACACATAGCCTATCGAGACTTCTCTTAATAAATCATAATAAGAACTTTGAAATAAGCTTGACTCCTGTCGAAGAAATTCCACAGAATATATCAAACAGAATCCATCTACTGAACAAGAAAGAGGCTTTCTGGATGTACAGATTGCGCTGTCTACATCCTGACGGCCTCAATGATAGACTGGAGAACATATAGAACACCGAATTAGATCAGGACAGTGTTGCTGATCTATAGAAACACATAGAAAGAATAGAGTATATGCTAACCCAAGCTAGATATGATTTATGATATATTCTTAGGTTTGCCCATAAACCCCTGACTAGAGAAGCCAGCGTCATGAGGACATCCACGGCATAGAGGTAAATACCAATGAGAGAAACATGATAAACCACTGAGTGTGGACTACACGAGTTCAATCCCAGTAGAAGAAATTAATATATTTACAAAGTTCCTACTGAAATTAAAGATATAGAACTCACAATATGATTAAATTAATGTAAATGATTAGTATTTTTTATTTTTATTTATTTTTTTATTTATATATATATATATATACATATATATATATATATATATATATTTTTTTTTTTTTTCCCCATACCATTACTCTTGCACTTTTTTAAGGAAAAAAAAGGGGAAGGGGACAAGGGACAAAAAGAAAAAAGAAAAGTTTCTCTAGTAAAAGAAGTATAATATAATAGTCCTAATATGATCATTGAATATATGCTGTATGTGTGGATAATGCTATAGATATACATTTTTTATATATCCACACATGCTGTATACATTTAAATCAATGTTTTTAATGTTTTTTATGTGTGTGTGTGTGTGTTTTTCACTATATATTTTATCTTGTATTTCAAATATACCAGTAACAACAAAAGAAACAAGGATAAGCTAAAGCTGCATACTGAAAACCACCAAGCAGCAATTAAGCTAATGAAGAACCACCAGGCCTTGACCATTTAACATAATTAATTTATTCAAGTGAACCTATATAGAATATATAACTCTAGCAAACTGTAAAGCAATGTCTTACCTGAGGAAGGCTATTTTGTACAAATATATAGCCGAAATGCGTTGTTCTATGTATCATTTTTTTGATGATTTCTATCTAAGTAAATTTCTGAAGACTTTTAATACCTCCGCCTGGTGCCTGTCTCCTGGGAGCGCTGAATAGACTGGATGAATCCTTTCATTTTCTCCTGACCTGTATGTATATATGGGTGATCGTCTCAGGGCAGAATGGTGTATTAACAGTATTTACTCCAAGGCACCAGTATAGCTTAACTTTTTTGCTATTTCACTAGCCTAATATGCAGCACAGGGCCAAAAAATATGCTCTTTTTCGCATCTACAACCCCTGGCAAAAATTATGGAATCACCAGGCTCGGAGGATGTTCATTCATTTGTTTAATGTTGTTGAAAAAAAGCAGATCACAGACATGGTACAAAACTAAAGTCATTTCAAATGGCAACTTTAGGGCTTTAAGAAACACTAAAAGAAATCAAGATAAAAAATGTGGTACTCAGTAAGGGTAAATTTTTTCAGACCAAGCAGAGGGAAAAAATTGTGGAATCACTCAATTCTGAGGAAAAAATTATGCAATCACCCTGTAAATTTTCATTTCCAGAACTAACACCTACATCAAATTAGATGAGCTTGTTAGTCTGCATCTAAAAAGGAGTGATCACACCTTGGAGAGCTGTTGCACCAAGTGGACTGACATGAATCATGGCTCCAACACGAGAGATGTCAATTGAAACAAAGGACAGGATTATCAAACTCTTAAAAGAAGGTAAATCATCACGCAATGTTGCAAAAGATGTTGGTTGTTCACATTCAGCTGTGTCTACAATCTGGACCAAATACAAAGAACATGGGAAGGTTGTTAAAGGCTAACATACTGGTAGACCAAGGAAGACATCAAAGCATCAAGACTGGAAACTTAAAGCAATACGTCTCCAAAACAGAAAATGCACAGCAAAACAAATGAGGATCGAATGTGAGGAAACTGGAGTCAATGTCTGTGACCGAACTGTAAGAAACCGCCTAAAGGAAATGGGATTTACATACAGAAAAGCTAAACAAAAGCCATCATTAACACCTAAACAGAAAAAAACAAGGTTACAATGGGCTAAGGAAAAGCAGTCGTGGACTGTGGATGACTGGATGAAAGTCATTTTCAGCGATGAATAGCGAATCTGCATTGGGCAAGGTGATGATGCTGGAACTTTTGTTTGGTGCCATTTCAATTAGATTTAGAAAGATGACTGCATGAAGAGAACATGCAAATTTCCACAGTCATTGATGATAAGGGGCTGCATGTCAGGTAAAGGCACTGGGGAGATGGCTGTCATTACATCTTCAATTAATGTCCAAGTTTACATTGATATTTTGGACAGTTTTCTTATCCCATCAATTGAAAGGATGTTTGGGGATGATGACATCATTTTTCAAGATGATAATGCATCCTACCATAGAGCAAAAACTGTGAAAACATTCCTTGAAAGAAGACACATAAGGTCAATGTCATGGCCTGCAAATAGTCCGGATCTCAATCCAATTGAAAATCTTTCGCGGAAGTTGAAGAAAATGGTCCATGACAAGTCTCCAACCTTCAAAGCTGATTTGGCAACAGCAATCAGAGAAAGTTGGAGCCAGATTGATGAAGAGTACTGTTTATACTCATTAAGTCCATGCCTCAGAGACTGCAAGCTGTTATTAAAGCCAGAGGTGGTGCAACAAAATACTAGTGATGTATTGGAGTGTTCTTTTGTGTGTTTGTTTTTCATGATTGCATAATTTTTTCCTCAGAATTGAGTGATTCCATAATTTTTTCCCTCTGCTTGGTCTGAAAAAAATTACCCTTACTGAGTACCACATTTTTTATCTTGATTTCTTTTAGTGTTTCTTAAAACCCTAAAGTTGCCATTTGAAATGACTTTAGTTTTGTGCCATGTCTGTGATCTACTTTTTTTCAACAACATTAAACAACTGAATGAACATCCTCCAAGCCCGGTGATTCCATAATTTTTGCCAGGGGTTGTAAGTAGTCCACCTACCTGTATGTCCCAGCACTTGCCAACTTCGGGTTTCAGTTAAAAAGGTAGTCAGGGCCCTCAGTTTGCATCACTAAGAGCTACAATGCTTGTATATTTTCATTGATGCAGCTATGTGACGTTTTTCTTTGTTCATTTGTAATTAGTTGCATGTTTTACTTTAATGTACTGAAAAATGTTTAACTTTTTAGGGTAGACAAGAATGTAAGAAAAATCAACAACTCAGTAAAACAGCAATTTTATTTTGGTTTGATTTTGCTTTTACAGAGTTCACTGTACAATACACTGTAGATGACTTGTGAACTTTTTCTGCTGGTCAGTACAATTACAATAATACTTTGTGCTCATTAGTGATGAGTGAACGTGCTCGCCATTGCTCGGTACTCGCCCGAGCATCACATTGCTAGACAAACTCGACGCTAGTCGAGTATTTCCGGGTTGCTCTGGTGGGAACTCGGGTCCCCTCCCTGCATGTTTGGTGCTCTTTAGAGCGCCAATGAACATGCAGGGATTGCATGCCACACACTGTAATGCTGTAGCCATGTTGGTTGTGGGCATTACAGTGATTGGCTGGCCGCACAGCGTCATCAGGTCTATATAAGACCTGGCGCCGCTATGCTCGTCACAGTCACTCCGGAATCAGACAGTGCAGGGAGAGGTAATGCTGCATCAGGGAGAGATTTGCTTGTTTATAGTTAGTACAGGTATTCTACAACATATACAGTGGTGGCCAAAAGTATTGGCACCCCTGCAATTCTGTCAGATAATACTCAGTTTCTTCCTGAAAATGATTGCAATCACAAATTCTTTGGTATTATTATCTTCATTTAATTTGTCTTCAATGAAAAAACACAAAAAGAATTGTCCTAAAGCCAAATTGTATATAATTCCACACCAAACCTAAAAAAGGGGGTGGACAAAAGTGTTGGCACTGTTTGAAAAATCATGTGATGCTTCTCTAATTTGTGTAATTAACAGCACCTGTAACTTACCTGTGGCACCTAACAGGTGTTGGCAATAAGTAAATCACACTTGCAGCCAGTTAACATGGATTAAAGTTGACTCAACCTCTGTCCTGTGTCCTTGTGTGTACCACATTGAGCATGGAGAAAAGAAAGAAGACCAAAGAACTGTCTGAGGACTTGAGAAACCAAATTGTGAGGAAGCATGAGCAATCTCAAGGCTACAAGTCCATCTCCAAAGACCTCAATGTTCCTGTGTCTTCCATGCGCAGTGTCATCAAGAAGTTTAAAGCCCATGGCACTGTGGCTAACCTCCCTAGATGTGGACGGAAAAGAAAAATTGATGAGAGATTTCAACGCAAGATTGTGCGGATGGTGGATAAAGAACCTCGACTAACATCCAAACAAGTTCACGCTGTCCTGCAGTCCGAGGGTACAACAGTGTCAACCCGTACTATCCGTCGGCGTCTGAATGAAAAGGGACTGTATGGTAGGATACCCAGGAAGACCCCACTTCTTACCCCGAGACATAAAAAAGCCAGGCTGGAGTTTGCCAAAACTTACCTGAGAAAGCCTAAAATGTTTTGGAAGAATGTTCTCTGGTCAGATGAGACAAAAGTAGAGCTTTTTGGGAAAAAGCATCAACATAGAGTGTACAGGAAAAAAAAAGAGGCATTCAAAGAAAAGAACACGGTCCCTACAGTCAAACATGGTGGAGGTTCCCTGATGTTTTGGGGTTGCTTTGCTGCCTCTGGCACTGGACTGCTTGACCGTGTGCAGAGCATTATGAAGTCTGAAGACTACCAACAAATTTTGCAGCATAATGTAGGGCCCAGTGTGAGAAAGCTGGGTCTCCCTCAGAGGTCATGGGTCTTCCAGCAGGACAATGACCCAAAACACACTTCCAAAAGCACTATAAAATGGTTTGAGAGAAAGCACTGGAGACTTCTAAGGTGGCCAGCAATGAGTCCAGACCTGAATCCCATAGAACACCTGTGGAGAGATCTCAAAATGGCAGTTTGGAGAAGGCACCCTTCAAATATCAGGGACCTGGAGCAGTTTGCCAAAGAAGAATGGTCTACAATTCCAGCAGAGCATTGTAAGAAACTCATTGATGGTTACCGGAAGCGGTTGTTCGCAGTTATTTTGGCTAAAGGTTGTGCAACCAAGTATTAGGCTGAGGGTGACAATACTTTTGTCTGGCCCATTTTTGGAGTTTTGTGTGAAATGATCAATGATTTGATTTTTGCTTCATTCTCTTTTGTGTTTTTTCCTTGCAAGCAAATTAAATGAAGATAATAAGAGCAAAGAATTTGTGATTGCAATCATTTTCAGGAAGAAACTGATTATTATCTGACAGAATTGCAGGGGTGCCAATACTTTTGGCCACCACTCTATATACAGTACAGACCAAAAGTTTGGACACACCTTCTCATTTAAAGATTTTTCTGTATTTTCATGACTATGAAAATTGTACATTCACACTGAAGGCATCAAAACTATGAATTAACACATGTGGAATTATATACTTAACAAAAAAGTGTGAAACAACTGAAAATATGTCTGATATTCTAGGTTCTTCAAAGTAGCCACCTTTTGCTTTGATGACTGCTTTGCACACCCTTGGCATTCTCTTGATGAGCTTCAAGAGGTAGTCACAGGGAAATGGTTTTCACTTCACAGGTGTGCCCTGTCAGGTTTAATAAGTGGGATTTCTTGCGTTATAAATGGGGTTGGGACCATCAGTTGTGTTGTGCAGAAGTCAGGTGGATACACAGCTGATAGTCCTACTGAATAGACTGTTAGAATTTTTCTTATGGCAAGAAAAAAGGAGCTAAGTAATGAAAAACGAGTGACCATCCTTACTTTAAGTAATGAAGGTCAGTCAGTCTGAAAAATTGGGCAAACTTTGAAAGTGTCCCCAAGTGCAGTTGCAAAAACCATCAAGCGCTACAAAGAAACTGGCTCACATGAGGACCGCCCCAGGAAAGGAAGACCAAGAGTCACCTCTGCTTCTGAGGATAAGTTTATCCGAGTCACCAGCCTCAGAAATCGCAGGTTAACAGCAGCTCAGATTAGAGACCAGGTCAATGCCACACAGAGTTCTAACAGCAGACACATCTCTTCAACAACTGTTAAGGGGAGACTTTGTGCAGCAGGCCTTCATGGTAAAATAGCTGCTAGGAAACCACTGCTAAGGACAGAAAACAAGCAGAAGAGACTTGTTTGCGCTAAGGAACACAAGGAATGGACATTAGACCAGTGGAAATCTGTGCTTTGGTCTGATGAGTCCAAATTTGAGATCTTTGGTTCCAACCACGGTGTCTTTGTGTCACGCAGAAAAGGTGAACGGTTGGACTCTATATGTCTGGTTCCCACCGTGAAGCATGGAGGAGGTGTGATGCTGTGGGGGTGCTTTGCTGGTGACACTGTTGGGGATTTATTCAAAATTGAAGGCATACTGAACCAGCATGGCTACCACAGCATCTTGCAGCGGCATGATATTCCATCCGGTTTGCGT
The DNA here is from genome assembly GCF_046119375.1 of Phyllobates terribilis. NCBI lineage: Eukaryota > Metazoa > Chordata > Amphibia > Anura > Dendrobatidae > Phyllobates > Phyllobates terribilis. The sequence continues at coordinate 296,803,362 of NW_027362769.1, forward strand.
TTAGTTGGACCATCATTTATTTTTCAACAGGACAATGACCCCAAACATACAGTACAGACCAAAAGTTTGGACACACCTTCTCATTTAAAGATTTTTCTGTATTTTCATGAATTTGAAAATTGTACATTCACACTGAAGACATCAAAACTATGAATTAACACATGTGGAATTATATACTTAACAAAAAAGTGTGAAACAACTGAAAATATGTCTTATATTCTAGGTTCTTCAAAGTAGCCACCTTTTGCTTTGATGACTGCTTTGCACACTCTTGGCATTCTCTTGATGAGTTTCAAGAGGTAGTCACCGGAAATGGTTTTCACTTCACAGGTGTGCTCTGTCAGGTTAATAAGTGGGATTTCTTGCCTTATAAATGGGGTTGGGACCATCAGTTGTGTTGTGCAGAAGTCAGGTGGATACACAGTCCTACTGAATAGACTGTTAGAATTTGTATTATGGCAACCAAAAAAAATGAGTGGCCATCATTACTTTAAGAAACGAAGGTCAGTCAGTCTGAAAAATTGGGCAAACTTTGAAAGTGTCCCCGAGTGCAGTTGCAAAAAACAACAAGCGCTACAAAGAAACTGGCTCACATGAGGACCGCCCCACGAAAGGAAGACCAAGAGTCACCTGTGCTTCTGAGGATAAGTTTATCCGAATCACCAGCCTCAGAAATCGCAGGTTAAGAGCAGCTCAGATTAGAGACCAGGTCAATGCCACACAGAGTTCTAGCAGCAGACACATCTCTTCAACAACTGTTAAGAGGAGACTTTGTGCAGCAGGCCTTCATGGTAAAATAGCTGCTAGGAAACCACTGCTAAGGACAGGCAACAAGCAGAAGAGACTTGTTTGGACTAAAGAACAGAAGGAATGGACATTAGACCAGTGGAAATCTGTGCTTTGGTCTGATGAGTCCAAATTTGAGATCTTTGGTTCCAACCACGGTGTCTTTGTGCGACGCAGAAAAGGTGAACGGATGGACTCTACATGCCTGGTTCCCACCGTGAAGCATGGAGGAGGAGGTGTGATGGTGTGGGGGTGCTTTGCTGGTGACACTGTTGGGGATTTATTCAAAATTGAAGGCATACTGAACTAGCATGGCTACCACAGCATCTTGCAGCGGCATGCTATTCCATCCGGTTTGCGTTTAGTTGGACCATCATTTATTTTTCAACAGGACAATGACCCCAAACACACCTCCAGGCTGTGTAAAGGCTATTTGACCAAGAGGGAGAGTGATGGGGTGCTACGCCAGATGACCTGGCTTCCACAGTCACCAGACCTGAACCCAATCGAGATGGTTTGGGGTGAGCTGGACCGCAGAGTGAAGGCAAAAGGGCAAACAAGTGCTAAGCATCTCTGGGAACTCCTTCAAGATTGTTGGAAGACCATTTCCGGTGACTACCTCTTGAAGCTCATCAAGAGAATGCTAAGAGTGTGCAAAGCAGTCATCAAAGCAAAAGGTGGCTACTTTGAAGAACCTAGAATATAAGACATATTTTCAGTTGTTTCACATTTTTTTTGTTAAGTATATAATTCCACATGTGGTAATTCATAGTTTTGATGCCTTCAGTGTGATTGTACAATTTTCATAGTCATGAAAATACAGAAAAATCTTTAAATGAGAAAGTGTGTCCAAACTTTTGGTCTGTACTATATATATACAGTGAAGGAAATAATTATTTGATCCCTTTCTTTTTTTGTAAGTTTGCCCACTGACAAAGGCATGAACAGTCTATAATTTTAATTGTAGGTTAATTTTAACATTGAGAGATAGAATATCCCAAAAAAAATCAAGAAAATCACATTGTATTATTTAGATAAATATATTTGCATTTTGCAATGAGAAATAAGTATTTGATTCCTCTCGCAAACAACACTTAATACTTGGTGCCAAAACCCTTGTTGGCAAGCACCGCAGTCAGACGTTTTTTGTAGTTGATGATGAGGTTTGCGCACATGTCAGGGGGAACTTTGGTCCACTCCTCTTTGCAGATCATCTCTAAATCATTAAGATTTTGAGGCTGTCGCTTGGCAACTCGGAGCATCAACTGCCTCCAAAAGTTTTCTATGGGATTAAGGTCTGGAGACTGGCTAGGCCACTCCATGACCTTAATGTGCTTCTTTTTGAGCCACTCCTTTGTTGCCTTGGCTGTATGTTTTGGGTCATTGTCTTTCTGGAAGTCCCAGCCACAACCCATTTTTAATGTCCTGGCGGAGGGAAGGAGGTTGTCACTCAGGATTTTACGGTACATGGCTCCATCCATTCTCCCATTGATGCGGTGAAGTAGTCCTGTGCCCTTAGCAGAGAAACACTCACAAAACATAATGTTTCTACCTCCATGCTTGACAGTGGGGACGGTGTTCTTTGGGTCACAGGCAGCATTTATCTTCCTCCAAACACGGCGAGTTGAGTTAATGCCAAAGAGCTCCATTTTTGTATCATCTGACCACAGCACCTTCTCCCAATAACTCACAGAATCATCCAGGTGTTCATTGGCAAACTTCAGACTGGCCTTCACATGTGCCTTCTTGAGTAGGGGGACCTTGCGGGCACTGTAGGATTTTAAACTTTTAAGGCGTAATGTGTTACCAATGGTTTTCTTGGTGACTATGGTCCCAGCTGCCTTGAGATCATTAACAAGTTCCCCCCATGTAGTTTTAGGCTGATCTCTCACCTTCCTCATGATCAAGGATACCCCACGAGGTGGGATTTTGCATGGTGCCACAGATCAATGTCGATTGATAGGCATTTTGTATTTCTTCCATTTTCTTACTAATGCACCTACAGTTGTCTCATTCTCACCCAGTGTCTAACTTATGGTTTTGTAGCCCATTCCAGCTTTGTGCAGGTCTATTATCTTGTCCCTGACATCCTTAGAAAGTTCTTTGGTCTTGCCCATGTTGTAAAGGTTAGAGTCTGACTGATTAATTGAGTCTGTGAACAGGAGTCTTTTATACATGTGACTATGTAAGACAGCTGTCTTTAATGCAGGTAACAAGTTGATTAGGAGCATCTAACTGGTCTGTAGGAGCCAGAACTCATAATGGTTTGTAGGGGATTAAATACTTATTTCTCACTGCAAAATGCAAATAAATGTGTCTAATTTATACAATGTGATTTTCTCGCTTTTTTTGGGATATTCTATTTCTCAATGTTAAAATTAACCTACCCTAAAAATTATAGACTGTTCATGTCTTTGTCAGTGGGCAAACTTACAAAAACAGCAAGGGATCAAATAATTATTTTCTTCACTGTATCCATCTGAACTAACAGTCCTTCTGAGGACTAATCCAGCTGCATATAATCAGTGCTAGGCAGGAGTTAGGCAGGCAGGCAGTGTATGTGTCAGACTACAGTGGATATAGCTCAAGAGGGTCCATTGAACATCCTGTCTGCTGCTGCTGTAATAATTGCAGATATTTGTAGACATAGCCCCAGATATCAGGGGCCAGGGCAATTATTTTTTATCTTAATCCTGGTTATTTGCTTAAAAAGCAAACCAGAGTACACCATTTTTCTGCTTCATTTGCTTGTTAGCACTGCAAAATACAACCAGATCTGTTCCATAGTTCAGCGATAAAAATCCAGAAATTTGAACTGAACGTGCAAAATATTGGCCTCCTTTTCCATTCTGTTGTAGCGTGTTGGTCAAGCTATTCACACTAGGTGTCTGTGAAGAATAATATTAGTAAATTACAGGCCTGCTATTTAAAACCGTGGTTCTCTGTCAGACATTACTCCTATAAGAGTGTTCCAAAGTCAGACATTTCTTCCATTTTCATTTAATTGCAGTGTGTCGGTCAAGATATTCACACTAGGTCTCTGTGTGGAATAATATTAGTAAATTACAGGCCTGCTTTTTAAAACCGTGGTCCTCTGTCAGACATAACACCTATAAGAGTGTTCCAAACTCAGACATTTCTTCCATTTTCATTTCGTTGCAGTGTGTCAGTCAAGCTATTCACACTAGGTCTCTGTATAGAATAATATTAGTAAATTACAGTCCTGCTATTTGAAATCGTGGTTCTCTGTCAGACGTATCACCTATAAGAGTTATTCAAAATCAGCCATTTCTTCCATTTTCATTTTGTTAAATTTGTCGGTCAAGCTATTCACACTAGGTCTCTGTATAGAATAATATTAGTAAATTACAGGCCTGCTATTTAAAACTGCGATTCTCTATCAGACATATCACCTGTAAGAGTGTTCAAAAATCAGCCATTTCTTCCATTTTCATATCATTGCAGTGTGTCGGTCAAGCTATTCACACTAGGTCTCTGTATAGAATAATATTAGTAAATTACAGGCCTGCTATTTAAAACTGCGATTCTCTATCAGACATATCACCTGTAAGAGTGTTCAAAAATCAGCCATTTCTTCCATTTTCATATCATTGCAGTGTGTCGGTCAAGCTATTCACACTAGGTCTCTGTATAGAATAGTATTAGTAAATTACAGGCCTGCAATTTAAAACCGTGATTCTCTGTCAGATGTATCACATATAACTGAGATTCAAATCCAGCCATTTGTTGTGATCGTGGAAAATATTGTCCTACATTTATAGTTTATAGCAGTGTGTCAGTGTACACCATTTTACTGCTCCATTTGCTTGTTCGCAGAATACTGACAGCTGTTTTTAGTTTTAGTCATATTACTGTATTGTGGAAGCAGAGGAACTTTTTTTCAATGACCAGACTACCATAATAATACAGAAATTTTGTGGAGCGTACCAAATATTCCACTCCTTTTAAAGTTAGCCACTTGGGTTTTGTTGAACCAATTGACACTTGGTCGCTGACAAATATCATACTGTTAGGCAACTGCCTTTAACCGTGGCCATCAGACGTTATCCCATATGACTGCAATTATTGTGAGCGTGTCAAATATTACAATCCATTTAAAGTATTGCAGTTGAGGGTTCAAACCTATTCTCAGTTGGCTGCTGACAAATAGCATATCTGTGAATAATGTTGTTAGAGTATTATGCCACTTTTGCGGACTGACCAAAAAAAAACATACAAAAAACAAGCTAAAATGTTAAGAAACATTCTTTCCAGGGTAATGACTTTTATATAAGGCCAAAGAAATAAAAAAAAAATTATGTACTGAGGAAGACATTTATGCGACCAGAATGAAGACTCATGGGTAGGTGGTGATGATACCACCTAGCAGCAGCACCTGTTTCTATTGTAAATGCATCTGACAGTGTTATCGATAGGGAATAGAATAGATTTTAAAAATTTTTGGACAGGACCAACAGCACCCAGTATAAGGCAATAATACCTGGCTGGATCTGTGTAATATGCTATACATACTGCGATACCTCACCCGTAAAAGAATTTCAGATAAGACAGTTAATATTCTAGAACATTGAATCTATTTGAATTGTCCTTCCCATTATTAAGGAGTGTGTTTCCTATACTGTTATTGCATATGCAACAATTTCAAGGGCTGCCAAAACTTAGGATGCACTCCAATACACATTTCAGGAGACGTGAAAAAAAAAATACACAGTAGGATCTTTCTTTAGTATAAAAACCAGACTCACCAATGTAACTTCAATGTAATCACATTGTTTAGCTCCTGCACCTTCTCCTCCAGTTCTGCCTCCATCTCCAAAATGACCACATCAGTCACAAGCTGGAAGCACCGCAGCACTGCCTTGGCCAAGCGACAACAGGCTGTGCTGAAGCGAGCACTAAAATGCTCGGGTACTCGTTGCTCGGGTCGAGCAAATTGAAATACTCGGGTGCTCGACCCGAGCAATGAGCCCAATGTAACTCTATGGGAAACTCGAGCATTTTTCAGGCGGCTCCCCCCGGTGGTCTGCAGAGGGCCTAAAAATTGCCCAAATCGATGGGAACAGTGCTCAAATGACATGTGAAAAGCATGGGGAAGACCCCTGGAAGCATTTCTGACTCCCAGGTCACTGCTGTCAACAAGGTTGTCAGAGGTATTACACCACTTTTACGGACTCACAATAAAGCATATCAAAACGAAACCAAAATGGATTTTCCTGGGAAATATGTTAAGAAACATCCTTTCCATGACATGTACAATGTATATAAAGCAAAATAAATAACCAAAAACAAAAATACTCCTCCACAACTTGGCTATGTTCACACGTAGCGTTTTTGATGCATTTTTGCACTTTTGCATTGCTTTCAACAAAGACAAATGCATTCACTAGGAAATGTCATTTTAACATTTTACAACCTTATCTGGCCATGTGGTGTGTGACACATCATCAGACATATGCATACAGTGCTGAAAAGACATGGGAACAGCATGGGGAAGACCTCTGGAAGCATTTCTGACTCCCAGGTCACTGCTTAAAAGTGTGCCCATCATAAGTGATCCTTGACGCATGTGAAGATGCCTCCCGCCATGCACCTGTCGTTGCAGACTTGCAACAATCACCATCCACGTCCTTGTCTCAGTGCAGCGTTCAGTTGTCCCTACCCCATTCCTTGGAATGCAAACTATAGCATCCCTGGCGGCATGCTGGCATGGCTTACCACCTCCCACCATGCAAGACCGCCATCTTACCTATCAGTCCAGGCTGCACACTTTGCTCCAGTACCTGCTGTGTGCATGTCTCTTGTCTGATTGCTTAGGGCTGCGGCGCGGTTACTGCCTGATTCTTATAGTTACTGTGTGTAGAGTCCTAATGCGTCCCCAGCTTATTGCTGTGAGTCACTGGATACTTAAACCCCCTCCAGCCAGTAGGAGGTGCCTGAGCAACACTTTCTTTCAGTGTGTTCTGTGCAACTGAGTTGCCAGGTCCTGTCCTGTATCTTGTATGTTTCCGCTACCCTGGGGGCTGTAAACCCAGGCCTGTTACCTGTATCTGTGACTTCTAGTCTGTTCCGCCACCCTGGGGGCTGTATTCCCAGGCCCGTTACCTGTATCTGTGACTTCTAGTCTGTTTCCGCCACCCTGGGAGCTGAGTTCCCAGGCTCGTTCCTGTAACTTGTTCCTAGTTCAGTTCCAGTCTGAACAGTGTCCTAGCCCGTTACTTGTTTGTCTCTATGTCTGTATCTTCCCTTTTCCTGCAGTGTCTGAACCTGCACCTAACTCCAACTCGTTGTCTCAGTACTTCTGTTTGTGAGTTTAGTGTCCACTCGCTACTTCATTGTAAGTACCTTGTGTGTATTTGCTCTGCTCTACATGTCTACCGCACCTGCGGGTTTTGCTCTGCTCTGCTTGTCTACCGCACCTACGGATTTTGCTCTGCTCTGCTTGTCTACCGCACCTGCGGGTTTTGTTCTGCTCTGCTTGTTTACCGCACCTGCGGGTTTTGCTCTGCTCTGCTTGTCTACCGCACCTGCGGGTTTTGCTCTGCTTGTCTACCGCACCTGCGGGTTTTGCTCTGCTCTGCTTGTCTACCGCACCTGCGGGTTTTGCTCTGCTCTGCTTGTCTACCGCACCTGCGGGTTTTGATTTGCTGTGCTTGTCTACTGCACCTGCGGCTCTGTTCCTGTATCCCAGTCTGTACTGGTCCCTATCCTGCCTGCGTTCCTACCTGCCAGTACCCACCTGTCTGCAACCCAGCTGTGCCTGCCAGTGACCACCTGTCTGCATACCAGCCGTGCCTGCTAGTACCCACCTGTCTGCATACCAGCCATGCCTGCCTGTACCCACCTGTCTGTATGCCAGCCTAATCTGCCTGTTCCTGCATTCCCCGGTGTGGGTCAACAGCTATGACCGAGGTCTGACCTGGAGTAGCACCTGGTCCCTCTGCTCGGTCCTACCTGGTTCATGGAGCTGACTGAGCCGCTGTGCGACCTTGGTTGGACTGAGTTGATACTTAGTCACGCCCCTCCAGGCACTCCTCGGTTTTTGGTCCAGTGGGATCACTAACCACGCTCACGCCAGTCAGTCTGGGCATGTGAATAACACAAGCGCAAGTATGCAGCCAGATACCCACCCACAGGCTGCAATACTATACTGCCAAATTTTTCACAGCTGCTTGCACTTGAAATGTGGCCTTTGAGGCTCATGGAGGCGGAAGCTTTTCATAGCCTCATGCCGGTGGCGGCCAAGTGTCCATACTGTTTCTCCCGGTGTTGCCTCCGCCTTCCACAAGCACGGGTCCCACAACATTACCCGTGCCCTACCCAGTGCACTTACTGGGAAGGACCGCCTAACCACAAACACGTGGACAGGTGAATGTGGCCAGTGACGGTGCGGAACCAGTCCACAACTTTTTTTGTTGAGAGTTGTATTTAGCTCGGTGAAAGGACTGGCATAGAGGGAAACTGTATTTACCCTGCGTGTCATTTCTCCCAGGAAGTCCTCTAATGCAGCTTGTTGCAGAAGCAATGAAAGCCAGTCCAGCATCAACTCGCACTTGTCGGTGGTGCTTTGACACACACACATCTTTCTTTGTGCATTTAATTTCTTGAATCCAGAGTTGGACAACGGCTTGATCTGTAATGCGGTTTAAGAAATAAAATGCATAACCATGGTCGATCTACATTTAAAAAGCAGCCATAGAGTGTCCGGGAACCTTCCGCCACACTTTTCTTAGCCAGGGCTGCTTCTCAGCAGGGTTGGACGGGCCCACCAGAGAACCAGAGATTCCTCCGGCGGGCCCTGGCTTCTCCTTCAGGAGAGTTCATAGTGCCGAGGTGAGGCCATGATGATGATAGAGGCCACCATGTGCTTAGTTTTCTGATACTTGGAATGCATGCGCAAGTATGCATCCAGCCACCCACCCACAGGCCGCAACACTAAACTGCCAGATTTCTGGGCAGCTGCTTGCACTTGAAATATGGACTTTTAAGCTCGTGGAGGTGGAAGCTTTTCACAACCTCATGCCGGCGGCGGCCGGGTGTCCATACTCGGTACCCAGCCGCCACTATTTCTCCCAGTATCATCTCCACCTTCCACAAGCACGGGTCCCACAACATTACCCGTGCCCTACCCAGTGCACTTACTGGGAAGGACCGCCTAACCACAAACACGTGGACAGGTGAATGTGGCCAGTAACGGTGCGGAGCCAGTCCACAACTTTTTTTGCTGAGAGTTGTATTTAGCTCAGTGAAAGGACTGGCATAGAGGGAAACTGTATCTACCCTGTGTGTCATTTCTCCCAGGAAGTCCTCTAATGCAGCTTGTTGCAGAAGCACTGAAAGCCAGTCCAGCATCAACTCGCACTTGTCGGTGGTGCTTTGACACTGGCAAAGGACTGGCATAGAGGGAAACCGTATCTACTCCGGCTGTCATTTCTCCGTCACCAGGTTCCGCCCATTGTCCCACATGACCATGCCTGGCTGTATGTTCAGCGGTGAGAGCCACAAATCAGGCTGCTGTGTTACAGCTTTCAACAACTCTGCAGCGCTGGGCATTTTGTCAATTAAGCAGTAAGCATGTTATCTTCAGCACAGCCTGTTGCCGCTTGGCCAAGGCAGTGCTGCAGTGCTGTCAGCTTGTGACTGATGTGGTCATTTCGGAGATGGAGGAAGAGGTGCAGGAGCTGAACAATGTGATTACATTGAGGTTAAATTGGTGACGCTGTTTTTTATACTAAAGAAAGATCCTATTGTTTTGTTTTTTTTACGTTATTTTTAAAGACAAATGCATTCACCGGGAAATGTCATTTTAACATTTTACAACCTTATATGGCAATGTGGTGTGTGACACATCATCAAACACATCCTGTTTTATTTATGATGGAGGGACTCTGAAAGTCAGAAAGCCTATCTTTATAGGGACATCAGACGGCCCTTTCTATTCTTAAAAGGCCAGCAGTGAGCCCTGAGAATTGTTAGAGAGCCATCAGCCGCCTATGCTTTGTTGTTCCCATTATTAACAAGTGGGTCTCCTATACTGTTATTGCGTATCCAGTGACTGCAAGGGCTACCAAAAATTTGGACACAACCCAATACCACTTTGAAGAGACATAGAGGAGGGTCTCAGTAAAAAAAATGTTCCCATTATAAAGGAGTCTCCTATAGTGGTAATGCACATGCTGTGACTACAAGGGCTGCCAAAATTTGTGAAAAACCCCACTAAGAATTTAAAAACACATAGAGCAGGGCCACAGTAATGACAAATTCCCATAAGAAAGGAGCGAGTCTGCTATGCAGTTATAGGGTATGCATTGAGTCCAATGGCTGACCAATTTTAGGAAAAACCCCACTAAGAATTTAAAGACACACAGAACAGGGCCACAGTAAGGAGTATGACATGTTCGCATTAGAAAGGAGAGAGCCTGCTATACAGTTATATGGTATGCAGTGAGTCAACGGCTGACCAATTTTAGGAAAGAACACACTAAGAATTTAAAGACACATAGAGCAGGGCCACAGTAACGACAAATTCCCATAAGAAAGGAGAGCGTCTGCTATACAGTTATAGGGTATGCAGTGAGTCTAACAGCTGACCAAATTTAGGAAAAACCCAACTAAGAATTTAAAGACAAATAGAGCAGGGCCACAGTAACAAGTACGACATGTTCCCATTAGAAAGGAGAGGATCTGCTATACAGTTATAGAGTATGCAGTGAGTCCAACTGCTGACCAATTTTAGGAAAAAACCCACTAAGAATTTAAAGATACAATGAGGAGGGCCACTGTAATGACAAATTCCCATTGGAAAGGAGAGAGTCTTCTATAAAGTTATAGGGTATGCAGTGAGTCCAACGGCTGACCAATTTTAGGAAAAACACCTCTAAGAATTTAAAGACAAATAGAGCAGGGCCAAAGTAGCGACAAATTCCCATTAGAAAGGAGAGAGTCTGCTATACAGGTATAGGGTATGCAGTGAGTCCAATGGCTGACCAATTTTAGGAAAAACCCCACTAAGAATTTAAAGACACATAGAGCAGGGCCACAGTAACGATAAATTCCCATTAGAAAAGAGACAGTCTGCTATACAGTTATAGGGTATGCAGTGAGTCCATCGGCTGACCAATTTTAGGAAAAACCCCAGTAAGAATTTAAAGACACATAGAGCAGGGCCACAGTATCGACAAATTCCCATTAGAAAGGAGAGAGTCTGCTATACAGTTATAGGGTATGCAGTGAGTCCATCGGCTGACCAATTTTAGGAAAAACCCCACTAAGATTTTAAAGACAAACAGAGCAGGGCAACAGTAACAAGTATGACATGTTCCCATTAGAAAGGAGAGGATCTGCTATACAGTTATAGGGTATGCAGTGAGTCCAACGGCTGACCAATTTTAGGAAAAACCCCACTAAGAATTTAAAGACACACAGAGCAGGGCCACAGTAATGACAAATTCCCATTAGAAAGGAGAAAGTCTGCTATTCAGTTATAGGTTATGCAGTGAGTCCAACGGCTGAACAATTTTAGGAAAAACCCCACTAAGAATTTAAAGACACACAGAGCAGGGCCACAGTAACAAGTACGACATGTTCCCATTAGAAAGGAGAGGATCTGCTATACAGTTATAGGGTATGCAGTGAGTCCAATGGCTGACCAATTTTAGGAAAAAACCCACTAAGAATTTAAAGACACATAGAGGAGGGCCACAGTAACGACAAATTCCCATTAGGAAGGAGAGAGTCTCCCATAGTATTGGCGTATGCAGTGAATGCAATGGCTGCCACAAATTTGGAGGCACTTCAATGCCCCTTCAATGCCCCTTGGAAGAGACGTGGAGGAGGGCCTCATAAAAAAATGTTCCCATTAGAAAGGAGCGGGCCTCCTATACTTGTAATGTCAATGCACTAAGTGTATGGGCTGACAAACATTTACCCCTGGGGGGTATACATGAACATACTGTATAAAAAAATTTTTTTACTGGCATCATAAACACCCTTTATAAAAATTATGTGGGTGTTGCATCACGGACCACGGTCACCCTGATGATATGGTGGTGGAGGATGAGGAGATGGAGGAGGACAAGAGCAAATAGCCAAAATCAGGAAGCGTATACCCATGTCTGGGTGTGAAAAGGTGCATGGGAATACACCTCCCAAGAAAAGACACCGGATTTGAGTTTATGGTACGCTATAATTCGGTGATAATGAGAAGTCTGGCCCATTCCAGCCCTTGTTCATTTTTATAAGAGTCAGCCTGTCAGCATTTTCAGTTGACAGGCGGATGCGCTTATCAGTTATAATTCCACCAGCGGCACTAAAAACCCGGTTTGATAAAACGCTGGCGGCAGGGCAGGCCAGGACCTCCAAGGCATAGAGAGCGAATTCATTCCACGTATCCAGCTTGGATACCCAATAATTATAAGGCACAGAGGAATCACGGAGGACGTTGGTACGGTCGGCAAGGTACTCCCTCAGCATCTTCCAAAATTTTGCACTCCTTGTGAGAGTACCCCGTGCCTTAGGGCCTGTGCAATGGAAGGGTCTGAGAAAACTCTCCCAGAACTTTGACTGTGGTCCCCTGCCTCTGCTGGATTGGAGTTGTGTCTCTCTCGACTGTACTCCTTGGTTGTCCAACGAAGTGTTCCCTCTTCCGCCAGCGTTTTCAGATGGGAATTTTTTTAATAGTTCCGCAACAAGGGCCTTCTGGTACAGCCTCATTTTTGTAGACCTGTCCGCCTCAGAAATAAGAGATATAAAGTTCTCCTTGTAGCGTGGGTCTAGAAGTGTCACCAACCAGAAATGACTGTCACCCAAAATTTTGAGAACGCGAGGGTCATGGGAAAGGCAGTGTAACATAAACTCAGCCATGCGTGCCAGACTACTGACAGGCAAGACTTCCATGTCCTCACCAAGAGGATGACTGACCATGCTCTCCTCCTCCTCCTCTCTTTCCTCTGGCCATCCACGCTGAACAGACGGTATGAAAGCTGTGCAGGTAGTACCGTCTATAGTGCATGAAACTAGCTCCTGTCCTTCCTCCTCCTCCTCCTCTTCCTCATTGTCACCCAATCCACGGTGGGATGAGATGAGGCTTGGCTGTGTGTAATCATCGCTCATTACTAGATATTATGCTTAATACTTAGGTGACAAATCACCCACCTCTGCAGAGTTGTTGAAAGCTGTAACACAGCAGCCTGATCTGTGGCTCTCACTGCTGAACATACAGCCAGGCATGGTCATTTGTGACAATGGGTGGAAGCTGGTGGCGGAGAAATGACAGACGGAGTAGATATGGTTTCCCTCTATCCCAGTTCTTTCACCGAGCTAAAGAATATGGCTGTGGTGAAATTCAACTCTCACCGAGAAGTAGTGTCAAACTGAAAAACATTGGGCCCACCAGAGTATTTGATTCTGAGGGCCCACCTTTCTCCCCTGCTCAAGAGCCCCATAGCAGCTGCAAAGTTTGCCCTATCCTGAACTCTCCAGATGGAGAAGCCAGGGCCCACCCGAGGATTCTCTGGTGGGCCTCCCCAACCATGCCAAGAAGCAGCCCTGGCTAAGAAAAATGTGTGGGAAGGTTCCTGAACACTCTATGGTGGTTTTTTTACTGAGGGGAAAACCCAATGCAAGCACGAGGAGAACATACAAAATCCCAGGACCCCAGTGCTGCAATGCTTAGGTGCTAACCACTGAGCCACTTTGCTGCCCTCTCTGTTCTCCCTCTGATATCTAACATGCTGGAGAAACTTGCACTTACTGCCACTTAGTATCTTTAGATCCTTTGTGAGAAACTAATGTATTTGGGCAGCCACTCAGTTTACAAAATAAAATTCCTGAGAAGGAAAATGTGGATGGCTTCACTACTGGTACTGGGTGCCAATACCAAACCACTTGAAATATTCCAGGCTGGTTGAAGCCAAGCTTATTCCCACAGAAAAGTATCAGCAGCAAGCTAAGGAGATGGTGCCCTCTATCATCATCACGACCTCACCTTGGCACTATGAACTCTCCTGATGGAGAAGCCAGGGCCCACCGACGGAGTCTCCGGTTCTCTGGTGGGCCCGTCCAACCCTGCCGAGAAGCTGCCCTGGCTAAGAAAAGTGTGTGGGAAGGTTCCCGGACACTCTATGGCTGTTTTTTTTTTTTTTTTACTGTGGACTGGCTCTGTACTGTCCCTAGCCACATTCACCTGTCCACGTGTTTGTGGTTTGGCTGACCTTCCCACTTAAGTGCATTGGGAAGGGCACGGGTAATGTTCCAGGACTCACGCTTGTGGAAGGCAGATATGATACCGGGAGAAATAGTGGCGGCTGTGGACCAAGTATGGACACCCAGCCACCTCCGCCATGAGGTTGTGGAAAGCTTCCGCCTCCACGAGCCTAACAGGCAACATTTCAAGTGCAAGCAGTCCAGAAATGTGGCAGTTTAGTATTGCGGCCTGTGGGTGGGTGGCTGGCTGCATACTGGCGCTTGCATTCCAGGGACTGTGGTAGGGGCAACTGAACACTGAAAAGGCACAAGGATATGAATAGAGATGAGCGTTGTTCAACTCGAACTGTTCGCCAATCTCAAACTCGAGCTGTTTTGGGCGGTGTTCGAGCCGTTCGGCGAACACGAACGATTTGAGAAAAATTCGGCTGTTCGAGGTTATGTTCGATAACTGTTCGTGCACCAAAATCATAACTGGATTTTTTCTCAGTAATGATGAAAATTAATGTTAATACTAGTGTTGAGCCACCCCCGTAGTGTTCGAGTTCGGTTCGGTTCGGTTCGTCGAACACCCGTGTGTTCGCCGAACTGTTCGCCGAACTGTTCGTCGAACTGTTCGTCGAACACCTTCGAACACCGTTAAAACCAATGGCAGGCAAACAAAAACACATAGAAACACATAGAAAACACCTTCAAAGGTGTCCAAAAGCTGACAAACTGCTCAGAAGACATAACTAACACATGGAAAAGTGACAAGTACATATAGTCATGCGAAAATAAAAGAGGTGGAGGAGTAAAAGGAGGGGGAGACACAGATATAGGCATGTCATGCCCTTCTAAAATCCAAAAAGTGAGAAGCCGACACGGCCAGTCCGTTCCTGCCCGTGCCACCTCCGTGTCGCCGGGTTTGTGCCAGAGCCGCGGTGGACCCTGACGGCCAGCCCCCCTCTCCTAATACTGGTGCCTGTCCGCTGGTGGGTCGAGCCCCCCGCGGTGGGGGGGGAGTAACATCTGCAGAAGAAAGACCATCTTCCAGCCAAACTAACATGTCGACTTCTTTTCGTGGACAATGTGATACGATCCCTTTGTTACGGACACGCCCATCGCTACAAATTCCAGATGAGGCACAAAAACAGCAGGTGCTTCAGCGGATATCAAGTGCTCCTTCAAGTGGGCTCTCCTCCACCTCAACTTCAACATCACAAATACTCCAGTCCTCAGAGGTGTCACCCCAATCGCACTTGCTTCCTCACAGCTCCCAAGTCTCCAGCTGCCCGTCTGAGTATGGGGTAACACAGATGGTTGAGTCTGCACAACTGTTTACTCATACTATAGCCTGGGAAACGGAGGTCTGCTCCAGAGCTTCTGTTAATCCAGACGAGGAAATGATCTGCACTGATGCCCAGAATCTTTATAAGTCGGATCCAGGACCAGATGAAGAAGGTTCTGAGCATAATGTAGACCCTCGTTCCCAAACTGTAACTCCTGTTGGTGGAGACAATGATGAAGACGATGATGAGACTCAAATACCTGATTGGAGCGACAACTTGACTTTTCGGTCAGGGCAGGAAGAGGTTGGCTTTGAGGACGACGGGTGTGATAACACACAGGGTGATGATGACAAGGTTGGAGATCCCACTTACTGTCAACCCACAGTCAGCCAGTCGATGAGGTCACCCGGACCTTTGCCTGGCCTTTGGGATGTCGCGGTGGTCGGCTCCCTGGCCCGTACCCTGGGGTCACTCTTTTAAAGGGTGGATAATTGTTAATTTTATAAAAGTTTGTGACACCACCTGTGGTATCTGGTGAGAAGCACCAGCGCTGCAGCAGTCCACTGAGGCCCGTGATAAGGCAGCTCGATGGTATAGCTCCCCACAGGTGGAGCTAGGTCTCAGGGCAGCGTATGCAGGGGGAATGCAGGACAGGCGAGACCCAGCTGGGTCAGAGCAAGAACGGAAACGGACACGGTAGTCACTTCAGTACCTTTTACTGGAGGAAATTCAGGCACATCCTGGAGCACTGTAGGGTGAAGGGTGCATATCAGGATCCTCCCCAATGAGCGGGTGTAGGGCCTCCTGTTTCTTGCCTCTGCGCAGTAAGTTTCTGACCTGCCTGGAGCTAGGCCTAACTTTGTCTCTGTCCTGCGCTGGCTGACCTTGTGGTAGGGCCTTCTCTTGAAGTTCACGCTCCCAGTATGCGGGGCCTAAGCGTCTCCTGGCTCTGTTACGTATCAGCACCTTAGCGATCCTGGGACTTGTAGTTCTCCAGGGATTCCGGTTATGCCTTACTGGGTCATAGAGATCCCGGTAAGCTCGGATCCGGTGTCCGGTAAATGCTTCGGTGTGAGCTGGTTACGCTCCTCTGCCCCTTATGTACTAACTCGCCACTCGCCTTCGGCCTACTCGGGCCCTCAATAGGCTATAAACACTAACGTCAGCTTGCCGCGCTTCACCGATCTTATGACGCCGGCACACCTTAAGCTCTATCTGGGCTCCCTGAATCTAGCTAGCAGGAGCCTCGTGCTCCACTGCTGAACTATTAACTGAGTTCTCTAGACTAGACTGAGCTCCACTGCAGACTGACCTCTCTTAGGCTTCTCTACTGCAGGAACTCTTCAGAGGAACTGAACTGCCTAGCTCCACCTTCCCTATTTATATCCCTAATGGGCTCCCTCTGCTGGTCTGAGGTGGAAGGTGGAGATGTGTGAATGTTTATGGGGGCCTCTTGTGGAGGTTTCCATCAATACACTCTTCTAGGATCTGTGATACCAAGCGCAGCGGGGCGTCACAGATGCTATTGACGACGAGGTTAGGTTGCGCCTTCCTGGACAGAGACGGAGTACTGGAAGCACGTCAACAACTGCATCCTCAACCACAACTCCGCCTCTGACCACAAGTCGTAGTGGCTCTTCAGGTCGCATGGGCTCTAAGCCTTGCATAGCCTGGGCATTTATTCAGATCGATAAGGATGACCCAACTCGTGTTATCTGTAATATTTGTCACCAAAAGCTAAGTAGAGGCCAAAAAATCCATAGTTTGAGTACTTCATGCATGTACCGTCACATGGATATGAAGCATAAGTTGCAGTGGGAAGCTCACTGTGCTACAATGCGGCCTAGCAGGCTGGGCCAACCACCGTCTGCCCCATCTTGTGCATCCGCGGCCTCTTCATCCTCTGTGACTGGGGGGACAGCAGTCACACATGTTTTTGGATGCAGACCTGCCACCTCTTTACCTGCAACAGCCAGTGTGATTGGCAGGTCGTCAGTTCATTGGGAAGTGGAAACACCTGCTGGTGTTGAGAGCTCTCTGACATCGAGAGCACCACCTTTGGATCAAGGCAACCTAACATGTCCGCCTGCATCTTCCTCACAGACCGGCAGTTTGCCAGGGACACCCTACTCAACCCCGTCAAAGCACAACAGCCAGCCCTCGGTCCCTCAGATGTGGACAAGTAAAAGACCATTTCCTCCTAGCCATGAGAAAGCTAAGAGGTTGAATTTCACCATCTGCAAGCTGTTGGCTACAGAAATGCTGCCTTTCCGCCTGGAGGACACAGTGGATTTTTGAGACCTTATGTCCGTCGCAGTGCCCCAGTACCAGATGCCAAGTCGGCACTAATTCTCAAAGAAAGGTGTGCCTGCGCTCCACCAGCATGTCGCACACAACATCACCGCTTCTTTGAGAAACTCTGTGTGTGACAGGGTGCATTTCACCACAGACACTTGGACGAGTAGGCATGGACAGGGGCGTTACATGTCGCTGACAGGGCACTGGGTAACTATGGTGACAGCAGGACAAGGGGCTGCTGTCCAAGTCTTGCCGTCCCCGCGAGTTGTACGTCAATCCTCTTTATCTAGAAGTTCCTCCACTGCTTCTGCCTCCTCAACCTCCTCTTGGTCCTCCACCTGCACCCAAAGCCTGTCTGGTAATGCCACCTGCTTTCTAACTGCGCACCTCCTTACTATGCTGGCAGCAGGGCTCAACGGCATCAGTGTTTACTTTGAAATGTCTGGGAAATGTGAGTCACACAGCTGAGGACTTGTGGTCAGCTCTGGAGACCCAGTTTCATGAATGGTTGTCTCCACTGGACCTGCAACCAGGGAAGGCCGTGTGCGACAATGCTGCAAACCTGGGTGCGGCCCTTCGCCGGGGCAATGTTACACACGTGCCTTGTATGGCTCACGTGTTGAACCTGGTTGTCCATAAATTTTTAGCCCACTATCCCGGACTAGATGGCCTTCTGCAGAGGGCACGGTCGCTGTGTGCTCACTTCCGCCGTTCGCATCAAGCAGCTCAACGACTTACATCTCTACAGAAGTCGTTGGGCCTGCCAGTTCACCGGCTGAAATGCGATGTGCCGACATGGTGGAATTCAACTCTGCACATGTTGCAGCGACTGTGGCAGCACCGACAAGCCCTGGTGCAATAGTTTCTGACGTATAGCCTGGGCCAACGAGATCCAGAGGTGGGGCAAATCACACAGCAGGAGTGGTCTCAGATCAAGGACTTATGAAGTTGATGCGCTCCCTGGGCCGTGGGGTACCCGGAGCCGGGCCGGTAGACGCTGGGGGTTGTAGTCACTGTGGCGGTGACCCGGTCCGTGACCCAGGGCGGTCAATCCAACGGTAATTTGTATATATGGATTTTATAATGTCCGACTACGCCACCTGTGGAGTGCGGCCAAAGGGGCCGCCGCTGCGGAACAGTCCTCTGAAGCTGGTGGTTTTGCTGCAATGGTATTATTACTCACCACAGGAAGAGTGTAGCTTCAGGGCAGTGTGGGTGGATGATGGTGGTTGTAGTGCAGGGAGTCAGTAATGAACACAGAGTCCGTGTGATGCAGTTCCAAGATCTTTAATCACAGTTGTTGCAGTCCAGATTACAGGTACCAGAGCTATCTCACCCGTCGTGCTGTGCGTAATCAGTGAGGGGCTCAGTCCACCCCCAGATAGCTCCGGAGTACTTAGCAGGACCCCCTTCTGTGTGTCCTTTCTCTGGCCTTCTCCCTGCACCTCACACCCAGTGACACTTCTATCCGGTATCCTCGGGCCTTGGCGGGCGACTTGTGTTCCGTCCCCTGGGTCCTATGTGGCTACCTTCTTAGTGAGACTGGTGTGGACTTTTGCCTGCAGTACATGAAATGCTGCAGCCTCCGGTTTCTAGTTGAGCCTTGCTGTTTCTCCTCTAGTTGAGGGACCGGTTCCCCTTATCTGGCCTGACCCCTCTACCTCCTGGTAGCAGCGGGAGTACAGGTGGCCTTCTGCACGGCCCGTAGCCCTAGGGTCCCTTCGGTTCCTGGAGCCTTCCTGCTCCCACTCCTCTCTTCTCTCCTTCAGTCCTGGGCCTCCCAGGCTAGGCCCGCCTCCGGAGCAGAGCTCATGCCGAGCCTCTGCTCCTGTCACTTTTCCTCCTCTGACTGGCTTGCTCTTTCTAAGATGGCTACCTATTTATACTCTCCCTGTCATGTGCTCCCCTAAGCTGCTCCCCTAAGCACCCACTACATAGGATCCTCCCACCAGCTAGGGACCTGGGACTGTGCTCTCCCTTAGGAGCAATCTCGCCCTAACCCCACTGCGGGTATGTGTTGGATGCAGGTGTTAGGGTCCCGAGCCATACGCCTTCCTTACCTGAGGGTGAGATACCACACCTCTGGGTGAGATGCAGTAACTCTGTGGTGACTGCACCCTCAGGGGCGCCACACACCTTTCTGCACAGTTTTGAAATGGCGACGAAGATGTTTAGTGCTGACGACGATGCCATTATCAGCATAACTATTCCGGTGATTTACATGCTGGAGCACAAATTAAACAGAATTCAGAGTCAGGTGGTCGGACAAGAGGAGGTGGAGGAAGTAGAGGAGGAGTCGTATGCGAAAGGGATAACATCTCCAAGGTCCAGACGGTTGGCAGCACCAAGGAGGCAGGCATGGGAGGGTGGGGGAGAGGGATTAAACAGGGCGCATGGTAGCAGCCAAACTGTTGAGGAAGGTGCAGGAGCCGAGGAAGAAGTGGAGGATGAACTGGCGATGGGCATGGAAGACTCATCAGATGAGGGAGACCTTGATCACATTTCTGTTGTGCGAGGTTGGGGGGAGAGGGCAGAGGAAAGAAGCATGATTCTTACCTCGCTACCAACACAACAAGGACTTGGTCCTCCTGGATGCGCAAGACACATGAGTGCCTTCTTGCTGCACTACCTGCAACATGACCCTCAGATTGCAGAATTCGAAGTAATCTCGACTACTGGGCTGCCACACTCTTAGATCCCCGGTACAAAAGTAAATTTGCCGAAATAATTCCTGCCATAAAAAGGGATTGACGCATGCAGGAGTATCTGCAGACGCTGTTGCAGAATCTTACATGTGCTTTTCCACAAAACACCAGTGGTGCACGAAGTGAATCTCACAGTTCTAACTTGCCAACCGCGGGACTGTCGAGTCTTCATCACTCAAACCGTAACAGTAACACAGTATCTGCTGGTAACAGCAATTTTGTGAAATCGTTTCACCACTTTTTTAGACCATCCTTTGCAAGGCCACAGGAGACAAGAAGTCTGACACATAGTCAATGCCTAGAGAGGATGGTGCAGGAGTATCTCCAAGTGAACATCGAAGCCATGACTGTGTCACTGGACCCTTGCTCATTTTGGTATTCCAATCTGGAAAAATGGCCGGAGCTCGCCACTCACGCCTTGGAGATCTTGTCATGCCCTGCAGCCAGTGTTCTCTCTGAACGTGTGTTCAGCGCTGCTGATGGTGTGCTGACAGATAAGCGCACGCGGCTGTCCACTGAGAATGTAGACAGACTTACGTTCATAAAGATGAACAAATCATGGATTCGCAAGGACTTTTCTAATCCTGTGTTATCCTTGGGAGGCTAAAAGCTTGAGGATTTGGTAATATCACCTCACCAACCGTTTTAAGCAACTGTGGGGCAATTGATGCCACTTAACCCTAGAACGCATGACCATAAAAATCTACACTTTCATATACCTGGGGCCTTTTAGGCCCGTGTGCAAATAACATTGAATAACTCAAACTCAAATGACAAACAACTATATACATGAAGAATACCTAGAGTTTCAAAATTCTAACTAAAGTAATCTTGCAGAAAATAGAAAACAATTAACAGGGCGGGACTGCGAGGCCCCAGGTATGCGTTCTAGGGTTAAGTGGTGTCTGTGCCACAATTTTGGGAAAAAATGGAAACTCTTTTTGGAGTCCCCTTGCTGTGTCTTACGTGACGTTGGCATCGTCAATTCCAGGTGGGTTGGGTCGCTCCCCCCCCCTTTTAACTGTAAGAAACTACATACACTATGGCTTGGGGTAACACAGATGATTGAGTCTGAAGAGCTGTTTACTCAGAGGTCTGCTCCAAATCTTCAGTGTCTGCTAGTCAGCGTAGAATTTTTAACTGCATCTAGCCTAGGCAATACTTTGGGCGTAGTAGCCCAGCTGTGAAGCTAGCTGCACCGCCTGTGTATCTAATAAGAATTTTTAAATGCATCTAGCCTAGGCAGACTGTGGGGACCCCCAACCAAACCCAGACGCTCAGCCCCCCTACCGCCCCCCTTTCCTTGACAAAACAATAATGTAACTCTTACAACTGGATGGGTGAGGATCGGTCACAGCTTTATTAACTCTTTATACTCATTCCATTAAAAAGACATTTTATTTCTAAAATAATTCAGCTTGTTGCAGCATGCCCTGGGTCTCCACTCCGGCAACTTGGCCAACGAGTGTAACTCTCCAACATGTCCTTTCTATTTCCAGGCCACGGAGGATCCTGCGTACTCGTATGCAGGACTCTGACCCCCACCCATCACTCTTAACGCTTGTTCCACTCCGTCCTGGAGTCCTGACAGGAATATGTCCAGTCCAATATCCATTAAGTGAACACCGTCGGGCCGTATGAGGCCTGCTTTATCTCCTTCCAGTTGTCGGTGTCGTACCACTACACCGCCTCTGTCTCTTCTAAATTTTGCCATCCGAATATTTATTACCCGCCTTGTCCGTTCGATGGCCGTGATGTCTCGCGCACCTTGCCATACCGCTATCGGCACAATCTCTGACCATACTATAGCTAGTTTTGTGAAAAATTCTCTGAAGCGCTCAGTGTCTAGTTTCATTATTGCCATTAGTTATGCGCTCTTGTGATGACCTAGGTTGTTTCCCCCGGCCTGTATAACTAAGATGACCAGACATCTTGCCTCTCTCCCTACCTTGATTACCTCCATTAGTACCTGTGGCCATAGCAGGCCTCTAATACCTCTGCAGTTGAAATATGTGTTATGAAACTCTAATTTCCTCCCGCCTGGGCGGACTTTCGCCCTTTAATCTGCCCAATATATATACGAGTGGCCTATCACCCACACTGTTGGCTTAGCGTCACCTGTAAAAGAAACAAACCACGTTAGGATAACAAGTCCGGTCTTATGTATCTTGCCAAACACGTGGATCACCATCTCTCTATCCTCTGAACTTCTGTTTCTGACAGTCCTGCTCTTGCTGCTTCTGTGGCCGCGCCTATGTGGAATGAGTGTGTCCCGTAATCTTTGGGGTGGTTCACTGCCGATGTTATGCATTTATTAAATATAGCTTGGAACTGGTATCTTGATAATGGTGTCCCATCATTGTGTGATAGGAACAAATTACTTTGTGATCTGATGGTTAGATATGGTTTTACTATTGTTACCCGACTCAGTGTACCGTTTGTGGGTTGTAGAAGTACCCAAGTGCCCCTGCCCGCTGGAACCATTTTCGATTTGTGTATGCGTAGACATATTGCATTATTGCCTATGACTACGTCCTGGTGTAATAAGCCTCCACTGGTGCTAATTTTGGATTGAGGGACTAATTCGCTTATGCATAGCGCCCCGAAGAAGGCGATCACAAATGCAGTAGACAGTAGTGTTGCTTCAAATTGTGAGTGTCATGTTAATGGTGTTAGGGATATGATGTGAGAAATCAGTTTTAGTGACACGGGACGGGACGTCTACACTCCTGACTTGGCTGACCCCTTTTCCACCCTTTTATGGATTCTCTGATGATGAATCTTTGTCACATCTCCCCAATTCAGTAGTTGGAAGTGAAATGCTACTCCGGTCAGACACCGCTGCGCTGACGCCCCTGATATGCCCCTCATCATTAGCTGGTGGAGAAATTCTATGGTGACTTGTGATCTGGCTTGTTCACATTGGTCAACTCGTCTGCCTGCTACTAGTCGTGTCCACTCTTCCCATGCCTTACCGTATGCTTGCCACGTCGACGGGGCAACTGACGCTCTGATTAATGGCATCAACTATTCGCCACTAGATCCCATAGGGAAGGTGGGTAACTGTTGTCCCGATGGGTGGGCATTGTGGAAGAGCTCTGTGAAAATCTGCCAATTGAATTGTTATAAAGCGTTAGCAGCAGCTTTAGACCCCTCAGCATAGTGGCTAGCGCGGACCCATACATTGTGTTTTAGGCACAGGAATGCTAGCCTGGGTAGTAGGCCTAGCACTGGGAGAGACGATGATGCCTTCTTATTAATGCAGTGCGCTAAGCTGGTGTTTTTTGTTATGAAGCGTATATTTTTGTAAGCCAGGAGCGCGCCCCATATTTCTATTGCTACCACTATTGGGAAGAAAAATTATTTTCAGGGCTAGATGCAGCGAAAAATTATTATTAATTGAAAAGCTGATGGAGCTTGGTATAGATGGCCTAATACAATGAGACCCACACACTGCTAGAAGGCCAAATATTTTTTCAGAGTTAGATGCAGAAAAAAATTATATTCAGTTTGCAACCTGATGGAGGTCAGTATAGATGGACTAATAGAACAAGTCCCACACACTGCTAGAAGGCCAAATATTTTTTCAGAGGTAGATGCAGACAAAAAATTATTTTGAATTTGCAACCTGATGGAGGTCAGTATAGATGACTAATAGAACAAGTCCCACACACTGCTAGAAGGCCAAATATTTTTTCAGTGCTAGATGCAGAAAAAAATTATATTCAGTTTGCAACCTTATGGAGGTCAGTATAGATGGACTAATAGAACAAGTCCCACACACAGCTAGAAGCCCAAATATTTTTTCAGAGGTAGATGCAGAAAAAAATTATATTCAGTTTGCAACCTGATGGAGGTCTGTATAGATGGATTAATAGAACAAGTCCCACACACAGCTAGAAGCCCAATATTTTTTCAGAGGTAGATGCAGAAAAAAATATATTCAGTTTGCAACCTGATGGAGGTCTGTATAGATGGATTAATAGAACAAGTCCCACACACAGCTAGAAGCCCAATATTTTTTCAGAGGTAGATGCAGAAAAAAATATATTCAGTTTGCAACCTGATGGAGGTCAGTATAGATGGATTAATAGAACAAGTCCCACACACAGCTAGAAGCCCAATATTATTTCAGAGGTAGATGCAGAAAAAAATATATTCAGTTTGCAACCTGATGGAGGTCAGTATAGATGGACTAATAGAACAAGTCCCACACACTGCTAGAAGGCCAAACATTTTTTCAGAGCTAGATGCAGAAAAATATTATATTCAATTTGCAACCTGATGGAGGTCAGTATAGATGGACTAATAGAACAAGTCCCACACACAGCTAGAAGGCCAAATATTTTTTCAGAGGTAGATGCAGAAAAAAATTATATTCAGTTTGCAACCTTATGGAGGTCAGTATAGATGGACTAATAGAACAAGTCCCACACACAGCTAGAAGCCCAAATATTTTTTCAGAGGTAGATGCAGAAAAAAATTATATTCAGTTTGCAACCTGATGGAGGTCAGTATAGATGGACTAATAGATCAAGTCCCACACACTGCTAGAAGGCCAAACATTTTTTCAGAGCTAGATGCAGAAAAATATTATATTCAATTTGCAACCTGATGGAGGTCAGTATAGATGGACTAATAGAACAAGTCCCACACACAGCTAGAAGGCCAAATATTTTTTCAGAGGTAGATGCAGAAAAAAATTATATTCAGTTTGCAACCTTATGGAGGTCAGTATAGATGGACTAATAGAACAAGTCCCACACACAGCTAGAAGCCCAAATATTTTTTCAGAGGTAGATGCAGAAAAAAATTATATTCAGTTTGCAACCTGATGGAGGTCTGTATAGATGGATTAATAGAACAAGTCCCACACACAGCTAGAAGCCCAATATTTTTTCAGAGGTAGATGCAGAAAAAAATTATATTCAGTTTGCAACCTGATGGAGGTCTGTACAGATGGATTAATAGAACAAGTACCACACACAGCTAGAAGCCCAATATTTTTTCAGAGGTAGATGCAGAAAAAAATATATTCAGTTTGCAACCTGATGGAGGTCTGTATAGATGGATTAATAGAACAAG
The DNA here is from genome assembly GCF_046119375.1 of Phyllobates terribilis. Classification (NCBI taxonomy): domain Eukaryota; kingdom Metazoa; phylum Chordata; class Amphibia; order Anura; family Dendrobatidae; genus Phyllobates; species Phyllobates terribilis. Next base: position 296,828,728 of record NW_027362769.1, read on the forward strand.
TCCCACACACAGCTAGAAGCCCAATATTTTTTCAGAGGTAGATGCAGAAAAAAATATATTCAGTTTGCAACCTGATGGAGGTCTGTATAGATGGATTAATAGAACAAGTCCCACACACAGCTAGAAGCCCAATATTTTTTCAGAGGTAGATGCAGAAAAAAATATATTCAGTTTGCAACCTGATGGAGGTCAGTATAGATGGACTAATAGAACAAGTCCCACACACTGCTAGAAGGCCAAACATTTTTTCAGAGCTAGATGCAGAAAAATATTATATTCAATTTGCAACCTGATGGAGGTCAGTATAGATGGACTAATAGAACAAGTCCCACACACAGCTAGAAGGCCAAATATTTTTTCAGAGGTAGATGCAGAAAAAAATTATATTCAGTTTGCAACCTTATGGAGGTCAGTATAGATGGACTAATAGAACAAGTCCCACACACAGCTAGAAGCCCAAATATTTTTTCAGAGGTAGATGCAGAAAAAAATTATATTCAGTTTGCAACCTGATGGAGGTCTGTATAGATGGATTAATAGAACAAGTCCCACACACAGCTAGAAGCCCAATATTTTTTCAGAGGTAGATGCAGAAAAAAATATATTCAGTTTGCAACCTGATGGAGGTCTGTATAGATGGATTAATAGAACAAGTCCCACACACAGCTAGAAGCCCAATATTTTTTCAGAGGTAGATGCAGAAAAAAATATATTCAGTTTGCAACCTGATGGAGGTCAGTATAGATGGACTAATAGAACAAGTCCCACACACTGCTAGAAGGCCAAACATTTTTTCAGAGCTAGATGCAGAAAAATATTATATTCAATTTGCAACCTGATGGAGGTCAGTATAGATGGACTAATAGAACAAGTCCCACACATAGCTAGAAGGCCAAATATTTTTTCAGAGGTAGATGCTGAAAAAAATTATATTCAGTTTGCAACCTTATGGAGGTCAGTATAGATGGACTAATAGAACAAGTCCCACACACAGCTAGAAGCCCAATATTTTTTCAGAGGTAGATGCAGAAAAAAATTATATTCAGTTTGCAACCTGATGGAGGTCAGTATAGATGGACTAATAGATCAAGTCCCACACACTGCTAGAAGGCCAAACATTTTTTCAGAGCTAGATGCAGAAAAATATTATATTCAATTTGCAACCTGATGGAGGTCAGTATAGATGGACTAATAGAACAAGTCCCACACACAGCTAGAAGGCCAAATATTTTTTCAGAGGTAGATGCAGAAAAAAATTATATTCAGTTTGCAACCTTATGGAGGTCAGTATAGATGGACTAATAGAACAAGTCCCACACACAGCTAGAAGCCCAAATATTTTTTCAGAGGTAGATGCAGAAAAAAATTATATTCAGTTTGCAACCTGATGGAGGTCTGTATAGATGGATTAATAGAACAAGTCCCACACACAGCTAGAAGCCCAATATTTTTTCAGAGGTAGATGCAGAAAAAAATTATATTCAGTTTGCAACCTGATGGAGGTCTGTATAGATGGATTAATAGAACAAGTCCCACACACAGCTAGAAGCCCAATATTTTTTCAGAGGTAGATGCAGAAAAAAATATATTCAGTTTGCAACCTGATGGAGGTCTGTATAGATGGATTAATAGAACAAGTCCCACACACAGCTAGAAGCCCAATATTTTTTCAGAGGTAGATGCAGAAAAAAATATATTCAGTTTGCAACCTGATGGAGGTCTGTATAGATGGATTAATAGAACAAGTCCCACACACAGCTAGAAGCCCAATATTTTTTCAGAGGTAGATGCAGAAAAAAATATATTCAGTTTGCAACCTGATGGAGGTCAGTATAGATGGACTAATAGAACAAGTCCCACACACTGCTAGAAGGCCAAACATTTTTTCAGAGCTAGATGAAGAAAAATATTATATTCAATTTGCAACCTGATGGAGGTCAGTATAGATGGACTAATAGAACAAGTCCCACACACAGCTAGAAGGCCAAATATTTTTTCAGAGGTAGATGCTGAAAAAAATTATATTCAGTTTGCAACCTTATGGAGGTCAGTATAGATGGACTAATAGAACAAGTCCCACTCACAGCTAGAAGCCCAATATTTTTTCAGAGGTAGATGCAGAAAAAAATTATATTCAGTTTGCAACCTGATGGAGGTCAGTATAGATGGACTAATAGAACAAGTCCCACACAATGCTAGAAGGCCAAATATTTTTTCAGAGGTAGATGCAGACAAAAATTATTTTGAATTTGCAACCTGATGGAGGTCAGTATAGATGACTAATAGAACAAGTCCCACACACTGCTAGAAGGCCAAATATTTTTTCAGTGCTAGATGCAGAAAAAAATTATATTCAGTTTGCAACCTTATGGAGGTCAGTATAGATGGACTAATAGAACAAGTCCCACACACAGCTAGAAGCCCAAATATTTTTTCAGAGGTAGATGCAGAAAAAAATTATATTCAGTTTGCAACCTGATGGAGGTCTGTATAGATGGATTAATAGAACAAGTCCCACACACAGCTAGAAGTCCAATATTTTTTCAGAGGTAGATGCAGAAAAAAATATATTCAGTTTGCAACCTGATGGAGGTCTGTATAGATGAATTAATAGAACAAGTCCCACACACAGCTAGAAGCCCAATATTTTTTCAGAGGTAGATGCAGAAAAAAATATATTCAGTTTGCAACCTGATGGAGGTCTGTATAGATGGATTAATAGAACAAGTCCCACACACAGCTAGAAGCCCAATATTTTTTCAGAGGTAGATGCAGAAAAAAATATATTCAGTTTGCAACCTGATGGAGGTCAGTATAGATGGACTTATAGAACAAGTCCCACACACTGCTAGAAGGCCAAACATTTTTTCAGAGCTAGATGCAGAAAAATATTATATTCAATTTGCAAACTGATGGAGGTCAGTATAGATGGACTAATAGAACAAGTCCCACACACAGCTAGAAGGCCAAATATTTTTTCAGAGGTAGATGCAGAAAAAAATTATATTCAGTTTGCAACCTGATGGAGGTCAGTATAGATGGATTAATAGAACAAGTCCCACACACAGCTAGAAGCCCAATATTTTTTCAGAGGTAGATGCAGAAAAAAATATATTCAGTTTGCAACCTGATGGAGGTCTGTATAGATGGATTAATAGAACAAGTCCCACACACAGCTAGAAGCCCAATATTTTTTCAGAGGTAGATGCAGAAAAAAATATATTCAGTTTGCAACCTGATGGAGGTCAGTATAGATGGACTAATAGAACAAGTCCCAAACACTGCTAGAAGGCCAAACATTTTTTCAGAGCTAGATGCAGAAAAATATTATATTCAATTTGCAACCTGATGGAGGTCAGTATAGATGGACTAATAGAACAAGTCCCACACACAGCTAGAAGGCCAAATATTTTTTCAGAGGTAGATGCAGAAAAAAATTATATTCAGTTTGCAACCTTATGGAGGTCAGTATAGATGGACTAATAGAACAAATCCCACACACAGCTAGAAGCCCAATATTTTTTCAGAGGTAGATGCAGAAAAAAATTATATTCAGTTTGCAACCTGATGGAGGTCAGTATAGATGGACTAATAGAACAAGTCCCACACACTGCTAGAAGGCCAAATATTTTTTCAGAGGTAGATGCAGACAAAAATTATTTTGAATTTGCAACCTGATGGAGGTCAGTATAGATGACTAATAGAACAAGTCCCACACACTGCTAGAAGGCCAAATATTTTTTCAGTGCTAGATGCAGAAAAAAATTATATTCAGTTTGCAACCTTATGGAGGTCAGTATAGATGGACTAATAGAACAAGTCCCACACACAGCTAGAAGCCCAAATATTTTTTCAGAGGTAGATGCAGAAAAAAATTATATTCAGTTTGCAACCTGATGGAGGTCTGTATAGATGGATTAATAGAACAAGTCCCACACACTGCTAGAAGTCCAATATTTTTTCAGAGGTAGATGCAGAAAAAAATATATTCAGTTTGCAACCTGATGGAGGTCTGTATAGATGAATTAATAGAACAAGTCCCACACACAGCTAGAAGCCCAATATTTTTTCAGAGGTAGATGCAGAAAAAAATATATTCAGTTTGCAACCTGATGGAGGTCAGTATAGATGGACTAATAGAACAAGTCCAAAACACTGCTAGAAGGCCAAACATTTTTTCAGAGCTAGATGCAGAAAAATATTATATTCAATTTGCAACCTGATGGAGGTCAGTATAGATGGACTAATAGAACAAGTCCCACACACAGCTAGAAGGCCAAATATTTTTTCAGAGGTAGATGCAGAAAAAAATTATATTCAGTTTGCAACCTTATGGAGGTCAGTATAGATGGACTAATAGAACAAATCCCACACACAGCTAGAAGCCCAATATTTTTTCAGAGGTAGATGCAGAAAAAAATTATATTCAGTTTGCAACCTGATGGAGGTCAGTATAGATGGACTAATAGAACAAGTCCCACACACTGCTAGAAGGCCAAATATTTTTTCAGAGGTAGATGCAGACAAAAATTATTTTGAATTTGCAACCTGATGGAGGTCAGTATAGATGACTAATAGAACAAGTCACACACACTGCTAGAAGGCCAAATATTTTTTCAGTGCTAGATGCAGAAAAAAATTATATTCAGTTTGCAACCTTATGGAGGTCAGTATAGATGGACTAATAGAACAAGTCCCACACACAGCTAGAAGCCCAAATATTTTTTCAGAGGTAGATGCAGAAAAAAATTATATTCAGTTTGCAACCTGATGGAGGTCTGTATAGATGGATTAATAGAACAAGTCCCACACACTGCTAGAAGTCCAATATTTTTTCAGAGGTAGATGCAGAAAAAAATATATTCAGTTTGCAACCTGATGGAGGTCTGTATAGATGAATTAATAGAACAAGTCCCACACACAGCTAGAAGCCCAATATTTTTTCAGAGGTAGATGCAGAAAAAAATATATTCAGTTTGCAACCTGATGGAGGTCTGTATAGATGGATTAATAGAACAAGTCCCACACACAGCTAGAAGCCCAATATTTTTTCAGAGGTAGATGCAGAAAAAAATATATTCAGTTTGCAACCTGATGGAGGTCAGTATAGATGGACTAATAGAACAAGTCCCACACACTGCTAGAAGGCCAAACATTTTTTCAGAGCTAGATGCAGAAAAATATTATATTCAATTTGCAAACTGATGGAGGTCAGTATAGATGGACTAATAGAACAAGCCCCACACACAGCTAGAAGGCCAAATATTTTTTCAGAGGTAGATGAGGAAAAAAATTATATTCAGTTTGCAACCTGATGGAGGTCAGTATAGATGGACTAATAGAACAAGCCCCACACACAGCTAGAAGCCCAATATTATTTCAGAGGTAGATGCAGAAAAAAATATATTCAGTTTGCAACCTGATGGAGGTCAGTATAGATGGACTAATAGAACAAGTCCCACACACTGCTAGAAGGCCAAACATTTTTTCAGAGCTAGATGCAGAAAAATATTATATTCAATTTGCAACCTGATGGAGGTCAGTATAGATGGACTAATAGAACAAGTCCCACACACAGCTAGAAGGCCAAATATTTTTTCAGAGGTAGATGCAGAAAAAAATTATATTCAGTTTGCAACCTTATGGAGGTCAGTATAGATGGACTAATAGAACAAGTCCCACACACAGCTAGAAGCCCAAATATTTTTTCAGAGGTAGATGCAGAAAAAAATTATATTCAGTTTGCAACCTGATGGAGGTCAGTATAGATGGACTAATAGATCAAGTCCCACACACTGCTAGAAGGCCAAACATTTTTTCAGAGCTAGATGCAGAAAAATATTATATTCAATTTGCAACCTGATGGAGGTCAGTATAGATGGACTAATAGAACAAGTCCCACACACAGCTAGAAGGCCAAATATTTTTTCAGAGGTAGATGCAGAAAAAAATTATATTCAGTTTGCAACCTTATGGAGGTCAGTATAGATGGACTAATAGAACAAGTCCCACACACAGCTAGAAGCCCAAATATTTTTTCAGAGGTAGATGCAGAAAAAAATTATATTCAGTTTGCAACCTGATGGAGGTCTGTATAGATGGATTAATAGAACAAGTCCCACACACAGCTAGAAGCCCAATATTTTTTCAGAGGTAGATGCAAAAAAAAATTATATTCAGTTTGCAACCTGATGGAGGTCTGTATAGATGGATTAATAGAACAAGTCCCACACACAGCTAGAAGCCCAATATTTTTTCAGAGGTAGATGCAGAAAAAAATATATTCAGTTTGCAACCTGATGGAGGTCTGTATAGATGGATTAATAGAACAAGTCCCACACACAGCTAGAAGCCCAATATTTTTTCAGAGGTAGATGCAGAAAAAAATATATTCAGTTTGCAACCTGATGGAGGTCTGTATAGATGGATTAATAGAACAAGTCCCACACACAGCTAGAAGCCCAATATTTTTTCAGAGGTAGATGCAGAAAAAAATATATTCAGTTTGCAACCTGATGGAGGTCAGTATAGATGGACTAATAGAACAAGTCCCACACACTGCTAGAAGGCCAAACATTTTTTCAGAGCTAGATGCAGAAAAATATTATATTCAATTTGCAACCTGAGGGAGGTCAGTATAGATGGACTAATAGAACAAGTCCCACACACAGCTAGAAGCCCAAATATTTTTTCAGAGGTAGATGCAGAAAAAAATTATATTCAGTTTGCAACCTGATGGAGGTCTGTATAGATGGATTAATAGAACAAGTCCCACACACAGCTAGAAGCCCAATATTTTTTCAGAGGTAGATGCAGAAAAAAATATATTCAGTTTGCAACCTGATGGAGGTCTGTATAGATGGATTAATAGAACAAGTCCCACACACAGCTAGAAGCCCAATATTTTTTCAGAGGTAGATGCAGAAAAAAATATATTCAGTTTGCAACCTGATGGAGGTCAGTATAGATGGACTAATAGAACAAGTCCCACACACTGCTAGAAGGCCAAACATTTTTTCAGAGCTAGATGCAGAAAAATATTATATTCAATTTGCAACCTGATGGAGGTCAGTATAGATGGACTAATAGAACAAGTCCCACACACAGCTAGAAGGCCAAATATTTTTTCAGAGGTAGATGCTGAAAAAAATTATATTCAGTTTGCAACCTTATGGAGGTCAGTATAGATGGACTAATAGAACAAGTCCCACACACAGCTAGAAGCCCAATATTTTTTCAGAGGTAGATGCAGAAAAAAATTATATTCAGTTTGCAACCTGATGGAGGTCAGTATAGATGGACTAATAGAACAAGTCCCACACACTGCTAGAAGGCCAAATATTTTTTCAGAGGTAGATGCAGACAAAAATTATTTTGAATTTGCAACCTGATGGAGGTCAGTATAGATGACTAATAGAACAAGTCCCACACACTGCTAGAAGGCCAAATATTTTTTCAGTGCTAGATGCAGAAAAAAATTGTATTCAGTTTGCAACCTTATGGAGGTCAGTATAGATGGACTAATAGAACAAGTCCCACACACAGCTAGAAGCCCAAATATTTTTTCAGAGGTAGATGCAGAAAAAAATTATATTCAGTTTGCAACCTGATGGAGGTCTGTATAGATGGATTAATAGAACAAGTCCCACACACAGCTAGAAGTCCAATATTTTTTCAGAGGTAGATGCAGAAAAAAATATATTCAGTTTGCAACCTGATGGAGGTCTGTATAGATGAATTAATAGAACAAGTCCCACACACAGCTAGAAGCCCAATATTTTTTCAGAGGTAGATGCAGAAAAAAATATATTCAGTTTGCAACCTGATGGAGGTCTGTATAGATGGATTAATAGAACAAGTCCCACACACAGCTAGAAGCCCAATATTTTTTCAGAGGTAGATGCAGAAAAAAATATATTCAGTTTGCAACCTGATGGAGGTCAGTATAGATGGACTTATAGAACAAGTCCCACACACTGCTAGAAGGCCAAACATTTTTTCAGAGCTAGATGCAGAAAAATATTATATTCAATTTGCAAACTGATGGAGGTCAGTATAGATGGACTAATAGAACAAGTCCCACACACAGCTAGAAGGCCAAATATTTTTTCAGAGGTAGATGCAGAAAAAAATTATATTCAGTTTGCAACCTGATGGAGGTCAGTATAGATGGATTAATAGAACAAGTCCCACACACAGCTAGAAGCCCAATATTTTTTCAGAGGTAGATGCAGAAAAAAATATATTCAGTTTGCAACCTGATGGAGGTCTGTATAGATGGATTAATAGAACAAGTCCCACACACAGCTAGAAGCCCAATATTTTTTCAGAGGTAGATGCAGAAAAAAATATATTCAGTTTGCAACCTGATGGAGGTCAGTATAGATGGACTAATAGAACAAGTCCCAAACACTGCTAGAAGGCCAAACATTTTTTCAGAGCTAGATGCAGAAAAATATTATATTCAATTTGCAACCTGATGGAGGTCAGTATAGATGGACTAATAGAACAAGTCCCACACACAGCTAGAAGGCCAAATATTTTTTCAGAGGTAGATGCAGAAAAAAATTATATTCAGTTTGCAACCTTATGGAGGTCAGTATAGATGGACTAATAGAACAAATCCCACACACAGCTAGAAGCCCAATATTTTTTCAGAGGTAGATGCAGAAAAAAATTATATTCAGTTTGCAACCTGATGGAGGTCAGTATAGATGGACTAATAGAACAAGTCCCACACACTGCTAGAAGGCCAAATATTTTTTCAGAGGTAGATGCAGACAAAAATTATTTTGAATTTGCAACCTGATGGAGGTCAGTATAGATGACTAATAGAACAAGTCCCACACACTGCTAGAAGGCCAAATATTTTTTCAGTGCTAGATGCAGAAAAAAATTATATTCAGTTTGCAACCTTATGGAGGTCAGTATAGATGGACTAATAGAACAAGTCCCACACACAGCTAGAAGCCCAAATATTTTTTCAGAGGTAGATGCAGAAAAAAATTATATTCAGTTTGCAACCTGATGGAGGTCTGTATAGATGGATTAATAGAACAAGTCCCACACACTGCTAGAAGTCCAATATTTTTTCAGAGGTAGATGCAGAAAAAAATATATTCAGTTTGCAACCTGATGGAGGTCTGTATAGATGAATTAATAGAACAAGTCCCACACACAGCTAGAAGCCCAATATTTTTTCAGAGGTAGATGCAGAAAAAAATATATTCAGTTTGCAACCTGATGGAGGTCAGTATAGATGGACTAATAGAACAAGTCCCAAACACTGCTAGAAGGCCAAACATTTTTTCAGAGCTAGATGCAGAAAAATATTATATTCAATTTGCAACCTGATGGAGGTCAGTATAGATGGACTAATAGAACAAGTCCCACACACAGCTAGAAGGCCAAATATTTTTTCAGAGGTAGATGCAGAAAAAAATTATATTCAGTTTGCAACCTTATGGAGGTCAGTATAGATGGACTAATAGAACAAATCCCACACACAGCTAGAAGCCCAATATTTTTTCAGAGGTAGATGCAGAAAAAAATTATATTCATTTTGCAACCTGATGGAGGTCAGTATAGATGGACTAATAGAACAAGTCCCACACACTGCTAGAAGGCCAAATATTTTTTCAGAGGTAGATGCAGACAAAAATTATTTTGAATTTGCAACCTGATGGAGGTCAGTATAGATGACTAATAGAACAAGTCCCACACACTGCTAGAAGGCCAAATATTTTTTCAGTGCTAGATGCAGAAAAAAATTATATTCAGTTTGCAACCTTATGGAGGTCAGTATAGATGGACTAATAGAACAAGTCCCACACACAGCTAGAAGCCCAAATATTTTTTCAGAGGTAGATGCAGAAAAAAATTATATTCAGTTTGCAAACTGATGGAGGTCTGTATAGATGGATTAATAGAACAAGTCCCACACACTGCTAGAAGTCCAATATTTTTTCAGAGGTAGATGCAGAAAAAAATATATTCAGTTTGCAACCTGATGGAGGTCTGTATAGATGAATTAATAGAACAAGTCCCACACACAGCTAGAAGCCCAATATTTTTTCAGAGGTAGATGCAGAAAAAAATATATTCAGTTTGCAACCTGATGGAGGTCTGTATAGATGGATTAATAGAACAAGTCCCACACACAGCTAGAAGCCCAATATTTTTTCAGAGGTAGATGCAGAAAAAAATATATTCAGTTTGCAACCTGATGGAGGTCAGTATAGATGGACTAATAGAACAAGTCCCACACACTGCTAGAAGGCCAAACATTTTTTCAGAGCTAGATGCAGAAAAATATTATATTCAATTTGCAAACTGATGGAGGTCAGTATAGATGGACTAATAGAACAAGCCCCACACACAGCTAGAAGGCCAAATATTTTTTCAGAGGTAGATGCAGAAAAAAATTATATTCAGTTTGCAACCTGATGGAGGTCAGTATAGATGGACTAATAGAACAAGTCCCACACACAGCTAGAAGCCCAATATTATTTCAGAGGTAGATGCAGAAAAAAATATATTCAGTTTGCAACCTGATGGAGGTCAGTATAGATGGACTAATAGAACAAGTCCCACACACTGCTAGAAGGCCAAACATTTTTTCAGAGCTAGATGCAGAAAAATATTATATTCAATTTGCAACCTGATGGAGGTCAGTATAGATGGACTAATAGAACAAGTCCCACACACAGCTAGAAGGCCAAATATTTTTTCAGAGGTAGATGCAGAAAAAAATTATATTCAGTTTGCAACCTTATGGAGGTCAGTATAGATGGACTAATAGAACAAGTCCCACACACAGCTAGAAGCCCAAATATTTTTTCAGAGGTAGATGCAGAAAAAAATTATATTCAGTTTGCAACCTGATGGAGGTCAGTATAGATGGACTAATAGATCAAGTCCCACACACTGCTAGAAGGCCAAACATTTTTTCAGAGCTAGATGCAGAAAAATATTATATTCAATTTGCAACCTGATGGAGGTCAGTATAGATGGACTAATAGAACAAGTCCCACACACAGCTAGAAGGCCAAATATTTTTTCAGAGGTAGATGCAGAAAAAAATTATATTCAGTTTGCAACCTTATGGAGGTCAGTATAGATGGACTAATAGAACAAGTCCCACACACAGCTAGAAGCCCAAATATTTTTTCAGAGGTAGATGCAGAAAAAAATTATATTCAGTTTGCAACCTGATGGAGGTCTGTATAGATGGATTAATAGAACAAGTCCCACACACAGCTAGAAGCCCAATATTTTTTCAGAGGTAGATGCAGAAAAAAATTATATTCAGTTTGCAACCTGATGGAGGTCTGTATAGATGGATTAATAGAACAAGTCCCACACACAGCTAGAAGCCCAATATTTTTTCAGAGGTAGATGCAGAAAAAAATATATTCAGTTTGCAACCTGATGGAGGTCTGTATAGATGGATTAATAGAACAAGTCCCACACACAGCTAGAAGCCCAATATTTTTTCAGAGGTAGATGCAGAAAAAAATATATTCAGTTTGCAACCTGATGGAGGTCTGTAAAGATGGATTAATAGAACAAGTCCCACACACAGCTAGAAGCCCAATATTTTTTCAGAGGTAGATGCAGAAAAAAATATATTCAGTTTGCAACCTGATGGAGGTCAGTATAGATGGACTAATAGAACAAGTCCCACACACTGCTAGAAGGCCAAACATTTTTTCAGAGCTAGATGCAGAAAAATATTATATTCAATTTGCAACCTGATGGAGGTCAGTATAGATGGACTAATAGAACAAGTCCCACCACAGCTAGAAGGCCAAATATTTTTTCAGAGGTAGATGCAGAAAAAAATTATATTCAGTTTGCAACCTTATGGAGGTCAGTATAGATGGACTAATAGAACAAGTCCCACACACAGCTAGAAGCCCAAATATTTTTTCAGAGGTAGATGCAGAAAAAAATTATATTCAGTTTGCAACCTGATGGAGGTCTGTATAGATGGATTAATAGAACAAGTCCCACACACAGCTAGAAGCCCAATATTTTTTCAGAGGTAGATGCAGAAAAAAATATATTCAGTTTGCAACCTGATGGAGGTCTGTATAGATGGATTAATAGAACAAGTCCCACACACAGCTAGAAGCCCAATATTTTTTCAGAGGTAGATGCAGAAAAAAATATATTCAGTTTGCAACCTGATGGAGGTCAGTATAGATGGACTAATAGAACAAGTCCCACACACTGCTAGAAGGCCAAACATTTTTTCAGAGCTAGATGCAGAAAAATATTATATTCAATTTGCAACCTGATGGAGGTCAGTATAGATGGACTAATAGAACAAGTCCCACACACAGCTAGAAGGCCAAATATTTTTTCAGAGGTAGATGCTGAAAAAAATTATATTCAGTTTGCAACCTTATGGAGGTCAGTATAGATGGACTAATAGAACAAGTCCCACACACAGCTAGAAGCCCAATATTTTTTCAGAGGTAGATGCAGAAAAAAATTATATTCAGTTTGCAACCTGATGGAGGTCAGTATAGATGGACTAATAGAACAAGTCCCACACACTGCTAGAAGGCCAAATATTTTTTCAGAGGTAGATGCAGACAAAAATTATTTTGAATTTGCAACCTGATGGAGGTCAGTATAGATGACTAATAGAACAAGTCCCACACACTGCTAGAAGGCCAAATATTTTTTCAGTGCTAGATGCAGAAAAAAATTATATTCAGTTTGCAACCTTATGGAGGTCAGTATAGATGGACTAATAGAACAAGTCCCACACACAGCTAGAAGCCCAAATATTTTTTCAGAGGTAGATGCAGAAAAAAATTATATTCAGTTTGCAACCTGATGGAGGTCTGTATAGATGGATTAATAGAACAAGTCCCACACACAGCTAGAAGTCCAATATTTTTTCAGAGGTAGATGCAGAAAAAAATATATTCAGTTTGCAACCTGATGGAGGTCTGTATAGATGAATTAATAGAACAAGTCCCACACACAGCTAGAAGCCCAATATTTTTTCAGAGGTAGATGCAGAAAAAAATATATTCAGTTTGCAACCTGATGGAGGTCTGTATAGATGGATTAATAGAACAAGTCCCACACACAGCTAGAAGCCCAATATTTTTTCAGAGGTAGATGCAGAAAAAAATATATTCAGTTTGCAACCTGATGGAGGTCAGTATAGATGGACTTATAGAACAAGTCCCACACACTGCTAGAAGGCCAAACATTTTTTCAGAGCTAGATGCAGAAAAATATTATATTCAATTTGCAAACTGATGGAGGTCAGTATAGATGGACTAATAGAACAAGTCCCACACACAGCTAGAAGGCCAAATATTTTTTCAGAGGTAGATGCAGAAAAAAATTATATTCAGTTTGCAACCTGATGGAGGTCAGTATAGATGGATTAATAGAACAAGTCCCACACACAGCTAGAAGCCCAATATTTTTTCAGAGGTAGATGCAGAAAAAAATATATTCAGTTTGCAACCTGATGGAGGTCTGTATAGATGGATTAATAGAACAAGTCCCACACACAGCTAGAAGCCCAATATTTTTTCAGAGGTAGATGCAGAAAAAAATATATTCAGTTTGCAACCTGATGGAGGTCAGTATAGATGGACTAATAGAACAAGTCCCAAACACTGCTAGAAGGCCAAACATTTTTTCAGAGCTAGATGCAGAAAAATATTATATTCAATTTGCAACCTGATGGAGGTCAGTATAGATGGACTAATAGAACAAGTCCCACACACAGCTAGAAGGCCAAATATTTTTTCAGAGGTAGATGCAGAAAAAAATTATATTCAGTTTGCAACCTTATGGAGGTCAGTATAGATGGACTAATAGAACAAATCCCACACACAGCTAGAAGCCCAATATTTTTTCAGAGGTAGATGCAGAAAAAAATTATATTCAGTTTGCAACCTGATGGAGGTCAGTATAGATGGACTAATAGAACAAGTCCCACACACTGCTAGAAGGCCAAATATTTTTTCAGAGGTAGATGCAGACAAAAATTATTTTGAATTTGCAACCTGATGGAGGTCAGTATAGATGACTAATAGAACAAGTCCCACACACTGCTAGAAGGCCAAATATTTTTTCAGTGCTAGATGCAGAAAAAAATTATATTCAGTTTGCAACCTTATGGAGGTCAGTATAGATGGACTAATAGAACAAGTCCCACACACAGCTAGAAGCCCAAATATTTTTTCAGAGGTAGATGCAGAAAAAAATTATATTCAGTTTGCAACCTGATGGAGGTCTGTATAGATGGATTAATAGAACAAGTCCCAAACACTGCTAGAAGTCCAATATTTTTTCAGAGGTAGATGCAGAAAAAAATATATTCAGTTTGCAACCTGATGGAGGTCTGTATAGATGAATTAATAGAACAAGTCCCACACACAGCTAGAAGCCCAATATTTTTTCAGAGGTAGATGCAGAAAAAAATATATTCAGTTTGCAACCTGATGGAGGTCAGTATAGATGGACTAATAGAACAAGTCCCAAACACTGCTAGAAGGCCAAACATTTTTTCAGAGCTAGATGCAGAAAAATATTATATTCAATTTGCAACCTGATGGAGGTCAGTATAGATGGACTAATAGAACAAGTCCCACACACAGCTAGAAGGCCAAATATTTTTTCAGAGGTAGATGCAGAAAAAAATTATATTCAGTTTGCAACCTTATGGAGGTCAGTATAGATGGACTAATAGAACAAATCCCACACACAGCTAGAAGCCCAATATTTTTTCAGAGGTAGATGCAGAAAAAAATTATATTCAGTTTGCAACCTGATGGAGGTCAGTATAGATGGACTAATAGAACAAGTCCCACACACTGCTAGAAGGCCAAATATTTTTTCAGAGGTAGATGCAGACAAAAATTATTTTGAATTTGCAACCTGATGGAGGTCAGTATAGATGACTAATAGAACAAGTCCCACACACTGCTAGAAGGCCAAATATTTTTTCAGTGCTAGATGCAGAAAAAAATTATATTCAGTTTGCAACCTTATGGAGGTCAGTATAGATGGACTAATAGAACAAGTCCCACACACAGCTAGAAGCCCAAATATTTTTTCAGAGGTAGATGCAGAAAAAAATTATATTCAGTTTGCAACCTGATGGAGGTCTGTATAGATGGATTAATAGAACAAGTCCCACACACTGCTAGAAGTCCAATATTTTTTCAGAGGTAGATGCAGAAAAAAATATATTCAGTTTGCAACCTGATGGAGGTCTGTATAGATGAATTAATAGAACAAGTCCCACACACAGCTAGAAGCCCAATATTTTTTCAGAGGTAGATGCAGAAAAAAATATATTCAGTTTGCAACCTGATGGAGGTCTGTATAGATGGATTAATAGAACAAGTCCCACATACAGCTAGAAGCCCAATATTTTTTCAGAGGTAGATGCAGAAAAAAATATATTCAGTTTGCAACCTGATGGAGGTCAGTATAGATGGACTAATAGAACAAGTCCCACACACTGCTAGAAGGCCAAACATTTTTTCAGAGCTAGATGCAGAAAAATATTATATTCAATTTGCAACCTGATGGAGGTCAGTATAGATGGACTAATAGAACAAGTCCCACACACAGCTAGAAGGCCAAATATTTTTTCAGAGGTAGATGCAGAAAAAAATTATGTTCAGTTTGCAACCTTATGGAGGTCAGTATAGATGGACTAATAGAACAAGTCCCACACACAGCTAGAAGCCCAAATATTTTTTCAGAGGTAGATGCAGAAAAAAATTATATTCAGTTTGCAACCTGATGGAGGTCAGTATAGATGGACTAATAGAATAAAACCCACACACTGCTAGAAGGCCAAACATTTTTTCAGAGCTAGATGCAGAAAAATATTATATTCAATTTGCAATCTGATGGAGGTCAGTATAGATGGACTAATAGAACAAGTCCCACACACAGCTAGAAGGCCAAATATTTTTTCAGAGGTAGATGCAGAAAAAAATTATATTCAGTTTGCAACCTTATGGAGGTCAGTATAGATGGACTAATAGAACAAGTCCCACACACAGCTAGAAGCCCAAATATTTTTTCAGAGGTAGATGCAGAAAAAAATTATATTCAGTTTGCAACCTGATGGAGGTCTGTATAGATGGATTAATAGAACAAGTCCCACACACAGCTAGAAGCCCAATATTTTTTCAGAGGTAGATGCAGAAAAAAATATATTCAGTTTGCAACCTGATGGAGGTCTGTATAGATGGATTAATAGAACAAGTCCCACACACAGCTAGAAGCCCAATATTTTTTCAGAGGTAGATGCAGAAAAAAATATATTCAGTTTGCAACCTGATGGAGGTCTGTATAGATGGATTAATAGAACAAGTCCCACATACAGCTAGAAGCCCAATATTTTTTCAGAGGTAGATGCAGAAAAAAATATATTCAGCTTGCAACCTGATGGAGGTCAGTATAGATGGACTAATAGAACAAGTCCCACACACTGCTAGAAGGCCAAACATTTTTTCAGAGCTAGATGCAGAAAAGTATTATATTCAATTTGCAACCTGATGGAGGTCAGTATAGATGGACTAATAGAACAAGTCCCACACACAGCTAGAAGCCCAAATATTTTTTCAGAGGTAGATGCAGAAAAAAATTATATTCAGTTTGCAACCTTATGGAGGTCAGTATAGATGGACTAATAGAACAAGTCCCACACACAGCTAGAAGCCCAAATATTTTTTCAGAGGTAGATGCAGAAAAAAATTATATTCAGTTTGCAACCTGATGGAGGTCTGTATAGATGGATTAATAGAACAAGTCCCACACACAGCTAGAAGCCCAATATTTTTTCAGAGGTAGATGCAGAAAAAAATATATTCAGTTTGCAACCTGATGGAGGTCTGTATAGATGGATTAATAGAACAAGTCCCACACACAGCTAGAAGCCCAATATTTTTTCAGAGGTAGATGCAGAAAAAAATATATTCAGTTTGCAACCTGATGGAGGTCAGTATAGATGGACTAATAGAACAAGTCCCACACACTGCTAGAAGGCCAAACATTTTTTCAGAGCTAGATGCAGAAAAATATTATATTCAATTTGCAACCTGATGGAGGTCAGTATAGATGGACTAATAGAACAAGTCCCACACACAGCTAGAAGGCCAAATATTTTTTCAGAGGTAGATGCTGAAAAAAATTATATTCAGTTTGCAACCTTATGGAGGTCAGTATAGATGGACTAATAGAACAAGTCCCACACACAGCTAGAAGCCCAATATTTTTTCAGAGGTAGATGCAGAAAAAAATTATATTCAGTTTGCAACCTGATGGAGGTCAGTATAGATGGACTAATAGAACAAGTCCCACACACTGCTAGAAGGCCAAATATTTTTTCAGAGGTAGATGCAGACAAAAATTATTTTGAATTTGCAACCTGATGGAGGTCAGTATAGATGACTAATAGAACAAGTCCCACACACTGCTAGAAGGCCAAATATTTTTTCAGTGCTAGATGCAGAAAAAAATTATATTCAGTTTGCAACCTTATGGAGGTCAGTATAGATGGACTAATAGAACAAGTCCCACACACAGCTAGAAGCCCAAATATTTTTTCAGAGGTAGATGCAGAAAAAAATTATATTCAGTTTGCAACCTGATGGAGGTCTGTATAGATGGATTAATAGAACAAGTCCCACACACAGCTAGAAGTCCAATATTTTTTCAGAGGTAGATGCAGAAAAAAATATATTCAGTTTGCAACCTGATGGAGGTCTGTATAGATGAATTAATAGAACAAGTCCCACACACAGCTAGAAGCCCAATATTTTTTCAGAGGTAGATGCAGAAAAAAATATATTCAGTTTGCAACCTGATGGAGGTCTGTATAGATGGATTAATAGAACAAGTCCCACACACAGCTAGAAGCCCAATATTTTTTCAGAGGTAGATGCAGAAAAAAATATATTCAGTTTGCAACCTGATGGAGGTCAGTATAGATGGACTTATAGAACAAGTCCCACACACTGCTAGAAGGCCAAACATTTTTTCAGAGCTAGATGCAGAAAAATATTATATTCAATTTGCAAACTGATGGAGGTCAGTATAGATGGACTAATAGAACAAGTCCCACACACAGCTAGAAGGCCAAATATTTTTTCAGAGGTAGATGCAGAAAAAAATTATATTCAGTTTGCAACCTGATGGAGGTCAGTATAGATGGATTAATAGAACAAGTCCCACACACAGCTAGAAGCCCAATATTTTTTCAGAGGTAGATGCAGAAAAAAATATATTCAGTTTGCAACCTGATGGAGGTCTGTATAGATGGATTAATAGAACAAGTCCCACACACAGCTAGAAGCCCAATATTTTTTCAGAGGTAGATGCAGAAAAAAATATATTCAGTTTGCAACCTGATGGAGGTCAGTATAGATGGATTAATAGAACAAGTCCCAAACACTGCTAGAAGGCCAAACATTTTTTCAGAGCTAGATGCAGAAAAATATTATATTCAATTTGCAACCTGATGGAGGTCAGTATAGATGGACTAATAGAACAAGTCCCACACACAGCTAGAAGGCCAAATATTTTTTCAGAGGTAGATGCAGAAAAAAATTATATTCAGTTTGCAACCTTATGGAGGTCAGTATAGATGGACTAATAGAACAAATCCCACACACAGCTAGAAGCCCAATATTTTTTCAGAGGTAGATGCAGAAAAAAATTATATTCAGTTTGCAACCTGATGGAGGTCAGTATAGATGGACTAATAGAACAAGTCCCACACACTGCTAGAAGGCCAAATATTTTTTCAGAGGTAGATGCAGACAAAAATTATTTTGAATTTGCAACCTGATGGAGGTCAGTATAGATGACTAATAGAACAAGTCCCACACACTGCTAGAAGGCCAAATATTTTTTCAGTGCTAGATGCAGAAAAAAATTATATTCAGTTTGCAACCTTATGGAGGTCAGTATAGATGGACTAATAGAACAAGTCCCACACACAGCTAGAAGCCCAAATATTTTTTCAGAGGTAGATGCAGAAAAAAATTATATTCAGTTTGCAACCTGATGGAGGTCTGTATAGATGGATTAATAGAACAAGTCCCACACACTGCTAGAAGTCCAATATTTTTTCAGAGGTAGATGCAGAAAAAAATATATTCAGTTTGCAACCTGATGGAGGTCTGTATAGATGAATTAATAGAACAAGTCCCACACACAGCTAGAAGCCCAATATTTTTTCAGAGGTAGATGCAGAAAAAAATATATTCAGTTTGCAACCTGATGGAGGTCAGTATAGATGGACTAATAGAACAAGTCCCAAACACTGCTAGAAGGCCAAACATTTTTTCAGAGCTAGATGCAGAAAAATATTATATTCAATTTGCAACCTGATGGAGGTCAGTATAGATGGACTAATAGAACAAGTCCCACACACAGCTAGAAGGCCAAATATTTTTTCAGAGGTAGATGCAGAAAAAAATTATATTCAGTTTGCATCCTTATGGAGGTCAGTATAGATGGACTAATAGAACAAATCCCACACACAGCTAGAAGCCCAATATTTTTTCAGAGGTAGATGCAGAAAAAAATTATATTCAGTTTGCAACCTGATGGAGGTCAGTATAGATGGACTAATAGAACAAGTCCCACACACTGCTAGAAGGCCAAATATTTTTTCAGAGGTAGATGCAGACAAAAATTATTTTGAATTTGCAACCTGATGGAGGTCAGTATAGATGACTAATAGAACAAGTCCCACACACTGCTAGAAGGCCAAATATTTTTTCAGTGCTAGATGCAGAAAAAAATTATATTCAGTTTGCAACCTTATGGAGGTCAGTATAGATGGACTAATAGAACAAGTCCCACACACAGCTAGAAGCCCAAATATTTTTTCAGAGGTAGATGCAGAAAAAAATTATATTCAGTTTGCAACCTGATGGAGGTCTGTATAGATGGATTAATAGAACAAGTCCCACACACTGCTAGAAGTCCAATATTTTTTCAGAGGTAGATGCAGAAAAAAATATATTCAGTTTGCAACCTGATGGAGGTCTGTATAGATGAATTAATAGAACAAGTCCCACACACAGCTAGAAGCCCAATATTTTTTCAGAGGTAGATGCAGAAAAAAATATATTCAGTTTGCAACCTGATGGAGGTCTGTATAGATGGATTAATAGAACAAGTCCCACATACAGCTAGAAGCCCAATATTTTTTCAGAGGTAGATGCAGAAAAAAATATATTCAGTTTGCAACCTGATGGAGGTCAGT